>NW_027362762.1:489805630-499805630 GCF_046119375.1 Phyllobates terribilis | reverse complement strand
AACCTTTGTGCAGGCTTTGAGCACTAGCAGTCGGCTAGCTTCTTGTTTGGTGCCCTTGGAGGACAGTTGGCGTTACTACTCTGGTTTCTACTCAAGCTAAGTTTATCCCCTTTGTTTGTCTACCTTGTTGTCTTTAGTTTGTAGTGGGGCCTGACCAGTGCTCACCCCTCCCCCTCCCTATCTAGGGCCAAGCTCTAGGGACATCCAGGGCTTAGGGTCCTGCTCGGCGATAGGTGTGGAACCTATATAGGGACGTTAGGGTAGGCAGGGTGATATTAGATCTGCCTAGGGGGTCTCTCCACTCCACTGTTTGGGCTTTCTCCCCCTCTTCCCTTCGTGTTGCACTTAGCCTTTCCCACACCTTACGTGACATGTAGTCATTGTATTTTTCTAATCTATATATAAACTGGGGGATAATAACATATCACCAAGAGATTTACCCATATGGTTGACATACTTTTTGCGTGGTCAGGTAACGTATCACCTGTACTGAACCTTTTTCGAAACCTCAATAATAACAATTTTATTTCTATAGTGCCAACATATTTCATAACACTTTACGATTGAGAGGGGACATGTACAGACAACGAAGACATTACAAAGTAACACATAGTTCAACAGTTACAGGAGGAGTGAGGGAACTGCTTGCAAGCTTACAATCTGTAAGGAGATGAAGGGGGGCACAACAGATAGAACCTACTTGCCATATATAGTCTAGCCATCATTATAGTAAATAGAAGTAATAATATAAAGCTGCATGAACTGGTTATCAGCCAGGATCTATCTAAGTACAGTTACCACGTGCTATTGGGTGGATAAAATATGTGGAGACAGATGAATAAGAAGGACCAGATTCTGAGGAAAAATTAGAAAGAGGAAACAGGGAACAGTTAGATTTGTGAAGTGAGGTGATAAGCCTGTCTAAAGAAATGTGTTTTTAAAGCATGTTTAAAAATGTTGGGGCAAGGTAGTTTTCAGAACTTTTAGGGTAGTGAATTCCAGGAAACTGGAGCAGCATGAGAGATGCCTTGGAGACAGAATTGGGAGGTTTGGCTTATGGAGAATATTAGTCTAAATCAGTTGCAGAATGAAGAACACAGATAGGGTTATAGACAGATATGAGGGAGTAGATGTATCATGGTGCAGAACTGTGGAGAGCTTTGTGAGTGAGAGCTATAAGTTTATATTGTACTCTGTAGTGAATGGGTAACTAACCAGTGAAATGACTGGCACAAGGTGAAAGCATCAGAGTAGCAGCTTGACAGAAATACAATTCTGGCTGCTAATAATGAATTAAATTTATGTATTGCAAATTGTTACCCAAACCATAAAGTTAAATTTTTGGTTCTTTACTTAGTAGTTGATAACACAGTCTAAACAATCCCACACCTTAATATTTCACAAAAAAATTTCAAGCAATATGAAATAACCCAAACATCCATTCAAATGACAGCAACTTTGTAAAGAAGAAGCAATAGAATAGAAATTATTGGCTAGAGGGTACATTGAAAGATTAATTAAATCGGCAGAAAATAAGGTGGAAAATAGATCCAGACATTTGTTGTTATACAAAAATAAATGTAGTAAAATTAATAAACTGTTTTGAAGCACTTCATTTAGCAGACAATGCAACAAAGTGAAAGCCATTGTATCTCATTGCTTACCTATGTTTTAACAAAACATGATACTGAAAGACATTAAGTGATAGTTGCCAGTTTGACACAAAAAAAGGCAAATTTCTTGGTGATATGTTATCATCTAGTTTATATAAGGATAAGAAGAATAAAACAACTAAATGGCTGGCCCTTAACCCCTTCACGAAATATGACAAACTTACATCATATGCCGGCTCCCTGATTCTGATCCAGGGAGCGTCGGGTACACTATATTACAGCAACTTTCATGACATGTAAGTGTCACACTTCAGTGTTGTTACTATATGTGGGATAGCTTGTTTTATTTTAGGAGAACAATTAATCTCAGTATGAATATGATATTTTATGCCAACTTCCACAGTATAGTGTGACCTATAACTAATTTGCTAGTTGATTTGTTTATTATCATCATAGTCCCCGTATAAATTATTACATTGCTTTTACGTATTTGCTATTTATTGATCTGTATATTTTTAATTATAAAGATATTTGGGCTATAATTGCTCGGTTTTGGGCTTTGATTATTATTAGTGTTGAGCGAGCACTAAAAAGCTCGGGTGCTCGAAGCTCGGGCCGAGCTCGCCGTGATACTCGGGTGCTCGACCCGAGCAACGAGCCCAATGTTAGTCTATGGGAGACCTGAGCATTTTTGCGGCGGCATCCCCAGCAGTCTGTAGAAAGCCTAAAAAGTGCCCAAAACTATAGTGACAGTGCTCAAATGACATGGGGACAGCATGGGCATCGCCCCAGGAAGCTTTTCTGACCCCCAGGTCACTGCTATCAACAACGTGGTCAGAGGTATTAAGCCACTTTAACGGGCTCAAAATGAAACGTTCAAAAACGAAACTGAAACGGTTTTCCTGTGAAATATGTTAAGGAACTTCCTTTCCAGGGTAAAGACTTGTGTATAAGGTAAAATAAATAACCAAAAACAAAAATACTTCTCCACACCTTGGGCTATGTTCACAAGTAGCATTATTTATGCGTTTTTGCACTTTGGTATTGCTTTCAACCGTGACAAATGCATTCACCGGGAAATGTCATTTTAACATTTTACAATCTTATCTGGCCATGTGCTGTGTGACACATGCATACAGTGCTGTAAAGACATGGGAACAGCATGGGGAAGACCCCTGGAAGAATCTCTGACACCCAGGTCACTGCCTAATAGTGTGCCCTTCAGAAATGATCCTTTCCGCATCAGAATATGCAGATTTGCAACTATCCCCGTGCAAGTCAGTGTTCAATTGTACCTCCCTCATTCCTTGCAATGCAAGTGTAAGTGTGCAACCTGCCACCCACCCACCTCCAGGCTGCAATACCATACTGCTAGCTTGCTTGCACTTGAAATGGGGCCTTTTAGTTTGGAGGATGCCGAAGCTGGCCACTACCTCATGGCTGCTTCGGCAGCGAGGTATCCATACTCAGTCCTCAGCCGCCCGGCCGCCGGGTGTCCATAAATGGTCCCCAGTCGCCCCTATTTCTCCTTGGAACATCCCCCCACACACTTTTCTTAGCCCGGCCTGCTTTAGGGCAGCATTGGACAAGCCCACCAAAGAACAAGACTCCTCCGGTGGGCCCTGGCTTCTCCATCAGGGGAGTTGAGAGTGCCAAGGTGAGGAGCATGATGATGATGATAGAAGTTAGCATCTGCTTTGCTTTCTTGGAATGCAAGCATAAGTGTGCAACCTGCCATCCACCCACCCCCAGGCTGCAATACCATACTGCTAGCTTGCACTTGAAATGGGGCGTTTTAGTTTGGAGGAGGCCGAAGCTGGCCATTACCTCATGGCTGCTTCGGCAGCGAGGTATCCATACTCAGTCCCCAGCCGCCCGGCGGCCGAGTGTCCACACTCGGTCCCCAGCCACCAGGGGGCGGCCGGGTGTCCATACTCGGTCCCCAGCTGCCCCGCGGCCGGGAGTCCACACACGGTCCCCAGCCGCCCCTATTTCTCCTTGGAACATCCCCCCACACACTTTTCTTAGCCCGGCCTGCTTTAGGGCAGCATTGGACGAGCCCACCAGAGAACCAGACTCCTCCGGTGGGTCCTGGCTTCTCCATCAAGGGAGTTGAGAGTGCCAAGGTGAGGAGCATGATGATGATGATAGAAGTTAGCATCTGCTTAGTTTTCTTGGAATGCAAGCACATGTATGTAGTAGCAGCTAGGCCTGAGGTGGTCAGCGTTTTGGCACATATCCTACCTCCTCCGAGGATTGCTGGATGTTTTCCTGCTACTATCCCTGTTCTATGACTCCCGTTAAAACAAAGCTTCAGGTGATTAATGATGGATGAGGTGGTGGCAAAGGAGAAAGAACAGGAGGAACAGGGACCATTCACATCAATATCAGGCCAGTCAACCACACATGTCTAGTAGGATATGTTTCTGTACCAAAAGGAGAGGTTCGGCTACACAGTTATAGGGTATGCAGTGAGTGCAATGCCTACCTAAAATTTAGAGGCACTCCAATGCCCCTTGGAAGTGACATGGAGGTCAGAGGGCCTTAACTAAACCATTTTTTCTATTTATAGCAACTGGGTCTCCTGTGCACTGTTGGCCTAAGCAGTGAATGGAAGGCTTTCCAAAAATTATGAGGAACTGCAATGCCCCTTGAAACAGACGTGGATTACAGCATACTAAAAACCTTCTACCCATTATTGGGGAGTGTGTCTCCCTTAGTGTTCGCCTATGCATTGAAAAGCAAAAGCTGACTAAAATTAGGAGGAAATGCAATGCCCGTTGGAAGAATGGTGGAGTTCACAGTGATATAAAAAGACAATATCAATGCCCCTTGAAAAAGTGGTGGAGGTCTCAGTTGCTTAACAAGACGGTTTAAATGCCGCTTGGAAGAGATATGGAGGTCGCAGTAGCTTAACAAGACGGTTTCAATGCCCCTTGGAAGAGACGTGGAGGTCGCAGTAGCTTAACAAGACGGTTTAAAAGCCCCTTGGAAGAGACGTGGAGGTTGCAGTAGCTTAACAAGACGGTTTAAATGCCCCTTGGAAGAGACGTGGAGGTTGCAGTAGCTTAACAAGACGGTTTTAATGCCCCTTGGAAGAGACGTGGAGGTTGCAGTAGCTTAACAAGACGGTTTTAATGACCCCTTGGAAGAGACGTGGAGGTCGCAGTAGCTTAACAAGATGGTTTTAATGCCCCTTGGAAGAGACGTGGAGGTTGCAGTAGCTTAACAAGACGGTTTTAATGGCTCTTGGAAGAGACGTGGAGGTCGCAGTAGCTTAACAAGACAGTTTAAATGCCCCTTGGAAGAATGGTGGAGGTCGCAGTAGCTTAACAAGACGGTTTAAATGCCCCTTGGAAGAGATGTGGAGGTTGCAGTAGCTTAACAAGACGGTTTTAATGCCCCTTGGTAGAGATGTGGAGGTCGCAGTAGCTTAACAAGACGGTTTTAATGCCCCTTGGAAGAGACGTGGAGGTCGCAGTAGCTTAACAAGATGGTTTAAATGCCCCTTGGCAGAATGGTGGAGGTCGCAGTAGCTTAACAAGATGGTTTAAATGTCCCTTGGAAGAGACGTGGAGGTTGCAGTAGCTTAACAAGATGGTTTTCATGCCCCTTGGAAGAGATGTGGAGGTTGCAGTAGCTTAACAAGATGGTTTTAATGCCCCTTGGAAGAGACGTGGAGGTCGCAGTAGCTTAACAAGACGGTTTAAATGCCCCTTGGAAGAATGGTGGAGGTCACAGTAGCTTAATAAGACGATTTAAATGCCCCTTGGAAGAGACGTGGACGTTGAAGTAGCTTAACAAGACGGTTTTAATGCCCCTTGGAAGAGACGTGGAGGTCACAGTAGCTTAACAAGACGGTTTTTATGCCCTTTGGATGAGACGTGGAGGTCGCAGTAGCTTAACAAGATGGTTTAAATGCCCCTTGGATGAATGGTGGAGGTCGCAGTAGCTTAACAAGATGGTTTAAATGCCCCTTAGAAGAGACCTGGAGGTTGCAGTAGCTTAACAAGACGGTTTTAATACCACTTGGATGAGACGTGGAGGTGGCAGTAGCTTAACAAGACAGTTTAAATGCCCCTTGGAAGAATGGTGGAGGTCGCAGTAGCTTAACAAGACGGTTTAAATGCCCCTTGGAAGAGACGTGGAGGTTGCAGTAGCTTAACAAGACGGTTTGAATGCCCCTTGGTAGAGACGTGGAGGTCGCAGTAGCTTAACAAGACGGTTTTAATGCCCCTTGGAAGAGACGTGGAGGTCGCAGTAGCTTAACAAGATGCTTTAAATACCAATTGGAAGAATGGTGGAGTTCGCAGTAGCTTAACAAGATGGTTTAAATGTCCCTTGGAAGAGACGTGGAGGTTGCAGTAGCTTAACAAGATGGTTTTAATGCCCCTTGGAAGAGACGTGGAGGTTGCAGCAGCTTCACAAGATGGTTTTAATGCCCCTTGGAAGAGACGTGGAGGTCGCAGTAGCTTAACAAGATGGTTTAAATGCCCCTTGGAAGAATGGTGGAGGTCACAGTAGCTTAATAAGACGGTTTAAATGCCCCTTGGAAGAGACGTGGAGGTTGAAGTAGCTTAACAAGACGGTTTTAATGCCCCTTGGAAGAGACGTGGAGGTCGCAGTAGCTTATCAAGACGGTTTAAATGCCCCTTGGATGAATGGTGGAGGTTGCAGTAGCTTAACAAGATGGTTTAAATGCCCCTTGGAAGAGACGTGGAGGTTGCAGTAGCTTAATAATACGGTTTTAATGCCCCTTGGAAGAGACGTGGAGGTCGCAGTAGCTTAACAAGACAGTTTTAATGCCCCTTGGAAGAGACGTGGAGGTCGCAGTAGCTTAACAAGACGGTTTAAATGCCCCTTGAAAGAATGGTGGAGGTCGCAGTAGCTTAACAAGATGGTTTAAATGCCCCTTGGATGAATGGTGGAGGTCGCAGTAGCTTAACAAGATGGTTTAAATGCCCCTTGGAAGAGGCCTGGATGTTGCAGTAGCCTAACAAGATGGATTTAATGCCCCTTGGATGAGACGTGGAGGTGGCAGTAGCTTAACAAGACAGTTTAAATGCCCCTTGGAAGAATGGTGGAGGTCGCAGTAGCTTAACAAGACGGTTTAAATGCCCCTTGGAAGAGACGTGGAGGTTGCAGTAGCTTAACAAGACGGTTTGAATGCCCCTTGGTAGAGACGTGGAGGTCGCAGTAGCTTAACAAGATGGTTTTTATGCCCCTTGGAAGAGACGTGGAGGTCGCAGTAGCTTAACAAGACGGTTTAAATGCCCCTTGGAAGAATGGTGGAGGTCACAGTAGCTTAATAAGACGGTTTAAATGCCCCTTGGAAGAGACGTGGAGGTTGAAGTAGCTTAACAAGACGGTTTTAATTCCCCTTGGAAGAGACGTGGAGGTCGCAATTAGTGTTGAGCCACCCCCGTAGTGTTCGGGTTCGGTTCGGTTCGTCGAACACCGGGATGTTCGAGGAACTGTTCGTCGAACTGTTCGTCGAACACCTTAGAACACCGTCGAACACCGTTAAAACCAATGGCAGGCAAACAAAAACACATAGAAACACATAGAAAACACCTTCAAAGGTGTCCAAAAGCTGACAAACTGCTCAGAAGACGCTTTCTTTAAAAAAGCCGGCCGGCAATTCAGCAGCGGCATACACCGGTACCCGACAATTTAGACAAGAAGGAATAGAGCCTCACACATAGATTAGATAGATAGAAACATGTCAGTCACATATATATGAAGTACAGTGACAGTGTTGCTTACTGTACTTGTCATTTAGTGTAAAGGATATATTAAAAAATATAATAGTGTTTTCATGCACTGTCTCTTTAAAAAAGCCGGCCGGCAATTCAGCATCTGTACCCGACAATTTATTACAGACAGAATAGAGCTTCACACATAGATTAGATAGATAGAAACATGTCAGTCACATATATATGAAGTACAGTGATAGTGTTGGTTACTGTACTTGTCATTTAGTATTAAAATAAAGGATTTATTATTAAAAAAAATTGGCGTGGGGTTCCTCTTAATTTTAGTCTCTAGCGGAGGTTAAGCAGACAGCTGGGGCAGATGTTTGAAGCCTGGGAAGGGGGTAATACCCACGGAGCTTCCCAGGCTACTAATATCAGCCCCCAGCTGAATACATAGCCTTTACTAGCTATTAAAATGGGGGACCCCCCCCAAAAAATGACGTGGGGTTCCCCCTAATTTAATAGCTAGCAAAGGCTAGGCAGACAGCTGGGGGCTGATATTAATAGCCCAGGAAGGGTGCCATGAATATTGGCCCCCTCCCAGGCTAGAAACACCAGCCGTCAGCCGCCCCAGAAATGGCGCATTCATAGGATGCGCCAATTCTGGCACTTAGCCTCGCTCTTCCACGCTGCCCTGTAGCGGTGGCAGGGGGTAATAGGGCTGGGGTTGATGTCAGCTTATAATGCCAGCTGACATCAAGCCCAGGTTAGTAATGGAGAGGCGTCTATAAGACACCCCCATTACTAACCCCATAGTCAAAGTTAAAAAAAACACAAACACCCAGAATAAAGTCCTTTAATTGAAATAAAGACACAATCCTTTATTGTTCTAAATTAAACCATACTTACCATCACGCCCATTCCAGCTGAAGCCAACGATCTCCTGCAATAAAAGAAAAATAATAAAGCAACATCATCCTTACCTTTCCATGGTTCCCACGACAGCTTCAGCTCTGCTACATCGAGATGACAGGCTGGACCGCAGCAGAACGCCGCCATCCTGCCTGTCATCCCGCAGACACTGAGAAGCACAGGCATGCTTGCGCTCTGCAGTGTCTGGCTGTGACGGCATAAAGATGAGACAAGTTCATGTCCAATGAACTCGGCGCACCTCATGCACGTCACTGACAGCGTGGGAAAATTCTCACGCTGAAGCGCTGAGTGCAGGAGAATTCTCCCACGCTGTCAGTGACGTGCATAAGGTGAGCTCATGTCCAATGAACTCAGCTCACCTCCTGCACGTCACTGACAGCGTGGGAGAATTCTCCTGCACTCAGCGCTTCAGCGTGAGAATTCTCCCACGCTGAAGCGCTGAGTGCAGGAGAATTTTCCCACGCTGTCAGTGACGTGCATAAGGTGATCTCATGTCCAATGAACTCAGCTCACCTCCTGCACGTCACTGACAGCGTGGGAGAATTCTCCTGCACTCAGCGCTTCAGTGTGAGAATTCTCCCACGCTGAAGCGCTGAGTGCAGGAGAATTTTCCCATGCTGTCAGTGACGTGCATGAGGTGAGCCGAGTTCATTGGACATTAACTCGGCTCATCTGGATGCCCTCACAGAGAGACAGTGTGGAGCGCAAGCAAGCCTGCGCTTCTCAGTGTCTGCGGGATGACAGGCTGGATGGCGGCGTTCTGCTGCGGTCCAGCCTGTCATCTCGATGTAGCAGAGCTGAAGCTGTCATGGGAACCACGGAAAGGTAAGGATGATGTTGCTTTATTATTTTTCTTTTATTTCAGGAGATCGTTGGCTTCAGCTGGAATGGGTGTGATGGTAAGTATGGTTTAATTTAGAACAATAAAGAATTGTGTGTTTATTTCAATTAAAGGACTTTTTTCTGGGTGTTGTGTTTTTTTTAAATACTTTACTAGAAATTCATGGTGGTCATGTCTAATATTGGCGTGACCCCATGAATTTTGGGCTTAGGGCCAGCTGATAATGCCAAGCTGGCCCTAACCCCTTTATTACCCAGTGAGCCACCGCATCAGGGCCCTGGATGAGTTGGGTACAGCGCCAGAAGATGGCGCTTCTATGAACGCGCCATTTTCCGGGGTGGCTGCGGACTGCAATTTGCAGCGGGGGTGGCCCAGAAAGCTTGGGCCTCCCTGCGCTGCGGATTCCAGCCCCCAGCTGCATAGTTGTACCTGGCTGGACACAAAAACAGGGCGAAGCCCCACGTCAATTTTCTTTAAATTATTTCATGAAATAATTAAGAAAAAAAGGGCTTCCCTATATTGTTGTGTCCGGCCAGGTACAAATAGGCAGCTGGTGGTTGGGGGCAGCCCGTTCCTGCCTGCTGCACCTGACTGGACACAAATATAGTGCGAAGGCCCACGTCAATTTTTTTTAAATTATTTCATGAATTTCCTGAAATAATTTAAAAAAATCGAAGTGGGGCTTCGCACTATATTTGTGTCCAGCCAGGTACAGCAGACAGGAACGGGCTGCCCCCAACCACCAGCTGCCTATTTGTACCTGGCCGGACACAACAATATAGGGAACGCCTTTTTTTCTTAATTATTTCATGAATTTCATGAAATAATTAAAAAAAAAATACGTGGGGCTTCGCCCTGTTTTTGTGTCCAGCCAGGTACAACTATGCAGCTGGGGGCTGGAATCCGCATGTCCAATGAACTCAGCTCACCTCATGCACGTCACTGACAGCGTGGGAAAATTCTCACGCTGAAGTGCTGAGTGCAGGAGAATTCTCCCACGCTGTCAGTGACGTGCATGAGGTGAGCTCATGTCCAATGAACTCAGCTCACCTCATGCACCTCACTGACAGCGTGGGAAAATTCTCCTGCACTCAGCGCTTCAGCGTGAGAATTCTCCCACGCTGTAAGTGACGTGCATGAGGTGAGCCGAGTTCATTGGACATGACCTCGGCTCATCTTTATGCCGTCACAGAGAGACAATGTGGAGCGCAAGCAAGCCTGCTCTTCTCAGTGTCTGCGGGATGACAGGCTGGATGGCGGCGTTCTGCTGCGGTCCAGCCTGTCATCTCGATGTAGCAGAGCTGAAGCTGTCGTGGGAACCATGGAAAGGTAAGGATGAGGTTGCTTTATTATTTTATTTTTATTACAGGAGATCGTTGGCTTCAGCTGGAATGGGCGTGATGGTAAGTATGGTTTAATTTAGAACAATAAAGAATTGTGTCTTTATTTCAATTAAAGGACTTTATTCTGGGTGTTTGTGTTTTTTTTAACTTTGACTATGGGGTTAGTAATGGGGGTGTCTTATAGACGCCTCTCCATTACTAACCTGGGCTTGATGTCAGCTGGCATTATAAGCTGACATCAACCCCAGCCCTATTACCCCCTGCCACCGCTACAGGGCAGTGGGGAAGAGCGAGGCTAAGTGCCAGAATTGGCGCATCCTATGAATGCGCCATTTCTGGGGCGGCTGACGGCTGGTGTTTCTAGCCTGGGAGGGGGCCAATATTCATGGCTCCCTTCCTGGGCTATTAATATCAGCCCCCAGCTGTCTGCCTAGCCTTTGCTAGCTATTAAATTAGGGGGGACCCCACGTCATTTTTTTGGGGGGGGTCCCCCATTTTAATAGCTAGTAAAGGCTATGTATTCAGCTGGGGGCTGATATTAGTAGCCTGGGAAGCTCCGTGGGTATTACCCCCTTCCCAGGCTTCAAACATCTGCCCCAGCTGTCTGCTTAACCTCCGCTAGAGACTAAAATTAAGGGGAACCCCACGCCAATTTTTTTAATAATAAATCCTTTATTTTAATACTAAATGACAAGTACAGTAACCAACACTATCACTGTACTTCATATATATGTGACTGACATGTTTCTATCTATCTAATCTATGTGTGAAGCTCTATTCTGTCTGTTATAAATTGTCGGGTACAGATGCTGAATTGCCGGCCGGCTTTTTTAAAGAGACGGTGCATGAAAACACTATTATTTTTTTTAATAAATCCTTTACACTAAATGACAAGTACAGTAAGCTACACTGTCACTGTACTTCATATATATGTGACTGACATGTTTCTATCTATCTAATCTATGTGTGATTCTCTATTCCTTCTATTCTAAATTGTCGGGTACCGCTGCTGAATTGCCGGCCGGCTTTTTTAAAGAGACGGTGCATGAAAACACTATTATTTTTTTTGATAAATCCTTTACGCTAAATGACAAGTACAGTAAGCAGCACTTTCACTGTACTTCATATATATGTGGCTGACATGTTTCTATCTATCTAATCTATGTGTGAAGCTCTATTCTTTCGGTTCTAAATTGTCGGGTACCGATGTATGCCGCTGCTGAATTGCCGGCTTTTCATGTTTCACTGTGAGCACTGTTCCCATCGATTTGGGCAATCACTGTAATGCCACAACCACCATGGCTGTGGCATTACAGTGAGTGGCAGACAATCCCTGCATGATTGGTGCTCTAAATAGCACCAGACATGCAGGACACGCTTTTGGTGCACGAACAGTTATCGAACATAACCTCGAACAGCCGAATTTTTTGCAAATCGTTCGGGTTCGTCGAACAACTCGAACACCGCCCAAAACAGCTCGAATTTGAGATTGGCGAACAGTTCTAGTCGAACACCGCTCATCTCTAGTCGCAATAGCTTAACAAGACGGTTTTTATGCCCTTTGGATGAGATGTGGAGGTCGCAGTAGCTTAACAAGACGGTTTAAATGCCCCTTGGATGAATGGTGGAGGTCGCAGTAGCTTAACAAGATGGTTTAAATGCCCCTTGGATGAATGGTGGAGGTCGCAGTAGCTTAACAAGATGGTTTAAATGCCCCTTGGAAGAGACCTGGAGGTTGCAGTAACTTAACAAGACGGTTTTAATGCCCCTTGGAAGAGACGTGGAGGTCGCAGTAGCTTAACCAGACGGTTTTAATGCCCCTTGGAAGAGACGTGGAGGTCGCAGTAGCTTAACAAGATGGTTTAAATGCCCCTTGGAAGAATGGTGGAGGTCGCAGTAGCTTAACAAGACGGATTAAATGCCCCTTGGAAGAGACGTGGAGGTTGCAGTAGCTTAGCAAGATAGTTTTAATGCCCCTTGGAAGAGACGTGGAGGTTGCAGTAGCTTAAGAAGACTGTTTTTATGCCCCTTGGAAGAGACTTGGAGGTCGCAGTAGCTTAACAAGTTTGTTTAAATTCCCCTTGGAAGAGACGTGGAGGTCGTAGTAGCTTAACAAGACAGTTTAAATGCCCCTTGGAAGAATGGTGGAGGTCGCAGTAGCTTAACAAGACTGTTTAAATGCTCCTTGGAAGAGACGTGGAGGTTGCAGTAGCTTAACAAGACAGTTTTAATGCCCCTTGGTAGAGACGTGGAGGTCGCAGTAGCTTAACAAGACGGTTTAAATGCCCCTTGTCAGAATGGTGGAGGTTGCAGTAGCTTAACAAGATGATTTTAATGCCCCTTTCAAGAGCCATGCAACACAGCATATTAAAAACATTATTCCCATTATTGGGGAATGGGTCTCCCATAGACTTTGCCTATGCCTTCCATGCAAAAGCTGTCAAAAAATAGGACGGAGGAACTTGCAATGCTGGCAACACGGACCACGGTCACCCTGGTGGTATAGTGGAGGCTGAGGATAAGGAGAAGAGCAAAATACAGCCGAAATGAGGAAGCGTATACACCTCCCGAAATAACACAGTGGATTTAACTTTATGCTGTCATTTGGTGGTGATGAGAAGTCTGGCCCAATCCAGCCCTTGTTCATTTTGATAAGGGTCAGCTTGTCAGCATTGTCAGTTGACATGCGAGTGCGCTTATGAGTTATAATTCCCCCAGCGGCACTAAAAACACGCTCCGATAACACGCTAGCGGCAGGGCAGGCTAGGACCTCCAAGGCGTACAGAGCGAGTTCATTCCAAGTGTCCAGCTTGGATACCCAATAATTTAACGGCACAGAGGAATCACAGAGGACGCTGGTACGGTCGGCAAGGTACTCCCTCACCATGTTTTGAAACTTTCCACTCCTTGTGAGAGTACCCCACGCCTAAGGGCCTGTAAGCTGGGCGGGTGTCAGAAAACTGTCCCAGAATGTTGACAGTGTTCCCCTGCCTCTGCTGGATTGGAGTTGAGTCTCTCTCGCCTGTACACCTTGGTTGGTCAACGAACTGTGACCTCTGCTGCTAGCGTGTTCAGATGGGAATTTTTTTTAACAGTGATGCAGCAAGGGCCTTCTGGTACTGTCCCATTTTTGTAGACCTCTCCACCTCAGGAATAAGAGAGTGAAAGTTCTCCTTGTATCGGGGGTCTAAAAGTGTCACCAACCAGTAATGACTGTCACCCAACATTTTGACAGCGCGAGGGTCACAGTTAAGGCAGCGTAACATAAAGTCAGCCATGCATGCCAGACTGGTAACAGGCAAGACTTCCATGTCCTCACCAAGATGACGACTGACCATGCTCTCCTCCTCCTCTTCCTCCTCCTCCCCCCCTGTCCTCAGGCCACCCACGCTGAACCGACTGTATGACAGTTGTACAGGTACTACCGTCTACAGCGCATGATACCAGCTCCTGTTCTTCCTCCTCCTCCTCCTCCTCTACCCTATTGTCCCCCAATGCACGTTGAGATGAGATGAGGCTGGGCTGTGTGTAATCGCCCGCTATGGCTTCTTGATCCATCTCATCATACTCTGGCTGCAATGCCTCCTCTTTAATTCTCTGCAGAGAGTGTTGCAAAAGACAGACAAGGGGGATGCTGACGCTAATGATGGCATCATCGCCACTCACCATCTTGGAGGACTCCTCAAAGTTTGTCAAGATGGTACATATGTCACACATCCAGGTCCACTCCTGAGGTCTTATGTGTGGAGTCTGACCTTAATATCGACGATCTTGTTGCAGCTGGTACTCCACAACTGCTCTCTTCTGCTCACAAATCCTTTGCAACATGTGGAGGGTAGAGTTCCAACATGTGGGGACAATACACACCAGTCGGTGTGCCGGAAGCTGCAAACGCTGCTGCAACACAGCAAGGGCGGCGAAAGCTGTAGCCGACTTGCGAAAATGAGGTGACAGGCGGCGTAATTTGACGAGCAGATCTGGCAACTCGGGGTACAATTTAAGAAACCGCTGTACCACAAGGTTAATTACATGAGCCAGGCATTGTACGTGTGTGATCTCATCTCGCCTCAGAGCCGCCACCAGATTACGGCCATTGTCACACACGACCATGCCTGGATGTAGGTTCAGCTGTCTCAGCCACAGATCTGCCTGCTCTATCACAGCTGTCCACAACTCACAAGCAGTGTGAGGTTTATCACCTAAGCTTACGAGTTTCAGCACAGCCTGTTGCCGCTTGGCTGAGGCAGTACTGCAGTGCATCCAGCTTGTAACTGATGTGGTGATATCTGAGATGTAGGCTGAACATGAGGAGGAATAGGAGGATGATGCGCAGGACCTGTACACTGTGGGGGCAACTCTGACTGACATAGGGCCCGCAATCCTCGGTGTGGGGAGGATGTGTTCCGTCCCAAGGTCCGACTGGGTCCCGGCTTCCACTATGTTTACCCAGTGTGCCATCAGGGAGATGTACCGTCCCTGGCCACAATCACTTTTCCACGTGTCCGTTGTCAGGTGGACTCTCCCAGTAACTGCGTTGTTGAGGGCACGGCAGATGTTTTGGGACACGTGCTTGTGTAGTGCGGGGATGGCACACCGGGCAAAATAGTGTCGGCTGGGGACCGAGTACCGAGGGACGGCCACCGCCATAAGGTTGCGGAAGGAATCTGTCTCCACCAGCCTAAAAGGCAGCATTTCCAACGCAAGCAGTCGTGAAATGTGCGAATTTAGGACTGTGGCCTGTGGGGCATTGGCTGCGAATTTGCGCTTTTGTTCAAAGGTCTGGGATATGGACAATTGAACGCTGTGGTGGGACGTGGACGCGGACGTTGATGCTGTTTCTTGAAAAACTGCCATAACAAGTGAAGACTGAGAGGAGGGGGCATCTTTGCATGCAGTATGGACAGGGGATTGCCTTGCACGCACAACAGGGGGTGCTATTACACGCACGACAGAGGAAGAAGCAGTGTTGACACCCGCTGACACTGGTCGAGGACCCTTGGGGTTCACCCCACAAAGTCGGGTGCTTTGCTGCCATGTGCCTGATCATGCTGGTGGTGGTCAGGCTGGTAGTTTTGTCACCCCTGCTGATGCTGGCCTGGCAGGTGGTAGAAATGGCCTTTTTGGGGTTATCAGCAGAGTCTTTAAAAAAATTCCAGACTCTGGAATACCTACCGGTTGTACTGGCAACGTTCCTCATGTTGGTGTTACGGGGAATGGTTGCCCGCCTTCTGTCTGCGGCCACCACACTGCTTCTTCCTGCCTGTTGGGGTACTCTGCCTCCCTCCCCCTGTGTGCTGCTGGCTTCGCTCTGCATGTCCTCCTGCCACGTTGTGTCAGTTACTAGATCATCCACCACCTCCTCCTCTTCCACTTGCGCACCACGATCCTCCTCCTCACTTCCTGGCAATTGTGTCTCGTCATCGTCCACCTCTTGTGACAAATTGCCAGCGTCGACTTCTTCTGGCCGTGGATGTTCAAATATTTGGGCATCGCTACATGGGATCTCCTCTTCCACCACTTCAAGCGGAGCAGGCGAGGGGAACAAATATGGAAATGGACCAGTGAACAGCTCTTCAGAGTGTCCAAGTGTGGGATCAGTTGCTGTCTGACGACACTCGGCATGGTGGGAGGAAGGAGCATCAGGGTGAGGAGGAGTATGCGGTCGAGACTCACGGCTACTAAAACTTGACCGTGTGGAAGACAGACCGGAGGTGGTTGTGCCCAGGTAACTGGAAGTATTATCTGCTATCCAATTAATAACCTGTTCACACTGATCAGTTCGCAATAGTGGTCTTGTTGTTGTGTGCTTCCCTAGTAATTCGGTCAAGAAGTGGGAGCGAGAAGATGTGGCTGTTGGTTGTGGCACATTTTCACCTTGGCCACGGCCCCGTCCTCTACGCGCACCATCACCAGAACGTCCAGTTCCAAGTCCCTTGCCACGTGCCTTGCCCATTGTAAATGAAGTAAAATAGCTTACATTCGCAGTATCAATGGAAAAAGGGTAATAAAAAGGAGATTAGAAACGTGGAAGAGGAAAACCACAGTTATATTTATCTGGCCTGCACCAGAAACTTTAAAACAGATATATTTGTGTCTGACCAGTCAGGGAGACACTATTACAGTTTTTTTTACGGCAAAAAATGCCAAAAAAAGGATAATACAGAGATTTGACCCGTGGAACTGCAAAACCACAGTTATACTTTTCTGGCCTACACCAGACTCTTTTAAACAGATATATTTGTGTCTGACCAGTCAGGGAGACACTATTAGTCTATCACAGTTCTTTTTTACGGCAAAAAATGGCAAAAAAAAGATAATATAGAGATTTGACCCGTGGAACTGCAAAACCACAGTTATATTTTTCTGGCCTACACCAGAATCTTTCAAACAGATATATTTGAGTCTGAACAATCAGGGAGACACTATTACTGTTTTTTTTACGGCAAAAAATGGCAAAAAAAGGATAATACAGAGATTTGACCTGTGGAACTGCAAAACCACAGTTATACTTTTCTGGCCTACACCTGAATCTTTCAAACAGATAAATTCGTGTCTGAGCAATCAGGGAGACACTATTACTGTTTTTTTTTACGGCATAAAATGGCAAATAAAGGATAATACAGAGATTTGCCCTGTGGAACTGCAAAACCATAGTTATATTTTTTTGGCCTACACCAGACTCTTTTAAACATATATATTTGTGTCTGACCAGGCAGGGAGACACTATTACAGTTTATTTTTACAGCAAAAAATGCCAAAATAATGATAATACAGAGATTTGACCTGTGGAACTGCAAAACCACAGTTATACTTTTCTGGCCTACACCAGAATCTTTCAAACAGATACATTTGAGTCTGAACAATCAGGGAGACACAATTACAGTTTTTTGTTACGGCAAAAAATGGCAAAAAAGGATAATACAGAGATTTGACCTATGGAACTGCAAAACCACAGTTATACTTTTCTGGCCTACACCAGAATCTTTCAAACATATATATTTGTGTCTGAACAATCAGGGAGATACTATTAGCGTTTCTTTTATGGCAAAAAATGCCAAAAAAAGGATAATACAGAGATATGACCTGTGGAACTGCAAAACCACAGTTATATTTTTCTGGCCTACATCAGACTCTTTTAAACAGATATATTTGTGTCTGACCAGTCAGGGAGACACTATTACAGTTTTTTGTTACGGCAAAAAATGGCAAAAAAAGGATAATACAGAGATTTGCCCTGTGGAACTGCAAAACCACAGTTATACTTTTCTAGTCTACACCAGAATCTTTCAAACAGATAAATTTGTGTCTGAGCAATCAGGAAGACACTATTACTGTTTATTTTAAGGCAAAAAATGGCAAAAAAAGGATAATACAGATATTTGACCAGTGGAACTGCAAAACCACAGTTATATTTTGCTGGCCTACACCAGACTATTTTAAACAGATATATTTGTGTCTGACCAGTCAGGGAGACACTATTACAGTTTTTTTTACTGCAAAAAATGCCAAAAAAAGGATAATTCAGAGATTTAACCTGTGGAACTGCAAAACTACAGTTATATTTTTCTGGCCTACACCAGACTCTTTTAAAAAGACATATTTTTGTCTGACCAGTCAGGGAGACAATATTAGTCTATTACATTTTTTTTACGGCAAAAAATGGCAAAAAAAGGATAATACAGAGATTTGACCCATGGAACTGCAAAACCACAGTTATATTTTTCTGGCCTACACCAGACTTTTTTAAACAGATATATTTGTGTCTGACCAGTCAGGGAGACACTATTAGTCTATTACAGTTTTTTTTTACGGCAAAAAATGGCAAAGAAAGGATAATACAGAGATTTGACCTGTGGAACTGCAAAACCATAGTTATATTTTTTTGGCCTACACCAGACTCTTTTAAACAGATATATTTGTGTCTGACCAGGCAGGGAGACACTATTACGGTTTATTTTTACAGCAAAAAATGCCAAAATAATGATAATACAGAGATTTGACCTGTGGAACTGCAAAACCACAGTTATACTTTTCTGGCCTATACCAGAATCTTTCAAACAGATAAATTTGTGTCTGAGCAATCAGGAAGACACTATTACTGTTTATTTTAAGGCAAAAAATGGCAAAAAAAGGATAATACAGAGATTTGACCCGTGGAACTGCAAAACCACAGTTATATTTTGCTGGTCTACACCAGACTCTTTTAAACAGATATATTTGTGTCTGACCAGTCAGGGAGACACTATTAGTCTATTACAGTTTTTTTACGGCAAAAAATGCCAAAGAAAGGATAATACAGAGATTTGACCTGTGGAACTGCAAAACCACAGTTATACTTTTCTAGCCTACACAAGAATCTTTCAAACAGATAAATTCATGTCTGAGCAATCAGGGAGATACTATTACTGTTTTTTTTTACGGCAAAAAATGGCAAAAAAAAGGATAATACAGAGATTTGACCTGTGGAACTGCAAAACCATAGTTATATTTTTTTGGCCTAAACCAGACTCTTTTAAACAGATATATTTGTGTCTGAGCAATCAGGAAGACACTATTACTGTTTATTTTAAGGCAAAAAATGGCAAAAAAAAGGATAATACAGAGATTTGACCAGTGGAACTGCAAAACCACAGTTATATTTTGCTGGCCTACACCAGACTCTTTTAAACAGATATATTTGTGTCTGACCAGTCAGGGAGACACTATTACAGTTTTTTTTACAGCAAAAAATGACAAAAAAAGGATAATTCAGAGATTTAACCTGTGAAACTGCAAAACTACAGTTATATTTTTCTGGCCTACAACAGACAACAGACTCTTTTAAAAAGACATATTTGTGTCTGACCAGTCAGGGAGACAATATTAGTCTATTACAGTTTTTTTTTAAGGCAAAAAATGCAAAAAAAAGGATAATACAGAGATTTGACCCATGGAACTGCAAAACCACAGTTATATTTTTCTGGCCTACACCAGACTCTTTTAAACAGATATATTTGTGTCTGACCAGGCAGGGAGACACTATTACAGTTCATTTTTACAGCAAAAAATGCCAAAATAATGATAATACAGAGATTTGACCTGTGGAACTGCAAAACCACAGTTATACTTTTCTGGCCTACACCATAATCTTTCAAACAGATAAATTTGTGTCTGAGCAATCAGGAAGACACTATTACTGTTTATTTTATGGCAAAAAATGCCAAAAAAAGGATAATACAGAGATTTGACCTGTGGAGCTGCAATACCACAGTTACACTTTTCTGGCCTGCACCAGAATCTTTCAAACAGATATATTTGTGTCTGACCAGTCAGGGAGACACTATTACAGTTTTTTGTTACGGCAAAAAATGACAAAAAAAGGATAATACAGAGATTTGACCTGTGGAACTGCAAAACCATAGTTATATTTTTTTGACCTACACCAGACTCTTTTAAACAGATATATTTGTGTCTGACCAATCAGGAAGACACTATTACTGTTTATTTTAAGGCAAAAAATGGCAAACAAAAGGATAATACAGAGATTTGACCAGTGGAACTGCAAAACCACAGTTATATTTTGCTGGCCTACACCAGACTCTTTTAAACAGATATATTTGTGTCTGACCAGGCAGGGAGACACTATTACAGTTTATTTTTACAGGAAGAAATGCCAAAATAATGATAATACAGACATTTGACCTGTGGAACTGCAAAACCACAGTTATACTTTTCTGGCCTACACCAGAATCTTTCAAACAGATACATTTGAGTCTGAACAATCAGGGAGACACAATTACAGTTTTTTGTTACGGCAAAAAATGGCAAAAAAGGATAATACAGAGATTTGACCTGTGGAACTGCAAAACCATAGTTATATTTTTTTGGCCTAAACCAGACTCTTTTAAACAGATATATTTGTGTCTGAGCAATCAGGAAGACACTATTACTGTTTATTTTAAGGCAAAAAATGGCAAAAAAAAGGATAATACAGAGATTTGACCAGTGGAACTGCAAAACCACAGTTATATTTTGCTGGCCTACACCAGACTCTTTTAAACAGATATATTTGTGTCTGACCAGTCAGGGAGACACTATTACAGTTTTTTTTACAGCAAAAAATGCCAAAACAAGGATAATTCAGAGATTTAACCTGTGGAACTGCAAAACTACAGTTATATTTTTCTGGCCTACACCAGACTCTTTTAAAAAGACATATTTGTGTCTGACCAGTCAGGGAGACAATTTTAGTCTATTACAGTTTTTTTTAAGGCAAAAAATGTCAAAAAAAGGATAATACAGAGATTTGACCCATGGAGCTGCAAAACCACAGTTATATTTTTCTGGCCTACACCAGACGCTTTTAAACAGATATATTTGTGTCTGACCAGTCAGGGAGACACTATTAGTCTATTACAGTTTTTTTTTTATGGCAAAAAATGGCAAAAAAAGGATAATTCAGAGATTTGACCTGTGGAACTGCAAAACCATAGTTATATTTTTTTGGCCTACACCAGACTCTTTTAAACAGATATATTTGTGTCTGACCAGGCAGGGAGACACTATTACAGTTTATTTTTACAGCAAAAAATGCCAAAATAATGATAATACAGAGATTTGACCTGTGGAACTGCAAAACCACAGTTATACTTTTCTGGCCTACACCATAATCTTTCAAACAGATAAATTTGTGTCTGAGCAATCAGGAAGACACTATTACTCTTTATTTTATGGCAAAAAATGCCAAAAAAAGGATAATACAGAGATTTGACCTGTGGAGCTGCAATACCACAGTTACACTTTTCTGGCCTGCACCAGAATCTTTCAAACAGATATATTTGTGTCTGACCAGTCAGGGAGACACTATTACAGTTTTTTGTTACGGCAAAAAATGACAAAAAAAGGATAATACAGAGATTTGACCTGTGGAACTGCAAAACCATAGTTATATTTTTTTGACCTACACCAGACTCTTTTAAACAGATATATTTGTGTCTGAGCAATCAGGAAGACACTATTACTGTTTATTTTAAGGCAAAAAATGGCAAAAAAAGGATAATACAGAGATTTGACCTGTGGAACTGCAAAACTGCAGTTATATTTTTCTGGCCTACACCAGACTCTTTTAAAAAGACATATTTGTGTCTGACCAGTCAGTGGGACAATATTAGTCTATTACAGTTTTTTTTTAAGGCAAAAAATGCCAAAAAAAGGATAATACAGAGATTTGACCCATGGAACTGCAAAACCACAGTTATATTTTTCTGGCCTACACCAGACTCTTTTAAACAGATATATTTGTGTCTGACCAGTCAGGGAGACACTATTAGTCTATTACAGTTTTTTTTTACGGCAAAAAATGCCAAAAAAAGGATAATACAGAGATTTGACCTGTGGAACTGCAAACCACAGTCATACTTTTCTAGCCTACACAAGTATCTTTCAAACAGATAAATTCGTGTCTGAGCAGTCAGGGAGACACTATTACTGTATTTTTTTACGGCAAAAAATGGCAAAAAAAGGATAATACAGAGATTTGACTTGTGGAACTGCAAAACCATAGTTATATTTTTTTGGCCTACACCAGACTCTTTTAAACAGATATATTTGTGTCTGACCAGGCAGGGAGACACTATTACAGTTTATTTTTACAGGAAGAAATGCCAAAATAATGATAATACAGACATTTGACCTGTGGAACTGCAAAACCACAGTTATACTTTTCTGGCCTACACCAGAATCTTTCAAACAGATACATTTGAGTCTGAACAATCAGGGAGACACAATTACAGTTTTTTGTTACGGCAAAAAATGGCAAAAAAGGATAATACAGAGATTTGACCTATGGAACTGCAAAACCACAGTTATACTTTTCTGGCCTACACCAGAATCTTTCAAACATATATATTTGTGTCTGAACAATCAGGGAGATACTATTAGTGTTTCTTTTATGGCAAAAAATGCCAAAAAAAGGATAATACAGAGATATGACCTGTGGAACTGCAAAACCACAGTTATATTTTTCTGGCCTACATCAGACTCTTTTAAACAGATATATTTGTGTCTGACCAGTCAGGGAGACACTATTACAGTTTTTTGTTACGGCAAAAAATGGCAAAAAAAGGATAATACAGAGATTTGCCCTGTGGAACTGCAAAACCACAGTTATACTTTTCTAGTCTACACCAGAATCTTTCAAACAGATAAATTTGTGTCTGAGCAATCAGGAAGACACTATTACTGTTTATTTTAAGGCAAAAAATGGCAAAAAAAGGATAATACAGAGATTTGACCAGTGGAACTGCAAAACCACAGTTATATTTTGCTGGCCTACACCAGACTATTTTAAACAGATATATTTGTGTCTGACCAGTCAGGGAGACACTATTACAGTTTTTTTTACTGCAAAAAATGCCAAAAAAAGGATAATTCAGAGATTTAACCTGTGGAACTGCAAAACTACAGTTATATTTTTCTGGCCTACACCAGACTCTTTTAAAAAGACATATTTTTGTCTGACCAGTCAGGGAGACAAAATTAGTCTATTACATTATTTTTAAGGCAAAAAATGCCAAAAAAAGGATAATACAGAGATTTGACCCATGGAACTGCAAAACCACAGTTATATTTTTCTGGCCTACACCAGACTCTTTTAAACAGATATATTTGTGTCTGACCAGGCAGGGAGACACTATTACGGTTTATTTTTACAGCAAAAAATGCCAAAATATTGATAATACAGAGATTTGACCTGTGGAACTGCAAAACCACAGTTATACTTTTCTGGCCTATACCAGAATCTTTCAAACAGATAAATTTGTGTCTGAGCAATCAGGAAGACACTATTACTGTTTATTTTAAGGCAAAAAATGGCAAAAAAAGGATAATACAGAGATTTGACCCGTGGAACTGCAAAAGCACAGTTATATTTTGCTGGCCTACACCAGACTCTTTTAAACAGATATATTTGTGTCTGACCAGTCAGCGAGACACTATTACAGTTTTTTTTACAGCAAAAAATGCCAAAAAAAGGATAATTCTGAGATTTAACCTGTGGAACTGCAAAACTGCAGTTATATTTTTCTGGCCTACACCAGACTCTTTTAAAAAGACATATTTGTGTCTGACCAGTCAGGGAGACAATATTAGTCTATTACAGTTTTTTTTAAGGCAAAAAATGCCAAAAAAAGGATAATACAGAGATTTGACCCATGGAACTGCAAAACCACAGTTATATTTTTCTGGTCTACACCAGACTCTTTTAAACAGATATATTTGTGTCTGACCAGTCAGGGAGACACTATTGGTCTATTACAGTTTTTTTTTACGGCAAAAAATGCCAAAGAAAGGATAATACAGAGATTTGACCTGTGGAACTGCAAAACCACAGTTATACTTTTCTAGCCTACACAAGAATCTTTCAAACAGATAAATTCATGTCTGAGCAATCAGGGAGACACTATTACTGTTTTTTTTTACGGCAAAAAATGGCAAAAAAAGGATAATACAGAGATTTGACCTGTGGAACTGCAAAACCATAGTTATATTTTTTTGGCCTAAACCAGACTCTTTTAAACAGATATATTTGTGTCTGAGCAATCAGGAAGACACTATTACTGTTTATTTTAAGGCAAAAAATGGCAAAAAAAGGATAATACAGAGATTTGACCAGTGGAACTGCAAAACCACAGTTATATTTTGCTGGCCTACACCAGACTCTTTTAAACAGATATATTTGTGTCTGACCAGACAGGGAGACACTATTACAGTTTTTTTTACAGCAAAAAATGCCAAAAAAAGGATAATTCAGAGATTTAACCTGTGAAACTGCAAAACTACAGTTATATTTTTCTGGCCTACAACAGACTCTTTTAAAAAGACATATTTGTGTCTGACCAGTCAGGGAGACAATATTAGTCTATTACAGTTTTTTTTTAAGGCAAAAAATGCAAAAAAAAGGATAATACAGAGATTTAACCTGTGAAACTGAAAAACTACAGTTATATTTTTCTGGCCTACAACAGACTCTTTTAAAAAGACATATGTGTGTCTGACCAGTCAGGGAGACAATATTAGTCTATTACAGTTTTTTTTTAAGGCAAAAAATGCAAAAAAAAGGATAATACAGAGATTTGACCCATGGAACTGCAAAACCACAGTTATATTTTTCTGGCCTACACCAGACTCTTATAAACAGATATATTTGTGTCTGACCAGTCAGGGAGACACTATTAGTCTATTACAGTTTTTTTTTTATGGCAAAAAATGGCAAAAAAAGGATAATTCAGAGATTTGACCTGTGGAACTGCAAAACCATAGTTATATTTTTTTGGCCTACACCAGACTCTTTTAAACAGATATATTTGTGTCTGACCAGGCAGGGAGACACTATTACAGTTTATTTTTACAGCAAAAAATGCCAAAATAATGATAATACAGAGATTTGACCTGTGGAACTGCAAAACCACAGTTATACTTTTCTGGCCTACACCATAATCTTTCAAACAGATAAATTTGTGTCTGAGCAATCAGGAAGACACTATTACTGTTTATTTTATGGCAAAAAATGCCAAAAAAAGGATAATACAGAGATTTGACCTGTGGAGCTGCAATACCACAGTTACACTTTTCTGGCCTGCACCAGAATCTTTCAAACAGATATATTTGTGTCTGACCAGTCAGGGAGACACTATTACAGTTTTTTGTTATGGCAAAAAATGACAAAAAAAGGATAATACAGAGATTTGACCTGTGGAACTGCAAAACCATAGTTATATTTTTTTGACCTACACCAGACTCTTTTAAACAGATATATTTGTGTCTGAGCAATCAGGAAGACACTATTACTGTTTATTTTAAGGCAAAAAATGGCAAAAAAAAGGATAATACAGAGATTTGACCAGTGGAACTGCAAAACCACAGTTATATTTTGCTGGCCTACACCAGACTCTTTTAAACAGATATATTTGTGTCTGACCAGTCAGGGAGACACTATTACAGTTTTTTTTACAGCAAAAAATGCCAAAACAAGGATAATTCAGAGATTTAACCTGTGGAACTGCAAAACTACAGTTATATTTTTCTGGCCTACACCAGACTCTTTTAAAAAGACATATTTGTGTCTGACCAGTCAGGGAGACAATTTTAGTCTATTACAGTTTTTTTTAAGGCAAAAAATGTCAAAAAAAGGATAATACAGAGATTTGACCCATGGAGCTGCAAAACCACAGTTATATTTTTCTGGCCTACACCAGACGCTTTTAAACAGATATATTTGTGTCTGACCAGTCAGGGAGACACTATTAGTCTATTACAGTTTTTTTTTTATGGCAAAAAATGGCAAAAAAAGGATAATTCAGAGATTTGACCTGTGGAACTGCAAAACCATAGTTATATTTTTTTGGCCTACACCAGACTCTTTTAAACAGATATATTTGTGTCTGACCAGGCAGGGAGACACTATTACAGTTTATTTTTACAGCAAAAAATGCCAAAATAATGATAATACAGAGATTTGACCTGTGGAACTGCAAAACCACAGTTATACTTTTCTGGCCTACACCATAATCTTTCAAACAGATAAATTTGTGTCTGAGCAATCAGGAAGACACTATTACTCTTTATTTTATGGCAAAAAATGCCAAAAAAAGGATAATACAGAGATTTGACCTGTGGAGCTGCAATACCACAGTTACACTTTTCTGGCCTGCACCAGAATCTTTCAAACAGATATATTTGTGTCTGACCAGTCAGGGAGACACTATTACAGTTTTTTGTTACGGCAAAAAATGACAAAAAAAGGATAATACAGAGATTTGACCTGTGGAACTGCAAAACCATAGTTATATTTTTTTGACCTACACCAGACTCTTTTAAACAGATATATTTGTGTCTGAGCAATCAGGAAGACACTATTACTGTTTATTTTAAGGCAAAAAATGGCAAAAAAAGGATAATACAGAGATTTGACCTGTGGAACTGCAAAACTGCAGTTATATTTTTCTGGCCTACACCAGACTCTTTTAAAAAGACATATTTGTGTCTGACCAGTCAGTGGGACAATATTAGTCTATTACAGTTTTTTTTTAAGGCAAAAAATGCCAAAAAAAGGATAATACAGAGATTTGACCCATGGAACTGCAAAACCACAGTTATATTTTTCTGGCCTACACCAGACTCTTTTAAACAGATATATTTGTGTCTGACCAGTCAGGGAGACACTATTAGTCTATTACAGTTTTTTTTTACGGCAAAAAATGCCAAAAAAAGGATAATACAGAGATTTGACCTGTGGAACTGCAAACCACAGTCATACTTTTCTAGCCTACACAAGTATCTTTCAAACAGATAAATTCGTGTCTGAGCAGTCAGGGAGACACTATTACTGTATTTTTTTACGGCAAAAAATGGCAAAAAAAGGATAATACAGAGATTTGACTTGTGGAACTGCAAAACCATAGTTATATTTTTTTGGCCTACACCAGACTCTTTTAAACAGATATATTTGTGTCTGACCAGGCAGGGAGACACTATTACAGTTTATTTTTACAGGAAGAAATGCCAAAATAATGATAATACAGACATTTGACCTGTGGAACTGCAAAACCACAGTTATACTTTTCTGGCCTACACCAGAATCTTTCAAACAGATACATTTGAGTCTGAACAATCAGGGAGACACAATTACAGTTTTTTGTTACGGCAAAAAATGGCAAAAAAGGATAATACAGAGATTTGACCTATGGAACTGCAAAACCACAGTTATACTTTTCTGGCCTACACCAGAATCTTTCAAACATATATATTTGTGTCTGAACAATCAGGGAGATACTATTAGTGTTTCTTTTATGGCAAAAAATGCCAAAAAAAGGATAATACAGAGATATGACCTGTGGAACTGCAAAACCACAGTTATATTTTTCTGGCCTACATCAGACTCTTTTAAACAGATATATTTGTGTCTGACCAGTCAGGGAGACACTATTACAGTTTTTTGTTACGGCAAAAAATGGCAAAAAAAGGATAATACAGAGATTTGCCCTGTGGAACTGCAAAACCACAGTTATACTTTTCTAGTCTACACCAGAATCTTTCAAACAGATAAATTTGTGTCTGAGCAATCAGGAAGACACTATTACTGTTTATTTTAAGGCAAAAAATGGCAAAAAAAGGATAATACAGAGATTTGACCAGTGGAACTGCAAAACCACAGTTATATTTTGCTGGCCTACACCAGACTATTTTAAACAGATATATTTGTGTCTGACCAGTCAGGGAGACACTATTACAGTTTTTTTTACTGCAAAAAATGCCAAAAAAAGGATAATTCAGAGATTTAACCTGTGGAACTGCAAAACTACAGTTATATTTTTCTGGCCTACACCAGACTCTTTTAAAAAGACATATTTTTGTCTGACCAGTCAGGGAGACAAAATTAGTCTATTACATTATTTTTAAGGCAAAAAATGCCAAAAAAAGGATAATACAGAGATTTGACCCATGGAACTGCAAAACCACAGTTATATTTTTCTGGCCTACACCAGACTCTTTTAAACAGATATATTTGTGTCTGACCAGGCAGGGAGACACTATTACGGTTTATTTTTACAGCAAAAAATGCCAAAATATTGATAATACAGAGATTTGACCTGTGGAACTGCAAAACCACAGTTATACTTTTCTGGCCTATACCAGAATCTTTCAAACAGATAAATTTGTGTCTGAGCAATCAGGAAGACACTATTACTGTTTATTTTAAGGCAAAAAATGGCAAAAAAAGGATAATACAGAGATTTGACCCGTGGAACTGCAAAAGCACAGTTATATTTTGCTGGCCTACACCAGACTCTTTTAAACAGATATATTTGTGTCTGACCAGTCAGCGAGACACTATTACAGTTTTTTTTACAGCAAAAAATGCCAAAAAAAGGATAATTCTGAGATTTAACCTGTGGAACTGCAAAACTGCAGTTATATTTTTCTGGCCTACACCAGACTCTTTTAAAAAGACATATTTGTGTCTGACCAGTCAGGGAGACAATATTAGTCTATTACAGTTTTTTTTAAGGCAAAAAATGCCAAAAAAAGGATAATACAGAGATTTGACCCATGGAACTGCAAAACCACAGTTATATTTTTCTGGTCTACACCAGACTCTTTTAAACAGATATATTTGTGTCTGACCAGTCAGGGAGACACTATTGGTCTATTACAGTTTTTTTTTACGGCAAAAAATGCCAAAGAAAGGATAATACAGAGATTTGACCTGTGGAACTGCAAAACCACAGTTATACTTTTCTAGCCTACACAAGAATCTTTCAAACAGATAAATTCATGTCTGAGCAATCAGGGAGACACTATTACTGTTTTTTTTTACGGCAAAAAATGGCAAAAAAAGGATAATACAGAGATTTGACCTGTGGAACTGCAAAACCATAGTTATATTTTTTTGGCCTAAACCAGACTCTTTTAAACAGATATATTTGTGTCTGAGCAATCAGGAAGACACTATTACTGTTTATTTTAAGGCAAAAAATGGCAAAAAAAGGATAATACAGAGATTTGACCAGTGGAACTGCAAAACCACAGTTATATTTTGCTGGCCTACACCAGACTCTTTTAAACAGATATATTTGTGTCTGACCAGACAGGGAGACACTATTACAGTTTTTTTTACAGCAAAAAATGCCAAAAAAAGGATAATTCAGAGATTTAACCTGTGAAACTGCAAAACTACAGTTATATTTTTCTGGCCTACAACAGACTCTTTTAAAAAGACATATTTGTGTCTGACCAGTCAGGGAGACAATATTAGTCTATTACAGTTTTTTTTTAAGGCAAAAAATGCAAAAAAAAGGATAATACAGAGATTTAACCTGTGAAACTGAAAAACTACAGTTATATTTTTCTGGCCTACAACAGACTCTTTTAAAAAGACATATGTGTGTCTGACCAGTCAGGGAGACAATATTAGTCTATTACAGTTTTTTTTTAAGGCAAAAAATGCAAAAAAAAGGATAATACAGAGATTTGACCCATGGAACTGCAAAACCACAGTTATATTTTTCTGGCCTACACCAGACTCTTATAAACAGATATATTTGTGTCTGACCAGTCAGGGAGACACTATTAGTCTATTACAGTTTTTTTTTTATGGCAAAAAATGGCAAAAAAAGGATAATTCAGAGATTTGACCTGTGGAACTGCAAAACCATAGTTATATTTTTTTGGCCTACACCAGACTCTTTTAAACAGATATATTTGTGTCTGACCAGGCAGGGAGACACTATTACAGTTTATTTTTACAGCAAAAAATGCCAAAATAATGATAATACAGAGATTTGACCTGTGGAACTGCAAAACCACAGTTATACTTTTCTGGCCTACACCATAATCTTTCAAACAGATAAATTTGTGTCTGAGCAATCAGGAAGACACTATTACTGTTTATTTTATGGCAAAAAATGCCAAAAAAAGGATAATACAGAGATTTGACCTGTGGAGCTGCAATACCACAGTTACACTTTTCTGGCCTGCACCAGAATCTTTCAAACAGATATATTTGTGTCTGACCAGTCAGGGAGACACTATTACAGTTTTTTGTTATGGCAAAAAATGACAAAAAAAGGATAATACAGAGATTTGACCTGTGGAACTGCAAAACCATAGTTATATTTTTTTGACCTACACCAGACTCTTTTAAACAGATATATTTGTGTCTGAGCAATCAGGAAGACACTATTACTGTTTATTTTAAGGCAAAAAATGGCAAACAAAAGGATAATACAGAGATTTGACCAGTGGAACTGCAAAACCACAGTTATATTTTGCTGGCCTACACCAGACTCTTTTAAACAGATATATTTGTGTCTGACCAGTCAGGGAGACACTATTACAGTTTTTTTTACAGCAAAAAATGCCAAAAAAAGGATAATTCTGAGATTTAACCTGTGGAATTGCAAAACTACAGTTATATTTTTCTGGCCTACACCAGACTCTTTTAAAAAGACATATTTGTGTCTGACCAGTCAGGGAGACAATATTAGTCTATTACAGTTTTTTTTAAGGCAAAAAATGTCAAAAAAAGGATAATACAGAGATTTGACCCATGGAGCTGCAAAACCACAGTTATATTTTTCTGGCCTACACCAGACTCTTTTAAACAGATATATTTTTGTCTGACCAGTCAGGGAGACACTATTAGTCTATTACAGTTTTTTTTTATGGCAAAAAATGGCAAAAAAAGGATAATTCAGAGATTTGACCTGTGGAACTGCAAAACCATAGTTATATTTTTTTGGCCTACACCAGACTCTTTTAAACAGATATATTTGTGTCTGACCAGGCAGAGAGACACTATTACAGTTTATTTTTACAGCAAAAAATGCCAAAATAATGATAATACAGAGATTTGACCTGTGGAACTGCAAAACTGCAGTTATATTTTTCTGGCCTACACCAGACTCTTTTAAAAAGACATATTTGTGTCTGACCAGTCAGTGGGACAATATTAGTCTATTACAGTTTTTTTTTAAGGCAAAAAATGCCAAAAAAAGGATAATACAGAGATTTGACCCATGGAACTGCAAAACCACAGTTATATTTTTCTGGCCTACACCAGACTCTTTTAAACAGATATATTTGTGTCTGACCAGTCAGGGAGACACTATTAGTCTATTACAGTTTTTTTTTACGGCAAAAAATGCCAAAAAAAGGATAATACAGAGATTTGACCTGTGGAACTGCAAAACCACAGTCATACTTTTCTAGCCTACACAAGTATCTTTCAAACAGATAAATTCGTGTCTGAGCAGTCAGGGAGACACTATTACTGTATTTTTTTACGGCAAAAAATGGCAAAAAAAGGATAATACAGAGATTTGACTTGTGGAACTGCAAAACCATAGTTATATGTTTTTGGCCTACACCAGACTCTTTTAAACAGATATATTTGTGTCTGACCAGGCAGGGAGACACTATTACAGTTTATTTTTACAGCAAGAAATGCCAAAATAATGATAATACAGAGATTTGACCTGTGGAACTGCAAAACCACAGTTATACTTTTCTGGCCTACACCAGAATCTTTCAAACAGATACATTTGAGTCTGAACAATCAGGGAGACACAATTACAGTTTTTTGTTACGGCAAAAAATGGCAAAAAAGGATAATACAGAGATTTGACCTATGGAACTGCAAAACCACAGTTATACTTTTCTGGCCTACACCAGAATCTTTCAAACATATATATTTGTGTCTGAACAATCAGGGAGATACTATTAGTGTTTCTTTTATGGCAAAAAATGCCAAAAAAAGGATAATACAGAGATATGACCTGTGGAACTGCAAAACCACAGTTATATTTTTCTGGCCTACATCAGACTCTTTTAAACAGATATATTTGTGTCTGACCAGTCAGGGAGACACTATTACAGTTTTTTGTTACGGCAAAAAATGGCAAAAAAAGGATAATACAGAGATTTGCCCTGTGGAACTGCAAAACCACAGTTATACTTTTCTAGTCTACACCAGAATCTTTCAAACAGATAAATTTGTGTCTGAGCAATCAGGAAGACACTATTACTGTTTATTTTAAGGCAAAAAATGGCAAAAAAAGGATAATACAGAGATTTGACCAGTGGAACTGCAAAACCACAGTTATATTTTGCTGGCCTACACCAGACTATTTTAAACAGATATATTTGTGTCTGACCAGTCAGGGAGACACTATTACAGTTTTTTTTACTGCAAAAAATGCCAAAAAAAGGATAATTCAGAGATTTAACCTGTGGAACTGCAAAACTACAGTTATATTTTTCTGGCCTACACCAGACTCTTTTAAAAAGACATATTTTTGTCTGACCAGTCAGGGAGACAAAATTAGTCTATTACATTTTTTTTAAGGCAAAAAATGCCAAAAAAAGGATAATACAGAGATTTGACCCATGGAACTGCAAAACCACAGTTATATTTTTCTGGCCTACACCAGACTCTTTTAAACAGGTATATTTGTGTCTGACCAGTCAGGGAGACACTATTAGTATATTACAGTTTTTTTTTATGGCAAAAAATGGCAAAGAAAGGATAATACAGAGATTTGACCTGTGGAACTGCAAAACCATAGTTATATTTTTTTGGCCTACACCAGACTCTTTTAAACAGATATATTTGTGTCTGACCAGGCAGGGAGACACTATTACGGTTTATTTTTACAGCAAAAAAAGCCAAAATAATGATAATACAGAGATTTGACCTGTGGAACTGCAAAACCACAGTTATACTTTTCTGGCCTATACCAGAATCTTTCAAACAGATAAATTTGTGTCTGAGCAATCAGGAAGACACTATTACTGTTTATTTTAAGGCAAAATATGGCAAAAAAAGGATAATACAGAGATTTGACCCGTGGAACTGCAAAAGCACAGTTATATTTTGCTGGCCTACACCAGACTCTTTTAAACAGATATATTTGTGTCTGACCAGTCAGCGAGACACTATTACAGTTTTTTTTACAGCAAAAGATGCCAAAAAAAGGATAATTCTGAGATTTAACCTGTGGAACTGCAAAACTGCAGTTATATTTTTCTGACCTACACCAGACTCTTTTAAAAAGACATATTTGTGTCTGACCAGTCAGGGAGACAATATTAGTCTATTACAGTTTTTTTTTAAGGCAAAAAATGCCAAAAAAAGGATAATACAGAGATTTGACCCGTGGAACTGCAAAACCACAGTTATACTTTTCTGGCCTACACCAGACTCTTTTAAACAGATATATTTGTGTCTGACCAGTCAGGGAGACACTATTAGTCTATCACAGTTCTTTTTTACGGCAAAAAATGGCAAAAAAAAGATAATATAGAGATTTGACCCGTGGAACTGCAAAACCACAGTTATATTTTTCTGGCCTACACCAGAATCTTTCAAACAGATATATTTGAGTCTGAACAATCAGGGAGACACTATTACTGTTTTTTTTACGGCAAAAAATGGCAAAAAAAGGATAATACAGAGATTTGACCTGTGGAACTGCAAAACCACAGTTATACTTTTCTGGCCTACACCTGAATCTTTCAAACAGATAAATTCGTGTCTGAGCAATCAGGGAGACACTATTACTGTTTTTTTTTACGGCATAAAATGGCAAATAAAGGATAATACAGAGATTTGCCCTGTGGAACTGCAAAACCATAGTTATATTTTTTTGGCCTACACCAGACTCTTTTAAACATATATATTTGTGTCTGACCAGGCAGGGAGACACTATTACAGTTTATTTTTACAGCAAAAAATGCCAAAATAATGATAATACAGAGATTTGACCTGTGGAACTGCAAAACCACAGTTATACTTTTCTGGCCTACACCAGAATCTTTCAAACAGATACATTTGAGTCTGAACAATCAGGGAGACACAATTACAGTTTTTTGTTACGGCAAAAAATGGCAAAAAAGGATAATACAGAGATTTGACCTATGGAACTGCAAAACCACAGTTATACTTTTCTGGCCTACACCAGAATCTTTCAAACATATATATTTGTGTCTGAACAATCAGGGAGATACTATTAGCGTTTCTTTTATGGCAAAAAATGCCAAAAAAAGGATAATACAGAGATATGACCTGTGGAACTACAAAACCACAGTTATATTTTTCTGGCCTACATCAGACTCTTTTAAACAGATATATTTGTGTCTGACCAGTCAGGGAGACACTATTACAGTTTTTTGTTACGGCAAAAAATGGCAAAAAAAGGATAATACAGAGATTTGCCCTGTGGAACTGCAAAACCACAGTTATACTTTTCTAGTCTACACCAGAATCTTTCAAACAGATAAATTTGTGTCTGAGCAATCAGGAAGACACTATTACTGTTTATTTTAAGGCAAAAAATGGCAAAAAAAGGATAATACAGATATTTGACCAGTGGAACTGCAAAACCACAGTTATATTTTGCTGGCCTACACCAGACTATTTTAAACAGATATATTTGTGTCTGACCAGTCAGGGAGACACTATTACAGTTTTTTTTACTGCAAAAAATGCCAAAAAAAGGATAATTCAGAGATTTAACCTGTGGAACTGCAAAACTACAGTTATATTTTTCTGGCCTACACCAGACTCTTTTAAAAAGACATATTTTTGTCTGACCAGTCAGGGAGACAATATTAGTCTATTACATTTTTTTTACGGCAAAAAATGGCAAAAAAAGGATAATACAGAGATTTGACCCATGGAACTGCAAAACCACAGTTATATTTTTCTGGCCTACACCAGACTTTTTTAAACAGATATATTTGTGTCTGACCAGTCAGGGAGACACTATTAGTCTATTACAGTTTTTTTTTACGGCAAAAAATGGCAAAGAAAGGATAATACAGAGATTTGACCTGTGGAACTGCAAAACCATAGTTATATTTTTTTGGCCAACACCAGACTCTTTTAAACAGATATATTTGTGTCTGACCAGGCAGGGAGACACTATTACGGTTTATTTTTACAGCAAAAAATGCCAAAATAATGATAATACAGAGATTTGACCTGTGGAACTGCAAAACCACAGTTATACTTTTCTGGCCTATACCAGAATCTTTCAAACAGATAAATTTGTGTCTGAGCAATCAGGAAGACACTATTACTGTTTATTTTAAGGCAAAAAATGGCAAAAAAAGGATAATACAGAGATTTGACCCGTGGAACTGCAAAACCACAGTTATATTTTGCTGGTCTACACCAGACTCTTTTAAACAGATATATTTGTGTCTGACCAGTCAGGGAGACACTATTAGTCTATTACAGTTTTTTTACGGCAAAAAATGCCAAAGAAAGGATAATACAGAGATTTGACCTGTGGAACTGCAAAACCACAGTTATACTTTTCTAGCCTACACAAGAATCTTTCAAACAGATAAATTCATGTCTGAGCAATCAGGGAGATACTATTACTGTTTTTTTTTACGGCAAAAAATGGCAAAAAAAAGGATAATACAGAGATTTGACCTGTGGAACTGCAAAACCATAGTTATATTTTTTTGGCCTAAACCAGACTCTTTTAAACAGATATATTTGTGTCTGAGCAATCAGGAAGACACTATTACTGTTTATTTTAAGGCAAAAAATGGCAAAAAAAAGGATAATACAGAGATTTGACCAGTGGAACTGCAAAACCACAGTTATATTTTGCTGGCCTACACCAGACTCTTTTAAACAGATATATTTGTGTCTGAGCAGTCAGGGAGACACTATTACAGTTTTTTTTACAGCAAAAAATGACAAAAAAAGGATAATTCAGAGATTTAACCTGTGAAACTGCAAAACTACAGTTATATTTTTCTGGCCTACAACAGACAACAGACTCTTTTAAAAAGACATATTTGTGTCTGACCAGTCAGGGAGACAATATTAGTCTATTACAGTTTTTTTTTAAGGCAAAAAATGCAAAAAAAAGGATAATACAGAGATTTGACCCATGGAACTGCAAAACCACAGTTATATTTTTCTGGCCTACACCAGACTCTTTTAAACAGATATATTTGTGTCTGACCAGGCAGGGAGACACTATTACAGTTCATTTTTACAGCAAAAAATGCCAAAATAATGATAATACAGAGATTTGACCTGTGGAACTGCAAAACCACAGTTATACTTTTCTGGCCTACACCATAATCTTTCAAACAGATAAATTTGTGTCTGAGCAATCAGGAAGACACTATTACTGTTTATTTTATGGCAAAAAATGCCAAAAAAAGGATAATACAGAGATTTGACCTGTGGAGCTGCAATACCACAGTTACACTTTTCTGGCCTGCACCAGAATCTTTCAAACAGATATATTTGTGTCTGACCAGTCAGGGAGACACTATTACAGTTTTTTGTTACGGCAAAAAATGACAAAAAAAGGATAATACAGAGATTTGACCTGTGGAACTGCAAAACCATAGTTATATTTTTTTGACCTACACCAGACTCTTTTAAACAGATATATTTGTGTCTGACCAATCAGGAAGACACTATTACTGTTTATTTTAAGGCAAAAAATGGCAAACAAAAGGATAATACAGAGATTTGACCAGTGGAACTGCAAAACCACAGTTATATTTTGCTGGCCTACACCAGACTCTTTTAAACAGATATATTTGTGTCTGACCAGTCAGGGAGACACTATTACAGTTTTTTTTACAGCAAAAAATGCCAAAACAAGGATAATTCAGAGATTTAACCTGTGGAACTGCAAAACTACAGTTATATTTTTCTGGCCTACACCAGACTCTTTTAAAAAGACATATTTGTGTCTGACCAGTCAGGGAGACAATATTAGTCTATTACAGTTTTTTTTAAGGCAAAAAATGTCAAAAAAAGGATAATACAGAGATTTGACCCATGGAGCTGCAAAACCACAGTTATATTTTTCTGGCCTACACCAGACTCTTTTAAACAGATATATTTGTGTCTGACCAGTCAGGGAGACACTATTAGTCTATTACAGTTTTTTTTTTATGGCAAAAAATGGCAAAAAAAGGATAATTCAGAGATTTGACCTGTGGAACTGCAAAACCACAGTTATATTTTTCTGGCCTACATCAGACTCTTTTAAACAGATATATTTGTGTCTGACCAGTCAGGGAGACACTATTACAGTTTTTTGTTACGGCAAAAAATGGCAAAAAAAGGATAATACAGAGATTTGCCCTGTGGAACTGCAAAACCACAGTTATACTTTTCTAGTCTACACCAGAATCTTTCAAACAGATAAATTTGTGTCTGAGCAATCAGGAAGACACTATTACTGTTTATTTTAAGGCAAAAAATGGCAAAAAAAGGATAATACAGAGATTTGACCAGTGGAACTGCAAAACCACAGTTATATTTTGCTGGCTTACACCAGACTATTTTAAACAGATATATTTGTGTCTGACCAGTCAGGGAGACACTATTACAGTTTTTTTTACTGCAAAAAATGCCAAAAAAAGGATAATTCAGAGATTTAACCTGTGGAACTGCAAAACTACAGTTATATTTTTCTGGCCTACACCAGACTCTTTTAAAAAGACATATTTTTGTCTGACCAGTCAGGGAGACAAAATTAGTCTATTACATTATTTTTAAGGCAAAAAATGCCAAAAAAAGGATAATACAGAGATTTGACCCATGGAACTGCAAAACCACAGTTATATTTTTCTGGCCTACACCAGACTCTTTTAAACAGATATATTTGTGTCTGACCAGGCAGGGAGACACTATTACGGTTTATTTTTACAGCAAAAAATGCCAAAATAATGATAATACAGAGATTTGACCTGTGGAACTGCAAAACCACAGTTATACTTTTCTGGCCTATACCAGAATCTTTCAAACAGATAAATTTGTGTCTGAGCAATCAGGAAGACACTATTACTGTTTATTTTAAGGCAAAAAATGGCAAAAAAAGGATAATACAGAGATTTGACCCGTGGAACTGCAAAAGCACAGTTATATTTTGCTGGCCTACACCAGACTCTTTTAAACAGATATATTTGTGTCTGACCAGTCAGCGAGACACTATTACAGTTTTTTTTACAGCAAAAAATGCCAAAAAAAGGATAATTCTGAGATTTAACCTGTGGAACTGCAAAACTGCAGTTATATTTTTCTGGCCTACACCAGACTCTTTTAAAAAGACATATTTGTGTCTGACCAGTCAGGGAGACAATATTAGTCTATTACAGTTTTTTTTAAGGCAAAAAATGCCAAAAAAAGGATAATACAGAGATTTGACCCATGGAACTGCAAAACCACAGTTATATTTTTCTGGTCTACACCAGACTCTTTTAAACAGATATATTTGTGTCTGACCAGTCAGGGAGACACTATTAGTCTATTACAGTTTTTTTTTACGGCAAAAAATGCCAAAGAAAGGATAATACAGAGATTTGACCTGTGGAACTGCAAAACCACAGTTATACTTTTCTAGCCTACACAAGAATCTTTCAAACAGATAAATTCATGTCTGAGCAATCAGGGAGACACTATTACTGTTTTTTTTTACGGCAAAAAATGGCAAAAAAAGGATAATACAGAGATTTGACCTGTGGAACTGCAAAACCATAGTTATATTTTTTTGGCCTAAACCAGACTCTTTTAAACAGATATATTTGTGTCTGAGCAATCAGGAAGACACTATTACTGTTTATTTTAAGGCAAAAAATGGCAAAAAAAGGATAATACAGAGATTTGACCAGTGGAACTGCAAAACCACAGTTATATTTTGCTGGCCTACACCAGACTCTTTTAAACAGATATATTTGTGTCTGACCAGACAGGGAGACACTATTACAGTTTTTTTACAGCAAAAAATGCCAAAAAAAGGATAATTCAGAGATTTAACCTGTGAAACTGCAAAACTACAGTTATATTTTTCTGGCCTACAACAGACTCTTTTAAAAAGACATATTTGTGTCTGACCAGTCAGGGAGACAATATTAGTCTATTACAGTTTTTTTTTAAGGCAAAAAATGCAAAAAAAAGGATAATACAGAGATTTAACCTGTGAAACTGCAAAACTACAGTTATATTTTTCTGGCCTACAACAGACTCTTTTAAAAAGACATATGTGTGTCTGACCAGTCAGGGAGACAATATTAGTCTATTACAGTTTTTTTTTAAGGCAAAAAATGCAAAAAAAAGGATAATACAGAGATTTGACCCATGGAACTGCAAAACCACAGTTATATTTTTCTGGCCTACACCAGACTCTTATAAACAGATATATTTGTGTCTGACCAGTCAGGGAGACACTATTAGTCTATTACAGTTTTTTTTTTATGGCAAAAAATGGCAAAAAAAGGATAATTCAGAGATTTGACCTGTGGAACTGCAAAACCATAGTTATATTTTTTTGGCCTACACCAGACTCTTTTAAACAGATATATTTGTGTCTGACCAGGCAGGGAGACACTATTACAGTTTATTTTTACAGCAAAAAATGCCAAAATAATGATAATACAGAGATTTGACCTGTGGAACTGCAAAACCACAGTTATACTTTTCTGGCCTACACCATAATCTTTCAAACAGATAAATTTGTGTCTGAGCAATCAGGAAGACACTATTACTGTTTATTTTATGGCAAAAAATGCCAAAAAAAGGATAATACAGAGATTTGACCTGTGGAGCTGCAATACCACAGTTACACTTTTCTGGCCTGCACCAGAATCTTTCAAACAGATATATTTGTGTCTGACCAGTCAGGGAGACACTATTACAGTTTTTAGTTACGGCAAAAAATGTCAAAAAAAGGATAATACAGAGATTTGACCTGTGGAACTGCAAAACCATAGTTATATTTTTTTGACCTACACCAGACTCTTTTAAACAGATATATTTGTGTCTGAGCAATCAGGAAGACACTATTACTGTTTATTTTAAGGCAAAAAATGGCAAACAAAAGGATAATACAGAGATTTGACCAGTGGAACTGCAAAACCACAGTTATATTTTGCTGGCCTACACCAGACTCTTTTAAACAGATATATTTGTGTCTGACCAGTCAGGGAGACACTATTACAGTTTTTTTTACACCAAAAAATGCCAAAAAAAGGATAATTCTGAGATTTAACCTGTGGAATTGCAAAACTACAGTTATATTTTTCTGGCCTACACCAGACTCTTTTAAAAAGACATATTTGTGTCTGACCAGTCAGGGAGACAATATTAGTCTATTACAGTTTTTTTTAAGGCAAAAAATGTCAAAAAAAGGATAATACAGAGATTTGACCCATGGAGCTGCAAAACCACAGTTATATTTTTCTGGCCTACACCAGACTCTTTTAAACAGATATATTTGTGTCTGACCAGTCAGGGAGACACTATTAGTCTATTACAGTTTTTTTTTATGGCAAAAAATGGCAAAAAAAGGATAATTCAGAGATTTGACCTGTGGAACTGCAAAACCATAGTTATATTTTTTTGGCCTACACCAGACTCTTTTAAACAGATATATTTGTGTCTGACCAGGCAGAGAGACACTATTACAGTTTATTTTTACAGCAAAAAATGCCAAAATAATGATAATACAGAGATTTGACCTGTGGAACTGCAAAACTGCAGTTATATTTTTCTGGCCTACACCAGACTCTTTTAAAAAGACATATTTGTGTCTGACCAGTCAGTGGGACAATATTAGTCTATTACAGTTTTTTTTTAAGGCAAAAAATGCCAAAAAAAGGATAATACAGAGATTTGACCCATGGAACTGCAAAACCACAGTTATATTTTTCTGGCCTACACCAGACTCTTTTAAACAGATATATTTGTGTCTGACCAGTCAGGGAGACACTATTAGTCTATTACAGTTTTTTTTTACGGCAAAAAATGCCAAAAAAAGGATAATACAGAGATTTGACCTGTGGAACTGCAAAACCACAGTCATACTTTTCTAGCCTACACAAGTATCTTTCAAACCGATAAATTCGTGTCTGAGCAGTCAGGGAGACACTATTACTGTATTTTTTTACGGCAAAAAATGGCAAAAAAAGGATAATACAGAGATTTGACTTGTGGAACTGCAAAACCATAGTTATATTTTTTTGGCCTACACCAGACTCTTTTAAACAGATATATTTGTGTCTGACCAGGCAGGGAGACACTATTACAGTTTATTTTTACAGCAAGAAATGCCAAAATAATGATAATACAGAGATTTGACCTGTGGAACTGCAAAACCACAGTTATACTTTTCTGGCCTACACCAGAATCTTTCAAACAGATACATTTGAGTCTGAACAATCAGGGAGACACAATTACAGTTTTTTGTTACGGCAAAAAATGGCAAAAAAGGATAATACAGAGATTTGACCTATGGAACTGCAAAACCACAGTTATACTTTTCTGGCCTACACCAGAATCTTTCAAACATATATATTTGTGTCTGAACAATCAGGGAGATACTATTAGTGTTTCTTTTATGGCAAAAAATGCCAAAAAAAGATTAATACAGAGATATGACCTGTGGAACTGCAAAACCACAGTTATATTTTTCTGGCCTACATCAGACTCTTTTAAACAGATATATTTGTGTCTGACCAGTCAGGGAGACACTATTACAGTTTTTTGTTACGGCAAAAAATGGCAAAAAAAGGATAATACAGAGATTTGCCCTGTGGAACTGCAAAACCACAGTTATACTTTTCTAGTCTACACCAGAATCTTTCAAACAGATAAATTTGTGTCTGAGCAATCAGGAAGACACTATTACTGTTTATTTTAAGGCAAAAAATGGCAAAAAAAGGATAATACAGAGATTTGACCAGTGGAACTGCAAAACCACAGTTATATTTTGCTGGCCTACACCAGACTATTTTAAACAGATATATTTGTGTCTGACCAGTCAGGGAGACACTATTACAGTTTTTTTTACTGCAAAAAATGCCAAAAAAAGGATAATTCAGAGATTTAACCTGTGGAACTGCAAAACTACAGTTATATTTTTCTGGCCTACACCAGACTCTTTTAAAAAGACATATTTTTGTCTGACCAGTCAGGGAGAAAAAATTAGTCTATTACATTTTTTTTAAGGCAAAAAATGCCAAAAAAAGGATAATACAGAGATTTGACCCATGGAACTGCAAAACCACAGTTATATTTTTCTGGCCTACACCAGACTCTTTTAAACAGATATATTTGTGTCTGACCAGTCAGGGAGACACTATTAGTATATTACAGTTTTTTTTTATGGCAAAAAATGGCAAAGAAAGGATAATACAGAGATTTGACCTGTGGAACTGCAAAACCATAGTTATATTTTTTTGGCCTACACCAGACTCTTTTAAACAGATATATTTGTGTCTGACCAGGCAGGGAGACACTATTACGGTTTATTTTTACAGCAAAAAATGCCAAAATAATGATAATACAGAGATTTGACCTGTGGAACTGCAAAACCACAGTTATACTTTTCTGGCCTATACCAGAATCTTTCAAACAGATAAATTTGTGTCTAAGCAATCAGGAAGACACTATTACTGTTTATTTTAAGGCAAAAAATGGCAAAAAAAGGATAATACAGAGATTTGACCCGTGGAACTGCAAAAGCACAGTTATATTTTGCTGGCCTACACCAGACTCTTTTAAACAGATATATTTGTGTCTGAGCAATCAGGAAGACACTATTACTGTTTATTTTAAGGCAAAAAATGGCAAAAAAAGGATAATACAGAGATTTGACCAGTGGAACTGCAAAACCACAGTTATATTTTGCTGGCCTACACCAGACTCTTTTAAACAGATATATTTGTGTCTGACCAGACAGGGAGACACTATTTCAGTTTTTTTACAGCAAAAAATGCCAAAAAAAGGATAATTCAGAGATTTAACCTGTGAAACTGCAAAACTACAGTTATATTTTTCTGGCCTACAACAGACTCTTTTAAAAAGACATATTTGTGTCTGACCAGTCAGGGAGACAATATTAGTCTATTACAGTTTTTTTTTAAGGCAAAAAATGCAAAAAAAAGGATAATACAGAGATTTAACCTGTGAAACTGCAAAACTACAGTTATATTTTTCTGGCCTACAACAGACTCTTTTAAAAAGACATATGTGTGTCTGACCAGTCAGGGAGACAATATTAGTCTATTACAGTTTTTTTTTAAGGCAAAAAATGCAAAAAAAAGGATAATACAGAGATTTGACCCATGGAACTGCAAAACCACAGTTATATTTTTCTGGCCTACACCAGACTCTTATAAACAGATATATTTGTGTCTGACCAGTCAGGGAGACACTATTAGTCTATTACAGTTTTTTTTTTATGGCAAAAAATGGCAAAAAAAGGATAATTCAGAGATTTGACCTGTGGAACTGCAAAACCATAGTTATATTTTTTTGGCCTACACCAGACTCTTTTAAACAGATATATTTGTGTCTGACCAGGCAGGGAGACACTATTACAGTTTATTTTTACAGCAAAAAATGCCAAAATAATGATAATACAGAGATTTGACCTGTGGAACTGCAAAACCACAGTTATACTTTTCTGGCCTACACCATAATCTTTCAAACAGATAAATTTGTGTCTGAGCAATCAGGAAGACACTATTACTGTTTATTTTATGGCAAAAAATGCCAAAAAAAGGATAATACAGAGATTTGACCTGTGGAGCTGCAATACCACAGTTACACTTTTCTGGCCTGCACCAGAATCTTTCAAACAGATATATTTGTGTCTGACCAGTCAGGGAGACACTATTACAGTTTTTAGTTACGGCAAAAAATGTCAAAAAAAGGATAATACAGAGATTTGACCTGTGGAACTGCAAAACCATAGTTATATTTTTTTGACCTACACCAGACTCTTTTAAACAGATATATTTGTGTCTGAGCAATCAGGAAGACACTATTACTGTTTATTTTAAGGCAAAAAATGGCAAACAAAAGGATAATACAGAGATTTGACCAGTGGAACTGCAAAACCACAGTTATATTTTGCTGGCCTACACCAGACTCTTTTAAACAGATATATTTGTGTCTGACCAGTCAGGGAGACACTATTACAGTTTTTTTTACACCAAAAAATGCCAAAAAAAGGATAATTCTGAGATTTAACCTGTGGAATTGCAAAACTACAGTTATATTTTTCTGGCCTACACCAGACTCTTTTAAAAAGACATATTTGTGTCTGACCAGTCAGGGAGACAATATTAGTCTATTACAGTTTTTTTTAAGGCAAAAAATGTCAAAAAAAGGATAATACAGAGATTTGACCCATGGAGCTGCAAAACCACAGTTATATTTTTCTGGCCTACACCAGACTCTTTTAAACAGATATATTTGTGTCTGACCAGTCAGGGAGACACTATTAGTCTATTACAGTTTTTTTTTTATGGCAAAAAATGGCAAAAAAAGGATAATTCAGAGATTTGACCTGTGGAACTGCAAAACCATAGTTATATTTTTTTGGCCTACACCAGACTCTTTTAAACAGATATATTTGTGTCTGACCAGGCAGAGAGACACTATTACAGTTTATTTTTACAGCAAAAAATGCCAAAATAATGATAATACAGAGATTTGACCTGTGGAACTGCAAAACTGCAGTTATATTTTTCTGGCCTACACCAGACTCTTTTAAAAAGACATATTTGTGTCTGACCAGTCAGTGGGACAATATTAGTCTATTACAGTTTTTTTTTAAGGCAAAAAATGCCAAAAAAAGGATAATACAGAGATTTGACCCATGGAACTGCAAAACCACAGTTATATTTTTCTGGCCTACACCAGACTCTTTTAAACAGATATATTTGTGTCTGACCAGTCAGGGAGACACTATTAGTCTATTACAGTTTTTTTTTACGGCAAAAAATGCCAAAAAAAGGATAATACAGAGATTTGACCTGTGGAACTGCAAAACCACAGTCATACTTTTCTAGCCTACACAAGTATCTTTCAAACCGATAAATTCGTGTCTGAGCAGTCAGGGAGACACTATTACTGTATTTTTTTACGGCAAAAAATGGCAAAAAAAGGATAATACAGAGATTTGACTTGTGGAACTGCAAAACCATAGTTATATTTTTTTGGCCTACACCAGACTCTTTTAAACAGATATATTTGTGTCTGACCAGGCAGGGAGACACTATTACAGTTTATTTTTACAGCAAGAAATGCCAAAATATTGATAATACAGAGATTTGACCTGTGGAACTGCAAAACCACAGTTATACTTTTCTGGCCTACACCAGAATCTTTCAAACAGATACATTTGAGTCTGAACAATCAGGGAGACACAATTACAGTTTTTTGTTACGGCAAAAAATGGCAAAAAAGGATAATACAGAGATTTGACCTATGGAACTGCAAAACCACAGTTATACTTTTCTGGCCTACACCAGAATCTTTCAAACATATATATTTGTGTCTGAACAATCAGGGAGATACTATTAGTGTTTCTTTTATGGCAAAAAATGCCAAAAAAAGGATAATACAGAGATATGACCTGTGGAACTGCAAAACCACAGTTATATTTTTCTGGCCTACATCAGACTCTTTTAAACAGATATATTTGTGTCTGACCAGTCAGGGAGACACTATTACAGTTTTTTGTTACGGCAAAAAATGGCAAAAAAAGGATAATACAGAGATTTGCCCTGTGGAACTGCAAAACCACAGTTATACTTTTCTAGTCTACACCAGAATCTTTCAAACAGATAAATTTGTGTCTGAGCAATCAGGAAGACACTATTACTGTTTATTTTAAGGCAAAAAATGGCAAAAAAAGGATAATACAGAGATTTGACCAGTGGAACTGCAAAACCACAGTTATATTTTGCTGGCCTACACCAGACTATTTTAAACAGATATATTTGTGTCTGACCAGTCAGGGAGACACTATTACAGTTTTTTTTACTGCAAAAAATGCCAAAAAAAGGATAATTCAGAGATTTAACCTGTGGAACTGCAAAACTACAGTTATATTTTTCTGGCCTACACCAGACTCTTTTAAAAAGACATATCTTTGTCTGACCAGTCAGGGAGACAAAATTAGTCTATTACATTTTTTTTAAGGCAAAAAATGCCAAAAAAAGGATAATACAGAGATTTGACCCATGGAACTGCAAAACCACAGTTATATTTTTCTGGCCTACACCAGACTCTTTTAAACAGATATATTTGTGTCTGACCAGTCAGGGAGACACTATTAGTATATTACAGTTTTTTTTTATGGCAAAAAATGGCAAAGAAAGGATAATACAGAGATTTGACCTGTGGAACTGCAAAACCATAGTTATATTTTTTTGGCCTACACCAGACTCTTTTAAACAGATATATTTGTGTCTGACCAGGCAGGGAGACACTATTACGGTTTATTTTTACAGCAAAAAATGCCAAAATAATGATAATACAGAGATTTGACCTGTGGAACTGCAAAACCACAGTTATACTTTTCTGGCCTATACCAGAATCTTTCAAACAGATAAATTTGTGTCTGAGCAATCAGGAAGACACTATTACTGTTTATTTTAAGGCAAAAAATGGCAAAAAAAGGATAATACAGAGATTTGACCCGTGGAACTGCAAAAGCACAGTTATATTTTGCTGGCCTACACCAGACTCTTTTAAACAGATATATTTGTGTCTGACCAGTCAGCGAGACACTATTACAGTTTTTTTTACAGCAAAAAATGCCAAAAAAAGGATAATTCTGAGATTTAACCTGTGGAACTGCAAAACTGCAGTTATATTTTTCTGGCCTACACCAGACTCTTTTAAAAAGACATATTTGTGTCTGACCAGTCAGGGAGACAATATTAGTCTATTACAGTTTTTTTTAAGGCAAAAAATGTCAAAAAAAGGATAATACAGAGATTTGACCCATGGAGCTGCAAAACCACAGTTATATTTTTCTGGCCTACACCAGACTCTTTTAAACAGATATATTTGTGTCTGACCAGTCAGGGAGACACTATTAGTCTATTACAGTTTTTTTTTTATGGCAAAAAATGGCAAAAAAAGGATAATTCAGAGATTTGACCTGTGGAACTGCAAAACCATAGTTATATTTTTTTGGCCTACACCAGACTCTTTTAAACAGATATATTTGTGTCTGACCAGGCAGAGAGACACTATTACAGTTTATTTTTACAGCAAAAAATGCCAAAATAATGATAATACAGAGATTTGACCTGTGGAACTGCAAAACTGCAGTTATATTTTTCTGGCCTACACCAGACTCTTTTAAAAAGACATATTTGTGTCTGACCAGTCAGTGGGACAATATTAGTCTATTACAGTTTTTTTTTAAGGCAAAAAATGCCAAAAAAAGGATAATACAGAGATTTGACCCATGGAACTGCAAAACCACAGTTATATTTTTCTGGCCTACACCAGACTCTTTTAAACAGATATATTTGTGTCTGACCAGTCAGGGAGACACTATTAGTCTATTACAGTTTTTTTTTACGGCAAAAAATGCCAAAAAAAGGATAATACAGAGATTTGACCTGTGGAACTGCAAAACCACAGTCATACTTTTCTAGCCTACACAAGTATCTTTCAAACCGATAAATTCGTGTCTGAGCAGTCAGGGAGACACTATTACTGTATTTTTTTACGGCAAAAAATGGCAAAAAAAGGATAATACAGAGATTTGACTTGTGGAACTGCAAAACCATAGTTATATTTTTTTGGCCTACACCAGACTCTTTTAAACAGATATATTTGTGTCTGACCAGGCAGGGAGACACTATTACAGTTTATTTTTACAGCAAGAAATGCCAAAATATTGATAATACAGAGATTTGACCTGTGGAACTGCAAAACCACAGTTATACTTTTCTGGCCTACACCAGAATCTTTCAAACAGATACATTTGAGTCTGAACAATCAGGGAGACACAATTACAGTTTTTTGTTACGGCAAAAAATGGCAAAAAAGGATAATACAGAGATTTGACCTATGGAACTGCAAAACCACAGTTATACTTTTCTGGCCTACACCAGAATCTTTCAAACATATATATTTGTGTCTGAACAATCAGGGAGATACTATTAGTGTTTCTTTTATGGCAAAAAATGCCAAAAAAAGGATAATACAGAGATATGACCTGTGGAACTGCAAAACCACAGTTATATTTTTCTGGCCTACATCAGACTCTTTTAAACAGATATATTTGTGTCTGACCAGTCAGGGAGACACTATTACAGTTTTTTGTTACGGCAAAAAATGGCAAAAAAAGGATAATACAGAGATTTGCCCTGTGGAACTGCAAAACCACAGTTATACTTTTCTAGTCTACACCAGAATCTTTCAAACAGATAAATTTGTGTCTGAGCAATCAGGAAGACACTATTACTGTTTATTTTAAGGCAAAAAATGGCAAAAAAAGGATAATACAGAGATTTGACCAGTGGAACTGCAAAACCACAGTTATATTTTGCTGGCCTACACCAGACTATTTTAAACAGATATATTTGTGTCTGACCAGTCAGGGAGACACTATTACAGTTTTTTTTACTGCAAAAAATGCCAAAAAAAGGATAATTCAGAGATTTAACCTGTGGAACTGCAAAACTACAGTTATATTTTTCTGGCCTACACCAGACTCTTTTAAAAAGACATATCTTTGTCTGACCAGTCAGGGAGACAAAATTAGTCTATTACATTTTTTTTAAGGCAAAAAATGCCAAAAAAAGGATAATACAGAGATTTGACCCATGGAACTGCAAAACCACAGTTATATTTTTCTGGCCTACACCAGACTCTTTTAAACAGATATATTTGTGTCTGACCAGTCAGGGAGACACTATTAGTATATTACAGTTTTTTTTTATGGCAAAAAATGGCAAAGAAAGGATAATACAGAGATTTGACCTGTGGAACTGCAAAACCATAGTTATATTTTTTTGGCCTACACCAGACTCTTTTAAACAGATATATTTGTGTCTGACCAGGCAGGGAGACACTATTACGGTTTATTTTTACAGCAAAAAATGCCAAAATAATGATAATACAGAGATTTGACCTGTGGAACTGCAAAACCACAGTTATACTTTTCTGGCCTATACCAGAATCTTTCAAACAGATAAATTTGTGTCTGAGCAATCAGGAAGACACTATTACTGTTTATTTTAAGGCAAAAAATGGCAAAAAAAGGATAATACAGAGATTTGACCCGTGGAACTGCAAAAGCACAGTTATATTTTGCTGGCCTACACCAGACTCTTTTAAACAGATATATTTGTGTCTGACCAGTCAGCGAGACACTATTACAGTTTTTTTTACAGCAAAAAATGCCAAAAAAAGGATAATTCTGAGATTTAACCTGTGGAACTGCAAAACTGCAGTTATATTTTTCTGGCCTACACCAGACTCTTTTAAAAAGACATATTTGTGTCTGACCAGTCAGGGAGACAATATTAGTCTATTACAGTTTTTTTTTAAGGCAAAAAATGCCAAAAAAAGGATAATACAGAGATTTGACCCATGGAACTGCAAAACCACAGTTATATTTTTCTGGTCTACACCAGACTCTTTTAAACAGATATATTTGTGTCTGACCAGTCAGGGAGACACTATTAGTCTATTACAGTTTTTTTTTACGGCAAAAAATGCCAAAGAAAGGATAATACAGAGATTTGACCTGTGGAGCTGCAAAACCACAGTTATACTTTTCTAGCCTACACAAGAATCTTTCAAACAGATAAATTCATGTCTGAGCAATCAGGGAGACACTATTACTGTTTTTTTTTACGGCAAAAAATGGCAAAAAAAGGATAATACAGAGATTTGACCTGTGGAACTGCAAAACCATAGTTATATTTTTTTGGCCTAAACCAGACTCTTTTAAACAGATATATTTGTGTCTGAGCAATCAGGAAGACACTATTACTGTTTATTTTAAGGCAAAAAATGGCAAAAAAAGGATAATACAGAGATTTGACCAGTGGAACTGCAAAACCACAGTTATATTTTGCTGGCCTACACCAGACTCTTTTAAACAGATATATTTGTGTCTGACCAGACAGGGAGACACTATTACAGTTTTTTTTACAGCAAAAAATGCCAAAAAAAGGATAATTCAGAGATTTAACCTGTGAAACTGCAAAACTACAGTTATATTTTTCTGGCCTACAACAGACTCTTTTAAAAAGACATATTTGTGTCTGACCAGTCAGGGAGACAATATTAGTCTATTACAGTTTTTTTTTAAGGCAAAAAATGCAAAAAAAAAGGATAATACAGAGATTTGACCCATGGAACTGCAAAACCACAGTTATATTTTTCTGGCCTACACCAGACTCTTATAAACAGATATATTTGTGTCTGACCAGTCAGGGAGACACTATTAGTCTATTACAGTTTTTTTTTTATGGCAAAAAATGGCAAAAAAAGGATAATTCAGAGATTTGACCTGTGGAACTGCAAAACCATAGTTATATTTTTTTGGCCTACACCAGACTCTTTTAAACAGATATATTTGTGTCTGACCAGGCAGGGAGACACTATTACAGTTTATTTTTACAGCAAAAAATGCCAAAATAATGATAATACAGAGATTTGACCTGTGGAACTGCAAAACCACAGTTATACTTTTCTGGCCTACACCATAATCTTTCAAACAGATAAATTTGTGTCTGAGCAATCAGGAAGACACTATTACTGTTTATTTTATGGCAAAAAATGCCAAAAAAAGGATAATACAGAGATTTGACCTGTGGAGCTGCAATACCACAGTTACACTTTTCTGGCCTGCACCAGAATCTTTCAAACAGATATATTTGTGTCTGACCAGTCAGGGAGACACTATTACAGTTTTTTGTTACGGCAAAAAATGACAAAAAAAGGATAATACAGAGATTTGACCTGTGGAACTGCAAAACCATAGTTATATTTTTTTGACCTACACCAGACTCTTTTAAACAGATATATTTGTGTCTGAGCAATCAGGAAGACACTATTACTGTTTATTTTAAGGCAAAAAATGGCAAACAAAAGGATAATACAGAGATTTGACCAGTGGAACTGCAAAACCACAGTTATATTTTGCTGGCCTACACCAGACTCTTTTAAACAGATATATTTGTGTCTGACCAGTCAGGGAGACACTATTACAGTTTTTTTTACAGCAAAAAATGCCAAAAAAAGGATAATTCTGAGATTTAACCTGTGGAATTGCAAAACTACAGTTATATTTTTCTGGCCTACACCAGACTCTTTTAAAAAGACATATTTGTGTCTGACCAGTCAGGGAGACAATATTAGTCTATTACAGTTTTTTTTAAGGCAAAAAATGTCAAAAAAAGGATAATACAGAGATTTGACCCATGGAGCTGCAAAACCACAGTTATATTTTTCTGGCCTACACCAGACTCTTTTAAACAGATATATTTGTGTCTGACCAGTCAGGGAGACACTATTAGTCTATTACAGTTTTTTTTTATGGCAAAAAATGGCAAAAAAAGGATAATTCAGAGATTTGACCTGTGGAACTGCAAAACCATAGTTATATTTTTTTGGCCTACACCAGACTCTTTTAAACAGATATATTTGTGTCTGACCAGGCAGAGAGACACTATTACAGTTTATTTTTACAGCAAAAAATGCCAAAATAATGATAATACAGAGATTTGACCTGTGGAACTGCAAAACTGCAGTTATATTTTTCTGGCCTACACCAGACTCTTTTAAAAAGACATATTTGTGTCTGACCAGTCAGTGGGACAATATTAGTCTATTACAGTTTTTTTTTAAGGCAAAAAATGCCAAAAAAAGGATAATACAGAGATTTGACCCATGGAACTGCAAAACCACAGTTATATTTTTCTGGCCTACACCAGACTCTTTTAAACAGATATATTTGTGTCTGACCAGTCAGGGAGACACTATTAGTCTATTACAGTTTTTTTTTACGGCAAAAAATGCCAAAAAAAGGATAATACAGAGATTTGACCTGTGGAACTGCAAAACCACAGTCATACTTTTCTAGCCTACACAAGTATCTTTCAAACAGACAAATTCGTGTCTGAGCAGTCAGGGAGACACTATTACTGTATTTTTTTACGGCAAAAAATGGCAAAAAAAGGATAGTACAGAGATTTGACTTGTGGAACTGCAAAACCATAGTTATATGTTTTTGGCCTACACCAGACTCTTTTAAACAGATATATTTGTGTCTGACCAGGCAGGGAGACACTATTACAGTTTATTTTTACAGCAAGAAATGCCAAAATAATGATAATACAGAGATTTGACCTGTGGAACTGCAAAACCACAGTTATACTTTTCTGGCCTACACCAGAATCTTTCAAACAGATACATTTGAGTCTGAACAATCAGGGAGACACAATTACAGTTTTTTGTTACGGCAAAAAATGGCAAAAAAGGATAATACAGAGATTTGACCTATGGAACTGCAAAACCACAGTTATACTTTTCTGGCCTACACCAGAATCTTTCAAACATATATATTTGTGTCTGAACAATCAGGGAGATACTATTAGTGTTTCTTTTATGGCAAAAAATGCCAAAAAAAGGATAATACAGAGATATGACCTGTGGAACTGCAAAACCACAGTTATATTTTTCTGGCCTACATCAGACTCTTTTAAACAGATATATTTGTGTCTGACCAGTCAGGGAGACACTATTACAGTTTTTTGTTACGGCAAAAAATGGCAAAAAAAGGATAATACAGAGATTTGCCCTGTGGAACTGCAAAACCACAGTTATACTTTTCTAGTCTACACCAGAATCTTTCAAACAGATAAATTTGTGTCTGAGCAATCAGGAAGACACTATTACTGTTTATTTTAAGGCAAAAAATGGCAAAAAAAGGATAATACAGAGATTTGACCAGTGGAACTGCAAAACCACAGTTATATTTTGCTGGCCTACACCAGACTATTTTAAACAGATATATTTGTGTCTGACCAGTCAGGGAGACACTATTACAGTTTTTTTTACTGCAAAAAATGCCAAAAAAAGGATAATTCAGAGATTTAACCTGTGGAACTGCAAAACTACAGTTATATTTTTCTGGCCTACACCAGACTCTTTTAAAAAGACATATTTTTGTCTGACCAGTCAGGGAGACAAAATTAGTCTATTACATTTTTTTTAAGGCAAAAAATGCCAAAAAAAGGATAATACAGAGATTTGACCCATGGAACTGCAAAACCACAGTTATATTTCTCTGGCCTACACCAGACTCTTTTAAACAGATATATTTGTGTCTGACCAGTCAGGGAGACACTATTAGTATATTACAGTTTTTTTTTATGGCAAAAAATGGCAAAGAAAGGATAATACAGAGATTTGACCTGTGGAACTGCAAACCATAGTTATATTTTTTTGGCCTACACCAGACTCTTTTAAACAGATATATTTGTGTCTGACCAGGCAGGGAGACACTATTACGGTTTATTTTTACAGCAAAAAATGCCAAAATAATGATAATACAGAGATTTGACCTGTGGAACTGCAAAACCACAGTTATACTTTTCTGGCCTATACCAGAATCTTTCAAACAGATAAATTTGTGTCTGAGCAATCAGGAAGACACTATTACTGTTTATTTTAAGGCAAAATATGGCAAAAAAAGGATAATACAGAGATTTGACCCGTGGAACTGCAAAAGCACAGTTATATTTTGCTGGCCTACACCAGACTCTTTTAAACAGATATATTTGTGTCTGACCAGTCAGCGAGACACTATTACAGTTTTTTTTACAGCAAAAAATGCCAAAAAAAGGATAATTCTGAGATTTAACCTGTGGAACTGCAAAACTGCAGTTATATTTTTCTGACCTACACCAGACTCTTTTAAAAAGACATATTTGTGTCTGACCAGTCAGGGAGACAATATTAGTCTATTACAGTTTTTTTTTAAGGCAAAAAATGCCAAAAAAAGGATAATACAGAGATTTGACCCATGGAACTGCAAAACCACAGTTATATTTTTCTGGTCTACACCAGACTCTTTTAAACAGATATATTTGTGTCTGACCAGTCAGGGAGACACTATTAGTCTATTACAGTTTTTTTTTACGGCAAAAAATGCCAAAGAAAGGATAATACAGAGATTTGACCTGTGGAACTGCAAAACCACAGTTATACTTTTCTAGCCTACACAAGAATCTTTCAAACAGATAAATTCATGTCTGAGCAATCAGGGAGACACTATTACTGTTTTTTTTTACGGCAAAAAATGGCAAAAAAAGGATAATACAGAGATTTGACCTGTGGAACTGCAAAACCATAGTTATATTTTTTTGGCCTAAACCAGACTCTTTTAAACAGATATATTTGTGTCTGAGCAATCAGGAAGACACTATTACTGTTTATTTTAAGGCAAAAAATGGCAAAAAAAGGATAATACAGAGATTTGACCAGTGGAACTGCAAAACCACAGTTATATTTTGCTGGCCTACACCAGACTCTTTTAAACAGATATATTTGTGTCTGACCAGACAGGGAGACACTATTACAGTTTTTTTTACAGCAAAAAATGCCAAAAAAAGGATAATTCAGAGATTTAACCTGTGAAACTGCAAAACTACAGTTATATTTTTCTGGCCTACAACAGACTCTTTTAAAAAGACATATTTGTGTCTGACAGGCAGGGAGACAATATTAGTCTATTACAGTTTTTTTTTAAGGCAAAAAATGCAAAAAAAAGGATAATACAGAGATTTGACCCATGGAACTGCAAAACCACAGTTATATTTTTCTGGCCTACACCAGACTCTTATAAACAGATATATTTGTGTCTGACCAGTCAGGGAGACACTATTAGTCTATTACAGTTTTTTTTTTATGGCAAAAAATGGCAAAAAAAGGATAATTCAGAGATTTGACCTGTGGAACTGCAAAACCATAGTTATATTTTTTTGGCCTACACCAGACTCTTTTAAACAGATATATTTGTGTCTGACCAGGCAGGGAGACACTATTACAGTTTATTTTTACAGCAAAAAATGCCAAAATAATGATAATACAGAGATTTGACCTGTGGAACTGCAAAACCACAGTTATACTTTTCTGGCCTACACCATAATCTTTCAAACAGATAAATTTGTGTCTGAGCAATCAGGAAGACACTATTACTGTTTATTTTATGGCAAAAAATGCCAAAAAAAGGATAATACAGAGATTTGACCTGTGGAGCTGCAATACCACAGTTACACTTTTCTGGCCTGCACCAGAATCTTTCAAACAGATATATTTGTGTCTGACCAGTCAGGGAGACACTATTACAGTTTTTTGTTACGGCAAAAAATGACAAAAAAAGGATAATACAGAGATTTGACCTGTGGAACTGCAAAACCATAGTTATATTTTTTTGACCTACACCAGACTCTTTTAAACAGATATATTTGTGTCTGAGCAATCAGGAAGACACTATTACTGTTTATTTTAAGGCAAAAAATGGCAAACAAAAGGATAATACAGAGATTTGACCAGTGGAACTGCAAAACCACAGTTATATTTTGCTGGCCTACACCAGACTCTTTTAAACAGATATATTTGTGTCTGACCAGTCAGGGAGACACTATTACAGTTTTTTTTACAGCAAAAAATGCCAAAAAAAGGATAATTCTGAGATTTAACCTGTGGAATTGCAAAACTACAGTTATATTTTTCTGGCCTACACCAGACTCTTTTAAAAAGACATATTTGTGTCTGACCAGTCAGGGAGACAATATTAGTCTATTACAGTTTTTTTTAAGGCAAAAAATGTCAAAAAAAGGATAATACAGAGATTTGACCCATGGAGCTGCAAAACCACAGTTATATTTTTCTGGCCTACACCAGACTCTTTTAAACAGATATATTTGTGTCTGACCAGTCAGGGAGACACTATTAGTCTATTACAGTTTTTTTTTATGGCAAAAAATGGCAAAAAAAGGATAATTCAGAGATTTGACCTGTGGAACTGCAAAACCATAGTTATATTTTTTTGGCCTACACCAGACTCTTTTAAACAGATATATTTGTGTCTGACCAGGCAGAGAGACACTATTACAGTTTATTTTTACAGCAAAAAATGCCAAAATATTGATAATACAGAGATTTGACCTGTGGAACTGCAAAACTGCAGTTATATTTTTCTGGCCTACACCAGACTCTTTTAAAAAGACATATTTGTGTCTGACCAGTCAGTGGGACAATATTAGTCTATTACAGTTTTTTTTTAAGGCAAAAAATGCCAAAAAAAGGATAATACAGAGATTTGACCCATGGAACTGCAAAACCACAGTTATATTTTTCTGGCCTACACCAGACTCTTTTAAACAGATATATTTGTGTCTGACCAGTCAGGGAGACACTATTAGTCTATTACAGTTTTTTTTTACGGCAAAAAATGCGAAAAAAAGGATAATACAGAGATTTGACCTGTGGAACTGCAAAACCACAGTCATACTTTTCTAGCCTACACAAGAATCTTTCAAACAGACAAATTCGTGTCTGAGCAGTCAGGGAGACACTATTACTGTATTTTTTTACGGCAAAAAATGGCAAAAAAAGGATAATACAGAGATTTGACTTGTGGAACTGCAAAACCATAGTTATATTTTTTTGGCCTACACCAGACTCTTTTAAACAGATATATTTGTGTCTGACCAGGCAGGGAGACACTATTACAGTTTATTTTTACAGCAAGAAATGCCAAAATAATGATAATACAGAGATTTGACCTGTGGAACTGCAAAACCACAGTTATACTTTTCTGACCTACACCAGAATCTTTCAAACAGATATATTTGAGTCTGAACAATCAGGGAGACACTATTACAGTTTTTTGTTACGGCAAAAAATGGCAAAAAAAGGATAATACAGAGATTTGACCTATGGAACTGTAAAACCACAGTTATACTTTTCTGGCCTACACCAGACTCTTTCAAACATATATATTTGTGTCTGAACAATCAGGAAGACACTATTACTGTTTATTTTAAGGCAAAAAATGGCAAAACAAGGATAATACAGAGATTTGACCCGTGGAACTGCAAAACCACAGTTATATTTTGCTGGCCTACACCAGACTCTTTTAAACAGATATATTTGTGCCTGACCAGTCAGGGATTCACTATTACAGTTTTCTTTTACGGCAAAAAATGCCAAAAAAAAGGATAATTCAGAGATTTAACCTGTGGAACTGCAAAACTACAGTTATATTTTTCTGGCCTACACCAGACTCTTTTAAACAGATATATTTGTGTCTGACCAGTCAGGGAGACACTATTAGTCTATTACAGTTTTTTTTTACGGCAAAAAATGGCAAAAAAGGAAAATACAGAGATTTGACCAGTGGAACTGCAAAACCACAGTTATACTTTTCTAGCCTACACCAGAATCTTTCAAACAGATAAATTTGTGTCTGAGCAATCAGGGAGACACTATTACTGTTTTTTTTACGGCAAAAGAAGGCCAAAAATGGATTAGACAGAGATTTGACCCGTGGAACTGCAAAACCATAGTTATATTTTTTTGGCCTACACCAGACTCTTTTAAACAGATATATTTGTGTCTGACCAGGCAGGGAGACACTATTACAGATTATTTTTATGGCAAAAAATGCCAAAAAAATGATAATACAGAGATTTGTCCTGTGGAACTGCAAAACCACAGTTATAGTTTTCTGTCCTACACCAGAATCTTTCAAACATATATATTTGTGTTTGAACAATCAGAGAAATACTATTAGTGTTTCTTTTATGGCAAAAAATGCCAAAAAAAGGATAATACAGAGATTTGACCCGTGGAACTGCAAAACCACAGTTATACTTTTCTGGCCTGCACCAGAATCTTTCAAACAGATATATTTGAGTCTGAACAATCAGGGAGACACTATTACTGTTTTTTTTACTGCAAAAAATGGCAAAAAAAGGATAATACAGAGATTTGACCTGTGGAACTGCAAAACCACAGTTATACTTTTCTGGCCTCCACCAGACTTTTTTAAACAGATATATTTGTGTCTGACCAGGCAGGGAGACACTATTACGGTTTATTTTTACAGCAAAAAATGCCAAAATAATGATAATACAGAGATTTGACCTGTGGAACTGCAAAACCACAGTTATACTTTTCTGGCCTATACCAGAATCTTTCAAACAGATAAATTTGTGTCTGAGCAATCAGGAAGACACTATTACTGTTTATTTTAAGGCAAAAAATGGCAAAAAAAGGATAATACAGAGATTTGACCCGTGGAACTGCAAAAGCACAGTTATATTTTGCTGGCCTACACCAGACTCTTTTAAACAGATATATTTGTGTCTGACCAGTCAGCGAGACACTATTACAGTTTTTTTTACAGCAAAAAATGCCAAAAAAAGGATAATTCTGAGATTTAACCTGTGGAACTGCAAAACTGCAGTTATATTTTTCTGGCCTACACCAGACTCTTTTAAAAAGACACATTTGTGTCTGACCAGTCAGGGAGACAATATTAGTCTATTACAGTTTTTTTTAAGGCAAAAAATGCCAAAAAAAGGATAATACAGAGATTTGACCCATGGAACTGCAAAACCACAGTTATATTTTTCTGGTCTACACCAGACTCTTTTAAACAGATATATTTGTGTCTGACCAGTCAGGGAGACACTATTAGTCTATTACAGTTTTTTTTTACGGCAAAAAATGCCAAAGAAAGGATAATACAGAGATTTGACCTGTGGAACTGCAAAACCACAGTTATACTTTTCTAGCCTACACAAGAATCTTTCAAACAGATAAATTCATGCCTGAGCAATCAGGGAGACACTATTACTGTTTTTTTTTACGGCAAAAAATGGCAAAAAAAGGATAATACAGAGATTTGACCTGTGGAACTGCAAAACCATAGTTATATTTTTTTGGCCTAAACCAGACTCTTTTAAACAGATATGTTTGTGTCTGAGCAATCAGGAAGACACTATTACTGTTTATTTTAAGGCAAAAAATGGCAAAAAAAGGATAATACAGAGATTTGACCAGTGGAACTGCAAAACCACAGTTATATTTTGCTGGCCTACACCAGACTCTTTTAAACAGATATATTTGTGTCTGACCAGACAGGGAGACACTATTACAGTTTTTTTTACAGCAAAAAATGCCAAAAAAAGGATAATTCAGAGATTTAACCTGTGAAACTGCAAAACTACAGTTATATTTTTCTGGCCTACAACAGACTCTTTTAAAAAGACATATTTGTGTCTGACCAGTCAGGGAGACAATATTAGTCTATTACAGTTTTTTTTTAAGGCAAAAAATGCAAAAAAAAGGATAATACAGAGATTTAACCTGTGAAACTGCAAAACTACAGTTATATTTTTCTGGCCTACAACAGACTCTTTTAAAAAGACATATGTGTGTCTGACCAGTCAGGGAGACAATATTAGTCTATTACAGTTTTTTTTTTAAGGCAAAAAATGCAAAAAAAAGGATAATACAGAGATTTGACTCATGGAACTGCAAAACCACAGTTATATTTTTCTGGCCTACACCAGACTCTTATAAACAGATATATTTGTGTCTGACCAGTCAGGGAGACACTATTAGTCTATTACAGTTTTTTTTTTATGGCAAAAAATGGCAAAAAAAGGATAATTCAGAGATTTGACCTGTGGAACTGCAAAACCATAGTTATATTTTTTTGGCCTACACCAGACTCTTTTAAACAGATATATTTGTGTCTGACCAGGCAGGGAGACACTATTACAGTTTATTTTTACAGCAAAAAATGCCAAAATAATGATAATACAGAGATTTGACCTGTGGAACTGCAAAACCACAGTTATACTTTTCTGGCCTACACCATAATCTTTCAAACAGATAAATTTGTGTCTGAGCAATCAGGAAGACACTATTACTGTTTATTTTATGGCAAAAAATGCCAAAAAAAGGATAATACAGAGATTTGACCTGTGGAGCTGCAATACCACAGTTACACTTTTCTGGCCTGCACCAGAATCTTTCAAACAGATATATTTGTGTCTGACCAGTCAGGGAGACACTATTACAGTTTTTAGTTACGGCAAAAAATGTCAAAAAAAGGATAATACAGAGATTTGACCTGTGGAACTGCAAAACCATAGTTATATTTTTTTGACCTACACCAGACTCTTTTAAACAGATATATTTGTGTCTGAGCAATCAGGAAGACACTATTACTGTTTATTTTAAGGCAAAAAATGGCAAACAAAAGGATAATACAGAGATTTGACCAGTGGAACTGCAAAACCACAGTTATATTTTGCTGACCTACACCAGACTCTTTTAAACAGATATATTTGTGTCTGACCAGTCAGGGAGACACTATTACAGTTTTTTTTACACCAAAAAATGCCAAAAAAAGGATAATTCTGAGATTTAACCTGTGGAATTGCAAAACTACAGTTATATTTTTCTGGCCTACACCAGACTCTTTTAAAAAGACATATTTGTGTCTGACCAGTCAGGGAGACAATATTAGTCTATTACAGTTTTTTTTAAGGCAAAAAATGTCAAAAAAAGGATAATACAGAGATTTGACCCATGGAGCTGCAAAACCACAGTTATATTTTTCTGGCCTACACCAGACTCTTTTAAACAGATATATTTGTGTCTGACCAGTCAGGGAGACACTATTAGTCTATTACAGTTTTTTTTTATGGCAAAAAATGGCAAAAAAAGGATAATTCAGAGATTTGACCTGTGGAACTGCAAAACCATAGTTATATTTTTTTGGCCTACACCAGACTCTTTTAAACAGATATATTTGTGTCTGACCAGGCAGAGAGACACAATTACAGTTTTTTGTTACGGCAAAAAATGGCAAAAAAGGATAATACAGAGATTTGACCTATGGAACTGCAAAACCACAGTTATACTTTTCTGGCCTACACCAGAATCTTTCAAACATATATATTTGTGTCTGAACAATCAGGGAGATACTATTAGTGTTTCTTTTATGGCAAAAAATGCCAAAAAAAGGATAATACAGAGATATGACCTGTGGAACTGCAAAACCACAGTTATATTTTTCTGGCCTACATCAGACTCTTTTAAACAGATATATTTGTGTCTGACCAGTCAGGGAGACACTATTACAGTTTTTTGTTACGGCAAAAAATGGCAAAAAAAGGATAATACAGAGATTTGACCCGTGGAACTGCAAAAGCACAGTTATATTTTGCTGGCCTACACCAGACTCTTTTAAACAGATATATTTGTGTCTGACCAGTCAGCGAGACACTATTACAGTTTTTTTTACAGCAAAAAATGCCAAAAAAAGGATAATTCTGAGATTTAACCTGTGGAACTGCAAAACTGCAGTTATATTTTTCTGGCCTACACCAGACTCTTTTAAAAAGACACATTTGTGTCTGACCAGTCAGGGAGACAATATTAGTCTATTACAGTTTTTTTTAAGGCAAAAAATGCCAAAAAAAGGATAATACAGAGATTTGACCCATGGAACTGCAAAACCACAGTTATATTTTTCTGGTCTACACCAGACTCTTTTAAACAGATATATTTGTGTCTGACCAGTCAGGGAGACACTATTAGTCTATTACAGTTTTTTTTTACGGCAAAAAATGCCAAAGAAAGGATAATACAGAGATTTGACCTGTGGAACTGCAAAACCACAGTTATACTTTTCTAGCCTACACAAGAATCTTTCAAACAGATAAATTCATGCCTGAGCAATCAGGGAGACACTATTACTGTTTTTTTTTACGGCAAAAAATGGCAAAAAAAGGATAATACAGAGATTTGACCTGTGGAACTGCAAAACCATAGTTATATTTTTTTGGCCTAAACCAGACTCTTTTAAACAGATATGTTTGTGTCTGAGCAATCAGGAAGACACTATTACTGTTTATTTTAAGGCAAAAAATGGCAAAAAAAGGATAATACAGAGATTTGACCAGTGGAACTGCAAAACCACAGTTATATTTTGCTGGCCTACACCAGACTCTTTTAAACAGATATATTTGTGTCTGACCAGACAGGGAGACACTATTACAGTTTTTTTTACAGCAAAAAATGCCAAAAAAAGGATAATTCAGAGATTTAACCTGTGAAACTGCAAAACTACAGTTATATTTTTCTGGCCTACAACAGACTCTTTTAAAAAGACATATTTGTGTCTGACCAGTCAGGGAGACAATATTAGTCTATTACAGTTTTTTTTTAAGGCAAAAAATGCAAAAAAAAGGATAATACAGAGATTTAACCTGTGAAACTGCAAAACTACAGTTATATTTTTCTGGCCTACAACAGACTCTTTTAAAAAGACATATGTGTGTCTGACCAGTCAGGGAGACAATATTAGTCTATTACAGTTTTTTTTTTAAGGCAAAAAATGCAAAAAAAAGGATAATACAGAGATTTGACTCATGGAACTGCAAAACCACAGTTATATTTTTCTGGCCTACACCAGACTCTTATAAACAGATATATTTGTGTCTGACCAGTCAGGGAGACACTATTAGTCTATTACAGTTTTTTTTTTATGGCAAAAAATGGCAAAAAAAGGATAATTCAGAGATTTGACCTGTGGAACTGCAAAACCATAGTTATATTTTTTTGGCCTACACCAGACTCTTTTAAACAGATATATTTGTGTCTGACCAGGCAGGGAGACACTATTACAGTTTATTTTTACAGCAAAAAATGCCAAAATAATGATAATACAGAGATTTGACCTGTGGAACTGCAAAACCACAGTTATACTTTTCTGGCCTACACCATAATCTTTCAAACAGATAAATTTGTGTCTGAGCAATCAGGAAGACACTATTACTGTTTATTTTATGGCAAAAAATGCCAAAAAAAGGATAATACAGAGATTTGACCTGTGGAGCTGCAATACCACAGTTACACTTTTCTGGCCTGCACCAGAATCTTTCAAACAGATATATTTGTGTCTGACCAGTCAGGGAGACACTATTACAGTTTTTAGTTACGGCAAAAAATGTCAAAAAAAGGATAATACAGAGATTTGACCTGTGGAACTGCAAAACCATAGTTATATTTTTTTGACCTACACCAGACTCTTTTAAACAGATATATTTGTGTCTGAGCAATCAGGAAGACACTATTACTGTTTATTTTAAGGCAAAAAATGGCAAACAAAAGGATAATACAGAGATTTGACCAGTGGAACTGCAAAACCACAGTTATATTTTGCTGACCTACACCAGACTCTTTTAAACAGATATATTTGTGTCTGACCAGTCAGGGAGACACTATTACAGTTTTTTTTACACCAAAAAATGCCAAAAAAAGGATAATTCTGAGATTTAACCTGTGGAATTGCAAAACTACAGTTATATTTTTCTGGCCTACACCAGACTCTTTTAAAAAGACATATTTGTGTCTGACCAGTCAGGGAGACAATATTAGTCTATTACAGTTTTTTTTAAGGCAAAAAATGTCAAAAAAAGGATAATACAGAGATTTGACCCATGGAGCTGCAAAACCACAGTTATATTTTTCTGGCCTACACCAGACTCTTTTAAACAGATATATTTGTGTCTGACCAGTCAGGGAGACACTATTAGTCTATTACAGTTTTTTTTTATGGCAAAAAATGGCAAAAAAAGGATAATTCAGAGATTTGACCTGTGGAACTGCAAAACCATAGTTATATTTTTTTGGCCTACACCAGACTCTTTTAAACAGATATATTTGTGTCTGACCAGGCAGAGAGACACAATTACAGTTTTTTGTTACGGCAAAAAATGGCAAAAAAGGATAATACAGAGATTTGACCTATGGAACTGCAAAACCACAGTTATACTTTTCTGGCCTACACCAGAATCTTTCAAACATATATATTTGTGTCTGAACAATCAGGGAGATACTATTAGTGTTTCTTTTATGGCAAAAAATGCCAAAAAAAGGATAATACAGAGATATGACCTGTGGAACTGCAAAACCACAGTTATATTTTTCTGGCCTACATCAGACTCTTTTAAACAGATATATTTGTGTCTGACCAGTCAGGGAGACACTATTACAGTTTTTTGTTACGGCAAAAAATGGCAAAAAAAGGATAATACAGAGATTTGCCCTGTGGAACTGCAAAACCACAGTTATACTTTTCTAGTCTACACCAGAATCTTTCAAACAGATAAATTTGTGTCTGAGCAATCAGGAAGACACTATTACTGTTTATTTTAAGGCAAAAAATGGCAAAAAAAGGATAATACAGAGATTTGACCAGTGGAACTGCAAAACCACAGTTATATTTTGCTGGCCTACACCAGACTATTTTAAACAGATATATTTGTGTCTGACCAGTCAGGGAGACACTATTACAGTTTTTTTTACTGCAAAAAATGCCAAAAAAAGGATAATTCAGAGATTTAACCTGTGGAACTGCAAAACTACAGTTATATTTTTCTGGCCTACACCAGACTCTTTTAAAAAGACATATTTTTGTCTGACCAGTCAGGGAGACAAAATTAGTCTATTACATTTTTTTTAAGGCAAAAAATGCCAAAAAAAGGATAATACAGAGATTTGACCCATGGAACTGCAAAACCACAGTTATATTTCTCTGGCCTACACCAGACTCTTTTAAACAGATATATTTGTGTCTGACCAGTCAGGGAGACACTATTAGTATATTACAGTTTTTTTTTATGGCAAAAAATGGCAAAGAAAGGATAATACAGAGATTTGACCTGTGGAACTGCAAACCATAGTTATATTTTTTTGGCCTACACCAGACTCTTTTAAACAGATATATTTGTGTCTGACCAGGCAGGGAGACACTATTACGGTTTATTTTTACAGCAAAAAATGCCAAAATAATGATAATACAGAGATTTGACCTGTGGAACTGCAAAACCACAGTTATACTTTTCTGGCCTATACCAGAATCTTTCAAACAGATAAATTTGTGTCTGAGCAATCAGGAAGACACTATTACTGTTTATTTTAAGGCAAAATATGGCAAAAAAAGGATAATACAGAGATTTGACCCGTGGAACTGCAAAAGCACAGTTATATTTTGCTGGCCTACACCAGACTCTTTTAAACAGATATATTTGTGTCTGACCAGTCAGCGAGACACTATTACAGTTTTTTTTACAGCAAAAAATGCCAAAAAAAGGATAATTCTGAGATTTAACCTGTGGAACTGCAAAACTGCAGTTATATTTTTCTGACCTACACCAGACTCTTTTAAAAAGACATATTTGTGTCTGACCAGTCAGGGAGACAATATTAGTCTATTACAGTTTTTTTTTAAGGCAAAAAATGCCAAAAAAAGGATAATACAGAGATTTGACCCATGGAACTGCAAAACCACAGTTATATTTTTCTGGTCTACACCAGACTCTTTTAAACAGATATATTTGTGTCTGACCAGTCAGGGAGACACTATTAGTCTATTACAGTTTTTTTTTACGGCAAAAAATGCCAAAGAAAGGATAATACAGAGATTTGACCTGTGGAACTGCAAAACCACAGTTATACTTTTCTAGCCTACACAAGAATCTTTCAAACAGATAAATTCATGTCTGAGCAATCAGGGAGACACTATTACTGTTTTTTTTTACGGCAAAAAATGGCAAAAAAAGGATAATACAGAGATTTGACCTGTGGAACTGCAAAACCATAGTTATATTTTTTTGGCCTAAACCAGACTCTTTTAAACAGATATATTTGTGTCTGAGCAATCAGGAAGACACTATTACTGTTTATTTTAAGGCAAAAAATGGCAAAAAAAGGATAATACAGAGATTTGACCAGTGGAACTGCAAAACCACAGTTATATTTTGCTGGCCTACACCAGACTCTTTTAAACAGATATATTTGTGTATGACCAGACAGGGAGACACTATTACAGTTTTTTTTACAGCAAAAAATGCCAAAAAAAGGATAATTCAGAGATTTAACCTGTGAAACTGCAAAACTACAGTTATATTTTTCTGGCCTACAACAGACTCTTTTAAAAAGACATATTTGTGTCTGACCAGTCAGGGAGACAATATTAGTCTATTACAGTTTTTTTTTAAGGCAAAAAATGCAAAAAAAAGGATAATACAGAGATTTGACCCATGGAACTGCAAAACCACAGTTATATTTTTCTGGCCTACACCAGACTCTTATAAACAGATATATTTGTGTCTGACCAGTCAGGGAGACACTATTAGTCTATTACAGTTTTTTTTTTATGGCAAAAAATGGCAAAAAAAGGATAATTCAGAGATTTGACCTGTGGAACTGCAAAACCATAGTTATATTTTTTTGGCCTACACCAGACTCTTTTAAACAGATATATTTGTGTCTGACCAGGCAGGGAGACACTATTACAGTTTATTTTTACAGCAAAAAATGCCAAAATAATGATAATACAGAGATTTGACCTGTGGAACTGCAAAACCACAGTTATACTTTTCTGGCCTACACCATAATCTTTCAAACAGATAAATTTGTGTCTGAGCAATCAGGAAGACACTATTACTGTTTATTTTATGGCAAAAAATGCCAAAAAAAGGATAATACAGAGATTTGACCTGTGGAGCTGCAATACCACAGTTACACTTTTCTGGCCTGCACCAGAATCTTTCAAACAGATATATTTGTGTCTGACCAGTCAGGGAGACACTATTACAGTTTTTTGTTACGGCAAAAAATGACAAAAAAAGGATAATACAGAGATTTGACCTGTGGAACTGCAAAACCATAGTTATATTTTTTTGACCTACACCAGACTCTTTTAAACAGATATATTTGTGTCTGAGCAATCAGGAAGACACTATTACTGTTTATTTTAAGGCAAAAAATGGCAAACAAAAGGATAATACAGAGATTTGACCAGTGGAACTGCAAAACCACAGTTATATTTTGCTGGCCTACACCAGACTCTTTTAAACAGATATATTTGTGTCTGACCAGTCAGGGAGACACTATTACAGTTTTTTTTACAGCAAAAAATGCCAAAAAAAGGATAATTCTGAGATTTAACCTGTGGAATTGCAAAACTACAGTTATATTTTTCTGGCCTACACCAGACTCTTTTAAAAAGACATATTTGTGTCTGACCAGTCAGGGAGACAATATTAGTCTATTACAGTTTTTTTTAAGGCAAAAAATGTCAAAAAAAGGATAATACAGAGATTTGACCCATGGAGCTGCAAAACCACAGTTATATTTTTCTGGCCTACACCAGACTCTTTTAAACAGATATATTTGTGTCTGACCAGTCAGGGAGACACTATTAGTCTATTACAGTTTTTTTTTATGGCAAAAAATGGCAAAAAAAGGATAATTCAGAGATTTGACCTGTGGAACTGCAAAACCATAGTTATATTTTTTTGGCCTACACCAGACTCTTTTAAACAGATATATTTGTGTCTGACCAGGCAGAGAGACACTATTACAGTTTATTTTTACAGCAAAAAATGCCAAAATAATGATAATACAGAGATTTGACCTGTGGAACTGCAAAACTGCAGTTATATTTTTCTGGCCTACACCAGACTCTTTTAAAAAGACATATTTGTGTCTGACCAGTCAGTGGGACAATATTAGTCTATTACAGTTTTTTTTTAAGGCAAAAAATGCCAAAAAAAGGATAATACAGAGATTTGACCCATGGAACTGCAAAACCACAGTTATATTTTTCTGGCCTACACCAGACTCTTTTAAACAGATATATTTGTGTCTGACCAGTCAGGGAGACACTATTAGTCTATTACAGTTTTTTTTTACGGCAAAAAATGCGAAAAAAAGGATAATACAGAGATTTGACCTGTGGAACTGCAAAACCACAGTCATACTTTTCTAGCCTACACAAGAATCTTTCAAACAGACAAATTCGTGTCTGAGCAGTCAGGGAGACACTATTACTGTATTTTTTTACGGCAAAAAATGGCAAAAAAAGGATAATACAGAGATTTGACTTGTGGAACTGCAAAACCATAGTTATATTTTTTTGGCCTACACCAGACTCTTTTAAACAGATATATTTGTGTCTGACCAGGCAGGGAGACACTATTACAGTTTATTTTTACAGCAAGAAATGCCAAAATAATGATAATACAGAGATTTGACCTGTGGAACTGCAAAACCACAGTTATACTTTTCTGACCTACACCAGAATCTTTCAAACAGATATATTTGAGTCTGAACAATCAGGGAGACACTATTACAGTTTTTTGTTACGGCAAAAAATGGCAAAAAAAGGATAATACAGAGATTTGACCTATGGAACTGTAAAACCACAGTTATACTTTTCTGGCCTACACCAGACTCTTTCAAACATATATATTTGTGTCTGAACAATCAGGAAGACACTATTACTGTTTATTTTAAGGCAAAAAATGGCAAAACAAGGATAATACAGAGATTTGACCCGTGGAACTGCAAAACCACAGTTATATTTTGCTGGCCTACACCAGACTCTTTTAAACAGATATATTTGTGCCTGACCAGTCAGGGATTCACTATTACAGTTTTCTTTTACGGCAAAAAATGCCAAAAAAAAGGATAATTCAGAGATTTAACCTGTGGAACTGCAAAACTACAGTTATATTTTTCTGGCCTACACCAGACTCTTTTAAACAGATATATTTGTGTCTGACCAGTCAGGGAGACACTATTAGTCTATTACAGTTTTTTTTTACGGCAAAAAATGGCAAAAAAGGAAAATACAGAGATTTGACCAGTGGAACTGCAAAACCACAGTTATACTTTTCTAGCCTACACCAGAATCTTTCAAACAGATAAATTTGTGTCTGAGCAATCAGGGAGACACTATTACTGTTTTTTTTACGGCAAAAGAAGGCCAAAAATGGATTAGACAGAGATTTGACCCGTGGAACTGCAAAACCATAGTTATATTTTTTTGGCCTACACCAGACTCTTTTAAACAGATATATTTGTGTCTGACCAGGCAGGGAGACACTATTACAGATTATTTTTATGGCAAAAAATGCCAAAAAAATGATAATACAGAGATTTGTCCTGTGGAACTGCAAAACCACAGTTATAGTTTTCTGTCCTACACCAGAATCTTTCAAACATATATATTTGTGTTTGAACAATCAGAGAAATACTATTAGTGTTTCTTTTATGGCAAAAAATGCCAAAAAAAGGATAATACAGAGATTTGACCCGTGGAACTGCAAAACCACAGTTATACTTTTCTGGCCTGCACCAGAATCTTTCAAACAGATATATTTGAGTCTGAACAATCAGGGAGACACTATTACTGTTTTTTTTACTGCAAAAAATGGCAAAAAAAGGATAATACAGAGATTTGACCTGTGGAACTGCAAAACCACAGTTATACTTTTCTGGCCTCCACCAGACTTTTTTAAACAGATATATTTGTGTCTGACCAGGCAGGGAGACACTATTACGGTTTATTTTTACAGCAAAAAATGCCAAAATAATGATAATACAGAGATTTGACCTGTGGAACTGCAAAACCACAGTTATACTTTTCTGGCCTATACCAGAATCTTTCAAACAGATAAATTTGTGTCTGAGCAATCAGGAAGACACTATTACTGTTTATTTTAAGGCAAAAAATGGCAAAAAAAGGATAATACAGAGATTTGACCCGTGGAACTGCAAAAGCACAGTTATATTTTGCTGGCCTACACCAGACTCTTTTAAACAGATATATTTGTGTCTGACCAGTCAGCGAGACACTATTACAGTTTTTTTTACAGCAAAAAATGCCAAAAAAAGGATAATTCTGAGATTTAACCTGTGGAACTGCAAAACTGCAGTTATATTTTTCTGGCCTACACCAGACTCTTTTAAAAAGACACATTTGTGTCTGACCAGTCAGGGAGACAATATTAGTCTATTACAGTTTTTTTTAAGGCAAAAAATGCCAAAAAAAGGATAATACAGAGATTTGACCCATGGAACTGCAAAACCACAGTTATATTTTTCTGGTCTACACCAGACTCTTTTAAACAGATATATTTGTGTCTGACCAGTCAGGGAGACACTATTAGTCTATTACAGTTTTTTTTTACGGCAAAAAATGCCAAAGAAAGGATAATACAGAGATTTGACCTGTGGAACTGCAAAACCACAGTTATACTTTTCTAGCCTACACAAGAATCTTTCAAACAGATAAATTCATGCCTGAGCAATCAGGGAGACACTATTACTGTTTTTTTTTACGGCAAAAAATGGCAAAAAAAGGATAATACAGAGATTTGACCTGTGGAACTGCAAAACCATAGTTATATTTTTTTGGCCTAAACCAGACTCTTTTAAACAGATATGTTTGTGTCTGAGCAATCAGGAAGACACTATTACTGTTTATTTTAAGGCAAAAAATGGCAAAAAAAGGATAATACAGAGATTTGACCAGTGGAACTGCAAAACCACAGTTATATTTTGCTGGCCTACACCAGACTCTTTTAAACAGATATATTTGTGTCTGACCAGACAGGGAGACACTATTACAGTTTTTTTTACAGCAAAAAATGCCAAAAAAAGGATAATTCAGAGATTTAACCTGTGAAACTGCAAAACTACAGTTATATTTTTCTGGCCTACAACAGACTCTTTTAAAAAGACATATTTGTGTCTGACCAGTCAGGGAGACAATATTAGTCTATTACAGTTTTTTTTTAAGGCAAAAAATGCAAAAAAAAGGATAATACAGAGATTTAACCTGTGAAACTGCAAAACTACAGTTATATTTTTCTGGCCTACAACAGACTCTTTTAAAAAGACATATGTGTGTCTGACCAGTCAGGGAGACAATATTAGTCTATTACAGTTTTTTTTTTAAGGCAAAAAATGCAAAAAAAAGGATAATACAGAGATTTGACTCATGGAACTGCAAAACCACAGTTATATTTTTCTGGCCTACACCAGACTCTTATAAACAGATATATTTGTGTCTGACCAGTCAGGGAGACACTATTAGTCTATTACAGTTTTTTTTTTATGGCAAAAAATGGCAAAAAAAGGATAATTCAGAGATTTGACCTGTGGAACTGCAAAACCATAGTTATATTTTTTTGGCCTACACCAGACTCTTTTAAACAGATATATTTGTGTCTGACCAGGCAGGGAGACACTATTACAGTTTATTTTTACAGCAAAAAATGCCAAAATAATGATAATACAGAGATTTGACCTGTGGAACTGCAAAACCACAGTTATACTTTTCTGGCCTACACCATAATCTTTCAAACAGATAAATTTGTGTCTGAGCAATCAGGAAGACACTATTACTGTTTATTTTATGGCAAAAAATGCCAAAAAAAGGATAATACAGAGATTTGACCTGTGGAGCTGCAATACCACAGTTACACTTTTCTGGCCTGCACCAGAATCTTTCAAACAGATATATTTGTGTCTGACCAGTCAGGGAGACACTATTACAGTTTTTAGTTACGGCAAAAAATGTCAAAAAAAGGATAATACAGAGATTTGACCTGTGGAACTGCAAAACCATAGTTATATTTTTTTGACCTACACCAGACTCTTTTAAACAGATATATTTGTGTCTGAGCAATCAGGAAGACACTATTACTGTTTATTTTAAGGCAAAAAATGGCAAACAAAAGGATAATACAGAGATTTGACCAGTGGAACTGCAAAACCACAGTTATATTTTGCTGACCTACACCAGACTCTTTTAAACAGATATATTTGTGTCTGACCAGTCAGGGAGACACTATTACAGTTTTTTTTACACCAAAAAATGCCAAAAAAAGGATAATTCTGAGATTTAACCTGTGGAATTGCAAAACTACAGTTATATTTTTCTGGCCTACACCAGACTCTTTTAAAAAGACATATTTGTGTCTGACCAGTCAGGGAGACAATATTAGTCTATTACAGTTTTTTTTAAGGCAAAAAATGTCAAAAAAAGGATAATACAGAGATTTGACCCATGGAGCTGCAAAACCACAGTTATATTTTTCTGGCCTACACCAGACTCTTTTAAACAGATATATTTGTGTCTGACCAGTCAGGGAGACACTATTAGTCTATTACAGTTTTTTTTTATGGCAAAAAATGGCAAAAAAAGGATAATTCAGAGATTTGACCTGTGGAACTGCAAAACCATAGTTATATTTTTTTGGCCTACACCAGACTCTTTTAAACAGATATATTTGTGTCTGACCAGGCAGAGAGACACTATTACAGTTTATTTTTACAGCAAAAAATGCCAAAATAATGATAATACAGAGATTTGACCTGTGGAACTGCAAAACTGCAGTTATATTTTTCTGGCCTACACCAGACTCTTTTAAAAAGACATATTTGTGTCTGACCAGTCAGTGGGACAATATTAGTCTATTACAGTTTTTTTTTAAGGCAAAAAATGCCAAAAAAAGGATAATACAGAGATTTGACCCATGGAACTGCAAAACCACAGTTATATTTTTCTGGCCTACACCAGACTCTTTTAAACAGATATATTTGTGTCTGACCAGTCAGGGAGACACTATTAGTCTATTACAGTTTTTTTTTACGGCAAAAAATGCCAAAAAAAGGATAATAAAGAGATTTGACCTGTGGAACTGCAAAACCACAGTCATACTTTTCTAGCCTACACAAGTATCTTTCAAACCGATAAATTCGTGTCTGAGCAGTCAGGGAGACACTATTACTGTATTTTTTTACGGCAAAAAATGGCAAAAAAAGGATAATACAGAGATTTGACTTGTGGAACTGCAAAACCATAGTTATATTTTTTTGGCCTACACCAGACTCTTTTAAACAGATATATTTGTGTCTGACCAGGCAGGGAGACACTATTACAGTTTATTTTTACAGCAAGAAATGCCAAAATAATGATAATACAGAGATTTGACCTGTGGAACTGCAAAACCACAGTTATACTTTTCTGGCCTACACCAGAATCTTTCAAACAGATACATTTGAGTCTGAACAATCAGGGAGACACAATTACAGTTTTTTGTTACGGCAAAAAATGGCAAAAAAGGATAATACAGGGATTTGACCTATGGAACTGCAAAACCACAGTTATACTTTTCTGGCCTACACCAGAATCTTTCAAACATATATATTTGTGTCTGAACAATCAGGGAGATACTATTAGTGTTTCTTTTATGGCAAAAAATGCCAAAAAAAGGATAATACAGAGATATGACCTGTGGAACTGCAAAACCACAGTTATATTTTTCTGGCCTACATCAGACTCTTTTAAACAGATATATTTGTGTCTGACCAGTCAGGGAGACACTATTACAGTTTTTTGTTACGGCAAAAAATGGCAAAAAAAGGATAATACAGAGATTTGCCCTGTGGAACTGCAAAACCACAGTTATACTTTTCTAGTCTACACCAGAATCTTTCAAACAGATAAATTTGTGTCTGAGCAATCAGGAAGACACTATTTCTGTTTATTTTAAGGCAAAAAATGGCAAAAAAAGGATAATACAGAGATTTGACCAGTGGAACTGCAAAACCACAGTTATATTTTGCTGGCCTACACCAGACTATTTTAAACAGATATATTTGTGTCTGACCAGTCAGGGAGACACTATTACAGTTTTTTTTACTGCAAAAAATGCCAAAAAAAGGATAATTCAGAGATTTAACCTGTGGAACTGCAAAACTACAGTTATATTTTTCTGGCCTACACCAGACTCTTTTAAAAAGACATATTTTTGTCTGACCAGTCAGGGAGACAAAATTAGTCTATTACATTTTTTTTAAGGCAAAAAATGCCAAAAAAAGGATAATACAGAGATTTGACCCATGGAACTGCAAAACCACAGTTATATTTTTCTGGCCTACACCAGACTCTTTTAAACAGATATATTTGTGTCTGACCAGTCAGGGAGACACTATTAGTATATTACAGTTTTTTTTTATGGCAAAAAATGGCAAAGAAAGGATAATACAGAGATTTGACCTGTGGAACTGCAAAACCATAGTTATATTTTTTTGGCCTACACCAGACTCTTTTAAACAGATATATTTGTGTCTGACCAGGCAGGGAGACACTATTACGGTTTATTTTTACAGCAAAAAATGCCAAAATAATGATAATACAGAGATTTGACCTGTGGAACTGCAAAACCACAGTTATACTTTTCTGGCCTATACCAGAATCTTTCAAACAGATAAATTTGTGTCTGAGCAATCAGGAAGACACTATTACTGTTTATTTTAAGGCAAAAAATGGCAAAAAAAGGATAATACAGAGATTTGACCCGTGGAACTGCAAAAGCACAGTTATATTTTGCTGGCCTACACCAGACTCTTTTAAACAGATATATTTGTGTCTGACCAGTCAGCGAGACACTATTACAGTTTTTTTTACAGCAAAAAATGCCAAAAAAAGGATAATTCTGAGATTTAACCTGTGGAACTGCAAAACTGCAGTTATATTTTTCTGGCCTACACCAGACTCTTTTAAAAAGACATATTTGTGTCTGACCAGTCAGGGAGACAATATTAGTCTATTACAGTTTTTTTTTAAGGCAAAAAATGCCAAAAAAAGGATAATACAGAGATTTGACCCATGGAACTGCAAAACCACAGTTATATTTTTCTGGTCTACACCAGACTCTTTTAAACAGATATATTTGTGTCTGACCAGTCAGGGAGACACTATTAGTCTATTACAGTTTTTTTTTACGGCAAAAAATGCCAAAGAAAGGATAATACAGAGATTTGACCTGTGGAACTGCAAAACCACAGTTATACTTTTCTAGCCTACACAAGAATCTTTCAAACAGATAAATTCATGTCTGAGCAATCAGGGAGACACTATTACTGTTTTTTTTTACGGCAAAAAATGGCAAAAAAAGGATAATACAGAGATTTGACCTGTGGAACTGCAAAACCATAGTTATATTTTTTTGGCCTAAACCAGACTCTTTTAAACAGATATATTTGTGTCTGAGCAATCAGGAAGACACTATTACTGTTTATTTTAAGGCAAAAAATGGCAAAAAAAGGATAATACAGAGATTTGATCAGTGGAACTGCAAAACCACAGTTATATTTTGCTGGCCTACACCAGACTCTTTTAAACAGATATATTTGTGTCTGACCAGACAGGGAGACACTATTACAGTTTTTTTTACAGCAAAAAATGCCAAAAAAAGGATAATTCAGAGATTTAACCTGTGAAACTGCAAAACTACAGTTATATTTTTCTGGCCTACAACAGACTCTTTTAAAAAGACATATTTGTGTCTGACCAGTCAGGGAGACAATATTAGTCTATTACAGTTTTTTTTTAAGGCAAAAAATGCAAAAAAAAAGGATAATACAGAGATTTGACCCATGGAACTGCAAAACCACAGTTATATTTTTCTGGCCTACACCAGACTCTTATAAACAGATATATTTGTGTCTGACCAGTCAGGGAGACACTATTAGTCTATTACAGTTTTTTTTTTATGGCAAAAAATGGCAAAAAAAGGATAATTCAGAGATTTGACCTGTGGAACTGCAAAACCATAGTTATATTTTTTTGGCCTACACCAGACTCTTTTAAACAGATATATTTGTGTCTGACCAGGCAGGGAGACACTATTACAGTTTATTTTTACAGCAAAAAATGCCAAAATAATGATAATACAGAGATTTGACCTGTGGAACTGCAAAACCACAGTTATACTTTTCTGGCCTACACCATAATCTTTCAAACAGATAAATTTGTGTCTGAGCAATCAGGAAGACACTATTACTGTTTATTTTATGGCAAAAAATGCCAAAAAAAGGATAATACAGAGATTTGACCTGTGGAGCTGCAATACCACAGTTACACTTTTCTGGCCTGCACCAGAATCTTTCAAACAGATATATTTGTGTCTGACCAGTCAGGGAGACACTATTACAGTTTTTTGTTACGGCAAAAAATGACAAAAAAAGGATAATACAGAGATTTGACCTGTGGAACTGCAAAACCATAGTTATATTTTTTTGACCTACACCAGACTCTTTTAAACAGATATATTTGTGTCTGAGCAATCAGGAAGACACTATTACTGTTTATTTTAAGGCAAAAAATGGCAAACAAAAGGATAATACAGAGATTTGACCAGTGGAACTGCAAAACCACAGTTATATTTTGCTGGCCTACACCAGACTCTTTTAAACAGATATATTTGTGTCTGACCAGTCAGGGAGACACTATTACAGTTTTTTTTACAGCAAAAAATGCCAAAAAAAGGATAATTCTGAGATTTAACCTGTGGAATTGCAAAACTACAGTTATATTTTTCTGGCCTACACCAGACTCTTTTAAAAAGACATATTTGTGTCTGACCAGTCAGGGAGACAATATTAGTCTATTACAGTTTTTTTTAAGGCAAAAAATGTCAAAAAAAGGATAATACAGAGATTTGACCCATGGAGCTGCAAAACCACAGTTATATTTTTCTGGCCTACACCAGACTCTTTTAAACAGATATATTTGTGTCTGACCAGTCAGGGAGACACTATTAGTCTATTACAGTTTTTTTTTATGGCAAAAAATGGCAAAAAAAGGATAATTCAGAGATTTGACCTGTGGAACTGCAAAACCATAGTTATATTTTTTTGGCCTACACCAGACTCTTTTAAACAGATATATTTGTGTCTGACCAGGCAGAGAGACACTATTACAGTTTATTTTTACAGCAAAAAATGCCAAAATAATGATAATACAGAGATTTGACCTGTGGAACTGCAAAACTGCAGTTATATTTTTCTGGCCTACACCAGACTCTTTTAAAAAGACATATTTGTGTCTGACCAGTCAGTGGGACAATATTAGTCTATTACAGTTTTTTTTTAAGGCAAAAAATGCCAAAAAAAGGATAATACAGAGATTTGACCCATGGAACTGCAAAACCACAGTTATATTTTTCTGGCCTACACCAGACTCTTTTAAACAGATATATTTGTGTCTGACCAGTCAGGGAGACACTATTAGTCTATTACAGTTTTTTTTTACGGCAAAAAATGCCAAAAAAAGGATAATACAGAGATTTGTCCTGTGGAACTGCAAAACCACAGTCATACTTTTCTAGCCTACACAAGTATCTTTCAAACAGATAAATTCGTGTCTGAGCAGTCAGGGAGACACTATTACTGTATTTTTTTACGGCAAAAAATGGCAAAAAAAGGATAATACAGAGATTTGACTTGTGGAACTGCAAAACCATAGTTATATGTTTTTGGCCTACACCAGACTCTTTTAAACAGATATATTTGTGTCTGACCAGGCAGGGAGACACTATTACAGTTTATTTTTACAGCAAGAAATGCCAAAATAATGATAATACAGAGATTTGACCTGTGGAACTGCAAAACCACAGTTATACTTTTCTGGCCTACACCAGAATCTTTCAAACAGATACATTTGAGTCTGAACAATCAGGGAGACACAATTACAGTTTTTTGTTACGGCAAAAAATGGCAAAAAAGGATAATACAGAGATTTGACCTATGGAACTGCAAAACCACAGTTATACTTTTCTGGCCTACACCAGAATCTTTCAAACATATATATTTGTGTCTGAACAATCAGGGAGATACTATTAGTGTTTCTTTTATGGCAAAAAATGCCAAAAAAAGGATAATACAGAGATATGACCTGTGGAACTGCAAAACCACAGTTATATTTTTCTGGCCTACATCAGACTCTTTTAAACAGATATATTTGTGTCTGACCAGTCAGGGAGACACTATTACAGTTTTTTGTTACGGCAAAAAATGGCAAAAAAAGGATAATACAGAGATTTGCCCTGTGGAACTGCAAAACCACAGTTATACTTTTCTAGTCTACACCAGAATCTTTCAAACAGATAAATTTGTGTCTGAGCAATCAGGAAGACACTATTACTGTTTATTTTAAGGCAAAAAATGCCAAAGAAAGGATAATACAGAGATTTGACCTGTGGAACTGCAAAACCACAGTTATACTTTTCTAGCCTACACAAGAATCTTTCAAACAGATAAATTCATGCCTGAGCAATCAGGGAGACACTATTACTGTTTTTTTTTACGGCAAAAAATGGCAAAAAAAGGATAATACAGAGATTTGACCTGTGGAACTGCAAAACCATAGTTATATTTTTTTGGCCTAAACCAGACTCTTTTAAACAGATATGTTTGTGTCTGAGCAATCAGGAAGACACTATTACTGTTTATTTTAAGGCAAAAAATGGCAAAAAAAGGATAATACAGAGATTTGACCAGTGGAACTGCAAAACCACAGTTATATTTTGCTGGCCTACACCAGACTCTTTTAAACAGATATATTTGTGTCTGACCAGACAGGGAGACACTATTACAGTTTTTTTTACAGCAAAAAATGCCAAAAAAAGGATAATTCAGAGATTTAACCTGTGAAACTGCAAAACTACAGTTATATTTTTCTGGCCTACAACAGACTCTTTTAAAAAGACATATTTGTGTCTGACCAGTCAGGGAGACAATATTAGTCTATTACAGTTTTTTTTTAAGGCAAAAAATGCAAAAAAAAGGATAATACAGAGATTTAACCTGTGAAACTGCAAAACTACAGTTATATTTTTCTGGCCTACAACAGACTCTTTTAAAAAGACATATGTGTGTCTGACCAGTCAGGGAGACAATATTAGTCTATTACAGTTTTTTTTTTAAGGCAAAAAATGCAAAAAAAAGGATAATACAGAGATTTGACTCATGGAACTGCAAAACCACAGTTATATTTTTCTGGCCTACACCAGACTCTTATAAACAGATATATTTGTGTCTGACCAGTCAGGGAGACACTATTAGTCTATTACAGTTTTTTTTTTATGGCAAAAAATGGCAAAAAAAGGATAATTCAGAGATTTGACCTGTGGAACTGCAAAACCATAGTTATATTTTTTTGGCCTACACCAGACTCTTTTAAACAGATATATTTGTGTCTGACCAGGCAGGGAGACACTATTACAGTTTATTTTTACAGCAAAAAATGCCAAAATAATGATAATACAGAGATTTGACCTGTGGAACTGCAAAACCACAGTTATACTTTTCTGGCCTACACCATAATCTTTCAAACAGATAAATTTGTGTCTGAGCAATCAGGAAGACACTATTACTGTTTATTTTATGGCAAAAAATGCCAAAAAAAGGATAATACAGAGATTTGACCTGTGGAGCTGCAATACCACAGTTACACTTTTCTGGCCTGCACCAGAATCTTTCAAACAGATATATTTGTGTCTGACCAGTCAGGGAGACACTATTACAGTTTTTAGTTACGGCAAAAAATGTCAAAAAAAGGATAATACAGAGAATTGACCTGTGGAACTGCAAAACCATAGTTATATTTTTTTGACCTACACCAGACTCTTTTAAACAGATATATTTGTGTCTGAGCAATCAGGAAGACACTATTACTGTTTATTTTAAGGCAAAAAATGGCAAACAAAAGGATAATACAGAGATTTTACCAGTGGAACTGCAAAACCACAGTTATATTTTGCTGACCTACACCAGACTCTTTTAAACAGATATATTTGTGTCTGACCAGTCAGGGAGACACTATTACAGTTTTTTTTACACCAAAAAATGCCAAAAAAAGGATAATTCTGAGATTTAACCTGTGGAATTGCAAAACTACAGTTATATTTTTCTGGTCTACACCAGACTCTTTTAAAAAGACATATTTGTGTCTGACCAGTCAGGGAGACAATATTAGTCTATTACAGTTTTTTTTAAGGCAAAAAATGTCAAAAAAAGGATAATACAGAGATTTGACCCATGGAGCTGCAAAACCACAGTTATATTTTTCTGGCCTACACCAGACTCTTTTAAACAGATATATTTGTGTCTGACCAGTCAGGGAGACACTATTAGTCTATTACAGTTTTTTTTTATGGCAAAAAATGGCAAAAAAAGGATAATTCAGAGATTTGACCTGTGGAACTGCAAAACCATAGTTATATTTTTTTGGCCTACACCAGACTCTTTTAAACAGATATATTTGTGTCTGACCAGGCAGAGAGACACTATTACAGTTTATTTTTACAGCAAAAAATGCCAAAATAATGATAATACAGAGATTTGACCTGTGGAACTGCAAAACTGCAGTTATATTTTTCTGGCCTACACCAGACTCTTTTAAAAAGACATATTTGTGTCTGACCAGTCAGTGGGACAATATTAGTCTATTACAGTTTTTTTTTAAGGCAAAAAATGCCAAAAAAAGGATAATACAGAGATTTGACCCATGGAACTGCAAAACCACAGTTATATTTTTCTGGCCTACACCAGACTCTTTTAAACAGATATATTTGTGTCTGACCAGTCAGGGAGACACTATTAGTCTATTACAGTTTTTTTTTACGGCAAAAAATGCCAAAAAAAGGATAATAAAGAGATTTGACCTGTGGAACTGCAAAACCACAGTCATACTTTTCTAGCCTACACAAGTATCTTTCAAACCGATAAATTCGTGTCTGAGCAGTCAGGGAGACACTATTACTGTATTTTTTTACGGCAAAAAATGGCAAAAAAAGGATAATACAGAGATTTGACTTGTGGAACTGCAAAACCATAGTTATATTTTTTTGGCCTACACCAGACTCTTTTAAACAGATATATTTGTGTCTGACCAGGCAGGGAGACACTATTACAGTTTATTTTTACAGCAAGAAATGCCAAAATAATGATAATACAGAGATTTGACCTGTGGAACTGCAAAACCACAGTTATACTTTTCTGGCCTACACCAGAATCTTTCAAACAGATACATTTGAGTCTGAACAATCAGGGAGACACAATTACAGTTTTTTGTTACGGCAAAAAATGGCAAAAAAGGATAATACAGGGATTTGACCTATGGAACTGCAAAACCACAGTTATACTTTTCTGGCCTACACCAGAATCTTTCAAACATATATATTTGTGTCTGAACAATCAGGGAGATACTATTAGTGTTTCTTTTATGGCAAAAAATGCCAAAAAAAGGATAATACAGAGATATGACCTGTGGAACTGCAAAACCACAGTTATATTTTTCTGGCCTACATCAGACTCTTTTAAACAGATATATTTGTGTCTGACCAGTCAGGGAGACACTATTACAGTTTTTTGTTACGGCAAAAAATGGCAAAAAAAGGATAATACAGAGATTTGCCCTGTGGAACTGCAAAACCACAGTTATACTTTTCTAGTCTACACCAGAATCTTTCAAACAGATAAATTTGTGTCTGAGCAATCAGGAAGACACTATTACTGTTTATTTTAAGGCAAAAAATGGCAAAAAAAGGATAATACAGAGATTTGACCAGTGGAACTGCAAAACCACAGTTATATTTTGCTGGCCTACACCAGACTATTTTAAACAGATATATTTGTGTCTGACCAGTCAGGGAGACACTATTACAGTTTTTTTTACTGCAAAAAATGCCAAAAAAAGGATAATTCAGAGATTTAACCTGTGGAACTGCAAAACTACAGTTATATTTTTCTGGCCTACACCAGACTCTTTTAAAAAGACATATTTTTGTCTGACCAGTCAGGGAGACAAAATTAGTCTATTACATTTTATTTAAGGCAAAAAATGCCAAAAAAAGGATAATACAGAGATTTGACCCATGGAACTGCAAAACCACAGTTATATTTTTCTGGCCTACACCAGACTCTTTTAAACAGATATATTTGTGTCTGACCAGTCAGGGAGACACTATTAGTATATTACAGTTTTTTTTTATGGCAAAAAATGGCAAAGAAAGGATAATACAGAGATTTGACCTGTGGAACTGCAAAACCATAGTTATATTTTTTTGGCCTACACCAGACTCTTTTAAACAGATATATTTGTGTCTGACCAGGCAGGGAGACACTATTACGGTTTATTTTTACAGCAAAAAATGCCAAAATAATGATAATACAGAGATTTGACCTGTGGAACTGCAAAACCACAGTTATACTTTTCTGGCCTATACCAGAATCTTTCAAACAGATAAATTTGTGTCTGAGCAATCAGGAAGACACTATTACTGTTTATTTTAAGGCAAAAAATGGCAAAAAAAGGATAATACAGAGATTTGACCCGTGGAACTGCAAAAGCACAGTTATATTTTGCTGGCCTACACCAGACTCTTTTAAACAGATATATTTGTGTCTGACCAGTCAGCGAGACACTATTACAGTTTTTTTTACAGCAAAAAATGCCAAAAAAAGGATAATTCTGAGATTTAACCTGTGGAACTGCAAAACTGCAGTTATATTTTTCTGGCCTACACCAGACTCTTTTAAAAAGACATATTTGTGTCTGACCAGTCAGGGAGACAATATTAGTCTATTACAGTTTTTTTTTAAGGCAAAAAATGCCAAAAAAAGGATAATACAGAGATTTGACCCATGGAACTGCAAAACCACAGTTATATTTTTCTGGTCTACACCAGACTCTTTTAAACAGATATATTTGTGTCTGACCAGTCAGGGAGACACTATTAGTCTATTACAGTTTTTTTTAACGGCAAAAAATGCCAAAGAAAGGATAATACAGAGATTTGACCTGTGGAACTGCAAAACCACAGTTATACTTTTCTAGCCTACACAAGAATCTTTCAAACAGATAAATTCATGTCTGAGCAATCAGGGAGACACTATTACTGTTTTTTTTTACGGCAAAAAATGGCAAAAAAAGGATAATACAGAGATTTGACCTGTGGAACTGCAAAACCATAGTTATATTTTTTTGGCCTAAACCAGACTCTTTTAAACAGATATATTTGTGTCTGAGCAATCAGGAAGACACTATTACTGTTTATTTTAAGGCAAAAAATGGCAAAAAAAGGATAATACAGAGATTTGATCAGTGGAACTGCAAAACCACAGTTATATTTTGCTGGCCTACACCAGACTCTTTTAAACAGATATATTTGTGTCTGACCAGACAGGGAGACACTATTACAGTTTTTTTTACAGCAAAAAATGCCAAAAAAAGGATAATTCAGAGATTTAACCTGTGAAACTGTAAAACTACAGTTATATTTTTCTGGCCTACAACAGACTCTTTTAAAAAGACATATTTGTGTCTGACCAGTCAGGGAGACAATATTAGTCTATTACAGTTTTTTTTTAAGGCAAAAAATGCAAAAAAAAAGGATAATACAGAGATTTGACCCATGGAACTGCAAAACCACAGTTATATTTTTCTGGCCTACACCAGACTCTTATAAACAGATATATTTGTGTCTGACCAGTCAGGGAGACACTATTAGTCTATTACAGTTTTTTTTTTATGGCAAAAAATGGCAAAAAAAGGATAATTCAGAGATTTGACCTGTGGAACTGCAAAACCATAGTTATATTTTTTTGGCCTACACCAGACTCTTTTAAACAGATATATTTGTGTCTGACCAGGCAGGGAGACACTATTACAGTTTATTTTTACAGCAAAAAATGCCAAAATAATGATAATACAGAGATTTGACCTGTGGAACTGCAAAACCACAGTTATACTTTTCTGGCCTACACCATAATCTTTCAAACAGATAAATTTGTGTCTGAGCAATCAGGAAGACACTATTACTGTTTATTTTATGGCAAAAAATGCCAAAAAAAGGATAATACAGAGATTTGACCTGTGGAGCTGCAATACCACAGTTACACTTTTCTGGCCTGCACCAGAATCTTTCAAACAGATATATTTGTGTCTGACCAGTCAGGGAGACACTATTACAGTTTTTTGTTACGGCAAAAAATGACAAAAAAAGGATAATACAGAGATTTGACCTGTGGAACTGCAAAACCATAGTTATATTTTTTTGACCTACACCAGACTCTTTTAAACAGATATATTTGTGTCTGAGCAATCAGGAAGACACTATTACTGTTTATTTTAAGGCAAAAAATGGCAAACAAAAGGATAATACAGAGATTTGACCAGTGGAACTGCAAAACCACAGTTATATTTTGCTGGCCTACACCAGACTCTTTTAAACAGATATATTTGTGTCTGACCAGTCAGGGAGACACTATTACAGTTTTTTTTACAGCAAAAAATGCCAAAAAAAGGATAATTCTGAGATTTAACCTGTGGAATTGCAAAACTACAGTTATATTTTTCTGGCCTACACCAGACTCTTTTAAAAAGACATATTTGTGTCTGACCAGTCAGGGAGACAATATTAGTCTATTACAGTTTTTTTTAAGGCAAAAAATGTCAAAAAAAGGATAATACAGAGATTTGACCCATGGAGCTGCAAAACCACAGTTATATTTTTCTGGCCTACACCAGACTCTTTTAAACAGATATATTTGTGTCTGACCAGTCAGGGAGACACTATTAGTCTATTACAGTTTTTTTTTATGGCAAAAAATGGCAAAAAAAGGATAATTCAGAGATTTGACCTGTGGAACTGCAAAACCATAGTTATATTTTTTTGGCCTACACCAGACTCTTTTAAACAGATATATTTGTGTCTGACCAGGCAGAGAGACACTATTACAGTTTATTTTTACAGCAAAAAATGCCAAAATAATGATAATACAGAGATTTGACCTGTGGAACTGCAAAACTGCAGTTATATTTTTCTGGCCTACACCAGACTCTTTTAAAAAGACATATTTGTGTCTGACCAGTCAGTGGGACAATATTAGTCTATTACAGTTTTTTTTTAAGGCAAAAAATGCCAAAAAAAGGATAATACAGAGATTTGACCCATGGAACTGCAAAACCACAGTTATATTTTTCTGGCCTACACCAGACTCTTTTAAACAGATATATTTGTGTCTGACCAGTCAGGGAGACACTATTAGTCTATTACAGTTTTTTTTTACGGCAAAAAATGCCAAAAAAAGGATAATACAGAGATTTGTCCTGTGGAACTGCAAAACCACAGTCATACTTTTCTAGCCTACACAAGTATCTTTCAAACAGATAAATTCGTGTCTGAGCAGTCAGGGAGACACTATTACTGTATTTTTTTACGGCAAAAAATGGCAAAAAAAGGATAATACAGAGATTTGACTTGTGGAACTGCAAAACCATAGTTATATGTTTTTGGCCTACACCAGACTCTTTTAAACAGATATATTTGTGTCTGACCAGGCAGGGAGACACTATTACAGTTTATTTTTACAGCAAGAAATGCCAAAATAATGATAATACAGAGATTTGACCTGTGGAACTGCAAAACCACAGTTATACTTTTCTGGCCTACACCAGAATCTTTCAAACAGATACATTTGAGTCTGAACAATCAGGGAGACACAATTACAGTTTTTTGTTACGGCAAAAAATGGCAAAAAAGGATAATACAGAGATTTGACCTATGGAACTGCAAAACCACAGTTATACTTTTCTGGCCTACACCAGAATCTTTCAAACATATATATTTGTGTCTGAACAATCAGGGAGATACTATTAGTGTTTCTTTTATGGCAAAAAATGCCAAAAAAAGGATAATACAGAGATATGACCTGTGGAACTGCAAAACCACAGTTATATTTTTCTGGCCTACATCAGACTCTTTTAAACAGATATATTTGTGTCTGACCAGTCAGGGAGACACTATTACAGTTTTTTGTTACGGCAAAAAATGGCAAAAAAAGGATAATACAGAGATTTGCCCTGTGGAACTGCAAAACCACAGTTATACTTTTCTAGTCTACACCAGACTATTTTAAACAGATATATTTGTGTCTGACCAGTCAGGGAGACACTATTACAGTTTTTTTTACTGCAAAAAATGCCAAAAAAAGGATAATTCAGAGATTTAACCTGTGGAACTGCAAAACTACAGTTATATTTTTCTGGCCTACACCAGACTCTTTTAAAAAGACATATTTTTGTCTGACCAGTCAGGGAGACAAAATTAGTCTATTACATTTTTTTTAAGGCAAAAAATGCCAAAAAAAGGATAATACAGAGATTTGACCCATGGAACTGCAAAACCACAGTTATATTTTTCTGGCCTACACCAGACTCTTTTAAACAGATATATTTGTGTCTGACCAGTCAGGGAGACACTATTAGTATATTACAGTTTTTTTTTATGGCAAAAAATGGCAAAGAAAGGATAATACAGAGATTTGACCTGTGGAACTGCAAAACCATAGTTATATTTTTTTGGCCTACACCAGACTCTTTTAAACAGATATATTTGTGTCTGACCAGGCAGGGAGACACTATTACGGTTTATTTTTACAGCAAAAAATGCCAAAATAATGATAATACAGAGATTTGACCTGTGGAACTGCAAAACCACAGTTATACTTTTCTGGCCTATACCAGAATCTTTCAAACAGATAAATTTGTGTCTGAGCAATCAGGAAGACACTATTACTGTTTATTTTAAGGCAAAATATGGCAAAAAAAGGATAATACAGAGATTTGACCCGTGGAACTGCAAAAGCACAGTTATATTTTGCTGGCCTACACCAGACTCTTTTAAACAGATATATTTGTGTCTGACCAGTCAGCGAGACACTATTACAGTTTTTTTTACAGCAAAAAATGCCAAAAAAAGGATAATTCTGAGATTTAACCTGTGGAACTGCAAAACTGCAGTTATATTTTTCTGACCTACACCAGACTCTTTTAAAAAGACATATTTGTGTCTGACCAGTCAGGGAGACAATATTAGTCTATTACAGTTTTTTTTTAAAGCAAAAAATGCCAAAAAAAGGATAATACAGAGATTTGACCCATGGAACTGCAAAACCACAGTTATATTTTTCTGGTCTACACCAGACTCTTTTAAACAGATATATTTGTGTCTGACCAGTCAGGGAGACACTATTAGTCTATTACAGTTTTTTTTTACGGCAAAAAATGCCAAAGAAAGGATAATACAGAGATTTGACCTGTGGAACTGCAAAACCACAGTTATACTTTTCTAGCCTACACAAGAATCTTTCAAACAGATAAATTCATGTCTGAGCAATCAGGGAGACACTATTACTGTTTTTTTTTACGGCAAAAAATGGCAAAAAAAGGATAATACAGAGATTTGACCTGTGGAACTGCAAAACCATAGTTATATTTTTTTGGCCTAAACCAGACTCTTTTAAACAGATATATTTGTGTCTGAGCAATCAGGAAGACACTATTACTGTTTATTTTAAGGCAAAAAATGGCAAAAAAAGGATAATACAGAGATTTGACCAGTGGAACTGCAAAACCACAGTTATATTTTGCTGGCCTACACCAGACTCTTTTAAACAGATATATTTGTGTCTGACCAGACAGGGAGACACTATTACAGTTTTTTTTACAGCAAAAAATGCCAAAAAAAGGATAATTCAGAGATTTAACCTGTGAAACTGCAAAACTACAGTTATATTTTTCTGGCCTACAACAGACTCTTTTAAAAAGACATATTTGTGTCTGACCAGTCAGGGAGACAATATTAGTCTATTACAGTTTTTTTTTAAGGCAAAAAATGCAAAAAAAAGGATAATACAGAGATTTGACCCATGGAACTGCAAAACCACAGTTATATTTTTCTGGCCTACACCAGACTCTTATAAACAGATATATTTGTGTCTGACCAGTCAGGGAGACACTATTAGTCTATTACAGTTTTTTTTTTATGGCAAAAAATGGCAAAAAAAGGATAATTCAGAGATTTGACCTGTGGAACTGCAAAACCATAGTTATATTTTTTTGGCCTACACCAGACTCTTTTAAACAGATATATTTGTGTCTGACCAGGCAGGGAGACACTATTACAGTTTATTTTTACAGCAAAAAATGCCAAAATAATGATAATACAGAGATTTGACCTGTGGAACTGCAAAACCACAGTTATACTTTTCTGGCCTACACCATAATCTTTCAAACAGATAAATTTGTGTCTGAGCAATCAGGAAGACACTATTACTGTTTATTTTATGGCAAAAAATGCCAAAAAAAGGATAATACAGAGATTTGACCTGTGGAGCTGCAATACCACAGTTACACTTTTCTGGCCTGCACCAGAATCTTTCAAACAGATATATTTGTGTCTGACCAGTCAGGGAGACACTATTACAGTTTTTTGTTACGGCAAAAAATGACAAAAAAAGGATAATACAGAGATTTGACCTGTGGAACTGCAAAACCATAGTTATATTTTTTTGACCTACACCAGACTCTTTTAAACAGATATATTTGTGTCTGAGCAATCAGGAAGACACTATTACTGTTTATTTTAAGGCAAAAAATGGCAAACAAAAGGATAATACAGAGATTTGACCAGTGGAACTGCAAAACCACAGTTATATTTTGCTGGCCTACACCAGACTCTTTTAAACAGATATATTTGTGTCTGACCAGTCAGGGAGACACTATTACAGTTTTTTTTACAGCAAAAAATGCCAAAAAAAGGATAATTCTGAGATTTAACCTGTGGAATTGCAAAACTACAGTTATATTTTTCTGGCCTACACCAGACTCTTTTAAAAAGACATATTTGTGTCTGACCAGTCAGGGAGACAATATTAGTCTATTACAGTTTTTTTTAAGGCAAAAAATGTCAAAAAAAGGATAATACAGAGATTTGACCCATGGAGCTGCAAAACCACAGTTATATTTTTCTGGCCTACACCAGACTCTTTTAAACAGATATATTTGTGTCTGACCAGTCAGGGAGACACTATTAGTCTATTACAGTTTTTTTTTATGGCAAAAAATGGCAAAAAAAGGATAATTCAGAGATTTGACCTGTGGAACTGCAAAACCATAGTTATATTTTTTTGGCCTACACCAGACTCTTTTAAACAGATATATTTGTGTCTGACCAGGCAGAGAGACACTATTACAGTTTATTTTTACAGCAAAAAATGCCAAAATAATGATAATACAGAGATTTGACCTGTGGAACTGCAAAACTGCAGTTATATTTTTCTGGCCTACACCAGACTCTTTTAAAAAGACATATTTGTGTCTGACCAGTCAGTGGGACAATATTAGTCTATTACAGTTTTTTTTTAAGGCAAAAAATGCCAAAAAAAGGATAATACAGAGATTTGACCCATGGAACTGCAAAACTGCAGTTATATTTTTCTGGCCTACACCAGACTCTTTTAAAAAGACATATTTGTGTCTGACCAGTCAGTGGGACAATATTAGTCTATTACAGTTTTTTTTTACGGCTAAAAATACCAAAAAAAGATAATACAGGGATTTGACCTGTGGAACTGCAAAACCACAGTCATACTTTTCTAGCCTACACAAGAATCTTTCAAACAGACAAATTCGTGTCTGAGCAGTCAGGGAGACACTATTACTGTATTTTTTTACGGCAAAAAATGGCAAAAAAAGGATAATACAGAGATTTGACTTGTGGAACTGCAAAACCATAGTTATATTTTTTTGGCCTACACCAGACTCTTTTAAACAGATATATTTGTGTCTGACCAGGCAGGGAGACACTATTACAGTTTATTTTTACAGCAAGAAATGCCAAAATAATGATAATACAGAGATTTGACCTGTGGAACTGCAAAACCACAGTTATACTTTTCTGACCTACACCAGAATCTTTCAAACAGATATATTTGAGTCTGAACAATCAGGGAGACACTATTACAGTTTTTTGTTACGGCAAAAAATGGCAAAAAAAGGATAATACAGAGATTTGACCTATGGAACTGTAAAACCACAGTTATACTTTTCTGGCCTACACCAGACTCTTTCAAACATATATATTTGTGTCTGAACAATCAGGAAGACACTATTACTGTTTATTTTAAGGCAAAAAATGGCAAAACAAGGATAATACAGAGATTTGACCCGTGGAACTGCAAAACCACAGTTATATTTTGCTGGCCTACACCAGACTCTTTTAAACAGATATATTTGTGCCTGACCAGTCAGGGATTCACTATTACAGTTTTCTTTTACGCAAAAAATGCCAAAAAAAAGGATAATTCAGAGATTTAACCTGTGGAACTGCAAAACTACAGTTATATTTTTCTGGCCTACACCAGACTCTTTTAAACAGATATATTTGTGTCTGACCAGTCAGGGAGACACTATTAGTCTATTACAGTTTTTTTTTACGGCAAAAAATGGCAAAAAAGGAAAATACAGAGATTTGACCAGTGGAACTGCAAAACCACAGTTATACTTTTCTAGCCTACACCAGAATCTTTCAAACAGATAAATTTGTGTCTGAGCAATCAGGGAGACACTATTACTGTTTTTTTTACGGCAAAAGAAGGCCAAAAATGGATTAGACAGAGATTTGACCCGTGGAACTGCAAAACCATAGTTATATTTTTTTGGCCTACACCAGACTCTTTTAAACAGATATATTTGTGTCTGACCAGGCAGGGAGACACTATTACAGATTATTTTTATGGCAAAAAATGCCAAAAAAATGATAATACAGAGATTTGTCCTGTGGAACTGCAAAACCACAGTTATAGTTTTCTGTCCTACACCAGAATCTTTCAAACATATATATTTGTGTCTGACCAGTCAGGGAGACACTATTACAGTTTTTTGTTACGGCAAAAAATGACAAAAAAAGGATAATACAGAGATTTGACCTGTGGAACTGCAAAACCATAGTTATATTTTTTTGACCTACACCAGACTCTTTTAAACAGATATATTTGTGTCTGAGCAATCAGGAAGACACTATTACTGTTTATTTTAAGGCAAAAAATGGCAAACAAAAGGATAATACAGAGATTTGACCAGTGGAACTGCAAAACCACAGTTATATTTTGCTGGCCTACACCAGACTCTTTTAAACAGATATATTTGTGTCTGACCAGTCATGGAGACACTATTACAGTTTTTTTTACAGCAAAAAATGCCAAAAAAAGGATAATTCTGAGATTTAACCTGTGGAATTGCAAAACTACAGTTATATTTTTCTGGCCTACACCAGACTCTTTTAAAAAGACATATTTGTGTCTGACCAGTCAGGGAGACAATATTAGTCTATTACAGTTTTTTTTAAGGCAAAAAATGTCAAAAAAAGGATAATACAGAGATTTGACCCATGGAGCTGCAAAACCACAGTTATATTTTTCTGGCCTACACCAGACTCTTTTAAACAGATATATTTGTGTCTGACCAGTCAGGGAGACACTATTAGTCTATTACAGTTTTTTTTTATGGCAAAAAATGGCAAAAAAAGGATAATTCAGAGATTTGACCTGTGGAACTGCAAAACCATAGTTATATTTTTTTGGCCTACACCAGACTCTTTTAAACAGATATATTTGTGTCTGACCAGGCAGAGAGACACTATTACAGTTGATTTTTACAGCAAAAAATGCCAAAATAATGATAATACAGAGATTTGACCTGTGGAACTGCAAAACTGCAGTTATATTTTTCTGGCCTACACCAGACTCTTTTAAAAAGACATATTTGTGTCTGACCAGTCAGTGGGACAATATTAGTCTATTACAGTTTTTTTTTAAGGCAAAAAATGCCAAAAAAAGGATAATACAGAGATTTGACCCATGGAACTGCAAAACCACAGTTATATTTTTCTGGCCTACACCAGACTCTTTTAAACAGATATATTTGTGTCTGACCAGTCAGGGAGACACTATTAGTCTATTACAGTTTTTTTTTACGGCAAAAAATGCGAAAAAAAGGATAATACAGAGATTTGACCTGTGGAACTGCAAAACCACAGTCATACTTTTCTAGCCTACACAAGAATCTTTCAAACAGACAAATTCGTGTCTGAGCAGTCAGGGAGACACTATTACTGTATTTTTTTACGGCAAAAAATGGCAAAAAAAGGATAATACAGAGATTTGACTTGTGGAACTGCAAAACCATAGTTATATTTTTTTGGCCTACACCAGACTCTTTTAAACAGATATATTTGTGTCTGACCAGGCAGGGAGACACTATTACAGTTTATTTTTACAGCAAGAAATGCCAAAATAATGATAATACAGAGATTTGACCTGTGGAACTGCAAAACCACAGTTATACTTTTCTGACCTACACCAGAATCTTTCAAACAGATATATTTGAGTCTGAACAATCAGGGAGACACTATTACAGTTTTTTGTTACGGCAAAAAATGGCAAAAAAAGGATAATACAGAGATTTGACCTATGGAACTGTAAAACCACAGTTATACTTTTCTGGCCTACACCAGACTCTTTCAAACATATATATTTGTGTCTGAACAATCAGGAAGACACTATTACTGTTTATTTTAAGGCAAAAAATGGCAAAACAAGGATAATACAGAGATTTGACCCGTGGAACTGCAAAACCACAGTTATATTTTGCTGGCCTACACCAGACTCTTTTAAACAGATATATTTGTGCCTGACCAGTCAGGGATTCACTATTACAGTTTTCTTTTACGGCAAAAAATGCCAAAAAAAAGGATAATTCAGAGATTTAACCTGTGGAACTGCAAAACTACAGTTATATTTTTCTGGCCTACACCAGACTCTTTTAAACAGATATATTTGTGTCTGACCAGTCAGGGAGACACTATTAGTCTATTACAGTTTTTTTTTACGGCAAAAAATGGCAAAAAAGGAAAATACAGAGATTTGACCAGTGGAACTGCAAAACCACAGTTATACTTTTCTAGCCTACACCAGAATCTTTCAAACAGATAAATTTGTGTCTGAGCAATCAGGGAGACACTATTACTGTTTTTTTTACGGCAAAAGAAGGCCAAAAATGGATTAGACAGAGATTTGACCCGTGGAACTGCAAAACCATAGTTATATTTTTTTGGCCTACACCAGACTCTTTTAAACAGATATATTTGTGTCTGACCAGGCAGGGAGACACTATTACAGATTATTTTTATGGCAAAAAATGCCAAAAAAATGATTATACAGAGATTTGTCCTGTGGAACTGCAAAACCACAGTTATAGTTTTCTGTCCTACACCAGAATCTTTCAAACATATATATTTGTGTTTGAACAATCAGAGAAATACTATTAGTGTTTCTTTTATGGCAAAAAATGCCAAAAAAAGGATAATACAGAGATTTGACCCGTGGAACTGCAAAACCACAGTTATACTTTTCTGGCCTGCACCAGAATCTTTCAAACAGATATATTTGAGTCTGAACAATCAGGGAGACACTATTACTGTTTTTTTTACTGCAAAAAATGGCAAAAAAAGGATAATACAGAGATTTGACCTGTGGAACTGCAAAACCACAGTTATACTTTTCTGGCCTCCACCAGACTTTTTTAAACAGATATATTTGTGTCTGACCAGTCAGGGAGACACTATTACAGCTTTTTTTATGGCAAAAAATGGCAACAAAAGGATAACACAGAGATTTGACCCGTGGAACTGCAAAACCACAGTTATATTTTTCTGGCCTACACCAGACTCTTTTAAACAGATATAATTGTGTCTGACCAGTCAGGGAGACACTATTAGTCAATTACAGTTTTTTTTGCGGCAAAAAATGCCAAAAAAAGGATAATACAGAGATTTGACCTGTGGAACTGCAAAACCACAGTTATACTTTTCTAGCCTACACCAGAATCTTTCAAACAGATTAATTTGTGTCTGAGCAATCAGGGAGACAATATTTCATTTTTTTTTACGGCAAAAAAAAAGGATAATACAGAGATTTGACCCATGGAACTGCAAAACCACAGTTATATTTTTCTGGCCTACACCAGACTCTTTTAAGCAGATATATTTGTGTCTGACCAGTCAGGGAGACACTATTACAGTTTTTTTTACAGCAAAAAATGCCAAAAAAAGGATAATTCAGAGATTTAACCTGTGGAACTGCAAAACTACAGTTATATTTTTCTGGCCTACACCAGATTCTTTTAAAAAGACATATTTGTGTCTGACCAGTCAGGGAGACAATATTAGTCTATTACAGTTTTTTTTTAAGGCAAAAAATTCCAAAAAAAGGATAATACAGAGATTTGACCCATGGAACTGCAAAACCACAGTTATATTTTTCTGGCCTACACCAGACTCTTTTAAACAGACATATTTGTGTCTGATCAGTCAGGGAGACACTATTAGTCTATTACAGTTTTTTTACGGCAAAAAATGCCAAAAAAATGATAATACAGAGATTTGACCAGTGGAACTGCAAAACCACAGTTATACTTTTCTGGCCTACACCAGAATCTTTCAAACAGATACAGTGCCTGCAAGTAGTATTCAACCCCCTGCAGATTTAGCTGGTTGACACATGCGGAATTTACTTGGCATTGTGACATTTGTACTGTAGATCAGCCTGGAAGTGGGAAATGCACTGCAGCAAATTTTATTTATTTTTTTTTTTAAAACGTTAAAAGTTAATTCAGAGTGTCATTTATTATTCAACCCCTCAAACCACAAGAATTCTGTTTGGTCCCCCTAAAGTATTAAGAAGTAGTTCAGGCACCAAGAATAATGAGCTTCACATGTGTGGATTAAAGATCTCTTTTGCCAGCCTTTTCTGACAATTTAAGACCCTCCCCAAACTTGTGAACAGCACTCAGACATGGTCAACATGGGAAAGACAAAGGAGCATTCCAAGGCCATCAGAGACAAGATCGTGGAGGGTCACAAGGCTGGCAAGGGGTACAAAAACCTTTCCAAGTAGTTGGGCCTACCTGTCTCCACTGTTGGGAGCATCATCCGTAAGTGGAAGGCTTATGGAACTACTGTTAGCCTTCCACGGCCTGGACAGCCTTTGAAAGTGTCCTCCCGTGCCGAGGCCAGGCTTGTCCGAAGAGTCAAGGCTAACCCAAGGACAACAAGGAAGGAGCTCCGGGAAGATCTCATGGCAGTGGGGACATTGGCTTCAGTCAATACCATAAGTAACATACTCCACCGCAATGGTCTCCGTTCCAGACGAGCCTGTATGGTACCTTTACTTTCAAAGCGTCATGTCAAGGCTCGTCTACAGTTTGCTCATGATCACTTGGAGGACTCTGAGACAGACTGGTTCAAGGTTCTATGGTCTGATGAGACCAAGATCGAGATCTTTGGTGCCAACCACACACGTGACGTTTGGAGACTGGATGGCACTGCATACGACCCCAAGAATACCATCCCTACAGTCAAGCATGGTGGTGGCAGCATCATGCTGTGGGGCTGTTTCTCAGCCAAGGGGCCTGGCCATCTGGTCCGCATCCATGGGAAGATGGATAGCACGGCCTACCTGGAGATTTTGGCAAAGAACCTCCGCTCCTCCATCAAGGATCTTAAGATGGGTCGTAATTTCATCTTCAAACAAGACAACGACCCAAAGCACACAGCCAAGAAAACCAAGGCCTGGTTCAAGAGGGAAAAAATCAAGGTGTTGGAGTGGCCTAGTCAGTCTCCTGACCTTAACCCAATTGAAAACTTGTGGAAGGAGCTCAAGAATAAAGTCCACATGAGACACCCAAAGAACCTAGATAACTTGGAGAAGATCTGCATGGAGGAGTGGGCCAAGATAACTCCACAGACCTGTGCCGGCCTGATCAGGTCTTATAAAAGACGATTATTAGCTGTAATTGCAAACAAGGGTTATTCCACAAAATATTAAATATAGGGGTTGTATAATAATTGACCCACACTTTTATGTTTAAAATTTAATAAAATTCAACTGAGCAACATAACTTTTTGGTTTGTAAGATTTATGCTTCTGTTCATAAAACCTACTCTCGTTTGCAGTTTGAAGGCTCTAACTTATTTGCATCTTATCAAACCAGCTAAATCTGCAGGGGGTTGAATACTACTTGTAGGCACTGTATATTTGTGTCTGAACAATCAGGGAGATACTGTTAGTGTTTCTTTTACGGCAAAAAATGCCAAAAAAAGGATAATACAGAGATTTGACCCGTGGAACTGCAAAACCACAGTTATATTTTTCTGGCCTACACCAGACTCTTTTAAAAAGATATATGTGTGTCTGACCAGGCAGGGAGACACTGTTACAGTTTTTTTACGGCAAAAAATGCCAAAAAAAGGATAATACAGAGATTTGACCTGTGGAACTGCAAAACCACAGTTATACTTTTCTGGCCTACACCAGAATCTTTCAAACAGATATATTTGAGTCTGAGCAATCAGGGAGACACTATTACAGTTTTATTTACGGTAAAAAATGGCAAAAAAAGGATAATACAGAAATTTGACCTGTGGAACTGTAAAACCACAGTTATTCTTTTCTGGCCTACACCGGAATCTTTCAAACAGATATATTTGTGTCTGAACAATCAGGGAGATACTATTAGTGCTTCTTTTACGGCAAAAAATGCCAAAGAAAGGATCATACAGAGATTTGACCCGTGGAACTGCAAAACCACAGTTATATTTTTCTGGCCTACACCAGACTCTTTTAAACAGATATATTTGTGTCTGACCAGTCAGGGAGACACTATTAGTCTATTACAGTTTTTTTCTACAGCAAAAAATGCCAAAAGAAGGATAATACAGAGATTTGACCAGTGGAACTGCAAAACCACAGTTATACTTTTCTAGCCTACACCAAAATCTTTCAAACAGATAAATTTGTGTCTGAGCAATCAGGAAGACACTATTACTGTTGATTTTAAGGCAAAAAATGGCAAAAAAAGGATAATACAGAGATTTGACCCGTGGAACTGCAAAACCACAGTTATATTTTGCTGGCCTACACCAGACTCTTTTAAACAGATATATTTGTGTCTGACCAGTCAGGGAGACACTATTAGAGTTTTTTTTACGGCAAAAAATGCCAAAAAAAGGATAATTCAGAGATTTAACCTGTGGAACTGCAAAACTACAGTTATATTTTTCTGGCCTACACCAGACTCTTTTAAATAGACATATTTGTGTCTGATCAGTCAGGGAGACAATATTAGTCTATTACAGTTTTTTTTTACGGCAAAAAATGCCAAAAAATGGATAACACAGAGATTTGACCCGTGGAACTGCAAAACCACAGTTATATTTTTCTGACCTACACCAGACTCTTTTAAACAGATATATTTGTGTCTGACCAGTCAGGGAGACACTATTAGTCTATTACAGTTTTTTTTTACAGCAAAAAATGCCAAAAGAAGGATAATACAGAGATTTGACCAGTGGAACTGCAAAACCACAGTTATACTTTTCTAGCCTACACCAGAATCTTTCAAACAGATAAATTTGTGTCTGAGCAATCAGGGAGACACTATTACTGTTTTTTTTACGGCAAAAAATGGCAAAAAAAGGATAATACAGAGATTTGACCCGTGGAACTGCAAAACCATAGCTATATTTTTTTGGACTACACCAGACTCTTTTAAACAGATAAATTTGTGTCTGACCAGTCAGGGAGACACTATTACAGTTTATTTTTACGGCAAAAAATGCCAAAAAAATGATAATACAGAGATTTGTCCTGTGGAACTGCAAAACCACAGTTATACTTTTCTGGCCTACACCAGAATCTTTCAAACAGATATATTTGAGTCTGAACAATCAGGGAGACACTATTACGGTTTTTTTTATGGCAAAAAATGGCAAAAAAAGGATAATACAGAGATTTGACCAGTGGAACTGCAAAACCACAGTTATAGTTTTCTGGCCTACATCAGAATCTTTCAAACAGATATATTTGTGTCTGAACAATCAGGGAGATACTATTAGTGTTTCTTTTATTCCAAAAAATGCCAAAAAAAGAATAATACAGAGATTTGACCTGTGGAACTGCAAAACCACAGTTATATTTTTCTGGCCTACACCAGACTCTTTTAATCAGATATATTTGTGTCTGTCCAGTCAGGGAGACACTATTACAGTTTTTTGTTACGGCAAAAAATGACAAAAAAAGGATAATACAGAGATTTGCCCTGTGGAACTGCAAAACCACAGTTATACTTTTCTAGCATACACCAGAATCTTTCAAACAGATAAATTTGTGTCTGAGCAATCAGGAAGACACTATTACTGTTGATTTTAAGGCAAAAAATGGCAAAAAAAAGGATAATACAGAGATTTGACCCGTGGAACTGCAAAACCACAGTTATATTTTGCTGGCCTACACCAGACTCTTTTAAACAGATATATTTGTGTCTGACCAGTCAGGGAGACAATATTAGTCTATTACAGTTTTTTTTTACGGCAAAAAATGCCAAAAAATGGATAACACAGAGATTTGACCAGTGGAACTGCAAAACCACAGTTATATTTTTCTGACGTACACCAGACTCTTTTAAACAGATATATTTGTGTCTGACCAGTCAGGGAGACACTATTAGTCTATTACAGTTTTTTTTTACAGCAAAAAATGCCAAAAGAAGGATAATACAGAGATTTGACCAGTGGAACTGCAAAACCACAGTTATACTTTTCTAGCCTACACCAGAATCTTTCAAACAGATAAATTTGTGTCTGAGCAATCAGGGAGACACTATTACTGTTTTTTTTTTACGGCAAAAAATGGCAAAAAAAGGATAATACAGAGATTTGACCCGTGGAACTGCAAAACCATAGCTATATTTTTTTGGCCTACACCAGACTCTTTTAAACAGATATATTTGTGTCTGACCAGTCAGGGAGACACTATTACAGTTTATTTTTACGGCAAAAAATACCAAAAAAGTGATAATACAGAGATTTGACCTGTGGAACTGCAAAACCACAGTTATACTTTTCTGGCCTACACCAGAATCTTTCAAAGAGATATATTTGAGTCTGAACAATCAGGGAGACACTATTACTGTTTTTTTTATGGCAAAACATGGCAAAAAAAGGATAATACAGAGATTTGACCTGTGGAACTGCAAAACCACAGTTATAGTTTTCTGGCCTACATCAGAATCTTTCAAACAGATATATTTGTGTCTGAACAATCAGGGAGATACTATTAGTGTTTCTTTTATTCCAAAAAATGCCAAAAAAAGGATAATACAGAGATTTGACCCGTGGAATTGCAAAACCACAGTTATATTTTTCTGGCCTACACCAGACTCTTTGAAACAGATATATTTGTGTCTGAAAAATCAGGGAGATACTATTAGTGTTTCTTTTACGGCAACAAATGCCAAAAAAAGGATAATACAGAGATTTGACCCGTGGAACTGCAAAACCACAGTTATATTTTTCTGGCCTACACCAGACTCTTTTAAACAGATATATTTGTGTCTGACCAGTCAGGGAGACACTATTAGTCTATTACAGTTTTTTTTTTATGGCAAAAAATGGCAAAAAAAGGATAATTCAGAGATTTGACCTGTGGAACTGCAAAACCACAGTTATATTTTGCTGGCCTACACCAGACTCTTTTAAACATATATATTTGTGTCTGACCAGTCAGGGAGACACTATTACTGTTTTTTTACAGCAAAAAATGCCAAAAAAAGGATAATTCTGAGATTTAACCTGTGGAACTGCAAAACTGCAGTTATATTTTTCTGGCCTACACCAGACTCTTTTAAAAAGACATATTTGTGTCTGACCAGTCAGGGAGACAATATTAGTCTATTACAGTTTTTTTTTACGGCTAAAAATACCAAAAAAAGATAATACAGGGATTTGACCTGTGGAACTGCAAAACCACAGTCATACTTTTCTAGCCTACACAAGAATCTTTCAAACATTTAAATTTGTGTCTGAGCAGTCAGGGAGACACTATTACTGTATTTTTTTACGGCAAAAAATGGCAAAAAAAGGATAATACAGAGATTTGACTTGTGGAACTGCAAAACCAAAGTTATATTTTTTTGGCCTACAACAGATTCTTTTAAACAGATATATTTGTGTCTGACCAGGCAGGGAGACACTATTACAGTTTATTTTTACAGCAAAAAATGCCAAAATAATGATAATACAGAGATTTGACCTGTGGAACTGCAAAACCACAGTTATACTTTTCTGGCCTACACCAGAATCTTTCAAACAGATATATTTGAGTCTGAACAATCAGGGAGACACTATTACAGTTTTTTGTTACGGCAAAAAATGGCAAAAAAAGGATAATACAGAGATTTGACCTATGGAACTGCAAAACCACAGTTATACTTTTCTGGCCTACACCAGAATCTTTCAAACATATATATTTGTGTCTGAACAATCAGGAAGACACTATTACTGTTTATTTTAAGGCAAAAAATGGCAAAAAAAGGATAATACAGAGATTTGACCCGTGGAACTGCAAAACCACAGTTATATTTTGCTGGCCTACACCAGACTCTTTTAAACAGATATATTTGTGTCTGACCAGTCAGGGAGACACTATTACAGTTTTTTTTTACGGCAAAAAATGCCAAAAAAAGGATAATTCAGAGATTTAACCTGTGGAACTGCAAAACTACAGTTATATTTTTCTGGCCTACACCAAACTCTTTTAAACTGATATATTTGAGTCTGACCAGTCAGGGAGACACTATTAGTCTATTACAGTTTTTTTTTACGGCAAAAAATGGCAAAAAAGGAAAATACAGAGATTTGACCAGTGGAACTGCAAAACCACAGTTATACTTTTCTAGCCTACACCAGAATCTTTCAAACAGATAAATTTGTGTCTGAGCAATCAGGGAGACACTATTACTGTTTTTTTTACGGCAAAAGAAGGCCAAAAATGGATAATACAGAGATTTGACCCGTGGAACTGCAAAACCATAGTTATATTTTTTCGGCCTACACCAGACTCTTTTAAACAGATATATTTGTTTCTGACCAGGCAGGGAGACACTATTACAGATTATTTTTATGGCAAAATATACCAAAAAAATGATAATACAGAGATTTGACCTGTGGAACTGCAAAACCACAGTTATAGTTTTCTGTCCTACACCAGAATCTTTCAAACATATATATTTGTGTCTGAACAATCAGAGAAATACTATTAGTGTTTCTTTTATGGCAAAAAATGCCAAAAAAAGGATAATACAGAGATTTGACCCGTGGAACTGCAAAACCACAGTTATACTTTTCTGGCCTACACCAGAATCTTTCAAACAGATATATTTGAGTCTGAACAATCAGGGAGACACTATTACTGTTTTTTACTGCAAAAAATGGCAAAAAAAGGATAATACAGAGATTTGATCTGTGGAACTGCAAAACCACAGTTATACTTTTCTAGCCTACACCAGAATCTTTCAAACAGATAAATTTGTGTCTGAGCAATCAGGGAGACACTATTTCATTTTTTTTTACGGCAAAAAATGCAAAAAAAAGGATAATACAGAGATTTGACCCGTGGAACTGCAAAACCACAGTTATATTTTTCTGGCCTACACCAGACTCTTTTAAGCAGATATATTTGTGTCTGACCAGTCAGGGAGACACTATTACAGTTTTTTTTACAGCAAAAAATGCCAAAAAAAGGATAATTCAGAGATTTAACCTGTGGAACTGCAAAACTACAGTTACATTTTTCTGGCCTACACCAGACTCTTTTAAAAAGACATATTTGTGTCTGACCAGTCAGGGAGACAATATTAGTCTATTACAGTTTTTTTTTAAGGTAAAAAATTCCAAAAAAAGGATAATACAGAGATTTGACCCGTGGAACTGCTAAACCACAGTTATATTTTTCTGGCCTACACCAGACTCTTTTTAAAAGATATATGTGTGTCTGACCAGGCAGGGAGACACTGTTACAGTTTTTTTTACGGCAAAAAATGCCAAAAAAAGGATAATACAGAGATTTGACCTGTGGAACTGCAAAACCACAGTTATACTTTTCTGGCCTACACCAGAATCTTTCAAACAGATATATTTGAGTCTGAACAATCAGGGAGACACTATTACAGTTTTTTTTACGGTAAAAAATGTCAAAAAAAGGATAATACAGAAATTTGACCTGTGGAACTGTAAAACCACAGTTATTCTTTTCTGGCCTACACCGGAATCTTTCAAACAGATATATTTGTGTCTGAACAATCAGGGAGATACTATTAGTGTTTCTTTTACGGCAAAAAATGCCAAAAAAGGATAATACAGAGATTTGACCCGTGGAACTGCAAAACCACAGTTATATTTTTCTGGCCTACACCAGACTCTTTTAAACAGATATATTTGTGTCTGACCAGTCAGGGAGACACTATTAGAGTTTTTTTTACGGCAAAAAATGCCAAAAAAAGGATAATTCAGAGATTTAACCTGTGGAACTGCAAAACTACAGTTATATTTTTCTGGCCTACACCAGAATCTTTCAAACATATATATTTGTGTCTGAACAATCAAGAAGACACTATTACTGTTTATTTTAAGGCAAAAAATAGCAAAAAAAGGATAATACAGAGATTTGACCCGTGGAACTGCAAAACCACAGTTATATTTTGCTGGCCTACACCAGACTCTTTTAAACAGATATATTTGTGTCTGACCAGTCAGGGAGACACTATTAGTCTATTACAGGTTTTTTTTACGGCAAAAAATGGCAAAAAAGGAAAATACAGAGATTTGACCAGTGGAACTGCAAAACCACAGTTATACTTTTCTAGCCTACACCAGAATCTTTCAAACAGATAAATTTGTGTCTGAGCAATCAGGGAGACACTATTACTGTTTTTTTTATGGCAAAAGAAGGCCAAAAATGGATAATACAGAGATTTGACCCGTGGAACTGCAAAACCATAGTTATATTTTTTTGGCCTACACCAGACTCTTTTAAACAGATATATTTGTGTCTGACCAGGCAGGGAGACACTATTACAGATTATTTTTATGGCAAAAAATGCCAAAAAAATGATAATACAGAGATTTGACCTGTGGAACTGCAAAACCACAGTTATAGTTTTCTGTCCGACACCAGAATCTTTCAAACATATATATTTGTGTGTGAACAATCAGAGAAATACTATTAGTGTTTCTTTTATGGCAAAAAATGCCAAAAAAAGGATAATACAGAGATTTGACCCGTGGAACTGCAAAACCACAGTTATACTTTTCTGGCCTACACCAGAATCTTTCAAACAGATATATTTGTGTCTGACCAGTCAGGGAGACACGATTACAGTTTTTTGTTACGGCAAAAAATGCCAAAAAAAGGATAATACAGAGATTTGACCTGTGGAACTGCAAAACCACAGTTATACTTTTCTAGCCTACACCAGAATCTTTCAAACAGATATATTTGTGTCTGAACAATCAGGGAGACACTATTACTGTTTTTTTTAACGGAAAAAAATGCCAAAAAAGGATAATACAGAGATTTGACCTGTGGAACTGCAAAACCACAGTTATACTTTTCTGGCCTACACCGGAATCTTTCAAACAGATATATTTGTGTCTGACCAGTCAGGGAGACACTATTACAGTTTTTTGTTACGGCAAAAAATGCCAAAAAAAGGATAATACAGAGATTTGACCTGTGGAACTGCAAAACCACAGTTATACTTTTCTAGCCTACACCAGAAACTTTCAAACAGATATATTTGTGTCTGAACAATCAGGAAGACACTATTACTGTTTTTTTTTTTGCAAAAAATGCCAAAAACGGGATAATACAGAGATTTGACCCGTGGAACTGCAAAACCACAGTTATATTTTTCTAGCCTACACCAGACTCTTTTAACCCCTTAAGCCCCGAGGGTGGTTTGCACATTAATGACCAGGCCAATTTTTACAATTCTGACCACTGTCACTTTATGAGGTAATTACTCTGAAACGCTTGAACGGATCCCCCTGATTCTGAGATTATTTTTTCGTGACATATTGTACTTCATGATAGTGGTAAAATTTCTTCGATATCACTTGCGTTTATTTGTGAAAAAAACGGAAATTTGGCAAAAATTTTGAAAATTTAGCAATTTTCAAAATTTGAATTTTTAAGCCCTGAAATCAGAGCGGTATGTCACACAAAAGAGTTAATAAATAACATTTCCCACATGTCTACTTTACATCAGCACAATTTTGGAACCAAAATATTTTTTTGTTAGGGAGCTATAAGGGTTAAAAGTTGACCTGCGATTTCTCATTTTTCCAACAAAATTTACAAAACCATTATTTTAGGGACCACATCACATTTGAAGTCACTTTGAGAGGTCTTTATGACAGAAAATACCCAAAAGTGACACCATTCTAAAAACTGCACCCCTCAAGGTGCTCAAAACCACATTTAAGAACTTTATTAAACCTTCAGGTGCTTCACAGGAATTTTTTGAATGTGGAAGAAAAAAATGAACATTTAACTTTTTTCACAAAAATGTTACTTTAGACCCAATTTTTTTTATTTTCAGAGAGGTAACTAGAAAAAATGGACCGCAAAATTTGTTGTGCAATTTCCCCTGGGCACGCAGATACCCAAAATGTGGGGAAAAAACACTGTTTGGGCGCACGGCAGGGCTCGGAAGGGATGGAGCGCCATTTGACTTTTTGATTGTAAAATTTGCTTGAATAATTAGCCGACGCCGTGTTGTGTTTGGAGAGCCCCTGTGTGCCCAAACATTGGAGCTCCCCCACAAGTGACCCCATTTTGGAAACTAGACCCCCCAAGGCACCTATCTAGATGCATAGTAAGCACTTGGAACCCCCAGGTGCTTCACAAATTCATTCGTAAAAATGAAAAAGTGAAAAAAAAAACACTTTTTCATTTTTATGAATCAATTTGTGAAGCACCTGGGGGTTCCAAGTGCTCACTATGCATCTAGATAGGTGCCTTGGGGGGTCTAGTTTCCAAAATGGGGTCACTTGTGGGAGAGCTCCAATGTTTGGGCACACAGGGACTCTCCAAATGCAACATGGTATCCGCTAACAAATTGAATGGAAAATCGGCTCAAATTGTTAGCGGACACCAAGTTGTGTTTGGAGAGCCCCTGTGTGCCCAAACTTTGAAGCTCCCCCACAAGTGACCCCATTTTGGAAACTAGACCCCTAAAGGCACCTATCTATATGAATAGTGAGCACTTGGAACCCCCAGGTGCTTCACAAATTGATTCGTAAAAATGAAAACGTGAAAAAAAAAACACTTTTTCATATTTATGAATCAATTTGTGAAACACCTGGGGGTTCCAAGTGCTCACTATGCATCTAGATAGGTGCCTTGGGGGGTCTAGTTTCCAAAATGGGGTAACTTGTGGGGGAGCTCCAATGTTTGGGCACACAGGGACTCTCCAAACGCAACATGATGTCCGCTAACAATTTGAGCCCCCAAGGCAAGGAATTTTTTTTTTTTTTTATTCTGTTCCGCGTGTGGTAAAATTGATAAGGTAACTTTATTCTTCGGGTCAGTACGTTTACAGCGGTACCACATTTATATCGTTTTTCTATGTTTTGCACTTTTACATAATAAAAGCAATTTTATAGAAAAATTTTTTTTTTTTAGCATAGCTTTATTCTGAGAGCTATAACGTTTTTATTTTTCGGCTGATGGAGCTGTATGTCAGCTTATTTTTTGCGGGACGAGATGACGTTTTCAGCGGTCCCATTTTTATTTATATTCGTCTTTTTGATCGCGTGTTATTCCATTTTTTATTTGGCGGTATGGTGATAAAGCATTGTTTTTTGCTTTGCTTTTTTTTTTTTTACCGTGTTCACTGAAGGGGTTAACTAGTGGGACAGTTTTATAGGTCAGGTTGTTCTGGACGCGACGATACCAAATATGTGTACTTTTATTGTTTTTTTTGTTTTTTTTTTATAATAATATTTATTGATGGGTACATTATATTTTTATTTTTGGTGGATTATTTTATTTATTTTTTTTTTATATTTTTGCAATTTTTTTTTTTTTCACTTACTGACAGTTTTTATTCTTTATTACTTTGTCCCACTATGGGACTTTCACTTTTTTTTCTCTGATTGCCTGCATGGCACAGGAATGCAGCACCATCCCTGTGTCATACTGTTATGATCTGCTACAGGGACTAAGGAAAGACAGGCGAACTGTCCCTACAATAGAACTAAACTAGATCCCTACGATGTAACGGGGAACCTGATCCTGCGATCAGACCCGCTAAAGTCCTCGGCTAGTCTGAACGAAGACCTATAGATGTGAGGGAGGGATCCCTACAAGAACTAGGGACTGGGATAAGTTGGACACCTCCTAGCAGAAATAGTAGCAGTCAAAGACAAACACACAACAAAAAGCATAGAGGTCAGAAGACCTAGCAAAACTAACAGAGAACGGCAACAGAGCACCAAGCTAGCTCAAGAGTAGTAAATACAATGAAGTCCAGCAAGACCAGGAGGGCGGAGCCGGATTAAATAGGCAAAATTGGTCATGTGACCAGCAAACTAAAAAAAACCTAACAGGAGAGTTCTAACACATACAGGCTATCAGCGCTGCACAGTGAGAAGATTGTTTGGAGATGCACTGCGCATGTCCAAACAATCTTCCTGCTGTCTGGCAACACCCGGGAAGCCTTTGCAGACAGCGCTGGAAGCCGGAAGAGGAGGTGAGTATCTGCGATCACCTCCCCTTGCCCCCGCAATGCTGCGATCGGCTGCGATCGACTTCGATCGCAGCATCGCAGGGGTTAATGTGCTGGGAACGGTGCAGGACCGCTCCCTGCACATAGTACCGGGTGTCAGCTGTGACAATCAGCTGACACCCGGCGGCGATCGCGCCCGCACAGCCTGTGTGCGCGCGCGATCGCGATGGCGTACTAATACGGGTCTGGCTCTTAAGTCCCAGGGCACAGACGCGTATTAGTAGGTCAGATGTTATTAAGGGGTTAAACAGTTATATTGGTGTCTGAACAGTCACAGACACACTCAATTTTTTTTGGGGGGTGGGGGGGAAATACCAAAAGGTTAATAAGATATGTATTTGGACAGTCTGACTGAGGAAAAAAAAATACAGGATTTAGATGAAAAAAAAAAGGATTTTTCCTGGCCCCTGAGACCGGGGAATAAGTCTAGCAATTTGACCAGCAGGAGCACACAGGACTGTAATGCAGCGTTTGCTGGTATAACCACTGCGTCTCCTATACAGCCTGCCTGCCTGCCTGATATCTGGGATGAATATTAGTCCTGAGAAGTACTGTTTGTTTGATTTGGCATGCTTTAGAGACCCTTACACTACCTATTTCGCAGTATAAATCTCTCCCTAGGACAGCAGCACTCTCCCTACACTGTCTGATCCGGAGCGACTGTGTCCAAGATGGCGGCGCCCGGTTTTAAATACTTGAGGTGACTCTGTGCGGCCAGCCAATCACTGTAATGCCCACAAACAACATGGCTGCGGCATTACAGTGACTGGCTGGCATTCCCTGCATGTTCATTGGCTCTGTAAAGAGCGCCAAACGTGCAGGGCGGAGATCCGAGCTCCCGCCCGAGTAACCCGGAAATGCTCAGTGCTCGCTGAACATCCCGAGTAGTGAGATGTTCGGGTGAGTACCGAGCAGTGTCGAGCATTCTCGCTCAACACTAATTATTATGGCTGTGTTGAGAAATATACAGTATATCTTTGGTATCTGCATACTCATATTGACCTGGAAAATCATATTGCTAGGTAAGTTTAACCATATAGTGAACATGATGAATAAAAAACCCAAAAACAATTGTTAAATTGCACTTTTTTTGCAATTTCACCGCACTTGCAATTTTTTTCCCATTTTCCAGTACACTATGTGGTAGAACTAATTGTGTCATTCAAAAGTACAACTCATCCTGCAAAAAAGAAGCCCTCATACGGCTATATTGTTGGAAAAATAAATGGCTCTTAGAAGAAGGGGAGGAAAAAACAAAAATGAAAAAAAAACGAAATGGCCATGGCTTGAATTCAGTTAAAGAATGTGATTGGTTCTTTTGTTTTTAAATGTTTTCCCATAATGCCATGATTCAGACTGAGACTAAGGGCACCACTCTTGCCAGAAATGTATTATTCCTTTTGACTTCAGAATATCTTTTAAATAGGTGAGAGGAACTGATTTGTAATCAGAAACTTATTGATGTCTATATCCTATTAGAGTAGATGTAGCTATCTTCATCAACCTGAAACTGGATGTCACCTAAATTCATATTAAAGTGACCTGACTTCAATTTGCGTTTGATCTTTAGTAGTGATGAGGGAGCACTAAAATGCTCGGATGCTCATTGCTTGGATCGAGCAAATCGTAATGCTCGGGTGCTCGACTCGAGTTACAGGCCCAGTGTAAGTCAATAGGAAACTCGAGCATTTTTCCGTCGGCCCACCGGAGGTCTGGAGGGGGCCTAAAAATTGGTCAAATCGATATAAACAGTGCTCAAATGACATGGAAACAGCATGGGAAAGACCCCTGGAAGCATCTCTGACTCCCAGGTCACTGCTGTGAACAATGTTGTCAGAGTATTTCGCCACTTTTACGGACTGACAATAAAACATACAAAAATGAAGCAAAAATGGATTTTCCTGGAAAAAATGTTAAGAAACATTCTTTCCAGAGTAATGACTTATATATGTCAAAATAAATAACCAAAAACAAAAATGCTCTTCCACACCTTGGGCTATGTTCACACGTAGCGTTTTTGATGCACTTTTGCATTTCTTTCAGCGGTGAAAAATACATTCACCGGTGTTATGGGTCCGGATGGTGGAACCACTGTGCCGTGGTATAAAGAGGGACCAGAGGGGCATAACTAAGAGCCCACCTCGACCAACCCTGGCTACACGGCATCTTAGTCGACTCCGTGAACCAAGGAGGGACAGGGAGGGTGGACCAGGTGCCACTCTGGCACCGACCTCATGCGAGAGCAGGTGACTCCCACATTGCTGACAGCCGAAGCTGACAGGCACAGCGGTGGACTGGCAGCGCAGGAAGACAGTCAGGCGGTAGCAGCTGGTAGTCCAGCAGGCGGGCACGGCTGGTAGTCAGACTGGCGAACATGGCTGGTAGACAGGCTGGCGGGCACGGCTGATAGACAGGCTGGCGGGCACGGCTGATAGACAGGCTGGTGGGCACGGCTGGTAGACAGACTGGCGGGCAGCACGGGGACCTGAGAACTGGAGAGGCAGTTTAATGCAAGCAAGCAACACCATTGCACAGGCATCTCTATTTTGGAGGAGGAGACTTAAATATCAGCTGTCCTCTGGCCATTGGCCAGGGACATATCAGGACGGCGCGTGCGGCCCCTTTAAGAAGCACCCCGGGCATGCACAGCTACTGGAGCGGAGGACGCCGGACCCGGGCTGCGGCGGAAAGGAGATCGGCGTCTCTGCCAGGCAGGAGGCAGAGACTCCGGTGCTACAACCGGTAAATGAAATTTTAACCTTTTACTACCTTGTCTGGCCATGTTGTGTGTGAGACATGATCAGATACATCCAGAATGGACACTCATTTCCAGCTGATAATACCATTCAGCACCTGTTCCTATTTTAAAAGCTGCTAACAGTGTTATCAATAGGGAATAGATTTTTTTTTTCAGCACGGAGTATAATACAATAATCCCTGACTAGATACCTGTAAGACGCTATTCCTATTGCTATAGGTCACCCATACACGAATTTCAGATAAGAGAGGTAATATTGTACAATAAAAAATAGATTTTAACCGACCTCAAAAAGTTCTTTTGTACGTGGCAGCAACAAACTGAAGGGATGCAAGCAACCCTGCCTGCTTTCATGAATTTGTGAGTAAAGATCACCGTTAAAAAATATGAATCGGTCAACCAGTGCATGGAATATATCAATCAAGTAATGCACTGTGGAAGAGATGTATTCGACAACAATGAACAACACTCATCTCCAGCTGATGATACCTTGCACCTGTCACTATTGTAAATGCAGCTAACAGTGGTATCAATAGGGAATGGAATAGATTTTAATTTTTTTTTGCAGCAGCAGTATGCAGTATAAGGCAATTATACCTGGCTGGATTGGTGTAAAATGATATCCATACTGCGATAGTTCACCCGTAAACAAAGAGAGGTAATATTGTAGAATATAGAATCGATTTGAATTGGCCTTTCCATTATTAAGGAGTGGTTCTCCTATACTGTTATTGTGTATATGTTATAATACCCCTGGTGGCACTAAAAACCATCTCTGACAAAACGCTAGTGGCCAGGACCTCCAAGGCGTACAGAGACAGTTCATGCCACGTGTCCAGCTTGGATACCCAATAGGTGTAAGGCACAGAGGAATCATGGAGGACGCTGGTACGGTCGGCAAAGTACTCCTTCAGCATCTTCCAAAACTTTTCCCTCCTTGTCAGAATACCCCGCGCATCTGGGCCTGGGCACTGGGAGGTTCTGAGAAAACTGTCCCAGACCTTTGACAGCATTCTCCTGCCTCTGTTGCATCTGCTTTGTTTCTCCCTTGCCTGTACTCCTTGGTTGTCAAGGCACTTCAACAAGGGCCCTCCAACAAGGGCCATATGGCACTGCAACATACAACATAGGAGTGGGTCTCCTATACTGTTGTTGCATATGCAGCAAGTTCAAGGGCTGCTAAAAATTAGGACACACTCCAATACCACTTTCAATAGACATAGTGAAGGGCCTCAGTTAAAAGTTTATTTGCCATTATTAAGGGATGGGTCTCCTATACTGTTATGGCGTATGCAGCAAGTTCAAGGGCTGCCAAAAATTAGGACACACTCCAATACCATTTTGAAAAGACATAGTGAAGGACTTCATTAAAAAAAATATTCCCAATACAAAGGAGTGGGTCTACTATACTGTTATTGCGTATGCAGTCATTGCAGGGGCTGCCAAAAATTAGGATGCAGTACAAAACCCTTTTGAAGAGCCGTAGAGGATTGTTCCCATTATTAAGGAATGAGTCTCCTATACTGGTAATGCCCACTAAGTGCATGGGCTGAAAAACATTTACCCCTGTGGGGTATACATGAACATACTGTATACATGAACATACTGTATAACATACAGAATGTTAGAGGTAGGCGTCTAAAAATATTTCCTACGGGCATTATAAACACCCTTAAAAATATTATGTGGGGGTTGCATGATGATCACCGTGTTGATATGGTAATGGAGGATGAGAAGAAGGAGAAGGAGGAGGGTGACATATAATAGACAAAATCATGAACAGTATACCCATGTCTGGTTGTGAAGAGGTGCTGTCATGCCGTAAAACAGCGAAACTGGGAAATGGCTGAGTGTTGGGACCCGCACCTATCCCTGCCACACTAGGGGGGCCCTGACTTTCCCTTATCTCAGGGGTACCTCTGATGGTGAAGAGGCCTGAGCTGCCAGGGTCTCCTTATCTCCTGCGTAGGCCCTGACAGTGACCTCCTCTCCCCCAGGGAGGAAGACAGTACAAAATAATGATACTGTGACAAGACAGGGTAAACAAAAATAACAGTCACACAAAATGCTCACTCAGCCACAGAGGAAACACAAGAGAATTAAGGAGGGGAAACCAAAAAGGAGAGAATGCAGGTAAACACACAGCAAAACAACAACCACGATAGCTAAGTAAACCTCCAAGTCAAGTAGAAGAACTAATCTATGACACTCCAGGAAGTCAGAGATGAATCTATATAGAAGGCAGGAGTAGTTAACCCAAATCAGCTGAGAGACCAGAATCTCAGTAAAACCCAGCAACCCAGATTAACTCCCGCACTGCTGGCAAAAAGCAATAAGTTAATTAACCTAGAGAGGAGCTTTGGCCCAGTGTATGTGAACTATGCCCAGAAAGCTGCAGTTCTCTGGAACCTCTCTATTGTGGTAACCCCATGACACGTGCCTGGGAATAGATTCCCCCCCCCCAAAAAAAAACACTGGATTTGACTTTATGTACCGCTGCTATCATCCGGTGGTGTCTAGAAGTCTGGCCCAATCCAGTACTTGTTCATTTTAATAAAAGTCAGTTGACAGGCCGATGTGCCTATTAGTTATCATTCCCCCGGCCGCACCAAAACCCCTCTCTGACTAAACGCTAGTGGCCAGGAAGGAAGGCCAGGACCTCCAAGGCGTAGAGAGCCAGTTCATGCCACATGTCCAGCTTGGATACCCAATAGTTATAAGGTACCGAGGAATCATGGAGGATGTTGGTACGGACGGCAAGGTACTCCTTAAGCATCTTCCAAAAGTTTTCCCTCCTTGTCAGAGTACTTGGTTGCTGATGGTGGTGGTTGCAAGTGTGCAATGACAGGTGCAGGGTGGGAGGCATCTTCGCCTGTGCCATAGACAGGGGATTGGCGTGCACACACAACAGTGGCAGTGATGTCACGCGCAGACACTGTTTCTGGACCCTGGCATTCAGCCCAGCTTGTCGGGTGCATTGCTGTCATGTGCCTGAGCATGCTCATGGTGGTCAGCCTGATAGTTTTGCTGCCCCTTCTGATGCTGGCATGGCAGATGTTACAAATGGCCTTTTTGGGGTTAACTGGACAGTCTTTAAAAAAGAGCCAGATTCTGGAAGACCTAACAGATGTACTGGCAACTTCCCTTGTGTTGGTGTTTTGGGGAACAGTTGCCCACCTTGTGTCTGTGGCCACCCTACTGCTTGTTCCTGCCTGTTGTGGTGCTACGCCTCCCTCCCCCTCTGTGCTTCTGTCCTCGCTATGCATGTCACCTTGCCAGGTTGGGTCAGTGACTTCATTATCCACCACCTCGTCTTCCGCGTACACACCCTGGGCCTCCTCCTGACTTGCGGCAAATTGTGTCTCATCATCATCATCCACCTCTTACGACAGTAATTGCACTTTACCACCAACGCGTGTGTGACCGTGGCTGCTCAAATATTTTGGTATCTCTACATGTGATCTCCTCTTGCTCCTCTTTAAGCGGGCTTAGCGAGAAGTGTAAATCTATAAATGGAAAAGTGAACAGCTCTTCGGAGTGTCCAAGTGTGGGATCACTTGTCTCCGGTCACTCGGCATGGTGGGAGGAAAGAGGATCAGGGTGAGGAATATGTTGTCCAGACTCATGGCTACTGAGACTTGACCATGTGGAAGACAGGGTGGTGGTGGTGGCAAAGTGACTGGAAGCATTATCTGCTATCCAACCAACAACCTTTTCACACTGCTCTGGCTTCAAGAGTGGTGTTCCATGGCCCCCTAGAAATTGGGAAAGGAAGGTAGGGTGACATGATGTGGGTGCTTGTTGTGCTCCCTCAGCAGGCACAATTTCAGCTTTCCCACGGCTTCGGCCTCTGCGTGCACCATCACCATCACATCCACTTCCCTATCCCTTGCCACGCGCCTTTCCCATTTTAAATGGAGTAGAATATTGGTCACGTTCCCAAAAATGTCAGGGTTATTGCCGCAGTAATATAGGATCACGTCTGATGACCGCTGTTTTAGGCAGTGGCCTAATAGATGTGGTATTGGTCAGCGACCAAGTGTGAATAGGTTTAAACAAACAGCTGGCAGACTTTAAATGGAGTAGAATATTTGTCACGTTCCCAAAAATGTCAGGATTATTACCGCAGTAATATAGGATCATGTCTGATGATGGATCAGTTTTTCTGCTTCCACAATACAACAATACTACTAAAGGGAATCTGTCACCCCCTGGGAGATGTCAGACCTCTACTATGGGCATACAGGTTATAGAAAAGTAAATCTATACATACCTGTATGGACCATAGTAGAGATTTGATTGCAGAGAAATCTGCGTTTCTAAACTGCGCCTCGCACAGGCTTGGCGTCCGGTGGACGAAAGAAATCACGGCCTATATGCTTATTATTTCCCGAAATCCCAGCCTATATGCTTAGTTACCATATTCCCCCTCTCCCCTGCATGTCACAGGGCCCTGTGATGTGCACTGCGCTCCCTGACTTCCTTGGCATGCGCAATGCGCTGCTCAAATAGAGCGCACTTTGCTTCATCCCGGCCCCGTCTCTCCGTGCACTGCGCAGCAGGGTTCTATTGCACAGGCACTGGGGAGTCACTGTCACTTCCCGGCGCCTGCGCAAAAGAACCCTGCGGTGCAGTGCACGGAGAGGCGGGCCAGGAAGAAGCAAAGCATGCTCTATCTGAGCGGTGCTTTGCGCATGCCCGGGAAGTCAGGGAGCACAGTGCACATCACAGGGCCCTGTGACGTGCAGGGCAGGGGAGAATATGGTAGCTAAGCATATAGGTGGGGATTTCGGGGAATAATAAGCAGATAAGCGCGGATTTCTTGGTGTCCGGGGGATGCCAAGCCTGTGCAAAATGGAATTTATAAAAACACTTTTCTCTGCAATCAAACCTCTATTATGGGCCATACAGGTATGTATAGATTTACTTTTCTATAACCTGTATGGCCATAGTAGAGGTCTGATATCTCCCAGTGGGTGACAGATTCCCTTTAAAATCAAACAAATCTGGCTGTATGCTGCTAACAAGCAAATGAAGCAGTAAAAATGGTGTATTATATTGCTTTTCATCAAAATAATCAGGATTAAGAGCAAAAAGAATATTAGCCCTAATATCTAGGGCTATGGGATATCAGTAACAGCAGCAGACAGAAGGTGCAATGGACCCTATTATGTTGAATACACTCCCCATGAACTATGCCTGCCTAACTCCTGCTATCACCAGGATTAATATGCATCTGAATTAGTCCTTAGAAGGACTGTTAGTTTAGATGTATATTGCTGTGGAAAACCTGACTAAATAAACTGCCAATTCTCTCCCTCACTCAGCTGCAGCTCTCCCTACTCTGCCTGTTTGAAGGGTAGACTGTGACAAGCATAGGGTCACCGGGTTTTATATAGACCCGATGACACTATGCAGCCAGCCAACCACTGTAATGCCACAACCAACATGGCTTCAGCATTACAGTGACTGGTAGGCAATCCCCGCATGTTAATTTGCTGTATAAACAGCGTCAAACATGTGGGGCGAGGACTCGAGCTCCTGCCTGAGCATTCAGGAAGTACTCGCCGAGCACCAAGCGTCAAGTACCGAGCAGTTGCGAGCATGCTCGCTCATCACTAATTAACACATTCTTTTGGACGCATGGCTGAGATACATTTCCTTACATTATTTTATTCATCAGTAGTACCAAAAAATTGAGAGGAATATTTTCACTACAGTTCTAGTCACATCAAAGGACACCAAGCTGTGGAGACTTGAGAGTCTGTGGGTGCTCTCGTCTGCTGGTTGTCTTTAGAAAGACAGCATGGGCCAGGGCCCATTCCACTGAATGCCCGTACTCCTTCCCAGTGGACAGAACACTACTCAGACAACACAGGGTGAGGGTGCAACACTCTGGTAAGACTTTATTGGATCACCAACAGTCAACAACATATAGTACATTCCCAGCAAGTACACAAGGTGGTGCAAATGACAGAGTCTCACCCTTCTGCTGGCTCGCTGGGGATTAGAATCTCCACAACTTCAGGGCATCCAGGGCCAACTACCCCAACCAATAGCACCCCACTTTTGGCGGGCACCCACAGAGAAGGGGTAGCAGTAAGCTTAGTAAGCTGACTGTGCACAGTGAGGTATGTGGCCAGGTGACATGATTGTCTTAACCTGGGTTGTGGGTTCAGTGATGGGCAGTGGAGTAGATATGAATTCCAACAGATGGAATCTTGGTTCCTGGGCTGTTGTCCTGTGGAGTCACCCCAATGACAGGAGCAGGCCCCTTTTATATCCCACAGCTCTCAATTCAGGGAATTGCCCCCACAGGATTGGGGGAAGGGGGGGGGGATGAGGTAATCCCTCATTGTTCGATTGTTCAATTAGACTGCATATTTGTCCTCCAAGTTGTGCTCACTAGTACATCGCAGGTTGCTGATGCAATACGTAATCAGGAGGCATTCCACAAATTAACATACAGCAAGGGTCAGTGGACAGTCAAACAAGTTGTAAAAAGTAAATATGGTGCAAGTCCTGAAAAACAGTTTTTAGTTTCAGAAATATGCTCCAATATTTTTTGCAATACCAAGAACCATGTTATTTTGCAAAATCTATACATAATGACTATGCTGCATTTGTCCACTATTATTTTTAACATGCACTCCAGTTAATAGCATTATACTAATATCGAGAAATGTAATTTTAAATTCAATATCTTCCCACCAATCTTCTTTTTAATAAATTCCATAATAAATACAATTGATATAAGGGATGCCATCCAATGTGAAATTAAGTTTGGACAGTGATGTGATAGGGACTGTTTGATCTTCTTCAAACATTTCTGAACAATAGACAGTCTACTAAATAAAAATCTGATCTAAAACATATTATGGAAAAACGTGCAGATATTTGGCTTAGGATTATAACATAATTATTCATATCTCTCATATGCCAATGAAATGTTATATCCATAATGACATCAATGCAATCTTCTTATTAATATTGATACCAGTGGATAATAAACAATTCTCACATTCTAGGGGTACATTTCACATTAGATGAAATTACCACATTGGAATTTGCCTTTCCAAAGTAGATTGATAAATAAATACACTGTTCCTACAATGTAAGTAAAACACGTTCCTTAGAGAAATCTAATATTAAGGTTTCTTGCATATAGTAATGTCTCATACAATTCATTCCAAAACCATGGGTATTCATATGGAGGTAATCAGCTATTATTCATTTTTACCAAACATAAGACTGGAAGTGTACTAAAAGCTTTCATCACACCTACATTTGTCAAGCCTTCACTTTATACCACTCCAGTTAATGTTTCGCGTTAGTCATGAGTTATTTCAGAATTGCATGGAGCTGTTTGGCCATGAAAATACAATCTATGACCATGTAATAACATTACATTTAAAAGAAGTTCATAATTTGATTTAGATACAATACAGTTGTGCTCAAAAGTTTACATACCTAGGCAGAACTTTTCCTTTCTTTGCCTTGTTTCAGAGAATATGAATGATAACAAAAAAAATTTTCCTCCACTCATGGTTATTGGTTGGGTCAAGCCATTTATTGTCAAACTACTGTGTTTTCTGTTTTTAAATCTTAATGACAGCCCAAAAACATCCAAATTATGCTGTTCAAAAGTTCACATACCCCAGTTCTTAATACCGTGTATTGCCCCGTGTAACATCAATGACAGCTTGAAGTCTTTTGTGGTAGTTGTGGATGAGGTTCTTTATTTTCTCAGATGGTAAAGCTGCCCATTCTTCTTGGCAAAAAGCCTCCAGTTCTTGTAAATTCCTGGGCTGTCTAGCATGAACTGCGTGCTTGAGATCTCCCCAGAGTGGCTCAATGATATTGAGGTCAGGAGACTGAGATGGCCACTCCAGAACCTTCACTTTGTTCTGCTGTAGCCAATGACAGGTCGACTAGGCCTTGTGTTTTGTATCGTTGTCATGTTGGAACGTCCAAGTACTTCCCATGCTCAGCTTCCGGGGTGATGAGTGCAAATTTACCTCCAGTATTTGCTGATAATGTGCTGCATTCATCTTTCCTTCAACTTTTAGCAAGTTTCCTGTGCCTTTGTAGCTCACACATCCCCAAAATATCAGCGATCCACCTCTGTGCGTTACTGTAGGAATGGTGTTCCTTTCAGCGTAGGCCTTGTTGACCTCTCTCCAAATGTAACGTTTATGGCAGTGGTCAAAAACTTCAATTTTGGTATCATCACTCCAAATTACCTTGTTCCAGAAGTTTTGAGGCTTGTCTCTGTGCTGTTTGGCATATTGTAGGCGAGATACTTTGTGGCATTTGCGCAGTAATTGTTATGATCTGCAACATAGACTAGGGAAAGATGGGGAGAGCTGTCCCTACAGTAAGACTAAGCTGAGTCCCTATGTTGTAGCGGGCAACCTGTTCCTTGTGAACAGACCCGCCTTCGTCCTCGGCTAGTCTGAACGGAGACCTATAGAGAAAGGGAGGGGTCCCTAAAAGAACTAAGGACTGGGACAAAAATGGGACACCTCCTAACAGAAGTTGTTGCAGAGTAAAAGATAAACTGACAAAAGTACTAGAGGTCCCAGAGGACCAAGCAAGCTAGAGATAGATAGGCACAAAAGCACCTGGCTAGAGAGACAGTCAAAACAACACTGAAGTCCAGCAAAGCCAGAAGGGCGGAGCTGGAATATATAGGAAGATGGTCACGTGACCGCAAAACACAAGATAGAAACAAAAACAAACAGGAGGGTTCTAACAGTACCCCCTCTTTTATGAGGATCCTCCGTATCCTCCAGGTCCAGGCCTATCTGGAAACCTCCTGTGGAAAGCTCTGACAAGTCTAGGGGCAGAGACATCATCCGCCTTTACCCAGGAGTTATCCTCGGGACCGAAACCTTTCCACGCGACGAGATACTGCAATCTCCCTCTATGCCCTCTGGAATTCAGGATACGAGAAATTTCATATTCGCCGTCTTCCACCACCGGAGGAACTGTGACAGTGGCCTCCCTATCCGATACATCAGCCTTTTTCAACAAGGAAACATGAAACACAGGATTAATATTCCAGGAGGTGGGAACCTCCAATCTAACAGCAGACTGGTTAACCATCTGAAGCACCTTAAATGGCCCCACAAACTTCGGACCCAATTTTTAAGAAGGAATCCTCAACCCCAGGTTCTTTGAGGACAACCAAACCATGTCACCACAGTAAACAAAACCTCTTTACGATTCCTGTTAAAATACTTCTTGGACTTTTTGTTAGCCTCTTGAAGGTTACAACGTACATTAGTCCAGACTCTCTCCAAGTCACCGGAAAAATTCTCCTCCTCCGGCACCGCCGACCCCAATTTGGAGAACGAACCAAAAGACGGATGTCTCCCAGTACAACAAAAAAAAGGAGAACACCCAGCAGAGGAGGATGTATGGTTGTTAAGAGCAAATTCTGCGAGAGGCAGAAACTCAGACCACCCCTCTTGATTGTCTGCCACAAAACAACGCAAAAACTGTTCAACATCCTGGTTCTTTCTTTCAGTCTGTCAATTAGACTCAGGATGATAACCAGACTAAAATGACAAATGGACTCCCAACCTGTTACAAAAAGCACGCCAAAAGCGAGCCACATACTGAGGTCCCCTTTCAGAAACAATGTCGGTGGGAATGCCATGGAGCCTGACAATTTCCTTAACAAACGCCTTAGCGAGTGTCTTAGCGCAGGGTAGCTTAATGAATGGAACCAAATGACACATCTTGACACATGACACATCCACGACCACCCAGATGACAGTGAAACCCTCGGACACAGGAAGGTCAGTAACAAAATCCATTGCCAGATGCGTCCAAGGTGCACTAGGAACCTCCAGAGGGCAAAGCAACCCCGCAGCAGGGGTATGTGAAGCCTTTGACCTAGCACACACTGTACATTGACGCACCCACTTGATGACTTCCTTCTGCCATCCAGGCCACCAAAAACTGCGACTGATAAGTCTCTTAGTTTCCGAAATTCCTGGATGACCTGCCAACCGAGACTCATGATACCCCATAAACAAATCTCTCCTAAAGGTTCTAGGCACAAAAACCTCCCATGAGGAGTGTTAGATGGGGCATCCTCTTGGGCTTTCAGAATCCCATCTTCCAAAACGGAGTCCAATGCTGCTACCACAAGTCCTTCCTGTAAAATGCTCTCCTCCTCCTCGGTACCAACCATGGGAGAAAAGCTGCGAGATAAAGCATCGGCTTTAACATTCTTAGTACCAGGGATATAGGTAACAGAATAATTAAACCGAGAAAAAAAAAGTGCCCACCTAGCTTGACGGGCATTCAAGCATTTGGCAGCATCCAGATAGATCAAATTCTTATGATCTGTGAAAACCTGAATAGGAAATTTAGCACCTTCCAAGAAATGACACCAATGTTCAAACGCGAGTTTAATAGCCAGCAATTCCCGATTACCAACATTGTAATTAAGTTCGGTTTCTGAAAATTTTTTCGAAAAAAAAGCACAGGGATATACTCCATCCTCGTTCTCCTGAGACAAAACTGCACCTACCCCCACCGAAGAAGCATCAACCTCGACCAAAAAAGGCTTGGTCTCATCAGGCTGCATAAGGATAGGGGCAGAACTGAACCTCTCCTTGAGATACACAAAAGCTTCAATGGCGTCAGTAGTCCACTGGACCGTATTCGCACCTTTCCTGGTGAGATCGGTCAGCGGCTTAACGATTATAGAAAAATTCTTAATGAATTTCCTGTAATAATTGGCGAAACCCAAAAATCTCTGTATCAATTTCAAACCAATAGGTCTAGGCCATTCCTGCACAGCCTGAACATTCACCGGGTCCATCTCAAAGCCCTCGCTGGAGATAATGTAGCCCAAAAAACTAATTCTCTGCACAGCGAACTCACATTTCTCCAGCTTAGCAAAAAGTGAATTATCACTCAATAACTGCAACACCTCACGTACGCTCTGCCAATGGGACTCCAGACCTGGTGAATAAATCAGAATGTCATCCAAATACACAACCACATTCTTACCAGTCAAAGGTCTCAGGATGTCATTAATAAGGTTCTGAAAAAATGCAGGTGCATTGGTAAGACCAAAAGGCATCACCAGATTCTCAAAATGACCTACCGGAGTGTTAAAAGCACTTTTCCATTCATCACCCTCCTTTATTCGCAACAAATTGTATGCCCACCGGAGATCAATTTTTGAGAACCACTTGGCTCCCACTAACTGGTTAAACAAGTCAGGAATTAACAGCAATGGGTAGGAATTGCATACGGTAATCTTATTTATTTCACGAAAGTCCAGACATGGACGTAAACCGCCGTCCTTTTTTTTAACAAAGAAAAATCCAACGGCCACAGGAGACTAAGAAGGTCTAATGTGACCATCAGCCAAGCTCGTCTGTATGTATTCTTCCAAGGCCTTTCTTTCAGGGATAGTCAGATTAAATAAGCGACTCTTGGGTAGAGTAGCTCCAGGAACAAACTCAATGGTGCAATCATAGTCCCTATGAGGAGGTAAAACTTGCAACTCCTCCTCTGAAAAAACCTTCCAAAAATCCTGAATAGGTACAGGTAATTCCCCTTTTTCCACAGCCGCAATTTGACCATAACAACATTTATCATAGCACTTAGGACTCCAAGACTTAATCTCATTAGTAGACCAGTCCAGTAAAGGATTGTGCTGTTTTAACCAAGGCAAACCTAAAACAACTGGAGAGGGTAAATTATTTAATACCACCAAATCCAAATTTTCTTGGTGAATGCCATTGATAGTGAGGGGAAATGCAGCAACCTTGTGAGTAATACATTTCAAAGGAGTGTTATCAATTGCAATCACAGAAATAGGTGATGACAAAGATTTGGATTCCAATTTAAGTTTTTCCAAAAAACCCTTATCAATCACATTAAGTGTTGAACCACAATCCACAAATACCTGAAATTCAATCAAATCTTCCTGCAATGAGGTACTCCCTGAAGGAAATACTCCCTTAGAGCTCAAACAAGCAATACGGGCGTAACTGACCTTTTTTTTTTCTTTACTTAAACGAAGCTCACAGTTCTTAATCAAATGGTCAGGTTTACCACAATAAAAACACAATCCCTTGGAAAACCTGCGGTCTCTTTCCTGAGAGCGGAGTGACATCGCCTCAACCTCCATCGGTTCTCCGCCGTCCGAGCAGACCCTCTGGGGACTAGGAGCTGCCATTGCAGGAATTTTTTCATCATTAACCCTGGCACGCAGTCTCCTGTCCACAAGTATAGCTAACTGCATAGCTTCTTGCAATGTCTCAGGTGCAGGAAATGCAATCAGCAGATCCTTAACCCCTTCACTTAGACCAGCAAGAAAAAAACATTTTAACGCCGAATCATTCCATTTCACTTCTGAGGACCACCTTCTGAAGTGTGTACAATAATTTTCAACAGCACCTGACCCCTTATTCAAGCGCCTCAGTTCTGTCTCAGCAGATGAGACTCGATCAGGATCATCATATAATAGCCCCATAGCAGAAAAAAAATCCTCCACTGACCTAAAACACGGATCATTAGGTTGGAGAGAAAAGGCCCACCCCTGTGGTTCCTTGCACAAAAGTGACATGATAAACCCAATGCGCTGTGATTCATTCCCAGAGGACCTTGGTCTCAAACGAAAATATAATAAACAAGCATTTTTAAAGGAAAAAAAATCTTGCTGTTTACCATAAAAAATATCAGGGAGTCCTACCTTTGGTTCGACAAATTGCACTCCAGAACAGCTACTCACGTGTTGCCGGAGCTCGGGCATCTGCAGAGACAATCCCTGCAGGCGTTGAGCCAAATCTTGAACCAAAACCATACTGATCCCCAGATTTCTTTCCTTAAAGTTTTTGTTTAGGCTGGACTTACTGTTATGATCTGCAACATAGACTAGGGAAAGATAGGGAGAGCTGTCCCTACAATAAGACTAAGCTGAGTCCCTACGTTGTAGCGGGCAACCTGTTCCTTGTGAACAGACCCGCCTTCGTCCTCGGCTAGTCTGAACTGAGACCTATAGAGAAAGGGAGGGGTCCCTAAAAGAACTAAGGACTGGGACAAATATGGGACACCTCCTAACAGAAGTTGTTGCAGAGTAAAAGATAAACTGACAAAAGTACTAGAGGTCCCAGAGGACCAAGCAAGCTAGAGATAGATAGGCACAAAAGCACCTGGCTAGAGAGACAGTCAAAACAACACTGAAGTCCAGCAAAGCCAGAAGGGCAGAGCTGGAATATATAGGAAGATGGTCACGTGACCGCAAAACACAAGATAGAAACAAAAACAAACAGGAGGGTTCTAACAGTAATGGCTTTATTCTGGCGACTCGACCATTGCAGCCAATTTTTTTTCAAGTGCCTCCTTATTGTGCAACTTGAAACAGCCACACCACTAGTTTTCAGAGAGTCCTGAATTTCAGCTGATGTTATTTGTGGGTTTTTCTTTGCACCCCGAATAATTTTCCTGGCAGTTGTGGCCGAAATTTTTGTTGGTCTACCTGACCGTGGTTAGGTTTTTACAGAGCCCCTGATTTTCCATTTGTTAATCACAGTTTGAATGCTGCTGACTGGCATTATCAATTCCTTGGATATTTTTTGTATCCCTTTCCTTTGTTATACAGTTCAACTACCCTTTCCCGTAGATCCGTTGACAATTCTTTTGCTTTCCCCATGACTCACAATCCAGAAACGTCAGTGGCTGCATGAAAGATGCAAGAGTCTCTCTGGATCCCAGAAACTCACTCAGATTTTATGCACACACACTGATTACAAGCAAACAGGTCACAGGTGAGGATGTTACCTTTAGTAGTCATTCAAACCCATTTGTGTCAAATACTGTGCATGTTATCAGGTCAAAATCACCAGGGTATTTGAACTTTTGATCAGGGTCATTTGGATGTTTTTGGTTGTCATTAAGATTTAAAAAGAGAAAACACAGTAGTTTGACAATAAATGGCTTCACCCAACCAATAACCATGAGTGGAGAAAAAGTTTTTTTGTTATCATTCATATTCTCTGAAACAAGGCCAAGAAAGGAAAAATTCTGCTGGGGTATGTAAACTTTTGATCACAACTGTACATGGACAAAAGTATTGGGACACACCTCTTAAAGGGAATCTGTCAGTAGAATCAATCCTCCTAAGTTGTCTATATAGGCACGGAGGTCATAGAAAGCTGAATAAAATGGTATCTTGATATTTTCGATCCAATGTCTTATTCCAGAGAAATCCTCATTTTCCTTATATGTAAATGAGCTGTTGAGGACTATGGCTTGGACACTGATCTGCATGAGAATCTTCCACCAGAGATTATTTTATATAAAAGGAGGCATTTCCAGTGTAATGGCCGCTCTCTGCTCTACTGATCTCACTGCAGAGCTGTGTGTGATTATACCTGACACATCTGCAAGTTCCTCTCCGTGATTCAGCTTCCATCTCACAGGCAGACAGGGTTGCAACAAAAGATATGTAATGTCTGCTCTCTGCTTTCCTGATCTCACTGCATTATATCTGACACATCTGCAGGTTCCTCTCAGTGCTTCAGCTTCCATCTCAAAGGCAGTCAATGTTGCAGTACAACAGAGCTGTGAGAGTTGCAACAAGTGTGTTTGTAAGGAGACAAAGTTCAGTTCTACTGTTCTGTGTTAGTTATATGTCTCATACTGGTAACGGCTCCTTTTCAATTAAAAAAAAAGCTCTGGAGTTTGAGTCTCATGCAGATCAGATTTTTGCTATCTGTTGAGTACAAATTCAATATAATCGCAGGAAGTTATTGCATCCTATTTGGACTGCTTCAATCTATGTCAGGGCTTCCTCTGACATCAGTGTGTGCCATGTCATTGTGGTTTCAAGATGTGAGTCCCTTGAGGCATTGACTTGGCCTCAATAAGGTCGTGACATCACTACGTGCATGCAACAGCACAGCGTTCAGTTCTATCAAAGGCTTATTCAGTAACCCCCAACATAGAGTGAAGCAGACCCAAGAGGTTGTGGATAATGGGGGAAAGTGGAAAGAAAAGGTGCAGAGGATCGGACGGCGGGCTGCATGGGTTTGCAGAACAGGTGAGTCTTGAAATGAGTATTCTTTTTTTTTTAACATCTTGCATTTATTATGCTTTAGGTTCTCGAGAGACCTTAGAGGATAATAAGGAAAATTTCATTTGCATGGAATAACTTTAATGCAAATCAAATTCCCCTGTTAAATCTATGTGATTTGCCAAATTCAATTATTGGCAAACTAGATAATTTCTAGTCCTGTGTAGTTCTCACAGTATACCAGAAAAATAAAATGGTTTTACTACTTCTAAGCCAATAGTTTAGAAAATCCTCTGTGAATGTCTAAGGCATTCCTAAGTGAAACCCTTAGTGCAAAATGCCATAAATGTACATGAGAGTTGAAGTTACAAAGTATGGAGGGGCCTCAGGAGCTGAGCTCCCTCCAGACATGATAGATGCTGGCTATATTACATAGACAGCTCGTCTTTAACAACAGCAACTGAAGCTGAGCTTTGATTGCTACTGGTAACAAATTTAAATGCCGCCGTCAATCTCTAACAGTGGCATGTAAATGGAGTGGGGTACCAATGGGTTTCTATCAAAATAAATAAAGTCCAGCAGAGGAACCCTTATTTTGGCATTTTTCTTAAAATCTTTTTATTCTTCAACAATCCTTAAAAGAACATAATTCCTTTTCGGACCAGGTATGTACATGCAGTGGGCACTTTATGGCAGTATAAAGGACACAGCTGTCTGGGAACAGACTACACGTTTCAACCGTATAGGTCTTCTTTTAGGTCTAATCATGGGTTTCTATGGCAGCTGGGGGCCTGCTGAAGGTCCCCCTGTCAGTGCCATCTTCTTATCACCCCAATTTTCCCAATTAAAAATAAAGAAATGCAAAAAATAGCAACATAAATATATTTGTCCTCAAAAGTATGGACAAAATATAAAATATGTTAGCCCACATGGTAAATGATGTAAAGAGGACAAAATAAAAATGCCAGAATTATAGGTTTGGTTAGCACAACTCCCTAAAGAAAATGCAATAAAAAGCTATGAAATTGTTTGGAACATAAATAGGTATCAATTAAACTGTCAACTCGCCATGCAAAAAAAAACAAGCCCTCACACAGCTCCATTGGTGGAAAAATATAACCATTTTAATAGCCTTGGAAAATAGAAACACAAACCAAAATTTTATTAAACAAATTTCTTAATTTTTTTAAATCACTTAAATAAAAAAAATGCAAGTTTGTCATTTCTAAAACTGTACTAACCAGTAGAATCATGTTTTCAGGTCAATTTTACCATATAATGATATGGTAAAAACAAATGCCAAAACACAATGGCGGAATTGCATTTTTTTCAAATATTCAACCCTCTTGGAATTTTTTTTTTACTTTTTTTCAGCACATTGTATAGTGAAATGGATAATGTCATTTAAAAGTACAACTCGTCTCACCAAAAACAAACCCTTATAAAGCTATGTCAACAGAAAAATGAAAAAATTATGGCTCCTGAAAAAAGGGGAGGGAAAAGGCAAATGTAAAAAACAAAAATAGACTAGTAAGGCAAGAGATCTAACGCTCACATTTTTGGGAATAACATATTATCCTGCTGTTCTTCACTGCAAAAGAGTTATAAGGACTAGCCTCCTCTATCAATATGTTGTTTCACACAATGCACTAGATTGAATTAGGAAAATGTATAGGCATGAAAGTAAAGCATATTTTTTAAACAAGTAGTCCCTATTTTTTAAAGTTTGATTTCCACTGTTGATCTCATGGGAAAGCTCACATCAAACAGGCCAGACTTCCATTCATTCACCACATTATGTAGAGTACACGATGAAAGGTATACTTTTTACACTCTAGCTAGGAAAATTGATTCATATGGTTTTAATTTCATAGCGCACTGTGCCATCTGGACTCAGTTGAAGAGGAGAAAGTCTCACGTGCAGGAAAAAAGTATTTATTTTGAATTACTTTTTGATCAAAGCAGAACCTAACAATATGTGCAGGTCTTATGAGCAGGTACATTGGATGAAGATGAATGGTGATTGTGCAGTCTCATTCACGCTTACTCAATAAAGAAGTGATAAAATACAATTAAGGGGAAACTTTAGTGTTTCTAATTGTGTATATTCTAAAGGGAATAGCAAGCTGTGGTCTTATTATACACTCCTCAGTATTGAAATTGCAAAACCAAGAAGGAAAAGTCATGAAATTATGGAAATCACAGGATCACTAGATAGTGATAATCAAATAATGAAAAAATGGAAACAAAATTTTCAAAATATCTCAGTTTATTCAGTAATGAGTAGGAGTGTCGCCTGCTGAAATGGTTGCCATGCTGAATGCACTTGGACAAGAAAATCATCAAGAACCATTGTCGGCAGCTCCCTTTGCATTTGCTGACCAATCACGTGATGTTCTCAACGTTAGATGAGTCTTGAGACTCTGAAAGCCATGATAATAGTGTTTAGGTGTTAGGACACACTGGTTGTTCATAGTAGCATGAGCAATATATTATCTGGTGTTGTCTTATTGAAAAATGGCTACTGGGGCACTTTGGAGGAATGGTCGCACTACTGGTTTCAGAAACAAATTAATGAAATGGCGAGCTGTTAGTGTACCTGGGATGAAGACTAGAAGACACTGGATACTTTCTGCCATCCCACACCATAATCCTGGGAGTAGAACCCAGGTGATGTTCCCTTACTAAAGCCTTTTCATGGCATTATCCACGTGATCTTTAGACCAATCTCTGGCTATCATTGCATCCAAGACAAAAATGGGACTCAATGATAAATAAGATAGACCTCCACTCAAGCCTGCATTACATCATTCCAGCCTCTGGTCCCCATGAGGAGACCACATGGGCATAATTTCTATTTTTTTCCATCATTTGCAAATCATTAATATGTCTTTCGATCCTGTGATTTCCATAATTTCATTACTTTTCTTTTTTGGTGTTGCAATTTCAATGGTATGGAGTGCTGTTATCTCAGCAAGAATGGTGCAGTACCCAAACCTAACTATGTCACACAGATAAGTTTCTGGTACACACATGGTGCAAGCATTTCAACTCCTGTGGTAAATAATGTAAAAAACAATGGATGCTCTTCTTAAGTTAAGCAGGGTTATCTCAAACATAATAACACAAACAACTCTGATGCATGTATAAATTACATTAATTTTTTTTCAGTTTATACCCATAATTATAACTTTAGTAAGAATTTTGGGATCCAAATAACTGGCTGGTTAAATATGTAAGGTTATTTGGATATTTTTATACACTACTCAAAAGAATAAAGGAAACACTTAAACAACAGAATATAACTCCAAGTAAATCAAACTTCTGTGAAATCAAACTGTCCACTTAGAAAGCAACACTGATTGACAATCAATTTCACATGCTGTTGTGCAAATGGAATAGACAATAGATGGAAATTATTGGCAATTACAAAGACACACTCAATAAAGGAGTGGTTCTGCAGTTGGGGACCACAGACCACATTTCAGTACCAATGCTTTCTGGCTGATGTTTTGGTCAGTTTTGAATGTTGATTGTGCTTTCACACTCGTGGTAGCATGAAACTGACTCTACAACCCACAGAATTTGCTCAGGTAGTGCAGATCATCCAGGATGGCACATCAATGCGAGCTGTGGCAAGAAGCATTTCTGTGTCTGTCAGCGTAGTGTCCAGAGGCTGGAGGCGCTACCAGGAGACAGGCCAGTACACCAGGAGACGTGGAGGGGGCCATAGGAGGGCAACAACCGAGCAGCAGGACCGCTACCTCCGCCTTTGTGCAAGGAGGAACAGGAGGAGCACTGCCAGAGCCCTGCAAAATGACTTCCAGCAGGCCACAAATGTGCATGTGTCTGCACAAATGGTTAGAAACCGACTCCATGAGGGTGGTATGAGGGCCCGACGTCCACAGATAGGGGTTGTGCGCACAGCCCAACACCGTGCAGGACGCTTGGCATTTGTCACAGAACACCAGGATTGGCAAAGTCGCCACTGGCGCCCTGTGCTCTTCACAGATGAAAGCAGGTTCACACTGAGCACATGTGACAGACGTGACAGAGTCTGAAGACGCCATTGAGAGTGATCTGCTGCCTGCAACATCCTTCAGCATGACCGGTTAGGCAGTGGCTCAGTAATGGTGTGCGGTGGCATTTCTTTGGAGGGCCACACAGCCCAGAGATAGCCTGACTGCTATTAGGTACCGAGATGAGATCCTCAGACCCCTTGTGAGACCATATGCTGGTGCGTTTGGCCCTGGGCTCCTCCTAATGCAGGACAATGCCAGACCTCATGTGGCTGGAGTGTGTCAGCAGTTCCTGCAAGATGAAGACATTGAAGCTATGGACTGGCCTGCCTGTTCCCCAGACCTGAATCCAATTGAGCACATCTGGGACATCATGTCTCGCTCCATCCACCAACATCACGTTGCACCACAGACTGTCCAGGAGCTGGCGGATGCTTTAGTCCAGGTCTGGGAGGTGATCCCACAGGAGACAATCTGCAACCTCATCAGGAGCATGCCCAGGCATTGTAGGTAGGTCATACAGACACGTGGAGGCCACACACAATGCTGAGCCTCATTTTGACTTGTTTTAAGGACATTACATCAAAGTTGGATCATCCTGTAGTGTGTTTTTCCACTTTAATTTTGGGGGTGACTCCAAATCCAGGCCTCCATTGGTTAATAAGTTTGATTTCCATTGATGATTTTTGTGTGATTTTGTTGTCAGCACATTCAACTTTGTATACAACAAAGTATTCAATGAGAATATTTCATACATTCAGATTTAGGATGTGTTATTTGAGTGTTCCCTTTATTTTTTTGAGCAGTGTATTTTAATCGTTTTATATTGGATGTATTTGTGAACTTATAATTGGAGGAGGGTACCCACTTTCCAAGAAAACATTATTTCCCTGACACCCATTCTGCGAGTGAGACAGTTAAATTAGATTGAATAAAGAAGTGGCCAGTCTACCTGTACATAATTGTACTAAAGGTTACCAATTGATATGCCATACATTTTTTATGGTGAGAAATAGAGATGAGAGGATTGATCCTCAGAAGATTGAGTTTGAGTTGAATTTCCTGAAATTCGCGATTTCATGCAAATTCGAACACTAAGAGATTCAATTCACGGTTCACAAAAAGAGACTTACCTGGCACCATTTTCCAGCCTGGGGAATCATACAGAATAATGTTTTTTTGTGTGACCATGCAGGGTTCACCATAATACACTGTAGCTATGACATTTAATGGATTATGATACCTTGGCCATCACAGACCAATGGTTCCCAGAGCACAGTTTGTACAGCAGAGTTGTTTTCCATCTACAGAGTCACTGGGTAAGTCTCTCTCTTCTGAAGATGCAAGGTCTTATGGTCAACTGGGTCTTATGATCATTTAAATAAAGGAGAAAAGGGAGTATTTACTAAAAGGTATCAAGTTTATTTAATAACTATTAGAAAGAGCATGATCATAAACATATTGGAATCAAATAGACAGAAAATGGCAACTGACAAGCACGGGGGAGAAGAGCCCATACGACTGGGAATGAACAAATATATATAATTGTATCTGGGGTAGGTGGGAGGAGGCACAAAAAGTAACAGTCATTACACATTGAAGTATGCATAATGATGCCAAAGTCCCAACCAACTGTGCCCAATTATACAAATACCTTACCAATATGCCAGAGCGGGACCCCCGAGGTGTGGGAGCAGATCCCCAACGCACATTTTATGTATCGACTTCATGCTTTTTCAAGGGGAAATGTACTCTCCATGCATTATGATTTAAATTGATAATCATTATGTTAGTGGGATTTTGGATATTAGTTGGGGTCTTTTGATCAGTGTGGGCACTCTCTTTCTTTTATATAGATTGTAAGCTTTTATGATCAGTGAGGTCCTTTCTTCTGTATAGAGAGTAAACTCTTATTGTTAGGCGTAGGGCATTCGCTGGATCTGAAATGGGTTCAGAGACATCTGAGGTTTCTGTGGTCTCCCATTCAGGTCTAGCCAGGGCTGATGTTGCACAGCATTACCTTCAATCCCAACACCTAGCTAGTGCACAAGATACTTGGGTTGTATCTCAGGTGTTTGTGCCTAGCACTATGAAGTATAGGTTGCGGAGGGAGTCGGGGCTCCGGCAGCCTAAGTCCGAGATGCACCTCACTGAGCATGTCCGTGACATGGCGGACCGTGATTGGTGGTTCAGGAACCAGCTGATCCGGTGACCTGGCACCGCCTGATTGGTCACGGGTGTCGCCACCAATGGTGCGACTGTGGGGCAGGGCTTAATCTTTAAAAGGCCCGCCCACAAACATGGCGGCGCGCTCAGATCATTTGAGCAAGTGATGCCGTTGTGTGGACAACTCTGTTCCACGTGCTCCCTAGCTGTTCACTCCGTGGCCTGCCGATGCCAGACTTCGCTCGGCTGATTAGCACAGGTCGCATAGGCAGGTTAGCTCCATAGAGGCAGGTTAGCTCCATAGAGGCAGGTAGCTTCGCCTGGCAGCCTGGCTCAGCCAAAGGGGTCGCCTATCACCCCGAGCAGCCTGCAGACGTCCTGTGCACGGCTAACGCCGGTTCGCCACGTGGAGTTGAACCCATCAGTCCGGTAGCACGCCGGCTGGGGGCACGTGAACCCGTTAGCGTAGTCACACACGCATCCTAGCACCGACAGAGTAGTCCCTGTGCATTAACAGGGCTACAGATAGTTTTCCAGTCGCTCATCTCACGTGCTGCTAACGGAGATTGTGCGAACCGTTATACCCATTCCTGTGTGCTGTAACACGGAAGGGCTTATCGTTTAAGTTGGTTGTCTACCTTTTCACCCGGAAAGTGTTCGGCAGCAACCCACCTGGCTGCATCGCGGACCCCGGGGTCGGTTGCGTTCCATTTAAATAAAGTTGTCTGCAACCGCCCTCCTAACACTTATGGTCAGCAGGACTTTCTCTTTCTCCTTTGTCCAATGTGTATTTTACAAGCTTTAATTACAAGCTTTCCTTAATTGTGATTTTTACAAATTTTTTCTCCACAAATCACATTTTTGGGGGAAAATTCAATGAAGCCAGCAAATTCGAATTTTAAAAAATCCACTCATCTCTAATGTGGAAGAGTCTTTAATGTCCAGAACACTTTGAAGTAACTATTCTCACATGCTAGCTAATTCAATATCTTTTTACTTTTCTATTCTATTTTTTTAATCTGTTTTATGACAGATTAAATGGTCATTGTAGTTTCAGACAACTTAATCTCAATTGATAAGTAAGTTGGGGTAGGCAAGCCATTTGTCAGTGCCCCCAGTGCTTGCTGGGAAGTGAAGGAAAAGAAGCTCCTTGAACTGTAGTGCTGACAAAATAAAGAGTGTATGGAAAGTCCCAAAACTTGAGAATTATAACAATTACAGGAAAAATTTGACTAATATGTTCAGGAAAAGCAGTTTTAACATAGCATTCAACCATTCTGGATTCAGCGGGACTGTCTCAATTTGAGGACTCAGACGCTCAGTCCCAGCATGTCAGGGCTTTGTCCCAACTTTCTCTCACTCTCACCTCTCCATTGCTCTGTAAGCTCCTCTTCTGGGAATGGGATCCACAACATTTCCATAAAAGACTGCAGCTAAAACCATGAACCACGGCCCTCACTGATCAGCATAAGAAAATTTGGTATACTTGAGCTGCATTGCATTCTCTGAGCCTGCAGGCAGATGATACAGGTACATGGAGATACATCTGGATATACAGTAGCAATGTGTAAATCGTGGAGATCTTGTATGGGCTTGAGAGGGTTATGGTTAAGAAATGATTTACAATTTGGGATAACCCAACTAGAACCCTCACTAACAAGTCCTACCACTTAACTTTTATTATGAATTAAAATAGTGGGGTAATAATAAATATGAAACATTCTGTCCTATATTGCCTAAACGATTCTAATATAGTGTAGAGGCGATTGCAAAGATATTACTTAGTGACATCCCGGGGTGTCAACATTATAAGGCAGACAGGACAGTTTTTACTGGCGCACATGTCCCACAACATGTTTCACCACAGATGCGGCGTCATCAGGGTATGGGACTATAGCTAGAACCTATTGTATATAATAAAAATTAAGTTTAGGACTAGTTAGTGAGGGTTCTTGTTGAGTTATCCCAAATATTAAATTATCATTAATATTTATTATTATAGCGCCATTTATTCCATGGTGCTTTACATGTGAAAAGGGGTATACATAGCAAACAACAAGTACAATAATTTGAACAGGAACGAGTAACCGACTGCTACAGGAGGAGAGAGGACCTGCCCGTGAGGGCTCATAATCTACAAGGAATGGGTGAGGATAAAGTAGGTGAGGTTAGAGCTGGTCTTGCAGCGGTATGGTGGAACGGTGGTTACTGCAGGTTGTAGGCTTGTTGGAAGAGGTGGGTCTTCAGGTTCCTTTTGAAGGTTTCCATGGTGAGCGAGAGTCTGATATGTTGGGGTAGAGAGTTCCAGAGTGCACAACTATGCGATTGTGGGAAGAGGAGATAAAAGGGGAGTAGAGAAGGAGATCTTGTGAGGATTGGAGGTTGCGTGCAGGTAAGTACTGGGAGACTAGGTCACAGATGTATGGAGGAGACAGGTTGTGGATGGCTTTGTAAATATCTGTATAAAGCAGTGTATTTCTATGTACTTGTTTCCTACAGGGAAAATAAAAGTAAGACTTTTTGCTATAAAATTACTAAAATGTAATAAACATTTTTTTTTACAAAATTGCTATTTCCTTTTGTTTTAATCTCCCCAGGATTCAAACTCACAACTTCTAGCATTGCAGGCGGAAGATAAAGTTATGAGCCACAAGCTCCGCTGACATCAATGGGAGAATTTTATTTACTTGATCTGCAGTGCAGGTTGTGATCCCACAGGGAGATAACACTGATACATAGTTATACATCTGTACATAGCTGTGTACTTCTACATCCCTGTGTTGAAGAGATGAAGAAAAAGTCATATTTTTTGTTCCTAAAAAATAATGAATAACAATTACATTAATGTAATTTTTAAAGTGCTATTTTAACCCCTTCCTGACGTATGATGTATCTGTACGCCATATTTTGCGGTGCAAAATGGAGTCCACAAACTATTTTAGAAAAATCAGTGGCGCAAAAGTAAAATAGTGCTCCATCCCTACTTTATTGCCAAACAGTACTGTACATCCTTATATGGGGTATTGCTATACCCGGGAGAAATTGTGTAACAAATGATGGGGAGTTTTTAACCATTTTCCCTTGTGAAAGTGTAAAATTTGGGGCAAAAACAGTATTTTAGTGATAAAAATGTAATTTTTAGTTCTTCACCACTCAATGATATGCAATTCTGTGACATACTTGTGGTGTTAAAATCATCACTGCAACACAACATATATTCACTGAGGGGTGCAGTTTGTAAAATAGGGTCACTTATAGAGGGTCCTGCTGTTCTAGTACCTCAGGGGCTCTGCCAATGTGACATGACACCTGCAAAAGCTGCATTTTAATATAGCGCTTCTTCCCTCCTGAGCTTTGCACTGTGCCTGAAAAGTAGCTTTCGACTATACTGCCAATATACCATAGTATATTGGCAGACTCAGGAGAAATTATGTAACAAATTATGTGGTCAATTTTATACTATTTCCCTTTTTTAATAAATAAAAACTTGGAGCCAAAACAACATTTTACTGGTAAAAATGTAATTATTTTTTCTTCACCACCCAATAGTATAAAATGTTGTGACACACCTGTCGTGTCAATATGCTCACTGCACATCTAAATTAAATCTGATGACATATATAATATTCCTAAACTCAGGAGAAATTGTACAACAGATTGTATGGTCCATTTTCTCCTGTTATCCTTGTGAAAATGAACAATTTTTGGCTAAATCGTTTTTGTGAGAAATTTTTTTTTTTTTTTACTTTCATGGCTCAACTTAATAAAATTCTGTGTAGCAACTGTAAGTTCAAAGTGCTCACCAAACATCTAGATAAATTCCTTGAGGGTGTAGTTTCCAAAATGGGGTCACTTGTGGGTGGCTTCCACTGTTCAGGCACATCAGGGGCTCTGAAAATGCAACATGACATCCGATATCCCAGCCAATTTTTCTCTCCAAAAGTCAAATGGCTCCTTCTCTTCTGAGTTTTGCAAGGTGCCCAAACGATAGTTTTCCTCCACATATGGGGTATTGGTGTTCTCCGGAGAAATTGCACAACAAATCGTATGGTCTATTTTCTCCTGTAACCCTTGTGAAAATGAACAATTTGGTGCTAAAGCAACATTTTTGTGGGAAAATTAGATTTTTTAAATTTTTACTGCTCAACTTTAGAAAATTCGGTGAAGCAATTGTGGTTTCAAGGTGTTCACCACACCTCTAGATGAATTCCTAGAGGAGTCTAGTTTCCAAAATGGCATCAATTGTGGGGGGTTTCCACTGTTTAGGCACATCAAAGGCTCTGCAAATGCTACATGGCATCCGGTATCTATTCAAGCTAGTTTTGTGCTCCAAAAGTTTAATGGCGCTCCTTCACTTCAGAGTCCTGCCGTGCCCCAAGCAGTAGTTTTCCTCCACATACAAGGTACCGGCGTAGTCAGGAGAACTTGCACAACAAATTTTATGGTTTACTTTCTCCTCTTACCCTTGTAAAAATTGAAAATTTGGTGGGAAAAATTAAAATGTTAATTTTTTTCCTTCGACATTTCTTTCATCCCTGTGAAGTACCTAAAGGGTTAATAAACTTCTTGAATGTGGTTTTGAGCACTTTGAGGGGTGCAGTTTTTAAAATGGTGTTTTGTGTAACATATAAGTCTCAATGTCATTTCAAATGTGATGCTATCCCTAAAAATATAGTTCTGTAAATTTAGTTGGAAAAATGAGAAATTGCTGATAAACCTTTAACCCTTCTAACTTCCTAACATAAAAAATTACATTTCAAAAATGACGCGGATGTAAAGTGAACATGTGGGAAATGCTATGTATTAATTATTTTGTATGGCTCGACTAACTGGTTTAAGGATATAAAAATTGAAATTTTGAAAATTGTGAAATTTTAAAAATTTTCGCCAGGATCACATGTAAAAAACAGAGTTGCATTTTTAAAAGCAGAATCAAAGCTTTTTCTGTACTATAGAAAAACACATTACAAATGCAGCTTCACATCTGCACCAAAACTGCATCAAATAGCGTGGACAATGAATAAAACAAACAGCAAAAATGCAATGATCTCTGTCACTTCTGACATTTCTTCCTACCAGGGTAGAAAGAAATAGCAAGTGGATGTGGCGTGGGGTATGGCTAGAGTCGTAGTCAAAATTTGCCACATCGTTTGTCCCTCTTTCTGTTCTGTGAAAGTTCGGATGTATGATTTTAGCTTGTTGACAGGGATGGGGATAGCAACACCATGCTTTTCTATGACTTTTTGTGTGAGATGACAGGTAAGCTTTAAGTTTTATTTTGATATTGTTGATTGATTTTTCTATACAACAGCAGAGATGCCGACGCAGATTACAAGAAGTGAGGTGGGGGGGGGGATTTTTGTCTGTCTGTACCTTCTCTTCTGCCTGTTAAATTGCATATAGGCATAAAAGGGAGATGAGCTTTCAATTCAGGGCAGGCAAGCCATTGAACAATGGCAAGTAAGGCTGTCAGAAACAAACACTTATTTTATGGATTGAAGGGATTCACTCTCTCGGGTAGCCGCTTTGGACATGAAGCCACAGGGTTTCTATATCACACACGGAATAGTGTGTATTTCCACTGGTTGTACAGTACCAAAAGCAAAACCATAAACTATAACCATAAACATGAAATCCCTAGCCTTGCCCAGGCACTAATTAAACAGTGTAGACCCTGGCTAACTCAGACACTACTGAGTTAGTCTCCTAACAGTTCCAATGCAACCCACTCGACTCAGCTTCCCCCAGCTGACTGACCATTGACACATGGCCTGGTTCTAGTAATGGCTATACAGGCGTACCTAATTTGGACCTGTAGTGCTAGGATTTAACCCTTGCTTACCTGTCTCTCCTACAGGACACATTGGAATATCTTAACCAACCATGTGTTAGAACCCTCCTGTTAGTTTTTGCTATCTTGTGTTTTGGGGTCACGTGACCAGCTGCCTATATATTCCAGCTCCGCCCTTCTGACTTTGCTGGACTTCAGTGTTTTTGCCTGTCTCTCTAGCCATGTGCTTCGGTGCCTATCTCTGTCTAGTTCGCTTAGTCCTCTTGGACCTCTAGTTCTTTTTGTCAGTTTGTCTTTTTGCTCTGCAACAACATCTGTTAGGAGGTGTCCCATTTTTGTCCCAGTCCTTAGTTCTTTAAGGGACCCCTCCATTTATTCTATAGGTCTCCGTTCAGACTAGCCGAGGACTAAGGCGGGTCTGTTCACAAGGAACTGGTTGCCCGCTACATCGTAGGCATTCAGCTTAGTCTTACTGTAGGGACAGCTTTTCCCATTCTTTCCTTAGTTTATGTTGCAGATCATAACAGTAAGTCCAGCCCAAAAAAAAAAAACTAAAAGGAAAGAAATTCGGGGATCAGTATGGTTTCCGTCAAGGATTTGGCTCAATGCCTGCAGGGATTGTCTCTGGAGGTGGCCGAGCTTCAGCAACACGTGAGTAGCTGTCCTGGAGCACATTTTGTCGAACCCAAGGTAGGACTGCTTGATATGTTTTATGGTAAACAGCAAGATTTTTTTTCCTTGAAAAATGCTTGTTTGTTATATTTTCGTTTGAGACCAAGGTCCTCTGGGAATGAATCACAGCGCATTGGTTTTATTATGTCACTTTTGCGCAAAGAACCACAGGGGTGGGCCTTTTCTCTCCAACCTAATGATCCGTGTTTAAGTTCTGTTGAAGAATTTTTTTCTGCTATGGGGCTATTATATGATGATCCTGATCGAATCTGATCTGCTGAATCAGAACTTAGACGTTTAAATCAGGGGTCAGATGATGTTGAAATTTATTGCACACACTTCAGGAGATGGGCTTCAGAAGTTAAGTGGAATGATTCGGCGCTGAAAAGTTTATTTCTTGCTGGTCTGAGTGAAAGGGTTAAGGATTTGCTAATTGCATTCCCTGCACCTGAGATTCTTAAGGAAGCTATGCAGTTAGTTGTTCGTGTGGACAGGAGAATAAGGTCCAGGGTCAATGATGTAAAAACTCCTGGGTAAGGACGGATGATGTCTCTGCTCCTAGGCTTGTTAAAGCTTTCCACAGGAGGTTTCCTGATAGGCCTGGGCCTGGAGGATCTGGAGGATCCTCATTGAAGAGGGAGTACTGTTAGAACCCTCCTGTTAGTTTTTGCTATCTTGTGTTTTGCGGTCACGTGACTAGCTGCCTATATATTCCAGCTCCGCCCTTCTGGCTTTGCTGGACTTCAGTGTTTTTTGCCTGTCTCTCTAGCCAGGTGCTTTGGTGCCTATCTCTGTCTAGATCGCTGGGTTCTCTTGGACCTCTAGCACTTTTTGTCAGTTTGTCTTTTTGCTCTGCATCAACATCTGTTAGGAGGTGTCCCATTTTTGTCCCAGTCCTTAGTTCTTTTAGGGACCCCTCCCTTTATTCTATAGGTCTCCGTTCAGACTAGCCGAGGACTAAGGCGGGTCTGTTCACAAGGAACAGGTTGCCCGCTACATCGTAGGGATTCAGCTTAGTCTTACTGTAGGGACAGCTTTTCCCATTGTTTCCTTAGTTTATGTTGCAGATCATAACACCTTTAGGGTTCTAAGTGATACATGTCTGCAGCCTATAATTCTGATGTAAAGTCATCAACTGCTTTCTTTGCATACTGTGTAATTATGACAAATACAGTCATAATAATTTGTACAGATTTCTCCAGGGTAAAAAAATGTCACATATGTTTTTTTGTTTTTTTTTACAGATATTGGAAACAATGTGACTTGTTTTTACTGACTGTCCAGAAAATTCTTGATGGTTGACAACCCGGATGGCAAAAGGAATTCATGCTGTAAAGTGGTCGAAGGGAAGTTTCATGGTTAATTGTGCCGGTGAAGACGAAAAGAGTGCATAACAAATTTCAGAACTTTATAATCGAGAAAGTTCTTGATCATTTTAGACTGGTATTTGCATTAAAAGAACTTTCACATTTTTCTAGCACATAAAGGGCAATAAGACTATGCTTTTCTTCAGATTTTGTGTGAAAGGACAGGTACATCTTAAAACAATTTGGTGCATTTTGACAACAAAAATTAAAGTCTATGCCTACATGTAGGCTAAGATTTGCACAGGCAATGGTCTCCAATTCCACTGAGTTTACTTTATAAAAGTGCACGTGAAGGCAACCCCCATTTTTCTTGACACTTTTCAAAGAATGACAAAATAAAATCACAATTTGTTGTACAAATTTGGACGATGTCACAATGTGACTTTTACATGTTATGCCAAAAATTTCTGTTTATAGTTTGCTAAATGTAGACTATGCATGAAAATATATTTAAATATTGAAATAAGACACACACTAAGGAAATGTCTGTATGATTAATACCTTATTATCTGGCTCGCATGTTTTCTAGTGACCTATTTCTCAAAGTTATGCAGCATATATCATAAAAAATTATGCTCCTGCTCTTATATATTTTAGGTATTGCTGCTATTGAATTACTAATCATTCACTTTATTTGACTATTCTGGGTCAGTTCTTTCACACAGATGTAGAACACAAAATTTACATTTCCCAGGAGCTGTGGCCATAGATCTATGTAGGTCAATGCTCATTTTTCATGACTGCAACCATCTAATATGTTGTTTTCATTATGTAAATTCTGCAACTCAAGTATGGACAATGTTCCCACAATACTTAAATGAGGTCCATAAAATATCATAGTTCTTATTTTTCACATAAATTCCCTAGTATCACTTAACCTTTTATTTGCTTCTTGATTAAAGAGATCTCTTATCTCAGTCTGACCAAACTGCAGAATTTACTATTGCTTATAGATTCCTATTTATAAAAGGACTTACCGTTTTTTTCTGTGTATAAGGCCAAGTGCACACGTTCAGTATTTGGTCAGTATTTTACATCAGTATTTGGTCAGTGTTTGTAAGCCAAAACCAGGAGTGGAATAATCAGAGGAAAAGTATAATGGAAACACGTCACCACTTCTGTAAAACATGCAGAAGTGGTCACGTGTTTCTATTATACTTTTCCTCTGATTTTTCCACTCCTGGTTTTGGCTTACAAATACTCAGGTAAAAAACTCACCAAATACTCATATGCAAGTGGTCTAAGACGCACTTTAAAGCATTAAAAAATCACGCAGAAAAGCTGTTGCGTCTTATAGTCCGGAGGCCGGAAGCACTCACTGTGGGAGGAAGAATTGAGCAAGGCCAGAAGGAAATGTCTAACTCAACATCAGACTCTGGTCTGTCGGCTGTACATCCTGTCCGCTGTACAACCTATCTGCTGTACATCCTGTCCGCTGTACACCCTGTTCGCTGTACACCCTGTTCGCTGTCTCCTCTTGACATCACATTGAATTTCTCACCTTTCCCTCCTGCTGACTCTTGGAGCACAGCTTTTCAACGCTGTTCAGAACATCTCATATACTATGTACTAGAGTGTATTTTGAGTAAAGAGAGAACATATGCATGACTGGAAGGAAGACACATAGCCACGATCCTCTGGTAAACTTTTTTTTTATCTCATGGTGACAGTAAATCACTTTGCAATTGTTTTGGTTCTAAGTGTGGAGGTATCTGCCAAATGTGCTTCTATGTGTATTTCACACTGAGAGCATGATCTCAGCTGCAGGGTATCGGCCCTACCCATAGGTCATAAATACACAATGACCAGGACAACTATATCTGCAATACTTCCACTCCAGGGCTTTGGTGCTTTTATTTTGCTTCCATGTAAATAAAACAGCAAAATCATGTTGCTTACGCATACTGATGCCCAATATGGTCATCATACCAGCTGAAAGAGCACCAAGGGGCTTTCCTACTAAAGACCTGCAATTCCTATCTGCAGGATTCATACAATGGTATGATTCATGGGGGGTATATGAGCACCGAAACCCCCACTAATTTCAAAACCTGTGTGAATAGAAAGACCGAGTGCATGTTTGATCACAAATCTATTTGGGATTTATAGTAGAGGTCAAAAAGTGAAGTAAGAAGATAATAATAAGACCACTGGTTTACAAGTATTATATATCAATCTTGATATGGTTGTTCTGTAGAATAAAAGGAATATAAGATATTAAACCCCTCTCCTATCCTTGACGGCAGAAGTTGAATTGAAGTGAACATTTAAAAAGTTTTAAATGTTGTGTTCTTATTTTATGCTTTCTAAATCTATGGTGCGTCCTATAGAATCATAGAATGTTAGAATTGGAAGGGACCTCCAGGGTCACCATGCCCAACCCCATGCTCAATTCAGGATTCACTAAACCATCTCAGACAGATGTCTGTCTAGACTCTGTTTGAAGACTTCAGTTGAAGGAGAACTCAACACTTCTCAGGGAAGCCTGTTCCACTCATTGATCACCCTCACTGTCAAAAAGTTTTTTTCTAATATCTAATCTGTATCTTCTTCCTTTCACTTTCATTTCATTGATTCTCATGTTTACATGTGCAAATGAGAATAAGGATGATCCCTCTACACTGTGACATCCCTTCAAATATTTGTAGGTAGCTATTAAGTCTCCTCTTAACCTCTTTTTTGCAAGATAAACATTTCCAGATCCTTTAACCGTTCCTCGTAGCACATACTTTGCAGTCCTCTCACCATCCTGGTAGCTCTTCTCTGAACTTGCTCCAATTTTTTAATATATTTTTTAAAATGTGCTGCCCAGAACTGGACAGTATTCCAGATGAGACCTGAGCAAGAAGGAATAGAGGGGGATAATTACTTCATGTGATCTAGACTCTATGCTTCTCTTAATACATCCCAGATCTGTGTTTGCCTTTTTTTGCTGCGGCTTCACACTGTTGACTCATGTGTAGTCTGTGATCTATTAATAAATCAAAGTCTTTTTCACACATGAATTTTTTGTTTTTCTTGCCCAGATGTAGAATCTTGAATTTCTCCCTGTTAAATACCATTCTATTAGTTGCTGCCCATTGTTCTAGCTTATCTGGAACCTTCTGAATCCTTTCTCTGTCGTCTTTAGTGTTAGCTATCTCTCCTAGCTTTGTATCATCAGCAAATTTGATTAGTTTACCTTCAGTTCCCTTATCTTCTAGATCATTTATAAAAATGTTGAAAAACATTGGGGCCAGGACAGAGCCTTGTGGTACCCCACTTGAAACACTCTGCCAATTGGATGTGCAACCATTAATTACCACTCTGAGTATGATCACTGAGCCAGTTATGAATCCACCTAACCGTAACCTTTTCAATCCCATACTTTGTCATTTTTTCAATAAGGATAGTATGAGATACTTATTATAGTCAGGTGCATCTTACAGTCTGAAAAATATGGTAGTTAGTGAGATGGCTGAAGTGATTTGAGCCATAATTATCAATTAATAACTATTTTCTTTATTATTTGGTGCTGCCTAACAAAAAATTACATCTACAACTGCTATGAGCAGACAAAGCTGTGTACTGAAGTTTACCTTATTAATTCGACTTTTCGATCTTTGAGGGAGAATTATTAAACTATTTCTGCAAGTTTTTTTGGCAAAAAAAAGTCCAGATGGCAAAAGCCAGTTTTAATGACACTTTTGTAAAATGGGAGGGACAGTGGTCAACTGTATCTCAATAAACGTATTGATAGAAAGAAAGTACTATAAATATATAAAAATCTGGCTCAGATTTCAGTTTATAGGACACATGCTGCCCAAGATGGGTCAGACATAAACCTCTTAATAAACTAAGTGCAGCTGACTCTAGTATGCTTTCAAAACTGGAATAAAAAATTTCATTTTTAATTTTATCAATATTGTTTGTAACTATTTTTGCACCGTTTATGGCAGAAATTGGTGTAAACTCTAGTAAATATCTTTAAATGCAATTTGGATGGTCATAAAGTACACTATTAGGATTATTCTACTGATATTTTACATTGGGGTTTTCTTGGAACAGACTTCCATGTTAGTTAATGGGTTTGTCCGCCGCAGCTCACATCGGGAGGTGAGCTAAGAATACTGGTGTATTTGTGACTTGTGCTGCCCAGCTAGGCAGACTCTGTGCACTCTCAAGCTGCTAAGTACAGGTAATTTCAGCTCTCTGCTATGGCCAAAGGGTCAGTACCACACCCTCTTTAAACTTTCAGCATACTTACCAGTTATTGTTTTGATTGTCTTAGAAATCTCTGGTGCTTTTTGTTTGTTGACTTCCTGTTTCTGATCTGGCTTTATTAATTAGACTTTGTATTCTTCGAAATCCCACCAGAGTTTGACCATGGCTTTTTTGACTCCACTCTTGGCTGACCTTCTGGTATCTGACTTTAGTTATTCCTCTTGTTATGCTTTTGTATCCTGATTATATCACTAGTCATGCCCTTGTGTTACTGAACCAGTTAGTTTTACGACACTAGCCTCAGGGTCACTCTCCTGGTCAGCAGTTACTTTGTGGACTAAACAGAAAAGGCCACATATTAAGTCCATATCTCCATATAGAAGTTAAAGGATCAAAGGTAGGCTTCCTTCAGGACCTATTAGATGAAGTGACTAGTGCCAAGTCTTTTCAAGATGTTTTATTTTTTCCGCTGACAGACTCTAAAAGACTTACACACTTAATAAGTCTGTCTAAAATTATTTTTGCTACAATTTTGGCACAACTACTCATGTAATCCTGGCACATGAGTAATAGGAACATGTCCTGGGTTTTACCATTAAAATATTTCAACAAAAATGCTATGCTATGAAAAACACTTACAATTCATGGCGTTTTTTACATCAGAGGTAATCAAACATGGGGTTGACTCTTTAAAGGGGTTGTCCACTACTTGGACAACCCCTTCTCATTCGTCAGGTTTGGACCCATTAAAATAAAAACACCTATACTCACCTCCCATGCTGGCATCTTTCCAGCTCGTGTTCCCGGGACTCACGTGAGGTTGTTGCGTCACATGAGCTCTGCACCCATTCAATGCCAGCTTCACTATCCCCGCCTTCAGATGTATTGAACATCAACAGTAAGTCAGGGCTGCGGCTGCTCTGACTTCCTTTTGATGTTCAATTTGTCTGAAGCCGGGGACAGTAACACTAGCACTAATTGGATGCACGGCTAAGGTGACATAACAACCTCACGTGAGTACTGGGAACGCGATTGCTGACACTTCAGGAATGGCGCCGGTACCAGAGATGAGTATAGGTGTTTTTATTTTAATGGAGCTAAACATGAGGAATGAGAAGGGGCTGTCCAAGTAGTGGACAACCCTTTTAAGTTGCAGCAAAGATCCATGGTTAAGGAGCTGGAGGCAGCAGTAAGACATTAACCGGAATGGTGGCTACACCGTTGATCACAACATTGGACCCTTTTGTTATACACAGTTGTATACAAATTTCTTCAGATCAGATTCATCTCAATAACATTAGGGACCATCATGGAAAATAATACATGTGAAGAAAATAACCTTGAAATAAATTTAATTCAAGAGGAAACAGTAGACATTACAATGATATGTGGTAATAACAGCCCTGCTGAGATTTAATTAGTTAATACATAAACCTTTGTCTGGTTTATTGCAAGGATTATCCCCTCACCCATCACTGTCTCAACAATGTAAAATCTCACGTACTTCATCACAGCAACACAGTACAGAATTTCTCTATAGTCCAACATGCAGCACAACGCTCTTACAAAACTAGAAGTGGTCCTAGCATTTTGAAGATTAGCAGATAGCCCAGCAGCTCTTGGGATTCATTGATAGAATGTGTACATTAAATCTGATTACTTGATATAATTGCTGCTGAGAGATTACATAAGGAGCCAAACTACAAAAGAGTGTGTATACTCATTTCCTCAAAAATATCTCTATACATTAAATGTGACCACTGTGATCTCCTCTAGATCATGGTTGAAAGACCACAGTTTATTTGAGGCTTTAGAGTTTCAATATAATCAGCATGTTCTATAATGGAATCATTTCGGTAATAGAAATTTGCTGTTACTATACCTCCTATCCACTGATTCAACATTTCTTTATGACACAATGCAGTGAATAACAACAACTAAATTACATGAGAAGTTTTTAAAAATCAATTAAAAGCTCACTAAGGAGCTATGCTCAGGATAAAGTCGTTTGACAGTACTGATAGGTCTTAGTAGACCAAGCATAGTTTTAATAGCGGCAAGCATCACATAATTAGAACTTTGAAGGCAAAATCCAAATTATGTCTAAAAAATTAATGTTCTCCAAAAATCTTATGATGTTTCAGGAATATGGAAAAGTTTGTAATAAAAAAAAGCAAAAGATAAAGTAAAGAGCCTAAAGTAAAGTAAACAGCATGATGTTCTGTCTGCCATTTTTGGCAGAATTTGTGATGGCAGAAGAGGAAGGAGAAGCCTCCAACACAGAAGTGAACATAGCCTAAATGTAAGATACCCACCTTACCCCATTCCGGTACTATCTTCTTCCACAATCACTGCTCCAAATCTGTGGGATGCTGTGACAGTGGGGAAAGCTGTGATGAAATCCCCCCCTTCCCACTTTGATTGGATAGGGTTGGGTTGAATGTAGCCCTGTTTGAATTCCTTAGTGACATCCTAACGTCCGTGTGAAAAAAATTACAACATGCACTATAGTCTTTCATATATCGAATGAGACAAGTCTATAGTTGCACAAAAAAATCAGATCCCATATAGAACATCCGTATTGCATATGATTGTTCTGGATACATTGCGCTGTCTTATCTATTAGAAACCTGAGTGCGTTATGAGCCAGATGATTTCAGTCTGATACTAAATTAATTATTCTGATAATGTACATCTTAAAATGTTGATGTATAAATATGGATGCCACACTGATGTCACACGCACATGAAATATGGACACAGAAATGGTACACAGATGGCACACTGATGACAATAAATTGTATGAGTTTTCTGGAAGAAAATTCTTAGTCTGACCCCAGCACAACTGATATATTGTTAAGAGTTAAAGGATAAAAAAAAGTTCAGAAAGTCTACCTGCTTCAGTGAAAAAATAAGTATGAGAAAAAAAATGGAAAAAACTAGGATGCAATCTTAGAAAAAAGAATCATTATGTTTCTCTCGGATGGTAACACTAAAGCGACGTTTACATGTTCAGTATTTGGTCAGTATTTTACCTCAGTATTGGTAAGCCAAAACCAGGAGTGGAACAATCAGCGGAAAAGTATAATAGAAACACATCACCACATCTGCATTTTCCACCGGCTCCTGGTTTTGGCTTACAAATACTAATGTGAAATACTGACCACATACTGAATGTGGCCTTAAATGAATGTAATTGATAGTTCAAATTTCTGTATTCACAAAAGAGATACCTTTTGTAGTGCATTGAGCTGTAGGGTGGATTGATGCTAAAAGGGGAAAAAAAAAAACTCTTTTAGGATGTGCGCCCACGATGCGTTTTTTAAGCTTTTCCGCAGCGGCAAAAACGCTGCAGAAACGCTTAAAAAACAGATGGTAGAAGGCCTGCCATGTTCCCCAATAATAATCCGCATGTGCTGTGCAAATGCTGCAGAAATTTCCGCTGCGGATTATCATTGCGGAAAAAAATGCAGCACTACCAATTATTTTGCGGAAGTGCTGCGTTTTTGCCGCCATTGACTTGCATTGGAACGCTTGGATTCCGCATCACTGCATCTGTAGATGCGCATTCCACGCGTTTCAATGTGCAGATGGTACCCGGGTTTGGAGGACAGGAGACTCTCCTCCGGACCCGGGTACCATAGAACCTGTGAAAAAAAGAATAAAATAAAAAATAAATATCATATTTACCTTCTGATGGCCCGCGGTGCGCTTGTCTTCCCTTGTCGGCAGATCGCGATGGACTGAAGGACCTGCGCTGACATCATAGTCATGTGACGGCAGGTCCTTCAGTGTACCGCGATCTGCCAGCAGCCAGGACGCAGCGAAGGAAGACTGCGGGGGCCATCGGAAGGTAAGTATAGATTTATTTTTTATTTTTAAACATTCTTTACGGTCACAGTATATAAATCCATGCCTTTTGCATGGATTTATATAGTGTGACCAAGTTGACAAGCACTTTCCAAGTGATGCTAAAATCGCTTGGAAAGCGCTTGTCAACCCGCATGCTTAAATGCAAGTGAAGAACGCTTCACATCCGCATGTCCCTGGCAGGAAAAACGCATGTACAATCCGCATGTGTTTTTTCTGCCAGGGACATGCAGATACGCTCAGGAAAAATCCGGAGCATTTCTGCATCGTGGGCACATAGCCTAAATCTTTTTCTTTAGCGAGTGTGAAGGAGCTGAGTGTGACCGGAGTGTAAGTGCAAACAGAAGTAAGTGTGTGACTTGTTTTTCAGTGACTTGGATTCAGGGAGTTTGGAAGGGAGGAATTTGGACTGAATTGCTGTCTGTATTGTATTAATTTTTTACGTTTCTTTTTACTTAACATTTCTGTCTAGTGCAATCCCCATTAGGAAATGAGTTCCATTATTGACAATGCTATCCAGTGTACATCTTGCCACATGTATGCAATCCTTGAACAGCCGGTCGTGGGGGCATACTGCTGTGTGAGATGTGTGCACGTTGTGCGTTTGGAAGCCCAGGTACTGGATCTAAATGAACAGCTGACAACACTGAGATCCATTGACAATATGGAAAGGAGTCTGCTGCTCACTGAGCAGCTGCTCACTGGGGTAGATGTGGGGGAGGGTGGTAGTAGGGAGCTGCAGGACAGTGAGGCATCTAGCTGGGTGACATTTAGAAGGGGGGGTAGAGGGAAGAGTGCCAGGGAGGCTAGTCCTGATCTAGCACACCCCAATAACTTTGCAAAGTTGGCAGATGAGGGGGTTGTCGGTACAGGGGTATCACTGCTGCAGAAAGGCATGTCCTCTGAAAGCCGGAGGAGTGTCAGCTCCAGTAAGGGGGGAAATAGGAGAGCAGGCCAGGCAGGTGCTGGTAGTGGGGGACTCAATTATTAGGGGAACAGATAAGGCAATGTGTCACAAAGACAGGCATCGTCGAACAGTGTGCTGCCTACCTGGCGCTCGAGTCCGGCACATCGCTGATCATGTTGACAGATTACTGGGAGGGGCTGGTGACGACCCAGCAGTCATGGTGCACATTGGCACAAATGACAAAGTTAGAGGAAGGTGGAAGGTCCTTAAAGATGATTTCAGGGAATTAGGCTGAAAGCTTAAAGCAAGGACCTCCAAGGTGGTATTCTCTGAAATACTACCTGTATCACGTGCCACACCAGAGAGGCAATGGGAGTTTAGGGATAAAAATAAGTGGCTCAGGAACTGGTGTAGGAAGGAGGTGTTTGGGTTCCTGGAGAACAGGGCCGATTTCGCAGCTGGCTACAGATTCTACTCTAGGGATGGGCTGCACCTCAATGGGGAGGGTGCAGCTGTACTGGTGGAGAAAATGGTTAGAAGGTTGGAGGAGTGTTTAAACTATGGATTGGGGGGGAGGGTATTCATTTCATAGGTGGGGAAGATAGTGCAGATAGTGACCTGGGCACAAATAAAGAAATTGTGGGTGGGTTAGAGTCAATATAGTAAGAAGGAATAGAGGTACAGAGAGATACATAAAATGCATATACACTAATGCCAGAAGCCTCACCAACAAAATGGAGGAATTAGAATTAATTTTGTAGGAAAATAATTATGACATGGTGGGGATATCTGATACATGGCTGGATGAGAGCCATGACTGGGCAATTAATTTACAGGGCTATAGTCTGTCCAGAAATGACCGTACAAACAAGCGAGGGCGTGTGTGTGTTTATATGTAAAATCATCCTTAAAACCCATCTTGCGTGAGAATACATGTGAATCTAATGAAAATGTAGAATCCCTGTGGGTGGAGATAAGGGGAGGGGGAAAAAATTATAAATTACTGATAGGGATTTGTTATAAGTCTCCAAAAATAATGGAAGCAGCAGAGAATATCCTCATAAAGCAAATAGATGAAGCAGCGACTCAAGGAGAAGTCATTATTATGGGGGACTTCAACTACCCTGAAATACATTGGGGAATAGAAACCTGTAGTTCAAGCAAAGGTAATAATTTTTGACAACTTTGAGAGACAATTACCTTTCACAACTGGTTCAGGACCCAACAAGAAGGGTTGCACTGCTTGACCTAATATTAACCAACAGGCCAGACCGCATATCAAATATATGAGTTGGGGGTCACTTGGGTAATAGTGATCACAAAATAATAAGTTTTCATTTATCCTTTAATAAGATGTGTAGTAGAGGGGTTACAAGGACACTAAACTTCAGGAAGGCAAATTTCCAACAGTTGAGAGATGATCTTAGTGCAATAAACTGGGACGATATCCTGAGACATAAAACTGCACAAAGCAAATGGGAGACATTTATTAGCATCCTGAATAGGACCTGTGCACAATATATACCCTATGGTAATAAACATGCTAGAAATAGGAGGAAACCACTATGGCTAAATAGAGCTGTAAGGGGCGGAATAAGTGACAAAAAGAAAGCATTTAGAGAACTAAAGCAAGAGGGTAGTGATGAGGCATTAAATAAATATAGAAAATTAAATAAATTCTGTAAAAACCAAATCAAGGCAGCAAAGATTGAGACAGAGAGACTCATTGCCAGAGAAAGTAAAAATAATCCCAAAATATTCTTTAACTGCATAAATAGTAAAAAACTAAAAAATGATAGTGTTGGCCCCCTTAAATATAGTCTGGGTGAAATGGTGGACGAGGATGAGGAAAAAGCCAATATGCTAAATGATTTTTTTTCAACAGTATTTACACAAGAAAATCGCATGACAGAAAACATGATTAGTTATGACAAAAATTCTCCATTAAATGTCACTTGCTTAACGCAGCAGGAAGTACGGCGGCGTCTAAAAATCACTAAAGTTGACAAATCCCCGGACAAGGATGGGATACACCTGCGAGTACTGCAGGAATTAAGTAATGTCATAGATAGACCATTATTTTTAATCTTTAAAGATTCCATAACAACAGAATCTGTACCACAGGACTGGCGTATAGCAAATGTGGTGCCAATATTCAAAAAGGGGTCAAAAACCAAACTTGAAAATTATAGGCCAGTAAGCTTAGCCTCTACTGTGGGTAAAATCCTGGAGGGTTTCCTAAGAGAAGCTATACCAGAGTATCTGAAGAAGAATAACCTCATGAGCCAATATCAACATGGGTTTACGAGGGACCGTACCTGTCAAACTAATCTGATTAGCTTTTATGAGGAGGCAAGTTCCGGACTGGACCAAGGAAATGCAGTGGATGTTGTGTATATGGACTTTTCAAAAGCTTTTGATACTGTTCCACACAAAAGGTTGATACATAAAATAAGAACAATAGGGATAGGGGAAAATATATTTATGTGGCTTAAGAACTGGCTCAGTGTTAGGAAACAAAGGGTGGTTATTAATAGAGATGAGCGTTGTTCTACTCGAACTGTTCGCCAATCTCAAATTCGAGCTGTTTTGGGCGGTGTTCGAGCCGGTCGGCGAACACGAACAATTTGAGAAAAATTCGGCTGTTCGAGGTTATGTTCGATAACTGTTCGTGCACCAAAATCATAACTGGATTTTTTCTCAGTAATGATGAAAATTAATGTTAATACGCAGTTTGAGTGTACAGCGGGGCGGGGGGAGGGGCAGGGGATGGATCTCTGCAGGAACAATGAAGATCTCCATTTTTTTTTCTCTTTCCCGCTTTTGCAGTGGGGAGGTGCAATCTGTCAGCCTATCAGCAGCGCACACACGGAGCGAAGTGCTTTTTTTCACACAAGCAAGGGCATGTGTGATTGGCAGTGTATGTCACATGTCCTTGCCCTATAAGACCAAGCCATTTTCCCCGTCGCCACCATTTTCTCACTGCTGCAGCTGCGTGTTAGACGGCACCGCTGTTGCTGTGTGCGCTATACCTTGTTAATTTCAAGCCAATTTTCGCACAAATATACAGATAGCTTGGGAGTAGGGAATAGTTGTGATTGCAGTCCTTTTAAGGACTAGGTTACAGCATTTCCTACGACTTTTATCAGGCAGGTCTGTGCTCTTAAATAGATAGATTGTGGGAGTAAAGACTAATTGTAATTGGAGTCCTTTTCAGGACTAGGTTACATCAGTTCCTATCAGTTTTTGCCAGCCAGGTCTGTGCCAGTGCTGTGCAAGTTTTTTTCACAGCATTTGGCTGAATCTAGCAAAGCTAATCCTTTTTGGCCTATTGCAGAGTGTGTTAGTCAGTGGAGTAGCCTATCTGTGTTGCAAGATATACCACCTGTGTATAGAATACCAATTTTTTTACTGCACCTAGTGAAGTAAAATCTTTTGGGCATAGCATCATTCTATTAGTCCATCTATACTGACCTCCATCAGGTTGCAAACTGAATATAATTTTTTTCTGCATCTAGCTCTGAAAAAATATTTGGGCTTCTAGCGGTGTGTGGGACTTGGTCTATTAGTCCATCTATACTGACCTCCATCAGGTTGCAAATTAAAAATAATTTTTTTCTGCATCTAGCTCTGAAAAAATATTTGGGCTTCTAGCAGTGTGTGGGACTTGGTCTATTAGTCCATCTATACTGACCTCCATCAGGTTGCAAATTAAAAATATTTTTTTTCTGCATCTAGCTCTGAAAAAATATTTGGGCTTCTAGCAGTGTGTGGGACTTGGTCTATTAGTCCATCTATACTGACCTCCATCAGGTTGCAAATTAAAAATAATTTTTTTCTTCATTTATCTCTGAAAAAATATTTGGGCTTCTAGCAGCGTGTGGGACTTGTTCTATTAGTCCATCTATACTGACCTCCATCAGGTTGCAAATTAAAAATAATTTTTTTCTGCATCTAGCTCTGAAAAAATATTTGGGCTTCTAGCGGTGTGTGGGACTTGGTCTATTAGTCCATCTATACTGACCTCCATCAGGTTGCAAATTAAAAATAATTTTTTTCTGCATCTAGCTCTGAAAAAATATTTGGGCTTCTAGCAGTGTGTGGGACTTGGTCTATTAGTCCATCTATACTGACCTCCATCAGGTTGCAAATTAAAAATAATTTTTTTCTGCATCTAGCTCTGAAAAAATATTTGGGCTTCTAGCAGTGTGTGGGACTTGGTCTATTAGTCCATCTATACTGACCTCCATCAGGTTGCAAATTAAAAATAATTTTTTTCTGCATCTAGCTCTGAAAAAATATTTGGGCTTCTAGCAGTGTGTGGGACTTGGTCTATTAGTCCATCTATACTGACCTCCATCAGGTTGCAAATTAAAAATAATTTTTTTCTGCATCTAGCTCTGAAAAAATATTTGGGCTTCTAGCGGTGTGTGGGACTTGGTCTATTAGTCCATCTATACTGACCTCCATCAGGTTGCAAATTAAAAATAATTTTTTTCTGCATCTAGCTCTGAAAAAATATTTGGGCTTCTAGCAGTGTGTGGGACTTGGTCTATTAGTCCATCTATACTGACCTCCATCAGGTTGCAAATTAAAAATAATTTTTTTCTGCATCTAGCTCTGAAAAAATATTTGGGCTTCTAGCAGTGTGTGGGACTTGGTCTATTAGTCCATCTATACTGACCTCCATCAGGTTGCAAATTGAATAAAAAATTTTTCTGCATCTAGCTCTGAAAAAATATTTGGGCTTCTAGCAGTGTGTGGGACTTGGTCTATTAGTCCATCTATACTGACCTCCATCAGGTTGCAAATTGAATAAAAAAATTTTCTGCATCTAGCTCTGAAAAAATATTTGGGCTTCTAGCGGTGTGTGGGACTTGGTCTATTAGTCCATCTATACTGACCTCCATCAGGTTGCAAATTAAAAATAATTTTTTTCTGTATCTAGCTCTGAAAAAATATTTGGGCTTCTAGCAGTGTGTGGGACTTGGTCTATTAGTCCATCTATACTGACCTCCATCAGGTTGCAAATTAAAAATAATTTTTTTCTGCATCTAGCTCTGAAAAAATATTTGGGCTTCTAGCAGTGTGTGGGACTTGGTCTATTAGTCCATCTATACTGACCTCCATCAGGTTGCAAATTAAAAATAATTTTTTTCTTCATTTATCTCTGAAAAAATATTTGGGCTTCTAGCAGCGTGTGGGACTTGTTCTATTAGTCCATCTATACTGACCTCCATCAGGTTGCAAATTAAAAATAATTTTTTTCTGCATCTAGCTCTGAAAAAATATTTGGGCTTCTAGCAGTGTGTGGGACTTGGTCTATTAGTCCATCTATACTGACCTCCATCAGGTTGCAAATTAAAAATAATTTTTTTCTGCATCTAGCTCTGAAAAAATATTTGGGCTTCTAGCGGTGTGTGGGACTTGGTCTATTAGTCCATCTATACTGACCTCCATCAGGTTGCAAATTAAAAATAATTTTTTTCTGCATCTAGCTCTGAAAAAATATTTGGGCTTCTAGCAGTGTGTGGGACTTGGTCTATTAGTCCATCTATACTGACCTCCATCAGGTTGCAAATTAAAAATAATTTTTTTCTGCATCTAGCTCTGAAAAAATATTTGGGCTTCTAGCAGTGTGTGGGACTTGGTCTATTAGTCCATCTATACTGACCTCCATCAGGTTGCAAATTAAAAATAATTTTTTTCTGCATCTAGCTCTGAAAAAATATTTGGGCTTCTAGCAGTGTGTGGGACTTGGTCTATTAGTCCATCTATACTGACCTCCATCAGGTTGCAAATTAAAAATAATTTTTTTCTGCATCTAGCTCTGAAAAAATATTTGGGCTTCTAGCGGTGTGTGGGACTTGGTCTATTAGTCCATCTATACTGACCTCCATCAGGTTGCAAATTAAAAATAATTTTTTTCTGCATCTAGCTCTGAAAAAATATTTGGGCTTCTAGCAGCGTGTGGGACTTGTTCTATTAGTCCATCTATACTGACCTCCATCAGGTTGCAAATTAAAAATAATTTTTTTCTGCATCTAGCCCAGCCAATAGTTTTGGCCTAATACCACAGTTTGGCCACTCAGCTCTGCTCGGTTACCATCCATTGTTTTTTTGTGCAAACAACTCCAGAGTTGTGAATTAGTTAACCACCAAAATGAGTGGAAAAAGGCCTGCTGCTGGTGGAAAGGGGAATAGGCGTGTTGGGAAGGGGAAAAAAGGTTGTGTCCGTGGGGTAGGTGCAGAAGAAAGACCATCTTCCAGCCAAACTAAAATGTCTACTTCTTTTAGCGGACAATGTGATAAGATCCCTTTCTTACGGCCACGCCAATCGCTACAAATTCCAGATGAGGCACAAAAACAGCAGGTGCTTCAACGGATATCAAGTGCTCCTTTAAGTGGGCTCTCCTCCACATCAACTTCAACATCACAAATACTCCAGTCCTCAAAGGTGTCACCCAAATCGCACTTGCTTCCTCACAGCTCCCAAATCTCCAGCTGCCCGTCTGAGTATGAGGTAGAACAGATGGTTGAGTCTGCAGAGCTGTTTACTCATACTATAGCCTGGGAATCAGAGGTCGACTCCAGCGCTTCTGTGAATCCAGACGAAGAAATGATCTGCACTGATGCCCAGAATCTTTATGAGTCGGATCCAGGACCAGACGCAGAAGGTTCTGACCATAATGTAGACCCTCATTCCCAAACTGTAACTCCTGTTGGTGGAGACAATGAGGAAGACGATGATAAGACTCAAATACCTGATTGGAGCGACAACTTTAGTTTTTTGTCAGGGCAGGAACAGGTTGGCTCTGAGGACGACGGGTGTGATAACGCACAGGGTGATGATGATGAGGTCGGAGATCCCACTTACTGTCAACCCACAGTCAGCCAAGAGATGAGGTCAGCAGAGGAGGTGGAGGAAGATGCTAGTGACGACGAGGTCAGGTTGCGCCTTCCTGGACAGAGACGTAGTACTGGAAGCACGTCAACAACTGCATCCTCAAACACAACTCTGCCTCTCACCACAAGTCGTGGTGGCTCTTCAGGTCGCATGGGTGCTAAGCCTTGCATAGCCTGGGCATTTTTTCAGATCGATAAAGATGACCCAACTCGTGTTATCTGTAACATTTGTCAGCAAAAGCTAAGTAGAGGCCAAAAAATACATAGTTTGAGTACTTCATGCATGAACCGGCACATGGACATGAAGCATAAGTTGCAGTGGGAAGCTCAGTGTGCTACAATGCGGTCTAGCCGGCCGGGCCAACCACCGTCTGCCATATCTTGTGCATCCGCGGCCTCTTCATCCTCTGTGACTGGGGGGACAGCAGTCACACCTGTTTTGGGGCGCAGACCTGCCACCTCTTTACCCGCAACAGCCAGCGTGATTGGCAGGTCATCATTTTCTTTGGAGGTGGTAACACCAGCTGGTGTTGAGCGCTGTCCGACATCGATAGCACCACCTTTGGATCAAGGCAACCTAACATGTCCGCCTGCATCTTCCTCACAGACCGGCAGTTTGCCGGGGACACCCTTATCAACCCCGTCTAAGGACAATAGCCAGCCCTCGGTCCCTCAGATGTGGACAAGTAAAAGGCCATTTCCTCCTAGCCATGAGAAAGCTAAGAGGTTGAATTTCACCATCTGCAAGCTCTTGGCTACAGAAATGCTGCCTTTCCGCCTGGTGGACACAGAGGATTTTCGAGACCTTATGTCCGTCGCAGTGCCCCAGTACCAGATGCCCAGTCGGCACTACTTCTCAAAGAAAGGTGTGCCTGCGCTCCACCAGCATGTCGCACACAACATCACCGCTTCTTTGAGAAACTCTGTGTGTGACAGGGTGCATTTCACCACAGACACTTGGACGAGTAGGCATGGACAGGGGCGTTACATGTCGCTGACTGGGCACTGGGTAACTATGGTGACAGCAGGACAAGGGGCTGCTGTCCAAGTCTTGCCGTCCCCACGAGTTGTGCGTCAATCCTCTTTATGTCAAAGTTCCTCCACTGCTTCTGCCTCCTCAACCTCCTCTCGGTCTTCCACCTGCACCCAAAGCCTGTCTGGTCATGCCACAAGCTTTCTAACTGCGCAGAAGGGATCCTGCACACCTCCTTACTATGCTGGCAGTAGGGCTCAACGTCATCAGGCGGTTTTTACATTGAAATGTCTGGGAAATGTGAGTCACACAGCTGAGGAGTTGTGGTCAGCTCTGGAGAACCAATTTCATGAATGGTTGTCTCCACTGGACCTGAAACCAGGGAAGGCCGTGTGCGACAATGCTGCAAACCTGGGTGCGGCCCTTCGCCGGGGCAATGTCACACACGTGCCTTGTATGGCTCACGTGTTGAACCTGGTTGTCCAGCAATTTTTAGCCCACTATCCCAGACTAGATGGCCTTCTGCAGAGGGCACGGTCGCTGTGTGCTCACTTCCGCCGTTCGCATCCCGCAGCTCAACGACTTACATCTCTACAGAAGTCGTTGGGCCTGCCACTTCACCGGCTAAAATGCGATGTGCCTACCCGGTGGAATTCAACTCTGCACATGTTGCAGCGACTGTGGCAGCACCGACAAGCCCTGGTGCAATACGTTCTGACGTATAGCCTGGGCCAACGAGATTCAGAGGTGGGGCAAATCACGCTGGAGGAGTGGTCTCAGATCAGGGACCTATGCACCCTTCTGCACAGTTTTGAAATGGCGACGAAGATGTTTAGTGCTGACGATGCCATTATCAGCATGACTATTCCGGTGATTTACATGCTGGAGCACATGTTAAACAGAATTCGGAGTCAGGTGGTGGCACAAGAGGAGGTGGAGGAAGTAGAGGAGGAGGAGTTGTATGCGGAAGGGCTAACATCTGCAAGGTCCAGACGGTCGGCAGCACCAAGGCGGCAGGCATGTGAGGGTGGGGGAGATGGTTTTACCAGGGCGCATGGTAGCAGCCAAACTAGTGAGGAAGGTGCAGGAGCCCAGGAAGAAGTGGTGGACGAACTGATGGAAGACTCATCAGATGAGGGAGACCTTGATCACATTTCTGTTGTGCGAGGTTGGGGGGAGAGGACAGAGGAAGGAAGCATGATTGTTACCTCGCCACCAACACAACAGGGACTTGGTGCTCCTGGATGCGCAACACACATGAGTGCCTTCTTGCTGCACTACCTGCAACATGACCCTCGAATTGTGAGAATTAGAAATAATCCTGACTACTGGGTTGCCACACTGTTAGATCCCCGATACAAAAGTAAATTTGCAGAAATTATTCCTGCCATAGAAAGGGATGCACGCATGCAGGAGTATCAGCAGAGACTGTTGCAGAATCTTACATGTGCTTTTCCACAAAATACCAGTGGTGCACGTAGTGAATCTCACAGTTCCAACTTGCCAACCGTGGGACCGTCAAGTGTTCAGCACTCAAACCGTAACAGAACCACAGTATCTGCTGGTAACATCAATTTTGCGGAATCATTTCACCACTTTTTTAGCCCATCCTTTGCAAGGCCACAGGAGACAAGAAGTCTGACACATAGTCAACGCCTAGAGACGATGGTACAGGAGTATCTCCAAGTAAACATTGAAGCCACGACTGTGTCACTGGACCCTTGCTCTTTTTGGGCTTCCAATCTGGATAAATGGCCTGAGCTAGCCACTTACGCCTTGGAGATCTTGTCATGCCCCGCAGCCAGCGTTCTGTCTGAACGTGTGTTCAGCGCTGCTGGTGGTGTGCTGACAGATAAGCGCACGCGGCTCTCCACTGATAATGTAGACAGACTCACGTTCATAAAGATGAACAAATCATTTATCCGAAACGACTTTTCTACCCCTGTGTCATCCTGGGGAGAGTAAAAGCTTGATGATTGGTTAAAATCACCCTACCAACCGTTTTAAGCTTTCAAATTACTAATCATGTTTATCTGTATCTTGACTGGAAAATAATTTGGGCTTTGTAGCAGTGTGCAGCACTGATCCTATTAGGCCATCTATAATAAGCTTCACCAGATTTAAAATTAAAAATAATTTTTAGCTGCATCTAGCCCGGAAAATAATTTTGGGGCTCCGAGATGCGCAAGACACATAAGTGCCTTCTTGCTGCACTACCTGCAGCATGACCCTCATATTGTCAGAATTCGAAGTAATCATGACTACTGGGTTGCCACACTCTTAGATCCCCCAAACTTTTCGATCAACCTTTTCATTTTAATAAAGACCAAAAAAATGGTCATTTTTGAAATTATAAGCATTAGCAGGTTGTTAGAAACTGAAATCAAACAGTTTTCAACTCAAAACTTTATTCTAGGTGATGTTACATTTTCACATAGGACCCCTTGTTCGAAAGGAGCTTCTGAACTCTCTCGTCCATTGAATTTGTCAGGTTTTGGATGGTTTCTGCTTCAATTGTTTTGCATGAGGACAGAATACCCTCCCAGAGCTGTTGCTTAGATGTGAACTGCCTCCCGCCATCATAGACACTCCTTTTAATGATGCTCCAAAGGTTCTGAATGGGGTAGAGGTCAGGGGAGCATGGGGGTCACACCATAAGTTTGTCCCCTTTTATGCCCATATCAGCCAGAGATGCAGATGTTTTATGTGCAGCATGAGATGGTGCATTATCATGCAGAAAAATGATCTTGCTGTGAAATACACGGTTCTTCTTCTTGAACCATGGCAGGAAGTGCTGTTTGAGAAAATCCACATACATTATGGAGTTCATCTTTAGCGCCTTCAGGGATCCTAAAAGGGCCGACAATCTCTCTCCCCATGATTCCAGCCCAAAACATTACTCCACCTCCTCCTTGTTGGCGCTGTAGCCGTGTTTGCGTGGGGTGTCCATCAACCAGCCATCCTCCACTCCATTCATCTGGACCATCGAGCGCTGCACGGCACTCATCCGTGAACAAAACAGTTTTGAAATCAGTCTTCATGTAATGTTTGGCCCACTGGAGCCGTTTCTGCTTGTGTGAAGTGGATAGAGGAGGTCGACAGGATGGCATATGCACAGCTGCAAACCTCTGAAGGACCCTGCATCTTGTTGTTCGGGGGACGTTGGAGGCACAAGCAGCTTCAAAAACTTGTCTGCTGCTATGACAAGGCTTTTTTGCCGCTGCTGTTTCAACCTGACGTAATTGCCTGTAGGAAAGAGTCCTCAATTTGCCCTTATCAGCACGCACACGTGTGTACTGTGAATCAGCTACATACTTCTTGATTGCCAAGACACTTCATCCTGATCATCGCACAATGTTGATTGTAGTCATGCCTTGACCTAAACACTCCACAATTTGTTGCTTCTCAGCAGCCGACACATCCTTTTTCTTTCCCATTTTGGCAGAAAATGTAGGCTGCTTAATAATGTGAGAGAGCCTTCTTAAGTAGTCTTGCCTTTCATTGGACACACCTGCCAAACTAATTAGCACAGGTGTCTGCAATTGCTTACAGTGCTATAAAGAGCCCTGACACACATCACCATCAATGAGTTTAACTGACAAACAAACAAATTCTTCCCTTATCACTCCTAAACACTTTTTGCATAATAATTTGGAACGCGGTGTACATGTGCTTTTCCACAAAACACCAGTGGTTCACGTAGTGAATCTTACAGTTCTAACTTGCCAACCGTGGTCTGTATGGAATTGTTCAATAAAGGGCCCAAAATTAAGATAACATAGATGGGAGAGGTCTCTATGAATAGGAATTCCTAAGTATTTGATACCCTGTGAGGGCCAGGCAAAGGGAAAGTTGGACTGGATGGAATCCTATATGGATTTAGGGAGGGAGACATCGAGGGCCTCAGACTTCGCTGCATTGATTTTAAAATTTTACCATGTAACAAAGTGATCTATTTCAGCCATAACAGCAGGGATGGATATATGTGATTGAGTGATATATACTAGGACATCATCAGCAAATAGAGAGCACTTGTACTCGGTGCCTCCCACCTCAATCCACCTAATATTGGGGTTATGGCGAATTGATGAGAGCAGGTGCTCCGTCACTAGGATGTATAAGAGAGGGGACAGAGGACATCCCTGCCTTGTCCCATTGGTGATTGTGAAAGGTGATGAAAATGTTCTGATGCACCCCCTGGGCCTTGGGACACCCGGAGCCGGACCCTTTTTGGTGGATGCTGGTGGTTGTAGTCTTCGTGGCGGCGATCCGGTTCCGTGGCTCAGGGCGGTCAAACCAGTGGCGGAACTATTTATGTGGTTTTGATGTCTAAATGTCCGACTACGCCACCCGTGGATTGCGGTCAGAGTGAACCGCCGCTACAGGGCAGACCGCTAAGGCTGGTGTTGTGGGTGCAGCAGAGCGTAGCATAACTCCCCACGGGAGGAGTATAGCCTCAGGGCAGTGTATGCGGAGGATGGGGGTGATGGTGCAGGGCAGCAGCAGTAACGACACGGAGTCAGTGATGCAGTTCAGGGCCTTTACTCACAGTTCTTATTATCCAGACCACGTCTGCAGGTAACGGCTGCCCACATCGTACTGTGCTCACCAGGTGAGGGGCTCAGACAACTCCCAGATAACTTTGGAGCGCTTCACAGGACCCCCTTTGTGTGTCCTTTGTCTGGCCTTTCTTACCAACACTTCTGTCCGGCTGCCTCGGGCCTCCTCTTGGTAAACTTGGCGCCAGTTTCCCTGACCCTATGTGGTGCCTTCCTAGCGGGTGGAGCAAGGGGCTGCGCCACATAAAATGTCAGAGCCTCCGGTTTCTAGCTGAGGGTCGTTTCCTGCCTCCACTAGTTCGGGGACCGGTCTCCCCCTTTGGCCTGACCCCTCCACGCAGGTGGATTCGGGCGTGCGGTGGCGACTCGCCCGTCCGCACCCCTGGGATCCCTTCATTCCTCGTTCCTGGAGCCTTCTCCGCTCCTCTTCCTTCCTTCTCCCTCTTGCAGGCCTGGGCCTCTGTTACTAGGCCCGCCTCCGGAGCAGAGCTCATGCAGAGCCCCTGCTCCCTGCCACTTCTGCTCAGACTTCTCTGCACTGAACTAAGATGGTGCCCACCTTTTATACTCCCTTCTCAATGCACCCAGGAACTGCTTCCTCCCTGCTCCTGCACTGCAGGGTTCCCCTTCCTCAGTGTTCCCTCCCCCCACTCCAGCCAGGGACAGGGACTGTCGTGCCCATCTCAGGGGCATATTGGTCGCCCTGCCCCACGGCAATGTGGTGTAATGCATGCAGGTGTCGGGTCCTGATCCACACTCCATCCTTATCTGAGAGTGAGATATCACACCTCTGGGTGAGGTGCAATACGTCTGTAGCAACCGAGCCCTCGGTGCTACAGTTCCATTTATCTTCAGCCTAGGTGACGTATTGTGATACAGGGCTGTGATTTTGGCTATAAAAGGGTCCCCTAGACCCCTACCCCAAGCTTTTTAAGAGAATCATATATGGCGTGCCAGGAGACTCTATGGAATGCTTTCTCAGCATCCAACGAGAGTATCTACTTACAAATTTTTAACTGCATCTAGCCCAGGAAATACTTTGTGCCTAGTAGCAGTGTCTGCTAGTCAGCGGATTATCCCGGCTGTTAAGCAAGCTACACCACCTGTAGTTTGGACACTTAATTTTTTCAAATGAAATGCTTCGGGACCACGGGATACTTAGTGAAGAGCATCAGGAGGCACCCCAAGGCATAGGGGCTGGGACTGGCACTAGGATGCCTTGCGGTGGACAGCCGAGCTCGATCCTTATAAAAGCTTTTTAACTGCAGCAGCTTTAGTGGACGCTACTGGAGCTGGAATTACGCGGCTGCTGGCATGAGACTTGCCCTCCAATAGATCCTTGTAAATGGATTTAAAGTGTATTCATTCAAATTAGAGGGACAATCTAAATTAAAAAGCTTAGAGCTGCCTCCACCACAGGGGGGCTCTCTCGACCCACCAGCGGACAGGCACCAGTATTGGGAGAGGGGGGCTGGCCGTCAGGGTTCACCGCGGCTCTGGCACAAACCCGGCGACACGGAGGTGGCACGGGCAGGAGCGGACTGGCCGTCTCGGCTTCTCACTTTTTGGATTTTAGAAGGGCATGACATGCCTATATCTGTGTCTCCCCCTCCTTTTACTCCTCCACCTCTTTTCTTTTCGCATGACTATATGTACTTGTCACTTTTCCATGTGTTAGTTGTGTCTTCTGAGCAGTTTGTCAGCTTTTGGACACCTTTGAAGGTGTTTTCTATGTGTTTCTATGTGTTTTTGTTTGCCTGCCATTGGTTTTAACGGTGTTCGAAGGTGTTCGACGAACAGTTCGACGAACAGTTCGGTGAACACACGGGTGTTCGACGAACCGAACCGAACTCGAACACTACGGGGGTGGCTCAACACTAATGATTAGTAATTTGAAAGCTTAAAACGGTTGGTAGGGTGATTTAAACCAATCATCAAGCTTTTACTCTCCCCAGGATGACACAGGGGTAGAAAAGTCGTTTCGGATCCATGATTTGTTCATCTTTATGAACGTGAGTCTGTCTACATTATCAGTGGAGAGCCGCGTGCGCTTATCTGTCAGCACACCACCAGCAGCGCTGAACACACGTTCAGACAGAACGCTGGCTGAGGGGCATGACAAGATCTCCAAGGCGTAAGTGGCTAGCTCCGGCCATTTATCCAGATTGGAAGCCCAAAAAGAGCAAGGGTCCAGTGACACAGTCATGGCTTCAATGTTTACTTGGAGATACTCCTGTACCATCGTCTCTAGGCGTTGACTATGTGTCAGACTTCTTGTCTCCTGTGGCCTTGCAAAGGATGGGCTAAAAAAGTGGTGAAATGATTCCGCAAAATTGATGTTACCAGCAGATACTGTGGTTCTGTTACGGTTTGAGTGCTGAACACTTGACGGTCCCACGGTTGGCAAGTTGGAACTGTGAGATTCACTACGTGCACCACTGGTATTTTGTGGAAAAGCACATGTAAGATTCTGCAACAGTCTCTGCTGATACTCCTGCATGCGTGCATCCCTTTCTATGGCAGGAATAATTTCTGCAAATTTACTTTTGTACCGGGGATCTAACAGTGTGGCAACCCAGTAGTCAGGATTATTTCTAATTCTCACAATTCGAGGGTCATGTTGCAGGTAGTGCAGCAAGAAGGCACTCATGTGTGTTGCGCATCCAGGAGCACCAAGTCCCTGTTGTGTTGGCGGCGAGGTAACAATCATGCTTCCTTCCTCTGTCCTCTCCCCCCAACCTCGCACAACAGAAATGTGAGCAAGGTCTCCCTCATCTGATGAGTCTTCCATCAGTTAATCCTCCACTTCTTCCTGGGCTCCTGCACCTTCCTCACTAATTTGGCTGCTACCATGCACTATGGTAGAACCATCTCCCCCACCCTCACATGCCTGCCGCCTTGGTGCTGCCGACCGTCTGGACCTTGCAGATGTTAGCCCTTCCGCATACAACTCCTCCTCCTCTACTTCCTCCACCTCCTTTTGTGCCACCACCTGACTCCGAATTCTGTTTAACATGTGCTCCAGCATGTAAATCACCGGAAAAGTCATGCTGATAATGGCATCGTCAGCACTAAACATCTTCGTCGCCTTTCAAAACTGTGCAGAAGGGTGCATAGGTCCCTGATCTGAGACCACTCCTCCAGCGTGATTTGCCCCACCTCTGGATCTCGTTGGCCCAGGCTATACGTCAGAACGTATTGCACCAGGGCTTGTCGGTGCTGCCACAGTCGCTGCAACATGTGCAGAGTTGAATTCCATCGGGTAGGCACATCGCATTTTTGCCGGTGAAGTGGCAGGCCCAACGACTTCTGTAGAGATGTAAGTCGCTGAGCTGCGGGATGCGAACGGCGGAAGTGAGCACACAGCGACCGTGCCCTCTGCAGAAGGCCATCTAGTCTGGGATAGTGGGCTAAAAATTGCTGGACAACCAGGTTCAACACGTGAGCCATACAAGGCACGTGTGTGACATTGCCCCGGCGAAGGGCCACACCCAGGTTTGCAGCATTGTCGCACACGGCCTTCCCTGGTTTCAGGTCCAGTGGAGACAACCATTCATGAAATTGGTTCTCCAGAGCTGACCACAACTCCTCAGCTGTGTGACTCACATTTCCTAGACATTTCAATGTAAAAACCGCCTGATGACGTTGAGCCCTACTGCCAGCATAGTAAGGAGGTGTGCAGGATCCCTTCTGCGCAGTTAGAAAGCTTGTGGCATGACCAGACAGGCTTTGGGTGCAGGTGGAAGACCGAGAGGAGGTTGAGGAGGCAGAAGCAGTGGAGGAACTTTGACATAAAGAGGATTGGCGCACAACTCGTGGGGACGGCAAGACTTGGACAGCAGCCCCTTGTCCTGCTGTCACCATAGTTACCCAGTGCCCAGTCAGCGACATGTAAAGCCCCTGTCCATGCCTACTCGTCCAAGTGTCTGTGGTGAAATGCACCCTGTCACACACAGAGTTTCTCAAAGAAGCGGTGATGTTGTGTGCGACATGCTGGTGGAGGGTGTCCCCGGCAAACTGCCGGTCTGTGAGGAAGATGCAGGCGGACATGTTAGGTTGCCTTGATCCAAAGGTGGTGCTATCGATGTCGGAGAGCGCTCAACACCAGCTGGTGTTACCACCTCCAAAGAAAATGATGACCTGCCAATCACGCTGGCTGTTGCGGGTAAAGAGGTGGCAGGTCTGCGCCCCAAAACAGGTGTGCTTGCTGCCCCCCCAGTCACAGAGGATGAAGAGGCCGTGGATGCACAAGATATGGCAGACGGTGGTTGGCCCGGCCGGCTAGGCCGCATTGTAGCACACTGAGCTTCCCACTGCAACTTATGCTTCATGTCCATGTGCCGGTTCATGCATGAAGTACTCAAACTATGTATTTTTTGGCCTCTACTTAGCTTTTGCTGACAAATGTTACAGATAACACGAGTTGGGTCATCTTTATCGATCTGAAAAAATGCCCAGGCTATGCAAGGCTTAGCACCCATGCGACCTGAAGAGCCACCACGACTTGTGGTGAGAGGCAGAGTTGTGTTTGAGGATGCAGTTGTTGACGTGCTTCCAGTACTACGTCTCTGTCCAGGAAGGCGCAACCTGACCTCGTCGTCACTAGCATCTTCCTCCACCTCCTCTGCTGACCTCATCTCTTGGCTGACTGTGGGTTGACAGTAAGTGGGATCTCCAACCTCATCATCATCATCCTGTGCGTTATCACACCCGTCGTCCTCAGAGCCAACCTGTTCCTGCCCTGACAAAAAACTAAAGTTGTCGCTCCAATCAGGTATTTGAGTCTTATCATCGTCTTCCTCATTGTCTCCACCAACAGGAGTTACAGTTTGGGAATGAGGGTCTACATTATGGTCAGAACCTTCTGCGTCTGGTCCTGGATCCGACTCATAAAGATTCTGGGCATCAGTGCAGATCATTTCCTCGTCTGGATTCACAGAAGCGCTGGAGTCGACCTCTGATTCCCAGGCTATAGTATGAGTAAACAGCTCTGCAGACTCAACCATATGTTCTACCTCATACTCAGACGGGCAGCTGGAGATTTGGGAGCTGTGAGGAAGCAAGTGCGATTGAGGTGACACCTTTGAGGACTGGAGTATTTGTGATGTTGAAGTTGATGTGGAGGAGAGCCCACTTAAAGGAGCACTTGATATCCGTTGAAGCACCTGCTGTTTTTGTGCCTCATCTGGAATTTGTAGCGATTGGCGTGGCCGTAAGAAAGGGATCTTATCACATTGTCCGCTAAAAGAAGTAGACATTTTAGTTTGGCTGGAAGATGGTCTTTCTTCTGCAGATGTTACTGTTGCTTTAACACCTACCCCACGGACACAACCTTTTTTCCCCTTCCCAACACGCCTATTCCCCTTTCCACCAGCAGCAGGCCTTTTTCCACTCATTTTGGTGGTTAACTAATTCACAACTCTGGAGTTGTTTGCACAAAAAAACAATGGATGGGAACCGAGCAGAGCTGAGTGGCCAAACTGTGGTATTAGGCCAAAAGTATTGGCTGGGTTAGATGCAGAAAAAAATTATATTCAATTTGACCTGATGGAGGTCAGTATAGATGGACTAATAGAACAAGTCCCACACACAGCTAGAAGCCCAAATATTTTTTCAGAGGTAGATGCAGAAAATTTTTTTATTCAGTTTGCAACCTGATGGAGGTCTGTATAGATGGATTAATAGAACAAGTCCCACACACAGCTGCAAGCCCAATATTTTTTCAGAGGTAGATGCAGATAAAAATTATTTTTAATTTGCAACCTGATGGAGGTCAGTATAGGTGGACTAATAGAACAAGTCCCACACACTGCTAGAAGGCCAAATATTTTTTCAGAGCTAGATGCAGAAAAAAATTATATTCAGTTTGCAACCTGATGGAGGTCTGTATAGATGGATTAATAGAACAAGTCCCACACACAGCTAGAAGCCCAAATATTTTTTCAGAGGTAGATGCAGATAAAAATTATTTTTAATTTGCAACCTGATGGAGGTCAGTATAGATGGACTAATAGAGAAAGTCCCACACACTGCTAGAAGGCCAAATATTTTTTCAGAGCTATATGCAGATAAAAATTATTTTTAATTTGCAACCTGATGGAGGTCAGTATAGATGGACTAATAGAGAAAGTCCCACACACTGCTAGAAGGCCAAATATTTTTTCAGAGCTAGATGCAGATAAAAATTATATTCAATTTGCAACCTGATGGAGGTCAGTATAGATGGACTAATAGAAAAAGTCCCACACACAGCTAGAAGCCCAAATATTTTTTCAGAGGTACTGTAGATGCAGATAAAAATTATTTTTAATTTGCAACCTGATGGAGGTCAGTATAGATGGACTAATACAACAAGTCCCACACACAGCTAGAAGCCCAATATTTTTTCAGAGGTAGATGCAGAAAAAAATATATTCAGTTTGCAACCTGATGGAGGTCAGTATAGATGGAGTAATAGAACAAGTCCCACACACAGCTAGAAGCCCAAATATTTTTTCAGAGGTAGATGCAGATAAAAATTATATTCAATTTGCAACCTGATGGAGGTCAGTATAGATGGACTAATAGAACAAGTCCCACACACAGCTAGAAGCCCAAATATTTTTTCAGAGGTTCTGTAGATGCAGATAAAAATTATTTTTATTTTGCAACCTGATGGAGGTCAGTATAGATGGACTAATAGAGAAAGTCCCACACACTGCTAGAAGGCCAAATATTTTTTCAGAGCTAGAAGCAGAAAAAAATTATATTCAGTTTGCAACCTGATGGAGGTCAGTATAGATGGATTAATAGAACAAGTCCCACACACAGCTAGAAGCCCAATATTTTTTCAGAGGTAGATGCAGAAAAAAATATATTCAGTTTGCAACCTGATGGAGGTCAGTATAGATGGACTAATACAACAAGTCCCACACACAGCTAGAAGCCCAATATTTTTTCAGAGGTAGATGCAGAAAAAAATATATTCAGTTTGCAACCTGATGGAGGTCAGTATAGATGGACTAATACAACAAGTCCCACACACAGCTAGAAGCCCAATATTTTTTCAGAGGTAGATGCAGAAAAAAATATATTCAGTTTGCAACCTGATGGAGGTCTGTATAGATGGATTAATAGAACAAGTCCCACACACAGCTAGAAGCCCAATATTTTTTCAGAGGTAGATGCAGAAAAAAATATATTCAGTTTGCAACCTGATGGAGGTCAGTATAGATGGACTAATACAACAAGTCCCACACACAGCTAGAAGCCCAATATTTTTTCAGAGCTAGATGCAGAAAAAAATTATATTCAATTTGCAACCTGATGGAGGTCATTATAGATGGACTAATAGAATGATGCTATGCCCAAAAGATTTTACTTCGCTAGGTGCAGTAAAAAAATTGGTATTCTATACACAGGTGGTATATCTTGCAACACAGATAGGCTACTCCACTGACTAACACACTCTGCAATAGGCCAAAAAGGTTTAGCTTTGCTAGATTCAGCCAAATGCTGTGAAAAAAACTTGCACAGCACTGGCACAGACCTGCCTGGCAAAAACTGATAGGAACTGATGTAACCTAGTCCTGAAAAGGACTCGAATTACAATTAGTCTTTACTCCCACAATCTATCTATTTAAGAGCACAGACCTGCCTGATAAAAGTCGTAGGAAATGCTGTAACCTAGTCCTTAAAAGGACTGCAATCACAACTATTCCCTACTCCCAAGCTATCTGTATATTTGTGCGAAAATTGGCTTGAAATTAACAAGGTATAGCGCACACAGCAACAGCGGTGCCGTCTAACACGCAGCTGCAGCAGTGAGAAAATGGTGGCGACGGGGAAAATGGCTTGGTCTTATAAGGCAAGGACATGTGACATACACTGCCAATGACACATGCCCTTGCTTGTGTGAAAAAAAGCACTTCGCTCCGTGTGTGCGCTGCTGATAGGCTGACAGATTGCACCTCCCCACTGTAAATGCGGGAAAGAGAAAAAAAAAATGGAGATCTTCATTGTTCCTGCAGAGATCCATCCCCTGCCCCTCCCCCCACCCCGCTGTACACTCAAACTGCGTATTAACATTAATTTTCATCATTACTGAGAAAAAATCCAGTTATGATTTTGGTGCACGAACAGTTATCGAACATAACCTCGAGCAGCCGAATTTTTCTCAAATTGTTCGTGTTCGCCGAACGGCTCGAACACCGCCCAAAACAGCTCGAATTTGAGATTGGCGAACAGTTCGAGTAGAACAACGCTCATCTCTACACGTGGCATGAACTGTAGAGTACTACACCAATCCAGCAAGGTAATTTTGCCTTTTGCTGCTGCTGCAAAAAAAATCTATTCTATTCCCTATTGACCGCTGTTAGCTGCATTTACAATAGGGACAGGTATAAGGTATCATCAGCTGGAGATGAGTGTTGTTCATTGTCGTCGAATACATCTCTTCCATAGTGCATTACTTGATACTTTCCATGCATTCGTTGACCGATTCATAATTTTTAATGGTGCTCTGTAATTAGAAAATGATGAAAACAGACAGGGTTGCTTGCATTCCTTCATAGTTTGGTGGTGCAACGTAGCAAAAAAAATCTCTTCGGAGCCAGTTAAATTCTTTTTTCTATTGTACTATATTACCTCTCTTATCTGACATTCGTGTATGGGTAAACTATATCAGGCATCTAGTCAGGGATCATTGTATTATACTCTGTGCTGAAAAAAAAAATTAAATTAATTAATTAAATTAAAAATTAATTAATTAATTAATAACGCTGTTAGCTGTTTTTAAAATAGGGACAGGTGCTCGATTGCATTATCAGCTGGAAATGAGTGTTCATTTTGGATGTGTGTGATCATGTCTCACACACCACATGGCCAGATAAGGTAGTAAAATTTTAAAATGACATTTACTGGTGAATGTATTTTTCACCGTTGAAAGAAATGCAAAAGTGCAAAAATGCATCAAAAACTCTACGTGTGCCACTAACTACCCAGTATCAGCACCAAAAACTTACAGCAAATGGCATCAAGGGTCAAGGGGAATTTCAATTTTGTTATCCTCCTTGGAATTCACTTTTGTTTTCACCTATGTGATTCAAAGTTCATAATGGAAGCCACAAACGTGTGGGTGATCCATTATACAAGAGATCCCAATGGTGTTAAAGATCCATCAAGGCTCCGTAATTGCTTCCATCGGCTGAACTTTTCTTCCCATCAAGTCTTTCAAAACCGTTGATAGAGCCTCCATTGGCATTGTGAGCTTTATATGGTGTATTTGTCATTTAGGGCTCTGAAAGTGAAAAACCTTTTAGGTGCTGCGATAACAAAATGTCAGTCTTTTTTGTTTCAGTAAAATATTTAACCAAGAAATGGCAGAACAAGATTTATAACAGAAGAAAATTGCCCATGGACTTGAATATACTGGTGATTTTTCTGCATTTAAAAGCTCTTTAAATTAATGTGATTTTAGTAAAAAAAAATTATAAAAGTAATAGAAATATTTTGTTGAAAGGAATAAAACAATTCATTACTTACGGTAAGTGCGTCATTCGTCTACGATGGATGATATACCGTATATTCCGGCGTATAAGACGACCTGGTGTATAAGACGACCCCCCTACTTTCCTGTTAAAATATAGAGTTTAGGATATATTCACCGTATAAGACTACCCCTTTTCCAACGCATACCAAACACCGGTAAAAATGTTAAAAAAACAGATTTGAATTTAACATGGTCCTTTTTTAATTTAAATTCTTATGACATGCAGGTATATAGCAGGAAAACTGTCACTCATAAACATATTAAAATAGGGGGGACCCCACGTCATTTTTTGGGGGGGTCCCCCATTCTAATAGCTAGTAAAGGCTAGGTATTCAGCTGGGGGCTGATATTAGTAGCCTGGGAAGCTCCGTGGGTATTACCCTCTTCCCAGACTTCAAACATCTGCCCCAGCCGTCTGCTTAACCTCCGCTAGAGACTATAATGATGGTGGATCCCACGCCAATTTTCTATTTAAAAAATCCTTTATTTTAACACTAAATGACAATTGAGGGGTTAATAAAGATGCAGTCCCTAAATTATTAATTTTGTAATTAATTTTTCCCAAAAATGTTGACGTGGGGCTTCGCCATATTTTTGTGTCCAGCCAGGTACAGCAGGCAGGAACGGGCTGCCCCCAACCACCAGCTGCCTATTTGTACCTGGCCGGACACAACAATATAGGGAAGCCCTTTTTTTTTTAATTATTTCATGAAATAATTAAAAAAAAAAATACGTGGGGCTTCGCCCTATTTTTGTGTCCAGCCAGGTACAACTAGGCAGCTGGGGACTGGAATCTGCAGCGCAGGGAGGCCCAAGCTTTCTGGGCCCCACCCGCTGCAAATTGCAGTCCGCAGCCACCCCGGAAAATGGCGCGTTCATAGAAGCGCCATCTTCTGGCGCTGTACCCAACTCATCCAGGGCCCTGGTGCGGTGGCTCACTGGGTAATAAAGGGGTTAAGGCCAGCTTGGCATTATCAGCTGGCCCTAAGCCCGAAATTCATGGGGTCACGCCAATATTAGACATGAACACCATGAATTTCTAGTAAAGTATTTAAAAAAAACACAACACCCAGAATAAAGTCCTTTAATTGAAATAAAGACACAATTCTTTATTGTTCTAAATTAAACCATACTTACCATCACGCCCATTCCAGCTGAAGCCAACGATCTCCTGCAATAAAAGTAAAATAATAAAGCAACCTCATCCTTACCTCTCCATGGTTCCCAGGACCGGTCCAGCTCTGCTACATTCACATGACAGGCTGCACCGCAGCAGAACGCTGCCGTTCAGCTTGCCATGCGGCAGACACTGAGAAGCGCAGGCATGCTTGTGCGCCTCAGTGTCTGACTGTGACGGCATCCAGATGAGCCGAGATCATGTCCAATGAACTCGGCTCACCTCATGCACGTCACTGACAGCGTGGGAAAATTCTCCTGCTCCCCGCATGCGCAGTAGAAGTTTCCCACGCTGTCAGTGACGGACGTCCAGGAGGTGAGCTGAGTTCATTGTCGGCTCATCTGGATGCCGTCACAGCCAGACACTGAGGAGCGCAAGCAAGCCTGTGCTTCTCAGTGTCTGCGGGATGACAGGCTGGATGGCGGCGTTCTGCTGCAGTCCAGCCTGTCATCTCGATGTAGCAGAGCTGAAGCTGTCCTGGGAACCATCGAAAGGTAAGGATGAGGTTGCTTTATTATTTTTCTTTTATTGCAGGAGATCGTTGGCTTCAGCTGGAATGGGCGTGATGGTAAGTATGGTTTAATTTAGAACAATAAAGGATTGTGTCTTTATTTCAATTAAAGGACTTTATTCTGGGTGTTTGTGTTTTTTTTAACTTTGACTATGGGGTTAGTAATGGGGGTGTCTTATAGACGCCTCTCCATTACTAACCTGGGCTTGATGTCAGCTGGCATTATAAGCTGACATCAACCCCAACCCTATTACCCCACTGCCACCGCTACAGGGCAGTGGGAAGAGCGAGGCTAAGTGCCAGAATTGGCGCATCCTATGGATGCGCCATTTCTGGGGCGGCTGACGGCTGGTGTTTCTAGCCTGGGAGGGGGCCAATATTCATGGCACCCTTCCTGGGCTATTAATATCAGCCTCCAGCTGTCTGCCTAGCCTTTGCTAGCTATTAAAATAGGGGGGACCCCACGTCATTTTTTTGGGATCCCCCATTTTAATAGCTAGTAAAGGCTAGGTATTCAGCTGGGGGCTGATATTATTAGCCTGGGAAGCTCCGTGGGTATTACCCCCTTCCCAGGCTTCAAACATTTGCCCCAGCTGTCTGCTTAACCTCCGCTAGAGACTAAAATTAAGGGGAACCCCACGCCAATTTTTTTTTTAATAAATCCGTTATTTTAACACTAGATGACAAGTACAGTAACCAACACTGTTACTGTACTTATTATATATGTGACTGACATGTTTCTATCTATCTAATCTATGTGTGAAGCTCTATTCTGTCTGTTATAAATTGTCGGGTACAGATGCTGAATTGCTGGCCGGCTTTTTTAAAGAGACGGTGCACGAAAACACTATTATTTGTTTTAATAAATCCTTTACACTAAATGACAAGTACAGTAAGCAATACTGTCACTGTACTTCATATATATGTGACTGACATGTTTCTATCTATCTAATCTGTGTGATGCTCTATTCTTTCTATTCTAAATTGTCGGGTGCCGGCTTATGCCGCTGCTGAATTGCCGGCTTTTCATATATTGTCACAGAAGCGATGCGAACTTCCCAGCTCCGGACACAGCGCAGCGCTTCTGTGACAAGTGAAAGCTGTCGGCACAGAAGCCCTGCGCTGTGTCCGGAGCTGGGAATACGCAGCGATGTGTCCGTTTCAGCACAGAAGCGCTGACCGTCTGGACCTACCGCCACCGTATTTTAACTCCCTCCACCTTATATTAACTCCGACATGGCAGGGATACGGCCACGGCAGCTTATTAACACCCCCAGAGTATCCCCGCATGTCAATTTCTGAAAGTTCAAAAGCATTACCGGCGTATAAGACGACCCCAGACTAGACAGAAGATTTTTCAGTCTTCAAAAGTCGTCTTATACGCCGGAATATACGGTAACATAAAAAGTATGGCAATTTCCAGGTCATTGTGAAAGAAACATTTGTTGCTTTTATGCAATATAGTAAATTTCATTTGAATGACTATTATGCACTCTCAAGTGGTTTGAGGCAGATTTTTCTAAAGCATATTTTTGCATTTAAGTTTTTTTCCTGTAATCAAACCCAGTTATTCTAATAAAGTACTTATAACAGCCATGGCTGGTGGATGTCAAAAGGACTCACATTATGTTTTTACTTGTTTTTAAATCCCTTTTATCCATTTGGCTTGGTTCTTGCAAGGTTTAGTTGCCATCCTTTTTATATTATCAAAATATAGTTTCATTACATGGAATGGATAGTCTACAGCTTAAACTAATCCCATCCATATGCCTGCACAGCGCTATTAAAATCTCCGTGGTATCAGTGACAATTTGCTAAAGCAACATCAAGAATTATATAATGTCTTATATGTATTGCCACAAGATGAAATGTTTTTTATGAACAGCTAAAAGAAGGATTACTTCTTCTGACAAGGGAACATGAAACAGAATCGTGCTCTCCATTAATAAAAACGATAGTGAAAGGTCTTAAAAAAGGATATGTCAGACATCTCATACTGAACTTATATATCATTTTATACTAATGCCACATTATACAAGAAAATGCACAAATATAAAATAGGTTTTTTTTTATTGAAAAGGTACCCTATTGTACATGTGTTTTATTTCATCTAGATTTCTGTTAAAAAAAACATATACCATCTTTGCGCCTCATAGACCAGTAGAGATGTTCCAACTATTTTGCAGTAAGTAGTTTGGTAAAATTTCAGGATGAGCGCACTAGAGTATGAAATCTAAGCTGGCTATGAGCTGGTGTAGATTTCTACTACAATTTATGTCACTTTCTGAAGTAAACTGTAGCACATCTGTCGGGCTGCTGCTGTCCCCGTGAATCCTTACTCAATGCCACAAACTTTCTAGAAAATTGGCAGATTCAACAAAAAAATTTAAATGAGTTGCACCTTTTTTTGCAATGAGGGGATGGACAAAAATTGAGAATTTTTAATGCCAGAAATTGGGTGTAAAACATTGAAAAGTAACTAAACCTTTAGTAAACTATTTATATTTATATGTCCTTTTAACTGCAATTCAGTGGAAGCAACGAAACCTCCACCAATGCTAAAGAATAAAAAACCCTGAGAAGTGCTTTTTGTTAAAGAGACGGTCAGGCACACCTTCCTGAGCATGCACAGAGAGGATTATGGATATAAGGCCACGGCCCTCTATCAGTATTTGGTCAGTATTTTTTCTCAGGAGTGGGAGCCAAAACCCAGTGAGGAACAATAAGAGAAAAGGTATAATAGAAACAAGTCACCAATTCTGCATTTATCACCCACTCCTGGTTTTGGCTCCCACTCCAGAGAAAAAATACTGACCAAATATTGATAGTGAGGCCGTGGCCTAATAGAAAGCCTATGCACTACGCTCCAGGAATAGGAGCGCACAGCTCTTGCCTGAGCGTGCACACAGAGTGGAGTACAAGTATAATACAAAGCCTATACATCAAGCTCAGAAGACCGGAGTTCTCAACTCTTGCATGAGCACGCACACAAAGTGGAGTATGGATACAATAGAAAGCCTTTCTATTGTATTCATACTCTACTCTGCACAGAGTGGAGTATTTGCGTCTACTCTATTCTCATTATCTTGTCTACAGAGCATGATGAATTTCTCAGGGGTTTTTTGAGTAACCGGTGGGATCTGAGGAGCCCGACCATCATTGATCTACTTGCAGTTAAATGAACATCAAAATATATAAATCTTTATCAAAAGTTTAGTTATGCTTTAATTAATTCCTAATTGTCTTAAAAACAGTGAGAAAAAGAATTATATGGAAAGTGCATTATGATATGGTGTACAAAAGTAGAAAAAAAGCTGGCAATAGACATTAATATGAGATTAGTGGATAAGGGTGCTGTTGGACCATCCATATTTTGGTACACCTTGATGTGGTGTGCTCTTTTGCGCTGTTTAATGAAAAACTCTAACTAAGTACCTTACGTTTTTAACGTTTACAGCAATATTGGAATTTATTAATTAGCTTGTTTATTGGCCACATGGCGTATTTGTGCACAGGTACATTAGTTCAGTAGTAAAGGTGTATGGGAATTTTTTTTTCCATTTTTTTCGTTTTTATGGGTATTGCCATGCTAGGGCACAAAATCTCCTTGTCACTGTATTTCACCACAGAGATACTGTCCCAACCATAAAATATACATTGCAGTTCTGGCAGTATAATGTGTGGATTCTTCTATGTAGCTGACTCGCCCCCAGGGCCATGGGGTACTCGGCAGCCAGGCCTCTGGTTGCCGGGGGATATCACGGTGGCTGTCCCGGGCCGTGACCCAGGGCGGTCAGTGAAATGGGGGAATGCTTTTATATGGGGTTTTTTGGTATTTTTCGTGACGCCACCTGTGGATTCTGGTAAGAGGTTACCAGCGCTGCGGCAGTCCACTGAGGCTGATGTTAGCGGCAGCTATGATGGGACGGCTCCCCACAGGTGGAGCAGGCCTCAGGGCAGTGTAGAGTTGTAGAAAGATGGTGGAAGCAGGAGAGAGATGGCAGGACGGTCCCAGAGGAAGTACAGGTACACACACAAGGGCAAACTTCAATACCTTTACTGGTGGTGATGCAGGTACGGTCCAGGGCACTCAGGGCGAAGGGTACATTTCTGGACTCTCCCCAGTCTCTCTAAGCTTCGGGCCTGCCTGGAGTTAGGCCTGGCTTGCTTACTGCTTCCTTCTTGTACCTACTAACCTGGCGGTAGGGTTTTCTCCTGGTTCCCACTATTCCTGGTCGCTGGAGCCTTAGTGGTACCTAACCCTGTTGCTGTGGTCAGTGGTTGGTTAACCTGGGACTTGTAGTTCTCCAGGGATTCCGGTTGTTCCTACTGGTCATAAAGATCCCTGTAGGCGTGGACCCGCTGTCCGGTATATGGTTCGGGGTGAACCTGTTATGCTCCTCTGCCCCCTATGCGTTTCTCTTTCTTCTACTCAGTCTGCAGACTCTCTCATGCAGACTCCCTGAGCAGACTCTCTGAGTTCTGTCCCTGTCTGTGCCTGACAGGAACTCTCACTTGCCTTCTAGCCCACTCCAGGCTCTCACTGGCCAGACTAGCCTGCAGCTTGAGCCTAGCCTGGCCTTCAGCCACACAGACTTCAGCTTGTCTTGAGCTGCAGCATGGTGTCACACTGTCTGCTTCCCACTGACTGACTTCCTGAACTCCACCCCCCAGTATTTATATACCTGACAGGGCTCCATCTAGTGGACTTGGGTGGAGGTGTCTGTATGTATTGAGGCCACTGGGGAGAATTCCATCCATGCACGACTCTGGGATCTGTGGCACCAGTGCGCAGCAGGGCACCACATTCCCCCCTAGTAAAACTCAGTACTCCTGGACTGAATTTTCAAAAACAGGTTAACAATAGAATTTCTTCCCTCTATGGAAGGCACATTTCTTGAACGTTGCAAAAACATAATCAATAATACACATGTATACAATAGTTAAAGTTTTTGAGCAAATGTCAGCGAGTCCCCTAACAGAGTGTCCATTTCACTGCATAGGTAGCTTTAGAGGCACTCCAGGGAGTTCAATTATGTACAAGGAAACAGTTTGTGGGCTGCACACGCACATTAGCAGCAACATAACTTTACGTTCTGCAATGACCAGTTTTGATGAGATTCCTCCTCGGGTGTGTCCCTCTCATCCTGGTAAGCTGGCTTGTGGGGGACCTGCTCCAAACCCCCAACGAAGATCCTGGGTGGGCTGCAGGACTGGTGTAGGACCACTGGTTTGGCCACGCCAAGCAGGTTTTAGTGGTGGTGGTCTTGTGAAAACCACCAGGGGGCACCTCAGGAGGTGCAAACTACGTACAATGGTGGGACCGCTCATAGTTCACGGACTCCAAGTTCAGGTTACATGAGAGCTACCGGGAAACTAGTAGCTCATGGGCGCCTCTTCCTGGGCTGCGCCTGGTTGTGGGAGGTGGGTGACCCGTCCTTCTCATCCTCCCGTTCAGTCTGGGTGTCCTGTTCCAACAGTTCCCTCACCTTCTGAACATTTCAGGGCATGCTGTAGAGCCATGGGCACCATCAGTGCCACAGCTCCTGCTGGTGCGGCGACTGCTTCTGCCTGAGCAGCACCAGACGAAGTTACTCCTGCGGGGGCATTGTCGAGGGCTGCGGTGTTCTTCTGGGCTTCGGACATCGTTGTGTCCCCCTAGTGACCCGTGGCCTACCTTCTTCACTTTTCTTCCGGTAGGCCGCAGCTCCGCAGGCGATGGTCTCCTTCCAGGACCTTGCGTCGCTCGCGTCTGATGTCAGGGCGCTCACTGGACTCCTTCTAGGACCTTGCGCTTCCTGGTTCGTCGTCGCGGCGTGTGGCGTGTCCGGGGCTTCGTGCGCTTCAGCAGGCACGCCTCTCAGTTTCCCGCGTTTACGCCCTTCTTCCCGTGCGGCAACACAGTAATGGCGGCAATCTTCGCCACAGTTAAACACACAGTTCTTATTAAAGGCGCACAGTACCCGGTGGCAACGGGCACGGAATCCTGTTTGTGACGCCAAAAGCTGAAGCGCCCCCTGGGCCATGGGGTACTCGGCAGCCGGGCCTCTGGTTGCCGGGGGATATCACGGTGGCAGGCCCGGGCCGTGACCCAGGGCGGTCAGTGAAATGGGGGAATACTTTTATATGGGGTATTTTTCGGTATTTTTTGTGACGCCACCTGTGGATTCTGGTAAGAGGTTACCAGCGCTGCGGCAGTCCACTGAGGCTGATGTTAGGGGCAGCTATGATGGGACGGCTCCCCACAGGTGGAGCAGGCTCAGGGCAGTGTAGAGGTGTAGAAAGATGGTGGAAGCTGGAGAGAGACGGCAGGATGGTCCCAGAGGAAGTACAGGCACACACACAAGGGCAAACTTCAATACCTTTACTGGTGGTGATGCAGGTACGGTCCAGGGCACTCAGGGCGAAGGGTACATTTCTGGACTCTCCCCAGTGAGCGGGTGTAAGGCCTCCTGATCTGCGTCTTTTACTCTCTAAGTTTCGGGCCTGCCTGGAGCTAGGCCTGGCTTGCTTACTGCTTCCTTCTTGTACCTACTGACCTGGCGGTAGGGTTTTCTCCTGGTTCCCACTATTCCTGGTCGCTGGAGCCTTAGTGGGACTTGTAGTTCTCCAGGGATTCTGATTGTTCCTACTGGTCATAAAGATCCCTGTAGGCGCGGACCCGCTGTCTGGTATATGGTTCGGGGTGAGCCTGTTATGCTCCTCTGCCCCCTATGCGTTTCTCTTTCTTTTACTCAGTCTGCAGACACTCTCATGCAGACTCCTTGAGCAGACTCTCTGAGTTCTGTCCCTTTCTGTGCCTGACAGGAACTCTCACTTGCCTTCTAGCCCACTCCAGGCTCTCACTGGCCAGACTAACCCACAGCTTGGGCCTAGCCTGGCCTTCAGCCACACAGACTTCAGCTTGTCTGGAGCTGCAGCATGGTGTCACACTGTCTGCTTTCCACTGACTGACTTCCTGAACTCCACCCCCCAGTATTTATATACCTGACAGGGCTCCATCTAGTGGACTTGGGTGGAGGTGTCTGTATGTATTGAGGCCACTGGGGAGAATTCCATCCATGCACCCCTCTGGGATCTGTGGCACCAGTGCGCAGCAGGGCGCCACATAGCAGGCCCTTGCAAGCTTGTTAAAGTAAACGTTATAGTAAATTAAGTAAATAGAGGGAAATTCAAGAGGAAAACCAGCTGCTGTCTGAGAACTGTGGCTCGGTGAAGATTTATTTTCTGGTAAAACAGCAAAATCACACATAAAACCAAAGCTACATGCTAGTCTGTATTGGCCAAATCAGGGGGCAAATATCAGTCAATTTCTAAAAGAACATTTTAATCTTACGAAAGAAATAGCATATGAATCCTACTTGACTGTATATGTTTGGGATGATACAAATAGATGACTACAATTTGCATAAGAAATCCAGTAAATGTATAGCATCCTTTTTTATTACTCTCCAGTTGTAATAAAGTGTCGAGAAGGAAGAGACTGGAATTCCTAGGTCATTTCTATGTGGGAAAAGTCTCTCTGTCTCATTGTACGTCCTATGCTTCTTATTAGCTCCACATCTGCTCCTGCTAAATTGTCATTTCAAGGACATTTCTATGTGCTTTGTATCTGTTATTGATTTTGTTAGCAATAAGTGGAATCACGAAGGCTTAGGTCAGCCTATGTAAGAGAGTTTCTGTTCTCTTCTCTCTGTGTTAATTGACTGTCCAATGACTGAGATTAGGACAACATGGTGGAGAACATTCTATCATTGTCAGAGCGTACTCCACTATTCTTAAAGAGAATCTGTACTTAGAGTTTACCTTTATAAACAGGTTTTATCTATCAGAGTTCTTAAGGGCGCTGGTGGGTATAATTAAGTTAACCTGCAGCACGTAGTAAGGGGCACCATATACCACATAAGCATAAAACCTAAAATAAACAAGATCTACTGCGCTGGTACACTCACTTTAAATGACACGAGAGGTTAAGAAGATAAAAGGAAAAATTTTTTTATTTTTATTTATACAAAACTGGTTAAAATAAGGATAAAATATGAGGCTAAAATTCCCAGAAGAAGCGAGGTTCCGTGGAGGAATATGAACGAAATATCAGTGGATTATTCTCGGTATATCCAGGACGTACAGGTACCTGTGAAGGGTATATATACTATGATAAGTATAGGAATAGTTGGCGAATTATCTTATTAATATATAGAGATTTTAGTTACCTGAAAGGTAATTAGGTGGTGGAAGAATAATCACATATGGATGACTCTGGCTAGTTCTCTTTAACCTGTCAGCTGTGAGTAAAAGAAGGGGGGCTAATTATTAAGAGACAGGGTATTACCACGTTTAGAGTTTGAGTTGGGTATTTTACCTGTATAGTAGAAATCTTAAATAAGTGGAAAGGTCTGTATATATCTGGTAGGATTAGGGGGTTACTCCCGTGGGTTATTGCAGAGACTATAGGGTACTAGAAAGTGGGAATAGAAAATTAAAACGTTAAAACGTATATAGATCTAGGTAGCACACTTTTCACAGTTTGTCTACTATACAGGTAAAATACCCAACTCAAACTCTAAACGTGGTAATACCCTGTCTCTTAATAATTAGCCCCCCTTCTTTTACTCACAGCTGACAGGTTAAAGAGAACTACCTTTCAGGTAACTAAAATCTCTATATATTAATAAGATAATTTGCCAACTATTCCTATACTTATCATAGTATATATACCCTTCACAGGTACCTGTACGTCCTGGATATACCGAGAATAATCCACTGATATTTCGTTCATATTCCTCCACGGAACCTCGCTTCTTCTGGGAATTTTAGCCTCATATTTTATCCTTATTTTAACCAGTTTTGTATAAATAAAAATAAAAAAATGTTTCCTTTTATCTTCTTAACCTCTCGTGTCATTTAAAGTGAGTGTACCAGCGCAGTAGATCTTGTTTATTTTAGGTTTTATCTATCAGACAGAATTATACTTCTGGTTATAAGATTTTACCACAACTGACTTCCAACTTCCAGTGTGTTTCATGAACCTGTTTAACAATGTTGTCCTGCCAAGAGGGATCCTTGAGGGAAGGGAAGTTGCCCAAATATGCTTATTAAGAGCAATTTGTTACTGAAGTGAAGATGACATGATCACAATTACATAAACATACTAATATTATTAAAGTAATACAGCATTTTGTTTAATTCAATTATCTATAAATGGAAAGCATCACATTGTTCTCTAGTAATTTAATTTCATAAAAGACAAAAAGATAAAGACCCCAATTCATCATTGCTTTTTCTCCAGTTTTCTAGAGTAATTTGCTCCTTTTTAGTGGTTTTAGCAATAGAGGTGAGTATCCAGCAACAGGTCCAGGAGAGCGTTATTAAAAACAAAAATTTTGATTATGGATTCATTAAAAGGCAAAAAAAAAAATTTTGGGACTGTCCCCAATCTGAAATCAGGCTTATACACCATAACACACTTAGCGGTACATTCGCTGAGGCAATTGCATGATCTCTAGAGTGTAAAATTTTGATGCTCTATTAATTAGAAAATGTGCATGTCTTTTCCCATATGTTCACACTAGAGATGAGGGTTTTTATAAATTCAAATTCACCAGCTTCAAAGAATTTTCAGATTCAAGTTGCTGTTCGCAGAAAAAAAGATGTCCATTAAGGAGGATGTGGAGGGAGGTGTACAAGTATGGCATGGTGCAGAGGTGATATTAGTAAGCTTTTGAAGCAGTGCTTCATAGCTGTTCAAAACATTGACTAAATGGGCCATGAATTATAATAGCTGCTGTTGACGGAGTGCACATTGCAGCACATTGCCAATTAAAACAGATGGCCCATGGTCCTTGCCATGGGTGCAAAGCGGGGACAATGGGAACAGCTTTCTTCATGAAATAATGGCGGCTAATAGTTATTTTCCGATGAGGCACACTATGATTTTGCAAAAGGCAGCACAATCCACGTGGTATAGCAGAAATTATAGTGAACTTGGACTTGTGGCAGTTGAGTTTTTCTACACAAATGGACAACTGGATGCATGTGTCCTTAGCACACATATTACAAACTGACAAAGCAATGGAAGAAAAAGGAGCAAGAGTATGGAAAGCAGTAAAAGAGGAAGATGACAATGATAATGATAACAACCAGGCACTACCTGAGGATGCGGCAATGCTACCTTAAAGACAAGAGTCGGTTGAAGTGGTTGGAGGACAGATTACACCTTGTTCATATTGCTAGCCAGCTTGCTTTTCCCAGATGAGCCAGTGATTTTGCTTCATGGTGAGAGCCATAGATTCTAATCTATTCGACCCTTGATGTCCACAGCTTATTTTTTTTTTCAGCAGAGCTTGCATACCGTAGAAGATTAATTGGCCAGCAACATGCAACTGAATACCTACACCCGAGATACCAGCAGATTGGTATTGGTATGATATCCACCACCATGATCACAACCAGACCTTTCAAGAACTGTTGAGCCTTCTCCACCAAGAGCAATTGAGGTATCACTTGCCCTTAAGTTGTAGAAAATGCAGGTCTGCCCCCAGAAGATTTCTTTACTGAGCATTGGCACCACTCTTTATGGCAGATAAAGTATTCATTCTTTTGAGTATTTTCTGATCATTTTTTCGGTGGCTTTCGGAGCAGCCCCACTCCAAGCCCGCCTCAAAAAAACATGGTATGAACATACCCTTAGTCTTTTTGTTACCACTTCTATCTCTCTCCCCGTATTTCCCCTTATCAATAGAATCTATATATTATTCACAGACTATTACTCCCATATTCTATGCTCAGCCCTGCAGTTGTGTACCACACTGTGTCTGGAGTAGTTGTCCAATGATTTAGCCCTTTCTCTCCCAATCTGTAATATTAAGCTTTGAGCTTTGAGGTCCTCTGTATAGCCTGTAACATCTTGTAGCATCCTAAATAGCTGCTGCATTCCCTAACTCCACTTTTATAGTGTATCTATAGTCCTTCCTGATTGGCTGCTCTATAAAATGTGATTTTGTTAGTTTAAAGGCATTATGGGGAAGCCCACATGGCTGCACCTGGGGCCATGCGAGTCTGTATGGCTGCTGCAATCTCTGGCCATATGTAAAAAGGCATCAGTAATTTTTTGATGATTTGAATCATAATTTTTTTGAAATTATGGGTAACTGTGAATATTATAAAATTTGACACAAATTCTATTTGCTTATCTTTATAAAATTAGCATCAGTTACACCAGTATTGAGATCAATACATTTAAGATTGCTCACTGCTTATTTTGATCTAAAATATTTTTGAAATCTTTATTGATAATTCACTATTACTCAATATTATAATAGGATAGGTATTTCTGTTTATATATGGTGGTTATATTTGACAGGATTTTGTAGTGTTAGCAAAACAGTGAAAGATTTACTAAAACCATCTAATTTTTAAAATAGAGAGAAATTGCGGAACTCACCAGTATGTGTAAAATTCTGTGGACTTTATTCTAAAAGCATTAAAATATAATGAGCAAGCATGTGGATTGCTCAAATTGAATGAGCAATAGCTGTTTCACGCATGGTATGCGCTTCTTTCTTGTCTTGAGTACCACCACACATAACACACCTGTTAATTCAATCCAGATGCTAAAACACACCTCCCCTAGAGATGAACGAACCCAAACTATAAAGTTCGGGGTTTCGTACCAAACACGGACTTCTCCTGGAAGTCCGTTTTACAGTTCGGGAGTTCGGGAGGGGGTGGAAGAGAGAGGGAGAGCAAGAGAGAGATTTTCTAGCTTCTGGTTCAAGTTCTGGTACCCAAGCTGAGCTTTGGATTTAAGTTTGGACGAACCCGTCGAACCCGAACTTCCATGGGACTACTCATCCCTAACCTTCACACTTTAAAAAACATGACTGATACATAGAAAAAGTAGCAGTAAGAAAAATACATTTTGTATATAGGTAAGTGTATATTCTTTTGAATATAATGCATTGTATTATTTGAGAGACTGAATCACGGAACAGGTCATTTTGTTCATTTACACTTAGTGGATCGGTATGAGTGATCCAATGTGCCTCTTTTTGTAGTAGGAGTGTATAGCTATCCACTCCTAGTTTTCCCCTCAACACAAGCACATAAATGCCTGCATCTTTTGAAACATCATGGTTGAACGAATTTCCCTTACGGTGGGATAAGTGCAGAATTAAACAGAGCTTCCTGGGTTTCCTGGTTGGGTAGACTCCTAATGGAAAAACTTGGATGCTTAAAGAAGTTGTCCAGTACTTTATATTACCCTCCCAATGTATCGCCCAGGGGCCCCTAAGAATTTTTGTAAATACCTTACGTTGCTGTTTTTGCCTGTGAGCGGCGCTATCCTTGGCCACTCACAGGCATCACGTGACCCCGCGCTGACGTCACAACAAGTGAGGCGTGACTCAGCGCTGGGGTCCCTGTGGTGGCAGCTGGGTTGTGGGCGAGATTACCCCCTTGTCACACCTAACATCCGCTGCGCGCTTTCCAAATGAATGGGGAGAGGCAGAGCGCGCGGTGGATGCCAGGTGTGACGTGGGGGGGGTAACCCCGCCCACAGCCTGGCATCCACTGTGCAACGCAGAAGACAGAGACCCCCTGCTGCTGCCAGCATTTGTCATGACGTCAGCGGACGTTAGAGCCGGCTGCAGCTGGGGGTCACGTGATGCCTGTGAGCGGCCAAAGATAGCGCCGGTCACAAGCAGTATCTGCAAAGTGAGGTAATTTCAAAAATCCTTAGGGGCCCCGAGGGGATATTTTGGGAGGGTTATATAAAGTACTGGACAACCCCTTTAAAAAAAGGATCTCAAACCTTAAAGGGGTGGTACAGCACTTAATACGTTGTTTCTTTAAATATCTATCCTTACATCCTCACCACTTTTGTCATTTGTTTTATTACACAATCTCCTACACTTTTCCCTATCTAGCTAATCCTTTAAATCTGTTTTTTTTACTGAATTTCCTGAGACCTTTCGTTTGAGAGGAGTCTCAAAAGTGGCGACACAGCAGTCTGGGACTGCACTCACTCACCGCAGCATCCATTGCCCCTCCTGAAACAACAGAATGTAAGAACAATTTCCAAAATTTTGACAAGACTGAATTTTTTAGAACACTTTTTCAACCCATAACATGTAAGTATGTTAATTATTAGTGATGAGCAAGCACTAAAATGCTCGGGTGCTCGTTGCTTGGGTCGAGCATATTTGAATGTAAGACTATGGAAACTCGAGCATTTTTCCGGCGGCCTCCGGAGGTCTGCAGGGGGCTTAAAAATTGCCCAAATAGATGGGAACAGTGCTTAAATGACATGAGAGAATCATGAGGATGACCCCTGGAAGCATCTCTGACTCCCAGGTCACTGCTGTCAACGATATTGTCAGAGTATAATGCCACTTTTATGGGCTCACAATAAAACATTCAAAAACAAAACCAAAATGGATTTTCTTGGGAAAAATGTCAAGGAACATCCTTTCCATGGTAATTACTTGTATATAAAGCAAATTAAATAACCAAAATCAAAAACGATCCTCCACTACTTTGGCTATGTTTACACGTAGCGTTTTTGATGCGTTTTTGCACTTTTGCATTGCTTTCAACGGTGAAAAATACATTTACCAGTAAATGTCATTTTAACATTTTACTACCTTATCTTCCCATGTGGTGTGTGAGACATGATCAGACACATCCATACAGTGCTGAAAAGACATGGGAACAGCATGGGAAACACCCCTGGAAGCATCTCTGACTCCCAGGTCACTGCCTAAAACTATGGTCATCAGACATGATCCTATATTACTTCAGTAATAATACAGACATTTTTGGCAACGTGACAAATCTTAAACTCTATTTAAAATGGGCAAGGTGTGTGTTAAGGACCGGGAAGTGTACGTTATGGTAATAGTGCACGCAGAGGCCGAGGCCGTGGGAAAGATGAAACTGTGCTTGCTGAGGGAGCACAACAAACACCCACATCATGTCAAACTACCTTCCTGTGCCAATTTCTAGGGGGCCGCGGAACACCACTATTGAAGCCAAAGCAGTATGAAAAGTTTGTTGGTTGGATAGCAATTAATGCTTCCAGTCAGTTTGCCACCACCACCCCTTCCACATGGTCCAGTCTCAGCAGCCGTGAGTTTGGACCACATTATTATTATTACTTTATTATCGCCATTTATTCCATGGCGCTTTACATGTGAAAAAGGGGTATACATCACAAAAACAATTACAATAATCTTGAACAAAAATGTGACAGCGACTGGTACTGGAGAGGAGAGGACCCTGCCCACAAGGGCTCATAGTCTACAAAGGATGGGTGAGGATACAGTAGGTGAGGGTAGAGCTGGTCATGCAGTGGTATGGTGCAGCTAGCCTGTTTCCGGGTTAGACTGTGATAAGCATAGGGTCACCAGATCTTATATAGACCCGATGACGCCATGCGGACAGCCAATCGCTGTAATGCCACAACCAACATGGCTACGGCATTACAGTGCTTGGCAAGCAAACCCTGCATGTTCATTGGCTCTCTAAGGAGCGCCAAACATGCAGGGAGGGAACTCGAGCTCCCGCCTGAGCAACCCGGAAATACTCGCCGAGCTTGTCGAGCAGCGAGATGCTCGGGTGAGTACTGAGCAGTGACGAGCATGTTTGCTCATCACTATTAAATATAACCTTCACTACAAAATCTTCAGTTCTACTCAAATTAGTTGATGCAAACACGAATACATCCCACATCAAAATCTACTACATCTAGTATTTTGTATGACTTTCATGATTTTTAAGGACAACTCCAAGTCTTCTAGGCATGGAATGAACAAGTTAGCGACATAACATCTATATTTTTCCATTCATCAAGAACAACCTCTATTTAAGTCTGGATGCTGGATTGAGAGTGATGCTCAACTTGTCTATTCAAAATTCCCCATAGGTGTTTGATTAGGTTCAGATTAGAAGACATATTTGGCCACTGAATCACTTTCTCACTATTTTTCTTCAGAAATGTATCAGTGGCCTTAGATATGTGTTTTGGATCATTGGTATGTTGGAAAAGTGCATGTTTATCAAGGACATGGAATGAAGATATCTTCTCTTTCAATATAGAGCACTACATTTGTGAATTTATGATACCATCAATGAAATGTAGCTTCCTGACACCATCAGCACTCATGCAGACCCAGATAAGGACCCTGCCACCACTATGCTTGACTGTAGACACCATGCATTTTTTTTTTCATTTTCTGCCTGAACGTCTCTGTGAGATGGTTTCAGTTCCATCTTTGTTTAATGTTTATATCACTTTAGCTACAGTATTCTAACTGAGAAGTAAAGCTTTGCTGATCTTCTTGTAGCCTACATCTTTCTTGAGTAATAAAGAAATTATTTTCTTTCTCAAATCTTGTGACATTTTTCATTAATGTGGTGCCATTGCTGACAGCTTGAAATGGGAATGGGCTTTCAATGGCCTTTTATAGTCATCTGTCTGCTGGACACCTGTATAATGATTAATTAGACTTACCTGTGGTTGTGGTTAGAGTTTTATAGTCTAAACTTTAGCTTTGCTCCTAAGACTTTGATTGGGTTGTACTAATTTTTGCAACATGGACTTGAATTAATTTGTTAGGAAAATTACTTTTTTGGGTGTGGAAAATCGCAAATCATATTTACAATCAATGACCCACATTTGTAAGTGTATTTTGTAGTATTATATACCATAGAAAATGTTAATTTTGAAAGGAAATTAAAGGTTTTATGACAAATGTGCTGGGGTGTATTCATTTATGCTGAGCACTGTGTATATATTTATACACACATATTTATATATATGTACTGTATATGTGCAGTAGATATGCATTGATCTCAAAAAACACTGTGGAGAATTGATAAAAAAATACAATTTTGTTTCCTAGAAATATATTTTATTATATATTAACCATGTGATTCTGAGTCACTTCTCACGGACAGCCATGAGGTGGGGAAGTCAAAGAGTCTGAAGTTAAAAGCCAAGAGGGTATGACAAGACAAAAAGATAAGACAAATGGATAGTCAGAGGCAAAGTCTGGGGTCAGGTAACTAAAGTCAGAGTGAATCAAAGGCCAAAGGGGTAATACATATCAGTAATCAAAAGGCAAATCCCAGGTCCAGCAACAAAGATCACATAATCAGAACACAGAGCAAATATACCACAGAGCAGTACTACAATATTATGATCATTGCCAGCCAGATAATCAAGTAATCACCCTGAACGGGTGACACCTGGAGGAAACTTCACATGCCAAGCCAGATTGGACAGCTGAGCTGTCATGCACAATACTGATAGTCCAGCATGCCTCTGCCTCAGATTGGATGACTGGGCTGTCACTCACAATACTGACAGCTCAGCATGCCCTTGATCCTATAGCGCAGCTGAGTTTTCACTCACACCGTCCTTAGGACACCATCAGTGGTGGAATCATGACAAACCCCTCGTCTTTCCAGTCAATTTTTGTTTTTACTTTTGTATTTCTCCCTCCCCTGCTTCCAAGAGCCATAATATTTTATTTTTTTAAATAGCTGTAAAAAGGCTTGTTATTTTTGTGAGACAAGTTGTAGTTTTGAATAGCTTTAACCATTTTTCCAAACAATGTCCAGAAAATTGGGAAGAAAATTTAAAGTTTGATAAAATTGTGAAAAAAATGCAATTTTACCATATTTTTTTTGGGGAGGGGGTGTTGAGGGGGGGTTATTTTAACAGTATTCTTTGTATTGCAAAATTGACCTGAAAACATTATTTTCTGGGTTAGTACAATTAGGTGGGAATAAAATTTGTATAGTTTTCTGTATTTAAAGGGTGAAAACAATTTCAGAAGTTTTGTTTGTGTGTCCAGTTTCCAAGACGCATAACATTCATTGTAACAAATGCCTAATGCAAAGTGAAGCAAAATGGATATTTGTACTGAAGCAATGGGAATATTAGGCTTTAGTTAGAGATGAGCAAATGTATGCGACTGAAACTGAATTCTACTCAAATTTTACAAATTTCTGCAGTCGCTAAAATGTGATTTTTGTGATTTGCTTCTGCACGGATTAAGCAACATAGTGACTGCAGGCCACCATTATTATGAATGCCATTAAAAGGTCACAAATTAAAAAATCTTTTAACTCACTTCACTGGTCACCTCTCTGGCCCCTCCACTCTTTACCATCACCCATATGGTACTTGCCGTATCTTCTGGTCACTGGTGCTTGTGCTGAAATCCTCTGTTCTAGGCATGCACGTGTAAGGTCACAGCAAACGTTGAAAATTTCATGTCAAGCAGTGGTGATCAGAAGATGCGGTGAGGACCAGATGAGTGATGGTGAGGGAAAGAGGGGCTGGAAAGGTGAGCAGTGAAATTTTTTACATTTTACATTTATTATGCTCTGGGGTCTGGAGAGACCCTATGTCATAATAAGGGTCATCAAATTTGTGGAGAATAACTTCTCTGGCAATCAAATTTTCCAGGAAAATTGGCACAAAACAGGCGAATTCGAATTTTACCTGATCTGCTCATCTCTAGTTTTAAAGATAAAAATTACTTAAAAGTGTTTCTAGAAATGTCTGTGATTTTTTGTGTGTAATGCCTTGTTTTTTTTTATCAAACATTTATTTTTTGGTATATTTATATATAATTACTTTATTAGTATTTTGACTATGGCGCAGGTAAAAGAGTGCACTGACGTCAGTAAGCAGAAGCGTTATTGATTGCAAAATGGCCATTGCCCAGTCATATACCAATGGATATGAACTTTTTCTAAATTAAAAAAAAATACTTTTTTATGCAGTTTGGTGAGTGCTGTGTTTCCTTTCTATTTTTGTGTTTAGTATGTGCCTTACTTACAGTTGTACTCAAAAGTTTACATACCTCTGCAGAATTTTTCCTTTCTTCGCTTTGTTTCAGAGAATATGAATGATAACAAAAAACTTTTTTTCAACTCATGGTTATTGGTTGGGTGAAGCCATTTATTGTCAAACCACTTTGTTTTCTCTTTTTAAATCTTAATGACAACCAAAAACATCCAAATGACCCTGATCAAAAGTTCACATACCCCAGTTCTTAATACCGTGTATTGCCCCCTCTAATATCAATGACAGCTTGAAGTCTTTTGCGGTAGTTGTGGATGAGGTTCTTTAATTTCTCAGATGGTAAAGCTGCCCATTCTTCTTGGCAAAAAGCCTCCAGTTCCCGTAAATTCCTGGGCTGTCTAGCATGAACTGCACACTTGAGATCTCCCCAGAGTGGCTCAATGATATTGAGGTCAGGAGACTGAGATGGCCAATACAGAACCTTCAGTTTGTTCTGCTGCACCTAATGACAGGTCGACTAGGTCTTGTGTTTTGGATCATTGTCATGTTGGAACATCCAAGTACGTACTATGCGCAGCTTCCAAGCTGATGAGTGCAAATTTGCTTCCAGTATTTGCTGATAATGTGCTGCATTAATCTTTCCTTCAACTTTTACTAAGTTTCCTGTGCCTTTGTAGCTCACACATCCCCAAAACATCAGCGATCCACCTCTGTGCTTTACTGTAGGAATGGTGTTCCTTTCATCATAGGCCTTGTTGACCTCTCTCCCAATGTAACGTTTATGATTGTGGCCAAAAAGTTCAATTTTGGTCTCATCACTCCAAATTACCTTGTTCCAGAGGTTTTGAGGCTTTGTCTCTGTGATGTTTGGAATATTGTAAGCGAGATACCATGCAGCCCATTTTTCTTCAAGTTCCTCCTTATTGTGCATCTTGAAACAGCCACACCCCTAGTTTTCAGAGAGTCCTGAATTTTAGCTAATGTTATTTGTGAGTTTTTCTTTGCATCCCAAACAATTTTCCTGGCAGTTGTGGCCAAAATTTTTGTTGGTCTACCTGACCATGGTTTGGTTTTTATAGAGCCCCTGATTTTCCATTTGTTAATCACAGTTTGAATGCTGCTGACTGGCATTATCAATTCCTTGGATATTTTTTTGTATCCCTTTCCTGTGTTATACAGTTTAACTACCTTTTCCCGAAGATCCGTTGACAATTCTTTTGCCTTCCCCATGACTCACAATCCAGAAACATTCAGTGGTTGGATGAAATATGCAAGAGTCTGTCTGGATCCCAGAAACTCACTCAGGTTTTATGCACATGCATTTGTGTCAAATTCTGTGCATGTTATCAGGCCAAAATCACCAGGGTATGTGAAATTTTGATTAGGGTCATTTGGATGTTTTTGGTTGTCATTAAGATTTAAAAAGAGAAAACACAGTAGTTTGACAATAAATGGCTTCACCCAACCAATAACCATGAGTGGAGAAAAAGTTTTTTTATCATTCATATTCTCTGAAACAAGGCCAACTAAGGAAAAATTCTGCCGGGGTATGTAACTTATGAGCACAACTGTACATACAGAGCACCACCGTTGCTGTTTGCTTCAATGACCTGGTCATTTCTTTCTGTTTGGATAAGCAGAGAGCAGTGCCAACCGATTTTCATTCAATTGGTCAAAGGTGAGTAATGCTGATTATATTATTATGAACACAGACTCATGATGTACAGAAGATTTTGACAAACTAGAAAAAAATCTCACTAAAATTAATTTTAATCTTTTTTGAATTATTTTAAAACCACACCTGTGATTCATTGAAGTGATATTGGCTTAAAAACTAAAATTTGATTATCAATGAACAAGATAATATCTCAAGACACAGTAATTAATTTTACAGTAGTATGCTGTATGCTATAATAGTCTAATATTAAACTTATACACGTCAGCCAAATACAGAGAACTGTTTCTTGCTTTTGGATACGTGAACCTTTTTCTAAAGGCCCGGGTGTGTTATTTTTGTTTTTTTAATATTTTAAATACAGAACACATTTTAATTCTTGACCCCTTTATGCTGCTGCTATTTTCCGTTTTTGTGTTTTTGTTTTTTGCTTCCCTTCTTCCATAACTTTTTTATTTTTCAGTCAATATGGCCGTGTAAGAGCTTGTTTTTTGCGGGATGAATTGTAATTTTAAATAACATTATTACTTCAGCCCTGCTATGTGTAACAAAAATGCTCATCTGCAATGAACGCCGACCGCTGGGTGGTGGCGCTCATAGCAGATCAGCTATGACAACCACAGTGGTTTCATGCAGACCCATGGTTGTCATGCCAACCGATCAGCGGCCCACAATAATGTGACGGGCACGCCAATGGACATGGTTTGTGATGCGCTTCCAGCTCGGTCATGTTAAATACTGTTGTCGGAGATTGATAGCGGCATTTAACATGTTAACAGCCGCGGGTGGATCACAATTCCACCCGCGGCTGTTAGGGGCACATGACAGCTGATCAGATCAGTGCTAGAGCCTGCATCAAAGGGGGAGATACGACATGCGCTGTACATATACGGTGCATGTCATAAAGGGGTTAATAGTCCAGTTTAGCAACTGTACATCCCACAACCATACTGCATGCTGTTGGTGAATGTTCATTTCTGTTCTTAAACTTACGTGCAGCTAATTTGCAATATAGCATTTTAGGGTTACATTGGATTTTTGATCAAGGGAAGGGATAATAAAAAAAACATAAATTAAAATAAAATACCTAAAAAAACTGGGTTACTAGCTGAGTTGCCCTTATGCATCACAACAATACTGCTGCCTGTTGCTCCAAAGTACTTTCTGTGTGTGTACCCACATAGCGACAGTTTTTTAGTGTTACTGAATTATTTGATAAAGGGGAAGGAGAATTTAAGCAAAAAATATCAACAGAATAAGAATACAAAAAGTTGACTATTTTACTAATACAATTTAACAAGATTATGAGCCACAAAAATACTGCTGTCTGCTACCGTAAGTTCCTTTACATATGTGTATCTACCTAACAAGTAGCATTCTGGCTGTTTTTTTGTTAATGGATATAATAGTGTTTTTTTTCTTTCTAAATTGACAACATTATACACTCATTTTACTTTGTGCACACCTGTTTTAATATTCCAATTTGGCAAGCATGCACCACACACTATGCTGTAGGCTGTTGCACTATTTCAAGGCCGTGTTCCTACCTCTTGGTATTTAATGTCACATGGTTCTTTTTTGGGCATGGTGAATTAAACTACTTTAACCAAAAATCTGCAAACAAATTATTACACTACATCACAGTATTTAAGTGTGCAGGTCTGTTTTGGCACAACTGTTTAAATTGTCAATTTGAAAACATATACACACCTCACTAAAATTACAGGCAGAATGGTGTTGCATAGCACTTTTTAACCATCACGTGAACCCTGCCTGGCATTTCTGTTTTTTACCATATTTATCCAGGGTTGTCTAAGTGTGGTAAAAGTTTTTGTAAATAATTTAAACTTATTACTCGTGCCCAAAATGTAGGTGAAACCAAAATGTGGCACAGGCAATAGATATGATGGTGTCACAGAAGAAAAGACATACCATGGCAAAAAAAAGTGGGAGCCTCTAGCGGCACCTCCATCACTGTAGGCAGCAACAGCCCTGATAGAAGTAGCACCAAATGCAAGTCACATTTATCCCCCTTTGCCTCTGTAAAGCGTATGGGTGGAGAGGAACCAAAAGGAGTAATAGAATATATGTCAATACATGTCACATTACTCATCTCTGTCAAATCAGGATGATATAGACTTTGACAGTGACACCATCATCTTGAGTCAGAGATCTGCTAAGTCCATCTTCTCCACCACCACCACCACACGTCATGTTGTACATAGTGGAATTTCCATTTCTTTAATGACATTTGTTTCTTTTCTGTCCATCAGTCCTATAAACCACAGCACCATGGGGACTAGGGAACATACTACACAAAACATTCTTCCAGTTTATTGAACAGTCAGCCTTTGTACTCGGATGGTTTGGGGCCAGAGAAGTTGGAGGACATAATGCTAACACCAAACAGTGTTGATCGTGCTGTGAGCCATTGAGATAGGAGCACTGGCAGTGTAGTAGTAATCGTTATGTAGCGCCCCGAGGGCTTGGTCGCTACAGAGGTATTGCACCTCATCCAGAGGTGTGATATCCCACTCCCGGGTAAGGATGGAGTATGGATCAGGGCTCAGTAGGCTGCATACAGCACACACACCCCATTTCTGAGGGACAGCTCAACGGTGCTCTCACTAGAAAGAAGTGCAGGCACGACCGACTATGTCCCTGGCTGGAGTGGGGAGGGGGGTGGAATACCCAGTGCTGTAGGGGCAGATAGGGGTTGGTTCCAGAGCATAGGTAGGAGCCCATTGGTTGCAAGTCACCTGGGCTCATACACAGAGAGGGAGGTATATAAGGTGGGCACCATCTTAGAACAGTGTTCAGTCTGAGAGAGGAAGTGACAGAGCAGGGCCTCTGTGGAGCTCTGCTCCGGAGGCGGGCCTAGCCTGTGAGGCCAGAGCCAGCAGAAAAGACAGGAACAGAAAGGAAAGGAAGAAAGGAACAGAACACCAAGAGAGGCCCAGAGACACGAAGGCAGAAGGAACCCCAAAGGCCCAGGAGATTGTGGGTGACGGTTGGCAGAACAGGGTACCGGAACCCAAATGGGTGGAAGCGAATCATCTACAGCCAAGAACCGGAGGTCGTGACCAGCCTTTGGTGCGACCCCTCGCTACACCTAGCTAGGAAGGCATACCATAGAGGGTCAGGGACGTGGGCATGTAGCCTTCCCAAGAGAAGGCCCGTGGGAGCTGGACATAAGCTTGGTCACTGGTGGGGCACGAGCCAGAGAAAGGATGGAAGGGAGCTTTGAGACATACTCCAGAAAGACCTGTGAGTTGACCGAGTCCCCTGCCTGGTGGACGTAGCACGGCTTGGGTGGTCACTGCTTCGCGAGAGAGACCTGGAGAATACAAAATGTGAGTAAAGGACATTGGATTGCAACACGTTGTCTGTGACTTCTTGCTCCTCCGGCACTATTGGTATTGGGACTATCTCCACCATCACTCCCATCATCCACGACACTGCCCTGGGGCTGTACTCTTCCCGTGGGGAGTCACACTACCTAAGCTGCATACACCATCTGCCCCAGCGGTCTGCCTTGCAGCGGCGGTCCGCACTGACCACATTTAACGGGTGGTGTAGTCGGACAATTATCATAATACTAAGACTGCCACTGAATTGACCACCCTGGGCACGGACCGGGTCGGCGCCACGGAGACTACAACCCCCAGCGATCCAGCTCCGGGTATCCCCCTCACAACACAGGCCCAGGGGGCGCGTCAACTTTGGCGTAGTCGGCAGGATTCAGACCAACCCGCCACCAACGGGTATTGCGTGCCTGAAAAAAGACTTTTGAACTTACCTGAGAGAAGTTTCCCGCCGTCCGGAGCCGTTTCCCGCCATCGGACGCCATCTTGGGTCGTTTCCCGCCATCCGCAGCCGCTTCCCGCCATCGGACGCCATCTTCAGGACGCTGCGCAGGAAGAAGAGGGGCATGGACGCCGAAAGCGCGCGAGATCTGAAGCTCCGTCCCACGCTCCGACGCTGCGTAAGGTCCTGGAAGGGAGGAAGAGCGACGCTGACGTCACAGGAGCGCGACGCAAGGTCCTCAACCCCGACGATCGACTGCGGAGCCGCGGCCTACGGAGAAGAAGCAACAGAAGGTAGGCCACGGTTAACCGGCGGGGGAGGAAGACATCAGGAATGGAGAGCAAGATGGCAGACCGGCAGCAGACTAAGCTGCCCAGCATCGGCAGTGCCCTAGTCGTCGCAGGCCCCGACCAGCGCCAGGAGAGGAAGCGTGACGCAGGAGAAGTCGCGGGAGCAGGTAAGAGGAGTCTCCCTGTCCCAGATGCTGCCAGCGTCAGCCTGCTCCCGGGCCCCCTGGTGGAGCCGCCGATCCCGGGCGCTGCAGACACCGACCTGCTCCACACCCCGCAACAAGCCCTGCAGCCGAGCCCTCCAGCCCTGGGCACCGCCACCACCAGCCCACGCCCAGGCCCAAAGTCGCACCCTCTGACCCCGGGCGGCCTTCTCCAACAGCGGCCTTCTCCAGACCCTGCCGCAAGACCTACTGCACAAGGGTGCCAAGGGACAGTACGCCCTCCACGTTCACCGGCTCACTGAGGAGGAGCTGCAGTACCACCAGTACGAGAAAAGCCAAGAGGACCCGGACGGGTCTGAAGACTACCCTCAGGAGGGAGCGCAAGGAGGACATAGCCATTAAAAGAAAGCAGAGTGAGTAAAGAACTGTACATAGTTACCTGTTAGGGTACAAGGACTGTTTTTTCTTTTGAACTGTTCCCGTTAATAAGTGTGGTCCCCGTTGGGACAGCTAAAAGACTGTTACCCGTTTCCAAGTTACCCCTTCCTTACCTGGCTGAGAACTGAGAGCAGCCATCCCCTTCCTTACCTGGCTGAGGACTGAGAGCAGCCATCCCCTTCCCTACCTGGCCGAGGACTGAGAGCGGCCGTCCCTGTAGATAGTTGCACTTTTTGAGGCGCCCCCTACTGGTTTTATAATGAAACTGCACCTCTACCTCAAGCACCTTTGAGAACAGTGAATACCTGGTTGCCAGTTGCGCGGCGGCCAGAAGTCAAGAATGTGTTTTTGAAGAATGTTTTACTTGCAAAAGTTTTATAATGTGTTTTATGGTAAAAGAGTTCCGGAAGTAATAACCAAAAGTGTTTCATCAGAGTGTTTCCCACGAAGGGAATTGTACAAGTGTGTCTGTCTCCTGATGTAAGCAGTTATTGAAAAAGTTTTTGCATACCCTGTGAATTGTTTTTGCTCTGTTCCAGCCCGAGGATGTGCTGTGCTTTACCAGGGGGGAATGTAGCGCCCCGAGGGCTTGGTCGCTACAGAGGTATTGCACCTCATCCACAGGTGTGATATCCCACTCCCGGGTAAGGATGGAGTATGGATCAGGGCTCAGTAGGCTGCATACAGCACACACACCCCATTTCTGAGGGACAGCTCAACGGTGCTCCCACTAGAAAGAAGTGCAGGCACGACCGACTATGTCCCTGGCTGGAGTGGGGAGGGGGGTGGAATACCCAGTGCTGTAGGGGCAGATAGGGGTTGGTTCCTGAGCATAGGTAGGAGCCCATTGGTTGCAAGTCACCTGAGCTCATACACAGAGAGGGAGGTATATAAGGTGGGCACCATCTTAGAACAGTGTTCAGTCTGAGAGAGTAAGTGACAGAGCAGGGCCTCTGTGGAGCTCTGCTCCGGAGGCGGGCCTAGCCTGTGAGGCCAGAGCCAGCAGAAAAGACAGGAACAGAAAGGAAAGGAAGAAAGGAACAGAACACCAAGAGAGGCCCAGAGACACGAAGGCAGAAGGAACCCCAAAGGCCCAGGAGATTGTGGGTGACGGGTTGGCAGAACAGGGTACCGGAACCCAAATTGGTGGAAGCGAATCATCTTCAGCCAAGAACCGGAGGTCGTGACCAGCCCTTGGTGCGACCCCTCGCTACACCTTGCTAGGAAGGCATACCATAGAGGGTCAGGGACGTGGGCATGTAGCCCTCCCAAGAGAAGGCCCGTGGGAGCTGGACATAAGCTTGGTCACTGGTGGGGCACGAGCCAGAGAAAGGACGGAAGGGAGCTTTGAGACATACTCCAGAAAGACCTGGGAGTTGACCGAGTCCCCTGCCTGGTGGACGCAGCACGGCTTGGGTGGTCACTGCTTCACGAGAGTGACCTGGAGAATACAAACTGTGAGTAAAGGACATTGGATTGCAACACGTTGTCTGTGACTTCTTGCTCCTCCGGCATTATTGGTATTGGGACTATCTCCACCATCACTCCCATCATCCACGACACTGCCCTGGGGCTGTACTTTTCCCGTGGGGAGTCACACTACCTAAGCTGCATACACCATCTGCCCCAGCGGTCTGCCTTGCAGCGGCGGTCCGCACTGACCGCATTCCACGGGTGGCGTAGTCGGACGATTATCATCATACTAAGACTGCCACTGAATTGACCACCCTGGGCACGGACCGGGTCAACGCCACGGAGACTACAACCCCCAGCGATCCGGCTCCGGGTATCCCCCTCACAACACAGGCTCAGGGGGCGCGTCACGTTACTCAGGGCGACCATAGGCTGCAGCTTCTCTCAGGCACACGTTAGATTCAATTGCTGACCAGACACATCTGACAAGAGTCTTCATAAATAGTTGAACAGTCGCATTTATTATCAGAGCACGGCCAGTGCATTGTAAGGCTTTTTTTTTCTTCAAGGCCCAGTAACGCGAGTCTTTCTCTCATTAGCACAGGCCAGCACAAATCTATTATCCTTAGCAACACAGTTCCATGCATCCATGTTCCATCTCTCTTGATCCCACTAAACAGTGCTCCCACCAGAAGTCCCCAGTCCACAGCATCCCAAGCTTTACCTTTAGTGCAGTGAGGTACGGGAGGGGGGGTTGAACAGAAGGATGAGTCCAGTCCTCAGACGTGGTGTTCTGTCCTTGCTCCTGCTAAATAACAGTTCACTACTTTCTTCACTACTTCCTCCTGTAGTTGCCACTAACAACCTGATGGCAGTGGCAGTGAGAGGTTGTTCCAGGGCCCTCATTAGCCTGATCAAGAGGTCTGCTTCTTTTAAGCTCACTCACCAAAACAGGACTGACACTACTCAGTCTCTCTGAGGCAGGCCTGGCCACTCTCCTCTAGCTGCACCCTGTTAATCCCCGCGGTTGCTGGATGCTAAACAACATCATGTGTGGTATCTACCCATCACACAATTGGTGAAGCCACTATGACTAGGAACTAGGTGTGATTCTATTGCCAGGAAGCAGTCATGTATTTCCTCCTAAGCCTCCTTTGGATCCTACTCAATAGACATAACCCCATTCACAACAGCCACATGACACATCATTGATTCCACACACCAACCTCATTCTTTTTGCTCATGCAAAGTAAAGCAAAGCCAAGCAATTTTACATCTTGAAAGCATGGGTGACAAAAGCCATACAGGATATGAATTGCCTCTGTGCATCAAGTGGCTGCTCTCATATTTGCTCCCTGTGAAGTGCAGCTGGGAATTGTCAAGAGAAACAATATCAGGACCATTCTGGCTGCCTTACAGTTGTGCAAAGTAACTTATGCTCCCTGCAGGGTACATGTCCTGAATTCATTTGTATAACATTTCTTTCAGGAATATATCCACTGATATAGCAACTGATGAGGGATGCATGTCGCTTACTAAAACTCTTCGAAGAGGCAACAAAATATGACCGTATGGACAAGTGTGAAATCAATGATGTCATCCCTCTCACATTTATCCTGGAGAAAACACTCACCAGAATGAAAAAGTACAAGCAACAGCAGGTGAGTTTGGAGTGGGACATAGAGCTGGCACAGGCAGTGGACAATCAGAGTGAAAATTACAACTTCAATGCAGGCCACGAGAACCATCAGTGGGGTGATGAAATGGAACCAACGGGGGCCTAGGCCATTCTGGTGACCATGGCAAGCTGAATAATAAAATAATTACTTTACTTTCTACTGGGGGATCCCTTTTTGTTTTACTTTTTTTGTTGTTTTATTATAGCCTTCAAGGAGTCTTCACAGTCTTCAAGGAGGCTGGGTCATCAGAATAATTTCTTCAAGCAGACCAAGGTACCACAGTCTTGACACTGCATATACAGATATGCAAATACGTATGACCTTGTAGATATTTAATTCTGAAGAAGCCTGTTCAAATTGTGAGTAGAACACACCATACAGACATCCTTAATACATTCCCCTAGATATGAAAGACTTGTAAACTGACACATGGGCCTAGCCAAAATGGGATTCCCTGCCCTGTCTGTAGTTTCATTAACTGATGCTATTTTGAACTTTTCCTGATTGAACACATCTGCTTCCCTTTCTTATATTTCTATGGTTAATCATGTAGTGGCTTTGAGAAATGTGAAGAATTCAGATATAATTTGCCAGAGGAAATTACTTTCAAATGAATTCATGGCACCATGGATTATGAGTTTTTGTTAAACAAAGAATGGATTTAAGTAATATATCTCCCATGTTACTCATTGTACTTATAACATTGTGTTTCAGACATTGGCACTCATTAACCTGTTCCGCACTTTTTTAGACCAGTTGGCTCAGACAAAACTTATTTAGCGTAAAATAGTAGAAAAGTGAAGTGGATGCATACAAGATTTAAGGCATTTCAAAGCAATTGTTTATGTCTGTGGTTCAAAAATGATCAACTGAAATCATTGGAAATCAATTGAAACTGGAATACAGCATTTGCTATATTTTTTTTCTATTGTTTATGATTTGAATGCTAAAATAGTATAGGTTTAGCCTTTTTTTAACCCTCAACTGGTGAGGTGAGGTTTTTGTCACGCAACTGGTGATATGGGGTTTCCTATACCCCAGTGTTTAGAAATCTCTTATTTTTACAGAAAATGCAAAGATCATGTTTGTTTTGATCATTTTCTTGTTGGCAATTGATTACATATGAGTATGACAAAATTTTGACACCCACAAATGGATGGAAGCTAGTGAGACATGTATCCTCATACCAGCATTTTTCAATGAATGGCTGCCGAACAAAAATTCCCTGGGGTGTGGCAAACCCCACCTCACCAGTTGAGGGTTAAAATGATAAAGATATCACAATGGAGAAAGATATCCAGATGCAGAAAAGTGTAACTAGACACTATACACACTATATAAATGCAATGGCTTTTGTTGTGTTAATTGTGAGAGTTAGCTTTCTGCAATTACAATGTCTTTCTTGTGTGTTAAGGCCCCGTCACACTAAGCGATGCAGCAGCGATCCCGACAACGATACGACCTGTCAGGGATCGTTGCTGCATCGCTAATACATCGCTGGTGAGCTGTCAAACAGGCAGGCTCACCAGCGATCAGGGGAGCAGCGATATCATGGAAAGAATCGTTCCACGATGTCCTGCTCCCGTTACCAGCCTGCTGCAAGCAGGAGCAGGCTGGTAACTATGGTAAACATCGGGTTACTAAGTGCGCGTGTGCCCCTAGTAACCCGCTGTTTACCATGGATACCACTCTGTTACGGTGCGCGGGAGCCTCCGCGCACCGTAGCAGAGTGGTATCCATGGTAAACAGCGGGTTACTAAGTGCGCGCGTGCCCCTAGTAACCCGATGTTTACCATAGTTACCAGCCAGATCGTTGGTCCCGCTGGTCACACACAGCGATGTGTGCTGGCCAGCGGGAGGCCAACGACCAAAAAATGGTCCAGGACACTTTGCAACGATCAGCGACCTCACAGCAGGGGCCTGATCGTTGCAAAGTGTCACACACAGCGACATCGCTGGTGAGGTCGCTGGTGAGTCACCAAAACCGTGACTCAGCAGCGATATCGCTAGCGATATCGCTATGTGAGACGGGGGCTTTAGTTTAAGAAAGACTATGTCACGCTGGTGGTTGTGGACACACTCCGCCAAAGACCGAGCTTGGAGGAGCATAACTAAGCGGCTACCTGGTCTTCACTAGTCTTCACTACAGCCTCTGATGGTGAGGTTAGGTTTGAGCTGCAGGTACCTCTCCTGGGCAGTCTCCAGTACTACAGCAGCTGACCCCAAGGACCAGGAATGCAGGTACAGACTCTGAGTAGCAGGCAGGACAGGATCAGGATCACTGGCAGAATGGATACCGGTGCAGATTCAGACGGGAGGGGTTTAATATCAGGATTCAGGCTCGGATGGAATGGTTCGTTCAGACAGAAAATTTTACACCTCACCTTGTTCATGTCCAAGATGCTGTACACCTCAAAGACATCCTCCGAGCAGGCTGGTGCAGGTGTGGAACCAGGATCCTTGAAGAAATAGCTCAAGATGACTATACCATAGAAGGTATGCAAAAGGTGATACCCCTGGGGTGACGTGCGCAGCGGTGCCTAGCTGCCAGTTGTTTATACAGGTAATTATCACCTTTTGTATACCTTCTATGTGCCTGGTGCACTCTCAGAATATTGTTATATTAAATATTAGTTTTTTGGATATTAGTACCTGGAAGAAAAGAATACCGATTGAGTATTGGGAATCAATTTTATGATATGTATGGGAGTGTTTTATGTTTACATTAACAATATATAGAATAAGAATAAAAAAAAAACTCCCTTTTTCTCTCTCATAAATAACCTCCTATAAATCACCATCTGGCCATCTGTACCCCGCTGCCTTTTCTGATGTTTTTATAGCTATATTATTGTCCTCAGTATTGTGTCCCTTCTCTGTGTACTTTTTGAATTTATATATAAAATTTGTATTTATATGTATCAATAAAATTTGTATAATTTTCATAATGAACTTTACTGGCCGTCACTATTTTCTGCGTTGCAGAGATTTCCCAGTGCTATGTATTTGATGGTTCGTCCTGTTTTAGGTCCCTCTTGGCAGTATTATGGATTTTCCCAGATTATACATATTTATGTATTGTTCACTGCTTTGCTCTCCCAGCCATTCCTATGTAGTACAGGAGCAGAAGAGATAACCTGTTTTAGGAAGAGAAATGCGTTCGCGGCCTCCAGAGTCCAAATGTTTGGATTGGCTCCATTGCAGATTATCACTGAAATGAATGCAGTTCTGAGATAAGTGAGGAATACACTGGCGGTAATAGATGGCAAATCCTAAAAATCGCTGAATTGTTTTAACGCCAGCTGCATGTGGCCATTTGAGAACTGAAGACACCTTCTCAGGATCCATTCTCAAACGCGTGTCCGAGATGATACATCCTAGGAAAGGCAGAGAGGACTATTCAAAGACGCATTTCTCAGACTTAGCATACAGGCGATTCTCCCTTAGTTTTGCAAGACCTGGTGAACATTCCTCCTATGAGAAGGCAGATCTGGAAAGAAGACCAGGATATCATCCAGAAAAACCATCACACAAAAGTAAAGGAGATCTTGGAATATGTCATTCAGAACTCTTGGAAGACAGCTGGGGCATTACTGAGTGCACACGGCATTACATAGTACTAGAGATGAGCGTTGTTCTACTCGGCTGTTCGAGGTTATGTTCGATAACTGTTCGTGCACCAAAATCATAACTGGATTTTTTCTCAGTAATGATGAAAATTAATGTTAATACGCAGTTTGAGTGTACAGCGGAGGGGCAGGGGATGGATCTCTGCAGGAATAATGAAGATCTCCATTTTTTTTTCTCTTTCCCGCATTTACAGTGGGGAGGTGCAATCTGTCAGCCTATCAGCAGCGCACACACGGAGCGAAGTGCTTTTTTTCACACAAGCAAGGGCATGTGTCATTGGCAGTGTATGTCACATGTCCTTGCCCTATAAGACCAAGCCATTTTCCCCGTCGCCACCATTTTCTCACTGCTGCAGCTGCGTGTTAGACGGCACCGCTGTTGCTGTGTGCGCTATACCTTGTTAATTTCAAGCCAATTTTCACACAAATCTACAGATAGCTTGGGAGTAGGGAATAGTTGTGATTGCAGTCCTTTTAAGGACTAGGTTACAGCATTTCCTACGACTTTTATCAGGCAGGTCTGTGCTCTTAAATAGATAGGTTGTGGGAGTAAAGACTAATTGTAATTGCAGTCCTTTTCAGGACTAGGTTACATCAGTTCCTATCAGCTTTTGCCAGGCAGGTCTGTGCCAGTGCTGTGCAAGTTTTTTTCACAGCATTTGGCTGAATCTAGCAAAGCTAATCCTTTTTGGCCTATTGCAGAGTGTGTTAGTCAGTGGAGTAGCCTATCTGTGTTGCAAGATATACCACCTGTGTATAGAATACCAATTTTTTTACTGCACCTAGTGAAGTAAAATATTTTGGGCATAGCATCATTCTATTAGTCCATCTATACTGACCTCCATCAGGTTGCAAATTGAATATAATTTTTTTCTGCATCTAGCTCTGAAAAAATATTTGGCCTTCTAGCAGTGTGTGGGACTTTCTCTATTAGTCCATCTATACTGACCTCCATCAGGTTGCAAATTAAAAATAATTTTTATCTGCATCTAGCTCTGAAAAAATATTTGGGCTTCTAGCTGTGTGTGGGACTTGTTCTATTAATCCATCTATACAGACCTCCATCAGGTTGCAAACTGAATATAATTTTTTTCTGCATCTACCTCTGAAAAAATATTGGGCTTGTAGCTGTGTGTGGGACTTGTTCTATTAATTCATCTATACAGACCTCCATCAGGTTGCAAACTGAATATATTTTTTTCTGCATCTAGCTCTGAAAAAATATTTGGCCTTCTAGCAGTGTGTGGGACTTTCTCTATTAGTCCATCTATACTGACCTCCATCAGGTTGCAAATTAAAAATAATTTTTATCTGCATCTATCTCTGAAAAAATATTTGGGCTTCTAGCTGTGTGTGGGACTTGTTCTATTAATCCATCTATACAGACCTCCATCAGGTTGCAAACTGAATATAATTTTTTTCTGCATCTACCTCTGAAAAAATATTTGGGCTTCTAGCAGTGTGTGGGACTTGTTCTATTACTCCATCTATACTGACCTCCATCAGGTTGCAAATTGAATATAATTTTTTTCTGCATCTAGCTCTGAAAAAATATTGGGCTTCTAGCTGTGTGTGGGACTTGTTGTATTAGTCCATCTATACTGACCTCCATCAGGTTGCAAACTGAATATATTTTTTTCTGCATCTACCTCTGAAAAAATATTGGGCTTCTAGCTGTGTGTGGGACTTGTTCTATTAATCCATCCATACAGACCTCCATCAGGTTGCAAACTGAATATAATTTTTTTCTGCATCTAGCTCTGAAAAAATATTTGGCCTTCTAGCAGTGTGTGGGACTTTCTCTATTAGTCCATCTATACTGACCTCCATCAGGTTGCAAATTAAAAATAATTTTTATCTGCATCTAGCTCTGAAAAAATATTTGGGCTTCTAGCTGTGTGTGGGACTTGTTCTATTACTCCATCTATACTGACCTCCATCAGGTTGCAAACTGAATATATTTTTTTCTGCATCTACCTCTGAAAAAATATTGGGCTTCTAGCTGTGTGTGGGACTTGTTCTATTAATCCATCTATACAGAACTCCATCAGGTTGCAAGCTGAATATAATTTTTTTCTGCATCTAGCTCTGAAAAAATATTTGGCCTCCTAGCAGTGTGTGGGACTTTCTCTATTAGTCCATCTATACTGACCTCCATCAGGTTGCAAACTGAATATAATTTTTTTTTTCTGCATCTAGCTCTGAAAAAATATTTGGCCTTCTAGCAGTGTGTGGGACTTTCTCTATTAGTCCATCTATACTGACCTCCATCAGGTTGCAAACTGAATATAATTTTTTTCTGCATCTAGCTCTGAAAAAATATTTGGCCTTCTAGCAGTGTGTGGGACTTTCTCTATTAGTCCATCTATACTGACCTCCATCAGGTTGCAAACTGAATATAATTTTTTTCTGCATCTAGCTCTGAAAAAATATTTGGGCTTCTAGCTGTGTGTGGGACTTGTTCTATTAGTCCATCTATACTGACCTCCATCAGGTTGCAAATTGAATATAATTTTTTTCTGCATCTAACCCAGCCAATAGTTTTGGCCTAATACCACAGTTTGGCCACTCAGCTCTGCTCGGTTCCCATCCATTGTTTTTTTGTGCAAACAACTCCAGAGTTGTGAATTAGTTAACCACCAAAATGAGTGTAAAAAGGCCTGCTGCTGGTAGAAAGGGGAATAGGCGTGTTGGGAAGGGGAAAAAAGGTTGTGTCCGTGGGGTAGGCGTTAAAGCAACAGTAACATCTGCAGAAGAAAGACCATCTTCCAGCCAAACTAAAATGTCTACTTCTTTTAGCGGACAATGTGATAAGATCCCTTTCTTACGGCCACGCCAATCGCTACAAATTCCAGATGAGGCACAAAAACAGCAGGTGCTTCAACGGATATCAAGTGCTCCTTTAAGTGGGCTCTCCTCCACATCAACTTCAACATCACAAATACTCCAGTCCTCAAAGGTGTCACCCCAATCGCACTTGCTTCCTCACAGCTCCCAAATCTCCAGCTGCCCGTCTGAGTATGAGGTAGAACAGATGGTTGAGTCTGCAGAGCTGTTTACTCATACTATAGCCTGGGAATCAGAGGTCGACTCCAGCGCTTCTGTGAATCCAGACGAGGAAATGATCTGCACTGATGCCCAGAATCTTTATGAGTCGGATCCAGGACCAGACGCAGAAGGTTCTGACCATAATGTAGACCCTCATTCCCAAACTGTAACTCCTGTTGGTGGAGACAATGAGGAAGACGATGATGAGACTCAAATACCTGATTGGAGCGACAACTTTAGTTTTTTGTCAGGGCAGGAACAGGTTGGCTCTGAGGACGACGGGTGTGATAACGCACAGGGTGATGATGATGAGGTTGGAGATCCCACTTACTGTCAACCCACAGTCAGCCAAGAGATGAGGTCAGCAGAGGAGGTGGAGGAAAATGCTAGTGACGACGAGGTCAGGTTGCGCCTTCCTGGACAGAGACGTAGTACTGGAAGCACGTCAACAACTGCATCCTCAAACACAACTCTGCCTCTCACCACAAGTCGTGGTGGCTCTTCAGGTCGCATGGGTGCTAAGCCTTGCATAGCCTGGGCATTTTTTCAGATCGATAAAGATGACCCAACTCGTGTTATCTGTAACATTTGTCAGCAAAAGCTAAGTAGAGGCCAAAAAATACATAGTTTGAGTACTTCATGCATGAACCGGCACATGGACATGAAGCATAAGTTGCAGTGGGAAGCTCAGTGTGCTACAATGCGGCCTAGCCGGCCGGGTCAACCACCGTCTGCCATATCTTGTGAATCCGTGGCCTCTTCATCCTCTGTGACTGGGGGGACAGCAGTCACACCTGTTTTGGGGCGCAGACCTGCCACCTCTTTACCCGCAACAGCCAGCGTGATTGGCAGGTCATCATTTTCTTTGGAGGTGGTAACACCAGCTGGTGTTGAGCGCTGTCCGACATCGATAGCACCACCTTTGGATCAAGGCAACCTAACATGTCCGCCTGCATCTTCCTCACAGACCGGCAGTTTGCCGGGGACACCCTTATCAACCCCGTCTAAGCACAATAGCAAGCCCTCGGTCCCTCAGATGTGGACAAGTAAAAGACCATTTCCTCCTAGCCATGAGAAAGCTAAGAGGTTGAATTTCACCATCTGCAAGCTCTTGGCTACAGAAATGCTGCCTTTCCGCCTGGTGGACACAGAGGATTTTCGAGACCTTATGTCCGTCGCAGTGCCCCAGTACCAGATGCCCAGTCGGCACTACTTCTCAAAGAAAGGTGTGCCTGCGCTCCACCAGCATGTCGCACACAACATCACCGCTTCTTTGAGAAACTCTGTGTGTGACAGGGTGCATTTCACCTCAGACACTTGGACGAGGAGGCATGGACAGGGGCGTTACATGTCGCTGACTGGGCACTGGGTAACTATGGTGACAGCAGGACAAGGGGCTGCTGTCCAAGTCTTGCCGTCCCCACGAGTTGTGCGTCAATCCTCTTTATGTCAAAGTTCCTCCACTGCTTCTGCCTCCTCAACCTCCTCTCGGTCTTCCACCTGCACCCAAAGCCTGTCTGGTCATGCCACAAGCTTTCTAACTGCGCAGAAGGGATCCTGCACACCTCCTTACTATGCTGGCAGTAGGGCTCAACGTCATCAGGCGGTTTTTACTTTGAAATGTCTGGGAAATGTGAGTCACACAGCTGAGGAGTTGTGGTCAGCTCTGGAGAACCAATTTCATGAATGGTTGTCTACACTGGACCTGAAACCAGGGAAGGCCGTGTGCGACAATGCTGCAAACCTGGGTGCGGCCCTTCGCTGGGGCAATGTCACACACGTGCCTTGTATGGCTCACGTGTTGAACCTGGTTGTCCAGCAATTTTTAGCCCACTATCCCAGACTAGATGGCCTTCTGCAGAGGGCACGGTCGCTGTGTGCTCACTTCCACCGTTCGCATCCCGCAGCTCAGCGACTTACATCTCTACAGAAGTCGTTGGGCCTGCCACTTCACCGGCTAAAATGCGATGTGCCTACCCGGTGGAATTCAACTCTGCACATGTTGCAGCGACTGTGGCAGCACCGACAAGCCCTGGTTCAATATGTTCTGACGTATAGCCTGGGCCAACGAGATCCAGACGTGGGGCAAATCACGCTGGAGGAGTGGTCTCAGATCAGGGACCTATGCACCCTTCTGCACAGTTTTGAAATGGCGACGAAGATGTTTAGTGCTGACGATGCCATTATCAGCATGACTATTCCGGTGATTTACATGCTGGAGCACATGTTAAACAGAATTCGGAGTCAGGTGGTGGCACAAGAGGAGGTGGAGGAAGTAGAGGAGGAGGAGTTGTATGCGGAAGGGCTAACATCTGCAAGGTCCAGACGGTCGGCAGCACCAAGACGGCAGGCATGTGAGGGGGGGGAGATGGTTTTACCAGGGCGCATGGTAGCAGCCAAACTAGTGAGGAAGGTGCAGGAGCCCAGGAAGAAGTGGAGGACGAACTGATGGAAGACTCATCAGATGAGGGAGACCTTGATCACATTTCTGTTGTGCGAGGTTGGGGGGAGAGGACAGAGGAATGAAGCATGATTGTTACCTCGCCACCAACACAACAGGGACTTGGTGCTCCTGGATGCGCAACACACATGAGTGCCTTCTTGCTGCACTACCTGCAACATGACCCTCGAATTGGGAGAATTAGAAATAATCCTGACTACTGGGTTGCCAGACTGTTAGATCCCCGGTACAAAAGTAAATTTGCAGAAATTATTCCTGCCATAGAAAGGGATGCACGCATGCAGGAGTATCAGCAGAGACTGTTGCAGAATCTTACATGTGCTTTTCCACAAAACACCAGTGGTGCACGTAGTGAATCTCACAGTTCCAACTTGCCAACCGTGGGACCGTCAAGTGTTCAGCACTCAAACCATAACAGAACCACAGTATCTGCTGGTAACATCAATTTTGCGCAATCATTTCACCACTTTTTTAGCCCATCCTTTGCAAGGCCACAGGAGACAAGAAGTCTGACACATAGTCAACGCCTAGAGACGATGGTACAGGAGTATCTCCAAGTAAACATTGAAGCCATGACTGTGTCACTGGACCCTTGCTCTTTTTGGGCTTCCAATCTGGATAAATGGCCGGAGCTAGCCACTTACACCTTGGAGATCTTGTCATGCCCCGCAGCCAGCGTTCTGTCTGAACGTGTGTTCAGCGCTGCTGGTGGTGTGCTGACAGATAAGCGCACGCGGCTCTCCACTGATAATGTAGACAGACTCACGTTCATAAAGATGAACAAATCATGGATCCGAAACGACTTTTCTACCCCTGTGTCATCCTGGTGAGAGTAAAAGATGGATGATTGGTTTAAATCACCCTACCAACCGTTTTAAGCTTTCAAATTACAAATCATGTTTATCTGTATCTTGGCTGGAAAATAATTTGGGCTTTGTAGCAGTGTGCAGCACTGATTCTATTAGGCCATCTATAATAAGCTCCACCAGATTTAAAATTACTAATCATGTTTATCTGTATCTTGGCTGGAAAATAATTTGGGCTTTGTAGCAGTGTGCAGCACTGATCCTATTAGGCCATCTATACTAAGCTCCACCAGATTTAAAATTATTAATAATTTTTAGCTGCATCTAGCCCGGAAAATAATTTTGGGGCTCCGAGATGCGCAAGACACATAAGTGCCTTCTTGCTGCACTACCTGCAACATGACCCTCATATTGTCAGAATTCGAAGTAATCATGACTACTGGGTTGCCACACTCTTAGATCCTCCAAACTTTTCGATCAACCTTTTCATTTTAATAAAGACCAAAAAAATGGTTATTTTTGAAATTATAAGCATTAGCAGGTTATTAGAAACTGAAATCAAACAGTTTTCAACTCAAAACTTTATTCCAGGTGATGTTACATTTTCACATAGGACCCCTTGTTCGAAAGGAGCTTCTGAACTCTCTCGTCCATTGAATTTGTCAGGTTTTGGATGGTTTCTGCTTCAATTGTTTTGCATGAGGACAGAATACACTCCCAGAGCTGTTGCTTAGATGTGAACTGCCTCCCGCCATCATAGACACTCCTTTTGATGATGCTCCAGAGGTTCTGAATGGGGTAGAGGTCAGGGGAGCATGGGGGTCACACCATAAGTTTGTCCCCTTTTATGCCCATATCAGCCAGAGATGCAGATGTTTTATGTGCAGCATGAGATGGTGCATTATCATGCAAAAAAATTATCTTGCTGTGAAATACACGGTTCTTCTTCTTGAACCATGGCAGGAAGTGCTGTTTGAGAAAATCCACATACATTATGGAGTTCATCTTTAGCGCCTTCAGGGATCCTAAAGGGGCCGACAATCTCTCTCCCCATGATTCCAGCCCAAAACATTACGCCACCTCCTCCTTGTTGGCGCTGTAGCCGTGTTTGCGTGGGGTGTCCATCAACCAGCCATCCTCCACTCCATCCATCTGGACCATCGAGCGCTGCACGGCACTCATCCGTGAACAAAACAGTTTTGAAATCAGTCTTCATGTAATGTTTGGCCCACTGGAGCCGTTTCTGCTTGTGTGAAGTGGATAGAGGAGGTCGACAGGATGGCGTATGCACAGCTGCAAACCTCTGAAGGACCCTGCATCTTGTTGTTCGGGGGACGTTGGAGGCACCAGCAGCTTCAAAAACTTGTCTGCTGCTATGACAAGGCTTTTTTGCCGCTGCTCTTTTAACCTGACGTAATTGCCTGTAGGAAAGAGTCCTCAATTTGCCCTTATCAGCACGCACACGTGTGTACTGTGAATCAGCTACATACTTCTTGATTGCCAAGACACTTCATCCTGATCATCGCACAATGTTGATTGTAGTCATGCCTTGACCTAACAACTCCACAATTTGTTGCTTCTCAGCAGCCGACACATCCTTTTTCTTTCCCATTTTGGCAGAAAATGTAGGCTGCTTAATAATGTGAGACAGCCTTCTTAAGTAGTCTTGCCTTTCATTGGACACACCTGCCAAACTAATTAGCACAGGTGTCTGCAATTGCTTACAGTGATATAAAGAGCCCTGACACACATCAACATCAATGAGTTTAACTGACAAACAAACAAATTCTTCCCTTATCACTCCTAAACACTTTTTGCATAATAATTTGGAACACAGTGTACATGTGCTTTTCCACAAAACACCAGTGGTTCACATAGTGAATCTTACAGTTCTAACTTGCCAACCGTGGTCTGTATGGAGTTGTTCAATAAAGGGCCCAAAATTAAGATAACATAGATGGGAGAGGTCTCTATGAATAGGAATTCCTAAGTATTTGATACCCTGTGAGGGCCAGGCAAAGGGAAAGTTGGACTGGATGGAATCCTATATGGATTTGGGGAGGGAGACATCGAGGGCCTCAGACTTCGCTGCATTGATTTTAAAATTTGACCATGTAACAAAGTGATCTATTTCAGCCATAACAGCATGGATGGATATATGTGATTGAGTGATATATACTAGGACATCATCAGCAAATAGAGAGCACTTGTACTCGGTGCCTCCCACCTCAATCCACCTAATATTGGGGTTATGGCGAATTGATGAGAGCAGGTGCTCCGTCACTAGGATGTATAAGAGAGGGGACAGAGAACATCCCTGCCTTGTCCCATTGGTGATTGTGAAAGGTGATGAAAATGTTCTGACGCGCCCCCTGGGCCTTGGGACACCCGGAGCCGGACCCTTTTTGGTGGATGCTGGTGGTTGTAGTCTACGTGGCGGCGACCCGGTTCCATGGCTCAGGGCGGTCAAACCAGTGGCGGAACTATTTATGTGGTTTTGATGTTTAAATGTCCGACTACGCCACCCGTGGATTGCGGTCAGAGTGAACCGCCGCTCCAGGGCAGACCGCTGAGGCTGGTGTTGTGGGTGCAGCAGAGCGTAGCATAACTCCCCACGGGAGGAGTATAGCCTTAGGGCAGTGTATGCGGAGGATGGGGGTGATGGTGCAGGGCAGCAGCAGTAATGACACGGAGTCAGTGATGCAGTCCAGGGCCTTTACTCACAGTTCTTATTATCCAGACCACGTCTGCAGGTAACGGCTGCCCACGTCGTACTGTGCTCACTAGGTGAGGGGCTCAGACAACTCCCAGATAACTTTGGAGCGCTTCACAGGACCCCCTTTGTGTGTCCTTTGTCTGGCCTTTCTTACCAACCCTTCTGTCCGGCTGCCTCGGGCCTCCTCTTGGTAAACTTGGCGTCAGTTTCCCTGACCCTATGTGGTGCCTTCCTAGTGGGTGTAGCGAGGGGCTGCGCCACATAAAATGTCACAGCCTCCTGTTTCTAGCTGAGGGTCGTTTCCTGCTCCACTAGTTTCGGGGACCGGTCTCCCCCTTTGGCCTGACCCCTCCACGCAGGTGGATTCGGGCGTGCGGTGGCGACTCTCCCGTCCGCACCCTTGGGATCCCTTCGTTCCTCGTACCTGGAGCCTTCTCCGCTCCTCTTCCTTCCTTCTCCCTCTTCCAGGCCTGGGCCTCTGTTACTAGGCCCGCCTCCGGAGCAGAGCTCATGCAGAGCCCCTGCTCCCTGTCACTTCTGCTCAGACTTCTCTGCACTGAACTAAGATGGTGCCCACCTTTTATACTCCCTTCTCAATGCACCCAGGAACTGCTTCCTCCCTGCTCCTGCACTACAGGGTTCCCCTTCCTCAGTGTTCCCTCCCCCCACTCCAGCCAGGGACAGGGACTGTCGTGCCCATCTCAGAGGCATATTGGTCGCCCTGCCCCACGGCAATGTGGTGTAATGCATGCAGGTGTCGGGTCCTGATCCACACTCCATCCTTACCTGAGAGTGAGATATCACACCTCTGGGTGAGGTGCAATACCTCTGTAGCAACCGAGCCCTCAGGGTAATACAGTTCCATTTATCTTCAGCCTAGGTGACGTATTGCGATACAGGGCCATGATTTTTGCTATAAAAGGGTCCCCTAGACCCCTACCCCAAGCTTTTTAAGAGAATCATATATGGCGTGCCAGGAGACTCTATGGAATGCTTTCTCAGCATCCAACGAGAGTATCTAATTACAAATTTTTAACTGCATCTAGCCCAGAAAATACTTTGTGCCTAGTAGCAGTGTCTGCTAGTCAGCGGATTATCCCGGCTGTTAAGCAAGCTACACCACCTGTAGTTTTGACACTTAATTTTTTCAAAGGAAATGCTTCGGGACCACGGGATACTCAGTGAAGAGCATCAGGAGGCACCCCAAGGCATAGGGGCTGGGACTGGCAGTAGGATGCCTTGCGGTGGACAGCCGAGCTCGATCCTTATAAAATCTTTTTAACTGCAGCAGCTTTAGTGGACGCTACTGGAGCTGGAATTACGCGGCTGCTGGCATGAAACTTGCCCTCCAATAGATCCTTGTAAATGGATTTAAAGTGTATTCATTCAAATTAGAGAGACAATTTAAATTAAAAAGCTTAGAGCTGCCTCCACCACAGGGGGGCTCTCTCGACCCACCAGCGGACAGGCACCAGTTTTGGGAGAGGGGGGCTGGCCGTCAGGGTTCACCGCGGCTCTGGCACAAACCCGGCGACACGGAGGTGGCACGGGCAGGAGCGGACTGAACGTGTCGGCTTCTCACTTTTTGGATTTTAGAAGGGCATGACATGCCTATATCTGTGTCTCCCCCTCCTTTTACTCCTCCACCTCTTTTCTTTTCGCATGACTATATGTACTTGTCACTTTTCCATGTGTTAGTTGTGTCTTCAGAGCAGATTGTCAGCTTTTGGACACCTTTGAAGGTGTTTTCTATGTGTTTCTATGTGTTTTTGTTTGCCTGCCATTGGTTTTAACGGTGTTCGAAGGTGTTCGACGAACAGTTCGACGAACAGTTCGGCGAACACACGGGTGTTCGACGAACCGAACCGAACTCGAACACTACGGGGGTGGCTCAACACTACATAGTACTCATAGACTCACAGCAGTCTTTCACTCATATCCTTGGCGCTTGCGGATTAGGTTGTATGTTCCACCTAGATCAGGCTGGGTGGAGATCCTGGCACCTCTAAGACAATTGAACAATTCCGGGATTAGTGGAAACAGATATTTGTTTTTAATCATAATCTGGTTGACACCTCTATAATCTATACAAGGCTGGAGAGTTCCATCCTTCTTTTTGACAAAGAAGAAACCAGCTCCAGCCAGTGAGGAAGACTTCTGGTTGAATCCTCTTGCTAGGTTCTCCTTAACCTCTTCACCTGCGGGCAATTTTCCATTTTTCATTTTTGTGTTTTCCTCCCATTATTCCAAGAGCCATATTTATTTTTCTGTCAATATAGCCATATGAGGGCTTGTTTTTTGTGGAACGAGTCGTACTTTTGAATGACACTATTGATTTTACCATATAGCATACTGGAAAACGGGAACAAAATTCCAAGTCCGGTGAAATTGCAAAAAAAGTGCAATACCACAATTGTTTTTTGGATTTTTTTAATTTAACATGTTCACTAAATGCTAAAACTTACCTGCCAATGTGATTCTCCATGTCAGTATGAGTACACAGATACCATACATGTATAGGTCATTTTTTACTTAAGTGGTGAAAAAAAAATCCTAAATTTGTAATAAAAAAAATTGCTTATGTCGCCATTTTCCGAAACCCATAGTGTCTCCATTTTTCAACATCTCGGGCTTGGTGATGGCTTATTTTTTGTACCCCGAGCTGACAATTTTATTGATACAATTTTGGGATACATGTGATGTTTTGATCGGCTGTTATTGCATTTTATTGCAATTTGTGGCTGTCAAAAAACCGTAATTCTGGCGTTTGATTTTTGATTTTTTTTCTCGTTATGACATTTGCAGATTAGAAAAATTTACTTTATATTTAGATAGATAGGACATTTCTGAATGCAGGGATACCAAATATGTGTATCTTTTATTATTGTTTTATTTTGAATGGGACAAAAGTGGGTGATTTGAACTTTTGCTTCTTTTTTATTTTTTTATATTTTTTAAAACTTTTTTTTTCTTTCTACTTGCTTCAATAGTTACCTTAGGAGACTTGAAGCTGCGATCATTCGATCACCTGTGCTACACATAGCAGTGTTTCAGACCCCCGGCTGTCATGACAACCCATAGGCGCCCCGTGATCACATGGTCTTGTGATGCGCTTCCTGCCAGCACATATTAAATGCCGCTGTCAGAAAATGACAGTGGCATTTAACTTGTTAACAGCAATGGGCGGATCTGTTAGAGGTACATGACAGCTAATCAGATCAGCTGTCATGTGCAGGGAAAGATTCAGGCTCATCACCGGAGCCTAAATCAAAGGCAAGGACATAACCGTTGATGTACCTATATGTGACATGCAGAAGTAGTGCTGTTGCTTCGAAAGCATCCAGCAACTGTTACAAATAACACAAGCACAGGAGACAGGAAGTGTTGTGCTTCAGAAGCATCCAGCAACTAGAGGGGTTAACACGGTCACAGGAGAAAGGGAGTGTTTTAGCAGAGCCCCTGGGGGATTGTGGGGAACTTGTTATTGTAGTCTGGCTGAAGCCGAAGAGAAAGGTGGTGTGTTATCTGGATCTGACAGAAGGCAACTGAACAGGGTTCAGATCAGGAGAGAAACTGAACACAAGTCAGATAAACTCCCTGAACTAATAGTGCAGAGTATTGTCGGGCAGGAAGATAAGGACTGGAACAAATTGTGTCACAGGGATCATCTCCCTCAGCAAATCCCCCCCCCCTCCATCTCCATGCAGGATAAAGAATGCTGTGTACTATTGTGTCCTTGTGAAGGAAATGCCTGTGGCTGTGTATGCATAGAAGTGTGCTGCTAAGAGATCTAATCTATGCTGAATTATGCTACTGAAGAGACTGTAATACTGTGCCTTGTGAAGAAACTACTGTATTGTTTCTGGAGCCGGTGGCTCAAGAAACTCAGACTGTACTGTAATGAAGACTGTTGCTGTAATATCCCTGAATTGCACTGGCCGTGCTTCAGATTAAATTCCACTGTTAAACTGTTGAAAAAGACTCTCGTCAGATGTGTCTGGTCAGCAATTGAATCTATCATGTGCTTGAGAGAAGCTGCAGCCTATGGTCACCCTTAGCAACGGTTCCCCCAGAATTCCAAAGAATTCATGAAACCCGTCTCGCCCTATCTGAACCTAGCGGCGTGTGTGTAACATATACCTCATCGGTCGTGAAGGGGTTAGTGTAAACGGATATGGCTAAGGTCTCTGCCTGAGACAGAGGGTAGATACAGCCTCTAGAAGTTGAAGATCCTGAGAGAAGATCAATGGGACAATCGTAAAGCCTATGTTGAAGTAACATCTCCGCTTTTTTCTTATCGAAAACGTCAGTGTATGACCAGTAAGCGGGTGGCAGACCAGGCAGAGGAGACGGTGTCTCCGGCAGCCAAACTGGATGTATAGGGACAAGACACCTTTCATGGCAAGACTGTCCCCAACTAAGCACCTCACTGGATCTCCAATCTAGGATGGGCTTAGCCATAGCAGGCCCAGGAGAAGTGGATGTGACAGACTAGGCAACACATACAAGGCGATCCACTCCATATGCAGAATTCCTACCTACTCCACCTGCTCAGTACAAAAGGAACGACTTTGGATAGGGTCCTTTCATTGACAGACAACACCATCAAAGGACTCTGGAGGCATCAGATGGGAATCTGGTATCGATCTACCACAGTTTGCAGCTTGAAGTTTCCAGCCGAGCTGTAATCTAGGTAGGCGGTCTCAATGAACCGAATAACTCCACATGACACAGATATGGTCAGGGTCAATGGTAGAGAGCAATTACTCTCGCCCAGGGTAGCCTCTCCTAGAGACCCAGGCTTGGGAGTTTCACGGCTTCTCTGGACAAAAGCCAATAAGATGTTCCGTGCTACCACAGTAGTAACACAATCCCTTGGCACAGCGGTGTTCCTGCCATTGCTCAGCCAGCTTAACGCAAAAGACCTGCATAGGCTCAGGGGAGACTGCTGCCATTGAAGGCTGGGGAATGAAAGGTCTCTGGAATGATGGAGCCAACCGCATCGATTTCTTCTCTCATGTCGCTTCTCTGGAGCGCTTCTGGCACCTGAAATCAATCCAAATAGCCAGGGAAATGAGATCATCTAGACTAGTATGTCTCGACCAGCCAGTTCATCCTTAAACCTTCCAGACAAACCCTTCCAGAAGGCGACTATCAATGCCTCATTCTTCCAGCCAAGTTCGGCAGACAGGGTGTGGAAGCAGATGACATATTGTTCTACTGTCAGACCTCCATATTGCAGTCTGAAGAGAGAGAATGCGGCAGGGGTGACACAACCTGGCTCGTTGAAGACCTTGCGGAATGCCCCAGGAAAACCTGCAGATCCGAGGTGACAGGATCCCCTCTCTTCTATAAGGGACTGAGTCATGCTGGGGCCTCTCCACCTAGTTGGGACATTAAAAATGCCATTTTAGCCCGGTCAAAGGGAAACTGGTGGGCCAGCAGTTCATAGTGCAGCGAGCACTGATTAATAAACACACAGCACTGCTTGGGAGCTCCATCAAAATGTAATGGAGCAGACAGACGAGCATCAGCTCCAGGTGCATGAATTGCAGACTGAGTGGTAACTGCCGAGGTTGCTGCGACTTGGGCTGGAGCAGATGAAGCAGATGAAGCAGCCGACATCAGTGTGTCAGTATGGGAGTTCACAGATCTCAAGTAGGTCAAGATTTTATTCTGGTGATCTCGTTGGCGGGTTATTTCCTGAAACAACTCTGAGAGTGGAGGGGTATTTGGGTCAGAATGGTCCCTGGCCTGAGATAACTGTCACTCTGGTGAGTGTAGACCCACTGGGTCATGGACCGGGTTTAAGCTGGTGGTGTGTAACTAAGCGGCTGCCTGTTCTTCACTAGAGCCTCTGATGGTGAGGTTGGGCTTAAGTTGCAGGTAGCTGCCAGGTATCACTCCAGGGCAGTCCCCGATATTGCAGCAACTGACCACAAGGGTCAGGAATGCAGGTATGGGGACTCAGAGTGGCAGGCAGGACAGGATCAGGATCACTAGCAGAATGGATACTGGTGCATATTCAGACTAGAGGGGTTTAGGATCAGGTTTCAGCTTGAGACAGAATGGCTCGTTCAGGCTGGACTGTTACAAGAACACAGTACAGACTCTGGTAAAGGGTCACAGGATGGGTTAAGTACCAGGGACATAATAACGGATCTACTGGGCAAAGACACACTAAATACTAAAGTTGCTCAGGCAAGTCCCTACAGGGGAGGATGCCTTAAATACCTAATGCCTCCCAGCTATAGGCAGTGCGCGCGCTGCCCCTTTAAAAGGAGGGAAACGCACGTGTGCACCCTAAGCGCATTAACAAAATGGAAAGTGAATGAACAAAAGAGAAATATAAATCAAATAAATATTTGGTGTGGCTACCTTTTACCTTCAAACAGCATTAATTCTTCACTTGCAAACAACCTTTGATGGAATAAATCAAATAAATATTTGGTGTGGCTACCTTTTACCTTCAAACAGCATTAATTCTTCACTTGCAAACAACCTTTGATGGAATTTGGCAAGAAGGTTGTTCCAAACCACTACAGTACTTAACAGTACTAACCACAGATAACCACAGATCTTCTGTGCATATAGGCCTGTGCAAATGTCTGCATATAATCCCAATGATGTAGAGATCAAGGATCTATGGGAGCCATATCATCACTTCCAGGACTCTTTGTTCTTTTTTATACTCAAGATAGTTCTTAAAAACATTGGCTATGTGTTTTGTGTCCCTGTCCTGCTGAAGAATAAATTTAGAGCCAATTAGATGCTTCCATGATGGATAAGTATCTGCCTGTATTTCTCAGCATTAGGACTCATTCACACGTTCAGTCTTTGGTCAGCATTTTGCATCAGTGCTTGTATGCCAAAACCAGGAGTGGAATGTGCAGAGAAAAAGTATACTTGAAAGATTGACACTTGTAATTTGGAGACAGTCCAGCTTTTGGTATGCAAATACTGATGAAATACTGATCAAAAATACTGATGTATGAATAAAGCCTTAAGGATACCATAAAATCCTCAATCCCCAATTCCATTTGTTGAAATGTAGCCCCAAACAATGCCCCATAGACTTGAATAGATGAGTCCATTTGAAATTCAGAAGTGAGCAGTGTATGCTGCAATTTTTTCATGCAGACATTTGGTCCGAGTGAAAGAATGGTCATCCGAATATCACCATTGAATAATATTAGTCAGTTTTTTCACAGACAGCACTCGAACTGATATGGTTGTGTGAATGTAGCTTTTGACTGATGGGAGGCGTGCACAGCCAACTAAGGAGGCAGTCACTACCTCCAAATATCTAATATATAAAGCTGAATGTGTGTGTGTATGTATGTATGTATGTACTGTATGTGTGTATGTCCAGGATTGGCATCTGCACCGTCGCAGCTACAGCCACAAAATTTTGCACAGTCACACGTCTGAACCCCGAGAGCATCATAGGCTATGTTGTGAGGTGAAATTTTAACCCCGCGCTTTCCAATTCACCAAACAATTTTGCCCCTATCTACATAATGGGGAAAAAGTGAAAGGAAAAGTGTTGGAGGCAAATTGACAGCTGCCACATGTGAACAAGGGAGAATTAAATAATGAGAGCGATGGCGCCAAAGAGAATATACCGTACAGTTGCTAAGGTGGGGCCCCGACATGGGATACTCATACTCACCACACACAGGGATATGAACACACACACAAAATGCGCCACACACTACCACGTGCTTGAACACATATACCACCCTCAGCACACACAAAACTCATCTCACAAAGATTTATCAGGCTGCCAATAGCAACCAATCACAGCTCAGCTTCTATTTTGCTACATTTGAGCTGAGATTGGTTAATATAGGCAACAAATGACATTCTCAGTATAACAAAGCTTGTGTAAGGTAATAAGATGTCAGTTAGGGTGTGTTGGTGGAAAGGCTGATGTCAGTCACATTACTTCTATGTGAGAGGATATAGAAACTGCCAGTTATAGACTATTTTTACCATAATAATGCCTCATAAGAAAAGGAATTTCGTGGCATGAATGTCAGCTGATGCGAAAAGAAAAGCTGCATTACGGGCCAATGAAAAATGTGAAGACCGAAAAACAAGGCTGACACACATGAGAACAGCAGCTGCTTCAAGAGCCAATGAACTTTCTGAGCAGAGGGAAGCGAGGCTTGCAGACAAGAGAACAAGAGCTGCTTCCTTAAGGGCCAATGAACTTTCTGAGGAGAGAGAAGCGAGTCTTGCAGACATGAAAACAAGAGCTGCTTCCTCAAGAGCCAATGAACTTTCTGAGGAGAGGGAAGTGAGGCTTGCAGAGATGAAAACAAGAGCTGCTTCCTCTAGAGCCAATGATCTTTCTGAGGAGAGGGAAGCGATGCTTGCAGACAAGAGAAAAAGAACTGCTTCCTCAAGAGCCAATGAACTTTCTATCTATTTGTTTTGTGGTTTTTGTGTGGAGAATAAATATTTGTTAACACATTCTATTTTGCGGCAGTTATTAACCAGGGCGAAGCCGGGTAGTACAGCTAGTATACTATAAAAACAAAACTGACTAGTACTTCCTAAAAGAAGCAAGCAAGTGTGAACATGTGCAAGCTGCTGTGACTGTGTACTGCTACATTCTTTGGTTTGTGTATCATACAGTCGCAGCATCTTGCACCTGTTCACACTTGCTTCCCTCATTTTGGAGGTGCTATTAGTTTTTATTTTTTTAGCACATTTATAAATATAAAATTATCCCCGAGAAGAGATACTGTACTCCTACAGTAGCTCTACATTTTTTTAACTGTTGTAAAAAATACTATGAATTTCAAAAATACCTAGCACATCATTATACTGTAACTACTTCCACTGGCTACATTTGTAGAATAGATTATTTTGTAATAATAGTGGCAGCGTTAATTATTATTTATTGTTCAAATGCCAAACAAAATACATAAACTACTTGAGCTCTGCAGTTTATCATCTATTGCAGTCCCTCAGAGCTCCCTTCATAGATTAGACAGATCATTAAACTGTTAGAGAAGCAGAAAATCACTTGAAGAAGCCAATAGGAATTTCTTCAGCAGCTCGTTTACATAAACAATTAGCAGTAATGTAGCTTGTTAATTAACTTGAGTTAGTTCTGCTTGTGTCATGTATTCCGACACAAAAAAAACATATGTGAATGATTGTGTTAGCTATTTAGCCAAATTAGTATTGTACTGCAAGTTACAGTACTCATTGCATTGGAAAGCTTAAACTGTATGTAGCTGTAACACCCAAAAATTAAGGATTCTATATTTTCTTTTTGTCCGAAAGGTTTTTAGAAAGTTATTTTCTCAGATTTTTGATAACAGTCTGAATCAAATATACACTGGTCAACCGTTTACATGGCATAACGATTTTTATCAAAACCATTTGCGGGGATATTTTTCAACATGCCTAACAAACTTACTGACCAAAAGAACATATTTTATCAGTGGGATAGAACTGACAAGATAAGGTAAGTTACCAGAAATGCTTGGAATTTTGGCATGGGCTATTCACTGGTATACAGTGATTTTGGTGCCAATGATGTCTGACAAGCCAAAATCTCATTCTGCACATGCGACGCCTCCCGGTGCCATTTTCCTGAAGACCCTGGAAGTTGATCTGTGCATGCGCCAGGCCATTTTCATGAAGACTGCCACCAGCTGAATCTGCAAGAGCTCCACCCACAACTAGGCCAGTGCCAACCCGAAATTTAAATGACAAAGACAATGAATACATCAGAGGCAGCGGAGGGGGTGTGGTTGAGCCCTCTGAGGTGAAGACCCTATCCACAGTCCCACCCACAAGTCCTGCCCCGAATCACGAAGCACCGAGGAAACCGAAATTTATCATGATGATTTAATGAAAACCAGACTGCTGATTTTCACACTAAAGGTACTGCATGTAATAAATCAGTATGACAGCGCCATTCTGCCCATACCTTTAGTTTAACATTGACATTGCTACTGACCGGTTCGCTTTAAGTTTATGGTGCTGATTAAGAATATGACTTTGGTTTTGCCAGATTGGGTCTAGTTTCTGAAATATTTAATATTTAATTAATTAAATAGAGTAGAATTCTGGTTTCAAAAAGTCGCTTTTATAGCATTGTAAGCCTACAAATTTAAATACAAAATAATTCAATAGGATATTTCATTACCTAAGATACTGATAAAGAGTCGAAAGACAGACCAAAAGACCAAGAGCTATTGCAGGTATCAAAAACAAGTCACATTGAGGGAATACATTATTTTCATGGATGAATTATCTCAAATTTAGAAACAATTCAGCAAAAGTAATGGGATTTTTTAATTCAGCACCCCAAAAATACCCTAAGGCTATGTTCATACGTTGTATTTTTGCTGCATTTTTGTAATGCAAATTAATAGCTGCTTTTTACAGTACCAGCAAAAGCTATGAGATTTCAGAAATCTCATGCATACACATTGTCTTTTTTCTTGGCTGAATTAGAAAACTGCTGTTTTTTTAAAAACTGCAGCATGTCACTTCTTTCAGCATTTTTGCAGCATTTTTTCACCCATAGAAAGCAATGAGTAAGTGCTAAAAAGCTGCAAAACCATTGCCATTCGTTTTTGCTGTGTTTTTAATGGAAAAAAATAATGTACAGCAGGATGTGAAACACATTTACTTTTGTGATTTTCTCAAGTTTAAACTAAAATGTCTTGGTTTTTTCACATGAGAATGGCAGTTAGTATTAGTACAGTTTAATTAAATTAGTAATGTTTAAAACTAAACAATGCCTGACCAATGTGTGAAATTGAACAATGCCTGACCAACTCAATGTCCCTGACAAATGTTTAAAAGTAAACAGTGTCAGCTCTACAAAATGCACTGCCAATGTCTTAGATAAGCTATTCCAGACCAATACAACTCATCCGCTGTTGTTACATTTGTAATTATGTATTTTCTTCATGAACGCATGAACTCTTTTGTTCAGAATAGCTCTTATTTTTTCAGACATTAAAATCTTTTTCCACTAAATAATTGGTGCCCTGTGTGAAAAAGTGATTGCCCCGTAAACCTAATAACTTGTTGGGCCACCCTTAGCAGCAACAACTGTAGTCAAGCATTTGCGATAACTGGCAATGAGTCTTTAACAATGCTCTGGAAGTATTTTGGCCCTCTCATCTTTGCAAAATTGTTGTATTACTGCCATATTGGAGGTTTTGCGAGCAGGAACCACCTTTTTAAGATCATGCCACAGCATCTCAATCGGTTAAGGTCATTACTTTGACTAGGCCACTGAAAAGTTTTAATTTTGTTTTTCTTAAGCCATTCAGATGTGGACTTGCTGGTGTGTTTTGGATCATTGGCCTGCTGCATAACCTAAGTGCACTTCAGCTTGAGGTGACAAACAAATGGCTGGACATTCTCCTTCAGGATTTTTTGGTAGACAGCAGAATTCATGTTCCATTTACCACAGCAAGTCTTCCAGGTCCTGAAGTAGCAATAGCCCCAGACCATCACACTACCACCACCACCATATTTTACTGTTGGTATAATGTTTCTTTTCTGAAACTCTGTGTTATTTCTATGCCAGATGTAATGGGACATATACCTTCCAAAAACTTCAACTTTTGTCTCGTCAGTCAACCGAGTATTCTCCCAAAAGTCTTGGAGATCATCAAGATGTTTCAGGCAAAACTGAGATGAGCCTTTGTGTTCTTCTTGCTCAACAGTGGTTTTTGTCTTGGAACTCTGCCACGTATGTTATTTTTGACCAGTCTCTTTCTTATGGTAGAGTCATGAACATGGACCTTAACTGAGGCAAGTGAGCCCTGCAGTTCTTTGGATGTTGTTGTGGGGTCGTGTGTGACCTCTTGGATGAGTCGTTGCTGCGCCCTTGGGGTAATTTTGGCCGGGCGGCCACTCCTGGGAAGGTTCACCACATGTTTTCACCATTTGTGGATAGTGGCTATCACTGTGATTTTCTGGAGTCCCAAAGCTTTAGAAATGGCTTTATAATGTTTTCCAGACTGATAGATCTCAACTGCGTTGTTTCTCATTTGTTCCTGAATTTCTTTGGATTGCAGCATGATATCTAGGTTTTAAAGATCTTTTGGTCTACTTCACTTTGTCAGGCAGGTCCTATTTAAGTGATTTCTTGATTGAGAAAAGGTGTGGCAGTAATCAGGCCTGTGTGTGGCTAGGGAAATTTAACTCAGCTCCCCAATGATGTGATAAACCACAGTTAATTTATGTTTTAAGGGGTAAGGGGAAATCACTTTTTCACACAGGGCCCTGTAGGTTTGGATTTCCTTTTCCCTTAATAATAAAGACCTTCATTTAAAAACTGCATGTTTTGTTTACTTGTGTTATCTTTGTCTAATATTTAAATTTGTTTTGTGATCTGAAGCATTTAAGTGTGACAAGCATACAAAAGAACAAGAAATCAGGAAGGGGGCAAACACTTTTTCACACCACTGTATGTCATGCATTGGTAGCCTAACACTTTGCATTGTTCATGCTTGTATGGTGGAAGCAAAGGCGAAGATTGGGATCCTGAAAAATACAGGAAAAATGCTTCAAGAAAAGCAGCAAAAAAGCCAGCAAAATCTGCTTTTTGTCTGCAGCTTTTTTTACTGCCAAAAGATCAGGTTTTGGCTGCAGAAAATAAAAGCAACGTGTGAACATAATCTAACATCAATAATTGGATATAATTATATAGAGAATGGCTCTTCAAACAAATCCATAAATCACCACATCCACACTGTGTTTAAGTGCAGAAAAATCAAAGAGATCCATTAATATAAAAACAAGGTTTTATTTAGTCAATCAATTAAATATCAAACCAGACTAAGTAATAAATACAACATATAATTAAAATAGAGGAACAGAGTGCCCAGTATAAGGGGAATAGCTCCTGCCCAGAATATAGCAATAGTATCACATATAGTAGGCTCAGAAAATCAATAGAAACAGTTAATCGTAATGGTCATGAGATATCAATATGTGCTGCAATTACATCTGCAAACTGACATTTAGGACAACCTAGCTAAAAAGACCTGCATGGGGTGTAAAATTAATGAGGGGACGCAAACCCCTTCAGGAATTGAAATAAGCCCCAATACATGAAAACCAGCTTAGTTAATATGAAATCCGTATATGCAGTGAATATTTAAAGCAGCATGATTAGTTTAACCAATCATAATGAAATAAACATTACCCCCTGGGGTGAAGGGGGACAGCGTCCTGCCCGGGTATCTGCACATTCTAATTTATGGCTCATCTTTTTGCTCAATCTGGATCAGGTATATGATTTTACTTATATCAATCATGATATTCTCTTCATATATTCCTAATACTGTGATACTCTCCAGAAGGCGGAGATGTACCTTAAGGAAACAGTCAGCAAGATGGAAGCTGAGCGAGAGAGGATGGAGGAGTCCATCGGAAAAGCCACAGACCAGGGCCAGGAGTTGACCGCTGGTGATGGGAGGTATGAAGCAGATACCTCCTCGAGTGATGTGGGCTCGGAGGGTTCGGTGGATGTCGGAGCCGAGATCAAGCAGCTCAAGGAGTTGCTACAAACCCAGTGGACGCAAGAGAAGCGTGAGAGACTGGCTATTGAGAGCCGAGTGGGCGCATTGGAGACGGAGAGGTCTGAGAGAGCTCTGTTGCTGGAAGAGCAGTTGAAGCAGGAAGAGCTTCAAAGACGGGCCGCTGAGAGGCGAGTGGCGGAGCTAGAGGAAGAAGTTTCCGGGCTCAAAAGTCGCCTGACAAAGTATCACTCAGTGAACGAGGCCTTCTTGGAGAAGGAAAAGGGCAAACGCGTTGCACTCACTCCCTTATACCAAGAGAGGGTCGACCTGAGGAGAGCTAAGAGAGTGTTAACCACAGATAAATATGAGATGGAAGTGGTCAAGACGGAAATTCGTGAAGTTGTAGCTGTGAGTCAACTCAGGGAAAGCATACAGGGTGAAGAAGCTGGAGGTCAGTTGCCCCTGAAACCTGAGCTGGTTGATCGCCTGGAAACCACTGGTGAGACCGAAACGTCTCGGTACAAGTGCCTCGTAGATATACCCGAGGATTTGAGGGAAGAATGCACCAGTGAGTCCGTGCATGAGGAGTTTAAGAAGGCTGTGGGAGCCTGTAAGGTGTACTTGACCTCAGAAGCTAAACAGCTGGTGGTCCTGTCCATGACTGAAGTCACAGTGAAGAAGGTGGCTATCCTAAGTGACATGCACTGGTGATGTATTCGCATGAAGCGGTTTCTCCGGTTGAAGACGGAACAAGCCGTTAGACAACTGGAGCTTAGGAGAAAAACTCACAGTCTGCGCGAAGAGGTCATCCGGGTGCCTCATGTTCTGGTGAGAAAGCTCGTTGGGAGAAAGGGTCGAGCCATGCAGATGATGGTCAAGAAGTCTGGTGTGGTGAAAGTAAGCAGTCCACGTGATCGTCAGGACTGGATAACAGATGAAGACGGCATGGTGTCATTCTCCGTTGTAGGAATGGAAGAAAGCCTGGCATATATACGCATGCTGATCGAGTACAGAGTGACCTACCTGCGAGATGTAGAACAGTTGAATCTCGCCAGACTACAAATGGAAAGGCAACATCGCCTGAGTGGCAGAAGGTGGCAGCCGTCTAGAAATAGTGAGACCCGACAGAGAAAGGGCCCCCTAAATAACAGAACAGATACAGCTGAAGTTAGGGACCTTTCAAGATGTCCTGAGAGTAGTGGGTGTGGGTTTAGAGGTAGTGAGACCTCCAGTAACTCAGGTTTGAGCAGCCCATACAAACGATCCAATAGAGGACGGGACATTACGGAGTTATACCGGACCTTAGATACCAGGGCATGTGAGTCACACCGCTGTATGACTGACCGCTGGGAGCGGGGGAGACCTGACAGGGTTACGACTGACCGCTGGGAGTGGGGGAGACCTGACAAGGTTACGTCTGACCGCTGGGAGCGGGGGAGACCTGACAAGGTTACAACTGACCGCTGGGAGCGGGGGAGCTCTGACAAGGTTACGACCCGGAAAGGTGACCTGACGAAGTCAGTGACAGTGACAAATGGTAGGTCCCAAAAGAATGGGCTAATGTTGTTGACTAATGTTCCAGGGGCTGAGTAGCACAATTGTAAAGTACATGGTCTCTATGTGAACTGGGGGTTATAGTGGTTGTGTATATTATGTGTTCAACCCCACAAGTTTGAACAGAGGGGGGGGATATGTAATGCAGCGACTTGCTGGCATTACGGTAATGGTCCAGGATGTGTTTTACCTGACCATGTACCTTTTCCCCTTAGGTGACTGGTCACATGACTGTGACATAGCACAGGTCCTGCACGCACAGAATGTCTGTCTGATCACATGACTGTGACATCAGCAAGGTCCTGTCAGTATGTGTGTGTGTGTGCACGGGATGCATATATAAACCCTGTATGATGGGAGACAGGTGCGTTCGGTGTGAGGCGTGAGGCCTGTGCTCCGTGTGTGTGGGACACCATTTGTGAGAGTCCTAGTGAGGCCGAGTGAAGCCTGGCAGCCTGAAAGGCAAAGACTGGATCCTGTGTGGATGCTAGTGGCCTTGGAAGGCAGAGGCTTGAGGAAGAGTCCTGAAAGGCAGAGCCTGGATCTTGTGTGGATGTCAGTGGCCTTTGAGGGAACGACGGCTGGAGACCCCTACCTGGGAAGCTGCAAAGCCACAGTGGTGGCGGAGTAATGGACTGAGACAGCTAAACCCGGCAAAGGTAATACCCTGTGTTATATGGACATTAATATGGACATTGCTATTTTATTACCTTGCTGAAGGCTGTTACTTGGGCCACTTGGGCCTGTCTGCTACTTGAAAGACTCCCGGATGTTAAGTGTGTAAACATGCCGGTGGCGGACTAAGATGGACTGTGTGAACTGTGGTTTATGAAGTGTAATAAACTGCAGCAATGTGAAATACTGGAAGGACATTGCTGGTGTGCTTTGATTTACCCGGTGCAGCGAGTATCCCCCATTATGATGACTAGGGCTGCCTTACAATAGGTATAGGTGCAATTAAACATTAATTTATAGAATACAAATTTGTGGCAATTATTGTTGAGCGAGTATGTTCTGTTAACCCTTTTGCCGAGTATGCTCAGGCCGAGCTCCGAGTATTTACAGCTGCTCGGTGATAAGGTTAAATCGCTCCCGCCGTGCATGATTTACAACTATTTGACAGATTTAATACATGTGAGGAATGTCTATTTCTTACACATTCCACACATGTAATAAAGCTGTCAAACAGTCGCAAATCATGCACACGGGAGCGATTTAACCATATCACCGAGCAGCTGTAAATACTCGGAGCTCGGCCCGAGCATACTCGGACAGAACATACTCGTTCAACACTAGTGGCAGTCATTTCAGCTTGTGGTTGGTAGTGATTGTATTTTGAAAGTACCTGCATTTTCCTAATGTTTCTTTTAAATTGTATAAAATAAAAATATTTATTTTAAAATTATGTTGGTTATCTTCCTATTTGAAACTAGTTTAATAGGATGCTAGCTTCTTGTTGTGATTATATGATAATTGGGAAGCAATTATAGTTGGACTTTGAGTGTATTAATTGATTAAAGCTGCTGTAATACTATTTGTTTTTATTTTTCCGTTTTTTCACAGTAAAGCCCTTTTTATGATTAACTTTTTTTCATTAAACATTATTTTAATGCCACTAAGTGACTTGAGCATGCAATCATTTAGATTTACAGGTGCATCTCACAAAATTAGAATATCATCAAAAAGTTAATTTATTTCAGTTCTTCAATACAAAAAGTGAAACTCATATTATATAGAGTCATTACAAACAGAGTGATATATTTCAATGTGTTTATTTCTGTTAATGTTGATAATTATGGATTACAGCCAATGAACCACAAAAGTCATTATCTCAGTAAATTAAAATAGTTAACAAAAAACACATGCAAAGGCTTTCTAAGCATTTAAAAAGGTCCCTTAGTCTGTTTCCGCAGGTTCAACAATCATGGGGAAGACTGCTGACTTGACAGATGTCCAGAAGGCAGTCATTGACACACTCTACAAGGTCCCAGAGTTCCAATTTTCATTTGGAAATCAAGGTCCCAGAGTCTGGAGGAAAAGTGGAGAGGCACACAATCCAAGCTACTTGAGGTCTAGTGTGAAGTTTCCACAATCAGTGATGGTTTGGGGAGCCATGTCATCTGCTGGTGTAGGTCCACTGTGTTTTATCAAGACCAAAGTCAGCGCAGCCATCTACCAGGAAATTTTAGAGCACTTCATGCTTCCCTCTGCCGACAAGCTTTTTGTACATGGAAATTTCATTCTCCAGCAGGACTTAGCACCTGTCCACACTGCCAAAAGTACCAATACCTGGTTTAAAAACAACAGTATCACTGTGCTTGATTGGCCAGCAAACTCGCCTGACCTTAACCCCATAGAGAATCTATGGGGTATTGTCAAGAGGAAGATGAGAGACACCAGACCCAACAATGCAGATGAGCTGAAGGCTGCTATCAAAGCAACCTGGGCTTCCATAACACCTCAGCAGAGCCACAGGCTGATTGCCTCCATGCCACGCCATATTGATGCAGTAATTGATGCAGTAATTGATGCAAAAGGAGCCCCGACCAAGTATTCAGTGAATTTACTGAACATACATTTCAGTAGGCCAACATTTCAGATTTTAAAAACATTTTTCAAGCTGTTGTTATAAAGTATTCTACAGTAATTTACTGAGATAACGACTTTTGTCTTTTCATTGGCTGCAAGCCATAATCATCAACATTAACAGAAATAAACACTTGAAATAGATCACCCTGTTTGTAATGACTCTATATAATATATGAGTTTCACTTTTTGTATTGAAGAACTGAAATAAATTACATTTCTGATGATATCCTGATTTAGTGAGATGCACCTGTAGATTCCATAATACCCAGTGGTATATCCCAATGTATTATGTCTGTTATTTTAATAACTAATAGGCTGCAAATGGTGCAGGGTGACATGTATTGCCTTGCTATGGATTTATTTTGTTTGGAGCCTTAGTGGCATGGTGACAAGAGGCTAAATTGACTGTACCAAAATATTTAAGATTGGCTTCACACAGTGTTATTTTATTTATAGATGTGGTGTTTTTCCTGGTATTTTTGTTTTTGGAGAGAAAACAAACAGCTTTTTTTTAAGAAAAAAAAATATGGTCCAGAGTTTGCCTTTAACCCCTTAAGCCCCGCGGGTGGTTTGCACGTTAATGACCGGGCCAATTTTTACAATTCTGACCACTGTCACTTTATGAGGTAATTACTCTGGAACGCTTCAACAGATCCCCCTGATTCTGAGATTGTTTTTTCGTGACATATTGTACTTCATGATTGTGGAAAAATTTCTTCGATATCACTTGCGTTTATTTGTGAAAAAAATGGAAATTTGCGAAAATTTTTGCAATTTTCAAAATTTTAATTTTTAAGCCCTGAAATCAGAGCGGTATGTCACACAAAAGAGTTAATAAATAACATTTCCCACATGTCTACTTTACATCAGCACAATTTTGGAACCAAAATTTTTTTTTGTTAGGGAGCTATAAGGGTTAAAAGTTGACCAGCGATTTCTCATTTTTCCAACAAAATTTACAAAACCATTTTTTTAGGGACCACATCACATTTGAAGTCACTTGGAGAGGTCTTTTTGACAGAAAATACCCAAAAGTGACACCATTCTAAAAACTGCACCCCTCAAGGTGCTCAAAACCACATTCAAGAACTTTATTAACCCTTCAGGTGCTTCACAGGAATTTTTTGAATGTGGAAGAAAAAAATGAACATTTAACTTTTTTCACAAAAATGTTACTTTAGACCCAATTTTTTTTATTTTCACAGGGGTAACAAGAAAAAATGGACCCCAAAATTTGTTGTGCAATTTCCCCTGGGCACGCATATGCCCAATATTTGGGGAAAAAACACTGTTTGGGCGCACGGCAGGGCTCGGAAGGGAAGGAGCGCCATTTGACTTTTTGATTGTAAAATTTGCTTGAATAATTAGCGGACGCCATGCTGTGTTTGGAGAGCCCTTGTGTGCCCAAACTTTGGAGCTCCCCCACAAGTGACCCCATTTTGGAAACTAGACCCCCCAAGGCACCTTTATAGATGCATAGTGAGCACTTGGAACCCCCAGGTGCTTCACAAATTGATTCGTAAAAATGAAAAAGTGAAAAAAAAAACACTTTTTCATTTTTACGAATCAATTTGTGAAGCACCTAGGGGTTCCAAGTGCTCACTATGCATCTAGATAGGTGCCTTGGGGGGTCTAGTTTCCAAAATGGGGTCACTTGTGGGGGAGCTCCAATGTTTGGACACACAGGGACTCTCTAAATACAACATGGTATCCGCTAACAAATTGAATGGAAAATCGGCTCAAATTGTTAGCGGACACCACATTGCGTTTGGAGAGCCCCTCTGTGCCCAAACTTTGGAGCTCCCCCACAAGTGACCCCATTTTGGAAACTAGACCCCCCAAGGCACCTTTCTAGATGCATAGTGAGCACTTGGAACCCCCAGGTGCTTCACAAATTGATTCGTAAAAATGAAAAAGTGAAAAAAAAAAACACTTTTTCATTTTTATGAATCAATTTGTGAAACACCTGGAGTTCCAAGTGCTCACTATGCATCTAGATAGGTGCCTTGGGCGGTCTAGTTTCCAAAATGGGGTCACTTGTGGGGGAGCTCTAATGTTTGGGCACACAGGGACTCTCCAAATGCAACATGATATCCGCTAACAAATTGAGCCGACAATTTGTTAGCGGATATCATGTTGCATTTGGAGAGTCCCTGTGTGCCCAAACATTGGAGCTCCCCCACAAGTGACCCCATTTTGAAAACTAGACCCCCCAAGGCACCTATCTAGATTCATAGTGAGCACTTGGAACCCCAGGTGCTTCACAAATTGATTCATAAAAATGAAAAAGTGTTTTTTTTTTCACTTTTTCATTTTTACGAATCAATTTGTGAAGCACCTGGGGTTTCCAAGTGCTCACTATGCATCTAGATAGGTGCCTTGGGGGGTCTAGTTTCCAAAATGGGGTCACTTGTGGGGGAGCTCCAATGTTTGGGCACACAGGGGCTCTCCAAACGCAACATGGCGTCCGCTAACAATTTGAGCCGATTTTCCATTCAATTTGTTAGCGGACACCATGTCGCGTTTGGAGAGCCCGTGATGTGCCTAAACAGTGGAGCTCCCCCACAAGTGTCCCCATTTTGGAAACTATACCCCTCAAGGATTTTATTAAGGTGTATAGTGAACATTTTGAACCCAGAGGTACGGCACAGAATTTGTTTACATTAGGTCATCATATTGAATAAGTTGTCATTATTCTTGAGCGCAAGTGCTCGCTACTTGAGTTTGCATCGGGTACTCAGGTATGCACCATGTACAGCGTGTGCTCGAGTGACATGCTCGAGTCCCTGCTCCGCATGTTTCACGGTTATTAGACACCCAAAAAAAAACATGCGGGGATCGCTCGTGCATGGCAGGCAATCCCCGTAAAGTTTTTTGGCCGCGATGCATATGGGGCAGAGACTCGAGCATGTCACTCAAATACCCACGATACTCAATGCATACCAGAGCACCCGATGCAAACTCAAGTAGCGAGCACTTGCTCTCAACACTAGTCGCCATATCATCATCTTTTTTTCCTACTTTTGAAAAAAATCCCAACCCCAGCCCTAACCCTAGCACAACCCTAGCCCTAGCACAACCCTAGCCCTAGCACAACCCTAGCCCCAGCACAACCCTAGCCCCAGCACAACCCTAGCCCCAGCACAACCCTAGCCCCAAACCCAGCCCTAACCCTAGCCCAATCCTAACCCAAGAGTTTATTTTTGACGCCGTTCCTTGTGCGGTATAAGTGATTAGACGACTTTATTCTTCGGGTCGGTGTGATTACAGCAATGCCAGAATCATATGGGGTTTTATGACTGACAGCTGTCACACACTAAAAGACGCATTTTTTGTAAAATCTAGTTTTTGCATCGCCATATTTTGAGAGCTATAATTTTTCCAGATTTTGGCAGACAGTCATGTGACGGCTCGTTTTTTGCGGGATGACTTGACGTTGTTATTGGTGCCATTTTCAGGCACGTGTCATTTTTTGATCCCTTTCTATTCTGATTTTTGGGAGGCAGAATAAACAAAAACCAACAATTCAGGAATTGTTTTTTTTGTTTTTTTTTATTCTGTTCCGCGTGTGGTAAAATTGATGCTGACAGGAAGTGGGAGGAGGCCTGACAGGAAGTGGTGGAGGCGGAGCCTGCTGTGTGCTGCAAGAGTTGTGCTGTGTGTGGAGAGAGCTCCTGGGAAGGGAGGAGAGCCAGGCGGAGGTGACCGAGCGGACCGGGAGGACCAGTAGGAGGCAACCGGAGGGACGAGCGCAAGAGAGCGCTGTGGCAGCGTGCAGTGCCGGCCAGCGGAGGGTGCCAGGTGGTGGTGACCAGGAGGTGATCAGGAGGACCGGTAAGAGGCGACCGGAGGGACAAGCGCGCTGTGATAGCGTGCAGCGTCCCTAGAGGAGGTGAGTGAGGGGCAGGAGGCCGCGATAAGCGGCCCTACTGAACCCAAGTGTGTACTGTACTGTATTGTATTTGTATCTGTATTGTAATTGTATTGTATTCCCTAGTCCATATTTAATTGATTACCCCCCCGTCCATATTTAATTGATCACCCCCGTCCATATTTAAATTGATTCCCCTGAACACCCCCGTCCATATTTAACTGATCCCTCTGACCACATTAAATTCACCCCCCGTCCTCATTTAATTGATCCCCGACCACCCCCCGTCCATATTAAAGTGATCCCCCTGACCACATTTAAATGATTGACCCCCCAGCCCATAACTGATTGATCCCCCTTGTCCTATTTAATAGATTCCCCTTGTCCACTTTTACTCATCCCCAGTCCCTATCTATTTGCCTTATCCCCCACCATATTTAATTAACCCCTGTCCATAATTAATTGATTGATTTCCCAGACCACAATTAATTATTTCCCCAGTCCATATTTATTGATATTATTGATACTTATTGATCCCCCGTCCATACTTAACTGATCCCGCGCCGATATCTAATCGATACACTTGCACATCCCTAATTGATCCCCGTCCATACACCTATATATAAATAATTGTGTTTTGTACTTGTACATATATACTGACTGTATCCCCATATTTAGAATGACGTCCATGTTGGCCGGAGCCGTGCAGTGTACATCTTGCGCAATGTATGCATTCCCTGAGCTACCGCTCAGGGATCCATACTGCTGCGAGAGATGTGAGCATATCGTGCACTTGGAAGCCCAAATCCTGGATCTAAGTGCTCAGATAGCGGTACTGAGGAGCATCGACAACATGGAACGGAGTTTGCTGCTCACCGAGCAGACACTCAATGGGTCAACACTGGGGGTGGAGCTTAGTGGGGAAGCGCAGGCTGAACAGGCAGGGAGCTGGGTAACAGTTAGAAGGGATAGAGGGAAGAAGTATAGGAAGGCTGGTTCAGAACCGGCATTATTGGAGCACGACAGATCCTCTGACCGCCGGGGGAGTGTATGCTCCAGTAAAGAGGGGGAGGGGGGAAGTGTAGGGCAGGCTAGACAGGTCCTGGTAGTGGGTGACTCTATTATTAGGGGGACAGACAGGGCAATCTGTCACAAAGACCGGGATCGCCGAACGGTGTGCTGCCTACCTGGCGCTCGAGTCCGGCACATCGCGGATCGGGTTGACAGGTTACTGGGTGGGGCTGGCGAAGACCCAGCGGTCATGGTCCACATTGGCACCAATGACAAAGTGAGTGGTAGATGGAGGGTCCTTAAAAATGATTTCAGGGATCTAGGTAGGAAGCTTAGGGCAAGGACCTCCAAGGTAGTTTTCTCAGAAATACTACCAATCCCGCGAGCCACACAGGAGCGCCAACGGGAGGTTAGGGAGGTGAATAAGTGGCTAAAGAGTTGGTGCAAGGCAGAAGGGTTTGGGTTCATGGAGAACTGGGCCGACTTCGCTGTCGGCTACAGGCTCTACCGTAGGGACGGGCTGCACCTCAATGGGGAGGGTGCAGCGGTGCTGGGGAAGAAGATGGCTAATAGGTTGGAGGAGTTTTTAAACTAGAGACGGGGGGGGGAAACCAAGGAAATAGGTGGGATGTGAGGCAAGCAAGGGGGAAGGGGAGAAGTGAATATAATGAGGGTGGAGAGGGGGGTGGGGATAGTACAGTTAGATCGTTAGAGAAGAATAGGATGCTAAATAACCCCAAAGTTTTATCTTGCATGCTGACCAACGCAAGAAGCCTGACCAATAAGGCGGATGAGCTGCAGGCGCTTATATCGGAGGAGAGGTATGACATCGTAGGTATAACAGAGACTTGGCTAGACGATAGCTACGACTGGGCGGTAAATTTAACAGATTATAGTTTATTTAGAAGGGACCGGAAACAGGGGAAAGGCGGAGGAGTCTGCTTATATGTAAAGCCATGTCTAAAACCCAGACTAAGGGAAGATATAGGAGAGGGAGAAGAGGGGGTCGAGTCCATGTGGGTAGAGATAGAGGGGGCAAAAAATAATAATAAAATATTACTGGGGGTCTGCTATAAGCCACCAAATATAACAGAGGAGAATGAGAAACTGCTATTAGGACAAATAGATAAAGTAGCAAAACATAATGAAGTGATTGTTATGGGGGACTTCAACTACCCGGATATTGACTGGGAAACAGAAACCTGTAGATCTCAGAAAGGAAAAAGGTTCTTGACAAATATTAAGGATAATTATCTCTCCCAACTAGTGCAGGAACCAACGAGAGGGAAGGCCGTGTTGGACTTAATATTGACTAATAGGCCTGATAGAATAACTGAGGTACAGATAGGGGGGCACCTAGGTAATAGCGACCATAATATTATCAATTTCAAAATGCCCTTCAGTAGGGTTATCAATAAGGGAACAACTAAAACATTAAACTTTAGGAGGGCGAAGTTTGATCAGCTGAAAGAAAACCTTCAACTTATAGACTGGGACAAAGTACTTAATCAATGGAATACGAATAGTAAATGGGAAACCTTCAAAAGAATTCTGAATACTCAGTGCGAGAGGTATATACCGTATGGGAATAAAAGGGCCCGAAATAAGAGGAAACCAATATGGTTGAACAAGAACGTAAAAGGGGCGTTAAATAGCAAAAAAGAGGCATTCAAGAGATTAAAACAGGAAAACAATAAGGAGGCACTAATGTGTTACAAGGAAAAAACGAGAACCTGTAAAAAACAAATAAAAATAGCGAAGGAGGAAACAGAGAGACGTATTGCTAGGGAAAGTAGATCAAATCCCAAACTGTTCTTTACGTATATAAATAGTAAAAGGATTAAATCGGATAATATTGGACCGATAAAAAGTGATGAAGGCAAAATCATAGAGAAAGATGAGGATAAAGCTAATCTATTAAATACATTTTTTTCGTCAACTTTCACAAAGGAAAAAGAACTAACAGGCGAAATGAGAAGTGACAAGCTTAATCCTCCACTAAGTATGACAAATCTAACCCAAGCTGGGGTACAGAAACGCATCGGTAACATTAAAATAAACAAATCACCAGGACCTGATGGCATACACCCACGGGTACTAAGGGAACTAAGTAATGTGATAGACAGACCGTTATATCTTATATTTAAGGACTCTGTTGAGACTGGGTCTGTACCACTTGATTGGCGACAGGCGAATGTAGTGCCAATATTCAAAAAGGGAGCAAAAAGTAACACCGGAAACTATCGGCCGGTGAGTCTGACGTCCGTTGTGGGCAAAATTTTTGAAAGCTTCATTAAAGAGGCAATTACGGAGCATCTTGATGCTAATAATCTATTAACCCCGAACCAACATGGATTCATGAGGAATCGCTCCTGCCAAACAAACCTGATTGACTTCTACGAGGAGGTTAGCTCTCGAGTAGATCAGGGGGAACCAGTGGATGTCGTGTATCTCGACTTCTCAAAAGCGTTCGATAGCGTGCCACATAATAGGTTGGTATACAAAATGAGAATGATGGGGCTGGGGGAAAATGTCTGCAAGTGGGTAGCTAACTGGCTAAAGGATAGAAGGCAGAGGGTGGTTATAAATGGAATATACTCAGATTGGGTAAGCGTCACTAGTGGGGTACCACAGGGGTCTGTACTAGGCCCAATGTTATTTAATATCTTTATTAACGACATAGTCAACGGGATAAATAGTAAAATATCAATATTTGCAGATGACACAAAGTTATGTAAAACAATTAATACAAAAGAGGACAGTGCAGACCTACAGAGGGATTTGGATAAGCTGGGTAGGTGGAGCATTAAATGGCAAATGAGGTTTAACGAGGAGAAATGTAAGGTCATACATATGGGAAGGAAAAATGGAAGTCACCAGTACTCACTGAATGGGAAATCATTGGGGAATTCAGAGATGGAGAAGGACTTGGGCATCTTGATTGATAGCAAACTAAATTGGAGTGCCCAAAGTCAGGCGGCTGCTGTAAGGGCAAACAGGGTAATGGGATGTATCAGAAGAGGTATAGCTGCAAAGGAGGAGAACATTGTTCTTCCACTGTACAAAGCACTGGTCAGACCACACTTGGAATACTGTGCTCAGTTATGGGCCCCAATATATAGAAAGGATATAAATGAGCTTGAAAAGGTACAAAGGAGGGCAACAAAATTAATAAGGGGAATGGAGGGACTGCAATACCCAGAGAGGTTGGCAAAACTAGGACTATTCAGCCTGGAAAAGAGAAGGTTGAGGGGGGACATAATAAATGTGTACAAATATGTTAGGGGACAGTATAGAGACCTTGCCCGGGATTTGTTCAAAAGGAGGGATATTACGGTAACAAGAGGGCACTCACTAAGACTGGAAGAGAAAAGGTTTCAGCACCAGCATAGGAAGGGGTTCTTTACGGTAAGAGCAGTGAGAATATGGAATTCACTGAGTGAGGAGACGGTAATGTCGGATTCACTAAACCAGTTCAAGCGGGGACTGGATGCATTTCTAGATACCAGGCAGATTTCAGCGTATACTTAAAAATAAAATAAAATAGTAGGTTGATACAGGGATTTATTCTGACTGCTGGTTTCAGAGTCGGGAGGGAATTTTTCCTCAGGTGAAGATTGGCCAAATCATTTGGGGTTTTTGCCCTCCTCTGGATCAACTTTAGCAATTACAGAACTAACAGGTCGAACTTGATGGACGCAAGTCTTTATTCGGCTTTACTAACTATGTAACTATGTAACTATGTAACTATATGAGGTAGCTTTATTCTTCGGGTCAGTACGTTTACAGCGGTACCACATTTGTATCATTTTTCTATGTTTTGGCGCTTATACACAATAAAAGCTATTTTATAGAAAAAAATATTTTTTAGCATCGCTTTATTCTGAGAGCTATAACTTTTTTATTTTTCGGCTGATGGAGCTGTTTGGCGGCTTGTTTTTTGCGGGACGAGATGAAATTTTCAGTGGTATCATTTTTATTTATATGCGTCTTTTTGATCGCGTGTTATTCCACTTTTTGTTTGGCGGTATGGTGATAAAGCATTGTTTTTTGCTTCGTTTTTTTTTTTTTTTTTTACCGTGTTCACTGAAGGGGTTAACTAGCGGGATAGTTTTATAGGTCAGGTTGTTCCGGATGCGGCGATACCAAATATGTGTACTTTTATTGTTTTTTTTTTTTTTTTTTTATAATAATATTTATTGATGGGTACATTATATTTTTATTTTTGGTGTATTATTTTTTTTATTTTTTTAGAATATTTTTGCACATTTTTTTTTTTTTTCCACTTTCACACAGTTTATACACTTTATTACTTTGTCCCACTCTGGGACTTTCACTTTTTTTTTTCTGATCGCCTGCATGGCACAGGAATGAAGCACCATCCCTATGCCATGAAGGCTGTCAGAAGTGCACAGTGTGAAGATTGCTTGGAGATGCACTGCGCATGCCCAAGCAATCTTCCTGCTCTCTGGTGACCCGGATGTTGTCATGACGACATCGGGTCGTCATGGCAACACCCGGGAAGCCTTTGCAGACTGCGCTGGAAGCCGGAAGAGGAGGTGAGTATCGCCGATCACCTCCCCTTGCCCCCGCAATGCCGCGATCGACTTCGATCGACTTCGATCGCAGCATCTCGGGGGTTAATGTGCTGGGAGCGGTGCAGGACCGCTCCCTGCACATAGTACCGGGTGTCAGCTGTGACAATCAGCTGACACCCGGCGGCGATCGCGCCCGCACAGCCTGTGTGCGCGCGCGATCGCCATGACGTACTAATACGTGTCTGGCTCTTAAGTCCCAGGGCACAGACGCGTATTAGTACGTCAGATGTTATTAAGGGGCTAAAGGGAACCTGTCAGCATGATTTTGTAATGTAAAGTAAACATGGCTGTAATTTCACTGTAATACTGCTTACATTGATACATTTGGTGAAGAAATCTACTTTGTGATTCTTCTTTAATCACCATTTGAATTTTCTGCTACTGTAATTAGATTTCGGTGCACAGAGGCTGCACTGTACACTGTGTCTGATATATATTGCTGATTATATAACTGATATATAACTTATGAGATATACATACATATATACTGTATCTACACCGTATTTTTCGGACTATAATACGCACTTTTTTCCTCCAAAATTTTTGTGCGCCTTATAGACCGAATGTTGGGGGGCGTATATATACTGTGTGGGGTGTGGGGGGAGCGGTTGCGGCAGAGGAGCGGGGCACAGGAGGCAGCAGTTGTCTGCTGCAGCCTGCTCTGTCCCCGCTGCTAAAGAAAATGAATATTCATGCCCTTTAATAGCGGGCACATGTGATTGCCTGGCAGCAGCAGGAGCTGCACTGTGGCTACGCTGTGTGCCGGCTATTAAGGAGCATGAAGTCACTGCTCCCCGCGCACACAGTCCCGGCGTGGGGAGCAGTGACTGCCGGCAGCTGATCTCTCCTTGGGAGCCGCGCATGGCAGTGACACCATGCGCGGCTCACATGGCGAGATCAGTGTGGGCAAACAGGACGCAGCACTGGAGGAGAGAAAAGAAAGGTCAGTAGAAGTGTTTATTTTTTTATGGGCAGAGTAATGGGGATCAGGGGTACCATGCATAACAGAATAAGGATGAGTGGGGCCATACATACCAGGATAAAGATGAGGGGCCATACATACCAAGATAAGGATGAGGTGGATCATACATACCAGTATAAGGATGAGGGGGCCATGCATACCAGGATGGGGATGAGGGGACCATGCATACCAGAATAAGGATGAGGGGTGCCATGCATACCAGAATAGGGATGAGGGATGCCACGCATACCAGGATAGGGATGAAGTGTGCCATGCATACAAGGATAGGGATGAGGGGTGCCATGCATACCTGGATGGGAATTGCTGGGCCATGCATACCAGGATAGGGATTGCTGTGCCATGCATACCAGGATAAGGATGAGGGGGTCATGCATACCAGGATAAATATGAGCACCTTTCACTGCAAGTACTGCTGCAAGTCTTTTGAGGTATGTGTCTACCGGCTTTGCACGTCTGTTGGCTGAAATTTTTGCCCATTCTTCTTTGCAGACTAGCTCTAGCTCAGCGAGATTGGATAGAGAGTGTCTTTGATCAGCAGTTTTCAAGTATTGTCACAGATTCTCAATGGGATTTAGGTCTGGACTGTGACTGGACTATTCAAACACATGAGTATAATCTAAACCATTCCATTGTAGCTCTGGCATTACGTTCAGGGTTGTTTGTCTGCTGTAAGGTGAAGCTACTCCACAGTTGCAAGTCTTTCACAGCCTATAACAGGTTTTCATCTAAGATTGCCTTGTATTTAGCTCCATCCATCTTCCCATCAACCTTAACAAGCTTCCCTGTCCCTGCTGAAGAAAATCATCCTCACAGCATGATGCTACCACTACCATGTTTAATGGTGGTGATGGTGTTTTAATGGTGATGTGCAGTGTTAGTTTTCTGCTACACATAGCCCAAAAAGTTCCACTTTGGTCTCCTCTAGCCAGAGCACCTTCTTTCACATACTAACTGTGTCCACTACATGGCATTTGCAAACTGCAAACGGGACTGCTTATTGATTGCTTTCACAATTGTCTTTCTTCTTGCCATTCTTTTATAAAGGCCAGATTTGTGGAGTATACAATTAACCCTAGAATGCTTACTTTTTTGCTATTTTCTGTAAAATTACTTTAATTAAAATTTTGAAACTCTAGATATTCCTCAAGTATGTCGTTATTGGTAATATCCAGTTGTACATATAATTTTATGTGATCTGGAGTATTTTTATCAAGAATTGTACCAAGCTCTACAATTCTAGTGCTAATGTAACAGTGGATGAGCAACTTGTAGCCTACAGAGGAAGTTCATTTAATATATGCCTAGTAAAGCAGCCAAGTATGGAATAAAAATATTCTGGATGTGTGATTCTGCAAATTATTATGGGATGAATGGGCTTATCTACTGTGGCAAAGAAGTTGGCGCTCCAGTGTAGAAAGACCTAGGTTCAGACATTGTAAAAAAACTTGCTGTACCAATTTACAATTCTGGTAGAAAAATTACAATGGACAATTACTTTACTAATGTTGAACTGGGCAATTTTTTTGCTTGAAAAAGATGTTACAGCTTACTATGAAGCCAAATTGACAAAATATTCCTCTAGTGATGAAGCACATTCCACAGTGATCACTTTATGATAGTGTCTTTGGTTTCAGAAACAAAGCAACAATTGTGTCTTACAAAGCGAAGAAGGAAAAATCCATTATATTACTCAGCACCATGCATCATGATTCCAGTATTGTCAGGAAACAGAAAACAGAAATCATCCTGCACTATAATAAAACTAAAGGAGGTGTGGACAAAATGGATGAAATGGTTGAAAAATATTTATGCAAGAGGCAAGCAAAATGTTGGTCTGTAGTCATTTTTTCAAATATGCTTGATGTATCAACCCCTAATTCCTACATTATTTATACTGAAACTAATCCCGATTTCCATGCTAGTAGAAAGGACAGAAGACGCCTATTCTTGAAGGACCTTTGCCATGAACTTGTAATGCCTCACATGATGCAGCGAAGCAACATAAAATGCTTGCCAAAGCAAACTAGAGAAGCTATCAAATGGTGTGGAGTATTCCATTTTCAGGCAATTCCAGAGCCAGGAGAAAGAAAACAAAAGCGTGGTTTTATTTGTCCCACAAAGACAGGAAAATTGAGCTTTACTGTACCATTTGTGGAGAAAATATCTGTAAAGAACATTCTTCAGAAAAGATAACGTGTAAATTGTGCGAAAGATCAATAAAATTGAAAAGGAAAAGTTGGAAAAGAAATGTAGCTGCAGCTAGTTTACTTCAACATTTATATACCCTTGTTTGTGTGTTTTTCATGTCTTTGTTTGAAATTTGAAAAAAAATCGTTAAATGATAAAAAGGATTAATCACATAGAATGCGCAACCCGGGCCTTTTAGGTCCATGTACTTACTTTTTTGGTGTTTTCTGAAAACAGTTATAATTACAATGTTGTGTATTTTTCATATCTTACTTTGCAATTTTGAAATAAACTTGTAAAAGTTATTTATTTGAGTTCCTCCATATGATTTGCACAAGGGCCTGAAAGGCCCGGGTTACGTGAAAGTGTATATTTCAGACGTCACGCATTCTAGGGTTAATAGTTGTCCAGTGGACAGATTCTCCCACCTGAGCGGTGGATCTCTGCAACACCTCAAGAGTAACCATGGGCCTCTAGGCTGCTTCTCTAATTAGTGCTTTCCTTGCTTGGGATGTGAGTTTAGGTGGACGGCCATGTCTTAGTAGGTTTGCAGTTGTGCCATACCCCTTCCACTTTTGGATGATGGATTGAACAGTAAGAAGTTCAGATCTTAGGGTTTTTTTTATAACCTAACCCTGCTTTACTCTTGTCCACAACTTTATCCCTGATCTGTGTGATGTGTCCCTTGATTTTCATGATTCAGTTTGATCCCTAATGTTCTCAATCAAACCTCTAAGACCTTCACAGAAGAGCTGTAGTTATACAGAGAATAAATTACACACAGGTGGGCTCAATTTACAAATGATGTGACTTACGGAGGCAATTGGTCATTCAAGATTTTATTTACGTGTATCAGACTACAGGGGGCTAAATATAAGTGCATGTCATAATTTTCAGATTTATATTTTTTAAATATTTAGAAAACCATGTATCATTTCCTTTATACATCACAAATACTTGCTACTTTGTGTTGGTATATCACATAAAATCCCTCTAAAATAAATTTAAGATTGTGGGTGTAACATGAAAAAATGGCCATGATTTCTAGACCATCTGAAACTCATTTTTTGTGGCTTGTAGAGTTTGGTTCAAGAGACCTGCAGCTGGTCCAGAAATCGCGGTATGTACAAAGCTTCTTAACATAGGTGGTGTAAACTTAGACTAGACAGTCTAAAGACTCAACACATTTATATAACAACGTGAGTCACTGTAACAAATTTGACATATTTTAAGACAGTCTAGTCTAAATTTACACTGTCTAAAAATTATACAATGCTTCATTGTGTTATGCTAGTGAAGGGTTGGGAATTATATAATAATTTTATTTTTGATGTCTTATTAATACCACTGTTATGCACAACTCATGTTAAGACATAGGCATCAAAGAATATTTAATTTATGCCTGTAGTGTTTGTTTAATTTTATAAAATAAAACTAATATGTCCACTAAAAACATATAACCTGTAGGTTCCAATAATGTGTGTTGTGATGATAGGCTCCTGTGTTAAATAAATAGCAAACCACAATTTTTGGTATTTAAGTCTTACAGTTACACCCTTTTTAAAAAAAAAAAAAAAACATTTCAGAAATCTCCTAATCTCTAACAATAGTCACATAAAGTAGATGGCACAATTTAAAAACTCAGTTTTGCTCAAATAACTTTACTTCAATCTTTGTTAAACCACTAAGACTGGGTTCACATTAAGTTTGGGTAACATAGGTCTATTGGGACTTTTGTCTGAAGCCCTGAAAAGTGTGATTTTGGTGTGTCATTCTCAATGTAGACTACCATATACAGTTTAAATTCTGATAATACTTGATCTCCTGCAGCACAGCTCTTGGAGAAATAAGGCATGACAGTGTGTCTGACAGCTAGAAAAGGTTCTTGGTTTTAACATACAGATTTTAACTTGGGGCCTATACTAAAGTTATGACATAAACTTTTAGGCTATGTGCCCACAATGCAGAAATGCTCAGGATTTTTTCCTGAGCGTTTCTGAATCTCCCTGGCAGGAAAAACGCAGGGGATTTTTGATGCATTTTTGAAGCATTTTTGATGTGTTTTTGACGTGTTTTTGATGCGATTTTGAAGCGTTTTTGAACATCAATGAATGTTTTTTGGAGCTAAATAAAGTTATTTGGTGGGACATTTCTTAAACCCTTGGATTACCATCAGAACTAGGGTGAGTATATTGGTTAATTTGAATGATTAAAGAATGTTTCTGTTGTATTTAAAATAAAGTGTTTGCTCTGTGTCTGTGTGTTTAGTTAACTGTTTACTTTAATTAGTTTTGGTCATGAAACGGTCTGATTGACACCTTGTTATCGCCAAACAAAAGAGCTGAGTGTCAGCTAATCCCATACACCCAATCTTAATTAGCATTTCTATTCATGTAATTTATGCGACTGCTGTGAGCTGGTATTTTTTGCCTGAGAAGGTGCCATTTGCAATCATGGTCCCTGGCCATTAAATAACATCACACAGCTGGTTCATTAGCCGCTATGTTCCCCCCGATCAGCACTCAGCAGCGTTTTGGATGCAGCGCATTTTTGTTTCGTCCAAAACAGGTGTTCTAATGCTGCACTTTTGTTTTCGGTACATGTGAATCCCCCGCATATAATGACACTTCAATTGGTCAAAATCTGCAGTGGAGACTAGTGTGTCTGCTACAGAAATTGACATGCTGCGGGTGAGTTTTGGTACGTGGCCATGGTCAGGAGCCGCTGCAGGTTTGACGCTGCTTGTTTATACAGCATCTAACCCGTAGTGTCCAGATGTTACGGTATAGTGGATGGGATTTCTAGAAATCCCATGTTCACTATGCGTGCATCAGATGCTTCAAATCACCCATGGACACTGACATGCAGCGCGTCTTTCAGGACCACAGCATGTCAAATTCTCACGTGACCATCAGCTGATCGGTGACGGCACTGATCAGCTGATGTTCACGTGACGATGAGCTGATCAGTGACGTCAGTGCAGGTCCTAGCAGCTCGGTACACTGCGGGAGCGTGTGTGCACCTGCAGTGTACCTCTGGCCGCCAGGAGGAGAGGATCACCGCCAGGAGGAGAGGATCACCACTGGGGACCAGGAGGACACTGGGGACCGCTGGACAGGTGAGTATACTTTTTTTTTTATTATTATTTTTACCTTTTATTTTTACCGCGGGCACGCGGGCTGGGCAGAGCAGACTACTGCTAATCCCATCTGCGCCACTCTTGCTGTTATCAGTGGGAGCGGTGGTCGGATGAGAGGAGTTGTAGTCCTCCTCTCCCGACCCGGGGTATCACCCGCACCGCATTTCCACCGCAAATTCGCGGCCATTGGCTGTAATTGAAGCGCAGCAAATCCGCAGGTATAGATATTATACCTGCGGGTTTGCTGCGGTTCAATGCAAGTCAATGGCCGCAAATTCGCAGCGGGATCGTGCAAGAAATGGTAATGCTGCAGTTTTTACCGCAATGGTAAGCCGGAGCGGAAATTTCCGCATCATGTGCATAGCACATCCGGATTACCATTGCTACAGCTGGCAGACATATTACAAGCGTTTTCGCTGCGTTTCCACGGTGGGAAAACCTGCGCGAAAAAACGCATCGTGTGAACTTAGCCTGAGATGGTAAAATTTACATTTTTCATTTAGTTGCTTAATAATTCTGCAAACTAATAGTTGCCCAATAATTACGAACACATAGATATTCTCCTAAGACTAAACCTCATTTTTACTTTGTTAAATATTCAGGTTTCAGGTTTATTAACCATGGATCGACAGCATTGTAGTTGTAGTTCAAGAATAAAATTAATCTTCAAAAATACAAATTGCCTAATCATTTTGTTCACAGAATATATATACTTGTTCCAACAATAGAAGCAGAGCACAGTGCAAGTTCATTCCAATAGATGAATCCTTCTTGTGGGAATTAAACTAAGGAAAGTGGGGGCAAACTAATATTGATTTTTTTTAATAAAACTACCAGAAATGATTACTTTTGAACCTTAGACATGAAAATAATTTTAAAAATACATTTGTTATAATAATGTGATTTACATCTCTACTCTAGGTATGTGCTGGCATACTGTACATAAGAAGCCGATGTTGAACTGGAGCAATTTGGGCACACAAGAGGAGTTGACTAATTGTTTTTATCAGCCTCATACCGTTATACAGACAATCTACATATCTTCTAGAATTAGACAAAAAGTAGAATCTACTTGCATAGATCCTCTTAAAGGGAAATATGTCACCATGGTTTTTCTACTTATTCTGAGAGCATCATAATGCAGAGACCGAGCCCCTAATTCAAGTGATGTTTTACTTAGGCCTCATTCAAGCATCGTTTTTTTTACAAATGCGAAAAACAGACCAAGTTTAATCAGTGGTTTTCATCAGAGTGTCATCAGTGTCATCAGATTTTCACCAGAGTTTGGTTAGAGCTTCATTTGTTTTTTTTCACTGATGAGGAAATAAAAAAGTTTCTCCCCCTTCTCCTGTCATTGAAAAATGGACAGCACACAGATGGCGTGCAAGTGCTCTCCTTTTTTTTTATGCACCCATAGACTTTCATTGCCGAGTTTGATTTGACACTAGGATCAATACTGAACATGCCTCCAAAAATTTGTACAGACCACTTGGTCTTCAAAAAGCATGGACATGTGTATAGCCCCATGGGCTGTCATAGGTATGAGTGCTATCTGTGAAAAAAAATGAATAGCACTCATACGTGAAAAACTGAAATGTGAATGAGCCCTTACTGGACTATTTACTAGCGTATTTATAAAGTCACCATTTTATCAGCAGGAGATTATCACTAGAGGACAAGTACACCTGCTGCCCTCTAGTCCTCCATATTCATGAGCTCTGTATACCCCCCCTACATACACGCACACTGATTGGCAGCTTTCTACTTGTGAACAGTGTAAACAGAGCTGTCAATCAATGGTGTGAGTGAGGTTATACGGAGTTCAGCATTCAGTAAACTGGTAGATCTGCAGCAGATAAAACAGAAACCAGCCCAGTGATACATCAGTGGAATCAGGGTATCTACCCCTACAACATGATGCTGCCAGATGGAGTAGCAAAAACCTACTGACAGATTTCCTTTCAAGCGTACCTGTTGTTTCAGGTAGTTTTTCATAATAAACTGTTAAGTGTGTACATGGGAATATTTCTGAGCAGTATATGGCATATCTCTGTCTCTAATTTTCAACTGTTTCTAACTTAGTGCAAGAAGACTAGCTGTCATGATTTCTTCTGTAGACATGAGATGATATCTCTGCAGCATACAGATAAAAGCAGCAGCAGAATGACGGACAATATAGCATCATGCACCATATTATAGAGCATCACTGAGCTGTGTAGCTGTAAATCCAGCACTGAACTGAAAGAAAATATTTGCTAGAAGCTGCCGCAAGGTGTGCTTGTTTCTCTGTCTGGTCTCTCACTGTGCTGATTGCTTCTCACTTCTTCTCCCAAAATATAGTTTAATAGGAGGTGTAACCTAATACTTCACTAAAATGGCAATCCACCTTCCTTTGACCTAAATGGGTTTGAGGCATTTTTCAAAGTGAATGGTGAGTTCAAAATGCAGGAGGGAGGAAAGGAAATGGATTGGAAGTAGAAAAAGATGCAAATTTATTTGATAATATAATATAAAGCTTCTTATATTTGGCTGTGGAAAGACATTGACTAAATGGATCTGATCGGCAGTTACAGACGCAACCCTCAGTGAATAGGTTTGGCACTGATTCTTCACAGATTTTTTTCATCTAACTATTCTTATTTGTTTATAACATCCTACATCCAATGCCTTTTTCAAACCAATCAAAAATTATGGAAGAAAATGGCAATGTAACTACAAGATCTACATAGACACTGGCCAAACACGGTACAAATGAATTCCAACTATGTCAGAACAGGGTTGAACTTGTTAACGTGTATGGAAAAAGTGATGGAAAAAGCAAACGTGCGTCAATTGACCCATGGAAATATCATCTCAGACATAATTAAAAGATGCCACTTTAGTGATTTGCCATTTATTACTAAATATACGTAAGTAGCTTCATTTTCCTATTTCAGAAGAAGAACAGATTAAATCATTAAAATATGTTAATTATTTATGGGCTTCAATATGTTCTCTTTTAGTGGTGATCTTGAAACATCTGCAAACATAGTTTTAATACAAGTTTTCTCATGTTTTGTCACCACTTGAAAATTTTGGCATTATTCTTTTACCATTTACTGGAAACACGTTGACTTATGAGTTTTTCTTGTGTACCCAGTATTTACAATAAAAAGTAGCAGCCTATGTCCTCTATCAGCACAAGCAGAGAGAATTTTAGAAGGGTTGTGTTAGGCATCAGGTGTTTGCTGGATCTGAAATGGGTTCAGAATCATCAGTGGATTCTGTGGTCTCCCATTCCAATCCAGCCAAGGCAGATGCTGCTCAGCATTGTTGTCAGTCCCAACGTCTAGCTGGTGCACAAGATGTACAGATTGTCTTTTGGGCCTTTGTTTCTAGCAACATAAAGGATAGGTTGTGGAGGGAAACAGGGCTGCTACAGCCTAAGTCCAGGATTCTCTGCACTGAGCATGCCCGTGACATGGCGGACCGTGATTGGTGGTTTGGGAGTCAGCTGATCCGGTGACCTGGCACCGCCTGATTGGTCGTGGGTGACGTTACCAATAGTGCAATGGTGGGCAGGGCTTAATCTTTAAAAAGCCCGCCCACAAACATGGCGGTGGCTCTGATCATTGAGCAGTGATGGTGTTGTGTGGACGCTTGGTTGTTTGGGCTCCACATGTGCTTTACCTTGATTCAGGCAGGTTTAGTGGGGGATAGGCAGCCTTAGATGGAGGGAGGCAGGTAGCTTCATCTGTCAGTCTGGCTGCGACAAAGGGGTCGCCATACACCCCGAGCAGTCTGCAGACGCTGTATTCCCGGTACCGCCTGTAAGCCACGGGGAGAGATACTCCTCAGTCCGGTAGCACACTGGCTTGGAGCACTTATACACCGGCGTGTATCACACACACATCCTAGTGCCTACTGTGTAGTCCCTGTGCTGTAACAGGACTACAGATACATTATTTATCGCACATCTCTCGTGCAGTTAACAGAGATAGTGCGAATCCCTATTCCCATTCCGGTGTGCAGTAACACGGAAGGGATTGTTATTTAAGTTGGTTGTTTTACCTTCTCACCCAGAAGGTGTTCGGCCGCAGTCCACCAGGCTGCATCGTGGACCCCGGGTTCGGTTGCTTTCCATTATTTAATAAAGTTGTTTGCAACCGTCCCCCTAACAGGTTGTCTCCTCTTCAAAAATGGGTAAAATTGCAAAGTGCTGTTTGATACTGTTATAGCAGAAGATGGAGTCCCTCAAGTTTAAAGGCCTCATCTATGCTATATAAGTCTGACAGTTATTTTAGGTGAAAACAACAGCTATGAATGTTCCTTCTTGTATCAATAGCGTGTCCTTGCTAAAAAGATAACGTGATTCTCCCTGGCCAGATGTTTCTTCTTGTAGCAATAATGTGTTCTTGCAGAAAGATGAAATGACCTTGCTAACTAGATAAGTCTAATTAAATATTTTAAAGCATACAGAAACTAGCTTTTTTTCGCTTGTTCAGCTAAACTGTATAATCAAACCATATATGGCAAATCCGTTTCCTGCCTTTAGGGTGTATATTAGCCCTGTGTTTTGTAATAAAGTTTTTAGAGTATGTTTAGACACAAACATCCTGTCCTGTGTCTTCATTCTCTCCGAGCTCGTAATCCAAAGGATAGAGGACCCAAAATTCAGTGACGACAGCTGGCGCCTCGAACAGGGACCTTGAGTTAATCTACCCAAGGGTGCTCGACCGGTCCGAGACGTGGGACGAGTGAAGCTCTCTGTTGGTGATATATACAACGCTGAAGTAAGAATAACTGTTATATTCTACCTAATTATATCACTGCATAGAAGAGACTCCCTCAGCCCCGAGCGGTCGGCTCCCCAGGTAATTCAACAGATTGTTGTCTGGCTCAGGTCCCTTTGAACCAGTAGAACCCCCTCAGATAAATTGACAGTCCTGCCTTCTATCCTTTGGAGAATTTAAGAATGAAAGTATGGATCCGATGATTGTGTTGTGGATGTGTCCCGGGATTGATGTTTTTGGTCTGTTTTTCTGGTTGGCGTATAAGTCCTAGAGAGGCTAGTAGTGGAATGGTTCAGAAACCTTTGTGGCCCATTGTCTAAGTGACCATTGTCTAAGTGACTGAGGAGTCTCTTCTAGGTGAGGAGAACCGGAAAAAAATGGGGAACCAAAATGCCAAGGAAGGCATTATAGCCAAAGACTTAGTGGTACGCAGAGAAGGGAAACAGGCACTGATTGGAATTGACAAAATATTGTGTAAAGCGGGAATGAATGAGAATGGAGAGAAATGGAAATCCTTCTTTAACTCCTATCATGGATGGCTGAAAGATAAGGGTCTGTTAGGGACAGTAGATGTATGGATGAATGCATGCGCTTATTTTGAAGGAAAGATTGAAGAATTAGGAGACGGACGTTACAGACTGACAAAAACTGGAATGACAGATTTTCCTCCCTGTCCGCTCCCGACGTCACCCCCACCCCAGTACCAGAATTCCCAGGAACCTAAATGTTGGGTTTGCCCCAGATGTGGACAGCAGAATCCCTTGACAGTAGACATCTGTGTGGCATGTGGAGGACCGAGACCCCACCCAGCTAGTCTATTCCCAATGAGGACGGTAGTTGTGCCAGGAGCAGCAGCAGCAGCAGCAGGGGGGGATGCAGTGGTTCCAGGTCAGGAAGCTCGTACAATGTTAATGTATAGACCATGGAGTCCTTCAGAGCAGTTGGCGTTGATCTCCCAGCTGCCAGATCCATCCCAGTCCCCTATGGGTTTTGCTAGAATGATCACCACCATACAGGATACGTATCATGCCACTAGAATAGATCTGCAGGGGGTAATTAAGGGAACATTGGCAGATGAAGCCCGCTATGATAGGTTGATAGATGAGACAAAAAAAACAGTATGCCAATAGGACCGGACCCGTAGATGCAGAATCTAATGATGCAGCAGCTGGAGTCCTATTCGCAGCAGGGTTGGTAAAAGCATGTCAAGACAGGCAAGCAGAATAGCAAGTTACACTAGAAGATAGAGTGCAGGGAAAGGAGGAAGATCCTAAGGATTCTTTCTATGCACTAAAGAAAACCTGGTCAGAAATGGGGTTCAACCCCGGGAATAAGACTAGTGAGAGGGTATTAGCAAGTGCTTTCATGAATGGACTAAAGAAAGAGATTGCAGAGAAGGTAAAAGCAAGTAGACCGGACTGGAGATCAGTGAAGGCAGAAGATTTAGCTAGAATAGCTCAGGGGGCACAGCATGACATAGCGCAGGCAAAAAGAGCTGCCAGAATACATATAGTAGAGACGACCCCCAGAAACAACAGAGGCAGAGGACAGACTGAAGGAGGAGGACAGAAACTGTGTTACGGATGAAAAAAGCCAGGACATTTTAGAAAGAACCGTAGGACCAACCCGTATCCAAATGCTCAGAGTACGGGTCCTCCAGCCGACCAAACAACGCCCCCATAGGATGAGGGTAGCTTGCACATGAACCCCCTCATCTCCTTACCCCCAACTCCCAGTTGTATAGTGCAGGTGAACCTACCAGGGGGACATGAAATCGATTTCCAAGTAGATACGGGGGCCGACAATTCAGTAATTACGCAAGGTGATTGGCCATACACTGACACTGATTTTTCACATCATGTCATTGCCACCCCCTTCAATTCCCCGTCTGTCCTGCTTCCTGTCACTAAAAGAATTCCCCTGCAAATTCAAGGAGCTACTGTACATAGCCAGCTCATGGTATCGCCCCGAGGCCAATGTAACCTTTTGGGAAATGATGTGTTGTCCCAATTACAAGCACATATTGAGTATCATCCCGATGGCACTGTCACCATGACCCCAGGTTTAAAACCAAGTACCCTTTGCAAAATTATGTCACTAGATATTGCCAGCATAGAAGAGACAAATGAGTTTCCCCCGATATTGGAGCAGGCTGTACCACATGATTTTTGGGCCTCAGACAAAACAGATGTTGGTAGGTTAAGAGTTCAACCAGTAATGGTGAAATTAAAACCAGGAGCCATCTTGCCTCAACAGAGGCAGTATCCCCTTAGCTCGGCTCAGGAGAATGCCATAGCCCAGCAGGTCCAAAAATTACTACAGAGAGGAGTCCTAGTCAAAACCCAGTCCCCTTGCAACACTCCCCTGTTCCCAGTAAAGAAAAAGAGTGTGCCAGGACAACCAGCCGCATATAGAATGGTCCATGATCTCCGGTTGGTTAACAAAGCCACAGAACTTCTAACACCAGTTGTGCCCAACCCGCATACTCTTCTGTCACAGATACCTTCTAACTCTCTTTGCTTTTCAGTGGTTGATTTGGCAAATGCATTTTTCAGTGTACCATTACATCCTGACTGCCAGTACCTGTTTGCTTTCACATTCCAGGGCAGTCAATATACATGGACAGTGTTGCCACAGGGTGCCCAGAATTCACCCACAATGTACACTGCAAGTCTGCAGGAAATACTGGAGGGATGGTCTGAACCACATATTGTTGTTTTGCAATATGTCGATGACCTGCTCATTTGTGCCCCCTCCAGGAAACAATGTCATAGTGCAACTATATCGCTTATGTTGTTTCTCTATCACGCTGGCTGCAAGGCATCAAAAGATAAGCTTCAGTTTTGTAAATCTTCAGTCACCTTTTTGGGATATTGCATTACACCAGGAGCTCGTCATTTAACAAATGCACGCAAACAAGCAGTACAGGCATTCACCGTCCCCATTAATGTTGCAGCCCTCAGAACTTTTCGTGGACTTGTTTCCTATTGCAGACAGTGGATTCATGCCATCTCTGTTTTAATGCAGCCCCTCTATGACTGTCTTACCCCAACACCTTTTGTACTAACATAAGAGGCAATAGACTGTTTTTATTCTCTCAAGAACCGTATTTTGGCCGCTCCAGCTTTGGGTACACCTAATTATGAGCTCCCATTTACTCTGTACCTTCATGAACAAGCTGGACATGCTGCAGGAGTTTTAACTCAAACACACGGTGATAATCAGAGACCTGTTGCCTATTTTAGTGGCAGATTGGATGCGGTAGCCAGAGGTGCACCATCCTGCGTACGTGCTCTGCATGCTGTTGGACTATTACTCCATAAATCCGCAGACATTGTTCTTGACCACCCGCTCACCGTTCTAACACCTCATGATGTCTACACTATATTGAATCAAGTGCAACCCGCTCACCTCTCAGCAGCACGTCATCTCAGGTTACAATGTGCACTGTTAATGCCTCCCAATGTTTCTTTACAGAGGTGTACTACCCTGAATCCAGCAACTTTGTTACCTCTCTCGGATCTAAAGGAGGAGTCAGGTACTGTGCTTTTTAAGGAAGATCCAAGAGAGGAAGTTCCTCATGACTGTGTACAAATGATGGCACAAGAAACGGCAGGTTTACCTACTGTATTTGAACATGAATTACAAAATGCAGATTTTGAATTTTTTGTAGATGGATCCCGTCATCAGGACGATTCAGGTACCTTCCATACTGGATATGCAGTTGCCTCCCTCAATGCAGTAATCAAGGCAGAACCAATGCTCCCACACCAGTCGGCTCAAGAAGCTGAACTTAGGGCCCTAACCGAGGCCTGTAAACTAGCGGAAGGTAGTATTGTTAACATTTACACAGATTCTAGGTACGCATTCGGTATATCGCATGATTTTGGTCCAATATGGAAGTCAAGAGGTTTCCTGACGGCAGCAGGACACCCCATTAAGAATGCTGATGCGGTCCAGCAGTTAATTGATGCGCTACAACTACCCAAACAAGTAGCTGTCATAAAGGTAAGAGCACATACCAGACGCACCGACCAGGTAAGCAGAGGAAACGCGATGGCAGATGCAGCGGCAAAAACAGCAGCCTGTAAGCCGCAACAAGGGTCAACAGTACGTCAGTTAAGTGCCCCTAAAAACCCCTTTGTGTCGGAGGACATCTTATCCCAAATGCAGGCTCAGGCTCAAAAGGAGGAGGTTGACAAGTGGTTAAAGGAAGGTGCATGCCTGAATGAAGCAAATGGGGTATGGGGGAAAGGGACACGATGATGCCTTCCAAGGGCACTGTACCCAGCAGCTGCCCAGATACTACATGGGCCGACACACCAATCTAAAACGGGTGTGATGAGTGTGATGCAGAAACATTGGGTGGCACCAGGATTCTCCACCTGTATTGAAAACCTGGTACAAGGGTGCATGATATGTGCTACACATAATCAGGGTAGAGTAGTTAAAACACCACTCAAACACACCCCCCGGCCCCTCTATCCATTCCAGAGACTGCAAATTGATTATATTCAGCTGCCAACGTCAGGATCATGGCAATATGTGTTGGTCTGTATTGATTTGTTCTCAGGATGGCCAGAGGCTTTCCCGATTGCCAAAGCCACGGCTGTGGTAACCACAAAGAAACTGCTTGCGGAGGTGGTCTGCAGGTATGGGGTACCAGAGGTAATTGAGAGTGACAGAGGTACACACTTCACATGTGAAATAATGAATGAAGTCATGTCAGCTCTAGGAATTCAACAAGCATTCCATACCCCATATCACCCACAAAGTAGTGGTAAAGTGGAAAGACTGAATGGGACATTGAAATTAAAAATTCAGAAAGCCATGGCTGAGACAGGAAAACCATGGCCGGACTGTTTACCACTTGCTCTGTTTTCAGTAAAATACACGCCTAATAGAAAGACTGGACTCTCTCCATATGAGATATTGTTTGGCAACGTACCCAGCCTAGGGTGTTTCTATCCGCAAGCTTTAGAAATGAACAACCATGTGCTAAGTTCCTATGTGAGGGCTTTACGCAAAAAGATTAAGCAAGTACATGATAATGTCTTCAGTTCTCTTCCAGATCCAGATCAAGACTCTAGCAGCCATACGCTGCAACCTGGAGACTGGGTGGTTATAAAAAGACACGTGAGGAAAAGCCTAGATCCACGGTTTAACGGACCCTTTCAAGTTCTGCTGACCACAAGTACAGCCGTTAAGCTAGAGGGAAAAGAGACCTGGATCCACGCGTCCCATTGCAAAAAAATACTAGGAGAACCAGCGGACAAAGAATGATGACATTTATACTTACCTGCATACTTACAACCACAGGTGCATGGACTAGGTTAGGCACCATTAATGGAGACGACAATAGATTCATTAGACACCATCTTGCTCTAATCGATGGACTAAAGGAGCAAAACCAGACCATTGCTAACTGTTGGATATGTACACATGCCCCTGTGACATCCACTAGCATACCCTTTCTCGCTGTCCCAGTCTCATGGGAAGAGATAAACTTTTGAGTGAACTGTTCAGATACTTTGGCCAATAATTCCACATAGAGATTTTCCTTTCTAAATCCCGCAAATTGGTTTAAAGGTATTGGTGGGTGGTTGGCTGGTATAGTACAAGCTATTTTACAGGTTTTGCTAATGTGTCTTGCGGTTTATTTGGTTTTTTAAGTTTTTTTTTAATGTGTATTCAGCGTTGTACTAAAAGAAAACATAGAAATTCGTATTGATAAATGAAGGAACAAAAGGATGGAATGTTATAGCAGAAGATGGAGTCCCTCAAGTTTAAAGGCCTCATCTATGCTATATAAGTCTGACAGTTATTTTAGGTGAAAACAACAGCTATGAATGTTCCTTCTTGTATCAATAGCGTGTCCTTGCTAAAAAGATAACGTGATTCTCCCTGGCCAGATGTTTCTTCTTGTAGCAATAATGTGTTCTTGCAGAAAGATGAAATGACCTTGCTAACTAGATAAGTCTAATTAAATATTTTAAAGCTTACAGAAACTAGCTTTTTTTTCGCTTGTTCAGCTAAACTGTATAATCGAACCATATATGGCAAATCCGTTTCCTGCCTTTAGGGTGTATATTAGCCCTGTGTTTTGTAATAAAGATTTTAGAGTATGTTTAGACACAAACATCCTGTTCTTTGTCTTCATTCTCTCCGAGCTCGTAATCCAAAGGATAGAGGACCCAAAATTCAGTGACGACAATACCTATCAGCTGTCTATCAGCGGTGGCTATTTTCCTAAGCAAAGAGTGCAGTGCTCTTTGCTAAAGACCATTTTTTACCAAACTCCAGTCCTCACAGCCTCCAACAGATCTTGTTTTCAGGATTTCCTCAGTATTTAGGTGTACTCCTAAAGAATAAAGATAAGACAAATATTTTAATTATAAAGAGCAACTACATTAAAAATATTCTGTCCTCCAGTAAGAGATTTCCGAAGCATTTGTAGTGTTAAAAACGCCGGCACTTTTCATGAATCGGACAGGCAGGCATGGCCATGTTTCATCCTGCCCCAGCTCTGACCATTTTGGCAGAGCTGACCCAAAGTGGTGTGAAAGTGCAAAAAGTTGCTACATTTTTACTTAACTATACGTTGCACAAAGATGGTGCGACTTTTTAAAGATTTTTGCTCCTTTTTGTGGTGTAGAAGCTTTGATATATTGGCCTCATAATGTCCATCTTGCCAGTGGCAATGTGATGAAGCCACTTCCAGCTCACATATTCTTATTATTCTTATTGACTTTTCTGAATAATAGCAGGACTCACTCCATATTACAGAACTGAGTTGTTGAGCAAGTGTGATTACCAGAACTGGACACATTACGAGATTGAATAGAGGGCTCACAACATATATGTAATAGCAATATCTAAATACAGGGGTATCTTTATAAAATAAAGATTCCATCTGAAAAATATAGTTTTGCTTAATCTATATTAAAATTTCTTATTTAATTTTAAAAACCTCCTTGAGGATATGTACACGACTTATCTCATATGGGTCTACTCTGAAACCCACCTGAAAAAGTGCTTAAAACATGCAAAAAGGAATGAATATATGCATTGCAATGTCAAGATGACTTACTGTGCATATGTTCGGTCTTTTTGAGCTTCTTTTAACTGCTATGGGTTTCGAAAGCCACAAAGATGTTGAAAGAAGTGACCTGACCATACTTTAGGTGGCTTCCACTTGGAAGCCGCTCACTACGTTTTACACAGAAATTAAAAAATAAATGCCAGCGACAGAGATGTCATGAAAAGTGATAGGGAAGACAACAAAAAAAGACGTTTGAAGAAAAAAAACACCACCAGCTTTTTCCTTAAACGCCTATTCTCTTGCAAATCTTAGCAGATACACAGAGGAATAAAAGACACTGTGTGCACATACTCTTGCATAGCTGAATCTTGCAAATACCCTTTACTCCTTATGGGGCAACATCTTGAGCGGTTGTTTTAATGAACTTAATGATACGTAAATAGATAAAATAGTCAAGTATTTAAGGAATTTGTTACTCACACACACACACATACATAAAATAAACTGACATATCTGCATTTTGTTGCATTAATTGAAGAAAAATTTGATCAGAATTTTGTTGTATAAAAAAAGTTTTGATCATGAAATACATTTGGTATACAGTATGAGCCTGACTAGTGGGACCAACAGGATGACAGTGGAGTTTATCAATAGTAATAGAGCCGAGCCTTTGCCCAATACCAAAGTCTTTTGAAGTGGCTTTGGGCAATGGCTAATGCAGAGGAGGTCAGAATAGAGGGACCCACTCTACAACCTTTTAATAATACAATAAAGAGTAAACACTACCCCAGATAAAGACTGGTGATTTTTCCACTTGTCTTGATCAGAGGGCATACTGGAGGCAGATGCTCCTGATTCATTAAGAAGTGCATGCCGAGTCTTAATGAATTAGGAGTGTCTGACAAGTGGTATGATACCTTCTTGTGCACCTCACCATTTACTCGAGGACTGGAGTAAGATTTGTGGTTTAAGGAATACTGCCAATCATCATGAATTTGACGAGTGGAGGTTGCTACACCCCAGATAGGACCACTTTGGTGGAGCTGAGCGAAAATGGAGGGAGAATGCCATAAATTGCAAAATTTTAGAGCATGTTGCGCCAAAATTTGATGACTTTTCAAAGCTTTTTACGCTAGAATTCTGGCCTAAAAGCTTTGATGAACCTGGCTCATAGCTCAAAACAGATGACTAAAGATGGGCAAATTTATTGTAGTTAAATTTCATCCTACTCAAGGTTTGCAAAAATCCGTATTCTCCAAAACACAGATTTTTATGTAATTCCAACTCCTTTGTGACTTTTGAAACCAGGCCACCTACGCTGCTCGCACTCCACCAAATGGTCCTCCGTGCCTCTTCTTAATGCCGCTGCTCAATGAACCCTCTTGCCTCTTCACTTTACCCCATAGCACAATCGCAGGAGGCGTTTTGTATTTGCTATGGCAACCGGAGGCTTAATAACGGCCTCCATATCTGTCATATTCCTCAGCCTATCAGATCTCACCAGTCAAAGGATTGCATATTAAAGTCACTTCTGGGTCAGTAAACATCGTAAAAAAAATGGTTTTAATTGCTAAAAAATAATATAAAAGTGTTTTATTTGTTGGGAAAAAACAACACTATTCACAGCGTTCATAACAACCTGTATTTTAAAACTATATTATATTTCTTTTCATATTGTGAATTTTGTTAAAAAAATGTTAAAAGTTATGCCATAATTCCTATTTTTGTTCATGCGGCTCAAAAAAGAAGTGATCAAATAGTCATATGTAGTGATGAGCGAGCATACTCGCAAGTACTCGGTACTCGCCCGAGCATCTCAGTACTCGAGATGCTTGGAGCATGCAGAGTACTTGCGAGATGCTTGGGCAGATGCTCTGGTCCTCACCCTGCATGTTTGGCGCTCTTTACAGAGACAATGAACATGCAGGGATTGCCTGTCACTCACTGTAATGCCGCAGCCATGTTGGTTGTGGCATTACACTGATTGGCTGACCGCACAGCGTCATCAGGTCTATATCAGACGTGGCATCGCCGTTCTTGTCAGTCTACTCCGCAATCAGACAGTGTAGGGAGAAGTGCTGCTGAGCTAGGGAGAGATTTGCTTGTTTATTAGGTAGTGTAGGTAGAACAGAAGCATATTACACATATCCATCTCAACAAACAGTTCTTCTGAGGACTAATCCATCTGCAGAGATATCAGGCAGGCAGTGTATATGGGCAGGCAGGCAGCGCATATAGCAGACTGCAGTGCATATAGCACAAGAGGCTCCATTTCAGTTCTGTCTGTTACTGCTGCTGTTAGACTTTTCTAGGCAAAGGCCCAGGTCTCAGGGTCCAGGAATAATTTTTTTTGGATCTTAATCCTCATTATTTGCTTAAAAAGCAATCCAGAGAACAGTTTTTCTGTGCCATTTGCTTGTTGGCAGTGCAGAATACAGCCAGGTCCTTTCCATATTACAGCGCTAAAAATCCAGCTATTTAAAACTGTGGTTTCTCCATCACATGGATCACATATATGTTTTCAGAAAATGCTGCCATTTCTGGCCTCCATTAAAAATTTGTTTCAGTGTTTAAGCAAAGTTTTTGACACGGGTATTCTGTTCAAAATAGTTACCTACAGGCAAGGTATTTAAACTCTGGTTTCTCCGTCACACGGATCACATATACGTTTTCAGAAAATACTGCCATTTCTTGCTTCCATTAAAAATTTGTTTCAGTGTGTCAGCAAAATTTTTGACACGGGTTTGCTGTTCAAAATAGTTACCTACAGGCCAGGTATTTAAAACTGTGGTTTCTCCGTCACACGGATCACATATAACTTCACTCCAAATTCAGTAATTTGTAGTGAAAGTGGAAGATATTGTCCTCCATTTAAAATGGGCAAGGCACGTGGCAAGGAATGGGGAACTGGACGTGATGGTGATGGTGCGTGCAGAGGCCGAGGCCGTGGGCAAGCTGAAATTGTGCCACAAAAAATACCCACATCTTCTTGCCCGACCTTCCTGTCCCAATTCCCAGGGGACCGCAGCACACCACTATTGAACCAAGAGCAGTGTCAAAAGGTTGTTGGTTGGATAGCGGATAATCCTTCCAGTCACTTAGCCACCACCACCACCAACCTGTCTTCCACACGGTCAAGTTTCAGTAGCCATGAGTCAGGACGGCATATTCCTCACCCTGATTCTCCTTCCTCCCAGGCACATGGCAGCAAAGCACCCAAATTTGTGGGCCGAACCCCAAGGTCCAGGAACAGTGTCTGCGGGTCGCACCACTGCTTCTTCTGCTGTTGTGTATGCAAGCCAATCCCCTGTCCATGGTGCATGCGAAGATGCCTCCTGCCCTGCACCTGTCGTTGCACACTCTCAAGTAACAGCATAAGGAAGCACGTCCACATCCTTATCCCAGCGCAGCGCTCAGTTGTCCATACCCCAGTCCTTGGAACGCAACGCAAATACGCAGCCAATGCCCCACAGGCCACACTACTAAATTCCCACATTTCGCAACTGCTTGAGCTCGAAATGTTACCTTTTAGGCTCGTGGAGACGGAAGCATTCCGCAACCTGATAGCGGCGGCCGTCCCTCTCTACTCGGTCCTCAGCCGCCTCTATTTCTCCCGGTGTGCAGTCCCCGAATTACACAAGCAGGTGTCCCCAAAGATTAGCCATGCCCTCAACAACGCAGTTACCGGCACACTGGGGTAACATACTGAAAGCCGGGACCCAGTCGGACCTTGGGACGGAACACGTCCCCCCGATGCCAAGGATTGCGGGTTCTAGGTCAATCAGGGTTGCCCCCACAGTCTACAACTCCTGCACCTCATCCTCCTCAGCCTCTTCTGCCTCTTCAGCCTCCATCTCCGAAATGACCACATCAGTCACAAGCTGGAAGCAATGCATCACTGCCTCGGCCAAGCAGCAACAGGCTGTGCTGAAGCTAATATGCTTAGGTGACAAACCGCACAATGCTGAAGAGTTGTGGACAGCTCTGAAAGAGCAGGCAGATCTGTGGCTCACACCGCTAAACCTAAAGCCAGGAATGGTCGTGTGTGACAATAGCCGGAACCTGGTGGCAGCTCTGAGGCGAGGCGAGCTCACACACGTACCATGCCTGGCTCATGTGCTTAACCTCGTGGTTCAGCTGTTTCTTAAATCCAACCCGGAGCTGCCGGATCTTCTTGTTAAAATATGCTGCCTGTGTGCCCATTTTAGAAAGTCACCTAAAGCTTCCGCCGCCCTTGCCGTGTTTCAGCAGCGTTTGCAGCTTCTGGCTCACTGACTGGTGTGTGATGTCCCCATGCGTTGGAACTTTACACTGCAGATGTTGGGAAGGATTTGTGAGCAGAAGAGGGCAATTGTTGAGGACCAGCATCAACAAGGCCGTCAGTATTCAGTTCAGACTCCAGACATAAGACCACAGGAGTGGACATGGATGTCAGACATATGTACCATCCTCCAAAACTTTGAGGACTCCACCAAGATGGTGAGCGACGATGACGCCATAATTATCGTCACCATCCTGCTTCTCTGTCTTCTGAAACGCTCTCTGCTCACAATCAAAGAGGATGCATTGCAGGCGGAGCACGATGAGATGGAGCAAGGAACCATACAGGGTGATTACACACAGCCCAGCCTCATCTCATCCCAACATGGATTGGATGACAATGAGGTAGATGAGCAGGAGGAGGAAGAACAGGAGCTAGTTTCATGCGCTATAGATGGTACTACCTGCACAACTGTCATACCGTCTGTTCAGCGTGGACTGCAGCATGCCAAATTCTTTTGCGGAGACACTAGTGTCCGCAACAGAAATTTGACTACTAGAATGTATTGAATGCAGTAAATCCCCATGTTCTAGTGAACACCTGTGGATTTACCTGCGTTCAATAGAATGCAACGTTTTGGACGCAGCAAAAAATATGCATTCAAAGCGCTGCTACATCCGGATCGTGGGCACAGAGCCTTAAATTTAAAAAAAAAATGGCGTGGGCTCCTGCGTCATTTTTATAACCAGCAGAGGGAAAGTCGACTGCTGGGGGCTGATATTAGTGGCCGCGGAAGGGACCATTAGCCAACAATATTCCCTGGCTATTACTATCAGCCCACAGCTGTTTGTTTAGCCTTTACTTGCTAGATTACAGGGGGACCCCAGAAAAAAATTTACCCCTTTGAAAATTTGGATGCACCAAAATACCCCTTTGAAGAGACTTAGAGGAGAGCCTCCTGAAAACAATGTTCCCATTATTAGGAAGTGGGTCTCCCATACTGTTTGCCTATGCAGTGAATGCAAGGGCTCCCAAAAATTTGGACCTACTCCAATGCCCCTTGGAAGAGACGTAGAGGACGCTTCAAAAAATGCTTCAAAATACCCATCAAAATCGCGCAGAATTTCCGCATGCGTTTTTCCTGCCAAGAAGATGCGGAAACGCACAGGAAATTTCTGCTTCAAATCCTGATCGTGAGCACATAGCCTCAGGGTAAACAGATATAAAACTGCTCCCAAAAAGGTATAACTTTATCACAGTTTGTTGACTAGTCATTGATTTTGCCCATTGAAAACAGAACCTGTTCCTGCTCCCTACATAAAGGATTCATTTTTCAATGGCTTTATAAACAGTTATTGTATTTGTTTATTCATTTGCTGAAAAAGAAACATATACCTTATTCGGAAAAAGGACAATTTTCACTCCTAGTTGAGAAGCCATTGATTCTTCTTTTATTTCTGCCCCATACATATAGGGATAGTTTTTGTGCAGCTTGAGAATAGATTATTGTTTCTTCATTTTACAAATAGCCAAACTTTGGTGAATCCAAAAGTAGGTATAATTTTTTGTAGGCTTTCTAAATAATTGCCATTGCATCTTTTTTATCTAAACAGCGAACATATTGTTCTTTACCTAAACAGATTGTTGGACTTCTAGTGAAAAAGTTATTGCTTCTTCATTTAGAAAAGATCAAATCTCTTGATACACATCATACAGCGATTATTTTTTCACCCCCCCCAACCACCACCACTTTCCTTGTGAAAAAGCCACGGCTTATTCGGTGTGCACTGCCTGTGTATAAACACCTGCAAGGCAGGCATCTACCATAAAAATAGCTAATTTGTGGACCATTTTTATAATTAAATAAGCCTAAAAAGTCAGTAAGTGCTGCATGGTGTTAAACAGGCAGATGGTTACCACTGGTTACCATCAGTCTATATGATGAGGTCTCTTTAGTGTTTCCTTTAAAGAGAGTTGCAATAAAACCTTAGGAAACTTCAGAGTGTTGCACATCTTTTTTGAGTAATTAAACAAGTAGCAGTAATTGCGAATTTCAGTGAAACGATTCCCTGCAAATATAATTTTTGGAAAAAAAATGTCGAAACCAGCAAATTTGAATTTTAAGAGTCGAGTATGGCTTAAAATAAATAAACCATAATGTTTCGCAGTCCCCTATAAACAGTTGCATGTAGAATGCTGAAATATCTCCTGTAATAGTTGTCCTGTAATAGTTGTATGCTTATGCATCTCAGTTGGACTTAGGCTTTGACACAGATTGGCCCAAAAGACTCTGCAGAAGACAACCACATTTGTAGCTGACTTTGACACTAATCATTTGCTACAAGGATCTTCTTTTTATGGGTTGATTTTCAAATATCCTATTAAATGCAGCGCCATATGTGCAATGGTTACAAACTTTATAATTCAAATTAAGTACATATTTTCTGCATAGATGAAGTGCGCAAACTCATAATCGTTACTTCAAGTTGGTTCAAGCAACTTTAGTCCAACACCTAATATATATTACTGTTATGACCTCTGACCTAGTTAGGGAACTATGACCTTTATTTCCTTGGTGCCCAGATCACTGTAAGTCAGGCCACTGGTGCAATGTACATTTGTGAAACTTCACATTTATCACTAAATAGTTTGTTTTCTAAAGAACATTTCTCCCTGAATAAAATAAAATCACCAGTAGTAATAAACTTTATTTCCATTTAAATGTAAGCCACTACATATCCCATAGGGCAAGGGTGCTCAATAGCTTTAAGTAAAGGTTCACTTAACTGGGCCTGCCATAAGACTTCAGCTTGGACCGTAATTCAACACCTAGATCAGAGTGCGACTTAAATGAGAGGGCCTTCCTACAGATGTATACGTTGAGAGTAATATCTGGTTTCCTTTACATAGAAAAGCATAGTGAAAAATTTATTAACAATTATAAGTGTAAATTGGCCAATGGAGACCAAATTGACTCTCTTGGAGACCCATGGACACATTTTGCATGCTTTTCCTAGTAAGAATAAAGGGCCTGTAGCTCAGGGAGCAGCAATGAAGTTTGTCTGGGTACTACTGGTAGGAAATGTCTGCTGTTAAAATTTTAGTTCATTGTCAAGCTATACACAGACACATTTTACAGATACAGCTCACCTGTGCTGCTGCTTCTTCTGCACTACTTGTGATTTTTTGTCTTTTTTTGTGAAACGGTGGTTCATTTCTCAACTGCTGGATAATTTGTGTTGACACAATAGTGGAACATATACAATATTGCGTAAATGATTTAGGCAAGTGTGGAAAAAATGCTGCAATGTATGGGTATGTGCACACGATGCAGAAATGAAGCAGAAAATTTCTGCATCATTTCTGCATCTCCCTGGCAGAAAAAACGCATGCAGATTGTGCATGCGTTTTTCCTGCAGAATACATGCGGATCCACATGCGGATTCACATGCGTTTCCGCATGCAGATTGACAAGCGCTTTCCAGGCGATTTTAGCATCACCTGGAAAGTGCTTGACAACTAGGTCACACTATATAAATCCATGCAAACGGCATGGATTTATATAGTGTGACCCGAGAGAGTGTATATACTTACCTCCGATGGCCCGCGCTGTCCTGCTCACTCCGTTCTCCCGGCTGCCGGCAACTTTGCATTGAAAGACCTGCCGACGTCAGCGTCACATGACCCATCACATGACTCTGACGTCAGCGCAGGTCCTTCAACTCACTGCAAGTGCCGGGAAATAAGCAGGAGCGCTGCGCGGGCCGACAGATGGTAAGTATATATATATTTTTTATTTTATTCTTGTTTTACAGCTTTTTAAATGGTACCTGGGTCCGGAGGAGAGTCTCCTCTTCTCCACACCCGGGTACCATCCGCACATTAGAACGCGCCAATAACGCAAGTACAGATGCAGTCTTGCGGAATTGGCGCGTTCTAATGCAAGTCAATGGCGGCGAAAACGCCGCGTTTACGCAAAATTAATTGACATGCTGCGGATTTTTGAGCGCAGCGTTTATGCTGCGGAAAAATCCGCATCATGGGCACAGCACATGCGGATTTCAATTGGGGAACATTGCTGCCCTTCTACCATGCATTTTTCATGCATTTCCGCGGCGTTTATGCAACTGCAAAAACGCCGCGGAAACGCATTAAATACGCATCGTGTGAACTCAGCCTAAGAATGCTTCAGAAATAGAAGTGTTAGTTTATTTTTATCAAATAATAAGATATAAAGTGATTGACCAAAGAGAAATTGAAATAAAATCAATATTTGGTGTGACAGTCATTTGCCTCCAAAACAGCATCAAAGCTCATCAATTCTTCTAGACATACTTGCACACAACCTTAGAAGTAACTCGGCAGAGGTTTGTTCTAAATATCTTGGATGTCACGGTGGTGACTCGCGCCGCTCTGCTCACCATGCAGTTTTCTTCTCATTTCTAGCTGATGGACCTGCGTGGTGTTTTCAACTGGCCTTAGGGCGTGGCTGGTCTCTGCAGGAATTTAACCCTGTTGTGTATTGCAGAGATTATGTTCTCCGGCCAATCCTGCTTCTACAGGCTCTTTATCTGGCAGCTCCACCCACTAATCGTTGTCCAAACGTTTGTTCCTGCTCCGTTAGTCTTCCTGTATACGAGTCTTCATATTCTTAATTACAAAACTGACCATAAATGTTAAAGGCTCTCCCAAAAAGCTCAAAAATCATATAGATACTATTATGTTCTGCTACCAGAGCTAAGGAAAGAGAGGAGATCTGTCCCTACGATAGAACTCAGCTGAATCCCTACGATGTAACAGGGAACCTGATCCTGCGATCAGACCTGCTAAAGTCCTAAGCTAGTCTGTACGGAGACCTATAGATGTGGGGAAGGAATCCCTACAAGTACTAAGGACTGGGAGGAAAATGGGACACCTCCTAACAGAAATAGTAGCAGACAGACGAACAAACAAAATATATAGAACATAGAGGTCCGTAGACCAAGCAAACTAACAGAGTTAGATACAGAGCACAGGCTAGCTAGAAAGTAGTTATACAATGAAGTCCAGCAAAGCCAGAAGGGCGGAGCAGGATTAAATAGGCCAACAAGGTCATGTGACCAGCAAAGGAAAAAACCTAAGAGCAAGGTTCTAACAGTACCCCCCCTTCTAAGAGGATCCTCCGGATCCCCTAGGACCAGGCTTATCAGGAAATCTCCTGTGAAACGCTCTGATAAGTCTGGACGCGGAAACATCATCCGACCTCACCCAAGAGTTATCCTCGGGTCCGAAACCTTTCCAGGCCACAAGATACTGCAAACTACCTCTATACCGTCTAGAGTTAAGGATGCGATAAATTTCATATTCCTCGTCCTCCACCACCGGAGGAACAGAGGCAGAGGCGTCACAATCCGATACAACAGCTTTTTTCAACAGAGAGACATGAAATACCGGATTAATTCTCCTCTCCAGGAGGTAGGAACCTCCAACCTAACAGCAGATTGGTTGACAACCTGAAGCACCTTAAAGGGCCCTACAAACTTGGGACCCAATTTCTTAGAAGGAATCCTCAACCCCAGATTCCTAGAGGACAACCAGACCATGTCACCAACAGCGAACAAAACCTCCTGTCGTTTCCTATCAAAGTAGTCTTTAGATTTTCTGTTGCCCTCCTGAAGATTACCACGCACATCCGTCCAAACTCTCTCCAAATCGCCGGAAAAATTCTCCTCCTCAGGCACGGCAGATCCCAACTTGGAGAACGACCCAAATGACGGATGTCTCCCAGAACAACAAAAAAAAGGCGAACAACCAGCAGAAGAAGATGTATGATTGTTCAGAGCAAATTCAGCAAGTGGCAGAAACTCAGACCACCCCTCTTGATTGTCTGCCACAAAACAACGCAAGAACTGCTCAACATCCTGGTTTTTCCTTTCTGTCTGGCCATTAGATTCAGGATGATATCCGGACGAGAACGACAAATGAACTCCCAACCTGTCACAAAAGGCACGCCAAAAACAAGCCACGAACTGAGGACCCCTATCAGAAACAATGTCAGTAGGAACGCCATGAAGTCTGACAATTTCCTTGACAAAGGCCTTAGCGAGAGTTTTAGCGCAGGGCAGTTTGACGAAGGGAACCAAGTGACACATCTTGCTAAAACGGTCCACTACCACCCAGATGACAGTAAAACCCTCAGAGGGGGGAAGGTCAGTTATAAAGTCCATAGCCAAATGTGTCCAAGGAGCACTGGGAACCTCCAAAGGACAAAGCAACCCCGCAGCAGGAGTATGTGAGGACTTAGATCTAGCACATATAGTACATTGACGCACCCACTTAATGACTTCCTTCTGCCATCCAGACCACCAAAAACTGCGACCCACCAGTCTCTTGGTCTCAGAGATTCTGGGATGACCTGCCAACCGAGATTCGTGACACTCAACAAACAAATCTCTCCTAAAGGTCCCAGGCACAAACAACCTCCCATGAGGAGTGTTAGATGGGGCATTCTCCTGTGCTTTAAGAATCTCATCTTCCAAAACGGAGTCCAAAGCAGCTATCACAACACCTTCTTGTAAAATGTTCTCCTCTTTCTCAGCACCGACTATGGGAGAAAAACTGCGAGACAAGGCATCCGCCTTAACATTCTTAGTAACAGGGATGTAAGTAACGGAGAAATTAAACCGCGAGAAAAACAGTGCCCACCTAGCCTGACGGGCATTCAGGCGCTTGGCAGCATCAAGATATATCAGATTTTTATGATCCGTAAGAACCTGAACGGGAAATTCCGCACCTTCCAAGAAGTGGCGCCAGTGTTCAAATGCGAGTTTAATAGCCAATAATTCCCGATTACCAATATCGTAATTCAGTTCAGTCTCCGAAATTTTTTTTGAAAAAAAGGCACAGGGATGTAATCCATCCCCGTTATCCTGAGACAATACTGCGCCAACCCCCACAGAGGAAGCATCACCCTCAACCAAAAACGGCTTAGTCACATCAGGCTGCATAAGGATGGGAGCAGAGGTGAACCTCTCCTTGAGATACACAAAAGCTTCAATGGCCTCAGAAGACCACTGAACCGCATCAGCACCTTTCCTGGTGAGATCGGTCAGAGGTTTGACAATACTAGAAAAATTTTTTATGAATTTTCTGTAATAATTGGCGAAACCCAAAAACCTCTGTATCGATTTCAAACCAATAGGCCTAGGCCATTCCTGTACAGCTTGAACTTTAACCGGGTCCATCTCAAAACCTTCGCTGGAGATAATGTAACCCAAAAAATTAATTCTCTGTACAGCGAACTCACATTTCTCCAGCTTAGCAAAAAGCGAATTGTCCATTAATAACTGTAATACCTCACGTACGCTCCGCCAATGAGACTCCAGATCCGGCGAATAAATCAAAATGTCATCCAAATACACAACCACATTTTTGCCGATCAAAGGTCTAAGGATGTCATTAATAAGATTCTGAAAAAATGCAGGAGCATTAGTAAGACCAAAAGGCATAACCAGGTTCTCAAAATGACCCACAGGAGTGTTAAAAGCAGTCTTCCATTCATCACCCTCCTTCATGCGCAACAGATTGTATGCCCCCTTAAGGTCAATTTTAGAGAACCACTTGGCCCCCATTAACTGGTTAAACAGATCAGGAATCAATGGCAGTGGGTAAGGATTGCGTACAGTAATTTTGTTAATCTCACGAAAATCCAGACAAGGACGTAAACCGCCGTCCTTTTTTTTTACAAAAAAAAATCCAACCGCCACAGGAGACTTAGAGGGCCTAATGTGACCGGCGGCCAAACTTGTCTGTATGTATTCCTCCAAAGCCTTCCTCTCAGGAATAGTAAGGTTAAATATACGACTTTTAGGAAGAGTCGCTCCAGGGACAAATTCAATAGAACAATCATAGTCTCTATGGGGAGGCAAAACCTGCGATTCCTTCTCAGAAAAAACTCTCCAAAAATCCTGAATAGGAACACGCAATTCTCCCCTATCCAAAGCTGCAATACGCCCGTTACTACACTTGTCATAACATTTATGGCTCCAGGATTTAATTTCACTGGTAGACCAATCCAGTACAGGATTGTGAAATTTTAACCAGGGCAATCCCAATATTACTGGAGAAGGCAAGTTATTCAAAACTACCAAATCCAATTTCTCATGGTGAACACCATTAATAGTGAGAGGAAATTCACAGACCTTGAAAGTAATATTCTTCAAAGGGGAACCATCCACAGAAACCACAGCAATGGGGGATGATAAAGGTTCGGGTTTTAAATTGAGTCTTTCCAAGAATCCCCCATCAATTACATTCAGAGTAGACCCACAATCAACAAACACCCGAAATTCCATTAATTTTTCCTGAGCAATCGTGGAAGCAGCTAAAAATACACCCTTGGAATTTAAACAGGCAATACGGGCATGACTGACCATTTTTTTTTCTTTCTTCATACGAAGCTCACAGCCTTTAATCAAATGACCAGATTTTCCGCAATAGAAACACAAGCCTTCAGAAAATCGACGGTCTTTTTCTTGAGAGCGAGGTGCCACCGATCCAATCTCTATCGGTTCACCACTGTTAGTACACACATTCTCATAACCAGAAACTGACATAGCAGAGTATTTGCTCTCATTAACCCTTGCACGCAGTCTCCTATCCACCCGTATAGCTAATTGCATAGCCTGTTGCAAATCTTCAGGTGTAGGATAAGCAATTAGCAGGTCTTTAACCCTTTCATTGAGCCCAGCAAGAAATAGACTTTTCAGAGCAGAATCGTTCCACCCTGTTTGAGTAGACCATCTACGGAAATGAGTACAATATTTTTCCACATTACCTGATCCCTGTTTCAAACGTCTCAACTCAGTCTCAGCTGATGCGACACGGTCAGGATCATCATATAATAGTCCCAAAGCAGAAAAAAAACTATCCACTGATCTGAAGCATGTATCACTAGGTTGCAAAGAAAAGGCCCACTCCTGAGGCTCTTTGCGCAAAAGTGACATTATGAACCCTATGCGCTGGGATTCATCCCCAGAGGACTTGGGTCTCAAACGAAAATACAATAAGCAAGCATTTTTAAATGAAAAAAATTCTCGGTGTTCACCAAAAAATAAATCCGGCAAACATACCTTAGGCTCCAAGAAATGTGCTCCAGGACAGTTACTCACGTGCTGACGGAGCTCGGCCACCTCCAGAGAGAGTCCCTGCAGGCGATGAGCCAAATCCTGAACCGACACCATGATGGAACAGAAAAATCTTTCCTTAGAGAATTTGCAGGCTGGACTTACTGTTATGTTCTGCTACCAGAGCTAAGGAAAGAGAGGAGATCTGTCCCTACGATAGAACTCAGCTGAATCCCTACGATGTAACAGGGAACCTGATCCTGCGATCAGACCTGCTAAAGTCCTAAGCTAGTCTGTACGGAGACCTATAGATGTGGGGAAGGAATCCCTACAAGTACTAAGGACTGGGAGGAAAATGGGACACCTCCTAACAGAAATAGTAGCAGACAGACGAACAAACAAAATATATAGAACATAGAGATCCGTAGACCAAGCAAACTAACAGAGTTAGATACAGAGCACAGGCTAGCTAGAAAGTAGTTATACAATGAAGTCCAGCAAAGCCAGAAGGGCGGAGCAGGATTAAATAGGCCAACAAGGTCATGTGACCAGCAAAGGAAAAAACCTAAGAGCAAGGTTCTAACAGATACACAGGAGTACAAGTCAAATTTGTAAGAAACTATTTTTATGTACACAAACGACAAAAGAATTAAAAAAGTATGCTAAAAGGAGAGTATCAGACATAAGCAAAGCCACACAGGAAAAACACTTTCCTAAATGATCAACAACATCAAGATTCATGGAGAAGATGAGACATACATAAAAAATGGAAAAGTAAAGTCAATGTAAAACACCATAGTGATGCGTCCCTACCTTGTTTCTCCCCACCTGCATTGTGGTATGGGTGGGCAGAAGTGACGTGGTACGCCGACCCTCGGCTGCCAAGCCATGGATGTGGGAGATGCAAATGCTGGAAACATCCTCTATTGATAAGCCTGAATATAAACCCCCCCCCTTGACACTCTGACATCACCCTTCGGAGGGTGTACATGAAACGCGCATCAGGGGTGCTTCATTAGTGGCCACACAGGTTTATCTCACCTTACTCTATTTACAATTTGAGGTAATAGAATAAAGTGATTGCTGCAGACCGGGGACTGAACTGGAGTGCTACCTGGCGACTACCTACTGCCCAGCCCATCCTCACCATCAGAGGCTCTAATGAAAACCAGATAGTCACTTAATCACGACCCTCCATGGTGCAGTGGGTCCTCACCCGCCAGCATGACACAGTCACTGTGTACCACCATTACATTGAAGAACTAACCACAGATATTCTGTGGTTATAGGCTTACTCAAAATCCTTCTTGCTTTTCATCTGATCCATAAAGACTTGATGATATTTAGAACAGTGCCACATTATTTTTTCTAGGACTCCTTGGTCTTTGTTACGCTCAAGATAGATACTTATAAAATTATCTGTATGTTTGGAGTCATTTTCCTGCTGCAGAAAAAATATGAAGCCAATCAGATGCCTCTCTGGTTGCATTACATGATGGATAAGTAGCTGACTGTATTTCACAGAATCATGTACACAAACAATGGGCAATGTTGAAGATCGTAAACGTATTGGTCAGCCAATGAAACTTATTGCAGCAGATAAAAGACACATCATGCTTACTTACCTTTGAAAGCAGAAAATGTCCAACAATGCCATCAGCTTAGAACTGGCAGCTTCCAATGGTACTTAGTAGTGTTGAGCGAGCAATAAAATGCTCGGGTGCTCGAAGCTCGGGCCGAGCTCACCGTGATACTCGGGTGCTCGACCTGAGCAAAGAGCCCAATGTTAGTCTATGGGAGACCTGAGCATTTTTGCGGCGCACCCCCGGCAGTCTGTAGAAAAGTGCCCAAAATGATAGTGACAGTGCTCAAATGACATGGGGACAGCATGGGGAAGCTTTTCTGACCCCCAGGTCACTGCTGTCAACAACATGGTCAGAGGTAATGAGCCACTTTTACGGGCTCACAATAAAACGTTCAAAAACAAAACTGAAGCTGTTTTCCTGTGAAATATGTTAAGGAACATCCTTTCCAGGGTAAAGACTTGCGTATAAGGTAAAATAAATAACCAAAAACAAAAATACTCCTCCACACCATGGGCTATGTTCACAAGTAGCATTTTTTATGCGTTTTTGCACTTTTGTATTGCTTTCAACCGTGACAAATGCATTCACCGGTAAATGTCATTTTAACATTTTACAGCCTTATCTGGCCATGTGCTGTGTGACACATGCATACAGTGCTGAAAAGACATGGGAACAGCATGAGGAAGACCCCTGGAAGCATCTCTGACACCCAGGTCACTGCCTAAAAGTGTGCCCATCAGAAGTGATCCTTGCCGCATCAGAAGATGCAGACTTGCAACTATCCCCGTGCAAGTCCTTGTCCCAGGAAAGTATTCAATTGTACCTCCCCCATTCCTTGCAATGCAAGCGCAAATATGCAGCCAACCACCCACCCACCCGCAGGCTGCAATACTATACTGCTAGCTTGCACTTGAAATTTGGCCTTTTAGTTTGGAGGAGGCCGATGCTGGCCACTACCTCATGGCTTCTTCAGCAGCGAGGTCTCCATACCCAGTCCCCAGCAGCAACTATTTGTCCCGGTAACCTTCCCCACACTTTTCTTAGCCTGGCCTGCTTTAGGGCAGCATTGGACGAGCCCACCAGAGAACCAGACTCCTCCGGTGGGCCCTGGCTTCTCCATCAGGGGAGTTGAGAGTGCCAAGGTGAGGAGCATGATGATGATGATAGAAGTTAGCATCTGCTTTGTTTTCTTGGAATGCAAGCGTAAGTGTGCAGCCTGTAACCCACCCACCCACAGGCTGCAATACCATACTGCTTGCTTTCTTGCACTTGAAATGAGACCTTTTAGGCTTGTGGAAGCAGACGCCGGCCACCATGTCATGGCTGCGTTGGCGGCCTTGTATCCATACACAGTCCCCAGCCGCCCCGCGGCCAGGTGTCCATACTCGGTCCCCAGCCACCCCTATTTGTCCCGGTGCACCTTATACACAAGTGTGCATACCAAAACATTACCTGTGCCCTCCCCAGTGCATTTAGTGGGAAGGACAGCCTAACCACAAACACGTGGACAAGTGAATGTGGCCAGGGATGGTCCATCTCACTGACGCATTCACACTGGGTTAATATTGCGGAAGCCGGGACACAGTTGGACACTGGGATGCAACACGTCCTCCAGACATAGAGGATTGCGGGTCCTGGGTCAATCAGGCTTCAACACAAAGTACAGAAGGTAGACAGCAGCAGTGGTCGGCCTCCTACACAACAAGTAAATTATTCATGATCATGAGTAGAGATGAGCGTTGTTCTACTCGAACTGTTCGCCAATCTCAAATTCGAGCTGTTTTGGGCGGTGTTCGAGCCGTTCGGCGAACACGAACAATTTGAGAAAAATTCGGCTGTTCGAGGTTATGTTCGATAACTGTTCGTGCACCAAAATCATAACTGGATTTTTTCTCAGTAATGATGAAAATTAATGTTAATACGCAGTTTGAGTGTACAGCGGGGTGGGGGGAGGGGCAGGGGATGGATCTCTGCAGGAACAATGAAGATCTCCATTTTTTTTCCTCTTTCCCGCATTTACAGTGGGGAGGTGCAATCTGTCAGCCTATCAGCAGCGCACACACGGAGCGAAGTGCTTTTTTTCACACAAGCAAGGGCATGTGTCATTGGCAGTGTATGTCACATGTCCTTGCCCTATAAGACCAAGCCATTTTCCCCGTCGCCACCATTTTCTCACTGCTGCAGCTGCGTGTTAGACGGCACCGCTGTTGCTGTGTGCGCTATACCTTGTTAATTTCAAGCCAATTTTCGCACAAATCTACAGATAGCTTGGGAGTAGGGAATAGTTGTGATTGCAGTCCTTTTAAGGACTAGGTTACAGCATTTCCTACGACTTTTATCAGGCAGGTCTGTGCTCTTAAATAGATAGATTGTGGGAGTAAAGACTAATTGTAATTGGAGTCCTTTTCAGGACTAGGTTACATCAGATTCTATCAGTTTTTGCCAGGCAGGTCTGTGCCAGTGCTGTGCAAGTTTTTTTCACAGCATTTGGCTGAATCTAGCAAAGCTAATCCTTTTTGGCCTATTGCAGAGTGTGTTAGTCAGTGGAGTAGCCTATCTGTGTTGCAAGATATACCACCTGTGTATAGAATACCAATTTTTTTACTGCACCTAGTGAAGTAAAATCTTTTGGGCATAGCATCATTCTATTAGTCCATCTATACTGACCTCCATCAGGTTGCAAATTGAATATAATTTTTTTCTGCATCTAGCTCTGAAAAAATATTGGGCTTCTAGCTGTGTGTGGGACTTGTTGTATTAGTCCATCTATACTGACCTCCATAAGGTTGCAAACTGCATATATTTTTTTCTTCATCTACCTCTGAAAAAATATTGGGCTTCTAGCTGTGTGTGGGACTTGTTCTATTAATCCATCTATACAGACCTCCATCAGGTTGCAAACTGAATATATTTTTTTCTGCATCTACCTCTGAAAAAATATTGGGCTTCTAGCTGTGTGTGGGACTTGTTCTATTAATCCATCTATACAGACCTCCATCAGGTTGCAAACTGAATATATTTTTTTCTGCATCTACCTCTGAAAAAATATTGGGCTTCTAGCTGTGTGTGGGACTTGTTCTATTAATCCATCTATACAGACCTCCACCAGGTTGCAAACTGAATATATTTTTTTCTGCATCTACCTCTGAAAAAATATTGGGCTTCTAGCTGTGTGTGGGACTTGTTGTATTAGTCCATCTATACTGACCTCCATCAGGTTGCAAACTGAATATATTTTTTTCTGCATCTACCTCTGAAAAAATATTGGGCTTCTAGCTGTGTGTGGGACTTGTTGTATTAGTCCATCTATACTGACCTCCATCAGGTTGCAAATTGAATATAATTTTTTTCTGCATCTAACCCAGCCAATAGTTTTTGCCTAATACCACAGTTTGGCCACTTAGCTCTGCTCGGTTCCCATCCATTGTTTTTTTAGTGCAAACAACTCCAGAGTTGTTAATTAGTTAACCACCAAAATGAGTGGAAAAAGGCCTGCTGCTGGTGGAAAGGGGAATAGACATGTTGGGAAGGGGAAAAAAAGGTTGTGTCCGTGGGGTAGGTGTTAAAGCAACAGTAACATCTGCAGAAGAAAGACCATCTTCCAGCCAAACTAAAATGTCTACTTCTTTTAGCGGACAATGTGATAAGATCCCTTTCTTGCGGCCACGCCAATCGCTACAAATTCCAGATGAGGCACAAAAACAGCAGGTGCTTCAACGGATATCAAGTGCTCCTTTAAGTGGGCTCTCCTCCACATCAACTTCAACATCACAAATACTCCAGTCCTCAAAGGTGTCACCCCAATCGCACTTGCTTCCTCACAGCTCCCAAATCTCCAGCTGCCCGTCTGAGTATGAGGTAGAACAGATGGTTGAGTCTGCAGAGCTGTTTACTCATACTATAGCCTGGGAATCAGAGGTCGACTCCAGCGCTTCTGTGAATCCAGACGAGGAAATGATCTGCACTGATGCCCAGAATCTTTATGAGTCGGATCCAGGACCAGACGCAGAAGGTTCTGACCATAATGTAGACCCTCATTCCCAAACTGTAACTCCTGTTGGTGGAGACAATGAGGAAGACGATGATAAGACTCAAATACCTGATTGGAGCGACAACTTTAGTTTTTTGTCAGGGCAGGAACAGGTTGGCTCTGAGGACGACGGGTGTGATAATGCACAGGGTGATGATGATGAGGTTGGAGATCCCACTTACTGTCAACCCACAGTCAGCCAAGAGATGAGGTCAGCAGAGGAGGTGGAGGAAGATGCTAGTGACGACGAGGTCAGGTTGCGCCTTCCTGGACAGAGACGTAGTACTGGAAGCACGTCAACAACTGCATCCTCAAACACAACTCTGCCTCTCACCACAAGTCGTGGTGGCTCTTCAGGTCGCATGGGTGCTAAGCCTTGCATAGCCTGGGCATTTTTTCAGATCGATAAAGATGACCCAACTCGTGTTATCTGTAACATTTGTCAGCAAAAGCTAAGTAGAGGCCAAAAAATACATAGTTTGAGTACTTCATGCATGAACCGGCACATGGACATGAAGCATAAGTTGCAGTGGGAAGCTCAGTGTGCTACAATGCGACCTAGCCGGCCGGGCCAACCACCGTCTGCCATATCTTGTGCATCCGCGGCCTCTTCATCCTCTGTGACTGGGGGGACAGCAGTCACACCTGTTTTGGGGTGCAGACCTGCCACCTCTTTACCCGCAACAGCCAGCGTGATTGGCAGGTCATCATTTTCTTTGGAGGTGGTAACACCAGCTGATGTTGAGCGCTGTCCGACATCGATAGCACCACCTTTGGATCAAGGCAACCTAACATGTCCGCCTGCATCTTCCTCACAGACCGGCAGTTTGCCGAGGACACCCTTATCAACCCCGTCTAAGCACAATAGCCAGCCCTCGGTCCCTCAGATGTGGACAAGTAAAAGACCATTTCCTCCTAGCCATGAGAAAGCTAAGAGGTTGAATTTCACCATCTGCAAGTTCTTGGCTACAGAAATGCTGCCTTTCCGCCTGGTGGACACAGAGGATTTTCGAGACCTTATGTCCGTCGCAGTGCCCCAGTACCAGATGCCCAGTCGGCACTACTTCTCAAAGAAAGGTGTGCCTGCGCTCCACCAGCATGTCGCACACAACATCACCGCTTCTTTGAGAAACTCTGTGTGTGACAGGGTGCATTTCACCACAGACACTTGGACGAGTAGGCATGGACAGGGGCGTTACATGTCGCTGACTGGGCACTGGGTAACTATGGTGACAGCAGGACAAGGGGCTGCTGTCCAAGTCTTGCCGTCCCCACGAGTTGTGCGTCAATCCTCTTTATGTCAAAGTTCCTCCACTGCTTCTGCCTCCTCAACCTCCTCTCGGTCTTCCACCTGCACCCAAAGCCTGTCTGGTCATGCCACAAGCTTTCTAACTGCGCAGAAGGGATCCTGCACACCTCCTTACTATGCTGGCAGTAGGGCTCAACGTCATCAGGCGGTTTTTACATTGAAATGTCTGGGAAATGTGAGTCACACAGCTGAGGAGTTGTGATCAGCTCTGGAGAACCAATTTCATGAATGGTTGTCTCCACTGGACCTGAAACCAGGGAAGGCCGTGTGCGACAATGCTGCAAACCTGGGTGCGGCCCTTCGCCGGGGCAATGTCACACACGTGCCTTGTATGGCTCACGTGTTGAACCTGGTTGTCCAGCAATTTTTAGCCCACTATCCCAGACTAGATGGCCTTCTGCAGAGGGCACGGTCGCTGTGTGCTCACTTTCGCCGTTCGCATCCCGCAGCTCAGCGACTTACATCTCTACAGAAGTCGTTGGGCCTGCCACTTCACCGGCTAAAATGCGATGTGCCTACCCGGTGGAATTCAACTCTGCACATGTTGCAGCGACTGTGGCAGCACCGACAAGCCCTGGTGAAATACGTTCTGACGTATAGCCTGGGCCAACGAGATCCAGAGGTGGGGCAAATCACGCTGGAGGAGTGGTCTCAGATCAGGGACCTATGCACCCTTCTGCACAGTTTTGAAATGGCGACGAAGATGTTTAGTGCTGACGATGCCATTATCAGCATGACTATTCCGGTGATTTACATGCTGGAGCACATGTTAAACAGAATTCGGAGTCAGGTGGTGGCACAAGAGGAGGTAGAGGAAGTAGAGGAGGAGGAGTTGTATGCGGAAGGGCTAACATTTGCAAGGTCCAGACGGTCGGCAGCACCAAGGCGGCAGGCATGTGAGGGTGGGGGAGATGGTTTTACCAGGGCGCATGGTAGCAGCCAAACTAGTGAGGAAGGTGCAGGAGCCCAGGAAGTAGTGGAGGACGAACTTGTTAGAACCTTGCTCTTAGGTTTTTTTTCCTTTGCTGGTCACATGACCTTGTTGGCCTATTTAAGCCTGCTCTGCCCTTCTGGCTTTCCTGGACTTCATTGTATAACTACTTTCTAGCTAGCCTGTGCTCTGTATCTAACTCTGTTAGTTTGCTTGGTCTACGGACCTCTATGTTCTATATATTTTGTTTGTTCGTCTGTCTGCTACTATTTCTGTTAGGAGGTGTCCCATTTTCCTCCCAGTCCTTAGTACTTGTAGGGATTCCTTCCCCACATCTATAGGTCTCCATACAGACTAGCAGAGGACTTTAGCAGGTCTGATCGCAGGATCAGGTTCCCTGTTACATCGTAGGGATTCAGCTGAGTTCTATCGTAGGGACAGATCTCCTCTCTTTCCTTAGCTCTGGTAGCAGAACATAACAGTAAGTCCAGCCAGCAAATTCTCTAAGGAAAGATTTTTCTGTTCCATCATGGTGTCGGTTCAGGAGTTGGCTCATCGCCTGCAGGGACTCTCTCTGGAGGTGGCCGAGCTCCGTCAGCACGTGAGTAACTGTCCTGGAGCACATTTCTTGGAGCCTAAGGTATGTTTGCCGGATTTATTTTTTGGTGAACACCGAGAATTTTTTTCATTTAAAAATGCTTGCTTATTGTATTTTCGTTTGAGACCCAAGTCCTCTGGGGATGAATCCCAGCGCATAGGGTTCATAATGTCACTTTTGCGCAAAGAGCCTCAGGAGTGGGCCTTTTCTTTGCAACCTAGTGATACATGCTTCACATCAGTGGATAGTTTTTTTTCTGCTTTGGGACTATTATATGATGATCCTGACCGTGTCGCATCAGCTGACACTGAGTTGAAACATTTGAAACAGGGATCAGGTAATGTGGAAAAATATTGTACTCATTTCCGTAGATGGTCTACTCAAACAGGGTGGAACGATTCTGCTCTGAAAAGTCTATTTCTTGCTGGGCTCAATGAAAGGGTTAAAGACCTGCTAATTGCTTATCCTACACCTGAAGATTTGCAACAGGCTATGCAATTAGCTATACGGGTGGATAGGAGACTGCGTGCAAGGGTTAATGAGAGCAAATACTCTGCTATGTCAGTTTCTGGTTATGAGAATGTGTGTACTAACAGTGGTGAACCGATGGAGATTGGATCGGTGGCACCTCGCTCTCAAGAAAAAGACCGTCGATTTTCTGAAGGCTTGTGTTTCTATTGCGGAAAATCTGGTCATTTGATTAAAGGCTGTGAGCTTCGTATGAAGAAAGAAAAAAAAATGGTCAGTCATGCCCGTATTGCCTGTTTAAATTCCAAGGGTGTATTTTTAGCTGCTTCCACGATTGCTCAGGAAAAATTAATGGAATTTCGGGTGTTTGTTGATTGTGGGTCTACTCTGAATGTAATTGATGGGGGATTCTTGGAAAGACTCAATTTAAAACCCGAACCTTTATCATCCCCCATTGCTGTGGTTTCTGTGGATGGTTCCCCTTTGAAGAATATTACTCTCAAGGTCTGTGAATTTACTGTCACTATTAATGGTGTTCACCATGAGAAATTGGATTTGGTAGTTTTGAATAACTTGCCTTCTCCAGTAATATTGGGATTGCCCTGGTTAAAATTTCACAATCCTGTACTGGATTGGTCTACCAGTGAAATTAAATCCTGGAGCCATAAATGTTATGACAAGTGTAGTAACGGGCGTATTGCAGCTTTGGATAGGGGAGAATTGCCTGTTCCTATTCAGGATTTTTGGAGAGTTTTTTCTGAGAAGGAATCACAGGTTTTGCCTCCCCATAGAGACTATGATTGTTCTATTGAATTTGTCCCTGGAGCGACTCTTCCTAAAAGTCGTTTATTTAACCTTACTATTCCTGAGAGGAAGGCTTTGGAGGAATACATACAGACAAGTTTGGCCGCCGGTCACATTAGGCCCTCTAAGTCTCATTTGGCGGTTGGATTTTTTTTTGTAAAAAAAAAGGACGGCGGTTTACGTCCTTGTCTGGATTTTCGTGAGATTAACAAAATTACTGTATGCAATCCTTACCCACTGCCATTGATTCCTGATCTGTTTAACCAGTTAATGGGGGCCAAGTGGTTCTCTAAAATTGACCTTAAGGGGGCATACAATCTGTTGCGCATGAAGGAGGGTGATGAATGGAAGACTGCTTTTAACACTCCTGTGGGTCATTTTGAGAACCTGGTTATGCCTTTTGGTCTTACTAATGCTCCTGCATTTTTTCAGAATCTTATTAATGACATCCTTAGACCTTTGATCGGCAAAAATGTGGTTGTGTATTTGGATGACATTTTGATTTATTCGCCGGATCTGGAGTCTCATTGGCGGAGCGTACGTGAGGTATTACAGTTATTAATGGACAATTCGCTTTTTGCTAAGCTGGAGAAATGTGAGTTCGCTGTACAGAGAATTAGTTTTTTGGGTTACATTATCTCCAGCGAAGGTTTTGAGATGGACCCGGTTAAAGTTCAAGCTGTACAGGAATGGCCTAGGCCTATTGGTTTGAAATCGATACAGAGGTTTTTGGGTTTCGCCAATTATTACAGAAAATTCATAAAAAATGTTTCTAGTATTGTCAAACCTCTGACCGATCTCACCAGGAAAGGTGCTGATGCGGTTCAGTGGTCTTCTGAGGCCATTGAAGCTTTTGTGTATCTCAAGGAGAGGTTCACCTCTGCTCCCATCCATATGCAGCCTGATGTGACTAAGCCGTTTTTGGTTGAGGTTGATGCTTCCTCTGTGGGGGTTGGCGCAGTATTGTCTCAGGATAATGGGGATGGATTACATCCCTGTGCCTTTTTTTCAAAAAAAATTTCGGAGACTGAACTGAATTACGATATTGGTAATCGGGAATTATTGGCTATTAAACTCGCATTTGAACACTGGCGCCACTTCTTGGAAGGTGCGGAATTTCCCATTCAGGTTCTTACGGATCATAAAAATCTGATATATCTTGATGCTGCCAAGCGCCTGAATGCCCGTCAGGCTAGGTGGGCACTGTTTTTCTCGCGGTTTAATTTCTCTGTTACTTACATCCCTGGTACTAAGAATGTTAAGGCGGATGCCTTGTCTCGCAGTTTTTCTCCCATAGTCGGTGCTGAGAAAGAGGAGAACATTTTACAAGAAGGTGTTGTGATAGCTGCTTTGGACTCCGTTTTGGAAGATGAGATTCTTAAAGCACAGGAGAATGCCCCATCTAACACTCCTCATGGGAGGTTGTTTGTGCCTGGGACCTTTAGGAGAGATTTGTTTGTTGAGTGTCACGAATCTCGGTTGGCAGGTCATCCCGGAATCTCTGAAACTAAGAGACTGGTGGGTCGTAGTTTTTGGTGGCCTGGATGGCAGAAGGAAGTCATTAAGTGGGTGCGTCAATGTACTATATGTGCTAGATCTAAGTCCTCACATACTCCTGCTGCGGGGTTGCTTTGTCCTTTGGAGGTTCCCAGTGCTCCTTGGACACATTTGGCTATGGACTTTATAACTGACCTTCCCCCCTCTGAGGGTTTTACTGTCATCTGGGTGGTCGTGGACCGTTTTAGCAAGATGTGTCACTTGGTTCCCTTCGTCAAACTGCCCTGCGCTAAAACTCTCGCTAAGGCCTTTGTCAAGGAAATTGTCAGACTTCATGGCGTTCCTACTGACATTGTTTCTGATAGGGGTCCTCAGTTCGTGGCTCGTTTTTGGCGTGCCTTTTGTGACAGGTTGGGAGTTCATTTGTCGTTCTCGTCCGGATATCATCCTGAATCTAATGGCCAGACAGAAAGGAAAAACCAGGATGTTGAGCAGTTCTTGCGTTGTTTTGTGGCAGACAATCAAGAGGGGTGGTCTGAGTTTCTGCCACTTGCTGAATTTGCTCTGAACAATCATACATCTTCTTCTGCTGGTTGTTCGCCTTTTTTTTGTTGTTCTGGGAGACATCCGTCGTTTGGGTCGTTCTCCAAGTTGGGATCTTCCGTGCCTGAGGAGGAGAATTTTTCCGGTGATTTGGAGAGAGTTTGGACGGATGTGCGTGGTAATCTTCAGGAGGCCAACAGAAAATCTAAGGACTACTTTGATAGGAAACGACAGGAGGTTTTGTTCGCTGTTGGTGACATGGTTTGGTTGTCCTCTAGGAATCTGCGGTTGAGGATTCCTTCTAAGAAATTGGGTCCCAAGTTTGTAGGGCCCTTTAAGGTGCTTCAGGTTGTCAACCAATCTGCTGTTAGGTTGGAGGTTCCTACCTCCTGGAGAATTAATCCGGTATTTCATGTCTCTCTGTTGAAAAAAGCTGTTGTATCGGATTGTGACGCCTCTGCCTCTGTTCCTCCGGTGGTGGAGGATGGGGAATATGAAATTTCTCGCATCCTTAACTCTAGACTGTATAGAGGTAGTTTGCAGTATCTTGTGGACTGGAAAGGTTTCGGACCCGAGGATAACTCTTGGGTGAGGTCGGATGATGTTTCCGCGTCCAGACTTACCAGAGCGTTTCACAGGAGATTTCCTGATAAGCCTGGTCCTAGGGGATCCGGAGGATCCTCTTAGAAGGGGGGGTACTGTTAGAACCTTGCTCTTAGGTTTTTTTTCCTTTGCTGGTCACATGACCTTGTTGGCCTATTTAAGCCTGCTCCGCCCTTCTGGCTTTGCTGGACTTCATTGTATAACTACTTTCTAGCTAGCCTGTGCTCTGTATCTAACTCTGTTAGTTTGCTTGGTCTACGGACCTCTATGTTCTATATATTTTGTTTGTTCGTCTGTCTGCTACTATTTCTGTTAGGAGGTGTCCCATTTTCCTCCCAGTCCTTAGTACTTGTAGGGATTCCTTCCCCACATCTATAGGTCTCCGTACAGACTAGCTTAGGACTTTAGCAGGTCTGATCGCAGGATCAGGTTCCCTATTACATCGTAGGGATTCAGCTGAGTTCTATCGTAGGGACAGATCTCCTCTCTTTCCTTAGCTCTGGTAGCAGAACATAACAGAACTGATGGAAGACTCATCAGATGAGGGAGACCTTGATCACATTTCTGTTGTGCGAGGTTGGGGGGAGAGGACAGAGGAAGGAAGCATGATTGTTACCTCGCCACCAACACAACAGGGACTTGGTGCTCCTGGATGCGCAACACACATGAGTGCCTTCTTGCTGCACTACCTGCAACATGACCCTCGAATTGTGAGAATTAGAAATAATCCTGACTACTGGGTTGCCACACTGTTAGATCCCCGGTACAAAAGTAAATTTGCAGAAATTATTCCTGCCATAGAAAGGGATCGTCAAGTGTTCAGCACTCAAACCGTAACAGAACCACAGTATCTGCTGGTAACATCAATTTTGCGGAATCATTTCACCACTTTTTTAGCCCATCCTTTGCAAGGCCACAGGAGACAAGAAGTCTGACACATAGTCAACGCCTAGAGACGATGGTACAGGAGTATCTCCAAGTAAACATTGAAGCCACGACTGTGTCACTGGACCCTTGCTCTTTTTGGGCTTCCAATCTGGATAAATGGCCGGAGCTAGCCACTTACGCCTTGGAGATCTTGTCATGCCCCGCAGCCAGCGTTCTGTCTGAACGTGTGTTCAGCGCTGCTGGTGGTGTGCTGACAGATAAGCGCACGCGGCTCTCCACTGATAATGTAGACAGACTCACGTTCATAAAGATGAACAAATCATGGATCCGAAACGACTTTTCTACCCCTGTGTCATCCTGGGGAGAGTAAAAGCTTGATGATTGGTTAAAATCACCCTACCAACCGTTTTAAGCTTTCAAATTACTAATCATGTTTATCTGTATCTTGACTGGAAAATAATTTGGGCTTTGTAGCAGTGTGCAGCACTGATCCTATTAGGCCATCTATACTAAAGCTTCACCAGATTTAAAATTAATAATAATTTTTAGCTGCATCTAGCCCAGGAAATACTTTGTGCCTAGTAGCAGTGTCTGCTAGTCAGCGGATTATCCCGGCTGTTAAGCAAGCTACACCACCTGTAGTTTGGACACTTCATTTTTTCAAAGGAAATGCTTCGGGACCACGGGATACTCAGTGAAGAGCATCAGGAGGCACCCCAAGGCATAGGGGCTCGGACTGGCAGTAGGATGCCTTGCGGTGGACAGCCGAGCTCGATCCTTATAAAAGCTTTTTAACTGCAGCAGCTTTAGTGGACGCTACTGGAGCTGGAATTACGCGGCTGCTGGCATGAGACTTGCCCTCCAATAGATCCTTGTAAATGGATTTAAAGTGTATTTATTCAAATTAGAGAGACAATTTAAATGAAAAAGCTTAGAGCTGCCTCCACCACAGGGGGGCTCGCTCGACCCACCAGCGGACAGGCACCAGTATTGGGAGAGGGGGGCTGGCCGTCAGGGTTCACCGCGGCTCTGGCACAAACCCGGCGACGCGGAGGTGGCACGGGCAGAAGCAGACTGAACGTGTCGGCTTCTCACTTTTTGGATTTTAGAAGGGCATGACATGCCTATATCTGTGTCTCCCCCTCCTTTTACTCCTCCACCTCTTTTCTTTTCGCATGACTATATGTACTTGTCACTTTTCCATGTGTTAGTTGTGTCTTCTGAGCAGTTTGTCAGCTTTTGGACACCTTTGAAGGTGTTTTCTGTGTGTTTCTATGTGTTTTTGTTTGCCTGCCATTGGTTTTAACGGTGTTCGAAGGTGTTCGACGAACAGTTCGGCGAACACACGGGTGTTCGACGAACCGAACCGAACTCGAACACTACGGGGGTGGCTCAACACTAATCATGAGGCCATCCATCTCCTTAGCTTTCTGTTCCTTGGAATGCAAGCGCATGTATGTATTAGCGGCTAGGCCTGAGGTGGTCAGCGTTTTGGCGCATATCCTAACTCCTCTGAGGATTGCTGGATGTATTCCTGCTACTATCCCAGTTCTATGACTCCCGTTAAAACAAAGCTTCAGGTGATGAATGATGGATGAGGTGGTGGCAAAGGAGAAAGAGCAGGGGGAACAGGGACCATTCACATCAATATCAGGCCAGTCAACCACACATGTCTTGTAGGATATGTTTCTGTACCAAAAGGAGCAGTTCAGCTACACAGTTATAGGGCATACAGTGAGTGAAATGCCTACCAAAAATTTCGAGGCACTCCAATGCCCCTTGGAAGTGACATGGAGGCCAGAGGGCATTAACTAAACCATTTTTTCCATTTATAGCAACTGGATCTCCTGTACACTGTTGGCCTAAGCAGTGAATGGAATGCTTTCCAAAAATTATGAGGAGCTGCAATGCCCCTTGAAACAGACGTGGATTACAGCGTACTAAAAACCTTCTAACCATTATTGGGGAGTGTGTCTCCCTTAGTGTTCGCCTATGCATTGAAAAGCAAAAGCTGACTAAAATTAGGAGGAAATACAGTGCCCGTTGGAAGAATCGTGGAGGTTAGAGATAATTAAAAACAACATTTCAATGCCCCTTGGAAGAGCTGTGGAGTTCAGAGTGGTTTAACAAGACGGTTTTAAGGCCCCTTGGAAGAGACGTGGAGGTCACAGTAGCTTAACAAGAAGGTTTTAATGCCACTTGGAAGAGACGTGGAGTTCAGAGTGGTTTAACAAGACGGTTTTAATGCCCCTTGGAAGAGACGTGGAGGTCCCAGTGGAATAAAAAGACAATATCAATGCCCCTTGGAAGAGTGGTGGAGGTCGCAGTGGAATAAAAAGACAATATCAGTGCCCCTTGGAAGAGTGGTGGAGGTCCCAGTGGAATAAAAAGACAATATCAATGCCCCTTGGAAGAGTGGTGAAGGTCGCAGTGGAATAAAAACACAATATCAATGCCCCTTGGAAGAGTGGTAAAGATCACAGTGGAATAAAAAGACAATATCAATGACCCTTGGAAGAGACGTGGAGGTCACAGTAGCTTAACAAGACGATTTTAATGCCCCTTGGAAGAGACATGGAGTTCAGAGTGGTTTAACAAGACGGTTTTAATGCCCCTTGGAAGAGATGTAGAGGTCACAGTAGCTTAACAAGATGGTTTTAATGCCCCTTGGAAGAGAGGTGGAGGTCACAGTAGCTTAACAAGACGATTTTAATGTCCCTTACAAGAGCCATGCAGTACAGCATATTAAAAACATTATTCCCATTATTGGGGAGTGGGTCTCCCATAGTCTTTGCCTATGCCTTCCAAGCAAAAGCTGCCAAAAATTAGGATGGAGGAACTTGCAATGCCCCTTACTAGAGCCATGCAGTACAGCATATTAAAAACATTATTCCCATTATTGGGGAGGGGGTCTCCCATAGTCTTTGAATATGCCTTTCAAGCAAAAGCTGCCAAAAATTAGGATGGAGGAACATGCAATGCCCCTTACAAAAGCCATGCAGTACAGCAAATTAAAAATATTATTCCCATTATTGGGGAGTGTGTCTCCCATAGTCTTTGCCTATGCCTTCCAAGCAAAAGCTGCCAAAAATTAGGATGGAGAAACATGCAATGCCCCTTACAAGAGCCATGCACTACAGCATATTAAAAACATTATTCCCATTATTGGGGAGTGGATCTCCCATAGTTTTAGCCTATGCCTTCCAAGCAAAAGCTGCCAAAAATTAGGATGGAGGAACATGCAATGCCCCTTACAAAAGCCATGCAGTACAGCAAATTAAAAACATTATTCCCATTATTGGGGAGTGTGTCTCGCATAGTCTTTGCCTATGCCTTCGAAGCAAAAGCTGCCAAAAATTAGGACGGAGGAACTTGCAATGCCCCTTACAAGAGCCATGCAGTACAGCATATTAAAAACATTATTCCCATTATTGGTGAGTGGGTCTCCCATAGTCTTTGCCTATGCCTTCCAAGCAAAAGCTGCCAAAAATTAGGACGGAGGAACTTGCAATGCCCCATACAAGAGCCATGCAGTACATCATATTAAAAACATTATTCCCATTATTGGGGAGTGGGTCTCCCATAGTCTTTGCCTATGCCTTCCAAGCAAAAGCTGCCAAAAATTAGTACGGAGGAACTTGCAATAACCCTTACAAGAGCCATGCAGTACAGCATATTAAAAATATTATTCCCATTATTGGGGAGTGGGTCTCCCATAGTCTTTGCCTATGCCTTCCAAGCAAAAGCTGCCAAAAATTAGGACGGAGGAACTTGCAATGCCCCTTACAAGAGCCATGCAGTACAGCATATTAAATCCATTTTTCCCATCACTGGGGAGTGGGTCTCCCCTAGTCTTCGCCTATGTCTTCCAAGCAAAAGCTGCCAAAAAATTAGGACAGAGGAACATGCAATGCCCATTACAAAAGCCATGCAGTACAGCATATTAAAACCATTAATCCCATTACTGGGAGTTGGTCTCCCATAGTCTTTGCCTATGCCTTCGAAGCAAAAGCTGCCAAAAATTATTATGGACAAACTTGCAATGCCCCTAACAAGAGCCATGCAGTACAGCATATTAAAAACATTACTCCCATTATTGGCGAGTGGGTCTCCCATAGTCTTTGCCTATGCCTTCCAAGCAAAAGCTGCCAAAAATTTGGATGGAGGAACTTGCAATGCCCCTTACAAGAGCCATGCAGTACAGCATATTAAAAATATTATTCCCATTATTGGGGAGTGGGTCTCCCATGGTCTTTGCCTATGCCTTCCAAGCAAAAGCTGGCAAAAATTAGGACGGAGGAACTTGCAATTAGAGATGAGCATTGTTCGACTCGAACTGTTCGCCAATCTCAAATTCGAGCTGTTTTGGGTGGTGTTCGAGCCGTTCTGCGAACACGAACGATTTGAGAAAAATTCGGCTGTTCGAGGTTATGTTCGATAACTGTTCGTGCACCAAAATCATGACTGTATTTTTTCTCAGTAATGATGAAAATTAATGTTAATACGCAGTTTGAGTGTACAGCGGGGTGGGGGGAGGGGCAGGGGATGGATCTCTGCAGTAATAATGAAGATCTCCATTTTTTTTTCTCTTTCTCGCATTTACAGCGGGGAGGTGCAATCTGTCAGCCTATCAGCAGCGCACACACGGAGCGAAGTGCTTTTTTTCACACAAGCAAGGGCATGTGTCATTGGCAGTGTATGTCACATGTCCTTGCCCTATAAGACCAAGCCATTTTCCCCGTCGCCACCATTTTCTCACTGCTGCAGCTGCGTGTTAGACGGCACCGCTGTTACTGTGTGCGCTATACCTTGTTAATTTCAAGCCAATTTTCGCACAAATCTACAGATAGCTTGGGAGTAGGGAATAGTTGTGATTGCAGTCCTTTTAAGGACTAGGTTACAGCATTTCCTACGACTTTTATCAGGCAGGTCTGTGCTCTTAAATAGATAGATTGTGGGAGTAAAGACTAATTGTAATTGCAGTCCTTTTCAGGACTAGGTTACATCAGTTCCTATCAGTTTTTGCCAGGCAGGTCTGTGCCAGTGCTGTGCAAGTTTTTTTCACAGCATTTGGCTGAATCTAGCAAAGCTAATCCTTTTTGGCCTATTGCAGAGTGTGTTAGTCAGTGGAGTAGCCTATCTGTGTTGCAAGATATACCACCTGTGTAGAGAATACCAATTTTTTTACTGCACCTAGTGAAGTAAAATCTTTTGGGCATAGCATCATTCTATTAGTCCATCTATACTGACCTCCATCAGGTTGCAAATTGAATATAATTTTTTTCTGCATCTAGCTCTGAAAAAATATTTGGGCTTCTAGCAGTGTGTGGGACTTGTTCTATTAGTCCAACTATACTGACCTCCATCAGGTTGCAAACTGAATATAATTTTTTTCTGCATCTAGCTCTGAAAAAATATTTGGCCTTCTAGCAGTGTGTGGGACTTGTTCTATTAGTCCATCTATACTGACCTCCATCAGGCTGCAAATTCAAAATATTTTTTTGTCTGCATCTAGCTCTGAAAAAATATTTGGCCTTCTAGCAGTGTGTGGGACTTTCTCTATTAGTCCATCTATACTGACCTCCATCAGGTTGCAAATTAAAAATAATTTTTATCTGCATCTACCTCTGAAAAAATATTTGGGCTTCTAGCTGTGTGTGGGACTTGTTCTATTAGTCAATCTATACTGACCTCCATCAGGTTGCAAACTGAATATAATTTTTTTCTGCATCTAGCTCTGAAAAAATATTTGGCCTTCTAGCAGTGTGTGGGACTTTCTCTATTAGTCCATCTATACTGACCTCCATCAGGTTGCAAATTCAAAATAATTTTTTGTCTGCATCTAGCTCTGAAAAAATATTTGGCCTTCTAGAAGTGTGTGGGACTTTCTCTATTAGTCCATCTATACTGACCTCCATCAGGTTGCAAACTGAATATATTTTTTTTCTGCATCTACCTCTGAAAAAATATTGGGCTTCTAGCTGTGTGTGGGACTTGTTCTATTAGTCCATCTATACTGACCTCCATCAGGTTGCAAACTGAATATAATTTTTTTCTGCATCTAGCTCTGAAAAAATATTTGGCCTTTTAGCAGTGTGTGGGACTTTCTCTATTAGTCCATCTATACTGACCTCCATCAGGTTGCAAATTAAAAATAATTTATATCTGCATCTAGCTCTGAAAAAATATTTGGCCTTCTAGCAGTGTGTGGGACTTTCTCTATTAGTCCATCTATACTGACCTCCATCAGGTTGCAAATTAAAAATAATTTTTATCTGCATCTACCTCTGAAAAAATATTTGGGCTTCTAGCTGTGTGTGGGACTTGTTCTATTAGTCCATCTATACTGACCTCCATCAGGTTGCAAACTGAATATATATTTTTTTTGCATCTACCTCTGAAAAAATATTTGGGCTTCTAGCTGTGTGTAGGACTTGTTCTATTAGTCCATCTATACTAACCTCCATCAGGTTGCAAATTGAATATAATTTTTTTCTGCATCTAACCCAGGCAATAGTTTTGGCCTAATACCACAGTTTGGCCACTCAGCTCTGCTCGGTTCCCATCCATTGTTTTTTTGTGCAAACAACTCCAGAGTTGTGAATTAGTTAACCACCAAAATGAGTGGAAAAAGGCCTGCTGCTGGTGGAAAGGGGAATAGGCGTGTTGGGAAGGGGAAAAAAGGTTGTGTCCGTGGGGTAGGTGTTAAAGCAACAGCAACATCTGCAGAAGAAAGACCATCTTCCAGCCAAACTAAAATGTCTACTTCTTTTAGCGGACAATGTGATAAGATCCCTTTCTTACGGCCACGCCAATCGCTACAAATTCCAGATGAGGCACAAAAACAGCAGGTGCTTCAACGGATATATAGTGCTCCTTTAAGTGGGCTCTCCTCCACATCAACTTCAACATCACAAATACTCCAGTCCTCAAAGGTGTCACTGACGCGCCCCTGGGCCTGTGTCGCGCTGCGTTGCGCACACGGGAGCTTACCCGGAGCCGGATCTCTTGAGGGTTATAGTCTCGTGGCGGTGACCCGGTCCGTGCCCAGGGAGTCAAACTGAGCGGCGATGTAACAGCGGTAGATGTAGGACGACTACACCACCCGTTGAATGCAGCTATGGAGCTGCCGCTGCAGGACAGTCCGCTGAGGCCGGTGGATGGATGGTGCAGCGTAGATGGTATAACCCCCAACGGGAGGGGTATGGCCTCAGGGCAGCAGATGGATGATGGGGGTAGCAGGAACCACTCAGAGACGGTGCGGTGTAATTCAGGGTCTTTACTGGTAACAACGATAGACCCTCCCGGAGTACTTGCTAGTGAACGGGGCCTGGTCAGTCCTTGAGCAGATGGGATCTCCCCTGGCCAGGCGGAGTTGTAGGCCTCCCAAACTGACTGCACTCTTCTGGCTACCTTGCTAGCAGCGTATATAAGTAGCCCACGTCCCTGAGTGTACCGTGTGGTGCTCACCCGTATGGCCGGTGACTCGGGGCCTTCTAATGGCTTCCGCTCCACGATGGCGGTGCTGGTCCCACGCGTGTGACCGTGCCTTCGGGTTTCTGGGCCTGAGGACCTGAAATCCCCTGCCGGTCGGCTTCTGCTGCTGGGTAAGAGTTAGTCCCCACAGCCTCGGACGCCGGGTCCGGTAAGAAAGCTTCTCAGTCAGGGCGAGCTCTGCAGCTGCCAGCCCCTGACTTGTAGTAGTATTGCTCCCACTGAGCTTCTGCTGTTTCTTCCTGTGACTGTTTCTTGTCTCTACTCTCCTTGACTGACTAACCCTGCCTCAGCCCAGGGTTTATACAGGGGAAGTTCTTCCCCTCCCAAGACTGGGCAGGAGGTGTGGCATGCACAGGATCCCTGACCAAAGGACCTCCCACCTGCTCTCAGACATAATATCTCTATCACTGTGGCAACCAGACCCCTGGGGTGTCACATTCCCCCCTAGTGAAATTTAGTACTCCGGGACTAAACATATTTTAGAAAAACATAACAAGATATAACAATAACAATACAATAAGAAACACATAAAGGTGGTCACGGCATGTCCGTAACCGGGTGCAGTCTTTGAAGAAAGCAAGGTGTCCATTTCACCAAAACAGGGAGACGTAACCAGGTAGGGGTCTGTCCTACCCCGAGTCCTTAACAGTCTCTAGTCCATCCTGGGTTACGCTCCAACTATGTACAAGGATTCCCGGTAAATCCACCAAGGATTCCTAAAAATAACTGGAAACACAAAATTATACACAAGCAACAATACACAGATAAACATAAATAAAACAATTTATACACTTCAAATCCTCCAGCGTGCGGGTAACTGGCCTCTAGTGGCCCTAGTGGACCTACGGAGCTGACTGTCTGGCCCTGAACTACAGGGTGTAGGAGCTGTCAAGGGTAAACTGGGCAGCTGTCTACCGGCTCTTTGTCTCACTAGGGGTACGGCAGGCTCACTATAAGCAGAGGGTTGATCCTCCTGTTCTGCTTGTGTGGAGTCTTCTGCCTCCTGGACCGGCTGTTCTTCCAGCTATACCTGTTGCTCCGTAGGTGCTTGGGATGCTGGTTGGAGGAAGGTGAGTACGGGTATAACAACTGCACCATTGACTTGAGTCCAACACCGAGGGAAGTCCCCGAGCACAGTACTAACCATATCTTCCCTTTCCTCTACGGGTCGATGGTCTTCTTGTTCCTCTTCAGGGTTCCTCAGTTGTTCGGGACACTTCTTCAGGTGGTCCCGGGATACAATGGCGGTGGTTTCCCCTCCGTCTTTACTGATGGTACAAACCTTCGGGTTCTCGTGGCTTGAGGGCAGTACGGTGTACGGGTCCTTCTCCCACTGGTCATCCAACTTGTGGAGCCGTCTCTTCCTCTTCAAGACCTGCTCTCCGGGTACCAGGGGAACAGCGGGAGCATACTGGTTGTAAGTTTTCTCTTGTCTTTCCCTAGCCTGACAGAGACTTCGCTCCACGCTCTCCTGTACTCTCCGGTACTGCTGCTGCCTCTCTGTGTCCCAGTCTGTTTCTGGTGAAGTGTCCTCGGGTGTCAGGACTCCCATTTCCAGGTCAACAGGTAACTTACCAGGTCTTGCCCTCATTAGGTAAGCCGGGGTACAGTTGGTGGAACCTACCGGGATGTGGTTGTATAGGTCCACCAGATCGGGCAACTTCTCAGGCCACAGACTGCGTTCTTCCAGGGGCAACGTTTTTAGAAGATCCATTACCACCTGGTTCATTTTCTCACAAAGTCCATTAGTTTGCGGATGGTAGGGTGTCGTCCTTATCTTCCGGCAGCCATACAGATTGCAGAATTCCTGGAAGACCTCCGCTTCAAAGGCAGGTCCCTGGTCCGTCAGCACTTGGTCCGGGTACCCGTGTGGACGGCAAAAGTGCTGCTGGAAGGCTCTAGCTGCTGTTTGAGCCGTTAAGTCCTTGACGGGGACGACAACCAGAAACCGGGAGTAATGATCCACGATGGTTAACGCGTAGACGTAGCCACTTCTGCTTGGGGTCAGTTTTACATGATCCAAGGCTACCAGTTCCAACCGTTGCCGGGTGACGATGGACTGCAGGGGAGTCTTCTGGCTGGCACGGTCCTTCCTTCTCAGGTTGCACGGGCCACAGTCTCTGCACCACTTCTCGATGGTTCCCCTCATGCCTACCCAGTGGAACCGCTCGCGCAGCAGGAACTTCAGCTTCTTCCACCCGAAGTGTCCAGCTCCGTCGTGGTATGCCTCCATCACCATGGCTGCGTCTCTTCGTGGCACCACTACTTGCCAGAGTAATTCATGCGTCCGGGAGTTAACCATTCTGCGGCACAACTTCCCTTTGTAAAGGAACAGTCGACTCTTCTCTGCCCATAGTTGTTTGGCTTCCTCCGGAGCGTCTGGTTCAAGGCGAGCCTCCGGCCGAGTCAGCATCTCCTTCACCAGTCGGACGGCAGGGTCGCTGTCTTGCGTTTCCGCCCAGTTGTAGTGGGGTAAGGGGTTCAACGTAGCAGCCTGCTTACTCCTTACCCGGTGGGAATACTGGATAGTCCCATGACGGTGGAACGCAGGGAGTTCAACTTCTTCCAGTCCCTCCGGATCTTCTCCTCCGTCCGGCAGGTTGGGCATCCTGGACAGGGCGTCCGCGTTGGTATTGGAGCGTCCTGCCCGGTATTTGATTGTGAACTCGTAGTTGGACAGACGGGCCATCCACCTCTGCTCCAGGGCACCGAGTCTTGCCGTGTCCAGGTGTGTCAACGGGTTGTTATCCGTGTACACGGTGAACCGGGAAGATGCGAGGTAATGCTTAAAGCGCTCGGTGACTGCCCATACTACGGCCAGGAACTCTAGCTTAAATGAGCTGTAATTCTCGGGGTTCCTTTCGGTGGGTCGCAGCTTTCGGCTGGCGTAGGCGATTACTCGTTCCTTCCCCTGCTGGATCTGGGACAGTACGGCTCCTAGCCCGATGTTACTGGCGTCGGTGTAGAGAATAAAGGGCTGGCTATAATCCGGGTACGCCAGGATTTTGTCCCCCGTGAGGGCCATCTTCAGCTGGCGGAAGGACTCTTCTTCCAGCTCCTCCCATTTGAAGGGCGGCTTCTGGTTCTTGGCCTTCCGGGACTGGCCTATCAGGAGCTCCTGCATAGGTGCTGCCTTTTTGGTGAAACCGGGAATAAACCTTCGGTAGTAGCCTACCAACCCGAGGAACTGCCGCACTTCTTTTACGCTGGAGGGGCTTGGCCATTCCTTAATTGCGGTGATCTTATCAGGGTCGGGAGCCACTCCGTCAGCGCTCACCACGTGTCCCAGGTACTGCACCTTTGGTTTCAGGAGGTGACACTTGGAGGTTTTCACCTTTAGGCCGTAACTTGCCAGAGCTTCGAACACTTCCGCCAGGTGTTTCAGGTGGTCCTCATACGTCTTGGAATATACGATGACATCGTCCAGGTACAACAGGACCGTCTCGAAGTTTCTGTGGCCCAGACAACACTCCATTAGTCGTTGGAAGGTTCCCGGAGCGTTGCAGAGTCCGAACGGCATGCAGGTGAACTCGCTAAGTCCCATCGGGGTGGTGAATGCGGTCTTCTCCCGGTCCGCCTTTGCTACAGGAACCTGCCAGTACCCGCTAGTGAGATCCAAGGTGGAGAAGAAGTTAGCAGATCTTAAAGCAGCCAAAGACTCCTCTATCCTTGGTAAAGGGTACGCATCCTTGTGTGTGATACGGTTGATTTTCCGGTAATCTACACACATCCTCATAGTGTTGTCTTTCTTTTTGACTAAAACTAGTGGGGCTGCCCAGGCGCTACAGCTATCCCGGATTACCCCAGCCTCCTTCATGTCTCTAAGCATCCCCTTGGCGTGTTGGTAATGTGCAGGGGGTACGGGTCGATACCTCTCTTTTATGGGAGGATGATCTCCCGTGGGGATGCGGTGTTCTACCCCCTTGACTCGCCCGAAGTCTAACGGGTGTTTACTAAACACTCTCTCATACTCTTGAACCACCCGGTAGACTCCCTGTTTCTGGTGGGAGGGAGTGGAGTCAGTTCCCAAGTGTAGTTGCTGACACCAATCCTCCATTACTTTCTTAGAGCTGTTACCTTCCTCCGGGTGAGATGGAGGCAAGGGTTCCACAGACTGTATAGAGTTTTGGTTGATGGTATATAATTTGGCTAGCGTGGCATACCGGGGCAGGTACACTTCCCTCTCCCCGATATTGATTATGCGAACGGGCACCCTCCCATGGCGTACATTGACCACCCCCCGTGCTGTCAAAATGGTGGGCCTACTGTCTGAGTAAACTGGTTCTACCATTGCCTGGTAATCTCTACCTCTCAGACCAATAGCTGCCCGGCACCAAATCATCATTTCACTTTTTGGGGGCATGGCAATAGGAAAAGGGTCACACATTCTTACGCTACCAATCTCACCGCCGGAGAGTTCCACCTGTTGCCGTCGCATCAGTGACCGGATCTCTTTCTGGAGCACCCGCTGCTCGCCGGAGCTGGCGTTCTTGGCAACCTGCTGTAAAAGGAAAATCACCTCTGCAAGACAATTTTCAATTACATTAGTTCCTAGAGTTATTTTTGGGTGACTCTCATGTTTGTCAATATCTACAATGATCAGTCCCTGTGCTGCCAGTTCGACTCTACCGATTTTGATGGTCACCTCTTTAAATCCGATCTGTGGCACGGGCTGGCCATTGCTGGCGATGATACTCAAGTAGTCGTCAGGGTAGCGGGTAATATCCGAGTCATTCCAGTACTGCTTAAAGAGCACGTACGGGATGGTGGTGACCTGTGACCCGGTGTCCAGTAGGGCACTCATGGGAATGCCATCCAGTACCACAGGCAAGACTGGACGTCCTCCCACATATCTGTCGCGCCAGTTCGATGGGCCTGGTGATCTTTTTCCTGGGGGTTGGCCCTCTACCCCAGGTTGTGCCCGTTTAAAGAACAGTACCTTGCCATATGTCCAGGTTGATTGCAGCGGCGGCAGATGGGTCGTCCGTCCTCGCTGTATCGGTCACTGGGTCTTCCTCTGGCCGGTGGGGTCCTCCTTGGTCGACGCCACGGGATGTCCTCCGGTCCGGATGCCAGCTGGATCTTCCCTGGGGTGGAAGCCTGTAAAGACTGCACAGTTCGGGTTAGCGCAGCAACGCTCTTAGCTAGCTCTTGGACCTGATGGTGTAGGTCTGGAGCCGGGTCATTGTCCAAAGCCTGCGCATCAGCTCCCACAGGCCCTGCCGACAAGGGCGCCGCCTCCTGGTGGTAAGTGATAGCAGGGCGCTTGTGGGTCACAACGCCACCCGGTGCCGGTTCTCGGAGCACCCGGATGGCTCTGTCCTTGAACTGTGCAAAGCCCAGATGGGGATCCTGTAAGGCCATTGCCCGCAACTGGGTTCGGTGGGTATTACAATACAGTCCCTCTATAAACTGTTCGGTCAACAGCCTGTCCTCGTTTCCCACTCCATCAGGGTCGGTCTGCTTAATGGCCCTCAGGGCCTCTTGTAGGTTTAGTGCATAGTCCCTTATACTCTCATGCGCTCGCTGCTTGCACCCGTAGAATCTAAGCTTAATCTCGGCTGAGGTGCGGGTATCAAAGGTGTCCTTCAGCCGGGTTAGTATCCCTGCGACAGTCTTCCTCCCAGGTGGCCAGGATTTTACTTCCCTTTTGGCTGCCCCGGTTAGTTGGGCCACCAGGATGCTCACTTTTTGCTCTTCTGTGAGGGGGTACACCTGGAAGAGGCTATCCAGCTTTTCTCTAAAGTCATGCAGGGTATGTGACTCCCCTGAGTACTGGGGTAGCCAAGCTGCTCCCGGGATATAGGGCATGGTGAAGGGCATAACTGCAGCAGCGGTAGCGCTGGCGGGGGTTGAGGCAGTGAAGCTCTCCTCCGTATCCGACATCTTCCTCCCCCCTAGTGGACCGTGGCCTACCTTGCGATGATCCTGTTCCGTAGGCCGCGGCTCCGCAGTGGATCGTCAGGGTTGAGGACCTTCCGTCGCGCTCCTGTGACGTCGGCGTCTGCTGGGCTCCTTCCAGGACCTTACGCAACGTCCGGACGTGAGGCGGGGCTTCAGTTCTCGCGCGCTTTCGGAGTCCACGCCCCTCTTCTTCCCGCGCGGCGTCCTCAAGATGGCGTCCAATGGCGGGAAAACTCCACGGATGGCGGGAAGAAGGCAGAAGAAGGCGCCGGATGGCGGGAAACTTCACCGATGGCGGGAAGAAGGCTGAAGATGGCGCCGGATGGCGGGAATCTTCACCACAGGTAAGTTTGAAAAGTCTCTTTTTCAGGCATGCAGTACCCGGTGGTTGCGGGCACGAAATCCTGCCGACTACGCCAAAGTTGACGCGCCCCTGGGCCTGTGTCGCGCTGCGTTGCGCACACGGGAGCTTACCCGGAGCCGGATCTCTTGAGGGTTGTAGTCTCGTGGCGGTGACCCGGTCCGTGCCCAGGGAGTCAAACTGAGCGGCGATGTAACAGCGGTAGATGTAGGACGACTATGCCACCCGTTGAATGCAGCTATGGAGCTGCCGCTGCAGGACAGTCCGCTGAGGCCGGTGGATGGATGGTGCAGCGTAGATGGTATAACCCCCAACGGGAGGGGTATGGCCTCAGGGCAGCAGATGGATGATGGGGGTAGCAGGAACCACTCAGAGACGGTGCGGTGTAATTCAGGGTCTTTACTGGTAACAACGATAGACCCTCCCGGAGTACTTGCTAGTGAACGGGGCCTGGTCAGTCCTTGAGCAGATGGGATCTCCCCTGGCCAGGCGGAGTTGTAGGCCTCCCAAACTGACTGCACTCTTCTGGCTACCTTGCTAGAAGCGGATATAAGTAGCCCACGTCCCTGAGTGTACCGTGTGGTGCTCACCCGTATGGCCGGTGACTCGGGGCCTTCTAATGGCTTCCGCTCCACGATGGCGGTGCTGGTCCCACGCGTGTGACCGTGCCTTCGGGTTTCTGGGCCTGAGGACCTGAAATCCCCTGCCGGTCGGCTTCTGCTGCTGGGTAAGAGTTAGTCCCCACAGCCTCGGACGCCGGGTCCGGTAAGAAAGCTTCTCAGTCAGGGCGAGCTCTGCAGCTACCAGCCCCTGACTTGTAGTAGTATTGCTCCCACTGAGCTTCTGCTGTTTCTTCCTGTGACTGTTTCTTGTCTCTACTCTCCTTGACTGACTAACCCTGCCTCAGCCCAGGGTTTATACAGGGGAAGTTCTTCCCCTCCCAAGACTGGGCAGGAGGTGTGGCATGCACAGGATCCCTGACCAAAGGACCTCCCACCTGCTCTCAGACATAATATCTCTATCACTGTGGCAACCAGACCCCTGGGGTGTCACATCACCCCAATCGCACTTGCTTCCTCACAGCTCCTAAATCTCCAGCTGCCCATCTGAGTATGAGGTAGAACAGATGGTTGAGTCTGCAGAGCTGTTTACTCATACTATAGCCTGGGAATCAGAGGTCGACTCCAGCGCTTCTTTGAATCCAGACGAGGAAATGATCTGCACTGATGCCCAGAATCTTTATGAGTCGGATCCAGGACCAGACGCAGAAGGTTCTGACCATAATGTAGACCCTCGTTCCCAAACTGTAACTCCTGTTGGTGGAGACAATGAGGAAGACGATGATGAGACTCAAATACCTGATTGGAGCGACAACTTTAGTTTTTTGTCAGGGCAGGAACAGGTTGGCTCTGAGGACGACGAGTGTGATAACGCACAGGGTGATGATGATGAGGTTGGAGATCCCACTTACTGTCAACCCACAATCAGCCAAGAGATGAGGTCAGCAGAGGAGGTGGAGGAAGATGCTAGTGACGACGAGGTCAGGTTGCGCCTTCCTGGACAGAGACGTAGTACTGGAAGCACGTCAACAACTGCATCCTCAAACACAACTCTGCCTCTCACCACAAGTCGTGGTGGCTCTTCAGGTCGCATGGGTGCTAAGCCTTGCATAGCCTGGGCATTTTTTCAGATCGATAAAGATGACCCAACTCGTGTTATCTGTAACATTTGTCAGCAAAAGCTAAGTAGAGGCCAAAAAATACATAGTTTGAGTACTTCATGCATGAACCGGCACATGGACATGAAGCATAAGTTGCAGTGGGAAGCTCAGTGTGCTACAATGCGGCCTAGCCGGCCGGGCCAACCACCGTCTGCCATATCTTGTGCATCCGCGGCCTCTTCATCCTCTGTGACTGGGGGGACAGCAGTCACACCTGTTTTGGGGCGCAGACCTGCCACCTCTTTACCCGAAACAGCCAGCGTGATTGGCAGGTCATCATTTTCTTTGGAGGTGGTAACACCAGCTGGTGTTGAGCGCTGTCCGACATCGATAGCACCACCTTTGGATCAAGGCAACCTAACATGTCCGCCTGCATCTTCCTCACAGACCGGCAGTTTGCCGGGGACATCCTTATCAACCCCTTCTAAGCACAATAGCCAGCCCTCGGTCCCTCAGATGTGGACAAGTAAAAGACCATTTCCTCCTAGCCATGAGAAAGCTAAGAGGTTGAATTTCACCATCTGCAAGCTCTTGGCTACAGAAATGCTGCCTTTCCGCCTGGTGGACACAGAGGATTTTCGAGACCTTATGTCCGTCGCAGTGCCCCAGTACCATATGCCCAGTCGGCACTACTTCTCAAAGAAAGGTGTGCCTGCGCTCCACCAGCATGTCGCACACAACATCACCGCTTCTTTGAGAAACTCTGTGTGTGACAGGGTGCATTTCACCACAGACACTTGGACGAGTAGGCATGGACAGGGGCGTTACATGTCGCTGACTGGGCACTGGGTAACTATGGTGACAGCAGGACAAGGGGCTGCTGTCCAAGTCTTGCCGTCCCCACGAGTTGTGTGTCAATCCTCTTTATGTCAAAGTTCCTCCACTGCTTCTGCCTCCTCAACCTCCTCTCGGTCTTCCACCTGCACCCAAAGCCTGTCTGGTCATGCCACAAGCTTTCTAACTGCGCAGAAGGGATCCTGCACACCTCCTTACTATGCTGGCAGTAGGGCTCAACGTCATCAGGCAGTTTTTACTTTGAAATGTCTGGGAAATGTGAGTCACACAGCTGAGGAGTTGTGGTCAGCTCTGGAGAACCAATTTCATGAATGGTTGTCTCCACTGGACCTGAAACCAGGGAAGGCCGTGTGCGACAATGCTGCAAACCTGGGTGCGGCCCTTCGCCGGGGCAATGTCACACACGTGCCTTGTATGGCTCACGTGTTGAACCTGGTTGTCCAGCAATTTTTAGCCCACTATCCCAGACTAGATGGCCTTCTGCAGAGGGCACGGTCGCTGTGTGCTCAATTCCGCAGTTCGCATCCCGCAGCTCAGCGACTTACATCTCTACAGAAGTCGTTGGGCCTGCCACTTCACCGGCTAAAATGCGATGTGCCTACCCGGTGGAATTCAACTCTGCACATGTTGCAGCGACTGTGGCAGCACAAACAAGCCCTGGTGCAATACGTTCTGACGTATAGCCTGGGCCAACGAGATCCAGAGGTGGGGCAAATCATGCTGGAGGAGTGTTCTCAGATCAGGGACCTATGCACCCTTCTGCACAGTTTTGAAATGGCGACGAAGATGTTTAGTGCTGACGATGCCATTATCAGCATGACTATTCCGGTGATTTACATGCTGGAGCACATGTTAAACAGAATTCGGAGTCAGGTGGTGGCACAAGAGGAGGTGGAGGAAGTAGAGCAGGAGGAGTTGTATGCGGAAGGGCTAACATCTGCAAGGTCCAGACGGTCGGCAGCACCAAGGCGGCAGGCATTTGAGGGTGGGGGAGATGGTTTTACCAGGGCACATGATAGCAGCCAAACTAGTGAGGAAGTTGCAGGAGCCCAGGAAGAAGTGGAGGACGAACTGATGGAAGACTCATCAGATGAGGGAGACCTTGATCACATTTCTGTTGTGCGAGGTTGGGGGGAGAGGACAGAGGAAGGAAGCATGATTGTTACCTCGCCACCAACACAACAGGGACTTGGTGCTCCTGGATGCGCAACACACATGAGTGCCTTCTTGCTGCACTACCTGCAACATGACCCTCGAATTGTGAGAATTAGAAATAATCCTGACTACTGGGTTGCCACACTGTTAGATCCCCGGTACAAAAGTAAATTTGCAGAAATTATTCCTGCCATAGAAAGGGATGCACGCATGCAGGAGTATCAGCAGAGACTGTTGCAGAATCTTACATGTGCTTTTCAACAAAACACCAGTGGTGCACGTAGTGAATCTCACAGTTCAAACTTGCCAACCGTGGGACCGTCAAGTGTTCAGCACTCAAACCATAACAGAACCACAGTATCTGCTGGTAACATCAATTTTGCGGAATCATTTCACCACTTTTTTAGCCCATCCTTTGCAAGGCCACAGGAGACAAGAAGTCTGACACATAGTCAACGCCTAGAGACGATGGTACAGGAGTATCTCCAAGTAAACATTGAAGCCATGACTGTGTCACTGGACCCTTGCTCTTTTTGGGCTTCCAATCTGGATAAATGGCCGGAGCTAGCCACTTACGTCTTGGAGATCTTGTCATGCCCCGCAGCCAGCGTTCTGTCTGAACGTGTGTTCAGCGCTGCTGGTGGTGTGCTGACAGATAAGCGCACGTGGCTCTCCACTGATAATGTAGACAGACTCACGTTCATAAAGATGAACAAATCATGGATCCGAAACGACTTTTCTACCACTGTGTCATCCTGGGGAGAGTAAAAGCTTGATGATTGGTTAAAACCACCCTACCAACCGTTTTAAGCTTTCAAATTACTAATCATGTTTATCTGTATTTTGGCTGGAAAATAATTTGGGCTTTGTAGCAGTGTGCAGCACTGATTCTATTAGGCCATCTATAATAAGCTCCACCAGATTTAAAATTACTAATCATGTTTATCTGTATCTTGACTGGAAAATAATTTGGGCTTTGTAGCAGTGTGCAGCACTGATCCTATTAGGCCATCTATAGTAAGCTCCACCAGATTTAAAATTAATAGTAATTTTTAGCTGCATCTAGCCCGGAAAATAATTTTGGGGCTCCGAGATGCGCAAGACACATAAGTGCCTTCTTGCTGCACTACCTGCAACATGACCCTCATATTGTCAGAATTCGAAGTAATCATGACTACTGGGTTGCCACACTCTTAGATCCCCCAAACTTTTCGATCAACCTTTTCATTTTAATAAAGACCAAAAAAATGGTCATTTTTGAAATTATAAGCATTAGCAGGTTATTAGAAACTGAAATCAAACCGTTTTCAACTCAAAACTTTATTCTAGGTGATGTTACATTTTCACATAGGACCCCTTGTTCGAAAGGAGCTTCTGAACTCTCTCGTCCATTGAATTTGTCAGGTTTTGGATAGTTTCTGCTTCAATTGTTTTGCATGAGGACAGAATACCCTCCCAGAGCTGTTGCTTAGATGTGAACTGCCTCCCGCCATCATAGACACTCCTTTTGATGATGCTCCAGAGGTTCTGAATGGGGTAGAGGTCAGGGGAGCATGGGGGTCACACCATAAGTTTGTCCCCTTTTATGCCCATATCAGCCAGAGATGCAGATGTTTTATGTGCAGCATGAGATGGTGCATTATCATGCAAAAAAATGATCTTGCTGTGAAATACACGGTTCTTCTTCTTGAACCATGGCAGGAAGTGCTGTTTGAGAAAATCCACATACATTATGGAGTTCATCTTTAGCGCCTTCAGGGATCCTAAAGGGGCCGACAATCTCTCTCCCCATGATTCCAGCCCAAAACATTACTCCACCTCCTCCTTGTTGGCGCTGTAGCCGTGTTTGCGTGGGGTGTCCATCAACCAGCCATGCTCCACTCCATCCATCTGGACCATCGAGCTCTGCACGGCACTCATCCGTGAACAAAACAGTTTTGAAATCAGTCTTCATGTAATGTTTGGCCCACTGGAGCCGTTTCTGCTTGTGTGAAGTGGATAGAGGAGGTCGACAGGATGGCGTATGCACAGCTGCAAACCTCTGAAGGACCCTGCATCTTGTTGTTCGGGGGACGTTGGAGGCACCAGCAGCTTCAAAAACTTGTCTGCTGCTATGACAAGGCTTTTTTGCCGCTGCTCTTTTAACCTGACGTAATTGCCTGTAGGAAAGAGTCCTCAATTTGCCCTTATCAGCACGCACACGTGTGTACTGTGAATCAGCTACATACTTCTTGATTGCCAAGACACTTCATCCTGATCATCGCACAATGTTGATTGTAGTCATGCCTTGACCTAAACACTCCACAATTTGTTGCTTCTCAGCAGCCGACACATCCTTTTTCTTTCCCATTTTGGCAGAAAATGTAGGCTGCTTAATAATGTGAGACAGCCTTCTTAAGTAGTCTTGCCTTTCATTGGACACACCTGCCAAACTAATTAGCACAGGTGTCTGCAATTGCTTACAGTGATATAAAGAGCCCTGACACACATCACCATCAATGAGTTTAACTGACAAACAAACAAATTCTTCCCTTATCACTCCCAAACACTTTTTGCATAATAATTTGGAACACAGTGTACATGTGCTTTTCCACAAAACACCAGTGGTTCACGTAGTGAATCTTACAGTTCTAACTTGCCAACCGTGGTCTGTATGGAGTTGTTCAATAAAGGGCCCAAAATTAAGATAACATAGATGGGAGAGGTCTCTATGAATAGGAATTCCTAAGTATTTGATACCCTGTGAGGGCCAGGCAAAGGGAAAGTTGGACTGGATGGAATCCTATATGGATTTGGTGAGGGAGACATCGAGGGCCTCAGACTTCGCTGCATTGATTTTAAAATTTGACCATGTAACAAAGTGATCTATTTCAGCCATAACAGCATGGATAGATATATGTGATTGAGTGATATATACTAGGACATCATCAGCAAATAGAGAGCACTTGTACTTGGTGCCTCCCACCTCAATCCACCTAATATTGGGGTTATGGCGAATTGATGAGAGCAGGTGCTCCGTCACTAGGATGTATAAGAGAGGGGACAGAGGACATCCCTGCCTTGTCCCATTGGTGATTGTGAAAGGTGATGAAAATGTTCTGATGCACCCCCTGGGCCTTGGGACACCCGGAGCCGGACCCTTTTTGGTGGATGCTGGTGGTTGTAGTCTTCGTGGCGGCGACCCGGTTCCGTGGCTCAGCTTGGTCAAACCAGTGGCGGAACTATTTATGTGGTTTTGATGTTTAAATGTCCGACTACGCCACCCGTGGATTGCGGTCAGAGTGAACCGCCGCTGCAGGGCAGACCGCTGAGGCTGGTGTTGTGGGTGCAGCAGAGCGTAGCATAACTCCCCACGGGAGGAGTATAGCCTCAGGGCAGTGTATGCGGAGGATGGGGGTGATGGTGCAGGGCAGCAGCAGTAACGACACGGAGTCAGTGATGCAGTCCAGGGCCTTTACTCACAGTTCTTATTATCCAGACCACGTCTGCAGGTAACGGCTGCCCACGTCGTACTGTGCTCACCAGGTGAGGGGCTCAGACAACTCCCAGATAACTTTGGAGCGCTTCACAGGACCCCCTTTGTGTGTCCTTTGTCTGGCCTTTCTTACCAACCCTTCTGTCCGGCTGCCTCGGGCCTCCTCTTGGTAAACTTGGCGCCAGTTTCCCTGACCCTATGTGGTGCCTTCCTAGCGGGTGTAGCGAGGGGCTGCGCCACATAAAATGTCAGAGCCTCCGGTTTCTAGCTGAGGGTCGTTTCCTGCCTCCACTAGTTTCGGGGACCAGTCTCCCCCTTTGGCCTGACCCCTCCATGCAGGTGGATTCGGGTGTGCGGTGGCGACTCGCCCGTCCGCACCCCTGGGATCCCTTCATTCCTCATTCCTGGAGCGTTCTCCGCTCCTCTTCCTTCCTTCTCCCTCTTCCAGGCCTGGGCCTCTGTTACTAGGCCCGCTTCCAGAGCAGAGCTCATGCAGAGCCCCTGCTCCCTGCCACTTCTGCTCAGACTTCTCTGCACTGAACTAAGATGGTGCCCACCTTTTATACTCCCTTCTCAATGCACCCATGAACTGCTTCCTCCCTGCTCCTGCACTACAGGGTTCCCCTTCCTCAGTGTTCCCTCCCCCCACTCCAGCCAGGGACAGGGACTGTCGTGCCCATCTCAGAGGCATATTGGTCGCCCTGCCCCACGGCAATGCATGCAGGTGTTGGGTCCTGATCCACACTCCATCCTTACCTGAGAGTGAGATATCACACCTCTAGGTGAGGTGCAATACCTCTGTAGCAACCGAGCCCTCAGGGTGCTACAGTTCCATTTATCTTCAGCCTAGGTGACGTATTGTGATACAGGGCCGTGATTTTGGCTATAAAAGGGTCCCCTAGACCCCTACCCCAAGCTTTTTAAGAGAATCATATATGGCGTGCCAGGAGACTCTATGGAATGCTTTCTCAGCATCCAACGAGAGTATCTTAATACAAATTTTTAACTGCATCTAGCCCAGGAAATAATTTGTGCCTAGTAGCAGTGTCTGCTAGTCAGCGGATTATCCCGGCTGTTAAGCAAGCTACACCACCTGTAGTTTGGACACTTAATTTTTTCAAAGGAAATGCTTCGGGACCACGGGATACTCAGTGAAGAGCATCAGGAGGCACCGCAAGGCATAGGGGCTGGGACTGGCAGTAGGATGCCTTGCGGTGGACAGCCGAGCTCGATCCTTATAAAAGCTTTTTAACTGCAGCAGCTTTAGTGGACGCTACTGGAGCTGGAATTACGCGGCTGCTGGCATGAGACTTGCCCTCCAATAGATCCTTGTAAATGGATTTAAAGTGTATTCATTCAAATTAGAGAGACAATTTAAATTAAAAAGCTTAGAGCTGCCTCCACCACAGGGGGGCTCGCTCGACCCACCAGCGGACAGGCACCAGTATTGGGAGAGGGGGGCTGGCCGTCAGGGTTCACCGCGGCTCTGGCACAAACCCGGCGACACGGAGGTGGCACGGGCAGGAGCGGACTGAAAGTGTCTGCTTCTCACTTTTTGGATTTTAGAAGGGCATGACATGCCTATATCTGTGTCTCCCCCTCCTTTTACTCCTCCACCTCTTTTCTTTTCGCATGACTATATGTACTTGTCACTTTTCCATGTGTTAGTTATGTCTTCTGAGCAGTTTGTCAGCTTTTGGACACCTTTGAAGGTGTTTTCTATGTGTTTCTATGTGTTTTTGTTTGCCTGCCATTGGTTTTAACGGTGTTGGAAGGTGTTCGACGAACAGTTCGACGAACAGTTCGGCGAACACACGGGTGTTCGACGAACCGAACCGAACTCGAACACTATGGGGGTGGCTCAACACTACTTGCAATGCCTCTTTCAAGAGCCATGCAGTACAGCATATTAAAATCATTATTCCCATTACTGGGGAGTGGGTCTCCCATAGTTTTTGCCTATGCCTTACAATCAAAAGCTGCCAAAAAATTAGGACGGAGGAACTTGCAATGCCCCTTACAAAAGACATACAGTACAGCATATTAAAACCATTATTCCCATTACTGGGGAGTGGGTCTCCAATAGTCTTTGCCTATGCCTTCGAAGCAAAGGCTGCCAAAAATTAGGACGGAGGAATTTGCAATGCCCCTTACAAGAGCCATGCAGTACAGCATATTAAAAACATTATTCCCATTATTGGGGAGTGGGTCTCCCATAGTCTTTGCCTATGCCTTCATAGCAAAAGCTGCCAAAAATTAGGATGGAGGAACGTGCAATGCCACTTACAAGAGCCATGCAGTACAGCATATTAAAAACATTGTTCCCATTATTCGGGAGTGGGTCTCCCATAGTCTTTGCCGATGCCTTCCAAGCAAAAGCTGCCAAAAATTAGAACGGAGGAACTTGCAATATCCCTTACAAGAGCCATGCAGTACAGCATATTAAAAACATTATTCCAATTATTGGGGAGTGGGTCTCCCATAGTCTTTGCCTATGCCTTCCAAGCAAAAGCTGCCAAAAATTAGGACGGAGGAACTTGCAATGCCCCTTACAAGAGCCATGCACTACGGTATATTAAAATTATTATTCCCATTATTGGGGAGTGGGTCTCCCATTGTCTTTGCCTATGCCTTCAAAACAAAAGTTGCCAAAAAAAAGGACGGAGGAACGTGAAATGCCCCTTACAAGAGCCATGCAGTACAGCATATTAAAACCATTATTCCCATTACTGGGGAGTGGGTCTCCCATAGTCTTTGCCTATGCCTTCCAAGTAAAAGCTGCCAAAAAATTAGGATGAAGGAACTTGCAATGCCCCTTACAAGAGCCATACAGTACAGCATATTAAAAACATTATTCCCATTATTGGGGAGGTTGTCTTCCTTAGTCTTATCCTATGCCTTCGAAGCAAAAGCTGCCAAAAATTAGGATGGAGGAACTTGCAATGCCCCTTACAAGAGCCATGCAGTACAGCATATTAAAAACATTATTCCCATTATTGGGGAGTGGGTCTCCCATAGTCTTTGCCTATGCCTTCCAAGCAAAAGCTGCCAAAAATTAGGATGGAGGAACTTGCAATGCCCCTTACAAGAGCCATGCACTACGGTATATTAAAATTATTATTCCCATTATTGGGGAGTGGGTCTCCCATTGTCTTTGCCTATGCCTTCAAAACAAAAGTTGCCAAAAAAAAGGACGGAGGAACGTGAAATGCCCCTTACAAGAGCCATGCAGTACAGCATATTAAAAATATTATTCCCATTACTGGGGAGTGGGTCTCCCATAGTCTTTGTCTGTGCCTTCCAAGCAAATGCTGCCAAAAATTAGGATGGAGGAACGTGCAATGCCACTTACAAGAGCCATACAGTACAGCATATTAAAAACATTGTTCCCATTATTGGGGAGTGGGTCTCCCATAGTCTTTGCCTACGCCTTCCAAGCAAAAGCTGCCAAAAATTAGAACGGAGGAACTTGCAATATCCCTTACAAGAGCCATGCAGTACAGCATATTAAAAACATTATTCCAATTATTGGGGAGTGGGGCTCCCATAGTCTTTGCCTATGCCTTCCAAGCAAAAGCTGCCAAAAATTAGGACGGAGGAACTTGCAATGCCCCTTACAAGAGCCATGCACTACAGCATATTAAAATCATTATTCCCATTATTGGGGAGTGGGTCTACAATTGTCTTTGCCTATGCCTTCCAAGCAAAAGCTGCCAAAAAATTAGGATGAAGGAACTTGCAATGCCCCTTACAAGAGCCATACAGTACAGCATATTAAAAACATTATTCCCATTATTGGGGAGGTTGTCTCCCTTAGTCTTAGCCTATGCCTTCGAAGCAAAAGCTGCCAAAAATTAGGATGGAGGAACTTGCAATGCCCCTTACAAGAGCCATGCAGTACAGTATATTAAAAACATTATTCCCATTATTGGGGAGTGGGTCTCCCATAGTCTTTGCCTATGCCTTCCAAGCAAAAGCTGCCAAAATTTAGGATGGAGGAACTTGCAATGCCCCTAACTAGAGCCATGCAGTACAGCATATTTAAAACATTATTCCCATTATATGGAGTGGGGTCTTCTATAGTCTTTGGCTATGCCTTCCAAGCAAAAGCTGCCAAAATTTAGGATGGAGGAACTTGCAATGCCCCTTACAAGAGCCATGCAGTACAGCTTATTAAAAACATTATTCCCATTATTGGGGAGTGGGCCTCCCATATTCTTTGACTATGCCTTCCAAGCAAAAGTTGCCAAAAATTAGGATGGAGGAGATTGCAATGCCCCTAACAAGAGCCATGCAGTACAGCATATTAAAAACATTATTCCCACTATTGAGGAGTGGGTCTCCCATAGTCTTTGCCTATGCCTTCCAAGCAAAATCTGCCAAAAATTAGGATGGAGGAACTTGCAATGCCCCTTACAAGAGCCATGCAGTACAGAATCTTAAAAACATTGCTCCCATTATTGGGGAGTGGGTCTCCCATAGTCTTTGCCTATGCCTTCCAAGCAAAAGCTGCCAAAAATTAGGATGGAGGAACTTGCAATGCCCCATACAAGAGCCATGCAGTACAGCATATTAAAAACATTATTCCCATTATTGGGGAGTGGGTTTCCCATAGTCTTTGCCTATGCCTTCGAAGCAAAAGCTGCCAAAAATTAGGAAGGAGGAACTTGCAATGCCCCCTACAAGTACCATGCAGTACAGCATATTAAAAACATTATTCCCATTACTGGGGAGTGGGTCTCCCATAGTCTTTGTCTATGCCTTACAAGCAAAAGCTGCCAAAAATTAGGATGGAGGAACGTGCAATGCCCCTTACAAGAGCCATGCAGTACAGCATATTAAAAACATTGTTCCCATTATTGGGGAGTGGGTCTCCCATAGTCTTTGCCTATGCCTTCCAAGCAAAAACTGCCAAAAATTAGAACGGAGGAACTTGCAATATCCCTTACAAGAGCCATGCAGTACAGCATATTAAAAACATTATTCCAATTATTGTGGAGTGGGTCTCTCATAGTCTTTGCCTATGCCTTCCAAGCAAAAGCTGCCAAAAATTAGGATGGAGGAACTTGCAATGCTCCTTACAAGAGCCATGCACTACAGCATATTAAAAACATTATTCCCATTATTGGGGAGTGGGTCTCCCATAGTCTTTGCCTATGCCTTCCAAGCAAAAGCTGCCAAAATTTAGTATGGAGGAACTTGCAATGCCCCTTACAAGAGCCATGCAGTAAAGCATATTTAAAACATTATTCCCATTATATGGAGTGGGGTCTCCTATAGTCTTTGCCTATGCCTTCCAAGCAAAAGCTGCGAAAAATTAGGATGGAGGAACTTGCAATGCCCCTTACAAGAGCCATGCAGTACAGCTTATTAAAAACATTATTCCCATTATTGGGGAGTGGGTCTCCCATAGTCTTTGCCTATGCCTTCCAAGCAAAAGCTGCCAAAAATTAGTATGGATCAACTTGCAATGCCCCTTACAAGAGGCATGCAGTACAGGATATTTAAAACATTATTCCCATTATTGGGGAGTGTGGTCTCCTATAGTCTTTGCCTATGCCTTCCAAGCTAAAGCTGCCAAAAATTAGGACAGAGGAACTTGAAATGCCCCTTACAAGAGCCATGCAGTACAGCATATTAAAAACATTATTCCCATTTTTGGGGTGTGGGTCTCCCATAGTCTTTGCCTATGCCTTCCAAGCAAAAGTTGCCAAAAATTAGGATGGAGGAGCTTGCAATGCCCCTAACAAGAGCCATGCAGTACAGCATATTAAAAACATTATTCCCACTATTGAGGAGTGGGTCTCCCATGGTCTTTGCCTATGCCTTCCAAGCAAAATCTGCCAAAAATTATAATGGAGGAACTTGCAATGACCCTTACAAGTGCCATGCAGTACAGCATATTAAAAATATTATTCCCAGTATTGGGGAGTGGGTCTCCCATAGTCTTTGCCTATGCCTTCCAAGCAAAAGCTGCCAAAAATGAGGATGGAGGAACTTGCAATGCCCCTTACAAGAGCCATGCAGTACAGCATATTATAAACATTATTCCCATTTTTGGGGAGTGGGTCTCCTATAGTCTTTGCCTATGCCTTCCAAGCAAAAGCTGCCAAAAATTAGGACGGAGGAACTTGCAATGCTGGCAACACAGACCACGGTCACCCTGGTGTTATAGTGGTGGTGGAGGCTGAGGATAAGGAGAAGAGCAAAAAAAGCCTAAATGAGGAAGCGTATACCCATCTGTCAGTGTGAAGCGGTGCATGGGAATACACCTCCCGAAATAACACAGTGGATTTTAATTTTTGTTACTCTGCTGTCATTCGGTGGTGATGAGAAGTCTGGCCCAATCCAGCCCTTGTTCATTTTGATAAGGGTCAGCTTGTTGGCATTGTCAGTTGACAGGCGAGTGCGCTTATCAGTTATAATTCCCCCAGCGGCACTAAAAACAAGCTCCGACAACACGCTAGCGGCAGGGCAGGCCAGGACTTCCAAGGCATACAGAGCGAGTTCATTCCAAGTGTCCAGCTTGGATACCCAATAATTATAAGTTAGTCCAAAAAGTGAAAAGCCTATTTGGTACAATACTTCTATTCAACAAACACCCAATCACGTCAAAGAAGTATAGATGCACAAGTTTGATAAAAAGGTTTTGAACTTTTATTGAATTATTTAAAAGAAATTTATAAAAACATACATAAAGGGGAAGTGAACCAATGAAGGTGCCTGCAGTGCTAGTAACAAGGATAATCAATCATTTATTCTGTTTAACAAGACTAACAAAAGGAGATCATATCAATGAGCCCAGTAACAAATATATGAAGAATTAAATAAATAAGTAAAAGGACCAGTATCCAAAATTCATTCATCTAATAAGCATTAGTGGATAACAAGTACACACCTTAAAGTATTCAGCATAGAAAAATATAGTCAAAATTAGAGATGAGCATTGTTCTACTCGAACTGTTCGCCAATCTCAAATTCGAGCTGTTTTGGGCGGTGTTCGAGCCGTTCGGCGAACACGAACAATTTGAGAAAAATTCGGCTGTTCGAGGTTATGTTCGATAACTGTTCGTGCACCAAAATCATAATTGGATTTTTTCTCAGTAATGATGAAAATTAATGTTAATACGCAGTTTGAGTGTACAGCGGGGTGGGGGGAGGGGCAGGGGATGGATCTCTGCAGGAACAATGAAGATCTCCATTTTTTTTTCTCTTTCCCGCATTTACAGTGGGGAGGTGCAGTCTGTCAGCCTATCAGCAGCGCACACACGGAGCGAAGTGCTTTTTTTCACACAAGCAAGGGCATGTGTCATTGGCAGTGTATGTCACATGTCCTTGCCCTATAAGACCAAGCCATTTTCCCCGTCGCCACCATTTTCTCACTGCTGCAGCTGCGTGTTAGACGGCACCGCTGTTGCTGTGTGCGCTATACCTTGTTAATTTCAAGCCAATTTTCGCACAAATCTACAGATAGCTTGGGAGTAGGGAATAGTTGTGATTGCAGTCCTTTTAAGGACTAGGTTACAGCATTTCCTACGACTTTTATCAGGCAGGTCTCTGCTCTTAAATAGATAGGTTGTGGGAGTAAAGACTAATTGTAATTGGAGTCCTTTTCAGGACTAGGTTACATCAGTTCCTATCAGTTTTTGCCAGGCAGGTCTGTGCCAGTGCTGTGCAAGTTTTTTTCACAGCATTTGGCTGAATCTAGCAAAGCTAATCCTTTTTGGCCTATTGCAGAGTGTGTTAGTCAGTGGAGTAGCCTATCTGTGTTGCAAGATATACCACCTGTGTATAGAATACCAATTTTTTTACTGCACCTAGTGAAGTAAAATCTTTTGGGCATAGCATCATTCTATTAGTCCATCTATACTGACCTCCATCAGGTTGCAAACTGAATATATTTTTTTCTGCATCTACCTCTGAAAAAATATTGGGCTTCTAGCTGTGTGTGGGTCTTGTTCTATTAATCCATCTATACTGACCTCCATCAGGTTGCAAACTGAATATAATTTTTTTCTGCATCTAGCTCTGAAAAAATATTTGGCCTTCTAGTAGTGTGTCGGACTTTCTCTATTAGTCCATCTATACTGACCTCCATCAGGTTGCAAATTAAAAATAATTTTTATCTGCATCTACAGTACCTCTGAAAAAATATTTGGGCTTCTAGCTGTGTGTGGGACTTGTTGTATTAGTCCATCTATACTGACCTCCATCAGGTTGCAAACTGAATATATTTTTTTCTGCATCTACCTCTGAAAAAATATTGGGCTTCTAGCTGTGTGTGGGACTTGTTGTATTAGTCCATCTATACTGACCTCCATCAGGTTGCAAACTGAATATATTTTTTTCTGCATCTACCTCTGAAAAAATATTGGGCTTCTAGCTGTGTGTGGGACTTGTTGTATTAGTCCATCTATACTGACCTCCATCAGGTTGCAAACTGAATATATTTTTTTCTGCATCTACCTCTGAAAAAATATTGGGCTTCTAGCTGTGTGTGGGTCTTGTTCTATTAATCCATCTATACTGACCTCCATCAGGTTGCAAACTGAATATATTTTTTTCTGCATCTAGCTCTGAAAAAATATTGGGCTTCTAGCTGTGTGTGGGTCTTGTTCTATTAATCCATCTATACTGACCTCCATCAGGTTGCAAACTGAATATATTTTTTTTCTGCATCTACCTCTGAAAAAATATTGGGCTTCTAGCAGTGTATGGGTCTTGTTCTATTAATCCATCTATACTGACCTCCATCAGGTTGCAAACTGAATATAATTTTTTTCTGCATCTAGCTCTGAAAAAATATTTGGCCTTCTAGCAGTGTGTGGGACTTGTTCTATTAGTCCACCTATACTGACCTCCATCAGGTTGCAAACTGAATATATTTTTTTCTGCATCTACCTCTGAAAAAATATTGGGCTTCTAGCTGTGTGTGGGACTTGTTGTATTAGTCCAACTATACTGACCTCCATCAGGTTGCAAACTGAATATATTTTTTTCTGCATCTACCTCTGAAAAAATATTGGGCTTCTAGCTGTGTGTGGGTCTTGTTCTATTAATCCATCTATACAGACCTCCATCAGGTTGCAAACTGAATATAATTTTTTTCTGCATCTAGCTCTGAAAAAATATTTGGCCTTCTAGTAGTGTGTCGGACTTTCTCTATTAGTCCATCTATACTGACCTCCATCAGGTTGCAAATTAAAAATAATTTTTATCTGCATCTACAGTACCTCTGAAAAAATATTTGGGCTTCTAGCTGTGTGTGGGACTTGTTGTATTAGTCCATCTATACTGACCTCCATCAGGTTGCAAACTGAATATATTTTTTTCTGCATCTACCTCTGAAAAAATATTGGGCTTCTAGCTGTGTGTGGGACTTGTTGTATTAGTCCATCTATACTGACCTCCATCAGGTTGCAAACTGAATATAACTTTTTCCTGCATCTACCTCTGAAAAAATATTGGGCTTCTAGCTGTGTGTGGGTCTTGTTCTATTAATCCATCTATACTGACCTCCATCAGGTTGCAAATTGAATATAATTTTTTTCTGCATCTAACCCAGCCAATAGTTTTTGCCTAATACCACAGTTTGGCCACTCAGCTCTGCTCGGTTACCATCCATTGTTTTTTTGTGCAAACAACTCCAGAGTTGTGAATTAGTTAACCACCAAAATGAGTGGAAAAAGGCCTGCTGCTGGTGGAAAGGGGAATAGGCGTGTTGGGAAGGGGAAAAAAGGTTGTGTCCATGGGGTAGGTGTTAAAGCAACAGTAACATCTGCAGAAGAAAGACCATCTCCAAGCCAAACTAAAATGTCTACTTCTTTTAGCGGACAATGTGATAAGATCCCTTTCTTACGGCCACGCCAATCGCTACAAATTCCAGATGAGGCACAAAAACAGCAGGTGCTTCAACGGATATCAAGTGCTCCTTTAAGTGGGCTCTCCTCCACATCAACTTCAACATCACAAATACTCCAGTCCTCAAAGGTGTCACCCAAATCGCACTTGCTTCCTCACAGCTCCCAAATCTCCAGCTGCCCGTCTGAGTATGAGGTAGAACAGATGGTTGAGTCTGCAGAGCTGTTTACTCATACTATAGCCTGGGAATCAGAGGTCGACTCCAGCGCTTCTGTGAATCCAGACGAGGAAATGATCTGCACTGATGCCCAGAATCTTTATGAGTCGGATCCAGGACCAGACGCAGAAGGTTCTGACCATAATGTAGACCCTCATTCCCAAACTGTAACTCCTGTTGGTGGAGACAATGAGGAAGACGATGATAAGACTCAAATACCTGATTGGAGCGACAACTTTAGTTTTTTGTCAGGGCAGGAACAGGTTGGCTCTGAGGACGACGGGTGTGATAACACACAGGGTGATGATGATGAGGTTGGAGATCCCACTTACTGTCAACCCACAGTCAGAAAAGAGATGAGGTCAGCAGAGGAGGTGGAGGAAGATGCTAGTGACGACGAGGTCAGGTTGCGCCTTCCTGGACAGAGACGTAGTACTGGAAGCACGTCAACAACTGCATCCTCAAACACAACTCTGCCTCTCACCACAAGTCGTGGTGGCTCTTCAGGTCGCATGGGTGCTAAGCCTTGCATAGCCTGGGCATTTTTTCAGATCGATAAAGATGACCCAACTCGTGTTATCTGTAACATTTGTCAGCAAAAGCTAAGTAGAGGCCAAAAAATACATAGTTTGAGTACTTCATGCATGAACCGGCACATGGACATGAAGCATAAGTTGCAGTGGGAAGCTCAGTGTGCTACAATGCGGCCTAGCCGGCCGGGCCAACCACCGTCTGCCATATCTTGTGCATCCGCGGCCTCTTCATCCTCTGTGACTGGGGGGACAGCAGTCACACCTGTTTTGGGGCGCAGACCTGCCACCTCTTTACCCGCAACAGCCAGCGTGATTGGCAGGTCATCATTTTTTGTGGAGGTGGGAACACCAGCTGGTGTTGAGCGCTGTCCGACATCGATAGCACCACCTTTGGATCAAGGCAACCTAACATGTCCGCCTGCATCTTCCTCACAGACCGGCAGTTTGCCGGGGACACCCTTATCAACCCCGTCTAAGCACAATAGCCAGCCCTCGGTCCCTCAGATGTGGACAAGTAAAAGACCATTTCCTCCTAGCCATGAGAAAGCTAAGAGGTTGAATTTCACCATCTGCAAGCTCTTGGCTACAGAAATGCTGCCTTTCCGCCTGGTGGACACAGAGGATTTTCGAGACCTTATGTCCGTCGCAGTGCCCCAGTACCAGATGCCCAGTCGGCACTACTTCTCAAAGAAAGGTGTGCCTGCGCTCCACCAGCATGTCGCACACAACATCACCGCTTCTTTGAGAAACTCTGTGTGTGACAGGGTGCATTTCACCACAGACACTTGGACGAGTAGGCATGGACAGGGGCGTTACATGTCGCTGACTGGGCACTGGGTAACTATGGTGACAGCAGGACAAGGGGCTGCTGTCCAAGTCTTGCCGTCCCCACGAGTTGTGCGTCAATCCTCTTTATGTCAAAGTTCCTCCACTGTTTCTGCCTCCTCAACCTCCTCTCGGTCTTCCACCTGCACCCAAAGCCTGTCTGGTCATGCCACAAGCTTTCTAACTGCGCAGAAGGGATCCTGCACACCTCCTTACTATACTGGCAGTAGGGCTCAACGTCATCAGGCGGTTTTTACATTGAAATGTCTGGGAAATGTGAGTCACACAGCTGAGGGGTTGTGGTCAGCTCTGGAGAACCAATTTCATGAATGGTTGTCTCCACTGGACCTGAAACCAGGGAAGGCCGTGTGCGACAATGCTGCAAACCTGGGTGCGGCCCTTCGCCGGGGCAATGTCACACACGTGCCTTGTATGGCTCACGTGTTGAACCTGGTTGTCCAGCAATTTTTAGCCCACTATCCCAGACTAGATGGCCTTCTGCAGAGGGCACGGTCGCTGTGTGCTCACTTCCGCCGTTCGCATCCCGCAGCTCAGCGACTTACATGTCTACAGAAGTCGTTGGGCCTGCCACTTCACCGGCTAAAATGCGATGTGCCTACCTTGTGGAATTCAACTCTGCACATGTTGCAGCGACTGTGGCAGCACCAACAAGCCCTGGTGCAATACGTTCTGACGTATAGCCTGGGCCAACGAGATTCAGAGGTGTGGCAAATCACGCTGGAGGAGTGGTCTCAGATCAGGGACCTATGCACCCTTCTGCACAGTTTTGAAATGGCGACGAAGATGTTTAGTGCTGACGATGCCATTATCAGCATGACTATTCCGGTGATTTACATGCTGGAGCACATGTTAAACAGAATTCGGAGTCAGGTGGTGGCACAAGAGGAGGTGGAGGAAGTAGAGTAGGAGGAGTTGTATGCGGAAGGGCTAACATCTGCAAGGTCCAGCCGGTCGGCAGCACCAAGGCAGCAGGCATGTGAGGGTGGGGGAGATGGTTTTACCAGGGCGCATGGTAGCAGCCAAACTAGTGAGGAAGGTGCAGGAGCCCAGGAAGAAGTGGAGGATGAACTGATGGAAGACTCATCAGATGAGGGAGACCTTGATCACATTTCTGTTGTGCGAGGTTGGGGGGAGAGGACAGAGGAAGGAAGCATGATTGTTACCTCGCCACCAACACAACAGGGACTTGGTGCTCCTGGATGCGCAACACACATGAGTGCCTTCTTGCTGCACTACCTGCAACATGACCCTCGAATTGTGAGAATTAGAAATAATCCTGACTACTGGGTTGCCACACTGTTAGATCCCTGGTACAAAAGTAAATTTGCAGAAATTATTCCTGCCATAGAAAGGGATGCACGCATGCAGGAGTATCAGCAGAGACTGTTGCAGAATCTTACATGTGCTTTTCCACAAAATACCAGTGGTGCACGTAGTGAATCTCACAGTTCCAACTTGCCAACCGTGGGACCGTCAAGTGTTCAGCACTCAAACCGTAACAGAACCACAGTATCTGCTGGTAACATCAATTTTGCGGAATCATTTCACCACTTTTTTAGTCCATCCTTTGCAAGGCCACAGGAGACAAGAAGTCTGACACATAGTCAACGCCTAGAGACGATGGTACAGGAGTATCTCCAAGTAAACATTGAAGCCACGACTGTGTCACTGGACCCTTGCTCTTTTTGGGCTTCCAATCTGGATAAATGGCCGGAGCTAGCCACTTACGCCTTGGAGATCTTGTCATGCCCCGCAGCCAGCGTTCTGTCTGAACGTGTGTTCAGCGCTGCTGGTGGTGTGCTGACAGATAAGCGCACGCGGCTCTCCACTGATAATGTAGACAGACTCACGTTCATAAAGATGAACAAATCATGGATCCGAAACGACTTTTCTACCCCTGTGTCATCCTGGGGAGAGTAAAAGCTTGATGATTGGTTAAAATCACCCTACCAACCGTTTTAAGCTTTCAAATTACTAATCATGTTTATCTGTATCTTGACTGGAAAATAATTTGGGCTTTGTAGCAGTGTGCAGCACTGATCCTATTAGGCCATCTATACTAAAGCTTCACCAGATTTAAAATTAAAAATAATTTTTAGCTGCATCTAGCCCAGAAAATAATTTTGGGGCTCCGAGATGCGCAAGACACATAAGTGCCTTCTTGCTGCACTACCTGCAGCATGACCCTCATATTGTCAGAATTCGAAGTAATCATGACTACTGGGTTGCCACACTCTTAGATCCCCCAAACTTTTCGATCAACCTTTTCATTTTAATAAAGACCAAAAAAATGGTCATTTTTGAAATTATAAGCATTAGCAGGTTGTTAGAAACTGAAATCAAACAGTTTTCAACTCAAAACTTTATTCTAGGTGATGTTACATTTTCACATAGGACCCCTTGTTCGAAAGGAGCTTCTGAACTCTCTCGTCCATTGAATTTGTCAGGTTTTGGATGGTTTCTGCTTCAATTGTTTTGCATGAGGACAGAATACCCTCCCAGAGCTGTTGCTTAGATGTGAACTGCCTTCCGCCATCATAGACACTCCTTTTAATGATGCTCCAAAGGTTCTGAATGGGGTAGAGGTCAGGGGAGCATGGGGGTCACACCATAAGTTTGTCCCCTTTTATGCCCATATCAGCCAGAGATGCAGATGTTTTATGTGCAGCATGAGATGGTGCATTATCATGCATAAAAATGATCTTGCTGTGAAATACACGGTTCTTCTTCTTGAACCATGGCAGGAAGTGCTGTTTGAGAAAATCCACATACATTATGGAGTTCATCTTTAGCGCCTTCAGGGATCCTAAAGGGGCCGACAATCTCTCTCCCCATGATTCCAGCCCAAAACATTACTCCACCTCCTCCTTGTTGGCGCTGTAGCCGTGTTTGCGTGGGGTGTCCATCAACCAGCCATCCTCCACTCCATCCATCTGGACCATCGAGCGCTGCACGGCACTCATCCGTGAACAAAACTGTTTTGAAATCAGTCTTCATGTAATGTTTGGCCCACTGGAGCCCTTTCTGCTTGTGTGAAGTGGATAGAGGAGGTCGACAGGATGGCGTATGCACAGCTGCAAACCTCTGAAGGACCCTGCATCTTGTTGTTCGGGGGACGTTGGAGACACAAGCAGCTTCAAAAACTTGTCTGCTGCTATGACAAGGCTTTCTTGCCGCTGCTCTTTTAACCTGACGTAATTGCCTGTAGGAAAGAGTCCTCAATTTGCCCTTATCAGCACGCACACGTGTGTACTGTGAATCAGCTACATACTTCTTGATTGCCAAGACACTTCATCCTGATCATCGCACAATGTTGATTGTAGTCATGCCTTGACCTAAACACTCCACAATTTGTTGCTTCTCAGCAGCCGACACATCCTTTTTCTTTCCCATTTTGGCAGAAAATGTAGGCTGCTTAATAATGTGAGAGAGCCTTCTTAAGTAGTCTTGCCTTTCATTGGACACACCTGCCAAACTAATTAGCACAGGTGTCTGCAATTGCTTACAGTGATATAAAGAGCCCTGACACACATCACCATCAATGAGTTTAACTGACAAACAAACAAATTCTTCCCTTATCACTCCTAAACACTTTTTGCATAATAATTTGGAACGCAGTGTACATGTGCTTTTCCACAAAACACCAGCGGTTCACGTAGTCAATCTTACAGTTCTAACTTGCCAACCGTGGTCTGTATGGAGTTGTTCAATAAAGGGCCCAAAATTAAGATAACATAGATGGGAGAGGTCTCTATGAATAGGAATTCCTAAGTATTTGATACCCTGTGAGGGCCAGGCAAAGGGAAAGTTAGACTGGATGGAATCCTATATGGATTTGGGGAGGGAGACATCGAGGGCCTCAGACTTCGCTGCATTGATTTTAAAATTTGACCATGTAACAAAGTGATCTATTTCAGCCATAACAGCAGGGATGGATATATGTGATTGAGTGATATATACTAGGACATTATCAGCATATAGAGAGCACTTGTACTCGGTGCCTCCCACCTCAATCCACCTAATATTCGGGTTATGGCGAATTGATGAGAGCAGGTGCTCCGTCACTAGGATGTATAAGAGAGGGGACAGAGGACATCCCTGCCTTGTCCCATTGGTGATTGTGAAAGGTGATGAAAATGTTCTGACGCACCCCCTGGGCCTTGGGCCACCCGGAGCCGGACCCTTTTTGGTGGATGCTGGTGGTTGTAGTCTTCGTGGCGGCGACCCGGTTCCGTGGCTCAGGGCGGTCAAACCAGTGGCGGAACTATTTATGTGGTTTTGATGTTTAAATGTCCGACTACGCCACCCGTGGATTGCGGTCAGAGTGAACCGCTGCTACAGGGCAGACCGCTGAGGCTGGTGTTGTGGGTGCAGCAGAGCGTAGCATAACTCCCCACGGGAGGAGTATAGCCTCAGGGCAGTGTATGCGGAGGATGGGGGTGATGGTGCAGGGCAGCAGCAGTAACGACACGGAGTCAGTGATGCAGTCCAGGGCCTTTACTCACAGTTCTTATTATCCAGACCACGTCTGCAGGTAACGGCTGCCCACGTCGTACTGTGCTCACCAGATGTGGGGCTCAGACAACTCCCAGATAACTTTGGAGCACTTCACAGGACCCCCTTTGTGTGTCCTTTGTCTGGCCTTTCTTACCAACACTTCTGTCCGGCTGCCTCGGGCCTCCTCTTGGTAAACTTGGCGCCAGTTTCCCTGACCCTATGTGGTGCCTTCCTAGCGGGTGTAGCGAGGGGCTGCGCCACATAAAATGTCAGAGCCTCCGGTTTCTAGCTGAGGGTCGTTTCCTGCCTCCACTAGTTCGGGGACCGGTCTCCCCCTTTGGCCTGACCCCTCCACGCAGGTGGATTCGGGCGTGCGGTGGCGACTCGCCCGTCCGCACCCCTGGAATCCCTTCATTCCTCGTTCCTGGAGCCTTCTCCGCTCCTCTTCCTTCCTTCTCCCTCTTCCAGGCCTGGGCCTCTGTTACTAGGCCCGCCTCCGGAGCAGAGCTCATGCAGAGCCCCTGCTCCCTGCCACTTCTGCTCAGACTTCTCTGCACTGAACTAAGATGGTGCCCACCTTTAATACTCCCTTCTCAATGCACCCAGGAACTGCTTCCTCCCTGCTCCTGCACTACAGGGTTCCCCTTCCTCAGTGTTCCCTCCCCCCACTCCAGCCAGGGACAGGGACTGTCGTGCCCATCTCAGGGGCATATTGGTCGCCCTGCCCCACGGCAATGTGGTGTAATGCATGCAGGTGTCGGGTCCTGATCCACACTCCATCCTTACCTGAGAGTGAGATATCACACATCTGGGTGAGGTGCAATACGTCTGTAGCAACCGAGCCCTCAGGGTGCTACAGTTCCATTTATCTTCAGCCTAGGTGACGTATTGCGATACAGGGCCGTGATTTTGGCTATAAAAGGGTCCCCTAGACCCCTACCCCAAGCTTTTAAGAGAATCATATATGGCGTGCCAGGAGACTCTATGGAATGCTTTCTCAGCATCCAACGAGAGTATCTAATTACAATTTTTTAACTGCATCTAGCCCAGGAAATACTTTGTGCCTAGTAGCAGTGTCTGCTAGTCAGCGGATTATCCCGGCTGTTAAGCAAGCTACACCACCTGTAGTTTAGACACTTAATTTTTTCAAAGGAAATGATTCGGGACCATGGGATACTTAGTGAAGAGCATCAGGAGGCACCCCAAGGCATAGGGGCTGGGACTGGCAGTAGGATGCCTTGCGGTGGACAGCCGAGCTCGATCCTTATAAAATCTTTTTAACTGCAGCAGCTTTAGTGGACGCTACTGGAGCTGGAATTACGCGGCTGCTGGCATGAGACTTGCCCTCCAATAGATCCTTGTAAATGGATTTAAAGTGTATTCATTCAAATTAGAGAGACAATTTAAATTAAAAAGCTTAGAGCTGCCTCCACCACAGGGGGGCTCGCTCGACCCACCAGCGGACAGGCACCAGTATTGGGAGAGGGGGGCTGGCCGTCAGGGTTCACTGCGGCTCTGGCACAAACCCGGCGACACGGAGGTGGCACGGGCAGGAGCGGACTGGCCGTGTCGGCTTCTCACTTTTTGGATTTTAGAAGGGCATGACATGCCTATATCTGTGTCTCCCCCTCCTTTTACTCCTCCACCTCTTTTATTTTCGCATGACTATATGTACTTGTCACTTTTCCATGTGTTAGTTATGTCTTCTGAGCAGTTTGTCAGCTTTTGGACACCTTTGAAGGTGTTTTCTATGTGTTTCTATGTGTTTTTGTTTGCCTGCCATTGGTTTTAACGGTGTTCGAAGGTGTTCGACGAACAGTTCGATGAACAGTTCGGCGAACACACGGGTGTTCGACGAACCGAACCGAACTCGAACACTACGGGGGTGGCTCAACACTAGTCAAAATGCCATGAAAGTATATATCTATAAATATGTCAATAGAACATATAGAGAGAAGCCATAAAGCCCACAAGTGGTAGACAAGTGTCAATATAGGGCAAAGTCAATTATAGCCCACAAAATACAGATGGTATCACCAAGCATGGAGATAAGCAGATGGTGTCATCAGGCATAGAGATAAACAGAATGTAAATAAAGACAATACAACCTTTCAGCTGCAGGTATGGACAGCCCCAATGCGCATTTCGCAATCAGCTTCTTCGGGGGGAGTAGTACCAATAATTATAAGGCACAGAGGAATCACAGAGGGCGCTGGTACGGTCGGCAAGGTACTCCCTCACAATTAGTGTTGAGCCACCCCCGTAGTGTTCGAGTTCGGTTCGGTTCGTCGAACACCCTTGTGCTCGCCGAACTGTTCGTCGAACTGTTCGTCGAACACCTTCGAACACCGTTAAAACCAATGGCAGGCGAACAAAAACACATAGAAACACATAGAAAACACCTTCAAAGGTGTCCAAAAGCTGACAAACTGCTCAGAAGACATAACTAACACATGGAAAAGTGACAAGTACATATAGTCATGCGAAAAGAAAAGAGGTGGAGGAGTAAAAAGAGGGGGAGACACAGATATAGGCATGTCATGCCCTTCTAAAATCCAAAAAGTGAGAAGCCGACACGGCCAGTCCGTTCCTGCCCGTGCCACCTCCGTTTGTGCCAGAGCCGAGGAGGACTCTGACGGCCAGCCCCCCTCTCCCAATACTGGTGCCTGTCCGCTGGTGGGTCGAGCGAGCCCCCCTGTGGTGGAGGCAGCTCTAAGCTTTTGTCTCTCTAATTTGAATGAATACACTTTAAATCCTTTTACAACTATCTATTGAAGGGCAAGTCTCATGCCAGCAGCCACGTAAGTCCTGCTCCAGTAGCATCCACTAAAGCTGCTGCAGTTAAAAAGCTTTTATAAGGGTCGAGCTCGGCTGTCCACCACAAGGCGTCCTACCGCCAGTCCCAGCCCCTATGCCTTGGGGTGCCTCCTGATGCTCTTCACTGAGTATCCCGTGGTCCCGAAGCATTTCCTTTGAAAAAATTAAGTGTAGCTTGCTTAACAGCCGGGATAATCCGCTGACTAGCAGACACTGCTACTAGGCACAAAGTATTTCCTGGGCTAGATGCAGTTAAAAATTTGTAATTAGATACTCTCGTTGGATGCTGAGAAAGCATTCCATAGAGTCTCCTGGCACGCCATATATTATTCTCTTAAAAAGCTTGGGGTAGGGGTCTAGAGGACCCTTTTATAGCCAAAATCATGGCCCTGTATCGCAATACGTCACCTAGGCTGAAGATAAATGGAACTGTAGCACCCTGAGGGCTCGGTTGCTGCAGAGGTGTTGCACCTCACCCAGAGGTGTGATATCTCACTCTCAGGTAAGGATGGAGTGTGGATCAGGACCCCGACACCTGCATGCATTACACCACATTGCCGTGGGGCAGGGCGACCAATATGCCCCTGAGATGGGCACGACAGTCCCTGTCCCTGGCTGGAGTGGGGGGAGGGAACACTGAGGAAGGGGAACCCTGTAGTGCAGGAGCAGGGAGGAAGCAGTTCCTGGGTGCATTGAGAAGGGAGTATAAAAGGTGGGCACCATCTTAGCTCAGTGCAGAGAAGTCTGAGCAGAAGTGACAGGGAGCAGGGGCTCTGCATGAGCTCTGCTCCAGAGGCGGGCCTAGTAACAGAGGCCCAGGCCTGGAAGAGGGAGAAGGAAGGAAGAGGAGCGGAGAAGGCTCCAGGAACGAGGAACGAAGGGATCCCAGGGGTGTGGACGGGCGAGTCACCACCGCACGCCCGAATCCACCTGCGTGGAGGGGTCAGGCCAAAGGGGGAGACCGGTCCCCGAAACTAGTGGAGGCGGGAAACGACCCTCAGCTAGAAACAGGAGGCTGTGACATTTTATGTGGCGCTACACCCGCTAGGAGGGCAGCACATAGGGTCAGGGAAACTGGCGCCAAGTTTACCAAGAGGAGGCCCGAGGCAGCCGGGCAGAAGGGTTGGTAAGAAAGGCCAGACAAAGGACACACAAAGGGGGTCCTGTGAAACGCTCCAAAGTTATCTGGGAGTTGTCTGAGCCCCTCACCTGGTGAGCACAGTACGACGTGGGCAGCCGTTACCTGCAGAAGTGGTCTGGATAATAAGAACTGTGAGTAAAGGCCCTGGACTGCATCACTGACTCCGTGTCGTTTCTTCTGCTGCCCTGCACCATCACCCCCATCCTCCGCATACACTGCCCTGAGGCTATACTCCTCCCGTGGGGAGTTATGCTACGCTCTGCTGCACCCACAACACCAGCCTCAGCAGTCTGCCCTGCAGCGGCGGTTCACTCTGACCGCAATCCACGGGTGGCGTAGTCAGACATTTAAACATCAAAACCACATGAATAGTTCCGCCACTGGTTTGACTGCCCTGAGCCACGGAACCGAGTCGCCGCCACGGAGACTACAACCACCAGCATCCACCAAAAAGGGTCCGGCTCCGAATGTCCCAAGGCCCAGGGGGCGCGTCATAACATTTTCATCACCTTTCATAATCACCAATGGGACAAGGCAGGGATGTCCTCTGTCCCCTCTCTTATACATCCTAGTGACGGAGCATCTGCTCTCATCAATTCGCCATAACCCCAATATTAGGTGGATTGAGGTGGGAGGCACCGAGTACAAGTGCTCTCTATTTGCTGATGATGTCCTAGTATATAGCACTCAATCACATATATCCATCCCTGCTGTTATGGCTGAAATAGATCACTTTGTTACATGGTCAAATTTTAAAATCAATACAGCGAAGTCTGAGGCCTTCGATGTCTCCCTCCCCAAATCCATACAGGATTCCATCCAGTCCAACTTTCCCTTTGCCTGGCCCTCACAGGGTATCAAATTCTTAGGAATTCCTATTCATAGAGACCTCTCCCGTCTATGTTATCTTAATTTTGGGCCCTTTATTAAACAACTCCATACAGACCACGGTTGGCAAGTTAGAACTGTAAGATTCACTACGTGAACCACTGGTGTTTTGTGGAAAAGCACATGTACACTGTGTTCCAAATTATTATGCAAAAAGTGTTTAGGAGTGATAAGGGAAGAATTTGTTTGTTTGTCAGTTAAACTCTTTGATGGTGATGTGTGTCAGGGCTCTTTATATCACTGTAAGAAATTGCAGACACCTGTGCTAATTAGTTTGGCAGGTGTGTCCAATGAACGGCAAGACTACTTAAGAAGGCTGCTTCACATAATTAAGCAGCCTACATTTTCTGCCAAAATGGGAAAGAAAAAGGATGTGTCGGCTGCTGAAAAGCAACAAATTGTGGAGTGTTTAGGTCAAGGCATGACTACAATCAACATTGTGCGATGATCAGGATGAAGTGTCTTGGCAATCAAGAAGTATGTAGCTGATTCACAGTACACACGTGTGCGTGCTGATAAGGGCAAATTGAGGACTCTTTCCTACAGGCAATTACGTCAGGTTAAAAGAGCAGCGGCAAAAAAGCCTTGTCATAGCAGCAGACAAGTTTTTGAAGCTGCTGGTGCCTCCAACGTCCCCCGAACAACAAGATGCAGGGTCCTTCAGAGGTTTGCAGCTGGGCGTATGCCATCCTGTTGACCTCCTCTATCCACTGCACACAAGCAGAAATGGCTCCAGCGGGCCAAACATTACATGAAGACTGATTTCAAAACTGTTTTGTTCACGGATGAGTGCCGTGCAACGCTCGATGGTCCAGATGGATGGAGTGGAGGATGGCTGGTTGATGGACACCCCAAGCAAACACGGCTACAGCGCCAACAAGGAGGAGGTGGAGTAATGTTTTGGGCTGGAATCATGGGGAGAGAGATTGTCAGCCCCTTTAGGATCCCTGAAGGGGTAAAGATGAACTCCATAATGTATGTGGAGTTTCACAAACATCACTTCCTGCCATGGTTCAAGAAGAAGAACCGTGTATTCCGCAGCAAGATCATTTTCATGCATGATAATGCACCGTCTCATGCTGCCCATAACACATCTGCATCTCTGGCTGATATGGGCATAAAAGGGGATAAACTTATGGTGTGACTCCCATGCTCCCCTGACCTCTACCCCATTCAGAACCTCTGGAGCATCATCAAAAGGAGTGTCTATGATGGCGGGAGGCAGTTCACATCTAAGCAACAGCTCTGGGAGGGTATTCTGTCCTCATGCAAAACAATTGAAGCAGAAACCATCCAAAACCTTACATATTCAATGGACGAGAGAGTTCAGAAGCTCCTTTCGAACAAGGGGTCCTATGTGCAAATGTAACATCACCTAGAATAAAGTTTTGAGTTGAAAACTGTTTGATTTTGTAACGGGTCTGGGAGGCGGAACCTCTGAGCTACTATACAAGGAGGCAGTCCTTGTAAGGGAGCGGGTGGCGACCAGCGAAGACGGGCAGGAGGTCACAGCAGGTGACCGGGACAGTCTATGAGTGAACGGGCTGGAGGTCACGGCAAGTGACCGGGGCAGTCTCTGGATGAACGGGCTGATGGTCACGGCAAGTGACCGGGGCAGTCTCTGAATGAACGTGCAGATGGTCACGGCAAGTGACCGGGGCAGTCTCTGGATGAACGGGCAGATGGTCACGGCAAGTGACCGGGGCAGTCTCTAGGTAAAGGGTTGGTACGACCTCTGGCGGCTGATGATAGACGTGAGCTCCCAGGTGAGCAGGCGAGAGTCTCTGGAAGAACGGGTGGTCACAGCATGTGACGGCGGAGCCTCCAGGAAGACCAACAGACAGGCGGCAGATGAGCGCTCCCAGGTGAGCGGGCAGAAGTCTCTGGACAGGCGGGTGGTCACAGCACGTGACGGCAGAGCCTCCAGGTAGGCTAGCAGGCAGGCAGCAGATGAGCGCTCCCAGGTGAGCGAGCAGGAGTCACTGGACAGGCAGGTGGTCACAGCACGTGACGGCGGAGCCTCCAGGTAGACTAGCAGGCAGGTAGCAGGTGTGTGCTCCCAGGTGAGCGGGCAAGCTGGTCCATAGACAGACTGACAGGAGTTGGAAGGCAGACCGTCGGACCTCGGGCAAGCAGGCAGGTGGCTGATGTGCGCTCCCAGGTGAGCGGGCAGACTGGTCATTAGACAGACTGACAGGAGTAGTAAGGCAGACCGTCGGACCTCAGACTAGCAGGCAGGTAGCAGATAATCAGGCAGGAATCTGGCAGGTAACTGGCAGGTAACTGGCAACGGGACCTGAGGGCTGAAGCAGAGTAGTAAAGAGTGCAACAACATTGCTCGGGCACCTCCATTTTGGAGGAGGTGCCTTATATATGGTGAAGTCCTCCGGCCATTGGCCGGGGACTCCTTAGGACGGCGCGCGCGGCCCCTTTAAGAGGGAGGGAGGGCGCGCGCGCGCGCCCTAAGCACAGTGGACGGGAAGGAGCGCGCGCTGCCAGCAGAGCGGGAGGAGGACGCCGGGCACGGAGCAGGGAGGTGAGGGGAACAGCGTCCCTGCCTAGCAGAGGGCAGGGACGCCGGCGCTACAGTACCCCCCCCTTTAGGCCCCCCCTTTTTTAGGCCAGACAGAAATTTAGCTAGGATAAGAGGGGCATGGATGTTCTCCCGGGGCTCCCACATTCTCTCCTCAGGACCAAACCCCCTCCAATCTACTAGAAAAAAGGTCTTTCCTCTTACCCTTTTGGTGGCAAGAATGTTCTCTACCTCAAACTCGTCCTCAGCAGAAACCGGAGCAGGAGGCGTACCTGTAGACTTGGAAAAAGAGTTAAGTACCACAGGTTTGAGGAGAGATACATGGAAGGAGTTAGGGATCCGTAAGTTGGCCGGGAGTTTTAATTTATAGGCCACCGGGTTGATCTGACTGATGACCTCCAGAGGACCGATGAACCGAGGCCCTAACTTGTAAGAAGGTATCTTGAGTCGGACATATTTAGACGAGAGCCAGACTTTATCTCCAGGACGAAATTGTGGAGGATCCAGGCGTTTTTTGTCAGCGTGTCTTTTCATCCGTTCGGACGACTGGAGGAGTGCGGATCGGGTACTCTCCCAAATGGAGGAAAATTTGCTAACGAGAGATTCCGCAGCCGGGTTGTCCACAGAGGTGGAGACAGGAAAAGGAATCCGAGGATGCTGACCGAAGACTACAAAAAACGGGGATTTGGAGGAGGATTCGCTCTCGTGATTGTTATAGGAGAACTCGGCCCATGGTAGGAGATCCACCCAGTCAGAATGATGGGCATTAACGAAGTGCCGGAGGTAACTGGTCAGGTTCTGATTGATCCGCTCCACTTGACCATTAGACTGTGGGTGGTAAGCGGAAGAGAAGTCCAGGGTGACGTCTAGCAGTTTACAAGTGGTTCTCCAGAAACGTCAGGTGAACTGTACCCCACGATCCGACACGATGTGGAGGGGCAGGCCATGAAGACGGAAGATGTGGCGGATAAAGTCTTTAGCCAGCTCGGGTGCAGACGGGAGGCCAGGCAGGGGAATAAAGTGAGCCATCTTGGAAAAGCGGTCAGCGACCACCCAAATGACCGTACAACCGGCAGAGACGGGGAGATCAGTTATGAAGTCCATAGCAATATGCTGCCAGGGGGCAGCAGGCACAGGAAGCGGAAGAAGACGACCGGCTGGCAGGTGTCTCGGGACTTTGTTGCGGGCGCAGGACACACAGGCAGAAACAAAGTCTATTACGTCCTTGTGCAGGGTAGGCCACCAGTAGTGCCGGGCAATAAGCTGGAGGGTCTTTTTATGACCGGCGTGGCCAGCTAGTTTAGACGAGTGACCCCAGTGTAGGATCTTCTCCCGATCAGGTACTGATACGAACGTCTTACCGGGAGGGAGACGATTTAGGCTCACGGGAGCCACCTGCATTACTCTGGCGGGATCGATGATATGTTTAGGTTCTTCCTCGAGATCGGACACCAGAAAGGATCGGGACAAGGCATCTGCTTTGACGTTTTTGTCAGCCGGGCGAAAATGAAGAACAAAATCAAAGCGAGCAAAAAACAAGGACCACCGGGCTTGGCGCGGGTTAAGTCTCTGGGCATGCTGGAGGTAAGCCAAGTTCTTGTGGTCAGTGTAAATTATTGCCGGGTGAAGAGCCCCCTCGAGTAGGTAACGCCACTCCTCCAATGCCAGTTTGATGGCTAATAACTCTCGGTCTCCTATGGAATAGTTGCGCTCAGAAGAGGAGAAGAGTTTGGAGAAGAAGCCACAAGTTACCATTCTCCCGGAAGATGATTTTTGAGTAAGTACCGCTCCGGCTCCAGAGGAGGAGGCATCAACTTCCAGGAAGAACTGCTTGTTGCCGTCCGGGCGATGCAGCACTGGGGCGGAAGAGAAGGCCTGTTTTAGGGAAAGAAAGGCCTCCTCTGCTTCGGGCGGCCACTCTTTGGGATTAGTACCCTTATGGGTGAGCGTGGAAATTGGGGCAGTCCGGGAAGAGAAGTGTGGTATGAAGAGGCGGTAGTAGTTGGCGAAGTCCAGGAATCGCTGAATGGCCTTCAACCCCTCCGGTCGAGGCCATTTCTCGATGGCAGACAGTTTCTCTGGATCCATTCGTAGGCCGGTCTGAGAAATAATGTAGCCCAAAAACGGAAGCGAGATCTGCTCAAAGAGGCACTTCTCGTATTTAGCGAAGAGGTGATTCTGCCTGAGCCTGAGCAGGACCTGACGAACGTCCCTCCGGTGAGTCTGGAGATCCGGAGAGAAGACCAAGATGTCGTCCAGGTACACCACTACGCAGGAGTAGAGAAGGTCCCGGAAGATGTCATTGACCAACTCTTGAAAGACGGCAGGAGCGTTACAGAGACCAAAGGGCATTACCAGATATTCATAGTGGCCGTCCCGGGTGTTGAATGCCGTCTTCCATTCATCCTCCTGACGGATACGAACCAGGTTGTACGCCCCACGGAGGTCCAGTTTGGTGAAGATTCTAGCCCCCTCAGACGATCAAATAACTCCGGAATGAGCGGAAGGGGGTACTTATTCTTCACCGTGATCTGGTTAAGGCCTCTATAGTCTATACAGGGACGGAGAGAGCCGTCCTTCTTTTTGACGAAAAAGAAGCCTGCTCCCGCCGGGGAGGTAGATTTCCGGATGAATCCCCTGGCCAGATTCTCCTCAATATATTCGGACATCGACCGGGTCTCAGCAGTGGATAAAGGATAAATACGCCCACGGGGAGGAGTAGTACCAGGTAACAGGTCGATAGGGCAGTCGTATGGTCTATGAGGAGGTAGTGTCTCTGCTTCCTTTTTATTAAAGACATCAGCATAAGACCAATAAGGAATCGGAAGTCCAGGTAGATTAGCTGGGGTAGGAGAAGGACGGACGGGATGGACGGGAACCAGACAGGTCTTATGGCAGTCCTGTCCCCAGCGAAGGACTTCTCCGGTCTGCCAGTCAAGCACGGGTGCATGTCTCTGGAGCCAAGGTAGGCCTAGCAAGAGGGCGTGAGAGAGTCCAGGCAGAACATGAAAGGAGATACTCTCAGAATGCAGCATTCCCACCTGCAGAGTAATGGATTCGGTGATGAGTTGGATGGGGCGTGGTAAGAGGCCCCCATCCACGGCAGCAACAGACAAGGGTACAGCCAGAGGTTTGGTGGGGATGCGGTATTTCTCTATCAGGGACTGTGAAATAAGATTCCCGGCTGCTCCAGAGTCAAGTTGGGCTAGTTCGAAATAACGGTTCTCCCCGCAGACGATTGAGACTGACAGCAGCAGAGATGGAGAGGATTTATTCTTGTCTAGGTTGACCTCTCTGAGCGAACCTAGACACAGGCGTTTCCCGACCTCTCCGGGCAGGCACGGATCCGGTGCTCCTTACTGCCACAGTAGAAGCAGCTCCCCTCGGCACGGCGTAAGTCCTGACGGGTTTTGACCATCTTGGTCTGGTCGACCTGCATAGACTCAGGAGAGTGTACCTGGGTAGAGACGGAGGGAGTGACGGGTTTCTGAAAAGTAGGAGCTAGACATGGTAACCTCCTCTCACGGGTGACCTCTTTGGCACGCTCCTGGAACCGTAGGTCAATCCAGGTGGCAAGAGTTATTAGGTCATCGAGAGTGGTAGGAATGTCCCGACCGGCAAGTTCATCTTTAATACGGCCGGACAGACCCTCCCAGAAGACGGATACCAGAGCGTCGTTATCCCAGGCCAGCTCCGAGGCAAGGGTACGGAACCGTATGGCATATTGGCCCACGGTGAGACTTCCCTGACGGAGGCGTAGCAGTGATGATGCGGATGAGGTCTTCCGTCCGGGTTCGTCGAAGACTTTCCGGAAAGCCGTGAGAAAAGCAGGCAAGTTGGACACCAGGGGGTCTCCTCTCTCCCATAGAGGATTTAGCCAGGCCAGGGCCTCGCCGGTGAGATGGGACATGATGAATGCAATTTTGGCCCGGTCGGAGTTAAACTGGTGGGACAATAGTTCAAAGTGCAGGGTGCACTGATTTATGAAGCCCCGAGCCTGGGCGGAGTCGCCTCCGAAGCGAGGAGGTGCAGAAAGCCGGGGTCTGGGGTAGGATACCATGGTATTAGTGAGCAGCGGAGGTGCCGGATTGCGAGACATGGCACTGGCGGAGGTTGCTGGTGGAGCAGTCAGAGTGTCCAGGCGAGTATTGACATTCCGCAGGTGACCCAGGATGGACTCCTGTTGGGACTTTTGACGGGACAGTTCATGACACAGGTCCGAGAGCGAGGGAGCTTGGGTGCCACCGGGTTCCATGGCCCGAGCAAACTGTAACGGGTCTGGGAGGCGGAACCTCTGAGCTACTATACAAGGGGGCAATCCTTGTAAGGGAGCGGGTGGCGACCAGGGAAGACGGGCAGGAGGTCACAGCAGGTGACCGGGACAGTCTCTGAGTGAATGGGCTGGAGGTCACGGCAAGTGACCGGGGCAGTCTCTGGATGAACGGGCTGATGGTCACGGCAAGTGACCGGGGCAGTCTCTGAATGAACGAGCAGATGGTCACGGCAAGTGACCGGGGCAGTCTCTGGATGAACGGGCAGATGGTCACGGCAAGTGACCGGGGCAGTCTCTAGGTAAAGGGTTGGTACGACCTGTGGCGGCTGATGATAGACGTGAGCTCCCAGGTGAGCAGGCGAGAGTCTCTGGAAGAACGGGTGGTCACAGCATGTGACGGCGGAGCCTCCAGGAAGACCAACAGACAGGCGGCAGATGAGCGCTCCCAGGTGAGCGGGCAGAAGTCTCTGGACAGGCGGGTGGTCACAGCACGTGACGGCAGAGCCTCCAGGTAGGCTAGCAGGCAGGCAGCAGATGAGCGCTCCCAGGTGAGCGAGCAGGAGTCACTGGACAGGCAGGTGGTCACAGCATGTGACGGCGGAGCCTCCAGGTAGACTAGCAGGCAGGTAGCAGGTGTGTGCTCCCAGGTGAGCGGGCAAGCTGGTCCATAGACAGACTGACAGGAGTTGAAAGGCAGACCGTCGGACCTCGGGCAAGCAGGCAGGTGGCTGATGTGCGCTCCCAGGTGAGAGGGCAGACTGGTCCTTAGACAGACTGACAGGAGTAGTAAGGCAGACCGTCGGACCTCAGGCTAGCAGGCAGGTAGCAGATAATCAGGCAGGAATCTGGCAGGTAACTGGCAGGTAACTGGCAGGTAACTGGCAACGGGACCTGAGGGCTGAAGCAGAGTAGTAAACAGTGCAACAACATTGCTCGGGCACCTCCATTTTGGAGGAGGTGCCTTATATATGGTGAAGTCCTCCGGCCATTGGCCGGGGACTCCTTAGGACGGCGCGCGCGGCCCCTTTAAGAGGGAGGGAGGGCGCGCGCCCTAAGCACAGTGGACGGGAAGGAGCGCACGCTGCCAGCAGAGCGGGAGGAGGACGCCGGGCACGGAGCAGGGAGGTGAGGGGAACAGCGTCCCTGCCTAGCAGAGGGCAGGGACGCCGGCGCTACAGATTTCAGTTTCTAATAACCTGCTAATGCTTATAATTTCAAAAATGACCAATTTTTTGGTCTTTATTAAAATGAAAAGGTTGATCGAAGAGTGTGGGGGATCTAAGAGTGTGGCAACCCAGTAGTCAGGATTACTTCGAATTCTGACAATCTGAGGGTCATGTTGCAGGTAGTGCAGCAAGAAGGCACTTATGTGTCTTGCGCATCCCGGAGCCCCAAAATTATTTTCCAGGCTAGATGCAGCTAAAAATTATTATTAATTTTAAATCTGGTGGAGCTTAGTATAGATGGCCTAATAGAATCCGTACTGCACACTGCTGCAAAGCCCAAATTATTTTCCAGCCAAGATACAGATAAACATGATTAGTAATTTGAAAGCTTAAAACGGTTGGTGAGGTGATTTTAACCAATCATCAAGCTTTTACTCTCCCCAGGATGACACAGGGGTAGAAAAGTCATTTTGGATCCATGATTTGTTCATCTTTATGAAAGTGAGTCTGTCTACATTATCTGTGGAGAGCCGCGTGCGCTTATCTGTCAGCACACCACCAGCAGCGCTGAACACACGTTCAGACAGAACGATGGCTGCGGGGCATGACAAGATCTCCAAGGCGTAAGTGGCTAGCTCCTGCCATTTATCCAGATTGGAAGCCCAAAAAGAGCAAGGGTCCAGTGACACAGTCATGGCTTCAATGTTTACTTGGAGATACTCCTGTACCATCGTCTCTAGGCATTGACTATGTGTCAGACTTCTTGTCTCCTGTGGCCTTGCAAAGGATGGGCTAAAAAAGTGGTGAAATGATTCCGCAAAATTGATGTTACCAGCAGATACTGTGTTTCTGTTACGGCTTGAGTGCTGAACACTCGACGGTCCCACGGTTGGCAAATTGGAACTGTGAGATTCACTACGTGCACCACTGGTGTTTTGTGGAAAAGCACATGTTAGATTCTGCAACAGTCTCTGCTGATGCTCCTGCATGCGTGCATCCCTTTCTATGGCAGGAATTATTTCTGCAAATTTACTTTTGTTCCGGGGATCTAACAGTGTGGCAACCCAGTAGTCAGGATTATTTCTAATTCTCCCAATTCGAGGGTCATGTTGCAGGTAGTGCAGCAAGAAAGCACTCATGTGTCTTGCGCATCCAGGAGCACCAAGTTCCTGTTGTGTTGGTGGCGAGGTAACAATCATGCTTCCTTCCTCTGTCCTCTCCCCCCAACCTCGCACAACAGAAATGTGATCAAGGTCTCCCTCATCTGATGAGTCTTCCATCAGTTCGTCCTCCACTTCTCCTGGGCTCCTACACCTTCCTCACTAGTTTGGCTGCTACCATGCGCCCTGGTAAAACCATCTCCCCCACCCTCACATGCCTGCCGCCTTGGTGCTGCCGACCGTCTGGACCTTGCAGATGTTAGCCCTTCCGCATACAACTCCTCCTCCTCTACTTCCTCCACCTCCTCTTGTGCCACCACCTGACTCCGAATTCTGTTTAACATGTGCTCCAGAATGTAAATCATCGGAATAGTCATGCTGATAATGGCATCGTCACCACTAAACATCTTCGTCGCCATTTCAAAACTGTGCAGAAGGGTGCATAGGTCCCTGATCTGAGACCACTCCTCCAGCGTGATTTGCCCCACCTCTGGATCCCGTTGGCCCAGGCTATACGTTAGAACGTATTGCACCAGGGCTTGTCGGTGCTGCCACAGTGTCTGCAACATGTGCAGAGTTGAATTCCACCAGGTAGGCACATCGCATTTTAGCCGGTGAAGTGGCAGGCCCAACGACTTCTGTAGAGATGTAAGTCGCTGAGCTGCGGGAGGCGAATGGCGGAAGTGAGCACACAGCGACCGTGCCCTCTGCAGAAGGCCATCTAGTCCGGGATAGTGGGCTAAAAATTGCTGGACAACCAGGTTCAACACGTGAGCCATACAAGGCACGTGTGTGACATTTCCCCGGCGAACGGCCGCACCCAGGTTTGCAGCACTGTCGCACACGGCCTTCCCTGGTTTCAGGTCCAGTGGAGACAACCATTCATGAAATTGGTTCTCCAGGGCTGACCACAACTCCTCAGCTGTGTGACTCACATTTCCCAGACATTTCAAAGTAAAAACTGCCTGATGACGTTGAGCCCTACTGCCAGTATAGTAAGGAGGTGTGCAGGATCCCTTCTGCGCAGTTAGAAAGCTTGTGGCATGACCAGACAGGCTTTGGGTGCAGGTGGAGGACCGAGAGGAGGTTGAGGAGGCAGAAGCAGTGGAGGAACTTTGACATAAAGAGGATTGACGCACAACTCGTGGGGACGGCAAGACTTGGACAGCAGCCCCTTGTCCTGCTGTCACCATAATTACCCAGTGCCCAGTCAGCGACATGTAACGCCCCTGTCCATGCCTACTCGTCCAAGTGTCTGTGGTGAAATGCACCCTGTCACACACAGAGTTTCTCAAAGAAGCGGTGATGTTGTGTGTGACATGCTGGTGGAGCGCAGGCACACCTTTCTTTGAGAAGTAGTACCGACTGGGCATCTGGTACTGGGGCACTGTGATGGACATAAGGTCTCGAAAATCCTCTGTGTCCACCAGGCGGAAAGGCAGCATTTCTGTAGCCAAGAGCTTGCAGATGGTGAAATTCAACCTCTTAGCTTTCTCATGGCTAGGAGGAAATGGTCTTTTACTTGTCCACATCTGAGGGACTGAGGGCTTGCTGTTGTGCTTAGACGGGGTTGATAAGGGTGTCCCCGGCAAACGGCCGGTCTGTGAGGAAGATGCAGGCGGACATGTTAGGTTGCCTTGATCCAAAGGTGGTGCTATCGATGTCGGACAGCGCTCAACACCAGCTGTTGTGTTACCACCTCCTAAGAAAATGATGACCTGCCAATCACGCTGGCTGTTGCGGGTTAAGAGGTGGCAGGTCTGCGTCCCAAAACAGGTGTGACTGCTGTCCCCCCAATAACAGAGGATGAAGAGGCCGCAGATGCACACGATGGGGCAGATGGCGGTTGGCCCGGCCGGCTAGGCCGCATTGTAGCACAGTGAGCTTCCCACTGCAACTTATGCTTCATGTCCATGTGCCGGTTCATGCATGTAGTACTCAAACTATGTATTTTTTTTCCTCTACTTAGCTTTTGTTGACAAATGTTACAGATAACACGAGTTGGGTCATCTTTATCGATCTGAAAAAATGCCCAGGCTATGCAAGGCTTAGCACCCATGCGACCTGAAGAGCCACCACGACTTGTGGTCAGGGGCAGAGTTGTGTTTGAGGATGCAGTTGTTGACGTGCTTCCAGTACTACGTCTCTGTCCAGGAATGTGCAACCTGACCTCATCGTCACTAGCATCCTCCTCCACCTCCTCTGCTGACCTTATCTCTTGGCTGACTGTGGGTTGACAGTAAGTGGGATCTCCAACCTCATCATCATCACCCTGTGTGTTATCACACCCGTCGTCCTCAGAGCCAACCTGTTCCTGCCCTGACAAAAAACTAAAGTTGTCGCTGCAATCAGGTATTTGAGTCTCATCATCGTCTTCCTCATTGTCTCCACCAACAGGAGTTACAGTTTGGGAATGAGGGTCTACATTATGGTCAGAACCTTCTGCGTCTGGTCCTGGATCCGACTCATAAAGATTCTGGGCATCAGTGCAGATCATTTCCTCGTCTGGATTCACAGAAGCGCTGGAGCCAGCCTCTGATTCCCAGGCTATAGTATGAGTAAACAGCTCTGCAGACTCAACCATCTGTTCTACCTCATACTCAGATGGGCAGCTGGAGATTTGGGAGCTGTGAGGAAGCAAGTGCGATTGGGGTGACACCTCTGAGGACTGGAGTATTTGTGATGTTGAAGTCGATGTGGAGGAGAGCCCACTTAAAGGAGCACTTGATATCCGTTGAAGCACCTGCTGTTTTTGTGCCTCATCTGGAATTTGTAGCGATTGGCGTGGCCGTAAGAAAGGGATCTTATCACATTGTCCGCTAAAAGAAGTAGACATTTTAGTTTTGCAGGAAGATGGTTTTTCTTCTGCAGATGTTACTGTTGCTTTAACACCTACTCCACGGACACAACCTTTTTTCCCCTTCCCAACACGCCTATTCCCCTTTCCACCAGCAGCAGGCCTTTTTCCACTCATTTTGGTGGTTAACTAATTCACAACTCTGGAGTTGTTTGCACAAAAAAAACAATGGATGGGAACCCAGCAGAGCTGAGTGGCCAAACTGTGGTATTAGCCCAAAAGTATTGGCTGGGTTAGATGCAGATAAAAATTATTTTCAGTTTGCAACCTGATGGAGGTCAGTATAGATGGACTAATAGAACAAGTCCCACACACAGCTAGAAGCCCAAATATTTTTTCAGAGGTAGATGCAGAAAAATATTATATTCAATTTGCAACCTGATGGAGGTCAGTATAGATGGACTAATAGAACAAGTCCCGCACACTGCTAGAGCCAGACTTTATCTCCAGGACGGAATTGTGGAGGATCCAGGCATTTTTTGTCATCGCGTTTTTTCATCCGCTCGGACGACTGAAGGAGTGCGGATTGGGTACTCTCCCAAATGGAGGAGAATTTGCTAACGAGAGATTCCGCAGCCGGATTGTCCACCGAGGTGGAGACGGGAAATGGGATCCGAGGATGCTGACCGAAGACTACAAAAACGGGGATTTGGAGGAAGATTCGCTCTCGTGATTATTGTATGAGAACTCGGCCCATGGTAGGAGATCCACCCAGTCCGAATGGTGGGCATTAACGAAGTGCCGGAGGTAACTGGTCAGGATCTAATTGATCCGCTCCACTTGACCATTGGACTGTGGGTGGTAAGCGGAGGAGAAGTCCAGGGTGACGTCCAGCAGCTTACATGTGGCTCTCCAGAAGCGAGAGGTGAACTGAACCCCACGATCCGACACGATGAGGAGGGGCAGGCCATGGAGACGGAAGATGTGGCGGATAAAGTCTTTAGCCAGCTCGGGTGCAGACGGGAGGCCCGGCAGGGGAATGAAGTGAGCCATCTTGGAAAAGCGGTCAGCGACCACCCAAATGACCGTACAACCGGCAGAGACAGGGAGATCCGTTATAAAGTCCATAGCTATATGCTGCCACGGGGCAGCAGGTACTGGAAGAGGAAGGAGGCGACCGGCTGGCAGATGTCTCGAAACCTTGTTGCGGGCGCAGGACACACAGGCTGAAACAAAGTCTATTACATCCTTGTGCAGGGTAGGCCACCAGTAATGCCGGGTAATAAGCTGGAGGGTCTTTTTCTGACCGGCGTGGCCAGCTAGCTTAGACGAGTGACCCCAGTGTAGGATCTTCTTCCGATCAGGTACTGTTACGAACGTCTTACCGGGAGGGAGACGATTTAGATTCACGGGGGCCACTTGCATTACTCTGGCGGGATCAATGATGTGCTTAGGCTCCTCCTCTAGATCAGACACCAGGAAGGATCGGGACAAGGCGTCAGCTTTGAAGTTTTTGTCTGCCGGGCGAAAATGAAGAACGAAATCAAAGCGGGCAAAAAACAAGGACCACTGGACTTGGCGTGGGTTAAGTTTCTGGGCGCTCTGGAGGTAAGCCAAGTTCTTGTGGTCCGTGTAAATAATTACCGGGTGAAGAGCCCCCTCGAGCAGGTAACGCCACTCCCCCATTGCCAGCTTAATGGCCAATAACTCTCGGTCTCCTATAGAATAATTGCGCTCAGAAGGGGTGAAGAGTTTGGAGAAGAAGCCGCAAGTTACCATTCTTCCGGAAGACGACTTTTGGGTAAGTACCGCTCCGGCTCCAGAGGAGGAGGCGTCCACTTCCAGGAAGAATTGTTTGTTGCCGTCCGGACGATGCAGCACCGGGGCAGAAGAGAAAGCCTGTTTTAAGGAAAGAAAGGCTTCATCTGCTTCGGGCGGCCATTCTCTGGGATTAGTGCCCTTACAGATGAGCGCAGAGATTGGGGCAGTCCAGGAAGAGAAGTGCGGTATGAAGAGGCGGTAGTAGTTGGCGAAGCCCAGGAACCGCTGAATAGCCTTCAACCCCTCTGGTCGGGGCCACTTCTGGATGGCAGACAGTTTCTCAGGATCCATTTGTAGGCCGGTCTGAGAGATTATGTAGCCCAAGAACGGAAGCGAGGTCTGCTCAAAGAGGCACTTTTCATGTTTAGCGTAGAGGTGGTTCTGCCTGAGCCTGAGCAGGACCTGACGAACATCCCTCCGGTGAGTGAGAAGATCCGGAGAGAAGACCAAGATGTCGTCCAGGTACACCACTACGCAGGAGTAGAGAAGGTCCCGGAAGATGTCATTGACCAACTCTTGAAAGACGGCGGGAGCGTTACAGAGACCGAAGGGCATTACCAGATATTCATAGTGGCCGTCCCGGGTGTTGAATGCCGTCTTCCATTCATCCCCCTGACGGATGCGGACCAGGTTATACGCCCCACGGAGGTCTAGCTTGGTGAAGATTCTAGCCCCCCTCAGACGGTCAAATAATTCCGGAATGAGCGGAAGGGGGTATTTATTCTTCACCGTGATCTGGTTAAGGCCTCTATAGTCTATACAGGGACGGAGTGAGCCGTCCTTCTTTTTGACGAAGAAGAAGCCTGCTCCCGCCGGGGAGGTCTATTTCCAGATAAATTCCCGGGCCAGATTCTCCTCAATATATTCAGACATGGACCGGGTCTCAGCAGCGGACAAAGGGTAAATACGCCCACGGGGAGGAGTAGTGCCGGGCATCAGGTCGATTGGGCAGTCATATGGTCTATGAGGGGGTAATGTCTCTGCCTCCTTTTTATTAAAGACATTCGCATAAGACCAATAGGGAACCGGAAGACCATGTAGATTGGCTGGGGTAGGAGAAAGACGGACAGGATGGACGGGAACTAAACAAGTCTTATGGCAGTCCTGTCCCCAGCGAAGGACTTCTCCGGTCTGCCAATCAAGCACGGGTGCATGTTTCTGAAGCCAAGGTAGGCCTAGCAAGAGGGCGTGAGAGAGTCCAGGCAGAACATGAAAGAAAATGCTCTCTGAGTGCAGCGTTCCCACCTGCAGGGTTATGGATTCGGTGATGAGTTTGATGGGATGTGGTAAGAGGCCCCCATCTGCGGCAGCGACAGACAAGGGTACAGCTAGAGGTTTGGTGGGAATGCATTATTTCTCTACCAGGGACTGAGAAATGAGATTTCCGGCAGCTCCAGAGTCAAGTTGGGCTAGTTCAAAATAACGGTTCTCCCCGCAGATGATAGAGACCGACAGCAACAGAGATGGAGAGGGCTTACTCTTGTCTAGGACGACCACTCTGAGCGATCCTAGACACAGGCGTTTCCCGCCCTCTCCGGGCAGGAACGGATCCGGTGCTCCTTACTGCCACAGTAGAAGCAGCTCCCCTCGGCACGGCGTAACTCTTGACGGGTCTTGACCATCTTGGTCTGGTCGACCTGCATAGGCTCGGGTGAGTGCGCCTGGGGAGTAGCGGGAGAAGTGACAGGTTTCTGAAAGGTAGGGGCTAGACGTGGAAACCTCCTCTCACGGGTGACCTCTTTGGCGCGTTCCTGGAACCGGATGTCAAACCGGGTGGCAAGAGTTATTAAGTCGTCGAGAGTGGTAGGTATGTCCTGACCGGCGAGTTCATCTTTAATACGGCCGGACAGACCCTCCCAAAAGACAGACACCAGGGCGTCGTTATCCCAGGCCAGCTCCGAAGCAAGGGTACGGAACCGTATGGCATATTGGCCCACGGTGAGATTTCCTTGATGGAGGCGTAGCAGAGATGATGCGGATGAGGTCTTCCGTCCGGGTTCGTCGAAGACTTTCCGGAAAGCCGTGAGAAAGGCTGGCAGGTTGGACACCAGGGGGTCTCCTCTCTCCCATAGAGGATTTAGCCAGGCCAGTGCCTCCCCCGTGAGATGGGACATGATGAAGGCCACTTTGGCCCGGTCGGAGATAAACTGGTGGGACAGGAGTTCAAAGTGCAGGGTGCACTGGTTTATGAAGCCTCGAGCTTGAGCGGGGTCGCCTCCGAAGCGAGGAGGTGCAGAAAGCCGGGGTCCGGGGCAGGATGCCAAGGTATTGGTGGGCAGCGGCGCTGCTGGGCTGCGAGTCATGACACTAGCGGTGGTTGCTGGTGGAGCAGTCAGAGTGTCCAGGCGAGAGTTGACATTCCGCAGATGACTCAGGATGGACTCCTGTTGGGACCTCTGACGGGACAGTTCATGACATAGGTCCGAGAGTGAGGGAGCTTGGGTGCCCCCGGGTTCCATTGCCCGAGCAAACTGTAATGGGTCTGGGAGGTGGAACCTCTGAGCTACGATACAAAGGGGCAGTCCTTGTAAGGAAGCGGGTGGCTCCCAGGGTAGGCGGGCAGGTAGTCACGGCAAGTGATGGGGACAGTCTCTGGGTAGAAGGGCAGGAGGTCACGGCAAGTGACGGGGACAGTCTCTGGGTAGAAGGGCAGGAGGTCACGGCAAGTGAAGGGGACAGTCTCTGGGTAGGGGGGCAGGAGTTCACGGCAAGTGACAGGAACAGTCTCTTGACAGGAGGGTGGTCACGGCAAGTGACGGCGAAGCCTCCAGATAGGCTAGCAGGCGGGTAGCAGGTGGACGCTCCCAGGTGAGCGGGCAAGAGTCTCTGGACAGGCAGGTGGTCACAGCAAGTGACGGCAGAGCCTCCAGGTAGGCTAGCAGGCAGGTAGCAGGCGGACGCTCCCAGGTGAGCAGGCAAGAGTCTCTGGACAGGCAGGTGGTCACAGCAGGTGACGGCAGAGCCTCCAGGTGGCTAGCAGGCAGGTAGCAGGCGGACGCTCCCAGGTGAGCGGGTAAGAGTCTCTGGACAGGCAGGTGGTCACAGCACGTGACAGCAGAGCCTCCAGGTAGGCTAGCAGGCAGGAAGCAGGCGGACTCTCCCAGGTGAGCGGGTAAGAGTCTCTGGGCAGGCAGGTGGTCACAGCACGTGACGGCAGAGCCTCCAGGTAGGCTAGCAGGCAGGTAGCAGATGAGCGCTCCCAGGTGAGCGGGCAATCAGATCCATAGACAGACTGGCAGGGCTGGTAGGCAGACTGTCGGACCGCAGGAATGCACGTAGATAGACAAGTATCAGGCAGGTGTCAAGCAGGAATCTGGCAGGTAACTGGAAGGTAACTGGCAGGTAACTGGTAATGGGACCTGAGGGCTGAAGCAGAGTGATAGACTATGCAACAACATTGCTCGGGCACTTCCATTTTGGAGGAGGTGCCTTATATATGGTCAGGTCCTCCGGCCATTGGCCGGGGACTCCTTAGGACGGCGCGCGCGGCCCATTTAAGAGAGGGGGAGCGCGCGCCCTAAGCACAGTGGCCCGCAAGCAGCGTGCACTGCCAGCAGAGCGGGAGGAGGACGCCGGGCACGGATCGGAGAGGTGAGGGGAACAGCGTCCCTGCATAGCAGGAGGCAGGGACGCCGACGCTACACAGTGCTTCCAGCTTGTAACTGATGTGGTGATATCTGAGATGGAGGCTGAACATGAGGAGGAGGAGGATGATGATTGGAGCTGTACACTGTGGGGGCAACTCTGACTGACATAGGGCCCGCAATCCTCAGTGTGGCGAGGATGTGTTCCGTCCCAAGGTCTGACTGGGTCTCGGCTTCCACTATGTTTACCCAGTGTGCCGTCAGGGAGATGTACAGTCCCTGGCCACAAGCACTTGTCGACGTGTCCGTTGTCAGGTGGACTCTCCCAGTTACTGCGTTGTTGAGGGCACGGCAGATGTTTTGGGACACGTGCTTGTGTAGTGCGGGGATGGCACACCGGGCAAAATAGTGTCGGCTCAGACCGAGTACCGAGGGACGGCTACCGCCATAAGGTTGCGGAAGGATTCCGTCTCCACCAGCCTAAAAGGCAGCATTTCCAACGCAAGCAGTCGTAAAATGTGCGAATTTAGGACTGTGGCCTGTGGGGCGTTGTCTGCGAATTTGCGCTTTCATTCAAAGGTCTGGGATATGGACAATTGAACACTGTGGTGGGACGTGGACGTGGACGTTAATGCCGTTTCAGGGAGATGTACAGTCCCTGGCCACAAGCACTTGTCGACGTGTCTGTTGTCAGGTGGACTCTCCCAGTTACTGCGTTGTTGAGGGCACGGCAGATGGCACACCGGGCAAAATAGTGTCGGCTCGGACCGAGTACCGAGGGATGGCTACCGCCATAAGGTTGCGGAAGGATTCCGTCTCCACCAGCCTAAAAGTCAGCATTTCCAAAGCAAGCAGTCGTAAAATGTGCGGTGGGACGTGGACGTGGACGTTAATGCAGTTTCAGGGAGATGTACAGTCCCTGGCCACAAGCACTTGTCGACGTGTCCGTTGTCAGGTGGACTCTCCCAGTTACTGCGTTGTTGAGGGCACGGCAGATGGCACACCGGGCAAAATAGTGTCGGCTTGGACCGAGTACCGAGGGACGGCTACCGCCATAAGGTTGCAGAAGGATTCCGTCTCCACCAGCCTAAAAGGCAGCATTTCCAACGCAAGCAGTCGTAAAATGTGCGAATTTAGGACTGTGGCCTGTGGGGCGTTGTCTGCGAATTTGCGCTTTCATTCAAAGGTCTGGGATATGGACAATTGAACACTGTGGTGGGACGTGGACGTGGACGTTAATGCCGTTTCAGGGAGATGTACAGTCCCTGGCCACAAGCACTTGTCGACGTGTTCGTTGTCAGGTGGACTCTCCCAGTTACTGCGTTGTTGAGGGCACGGCAGATGTTTTGGGACACGTGCTTGTGTAGTGCGGGGATGGCACACCGGGCAAAATAGTGTCGGCTCGGACCGAGTACCGAGGGACGGCTACCGCCATAAGGTTGCGGAAGGATTCCGTCTCCACCAGCCTAAAAGGCAGCATTTCCAACGCAAGCAGTCGTAAAATGTGCGAATTTAGGACTGTGGCCTGTGGGGCGTTGCCTGCGAATTTGCGCTTTCATTCAAAGGTCTGGGATATGGACAATTGAACACTGCGGTGGGACGTGGACGTGGACGTTAATGCCGTTTCTTGAGAAACTGCCATAACAAGTGAAGACTGAGAGGAGGGAGCATCTTTGCATGCAATTTGGACAGGGGATTGCCTAGCACACACAACAGGGGGTTCTCTGACACGCACAACAGCGGAAGAAGCAGTGGTGACATCCGCTGACACTGGTCATGGACCCTGGGGTTCGCCACACAAAGTCGGGTGCTTTTGTGGTGCCCTGCTACGCATTGGTGCCACAGAACCCAGAAGGGTGCATGGATGGACTTCTCCACAAGAGGCCCTCACACATTCACACATCTCCACCCTACCACCTCAGACCAGCAGAGGGAGCCCGTTAGGGACATATATAGGGAGGGTGGAGCCAGGCAGCTCAGTTAGTCTGCAGTGAGTGTTCAGAGAGGAACACAGCTCAGAGTTGAGCAGAGAGCGTGCTGACGCTCAGAGAGCAGCGAAGAAAGCAGCACGCTGGCTGCTGTGCTTAGGCGAGCCAAGGCCTACAGCACATGTGGAAGCCTAGTGAGGGCCTTGAGTGGGCCGAAGGCGAGAGGAGAAGGAAGAAGTAGTGAGGGGGCAAAGGAGCATACCAGGCTCACCCCAATATATATACCGGACACCGGGTCCGCTCCTACAGGGACGCCTTATACCCAGAAGGAACCACCGGAACCCCTGGAGGACTACAGGTCCAAGGTCCACCAAACGTTGACTAAAGTACCAGGGCTAGGAGTCACGGAGGTCCCTGCGTCTAGGGAGAGTGATCCCCAAACAGAAGGCCCTACCACAAGGTCAGCAGGTGCAGAGAGAGACAGTAACGAAGCTAGGCCCAGCTCTAGGCAGGCCAGCGGCTTAGAGAACAAAGCAATGGATCAGGAGGCCCTATACCCGCTCACTGGGGAGAGTCCAGAAGTGCGCCCTTCACCTGGAGTACCCTGGACCGTGCCTGCAGCATCACCAGTAAAGGTACGGAAGCTTACCCCCGTGTGAGTGTCCGTCTTTCCTCCGGGACCGTCCTGCCATCTCTCCCCTGCACCACCATCCAGTACATCACCCCATGCTGCCCTGAGGCCCGCTCCACCTGTGGGGAGCCATTCCTTCACAAGCTGCCCGACCATCTGCCTCAGAGGACTGCTCCGCAGCGGCGGCACCCCTTGGCCGCATTCCACAGGTGGCGTCACGCATAATCCCAAAAACCCCATATAGAATTATCCCCCCTTTTCACTGACCACCCTGGGCATGGACCAGGCCTGCCACCGTGATATCCCCCAGCAGCGACAAGAGTCCCGGCTGCCGAGTACCCCATGGCCCTGGGGGTGCGTCATGTTTTGGCGTCACGGACAGGATACCGTGCCCGTTGCCACCAGGTACTGTGCGCCTTAAGAGACTGTAGTACTCACTGTGGTGAAGTTTTCCCGCCATTCCCGAGATTTCCCGCCATTGTCCGCCATCTTCCTGTCGACGCGCGGGAAGAAGAGGGGCGTAACCGTGGGAATCGGAGAGGAACAATCGCTGGAAGTGCGTGAAGCCTAGGACGCGCCCCGCCCCTGACGTCGAACCAGGAAACGTCAGGTCCTGGAAGGAGTCGAGAGGACGCTCTGACATCAGACGCGAGCGACGCAAGGTCCTGGAAGAAGACCGTCGCCCACGGAGCAGCGGCCTACCTGAAAAGAAAGTGAAGAAGGTAGGCTCCAGTTCACTAGGGGGGCGCAACAATGGCCGAAGACCAGCAAGTCCCCGGAGCACCGGTTAACGCTCCTGATGCCCAACCTGCACCCGGCGCCGCACAGGCCGGAGCGGCCGCTCCACCAGCAGGAGTAGTGACCCCGTTATTACCTATGGCCCTGCCGTATATCCCTGGAGCGAAGTGGCTCCAAACTGGACACCCTGTCCGGATTCAAGAGAAGAATATGCGGAGTGCTAGATATGTATTCTTTGACTGGCAAACATAGAGCTGCTGTCGTTTTGGGACAATTGACTGGTGCCGCTGAGTGGGAGGTTGAAACCTGGCCAGCCGCAGACCAGGAATCAGTATCCATCATCTTTAAGAGACTGCAGACTGCGTTTGAAAACCGCACCAAGACGGATCTCCGGATGAGGTTCTACCACTGTGTCCAGAAAACTGAGGACAGTATCCAGGACTATGCCTGGCGCTTACAGGAAGCCCTGCGGTCCCTGAAACAGGTTAGTCCAGCCAGCATACAAGATGAAAATAAAATGCTGACGGAACAGCTCATCCGTGGGTTAAGGTCCCAGGAGGAGAGCAGAATTCTACTGTGGTGGGCCTTAGATCATCCAGATGCCACCTTTGACACCCTTAAAGACATGGCTATAAAGGGTCTGCAGCCCCTGGAATCGACAGAAACTGCTGTCCAACGTTAGCAGGGTGGGGCCATCCCCGTGCCCGCAGCACCCACCGCTCCTCCACTAATGGCCGAAACAAAGATGCAATCAGTGCTTCCTAGCGAGCTGGACAGCCTACACTCTGAAGTGCGCCAGTTAAGTAAAACCCTGGCCACTGTCCTGAGCACCCTGCAGCTACAGGAGGAGCCTGAGCCGGAAGGGAGGATCCTACTCACTGACAGCCCTGAGGATGTCCCCTTTATGAGGAGAAGGAGGAGGACAACGCCACCCCGTAGGAGGACAACGCCACCCCGGAGGAGGACAACGCCACCCCGTGGGAGGACCAATGACCAATGTCACCCTCCAGGAGAATTCATCTGCTACAGCTGCCAGAAGGCAGGCCATACAGTGCGGAACTGTCCTTTAAACGAGCAAACCCTGGGGCCGAGGGCCGACACCCAGGAGTAAATCAAGCAGGCCCATCAAGCTGGTACCATCGGTTCATGGGAGAAAGACCTTTCCTGTCCATTGTGCTGGACAGCATCGCGACACCTGCCCAGCTGGACACTGGATCTCAGGTAACCATCATGCCAGATGTCCTCTACAAAAGGTTCAGGTCCATAGACAGACTTCACCCACCAGCTCCAAACCTTTCCGTGTATGCCTCCAATGGCCTACCCCTTAACCTAGTCGGGGTTAAGGATGTGGCAGTAAAGGTGGGAAGAGTGGAACTGAAGGATCAGGGACTAATTGTAGTAGAGACTAATCCTGATGATACAGACTTGTATATGGTACTTGGCACAAATATTGTCGGTAACTGTTTGGGAGAAGTGTTGCTTTTGCTACAACAGATGGCCGACACTGCCAAACCCGTTCAGAGGAGGGTGCTCCAGAAAGAGATCCGAGCCCTTATGTACCAGCAACAGGTAAAGCTATCAGGTGGTGAAATTGGTAATGTATGGGTGACAGACCCAATACTCATTGTGATTCCCCTGATGAGTGAGATGCTGATTTGGTGTAGAGCAGCAATAGGTCTCAAAGGACGGAGCTACCAGGTGGTAGTAGAGCCCCTTAGCTCGGAGCATAGACCTACACTCTTGACTGCCAGAGGGGTAGTGGATGTACGCAATGGTAGGGTGCCCGTACGCCTCCTAAACTATGGGGAGGACGAGATTAGATTACCACGCTACGCCACTGTTGCCAAACTGTACACAGTAGATAACTCCATACACATGGCGGAGTCCTTAACCTCACCAGACGAAGTGGAGGATAATGACCCGGGAACCCAGGTGGAGGATTGGTGTCAACAGCTCCATGTTGGGACAGACACCACTCCTGCCCATCAGAAGCAGGGTGTACACCGGGTGGTTCAGGAATACGAGCAGGTATTCAGTAAACACCCACTTGACTTTGGGAGGATTAAAGGGGTACAACACCATATACCCACAGGTGACCATCCACCCATCAAAGAACGTTACAGGCCCATACCACCAGCACACTACCAGAAGGCGAAGGAGATGTTGCACGACATGAAGAAGGCAGGGGTAGTAAGGGATAGCTGTAGTCCCTGGGCAGCTCCCCTGGTCCTAGTCAGGAAAAAGGATGGAAGCATGAGAATGTTTGTAGATTACAGACAAGTAAATCGCATAACACACAAAGATGCATACCCTTTGCCCCGTATAGAGGAATCCCTGGCTGCATTAAAGTCTGCAAATTACTTCTCCACACGTGACCTCAATAGTGGGTACTGGCAAATAGCTGTTGCTGAGGAGGATCGGGAGAATACGGCCTTTACTACCCCGATGGGACTCTGCGAGTTCAACAGTATGCCGTTCAGACTCTGCAACGCCCCCGGAACGTTCCAGAGATTGATGGAGTGCTGCCTGGGACACCGCAACTTTGAGACTGTACTGCTATACCTGGATGACGTGATAGTGTACTCCAAAATGTATGAGGACCATTTGAAGCGCCTGGCGGAGGTATTTCAGTCGCTGTCCTGGTATGGGATGAAGCTGAAGCCCTCCAAATGCCACCTGCTCAAGCGAAAGGTACAGTACATGGGGCACATCGTCAGTCCAGAAGGAGTAGCACTGGACCCGGAGAAGGTCACTAACATCCAGAAATGGCCGGAACCGAAGAGCCTCAAGGAGGTACGTCAGTTCCTGGGACTAGTAGGGTATTACCGGAGGTTTGTGAAGGACTACACCAAGAAAGCGGCGCCTTTGCAAGATCTCATAGTAGGACAGTCCAGGAGAGGCAGAAACCCCCCGTTCCACTGGGGTAAGGAGCAAGCTGAATCCTTTGAGATGATTAAGGAGATTCTGACTGGCGAAGAGATCCTAGCCTACTCTGACTACAGCCAACCATTCCTGCTGTACACTGATGCCAGCAACGAGGGATTAGGAGCTGTGTTAAGTCAGAAGCTGAATGGCCGAGAGAAGGTGATCACCTATGCAAGCAGGAAGCTCCGCCCAACCGAGAGGAACCCAGAGAAATATAGCAGCTTCAAGTTGGAGTTCCTGGCCCTGGTCTGGGCCATCACCGAGCAGTTCAAGCACTACCTAGCCTCCAGTAAGTTCACTGCCTACACTGAAAATAACCCCTTGACTCATCTGGAAACAGCCAAGTTAGGAGCCATGGAACAACGATGGATGGCTCGGCTGTCAAACTACCAGTTCACCATTAAGTACCGGGCAGACCTCAAGAATGCCAATGCCGATGCCCTGTCCAGGATGCCTCACCAGTCGGACACTGAAGAAGAAGTGGATGACCTGGAGGAGATTGAACTACCTGCCTTCCACCGTAATGGAATGGTCCACGAGCAACGAGCCTACAGGAGGCATTGCGGTAAGACGTTAAACCCTTTGCCTCACCACAGCTGGAAGGAGACCCAGGACAGCGACCCAGTTATCAGCCGTATTAAAGAACTGATAACCCAGGAAGGTTCCTCCCTGGAGAAGGACGCGTCTCCACAAGCCAAGCAGCTGTGGAATGAGAGGAGCTGGCTGTTCATCTATAGGGAGAAGCTGTGCCAAAGGTATGTCAACCTGAGGACCCATGAGATGGTATGGCAGATCGTAGTGCCCAGGACCGACATCCAGATGGTGTTGGAGGCCTACCACGATCAAGTGGGGCACTTTGGCTGGAAGAAGCTGGAAACCCTGCTGAAAGGTTGGTTTTATTGGGTTGGAATGCGCAGTTCCATAGAGAGATGGTGCCGGGATTGTGGACCCTGTAGCCTCAGAAGAAACGATTACAGCAGCCAGAAGGCACCCCTGCAACCCATCAAGACAACTCGACCCTTGGAGATCGTGGCCCTGGATCATGTCAAGCTGTCACCCAGCAGGTCAGGATATTCCTATGCCCTGACCATGGTGGATTACTACTCCCAGTTCCTGGTGGTCTCCCCCATCAAGGATCTGACGGCAGAAACTGTGGCGAAGACGTTTCAGGGGGACTTCTGCAGCCCCTTGGATAACGGGAAAAGGTGCTGACAGATCAAGGCACTGCCTTCGAAGCCGAATGGTTCAAGGAGTTCTGCCATCTGTGCAGGTGTAAGAAGATTCGGACTACACCGTACCACCCCCAAACCAATGGGTTATGCGAAAAGATGAATAACATTGTCATTGACCTGTTGAAGACCTTACCGCTAGAAGAAAGAAACCAGTGGCCAGACAAGCTACCTGACCTGGTAGATCTGTGCAACCACATACCTGTGAGTTCCACCAATTGTACTCCAGCATATCTCATGCGAGCAAGACCCGGAAAGTTGCCCATGGACCTGGAGCTTGGTGTAGTAGAGCCCGAAGCAGATATGTCCACTGAGGACTAGGATACGACTCGACAGGAGCAGTACAGGAGAGTACAAGCCTGCGTTGAAGACAGTCTGAATAGGGTAAGAGCCAAACAGGAAGCACAGTACAACAAGAGTGCACCAGCAGAACCCTTTTCACCTGGAGAAATCGTGCTGAAGAGAAAAAGAAGAAACCACAAACTTGATGACCAGTGGGAGAGGGAACCCTACACTGTGTTGAATTCAAGATTTGATAACAGGAAGACATGTTTAATTACTAAGGATGGAGGAAGAACGACGGTAACGCGTATCTAGGGACCATCTGAAGTTGTGTCCAGGTCTGCTAAAACTCCAGGAAGAAGTGCCTCTCATCGTACTGGAGGAGCCTAAAGAAGCAGTAATACATACTGAATTGGGAGATTTCCCGGCAGATTGGCCCCTACTAGGAGGAGCAGTGTTAATACCTGTGATCCACTTCTACCAACAGCCAGAGGACCCTCCACAGCAAGTAAGACCTGTAAGTGCCCCAGAAGAGCATGCTCAGGAAGAATCCCCAGAAGAAGGATCACCAGTAGAAGCAGAGCCAGAAGGCCCCGTAACCAGTGTACCTGCCAGTCCCATAGAGAGGTTAAGACAGTTCTACAATTTACCCACACGTAGATGTGACAGGGTAGCAGACAGTGCAAACACGGACATCAGCAACACCCCAGTACTACGTAGGTCCTCACGTAGCACAAAAGGACAAATCCCTGCCAGGTTTAGGGAGTAAGCACCAAGTGCCTAAATTGTGAATAGTTACCCAGCAGGTTATTGCATGATGTTTATTGTATAAACTGAAATTAAATATTTGTGCATTTAGTTACCCTTAAGGGTATAAAGACTTGTCGGCTGAGGACTGTGAGCAGCCCAAAAACTGTCCTGTAAATAATTGCACTCCCCGGAGTTCCCCCTTAATTGACCACTGAACAAAAACCCGTTTGGCGTGGCCAAAGACGTGGTCCATCACCTGGATCACCTATGCCCTGTAGCCACGCCCAGGGCCTACGTTGAGGGTTTTCAGGCGGGTCCCTCATGTTCCTTCATCGGTGAAATGGACACCATTTACTTGAAAAACTCTGAACTTTTTATATATATATTTATTGTATTATAATGTTACCTGTAACGTACAAGAAAGGGCCTCCCATAAAGGGAAGAAATATTATTGTTTTAAACTGTTGTACTGCTTCAGTCCAGGAGTACTGAGTTTTACTAGGGGGAATGTGGCGCCCTGCTACGTATTGGTGCCACAGAACACAGAAGGGTGCATGGATGGACTTCTCCACAAGAGGCCCTCACACATTCACACATCTCCACCCTACCACCTCAGACCAGCAGATGGAGCCCATTAGGGACATATATAGGGAGGGTGGAGCCAGGCAGCTCAGTTAGTCTGCAGTGAGTGTTCAGAGAGGAGCACAGCTCAGAGTTGAGCAGAGAGCGTGCTGACGCTCAGAGAGCAGCGAAGAAAGCAGCACGCTGGCTGCTGTGCTTAGGCAAGCCAAGGCCTACAGCACGTGTGGAAGCCTAGTGAGGACCTTGAGTGGGCCGAAGGCGAGAGGAGAAGGAAGAAGTAGTGAGGGGGCAGAGGAGCATACCAGGCTCACCCCAATATATATACCGGACACCAGGTCCGCGCCTACAGGGACGCCTTATGCCCAGTAGGAACCACCGGAACCCCTGGAGGACTACAGGTCCCAGGTCCACCAAACGCTGACTAAAGTACCAGGGCTAGGAGTCACGGAGGTCCCAGCATCCAGGGAGAGTGATCCCCAAAGGGTAGGCCCTACCACCAGGTCAGCAGGTGCAGAGAGAGACAGTAACCAAGCTAGGCCCAGCTCAAGGCAGGTGAGAGGCTTAGAAAGCAAAGCAACGGAACAGGAGGCCCTGTACCCGCTCACTGGGGAGAGTCCAGAAGTGCGCCCTTCACCTGGAGAACCCTGGACCGTGCCTGCAGCATCACCAGTAAGGGTACTGAAGCTTACCCCGTATGAGTGTCCGTCTTTCCTCCGGGACTGTCCTGCCATCTCTGCCCTGCACCACCATCCAGTACATCACCCCACGCTGCCCTGAGGCCCGCTCCACCTGTGGGGAGCCATTCCATCACAAGCTGCCCAACCATATGCCTCAGAGGACTGCTCCGCAGCGGTGGCACCCCTTGGCCGCATTCCACATGTGGCGTCACGAATAATCCCAAAAACCCCATATAGAATTATCCCCCCTTTTCACTGACCGCCCTTGGTCACAGACCGGGCCAGCCACCGTGATATCCCCCAGCAGCGACAAGAGGCCCGGCTGCTGAGTACCCCACGGCCCTGGGGGCACGTCACTTTGCTGACATGAGCCTGATCCTGCTGGTGGTGGTCAGGCTGGTAGTTTTGTCACCCCTGCTGATGCTGGCCTGGCAGGTGGTACTAATGGCCTTTTTGGGGTTATCAACAGAGTCTTTAAAAAAATTCCAGACTCTGGAAGACCTACCGGTCGTACTTTCAACGTCCCTCGTGTTGGTGTTACGGGGAACAGTTGCCCGCCTTCTGTCTGCGGCCACCACACTGCTTCTTCCTACCTGTTGGGGTACTCTGCCTCCCTCCCCCTGTGTGCTGCTGGCCTCGCTCTACGTGTCCTCCTGCCATGTTGGGTCAGTTACTAGATCATCCACCACCTCCTCCTCTTCCACTTCCGCACCACGTTCCTCCTCCTCACTTCATGGCAATTGTGTCTTGTCATCATCCACCTCTTGAGACAAATTGCCAGCGTCACCTTCCTGTGGCCGTGGCTGTTCAAATATTTGGCCATCGCAACATGGGATCTCCTCTTCCACCACTTCAAGCGGAGCAGGCGAGGGGCCCAAATATGGAAATGGACCAGTGAACAGCTCTTCAGAGTGTCCAACTGTGGGATCAGTTGCTGTCTGACGACACTCGGCATGGTGGGAGGAAGGAGCATCAGGGTGAGGAGGAGTATGCGGCCGAGACTCACGGCTACTAAGACTTGACCGTGTGGAAGACAGACCGGATGTGGTGGTGCCCAGGTGACTGGAAGTATTATCTGCTATCCAATTAATAACCTGTTCTCACTGATCAGTTCGCAATAGTGGTGCTGTTGTGTGCTACCGTAGTAATTCGGTCAAGAACTGGGAGCGAGAAGATGTGGCTGTTGGTTGTGGCACATTTTCACCTTGGCCACAGCCCCGTCCTCTGCACGCACCATCACCAGAACGTCCAGTTCCACGTCCCTTGCCACGCGCCTTGCCCATTGTAAATGAAGTAAAATAGCTGACAATCGCACTATCAATGGCAAAAGGGTAATAAAAAGGAGATTTGAACCGTGGACGAGGAAAATCACAGTTCTAGTTCTCTGGCCTACACCAGAATCTTTTAAACAGATATATTTGTATCTGAACAGTCAGCGAGACATTCAAACAGTTTTTTTTTATGGAAAAAAGGCAAAAAGGTGGATTACACCCAGATTTGAACAATGGAAGAGGAAAACTACAGTTCTATCTCTCTGGCCTACACCAGAATCTTTTAAACAGATATATTTGTGTCTAAACAGTCAGCGAGACACTCAAACTGTTTTTTTTTTATGTAAAAAAGGCAAAAAGGTGGATTGCACCCAGATTTGAACCGTGGAAGAGGAAAACCATAGTTCTATTTCTCTGGCCTACACCAGAATCTTTTAAACAGATATATTTGTGTCTGAACAGTCAGCGAGACACTCAAACTGTTTTTCTTTATGTAAAAAAGGCAAAAAGGTGGATAACACCCAGATTTGAACCATGGAAGAGGAAAACCACAGTTCTAATTTCCTGGCATATACCACACTTTTTTAGATAGATATATTTGTGTCTGAACAGTCAGCAAGACACTTAAACTGTTTTTTTTTTACAGAAAAAAGGCAAAAAAGTGGATAATACAGAGATTTGAACCGTGGAATTGCAAAACCACAGTTCTAGTTATCTGGCCGAAACCAGACTCTTTTAAACAGATATATTTGTGTCTGAACACTCACAGACACACTCAATTTTTTTTTTTTGGGGGGGGGAATACCAAAAGGTTAATAAGACGGGTATTTGTACAGTCTGACTGAGGGAAAAAAAAAAGAGGATTTAGATGAAAAAAAAAAGGATTTTTCCTGGCCGCTGAGACCTGGGGCTAGGTCTAGCAATTTGAGCAGTGGTAGCACACGGGACTGTAATGCAGTGTTTGTTGGTATAACCACTGCGTCTCCTATACAGCCTGCCTGCCTGATATCTGGGATGCATATTAGTCCTCAGAAGGACTGTTTGTTTGATTTTGCAGGCTTTAGAGACCCTACACTAACAATTTCGCAGTATAAATCTCTCCCTAGATCAGCACCACTCTCTCTACACTGTCTGATCCAGAGCGACTGTGTCCAAGATGGCAGTGCCCGGTTTTAAATACTCGCGGTGACGCTGTGCGGCCAGCCAATCACTGTAATGGCCACAAACAACATGGCTGCGGCATTACAGTGACTGGCTGGCAATCCCTGCATGTTCATTGGCTCTGTAAAGAGCGCCAAGCATGCAGGGCGGAGACCTGAGCTCCCGCCCGAGTAACCCAAAAATGCTCAGTGCTCGCTGAACATCCCGAGTAGTGAGATGCTCGTGCGAGTACCGAGCAGTGTCGAGCATGCTCGCTCAACACTAGTACTTAGCTTAACTCATCTATTGTTTAGAAAGGCCTACTAGAAGTCATCTCTTCATGACAGAATTGCTGCCAAAAATAATAACTTCAACATGGAATCAAGGTCAATTGACTCAACTATGCACGCAAACATGGGAATTTGGGGTTCAGAAAAATGGCAGCAGATGCTCTGAACTGCTGGGTCAAAATTTGAAATATACTTGAAATATATCTGTCCAATATGCAATACCATCAGGGACGTGTCTGGCTCCAAATTATTTCTGCAACAGGACAATGAACATAAACAGACAGCCAAAGTCATTAATAACTGTCTCCAGAGTAAAGAAAAACAAGGAGACCTGGAAGTGATGGTCCCTTCAGAGCCCTGATCTCAACATTACCAAGTCTGTGTGGGATTAAATGAAGTGATAGTATGATTTGTGCAAGCCATTATCCACAGAAGATCTGTGGTTATTTCTCCAAGTTGTTTGGAATAACCTTCCTGCAAAGTTCTTTCACAATCTTTGTGCAAGTGTATCTAGAAGAATTGATGCTTTGATTTTGGTTTTGAACGAAAAGGTTGAGAACAGTAAATAATGATTTGATTTTAGGTTTTTCTTTTGTTCAGTCACTTTGCACTTTATTAATTTATAAAAATAAACTATTAACAGTTTATTTTTAAAGCATTTTTACTCTGCAGCATTTTTCCACACCTGCCTAAAACTTTTGTGAAGTACTGTATGTTTATATATAATGTATGATTGCTCCTTACAATGACATTTCTTAGATTAATGTACCCTAAAGGATCTTCTATGATCTATTGGTAAGAGGATAAGAGTTTATAGTATTAGTTATGAACAGACATTTCAACTAAATTTTTTAAACAGAAAATATTAAAAACATGTAGATTTTATATGTGACTTTGTAAAAGAAAGTCTACTATACATTAAAGGGGTATTCCTATCTCCACGTTCCCATCCTAACGTATAGTAGGTGTAATAATATTTTATTAGCAAATACCTCCAATTAGAAATGTAATATAGTTCTAATTCGCTATGTCGCTTACCCCATGTGCAGGCATTGCAGTAGCTTAGGTATTCATGTTTATGACCACTGACAGCTAACTAACTAACTGTCACTCTATAAGTGGTCATCATAACCATGGATACTGTAACGGGGATACCGCGACAGAGTGGGGTCAGACGATGGCTGTGTCTGGAGACACATACACCTGTTGTAGTTAGAACGGCTTTACCATCCTATTAGCAGTTCTGAGTTTCTTTGCACACTTGCTCCAAGGGTTAAATTGCTTAGTTGGACTCCTGGAGTTCTCTGTCTTGGGTTGTATCAGCTGTTCTGAGTTCGATACTCCCAGCGGGTACAAGAACCCTCCTCCTTGCTTCTGACCTTGCCAGTGATAGCTACCACTACTTGGTTTGGAGTTGAAGGAGAGAGTTCAGTGTTTGGAGTAGGTGTTTGGAGAGTTTTTCAGGAGATTGCTGCGTGGAGTGGGTTTGCATGTTTATACTTATTCTTTCCCATTTGGTTTCTTTTTTCCTTTTCCTCCAGTTTTCCACTGTGTTGTTTTATGAGTGCATTTTTATGATGGTAGTTTTCTTATTTACCTTTCTGTTTACCCCTGACTGTCTGTTTGGTGTTTTCCTCTACAGTTCAGCCTCACACCTCTCTAGGTGTGGGAGGGAACAGATAAGGGTAAGATAGGAGCATAGCTAGGTAGAAGACTGTGGCATCTCCACCATCTAGGTTAATCCGGGGGACAGTGATAGTCTAGTGCGCCCCTAGTTTGAGGGATCGGGTAGGTGCCCACAGTCCCTTGTCACTATGTGAGAGATATCTAAGCTACTGCAATGCCCTGTACATTAGGTAAGCGACATAGCGAATCAGAAGAACTATACTACATTTCTAATTTGAGTTATTTGCTAATAATTTTTTTTATAACTACTGCTTATTAGGATAGGATCATGGAGATGGGAATACCCCTTTAAATATATGGTATACCTTTTTTCTACAGAATGCTTTTTTTTTTAAAAAGCGTAGTCAATTTCTACAGATTTGGAAAATGACTCGGTTTCATTTCCACAGTCAAGACTTTTAATGAAAGATAAAACAGCACTTGTTCTATCCAAATATGAAAAAAACATACAAATTTAGACTATTATTTATGGATGTGTAATGGACTTAACAATTTCCAAAACTCTTTTTAAAGACCAGGCAAATTTATTATGCTTGTTAATGTTCTGCTGACATTGGCAGCTTTGTTTTTCATCCAGCGGAGCTGAAGGAAACCATAAGGAGTGAAAAAACAAAACTCAAATTGCTATAACAAGAAACAGGACTAACAATTATTTTGTGTATGGATATAAGCTTTCTATGTTTACATTTATATTTATTAACAGTTTTTTTAATAATTTGAGATTTGTTTATTCATTTATTTTGTGAATTTTTGAGTTTTGCGAGTTATATCTATGACTCAGCTTTTCTTTAATTATTTAGTATACTTATTATATTGTATTTTTCTGTACTTATGTCTCTTCCTCAATCTTCAACATTTATCTTGAATTTTGAGCGCATGGTTTTCTGCAAGCCCTATTTGATTAATAGGACAACCATTGGACAATCATTTTTCCAACAAATCTACCACGTGAGAATACAATCTAACAAGGTAATGTTTTCTCTAGGCCATGTTCACATGTAGCGTAAATACCGCGCGTTTTTGCTGTATTCTTTTATGTAGAAAATCTGATGGTTTTAACTGTACCAGTAACATGGATGTGATTTCATGAAAACTCATGCTCACTGTGCAGGTGAAGACGCATGTAAAAAAAATCAGCTGTGTTTTTAAGTACAGAATCAAAGCTTTACGGTACTAAATTAAAAACACTCATTCAACTCTGTACCAAAATCGCATTAAAGGGTAAAATACAGCAAAAATACAATATCAGAGGATATTCAGAGAAGATAGTTGTTGTGTATTATAGTGTAGACAACTTCCTAAAATATGCGGATAAAAGCAACAGAAAATGCAGTATTTACTCTATGTGCGAATACAGCCTTAAAGTTCCTGTTCTCCCTACTTTCATGCAGATCATTTATTTTGAAGTCTGTATCTGTATGCACATGTGTGTATATATCTATCTATCTATATTTATCTATCTATCTATCTATCTATCTATCTATATATATACACTGTGTTCCAAATTATTATGCAAATAATATTTTCTCAGATTTTCCAAAATTACCTATATGAATTGCAGTCATTGTAATTTTCCAGCCAAATAACTATTAGAGTACAATTGAAAGTTTTTTGTACAAACTGCCTATGATAACAGTATATTTTTAAAAAAATTAAAAACTCAAACTGCACTCAAATTGCATGTTCCAAATTGTTATGCACAGCAGAGTTTTCAACCTTTTCATTTTAATAAAGAACAAAAAAATGGTCATTTTTGAAATTATAAGCATTCAACTCAAAACTTTATTCTAGGTGATGTTACATTTGCACATAGGACCCCTTGTTCGAAAGGAGCTTCTGAACTCTCTCGTCCATTGAGTTTGTCAGGTTTTGGATGGTTTCTGCTTCAATTGTTTTGCATAAGGACAGAATACCCTCCCAGAGCTGTTGCTTAGATGTGAACTGCCTCGCGCCATCATAGACACTCCTTTTGATGATGCTCCAGAGGTTCTCAATGGGGTTGAGGTCAGGGGAGTATGGGTGCCACACCATAAGTTTGTCCCCTTTTATGCCCATAGCAGCCAGAGATGCAGATGTGTTATGTGCAGCATGAGACGGGGCATTATCATGCATGAAAATGATCTTGCTGCGGAATGCACGGTTCTTCTTCTTGAACCATGGAAGGAAGTGCTGTTTGAGAAACTCAACATACATTATGGAGTTCATCTTTACCCCTTCAGGGATCCTAAAAGGGCCGACAATCTCTCTCCCCATGATTCCAGACCAAAACATTACTCCACCTCCTCCTTGTTAGCGCCGTAGCCGTGTTTGCATGGGGTGTCCATCAACCAGCCATCCTCCACTCCATCCATCTGGACCATCGAGATAATTTCATGCATGATAATGCGCAGTCTCATGCTGCACATAACACATCTACATCTCTGGCTGCTATGGGCATAAAAGGGGACAAACTTATGGTGTGGCACCCATACTCCCCTGACCTCAACCCCATTGAGAACCTCTGGAGCATCATCAAAAGGAGTGTCTATGATGGCGCGAGGCAGTTCACATCTAAGCAACAGCTCTGGGAGGGTATTCTGTCCTCATGCAAAACAATTAAAGCAGAAACCATCCAAAACCTGACAAATTCAATAGATGAGAGAGTTCAGAAGCTCCTTTCGAACAAGGGGTCCTATGTGCAAATGTAACATCACCTAGAATAAAGTTTTGAGTTGAAAACTGTTTGATTTCAGTTTGTAATAACCTGCTAATGCTTATAATTTAAAAAATGACCATTTTTTTGTTCTTTATTAAAATGAAAAGGTTGAAAACTCTGCTGTGCATAATAATTTGGAACATGCATTTTGAGAGCAGTTTGAGTTTTTTATTTTTTAAAAAATATACTGTTATCATACGCAGTTTGTACAAAAACCTTTCAATTGTACTCTAATAGTTATTTGACTGGAAAATTACTATGACTGCAATTCATATAGGTAATTTGGAAAAATCTGAGAAAATATTATTTGCATAATAATTTGGAACACAGTGTATATATATATATAGAGAGAGAGAGAGAGAGAGAGAGAGAGAGAGAGAGAAATATACACAGTTAAGGAAATAATTATTTGATCCCTTGCTGTTTTTGCAAGTTTGCTCACTGACAAAGACATGAACAGTCTATAATTTTAAGGGTAGGTTAATTTGAGAGATAGAATATCCAAAAAAAAATAAATTTTGCAATGAGAAATAAGTATTTGATTCCTCTGGCAAACAACACTTAATACTTGGTGGCAAAACCCTTGTTGGCAAGCGCAGCAGTCAGATGTTTTTTGTAGTTGATGATGAGGGTTGCGCACATGTCAGGAGGAATTTTGGTCCACTCCTCTTTGCAGATCATCTCTAAATCATTCAGATTTTGAGGCTGTCGCTTGGCAACTCGGAGCTTCAACTCCCTCCATAAGTTTTCTATGGAATTAAGGTCTGGAAACTGGCTAGGCCACTCCATGACCTTAATATGCTTATTTTTGAGCCACTCCTTTGTTTCCTTGGCTGTACGTTTTGGGTCATTTTCTTGCTGGAAGACCTAGCCACAACCCATTTTTAATGTCCTGGCGGAGGGAAGGAGGTTGTCACTCAGGATTTTATGCTACATGGCTCCATCCATTCTCCCATTGATGTGGTGAAGTAGCCCTGTGCCCTTTGCAGAGAAAACCCCCCAAAACATAATGTTTCCACCCGGTGTGTTTCTCTAGTGCACGTAAGCACTAAGAGGACTGATTGGTGCACCTGAGACCAGGTTATGGGTAGCTTGGAGAGATGGGCGGGTGTAGCTCCCCACATACCTCAACTCTGGGTGTGTTTAACAACCTAGAAAATGGAGGCCGTTTGTTTGGCACATGGTCTGTGTTTGGAGGGAGAAGGCCTCCTGTGTGATGTCATCTCCAGACTGAGCCAGTGAGCTGAACGCTACCCAGACGGTGTGTCCACAGGACTGGCTAAGCAGAGACTTGCTTAAAGGACACTTTGCTTTGTTTTGCCTGAACTAAAGGCTGTTATTTTCCTTTCTGCTTTTTTCGGGTTTATGAGGTAATAAACCGACATAAAGATTTAAAGGAACATGCCTCCTGTTTTCCTCCCGTCGCACCCAAGTGAGCAAAATCTCTACAATATACATATATTATATATATATTTATATATATATATATATATATATATATAGTACAGACCAAAAGTTTGGACACACCTTATCATTTAAAGATTTTTCTGTATTTTCTTGACTATGAAAATTGTACATTCACACTGAAGGCATCAAAACCATGAATTAACACATGTAGAATTAAATACTTAACAAAAAAGTATGAAACAACTGAAAATATGTCTTATATTCTAGGTTCTTCAAAGTAGCCACCTTTTGCTTTGATGACTGCTTTGCACACTCTTGGCATTCTCTTGATGAGCTTCAAGAGGTAGTCACCGGAAATGGTCTTCCAACAATCGTGAAGGAGTTCCCAGAGATGCTTAGCACTTGTTGGCCCTTTTGCCTTCACTCTGCAGTCCAGCTCACCCCAAACCATCTCAATTGGGTTCAGGTCTGGTGACTGTGGAGGCCAGGTCATCTGGCGTAGAACCCAATCACTCTTCCTCTGGGTCAAATAGCCCTTACTCAGCCTGGAGGTGTGTTTGGGGTCATTGTCCTGTTCAAAAATAAATGATGGTCCAACTAAACGCAAACCGGTTGGAATAGCATGCCGCTGCAAGATGCTGTGGTAGCCATGCTGGTTCAGCATGCCTTCAATTTTGAATAAATCCCCAACAGTGTCACCAGCAAAGCACCCCCACACCATCACACCTCCTCCTCCATGCTTCACGGTGGGAACCAGGCATGTAGAGTCCATCTGTTCACCTTTTCTGCATCACACAAAGACATGGTGGTTGGAACCAAAGATCTCAAATTTGGACTCATCAGACTAAAGCACAGATTTCCACTGGTCTAATGTCCATTCCTTGTGTTCTTTAGCCCAAACAAGTCTCTTCTGCTTGTTGCCTGTCCTTAGAAGTGGTTTCCTAGCAGCCATTTTACCATGAAGGCCTGCTGCACAAAGTCTCCTCTTAACAGTTGTTGAAGAGATGTCTCTGCTGCTAGAACTCTGTGTGGCATTGACCTGGTCTCTAATCTGAGCTGCTGTTACCCTGCGATTTCTGAGGCTGGTGACTCAGATAAACTTATCCTCAGAAGTAGAGGTGACTCTTGGTCTTCCTTTCCTGGGGCGGTCCTCATGTGAGTCAGTTTCTTTGTAGCGCTTGAAGGTTTTTGCAGCTGCACTTGAGGACACTTTCAAAGTTTTCCCAATTTTTCGCACTGACTGACCTTCATTTCTTAAAGTAATGATGGCCACTCGTTTTTCTTTGCTTAGCTGCTTTTTTCTTGCCATAATACAAATTCTAACAGTCTATTCAGTAGGACTATCAGCTGTGTATCCACCAGACTTCTGCACAACACAACTGATGGTCCCAACCCCATTTATAAGGCAAGAAATCCCACTTATTAAACCTGACAGGGCACACCTGTGAAGTGAAAACCATTTTCGGTGACTACCTCTTGAAGCTCATCAAGAGAATGCCAAGAGTGTGAAAAAGTAGTCATCAAAGCAAAATGTGGCTACTTTGAAGAACCTAGAATATCAGACATATTTTCAGTTGTTTCACACTTTTTGTTAAGTATATACAGTGCCTACAAGTAGTATTCAACCCCCTGCAGATTTAGCTGGTTTGATAAGATGCAAATAAGTTAGAGCCTTCAAACTGCAAACGAGAGTAGGTTTTATGAACAGAAGCATAAATCTTACAAACCAAAAAGTTATGTTGCTCAGTTGAATTTTATTAAATTTTAAACATAAAAGTGTGGGTCAATTATTATACAACCCCTATGTTTAATATTTTGTGGAATAACCCTTGTTTGCAATTACAGCTAATAATCGTCTTTTATAAGACCTGATCAGGCCGGCACAGGTCTGTGGAGTTATCTTGGCCCACTCCTCCATGCAGATCTTCTCCAAGTTATCTAGGTTCTTTGGGTGTCTCATGTGGACTTTATTCTTGAGCTCCTTCCACAAGTTTTCAATTGGGTTAAGGTCAGGAGACTGACTAGGCCACTCCAACACCTTGACTTTTTCCCTATTGAACCAGGCCTTGGTTTTATTGGCTGTGTGCTTTGGGTCGTTGTCTTGTTGGAAGATGAAATTACGACCCATCTTAAGATCCTTGATGGAGGAGCGGAGGTTCTTGGCCAAAATCTCCAGGTAGGCCGTGCTATCCATCTTCCCATGGATGCGGACCAGATGGCCAGGGCCCTTGGCAGAGAAACAGCCCCACAGCATGATGCTGCCACCACCATGCTTGACTGTAGGGATGGTATTCTTGGGGTCGTATGCAGTGCCGTCCAGTCTCCAAACGTCACGTGTGTGGTTGGCACCAAAGATCTCGATCTTGGTCTCATCAGACCATAGAACCTTGAACCAGTCTGTCTCAGAGTCCTCCAAGTGATCATGAGCAAACTGTAGACGAGCCTTGACATGACGCTTTGAAAGTAAAGGTACCTTACGGGCTCGTCTGGAACGGAGACCATTGCGGTGGAGTACGTTACTTATGGTATTGACTGAAACCAATGTCCCCACTGCCATGAGATCTTCCTGGAGCTCCTTCCTTGTTGTCCTTGGGTTAGCCTTGACTCTTCGGACAAGCCTGGCCTCGGCACAGGAGGACACTTTCAAAGGCTGTCCTGGCCGTGGAAGGCTAACAGTAGTTCCATAAGCCTTCCACTTACGGATGATGCTCCCAACAGTGGAGACAGGTAGGCCCAACTCCTTGGAAAGGATTTTGTACCCCTTGCCAGCCTTGTGACCCTCCATGATCTTGTCTCTGATGGCCTTGGAATGCTCCTTTGTCTTTCCCATGTTGACCATGTCTGAGTGCTGTTCACAAGTTTGGTGAGGGTCTTAAATAGTCAGAAAAGGCTGGCAAAAGAGATCTTTAATCCACACATGTGAAGCTCATTATTCTTGGTGCCTGAACTACTTCTTAATACTTTAGGGGGACCAAACAGAATTCTTGTGGTTTGAGGGGTTGAATAATAAATGACACTCTGAATTAACTTTTTACGTTTATAAAAAAAAAAAAAAAATTTGCTGCAGTGCTTTTCCCACTTCCAGGCTGATCTACAGTACAAATGTCACAATGCCAAGTTAATTCCGTATGTGTCAACCAGCTAAATCTGCAGGGGGTTGAATACTACTTGTAGGCACTGTAATTCCACGTGTGTTAATTCATAGTTTTGATGCCTTCAGTGTGAATGTACAATTTTCATAGTCATGAAAATACAGAAAAATCTTTAAATGAGAAGGTGCGTCCATATCTCTACAGTGGGGAAAAAAGTATTTAGTCAGCCACCAATTGTGCAAGTTCTCCCACTTAAAAAGATGAGAGAGGCCTGTAATTGACATCATAGGTAGACCTCAACTATGAGAGACAAAATGAGAAAACAAATCCGGAAAATCACATTGTCTGATTGGGAAATAAATTGTTTTCCAAATTTTGGTGGAAAATAAGTATTTGGTCAATTACAAAAGTTCATCTCAATACTTTGTTATATATCCTTTGTTGGCAATGACAGAGGTCAAACGTTTTCTGTAAGTCTTCACAAGGTTGGCACACACTGTTGTTAGTTTGTTGGCCCATTCCTCCATGCAGATCTCCTCTAGAGCTGTGATGTTTTGGGGCTGCCGCTGGGCAAGTGGCTAGGCCACTCCAGGACCTTGAAATGCTTCTTAAGAAGCCACTCCTTTGTTGCCCTGGAGGTGTGCTTGGGATCTTTGTTATGCTGAAAGACTCAGCCATGTTTCATCTTCAATGCTGCTGATGGAAGGAGGTTTGCACTCAAAATGTAACGATACATGTCCCCATTCATTCTTTCATGTATAAGGATCAGTTGTCCTGGTCCCCCCTTGGCAGAGAAACAGCCCCAAAGCATGATGTTTCCATCCCCATGCTTCACAGTAGGTATAGTGTTCTTTGGATGCAACTCAGCATTCTTTCTCCTCCAAACACGATAAGTTGTGTTTCTACCAAATAGTTCTACTTTGCTTTCATCTGATCATATGACATTCTCCCAATACTCATCTGGATCATCCAAATGCTCCCTAGCAAACTTCAGATGGGCCCGGACATGTAATGGCTTAAGCAGGGGGACACGTCTGGCACTGTAGGATCTAAGTCCCTGGCGGCGTAGTGTGTTACTGATGGTAGCCTGCGTAACGTTGGTCCCAGCTCTCTGAAGGTCATTCACTAGGTCCCCCCTTGTGGTTCTGGGATTTTTGCTCACCGTTCTTGAGATCATTTTAACCCCACGGGGTGAGATCTTGTGTGGAGCTCCAGATCGAGGGAGATTATCAGTGGTCTTGTATATCTTCCATTTTCTAATTATTGCTCCCACAGTTGATTTCTTCACACCAGGCTGCTTGCCTATTGTAGATTCTGTCTTCCCAGCCTGGTGCAGGGCTGCAATTTTGTTTCTGGTGTCCTTTGACAGCTCTTTGGTCTTCACCATAGTGGAGTTTGGAGTGTGACTGTTTGAGGTTGCGGACGAGTGTCTTTTATACGGATAACAAGTTCAAACAGGTGCCAGTACTACAGGTAATGAGTGGAGGACAGAGGAGCCTCTTAAAGAAGAAGTTACAGGTCTGTGAGAGCCAGAAATCTTGCATGTTTGTAATTTACCAAATACTTATTTTCCTCCAAAATTTGAAAAAAAATTCTTTCCAAATCAGACAATGTGATTTTCAGGATTTGTTTTCTCATTTTGTCTCTCATAGTTGATGTCTACCTATGATGTCAATTACAGGCCTCTCTCATCTTTTTAAGTGGGAGAACTTGCATAATTGGTGGCTGACTAAATACTTTTTTTCCCCACTATATATATATATATATATATATATATATATATATATATATATATATATATATGCATATACATATATATATATATATATATATATATTTATATATATATTGTAATGCAGCGACTTGCTGGCATTACGGTAATGGTCTAGGATGTGTTTTACCTGACCATATACCTTCCCCCTCAGGTGACTGGTCACATGACTGTGACATCACACAGGTCCTGTATGCACAGTAAAGGTCTGTACACATGACTGGGACAGCACACAGGACCTATACACACAGCTGACTGCGACATCAGCAAGGTCCTGTCTGTGTATGTATGTGTGCTACAGGATATATAAACCCTGGTAATTTGAGACAGGTGTGGTCGGTGTGAGGCGTGAGGCCTGTGCTCCGTGTGTGTGGGACACCGTTTGTGAGAGGCCTAGTGAGGCCGAGAGTGAAGCCTGGCAGCCTGAAAGGCCGAGCCTGGATCCTGTGCGTGGATGTCATTGGCCTTTGAGGGAGAGCCGGCTTGGTGAAGAACCCTGAAAGGCGCAGGCTGGATGTCAAGTGTGGAAGACATACCAGTAGCCTACGAGGGGACGACGGCTAGAGACCCCCACCTGGGAAAGCCGCAAAGCCACAGTGGTGGCGGAATAAACGGACTGTAGCAGCCAAAACCCGCTAAAGGTAAAAACGCTGCGTTATATGGACATTTATGTTGTTGCCTAGCCGAGGGCTATAACGGGAGCCAAGTGGACGTATCTGTCGCTGGAAAGGCTCCCGTTTTGTGATGTGTGTAATATGCCGGTCTGCCACTTGAGAAGCTCCTGGAGGTGATAGGTGTAAACATGCCGGGCGTATACTAAGATGGACTGTGTGATTAGCAGTTTATGACAAAATAATAAACTGCATTGTGAATTATCGGAAGGACATTGCTTATGTGCCTTAATTGACCCGGTGCAGTGAGTATCCCCCATTATGATGACTAGCGCTGCCTTACATGTGGTTCGAGAATGCGGGCAACAGCAGCCCGGTTGCTAGGGGCAACGGCACAGGACGACAAGTGTGGATAAAGCATCTTGCTGCAACTCGGCGGGGTTGCGAAGATTGTCGTCGCACTCAAATCCGGTTGTTTGCTGCAACTCGGCGGGGTTGCGAAGATTATCGTCGCACTCAAGCCTGGTTTGCGGTGGCTCGGCGGGGCCACAAATATTTTTTCCGGGAGAGCGGTGAAGTTCTAGTGTGAACAGCGTACCGCAATGGCTGTGAGCAAAGCAGCAGATCTGTCTGGAGCTATTCAGCGGTTGAAGGGCCGGTTGGGACCGGACAGGTATTTGGGAAACTTTTACTGGACATGGTGCAGAAACCGCAGGAGCTGTGGGCACCATATGGAATGGCTGCAGTGGACCATTCTATGGACTCTCCGGGGGCGCCAGTGTTGTCCCAGAGTGCCCGGGGAGGTGGTAAGAGATGTTGTGAACTGAGCCCTAAGACTACTGCTGATTTTTTGTGTAAAAATTACCCTGCCGGTGTGGTTGTTAAAAAGGGGATGGAGTCTAAAAAAGGGGCGGATTTTCACAAGAGTGTGGACTGCAGAAAACTGGAAATTGTTACTGGTTGTGGGTTTGTTCCTCCTAAAAATGATAATGTGACCGTTGATAACGGGGTAACTCCAGTAGAAGGGGGTGATGTCAAAGTGGGAGGTGACCTGTTAGTCCACAACACCATGGGGAGTGACACAGACCCCGTAGCTGACTGTGACACTATGAAAGTAAAAAGTGAGTTCGGTCAGGAGGGGCTAGACGAGGGGAGAGAGTCCCCCTCTCGTCTTCGACGGCGCAAGGGCCACAAAAAGGTTGCTCCGGTAGTACTCCCTGAAAATGAAAATAAAGAGAATATAGTACTGTGTGCCTATGCTTCAACTGTGGATCCTCCTTTAGAGGTAGAAGAGGAGATGACGTTGCCAGTAGCAACCTCCGGTACGGTACTGAGACTGACGGATCAGGATCTGACAGTCCTGAAATGGGAGGCGGCCAGTCATGACCAAGAGCTGGAGCCTATCAGGCCGCAGTGTCAGATTGACGTGCAGCAGTTATGTGAAAACCTGGGGAACGTGTCCTCAGACCAGCTGAACCTGGAGTCTGAGCAGCAGAAAATATACCAGGTTATGAGGAACTGGCAGCGAGACATGGAGGGAAGCAATGCGGAAATTAACCATTGGAAGGAAATGTTCTACGGAATTAAGGAGGACCGCCGCAAAATCAAGGAGGAGGTTTTTCAATTACAGATTGACAAAGCGGTGTGTGAAGATGAGTTATGAGAGGTGAAAGATCACTTCTCCCTGGTACAGTTAGAGCTGTCTGCCCTCAAAGAGGCGCTGCAGCATGAAGTTGCTGGGCGTGAACAAAACCTAGAACGATTGCGCGAACAGTTCAACCAGGAGCTGTGTGACTCCAAGAAGGAGTGTGATGAAAAGTTCGGTATGGAACTGCAACAACTTAAGAGAGATTATGAGGATCTCCTCAAGGTAAAAGAAAAACTAGAGGAGGATAAGGCGGGTGCAGAGCAAGTGCGCCAAGTGGGTGAGACCACTCTGCAAGAGACCCGTGAGCAGAATGATGATCTCCGTGGAAAGACCCTAGGTCTGGAAGCTCAGGTGAAGGAGCTACAGATGTCCTGTGAAACTCTCCAGAGGGCGGAGACGTGCCTTAAAGAAACAGTCAGCAAGATGGAAGCTGAACGGAAAAAGATGGAGGAGTCCATCGGAGAAGCCACAGACCAGGGCCAGGAGTTGGCCGCTGGTGATGGGAGGTATGAAGCAGATACCTCCTCGAGTGATGCGAGCTTGGATGATTCGGTGGAAGTAAGAGCCGAGATCAGGGAGCTCAAGGAATTGCTTCAGGCCCATTTGAAGCAAAAGAGGTCTGAGAGAACTCTACTGTTAAAAGAGCAGTTGAAGCAGGAAGAGCTACAGAGACAGGCTGCTGAGAGATGAGTGACGGAGCTAGAGGAAGAGGTTTCCGGGCTCAAAAGTCGCCTGACAAAGTATCACTCCGTGAACGAGGCCTCCTTGGAGAAGGAAAAGGACAAACACGTTGCACTCACTCCCTTATACTATGAGAAGGTGGACCTGAGGAGAGCTAAGAGCATGGTAACAGAAGATAAAAATGAAGTGGAAGTGGTCAAGACGAAAATTCGTGAATTTGTAGCTGTGAGTCAGCTCAGGGTAAGCATACAGGGAGAAGAAGCTGAAAGTCAGTTATCCCTGAACCCTGAGCTGGTTGATCGTCTGGAAACTACTGGTGAGACCGAATCGTCTTGGTACAAATGCCTCGTAGATGTACCCGAGGATTTGAGGGAAGAATGCACCCGTGAGTCCGAGCATGAAGAGTTTAAGAAGGCTGTGGGAGCCTGTAAGGTGTACTTGACCTCCGAAGCTAAACAGCTGGTGGTTCTGTCCATGACCGAAATCACAGTGAAGAGGGTGGCGATCCTAAGTGATATGCATTGGCGATGTATTCGCACGAAGCGGTTTCTCCGGTTGAAGACGGAACAAGCCGTTAGACAACTGGAGATGATGAGGAAAGCTCACAGTATGCATGAAGAGGTCATCCGGGTGCCTCATGTTCTGGTGAGAAAGCTCATTGGGAGAAGCGGTCGAGCCATGCAGATGATGGTCAAGAAGTCTGGTGTGGTGAAAGTAAGCAGTCCACGTGATCATCAGGACTGGATCACAGACGAAGATGGCATGGTGTCCTTCTCCGCTGTAGGAACAGAAGAAAGCCTAGAATATATACGCATGCTGATTGAGTACCGAGTGACCTACCTGCAGGAGATAGAACAATTGAATCTCGCTAGACTGCGAGTAGATAGACAGCATCATCGGAGCAGCAGAAGATGGAAGCCGTCTAGAAATAGTGAGACCCGACAGAGAAAGGGCCCCCTGAATAACAGAACAGCTATAGCTGGAGTTAGGGACCTTTCAAGATGTCCTGAGAGTAGTGGGCGTGGGTTTAGAGGTAGTGAGACCTCCAGTAACTCAGGTTTGAGCAGCCCTTACAAACGACCCCATAGAGGACGGGACAGTACGGAGTCGAACCGGACCTTAGATACCAGGGCATGTGAGTCACACCGCTGTAAGACTGACCGCTGGGAGCGGGGGAGGTCTGACAAGATTATGACTGACCGCTGGGAGCGGGGGAGCTCTGACAAGGTTACGACCCGGAAAGGTGACCCGACGAAGTCAGTGACAGTGACAAATGGTAGGTCCCTAAGGAATGGGCTAATGTCATTGACTAATATTCCAGGGGCTGAACAGCGCAATTGACAAGTACATGGTCTCGGTATGAGCTGTGGGATATGAGGTGATTGTGCATATTATGTGTTCAACACCACAAGTTTGAACAGAGGAGGGGAGATATGTAATGCAGCGACTTGCTGGCATTACGGTAATGGTCTAGGATGTGTTTTACCTGACCATATATCTTCCCCCTCAGGTGACTGGTCACATGACTGTGACATCACACAGGTCCTGTATGCACAGTAAAGGTCTGTACACATGACTGGGACAGCACACAGGACCTATACACACAGCTGACTGATCACATGACTGTGACATCAGCAAGGTCCTGTCTGTGTATGTATGTGTGCTACAGGATATATAAATCCTGGTAATTTGAGACAGGTGTGGTCGGTGTGAGGCGTGAGGCCTGTGCTCCGTGTGTGTGGGACACCGTTTGTGAGAGGCCTAGTGAGGCCGAGAGTGAAGCCTGGCAGCCTGAAAGGCCGAGCCTGGATCCTGTGCGTGGATGTCAGTGGCCTTTGAGGGAGAGCCGGCTTGGTGAAGAACCCTGAAAGGCGCAGGCTGGATGTCAAGTGTGGAAGACATACCAGTAGCCTACGAGGGGACGACAGCTAGAGACCCCCACCTGGGAAAGCCGCAAAGCCACAGTGGTGGCGGAATAAACGGACTGTAGCAGCCAAAACCCGCTAAAGGTAAAAATGCTGCGTTATATGGACATTTATGTTGTTGCCTAGCAGAGGGCTATAACGGGAGCCAAGTGGACGTATCTGTCGCTGGAAAGGCTCCCGTATTGTGATGTGTGTAATATGCCGGTCTGCCACTTGAGAAGCTCCCGGAGGTGATAGGTGTAAACATGCCGGGCGTATACTAAGATGGACGGTGTGATTAGCGGTTTATGACGAAATAATAAACTGCATTGTGAATTATCGGAAGGACATTGCTTATGTGCCTTAATTGACCCGGTGCAGCGAGTATCCCCCATTATGATGACTAGCGCTGCCTTACAATATATATATATATATATATTTATATTTATATTTACAGCTGAGGTTTATCTATGGGGAGGAAACGAGCAGGTAGTCAGCCACCTGACAATAAGTATGTACAATAAATGGAATCTCAATTCTGAATAATTTCAGAAAAAAATTCCAATGCTTCAATAGTATGAAGTGTTTAAGCAATACTACCATGCAATACTGCCATACAGTTCACAAATAATGCATCAAAGTGAATCTGTCAGTTGGAGCAACCCTCCTAAGCAGTCTATATGGGCAGGTAGGTCATAGGAAGCTGAATGAAATGATATCTTGATATCTGTGATCCGATGTCTTATTCCAGAGAAATCCATGTTTTTCTTATATGTAAATGAGCTGTTCAGGACTATGAGCCGACACTGATCTGCATGAGAATCTGCCTTTAGTGCTTATTTTACATGAATGGTGGAATTACCAGTGTGAGACATGTAACTAACACAATACAGCAGAACTTTAACTTTTCTCAAAACAAACACATTTCCTCCTGTTTTGCTGTTTTGCAACCCTGTCTGCCTGTGAGATGGAAGCTGAAACAGAGAGGAACCTACAGATGTGTCAGTTATAATAACACACAGCTCTGCAGTGAGATCAGGAGAGCAAAGAACGGCCATTACACATCTCACTGGTAACTCCCCCGTCATGTAAAATAAGCCTTGGAGGCAGATTCTCATGCACATCAGAGTCTGGCCCATAGCTTGAAACTGCTCATTTACATGTAAGAAAAGCATGGATTTCTCTGAAATAAGACATCAGATCGCATATATCAAGATATAATTTTATTCAGCTTCCTATGACCTGCATACTCATACAGTGGCATGTAAAGGTTTGGGCACCCTTGGTTAAAATTACTGTTATTGTGAACAGTTAAGCAAGTTAAAGATGAAATGAGGTCTAATATGGCTAAAGTTAAAGATGACACATTTTCTTTGTATTTTAGGCAAAAAAAAGTAATTTTTTACATTTTAAAAATTACAAAAAGTAAAATAAGCCTATTCAAAGGTTTGGGCACCCTGCATGGTTAGTACCTAGTAGCACCCCCTTTTGCAAGTATCACAGCTTGTAAATATACTTTTTGTAGTCAGCCAAGAGTCTTTCAATTGTTGTTTGAGGGATTTTCATCCATTCTTCCTTGAAAAATTCTTCCAGTTCTGTGGGATTCCTGGGTCATCTTGCATGTGTGGAGGTTTCACCAATTTAAGATACACTAGGTAACTGCTCTCCTCCAAATTAAAGATGTCCGAATGCATGCAGAGAAGCTAATTAACCAAATCTACTAATCTGGTTGAAAAATTTCACTCAGAGACTGAACCATGCAAATGGCATACTTTATTACGTAGACATGGGGTTATATAGTATTCTACTTCTAGGTTGGATTAGTAACATTTATTGCTCTTTTCTGATAACTCGGCACACTGTAATTTGCTCATCCATGTATCTTTTGACCTTAGTAACGCCTTAGGAATTCCAATGGGAGGGGGTGAGTTTGTCTCTCAGCGCCATCTTTGCCAACTCGACATGAATCTCTCTGTTATCAGCCATGCACATGCATACGTCATTCCCAGGAAATCATTTAGTTGTTCATGTCTACAAATTAGAACAGAAGCTGTTAGTTATATATTCATTAACTATTAACATAATCCATGTGCATATACACATTTGCATACATACATACACATAGATTATTCCATTGATTCACACTGATTAGGTAATCTATTAAAAGAAACTAATTGATTTTCTATAATATATATATTTTACCTTGACACATGCACTGTTATTATGAGGTCTAGCAACAGATTTTCAATGATGTCCAGATCAGGGGACTATGAGGGCCATTGTAAAACCTTCAGCTTGCACCTTTTGAGGTAGTCTATTGTGAATTTTGACGTGTGTTTAGGATCATTATCCATTTGTAGAAACCAGGCTCTTTTCAACTTCAGCTTTTTTACAGATGGTGTTATGTTTGCATCAAGAATTTGTTGAAATTTCATTGAATCCATTCTTCCCCCTAGCTGAGAAATGTTCCCCACCCCATTATCTGCAACACAACTCCAAAGTATAATTAATCCACCCCCATGCTTAATGGTTGGCGAGATGTTCTTTTCTTGAAATTCTGTGCCCTTTTTTCTCCTCACATACCTTTGATCATTGTGGCTAAAGAGTTCTTTTTTAACCTCATCGGTCCACAGGACTTGTTTCCAAAATGCATCAGGCTTGTTTAGATCTTCTTTTGCATACTTCTGACATTGAATTTTATGGTGAGGACCCAGGAGAGGTTTTCTTCTGATGACTCTTCCAAGAAGGCCATATTCATACAGGTGTCTCTGAATAATAGAACAATATGCCACAACTCCAGAGTCTGCTAAATCTTTCTGAAGGTCTTTTGCAGTCAAGCGGGGGTTCTGATTTGCCTCTCTAAAAATTCTACGAGCAGCTTTCTTTAAAATTTTGCTTGGTCTTTCAGACCTTATCTTGACCTCCACTGTTGCTGTTGACAGACATTTCTTAATTACATTTCAAATTGAGAAAAAAGGCAACTTGGAAATGCTTTGCTATCCTCTTATAACCTTCTCCTGCTTTGTGGGCCTCAGCATTTTCATTTTCAGAGTGCTAGCCAGCTGCTTAGAAGAACCCATGGCTGCAGTTTTTTAGCACAAGATTAGAGGAGGCTGGGTTTTTATAAAAATGCGAAATTTGCATCACCTGGCTTTTCCTAATGATGATAGTGAACAAGCCATAACCCTAAAAGGCTAATTAAGGTCTGAAACCTTGGTCAAAGTTATCTGAGCATACAAATCTCCAAGGGTGCCCACTTTTGCATCGGCCAATTTTCCTCTCTCTAAGTTTTAAAATGTAAAAAATGACAATGTATATATTTTTTAGCCTAATATCCAAAAGAAATGTGTCATTTTTTTTTACATAAGTGTGACATCCATGTGCTTTCGTTTTCATACAACTACAATAAAACATGTACATTATCACGTTTCCCATGTTTATAATAGAAATCTATCCTTAAAAATCAGATGCTGCTCTGTCGGATCCATTCTTTTTCTCGCACTGATAGACTTGAATGAGTGAGTCTTATCCAAAACTTGGATGAAAGTGGTTCATGCTACGATTTTTTTCTCAGAGACACTCGGACCGAGAAAAAAATTGTTCATCTGAAACGCATTATTAAATAATATGGGTCAATGTGCTGTCTAATTAAAATTCGGATCGCGCATATCTACATGAGCCCTTAAGGTGATAAAAATAAAAGTGCTATGAACTGTATGAGTTAGAAGTTAATTGAAGTCCATTTTACATCCAAATTGACAGTACTCAGACTGACTGAAGACAGCTTCTGATGTCTGACAGAATTAGGGCATGCTACAAGTTCCTAAATAAGCAATGAATCACCACCAAAATATATATATATACTCACCTAGCCCTCCACTGCCCTATCACGCAGCCCCTCTCCAGTCCTATAATTTTCTTCAGTCCAATCTTTAGATGGAGAAGATGCCAAGTCCAAAGAAGCCACTTACTAGACTAAATAAATTGACCGGACTGGAGCAGAGCCCCTTGCTACCCCAAATCATTTGAGGTGAATTCTTTGTTGCTTTGAATCAATCTGGTCATTTCTAGTCACAAGATAAACATCAGCTGTAAGGTTAAGTTCATACAATGAGCTTTTGGTGAGTTTTTGACACATTTTCACTGCATCAAAAACACAGTGTCTTACATTTCCAGCAAAGTGGATTAGATTCATAGAAATCTCGTTCTCATTGTGCTTATTTTTATGTGGCGTAAACTGACCTGTGGTGTTCATTTCAAATCCACAGCAAGTCAATTCCCTTGCAGGTATGCAGAGTTTTAGACCACCTTCACATGTTCAGTATTTGGTCAGTATTGTACATCAGTATTTGTAAGCCAAAATCAGGAGTGGGACAATCAGAGAAAAGTATAATAGAAACATGTCACCACTTCTGTATTTATCACCCACTCCTGGTTTTGGCTTATAAATACTGATGTGAAATATTGACCAAATACCAAATACTGAATGTGTGAACGTGGCTTTATGTGCAGATTTTCCCATAGATTTGAAATGAATGTAATCCGCACATGACTATATTAATAAAATTTTGTCAAAGCTAAATACCAAGAATAAAGTAGCTTTATTTAAGACAGGACAAACCAAAAGGACACAAAAATCGCAGCATAAAAAAAACGCACATAAAAAAAAAACTATGGAAAAAAGCAAATATAATAATTTAGCTAATAGGTGCATCAAAAACTCACCAACTCGCCTTAGTGGTTTTATTGTTATTGCTGATGGACGTGTGTGCATTTATCATCTTCTCCCCACATGACCTTCCAATAGTATGACGTAGTTACAGGGAGATCTGTTTGCTGTTCTCAGGATGTTCCAGTGTTGCTGGGCATTATTTCAAAGCACTAACAATGGTTCTTCTACTTGAAAGTGATCCATTTGAACCACCACTGTGTTCTTTAAACTGGCCTGAGGGTTTCCACCTTCAAAGGGAACATCTTATATTCAGCTGATTATCTGTCACTTTGGAATCAACAGTGCTGTCTATTTAATTTAACTAGCATGTTGTCAGTTTAACCAAGAGCACAACATATCCAAATGTGGTAAACATGTGTTGGCATCTAGTGGGCAAAGAATCTTCATCCCCATCCTTGTTCCTTGTTGAGTAGTAGGACATCTTCCAAAGAATGCTATTCCCACAACATTCTTATGACCTGAATGTGTCAGTTTATATGGCCGACCTGCACTGATTTCTTCAATGAAGAACAGAATATTGGCACAGCGCTGCATAACTCTTTGGATAAACTGTGGCCATATCTCTTCAGTTAAACCAGATTGCTTGGTTTACATTTCTTATCCTATCTGGCTCAGATGTCTGTCCTGTGAATTTCCAGTTGGTGTTTCCTGGTTTTTGGAAAATATTTGAAAGAAAATGCAGGTCTATGAAGACACAAATAGCAGGTGTTGTTTTTTATCCTTGGAAACAAAATATCTCCTTTATCAAGTAAGGTGAATGTGAGCAACTCCAAAATATGTGATTCACAATGAAACAGATAACACAAATAGGAAAGAAATAATGTATTTTAAACAGAGTACTGGAATAAACACATCATTCTCTGCAATTATTTCATCTTTGCTACATATTAATCTTTAATTTTAAATGTAATAATTAGTGATGAGTGAGCACTAAAATGCTCGGGTACTTGTTGTTCGAGTCAAGCAAATTGGAATACTCGGGTGCTCAACCCGAGCAACGAGCCCAATGTAAGTCTATGGGAAACTCGAGCATTTTTCTTGCAGCCCCCCCTGGCCATCTGCATAGAGCCAAAAACTTGCCCAAATCGATGGGAACAGTGTTCAAATGGCATGGGAACAGCATGGTAAAGACCCCAGGAAGCATTTCTGACTCCCAGATCACTGCGTTGTCAGAGGTATTACGCCACTTTTACGGACTCACAAGAAAACATACAAAAACGAAGCCAAAATGGATTTTCCTGGGAAATATGTTAAGGAACATCCTTTCCAGGGTAATGACTTGTATATAAGGCAAAATAAATATATAAAAAAAAAATTCTCCTCCACACCTTGGGCTATGTTCACAAGTAGCGTTTTTGATGTATTTTTGCACTTTTACCCTGGAAATGTCATTTTAACATTTTACAACCTTATCTGACCATGTGGCGTGTGACATATCATCAGACACATGCATACAGTGCTGAAAAGACATGGGAACAGCAAAGACCAGGGAAGACCCCTGGAAGCATCTCTGACTCCCAGTTCACTGCCTAAAAGTGTGCCCATCAGAAGTGATCATTGGCGCATGCGAAGATGCCTCTTGCCATGCACTTGTCGTTGCAGACCTGCAACAATCACCGTCCACGTCCTTGTTCCAGCACAGCGTTCAGTTGTCCCTACCCCATTCCTTGAAATGCAAGCGCAAGTATGCAGCCAGCCACCCACCCACAGGCCGCAATAGTAAACTGCCAGATTTCTGGGCAGCTGCTTGCACTTGAAATGTAGCCTTTTAGGCTCATGGAGGCAGAAGCTGTCCACAACCTCATGGCGGCGGCGGTCAGGTGTCCATACTCGGTCCCCAACCACCACTATTTCTCCTGGTGTCATCTCCGCCTTCCACAAGCATGGGTCCCACAACATTACCCGTGCCCTCCCCAGTGCACTTAAGTGGGAAGGACTGCTAAACCACAAACACGTGGACAGGTGAATGTGGCCAGGGATGGTACATCTCACTAGAGCCAGGTCCACAGTAAAAAAGCAGCCATAAAGTGTCCGGGAACCTTCCCACACACTTTTCTTAGCCAGGGCTGCTTCTTGGCAGGGTTGGAAGGACCCACCACAGAACTGGAGAATCCTCCGGTGGGCTTTGGCTTCTTCTTCATGAGAGTTCATAGTGTCGAGGTTGTGATGATGATAGAGGTCGTGATGATGATAGAGGCCACCATCTCCTTAGCTTGCTGCTGGTACTTTTCTTTTTTGTCTGCCAAATACATTAGTTTCTCAAAAAGGAGCTGAACATACTGAGTGACAGTAGGTGCAAGTTTCTCCAGTATGTTAGAGGGAGAACATAGAGGGCAGCACAGTGGCTCAGTGATTAGCAGTGCTGGGATCCAGGGTACAAATCCCACCAAGGACAACATCTGAAAGGATTTTGTATGTTCTCCTCGCGTTTAAGTGGGTTTCCCCCTCAGTAAAAAAGCAGCCATAGAGTGTCCAGGAACCTTACCACTCACTTTTTTTAGCCAGGGCTGCTTCTCGGCAGGGTTGGACGGGCCCACCATAGATCCGGAGAATCCAATGGTGGACCCTGGCTTCTCCTTCAGAAGAGTTCATAGTGCCAAGGTGAGGTCGTGATGATGATAGAGACCACCATCTGCTTAGTTTTCTGCTACTTGGAATGCAAGCGAAAGTATGCAGCCATATACCCACCCACAGGCCTCAATACTAAACTGCCACATTTCTGGACTGCCTGCTTGCTTGCACTTGAAATGTGGCTTTTTAGGCTTGAGGAGGCAAAAGCTGTCCACAACCTCATTGCGGCGGCCGGGTGTCCATACTCATTCCCCAGCCGCCACCATTTCTCCCGGTGTCGTCTCCGCCTTCCACAAGCACGAGTCCCACAACATTACCCGTGCCCTCCCCAGTGGACTTAAGTGGGAAGGACCGCCTAACCACAAACACGTGGACAAGTGAATATGGCCAGGGACGGTACATCTCACTGAAGCATGTCACTGGGTTAATATTGTGCTTGGTTTCCTAGACAACGACCAAATTATTCATGATGGTCGTATCATCCATCTCCTTAGCTTTGTGTTACTTGGAATGCAAGCGCAAGTAAGCAGCCAAACAACCACACACCCACAGGCCGCAATACTAAACTGCCACATTTCTGGACTGCTCGCTTGCACTTGAAATGTTGCCTTTTAGGCTTGTGGAGGCGGAAGCTTTCCACAACCTCATGGCAGCAGCCAGGGGTCTATACTCAGTCCCCAGCCGCCACTATTTCTCCTGGTATTGTCTCCGCCTTCCACAAGAGTTGGTCCCAGAATATTACCCATGCCCTCCCCAGTGCACTTAAGTGGGAAGGACCGCCTAACCACAAACATGTGGACAAGTGCATGTGGCCAGGGATGATTCATCTCGCTGACACATTCCACTGGGTTAATATTGTGAAAATCGGGACCCAGTGGGACCCTGGGATGCAAGACGTCGTCCTGACGCAAAGGATTGGGGGCCCTGAGTCAATCAGGTTGCCTCTACATTCTACAGCTCCTGCACCACCTCTTCCTTTTCAGCCTCCATCTCCATCACTTGATTCATTTTTTCAGGACATATTCCAGATTATTTACTTAAACTTTGTGTATGCAAATAACAATAAGCAGGACTGTATGCTTAGGCGACAAACAGCACACCATTGCAGAGTGGTTGAAAGCAGTATCAGAGAACCTGGTGGCGGCTCTGAAGCTAGGCAAGCTCACACATGTGCCATGCTTGGCCCATGTGCTCAACTTAGTGGTTCTGCAGTTTTTCAAAATCTACATGGATCCGCCAGAGATGCTTGTGAAAGTATGTTGCATGTGTGCCCATTTCAGAAAGTCAACTACAGCTTCTGTTGTCCTGGCAGTGCTTCAGCAGTGCTTGCAGCTTCCAGCTCACCGACTGGTGTGTGATGTGACAACGCGTTGGAAATCAACATTGCAGATGTTTGGAATGATTTTGAGCAGCAGAGAGCAGTTGTTGAGTACCAGCTTCAACATATCCATTAGCATTCAGTTCAGCCTCGGCACATAAGAGCTGATGAGTGGGCATGGATGTCTGACATCTGTGACATCCTCCAAAACTTTGTGGACTCCACCTAGATGGTGAGCAGCAATGACGCCATAACTAGTACCACCATACCGCTTCTCTGTCTACTGAAACGCTCGCTGCTCACAATTAAAGAAGAGGCATTGCAGACGGAGAAAGGAACTATACAGGGTGATGCTACCCAGCCCAACCTCATCTCATCTCAAAGCGGATTGGGTGATAATGAGGAGGCAGAGGTGAAAGAGAACATAGACAGTTGCACTCTTGGTGACAACAGGGAAGTCTTGGCTGTTGGCAGTCTGGCACAGAAGGCTGACTTCATGTTCCCCTGCCTTTACCGTGACCATTGCGTTGTACGTATTTTGGGCATTACAGAAAACTGGCACGGCACAAGAGAATTCTTGGAGACCGAGGTGTGAGGTTCTGATTAAGGAGGATGTCTGTCTTAGACAAGTTGCAGAATGGAAGGCACAGGAGGGGTGATACACAGAAATGAGGGAAGAGATATAGGGTGGTGCAGAACTGTGGACAGCTTGGTGGGTGAGAGAGATGAGTTTGTATTGTATTCTGTAGTGATTGTTTTACCTAACCCGTGCAATGACTGGCACAGGGTAGAGGCGTCAGTGAAGCAGCTTGACAGAAATACGACCCTTGCTGCTGCATTCCGAAGGGATTGGAGAGGAGACAATTAGTTTAGAGGGAGACAAATTATAAGAGAGTTGCACTAGTGAATTAGAGCGACAGTAAGAGTTTTTGCAGTATTAAAGGTGAGAAAAGGTCAACTTCTGGAGAAGTTTTTAATGTGCAGGTGACATGAGCGAGTGAGTGATTTTCCATGTTAAATAAAGGAAACTTGTGTGTCAAATATGACTCCAAGATAGCAGGTGTGCCAAGTGGGAATTATGGTGGCAGCATCTAAAGGAAATTGCAAAGTCAGGTATAGATAGGTTTGTAGAGGGAGGAAACCGAAGGAGTTCATTTTTGGAGATATTAAGTTCAGGCTCTTTATGAAGAACTATAACAAAAAAAAAATTCCCATCTGACAACGCTGGTTGACAAGGAGTACAAGCGAGGGAGACACAAACCAGATGCAGCAGAGGCAGGAGAACGCTGACAAAGGTCTGGGACAGTTTTCTCTCACCCTCCCAGCGCCCAGGCCCTGATACACGGGGTACTCTGACAAGGAGGGAAAAGTTTTGGAAGATGCAAGCTAGACATGTGGCATGCACTGTCTTTCTACGCCTTGGAGGTCCTGGCCGCTAGCATTTTGTTAGAGATGGTTTTTAGTGCCTCTGGAGGCATTATTACTGATAAAACTGATAGGCGCATCCGCCTGCCAACTGAAAATGCTGACAGGTTGGCTTATCAAAATGAACAAGGGCTGGATTGGGCCAGACTTCTCAACATCACCAGATGATAGCATCAAACATAAACTCAAATCCAGTGATTATTTTTTGGGGGGTCTATTCCCCTGCACCCCTTCACACTGAGACATGGGTACAACCTTCAGGAATTGTTCTATTTTATGCCGCCCTCCTGATACTTCACCACCATATCACCAGGGAGACCATGATGCAACACCCACATAATTTTTTGAAGGGTGTTTCTGATTAGAAACGAGTGAATATTTCAATATTCGTTTCAGATTACAATCGCCGTTTTTGCAATATTCACCAATGTAATTGTCGAATATTCGCCTAACATAGCCGAACACCGTTGGATTCAATTGGTGCCAAAACCAAACGTATACACAACACCTTCAAACAGGACCAAAAGCTGCCAAAATACATAAATTTAGGGCCAGTCTCCAGGAAAGTGCCATCAATTGACCCAGAGTACATGTAGTATAATTATTATTATTTATTATTATAGCGCCATTTATTCCATTGTGCTTTACATGTGTAAAGAAGTCACTGACTGGTATAAGAGAAGAGAGGACCCTGCCCGTGAGGGTGCATGTCACAGTGTCCTTCTCCAGTATCACACAATCAACTGAGCAAGAAAATAGTGAACAATCCGAAGACCTTTATTATAGGCAAAACTGAAAGGTCCATATATAATCCACCACACAGAGGATAAAAATAGTCCAGAAACATGAATGCAGTCCAGTAATGGGACAAACTCCCTGGAAGATGAGAGTCCAACAATCCAGCAGACAGAGGATAAAATAGTCCATATGTTAAATTCCTTCCAGCAGTATTTCCAAAGTCATCCAGGTTTCTCCCATTCTCTCTAACATGCTGTCCTCGCGTCATTGTCCCACACAGCATCTCCCCAGTGTCTCTCCTGGCTGTGAAATTTAAAAGTCCCTTTTCCTCATTCACAGGTCAGGGGGGGAAGGTCCCATTGCTAGTCCTTCCATTGCTTTACAAAATTAACAAGCTAGCCTGGGTCAATGTGTCATTAGCATTTTAGCAAACAGCATTATTCACTGACACTGGGCAAAGATAACAGTACAATAAACTGTGGGAGCTGATATCAGATGATAAATAACAGCTATTTATCAATTAACAAATACCAACTCAACCTACAAGAGAAGTCAACATTAGAGGGACAGAGTAACAAGAGAACACTATGAAAATCAGTAAAATATAAATATGCACAAAATTATACCCACATACCATATCACACCACCACAGCGCACAAACAGTCTATAAGGGATGGGTAAGGATACAGTAGGTGAGGGTACAGCTGGTCATGCAACAGTATTGTGGAGTGAGGGTTACTGCAGGTTGTAGGCTTGTCGGAAGAGGTGGGTCTTCAGCTTCCTTTGAAAGGTTTCAACAGTAGGCAAGAGTCTGATATGTTGGAGTACAGAGTTCAAGAGTAGAAGGGATGCAAGGGAAAAATCTTGTATGCGATTGTGGGAAGAGGAGAGAAGACGGGAGTAGAGAAGGAGATCTTGTGAGGATCGGAGGTTGCGTGCAGGTATGTACTGGGAGACTAGGTCACAGATATATGGAGCACACAGGTTGTGGATGGCTTTGCATGCCATGGAGACTGAAGTCTCTGGCCAATGGGGAGCCAGCGAAGGGAACATAGATTTCAATCTTATAGATTGCTCAGTAAAAAAGCAGCCATAGAGTGTCCGGGAACCTTCCCACACACTTTTCTTAGCTAGGGCTGCTTCTTGGCAGGGTTTAACGGGCCCAGCAGGAATCCTCCGGTGGGCCCTGGCTTCTCCTTCAGGAGAGTTTATAGTACCAAGGTGAGGTCGTGATGATGATAGAGGCCACCATCTGCTTAGTTTTCTGTTACTTGGAATGCAAGCGCAAGTATGCAGCCAGACACCCACCCACAGGCCGCAATACTAAACTGCCACATTTCTGGACAGCAGCTTGCACTTGAAATGTTGCTTTTTAGGCTCGTGGAGGCGGAAGCTTTTCACAACCTTATGGCGGCGGCCGGGTCACCATACTTGGTCCCAAGCTGCCACTATTTCTCCCGGTGTCGTCCACGCCTTCCACAAGCATGGGTCTCAGAACATTACTGCTGGTATATTTCTGTGGGAATCTGCTTGCCTCCTACCAGCCTGGAATATTTCCAGTGAACTATGGTACAACACCATGGTATTAGCACTGCCCCCAGTACCAGTAGCGAAGCCATCCCCAATTTCCTACTAAGGAGCTGAAGATACAGAGTGGCAGTAGGTGCAAGTTTCTCCAGCCTGTTAGATATCAGAGGGTGAACAGCACCACAGTGGCTCAGTGGTTAGCACTAAAGCCTTGCAGCACTGGGATCCTGGGTTCAAATCCCAGCAAGGACAACATCTGCAAGGATTTTGTGTGTTCTCCCAGTGTTATCCTCAGAAGCAGAGGTGACTCTTGGTCTTCCTTTCCTGGGGCGGTCCTCATGTGAGCCAGTTTCTTTGTAGCGCTTGATGGTTTTTGCAACTGCACTTGGGGACACTTTCAAAGTTTTCCCAATTTTTCGGACTGACTGACCTTCATTTCTTAAAGTAATGATGGCCACTCATTTTTCTTTACTTAGCTGCCTTTTTTCTTGCCATGAAACAAATTCTAACAGTCTATTCAGTAGGACTATTAGCTGTGTATCCACCAGACTTCTGCACAACGCAACTGATGGTCCCAACCCCATTTATAAGGCAAGAAATCCCACTTATTAAACCTGACAGGGCACACCTGTGAAGTGAAAACCATTTCCAGTGACTACCTCTTGAAGCTCATCAAGAGAATGCCAAGGGTGTGCAAAGCAGTCATCAAAGCAAAAGGTGGCTACTTTGAAGAACCTAGAATATAACACATATTTTCAGTTGTTTCACACTTTTTTGTTAAGTATATAATTCCGCATGTGTTAATTAATAGTTTTCATGCCTTCAGTGTGAATGTACAATTTTCATAGTCATGAAAATACAGAAAAATCTTTAAATGAGAAGGTGTGTCCAAACTTTTGGTCTGTACTGTATATGGATTACGTGCGTCTGATCATTGAAAAAAGTTCTTCTGCTTCCACAATACAGTAATATGAATAAAACTAAAAAAATCAGGCAGTATTCTGCTAACAAGCAAATGGAGCTGTAAAATGGTGTACACTGACATACTGCTACAATCTATAAATGGAGGACAATATTTTCCACGTTCACTACAAATGGCTGGATTTGAACTACAGTTATATGTTATTCGTCTGACAGAGAACCATGGTTTTAAATAGCAGGCCTGTAATTTACTAATATTATTCTACACAGAGACCTAGTGTGAATAGCTTGACCGACACATTGCAACAGAATGGAAATGGAAGAAATGTCCGATTTTGGAACATTCTTACAGGTGATATGTCTGACAGAGAACCACGGTTTTAAATAGCAGGCCTGTAATTTGCTAATACTTTTCTTCACAGACACCTAGTGTGAATAGCTTGACCGACACATTGCAACAGAATAGAAAAGGAGGCCAATATTTTCCATGTTCAGTTCAAATTTCGGGATTTTTATCGCTGAAATATGGAACAGATCTGGCCCTATTCTGCAATGAGAACAAGCAAAGGAACAGAGAAATGGTGTACTCTGGATTGCATTTTAAGCAAATAACCAGGATTAAGATAAAACAAAAAATTTCACTGGCCCCTGATATCTGGGGCTATGTCTACAAATATCTGTAATTATTACAGCAGCAGCAGACAGGATGTTCAATGGACCCTCTTGTGACATACCATACACTGAAGTCTGCCACATACGCTGCCTGCCTGCCTAGCACTGATTATATGCAGCTGGATTAGTCCTCAGAAGGACTGTTAGTTCAGTTGGATATATATATATATATGTTGTGGAATACCTATACTAGCTATAAACAAGCAAATCTCTCCCTGACTCAGCAGCAGCTCTCCCTACTCTGCCTGGTTCTGGGGTAGACTGTGACGAACATAGCGGCGCCAGGTCTTATATTGACCTGATGATGCTGTGCAGCCAGCCAATCACTGTAATGCCCACAACCAACATGGCTAAGGCATTACAGTGCATGGTAGGCAATCCCTGCATGTTCATTGGCTCTCTAAAGAGCACCAAATTTGCAGGGAGGGGGTCCGAGTTCCTGCCCGAGCAACCTGGAAATACTCGCCGAGCTTGTCAAGCACAGTTGTGCTCGGGCGAGTACTGAGCAGTGGAAAGCACGTTCGCTCATCACTAGTAATAATCTTAAAGTTTTTCTAAGAACATAATACTTCAATCAATAGAAATTCAAAAATGTATGGGAAAATATAAATATACTGTCAAACGGAGGCAGGATAGGGGCTCACCACGGTTGTTTGTTGTATAATGGCTCAGAAGCTCGAGACCGGTCAGTGCTAGATCTTGCTGTTGAAGCACAGCAACATAAGAAGAAGGAAGGACGAATTCAGCACATCCAGTAAAATAAAAGTTGCTACGCACACGCCCGGACAGACTGGCGTGAGCGTGGTTAGTGATCCTACTGGACCATGAACCGAGGAGTGCCTGGAGGGGCGTGACTAAGTATCTACTCTGTCCGACCAAGGTCGTACGGCGGCTCAGTCGACTCCATGAACCATGAAGGAACCGAGCAGAGGGACCAGGTGCTACTCCAGGTCAGACCCCGGTCACAGCTGTTGACCAACACCGGGGAATGCAGGAAAAGGCAGGTTAGGCTGGCATACTGACAGGTGGGTACTGGCAGGCACGGCTGGTATGCAGACAGGTGGATACTGGCAGGTAGGAACGCAGGCAGGATAAGGACCAGTACAGACTGGGATACAGAAACAAAGCTGCAGGTGTGGCAGACAAGCAGAGCAGAGCAAAACCTGCAAGTGCAGTAGACGAGCAGAGCAGAGCAAAACCCGCAGGTGCTGTAGACAAGCAGAGCAGAGCAAAACCCGCAGGTGCGGTAGACAAGCAGAGCAGAGAAAAACCCGCAGGTGCGGTAGACAAGCAGAGCATAGCAAAACCGCAGGTGCAGTAGACAAGCAGAGCAGAGCAAAACCCGCAGGTGCAGTAGACAAGCAAAGCAGAGCAAAACCCACAGGTGCGCAGACAAGCAGAGCACAGCAAAACCACAGGTGTGGTAGACAAGCAGAGCAGAACAAAACCCGCAGGTGCTGCAGACAAATAGAGCAGAGCAAAACCCGCAGGTGCGGTAGTGAAGCAGAAGAGAACAAAACCAGCAGGTGCGGTAGACAAGCAGAGCAGAGCAAAACCAGCAGGTGCGGTAGACAAGCAGAGCAGAGCAAAACCAGCAGGTGCGGTAGACAAGCAGAGCAGAGCTAAAGCCACAGGTGCAGTAGACAAGCAGAGCAGAACAAAACTCGCAGGTGCGGTAGACAAGCAGAGCAGAGCAAAACCCACAGGTGTGGTAGACAAGCAGAGCAGAGCAAAACCGCAGGTGCGGTAGACAAGCAGAGCAGAGCAAACCCCTCAGGTTCGGTAGACAAGCAGAGCAGATACACGCAAGATACTTACAATTAAGTAGCGAATGGACACTAAACTCACAAACAGAAGTACAGAGACGACGAGTTGGAGTTAGGTGCAGGTTCAGACACTGCAGGAAAAGGGAAGATGCGAACATAGAGGTAGGTTAGGCTGGCATACTGACAGGTGGGTACTGGCAGACACGGCTGGTATGCAGGCACGGCTGGTATGCAGACAGGTGGATACTGGCAGGTAAGAACACAGGCAGGATAAGGACCAGTACAGACTGGGATACCGAAACAAAGCCGTAGGTGCGGCAGACAAGCAGAGCACAGCAAAACCCGCAAGTGCAGTAGACGAGCAGAGCAGAGCAAAACCCGCAGGTTCGGTAGAAAAGCAGAGCAGAGCAAAATCCGCAAGTGTGGTAGACAAGCAGAGCAGAGAAAAACCCGCAGGTGCGGTAGACAAGCAGAGCATAGCAAAACCCGCAGGTGTGGTAGACAAGCAGAGAAGAGCAAAACCTGCAGGTGTTGTAGACAAGCAGAGAAGAGCAAAACCGCAGGTGCAGTAGACAAGCAGAGCAGAGCAAAACCCGCAGGTGCAGTAGACAAGCAGAGCAGAGCAAAACCCGCAGGTGCGGCAAACAAGCAGAGCACAGCAAAACCCGCAGGTATGGTAGAAAAGCAGAGCAGAGCAAAATCCACAGGTCTGGTAGACAAGCAAAGCAGAGCAAAACCGCAGGTGCGGTAGGCCACCAGAGCAGAACAAAACCCACAGGTGCGGCAGACAAGCAGAGCAGAGCAAAACCCACAGGTGCGGCAGACAAGCAGAGCAGAGCAAAACCCACAGGTGCAGTAGACAAGCAGAGAAGAGCAAAACCTGCAGGTGCGGTAGACAAGCAGAGCAGAGCAAAACCGCAGGTGCGGTAAACAAGCAGAGCAGAGCAAAACTCACAGGTGCAGTAGACAAGCCAAGCAGAGCAAAACCCACAGGTGCGGCAGACAAGCAGAGCAGAGCAAAACCTGCAAGTGCGGTAGACGAGCAGAGCAGAGCAAAACCCGCAGGTGTGGTAGACAAGCAGAGAAGAGCAAAACCTGCAGGTGTTGTAGACAAGCAGAGAAGAGCAAAACCGCAGGTGCAGTAGACAAGCAGAGCAGAGCAAAACCCGCAGGTGCAGTAGACAAGCAAAGCAGAGCAAAACCCGCAGGTGCGGCAGACAAGCAGAGCACAGCAAAACCCGCAGGTATGGTAGACAAGCAGAGCAAAATCCACAGGTCTGGTAGACAAGCAAAGCAGAGCAAAACCGCAGGTGCGGTAGGCCACCAGAGCAGAACAAAACCCACAGGTGCGGCAGACAAGCAGAGCAGAGCAAAACCCGCAGGTGCAGTAGACAAGCAGAGAAGAGCAAAACCTGCAGGTGCGGTAGACAAGCAGAGCAGAGCAAAACCGCAGGTGCAGTAGACAAACAGAGCAGAGCAAAACTCACAGGTGCAGTAGACAAGCCAAGCAGAGCAAAACCCACAGGTGCGGCAGACAAGCAGAGCAGAGCAAAACCTGCAAGTGCGGTAGATGAGCAGAGCAGAGCAAAACCCGCAGGTGCGGTAGACTGGCAGAGAAGAGCAAAAACCCGCAGGTACGGTAGACAAGCAGAGCAGAGCAAAATCCGCAGGTCCGGTAGACAAGCAGAGCAGAGCAAAACCGCAGGAGCCGTAGACAAGCAGAGCAGAACAAATCCGCAGGTATGGCAGACAAGCAGAGCAGAGCAAAACCCACAGGTGCAGTAGACAAGCAGAGAAGAGCAAAACCTGCAGGTGCGGTAGACAAGCAGAGCAGAGCAAAACCGCAGGTGCGGTAGACAAGCAGAGCAGAGCAAAACCCGCAGGTGCGGTAGACAAGCAGAGCAGAACAAAACCAGCAGGTGCGGTAGACAAGCAGAGCAGAGCAAAACCAGCAGGTGCGGTAGACAAGCAGAGCAGAGCTAAAGCCACAGGTGCAGTAGACAAGCAGAGCTGAACAAAACCCGCAGGTGCGGTAGACAAGCAGAGCAGAGCAAAACCCGCAGGTGTGGTAGACAAGCAGAGCAGAGCAAAACCGCAGGTGCAGTAGACAAGCAGAGCAGAGCAAAACACGCAGGTGTGGTAGACAAGCAGAGCAAAGCAAACCCCTCAGGTATGGTAGACAAGCAGAGCAGATACACACAAGGTACTCACAATGAAGTAGCGAGTGGACACTAAACTCACAAACAGAAGTACAGAGACAACGAGTTGGAGTTAGGTGCAGGTTCAGACACTGCAGGAAAAGGGAAGATACGAACATAGAGACAAAAAAGTTACAGGCTAGGACACTGTTCAGACAGGAATTGAACCAGGAACAATATACAGGAATGAGCCTGGGAACTCAGCCCCCAGGGTGGCGGAAACAAACTAGAAGTCACAGATACAGGTAACGGGCCTGGGTACACAGCCCCCAGGGTGGCGGAACAGACTAGAAGTCACAGATACAGGTAACAGGCCTGGGTATACAGCCCCCTGGGTGGCGGAAACAGACAAGATACAGGACAGGACCTGGCAACTCAGTTGCACAGAACACACTGAAATAAAGTGTTGCTCAGGCACCTCCTACTGGGTGGAGGGGGTTTAAGTATCCAGTGACTCACAACAATAGGCTGGGGACGCATTAGGAGTGCGCACACAGTAACTATAAGAATCAGGCAGTAACCGCGCCACCGCCCTAAGCAATCAGACAAGAGACATGCACACCACAGGTACTGGAGCAAAGTGTTCAGCCTGGACTGATAGGTACGATGGCGGTCTTGCATGGTGGGAGATGGTAAGCCATGCCAGCACGCTGCCAGGGATGTTACAAAAGTCCTTTATTCAAATTCCATTAAAATGAGTGGATCCAAGCAAGAACATAAAAAACTGAAGCGTTTCTGGCACGACAAACACCCTTAGTCATAGTACAAGGGAAAAGGTCATGGGAGTCTCCTTTTAAGCTAGAAGGAACAATTTTTTCCACATTCATGTGATTGGTTCCTTCTAGTTTAAAACGAGATATCCATGACCTTTTCCATCATACTATGATTAAGGCCTCTGCCCCACTATCAGTATTTGGTCAGTATTTTTTCTCAGAAGTGGGAGCCAAAACCAGGTGAGGAACAGTCAGAGAAAATATATAATAGAAACAAGTCACCAATTCTACATTTATCACCCACTCCTGGTTTTGGCTCCCACTCCTGAAAAAAATTACTGACCAAGTACTGATAGTGGGGCTGTGGTCTAAGGGAGTTTGTTGTGCCAGAAACGCATCATTTTTTTAATGTTCTTGCATGGATCCGCTCATTTTTAATGGAATTTGAATAAGGACTTTTACTTTACTAGATGGATGTGCTGAATTCCTCCTTCCTTCTTCATAAATATAGTGTATCAATCTGGAAATAGTTACTAAGCCATTCATAAGGATGTTTAGGTCATTTTACATGGACCAACCAGCGATGGTTATTTACCAGCCTGTGTACATAGGCAGACTGTAGTTAACAATGCTTATTGAGCAATCTGTAGATCGGACAGTTCACATGGCTTCCATTGTTCTCGGCAGCACAGGTCCTGTTTACACAGGATGATGCAGCACTGAGAATGATGATCTTTTGTGAAAGATCATTTCACCCAATGAAAAAGTGTTTAGCTTATTCATTGGGTGACCAGCAGCCTGTTTACACTGAAAGGTATCCATGAACGTGTGTTTTTAAGAACACTTATTCACGATAATATTTCAGTATAAATGTAGCTTTAGACTCCATAAACTACAAAGAGAACCAATTTTGTAAGTGATAAAGACTTGAAACAATAGTAATGATTACTTTCATGTGTTGCAGCACCATCCCAGAAGACTGTTCAAAGAACTGTAAGTCTATCTAGACTCAAAAGTTTTTGTCTAAAATGAGTTTCATAGGAGACTAGTAAGTTGGAAACTGCTGCCATCCTAGTTTAATATCACAAAGTTGTAAGTAGCTACCAGACTGGTTTAAGAAGGCACTTTATAAAGCAAAGCTTAAAGTGTAACCGTTATTTTAATTTTTATGTCATAACTCAATAGTACACATTTAGTAAGGAATTTTGCAATGTATTTTATCAAAGAAATATGTTTCTTTCTCCTTTATGACTGAACAGTAATTCTCAATTTTTTCTGTTCTGGGGTAAAATCTGTGTTCAGTGAAGACAGATTTTAATATTGCTGATGATTTGTTAGGGTTTGTAAAAGAAACTTTAGTTCAGTCATATGGGTGTCTTCACTGCATTCAGGCATGGTGGTCGCCGCCCTGCCATGGGTGTCTCAGAAGTGACAGACAGTCACCCTGCAGTTGGTTGCAGGAGATATCTACGTTTGGCATTACAGACACCTTCTTAGTTTCTGTCTCTATAGGACCCAGCGGCTACCTTCCTCTGGCTAATTAACATCCTGGCCTGGGTGTATAAATACCTGCTGTCTACTAGAGGGAGGTGCTGGCGATACTCACATTATTCCTTGTGAAGGCTCGGAGCAAGTGCATTACTTCTACCTCTCTGGAGCTATGAGGATGGGTGATAACCTCTCTGAAGTCGACTAAAGCTAAGTTATCTTCCCTTGATTGTTCCCCCTTGTTGTCTTTAGTTGTCAGTGGGGATTGACTAGCGCTCATCCCCCTCCCTTCCCTAGCCAGGACCTAACGCCAGAGAAAGACAGGGCAAGGTTCGCGTGCGAAGATTGGTGAAGAATAGTGATGAGTGAGCTTGCTCGCTATTGCTGAGTGCTCATCCAAGCATCTCACTGCTCAAGATGCTCAGCGCTCGCCGAGTATTTCCGGGGTTGCTCGACGGGAGCTCGGGTCCCCTCTCTGCATGTTTGGCGCTCTTTAGAGCACCAATGAACATGCAGGGATTGTCTGCCACATACTGTAATGCCGCAGCCATGTTGGTTGTGGCATTACAGTGATTGGCTGGCCGCACAGTGTCATCAGGTCTATATCAGACTTGGCGCCGCCATGCTCGTCACAGTCTACTACGGAATCAGGCAGTGTAGGGAGAGGTGCTGTTGAGCTAGGGAGAGATTTGCTTGTTTCTTAGTTAGTGTAGGTATACCAGCATATATTATTCATATATCCATCTCAACTAAAAGTCCTTCTGAGGACTAATCCAGCTGCATAGATATCAGTGCAAGGCAGGCAGGCAGTGTTTGTGACAGACTGCAGTGCACATAGCAAGAAGGTTCATTACAGTTCTGTCTGCTGCTGCTTTTACAGTTATTTCTAGAAATAGCCTGAGGTATCAGGGGCCAGGAATAATTTTTTTTAGATCTTCATCCTGATTATTTGCTTAAAAAGCTATCTAGAGAACACCATTTTTCTGCTCCATTTGCTTGTTGGAATACAGCCAGATCCTTTCCATATTACAGCGCTAAAAATCCATCTATTTAAAACAATGGTTTGTCCGTCATATGGATCACATATACAGTACAGAACAAAAGTTTGGACACACCTTCTCATTTAAAGATTTTTCTGCATTTTCATGACTATGAAAATTGTACATTCACACTGAAGGCATCAAAATTATGAATTAACATATGTAGCATTATATACTTAACAAAAAAGTATGAAACAACGGAAAATATATCTTATATTCTAGGTTCTTCAAAGTAGCCACCTTTTGCTTTGATGACTGCTTTGCACACTCTTGGCATTCTCTTGATGAGCTTTAAGAGGTAGTCACCGGAAATGGTTTTCACTTCACAGGTGTGCCCTGTCAGGTTTAATAAGTGGGATTTCTTGCCTTATGAATGGGGTTGGGACCATCAGTTGTGTTGTGCAGAAGTCTGGTGGATACACGGCTGATAATCCTACTGAATAGACTGATAGAATTTGTATTATGGCAAGAAAAAGCAGCTAAGTAAAGAAAAACCAGTGGCCATCAGTACTTTAAGAAATGAAGGTCAGTCAGTGTGAAAAATTGGGAAAACTTTGAAAGTGTCCCCAAGTGCAGTTGCAAAAACCATCCAGCGCTACAAAGAAACAGGCTCACAAGAGGACCGCCCCAGGAAAGGAAGACCAAGAGTCACCTCTGCTTCTGAGGATAAGTTTATCCGAGTCACCAGCCTCAGAAATCGTAGGTTAACAGCAGCTCAGATTAGAGACCAGGTCAATGCCAGCAGACACATCTCTTCAACAACTGTTAAGAGGAGGCTTTGTGCAGCAGGCCTTCATGGTAAAATAGCTGCTAGGAAACCACTGCTAAGGATAGGCAACAAGCAGAAGAGACTTGTTTGGGCTAAAGAACACAAGGAATGGACATTAGACCAATGGAAATCTGTGCTTTGGTCTGATGAGTCCAAATTTGAGATCTTTGGTTCCAACCACCGTGTCCTTGTGCGACGCAGAAAAGGTGAACAGATGGACTCTACATGCCTGGTTCCCACTGCGAAGCATGGAGTAGGAGGTGTGATGGTGTGCGGGTGCTTTGCTGGTGACACTGTTGGGGATTTATTCAAAATTGAAGGCATACTGAACCAGCATGGCTACTACAGCATCTTGCAGCGGCATGCTATTCCATCCGGTTTGCGTTTAGTTGGACCATCATTTATTTTTGAACAGGACAATTACCCCAAACACACCTCCAGGCTGTGTAAGTGCTATTTGACCAAGAAGGAGAGTGTTGGGGTGCTAAATCAGATGACCTGGCCTCCACAGTCACCAGACCTGAACCCAATCGAGATGGTTTGGGGTGAGCTGGACCGCAGAGTGAAGGCAAAAGGGCCAACAAGTGCTAAGCATCTCTGGGAACTCCTTCAAGATTGTTGGAAGATCATTTCCGGTGACTACCTCTTGAAGCTCATCAAGAGAATGCCAAGAGTGTGCAGAGTAGTCATCAAAGCAAAAGGTGGCTACTTTGAAGAACCTAGAATATAAGACATATTTTCAGCAGTTTCACACTTTTTTGTTAAGTATATAATTCCACACGTGTTAATTCATAGTTTTGATGCCTTCAGTGTGAATGAACAATTTTCATAGTCATGAAAATACAGAAAAATCTTTAAATGAGAAGGTGTGTCCAAACTTTTGGTCTGTACTGTAAGTGCGCTGAAAATTCTGACATTTCTGGCCTCCATTGAAATTTTGTTGCAGTATGTCAGTGAGGTTATTGACACGACGTCGCTGTTAAAAATAGTTACCTGCAGGCCAGCTATTTAAAACTGTGGTTTGTCTGTCACACGGATCACATATAAGTGCGCTCAAAATTCTGCCATTTCTGGCCTCCATTGAAGTTTTGTTGCAGTGTGTTAGTGAAGTTATTGACACTAGTTCACTGTTAAAAATAGTTACCTACAGGTCAGCTATTTAAAATTGGTTTGTCTGGCACACGGATCACATATAAGTGCGCTGAAAATTCTGCCTTTTCTGGCCTCCATTAAAATTTAGTTGCAGTGTGTCAGTGAAGTTATTGACATGAGGTCGCTGTTAAAAATAGTTACCTACAGGCCAGCTATTTAAAACTGTGGTTTGTCTGTCACACGGATCACATATAAGTGCGCTGAAAATTCTGCCATTTCTGGCCTCCATTGAAAATATGTTGCAGTGTGTTAGCGAAGTTATTGACACCAGTTCACTGTTAAAAATAGTTACTTACAGGCAAGCTATTTAAAACTGTGGTTTTAAGTCACACGTATCACATATCACTGTGGTTCAAATACAGCCATTTGTAGTGAACGTGGAAAACATTGTCCTCCATTTAAAATGGGCAAGGCGCGTGGCAAATGACGGGGAAGTGGCCGTGATGGTGATGATGGTGCATGCAGAGGACGAGGCCGAGGACTCGAGGACATGGGCTAGCTGAAATTGTGCCACAAAAAACACCCACATCTTCTCGCTCGACCTTCCTGTCCCAATTAATAAAGAACCTCAGAACACCACTATTGAACACAGAGCAATGTGAAAAGGTTATTGGTTGGAGAGCAGATAATGCTTCCAGTCACTTAGCCACCACCCTATCTTCCACACGGTCAAGTCTCGGTAGCCGTGAGTCTGAACTGCATATTCCTCACCCTGATCCTCCTTCCTGCCACCATGCTGAGTGCCTGGAGACAACTGATCTCACACTTGGACACTCCGAAGAGCTGTTCACTCTTCCATTTATAGATTCGGACCTTTTGCCCAGTCCACTTGAAGCGGGGCAAGAGGAGATCGCATGTAGCAATGCCCAAATATTTGAGAAGTCATGGTCACACAAAGGCAATGGTGGGAAACTGTCACAAGAGGTGGACGATGATGAGACACAATTGCCAGAAAGTCAGGAGGAGGGCCAGGGTGTAGAAGTGGAAGACAAGGTGGTGGATGATATAGTAACTGACCCAACCTGGCAGGGGGACATGCAGAGTGAGGATAGCAGCACACAGGGGGAGGAAGGCAAAGCATCACAACAGGCAGGAAGAATCAGTGTGGTGGCAGGCAACCATTCCCCATAACATCAATATGAAGGAAGTTGACAGTGCAACTGTTAGGTCTTCTCGAGTCTGTTTGTTTTTTAAAGACTGTGCCGATAACCCCAAAAAGGCCATTTGCACCACTTGCCAGGCCAGCATCAGCAGGGGTAGCAAAACTACCAGCCTAACCACCACCAGTATGATCAGGCACATGGCAGCAAAGCACCCGACCAAGTGGGCTGAACCCCAGGGTCCAGTAACAGTGTCTGGCGGTGGCACCACTGCTTCTTCCTCTGTTGAGCGTGCAAGCCAATCCTCTATCCATGGCGCATGGAGGGATGCCTCCTTCCCTGCACCTGTCGTTGCACACTCTCAACTAGCACCATCAGCAAACACATCCACGTCCTTGTCCAAGCACAGCCTTCAGTTGTCCCTACCCAAGTCCCTATGCAAGCCCAAATATGCAGCCAATGCCCCACAGGCCACATTACTAAATTTCCATATTTCGCGACTGCTTGCGCTCAAAATGTGGCCTTTTAGGCTCGTGGAGATGGAATCTTTCCACAACCTGATCGCGACGGCCGTTTCTCGGTACTCGATCCCCTGCCACCCTATTTCCCGCGGTGTGCCGCCCTCCCCGCATTACACGAGCTTGTGTCCCACAACATTAGCTATGCCCTCAGCAACGCAGTTACTGGGAAAGTCCACCTAACCACGGACACATGGGCAGGGATGGTACATCTCTCTGATGTCACACTGGGTAAGCAAAATGGAAGCCTTGGGACGAAACACATCCTCCCGACGCCGAGGATTGCGGGCCCTGGGTCAATCAGGGTTGCCCCCACTGTCTACAGCTCCTACACTTCCTCCTCCTCCTCCTCCTCTTCAGCCTCCATCTCCAAAATGACCACATCAGTCGCAAGCTGGAAGCACTGTAGCACTGCCTCGGCCAAGCAACAGGCTGTGCTGAAGCTAATATGCTTAGGTGACAAACCACACAATGCTGAAGAGTTATAGACAGCTCTGAAAGAGCAGACAGATCTGTGGCTCACACCGCTGAACCTACAGCCAGTCATGTTTGTGTGTGACAATGACTGGAACCTGGTGGCGGCTCTGAGGCGAGGCGAGCTCACACACGTACCATGCCTGGCCCATGTGCTTAACCTCATAGTTCAGCGGTTTCTCAAAAGCTACCCGGAGCTGCCGGATCTGCTTGTCAAAGTAGGCCCCTTGTGTGCCCATTTTGGAAAGTTACCTACAGCTTCCGCCGCCCTTGCCGTGTTTTCGCTGCGTTTGCAGCTTCCTGCTCACAGACTGGTGTGTGATGTCCCCACGCATTGGAACTCTACATTGCAGATGTTGGGAAGGAATTGTGAGCAGAAGAAGGAGGTTGTGGACTACCAGCATCAACATAGCCGTCGGTATTCAGTTCAGACTCCACACATAAGACCTCAGGAGTGGACATGTATGTCAGACATATGTACCATCCTCCAAAATTTTGAGGACTCCACCAAGATGGTGAGCGGCGATGACGCCATAATTAGTGTCACCATCCCCCTTCTCTGTCTTCTGAAATGCTCTCTGCTCACAATCAAAAAGGATGCTTGCAGGCAGAGCACGATGAGATGGAGCAAAGAACCATACAGGGTGATTACACACAGCCCAGCCTCATCTCATCCCAACGTGGATTGGGTGACAATGAGGAGGAGGAGCTAGTTTCATGCTCTATAGATGGTACTAACTGCACAGCTGTCATACCGTCTGCTCTGCGTGGATGGCCTGAGGACAGTGAGGAGGAGGATGAGGAGGATGAGGAGGAGAGCATGGTCAGTTGTCCTCTTGGTGAGGACATGGAAGTCTTGCCTGTTAGCAGTCTGGCACAGATGGCTGAGTTTATGTTACGCTGCCTTTCCAGTGACTCTCGCGTTCTCCAAATTTTGGGTGACAGTCATTACTGGTTGGAGACACTTCTAGACCCACGCTACAAGGAGAACTTTATGTCTCTTATTCCCTATGTGGACAGGTCTACTAAAATGGGGCAGTACCAGAAGGCCCTTGTTGCAGAATTATTAAAAAAATTCCCATCTGAAAATGCTGACAGCAGAGGTCACAGTTCGTTGGACAACCAAGGAGTACAGACGAAAGAGACACAACTCCAATCCAGCAGAGGCAGGGGAACACTGTCGAAGTGTTAGAACCCTCATGTTTGTTTTTTCCATCTTGTGTTTTGCCGTCACGTGACCATCTGCCTTTATATTCCAGCTCCGCCCTCCTGGCTGTGCTGGACTTCAGTGTTTGACTGTCTCTCTAGCCAGGTGCTTCGGTGCCTTTCTCTGTCAGCTCGCTTTGTCCTTCTGGGACCTCTAGTACCCTTTGTCAGTTTGTCTTTTTGTGTTCTGTAACAACTTCTCTGTTTAGGAGGTGTCCCATTTTTGTCCCAGTCCTTAGTTCTTTTAGGTACCCCTCCCTTAATACTATAGGTCTTTGTTCAGACTAGCCGAGGATTAAGGTGGGTCTGTTCACTAGGAACAGGCAGCCCGCTACATCGTAGGGATTCAGCTTAGTCTTACTGTAGGGACAGCTTTCCCCTATCTTTCCTTAGTACATGTTGCAGATCATAACACAAAAAGTTCTGGGACAGTTTTCTCAGACCCTCCCATCTTACACGCCCTGAGGCGTGGGGTACTCTCACAAGGAGTGCAAAGTTTGGGAAGATGGTGAGGGATTTTGCCTTATATACAAGTCATTACCCTGGAAAGGATGTTGCTTAACATATTTCCCAGGAAAATCCATTTTGGTTTTGTTTTTGTATGTTTTATTGTTTGTCCGTAAAAGTGGCGTAATACCTCTGACAACATAGTTGTCAGCAGTGACCTGGGAGTCATAAATTCTTCCAGGGGTTTTCCCCATGTCATTTGAGCACTGTTATCATCAATTTGGGTAATTTTTAGGCCCTCTGCAGACCGCCGGGGGGATCTGCATGAAAAATGCTCGAGTTTCCCATAGACTTACATTGGGCTCGTTGCTCGGGTCGAGTACCCGAGCATTCCAATTTACTCGACCCGAGCATCGAGCATTCGAGCATTTTAGTGCTCGCCTATCACTAGTGAAGAACCAATATAGGGACGCTAGTAGAGACAGTGTGATATTAAATCAGCCTAGGAGGTCTCCACGTCCCCTTTCCCTAGTGTCTGGGCTCCCTTTCCCTCTTCCCTTTGGGTTGCACCAAGTCTTTCTCACTCCTTGTGTGACACGCCCACTCAATTTGAATTCTGTCCTCGTATTTGTGGCAACATCACCTGAATATTGGAGTTCAAATTCTGCACTTACGCACTGTGCAGTCTTAGCCACGCTTTCGCAGTGTGTATTTTTAAGCCACGCTTGTGCATTGTCCATCAGCTCCCCGCGTGTGCGCCGTTACTAGCAGCTTCCCGTGCATGTGCAGTGAAGCTGTGTTTAGTTCACAGCTTCACTGAGCACGCACAGGGAGCCGGGGAATATCGGGGGTGCTCGAGCGCAATGCTCGAGTATCTGACTCGCATGTTTTGCGGCTGTTAGACAGCCAATTAGCATAGGGTTAATGCCTGCCATACACAGTAATGCAGCTGTCACGTTGGCAACTGGCAATTCTTTGATTGGCCAGCCGCAGATGTGAGACCCGGGAACCTTAAGGGAGAATTTAAGGTTGCTGGAGTTCCCAGCTGCTGGGACATCTGGAGGCTGTGAACTAATGTTACAAGAGTTCACAGCCACCAAGTGTTCCAGCAGCTGGTAACTCTAAGGGAGACTTTAAGGTTACTAAAGGCTCCCACAAGATTATCGAGCTTCACAGTCACTGGGTCACCACAGTGCAGTCTGGCAGTCCACATGACTCGTGACACGGCAGCAGCGCAGCCCGACATACTGCAGTCATTTCGCTAGGTTACGTGGATTGCCGGACTGCCGGTCACGGTGCTCCATGAGACTCAGGCGCTTGTGAACTGATGTAACCTCACTGGTATCACTGAGTTTACATCAGTTCACAGCCGGCCAGTCTCCCAGAGCAACGTACCTGGCAGTGACGGCTGCGAAAGCCTATGGCGCATCGCTACATTGCTCAATATACTTCATACGACGTGGGACAAAGTGAGAATTTTGGACTAGTTTGGAACAGCATGGGATTTTTTTTTTATAAAAGGGTGAACGAGGGCATTTGTTGGGGAGTGTTTTTGCGAATAAAGGATTTTTGTGTCTGTTTTTTTCCTCTTTTATACTGGGTTAGTAAGGGGGTGTCTGACAGACATCTCTCCATTACTAATCCCAGGGGTTGATTCGAGCTGTAATTTTTAACAAATCACAGCTGTAATCAACCCCAAATCCCATTACCCGAATTGTCACAGCACCAGTGCAATTGGGAAAAGGTGAGACAGGGTGCCAGAATTGTTGCATATAATGTGATGTGCTAGTACTGTTGTGGCTGTGGACTTGTATTTTTAGGCTGCGAAGGGGCCAATAACCATGGACCTTACCAGCCTAATAATATCAGCCCACAGCTGTCTGTTTTGCCTTAGCAGGTTATTAAAAATAGGGGGGACCCCATGTAATTTTTTTTAAATTATTTATTAATTTATTGCTTAAAACAACAGGGAAATACGGTGAGAGATGGCATTTTTTTTCTTCTCTTTTGCCTTATATACTGTACAAGTAATTATACAGGAAATAATGTTTCCTAACCTTTTTTCCTGTAAAATCCATTTTATCTTCAGTTTTGAATGTTTTATTGTTAGTCTGTAAAAGTGGTGAAATACTCTCACAACATTGTTCTCAGAAGCAACCTGGGAGTCAGAGATGCATCCAGGGGTCTTTCCTGTGCTGTTCCCATTCCATTTCTGCTGTGTTTCCATCTATTTCAGTGATTTTCCGCCCCCCAGACCTCCTGGTAGGGTCTGCTGGAAAAATGCTTGAGTTTCCCATTGACTTCCATTATGCACGGTAATCGAAACGAGTACACGAATATTACGATTTTCTTGATTCGATTAACTAGCACCTGAGAATTTTAGTGCTCATCCATCACTAGCTAAGATGTATCAAACATTGAATATATGAAATCTGAACTTCATTACTGTTATATAGAATATACTTATAAAATGAAGGCACATATTAAATTGGACAATTCAATAGAGCCCACTAGCCGCAACAAGGCGTATCTTTCTTTGATGGGACCCTAACCAAAATATTTATTGAACATGCCTCTTCTGGGCTAAAAGACTACAAATTTAAAGGGCAGGGATCCAGCACTAATTAAAAACAGCCACAAGGTGATGCGAGGAGTCAATCCATGTTTGAATGTGTTGCCTCCCACTCTCAAAATGATACTGATAGTTTGACTTACTATGGAATTAATCTGATGAAGGAAAATAAGATTGTAAGTAACATTGATGACAGAGAGTGATATGAGTGATGACAAATTTCTGTACAGCGCTACAGAATATGTTGGTGCCTTATAAACAAAAGCACATAAATAACACCTCAACTGTGAGACATTCATAAGCTCCTCTGTAATAAATATCTGATCCAAATACATCAAATTGGAATCTATCCTGTTCTAGCTAATATAGGGAAGTAAGGCATTTGATCAGTGTTTGACAACTGGGATAAGATATTTATATTCATTGAGTGCTCAAAATAATTGTGACTAGAAGGAGAAATGGTGGTTCACATAATGATACATCTAAGTTAACTAGTTTCAAATTCAAGGCACAACCCTATTGCAACATGTATCAGTCAGTCAAATGAATACCTTCTTCAGTGGTAGTTGCAATGTAAATTGATTCTTTACATTACCTTATATTTTACAAAGCATCACAGAAGTGCTTGGCAGTGAATAATTTCTGCTGCTAGCCTAAATTACATTTTTCATCTGACAGATACATCCTCCTTACTCAATTTAGCAATTAAATGACTTGCATGTGATCCCTGCAGCAATCTAGGAGACATTGTACATTCATGTGGGTTAAGAATATTTTGCTTTTTTGGTGTCTGTTTCAAAGCACCTGACATAGTCAGTAAAAAATAAACTTAGAAACAAAGTCCAGAGCAACTGGGTGCAACAGCATACCAGGACTTCTATGGTAACTCCCAATCTTCAAGGATGTTACTAACTGATTGGCTCTTGGAATTCCTGACTTTGGTACTTATCATTCACGTGATGAAAGTTCATGACCTGTATAGAGGACCTGAGCCAGAAGACCTTGGGGAAAATGGTGCTTCTGTGACAGAAAGTCAAACCTACTAGTTCCACATTATCAGTCTACACACAGTCTTGCACAGGCTCAAAAGTTATAAACACCATAAAAGTGTATACTCTGTATTCACTATACTGCCAAACCATGATGCCATCACTCAAAGACTTCATAACCTTATTATCAACACAGTTAAAAATATCCCCCAACCGTCTCAGATCCAGCGGGACAGCCCCCAATTTGGAAGCTGTCCTGGGAGGTTGTGGAGTCATACTTTGCTTAGGTGGTCGGCATCATACTGTGTGTTAGGAGCTGTGGATAAACAAAAGAAAATTACCAGACCTGATGTTATGGAAATGGCGCAGATCTTAGCGGAGGGGAGTAGTCCAATGGAAAAATGGCAAGCTGTATCTCCAAGTACTGAACAATGATAGTAATTCAGAATTTGCTTTTATTAGATAAAAGTCACTTCCAAATATCTCCACTTGGTGAGCTCAGATGGGTGCTGGTCATTGGGACGCGGGTAGGTCCCAAAAAATTATGGGATCCCCAATCTTCAGGATATCTGCCCACCTGGAGGTCCCAGGCAGGAGATATTAATGCCTTTTTCCCATCATGATTTTAGCTTTCTATAGATAGGAAACTTGGCATAATGTTATCCATCTTGCCAACATTAATTTGGGACTGATAGGCAGGCCACATCGCAATGTAGGTAAATGCATTACATTCGTCACTTTGTCAAGACACCGAAAATATGTCGCCTGCGCTTCCTATTTTCTCTCCCTACAATCCCCTCTTGTTTCAGATATATCGTGTTGTGAGGATCGCATCTGAACAGCTACAGAGGAGTGTAGTGCCGGCGTCCCTGCCCTCTGCTAGGCAGGGACGCTGCTCCCCTCACCGCTCTGCCCCGTGCCCGGCGTCCCTCTCCCGCTCTGCTCTCAGCGCGCGCTCCTTCCCGGCCCCTGTGCTTAGGGCGCGCGCGCGCGCGCTCCCCTCCTCTTAAAGGGGCCGCGCGCGCCGTCCTAAGGAGTCCCCGGCCAATGGCCGGAGGACTTCATCATATATAAGGCACCTCCTCCAAAATGGAGGTGCCCGAGCAATGTTGTTTGCACCTGTGTCTCACCTGTGCTTCAGCCCTCAGGTCCCGTTGCCAGTTACCTGCCAGTTACCTGTCAGATTCCTGCCTGATTACTTGCTACCTGTCTGCTAGTCTGAGGTCCGACGGTCTGCCTTACTACTCCTGTCAGTCTGTCTAAGGACCAGCCTGCCCGCTCACCTGGGAGCGCACCTCAGCTACCTGCCTGCTTTCCTGAGGTCCGACGGTCTGCCTTACAACTCCGGTCAGTCTGTCTATGGACCAGCTTGCCCGCTCACCTGGGAGCACTTCTCCGTTACCTGCCTGCTTGCCAGCCCGGAGGCTCCGCTGTCACGTGCTGTGACCACCAGCTACTCCGGACTCTTGCCTGCTCACCTGGGAGCGCTTCTCCGCTACCTGCCTGCTTGCCTGCCCGGAGGCTCCGCTGTCACGTGCTGTGACCACCAGCTACTCCAGACTCTTGCCCGCTCACCTGGGAGCGCTTCTCCGCTACCTGCCTGCTTGCCTGCCCGGAGGCTCCGCTGTCACGTGCTGTGACCACCAGCTACTCCAGACTCTTGCCCGCTCACCTGGGAGCGCTTCTCCGCTACCTGCCTGCTTGCCTGCCCGGAGGCTCCGCTGTCACGTGCTGTGACCACCAGCTATTCCTGAGACTCTTGCCCGCTCACCTGGGAGCGCTTCTCTGTTACCTGCCTGCTTGCCTACCTGGAGGCTCCGCCGTCACGTGCTGTGATCACCTGCTATTCCAGAGACTCTCGCTTGCTCACCTGGGAGCACACATTCTTCATCTGCCTTGCTAGCCTACCTGGAGGTTCAGCCATCACAGGTCGTACCTACCCTTTATCCAGAGACTGCCCCGATCACTTGCCATGTCCTCCTGCCCGTACACCCAGAGACTGTCCTGGTCACCTCCTGTGACTACCTGCCTGGTCGCCACCCGCTCCCTTACAAGGACCGCCCCCTTGTATTGTAGCCCAGAGGTTCCGCCTCCCAGACCCGTTACAGTTTGCTCGGGCCATGGAACCCGGTGGCACCCAAGCTCCCTCGCTCTCGGACCTCTGTCTTGAACTGTCCCGTCAGAGGTCCCAACAGGAGTCCATCCTGGGTCACCTGCGGAATGTCAATACTCGCCTGAACACTCTGTCTGATCCACCAACAACCTCCGCCAGTGCCATATCTTGCAATCCGGCAGCTCCGCTGCCCACTAATACCATGGTATCCTACCCCGGACCCCGGCTTTCTGCACCTCCTCGCTTCGGAGGCGACTCCGTCCAGGCTCGGGGCTTCTTAAATCAGTGCACCCTGCACTTTGAACTTTTGTCCCACCAGTTTAACTCCGACCGGGCCAAAATTGCCTTCATCATGTCCCATCTCACCGGGGAGGCCCTGGCCTGGCTAAATCCTCTATGGGAGAGAGGAGACCCCCTGGTGTCCAACTTGCCTGCTTTTCTCACGGCTTTCCGGAAAGTCTTCGACGAACCCGGACGGAAGACCTCATCTGCATCATCATTGCTACGCCTCCGTCAGGAGAGTCTCACCGTGGGCCAATATGCCATACGGTTCCGTACCCTTGCCTCGGAGCTGGCCTGGGATAACGACGCTTTGGTTTCCGTCTTCTGGGAGGGTCTGTCCGGCCGTATTAAAGATGAACTTGCCGGTCGGGACATTCCTACCACTCTCGATGACTTAATAACTCTTGCCACCCGGATTGACCTACGGTTCCAGGAGCGTGCCAGAGAGGTCACCCGTGAGAGGAGGTTACCACATCTAGCTCCTACTTTTCAGAAACCCGTCACTCCTTCTGTCTCTAACCAGGTACACCCTCCTGAGCCTATGCAGGTCGACCAGACCAAGATGGTCAAGACCCGTCAGGACTTACGCCGTGCCGAGGGGACCTGCTTCTACTGTGGCAGTAAGGAGCACCGGATCCGTGCCTGCCCGGAGAGGTCGGGAAACGCCTGTGTCTAGGTTCGCTCAGAGAGGTCCACCTAGACAAGAATAAATCCTCTCCATCCCTGCTGTTGTCAGTTTCAATCGTCTACGGGGAGAACCGTTATTTCGAACTAGCCCAACTGGACTCTGGAGCAGCCGGGAATCTTATTTCACAGTCCCTGGTAGAGAAATACCGCATCCCCACCAAACCTCTGGCTGTACCCTTGTCTGTGGCTGCCGTGGATGGGGGGCTCTTACCACGCCCCATCCAACTCATCACCGAATCCATTACTCTGCAGGTGGGAATGCTGCATTCTGAAAGTATCTCCTTTCATGTTCTGCCTGGACTCTCTCACGCCCTCTTGCTAGGTCTGCCTTGGCTCCAGAAACATGCACCCGTGCTTGACTGGCAAACCGGAGAAGTCCTTCGCTGGGGACAAGACTGTCGTAAGACCTGCCTGGTTCCCGTCCATCCCGTCCGTCCCTCTCCTACCCCAGCTAATCTACCTGGACTTCCAATTCCTTATTGGTCTTATGCTGATGTCTTTAATAAAAAGGAGGCAGAGACATTACCCCCTCATAGACCATACGACTGTCCCATCGACCTGTTACCCGGTACTACTCCTCCCCGTGGGCGTATTTATCCTTTATCCGCTGCTGAGACCCGGTCGATGTCCGAATATATTGAGGAGAATCTGGCCAGGGGATTCATCCGGAAATCTACCTCCCCGGCGGGAGCAGGCTTCTTTTTCGTCAAAAAGAAGGACGGCTCTCTCCGTCCCTGTATAGACTATAGAGGCCTAAACCAGATCACGGTGAAGAATAAGTACCCCCTTCCGCTCATTCCAAAATTATTTGATCGTCTGAGGGGGGCTAGAATCTTCACCAAACTAGACCTCCGTGGGGCGTACAACCTGGTTCGTATCCGTCAAGGGGATGAATGGAAGACGGCATTCAACACCCGGGACGGCCACTATGAATACCTGGTAATGCCCTTTGGTCTCTGTAACGCTCCTGCCGTCTTTCAAGAGTTGGTCAATGACATCTTCCAGGACCTTCTCTACTCCTGCGTAGTGGTGTACCTGGACGACATCTTGGTCTTCTCTCCGGATCTCCAGACTCACCGGAGGGACGTTCGTCAGGTCCTGCTCAGGCTCAGGCAGAATCACCTCTTCGCTAAATACGAGAAGTGCCTCTTTGAGCAGACCTCGCTTCCGTTTTTGGGCTACATTATTTCTCAGACCGGCCTACGAATGGATCCAGAGAAACTGTCTGCCATCGAGAAATGGCCCCGACCGGAGGGGTTGAAGGCCATTCAGCGGTTCCTGGGCTTCGCCAACTACTACCGCCTCTTCATACCACACTTCTCTTCCCGGACTGCCCCAATTTCCGCGCTCACCCGTAAGGGTACTAATCCCAAAGAGTGGCCGCCCGAAGCAGAAGAAGCCTTTCTTTCCTTAAAACAGGCCTTCTCTTCCGCCCCGGTGCTGCATCGCCCGGACGGCAACAAGCAATTCTTCCTGGAAGTGGACGCCTCCTCCTCTGGAGCTGGAGCGGTACTTACTCAAAAATCTTCTTCCGGGAGGATGGTAACTTGCGGCTTCTTCTCTAAACTCTTCTCCTCCTCAGAGCGCAATTATTCCATAGGAGATCGAGAGTTATTGGCCATCAAACTGGCATTGGAGGAGTGGCGTTACCTGCTTGAGGGGGCTCTTCACCCGGTAATAATTTACACTGACCACAAGAACTTGGCTTACCTCCAGCATGCCCAGAGACTTAACCCGCGCCAATCCCGGTGGTCCTTGTTTTTTGCTCGTTTTGATTTTGTCCTTCATTTTTGCCCGGCTGACAAAAACGTCAAGGCGGACGCCTTGTCTCGATCCTTTCTGGTATCTGATCTCGAGGAAGATCCGAAACACATCATAGATCCCGCCAGAGTAATGCAGGTGGCTCCCGTGAGTCTAAATCGTCTCCCTCCCGGAAAGACGTTCGTATCAGTACCTGATCGGGAGAAGATCCTTCACTGGGGTCACTCGTCTAAACTGGCTGGCCACGCCGGTCAGAAGAAGACCCTCCAGCTTATTTCCCGGCACTACTGGTGGCCTACCCTGCACAAGGATGTAATAGACTTTGTTTCTGCCTGTGTGTCCTGCGCCCGCAACAAGGTTCCGAGACATCTGCCAGCCGGTCGCCTCCTTCCGCTCCCAGTACCTGCTGCCCCCTGGCAGCATATTGCAATGGACTTCATAACTGACCTCTCACTCTCTGCCGGTTGTACGGTCATTTGGGTGGTCGCTGACCGCTTCTCCAAGATGGCTCATTTCGTTCCCTGCCAGGCCTCCCGTCTGCACCCGAGCTAGCTAGAGACTTTATTCGTCACATCTTCCGTCTTCATGGCCTGCCCCTCCACATCGTGTCGGATCGTGGGGTACAGTTCACCTCACGCTTCTGGAGAGCCACTTGTAAACTACTAGACGTCACCCTGGACTTCTCTTCCGCTTACCACCCACAGTCCAATGGTCAAGTGGAGCGGATCAATCAGAACCTGACCAGTTACCTCCGGCACTTCGTTAATGCCCACCATTCTGACTGGGTGGATCTCCTACCATGGGCCGAGTTCTCTTACAATAATCACGAGAGCGAATACTCCTCCAAATCCCCGTTTTTTGTAGTCTTTGGTCAGCATCCTCGGATTCCTTTTCCTGTCTCCACCTCGGTGGACAACCCGGCTGCGGAATCTCTCGTTAGCAAATTTTCCTCCATTTGGGAGAGTACCCGATCCGCACTCCTTCAGTCGTCCGAGCGGATGAAAAGACACGCTGACAAAAAACGCCTGGATCCTCCTCAATTTCGTCCAGGAGATAAGGTCTGGCTCTCATCTAAATATGTTCGACTCAAGATACCCTCTTACAAGTTAGGGCCTCGGTTCATCGGACCTCTGGAGGTCACCAGTCAGATCAACCCGGTGGCCTATAAATTGAAACTCCCGGCCAACTTACGGATCCCTAACTCTTTCCATGTATCTCTCCTCAAACCTGTGGTACTTAACTCTTTTTCCAAGTCTACAGGTACGCCTCCTGCTCCGGTTTCTGCTGAGGACGAGTTTGAGGTAGAGAACATTCTTGCCACCAAAAGGGTAAGAGGAAAGACCTTTTTTCTGGTAGATTGGAAGGGGTTTGGTCCTGAGGAGAGAACGTGGGAGCACCGGGAGAACATCCATGCCCCTCTCATCCTAGCTAAATTTCTGTCTGGCCTAAAAAAGGGGGGGCCTAAAGGGGGGGGTACTGTAGTGCCGGCGTCCCTGCCCTCTGCTAGGCAGGGACGCTGCTCCCCTCACCGCTCTGCCCCGTGCCCGGCGTCCCTCTCCCGCTCTGCTCTCAGCGCGCGCTCCTTCCCGGCCCCTGTGCTTAGGGCGCGCGCGCACGCGCTCCCCTCCTCTTAAAGGGGCCGCGCGCGCCGTCCTAAGGAGTCCCCGGCCAATGGCCGGAGGACTTCATCATATATAAGGCACCTCCTCCAAAATGGAGGTGCCCGAGCAATGTTGTTTGCACCTGTGTCTCACCTGTGCTTCAGCCCTCAGGTCCCGTTGCCAGTTACCTGCCAGTTACCTGTCAGATTCCTGCCTGATTACTTGCTACCTGTCTGCTAGTCTGAGGTCCGACGGTCTGCCTTACTACTCCTGTCAGTCTGTCTAAGGACCAGCCTGCCCGCTCACCTGGGAGCGCACCTCAGCTACCTGCCTGCTTTCCTGAGGTCCGACGGTCTGCCTTACAACTCCGGTCAGTCTGTCTATGGACCAGCTTGCCCGCTCACCTGGGAGCACTTCTCCGTTACCTGCCTGCTTGCCAGCCCGGAGGCTCCGCTGTCACGTGCTGTGACCACCAGCTACTCCGGACTCTTGCCCGCTCACCTGGGAGCGCTTCTCCGCTACCTGCCTGCTTGCCTGCCCGGAGGCTCCGCTGTCACGTGCTGTGACCACCAGCTACTCCAGACTCTTGCCCGCTCACCTGGGAGCGCTTCTCCGCTACCTGCCTGCTTGCCTGCGCGGAGGCTCCGCTGTCACGTGCTGTGACCACCAGCTACTCCAGACTCTTGCCCGCTCACCTGGGAGCGCTTCTCCGCTACCTGCCTGCTTGCCTGCCCGGAGGCTCCGCTGTCACGTGCTGTGACCACCAGCTATTCCTGAGACTCTTGCCCGCTCACCTGGGAGCGCTTCTCCGTTACCTGCCTGCTTGCCTACCTGGAGGCTCCGCCGTCACGTGCTGTGACCACCTGCTATTCCAGAGACTCTCGCTTGCTCACCTGGGAGCACACATTCTTCATCTGCCTTGCTAGCCTACCTGGAGGTTCAGCCATCACAGGTCGTACCTACCCTTTATCCAGAGACTGCCCCGATCACTTGCCGTGTCCTCCTGCCCGTACACCCAGAGACTGTCCTGGTCACCTCCTGTGACTACCTGCCTGGTCGCCACCCGCTCCCTTACAAGGACCGCCCCCTTGTATTGTAGCCCAGAGGTTCCGCCTCCCAGACCCGTTACAAGGAGAAACTTCCTAAAGGCCAAGGAAGAGGACAGCAGCGGCTTATAACATGGAACATTTCACTAATCGAATTGAGAGACGTAAAAATATCCTTTCCACTTTAATCTTATCTACACCTGTAGTTGACATACATAAGTCTAATCCTTTGGAGATTGATAATGAAACTAAGAAAAATATCTCCAGGTTATTTTTTAGCTTTGAGAAAAATATGAAAGGTGAAATTAAACACCAGCTGGACGCAGACTTTTTGAATATCTGTTTGGAGCAGAAAATTATCCCAAATGGTCTGCGGATTCATTTTAATAGCACATTCATAGAAGATAAGGAATTCACGGAAAAATGGTACAATATATTAGATGATTGTTCCTACAACCTTATGAAACTTTTAATAGAAAAACGTAATAAGTTGGCAAAAAATTTTGCGGCATTATGTGAAAGTGATCTTGGAGAACTAGTAGAGTATAGTTCTTTACCTCTGTATGAAGCACTTAATAGGGATACAAATAGAAATTTACAAACTTTTGAAAGCAATTTAATTGAGATGAAGACCAAAAAGGTTCGCAGAGATTTTTTTGACCTAAAAAAACGGGTGAATAAACATCCGGAGAAACCGCAGCCGGGGTGGAGAGTGACTAAAAATAATGAAGTTGCCACAAAACCAAAAACCTCTGGTCAGGTAAACTCCATAGGAACCGCATTAGAGGTAGATAATAATAGGTTTTTGAAAAAACAAAATGAAATAGTAAAGGGTTTGCGTACCTTTTATAATTCTAAGACTAATTCTGCCCGTATGGAGGGTTCATTTAAACCCCAAAGAACCTTTACTGCGTTGGAAGCAGGGGCTATTCCAAAAATGAATATCAAAAATAACATGAATAAAAATAATAATATTTTGGAACCAGAGAAACAAAATACTAGGGTCATATCTTCCACTCCAGGTGCGATTTCTCTACCGTTACATAAGAAAAGAATTTATGGGGCAGCTAGCGAGGAGACTAGTACACATAATTCTGAGGGAGATATATCAATTATGGAGGAAGAGGAATTCAACAATTCACTCTTCTCCTTTCTTTCTCCCAATTTAGTAGAGTCTAATACAAAATCACAGGTAATAATACGACCACAGAATCACATATCTGAATTATGCTCTAACTATAGTATTTTCACAACACATAACACCACTGAATCACCTAATCTTTACACCACAGTAGTGCAAGCACCATCTCCTTCTCTAGCAAATTCAAATATATCTTTTTTAGAGATTGTACCAAGACCAACACGACCACCCACGGAGATCATTTTACCCAGTCTGGAGACTGGCTCGCTGGTAGCGTCTCCAATACAGGTACAAAAGAAGAATCTGATCACAAAGTATTTTCCTCCAACACCGTTGCAATCCTCAAAAAGAAAAGGAGGACCAGAGGTTCTAGAGGAGGGAGAAAAGAAAAAAACTCTGGTCTCCCCATAAGAAGGAGGTGTATAAAAAAGAATAATATTGAAGGGAATGTAGAGAACAGTACGATAAAATTATTTAATTTATCTAAATACCAACTCTCTAAGGCTGAAGAAGCAATTCTATCTAAAGGTCTGGGCTTCTGTCCCACACAGAGAGCCAGGCCTTTTGATTTATTCCTAGATCTAAATAAATATGTCCGCAAATTAACACTTATTAGACATTTTGCTATAATGGATCGAACAGCAGGGTGTAAAGATACGAATGAAGGAAAAACTATTGAAAAAGCTGATACCATACAACCCAGTAATAGTATACATAAAAATGTCCGCCCCAAATCCAATTTTAACCCCACTCACCACCGGGGCAGCCATTTGGATACTTTTTACGCTTTGGTATCCGAGGAATTTCGGGGATTAAATAGGACTGGAGAGAAAAACATACAAAAAGGGAAAACAGAAAGCATGAGTTCTGGAGTAAGAACCAGGAATAAAAGATCTATTCAAAAAACGAATATTTCAAAGGAAGAAAAAGAAGCCTTAATAAAACTAAAGGACAATGAAAAAATCGTGATTAGAGGGGCAGATAAAGGAGGGGGTATTGTCATTCAGGACCGAGATGACTATTTGGAGGAAGCATACAATATATTATCAGACGCAAAATATTATAAAAAATTAGATGTTGACCCTTCCAAAAAACATATTGAAGAATATCATAGGTTGATAGACACTGCCTTCAAACAAGACATCATAAATAAAAGGGAAAAACGATTCCTGACTAACAAAAATCCAAATACAGCCCTCTTTTATCACCTGCCAAAGGTGCATAAAGACCCTGTGAAACCTCCCGGACGACCGATTATTTCGGGTATAGGGTCACTAACCAGTCAACTGTCACATTACATCGATCTGCACTTACAGGATCTAGTTAGAAAATTACCCTCTTTTCTCCTAGACTCCAGTCAATTAATAAAAGAATGTGAACATTTTGCATGGGAAGAAGATTACATGTTCATAACCTTAGACGTACATGCTCTCTACTCCAATATTGAACACATATTGGGAATCAATTCAGTTTCACATTATTTGAATGGGATAGTAGATATGCCAGAAAATCAGAGGTGATTTTTAATAATGGGTCTAAAATTTATATTGGAACATAACCTTTTCACTTTCCAGGGGCAATTGTATATACAGCGGCTAGGCACAGCGATGGGGACTCAGGTAGCCCCAAGTTTTGCAAATCTTTTCATGGGGTGCTTCGAGTCCTCATCGCCCTTGTGTCAGCACCCCCACTGTAACAACATATTATATTATCGTCGCTATATTGACGATCTAATCATTTTTTGGAAAGGTACTGAGGTTGAAGCTCGAGAATTCATCACGACATTAAATAGGAATGACTGGGGGATCACGTTTTCTGCACAGGTCAATAAAGAAAAAATAAATTTCCTCGATTTAGAAATATCCCATAAAAATAAAAAAATCAGCACTAAAACGTACTTTAAGAAAACTGATACTAACGGCTTCCTTGATTTTCGGAGCGCACACCATCAAAAATGGAAGCAAAACATTCCTTATAGCCAATTTCGTCGAATTAGGAGAAATAATACAAATAAGGAAGATTATGTGGAACAATCAAAAATTCTGATCAATAGGTTTACAGATAAGAAATATCCAAAACGATTAATTATGGCAGCATACAGAACTAATCTAGCAAGAACTCAGCAGGAGTGCTTATCTAGAGAGAATAACAAAAATAAGGATGTGGAGGAGGGGATAACGAAGGAAGGAGGAGAAAAGCCCAAGCAGATAATTAATAAGAATAAGGAAAGAAAGAAAGATGGGTGGCAGTATAACTTTATTACCGCTTTCAATCGTAGTAATACGGAGATAAGAAACATTTTAAATAAATACTGGTACTTGTTGAAAAAGGATACATTTTTGAAAAAACTTCTACCAGATAGACCCAATATTACCTTTCGTAGGGGCCAAACAGTGAAGGGTATAATTGCCCCTAGTAATCTCAGAATGACCAAAGATGGGGAACAGGAATGTATTAAGAAAAAAGAAAAAACTAGGACAAATAAAACGGATGCTTTCAAATCGGGGGTCCATCGATGTGGCTCCCGAAAATGTTGTACCTGCAAAATCATCAATCATATGACTCAGTACATTACATCGTACAGTACGGGTGAAACTATAGCAATCACACAAAAATTAACATGTGATAGTGATTTTGTAATATATGTCATTACCTGTACCTGTGGCCTGCAATACGTGGGTCGGACCATCCAGTCCCTACGATCCCGTATGAATGGCCACAGGCACAATACCAAAAATGGGTTTTTAAAACAGAGCTTATCTCGGCACTTATGTTTGAAGCATAATAAAATATTTAATATTTCCGTGACCCCGTTGGAGCAAATACCTGAGAATTGTACTAATAGGGTACAAAATTTAAACCGGAAAGAATCATATTGGATCTTCCGTCTGGGTACATTATACCCAGATGGATTAAATGATATTATAGAGGGTATTTGACATGCAAATGTCGACAGGTATGCATGTGCATGCATATATATATATATTTTTTCGTGTGTATATATGCATGTGTGCATGTATGTGTATATATGGTTATGTATGTATATATATATATATGTGTATATATATATATATATATTTTTTTTTTTTTTTTCTACTAAATTGTATTTGATAATGGTTTTAATATGAAGAAAGAAAAGGTTTTAAATTTTGTCATTATGTACATTTTTGCAGGATTTTACATTTCTGTATGAAATCAAACTTTTAGTATGTTCAATAACATTTTAGAAGACATTTTATATATGGTAAAATTATAATTATATTTATAGTGTTTTTAGAAAAGAAAATACTTTCTGTGTGAAGGAAGGAAGGAAAGGAGAAAAAAAAGAAAAAATTTGTGTGTAAAATTTTTTTTTTTTTTTTAAACTGTATGAAAGTCATTTTGTATATGGGTTTTGTTAGATTCCTCAGAGTGCAAAATCCTGCATATCTGAGTATCTGGGTGTGTCTGAAAAACAGATCTTTCAGTCTCCACCCAAAATGACAAGCAAGGATATCTGCTATAAAATGTGTGTAGATAGATCTGATTATATGCATGATGTTATACCTGAGGAAGACTCAAAGAAGTCGAAACCGGTTGTATTTTAGTTTGAAATAAAAATTCTTTGAATCCGAATATCAAGTTCCATCATCATCCTTCAGGAGCGCATATTGCTGGGAAAAAACATTTACAAAGTGGTATTGCCTATGAAAGCTCTGTCCAGTGCTCTCATCAGCTCCAAGATTTCTGCAGCAAACTGAATAGAAAGAGGAATGGAGTGATCCACTGATTGGATTTACATGCTTTACCTCAAGATACCAAATAGGTGAGTGGATTTATACTGAGTATATACCCTTGGAATCTAACTACTACACTTAGAAGCCTGCGCTTCCTATTTTCTCTCCCTACAATCCCCTCTTGTTTCATATATATCGTGTTGTGAGGATCGCATCTGAACAGCTACAGAGGAGAATCTTCCTAAAGGCCAAGGAAGAGGACAGCAGCGGCTTATAACATGGAACATTTCACTAATCGAATTGAGAGACGTAAAAATATCCTTTCCACTTTAATCTTATCTACACCTGTAGTTGACATACATAAGTCTAATCCTTTGGAGATTGATAATGAAACTAAGAAAAATATCTCCAGGTTATTTTTTAGCTTTGAGAAAAATATGAAAGGTGAAATTAAACACCAGCTGGACGCAGACTTTTTGAATATCTGTTTGGAGCAGAAAATTATCCCAAATGGTCTGCGGATTCATTTTAATAGCACATTCATAGAAGATAAGGAATTCACGGAAAAATGGTACAATATATTAGATGATTGTTCCTACAACCTTATGAAACTTTTAATAGAAAAACGTAATAAGTTGGCAAAAAATTTTGCGGCATTATGTGAAAGTGATCTTGGAGAACTAGTAGAGTATAGTTCTTTACCTCTGTATGAAGCACTTAATAGGGATACAAATAGAAATTTACAAACTTTTGAAAGCAATTTAATTGAGATGAAGACCAAAAAGGTTCGCAGAGATTTTTTTGACCTAAAAAAACGGGTGAATAAACATCCGGAGAAACCGCAGCCGGGGTGGAGAGTGACTAAAAATAATGAAGTTGCCACAAAACCAAAAACCTCTGGTCAGGTAAACTCCATAGGAACCGCATTAGAGGTAGATAATAATAGTTTTTTGAAAAAACAAAATGAAATAGTAAAGGGTTTGCGTACCTTTTATAATTCTAAGACTAATTCTGCCCGTATGGAGGGTTCATTTAAACCCCAAAGAACCTTTACTGCGTTGGAAGCAGGGGCTATTCCAAAAATGAATATCAAAAATAACATGAATAAAAATAATAATATTTTGGAACCAGAGAAACAAAATACTAGGGTCATATCTTCCACTCCAGGTGCGATTTCTCTACCGTTACATAAGAAAAGAATTTATGGGGCAGCTAGCGAGGAGACTAGTACACATAATTCTGAGGGAGATATATCAATTATGGAGGAAGAGGAATTCAACAATTCACTCTTCTCCTTTCTTTCTCCCAATTTAGTAGAGTCTAATACAAAATCACAGGTAATAATACGACCACAGAATCACATATCTGAATTATGCTCTAACTATAGTATTTTCACAACACATAACACCACTGAATCACCTAATCTTTACACCACAGTAGTGCAAGCACCATCTCCTTCTCCAGCAAATTCAAATATATCTTTTTTAGAGATTGTACCAAGACCAACACGACCACCCACGGAGATCATTTTACCCAGTCTGGAGACTGGCTCGCTGGTAGCGTCTCCAATACAGGTACAAAAGAAGAATCTGATCACAAAGTATTTTCCTCCAACACCGTTGCAATCCTCAAAAAGAAAAGGAGGACCAGAGGTTCTAGAGGAGGGAGAAAAGAAAAAAACTCTGGTCTCCCCATAAGAAGGAGGTGTATAAAAAAGAATAATATTGAAGGGAATGTAGAGAACAGTACGATAAAATTATTTAATTTATCTAAATACCAACTCTCTAAGGCTGAAGAAGCAATTCTATCTAAAGGTCTGGGCTTCTGTCCCACACAGAGAGCCAGGCCTTTTGATTTATTCCTAGATCTAAATAAATATGTCCGCAAATTAACACTTATTAGACATTTTGCTATAATGGATCGAACAGCAGGGTGTAAAGATACGAATGAAGGAAAAACTATTGAAAAAGCTGATACCATACAACCCAGTAATAGTATACATAAAAATGTCCGCCCCAAATCCAATTTTAACCCCACTCACCACCGGGGCAGCCATTTGGATACTTTTTACGCTTTGGTATCCGAGGAATTTCGGGGATTAAATAGGACTGGAGAGAAAAACATACAAAAAGGGAAAACAGAAAGCATGAGTTCTGGAGTAAGAACCAGGAATAAAAGATCTATTCAAAAAACGAATATTTCAAAGGAAGAAAAAGAAGCCTTAATAAAACTAAAGGACAATGAAAAAATCGTGATTAGAGGGGCAGATAAAGGAGGGGGTATTGTCATTCAGGACCGAGATGACTATTTGGAGGAAGCATACAATATATTATCAGATGCAAAATATTATAAAAAATTAGATGTTGACCCTTCCAAAAAACATATTGAAGAATATCATAGGTTGATAGACACTGCCTTCAAACAAGACATCATAAATAAAAGGGAAAAACGATTCCTGACTAACAAAAATCCAAATACAGCCCTCTTTTATCACCTGCCAAAGGTGCATAAAGACCCTGTGAAACCTCCCGGACGACCGATTATTTCGGGTATAGGGTCACTAACCAGTCAACTGTCACATTACATCGATCTGCACTTACAGGATCTAGTTAGAAAATTACCCTCTTTTCTCCTAGACTCCAGTCAATTAATAAAAGAATGTGAACATTTTGCATGGGAAGAAGATTACATGTTCATAACCTTAGACGTACATGCTCTCTACTCCAATATTGAACACATATTGGGAATCAATTCAGTTTCACATTATTTGAATGGGATAGTAGATATGCCAGAAAATCAGAGACGATTTTTAATAATGGGTCTAAAATTTATATTGGAACATAACCTTTTCACTTTCCAGGGGCAATTGTATATACAGCGGCTTGGCACAGCGATGGGGACTCGGGTAGCCCCAAGTTTTGCAAATCTTTTCATGGGGTGCTTCGAGTCCTCATCGCCCTTGTGTCAGCACCCCCACTGTAACAACATATTATATTATCGTCGCTATATTGACGATCTAATCATTTTTTGGAAAGGTACTGAGGTTGAAGCTCGAGAATTCATCACGACATTAAATAGGAATGACTGGGGGATCACGTTTTCTGCACAGGTCAATAAAGAAAAAATAAATTTCCTCGATTTAGAAATATCCCATAAAAATAAAAAAATCAGCACTAAAACGTACTTTAAGAAAACTGATACTAATGGCTTCCTTGATTTTCGGAGCGCACACCATCAAAAATGGAAGCAAAACATTCCTTATAGCCAATTTCGTCGAATTAGGAGAAATAATACAAATAAGGAAGATTATGTGGAACAATCAAAAATTCTGATCAATAGGTTTACAGATAAGAAATATCCAAAACGATTAATTATGGCAGCATACAGAACTAATCTAGCAAGAACTCAGCAGGAGTGCTTATCTAGAGAGAATAACAAAAATAAGGATGTGGAGGAGGGGATAACGAAGGAAGGAGGAGAAAAGCCCAAGCAGATAATTAATAAGAATAAGGAAAGAAAAAAAGATGGGTGGCAGTATAACTTTATTACCGCTTTCAATCGTAGTAATACGGAGATAAGAAACATTTTAAATAAATACTGGTACTTGTTGAAAAAGGATACATTTTTGAAAAAACTTCTACCAAATAGACCCAATATTACCTTTCGTAGGGGCCAAACAGTGAAGGGTATAATTGCCCCTAGTAATCTCAGAATGACCAAAGATGGGGAACAGGAATGTATTAAGAAAAAAGAAAAAACTAGGACAAATAAAACGGATGCTTTCAAATCGGGGGTCCATCGATGTGGCTCCCGAAAATGTTGTACCTGCAAAATCATCAATCATATGACTCAGTACATTACATCGTACAGTACGGGTGAAACTATAGCAATCACACAAAAATTAACATGTGATAGTGATTTTGTAATATATGTCATTACCTGTACCTGTGGCCTGCAATACGTGGGTCGGACCATCCAGTCCCTACGATCCCGTATGAATGGCCACAGGCACAATACCAAAAATGGGTTTTTAAAACAGAGCTTATCTCGGCACTTATGTTTGAAGCATAATAAAATATTTAATATTTCCGTGACCCCGTTGGAGCAAATACCTGAGAATTGTACTAATAGGGTACAAAATTTAAACCGGAAAGAATCATATTGGATCTTCCGTCTGGGTACATTATACCCAGATGGATTAAATGATATTGTAGAGGGTATTTGACATGCAAATGTCGACAGGTATGCATGTGCATGCATATATATATATATTTTTTCGTGTGTATATATGCATGTGTGCATGTATGTGTATATATGGTTATGTATGTATATATATATATGTGTATATATATATATATATATATATTTTTTTTTTTCTACTAAATTGTATTTGATAATGGTTTTAATATGAAGAAAGAAAAGGTTTTAAATTTTGTCATTATGTACATTTTTGCAGGATTTTACATTTCTGTATGAAATCAAACTTTTAGTATGTTCAATAACATTTTAGAAGACATTTTATATATGGTAAAATTATAATTATATTTATAGTGTTTTTAGAAAAGAAAATACTTTCTGTGTGAAGGAAGGAAGGAAAGGAGAAAAAAAAGAAAAAATTTGTGTGTAAAATTTTTTTTTTTTTTTTTTTAAACTGTATGAAAGTCATTTAGTATATGGGTTTTGTTAGATTCCTCAGAGTGCAAAATCCTGCATATCTGAGTATCTGGGTGTGTCTGAAAAACAGATCTTTCAGTCTCCACCCAAAATGACAAGCAAGGATATCTGCTATAAAATGTGTGTAGATAGATCTGTTTATATGCATGATGTTATACCTGAGAAAGACTCAAAGAAGTCGAAACCGGTTGTATTTTAGTTTGAAATAAAAATTCTTTGAATCCGAATATCAAGTTCCATCATCATCCTTCAGGAGCGCATATTGCTGGGAAAAAACATTTACAAAATATCTCCACTTGGTGAGCTCAGATGGGTGCTGGTCATTGGGACGCGGGTAGGTCCCAAAAAATTATGGGATCCCCAATCTTCAGGATATCTGCCCACCTGGAGGTCCCAGGCAGGAGATATTAATGCCTTTTTCCCATCATGATTTTAGCTTTCTATAGATAGGAAACTTGGCATAATGTTATCCATCTTGCCAACATTAATTTGGGACTGATAGGCAGGCCACATCGCAATGTAGGTAAATGCATTACATTCGTCACTTTGTCAAGACACCGAAAATATGTCTTCCATAACTATAGGAACTACACCTGTCACCAAAAAACATCAATATTTATAACTGGACTTCAACACCAAACAGTCTGTTTGTAGTTATTTTGAACATAGGAAGCCTTATCTACCCGAGTGCTAAAAGTGTTGCTTCAAACTTGTTGCACACACTGTGCTTGGACTTTGTGTCTGCTTTCCAGCAGATAGCTCACTTAAATTACCTGTTCACAGAAGGAGGTCATAACTGACGAGAGGTCATGTGGAGTGTTTAGAGTGCTAGCTCTTTTTTTCCTTTTCCAACTTATGATGAAGCCATGTTTTAATTCAGAATATAAGGATGACACATCCCCTCTCAATAGATAGATGTAATGGTAAAATGGGAACAATCTATAAAGCTATGACAAATGGCAATTTTACTAGTCGAAAACTTGAAAAAGTGGCTTATTTAATACTAAAGTCCCACATGTATAATAGCCACATATTAGTTGCTCCCACCAACTGGCTATACTCCATACAAAACAGAAAACTGGACAACAAACTGTTTTTCTTCATAATTTATCAAAAAATATTTTATCCAGAATATATGCAGTACAGACCAAAAGTTTGGACACACCTTCTCATTTAAAGATTTTTCTGTATTTTCATGAATCAATAAACAAAATTAATTAACAGATATAGTAAAGGAAGCGAACACCGGGAGAGGTGTCATGTACCTGGGGAAGACACTGATGTGCAAACCGTATGAGAGAAATCCCTGTGAGGATGCATATAGAGTTGAGTCCTGGGGGGTAAATGGAGGGAGCATAAAAATCAGGGGAATATACAGTACAGACCAAAAGTTTGGACACACCTTCTCATTTAAAGATTTTTCTGTATTTTCATGACTTTGAAAATTGTACATTCACACTGAAGGCATCAAAACTATGAATTAACACATGTGGAATTATAGACTTAACAAAAAAGTGTGAAACAATTGAAAATATGTCTTATATTCTAGGTTCTTCAAAGTAGCCAGCAAAGTTTGCTTTGATGACTGCTTTGCACACTCTTGGCATTCTCTTGATGAGCTTCAAGAGGTAGTCACCGGAAATGGTCTTCCAACAATCTTGAAGGAGTTCCCAAAGATGCTTATCACTTGTTGGCCCTTTTTCCTTCACTCTGCGGTCCAGCTCACTCCAAACCATCTCGATTGGGTTCAGGTCTGGTGACTGTGGAGGCCAGGTCATCTGGCGTAGCACCCCATCACTCTCCTTCTTGGTCAAATAGCCCTTACACAGCCTGCAGGTGTGTTTGGGGTCATTGTCCTGTTGAAAAATAAATGACGGTCCAACTAAACGCAAACCGGATGGAATAGCATGCCGCTGCAAGATGCTGTGGTAGCCATGCTGGTTCAGTATGCCTTCAATTTTGAATAAATCCCCAACAGTGTCACCAGCAAAGCACCCCCACACCATCACACCTCCTCCTCCATGCTTCACGGTGGGAACCAGGCAAGTAGAGTCCATCCGTTCACCTTTTCTGCGTCGCACAAAGACACGGTGGTTGAAACCAAAGATCTCAAATTTGGACTCATCAGACCAAAGCACAGATTTCCACTGGTCTAATGTCCATTCCTTGTGTTCTTTAGCCCAAGCAAGTCTTTTCTGCTTGTTGCCTGTCCTTAGCACTGGTCTCCTAGCAGCTATTTTACCATGAAGGCCTGCTGCACAAAGTCTCCTCTTAACAGTTGTTGTAGAGATGTGTCTGCTGCTAGAACTCTGTGTGGCATTGACTTGGTCTCTAATCTGATCTGCTGTTAACCTGCGATTTCTGAGGCTGGTGACTTGAATAAACTTATCCTCAGAAGCAGAGGTGACTCTTGGTTTTCCTTTCCTGGGGCGGTCCTCATGTGAGCCAGTTTCTTTGTAGCGCTTGATGGTTTTTCCAACTGCACTTGGGGACACATTCAAAGTTTGCCCAATTTTTCGGACTGATTGACCTTCATTTCTTAAAGTAATGATGGTCACTCATTTTTCTTTACTTTGCTGCTTTTTTCTTGCCATAATACAAATTCTAACAGTCTATTCAGTAGGACTATCAGCTGTGTATCCACCAGACTTCTGCACAACACAACTGATGGTCCCAACCCCATTTATAAGGCAAGAAATCCCACTTATTAAACCTGACAGGGCACACCTGTGAAGTGAAAACCATTTCCGGTGACTACCTCTTGAAGCTCATCAAGAGAATGCCAAGAGTGTACAAAGCAGTCATCAAAGCAAAAGGTGGCTACTTTGAAGAACCTAGAATATAAGACATATTTTCAGTTGTTTCACACTTTTTTGTTAAGTATATAATTCCACATGTGTTAATTCATAGTTTTGATGCCTTCAGTGTGAATGTACAATTTTCAAAGACATGAAAATACAGAAAAATCCTTAAATGAGAAGGTGTGTCCAAACTTTTGGTCTGTACTGTATACATATAAATATTTAAATATACATATTATATATATATATATATACAGTATATATATATATATATATATATATATATATATATACTTACACATTTAGTAGCAAAGTCAGGTAGGCTAGAGTTAAATCCCATCTCTACAGGCTCTGATTAGATGCACCTGACTGGCTCTGCATATAACCATATAGCTAGGTATTCACTTTAGTCATTGTGCTGATGGAAGCTGACTAGAGTGGATTGTATAGGAGCTGGAGGGAGAGACAAGCCAGAATCGCTTAATTCCTGCTCTGCATAGATAAAGGAGACCATTTATGGATGGAGTCAAAGATATATGTGGATAAAATGCGATTTATTTGTCAACGCGTTTCAAAGTTTAACACTTCTTCTTCAGGACAAACCACAGGGCAAATAAACCAAATTTTATCCACACGGGTCTTTGACTCCATCCATCAACAGTTTCCTTTATCCAGGTAGCACACATGAATTAACCCATTCTTCTCCACTGTTCGTTATCCTCATATTTCTGTTGGGTCTGCAGCCTGTCTTTTAAGTGTAATATGTGGGTGTGCTTACACAACCCTGCTAGATGAGGAAACTCCCTCTGTCATTTATATCCTTTTACATGGATAAGACCCTATTGCTCTATTGTCTTTCCAGCTCTTCCTAATTCAAGCTAGAATCCCTATCTGATAATGCTATGTGCCCACGATGCAGAAATGCTGCATATTTTTTCCGCTTCTACCTGGCAGGAAAAATGCATGCGGTTTTTACATGCGTTTTTCCCGCCAGGTAGAAGCGTTTGTCAAACGTTTTTGCATGCATTTCTGCATGCGGGTTATCAAGCGCTTTTCCAAGCGATTTTAGCATCACTTGGAAAAGTGCTTGACAACTTGTTCACACTGTATAAATCCATGCAACCGGCATGGATTTATAGTAGTGTGACCAAGTTAGTTAAAAAAAAAGAATAAGAATGGTAAAAAATGAAAAAAAAAGATTATACTTACCTTCCGATGTCCTCCCGGTGTTTTCTCTGCTGCGTCCAGTGTCTTGGGCGGCTCGCTGTGGTGTGAAGGACCTGCGGTGACGTCATTGAGTCATGTGACAGGTCACAACACCGCGACCCATACAGCAGACCAGATGGAGGGGAGAAAACACCAGGAGGACATCAGAAGGTGAGTATAATCTTTATTTTTTATTTTAAATTCTTTTTTTAACAGGTTCTATGGTACCTGGGTCTGGATGAGAGTCTCCTCTCCTCCAGACCTGGGTACCATCCGCATATTGAACAGTGTGATATCCGCATGTACAGATGTACAGATGTAGTCATGCGGATGTCACACGGTCCAATGCAAGTCTATGGCGGCGATTACGCTGCATGTCCGCAAAATTAATGGACATGCTGCATATTTTTCCGCAATGATAATCCGCAGCGGAAATTTCCGCAGCATGTTAACAGCACATGCGGATTATCATTGGGGACCATGGGGCACATATTACCAAGCGTTTTTTAAGCGTTTTCGCTGCGGAAATTCCACGGCAAAAACACTTGAAAAAGGCATAGTGAGCACGCAGCCTAAGAGTCTGAACAGGCCATGTACACCAAACTGCAAATATCACTGGTTGCTATGGACAATAGCCATTATGTTTGACCGAACTGGGACTAGCTCAGCTGAGTGTGAGAGTAGCCTGGATCTATTTTGTGTAGTTAGTGCCTGGACAAGGCTAGGGATTTTAGGTTTATGGTATTAAATGTCTCATTTTTTGACCCAAGAATCCAATGCATACCTGAGAGTGTGAATCCCTACAATTGATGGTTGAAATTTGGGTATGAAGTCCCAGAGAATACTGGCAATTGCAGTGTAAATATTGAATGTCCTGTGTAAAGGCAGCTACAGAATTGCAAATACAGTCTGAAAATGGAGTAGCTTGTTAAGCAATTAGTCCAGGTGCAGCATCAGCTTCAGATACAGCAGCACCAGCAGTAGACTCAACAGGAAACAAATTCCTGACCCAGCAGTTTCAACATCAGCAGCAGGAGTTGCAGCAGCAGTTAAAACAGCAGTAGCAGTGTAATAGTGGGGAAGGATGTAGCCTTCCCTAGGCATTGAAGTAGTTAAGGAAAATGTTCCCTTAGTTAATCCTCTCTGAACTGTGGTAGGCCAAGCTAAGGGGTTAGCTTCAGTGGTCCAGTCAGTAGAGTAGAGGGGGAACTTAGTGCCCGGATCAAGCCTTGAGTGATATAGAGCTTGTTCCTGGAATAATTCATTGTGGGCTGCAGTACCTGTAAACAGCCACAAGATGCCACTGTCCTGGGTGCAGATGTCAGGTTGAGTCTGCTAGCAGTGTTACAGACAGGGATGAGTTAATGCTGTGTGATGACAGCTCACTGAGGGTGGGCACATTAGGAAAATCTCTGTTTAGTTTCCAGAATCAGGAAGTAATTCTTCAGTGAGAGAGAGGACAGTGACCATTACGGGCAGCCTGAATATATGTGGCTGCTAGGGTAGACGGGAGCTCTACACCCTCAGACAGTGGGATCACTAGTGTGAAAGTCTCCCTACGCAAGAGCAAGAGTCCTGTTAGCCGGCCGGAGAAACTCAAAGAAAGTGTTGAGGACCCGGGGCACTTCTAGTCTGCAGGAAACAGAAGAAGATAAATAGGACTCCAGGCTAAGATGTGAGGGAGAGATCGGAACCAGATCACTGTTAGTATTACGGAAGAGTCTCTTGGGCTAGAGATAGAGTCACAGAGATGCTTCACTCAAAGAGGGAACCAGGGCTGAAGATGTTGCCAGCGCCTGTGAGAGAGATAATAACCTGTTGGGCCTTATCCATTATATCTGCCTGTAAATATTGTACATATTCCTCTTCCCCAAGTAAAGTCCAAGTTCTGGTTAAGAACCTCGTGTCCTCTGAATTTATTGCTGCCTTGGTCCCAGAAGATAAATGCCTGGAGACAGCCGCGATCAGATGGTTTGAAGTAAGTGGAGAGCACAACATACACAGCCACACATCAGAGGGAAGACACGAATTGTCTGTAGGGTGCCAAAGCGAGAGGGAGCTACAGCTCGCCCACGACTACCTCGCTGGGGCACCTTACAGCAGCATCAGCCAAAGTTATCGCAGATTCAGCAGCAGCATCAGCAGCAGATGACTCTCCTGGCAGAAATTATCCAGGCCAGGGAGATGGCACCAGCCAAAGTGAATGTATCCAGGTGAAGTGAATGGTATGGGAGGCCTTGCACAGAATGACTCTTGAGGACAACATTGAGGCTTTACTTACTTTCTTTGAGAGGGTGGCAGACAGGGAGAAACTACCCCTAGAGCAAAAAGCAGAGGTTCTTGCTCCATAATTTACTGGGGAGCCGCATAATGCATGCTACAACCTTGCACTATAGGATGCTAAGGAGTACAGCAAGCTGAAAGTGGAGATTCTGGCATCTTTAGATGTAACCCAGTCCGTCAAGGTGAAATGGCTGCACCTCTGGTGCTAACAAAGGGACAAGCCTCTCCAGTCCCAGATGTTTAACCTATTACACATGATTCAGAAATGGCTGCAGCCTGAGACCTGCTCTCTGTCACAAATGGGGGAAAAAGTTGTAGTGGACAGAATTGTTACACTCACTACCTAAATAAGTACAAAAGTGGATTGCCCAGGGAGATCCCCAGAATGCAGATGACTTAGTGAGTCTCATGCAAGGACACTTGGCTGTGGAGAACTCCCTAAGCGGTCAAGGGAGCCTAAGATCACCTTTCAGGGATACCCAAAGAATTGGCCCAAGATCACCTCTGAGGGGTGCCCAAGGTCCCAGAAGTGGTCAGAGACAGGTTCATCATTTTGGTTTATCCTATCACATCTTGGGAGGGGTTATCAATACTCTCCTGGCACATGCAGCCTTTAATGGCTATATTCCAAGTTAGATGGATGCTTGGAGTCCCAGCTCCCCACTGAAGGTTTATTTTGCTAAGATTTTCTATATTGATTCTCCTGCGGTTTGTTTGCGTGTTCCCCTTCTAAGCTCTTGTCCCATTTTGTTATATTCAGGGTCTGAGGGTTTTCCCATATACCAAAAGTCTTTTTGGATTCCATTCTTTTTTTTCTTATGTCATGTATGACTGTGTGAACACGTCTTTAGCCCTGTGTCTCACCCTCTGTCTGTGTTCTCTATGCTCTGTTGTTGTTTTTTATGTTACAATCCGTGTATAGTTGAGGGTGCAGTTAAGGACATTCAGGGTCAGCTGACATTGAGTGGGGGTGCCATTGCGTAATTTTAGGGTGCCAAGCTCCGCAGTCAGGCATGAACATATCACGGCCAGATTAGGGATTTGCCTAGTCTGTATATGAACCTGTGGTGTGCAGATTTAACATCTCCATTGGGTTTTTCATCCCGGTGTGAGTGTTAGGGCTCATTCATATATTAGTCAATTGTCCCTTGACCTCAGAGCCGATGGACTGCAGCATAGACCTATGCTACTCCTACTTAACCTACCCTCTCTGCAGTGCTGTTCCTCACCCTGGCAAGGGGCCTCAGGAATGCTAGGTGAGTGTGAATTGTGTCCAAGAGATAGGATTTCTGGACTCAGAGGGTTTGGTGACCCTGGCAAGGGTCATACTTCCGCATGTGCTCGTCCTTGGGAAGGTGATGGGGGTAAAGTGTTTCCATGGAGATGCCAAGAACTATCCTATGGCCCAGGTGGACATACACACAGACTGTGGTTCTGTGTCCCACCAAATGGGAGTGGTCAAGAACTTCATGCTATTGTTATCGTACGAGAGTTTTCTTTGTTCTGGAACTTATGTACTAAAGCTGTAGCACCCAGTAGTCCGGTATTCCACCAGGAGTCAGAAATAGTAACAAGGGCACATGATGTAAACAATAAATTTCCTTTCACTGTACTGGCTAGAAAGGAGGATCAACTAAAGCCAAAATCCTTCACCTGGATGACTCCCAGGACATCTATGGGACTGCCCAGCTCAGGAACTTTACAGTAAAAGGTACTATGGAAAGTGTAAATGTGTTAAATGTTGTTCCCCAGGAATGGGAGCCAATAATTGGTTTCCGCAAGGGGCCAGGCATAATGATCGGTTGTGATGTGAGACCAAAGTGAAGGGACAGGTAAAAGAATGCCCCTCAAAGCCCAAGAGGAAAAATCCAGGGGGTATAATTAATCGGCTTGAGGGAAACAATTTAAGCCTGAAGAGCGGGTACTTGTATTAGTGCCCACAGTGGAGAGCAAGTTCCTTACCCAGTGGCCCTATAGGGTGGTGGAAAATGTGGGAGAGGTCAACTATAAAGTACACCGACCAGGGAAAATTAAGTTCTTTCCCATATATCATGGCAACCTACTAAACTCTGAAAGGTTGGGACTTGCTTGAAACCCCTTGCTTTTTGACTCAATCAGAAGCCAACATTGCAGGTGTCAAAGTGGCAGCAGCTTTGTCAACTTCCAAAAATCAGCATGGCCAAAAATCGGTACCCAAAATAGGGGCAGGTTTTTGGAGGTACTAGGTCACCCTTGTGTTATCAAGCATGAGCCTCACATTTTGGTCAATTTAAAGCCCTGTAGTCTCTGTGTGTTGGCAGATGGTGCCCAGCCCCTGGCTTTGTGGATGGGGGTATATAGCAAAGCCAGGTAGGCTAGGGTTAAATCCTAGCTCTAAAGGCTCTGATTAGGTGCATCTTGCTGACTCAGCATATAACCAGGCTAGGTGTTCACCTTAGTCAGTCAGTTTAGAGAAGCTGACCAGAGTGGATTGCATTGGATCTGGAGAGAGAGACAAGCCAGAATCTCACTCTGCGAAGAGACTGCACAGGCTGTTTGCACCAAACTGCAAGTGTCACTGGTTGCTATGGACAATTGCTGTTGTGTTTGACCGAGCTGGGACTATGTTAGCCGTGTGTGGGTAGCCAGGGTCTATTTTGTTTAGTTAGCGCCATGACAAAGCTATGAATTCTGTGTTTATGGTTTTGTTTAGGTAGTGTGCAACAAGTGGAAATAAACGTCACATTGTTTTGACCAAAGAATCCAGTGCCTTTGTGAATGCTACCTAATGCCTACCTGAGAGCATAAATATTGACAATTGGTGGGTGAAATACTGGTGTAAAGTCCCAGATAGCATAGACAATTGCAGTGTAAAGATTGAATGTCCTGGGTAAAGGTAACTACAGCATTGAAAATACAGTCTGAAAGCATGGAGGAGTGTGTTAAGCAACTGGTCCAGCCTAATATGCAGCTGTGGCAGCATCCAAGGTCCAAGAGAAAAAATCCAGTGGGTATAATCGGATGGCTTAAGAGACAATTTAGAGCCTGGGGATAAAGTAGCTATTTTAGTGTCCACAATGGAGAGCAAGTTCCTTACCCATCGGCAGGGACCCTATAGGGTGGTGGAAAAGGTGGGAGAGGAAGCATAAAGTAAACCGATCAGGGAAAGGGAAGGCCTTTCCCATATACACTGTGTTCCAAATTATTATGCAAATAATATTTTCTCAGATTTTCCCAAATTACCTATATGAATTGCAGTCATTGTAATTTTCCAGTCAAATAACTATTAGAGTACAATTGAAAGGTTTTTGTACAAACTGCCTATCATAACAGCATATTTAAAAAAAAATAAAAAACTCAAACTGCACTCAAAATGCATGTTCCAAATTATTATGCACAGCAGAGTTTTCAACCTTTTCATTTTAATAAAGAACAAAAAAATGGTCATTTTTGAAATTATAAGCATTAGCAGGTTATTACAAACTGAAATCAAACAGTTTTCAACTCAATACTTTATTCTAGGTGATGTTACATTTGCACATAGGACCCTTTGTTCGAAAGAAGCTTCTGAACTCTCTCGTTCATTGAATTTGTCAGGTTTTGGATGGTTTCTGCTTTAATTGTTTTGCATGAGGACAGAATACCCTCCCAGAGCTGTTGCTTAGATATGAACTGCCTCCCACCATCATAGACACTCCTTTTGATGATGCTCTAGAGGTTCTCAATGGGGTTGAGGTCAGGGGAGCATGGGTGCCACACCATAAGTTTGTCCCCTTTTATGCCCATAGCAGCCAGAGATGCAGATGTGTTATGTGCAGCATGAGACGGGGCATTATCATGCATGAAATGATCTTGATGGTCCAGATGGATGGAGTGGAGGATGGCTGGTTGATGGACACCCCATGCAAACATGGCTACGGCGTTAACAAGGAGGAGGAGGTGGAGTGATGTTTTGGGCTGGAATCATGGGGAGAGAGATTGTCGGCCCTTTTAGGATCCCTGAAGGGGTAAAGATGAACTCCATAATGTATGTTGAGTTTCTCAAACAGCACTTCCTTCTATGGTTCAAGAAGAAGAACCGTGCATTCCGCAGCAAGATCATTTTCATGCATGATCATGCCCCGTCTCATGCTGCACATAACACATCTGCATCTCTGGCTGCTATGGGCATAAAAGGGGACAAATTTATGGTGTGGCACCCATGCTCCCCTGACCTCAACCCCATTGAGAACCTCTGGAGCATCATCAAAAGGAGTGTCTATGATGGCGGGAGGCAGTTCACATCTAAGCAACAGCTATGGTAGGGTATTCTGTACTCATGCAATACAATTAAAGCAGAAACCATCCAAAACCTGACAAATTCAATGGACAAGAGAGTTCAGAAGCTCCTTTCGAACAAGGGGTCCTATGTGCAAATGTAACATCACCTAGAATAAAGTTTTGAGTTGAAAACTGTTTGATTTTCATTTGTAATAACCTGCTAATGCTTATAATTTCAAAAATGACCATTTTTTTGTTCTTTATTAAAATGAAAAGGTTGAAAACTCTGCTGTGCATAATAATTTGGAACATGCATTTTGAGTGCAGTTTGAGTTTTTAATTTTTTTAAAAATATACTGTTATCATAGGCAGTTTGTACAAAAACCTTTCAATTGTACTCTAATAGTTATTTGACTGGAAAATTACAATGACTGCAATTCATATAGGTAATTTGGGAAAATCTGAGAAAATATTATTTGCATAATAATTTGGAGCACAGTGTATTATAGCAACCTACTAAAACCCTGGTAGGATAGGAACCTGCTCGAAACCCTTTCCTTTTTTGCCAGGTCAGAAGCCAACATTGCTGGTATCAAAGTGGCAGGAACTTTTCCGCCTTCCAGAAATTATCATGGCCAGAAATCGGTACCAAAAAGCCAAGCAGGTGGTAAGGTGTATATAACTGACTGGCCCTGCCGTGAAGCACCAAGCTCCTGTACTTGGTGTGAACGGTCATTCTGCGCTGACAAAGACGCTTCAATTCACATGGATAGAGAGAGTGATCACTCAAGGAATAGAACCCTAATTCTCTGCTTTCCATGGCTTGGACACATGGAAAGTATCGTACAAACCGGATAGGGCACACAGACACTGTATTTTTACAACAAGAATGGATGGCCACCATCATGTCTAGAATCCTGCATGCATCTATAATATAACCAGAGATGCGTCCCTCTGTCTGATGTCTTTATAGACTGCGAAAGCACGACACGCCTGCGAAGTCTGGCTCCAGACAGAAGAACGCATGGAACCGTTATAGGTAAGAGGAGTGTGTTTGGAGCCGGAGATCGCGTTATGCGTAGGCACTGAATGCATACCGCGATCTCTGACGCCATATTTACATACTTACCTGACTGGGAGGAGCATTGCCACAACACCTCTCTTCTCGCCGGAGACCAGGGTAGGAGTGATGCGTTGGAATCGACGCATGCGCATAGCGCTATCCGTCGCCATTTTGCTGAAGACACATTTGCAGTTTGTATTCAGCAAAATGGCGCCAGACAGCGCGGTATCGGAATGCGCGTACTCCAGAGCCGCACTCCTCCCCCGGCCTCCGGCAGAACAGGACACCGCAGTGCTGGAGCACAGGGAAGAAAGGTGAGTGTAAGTGTTTGTTTATTTTTTTGTATGTGTGCAGCGTGATAGTGATGAGCGGTGCCATACATACCAGGATTGGGGGATGAGGGGACCATGCATACCAAGATTGGGAGGTGAGGGAACCATGCATACCAGGATTGGGAGGTGAGGGGACCATGCACATACCAGGATAGGGATGAGGGAGTACTATGCATACCAGGATAGGGATGAGGGGGTGCCATGCATACCAGAATGAGAGGTACCATACATACCAGGATAGGGATGAGGGGTACCATGAATACCAGAATAGGGATGCAAGGTACCATGCATACTAGGAGGAGGGATGGGGTGCCATGCATACCAGGATGAGGGATGGGGGAATGGGGTGCCATGTATACCAGAATGAGGGGTACCATGCATACCAGAATAGGGATGAGGGGGGTACCTTGCATACCAGGATAGGAATGCAGGGTACCATGAATACCAGGATGAGGGATGGGGTGCCATGCATACCAGGATGAGGGATGCCATGCATACCAGGATGAGGGATGAGGTGCCTTGCATACCAGGATGAGGGATGGGGTGCCATGCATACCAGGATGAGGGGTACCATACATACCAGGATAGGGATGAGGGGTACCATGCATACGAGGATGAGGGATGGGGTGTCATGCATACCAGGATGAGGGGTACCATGCATACCAGAAAAGGGATGAGGGGTACCACGCATACCAGGATAGGAATGCGGGGTACCATGCATACCAGGATGAGGGATGGGGTGCCATGCATACCAGGATTGGGGGATGAGGAGGCCATACATACCAGGATTGGGGGATGAGGGGTGTCATACATACCAGAATTGAGATGAGGGGTGCCATGTATACCAGGATCAGGGGTACCATACATACCAGAATAGGGATGCGGGGTACCATTCAAACCAGGATGAGGGATGGGGTGCCATGCATACCAGGATTGGGGGATGAGGAGTGCCATACATACCAGGATTGGGGATAAGGAAGCCATGCATACCAGGATGATGGATTGGGTACCATACATACCAGGATGAGGGATGAGGTGCAAAGCATACCAGGATTGGGGGATGAGGAGTGCCATGCATACCAGGATTGGGGGATGAGGAAGCCATGCATACCAGGATGAGAGATGGGGTGTCATGCATACCAGGATTGGGATGAGAGGTGCCCTATATACCAGATTTGGAATGAGGGGTGCCATGCATACCAGGATCGGGGATGAGGGGTGCCATGCATACCAGGATTGGGGATGAGGAGTGCCATGCATACCAGGATTGGGGATGAGGAGTGCCATGGGGATGAGGAGTACCATGCATACAAGGATTGGGGATGAGGGGTGCCATGCATACCAGGATCGAGGATGAGGGGTGCTATGCATACCAGGATTGGGGATGAGGGGTGCTATGCATACTAGGATCGGGGATGAGGGGTGCTATGCATACCAGGATTGGGGATGAGGGGTGCTATGCATAACAGGATTGGGGATGAGGGGTACCATGCATACCAGGATAGGAATGAGGGGGGCATGTATACCAGGATAGGTATGTAGAGGGATCATGCGATCATGCATACCAAGATTCAGATGAGGGGCCATGCATACCAGGATAGGGATGAGGTGTGCCATGTATAGCAGGATAGGGATGAGGAGTACCATGCATACCAGGATGAGAGGCACCATACATACCAGGATAGGGATGATGGATGGGGTACCATGCATACCAGGATATGGATGAGGAGTGCCATGCATACCAGGATAGGGGTGAGGGACCCATGCATACCAGGATAAGGCTGAGGGAGCCAAGCATACTATGATTGGAATGAGGGGTGCCATGCATACCTGGATTGGGGATGAGGGGTGCCATGCATACCAGGATTGGGGGTGAGGGTGCCATGCATACCAGGATTGGGGGTGAGGGGTGCCATGCATACCAGGACTGGGGGTGAGGGGTGCCATGCATACCAGGATAGGGATGAGGGGTGCCATGCATACCAGGATTGGGATGAGGCGTGCCATGCATACCAGGATAGGATGGGGGCAGCACATAACAGAATGGGGGAACAGGATGGGGGCAGCAAAAATACCAGGATGGGGGCAGCAAAAATACCAGGATGGGGGCAGCACAAATACCAGGATGGGGGCAGCACAAACACCAGGATGGGGGCAGCACAAATACAAGGAAGGGGGCAGCACAAATACAAGGATGGGGGCAGCACATATACCAGGATGGGGGCAGCACATAGCCGGAGGGGGTCAGCACATAGCAGGAGGGGGCGGCACATAACAGGAGGGGGGCAGCACATATTAGCATGGGACACCATATACCAATAAAAATGCTCGCCACCCCGACATAGAACGGGTTCAATAGCTAGTTATTTATAAAATGCATGGTCAATTAGGTTTGCCTAGGCAGGTGAAGTCTGAGTTGGCCCCGTGCAGGAAATTTTTGTAATTTTAATGGATTTACAGGTAATAACAGAATGGTATGCCTGATCATAAATTATTTCGAATTGATTCTTGTGAATCAAATATTTTTGAAAAATTAATTTTATCTGGCTAATTTGAATTTCAAAAAATTCAATAATCTCTAGTAAAAAGCTTTCTCAATACACAGGTAAACTTTAAAATTAAAGGCTTATCTTTTGTACATAGGTCATATGTGTAGAAAAATGTACTCATTATTGGGAGATTTAAATTTTGGTATGTTGTGCTACCAGTATCAGAACTGAGGGCAACATCCACAAAGGGATGTATGTTGGTATTAATCTAATAATTCTCAATAACATCCCACCCTGACCCTGACTTCTCCTTCTTGTGACTTCAAATAATTAAATATAGACGGCTGTGGTAACTACAACTAAATAAACATTAGGAGAAGTAGAAATTAATCCCTTTGCTTGTCAAACAAATGAATCCTCGCTATTTTCAAAGACAGCTAAGCCAACAGATTTCTATTTTCGTAGCCGTAACAACTTAATTTTTCTTCCTGTGATGCCAATATCAACAAGCTGTAGAGAGACAGTGCAGACGGACAAAAGCAAAAATGTAACTTCTTTTAAGAGAAGAATGAAGAATGGAAAAATATGGCACAAAATGTTAGAACATGGGCAAGAGAATAATTTAACTTTAAGTGAAAACAAATAAAGCCTAAACTAATGTTGATCATGACTAATACATATTTACTAACAATGCGCTTCATTGTTTTTTCTCCAGCAGCATGTAATTATATTAGTCCATATCTAACCATATTTTACGGGAATGTGTCATTAGAAAATAGCATACTGTTTAAATCAAGTTCATGCAAAACTTTGTGTTTTTTAAATTTTCGATGCCAATATCGATATTAATTAAATAATTTAATTTTTGCATTTTTTACTCTCGCTACTAAGTCTAAAATTAGACTTAAGCCCTCCCATTCACCTTAGATGAATGTCAGGCAAATGATGGTTCACCCGATTGTTCGGTCAGCAACTATCTCGGCTGAACAGCTATCTCTGCTTAGTGCGCCTGTGTCCTCTATGAGAAAGCCGTTTCTAGACATCTTTGGCAATGGGTTATCTCAGGGAGAATGAAAAGATCAGCAGGCTGAGATTGCACATGCCAGATCCTTAAGTTTCTCAACAATCATCTGTCCCACATTTTATACTGTTGGTTTGTACCGGACAATATCAGTGTGTTCAGTTGACATAAGTCTAATGTGCTTGGGGGTGCTTAACCCTTTCTGTTTTGTACAGATTACTTTTCAGCAGTAATCTCAATAACATCACAGAAAGCATTATAATTGAACATAACAGCTATACACAGATAACCCAGGATGCAGCATTGAAAATAACGGCTCGTTCAGACATCAGTTTTTCACTTGCAAGTTCTATATGTATTTTTCACAGATAGAACCCGTACTTATTATAAAAAAACATACCTCACAAAGTCTATGGGGCTGTTATTTATTATATATTTATTATGCTTATTTTTTATTTTTATATAACGCCATCATATTCCACAGCGCATTACAGACATCAGGGGGGCCCACTCGTTATTGAGGCTCGGGCCGCTTCCCTGGCATCTGTGCAGGGGCGCCGGTGCTGTTCAAGTCCTGCTCTGCTTTATGCAGCAGCAGCAGTGTGCGGTCAGTGTGCTGCTGCTCCACCAATCAGGCCCAGTGCTGTCACTTTCAAGACATGGCCGCATGCTGTGCGCAGTGCGGCTGTGTCTGGTAGTAATGACATGCAGGAGCGACACTGCGCCTTTAATTGTGCTTGTGTGTCGCACCTGCCGCATCATTACTAGCAGACACAGCTGCACAGCACACAGTGCGCGGCCATGTCTGGAAAGTGACATCACTGGGCCTGATTGGTGGAGCAGCAGCACACTGACCGCACACTGCTGCTCCACCAATCTCATGTGTGTATATGTGTGCATGCCTGCGTACCATGTGCATGCACATGTCTGTGCACTGTGTGTGCGTGTCTGCGTATTGTGTGCGTGTCTGCGTATTGTGTGCGTGTGTGTGCGTGTCTGCGTGTTGTGTGTGCGTGTCTGTGTATTGTGTGTGTGTGTCTGGGTATTGTGTGTGTGTGCATGTCTGCGTATTGTGTGTGCGCGTGTCTGCGTATTATGTGTGTGCATGTCTGTGTACTGTGTGTGTGCGTGTCTGCGTATTGTGTGTGTGCGTGTCTGCGTATTGTATGTGCGTGTCTGCGTATTGTGTGTGTGCATGTCTGCATATTGTGTGTGTGCGTGTCTGTGTATTGTGTGTGTGCGTGTCTGTGTATTGTGTGTGCGTGTCTGCATATTGTGTGTGTGTACGTCTGCGTATTGTGTGTGTGTGAGTGTCTGCGTATTGTGTGTGTGCGTACTGTGTGTATGTGCCTGTCTGTGTACTGTGTGTGTGTGTCTGCGTATTGTGTGTGTGTGCATGTCGGCGCATTGTGTGTGTGTGCGTGTCTGCGTATTGTGTGTGTGCGTGTCTGCGTATTGTGTGTCTGCATGTCTGCGTATTGTGTGTGCGTGTCTGCGTATTGTGTGTGTGTGCGTGTCTGCGTATTGTTTGTGTGAGTGTCTGCGTATTGTGTGCGTGCGTACTGTGTGTGTGCGTGTGTGTGTGCGTGCGTGTCTGCGTACTGTGTGTGTTTGCGTGCATGTCTGCGTACTGTGTGTGTGCGTGCATGTTTGCATATGTGAAGGATGAGGTGGCAGGCTGGGCCCTGTGTTGTATACCTATATTTCTCCGCTGTATCTGTGCATCATTAATCGTGGTATGTGCTAAAGGGGCCCACTGAGACTATTTCGCTTGGGGCCCACAAAAACCTGGAGCCAGCCCTGATCATCATCACTGTCCCCATTGGAGCTCACAATCTAAGTTCTCTATTAGTGATGAGTGAGCATACTCGCAAGTACTCGGCACTCGCCCGAACATATCGAGTACTGAGATGCTCGGGTGAGTGCCAAGTACTTGCGAGTATGCTCGGGTGGATCCTCGGGTCCTCTCCCTGTATGTTTGGCGCTCTTTAGAGCGCCAATCAACATGCAGGGATTGCCTACCACTCACTGTAATGCCGCAGCCATATGTTGGTTGTGGCATTACAGTGATTGGCTGGCCGCACAGCGTCATCAGGTCTATATCAAACCTGGCGCCGCTGTGCTCGTCAGTCTACTCCACAATCAGGCAGTGTAGGGAGAGGTGCTGCTGAGCTAGGGAGATATTTGGTTGTGTATTAGGTAGTGTAGGGAGAAAACAAGTAAATGACACATATCCATCTCAACAAACAGTCCTTCTGAGGACTAATCCATCTTCAGAGATATCAGGCAGGCAGTGTATATAGGCAGGCAGGGTATATAGCAGACTGCAGTACATATAGCACAAGAGGCTCCATTCCAGTTCTGCCTTCTGCTGCCGTTAGACATTTCTAGACAAAGGTGCAGGTCTCAGGGGCCAGGAATATTTTTTTTTGGATCTTAATCCTCATTATTTTCTTAAAAAGCAATCCAGAGAACATCGCTTTTCTGCGCCATTTGCTTGTTGGCACTGCAGAATACAGCCAGGTCCTTTCCATATTACAGCACTAAAAATCCAGCTATTTAAAACTGTGGTTTGTCTGTCACACGGATCACATATAATTGAGCTGAAAATTCTGCCATTTTTGGCCTCCATTCAAATTTTTTTTCAGTGTGTCAGCAAAGTTTTTGGCACCGGTTTGCTGTTTAAAATAGTTACCTACAGGCCAGGCATTTAAAACTGTGGTTTCTCCATCACACGGATTACATATAACTTTGCTCCAAATTCAACCATTTGTAGTAAGAGTAGAAGATATTGTCCTCCATTTAAAATAGGCAAGGCGCGTGGCAAGGGACAGGGAACTGGACGTGATGGTGATGGTGCATTCAGAGACTGAGGTAAGCTGAAATTGTGCCACAACAAACACCCACATCTTCTCGCCCGACCTTCCTGTCCCAATTCCTAGGGGACCGCAGCACACCACTATTGAACCCAGAGCAGTGTCAAAAGGTTGTTGGTTGGATAGCGGATAATGCTTCCAGTCACTTAGCCACCACCACCACCCTGTCTTCCACACGGTCAAGTCTCAGTAGCCGTAAGTCTGGACTGCATATTCCTCACCCTGATCCTCCTTTCTCCCACCATGCCAAGTGCAGAAGACAACTGATCCCACACTTGGACACTCTGAAGAGCTGTTCACTTTTCCATTTATAAATTCGGGCCTCTCGCCCGGTCCACTTGAAGAAGGGAAAGAGGAGATCGCAAATATTTGAGCAGCCACGGTCACACAAAGGCAATGGTGGGAAAGTGTCACAAGAGGTGGAAGATGATGAGACACAATTGCCAGAAAGTCAGGAGGAGGACCAGGGTGCGGAAGTGGAAGACGAGGTGGTGGATAACTGACCCAATCTGACAGGAGGACATGCAGAGTGACGAAAGCAGCACACAGCAAGAGGGAGGCAGAGCACCCCAACAGGCAAGAAGAAGCAATGTGGTGGCCGCAGACAAAAGGCAGGCAACCGTTCTCCGTAACACCAACACGAAGGAAGTTACAAGTACAACTTTTAGGTCTTCCCGAGTCTGGTTGTTTTTTAAAGACTCTGCCGATAATCCCAAAAAGGCCGTTTGTACCACCTGCCAGGTCAGCATCAGCAGGGGTGGCAAAGCTAGCAGCCTGACCACCACCAGCATGATCAGGCACATGGCAGCAAACTTCCTGCTCATAGACTGGTGTGTGATGTCCCCACGCATTGGAACTCTACACTGCAGTTGTTGCGAAGGATTTGTGAGCAGAAGAGGGCAGTTCTTGAGTACCAGCATCAACAAGGCCGTTGGTATTCAGTTCAGACTCCACACTTAAGACCTCAGGAGGGGACACGGATGTCAGACATATATACTATCCTCCAAAACTTTGAGGACTCAACCAAGAGGGTGAGCGGCGATGATCGATGATGCCATAATTAGAATTAGCGTCACCATCCCGCTTCCTTGTCTTCTGAAATGCTCTCTGCTCACAATCAAAGAGGATGCATTGCAGGCTGAGCACGATGAGATGGAGCAAGGAACCATACAGGGTGATTACATACAGCCCAGCCTCATCTCATCCCAATGTGGATTGGGTGACAATGAGAAAGAGGAGGAGGAGGAGGAACAGGAGCTAGTTTCATGCGGTATAGATGGTACTACCTGCACAACTGTCATACCGTCTGTTCAGCTTGGATGAGAGAAGAGAGAGAGGACAGAGAGGAGGAGGAGAGCATGGTCACTCATCCTCTTGGTGAGGACATGGAAATCTTGCCTGTTAGCAATCTGGCACGCATGGCTGAGTTTATGTTACGCTACCTTTCCCATGACTCTGGCGTTCTCAAAATTTGACAGTCATTACTGGTTGGTGACACTTCTAGACCCACGCTACAAGGAGAACTTCATATCTCTTATTCCTGAGGCGGACAAGTCTACAAAAATAGGGCTGTACCAGAAGGCCCTTGTTGCGGAACTATTAAAAAAATTCCCATCTGAAAACACTGGAGGCAAAGGTCACAGTTTATTGGACAACCAAGGAGTACAGACGAGAGAGACACAACTCCAATCCAGCAGAGGCAGGGGAATACTTTCAAAGTTCTGGGAGAATTTTCTCACCCCTCCCATTGCACAGGCCCTGAGGCGCGGGGTACTCTCACAAGGAGTACAAAGTTTGGGAAGATGCGGGAGTACCTTGCCGACCGAATCAACGTCCTCCGTGATTCCTCTGTGACTTATAATTATTGGGTATCCAAGCTGGATACGTGGAATGAACTGGCTCTCTATGCCTTGGAGGTCCTGGCCTGCCCTGCTGCCAGAATTTTATGAGAGAGGGTTTTTAGTGTCGCTGGTGGAATTATAACTGATAAGCGCATGCGCCTGTCAACTGAAAATGCTGACAGGCTGAGTCTTATAAAAATGAACAAGGGCTGGTGGGAGGTGTATTCCCATGCACCTCTTCACACCCGCACATGGGTATACGCTTCCTGTTTTTGGCTATTTGCTCTTGTCCTCCTCCTTCTCCTCATCCTCCACCACAATATCACCAGGGTGACCGTGGTACGTGATGCAGCACACACATAATTTTTTAAGGGGTATTTATGATGCCTGTAAAAAAAAATTTTTATACAGTATGTTCATGTATACCCCCCATAGGTAAATGTTTGTCAGCCCATACACTTAGTGCATGGGCATTACAAGTATAGGAGACCCGCTTCTTTCTAATGAGAACATTTTTTATGAGGCCCTCCTCCACGTCTCTTCCAAGGGGCATTGGAGTGCCTCCCAATTTTTGGTAGCCTTTGCATTCACTGCATAGGCAAACACAATGGGATACCCACTTCCTAATAATGGGAACATTTTTTTTCAGGAGGCCCTCCACTACGTCTCTTCCAAGGGACATTGGAGTGCCTCCAAATTTTTGGCAACCCTTGCATTCACTGCATGGGCAAATACAATGGGATACCCACTTCCTAATAATGGGAACATTATTTTCAGGAGGCCCTCTAACCTCCACGTCTCTTCCAAGGGGCATTGGAGTGCCCCCAAATTTTTGGCAACCCTTGCATTCACTGCATCGTCAAACACAATGGGAGACCTACTTCCTAATAAAGGGAACATTGTTTTCAGAAGGCCCTCCTCTAAGTCTCCTCAAAGGTTTATTGGGGTGCATCCAAATTTTCAGAGTGGTATTGGGGTGCATCCAAATGTTGGGCAGCCCTGTCACTTACTGCATACGCAATAACAGTATAGGAGACCCACTCTTTAGTAATGGGAACAATAAAACATAGCCGGCTGATGGCTCTCTAAGAATAGTGAGGGCTGACTGCTGGCCCTTTAAGAATAGTAAAGGCCGCCTGATGGCCCTTTAAAAATTGGCTTTGTGACTTTCAGAGTCCCTCCTTCATAAATGAAACACAATGTGTCTGATGATATCTCACACATCACATGGCCATACAAGGTTGTAAAATGTTAAAATGACATTTCCTGGTGAATGCATTTGTCACGGTTGAAAGCAATGTAAAAGTGTAAAAACGCATTAAAAATGCGTGTGAAGTGTGAACATAGCCCAAGGTGTGTGTTACGGATCTGGGTGGTGGAACCTCTGTGCTCTGATACAAGAAGGGACCAGAGGGGCGTAACTAAGTGCCTACCCGGACCGACCCTGGCGGCTTAGTCGACTCCGTGAACCAAGGAGGGACCGGGAAGGTGAACCAGGTGCTACTCTGGGACCGACCTTGTGTGAGAGCAGGCGACTCCCACGGGACTGATGGCCAAAGCCGACAGGCACAGCAGATGGGCACGGCTGGTAGACAGGCAGATGATGCGGGTAGACAAGCAGGAGGGCACGGCTGATAGACAGGCAGGCGGGCACTGGAACCTGAGGGCTGGAGAGAGTGTTAGCACACAAACAACAACCTTGCACAGGCACCTCCATTTTGGAGGAGATGTCTTATATAAGGGCAGTCCTCCGGCCATTGGCCAGGGACTCTTTAGGACGGCGCGCGCGGCCCCTTTAAGAGGGAGGGAGCGCACGCGCGCTCTAAGTACAGTGCCTGGGGAACAGCGCGTGGTGCACGCACCCCGGGCAGATGCTGCAGAGGAGCCGGACCGGGTCCGCGGCGGTGAGGGGATCGGCGTCTCTGCCTAGCAGGAGGCAGAGACGCTGACGCTGCAGTGTGGAGGAGTATTTTTGTTTTTGGTTATTTATTTTGCTTTATATACAAGTCATTACCCTGGAAAGGATGTTCCTTAACATATTTCCAAGGAAAATCCATTTTGGTTTCGTTTTGGTATGTTTTATTGTGAGTCCGTGGCGTAATACCTCTGACATCGTTGTTGACAGAAGTGACCTGGCAGTCAGAAATGCTTCCAGGGGTCTTCCCTATGCAGTCCCCATGTCATTTGAGCACTGTTCCCATCGATTTGGCCAATTTTTAGGCCCTCTGCAGACCTCTGGGGGGAGCCACCTGAAAAATGCTCGAGTTTCCCATAGACTTACATTGGGCTCATTGCTCGGGTCGAGCACTTGAGTATTCCAATGTGCTCGACCCGAGCATCGAGCACCCGAGCATTTTAGTGCTCGTCCATCACTATTCCCTATGAATATGTCTTTGAAGTATGGGAAGAAACTGAAAAAGCTGGAGGAAACCCACGCAATCACAGGGAGAACATGCAATCTAATTGCAGATTGTTGCCCTTAGTAGGATTCAGATGTTCATGTATTTTTTTTGCAGGCTGAGCGGAGATAAGTCCAATTTTGATCTGAGTCACTGATCAAACATTTCAATGCAAGTCTACGGGTCAGTAAAAATATCAGACTGCACTAGGATATCATCCATGTGCCATCTCTGTGCTGTATGATTTTAATGTTTGATAGAGGAAGCTTGAGAAAAGTTCTCATACATAAAAAGGATGATGAAATTCTGATGTAAAAACTAAAACGAGGACAAAACACTTATGAAAATCTGATCCTAAACACTGATGAAAATCGGTCAGTTTTAGCGCACAAGAAAAATCATTGACATCTAAATGATTCTGAAGTGTTGGACAGTGTTCATCTCCTTCCCCTCCTTGCACAATAACCTCTGTACCTATCACCAAACATGCCTCTCGATGTGCATAGTTAGCTGTGTGAATTCAAGATGTTACAAATATTTTTACCGTAAATTAATTTGTATCTGGGGGAGCTAACTGGTAATGAGTCAATTCCTTGGCAAAAAAATAACAACACAAAGACAAAAGAACACACTAAAAAATTCAGTGATAGGGGATTTTTGAAATACCAGCAAGGAGACAGATATTATTCCAAGCATTTGTGCTTATTCCTCCCTGAAATTCTACATAAAACTATTGTGCCAGAGCCAACACATAATCACATGTCACATTCTGTCTAGGTGGAGTGTACCTGCTGAGAATGTACAACCATACAGCCTCTTTGTAAAAGTTTTGACTTTTGTAAAAAAAAGCCTATAAACCAAAGATATTATTTGATACATATTAATGAAAATGAACATGAATATTAAGTAGCATCAGTCTTGCAGCACCAGAGAGAATATTATATCTAGAGATCAAACAAGAGAAATTATAATTGATAAAAGTATATTTAGCATAGATTAAATGCTCGTATTACAGAATGAGTTAAGCTATACTTGGCATATCAGTATAATAGTTCCATGAAACATTATTAAGCAGAACTCTAATGTAGGACCAGTCAGTGGCATTAAATAATTGTCACATTTTTCTTCCGAAAAGATTAGCTGTTTTGCTAAGGTTGCAGAGCCTTATTGATGCACTAACGCCATCAGTAAGAGGACACAATTGCTAAGGGATTAGGGTGTCTGTGTCACAGCTTGTTTTTGCCATTATATTTTTCCGATGATGTGCAAATTTAGTTTTCTGCTGCAGGGAAACAAGAGTCACACTGGGGAGTGCCACAAAGCTGTCGTGTGTGTGTGTGTGTGTGTGTGTGAGAGGCGGGTGGTTTCTCTGCGGTATGTCTGGGTGAGTCCAGAGAAAGGTCATATACAACACATAGCGAAACAATGTTGTTCCTTGCAGGCAAATTGTATTTAGATTTCTCTACTGAACTCAAGTATAAAATCCTTACTATGTTTGCTGAAATGCATTAACAAATTTCATTCTGATCTACTGCTTGTAGATGTTGTATACAATTATATAATGCCTGTGATAGACAGTACTCAGCAAAAGTTTTGTGGAAAAAGTGCTGCAAACTAAGAATGCTTTCCAAAATAGAAGTGTTAATAATTTATTTTAACCAACTAACAAAATGCAAAGAGAATGAACAAAAGAAAAATGGAAATAAAATTATTATTTGGTGTGACCACACTTTGCTCTCATCAATTCTTCTCAGTACACACAGCTGTTGAAATAATTCAGCAGGGAGGTTGCTCCAAATATCTTGCAGAACTAACCACAGATATTCAGTGGATAAAGGCTTACATAATTCTTTTTGTCTCTCCATGAAATCTCAGAGAGACTCAACGCTGTTGAGATCAGGGCTCTGTGGAAGCCATATAATCACTTGCAGGACTCGTTCTTTTTAACACTGAAAATAGTTTTTAAATTACATTAGCTGTATGTTTTGGGTCATTGTCCTGCTGCAGAATCAATTTTGTGCCAATCAGATGCCTACCTGATGGTGTTGCATGATGGATAAGTACCTACCTGAAATTCAGCTCTGTCATTTGAAAGAACACAGGCCCATGCTACCCACTTCCACACTCACTCTTCCCAAGATGATGGTCCTTATTACAAATATGACCCTGCCTAACAATGTAATATTACCAATAATACTGCTATGTCAGTGTAAAAAATATTGCCATGGTATTGTAAAGTGACCAAGAGGAGTAGCCATGACCAAGCTGCTGCATCACATTGCCCCAGCACTTTACAGGAAAATCGTCTCCCAGTCCCAATGTGCTGCCTTGTGTGGCGTGCATCACACTCATATGTAGGCCACAGGCTTCACTGACTCCAAGCCTCCATCTTCCAGAGCCACCACACATAACTCAGGGTACACAGTTTGTATTAACCAACCACAGTTTACTGGACAGTTCAAGTTCATCAGAAATGTTACATGCAGTATCGGGCACGGGACTTCCTGTTCCTTGTTTCCTTAACACAGTACGTTTCCATAACAGAGTCCATTTCCAGCATTACTATCCGTTCCTCCTGGACTATCCTTTTGTTGGCTATTCCTGTCTTCCACAGTGATTTCCGGTTCAGTCCCGCAGTGCATCCGGGATCCGTTACACTCCCTTCTCGATGTTCCGCATCCATCGTCCCCTGTATGCCAGACAATAAGGCACTCCTCCTAGTATTTATACTGAGCCCTGAGCTCCTGACGTTGCAGGAATGTACGCAAGGGATTCTAGTAAGGCCTCCCACTGCCATGAACGATAGTTCCTCGCTGTCGCCAGCAGCCCACTGTACTTCAACTTGACCTTGATTACTGCTCTTCCCTATCTGACTAACATTCAGGAAGTAGTCTGCTTTATACTAGCATTACCCCCATCCTATTGTGGGCTAGTCCCAAACATTAACTGTACCTTATCCTATGTCTCCAGATAAGTACAGTTACTTATACTAGTATGTACTAAGCCTATTGTCCTTATCTTATGTCCTAAATCAAAATCTATATCTTACCCTATGCTGTACACTACCATATCACAGTCTATTCACAGTATACATATTACACTTATGCATTACCTCTACATTACTCATGCACTATACCAAATATACAAAAGACGCACAACACTATACACATGACGCGATTGGTGACTTCAGGGGTAGGACTGCGTTTGTACATTCCACCACTTTTACACCCCTCTTTAACAATGGTCATCCTCAACCATTAGAGAACTGGGAAGGCACCAATTCACATAAAACCTATAAATAGAGATGAGCGGTGTTCGACTTGAACTGTTCGCCAATCTCAAATTCGAGCTGTTTTGGGTGGTGTTCGAGCCGTTCGGCGAACACGAACAATTTGAAAAAAATTCGGCTGGTTATGTTCGATAACTGTTCGTGCATCAAAATCATAACTGGATTTTTTCTCAGTAATGCTGAAAATGAATGTTAATACGCAGTTTGAGTGTACAGCGGGGCGGGGGGGGGGGGAGGGGATGGATCTCTGCAGAAATAATCAAGATCTCCATTTTTTTTTTTCTCTTTCCCGCATTTACAGTGGGGAGGTGCGATCTGTCAACCTATCAGCAGCGCACACACGGAGCGAACTGCTTTTTTTCACACAAGCAAGGGCATGTGTCATTGGCAGTGTATGTCACATGTCCTTGCCCTATAAGACCCAGCCATTTTCCCCGTTGCCACCATTTTCTCACTGCTGCAGCTGCGTGTTAGACGGCACCGCTGTTGCTGTGTGCGCTACACTTTGTTAATTTCAAGCCAATTTTCGCACAAATCTACAGATAGCTTGGGAGTAGAGAATAGTTGTGATTGCAGTCCTTTTAAGGACTAGGTTACATTATTTTCTACGACTTTTATCAGGCAGGTCTGTGCTCTTAAATAGATAGGTTGGGAGTAAAGACTAATTGTAATTGCAGTCCTTTTCAGGGCTCGGTTACATCAGTTCCTATCACTTTTATCAGGCAGGTCTGTGCTCTTAAATAGATAGGTTGGGAGTAAAGACTAATTGTAATTGCAGTCATTTTGAGGGCTAGGTTACATCAGTTCCTATCACTTTTTGCCAGGCAGGTCTGTTTTAGTGCTGTGCAAGCTTTTTTCACAGCATTTTGCTAAATCTAGCAAAGCAAATCCTTTTTGGCCTCTTGCAGTGTGTGTTGGTCAGTGGAGTAGCCTATCTGTGTTGCAAGCTACACCACCTGTGTATAGAATCCAATTTTTTTTACTGCACCTAGTGACGTAAAACCTTTTGGGCATAGCATCATTCTATTAGTCCATCTAAACTAACCTCCACCAGGTTGCAAATTCAAAATAATTTTTTTCTGCATCTAGCTCTGAAAAAATATTTCGGCTTGTAGCAGTGTGTGGGACTTGTTCTATTAGTCCATCTATACTAACCTCCACGAGGTTGCAAATTCAATATAATTTTTATCTGCATCTAGCTCTGAAAAAATATTTTGGCTTCGGCTTGTAGCAGTGTGTGGGACTTGTTCTATTAGTCCATCTATACTAACCTCCACCAGGTTGCAAATTCAAAATAATTTTCATCTGCATCTAGCTCTGCAAAAATATTTCGGCTTGTAGCAGTGTGTGGGACTTGTTCTATTAGTCCATCTATACTAACCTCCACCAGGTTGCAAATTCAATATATTTTTTTCTGCATCTAGCTCTGATAAAATATTTCAGCTTGTAGCAGTTTGTGGGACTTGTTCTATTAGTCCATCTATACTAACCTCCACAAGGTTGCAAATTCCATATAATTGTTTTCTGCATCTAGCTCTGAAAAAATATTTCGGCTTGTAGTAGTGTGTGGTACTTGTTCTATTAGTCCATCTATACTAACTTCCACCAGGTTGCAAATTCAATATAATTTTTATCTGCATCTAGCTCTGAAAAAATATTTGGGCTTCGGCTTGTAGCAGTGTGTGGGACTTGTTCTATTAGTCCATCTATACTAACTAGTGTTGAGCCACCCCCGTAGTGTTCGAGTTCGGTTCGGTTCGTCGAACACCCGTGTGTTCGCCGAACTGTTCGCCGAACTGTTCGTCGAACACCTTCGAACACCGTTAAAACCAATGGCAGGCAAACAAAAACACATAGAAACACATAGAAAACACCTTCAAAGGTGTCCAAAAGCTGACAAACTGCTCAGAAGACACAACTAACACATGGAAAAGTGACAAGTACATATAGTCATGAGAAAAGAAAATAGGTGGAGGAGTAAAAGGAGGGGGAGACACAGATATAGGCATGTCATGCCCTTCTAAAATCCAAAAAGTGAGAAGCCGACACGTTCAGTCCGCTCCTGCCCGTGCCACCTCCGTGTCGCCGGGATTGTGCCAGAGCCGCGGTGAACCCTGATGGCCAGCCCCCCTCTCCCAATACTGGTGCCTGTCTGCTGGTGGGTCGAGCGAGCCCCCCTGTGGTGGAGGCAGCTCTAAGCTTTTTAATTTAAATTGTCTCTCTAATTTGAATGAATACACTTTAAATCCATTTACAAGGATCTATTGGAGGGCAAGTCTCATGCCAGCAGCCGCGTAATTCCAGCTCCAGTAGCGTCCACTAAAGCTGCTGCAGTTAAAAAGCTTTTATAAGGATCGAGCTCGGCTGTTCACCGCAAGGCATCCTACTGCCAGTCCCAGCCCCTATGCCTTGGGGTGCCTCCTGTTGCTCTTCACTGAGTATCCCGTGGTCCCGAAGCATTTCCTTTGAAAAAATTAAGTGTCCAAACTACAGGTGGTGTAGCTTGCTTAACAGCCGGGATAATCCGCTGACTAGCAGACACTGCTACTAGGCACAAAGTATTTCCTGGGCTAGATGCAGTTAAAAATTTGTAATTAGATACTCTCGTTGGATGCTGAGAAAGCATTCCATAGAGTCTCCTGGCACGCCATATATGATTCTCTTAAAAAGCTTGGGGTAGGGGTCTAGGGGACCCTTTTATAGACAAAATCACAGCCCTGTATCGCAATACGTCACCTAGGCTGAAGATAAATGGAACTGTAGCACCCTGAGGGCTCGGTTGCTACAGAGGTATTGCACCTCACCCAGAGGTGTGATATCTCACTCTCAGGTAAGGATGGAGTGTGGATCAGGACCCGACACCTGCATGCATTACACCATATTGCCGTGGGGCAGGGCGACCAATATGCCCCTGAGATGGGCACGACAGTCCCTGTCCCTGGCTGGAGTGGGGGGAGGGAACACTGAGGAAGGGGAACCCTGTAGTGCAGGAGCAGGGAGGAAGCAGTTCCTGGGTGCATTGAGAAGGGAGTATAAAAGGTGGGCACCATCTTAGTTCAGTGCAGAGAAGTCTGAGCAGAAGTGGCAGGGAGCAGGGGCTCTGCATGAGCTCTGCTCCGGAGGCGGGCCTAGTAACAGAGGCCCAGGCCTGGAAGAGGGAGAAGGAAGGAAGAGGAGCGGAGAAGGCTCCAGGAACGAGGAACGAAGGGATCCCAGGGGTGCGGACGGGCGAGTCGCCACCGCACGCCTGAATCCACCTGCATGGAGGGGTAATGCCAAAGGGGGAGACCGGTCCCCGAAACTAGTGGAGGCAGGAAATGACCCTCAGCTAGAAACCGGAGGCTGTGGCATTTTATGTGGCGCAGCCCCTCGCTACACCCGCTAGGAGGGCAGCACATAGGGTAAGGGAAACTGGCGCCAAGTTTACCAAGAGGAGGCCCGAGGCAGCCGGACAGAAGGGTTGGTAAGAAAGGCCAGACAAAGGACACACAAAGGGGGTCCTGTGAAGCGCTCCAAAGTTATCTGGGAGTTGTCTGAGCCCCTCACCTGGTGAGCACAGTACGACGTTGGCAGCCGTTACCTGCAGACGTGGTCTGGATAATAAGAACTGTGAGTAAAGGCCCTGGACTGCATCACTGACTCCGTGTCGTTACTGTTGCTGCCCTGCACCATCACCCCCATCCTCCGCATACACTGCCCTGAGGCTATACTCCTCCCGTGGGGAGTTATGCTACGCTCTGCTGCACCCACAACACCAGCCTCAGCGGTCTGCCCTGCTGCGGCGGTTCACTCTGACCGCAATCCATGGGTGGCGTAGTCGGACATTTAAACATCAAAACCACATAAATAGTTCCGCCACTGGTTTGACCACCCTGAGCCACGGAACCGGGTCGCCGCCACGAAGACTACAACCACCAGCATCCACCAAAAAGGGTCCGGCTCCTGGTGTCCCAAGGCCCAGGGGGTGCATCAGAACATTTTCATCACCTTTCACAATCACCAATGGGACAAGGCAGGGATGTCCTCTGTCCCCTCTCTTATACATCCTAGTGACGGAGCACCTGCTCTCATCAATTCGCCATAACCCCAATATTAGGTGGATTGAGGTGGGAGGCACCGAGTACAAGTGCTCTCTATTTGCTGATGATGTACTAGTATATATCACTCAATCACATATATCCATCCATGCTGTTATGGCTGAAATAGATCACTTTGTTACATGGTCAAATTTTAAAATCAATGCAGCGAAGTCTGAGGCCCTCGATGTCTCCCTCCCCAAATCCATATAGGATTCCATCCAGTCCAACTTTCCCTTTGCCTGGCCCTCACAGGGTATCAAATACTTAGGAATTTCTATTCATAGAAACCTCTCCCATCTATGTTATCTTAATTTTGGGCCCTTTATTGAACAACTCCATACAGACCATGGTTGGCAAGTTAGAACTGTAAGATTCACTACGTGAACCACTGGTGTTTTGTTTAAAAGCACATGTACACTGTGTTCCAAATTATTATGCAAAAAGTGTTTAGGAGTGATAAGGGAAGAATTTGTTTGTTTGTCAGTTAAACTCATTGATGGTGATGTGTGTCAGGGCTCTTTATATCACTGTAAGCAATTGCAGACACCTGTGCTAATTAGTTTGGCAGGTGTGTCCGATGAAAGGCAAGACTACTTAAGAAGGCTGTCTCACATTATTAAGCAGCCTACATTTTCTGCCAAAATGGGAAAGAAAAAGTATGTGTCGGCTGCTGAGAAGCAACAAATTGTGGAGTGTTTAGGTCAAGGTATGACTACAATCAACATTGTGCGATGATGAGGATGAAGTGTCTTGGCAATCAAGAAGTATGTAGCTGATTCACAGTACACACCTGTGCGTGCTGATAAGGGCAAATTGAGGACTCTTTCCTACAGGCAATTACGTCAGGTTAAAAGAGCAGCGGCAAAAAAACATTGTCATAGCAGCAGACAAGTTTTTGAAGCTGCTGGTGCCTCCAACATCCCCCGAACAACAAGATGCAGGGTCCTTCAGAGGTTTGCAGCTGTGCATATGCCATCCTGTCGACCTCCTCTATCCACTTCACACAAGCAGAAACGGCTCCAGTGGGCCAAACATTACATGAAAACTGATTTCAAAACTGTTTTGTTCACGGATGAGTGCCGTGCAGCGCTCGTTAGTCCAGATGGATGGAGTGGAGGATGGCTGGTTGATGGACACCCCACGCAAACACGGCTACAGCGCCAACAAGGAGGAGGTGGAGTAATGTTTTGGGCTGGAATCATGGGGAGAGAGATTGTCGGCCCCTTTAGGATCCCTGAAGGCGCTAAAGATGAACTCCATAATGTTTGTGGATTTTCTCAAACAGCACTTCCTGCCATGGTTCAAGAAGAAGAACCATGTATTTCACAGCAAGATCATTTTTTTGCATGATAATGCACCATCTCATGCTGCACATAAAACATCTGCATCTCTGGCTGATATGGGCATAAAAGGGGACAAACTTATGGTGTGACCCCTATGCTCCCCTGACCTCTACCCCATTCAGAACCTCTGGAGCATCATCAAAAGGAGTGTCTATGATGGCGGGAGGCAGTTCACATCTAAGCAACAGCTCTGGGAGGGTATTCTGTCCTCATGCAAAACAATTGAAGCAGAAACCATCCAAAACCTGACAAATTCAATGGACGAGAGAGTTCAGAAGCTCCTTTCGAACAAGGGGTCCTATGTGAAAATGTAACATCACCTAGAATAAAGTTTTGAGTTGAAAACTGTTTGATTTCAGTTTCTAATAACCTGCTAATGCTTATAATTTCAAAAATGACCATTTTTTTGGTCTTTATTAAAATAAAAAAGGTTGATCGAAAAGAGTGTGGCAACCCAGTAGTCATGATTACTTCGAATTCTGACAATATGAGGGTCATGTTGCAGGTAGTGCAGCAAGAAGGCACTTATGTGTCTTGCGCATCTCGGAGCCCCAAAATTATTTTTCGGGCTAGATGCAGCTACAAATTATTATTAATTTTAAATCTGGTGGAGCTTAGTATAGATGGGCTAATAGGATCAGTGCTGCACACTGCTACAAAGCCCAAATTATTTTCCAGTCAAGATGCAGATAAACATGATTAGTAATTTGAAAGCTTAAAACGGTTGGTAGGGTGATTTTAACCAATCATCAAGCTTTTACTCTCCCCAGGATGACACAGGGGTTGAAAAGTCGTTTCGGATCCATGATTTGTTCATCTTTATGAACGTGAGTCTGTCTACATTATCAGTGGAGAGCCACGTGCGCTTATCTGTCAGCACACCACCAGCAGCGCTGAACACACGTTCAGACAGAATGCTGGCTGCGGGGCATGACAAGATCTCCAAGGCGTAAGTGGCTAGCTCCGGCCATTTATCCAGATTGGAAGCCCAAAAAGAGCAAGGGTCCAGTGACACAGTCATGGCTTCAATGTTTACTTGGAGATACTCCTGTACCATTGTCTCTAGGCGTTGACTATGTGCCAGACTTCTTGTCTCCTGTGGCCTTGCAAAGGATGGGCTAAAAAAGTGGTGAAATGATTCCGCAAAATTGATGTTACCAGCAGATACTGTGGTTCTGTTACGGTTTGAGTGCTGAACACTTGACGGTCCCACGGTTGGTAAGTTGGAACTGTGAGATTCACTACGTGCACCACTGGTATTTTGTGGAAAAGCACATGTAAGATTCTGCAACAGTCTCTGCTGATACTCCTGCATGCGTGCATCCCTTTCTATGGCAGGAATAATTTCTGCAAATTTACTTTTGTACCGGGGATCTAACAGTGTGGCAACCCAGTAGTCAGGATTATTTCTAATTCTCACAATTCGAGGGTCATGTTGCAGGTAGTGCAGCAAGAAGGCACTCATGTGTGTTGCGCATCCAGGAGCACCAAGTCCCTGTTGTGTTGGTGGCGAGGTAACAATCATGCTTCCTTCCTCTGTCCTATCCCCCCAACCTCGCACAACAGAAATGTGATCAAGGTCTCCCTCAACTGATGAGTCTTCCATCAGTTCGTCCTCCACTTCTTCCTGGGCTCCTGCACCTTCCTCACTAGTTTGGCTGCTACCATGCGCCCTGGTAAAACCATCTCCCCCACCCTCACATGCCTGCCGCCTTGGTGCTGCTGACCGTCTGGACCTTGCAGATGTTAGCCCTTCCGCATACAACTCCTCCTCCTCTACTTCCTCCACCTCCTCTTGTGCCACCACCTGACTCCGAATTCTGTTTAACATGTGCTCCAGCATGTAAATCACCGGAATAGTCATGCTGATAATGGCATCGTCAGCACTAAACATCTTCGTCGCCATTTCAAAACTGTGCAGAAGGGTGCATAGGTCCCTGATCTGAGACCACTCCTCCAACGTGATTTGCCCCACCTCCGGATCTCGTTGGCCCAGGCTATACGTCAGAACGTATTGCACCAGGGCTTGTCGGTGCTGCCACAGTCTCTGCAACATGTGCAGAGTTGAATTCCACCAGGTAGGCACATCGCATTTTAGCCTGTGAAGTGGCAGGCCCAACGACTTCTGTAGAGATGTAAGTCGCTGAGCTGCGGGATGCGAACGGCGGAAGTGAGCACACAGCGACCGTGCCCTCTGCAGAAGGCCATCTAGTCTGGGATAGTGGGCTAAAAATTGCTGGACAACCACGTTCAACACGTGAGCCATACAAGGCACATGTGTGACATTGCCCCGGCGAAGGGCCGCACCCAGGTTTGCAGCATTGTCGCACACGGCCTTCCCTGGTTTCAGGTCCAGTGGAGACAACCATTCATGAAATTGGTTCTCCAGAGCTGACCACAACTCCTCAGCTGTGTGACTCACATTTCCCAGACATTTCAAAGTAAAAACCGCCTCATGACGTTGAGCCCTACTGCCAGCATAGTAAGGAGGTGTGCAGGATCCCTTCTGTGCAGTTAGAAAGCTTGTGGCATGACCAGACAGGCTTTGGGTGCAGGTGGAAGACCGAGAGGAGGTTGAGGAGGCAGAAGCAGTGGAGGAACTTTGACATAAAGAGGATTGACGCACAACTCATGGGGACGGCAAGACTTGGACAGCAGCCCCTTGTCCTGCTGTCACCATAGTTACCCAGTGCCCAGTCAGCGACATGTAACGCCCCTGTCCATGCCTACTCATCCAAGTGTCTGTGGTGAAATGCACCCTGTCACACACAGAGTTTCTCAAAGAAGCGTGATGTTGTGTGCGACATGCTGGTGGAGCGCAGGCACACCTTTCTTTGAGAAGTAGTGCCGACTGGGCATCTGGTACTGGGGCACTGCGACGGACATAAGGTCTCGAAAATCCTCTGTGTCCACCAGGCGGAAAGGCAGCATTTCTGTAGCCAAGAGCTTGCAGATGGTGAAATTCAACCTATTAGCTTTCTCATGGCTAGGAGGAAATGGTCTTTTACTTGTCCACATCTGAGGGACCGAGGGCTGGCAATTGTGCTTAGACGGGGTTGATAAGGGTGTCCCCGGCAAACTGCCGGTCTGTGAGGAAGATGCAGGCGGACATGTTAGGTTGCCTTGATCCAAAGGTGGTGCTATCGATGTCGGACAGCGCTCAACACCAGCTGGTGTTACCACCTCCAAAGAAAATGATGACCTGCCAATCACGCTGGCTGTTGCGGGTAAAGAGGTGGCAGGTCTGCGCCCCAAAACAGGTGTGACTGCTGTCCCCCCAGTCACAGAGGATGAAGAGGCCGCGGATGCACAAGATATGGCAGACGGTGGTTGGCCCGGCCGGCTAGGCCGCATTGTAGCACACTGAGCTTCCCACTGCAACTTATCCTTCATGTCCATGTGCCGGTTCATGCATGAAGTACTCAAACTATGTATTTTTTGGCCTATACTTAGCTTTTGGTGACAAATGTTACAGATAACACGAGATGGGTCATCTTTATCGATCTGAAAAAATGCCCAGGCTATGCAAGGCTTAGCACCCATGTGACCTGAAGAGCCACCACGACTTGTGGTGAGAGGCAGAGTTGTGTTTGAGGATGCAGTTCTTGACGTGCTTCCAGTACTACGTCTCTGTCCAGGAAGGCACAACCTGACCTCGTCGTCACTAGCATCTTCCTCCACCTCCTCTGCTGACCTCATCTCTTGGCTGACTGTGGGTTGACAGTAAGTGGGATCTTCAACCTCATCATCATCACCCTGTGCGTTATCACACCCGTCGTCCTCAGAGCCAACCTGTTCCTGCCCTGACAAAAAACTAAAGTTGTTGCTCCAATCAGGTATTTGAGTCTCATCATCGTCTTCCTCATTGTCTCCACCCACATTAGTTACAGTTTGGGAATGAGGGTCTATATTATGGTCAGAACCTTCTGCGTCTGGTCCTGGATCCGATTCATAAAGATTCTGGGCATCAGTGCAGATCATTTCCTCGTCTGGATTCACAGAAGCGCTGGAGTCGACCTCTGATTCCCAGGCTATAGTATGAGTAAACAGCTCTGCAGACTCAACCATCTGTTCTACCTCATACTCAGACGGGCAGCTGGAGATTTGGGAGCTGTGAGGAAGCAAGTGCGATTGGGGTGACACCTTTGAGGACTGGAGTATTTGTGATGTTGAAGTTGATGTGGAGGAGAGCCCACTTAAAGGAGCACTTGATATCCATTGAAGCACCTGCTGTTTTTGTGCCTCATCTGGAATTTGTAGCGATTGGCGTGGCTGTAAGAAAGGGATCTTATCACATTGTCCGCTAAAAGAAGTAGACATTTTAGTTTGGCTGGAAGATGGTCTTTCTTCTGCAGATGTTACTGTTGCTTTAACACCTACCCCACGGACACAACCTTTTTTCCCCTTCACAACACGCCTATTCCCCTTTCCACCAGCAGCAGGCCTTTTTCCACTCATTTTGGTGGTTAACTAATTCACAACTCTGGAGTTGTTTGCACAAAAAAACAATGGATGGGAACCGAGCAGAGCTGAGTGGCCAAACTGTGGTATTAGGCCAAAACTATTGGCTGGGTTAGATGCAGAAAAAAATTATATTCAATTTGCAACCGGATGGAGGTCAGTATAGATGGACTAATAGAGAAAGTCCCACACACAGCTAGAAGCCCAAATATTTTTTCAGAGGTAGATGCAGAAAAAATATATATTCAGTTTGCAACCTGATGGAGGTCAGTATAGATGGACTAATAGAGAAAGTCCCAAACACTGCTAGAAGGCCAAATATTTTTTCAGAGGTAGATGCAGAAAAAAATTATATTCAGTTTGCAACCTGATGGAGGTCAGTATAGATGGACTAATAGAGAAAGTCCCACACACTGCTAGAAGGCCAAATATTTTTTCAGAGCTAGATGCAGACAAAAAATTATTTTCAGTTTGCAACCTGATGGAGGTCAGTATAGATGGACTAATAGAACAAGTCCCACACACAGCTAGAAGCGCAAATATTTTTTCAGAGGTAGATGCAGAAAAAAATTATATTCAGTTTGCAACCTGATGGAGGTCTGCATAGATGGATTAATAGAACAAGTCCCACACACAGCTAGAAGCCCAATATTTTTTCAGAGGTAGATGCAGAAAAAAAATATATTCAGTTTGCAACCTGATGGAGGTCAGTATAGATGGACTAATAGAGATAGTCCCACACACTGCTAGAAGGCCAAATATTTTTTCAGAGCTAGATGCAGACAAAAAATTGTTTTTAATTTGCAACCTGATGGAGGTCAGTATAGATGGACTAAGAGAGAAAGTCCCACACACTGCTAGAAGGCCAAATATTTTTTCAGAGCTGGATGCAGATAAAAATTATTTTTAATTTGCAACCTGATGGAGGTCAGTATAGATGGACTAATAGAGAAAGTCCCACACACAGCTAGAAGGCCAAATATTTTTTCAGAGCTAGATGCAGAAAAAAATTATATTCAGTTTGCAACCTGATGGAGGTCAGTATAGATGGACTAATAGAACAAGTCCCACACACAGCTAAAAGCCCAAATATTTTTTCAGAGGTAGATGCAGATAAAAATTATTTTTAATTTGCAACCTGATGGAGGTCAGTATAGATGGACTAATAGAGAAAGTCCCACACACTGCTAGAAGGCCAAATATTTTTTCAGAGCTAGATGCAGACAAAAAATTATTTTCAGTTTGCAACCTGATGGAGGTCAGTATAGATGGACTAATAGAACAAGTCCCACACACTGCTAGAAGCCCAAATATTTTTCCAGAGGTAGATGCAGAAAAAAATTATATTCAGTTTGCAACCTGATGGAGGTCTGTATAGATGGATTAATAGAACAAGTCCCACACACAGCTAGAAGCCCAATATTTTTTCAGAGGTAGATGCAGAAAAAAAATATATTCAGTTTGCAACCTGATGGAGGTCAGTATAGATGGACTAATAGAGAAAGTCCCACACACAGCTAGAAGCCCAAATATTTTTTCAGAGGTAGATGCAGAAAAACATTATATTCAGTTTGCAACCTGATGGAGGTCTGTATAGATGGATTAATAGAACAAGTCCCACACACAGCTAGAAGCCCAATATTTTTTCAGAGGTAGATGCAGAAAAAAAATATATTCAGTTTGCAACCTGATGGAGGTCAGTATAGATGGACTAATAGAGAAAGTCCCACACACTGCTAGGAGGCCAGATATTTTTTCAGAGCTAGATGCAGACAAAAAATTATTTTTAATTTGCAACCTGATGGAGGTCAGTATAGATGGACTAATAGAGAAAGTCCCACACACTGCTAGAAGGCCAAATATTTTTTCAGAGCTGGATGCAGATAAAAATTATTTTTAATTTGCAACCTGATGGAGGTCAGTATAGACTAATAGAGAAAGTCCCACACACTGCTAGAAGGCCAAATATTTTTTCAGAGCTAAATGCAGAAAAAAATTATATTCAGTTTGCAACCTGATGGAGGTCAGTATAGATGGACTGATAGAACAAGTCCCACACACAGCCAGAAGCCCAAATATTTTTTCAGAGGTAGATGCAGATAAAAATTATTTTTAATTTGCAACCTGATGGAGGTCAGTATAGATGGACTAATAGAACAAGTCCCACACACAGCTAGAAGCCCAAATATTTTTTCAGAGGTAGATGCAGAAAAAAATTATATTCAGTTTGCAACCTGATGGAGGTCTGTATGGATGGATTAATAGAACAAGTCCCACACATAGCTAGAAGCCCAATATTTTTCAGAGGTAGATGCAGAAAAAAAATATATTCAGTTTGCAACCTGATGGAGGTCAGTATAGATGGACTAATAGAGAAAGTCCCACACACTGCTAGAAGGCCAAATATTTTTTCAGAGCTAGATGCAGAAAAAAATTATATTCAGTTTGCAACCTGATGGAGGTCAGTATAGATGGACTAATAGAATGATGCTATGCCCAAAAGATTTTACTTCACTAGGTGCAGTAAAAAAATTGGTATTCTATACACAGGTGGTATATCTTGCAACACAGATAGGCTACTCCACTGACTAACACACTCTGCAATAGGCCAAAAAGGATTAGCTTTGCTAGATTCAGCCAAATGCTGTGAAAAAAACTTGCACAGCACTGGCACAGACCTGCCTGGCAAAAACTGATAGGAACTGATGTAACCTAGTCCTGAAAAGGACTGCAATTACAATTAGTCTTTACTCCCACAATCTATCTATTTAAGAGCACAGACCTGCCTGATAAAAGTCGTAAGAAATGCTGTAACCTAGTCCTTAAAAGGACTGCAATCACAACTATTCCCTACTCCCAAGCTATCTGTAGATTTGTGCGAAAATTGGCTTGAAATTAACAAGGCATAGTGCACACAGCAACAGCGGTGCCGTCTAACACGCAGCTGCAGCAGTGAGAAAATGGTGGCGACGGGGAAAATGGCTTGGTCTTATAGGGCAAGGACATGTGACATACACTGCCAATGACACATGCCCTTGCTTGTGTGAAAAAAGCACTTCGCTCCGTGTGTGCGCTGCTAGTAGGCTGACAAATTGCACCTCCCCACTGTAAATGCGGGAAAGAGAAAAAAAAATGGAGATCTTCATTATTCCTGCAGAGATCCATCCCCTGCCCCTCCCCCCACCCCGCTGTACACTCAAACTGCGTATTAACATTAATTTTCATCATTACTGAGAAAAAATCCAGTTATGATTTTGGTGCACGAACAGTTATCGAACATAACCTCGAACAGCCGAATTTTTCTCAAATCGTTCGTGTTCGCCGAACGGCTCGAACACCGCCCAAAACAGCTCGAATTTGAGATTGGCGTACAGTTCGAGTAGAACAACGCTCATCTCTAATACTAACCTCCACCAGGTTGCAAATTCAATATAATTTTTTTCTGCATCTAGCTCTGAAAAAATATTTCGGCTTGTAGCAGTGTGTGGGACTTGTTCTATTAGTCCATCTATACTAACCTCCACCAGGTTGCAAATTGAATATATTTTTTTTCTACATCTAGCTCTGAAAAAATATTTCGGCTTGTAGCAGTGTGTGGGACTTGTTCTATTAGTCCATCTATACTAACCTCCACCCAGATGCAAATTCAATATAATTTTTATCTGCATCTAGCGCTGAAAAAATATTTGGGCTTCGGCTTGTAGCAGTGTGTGGGACATGTTCTATTAGTCCATCTATACTAACCTCCACCAGGTTGTAAATTCAATATAATTTTTTCCTGCATCTAGCTCTGAAAAAATATTTTGGCTTGTAGCAGTGTGTGGTACTTGTTCTATTAGTCCATCTATACTAACCTCCACCAGGTTGCAAATTCAATATAATTTTTATCTGCATCTAGCTCTGAAAAAATATTTTGGCTTCGGCTTGTAGCAGTGTGTGGGACTTGTTCTATTAGTCCATCTATACTAACCTCCACCAGGTTGCAAATTGAAAATAATTTTTATCTGCATCTAGCTCTGAAAAAATATTTCGGCTTGTAGCAGTTTGTGGGACTTGTTCTATTAGTCCATCTATACTAACCTCCACCAGGTTGCAAATTCAATATCATTTTTTTCTGCATCTAGCTCTGAAAAAATGTTTCGGCTTGAAGCAGTGTGTGGGTCTTGTTTTATTAGTCCATCTATACTAACCTCCACCAGGTTGCAAATTCAATATAATTTTTTTCTGCATCTAGCTCTGAAAAATATTTCGGCTTGCAGCAGTGTGTGGGACTTGTTCTATTAGTCCATCTATACTAACCTCCACCAGGTTGCAAATTCAATATAATTTTTATCTGCATCTAGCTCTGAAAAAATATTTGGGCTTCGGCTTGTAGCAGTGTGTGGGACTTGTTCTATTAGTCCATCTATACTAACCTCCACCAGGTTGCAAATTCAATATATTTTTTTCTGCATCTAGCTCTGAAAAAATATTTCAGCTTGTAGCAGTTTGTGGGACTTGTTCTATTAGTCCATCTATACTAACCTCCACAAGGTTGCAAATTCCATATAATTGTTTTCTGCATCTAGCTCTGAAAAAATATTTCGGCTTGTAGTAGTGTGTGGTACTTGTTCTATTAGTGCATCTATACTAACCTCCACCAGGTTGCAAATTCAATATAATTTTTATCTGCATCTAGCTCTGAAAAAATATTTTGGCTTCGGCTTGTAGCATTGTGTGGGACTTGTTCTATTAGTCCATCTATACTAACCTCCACCAGGTTGCAAATTCAATATAATTTTTTTCTGCATCTAGCTCTGAAAAAATATTTTGGTTGTAGCAGTTTGTGCGACTTGTTCTATTAGTCCATCTATACTAACCTCCACCGGGTTGCAAATTCAATAAAATTTTTATCTGCATCTAGCTCTGAAAAATTTTTGGGCTTCGGCTTGTAACAGTGTATGGGACTTGTTCTTTTAGTCCATCTATACTAACCTCCACCAGGTTGAAAATTCAATATAATTTTTTTCTGCATCTAGCTCTGAAAAAATATTTCGGCTTATAGCAGTGTGTGAGACTTGTTCTATTAGTCCATCTATACTAATCTCCACAAGGTTGCAAATTCAATATAATTTTTATCTGCATCTAGCTCTGAAAAAATATTTGGGCTTCGGCTTGTATCAGTGTGTGGGACTTGTTCTATTAGTCCATCTATACTAACCTCCACCAGGTTGCAAATTCAATATAATTTTTTTCTGCATCTAGCTCTGAAAAAATATTTCGGCTTGTAGTAGTGTGTGGGACTTGTTCTATTAGTCCATCTATACTAACCTCCACCAGGGTGCAAGTTCAATATAATTTTTTTCTGCATCTAGCTCTGAAAAAATGTTTCGGCTTGTAGCAGTGTGTGGGACTTGTTCTATTAGTCCATCTATACTATCCTCCACCAGGTTGCAAATTCAATATAATTTTTTTCTGCATCGAGCTCTGAAAAAATATTTCGGCTTGTAGCAGTGTGTGGGACTTGCTCTATTAGTCCATCTATACTAACCTCCACGAGGTTGCAAATTCAAAATAATTTTTTTCTGCATCTAGCTCTGAAAAAATATTTCGGCTTGTATCAGTGTGTGGGACTTGTTCTATTAGTCCATCTATACTAACTTCCACGAGGTTGCAAATTCAAAATAATTTTTATCTGCATCTAACCCAGCCAATACTTTTGGGCTAATACCACAGTATGGCCACTCAGCTCTGCTCGGTTCCCATCCATTGTTTTTGTGCGAACAACTCCAGAGTTGTCAGTTAGTTAACCACCAAAATGAGTGGAAAAAGGCCTGCTGCTGGTGGAAAGGGGAATAGGCGTGTTGGGAAGGGAAAAAAAGGTTGTGTCCGTGGGGTAGGTGTTAAAGCAACAGTAACATCTGCAGAAGAAAGACCATCTTCCAGCCAAACTAAGATGTCTACTTCTTTTAGCGGACAATGTGATAAGATCCCTTTCTTACGGCCACGCCAATCGCTACAAATTCAAGATGAGGCAAAAAACAGCAGGTGCTTCAACGGATATCAAGTGCTCCTTCAAGTGGGCTCTCCTCCACCTCAACTTCAACATCACAAATACTCCAGTCCTTAGAGGTGTCACCCCAATCGCACTTGCTTCCTCACAGCTCCCAAGTCTCCAGCTGCCAGTCTGAGTATGGGGTAGAACAGATGGTTGAGTCTGCAGAGCTGTTTACTCATACTATAGCCTGGGAATCAGAGGTCGGCTCCAGAGCTTCTGTGAATCCAGACGAGGAAATGATCTGCACTGATGCCCAGAATCTTTATGAGTCGGATCCAGGACCAGACGCAGAAGGTTCTGATCATAATGTCGACCCTCGTTCCCAATCTGTAACTCCTGTTGGTGGAGACAATGAGGAAGACGATGATGAGACTCAAATACCTGATTGGAGCGACAACTTTAGTTTTTTGTCAGGGCAGGAAGAGGTTGGCTCTGAGGACGACGGGTGTGATAACACACAGGTTGATGATGACGAGGTTGGAGATCCCACTTACTGTCAACCCACAGTCAGCCAGTCGATGAGGTCAGCAGAGGAGGTGGAGGAGGATGCTAATGACGACCAGGTCAGGTTGCGCCTTCCTGGACAGAGACGTAGTACTGGAAGCACGTCAACAACTGCATCCTCAAACACAACTCTGCCTCAGACCACAAGTCATGGTGGCTCTTCAGGTCACATGGGTGCTAAGCCTTGCATAGCCTGGGCATTTTTTCAGATCGATAAAGATGACCCAACTCATGTTATCCGTAACATTTGTCAGCAAAAGCTAAGTAGAGGCCAGAAAATACATAGTTTGAGTACTTCATGCATGAACCGGCACATGGATATGAAGCATAAGTTGCAGTGGGAAGCTCACTGTGCTACAATGCGGCCTAGCCGGCCGGGCCAACCACCGTCTGCCACATCTTGTGCTACCGCGGCCTCTTTATCCTCTGTGACTGGGGGGACAGCAGTCACACCTGTTTTGGGATGCAGACCTGCCACCTCTTTACCCGCAACAGCCAGCGTGATTGGCAGTTCATTATTTTCTTTGGAGGTGGAAACACCAGCTGGTGTTCAGCGCTGTCCGACATCGATAGCACCACCTTTGGATCAAGGCAACCTAACATGTCCGCCTGCATCTTCCTCACAGACCGGCAGTTTGCCGGGGACACCCTTCTCAACCCCGTCTAAGCACAACAGCCAGCCCTCGGTCCCTCAGATGTGGACAAGTAAAAGACCATTTCCTCCTAGCCATGAGAAAGCTAAGAGGTTGAATTTCACCATCTGCAAGCCCTTGGCTACAGAAATGCTGCCTTTCCGCCTGGTGGACACAGAGGATTTTCGAGACCTTATGTCCGTCGCTGTGCCCCAGTACCAGATGCCCAGTCGGCACTACTTCCCAAAGAAAGGTGTGCCTGCGCTCCACCAGCATGTCGCACACAACATCACCGCTTCTTTGAGAAACTCTGTGTGTGACAGGGTGCATTTCACCACAGACACTTGGACAAGTAGGCATGGACAGGGGCGTTACATGTCGCTGACTGGGCACTGGGTAACTATGGTAACAGCAGGACAAGGGGCTGCTGTCCAAGTCTTGCCGTCCCCACGAGTTGTGCGTCAATCCTCTTTATCTCAAAGTTCCTCCACTGCTCCTGCCTCCTCAACCTCCTCTCGGTCCTCCACCAGCACCCAAAGCCTGTCTGGTCATGCCACACGCTTTCTAACTGCGCAGAAGGGATCCTGCACACCTCCTTACTATGCTGGCAGCAGGGCTCAATGTCATCAGGCGGTTTTTACTTTGAAATGTCTGGGAAATGTGAGTCACACAGCTGAGGAGTTGTGGTCAGCTCTGGAGAACCAGTTTCATGAATGGTTGTCTCCACTGGACCTGAAACCAGGGAAGGCTGTGTGCGACAATGCTGCAAACCTGGGTGCGGCCCTTCGCCGGGGCAAAGATGGACTAGATGGACTTAGTCTTCCTTCAACCTTAAAAACTATGTTACTATGTAATGTCACACACGTGCCTTGTATGGCTCACGTGTTGAACCTGGTTGTCCAGCAAATTTTAGCCCACTATCCCGGACTAGATGGCCTTCTGCAGAGGGCACGGTCACTGTGTGCTCACTTCCACCATTCGCATCCCGCAGCTCAGCGACTTACATCTCTACAGAAGTAGTGGGGCCTGCCAATTCACCAGCTAAAATGCGATGTGCCTACCCAGTGGAATTCCACTCTGCACATGTTGCAGCGACTGTGGCAGCACCGACAAGCCCTGGTGCAATACGTTCTGACGTATAGCCTGGGCCAACGAGATCCAGAGGTGGGGCAAATCACGCTGGAGGAGTGGTCTCAGATCAGGGACCTATGCACCCTTTTTCACAGTTTTGAAATGGCGAAGAAGATGTTTAGTGCTGACGATGCCATTATCAGCATGACTATTCCGGTGATTTACATGCTGGAGCACATGTTAAACAGAATTCGGAGTCAGGTGGTGGCACAAGAGGAGGTGGAGGAAGTAGAGGAGGAGGAGTTGTATGTGGAAGGGCTAACATCTGCAAGGTCCAGACGGTCGGCAGCACCAAGGCGGCAGGCATGTGAGGGTGGGGGAGATGGTTTTACCAGGGCGCATGGTAGCAGCCAAACTAGTGAGGAAGGTGCAGGAGCCCAGGAAGAAGTGGAGGACGAACTGATGGAAGACTCATCAGATGAGGGAGACCTTGATCACATTTCTGTTGTGCGAGGTTGGGGGGAGAGGGCAGAGGAAGGAAGCATGATTTTTACCTCGCCACCAACACAACAGGGACTTGGTGCTCCTGGATGTGCAAGACACATGAGTCCCTTCTTGCTGCACTACCTGCAACATGACCCTCGAATTGTGAGAATTGGAAATAATCCTGACTACTGGGTTGCCACACTGTTAGATCCCCGGTACAAGAGTAAATTTGCAGAAATTATTCCTGCCATAGAAAGAGATGCACGCATGCAGGAGTATCAGCAGAGACTGTTGCAGAATCTTACATGTGCTTTTCCACAAAACACTAGTGGTGCACGTAGTGAATCTCACAGTTCCAGCTTGCCAACCGTGGGACCGTCAAGTGTTCAGCACTCAAAACGTAACAGAAACATAGTATCTGCTGGTAACATCAATTTTGCGGAATCATTTCACCACTTTTTTAGCCCATCCTTTGCAAGGCCACAGGAGACAAGAAGTCTGACACATAGTCAACGCCTAGAGACGATGGTACAGGAGTATCTCCAAGTAAACATTGAAGCCATGACTGTGTCACTGGACCCTTGTTCTTTTGGGCTTCCAATCTGGATAAATGGCTGGAGCTCGCCACTTACGCCTTGGAAATCTTGTCATGCCCCGCAGCCAGCGTTCTGTCTGAACGTGTGTTCAGCGCTGCTGGTGGTGTGCTGACAGATAAGCGCACGCGGCTCTCCACTAATAATGTATGCAGACTCACGTTCATAAAGATGAACAAATCATGGCTCCGAAAGGACTTTTCTACCCCTGTTTCATACTGGGGAGAGTAAAAGCTTGATGATTTGTTAAAATCACCTCACCAACCGTTTTAATCTTTCAAATTACTAATCATGTTTATCTGTATCTTGGCTGTAAAATAATTTGGGCCTTGTAGCAGTTTGCAGTACTGATTCTATTAGGCCATCTATACTAAACTCCACCAGATTTAAAATTACTAATCATGTTTATCTGTATCTTGGCTGTAAAATAATTTGGGCCTTGTAGCAGTTTGCAGTACTGATTCTATTAGGCCATCTATACTAAACTCCACCAGATTTAAAATTACTAATCATGTTTATCTGTATCTTGACTGGAAAATAATTTGGGCCTTGTAGCAGTTTGCAGTGCTGATTCTATTAGGCCATCTATACTAAGCTCCACCAGCTTTCAAATTAATAATAATTTTTAGCTGCATCTAACCCGGAAAATAATTTTGGGGCTCCTAGATGCGCAAGACACATGAGTGCCTTCTTGCTGCACTACCTGCAATATGACCCTCAGATTGTCAGAATTCGAAATAATCCTGACTACTGGGTTGCCACACTCTTAGATCCCCCAGACTCTATGATCAACCTTTTCATTTTAACAAAGAACAAAAAAATGGTCATTTTTGAAATTATAAGCATTAGCAGGTTATTAGAAACTGAAATCAAACAGTTTTCAACTCAAAACTTTATTCTAGGTTATGTTACATTTGCACATAGGACCCCTTGTTCGAAAGGAGCTTCTGAACTCTCTCGTCCATTGAATTTGTCAGGTTTTGGATGGTTTCTGCTTCAATTGTTTTGCATGAGGACAGAATACCCTCCCAGAGCTGTTGCTTAGATGTGAACTGCCTCCCGCCATCATAGACACTCCTTTTGATGATGCTCCAGAGGTTCTCAATGGGGTTGAGGTCAGGGGAGCATGGGGGTCACACCATAAGTTTGTCCACTTTTATGCCCATATCAGCCAGAGATGCAGATGTGTTATGTGCAGCATGAGATGGTGCATTATCATGCATGAAATGATCTTCCTGCGGAATACACGGTTCTTCTTCTTGAACCATGGCAGGAAGTGCTGTTTGAGAAACTCCACATACATTATGGAGTTCATCTTTACCCCTTCAGGGATCCTAAAGGGGCCGACAGTCTCTCTCCCCATGATTCCAGCCCAAAACATTACTCCACCTCCTCCTTGTTGGCGCCGTAGCCATGTTTGCATGGGGTGTCCATCAACCAGCCATCCTCCACTCCATCCATCTGGACCATCGAGCGTTGCACGGCACTCATCGGTGAAGAAAGCAGTTTTGAAGTCAGTCTTCATGTATTGTTTAACAAAGAAAATGACGGCACTTCCACTATAAGAAATAGGTGTGAACAGGTGCTTACTAAGAGCAGCTACCTCCATATATAATGAACAAATAAAGTAGCACACTGTAACACTGAGTATATAGATATGAAATATGAAATATGAATAGCATAACTGCTGTGAAAAATAGAAATAAATGAAACATTTTTGAAAAAAAGTTTTTTTAGCGCATGTAAATATGAAGTATGGAAAATGAATAGCATTACTGCTGTAAATAAATGAGAAATCTTAGCGCATAAATTGGCCAATTCATGTGTACCTGACAGCCGCAGTAAGGCGTTTCTCGATGTCAGGACCTATCAATGTGAATACCTCTCTAAGAGACCTCCGTCTGCTTATGTGTGGGAAAGACAGATCCTGATGCATTTAAAACCACCTGCGGCATGGGGGTGGGGGTGGAGTGCTCAGTCAACGCTAAATCTAGTAACAAAGAAAATGACGACACTTCCACTATAAGAAATAGGTGTGAACAGGTGCTTACTAAGAGCAGCTACCTCCATATATAATGAACAAATAAAGTAGCACACTGTAACACTGAGTATATAGATATGAAATATGAAATATGAATAGCATAACTGCTGTGAAAAATAGAAATAAATGAAAAATTTTTGAAAAAAAGTTTTTTTAGCGCATGTAAATATGATGTATGGAAAATGAATAGCATTACTGCTGTAAATAAATGAGAAATCTTAGCGCATAAATTGGCCAATTCATGTGTACCTGACAGCCGCGGTAAGGCGTTTCTCGATGTCAGGACCTATCAATGTGAATACCTCTCTAAGAGACCTCCGTCTGCTTATGTGTGGGAAAGACAGATCCTGATGCATTTAAAACCACCTGCGGCATGGGGGTGGGGGTGGAGTGCTCAGTCAACGCTAAATCTAGTAACAAAGAAAATGATGGCACTTCCACTATAAGAAATAGGTGTGAACAGGTGCTTGCTAAGAGCAGCTACCTCCATATATAATGAACAAATAAAGTAGCACACTATAACACTGAGTATATAGATATGAAATATGAAATTTACATGCGCTAAAAAAACTTTTTTTTCAAAAATTTTTCATTTATTTCTATTTTTCACAGCAGTTATGCTATTCATATTTCATATTTCATATCTATATACTCAGTGTTACAGTGTGCTACTTTATTAGTTCATGATATATGGAGGTAGCTGCTCTTAGTAAGCACCTGTTCACACCTATTTCTTATAGTGGAAGTGCCGTCATTTTCTTTGTTACTAGATTTAGCGTTGACTGAGCACTCCACCCCCACCCCCATGCCGCAGGTGGTTTTAAATGCATCAGGATCTGTCTTTCCCACACATAAGCAGACGGAGGTCTCTTAGAGAGGTATTCACATTGATAGGTCCTGACATCGAGAAACGCCTTACCGCGGCTGTCAGGTACACATGAATTGGCCAATTTATGCGCTAAGATTTCTCATTTATTTACAGCAGTAATGCTATTCATTTTCCATACTTCATATTTACATGCGCTAAAATAACTTTTTTTTCAAAAATTTTTCATTTATTTCTATTTTTCACAGCAGTTATGCTATTCATATTTCATATTTCATATCTATATACTCAGTGTTACAGTGTGCTACTTTATTTGTTCATTATATATGGAGGTAGCTGCTCTTAGTAAGCACCTGTTCACACCTATTTCATATAGTGGAAGTGCCGTCATTTTCTTTGTTACTAGATTTAGTGTTGACTGAGCACTCCACCCCCACCCCCATGCCGCAGGTGGTTTTAAATGCATCAGGATCTGTCTTTCCCACACATAAGCAGACGGAGGTCTCTTAGAGAGGTATTCACATTGATAGGTCCTGACATCGAGAAACGCCTTACCGCGGCTGTCAGGTACACATGAATTGGCCAATTTATGCGCTAAGATTTCTCATTTATTTACAGCAGTAATGCTATTCATTTTCCATACTTCATATTTACATGCGCTAAAAAAACTTTTTTTCAAAAATTTTTCATTTATTTCTATTTTTCACAGCAGTTATGCTATTCATATTTCATATTTCATATCTATATACTCAGTGTTACAGTGTGCTACTTTATTTGTTCATTATATATGGAGGTAGCTGCTCTTAGTAAGCACCTGTTCACACCTATTTCTTATAGTGGAAGTGCCGTCATTTTCTTTGTTACTAGATTTAGCGTTGACTGAGCACTCCACCCCCACCCCCATGCCGCAGGTGGTTTTAAATGCATCAGGATCTGTCTTTCCCACACATAAGCAGACGGAGGTCTCTTAGAGAGGTATTCACATTGATAGGTCCTGACATCGAGAAACGCCTTACCGCGGCTGTCAGGTACACATGAATTGGCCAATTTATGCGCTAAGATTTCTCATTTATTTACAGCAGTAATGCTATTCATTTTCCATACATCATATTTACATGCGCTAAAAAAACTTTTTTTCAAAAATTTTTCATTTATTTCTATTTTTCACAGCAGTTATGCTATTCATATTTCATATTTCATATCTATATACTCAGTGTTACAGTGTGCTACTTTATTTGTTCATTATATATGGAGGTAGCTGCTCTTAGTAAGCACCTGTTCACACCTATTTCTTATAGTGGAAGTGCCGTCATTTTCTTTGTTACTAGATTTAGCGTTGACTGAGCACTCCACCCCCACCCCCATGCCGCAGGTGGTTTTAAATGCATCAGGATCTGTCTTTCCCACACATAAGCAGACGGAGGTTTCTTAGAGAGGTATTCAAATTGATAGGTCCTGACATCGAGAAACGCCTTACCACGGCTGTCAGGTACACATGAATTGGCCAATTTATGCGCTAAGATTTCTCATTTATTTACAGCAGTAATGCTATTCATTTTCCATACTTCATATTTACATGCGCTAAAAAAAACGTTTTTTCAAAAATTTTTCATTTATTTCTATTTTTCACAGCAGTTATGCTATTCATATTTCATATTTCATATCTATATACTCAGTGTTACAGTGTGCTACTTTATTTGTTCATTATATATGGAGGTAGCTGCTCTTAGTAAGCACCTGTTCACACCTATTTCTTATAGTGGAAGTGCCGTCATTTTCTTTGTTACTAGATTTAGCGTTGACTGAGCACTCCACCCCCACCCCTATGCCGCAGGTGGTTTTAAATGCATCAGGATCTGTCTTTCCCACACATAAGCAGACGGAGGTTTCTTAGAGAGGTATTCACATTGATAGGTCCTGACATCGAGAAACGCCTTACCGCGGCTGTCAGGTACACATGAATTGGCCAATTTATGCGCTAAGATTTCTCATTTATTTACAGCAGTAATGCTATTCATTTTCCATACTTCATATTTACATGCGCTAAAAAAACTTTTTTTCAAAAATTTTTCATTTATTTCTATTTTTCACAGCAGTTATGCTATTCATATTTCATATTTCATATCTATATACTCAGTGTTACAGTGTGCTACTTTATTTGTTCTTCATGTATTGTTTGGCCCACTGGAGCCATTTCTGCTTGTGTACAGTGGATAGAGGAGGTCGACAGGATGGCTTACGCACAGCTGCAAACCTCTGAAGGACCCTGCATCTTGTTGTTCGGGGGACGTTGGAGGCACCAGCAGCTTCAAAAACTTGTCTGCTGCTATGACAAGGGTTTTTTGCCGCTGCTCTTTTAACCTGACGTAATTGCCTGTAGGAAAGAGTCCTCAATTTTCCCTTATCAGCACGCACACGTGTGTCCTGTGAATCAGCAACATACTTCTTGATTGTGCGATGATCAGGATGAAGTGTCTTGGCAATGTTGATTGTAGTCATGCCTTGACCTAAACACTCCACAATTTGATGCTTCTCAGCAGCCGACACATCCTTTTTCTTTCCCATTTTGGCAGAAAATGTAGGCTGCTTAATAATGTGGGACAGCCTTCTTAAGTAGTCTTGCCTTTCATTGTAGACAACTGCCAAACTAATTAGCACAGGTGTCTGCAATTGCTTACAGTGATATAAAGAGCCCTGACACACATCACCATCAATGAGTTTAACTGACAAACAAAAAAATTCTTCCCTTATCACTCCTAAACACTTTTAGCATAATAATTAGGATCACAGTGTACATGTGCTTTTCCACAAAACAACTGTGGTTCACATAGTGAATCTTACAGTTCTAACTTGCCAACCGTGGTCTGTATGGAGTTGTTCAATAAAGGGCCCAAAATTAAGATAACATAGATGGGAGAGGTCTCTATGAATACGAATTCCTAAGTATTTGATACTCTGTGAGGGCCAGGCAAAGGGAAAGTTGGACTGGATGGAATCCTGTATGGATTTGGGGAGGGAAACATCGAGGGCCTCAGACTTCGCTGCATTGATTTTAAAATTTGACCATGTAACAAAGTGATCTATTTCAGCCATAACAGCAGGGATGGATATATGTGATTGAGTGATATATACTAGGACATAATCAGCAAATGCAGAGCACTTGTACTCGGTGCCTCCCACCTCAATCCACCTAAAATTGGGGTTATGGCGAATTGATGAGAGCAGGTGCTCCGTCACTAGGATGTATAAGAGAGGGGATAGAGGACATCCCTGCCTTGTCCCATTGGTGATTATGAAAGGTGATGAAAATGTTCTGACACGCCCCCTGGGCCTTGGGACTCCCGGAGCCGGACCCTTTTTGGTGGATGCTGGGGGTTGTAGTCTCCGTGGCGGCGACCCGGTTCCATGGCTCAGGGCGGTCAAACCAGTGGCGGAACTATTTATGTGGTTTTGATGTTTAAATGTCCGACTACGCCACCCGTGGATTGCGGTCAGAGTGAACCGCCGCTGCAGGGCAGACCGCTGAGGCTGGTGTTGTGGGTGCAGCAGAGCATAGTATAACTCCCCATAGCCTCAGGGCAGTGTATGCGGAGGATGCGGGTGATGGTGCAGGGCAGCAGCAGTAACGACACGGATTCAGTGATGCAGTCCAGGGCCTTTACTCACAGTTCTTATTATCCAGACCACTTCTGCAGGTAACGGCTGCCCACGTCGTACTGTGCTCACCAGGTGAGGGGCTCGGCCAACTCCCAGATAACTTTGGAGCGCTTCACAGGACCCCCTTTGTGTGTCCTTTCTCTGGCCTTTCTTACCCCACCAGTGACCACGCTCCTGTCTAGCTGCCTCAGGCCTCCTCTTGGTAAACTTGGCACCAGTTTCCCTGACCCTATGTGGTGCCTTCCTAGCGGGTATAGCGAGGGGCTGCGCCACATAAAATGTCACAGCCTCCGGTTTCTAGCTGAGGGTCGTTTCCCGCCTCCACTAGTTTCGGGGACCGGTCTCCCCCTTTGGCCTGACCCCTCCACGCAGGTGGATTCGGGCGTGCCGTGGCGACTCGCCCGTCCGCACCCCTGGGATCACTTCGTTCCTCGTTCCTGGAGCCTTCTCTGCTCCTCTTCCTTCCTTCTCCCTCTTCCAGGCCTGGGCCTCTGTTACTAGGCCCGCCTCCGGAGCAGAGCTCATGCAGAGCCCCTGCTCCCTGTCACTTCTGCTCAGACTTCTCTGCACTGAACTAAGATGGTGCCCACCTTTTATACTCCCTTCTCAATGCACCCAGGAACTGCTTCCTCCCTGCTCCTGCACTACAGGGTTCCCCTTCCTCGGTGTTCCCTCCCCCCACTCCAGCCAGGGACTGTCGTGCCCATCTCAGGGGCATATTGGTCGCCCTGCCCCACGGCAATATGGTGTAATGCATGCAGGTGTCGGGGTCCTGATCCACACTCCATCCTTACCTGAGAGTGAGATATCACACCTCTGGGTGAGGTGCAATACCTCTGTAGCAACTGAGCCCTTGGGGTGCTACAGTTCCAATTATCTTCAGCCTAGGTGACGTATTGCGATACGGGGCGGTGATTTTTGCTATAAAAGGGTCCCCTAGACCCCTACCCCAAGCTTTTTAAGAGAATAATATATGGCGTGCCAGGAGACTCTATGGAATGCTTTCTCAGCATCCAGCGAGAGTATCTAATTACAAATTTTTAACTGCATCTAGCCCAGGAAATACTTTGTGCCTAGTAGCAGTGTCTGCTAGTCAGAGGATTATCCCAGCTGTTAAGCAAGCTACACCACCTGTAGTTTGGACACTTAATTTTTTCAAAGAAAATGCTTCGGGCCCCCGGGATACTCAGTGAAGAGCTTCGGGAGGCACCCCAAGGCACAGGGGCTGGGACTGGTGGTAGGACTCCTTACTCGATCCTTATAAAAGCTTTTTAACTGCAGCAGCTTTAGTGGACGCTACTGGAGCTGGAATTCCCGCAGCTGCTGGCATCAGACTTGTCTTCCAATAGATCCTTGTAAAAGGATTTAAAGTGTACTCATTCAAATTAGAGAGACAATTTAAATGAAAAAGCTTAGACCTGCCTCCACCGCAGGGGGGCTCGCTTGACCCACCAACGGACAGGCACCAGTATTGGGAGAGGGGGGCTGGCCGTCAGGGTCCACCGCCGCTCTGGCACAAACCTGGCGACACGGAGGTCGCACGGGCAGGAACGGACTGGCCTTGTCGGCTTCGCACTTTTTTGGTTTTAGAAGGGCATGATGTAATGGGTCTGGGAGGTGGAACCTCTGAGCAACTTTACAAAGGGGCAGTCCTTGTAAGGAAGCGGATGGCTCCCAGGGAAGGCGGGCAGGTAGTCACGGCAAGTGACAGGGACAGTCTCTGGGTAGAAGGGCAGGAAGTCACGGCAAGTGACGGGGACACTCTCTTGACAGACGGATGGTCACGGCAAGTGACAGCAGGGTAAGAGTCTCTAGACGGGCAGGTGGTCACGGCAAGTAACAGCAGGGAAAGAGTCTCTAGACGGGCAGGTGGTCACGGCAAGTGACAGCAGGGAAGAGTCTCTAGATAGGCTAGCAGGCAGGTAGCAGGTGAGCGCTCCCAGGTGAGCGGGCAAGAGTCTCAGGAAAGGCAGGTTGTCACGGCAAGTGACGGCAGAGCCTTCAGGTAGGCTAGCAGGCAGGCAGCAGGCAAGCGCTCTCAGGTGAGCAGGCAAGATTCTCTGGACAGGAAGGTGGTCACAGCAAGTGACGGCAGAGCCTCCAGGTAGGCTAGCAGGCAGGTAGCAGGTGAGCGCTCCCAGGTGAGCGAGCAAGAGTCTCTGGACAGGTGTAGCGCCCCGAGGGCTTGGCCGCTACAGGGGTATTGCACCTCTTCCAGAGGTGTGGTATTCCACTCCCGGGTAAGGATGGAGTATGGACCAGGGCTCAGTTAGCTGCATACAGCACACACACCCCATTTCCGAGGGACAGCTCAACGGTGCTCCCACTAGACAGAAGTGCAGGCACGACCGACTATGTCCCTGTCTGGAGTGGGGAGGGGGGGTGGAACACCCAGTGCTGTAGGGGCAGATAGGTGTTGGTTCCTGAGCGTAGCAAGGAGCCCATTGGTTACTGATCACCTGGGCTCATGTTTCTAGAGGGAGGTATAAAATGTGGGCACCATCTTAGTTCTGGGTCAGTTCAAGTAGGAGGAGAAGAGAGAGGAGTTCGGCCAGAGAGGGCTGACAGGGAGCTGTGGCTCAGTCTGGGCCCAGCTCCATGAGGCAGGCCTGAGGAGAGGGCCAGGAACAGAAAGGAACAGAAACAGAAAGGAACAGCAAAGAAAGAGAGGAAGAAACAGAAGGGCTCAGGAACAAGAAGTTGGAAGGGACCCTAAGAACCCACGAGAATCCAGGGTGCAGGGTCAGGCAGATTAAGGGTACCGGATCCTAAGTTGGTGGAGGAGAAACAACCCTCAGCCAAAGACTGGAGGTCGTGATCATTTATTGGTGCGACACCTCATCAAACCTGCTAGGAAGGCACTATATTGGACAGCGGAGGACGGGGCCCACGTTTAACCGCTCAAGTCCGCGGTAGCTGGACAAAAGTGGGTCACTGGTGAGGCAGGCCAGAGAAAGGACAAAAGGGGGTCTTGAGCCATACTCCTGAGCTGTCTGGGAGTTGACCGAGCCCCTCACCTGGTGGGCGCAGCACAGCTCGGGCAGTCATTCCCTGCAGAAGTGACTTGGATATTAACCATGAGTAAAGACCCTGGACTGCAGTACGTTGTCTGTGTGCTTTTTCGCTCCTCCGGCATTACCGGTACTGGGACTCTCACCACCATCACTCCCACCATCCACTACACTGCCCTGGGGCCGCACTCATCCCGTGGGGATTCACACCATCCCAGCTGCATACATCATCGGCCCCAGCGGTCTGCCCTGCAGCGGCGGTTCCTAATAACCGCATTCCACGGGTGGCGTAGTCGGACATTATCTAAAACATCTAAATGACTGCCACTGGTCTGACCACCCTGAGCCACGGGACCGGGTCACCACTACTACCCCCATCGTCTCCCTATTGCCCGGTTCCGAGTACCCCACGGCCAAGGGGGCGAGTCAGCTTTGACGTAGTCGGCAGGATTTCGTGCCCGCTAACAACGGGTACTGCGCGCCTGAAAAGAGACTGTTTCATTGTACTAAAAGATGGCGCCCGCCCCAGAAGAACGAGCGCCATAATGTGAGCTCCAAAAGACCACAGGAGGCCGCCTCCCATCGTGGGCCGGGTCCCATAATGGCGCCAAAGAGGAAGCCCGCCCCCAACAACCATGAGCACGGCGGTAGAAATGTCCGTCAACGTGGGGGGGCTGCCCCTGAGAGTGATTGTCAGCAGAATGCCCCAGGACCACCCCCATGGGGGCGGAAAGAGAAGAAAACTGCGGGGCAGGGGTGGTCTGGATCAGTCTGGCCAGGCCGCACCCGGAGATGGAGAAAGGAACCAGCTCCAGCACTTTGGCAAGGGGCCTGCTGCAAGCCACACCACCATGCAGTCTCACAGAGCTGCTAGCCCATCTCCCCAAGGAGGACCCCGAGTATGCGCAGGCGGCGTTGGAGGAGCTGGACCGGATGATGGTCCGGGCGCAGCAGGACGTGATCGCCGGGTGGAAAGAAGAAGTGGCTCGGTGGGCTGTGACCCTGCTGCAGGAGGCGCCGTCGACATCCAGCAGCACACCAGCCAACGAGGGCAGTGAAGACAGAGCGGAGGCTGAAGACGACGCCACGGAGGAGGCCGCGACAGCAAAGGCAGGTAACGGAGACGCCCCTACCCCGAACCCTGGGGCCGCCCACCTGCCCCTGCACCCTGTTGCGGAGCCCAACGCACCTGGACTCGCCGTCGACACTGTGCCGCCACCGCCATCAACCGGCCCCCAGGCCGTCGATGCTGCCAGTGAGCCCCGCCCCACGCCGTGCCCTCTGACCCCGGGCGTGCTCAGTAAACCACCACCGCAGGCCCGGCCGCAAGGCCTAGCGCCCCCGGGCGCTGCTGCCCCGACGGAACCCCCTGCACCTGATGTACCACCCCTGGGAGCAACTAGGAAACGACCAGCGCGGGCCTGGTCGCAAGGCCATGTGCCCCCGGCCACCGCCAACCCATTCGCGCCCCCTGCCTCTGCAGTACTACCACTGGGCGCAGATCTCTTCGCCCAACATACCAGTCCGGATGGGCTTCCTTTCATCTGGCCCCCCGAGTATGTCAATCCCCGCTTTTGGAGGAGCCTGCCCGCGGAGGTTGGAGTACCATCTGAGCCCCTCATACCTGCTCCGGCGCCTCAGGAAACCCCCCAGCTACTGTTGGAGGACGCCCAGTTTGAATGGGACCCCACTGGGGATGACCTAATGGGGTTCACAAAGGAAACACGGGCAGACGCAGCCGAACGGCGGGAGGCCTGCCGCCAACAGCTGGAGATGTTTGAGAGGGAGCAGCGAGAGCGGCAAGTGAAACAGGAGAAGCTGCAGGTCCGGAGCGCGGAGCAGAAAATGAAGGCCCGGCGAGATCCCCGAACTGCCCGCAGTCCCCGAGTCACCGGAACTGTTGTGAAGTTCCAGATGGAGCGCGGCTGGGGTTTCATCCGAGACCCTGAGACCATCAGCGACGTGTTCCTGACGAGGAGGGATGTGGAGAGCCACCTGCCGGAAGGTCATCGAGGGCGGGACCTATTTCCAGGGGATGTGGTGTCTTACCCTCCAGCTGCTCCTTGCTCCTCATAATCTTCAGGCCCGTCCGGGCCCTATTGGTACTTAGAGTCCGAGTAGTGCTGTTCCTCCTCCTCTACTACTCTGTGGACGTGGAGGGCATACCATCCCTTCACGCCTTGGTGCCGGGTGTATCGCTATCAGTAAACAGTAGCATACCAGTGTAAATAGTTACCCGTCTGGGTACAAAGGAACTGTTTGGGACTGTTTCCAGAATAAAGTGTGGTCCCCGTTGGGACTGATAAAGGACTGTGTGACTGCTGCCCTATCCCCTAAGTAACCTGGCTGAGGACTGAGAGCAGCCATCCCTCTTCCCTTTACCAGGCTGAGGACTGTGAGCAGCCATTCCCCCTTTTTCAACCGGCCGAGGACTGGGAACGGCCAATCCCTTGTATATAGTTGCGCTTCCTAAAGCGCCCCCTACTGGTTTTATATAAAAACCGCAACGTCTACCTCAAGACAAGTTTACTGGACTGTTGCACCTTTAAGAAGAAAGATCATCTGGTCGCAAGTTGCACCGCGGCCATGACCCAAGAATCTAAGAGTGTGCTTTACTTAAAAATGTTTTACATGAGAAAGTTTTATATGCTGCTAGGTGATAATGCAAATGTTTTACGAGATGTTTTATACAAAAGAGTTCCGGAAGAACTGAAAATGTTTCTATAATGTCTAGTGAAAAGAAAAGTGTGTCCCATTAAGGGAATTGAACAATGTCGTCCGTTTCTGATGTAGAAGGTTATTTAAAAAGTTTTGCATGTCCTGTAATTAACTGTTTTTGCTCTTTTCCAGCCCGAGGACGTGCTGTGGTTTACCAGGGGGGAATGTAGCGCCCCGAGGGCTCGGCCGCTACAGGGGTATTGCACCTCTGCCAGAGGTGTGGTATTCCACTCCCGGGTAAGGATGGACCAGGGCTCAGTTAGCTGCATACAGCACACACACCCCATTTCCGAGGGATTGCTCAACGGTGCTCCCACTAGACAAAAGTGCAGGCACGACCGACTATGTCCCTGTCTGGAGTGGGGAGGGGGGGTGGAACACCCAGTGCTGTAGGGGCAGATAGGGGTTGGTTCCTGAGCGTAGGAAGGAGCCCATTGGTTGCTGGTCACCAGGGCTCATGTTTCTAGAGGGAGGTATAAAAGGTGGGCACCATCTTAGTTCTGGGTCAGTTCAAGCAGGAGGAGAAGAGAGAGGAGTTCGGCCAGAGAGGGCTGACAGGGAGCTGTGGCTCAGTCTGGGCCCAGCTCCATGAGGCAGGCCGGAGGAGAGGGCCAGGAACAGAAAGGAACAAGAACAGAAAGGAACAGAAACAGAAAGGAACAGCAAAGAAAAAGAGGAAGAAACAGAAGGGCTCAGGAATAAGAAGGTGGAAGGGACCCTAAGAACCCACGAGAATCCAGGGTGCAGGGTCAGGCAGATTAAGAGTACCGGATCCTAAGTTGGCGGAGGAGAAACAACCCTCAGCCAAAGACTGGAGGTCGTGATCATTTATTGGTGCGACACCTCATCAAACCTGCTAGGAAGGCACCATATAGGACAGCGGAGGACGGGGCCCATGTTTAACCACACAAGTCCGCGGTAGCTGGACAAAAGTGGGACACTGGTGAGGCAGGCCAGAGAAAGGACAAAAGGGGGTCTTGAGCCATACTCCTGAGCTGTCTGGGAGTTGACCGAGCCCCTCACCTGGTGGACGCAGCACGGCTCGGGCAGTCATTCCCTGCAGAAGTGACTTGGATATTAACCGTGAGTAAAGACCCTGGACTGCAGTACGTTGTCTGTGTGCTTTTTCACTCCTCCGGCATTACCGGTACTGGGACTCTCACCACCATCACTCCCACCATCCACTACACTGCCCTGGGGCCGCACTCTTCCCGTGGGGAGTCACACCATCCCAGCTGCATACATCATCGGCCCCAGCGGTCTGCCCTGCAGCGGCGGTTCCTAATAACCGCATTCCACGGGTGGCGTAGTCGGACATTATCTAAAACATCTAAAAGACTGCCACTGGTCTGACCACCCTGAGCCACGGGACCGGGTCGCCACTACTACCCCCATCGTCTCCCTATTGCCCGGTTCCGAATACCCCATGGCCCAGGGGGCGAGTCACAGGCAGGTGGTCACAGCAAGTGACGGCAGAGCCTCCAGGTAGGCTAGCAGGCAGGTAGCAGGTGAGCGCTCCCAGGTGAGCGGGCAAGAGTCTCTGGACAGGCAGGTGGTCACAGCAAGTGACGACTAAGCCTCCAGGTAGGCTAGCAGGCAGGCAGGTATCAGGCAGGTATCTGGCAGGTACTTCCTGGTCCGCAGGCGAACTGATCCATAGACAGACTGGCATTTTCTGGTAGGCAGACTGTCGGACCACAGGAAAGCAAGCAGGTAAGCAGATATCAGGCAGGTATCAGACAGGAATCAAACAGGAATCTGGCAGGTGACTGTCAGGTAACTGGTAACGGGACCTGAGGGCTAAAGCAGAATTGAAAGGCTTTGCAACAACATTGCTCGGGCACCTCCATTTTGGAGGAGGTGCCTTATATATGGTGAAGTCCTCCGGCCATTGTCCGGGGACTCCTTAAGATGGCGCACGTGGCCCCTTTAAGAGAGGGGGAGCGTGCGCGCGCACGCCCTAAGCACAGTGGCCGGGATGCAGCACGCGCTGCCAGCAGAGCGGGAGGAAGCCGCCGGGCACATAGCGGAGAGGCGAGGGGAACGGCGTCCCTGCCTAGTAGGAGGCAGGGACGCCGACACTACAGTACCCCCCCTTTAGGCCCCCCCTTTTTTAGGCCAGAGAGAAATTTATCAAGGATGAGAGGGGCATGGATCTTCTCCCGGGGCTCCCATGTTCTCTCCTCAGGACCAAACCCCTTCCAATCCACCAGAAAAAAGGATTTTCCTCTTACCCTTTTGGTGGCCAGAATGTTCTCTCAAACTCGTTTTCAGCGGAAACCGGAGCAGGAGGCGTACCTGTAGACTTGGAAAAAGAGTTAAGTACCATGGGTTTGAGTAGAGAAACATGGAAGGAGTTAGGAATCCGCAAATTGGCCGGGAGTTTCAATTTATAGGCCACCGGGTTGATTTGTTTGATAACTTCCAGTGGGCCGATGAACCGAGGCCCTAACTTTAGGAAGGAATCTTGAGCCGGACATATTTGGACGAGAGCCAGACCTTATCTCCAGGACGGAATTGTGGTGGATCCAGGCGTCTTTTGTCAGCCTGTTTTTTCATCCGCTCGGATGACTGAAGAAGTGCGGATCTGGTACTTTCCCAAATGGAGGAAAATTCGTTAACGAGAGATTCCGCAGCCGGATTGTCCACCGAAGCGAAGACGGGAAATGGGATCCGAGGATGCTGACCGAAGACTACAAAAATCGGGGATTTGGAGGAAGATTCGCTCTCGTGATTATTGTAAGAAAATTCGGCCCATGATAAAAGATCCACCCAGTTGGAATGGTGAGCATTAACAAAGTGCCGGATGTAACTGGTTAAAATTTGGTTGATCCGTTCAACTTGGCCATTGGACTGTGGATGATAAGCAGAAGAAAAGTCCAAGGTGACCCCCAGCAGTTTACACATGGCTCGCCAGAAACGAGAGGTGACCTGAACCCCTCGGTCGGATACGATGTGGAGAGGAAGACCATGAAGACGGAAGACATGATGAATAAAGTCTTTAGCTAACTCTGATGCAGACGGGAGACCCGGCAGGGGAATAAAGTGAGCCATTTTGGAAAAGCGGTCAGCGACCACCCATATGACCGTACAACCGGCAGAGACTGGGAGATCCATAATAAAGTCCATAGCTATATGCTGCCACGGGGCAGCAGGTACAGGAAGAGGAAGGAAACGGCCGGCTGGCAGATGTCTCGGAACCTTGTTGCGGGCGCAGGACACACAGGCTGAAACAAAATCTATTATGTCCTTGTGCAGGGTAGGCCACCAGTAATGCCGGGAAATAAGCTGGAGGGTCTTTTTCTGACCAGCGTGGCCAGCTAGCTTGGACGAGTGTCCCCAGTGTAGAACCTTCTCACGATCCGGAACAGATACGAACGTCTTACCGGGTGGAAGACGATTTAGATTCACGGGGGACACCTGCATTACTTTGGCGGGGTCGATGATGTGTTTAGGCTCCTCCTCAAGATCAGAGACCAAAAAGTATCGGGATAAAGCATCAGCTTTGATGTTTTTGTCAGCCGGGCGAAAATGAAGAATAAAATTAAAGCGGGCGAAGAACAATGACCACCGGGCTTGGCGCGGGTTAAGTCTCTGGGCACTCTGGAGGTAATCCAAGTTCTTGTGGTCCGTCTAAATTATTACCAGGTGAAGAGCCCCCTCGAGCAGGTAACGCCACTCCTCCAGTGCCAGCTTAATGGCCAACAATTCTCGGTCTCCTATAGAATAATTGTGCTCAGAAGAGGAGAAGAGTTTGGAGAAGAAGCCGCAGGTTACCATTTTTCCGGTAGACGACTTTTGGGTGAGTACCGCTCCGGCTCCGGAGGAGGAAGCGTCCACTTCTATTAAGAATTGTTTGTTGCCGTCCGGACGATGCAGCACAGGGGCGGAGGAAAAAGCTCGTTTCAAGGAAAGGAAGGCCTCCTCTGCTTCGGGCGGCCATTCTCTGGGATTAGCGCCCTTACGGGTGGGCGCCGAGATAGGGGCAGTCCGGGAAGAGAAGTGCGGAATGAAGAGGCGGTAGTAGTTGGCGAAGCCAAGGAACCGCTGAATAGCCTTCAACCCCTCTAGTCGGGGCCACTTCTGGATGGCAGACAGTTTCTCAGGATCCATTTGTAGGCCAGTCTGAGAGATTATGTAGCCCAGAAACGGAAGCGAGGTCTGCTCAAAAAGGCACTTCTCATATTTAGCGTAGAGGTGGTTCTGCCTGAGCCTGAGCAGGACCTGACGAACGTCCCTCCGGTGAGTGAGAAGATCCGGAGAGAAGACCAAGATGTCGTCCAGGTATACCACCATGCAGGAGAAGAGAAGGTCATGGAAGATGTCATTGACCAACTCTTGAAAGACGGCGGGAGCGTTACAGAGACCGAAGGCCATTACAAGGTATTCATAGTGGCCGTCCCGGGTGTTGAATGCCGTCTTCCATTCATCCCCCTGACGGATACGGACCAGGTTATAGGCCCCACGGAGGTCCAGCTTGGTGAAGATTCTAGCCCCCCTCAGACGGTCAAATAATTCAGGAATGAGCGGAAGGGGGTATTTATTCTTCACTGTGATCTGGTTAAGACCTCTATAGTCTATACAGAGACGGAGTGAGCCGTCCTTCTTTTTGACGAAGAAGAAGCCTGCTCCCGCCGGGGAGGTAGATTTCCGGATAAATCCCCGGGCCAGATTCTCCTCAATATATTCAGACATGGACCGGGTCTCAGCAGCGGACAAAGGGTAAATACGCCCACGGGGAGGAGTAGCGCCGGGCATCAGGTCAATTGGGCAGTCGTATGGTCTATGAGGGGGTAATGTCTCTGCCTCTCTTTTATTAAAGACGTCCGCAAAAGACCAATAGGGAACCGGTAGGCCGGGTAGATTGGCTGAGGTAGGAGAAGGACGAGCAGGATGAACGGGAACTAAACAAGTCTTATAGCTGTCCTGTCCCCAGCGAAGAACTTCTCCGGTCTGCCAATCAAGCACGGGTGCGTGTTTCTGGAGCCAAGGTAGGCCTAGTAAGAGGGCGTGAGTCCATGCAGAACATGAAAGAAGATGCTCTCAGAGTGCAGCATTCCCACCTGCAAAGTTAAGGATTCGGTGATGAGTTGGATGGGATGAGGTAAGAGGCCCCCATCCACGGCGGCGACAGATAAGGGTACAGCCAGAGGTTTGGTGGGAATGCGGTATTTCTCTACCAGGGACTGAGAAATGAGATTTCCGGCAGCTCCAGAGTCAAGTTGAGCCAGTTCAAAATAACGGTTCTCCCCGCAGATGATAGAGACCGACAACATTAGAGATGGAGAGGGTTTATTTCTGTCTAGGGCGACCTCTCTGAGCGACCCTAGACACAGGCGTTTCCCGACCTCTCTGGGCAGGAACAGATCTGGTGCTCCTTACTGCCACAGTAGAAGCAGCTCCCCTCGGCACGGCGTAATTCTTGACGGGTCTTGACCATCTTGGTCTGGTCGACTTGCATAGGCTCGGGTGAGTGCGCCGGCGGAGTAACGGAGGAAGTGACGGGTCTCTGGAAGGTAGGGGCAAGGCGTGGAAACCTCCTCTCACGGGTGGCCTCTTTGGTGCGCTCCTGGAACCGGATGTCAATCCGGGTGGCAAGTGTAATTAAGTCATCGAGAGTGGTAGGAATGTCCCGACCGGCGAGTTCATCTTTAATACGGCCGGACAGACCCTCCCAGAAGACGGACACCAGAGCGTCGTTATCCCAGGCAAGCTCCGAAGCAAGGGTACGGAACCGTATGGCATATTGGCCCACGGTGAGACTTCCTTGGCGGAGGCGTAGCAGAGATGAGGCGGATGAGGTCCTCCGTCCTGGTTCGTCGAAGACCTTCCGGAAAGTCGTGAGAAAGGCTGGCAGGTTGGACACCAGGGGGTCTCCTCTCTCCTATAGAGGATTTAACCAAGCCAGCGCCTCTCCCGTGAGATGGGACATGATGAAGGCTACTTTGGCTCGGTCGGTGGAAAACTGGTGTGCCAACAGTTCGAAGTGCAGAGTACACAGGTTAATGAAGCCCTGTGCCTGTTCGGGATCTCCGCCAAAACGAGGCGGGGCGGTGAGGCGAGGACCGGGAAGAGTTGCCATGGAATTGATGGGCAGCGGCGCTGCCGGGGTAGGAGTTGTGCGACTGGAAGCAGGTCCCGAAGAGGTAGTCAGTGTGTCCAGGCAGGAGTTAACACCACGCAGGTGGCTCAGGATGGACTCCTGTTGGGACCTCTGACGGAAAAGTTCATGACATAGGTCCGAGAGCGAGGGAGCCTGGGTGCCACCGGGTTCCATGGCCCGAGCAAACTGTAACGGGTCTGGGAGGTGGAACCTCTGAGCAACTATACAAAGGGGCAGTCCTTGTAAGGAAGCGGATGGCTCCCAGGGAAGGCGGGCAGGTAGTCACGGCAAGTGACAGGGACAGTCTCTGAGTAGAAGGGCAGGAAGTCACGGCAAGTGACGGGGACAGTCTCTTGACAGGCGGATGGTCACGGCAAGTGACAGCAGGGTAAGAGTCTCTAGATGGGCAGGTGGTCACGGCAAGTAACAGCAGGGAAAGAGTCTCTAGACGGGCAGGTGGTCACGGCAAGTGACAGCAGGGAAGAGTCTCTAGATAGGCTAGCAGGCAGGTAGCAGGTGAGCTCTCCCAGGTGAGCGGGCAAGAGTCTCTGGACAGGCAGGTGGTCACGGCAAGTGACGGCAGAGCCTCCAGGTAGGCTAGCAGGCAGGTAGCAGGTGAGCACTCCCAGGTGAGCGGGCAAGAGTCTCAGGACAGGCAGGTGGTCACGGCAAGTGACGGCAGAGCCTCCAGGTAGGTTAGCAGGCAGGTAGCAGGTAAGCGCTCCCAGGTGAGCGGGCAAGAGTCTCTGGACAGGCAGGTGGTCACAGCAAGTGACGGCAGAGCCTCCAGGTAGGCTAGCAGGCAGGTAGCAGGTGAGCGCTCCCAGGTGAGCGGGCAAAAGTCTCTGGACAGGCAGGTGGTCACGGCAAGTGACGGCAGAGCCTCCAGGTAGGCTAGCAGGCAGGTAGCAGGTGAGCGCTCCCAGGTGAGCGGGCAAGAGTCTCTGGACAGGCAGGTGGTCACAGCAAGTGACGGCTAAGCCTCCAGGTAGGCTAGCAGGCAGGCAGGTATCAGGCAGGTATCTGGCAGGTACTTCCTGGTCCGCAGGCGGACTGATCCATAGACAGACTGGCAGGTGCTGGAAGGCAGACTATCGGACCACAGGATAGCAAGCAGGTAAGCAGATATCAGGCAGGTATCAGACAGGAATCAAACAGGAATCTGGCAGGTGACTGTCAGGTAACTGGTAACGGGACCTGAGGGCTGAAGCAGAGTTGAAAGGCTTTGCAACAACATTGCTCGGGCACCTCCATTTTGGAGGAGGCGCCTTATATATGGTGAAGTCCTCCGGCCATTGGCCGGGGACTCCTTAGGACGGCGCGCGCGGCCCCTTTAAGAGAGGGGGAGCGTGCGCGCGCGCGCCCTAAGCACAGAGGCCGGGAAGCAGCGCGCACTGCCAGCAGAGCGGGAGGAAGCCGCCGGGCACGGAGCGGAGAGGTGAGGAGAACGGCGTCCCTGCCTCCTGCTAGGGACATGCCTATATCTGTGTCTCCACCTCCTTTTACTCCTCCACCTCTTTTCTTTTCACATGACTATATGTACTTGTCACTTTTCCATGTGTTAGTTGTGTCTTCTGAGCAGTTTGTCAGCTTTTGGACACCTTTGAAGTGTTTTCTATGTGTTTTCTATGTGTTGCTATGGGTTTTGGTTTGCCTGTCATTGGTTTTAACGGTGTTCGAAGTTGAACACTACGGGGGTGGCTCAACACTACCTATAAACCACGGGTCTCTCTCTCCAGGGGTATATAGTGTTTTTTGCTGGAGATGCACTGACCCCAGAATAAATAATACCTCCAGGCCATAACCACATACCAACAGCAAATACAGAAGTGACAATACCACAGTCAGGGCCGGCGTCAGCACCCGGGCAAGTGCCGGGTTGCTGGTCCATAAGTGGGGCCCACTCTCCATAGGGGTCTGAGCCAATTCACCACCAGCTGTGGAGGGCCGCAGGCTTGATTTGATGGGCATCACTTTACCAGACATGGCTGCATGCAGTGCACTGTGTGGCTGTGTCTGCTAGTAATGACGCAGCCGGAACTGCGACTTTAATTTTGCTTGTATGTCGCCCCTGCTGCGTCATTACTAGCAGACACTGCTGCACAGTGCACTGGGCGAGGCCATGTCTGACAAAGTAACACCCATCAAACAGCGCCAGCGGCCTTGCAAAGCTGCTGGGGTAGTGGACCGGGCCCCGACGGCAAGTGGACCCCCCTGATGGTCCAGGACCATGTCTGTGAAAGTGGCGGCCATCAAACACGTGCCGGTTTCCCTGCACAGCCACATGCCAGAGGAGCTTGATGGGCCACATGCCAGACGAGCTGCACGGGTCACAGGCCAGGGGCAGGTGAGCGAGGCTTGTGGCCAGATTCCCCAATCCCCTGTGGAAGATCGGCTCACTCGGCTATGCATTGAGGTATAAACGGAACACTGTTTCTTTAAATTTTCAGTTGGTTTATAGAGCAACATAAACCAATGTAAAGTTCATGAAAAATAAACACTGCCCATCCGGTTTAACGGCAAAACAAAATAAGTAAAGAGTCCAGCAAAGTCCTTGCACCTGCCGGGGTCCGGTCACTCAGGGTTAGCAAAAACCACATGGTTCAGGTTTGCAGAAATAAACAGACGCTCCATACACCAGACCATATATATATATACAGTACTCTTGATGACTGTAGTCATTTACTTTACCTTTTTATTTCCATTTGGCCCAGACAGCTATGACCACTTCTTTCACAGACATCGTTTTTTCAGCACCCTCCTCACATTCCTCCATCTCTATACAAACCACATAATACTATCTAGTGCTCTCATGGTAAAGGTGCACAGTAGTGCACCCTTTGTGCTCTGCACAGTAAAAGTACTCTCCTTTTGTGTCACCACACAGTAATAATGTCCCCTCCGTCTTTCCACATAATAATAGTGCTGTCCTTGTACATCCATATAGTTTTAATGCCTCCTACCCTGTGCCTCCTTATAGCAATACTTCCTATGCCTTTTTTGGCTGAATTCATTCCCAGTGGTCATGCTGCTGCTTTAAACTGCAGCAGCCCAATGCCACTGAAGTATTTTTACTGTTTCCCAACACAATCACTTAATCTTACAGTGAAACTGTTGTTTCCATTGCAAGATTAAGTGATTGTGCAGGGTAACAGTGGAAAGACTGCAGCAGCTGATGCAGTTAAAAGCAGCAGCATGACTGGTATGTGTGAATGCAGCCTTATAGTTATACAGCCTCAATCATGCCACCTTATAGTAATGATGCCAAAATGCATCCTTATATCCTTATAGCACCCCTGAACCTCCTCATGGAAACAAAGCTTCCCTGTGTATCTTTATGGATTCACACTCTCGGGTAGGAGCTAAGAACACGAAGCCACAGGGTTTTAATCTCAAAACAGAAAGATGTTTTTTTTCCCCTGGTTGCACAGCACCGAAAACAAAATAAACATTTAATCTCTAGCTTTGTCCAGGCACAAATTAAACAATATAGACCCTGGCTACTCAGACATGGCTGAGCTAGTATCAGTTCAGTCACACAAAACAGCTATCATCAATATAAATCAGTGATACTTGCAGTTTGGTGAAGTCTTTTCTCAGAAAGATTCTGTCTTGTCTCTCTTCAGCTCCAATACAACCCATTCTGCTCACCTTCACCAGCTTACTGACCAGTGAACATATGAACTGGTTCTAGTCATAGCTATCTAGGTGCACATAATCAGGACCTGTAGTGCTAGGATTTAACCCTAATCCAGGACTGGACCTCCGGCTTTCCTACAATCTTTAGAATAATAATACTCCCCTGTTCCTCCTTATAGTTATACAGCCCTCTATAGCAATAATGCCCATCCATGTTTCTTTATAGCAATATTGAGCTCTCATGCCTCCTTATAGTAACAATGGTAGCTCATGCTTACATATATTAATAATGTCCCCCCTGTGATTTTTTATAATTATAATGCCTTTATGTGCCTCCTTTTAGTTATCTCCCTCCCCCTTTGCCTCCTTATAATAATAATAATGCCTCCACTCTACCTCCTTATAATTGTCTTAATGTCCCCAGTGAATTATTTTAATAATAGTGCCTACTTTGTGCCTCCTTATTATAATGGCCTCACTGTGCTGTCTTGTAATAATCATGCCCCTACTTTGCCAGGCAAAGAAGAAAATAAAATATCTCAACCAACTTCCACGCCAAGCAGGGACGCACCCCTCCACTCCAGGCTGGCACAGGCCAGGGTCCTGGCCTCTGTGCCAGGTCACAGGCCATGGTCCTGGCCTCTGTGCCAGGTCACAGGCCAGCAGCAGCCTGTAGCTGCTTGAGTAAAAGGAGTATCATTGAGCCCATACCTTTCTGCTCTACCACAGAGAGAATGGTGTATCTAAGGCACCAGTAACCCCATAATTATAGCAAACAATCAGTACAAAAAAATTTGAAATGCTTTATTACAAGATCACAGTGAACAATAGACATCAACTCCTTCCCGACATGCACCGTATATATAGGGCACTGCAGGGATCTACGATACGGCAAAGCACTGTATATATACAGCGCCGTGATTACGCAGGCTCATGCTGAGCGCTGCCGCAATCGAGTGCGGGTGTCAGCTTCAGGGTCCTTCAGGAAGGTGGCTGGTCAGCGCCTGGTCAGAGAGCTGACACGCCTCCTACCTGCGTGTCAGACGCTGATCTGTTCCTCTGCAGTGCAGAAGCATTGCAGAGTATTAACTCAGCAATCAGGGCAGGGAAAGTTGATGTCCCATAGTGGGACAATGTAAAAAAGAAAAAATATTAATCCAATAAATACATTTATCAGTGGAAAAAAAAAATAAACAAAGAAAGTACACATATTTGGTATTGCCGCGTCCAGATCGACCTGGCCTATAAAATTGTCTCACTAGTTAACCCCTTCAGTGAATACAGTAAAAAAATTAAATGAAAAACAAGGCAAAAAAACTATGTTTTATCATCATACTGCTGAAAGTAGGAAAAAATGCAATAAAAAAACAAATGTAAATAAAACTGGTATCACTGAAAACTTCATCTTGTCCTGCAAAAAACAAGCTGTCATACAGCTCCGTCAGCAGAAAAATAAAAAAGTTACAGCTCTCATAATAAAGCGATGCAAAAATTATTTTTTCTATAAAATAGTTTTTATTGTATAAAAGCACCAAAACATAAAAAAATTATATAAATGTGGTATCACTGTAATCGTACTGACCCGAAGAATAAAGCTGCCTTATCAATTTTACCATACGCAGAACGACATAAAAGCAATCTCCAAAAATAATTCCTGAATTGCTGTTTTTTGTTCATTCTGCTTCCCAAATAACAGAATAGAAAGTGATCAAAAGAAGTAATTTTCCCGAAAGTGGCACCAATAAAAACGTCAACTCGTCCCCCAAAATACAAGCCATCACATGACTCTGTCGGCAGAAATATGGAAAAATTATAGCTATCAAAATATGGTGATGCAAAAACTTGTTTTTAGAATAAAAAGCATCTTTTAGTGTGTGACTGCAGCCAAACATAAAAACCCAATATAAATCTGGTATCGCTATAATCGCACCAACTCGAAAAATAAAGTCATCTAATCTGCACAAGGAATGGCGTAAAAAATAAATAAAACAAATTTTTCACCTTCAGTTGATTTGTACATTCTGCCTCCCAAAGATCGCAGTAAGACTCAGCTCACATTTATCCTGCGCACTGTGCTAAGCGCTTAAACTGGGTTATACATGTAAATCTCTGAAATATGTGATTCATATTGAACCCCTGGTGGAAAACTCCTGTAATGAGGCAGATGGAGGCACTGTGAACTCCGTAGGACCTGTGATCTGGCGGTGTCCATCTTTTTAGGCGTGCATAAAAGCGCCCTCGGCCAGAGTTTTGTACACCTCTGAAAAGAAGGACACCACTGAACAGAGGCCAGATGCAGTCCAGAGTAACACTGATGCCTCATTATAGTGAATGAATCCTTTGTGGGTTTTACCAAAATCGTGTCACTCTGAAATTTAGATGGAAACCACTATATAAGTAGTCTGTGTCCATCACCTTCAGTGTCCCATTGCTTAAGTATGAGAAATTTAAATTAATCCTGAATTGAACCTGAAGTGAACTGAAGGTAACTGGATACTAAGTCACAGTAAACAATGTTTGTCTTTGTTTTCACTCTCACCCCCTTAATTCTACACTTTTTACAACCACCCCTAATCCCTACACCTTGTAATGAACTCTTCATCTCTCCCTCTATTTTCCGCACCTATCTCTCCTCCTCCTCAGAGCTATTCCTCAACATACAATCCTTTGTCTCCAAACACAGACAGCCACCTCATGCCCTCTCCTGCTCCCACCTACTAACACTTTCTCTGCTCCTCCTCACTGCCGGTGACATCTCTCCACATCCCGGCCCTCCTCACCACATCCCTACAATCACTTCCACCTCCTACCCACGATCTATCCCAAACTCTCGTAGCCCTTCTAACCTTATACCCATCCGCCCAGCCCCCCGCTTCCCCAGTCCCTCTAACAGGAGCTCTATGGAATGCTCGCTCCATCTGCAACAAACTTTCCTACATTCATGACCTCTTCATCAATAACAAGCTTTACTTCCTCGGCATCACTGAAACCTGGCTCACCCCCTCCGACATGGCCTCTCCTCCTGCACTTTCGTATGGTGGATTCCACCTCTCCCATACCCCCCGCCCCACCGGCAAGCATGATGGAGGAATAGGTTTCCTCCTCTCAGATAACTGCTCCTTCACCCATATCCCACTGCCTCTCTCAATTACACTCCCCTCTTTTGAAGTGCACTGCGTGCGCATCTACTCCCCCTCCAACCTCCAACTGGCTGTCATTTACCGCCCCTCAGGATCAACCACCACTTTCTTTGACCACTTCACCACTTGACTACTTCATTTTCTCTCCGTTGACATCCCCACTATCCTCATGGGCGACTTTAACATCCCCATTGAAACTTCCATCTCAGCTGCCCCTAAGCTTCTATCACTCACTTCCTCCTTCGGTCTTACTCAGTGGTCTTCCACACCCACCCACAAAGATGGCCACACACTAGACCTCATCTTCACCCGCCTCTGTTCCCTATCTAACCTCTCTAACTCACCTCTCCTTCTCTCTGACCACAACCTACTTACATTCTCTACCCTCTCCTCTCCAGGGAAACAATCCCCACTCCACAAACTTGAATACCCTCGAAGAAATCTCAAACACCTTGACCTACACTCACTCTCTGAATCCCTTCTCCCTCTTACAGACATTAGTTCCTTACATGATGCAGATGTTGCTGCCACTTTATACAACACAACAGCTGCAGCTCTCAATTCGGTCGCCCCCCTCACACATACCAAAGCTCGCACAATCAACAGACAACCCTGGCACACCAGCCTAACTAAAGAACTTCGACGGGCCTCCAGGGTTGCTGAGCATAGATGGAAAAGGTCCCACTCCAATGAGCACTTCATCGCATTCAAACAGTCCCTCACTACCTTCAAGTCCACACTCACTGCAGCAAAACAAACATACTTCGCATCTCTCATATCCTCCCTGTCTCACAACCCCAAACAACTATTCAACACCTTCAATTCTCTCCTCCGTCCCCCAGTGCCCCCTCCCTCTCCTCTTATTTCACCCGAAGACTTTGCTTCATTCCTCAAGCAGAAGATTGACATCATAAGACAAAGCTTTTGCCTAACGCCCCCACAGCCCCTCCCCACACCTACTTAACCCTCCTTCTTCTAAACCACCTTCTCCACCATTACGGAAGATCAACTTTCCTCTTTACTCTCCAAATCACACCTCACCACCTGTAAACTTGACCCTATCCCGTCTCACCTCATCCCAAACCTTACCACTATCTTCATCCCACCCCTAGCCCACCTCTTCAACCTGTCACTAACAACTGGTGTCTTCCCCTCATGCTTCAAACATGCCTCAATCACACCCATCCTCAAAAAGCCCTCCTTTGACCCATCCTCTCTGACTAGCTATCGACCCATATCACTTCTCCCCTATGCCTCAAAACTACTGGAACAACATGTCCATTCTGAGCTGTCCTTCCACCTCTCCTCCTGCTCCCTCTTCGACCGCCTACAATCTGGTTTCCGACAGCACCATTCTACTGAAACTGCACTGACTAAAGTCACCAAATGACCGACTAACCGCCAAATCTAAGCGACACTACTCTGTCCGCCTCCTCCTAGACCTGTCATCTGCCTTCGACACAGTGGACCATTCCCTCTTACTACAAACTCCCTCATTTCTCGGCATCACAGACTTGGCCCTATCCTGGATCTTCTCATACCTAACAGACAGGACATTCAGTGTCTCCCACTCACACACCACCTCCTCATCTCTCCCCCTATCTGTCGGTGTCCCCCAAGGTTCAGTTCCAGGACCCCTGCTCTTCTCCATCTATACCTTAGGCCTGGGACAGCTCATAGAGTCTCATGGCTTTCATTATCACCTCTATGCTGTTGACACACAGATCTACCTCTCTGGACCTGATATCACCTCCTTACTAATCAAAATCTCACAATGTCTGTCTGCTATTTCATCATTCTTCTCTGCTAGATTTCTAAAACTTAACATGGACAAAACAGAATTCATCATCTTTCCGCCATCTCATTCACCCCCCCCAACTGACCCATCTATCAACGTCAATGGCTGTCCACTCTCCCCAGTCCCTCAAGCTCGCTGCCTTGGGGTAACCCTGGACTCTGAACTCTCCTTCAAACCACATATCCAAGCCCTTTCCACTTCCTGCCGACTCCAACTCAAAAATATCTCCTGGATCCGCACATTCCTCAACCATGAATCTGCAAAAACACTAGTGCACGCCCTCATCATCTCCCACTTTGACTACTGCAACCTCCTGCTCTGTGGCCCCCCTTCCAACACTCTCGCACCCCTCCAATCCATCCTAAACTCTGCTGCCCGACTAATCCACCTGTCCCCTCGCTATTCCCCAGCCTCTCCTCTCTGTCAATCTCTTCACTGGCTCCCCATTGCTTAGAGACTCCAGTTCAAAACCCTAACCATGGCATACAAAGCCATTCACAACCTGTCTCCTTCATATATCTCTGACTTAGTGTCCCGTTACATACCCGCACGCAACCTCTGATCCTCACAAGATCTCCTTCTCTACCCCCCTCTTATCTCCTCCTCCCACAATCGCATACAAGATTTCTCCCATGCTTCCCCCCTACTCTGGAACTCTCTACCCCAACACATCAGACTCTCGTTGACCGGGGAAACCTTCAAAAGGAGCCTGAAGACCCACCTCTTCCGACAAGCCTACAACCTACAGTAACCACCACTGCACAACCAGCTCTACCATCACCTACTGTATCCTCACCCATCCCTTGTAGATTGTGAGCCCTCGCAGGCAGGGTCCTCGCTCCTCCTGTACCAGTCGCTGTCACATTGTGTTCAAGATTATTGCAATTGTTCTTGTATGTATACCCCTTTTTCACATGTAAAGTGCCATGGAATAAATGGCGCTATAATAATTAATATTAATAATAATAATATAAGTGCTCAGCATAGAGCGCAGGATAAATATAATCCAAAATGTTATGTAAAATGTTCCCAATAAAAACTTCAACTCCATTCACAAAAAAAGCAAGTCCCCACTCAGGTACGTCATCTGTTAATGGAAATATAGGGTCTTCTACGTTACTGGTAGCGCAAAGGCTCTGGAAAAAGCTAAATGGCTCCTCGCACTCCAAAAGAAATCCACATTTAGCGTCCACATGTTTGATATTTCTGTAGCGATGAGAACCCACCTAATTTATGGGTGAATGTCTCCAGAAGCATGAGCTGGGCATAAAGTACTGGTCACTACAACATTCTGGTCACTACAACGGCATTTTGCAATCTTCACTCAGCAATATCCACTGCTCCATGTTTCTGAAAAACACCCATGGAGTCAAAATCGTCACTACACCTGTAGATAAATTCACAAATGGGTATAGTTTCCAAAATGGGGTTACTTGAGGGGGATTCTGCCCTTCTAGCATGTAGGGGCTCTGTATATGGAGTCCGCAAACTATTCTAGGAAAATCTGTGCTCAAGAAGGCAAAAAGCGCTCTGTCCCTCCCGAGTCTCGCCGTATGGCTAAGCAGTACTGCACAGCCACATATGGGATATTTCAGCAGAAATTGTGGGACACATTTTGGGACCATTTTTCACCATTTCCCAGGGTAAAAATGGAAAATCTGAGGCTAAAAAAAAATTTTGGTGGTAAAAATTTAATTATTTTTTCTTCACTGCCCAATGGTATAAAATGTTGTGACACACCTATGGTGTCAATATGATCACTGCACCCCTAAATGAATTCATTAAGTGGTGTAGTTTGTAATATGGGGTCACTTATGGGGTGTTCATCTGATTTGTTAACTCAGGGGCTCAACCAATGTGACATGGCACCCTCAAACCACTCCAGCAAAATCTAAACTCCAATATGGCGCTTCTCCCCTTCTGAGCTTCGCACTATGTCTGAAAAGTAGTTTTTGACCACATATGGGGTATCTGCATACTGAGGAGAAATTGCACAAGAAATTTTTGGGTTCATTTTCTCCTGTTACCCTTATGAAAATTCTAAATTTGGGGATAAAATACATTTTTGTGGGAAAAATATGATTTTTTTTATTTTCATGGCTCACCATTCTAAACTTCTGTAAATCACTCGGGGGTTCAAGGTGCTCACCACACATCTAGATAAGTTCCCTGGTGGGTCTATTTTTCAAAATGGTGTCACTTGTGGGGGGTTTCCACTGTTTTAGGCATATCCGGGGCTTACAAAACGCAACATGGCATACACTAATTATTCCAGCAAATTTTGCATTCAAAAAATCAAATGGCGCTCCGTCCAAGGCCTGTCGTTTGCCCAAACAGTAATTTTCCTCCACATATTGGGTATCTGCATACTCAGGAGAAATAGCACAACAAATTGTATGACACGTGAATATCAACCCAAGGACAAAAGCAAAAGACCTTGTCAAGATGATGGTGGAAGCTGGTAAGATTGTGTCAAGATCCACAGTGAAACGAGTATTGTATCAACATGGGCTGAAAGACCACTCTACCAGGAAGAAGCCATTACTCCAAAAGAAACATAGATTAATGTTTGCAAATGCACACAGGAACAAAGACCTTAACTTTTGGAGACATATCTTGTGGTCTGATGAAACTGAAATTGAACTTTTTGGGCATAATGACCATCGTTAATTTTGGAAGAAAAGGGAGAAGCTTAGAAACTTAAGAACAGCATCCCAACTGTGAAACACAGGGGTGGCAGCATCATGTTGTGGGGTTGTTTTGCTGCAGGAGGGACTGGTTCACTTCATAAAATAAATGGCATCATGAGAATAGAAGATTATGTGGCAATACTAAAGCAACATCTCAAGACATAAGCCAGGAAGTTAAAGCTTGGGCAGAAATGGTCTTCCAAATGGACAATACTGCCAAAATAGTAACAAAGTGGCTTAAGGATAACAAAGTCAATGTTTTGAAGTGGCCATCACAAAGCCCTGATCTCAATCCTATTGAAAATTTATGGGCAAAGCTGAAGAGGCAGGTGTGAGCAAGGCGACCTACAAACCTGGATCAGTTACACCAGTTTTGTCAGGAACAATTGGCCCAAATTCTGGCAAACTATTGTGAGAAGCTTGTGGAAGGATATCCCAAACGTTTGACCCAAGTCATTCAGTTTAAGGGCAATGGTACCAAATACTAATGAAATATATGTAAACTTTTGACTTTGCTGTAAGAAATAAAAATGTCTTAAAACATTTTCTCTCTCATTATTCTGGCATCTGGCAATTATTAATAATTATGGTAATCCAAATTGACCTAAAACGGGAAAGGTTTACTCTGATTTCATGTTAGATATTGAGAAAAACATGCATATGTGACTTTTTATATAGTGTATATAAACTCTTGGTTTCAACTGTACATATATATTTCTATATATATGATAAAGAAGTGGCATTAATATACCAAAATGCTCACAGCAATGCAATGAAGCATATAAAAGCAATAATATGAATACTAGAACCAAGATAAATCTGTGGCCTTATGGAACTACACAGAAAATTTAAGAGGATAGGGAGAGGGTATGAGAACCATGTGTGGCGCCTCTGGGGGTTCGGTCGCCACAAAGGTACTGCACCTCACCCAGAGGTGGTGTCTCCCTTCTCTCAGGTAAGGAGGGAGTGCTGCACGGGACCCCAACACCTACATCCAACACTACACTACCCCAGGCCAGCAGGAGGGGCAAGACGCAATGTAGTTTTCTGCTGAGCCCTGTCCCTGGCTGGGGTGGGGGGAACCCAAAGGTAGGGGGAACCAGTAGTGGGTGTGGGTGGAGGAAGTAGTTTATGGGAGCACTCATCCAGCAGATATATAAAAAGGTAGACATCTTAAAAACAGCGGTAGAGGTTGAAGTCGTTGGTGGGGTAGGAACAGTCAGAGAGCAGAGTTTCTGTAGGAGCTCTGCTCCACCACAAGGGCCCAGGACTGAGGCCCAGGAGGGGAGCAGGGAGTAAGCTCCATTCTGCAGAAGGGATCCTAGGGGAGTACGGCGAGTGCAGGTGGCACCCGTACACCCCGAACCTGCCAAGTGTCAGGAGGATCTAGGCCACAAGAAGAGGACCTGTCCCTGGCCCAGTCATGCAGCTTCAATCCTCGGCTGGAAAAACCGGAGGCTTCTGACTTCTATAGCCAGAAGCCAAACCCCCGCTCTAATCCTAGTAAGGTCAAGCAGGTCTGTGCAACTCCGATGGACAGGGGGGACCTCGCAGCACCCGAACAGGATTCCCAGTGGGAAGCGCAGGGCAAGAGGGAGTAAGACCCAGCGTGAAGTCGGTCTAGAGAGGTACATAAGAAAGTGGGGTTCTGCCAGGTACACCCGAGCTGCCTGAGAAAGGACTGAACCCCTGCCCGGTGAACGCAGTGCGACGCGGGAGGCTTGCACCAGTACAGTGCACCTGTGGACTGTCTAAGAACTGTGAGTAAATCTTGGATGACTGCACTGAGCTGCCTCCGCTCCTTTCTTTCGCCGGTGCCATTTCCCTCCCCGCACTACAATGCCCAGCGCACCTCCATTTATTTACACTGCCCTGAGGCCTGCTCCACCTGTGGGGAGCTGTTCCATCTCAAGCTGCCCTAACACCTGCCTCAGAGGACTGTCGCAGCACTGGTGATCCTCACCAGACACCACAGGTGGCGTCACGACAAATCCCCTATAAATATCCCCTTTTTGCACTGACCGCCCTGGGTCACAGACCGGGCCAGCCACCGTGATCTCCCCCAAAAGCAGCCATAAGGCCCGGCTGCCGAGTACCCCACTGCCCTGGGGGCGAGTCACATGCGTTATGCTAGCTGCTGTGGCTTCTTCAGGGATGTTTCAAATGTTCACTCAGATCTATTTATATGGGGAGTTAAATGATTAATTTATATTCAGGTTTTGTAATTATATCTGTATATTTACCTGTAAGCACAAATGTAGATAGTCATTTCCAAAGAATAGGAGGAGAAAGTAGTCCGACACATCCACATACGTGATATCAAATGTGTGCTTGTCAGAGTGGAGCGCACTGTCGGAAACTTCATACAATATCGTCAAAAGTGTCGTAAAATAAAGTGGATGCCCATAAATAACAACAAAGTGGAGTGCCCCTCAGAGTGTAATGCACCACCAGAAATGATCAAGTCTAGATGCCTGCACAGGGTAAAGATAGCTAGACCAAGAGTGTGGAGTGCACCACTGCATGCATGAGAAGAAAAGTCAGCACAAAATAACGCAAGCACATATTATGTCATATAGGTACAAGAAAAAGTATACAATGAAAGAAATTATATGTGTGCCTGAATGGAACGCACCATAGAAGTACTGGAGATACCATCAAAAGAGTATATTATATAAAGATATATACTTATACTAATGTGGAAAGGTATTTGAGGCATTGTAATGAACAAAAATACTTTTGTGGCCAATAAAGTACATAAGTACATAATATAAAGAAAATTCTTGGTGCTTTGTGCATAAATGTAAATATACCTATAGAAATATAGGTCAAACATTTAAAAGGAATACATATATAGAAATCCAATATAATGTTCAAAGTATAAAGAATAAGGGATGCTTTATCTTGAAGACACAGTAGATCCAAAAAATCTAAAGGTCCAAAAAGAAATCTAAAAAATACAAAAAATACCAAAAAGTGAGTAAACAAAGGAGGGAAGAGAATAAATGGATATGTATATAAATGTGTATAAGTGATTAATGACTAAAAGTGTGTGAAAAAATGTTAGTGAACAAACAAAAATACCAAGTGAATGAGGATTTTAAATATATGCATAATTGTATTTTTTTATAAAATCCTGTAAACAAATGTTCCTCATTGATACCTGTAACGCTGGGGGGCGAATGTAACGCTGATGGATGTGGACTCACTGCTCCATGGGCTAGGCTTATCTTGTAGGGGCGGGACTAAGCGACTACCTGGTTTTTGCTAGAGCCTCTAGTGGTGAGAGTAGGATTGGTCACAGGTAGTTGCCAGGTACCTCTCCAGGGCATTTCCCAGGACTGTAGCAGCTGACCGGAGGGTCAAAGGCACGGTAACGAGGTGCAGAAGGGCAAAGACAAAAACGTGGTCTGACGGCCGGAATTCAAGGCACACAGTACAGGTTCAGGATACGTAGCTGAGATCAGGAGCAGACAGGTCAGACAAGATGTGTACACGAGCCAGGTCAGTAACAGGATAAAGCAAACACACAATGCACAAACAGGACTCTAGTTAGGAACCAATGTTCGGGCAAAGAGTGGTGTGTTGAGCTGCCAGATATAAAGCTTGCAGACACAGGATTGGACAAAAAAACTAATCTCTGCAGCACACAGCAGGGTTAAATACCTGCAGAGACCGGCCACGTCGCCCAAGCAAAATGGAATGCAGCAGTGCTGCAAAAGGCAAAACTTAGTGAGCTATGTGAAGACCAGTAGGGTGGTGCTGAGTAGGCATACAGGTTACAAACGTGACAACCCTACCCTTATGCCCCTCCCCTTTTAGGCCAGGCCGCCGAGGAAACATCATAGGAAAGGTAGTGGTGTGGGCAGTTTTGGCAGGCTTGCTCCTGGACTGGATTCTCCTCCTCCAATTTGAAGCCATGGTCTTAACTGGAGGGGCGTCTCTTACAGGAGACACTTCAACAACCTTAGCCGGGTTAAAAATGTGCAGGGATTCCTCCCCCGAATCAGATGCATCACAAGGCTCAGGCAGGGAAGGCAGGTCTGAAGGAATAAGAGGAAGAATCTTGTGTGAGACATTGGCAAGGCAGTTGATAGCACACGATGATCCCCAGCACCTGACCGGCGGACCAATCAACAACCGGCACGTGTAGCCGGAACCAAGGAGTACCAAGAAGAACTGAGTCCACAGAGCTAGTTAGCACATAAAAAGAGATTCTTTCAGAGTGCTGGGTTCCAATTTTCATGGTGACAGGCAGTGTAATATGACGAATGGGCTTTGCCAGGGGTTGCCCGGGAATGGAGGCAACAACCAGGGGAAGCTGAAGCTGACAAAGCAGGTCAGGATGGATAAGATTGACAACGTATCCAGAGTCTAAATGGGCTGCCGCGAAGAGAGACCTTTTTCCCCAAACCAAGGTGACTTTGGTCAAACGTTTGGGAGAGCTAACTTTCCCATCCAAGGGCATCTCCTCGACTGTCCCAAGGTGCTAGAGGTTTCTTGACCTCACTTGGCACTGATTAACATAATGTCCCTCGCTCCCACAGTACATGCACATGGTGTCTCTATACATTTGCTGTGTATAGAGAGTTTGGCTCGCCCTACCTGCATCGACTCTACAGCAGGAGGTGGAAGCATACTTTTGAGCCTGTTCTAGAGCTTGCTCATGGAAACAGAGATCAATCCTAGAAGCAAAGTGTATAAGGGTTTCCAGAGAGGATGGTAGATCTCTGCCTGCCATCTCATCCTGGATACGACAAGTCAGGCCCTGCCAGAAGGTTGCCACCAGGGCTTCTTCATTCCAGAAAAGCTCCGCCACCAGGGTGCGGAAGCGTAAGGCAGGCTGACTCGCCCCCTGGGCCATGGGGCACTCGGAACCGGGCAATAGGGAGACGATGGGGGTAGTAGTGGCGACCCGGTCCCGTGGCTCAGGGTGGTCAGACCAGTGGCAGCCTTTTAGGTGTTTCAGATAATGTCCGACTACGCCACCCGTGGATTGTGGTTATTAGGAACCGCCGCTGCAGGGCAGACCGCTGGTGCCGATGATATACGCAGCTGGGATGGTGTGACTCCCCACGGGAAGAGTGCGGCCCCAGGGCAGTGTAGTGGATGGTGGGAGTGATGGTGGTGAGAGTCCCAATACCGGTAGTGCTGGGGGCTCGAAGGAGCACACAGACAACAAGTTACAGTCCAGGGTCTTTACTCACGGTTAATATCCAAGTCACTTCTGCAGGGAATGACTGCCCGAGCCGTGCTGCGTCCACCAGGTGAGGGGCTCGGTCAACTCCCAGACAACTCAGGAGTATGGCTCAAGTCCCCCTTTTGTCCTTTCTCTGGCCTGTCTCACCAGTGACCCACTTTTGTCCAGCTGCCGCGGACTTGTGCGGTTAAACGTGGGCCCCGTCCTCCGCTGTCCTATATGGTGCCTTCCTAGCAGGTTTGATGAGGTGTCGCTCCAATAAATGATCACGACCTCCAGTCTTTGGCTGAGGGTTGTTTCTCCTCCACCAACTTGGGATCCGGTACCCTTAATCTGCCTGACCCTGCACCCTGGATTCTCGTGGGTTCTTAGGGTCCCTTCCACCTTCTTGTTCCTGAGCCCTTCTGTTTCTTCCTCTCTTTCTTTGCTGTTCCTTTCTGTTTCTGTTCCTTTCTGTTCCTGGCCCTCTCCTCAGGCCTGCCTCATGGAGCTGGGCCCAGACTGAGCCACAGCTCCCTGTCAGCCCTCTCCGGCCGAACTCCTCTCTCTTCTCCTCCTGCTTGAACTGACCCAGAACTAAGATGGTGCCCACATTTTATACCTCCCTCTGACCATGAGCCCAGGTGACCAGCAAGCAATGAGCTCCTACCTACGCTCAGGAACCAACCCCTCTCTGCCCCTACAGCACTGGGTGTTCCACCCCCCTCCCCACTCCAGACAGGGACATAGTCGGTCATGCCTGCACTTCTGTCTAGTGGGAGCACCGTTGAGCTCTCCCTCGGAGATGGGGTGTGTGTGCTGTATGCAGCTAACTGAGCCCTGATCCATACTCCATCCTTACCCGGGAGTGGAATACCACACCTCTGGCAGAGGTGCAATACCCCTGTAGCGGCCGAGCCCTCGGGGCGCTACATTCCCCCCTGGTAAACCACAGCACGTCCTCGGGCTGGAAAAGAGCAAAAACAGTTAATTACAGGACATGCAAAACTTTTTCAAAAACTTTTTACATCAGAAACGGACGACATTGTTCAATTCCCTTTATGGGAAACACTTTTCTTTGTCATTGTTAATACTACCGGAACTCTTTTATCATATAAAACATTATATAAAACATTTGCATTATCGCCTAGCAGCATATAAAACTTTCTCATGTAAAACATTTTCAAATACGGCATATTCTTATATCCTGGCCGTGGTGCAACTTGCGACCTAATGTTCTTTCTTCTTAAAGGTGCAACAGTCCAGTAAACTTGTCTTGAGGTAGACGTTGCGGTTTTTATATAAAACCAGTAGGGGGCGCTTTAGGAAGCGCAACTATATACAAGGGATTGGCCGTTCCCAGTCCTCGGCCGGTTGAAAAAGGGGGAATGGCTGCTCACAGTCCTCAGCCTGGTAAAGGGAAGAGGGATGGCTGCTCTCAGTCCTCAGCCAGGTTACTTAGGGGATAGGGCAACAGTCAAACAGTCCTATATCAGTCCCAACGGGGACCACACTTTATTCTGGAAACAGTCCCAAACAGTTCCTTTGTACCCAGACGGGTAACTATTTACACTGGTATGCCACTGTTTACTGGTAGCGATACCCTCCAGCCGCTCCTTGCTCCTCATAATCTTCAGGCCCGTCCGGGCCCTCTTGGTACTCAAAGTCCGAGTAGTGCTGTTCCTCCTCCTCTGCTACTCTGTGGACGTGGAGGGCGTACCATCCCTTCACGCCTTGGTGCCGGGTGTAAGACACCACATCCCCTGGAAATAGGTCCCGCCCTCGATGACCTTCCGGCAGGTGACTCTCCACATCCCTCCTCGTCACGAACACGTCGCTGATGGTCTCAGGGTCTCGGATGAAACCCCAGCCGCGCTCCATCTGGAACTTCACAACAGTTCCGGTGACTCGGGGACTGCGGGCAGTTCGGGGATCTCGCCGGGCCTTCATTTTCTGCTCCGCGCTCCGGACCTGCAGCTTCTCTTGTTTCACGTGCCACTCTCGCTGCTCCCTCTCAAACATCTCCAGCTGTTGGCGGCAGGCCTCTCGCCGTTCGGCTGCGTCTGCCCGCGTTTCCTTTGTGAACCCCATTAGGTCCTCCCCAGTGGGGTCCCATTCAAACTGGGCGTCCTCCAACAGTAGCTGGGGGGTTTCCTGAGGCGCCGGAGCAGGTATGAGGGGCTCAGATGGTACTCCAACCTCCGCGGGCGGGCTCCTCCGAAAGCGGGGGTTGACATACTCGGGGGGCCAGATGAAAGGAAGCCCATCCGGACTGGTATGTTGGGAGAAGAGATCTGCGACCAGTGGTAGTACTGCAGAGGCAGGGGGCGCGAGCGGGTTGGCGGCGCCCGTGGGCACGTGGCCTTGCGACCAGGCCCGCGCTGGTCGTTTCCTAGTTGCTCCCAGGGGTGGTACAGCAGGTGCAGGGGGTTCCGTCGGGGCAGCGGCACCCGGGGACGCTAGGCCTTGCGGCCGGACCTACGGTGGTGGTTTTTTACTGAGCACGCCCGGGGTCAGAGGGCACGGTGTGGGGCGGGGCTCACTGGCAGCGTCGACGGCCTGGGGGCCGGTTGATGGCGGTGGTGGCACGGTGTCGACGGCGAGTCCAGGTGCTTTGGGCTCCGCAACAGGGTGCAGGGGCAGGTCGGCGGCCCCAGGGTTCGGGGTAGGGGCGTCTCCGTTACCTGCCTCTGCTGTCGCGGCCTCCTCCACGGCGTCGTCATCAGCCTCCGCTCTGTCTTCACTGCCCTCGGTGGCTGGTGTGCTCCAGGACGTCGACGGCGCCTCCTGCTGCAGGGTCACAGCCCGCCGAGCCACTTCTTCTTTCCACCCGGCTATCACGTCCTGCTGCGCCCGGACCATCCTCCGGTCCAGCTCCTCCAGCGCCGCCCGTGCATACTCGGGGTCCTCCTTGGGGAGATGGGCTAGCAGCTCTGTGAGGCTGCATGGTGGTGTGGCTTGCAGCAGGCCCCTTGCCAAATTGCTGGAGCTGGTTCCTTTCTCCATCTCCGGGTGCAGCCTGGCCAGACTGATCCAGACCACCCCCTGCCCCGCATTTTTCTTCTCTTTCCGCCCCCATGGGCGGTGGTCCTGGGGCATTCTGCTGACAATCACTCTCAGGGGCAGCCCCCCCACGTTGACGGACATTTCTACCGCCGTGCTCTTGGTTGTTGGGGGCGGGCTTCCTCTTTGGCGCCATTCTGGGACCCGGCCCACGATGGGAGGCGGCCTCCTGTGGTCTTTTGGCGCGCACATTATGGCGCTCGTTCTTCTGGGGCGGGCGCCATCTTTAGTACAATGAAACAGTCTCTGTTCAGGCGCGCAGTACCCGTTGTTAGCGGGCACGAGATCCTGCCGACTACGCCAAAGCTGACTCGCCCCCTGGGCCGTGGGGCACTCGGAACCGGGCAATAGGGAGACGATGGGGGTAGTAGTGGTGACCCGGTCCCGTAGCTCAGGGTGGTCAGACCAGTGGCAGCCTTTTAGGTGTTTCAGATAATGTCCGACTACGCCACCCGTGGATTGCGGTTATTAGGAACCGCCGCTGCAGGGCAGACCACTGGGGCCGATGATGTATGCAACTGGGATTGTGTGACTCCCCACGGGAAGAGTGCGGCCCCAGGGCAGTGTAGTGGATGGTGGGAGTGATGGTGGTCAGAATCCCAATACCGGTAGTGCTGGAGGCGCAAAGGAGCACACAGACAACAAGTTACAGTCCAGGGTCTTTACTCATGGTTAATATCCAAGTCACTTCTGCAGGGAATGACTGCCCGAGCCGTGCTGCGTCCACCAGGTGAGGGGCTCGGTCAACTCCCAGACAACTCAGGAGTATGGCTCAAGTCCCCCTTTTGTCCTTTCTCTGGCCTGCCTCACCAGTGACCCACTTTTGTCCAGCTGCTGCGGACTTGTGCGGTTAAACGTGGGCCCCGTCCTTCGCTGTCCTATATGGTGCCTTCCTAGCAGGTTTGATGAGGTGTCGCACCAATAAATGATCACGACCTCCGGTCTTTGGCTGAGGGTTGTTTCTCCTCCACCAACTTGGGATCCGGTACCCTTAATCTGCCTGACCCTGCACCCTGGATTCTCGTGGGTTCTTAGGGTCCCTTCCACCTTCTTGTTCCTGAGCCCTTCTGTTTCTTCCTCTCTTTCTTTGCTGTTCCTTTCTGTTTGTGTTCCTTTCTGTTCCTGGCCCTCTCCTCAGGCCTGCCTCATGGAGCTGGGCCCAGACTGAGCCACAGCTCCCTGTCAGCCCTCTCCGGCCGAACTCCTCTCTCTTCTCCTCCTGCTTGAACTGACCCAGAACTAAGATGGTGCCCACCTTTTATACCTCCCTCTGACCATGAGCCCAGGTGACCAGCAACCAATGAGCTCCTACCTACGCTCAGGAACCAACCCCTCTCTGCCCCTACAGCACTGGGTGCTCCACCCCCCTCCCGACTCCAGACAGGGACATAGTCGGTCATGCCTGCACTTCTGTCTAGTGGGAGCACCGTTGAGCTGTCCCTCGGAAATGGGGTGTGTGTGCTGTATGCAGTTAACTGAGCCCTGATCCATACTCCATCCTTACCCGGGAGTGGAATACCACACCTCTGGCAGAGGTGCAATACCCCTGTAGCGGCCGAGCCCTTGGGGCGCTACAATACTGAACCATGGTATCTGAGCCCTGTGTTCGAGTAAGGAGGGATGAGGCAGAAGATGAGGTGTGGCCAAGTACCTCAAATACTGCCCAGATCATCTCCAAGAATATCCCAACATTGCGAGTCTCGGGATCTCCATGCTCCCAAATATGGATTGCACAAGCCAGGGCTCATTTTAAAAACAGCAGAGAGACCATGAAGGCAATCTTGGTCTGGTCCAAAGGTAAAAGATGAGCATGGAGAATGAAGTGGATCGGGCACTGGTTAATGAAGCTGCGGATCTCCTTGTGGTTTACAACATAGTGGGATGGAAGTGGAAGCTGGAGCTTACCTGCACCACCAGATACTGGAACACCAGGCGATTCCCCTGGAGACGATGTCAATTCTGAGGAAGATGAACCTGTCATAGTTGAGGTGTGGGACAGGATGGACACAGAAGCGGACAAATCCTGCTGCTGAGCTACCATCACATTAATAGCCTGCATAAGCTGGTCTTGATGCTCATGCTGAGAGCAGACGGCCTCATGCAACACTTGTACTGTCGTCTTGGGATTCCAAGATCCTAACTTGTCAGTGGTGTCTATGGCCCAAATGTAACGTAAGAGGTCAGACATGACGAGGACATGAGCCGGGTCAGTAACGGGAGAAACAAACAGACAATGTACAAACAGAACTGCAGGTGAACAAACAGGCTAGGAACCAATGTTCGGGGAAAGAGTAGTGGGTGGAACTGCCAGATATAGAGCCTGCTGACACAGGATTGGCCAGGGAACCTAATCACTGCAGGACACAGCAGAGTTAAATTCCTGCACAGACCGGCAATGCCCCCTAAGGCAAAATCACCCTAAGATGCAACAGTGCTGCAAGAGGTAAAACTCAGTGAACCACGTGATGACCACGGTGAGTAGGGCCGTGATGAGGAGACATACAGGTTACCACCATGACAATACCCTTTGGAGAGACACATTTAAGTACATGAATCCAGTTGGACTACAAATGTAAGAGTGAGGATACAATATCCGCACCTCTAAAAATAGATGAGATTAAATCAAGACCAGTTGTGGTTGTGCCACTTATTTTTCACATTGATGACAAAGTAAAAAGTGCATATCCGAAAGAGAAATAAGAACCAGGAGCATATTCATTAAAAGTTATAATTTTTATTGATACAAAAAATACATAAAATATAGAACAAGATGGGAGAAGGGCACGAAGTGCCACATCCGACCAAGGTTTATATGGGTTGGGCCAAAATAATACAATGACAAGAAGGCTATCCACCTTGGTTTAAGGGCCTAATAAGGAAGCATCCAATAAATATTAATCAGTGTTGAAGACGCACATAATTATCATCCTATGTATGAAAAATTCATATCTGTCAGTATACAGATCAAATAAGGTCCACATGCAATTTCATCATAATTATACATATATTAGTACAATATACGGTATAATGGTCCCAAAGTGATAGAACACAGGGAACAACCTGAACATGGTGTAATAGGGTATATGTCAGCATGAACATCGTGTATACAAAATATACAAAAAAGAAACCGGCAAATCCAGTAAAGAGAAGGGGCTACTTATAATTAGTGTTGAGCGATACCTTCCGATATCGGGAAATATCGGATCGGATTGGATCGGACCGATACCGAAAAAGTATCGGATATCGCCGATTCCGATACCGGAAACCAATGCAAGTCAATGGGACATAAATATCGGAATTAAAATAAACCCTTTCTTTCCTTGTAGGTTATTTCTACATGAAGGAAAACAACTAAGAATAATGTAGAATGTATTGGGGGAGGTGGGGGAGACAATAAAGGCATAGAGGTTTAGCCCAGTCAAATGGAATAGCAGGAATTAATATTTTTTTATTATGTTCTGAGTTACGGAAATATTAACTATGTTAAGTATTTTTATATTTTGTCAGATATTTATGTTTCACTACTTCCATGCTCTTCACCTTCTTTTTTACTTCTCCCACACTTTCTCCTTCATCATCCTCAGCATCTTTTTCATCCACTTCTTCTTCACCTTCTTCTTCTTCACCTTCTTCGTATTATTCTTTTTTTTACATTCTTCATATTCTACTTCTTCATCTTCTTCATATTCTTCTTCTTCATCATATTCTTATTTGTGACAGGCATTCCTGTAGTTGTTATCTATAAAAGGTTGGACATTACACCTTTCGTTCTGCCCGTCACAAAAGATTTACAACAGGATTTGTCCGCGTTCAGTTTGGCCTGCAGCAGCAGGTCTTTTCCAGGGGCACCACGAGGAGGAACGGACTCACCCCCATACACTGCTTAGTCATCTTCTGCTTATAATTTAGATATTATCTTTTGCTCTGATTTTTAGTCTTATGCTTAATGTTCTTCCGCTTTTTGTTCTGCAGCTTCTTGTATTTCTGCTTCTTGGTTTTCTGTCTCTTGTTTTTCTGTATCTTGGTGCTTGTCTTCTCTTCTTTGTCTTCTTGGTCAACTTCTTCAGGGTCATCTTCTTGGTCTTCTTCGGGGTGGTCTTCAGGGTCGTCGTCTTCGGGGGTCCTCGTCTTCGGGGTCCTCGTCTTCTTCGGGTTGGTCTTCTGGGTCCTCGTCTTCGGGGTCCTCGTCTTCTTCGGGGTGGTCTTCAGGGTCCTCGTCTTCTTCGGGGTGGTCTTCAGGGTCCTCGTCTTCTTCGGGGTGGTCTTCAGGGTCCTCGTCTTCAGGGTCATTGTCTTCGGGGTCCTCGTCTTCTTAGGGTTGGTCTTCAGGGTCCTCGTCTTCAGGGTCCTCGTCAGGGAGATCCAGAGTGATTACCAAGAACCATTTCAAAAAGCTTGAACTTGGAAATGTAGCAGAAGGTACAAGAAAGCTGAGGAACTACCGAGGACCAGCTGACGGTACTGGAACCCGGATGGATAGCAGAAGGTACAAGAGCCAATGGAACTACCGAGGACCAGCTGATGTTACTGGAACTCGGTTACTAAGCAGGAGGTACCTGTGCCAGAAAGCACTACCAAGGACCAGCAGACGTTGGTGGAACTTGGATACCGAGAAGGAGGCACCTAATCCAAAGGCACTGCCGAGAACCAGCTGACGGTACTGGAACCCGGATGGGTAGCAGAAGGTACAAGAGCCAATGGAACTACCGAGGACCAGCTGATGTTACTGGAACCCGGATGGGTAGCAGAAGGTACAAGAGCCAATGGAACTACCGAGGACCAGCTGATGTTACTGGAACTCGGTTACTAAGCAGGAGGTACCTGTGCCAGAAAGCACTACCAAGGACCAGCAGACGTTGGTGGAACTTGGATACCGAGAAGGAGGCACCTAATCCAAAGGCACTGCCGAGAACCAGCTGACGGTACTGGAACCCGGATGGGTAGCAGAAGGTACCCATGTAAAAAAAAAGTTCAAGGCCGCGAGCCGGCCGCAGTTACCAAAACCCACAGTCCTACAGAGGGTGCTTGTCCTATTGGCACTATGGAACCAGCCTTCATTGCCAGATCCCGCAGCCCACATAGGAGTCACCTAAACTGCAGGCACCATAGAGTCGGCTAACCCGACCGCAACACGACAGGACAACGCATTGGAGGCAAAGTGACGTTGACACTACCCGGAAACAGCTGGCGTGCTGGAACCAGGCTGGGCAGGAGGGAGTACCCGTGCCAAAGACACTGCCGAGAACCAGCTGACGGTACTGGAACCCGGATGGGTAGCAGAAGATACAAGAGCAAATGGAACTACCGAGGACCAGCTGACGGTACTGGAACCCGGATGGGTAGCAGAAGGTACAAGAGCCAATGGAACTACCGAGGACCAGCTGATGTTACTGGAACTCGGTTACTAAGCAGGAGGTACCTGTGCCAGAAAGCACTACCAAGGACCAGCAGACGTTGGTGGAACTTGGATACCGAGAAGGAGGCACCTAATCCAAAGGCACTGCCGAGAACCAGCTGACGGTACTGGAACCCGGATGGGTAGCAGAAGATACAAGAGCAAATGGAACTACCGAGGACCAGCTGACGGTACTGGAACCCGGATGGGTAGCAGAAGGTACAAGAGCCAATGGAACTACCGAGGACCAGCTGATGTTACTGGAACTCGGTTACTAAGCAGGAGGTACCTGTGCCAGAAAGCACTACCAAGGACCAGCAGACGTTGGTGGAACTTGGATACCGAGAAGGAGGCACCTAATCCAAAGGCACTGCCGAGAACCAGCTGACGGTACTGGAACCCGGATGGGTAGCAGAAGGTACCCATGTAAAAAAAAAGTTCAAGGCCGCGAGCCGGCCGCAGTTACCAAAACCCACAGTCCTACAGAGGGTGCTTGTCCTATTGGCACTATGGAACCAGCCTTCATTGCCAGATCCCGCAGCCCACATAGGAGTCACCTAAACTGCAGGCACCATAGAGTCGGCTAACCCGACCGCAACACGACAGGACAACGCATTGGAGGCAAAGTGACGTTGACACTACCCGGAAACAGCTGGCGTGCTGGAACCAGGCTGGGCAGGAGGGAGTACCCGTGCCAAAGACACTGCCGAGAACCAGCTGACGGTACTGGAACCCGGATGGGTAGCAGAAGATACAAGAGCAAATGGAACTACCGAGGACCAGCTGACGGTACTGGAACCCGGATGGGTAGCAGAAGGTACAAGAGCCAATGGAACTACCGAGGACCAGCTGATGTTACTGGAACTCGGTTACTAAGCAGGAGGTACCTGTGCCAGAAAGCACTACCAAGGACCAGCAGACGTTGGTGGAACTTGGATACCGAGAAGGAGGCACCTAATCCAAAGGCACTGCCGAGAACCAGCTGACGGTACTGGAACCCGGATGGGTAGCAGAAGATACAAGAGCAAATGGAACTACCGAGGACCAGCTGACGGTACTGGAACCCGGATGGGTAGCAGAAGGTACAAGAGCCAATGGAACTACCGAGGACCAGCTGATGTTACTGGAACTCGGTTACTAAGCAGGAGGTACCTGTGCCAGAAAGCACTACCAAGGACCAGCAGACGTTGGTGGAACTTGGATACCGAGAAGGAGGCACCTAATCCAAAGGCACTGCCGAGAACCAGCTGACGGTACTGGAACCCGGATGGGTAGCAGAAGGTACCCATGTAAAAAAAAAGTTCAAGGCCGCGAGCCGGCCGCAGTTACCAAAACCCACAGTCCTACAGAGGGTGCTTGTCCTATTGGCACTATGGAACCAGCCTTCATTGCCAGATCCCGCAGCCCACATAGGAGTCACCTAAACTGCAGGCACCATAGAGTCGGCTAACCCGACCGCAACACGACAGGACAACGCATTGGAGGCAAAGTGACGTTGACACTACCCGGAAACAGCTGGCGTGCTGGAACCAGGCTGGGCAGGAGGGAGTACCCGTGCCAAAGACACTGCCGAGAACCAGCTGACGGTACTGGAACCCGGATGGGTAGCAGAAGATACAAGAGCAAATGGAACTACCGAGGACCAGCTGACGGTACTGGAACCCGGATGGGTAGCAGAAGGTACAAGAGCCAATGGAACTACCGAGGACCAGCTGATGTTACTGGAACTCGGTTACTAAGCAGGAGGTACCTGTGCCAGAAAGCACTACCAAGGACCAGCAGACGTTGGTGGAACTTGGATACCGAGAAGGAGGCACCTAATCCAAAGGCACTGCCGAGAACCAGCTGACGGTACTGGAACCCGGATGGGTAGCAGAAGATACAAGAGCAAATGGAACTACCGAGGACCAGCTGACGGTACTGGAACCCGGATGGGTAGCAGAAGGTACAAGAGCCAATGGAACTACCGAGGACCAGCTGATGTTACTGGAACTCGGTTACTAAGCAGGAGGTACCTGTGCCAGAAAGCACTACCAAGGACCAGCAGACGTTGGTGGAACTTGGATACCGAGAAGGAGGCACCTAATCCAAAGGCACTGCCGAGAACCAGCTGACGGTACTGGAACCCGGATGGGTAGCAGAAGGTACCCATGTAAAAAAAAAGTTCAAGGCCGCGAGCCGGCCGCAGTTACCAAAACCCACAGTCCTACAGAGGGTGCTTGTCCTATTGGCACTATGGAACCAGCCTTCATTGCCAGATCCCGCAGCCCACATAGGAGTCACCTAAACTGCAGGCACCATAGAGTCGGCTAACCCGACCGCAACACGACAGGACAACGCATTGGAGGCAAAGTGACGTTGACACTACCCGGAAACAGCTGGCGTGCTGGAACCAGGCTGGGCAGGAGGGAGTACCCGTGCCAAAGACACTGCCGAGAACCAGCTGACGGTACTGGAACCCGGATGGGTAGCAGAAGATACAAGAGCAAATGGAACTACCGAGGACCAGCTGACGGTACTGGAACCCGGATGGGTAGCAGAAGGTACAAGAGCCAATGGAACTACCGAGGACCAGCTGATGTTACTGGAACTCGGTTACTAAGCAGGAGGTACCTGTGCCAGAAAGCACTACCAAGGACCAGCAGACGTTGGTGGAACTTGGATACCGAGAAGGAGGCACCTAATCCAAAGGCACTGCCGAGAACCAGCTGACGGTACTGGAACCCGGATGGGTAGCAGAAGGTACCCATGTAAAAAAAAAGTTCAAGGCCGCGAGCCGGCCGCAGTTACCAAAACCCACAGTCCTACAGAGGGTGCTTGTCCTATTGGCACTATGGAACCAGCCTTCATTGCCAGATCCCGCAGCCCACATAGGAGTCACCTAAACTGCAGGCACCATAGAGTCGGCTAACCCGACCGCAACACGACAGGACAACGCATTGGAGGCAAAGTGACGTTGACACTACCCGGAAACAGCTGGCGTGCTGGAACCAGGCTGGGCAGGAGGGAGTACCCGTGCCAAAGACACTGCCGAGAACCAGCTGACGGTACTGGAACCCGGATGGGTAGCAGAAGGTACAAGAGCCAATGGAACTGCCGAGAACCAGCTGGCGGTGCTGGAGCCCAGGGTAAATACTAAAAACAGAAGAGCCAGAGGTGTATTTGGAGGAGGTTTTAAATCCGTACTACAGTGGATGTGGACAAAGCAGGAGAATTTGCCGGACACACAGCTGGGGATCAGCTGACGTTACTGAATCCCAATAACACTGGAGCAAGCGTTGACTGTGCAGACGGCACTTCTGAGCAGCAACTAGCGGTATTGGAGCCCAGGGTAAATACTAAAAACGGAGGAGCCAGAGGTGTAATTGGAGCAAGTTTTAAATAAGTAGCACAGTGAATATGGACAGAGCAGGAGAAATTGCCGTGAACACAGCAGGGGAACAGCTGACGTTACCGAACCCCAATAACACCGCAGCAAGTGTTGACTGTGCAGACGGCACTTCCGAGCGCCAACTGGCGGTGCTGGAGCCCAGGGATAAGAATGAAAACAGAGGAGCCAGAGGTGTAATTGGAGCAACTTTAAAATCTGTAGTAGTGAGAATGTGGACAGAGCAGGAGAAATTGCCGTCCGCACAGCAGGGGAACAGCTGACGTTACTGAACCCCAATAACACGGCAGCAAGTGTTGACTGTGCAGACAGCACTTCCGAGCGCCAACTGGCGGTGTTGGAGCCCAGGGTAAATACTAAAAACGGAGGAGCCAGAGGTGTAATTGGAGCAAGTTTTAAATAAGTAGCACAGTGAATATGGACAGAGCAGGAGAAATTGCCGTGAACACAGCAGGGGAACAGCTGACGTTACTGAACCCCAATAACATGGTAGCAAGTGTTGACTGTGCAGACGGCACTTCCGAGCGCCAACTGGCGGTGCTGGAGCCCAGGGATAAGAATGAAAACAGAGGAGCCAGAGGTGTAATTCGAGCAACTTTAAAATGTGTAGTACAGTGGATGTGGACAAAGCAGGAGAAATTGCCGTCCGCACAGCAGGAGAACAGCTGACGTTACTGAACCCCAATAACACGGCAGCAAGTGTTGACTGTGCAGACGGCACTTCCGAGCGCCAACTGGCGGTGCTGGAGCCCAGGGATAAGAATGAAAACAGAGGAGCCAGAGGTGTAATTCGAGCAACTTTAAAATGTGTAGTACAGTGGATTTGGACAAAGCAGGAGAAATTGCCGTCCGCACAGCAGGAGAACAGCTGACGTTACTGAACCCCAATAACACGGCAGCAAGTGTTGACTGTGCAGACGGTACTTCCGTGCGCCAACTGGCGGTGTTGGAGCTCAGGGATAATACTGAAAACAGAGGAGCCAGAGGTGTAATTGGAGCAACTTTAAAATCTGTAGTAGTGAGAATGTGGACAGAGCAGGAGAAATTGCCGTCCGCACAGCAGGGGAACAGCTGACGTTACTGAACCCCAATAACATGGTAGCAAGTGTTGACTGTGCAGACAGCACTTCCGAGCGCCAACTGGCGGTGCTGGAGCCCAGGGATAAGAATGAAAACAGAGGAGCCAGAGGAGTAATTGGAGCAACTTTAAAATGTGTAGTACAGTGGATGTGGACAAATCAGGAGAAATTGCCGTCCGCACAGCAGGAGAACAGCTGACGTTACTGAACCCCAATAACACGGCAGCAAGTGTTGACTGTGCAGACGGCACTTCCGAGCGCCAACTGGCGGTGTTGGAGCTCAGGGATTACAGTTCAGGTGGTAGAAACATGAACAGAACAGGAGACCTGGATACTGTTGCCAACCAATTATTTATTCTGGAAGAGGACTGGCAAATTCATGAGAGATCCAGGCCTTGTTCATTTTGAGAAAAGTAAGCCGGTCAACGTTATCGGAGGATAGTCGCATGCGACGGTCTGTTAGTACACCACCTGCGGCACTAAAGACGCGTTCCGATAATACACTAGCAGCAGGGCAAGCTAGCACCTCCAGTGCATACTGACTAAGCTCTGGCCATGTATCCAGCTTACAGACCCAAAACTTGAAGGGAGAAGAGCCGTCTGGGAGTACACTAAGAGGGCAAGACATGTAGTCTGTCACCATCTGACGGAAACGTTGCCTCCTGCTGACTAGAGATGAGCGGTGTTCGACTAGAACTGTTCGCCAATCTCAAATTCGAGCTGTTTTGGGCGGTGTTCGAGTTGTTCGACGAACCCGAACGATTTGCAAAAAATTCGGCTGTTCGAGGTTATGTTCGATAACTGTTCGTACACCAAAAGCGTGTCCTGCATGGATTGTCTGCCACTCACTGTAATGCCACAGCCATGGTGGTTGTGGCATTACAGTGATTGCCCAAATCGATGGGAACAGTGCCAACAGTGAAACATGAAAAGCCGGCAATTCAGCAGCGGCATACACCTGTACCCGACAATTTAGAACCGAAAGAATAGAGCTTCACACATAGATTAGATAGATAGAAACATGTCAGCCACATATATACGAAGTACAGTGAAAGTGCTGCTTACTGTACTTGTCATTTAGTGTAAAGGATTTATCAAAAAAAATAATAGTGTTTTCATGCACCGTCTCTTTAAAAAAGCCGGCCGGCAATTCAGCAGCGGTACCCGACAATTTATAACAGACAGAATAGAGCTTCACACATAGATTAGATAGATAGAAACATGTCAGTCACATATATATGAAGTACAGTGATAGTGTTGGTTACTGTACTTGTCATTTAGTATTAAAATAAAGGATTTATTATTAAAAAAATTGGCGTGGGGTTCCCCTTAATTTTAGGCTCTAGCGGAGGTTAAGCAGACGGCTGGGGCAGATGTTTGAAGCCTGGGAAGGGGGTAATACCCACGGAGCTTCCCAGGCTACTAATATCAGCCCCCAGCTGAATACATAGCCTTTACTAGCTATTAAAATGGGGGACCCCCCCAAAAAAATGACGTGGGGTCCCCCCTAATTTAATAGCTAGCAAAGGCTAGGCAGACAGCTGGGGGCTGATATTAATAGCCCAGGAAGGGAGCCATGAATATTGGCCCCCTCCCAGGCTAGAAACACCAGCCGTCAGCCGCCCCAGAAATGGCGCATTCATAGGATGCGCCAATTCTGGCACTTAGCCTCGCTCTTCCACGCTGCCCTGGTGCGGTGGCAGGGGGTAATAGGGTTGGGGTTGATGTCAGCTTATAATGCCAGCTGACATCAAGCCCAGGTTAGTAATGGAGAGGCGTCTATAAGACACCCCCATTACTAACCCCATAGTCAAAGTTAAAAAAAACACAAACACCCAGAATAAAGTCCTTTAATTGAAATAAAGACACAGTCCTTTATTGTTCTAAATTAAACCATACTTACCGTCACGCCCATTCCAGCTGAAGCCAACGATCTCCTGCAATAAAAGAAAAATAATAAAGCAACCTCATCCTTACCTTTCCATGGTTCCCACGACAGCTTCAGCTCTGCTACATCGAGATGACAGGCTGGACCGCAGCAGAACGCTGCCATCCAGTCTGTCATCCCGCAGACACTGAGAAGCGCAGGCATGCTTGCGCTCCTCACTGTCTCGCTGTGACGGCATCCAGATGAGCCGAGGTCATGTCCAATGAACTCGGCTCACCTCATGCACGTCACTGACAGCGTGGGAAAATTCTCACGCTGAAGTGCTGAGTGCAGGAGAATTCTCCCACGCTGTCAGTGATGTGCATGAGGTGAGCTCATGTCCAATGAACTCAGCTCACCTCCTGCACGTCACTGACAGCGTGGGAAAATTCTCCTGCAATCAGCGCTTCAGCGTGAGAATTTTCCCACGCTGTCAGTGACGTGAATGAGGTGAGCCGAGTTCATTGGACATGAACTCGGCTCATCTGGATGTCGTCACAGAGAGACGCTGAGCAGCGCAAGCAAGCCTGCGCTTCTCAGTGTCTGCGGGATGACAGGCTGGATGGCAGCGTTCTGCTGCGGTCCAGCCTGTCATCTCGATGTAGCAGAGCTGAAGCTGTCGTGGGAACCATGGAAAGGTAAGGATGAGGTTGCTTTATTATTTTTCTTTTATTGCAGGAGATCGTTGGCTTCAGCTGGAATGGGCGTGACGGTAAGTATGGTTTAATTTAGAACAATAAAGGACTGTGTCTTTATTTCAATTAAAGGACTTTATTCTGGGTGTTTGTGTTTTTTTTAACTTTGACTATGGGGTTAGTAATGGGGGTGTCTTATAGACGCCTCTCCATTACTAACCTGGGCTTGATGTCAGCTGGCATTATAAGCTGACATCAACCCCAACCCTATTACCCCCTGCCACCGCACCAGGGCAGCGTGGAAGAGCGAGGCTAAGTGCCAGAATTGGCGCATCCTATGAATGCGCCATTTCTGGGGCGGCTGACGGCTGGTGTTTCTAGCCTGGGAGGGGGCCAATATTCATGGCTCCCTTCCTGGGCTATTAATATCAGCCCCCAGCTGTCTGCCTAGCCTTTGCTAGCTATTAAATTAGGGGGGACCCCACGTCATTTTTTTTGGGGGGTCCCCCATTTTAATAGCTAGTAAAGGCTATGTATTCAGCTGGGGGCTGATATTAGTAGCCTGGGAAGCTCCGTGGGTATTACCCCCTTCCCAGGCTTCAAACATCTGCCCCAGCCGTCTGCTTAACCTCCGCTAGAGCCTAAAATTAAGGGGAACCCCACGCCAATTTTTTTAATAATAAATCCTTTATTTTAATACTAAATGACAAGTACAGTAACCAACACTATCACTGTACTTCATATATATGTGACTGACATGTTTCTATCTATCTAATCTATGTGTGATGCTCTATCTTTCTGTTCTAAATTGTCGGGTACCGCTGCTGAATTGCCGGCCGGCTTTTTTAAAGAGACAGTGCATGAAAACACTATTATTTTTTTAAATAAATCCTTTACACTAAATGACAAGTACAGTAAGCAACACTATCACTGTACTTATTATATATGTGACTGACATGTTTCTATCTATCTAATCTATGTGTGAAGCTCTATTCTTTCTGTTCTAAATTGTCGGGTACAGATGCTGAATTGCCGGCCGGCTTTTTTAAAGAGACGGTGCATGAAAACACTAATATTTTTTTTAATAAATCCTTTACACTAAATGACAAGTGCAGTAACCAACACTGTCACTGTGCTTCTTATATGTGTGACTGACATGTTTCTATCTATCTAATCTATGTGTGATGCTCTATTCCTTCTTGTCTAAATTGTCGGGTACCGGTGTATGCCGCTGCTGAATTTGCCGGCCGGCTTTTTTAAAGAGAGTGTCTTCTGAGCAGTTTGTCAGCTTTTGGACACCTTTGCAGGTGTTTTCTATGTGTTTCTATGTGTTTTTGTTTGCCTGCCATTGGTTTTAACGGTGTTCGACGGTGTTCTAAGGTGTTCGACGAACAGTTCGACGAACAGTTCCTCGAACATCCAGGTGTTCGACGAACCGAACCGAACCCGAACACTAGGGGGGTGGCTCAACACTACTGCTGACTGGAGCTGTCTGTGATGGTGTAGACATTTGTGGCGGCGGGGACACAAAACTTTGCCACATTTCGGCCATACTGGTCTTGCCTTGTGCTGAGGCGCTGCTTCTGCTCCCTCTTTGTGCAGAGCTTCCTCCACTGCCTCGACGCACTGAGCTGCTTTGTAAAGCACTAGCAGCACTGCTCTCGGTTGGAATGGAGAACATGATGGAATGCACCAGTGCGTCTTGGTACTCCCGCATTTTACGCTCCCGGTTCAATGGTGTTATGAGGCTTTGTAAGTTGTCCCGGTAGCGAGGATCTAGGAGGGTGGACACCCAATAATCAGCCGTGTTGAGAATGTGGGCGATGCGGCGGTCGTTTCTGAGGCACTGCAGCATGAAATCAACCATGTGCTGCAGACTGCCAACTGGCCAAGAAACGCTGTCCCCTGCTTGAGGCGTGATCTCTGCCTGCTCTGCATCACCCCACCCTCGCTCTAGATACTGACTACTAGAGCATTGTGTACCTCCCTCCTCTGGACAGATGTCTTCCTCATCCATTGACTCCTCCTCATCCTCCTCACAAAGTGTCCCCTGCCTAGGCCTTTGTGAGGAACCACGTTGCGCAGACTGTAGAGAAGCAGATGGCATTTGTGACTCCTCATCCTCCACCTCTTCCAAAACCTCGTCCCTTAGTGCTTGCAGTGTTTTTTCAAGCAGGCAGATAAGGGGGATAGTCATGCTGACTAGTGCATCATCTGCACTCGCCATCTGCGTGGAATAATCGAAGGCACGCAAAACGTGGCAAATGTCCTTCATAGAGGCCCACTCAGTGGTGGTGAAGTGTGAACGGCGCGCACTGCGACTTGTTTGCGCCTGCTGCAGCTGGTACTCCATTACTGCTGCCTGCTGCTCACACAACCTCTCCAACATATGTAACGTTGAATTCCACCTGGTGGGTAGGTCACATATGATGCGATGTTCCGGAAGACATAATCGGCGCTGCAGAGCTGCAATGCGTGATCTTGCATTGCTGGAACGCCGCAAGTGAGCGCACTCTATGCGGACCTTGTGAAGCAGTGCATCAAGATCCGGATAGTCCCTCAAAAAACTCTGCACGACCAAGTTGAGCACATGTGCCAGACATGGGATGTGAGTGAGGTTGCCTAGGCCCAGAGCTGCCACCAGATTTCGGCCATTGTCACACACTACCATGCCTGGCTGGAGATTCGCTGGCACAAACCACACGTCACTCTGCTGCTTGATGGCATTCCAGAGCTCCTGCGCTGTGTGGCTTCGATTCCCCAAAGAAATTAATTTTAATACGGCCTGTTGACGTTTGGCCACGGCTGTGCTCATATCGGTCATCATAACAGGTAACCGTTCACGGGTCGATGTGGAGGTAGACCGTGACGGCTCCTGCAGCGCTGATTCAGAGGAACTGGAGTATGAGGAGGAGTCAATGTGTACAGACTGGATTCCTGCAATCCTTGGAGTTGGCAGAACACGTACAGCGCCACTCTCAAGATCTGTACCCGGCTCCACAACATTTACCCAATGGGCAGTGAGGGAAAGGTATCGTCCCTGTCCATGCTTACTGGTCCACGCATCAGTGGTCAGGTGGACCTTGCTACTGACGGCGTTTTGTAGCGCATGTTTAATTTTTCCCTCCACATGATGTTGCAGGGCAGGGACGGCTTGCCTGCTGAAATAAAAGCGGCTGGGCACGTTGTATTGTGGGACTGCCAATGCCATAAAGTTACGGAATGTGTCAGTCTCCACCAGCCTGAATGATAGCATTTCAAGGGCCAGTAGTTTAGCAATGCCAGCATTCAGAGCCTGTGCTCGGGGGTGGTTTGCCGAGTATGGGCGCCTTTTCTCCCATGCCTGTGCTAACGATGGCTGTAGACTGGCCTGGGAGTGTGAGGATGACTGGGAAAGTGGTGCTGTGGGTGGAATTACACTGTGTCTCTGTACAACAGTGCCAGAGATTCTTCCATGGCGATCCTGTGAGGAAGCCGAACCAGCTGTGTGTGAGCTGGAGGAAGAGGCTACAACACGAGCTGAAGAGCTGGTAGGTGGCGCTGTAGGTTGGCCTAGGTCTTCAGTGTGTTTGTGTAACTCCACCACGTGCTTGGTCCGCACATGTTTCCACATATTTGTGGTATTGAGGTTGCTGACACTTTTCCCTCTTTTCACCTTCTGATTACACAGCTTGCATTTGACAAAGCAAATGTCATCTGCAACTGTGTCAAAAAAGGACCAGGCACTGCAAGTCTTGGGAGCGCCCGCTTTGGATTTTGGAAGAGCCATGCTCCTAATGGGTGCCGAAGTGGAGGCTACAGGCAACCAAGTCTGCCCCCTCCCTCTCCCTCCTTTTTGGGCCGTTCGGGGAATCTCTTCCTCAGAGCTGCTCCCACCACCTTCCTGTCCCTCACGCCATGATGGGTCAAGGACCTCATCATCTACACCACCCTCTTCAAACAACTGCTTCTCCTGGGTAGTCTCGACAGCACAGTACGCACCAGAAAGTGGCACCTGAGTCTCATCATCAGATGCGTACTGAGGTGTGCTGCTGACCATAGGCACTGGCCCACCCGCCTCTTCAGATTCAGAGAGACAAAACGGTTGCGCATCACTGCATACTACCTCTTCTTCAAATTCTCGAATTCTGCTTGGCTGGCCCCCTCTTTCCAAGCCAAGAGATTCAGAGAACAGAAGTAGAGATGGCTCCTGTCCAGGGCTCTCTGACTGCCTGGGCAATTTGGCAGGTGGTGAAGAGACAGATGGGTGCTCTTCAGTGCTCAGGACCTGAGAGGATCTGGAACTAATTGAAGTCGATGCGTTAGCTGCCATCCATCCGACAACGGCTTCAATTTGGTCCTCGCGCAGCAGTGGGGTACGGCTAGCTCCTACAAAGCTGCGCATAAAGGACTGTTCCCTGGTAAAACTGGGGGATGCTGAGTCACTGGTGCCCGCAGCAGGCACAGAATCCCCACGTCCTCTCCCTGCAGGCACAGAATCCTCACGTCCTCTCCCTGCAGAAACTCCACGCCCACGCCCACGACCACGACCACATGCCTTACTCCCTGCCTTCTTCATCTTGGTAGACTGATAAAGATAGGCAGAAAAGTACTAAGGGCTTAGTGTGCTTATTCCTGAACAGCTGCTAACAGGTATAAGAAACACTAATTTTATAAAGTGTGGACTAGACTTTAATATGAGCTAATGTGGCCTACACAACTGTAAAGTGGAGTGTTTGGTGAACTTTATTTAGGTTTTTTTTGTCACAAAAAGACACTGGATGTACCTAAAGATGTAATAACGATAGTATCACAAACTTTTTGTAGCTATTACAATGTAGGAAGGTAACCTACAATGCAATAGATGAGGCTGCAAAAAATAGGCTAATACTAATCTGGCTGGGGCTGCAGGGCCCAATGCTGCAGAAAGGCTCCTCTATCTACTCCTATATAGTGTGTTTGGAATCAATTTAGCTGAATATGGATGGAACCACCACACTAATAGGAGATATCAGGAAAAATTATGAATTGGCAATAAAGGACAATGTATGAGGCAGTGACACACACTGAGTGCACTACAACCAGACGGGGTTGAAGCACACACTACAGGGTGAGCTGTACTCACACACCAGACCTTGCAGACAGCGGTGAACAGTACAGATGCAGAGCACTGTGCACTAGTGCTGCAAGACGGAAAAAAAATTCTCTATCTACTCCTATATAGTGTGTTTGGAACCAATTTAGCTGAATACAGATGGAACCACCACACTAATAGGAGATATCAGGAAAAATTATGAATTGGCAATAAAGGACAATGTATGAGGCAGTGACACACACTGAGTGCACTACAACCAGACGGGGTTGAAGCACACACTACAGGGTGAGCTGCACTCACACACCAGACCTTGCAGACAGCGGTGAACAGTACAGATGCAGAGCACTGTGCACTAGTGCTGCAAGACGGAAAAAAATTTCTCTATCTACTCCTATATAGTGTGTTTGGAACCAATTTAGCTGAATACAGATGGAATCACCACACTAATAGGAGATATCAGGAAAAATTATGAATTGGCAATAAAGGACAATGTATGAGGCAGTGACACACACTGAGTGCACTACAACCAGACGGGGTTGAAGCACACACTACAGGGTGAGCTGCACTCACACACCAGACCTTGCAGACAGCGGTGAACAGTACAGATGCAGAGCACTGTGCACTAGTGCTGCAAGACGGAAAAAAATTTCTCTATCTACTCCTATATAGTGTGTTTGGAACCAATTTAGCTGAATACAGATGGAACCACCACACTAATAGGAGATATCAGGAAAAATTATGAATTGGCAAAAAAGGACAATGTATGAGGCAGTGACACACACTGAGTGCACTACAACCAGACTTGGCTGAAGCACACACTACAGGGTGAGCTGCACTCACACACACAGACCTTGCAGATAGCGGTGAACAGCACAGGGAACTGTGCACTAGCACTGCAAGGCACAGTGATTTAGAAAGTAGCTTGGGTAAAGCAGTATAGAGCAAATAGGTAGCTAAAACTGTCCCTCAGAACAACAGCGTCCTATCCCTAACTGAATTCACAGCAGAGTGAGCTCAAAATGGCGGCGGTGGCTTTTATAGTGCATCATGACATCATTTCAGCAGCCAATCACAGCCATGCCATTAGTTAAGATGCCTACATGCCTAACAGGATGTGCCCACACTTCTTAGGATCCTCATTGGCTGAATAAAATGAAAATGTCTCATTGCATTATGGGAACTTCCGATTCCGGTATACGATATTGCAATAGTATCGGAATTAAGTATCGGAATTCCGATACCGCGAATATCGGCCGATACCCGATATTTCAGTATCGGAATGCTCAACACTACTTATAATACAATGATTATAGCATAATACATGCAAAATGAAGACATAGAACCAAACCCCTAGCATCTGTATAATGCCTTGTTCCAAATCTGACATACAAATCCCAAATAGTTCAATTCATAAAAAACCCTTGCATACAACCTGGTAAAGGAAGTGGATGGCAGCCCCAACATGCATTTTGCGTTTGGCTTCTTCAGGGGGCGTTAGTGTAAAGGGAATACACAGGCAGTAAATATATGTAGCTCAAAAGTGCGCGGTGTAATTGGCGCTTCCGGTGGCAGGATCATGTGCCAGAAGCCATGGAGTTGGCATCCAGTGCAGCAGGTCCACGCTTCCCGCTTACGCGTCAGTGGTGAGGGCGGGGAATGCCGCGTGTGAGGACGCGTATCGATGGCAACCCGGCAACAAAATCACAAAATATAGAACAGTGGGGACCAGTTAAGCATCAAAACGGGCGCAACAGGGAATCAGCAAAACTTAAGTATTGCTTTTTTTCTGCTACTTATAGCCTTAAAACATGATAGGCTAGACAATTCAATCAGCAGTTAAACTGCAACCTGTCATGTTCTCTACATAGAATAAAGTCTCACAACATTTAATATCACAAATGATTAAAAACAAATTAACAGTGAGACAAAAGAAGAAAGGACTATCTCTTTTTTTAGGTTGTCACACCACTTGGACTCCTTGCGCTTTGTCATTATTTTGAAGATAAAAGTAAAAAAAAAAGGCCAGCATACTTATTAGTTTGAGTGTAATATGTAGGTGCACATATACACTGTGGTCAATAACAGACAAATATAACACAGAATAAAAACAATGGTTAGAAGCCTGCCTGTGCTTGATACCTGCCTGTGGAAAGCTGGGTAGATAAGGTGCACAGCTGTTATTCTAGTTTATATTGCTTAGATCAACACAAGCTGTATGCCTTATGGTCTGTTTACTATGTTACATGTTTGCATTAATGGATAATAAAATTATAAACTAAGTTTAAAGTTCAAACAGCCAACCATTGACATATATTAGGAAAAAAAAATATTTCCACAATTATTAAAATTGAATTAAGTACAAAAGATGACATCATGGATAAGTAAATTAGATTAAGGTTCAAAATAATAATTCTAATCATATCCTTTATTTAATTTCATATGACAGAGAATATTCATAGTTTTCTAATTAAATAAATTTACTGTTGCTTGTCCTGGATGCCAGTAAGCTCATAATAAAAATAAGCATATATATTATATATAAGCAGCAGCTGTAATGGGAGCAGGTCTAGTTGCCATTTTACGGCCCAATAGCTGAGGGGAGCAATCACCACTGTGTCACCCTAGTTACTACTCACGGATAGTCAAGACAGAGGTCTGGGGATCAATACCAAGAGGGCTCGTAATAGAAAAAGGGAAAAGAAAACGCGTAGTTAGGTCACAGTCTGAGGTCAGAGTATCAGGAATGTAGCTGATCAAGACAAAAGGGTAAGGCTGTGTGCACACGATGCGTTTTTTATGCGTTTCCGCAGTGTTTCTGCAGCTGCAGAAAAGCTGCGGAAACGCATTAAAAACGCATGGTAGAATGGAAATCCGCATGTGCTGTGCCAATGCTGCGGATTTTTCCACAGCGTTTATGCTGCGCTCAAAAATCCGCAGCATATCCATTAATTTTGCGGAAACGCGGCGTTTTCGCCGCCATTGACTTGCATTAGAACGCGCCAATACCGCAAGACTGCATTTGTACTTGCGTTATTGGCGCGTTCTAATGTGCGGATGGTACCCGGGTGTGGAGGAGAGGAGAGTCTCATCCACATCCAGGTACTATTAAAAAATCTGTAAAAAAAGAATAAAATAAAAAATGATGTATACTTACCTTCTGTCGGCCTGCGCAGCGCTCCTGCTTGGTTCCTGGCACTTTGCAATGAGTTGAAGGACCTGCGCTGACGTCAGATTCATGTGACGGGTCACGTGACGCTGATGTCGGCAGGTCTTTCAATTCAATGTTGCCGGCAGCCGGGAGAACGGATTGAGCAGGACAGCGCGGGCCATCGGAGGGTAAAGTATACATTTATTTTTTATTTTTACCATTCTCTTGGGTCACACTATATAAATCCATGCTGTTTGCATGGATTTATATAGTGTGACCTAGTTGTCAAGCACTTTCCAGGTGATGCTAAGGCTATGTGCCCACGTTGCGGACCTGAAGCATATTTTTTACGCTTCTCCCTGGCGGGAAAATCGCATGCGGATATTACATGCGGTTTTCCCGCCAGGTAGAAGCGTTTGTGAGGCGTCTTTGCATGCATTTCCGCATGCGGGTTATCAAGCACTTCTCCAAGCATCACTTGGAAAAGTGCTTGACAACTTGTTCAGAATGGTAAAAAATAAAAAAATAAACTTTATACTCACCTTCTGATGCATTCTCTGCCCCGTCCGGAGGCTTGAGCGGCTCACGCTGTTGTGTGCAGGACCTGCGGTGACGTCATTGAGTCATGTGGTGGGTCACATGACTCAATGACGTGGCAGGTCCTTCAGACAACAGCGCGACGGAGGGAAAACATCAGAAGATAAGTATAAACTTTATTTTATTCTTTTTTTTACAGGTTCTTTGGTACCCAGGTCTGGATGAGAGTCTCCGCTCCTCCAGACTTGGGTACCATCCGCACATTGATTCCGCTGCGCTTCCGCAAAATTAATGAACATGCTGCGGATTTTTGACTGCAGCATATACGCTGCGGAAAAATCCGCAGCATGGGCATTGACATTGCGGAATGCAATTGGGGACCATGGGGTGCGGATCTACATGCGTTTTTCAAGCGTTTACGCTGCGGAAATTCCGCAGCATATACGCTTGAAAAACGCTACGTGGGCACACAGCCTAAAAGTGCCTGGAAAGCACTTGTCAATCCGCATGCGGAAACGCATGTGAATCCGCATGTATTCCGCAGGAAAAACGCATGTACAATCCGCATGCGTTTTTCTGCCAGGGAGATGCAGAAATGATGCAGAAATTTTCTGCTTCATTTCTGCATCGTGTGCACATACCCTAAGGCTATGTGCCCACGATGCAGAAATGAAGCAGAACATTTCTGCAGCATTTCTGCATCTCTCTGGCAGAAAAAAACGCATGCAGATTGTGCATGCGGTTTTCCTGCAGAATACATGCGGATCCACATGCGGGTTCACATGCGTTTCCGCATGCAGATTGACAAGCACTTTCCAGGCGATAGCATCATTTGGAAAGTGCTTGACAACTAGGTCACACTGTATAAATCCATGCAAACAGCATGGATTTATACAGTGTGAACCATAAAAATTAAAACAAATAAAGCTATACTCACCCCCGAGGCCCCGGCGTGGCTGCAGCGCTGCTTCCTGGCTGGTTCCCGGCTGCCGGCATATCGCGAGACAGAGCGGTGAAGGGCCTGCGGTCACATGACTGTGACGTCACCGAAGGTCCTTCAGCGCTGCTGGCATTCAGAGAGAAGACGCCGGACAGGTGAGTATAAACTTTATTTGTTATTTTATTCTTTTTTTACAGGTACAATGGTACCCAGGTCTGGATGAGAGTCTCCTCTCCTCCAGAACTGGGTACCATCCGCACATAGAGACGCATAGAAGCCGCTTGTAAAAATGTACAGTCGCGGTTTCTATGCGTCTCAATGCAAGTTAATGGCGGGAGTTCCGCTGCACTTCCGCAAAATTAAATGACATGCTGCGGATTTTTGTACGCGGCATAAACGCTGCGGAAAAATCCGCAGCATGTACATAGAACATGCAGAATTCCCTATGGGGACCATGGGGTGCGGATTACCTAGCGTTTTACAAGCGTTTCCGCTGCGGAAATTCCGCAGCATAAACGCTTGGAAAACGCTACGTGGGCACACAGCCTAAGTCAAACTGATGGCCAAAGGTAAATCCAAGGTCGGCAATGGAGATCAGCATACAACTCCGCAAAACACACACCACTTGAGCAAAGCTACAATTGGCAATGGTCTGACCATTGTCAGAGTGCTAAATAGCTCTGTAATCACCCAGAACGGATTACATCTGGAGGAGATCCCACAGACCCACACAGATAGGATGGCTGAGCTGTTATTCACAATACTCACACCTCTGCCTCAGCTTGAGCAGTTGAGCTGTCACTCACAATCCTGACGGCTCAGCAAGTCTTCAATCCCACAGTGTGGCAGAGCTGTCATTTACAGCGTCCATAGGACATGATAATTGGTGAAATTGGGACAGTACCCTCTTTTCCAGGGAGGAGGGGGGACATCGGACCCCCAGGCCTCCCAGGAAACTTACAAAGGAAGGCCCTTACCAACGATCACACTTAACAGCTCGAGTTGGCACTCAGGATCTCTCCTCCGGTCTGTATCCCTTTCTTTGGATAAGATACTGGAGGGAATTACGGACTTTCCGGGAGTCAACAATTCTATGTACCTCGTACTCTAAACTGTCATTGACAGAAACCAGAAAAGGTGGGGATGAGGGAGACAAAATTGAAGGGACAAACTCCTTTAGCAGTAATCTATGGAATACATTTGGGGTGTGAAAAGACAAAAGGAGTTTTAATCTAAAGTCCACCAGATTAAATACCTCTAAAATCTCATACGAGCCAATAAACTTAGGACCCAACTTCACTTATTGCACTTTCAACTTAATATATTTGTATTACAACCAAACCTTATCACCTAATTTTAATATGGGACTTGCCAAATGTTTCCTATCGGCCTTCCATTTCTGGCAAAGCTGAGCCACCACAATATTCTTTTGATACTCCCTCCAGGCATCCCCAAATTTCTGTATCGTAACCTCTACTCCAAGACATCCAGAACTCATCCTAGAGAATTCACAAAAATGGGGATAAAAAGTATATTTACAAAAAAAAGGTGAAAGGTGAGGTTCCAGTAGACTGGTTAACCCAACTGTTAAAGGAAAACTCAGTAAGAGGTAAAAATGAGCACCAGTCCTCCTGCTGAGCTGTAACGAAACACCTTAAAATTTGTTCCAAAGATTGATTAGTCCTTTCTGTCTAACCATTGGTTTCAGGGTGGCAAGAAGAGATGAGCGTTGTTCTACTCGAACTGTTCGCCAATCTCAAATTTGAGCTGTTTTGGGCGGTGTTCGAGCCGTTCGGCGAACACGAACAATTTGAGAAAAATTCGGCTGTTCGAGGTTATGTTCGATAACTGTTCGTGCACCAAAATCATAACTGGATTTTTTCTCAGTAATGATGAAAATTAATGTTAATACGCAGTTTGAGTGTATAGCGGGGTGGGGGGAGGGGCAGGGGATGGATCTCTGCAGGAACAATGAAGATCTCCATTTTTTTTTCTCTTTCCCGCATTTACAGTGGGGAGGTGCAATCTGTCAGCCTATCAGCAGCGCACACACGGAGCGAAGTGCTTTTTTTCACACAAGCAAGGGCATGTGTCATTGGCAGTGTATGTCACATGTCCTTGCCCTATAAGACCAAGCCATTTTCCCCGTCGCCACCATTTTCTCACTGCTGCAGCTGCGTGTTAGACGGCACCGCTGTTGCTGTGTGCGCTATACCTTGTTAATTTCAAGCCAATTTTCGCACAAATCTACAGATAGCTTGGGAGTAGGGAATAGTTGTGATTGCAGTCCTTTTAAGGACTAGGTTACAGCATTTCCTACGACTTTTATCAGGCAGGTCTGTGCTCTTAAATAGATAGATTGTGGGAGTAAAGACTAATTGTAATTGGAGTCCTTTTCAGGACTAGGTTACATCAGTTCCTATCAGTTTTTGCCATGCAGGTCTGTGCCAGTGCTGTGCAAGTTTTTTTCACAGCATTTGTCTGAATCGAGCAAAGCTAATCCTTTTTGGCCTATTGCAGAGTGTGTTAGTCAGTGGAGTAGCCTATCTGTGTTGCAAGATATACCACCTGTGTATAGAATACCAATTTTTTTACTGCACCTAATGAAGTAAAATCTTTTGGGCATAGCATCATTCTATTAGTCCATCTATACTGACCTCCATCAGGTTGCAAATTGAATATAATTTTTTTCTGCATCTAGCTCTGAAAAAATATTGGGCTTCTAGCTGTGTGTGGGACTTGTTGTATTAGTCCATCTATACTGACCTCCATCAGGTTGCAAACTGAATATATTTTTTCTGCATCTACCTCTGAAAAAATATTGGGCTTCTAGCTGTGTGTGGGACTTGTTCTATTAATCCATCTATACAGACCTCCATCAGGTTGCAAACTGAATATATTTTTTTCTGCATCTACCTCTGAAAAAATATTGGGCTTCTAGCTGTGTGTGGGACTTGTTGTATTAGTCCATCTATACTGACCTCCATCAGGTTGCAAACTGAATATATTTTTTTCTGCATCTACCTCTGAAAAAATATTGGGCTTCTAGCTGTGTGTGGGACTTGTTCTATTAATCCATCTATACAGACCTCCATCAGGTTGCAAACTGAATATATTTTTTTCTGCATCTACCTCTGAAAAAATATTGGGCTTCTAGCTGTGTGTGGGACTTGTTGTATTAGTCCATCTATACTGACCTCCATCAGGTTGCAAACTGAATATATTTTTTTCTGCATCTACCTCTGAAAAAATATTGGGCTTCTAGCTGTGTGTGGGACTTGTTCTATTAATCCATCTATACAGACCTCCATCAGGTTGCAAACTGAATATATTTTTTTCTGCATCTACCTCTGAAAAAATATGTGGCCTTCTAGCAGTGTGTGGGACTTTCTCTATTAGTCCATGTATACTGACCTCCATCAGGTTGCAAACTGAATATAATTTTTTTCTGCATCTAGCTCTGAAAAAATATTTGGCCTTCTAGCAGTGTGTGGGACTTTCTCTATTAGTCCATCTATACTGACCTCCATCAGGTTGCAAATTAAAAATAATTTTTATCTGAATCTACCTCTGAAAAAATATTTGGGCTTCTAGCTGTGTGTGGGACTTGTTCTATTACTCCATCTATACTGACCTCCATCAGGTTGCAAACTGAATATATTTTTTTCTGCATCTACCTCTGAAAAAATATTGGGCTTCTAGCTGTGTGTGGGACTTGTTGTATTAGTCCATCTATACTGACATCCATCAGGTTGCAAATTAAAAATAATTTTTATCTGCATCTACAGTACCTCTGAAAAAATATTTGGGCTTCTAGCTGTGTGTGGGACTTGTTCTATTAGTCCATCTATACTGACCTCCATCAGGTTGCAAATTGAATATAATTTTTATCTGCATCTAGCTCTAAAAAAATATTTGGCCTTCTAGCAGTGTGTGGGACTTTCTCTATTAGTCCATCTATACTGACCTCCATCAGGTTGCAAATTAAAAATAATTTTTATCTGCATCTAGCTCTGAAAAAATATTTGGCCCTCTAGCAGTGTGTGGGACTTTCTCTATTAGTCCATCTATACTGACCTCCATCAGGTTGCAAATTAAAAATAATTTTTATCTGCATCTACCTCTGAAAAAATATTTGGGCTTCTAGCTGTGTGTGGGACTTGTTCTATTAGTCCATCTATACTGACCTCCATCAGGTTGCAAACTGAATATAATTTTTTTCTGCATCTAGCTCTGAAAAAATATTTGGCCTTCTTGCAGTGTGTGGGACTTGTTCTATTAGTCCACCTATACTGACCTCCATCAGGTTGCAAATTCAAAATAATTTTTTGTCTGCATCTAGCTCTGAAAAAATATTTGGCCTTCTAGCAGTGTGTGAGACTTTCTCTATTAGTCCATCTATACTGACCTCCATCAGGTTGCAAACTGAATATATTTTTTTTCTGCATCTACCTCTGAAGAAATATTGGGCTTGTAGCTGTGTGTGGGACTTGTTCTATTAATCCATCTATACAGACCTCCATCAGGTTGCAAACTGAATAAAAAATTTTTCTGCATCTACCTCTGAAAAAATATTTGGGCTTCTAGCTGTGTGTGGGACTTGTTCTATTAGTCCATCTATACTGACCTCCATCAGGTTGCAAATTGAATATCATTTTTTTCTGCATCTAACCCAGCCAATAGTTTTGGCCTAATACCACAGTTTGGCCACTCAGCTCTGCTTGGTTCCCATCCATTGTTTTTTTGTGCAAACAACTCCAGAGTTGTGAATTAGTTAACCACCAAAATGAGTGGAAAAAGGCCTGCTGCTGGTGGAAAGGGGAATAGGCGTGTTGGGAAGGGGAAAAAAGGTTGTGTCCGTGGGGTAGGTGTTAAAGCAACAGTAACATCTGCAGAAGAAAGACCATCTTCCAGCCAAACTAAAATGTCTATTTCTTTTAGCGGACAATGTGATAAGATCCCTTTCTTACGGCCACGCCAATCGCTACAAATTCCAGATGAGGCACAAAAACAGCAGGTGCTTCAACGGATATCAAGTGCTCCTTTAAGTGGGCTCTCCTCCACATCAACTTCAACATCACAAATACTCCAGTCCTCAAAGGTGTCACCCCAATCGCACTTGCTTCCTCACAGCTCCCAAATCTCCAGCTGCCCGTCTGAGTATGAGGTAGAACAGATGGTTGAGTCTGCAGAGCTGTTTACTCATACTATAGTCTGGGAATCAGAGGTCGACTCCAGCGCTTCTGTGAATCCAGACGAGGAAATGATCTGCACTGATGCCCAGAATCTTTATGAGTCGGTTCCAGGACCAGACGCAGAAGGTTCTGACCATAATGTAGACCCTCATTCCCAAACTGTAACTCCTGTTGGTGGAGACAATGAGGAAGACGATGATAAGACTCAAATACCTGATTGGAGCGACAACTTTAGTTTTTTGTCAGGGCAGGAACAGGTTGGCTCTGAGGACGACGGGTGTGATAACGCACAGGGTGATGATGATGAGGTTGGAGATCCCACTTACTCTCAACCCACAGTCAGCCAAGAGATGATGTCAGCAGAGGAGGTGGAGGAAGATGCTAGTGACGACGAGGTCAGGTTGCGCCTTCCTGGACAGAGACGTAGTACTGGAAGCATGTCAACAACTGCATCCTCAAACACAACTCTGCCTCTCACCACAAGTCGTGGTGGCTCTTCAGGTCGCATTGGTGCTAAGCCTTGCATAGCCTGGGCATTTTTTCAGATCGATAAAGATGACCCAACTCGTGTTATCTGTAACATTTGTCAGCAAAAGCTAAGTAGAGGCCAAAAAATACATAGTTTGAGTACTTCATGCATGAACCGGCACATGGACATGAAGCATAAGTTGCAGTGGGAAGCTCAGTGTGCTAAAATGCGGCCTAGCCGGCCGGGCCAGCCACCGTCTGCCATATCTTGTGCATCCGCGGCCTCTTCATCCTCTGTGACTGGGGGGACAGCAGTCACACCTGTTTTGGGGCGCAGACCTGCCACCTCTTTACCCGCAACAGCCAGCGTGATTGGCAGGTCATCATTTTCTTTGGAGGTGGTAACTAGTGTTGAGCCACCCCCGTAGTGTTCGAGTTCGGTTCGGTTCGTCGAACACCCGTGTGTTCGCCGAACTGTTCGTTGAACACCTTCGAACACCGTTAAAACCAATGGCAGGCAAACAAAAACACATAGAAACACATAGAAAACACCTTCAAAGGTGTCCAAAAGCTGACAAACTCCTCAGAAGACACAACTAACACATGGAAAAGTGACAAGTACATATAGTCATGCGAAAAGAAAAGAGGTGGAGGAGTAAAAGGAGGGGGAGACACAGATATAGGCATGTCATGCCCTTCTAAAATCCAAAAAGTGAGAAGCCGACACGTTCAGTCCGCTCCTGCCCGTGCCACCTCCGCGTCGCCGGATTTGTGCCAGAGCCGCGGTGAACCCTGACGGCCAGCCCCCCTCTCCCAATACTGGTGCCTGTCCGCTGGTGGGTCTAGCGAGCCCCCCTGTGGTGGAGGCAGCTCTAAACTTTTTAATTTAAATTGTCTCTCTAATTTGAATGAATACACTTTAAATCCATTTACAAGGATCTATTGGAGGGCAAGTCTCATGCCAGCAGCCGCGTAATTCCAGCTCCAGTAGCGTCCACTAAAGCTGCTGCAGTTAAAAAGCTTTTAAAAGGATCGAGCTCGGCTGTCCACCGCAAGGCATCCTACTGCCAGTCCCAGCCCCTATGCCTTGGGGTGCCTCCTGATGCTCTTCACTGAGTGGTCCCGAAGCATTTCCTTTGAAAAAATTAAGTGTCCAAACTACAGGTGGTGTAGCTTGCTTAACAGTCGGGATAATCCGCTGACTATCAGACACTGCTACTAGGCACAAAGTATTTCCTGGGCTAGATGCAGTTAAAAATTTGTAATTAGATACTCTCATTGGATGCTGAGAAAGCATTCCATAGAGTCTCCTGGCACGCCATATATGATTCTCTTAAAAAGCTTGGGGTAGGGGTCTAGGGGACCCTTTTATAGCCAAAATCACGGCCCTGTATCGCAATACATCACCTAGGCTGAAGATAAATGGAACTGTAGCACCCTGAGGGCTCGGTTGCTACAGAGGTATTGCACCTCACCCAGAGGTGTGATATCTCACTCTCAGGTAAGGATGTAGTGTGGATCAGGACCCGACACCTGCATGCATTACACCACATTGCCGTGGGGCAGGGCGACCAATATGCCCCTGAGATGGGCACGACAGTCCCTGTCCCTGGCTGGAGTGGGGGGAGGGAACACTGAGGAAGGGGAACCCTGTAGTGCAGGAGCAGGGAGGAAGCAGTTCCTGGGTGCATTGAGAAGGGAGTATAAAAGGTGGGCACCATCTTAGTTCAGTGCAGAGAAGTCTGAGCAGAAGTGGCAGGGAGCAGGGGCTCTGCATGAGCTCTGCTCCGGAGGCGGGCCTAGTAACAGAGGCCCAGACCTGGAAGAGGGAGAAGGAAGGAAGAGGAGCGGAGAAGGCTCCAGGAACGAGGAACGAAGGGATCCCAGGGGTGCGGACGGGCTAGTCGCCACCACACGCCCGAATCCACCTGCGTGGAGGGGTCAGGCCAAAGGGGGAGACCGGTTCCCGAAACTAGTGGAGGCAGGAAACGACCCTCAGCTAGAAACAGAAGGCTGTGACATTTTATGTGGCGCAGCCCCTCGCTACACCCGCTAGGAAGGCACCACATAGGGTCAGGGAAACTGGCGCCAAGTTTACCAAGAGGAGGCCCGAGGCAGCCGGACAGAAGGGTTGGTAAGAAAGGCCAGACAAAGGACACACAAAGGGGGTCCTGTGAAGCGCTCCAAAGTTATCTGGGAGTTGTCTGAGCCCCTCACCTGGTGAGCACAGTACGACGTGGGCAGCCGTTACCTGCAGACGTGGTCTGGATAATAAGAACTGTGAGTAAAGGCCCTGGACTGCATCACTGACTCCGTGTCGTTACTGCTGCTGCCCTGCACCATCACCCCCATCCTCCGCATACACTGCCCTGAGGCTATACTCCTCCCGTGGGGAGTTATGCTACGCTCTGCTGCACCCACAACACCAGCCTCAGCGGTCTGCCCTGGAGCGGCGGTTCACTCTGACCGCAATCCACGGGTGGCGTAGTCGGACATTTAAACATCAAAACCACATAAATAGTTCCGCCACTGGTTTGACCGCCCTGAGCCACGGAACCGGGTCGCCGCCTCGGAGACTACAACCACCAGCATCCACCAAAAAGGGTCCGGCTCCGGGTGTCCCAAGGCCCAGGGGGCGCGTCAGAACATTTTCATCACCTTTCACAATCACCAATGGGACAAGGCAGGGATGTTCTCTGTCCCCTCTCTTATACATCCTAGTGACGGAGCACCTGCTCTCATCAATTCGCCATAACCCCAATATTAGGTGGATTGAGGTGGGAGGCACGAGTACAAGTGCTCTCTATTTGCTGATGATGTCCTAGTATATATCACTCAATCACACCTCCGGGTGTCCCAAGGCCCAGGGGGCGCGTCAGAACATTTTCATCACCTTTCACAATCACCAATGGGACAAGGCAGGGATGTTCTCTGTCCCCTCTCTTATACATCCTAGTGACGGAGCACCTGCTCTCATCAATTCGCCATAACCCCAATATTAGGTGGATTGAGGTGGGAGGCACGAGTACAAGTGCTCTCTATTTGCTGATGATGTCCTAGTATATATCACTCAATCACATATATCCATCCATGCTGTTATGGCTGAAATAGATCACTTTGTTACATGGTCAAATTTTAAAATCAATGCAGCGAAGTCTGAGGCCCTCAATGTCTCCCTCCCCAAATCCATATAGGATTCCATCCAGTCCAACTTTCCCTTTGCCTGGCCCTCACAGGGTATCAAATACTTAGGAATTCCTATTCATAGAGACCTCTCCCATCTATGTTATCTTAATTTTGGGCCCTTTATTGAACAACTCCATACAGACCACGGTTGGCAAGTTAGAACTGTAAGATTCACTACGTGAACCACTGGTGTTTTGTGGAAAAGCACATGTACACTGTGTTCCAAATTATTATGCAAAAAGTGTTTAGGAGTGATAAGGGAAGAATTTGTTTGTTTGTCAGTTAAACTCATTGATGGTGATGTGTGTCAGGGCTCTTTATATCACTGTAAGCAATTGCAGACACCTGTGCTAATTAGTTTGGCAGGTGTGTCCAATGAAAGGCAAGACTACTTAAGAAGGCTGTCTCACATTATTAAGCAGCCTACATTTTCTGCCAAAATGGGAAAGAAAAAGGATGTGTCGGCTGCTGAGAAGCAACAAATTGTGGAGTGTTTAGGTCAAGGCATGACTACAATCAACATTGTGCGATGATCAGGATGAAGTGTCTTGGCAATCAAGAAGTATGTAGCTGATTCACAGTACACACGTGTGCGTGCTGATAAGGGCAAATTGAGGACTCTTTCCTACAGGCAATTACGTCAGGTTGAAAGAGCAGCGGCAAAAAAGCCTTGTCATAGCAGCAGACAAGTTTTTGAAGCTGCTGGTGCCTCCAACGTCCCCCGAACAACAAGATGCAGGGTCCTTCAGAGGTTTGCAGCTGTGCATTCGCCATCCTGTCGACCTCCTCTATCCACTTCACACAAGCAGAAACGGCTCCAGTGGGCCAAACATTACATGAAGACTGATTTCAAAACTGTTTTGTTCACGGATGAGTGCCGTGCAGCGCTCGATGGTCCAGATGGATGGAGTGGAGGATGGCTGGTTGATGGACACCCCACGCAAACACGGCTACAGCGCCAACAAGGAGGAGGCGGAGTCATGTTTTGGGCTGGAATCATGGGGAGAGAGATTGTCGGCCCCTTTAGGATCCCTGAAGGCGCTAAAGATGAACTCCATAATGTATGTGGATTTTCTCAAACAGCACTTCCTGCCATGGTTCAAGAAGAAGAACCGTGTATTTCACAGCAAGATCATTTTTTTGCATGATAATGCACCATCTCATGCTGCACATAAAACATCTGCATCTCTGGCTGATATGGGCATAAAAGGGGACAAACTTATGATGTGACCCCCATGCTCCCCTGACCTCTACCCCATTCAGAACCTTTGGAGCATCATTAAAAGGAGTGTCTATGATGGCGGGAGGCAGTTCACATCTAAGCAACAGCTCTGGGAGGGTATTCTGTCCTCATGCAAAACAATTGAAGCAGAAACCATCCAAAACCTGACAAATTCAATGGATGAGAGAGTTCAGAAGCTCCTTTCGAACAAGGGGTCCTATGTGAAAATGTAACATTACCTAGAATAAAGTTTTGAGTTGAAAACTGTTTGATTTCAGTTTCTAACAACCTGCTAATGCTTATAATTTCAAAAATGACCATTTTTTTGGTCTTTATTAAAATGAAAAGGTTGATCGAAAAGTTTGGGGGATCTAAGAGTGTGGCAACCCAGTAGTCATGATTACTTCGAATTCTGACAATATGAGGGTCATGCTGCAGGTAGTGCAGCAAGAAGGCACTTATGTGTCTTGCGCATCTCGGAGCCCCAAAATTATTTTCCGGGCTAGATGCAGCTAAAAATTATTATTAATTTTAAATCTGGTGAAGCTTTAGTTTAGATGGCCTAATAGGATCAGTGCTGCACACTGCTACAAAGCCCAAATTATTTTCCAGTCAAGATACAGATAAACATGATTAGTAATTTTAAATCTGGTGGAGCTTATTATAGATGGCCTAATAGAATCAGTGCTGCACACTGCTACAAAGCCCAAATTATTTTCCAGCCAAGATACATATAAACATGATTAGTAATTTGAAAGCTTAAAACGGTTGGTAGGGTGATTTTAACCAATCATCAAGCTTTTAGTCTCCCCAGGATGACACAGGGGTAGAAAAGTCGTTTCGGATCCAAGATTTGTTCATCTTTATGAACGTGAGTCTGTCTACATTATCAGTGGAGAGCCGCGTGCGCTTATCTGTCAGCACACCACCAGCAGCGCTGAACACAGACAGAACGCTGGCTGCGGGGCATGACAAGATCTCCAAGGAGTAAGTGGCTAGCTCCAGCCATTTATCCAGATTGGAAGCCCAAAAAGAGCAAGGGTCCAGTGACACAGTCATGGCTTCAATGTTTACTTGGAGATACTCCTGTACCATCGTCTCTAGGCGTTGACTATGTGTCAGACTTCTTGTCTCCTGTGGCCTTGCAAAGGATGGGCTAAAAAAGTGGTGAAATGATTCCGCAAAATTGATGTTACCAGCAGATACTGTGGTTCTGTTACGGTTTGAGTGCTGAACATTTGACGGTCCCACGGTTGGCAAGTTGGAACTGTGAGATTCACTACGTGCACCACTGGTATTTTGTGGAAAAGCACATGTAAGATTCTGCAACAGTCTCTGTTGATACTCCTGCATGCGTGCATCCCTTTCTATGGCAGGAATAATTTCTGCAAATTAACTTTTGTACCGGGGATCTAACAGTGTGGCAACCCAGTAGTCAGGATTATTTCTAATTCTCACAATTCGAGGGTCATGTTGCAGGTAGTGCAGCAAGAAGGCACTCATGTGTGTTGCGCATCCAGGAGCACCAAGTCCCTGTTGTGTTGGTGGCGAGGTAACAATCATGCTTCCTTCCTCTGTCCTCTCCCCCCAACCTCGCACAACAGAAATGTGATCAAGGTCTCCCTCATCTGATGAGTCTTCCATCAGTTCGTCCTCCACTTCTTCCTGGGCTCCTGCACCTTCCTCACTAGTTTGGCTGCTACCATGCGCCCTGGTAAAACCATCTCCCCCACCCTCACATGCCTGCCGCCTTGGTGCTGCCGACCGTCTGGACCTTGCAGATGTTAGCCCTTCCGCATACAACTCCTCCTCCTCTACTTCCTCCACCTCCTCTTGTGCCACCACCTGACTCCGAATTCTGTTTAACATGTGCTCCAGCATGTAAATCACCGGAATAGTCATGCTGATAATGGCATCGTCAGCACTAAACATCTTCGTCGCCATTTCAAAACTGTGCAGAAGGGTGCATAGGTCCCTGATCTGAGACCACTCCTCCAGCGTGATTTGCCCCACCTCTGGATCTCGTTGGCCCAGGCTATACGTCAGAACGTATTGCACCAGGGCTTGTCGGTGCTGCCACAGTCGCTGCAACATGTGCAGAGTTGAATTCCACCGGGTAGGCACATCGCATTTTAGCCGGTGAAGTGGCAGGCCCAACGACTTCTGTAGAGATGTAAGTCGCTGAGCTGCGGGATGCGAACGGCGGAAGTGAGCACACAGCGACCGTGCCCTCTGCAGAAGGCCATCTAGTCTGGGATAGTGGGCTTAAAATTGCTGGACAACCAGGTTCAACACGTGAGCCATACAAGGCACGTGTGTGACATTGCCCCGGCGAAGGGCCGCACCCAGGTTTGCAGCATTGTTGCACACGGCCTTCCCTGGTTTCAGGTCCAGTGGAGACAACCATTCATGAAATTGGTTCTCCAGAGCTGACCACAACTCCTCAGCTGTGTGACTCACATTTCCCAGACATTTCAATGTAAAAACCGCCTGATGACGTTGAGCCCTACTGCCAGCATAGTAAGGAGGTGTGCAGGATCCCTTCTGCACAGTTAGAAAGCTTGTGGCATGACCAGACAGGCTTTGGGTGCAGGTGGAAGACCGAGAGGAGGTTGAGGAGGCAGAAGCAGTGGAGGAACTTTGACATAAAGAGGATTGACGCACAACTCGTGGGGACGGCAAGACTTGGACAGCAGCCCCTTGTCCTGCTGTCACCATAGTTACCCAGTGCCCAGTCAGCGACATGTAACGCTCCTGTCCATGCCTACTCGTCCAAGTGTCTGTGGTGAAATGCACCCTGTCACACACAGAGTTTCTCAAAGAAGCGGTGATGTTGTGTGCGACATGCTGGTGGAGCGCAGGCACACCTTTCTTTGAGAAGTAGTGCCGACTGGGCATCTGGTACTGGGGCACTGCGACGGACATAAGGTCTCGAAAATCCTCTGTGTCCACCAGGCGGAAAGGCAGCATTTCTGTAGCCAAGAGCTTGCAGATGGTGAAATTCAACCTCTTAGCTTTCTCATGGCTAGGAGGAAATGGTCTTTTACTTGTCCACATCTGAGGGACCGAGGGCTGGCTATTGTGCTTAGACGGGGTTGATAAGGGTGTCCCCGGCAAACTGCCGGTCTGTGAGGAAGATGCAGGCGGACATGTTAGGTTGCCTTGATCCAAAGGTGGTGCTATCGATGTCGGACAGCGCTCAACACCAGCTGGTGTTACCACCTCCAAAGAAAATGATGACCTGCCAATCACGCTGGCTGTTGCGGGTAAAGAGGTGGCAGGTCTGCGCCCCAAAACAGGTGTGACTGCTGTCCCCCCAGTCACAGAGGATGAAGAGGCCGCGGATGCACAAGATCTGGCAGACGGTGGTTGGCCCACCCGGCTAGGCCGCATTGTAGCACACTGAGCTTCCCACTGCAACTTATGCTTCATGTCCATGTGCCGGTTCATGCATGAAGTACTCAAACTATGTATTTTTTGGCCTCTACTTAGCTTTTGCTGACAAATGTTACAGATAACACGGGTTGGGTCATCTTTATCGATCTGAAAAAATGCCCAGGCTATGCAAGGCTTAGCACCCATGCGACCTGAAGAGCCACCACGACTTGTGGTGAGAGGCAGAGTTGTGTTTGAGGATGCAGTTGTTGACGTGCTTCCAGTACTACGTCTCTGTCCAGGAAGGCGCAACCTGACCTCGTCATCACTAGCATCTTCCTCCACCTCCTCTGCTGACCTCATCTCTTGACTGACTGTGGGTTGACAGTAAGTGGGATCTCCAACCTCATCATCATCACCCTGTGCGTTATCACACCCGTCGTCCTCAGAGCCAACCTGTTCCTGCCCTGACAAAAAACTAAAGTTGTCGCTCCAATCAGGTATTTGAGTCTTATCATCATCTTCCTCATTGTCTCCACCAACAGGAGTTACAGTTTGGGAATGAGGGTCTACATTATGGTCAGAACCTTCTGCGTCTGGTCCTGGATCCGACTCATAAAGATTCTGGGCATCAGTGCAGATCATTTCCTCGTCTGGATTCACAGAAGCGCTGGAGTCGACCTCTGATTCCCAGGCTATAGTATGAGTAAACAGCTCTGCAGACTCAACCATCTGTTCTACCTCATACTCAGACGGGCAGCTGGAGATTTGGGAGCTGTGAGGAAGCAAGTGCGATTGGGGTGACACCTTTGAGGACTGGAGTATTTGTGATGTTGAAGTTGATGTGGAGGAGAGCCCACTTAAAGGAGCACTTGATATCCGTTGAAGCACCTGCTGTTTTTGTGCCTCATCTGGAATTTGTAACGATTGGCGTGGCCGTAAGAAAGGGATCTTATCACATTGTCCGCTAAAAGAAGTAGACATTTTAGTTTGGCTGGAAGATGGTCTTTCTTCTGCAGATGTTACTGTTGCTTTAACACCTACCCCACGGACACAACCTTTTTTCCCCTTCCCAACACGCCTATTCCCCTTTCCACCAACAGCAGGCCTTTTTCCACTCATTTTGGTGGTTAACTAATTCACAACTCTGGAGTTGTTTGCACAAAAAAACAATGGATGGGAACCGAGCAGAGCTGAGTGGCCAAACTGTGGTATTAGGCCAAAACTATTGGCTGGGTTAGATGCAGAAAAAAATGATATTCAATTTGCAACCTGATGGAGGTCAGTATAGATGGACTAATAGAACAAGTCCCACACACAGCTAGAAGCCCAAATTTTTTTTCAGAGGTAGATGCAGAAAAAAATTTTATTCAGTTTGCAACCTGATGGAGGTCTGTATAGATGGATTAATAGAACAAGTCCCACACACAGCTACAAGCCCAATATTTTTTCAGAGCTAGATGCAGATAAAAATTATATTCAATTTGCAACCTGATGGAGGTCAGTATAGATGGACTAATAGAACAAGTCCCACACACAGCTAGAAGCCCAAATATTTTTTCAGAGGTAGATGCAGAAAAATTTTTTATTCAGTTTGCAACCTGATATAGGTCTGTATAGATGGATTAATAGAACAAGTCCCACACACAGCTACAAGCCCAATATTTTTTCAGAGCTAGATGCAGATAAAAATTATATTCAATTTGCAACCTGATGGAGGTCAGTATAGATGGACTAATAGAACAAGTCCCACACACAGCTAGAAGCCCAAATATTTTTTCAGAGGTACTGTAGATGCAGATAAAAATTATTTTTAATTTGCAACCTGATGGATGTCAGTATAGATGGACTAATACAACAAGTCCCACACACAGCTAGAAGCCCAATATTTTTTCAGAGGTAGATGCAGAAAAAAATATATTCAGTTTGCAACCTGATGGAGGTCAGTATAGATGGAGTAATAGAACAAGTCCCACACACAGCTAGAAGCCCAAATATTTTTTCAGAGGTAGATGCAGATAAAAATTATTTTTAATTTGCAACCTGATGGATGTCAGTATAGATGGAATAATAGAGAAAGTCCCACACACTGCTAGAAGGCCAAATATTTTTTCAGAGCTAGATGCAGATAAAAATTATATTCAATTTGCAACCTGATGGAGGTCAGTATAGATGGACTATTAGAGAAAGTCCCACATACTGCTAGAAGGCCAAATATTTTTTCAGAGCTAGATGCAGATAAAAATTATATTCAATTTGCAACCTGATGGAGGTCAGTATAGATGGACTAATAGAACAAGTCCCACACACAGCTAGAAGCCCAAATATTTTTTCAGAGGTACTGTAGATGCAGATAAAAATTATTTTTAATTTGCAACCTGATGGAGGTCAGTATAGATGGACTAATAGAGAAAGTCCCACACCCTGCTAGAAGGCCAAATATTTTTTCAGAGCTAGATGCGGAAAAAAATTATATTCATTTGCAACCTGATGGAGGTCAGTATAGATGGACTAATAGAGAAAGTCCCACACACTGCTAGAAGGCCACATATTTTTTCAGAGGTAGATGCAGAAAAAAATATATTCAGTTTGCAACCTGATGGAGGTCTGTATAGATGGATTAATAGAACAAGTCCCACACACAGCTAGAAGCCCAATATTTTTTCAGAGGTAGATGCAGAAAAAAATATATTCAGTTTGCAACCTGATGGAGGTCAGTATAGATGGACTAATACAACAAGTCCCATACACAGCTAGAAGCCCAATATTTTTTCAGAGGTAGATACAGAAAAAAATATATTCAGTTTGCAACCTGATGGAGGTCTGTATAGATGGATTAATAGAACAAGTCCCACACACAGCTAGAAGCCCAATATTTTTTCAGAGGTAGATGCAGAAAAAAATATATTCAGTTTGCAACCTGATGGAGGTCAGTATAGATGGACTAATACAACAAGTCCCACACACAGCTAGAAGCCCAATATTTTTTCAGAGCTAGATGCAGAAAAAAATTATATTCAATTTGCAACCTGATGGAGGTCAGTATAGATGGACTAATAGAATGATGCTATGCCCAAAAGATTTTACTTCACTAGGTGCAGTAATAAAATTGGTATTCTATACACAGGTGGTATATCTTGCAACACAGATAGGCTACTCCACTGACTAACACACTCTGCAATAGGCCTAAAAGGATTAGCTTTGCTAGATTCAGCCAAATGCTGTGAAAAAAACTTGCACAGCACTGGCACAGACCTGCCTGGCAAAAACTGATAGGAACTGATGTAACCTAGTCCTGAAAAGGACTCCAATTACAATTAGTCTTTACTCCCACAATCTATCTATTTAAGAGCACAGACCTGCCTGATAAAAGTCGTAGGAAATGCTGTAACCTAGTCCTTAAAAGGACTGCAATCACAACTATTCCCTACTCCCAAGCAATCTGTAGATTTGTGCGAAAATTGGCTTGAAATTAACAAGGTATAGCGCACACAGCAACAGCGGTGCCATCTAACACGCAGCTGCAGCAGTGAGAAAATGGTGGCGACGGGGAAAATGGCTTGGTCTTATAGGGCAAGGACATGTGACATACACTGCCAATGACACATGCCCTTGCTTGTGTGAAAAAAAGCACTTCGCTCCGTGTGTGCGCTGCTGATAGGCTGACAGATTGCACCTCCCCACTGTAAATGCGGGAAAGAGAAAAAAAAAATGGAGATCTTCATTGTTCCTGCAGAGATCCATCCCCTGCCCCTCCCCCCACCCCGCTGTACACTCAAACTGCGTATTAACATTAATTTTCATCATTACTGAGAAAAAATCCAGTTATGATTTTGGTGCACGAACAGTTATCGAACATAACCTCGAACAGCCGAATTTTTCTCAAATTGTTCGTGTTCGCCGAACGGCTCGAACACCGCCCAAAACAGCTCGAATTTGAGATTGGCGAACAGTTCGAGTAGAACAACGCTCATCTCTAGTGGTAACACCAGCTGGTGTTGAGCGCTGTCCGACATCGATAGCACCACCTTTGGATCAAGGCAACCTAACATGTCCGCCTGCATCTTCCTCACAGACCGGCAGTTTGCCGGGGACACCCTTATCAACCCCGTCTAAGCACAATAGCCAGCCCTCGGTCCCTCAGATGTGGACAAGTAAAAGACCATTTCCTCCTAGCCATGAGAAAGCTAAGAGGTTGAATTTCACCATCTGCATGCTCTTGGCTACAGAAATGCTGCCTTTCCGCCTGGTGGACACAGAGGATTTTCGAGACCTTATGTCCGTCGCAGTGCCCCAGTACCAGATGCCCAGTCGGCACTACTTCTCAAAGAAAGGTGTGCCTGCGCTCCACCAGCATGTCACACACAACATCACCGCTTCTTTGAGAAACTCTGTGTGTGACAGGGTGCATTTCACCACAGACACTTGGACCAGTAGGCATGGACAGGGGCGTTACATGTCGCTGACTGGGCACTGGGTAACTATGGTGACAGCAGGACAAGGGGCTGCTGTCCAAGTCTTGCCGTCCCCACGAGTTGTGCGCCAATCCTCTTTATGTCAAAGTTCCTCCACTGCTTCTGCCTCCTCAACCTCCTCTCGGTCTTCCACCTGCACCCAAAGCCTGTCTGGTCATGCCACAAGCTTTCTAACTGCGCAGAAGGGATCCTGCACACCTCCTTACTATGCTGGCAGTAGGGCTCAACGTCATCAGGCGGTTTTTACATTGAAATGTCTGGGAAATGTGAGTCACACAGCTGAGGAGTTGTGGTCAGCTCTGGAGAACCAATTTCATGAATGGTTGTCTCCACTGGACCTGAAACCAGGGAAGGCCGTGTGCGACAATGCTGCAAACCTGGGTGCCCCCCTTTGCCGGGGCAATGTCACACACGTGCCTTGTATGGCTCACGTGTTGAACCTGGTTGTCCAGCAATTTTTAGCCCACTATCCCAGACTAGATGGCCTTCTGCAGAGGGCACGGTCGCTGTGTGCTCACTTCCGCCGTTCGCATCCCGCAGCTCAGCGACTTACATCTCTACAGAAATCGTTGGGCCTGCCACTTCACCGGCTAAAATGCGATGTGCCTACCCGGTGGAATTCAACTCTGCACATGTTGCAGCGACTGTGGCAGCACCGACAAGCCCTGGTGCAATACGTTCTGACGTATAGCCTGGGCCAACGAGATCCAGAGGTGGGGCAAATCAAGCTGGAGGAGTGGTCTCAGATCAGGGACCTATGCACCCTTCTGCACAGTTTTGAAATGGCGACGAAGATGTTTAGTGCTGACGATGCCATTATCAGCATGACTATTCCGGTGATTTACATGCTGGAGCACATGTTAAACAGAATTCGGAGTCAGGTGGTGGCACAAGAGGAGGTGGAGGAAGTAGAGGAGGAGGAGTTGTATGCGGAAGGGCTAACATCTGCAAGGTCCAGACGGTCGGCAGCACCAAGGCGGCAGGCATGTGAGGGTGGGGGAGATGGTTTTACCAGGGCGCATGGTAGCAGCCAAACTAGTGAGGAAGGTGCAGGAGCCCAGGAAGAAGTGGAGGACGAACTGATGGAAGACTCATCAGATGAGGGAGACCTTGATCACATTTCTGTTGTGCGAGGTTGGGGGGAGAGGACAGAGGAAGGAAGCATGATTGTTACCTCGCCACCAACACAACAGGGACTTGGTGCTCCTGGATGCGCAACACACATGAGTGCCTTCTTGCTGCACTACCTGCAACATGACCCTCGAATTGTGAGAATTAGAAATAATCCTGACTACTGGGTTGCCAGACTGTTAGATCCCCGGTACAAAAGTAAATTTGCAGAAATTATTCCTGCCATAGAAAGGGATGCACGCATGCAGGAGTATCAGCAGAGACTGTGGCAGAATCTTACATGTGCTTTTCCACAAAATACCAGTGGTGCACGTAGTGAATCTCACAGTTCCAACTTGCCAACCGTGGGACCGTCAAGTGTTCAGCACTCAAACTGTAACAGAACCACAGTATCTGCTGGTAACATCAATTTTGCGGAATCATTTCACCACTTTTTTAGCCCATCCTTTGCAAGGCCACAGGAGACAAGAAGTCTGACACATAGTCAACGCCTAGAGATGATGGTACAGGAGTATCTCCAAGTAAACATTGAAGCCATGACTGTGTCACTGGACCCTTGCTCTTTTTGGGCTTCCAATCTGGATAAATGGCCGGAGCTAGCCACTTACGCCTTGGAGATCTTGTCATGCCCCGCAGCCAGCGTTCTGTCTGAACGTGTGTTCAGCGCTGCTGGTTGTGTGCTGACAGATAAGCGCACGCGGCTCTCCACTGATAATGTAGACAGACTCACGTTCATAAAGATGAACAAATCATGGATCCGAAACGACTTTTCTACCCCTGTGTCATCCTGGGGAGAGTAAAAGCTTGATGATTGGTTAAAATCACCCTACCAACCGTTTTAAGCTTTCAAATTACTAATCATGTTTATCTGTATCTTGGCTGGAAAATAATTTGGGCTTTGTAGCAGTGTGCAGCACTGATTCTATTAGGCGATCTATAATAAGCGCCACCAGATTTAAAATTACTAATCATGTTTATCTGTATCTTGACTGGAAAATAATTTGGGCTTTGTAGCAGTGTGCAGCACTGATCCTATTAGGCCATCTATACTAAAGCTTCACCAGATTTAAAATTAATAATAATTTTTAGCTGCATCTAGCCCGGAAAATAATTTTGGGGCTCCGAGATGCGCAAGACACATAAGTGCCTTCTTGCTGCACTACCTGCAGCATGACCCTCATATTGTCAGAATTCGAAGTAATCATGACTACTGGGTTGCCACACTCTTAGATCCCCCAAACTTTTCGATCAACCTTTTCATTTTAATAAAGACCAAAAAAATAGTCATTTTTGAAATTATAAGCATTAGCAGGTTGTTAGAAACTGAAATCAAACAGTTTTCAACTCAAAACTTTATTCTAGGTGATGTTACATTTTCACATAGGACCCCTTGTTCGAAAGGAGCTTCTGAACTCTCTCATCCATTGAATTTGTCAGGTTTTGGATGGTTTCTGCTTCAATTGTTTTGCATGAGGACAGAATACCCTCCCAGAGCTGTTGCTTAGATGTGAACTGCCTCCCGCCATCATAGACACTCCTTTTAATGATGCTCCAAAGGTTCTGAATGGGGTAGAGGTCAGGGGAGCATGGGGGTCACACCATAAGTTTGTCCCCTTTTATGCCCATATCAGCCAGAGATGCAGATGTTTTATGTGCAGCATGAGATGGTGCATTATCATGCAAAAAAATGATCTTGCTGTGAAATACACGGTTCTTCTTCTTGAACCATGGCAGGAAGTGCTGTTTGAGAAAATCCACATACATTATGGAGTTCATCTTTAGCGCCTTCAGGGATCCTAAAGGGGCCGACAATCTCTCTCCCCATGATTCCAGCCCAAAACATTACTCCACCTCCTCCTTGTTGGCGCTGTAGCCGTGTTTGCATGGGGTGTCCATCAACCAGCCATCCTCCACTCCATCCATCTGGACCATCGAGCACTGCACGGCAATCATCCGTGAACAAAACAGTTTTGAAATCAGTCTTCATGTAATGTTTGGCTCACTGGAGCCGTTTCTGCTTGTGTGAAGTGGATAGAGGAGGTCGACAGGATGGCGTACGCACAGCTGCAAACCTCTGAAGGACCCTGCATCTTGTTGTTCGGGGGACGTTGCAGGCACCAGCAGCTTCAAAAACTTGTCTGCTGCTATGACAAGGCTTTTTTGCCGCTGCTCTTTCAACCTGACGTAATTGCCTGTAGGAAAGAGTCCTCAATTTGCCCTTATCAGCACGCACACGTGTGTACTGTGAATCAGCTACATACTTCTTGATTGCCAAGACACTTCATCCTGATCATCGCACAATGTTGATTGTAGTCATGCCTTGAACTAAACACTCCACAATTTGTTGCTTCTCAGCAGCCGACACATCCTTTTTCTTTCCCATTTTGGCAGAAAATGTAGGCTGCTTAATAATGTGAGACAGCCTTCTTAAGTAGTCTTGCCTTTCATTGGACACACCTGCCAAACTAATTAGCACAGGTGTCTGCAATTGCTTACAGTGATATAAAGAGCCCTGACACACATCACCATCAATGAGTTTAACTGACAAACAAACAAATTCTTCCCTTATCACTCCTAAACACTTTTTGCATAATAATTTGGAACACAGTGTACATGTGCTTTTCCACAAAACACCAGTGGTTCACGTAGTGAATCTTACAGTTCTAACTTGCCAACCGTGGTCTGTATGGAGTTGTTCAATAAAGGGCCCAAAATTAAGATAACATAGATGGGAGAGGTCTCTATGAATAGGAATTCCTAAGTATTTGATACCCTGTGAGGGCCAGGCAAAGGGAAAGTTGGACTGGATGGAATCCTATATGGATTTGGGGAGGGAGACATCGAGGGCCTCAGACTTCGCTGCATTGATTTTAAAATTTGACCATGTAACAAAGTGATCTATTTCAGCCATAACAGCATGGATGGATATATGTGATTGAGTGATATATACTAGGACATCATCAGCAAATAGAGAGCACTTGTACTCGGTGCCTCCCACCTCAATCCACCTAATATTGGGGTTATGGCGAATTGATGAGAGCAGGTGCTCCGTCACTAGGATGTATAAGAGAGGGGACAGAGAACATCCCTGCCTTGTCCCATTGGTGATTGTGAAAGGTGATGAAAATGTTCTGACGCGCCCCCTGGGCCTTGGGACACCCGGAGCCGGACCCTTTTTGGTGGATGCTGGTGGTTGTAGTCTCCGTGGCGGCGACCCGGTTCCGTGGCTCAGGGCGGTCAAACCAGGGGCGGAACTATTTATGTGGTTTTGATGTTTAAATGTCCGACTACGCCACAGGGCAGTGTATGCGGAGGATGTGGGTGATGGTGCAGGGCAGCAGCAGTAACGACACGGAGTCAGTGATGCAGTCCAGGGCCTTTACTCACAGTTCTTATTATCCAGACCACGTCTGCAGGTAACAGCTGCCCACGTCGTACTGTGCTCACCAGGTGAGGGGCTCAGACAACTCCCAGATAACTTTGGAGCGCTTCACAGGACCCCCTTTGTGTGTCCTTTGTCTGGCCTTTCTTACCAACCCTTCTGTCTGGCTGCCTCGGGCCTCCTCTTGGTAAACTTGGCGCCAGTTTCCCTGACCCTATGTGGTGCCTTCCTAGCAGGTGTAGCGAGGGGCTGCGCCACATAAAATGTCACAGCCTCCTGTTTCTAGCTGAGGGTCGTTTCCTGCCTCCACTAGTTTCGGGGACCGGTCTCCCCCTTTGGCCTGACCCCTCCACGCAGGTGGATTCGGGCGTGTGGTGGCGACTCGCCCGTCCTCACCCCTGGGATCCCTTCATTCCTCGTTCCTGGAGCCTTCTCCGCTCCTCTTCCTTCCTTCTCCCTCTTCCAGGCCTGGGCCTCTGTTACTAGGTCCGCCTCCGGAGCAGAGCTCATGCAGAGCCCCTGCTCCCTGCCACTTCTGCTCAGACTTCTCTGCACTGAACTAAGATGGTGCCCACCTTTTATACTCCCTTCTCAATGCACCCAGGAACTGCTTCCTCCCTGCTCCTGCACTACAGGGTTCCCCTTCCTCAGTGTTCCCTCCCCCCACTCCTTCCAGGGACAGGGACTGTCGTGCCCATCTCAGGGGCATATTGGTCGCCCTGCCCCACGGCAATGTGGTGTAATGCATGCAGGTGTCGGGTCCTGATCCACACTACATCCTTACCTGAGAGTAAGATATCACACCTCTGGGTGAGGTGCAATACCTCTGTAGCAACCGAGCCCTCAGGGTGCTACAGTTCCATTTATCTTCAGCCTAGGTGACGTATTGCGATACAGGGCCGTGATTTTGGCTATAAAAGGGTCCCCTAGACCCCTACCCCAAGCTTTTTAAGAGAATCATATATGGCGTGCCAGGAGACTCTATGGAATGCTTTCTCAGCATCCAACGAGAGTATCTAATTACAAATTTTTAACTGCATCTAGCCCAGGAAATACTTTGTGCCTAGTAGCAGTGTCTGCTAGTCAGCGGATTATCCCGGCTGTTAAGCAAGCTACACCACCTGTAGTTTGGACACTTAATTTTTTCAAAGGAAATGCTTCGGGACCACGGGATACTCAGTGAAGAGCATCAGGAGGCACCCCAAGGCATAGGGGCTGGGACTGGCAGTAGGATGCCTTGCGGTGGACAGCCGAGCTCGATCCTTATAAAAGCTTTTTAACTGCAGCAGCTTTAGTGGACGCTACTGGAGCTGGAATTACGCGGCTGCTGGCATGAGACTTGCCCTCCAATAGATCCTTGTAAATGGATTTAAAGTGTATTCATTCAAATTAGAGAGACAATTTAAATTAAAAAGCTTAGAGCTGCCTCCACCACAGGGGGGCTCGCTCGACCCACCAGCGGACAGGCACCAGTATTGGGAGAGGGGGGCTGGCCGTCAGGGTTCACCGCGGCTCTGGCACAAACCCGGCGATGCGGAGGTGGCACGGGCAGGAGCGGACTGAACGTGTCGGCTTCTCACTTTTTGGATTTTAGAAGGGCATGACATGCCTATATCTGTGTCTCCCCCTCCTTTTACTCCTCCACCTCTTTTCTTTTCGCATGACTACATGTACTTGTCACTTTTCCATGTGTTAGTTGTGTCTTCTGAGCAGTTTGTCAGCTTTTGGACACCTTTGAAGGTGTTTTCTATGTGTTTCTATGTGTTTTTGTTTGCCTGCCATTGGTTTTAACGGTGTTCGAAGGCGTTCGACGAACAGTTCGGCGAACACACGGGTGTTCGACGAACCTAACCGAACTCGAACACTACGGGGGTGGCTCAACACTAGTGGCAAGCAGAGGAAAATGACTAATCAATCCCAAATTTCTTACAAAAACGCTCTCCAGAACTTGGAGATAAATTGCACCCCCTATCAGATACAATGCTTAAAGGAATTCCATGAAATCTCATCACATGATTGATAAATAACCTAGAAAGTGTTTAAACACTGGGTAACCCTGATAAAGGAACAAAATGTGCCTGTTTACTGAATTGATAAAACCCAAGAGAGAAACAAAATGAGCAAATTTGCTGTAAGTAAATAAGTAAAAGCAATAGTGCGTATAAATAACTATTCAATGCAGGTGAGGGCATGGCCTCTCTTTCTTTGAGCTGTACATAATGTTCATATAGCTTCCCATTTGCTGGGTATCCATTTGGAACCCGGTTCTACTCTGCCCTTAATAACATTAACGTCACTTTGACACATGGTAAGGTTTTCATATTAGAGGTTATGACCATCCTGATTGGTACACATTGACGCTGATGAGATGGCTATTTTTGATAAAAAATGGTGCTTACTAAGTACCACGTTTACTGCGTTATATATATTTATATATGCACTGTTGCTTTTACTTATTTGCTTACAGCAGGGTATATGTTCATTTGTTTCTGTCTTGGGTTTTGTCTCTTTATTGGCCAGTGTGAACTTGTTCTTATTTTGTATGCATGCAAACTTATACCGCAGATAATTTTTTCAGTTCTTCTTACTGACGTGGTCAACTACCACCCAAATAATAGTCTTCCCTCCAGGCAAAGGCAAATCAGTAATAAAATCCATGTACAAATGAGTCCATGGTCTTTCTTGAACTGGCAATGGAGCCAATTCCCCGGATGGCCGGTTATGACAGACTTTAGTGCATGCGCAAACATCACAAGCGGATACAAAATCTTTAATATCATTGAGCATTGATGGCCACCAAAAGAGACTAGCAATAGCTTTCAGCATAGCTGTGACCCCATGATGACCACTCAAGACGAAATCAGGAAACTCCTGCAACAAACTTAATCTTACATACACAAGCACAAATTATTTGGACCCTGGAGCAGCTGAAGGAGCCAACGACTGAACTTCACGGATCTCTGCTTCCAACTCCAAGGATACCTTAGGAACCACAATACCCTGAGTAAGAAAAGAGGATGGAGGTTCTGGGAGAGAAACTGAATCAAAGCTGCATGATAAAGCATCAGTCCTAACATTCTTGGACCCCGGCCTGAACGTGATAGAAAAATTTAATCTAGAAAAAAATAAAGACCATCTGGCTTGTCTTGGGGATAACCGTTTAGCCGATTCAACGTAAGTTAAGTTTTTATGATCCGTCGCAACAGTGACTTGATAAATAGCTCCCTCAAGAAAATGTCTCCATTCTTCAAAAGTTAATTTGACAGCGAGCTGCTTGTGATTCCCAACATCATAATTTATCTCTTCAGTAATTTTCCTAGAGAAAAATGCACAGGACCGGAGTTGATCAGATTTTTCGGACCTTGAGACAAAACAGCCTCTACTCTGAGACATCCACCAATAAATGGTTTCTGGAGCTCAGGTTGGATTAAAACTGGAGCGGACATGAAACAGTCTTACAAGTTACTAAAGGCTCCAAAAGCAACTGATGACCAACCTTTTAGATCCACCCCCTTATGTGTAATATCAATAAGAGGTTTAGTGATCTGGGAAAAACCCCTAATAAATTTTCTATAGTTACTGGCGAATTCTAGAAGACGCTGCAATGCTTTAAGGTCAAGAACTTGAACCTAATAAATTAAAGCTTGCACCTTCCCAGGATCCAGCCTAAGCCCTTCAGCCTATACAAGCCCAGGAACGATATTTCTTGAACACAAAAAGTACATTTCTCCAATTTAGCAAACAAAGAATTTTCCCTAAGCTTTTGTAAGACAAACGGACATGTTCATAGTGCAAATCCAAATCAGGGGAAAAAATAGAATGTCATCAAGGTATGCCACAATAAACCTTCCAATACAATCAGAAAATATAGCATTCATAAAGTTTTGAAAGACTGCTGGTGCATTGGTTAACCCAGAAAGCATAAGAAGATATTCAAATAGATCCTCAGTTGTGATGAGCGAGCACGAAAATGCTCGGGTACTCGTTGCTCGAGTCAAGCAAATTGAAATGCTCGAGTGCTCGGTCCGAGCAACGAGCCCAATGTAAGTCTATGGGAAACTCGAGCTTTTTTCCGTCAGCCCCCCGGCAGTCTGCAGAGGGCCTAAAAATTGCCCAAATCGATGGGAACAGTGCTCAAATGACATGGGAACAGCATGGGGAAGACCCCTGGAAGCATTTCTGACTCCCAGGTCACTGCTGTCAACAACGTGGTCAGAGTATTTTGCCACTTTCACGGACTCACAATAAAACATACAAAAACAAAACCAAAATGGATTTTCCTTTGAAAAATGTTAAGGAACATCCTTTCCAGAGTAAAGCCTTGTATATAAGTCAAAATAAGTAACAAAAAACAAAAATGCTTCTCCACACCATGGGCTATGTTCACACATAGCATTTTTGATGCGTTTTTGCACTTTTGCATTGCTTTCAACGGTGAAAAATACATTCACCAGTAAATGTCATTTTAACATTTTACAACGTTATCTGGCCATGTGGTGTGTGAGACATCATCAGACACATCCTGTTTCATTTATGAAGGAGGGAATCTGAAAGTCACAAACACTATTTTTATATGGCCATCAGGCGGCCCTCACTATTGTTAGAGGGCCATCAGCCGGCTATGGTTTGCTGTTCCCATTATTAACGAGTGGGTCTCCTATACTGTTATTGCATATGCAGTCACTGCAAGGGCTGCCAAAAATGTTGACGCACCCATATACCCCTTTGAAGAGACATAGAGTAGGAACTCGGTGAAAAAAAAATTTCCCATTATAAAGAAGTGGGTCTCCTATAGTGGTAATGCCTATGAAATGACTGCAAGCGCTGCTAAAATTTGGGAAAAACTCCAATACCAATTTAAAGACACATAGAGCTGGGCCACAGTAGCGACATGATCCCATTAGAAAGGAGAGGGTCTGCTATACAGTTAAATGGTATGCAGTGAATGCAACGGCTGGCCAAAATTTGAAGGAACTCCAATATCCCTTGCAAGAGACGTAGAGGTTGGAGGGCCTCCTGAAAACAATGTTCCCATTATTAGGAGGTAGGTCTGCCATACTGTTTGCCTATGCAGTGAATGCAACGGCTGCCAAAAATTTGGAGGCACTCCAATGTCCTTTGCAAGAGACATAGCGGTCGGAGGGCCTCCTGAAAATAATGTTCCCTTTAGTAGGAAATGGGTCTCCCATACTGTTTGCCTATGCAGTGAATGCAATGGCTGCCAAAAATTTGGAGGAACTCCAATGTCCCTTGCAAGAGACGTAGATATGGTGATGTGGAGGATGAGGAAAAGGAGGAGGACAAGAGCAAATAGATAATAATTATAAGGCACAGCAGAATCAAGGAGGACGTTGGTACGGTCGGCAAGGTACTGAGCATCTTCTGTCCTTGTGAGAGTATCCCGCGCCTCAGAGCCTGTGCGATGGGAGGGTCTGAGAAAACTGTCCCAGAACTTTGACAGTGTTCCTCTGCCTCTGCTGGATTGCATTTGTGTCTCTCTCACCTGTACTCCTTGGTTGTCTAACAAACTGTGACCTCTGTCGTCAGCGTTTTCAGATGCAAATTTTTTAAATAATTCCGCAACAAGGGCCTTCTCGTACTGCCCCATTATATTAGGCCTGTCCTGCATGGGAATAAGAGACAGAAAGTTCTCCTTGTAGCGTGGGTCTAGAAGTGTCACCAACCAGTAATGACTGTCACCCAAAATTTGGACAACGCGAGGGACACGGGAAAGGCAGCGTAACATAAACTCAGCCATGTGTGCCGGACTGCAAAGAGGCAAGACTTCTATATACTCACCAAGAGGATGACTGACCATGCTCTCCTCCTCATCCTCCTCCTCCTCCTTTTTGTCCTCAGCCCATCCACGCTGAACTGACGGTATGACAGTTGTATAGGTAGTAACGTTTATAGCGCAGGAAACTAGCTCCTCTTCTTCCTCCACTTTCTCCTCTTCCTCATTGTCACCCAAACCATGTTGGAATGAAATGAGACTGGGCTGTGTAGAATCACCCTGTATGGTTCCTTGCTCCATCTCATCGTGCTCGACCTGCAATGCATCCTCTTTAATTTTGAGCAGAGAGCGTTTCAGAAGACAGAGAAGCAGGATGGTGGCGCTAATTATGGCGTCATCGCCACTCACCATCTTGGTGGAGTCCTCAAAGTTTTGGAGGATGGTACAGATATCTGACATTCATGTCTACTCGTGAGGTCTTATGCATGAAGTCTGACCTGAATACCGATGGCCTTGTTGATGCTGGTAGTCAACAACTGCCCTCTTCAGCTCACAAATCCTTCCCAACATCTGCAATGTAGTGTTCCAATGCGTGGGAACATCGCACACCAGCCGGTGAGCTGAAAGCTGCAACCGCTGCTGAAGCACAGCAAGGGGCGGAAGCTATAGTTGACAATCTAAAATGGGCACACATGCGCCATACTTTAACAAGCAGATCTGGCAGATCGGGGTAGGCTTTGAGAAACCGCTGAACCACAACGTTAAACATATGGGCCAGGCATGGTACGTGTGTGGGCTCACCTCGCTTCAGAGCAGCCACCAGGTTCCGGTCATTGTCACATGACCATGCCTGGCTGTAGGGTCAGCGGTGTCAGCCACAGATCTGCCTTCTCTTTCAGAGCTGTCCGCAAAACTCCAGCGTTGTGATGTTTGTCACCTAAGCATATTAGCTTCAGGACAGCCTGTTGCTTCTTGGCCGAGGCAGTGCTGCAGTGCTTCCAGCTTGTGACTGATGTGTTCATTTTGGAGATGGATGCTGAAGAGGAGGAGAAGGCTGAGTAGGATGAGGTGCAGGAGCTGTAGACTGTGGGGGCAACCCTGATTGACCTAGGGCCCACAATGCTCGGCGTCGGGAGGACGTGTTCCGTCCCAAGGTCCGACTGGGTCTCGGCTTCCACTATGTTAATCCAGTGTGCCGTCAGCTATATGCACCGCCCCTGCACACAATCACTTGTCCATGAGTCCGTGGTTAGGAGGACTTTCCCAGTAACTGCATTATGGAGGGCACGGCTAATGTTGTGGGACACGTGCTCATGTAATGCGGGGACGGCGCACCGGGAGAAATAGTGGCGGCTGGTGACTGAGTACTGAAGGACGGCCGCCGTCATCAGGTTGTGGATAGCTTCTGTCTCCACTGCAGGCCTGGCAGGTTGTGCAAATGGCCTTTTTGGGGTTATTGACAGAGTCTTTAAAAAACAAGCAGACTCGGGAAGAACTAACAGTTGTACTGCCAACTTCCTTCGTGTTGGTGTTACGGGGAACGGTTGCCTGCCTTCTGTCTACGGCCACCACACTGCTTCTTCCTGCCTGTTGGGGTGCTCTGCCTCATTCCCCCTGTGTGCTGCTGCCCTCGCTCTGCATGTCCTCCTGCCAGGTTGGGTCAGTTACTATATCATCCATCACCTCGTCTTCCATTTCCGCACCCTGGTCCTCCTCCTGACTTTTTGGCAATTGTGTCTCATCATGGTCCATCTCTTGTGACACTTTCCCATCGTCGCCTTTGTATGACCGTGGCTGTTCAAATATTTGGGCATCGTTACATGCGATCTCCTCTTGTCCCGCCTCAAGTGGACCAGGCGAGAGGCCCGAATCTATAAATGGAAAAGTGAACAGCTCTTCGAAGTGTCCAAGTGTGGGATCAGTTGTCTCTGGGCACTCGGCATAGTGGGAGGAAGGAGGATCAGGGTGAGTAATATGTGGTCCAGACTCACGGCTACTGAGACTTGACCGCGTGGAAGACAGGGTGGTGGTGGTGGCAAAGTGACTGGAAGCATTATCTGCTATTCAACCAATAACCTTTTCACACTGCTCTGTGTTCAATAGTGGTGTTCTGCGGTCTCATTTAAATTGGGACAGGAAGGTCAAGCGAGAAGATGTGGGTTGTAGCATCGGCGTCTCTGCCTCCTGCCGGGCAGAGACGCCGTTCCCCTCACCGCCACGGCCCTGGTCCGGCGTCTTCCGGCTCACGTCCTGCAGCTGCTGTGGCCCGCACTGTGCGCAACTTCCTGGGCAATGTGCTTAGGGCACGCGCGCTCTCCCTCCCTCTTAAAGGGGCTGCGCGCGCCGTCCTAAAAAGTCCCCGGCCAATGGCCGGAGGACTTCCCCTATTTAAAGCACCTCCTCCAATATGGAGGTGCCTGTGCAAGGATGTTGTTCTGTGTGCTAACACTTGCTTCAGCCCTCAGGTCCCGCTGCCTGTCAGTCCTGCCCGCCAGTCTGCCTGTCAGTCCTGCTCGCCAGTCTGCCTGCCAGTTATCTGCCGTGCCTGCCCGCCTGCTTACCTGGACCACCTGCCTGTTACCTGTCGTGCCCGCCAGCTTGCCTACCTGGAAGCACCTGCCTGTTACCTGTAGTGCATGCCAGCTTGCATACCTGGAGCACCTGCCTGTTACCTGTCACGCCCACCAGCCAGTCTATCCGGAGCACCTGCCAGTTACCTGCCGTTCCCGCCTGCTCGCCTACCAGGAGCACTCGTCTGGCTATCTGCTGAACCAGCCTGCTTATCTATCCAGACCACCCATCAGCCTTCCTGCCGTGCACATCCGCTGTACTGGTCAGTTCCTGCCATCTGACCCGTGGGAGTCACCTGCTCTCACACACGGACGGTCTCAGAGTGGCACCTGGTCCCCCTTGTAACAACCCTGGCGGCATGCTGGCATTGCTTACCACCTCCCACCATGCAAGACCGCCATCTTACCTATCAGTCCAGGCTGCACACTTTGCTCCATTACCTGCTGTGTGCATGTCTGTTGTCTGATTTCTTAGGGTGGCGGCACGGTTACTGCCTGTTTCTTATAGTTACTGTGTGCACAGTCCTAATGCATTCCCAGCTTTTGGTTATGAGTCACTGGATACTTAAACCCCCTCCACCCCGTAGGAGGTCCCTGAGCAACACTTTCTTTCAGTGTGTTCAATGCAACTGAATTGCCAGGTCCTGTCCTGTATCTTGTCTGTTTCCGCCACCCTGGGGGATGTATACCCAGGCTTGTTACCTGTATCTGTGACTTCTAGTCTGTTTCCGCCATCCTGGGGGCTGAGTTCCCAGGCTCATTCCTGTATCTTGTTCCTGGTTCAGTTCCTGTCTGAACAGTGTCCTAGCCTGTTACTTTTTTGTCTCTATGTTCGTATCTTCCCTTTTCCTGCAGTGTCTGAACCTGCACCTAACTCCAACTCGTTGTCTCTGTACTTCTGTTTGTGAGTTTAGTGTCCACTCGCTATTTCATTGTAAGTACCTTGTGTGTATTTGCTCTGCTCTGCTTGTCTACCGCACTTGCGGGTTTTGCTCTGCTCTGCTTGTCTACCGCATCTGCAGGATTTGCTCTGCTCTGCTTGTCTACCGCACCTGCGGGTTTTGCTCTGCTCTGCTTGTCTACTGCACCTGAGGGTTTTGCTCTGCTCTACTTGTCTACCGCACCTGCGTGTTTTGCTCTGCTCTGCTTGTCTACCGCACCTGCGGGTTTTGCTCTGCTCTGCTTGTCTACCGCACCTGCGGGTTTTGCTCGGACCTGCTTGTCTACCGCACCTGCAGGTTTTGCTCTGCTCTGCTTGTCTACCGCACCTGCAGGTTTTGCTCTGCTCTGCTTGTCTACCGCACCTGCGTGTTTTGCTCTGCTCTGCTTGTCTACCGCACCTGCGGGTTTTGCTCTGCTCTGCTTGTTTACTGCACCTACGGGTTTTGCTCTACTCTGCTTGTCTACCACACCTGCGGGTTTTGCTCTGCTCTGCTTGTCTACTGCACCTGCGGGTTTTGCTCTGCTCTGCTTGTTTACCGCATCTGCGGGTTTTTCTCTGCTCTGCTTGTTTACCGCACCTACGGGTTTTGCTCTACTCTGCTTGTTTACCGCACCTGCGGGTTTTCCTCTGCTCTGCTTGTCTACTGCACCTGCGGGTTTTGCTCTGCTCTGCTCTGCTTGTCTACCGCACCTGCGGGTTTTGCTCTGTTCTGCTTGTCTACCACACCTGCGGCTCTGTTCCTGTATCCCAGTGTACTGTACTGGTCCCTATCCTGCCTGCATTCCTACCTGCCAGTACCCACCTGTCTGCACACCAGCCGTGCCTGCCAGTACCCACCTGTCTGCATACCAGCTGTGCCTGCCAGTACCCACCTGTCTGTATGCCAGCCTAACTTGCCTGTCCCTGCATTCCCTGGTGTGGGTCAACATCTGTGACCAGGGTCTGACCAGGAATAGCACCTGGTCCCTCTGCTCGGTTCCTCCCTGGTTCACGGAGTCGACTGAGCCACCGTGCGACCTTGGTGAGACCGAGTTGATACGTAGTCACGCCCCTCCAGGCACTCCTCGGTTCATGGTCCAGTGGGATCACTAACCACGCTCACACCAGTCAGTCTGGGCGTGTGCGTAACACCCCTGCTCGGTCCCACCATGGTTCATGGAGTCGATTGAGCCGCCATGCGACCTTGGTCAGGCAGAGTAGGCACTAAGTCACGCCCCTCTGGTCCCTCCTTGCAACGAAGCACAGAGCAGTGTGAAAAGTTTATTGGTTGGATAGCAGATAATGCTTCCAGTCATTTAGCCACCACCACCACCACTTAGTCTTCCACACGGTCAAGTCTCAGCAGCTGTGAGTCTGGACCGCATATTCCTCACCCTGAACCTCCTTCCTCCCACCACGCCGAGTGCTCAGAGACAACTGATCCCACACTTAGACACTCCGAAGAGCTGTTCACTTTCCCATTTATAGATTCGCACGTGTCCCAAAACATTAGCAGTGCCCTCAACAATGCGGTTACCGGGAAAGTCTACCTAACCACTGACACGTGGACAAGTGCTTGTGGGCAGGGACGGTACATCTCGCTGATGGCACACAGGGTTAACATAGTGGAAGCCGGGACCCAGTTGGACCTTGGAATGGAACACGTCCTCCCGACGCCAAGGATTGCAGGCCCTAGGTCAATCAGGGTTGCCTCCACAGTCTACAGCTCCTGCACCTCATCCTCCTCAGCCTCCTCCTCCTCTTCAGCCTCCATCTCCGAAATGACCACATCAATCACAAGCTGGAAGCTCTGCAGAACTGCCTCTCTCAAGCGGCAACAGGCTGTACTGAAGCTAATATGCTTAAGTGAAAAACCGCACAATGCTGAAGAGTTGTGGACAGCTCTGAAAGAGCAGGCAGATCTGTGGCTCACACTGCTGAACCTACAGCCAGGCATGGCTGTGTGTGACAATGGCCATAACCTGGTGGCGGTTCTGAGGCGAGGCGAGCTCACACACGTACCATGCCTGGGCCATGTGCTTAACCTCGTGGTTCAGCGGTTTCTCAAATCCTACCCAGAACTGCCAGATCTGCTTGTTAAAGTACGCCGCCTGTGTGCCTATTTTAGAACGTCACCAACAGCTTCCGCCGCCCTTGCCATGTTTCAGCAGCCTTTGCAGCTTCTGGCTCACAGACTGGTAGGTGATATCCCCACTCGTTGGAACTCTACACTGCAGATGTTGGGAAGGATTTGTGAGCAGAAAAGGGCAGTTGTTGAGAACCAGAATCAACAACGCCATCAGTATTCATTTCAGACTCCACACATAAGACCTCAGGAGTGGACATGGGTGTCAGACATATGTACCTGTTAAGGGGACGGTTGCAAACAACTTTATTATAATGGAACGCAACCGACCCCGGGGTCCGCGATGCAGCCTGCTGGACTGCGGCTGAACACCTTCCGGGCGAGAAGGTAAAACAACCATCTTAAATAACAATCCCCTCCGTGTTACAGCATACCGGAGTGGGAATAGGAATTCGCACTATCTCCGTTAACTGCACGAGAGATGTGTGATAAATAAAGTATCTGTAGTCCTGTTGCAGCACAGGGACTACACAGTTGGCGCTAGGATGCGTGTGTGACTCACGCCGGCGTATAAGTGCTCTCAGCCGGCGTGCTACCGGACTGAGGAGAATCTCTCCATGTGGCTTACAGGCGGTACTGGGAATACAGCGTCTGCAGACTGCTCGGGGTGTATGTCGACCCCTTAGTCGGAACCAGACTGTCAGACGAAGCTACCTGCCTATTTCCACTAACCTGCCTATTTCCACTAAACCTGCCTATTTCCACTAAAGCACCCGTGGAGCTCAAACGACCAAGCATTCACACAACACCATCACTGCTCAATGATCAGAGCGCGCCGCCATGTTTGTGGGTGGGCTTTTTAAAAATTAAGCCTTGCCCACCGTTGAACCATTGGTGACGTCACCCGCGACCAATCAGGCGATGCCAGGTCACCGGATCAGCTGACTCCCAAACCACCAATCATGGTCCGCCATGTCACGGGCATGCTCAGTGCAGAGAATCCTGGACGTAGGCTGTAGCAGCCCTGTTTCCCTCCGCAACCTATGCTTCATGTTGTTAGGGATAATGACCTGGGAAACAACTCGTCCATCTCGTGGCATTGGGACTGACGAAAATGCTGAGCCACATCAGCCCCAGCTGGACCAGAATGGGAGACCACAGAATCCCCTGATGGCTCTGAAACCATTTCAAATACAGCAAACGCCCGACGCCTAACAGTACCAACCTCCAAAACTTTGAGGACTCCACCAAGATGGTGAGTGGCGATGACACCATAATTAGCGTCACCATCCCGCTTCTCTGTCTTCTGAAATGCTCTCTGCTCACAATCAAAGAGGATGCATTGCAGGCAGAGCACGATGAGATGGAGCAAGGAACCATACAGGGTGATTACACACAGCCCAGCGCAGCCTCATCTCATCCCAATGTGGATTGGGTGACAATGAGAAAGAGGAGGAGGAAGAACAGGAGCTAGTTTCATGCGCTATAGACGGTACTACCTGCACAACTGTCATACCGTCTGTTCAGCGTGGATGGCCAGAAGACAGAGAGGAGGAGGAGGAGGAGAAGGAGAGCATGGTCAGTCATCCTCTTGGTGAGGACACGGAAGTCTTGCCTGTTAGCAGTCTGGCACGCATGGCTGTGTTTATGTTACGCTGCCTTTCCCATGACCCTCGGGTTCTCAAAATTTTGGGTGACAGTCATTACTGGTTGGTGTCACTTCTAGACCCACGCTACAAGGAGAACTTTATATCTCTTGTTTCTGAGGCGGACAGGTCTACAAAAATGGAGCAGTACCAGAAGGCCCTTGTTGCCGAACTATTAAAAAAATTCCCATCTGAAAACGTTGGCGGCAGAGGTCACAGTTCGTTGGAAAACGAAGGAGTACAGGCGAGAGAGACACAAATGCAATCCAGCAGAGGCAGGGTAACACTGTCAAATCTCTGGGACAGTTTTCTCAGACCCTCCCATCGCACAGGCCCTGAGGTGCGGGATACTCTTCCAAGGAGTGCAAAGTTTGGGAAGATGCTGAGAGAGTACCTTGCCGACCGTACCAACGTCCTCCGTGATTCCTCTGTGCCTTTTAATTATTTTGTATCCAAGCTGGACACTTGGAATGAACTGTCTCTCTACACCTTGGAGGTCCTGGCATGCCCTGCCACTAGCATTTTATCAGAGTGGGTTTTTAGTGCCGCTGGTGGAATTATAACTGATCAGCGCATCCGCCTGTCAACTGAAAATGCTGACAGGCTGACTCTTATAAAAATGAAGAATGGCTGGATTGGGACTGACTTCTCAACACCATTGAATGATAGTAGCATAAAAAACTCAAATCCAGTGTCTTTTTTTGGGAGGTGAACTCCCATGCACCTCTTCACATCCACACATGGGTATACGCTTCCTGATTTTGGCTAATTGCTCTTGTCCTCCACCTTCTCCTCATCCTCATCCTCCACCTCCATATCACCAGGGTGACCGTGGTCCGTGATGCAAAACCCACATAATTTTTTTAAAAGGTGTTTATGATGCCCCTAAAAAAGAAAAATTATACAGTATGTTCATGTATACACCCCAGGGGTAAATGTTTGTCAGCTCATACACTTAATGCATGGGCATTTCAGGTATAGGAGACCCACTCCTTTCTAATGGTAACATTTTTTTATGAGGCCCTCCAAGTCTCTTACAACAGTGCCTCCCAATTTTTGTCAGCCCTTGCATTCACTGCATAGGCCAACATTATGGGAGACCCTCTTCTTTCTAATGGGAATTTGTCATTACTGTGGCCCTGCTCTATGTGTCTTTAAATTCTTACTGGGGTTTTTCCTAAAATTGGTCAGCATTTGGATTCACTGCATACCCTATAACTGTATAACAGACTCTCTCCTTTCTAATGGGAATTTGTCATTACTGTGGCCCTGCTCTATGTGTCTTTAAATTCTTAGTGGGGTTTTTCCTAAATTTCGCCAGCCATTGGACTCACTGCATACCCTATAACTGTATAGCAGACCCTCTCCTTTCTAATGGGAATTTGTCTTTACTGTGGTCCTGCTCTATGTGTCTTTAAATTCTTAGTGGGGTTTTTCCTAAAATTGGTAAGCCTTTGGATTCACTGCATACCCTATAACTGTATAACAGAATCTCTCCTTTCTAATGGGAATTTGTCATTACTGTGGCCCTGCTCTATGTGTCTTTAAATTCTTAGTGGGGTTTTTCCTAAATTTGGTCAGCCGTTGGACTCACTGCATACCCTATAACTGTATAGCAGACTCTCTCCTTTCTAATGGGAACATGTCGTACTTGTTACTGTGGCCCTGCTCTATGTGTCTTTAAATTTTTAGTGGGGTTTTTCCTAAAATTGGACAGCCATTGGGCTCACTGCATACCCTATAACTGTATAGCAGACTCTCTCCATTCTAAAGGGAATTTGTCATTACTGTGGCCCTGCTCTAAGTGTCTTTAAATTCTTAGTGGGGTTTTTCCCAAATTTTGGCAGCCCTTGCAGTCACTGCATATGCAATAACAGCATAGGAGACCCTCTCCTCAATAAGCAACAAAGCATAGCCGGCTGATGGCTCTCTAACAATAGCGAGGGCCGACTGCTGGCCCTTTAAGAATAGTAAGTTCCGTCTGATGGCCCTATAAAAAGAGGTTTTATGACTTTCAGAGTCCCTCCATTATAAATGAAAAAGGATGTGTCTGATGGTGTGTCACACATCACATCACATTGCCATATAAGGTTGTAAAATGTTAAAATGACATTTCCCGGTGAATGTATTTGTCTTAAAAAATAACATAAAAAAACCCAAAACAATAGGATTTTTCTTTAGTATAAAAAACAGCGTCGCCAATTTAACCTCAATGTAATCACATTGTTCAGCTCCTGCACCTCCTCCTCCATCTCCGAAATGACCACATCAGTCACAAGCTGACAGCACTGCAGCCCTGCCTTGGCCAAGCGGCAACAGGCTGTGCTGAAGATAAAATGCTTAATGCTTAGGTGACAAACCGCCCAGCGCTGCAGAGTTGTTGAAATCTGTAACACAGCAGCCTGATCTGTGGCTCTCACCACTGAACATACAGCCAGGCACGGTCGTGTGTGACAATGGGCGGAAACTGGTGACTGAGAAATAACAGCCGGAGTAGATACTGTTTCCCTCTATGCCAGTCCTTTCACCGAGCTAAAGAATATGGCTGTGGTGAAATACAGCTCCCACTGAGAAGCTGTTTCAGATTGAAAAACATTGTGCCCACCAGAGAATTTGATTCTGAGGGCCCACCTTTCTCCCCAGCTCAAGAGCCCCATAGCAGCTGCAAAGTTAGCGCTATCATGAACTCTCCTGAGGTATAAGCCAGGGCACACCAGAGGATTCTCTGGTGGGACCGTCCAACCCTGCCGAGAAGCAGTTATGGCTTAAAAAAGTATGTGGGAAGGTTCCCGGACACTCTATGGCTGTTTTTTTACTGAGGAGGAAACACATGCAAACATGGGGAGAACATACAAAGTCCTTGCAGATGTTGTCCTTGCTGAGATTTGAATCCAGGATCCCAGCGCTGCAAGGCTTCAGTGCTAACCACTGATCCAATGTGCTGCCATTCACCCTCTAATTTCTAACAGGCTGGCGAAACTTGCACCTACTGCCACTCTGTATCTTCAGCTCCTTTGTGAGAAACTAATGTATTTGGGCAGCCACTCAGTCTTCCCAATAAAATTCCTGAGAAGGAAATTGGGGATGGCTTCGCTACTGGTACTGGGGGCAATGCTAATATCATGGCGTTGTACCATAGTTTACTGGAAATATTCCAAGCTGGTAAATTCCCACAGAAAAGTACCAGCAGTAATGTTCAGGGACCCGCGCTTGTAGAAGGCGGAGACAACACCGGGAGAAATAGTGATGGCTGGGGACCGAGTATGGACACGAGGCATGAGGTTGTGAAAAGCTTATGCCTCCACGAGCCTAAAAGGCTACATTTCAAGTGCAAGCTGCTGCTCAGAAATCTGGCAGTTTAGTGATGCGGCCCATGGGTGGGTGGGTGGCTGGCTGCATACTTGCTCTTGCATTCCAAGTGACAGAAAACTAAGCAGATGGTGGCCTCTATCATCATCATGGCCTCACCTCGGCACTATGAACTCTCCTGAAGGAGAAGCCAGGGCCCACCGGAGGAATCTCCGATTTTGTGGTGGATCAGTCCATGCCTGCCGAGAAGCAGCCCTGGCTAAGAAAAGTGTGGGGGAAGTTTCTCAGAGACACTCTATGGCTGCTTTTTTAATGTGGATCGGACATGCTTATGCATGTTATTTCTCAAACTGCATTGCAGATCAGGCCATTGCCCAACTTTGTAGTCATGAAATTAAATGCGCCAAGAAAGATGTTTGTGTGTCAAAGCACCACCGACAAGTGCGAGTTGATGTTGGACGAGCATCCATTGCTTGTGCAACAAGCTGCATTAGAGGACTTCCTGGGAGAAATGACACAGAGTAGATACGGTTTCCCACTATGCCAGTCCTTTCACCCAGCTAAATACAACTCATAAAAAAAGCTGTAGTTTTTGTACGTTTGATTGTGAGTCCATAAAAGTGGCGTAATACCTCTGATAACGTTGTTGACAGCAGTGACCTGGGAGTCAGAAATGCTTCCAGGGGTGTTTCCCATGCTGTTCCCATGTCATTTGAGCACTGTTCCCATTGATTTGGGCAATTTTTAGGCTCTCTGCAGACCGCCGGGGGGGAGCTGCCTGAAAAATGCTCGAGTTTCCCATAGACTTACATTGGGCTCGCTGCTCAGGTCAAGCACTCGAGCATTCCAATTTGCTCAACCCGAGCATCGAGCACCAGAGCATTTTAGTGCTCGCCAATCACTAATAACGAACCTTTGTTTCCTATCATTTAGCCAATTCCTTACCCATCTACATATAGTTCCCCCAAGTCCTTGCTTCTGTAGCTTCAGTATAAGGCTGCTATGTGGTACAGTATCAAATGCCTTTGCAAAGTCCAGATAAATCACATCAACTGCATTACCAATATCCAGATTTGCACTTACCACCTCATAGAACCCCAACATGTTGGTTAAACACCACCTATTCTTCATGAATCCATGCTGACTATCATTTATTATATTATTCTCAGCAAAATAACTCTGCAGGTCATCTCTTATTATGCCCTCAAAAACTTTGCACACTACTGATGTCAGACTTACCGGACGGTAGTTACCTGGATCCACCTTCTTACCTTTCTTAAAAATTGGTACCACATTGGCTATCCTCCAATCCTGTGGCACTACCCCTGTTACAAGAGAATCTAAGAATACGAGATACAGCGGTTTATCAATTATTGAGCTCAATTCCCTCAGTATCCGTGGATGAATTCCGTCTGGTCCATGGGATTTGTCAATGTTTAATTTGCTCAGACGCAGGCGTAGTTATTTTTGTGTTAAAGTAGTTTTATTAGGAGGTGAACTTTGATTTTTGCCCTTTTGAAAGATCCCTGGAACAGACTGTTTGCTGGTGAACACAAATGAAAAGTGACTGTTTAATATCTCAGCCTTTTCTTTGTCCTCTATAATTATCTTATTATTATCGTCTTTTAAGGGGCCGATACCATCTGATTTTCTCTTTTTGGCATTGATATATGTATAAAATTTTTGGAGATTTAATTTAATGTCCCTGGCGATTTGTTGCTCTGTAGATAATTTTGCTAGGTTGATTTCTTTTTTACATTTTTTATTTAGGCCTTTATACTCCTGAAATGCTATTTCTGTATTCTCGGCTTTCAAGATTTTGAATGCCCTTTGTTTTTGTCTTATTAACATTTGTACTGTCTTATTTATCCATAATAATTTATTTTTATTACTGGACATTTTATTACTAGAGGGTATAAATGCTGTTCCCATGTCATTTGAGCACTGTTCCCATCGATTTGGGCAATTTTTAGGCCCTCTGCAGACCGCCAAGGGGAGCCGCCTGAAAAATACTTGAGTTTCCCATAGACTTACATTGGGCTCATTGCTAGAGATGAGCGTTGTTCTACTCGAACTGTTCGCCAATCTCAAATTCGAGCTGTTTTGGGCGGTGTTCGAGCCGGTCGGCGAACACGAACAATTTGAGAAAAATTCGGCTGTTCGAGGTTATGTTCGATAACTGTTCGTGCACCAAAATCATAACTGGATTTTTTCTCAGTAATGATGAAAATTAATGTTAATACGCAGTTTGAGTGTACAGCGGGGTGGGGGGAGGGGCAGGGGATGGATCTCTGCAGGAACAATGAAGATCTCCATTTTTTTTTCTCTTTCCCGCATTTGCAGTGGGGAGGTGCAATCTGTCAGCCTATCAGCAGCGTACACACGGAGCGAAGTGCTTTTTTTAACACAAGCAAGGGCATGTGTGATTGGCAGTGTATGTCACATGTCCTTGCCCTATAAGACCAAGCCATTTTCCCCGTCGCCACCATTTTCTCACTGCTGCAGCTGCGTGTTAGACGGCACCGCTGTTGCTGTGTGTGCTATACCTTGTTAATTTCAAGCCAATTTTCGCACAAATATACAGATAGCTTGGGAGTAGGGAATAGTTGTGATTGCAGTCCTTTTAAGGACTAGGTTACAGCATTTCCTACGACTTTTATCAGGCAGGTCTGTGCTCTTAAATAGATAGATTGTGGGAGTAAAGACTAATTGTAATTGGAGTCCTTTTCAGGACTAGGTTACATGAGTTCCTATCAGTTTTTGCCAGGCAGGTCTGTGCCAGTGCTGTGCAAGTTTTTTTCACAGCATTTGGCTGAATCTAGCAAAGCTAATCCTTTTTGGCCTATTGCAGAGTGTGGTAGTCAGTGGAGTAGCCTATCTGTGTTGCAAGATATACCACCTGTGTATAGAATACCAATTTTTTTACTGCACCTAGTGAAGTAAAATCTTTTGGGCATAGCATCATTCTATTAGTCCATCTATACTGACCTCCATCAGGTTGCAAACTGAATATAATTTTTTTCTGCATCTAGCTCTGAAAAAATATTTGGGCTTCTAGCAGTGTGTGGGACTTGGTCTATTAGTCCATCTATACTGACCTCCATCAGGTTGCAAATTAAAAATAATTTTTTTCTTCATTTAGCTCTGAAAAAATATTTGGGCTTCTAGCAGTGTGTGGGACTTGTTCTATTAGTCCATCTATACTGACCTCCATCAGGTTGCAAATTAAAAATAATTTTTTTCTTCATTTATCTCTGAAAAAATATTTGGGCTTCTAGCAGCGTGTGGGACTTGGTCTATTAGTCCATCTATACTGACCTCCATCAGGTTGCAAATTAAAAATAATTTTTTTCTGCATCTAGCTCTGAAAAAATATTTGGGCTTCTAGCAGTGTGTGGGACTTGGTCTATTAGTCCATCTATACTGACCTCCATCAGGTTGCAAATTAAAAATGATTTTTTTCTGCATCTAGCTCTGAAAAAATATTTGGGCTTCTAGCAGTGTGTGGGACTTGGTCTATTAGTCCATCTATACTGACCTCCATCAGGTTGCAAATTAAAAATAATTTTTTTCTTCATTTATCTCTGAAAAAATATTTGGGCTTCTAGCAGCGTGTGGGACTTGTTCTATTAGTCCATCTATACTGACCTCCATCAGGTTGCAAATTAAAAATAATTTTTTTCTGCATCTAGCTCTGAAAAAATATTTGGGCTTCTAGCAGTGTGTGGGACTTGGTCTATTAGTCCATCTATACTGACCTCCATCAGGTTGCAAATTAAAAATAATTTTTTTCTGCATCTAGCTCTGAAAAAATATTTGGGCTTCTAGCAGTGTGTGGGACTTGGTCTATTAGTCCATCTATACTGACCTCCATCAGGTTGCAAATTGAATAAAAAAATTTTCTGCATCTAGCTCTGAAAAAATATTTGGGCTTCTAGCGGTGTGTGGGACTTGGTCTATTAGTCCATCTATACTGACCTCCATCAGGTTGCAAATTAAAAATAATTTTTTTCTGCATCTAACCCAGCCAATAGTTTTGGCCTAATACCACAGTTTGGCCACTCAGCTCTGCTCAGTTACCATCCATTGTTTTTTTGTGCAAACAACTCCAGAGTTGTGAATTAGTTAACCACCAAAATGAGTGGAAAAAGGCCTGCTGCTGGTGGAAAGGGGAATAGGCGTGTTGGGAAGGGGAAAAAAGATTGTGTCCGTGGGGTTGGTGCAGAAGAAAGACCATCTTCCAGCCAAACTAAAATGTCTACTTCTTTTAGCGGACAATGTGATAAGATCCCTTTCTTACGGCCACGCCAATCGCTACAAATTCCAGATGAGGCACAAAAACAGCAGGTGCTTCAACGGATATCAAGTGCTACTTTAAGTGGGCTCTCCTCCACATCAACTTCAACATCACAAATACTCCAGTCCTCAAAGGTGTCACCCAAATCGCACTTGCTTCCTCACAGCTCCCAAATCTCCAGCTGCCCGTCTGAGTATGAGGTAGAACAGATGGTTGAGTCTGCAGAGCTGTTTACTCATACTATAGCCTGGGAATCAGAGGTCGACTCCAGCGCTTCTGTGAATCCAGACGAGGAAATGATCTGCACTGATGCCCAGAATCTTTATGAGTCGGATCCAGGACCAGACGCAGAAGGTTCTGACCATAATGTAGACCCTCATTCCCAAACTGTAACTCCTGTTGGTGGAGACAATGAGGAAGACGATGATAAGACTCAAATACCTGATTGGAGCGACAACTTTAGTTTTTTGTCAGGGCAGGAACAGGTTGGCTCTGAGGACGACGGGTGTGATAACGCACAGGGTGATGATGATGAGGTCGGAGATCCCACTTACTGTCAACCCACAGTCAGCCAAGAGATGAGGTCAGCAGAGGAGGTGGAGGAAGATGCTAGTGACGACGAGGTCAGGTTGCGCCTTTCTGGACAGAGACGTAGTACTGGAAGCACGTCAACAACTGCATCCTCAAACACAACTCTGCCTCTCACCACAAGTCGTGGTGGCTCTTCAGGTCGCATGGGTGCTAAGCCTTGCATAGCCTGGGCATTTTTTCAGATCGATAAAGATGACCCAACTCGTGTTATCTGTAACATTTGTCAGCAAAAGCTAAGTAGAGGCCAAAAAATACATAGTTTGAGTACTTCATGCATGAACCGGCACATGGACATGAAGCATAAGTTGCAGTGGGAAGCTCAGTGTGCTACAATGCGGTCTAGCCGGCCGGGCCAACCACCGTCTGCCATATCTTGTGCATCCGCGGCCTCTTCATCCTCTGTGACTGGGGGGACAGCAGTCACACCTGTTTTGGGGCGCAGACCTGCCACCTCTTTACCCGCAACAGCCAGCGTGATTGGCAGGTCATCATTTTCTTTGGAGGTGGTAACACCAGCTGGTCTTGAGCGCTGTCCGACATCGATAGCACCACCTTTGGATCAAGGCAACCTAACATGTCCGCCTGCATCTTCCTCACAGACCGGCAGTTTGCCGGGGACACCCTTATCAACCCCGTCTAAGCACAATAGCCAGCCCTCGGTCCCTCAGATGTGGACAAGTAAAAGACCATTTCCTCCTAGCCATGAGAAAGCTAAGAGGTTGAATTTCACCATCTGCAAGCTCTTGGCTACAGAAATGCTGCCTTTCCGCCTGGTGGACACAGAGGATTTTCGAGACCTTATGTCCGTCGCAGTGCCCCAGTACCAGATGCCCAGTCGGCACTACTTCTCAAAGAAAGGTGTGCCTGCGCTCCACCAGCATGTCGCACACAACATCACCGCTTCTTTGAGAAACTCTGTGTGTGACAGGGTGCATTTCACCACAGACACTTGGACGAGTAGGCATGGACAGGGGCGTTACATGTCGCTGACTGGGCACTGGGTAACTATGGTGACAGCAGGACAAGGGGCTGCTGTCCAAGTCTTGCCGTCCCCACGAGTTGTGCGTCAATCCTCTTTATGTCAAAGTTCCACCACTGCTTCTGCCTCCTCAACCTCCTCTCGGTCTTCCACCTGCACCCAAAGCCTGTCTGGTCATGCCACAAGCTTTCTAACTGCGCAGAAGGGATCCTGCACACCTCCTTACTATGCTGGCAGTAGGGCACAACGTCATCAGGCGGTTTTTACATTGAAATGTCTGGGAAATGTGAGTCACACAGCTGAGGAGTTGTGGTCAGCTCTGGAGAACCAATTTCATGAATGGTTGTCTCCACTGGACCTGAAACCAGGGAAGGCCGTGTGCGACAATGCTGCAAACCTGGGTGCGGCCCTTCGCCGGGGCAATGTCACACACGTGCCTTGTATGGCTCACGTGTTGAACCTGGTTGTCCAGCAATTTTTAGCCCACTATCCCAGACTAGATGGCCTTCTGCAGAGGGCACGGTCGCTGTGTGCTCACTTCCGCCGTTCGCATCCCGCAGCTCAGCGACTTACATCTCTACAGAAGTCGTTGGGCCTGCCACTTCACCGGCTAAAATGCGATGTGCCTACCCGGTGGAATTCAACTCTGCACATGTTGCAGCGACTGTGGCAGCACCGACAAGCCCTGGTGCAATACGTTCTGACGTATAGCCTGGGCCAACGAGATTCAGAGGTGGGGCAAATCACGCTGGAGGAGTGGTCTCAGATCAGGGACCTATGCACCCTTCTGCACAGTTTTGAAATGGCGACGAAGATGTTTAGTGCTGACGATGCCATTATCAGCATGACTATTCCGGTGATTTACATGCTGGAGCACATGTTAAACAGAATTCGGAGTCAGGTGGTGGCACAAGAGGAGGTGGAGGAAGTAGAGGAGGAGGAGTTGTATGCGGAAGGGCTAACATCTGCAAGGTCCAGACGGTCGGCAGCACCAAGGCGGCAGGCATGTGAGGGTGGGGGAGATGGTTTTACCAGGGCGCATGGTAGCAGCCAAACTAGTGAGGAAGGTGCAGGAGCCCAGGAAGAAGTGGAGGACGAACTGATGGAAGACTCATCAGATGAGGGAGACCTTGATCACATTTCTGTTGTGCGAGGTTGGGGGGAGAGGACAGAGGAAGGAAGCATGATTGTTACCTCGCCACCAACACAACAGGGACTTGGTGCTCCTGGATGCGCAACACACATGAGTGCCTTCTTGCTGCACTACCTGCAACATGACCCTCGAATTGTGAGAATTAGAAATAATCCTGACTACTGGGTTGCCACACTGTTAGATCCCCGGTACAAAAGTAAATTTGCAGAAATTATTCCTGCCATAGAAAGGGATGCACGCATGCAGGAGTATCAGCAGAGACTGTTGCAGAATCTTACATGTGCTTTTCCACAAAATACCAGTGGTGCACGTAGTGAATCTCACAGTTCCAACTTGCCAACCGTGGGACCGTCAAGTGTTCAGCACTCAAACCGTGACAGAACCACAGTATCTGCTGGTAACATCAATTTTGCGGAATCATTTCACCACTTTTTTAGCCCATCCTTTGCAAGGCCACAGGAGACAAGAAGTCTGACACATAGTCAACGCCTAGAGACGATGGTACAGGAGTATCTCCAAGTAAACATTGAAGCCACGACTGTGTCACTGGACCCTTGCTCTTTTTGGGCTTCCAATCTGGATAAATGGCCGGAGCTAGCCACTTACGCCTTGGAGATCTTGTCATGCCCCGCAGCCAGCGTTCTGTCTGAACGTGTGTTCAGCGCTGCTGGTGGTGTGCTGACAGATAAGCGCACGCGGCTCTCCACTGATAATGTAGACAGACTCACGTTCATAAAGATGAACAAATCATGGATCCGAAACGACTTTTCTACCCCTGTGTCATCCTGGGGAGAGTAAAAGCTTGATGATTGGTTAAAATCACCCTACCAACCGTTTTAAGCTTTCAAATTACTAATCATGTTTATCTGTATCTTGACTGGAAAATAATTTGGGCTTTGTAGCAGTGTGCAGCACTGATCCTATTAGGCCATCTATACTAAAGCTTCACCAGATTTAAAATTAAAAATAATTTTTAGCTGCATCTAGCCCGGAAAATAATTTTGGGGCTCCGAGATGCGCAAGGCACATAAGTGCCTTCTTGCTGCACTACCTGCAGCATGACACTCATATTGTCAGAATTCGAAGTAATCATGACTACTGGGTTGCCACACTCTTAGATCCCCCAAACTTTTCGATCAACCTTTTCATTTTAATAAAGACCAAAAAAATGGTCATTTTTGAAATTATAAGCATTAGCAGGTTGTTAGAAACTGAAATCAAACAGTTTTCAACTCAAAACTTTATTCTAGGTGATGTTACATTTTCACATAGGACCCCTTGTTCGAAAGGAGCTTCTGAACTCTCTCGTCCATTGAATTTGTCAGGTTTTGGATGGTTTCTGCTTCAATTGTTTTGCATGAGGACAGAATACCCTCCCAGAGCTGTTGCTTAGATGTGAACTGCCTCCCGCCATCATAGACACTCCTTTTAATGATGCTCCAAAGGTTCTGAATGGGGTAGAGGTCAGGGGAGCATGGGGGTCACACCATAAGTTTGTCCCCTTTTATGCCCATATCAGCCAGAGATGCAGATGTTTTATGTGCAGCATGAGATGGTGCATTATCATGCAGAAAAATGATCTTGCTGTGAAATACACGGTTCTTCTTCTTGAACCATGGCAGGAAGTGCTGTTTGAGAAAATCCACATACATTATGGAGTTCATCTTTAGCGCCTTCAGGGATCCTAAAGGGGCCGACAATCTCTCTCCCCATGATTCCAGCCCAAAACATTACTCCACCTCCTCCTTGTTGGCGCTGTAGCCGTGTTTGCGTGGGGTGTCAATCAACCAGCCATCCTCCACTCCATCCATCTGGACCATCGAGCGCTGCACGGCACTCATCCGTGAACAAAACAGTTTTGAAATCAGTCTTCATGTAATGTTTGGCCCACTGGAGCCGTTTCTGCTTGTGTGAAGTGGATAGAGGAGGTCGACAGGATGGCGCATGCACAGCTGCAAACCTCTGAAGGACCCTGCATCTTGTTGTTCGGGGGACGTTGGAGGCACAAGCAGCTTCAAAAACTTGTCTGCTGCTATGACAAGGCTTTTTTGCCGCTGCTCTTTCAACCTGACGTAATTGCCTGTAGGAAAGAGTCCTCAATTTGCCCTTATCAGCACGCACACGTGTGTACTGTGAATCAGCTACATACTTCTTGATTGCCAAGACACTTCATCCTGATCATCGCACAATGTTGATTGTAGTCATGCCTTGACCTAAACACTCCACAATTTGTTGCTTCTCAGCAGCCGACACATCCTTTTTCTTTCCCATTTTGGCAGAAAATGTAGGCTGCTTAATAATGTGAGAGAGCCTTCTTAAGTAGTCTTGCCTTTCATTGGACACACCTGCCAAACTAATTAGCACAGGTGTCTGCAATTGCTTACAGTGATATAAAGAGCCCTGACACACATCACCATCAATGAGTTTAACTGACAAACAAACAAATTCTTCCCTTATCACTCCTAAACACTTTTTGTATAATAATTTGGAACGCAGTGTACATGTGCTTTTCCACAAAACACCAGTGGTTCACGTAGTGAATCTTACAGTTCTAACTTGCCAACCGTGGTCTGTATGGTGTTGTTCAATAAAGGGCCCAAAATTAAGATAACATAGATGGGAGAGGTCTCTATGAATAGGAATTCCTAAGTATTTGATACCCTGTGAGGGCCAGGCAAAGGGAAAGTTGGACTGGATGGAATCCTATATGGATTTGGGGAGGGAGACATCGAGGGCCTCAGACTTCGCTGCATTGATTTTAAAATTTTACCATGTAACAAAGTGATCTATTTCAGCCATAACAGCATGGATGGATATATGTGATTGAGTGATATATACTAGGACATCATCAGCAAATAGAGAGCACTTGTACTCGGTGCCTCCCACCTCAATCCACCTAATATTGGGGTTATGGCGAATTGATGAGAGCAGGTGCTCCGTCACTAGGATGTATAAGAGAGGGGACAGAGGACATCACTGCCTTGTCCCATTGGTGATTGTGAAAGGTGATGAAAATGTTCTGACGCACCCCCTGGGCCTTGGGACACCCGGAGCCGGACCCTTTTTGGTGGATGCTGGTGGTTGTAGTCTTCGTGGCGGCGACCCAGTTCCGTGGCTCAGGGCGGTCAAACCAGTGGCGGAACTATTTATGTGGTTTTCATGTTTAAATGTCCGACTACGCCACCCGTGGATTGTGGTCAGAGTGAACCGCCGCTACAGGACAGACCACTGAGGCTGGTGTTGTGGGTGCAGCAGAGCGTAGCATAACTCCCCACGGGAGGAGTATAGCCTCAGGGCAGTGTATGCGGAGGATGGGGGTGATGGTGCAGGGCAGCAGCAGTAACGACACGGAGTCAGTGATGCAGTTCAGGGCCTTTACTCACAGTTCTTATTATCCAGACCACGTCTGCAGGTAACGGCTGCCCACGTCGTACTGTGCTCACCAGGTGAGGGGCTCAGACAACTCCCAGATAACTTTGGAGCACTTCACAGGACCCCCTTTGTGTGTCCTTTGTCTCGCCTTTCTTACCAACACTTCTGTCCGGCTGCCTCGGGCCTCCTCTTGGTAAACTTGGCGCCAGTTTCCCTGACCCTATGTGGTGCCTTCCTAGCGGGTGTAGCGAGGGGCTGCGCCACATAAAATATCAGAGCCTCCGGTTTCTAGCTGAGGGTCGTTTCCTGCCTCCACTAGTTCGGGGACCGGTCTCCCCCTTTGGCCTGACCCCTCCACGCAGGTGGATTCGGGCGTGCGGTGGCGACTCGCCCGTCCGCACCCCTGGGATCCCTTCATTCCTCGTTCCTGGAGCCTTCTCCGCTCCTCTTCCTTCCTTCTCCCTCTTCCAGGCCTGGGCCTCTGTTACTAGGCCCGCCTCCGGAGCAGAGCTCATGCAGAGCCCCTGCTCCCTGCCACTTCTGCTCAGACTTCTCTGCACTGAACTAAGATGGTGCCCACCTTTTATACTCCCTTCTCAATGCACCCAGGAACTGCTTCCTCCCTGCTCCTGCACTACAGGGTTCCCCTTCCTCAGTGTTCCCTCCCCCCACTCCAGCCAGGGACAGGGACTGTCGTGCCCATCTCAGGGGCATATTGGTCGCCCTGCCCCACGGCAATGTGGTGTAATGCATGCAGGTGTCGGGTCCTGATCCACACTCCATCCTTACCTGAGAGTGAGATATCACACCTCTGGGTGAGGTGCAATACGTCTTTAGCAACCGAGCCCTCAGGGTGCTACAGTTCCATTTATCTTCAGCCTAGGTGACGTATTGCGATACAGGGCCGTGATTTTGGCTATAAAAGGGTCCCCTAGACCCCTACCCCAAGCTTTTTAAGAGAATCATATATGGCGTGCCAGGAGACTCTATGGAATGCTTTCTCAGCATCCAACGAGAGTATCTAATTACAAATTTTTAACTGCATCTAGCCCAGGAAATACTTTGTGCCTAGTAGCAGTGTCTGCTAGTAAGCGGATTATCCCGGCTGTTAAGCAAGCTGCACCACCTGTAGTTTAGACACTTAATTTTTTCAAAGGAAATGCTTCGGGACCATGGGATACTTAGTGAAGAGCATCAGGAGGCACCCCAAGGCATAGGGGCTGGGACTGGCAGTAGGATGCCTTGCGGTGGACAGCCGAGCTCGATCCTTATAAAAGCTTTTTAACTGCAGCAGCTTTAGTGGACGCTACTGGAGCTGGAATTACCGCGTCTGCTGGCATGAGACTTGCCCTCCAATAGATCCTTGTAAATGCATTTAAAGTGTATTCATTCAAATTAGAGAGACAATTTAAATTAAAAAGCTTAGAGCTGCCTCCACCACAGGGGGGCTCGCTCGACCCACCAGCGGACAGGCACCAGTATTGGGAGAGGGGGGCTGGCCGTCAGGGTTCACCACGGCTCTGGCACAAACCCGGCGACACGGAGGTGGCACGGGCAGGAGCGGACTGGCCGTGTCGGCTTCTCACTTTTTGGATTTTAGAAGGGCATGACATGCCTATATCTGTGTCTCCCCCTCCTTTTACTCCTCCACCTCTTTTATTTTCGCATGACTATATGTACTTGTCACTTTTCCATGTGTTAGTTATGTCTTCTGAGCAGTTTGTCAGCTTTTGGACACCTTTGAAGGTGTTTTCTATGTGTTTCTATGTGTTTTTGTTTGCCTGCCATTGGTTTTAACGGTGTTCGAAGGTGTTCGACGAACAGTTCGACGAACAGTTCGGCGAACACACGGGTGTTCGATGAACCGAACCGAACTCGAACACTACGGGGGTGGCTCAACACTACTCATTGCTTGGGTAGAGCACCCGAGTATTCCAATTTGCTCGACCCGAGCAACGAGTACCAGAGCATTTTAGTGCTCGCTCATCACTACCGACCTCATGTCAATAAGTTCGCTGGCACATTGCAACAAAATTTCAGTGAAAGCCAGAAATGGCAATATTTTCAGCGCAATTATATGTGATCCGTGTGACGGACAAACCACAGTTTTAAATAGCTGACCTATAGGTAACTATTTTTAACAGCGCCAACCTCGTGTCAATATCTTCGCTGACACACTGCAACAAAATTTCAATGAAAGGCAGAAATGGCAGAATTTTCAGCGCAATTATATGTGATCTGTGTGACGGACAAACCACAGTTTTAAATAGCTGACCTGTAGGTAACTATTTTTTACAGCGAACTGGTGTCAATAACTTCGCTAACACACTACAACAAAATTTCAATGGAGGCCAATGGAAGACGAGATGGTGGATGATATAGTAAATGACCCAAGAGTTACAGAGCGAGGACAGGAGCACAAAGGGGGAGGGAGGCAGAGCACCCCAACAGGCTGGAAGAAGCAGTGTGGTGGCCGCAGAAAGAAGGCAGGCAACCGTTCCCCGTAACACCAACACGAAGGAAGCTGCCAGTACAACTGTTAGGTCTTCCCAAGTCTGGTTGTTTTTTAAAGACTCTGCCAATAACCCTAAAAAGGCCATTTGCACCACCTGACAGGCCAGAATCAGCAGGGGTAGCAAAACTACCAGCCTGACCACCACCAGCATGATCAGGCACATGGCAGCAAGCGCCCGACTAAGTGGGCCGAACCCCAGGGTCCAGGAACAGTGTCTGCGGGTGACACCACTGCTTCTTCCGCTGATGTGCGTGCAAGCCAATCTTCTGTCCATGGTGCATGCAAAGATGCCTCCTGCCCTGCACCTGTCGTTGCACACCCTCGTAGCACCATCAGCAAGCACGTCCAGTTGTCCCTACACCAGTCCATGTAACGCAAGCGCACATACGCTGCCAACCCCCCACAGGCCTCACTACTAAATTCACACATTTCGCTACTGCTTGAGCTCGAAAAGTTGCCTTTTAGGCTCGTGGAGACAGAAGATTTCTGCAACCTGATCGCTGCGGCTGTCCCTCGGTACTCGATCCCCAGCCGCCACTATTTATCTCGGTGTGCCGACCCCGCATTACACGAGCACGTGTCCCACAACATTAGCCGTGCCTTCATCAACACAGTTACTGGGAAGGTCCACCTAACCATGGACATGTGGACAAGTGCTTGTGGGCAGGGACGGTACACCTCTCTGACGGCACACTGGGTTAACATACTGGAAGCCGCGACCCAGTTGGACCTTGGGACGGAACACGTCCTCCCGACGCCGAGGATTGCGGGTCCTGGGTCAATCAGGGTTGCCGCCACATTTTACAGCTCCTGCACCTCCTCCTCCTCTTTATCATCCATCTCTTAAAATGACCACATCAATCTCAAGCTGGAAGCACTGCAGCACTGCCTCGGCCAAGTGGCAACAGGCTGTGCTGAAGCTAATATGCTTAGGTGACAAACCACACAATGCTGAAGAGTTGTGGACAGCTCTGAAAGAGCAGGCAGATTTGTGGTTCACACCGCTGAACCTACAGCCAGGCATGGTTGTGTGTGACAATGGCCGGAACCTGGTGGCGGCTCTGAGGTGAGGCGAGCTCACACACGTACCATGGCTGGCCCATGTGCTTAAACTTGTGGTTCAGCGGTTTCTCAAAACCTACCTGGAGCTGCCAGATCTGCTTGTCAAAGTAAGCCGCCTTTGTGCCCATTTTAGAATGTCGCCTACAGCAAAGTTCTGAGACAGTTTTCTCAGACACTCCTATCTTATAGGCCCTGAGGCGTGGGGTACTCTCACAAGGAGTGCAAAGTTTGGGAAGATGGTGAGGGAGTACCTTGCTGACCATACAAACGTCCTCCATGATTCCTCTGTGCCTTATAATAACTGGGTATCCAAATTGGACACGTGGCATGAACTGGCTCTCTACGCCTTGAGGGTCCATGCCTACCCTGCCCTGCCGCTAGAGTTTTATCAGAGGGGGTTTTTAGTGCTGCCGGTGGAATTATAACCGATAGGTGTATCCACCTGTCAACTGAAAATGCTGACAGACTGACTCTTATAAAAATGAACAAGGGCTGGATTGGGCCAGACTTCTCAATACCACCGAATGATATCAGTGTAACAAACTCAAATCCAGTGTCTTTTTTTTGGAGGACTAATTCTATTCCCATGCACCTCTGTCTTCACACCCAGACATGGGTATACGTTTCCTGATTTTGTCTATTTCCTCTTGTCCTCCTCCTTCTCCTCATCCTCCATCACCATATCATTCACCACCATATCTACCATATCACCTCCTCTATGTGTCTTTCAAGGGGCATTGGAGTTCCTCCAAATTTTTGGCAGCCGTTGCTTCACTGCATAGGCAAACACTATGGGAGACCAACTTCCTAATAATGGCAACATTGTTTTAAGGAGGCTCTCTGACCTCTACGGCTCTTGCAATGGGCATTGGAGTGCTTCCAAATTTTTGGCAGCCCTTGCAGTCTCTGCATACGCAGTAACAGTATAGGAGACCCACTTGTTATTAATGGGAACAACAAAGCATAGCCGGCTGATGGCTCTCTAGCATGGCTCTCTATAAATTTTCTACAGGATTCTAGTAGTATTTCCTTAAACATGCCCCATTTACATTCGGTATCCCCAGTTACCATGACCTGGTCCCAGTCTATACGATTAAGCTCTTCCCTTAATTTGCTGAAATCAGCTTTCCTAAAGCTCCAGGTTTTGCATTTATTTTTTGAAATGTATTATGAAATATTACATTGAAACTTACCATATTATGGTCGCTGTTTCCCAAATGCTCCCGGACCTGTAGATCTGAAATTGTATCTGGTCTATTTGACAGCACCAGATCCAGCAGATTACCTCCCCTGGTTGGTAAATCTACCAGCTGAGAGAGGCAATTGTCCTTAACTGTGGATAAGAACTTGCAGCTTTTAGCACAACTGGAAGATTATATGCCCCATTGACTATCTGAATAGCTAAAATCCCCTATAATAAGGACCCTATTATTATTTGCTGCATTTTTAATTTGTTCCAGCATTTCGTCCTCTACCAGTTCAGCTATATTAGGAGGCTTGTAACAAACTCCAATTAGCAGCTTTCCATTATGGCCATCCCCATGTACATTTACCCATATTGACTCTACTTTGTCGCAGCTACCCCCAATGTTGTCATTGAGCACAGGTTTTAAGTTGAATCTTACTAGTGATGAGCAAACGTGTTCGCCACTGCTCGGTACTCGCCCGAGCATCACTATGCTCGACAAGCTCAGAGCTTGGCGAGTATTTCCGAGTTGCTCAGGTGGGAACTCGGGTCCCCTCCTTGCATGTTTGTCACTCTTTAGAGAGTCAATGAACATGCAGGGATTGCCTGCCATGCACTGTAATGCCGTAGCTATGTTGGTTGTGGACATTACAGTGATTGGCTGGCCGCACAGCAACATCAGGTCTATATAAGACCTGGCGCCGCCATGCTCGTCACAGTCTAACCCGGAATCAGCCAGAGTAGGGAGAGCTTCTGCTGCGTCAGGGAGAGATTTTCTTGTTTATAGTTAGTATAGGTATTCCACAACAAATATCTATATCCATCTGAACTAAAAGTCCTTCTGATGACTTATCCAGCTGCATATAATCAGTGTTAGGCAGGCAGGCAGTGTATGTGGCAGACTGCAGTGTATGGTACAGCACAAGAGGATCCATTGAACGTCCTGTTAGTATAGGTATTCCACAACATATACAGTTGGGCTCAAAATTTTTCATATCCCGGCAGAATTTTTCCTTTCTTGGCCTTGTTTCAGAGAATATGAATGATAACAAAAAACCTTTCTCCACTCATGGTTATTGGTTGGGTGAAGCCATTTATTGTCAAACTAATGTGTTTTCTCTTTTTAAATCTCAATGACAATAAAAACATCCAAATGACCCTGATCAAAAGTTCACATACCCCATACCATGTATTGTCCCTTTAACATCAATAACGGCTTGAAGTCTTTTGTGGTAGTTGTGGATGAGGTTCTTTATTTTCTCAGATCGTAAAGCTGCCCATTCTTCTTGGCAAAAAGCCTCCAGTTCCTGTAAATTCCTGGGCTGTCTAGCATGAACTGAGATCTTCCCAGAGTGACTCAATGATATTGAGTTCAGGAGACTGAGATGGCCACTCCAGAACCTTCACTTTGTTCTGCTGTATCCAATGACAGGTTGACTTGGCCTTGTGTTTTGGATCGTTGTCATGTTGGAACGTCCAAGTACGTCCCATGCGCAGCTTCCGGGCTGATGAGTGCAAATTTGCCTCCAGTATTTGCTGATAACATGCTGAATTCATATTTCCTTCAACTTTTACCAAGTTTCCTGTGCCTTTGTAGCTCAAACATCCCTAAAACATCAGCGATCCACCTCTATGCTTTACTATAGGAATGGTGTTCCTTTCATCATAGGCCTTGTTGACTTCTCTCCAAATGTAACGTTTATGGTTGTGGTCAATTTTGGTCTCATTACTCCAAATTACCTTGTTCCAGAAGTTTTGAGGCTTGTCTCTGTGCTGTTTGGCGTATTGTAGGCAAGATACTTTGTGGCATTTGCGCAGTAATGGCTTTCTTCTGGCGACTCAACCATGCCGCCCATTTTTCTTCCAGTGCCTCCTTATTGTGCAACTTGAAACAGCCACACTGCTAGTTTTCAGAGAGTCCCGAATTTCAGCTGATGTTATTTGTGGGCTTTTCTTTGCATCCCGAACAATTTTCCTGGCAGTAGCGGCCGAAATTTTTGTTGGTCTATCGGACTGTGGTTTGGTTTTTACAGAGCCCCTGATTTTCTATTTGTTAATCACAGTTTTAACACTGCTGACTGGCATTATCAATTGCTTGGATATTTTTTGGTATCCCTTTCCTGTGTTATACAATTTTCCCATAGATCCGTTGACAATTCTTTTGATTTCTCCATGACTCACAATCCATAAAAGCCAGTGGCTGGATGAAAGGTGCAAGAGTCTGTCTGGATCCCAGAAACTCACTCAGCTTTTATGCACGCTCACTGATTACAAGCAAACAGGTCACAGGTGAGAATGTTACCTTTAGTAGCCATTCAAACCCATTTGTGTCAAATTCTGTGCATGTTATCAGGCCAAAATCACCAGGGTATGTGAACTTTTGATCAGGGTCATTTGGATGTTTTTGGTGTCATTAAGATTTAAAAAGAGAAAACACAGTAGTTTGACAATAAATGGCTTCACCCAACCATTAACCATGAGTGGAGAAAAGGTTTTTTTTCTTATCATTCATATTATCTGAAACAAGGCCAAGAAAGGAAAAATTCTGCAGGGGTATGTAAACTTTTCAGCATAACTGTATTATATATATATATAACGTACAGTCCAAAAGTTTAGACACACCTTCTCATTTAAAGATTTTTCTGTATTTTCATGACTATGAAAATTGTACATTCACACTCAAGGCATCAAAACTATGAATTAACACATGTGGAATTACATACTTAACAAAAAAGTGTGAAACAACTGAAAATATGTCTTATATTCTAGGTTCTTCAAAGTAGTCACCTTTTGCTTTGATGACTGCTTTGCACACTCTTGATGAGCTTCAAGAGGTAGTTAGTTACCGGAAATGGTCTTCCAACAATCTTGAAGGAGTTCCCAGAGATGCTTAGCACTTGTTGGCCCTTTTGCCTTCACTCTGCATTCCAGCTCACCCCAAACCTTCTCGATTGGGTTCAGGTCTGGTGACTGTGGAGGCCTCTGCAAGATGCTGTGGTAGCCATGCTGGTTCAGTATGCCTTCAATTTTGAATAAATCCCCAACAGTGTCACTAGAAAAGCACCCCCACACCATCACAGCTCCTCCTCCATGCTTCACGGTGGGAACCAGGCATGTAGAGTCCATTCGTTCACCTTTTCTGCGTCGCACAAAGACACGATGGTTGGAACCAAAGATCTCAAATTTGGCACATCAGACCAAAGCCCAGATTTCCACTGGTCTAATGTCCATTCCTTGTGTTCTTTAGCCCAAACAAGTCTCTTCTGCTTGTTGCCTGTCCTTAGCAGTGTTTTCCTAGCAGCTATTTGACCATGAAGGCCAGCTGAGCAAAGTCTCCTCTTAACAGTTGTTGTAGAGATGTGTCTGCTGCTAGAACTCTTTGTGGCATTGACCTGGTCTCTAATCTGAGCTGCTGTTAACCTGCAATTTCTAAGGCTGGTGACTCGGATAATCTTATCCTCAGAAGCAGAGGTGACTCTTGGTCTTCCTTTCCTGGGACGGTCCTCATGTGAGCCAGTTTCTTTGTAGCGCTTGATTGTTTTTGCAACTGCACTTTGGGGCACTTTCAAAGTTTGCCCAATTATTAGGACTAACTGACTGTCAGCTGTGTATCCACCTGACTTCTGCACAACACAACTGATGGTCCCAACCCCATTTATAAGGCAAGAAATCCCACTTATTAAACCTGACAGGGCACACCTGTAAAGTGAAAATCATTTCCGGTGACTACCTCTTGAAGCTCATCAAGAGAATGCCAAGAGTGTGCAAAGCAGTCATCAAAGCAAAAGGTGGCTACTTTGAAGAACCTAGAATATAAGACATATTTTCAGTTGTTTCACACTTTTTTGTTAAGTATATAATTCCACATGTGTTAATTCATAGTTTTAATGCCTTCAGTGTGAATGTACAATTTTTATAGTCATGAAAATACAGAAAAATCTTTAAATGAGAAGGCGTGTCCAAACTTTTGGTCTATACTGTACACATACATATATCCATCGGAACTAACAGTCCTTCTGAGGACTAATCCAGCTGCATATATTCAGTGGTGATAGCAGGAATTAGGCAGGCAGGCAGTGTATGTGATAGGCTACAGTGCATATACACTGTGTTCCAAATTATTATGCAAATAATATTTTCTCAGATTTTCCCAAATTACCTATATGAATTGCAGTCATTGTAATTTTCCAGTCAAATAACTATTAGAGTACAATTGAAGGGTTTTTGTACAGACTGCCTATGATAACAGTATATTTTTAAAAAAATAAAAAACTCAAACTGCACTCAAAATGCATGTTCCAAATTATTATGCACAGCAGAGTTTTCAACCTTTTCATTTTAATAAAGAACAAAAAATGGTCATTTTTGAAATTATAAGCATTAGCAGGTTATTAGAAACTGAAATCAAACAGTTTTCAACTCAAAACTTTATTCTAGGTGATGTTACATTTGCACATAGGACCCCTTGTTCGAAAGGAGCTTCTGAACTCTCTCGTCCATTGAATTTGTCAGGTTTTGGACGGTTTCTGCTTTAATTGTTTTGCATGAGGACAGAATACCCTCCCAGAGCTGTTGCTTAGATGTGACCTGCCTCCCGCCATCATAGACACTCCTTTTGATGATGCTCCAGAGGTTCTCAATGGGGTTGAGGTCAGGGGAGCATGGGTGCCTCACCCTAAGTTTGTCCCCTTTTATGCCCATAGCAGCCAGAGATGCAGATGTGTTATGTGCAGCATGAGACGGGGCATTATCATGCATGAAATGATCTCGATGGTCCAGATGGATGGAGTGGAGGATGGCTGGTTGATGGACACCCCATGCAAACACGGCTACGGCGCTAACAAGGAGGAGGTGGAGTAATGTTTTGGGCTGGAATCATGGGGAGAGAGATTGTCGGCCCTTTTAGGATCCCTGAAAGGGGTAAAGATGAACTCCATAATGTATGTTGAGTTTCTCAAACAGCACTTCCTTCCATGGTTCAAGAAGAAGAACCGTGCATTTCGCAGCAATATCATTTTCAGGCATGATAATGCCCCGTCTCATGCTGCACATAACACATCTGCATCTCTGGCTGCTATGGGAATAAAAGGGGACAAACTTATGGTGTGGCACCCATGCTCCCCTGACCTCAACCCCATTGAGAACCTCTGGAGCATCATCAAAAGGAGTGTCTATGATGGCGGGAGGCAGGTCACATCTAAGCAACAGCTCTGGGAGGGTATTCTGTCCTCATGCAAAACAATTGAAGCAGAAACCATCCAAAACCTGACAAATTCAATGGACGAGAGAGTTCAGAAGCTCCTTTCGAACAAGCGGTCCTATGTGCAAATGTAACATCACCTAGAATAAAGTTTTGAGTTGAAAACTGTTTGATTTCAGTTTGTAATAACCTGCTAAATGCTTATAATTTCAAAAATGACCATTTTTTTGTTCTTTATTAAAATGAAAAGGTTGAAAACTCTGCTGTGCATAATAATTTGGAACATGCATTTTGAGTGCAGTTTGAGTTTTTTATTTTTTTAAAAATGTACTGTTATCATAGGCAGTTTGTACAAAAACCTTTCAATTGTACTCTAATAGTTATTTGACTGGAAAATTACAATGACTGCAATTCATATAGGTAATTTGGGAAAATCTGAGAAAATATTATTTGCATAATAATTTGGAACACAGTGTAGTGTAAGAGGGTCCATTGAACATTCCTGCTGCTGCTGTTCTTACAGATATTTGTAGACATAGCCCCAGATTTCAGCGGCCAAGACAAATTGTTTTTTCATCTTAATCCTGGTTATTTGCGTAAAAAGCAATTCAGAGTACACCCTTTTTCTGCACCATTTGCTCGTTCTCACTGGAGAGTAAAGCCAAATTTGTTCCATATTTGAGCTATAAAAATCCAGAAATTTGAACTGAACGTGGAAAATATTGGCCTCCTTTTCCATTTTGTTGCAGTGTGTCAGTGAAGGTATTTACACTAGGTCTCTGTGTAGAATAATATTAGTAAATTACAGTCCGGCTATTTAAAATAGTTGTTTTCTGTCAGACGTATCATATATAACTGCGTTCCAAAATCAGCCATTTCTCGTAAAAGTGGAAAATATTGTCCTCGATTAAAAAAGGGCAAGGTGTGTGGCTTGGGACAGAGAAGTGGACGTTATGGTGCACGCAGAGGCCAAGGCCAAGGACGTGGCATGTGGGTAAGCTGAAATTGTGCCACAACAAGCACCCACATCTTGTCTCTCGACCTTCTTGTCCCAATTACTAGGGGACCGCAGAACACCACTATTAAACACAAAGCAGTGTCAAAAGGTTGTTGGTTGGATAGCAGATAATGCTTCCAGTCACTTTGCCACCACCACCACCCTGTCTTCCACATGGTCAAGTCTCAGTAGCCATGAGTCTGGACCGCATATTCCTCACTCTGATCCTCCTTCCTCTCGCCATGCCGAGTGCCCGGAGACAACTGATCTCACACTTGGACACTCAGAAGAGCTGTTCACTTTTCCATTTGTAGATTCGGGCCTATCGCCCGGCCAGCTTCAAGCGAGTAAAGAGGAGAACGCGAGTAGCGATACCCAAATATTGGAGCAGCCATGGTCACATGAAGGCGACGGTGGGAAAGTGCAATTACTGTCGCATGAGGTGGATGATGATGATGATGATGAGACACAATTGCCAGAAAGGAGGAGGATCATGGTGCGGAAGTGGAAGACGAGGTGGTGGATGATATAGCAACTGACCCAACCTGCCAGGGGGACATACAGAGCGAGGACAGCAGCATAGAGGAGGAGGGAGGCGTAGCACCACAACAGGCAGGAAGAAGCAGTGTGGTGACAACAGGCACAAGGCAGGAAGGCATTCCTCGTAACGCCAACACGACGGAAGTTGCCAGTACAACTGTTAGGTCTTCTCGAGTCTGGTTATTTTTTAAAGACTCTGCAGATAACCTCAAAAAGGCCATTTGCATGACCTGTCAGGCCAGCATCAGCAGGGGTAGCAAAACTAGCAGCCTGACCACCACCAGCATGATCAGGCACATGGCAGCAAAGCACCCAACTAAGTGGGCCGAACCTCATGGTCCAGCAACAGTGCATGCAGGTGACACCATTGCTTGTTCCTCTTTTGTGCATGCAAGGCAATCCCCTGTCCATGGCGCATGCCAAAATGCATCCTGCCCTGCACCAGTTGTTGCACACTCTCAACTAACACCATCAGAAAGCACGTCCACGTCCTTGTCCCAGCGCAGTGTTCAGTTGTCCCTACCCCAGTCCTTGGAACTCAAGCGCAAATACGTAGCCAACGCCCCACAGGCCACACTACTAAATTCACACATTTCACAAATGCTTGCACTTGAAATGTTGCCTTTTAGGCTTATGGAGGTAGAAGCTTTCCGCAACCTGATGGGTGGTGTCCCTGATGGTGTGGCTGTCCCGCAGTACTTGGTCCCCAGCCACTATTATTTCTCCCAATGTGCCGCCCCCCCATTACATGAGCACGTGTCCCACAACATTAGACGTCCCCTCAGCAATGCAGTTCCTGGGAAAGTCCACCTAATCACGGACACGTGGACAAGTGCTTGTGGGCAGGGATGGTACATCTCGCTGACGGCACACTGGGTTTATATAGTGGAAGCCGGGACCCATTCAGACCTTGGGATGAAACACATCCTCACGACACTGAGGATTACGGGCCCTGGGTCAATCAGGGTTGCCGCCACATTCTACAGCTCCTGCACCTCCTCCTCCTCTTCAGCCTCCATCTCCGAAATGACAATATCAGTCGCAAGCTGGAAGCAATGCAGCACTGCCTAGGCCAAGTGGCAACAGGCTGTGCTGAAGCTAAAATGCTTAGGTGACAAACTGCACAACGCTGAAGAGTTGCAGACAGCTCTGAAAGAGAAGGCAGATCTGTGGCTGACATTGCTGACCCTACGGCCAGACATGGTCGTTTGTGACAATGGCCGGAACCTGGTGGCGGCTCTGAGGCGAGGAGAGCTCACACACGTACCATGGCTGGCCCACGTGCTTAACCTCGTGGTTCAGCGGTTTCTCAAATCCTACCCAGAGCTGCATGTCAAAGTTCATCGCCTGTGTGCCCATTTTAGAAAGTCAGCTACAGCTTCCGCCGCCCATGCCATGCTTCAGCAGCATTTGCAGCTTCCAGGTCACCGACTGATCTGCAATTTCCCCATGCGTTGGAACTCTACACTGCAGATGTTGGGAAGGATTTGTGAGCAGGAGAGGGCAGTTGTTGACTACCAGCATCAACAAGGCCGTCGGTATTCAAGTCAGACTCCACACATAAGACCTCTGGAGTGGACATGGATGTCAGACATATGTACCATCCTCCAAAAATTTGAGGACTCCACCAAGATGGTTAGCAGCGATGACGCCATAATTAGCATCACCATCTCGCTTCTCTGTCTTCTGAAACTCTCTCTGCTCACAATTAAAGAGGATGCATTGCAGGCGAAGCACAATGAGATGGAGCAAGGAACCATACAGGGTGATTTACACAGCCCAGCCTCATTTCATCCCAACATGGATTGGGTGACTATGAGGAAGAGGAGGAAGAGGAAGAACAGGAGCTAGTTTCCTGCGCTATAGAAGGTACTACCTGCACAACTGTCATACCGTCTGTTCAGCGTGGATGGCCTGAGGACAAGGAGGAGGAGGAAGAGGAGGAGTATGAGGATGAGAGCATGGTCAGTCATCCTCTTGGTGAGTATATAGAAGTCTTGCCTCTTTGCAGTCCGGCACACATGGCTGAGTTTATGTTACGCTGCTTTTCCCGTGACCCTCGCGTTGTCCAAATTTTGGGTGGCAATTATTGGTTCGTGACACTTCTAGACCCACGCTACAAGGAGAACTTTCTGTCTCTTATTCCCGCACAGGACAGGCCTAATAAAATGGGGCAGTACAGGAAGGCCCTTGTTGCGGAATTATTAAAAAAATTCCCATCTGAAAACGCTAGTGGCAGAGGTCTCAGTTCGTTGGACAAGAGTACAGGCAAGAGAGACACAAATGCAATCCAGCAGAGGCAGAGGAACACTGTCAAAGTTCTGAGATAATTTTCTCAGACCCTCCTATGGCTCAAGCCCTGATGCGTTGGGTAATTTCCCAAGGAGGGAAAAGTTGTGGAAGATGCTGAACGACTACCTTGCCGACCATACCAACGTCCTCTGTGATTCCTCTATGTCTTAAAATTATTGGGTATCCAAGCTGGACACGTGTCATGAACTGGCTCTCTTCGCCTTGGAGGTCCCTGCCTGCCCTGCCATTAGCGTTTTGTGAGAGCGGTTCTTAAGTGCCGCCGATGGAATTATAACCGATAGGCGAATCCAACTGTCAACTGAAAATGCTGACAGGCTGACTCTTATAAAAATGAACAAGAGCTGGATTGAGCCAGACTTCTTAACACCACCAAATGATAGCAGCGTAACATAAACGCAAATCCAGTGTCTTTTTTTGGGAGGTGTATTCCCATGCACCTCTTCACACCCACACATGGGTATATGCTTCCTGATTTTGGCTATTTGCTGTTGTCCTCCTCCTTCTCCGCATCCTCATCCTCCACCATCATATCACCACCATATGTACCATATCAACATATCTACGTCTCTTGCAAGGGACATTGGTTTCCTCCAAATTTTTGGCAGCCGTTGCATTCACTGCATATGGAAACAGTATGGGACCCACTTACTAATAATGGGAACATTGTTTTTAGGAGGCCCTCTGACCTCTACGGCTCTTGCAAGGGGCATTGGAGTTCCTCCAAATTTTGGGCAGCCATTGCATTCACTGCATACCCTTTAACTCTATAGCAAACTCTCTCCTTTCTAATGGGAACATATCATTACTGAGGCCCAGGACTATGTGTCTTTAAATTGTTAATACGGTTTTTCCTAAATTTTGTCAGCCATTGCACTCACTGCATACCCTATAACTGTATAGCAGACACTCTCCTTTCTAATGGGAACATGTCGTACTCATTACTGTGGCCTAGCTCTATGTGTCTTTAAATTGTTAGTGGGGTTTTTCCCAAATTTTGTCAGCCCTTGCAGTCACACCATGGGCATTACCACTATAAGAGACCCACTGCTTTATAATGAGAACTTTTTTTACTGTAACCCTCCTCTATGTCTTTTCAAAGGGGTATTGGGTTGCGTCCAAATTTTTGGCAGCCCTGCAGTCACTGCATACACAATAACCGTATAGGAGACCCACTCGTTAATAATGAGAACAACAAAGCATAGCCGGCTGATGGCTCTCTAACAATAGCAAGGGCCGCCTCATGGCCCTGTAAAAATAGGCTTTGTGACCTTCAGAGTCCCTCCATCATAAATTAAACAGGATGTGTCTACTGATGTGATACACACCACATGGCCAGATAAGGTTGTAAAATGGTAAAATTACATTTCCCAGTGAATGCATTTGTCTTAAAAAATGATGTAAAAAAATAAAAAAAAAATAAAAACACAGTAGGATCTTTCTTTAGTATAAAAACTAGACTCGTCAATGTAACCTCAATGTAATCACATTGTTCAGCTCATGCACCTCCTCCTCCAGTTCGGCCTCCATCTCCGAAATGACCACATCAGTCACAAGCTGAAACACTGCCACACTGCCTTGACCAAGCGGCAACAGGCTGTGCTTAAGATAACATGCTTAATGCTTAGGTGACAAACCGCCCACCACTGCAGAGTTGTTGAAAGCTGTAACACAGCAGCAATGATCTGTGGCTTTCACTGCTGAGCATACAGTCAGGCATGGTTGTGTGTGACAATGGGCGGGACCAGGTGAAGGAGAAATGACAGCCGGAGTAAATACGGTTTCCCTCTATGCCCGTCTTTTCACCGAGCTAAAGAATATGGCTGTGGTGAAATGCAACTCCCACTGAGAAGCAGTGTCAGACTGAAAAACATTGAGTCTGTGGCGCCCTGCTGTGCATTAGTGCCACAGATCCTAGAGGGGTGCATGGACAGATTCCTCTACAAGAGGCCCTCACAGCAAACACACACCTCCACCTTCCACCTCAGACCACCAGAGGGAGCCCGTTAGGAATATAAAAAGGGAAGGTGGAGCTAGGCAGTCAGTTCCTCTGGAGAGTTCAGCAAGTACAGGTCTGAATACAGAGTCGAGCTCAGTCTTGAGAACAGAGTCCCTGCTCAGAGCAGAGAGGGATGGAGTTCTCAGTGCAAGTTCCTCTAGTGAGAAAGCCTAGAGAAGAGCTCAGGTTAGTGAGCCCAAGGCGTGCCGACGCCATAAGAGCGGTGAAGAGTAGCGAGGCCTACTGCCAGTGGGAAGCCTAGTGAGGGCCCGAGCGTGGCCGAAGGCAAGTGGAGTGAGCGAGCTACATAGGGGGCAGAGGAGCTTAACCAGCTCACCCCAAGACCATATACCAGACACCGGGTCTGTGTCTGCAAGGATCTCTAGGACCAGCAGAAACAACCGGAACCCCTGGCGAACTACATGTCGCAGGTTCACCAGAAGCTGATACGTACAAGAGCCAGGAGTCACGGAGGCCCCGCAAGCAGGGAGAGTGAAATCCAACAGAAGGCCCTACCACAAGGTCAGCCAGTGCAAGACAGAGACTAGTTAGGCCTAGCTCCAGGCGGGTCATAAACTTATCAGGAAAAGGCAAGAAACAGGAGGCCCTACACCCGCTCACTGGGGAGAGTCCTGAAATGCACCCCTCACCCTACAGTGCTCCGGATTGTGCCTTGAATACCACCAGTAAAAGGTACTGAAGTGACTATCATGTCTGTCCCTGTTCTTGCTCTGACCTGACTGGGTCTCCTCTGTCCTGCATCCCTGCATTCCCTCTACTTACGCTGCCCTGAGGCCCAGCTCCACCTGTGGGGAGCTACGCCATCTTAGCTGCTGGAACACCGGCCTCAGAGGATGGCTGCAGCGCTGGTGGTCCTCACCAGAAACCGCAGGTGGCGTCACTAACATTCCCCTTTCCCAAATAAACTTTCCCCCCTTTTCTTTCAAGAGTGACCCCAGGGTACGGGCCCGGGAGCCGGCCACCGCGGCATCCCCCAGCACCGTTAACTAGGCCCGGGCGCCGAGTCGCCCCCATCCCCTGGGCGTGTCAAGTCCACCAGAGGATTTGATTCTGAGGGCACACCTTTCTCCCCCATTCAAGAGCCTCATAGCAGCTGCAAAGTTTGCGCCTATCATTAAATCTCCTGATGGAGAAGCTAGGCCCACCTGAGGATTCTCAGGTGGGCCCGTCCAACCCTGTTGAGAAGCAGCCCTGGCTAAGAAAAGTGTGTAGGAAGGTTCCCGGACACTCTATGGCTGCTTTTTTAATGTGGACTGGCTCCGTACCGTCCCTGGCCACATTCACCTGTCCACGTGTTTGTTGTTAGGTGGTCCTTCCCAGTAAGTGCACTGGGGAGGGCACGGGTAATGTTGTGAGACCAGTGTTTGTGAAAGGTGGAGATGACACCGAGAGAAATAGCGGCTGCTGGGGACCGAGTATGGACACCCGGCTGCCGGCGCCATGAGGTTGTGGACAGCTTTCGCCTCCATGAGCCTAAAAGGCCACATTTCAAGTGCAAGCAGCTGCCCAGAAATCTGGCAGTTTACTATTGTGGCCTGTGGGTGGGTGGCTGGCTGCATACTTGCGCTTGCATTTCAAGGAATGGGGTAGGGTAAACTGTACTCTGCGCTGGGACAAGGACGTGGCCGGTGATTGTTACAAGTCTGCCATGACACGTGCATGGTGGGAGGCATCTTCGCATGATGGGCACACTTTTAGGCAGTGACCTGGGAGTCAGAGATGCTTCCAGGTGTCTTCCCCATTCTGTTCCCATGTCTTTTCAGCACTGTATGCATGTGTCTGATGATGTGTCACACACCACATGGCCAGATAAGATTGCAAAATGTTAAAATAACATTTCCCAGTGAATGCATTTGTCTTGGTTGAAAGCAATGCAAAAGTAAAAAAACCCATCAAAAACACTACGTGTGAACATAGCCCAAGGTGTGGAGGAGCATTTTTGTTTTTATATATTTATTTTGCCTTATATACAAGTCATTACCCTGGAAAGGATGTTCTTTAACATATTTCCCAGGAAAATCAATTTTGGATTCATTTTTGCATGCTTTATTGCGAGTCCGTAAAAGTGGTGTAATACCTCTGACAACATTGTTGACAGCAGTGACCTGGGAGTCAGAAATGCTTTCAGGGGTCTTACCCATGCTGTTCCCATTCCATTTGAGCACTGTTGTTATCAATTTGGGCAATTTTTAAGCCCTTTGCAGACCGCCGGGGGGAGCCAGAAAAATGCTCGAGTTTCCCATAGACTTACATTGGGCTTATTACTCGGACCGAACACTCGAGCATTCCAATTTGCTCGACTCGAACAACGAGTACCCGAGCATTTTAGTGCTCGCTCATCACTAGATCTTACGAAAATACACACCCCTCCACCTTTTTGTCTTTTCTGTCCTTTCAAAATGTAGTGTATCCCTCTATGTTTGTCACCCAGTCATGGCTTTCATCCAGCCAGGTTTCCATAATACCCACCACATCGTATTCTGTGACCGACATAAGAGTCTCCAGTTCAGCCATTTTGTTTGCTAGACTTCTTGCATTAGCTAGCAGACATTTAATACAATTAGCACATTTGCTACTCCTACTCAGCTCCTTACTTTCCTTGCATATCCCAGCACCCCTAGATACTCTATAACCCCTGCTGTTCGACTCTCTCTGTCTACTCCCCTATTAATCCCCTTATAACCACGAATACCCTCCCTCCCCCAGATCCTAGTTTAAAATCTCCTCCATCCGTCTGACCATTTTTTCACCCAGCATAGCTGCACCCTCTCCATTGAGATGCAGCCTGGCCCTACCGTAGAGCCTGTAGCCGACAGCGAAGTCGGCCCAGTTCTCCATGAACCCAAACGCTTCCTTCCTGCACCAATTTCTGAGCCACTTATTTATCGCCCTAAGCTCCCGCTGTCTAACTATTAATGCACGGGGCATCGGTAGTATTTCTGAAAACACCACCTTGGAGTTCCTGGCCTTCAGCTTCTCTCCTAGTTCCCTGTAATCACTTTTAAGGAACTTCCACCTCCCTCTAACTTTGTTATTAGTACCGATATGTACCATGAGTAGTTTACTAATACAATTCTTCACAGAGACCTAATATGAATATCTTGACCGACACACTGCAATAAAATGGAAGGCAGAAATGGCTGATTTTGGAACACTGCAATATGTGATACGTCTGACAGAGAACCACAGTTTTAAATAGCAGGCCTGTAGTTTACTAATATTATTCTTCACAGAGACCTAGTGTGAATAGCTTGACCGACACACTGCAATGAAATTGAAGGCAGAAATGGTTGATTTTGTAGCGCTGTTATATGTGATACCTCTGACAGAGAACCACAGTTTTAAATAGCAGGGCTGTAGTTTACTAATACTATTCTTCACAGAGACCTAGTGTGAATAGCTTGACCAACACCCTACAATAAAATGGAAAAGGAGTCCAATAGTTTCCACCTTCACTTCAAATTTCTGGATTTTTCTCGCTGTAATATGAAAAAGATCTGGCTCTATTCTGCAGTGCTAACAAGTAAATGGAGCAGAAAAATTTTGTACTCTAGATTGCTTTTTAAGCAAATAACCGAAATTAACATAAAAAAAAATTTGCCCTGGCCCCTGATACCTGGGACTATGTCTACAAATATCTGTAAGAACAGCAGCAGCTGGAAAATGCTATGGACCCTCTTGAACTATATGCACTTCAGTCTGCCACATACACGCCTGCCTGCCTCCTGCTATCAACACATATATGCAGCTGGAATAGTCCTTAGTTCAGATATATATATATATATATATATACTACCTATTGAACCCGTTCTACGCCCGGGTGGCGAGCTTTTTTATTGGTATATGATCTCCCATGCTGGTATGTTCTGCCCCCCCCCTCCTGGTATTTGTGCTGCCTGCATCCTGTCCCCACCATTCTATCCTGTTCTGTATGGCACCCCTCATCGCTATCTTGGTATGCATGGCACCCCTCATCCCCATCCTGGTATGCATGGCAACCCTCATCCCCTTCCTGGTATGCATGGCAACCCTCATCCCCATCCTGGTATGCATGGCAACCCTCATCCCCATCCTGGTATGCATGGCACCCTCATCCCCAATCCTGGTATTCATGGCACCCTTCACCCCCAATCCTGGTATGCATGGCACCCCTCACCCCCAATTCTGGTATGCATGGCACCCCTCACCCCCAATTCTGGTATGCATGGCACCCCTCACCCCCAATCCTGGTATGCATGACACCCCTCATCCTGGTACGCATGGCCCCCTCAGCCTTATCCTGGTATGCATGGGCCCCTCACCCCCATCCTGATATACCTGGCACTCCTCATCCCTATCCTGGTATGCATGGTACCCTATCCCTCAACCTGGTATGCATGGCACTCCTCATCCCCAATCCTTTTTTTATACATGTTGTCCTACTCCAAGCTGCATACAGTGGTGGCCAAAAGTATTAGCACCCCTGCAATTCTGTCAGATAATACTCAGTTTCTTCCTGAAAATGATTGCAATCACAAATTCTTTGGTATTATTATCTTCATTTAATTTGCTTGCAAGGAAAAAACACAAAAGAGAATGAAGCAAAAATCAAATCAATGATCATTTCACACAAAACTCCAAAAATGGGCCAGACAAAAGTATTGGCTCCCTCAGCCTAATACTTGGTTGCACAACCTTTAGCCAAAATAACTGCGAACAACCGCTTCCGGTAACCATCAATGAGTTTCTTACAATGCTCTGCTGGAATTGAAGACCATTCTTCTTTGGCAAACTGCTCCAGGTCCCTGATATTTGAAGGGTGCCTTCTCCAAACTGCCATTTTGAGATCTCTCCACAGGTGTTCTATGGGATTCAGGTCTGGACTCATTGCTGGCCACCTTAGAAGTCTCCAGTGCTTTCTCTCAAACCATTTTATAGTGCTTTTAGAAGTGTGTTTTGGGTCATTGTCCTGCTGGAAGACCCATGACCTCTGAGGGAGACCCAGCTTTCTCACACTGGGCCCTACATTATGCTGCAAAATTTGTTGGTAGTCTTCAGACTTCATAATGCCATGCACACGGTCAAGCAGTCCAGTGCCAGAGGCAGCAAAGCAACCCCAAAACATCAGGGAACCTCCGCCATGTTTGACTGTAGGGACCGTGTTCTTTTCCTTAAATGCCTCTTTTTTTTCCTGTACACTCTATGTCTATTCTTCCAAAACGTTTTAGGCTTTCTCAGGTAAGTTTTGGCAAACTCCAGCCTGGCTTTTTTATGTCTCGGGGTAAGAAGTGGGGTCTTCCATACAGTCCCTTTTCATTCAGACGCCGACGGATAGTACGGGTTGACACTGTTGTACCCTCGGACTGCAGGGCAGCTTGAACTTGTTTGGATGTTAGTCGAGGTTCCTTATCCACCATCCGCACAATATTGCGTTGAAATCTCTCGTCAATTTTTCTTTTCCGTCCACATCTAGGGAGGTTAGCCACAGTGCCATGGGCTTTAAACTTCTTGATGACACTGCGCACGGAAGACACTTGAACATTCAGGTCTTTGGAGATGGACTTGTAGCCTTGAGATTGCTCATGCTTCCTCACAATTTGGTTTCTCAAGTCCTCAGACAGTTCTTTGGTCTACTTTCATTTCTCCATGCTCAATGTGGTACACACAAGGACATAGGACAGAGGTTGAGTCAACTTTAATCCATGTTAACTGTCTGCAAGTGTGATTTAGTTATTGCCAACACCTGTTAGGTGCCGCAGGTAAGTTACAGGTGCTGTTAATTACACGAATTAGAGAAGCATCACATGATTTTTCAAACAGTGCCAATACTTTTGTCCACCCCCTTTTTTAGGTTTGCTGTGGAATTATATCCAATTTGGCTTTAGGACAATTCTTTTTGTGTTTTTTTATTGAAGACAAATTAAATGAAGATAATAATACCAAAGAATTTGTGATTGCAATCATTTTCAGGAAGAAACTGAGTATTATCTGACAGAATTGCAAGGGTGCCAATACTTTTGTCCACCACTGTAGGCTTGAGAGCCAACTACCAATTAAGTAAATCTGGTGATGTGCATCTCTGTAATGAGGGGGGGGTGTTGACTAATGACCTCAACACCCTATATAAGGTGTGCTTAATTATTAGGCAACTTCCTTTTCTTTGGCAAAATGGGTCAGAAGAGAGATTTGATGGGATCTGAAAAGTCCAAAATCGTGAGATGTCTTGCAGAGGGATGCAGCAGTCTTGAAATTCCAAACTTTTGAAGCGTGATCACTGAACAATCAAGCGTTTCATGGCAAATAGCCAAGAGGGTCGCAAGAAGCGTGTTGGTCAAAAAAGGCACAAAATAACTGCCCATGAATTGAGGAAAATCTATCGCGAAGCTGCCAAGATACCTTTCGCCACCAGTTTTGTTATATTTCAGAGCTGCAACTTAACTGGAGTATCAAAAAGCACAAGGTGTGCGATACTCAGGGACATGGCCAAGGTAAGGAAGGCTGAAAAACAACGACCTTTGAACAAGAAACATAAGATAAAATGTCAAGAATGGGCCAAGAAACATCTTAAGACGGAGTTTTCAAAGGTTTTATGGACTGATGAAATGAGAGTGACTCTTGATGGGCCAGAGGCTGGATCAGTAAAGGGCAGAGAGCTCCACTCCGACTCAGATGCCAGCAAGGTGGAGGTGGGGTACTGGTATGGGCTGGTATCATCAAAGATGAACTTGTGGGTAGAGATGAACGGTGTTCGACTCGAACTGTTCGCCAATCTCAAATTCGAGTTGTTTTGGGCGGTGTTCGAGCCGTTCGGCGAACACGAACAATTTGAAAAAAATTCGGCTGTTCGAGGTTATGTTCGATAACTGTTCGTGCACCAAAATCATAACTGGATTTTTTCTCAGTAATGCTGAAAATTAATGTTAATACGCAGTTTGAGTGTACAGTGGGGCAGGGGGAGAGGCAGGGGATGGATCTCTGCAGAAATAATGAAGATCTCCATTTTTTTTTCTCTTTCCCGCATTTACAGTGGGGAGGTGCAATCTGTCAGCCTATCAGCAGCGCACACACGGAGCGAACTGCTTTTTTTCACACAAGCAAGGACATGTGTCTTTGGCAGTGTATGTCACATGTCCTTGACCTATAAGACCCAGCCATTTTCCCCGTCGCCACCATTTTCTCACTGCTGCAGCTGCGTGTTAGACGGCACCGCTGTTGCTGTGTGCGCTATACTTTGTTAATTTCAAGCCAATTTTCGCACAAATCTACAGATAGCTTGGGAGTAGGGAATAGTTGTGATTGCAGTCCTTTTAGGGATTAGGTTACATCATTTCCTACGACTTTTATCAGGCAGGTCTGTGCTCTTAAATAGATAGGTTGGGAGTAAAGACTAATCGTAATTGCAGTTCATTTCAGGGCTAGGTTACATCAGTTCCTATCACTTTTTGCCAGGCAGGTCTGTGCCAGTGCTGTTCAAGTTTTTTTCACAGCATTTGGCTAAAGCTAGCAAAGCAAATCCTTTTTGTTCTCTTGCAGTGTGTGTTAGTCATTGGAGAAGCCTATCTGTGTTGCAAGCTACACCACCTGTTTATAGAATACAATTTTTTACTGCACCTAGTGAAGTAAAACCTTTTGGGCATAGCATCATTCTATTAGTCCATCTATACTAACCTCCCCCAGGTTGCAAATTCAATATAATTTTTTTCGGAATCTAGCTCTGAAAAGATATTTCGGCTTGTAGCAGTGTGTGGGACTTGTTCTATTAGTTGATCTATACTAACCTCCACCAGGTTGCAAATTCAATATAATTTTTATCTGCATCTAGCTCTGAAAAAATATTTTGGCTTGTAGCAGTGTGTGGGACTTGTTCTATTAGTCCATCTATACTAACCTCCATCAGGTTGCAAATTCAATATAATTTTTATCTGCATCTAGCTCTGAAAAAATATTTCGACTTGTAGCAGTGTGTGGGACTTGTTCTATTAGTCCATCTATACTAACCTCCACAAGGTTGCAAATTCAATATAATTTTTATCTGCATCTAGCTCTGAAAAAATATTTCGGCTTGTAGCAGTGTGTGGGACTTGTTCTATTAGTCCATCTATACTAACCTCCACCAGGTTGCAAATTCAATATAATTTTTATCTGCATCTAGCTCTGAAAAAATATTTCGGCTTGTAGCAGTGTGTGGGACTTGTTCTATTAGTCCATCTATACTTACCTCCACCAGGTTGCAAATTCAATATAATTTTTTTCTGCATCTAGCTCTGAAAAAATATTTCGGCTTGTAGCAGTGTGTGGGACTTGTTCTATTAGTCCATCTATACTAACCTCCACCAGGTTGCAAATTCAATATATTTTTTTTCTGCATCTAGCTCTGAAAAAATATTTTGGCTTGTAGCAGTGTGTGGGACTTGTTCTATTAGTCCATCTATACTAACCTCCACCAGGTTGCAAATTCAATATAATTTTTTTCTGCATCTAGCTCTGAAAAAATATTTCGGCTTGTAGCAGTGTTTGGGACTTGTTCTATTAGTCCATCTATACTAACCTCCACCAGGTTGCAAATTCAATATAATTTTTAACTGCATTTAGCTCTGAAAAAATATTTCAGCTTGTAGCAGTGTGTTGGACTTGTTCTATTAGTCCATCTATACTAACCTCCACCAGGTTGCAAATTCAATATAATTTTTTTCTGCATTTAACCCAGCCAATACTTTTGGGCTAATACCACAGTTTGGCCACTCAGCTCTGCTCGGTTCCCATCCATTGTTTTTTGTGCAAACAACTCCAGAGTTGTCAATTAGTTAACCACCAAAATGAGTGGAAAAAGGCCTGCTGCTGGTGGAAAGGGGAGAAGGCGTGTTGGGAAGGGAAAAAAAGGTTGTGTCCGTGGGGTAGGTGTTAAAGCAACAGTAACATCTGCAGAAGAAAGACCATCTTCCAGCCAAACTAAGATGTCTACTTCTTTTAGTGGACAATGTGATAAGATCCCTTTCTTACGGCCACGCCAATCGCTACAAATTCCAGATGAGGCACAAAAGCAGCAGGTGCTTCAACGGATATCAAGTGATCCTTTAATTGGGCTCTCCTCCACCTCAACTTCAACATCACAAATACTCCAGTCCTCAGAGGTGTCACCCCAATCGCACTTGCTTCCTCACAGCTCCCAAGCCTCCAGCTGCCCGTCTGAGTATGGGGTAGAACAGATGGTTGAGTCTGCAGAGCTGTTTACTCATACTATAGCCTGGGAATCAGAGGTCGGCTCCAGAGCTTCTGTGAATCCAGACGAGCAAATGATCTGCACTGATGCCCAGAATCTTTATGAGTCGGATCCAGGACCAGACGCAGAAGGCTCTGACCATAATGTAGACCCTCGTTCCCAAACTGTAACTCCTGTTGGTGGAGACAATGAGGAAGACGATGATGAGACTCAAATACCTGATTGGAGCGACAACTTTAGTTTTTTGTCAGGGCAGGAAGAGGTTGGCTCTGAGGATGACGGGTGTGATAACACACAGGGTGATGATGACGAGGTTGGAGATCCCACTTACTGTCAACCCACAGTCAGCCAGTCGATGAGGTCAGCAGAGGAGGTGGAGGAGGATGCTAGTGATGACGAGGTCAGGTTGCGCCTTCCTGGACAGAGACTGCATCCTCAAACACAACTCTGCCTCTGACCACAAGTCGTGGTGGCTCTTCAGGTCGCATGGGTGCTAAGCCTTGCATAGTCTGGGCATTTTTTCGGATTGATAAAGATGACCCAACTCGTGTTATCTGTAACATTTGTCAGCAAAAGCTAAGTAGAGGCCAAAAAATACATAGTTTGAGTACTTCATGCATGAACTGGCACATGGATATGAAGCATATGTTGCAGTGGGAAGCTCACTGTGCTACAATGCGGCCTAGCCGGCCGGGCCAACCACCATCTGCCACATCTTGTGTATCCGCGGCCTCTTCATCCTCTGTGACTGGGGGGACAGCAGTCACACCTGTTTTGGGACGCAGACCTGCCACCTCTTTACCCGCAACAGCCAGCGTGATTGGCAGGTCATCATTTTCTTTGGAGGTGGAAACACCAGCTGGTGTTCAGCGCTGTCCGACATCGATAGCACCACCTTTGGATCAAGGCAACCTAACATGTCCGCCTGCATCTTCCTCACAGACCGGCAGTTTGCCGGGGACACCCTTCTCAACCCCGTCTAAGCACAACAGCCAGCCCTCGGTCCCTCAGATGTGGACAAGTAAAAGACCATTTCCTCCTAGCCATGAGAAAGCTAAGAGGTTGAATTTCACCATCTGCAAGCTCTTGGCTACAGAAATGCTGCCTTTCCGCCTGGTGGACACAGAGGATTTTCGAGACCTTATGTCCATCGCAGTGCCCCAGTACCAGATGCCCAGTCGGCACTACGTCTCAAAGAAAGGTGTGCCTGCGCTCCACCAGCATGTCGCACACAACATCGCTTCTTTGAGAAACTCTGTGTGTGACAGGGTGCATTTCACCACAGACACTTGGATGAGTAGGCATGGACAGGTGCGTTACATGTCGCTGACTGGGCACTGGGTAACTATGGTGACAGCAGAACAAGGGGCTGATGTTCAAGTCTTGCCGTCCCCACGAGTTGTGCGTCAATCCTCTTTATCTCAAAGTTCCTCCACTGCTTCTGCCTCCTCAACCTCCTCTCGGTCCTCCACCTGCACCCAAAGCCTGTCTGGTCATGCCACAAGCTTTATAACTGTGCAGAAGGGATCCTGCACACCTCCTTACTATGCTGGCAGCAGGGCTCAACGTCATCAGGCGGTTTTTACTTTGAAATGTCTGCGAAATGTGAGTCACACAGCTGAGGAGTTGTGGTCAGCTCTGGAGAACCAGCTTCCTGAATGGTTGTCTCCACTGGACCTGAAACCAGGGAATGCCGTGTGCGACAATGCTGCAAACCTGGGTGCGGCCCTTCGCCGGGGCAATGTCACACACGTGCCTTGTATGGCTCACGTGTTGAACCTGGTTGTCCATTTTTAGCCCACTATCCCGGACTAGATGGCCTTCTGCAGAGGGCACGGTCGCTGTGTGCTCACTTTCGCCGTTCGCATCCCGCAGCTCAGCGATTTACATCTCTACAGAAGTCGTTGGGCCTGCCACTTCACCGGCTAAAATGCGATGTGCCTACCCGGTGGAATTCAACTCTCCACATGTTGCAGCGACTGTGGCAGCACCGACAAGCCCTGGTGCAATACTTTGTGATGTATAGCCTGGGCCAACGAGATCCAGAGGTGGGGCAAATCACGCTGGAGGAGTGGTCTCAGATCAGGGACCTATGCACCCTTCTGCACAGTTTTGAAATGGTGACAAAGATGTTTAGTGCTGATGATGCCATTATCAGCATGACTATTCCGGTGATTAACATGCTGGAGCACATGTTAAACAGAATTCGGAGTCAGGTGGTGGCACAAGAGGAGGTGGAGGAAGTAGAGGAGGAGGAGTTGTATGCGGAAGGGCTAACATCTGCAAGGTCCAGACGGTCGGCAGCACCAAGGCGGCAGGCATGTGAGGAAGGGGGAGATGGTTTTACCAGGGCGCATGGTAGGAGCCAAACTAGTGAGGAAGGTGCAGGAGCCCAGGAAGAAGTGGAGGACGAACTGATGGAAGACTCATCAGATGAGGGAGACCTTGATCACATTTCTGTTGTGCGAGGTTGGGGGGAGAGGGCAGAGGAAGGAAGCATGATTGTTACCTCGCCACCAACACAACAGGGACTTGGTGCTCCTGGATGCGCAAGACACATTAGTGCCTTCTTGCTGCACTACCTGCAACATGACCCTCAAATTGTGAGAATTCGAAATAATCCTGACTACTGGGTTGCCACACTATTAGATCCCCGGTACAAAAGAAAATTTGAAGAAATTATTCCTGCCATAGAAAGAGATGCACACATGCAGGAGTATCAGCAGAGACTGTTACAGAATCTTACATGTGCTTTTCCACAAAACACTAGTGGTGCACGTAGTGAATCTCACAGTTCCAAGTTGCCAACCGTGGGACCGTCGAGGGTTCAGCACTCAAAACGTAACAGAAACACAGTATCTGCTGGTAACATCAATTTTGCGGATTTATTTCACCACTTTTTTAGCCCATCCTTTGCAAGGCCACAGGAGACAAGAAGTCTGACACATAGTCAACGCCTAGAGACGATGGTACAGGAGTATCTCCAAGTAAACATTGAAGCCATGACTGTGTCACTGGACCCTTGCTCTTTGTGGGCTTCCAATCTGGATAAATGGCCAGAGCTCGCCAATTACGCCTTGGAGATCTTGTCATGCCCCGCAGCCAGCGTTCTGTCTGAACTTGTGTCCAGCGCTGCTGGTGGTGTGCTGACAGATTAGCGCACGCGGCTCTCCACTGATAATGTAGACAGACTCACGTTCATAAAGATGAACAAATCATGGATCCGGAACGACTTTTCTACCCCTGTGTCATCCTGGGGAGAGTAAAAGCTTGATGATTTGTTAAAATCACCTCACCAACCGTTTTAAGCTTTCAAATTACTAATCATGTTTATCTGTATCTTGACTGGAAAATAATTTGGGCCTTATAGCAGTGTGCAGTACTGATTCTATTAGGCCATCTATACTAAACTCCACCAGATTTAAAATTACTAATCATGTTTATCTGTATCTTGGCTGGAAAATAATTTGGGCCTTGTAGCAGTTTGCAGTACTGATTCTATTAGGCCATCTATACTAAACTCCACCAGATTTAAAATTACTAATCATGTTTATCTGTATCTAGGCTGGAAAATAATTTGGGCCTTGTAGCAGTTTGCAGTGCTGTTTCTATTAGGCCATCTATACTAAGCTCCACCAGCTTTCAAATTATTAATAATTTTTAGCTGCATCTAGCCCGGAAAATAATTTTGGGGCTCCTATATGCGCAAGACACATGAGTGCCTTCTTGCTGCACTACCAGCAACATGACCCTCAGATTGTCAGAATTCGAAATAATCCTGACTACTGGGTTGCCACACTCTTAGATCCCCCACACTCTTCGATCAACCTTTTCATTTTAATAAAGAACAAAAAAATTGTCATTTTTGAAATTATAAGCATTAGCAGGTTATTACAAACTGAAATCAAACAATTTTCAACTCAAAACTTTATTCTAGGTGATGTTACATTTGCACATAGGACCGCTTGTTCGAAAGGAGCTTCTGAACTCTCTCGTCCATTGAATTTGTCAGGTTTTGGATGGTTTCTGTTTCAATTGTTTTGCATGAGGACAGAATACCCTCCCAGAGCTGTTGCTTAGATGTGAACTGCCTCTCGCCATCATAGACACTCCTTTTGATGATGCTCCAGAGGTTCTCAATGGGGTTGAGGTCAGGGGAGCATGGGGGTCACACCATAAGTTTGTCCCCTTTTATGCCCATATCAGCCAGAGATGCAGATGTGTTATGTGCAGCATGAGACGGTGCATTATCTTGCATGAAAATGATCTTGCTGCGGAATACACGGTTCTTCTTCTTGAACCATGGCAGGAAGTGCTGTTTGAGGAACTCCACATACATTCTGGAGTTCATTTTTACCCCTTCAGGGATCCTAAAGGGGCCGACAATCTCTCTCCCCATGATTCCAGCCCAAAACATTACTCCACCTCCTCCTTGTTGGCGCCATAGCCGTGTTTGCATGGGGTGTCCATCAACCAGCCATCCTCCACTCCATCCATCTGGACCATCGAGCGTTGCACGGCACTCATCGGTGAACAGTTTTGAAGTCAGTCTTCATGTATTGTTTGGCCCACTGGAGCCGTTTCTGCTTGTGTACAGTGGATAGAGGAGGTCGACAGGATGGCGTACGCACAGCTGCAAACCTCTGAAGGACCCTGCATCTTGTTGTTCGGGGGATGTTGGAGGCACCAGCAGCTTCAAAAACTTGTCTGCTGCTATGACAAGGCTTTTTGGCGCTGCTCTTTTAACCTGACGTAATTGCCTGTAGGAAAGAGTCCTCAATTTTCCCTTATCAGCACGCACACGTGTGTACTGTGAATCAGCTACATGCTTAATGATTGTGTGATGATCAGGATGAAGTGTCTTGGCAATGTTGATTGTAGTCATGCCTTGACCTAAACACTCCACAATTTGTTGCTTCTCAGCAGCCGACACATCCTTTTTCTTTCCCATTTTGGCAGAAAATGTAGGCTGCTTAATAATGTGGGACAGCCTTCTTAAGTAGTCTTGCCTTTCATTGGACGCACCTGCCAAACTAATTAGCACAGGTGTCTGCAATTGCTTACAGTGATATAAAGAGCCCTGACACACATCACCATCAATGAGTTTAACTGACAAACAAAAAAATTCTTACCTTATCAGTCCTAAACACTTTTTGCATAATAATTAGGAACACAGTGTACATGTGCTTTTCCACAAAACACCTGTGGTTCACGTAGTGAATCTTACAGTTCTAACTTGCCAACCGTGGTCTGTATGGAGTTGCTCAATAAAGGGCCCAAAATTAACATAACATAGATGGGAGAGGTCTCTATGAATACGAATTCCTAAGTATTTGATACCCTGTGAGGGCCAGGCAAAGGGAAAGTTGGACTGGATGGAATCCTGTATGGATTTGGGGAGGGAGACATCGAGGGCCTCAGACTTCGCTGCATTGATTTTAAAATTTGACCATGTAACAAAGTGATCTATTTCAGCCATAACAGCAGGGATGGATATATGTGATTGAGTGATATATACTAGGACATCATCAGTAAATGCAGAGCACTTGTACTCGGTGCCTCCCACCTCAATCCCCCTAATATTGGGGTTATGGCGAATTGATGAGAGCAGGTGCTCCGTCACTAGGATGTATAAGAGAGGGGACAGAGGACATCCCTGCCTTGTCCCATTGGTGATTATGAAAGGTGATAAAAATGTTCTGACGCGCCCCCTGGGCCTTGGGACTCCTGAAGCCGGACCCTTTTTGGTGGATGCTGGGGGTTGTAGTCTCTGTGGCGGCGACCCGGTTCCGTGGCTCAGGGCGGTCAAACCAGTGGCAGAACTATTTATGTGGTTTTGATGTTTAAATGTCCGACTACGCCACCCGTGGATTGCGGTCAGAGTGAACCGCCGCTGCAGGGCACACCGCTGAGGCTGGTGTTGTGGCTGCAGCAGAGCGTAGTATAACTCCCCACGGGAGGAGTATAGCCTCAGGGCAGAGGATGGGGGTGATGGTGCAGGGCAGCAGCAGTAACGACACGGAGTCAGTGATGCAATCCAGGGCCTTTACTCACAGTTCTTATTATCCAGACCACTTCTGCAGGTAACAGCTGCCCACATCGCAATGTGCTCACCAGGTGAGGGGCTCGGCCAACTCCCAGATAACTTTGGAGCGCTTCACAAGACCCCCTTTCTGTGTTCTTTCTCTGGCCTTTCTTACCCCACCAGTGACCACGCTTCTGTCCGGCTGCCTCGGGCCTCCTCTTGGTAAACTTGGCGCCAGTTTCCCTGACCATATGTGGTGCCTTCCTAGCGGGTGTAGCGAGGGGCTGCGCCACATAAAATGTCACAGCCTCCGGTTTCTAGTTGAGGGTCGTTTCCTGCATCCACTAGTTTCGGGGACCGGTCTCCCCCTTTGGCCTGACCCCTCCACGCAGGTGGATTCGGGCGTGTGGTGGCGACTCGCCAGTCTGCACCCCTGGGATCCCTTCGTTCCTCATTCCTGGAGCCTTCTCCACTCCTCTTCCTTCCTTCTCCCTCTTCCAGGCCTGGGCCTCTGTTACTAGGCCCGCCTCCGGAGCAGAGCTCATTCAGCGCCCCTGCTCCCTGTCACTTCTGCTCAGACTTCTTTGTACTGAACTAAGATGGTGCTCACCTTTTAAACTCCCTTCTCAATGCACCCAGGAACAGCTTCCTCCCTGCTCCTGCACTACAGGGTTCCCCTTCCTCGGTGTTCCCTCCTCCGACTCCAGCCAGGGACAGGGACTGTCGTGCCCATCTCAGGGGCATATTGGTCGCCCTGCCCCACGGCAATGTGGTGTAATGCATGCAGGTGTGGGGTCCTGATCCACACTCCATCCTTACCTGAGAGTGAGATATCACACCTCTGGGTGAGGTGCAATACCTCTGTAGCAACCGAGCCCTCGGGGTGCTACAGTTCCATTTATTTTCAGCCTAGGTGACGTATTGCGATACAGGGCCGTGATTTTGGCTATAAAAGGGTCCCCTAGACCCCTACCCAAAGCTTTTTAAGAGAATAATATATGGCGTGCCAGGAGACTCTATGGAATGCTTTCTCAGCATCCAACGAGAGTATCTAATTACAAATTTTTAACTGCATCTAGCCCAGGAAATACTTTGTGACTAGTAGCAGTGTCTGCTAGTCAGCGGATTATCCCAGCTGTTAAGCAGGCTACACCACCTGTAGTTTGGACACTTAATTTTTTCAAAGGAAATGCTTCGGGCCCCAAGGATACTCAGTGAAGAGCATCGGGAGGCACCTCAAGGCACAGGGGCTGGGACTGGCGGTAGGACACCTTGCGCTGGACCGCCAAGCTCGATCCTTATAAAAGCTTTTTAACTGCAGCAGCTTTAGTGGACGCTACTGGAGCTGGAATTCCCGCAGCTGCTGGCATCAGACTTGCCCTCCAATAGATCCTTGTAAAAGGATTTAAAGTATACTCATTCAAATTAGAGAGACAATTTAAATGAAAAAGCTTAGACCTGTCTCCACCAAAGGGGGGCTCGCTCGACCCTCCAGCGGACAGGCACCAGTATTGGGAGAGCGGGGCTGGCCGTCAGGGTCCACCGAAGCTCTGGCACAAACCCAGGGACACGGAGGTCGCACGGGCAGGAACGGACTGGCCGTGTCGGCTTCGCACTTTTTTGGTTTTAGAAGGGCATGACATGCCTATATCTGTGTCTCCCCCTCCTTTTACTCCTCCACCTCTTTTCTTTTCGCATGACTATATGTACTTGTCACTTTTCCATGTGTTAGTTGTGTCTTCTGAGCAGTTTGTCAGCTTTTGGACACTTTGAAGTGTTTTCTATGTGTTTTCTATGTGTTGCTATGTGCTTTTGTTTGCATGCCATTGGTTTTAACGGTGTTCGAAGGTGTTCGACGAACAGTTCGACGAACAGTTCGTCGAACATACAGGTGTTCGACGAACCAAACTCGAACACTGCGGGGGTGGCTCAACACTACCCATAATCTATTCAAATGGTACCTGAATTCTAAAAGCCAAGTAGCGCTCCTTTCCTTACGATCCCTGCTGTGTGCTCCAACAGTAGTGTGCAACCACATGTGGGGTACTGCCACGTTCAGTAAAAAATGCATAAGAAATGATAGTGTCCATTATTTCCTATTGCCCCTCGTGGAAATTAAAAATTTGGTGCTAGAACTGTATTTCAGTGGAAAAAAATGTCATTTTTTGTTTTCACATCTAAATGTTATAAAGTTTTGTGAATCACTTGAAAATTAAAAATGCTAAGTACACTCAGTACACCACTAGATAAATTCTTTGAGGGGTCTAGTTTCCAAAATGCGGTCCCTTTTGGGGGATTTCTGCTGTTTTGGCATGTCAGGGGGTCAGCAAATGCAGCATGACATTCACAATCTATTCCAGACAAATTTACACTCCAAAACTCAAATAGCGCTCTTGCCTTTATGAGCTCTGCCATGTGCCCCAGCAACAGTTTTTGACCACATATGGGGTGGTATCATGGTCGGAAGAGATTACGTAACAACATATGGGGTCCATTTTCTCCTATTCCATTGTGTAAATTACAAATTTGAGGCTAAAATAACATTTTAGCGGAATAAAGCATAATTTTCGTTTTCACACCTATGGGTTTAACATGTTCAACACAGCCCTAGATTAATTCCTTGATGCATCTAGTTTCCAAAATAGGGTCACTTGTGGTGCTTTCTGCTGTTTTGGTACTTCAAGGGCTCTGCAAATGAGGCATGGTGTCTGCAATCTATTTCAGCCAAATTTACAAGTACATTCCAAATACCAAATGCCGATTCTTCCCTTCCTAGTCCTGCCGTGTGCCCAAACAGTACTTTTTGACTACATGCAAGGTATCGTCGCTTTTAGAAGAAAGTGGGTAACAAACTGTGGGGTACACTTTTTCATGGTTCCTCTTGTAAAAGTGAAAAATTTGGGGATAAAGCAACATTTGCATGAAAAAAATAAAAAATTTCAATATGACAACTTTATGTTATCAAACTATTTGTTGTACCTGTGTGTTCAAAATGCTCACTATACCCCTGGATTAAATGATTAAGCGGTGTAGTTTCCAAAATGGGGTCACTTGTTGGTGGTTTCTGTTGTTTAGGCACCTTAGGGGACCTTTAAATGCGAGATGGCACTTGCAATCTATTTCAGCCAAATTGGTGTTCCAAAATTCAAATGGTGCTCCTTCTCTACTGAACCCTGCCATTTTTATCCAAATAGAAGTTTCTGAGCACATGTGAGGTATCAGCATGCTCAGAAGTAACTGGTCAACAATTGTTGGGGTCCTATTCTTTGTAAAAGTGAAAAAATTGGGGGTAAAGCAACATTTTGTAGTTTCCAATATATAGGCCCCTCAAAGATGATTTAAATCTGAATAGGTCCCTAAAGAATCATCACACAGTACATAGCAGGGGCACATTTATAAGATTATCTCAGCACAGGAACATTTTAATTAAATACATTAAATTGTGGAACTTATTATCATTCCAAGATATATTGTTTAAAATTAACTTTTGTTCGTGGGAAAACCTTTAAATGTTTCAGATCACAAAACAAAATATTTGACAAAGACAATACAAGTAAACACAAAATGCAGTTTTTAAATGAAGGTCTTTATTATTAAAGAAAACAGAAAGCCAAATCTACTGGGCCCTGTGTGAAAAAGTGATTGCCCCCCCCCCCCTTAAACCATAAATTAACTGTGGTTTATCACATCTTTGGGAAGTGGAGTTCAATTTCCCTAGCCACACACAGGCCTGATTACTGCCACACCAGTTCTGAATCAAGAAATCACTTAAATAGGACATTCCTGACAAAGTAAAGTCGACCAAAAGATCCTTAAAAGCTAGACATCATGCTGCAATCCAAAGAAATTCAGGAACAAATGAGAAATAAAGTCATTGAGATCTATCAGTCTGGAAAAGGTTATAAAGTCATTTCTAAAGCTTTGGGACTCCAGCAAACCACAGTGAGAGCCATTATCCACAAATGGCAAAAACATGGCACAGTGGTGAACCATCCCAGGAGTGGCCGGCCAACCAAAATTACCCCAAGAGCGCAGCGACGACTCATCCAAGAGGTCAGAAAAGACCCCACAGCAACATCCAAAGAACTGCAGGCTTCACTTGCCTCAGTTAAGGTCAGTGTTCATGACTCCACCATAAGAACGTGTATGGACAAAAATGGCATGCATAGCAGAGTTAGAGTTCCAAGACAAAAACTACTGTGGAGCAAAAAGAGTTTTGCCAGAAAACATCTTGATGTTAGCCAAGACGTTTGGGAGAATACTCTGTGGACTGACGAGACAAAATTTGAACTTTTTGGAAGGTGCATGTCCCATTACCTCTGGCGTAGAAGTAACACAGCATTTCAGAAAAGGGACATCACACCAACAGTAAAATATGGTGATGGTATTGTGATGGCCTGGGGCTGTTTTGCTACTTCAGGACCTGGAAGACTTACTGTGGTAAATGGAACTATGAATTATGCTGTCTACCAAAAAATCCTGTACGAGAATGTCTGGCCATCTGTTCGTGACCTCAAGCTGAAGTGCACTTGGGTTATGCTTCAGGACAATGATTCCAAAATTAAGACTTTAGCGTGACCTAGTCAAAGTCCTGACCTTAATCCGGTTTGAGATGTTGTGGCATGACCTTAAAAAGGCGGTTCATGCTCGTAAACCCTTCAATGTGCATTAAATACAACAATTTTGCAAAGATGAGTGGGCCAAAATTCCTCGAGAGTGTTGCAAAAGACTCATTGCCACTTATCGCCAACGCTTGATTACAGTTGCTGCTTTTGCTAAGGGTGGCCCAACCAGTTATTAGGTTTAGGGGCAATCACTTTTTCACACAGGGCCCTGAAGGTTTGGATTTCTTTTTCCCTTAATACAGACCTTCTTTTAAAAACTGCATTTGTGTTTACTTGTGTTATCTTAGTCAATAATTTAAATTTGTTTTGTGATTTGAAACATTTAAGTGTGACAAACATGCAAAAGAATAAGAAGTTGGAGGAATTAAAATGGCCTTACAGTGATGTGAAGGAATGTGTTTTGTTCATCCTTTTTCTACGATGCTGAAAATATTTCTTCCATAAATATCAGATCTATGCAAACTCCAATATTCATCAATGACCACTGCCTCTAAAAGGTCTGCGATCAGTGTTTTGAACAAAGGAAGCTCTGGCCTTGGAAGTGTACTTCTCCACTTCTAAATATATGAATCCCAGATTTAGAGTCTGTCTCTCAGAGAAAATCTCCTATTGTAATTACCTGGTTACTGCAGGAGGTAGACTAAGCAGAATACTGCCTTAAGCTGGTGCTTTCTCTGTCAGAAGCTACATCATCCTGCTATGACTGTGACGAGATGACTGATGTGACATATATTGCTCTCTGCTTGCTACCACTCGGACAAGTGTCATCTAAATTTTGGATTACTTCTGGAATAAGTTGCTATTTATGGCTCCTACATTTTTTTTGCATTGGTTTGGTTTTTTCTCTCTCATACTACTACATCTGTTGCCAGTACCATATTTTGGTTTAACATACATTTTGGACACAAGAATAACGTTCAAGCAGTTTAACACATTTTTTTAACAAACTTGGCTAACCCTGGAAAAACATGGAATGAACCAGAAATGCTAGGCAGGGTTCATGTGATGACCAAAGAGTCTAATGCAACACTTGCCTGCTTGCAATATCAGTATGGCGTGTATATGTCTTCGATTTGATAATTTAAAGAAGTTTTCCGAAATAGACCGGAATATTTAACAGGTGTACAAAAAGTGAAACGTGGGTAAAATGTTTTCAATTTTTTTTAAACACTATTATTCCCCTGTCATAAAAAGTAATCCAGAATGCTTCATTGTTTATTATTAGTGATGAGCGAGCACTAAAATGCTCGGGTACTCGTAGCTCGGGTCGAGCAAATTGGAATGCTCGAGTGCTCGGTCCGAGTAACCAGCCCAATGTAAGTCTATGGGAAACTCGAACATTTTTCCGTTGGCCTCCCACCCGGCGGTCGGCAGAGGGCCTAGAAATTGCCCAAATCGATGGAAACAGTACTCAAATGACATGGGAACAGCATGGGGAAGACCCCTGGAAGCATCTCTGACTAACAGGTCACTGTTGTCAAAAACGTTGTCAAAGGTATTATGCCACTTTTACAGACTCACAATAAAACATACAAAAACAAAATCAAAATGGATTTTCCTGGGGAAAATGTTAAGGAACATCCTTTCCAGGGTAATGACTTGTATATAAGGCAAAATAAATAACCAAAACCAAAAATGCTCTGCCACACCTTGGGCTATGTTCATACGTAGCGTTTTTGATGCGTTTTTGCACTTTTGCATTGCTTTCAATGGAGAAAAATGCATTCACCAGGAAATGTAATTTTAACATTTTACTACGTTATCTGGACATGTGATGTGTGAGACATCATCAGACACATCCTGTTTCATTTATGAAGGAGGGAAAATCACAAACACTATTTTTACAGCCTACTATTCTTAAAGGTCCACCAGTCGGCTATGCTTTGTTGTTCCCATTATTAAAGAGAGGGTCTCCTATACTGTTATTAGGTATGCAGTGACTGCAAGGACTTCCAAAAATTTGGAGGCAACCCAATACCCCTTTGGAAAGACATAGAGCTCAGTAAAAAAAATGATCCCATTATAAAGGAGTGGGTCTCCTATAGTGGTAATGCCCATGCTGTGACTGCAAAGGCTGCCAAAATTTGGGAAAAACCCCACTAACAATTTAAAGACACATAGAGCTGGGCCACAATAACAACATGTTCCCATTAGACAAGAGAGGGTCTGCTATACAGTTATAGGGTATACAGTGAGTCCAACGGCTGCCAAAATTTAGGAAAAGCCCCACTAACAATTTAAAGACACATGGAGCTGGGCTACAGTAATGAGTACGACATGTTTCTATTAAAAAGGAGTGGGTCTCCCATAGTGTTTGCCTATGCACTGAATGCAACGGCTGCCAAAAATGTGGAGGAACTCCAGTGTCCCTTGCAAGAGACGTAGAGGTCAGAGGGCCTCCTGAAAACAATGTTCCCATTATTATGAAGTGGATCTCCCATACTGTTTGCCTATTCACTGAATGCAACGGCTGCCAAAAATTTGGAGGAACTCCAATGCCCCTTGCAAGAGACGTAGATATGGTGATATGGTAAATATGGTGGTGATATGGAAGAGGATGTGGAGGTTGAGGATGAGGAGAAGGAGGAGGACAAGAGCAAATAGACAAAATCAGGAAGCGTATACCCATGTCTGGGTGTGAAGACAGGGGTGCATCTGAATAGAGTTAGACCTCCCAAAAAAAACCACTGTATTTGAGTCTATGTTATGCTGCTATCATTCGGTGGTGCTGAGAAGTCTGGCCCAATCCAGCCCTTGTTCATTTTTATAAGAGTCAGCCTGTCAGCATTTTCAGTTGACAGGTGGATGTGCCTATTGGTTATAATTCCACCGGCGGCACTAAAGACCCGCTCTGACAAAATGCTAGCGGCAGGGCACGCCAAGACCTCCAAGGCATAGAGAGCCAGTTCATGCCATGTGTCCAGCTTGGATACCCAATAATTTTAAGGCACAGAGGAATCACGGAGGTCGTTGGTACGGTCGGCAAGGTACTCCCTCACCATCTTTCGAAACTTTTCCCTCCTTGGGACAGTACCCTGTGCCTCAGGGCCTGTGCAATGGGAGGGTCTGAGAAAACTGTCATAGAACTTTGATAGTGTTCCCCTGCCTCTGCTGGATTGCATTTGTGTCTCTCTCACCTGTACTCCTTGGTTGTCCAACGAACTGTGACCTCTGCCGCCAGCGTTTTCAGATGGGAATTTTTTAAATAATGGTGCAACAAGGGCCTTCCTGTACTGCCCCATTTTACTAGGCCTGTCCTGTAAGGGAATAAGAGACAGAAAGTTCTCCTTATAGCGTGGGTCTAGAAGTGTCACCAACTAGTAATGACACCCAAATGTCACCCAAAATTTGAACAACATGAAGGTGACGGGAAAGGCAGCATACCATAAACTCAGCCATGTGTGCCAAACTGCTAACAGGCAAGATTTCCGTGTCCTCACCAAGAGGGCGGCTGACCCTACTCTCCTCCTCATCCTCTTCCTCCTACTCCTTCCTGTCCTCAGGCCATCCATGCTGAACAGACGGTGTGACAGTTGTGCAGGTAGTAGCGTCTATAGCGCATGAAACTAGCTCCTGTTCTTCCTCCTCCTCCTCTTTCTCTTTGTCACCCAATCCATGTTGGGATGAGATGAGGCTGGGCTGTGTGTAATCACCCTGTATGGTTCCTTGCTCCATCTCATCGTGCTCTGCCTGCAATGCATCCATTTTAATTGTGAGCAGAGAGCGTTTCAGAAGACAGAGAAGAGGGATGGCAACGTTAATTATGGCGTCTTCACCGCTCACCATCTTGGTGGAGTCCTCAAAGTTTTGGAGGATGGTACATATGTCTGACATTCATGTCCACTCCTGAGATCTTATATGTGGAGCCTGACCTAAATATCGATGGCTGTGTTGATGCTGGTAGCCAACAACTGCCCTCTAGTGTTGATAGAGCACTAAAATGCTCGGGTGCTTGAAGCTCGGGCCGAGCACATCATGATACTCGGGTGCTCGAACCGTGCAACGAGCCCAATGTAAGTCTATGGGAAACTCAAGCAATTTTATGGCGGTCTGCAGAAGGTCAAAAATTGCCCAAATAGATGGGAACAGTGCTGAATGAAACATGTCAGGCAGGCAGAATATATAGGCAGACAGGCAGGCAGGGTATATAGGAGGTTGCATGAAAAACATAGAAGTCACTCGGAACACGCTAGTGCCCTCCGATTTTCATGCTCCCGTCTCTTTAAAAAAGCTGGCAATTCAGCAGCCGCATACAGTTATAACATCGGTACCCGACAATTTAGAACAGAAAATATAGAGCATCACACATAGATTAGATAGACAGAAACATGTCTGTCACATATATAATGAGTACAGTGACAGTGTTGGTTACTGTACTTGTCATTTAGTTTTAAAATAAAGCATTTAGAAAAAAAAAATTGGCGTGGGGTCCCCCATAATTATAGTCTCTAGCAGAGGTTAAGCAGATGGCTGGGGCAGATGTTTGAAGCCTGGGAAGGGGGTTATACCCACGGAGCTTCCCAGGCTACTAATATCAGCCCCCAGCTGAGTACCTAGCCTTTACTTGCTATTAAAATGGGGGATCCAAAAAAAAAATGACGTGGGGTCCACCTATTTTAATAACTAGCAAAGGCTAGGCAGACAGCTGGGGGCTGATATTAATAGCCCAGGGAGGGTGCCATGAATATTGGCCCCCTCCCAGGCTAGAAACACCAGCCCTCAGCTGCCCCAGAAATGGCGCATCCATAGGATGTGCCAAATCTGGCACTTAGCCTCGCTCTTCCCACTGCCCTGTAGCGGTGGCAGTGGGGTAATAGGGCTAGGGTTGATGTCAGCTTATAGTGCTAGCTGACATCAAGCCCAGGTTAGTAATGGATCCCAGAATAAAATCTTTTAATTGAGATAAACACACAATACTTTAATATTCTAAATTAAACTCTGCTTACCATTACGCCCATTCCAGCTGAAGCCAATGTCTCCTGCAATAAAAGTAAAATTATTAACCAACCTCATCCTTACTTTTCCATGGTTCCCACGATGGCTCCAGCTCTGCTACATTGAGATGGCAGGCTGGGTCATAGCAGAATATTGCCACACTTTCACTATGGGGTTAGTAATGGGGGCGTCTTATAGACACCTCCCCATTACTAACCTGGGCTTGATGTCAGCTAGCATTATAAGCTGACATCAACCCCAGCCTATTACCCCACTGCCACCTCTACAGGGAAGTGGGAAGAGCGAGGCTAAGTGCCAGGATTGGCACATCCTATGGATGCGCCATTTCTGGGGCTGCTGAGTGCTGGTGTTTCTAGCCTGGGAGGGCTAGAAACACCAAATATAATCTCATCTCACTTGTTTATTTTCACCAGGTAAACGTATATCAGTGCACAAAATTTAGAAATAAACATTTTTGACATGCAAAAACAAAAAACAAAAAAATTAGTGATCAATATAGCCACCTTTCTTTATGCTGACACTCAACAGCCTTCTATCCATTGATTCTGTCAGTTGCTTGATCTGTTTTCGATCAACATTGCATGCAGCAGCCACCACAGCCTCCCAGACATTGTTCCAAGAGGTGTACTGTTTTATCTCCCTGTAGATCTCACATTTTATGATGGACCACAGGTTCTCTATGGGGTTCAGATCAGGTGAAGAAGGGGGCCCTGTCATTATTTTTTCTTCTTTTAGACCTTTAGTGGCCAGCCACGCTGTGGAGTAGTTGGATGCATGTGATGGAGCATTGTCCTGCACGAAAATCATGTTTTTCTTGAACGACACTGACTTCTTCCTGTACCACTGCTTGAAGAAGTTGTCTTCCAGAAACTGGCAGTAGGTCTGGGAGTTGAGTTTCACTCCATCCTCAACCCGAAAAGGTCCCACAAGTAGTGTTGAGCCACCCCCGTAGTGTTCGAGTTCGGTTCGGTTCGTCGAACACCCATATGTTCGCCGAACTGTTCGTCGAACTGTTCGTCGAAAACCTTCGAACACCGTTAAAACCAATGGCAGGCAAACAAAAACACATAGAAACACATAGAAAACACCTTCAAAGGTGTCCAAAAGCTGACAAACTGCTCAGAAGACACAACTAACACATGGAAAAGTGACAAGTACATATAGTCATGCGAAAAGAAAAGAGGTGGAGGAGTAAAAAGAGGGGGAGACACAGATATAGGCATGTCATGCCCTTCTAAAACCAAAAAAGTGCGAAGCCGACACGGCCAGTCCGTTCCTGCCCGTGCGACCTCCGTGTCCCCGGGTTTGTGCCAGAGCTGCGGTGGACCCTGATGGCCAGCCCCCCTCTCCCAATGCTGGTGCCTGTCCACTGGAGGGTCGAGCGGTCAACCGAAAGGCGTCCTACCGCCAGTCCCAGCCCCTGTGCCTTGGGGTGCCACCCGATGCTCTTCACTGAGTGTCCCGGGGGCCCGAAGCATTTCCTTTGAAAAAATTAAGTGTCCAAACTACAGGTGGTGTAGCTTGCTTAACAGCTGGGATAATCCGCTGACTAGCAGACACTGCTACTAGACACAAAGTATTTCCTGGGCTAGATGCAGTTAAAAGTTTGTAATTAGATACTCTCGTTGGATGCTGAGAAAGCATTCCATAGAGTCTCCTGGCACGCCATATATTATTCTCTTATAAAGCTTGAGGTACGGGTCTAGGAGACCCTTTTATAGCCAAAATCACGGCCCTGTATCTCAATACGTCACCTAGGCTGAAGACAAATGGAACATTTTCATCACCTTTCATAATCACCAATGGGACAAGGCAGGGATGTCCTCTGTCCCCTCTCTTATACATCCTAGTGACTGAGCACCTGCTCTCATCAATTCACCATAACCCCAATATTAGGTGGATTGAGGTGGGAGGCACCGAGTACAAGTGCTCTGCATTTGCTGATGATGTCCTAGTATATATCACTCAATCGCATATATCCATCCCTGCTGTTATGGCTGAAATAGATCACTTTGTTACATGGTTAAATTTTAAAATCAATGCAGCGAAGTCTGAGGCCCTCGATGTCTCCCTCCCCAAATCCATACAGGATTCCATCCAGTCCAACTTTCCCTTTGCCTGGCCCTCACAGGGTATCAAATACTTAGGAATTCGTATTCATAGAGACCTCTCCCGTCTATGTTATCTTAATTTTGGGCCCTTTATTGAACAGCTCCATACAGAACACGGTTGGCAAGTTAGAACTGTAAGATTCACTACGTGAACCACAGGTGTTTTGTGGAAAAGCACATGTACACTGTGTTCCTAATTATTATGCAAAAAGTGTTTAGGACTGGTAAGGTAAGAATTTTTTTGTTTGTCAGTTAAACTCATTGATGGTGATGTGTGTCAGGGCTCTTTATATCACTGTAAGCAATTGCAGACACCTGTGCTAATTAGTTTGGCAGGTGTGTCCAAGGCAAGACTACTTAAGAAGGCTGTCCCACATTATTAAGCAGCCTACATTTTCTGTCAAAATGGGAAAGAAAAAGGATGTGTCGGCTGCTGAGAAGCAACAAATTGTGCAGTGTTTAGGTCAAGGCATGACTACAATCAACATTGCCAAGACACTTCATCCTGATCATCGCACAATCAAGAAGTATATAGCTGATTCAGAGTACACACGTGTGCGTGCTGATAAGGGAAAATTGAGGACTCTTTCCTACAGGCAATTATGTCAGGTTAAAAGAGCAGCGGCAAAAAAGCCTTGTCATAGCAGCAGACAAGTTTTTGAAGCTGCTGGTGCCTCCAACGTCCCCCGAACAACAAGATGCACGGTCCTTCAGAGGTTTGCAGCTGTGCGTACGCCATCCTGTCGACCTCCTCTATCCACTGTACACAAGCAGAAGCGGCTCCAGTGGGCCAAACAATACATGAAGACTGACTTCAAAACTGTTTTGTTCACCGATGAGTGCCGTGCAACGCTCGATGGTCCAGATGGATGGAGTGGAGGATGGCTGGTTGATGGACACCCCATGCAAACATGGCTACAGCGCCAACAAGGAGGAGGTGGAGTAATGTTTTGGGCTGGAATCATGGGGAGAGAGAATGTCGGCCCCTTTAGGATCCCTGAAGGGGTAAAGATGAACACCATAATCTATGTGGAGTTCCTCAAACAGCACTTCCTGCCATGGTTCAAGAAGAAGAACCGTGTATTCCGCAGAAAGATCATTTTCATGCATGATAATGCACCGTCTCATGCTGCACATAACACATCTGCATCTCTGGCTGATATGGGCATAAAAGGGGATAAACTTATGGTGTGACCCCCATGCTCCCCTGACCTCAACACCATTGAGAACCTCTGGAGCATCATCAAAAGGAGTGTCTATGATGGCGGGAGGCAGTTCACATCTAAGCAACAGCTCTGGGAGGGTATTCTGTCCTCATGCAAAACAATTGAAGCAGAAACCATCCAAAACCTGACAAATCCAATGGACGAGAGAGTTCAGAAGCTCCTTTCGAACAAGGGGTCCTATGCGCAAATGTAACATCACCTAGAATAAAGTTTTGAGTTGAAAACTGTTTGATTTCAGTTTGTAATAACCTGCTAATGCTTATAATTTCAAAAATGACCATTTTTTTGGTCTTTATTAAAATTTAAAGGTTGATCGAAGAGTGTGGGGGATCTAAGAGTGTGGCAACCCAGTAGTCAGGATTATTTCGAATTCTGACAATCTGAGGGTCATGTTGCAGGTAGTGCAGCAAGAAGGCACTCATGTGTCTTGCGCATCTAGGAGCCCCAAAATTTTTTTCCGGGCTAGATGTAGCTAAAAATTATTAATAATTTGAAAGCTGGTGGAGCTTAGTATAGATGGCCTAATAGAATCCATACTGCAAACTGCTACAAGGCCCAAATTATTTTCCAGCCAAGATACAGATAAACATGATTAGTAATTTTAAATCTGGTGGAGTTTAGTATAGATGGCCTAATAGAATCAGTACTGAAAACTGCTACAAGGCCCAAATTATTTTCCAGCCAAGATACAGTTAAACATGATTAGTAATTTTAAATCTGGTGGAGTTTAGTATAGATGGCCTAATAGAATCAATACTGCACACTGCTACAAGGCCCAAATTATTTTCTAGCCAAGATACAGATAAACATGATTAGTAATTTGAAAGCTTAAAATGGTTGGTGAAGTGATTTTAACAAATCATCAAGCTTTTACTATCCCCAGGATGACACAGGGGTAGAAAAGTCGTTTTCGTTCCATTATTTGTTCATCTTTATGAACGTGAGTCTTTCTACATTATCAGTGGAGAGCCGCGTGCGCTTATCTGTCAGCACACCATCAGCAGCGCTGAACACACGTTCAGACAGAACGCTGGCTGCAGGGCATGACAAGATCTCCAAGGCGTAAGTGGTGAGCTCAGGCAATTTATCCAGATTGGAAGCCCAAAAAGAGCAAGGGTCCAGTGACACAGTCATGGCTTCAATGTTTACTTGGAGATACTCCTGTACCATCGTCTCTAGGCGTTGACTATGTGTCAGACTTCTTGTCTCCTGTGGCCTTGCAAAGGATGGGCTAAAAAAGTGGTGAAATGATTCCGCAAAATTGATGTTACCAGCAGATACTGTGTTTCTGTTACGTTTTGAGTGCTGAACACTCGACGTTCCCACGATTGGCAAGTTGGAACTGTGAGATTCACTACGTGCACCACTAGTGTTTTGTGAAAAAGCACATGTAAGATTCTGCAACAGTCTCTGCTGATACTCCTGCATGCGTGCATCTCTTTCTATGGCAGGAATAATTTCTGCAAATTTACTTTTGTACCGGGGATCTAACAGTGTGGCAACCCAGTAGTCAGGATTATTTCTAATTCTCACAATTCGAGGGTCATGTTGCAGGTAGTGCAGCAAGAAGGCACTCATGTGTCTTGGGCATCCAGGAGCACCAAGTCCCTGTTGTGTTGGTGGCGAGGTAACAATCATGCTTCCTTCCTCTGCCCTCTCCCCCCAACCTCGCACAACAGAAATGTGATCAAGGTCTCCCTCATCTGATGAGTCTTCCATCAGTTCATCCTCCACTTCTTCCTGGGCTCCTGCACCTTCCTCACTAGTTTGGCTGCTACCATGCACCCTGGTAAAACCATCTCCCCCACCCTCACATGCCTGCCGCCTTGGTGCTGCCGACCGTCTGGACCTTGCAGATGTTAGCCCTTCCGCATACAACTCCTCCTCCTCTACTTCCTCCACCTCCTCTTGTGCCACCACCTGACTCCGAATTCTGTTTAACATGTGCTCCAGCTTGTAAATCACCGGAATAGTCATGCTGATAATGGCATCGCCAGCACTAAACATCTTCGTCGCCATTTCAAAACTGTGCAGAAGGGTGCATAGGTCCCTGATCTGAGACCACTCCTCCAGCGTGATTTGCCCCACCTCTGGATCTCGTTGGCCCAGGCTATACGTCACACCGTATTGCACCAGAGCTTGTCGGTGCTGCCACAGTCGCTGCAACATGTGCAGAGTTGAATTCCACCGGGTAGGCACATCGCATTTTAGGCGGTGAAGTGGCAGGCCCAACGACTTCTGTAGAGATGTAAGTCACTGAGCTGCGGGATGCGAACGGCGAAAGTGAGCACACAGCGACCGGGCCCTCTGCAGAAGGCCATCTAGTCCGGGATAGTGGGCTAAAAATTGCTGGACAACCAGGTTCAACACGTGAGCCATACAAGGCACATGTGTGACATTGCCCCGGCGAAGGGCTGCACCCAGGTTTGCAGCATTGTCGCACACGGCCTTCCCTGGTTTCAGGTCCAGTGGAGACAGCCATTCATGAAACTGGTTCTCCAGAGCTGACCACAACTCCTCAGCTGTGTGACTCACATTTCCCAGACATTTCAAAGTAAAAAAATGCCTGATGACGTTGAGCCCTGCTGCCACCATAGTAAGGAGGTGTGCAGGATCCCTTCTGCGCCGTTATAAAGCTTGTGGCATGACCAGAGAGGCTTTGGGTGCAGGTGGAGGACCAAGAGGAGGTTGAGGAGGCAGAAGCAGTGGAGGAACTTTGAGATAAAGAGGATTGACGCACAACTCGTGGGGACGGCAAGACTTGGACAGCAGCCCCTTGTCCTGCTGTCACCATAGTTACCCAGTGCTCAGTCAGCGACATGTAACGCCCCTGTCCATGCCTACTTGTCCAAGTGTCTGTGTTGAAATGCACCCTGTCACACACAGAGTTTCTCAAAGAAGCGGTGATGTTGTGTGCGACATGCTGGTGGAGCGCAGGCACACCTTTCTTTGAGAAGTAGTGCCGACTGGGCATCTCGTACTGGGGCACTGCGACGGACATAAGGTCTCGAAAATCCTCTGTGTCCACCAGGCGGAAAGGCAGCATTTCTGTAGCCAAGAGCTTGCAGATGGTGAAATTCAACCTCTTAGATTTCTCATGGCTAGGAGGAAATGGTCTTTTACTTGTCCACATCTGAGGGACCGAGGGCTGGCTGTTGTGCTAAGACGGGGTTGAGAAGAGTGTCCCCGGCAAACTGCCGGTCTGTGAGGAAGATGCAGGCGGACATGTTAGGTTGCCTTGATCCAAAGGTGGTGCTATCGATGTCGGACAGCGCTGAACACCAGCTGGTGTTTCCACCTCCAAAGAAAATGATGACCTGCCAATCACGCTGGCTGTTGCGGGTAAAGAGGTGGCAGGTCTGCGTCCCAAAACAGGTGTGACTGCTGTCCCCCCTGTCACAGAGAATGAAGAGGCTGCGGATGCACAAGATGTGGCAAACGGTGGTTGGCCCGGCCGGCTAGGCCGCATTGTAGCACAGTGAGCTTCCCACTGCAACTTATGCTTCATATCCATGTGCGGGTTCATGCATGAAGTACTCAAACTATGTATTTTTTGGCCTCTACTTAGCTTTTGCTGACAAATGTTACAGATAACACGAGTTGGGTCATCTTTATCGATCTGAAAAAATGCCCAGGCTATGCAAGGCTTAGCACCCATGCGACCTGAAGAGCCACCACGACTTGTGGTCAGAGGCAGAGTTGTGTTTGAGGATGCAGTTGTTGACGTGCTTCCAGTACTACGTCTCTGTCCAGGAAGGCGCAACCTGACCTCGTCGTCACTAGCATCCTCCTCCACATCCTCTGCTGACCTCATCGACTGGCTGACTGTGGGTTGACAGTAAGTGGGATCTCCAACCTCGTCATCATCACCCTGTGTGTTATCACACCCGTTGTCCTCAGAGCCAACCTCTTCCTGCCCTGACAAAAAACTAAAGTTGTTGCTCCAATCAGGTATTTGAGTCTCATCATCGTCTTCCTCATTGTCTCCACCAACAGGAGTTACAGTTTGTGAACGAGGGTCGACATTATGGTCAGAACCTTATGCGTCTGGTCCTGGATCCGACTCATAAAGATTCTGGGCATCAGTGCAGATCATTTCCTCGTCTGGATTCACAGAAGCTCTGGTGCCGACCTCTGATTCCCAGGCTATAGTATGAGTAAACAGCTCTGCAGACTCAACCATCTGTTCTACCCCATACTCAGACGGGCAGCTGGAGACTTGGGAGCTGTGAGGAAGCAAGTGCGATTGGGGTGACACCTCTGAGGACTGGAGTATTTGTGATGTTGAAGTTGAGATGAAGGAGAGCCCACTTAAAGGAGCACTTGATATCCGTTGAAGCACCTGCTGTTTTTGTGCCTCATCTGGAATTTGTAGTGATTTGCGTGGCCGTAAGAAAGGGATCTTATCACATTGTCTGCTAAAAGAAGTAGACATCTTAGTTTGGCAGGAAGATGGTCTTTCTTCTGCAGATGTTACTGTTGCTTTAACACCTACCCCACGGACACAACCTTTTTTTCCCTTCCCAACACGCCTATTCCCCTTTCCACCAGCAGCAGGCCTTTTTCCACTCATTTTGATGGTTAACTGGGTTAGATGCAAAAAAAAATTATTTTGAATTTGCAACCTGGTGGAGGTTAGTATAGATGGACTAATAGAACAAGTCCCACACACTGCTACAAGCCAAAATATTTTTTCAGAGCTAGATGCAGATAAAAATTATTTTGAATTTGCAACCTGGTGGAGGTTAGTATAGATGTACTAATAGAACAAGTCCCACACACTGCTACAAGCCGAAATATTTTTTCAGAGCTAGATGCAGAAAAAAATTATTTTGAATTTGCAACCTGGTGGAGGTTAGTATAGATCGACTAATAGAACAAGTCCCACACACTGCTACAAGCCGAAATATTTTTTCAGAGCTTGATGCAGATAAAAATTATTTTGAATTTGTAACCTGGTGGAGGTTAGTTTAGATGGACTAATAGAATGATGCCCAGAAGGTTTTACTTCACTAGGTGCAGTAAAAAAATTTGTATTCTATACACAGGTGGTGTAGCTTGCAACACAGATAGGCTACTCCACTGACTAACACACACTGCAAGAGGCCAAAAAGGATTTGCTTTGCTAGATTTAGCCAAATGCTGTGAAAAAAACTTGCACAGCACTAAAACAGACCTGCCTGGCAAAAAGTGATAGGAACTGATGTAACCTAGCCCTTAAAAGGACTGCAATCACAACTATTCCCTACTCCCAAGCTATCTGTAGATTTGTGCGAAAATTGGCTTGAAATTAACAAAGTATAGCGCACACAGCAACAGCGGTGCCGTCTAACACGCAGCTGCAGCAGTGAGAAAATGGTGGCCACAGGGAAAATGGCTAGATCTTATAGGGCAAGGACATGTGACATACACTGCCAATGACCCATGCCCTTGCTTATGTGAAAAAAAAGCAGTTCGCTCCGTGTGTGTGCTGCTGATAGGCTGACAGATTGCACCTCCCCACTGTAAATGCGGGAAAGAGAAAAAAAAAAGAAAAAAAAAGGAGATCTTCATTATTTCTGCAGAGATCCATCCCCTGCCCCTCCCCCCGCCCCACTGTACACTCAAACTGCGTATTAACATTAATTTTCAGCATTACTGAGAAAAAATCCAGTTATGATTTTGGTGCACGAACAGTTATCGAACATAACCTCTAACAGCCAAATTTTTTTCACATTGTTCGTGTTCGCCGAACGTCTCGAACACCGCCCAAAACAGCTCGAATTTGAGATTGATGAACAGTTCGAGTCGAACACGGCTCATCTCTAATTATGGGTTCCATTAGCAGAGCCCCTGAGGTGCCAGAACAGCAGAAACCCCCACAAGGGATCCCATATTGGAACCTTCACTGCTTATGGATTTCATCTAGGGGTGTAGTGAGTATTTTGAACCGATAGGTACCTCACAGAATTTTATAACATTGAGACATTGGAAACTTAATATTTTAGTGGTAAAAATGTAATTTTTTTATTTGCTGCAAATTTGTCACTTACACAAGGGTTAATAGGTTAAACTGGACATCAAAATGTATTGCGCAATTTTTCCCGATGCACGGGGATGTCATTGTAAACTATTGTTTGGCCACATGTTAAGGTTGAGAAGTAAGAAGCGTTACTTGGCTTTTGAAACCCTAGAATAGTTTGGGGCAACATTTTTGGAGTCCCTGAAATACCAGAACAGCAAAAAAAAGCAAAAGTGACCCCATTGTAGAAATTGCACCTCTCAATGAATTCATCTATGGCTACAGTGACTATTTTGTAACATCCACATCGTGCTTTATTTTGGTGAATTGCAAATATGCCAGTTTAGTGATCCTACATTGTGCCCCCACACAGTTTAGCGCCCCCCATATATTGTAGTACCTCCATACATTGTGCCCAGCATGTGCTTCTGGAGACATGCACCCCATAAATTGTTAATTGGCCTCTTCCCATTACAATAATGCCAAACATTTGGCCACTTACTTTGGTTTAGGCACAGTGGAGCTCAGAAGGAGAGGGCATTTGGATTTGGGAGTGCAGAATTCACTGGATTTTATTTGAAAGTGTGTGAGCCATGTCACTTTTCTAGAGTCTTTTTTTCTACTAGTAACATGGGAACCCCTATATTTCCAATGACAGATATCGTACCTGAGGAAGGGGGCTGGTTTTGTGGGAGATAAGTTAGGGTTTTATTGGTAACATTTGGGGGTACATAACATTTTTTGATCGCTTTCAGTATTAGGCTGGGATGACATTCTTGTGTTCTACGCTGAGTCCTTATGTCGGGGTTTCCATGTAAATCCCACAAAAATGCAATTCAGATGAAACCCCGGATGGACCCACCCACTACAGTATAATGAGGCAGATGAAGACACTTTGAACACCCTTTGGCATCTGTTCCAGTGGTGTCCATCTTTTTAGGTGTGCCCAGAACTGTGGTTGCCCCCATTTGTGCACTTAAAGGACACCTAAAATGATGGGACACCGCCGGAACAGAGGCCAGACAGCAGACAGAGTCCAAAGTGACTATCTGCCTCGTGAGTGGTTCTGTCAAGGGCTTTGTCTGAGTTGCAGTTTTTGGGACTTACACTGAAATCCTGTTGTAAGCGCTCAGCAGAGAACGCAGGATAAATGTGACCCAAGCCTTATTTCGATTTTTTAGGAGGTAGAATGAACAAATAGACAACAGTACAAGAATAGTTCTTATTTTTATTTTTTCCACAGTTCACCATGTGTTATAAGTGATAAGTAGTGTTGAGCATTCCGATACTGAAATATCGGGTATCGGCCGATATTCACTGTATCGGAATTCCGATACTTAATTCCGATACTTTTATAATATCGAATACCGGAATCGGAAGTTCCCATAATGCCTGCGCTCTGCAGTGTCTCTGAAGGATGACAAGCTGGATGGCAGCGCTCAGCTGCGATCCAGCTTGTCATCAGAATGCCATCCCAGCGTGGGAGAATTCTCCTGATTGTTTAAAAGCCGGCGCGGTAAAAAGCCGCCGGCTTTTAAACAATCACGCAGCCCCATACTGCTTCCCCGCAGCCTCCCACCCCGATCCTCCGCTCCCCTCGCCACCTCCCATCCCGATCGTAAATTAGGACCGGGCGGGGAGCGCAGCACCAAGGAGCGAAGGACCCGGGCGGGGAAGCCGGCAGTGAAAAGACTTCACCGCCGGCTTTCCCGTTCTGTGCTGCGCTTTCCCGCCGGTTATTTCAAATGAACAGCTGAGGTATCAGGTGATGCCGATCAGCTGTTCATTTGAAGTAGCCGCGGTGCCCTCAGAGGGTTCATGTGAGTTCATGCTTGACTGCATGAACTCATATCAACTTTCCCACGGCCGCACAGGTCAGCCTCACCTCCCGGACCCGTCATGATTAGTGTGTGCGGGGTGTGTGTGTGTGCGGGGTGTGTGTGCGGGTGTGTGTGCGGGGTGTGTGTGTGCGGGTGTGTGTGCGGGTGTGTGTGCGGGCAGACATAGGCCGATGTGACACTACTACTCCCATCGGCCTATGTCTGTCCCCCGTCCACTCCTGCCAGCAGGATCAGCTCGATGGGAGCAGTAGTTCCCATCAGCCTGATCCTGCTATTTAAATTGCCCTACTGTGTCCCCAATAAATGTTAAATACATGTCATTGGTGGCCAGTGGTTACCTAAAAGAAATTAGTTCATACATTACCTGTCCCCGCCGATCGCCACCTAAAATAAAGTAAAAAATAAAAAACTACACCTATACTCACCAAGACACCTAATTCCCCGAAGCCATCGATCTCCTGTAATAAAATATAAAATAATAAACCACAACCTTATCCTTACCCCTCTGTAGTAGTCCACGAGTGTCCCACGAAGATCTCCAGTTCAGAGCAGCCACATAGAATGTGACCGCTCTGAACCGCTGCCGCCGCTAGAATGACGGGGCCGTAAGGGTTCACCGGAGTTCAGGCAGCGCTGCTCCAGTTAGCTCCTTTACGGCACTGCTGTATCGTGAGAAATTCCCACGGTACAGCACTGCCGTAAAGGAGGTCTCCGGAGCTGCGCTGCCTGAATGCACTCCGGTGACCTCAGTCAGTGGCTCCCGCTGCCGGGAGCGGACGTGTTCCCGGCAGCGTGAGCTTACAGCAGCCATGCACAGCTGTCACCATCTCCAGATGTGACAGCTGTGCATGGGAGATCAGCGCAGGAACGTGGACAGGTAACTATTTTTTTTTTAGTAAACTAAGAATTAAATAAAATGGTGTTTTATTTCAAATAAATTATTTTTTTCTGGGTGTAGTGTGTTTTTTCTTTTTAACACTTTGTAGGTTAGTAATGGGGGTGTCATATAGACGGCCATCATTACTAACCTGGGCTTCATGGCAGCTGGCGCTGACATGAACCCCACCACTATTACCCCCTGCCACCGCACCAGGGCAGCGTGGAAGAGCGAGGCTAAGTGCCAGAATTGGCGCATCCTATGGATGCGCCATTTCTGGGGCGGCTGACGGCTGGTGTTTCTAGCCTGGGAGGGGGCCAATATTCATGGCACCCTTCCTGAGCTATTAATATCAGCCCCCAGCTGTCTGCCTAGCCTTTGCTAGCTATTAAAATAGAGGGGACCCCACGTCATTTTTTTGGGGGGGGTCCCCCATTTTAATAGCTAGTAAAGGCTAGGTATTCAGCTGGGGGCTGATATTAGTAGCCTGGGAAGCTCCGTGGGTTTTACCCACTTCCCAGGCTTCAAACATCTGCCCCAGCCGTCTGCTTAACCTCCGCTAGAGACTAAAATTATGGGGGATCCCACGCCATTTTTTTTTTAAATAAATCCTTTATTTTAACACTAAATGACATTTGAGGACTTAATAAAGATGCAGTCCCTAAATTGTTATTTATTTTTTAATAAATTTTTCCCAAAACTTTTGACGTGGGCTTCGCCATATTTTTGTATGCCAGCCAGGTACAGCATCCAGCTTCTATGAACGCGCCATTTTCCGGGGCGGCCGCGGACTGCAATTTTCAGCGGGGGGGGGAGGGCAGAAAGCTTGGGCCTCCCTGCGCTGCAGATTCCATCCCCCAGCTGCCTAGTTGTACCTGGCTGGACACAAAAATAGGGAGAAGCTCCACGTTTTTTTTTTTTAATTATTTCATGAAATTCATGGAATAATTAAGAAAAAAAGGGCTTCCCTATATTGTTGTGTTCGGCTAGGTACAAATAGGCAGCTGGTGGTTGGGGGCAGCCCGTTCCTGCCTGCTGTACCTGACTGGACACAAATATAGTGTGAAGCCCCACGTCAATTTTTTTTTAATTATTTCAGGAAATTCATGAAATAATTAAAAAAAAATTATGTGGGGCTTCGCCCTATAATTGTGTCCAGCCAGGTACAGCAGGCAGGAACGGGCTGCCCCCAACCACCAGCTGCCTATTTGTACCTAGCCGGACACAACAATATAGGGAAGCCCTTTTTTTCTTAATTATTCCATGAATTTCATGAAATAATTAAAAAAAAAAATGTGTGGCGCTTCGCCCTATTTTTGTGTCCAGCCAGGTACAACTAGGCAGCTGGGGGCTGGAATCTGCAGCGCAGGGAGACCCAAGCTTTCTGGGCCCCACCCGCTGCAAATTGCAGTCCGCAGCCGCCCCGGAAAATGGCGCGTTCATAGAAGCGCCATCTTCTGGCGCTGTACCCAACTCATCCAGGGCCCTGGTGCGGTGGCTCACTGGGTAATAAAGGGGTTAAGGCCAGCTTGGCATTATCAGCTGGCCCTAAGCCCGAAATTCATGGGATCACGCCAATATTAGACATGACCGCCATGAATTTCTAGTAAAGTATTTAAAAAAAACACAAACACCCAGAAAAAAGTCCTTTAATTGAAATAAAGACACAATTCTTTATTGTTCTAAATTAAACCATACTTACCGCCACGCCCATTCCAGCTGAAGCCAACGATCTCCTGCAATAAAAGTAAAATAATAAAGCAACCTCATCCTTACCTTTCCATGGTTCCCAGGACAGCTTCAGCTCTGCTACATCGAGATGACAGGCTGGACCGCAGCAGAACGCTGCCATCCAGCCTGTCATCCCGCGGACACTGAGAAGCGCAGGCATGCTTGCGCTCCTCAGTGTCTCTCTGTGACGTCATCCAGATGAGCCGAGGTCATGTCCAATGAACTCAGCTCACCTCATGCACGTCACTGACAGCGTGGGAAAATTCTCCTGCACTCAGCGCTTCAGCGTGAGAATTCTCCCACGCTGTCAGTGACGTGCATGAGGTGCGCCGAGTTCATTGGACATGACCTCACCTCATGCACGTCACTGACAGCGTGGGAAAATTCTCACGCTGAAGCGCTGAGTGCAGGAGAATTCTCCCACGCTGTCAGTGACGTACATGAGGTGAGCCGAGTTCATTGTCGGCTCATCTGGATGCCGTCACAGCCAGACACTGAGGAGTGGAAGTATGCCTGCGCTTCTCAGTCTCTGCGGGATGACAGGCTGGATGGCAGCGTTCTGCTGCGGTCCAGCCTGTCATCTCGATGTAGCAGAGCTGGAGCCGTCGTGGGAGCCATGGAAAGGTAAGGATGAGGTTGCTTTATTATTTTTCTTTTATTGCAGGAGATCGTTGGCTTCAGCTGGAATGGGCGTGATGGTAAGTATGGTTTAATTTAGAACAATAAAGAATTGTGTGTTTATTTCAATTAAAGGACTTTTTTCAGGGTGTTTGTGTTTTTTTTAAATACTTTACTAGAAATTCATGGTGGTCATGTCTAATATTGGCGTGACCCCATGAATTTCGGGCTTAGGGCCAGCTGATAATGCCAAGCTGGCCTTAACCCCTTTATTACCCAGTGAGCCACCGCATCAGGGCCCTGGATGAGTTGGGTACAGCGCCAGAAGATGGCGCTTCTATGAACGCGCCATTTTCCGGGGCGGCTGCGGACTGCAATTTGCAGCGGGTGGGGCCCAGAAAGCTTGGGCCTCCCTGCGCTGCAGATTCCAGCCCCCAGCTGCCTAGTTGAACCTGGCTGGACACAAAAATAGGGCGAAGCTCCACGTTTTTTTTTTTTAAATTCATGAAATTCATGGAATAATTAAGAAAAAAAGGGCTTCCCTATATTGTTGTGTCCGGCTAGGTACAAATAGGCAGCTGGTGGTTGGGGGCAGCCCGTTCCTGCCTGCTGTACCTGACTGGACACAAATATAGGGCGAAGCCCCACATCAATTTTTTTAAATTATTTCATGAATTTCCTGAAATGATTTAAAAAAAATTGACGTGGGGCTTCGCACTATATTTGTGTCCAGCCAGGTACAGCAGGCAGGAACGGGCTGCCCCCAACCACCAGCTGCCTATTTGTACCTGGTTGGACACAACAATATAGGGAAGCCCTTTTTTTCTTAATTATTTCATGAATTTCATGAAATAATTAAAAAAAAAAAATACGTGAAGCTTCTCCCTATTTTTGTGTCCAGCCAGGTACAACTAGGCAGCTGGGGGCTGGAATCTGCAGCGCAGGGAGGCCCAAGCTTTCTGCCCCCCTCTCTCCCCCCGCTGAAAATTGCAGTCCGCAGCCACCCCGGAAAATGGCGCGTTCATAGAAGCTGGATGCTGTACCTGGCTGGCATACAAAAATATGGCGAAGCCCACGTCAAAAGTTTTGGGAAAAATTAATTAAAAAATAAATAATAATTTAGGGACTGCATCTTTATTAACTCCTCAAATGTCATTTAGTGTTAAAATAAAGGACTTATTTTAAAAAAAATTGACGTTGGGCTTCGCCCTATATTTGTGTCCAGCCAGGTACAGCAGGCAGGAACAGGCTGCCCCCAACCACCAGCTGCCTATTTGTACCTGGCCGGACACAACAATATAGGGAAGCCCTTTTTTAAAAAAATTATTTCATGAAATAATTAAAAAAAAATTGACGTGGGGCTTCGCACTATATTTGTGTCCAGCCAGGTACAGCAGGCAGGAATGGGCTGCCCCCAACCACCAGCTGCCTATTTGTACCTGGTTGGACACAACAATATAGGGAAGCCCTTTTTTTCTTAATTATTCCATGAATTTCATGAAATAATTTAAAAAAAAAATGCGTGGGGCTTCGCCCTATTTTTGTGCCCAGCCAGATACAACTAGGCAGCTGGGGGCTGGAATCCGCAGCGCAGGGAGACCCAAGCTTTCTGGGCCACCCCCGCTGCAAATTGCAGTCCGCAGCCGCCCCAGAAAATGGCGCGTTCATAGAAGCGCCATCTTCTGGCGCTGTACCCAACTCATCCAGGGCCCTGGTGCGGTGGCTCACTGGGTAATAAAGGGGTTAAGGCCAGCTTGGCATTATCAGCTGGCCCTAAGCCCAAAATTCATGGGGTCACGCCAATATTAGACATGACCACCATGAATTTCTAGTAAAGTATTTAAAAAAACACAAACACCCTGAAAAAAGTCCTTTAATTGAAATAAACACACAATTCTTTATTGTTCTAAATTAAACCATACTTACCACCCCGCCCATTCCAGCTGAAGCCAACGATCTCCTGCAATAAAAGTAAAATAATAAAGCAACCTCATCCTTACCTTTCCATGGCTCCCACGACAGCTTCAGCTCTGCTACATCGAGATGACAGGCTGGACCGCAGCAGAACGCTGCCATCCATCCTGTCATCCCGCAGACACTGAGAAGCGCAGGCATACTTCCACTCCTCAGTGTCTGGCTGTGACGGCATCCAGATGAGCCGAGGTCATGTCCAATGAACTCCGCTCACTTCATGTACGTCACTGACAGCGTGGGAAAATTCTCCTGCACTCAGCACTTCAGCGTGAGAATTTTCCCACGCTGTCAGTGACGTGCATGAGGTGAGCTGAGTTCATTGGACATGACCTCACCTCATGTATGTCACTGACAGCGTGGGAGAATTCTCACGCTGAAGCGCTGAGTGCAGGAGAATTTTCCCACGCTGTCAGTGACGTGCATGAGGTGAGCTGAGTTCATTGGACATGAACTCGGCTCATCTGGATGACGTCACAGAGAGACACTGAGGAGCGCAAGCATGCCTGCGCTTCTCAGTGTCTGCGGGATGACAGGCTGGATGGCAGCTTTCTGCTGCGGTCCAGCCTGTCATCTCGATGTAGCAGAGCTGGAGCTGTCCTGGGAACCATCGAAAGGTAAGGATGAGGTTGCTTTATTATTTTTCTTTTATTGCAGGAGATCGTTGGCTTCAGCTGGAATGGGCGTGATGGTAAGTATGGTTTAATTTAGAACAATAAAGAAATGTGTCTTTATTTCAATTAAAGGACTTTACTCTGGGTGTTTGTGTTTTCTTTTAACTTTGACTATGGGGTTAGTAATGGGGGTGTCTTATAGACGCCTCTCCATTACTAACCTGGGCTTGATGTCAGCTGGCATTATAAGCTGACATCAACCCCAACCCTATTACCCCCTGCCACCGCACCAGGGCAGCGTGGAAGAGCGAGGCTAAGTGCCAGAATTGGCGCATCCTATGGATGCGCCATTTCTGGGGCGGCTGACGGCTGGTGTTTCTAGCCTGGGAGGGGGCCAATATTCATGGCACCCTTCCTGGGCTATTAATATCAGCCCCCAGCTGTCTGCCTAGCCTGTGCTAGCTATTAAATTAGGGGGGACCCCACGTCATTTTTTTTGGGGGGTCCCCCATTTTAATAGCTAGTAAAGGCTAGGTATTCAGCTGGGGGCTGATATTAGTAGCCTGGGAAGCTCCGTGGGTATTACCCCCTTCCCAGGCTTCAAACATTTGCCCCAGCTGTCTGCTTAACCTCCGCTAGAGCCTAAAATTAAGGGGAACCCCACGCCAATTTTTTTTTAAATAAATCCTTTATTTTAACACTAAATGACAAGTACAGTAATCAACACTGTCACTGTACTTCATATATATGTGACTGACATGTTTCTATCTATCTAATCTATGTGTGATTCTCTATTCCTTCTATTCTAAATTGTCGGGTACAGATGCTGAATTGCCGGCCGGCTTTCTTAAAGAGACGGTGCATGAAAACACTATTATTTTTTTAAATAAATCCTTTACACTAAATGACAAGTTCTGTAAGCAACACTGTCACTGTACTTCTTATATATGTGACTGACATGTTTCTATCTATCTAATCTATGTGTGAAGCTCTATTCTGTCTGTTATAAATTGTCGGGTACAGATGCTGAATTGCCGGCCGGCTTTTTTAAAGAGACGGTGCACGAAAACACTAATATTTTTTTTAATAAATCCTTTACACTAAATGACAAGTACAGTAAGCAACACTGTCACTGTACTTCATATATATGTGACTGACATGTTTCTATCTATCTAATCTATGTGTGAAGCTCTATTCTTTCTGTTGTAAATTGTCGGGTACCGGTGAATGCCGCTGATGAATTGCCGGCTTTTCATGTCATTCTACATTATTCTTAGTTGTTTTACTTCATGTAGAATTAACCTACAAGGAAAGAAAGGGTTTATTTTCATTCCGATATTTGTGTCCCATTGACTTGCATTGGTTTCCGGTATCGGAATCGGCGATATCCGATACTTTTTGGGTATCGGCCCGATCCAATCCGATACGATATTTCCTGATATCGGAAGGTATCGCTCAACACTAGTGATAAGGCAACTTTATTCTTTGGATCAGTGCGATTACAGCGATGCCAGATATATATTGGGTTTTATATGTTTTGTTGTTATCACCCAGTAAAAATGCTTTTTTATTAAAAAAATAGTCTGTTTTCGTCACCATATTGAGAGAGCTCTAATTTTTAGATTTTTTGGCGAACAAAGCTGTATGAGGGCTTATTTTTTTGCGTGATGAGATGGAGATCTTTTTTGTACCATTTTTGGGCACATAACTTTTTTTGATCGCTTTTTATTCAGATTTTTCAGACGCAATGAACAAAAACCAGCAATTTAGTTATTGTTTTTATATTTCTTTTTTTGCGTGGATCACCATGCTGTAAAAGGGATAAGAACAATTTATTCTTTTGATCAGTACAAGTAATTATAGTGTTACCAGATTTAGGCTGTGTGCCCACGATGCGTTTTTTAAGCATTTCCACAGCGGCAAAAATGCTGCAGAAATGCTTAAAAAATGCATGGTAGAAGGCCTGCCATGTTCCCCAATGATAATCCACATGTGCTGTGCACATGCTGCGGAAATTTCCGCTGCGGATTATCTTTGCGGAAAAAATCGCAGCACTACCAATTATTTTGCGGAAGTGCTGCGTTTTCACTACCATTGACTTGCATTGGAACGCATGGATTACGCATCACTTTATATGTAGATGTGCATTCCATGCGTTCCAATGTGCGGATGGTACCCAGGTTTAGAGGAGAGGAGATTCTCCTCTGGATCCGGGTACCATAGAAACTGTAAAAAAAAGAATAAAATAAAAAATAAATGTTATACTTACCTTCTGGCGGCCCCCGATGTCCTTGTCTCTGCTTGCCGGCAGATCGCGATGGACTGAAGGACCTGCGCTGACGTCATAGTCATGTGACGGGTCACGCGAAGCTGACGTCGGCAGGTCCTTCAGTGTACTGCTATCTGCCGGCAAGCCAGGACGGAGCGAAGCAAGACTGCGGGGGCCATCGGAAGGTAAGTATAGATTTATTTTTTATTTTCTACCATTCTTTCAGTCACACTATATAAATCCATGCCGTTTGCATGGATTTATATAGTGTGACCAAGTTGACAAGCACTTTCCAAGTGATGCTAAAATCGCTTAGAAAGCGCTTGTCAAACCGCATGTAGAAATGCATGTGAAGAACTCTTCACATCCGCATGTCCCTGGCAGGAAAACGCATGTACAATCTGCATGCGTTTTTTCTGCCAGGGGAGATGCAGAAACGCTCAGGAAAAATCCGGAGCATTTCTGCATCGTGGGCACATAGCCTCATATTGTTTTTTTATGCTTTGCTACTTTTAAAGACTAGGAACAATATTTTACAAAAATTAATTTCATTTTGCATTGCCATATTTTAAGCTGTAACTTTTTTATTTTTTTTTGCCAAATGAGCCATATTAGGGCATGTTTTTGCAGGACGTTTTGGCATTTTCATTTTAATCATTTTTTTTCACATGAATTTTTGATCGCCTTTTTTATTCAATTTTTTTGTGTCAGTGTGATGAAAAAGAAAAATGTATTTGTTTTTTACGATGTTTGCCGTAAGAAATAAATAACATGACTATTTTATAGATTACATCTTTCTGAACACGGCAATACCAATTATGTGGACTTTTTTTTGTTTACTTTTGTTTTATCACAAATTCAGTGGTGAATCAACTTTTTGTGATTTGTGTGCACTTTTTTGTGTATTTTTTTATTTTTTTACACATTTTATTTCACTTTTTTTTACTTTTTCACTCAGTCCCACTGTGGAACATGTACTGCATATTTACATTGGTCTCATGCATTGCAGTACTCATGTACTGCCATGCATGAGTCCTGTCAATGACTCATTAATAGAGATGAGCGGAGTTCGACTCGAACTGTTCGCCAATCTCAAATTCGAGCTGTTTTGGGCGGTGTTCGAGCCGTTCGACGAACCCGAACGATTTGCAAAAAATCCGGCTGTTCGAGGTTATGTTCGATAACTGTTCATGCACCAAAATTTTAACTGGATTTTTTCACAGTAATACTGTTAATCAATGTTAATTAACACTTTCAGTGTAGAGTGGGCGGGGGGAGGGGCAGGGGATGGATCTCTGCAGAAATAATGCCGATCTCCATTTTTTTTTCTCTTTCCCGCATTTACAGTGGGGAGGTGCAGTCTGTCAGCCTATCAGCAGCGCACACACACAGCGAAGTGCTTTTTTTTCACACAAGCAAGGGCATGTGTCATTGGCTGTGTATGTCACATGTCCTTGCCCTATAAGACCCAGCCATTTTCCCCGTCACCACCATTTTCTCACTGCTGCAGCTGAGTGTTAGACGGCACCGCTGCTGCTGTGGGCGCTATACTTTGTAACTTTGTGAATTGCAAGCGAATTTGCTCTTAAATAGACAGATAGGTTTAGGGAGTAGGGAATAGTTGTAATTGCTGCCCTTTTGAGGGCTAGGTTACAGCAATTCCTAGCACTTTTTGCCAGGCAGGTCTGTGCCAGTGCTGTGCAAGTGTTTTTCACAGCATTTGGCTAAATCTAGCTAAGCCAATCCTTTTGGGCCTCTAGCAGAGTGTGTTAGTCAGTGGAGTAGCCCATCTGTTCCAAGATACACCACCTTTGTATTTAATAACATTTTTTTACTGCATCTAGCCCAGTAAATCCTTTTGGGCCTGTAGCAGTGTCTGTTACTCATTGTAGTAGCCCATCTGTACCAAGCTACACCACCATTGTATTTAATAACAAATTTTTAGTGCATCTAGCTCAGTAAATTATTTTGGGCCTGCAGCAGTGTCTGTTACTCATTGTAGTAGCCCATCTGTACCAAGATACACCACCTTTGCATTTAATAACAACTTTTTACTGCATCTAGCCAAGTAAAACCTTTTGGGCATAGTAGCAGTGTCTGGTAGTCAGTGGAGTAGCCCATCTGTATCAATCTACACCACCTTTGTATTTAATAACAATTTTTACTGTATCTAGCCCAGTAAATACTTTTGGGCCTGTAGCAGTGTCTGTTACTCATTGTAGTAACCCATCTGTACCAAGCTACACCACCTTTGCATTTAATAACATTTTTTTACTGCATCTAGCCAAGTAAAACCTTTTGGGCATAGTAGCAGTGTCTGGTAGTCAGTGGAGTAACCCACCTGTACCAAGCTACACCACCTTTGTATTTAAAAACATTTTTTTACTGCATCTAGCCCAGTAAATCCCTTTGGGCCTGTAGCAGTGTCTGTAACTCATTGTAGTAGCCCATTTGAACCAAGCTACACCACCTTTAAATTTAATAACAATTTTTTACTGCATCTAGCCCAGTAAATAATTTTGGGCCTGTAGCAGTGTCTGTTACTCATTGTAGTAGCCCATCTGTACCAAGCTACACCACCTTTGTATTTAATTTCATTTTTATACTGCATCTAGCCCAGTAAATCCTTTTGTGCATGAAGCAGTGTCTGTTACTCATTGTAGTAGCCAATCTGTACCAAGCTACACCACCTTTGTGTTTAATAACAATTTTTTACTGCATCTAGCCCAGTAAATACTTTTTGGCCTGTAGCAGTGTCTGTTACTCAATGTAGTAGCCCATCTGTACCAAGCTACAACACCTTTGTATTTAATAACAATTTTTTACTGCATCTAGCCCAGTAAATCCTGTTGGGCCTGTAGCAGTGTCTGTTACTCATTGTAGTAGCCCATCTGTACCAAGCTACACCACCATTGTATTTAATAAAAATTTTTTAATATATCTAGCCCAGTAAATCCTTTTAGGCCTGTAGCAGTGTCTGTTACTCATTGTAGTAGCCCATCTGAACCAAGCTACACCACCTTTGTATTTAATAACAAGTTTTTACTGCACCTAGCCAAGTAAAACCATTTGGGCATAGTAGCAGTGTCTGGTAGTCAGTGTAGTAGCCCATCTCTACCAAGCTACACTACCATTGTATTTAATAACAAATTTTTACTGCATCTAGCCCAGTAAATACTTTTGGACCTGTAGCAGTGTCTGTTTCTCATTGTAGTAGCCCATCTGTACCAAGCTACACCACCTTTGTATTTAATAACAATTTTTTACTGCATCTAGCCAAGTAAAACCTTTTGGGCATAGTAGCAGTGTCTGGTAGTCAGTGGAGTAGCCCATCTGTACCAAGCTACACCACCTTTGTATATAAAAACATTTTTTTACTGCATCTAGCCCAGTAAATAATTTTGGGCCTGTAGCAGTGTCTGTTAATCATTGTAGTAGCCCATCTGAACCAAGCTACACCACCTTTGTATTTAATAACAATTTTTTACTGCATCTAGTCCAGTAAATACTTTTGCGGCTGTAGCAGTGTCTGTTACTCATTGTAGTAGCCCATCTGTACCAAGCTACACCACCTTTGTGTTTAATAACAATTTTTTACTGCATCTAGCCCAGTAAATACTTTTTGGCCTGCAGCAGTGTCTGTTACTCATTGTAATAGCCCATCTGTACCAAGTTACAACACCTTTGTATTTAATAACAATTTTTTACTGTATCTAACCAAGTAAAACCTTTTGGGCATAGTAGCAGTGTCTGGTAGTCAGTGGAGTAGCCCATCTGTACCAAGCTACACCACATTTGTATTTAATAACAATTTTTACTGCATCTAGTCAAGTAAAACCTTTTGGGCATAGTAGCAGTGTCTGGTAGTCAGTGGAGTAGCCAGTCTGTACCAAGCTACACCACCTTTGTATTTAATAACAATTTTTTACTGCATCTAGCCCAGTAAAATCTTTTCGGCCTGTAGCAGTGTCTGTTACTCATTGTAGTAGCCCATCTGTACCAGGCTACACCACCTTTGTATTTAATAACAATTTTTTACTGCATCTAGCCCAGTAAATCCTTTTGGGACTGTAGCAGTGTCTGTTACTCATTGTAGTAGCCCATCTCTACCAAGCTGCACCACCTTTGTATTTAATAACAATTTTTGACTGCATCTAGCCCAGTAAAAACTTTTTGGCCTGTAGCAGTGTCTGTTACTCATTGTAGTAGCCCATCTGTACCAAGCTGCACCACCTGTGTATCTAATAAAATTGTTTTACTGCAGCTAACCCAGCTAATCCTTTTGGGCTAGTACCACAGTTTGTCCACTCAGCTCTGCTCGGTTTCCATCCATTGTTTTTTGTGCAAACAACTACAGAGTTGTCAATTAGTTAACCACCAAAATGAGTGGCAAAAGGCCTGCTGCTGGTGGAAAGGGGAATAGGCGTGCTGGAAAGGGAAAAAAAGGTTGTGTCCATGGGGTAGGTGTTAAAGCAACAGTAACATCTGCAGAAAAAAGACCATCTTCCTGCCAAACTAAGATGTCTACTTCTTTTCGCGGACAATGTGATACGATCCCTTTATTACGGACACGCCCATCGCTACAAATTCCAGATGAGGCACAGAAACAGCAGGTGCTTCAATGGATATCAAGTGCTCCTTCAAGTGGGCTCTCCTCCACCTCAACTTCAACATCACAAATACTCCAGACTCAGAGGTGTCACCCCAATCGCACTTGCTTCCTCACAGCTCCCAAGTCTCCAGCTGCCCATCTAAGTATGGGGTAACACAGATGGTTGAGTATGAAGAGCTGTTTACTCATACTATAGCCTGGGAATCAGACGTCTGCTCCAAAGCTTCAGTGTCTGCTAGTCAGTGGAGTAGCCACCGTCTGTAGATCTAATTACAAATTTTTAACTGCATCTAGCCCAGGCAATACTTTGGGCCTAGTAGCAGTGTCTGCTAGTCAGCAGAGTATCCCAGCTGTTAAGCAAGCTACACCACCTGTGGATTAGACACTTAATTTATTCAAAGGAAATGCTTCGGGCCCCCGGGACACTCAGTGAAGAGCATCGGGGAGGGGCCCCTAGGCAAATGGGCTGGGACTGGCGGTAGCACGGCTTGTGGTGGACCGCCAAGCTCGATCTTTATAAAAGCTTTTTAATTACAGCAGCTTTAGTGGATGCTACTGGAGCTGGAATTACAGCGGCAGCTGGTATCAGACTTGCCCTCCAATAGATCCTTGTAAAAGGATTTAAAGTGTACTAATTCAAATTACAGAGCCAAACCTTTTGGGCCTGTAGCAGTGTCTGTTACTCATTGTAGTAGCCCATCTGTACCAAGCTACACCACCTTTGTATTTATTAACAATTTTTTACTGCATCTAGCCCAGTAAATACTTTTGGGCCTGTAGCAGTGTCTGTTACTCATTATAGTAGCCCATCTGTACCAAGCTACACCACCTTTGTATTTAATTACAATTTTTTACTGCATCTAACATAGTAAAACCTTTTGGGCATAGTAGCAGTGTCTGGTAGTCAGTGGAGTAGCCCATCTGTACCAAGCTACACCACATTTGTATTTAATAACAATTTTTTACTGCATCTAGCCAAGCAAAACCTTTTGGGCATAGTGGCACTGTCTGGCAGTCAGTGGAGTAGCCCTTCTGTACCAAGCTACACCACCTTTGTATTTAATAACAATTTTTTACTGCATCTAGCCCAGTAAATCCTTTTGGGCCTGTAGCAGTGTCTGTTACTCATTGTAGTAGCCCATCTGTACCAAGCTACACCACGTTTGTATTTAATAACAATTTTTTACTGCATCTAGGCCAGTAAATCCTTTTGGGCCTGTAGCAGTGTCTGTTACTCATTGTAGTAGCCCATCTGTACCAAGCTACACCACCTTTGTATTTAATAACAATTTTTTACTGCATCTAGCCCAGTAAATCCTTTTGGGCCTGCAGCAGTGTCTGTTACTCATTGTAGTAGCCCATCAGTACCAAGCTACACCACCTTTGTATTTAATAACAATTTTTTACTGCATCTAACCAAATAAAACATTTTGGGCATAGTAGCAGTGTCTGGTAGTCAGCGGAGTAGCCCATCTGTACCAATGTACACCACATTTGTATTTAATAACAATTTTTTTACTGCATCTAGCCAAGCAAAACCTTTTGGGCATAGTAGCACTGTCTGGTAGTCAGTGGAGTAGCCCTTCTGTACCAGGCTACACCACCTTTATATTTAATAACATTTTTTTCCTGCATCTAGCCCATTAAATCCTTTTGGGCCTGTAGCAGTGTCTGTTACTCATTGTAGTAGCCCATCTGTACCAAGCTACACCACCTTTGTGTTTAATAACAATTTTTTACTGCATCTAGCCCAGTAAATACTTTTTGGCCTGTAGCAGTGTCTGTTACTCTTTGTAGTCGCCCATCTGTACCAAGCTACACCACATTTGTATTTAATAACAATTTTTACTGTATCTAACCAAGTAAAATATTTTGGGCATAGTAGCAGTGTCTGGTAGTCAGTGGAGTAGCCCATCTGTACCAAGCTACACCACATTTGTATTTAATAACAATTTTTTACTGCATCTAGCCAAGTAAAACCTTTTGGGCATAGTAGCAGTGTCTGGTAGTCAGTGGAGTAGCCCATCTGTACCAAGCTACATCACCTTTGTATTTAATAACAATTTTTTACTGCATCTAGCCCAGTAAATCCTTTTGGGTCTGTAGCAGTGTCTGTTACTCATTGGAGTAGCCCATCTGTACAAAGCTACACCACTTATGTATTTAATAACAATTTTTTACTGCATCTAGCCCGGTAAATACTTTTGGGCTTGTAGCAGTGTCTGTTACTCATTGTAGTAGCCTATCTTTACCAAGCTACACCACCTTTGTATTTAATAACATTTTTTTACTGCATCTAGCCCAGTAAATCCTTTTGGGCCTGTAGCAGTGTCTGTTACTCATTGTAGTAGCCCATCTCTACCAAGCTACACCACCTTTGCATTTAATAACAATTTTTTACTGCATCTAGCCAAGTAAAACCTTTTGGGCATAGTAGCAGTGTCTGGTAGTCAGTAGAGTAGCCCATCTCTACCAAGCTATACCACCTTTGTATTTAAAACAATTTTATACTGCATCTAGCTCAGTAAATCCTTTTGGGCCTGTAGAAGTGTCTGTTACTCATTGTAGTAGCCCATCTGTAACAACCTACACCACCTTTGTATTTAATAACAATTTTTTACTGCATCTAGCCAAGTAAATACTTTTGGGCCTGTAGCAGTGTCTGTTACTCATTGTAGTAGCCCTTCTGTACCAAGTTACACTACCTTTGTATTTAATAACAATTTTTACTGCATCTAGCCCAGTAAATACTTTTGGGCATAGTAGCAGTGTCTGTTACTCATTGTAGTAGCCCATCTGTACCAAGCTACACCACCTTTGTATTTAATAACAATTTTTTACAGCATCTAGCCTAGTAAATCCTTTTGGGCCTGTAGCAGTGTCTGTTACTCATTGTAGTAGCCCATCTCTACCAAGCTACACCACCTTTGCATTTAATAACAATTTTTTACTGCATCTAGCCAAGTAAAACCTTTTGGGCATAGTAGCAGTGTCTGGTAGTCAGTAGAGTAGCCCATCTCTACCAAGCTATACCACCTTTGTATTTAAAACAATTTTATACTGCATCTAGCTCAGTAAATCCTTTTGGGCCTGTAGAAGTGTCTGTTACTCATTGTAGTAGCCCATCTGTAACAACCTACACCACCTTTGTATTTAATAACAATTTTTTACTGCATCTAGCCAAGTAAATACTTTTGGGCCTGTAGCAGTGTCTGTTACTCATTGTAGTAGCCCTTCTGTACCAAGTTACACTACCTTTGTATTTAATAACAATTTTTACTGCATCTAGCCCAGTAAATACTTTTGGGCATAGTAGCAGTGTCTGTTACTCATTGTAGTAGCCCATCTGTACCAAGCTACACCACCTTTGTATTTAATAACAATTTTTTACAGCATCTAGCCTAGTAAATCCTTTTGGGCCTGTAGCAGTGTCTGTTACTCATTGTAGTAGCCCATCTGTACCAACCTACACCACCTTTGTATTTAATAACAATTATTTACTGCATCTAGCCCAGTAAATACTTTTGGGCCTGTAGCAGTGTCTGTTACTCATTGTAGTAGCCCATCTGTACCAAGCTACACTACCTTTGTATTTAATAACAATTTTTTACTGCATCTAGCCCAGTAAATACTTTTGGGCCTGTAGCAGTGTCTGTTACTCATTGTAGTAGCCCATCTGTACCAAGCTACACCACCTTTGTATTTAATAACAATTTTTTACTGCATCTAGTCAAGAAAAACCTTTTGGGCATAGTAGCAGTGTCTGGTAGTCAGTGGAGTAGCCCATCTGTACCAAGCTACACCACCTTTGTATTTAATAACTATTTTTTACTGCATCTAGCCCAGTAAATCCTTTTGGGCCTGTAGCAGTGTCTGTTACTCATTGTAGTAGCCCATCTGTACCAAGCTACACCACCTTTGTATTTAATATAACAATTTTACTGCATCTAGCCCAGTAAATCCTTTTGGGCCTGTAGCAGTGTCTGTTACTCATTGTAGTAGCCCATCTCTACCAAGCTACACCACCTTTGCATTTAACAACAATTTTTTACTGCATCTAGCCCAGTATATACTTTTGGGCCTGTAGTAGTGTCTGTTACTCATTGTAGTAGCCCATCTGTACCAAGCTACACCACCTGTGTATCTAATAAAATAGATTTACTGCATCTAACCCAGCTAATCCTTTTGGGCTAGTACCACAGTTTGGCCACTCAGCTCTGCTCGGTTTCCATCCATTGTTTTTTGTGCAAACAACTACAGAGTTGTCAATTAGTTAACCACCAAAATGAGTGGCAAAAGGCCTGCTGCTGGTTGAAAGGGGAATAGGCGTGTTGGAAAGGGAAAGAAAGGTTGTGTCCGTGGGGTAGGTGTTAAAGCAACAGTAACATCTGCAGAAGAAAGACCATCTTCCTGCCAAACTAAGATGTCTACTTCTTTTCGTGGACAATGTGATACGATCCCTTTCTTATGGACACGCCTATCGCTACAAATTCCAGATGAGGCACAAAAACAGCAGGTGCTTCAACGGATATCAAGTGCTCCTTCAAGTGGGCTCTCCTCCACCTCAACTTCAACATCACAAATACTCCAGTCCTCAGAGGTGTCACCCCAATCGCACTTGCTTCCTCACAGCTCCCAAGTCTCCAGCTACCCGTTTGAGTATGGGGTAACACAGATGGTTGAGTCTGAAGAGCTGTTTACTCATACTACAGCCTGGGAATCAGAGGTCTGCTCCAAAGCTTCAGTGTCTGCTAGTCAGCGGAGTAGCCACCGTCTGTAGATCTAATTACAAATTTTTAACTGCATCTAGCCCAGGCAATACTTTGAGCCTAGTAGCAGTGTCTGCTAGCTAGCGGAGTATCCCAGCTGTTAAGCAAGCTACACCACCTGTGGTTTGGACACTTAATTTTTTCAAAGAAAATGCTTCGGGCCCCCGGGACACTCAGTGAAGAGCATCGGGGAGGCGCCCCAAGGCAAAGGGGCTGGGACTGGCGGTAGCACGCCTTGCGGTGGACCGCCACGCTCGATCCTTATAAATCTTTTTAACTGCAGCAGCTTTACTGGACGCTACTGGAGCTGGAATTACCACGGCTGCTGGCATCAGACTTGCCCTCCAATAGATCCTTGTAAAAGGATTTAAAGTTTACTCATTCAAATTACAGAGCCAATTTAAATTACAGAGCTTAGACCTGCCTCCACCGCGGGGGGCTCGACCCACCAGCGGACATGCACCCGTATTGGGAGAGGGGGGCAGGCCGTCAGGGTCCACCGCGGCTCTGGCACAAACCCGGCGACACGGAGGTCGCATGGGCAGGAACGGACTGGCCGTGTCGGCTTCACACTCCAGCGTAGTCCCTCTGCCCGCTCGCGCCCGTAACCTCAAAGGGATGCGCAAGCGGCTTTTCTTCCCAGCGCTGTTCCCCGCCCAGCAGGAACGTGGGGGAGCTCAGGTCGGCCTTCCACTGTACTCCCTTACCTCCCTCGCCCTCTTTCCTTCTTCCGTTCTCCATCTAACCTCTCGGCTCTGTGGTGTCCGCTCTCCCTCCAGCTCTCTCCTTCTCACAGGTGGACTACCGCATGTATTCACACTGTGGCGAATCTTTTGGGCCCAGGCATAAGAAGTTGTCGAGGTAATGGATAATATTTGCCCCCTTAGAAACGTCCATTACAACCCATTCGTGGAAGCAACTAAACGCCTCAAATAGTGAGCAGGATCTGGAGCACCCCATGGGCAAACAGCGATCTATATAGTATGCTCTTCCCAGAAGCAGCCCAATAGGTGGACACTATTCAGAGGCACAGGTAGTAAGTAACCGGAGCGCCGCATCAATGTCTGTTTTGGCCATTAGGGTGCCCCTTCCCAACTTCTTGATCCGCCTGATTGCCTTGTCAAAGGATGTACAGTATTTACTACTGTACTTGGTTCCGCGTCGATGTTGTCATTTACTGACCTGCCCCTTGGATATGACAAATGGTGGATTAGTCCGAATGTATTGGGTTCCTTTTTTGGCACAACTCACAACGGGGATACCACTACGTCTTGTAAGGAAAGTGTTCTGAATGGAACCGCCATTCTACCTAAAGATATTTCTTTTTTTAATTTTCTTGTCACGACGTCTGGGTTTTGGTAGGCTGATTTTAGATTTTTACTCCAGCCTTTCTTGATTTTAGAAGGGCATGACATGCCTATATCTGTGTCTCCCCCTCCTTTTACTCTTCCACCTCTTTTCTTTTCGCATGACTATATGTACTTGTCATTTTTCCATGTGTTAGTTGTGTCTTCTGAGCAGTTTGTCAGCTTTTGGACACCTTTGAAGGTGTTTTCTATGTGTTCCTATGTGCTTTTATTTGCTTGCCATTGGTTTTAATGGTGTTCGACGGTGTTCGACGAACAGTCCGACGAACACACCTGTGTTCGTCGAACCGAACCCGAACACTACAGGGGTGGCTCAACTCTACTCATTAACAGGGCCTTTAAGATCCTGCTATTAGCAAGAGCTTACAGGCCACTGTACCTTGGGGTCATCACCTCAGGGTACCATGGCAATGAACGTCAACCTCGATTACAATCGTGGGTGGTGGATCCTGTCAAAGAAAGTCTTTAAACTTGACAGCGGTATTTAAGTGGTTAATTGGCCCTGATCGGTTCCAAAACTAGCTGGGGCCGAAACAGCAGGGTGTCAGCTGTCATGTACAGCTGGCACCCATGAGGATTTCAGTAGAGGTGCGACGCTATTTACTCATTCCCAATCACCGTGAGGGAATAATGACCACCGTTTTAATGCGTATTGGCTGTTGTTAAGGGATTAAGTAGGGCCCACAAGTTTTAATAGGGGTTAAGTCAATTGAAAAAGGGGGCCATGTCATTATTCTTGCATCTTTAAGGCCTTTACTTGCTAGTGCAGTCAAGCAATGGAGTACTTCAATGTATACAATGGAGCATTGTCCTGCATAAAAATCCTGGTTTTCTTGATATCTGCAGACTTTTTCCTGTACCACTGCTTGAAGAAAGGGTCTTCAAAAACTAGCACTATGTTTGGAAGTTGATTTCAAGTCCATTTCAACTCAAAAATGTCCAACTAGCTCATCTTTAATAATATGAGCCTATAGCAGTACCCACCTTCACCTTGCTGGTGTCTAAATCAAAGTGGAGGTCTGGGCCCGTTACTGATTCCAGCCACAGGACCATACATCTGGCTGGCAAGAATCACTCTCATATTCTCATATTATCAATCCATAAAGCCTTTGAAAAATAATATCTTTCTACAGATATTTCTAGGCCCAGTCTTGACGTTTTAGCTTTTGTGTCTTGTTCAGTAGTGGTCTGGTGTCAGCCCTCCTTACCTTGACTATGTCTCTGAGCACTGAACACCTTGTACTTCTGGGCACTCCTGGGAGATTGTAATACTGGAATATGACAGCACTTGAGGATAATGAGTTCCTGGTTGTTCCATGTTTGATTCTTCTCAAATATTTAGCTGATAATATGCGTCTTATTTTCTTAATCGATTTTTTTGCGACCATATTGACTATTTCCAACAAAACGTTGGATGACTCTGTGATTGTGCCCTACCATCTAAGCAATTTCATCAGTATGTAAGGCTTTTAACAATTTTTAACTTTTCAAAGTCAGTTAAATGTCTCCTTTGCCCATTTTGCCTGAGGAAAACAAGTTGCCGAATAATATTGCACACCTTGATAAAAGGTGTTGCTATCCTTATGCCACATCCTTCCTCATTACACAAATACACATCACCTGATATGCTTTAAACCAATCAGCATTCAAGTTTTTACAACATGGAGTTGGAAAATATGTCTAAAAATTATGACATGGTCAAAATATTCATTCTCCTAAAACTTTTTCACACACTGCAATTTCATAAGTAAAAACCTATAATTTGTTCCAATGAGTGGCATCTTTTTAAACTCTTAAAGTAGCACTCCAGTTATTTTTTTTTGTTCATCTTGTCACTATGTATATAGTTCAACCACTATTAACATATTTAGCTGTTCATTTTTTTCTGAAAATTCATGGATTCATTCTTCTGAGTTAGCTCATGTGATCTCATGGTGACCCTTTTGGGAATTACATGATTTAGAGATGATGACCCCCTCAGAGAACACAGTCACCAGAAATTCCTTTTTGATGAAATTGCATGGACTGTACCACTGAAGTTCTGCAGAGGAGGGGACAGAAACTCTTATCATAGTTATTGATGATGACTAGACATCTTAATTCATGCAGTTTTAATGAAGTTGATTATAGTATAATCTGACTGTATACATGTAATCTCTTACCTTTTTTATGAGAATATAAAGAGACGGATAATCTCAAAGTCCCCAAAGTAGCCAGAGATGTACATTCACTGGCTGTAGCTAGTTATGTGACTCGGATACATGATGGGATTGATAGCAAAGCATTGAAGAATGAAATGCTGGATGGAATCTGAGACTCAAGACTGCATGGATGTAATTTCAAAATGTATAGAAGAGTGTGACAAACAATCTGATAAGGGGTTTAAGAATTTAGAAAAAAAAAATCCGGGAATGCTTGTTTAAGTCCATCATTATCTGGTTTAGGTTGCAAAAAACATTATGTGTCACAATATAACATATGTCTTGTTACAGACATTCCAGCAGATTACCAGGACTTCCATGTAAAAGGTTCTGTAAAACTCTGTAGACTTTGTAAACTCTTTGAAAAGCATTTAGAGAAAGCAACAAAGTTCACATTTTTTAATGGGGCTCTGACAACAAAATTATGATGCAAATTTAAAGAAACTGAAATTTTCAAAAAGTACGAAAGGTTGGGTGTTTATATATTAGTAATTATTTTGGAGTGAATTTGGGGTGAAAATCAATCTAGAGTGTTGCAATTTAACTGTTCCGATGAGGCAATATTTTCCTATCAGCTATATTTCATTCATTGCCAGGTATTATCTTCCTTAACTACGAATAGAATTTTCCAAACAGATGATAGCTTTAAGAATTGGAATACAGATTTTGGCAATTGTGGCCAATGGAGGCAAGTGTCCCAGCATTACTTCAAAAGTCATAAATGTTTAAGTGATGATCCAAACATTACACAACAATATCACCATGTGAAATCACTTGTGCAGTTAGCAACTGGATCTCATCACACAAAAATAAAAACATTTGTTATTTCCATTGTGATAAAGAAATATGGTGTTGGTGGTTAACATATACTACAGTGCTAGAAAGCTCTCTTCTGCTATTTCTAGAAAGGAGCAAAATTACATTTTCTCAATATATTCTTGACATTATAACAAAAACAAATATAGTAGTATAGTATAAAAATGTACTTAGTATTTATCTAAGGTTAAGTTGCTGACATTTTACTATACTCATACCAACATTAGTAATAATAAGTTGTACTAACCGATGATACATATAAACGCTTGCTATAGAGTTCAAGTCCTCTTCCTCTCTGAAGAGGCAATTTGCATATTAAGTTGTCCAGAGGAGCATTGCCGGGCGAATAAGCCTGGTTTGGCTTTTATCCTATGTCATATTGCAAGACTTATTAATAAACAGGCTACATGTTCATCCAAGTCAGCCTGCTGTGGAGGCTGCACAGACTGCATGTGTCCTGAAGATGAAGGAAAAAACAAGCCAGAATCTCTTTTAGAACAGTTTTCACGGGCCATGTGCATCAAATTGCAAGTATCAGTGGCTGCTTTGGACGATAGCAGTTTTGTTTTACCAAACTGGGGCCAGCTCAGCCGTGTATGAAGTAGTCAGGGTCTATATTATTTTCGTAGCGCCTAGACAAGGCTAGGGATCTAGGATTATGATTTTTCAGATTAAAGATTGAGGATTGGAAGTGTTTCTGCACTTTCTGGAGTCACGACAAAAGCAGTGGTAGGGAAAAATGTAGGTTTATTGTTGACACGTTTCAGAATCCCCCGACTCCTTTTTCAGGACAACCATACATAAATAGACAGGTAATCCAGACATACACAACACATTTAGCGGGCACCGCTCAATGATTAGCTATAAAAATTTTTTTGTTTTTAACAAAGGGGTGCTACAGTAAACCCACGCTGGGAATCAATTGGTATACAAGAGAAAAGGGCATAGGGCAAACAAAGACCATGCACTCACAAATATAATGTAGAATATCAAAAAAGTTTTTATTAATAATTCATCAACAACACACAAACGTTTTTTTTAAAAACACTTAAAACACAACCTGTGTAGAAAATATTCAGATACAAGAGGTATGGGAAAATAACCCAGCAATGCAGAAAACCTCTAAACTTTGTAGGTACTGTGAAAAGTCAAGTATTTATTGAGTCCAGAGAGAAAACAATACCTTAGGTCACTGACCACTGGATCAATATATTAATAAACAATCAACATTTGCGGTAAAAAACGTGACCTTTGCAGATGAAAACATTATATATAGGATCAATGCATATAGTTACCTACAAAGTGAATGGACCCAACGTGTATCGCTGCTCACCAGCAGCTTCGTCAGGCTTGTGCTCCTGCTGGTCAAATTGCTAGACTTATCCCTGATCTCAGAGGCCAGGAAAAATCCTTTTTTTTTTATCTAAATCCTGTATTTTTTTTTCCTCAGTCAGACTGTACAAATACGTGTCTTATTAATCTTTTGGTATTTCTTCCCCCCCCCAAAAAAAAATTGAGTGTGTCTGTGACTGTTCAGACACCAATATATCTGTTTAAAAGATTTTGGTGTAGGCCACATAACTATAACTGTGGTTTTGCAGTTCCACGGTTCAAATCTCTGTATTATCCAGCTTTTGGACTTTTTTCCGTAAAAAAAAAACAGTAATAGTGTCTCGGTGACTGTTCAGACACAAATATATCGGTTTAAAAGATTCTGGTGTAGGCCAGATAACTAGAACTTTGGTTTTGCCATTTCACGTTTCAAATCTCAGTATTATCCAACTTTTGGCCTTTTTTCCGTAAAAAAAAACAGTAATAGTGTTTCCCTGACTGTTCAGACACAAATATATCTGTTTAAAAGATTCTGGTGTAGGCCAGATAACTAGGACTTTGGTTTTGCAGCTCCACGGTTCAAATCTCAGTATTATCCAGCTTTTGGCCTTTTTTCCATAAAAAAAAACAGTAATAGTGTCTTCCTGACTGTTCAGACACAAATATATCTGTTTAAAAGATTCTGGTGTAGGTCAGATAACTAGAACTTTGGTTTTGCAGTTCCACGGTTCAAATCTCAGTATTATCCAGCTTTTGGCCTTTTTTCCGTAAAAAAAAACAGTTATAGTGTCTCGCTGACTGTTCAGACACAAATATATCTGTTTAAAAGATTCTGGTGTAGGCCAGATAGCTAGTACTTTGGTTTTGCAGTTCAATGGTTCAAATCTCAGTATTATCCAGCTTTTGGCCTTTTTTCCGTAAAAAAAAACCAGTAATAGTGTCTCCCTGACTGTTCAGACACAAATATATCTGTTTAAAAGATTCTGGTGTAGGCCAGAGAAATAGAACTGTGGTTTTCCTCTTCCACGGTTCTAATCTACTTTTTATTACCCTTTTTCCATTGATAGTGCGAGTGTAAGCTATCTTACTTCATTTACGATGGGCAAGGTGCGTGGCAAGGGACGTGGAACTGGACGTTCTGGTGATGGTGCGTGTAGAGGAAGGGGGATGTGGCCAAGGTGAAAATGTGCCACAACCAACAGCCACATCTTCTCGCTCCCACTTCTTGACTGAATTAACAGGGAAACACACTACAGTATTGCGAACTGATCAGTGTGAACAGGTTATTAATTGGATAGTAGATAATACTTCCAGTTACCTGGGCACCAACACCTCCGGTCTGTCTTCCACACGGTCAAGTTTTAGTAGCCGTGAGTCTCGACCGCATACTCCTCCTCACCCTGATGCTCCTTCCTCCCACCATGCCGAGTGTCGTCAGACAGCAACTGATCCCACAGTTGGACACTCTGAAGAGCTGTTCACTGGTCCATTTCCATATTTGTACCCCTCGCCTGCTCCACTTGAAGTGGCGGAAGAGGAGATCCCATGTAGCGATGCCCAAATATTTGAACAGCCACGGCCAGAGGAAATCGACGCTGGCAATTTGTCACAAGAGGTGGACGATGACGAGACATAATTGTCACGAAGTGAGGAGGAGGATCGTGGTGCACAAGTGGAAGAGGAGGAGGTGGTGGATGATCTAGTAACTGACCCAACATGGCAGGAGGACACACAGAGTGAGGCCAGCAGCACACAAGGGGAGGGAGGCAGAGTACCCCAACAGGCAGGAAGAAGCAGTGTGGTGGCCGCACACAGAAGGCAGGCAACAGTTCCCCATAACACCAACACGAGGGACGTTTCCAGTACAACCAGTAGGTCTTCCAGAGTCTGGAATTTTTTAAAGACTCTGCCGATAAGCCCAAAAAGGCCATTTGTACCACCTGCCATGCCAGCATCAGCAGGGGTGACAAAACTACCAGCCTGACCACCACCAGCATGATCAGGCACATGTCAGCAAAGAACCCGACTTTGTGGGGCGAACCCCAGGGTCCATGACCAGTGTCAGCAGGTGTCACCACTGCTTCTTCCGCTGTTGTGCGTGTAAGAGAAACCCCTGTTGTGCGTGCAAGGCAATCCCCTGTCCATACTGCATGCAAAGATGCCCCCCCTCTCATTCTTCACTTGTAATGTTACCGCAGCGTTCAAATGTCCATATCCCAGAGCTTTGAACGAAAGCGCAAATTCGCAGCCAACGCCCCACAGGCCACAGTCCTAAATTCGCACATTTCACGACTGCTTGCATTGGAAATGCTGCCTTTTAGGTGGTGGCCGTCCCTCGGTACTCGGTCCCCAGCCGACACTATTTTGCCAGGTGTGCCATCCCCACACTACACAAGCACGCGTCCCAAAACATCTGCCGTGCCCTCAACAAAGCAGTTACTGGGAGAGTCCAACTGACAACGGACACGTGGACAAGTGCTTGTGGCCAGGGACGGTACATCTCCCTGACGGCACACTGGGTAAACATAGTGGAAGCCGGGACCCAGTCGGACCTTGGGACGGAGCACATCCTCACCACACCGAGGATTGCGGGCCCTATGTCAGTCAGAGTTCTCCCCACAGTGTACAGCTCCTGCGCATCATCCTCCTCCTCATGTTCAGCCTCCATCTCAGATATCACCACATCAATTACAAGCTGGAAGCGCTGCAGTACTGCCTCAGCCAAGCGGCAACAGGCTGTGCTGAAACTCATAAGCTTAGGTGATAAACCTCACACTGCTTGTGAGTTGTGGACAGCTGTGAAAGAGCAGGCAGATATGTGGCTGAGACCGCTGAACCTACATCCAGGCATGGTCGTGTGTGACAATGGCCGTAACCTGGTGGCGGCTCCGAGGTGAGGCGAGATCACACACGTACCATGCCTGGCTCATGTGCTTAACCTTGTGGTTCAGTGGTTTCTTAAATCGTATCCCGAGTTGCCAGATCTGCTCGTTAAAGTATACCACCAGTCAGCTCATTTTGGGAAGTCGGCTACAGCTTCTGCTGCCCTTGCTGTGTTGCCGCGCCGTTTGCAGCTTCCAGCACACCGACTGGTGTGCGATGTCCCCACACGTTGGAACTCTACCCTCCACATGTTGCAAAGGATTTGTGAGCAGAAGAGAGCAGTTGTGGAGTACCAGCTGCAACAAGGTCGTCGATATTCAGGTCAGACTCCACACATAAGACCTCAGGAGTGGACCTGAATGTCTGACATATGTACCATCCTGACAAACTTTGAGGAGTGCACCAAGATGGTGAGTGGCGATGACGCCATCATTATCATCAGCATCCCACTTGTCTGTCTTTTGCAACGCTCTCTGCAGAGAATTAAAGAGGAGGCATTGCAGCCAGAGTATGATGAGATGGATCTAGAAGCCATAGCGGCGATTACACACAGCCCAGCCTCATCTCATCCCAACATGCATTGGGGGACAATGAGGGAGAGGAGGAGGAGGAGGAAGAAGAACAGGAGCTGGTATCATGCGCTGTAAACGGTAGTACCTGTACAACTGTCATACCGTCGGTTCAGTGTGGGTGGTCTGAGGACAGGGGGGAGGAGGAGGAGTAGGAAGAGGAGGAGAGCATGGTAAGTTGTCATCTTGGTGAGGACACGGAAGTCTTGCCCGTTACCAGTCTGGCACGCATGGCGGACTTTATGTTACGCTGCCTTAACCTTGACCCTCGCGTTGTCAAAATGTTGGGTGACAGTCATTACTGGTTGGTGATACTTTTAGACCCCCATTACAAGGAGAACTTTCACTCTCTTATTCCTGAGGTGGAGAGGTCTACAAAAATGGGGCAGTACCAGAAGGTCCTTGCTGCAGAACTGTTAAAAAAATTCCCATCTGAACACTCTAGCGGCACAGGTCACAGTTCGTTGCCCAACCAAGGCATACAGGCAAGAGAGACGCAACCCCAATCCAGCAGAGGCAGGGGAACACTGTTAACGTCATGGGACAGTTTTCTGAGACCCGCCCAGCTTACAGGCCCTGAGGCGTGGGGTACTCTCACAAGGAGTGGAAAGTTTCAAAAGATGTTGAGGGAGTACCTTGCCGACCGTATCAGCGTCCTCCGTGATTCCTCTGTGCCTTTTAATTATTGGGTATCCAAGCTGGACACTTGGAATGAACTCGCTCTGTACGCCTTAGAGGTCCTGGCCTGCCCTGCCACTAGCGTGTTATCGGAGCGTGTTTTTAGTGCCGCTGGGGGAATTATAACTGATATGCGCACTCGCCTGTCAACTGACAAGCTGACCCTTATCAAAATGAACAAGGGCTGGATTGGGCCAGACTTCTCATCACCACCAAATGACAGCAGAGTAACATAAAGTCAAATCCACTGTGTTATTTCGGGAGGTGTATTCCCATGCATCGCTTCACACCAACACATGGGTATACGCTTCCTCACTTCGGCTGTTTTTTTGCTCTTCTCCTTATCCTCAGCCTCCACCACCACTATACCACCAGGGTGACCGTGGTCCGTGTTGCCAGCATTGCAAGTTCCTCCGTCCTAATTTTTGGCAGCTTTTGCTTGGAAGGCATAGGCAAAGACTATGGGAGACCCACTCCCCAATAATGGGAATAATGTTTTTAATATGATGCACTGCATGGCTCTTGTAAGGGGCATTGCAACTTCCTCCGTTCTAATTTTTGGCAGCTTTTGCTTGGAAGGCATAGGCAAAGACTTTGGGAGACCCACTCCCCAATAATGGGAATAATGTTTTTAATATGCTGTACTGCATAGCTCTTGTAAGGGGCATTGCAAGTTCCTCCATCCTAATTTTTGGCAGCTTTTGCTTGGAAGGCATAGGCAAAGACTATGGGAGTCCCACTCCCCAATAATGGGAATAATGTTTTTATTGTGCTGTACTGCATGGCTCTTGTAAGGGGCATTAAAATCGTCTTGTTAAGCTACTGTGACCTCCACGTCTCTTCCAAAGGTCATTGATATTGTCTTTTTATTCAACTGCGACCTCCACATCTCTTCCAAGGGGCATTGATATTGTCTTTTCTATCCACTGCGACCTCCACCACTCTTCCAAGGGGCATTAAAACTGTCTTGTTATGCTACTGTGACCTCCACGTCTCTTCCAAGGGGCATTAAAACCGTCTTGTTAAACCACTCTGAACTCCACAGCTCTTCCAAGGGGCATTAAAACCATCTTGTTAAGCTACTGTGACCTCCACGTCTCTTCCAAGGGGCATTGATATTGTCTTTTTATTCCACTGCGACCTCCACCACTATTCAAAGTGGCATTAAAACCATCTTGTTAAGCTACTGTGACCTCCACGTCTCTTCCAAGGGGCATTAAAATCGTCTTGTTAAACCACTCTGAACTCCACAGCTCTTCCAAGGGGCATTGATATTGTCTTTTTATTCCACTGCGACCTCCACCACTCTTCCAAGGGGCATTAAAACCGTCTTGTTAAGCTACTGTGACCTCCATGTCTCTTCCAAGGGGCATTAAAACCTTCTTGTTAAACCACTCTGAACTCCACAGCTCTTACAAGGGGCATTAAAACCGTCTTGTTAAGCTACTGTGACCTCCACGTCTCTTCCAAGGGGCATTGAGATTGTCTTTTTATTCCACTGCGACCTCCACCACTCTTCCAAGGGGCATTAAAACTGTCTTGTTAAGCTACTGTGACCTCCACCACTCTTCCAAGTGGCATTGATATTGTCTTTTTATTCCACTGCAACCTCCACCACTCTTCCAAGAGACTTTAAAATCGTCTTGTGAAGCTACTTTGACCTCTACCACTCTTCCAAAGGGCATTGATATTGTCTTTTTATTCCACTGCGACCTCCACCACTCTTCCAAGGGGCATTAAAACCATCTTGTTAAGCTACTGTGACCTCAACGTCTCTTCCAAGGAGCATTGATATTGTCTTTTTATTCCACTGCGACCTCCACCAATCTTACAAGGGGAATTAAAACCATGATGTTAAGCTACTGTGACCTCCACGTCTCTTCCAAGGGGCATTGAGATTATCTTTTTATTCCACTGCTACCTCCACCACTCTTCCAAGGGGCATTAAAACTGTCTTGTTAAGCTACTGTGACCTCCACCACTCTTCCAAGTGGCATTGATATTGTCTTTTTATTCCACTGCAACCTCCACCACTCTTCCAAGGGGCATTAAAACTCTCTTGTTAAGCTACTGTGACCTCCATGTCTCCTACAAGGGGCATTAAAACCATCTTGTTAAACCACTCTGAACTCCACAGCTCTCCCAAGGGGCATTAAAACCGTCTTGTTAAGCTACTGTGACCTCCACGTCTCTTCCAAGGGGCATTGATGTTGTCTTTTTATTCCACTGCAACCTCCACCACTCTTCCAAGGGGCATTAAAACTGTCTTGTTAAGCTACTGTGACCTCCACCACTCTTCCAAGGGGCATTGATATTGTCTTTTTATTCCACTGCAACCTCCACCACTCTTCCAAGGGGCATTAAAACCGTCTTGTTAAACCACTCAGAACTCAACAGCTCTTCCAAAGGGTATTAAAACCGTCTTTTTAAGCTACTGTGACCTCCATGTCTCTTCCAAGGGGCATTAAAACCGTCTTGTTAAGCTACTGTGACCTCCACGTCTCTTCCAAGGGGCATTGAGATTGTCTTTTTATTCCACTGCTACCTCCACCACTCTTCCAAGGGGCATTAAAACTGTCTTGTTAAGCTACTGTGACCTCCACCACTCTTCCAAGTGGCATTGATATTGTCTTTTTATTCCACTGCAACCTCCACCACTCTTCCAAGGGGCATTAAAACTCTCTTGTTAAGCTACTGTGACCTCCATGTCTCCTACAAGGGGCATCAAAACCATCTTGTTAAACCACTCTGAACTCCACAGCTCTTCCAAGGGGCATTAAAACCGTCTTGTTAAGCTACTGTGACCTCCACGTCTCTTCCAAGGGGCATTGATATTGTCTTTTTATTCCACTGCAACCTCCACCACTCTTCCAAGGGGCATTAAAACCGTCTTGTTAAGCTACTGTGACCTCCACCACTCTTCCAAGGGGCATTGATATTGTCTTTTTATTCCACTGCAACCTCCACCACTCTTCCAAGGGGCATTAAAACCGTCTTGTTAAACCACTCAGAACTCAACAGCTCTTCCAAAGGGTATTAAAACCGTCTTTTTAAGCTACTGTGACCTCCATGTCTCTTCCAAGGGGCATTAAAACCGTCTTGTTAAGCTACTGTGACCTCCACGTCTCTTCCAAGGGGCATTAAAACCGTCTTGTTAAGCTACTGTGACCTCGACGTCTCTTCCAATGGGCATTAAAACCATCTTGTTAAACCACTCTGAACCCCACAGCTCTTCCAAGGGGCATTGAAATGTAGTTTTTAATTACCTCTAACCTCCACGACTCTTCCAATGGGCATTGCATTTCCTCCTTATTTTAGTCAGCATTTGCTTTTAAATGCAGAGGCGAAAACTAAGGGAGACCCTCTCCCCAATAATGGGTAGAAGGTTTTTAGTACGCTGTAATCCACATCTGTTTCAAGGGGTATTGCAGTTCCTCATAATTTTTATAAAGCCTTCCATTCACTGCTTAGGCCAACAGTGTACAGGAGACCCAGTTGCTATAAATGGAAAAAACGGTTTAGTTAAGGCCCTCTGACCTCCATGTCACTTCCAAGGGGCATTGGAGTGCCTCGAAATTTTTGGTAGGCATTGCACTCACTGTATGCCCTATAACTGTGTAGCCGAACCACTCCTTTTGATACAGAAACTTATCCTACAAGACACGTGTGGTTGACTGGCCTGATATTGATGTGAATGGTCCATGTTCCTCCTGCTATTTCTCCTTTGCCACCACCTCATCCATCATTCATCACCAGAAGCTTTTTTTTAACGGAAGTCATAGAACTGAGATAGTAGCAGGAAAACATCCAGCAATCCTCGAAGGAGGTAGGATATGCGCCAAAACGTTGACCACCTCAGGCCTGGCCGCTACTACATTCATGCGCTTGCATTCCAAGGAACAGAAAGCTAAGGAGATGGATGGCCTCATGATCATGAATAATTTACTCGTTGTGTAGGAGGCCGACCACTGCTGCTGTCTACCTTCTGAACTTTGTGTTGAAGCCTGATTGACCCAGGACCCGCAATCCTCTATGTCTGGAGGATGTGTTGCATCCCAGTGTCCAACTGTGTCCCGGCTTCCACAATATTAACCCAGTGTGAAGGCATCAGTCAGATGGACCATCTCTGGCCACATTCACTTGTCCATGTGTTTGTGGTTAGGCTGTCCTTCAAATAGGGGCGGCTGGGGACTGTTTATGGACACCCGGCCGCCCCCAGGCGGCTGGGGACCGTCTGTGGACACCCGGCCGCGGGGGGCTGGGGACCGAGTATGGATACCAGGCCGCCGACGCAGCCATGACGTGGTGGCTAGATTCCGCCTCCACATGCCTAAAAGGCCCAATTTCAAGTGCAAGCAAGCAAGCAGTATGGTATTGCAGCCTGGTGGTGGGTGGGTGGCAGGCTGCATGCTTGCGCTTGCATTGCAAGGAATGGTAGAGATACAATTGAACACTGCCCTGGGACAAGGACTTGCATAGGGATAGTTGCAAGTCTGCATCTTCTGATGCGGCAAGGATCACTTCTGATGGGCACCCTTTTAGGCAGTGACCTGGGTGTCAGAGATGCTTCCAGGGGTGTTCCCCATGCTGTTCCCATGTCTTTTCACCAATGCATGCATGTGTCACACAGCACATGGCCAGATAAGGTTGTAAAATGTTAAAATTACATTTCCCGGTGAATGCATTTGTCACGGTTGAAAGCAATACAAAAGTGCAAAAACGCATAAAAAATGCTACTTGTGAACATAGCCCAAGGTGTGGAGGAGTATTTTTGTTTTTGGTTATTTATTTTACCTTATACACAAGTCTTTACCCTGGAACGGATGTTCCTTAACATATTTCACAGGAAAACCATTTCAGTTTCATTTTGGAATGTTTTATTGTGAGGCCGTAAAAGTGGCTTAATAGCTCTGACCTCGTTGTTGACAGCAGTGACCGGGGGGTCAGAAAAGCTTCCTGGGGTGATCCCCATGCTGTCTCCATGTCATTTGAACACTGTCACTATCGTTTTGTGCACTTTTTAGGCTTTCTACAGACTGCCGGGGGTGCCGCCGCAAAAATGTTCGGGTCTCCCATAGACTAACATTGGGCTCGTTGCTCGGGTCGAGCACCCGAGTATCACGGTGAGCTCAGCCCGAGCTTCGAGCACCCGAGCATTTTAGTGCTTGCTCAACACTACCAGACATACATGGTTTAAATATAGAAAAAAATTCAAAAAAGGGTATCAAGAGCAGAGGGAGGAGTACATACAATCACATGTCAAAGCACAATATGAAGTTATATAATTACATATATTTTTGGTAAACCAACAGAAGGACATATATATTTAATTGTGCTGAAAATGACATAATAAAAATAAAAGATATATAATAAAGCAAAGTATTGAAAAACTTTGTATGATGTGATGCGCTCAAAGATACGATCTTAATGATTAGTGGGAGAGAGAAAGGATAAGCACAGAGTGACTTGCTACGTGTGAGGCATGTCCTGTTTGGCATTGGGTGTTTCCTGGATCTGAAATGGGTTCAAAACCACTGGTGGATTCTGTGGTCTCCCATTCTGGTGCAGCTGGGGGAGATGCTGCTCAGCATTGTCATCAATCCCAATGCCTAGCTGGTGCGTGAGATGTACAAGCTGTCTCTTGGTCTTTTGTTCCTAGCAACATGAAGGATAGGTTGCGGACGGGAACAGGGCTGCTACAGCCCAAGTCCAGGATTCACTGCACTGAGCATGCCCACGACATGGCGGACCGTGATTGGTGGTTTGGGAGTCAGCTGATCCGGTGACCTGGCACCGCCTGATTGGTCGCGGGTGACGTCACCAATAATGCGACGGTGGGCAGGGCTTAATATTTAAATAGCCCGCCCACAAACATGGCGGCGTGCTCTGATCATTGAGCTGAGATGGTGTTATTGTGTGGACGCTTGGTCGTTTGGGCTCCACGTGTGCTATTGCTGTTATAGCTTCTGACAGGCAGGTTTAGCGGGGGAAAGGCAGCCTTAGATTGAAGGAGGCAGGTAGCTTCGTCTGACAGTCTGGCTCCGACAAGGGGGTCGCTGTACACCACGAGCAGACTGCAGACCTCGTACTCCTCAGTCCGGTAGCACGCCGGCTGGGAGCACGTATACGCCGGCATGAATCACACATGCATCCTATCGCCTGCTGCATAGTCTCTGTGCAGTAAACAGGGCTACTGATACATTATTTGTCGCACATCTCTCGTGCAGTTAACGGAGATAGTGCGAATCCCTATTCCCGTTCCGGTGTGCAGTAACACGGAAGGGAATGTTATTTCAGTTGGTTGTTTTACCTTCTTACCCGGAAGGTGTTCGGCCGCAGTCCTCCAGACTGCATCGCGGACCCCGGGTTCGGTTGCTTTCCATTATTAAAAAAGTTGTTTGCAACCCTCCCCTTAACAGTATCAGAGCGCCAGGGTCTTGCCGAACATGGCTGACAACCAGCAACTGCAGCGCTATATACAGCAACTTGAGGCCAGACTTAGTACTCTGTAACAAGCGGCCGCGGTCGCTGATATCACTGCAGTAGCTACCCAGGCAGCTTCTCAAGCGGCCAATCTAGTTAACACGGCTGTGGTGAATGCTGTGGCAGCTGCAATCGCCCCATTACCCCGGTTTGCTCTCACGGAAAAATTTTCTTGCGACAGCAGATCCTGCAGATGTTTTATTAATCTGTGCTCCATTCAGTTGGAGATGATGGAGGCACGGTTCCCCTCCGAAAGGGCCAAAGTGGGTTTTGTCATCTCGTTACTTTCTCACAGGGCCTTGGAGTGGGCTACACCTCTGTGGGAGTGGAGTGACCTGGTAGTGGCTAATGCGGGTCTCTTTCTTACAGCCCTAAAAAAAAAGTTTTCCTTGGTCCTCAGGTCACGCATGATACCACCAGCCACTATGCCATCCAGTTCAGAACCCTAGCGGCTGAATTGGATTGGTCTGAGCGGTCTTTAATCCCGATGTTCTGGAAGGGTCTGGCTGGGCATATTAAAAATGCTCTATCTACCAGAGAGATTCCAACCTGGAGTAGTTAATCTCTCTCCCTAACCGAATAGATTTGCGTCATGCAGAACACAAGTTAGAGCTGGAGGTCCCCAGACCTCAGTGTCGGTTGGCACCTTCATTCTCTAGACCCATTTCCAAACCCGCGACTCCCGACCCGGAGCCTGAGGCTATGGATATATCCCGGACTGAGTCTAGCCCCTCTCGTTCCCGACCTGCACATCTCTTGGAGTACCCCATTAATTAGGGTTCCAAGCAGTTGGGAAAACGAGTGTGTCTAACCGCCGTTGGAGGAGGTGTGTTAGATTCCGGGGCTCCTTCCTCCAAATTATTGTATTAGGTAACATTGTTCTTCGGAACAACCACGGTTACTGCCAAGGCGTGGGTGGATTCTGATGCCGCTGGCAATTTTTTGTCATCTACGTTTGCCCAGAAGTACGCCATTCCTATGGAGCTACTGCCAAAACCAATGAACATTAGGGTAGTCAACGGTTCACTACTGGACACGCAAATCACCCACCAGTCGATTCCCCTCACCATGTCGTTTCCTCAGGGTCACCGGGAGGTTATCTCCTTTCTTATTATTCCCGGTGGATTAGATGAGGTGTTATTGGGCCTCCCATGGTTACGTTGTCACACTCCACACATTGACTGGAATATGGGGAGAATTTCTTCCTGGAGTGAGAATTGTGTGTCTCAGTGTAGGGTTACAGCCACCCGGAGGGTAGTCTCTGAGCCTTCAACCGACTTGGCCGCCCTCCCTGTGCAATATCAGACTTTTGCAGATGTCTTCCCCAAAAAGGCTGCAGACACTTTACCTCGCCACCGACCGTATGGCTGTCCTGTTGATGTGGCCCCCGGCACAGATCCTCTGTCTGTCCCCGAGACCCAGGCCTTGTCAGATTATATCAAAAAGAACCCTCGGGTAGACCTTTTGTCCCGGTCCATGGATACAGCTGAGGATGATGACGAGCCCAGGCTCACCGTTCCTTCGGGAAGTATGTGGATGGTGTCCTTAAACCAGGTTCCTTCTGGGAGGACATTCGTTCCCCCTAATCTAGAAAATGAGGTGCTCTCTTGGGCACATGCCCCTAAGATCGGAGGTCATTTTGGGGTCAAACGTACCACAAAGTTTCTTCAACGGTCGTATTGGTGGCCCCTGTGGTTCCAGGATGTTAAGGAATATGTTCTAGCGTGTGTCTCCTGTGCGAGAGATAAATCATCCCGTCAAAGTCCGGCTGGTCTTCTCCACCCGTTACTCGTGGCGGATTCCACAGATCAGACTCCGCTTTTTCTGAATAATGGCCAACATCCGCGCGTTCCGGTTCCTATGCCAGTTCCCTCTATGGAACCTGGGGTCAGAGATTTGGCTCTGGAGGCGCAGGAGGTTTGGGACCATACCAAGGATGCTATATTGGCCTCCAAGAATCGGATGAGAGAGTTGGCTGACACTCTTCGTCGTCCAGCTCCCGTATTCTATCCGGGCGACAGAGTGTGGCTCACGGCTCGCAATATTAAAGTACGCGGGGAACCTGCTAAGTTTGCCCCCTGCTTTATTGGTCCTTTCAAAATTTTGGCCCAAGTAAATCCAGTAATGTACCGTTTACAGTTACCACGACACCTGAGGAGTCACACACTTTTCATGTGTCGCTCCTTAAACCTGCTCGCCTGACAAAACTCGCTGAACCCCAACCTGCTACAGACACCAGGGGTGATGATCTCGAGGTGCAGGCTATTATGGAGTCTAAGGTGGTTTGTGGAAAAAAATGTTACCCAGTGTACTGGAGGGGCCATGGATCTGAGGATCGTTCCTGGGAACCGGTGGACCACATTCATGTTCCCCTGCTCATTGAGGAATATGAGCGTCACGTGAAGGGTGATGTTAGAAGGGGGGATAATGTTAGGTGTCGGGCGTTTTCTGGATCTGAAATGGGTTCAAAATCATCAGTGGGTCTGTGGTTTCCCATTCCGGTCCAGCCAGGGCAGATGCTGCTCAGCATCACCGTCGGTCCCAATGCCTAGCTGGTGCACGAGATGTACAAGCTGTCTCTTGGGTCTTTTTTCCTAGCAACATGAAGGATAGGTTGCGGAGAGAAACAGGGCTGCTACATCCTAAGTCCAGGATTCACTGCACTGAGCATGCCCGTGACATGGCGGACCGTAATTGGTGGTTTGGGAGTCAGCTGATCCGGTGACCTGGCACCGCCTGATTGGTCGCGGGTGACGTCACCAATAATGCGATGGTGGGCAGGGCTTAATCTTTAAATAGCCCGCCCACACACATGGCGGCGTGCTCTGATCATTGAGCTGAGATGGTGTTATTGTGTGGACGCTTGGTCGTTTGGGCTCCACGTGTGCTATTGCTGTTATAGCTTCTGACAGGCAGGTTTAGCGGGGGATAGGCAGCCTTAGATGGAGGGAGGCAGGTAGCTTCGTCTGACAGTCTGGCTCCTACAAGGGGGTCGCTATACACCCCGAGCAGACTGCAGACCCCGTATTCCCAGCACCGCCTGTTAGCCACGTGGAGAGATACTCCTCAGTCCGGTAGCACGCCGGCTGGGAGCACGTATACGCCGGAGTGAATGACTCATGCATCCTAGCGCCTGCTGCATAGTCCCTGTGCAGTAAACAGGGCTAGGGATACATTATTTGTCGCACATCTCTCATGCAGTTAACGGAGATAGTGCGAATCCCTATTCCCGTTCCGGTGTGCAGTAACATGGAAGGGATTGTTATTTCAGTTGGTTGTTTTACCTTCTTACCCGGAAGGTGTTCGGCCGCAGTCCTCCAGGCTGCATCGCGGACCCCGGGTTCGGTTGCTTTCCATTATTAATAAAGTTGTTTGCAACCGTCCCCTTATCAATGTCCCTGTCTAATTTATCAGTGTGTCAATAAATTATGCCAAGTACTGAAAAAAGTACTAAAAAGGTACTAAAACGGAATCACAGTCAGAGATATGTGATGGATATATTAACGTGCATTGATAAAGGATGTATGTGTTATGAATGCTTATTAAACCATGTTATTGGAAAAGGCGCATATTTTTTAGTTTTATTAAAATAATTAATCCCATAATTTAATCTAGATTTTATTCAAATCTGGCCAACGAACTTATGTTCTTATTCGTTGGCCAGATATGCTGCTGGCTCTGTCTCCTTTCCACTGGACTAGATGTTAGCCAAGCAGTTCCCACGCTTTGAACTCAGTCAACCGTGCTCTCTGAGTTAGGCATTGAGGGGATTTCCATTCCCAGAGCCTCCCTTTGATGCAGCTGATAATTCACTCCATGAATCACTGCTCTGTGAGCCTGCTCATTTAAAAAAAATATTTTATTTTATTTTATTTGAAATATTTGAATAAAATATAGATTAAATTATTTAATTCACTATTTTAATAAAACTAAAAAATATGCACCTTTTCCATTAGCATGATATAATAATCATTCATAACACATATATCCTTTTTTAATACATGAATGGACATTAATATATCCATCACATGTCTCTGACTGGGGGGCCATTTTTAGTACCATTTTAGTACTTTACATAGTTTATTGACACACTGATGAATCAGATTGGGATACAGCCTCAAACGTAGCAAGTAGTAATGAGCGAGCCTGCTCGCCACTGCTCAGTACTCGCCCGAGCATCACTGTGCTCGACATGCTCGGCATTCAGCGAGTATTTCAGGGTTGCTCGGGTAGGAGATCGGGCCCCCGCCCTGCATATTTGCCGCTCTTTAGAGAGCCAATGAACATGCAGAGATTGTTTGCCACTGTAAGGCTGTAGCCATGTTGGTTGTGGCATTACAGTGACTGGCTGGCTGCACAGCGTTATTGGGTCTATATAAGACCAGGTGCCGCTATGCTTGTCACAGTCTAACCCAGAAACAATCAGAGTAGGGAGAGATGCTGCTCAGCTAGGGACAGAATTGACGGTGTAATAGTTAGATATAGGTATTCTACAGCAAGATATATATCCATCTGAACTAACAGTCCTTCTGAGGACTAATCCAGCTGCATATATTCAGTGGTGAAGGTGAAAGCATGAGTTAGGCAGGCAGGCATGGTTTGTGGCAGTGTATACAGCCCAAGAGAGTCCATTGCACGTTCTGTCTGCTGCTGCTGTTACAGATATCTGTAGACATAGCCCCAGATATCAGGGGCCAGGGCTAATTTTTTTTTATCTTAATCCTGATTATTTACTTAAAAAGCAATACAGAGTACACCATTTTAGTGCTCCATTTGCTTGTTAGCATTGCAGAATACAGCCAGATCTTTTCCATCATGAGATGTGATCCTATATTAAAGTGATAAAAATCCACAAATTTCTAGTGAACGTGGAAAATATTGTCCACCATTCAGAGTTTTGCATTAGAGTTAGTGTTGAGCCACCCCCGTAGTGTTCGAGTTCGGTTGGGTTCGTCGAACACCCGTGTGTTCGCCGAACTGTTCGTCGAACTGTTCGTCGAACACCTTCGAACACCGTTAAAACCAATGGCAGGCAAACAAAAACACATAGAAACACATAGAAAACACCTTCAAAGGTGTCCAAAAGCTGACAAACTGCTCAGAAGACACAACTAACACATGGAAAAGTGACAAGTACATATAGTCATGCGAAAAGAAAAGAGGTGGAGGAGTAAAAGGAGGGGGAGACACAGATATAGGCATGTCATGCCCTTCTAAAATCCAAAAAGTGAGAAGCCGAGACGGCCAGTCCGCTCCTGCCCGTGCCACCTCCGTGTCGCCGGGTTTGTGCCAGAGCCGCGGTGAACCCTGACGGCCAGCCCCCCTCTCCCAATACTGGTGCCTGTCCGCTGGTGGGTCGAGAGAGCCCCCCTGTGGTGGAGGCAGCTCTAAGCTTTTTAATTTAAATTGTCCCTCTAATTTGAATGAATACACTTTAAATCCATTTACAAGGATCTATTGGAGGGCAAGTCTCATGCCAGCAGCCGCGTAATTCCAGCTCCAGTAGCGTCCACTAAAGCTGCTGCAGTTAAAAAGCTTTTATAAGGATTGAGCTCGGCTGTCCACCGCAAGGCATCCTACTGCCAGTCCCAGCCCCTATGCCTTGGGGTGCCTCCTGATGCTCTTCACTAAGTATCCCGTGGTCCCGAAGCATTTCCTTTGAAAAAATTAAGTGTCCAAACTACAGGTGGTGTAGCTTGCTTAACAGCCGGGATAATCCGCTGACTAGCAGACACTGCTACTAGGCACAAAGTATTTCCTGGGCTAGATGCAGTTAAAAATTTGTAAGTAGATACTCTCGTTGGATGCTGAGAAAGCATTCCATAGAGTCTCCTGGCACGCCATATATGATTCTCTTAAAAAGCTTGGGGTAGGGGTCTAGGGGACCCTTTTATAGCCAAAATCACGGCCCTGTATCACAATACGTCACCTAGGCTGAAGATAAATGGAACTGTAGCACCGAGGGCTCGGTTGCTACAGACGTATTGCACCTCACCCAGAGGTGTGATATCTCACTCTCAGATAAGGATGGAGTGTGGATCAGGACCCGACACCTGCATGCATTACACCACATTGCCGTGGGGCAGGGCGACCAATATGCCCCTGAGATGGGCACGACAGTCCCTGTCCCTGGCTGGAGTGGGGGGAGGGAACACTGAGGAAGGGGAACCCTGCAGTGCAGGAGCAGGGAGGAAGCAGTTCCTGGGTGCATTGAGAAGGGACTATAAAAGGTGGGCACCATCTTAGTTCAGTGCAGAGAAGTCTGAGAAGAAGTGGCAGGGAGCAGGGGCTCTGCATGAGCTCTGCTCCGGAGGCGGGCCTAGTAACAGAGGCCCAGGCCTGCAAGAGGGAGAAGGAAGGAAGAGGAGCGGAGAAGGCTCCAGGAACGAGGAATGAAGGGATCCCAGGGGTGCGGACGGGCGAGTCGCCACCGCACGCCCGAATCCACCTGCGTGGAGGGGTCAGGCCAAAGGGGGAGACCGGTCCCCGAACTAGTGGAGGCAGGAAACGACCCTCAGCTAGAAACCGGAGGCTCTGACATTTTATGTGGCGCAGCCCCTTGCTCCACCCGCTAGGAAGGCACCACATAGGGTCAGGGAAACTGGCGCCAAGTTTACCAAGAGGAGGCCCGAGGCAGCCGGATAGAAGTGTTGGTAAGAAAGGCCAGACAAAGGACACACAAAGGGGGTCCTGTGAAGCGCTCCAAAGTTATCTGGGAGTTGTCTGAGCCCCTCACCTGGTGAGCACAGTACGACGTGGGCAGCCGTTACCTGCAGACGTGGTCTGGATAATAAGAACTGTGAGTAAAGGCCCTGAACTGTATCACTGACTCCGTGTCGTTACTGCTGCTGCCCTGCACCATCACCCCCATCCTCCGCATACACTGCCCTGAGGCTATACTCCTCCCGTGGGGAGTTATGCTACGCTCTGCTGCACCCACAACACCAGCCTTAGCGGTCTGCCCTGTAGCGGCGGTTCACTCTGACCGCAATCCACGGGTGGCGTAGTCGGACATTTAAACATCAAAACCACATAAATAGTTCCGCCACTGGTTTGACCGCCCTGAGCCACGGAACCGGATCGCCGCCACGAAGACTACAACCACCAGCATCCACCAAAAAGGGTCCGGCTCCGGGTGTCCCAAGGCCCAGGGGGTGCGTCAGAACATTTTCATCACCTTTCACAATCACCAATGGGACAAGGCAGGGATGTCCTCTGTCCCCTCTCTTATACATCCTAGTGACGGAGCACCTGCTCTCATCAATTCGCCATAACCCCAATATTAGGTGGATTGAGGTGGGAGGCACCGAGTACAAGTGCTCTCTATTTGCTGATGATGTCCTAGTATATATCACTCAATCACATATATCCATCCCTGCTGTTATGGCTGAAATAGATCACTTTGTTACATGGTAAAATTTTAAAATCAATGCAGCGAAGTCTGAGGCCCTCGATGTCTCCCTCCCTAAATCCATATAGGATTCCATCCAGTCCAACTTTCCCTTTGCCTGGCCCTCACAGGGTATCAAATACTTAGGAATTCCTATTCATAGAGACCTCTCCCATCTATGTTATCTTAATTTTGGGCCCTTTATTGAACAATTCCATACAGACCACGGTTGGCAAGTTAGAACTGTGAGATTCACTACGTGCACCACTGGTATTTTGTGGAAAAGCACATGTAAGATTCTGCAACAGTCTCTGCTGATACTCCTGCATGCGTGCATCCCTTTCTATGGCAGGAATAATTTCTGCAAATTTACTTTTGTACCGGGGATCTAACAGTGTGGCAACCCAGTAGTCAGGATTATTTCTAATTCTCACAATTCGAGGGTCATGTTGCAGGTAGTGCAGCAAGAAGGCACTCATGTGTGTTGCGCATCCAGGAGCACCAAGTCCCTGTTGTGTTGGTGGCGAGGTAGCAATCATGCTTCCTTCCTCTGTCCTCTCCCCCCAACCTCGCACAACAGAAATGTGATCAAGGTCTCCCTCATCTGATGAGTCTTCCATCAGTTCGTCCTCCACTTCTTCCTGGGCTCCTGCACCTTCCTCACTAGTTTGGCTGCTACCATGCGCCCTGGTAAAATCATCTCCCCCACCCTCACATGCCTGCCGCCTTGGTGCTGCCGACCGTCTGGACCTTGCAGATGTTAGCCCTTTCGCATACAACTCCTCCTCCTCTACTTCCTCCACCTCCTCTTGTGCCACCACCTGACTCCGAATTCTGTTTAACATGTGCTCCAGCATGTAAATCACCGGAATAGTCATGCTGATAATGGCATCGTCAGCACTAAACATCTTCGTCGCCATTTCAAAACTGTGCAGAAGGGTGCATAGGTCCCTGATCTGAGACCACTCCTCCAGCGTGATTTGCCCCACCTCTGAATCTCGTTGGCCCAGGCTATACGTCAGAACGTATTGCACCAGGGCTTGTCGGTGCTGCCACAGTCGCTGCAACATGTGCAGAGTTGAATTCCACCGGGTAGGCACATCGCATTTTAGCCGGTGAAGTGGCAGGCCCAACGACTTCTGTAGAGATGTAAGTCGCTGAGCTGCGGGATGCGAACGGCGGAAGTGAGCACACAGCGACCGTGCCCTCTGCAGAAGGCCATCTAGTCTGGGATAGTGGGCTAAAAATTGCTGGACAACCAGGTTCAACACGTGAGCCATACAAGGCACGTGTGTGACATTGCCCCGGCGAAGGGCCGCACCCAGGTTTGCAGCATTGTCGCACACGGCCTTCCCTGGTTTCAGGTCCAGTGGAGACAACCATTCATGAAATTGGTTCTCCAGAGCTGACCACAACTCCTCAGCTGTGTGACTCACATTTCCCAGACATTTCAATGTAAAAACCGCCTGATGACGTTGAGCCCTACTGCCAGCATAGTAAGGAGGTGTGCAGGATCCCTTCTGCGCAGTTAGAAAGCTTGTGGCATGACCAGACAGGCTTTGGGTGCAGGTGGAAGACCGAGAGGAGGTTGAGGAGGCAGAAGCAGTGGAGGAAAAATGACATAAAGAGGATTGACGCACAACTCGTGGGGACGGCAAGACTTGGACAGCAGCCCCTTGTCCTGCTGTCACCATAGTTACCCAGTGCCCAGTCAGCGACATGTAACGCCCCTGTCCATGCCTACTCGTCCAAGTGTCTGTGGTGAAATGCACCCTGTCACACACAGAGTTTCTCAAAGAAGCGGTGATGTTGTGTGCGACATGCTGGTGGAGCGCAGGCACACCTTTCTTTGAGAAGTAGTGCCGACTGGGCATCTGGTACTGGGGCACTGCGACGGACATAAGGTCTCGAAAATCCTCTGTGTCCACCAGGCGGAAAGGCAGCATTTCTGTAGCCAAGAGCTTGCAGATGGTGAAATTCAACCTCTTAGCTTTCTCATGGCTAGGAGGAAATGGTCTTTTACTTGTCCACATCTGAGGGACCGAGGGCTGGCTATTGTGCTTAGACGGGGTTGATAAGGGTGTCCCCGGCAAACTGCCGGTCTGTGAGGAAGATGCAGGCGGACATGTTAGGTTGCCTTGATCCAAAGGTGGTGCTATCGATGTCGGACAGCGCTCAAGACCAGCTGGTGTTACCACCTCCAAAGAAAATGATGACCTGCCAATCACGCTGGCTGTTGCGGGTAAAGAGGTGGCAGGTCTGCGCCCCAAAACAGGTGTGACTGCTGTCCCCCCAGTCACAGAGGATGAAGAGGCCGCGGATGCACAAGATATGGCAGACGGTGGTTGGCCCGGCCGGCTAGACCGCATTGTAGCACACTGAGCTTCCCACTGCAACTTATGCTTCATGTCCATGTGCCGGTTCATGCATGAAGTACTCAAACTATGTATTTTTTGGCCTCTACTTAGCTTTTGCTGACAAATGTTACAGATAACACGAGTTGGGTCATCTTTATCGATCTGAAAAAATGCCCAGGCTATGCAAGGCTTAGCACCCATGCGACCTGAAGAGCCACCACGACTTGTGGTGAGAGGCAGAGTTGTGTTTGAGGATGCAGTTGTTGACGTGCTTCCAGTACTACGTCTCTGTCCAGGAAGGCACAACCTGACCTCGTCGTCACTAGCATCTTCCTCCACCTCCTCTGCTGACCTCATCTCTTGGCTGACTGTGGGTTGACAGTAAGTGGGATCTCCGACCTCATCATCATCACCCTGTGCGTTATCACACCAGTCGTCCTCAGAGCCAACCTGTTCCTGCCCTGACAAAAAACTAAAGTTGTCGCTCCAATCAGGTATTTGAGTCTTATCATCGTCTTCCTCATTGTCTCCACCAACAGGAGTTACAGTTTGGGAATGAGGGTCTACATTATGGTCAGAACCTTCTGCGTCTGGTCCTGGATCCGACTCATAAAGATTCTGGGCATCAGTGCAGATCATTTCCTCGTCTGGATTCACAGAAGCGCTGGAGTCGACCTCTGATTCCCAGGCTATAGTATGAGTAAACAGCTCTGCAGACTCAACCATCTGTTCTACCTCATACTCAGACGGGCAGCTGGAGATTTGGGAGCTGTGAGGAAGCAAGTGCGATTTGGGTGACACCTTTGAGGACTGGAGTATTTGTGATGTTGAAGTTGATGTGGAGGAGAGCCCACTTAAAGGAGCACTTGATATCCGTTGAAGCACCTGCTGTTTTTGTGCCTCATCTGGAATTTGTAGCGATTGGCGTGGCCGTAAGAAAGGGATCTTATCACATTGTCCGCTAAAAGAAGTAGACATTTTAGTTTGGCTGGAAGATGGTCTTTCTTCTGCACCTACCCCACGGACACAACCTTTTTTCCCCTTCCCAACACGCCTATTCCCCTTTCCACCAGCAGCAGGCCTTTTTCCACTCATTTTGGTGGTTAACTAATTCACAACTCTGGAGTTGTTTGCACAAAAAAACAATGGATGGTAACCGAGCAGAGCTGTGTGGCCAAACTGTGGTATTAGGCCAAAACTATTGGCTGGGTTAGATGCAGAAAAAAATTATTTTTAATTTGCAACCTGATGGAGGTCAGTATAGATGGACTAATAGACCAAGTCCCACACACCGCTAGAAGCCCAAATATTTTTTCAGAGCTAGATGCAGAAAATTTTTTTATTCAATTTGCAACCTGATGGAGGTCAGTATAGATGGACTAATAGACCAAGTCCCACACACTGCTAGAAGCCCAAATATTTTTTCAGAGCTAGATGCAGAAAAAAATTATTTTTAATTTGCAACCTGATGGAGGTCAGTATAGATGGACTAATAGACCAAGTCCCACACACTGCTAGAAGCCCAAATATTTTTTCAGAGCTAGATGCAGAAAAAAATTATTTTTAATTTGCAACCTGATGGAGGTCAGTATAGATGGACTAATAGACCAAGTCCCACACACCGCTAGAAGCCCAAATATTTTTTCAGAGCTAGATGCAGAAAAAAATTATATTCAATTTGCACCCTGCTGGAGGTCAGTATAGAAGGACTAATAGAACAAGTCCCACACACTGCTAGAAGCCCAAATATTTTTTCAGAGCTAAATGAAGAAAAAAATTATTTTTAATTTGCAACCTGATGGAGGTCAGTATAGATGGACTAATAGACCAAGTCCCACACACTGCTAGAAGCCCAAATATTTTTTCAGAGCTAGATGCAGAAAAAAATTATTTTTAATTTGCAACCTGATGGAGGTCAGTATAGATGGACTAATAGACCAAGTCCCACACACCGCTAGAAGCCCAAATATTTTTTCAGAGCTAGATGCAGAAATTTTTTTTATTCAATTTGCAACCTGATGGAGGTCAGTATAGATGGACTAATAGACCAAGTCCCACACACTGCTAGAAGCCCAAATATTTTTTCAGAGCTAGATGCAGAAAAAAATTATTTTTAATTTGCAACCTGATGGAGGTCAGTATAGATGGACTAATAGACCAAGTCCCACACACTGCTAGAAGCCCAAATATTTTTTCAGAGCTAGATGCAGAAAAAAATTATTTTTAATTTGCAACCTGTTGGAGGTCAGTATAGATGGACTAATAGAACAAGTCCCACACGCTGCTAGAAGCCCAAATATTTTTTCAGAGCTAAATGAAGAAAAAAATTATTTTTAATTTGCAACCTGATGGAGGTCAGTATAGATGGACTAATAGACCAAGTCCCACACACTGCTAGAAGCCCAAATATTTTTTCAGAGCTAGATGCAGAAAAAAATTATATTCAGTTTGCAACCTGATGGAGGTCAGTATAGATGGACTAATAGAATGATGCTATGCCCAAAAGATTTTACTTCACTAGGTGCAGTAAAAAAATTGGTATTCTATACACAGGTGGTATATCTTGCAACACAGATAGGCTATTCCACTGACTAACACACTCTGCAATAGGCCAAAAAGGATTAGCTTTGCTAGATTCAGCCAAATGCTGTGAAAAAAACTTGCACAGCACTGGCACAGACCTGCCTGGCAAAAACTGATAGGAACTGATGTAACCTAGTCCTGAAAAGGACTCCAATTACAATTAGTCTTTACTCCCACAATCTATCTATTTAAGAGCACAGACCTGCCTGATAAAAGTCGTAGGAAATGCTGTAACCTAGTCCTTAAAAGGACTGCAATCACAACTATTCCCTACTCCCAAGCTATCTGTATATTTGTGCGAAAATTGGCTTGAAATTAACAAGGTATAGCGCACACAGCAACAGCGGTGCCGTCTAACACGCAGCTGCAGCAGTGAGAAAATGGTGGCGACGGGGAAAATGGCTTGGTCTTATAGGGCAAGGACATGTGACATACACTGCCAATCACACATGCCCTTGCTTGTGTGAAAAAAAGCACTTCGCTCCGTGTGTGCGCTGCTGATAGGCTGACAGATTGCACCTCCCCACTGCAAATGCGGGAAAGAGAAAAAAAAATGGAGATCTTCATTGTTCCTGCAGAGATCCATCCCCTGCCCCTCCCCCCGCCCCGCTGTACACTCAAACTGCGTATTAACATTAATTTTCATCATTACTGAGAAAAAATCCAGTTATGATTTTGGTGCACGAACAGTTATCGAACATAACCTCGAACAGCCGAATTTTTCTCAAATTGTTCGTGTTCGCCGACCGGCTCGAACACCGCCCAAAACAGCTCGAATTTGAGATTGGCGAACAGTTCGAGTAGAACAACGCTCATCTCTAATTAGAGTGTCAGTGAAGCTATTCACATGTGGTGACGAATAGTAAACTACAGGGCCGCTATTTAAAACCGTGGGTATCCATCAGACGTATCACATATAACTGCGGTTCAAATCCAGCCATTTGTAGTGAACGTGGAAAATATTGTCCTCCATTTAGAGTTTGTAGCAGTGTGTCAGTGATGCTCTTCACACATGGTCGATGTGACAAATACTACGGGGCCGGTATTTAAAACCGTGGGTGTCCATCAGACGTATCACATATAACTGTGGTACAAATCCAGCCATTTGTAGTGAATGTGTAAAATATTGAATGTGGAAAATATTGCCCTCCATTTACAGTTTGTAGCAGTGTGTCAGTGTACTTGTGCTTGTTCACAGAATACAGCCAGATTTTTTACATTTTATTCACGTTACTGTATTGTGGAAGCAGAGAAACTTTTTTTAGTGATCAGATGTGATTCCATATGACTCCTGTAGTAATACAGAAATTTTGAGGAGCATGCCAAATATTCCACTCCATTTAGAGTCAGCCAGCTGTGTTTTGTTGAACCAATTGACACTTGGTCACTGACAAATACCATACTATTAGGCGACCGCCTGAAAAGGTGGCCATCAGATGTTATCCCCTATGACTGCCCTAATAATCCAGCAATTTTTTTTAGCGTGTCAAATGTTACACTCCATTTAAAGTGTTGCAGTTGTGGTTTCAAATCTATTCACAGTTGGTCGCTGACAAATAGCATATCTGTGAACAATGTTGTCAGAGTATTTTGCCACTTTTACAAAAGTTGGTCGTTGACAAAAAAAAAATGCAAAGAACAAGCTAAAATGGAAACATGTTAAGAAACATTCTTTCCAGGGTAATGACTTGTATATAAGGCCAAATAAATAAAAAAAAAAGTTATGGACTGTGGAAGACATTTATGCGACCAGAATGAACAATCATCTGGAGCCTGATGATTAGAGATGAGCGTTGTTCTACTCGAACTGTTCGCCAATCTCAAATTCGAGCTGTTTTGGGCGGTGTTCGAGCCGGTCGGCGAACACGAACAATTTGAGAAAAATTCGGCTGTTCGAGGTTATGTTCGATAACTGTTCGTGCACCAAAATCATAACTGGATTTTTTCTCAGTAATGATGAAAATTAATGTTAATACGCAGTTTGAGTGTACAGCGGGGCGGGGGGAGGGGCAGGGGATGGATCTCTGCAGGAACAATGAAGATCTCCATTTTTTTTTCTCTTTCCCGCATTTGCAGTGGGGAGGTGCAATCTGTCAGCCTATCAGCAGCGCACACACGGAGCGAAGTGCTTTTTTTCACACAAGCAAGGGCATGTGTGATTGGCAGTGTATGTCACATGTCCTTGCCCTATAAGACCAAGCCATTTTCCCCGTCGCCACCATTTTCTCACTGCTGCAGCTGCGTGTTAGACGGCACCGCTGTTGCTGTGTGCGCTATACCTTGTTAATTTCAAGCCAATTTTCGCACAAATATACAGATAGCTTGGGAGTAGGGAATAGTTGTGATTGCAGTCCTTTTAAGGACTAGGTTACAGCATTTCCTACGACTTTTATCAGGCAGGTCTGTGCTCTTAAATAGATAGATTGTGGGAGTAAAGACTAATTGTAATTGGAGTCCTTTTCAGGACTAGGTTACATCAGTTCCTATCAGTTTTTGCCAGGCAGGTCTGTGCCAGTGCTGTGCAAGTTTTTTTCACAGCATTTGGCTGAATCTAGCAAAGCTAATCCTTTTTGGCCTATTGCAGAGTGTGTTAGTCAGTGGAGTAGCCTATCTGTGTTGCAAGATATACCACCTGTGTATAGAATACCAATTTTTTTACTGCACCTAGTGAAGTAAAATCTTTTGGGCATAGCATCATTCTATTAGTCCATCTATACTGACCTCCATCAGGTTGCAAACTGAATATAATTTTTTTCTGCATCTAGCTCTGAAAAAATATTTGGGCTTCTAGCAGTGTGTGGGACTTGGTCTATTAGTCCATCTATACTGACCTCCATCAGGTTGCAAATTAAAAATAATTTTTTTCTTCATTTAGCTCTGAAAAAATATTTGGGCTTCTAGCAGCGTGTGGGACTTGTTCTATTAGTCCATCTATACTGACCTCCAACAGGTTGCAAATTAAAAATAATTTTTTTCTGCATCTAGCTCTGAAAAAATATTTGGGCTTCTAGCAGTGTGTGGGACTTGGTCTATTAGTCCATCTATACTGACCTCCATCAGGTTGCAAATTAAAAAAAAATTTTTTCTGCATCTAGCTCTGAAAAAATATTTGGGCTTCTAGCAGTGTGTGGGACTTGGTCTATTAGTCCATCTATACTGACCTCCATCAGGTTGCAAATTGAATAAAAAAAATTTCTGCATCTAGCTCTGAAAAAATATTTGGGCTTCTAGCGGTGTGTGGGACTTGGTCTATTAGTCCATCTATACTGACCTCCATCAGGTTGCAAATTAAAAATAATTTTTTTCTGCATCTAGCTCTGAAAAAATATTTGGGCTTCTAGCAGTGTGTGGGACTTGGTCTATTAGTCCATCTATACTGACCTCCATCAGGTTGCAAATTAAAAATAATTTTTTTCTTCATTTAGCTCTGAAAAAATATTTGGGCTTCTAGCAGTGTGTGGGACTTGTTCTATTAGTCCTTCTATACTGACCTCCAGCAGGGTGCAAATTGAATATAATTTTTTTCTGCATCTAGCTCTGAAAAAATATTTGGGCTTCTAGCGGTGTGTGGGACTTGGTCTATTAGTCCATCTATACTGACCTCCATCAGGTTGCAAATTAAAAATAATTTTTTTCTGCATCTAGCTCTGAAAAAATATTTGGGCTTCTAGCAGTGTGTGGGACTTGGTCTATTAGTCCATCTATACTGACCTCCATCAGGTTGCAAATTAAAAATAATTTTTTTCTGCATCTAGCTCTGAAAAAATATTTGGGCTTCTAGCAGTGTGTGGGACTTGGTCTATTAGTCCATCTATACTGACCTCCATCAGGTTGCAAATTGAATAAAAAAATTTTCTGCATCTAGCTCTGAAAAAATATTTGGGCTTCTAGCGGTGTGTGGGACTTGGTCTATTAGTCCATCTATACTGACCTCCATCAGGTTGCAAATTAAAAATAATTTTTTTCTGCATCTAACCCAGCCAATAGTTTTGGCCTAATACCACAGTTTGGCCACTCAGCTCTGCTCGGTTACCATCCATTGTTTTTTTGTGCAAACAACTCCAGAGTTGTGAATTAGTTAACCACCAAAATGAGTGGAAAAAGGCCTGCTGCTGGTGGAAAGGGGAATAGGCGTGTTGGGAAGGGGAAAAAAGGTTGTGTCCGTGCGGTAGGTGCAGAAGAAAAACCATCTTCCAGCCAAACTAAAATGTCTACTTCTTTTAGCAGACAATGTGATAAGATCCCTTTCTTACGGCCACGCCAATCGCTACAAATTCCAGATGAGGCACAAAAACAGCAGGTGCTTCAACGGATATCAAGTGCTCCTTTAAGTGGGCTCTCCTCCACATCAACTTCAACATCACAAATACTCCAGTCCTCAAAGGTGTCACCCAAATCGCACTTGCTTCCTCACAGCTCCCAAATCTCCAGCTGCCCGTCTGAGTATGAGGTAGAACAGATGGTTGAGTCTGCAGAGCTGTTTACTCATACTATAGCCTGGGAATCAGAGGTCGACTCCAGCGCTTCTGTGAATCCAGACGAGGAAATGATCTGCACTGATGCCCAGAATCTTTATGAGTCGGATCCAGGACCAGACGCAGAAGGTTCTGACCATAATGTAGACCCTCATTCCCAAACTGTAACTCCTGTTGGTGGAGACAATGAGGAAGACGATGATAAGACTCAAATACCTGATTGGAGCGACAACTTTAGTTTTTTGTCAGGGCAGGAACAGGTTGGCTCTGAGGACGACGGGTGTGATAACGCACAGGGTGATGATGATGAGGTCGGAGATCCCACTTACTGTCAACCCACAGTCAGCCAAGAGATGAGGTCAGCAGAGGAGGTGGAGGAAGATGCTAGTGACGACGAGGTCAGGTTGCGCCTTCCTGGACAGAGACGTAGTACTGGAAGCACGTCAACAACTGCATCCTCAAACACAACTCTGCCTCTCACCACAAGTCGTGGTGGCTCTTCAGGTCGCATGGGTGCTAAGCCTTGCATAGCCTGGGCATTTTTTCAGATCGATAAAGATGACCCAACTCGTGTTATCTGTAACATTTGTCAGCAAAAGCTAAGTAGAGGCCAAAAAATACATAGTTTGAGTACTTCATGCATGAACCGGCACATGGACATGAAGCATAAGTTGCAGTGGGAAGCTCAGTGTGCTACAATGCGGTCTAGCCGGCCGGGCCAACCACCGTCTGCCATATCTTGTGCATCCGCGGCCTCTTCATCCTCTGTGACTGGGGGGACAGCAGTCACACCTGTTTTGGGGCGCAGACCTGCCACCTCTTTACCCGCAACAGCCAGCGTGATTGGCAGGTCATCATTTTCTTTGGAGGTGGTAACACCAGCTGGTCTTGAGCGCTGTCCGACATCGATAGCACCACCTTTGGATCAAGGCAACCTAACATGTCCGCCTGCATCTTCCTCACAGACCGGCAGTTTGCCGGGGACACCCTTATCAACCCCGTCTAAGCACAATAGCCAGCCCTCGGTCCCTCAGATGTGGACAAGTAAAAGACCATTTCCTCCTAGCCATGAGAAAGCTAAGAGGTTGAATTTCACCATCTGCAAGCTCTTGGCTACAGAAATGCTGCCTTTCCGCCTGGTGGACACAGAGGATTTTCGAGACCTTATGTCCGTCGCAGTGCCCCAGTACCAGATGCCCAGTCGGCACTACTTCTCAAAGAAAGGTGTGCCTGCGCTCCACCAGCATGTCGCACACAACATCACCGCTTCTTTGAGAAACTCTGTGTGTGACAGGGTGCATTTCACCACAGACACTTGGACGAGTAGGCATGGACAGGGGCGTTACATGTCGCTGACTGGGCACTGGGTAACTATGGTGACAGCAGGACAAGGGGCTGCTGTCCAAGTCCTGCCGTCCCCACGAGTTGTGCGTCAATCCTCTTTATGTCATTTTTCCTCCACTGCTTCTGCCTCCTCAACCTCCTCTCGGTCTTCCACCTGCACCCAAAGCCTGTCTGGTCATGCCACAAGCTTTCTAATTGCGCAGAAGGGATCCTGCACACCTCCTTACTATGCTGGCAGTAGGGCTCAACGTCATCAGGCGGTTTTTACATTGAAATGTCTGGGAAATGTGAGTCACACAGCTGAGGAGTTGTGGTCAGCTCTGGAGAACCAATTTCATGAATGGTTGTCTCCACTGGACCTGAAACCAGGGAAGGCCGTGTGCGACAATGCTGCAAACCTGGGTGCGGCCCTTCGCCGGGGCAATGTCACACACGTGCCTTGTATGGCTCACGTGTTGAACCTGGTTGTCCAGCAATTTTTAGCCCACTATCCCAGACTAGATGGCCTTCTGCAGAGGGCACGGTCGCTGTGTGCTCACTTCCGCCGTTCGCATCCCGCAGCTCAGCGACTTACATCTCTACAGAAGTCGTTGGGCCTGCCACTTCACCGGCTAAAATGCGATGTGCCTACCCGGTGGAATTCAACTCTGCACATGTTGCAGCGACTGTGGCAGCACCGACAAGCCCTGGTGCAATACGTTCTGACGTATAGCCTGGGCCAACGAGATTCAGAGGTGGGGAAAATCACGCTGGAGGAGTGGTCTCAGATCAGGGACCTATGCACCCTTCTGCACAGTTTTGAAATGGCGACGAAGATGTTTAGTGCTGACGATGCCATTATCAGCATGACTATTCCGGTGATTTACATGCTGGAGCACATGTTAAACAGAATTCGGAGTCAGGTGGTGGCACAAGAGGAGGTGGAGGAAGTAGAGGAGGAGGAGTTGTATGCGGAAGGGCTAACATCTGCAAGGTCCAGACGGTCGGCAGCACCAGGGCGCCAGGCATGTGAGGGTGGGGGAGATGATTTTACCAGGGCGCATGGTAGCAGCCAAACTAGTGAGGAAGGTGCAGGAGCCCAGGAAGAAGTGGAGGACGAACTGATGGAAGACTCATCAGATGAGGGAGACCTTGATCACATTTCTGTTGTGCAAGGTTGGGGGGAGAGGACAGAGGAATTAAGCATGATTGTTACCTCGCCACCAACACAACAGGGACTTGGTGCTCCTGGATGCGCAACACACATGACCCTCGAATTGTGAGAATTAGAAATAATCCTGACTACTGGGTTGCCACACTGTTAGATCCCCGGTACAAAAGTAAATTTGCAGAAATTATTCCTGCCATAGAAAGGGATGCACGCATGCAGGAGTATCAGCAGAGACTGTTGCAGAATCTTACATGTGCTTTTCCACAAAATACCAGTGGTGCACGTAGTGAATCTCACAGTTCCAACTTGCCAACCGTGGGACCGTCAAGTGTTCAGCACTCAAACCGTAACAGAACCACAGTATCTGCTGGTAACATCAATTTTGCGGAATCATTTCACCACTTTTTTAGCCCATCCTTTGCAAGGCCACAGGAGACAAGAAGTCTGACACATAGTCAACGCCTAGAGACGATGGTACAGGAGTATCTCCAAGTAAACATTGAAGCCACGACTGTGTCACTGGACCCTTGCTCTTTTTGGGCTTCCAATCTGGATAAATGGCCGGAGCTAGCCACTTACGCCTTGGAGATCTTGTCATGCCCCGCAGCCAGCGTTCTGTCTGAACGTGTGTTCAGCGCTGCTGGTGGTGTGCTGACAGATAAGCGCACGCGGCTCTCCACTGATAATGTAGACAGATTCACGTTCATAAAGATGAACAAATCATGGATCCGAAACGACTTTTCTACCCCTGTGTCATCCTGGGGAGAGTAAAAGCTTGATGATTGGTTAAAATCACCCTACCAACCGTTTTAAGCTTTCAAATTACTAATCATGTTTATCTGTATCTTGACTGGAAAATAATTTGGGCTTTGTAGCAGTGTGCAGCACTGATCCTATTAGGCCATCTATAATAAGCTTCACCAGATTTAAAATTAAAAATAATTTTTAGCTGCATCTAGCCCGGAAAATAATTTTGGGGCTCCGAGATGCGCAAGACACATAAGTGCCTTCTTGCTGCACTACCTGCAGCATGACCCTCATATTGTCAGAATTCGAAGTAATCATGACTACTGGGTTGCCACACTCTTAGATCCCCCAAACTTTTCGATCAACCTTTTCATTTTAATAAAGACCAAAAAAATGGTCATTTTTGAAATTATAAGCATTAGCAGGTTGTTAGAAACTGAAATCAAACAGTTTTCAACTCAAAACTTTATTCTAGGTGATGTTACATTTTCACATAGGACCCCTTGTTCGAAAGGAGCTTCTGAACTCTCTCGTCCATTGAATTTGTCAGGTTTTGGATGGTTTCTGCTTCAATTGTTTTGCATGAGGACAGAATACCCTCCCAGAGCTGTTGCTTAGATGTGAACTGCCTCCCGCCATCATAGACACTCCTTTTAATGATGCTCCAAAGGTTCTGAATGGGGTAGAGGTCAGGGGAGCATGGGGGTCACACCATAAGTTTGTCCCCTTTTATGCCCATATCAGCCAGAGATGCAGATGTTTTATGTGCAGCATGAGATGGTGCATTATCATGCAGAAAAATGATCTTGCTGTGAAATAAACGGTTCTTCTTCTTGAACCATGGCAGGAAGTGCTGTTTGAGAAAATCCACATACATTATGGAGTTCATCTTTAGCACCTTCAGGGATCCTAAAGGGGCTGACAATCTCTCTCCCCATGATTCCAGCCCAAAACATTACTCCACCTCCTCCTTGTTGGCGCTGTAGCCGTGTTTGCGTGGGGTGTCCATCAACCAGCCATTCTCCACTCCATTCATCTGGACCATCGAGCGCTGCACGGCACTCATCCGTGAACAAAACAGTTTTGAAATCAGTCTTCATGTAATGTTTGGCCCACTGGAGCCGTTTCTGCTTGTGTGAAGTGGATAGAGGAGGTCGACAGGATGGCATATGCACAGCTGCAAACCTCTGAAGGACCCTGCATCTTGTTGTTCGGGGGACGTTGGAGGCACAAGCAGCTTCAAAAACTTGTCTGCTGCTATGACAAGGCTTTTTTGCCGCTGCTGTTTCAACCTGACGTAATTGCCTGTAGGAAAGAGTCCTCAATTTGCCCTTATCAGCACGCACACGTGTGTACTATGAATCAGCTACATACTTCTTGATTGCCAAGACACTTCATCCTGATCATCGCACAATGTTGATTGTAGTCATGCCTTGACCTAAACACTCCACAATTTGTTGCTTCTCAGCAGCCGACACATCCTTTTTCTTTCCCATTTTGGCAGAAAATGTAGGCTGCTTAATAATGTGAGAGAGCCTTCTTAAGTAGTCTTGCCTTTCATTGGACACACCTGCCAAACTAATTAGCACAGGTGTCTGCAATTGCTTACAGTGATATAAAGAGCCCTGACACACATCACCATCAATGAGTTTAACTGACAAACAAACAAATTCTTCCCTTATCACTCCTAAACACTTTTTGCATAATAATTTGGAACGCGGTGTACATGTGCTTTTCCACAAAACACCAGTGGTTCACGTAGTGAATCTTACAGTTCTAACTTGCCAACCGTGGTCTGTATGGAATTGTTCAATAAAGGGCCCAAAATTAAGATAACATAGATGGGAGAGGTCTCTATGAATAGGAATTCCTAAGTATTTGATACCCTGTGAGGGCCAGGCAAAGGGAAAGTTGGACTGGATGGAATCCTATATGGATTTAGGGAGGGAGACATCGAGGGCCTCAGACTTCGCTGCATTGATTTTAAAATTTTACCATGTAACAAAGTGATCTATTTCAGCCATAACAGCAGGGATGGATATATGTGATTGAGTGATATATACTAGGACATCATCAGCAAATAGAGAGCACTTGTACTCGGTGCCTCCCACCTCAATCCACCTAATATTGGGGTTATGGCGAATTGATGAGAGCAGGTGCTCCGTCACTAGGATGTATAAGAGAGGGGACAGAGGACATCCCTGCCTTGTCCCATTGGTGATTGTGAAAGGTGATGAAAATGTTCTGACGCACCCCCTGGGCCTTGGGACACCCGGAGCCGGACCCTTTTTGGTGGATGCTGGTGGTTGTAGTCTTCGTGGCGGCGATCCGGTTCCGTGGCTCAGGGCGGTCAAACCAGTGGCGGAACTATTTATGTGGTTTTGATGTTTAAATGTCCGACTACGCCACCCGTGGATTGCGGTCAGAGTGAACCGCCGCTACAGGGCAGACCGCTAAGGCTGGTGTTGTGGGTGCAGCAGAGCGTAGCATAACTCCCCACGGGAGGAGTATAGCCTCAGGGCAGTGTATGCGGAGGATGGGGGTGATGGTGCAGGGCAGCAGCAGTAACGACACGGAGTCAGTGATGCAGTTCAGGGCCTTTACTCACAGTTCTTATTATCCAGACCACGTCTGCAGGTAACGGCTGCCCACGTCGTACTGTGCTCACCAGGTGAGGGGCTCAGACAACTCCCAGATAACTTTGGAGCGCTTCACAGGACCCCCTTTGTGTGTCCTTTGTCTGGCCTTTCTTACCAACACTTCTATCCGGCTGCCTCGGGCCTCCTCTTGGTAAACTTGGCGCCAGTTTCCCTGACCCTATGTGGTGCCTTCCTAGCGGGTGGAGCAAGGGGCTGCGCCACATAAAATGTCAGAGCCTCCGGTTTCTAGCTGAGGGTCGTTTCCTGCCTCCACTAGTTCGGGGACCGGTCTCCCCCTTTGGCCTGACCCCTCCACGCAGGTGGATTCGGGCGTGCGGTGGCGACTCGCCCGTCCGCACCCCTGGGATCCCTTCATTCCTCGTTCCTGGAGCCTTCTCCGCTCCTCTTCCTTCCTTCTCCCTCTTGCAGGCCTGGGCCTCTGTTACTAGGCCCGCCTCCGGAGCAGAGCTCATGCAGAGCCCCTGCTCCCTGCCACTTCTGCTCAGACTTCTCTGCACTGAACTAAGATGGTGCCCACCTTTTATACTCCCTTCTCAATGCACCCAGGAACTGCTTCCTCCCTGCTCCTGCACTGCAGGGTTCCCCTTCCTCAGTGTTCCCTCCCCCCACTCCAGCCAGGGACAGGGACTGTCGTGCCCATCTCAGGGGCATATTGGTCGCCCTGCCCCACGGCAATGTGGTGTAATGCATGCAGGTGTCGGGTCCTGATCCACACTCCATCCTTATCTGAGAGTGAGATATCACACCTCTGGGTGAGGTGCAATACGTCTGTAGCAACCGAGCCCTCGGTGCTACAGTTCCATTTATCTTCAGCCTAGGTGACGTATTGTGATACAGGGCCGTGATTTTGGCTATAAAAGGGTCCCCTAGACCCCTACCCCAAGCTTTTTAAGAGAATCATATATGGCGTGCCAGGAGACTCTATGGAATGCTTTCTCAGCATCCAACGAGAGTATCTACTTACAAATTTTTAACTGCATCTAGCCCAGGAAATACTTTGTGCCTAGTAGCAGTGTCTGCTAGTCAGCGGATTATCCCGGCTGTTAAGCAAGCTACACCACCTGTAGTTTGGACACTTAATTTTTTCAAAGGAAATGCTTCGGGACCACGGGATACTTAGTGAAGAGCATCAGGAGGCACCCCAAGGCATAGGGGCTGGGACTGGCACTAGGATGCCTTGCGGTGGACAGCCGAGCTCGATCCTTATAAAAGCTTTTTAACTGCAGCAGCTTTAGTGGACGCTACTGGAGCTGGAATTACGCGGCTGCTGGCATGAGACTTGCCCTCCAATAGATCCTTGTAAATGGATTTAAAGTGTATTCATTCAAATTAGAGGGACAATTTAAATTAAAAAGCTTAGAGCTGCCTCCACCACAGGGGGGCTCTCTCGACCCACCAGCGGACAGGCACCAGTATTGGGAGAGGGGGGCTGGCCGTCAGGGTTCACCGCGGCTCTGGCACAAACCCGGCGACACGGAGGTGGCACGGGCAGGAGCGGACTGGCCGTCTCGGCTTCTCACTTTTTGGATTTTAGAAGGGCATGACATGCCTATATCTGTGTCTCCCCCTCCTTTTACTCCTCCACCTCTTTTCTTTTCGCATGACTATATGTACTTGTCACTTTTCCATGTGTTAGTTGTGTCTTCTGAGCAGTTTGTCAGCTTTTGGACACCTTTGAAGGTGTTTTCTATGTGTTTCTATGTGTTTTTGTTTGCCTGCCATTGGTTTTAACGGTTTTCGAAGGTGTTCGACGAACAGTTCGACGAACAGTTCGGCGAACACACGGGTGTTCGACGAACCGAACCGAACTCGAACACTACGGGGGTGGCTCAACACTACTGATGATACCACCTAGCAGCACCTGTTCCTATTGTAAATGCATGTAACAGTGTTACTGATACGGAATAGAATAGATTTAAAATTTTTCTGGGCAGCACCAGCAGCACGCAGTATAAAGCAATAATACCTGGCCAGATTGGTGTAATATGCTATCCATACTGCGATACCTCACCCGTAAAAGAATTTCAGATAGGACAGTTAATATTCTAGAATCTAGAATCTATTTGAATTGCCATTCACATTATTAAGGAGTGGGTCTCCTATACTGTTATTGCCTATGCAGCAATTTCAAAGGCTGACAAAAATTAGGACGCACTACAAAACACATTTGAAGAGACGTAAAATAAATAAATAAATAAAAACACAGTAGGATCTTTCTTTAGTATAAAAACCAGACTCGCCAATGTAATCACATTGATCAGCTTCTGCACCTGCTCCTCCTGTTCGGCCTCCATCTCCAAAATGACCACATCAGTCACAAGCTGGAAGCACTGCAACCCTGCCTTGGCCAAGCGGCAAGAGGATGTGATGAAGATAATATGCTTAATGCTTAGGTGACAAACCGCCCACTGCTGCAGAGTTGTTGAAAGCTGTAACACAGCAGCCTGATCTGTGGCTCTCACCACTGAACATACAGCCAGGCATGGTCGTGTGTGATAACGGCCGGAACCTGATGGCGGAGAAATGACAGCCGGAGTAGATATGGTTTCCCTCTATGCCAGTCATTTCACCGAGCTATAGAATATGGCTGTGGTGAAATACAACTCTCACCAAGAAGCAGTGTCAGACTGAAGAACATTGGGCCCACCAGAGGATTTGATTCTTAGGGCCCACCTTTCTCCCCCACTCAAGAGCCCCATAGTAGCTGCAAAATTTGCGCTATGATGAACTTTACCGATGGAGAAGCCAGGGCCCACCCGAAGATTTTCTGGTGGGCCTGTCCAACCCTGCCGAGAATCAGCCCTGGCTAAGAAAAGTCTGTGGGAAGGTTCCCGGACACTCTATGGCTGCTTTTTTACTGTGGACTGGCTCCAGCAATCTATAAGATTGCAATCTATAAGATCCTTTCACATATTCCCCATTGCCCAGAGACTCCAGTTCCTAACCATTACATGCAAAGCCATCCACAACCTGTCTCCTCCATATATCTGTGACCTAGTCTCCCGGTACATCCCTGCACGCAACCTCCGATCCTCACAAGATCTCCTTCTCTATTCCCATCTTATCTCCTCTTCCCACAATCGCATACAAGATTTCTTCCGTGCATCCCCCCCTACTGTGTAACTCTGTACCCCAACTTATCAGACTCTTGACTACTGTTGAAACCTTTAAAAGGAAGCTGAAGACCCACCTCTTCTGACAAGCCTACAACCTGCAGTAACCCCCTCGCTCCACCATACCGCTGCACGACCAGCTGTATGCTCATCTACTGTATCCTCACCTATCCCTTATAGACTGTTTATGCGCCCTTATGGGCAAGGTCCTCACTCCTCTTGTACCAGTTGGTGACCTCTTTTCATATGTAAAGTGCCATGGAATAAATGGCTCTATAATAATAAATAATAATAATTATACTACTTGTACTCTGAGTCAATTGATGGCACTTTCCTGTTGTCTGCCCCTAAATTTGTGTTTTGGCAGCTTTTGGTCCCTTTTGAAGGTGTGTATGCGTTTGGTTTTGGCCTCCATTGAATTCAATGGCGTTCAGCAATGTTCGGCAAATATTCGACAGTTACATTGGCAAATATTGCAAAAACAGCGATTGTAATCCGAAACGAATATTTAAATATTCGCTCATCTCTAATCAGAAGCACCCTTAAAAAAATTATGTCGCAAGGCATGATGGTCACTCTGGTGATATGGTGGTGGAGAATGAGGAAAAGGAGGAGGGCGACATAAATTAGAACAACTCCTGAAGCGTATACCCATGTCTGGGTGTGAAGGGGTGCATGGGAATAGACCCCCAAAAAGATAACCACTGTATTTGAGTTTATGTTCATTGCTATCATCTGGTTGTGTTGAGAAGTCTGGCCCAATCAGTCAGCCTGTCAGCATCTTCAGGCGGATGTGCCTATCAGTTATATCAGTTATAATGCCTTTTAGCACTAACAACCATCTCTGACAAAATGCTAACAGCCAGGACCTCCAAGGCGTAGAGAGAAAGTTCACGCCACGTGTCCAGATTGGATACCCAACAGTTGTAAGGCATGAAGAGGAATCATGAAGGATGCTGGTATGGTCGCCAAGGTAGTACTTCAGCATTTTCCAAAACTTTTCCCTCATTGTCAGAGTACCCGGTGTATCAGGGCCTTGGCACTTGGAGGGTCTGAGAAAACTGTCCCAGACCTTTGACAGCATTTCCCTGCCTCTACCGCATCTGGTTTGTGTCTCCCTCACTTGTACTCCTTGGTTGTCCAATGAACTGTCTGTGAACTCTGCCACCAGCGTTGTCAGATGGGATTTTTTTTTGTTATAATTCTTCAACAAGAGCCTGAACTTAATATCTCCAAAAGTGAACTCCTTCAGTTTCATCCCTCTACCAACCTACCTATACCTGACTTTGCAATTTCCTTTAGATGGTGCCACCATAACTCCCACTCTGCATGGCTGCTTTCTTGGAGTCATATTTGACACACAACTTTCCTTTATTCAATGTGGAAAATCGCTCATGTTACCTGCACCTTAAAAACATCTTCAGAATTCGACCTTTTCTCACCTTTGATACTGCAAAAACTCTTACTGTCGCTCTTATTCACTACTGCAACTCTCTTCTAATTGGTTTCCCTCTAAACAAACTGTCTCTTCTCCAATTCCTTCTGAATGCAGCAGCCAGGGTCGTATTTCTATCAAGCCGCTTCACCGGTGCCTCCATCCTGTGTCAGTCATTGCACTGGTTAGGTTAAACATTCACTATAGAATATAATACAAACTCATCTCTCTCACCCACCAAGATCTCTACAGTTCTGCACCACCCTATACCTCATCCTTCATTTCTGTGCATCTCCCTTTCCGTGCCCTCCATTTTGCAACTGATCTAAGACTTCCATTTTCCTTAATCAGAACCTCACACCTCCATCTCCAAGAATTTTCTCGTGTCGTGCCAGTTTTTTAAAATGCCCAAAATGCGTACAATGCAATGGTCATGGTAAAGGCAGCAGAACATAAAGTCGGCCATGTGTGCCAGACTGCCAACAGCCAAGACTTTCCTATTCTCACCAACAGAACGACTGTCCATGTTCATTTCCTCCTCCTCCTCATTATCACCCAATCCGCGTTGAGATGAGGCTGGGCTGAGTAGCATCACCCTGTATAGTTCCTTGCTCCGCCTGCAATGCCTCCTCTTTAGTTGTGAGCAGCGAGCATTTCAGTAGACAGAGAAGCGGGATGGTGATGCTAATTATGGCGTCATCAGTCACCGATCATCATCCCGGTGGAGTCCTCAAAGTTTTGGAGGATGGCACAGATGTCAGACATTAATGCCCACTCATCAGCTCTTATGTGCAGAGACTGACCTGAATTCCGACAGACGTGTTGAAGCTGGTACTCAACAACTACTCTCTGCTGCTCAAAATCATTCCAAACATCTGCAACGTTGATTTCCAACGCGTGGTCACATCGCACACCAGTCAGTGAGCTGAATGCTGCAAACACTGCTGAAGCCCTGCCAGGGCGGTGGAAGCTGTAGCTGACTTTTTGAAATGGGTACACACGCGAAGTACTTCCATAAGCCGTTCTGACAGATCCGGGTAGGTTTTGAGAAACCGCTGAACCGCTAAGTTGAGCACATGGGCCAGGCAGGGAACGTGTGCGAGCTTGCCTAGCTTAAGGGCCGCTACCAGGTTCTCTGATACAGCTTTCAACAACTCTGCAACGGTGTGAGGTTTGTCGCCTAAGAATACAGTCCTGCTTATTGTTATTGGCACCCATGATGTTTAAGTACATAATCTGGAATATCTCCTGAAAAAATGAATCAAGTGATGGAGATGGAGGCTGAAGAGGAGGAGGTTGTGCAGGAGCTGTAGAATCTGGGGGCATCCCTGATTGACCCAGAGCTCGCAATCTTCTTTGTCGGAAGGACGTATTCGGTTCCAGGGTCCCACTGGGTCCCTGCTTCCACAATATTAACCCAGTGAAATGTGTGAGTGAGATGTACCATCCCTAGCCACATTCACTTGTCCAAGTGTTTGTGGTTAGGTGGTTCTTCCCACTAAGTGCGCTGGGGAGGGCACGGGAAATGTTCTGGGACCCGTGCTTGTTGAAGGTGCCGACGACATCGGGAAAAATAGTGGTGGCTGGTGGCTGATGGAGACCCAGCCACCATGTGGTTGTGGAGAGATTTCGCCTCCATGAGCCTAAAACGCAACATTTCAAGTGCAAGCAGTAGTCCAGAAATGTGGCAGTTCAGTATTACGGCCTGAGGGTGGGTGTATGGTTAGCTGCATACTTGGCTTGCATTCCAAGTAACAGAAAGCTAAGGAGTAGAGATGAGCGGTGTTCGACTCAAACTGTACGCCAATCTCAAATTCGATCTGTTTTGGGCAGTGTTCGAGTCGTTCGACGAACTCGAACGATTTTCAAAAAATTCTGCTGTTCGAGGTTATGTTCGATAACTGTTCGTGCACCAAAAGCATAACTGGATTTTTTCACAGTAATACTGTTAATCAATGTTAACAGACAGTTTCAGTGTAGAGTGGGCAGGGGGAGGGGCAGGGGATGGATCTCTGCAGAAATAATGCCGATCTCCATTTTTTTTTCTTTCCCGCATTTACAGAGGGGCGGTGCAGTCTGTCAGCCTATCAGCAGCGCACACACGCAGCGAAGTGCTTTTTTTTCACACAAGCAAGGGCATGTGTCATTGGCTGTGTATGTCACATGTCCTTGACCTATAAGACCCAGCCATTTTCCCCGTCGCCACCATTTTTTCACTGCTGCAGCTGAGTGTTAGACGGCACCGCTGCTGCTGTGGGCGCTATTCAGTATAACTGTGTGAATTTCGAGCGAATTTCCAGTTACATAGAGAGATAGGTTTAGGGAGCAGGGACTAGTTCTAATTGCAGCCGTTTTGAGGGCTAGGTTACAGCAGTTCATAGCACTTTTTGCCAGGCAGGTCTGTGCCAGTGCTGTGCAAGTGTTTTTCACAGCATTTGGCGAAATGTAGCTCAGCCAATCCTTTTGGGTCTGTAGCAGTGTCTGGTAGTCAGTGGAGTAGCCCACCTGTGAAGGAAGCTACACCGCCTGTGTATCTAATTCTAATATTTTACTGCATCTAACCCAGTAAATCCTTTTGGGCATAGTAGCAGTGTCTCGTAATCAGCAGAGTAGCCCACCTGTGAAGGAAGCTACACCGCCTGTGCATCTACTTCTAATTTTTTACTGCATCTAACCCAGGAAATCCTTTTGGGCCTAGTAACAGTGTCTCGTAGTCATTGGAGTAGCCCAGCTGTGAAGCAAGCTACACCGCCTGTGTATCTAATAAAATTGTTTTACTGCATCTAACCCAGCCAATCCTTTTGGGCTAGTACCAAGTTTGGCCACTCAGCTCTGCTCGGTTTCCATCCATCGTTTTTTGTGCAAACAACTACAGAGTTGCCAATTAGTTAACCACCAAAATGAGTGGCAAAAGGCCTGCTGCTGGTGGAAAGGGGAATAGGCGTGTTGGAAATGGAAAAAAAGCTTGTGTCCGTGAGGTAGGTGGTAAAGCAACAGTAACATCTGCAGAAGAAAGACCATCTTCCAGCCAAACTAAGATGTCTACTTCTTTTCGTGGACAATGTGATACGATCCCTTTGTTACGGACACGCCCATCGCTACAAATTCCAGATAAGGCAGAAAAACAGCAGGTGCTTCAACGGATATCAAGTGCTCCTTCAAGTGGGCTCTCCTCCACCTCAACTTCAACATCACAAATACTCCAGTCATCAGAGGTGTCACCCCAATCGCACTTGCTTCCTCACAGCACCCAAGTCTCCTGCTGCCCGTCTGAGTATGGGGTAACACAGATGGTTGAGTCTGCAGAGCTGTTTACTCATACTGTAGCCTGGGAATCAGAGGTCTGCTCCAAAGCTTCAGTATCTGCTAGTTAGCGTAGTTGCCCAGCTGTGAAGCAAGCTACACCGCCTGTGTATCTAATAACAATTTTTTACTGTATCTAACCCAGCCAATCATTTTGGGCTAGTAGCAGTGTCTCGTAGTCAGCGGAGTAGCCCATCTGAAGCAAGCTACACCACCTGTGTATCTAATAACAATTTTTTACTGCATCTAACCCAGGAAATCCTTTTGGGTTAGTAGCAGTGTCTCGTAGTCAGCGGAGTAGCCCATATGAAGCAAGCTACACGCCTTTGCATCTAATAACAATTTTTAACTGCATCAAGCCCAGGCAATACTTTGGGCCTAGTAGCAGTGTCTGCTAGTCAGCGGAGTAGCCCAGCTGTTAACCCTGCTGTTCTGTTCGCATTTGCTATACACTTGTACTGTTCCCGGGTCAATATGACCCGACCTATTAATTCTTGATTTTTAGCTACTCTAAGTGTTTTCTTTGAATACTTTTTTCATTATTATACTGTATGTGAACATGGTTGATCATAAACAAATGAAAAATTTAAATTCAAACTTAATTTTTTTTTTTTCATAAAAAGGTTACACAGGCTTTTTACAATTATCTTTGATTGTTGGCATTCTGCACACAAATAACAAAGAAGCTTTACATTACTATTACTAAAACATGAAATTTAACTTTTTGAAAACAATATTTATAAATCAACAAATGAAAAATCATAAAAACTTCAACCTTTTTAGAAAGAAAAAAGAAAAAACTGAACATGTTCATGCGTTTTTACACTGAACACAATAATAAGACACATGTCCTTTACACAGATATTTTGAACATCCAGCACATGTCAGATTAGTCTTATTGTCACAGGAAGATGGACAGAAGCTACATCTCTTCCATTTTTGCTGGTAGCTGTGCTGCTGGTAGCTGTGCTGGTGGAGGCCGTGGATGTGGAGTCTCTTTCTTGAGCATGCTGGACACTTTTTACAATGGCTGTTGCTCCTTCACTTCTGGGGGTCACTTTTCTGCTCTCAATATATGGCCTAACCAGGGATTTTCCCAATTCCTCAAGAAATATTCTTCTTTTATGCAGCTTATTCCCGTTCTAATCGGGGTCGATTTCTCTCCATAAGACAAATGCATTGTATGCGGAAACGTCCAGTATGTTATAAAATAAAATCATTGGCCACCGATTGGTTTTGCGTTTGCATGTATATGTTGATATTGCTTGGTCTAAAGTATCAACTGCTCCCTTTGTGACATTATAATCCAAAATAATGTCAGGCTTTCTGTCTTCTCTATAACTTACGGCATTGTCTTGGTGCATTGTGCTCATTAGAATTACCTGTTTGGTTTTTATTGGAACATAGGAAGCAACAGTTGAATTTCCAGAAAAATAAAAAATAGAATTTAGAGTCCAATTTATAAGACAACAGTGTCTTCTCTCACAAACTGAAAATGCATTTGACTAAATAAGTACTTGATTACTAATAATAGTGAAACCCCCAGCCTTTGAATGATAGACAACCAGTCTCCTCTCTCACAAACAGAAAATGGATAATACTAGATAATTACTTGCTTACTGATAAGAACAGTGAAACCACCACCATTTTGAGATGAAGTACACATAAAAAAACATAACTTTTGCAGTCAGAAATAATCAGAGACCTGTAGAACAGTATAAAATGCTATCGGGTCATATTGACCCAAACAGTACAAGCGTAGCAAAAAGTAAACAAAAAAAAAAATATATATATATATATAGAGCTCCACAAATGAGGAGAAGTCAAGATACCACTAGTTTCAAATCCTCATATAAAAAAATCTACAGGGTCTCAAAAATCAGTTCGGGTCATATTGACCCGAACAGCACAGCAGAGTTAAGCAAGCTACACCGCCTGTAGATCTAATTACAAAGTTTTAACTGCATCTAGCCCAGGCAATACTTTGGGCCTAGTAGCAGTGTCTGCTAGTCAGCGGAGTAGCCCAGCTGTTAAGCAAGCTACACCGCTTGTAGATCTAATTACAAATTTTTAACTGCATCTAGCCCAGGCAATACTTTGGGCCTAGTAGCAGTGTCTGCTAGTCAGCGGAGTAGCCCAGCTGTTAAGCAAGCTACACCGCCTGTAGATCTAATTACAATTTTTTAACTGCATCTAGCCCAGGCAATACTTTGGGCCTAGTAGCAGTGTCTGCTAGTCGGCAGAGTAGTCCAGCTGTTAAAAAAGCTACACCACCTGTGCTTTGGACACTTAATTTTTTCAAAGGAAATGCTTCGGGTCCCCGGGACACTCAGTCAAGAGCATCGGGGAGGCGCCCCAAGGCAAAGGGGCTGGGACTTGCGGTAGCACGCCTTGCGGGGGACCGCCAAGCTCGATCCTTATAAAAGCTTTTTAACTGCAGCAGCTTTAGTGGACGCTACTGGATCTGGAATTACCGCGGCTGCTGGCACCAGACTTGCACTCCAATAGATCCTTGTAAAAGGATTTAAAGTGTACTCATTCAAATTACAGAGCTTAGACCTGCCTCCACCGCGGGGGGTCTCGACCCACCAGCGGGCAGGCACCAGTATTGGGAGAGGGGGGGCTGGCCGTCAGGGTCCACCACAGCTCTAGCACAAACCCGGCGACACGGAGGTCGCATGGGCAGGAACGGCCTGGCCATGTCGGCTTCACACTCCAGTTTAGTCCGTCTGCCCGCTCGCGCTCGTAACCTCAAAGGGATGCGCAAGCGGCTTTTCTTCCCAGGGGTGTTCCCCGCCCAGCAGGAATGTGGGGGAGCTCAAGTCAGCCTTCCACCGTACTCCCTTACCTCCCTCGCCCTCTTTCCTTCTTCCGTTCTCCATCTAACCCCTTGTCTCTGTGGTGTCCGCTCTCCCTCCAGCTCTTTCCTTCTCACAGGTGGACTACCATGTGTATTCACACTGTGGCGAATCTTTTGGGCCCAGGCATAAGAAGTCGTCGAGGTAATGGATAATATGTGCCCCCTTAGAAACATCCATGACGACCCATTCGAGGAAGCAACTAAACGCCTCAAATAGTGAGCAGGATATGGAGCACCCCATGGGCAAACAGCGATCTATATAGTATGCTCCTTCCCAGAAGCAGCCCAATAGGCGGACACTATTCGTAGGCACAGGTAGTAAGTAACCGGAATGCCTCAATGTCTGTTTTGGCCATTAGGGTGCCCCTTCCCAACTTCTTGACCCGCCTGATTGCCTTGTCAAAGGAGGTGCAGTATATACTACTGTACTTGGTTCCGCGTTGATGTTGTCGTTTATTGACCTGCCCCTTGGATATGACAAATGGTGGATTAGTCCGAATGTATTGGGTTCCTTTTTTGGCACGACTCCCAGCGGGGATACCAATACGTCTTGTAAGGAAAGTGTTCTGAATGGAACCGCCATTCTACCTAAAGATATTTCTTTTTTTAATTTTCTTGTCACAACATCTGGGTGTTGGTAGGCTGATTTTAGATTTTTACTCCAGCCTTTCTTGATTTTAGAAGGGCATGACATGCCTATATCTGTGTCTCCTCCTCCTTTTACTCCTTCACCTCTTTTCTTTTCGCATGACTATATGTACTTGTCACTTTTCCATGTGTTAGTTGTGTCTTCTGAGCAGTTTTTCAGCTTCTGGACACCTTTGAAGGTGTGTTCTATGTGTTTTCTATGTGTTTCTATGTGTCTTTGCTTGCCTGCCATTGGTTTTAACGGTGTTCCACGAACCGTTCTATGAACCGTTCAGCGAACTTGCCGGTGTTCGACGAACCGAACCCAAACACTACGGGGGTGGCTCAACACTACTAAGGAGATGGATGATCCATCATAAATAATTTGCTCATTGAGTAAGAGACCGACCACTGCTGCTGTCTACCTTGTGAGCATTGTTGTCTTCAAGCTTGATTGACCCAGGGCCCGCAATCCTCTGTGTTGGGAGGATATATTCCGTCCCAGGGTCCCACTGGGTCCCTGTTTCCATAATATTAACACAGTGAAATGTGTCAGTGAGATATACCGTCCCTGGCCACATTCACTTTTCCACGTGTTTGTGGTTAGGCGGTCCTTCCCACTAAGTGCGCTGTGGAGGGCAAGAGTAATGTTCTGGGACCTGTGCTTGTTGAAGGCGGGGACGACATCGGGAGAAATAGTGGAGGCTGGGGATTGAGTATGGAGACCCGGCCACTGCCATGAGATTGTGGGAAGCTTCCGCCTCCACGAGCCTAAAAGGCAACATTTCAAGTACAAGCAGTAGTCCAGAATTGTGGCAGTTTAGTATTGCGGCCTGTGGGTGGGTGGCTGGCTGCATACTTGCGCTTGCATTCCATGGACTGAGGTAGGGACAACTGAATGCGGCAAAGGGACAAGATGTGGACGGTGATGATTGCAAGTCTGCAACGACAGGTGCAGGGTAGGAGGCATCTTCGCATGCACCATGGACAGGGGATTGGCATGCACGCACAACAGCAGAAGAGGCAGTGGTGTCACCCGCAGACACTTTCTCTGGACTTTGGTGTTCGGCCCGGCTAGTCGGGTTCTCTGCTGTCATGTGCCTGAGCATGCTGGTGATGGTCAGGCTGGAAGTTTTGGTGCTCTTGCTGATGCTGGCCTGGCAGATGTTTGAAATGGCCTTTCTGGGGTTATCTGCAGAGTCTTTAAAAAAGAACCAGAGTCGGGAAGACCTAAAAGTTGTACTGGCAACTTCCGTCGTGTTGGAGTTCCGGGGAGCGGTTGCCCGCCTTGTGTCTGTGGCCACCACACTGCTTGTTCCTGCCTGTTGTGGTGTTATGTCTCCCCCTGTGTGCTGCTGTCCTCACTCTGCATGTCTCCTTGCCAGGTTGGGTCAGTGACTTCATCGTCCTCCGCTTCGTCTTCCACTCCCGCACCCTAGTCCTCCTCCTGACTTTCTCTCCATTGCGTCTCATTATCATCCACCTTTTGTGAAAGTAATTGCACTTTCCCACCTTCACCTTCGGGTGACCATGGCTGCTTAAATCGCTAAATGTGATCTTCTGTTGCCCTGTTTGAAACTGGTCAGCCAAGAGGCCCGAATCTGTCAATGGAGAAGTAAACAGCTCTTGGGGTAACCCTGGACTCTAATCTCTCCTTCAAACCACATATTCAAGCTCTTTCCACTTCCAAGCGGACTGAGTGAGAGGCCAGAATCTATAAATGGAAAGATGAATACAACAGCTCTTTGGAGTGTCCAAGTGTGGGATCAGTTGTCTCAGGGCACTTGGAATGGTGGGAGGAAGGAGGATCAGGGTGAGGAAGATGCCGATTCCAAGTAAAAAAAATCTCCATGATCTGCACATTCCTCAAACAAGAATCTGCAAAAACTCTAGTGCATGCCCTCATCATCTCCCGCCTCGACTACTGCAACCTCCTGCTCTGTGGCCTCCCTTCGAACAGTCTCTCACCCCTCCAATCTATCCTAATCTCTGCTGCCCGACTAATCCACCTGTCTCCCCGTTATTTCCCAGCCTCTCCTTTCTGTCAATCCCTTCACTAGCTACCCATTGCCCAGAGACTCCAGTTCAAAACCCTAACCTTGGCATGCAAAGCCATTCACAACCTGTTTCCTCCATACATCTGTGATCAAGTCTCCCGGTATTTACCGGCATGCAACCTCCGATCCTCACAAGGTCTCCTTCTCTACTCCCCTATAATCTCCTCTTCCCACAATCGCATACAAGATTTATCCCGTGCATCCCCTCTTCTCTGGAACTCTCTACCCCAACATTTCTGACTTTCGCCTACTTTTGAAACCTTCAAAAGGCACCTGAAGACCCACCTCTTCCAACAAGCATAGAACCTGCAGTAACCCTCGCTCCACCATACTGCTGCATGACCAGCTATATCCTCACCTATTGTATCCTCACCCATCCCTTGTATTCTGTGATCCTTCGCGGACAGGGTCCTCTCTTCTCCTGTACCAGTCGCTGCCACATTTTTGTTCAAGATTATTGTAATTGTTTTTACAATAAATGGCACTAAAGTAATAATAATAATGTGGTCCAGACTCACAGCTACTGAGACTGGACCATGTGGAAGACAGGGAGGTGGTGGTGGCAAACTGACTGGAAGCATTATCTCTCTGCTATCCAACCAACAAACTTTTCACACTGCTCTGGCTTCAATAGCGGTGTTCCGTGGCCCCCTAGAAATTGGGACAGGAAGGTAGTTCGACATGATGTGGGTGTTTGTTGTGCTCCCTCAGCAGGCACAGTTTCATCTTGTCCATGGCCTTGGCCTCTGCGTGCACCAATACCATTACATCTACTTCCCTGTCTCTTGCCACGAGCCTTGCACATTTTAAATGGAGTTTAATATTTGTCACGTTGCCAAAAATGTCTGTATTATTACCGCATTAACATAGGATCACGTCTGATCATGTTACACTACGGTTTTAGGCAGTGACCTGGGATGCAGAGATGCTTCCAGGGGTCTTCCCCATGCTGGTCCCATGTCTTTTCAGCACTGTATGGATGTGTCTGGTCATGTCTTGCACATCACATGGGAAGCTAAGGTAGTAAAATGTTAAAATGACATCTACTGGGAAATGTATTTTTCACGGTTGAAAGTAAAGCAAAAGTGCAAAAATGCATAAAAAACACTAAGTGTGAACATAGCCCAAGGTGTGGAGGAGGATTTTTGTTTTTGTTTATTTATTTTGCCTTATATACAAGTCATTACCCTGGAAAGGATGTTCATTAAAGGGGGTTTCTCACAAACAAAAGTACATTTTATTTAATTGATCTTTGAATAATAATAATCTCCACAAGTGGATGTGTTTAAATAAAATGTCCCTGTGCTGAGATAATCTTATAAATGTGCCCTGGCTGTTTACTGACTGTGTCTGACCGTGCAGGAACATGGTCTGATTATACCACATCTCCTGGGCAGGGGAGGAAGCAAAAGAGTATACAGGTATTAGAGCAGGGGATCACAGCTGATTCTTTCTTTGAAGTAAACATTGCTTAAAAACAGACAGTGAAATGTTTTACCTCATAAAAAGAATCATCTGTGATCCCATGCTGTAATGTCTGTGTACTCTTTTATTTCCTCCCCTGCCCAGGAGCTGTGGTATGATCAGACCATGTTCCGTACATGGTCAGACACAGACGCAGCTATTACACAGGGGAACATTTATAAGATTATCTCAACACAGGAACATTTTAATTAAACACATCAAATTGTGGAACTTATTATTATTCAAAGATCTATTGATTCAAATCAACTTGCGTTCGTGGGAAAACCCCTTTAACATTTTTTCCAGGAAAATCCATTTTGGTTTCGTTTTTGTATGTTTTATTGTGAGTCCGTAAAAGTGGCGTAATACTCTGACAGCATTGTTGACAGCAGTGACCTGGGAGTCAGAGATGCTTCCAGGGGTCTTCCCAATGCTGTTCCCATGTCATTTGAGCACTGTTCCCATCAATTTAGGCAATTTTTAGGCCCTTTGCAGACCGCCGGGGGTGTGGGGCCACCGGAAAAATGCTCGAGTTTCCCATAGACTTACATTGGGCTCGTTTCTCGGATCGAGAACTCGAGCATTCAAATTTGCACGACTCGAGCAACGAGTACCCGAGCATTTTAGTGCTCGCTCATCACTAGTAGCAAGTTATTCTTTGCTTCTCTCCTCTCTTTTTTCTCCCCCACTAATCACTAGGATTGTATACCTTTGAGGGCATCACATCATACAGACAACATTTTTCGAACACTTCACTTTATTATATATTTTATTCTTATTATGTTATTTTCAGCACAATCATATATATATATACATATATATATATATATATATATATATATATATTGTTATGGTAAATATTTATACTTTGTTTTATTATTTAGACAATTCATATATCTTTGATAATTTTGTATTTTAGTATTAGCGTTATTCATAAAAGCAATAACACAGGGCGTTGTCTCTGATATAGAGATGTCTTTGTATTAAGTTTCTTTGTTACAGAAGGCATAGAAAGTTGGGCAGAACCAGTTTTCAAGGAATTTAACCGTTTCCATGATTTATGAACTTGTTATTCCCAACTTACATAGTTTCTATGTTAGGTAATGTAAAGCCTGTAAAGACATTCCCCTTTTCCTTATCTCTTTGCTTGTAATAAAGATAAGTGACCAGGCATCTGAGAGCAGACAAGTCTGGGACACAGATTGAATTGGTCGTGTTTCTCTTGTCTCCGATCGATCGACTCCCTGATTTGATCAAAACTGGCAACCCTTTGAGTTTCTCCTAACACTTTCTATACAGGTTTCCACATCATTACATATATATATATATATATATATATATATATATATATATATATATATATATAATATATATAAAGATATATATATGTCTTTCTGTTGGTTTACCATATATATATGTAATTATATAAACTCATATGCAATGTTTTGGCACGTGATTGTATATACTCCTATACTCCCCCCTCTGCTCTTGGTGCTCTTTTTTAAAAATGCTTCTGTATTTAAACCATGTATGCCTGGATTACCTCGCTATTTATGTATGGTTATCCTGAAGAAGGAGTCAGCGGACTCTGAAACCTACATTTTTCCCTACCACTGCTTTTGTCGTGACTTCAGAGAGTGCAGAAACACTTCCAATAATGATACTTTAATCTGATAATTCTGTGGAAGCTGCTGCATCTGGATTCCAGGCTCTTTAAGTATTGTGTCTCACACAATCATATAAGGTGAGCAATTTTACTTTTATCCATCAACCTTTTAACCTGAATAATACCCTATTGCTCTCTTTATTTTTTTACATGTTTATGATTTTTTTGTTTTGCTGCTGTGCAATCTGATGAAAGCAATAAAAACTGCCCATCTTTGTCCCAAAACTGCTTTGACTGTGTAAATGCTACCTAAGGCCTAATGCCTAATGCCTACCAGAACAAGTGAATCCCGACAATTGGTGGAGAATGCGGGCATGAACTTCAAAGAGAGCATAGGCGATTGCAGTGTAAAGATTGAGTGTCTTGGGTAAAGGCAGCTACAGCATTGTGAATACAGTCTGAAAGCATGGAGGAGCTTTCTAAGCAATTAGTCCAGGTACCGCAACAGCAGCCCCAGCAACAGTAGACCCAACAGGAAACCAACAAACTCCTGATCCAGTGGTATCAACAATAGCAGACGGTATTAGAGCAGCAGCTTCTGCAACAGCATTAGCAGCAGTTACAGCAGGTTCAGCAGCAGCAACAGCAGCAGTATCAGCAGTAGTTACAGCAGGTTCAGCAGCAGATGGCCCTCCTGGCAGACTGCTATGCAAGGGGAATGGCATCACCCGCCAGCCAAAGTGAAGGTATCTGGGTGAGAAGAACAGTACTGGAGGCCTTATAGAAAATGACTCTGGAGGAAGGTGTTGACGCTTTCTTGACTGTGCTTGATAGGGGGGCAGACAGAGAAAGAAAAATGCTCCCAGAGCAATTGTCAGAGGTCCTAGCGCCATACCTTACAGGGGAACCACAGAAAATGGATTATGACCTTGCCCTGCTGGAGTCCAAGGAGTATGCTAAGCTGAAAGCAGAGTTTATGATAAGTTTGGGCATAACCCTGGCAGTCCGAGCACAACGGGTGCCCATCTGGTGCTATTAAAAGGACAAGCTTCCCCGGTATCAGATGTTCAACCTGTTACACCTGGTCCAAAAATGGCTGCAGCATGAGACCTATTCTCCGGCACAGATGGTGGAAAGAGTGTTAGCGGACCAATTTATCCATTCACTACCTAAACCCATGCAAAACTGGGTTGCCCAAGAAGATCCCCAGAATGCAGATGATCTAGTGAGCCTGGTAGAAACATACTTGCCTGCGGAGAACTCTCTGAGCAATCAAGGAAACTTGAGTTCACTTGTCATGGATACACAGAAGAAGGGGCCCAAGATCATGTCTGCCGGGCGTTTAAGGTCCCATAAGGGGTCAATTTAAAGTCCTGTAAGCAGTTTGGGACCAGTCCTTGGCTTTGGGCAGAGAGAAAGGGTATGTAACAATGCCAGGTAGGCTAAGTGTGAAGAAACGGCACCAGGGGGGCCCCGCAGAATCCTGCTGTCGCTGCTGGATCCACACCCTGCCACCCACCTGATGTCACACTACACTAGATGGAGCACGTGACACGGATCTACCCTTTGCACCAACGTGAAGTTCCGCACCCCCCCTCAAGGATGCATAAGGTCTAGTGTTGAGCGAGCATGCTCGACACTGCTCGGTACTCGCCCGAGCATCACGCTACTCGGGATGTTCGGCGAGCACCGAGCATTTCCGGGTTACTTGGGCGGGAGCTCGGGTCTCCGCCCTGCATGTTTGGCACTCTTTACAGAGCCAATGAACATGCAGGGATTGCCAGCCAGTCACTGTAATGCCGCAGCCATGTTGGTTGTGGGCATTACATTGATTGGTTGGCCGCACAGCGTCACCTCGAGTATTTAAAACTGGGCGCCGCCATCTTTGACACAGGCGGCTGGGATCAGACAATGTAGGGACAGCGCTGCTGATTTAGGGAGAGATATATACTGCGAAATAGTTAGTGTAGGGTCTGTAAAGGCTACCAGATCAAACAAACAGTCCTTCTCAGGACTAATATCCATCCCAGATATCAGGCAGGCAGGCTGTATAGAAGACACAGTGGTTATACCAGCAAACGCTGCATTACAGTCCTGTTTGCTCCTGTTGCTGAAATTGCTAGACTTAGCTCCAGGTCTCGGGGGCCAGGAAAAATCCTTTTTTTTTCATCTAAAGCCTCTTTTTATTTTCCTCCTTCACACTGTACAAATACCCGTCTTATTAACATTTTGGTGTCCCATCCTCCCCCCCCCAAAAAAAAAAAAGTGTGTCTCTGATTTTTCAGACACAAATATATCTGTTGAAAATAGTCTGGTGTAGGCCCGAGAAATAGAAGTGTGGTTTTGCAGTTCCACGGGTCAAATCTCTGTATTATCCTGCTTTTGGCATTTTTTGCCGTAAAGTAAAACTAATAGTGTCTCCCTGATTTTTCAGACACAAATATATCTGTTGAAAATAGTCTGGTGAAGGCCAGAGAAACAGAAGTGTGGTTTTGCAGTTCCACGGTTCAAACCTCTGTATTATCCTGCTTTTGGGCCATTTGAATATAAAAAAAAACAGTTTGAGTGTGTCGCTCACTGTTCAGCCACAAATATATATTTTAAAAAAGTCTGGTATACACCAGTGAATTATAACTGTGGTTTTGCTGTTCCACAGTAAAAAATCTCTATTATCCTGCTTTTGGCAGTTTTTGCCGTTAAAAAACTACTAATAGTGTCTCCCTGATTTTTCAGACACAAATATATCTGTTGAAAATGGTCTGGTGTAGGCCCGAGAAATAGAAGTGTGGTTTTGCAGTTCCACGGGTCAAATCTCTGTATTATCCTGCTTTTGCCACTTTTTGCAGTAAAGAAAAACAGTAATAGTGTCTCCTGATTGTTCAGACACAAATATATCTGTTGAAAATAGTCTGGTGAAGGCCAGAGAAATAGAAGTGTGGTTTTGCAGTTACACGGGTCAAATCTCTGTATTATCCTGCTTTTGGCATTTTTTGCCGTAAAGAAAAACTAATAGTGTCTCCCTGATTTTTCAGACACAAATATATCTGTTGAAAATAGTCTGGTGTAGGCCCGAGAAATAGAAGTGTGGTTTTGCAGTTCCATGGGTCAAATATCTGTATTATCCTACTTTTGGCATTTTTTGCCGTAAAAAAAAAATAATAGTGTCTCCCTGATTTTTCAGACACAAATATATCTGTTGAAAATACTCTGGTGTAGGCCAGAGAAACAGAAGTGTGGTTTTGCAGTTCCACGGTTCAAACCTCTGTATTATCCTGCTTTTGGGCCATTTGTATCTAAAAAAAACCAGTTTGAGTGTGTCGCTCACTGTTCAGCCGTAAATATATATATTTAAAAAAGTCTGGTATACACCAGTAAATTATAACTGTGGTTTTGCTGTTCCCCGGTAAAAAAATCTCTATTATCCTGCTTTTGGCAGTTTTTGCCGTAAAAAAGAAACTAATAGTGTCTCCCTGATTTTTCAGACACAAATATATCTGTTGAAAATAGTCTGGTGTAGGCCCGAGAAATAGAAGTGTGGTTTTGCAGTTCCACGGGTCAAATCTCTGTATTATCCTGCTTTTGGCATTTTTTGCCGTAAAGAAAAATTAATAGTGTCTCCTGATTTTTCAGACACAAATATATCTGTTGAAAATAGTCTGGTGTAGGCCAGAGAAACATACGTGTGGTTTTGCAGTTCCACGGTTCAAACCTCTGTATTATCCTGCTTTTGGGCCATTTGAATCTAAAAAAATAAAGTTTGAGTGTGTCGCTCACTGTTCAGCCGCAAATATATATATTTAAAAAAGTCTGGTATACACCAGTACAATATAACTGTGGTTTTGCTGTTCCACGGTAAAAAATCTCTATTATCCTGCTTTTGGCATTTTTTGCCGAAAAGAAAAACTAATAGTGTCTCCCTGATTTTTCAGACACAAATATATCTGTTGAAAATAGTCTGGTGTAGGCCCGAGAAATAGAAGTGTGGTTTTGCAGTTCCACGGGTCAAATCTCTGTATTATCCTGCTTTTGGCATTTTTTGCCGTAAAGAAAAACAGTAATATTGTCTCCTGATTGTTCAGACACAAATATATCTGTTAAAAATGGTCTGGTGTAGGCCCGAGAAATAGAAGTGTGGTTTTGCAGTTCCACGGGTCAAATCTCTGTATTATCCTGCTTTTGGCATTTTTTGCCGTACACAAAAAACTAATAGTTTCTCCCTGATTTTTCAGACACAAATATATCTGTTGAAAATAGTCTGGTGTAGGCCCGAGAAATAGAAGTGTGGTTTTGAAGTTACACGGGTCAAATCTCTGTATTATCCTGCTTTTGGCATTTTTTGCCGTAAAGAAAAACTAATAGTGTCTCCCTGATTTTTCAGACACAAATATATCTGTTGAAAATAGTCTGGTGTAGGCCAGAGAAATAGAAGTGTGGTTTTGCAGTTCCACGGGTCAAATCTCTGTATTATCCTACTTTTGGCATTTTTTACCGTAAAAAAAAAAATAATAGTGTCTCCCTGATTTTTCAGACACAAATATATCTGTTGAAAATAGTCTGGTGTAGGCCAGAGAAACAGAAGTGTGGTTTTGCAGTTCCATGGTTCAAACCTCTGTATTATCCTGCTTTTGGGCCATTTGAATCTAAAAAAAACAGTTTGAGTGTGTCGCTCACTGTTCAGCCGCAAATATATATATTTAAAAAAGTCTGGTATACACCAGTACATTATAACTGTAGTTTTGCTGTTCCACTTTAAAAAATCTCTATTATCCTGCTTTTGGCATTTTTTGCGGTAAAAAAAAAACTAATAGTATTTCCCTGATTTTTCAGACACAAATATATCTGTTGAAAATAGTCTGGTGAAGGCCCGAGAAATAGAAGTGTGGTTTTGAAGTTACACGGGTCAAATCTCTGTATTATCCTGCTTTTGGCATTTTTTGCCGTAAAGAAAAACTAATAGTGTCTCCCTGATTTTTCAGACACAAATATATCTGTTGAAAATAGTCTGGTGTAGGCCAGAGAAATAGAAGTGTGGTTTTGCAGTTCCACGGGTCAAATCTCTGTATTATCCTGCTTTTGGCATTTTTTGCCGTACACAAAAAACTAATAGTTTCTCCCTGATTTTTCAGACACAAATATATCTGTTGAAAATAGTCTGGTGAAGGCCCGAGAAATAGAAGTGTGGTTTTGAAGTTACACGGGTCAAATCTCTGTATTATCCTGCTTTTGGCATTTTTTGCCGTAAAGAAAAACTAATAGTGTCTCCCTGATTTTTCAGACACAAATATATCTGTTGAAAATAGTCTGGTGTAGGCCAGCGAAATAGAAGTGTGGTTTTGCAGTTCCACGGGTCAAATCTCTGTATTATCCTACTTTTGGCATTTTTTACCGTGAAAAAAAAAAAAATAATAGTGTCTCCCTGATTTTTCAGACACAAATATATCTGTTGAAAATAGTCTGGTGTAGGCCCAAGAAACAGAAGTGTGGTTTTGCAGTTCCATGGTTCAAACCTCTGTATTATCCTGCTTTTGGGCCATTTGAATCTAAAAAAAACAGTTTGAGTGTGTCGCTCACTGTTCAGCCGCAAATATATATATTTAAAAAAGTCTGGTATACACCAGTACATTATAACTGTAGTTTTGCTGTTCCACTTTAAAAAATCTCTATTATCCTGCTTTTGGCATTTTTTGCGGTAAAAAAAAACTAATAGTGTCTCCCTGATTTTTCAGACACAAATATATCTGTTGAAAATAGTCTGGTGTTGGCCCGAGAAATAGAAGTGTGGTTTTGCAGTTCCACGGGTCAAATCTCGGTATTATACTGCTTTTGGCATTTTTTGCCGTAAAAAAAAAACTAATAGTGTCTCCCTGATTTTTCAGACACAAATATATCTGTTGAAAATTGTCTGGTGTAGGCCAGAGAAACATACATGTGGTTTTGCAGTTCCACGGTTCAAACCTCTGTATTATCCTGCTTTTGGGCCATTTGTATCTAAAAAAAACAGTTTGAGTGTGTCGCTCACTGTTCAGCTGCAAATATATATATTTAAAAAAGTCTGGTATACACCAGTAAATTATAACTGTGGTTTTGCTGTTCCACGGTAAAAAATCTCTATTATCCTACTTTTGGCATTTTTTGCCATAAAAAAAAAACTAATAGTGTCTCCCTGATTTTTCAGACACAAATATATCTGTTGAAAATACTCTGGTGTAGGCCAGAGAAACAGAAGTGTGGTTTTGCAGTTCCACGGTTCAAACCTCTGTATTATCCTGCTTTTGGGCCATTTGTATCTAAAAAAAAACAGTTTGAGTGTGTCGCTCACTGTTCAGCCGCAAATATATATATTTAAAAAAGTCTGGTATACACCAGTAAATTATAACTGTGGTTTTGCTGTTCCCCGGTAAAAAATCTCTATTATCCTGCTTTTGGCAGTTTTTGCCGTAAAAAAGAAACTAATAGTGTCTCCCTGATTTTTCAGACACAAATATATCTGTTGAAAATAGTCTGGTGTAGGCCCGAGAAATAGAAGTGTGGTTTTGCAGTTCCACGGGTCAAATCTCTGTATTATCCTGCTTTTGGCATTTTTTGCCGTAAAGAAAAATTAATAGTGTCTCCTGATTTTTCAGACACAAATATATCTGTTGAAAATAGTCTGGTGTAGGCCAGAGAAACATACGTGTGGTTTTGCAGTTCCACGGTTCAAATCTCTGTATTATCCTGCTTTTGGGCCATTTGAATCTAAAAAAATAAAGTTTGAGTGTGTCGCTCACTGTTCAGCCGCAAATATATATATTTAAAAAAGTCTGGTATACACCAGTACAATATAACTGTGGTTTTGCTGTTCCACGGTAAAAAATCTCTATTATCCTGCTTTTGGCATTTTTTGCCGTAAAGAAAAACTAATAGTGTCTCCCTGATTTTTCAGACACAAATATATCTGTTGAAAATAGTCTGGTGTAGGCCAGAGAAATAGAAGTGTGGTTTTGCAGTTCCACGGGTCAAATCTCTGTATTATCCTACTTTTGGCATTTTTTACCGTAAAAAAAAAAATAATAGTGTCTCCCTGATTTTTCAGACACAAATATATCTGTTGAAAATAGTCTGGTGTAGGCCAGAGAAACAGAAGTGTGGTTTTGCAGTTCCATGGTTCAAACCTCTGTATTATCCTGCTTTTGGGCCATTTGAATCTAAAAAAAACAGTTTGAGTGTGTCGTTCACTGTTCAGCCCCAAATATATATATTTAAAAAGTCTGGTATACACCAGTACATTATAACTGTAGTTTTGCTGTTCCACTTTAAAAAATCTCTATTATCCTGCTTTTGGCATTTTTTGCGGTAAAAAAAAACTAATAGTGTCTCCCTGATTTTTCAGACACAAATATATCTGTTGAAAATAGTCTGGTGTTGGCCCGAGAAATAGAAGTGTGGTTTTGCAGTTCCACGGGTCAAATCTCGGTATTATACTGCTTTTGGCATTTTTTGCCGTAAAAAAAAAACTAATAGTGTCTCCCTGATTTTTCAGACACAAATATATCTGTTGAAAATAGTCTGGTGTAGGCCAGAGAAACAGAAGTGTGGTTTTGCAGTTCCACGGTTCAAACCTCTGTATTATCCTGCTTTTGGGCCATTTGTATCTAAAAAAAACAGTTTGAGTGTGTCGCTCACTGTTCAGCCGCAAATATATATATTTAAAAAAGTCTGGTATACACCAGTAAATTATAACTGTGGTTTTGCTGTTCCACGGTAAAAAATCTCTATTATCCTGCTTTTGGCAGGTTTTGCCGTAAAAAAAAAACTAATAGTGTCTCCCTGATTTTTCAGACACAAATATATCTATTGAAAACAGTCTGGTGTAGGCCCGAGAAATAGAAGTGTGGTTTTGCAGTTCCACGGGTCAAATCTCTGTATTATCCTGCTTTTGGCATTTTTTGCCGTAAAGAAAAACTAATAGTGTCTCCTGATTTTTCAGACACAAATATATCTGTTGAAAATAGTCTGGTGTAGGCCAGACAAACATAGGTGTGGTTTTGCAGTTCCACGGTTCAAACCTCTGTATAATCCTGCTTTTGGGCCATTTGAATCTAAAAAAAATAAGTTTGAGTGTGTCGCTCACTGTTCAGCCACAAATATATATATTTAAAAAAGTCTGGTATACACCAGTACAATATAAATGTGGTTTTGCTGTTCCACAGTAAAAAATCTCTATTATCCTGCTTTTGGCATTTTTTGCCATAAAGAAAAACTAATAGTTTCTCCCTGATTTTTCAGACACAAATATATCTGTTGAAAATAGTCTGGTGAAGGCCCGAGAAATAGCAGTGTGGTTTTGCAGTTACACGGGTCAAATCTCTGTATTATCCTGCTTTTGGCATTTTTTGCCGTAAAGAAAAACTAATAGTGTCTCCCTGATTTTTCAGACACAAATATATCTGTTGAAAATAGTCTGGTGTAAGCCCGAGAAAAAGAAGTGTGGTTTTGCAGTTCCACGGGTCAAATCTCTGTATTATCCTACTTTTGGCATTTTTTGCCATAAAAAAAAAACTAATAGTGTCTCCCTGATTTTTCAGACACAAATATATCTGTTGAAAATAGTCTGGTGTAGGCCAGAGAAACAGAAGTGTGGTTTTGCAGTTCCACGGTTCAAACCTCTGTATTATCCTGCTTTTGGGCCATTTGAATATAAAAAAAAACAGTTTGAGTGTGTCACTCACTGTTCAGCCGCAAATATATATATTTAAAAAAGCCTGGTATACACGAGTAAATTATAACTGTGGTTTTGCTGTTCCACAGTAAAAAATCTCTATTATCCTGCTCTTGGAATTTTTTGCCGTAAAAAAAAAACTAATAGTGTCTCCCTGATTTTTCAGACACAAATACATCTGTTGAAAATAGTCTGGTGTAGGCCAGAGAAACAGAAGTGTGGTTTTGCAGTTCCACGGTTCAAACCTCTGTATTATCCACTTTTGGGCCATTTGTATCTAAAAAAAAACAGTTTGAGTGTGTTGCTCACTGTTCAGCTGCAAATATATCTATTTAAAATTGTCTGGTATACCCCAGTAAACAATAACTGTGGTTTTGCCATTCCACGGTAAAAAATCTCTATTATTCGGCTTTTGGTATTTTTTCCGTAAAGAAAAACAGTAATAGTGTCTCCCTGATTGTTTAGATTGTTTAAAAGAGTCGAGTGTAGGCCAGAGAAATAGAACTGTGGTTTTCCTCTTCCACGTCTCTATTCTACGCTTTATTGCATTTTTCCATTGATAGTGCAAATGTAAGCTATTTTACTTCCTTTACAATGGGCAAGGCGCGTGGCAAGGGACGTGGAACTGGACGTTCTGGTGATGGTGCGTGCAGAGTATGGGGCTGTGGCCAAGGTGAAAATGTGCCACAACCAACAGCCACATCTTCTCGCTCCCACTTCTTGACCGAATTACTAGGGAAGCACAGATCAACACCAGTATTGCGAACTGATCAGTGTGAACAGGTTATTAATTGGATAGCAGATAATACTTCTAGTTACCTGGGCACCACCACCTCCGGACTGTCTTCCACACGGTCAACTCTTAGTAGCCGTGAGTCTCGACCGCATACTCCTCCTCACCCTGATGCGCCTTCCTCCCACCATGCCGAGTGTCGTCAGACCGCAACGGATCCCACACTTGGACACTCTGAAGAGCTGTTCACTGGTCCTTTTCCAGATTTGTGCCCCTCGCCTGCTCCGCTTGAAGTGGTGGAAGAGGAGATTCCATGTAGCGATGCCCAAATATTTGAACAGCCACGGCCACAGGAAGTCGACGCTGGCAATTTGTCACAAGAGGTGTACGATGACGAGACACAATTGCCAGGAAGTGAGGAGGAGGATTGTTGTGCGCAAGTGGAAGAAGAGGAGGTGGTGGATGATCTAGTAACTGACCCAACGTGGCAGGAGGACATGCAGAGCGAGGCCTGCAGCACACAGGGTGAGGGAGGCAGAGTACCCCAACAGGCAGGAAGAAGCAGTGTGGTGGCCGCACACAGAAGGCAGGCAACAGTTCCCCGTAACACCAACACGAGGGACGTTGCCAGTACAACCAGTAGGTCTTCCAGAGCCTGGATTTTTTTTAAAACTCTGCTGATAACCCCAAAAAGGCCATTTGTACCACCTGCCATGCCAGCATCAGCAGGGGTGACAAAACTACCAGCCTGACCACGACCAGCATGATCAGGCACATGGCAGCAAAGCACCCGACTTTGTGGGGTGAACCCCAGGGTCCACGACCAGTGTCAGCGGTTGTCACCACTGCTTCTTCCGCTGTTGTGAGTGCAATAGAACCCCCTGTTGTGTGTGGAAGCCAATCCCCTGTCCATACTGCATGCAAAGATGCCCCCTCCTCTCAGTCTTCACTTGTTATGGCAGTTTCTCAAGAAACAGCATCAACGTCCACGTCTACGTCCCACCGCATCGTTCAATTGTCCATATCCCAGACCTTTGAACGAAAGCGGAAATTCGCAGCCAACGCCCCACAGGCCACAGTCCTAAATTCACACATTTCACAACTGCTTACGTTGGAAATGCTGCCTTTTAGGCTGGTGGAGACGGAATACTTCCGCAACCTTATGGCGGTGGCCGTCCCTCGGTACTAGGTCCCCAGCCGACACTATTTTGCCCGGTGTGCCATCCCCGCACTACACAAGCACTTGTTCCAAAACATCTGCCGTGCCCTCAACAACGCAGTTACTGGGAGAGTCCACCTGACAACGGACACGTGGACAAGTGCTTGTGGCCAGGGATGGTACATCTCCCTGACGGCACACTGGGTAAACATAGTGGAAGTCGGGACCCAGTCAGACCTTGGGACGGAACACATCCTACCCACACCGAGGATTGCGTGCCCTATGTCAGTCAGAGTTGCCCCCACAGTGTACAGCTTCTGCGCATCATCCTCCTCCTCCTCCTCATGTTCAGCCTCCATCTCAGATATCACCACATCAGTTACAAGCTGGAAGCAGTGCAGTACTGCCTCCGCCAGTCGGCAACAGGCTGTGCTGAAATTCATAAGCTTAGGTGAGAAGAGCAGGCAGATCTGTGGCTGAGACCGCTGAAACTACATCCAGGCATGGTCGTGTGTGACAATGGCCGTAACCTGGTGGCGGCTCTGAGGCAAGGCGAGATCACACACGTACCATGCCTGGTTCATATGCTTAACCTCGTGGTTCAGCGGTTTCTTAAATCGTACCCCAAGTTGCCAGATCTGCTCGTCAAAGTACGCTGCCTGTCAGCTCATTTTCGCAAGTTGGCAACAGCTTCCGCCGCCCTTGCTGTGTTGCAGCAGCGTTTGCAGCTTCCGGCACACCGACTGGTGTGTGATGTCCCCACACGTTGGAACTCTACCCTCCACATGTTGCAAAGGATTTGTGAGCAGAAGAGAGCAGTTGTGGAGTACCAGCTGCAACAAGGCCGTCGATATTCAGGTCAGACTCCACATAAGACCTCAGGAGTGGACCTGGATGTCTGACATATGTACCATCTTGACAAACTTTGAGGAGTCCACCAAGATGGTGAGTGGCGATGACGCCATCATTAGCGTCAGCATTCCACTTGGCTGTCTTTTGCAACGCTCTCTGCAGAGAATTAAAGTGGAGGCATTGCAGCCAGAGTATGATGAGATGGATCAAGAAGCCGTAGTGGCGATTACACACTGCCCAGCCTCATCTCATCCCAACGTGCATTGGGGGACAATGAGGGAGAGGAGGAGGAGGAGGAAGTAGAACAGGAGCTGGTATCATGCGCTGTAAACGGTAGTACCTGTACAACTGTCATACCGTCGGTTCAGTGTGGGTGGCCTGAGGACAGGGGGTAGGAGGAGGAGGAGGAGGTGGAGAGCATGGTCAGTCGTCATCTTGGTGAGGACACGGAAGTCTTGCCCGTTACCAGTCTGGCACGCATGGCTGACTTTATGTTACGCTGCCTTAACCATGACCCTCGCGCTGTCAAAATGTTGGGTGACAGTCATTACTGGTTGGTGACACTTTTAGACCCCCGCTACAAGGAGAACTTACACTCTCTTATTCCTGAGGTGGAGAGGTCTACAAAAATGGGGCAGTACCAGAAGGCCCTTGCTGCAGAACTGTTAAAAAAATTCCCATCTGAACACGCTAGCGGCAGAGAACAAAGTACGTTGCCCAACCAAGGCGTACATGCGAGAGAGACGCAACTCCAATCTAGCAGAGGCAGGGGAACACTGTCAACGTTCTGGGACAGTTTTCTCAGACCCTCCCTTCGGACAGACCCTGAGGTGCGGGGTAATCTCACAAGGAATGGAAAGTTTCAAAAGATGGTGAGGGAGTACCTTGCCGACCGTACCAGCTTCCTCCGTGATTCCTCTGTGCCTTTTAATTATTGGGTATCCAAGCTGGACACTTGGAATGAACTCGCTCTGTACGCCTTGGAGGTCATGGCCTGCCCTGCCGCTAGTGTGTTATCGGAGCGTGTTTTTAGTGCCGCTGGGGGAATTATAACTGATAAGCACACTCGCCTGTCAACTGACAATGCTGACAAGCTGACCCTTATCAAAATGAACAAGGGCTGGATTGGGCCAGACTTCTCATCACCACCAAATGACAGCAGAGTAGCATAAAGTCAAATCCACTGTGTTATTTCAGGAGGTGTATTCACATGCACCGCTTCACACCCACACATGGGTATACGCTTGCTCATTTCGGCTGTTTTATGTTCTTCTCCTTATCCTCAGCCTCCACAAACACTATACCACCAGGGTGACCGTGGTCCATGTTGCCCTTATTGAAAGTTCCTCCGTCCTTATTTTTGTCAGCTTTTGCTTGGAAGTTATAAGAAAAGACTGTGGGAGACCCACTCCCCAATAATGAGAATAATATTTTTAAGATGCTGTACAGTATGACTCTTGTAAGTGGCATTAAAACCATCTTGTTAAGCTACTGGGACCTCCACGTCTCTTCCAAGGGGCATTCAAACCGTCTTGTTAAGCTAATGCAACCTCCACTAGTTTTCCATGGGTCATTCAAACCGTCTTGTTAAGCTACTGTGATCTCCACCACTTTTCCAAGGGGCATTAAAACCGTCTTGTTAAGCTACTGGGACCTCCACTTCTCTTCTGAGGGGCATTAAAAGCACCTTGTTAAGCTACTGCGACCTCCACAACTTTTCCGAGGGGCATTAAAACCGTCTAGTTAAGGTATTGAGACCTCCACGTCTCTTCCAAGGGGCATTCAAACCGTCTTGTTACGCTACTGGGACCTCCACGTCTCTTCCAAGGGGCATTCAAACCGTCTTGTTAAGCTATTGTGACCTCCACCACTTTTCCAAGGGGCATTAAAACTGTCTTGTTAAGCTACTGGGACCTCCACATCTCTTCTGAGGGGCATTAAAAGTGTCTTGTTAAGCTACTGTGACCTCCACCACTTTTCCAAGGGGGATTAATACCATCTTGTTAAGCTACTGGGACCTCCACGTCTCTTCTGAGGGGCATTAAAAGCATCTTGTTAAGCTACTGTGACCTCCACCACTTTTCAAGGGGCATTAAAACTGACTTGTTAAGCTACTGGGACCTCCACGTCTTTTCCAAGGGGCATTCAAACTGTCTTGTTAAGCTACTGGGACCTCCACGTCTCTTCCGAGGTGCATTAAAACCGTTTTGTTAAGCTACTGGGACCTCCACGTCTCTTCTGAGGGGCATTAAAAGCATCTTGTTAAGCTACTGTGACCTCCACCACTTTCCAAGGGGCATTAAAACCGTCTTGTTAAGCTACTGGGACCTCCACGTCTCTTCTGAGGGTCATTAAAAGCGTCTTGTTAAGCTACTGCGACCTCCACAACTTTTCCGAGGGGCATTAAAACCGTCTTGTTAAGGTACTGAGACCTCCACGTCTCTTCCAAGGGGCATTCAAACCGTCTTGTTACGCTACTGGGACCTCCACGTCTCTTCCAAGGGGCATTCAAACCGTCTTGTTAAGCTATTGTGACCTCCACCACTTTTCCAAGGGGCATTAAAACTGTCTTGTTAAGCTACTGGGACCTCCACATCTCTTCTGAGGGGCATTAAAAGTGTCTTGTTAAGCTACTGTGACCTCCACCACTTTTCCAAGGTGCATTAATACCGTCTTGTTAAGCTACTGTGACCTCCACCACTTTTCCAAGGGGCATTAAACTGTCTTGTTAAGCTACTGGGACCTCCACGTCTCTTCCAAGGGGCATTCAAACTGTCTTGTTAAGCTACTGGGACTTCCATGTCTCTTCCGAGGGGCATTAAAACCGTCTTGTTAAGCTACTGTGACCTCCTCATCTCTACAAAGGGGCATTAAATGCGTCTTCTTAAGCCACTCTGTACTCCACAGCTCTTCCAAGGTGCATTGAAATGTTGTTTTTAATTACCTCTAACCTCCACGACTCTTCCAACGGGCATTGCATTTCCTCCAATAATGGGTAGAAGGTTTTTAGTACGCTGTAATCCACGTCTGTTTCAAGGGGCATTGCAGTTCCTCATAATTTTTGGAAAGCCTTCCATTCACTGCTTAGGCCAACAGTGTACAGGAGACCCAGTTGCTATAAATGGAAAAAATTGTTTAGTTAAGGCCCTCTGACCTCCATGTCATTTCCAAGGGGCATTGGAGTGCCTCAAAATTTTTGGTAGGCATTGCACTCACTGTATGCCCTATAACTGTGTAGCAAACCGCTCCTTTTGTTACAGAAACATATCCTACAAGACATATGTGGTTGACTGGTCTAATATTGATGTGAATGGTCCCTGTTCCTCCTGCTCTTTCTCCTTTGCCACAACCTCATCCATCATTTATCACCTGAAGCTTTGTTTTAACGGGAGTCATAGAAATGGGATAGTAGCAGGAAAACATCCAGCAATCCTCGGAGGAGGTAGGATATGCGCCAAAACGCTGACCACCTCAGGCCTAGTCGCTACTACATACATGCGCTTGCATTCAAAGAAAACAAAGCAGATCCTAACTTCTATCATCATCATCATGCTCCTCACCTTGGCACTCTCAACTCCCCTGATGGAGAAGCCAGGGCCCACCGGAGGAGTCTGGTTCTCTGGTGGGCTCGTCCAATGCTGCTCTAAGCAGGCCGGGCTAAGAAAAGTGTGTTGCGGAAAGTTGACAGGAGAAAGATGGGTGGCTGGGGACCGTTTATGGATACCCGGCTGCCCCCAGGCGGCTGGGGACCGAGTATGGACACCTCGCCGCCCCCTGGCGGTTGGGGACCAAGCGTGGACACCCGGCCGCCGGGCGGCTGGGGACTGAGTATGGATACCTCGCTGCCGAAGCAGCCATGAGGTAGTGGCCAGCTTCGGCCTCCTCCAAACTAAAAGGCCCCATTTCAAGTGCAAGCTAGCAGTATGGTATTGCAGCCTGGGGGTGGGTGGGTGGCAGGCTGCACACTTACGCTTGCATTCCAAGAAAACAAAGCAGATGCTAACTTCTATCATCATCATCATGCTCCTCACCTTGGCACTCTCAACTCCCCTGATGGAGAAGCCAGGGCCCACCGGAGGAGTCTGGTTCTCTGGTGGGATCATCCAATGCTGCTCTAAAGCAGGCTGGGCTAAGAAAATTGTGTGGGGGGAAGTTGACAGGAGAAATAGGGGCGGCTGGGGACCGTTTATGGACACCCGGCTGCCCCCAGGTGGCTGGGGACCGTGTGTGGACACCCGGACGCGGGGCGACTGGGGACCGAGTATGGACACTCCGCCACCCACTGGGGGCTGGGGACCGAGCGTGGACACCCGGCCGCCAGGCGGCTGGGGACTGAGTATGGATACCTCGCTGCCGAAGCAGCCATGAGGTAGTGGCCAGCTTCGGCCTCCTCCAAACTAAAAGGCCCCATTTCAAGTGCAAGCTAGCAGTATGGTATTGCAGCCTGGGACTGGGTGGCAGGCTGCACACTTTCGCTTGCATTCCAAGAAAACAAAGCAGATGCTAACTTCTATCATCATCATCATGCTCCTCACCTTGGCACTCTCAACTCCCCTGATGGAGAAGCCAGGGCCTACCGGAGGAGTCTGGTTCTCTGGTGGGCTCGTCCAATGCTGCCCTAAAGCAGTCCAGGCTAAGAAAAGTGTGTGGGAAGGTGACAGGAGAAATAGGGGTGGCTGGGGACCGTTTATGGACACCCGGCCTCCCCCAGGCGGCTGGGGACCGTGTGTGGACACCCGGACACGGGGCGGCTGGGGACCGAGCGTGGACACCCGGCCGCCGGGCGGCTGGTGACTGAGTATGGATACCTCGCTGCCGAAGTAGCCATGAGGTAGTGGCCAGCTTCGGCCTCCTCCAAACTAAAAGGCCCCATTCCAAGTGCAAGCTAGCTGTATGGTATTGCAGCCTGGGAGTAGGTGGGTGGCAGGCTGCACACTTACGCTTGCATTCCAAGAAAACAAAGCAGATGCTAACTTCTATCATCATCATCATGCTCCTCACCTTGGCACTCTCAACTCCCCTGATGGAGAAGCCAGGGCCTACCGGAGGAGTCTGGTTCTCTGGTGGGGCTCGTCCAATGCTGCCCTAAAGCAGTCCAGGCTAAGAAAAGTGTGTGGGAAGGTGACAGGAGAAATAGGGGTGGCTGGGGACCGTTTATGGACACCCGGCCTCCCCCAGGCGGCTAGGGACCGTGTGTGGACACCCGGACGCGGGGCGGCTGGGGACCGTGTATGGACACCCGCCCGCCCCCTGGCGGCTGGGGACCGAGCGTGGACACCCGGCCGCCGGGCGGCTGGTGACTGAGTATGGATACCTCGCTGCCGAAGCAGCCATGAGGTAGTGGCGAGCTTTGGCCTCCTCCAAACTAAAAGGCCCCATTTCAAGTGCAAGCTAGCAGTATGGTATTGCAGCCTGGGGGTAGGTGGGTGGCAGGCTGCACACTTACGCTTGCATTCCAAGAAAACAAAGCAGATGCTAACTTCTATCATCATCATCATGCTCCTCACTTTGGCACTCTCAACTCCCCTGATGGAGAAGCCAGGGCCTACCGGAGGAGTCTGGTTCTCTGGTGGGCTCGTCCAATGCTGCCCTAAAGCAGGACAGGTTAAGAAAAGTGTGTTGGAAGGTGACAGGAGAAATAGGGGTGGCTGGGGACTGTTTATGGACACCCGGCCTCCCCCAGGCGGCTGGGGACGGTGTGTGGACACCTGGCCGCGGGGCGGCTGGGGACCTAGTATGGACACCCGGCCGCCTCCTGGCCGCTGGGGACCGAGTGTGGACACCCGGCCGCTGGGCGGCTGGGGACTGAGTACGGATACCAGGCCGCCAACGCAGCCATGACGTGGTGGCCAGATTCCGCCTCCACATGCCTAAAAGGCCCAATTTCAAGTGCAAGCAAGCAGTATGGTGTTGCAGCCTGGGGGTGGGTGGGTGGCAGGCTGCATACTTGTGCTTGCATTGCAAGGAATGGGGGAGGTACAATTGAACACTGCTCTGTGAGAAGGACTTGCACGGGGATAGTTGCAAGTCTGCATCTTCTGATGCGGCAAGGATGACTTCTGATGGGCACACTATTAGGCAGTAGTGTTGAGCCACCCCCGTAGTGTTCGAGTTCGGTTCAGTTCGTTGAACACCCGTATGTTCGCCGAACTGTTCGTCGAACTGTTCGTCGAACACCTTCGAACACCGTTAAAACCAATGGCAGGCAAACAAAAGCACATAGAAACACATAGAAAACACCTTCAAAGGTGTCCAAAAGCCGACAAACTGCTCAGAAGACACAACTAACACATGGAAAAGTGACAAGTACATATAGTCATGCGAAAAGAAAAGAGGTGGAGGAGTAAAAGGAGGGGGAGACACAGATATAGGCATGTCATGCCCTTCAGAAGCCAAAAAAGTGCGAAGCCGACACAGCCAATCCGTTCCTGCCCGTGCGACCTCCGTGTCGCCGGGTTTGTGCCAGAGCCCCGGTGGACCCTGACGGCCAGCCCCCTCTCCCAATACTGGTGCCTGTCCGCTGGTGGGTCGAGCGAGCGCCCCTACGGTGGAGGCAGGTCTAATCTTTTTAATTTAAATTTTCTCTCTAATTTGAATGAGTACACTTTAAATCCTTTTACAAGGATCTATTGGAGGGCACGTCTCCTGCCAGCAGCCGTATAATTCCAGCTCCAGTAGCGTCCACTAAAGCTGATGCAGTTAAAAAGCTTTTATAAGGATCGAGCTTGGCGGTCCACCGCAAGGCGTCCTACCGCCAGTCCCAGCCCCTGTGCCTTGGGGTGCCTCCCCGATGCTCTTCTTCCTGAAGAGGCCGCGGATGCACAAGATGTGGCAGACGGTGGCTGGCCCGGCCGGCTAGGCCGCATTGTAGCACAGTGATCTTCCCACTGCAACTTATGCTTCATATCCATGTGCCGGTTCATGCATGAAGTACTCAAACTATGTATTTTTTGGCCTTTACTTAGCTTTTGCTGACAAATGTTACAGATAACACGAGTTGGGTCATCCTTATCGATCTGAAAAAATGCCCAGGCTATGCAAGGCTTAGCACCCATGCGACCTGAAGAGCCACCACGACTTGTGGTCAGAGGCAGAGTTGTGTTTAAGGATGTAGTTGTTGACGTGCTTCCAGTACTACATCTCTGTCCAGGAAGGCGCAACCTGACCTCGTCGTCACTAGCATCCTCTTCCACCTCATCTGCTGACCTCATCGACTGGCTGACTGTGGGTTGACAGTAAGTGGGATCTCCAACCTTGTCATCATCACCCTGTGTGTTATCACACCCGTCGTCCTCAGAGCCAACCTCTTCCTGCCCTAACAAAAAACTCAAGTTGTCGCTCCAATCAAGTATTTGAGTCTCATCATCGTCTTCGTCATTGTCTCCACTAACAGGAGTTATAGTTTAGGAACGAGGGTCTACATTATGGTCAGAACCTTCTGCGTCTGGTCCTGGAATCGACTCATAAAGATTCTGGGCATCAGTGCAGATCATTTCCTCGTCTGGATTCACAGAAGCTCTGGAGCCGACTTCTGATTCCCAGGCTATAGTATGAGTAAACAGCTCTGCAGACTCAACCATCTGTTCTACCCCATACTCAGACGGGCAGCTGGAGACTTGGGAGCTGTGAGGAAGCAAGTGCGAATGGGGTGACACCTCTGAGGACTGAAGTATTTGTGATGTTGAAGTTGAGGTGGAGGAGAGCCCACTTGAAGGAGCACTTGATATCCGTTGAAGCACCTGCTGTTTTTGTGCCTCATCTGGAATTTGTAGCGATTGGCGTGGCCGTAAGAAAGGGATCTTATCACATTGTCCGCTAAAAGAAGTAGACATCTTAGTTTGGCTGGAAGATGGTCTTTCTTCTGCAGATGTTACTGTTGCTTTAACATCTACCCCACGGACACAACCTTTTTTTCCTTTCCCAACACGCCTATTCCCCTTTCCACCAGCAGCTGGCCTTTTTCCACTCATTTTGGTGGTTAACTAATTGACAACTCTGGAGTTGTTTGCACAAAAAACAATGGATGGGAACCGAGCAGAGCTGAGTGGCCAAATTGTGGTATTAGCCCAAAAGTATTGGCTGGGTTAGATGCAAATAAAAATTATTTTGTATTTGCAACCTGGTGGAGGTTAGTATAGATGGACTAATAGAATGATGCTATGCCCAAAAGGTTTTACTTCACTAGGTGCAGTAAAAAAATTTGTATTCTATACACAGGTGGTGTAGCTTGCAACACAGATAGGCTACTCCACTGACTAAAACACACTGCAAGAGGCCAAAAAGGATTTGCTTTGCTAGATTTAGCCAAATGCTGTGAAAAAAAACTTGCACAGCACTGGCACAGACCTGCCTGGCAAAAAGTGATAGGAACTGATGTAACCTAGCCCTCAAACGGACTGCAATTACAATTAGTCTTTACCCCCAACCTATCTATTTAAGACCACAGACCTGCCTGATAAAAGTGATAGGAACTGATGTAACCTAGCCCTCAAAAGGACTGCAATTACAATTAGTCTTTTCTCCCAACATACCTATATAAGAGCACAGACCGGCCTGATAAAAGTCGTAGGAAATGATGTAACCTAGTCCTCAAAAGGACTGCAATCACAACTATTCCCTACTCCCAAGCTATCTGTAGATTTGTGCGAAAATTGGCTTGAAATTAACAAAGTATATAGCACACAGCAACAGCGGTGCCGTCTAACATGCAGCTGCAGCAGTGAGAAAATGGTGGCGACGGGGGAAAATGGCTGGGTCTTATAGGGCAAGGACATGTGACATACACTGCCAATGACACATGCCCTTGCTTGTGTGATAAAAAGCAGTTCGCTCCGTGTGTGCGCTGCTGATAGGCTGACAGATTGCACCTCCCCACTGCAAATGCGGAAAAGAGAAAAAAAAATGGAGATCTTCATTATTTCTGCAGAGATCCATCCCTTGCCACTCCCCCTGCCCCGCTGTACACTCAAACTGCGTATTAACATTAATTTTCAGCATTACTGAGATCAAATCCAGTTATGATTTTGGTGCACAAACAGTTATCGAACATAACCTCGAACCGTCAAATTTTTTTCAAATTGTTCGTGTTCGCCGAACGGCTCGAACACCGCCCAAAACAGCTCGAATTTGAGATTGGCGAACAGTTTGAGTTGAACACCGCTCATCTCTATTAGGCAGTGACCTGGGTGTCAGAGATGCTTCCATGGGTCTTCCTCATGCTGTTCCCATGTCTTTTCAGCACGGTATGCATGTGTTACACAGCAGATGGACAGATAAGGTTGTAAAATGTTAAAATGACATTTCCCGGTGAATGCATTTGTCACAGTTGAAAGCAATACAAAAGTGCAAAAATGAAAAAAAAAATGCTACTTGTGAACATAGTCCAAGGTGTGGAGGAGTATTTTTTTTTGTTATTTATTTTACCTTATACACAAGTCTTTACTTTGGAAAGGAACTTCCTTAACATATTTCACAGGAAAGCACTTTCAGTTTCGTTTTTGAACGTTTTATTGTGAGCCCTTAAAAGTGGCTTAATACCTCTGACCACGTTGTTGACAGCAGTGACCTGGAGGCGATCCCCATGCTGTCCCCATGTCATTTGAGCACTGTCACTATCGTTTTGGGCACTTGTTAGGCTTTTAAAAGACTGCCAGGGGTGCCGCCGCAAAAATGCTGGTGTCTCCCATAGACTAACATTGGGCTCGTTGCTCGGGTCGAACACCCGAGTATCACGGGGAGCTCGGCCCGAGCTTCGAGCACCCGAGCATTTTAGTGCTCGCTCAACACTAGTAAGGTCAGATTGGCACAGTTCTACACCGTCACCTCCTGTCCACATGGGTACAGAGAGGCACCTGGGAGTGGGACAAGGCGGTCCACTCAGACACAGATGTGGCCCCACACTCTCTCAAACCCCTGACAGGCTGAGATGCTCTCTCACTACTCTAGTGAAGCAGAGCCTTGTCGGCCTGGATAGAGCTGCCACCACTTTCTATTTGATATAACAGACTTATATTAGGCTAGAAACCAGCCCGGTAGCACGTTCGTTGGACCGAACAAAAGATGTAGGGTTCGTGGATCAAGATACAAGAACAGCCCAAGATTATATTATATATTTAATCGCCATAAGGGCTCACTAAAAAATCTACTATATACATCAGAGCTAAACATATACAGTGGTCAGAGTTACAAATACAAAAGCATGGTGCAACAATTCTAAGCAGAATTTAAAGTCAGTTACCAGTAGATGGAAAGCATGGCTCAGGGGATGGGTAGCCACATGGGGAAGGTATGTGGGCCCTGCTTGGTTGCTGAACTTCTCCCACACATCTTGATGTCACCAGCTTCCCCAGGAAAAGACAATAGGCTTTAACTACAGAGACCTTCAAACTCTCTGGGAACTGCCACTAACGCCCTCTGGCTCAAGCCCAAGTCTCCACCCCTGTTCCTTAGCTAAGAGACTCCAAGAACTAAAGTGGGCCATACCTCCTTACTGGAAGGTCCAAGGGAACTGGTTCTGGTGTCAACTGACCCAGCCGAGCCCCTGCTATGTGTGGAGGCCAAGCACACTGGTCCTAGGAGGTTCCAAAAGGCTGGGACGTGTATCTCCTTGTCCCTACATGCTAGATTGGGCTGGGATGCAGTCTGGCATTCACTATCTCCCCCTGAGTTAGAAAATCCATCTTGTGAAGAGCTGGGGCTTATAGGTTTTCCACAACTCAGTATTGAAATATAGTACCTTAACAAAACAGCACATGTTAGTGAACAAAGGAAAGAATCACTGCAGGGGGCCTGCCTGTCAGCTCAGCTCACAGCTGCAGAGGGACACTCGCACTGAAGCCCCACTCTTTCTCTCTTACAGCTGGGAGTCGGGTTACTCTGTGCCCGGAAACCTGATAAACAGTGCACATGTGATTGTTCTAGAATATTCTTCATACCTCCCCCTTTAGAGTGTGCTAGGTGGAAGCACCACTCGGTGTTCCCCCATGCGCCAATCCGCAACCTCCCCTTGTCGGGATAAGCCGTCGGAATTGGCATGCTCACGGCCCTTTCTGTGGTGAATGGCAAAGTGGTACTGCTGAAGCGCGAGGCTCCTGCGCAGACACCTCCCATATGTTCCAGACACGATGTGTAACCAGCTGAGGGGATTGTGGTTTACTTCCATGGTGAATTGGCGTCCGTACAAGTATGGCTGCAGACGCTGCAGGGTCCACACAATTGCCAGACATTCCTTTTCCATCGTGGAATAGGCCACCTCCCTTGGCAGGAGCTTCTGACTCAGGTACAAAATGTGGTGTTCATGGCCCGTAGTGTCGACTTGGCTGAACACCACACCGAGGCCAAAGTCAATGGCATCGGTCTGCACTAAAATCTGCCGTGTGAAGTCGGCTGCCTGTAGTACAGGGGAGATAGAAAGGGCGGTCTTCAGCGCCCAGAAGGCCATCTCACAGTTGTTTGTCCAACCGACTGCGGAGGGCAGCTTCTTCTTGGTGAGGCCTGTCAGGGGCTTCGCCAGGCTACTATAGTGAGTGACGAACCACCTATAGTACTTGGCAGTGGCCAGGAAGGACATCACCTGTTTCTTGGTCCTGGGGTGGGCCAGGATGCGATGGCATCCACCTTCCCGGGCTCTGGCTTCAGAGCTCCCTCACCTACCTGGTGTCCCAGGTAGTGGACCTCACTCATACCCATCTGGCACTTTTCTGGCTTAATGGTCAAGCTTGCCCGTTGGTTCCGCCCGAGTACCTGTGCCAGATGCTCTAGGTGATCCTCCCAGGTGGGACTGAAGATGGCAATATCATCCAGGTACGCGGCCGCGTACCCTTCGAGTCCCTTGAGCAGCGTGTTGACCATCCGCTGAAAAGTGGCAGGGGCATTCTTAATGCCCAAGGGCATCACCGTGGACTCGTACAGTCCAAATGAGGTGATAAATGCAGAGCATTCCTGTGCCTCGAGGGTCAGGGGAATCTGCCAATATCCCCGGCACAGATGAATGATGGACAGGTACTTAGCCCCGGCCAGCTGATCGAGCAGGTCATCGATGCGCGGCATTGTGTATGCATTGGTGACGTGACAGCGTTGAACCCCCTGTAGTCCACGCAGAACCGGGTGGTCCGGTCCTTCTTTGGGATGAGGACCACAGACGAGGCCCAAGCACTGCTAAAGGGTTGGATGACCCCCAGCTTCAGCATCTCGTCAATCTGCTGGCGCATGTGCTGCTGCACTTCCAGGGAGACCTGATAAGCTGAATGCCGGAGTGGGCGGTGATCCCCGGTGTCCACATGATGAACAGCCGATTCTGACCTACCGGGCTTGTTGCTGAACAAATCCCGGAAGGGGTGCAGGGCTGCCCACAGCTGGGACCGTTGGTCCGACAACAGCTGGTGGCAAACCTCCACGTCCTCAATGGTCCCACCCGCTCTGGCCTGGGCGAGCATGTCCGGGAGGGTCTCCACCTCTCAATCCTCTGGCAGGTTGCACACGGAAAGAGCGCAGGCTTCCCGTTCATGATGTGCCTTCAACATGTTCACTTGGAAGGCCTTCCGCCTTCCCAGGGCGTGGTCCAGGGTGACCAGGTACATCACAGCATTGAGCTGTTGGTGCACGAGGCACGGGCCTTCCCAGGCCGCCTGAAGCTTGTCCTGGGGTACGAGGACCAGTACCCACACCTTTTGACCCACCTGGTAGGTCCTCTCACAAGCATTCTGCTCGTACCATTGCTTCTGGTCGGCCTGGGCTCGCGTCATATTGTCGTACCCGAGCTGCGCCAAGGCCTGCATTTTGTCACCGAAACGCACAACATATTCGATGACCAACACTCCAGGGGTGGCTAAGTCCCCTTCCCAGACCTCCTTCACCAAAGCCAGAGGGCCCCCACGCACACCGGCCGTACAGGAGCTCAAAGGGGGAGAACCCCGTTGAGGCCTGTGGAACCTCCCGGTATGCAAATAGAAGATGTGGGAGGTACCGCTTCCAGTCACGCCCGTGGGAGTCAACCAACATCCTAAGCATCTGCTTCAGGGTGCCATTGAATCGCTCGCAGAGGCCATTGGTCTGTGGGTGGTACGGGCTGGTCACCAGATGTTGCACCTGTATTTGCTTACAGCGGGACTCCATCAGCTGCAACATGAACTGAGTCCCCCGGTCGGTGAGCATTTCCTGGGGAAAAACCCACTGGGGAAGAAATCTCCAGTAAGGCGGTGGCCACCTTGTCGGCCCGAATGGTCGACAAGGCTACCGCTTCCGGGTACCGGGTGGCAAAGTCTACTACCGTCAGTATGAAGCATTTCCCAGAGCTGCTGGGAATAGCCAACCAAATCCACAGCTACTCTCCTGAAAGGCTCTTCAATGATGGGCAGAGTTACCAGTGGGGCTTTGGGGCGCCACCCAACCTTCCCCACCCTCTAACAGGTGTCACACGAACGGCAGTAGGCAGTCCCCTTGGCCCCCATCCTTGGCCAGTAGAAATGCTGGGCTAACCTGGTCTTGGTGTTATGGATCTCTAGATGTCTGGCAATCGGAATCTTGTGTGCCATCCGCAACAACTCCACCCTGAACGGACAGGGTACCAATAACTGTCGGTCCCTGGCCCATGCATCCGGTGAACCTCGCTGGACCATTACCCGGTACAGCCGTGATTGGTCCCAGACCACCCACTCGAGGTCTGAGTCCGAGGGAGACTGTTCCGCCTGCTCCTTATGAGCTTTCAGGCTGTCGTCAGTCTCTAATGCCACCTGAAACCCCTGACTGGATGTGGCCAGAATAGATGAAACTGCAACGTCTTCTGTCAGTTCCCCGGGACCTGTCTCCTGGCCTCCGCCTGACCCGGCAGCCACTTGGTCGGAAGGTGAGAAGCCATTGGAATCCAGAGGGTAGTAGCACCCGCTTCTCCTCTGTTTCTGACCAAGCTTCCAGTCTAAACGGACTACTCTGGCCCTCTGACACCCCGGTTGTGGGGGAAGCCTGCCATGCGGCCTTACCTGGGAGCACTATCTCTCTTGGGACTGCCCCGCCCTCCAAGGCATGCTCCTCCTCCTCCGCTGTTTGATCCCTATCGGTCAACTCTGTGGCACACTCACAGGACCAACTGTTCCAGACAGCCAGCAGGCCACACTCTAAGGCTTTATCACAGCCAACTTGATCAATCCCACCACTGCCACCAATGTAAGAAATGGCACCAGGGGGGCCCCGCAGAATCCCGCTATCGCAGCTTCTTCCAGTGGATCCACACCCCGCCACCCACCTGACGTCACACTATGCCAGACAGAGCACGTGATACAGATCTACACTTTGCACCAACGTGATGTTCCGTACCCCCCTCAAGGACTCGTAAGGTCAGATTGGCACAGTTCTACACCGTCAACTCCTGTCCACATGGGTACAGAGAGGCACCAGGGAGTGGAACAAGGTGGTCCACTCAGATGCTGATGTGGCCCCACACTCTCTCAAACCCATGACAGACTGAGAGGCTCTCTCACTACTCCAGTGAAGCAGAGCATTGTAGGCCTGGATACAGCTGCCACCACTTTCTATTTGATAAAACAGACTTATATTAGGCTAGAAACTAGTGTTGAGCCACACCCCGTAGTGTTCGAATTCGGTTTGGTTCGTCAAACACCCTTGTGTTCGCCGGACTGTTCGTCGAACTGTTCGTCGAACACCTTCGAACACCGTTAAAACCAATGGCAGGCAAACAAAAACACATAGAAACACATAGAAAACACCTTCAAAGGTGTCCAAAAGCTGACAAACTGCTCAGAAGACATAACTAACACATGGAAAAGTGACAAGTACATATAGTCATGCGAAAAGAAAAGAGGTGGAGGAGTAAAAGGAGGGGGAGACACAGATATAGGCATGTCATGCCCTTCTAAAATCCAAAAAGTGAGAAGCCGACACGGCCAGTCCGTTCCTGCCCGTGCCACCTCCATGTCGCCGGGTTTGTGCCAGAGCCGCGGTGGACCCTGACGGCCAGCCCCCCTCTCCCAATACTGGTGCCTGTCCGCTGGTGGGTCGAGCCCCCCCGCGGTGGGGGGGGAGTAACATCTGCAGAAGAAAGACCATCTTCCAGCCAAACTAACATGTCGACTTCTTTTCGTGGACAATGTGATACGATCCCTTTGTTACGGACACGCCCATCGCTACAAATTCCAGATGAGGCACAAAAACAGCAGGTGCTTCAGCGGATATCAAGTGCTCCTTCAAGTGGGCTCTCCTCCACCTCAATTTCAACATCACAAATACTCCAGTCCTCAGAGGTGTCACCCCAATCGCACTTGCTTCCTCACAGCTCCCAAGTCTCCAGCTGCCCGTCTGAGTATGGGGTAACACAGATGGTTGAGTCTGCAGAGCTGTTTACTCATACTATAGCCTGGGAAATGGAGGTCTGCTCCAGAGCTTCTGTTAATCCAGATGAGGAAATGATCTGCACTGATGCCCAGAATCTTTATAAGTCGGATCAAGGACCAGATGAAGAAGGTTCTGAGCATAATGTAGACCCTCGTTCCCAAACTGTAACTCCTGTTGGTGGAGACAATGATGAAGACGATGATGAGACTCAAATACCTGATTGGAGAGACAACTTGACTTTTCGGTCAGGGCAGGAAGAGGTTGGCTTTGAGGACGACGGGTGTGATAACACACAGGGTGATGATGACAAGGTTGGAGATCCCACTTACTGTCAACCCACAGTCAGCCAGTCGATGAGGTCACCCGGGCCTTTGCCTGGCCTTGGGGATGTCGCGGTGGTCGGCTCCCTGGCCCATACCCTGGGGTCACTCTTTAAAAGGGTGGATAATTGTTAATTTTATAAGAGTTCGTGACGCCACCTGTGGTATCTGGTGAGAAGCACCAGCGCTGCAGCAGTTCACTGAGGCCCGTGATAAGGCAGCTCGATGGTATAGCTCCCCACAGGAGCTAGGTCTCAGGGCAGCGTATGCAGGAGGAATGCAGGACAGGTGAGACCCAGCTGGGTCAGAGCAAGAACGGGAACGGACACGGTAATCACTTCAGTACCTTTTACTGGAGGAAATTCAGGCACATCCCGGAGCACTGTAGGGTGAAGGGTGCAAATCAGGATCCTCCCCAATGAGCGGGTGTGGGGCCTCCTGTTTCTTGCCTCTGCGTAGTAAGTTTCTGACCTGCCTGGAGCTAGGCCTAACTTTGTCTCTGTCCTGCGCTGGCTGACCTTGTGGTAGGGCCTTCTCTTGGAGTTCACGCTCCCAGTATGCGGGGCCTAAACGTCTCCTGGCTCTGTTACGTATCAGCACCTTAGCGATCCTGGGACTTGTAGTTCTCCAGGGATTCCGGTTATGCCTTACTGGGTCATAGAGATCCCGGTAAGCTCGGATCCGGTGTCCGTTAAATGCTTCGGGGTGAGCTGGTTAAGCTCCTCTGCCCCTTATGTACTAACTCGCCACTCGCCTTCGGCCTACTCGGGCCCTCACTAGGCTATACACACTAACGGCAGCTTGCCGCGCTTCACCGATCTTATGGCGCCGGCACACCTTAAGCTCTATCTGGGCTCCCTGAATCTAGCTAGCAGGAGCCTTGTGCTCCACTGCTGAACTATTAACTGAGTTCTCTAGACTAGACTAGACTGAGCTCCACTGCAGACTGACCTCTCTTAGGCTTCTCTACTGCAGGAACTCTTCAGAGGAACTGAATTGCCTAGCTCCACCTTCCCTATTTATATCCCTAACGGGCTCCCTCTGCTGGTCTGAGGTGGAAGGTGGAGATGTGTGAATGTTTATGGGGGCCTCTTGTGGAGGATTCCATCAATGCACTCTTCTAGGATCTGTGATACCAAGCGCAGCGGGGCGTCACAGATGCTATTGATGACGAGGTTAGATTGCGCCTGCTTGGACAGAGACGGAGTACTGGAAGCACGTCAACAACTGCATCCTCAACCACAACTCTGCCTCTGACCACAAGTCGTAGTGGCTCTTCAGGTCGCATGGGCTCTAAGCCTTGCATAGCCTGGGCATTTATTCAGATCGATAAGGATGACCCAACTCGTGTTTTCTGTAATATTTGTCACCAAAAGCTAAGTAGAGGCCAAAAAATCCATAGTTTGAGTACTTCATGCATGTACCGTCACATGGATATGAAGCATAAGTTGCAGTGGGAAGCTCACTGTGCTACAATGCGGCCTAGCAGGCTGGGCCAACCACCGTATGCCCCATCTTGTGCATCCGCGGCCTCTTCATCCTCTGTGACTGGGGGGACAGCAGTCACACATGTTTTTGGACGCAGACCTGCCACCTCTTTACCCGCAACAGCCAGTGTGATTGGCAGGTCGTCAGTTCATTGGGAAGTGGAAACACCTGCTGGTGGTGAGCGCTCTCTGACATCGAGAGCACCACCTTTGGATCAAGGCAACCTAACATGTCCGCCTGCATCTTCCTCACAGACCGGCAGTTTGCCTGGGACACCCTACTCAACCCCGTCAAAGCACAACAGCCAGCCCTCGGTCCCTCAGATGTGGAAAAGTAAAAGACCATTTCCTCCTAGCCATGAGAAAGCTAAGAGGTTGAATTTCACCATCTGCAAGCTGTTGGCTACAGAAATGCAGCCTTTCCGCCTGGAGGATACAGTGGATTTTCGAGACCTTATGTCCGTCGCAGTGCCCCAGTACCAGATGCCCAGTCGGCACTACTTCTCAAAGAAAGGTGTGCCTGCGCTCCACCAGCATGTCGCACACAACATCACCGCTTCTTTGAGAAACTCTGTGTGTGACAGGGTGCATTTCACCACAGACACTTGGACGAGTAGGCATGGACAGGGGCGTTACATGTCGCTGCTGTCCAAGTCTTACCGTCCCCATTTTTTTTTGCTTCAATCCTCTTTATCTCGAAGTTCCTCCACTGCTTCTGCCTCCTCAACCTCCTCTCGGTCCTCCACCTGCACCCAAAGCCTGTCTGGTAATGCCACCTGCTTTCTAACTGCGCAGAAGGAATCCTGCACACCTCCTTACTATGCTGGCAGCAGGGCTCAACGGCATCAGTGTTTACTTTGAAATGTCTGAGAAATGTGAGCCACACAGCTGAGGACTTGTGGTCAGCTCTGGAGACCCAGTTTCATGAATGGTTGTCTCCACTGGACCTGCAACCAGGGAAGGCCGTGTGCGACAATGCTGCAAACCTGGGTGCGGCCCTTCGCCGGGGCAATGTCACACACGTGCCTTGTATGGCTCACGTGTTGAACCTGGTTGTCCATAAATTTTTAGCCCACTATCCCGGACTAGATGGCCTTCTGCAGAGGGCACGGTCGCTGTGTGCTCACTTCCGCCGTTAGCATCCAGCAGCTCAACGACTTACATCTCTACAGAAGTTGTTGGGCCTGCCAGTTCACCGACTGAAATGCGAAGTGCCGACACGGTGGAATTAAACACTGCACATGTTGCAGCGACTGTGGCAGCACCGACAAGCCCTGGTGCAATACGTTCTGACGTATAGCCTGAGCCAACGAGATCCAGAGGTGGGGCAAATCACGCTGCAGGAGTGGTCTCAAATCAGGGACCTATGAAGTTGACGCGCCTCCTGGGCCGTGGGGTACCCTGAGCCGGGCCGGTAGACGCTGGGGGTTGTAGTCACTGTGGCAGTGACCCGGTCCGTGACCCAGGGCGGTCAATCCAACAGTAATTTGTATATATGGATTTTATAATGTCCGACTACGCCACCTGTGGAGTGCGGCCAAAGGGGCCGCCACTGCGGAACAGTCCTCTGAAGCTGGCGGTTGTGCAGCAATGGTATTATTACTCACCACAGGAAGAGTGTAGCTTCAGGGCAGTGTGGGTGGATGATGGTGGTTGTAGTGCAGGGAGTCAGTAATGAACACAGAGTCCGTGTGATGCAGTCCCAAGATCTTTACTCACAGTTGTTGCAGTCCAGATTAGAGGTACCAGAGCAATCTCACCCGTCGTGCTGTGTGTACTCAGTGAGGGGCTCAGTCCACCCCCAGATAGCTCCGGAGTACTTAGCAGGACCCCCTTCTGTGTGTCCTTTCTCTGGCCTTCTCCCTGCACCTCACACCCAGTGACACTTCTATCCGGTATCCTCGAGCCTTGGCGGGCGACTTGTGTTCCGTCCCCTGGGTCCTATGTGGCTACCTTCTTAGTGAGACTGGTGTGGACTTTTGCCTGCAGTACATGAAATGCTGCAGCCTCCGGTTTCTAGTTGAGCCTTGCTGTTTCTCCTCTAGTTGAGGGACCGGTTCCCCTTATCTGGCCTGACCCCTCTACCTCCTGGTAGCTGCGGGAGTACGGGTGGCCTTCTGCATGGCCCGTAGCGCTAGGGTCCCTTCGGTTCCTGGAGCATTCCTGCTCCCACTCCTCTATTCTCTCCTTCAGTCCTGGGCCTCCCAGGCTAGGCCCGCCTCCGGAGTAGAGCTCATGCCGAGCCTCTGCTCCTGTCACTTTTCCTCCTCTGACTGGCTTGCTCTTTCTAAGATGGCTTCCTATTTATACTCTCCCTGTCATGTGCTCCCCTAAGCTGCTCCCCTAAGCACCCACTACATAGGACTCTCCCACCAGCTAGGGACCTGGGACTGTGCTCTCCCTTAGGAGCAATCTCGCCCTACCCCCACTGCGGGTATGTGTTGGATGCAGGTGTTAGGGTCCCGAGCCATACGCCTTCCTTACCTGAGGGTGAGATACCACACCTCTGGGTGAGATGCAGTAACTCTGTGGCGACTGAACCCTCAGGGGCGCCACACACCCTTCTGCACAGTTTTGAAATGACGACGAAGATGTTTAGTGCTGATGACGATGCCATTATCAGCATGACTATTCCGGTGATTTACATGCTGGAGCACACATTAAACAGAATTCAGAGTCAGGTGGTGGGACAAGAGGAGGTGGAGGAAGTAGAGGAGGAGTCGTATGCGGAAGGGATAACATCTCCAAGGTCCAGACGGTTGGCAGCACCAAGGCGGCAGGCATGGGAGGGTGGGGGAGAGGGATTAACCAGGGCACATGGTAGCAGCCAAATTGTTGAGGAAGGTGCAGGAGCCGAGGAAGAAGTGGAGGATGAACTGGCGATGGGCATGGAAGACTCATCAGATGAGGGAGACCTTGATCATATTTCTGTTGTGCGAGGTTGGGGGGAGAGGGCAGAGGAAGGAAGCATGATTCTTACCTCGCTACCAACACAACAAGGACTTGGTCCTCCTGGTTGCGCAAGACACATGAGTGCCTTCTTGCTGCACTACCTGCAACATGACCCTCAGATTGCAGTAATCCCGACTACTGGGTTGCCACACTCTTAGATCCCCGGTACAAAAGTAAATTTGCCGAAATAATTCCTGCCATAAAAAGGGATTTACGCATGCAAGAGTATCTGCAGACGCTGTTGCAGAATCTTACATGTGCTTTTCCACAAAACACCAGTGGTGCACGAAGTGAATCTCACAGTTCTAACTTGCCAACCGTGGGACTGTCGAGTCTTCATCACTCAAACCGTAACAGTAACACAGTATCTGCTGGTAACAGCAATTTTGTGGAATCGTTTCACCACTTTTTTAGACCATCCTTTGCAAGGCCACAGGAGACAAGAAGTCTGACACATAGTCAATGCCTAGAGAGGATGGTGCTGGAGTATCTCCAAGTGAACATCGAAGCCATGACTGTGTCACTGGACCCTTGCTCATTTTGGTATTCCAATCTGGAAAAATGGCCGGAACTCGCCACTCACGCCTTGGAGATCTTGTCATGCCCTGCAGCCAGTGTTCTCTCTGAACGTGGGTTCAGCGCTGCTGATGGTGTGCTGACAGATAAGCGCACGCGGCTGTCCACTGAGAATGTAGACAGACTCACGTTCATAAAGATGAACAAATCATGGATTCGCAAGGACTTTTCTAACCCTGTGTTATCCTTGGGAGACTAAAAGCTTGAGGATTTGGTAATATCACCTCACCAACCGTTTTAAGCAACTGTGGGGCAATTGATGCCACTTAACCCTAGAACGCATGACCATAAAAATCTACACTCTCATATACCTGTGGCCTTTTAGGCCCATGTGCAAATAACATGGAATAACTCAAACTCAAATGACAAACAACTATATACATGAAGAATACCTAGAGTTTCAAAATTCTAACTAAAGTAATCTTGCAGAAAATAGAAAACAATTAACAGGGCGGGACTGCGAGGCCCCAGGTATGCGTTCTAGGGTTAAGTGGTGTCTGTGCCACAATTTTGGGAAAAAATGGAGACTCTTTTTGGAGTCCCCTTGCTGTGTCTTACGTGACGTTGGCATCGTCAATTCCAGGTGGGTTGGGTCGCTCCCCCCCCCCCTTTTAACTGTAAGAAACTACATACACTATGGCTTGGGGTAACACAGATGGTTGAGTCTGAAGAGCTGTTTACTCAGAGGTCTGCTCCAAATCTTCAGCGTCTGCTAGTCAGCGTAGAATTTTTAACTGCATCTAGCCTAGGCAATACTTTGGGCGTAGTAGCCCAGCTGCGAAGCAAGCTGCACCGCCTGTGTATCTAATAAGAATTTTTAAATGCATCTAGCCTAGGCAGACTGTGGGGACCCCCAACCAAACCCAAACGCTCAGTCCCCCTACCGCCCCCCTTTCCTTGACAATACAATAATGTAACTCTTACAACTGGATGGGTGAGGATCGGTCATAGCTTTATTAACTCTTTATACTCATTCCATTAGAAAGGCATTTTATTTCTAAAATAATTCAGCTTGTTGCAGCATGCCCTGGGTCTCCACTCCGGCAACTTGGCCAACAAGTGTAACTCTCCAATAGAGATGAGCGTTGTTCTACTCGAACTGTTCGCCAATCTCAAATTCGAGCTGTTTTGGGCGGTGTTCGAGCCGGTCGGCGAACACGAACAATTTGAGAAAAATTCGGCTGTTCGAGGTTATGTTCGATAACTGTTCGTGCACCAAAATCATAACTGGATTTTTTCTCAGTAATGATGAAAATTAATGTTAATACGCAGTTTGAGTGTACAGCGGGGTGGGGGGAGGGGCAGGGGATGGATCTCTGCAGGAACAATGAAGATCTCCATTTTTTTTTCTCTTTCCCGCATTTGCAGTGGGGAGGTGCAATCTGTCAGCCTATCAGCAGCGCACACACGGAGCGAAGTGCTTTTTTTCACACAAGCAAGGGCATGTGTGATTGGCAGTGTATGTCACATGTCCTTGCCCTATAAGACCAAGCCATTTTCCCCGTCGCCACCATTTTCTCACTGCTGCAGCTGCGTGTTAGACGGCACCGCTGTTGCTGTGTGCGCTATACCTTGTTAATTTCAAGCCAATTTTCGCACAAATATACAGATAGCTTGGGAGTAGGGAACAGTTGTGATTGCAGTCCTTTTAAGGACTAGGTTACAGCATTTCCTACGACTTTTATCAAGCAGGTCTGTGCTCTTAAATAGATAGATTGTGGGAGTAAAGACTAATTGTAATTGGAGTCCTTTTCAGGACTAGGTTACATCAGTTCCTATCAGTTTTTGCCAGGCAGGTCTGTGCCAGTGCTGTGCAAGTTTTTTTCACAGCATTTGGCTGAATCTAGCAAAGCTAATCCTTTTTGGCCTATTGCAGAGTGTGTTAGTCAGTGGAGTAGCCTATCTGTGTTGCAAGATATACCACCTGTGTATAGAATACCAATTTTTTTACTGCACCTAGTGAAGTAAAATCTTTTGGGCATAGCATCATTCTATTAGTCCATCTATACTGACCTCCATCAGGTTGCAAACTGAATATAATTTTTTTCTGCATCTAGCTCTGAAAAAATATTTGGGCTTCTAGCAGTGTGTGGGACTTGGTCTATTAGTCCATCTATACTGACCTCCATCAGGTTGCAAATTAAAAATAATTTTTTTCTTCATTTAGCTCTGAAAAAATATTTGGGCTTCTAGCAGTGTGTGGGACTTGTTCTATTAGTCCTTCTATACTGACCTCCAGCAGGTTGCAAATTGAATATAATTTTTTTCTGCATCTAGCTCTGAAAAAATATTTGGGCTTCTAGCAGTGTGTGGGACTTGGTCTATTAGTCCATCTATACTGACCTCCATCAGGTTGCAAATTAAAAATAATTTTTTTCTGCATCTAGCTCTGAAAAAATATTTGGGCTTCTAGCAGTGTGTGGGACTTGGTCTATTAGTCCATCTATACTGACCTCCATCAGGTTGCAAATTGAATAAAAAAATTTTCTGCATCTAGCTCTGAAAAAATATTTGGGCTTCTAGCGGTGTGTGGGACTTGGTCTATTAGTCCATCTATACTGACCTCCATCAGGTTGCAAATTAAAAATAATTTTTTTCTGCATCTAGCTCTGAAAAAATATTTGGGCTTCTAGCAGTGTGTGGGACTTGGTCTATTAGTCCATCTATACTGACCTCCATCAGGTTGCAAATTAAAAAATAATTTTTTTCTTCATTTAGCTCTGAAAAAATATTTGGGCTTCTAGCAGTGTGTGGGACTTGTTCTATTAGTCCTTCTATACTGACCTCCAGCAGGTTGCAAATTGAATATAATTTTTTTCTGCATCTAGCTCTGAAAAAATATTTGGGCTTCTAGCGGTGTGTGGGACTTGGTCTATTAGTCCATCTATACTGACCTCCATCAGGTTGCAAATTAAAAATAATTTTTTTCTGCATCTAGCTCTGAAAAAATATTTGGGCTTCTAGCGGTGTGTGGGACTTTGTCTATTAGTCCATCTATACTGACCTCCATCAGGTTGCAAATTAAAAATAATTTTTTTCTGCATCTAGCTCTGAAAAAATATTTGGGCTTCTAGCAGTGTGTGGGACTTGGTCTATTAGTCCATCTATACTGACCTCCATCAGGTTGCAAATTGAATAAAAAAATTTTCTGCATCTAGCTCTGAAAAAATATTTGGGCTTCTAGCGGTGTGTGGGACTTGGTCTATTAGTCCATCTATACTGACCTCCATCAGGTTGCAAATTAAAAATAATTTTTTTCTGCATCTAGCTCTGAAAAAATATTTGGGCTTCTAGCAGTGTATGGGACTTGGTCTATTAGTCCATCTATACTGACCTCCATCAGGTTGCAAATTAAAAATAATTTTTTTCTTCATTTAGCTCTGAAAAAATATTTGGGCTTCTAGCAGTGTGTGGGACTTGTTCTATTAGTCCTTCTATACTGACCTCCAGCAGGTTGCCAATTGAATATAATTTTTTTCTGCATCTAGCTCTGAAAAAATATTTGGGCTTCTAGCGGTGTGTGGGACTTGGTCTATTAGTCCATCTATACTGACCTCCATCAGGTTGCAAATTAAAAATAATTTTTTTCTGCATCTAGCTCTGAAAAAATATTTGGGCTTCTAGCAGTGTGTGGGACTTGGACGATTAGTCCATCTATACTGACCTCCATCAGGTTGCAAATTGAATAAAAAAATTTTCTGCATCTAGCTCTGAAAAAATATTTGGGCTTCTAGCGGTGTGTGGGACTTGGTCTATTAGTCCATCTATACTGACCTCCATCAGGTTGCAAATTAAAAATATTTTTTTTCTGCATCTAGCTCTGAAAAAATCTTTGGGCTTCTAGCAGTGTGTGGGACTTGGTCTATTAGTCCATCTATACTGACCTCCATCAGGTTGCAAATTAAAAATAATTTTTTTCTTCATTTAGCTCTGAAAAAATATTTGGGCTTCTAGCAGTGTGTGGGACTTGTTCTATTAGTCCTTCTATACTGACCTCCAGCAGGTTGCAAATTGAATATAATTTTTTTCTGCATCTAGCTCTGAAAAAATTTTTGGGCTTCTAGCGGTGTGTGGGACTTGGTCTATTAGTCCATCTATACTGACCTCCATCAGGTTGCAAATTAAAAATAATTTTTTTCTGCATCTAGCTCTGAAAAAATATTTGGGCTTCTAGCAGTGTGTGGGACTTGGTCTATTAGTCCATCTATACTGACCTCCATCAGGTTGCAAATTGAATAAAAAAATTTTCTGCATCTAGCTCTGAAAAAATATTTGGGCTTCTAGCGGTGTGTGGGACTTGGTGTATTAGTCCATCTATACTGACCTCCATCAGGTTGCAAATTAAAAATAATTTTTTTCTGCATCTAACCCAGCCAATAGTTTTGGCCTAATACCACAGTTTGGCCACTCAGCTCTGCTCGGTTACCATCCATTGTTTTTTTGTGCAAACAACTCCAGAGTTGTGAATTAGTTAACCACCAAAATGAGTGGAAAAAGGCCTGCTGCTGGTGGAAAGGGGAATAGGCGTGTTGGGAAGGGGAAAAAAGGTTGTGTCCGTGGGGTAGGTGCAGAAGAAAGACCATCTTCCAGCCAAACTAAAATGTCTACTTCTTTTAGCGGACAATGTGATAAGATCCCTTTCTTACGGCCACGCCAATCGCTACAAATTTCAGATGAGGCACAAAAACAGCAGGTGCTTCAACGGATATCAAGTGCTCCTTTAAGTGGGCTCTCCTCCACATCAACTTCAACATCACAAATACTCCAGTCCTCAAAGGTGTCACCCAAATCGCACTTGCTTCCTCACAGCTCCCAAATCTCCAGCTGCCCGTCTGAGTATGAGGTAGAACAGATGGTTGAGTCTGCAGAGCTGTTTACTCATACTATAGCCTGGGAATCAGAGGTCGACTCCAGCGCTTCTGTGAATCCAGACGAGGAAATGATCTGCACTGATGCCCAGAATCTTTATGAGTCGGATCCAGGACCAGACGCAGAAGGTTCTGACCATAATGTAGACCCTCATTCCCAAACTGTAACTCCTGTTGGTGGAGACAATGAGGAAGACGATGATAAGACTCAAATACCTGATTGGAGCGACAACTTTAGTTTTTTGTCAGGGCAGGAACAGGTTGGCTCTGAGGACGACGGGTGTGATAACGCACAGGGTGATGATGATGAGGTCGGAGATCCCACTTACTGTCAACCCACAGTCAGCCAAGAGATGAGGTCAGCAGAGGAGGTGGAGGAAGATGCTAGTGACGACGAGGTCAGGTTGCGCCTTCCTGGACAGAGACGTAGTACTGGAAGCACGTCAACAACTGCATCCTCAAACACAACTCTGCCTCTCACCACAAGTCGTGGTGGCTCTTCAGGTCGCATGGGTGCTAAGCCTTGCATAGCCTGGGCATTTTTTCAGATCGATAAAGATGACCCAACTCGTGTTATCTGTAACATTTGTCAGCAAAAGCTAAGTAGAGGCCAAAAAATACATAGTTTGAGTACTTCATGCATGAACCGGCACATGGACATGAAGCATAAGTTGCAATGGGAAGCTCAGTGTGCTACAATGCGGCCTAGCCGGCCGGGCCAACCACCGTCTGCCATATCTTGTGCATCCGCGGCCTCTTCATCCTCTGTGACTGGGGGGACAGCAGTCACACCTGTTTTGGGGCGCAGACCTGCCACCTCTTTACCCGCAACAGCCAGCGTGATTGGCAGGTCATCATTTTCTTTGGAGGTGGTAACACCAGCTGGTCTTGAGCGCTGTCCGACATCGATAGCACCACCTTTGGATCAAGGCAACCTAACATGTCCGCCTGCATCTTCCTCACAGACCGGCAGTTTGCCGGGGACACCCTTATCAACCCCGTCTAAGCACAATAGCCAGCCCTCGGTCCCTCAGATGTGGACAAGTAAAAGACCATTTCCTCCTAGCCATGAGAAAGCTAAGAGGTTGAATTTCACCATCTGCAAGCTCTTGGCTACAGAAATGCTGCCTTTCCGCCTGGTGGACACAGAGGATTTTCGAGACCTTATGTCCGTCGCAGTGTCCCAGTACCAGATGCCCAGTCGGCACTACTTCTCAAAGAAAGGTGTGCCTGCGCTCCACCAGCATGTCGCACACAACATCACCACTTCTTTGAGAAACTCTGTGTGTGACAGGGTGCATTTCACCACAGACACTTGGACGAGTAGGCATGGACAGGGGCGTTACATGTCGCTGACTGGGCACTGGGTAACTATGGTGACAGCAGGACAAGGGGCTGCTGTCCAAGTCTTGCCGTCCCCACGAGTTGTGCGTCAATCCTCTTTATGTCAAAGTTCCTCCACTGCTTCTGCCTCCTCAACCTCCTCTCGGTCTTCCACCTGCACCCAAAGCCTGTCTGGTCATGCCACAAGCTTTCTAACTGCGCAGAAGGGATCCTGCACACCTCCTTACTATGCTGGCAGTAGGGCTCAACGTCATCAGGCGGTTTTTACATTGAAATGTCTGGGAAATGTGAGTCACACAGCTGAGGAGTTGTGGTCAGCTCTGGAGAACCAATTTCATGAATGGTTGTCTCCACTGGACCTGAAACAAGGGAAGGCCGTGTGCGACAATGCTGCAAACCTGGGTGCGGCCCTTCGCCGGGGCAATGTCACACACGTGCCTTGTATGGCTCACGTGTTGAACCTGGTTGTCCAGCAATTTTTAGCCCACTATCCCAGACTAGATGGCCTTCTGCAGAGGGCACGGTCGCTGTGTGCTCACTTCCGCCGTTCGCATCCCGCAGCTCAGCGACTTACATCTCTACAGAAGTCGTTGGGCCTGCCACTTCACCGGCTAAAATGCGATGTGCCTACCCGGTGGAATTCAACTCTGCACATGTTGCAGCGACTGTGGCAGCACCGACAAGCCCTGGTGCAATACGTTCTGACGTATAGCCTGGGCCAACGAGATTCAGAGGTGGGGCAAATCACGCTGGAGGAGTGGTCTCAGATCAGGGACCTATGCACCCTTCTGCACAGTTTTGAAATGGCGACGAAGATGTTTAGTGCTGACGATGCCATTATCAGCATGACTATTCCGGTGATTTACATGCTGGAGCACATGTTAAACAGAATTCGGAGTCAGGTGGTGGCACAAGAGGAGGTGGAGGAAGTAGAGGAGGAGGAGTTGTATGCGGAAGGGCTAACATCTGCAAGGTCCAGACGGTCAGCAGCACCAAGGCGGCAGGCATGTGAGGGTGGGGGAGATGATTTTACCAGGGCGCATGGTAGCAGCCAAACTAGTGAGGAAGGTGCAGGAGCCCAGGAAGAAGTGGAGGACGAACTGATGGAAGACTCATCAGATGAGGGAGACCTTGATCACATTTCTGTTGTGCGAGGTTGGGGGGAGAGGACAGAGGAAGGAAGCATGATTGTTACCTCGCCACCAACACAACAGGGACTTGGTGCTCCTGGATGCGCAACACACATGAGTGCCTTCTTGCTGCACTACCTGCAACATGACCCTCGAATTGTGAGAATTAGAAATAATCCTGACTACTGGGTTGCCACACTGTTAGATCCCCGGTACAAAAGTAAATTTGCAGAAATTATTCCTGCCATAGAAAGGGATGCACGCATGCAGGAGTATCAGCAGAGACTGTTGCAGAATCTTACATGTGCTTTTCCACAAAATACCAGTGGTGCACGTAGTGAATCTCACAGTTCCAACTTGCCAACCGTGGGACCGTCAAGTGTTCAGCACTCAAACCGTAACAGAACCACAGTATCTGCTGGTAACATCAATTTTGCGGAATCATTTCACCACTTTTTTAGCCCATCCTTTGCAAGGCCACAGGAGACAAGAAGTCTGACACATAGCCAACGCCTAGAGACGATGGTACAGGAGTATCTCCAAGTAAACATTGAAGCCACGACTGTGTCACTGGACCCTTGCTCTTTTTGGGCTTCCAATCTGGATAAATGGCCGGAGCTAGCCACTTACGCCTTGGAGATCTTGTCATGCCCCGCAGCCAGCGTTCTGTCTGAACGTGTGTTCAGCGCTGCTGGTGGTGTGCTGACAGATAAGCGCACGCGGCTCTCCACTGATAATGTAGACAGACTCACGTTCATAAAGATGAACAAATCATGGATCCGAAACGACTTTTCTACCCCTGTGTCATCCTGGGGAGAGTAAAAGCTTGATGATTGGTTAAAATCACCCTACCAACCGTTTTAAGCTTTCAAATTACTAATCATGTTTATCTGTATCTTGACTGGAAAATAATTTGGGCTTTGTAGCAGTGTGCAGCACTGATCCTATTAGGCCATCTATAATAAGCTTCACCAGATTTAAAATTAAAAATAATTTTTAGCTGCATCTAGCCCGGAAAATAATTTTGGGGCTCCGAGATGCGCAAGACACATAAGTGCCTTCTTGCTGCACTACCTGCAGCATGACCCTCATATTGTCAGAATTCGAAGTAATCATGACTACTGGGTTGCCACACTCTTAGATCCCTCAAACTTTTCGATCAACCTTTTCATTTTAATAAAGACCAAAAAAATGGTCATTTTTGAAATTATAAGCATTAGCAGGTTGTTAGAAACTGAAATCAAACAGTTTTCAACTCAAAACTTTATTCTAGGTGATGTTACATTTTCACATAGGACCCCTTGTTCGAAAGGAGCTTCTGAACTCTCTCGTCCATTGAATTTGTCAAGTTTTGGATGGTTTCTGCTTCAATTGTTTTGCATGAGGACAGAATACCCTCCCAGAGCTGTTGCTTAGATGTGAACTGCCTCCCGCCATCATAGACACTCCTTTTAATGATGCTCCAAAGGTTCTGAATGGGGTAGAGGTCAGGGGAGCATGGGGGTCACACCATAAGTTTGTCCCCTTTTATGCCCATATCAGCCAGAGATGCAGATGTTTTATGTGCAGCATGAGATGGTGCATTATCATGCAGAAAAATGATCTTGCTGTGAAATACACGGTTCTTCTTCTTGAACCATGGCAGGAAGTGCTGTTTGAGAAAATCCACATACATTATGGAGTTCATCTTTAGCGCCTTCAGGGATCCTAAAGGGGCCGACAATCTCTCTCCCCATGATTCCAGCCCAAAACATTACTCCACCTCCTCCTTGTTGGCGCTGTAGCCGTGTTTGCGTGGGGTGTCCATCAACCAGCCATCCTCCACTCCATTCATCTGGACCATCGAGCGCTGCACGGCACTCATCCGTGAACAAAACAGTTTTGAAATCAGTCTTCATGTAATGTTTGGCCCACTGGAGCCGTTTCTGCTTGTGTGAAGTGGATAGAGGAGGTTGACAGGATGGCGCATGCACAGCTGCAAACCTCTGAAGGACCCTGCATCTTGTTGTTCGGGGGACGTTGGAGGCACAAGCAGCTTCAAAAACTTGTCTGCTGCTATGACAAGGCTTTTTTGCCGCTGCTCTTTCAACCTGACGTAATTGCCTGTAGGAAAGAGTCCTCAATTTGCCCTTATCAGCACGCACACGTGTGTACTGTGAATCAGCTACATACTTCTTGATTGCCAAGACACTTCATCCTGATCATCGCACAATGTTGATTGTAGTCATGCCTTGACCTAAACACTCCACAATTTGTTGCTTCTCAGCAGCCGACACATCCTTTTTCTTTCCCATTTTGGCAGAAAATGTAGGCTGCTTAATAATGTGAGAGAGCCTTCTTAAGTAGTCTTGCCTTTCATTGGACACACCTGCCAAACTAATTAGCACAGGTGTCTGCAATTGCTTACAGTGATATAAAGAGCCCTGACACACATCACCATCAATGAGTTTAACTGACAAACAAACAAATTCTTCCCTTATCACTCCTAAACACTTTTTGCATAATAATTTGGAACGCGGTGTACATGTGCTTTTCCACAAAACACCAGTGGTTCACGTAGTGAATCTTACAGTTCTAACTTGCCAACCGTGGTCTGTATGGAATTGTTCAATAAAGGGCCCAAAATTAAGATAACATAGATGGGAGAGGTCTCTATGAATAGGAATTCCTAAGTATTTGATACCCTGTGAGGGCCAGGCAAAGGGAAAGTTGGACTGGATGGAATCCTATATGGATTTAGGGAGGGAGACATCGAGGGCCTCAGACTTCGCTGCATTGATTTTAAAATTTTACCATGTAACAAAGTGATCTATTTTAGCCATAACAGCAGGGATGGATATATGTGATTGAGTGATATATACTAGGACATCATCAGCAAATAGAGAGCACTTGTACTCGGTGCCTCCCACCTCAATCCACCTAATATTGGGGTTATGGCGAATTGATGAGAGCAGGTGCTCCGTCACTAGGATGTATAAGAGAGGGGACAGAGGACATCCCTGCCTTGTCCCATTGGTGATTGTGAAAGGTGATGAAAATGTTCTGACGCACCCCCTGGGCCTTGGGACACCCGGAGCCGGACCCTTTTTGGTGGATGCTGGTGGTTGTAGTCTTCGTGGCGGCGATCCGGTTCCGTGGCTCAGGGCGGTCAAACCAGTGGCGGAACTATTTATGTGGTTTTGATGTTTAAATGTCCGACTACGCCACCCGTGGATTGCGGTCAGAGTGAACGGCCGCTACAGGGCAGACCGCTAAGGCTGGTGTTGTGGGTGCAGCAGAGCGTAGCATAACTCCCCACGGGAGGAGTATAGCCTCAGGGCAGTGTATGCGGAGGATGGGGGTGATGGTGCAGGGCAGCAGCAGTAACGACACGGAGTCAGTGATGCAGTTCAGGGCCTTTACTCACAGTTCTTATTATCCAGACCACGTCTGCAGGTAACGGCTGCCCACGTCGTACTGTGCTCACCAGGTGAGGGGCTCAGACAACTCCCAGATAACTTTGGAGCGCTTCACAGGACCCCCTTTGTGTGTCCTTTGTCTGGCCTTTCTTACCAACACTTCTGTCCGGCTGCCTCGGGCCTCCTCTTGGTAAACTTGGCGCCAGTTTCCCTGACCCTATGTGGTGCCTTCCTAGCGGGTGGAGAAAGGGGCTGCGCCACATAAAATGTCAGAGCCTCCGGTTTCTAGCTGAGGGTCGTTTCCTGCCTCCACTAGTTCGGGGACCGGTCTCCCCCTTTGGCCTGACCCCTCCACGCAGGTGGATTCGGGCGTGCGGTGGCGACTCGCCCGTCCGCACCCCTGGGATCCCTTCATTCCTCGTTCCTGGAGCCTTCTCCGCTCCTCTTCCTTCCTTCTCCCTCTTGCAGGCCTGGGCCTCTGTTACTAGGCCCGCCTCCGGAGCAGAGCTCATGCAGAGCCCCTGCTCCCTGCCACTTCTGCTCAGACTTCTCTGCACTGAACTAAGATGGTGCCCACCTTTTATACTCCCTTCTCAATGCACCCAGGAACTGCTTCCTCCCTGCTCCTGCACTGCAGGGTTCCCCTTCCTCAGTGTTCCCTCCCCCCACTCCAGCCAGGGACAGGGACTGTCGTGCCCATCTCAGGGGCATATTGGTCGCCCTGCCCCACGGCAATGTGGTGTAATGCATGCAGGTGTCGGGTCCTGATCCACACTCCATCCTTATCTGAGAGTGAGATATCACACCTCTGGGTGAGGTGCAATACGTCTGTAGCAACCGAGCCCTCGGTGCTACAGTTCCATTTATCTTCAGCCTAGGTGACGTATTGTGATACAGGGCCGTGATTTTGGCTATAAAAGGGTCCCCTAGACCCCTACCCCAAGCTTTTTAAGAGAATCATATATGGCATGCCAGGAGACTCTATGGAATGCTTTCTCAGCATCCAACGAGAGTATCTACTTACAAATTTTTAACTGCATCTAGCCCAGGAAATACTTTGTGCCTAGTAGCAGTGTCTGCTAGTCAGCGGATTATCCCGGCTGTTAAGCAAGCTACACCACCTGTAGTTTGGACACTTAATTTTTTCAAAGGAAATGCTTCGGGACCACGGGATACTCAGTGAAGAGCATCAGGAGGCACCCCAAGGCATAGGGGCTGCGACTGGCACTAGGATGCCTTGCGGTGGACAGCCAAGCTCGATCCTTATAAAAGCTTTTTAACTGCAGCAGCTTTAGTGGATGCTACTGGAGCTGGAATTACGTGGCTGCTGGCATGAGACTTGCCCTCCAATAGATCCTTGTAAATGGATTTAAAGTGTATTCATTCAAATTAGAGGGACAATTTAAATTAAAAAGCTTAGAGCTGCCTCCACCACAGGGGGGCTCTCTCGACCCACCAGCGGACAGGCACCAGTATTGGGAGAGGGGGGCTGGCCGTCAGGGTTCACCGCGGCTCTGGCACAAACCCGGCGACACGGAGGTGGCACGAGCAGGAGCGGACTGGCCGTCTCGGCTTCTCACTTTTTGGATTTTAGAAGGGCATGACATGCCTATATCTGTGTCTCCCCCTCCTTTTACTCCTCCACCTCTTTTCTTTTCGCATGACTATATGTACTTGTCACTTTTCCATGTGTTAGTTGTGTCTTCTGAGCAGTTTGTCAGCTTTTGGACACCTTTGAAGGTGTTTTCTATGTGTTTCTATGTGTTTTTGTTTGCCTGCCATTGGTTTTAACGGTGTTCGAAGGTGTTCGACGAACAGTTCGACGAACAGTTCGGCGAACACACGGGTGTTCGACGAACCGAACCGAACTCGAACACTATGGGGGTGGCTCAACACTACTCTCCAACATGTCCTTTCTATTTCCAGGCCACGGAGGATCCTGCGTACTCGTATGCAGGACTCTGACCCCCACCCATCACTCTTAACGCTTGTTCCACTCCGTCCTGGAGTCCTGACAGGAATATGACCAGTCCAATATCCATTAAGTGAACACAGTCGGGCCGTATGAGGCCTGCTTTATCTCCTTCCAGTTGTCGGTGTCGTACCACTACACCGCCTCTGTCTCTTCTAAATTTTGCCATCCGAATATTTATTACCCGCCTTCTCCGTTCGATGGCCGTGATGTCTCGCGCACCTTGCCATACCGCTATCGGCACAATCTCTGACCATACTATAGCTAGTTTTGTGAAAAATTCTCTAAAGCGCTCAGTGTCTAGTTTCATTATTGCCATTAGTTATGCGCTCTTTTGATGACCTAGGTTGTTTCCCCCGGCCTGTATAACTAAGATGACCGGACATCTTGCCTCTCTCCCTACCTGGATTACCTCCATTAGTACCTGTGGCTATAGCAGGCCTCTAATACCTCTCCAGTTGAAATATGTGTTATGAAACTCTAATTTCCTCCCGCCTGGGCGGACTTTCGCCCTTTTTTCTGCCCAATATATATATATGAGTGGCCTATCACCCACACTGTTGGCTTAGCGTCACCTGTAAAAGAAACAAACCACGTTAGGATAACAAGTCCGGTCTTATGTATCTTGCCAAACATGTGGATCGCCATCTCCCTATCCTCTGAACTTCCATTTCTGACAGTCTTGCTCTTGCTGCTTCCGTGGCCGCGCCTATGCGGAATGAGTGTGTCCCGTAATCTTTGGGGTGGTTCCCTGCCAATGTTATGCATTTATTAAATATAGCTTGGAACTGGTATCTTGATAATGGCGTTCCATGAATGTGTGATAGGAAGAAATGACTTTGTGATCTGATGGTTAGATATGTTTTTACTATTGTTACCCGACTCAGTGTACCGTTTGTGGGTTGTAGAAGTACCCAAGTGCCCCTTCCCGCTGGAACCGTTTTCGATTTGTGTATGCGTAGACGTATTGCATTATTGGCTATGACTACGTCCTGGTGTAATAAGCCTCCACTGGTGGTAATTTTGGATTGAGGGACTAATTCGCTTATGCATAGCGCCCCGAAGAAGGCGATCACAAATGCAGTAGACAGTAGTGTTGCTTCAAATTGTGAGTGTCATGTTAATGGTGTTAGGGATATGATGTGAGAAATCAGTTTTAGTGACACGGGACGGGACGTCTACACTCCTGACTTGGCTGACCCCTTTTCCACCCTTTTATGGATTGTCTGATGATGAATCTTTGTCACATCTCCCCAATTCAGTAGTTGGAAGTGAAATGCTACTCTGGTCAGACACCGCTGCGCTGACGCCCCTGATATGCCCCTCATCATTAGCTGGTGGAGAAATTCTATGGTGACTTGTGATCTGGCTTGTTCACATTGGTCAACCCGTCTGCCTGCTACTAGTCATGTCCACTCTTCCCATGCCTTACAGTATGCTTGCCACGTCGAAGGGGCAACTGACGCTCTGATTAATGGCATCAACTATTCGCCACTAGATCCCATAGGGAAGGTGGGCAACTGTTGCCCGATGGGTGGGCGTTGTGGAAGAGCTCTGTGAAAATCTGCCAATTGAATTGTTATAAAGCGTTAGCAGCAGCTTTAGACACCTCAGCATAGTGGCTAGCGTGGACCCATACATTGTGTTTTAGGCACAGGAATGCTAGCCTGGGTAGTAGGCCTAGCACTGGGAGAGACAATGATGCCATCTTATTAATGCAGTGCGCTAGGCTGGTGTTTTTTGTTATGAAGCGTATATTTTTGTAAGCCAGGAGCACGCCACATATTTCCATTGCTACCACTATTGGGAAGAAAAATTATTTTGAGGGCTAGATGCAGCTAAAAATGATTATTAATTTAAAAGCTGGTGGAGCTTGGTATAGATGGCCTAATACAATGAGTCCCACACACTGCTAGAAGGCCAAATATTTTTTCAGAGGTAGATGCAGAAAAAAATTATATTCAGTTTGCAACCTGATGGAGGTCAGTATAGATGGACTAATAGAACAAGTCCCACACACTGCTAGAAGGCCAAATATTTTTTCAGAGCTAGATGCAGAAAAAATTATATTCAATTTGCAACCTGATGGAGGTCAGTATAGATGGACTAATAGAAGAAGTCCCACACACAGCTAGAAGCCCAAATATTTTTTCAGAGGTAGATGCAGAAAAAAATTATATTCAGTTTGCAACCTGATGGAGGTCAGTATAGATGGACTAATAGAACAAGTCCCACACACTGCTAGAAGGCCAAATATTTTTTCAGAGCTAGATGCAGAAAAAGATTATATTCAATTTGCAACCTGATGGAGGTCAGTACAGATGGACTAAAAGAACAAGTCCCACACACTGCTAGAAGGCCAAATATTTTTTCAGAGCTGGATGCAGATAAAAATTATTTTTAATTTGCAACCTGATGGAGGTCAGTATAGATGGACTAATAGAACAAGTCCCACACACTGCTAGAAAGCCAAATATTTTTTCAGAGCTAGATGCAGATAAAAATTATTTTGAATTTGCAACCTGATGGAGGTCAGTATAGATGGACTAAAAGAACAAGTCCCACACACCGCTAGAAGGCCAAATATTTTTTTCTGAGCTAGATGCAAAAAAATTTTATATTCAATTTGCAACCTGATGGAGGTCAGTATAGATGGACTAATAGAACAAGTCCCACACACAGCTAGAAGCCCAAATATTTTTCAGTGGTAGATGCAGAAAAAAATTATATTCAGTTTGCAACCTGATGGAGGTCAGTATAGATGGACTAATAGAACAAGTACCACACACTGCTAGAAGGCCAAATATTTTTTCAGAGCTAGATGCAGATAAAAATTATTTTGAATTTGCAACCTGATGGAGGTCAGTATAGATGGACTAATAGAACAAGTCCCACACACTGCTAGAAGGCCAAATAATTTTTCAGAGCTAGATGCAGATAAAAATTATTTTGAATTTGCAACCTGATGGAGGTCAGTATAGATGGACTAATAGAACAAGTCCCACACACAGATAGAAGCCCAAATATTTTTTCAGAGGTAGATGCAGAACATTTTTTTATTCAGTTTGCAGCCTGATGGAGGTCAGTATAGATGGACTAATAGAACAAGTCCCACACACTGCTAGAAGGCCAAATATTTTTTCAGAGCTAGATGCAGATAAAAATTATTTTGAATTTGCAACCTGATGGAGGTCAGTATAGATGGACTAATAGAACAAGTCCCACACACTGCTAGAAGGCCAAATATTTTTTCAGAGCTAGATGCAGATAAAAATTATTTTGAATTTGCAACCTGATGGAGGTCAGTATAGATGGACTAATAGAACAAGTCCCACACACTGCTAGAAGGCAAAATAATTTTTCAGAGCTAGATGCAGATAAAAATTATTTTGAATTTGCAACCTGATGGAGGTCAGTATAGATGGACTAATAGAACAAGTCCCACACACTGCTAGAAGGCCAAATATTTTTTCAGAGCTAGATGCAGAAAAAGATTATATTCAATTTGCAACGTGATGGAGGTCAGTACAGATGGACTAAAAGAACAAGTCCCACACACTGCTAGAAGGCCAAATATTTTTTCAGAGCTGGATGCAGATAAAAATTATTTTTAATTTGCAACCTGATGGAGGTCAGTATAGATGGACTAATAGAACAAGTCCCACACACTGCTAGAAGGCCAAATATTTTTTCAGAGCTAGATGCAGAAAAAGATTATATTCAATTTGCAACGTGATGGAGGTCAGTACAGATGGACTAAAAGAACAAGTCCCACACACTGCTAGAAGGCCAAATATTTTTTCAGAGCTGGATGCAGATAAAAATTATTTTTAATTTGCAACCTGATGGAGGTCAGTATAGATGGACTAATAGAACAAGTCCCACACACTGCTAGAAAGCCAAATATTTTTTCAGAGCTAGATGCAGATAAAAATTATTTTGAATTTGCAACCTGATGGAGGTCAGTATAGATGGACTAAAAGAACAAGTCCCACACACCGCTAGAAGGCCAAATATTTTTTTCTGAGCTACATGCAAAAAAATTTTATATTCAATTTGCAACCTGATGGAGGTCAGTATAGATGGACTAATAGAACAAGTCCCACACACAGCTAGAAGCCCAAATATTTTTCAGTGGTAGATGCAGAAAAAAATTATATTCAGTTTGCAAACTGATGGAGGTCAGTATAGATGGACTAATAGAACAAGTACCACACACTGCTAGAAGGCCAAATATTTTTTCAGAGCTAGATGAAGATAAAAATTATTTTGAATTTGCAACCTGATGGAGGTCAGTATAGATGGACTAATAGAACAAGTCCCACACACTGCTAGAAGGCCAAATATTTTTTCAAAGCTAGATGCAGAAAAATATTGTATTCAATTTGCAACCTGATGGAGGTCAGTATAGATGGACTAATAGAACAAGTCTCACACACAGCTAGAAGCCCAAATATTTTTTCAGAGGTAGATGTAGAAAAAATTATATTCTGTTTGCAACCTGATTTAGGTCAGTATAGATGGACTAATAGAACAAGTCCAACACACTGCTAGAAGGCCAAATATTTTTTCAGAGCTAGATGAAGATAAAAATTATTTTGAATTTGCAACCTGATGGAGGTCAGTATAGATGGACTAATAGAACAAGTCCCACACACTGCTAGAAGGCCAAATATTTTTTCAGAGCTAGATGCAGATAAAAATTATTTTTAATTTGCAACCTGATGGAGGTCAGTATAGATGGACTAATAGAACAAGTCCCACACACTGCTAGAAGGCCAAATATTTTTTCAGAGCTAGATGCAGACAAAAAATTATTTTGAATTTGCAACCTGATGGAGGTCAGTATAGATGGACTAATAGAACAAGTCCCACACACTGCTAGAAGGCCAAATATTTTTTCAGAGCTAGATGCAGAAAAAAATTATATTCAATTTGCAACCCGATGGAGGTCAGTATAGATGGACTAATAGAACAAGTCCCACACACAGCTAGAAGCCCAAATATTTTTTCAGAGCTAGATGCAGAAAAAATTATATTCAATTTGCAATCTTATGGAGGTCAGTATAGATGGACTAATAGAATGATGCTATGCCCAAAAGGTTTTACTTCACTAGGTGCAGTAAAAAAATTGGTATTCTATACACAGGTGGTGTAGCTTGCAACATAGATAGGCGCCTCCACTGACTAACACACTCTGCAATAGGCCAAAAAGGATTAGCTTTGCTAGATTTAGCCAAATGCTGTGAAAAAAACTTGCACAGCACTGGCACAGACCTGCCTGGTAAAAACTGTTAGGAACTGATGTAACCTAGTCCTGAAAAGGACTGCAATTACAATTAGTCTTTACTCCCACAACCTATCTATTTAAGAGCACAGACCTGCCTGATAAAAGTCATAGGAAATGCTGTAACCTAGTCCTTAAAAGGACTGCAATCACAACTATTCCCTACTCCCAAGCTATCTGTAGATTTGTGCGAAAATTGGCTTGAAATTAACAAGGTATAGCGCACAGAGCAACAGCGGTGCCGTCTAACACGCAGCTGCAGCAGTGAAAAAATGGTGGTGACGGGGAAAATGGCTGGGTCTTATAGGGCAAGGACATGTGACATACACTGCCAATGACACATGCCCTTGCTTGTGTGAAAAAAAGCACTTCGCGCCGTGTGTGCGCTGCTGATAGGCTGACAGATTGCACCTCCCCACTGTCAATGCGGGAAATAGAAAAAAAAAAAATGGAGATCTTCATTATTCCTGCAGAGATCCATCCCCTTCCCCTCCCCCCGCCCCGCTGTACATTCAAACTGCGTATTAACGTTAATTTTCATCATTACTGAGAAAAAATCCAGTTATGATTTTGGTGCACGAACAGTTATCGAACATAACCTCGAACAGCCGAATTTTTTTCAAATCGTTCGTGTTCGCCGAACGGCTCGAACACCGCCCAAAACAGCTCGAATTTGAGATTGGCGAACAGTTCGAGTCGAACAACGCTCATCTCTACTAGAAACCAGCCTGGTAGCACTTTCGTTGGACCGAACAAAAGACGTAGGGCTCGTGGATCAAGATACAAGAACAGCCCAAGATTATATTATATATTTAATCGCCATAAGGGCTCACTAAAAAATCTACTATATACATCAGAGTTAAACATATACAGTGGTCAGAGTTACAAATACAAAAGCATGGTACAACAAGTCTAAGCAGAACTTAAAGTCAGTTACCAGTAGATGGAAAGCATGGCTCGGGGGATGGGCGGCCACATGGGGAAGGTATGTGAGCCCTGCTTGGATGCTGGACTTCTCACACACGTCTTGATGTCACCAGCTTCCCCAGGAAAAGACAATAGGCTTTAGCTACAGAGACCTTCAAACTCTCTGGGAACTCCCACTACCGCCCCTCGGCTCAAGCTCAAGTCTCCACCCCTGTTCCTTTTTAGCTAAGAGACTCCAAGAACTAAAGTGGGCCATACCTCCTTACTGGAAGGTCCCAGAGAACGGTTCTGATGTCATCGGACCCAGCCAAGCCACTGCTACATATGGAAACCAAACACACTAGTCTTAGGAGGTTCCAAAAGGCTGGGATGTGTATTTCCTTGTCCCTACACGCTAGATTGGGCTGAGATACAGTCTGGCATTCGCTATCTTCTCCTGAGCTAGAAAATCCATCTTCTGAAGAGCTGGGATATATAGTTCTTCCACAACTCGATATTGAAATATAGTACCTTAACAAAACAGCACATTTTAGTGAACAAAGGAAAGGATCACTGCAGGGGACTTGCTTTCAGCTCTGCTCACAGCTGCAGAGGGACACTCGCACTGAAGCCCCCCCCTTCTCTCTTACAGCTGGGAGTCGGGTTACTCTGTGCCTGGAAGCCTGACAACCAGGGCACATGTGATTGTTCTAGAATATTCTTCACAATAGAGTTAAATCCTATCTCTGCAGGCTTTGATTAGTACACCAGGCTATCTCTGCATATAAACAGGTTAAGTGTTCATCTAAGTCAGTATACTGGGGAGGCTGAGCAGACTGGATGCGTCCTGAAGTTACAGAAAAAAACAAGACAGAATTGCTTTCAGAAGAGTCTGCACAGGCCATGTTCATCAAGCTGAAGTATCAGTGGTTGCTATGGACAATAGCAGCTTTGGTGTGACCGAACTGAGGTAAGCTCAGTGGTGTCTGAAGTAGTGAGTGTTTATACTAAAAAACTAAGTAATAAACACTGCACACGTTTGGACCAAAACTGCATTGCCTGTGTGAACGCAACTTCAGACCTAATGCCTAATGCCTACATGTATATACATTATATATCTATATATATATCTATATATAGATATATATATATATATATATATATATATATATATATACTGTATGTATATATATGTGTATCAGCAAGTCAATAAAGTCAAGGCAATCCAGAACTGGCCACAACCGCTCTCCAAGAAGCAGGTGACAGCGATTCCAATTTTGCCATGATGGCTGTGCCACTTAAGGATCACCTCAAAGGCACCAGATCAACGATAGAGAAATGGACGGACGAAGCGGAGACGGCATTCCAACAGCTGAAGCTGGCACTGTGTAAGCAGCCAGTCCTGGTCGCACCAGACTTTAATAGAGAATTCGTGGTCCAGACAGATGCTTCAGAAGTTGGCCTAGGGGCCGTGCTCTCTCAAGAGATAAATGGGGAAGAACATCCCATTCTCTACCTGAGTCGGAAGCTCTCTTCCTGTGAGAAAAACTACGGGGTAGTAGAAAAAAAGTGCTTAGCCATAAAATGGGCCGTAGATACTCTGAGATATTACCTACTAGGCCAGAAGTTTTAACTAGTGTCTGACCATGCGCCTTTGAGATGTTTAAGGGAGAAGAAGGCTAGGAATGCCTGAGTAACTAGGCGGTTCATAGGGCTCCAGGATTTTTGTTTTTACGTGGAGCATAGTCCCGGTAAGTTACATTGTAACCCTGATGCCCTCTCTACAATTCTCTGTCTGGTGTCTGAAGGTACCCAAACCCCCGGCTTTGGGCAGAGGAGGGGAATATGTGACAGAGTCACATCACTTTTTTGTTAAGTATATATTTCCACATGTGTTAATTCATAGTTTTGATGCCTTCAGTGTGAATATACAATTTTCAAAGTCATGAAAATACAGAGAAATCTTTAAATGAGAAGGTGTGTCCAAACTTTTGGTCTGTACCGTATATATATATATATATATGTATATATATATATATATATATACATACATACATACATATATAGTAATGGTATCTTAGTGTTATAAAGAAAACATACAGTATATGTCAGAAATTTACATTTAGTAACCATCTATGTGTCAATAAGCAAACATGTCCAGCTGATAGAGTCTCGGGTCCATGACACTTGAAAAAAAGAGGAAGCATTCAGGTGATCATCAAGTTGTTGGCTAAATACAATTTTAATTGTCTCCTGAATCAACAGTAGTTGGATGAAATGTATCCTTTCTTCATAATAATCTAAATGAATAGCGAACGTTCTGACCAGTAGCAACTCTCTTGAGTCAACAAGTGCACAGAGAATGCTATTGGTGACATCGCCTTAGGCTACAGAGATCCAAAGTGGCAAAGCTTTAAATTTGTCCAACCTGGACCTCTGTAACCTGACATCATGATAAAGTTGTGGCGTCTGGTGAATTGTGGTTGGCCAGAGCATGCTCTATCCATTTGGATTATTATAAAGAAAAGATACACTTCATATTTCAACATTGACACAGATTAGTTACTGATGACTAGATATGAGCAAACTTGTTCGGCAAACGTTTGTTTGTTTCAAATTCGGCACGAACGTTGCACTTTCTGATTCGTGTTCGGGTTCCCGAGCCTTTTGCGCAAAAAGTCAGCCCGAACACGAACATCTGTGGTTTCCCACACTGTCATCTGCGTGGCAGCGTGGGAAACAGGGGCTGTGATCGCCGGTAACATTGCTACCGCCGGTCACAGCGCTGCGGGATCATGCTGTCAGGTGTCACACTAACTAAATACGAGTAATTGTGTATGTGGCATGTATAAGTATCAAAGTATCCATATTAGTGGAGTATGGCCTTAGGATATATGTGTCACCCCAGGCCTGGATGCCACAAATATTAATGGCTGTGTCAGCAGCAGCTGAGGAGTCCGTGAGGCAGAGGAGAGACTGCAAGCCAGGGACAGAGGCGACGAGAGCCGGTCCTGGCTGAGAGAATCACCACCGGACATTGAGGTCCGAGGCTGTCAGGGTTGCAAACACTGCAACATAGAACCAACCCGCGAGGGATTTCAGGTCCCTTGGCCTAAGAGGCCTGGAGGCTCCGCCACACAGAGGGACCAGTACAGCAGGAGAAAGCAAAAGGTACCTAAGGCCCGAGTCGCAAGCCATACAGGCGAGAAGTACACGGCCAGCTCAGGGACGTGGGCTATTACACCACGAAGAGGGGGATAGTCAGAAAGAGCATAGAGAGAGGCCTACACACTCACCCTGACCAGTGGGGCTCGCCCGAATGCTCTCAGATACCCAGGCCCACTCCTAACCGGTACTCCTGTTGGGTCAGTAATAACATCTGCAATAAAGACCCTGGACTGTTTGAAGCGGACTCTGAACTCTTACTATTGCGGCCTGCACTATCACCCCCAGCATTCACCTACACTGCACTGAGGCTACACTCTTCCCGTGGGGAGTTGTCCTACCCCTGTGCTGCACACCAACATCAGCCTCAGTGGTCTGCCTCGCAGCGGCGGTCATCCCTGACCGCAATCCACGGGTGGCGTAGTCGGACATTCAAAACACTGATAAATAGACTGCCACAATTTGGTCTGACCACCCTGAGCCACGGGATCGGGTTGCCACTACTACCCCCAGCATCGCATAGAAGCCCGGTTCCGGGTGCCCCACGGCCCAGGGGGCGAGTCATATACATATATCCTTGGTTATTGATATACTCTGTTTACACTCAGTGAACTAATCTTTATGATAGGGCAAAATGAGATATTAATTTACATTGTGTATGGTTGCACCTTATATACCCATAAGATTGATAATCCTCAACAATAGTGGATACAACCACAAATAGGAAAGTATTGATTATTGAGCTGCTTTATTGTATTAAGGCACGTCTGTTTTATTTATATTAGTGTCCAAAATATGACTTTGATACTTACAAATTAAGGCATAGCAGACATACTGCAAACGAGCATGGTGGAAAAGTTTATCAGTTTTTAATCTTGATTAATAAAAGGTATTTTTTAACCATATGATTTAGTCCACCTTAGTCAGTGAATTTTTTAAACTCAGTTTGATCCTTCCTGGAAGTTGACTCAGACTTCCAAGTGTAGGTTAGACACCTTGCTTTATTAACACTATATCTCTACCCTATATGCTCTACAGCATGGAATCTACTTTCTTTGGAGTCTTGGGGGTTAGGAAATCTTTAAGGGACCGGATACAGGTAAAAATGATGCACAGAAGACTTTCAGCATTTAAAACACAGCCATGCCTTCTTCATGATTATGAATATGATTGTATACTTCTCCCATTCTGCTGTATGAGAATGTATATTAGTTGTACTTTAGCTGTGTGTGAAAAAAACAATATCAGTTAAAGGGGAAGCGGTGAATGGGAACTCTGAGACAAGCCTGTTACTCACCTCTCCCAGCTTTTATTCCTCTCTTTAAAGTATCCCTTTCCCTCTGCTCTCTTTTACATCAAGTTACTATGGTAGCCTCACTCACACCTCTCATGTTTCTCACCAGGCTGTCTTAGGCAGCAACATGGCGCCTTAGCAGGGGTGGATTAAGGGTAGCAAGGGCCCGGGGCAGTTTAGAAGGCGCGGGCCCCCCGGGCCCCCCACCACACACACACCTGATTTATCACGTGACATGTCACATGATCCCCTGTGATAGATCATGTGATAGTTCACGTGAAATTAATTTGGCACAATATTAATTATAATTTTTTTTTTTAGGCTGTGTGCCCACTATGTGTTTTTTAAGCATTTCCGCAGCGGCAATTCCGCTGCAGAAACGCTTAAAAAATGCTTGGTAGAAGGTCTGCCATGTTCCCCAATGATAATCCGCATGTGCTGTGCACATGCTGCGGAAATTTCCGCTGTGGATTATCATTGCGGAAAAATCCGCAGCATTACCAAATATTTTGTGGAAGCACGGCGTTTTCGCCGCCATTGACTTGCATTAGAACGCATGTGACTCGCCCCCTGGGCCGCGTGGGGAACCCGGAACCGGGCCTTTTGTGGGAAGCTGGGGGTTGTAGTCAGTGTGGCAATGGCCCGGTCCCATGGCTCAGGGTGGTCAAACCAGTGGCAGTCTATTTATGGGGTTTTTATGGTTTAATGTCCAACTACGCCACCCATGGATTGCGGTCAGGATGAACCGCCGCTGCAGGGCAAACCGCTGAGGCAGGTGTTGTGGGTGCAGCAGAGTGTGGTATAACTCCCCACGGGAGGAGTATAGCCTCAGGGCAGTGTAGAGTGATGATGGTGGTTGTGGTGCGGGGCGTCCCAGTACTAATAGTGCTGACGCGGTGAGAAAGCACAGAGACAAGGTGTTGCAGTTCAAGTTCTTTACTCACAGTTCTCATCCAGGTCACTTGTGCACAAGTAGGACCGCCCGAGCCGAGCTGTGTCCACCAGGCAGGGGGCTCGATCAACCCCCAGGCAATTCCGGAGTGTGGCACAGGACTCCCTTCTATCCTTTCGTCAGCCGTGCCCCACCAGTGACACTACTTCTGTCCAGCTGCCTCGGGTCTTCTCCTGGGAGGGCTTGGTGCCCACTTCCCTGACCCTATGTGGTGCGCCTTCCTAGTAGGTGTAGTGAGGGGTCGCACCAGTAAATGATCACAACCACCGGTTCTTGGCTAAGGATTAGTCACCTCCACCAACTTGGGATCCGGTACCCTGTTCTGCCAACCCGTCACCCGCAATCTCCTGGGTCCTTAGGGTTCCTTCTGCCTTCATGCCTCTGGAGCCTTTCTACTCCTCTTTCTCTCCACCTTTCTTCCTTCTCCTTCTCCTTCTCCTCTTCTCCCTTCAGGCTCCGGCCTTTGTGCTAGGCCTGCCCAGGGAGCAGAGCCCATGCAGCAGCTCTGCTCCCTGCCTTCTCCTCTCACAGAACTCTGAACTCCCTCCTAAGATGGCCGCCACCTTTTTATCTGCTTCACTGTGTCTGAGCTCAGGTGACCTGCAACCAATGAGCTCCTTCCTATGCTCCAGAAACCGTCCCCTTCCGCTCCTACATCACTGGGTTTTCCTCCCCCCTCTCCACTCCAGCCAGGGACATGTTCTGTCGTGCCTGTTATGTTCTGCTACCAGAGCTAAGGAAAGAGAGGAGATCTGTCCCTACGATAGAACTCAGCTTAATCCCTACGATGTAACAGGGGACCTGATCCTGCGATCAGACCTGCTAAAGTCCTAAGCTAGTCTGTACGGAGACCTATAGATGTGGGGAGGGAATCCCTACAAGTACTAAGGACTGGGAGGAATATGGGACACCTCCTAACAGAAATAGTAGCAGACAGACGAACAAACAAAATATATAGAACATAGAGGTCAGTAGACCAAGCAAACTAACAGAGTTAGATACAGAGCTCAGGCTAGCTAGAAAGTAGATATACAATGAAGTCCAGCAAAGCCAGAAGGGCGGAGCAGGATTAAATAGGCCAACAAGGTCATGTGACCAGCAAAGGAAAAAAAACCTAACAGCAAGGTTCTAACAGTACCCCCCCTTCTAAGAGGATCCTCCGGATCCCCTAGGACCAGGCTTATCAGGAAATCTCCTGTGAAACGCTCTGATAAGTCTGGACGCGGAAACATCATCTGACCTCACCCAAGAGTTATCCTCGGGTCCGAAACCTTTCCAGGCCACAAGATACTGCAAACTACCTCTATACCGTCTAGAGTCAAGGATGCGAGAAATTTCATATTCCCCGTCCTCCACCACCGGAGGAACAGAGGCAGAGGCGTCACCATCCGACACAACAGCTTTTTTTAACAGAGAGACATGAAAGACCGGATTAATTCTCCAGGAGGTAGGAACCTCCAACCTAACAGCAGATTGGTTGACAACCTGAAGCACTTTAAAGGGCCCTACAAACTTGGGACCCAATTTCTTAGAAGGAATCCTCAACCGCAGATTACTAGAGGACAACCAAACCATGTCACCAACAGCGAACAAAACCTCCTGTCGTTTCCTATCAAAGTAGTCTTTAGATTTTCTGTTGGCCTCCTGAAGATTACCACGCACATCCGTCCAAACTCTTTCCAAATCACCGGAAAAATTCTCCTCCTCAGGCACGGCAGATCCCAACTTGGAGAACGACCCAAACGACGGATGTCTCCCAGAATAACAAAAAAAAGGCGAACAACCAGCAGAAGAAGATGTATGATTGTTCAGAGCAAATTCGGCAAGTGACAGAAACTCAGACCACCCCTCTTGATTGTCTGCCACAAAACAACGCAAGAACTGCTCAACATCCTGGTTTTTCCTTTCTGTCTGGCCATTAGATTCAGGATGATATCCGGACGAAAACGACAAATGAATTCCCAACCTGTCACAAAAGGCACGCCAAAAACGAGCCACGAACTGAGGACCCCTATCAGAAACAATGTCAGTAGGAACGCCATGAAGTCTGACAATTTCCTTGACAAAGGCCTTAGCGAGAGTTTTAGCGCAGGGCAGTTTGACGAAGGGAACCAAGTGACACATCTTGCTAAAACGGTCCACGACCACCCAGATGACAGTAAAACCCTCAGAGGGGGGAAGGTCAGTTATAAAGTCCATAGCCAAATGTGTCCAAGGAGCACTGGGGACCTCCAAAGGACAAAGCAACCCTGCAGCAGGAGTATGTGAGGACTTAGATCTAGCACATATAGTACATTGGCGCACCCACTTAATGACTTCCTTCTGCCATCCAGGCCACCAAAAACTGCGACCCACCAGTCTCTTGGTCTCAGAGATTCCGGGATGACCTGCCAACCGAGATTCGTGACACTCAACAAACAAATCTCTCCTAAAGGTCCCAGGCACAAACAACCTCCCATGAGGAGTGTTAGATGGGGCATTCTCCTGAGCTTTAAGAATCTCATCTTCCAAAACGGAGTCTAAAGCAGCTATCACAACACCTTCTTGTAAAATGTTTTCCTCTTTCTCAGCACCGACTATGGGAGAAAAACTGCGAGACAAGGCATCCGCCTTAACATTCTTAGTACCAGGGATGTAAGTAATGGAGAAATTAAACCGCGAGAAAAACAGTGCCCACCTAGCCTGACGGGCATTCAGGCGCTTGGCAGCATCAAGATATATCAGATTTTTATGATCCGTAAGAACCTGAACGGGAAATTCCGCACCTTCCAAGAAGTGGCGCCAGTGTTCAAATGCGAGTTTAATAGCCAATAATTCCCGATTACCAATATCGTAATTCAATTCAGTCTCCGAAAATTTTTTTGAAAAAAAGGCACAGGGATGTAATCCATCCCCGTTATCCTGAGACAATACTGCGCCAACCCCCACAGAGGAAGCATCAACCTCAACCAAAAACGGCCTAGTAACATCAGGCTGCATAAGGATGGGAGCAGAGGTGAACCTCTCCTTGAGATACACAAAAGCTTCAATGGCCTCAGAAGACCACTGAACCGCATCAGCACCTTTCCTGGTGAGATCAGTCAGAGGTTTGACAATACTAGAAAAATTTTTTATGAATTTTCTATAGTAATTGGCGAAACCCAAAAACCTCTGTATCGATTTCAAACCAATAGGCCTAGGCCATTCCTGCACAGCCTGAACCTTAGCTGGATCCATCTCAAAACCTTTGCTGGAGATAATGTAGCCCAAAAAACTAATTCTCTGTACAGCGAACTCACATTTCTCCAGCTTAGCAAAAAGCGAATTGTCCATTAATAACTGTAATACCTCACGCACGCTCCGCCAATGAGACTCCAGATCTGGCGAATAAATCAAAATGTCATCCAAATACACAACCACATTTTTACCGATCAAAGGTCTAAGGATGTCATTAATCAGATTCTGAAAAAATGCAGGAGCATTAGTAAGACCAAAAGGCATAACCAGATTCTCAAAATGACCCACAGGAGTGTTAAAAGCAGTCTTCCATTCATCACCCTCCTTCATGCGCAACAGATTGTATGTCCCCTTAAGGTCAATTTTAGAGAACCACTTGGCCCCCAATAACTGGTTAAACAGATCAGGAATCAATGGCAGTGGGTAAGGATTGCGTACCGTAATTTTGTTAATCTCACGAAAATCCAGACAAGGACGTAAACCGCCTTTCTTTTTTTTTACAAAAAAAAATCCAACCGCCACAGGAGACTTAGAGGGCCTAATGTGACCGGCGGCCAAACTTGTCTGTATGTATTCCTCCAAAGCCTTCCTCTCAGGAATAGTAAGGTTAAATAAACGACTTTTAGGAAGAGTCGCTCCAGGGACAAATTCAATAGAACAATCATAGTCTCTATGGGGAGGCAAAACCTGCGATTCTTTCTCAGAAAAAACTCTCCAAAAATCCTGAATAGGAACAGGCAATTCTCCCCTATCCAAAGCTGCAATACGCCCGTTACAACACTTGTCATAACATTTATGGCTCCAGGATTTAATTTCACTGGTAGACCAATCCAGTACAGGATTGTGAAATTTTAACCAGGGCAAACCCAATATTACTGGAGAAGGCAAGTTATTCAACACTACCAAATCCAATTTCTCATGGTGAACACCATTAATAGTGAGAGGAAATTCACTGACCTTGAGAGTAATATTCTTCAAAGGGGAGCCATCCACAGAAACCACAGCAATGGGGGATGACAAAGGTTCAGGTTTTAAATTGAGTTTTTCCACGAATCCCCCATCAATTACATTCAGTGTAGACCCGCAATCAACAAACACCCGAAATTCCATTAATTTTTCCTGAGCAATCGTGGAAGCAGCTAAAAATATACCCTTGGAATTTAAACAGGCAATACGGGCGTGACTGACCATTTTTTTTTCTTTCTTCATACGAAGCTCACAGCCTTTAATCAAATGACCAGATTTTCCGCAATAGAAACACAAGCCTTCCGAAAAACGACGGTCTTTTTCTTGAGAGCGAGGTGCCACCGATCCAATCTTCATCGGTTCACCACTGTTAGTACACACATTATCATAACCAGAAACTGACATAGCAGAGGATTTGCTCTCATTAACACTAGCACGCAGTCTTCTATCCACCCGTATAGCTAATTGCATAGCCTGTTGCAAATCCTCAGGTGTAGGATAAGCAATTAGCAGGTCTTTAACCCTTTCACTGAGCCCAGCAAGAAATAGACTTTTCAGAGCAGAATCATTCCACCCTGTTTGAGTCGACCAACGACGGAAATGAGTACAATATTTTTCAACATTACCTGATCCTTGTTTTAAACGTCTCAACTCAGTCTCAGCTGATGCGACACGGTCAGGATCATCATATAATAGTCCCAAAGCAGAAAAAAAACTATCCACTGATCTGAAGCATGAATCACTAGGTTGCAAAGAAAAGGCCCACTCCTGAGTCTCTTTGCGCAAAAGTGACATTATGAACCCTACGCGCTGGGATTCATCCCCAGAGGACTTAGGTCTCAAACGAAAATACAATAAGCAAGCATTTTTAAATGAAAAAAATTCTCGGTGTTCACCAAAAAATAAATCCGGCAAACATACCTTAGGCTCCAAGAAATGTGCTCCAGGACAGTTACTCACGTGCTGACGGAGCTCGGCCACCTCCAGAGAGAGTCCCTGCAGGCGATGAAACAAATCCTGAACCGACACCATGATGGAACAGAAAAATCTTTCCTTAGAGAATTTGCTGGCTGGACTTACTGTTATGTTCTGCTACCAGAGCTAAGGAAAGAGAGGAGATCTGTCCCTACGATAGAACTCAGCTTAATCCCTACGATGTAACAGGGGACCTGATCCTGCGATCAGACCTGCTAAAGTCCTAAGCTAGTCTGTACGGAGACCTATAGATGTGGGGAGGGAATCCCTACAAGTACTAAGGACTGGGAGGAATATGGGACACCTCCTAACAGAAATAGTAGCAGACAGACGAACAAACAAAATATATAGAACATAGAGGTCAGTAGACCAAGCAAACTAACAGAGTTAGATACAGAGCTCAGGCTAGCTAGAAAGTAGATATACAATGAAGTCCAGCAAAGCCAGAAGGGCGGAGCAGGATTAAATAGGCCAACAAGGTCATGTGACCAGCAAAGGAAAAAAAACCTAACAGCAAGGTTCTAACAGTGCCTGCATTACTGTACTAATGGGAGCACCGTTGAGCTGTCCCCCGGAAATGGGGTGTGTGTGATGCATGCAGCTAACTGAGTCCTGGTCCATACTCCATCCTCACCTGGGAGTGAAATATCACACCTCTGGTTGAGGTGCAATACCCCTGTTGCAACCGAACCCTCGGGGCGCTACACATGGAATCCGCATCCCTGCATCTGTAGTTGCGGAATCCATGCGTTTCAATGTGCGGATGGTACCCGGGTGTGGAGGACAGGAGACTCTCCTCCGGACCCGGGTACCATAGAACCTGTAAAAAAAGAATAAAATAAAAAATAAATATTATACTTACCTTCTGATGGCCCCCGATGTCTTTATCCGATGCGTCCTGGCTTGCCGGCAGCTCGCGATGGTCTGAAAAGGACCTGCCGTGACGTCATTTAGTCATGTGACGGGTCACGCGACCGCTGACGTCGGCAGGCCATCAGAAGGTAAGTACATATTTTTTATTTTTTACCATTCTTTTACGGTCGCACTATATAAATCCATGCTGGTTGCATGGATTTATATAGTGTAACCAAGTTGTCAAGCACTTTCCAAGTGATGCTAAAATCGCTTGGAAAGCACTTGTCAACCCGCATGCGGAAATGGAAGTGAAGAACGCTTCACATCCGCATGTCCCTGGCAGGAAAACGCATGTACAATCCGCATGTAAAATTCGCATGCGTTTTTTCTGCCAGGGAGATGCAGAAACGCTCAAAGAAAATCCGGAACATTTCTGTATCGTGGGCACATAGCCTTACATTAATTGTATGACTCAATATTGAGCACACGTAGCCATCTATACACAGCGGGAGGCTGCACGGTGCCATCTATACACAGCGGGAGGCCGCATGTAGCCATCTATACACAGCGGGAGGCCGCACGTAGCCATCTATACACAACGGGAGGCCGCACGTAGCCATCTATACACAGTGGGAGGCCGCACGGCGCCCCCCCCCAGAGACAGCAGGAGGCCGCACGGCACCATCTATACTCAGCAGGAGGCCACACGTAGCCATCTATACACAGCAGGAGGCCGCGCGGCACCATCTATACATAGCGGGAGGCCGCACGGCGCCCCCCCAGAGACAGCGGGAGGCCGCACGGCGCCATCTATAGTCAGCAGGAGGCCGCACGTAGCCATCTATACACAGCAGGAGGCCGCACGGCGCAATCTATACACAGCAGGAGGCCGCACGGCACCATCTATACACAGCAGGAGGCCGCACAGCGCCATCTATACTCAGCAGTAGGCCGCACGTAGCCATCTATACACAGCAGGAGGCCGCATGGCACCATCTATACACAGCAGGGGGCCGCACGGCACCATCTGTACACAGCAGGGGGCCGCACGGCGCCATCTATACACAGTAGGAGGCCGCACGGCGCCATCTATACACAGCAGGGGGCCGCACGGCGCCATCCATACACAGCAGAGTGCCGCACGGCGCCATCTATGCACAGCAAGGGGCCGCACGGCGCCATCTATACACAGCGGGAGGCCGCACGATGCCCCCCCCAGAGACAGCAGGAGGCCGCACGGCACCATCCATACTCAGCAGGAGGCCACACGTAGCCATCTATACACAGCAGGAGGCCGCATGGCGCCATCTATTCACAGCAGGAGGCCGCACGGCGCCCACTATACTCAGCAGGAGGCCGCACGCAGTCATGCATGCAGTCACGCACACACACAAACATATACAGACATATACATACACGCATAAACACATTTGAAACACAAAAATACATATAAACAGACATCACACAATGATATCTGCCTGCACACACACACACACACACACATACATACATACATACATACACACATAAACACATACACACACACAGAGACTCACCATCCCCCGGCACCATTCCTCCTGCCTGCTCTGACTTCTCCATTGCAGCAGTGCAGGCCGGGCGCGCACTGCGTGACGTCACAGCTAGGAGACATGGCCGCGCACAGGGCCGTGTCTCCTAGCAGTGATGCGGCCGGGCCAGCATAGGGAAGTTAACTGCTGCAGTGCTGGCCCGGCCGATGAAGAAGTAGCGGCCGTGCGCCGCTGCTGGGGGAGAAGTCCGGGGCCCCCCTTCCCGCCACTGCTACCGGTATGTGCCGCGGCGGCCCGCACATATAATGAGGGCAATCCGGCATTAGACACCCCGCCCGGAGCCGCGGGCCCCCTGCAGGCTTGGGGCCCCGGGTGGTAGCCTGGATGGCCCTCATTATAATCCGCCTATGCGCCTTAGTATTCAGGTAGTTCAGCGTACATTTGATACCACATACTTGAACTCTAGTGTGTCATTAGTCAGACCTAGTTCTGTTAAATCATTGCTCTACTATATATTCTCAAAAGTATGTCTCTTTACTAACTAATCTCAGCTACACACACATCTTCCCTGCTCCAAGTTGACTGTCCACATATTTCTCTCTGCTGTTCCAAGTTGTCTGTCCAGCATATTCAGCCCTACTGTTCTACAACCAAGTTACCATCCAGCATACTCATTTCTGACATTCCAAAATTAAGGTGCTGTTCATATCTAACTCCACTGTTCCTTTCCAGGTGCCAACCTGCATATCCAGGTCCGCAGCTCTATGTGCTGTCAAACATATCCAGTTCCATTATTCCAAGTGCCATCCAGCATATTAAGGCTTAGTGCCCACGATGCAGAAATGAAGCAGAAATTTTCCTGAGCATTTCTGCATCTCCTTGGCAGAAAAACGCATGCGGTTTTTCCATGTGTTTTTGACGCGTATTTGACGCGTATTTGATGCGTTTTTGCATACGTATTTGCCATGCGATTTTCCAATGCATTGTATAGGCAAATACACATGCAGAAAAGCACAAGAATTGGTCATGTCCGTATTTTTTCTGCGAGTAAAATCAGCGCAGAAAAAATCCTGACCATGTGCACAGAACTTGCAGAATGTCATAGGAAGTCATGGGATAAGGTATGCAATGCGTTTCTGGAGCATTTACGTGCTGCAAATACGCACCAAAAACACATCGTGGGCACACAGCCTCAATGTCATTGTTCCATATCCTATCCAGCATATCCAGCTCCACTGTTCCATGCTGCTCCACATGCCATTCTAGTTGTGTTTCTCCCCGCCATTCCAGATTCCAACCTCTATATCTACCTCTATTTCATGTGCTATCGAGCTTATCCACCTCCATAGTATCTTGCGGCATCTATGCCTAAGTCCATGCTGCTCATCCAGACCTACAGCTTAGCGCATCCACCTCACAAGGTGACAAGGTGAGCCATAACAAAGCCTATAAATAAACAGCTTTTTCACTTTTGTGTCAAAGCAAGCCAAAAAACAGCTCAGTCACAAACATTAAGATCTATCATTTGATTATAGTCTCATATTGGCCACCATTAACTTAAAGAGGTATTCCCATTTACAAGATCCTATCTCAATATGTAGTAGCTGTAATAATAATAATAATAATAATAATAGCAAAGACTTCCAATTAGAAATTTAGAATAGTTTTTTTGATTCGCTATGTCTTTTTCCTCATGTGCAGGCATTGCAGGACCTTAGGTATCCATGGTTACGACCACTGATATAGTCAAAGTTAGCTAGCTAGTTGCTAGTGGTCATAACCATGGATACCTAAGGTCCTGTATTGTCTGCACATGAGGAAAGAGACATAGTGAATCAGAAAATACTATACTACATTTGTAATTGGAGGTATTTGCTAATATTATTATTACTACACCTACTACATATTATTATTATTATTATTATTTATTATTATAGCGCCATTTATTCCATGGCGCTTTACATGTGAAAAAGGGGGTATAATACAAGAACAATTTCAATAATCTTGAACACAATGTGACAGCGACTGGTACAGGAGGAGCGAGGACCCTGCCCGCGAGGGCTCACAATCTACGAGGGATGGGTGAGGATACAGTAGGTGAGGGTAGAGCTGGTCGTGCAGCTGTATGGTGGAGCGGTGGTTACTGCAGGTTGTAGGCTTGTCGGAAGAGGTGGGTCTTCAGGTTCCTTTTGAAGGTTTCCACGGTAGGCGAGAGTCTGATACGTTGGGGTAGAGAGTTCCAGAGTAGGGCGGAAGCACGGGAGAAATCTTGCATACGGTTATTGGGATAGGATCTTGGAGATGGGAATACCCCTTTACTTTTAATACCCATACATCCAGAAAATTTCAATAAGTGTGAATCTTTGCAAAAAGTAAACATATTTTTAGGAGCTTTTAAGTTTTATAAATAAGTTATCGATATCATTAAAAATAAACATTGTAAGTATTATGAAAGTATTTTTTTCTCTAAGTATTACAATATTTCTAATCAAAGGGTTGTTCCCTACTTGAAAATATATTTTAAACAGCCTCAAAGTGGTAGGAAAATAATCCAAAATATATTTACCTACCAGATAGGAGTCATTCCTCCATATGCCACACTGGAGGTATCACGTGACTGCTGCAGTCAATCAGCAGTCACTGATCACCTGTAACCTTCACATTCTATCTGAGACAGAAGAAACGATCTCTGTTCTAGCTTCTGGCTTGGACAGAATGTGAAGGCTGTAGCCAATTAGCAGCCATTGATTGGATGCAGTGGTCATGTAACATCCCTGCCAGAAGAAGAAGCCTAGAGAGCAGTGCGAGGAATAGTGCAAGGTTCAAAGGATCCAGTAGATGAATCTAAATTTTTTTTTACTTATTTTCCCACAACGCTAAGCCCATTTACATTGTGTTTTAAAGTTGTGGACAACCCTTTTAATTTTTATCATACTTTATTCAGTAATCTTATGAATTTATGTATCTGTTCTTAATGTATATTAAAGTAATTTTATCTTACGGACAGAAAAAAACACTTTAAATTTTTTTTCCACATTTTGTTATCTAAATCATAGGCTGGAAATGTATAAATAAACCTATGCAAATAAGAAAATAAAGTAGATATGAGAAATATTTAATTGGAGCTTTGATCTCCAGATAGTTGATGCTTTATAGAAGCTTTCTAAGCTTGGCTCTCTTAAACAATACAACTAATGGATGTCATCTAATTGGTCTTAAAGCTCCTTGTGAGGATAGAAAGCTCAGCACGTCCCTTGAAGAGGCTCACTTTCTATGCACTGAGCACAGAGGTATAAATTATTAAGAGGGTCTGTGATGGAAGAGCCCTTTTGCAAAACAGACTGGAGAGACCATTAACATAAGCTGAATAATCCATAGCAGATTGCTCATGGCCAATCAATAGAGGGATGGAGAGAGGGATAAACACAAGATCATTACCTATGCATGCTTAATGCTTGCCACTTAACCCTTTCTAATAAGAGATTTAATCTTGTCGTTTCAGTGTTCAATACATGCTAGAAAGTGATCATTGTAAGAAGCCGTGGTGAAGATATACAGTAAGTAATCATATGTCATAATAGTTTTGGATCCAGAGAACTTATATTCCCAAATCAAACCTTCACCAAAGGTTCATGCTTGGTGATAGCCCCCAAAATGCATCATGAAAAAGCCATGAATTCACATATAGAGTTTTACTTTTCAGATTTAAAAGGACACTGTCAGCAGATTTTAGTACCCTCCATTTCTAATTGGAGGTATTTGCTATTATTACTATTATCATTATTATTATTACACCTACTACATATTGGGATTGGATCTTAAGGCCCTGTCACACTTAGCGATGCTACAGCGATCCCGACAACGATACGACCTGTCAGGGATCGTTGCTGCGTCGCTATGTGATCGCTGGTGAGCTGTCAAACAGGCAGGCTCACCAACGTTCAGGGGAGCAGCGACATCGTGGAAAGAATCTTTCCACGATGTCCTGCTCCTGGTTACCAGCCTGCTGAAGCAGGAGCAGGCTGGTAACCATGATAAACAGCGTGTTACTAGGGGCACACGCGCACCTAGTAACCCGCTGTTTATCATGGTTACCACTCTGCTATGGTGAGCGAGAGGTTACTGCTCACTTTAGCAGGCTCGTAACCATGATAAACAACGGGTTACTAGGTGCGCGTGTGCCCCTAGTAACCCGATGTTTATTATGGTTACCAGCCTGATCGCTGCTCCCGCTGGTCACACGCGGCGGTGTGTGCTGACCAGCGGGAGGGCAAAGACCAAAAAAAGGTCCAGGACATTCTGCAGTAATCAGCGACCTCACAGCAGGGGCCTGATCGCTGCAAAGTGTCACACATAGCGACATCGCTGGTGAGGTCGCTGTTGCGTCACCAAAACCGTGACACAGCAGCGATCTCGCTATGTGAGATGGGGGCTTTAGAGATGAGAATACCCCTTTAAGTCCTCATGATGCTTTGAGAGTAAGACTACGGATCTGCCCATGTGCTTCCCCTAGTGAATGTACCAACTGTGCAAGATCTCCAGCAGCAAATCAGAGAAACTATACTACATTTGTAACTGCAAAAACAAAAACTGGATGGAGCAAATAATATATATCAAAATGAAAGTATCAAAGTATCAAACAATTGTCTAGTATCAAAAAGAGGTGATATATATTTGCTAGGATATGAATGGCAGACCATTTGGGAATAATCATTAAACCCAAAGTGGAAACACCGAACATGAGGTCATGGAAGGATAGAAAAGTTAAATTGTGAAATTGAGAGAGTAAAAAACCTTTATTTCACAAGCAATTGGTTACATGGTGGCTCTGCAGAAGCGGGTGCCCACACTACATAAAATACAATGATTGTATAAATATACAAATGGTTAAAAAAATATAAATGTATATATATATATATATATATATGTATAGATAGATAGATAGATAGATAGATAGATAGATAGATTGGCCAATTCATGTGTGCCCATCAACAGCGGCAAGGTGACCTACCTCTGATGGGTACTGCTCTACCCTACATGCCACTTTTGGGCACACATGAATGGGTTGATGGGCACACATGAATTGCCCAATTTATGCGCTAAGAACCTTAGCTTTTTGTAAGTACATTTTGCCAAGCAATAATACATATGTATATATATATATATATATATATATATATATATATATATATATACACTGCTCAAAAAAATAAAGTGGACACTCAAATAACACATCCTAGATCTGTATGAATGAAATATGCTCATTGAATACTTTGTTCTGTACAAAGTTGAATGTGCTGACAACAAAATCACACAAAAATCATCAATGGAAATCAAATTTATTAACCAATGGAGGCCTGGATTTGGAGTCACCCCCAAAATTAAAGTGGAAAAACACACTACAGGCTGATCCAACTTTGATGTAATGTTCTTAAAACAAGTCAAAATGAGGCTCAGTATTGTGTGTGGCCTCCACGTGCCTGTATGACCTCCCTACAATGCCTGGGCATGCTCCTGATGAGGTTGCGGATGGTCTCCTGTGGGATCTCCTCCCAGACCTGGACTAAAGCATCTGCCAACTCCTAGACAGTCTGTGGTGCAACGTGACGTTGGTGGATGGAGCGAGACATGATGTCCCAGATGTGCTCAATCGGATTCAGGTCTGGGGAACGGGCGGGCCAGTCCATAGCTTCAATGGCTTTATCTTGCAGGAACTGCTGACACACTCCAGCCACATGAGGTCTGGCATTGTCCTGCATTAGGAGGAACCCAGGGCCAAACGCACCAGCATATGGTCTCACAAGGGGTCTGAGGATCTCATCTTGGTACCTAATGGCAGTTAGGCTACCTCTGGCGAGCACATGGAGGGCTGTGCGGCCCTCCAAAGAAATGCCACCCCACACTATTACTGACCCACTGCCAAACCGGTCATGCTGAAGGATGTTGCAGGCAGCAGATTGCTCTCACGGTGTCTCCAGACTCTGTCACGTCTGTCACATGTGCATAGGGTGCCAGTGGCGACGTTGCCAATCCTCGTGTTCTGTGGAAAATGCCAAGCTTCCTGCACGGTGTTGGGCAGTGAGCACAACCCCCATCTGTGGACGTTGGGCCCTCATACCACCCTCATGGAGTCGGTTTCTAACCGTTTGTGCAGACACATGCACATTTGTGACCTGCTGGAGGTCATTTTACAGGGCTCTGCCAGTGCTCCTCCTGTTCCTCCTTGCACAAAGGCGGAGGTAGTGGTCCTGCTGCTGGGTTGTTGCCCTCCTACGGCCCCCTCCATGTCTCCTCGTGTACTGGCCTGTCTCCTGGTAGCGTCTCCAGCCTCTGAACACTATGCTGAAAGACACAGCAAACCTTCTTGCCACAGCTCGCATTGATGTGCCATCCTGGATGAGCAACACTACCTGAGCAACTTCTGTGGGTTGTAGAGTCCGTCTCATGCTACCACGAGTGTGAAAGCACAACCATCATTCAAAAGTGACCAAAACATCAGCCAGAAAGCATTGGTACTGAGATGTGGTCTGTGGTCCCCACCTGCAGAACCACTCCTTTATTGAGTGTGTCTTGATAATTGCCAATAATTTCCATCTATTGTTTATTCCATTTGCACAACAGCATGTGAAATTGATTGTCAATCAGTGTTGCTTCCTAAGTGGACAGTTTGATTTCACAGAAGCTTGATTTACTTAGAGTTATATTCTGTTGTTTAAGTGTTCCCTTTATTTTTTTGAGCAGTGTATATATATCAAAAGTTTGGGGTCACCCAGACAATTTTGTATTTTCCATAAAACTCATACTTTTATTTATCAAATGAGTTGCAAAATGAATAAAAAGTATAGTCTAGACATTGACAAGGTTAGAAATAGTGATTTTTATTAGAAAGAATAATTTTCTCCTTCAAACTTTGCTTTCGTCAAAGAATGCTCCCTTTGCAGCAATTACAGCATTGCAGACCTTTGGCATTCTAGCTGTTAATTTGCTGAGGTAATCTTGAGAAATTTCACCCCATGCTTCCTGAAGCCCCTCCCACAAGTTGGATTGGCTTGATGGGCACTTTTTGCGTATCATACGGTCAAGCCTCTCCCATAACAGCTCAATGGGGTTGAGATATGGTGACTGCGCTGGCCACTCCATTACATATAGAATACTAGCTGCTTGCTTCTTCCCTAAATAGTTCATGCATAATTTGGAGGTGGGCTTTGGGTCATTGTCCTGTTGTAGGATGAAATTGGCTCCAATCAAGCGCTGTCCACAGGGTATTGCATGGTGTTGCAAAATGGAGTGATAGCCTTCCTTATTCAAAATCATATTTAACTTATGCTGATCTCCCACTTTACCAGCACCAAAGCAACCCCAGACCATCACATTACCTCCACCATGCTTTACAGATGGTGTCAGGCACTCTTCCAGCATCTTTTCAGTTGTTCTGCGTCTCACAAATGTTCTTCTGTATGATCCAAACACCTCAAACTTAGATTCTTCTGTCCATAAAAAATTTTTCCAATCTTCCTCTGTCCAATGTCTGTGTTCTTTTGCCCATATTAATCTTTTCCTTTTATTAGCCAGTCTCAGATATGCCTTTTTCTTTGTCACTTTGCCCTGAATGCCAGCATCCCGGAGTCACTTCTTCACTGTAGATGTTGACACTGGCGTTTTGCGTGAACTATTTAATGAAGCTGCCAGTTGAGGAGCTGTGAGGCATCAATTTCTCAAACTAGAGACTCTAATGTACTTGTCTTGTTGCTCAGTTGTGCAGCGGGGCCTCCCACTTCTCTTTCTACTCTGGTTAGAGCCTGTTTGTGCTCTCCTCTGAAGGGAGTAGTACACACTGTTGTAGGAAATCTTCAGTTTCTTGGTAACTTCTCGCATTGAATAGCCTTCATTTCTAAGAACAGGAATACACTGTCGAGTTTCACATGAAAGTTCTCTTTTTCTGACCATTTTGAGAGTTTCATAGAACAAACAAATGTAATGCTCCAGATTCTCAACTAGCTCAAAGGAAGGTCAATTTTATAGCTTCTCAAATCAGCCAAACCGTTTTCAGCTGGGCTACCTTACTTGTGCAAGGGTTTTCTAGGGTTTTCTAAACATCCATTAGCTTTCTTACACAGTTAGCAAACAATGTACCATTAACCCCTTTACAGCCTAGGGTGTAGTAGTATGCACCAGGCTGTTACCCCCTGTTCAGTGCGTGCTCCGGCACTGAGCCTACACTGATTTATACAGCTGACATGTGCCCGCAACAGCCGCTTGTGGAATCGCGATCCACCCGCGGCTGTTAACATCTTAAATGCCGCTGTCAATCTCTGACAGCGGCATTTAACAGCGCCAGGCCAAAAGCGCGTCACTTACCCCGCCCATCGGTGACCCGTCACATGATTGCGGGTGTTAGGCCGGTACGCAGGAGAAGGGCTTTCTCGCGGCGTCCGGCCAGGCCCTTTCCTGCTGGTCAGTAATTGTCAGCATTTAGGTTCCGTTCTAGGGATTCTAAGTGTGGTTTCTGCTCATGTGCTGCTAAGCCACGCCCCTCGCGGTCATGTGTCGCTAAGCCACGCCCCATCGTGGTCATGTGCCACTAAGCCACGCCCCCTTGTGCCATGTGCCGCTAATCCACGCCCCCTGCTGTCTGGTACAGCGTGGTTGGTTGTCCTGGTGGGCTGGGGCTGTCTCTAGTGTATTTAAGGGCTCCGTGGGCTCCGCCCTGGTGCCTAGTCTATCTCTTTCTAACCTGGGGTGAGGTCTCTGGCAGTAAATGCAGTGTGTGAGAGTTATTGTCAAGGGTTCCTGCTGAAAGCTCCCTAGTCATCCTAGCCATCAATTAGGGCTAGGGGAATGCTGTGAGCAGCACGCTCTACCGTGTCTGTTCACCGGTTGGTGTCCATGCCACGGAGGCGTCCTTGCTACCGATCCAGCATTCCAGGTCTCCACCATTGTTTGTGTGGTCACACAGCCGCTTTTACACCCATGTGTTTGGTGCTGCAGAGAATCTCTCTCTCTTTAGGAACTTAGGTTCCAGGCCTTTCCTGGCCTGCTGCTATCTGCAGCTCTATACCCTGCCATCTAGTGCTCAGGCGTTTCATGCTGCCAAATCCTTCCTGCTCTGCACAGCGGTGTCTTGCAGTGCAGAAGTTTATTAGTTTCATTTCTGGAGTGTTGTTAACTCCCAGCATTGTACCATGTTTAGTTACTACTTGTGTGTGCACTTAACACACTAGTTTATTTCTTTCTCTGTGCTTAGCTGAACATTCCTCTGGGACTCAGCTGCTGCAGCTCCTCCGCAGTGCGGTGGACCCCGACGTGTCCTTTAGGTTTTATTTTATTTTATTAAAGGACACGCCAGCATAGCAGCGGGTCACTGATGGGTGGGCATGACAACGCTGGGTCTGCAGCAGACTCCAGTGGTTGTCATGTACTGATTGCTATGAGCGCCGCCTAGTGGTCGGTGCTCATAGCACAGGAGCGTTCCGGCTACATAGAGGTGATCTGCTCATCACCTCTATGTAGCACAGGCGATCGGACAGTTGCTGCTTCTAGTCTCCTATGGAGACTATAGAAGCAAGCAAAAAGTGTAAAAAATAAAATTTTATTAAAAATATAAAAAAAATTTAAAATAAATTAAAGTTTAAATCAACCCCCTTTCACCCCATTCAAAATAAAATAATAATGAAAAAAAAACACATACACATATTTGGTATCGCCGTGTTCAGAATCGCCCGATTTAGCAATATAAAAAAGAATTAATCCGATCGGTAAACGGCATAACGAGAAAAACATTCTAAACGCTAGAATTACGTTTTTTGGTTGCCACAACATTGCAATAAAATGCAATAACGGGCGATCAAAACATTGGATTTACCCCAAAATGGATCAATAAAAACTTCAGCTTGGCGCGCAAAAAATAAGCCCTCACCCAGCCCCAGATCCCGAAAAATGGAGACGCTGCAAGTCTTGGAAAATGGCACCATTTTTTTTTTTTTCTTTTATCAAACTTTGGATTTTTTTTTCACCACTTAAATAAAAAGAACCTATACATGTTTGGTATCTACAAGCTCATAATGACCTGAGAATAATAATGGCAGGTCAGTTTTAGCATTCAGTGAACGTGGTAAAAAAAATGTAAAAAAAATCTATGGTATTGCACTTTTTTTGCAATTTCACCGCACTTGGAATTTTTTTTCCCGTTTTCCTGTACACAATATGGTAAAACCAGTAATGTCGTTCAAAAGTACAACTCATCCCACAAAAAATAAGCCCTCACACGGCCATATTGACCAAAAAATAAAAGCGCTATGGCTCTGGAAACAAGGGGAGCAAAAAACAAAAATGCAAAAACGGAAAATCCAAGGGTCCTTAAGGGGTTAAAACACTAGAGTGGTGGTTGTTGGCAATGGGCCTCTATACACCTATGTAGATATTGCAATAAAAACAAGACGTTTGCAGCTAGAATAGTCATTTACCACATTAACAATGTATAGAGTGTATTTCTGATTCATTTAATGTTAGCTTCATTGAAAAAAAATGTGCTTTTCTTTCAAAATTAATGACATTTGTAAATGACCCCAAACTTTTGAACGGTAGTGTGTATATATATAAATATATATATATATATATATACACATATGTATGTATCCTGAAGTACAAAGGATCAAGTATGTACAAGAAAAATAAGGCCTAGCATATACAGCAGTATGCCTAGTGTAGCATGTCAATGAACCTAAGGTGGCCTAAATATAATTAAGTATAAATAACCTTAAATGTATAGCACAAAATGACTGTAGATATAAGGTGGCCCTACAAAGCAAGCCAAATGATGGGACCAACAAATGAATCCCTCTTGTAAAGAATTAAATAGACATGGGTGACTACTGATGGAAGTGTAATTTAAGGTACTGAGTATTCCAAAAAGGGGGTGGGGGTAAGCTAAATCAGCTTCTTCCGAGGGGTCCCCTCTGAAGAAGCGGATGGCGAAACGCGCATCAGGGGTGTCTCCTACTGGAACACCACACTGGTTTGCCTCTTTACTATTTACTTCATTTTTTACTGCCTATTTTGTGCTGCCCTATGTATATATTTCCATCACTCTAAGCAAGGGTTTCCCTGCATGTCTTTGAGTGCACCGTGGGATCCTGTGCATACCTGCATGCTGTCTACTTTAGACACTAATTATGCAATACTGCTTTGTATCTGCATGCTGGTTGCACTATATCTCTATGTGTTAGTAGGAATTACAGCTTATAATGAGATAATCCCCTTCTCATGGGCCTTATTTGCATGTTGATTGCACTATATTCAGAATAAGGAGATTCATTTGATCTCCATTACTGTACAGATACTGTAGCTGTGAGCTTGTGCATACCCTTTGGATATATATGGATTTAGCTTCTACTGTGGCAGATACTATATGTATAAATTTTCTCATTGAGTATTGTATCCAGTTCTGTTTAGTATCTCCTTTTATCTTTTTTTAAATGTATATTGTGTACTATGCGTTATTTAATAAAACTTATGTCTTGATAACTTTGGCTATGATACTACATGTTTATGGACTATTGTTTGGTTTATAGTCCAATTATAAGTTTCTCATGTAATCATTTATGTAATGTCCCCTTGGCCGTGTGATCCTTTGACAGCACATTACTTTTACACTGTAGTTGTATGTCCCACTGTCCTAAAATCTGTAGGCTATTTCTGGACCCTTGTGTACTGCCCTTATACTAAATGGTAGCATCTGTTTTTAGAGAATCACCTGTTATATATTCTGTGCCCAATATTTTATGCTGAGTTTAGATTTCAATTTTGTGAGTATATTGAATAAATTATCTTTTAAAACAACTGAGGTTTGCACAAAAATCTGATGAAAATACTGAAAGTGTAATGTGGCCAAAGCCGGTTTCATCAAAAAAGTGCATGTAACCAAAAGAAATCAACGACCAGAAAATTTTGCAATATCTGTCCAAAAGCATTTTCTCCAGGTGAAAGAAAGAAAATTCCTGATTATACAGGGATGCTTCAGGAGAGTTTCATGTGAGAATGTAAAGCGGTGATGTATTTTATGTTTTTACATTTACTGTTTGGGAAGTCATTTTGGACATTGGTTCCCACTCCTGCTAACTCTTTTGATTGCTCCAGGTTCTGGTTAATATACTGTATATTCTCATGTATATAAAATATTGTTACAAAAATCCTTCTTAATGCGGAAGACCTATTGTTACAGATCCGGGGGTGGAACCTCTGTCCTGTAATACAAGGAGGGACCAGAGGGGCGTAAGTAAGTGCCTACCCGGACCGACCCTGGTCACACGGCGGCTTACTCGACTCCGTGAACCAAGGAGGGATCGGGAAGGTGAACCAGGTGCCACTCTGGGACCGACCTTGTGTAAGAGCAGGTGACTCCGACGGGACGGATGGCCGAAGCCGACAGGCTTGGCATGGCTGGTAGATGAACAGGTGATGCGGGTAGATAAGCAGGCGGGCATGGCCGATAGTCAAGCAGGCGGGCACGGCTGATAGACAGGCAGGTGGGTACAGCTGATAGACAGGCTGGCAGGCACGGCTGATAGACAGGCTGGCGGGCACTGAAACTTGAGGACCGAGGAGAGTGTTAGCATACAAACAACAATCTTACACAGGCACCTCCATTTTGGAGGAGGTGCCTAATATAAGAGCAGTCCTCCGGCCATTGGTCGGGGACTTTTTAGGACGGAGCGCGCGCCCCCTTTAAGAGGGAGGGAGCGTGCGCCCTAAGTACAGTGCCTGGGGAACTGCGCATGGTGCAGACGCAGGAGGGGAGCCGGAGGACGCCAGACCGGGACCGCGGCGGTGAGGGGGTGTAACGGGTCTGGGAGGCGGAACCTCTGAGCTACTATACAAGGGGGCGGTCCTTGTAAGGGAGCGGGTGGCGACCAGGCAGGCAGTCACAGTAGGTGACCGGGACAGTCTCTGGGTGAACGGGCAGATGGTCACGGCAAGTGACCGGGACAGTCTCTGGAAGAACGGGCAGATGGTCACGGCAAGTGACCGGGGCAGTCTCTGGGTAAAGGGTTGGTACGACCTGTGGCGGCTGATGGTAGACTTGAGCTCCCAGGTGAGCAGGCGAGAGTCTCTGGATAAGCGGGTGGTCACAGCACGTGACGGCAGAGCCTCCAGGTAGGCTAACGGACAGGCAGCAGATGAGCGCTCCCAGGTGAGCGGACAGGAGTCACTGGACAGGCAGGTGGTCACAGCACGTGACGGCGGAGCCTCCAGGTAGGCTAGCAGGCAGGTAGCAGATGTGCGCTCCCAGGTGAGCGGGCAAGCTGGTCCATAGACAGACTGACAGGAGTTGGAAGGCAGACCGTCGGACCTCAGGCAAGCAGGCAGGTAGCTGAAGTGCGCTCCCAGGTGAGCGGGCAAGCAGGTCCTTAGACAGACTGACAGGAGTTGTAAGGCAGACCGTCGGACCTCAGGCTAGCAGGCAGGTAGCGGAATATCAGGCAGGAAAAGACAGCAGGCTGGCAGGAATCTGGCAGGTATCTGGCAGGTAACTGGCAACGGGACCTGAGGGCTGAAGCAGAGTAGTGAACAGTGCAACAACATTGCTCGGGCACGGAGCAGGGAGGTGAGGGGAACAGCGTCCCTGCCTAGCAGAGGGCAGGGACGCCGGCGCTACAGTACCCCCCCCTTTAGGCCCCCCCTTTTTTAGGCCAGACAGAAATTTAGCAAGGATAAGAGGGGCATGGATGTTCTCCCGGGGCTCCCACGTTCTCTCCTCAGGACCAAACCCCTTCCAATCTACTAGAAAAAAGGTCTTTCCTCTTACCCTTTTGGTGGCAAGAATGTTCTCTACCTCAAACTCGTCCTCAGCAGAAACCGGAGCAGGAGGCGTACCTGTAGACTTGGAAAAAGAGTTAAGTACCACAGGTTTGAGGAGAGATACATGGAAGGAGTTAGGGATCCGTAAATTGGCCGGGAGTTTCAATTTATAGGCCACCGGGTTGATCTGACTGATGACCTCCAGGGGGCCGATGAACCGAGGCCCTAACTTGTAAGAAGGTATCTTGAGTCGGACATATTTAGATGAGAGCCAGACTTTATCTCTGGGACGAAATTGTGGAGGATCCAGGCGTTTTTTGTCAGCGTGTCTTTTCATCCGTTCGGACGACTGAAGGAGTGCGGATCGGGTACTCTCCCAAATGGAGGAAAATTTGCTAACGAGAGATTCCGCAGCCGGGTTGTCCACAGAGGTGGAGACAGGAAAAGGAATCCGAGGATGCTGACCGAAGACTACAAAAAACGGGGATTTGGAGGAGGATACGCTCTCGTGATTATTATAAGAGAACTCGGCCTATGGTAGGAGATCCACCCAGTCAGAATAATGGGCATTAACGAAGTGTCGGAGGTAACTGGTCAGGTTCTGATTGATCCGCTCCACTTGACCATTGGACTGTGGGTGGTAAGCGGAAGAGAAGTCCAGGGTGACATCTAGCAGTTTACAAGTGGCTCTCCAGAAGCGTGAGGTGAACTGTACCCCACGATCTGACACGATGTGGAGGGGCAGGCCATGAAGACGAAAGATGTGATGAATAAAGTCTTTAGCTAGCTCGGGTGCAGACGGGAGGCCTGGCAGGGGAACGAAATGAGCCATCTTGGAGAAGCGGTCAGCGACCACCCAAATGACCGTACAACCGGCAGAGACTGGGAGGTCTGTTATAAAGTCCATTGCTATATGCTGCCAGGGGGCAGCAGGTACTGGGAGCGGAAGGAGGCGACCGGCTGGCAGATGTCTCGGAACCTTGTTGCGGGCGCAGGACACACAGGCAGAAACAAAGTCTATTACGTCCTTGTGCAGGGTAGGCCACCAGTAGTGCCGGGTAATAAGCTGGAGGGTCTTTTTCTGACCGGCATGGCCAGCTAGTTTAGACGAGTGACCCCAGTGAAGGATCTTCTCCCGATCAGGTACTGATACGAACGTCTTTCCGGTAGGGAGACGATTTAGACTCACGGGAGCCACCTGCATTACTCTGGCGGGATCAATGATGTGTTTCGGATCTTCCTCGAGATCAGACACCAGAAAGGATCGAGACAAGGCGTCCGCCTTGACGTTTTTGTCAGCCGGGCGAAAATGAAGAACAAAATCAAAGCGAGCAAAAAACAAGGACCACCGGGCTTGGCGCGGGTTAAGTCTCTGGGCATGCTGGAGGTAAGCCAAGTTCTTGTGGTCAGTGTAAATTATTACCGGGTGAAGAGCCCCCTCGAGCAGGTAACGCCACTCCTCCAATGCCAGTTTGATGGCCAATAACTCTCGGTCTCCTATGGAATAATTGCGTTCAGAGGAGGAGAAGAGTTTAGAGAAGAAGCCGCAAGTTACCATCCTCCCGGAAGATGATTTTTGAGTAAGTACCGCTCCGGCTCCAGAGGAGGAGGCGTCAACTTCCAGGAAGAACTGCTTGTTGCCGTCCGGGCGATGCAGCACCGGGGCGGAAGAGAAGGCCTGTTTTAAGGAAAGAAAGGCCTCCTCTGCTTCGGGCGGCCACTCTTTGGGATTAGTACCCTTACGGGTGAGCGCGGAAATTGGGGCAGTCCGGGAAGAGAAGTGTGGTATGAAGAGGCGGTAGTAGTTGGCGAAGCGCAGGAACCGCTGAATGGCCTTCAACCCCTCCGGTCGAGGCCATTTCTCGATGGCAGACAGTTTCTCTGGATCCATTCGTAGGCCGGTCTGAGAAATAATGTAGCCCAAAAACGGAAGCGAGGTCTGCTCAAAGAGGCACTTCTCATATTTAGCGAAGAGGTGATTCTGCCTGAGCCTGAGCAGGACCTGACGAACGTCCCTCCGGTGAGTCTGGAGATCCGGAGAGAAGACCAAGATGTCGTCCAGGTACACCACTATGCAGGAGTAGAGAAGGTCCCGGAAGATGTCATTGACCAACTCTTGAAAGACGGCAGGAGCGTTACAGAGACCAAAGGGCATTACCAGATATTCATAGTGGCCGTCCCGGGTGTTGAATGCCGTCTTCCATTCATCCCCCTGACGGATACGAACCAGGTTGTACGCCCCACGGAGGTCCAGTTTGGTGAAGATTCTAGCCCCTCTCAGACGATCAAATAACTCCGGAATGAGCGGAAGGGGGTACTTATTCTTCACCGTGATCTGGTTAAGGCCTCTATAGTCTATACAGGGACGGAGAGAGCCGTCCTTCTTTTTTACGAAGAAGAAGCCTGCTCCCACTGGGGAGGTAGATTTCCGGATGAATCCCCTGGCCAGATTCTCCTCAATATATTCGGACATCGACCGGGTCTCAGCAGCGGATAATGGATAAATACGCCCACGGGGAGGAGTAGTACCGGGTAACAAGTCGATAGGGCAGTCGTATGGTCTATGAGGGGGTAGTGTCTCTGCTTCCTTTTTATTAAAGACATCAGCATAAGACCAATAAGGAATTGGAAGTCCAGGTAGATTAGCTGGGGTAGGAGAAGGACGGACGGGATGGACGGGAACCAGACAGGTCTTATGGCAGTCCTGTCCCCAGCGAAGGACTTCTCCGGTCTGCCAGTCAAGCACGGGTGCATGTCTCTGGAGCCAAGGTAGACCTAGCAGGAGGGCGTGAGAGAGTCCAGGCAGAACATGAAAGGAGATACTCTCAGAATGCAGCATTCCCACCTGCAGAGTAATGGATTCGGTGATGAGTTGGATGGGGCGTGGTAAGAGACCCCCATCCACGGCAGCAACAGACAAGGGTACAGCCAGAGGTTTGGTGGGGATGCGGTGTTTCTCTACCAGGGACTGTGAAATAAGATTCCCGGCTGCTCCAGAGTCCAGTTGGGCTAGTTCGAAATAACGGTTCTCCCCGCAGACGATTGAAACTGACAGCAGCAGAGATGGAGAGGATTTATTCTTGTCTAGGTCGACCTCTCTGAGCGAACCTAGACACAGGCGTTTCCCGACCTCTCTGGGCAGGCACGGATCCGGTGCTCCTTACTGCCACAGTAGAAGCAGCTCCCCTCGGCACGGCGTAAGTCCTGACGGGTTTTGACCATCTTGGTCTGGTCGACCTGCATAGGCTCAGGAGAGTGTACCTGGGGAGAGACGGAGGGAGTGACAGGTTTCTGAAAAGTAGGAGCTAGACGTGGAAACCTACTCTCACAGGTGACCTCTTTGGCACGCTCCTGGAACCGTAGGTCAATCCGGGTGGCAAGAGTTATTAGGTCATCGAGAGTGGTAGGAACGTCCCGACCGGCAAGTTCATCTTTAATACAGCCGGACAGACCCTCCCAGAAGACGGATACCAGAGCGTCGTTATCCCAGGCCAGCTCCGAGGCAAGGGTACGGAACCGTATGGCATATTGGCCCACGGTGAGACTTCCCTGACGGAGGCGTAGCAGAGATGATGCGGATGAGGTCTTCCGTCCGGGTTCGTCGAAGACTTTCCGGAAAGCCGTGAGGAAGGCAGGCAAGTCGGACACCAGGGGGTCTCCTCTCTCCCATAGAGGATTTAGCCAGGCCAGGGCCTCCCCGGTGAGATGGGACATGATGAAGGCAATTTTGGCCTGGTCGGAGTTAAACTGGTGGGACAATAGTTCAAAGTGCAGGGTGCACTGATTAATGAAGCCCCGAGCCTGGGCGGAGTCGCCTCCGAAGCGAGGAGGTGCAGAAAGCCGGGGTCCGGGGTAGGATACCATGATATTGGTGGGCAGCGGAGCTGCCGGGTTGTGAGTCATGGCACTGGCGGTGGTTGCTGGTGGAGCAGTCAGAGTGTCCAGGCGAGAATTGACATTCCGCAGGTGACCCAGGATGGACTCCTGTTGGGACCTCTGACGGGACAGTTCATGACAGAGGTCCGAGAGCGAGGGAGCTTGGGTGCCACCGGGTTCCATGGCCCGAGCAAACTGTAACGGGTCTGGGAGGCGGAACCTCTGAGCTACTATACAAGGGGGCGGTCCTTGTAAGGGAGCGGGTGGCGACCAGGCAGGCAGTCACAGTAGGTGACCGGGACAGTCTCTGGGTGAACGGGCAGATGGTCACGGCAAGTGACCGGGACAGTCTCTGGAAGAACGGGCAGATGGTCACGGCAAGTGACCGGGGCAGTCTCTGGGTAAAGGGTTGGTATGACCTGTGGCGGCTGATGGTAGACTTGAGCTCCCAGGTGAGCAGGCGAGAGTCTCTGGATAAGCGGGTGGTCACAGCACGTGACGGCAGAGCCTCCACGTAGGCTAACGGACAGGCAGCACATGAGCGCTCCCAGGTGAGCGGACAGGAGTCACTGGACAGGCAGGTGGTCACAGCACGTGACGGCGGAGCCTCCAGGTAGGCTAGCAGGCAGGTAGCAGATGTGCGCTCCCAGGTGAGCGGGCAAGCTGGTCCATAGACAGACTGACAGGAGTTGGAAGGCAGACCGTCGGACCTCAGGCAAGCAGGCAGGTAGCTGAAGTGCGCTCCCAGGTGAGCGGGCAAGCAGGTCCTTAGACAGACTGACAGGAGTTGTAAGGCAGACCGTCGGACCTCAGGCTAGCAGGCAGGTAGCGGAATATCAGGCAGGAAAAGACAGCAGGCTGGCAGGAATCTGGCAGGTATCTGGCAGGTAACTGGCAACGGGACCTGAGGGCTGAAGCAGAGTAGTGAACAGTGCAACAACATTGTTCGGGCACGGAGCAGGGAGGTGAGGGGAGCAGCGTCCCTGCCTAGCAGAGGGCAGGGACGCCGGCGCTACAGGGGGATCGGCGTCTCTGCCCGGCAGGAGGCAGAGACGCCGATGCTACAGTACCCCCACTCTACGTCCCCTCTTCTTTAGGCCCGCATGAGATCTTTCTAGACGATGAGGAGCATGAATGTTCTCCCTGGGCTCCCAAGACCTCTCCTCGGGACCAAACCCCTTCCAATCCACAAGAAAGAAAGTCTTTCCTCTAACTCAAAGACATCCTTAGTGGAGACTGGAGCTGGAGTGGTACCTGGATAATCACAGAAAGGATTAAGGACAACAGGCTTGAGGAGAGACACATGGAAGGAATTGGGAATCCGTAAGGAGGCAGGGAGTTTCAGCTTGTACGCCACTGGATTAATTTAGTTCAAAATCTCGAAAGGACCGATGAACCGCGGGCCCAACTTGTATTACGGCATCTTGAGACGGACATATTTGGAGGAAAGCCAGACCTTGTCTCCCAGATGAAATAGAGGCGGATCCAGACGTCTCTTATCAGCATGCTTCTTCATCCGCTCGGAGGACCGAAGAAGCGCAGATCTAGTGTCTTCCCAAATCACCGAAAAATCACTGACGAGAGACTCTGCGGCAGGATTGTCCTCTGAAGAAGAGACGGGAAACGGAATTCGGGGGTGTCGACCGTAAACCACAAAGAACGGGGACTTAGCAGAGGATTCACTCACATGGTTGTTATAAGAAAACTTGGCCCAAGGCAGAAGTTCTACCCAATCGCTATGGTGAGCATTGACAAAGTGACGAAGAAAACTGGTAAGTATCTGATTAGTACTTTCCACCTGACCATTGGACCGAGGATGATAGGCCAAAGAAAAGTCAAAAATGACATCCAGCAGCTTGCACGTGGCTCTCCGGAAGTGAGAAGTGAACTGAACTCCTGTGTCTGAGACAATGTGGAGGGGTAAGCCGTGGAGAAGAAAGATGTGACAGATGAAGTCCTTAGCCAGCACAGGTGCGGACGGAAGACCAGGCAAAGGAATGAAGTGAGCCATCTTGGAGAAGCGTCACCCATATGACGGTAGAACCGGCAGATACCGGAAGATCAGTGATGAAGTCCATAGCAATGTGTTGCTGTGATTCCTCATGCTCGAAAAAGCCCTATAGTTTACCCTGGGTGATGGGGGACTCGGAGTCGGGTCCTGTGATGGAGAGATGGGGTGCAGCCGTGGCCCGGACCCGACCCGTGCTCAGGGCCATCACATTAAAAAGGATGGTGTGGGCTTATCCGGGTTGAGTGGCTTATTTAACGACTACGCCACCTGTGGTGCCTGATGAAGGGTCACCAGCGCCGCTACAGTCCTCCGAGGCCTGGTGTCGTGGCGGCCAAAGTTCTCACTGCTCCCCACAGGCGGAGCAAGGCCTCAGGGCAGAGGGACAGGATGGAGGGGGTAGTAGTTAAGGAAAGAGGGATCCCGCATCCCGCGGTGTGGCGCTGAAATAACAGTCCGGAGGCCATAGGGGTGAACTTCCAAGGCTTTACTCACTTAGATGGCAAAGGAAGGCGACTCCCTGCTCCCCGCGGAGTCCTGCGCTTACCAGAGACGGGGGGTCCGACAACCTCCCAGTAAGTCCAGCATTCAGTCGCGGCCCTACAGCAGAGTGTTCCTGAACTACAGACCAATTCCTTTCCTGTCCGTGTGTGTGCAAATAGGCCGGGTCTCCCTCTGAACTCCTCTCAGAACAAGGGCACGGGGGCAGCTCCGCTCTGTCTGATACCCGGTGGGATCCTCTGGGCCTAACCGGGCTTTCCCGTCCAGGACGTAGAGTAGCAAGGTCGGGTGTCGGGGGCCGGTACCCCATTTGCAGCCGGAGTCCCTCTGAACATATCAGGTTGGCGAGGACAGGTGGCGTACACCGCTCCGTCTGCATCCTGCCTGGGATCCATTTGCTACGGAGCCACACTCTTAAGCTCTGGGCCTTCTTGATCTTGGTCCTTGGCCTGGTTGAGACATTCCTTGTCTACAACCTACCTCTCGTCCCAAGGCCAGGGTACGAGGGCTGTGTCCCTTGCCGGTGCAGGCCCACACAGGATCTGCGCTCACGGAGGGAGGTCACATTACACACAGTATTAGCACAGTACGACCACAAGAACAGCCGAAGAAGAACTTGACTAGCCAAAAGACCAAGATCAAAGATGGCTTTCTATTAAATATGAAATCTAAAGTGTCACTAACTTGTAAGTCCTCCACCCTCACCCACTAACTGGTTCCTACCACTTTGTGTTCCCCAGTCTCCCTGTAACCAGGGGAGCAGCACCTGATGCATACTGGCTCCCTCTGGTGGAGAAGTGTGGTGTTGGATGCAAGAGGTTGGGTCACGACTATCACACTGGCCTTACCTCAGAGGAGGAACACCACACTCCATTAAAGAAGTGCAGCATCCCTGTGGCGGTCGAACCCTCAAGGGCGCCACATTGCCAAGGAGCAGAAGGCACGGGAAGAGGAAGAAGACGACCAGCTGGAAGGTGCCTAGGTATCTTGTTACGGGCACAGGAGGAACAAGCCGAGACAAAATCCGCAACATCCTTGCGCAGGGTGGGCCATCAATAATGTCGGGCAATGAGCAGAAGCGTCTTCCTCTGGCCGGCATGACCAGCCAGTTTGGATGAATTACCCCAGAGTAAGACCCTCTTCCAATCCTGAGCCGTTACAAAGGTCTTTCCAGGAGATAGATGAGACAGGTCAAACGGAGCAACAGTCATTATTTTGGAGGAGTCAATGATGTGTAGAGGTTCCTCCTCTTGGTCGGTAGACAGGAAAGAACGGGAGAGAGCGTCAGCTTTAATATTCTTGTCTGCCGGGCAGTAATGGAGAGTGAAACTGAAACGATCAAAGAACAATGACCATCTGGCCTGACGCGGATTTAGTCTTTGGGCGGTCTGCAAGTAAGCGAGGTTTTTATGGTCAGTGTAGATGACCACAGAGTGCAGAGCCCCCTCAAGCAAGTAGCGCCACTCCTCCAGCACCAATATGATGGCCAGCAATTATCGATCCCCTATGGAGTAATTGCGCTTGGACGGAGAAAAGAGTTTGGAGAAGAAGCCGCAGGTCACCATTCGCCCGGACTTGGATTTCTGGGTGAGCACTGCTCCGGCCCTGGAGGAAGAGGCATCAACCTCCAGAAAGAACTGTTTATCGCAATCTGGACGATGTATCACTGGAGCGGAGGAGAAGGCTTGTTTAAGAGAGACAAAGACACTTTCCACCTCGGAAGTCCATACCCTGGAATTTGCTCCTTTACGGGTGAGAGCAGAGATGGGAGCAGTCCGGGAGGAGAAATGAGGAATGAAGAGGCGGTAATAAATAGCGAATCCCAGAAACCGCTGAATAGCCTTCAACCCCTCAGGTTGGGGCCACTTTAAGACGGCAGACACCTTCTCGGGATCCATCCGCAGTCCGGTCTCAGAGATGATATACCCCCCAAAAAAAGTAAAAGGTAATAAAGTTTTTATAGATAATGTTCGTGAAGCCACCTGTGGTACGCGGCTATATGGGGCCGCCGCTGCAGTGCAGATCCACTGAAGCTGATGGTGACGCAGCAGAGTTAGTTCAGCTCTCCACAGGCAGAGCTAAGCTCCAGGGCAGTGTAGATGACTTGAAGAGTAAATGTTGTCGGCATGGCTGAGGGCGCAGGTAATGAACAGACAACACATTAACGGTGGTTTCCTGTATCTTTACTGGCGGTTTTACAGAGCAGACCAGGGCACGGGTACTAGCTGGAAGTGGAGGTCCGGGCGGCCTGGAAGCAAGTTGGGGATCCACTTCGCCAGGTGGAGTTGTAGGTCTTCCCTCTGCGCTATTCTCTTTGGCCCTGCTGCTTGAAGCTATGCTGCGGCCCTCATCCCTGAGTAAAACATCCTTTTTCCTCACCCGTATGGCAGGCAGCTTGGGCCTTCCTCAATTGTCACTCCCACATGGCGATGCTGGGCCCTATGATGCTGCTGTGCCGCCGGGCGTCTGGTGGGGCCAGGAGACCTGCAGTCTCCTGCCCTCCGGATTCTACTGCTGGGCCTTCAGTGCCCCACAACCACGGACTCCGGTGTCCGGTTCACTTGTTCTTCTCTCCTCTGGGGCGAGCATGTACACAGCTCCCTTCCCCAGGTCCTTCCTTTCCTGTCTTCAACTCCTCTCAACTCACTCTCACTAACCCCGCCTCCAGATTCCATTTGCTAAGGGGAGGAGCTCCCCTTTCTGGTCTGGAGCCAGGAAAGTGTTGTATGCTGGTAAACCTGATTAGGGGACGCCTCCTTGCTTCCAGGCATGGCATCACCCCTTGTGAGGGAGGCAATGTGCCACTGTGGCAACCGGACCCCTGTGGTGCCACAGAGGTTTGCTCAAAGAGGCATTTCTCGTACTTTGCATATAGGCGATTCTTCCGGAGCCTCAGCAGTACCTGACGAACATCCCTCCGGTGAGAGGGCAGATCAGGGGAGAACACCAAGATATCGTCCATATACACCACCATGCAGGAATACAGGAGATATCGGAAGATGTCGTTCACTAACTCCTGGAAGACGGCTGGAGCATTACAGAGACCGAAGGCCATCACGCGGTACTCGTAGTGACCATCCCGAGTGTTGAATGCCGTCTTCCACTCGTCTCCCTGGCGAATCCAGACCAGATTGTATGCCTCACGAAGATCAAGCTTAGTGAAGATCTTCGCACCTTTTAGGCGGTCAAACAGCTCCGAGATGAGAGTCAGGGGGTACTTATTTTTGATGGTGATCTGGTTTAGGCCCCTATAGTCGATACATGGATGAAGAGAGACATCTTTCTTTTTGACAAAGAAGAATCCTGCTCCAGCTGGGGAGGTGGATTTCTGGATAAATCCCCTAACAAGATTCTCTTCTATATCCTCAAACATAGCACAGGTCTCGGCCAACGACAAGGGGTAGATTCGCCTTCCAGGAGGTGAAGCACCAGGTATTAGGTCGATGGGGCAATCATTCGGCCTATGAGGTGGTAGTGTCTCAGCCTCCTTTTTATCAAAGACGTCCGCATATGACCAGTAGGGTGCCGGCAGGCCAGGTAGGTTGGCTGGAGTAGACAGAGGTCGAGCAGGACGAACCGGAACCAGACAGGACATATGACATTCCTGACCCCAACGGAGCACCTCACCCGAGCTCCAATTTAGAACGGGCTCATGTCTCCGTAACCAAGGTAGGCCAAGCAGAAGGGGATGAGAGAGACCGGACAGCACGTAAAAGGAGATCCTCTCCCAAAGTAGCATTCCCACCTGAAGAGTTACTGGCTCAGTGACAAACAAGATGGTCTCAGAGAGAAGCTTTCCATCCACACAGGAAACCACTAAAGGATCAGCCAGACGTATGGTAGGAATCTGATATCACTCCACAACGGCCTGTTGAATGAGGTTCCCAGCGGCTCCGGAATCCAGATAGGCAGTCTCGAAGAAGGGGGTCTCACCACTGATAACCGAAACGGACAGAGTCAAGGGCGGAGAGGAAGAACTTTTGCCTAGGACGACCTCTCTGAGCGGTCCTAGACATTGGAGTTTCCCGGTCTCACCGGACAGGAGTGGATAAGATACTCTGTACTGCCACAGTAGAAGCAACTCCCCTCAGCGTGGCGGACCTCCTGGCTAGACTTGACCATCTTAACTTGGTATATTTGCATAGACTCTGGAGAAGACACCGGAGGGGATGCTGGTTGCGAGACTGGCCTTTGAAAGGCTGGTGCAAGGCACAGGGGTCTTCTCTCACGGGTCGCCTCCTTAGAACGCTCCTGAAAACGGATGTCGATCCGTGTAGCTAATGACACCAGGTCGTCCAGAGAGAGGTATATCACGACCGGCTAGCTCATCCTTGATCCGTCTGGAAATGCCCTCTCAAAAGGTGGACACCAGAGCCTCATTGTTCCAGGCAAGTTCAGATGCGAGGGTGCGGAAACGCACGGCATACTGCCCCACAGAGAGACTCAGTTGGCGGAGTCGGAGAAGAGAGGAGGCAGTCGAAGATTTTCATCCGGGCTCATTGAACACCTTCCGGAAAGCCGCGAGGAAGGCCTGGAGGTTGGACACCGGAGGATCCCCTTCTCCCACGGTTAAGCCACGCCGATGAATGCCACCTTGGCCCGGTCGGAGATGAACTGGTGTGCCAGGAGCTCAAAGTGTAGCGTGCACTGATTTATGAAGCCCCGACATAGAACAGGGTCACCACCAAAACGTGGAGGTGCAGAAAGCTGGGGTCCAAAGCCGGATGCCACAGCGCAACTGGGTTGAGGTGCCGCCGAAGCGGGTGCCGCTTGGTTAGAGGCGGACACAGTCGAGGTGTGCAGCGCGTCCAGGCGGGAGTTGACTGTCCACAGATAGGACAGGATAGCATCCTGTTGGGATCTCTGGCAAGAGACCTCTTGGTACAGGTCTGAGAGCGAAGGAGCCTGGGAGCCACCGGATTCCATGACCTGTGCAAACTGTTACGGATCTGGGGGTGGAACCTCTGTGCTGTGATACAAGGAGGGACCAGAGGGGTTTAACTAAGTGCCTACCCGGACCGACCCTGGCCACACGGCGGCTTAGTCAACTCCGTGAACCAAGGAGGGACCGGGAAGGTGAACCAGGTGCCACTCTGGGACCGACCTTGTGTGAGAGCAGGCGACTCCCACGGGATGGATGGTCAAAGCCAACAGGCATAGCAGATGAGCACGACTGGTAGACAGGCAGGTGATGCGGGTAGACAAGCAGGCGGGCACGGCCGACAGGCAGGCAGGCGGGCACGGCTGATAGACAGGCTGACGGGTACGGCTGATAGACAAGCTGGCGGGCATGGCTGATAGTCAGGTGGGCACGGCAGATAGACAGGCAGGCAGGCACAGCTGATAGACAGGATGGCGGGCACTGGAACCTGAGGACTGAGGAGAGTGTTAGCACACAAACAACAATCTTGCACAGGAATCTCCATTTTGGAGGAGATGCCTTATATAAGAGCAGTCCTCCGGCCATTGGTCGGGGACTCTTTAGGACGGCGTGAGCGGCCCCTTTAAGAGGGAGGTTGAGTGTGCGTGCCCTAAGTACTGTACCCGAGGAACGGCGTGTGGTGCGCTCACCCCGGGCAGATGCAGCAGGGGAGCTGGAGGACGCCGGCCCGGGACCGGGGCGGTGAAGGGATCGGCGTCTCTGCCCGGCAGGAGGCAGAGATGCCGACGCTACAGCTATTGTATGTAGGTTTCCCATATTGGACTGAATTTACCCATAGCAATTTGTTTTCAAGACATTTCTGCAACTGTTCAGTTCATCTAAATGACACTGGCAAAAATCCAAGTGGTTGCCCCCAAAACACCCCAAATCAGTTGATTGGAATGGATTTTCAGACAAATAAATTTCTTCAACAATGTGAATTCACTATTGAGCTAGAGCTACATGGCAATGCAAATTTATCTTCAAATCACTGTTTACAAAACAAGCCACTATTACAATTCTGGGGTTACTTTAACTATGGGAAATAAATCCTTTCAAATTTTCTTCCTGTCAGAAAATACTGAAGTCCCCTCTAGTCACTATGACACTTGAATCTTGGAGGACTTCATGTCACTGAGAAACTCTAGCCAAAAGGTCAGTGGGAAAAACTTCTCTATTTAGTTAATGTATGTAATGATTTTGCCACCTTAAATAATACATTTTTACACTTTATTTTTAAATTCGTAAGGTTAATAATATATCACAACGAGGGAGAGAAAGACATGGTTTATGTCTTGTTATATCTTCAAAGTTTCCTTGCCCATTTATTTTACATTGGCAATTCGCAATTCTGCCACCCATGAGCTGAAGACCTGACTGGCTGGGGATATGCTGCCTAAAGGATTTGTCCCATCTGAATTTCTATGTACTATAACAAAGTCTAATTGTCAAACTAGACAGTTTCTAAATTAAAAATATTGTTTGATGTGCAGTTTTTATTAATTCCATCAAAGTGGAAGCTGCATGATTTAGTGGCTTTCCACTTGGAATCATAGAAGGTTGTCCATTCCATAATCAAGATACCTCTTTGTGTAACATATGTGTACCCTAACAGAAGTTGGTAAGGTGGCACAACCTCTTTTAAGCTAGTTTTTTTTTCCAAAAAGAAGGACGAAGGAGTGCAGATGCTACATTTAACTTGCCTGAAGGCTGTATGTATGTAATCACCATATAAGTCCTATCAATCATATCATCATATCTTGGTCAAGAAGGATATTTTCCCCAAAATAGGCAAATAACATCCTGCATACATAATTTGTTTTATTGCCTTTTCCTGAAAAAATATTGTAGGATCACAATTTGAACCAAATGAATCCATGAATTTTTTAGGATTTTGCAACCCTAAAATTCACTGGTTTATTGAAAATAACTGGAAACGGAATATATAAAAATTGGTGTTAAGAAGATCTTAGAACAGGCAGATGTTTTGTTTCACATTGTTTTTTTCCTTTAAATCAACAGGAGTCAACAACTCACCTCCAGGCGGAAAACGAAAGAGCTTAACAAATGCTGCGTTTATGTTGGCAACATATCTCAAAACTCAGGCTTGGAGTGAGCTTGCATTCACCTCATCTCCCCCGTAGATTGAGAAATAAAATGCCTTGTGGAGTTTCAGGAATTTTAGATTAATAGCAGTTTGGTGGTTGTTCTGGCTGTGTATCATCGGTCATCTATCTTTTATATTATGATATTATATCACATGGTTACATGATCAGTGATATCTGAACACTTTTCTACTCTACTATTTGCTTGTACAAGGAGTTCATAATGTTTTGTATTTTTTAATACGTCGGTATCAATTGTTAAAAAAACAGTAAAATATAAAAACTCTCTCACTGTACAGTACAGGCCAAAAGTTTGGACACACATTCTCATTTAAAGATTTTTCTGTATTTTCATGACTATCAAAATTGTACGTTCACACTGAAGGCATCAAAACTATGAATTAACACATGTGGAATTATATACTTAACAAAAAAGTGTGAAACAACTGAAAATATGTCTTATATTCTAGGTTCTTCAAAGTAGCCACCTTTTGCTTTGATGACTGCTTTGCACACTCTTGGCATTCTCTTGATGAGCTTCAAGAGGTAGTCACCGGAAATGGTTTTCACTTCACAGGTGTGCCCTGTCAGGTTTAATAAGTGGGATTTCTTGCCTTATAAATGGGGTTGGGACCATCAGTTGTGTTGTGCAGAAGTCTGGTGGATACACAGCTGATAGTCCTACTGAATTGACTGTTAGCTGCTTTTTTCTTGCCATAATACAAATTCTAAGTAAAGAAAAACAAGTGGCCATCATTACTTTAAGAAATGAAGGTCAGTCAGTGCGAAAAATTGGGCAAACTTTGAAAATGTCCCCAAGTGCAGTTGCAAAAACCATCAAGCGCTACAAAGAAACTGGCTCACATGAGGGCCGCCCCAGGAAAGGAAGACCAAGAGTCACCTCTGCTTCTGAAGATAAGTTTATCTGAGTCACCAGCCTCAGAAATCACAGGTTAACAGCAGCTCAGATTAGAGACCAGGTCAATGCCACACAGAGTTCTAGCAGCAGACACATCTCTTCAACAACTGTTAAGAGGAGACTTTGTGCAGCAGGCCTTCATGGTAAAATAGCTGCTAGGAAACCACTGCTAAGGACAGGCAACAAGCAGAAGAGACTTGTTTGGGCTAAAGAACACAAGGAATGGACATTAGACCAGTGGAAATCTGTGCTTTAGTCTGATGAGTCCAAATTTGAGATCTTTGGTTCCAACCACCGTGTCTTTGAACGACACAGAAAAGGTGAACGGATGGACTCTACATGCCTGGTTCCCACCATGAAGCATGGAGGAGGAGGTGTGATGGTGTGGGGGTGCTTTGCTGGTGACACTATTGGGGATTTATTCAAAATTGAAGGCATACTGAACAAGCATGGCTACCACAGCATCTTGCTGCGGCATGCTATTCCATCCGGTTTGCGTTTAGTTGGACCATCATTAATTTTTCAACAAAAAATCTTTAAATGAGAAGGTGTGTCCAAACTTTTGGTCTGTACTGTATATTGTAAGGTGGCTAATGGTTGCGTAGTCGATGGAAAGTATGTGTCACAGAGATGGCTGGTCTCTGTGATGTAACCCGGAGTGTTTTCTCTAGTGCAAGTAAGCACTAAGAGGATCGTTTGAGGAACCTGGGACCGGGTTAGGGTAGTTAAGAGAGATGGGCGGGTCCAGCTACCCACATAACTCACCTCTGGATGTGGTTAACAGCCTACATAATGGAGGCTATTGTTTGGCACATGGTCTGTGTGTCTGGAGGAAGAAGGAAGAATCACTGCTGCACGTTTTTTGGGGTATGTCTCTACCAGCTATGCACATCTACAGGCTGAAATTTTGCTCATTCTTCTTTGCAAACTAGCTCTAGCTCAGTGAGATTGGATGGAGAGTGTCTGTGATTAGCAATTTTCAATCTTGCCACAGATTTTCAGTGGGATTTAGGACTAATTATAATAATAATAATTTTTATTTATATAGCGCCAACATATTCTGCAGCACTTTATAATTAAGCGGGGACATGTACATACAATAAATTCAATACAAGGTAAGTTTAAAGAGTTACATTAGGTATGAGGCCCCTGCTCGCAAGCTTACATTCAACAAGGAAATGGGTGGACACAATAGGTGAAAAGTGCTTGTTATTTCAGGTCTGGCAATTATAATAAGTAGGGATTTTCATATAAAGCTGTGATCCGGTCATCAGTCCCTATGTTTAAGTGCAATAATCAAGTATCGAGTGCAGTTATCATGTGCATGGAGGGTGTAGAGACAGATGAAGAGTAGGGTGCAGATTCTGAATAATATTTAGAAGGAGGGAACAGGGGAAAGTTAGTTTACTGAGTAGTTGAGGTGGTAGACTTGTTTAAAGAAATGGGTTTTTAAAGCGCGTTTGAAGATGCGGTGGCTAGGCATCAGTTGGATCATCTGGGGTAGAGCATTCCAGAGAACTGGCGCAGCACAAGAGAAGTCTTGAATATGGAGGTGCAAGGTTCGGATTATGGGGGATGTTAGTCTTAGGTCATCTGTAAAACGGAGGGCACGTGTAGGGCGATAGACAGAGATGAGAGAGGAGATATAAGGTGGTGCAGAACTGTGGAGGGCTTTGTGGGTGAGAGCGATGAGTTTATATTGGACCCTGTAGCGAATGGGTAACCAGTATAATGACTGGCACAAGATGGAGGCATTGGTGAAGCGGCTGGACAGAAATACAACCCTGGCTGCCGCATTCAGGACAGATTGGAGACGATAAAGTTTGGTAAAAGGGAGACCAATCAGAAGAGAGTTGCAGTAGTCCAGACGAGAGTGAATAAGAGCGACAGTAAGAGTTTTAGCAGTTTCAAAGATGAGAAAAGATCGGGTTCTGGAGATGTTTTTAAGATGTAGATGACAAGAGCAAGTGAGTGATCGAATATAGGGAATAAAGGAAAGTTTAGTGTCAAATATGACCCCAAGGCAGCGAGCATGCTGCTTGGGAGTTATAGTTGAACCCTCCAAGGTAATTTTGATGTTAGGTAGAATTAGGTTAGTAGAGGGGAGAAACACAAGAGGTTCAGTTTTGGAGAGATTCAGTTTAAGATTGAGGGAGGACATGATGCTAGAGATGGCAGACAAACAATCCTTGGTATTTTGTATTAGGGTAGGGGTGATGTCAGGGGAAGAAGCGTATAACTGGGTGTCGTCAGCATAGAGATGATACTGGAACCCAAATCTGCTGATTGTTTGTCCAATAGGGGCAGTGTATAGAGAGAAGAGGAGGGGGCCTAGGACTGAGCCCTGTGGAACCCCGATAGTAAGGGGACGAGGACAGGAAGAGGAGACAGAAAAAGATACAGTAAAGGAGCGGTCAGAGAGGTAGGAGGAGAGCGAGGAGAGAATGGTTTCCTTGAGGCCTATACAGCGAAGCATAGTGAGGAGGAGCTGGTAATCCACAGTGTCAAATGGGGCAGAGATATCCAGGAGAATCAGCAGGGAGCAGTGACCTTTGGATTTGGCTGTTAGTAGATCATTAGAGACTTTAGTGAGGGCAGTTTCAATGGAGTGTAAAGAGCGGAAACCAGATTGTAGAGGGTCGAGAAGACAGTTATCTGAGAAATAGCAGATTAGACGGGAGTGGACTAAGCATTTCAGGAGTTTAGAGATGAAACAAAAATTAGAGACAGGTCTGTAGTTAGCAGTGGTCCAGGGATGGTTATTTAAGTAAAGGGGTTATGATTAGAGATGAGCGTTGTTCGACTCGAACTGTTCGCCAATCTCAAATTCGAGCTGTTTTGGGCGGTGTTCGAGCCGTTCGGCGAACACGAACGATTTGAAAAAAATTCGGCTGTTCGAGGTTATGTTCGATAACTGTTCGTGCACCAAAATTATAACTGGATTTTTTCTCAGTAATGATGAAAATGAATGTTAATATGCAATTTGAGTGTACAGCGGGGCGAGGGGAGGGGCAGGGGATGGATCTCTGCAGGAATAATGAAGATCTCGATTTTTTTTTCTCTTTCCCGCATTTACAGTGGGGAGGTGCAATCTGTCAGCCTATCAGCATCGCACACACGGAGCGAAGTGCTTTTTTTCACACAAGCAAGGGCATGTGTCATTGGCAGTGTATGTCACATGTCCTTGCCCTATAAGACCCAGCCATTTTCCCCGTCGCCACCATTTTCTCACTGCTGCAGCAGCGTGTTAGACGGCACCGCTGTTGCTGTGTGCGCTATACCTTGTTAATTTCAAGCCAATTTTCGCACAAATCTACAGATAGCTTGGGAGTAGGGAATAGTTGTGATTGCAGTCCTTTTAAGGACTAGGTTACAGCATTTCCTACGAGTTTTATCAGGCAGGTCTGTGCTCTTAAATAGATAGGTTGTGGGAGTAAAGACTAATTGTAATTGCAGTCCTTTTCAGGACTAAGTTACATCGTTCCTATCAGTTTTTGCCAGACAGGTCTGTGCCAGTGCTGTGCAAGTTTTTTTCACAGCATTTGGCTAAATCTAGCAAAGCTAATCCTTTTTGGCCTATTGCAGAGTGTGTTAGTCAGTGGAGTAGCCTATCTGTGTTGCAAGCTACACCACCTGTGTATAGAATACCAATTTTTTTACTGCACCTAGTGAAGTAAAACCTTTTGGGCATAGCATCATTCTATTAGTCCATCTATACTGACCTCCATCACGTTGCAAATTGAATATAATTTTTTTCTGCATCTAGCTCTGAAAAAATATTTGGGCTTCTAGCAGTGTGTGGGACTTGTTGTATAAGTCCATCTATACTGACCTCCATCAGGTTGCAAACTGAATATAATTTTTTTCTGCATATAGCTCTGAAAAAATATTTGGCCTTCTAGCAGTGTGTGGGACTTGTTCTATTAGTCCATCTACACTGACCTCCATCAGGTTGCAAACTGAATATAATTTTTTTCTGCATCTAGCTCTGAAAAAATATTTGGGCTTCTAGCAGTGTGTGGGACTTGTTCTATTAGTCCATCTATACTGACCTCCATCAGGTTGCAAACTGAATATAATTTTTTTCTGCATCTAGCTCTGAAAAAATATTTGGCCTTCTAGCAGTGTGTGGGACTTGTTCTATTAGTCCATCTATACTGACCTCCATCAGGTTGCAAATTGAATATAATATTTTTCTGCATCTAGCTCTGAAAAAATATTTGGCCTTCTAGCAGTGTGTGGGACTTGTTCTATTAGTCCTTCTATACTGACCTCCATCAGGTTGCAAATTGAATATAATTTTTTTCTGCATCTAACTCTGAAAAAATATTTGGCCTTCTAGCAGTGTTTGGGACTTGTTCTATTAGTCCAGCTATACTGACCTCCATCAGGTTGCAAATTGAATATAATATTTTTCTGCATCTAGCTCTGAAAAAATATTTGGCCTTCTAGCAGTGTGTGGGACTTGTTCTATTAGTCCATCTATACTGACCTCCATCAGGTTGCAAATTGAATATAATATTTTTCTGCATCTAGCTCTGAAAAAATATTTGGCCTTCTAGCAGTGTGTGGGACTTGTTCTATTAGTCCATCTATACTGACCTCCATCAGGTTGCAAATTGAATATAATTTTTTTCTGCATCTAGCTCTGAAAAAATATTTGGCCTTCTAGCAGTGTGTGGGACTTGTTCTATTAGTCCATCTATACTGACCTCCATCAGGTTGCAAATTGAATATAATTTTTTTCTGCATCTAGCTCTGAAAAAATATTTGGCCTTCTAGCAGTGTGTGGGACTTGTTCTATTAGTCCATCTATACTGACCTCCATCAGGTTGCAAATTGAATATAATTTTTTTCTGCATCTAGCTCTGAAAAAATATTTGGGCTTCCAGCTGTGTGTGGGACTTGTTCTATTAGTCCATCTATACTGACCTCCATCAGGTTGCAAACTGAATATAATTTCATTTCTGCATCTAGCTCTGAAAAAATATTTGGCCTTCTAGCAGTGTGTGGGACTTGTTCTATTAGTCCATCTATACTGACCTCCATCAGGTTGCAAATTGAAAATAATTTTTTTCTGCATCTAGCTCTGAAAAAATATTTGGCCTTCTAGCAGTGTGTGGGACTTGTTCTATTAGTCCATCTATACTGACCTCCATCAGGTTGCAAATTGAATATAATTTTTTTCTGCATCTAGCTCTGAAAAAATATTTGGGCTTCCAGCTGTGTGTGGGACTTGTTCTATTAGTCCATCTATACTGACCTCCATCAGGTTGAAAACTGAATATAATTTTTTTCTGCATCTAGCTCTGAAAAAATATTTGGCCTTCTAGCAGTGTGTGGGACTTGTTCTATTAGTCCATCTATACTGACCTCCATCAGGTTGCAAATTGAATATAATATTTTTCTGCATCTAGCTCTGAAAAAATATTTGGCCTTCTAGCAGTGTGTGGGACTTGATCTATTAGTCCATCTATACTGACCTCCATCAGGTTGCAAATTGAATATAATTTTTTTCTGCATCTACCTCTGAGAAAATATTTGGCCTTCTAGCAGTGTGTGGGACTTGTTCTATTAGTCCATCTATACTGACCTCCATCAGGTTGCAAACTGAATATAATTTTTTTCTGCATCTAACCCAGACAATAGTTTTGGCCTAATACCACAGTTTGGCCACTCAGCTCTGCTCGCTTCCCATCCATTGTTTTTTTGTGCAAACAACTCCAGAGTTGTGAATTAGTTAACCACCAAAATGAGTGGAAAAAGGCCTGCTGCTGGTGGAAAGGGGAATAGGCGTGTTGGGAAGGGGAAAAAAGGTTGTGTCCGTGGAGTAGGTGCTAAAGCAACAGTAACATCTGCAGAAGAAAGACCATCTTCCAGCAAAAATAAAATATCTACTTCTTTTAGCGGACAATGTGATAAGATCCCTTTCTTACGGTCATGCCAATCGCTACAAATTCCAGATGAGGCACAAAAACAGCAGGTGCTTCAACGGATATCAAGTGCTCCTTTAAGTGGGCTCTCCTCCACATCAACTTCAACATCACAAATACTCCAGTCCTCAGAGGTGTCACCCCAATCGCACTTGCTTCCTCACAGCTCCCAAATCTCCAGCTGCCCATCTGAGTATGAGGTAGAACAGATGGTTGAGTCTGCAGAGCTGTTTACTCATACTATAGCCTGGGAATCAGAGGTCGGCTCCAGCGCTTCTGTGAATCCAGACGAGGAAATGATCTGTACTGATGCCCAGAATCTTTATGAGTCGGATCCAGGACCAGACGCAGAAGGTTCTGACCATAATGTAGACCCTCATTCCCAAACTGTAACTCTTGTTGGTGGAGACAATGAGGAAGACGATGATGAGACTCAAATACCTGATTGGAGCGACAACTTTAGTTTTTTGTCAGGGCAGGAACAGGTTGGCTCTGAGGACGACGGGTGTGATAACACACAGGGTCATGATGATGAGGTTGGAGATCCCACTTACTGTCAACCCACATTCAGCCAAGAGATGAGGTCAGCAGTGGAGGTGGAGGAGGATGCTAGTGACGACGAGGTCAGGTTGCACCTTCCTGGACAGAGACGTAGTACTGGAAGCACGTCAACAACTGCATCCTCAAACACAACTCTGCCTCTGACCACAAGTCGTGGTGGTTCTTCAGGTCGCATGGGTGCTAAGCCTTGCATAGCCTGGGCATTTTTTCAGATCGATAAAGATGACCCAACTCGTGTTATCTGTAATATTTGTCAGCAAAAGCTAAGTAGAGGCCAAAAAATACATAGTTTAAGAACTTCATGCATGAACCGGCACATGGACATGAAGCATAAGTTGCAGTGGGAAGCTCACTGTGCTACAATGCGGCCTAGCCGGCCGGGCCAACCGCTGTCTGCCACATCTTGTGCATCCGCAGCCTCTTCATCCTCTGTGACTGGGGGGACAGCAGTCACACCTGTTTTGGGACGCAGACCTGACACCTCTTTGCCCGCAACAGCCAGCGTGATTGGCAGGTCATCATTGTCTTTGTAGGTGGTAACACCAGCTGGTGTTCAGCGCTGTCCGACATTGATAGCACCACCTTTGGATCAAGGCAACCTAACATGTCTGCCTGCATCTTCCTCACAGACCGGCAGTTTGCCGGGGACACCCTTCTCAACCCCGTCTAAGCACAACAGCCAGCCCTCAGTCCCTCAGATGTGGACAAGTAAAAGACCATTTCCTCCTAGCCATGAGAAAGCTAAGAGGTTGAATTTCACCATCTGCAAGCTCTTGGCTACAGAAATGCTGCCTTTCCACCTGGTGGACACAGAGGATTTTCGAGACCTTTTGTCCGTCGCAGTGCCCCAGTACCAGATGCCCAGTCGGCACTACTTCTCAAAGAAAGGTGTGCCTGCGCTCCACCAGCATGTCGCACACAAAATCACCGCTTCTTTGAGAAACTCTGTGTGTGACAGGGTGCATTTCACCACAGACACATGGACGAGTAGGCATGGACAGGGGCATTACATGTCGCTGACTGGGCACTGGGTAACTATGGTGACAGCAGGACCAGGGGCTGCTGTCCAAGTCTTGCCGTCCCCACGAGTTGTGCGTCAATCCTCTTTATGTCAAAGTTCCTCCACTGCTTCTGCCTCCTCAACCTCCTCTCCGTCCTCCACCTGCACCCAAAGCCTGTCTGGTCATGCCACAAGCTTTCTAACTGCGAAGAAGGGATCCTGCACACCTCCTTACTATGCTGGCAGTAGGGCTCAAATTCACCAGGCGGTTTTTACTTTGAAATGTCTGAGGAGTTGTGGTCAGCTCTGGAGAACCAATTTCATGAATGGTTGTCTCCACTGGATCTGAAACCAGGGAAGGCCGTGTGCGACAATGCTGCAAACCTGGGTGCGGCCCTTCACCGGGGCAATGTCACACATGTGCCTTGTATGGCTCACGTGTTGAACCTGGTTGTCCAGCAATTTTTAGCCCACTATCCCGGACTAGATGGCCTTCTGTAGAGGGCATGGTCGCTGTGTGCTCACTTCCGCCTTTCGCATCCCGCAGCTCAGCGACTTACATCTCTACAGAAGTCGTTGGGCCTGCCACTTCACCGGCTAAAATGCGACGTGCCTACCCGGTGGAATTCAACTCTGTACATGTTGCAGTGACTGTGGCAGCACCGACTAGCCCTGGTGCAATACGTTCTGACGTATAGCCTGGGCCAACGGGATCCAGAGGTGGGGCAAATCACACTGGAGGAGTGGTCTCAGATCAGGGACCTATGCACCCTTCTGCACAGTTTTGAAATGGCGACGAAGATGTTTAGTGCTGACGATGCCATTATCTGCATGACTATTCTGGTGACTTACATGCTGGAGCACATGTTAAACAGAATTCGGAGTCAGGTGGTGGCACAAGAGGAGGTGGAGGAAGTAAAGGAGGAGGAGTTGTATGCGGAAGGGCTAACATCTGCAAGGTCCAGACGGTCGGCAGCACCAAGGCGGCAGGCATGTGAGGGTGGGGGAGATGGTTTTACCAGGGCGCATGGTAGCAGCCAAACTAGTGAGGAAGGTGCAGGAGCCCAGGAAGAAGTGGAGGACGAACTGATGGAAGACTCATCAGATGAGGGAGACCTTATGTAGCTTCGGCGTCCCTGCCTCCTGTTAGGCAGGGACGCCGTTCCCCTCACCTCTCTGCTCCGTGCCCGGCGTCTTCCTCCCGCTCTGCTGGCAGCGTGCACTGCTTCCCGGCCTCTGTGCTTAGGGCGCGCGCGCGCTCCCCCTCTCTTACAGGGGCCGCGCGTGCCGTCCTAAGGAGTCCCCGGCCAATGGCCGGAGGACCTCACCATATATAAGGCACCTCCTCCAATATGGAGGTGCCCAAGCAATGTTGTTGCAAAGCCTTTCAATTCTGCTTCAGCCCTCAGGTCCCCTTACCAGTTACCTGCCAGTCACCTGCCAGATTCCTGCTTGATACCTGCCTGATATCTGCTTACCTGCTTGCTATCCTGTGGTCCGACAGTCTGCCTACCAGCACCTGCCAGTCTGTCTATGGATCAGTCCGCCTACGGACCAGGAAGTACCTGCTAGATACCTGCCTGCCTGTCCAGAGATTCTTACTTGCTCACCTGGGAGCGCTCCCCTGCTACCTGCCTGCTAGCCTACCTGGAGGCTTAGCCGTCACTTGCTGTGACCACCTGCCAGTCCAGAAACTCTTGCCCGCTCACCTGGGAGCGCTCACCTGCTACCTGCCTGCTAGCCTACCTGGAGGCTCTGCCGTCACTTGCCGTGACCACCTGCCAGTCCAGAGACTCTTGCCCGCTCACCTGGGAGCGCTCACCTGCTACCTGCCTGCTGGCCTACCTGGAGGCTCTGTCGTCACTTGCCGTGACCACCTGCCTGTCCAGAGACTCTTGCCCGCTCACCTGGGAGCGCTCACCTGCTACCTGCCTGCTAGCCTATCTAGAGACTCTTTCCCTGCTGTCACTTGCCGTGACCACCTGCCCGTCTAGAGACTCTTTCCCTGCTGTCACTTGCCGTGACCACCTGCCCGTCTAGAGACTCTTACCCTGCTGTCACTTGCCGTGACCATCCGCCTGTCAAGAGACTGTCCCCGTCACTTGCCGTGACTTCCTGCCCTTCTACCCAGAGACTGTCCCTGTCACTTGCCGTGACTACCTGCCTGCCTTCCCTGGGAGCCACCCGCTTCCTTACAAGGACTGCCCCTTTGTATAGTTGCTCAGAGATTCCACCTCCCAGACCCGTTACACCTTGATCACATTTCTGTTGTGCGAGGTTGGGGGGAGAGGACAGAGGAAGGAAGCATGATTGTTACCTCGCCACCAACACAACAGGGACTTGGTGCTCCTGGATGCGCAAGACACATGAGTGCCTTCTTGCTGCACTACCTGCAACATGACCCTCGAATTGGGAGAATTAGAAATAATCCTGACTACTGGGTTGCCACACTGTTAGATCCCCGGTACAAAAGTAAATTTGCAGAAATTATTCCTGCCATAGAAAGGGATGCACGCATGCAGGAGTATCAGCAGAGACTGTTGCAGAATCTTACATGTGCTTTTCCACAAAACACCAGTGGTGCACGTAGTGAATCTCACAGTTCCAACTTGCCAACCGTGGGACCGTCGAGTGTTCAGCACTCAAACCTTAACAGAAACACAGTATCTGCTGGTAACATCAATTTTGCGGAATCATTTCACCACTTTTTTAGCCCATCCTTTGCAAGGTCACAGGAGACAAGAAGTCTGACACATAGTCAACGCCTAGAGACGATGGTACAGGAGTATCTCCAAGTAAACATTGAAGCCATGACTGTGTCACTGGACCCTTGCTCTTTTTGGGCTTCCAATCTGGATAAATGGCCGGAGCTAGCCACTTACGCCTTGGAGATTTTGTCATGCCCCGCAGCCAGCGTTCTGTCTGAACGTGTGTTCAGCGCTGCTGGTGGTGTGCTGACAGATAAGCGCACGCGGCTCTCCACTGATAATGTAGACAGACTCACGTTCATAAAGATGAAAAAATCATGGATCCGAAATGACTTTTCTACCCCTGTGTCATCCTGGGGAGAGTAAAAGCTTGATGATTTGTTAAAATCACCTCACCAACCGTTTTAAGCTTTCAAATTACTAATCATGTTTTTCTGTATCTTGGCTGGAAAATAATTTGGGCTTTGTAGCAGTGTGCAGTACTGATTCTATTAGGCCATCTATACTAAGCTCCACTAGATTTAAAATTAATAATAATTTTTAGCTGCTTCTAGCCCGGAAAATAATTTTGGGGCTCCGAGATGCGCAAGATACATAAGTGCCTTCTTGCTGCACTACCTGCAACATGACCCGCAGATTGTCAGAATTCGAAGAAATCCTGAGTACTTGGTTGCCACACTCTTAGATCCCCCACATTCTTCGATCAACCTTTTCATTTTAATAAAGACCAAAAAAATGGTCATTTTTGAAATTATAAGCATTAGCAGGTTATTAGAAACTGAAATCAAACAGTTTTCAACTCAAAACTTTATTCTAGGTGATGTTACATTTGCACATAGGACCCCTTGTTCGAAAGGAGCTTCTGAACTCTCTCATCCATTGAATTTGTCAGGTTTTGGATGGTTTCTGCTTCAATTGTTTTGCATGAGGACAGAATACCCTCCCAGAGCTGTTGCTTAGATGTGAACTGCCTCCCGCCATCATAGACACTCCTTTTGATGATGCTCCAGAGGTTCTGAAGGGGGTAGAGGTCAGGGGAGCATGGGGGTCACACCATAAGTTTGTCCCCTTTTATGCCCATATCAGCCAGAGATGCAGATGTGTTATGTGCAGCATGAGACGGTGCATTATCATGCATGAAAATGATCTTGCTGTGGAATACACGGTTCTTCTTCTTGAACCATGGCAGGAAGTGCTGTTTGAGAAACTCCACATACATTATAGAGTTAATCTTTACCCCTTCAGGGATCCTAAAGAGGCTGACAATCTCTCTCCCCATGATTCCAGCCCAAAACATTACTCCACCTCCTCCTTGTTGGCGCTGTAGTCATGTTTGCATGGGGTGTCCATCAACCAGCCATCCTCCACTCCATCCATCTGGACCATCGAGCGTTGCACGGCACTCATCCGTGAACGAAACAGTTTTGAAATCAGTCTTCATGTAATGTTTGGCCCACTGGAGCCGTTTCTGCTTGTGTGCAGTGGATAGAGGAGGTCGACAGGATGGCGTACGCACAGTTGCAAACCTCTGAAGGACCCTGAATCTTGTTGTTCGGGGGACGTTGGAGGCACCAGCAGCTTCAAAAACTTGTCTGCTGCTATGACAAGGCTTTTTTGCCGCTGCTCTTTTAACCTGACGTAATTGCCTGTAGGAAAGAGTCCTCAATTTGCCCTTATCAGCACGCACACGTGTGTACTGTGAATCAGCTACATACTTCTTGATTGCCAAGACACTTCATCCTGATCATCGCACAATGTTGCTTGTAGTCATGCGTTGACCTAAACACTCCACAATTTGTTGCTTCTCAGCAGCCGACACATCCTTTTTCTTTCCCATTTTGGCAGAAAATGTAGGCTGCTTAATAATGTGGGACAGGCTTCTTAAGTAGTCTTGCCGTTCTTTGGACACACCTGCCAAACTAATTAGCACAGGTGTCTGAAATTGCTTACAGTGATATAAAGAGCCCTGACACACATCACCATCAATGAGTTTAACTGACAAACAAACAAATTCTTCCCTTATCACTCCTAAACACTTTTTGCATAATAATTTGGAACACAGTGTACATGTGTTTTTCCACAAAACACCAGTGGTTCACGTAGTGAATCTTACAGTTCTAACTTGCCAACCGTGGTCTGTATGGAGTTGTTCAATAAAGGGCCCAAAATTAAGATAACATAGATGGGAGAGGTCTCTATGAATAGGAATTCCTAAGAATTTGATAGCCTGTGAGGGCCAGGCAAAGGGAAAGTTGGACTGGATGGAATCCTGTATGGATTTGGGGAGGGAGACATCGAGGGCCACAGATTACGCTGTATTGATTTTAAAATTTGACCATGTAACAAAGTGATCTATTTCTGCCATAACAGCCTGCTGATGGATATATGTGATTGACATCATCAGCAAATGCAGAGCACTTGCACTCGGTGCCTCCCACCTCAATCCACCTAATATTGGGGTTATGACGAATTGATGAGAGCAGGTGCTCCGTCACTAGGATGTATAAGAGAGGGGACAGAGGACATCCCTGCCTTGTCCCATTGGAGATTATGAAAGGTGATGAAAATGTTCTGACGCGCCCCCTGGGCCTTTGGGACATCCGGAGCCGGACCCTTTTTGGTGGATGCTGGTGTTTGTAGTCTCCGTGGCGGCGACCCGGTTCCGTGGCTCAGGGCGGTCAAACCAGTGGCGGAACTATTTATGTGGTTTTGATGTTTAAATGTCCGACTACGCCACCCGTGGATTGCGGTCAGAGTGAACCGCCGCTGCAGGGAAGACCGCGGAGGCTGGTGTTGTGGGTGCAGCAGAGCGTAGCATAACTCCCCACGGGAGGAGTATAGCCTCAGGGCAGTGTATGCGGAGGATGGGGGTGATGGTGCAGGGCAGCAGCAGTAATGACACGGAGTCAGTGATGCAGTCCAGGGCCTTTACTCACAGTTTTTATTATCCAGACCACTTCTGCAGGTAACGGCTGCCCACGTCGTACTGTGCTCACCAGGTGAGGGGCTCAGACAACTCCCAGATAACTTTGGAGCTCTTCACAGGACCCCCTTTGTGTATCCTTTGTCTGGCCTTTCTTACCAACCCTTCTGTCCGGCTGCCTCGGGCCTCCTCTTGGTAAACTTGGTGCCAGTTTCCCTGACTCTATGTGCTGCCCTCCAAGCGGGTGTAGCGAGGGGCTGCGCCACATAAAATGTCACAGCCTCTGGTTTCTAGCTGAGGGTCGTTTCCCGCCTCCACTAGTTTCGGGGACCGGTCTCCCCCTTTGGCCTGACCCCTCCACGCAGTTGGATTCGGGCGTGCGGTGGCGACTTGCCCGTCCACACCCCTGGGATCCCTTCGTTCCTTGTTCCTGGAGCCTTCTCCGCTCCTCTTCCAGGCCTGGGCCTCTGTTACTAGGCCCACCTCTGGAGCAGAGCTCATACAGAGCCCCTGCTCCCTGTCACTTCTGCTCAGACTTCTCTGCACTGAACTAAGATGGTGCCCACCTTTTATACTCCCTTCTCAATGCACCCAGGAACTGCTTCCTCCCTGCTCCTGCACTACAGGGTTCCCCTTCCTGAGTGTTCCCTCCCCCCACTCCAGCCAGGGACAGGGACTGTCGTGCCCATCTCAGGGGCATATTGGCCGCCCTGCCCCACGGCAATGTGGTGTAATGCATGCAGGTGTCGGGGTCCTGATCCACACTCCATCCTTACCTGAGAGTGAGATATCACACCTCTGGGTGAGGTGCAATACCTCTGCAGCAACCGAGCCCTCGGGATGCTACAGTTCCATTTATCTTCAGCCTAGGTGACGCATTGCGATACAGGCCCGTGATTTTGGCTATAAAAGGGTCCCCTAGACCCCTACCCCAAGCTTTTTAAGAGAATAATATATGGCGTGCCAGGAGACTCTATGGAATGCTTTGTCAGCATCCAACCAGAGTATCTAATTACAAATTTTTAACTGCATCTAGCCCAGGAAATACTTTGTACCTAGTAGCAGTGTCTGCTCGTCAGCGGATTATCCCGGCTGTTAAGCAAGCTACACCACCTGTAGTTTGGACACTTAATTTTTTCAAAGGAAATGCTTAGGGACCACGGGATACTCAGTGAAGAGCATCAGGAGGCACCCCAAGGCATAGGGGCTGGGACTGGCGGTAGGACGCCTTGCGGTGGACAGCCGACCTTGATCCTTATAAAAGCTTTTTAACTGCAGCAGCTTTAGTGGACGCTACTGGAGCTGGAATTACGCGGCTGCTGGCATGAGACTGGCCCTTCAATAGATCCTTGTAAAAGGATTTAAAGTGTATTCATTCAAATAAGAGAGACAATTTAAATGAAAAAGCTTAGAGCTGCCTCCACCACAGGGGGGCTCGCTCTACCCACCAGCGGACAGGCACCAGTATTGGGAGAGGGGGGCTGGCCGTCAGGGTCCACCGCGGCTCTGGCACAAACCCGGCGACACGGAGGTGGCACGGGCAGGAAAGGACTGGTCGTGTCGGCTTCTCACTTTTTGGATTTTAGAAGGGCATGACATGCCTATATCTGTGTCTCCCCCTCCTTTTACTCCTCCACCTCTTTTCTTTTCGCATGACTATATGTACTTGTCACTTTTCCATGTGTTAGTTATGTCTTCTGAGCAGTTTGTCAGCTTTTGGACACCTTTGAAGGTGTTTTCTATGTGTTTCTATGTGTTTTTGTTTGCCTGCCATTGGTTTTAATGGTGTTCGAAGGTGTTCGACGAACAGTTCAACGAACAGTTCGGCAAACACAAGGGTGTTCGACGAACCGAACCGAACTCGAACACTACGGGGGTGGCTCAACACTAGTTATGATGGCATGATTAAATGAGGAGGGAAAGATACCGGAAGAAAGAGAGAGGTTAAATATTTTAGTCAGGTGAGTGGTGACCACCGGTGAGAGAGACTGCAGGAAATGTGAAGGAATGGGGTCACTGTTGCAGGTTGTAGGCCGAGAAGAAGTGAGGAGCTGGGTAACTTCTTCTTCTGTAACAGACTCAAAGATGGCTAGTGTGCTTGGAGTGCAGCAAGGAAGGGTATCCAGGCATTGAGGAGATTGGGCTGAGATGTCCTGATGGATGTGGTTGATTTTTTCTAGGAAATAAGTGGCCAGATCCTCACTGCTGAGGGTGGTGATGGGGGCTGTGCTTTAGGGCTAAGGAGGGAGTGTAGGGTTTCAAAAAGTTGTTTTGGATTGTTGGATAGTGAAGGGATGAGGGTGATGAAATTTGGATTGTTTGGCCAGATGGAAGGCAGAGTTATAGGTTTTGATCATAAACTTATAGTGGATGAAATCCTCTGCTAAAAGAGATTTTCTACACTGGCGTTCAGCACACCTTGAGCAACGCTGAAGAAAATATGTTTGCATCGTGTGCCAGGGCTGCCGTGGTCTGTGTTGGATCTTTCTGCATGTAGAAAGTGCTGCTTCATCTAGGGCACTCTTCAGTGTATTATTGTAGTATGACAATGCTAAGTCTGGACAGAAGAGGGAGGAGATGGGGGCTAAAGATGTGTGGAAATTGTCTATAAGCTGCTGGGTATTAATGTTACGTGTATTCCTATAAGAGTGGTAAGTGGGGGTGTCCCGGGTGAGGAGACAATTTTTGACAGAGAAAGAAAGAAGGTTGTGGTCCGAGAGCGGGTGAGGGGAGTTAGTAAAGTCATGCAGCGAGCAGGGACAGGAGAAGACCAGGTCCAGAGTATTCCCGTTTTGATGCGTAGTAGAATTAGTAAACTGTGAAAGGTCGAATGAAGAGGTTAGAGAAAGTAGATGAGAGGCAGATTGGGAGACGGGATCATCGATGGGGATTTTAAAGTCTCCCATGATGTGGGTGGGGATGTCACAGGATAGAAAGTGAGGAAGCCAGGTGGCAAAGTGATCTAGGAACTGGCAGGAGAAGCCTGGAGGGCGATACACAGCTGCCACTCGCAGTGAGAAGGGTTTAAATAGTCTGATGGTGTGGACTTCAAAGGAAGGAAACATAAGTGAGGGAACCAGGGGGGATGACCTGGAAAGCCTATTGTGATGAAAGGAGCAGACCAACACCTCCATCCTGTCTGTTCTCAGGTCTGCGGTAGGTGAAAATTTCAGCCCACCAAACGAGAGAGCAGCGGCGGTGGTGTCTGACTGCTGGAACCAGGTTTCTGTAATAGCCGGAAGGTTAAGGGAATTACAGAGGAAAAAATCATGAATGTGAAGTGTACTGGAATTTGACAAGGCCATTCAAACACATGAATATGCTTTAATCTGAATTGTTCCATTGTAGCACAGGCAGTATATTTAGGGTCGTTGTCCTGCTGGAAGGTGAACCTATGCCCCAGTCTGAAGTCTTTTGTAGTCTCTAACAGGTTTTCCTCCAGTATTTCCTTGTATTTAGCTCCATCCACCTTCACATCAACTCTGACCAGCTTTACTATTCCTGCTGAAGAAAAGCATTCTCACAGCATGATGTTGACTCCATCACGATTGACGGTGGGGATGGGGTTTTCAGAGTGATGTGCAGTGTTTGTTTTCCTCCATACATAGCATTTTGCATTTAGCCCAAAAAGCCCAGACCAGAGCATCTGACCAGCGCACCTTCTTCCACATGTCATTTAGGGGACACAGCTAGCATGTTGAAGAAGGTGTATGAGAATGCGTGAGAAAATGTGTAGGTGGTTCTTTTAAGAATATTTTTAAACTTAAAAGTTGGCCCTGTACTGCAATTTCAGAGAGGAAGTCTATAATATTTGCTGCCTCCATTACAACTTTTACTAACAAAACATACTTATTTTTTTGTCAGTGAACTACATGTTTTCATTTCTCTGCCACTTTTCTTCATTTTAGATACATGACAGTGAACAATGCAAGGTTAGACCTTGTTCAAGGTTAGACATTGTTGAGTAGCATAGGTTATATATCTCAACATGCCCTGATACCGTACGTTGACAGCATTCACTTCTACAGTACTTCTACATGTTTTCATATTTCAGGATGCACTAACTAGAAATGAGCACATAAATTTGAGTGGAATTAAATTTTATTTAAATTTTACAAAAATCTTGATTTTTTTTATACGCTTCTGCATGGATGCAGCAAAATGATGTAAGATTCAAATACTGGGACAGGCTCCAACAGTACGGACTCTGGAATTCTAACTAGGATAGACACTTGTGCTGATTGAAGTACCGCTGGAACAGTTTCAGGGTTCAGGTACCGCTAGTGTGGTTTCAGGGTTCAGGTACCACAGGAGTGGCGTCAGGGTCCAGATACCACAGGAGCGGTGTCAGGGTTCAGGTACTGTAGGTGAGGCTTCAAAGTTCAGCTCTCACAGGACAGGTTTTGGGTTTAGGGACCGCCAGAGCGGCTTCAGGCTCAGGAACAACCAATGCGGATTCTAGTTCAGTGACCGCTGATGCTGTTTCAGGTACAGGGATCCCCAATGTGGCTTCAGGTTCAGGTACAAGACAGATCTCAGAAAATAGGTACAGGATCAAACACTAACTAACTCAAGGACAGGGACCTGACAACATACTAGTTACACACACACAGTAGGGAAACTACTGGTGTTGCTCAGGCACCTCCATACTGGGGAACTATTGGCTATTGGCTGGAGGCATTTCCAAAGTGCGTGAGCTGCCCCTTTAAGAATCAGGGAGCATGCGCACTAGGAGAGACCAGCATCGCGTGCGCAGGACCAACGAAACATGGCAGCTGAAAGCACAGCAGAGAGTGGGGACACCGCCGCACGCCTGGGGCAGTGAGTATGTCGCCATCCCTGCCGGGAGGAGGAGGAGTGGACATGCAGGGATGCCAACAACTAGCGTTACAAATTACATTACCATGAAAACTTAGCAGGGGTTCAGAATTTCATAATATTGCGTAGAGGTCATTGGTATAGAAGATGACCCACAGTGCACATAATAGTTAAATTAAAGCATGCACCTTAAAGGGGTTGTCCAGTACTTTTATATTGATGGCCTATCCTTAGAATAAGTTATTAATATCAGATGAGTGGGGGTGCGACACTCAGTGCTCCCACCAATCAGCTGTTCTCAGTGCTAGCAGAAGATGGATGTGACCAGTTAGGGAGCTGCACAGCTCCATCAACTGTATAGTGGCTGTCATAGAGAAAAAATAAAAATCCATAAGACATCTCCAGAGAGGGAGCATTGAATATACAAAATGGGATTAATTGTGGCTGAGAAAAAACTAGGCTGAGAGAAACTAATTCTAAATAGGAAAGAGAAACTAATTAAAACAGGGGAAGTTGAAAGAGAGCTAACACTTCAACCTCAACTGAAGTAGGGACCTCCTGTAGTGTCCAGGTAATTACAGCAGAGAAATTTGTTGAGAAAAAGAAAGAAGGTCTGAGATCCATATATTCAAGAGGCTGAGAAGTGAAAATGTAACACCTTCAGAGGTAACTCTTGTTCTCTTCAAGGAAAAACTGGAGAATTGCAGTTAGACACTCTGTCTCCGGTGTCCAGATATGAATATTGAGATTTTGCATGGATTGGATATTTTAGTATCATTGCAAAGTAATGCACATAATGCATTCATTCACATGACTGTAAGGCCATTCTAACCCCTCCAACTTAATAAAGGCCAGATAGTTGGTGCTATCCAGACCATGGTTAATCTCTATAGACAGATAAAATTGCGATAAGAAACATGACAACAATATCTATTGCAAGGAACCTCCAGGGCCGAAGATATCATATAAATTTGGGATCTCATGGAATTCGGAAGTATCTAACACATCCCACAATCAGCACCCCATGTGAGCTCATCAAGGGGGAATATGTAGGCGTAGCCTTGAGCTAATAAAAATTAAAGTTTGGGTTTCTGTCTTTGCTAACTCTGGAAGACACAGGTTCACTGTGAGAGTGTCCCATTTTCCCAATTGAAGTGCTTCCCTCCGCTAAGCTCTGAGCCATTTCCGTGACATCAGGTTTAGTAATTTTCTTTTGTTATTTCTTTTTATTTCATGTAATTGTATATATTGTATTGTTTTGTTCCCATTTGCATAATCTTTGTATATTTTTATAAACACTGCCTATCTTTCTGGTTTAAACATATAAACTTTATTAGCATTATTCCTCTTGCTCTGTAAACCGCACCCATGAAGCCATAAGCTACATGTAATGGGTGTTCAATCAGCCCGTATAAATAATTGATGGTGGCAGCTAGTAGTGGTTCCTTTTTTGGTGTTATTGTGGAGTTGGCAGTGACCATACAGAGATATATATACAGTACAGACCAAAAGTTTGGACACACCTTCTCATTTAAAGATTTTTCTGTATTTCCATGACTATGAAAATTGTACATTCACACTGAAGGCATCAAAACTATGAATTAACACATGTAGAATTATATACTTAACAAAAAAGTGTGAAACAACGGAAAATATGTCTTATATTCTAGGTTCTTCAAAGTAGCCACCTTTTGCTTTGATGACTGCTTTGCACACTCTTGGCATTCCCTTGATGAGCTTCAAGAGGTAGTCACCGGAAAAGGTTTTCACTTCATAGATGTGCCCTGTCAGGTTTAATAAGTGGGATTTCTTGCCTTATAAATGGGGTTGGGACCATCAGTTGTTTTGTGCAGAAGTCTGGAGGATACACAGCTGATAGTCCTACTGAATAGACTGTTAGAATTTGTATTATGGCAAGAAAAAAGCAGCTAAGTAAAGAAAAATGAGTGGCCATCATTACTTTAAGAAATGAAGGTCAGTCAGTGCGAAAAATTGGGAAAACTTTGAAAGTGTCCCCAAGTGCAGTTGCAAAAACCATCAAGCGGTACAAAGAAACTGGCTCACATGAGGACCGCCCCAGGAAAGGAAGACCAAGAGTCACCTCTGCTTCGGAGGATAAGTTTATCCGAGTCACCAGCCTCAGAAATCGCAGGTTAACAGCAGCTCAGATTAGAGACCAGGTCAATGCCACACAGAGTTCTAGCAGCAGACACATCTCTTCAACAACTGTTAAGAGGAGACTTTGTGCAGCAGGCCTTCATGGTAAAATAGCTGCTAGGAAACCACTGCTAAGGACAGGCAACAAGCAGAAGAGACTTGTTTGGGCTAAAGAACACAAGGAATGGACATTAGACCAGTGGAAATCGGTGCTTTGGTCTGATGAGTCCAAATTTGAGATCTTTGGTTCCAACCACCGTGTCTTTGTGCGACGCAGAAAAGGTGAACGGATGGGCTCTAGATACCTGGTTCCCACCGTGAAGCATGGAGGAGGAGGTGTGATGGTGTGGGGGTGCTTTGCTGGTGACACTGTTGGGGATTTATTTAAAATTGAAGGCATACTGAACCAGCATGGCTACCACAGCATCTTGCAGCGGCATGCTATTCCATCCGGTTTGCGTTTAGTTGGACCATCATTTATTTTTCAACAGGACAATGACCCCAAACACACCTCCAGGCTGTGTAAGGGCTATTTGACCAAGAAGGAGAGCGATGAGGTGCTACGCCAGATGACCTGGCCTCCATAGTCACCAGACCTGAACCCAATTGTGATGGTTTGGGGTGAGCTGGACCGCAGAGTGAAGGCAAAAGGGCCAACAAGTGTTAAGCATCTCTGGGAACTCCTTCCAGATTGTTGGAAGACCATTTCCGGTGACTACCTCTTGAAGCTCATCAAGAGAATGCCAAGAGTGTGCAAAGCAGTCATCAAAGCAAAAGGTGGCTACTTTGAAGAACCTAGAATATAAGACATATTTTCAGTTGTTTCACACTTTTTTGCTAAGTATATAATTCCACATGTGTTAATTCATAGTTTTGATGCCTTCAGTGTGAATGTACAATTTTCATAGTCATGAAAATACAGAAAAATCTTTAAATGAGAAGGTGTGTCCAAACTTTTGGTCTGTACTGTATATATATTTATATATATATATATATATATATATGTATATATATATATATATATATATTCCATGCATGGGAATCAGAACTGTATATATCATACACTCACTGTCAGTTCCCCAACAACTGTGGAAGCAGCCATGGCCTTGTCCATTACGCGTCAGCCATTTGCATAATTTTCCTGACAATTGGAAGCAGTGGAGTTGGGCTCCCATGATAAAATGGTGACTTCCTCGGCTGCTATTCGTGACAACTGGTGGCAGCGGTGGGATCTATGTGAACCCCCCTTCCCGGTTGTTATCCTTGACAACTTGTGGCAACTGGTGGGATCTGTGGGATCTCTCTAGTATCATCTGTGACAAAGGGGTAACAGTTGTGGGATCTGTGTAATGCCACTGGCTGTCATCCTTGTCAGGGGCAATGAATAGGGGTGGATCTTCAGTAACTCGCTTCAGCCACAATACAGTTGATGAAGCTGTGCTGTCCCACTCCACAACTGATCATATCCAGTAGGCGCCCACACCAGGAGCAGTTGATTTGTGGGTTTGACAGTGTTTATAACATGAAAACCCAATATTTTGGTGTATGTTCCTCTGTATAATTTCCTTGTATTTACAGTAAACTGTATTGCCCTGCCATTCCATTATACACTGTGATCATCAACTACACCTTTTCACTGGAGTGGATACCAGTCTCCTTAAATGCTGGGTCCATATGTTCTACCCCTAACCTGTCACTTAAGCTCTTACTAGAACTCCGTAACCATTCTGTGCCCTCAGTCTGAGCACATATGCTTGAGGGACAGTTCGAAAGTGAAGGAAAGTGATTTTCACTGCTTATTTTCAGATGCAGTAAACTATCAGACTACAATGTATTTACGATTTTGGTTTCCTCTGAACATTCTTGTAAGTGTAGTAAAAGTATTTCCGACTGAAGTATAAAATCAGTTGACACACTTCTAGAGTGTGAACATTTGTGGTTTTGGGGTTTTTTTGGGAGATGTGTGTGCAAAGCCAAGATTTTATATCATGTCATGTACCATAAGCAGACAAAGTATGAAAGACAGAACTCCAGCATGGAAAGCAATACCCTAGAGTAGCTGGAATCTTCTACATATTTGCTGGATAATGCCTTGTTTTTATTAATAAAGTCAATTCTTTCAGAAAATAAATACTGTAGGTTTTTTCACAATTTATTAGAAGTTTCAAGTTGAATCAAAATTGATGTGAAATTTGTGTTGACAGGCTAAAATCTGTATGGTGTTTTTTATTGTAAGAAAGTAGATATGAAACACTCGTGGAAGTGTTGCACACTAGAATCAGGCTTCATTTCTAAAGTCATGCTGCAATTAAATAAGTACAGGAAGGTAATCAAGCAGATCTCCTATCACTGTCAGCAGTTTTGCAGGGATAAAACTGCAGACAGACTCCCTGTCACAGTTCAACTCTCCTACAAAAACTCTTCTTTAGATCTGACCCTGCGTGAAAGTACTCTTAGCCATGCCACCCACAACTGCCTCTAGTAGCACTTTAAAGATGAGCAAGCCTGATCCAAATACTTTCACAATGGAAAAGTCCATGTCTGACAATTCCATATGTCAATACAGTTCCCCAGAAATCTCAAGGATCCAATCACCAGTAGTGTTCAAAATAATAGCAGTTCAATATGACTAACCAGATTAATCACTGTTTTTGGTATAAATTATATTATCACATGTCAAACAATTTACCAGTTGGTGCAGTAGATTCTATGAAAAACAACAGACTCAGCATTCATGATCTGCATGTTTTTGAGTCTGTGTATTTGAATAATTAATTGTAAGGGGGTGTGTTCAAAATAATAACAGTGTGGAGTTCAATTAGTGAGGTCAATCATTCTGTGAAGAAACAGGTGTTAATCAGGTGGCACTTATTTAAGGGTGAAGCTAGCACATGTTGTACATGCATTTCTCCTTGAAAGCGTGAGAAATATGGGTCGTTCGAGACATTGTTCAGAAGAACAGCATACTTTGATTAAAAGGATGATTGGAGAGGGTAAAACTTATAAAGAAGTGCAGACAATGATTGGTTGTTCAGCTAAACTGATCTCCAATGCTTTAAAATGGAAAGCAAAACTAGAGAGATGTGGAAGAAAACGGAAGACTACCATTCGAATCGTATTTGAAGAATAGCCAGAATGGCAAAGGCTCAGCCAATGATCAGCTCCAGGATGATCAAAGACAGTCTCAAGTTACCTGTGAATACGGTGACAGTTAGAAGATGCCTGTGTGACGCTAATCTCTTAGGAAGAAGTCCCCACAAAGTCTCACTGTTAAAAAAAGACATGTACTGAAGTGGATACAATTTGCAAGAGAACACATCAACTGGCCTGAAGAGAAATGGAGAAACATTTTGTGGATTGCTGAGAGTAAAATTGTTCTTTTTGTGCCCAAGGGCCGCAGACAGTTCGTCAGACGACCCCAAACTCTGCATTTAAGCCACAGTACACTCGGAAGACCGTGAAGCATGGTAGTACAAGCATCATGATATGGGCATGTTTCTCTTACTATGGTGCCGGATCTATTTACCGCATACCAGGGATCATGGACCAGTTTGCATATATTAAAATACTTGAAGAGGTCATGTTGCCTTACGCTGAAGAGAATATGCCCTTGAAATGGGTGTTTCAACAAGACAACAACCCTAAAAACACCAGTAAATGAGTAAAATCTTGGTTCCAGTCCAACAAAATTGAGGTTATGGAGTGGCCAGCCCAATTCCTGGACAATAATCCAACAGAACACTTGTGGGGTGACATAAAACATGCAGTTTCTGAGGCAAAGCCAACAAATGCCAAAAAATTGTGGGATGTAGTCATAGCATCCTGGGCTGGAATAACAGTTGACAGATGATAGAAGTTGGTTGACTCTATGCAACATAGACGTGAAGCAGTTTTAAAAACTGTTGTTATACAACTAAATATTAAGTTAGTGATTCACAAGAATGCTAAATCCTGGGGAAAAAAAAGAGTACATTGAGTGAGTTTGTAAAGACAAATGCAGACACTGCATTTTTTAAGAATATTTTTTAGAACAGCCCAATGTTCATTTTTTGTTATTTTGTGTAAAGTAGTTAAAAATGATATACATTTCTCTTCATGTTTTGAATTAGAAAACAGTGTGCAATGTTCCCAATGCATGGAAATAAAAACTAGTATAATGATTTTGTGCTTAGCTCATGTTTTTGAACACACTGCTATTATTTTGAACACTACTGTATATACATTAACCTTTGCACCCTACCACTAGCATTCCAGCACCTCAACTATGTCAGTGTCTGGCTCTTCCTGAGCCTATTTAATTGCTGGCACCTCCACGAGTTTGGCCGGCAACTAGAAACCAACATCCCAAATATTAGCTATCAGTGCAAGAGCACTCCAGATACAAAGGTGCACAGCAGTGAAGGGATTAATACCTAAAAGTACAACAAAACATATGCATACATCATATTACAGTATTATATACAAAGCCATATCAAAACAAACCAACAAAGCAGTTATTTGAAGAAATTCATACATTTTCCCAGATTCATCTAAGTGATTATGCCAGATTGTAATGTAAATCACTTTGAAAAGTTACAATATTTTTGTGCAATGTGGAGTTGCAGAAAAATGTAGCAGCTTTTGTCGTTTTCACACCAGTTTTGCCCAAAATGAATAGAGCTGGGGCATAATAGTGAAGGTTCCTCAACTCATCCAATTCATAATGAGCTGTGGAGTACCTTACCCCAGAAATCTTAATAAAATTTGTGGCGAGGTCCACTTTTCAGAGGCGCCTGATTCACTGAATCAGATGCATCTGACTCTAGCTCGGCCCTCATCAAGACTGATGTGAACAATGCCAGTCTTGATGAATCGGGCCATGATCTTTAACATACAAAGGATGCATCACCACATCAAAAGTAAACAGTTGTTGCTCCTATTTTATTCCTTTTATTCCCGCTACTCCCCTGAGTGGTCATTTATTTGTTCTTTTTTTCTTTTTTAAATCTGCATATATTTTCAGAGATAGGTGCCTTTTTACTTAGTGCTATGTTATGGTCTTTACCAAGGGAGTGTTACTCAGAGGTAATAATGCAGAGAAAGACATGCCCCCAGAGAATCATGTGAGCAACTCTGGTTAAAAAAAAACATAAAAGTTAGCTCTAAATAAAAAGCCTACATTCCAGAACCATAATACGGATATATAAAAAGAAAAAAAGTAATAAATAAAACACTTTTACTCCACATGAATAACTGGACAGTAAAAACGTACTACTTTTGACCTAGTGACAGGTCCTCTTCAAGAGGAGCTAAAACATTTTCCAGCCTTTAGAACTACCTCTTGATTGGTGTACTTTACAAGTCCCCCCTGCTATTTAATTTGAAGCATTTAATGACATGTATTAGCCACAACCCTTTCACTTGACACTTTTCTAAACTGTCAATGGAGGTATAAAAAGCATCCCAAACACATAATAAAGTTAGTATGTCACACTACAACATACCCGATTCTTGTTTCTTCTTTGACTGTAGATTTTTTTAAAGCACATGCAAAATTAGCCAGCAGTCAAAAGCCATAACCACATCATGTTGTACTTTACTAAAAAATGCCACTGAAACCAAAAAATGCTACGAAACAGCCACAAACCAAATTGCTATTGATGTAGACATTAACATATTTTACTACACCCTACAAGGAAAAAAAGGTCCTCTAAAACTGTCAAAGTTAAATGAATACATTTTATTGACACAAAGATAGATAAAACCACATAAAACATGGAAATGCCAGTACAGTAGACAAAAATGAAAAACACTGAAGAGAAATGTTTCCAGGATTGAGCAGTATGACCAGTATCACAAAGGACAAAAGTGTGTGAAGGAATAATTATAATAAAGCCAAAAAAGGATTGATATTATCATTGCGCACTTAAACATGAATCCTCAAGATGAAGTTTGTATGCACCTAAAGTGTACAAAAATGGTAGCAACATCTAAATAATATATTTTGATCAATAAATCACAATAGGTAAATGGTATAGGTTATTGCATACATAATAAATGTATAAAGTCCACAGTATAGTAAGATAGATACCTAGAAAGTGCAGATTGCAAAAATTGTAATGTGCAGCAGAGAGGTAGCCTGCTTGGCAGGTAGACAGGGAAAAATAGATGCTGGAGAGTTTTGGAATATCTCCTGGGTATATATTGCATACAAAGCAAGATCAAAAAATTAATTTCAGAGGGGACGTGAACTGGCTATGGAGGAGTGAAGTCGCATGGCTGTCTGCTCCCGTCCCTAGACCAAATTCGGGGCATGCCTATCACCTCAAATCGTGCCAAATTACTGCCAATGCCGGCAAAAAAGAAAAGGAATACAACGCAGACCAGTGTGCATACTCAGCGGGCCCCTCCAACAAATATTACCCACTACCTGAGAAGTACAACATCCGCCTCTCCTGCACGAGTGGGATCTAAGATGGCGTCGGCTGTCCCTGCGCAGCGCTCCTCGGCTATTGCATCGGAGGTCCATAGCCCCTGGGGTAAATGCTCCCCCACATCAACACCAGCAGACCGGATGATACCTTCATCGGCGGAGGACGCGGACCTGGCTCCTCGGACTTGGGGAGGCGCGGGAGGCTTCGTTGCTGCTGTGGGGGGATCTCCTTCGGTCCAAGATGGCGGATCCTGGCTTCGCGCCTTCGGGACTCAGGTGTGTGGTGGGGGATAGCTTCATGCCCCAGCCCCTGGACACAGCAGACTCTGCAGTACTTACTTCTGCTGCGGGTCCGGACCTGCAGAGGCCTTAGTCGCGCGCTAATGCCCAGAGTTCCCTTGAGAGAGGCTCCTTCCCTACATTATTATGTTCTTCTTCTCCTGGCTGCTCAGAGAAGAGCCAACAGGATGATTCATCACAATTTGAGGCAGTGTGGAGAGACCTAAGAGCCCGAATACGAGCAATTCCAACCAGGGAGGCCATGGAGACTTATATGTCTAGACTGGAGTCCTCTTACATGGCTGAAACAGCCGCCATTAGAGTGGACATGCAAGAGTTAACAGAAAAAGTGTCTGCTGCTGAGTCACATACAGCATCCATCACTCAACAAGTAAAATCTCATGAACAAACTTTGTCCTCTCACTCATACCAACTGGAATACCTAACAGATTTGATAGATGATATTGAAAACAGAGGAAGGCGCAACAATATTAGGATTAGAGGACTTCTAGAGACAATTGAATACCATAAACTGGATGAGACACTACGTCATTTGTTTAATTCTATCTTGGGTTGGCCCTTGGAGAGTGAGTTGGAGCTAGATAGGGCTCATAGATCCCTGGACCCCAGATCCTCTGATGTGACAAAACCTCGCGATGTGATTTGCGGAGTTCACAAATATAAAACCAAAGAAAGCATCTTAATTAAGGCCAGAAAAATTGATTCTATTCTATATCAAGAATATCCTGTACAACTCATGTCTGATTTATCGCGTCACACACTACAGAAGAGGAAGACATTAAGGCCTCTATTAGAGGTTCTGAGACAGTAGAACATTTTATACTCTTGAGGTTTCCCTTTCCATCAACAGGTCCGCCACTCTGGGGCTTTACATGTGATACGTTGCCCTGGAGACGTCCCGGCTTTTGCTACAGGTTTGGGGATCCCCCACGTATCTATATCAACAGAGGATTGGCCGAGTCTCCCGGGAGGCCCCAAGTCGGACCTCAATCCACAACCACAAAGAGCGACAAGAAACAAATCCAGAGAAGAATTCAGGAGGGGGAACAATGGAAAACATGTTTCTCATCCCCCAGACTGAATCATCTCTTACAAATGGACCCTGTTTTCAATTCGCTAGCCTTCAGCGCTATATTACAGTGTTATATTCCTCTAAAATGTTTTCGGCAATGAGTATAGTTGATATTATGAATAATTCATTTTCAATGGTTTTCAATGATAAGAATTGATTGTACTATGTCAATAATATTCCATTCTTGGAAGGTATAGATATTAATCCATAAGGATATGTGATATACTGATTTAATGTTTAATACAATGATAAGTAGATGCTAATCTTTGACAGCTTATGGCTGCTTTTCTCTCAAAAGTTTTAAGGCAAAAAGGTATGGCCTGATGTCTGGTCTGGGGGGGGCTCCCCCGGTAGAAAGCCCGTCCTCCCAGGGGGTTTACACTCTGCTGTGCAGGTGTAAAGTATACTTATTTCCCCTCATCAGATTGCTTTTCCTTCATTTTGTCATAGAATTTTATTCTTGTTTTTTTTTTTTCTTCTCTGTACATATTTCGTACTTTCTTCTTAGTTTTCTTTGTATTTACGTTTCCCATCTTGCCCCACCCCTTTCCTTTCCCTTGGTAATCATGTCCTCTATTAAAGTAGGTTCATTGAATGTAAGAGGCTTTAATGTCCCACAGAAATATTCACAAATGTTATACTCTATACACAAACAAAGAGTTCAGGTCCTTATGTTACAGGAAACGCACTTTAAAACTGGACATACCCCTGTTTTTGGAGATAGGTATTATTCTCGGTGGTTCCACAGCACTAATCCGGATTCACGCTCTAGAGGTGTATCCATAGCCATACACAAGTCATTGGCCTATACTCTCATAGATTCTCTCATTGATGATCAAGGCAGATATGTGTTTCTAAAACTCAAAAGAGCAGAATCAACATGTACAATAGCAAACTGGTACCTCCCTAACAAAGATCAGATCTCCACATGTAGGTCCTTTTTAACATCCCTCTCTGATTTTGCAGAAGGTGTTTTGATTGCAGGTGGAGACTTCACATGGAACCCCACGTTAGACTCCTCCTCAGGAAGGGGTGCCGTCCCTCTGAGACAGCTTCGTTCATTGAAGTGGGTCATCCGTGCCCTCAGATTGACAAATGTTTGGCGAATTTTAAATCCTCAGGGTAAGGATTATACATATTATTCTCCTACCCATGGCTCATATAGTCGCATTGATTTCTTCCTGTTGAGTCATCACGCTCTTTCTTGGAACCCATCTGCTACAATAGGTGACATATTGTGGTCTGATCATGCCCCAATCTTCCTATCTATATCTATTCCCTCCCTTGTCCAGCATTCATGGACATGGAAAATGAATGATCACCTTCTAAAAAACAATATCTGAATGGCAGAGTTAAAGGATTCTATTGATTCTTTTTTGCAAATTCATAAAGCAGATCAGACCTCAATACCTCTGAAATGGGAAACTTTAAAATGTGTCATGAGAGGCGTGTTGATTAAGCATGGTTCAAGACTCAAAACAGAGAGAACCCTAAAAGTAAATGACCTTTTGAGACAGATACACACGCTTGAGGTATCGTATAAACATACATTGTTACCTAACACACTTGCAGAACTATCAAAAAAAAGGAATGATCTCAAGATCTTGCTAGACCAAAAATATCTAAGGCACAGGGAGCAAACTAAAAACTTTTTTATGAATCATTAGATAAATGTGGACAGGCACTCTCAAGGTGGCTTCACCCTCGCTCTGTGGCAGCATACGTCCCATATATCAAAAAACAAAATGGGGAGGATTCTCATAATCCTACAGAAATCATTGATATATTTCGCTCATACTATGAGAAGTTATACAATATTAAAGGGCAATATTCTGATCTCTCTCCTTCTGATCTAACTGCCTGAATTAAGGAGCGTGTGACGCCTCTAGCTCGGAAGGCCTTTTCTTTACCCTGGGAGATGGGGGACTCGGAGTCGGGTCCTATGATGGAGAGATGGGGTGTAGCCGTGGCCCGGACCCGCTCCGTGCTCAGGGCCGTCACATTAAAAAGGAGGGTGTGGGCTTATCCGGGTTGAGTGGCTGATTACGACTACGCCACCTGTGGCACCTGGTGAAGGCCACCAGCGCCGCTGCAGTCCACTGAGGCATGGTGTTCTTGCGGCCGTCGTTATTACTACTCCCCACAGGCGGAGCAAGGCCTCAGGGCAGAGAGACAGGATGGAGGGGGTAGTAGTAGAGGAGAACGGGTGCCGAGTCGTGCAGTGTAGCGCAGAATAAACAGTCCGGAGGCCATAGCGGTGAACTTCCTAGGCTTTACTCACATTAGAGATGGCAGTAGGAAGGCGACTCCCATCTCCCCGCGGAGTCCTGTGGGCACCAGGGACGGGGATCCGACAACCTCCGAGCAAGTCCAGCATTCAATCGGGACCCCGCACCAGAGTGTTCCTGAACTACAGACCGTATCCTCTCCTGTCTGTGTGTGTGAATAGGCCGGGTCTCCCTCTGAGCTCCTCTCAGAACAAGGGCACGGGTGGAAGATCCGCTCCTTCCGATACCCGGTGGGATCCTCAGGGCCTACCGGGCTTTCCTGACCAGGACATAGAGTAACAAGGTCGGGTGTCGGGGGCCGGTACCCCTCTTGCAGCCGGACTCCCTCTGAATATATCAGTTGGTGAGGACAGGTGGCGTACGCCGCTCCGTCTGCATCCTCCCCGGGATCCATTTGCTATGGAGCCACACTCTTAAGCTCCGGGCCTTCTTGGTCCTGGTTCTTGACCGGGTCGAGACATTCCTTGTCTACAACCCGCCCCTCGTCCCAAGGCCGGTACGAGGGGTACGAGGGCTGTGTCTCCATCCGATGCAGGCCCACACAGGATCCGCGTTAGGGTGGGAGATCAGACCACTCAGCAATTGACAGCATACAGACAGTCAATCTATGATCCAAGAACCCAGACCCAAGATGGCTTTTTATTAAATATGAAATTTAAAGTGTAACTAAATTGTAAGTCCTCCACCCTCACCCACTAACTGGTTCCCCTCACTCTTGGTTCCCCAGTCTCCCTGTAACCAGGAGGGCAGCACCTAGTGCATACTAGCCCCCTCTGGTGGAGAAATATGGTGTTGGATGCAAAGTTTGGGTCACAACTATCACACTGTTCTTACCTCAGAGGAGGAACACTACACTCCATTAGAGAAGTGCAGCATCCCTGTGGTGGTCGAACCCTCAGGGGCGCCACATTTACATAAAAGATACTTCTTTACCCTCTATAGTCAGGTTTCTGGGGCACTGGAAAAGGACATTACAGAGGAGGAGGTCAATCTTGCTATTCAATCTACACCATCTGGTAAAAGTCCTGGCCCAGACGGATTTACCCCAGCATTCTATAAGTCCCTTAAAACTCAGCTATCCCCTGTTATGAACAAAACCTTTAATTCATTAAATGATAAGACTTGTTTTGTCCCCCAATCAATGGAAGCTCATATTAGTGTTCTTCCTAAACCAGGAAAAGATCTTACAATTACGGCTAATTATAGACCCATATCACTAATAAGCGTGGACATTAAAATACTCTCAAAAATATTAGCAGAAAGACTTACCCCATTGCTACCCTCTCTCATAAACACTGATCAAGTAGGATTTATTCAGGGCTGAGAGGCAAGAGACAACACTATTAAGACCATGTTGATAATCTCTAAAGCTAAAAGCAGCTCCATACCTATGGGCCTTTTATCTGTTGATGCAGAGAAGGCCTTCGATAGGGTTCATTGGGGATTTATGAAGGAGGCGTTACGTCAAATAGGCATCGGACCACGATTTCTACAGTTGATTTTTTCCCTGTATTGAGGCCCTACTGCCAGAGTTAGGGTTAATGGAACCTTGTCCTCACCCTTTGTGATACGAAATCGGACTAGACAAGGGTGCCCTCTGTCCCCCCTTCTGTACGTGATAGTGATGGACCATTTGGCCAATGCAATAAGAAAAAACAGCAATATTCATAGGGTTAAAATAGGTACCAGGACTTATAAGACAGCATTATATGCAGATGATCTCCTCCTCTATGCATCTCAGTCTCAGACATCTCTTCCTTCTTTAATGAAGGTGTTTGATAGATTTGGGTTCCTGAGTAATTTTAAAGTTAATTATACAAAATCGGAGGCATTAAACGTATCGTTGCCACAGAGAGAGGTTGAACGTGTAATAGATAACTTCCCTTTTAAATGGAAGTCGGAAGTGATAAAATACTTAGGCATGCTCTTTTCTCCTGACTTTTCAAAACTTTTTGCACTAAATTACCAGTCTCTTTTGGATCGTACATATAAAAATCTATTGAATTACAGTAAACTGAGAATGTCCTGGTTTGGGAAAATGAACGCTGTAAAAATGAATATATTATACATTTTTCAAACGGTCCCCATTTCTCCCCCATGCAGCTTCTTCAGCAAACTACGTACAGCATTAATCAGGTTTGCGTGGGGTAAATGTAGACCTAGGATAAGTATGCAGACTTTAAACCGCCTTAAAACAGCCGGTGGAGCTGGATTTCCGAATTTTAAAGTATACTTTCTGTTTTGGGTCGCTTCATAGACTTGCATTTCAACTCTCTGACAAAACAATGGGTCACTATTGAGCAGGAAGGGGTGGGTGTTCCTTTGAAGCACCTTCCTTGGCTTTTTGCCTCTGATGTTTTCTCGATTGGAGGTTTAACAGAATTGACTAGGGGAACAATTAAAGTTTGAAATGCAACAATGAAAAAACACCATCCCTCTAGTACATTCAGCCCTCTTATGCCACTGTTCTCCAATCCTTCCTTCCCTCCTGGATATCTACGAGACTCTTTCTTAGGATGGAGAGCTATCGAGGACATTCGCCTCCTACAGATTTTAGAAAATGGTAAAATACCGTTATTCAATACATTACAGGATAGGTCTCCGTATAGAAAATTGCTATGGATGGAATATTTACAGTTGCAATCGTTCTTGTCTTCTCAGAGTATGACACCCCTATCCCAGTGTATACCATATTCTTTTGAGAGGTTGTTCTCGCAGGAATCTCCGCCCAATCATATAATATCCCTGCTTTATAATTGTTTGATAGGGGAAAATATCTCAGGAAAGCTACATTTTCAATATAAGTGGGAACAAGAATTGGGGCAAGTCAATATATTTGTCAGATTGGGAAAAATAATTCTTTGTTTACACACAAAATGTCGGTCACAAGTTATGCGCAGGAGAAAAATTTCAAAATTATGGCAAGATGGCACCAGTATCCTGTAAAATTTCTCTCCATATTTCCGGCAGCCTCAGACTTGTGTTGGCGATGTAAAGTGGAAAAAGGATCTATGCTTCACATATGGTGGGAGTGTAGTAAGATCAAACCTTTGTGAGAAAATATATTTTCCAATTATAACCTAATTACCGGAAGTAGGGTTGAAAATCGCACTGAGATAGCACTGCTTTCCATCCTGCCTTCATCAATAAGATCTCAAAGAAAAGATATCTTAAGATTCTGTTTAACAGCAGCTCGTACGGTGATTCCACATTACTGGAAATTACCTCAAATCCCTCAAATCTCAGAATGGTACAATGAAATGGCTAATATCTGCAGAATGGAGGAACTCTCTGTTGACTATAATGGTTGTGCTGATAAAAGTACATCAGATAATATTAGACAGAGCATAATAATTAGTTGGATCATCCAGGACACAAATCGCGTCAGTGTCACCCCTTGACGCCCGTTTCAGAAAGTCTTCTTCAGAAGGGCAATACAGAGGCTTATTTATAGGGGGCACTATCAAATCACATACCTTGTGGTTAATGGCCATTTGCAAATGTTTAGCAAACAGTACCGCCACGTACTAGGATGTCACGTGTTGAATATCATGTGACATAATAGTCACACCCTCCCAACCACATCACCCCGAGGTCACGTGTTGAATGTCACGTGACAAAATTAACATATTATACTATAGACCATTAACAAGCGCTTTGGTTTTTGTGATTTTTGTAATTTTCTCTTAGGCATCTCTAACGGAAATGTAAATTCAATGATGATGCTATCTGTTTCCTATGACTGTGTCTTGCTCTTTTGCTCTTAAGCATTCTAATAGGGGTTCAGCTGGGGGGAAGGCAAAACATCTGAGTGGGCCTTTAACCGTTAACCCTGATTACAACTACGGTGGTGCCCCTAATAATGGGTATAGGGGAACCTCAGCAGATGACCTGGCTGCTACTAAAAATAAATCTCTCTACTAAGACCAAGATTGATATTACCGCCATATGGTGACCATATAGTGATAGATACTAGTCCTGCAGACCATACAAGTGATTACAATACAGTTTTAGATGGTGACTTACAGCTGATGTTCACTCTAATGGAGTCATTCACTTATCACATCTTTTTCATCTGACCAACATGGCAACTTCTTCCAGTCACGACTCATCTGCAAAGATTACAACAAAGACACATTTGACTTCTCACATTTCTTGCACCATCTCCATGTATTTCCAACCTGCACAAACTACTCAACATAATGCTGAACTACACCTGCTATTTGGCACAATAACAGTGCTCCTCTTACTGCACCTTACATAGTAATAATGCCTCTTTTATGCCCTCTAGATTGTAAAATTCCCCTAAAAATATTAAAGACCTGTGCAAATGCCCTAGAAAATAGTGTACACATTTTGCCCCTAGAAAGTAATAATGCCCACTGTGCACCTTTGATGGTCACAATACCCTGAGTGCCCCTATAGCAATAATGCTTTTTAAGTGCACACTTAACATTTAAGAATGTCCCCTAAGACCCCAAATGTACAACTCCTCTATACACAGTATGATGGGCCCACAGATCATTATATACAGTATATTTGACCCACAGGTCCTCTATACACAGTACTGTGGCACCACACATCCCCATGCACAGTATGATGGGCCCACAGTTCCCTTATACACAAAATAATGTCACCACAACTCTTTTATACACAGTATAGTGGGCCCACAGCTACCCTATATACAGTACAATGTCCCCATAGCCCCCTATATACAGTATGATGGTCCCACAGCTCCCTCATAAACAATATGATGGGTCTACAGCTCCCCTACATACAATATGATGGGCCTAAAGCTCCCCTATACACAATATAATGAGTCAAATCCTCAAATTAGCTGGGGATGTCATGGTGGCAGTGACCCGGTCCATGATCCCAGGCAGTCAAATAATGGAAGGAAAAGTAAAAGGGGAATAAAGGTTTTATAGATAATGTTCGTGACGTCACCTGTGGTATGCGGCTATATGGGGCCGCCGCAGCGGTGCAGATCCACTGGAGCTGATGGTGACGCAGCAGAGTTGGTTCAGCTCTTCACAGGCGGAGCTAAGCTCCAGGGCAGTATATGAAGAATTGTGGAGGTAGATGTTGTTGGTGCAGTGTAATGTAGGTGATGGCGCAGCAATTCTTAAAGGACACAGTGGGGTGCAGTCTTCAGGTTTTACTCACAGTTGTTAAGTTCCTCATGTTACAGTCACCAGTGTGCAACTGCCCACATCGTCCTGTGTCCTCCGGGGTAGTGATCCAGCAAACTCTCAGGTATCTCAGGAGCACTTGGACGGGATCCCGTTCTATGTACCTTTCCAGGTCGTCTCACTGAGCTGGCTCTCACCCTCCTGCCCTGCACCTCACAATCAGTGTACCAAGCCAGTGACCTCGGGCCTTGTCGGGCGACTTGCAGTCCCCTGGACCCTATGTGGCCACCTTTTCAGCGATGTAATTGTGGGTTTTGGCTGCAACACCTTGAAAATGCTGCAGCCTCCAGTTGGCTAGTTGAGCCTGGTTGTTCTCCACTAGTTTGGGGCCGGTCCCCTTCTGCGGCCTGATCCCTCCATGTCAGTGTGAATTCGGGTGCACGGGTGGCTTCCTGCACTCGCCGTGCCCCTGGGATCCCTTCTGTCCCACTGGAGCCTTTCCCACTGCTCCTCTCTCCTCTCCTCCTTGCTCTCCTGAAAGGAGCTCCTCCTGAGCTCCCAATCCCAATTGAACTCCTCTCTGAACTCGACTTCTTCTAGATGGTTCCCCTTCTTCTTATACTCCTACCCTCTGTGCTCCACTGATCTACTTCCTCCACCCATCTCCTCTACCTAGTTCCACCCTCCAGCTAGGGACCAGGGACTGTGCTCTCCCTTAGGAGCAATCTCGCCCTTCCCTACTGAAGTGGAGTGTATTGGATGTGGGTGTGTGGGTCCCGGAGAGTACTTTGTCCTTACCTGAGAGTGGGGTACCACACCTCTGGGTGAGATGCAGTACCTCTGTGGCTACTGGACCCGCAGGGGTGTCACAATAATGGCCCCCACATTAGCCCCAAAACTATATAATGGCCTTATGTTACGCCCACAGGTGGCACATGTGGATTAGTAGACACTCTGTGCCACAGGGGCGGGTCTGCCTAGGTAGGGGCATAGCTAAGTGGTTACCTGGTGTTCACTGCAGCTCGAGATGATAGAGACGGGCTGGGCAGCAGGTAGTTGCCAAGTACCACTCCTACGCAGATGCTGGTACTGCAGCAACTGAGCCAAGGGGTCACGTTAGCTGACACAGACTAGGGCTCTGTCCAGACTAATAGGATCAGTTCAGGATCACTGCAGAACAGTTACTGACACAAAGATTCAGATACGGAAATGTTCGCACCGTGACCAGGGGACTTCGGGAACAGGACTGGCCGCACCAGGACCAGAGGACAATGTTCAGGCACTGGCCGCACCGGGAACAGTGGACCTAACAACTCACAAGTGGGGGAGACTACACACTAATGAATGCTATTGCATTCTCCCTAAGGGATAGGGAGTCTTTTATACAGGATGACTCCCAGCAATAGGCTGAGAGCCAACCAGCAGGTGAGGTCATTATATTAAATGCCTCAGCAAAAGACTGAAGGCATTTATCATATGCATATTCTGCCCCTTAAAGAGCAGGGGAGTGCACACACTAGAAGCGCCACCATGACTGAGTACAGAGCAGAAAGCAGGAATCAGGGACCACACCACAGGGCTGAGATGGTGAGTAAGCCAGTGTCCCTGCATGGAGGGAGAAGGGCATGCCATGCAGGGGCGCCTGTTATGCAACATGTACTAAGGAAAGATAAGGGAAAACTGTCCCTACAGTAAAATTAAGCTGAATCCCTACGATGTAGCGGGCTGCCTGTTCCTAGTGAACAGACCCACCTTAGTCCTCGGCTAGTCTGAACGAAGACCTATAGAATAAAGGGAAGGGGTCCCTAAAAGAACTGAGGACTGGGACAAAAATGGGACACCTCCTTAACAGAGAAGTTGTTGCAGAACACAAAAAGACAGACAAAAAAGTACTAAAGGTCCCAGAAGGACCAAACGAACTGACAGAGAAAGGCACAGAAGCACCTGGCTAGAGAAACAGTCAAACACTCAAGTCCAGCACAGCCAATAGGGCGGAGCTGGAATATAAAGACAGATGGTCACGTGACCGCAAAACACAAGATGGAAAAAACAAACAGGAGGGTTCTAACAGCGCCAGCCTTTGAGCTACACCTTACATTAGCTCCCAAACTGTGTAATTGCCCTGTATTAGCCCCCAAACTGTATAATGGACCATACATTGACTCCCACACTAAATAAAGGCCCCCACACTTTATGAGGGTCCCCCACACACTGCTTCAGGGTCTCCCGTTGTTTATGATGCCACCACAGTCACACCACATGTTTTAATAAAAATAAAAAACATCTTGTACTCATGTATTCCAGGATCCTGACTTAATGAAGTCACCACGCCGGGACTCCGAAGTCTTGCACGTGTGCCAGCGCTCTGCCACTGTATCACCAACGGAGAGTGATAGTGCAGGGAGATCATGCCTCCCAGCACTACCGCACAGCTTAACAGTTAACAGTGGCGTAGCTCTGGATGGGCCCCTTTTTGAATATACTGATTTATGCTTTTTTATGGTTGAAGTTCCTGTGGGAATATGGGGAGATCTGCGTAGCCGCAACAAAATCTGCAACAAATCTGCATTTAACTCATACATATTTTGCCAGGGATTCATCATGGATTTTTAGTACTTTTTACTTTATTTCCCATTTGGACAGACCTTGCAGTGTCACTAAAGGCTGCTGCTAATATAAAAGGACGAGCCATGTGTACCTCATGGTTAATAGGAATTGCTTACTTCCGAACATACGCAGTCATAAAATGGGGAAATTTAAGTTTCACCCCTTGGACAGCCCTGGGAACAACCAAAACTGGGTATAATTGGATGTTTCTATAATCCCATAACTTTTAAGACAGTGATATATCTGATATTTTTTAATTGTTCCCCACAATGTCGAGACTGTCGTCATTTATGAAATGAGTCAATCATTAAGTAAGTAAAAGCTTAGCTTAGGTTAGACCAGTGAGAGGTCTTGAGAATGGAGTGGTTGTGGACTACTGAAAACTCCCTGAGACTTGCTCTGCATTGCCAATCTAGGAGTGCTGCTGGAGGAGGATTTTCTAGATGAAAGAGCTTGGGTGTGAATGTTTACTGAGTGTTACCTGTGGTGGCTACTGACGTCATCGCGGTGTGCTGATCATTGCCATGGCAACATCCGGGTCACCAGGCGCCAGTATATTAGTTTGATCATGCACAGTGCATGATCAAACTAATTTGTGTCAGTGCAGAACTGACAGTTATGATGTATAGCAGTGATCCTGCACTGCTATACCTTATAATTGCAATCAGACTGCTAAAAGTGAAAGTCCCATAGTGGGACTAAGTAAAAAAGTAAAACAAAAAGTTGTAAAACTATTTAAAAAAAATATATATATATACATATATATATATATACAGTATATATATATATATATATATATATATATATATATATATATATATATATACACAGTACAGACCAAAAGTTTGGACATACCTTCTCATTTAAAGATTTTTCTGTATTTTCATAACTATGAAAATTGTACATTCAAACTGAAAGCATCAAAACTATGAATTAACACATGTGGAATTATATACTTAACAAAAAAGTGTGAAACAACTGAAAATATGTCTTATATTCTAGGTTCTTCAAAGTAGCCACCTTTTGCTTTGATGACTGCTTTGCACACTCTTGGCATTCTCTTGATGAGCTTCAAGAGGTAGTCACCGGAAATGGTTTTCACTTCACAGGTGTGCCCTGTCAGGTTTAATAAGTCGGATTTCTTGCCTTATAAATGGGGTTGGGACCATCGGTTGTGTTATGCAGAAGTCTGGTGGATACACAGCTGATAGTCCTACTGAATAGACTGTTAGAATTTGTATTATGGCAAGAAAAAAGCAGTTAAGTAAAGAAAACGAGTGGCCATCATTACTTTAAGAAATGAAGGTCAGTCAGTGCGAAAAATTGGGAAAACTTTAAAAGTGTCCCCAAGTGCAGTTGCAAAAACCATCAAGCGCTACAAAGAAACTGGCTCCCATGTGGACCGCCCCAGGAAAGGAAGACCAAGAGTCACCTCTGCTTCTGAGGATAAGTTTATCCGAGTCACCAGCCTCAGAAATCTCAGGTTAACAGCAGCTCAGATTAGAGACCAGGTCAATGCCACACAGAGTTCAAGCAGCAGACACATCTCTTCAACAACTGTTAAGAGGAGACTTTGTGCAGCAGGCCTTCATGGTAAAATAGCTGCTAGGAAACCACTGCTAAGGACAGGCAACAAGCAGAAGAGACTTGTTTGGGCTAAAGAACACAAGGAATGGACATTAGACCAGTGGAAATCTGTGCTTTGGTCTGATGAGTTCAAATTTGAAATCTTTGGTTCCAACCACCGTGTCTTTGTGTGACGCAGAAAAGGTGAATGGATGGACTCTACATGCCTGGTTCCCACCGTGAAGCATGGAGGAGGAGGTGTGATGGTGTGGGGGTGCTTTGCTGGTGACACTGTTGGGGATTTATTCAAAATTGAAGGCATACTGAACCAGCATGGCTACCACAGCATCTTGCAGCGGCATACTATCCGGTTTGCGTTTAGTTGAACCATCATTTATTTTTTAACAGGACAATGACTCCAAACACACCTCCAGGCTGTGTAAGGGCTATTTGACCAAGAAGGAGAGTGATGGGGTGCTACACCAGATGACCTGGCCTCCACAGTCACCAGACCTGTACCCAATCGAGATGGTTTGGGGTGAGCTGGACCACAGAGTGAAGGCAAAGGGGCCAACAAGTGCTAAGCATCTCTGGGAACTCCTTCAAGATTGTTGGAAGACCATTTCCGGTGACTACCTCTTGAAGCTCATCAAGAGAATGCCAAAAGTGTGCAAAGTAGTCATCAAAGCAAAAGGAGGCTACTTTGAAGAACCTAGAATATAAGACATATTTTCAGTTGTTTCACACTTTTTTAAGTATATAATTCCATATGTGTTAATTTATAGTTTTGATGCCTTCAGTGTGAATGTACAATTTTCATAGTCATGAAAATACAGAAAAATCTTTAAATGAGAAGGTGTGTCCAAACTTTTGGTCTGTACTATATATATATATATATATATATATATATATATATATATACACTGTATATACAGTGGGTACGGAAAGTATTCAGACCCCTTTAAGTTTTTCACTCTTTGTTTCATTGCCGCCATTTGGTAAATTCTAATTCTTTTTTCTCATTAAAGTACACTCTGCACCCCACCTTAACAAAAAACAGAGATGTAGAAATTTTTGCAAATTTATTAAAAAAGAAAAACTGAAATATCACATGGTCATAAGTATTCAGACCCATTGCTCAGTATTGAGTAGAAGCACCCTTATGTTCTAGTACAGCCATGAGTCTTCTTGGGAATGATGCAACAAGTTTTCCACACCTGGATTAGGGGATCCTCTGCCATTCTTACTTGCAGATCCTCTCCAGTTCCCTCAGGTTGGATGGTGAACGTTGGTGGACAGCCATTTTCAAGTGTCTACAGAGATGCTCAATTGGGTTTAGGTCAGGGCTCTGGCTGGGCCAGTCAAGAATGGTCACAGAGTTGTTCTGAAGCCACTCCTTTGTTATTTTAACTGTTTGCTTAGGGTCATTGTATTGTTGGAAGGTGAATAGTGTTGAGCGAGCATGCTCGACACTGCTCGGTACTCGCCCGAGCATCACGCTACAAGGGATGTTCGGCAAGCACCGAGCATTTCCGGGTTACTCAGGCGGGAGCTCGGGTCTCCGCCCTGCATGTTTGGCTCTCTTTACAGAGCCAATGAACATGCAGGGATTGCCAGCCAGTCACTGTAATGTCGCAGCCATGTTGGTTGTTGGCATTACATTGATTGGCTGGCCGCACAGCGTCACCTCGAGTATTTAAAACCGGGCGCCGCCATCTTGGACACAGAGGGCTGGGATCAGACAGTGTAGGGACAGCGCTGCTGATTAAGGGAGAGATATATACTGCAAAATAGTTAGTGTAGGGTCTGTAAAGGTTGCCAGATCAAACAAACAGTCCTTCTCAGGACTAATATCCATACCAGATATCAGGCAGGCAGGCTGTATAGGAGATGCAGTGGTTATACCAGCAAACGCTGCATTACAGTCCTGCGTGCTCCTGTTGCTGAAATTGATGGACTTAGCTCCAGGTCTCGGGGGCCAGGAAAAATCCTTTTTTTTTCAGCTAAATCCTCTTTTTTTTTCCTCCTTCACACTGTACAAATACCCGTGTTATTAACCTTTTGTTGTTCCCCCCCAAAAAAAAAAAAAAAGTGTGTCTCTGATTTTTCAGACACAAATATGTCTGTTGAAAATAGTCTGGTGTAGGCTAGAGAAACAGAAATGTGGTTTTGCAGTTCCACGGTTCAAACCAATGTATTATCCACTTTTGGGCCATTTGTATCTAAAAAAAATAGTGTGAGTGTGTCGCTCACTGTTCAGCCGCAAATATATATATTTAAAAAAGTTTGGTATACCCTAGTAAATTCTAACTGTGGTTTTGCAGTTCCACGGTAAAAAATCACTATTATCCTGCTTTTGGCATTTTTTGCCGTAAAGAAAAACTTATAATGTCTCCCTGATTTTCAGACACAAATATATCTGTTGAAAATAATCTGGTGTAGGCCCAAGAAATAGAAGTGTGGTTTTGCAGTTCCACGGGTCAAATCTCTGTATTATCCTGCTTTTGGAATTTTTTGCCATAAAGAAAAACTAATAGCGTCTCCCTGATTTTTCAGACACAAATATATCTGTTGAAAATAGTCTGGTGTAGGACCGAGAAATAGAAGTGTGGTTTTGCAGTTCCACGGGTCAAATCTCAGTATTATCCTGCTTTGGGCATTTTTTCCAGCAAAGAAAAACTAATAGTGTCTCCCTGATATTTCAGACACAAATATATCTGTTGAAAATAGTCTGGTGTAGGCCCGAGAAATAGAAGTGTGGTTTTGCAGTTCCATGGGTCAAATCTCAGTATTATACTTCTTTTGGCATTTTTTGCCGTAAAGAAAAACTAATAGTGTCTCCCTGATTTTTCAGACACAAATATATCTGTTGAAAATAGTCTGGTGTAGGCCCGAGAAATAGAAGTGTGGTTTTGCAGTTCCACGGGTCAAATCTCTGTATTATCCACTTTTGGGCCATTTGTATCTAAAAAAAAACAGTTTTAATGTGTCGCTCACTGTTTAGCCGCAAATATATATATTTAAAAAAGTCTGGTATACACCAGTAAATTCTTACTGTGCTTTTGCAGTTCCACGGAAAAAAATCTCTATTATCCTGCATTTGTCATTTTTTGCCGTAAAAAAAAAAACTAATAGTGTCTGCCTGATTTTTCAGACACAAATATATCTGTTGAAAATAGTCTGGTGTAGGCCAGAGAAATAGAAGTGTGGTTTTGCAGTTCCATGGGTCAAATCTCAGTATTATCCTGCTTTGGGCATTTTTTGCCGCAATGAAAAACTAATAGTGTCTCCCTGATATTTCAGACACAAATATATCTGTTGAAAATAGTCTGGTGTAGGCCCGAGAAAAAGAAGTGTGGTTTTGCAGTTCCACGGGTCAAATCTCTGTATTATCCTGCTTTTGGCATTTTTTGCCATAAAGAAAAATTCATAATGTGTCCCTGATTTTTCAGACACAATTATATCTGTTGAAAATAGTCTGATGTAGGCGAGAGAAACAGAAATGTGGTTTTGCAGTTCCACGGTTCAAACCAATGTATTATCCACTTTTGGGCCATTTGTATCTAAAGAAAAAACAGTTTTAGTGTGTCGCCCACTGTTCAGCCGCAAATATATATATTTAAAAAAGTCTGGTATACACCAGTAAATTCTAACTGTGCTTTTGCAGTTCCACGGTAAAAAATCACTATTATCCTGCTTTTGGCAGTTTTTGCCGTAAAGAAAAACTAATAGTGTCTCCCTGATTTTTCAGACACAAATATATCTGTTGAAAATAGTCTGGTGTAGGCCCGAGAAATAGAAGTGTGGTTTTGCAGTTCCACGGGTCAAATCTCTGTATTATCCTGCTTTTGGCATTTTTTGGCATAACGAAAAATTCATAATGTGTCCCTGATTTTTCAGACACAAATATGTCTGTTGAAAATAGTCTGGTGTAGGCTAGAAAAACAGAAATGTGGTTTTGCAGTTCCACGGTTCAACCCAATGTATTATCCACTTTTGGGCCATTTGTATCTAAAAAAAAAACACTTTTAGTGTGTCGCTCACTGTTCAGCTGCAAATATATATATTTAAAAAAGTCTGGTATGCACCAGTAAATTCTAACTGTGCTTTTGCAGTTCGACGGTAAGAAATCACTATTATCCTGCTTTTGGCATTTTTTGCCGTAAAGAAAAACTAATAGTGTCTCCCTGATTTTTCAGACACAAATATATCTGTTGAAAATAGTCTGGTGTAGGCCCGAGAAATAGAAGTGTGGTTTTGCAGTTCCACGGGTCAAATCTCAGTATTATCCTGCTTTCGGCATTTTTTGCAGTAAAGAAAAACTAATAGTGTCTCCCTCATTTTTCAGACACAAATATATCTGTTGAAAATATTCTGGTGTTGGCCCGAGAAATAGAAGTGTGGTTTTGCAGTTCTACAGGTCAAATCTCTGTATTATCCACTTTTGGGCCACTTGTATCTAAAAAAAACAGTTTTAGTGTGTCGCTCACTGTTTAGCCGCAAATATATATGTTTAAAAAAGTCTGGTATACACCAGTAAATTCTAACTGTGCTTTTGCAGTTCCACGGTAAAAAAATCTCTATTATCCTGCTTTTGTCATTTTTTGCCGTAAAAAAAGAACTAATAGTGTCTGCCTAATTTTCAGACACAAATATATCTGTTGAAAATAGTCTGGTGTAGGCCAGAGAAATAGAAGTATGGTTTTGCAGCTCCATGGGTAAAATCTCTGTATTATCCTGCTTTTGGAATTTTTTGCCCTAAATAAAAACTCATAATGTGTTCCTGATTTTTCAGACACAAATATATCTGTTGAAAATAGTCTGGTGTATGCTAGAGAAACAGCAATGCGGTTTTGCAGTTCCACGGTTCAAACCAATGTATTATCCACTTTTGGGCCATTTGTATAAAAAAAAAACAGCTTTAGTGTGTCGCTCACTGTTCAGCCACAAATATATATATTTTAAAAAGTCTGATATACACCAGTAAATTCTAACTGTGCTTTTGCAGTTCCACGGTAAAAAATCTCTATTATCCTGCTTTTGGCATTTTTTGCCGTAAAATAAAACTAATAGTGTCTCCCTGATTTTTCAGACACAAATATATCTGTTGAAAATAGTCTGATGTAGGCCAGAGAAGCAGAAGTGTGATTTTGCAGTTCCACTGGTCAAATCTCTGTATTATCCTGCTTTTGGAATTTTTTGCCATAAAGAAAAACTAATAGTGTCTCCCTCATTTTTCAGACACAAATATATCTGTTGAAAATAGTCTGGTGTAGGCCCGAGAAATAGAAGTGTGGTTTTGCAGTTCCACGGTTCAAACCAATGTATTATCCACTTTTGGGCCATTTCTATAAAAAAAAAAACAGTTTTAGTGTGTCGCTCACTGTTTAGCCGCAAATATATATATTTAAAAAAGTCTGGTATACACCAGTAAATTCTAACTGTGGTTTTGCAGTTCCACGGTAAAAAAATCTCTATTATCTTGCTTTTGGCATTTTTTGCCGTAAAAAAAAATACTAATAGCGTCTCCCTGATTTTTCAGACACAAATATATCTGTTGAAAATAGTCTGGTGTAGGCCAGAAAAACAGAAGTGTGGTTTTGCAGGTCCACGGTTCAAACCAATGTATTATCCACTTTTGGGCCATTTGTATCTAAAAAAAACAGTTTTAGTGTGTCGCTCACTCTTCAACCGCAAATTTATATATTTAAAAAATCTGGTATACACCAGTAAATTCTAACTGTGGTTTTGCAGTTCCACTGTAAAAAATCTCTGTATTATCCTGTTTTTGGCATTTTTTGCCATAAAGAAAAATTCATAGTGTCTCCTGATTGTTCAGACACAAATATATCTGTTGAAAATAGTGTGGTGTAGGCCCGAGAAATAGAAGTGTGGTTTTGCAGTTACACGGGTCAAATCTCTGTATTATCCTGCTCTTGGCATTTTTTGCCGTAAAGAAAAACTAATAGTGTCTCCCTGATTTTTCAGACACAAATATATCTGTTGAAAATAGTCTAGTGTAGGCCCGAGAAATAGAAGTGTGGTTTTGCAGTTCCATGGGTCAAATCTCTGTATTATCCTGCTTTTGGCATTTTTTGCCTTAAAGAAAAACTAATAGTGTCTCCCTGATTTTTCAGACACAAATATATCTGTTGAAAATAGTCTGGTGTAGGCCTGAGAAATAGAAGTGTGGTTTTGCAGTTCCACGGGTCAAATCTCTGTATTTTCCTGCTTTTGGCATTTTTTGCTGTAAAGAAAAACTAATAGTGTCTCCCTGATTTTTCAGACACAAATATATCTGTTAAAAATAGTCTGGTGTATGCCCCAGAAATAGAAGTGTGGTTTTACAGATCCACGGGTCAAATCTCTGTATTATCCTGCTTTTGGAATTTTTTGCTGTAAAGAAAAACAGTAATAGTGTCTCCTGATTGTTCAGACACAAATATATCTGTTGAAAATAGCCTGGTGTAGGCCTGAGAAATAGAAGTGTGGTTTGGCAGTTCCACGGGTCAAATCTCTGTATTATCCTGCTTTTGGCTATTTTGCCGTAAAGAAAAACTAATAGTGTCTCCCTGATTTTTCAGACACAAATATATCTGTTGAAAATAGTCTAGTGTAGGCCCGGGAAATAGAAGTGTGGTTTTGCAGTTCCACGGGTCAAATCTCTGTATTATCCTGCTTTTGGCATTTTTTGCCTTAAAGAAAAACTAATAGTGTCTCCCTGATTTTTCAGACACAAATATATCTGTTGAAAATAGTCTGGTGTAGGCCCGAGAAATAGAAGTGTGGTTTTGCAGTTCCATGGGTCAAATCTCTGTATTTTCCTGCTTTTGGCATTTTTTGCGTAAAGAAAAACTAATAGTGTCTCCCTGATTTTTCAGACACAAATATATCTGTTGAAAATAGTCTGGTGTAGGCCCGAGAAATATAAGTGTGGTTTTGCAGTTCCACGGGTCAAATCTCTGTATTATCCTGCTTTTGGCATTTTTTGCCGTAAAGAAAAATTCATAGTGTCTCCCTGATTTTTCAAACACAAACATATCTGTTCAAAATAGTCTGGTGTAGGCCCCAGAAATAGAAGTGTGGTTTTGCAGATCCACGGGTCAAATCTCTGCATTATCCTGCTTTTGGAATTTTTTCCTGTAAAGAAAAACAGTAATAGTGTCTCCTGATTGTTCAGACACAAATATATCTGTTGAAAATAGTCTGGTGTAGGCCCGGGAAATAGAAGTGTGGTTTTGCAGTTCCACGGGTCAAATCTCTGTATTATCCTGCTTTTGGCATTTTTTGCCGTAAAGAAAAACTCATAATGTGTCCCTGGTTTTTCAGACACAAATATATCTGTTGAAAATAATCTGGTGTAGGCTAGAGAAACAGAAATGTGGTTTTGCAGTTCCACGGTTCAAACCAATGTATTATCCACTTTTGGGCCATTTGTATCTAAAAAAAACAGTTTTAGTGTGTCGCTCACTGTTCAGCCGAAAATATATATATTTTAAAAAGTCTGGTATACACCAGTAAATTCTAACTGTGGTTTTGCAGTTCCACGGTAAAAAATCACTATTATCCTGCTTTTGGCATTTTTTGCCGTAAAAAAAAAAACTAATAGTGTCTCCCTGATTTTTCAGACACAAATATATCTGTTGAAAATAGTCTGGTGTAGGCCCGAGAAACAGAAGTGTGGTTTTGCAGTTCCACGGTTCAAACCAATGTATTATCCACTTTTGGGCCATTTGTATCTAAAAAAAACAGTTTTAGTGTGTCGCTCACTCTTCAGCCGCAAATATATATATTTAAAAAAGTCTGGTCTACACCAGTAAATTCAAACTGTGGTTTTGCAGTTCCACGGTAAAAAAATCTCTGTATTATCATGCTTTTGGCATTTTTTGCCTTAAAGGAAAACTAATAGTGTCTCCCTGATTTTTCAGACACAAATATATCTGTTGAAAATAGTCTGGTGTAGGCCCGAGAAACAGAAGTGTGGTTTTGCAGTTCCACGGGTCAAATCTCTGTATTTTCCTGCTTTTGGCATTTTTTGCCATAAAGAAAAACTAATAGTGTCTCCCTGATTTTTCAGACACAAATATATCTGTTGAAAATAGTCTGGTGTATGCCCCAGAAATAGAAGTGTGGTTTTGCAGATCCACGGGTCAAATCTCTGTATTTTCCTGCTTTTGGAATTTTTTGCTGTAAAAAAAAACAGTAATAGTGTCTTCTAAATGTTCAGACACAAATATATCTGTTGAAAATAGCCTGGTGTAGGCCCGAGAAATAGAAGTGTGGTTTTGCAGTTCCACGGGTCAAATCTCTGTATTATTCTGCTTTTGGCATTTTTTGGCATAACGAAAAATTCATAATGTGTCCCTGTTTTTTCAGACACAAATATGTCTGTTGAAAATAGTCTGGTGTAGGCTAGAAAACAGAAATGTGGTTTTGCAGTTCCACGGTTCAACCCAATGTATTATCCACTTTTGGGCCATTTGTATCTAAAAAAACAGTTTTAGTGTGTCGCTCACTGTTCAGCCGCAAATATATATATTTAAAAAAGTCTGGTATACACCAGTAAATTTTAACTTTGCTTTTGCAGTTCGACTTTAAGAAATCACTATTATCCTGCTTTTGGCATTTTTTGCCGTAAAGAAAAACTAATAGTGTCTCCCTGATTTTTCAGACACAAATGTATCTGTTGAAAATAGTCTGGTGTAGGCCCGAGAAATAGAAGTGTGGTTTTGCAGTTCCACGGGTCAAATCTCAGTATTATCCTGCTTTTGGAATTTTTTGCCATAAAGAAAAACTAATAGTGTCTCCCTGATTTTTCAGACACAAATATATCTGTTGAAAATAGTCTGGTGTAGGCCCGAGAAATAGAAGTGTGGTTTTGCAGTTCCATGGGTCAAATCTCTGTATTATCCACTTTTGGGCCATTTGTATAAAAAAAAAACAGTTTTAGTGTGTCGCTCACTGTTTAGCCGCAAATATATATATTTAAAAAAGTCTGGTATACACCAGTAAATTCTAACTGTGGTTTTGCAGCTCCACGGTAAAAAAATCTCTATTATCTTGCTTTTGGCATTTTTTGCCGTAAAAAAAAATACTAATAGTGTCTCCCTGATTTTTCAGACACAAATATATCTGTTGAAAATAGTCTGGTGTAGGCCAGAGAAACAGAAGTGTGGTTTTGCAGTTCCACGGTTCAAACCAATGTATTATCCACTTTTGGGCCATTTGTATCTAAAAAAAACAGTTTTAGTGTGTCGCTCACTCTTCAGCCGCAAATATATATATTTAAAAAAGTCTGGTATACACCAGTAAATTCTAACTGTGGTTTTGCAGTTCCACGGTAAAAAATCTCTGTATTATCCTGTTTTTGGCATTTTTTGCCGTAAAGAAAAATTCATAGTGTCTCCCTGATTTTTCAGACAAAAATATATCTGTTGAAAATAGTCTGGTGTAGGCCCGAGAAATAGAAGTGTGGTTTTGCAGTTCCACGGGTCAAATCTCTGTATTTTCCTGCTTTTGGCATTTTTTGCCGTAAAGAAAAACTAATAGTGTCTCCCTGATTTTTCAGACACAAATATATCTGTTAAAAATAGTCTGGTGTATGCCCCAGAAATAGAAGTGTGGTTTTGCAGATCCACGGGTCAAATCTCTGTATTATCCTGCTTTTGGAATTTTTTGCTGTAAAGAAAAACAGTAATAGTGTCTCCTGATTGTTCAGACACAAATATATCTGTTGAAAATAGTCTGGTGTAGGCGTGAGAAATAGAAGTGTGGTTTTGCAGTTCCACGGGTCAAATCTCTGTATTATCCTGCTTTGGGCATTTTTTGCTGCAAAGAAAAACTAATAGTGTCTCCCTGATTTTTCAGACACAAATATATCTGTTGAAAATAGTCTGGTGTAGGCCCGAGAAATAGAAGTGTGGTTTTGCAGTTCCACGGGTCAAATCTCTGTATGATCCTGCTTTTGGCATTTTTTGCCATAAAGAAAAATTCATAATGTGTCCCTGATTTTTCAGACACAAATATATCTGTTGAAAATAGTCTGGTGTAGGCTAGAGAAACAGAAATGTGGTTTTGCAGTTCCACGGTTCAAACCAATGTATTATCCACTTTTGGGCCATCTGTATCTAAAGAAAAAACAGTTTTAGTGTGTCGCTCACTGTTCAGGCGCAAATATATATATTTAAAAAAGTCTGGTATACACCAGTAAATTCTAACTGTGGTTTTGCAGTTCCACGGTAAAAAATCACTATTATCCTGCTTTTGGCATTTTTTGCCGTAAAGAAAAACTAATAGTGTCTCCCTGATTTTTCAGACACAAATATATCTGTTGAAAATAGTCTGGTATTGGCCCGAGAAATAGAAGTGTGGTTTTGCAGTTCCACGGGTCAAATCTCAGTATGCTCCTGCTTTTGGCATTTTTTGCCGTAAAGAAAAACTAATAGTGTCTCCCTGATTTTTCAGACACAAATATATCTGTTGAAAATCGTCTGGTGTAGGCCCGAGAAATAGAAGTGTGGTTTTGCAGTTCCACGGGTCAAATCTCTGTATTATCCTGCTTTTGGCATTTTTTGACATAACGAAAAATTCATAATGTGTCCCTGTTTTTTCAGACACAAATATGTCTGTTGAAAATAGTCTGGTGTAGGCTAGAAAACAGAAATGTGGTTTTGCAGTTCCACTGGTTCAACCCAATGTATTATCCACTTTTGGTCCATTTGTATCTAAAAAAAAGAGTTTTAGTGTGTCGCTCACTGTTCAGCCGCAAATATATATATTTAAAAAAGTCTGGTATACACCATTAAATTCTAACTGTGCTTTTGCAGTTCGACGGTAAGAAATCACTATTATCCTGCTTTTGGCATTTTTTACCATAAAGAAAAACTAATAGTGTCTTCCTGATTTTTCAGACACAAATATATCTGTTGAAAATAGTCTGGTGTAGGCCCGAGAAATAGAAGTGTGGTTTTGCAGTTCCACGGGTCAAATCTCAGTATTATCTTGCTTTCGGCATTTTTTGCCGTAAAGAAAAACTAATAGTGTCTCCCTGATTTTTCAGACACAAATATATCTGTTGAAAATAGTCTGGTGTTGGCCCGAGAAATAGAAGTGTGGTTTTGCAGTTCCACAGGTCAAATCTCTGTATTATCCACTTTTGGGCCACTTGTATCTAAAAAAACAGTTTTAGTGTGTCGCTCACTGTTTAGCCGCAAATATATATATTTAAAAAAGTCTGGTATACACCAGTAAATTCTAACTGTGCTTTTGCAGTTCCACGGTAAAAAAATCTCTATTATCCTGCTATTGTCATTTTTTGCCGTAAAAAAAGAAACAATAGTGTCTGCCTGATTTTTCAGACACAAATATATCTGTTGAAAATAGTCTGGTGTAGGCCAGAGAAATAGAAGTGTGGTTTTGCAGTTCCATGGGTCAAATCTCTGTATTATCCTGCTTTTGGAATTTTTTGCCGTAAATAAAAACTCATAATGTGTTCCTGATTTTTCAGACACAAATATATCTGTTGAAAATAGTCTGATGTAGGCTAGAGAAGCAGAAGTGTGGTTTTGCAGTTCCACGGGTCAAATCTCTGTATTATCCTGCTTTTGGAATTTTTTGCCATAAAGAAAAACTAATAGTGTCTCCCTGATTTTTCTGACACAAATATATCTGTTGAAAATAGTCTGGTGTAGGCCCGAGAAATAGAAGTGTGGTTTTCCAGTTCCATGGGACAAATCTCTGTATTATCCACTTTTGGGCCATTTGTATAAAAAAAAAACAGTTTTAGTGTGTCGCTCACTGTTTAGCCGCAAATATATATATTTAAAAAAGTCTGGTATACACCAGTAAATTCTAACTGTGGTTTTGCAGCTCCACGGTAAAAAAATCTCTATTATCTTGCTTTTGGCATTTTTTGCCGTAAAAAAAATACTAATAGTGTCTCCCTGATTTTTCAGACACAAATATATCTGTTGAAAATAGTCTGGTGTAGGCCAGAGAAACAGAAGTGTGGTTTTGCAGTTTCACGGTTCAAACCAATGTATTATCCACTTTTAGGCCATTTGTATCTAAAAAAAACAGTTTTAGTGTGTCGCTCACTCTTCAGCCGCAAATATATATATTTAAAAAAGTCTGTTATACACCAGTAAATTCTAACTGTGGTTTTGCAGTTCCATGGTAAAAAATCTCTGTATTATCCTGTTTTTGGCATTTTTTGCCCTAAAGAAAAATTCATAGTGTCTCCTGATTGTTCAGACAAAAATATATCTGTTGAAAATAGTGTGGTGTAGGCCCGAGAAACAGAAGTGTGGTTTTGCAGTTCCACGGGTCAAATCTCTGTATTATCCTGCTTTTGGCATTTTTTGCCGTAAAGAAAAATTCATAGTGTCTCCCTGATTTTTCAAACACAAATATATCTGTTCAAAATAGTCTGGTGTAGGCCCCAGAAATAGAAGTGTGGTTTTGCAGATCCACGGGTCATATCTCTGCATTATCCTGCTTTTGGAATTTTTTCCTGTAAAGAAAAACAGTAATAGTGTCTCCTGATTGTTCAGACACAAATATATCTGTTGAAAATAGTCTGGCGTAGGCCTGAGAAATAGAAGTGTGGTTTTGCAGTTCCACGGGTCAAATCTCTGTATTATCCTGCTTTTGGCTTTTTTGCCGTAAAGAAAAATTCATAGTGTCTCCCTGATTTTTCAGACACAAATATATCGGTTGAAAATAGTCTGGTGTAGGCCCGAGAAATAGAAGTGTGGTTTTGCAGTTCCATGGGTCAAATCTCTGTATTATCCTGCTTTTGGCATTTTTTGCCTTAAAGAAAAACTAACAGTGTCTCCCTGATTTTTCAGACACAAATATATCTGTTGAAAATAGTTTGGTGTAGGCCCGAGAAATAGAAATGTGGTTTTGCAGTTCCACGGGTCAAATCTCTGTATTTTCCTGCTTTTGGCATTTTTTGCCGTAAAGAAAAACTAACGGTGTCTCCCTGATTTTTCAGACACAAATATATCTGATGAAAATAGTCTGGTGTATGCCCCAGAAATAGAAGTGTGGTTTTGCAGATCCACGGGTCAAATCTCTGTATTATCCTACTTTTGAAATTTTTTGCTGTAAAGAAAAACAGTAATAGTGTCTCCTGATTGTTCAGACACAAATATATCTGTTGAAAATAGCCTGGTGTAGGCCCGAGAAATAGAAGTGTGGTTTTGCAGTTCCACGGGTCAAATCTCTGTATTATCTTGCTTTTGGCTTTTTTGCCGTAAAGAAAAACTAATAGTGTCTCCCTGATTTTTCAGACACAAATCTATCTGTTGAAAATAGTCTGGTGTAGGCCCGAGAAATAGAAGTGTGATTTTGCAGTTCCACGGGTCAAATCTCTGTATTTTCCTGCTTTTGGCATTTTTTGCCGTAAAGAAAAACTAATAGTGTCTGCCTGATTTTTCAGACACAAATATATCTGTTGAAAATAGTCTGGTGTAGGCCCGAGAAATAGAAGTGTGGTTTTGCAGCTCCACGGGTCAAATCTCTGTATTATCCTGCTTTTGGCTTTTTTGCCGTAAAGAAAAACTAATAGTGTCTCCCTGATTTTTCAGACACAAATCTATCTGTTGAAAATAGTCTGGTGTAGGCCCGAGAAATAGAAGTGTGATTTTGCAGTTCCACGGGTCAAATCTCTGTATTTTCCTGCTTTTGGCATTTTTTGCCGTAAAGAAAAACTAATAGTGTCTGCCTGATTTTTCAGACACAAATATATCTGTTGAAAATAGTCTGGTGAATGCCCCAGAAATAGAAGTGTGGTTTTGCAGATCCACGGGTCAAATCTCTGTATTATCCTGCCTTTGAAATTTTTTGCTGTAAAGAAAAACAGTAATAGTGTCTCCTGATTGTTCAGACACAAATATATCTGTTGAGAATAGCCTGGTGTAGGCCCGAGAAATAGAAGTGTGGTTTTGCAGTTCCACGGGTCAAATCTCTGTATTATCCTGCTTTTGGCTTTTTTGCCGTAAAGAAAAATTCATAGTGTCTCCCTGATTTTTCAAACACAAATATATCTGTTCAAAATAGTCTGGTGTAGGCCCCAGAAATAGAAGTGTGGTTTTGCAGATACACTGGTCATATCTCTGCATTATCCTGCTTTTGGATTTTTTTCCTGTAAAGAAAAACAGTAATAGTGTCTCCCTGATTTTTCAGACACAAATATATCTGCTGAAAATAGTCTGGTGTAGGCCTGAGAAATAGAAGTGTGGTTTTACAGTTCCATGGGTCAAATCTCTGTATTATCCTGCTTTTGGCTTTTTTGCCGTAAAGAAAAACTAATAGTGTCTCCCTGATTTTTCAGACACAAATATATCTGTTGAAAATAGTCTGGTGTAGGCCCGAGAAATAGAAGTGTGGTTTTGCAGTTCCACGGGTCAAATCTCTGTATTATCCTGCTTTTGCCATTTTTTGCCTTAAAGAAAAACTAATAGTGTCTCCCTGATTTTTCAGACACAAATATATCTGTTGAAAATAGTCTGGTGTAGGCCCGAGAAATAGAAGTGTGGTTTTGCAGTTCCACGGGTCAAATCTCTGTATTTTCCTGCTTTTGGCATTTTTTGCCATAAAGAAAAACAGTAATAGTGTCTCCCTGATATTTCAGACACAAATATATCTGTTGAAAATAGTCTGGTGTAGGCCTGAGAAATAGAAGTGTGGTTTTGCAGTTCCAAGGGTCAAATCTCTGTATTATCCTGCTTTTGGCATTTTTTGCCGTAAAGAAAAACTAATAGTGTCTCCCTGATTTTTCAGACACAAATATATCTGTTGAAAATAGTCTGGTGTAGGCCTGAGAAATAGAAGTGTGATTTTGCAGTTCCACGGGTCAAATCTCTGTATTTTCCTGCTTTTGGCATTTTTTGCCGTAAAGAAAAACTAATAGTGTCTGCCTGATTTTTCAGACACAAATATATCTGTTGAAAATAGTCTGGTGAATGCCCCAGAAATAGAAGTGTGGTTTTGCAGATCCACGGGTCAAATCTCTGTATTATCCTGCCTTTGAAATTTTTTGCTGTAAAGAAAAACAGTAATAGTGTCTCCTGATTGTTCAGACACAAATATATCTGTTGAGAATAGCCTGGTGTAGGCCCGAGAAATAGAAGTGTGGTTTTGCAGTTCCACGGGTCAAATCTCTGTATTATCCTGCTTTTGGCTTTTTTGCCGTAAAGAAAAATTCATAGTGTCTCCCTGATTTTTCAAACACAAATATATCTGTTCAAAATAGTCTGGTGTAGGCCCCAGAAATAGAAGTGTGGTTTTGCAGATACACTGGTCATATCTCTGCATTATCCTGCTTTTGGATTTTTTTCCTGTAAAGAAAAACAGTAATAGTGTCTCCCTGATTTTTCAGACACAAATATATCTGCTGAAAATAGTCTGGTGTAGGCCTGAGAAATAGAAGTGTGGTTTTACAGTTCCATGGGTCAAATCTCTGTATTATCCTGCTTTTGGCTTTTTTGCCGTAAAGAAAAACTAATAGTGTCTCCCTGATTTTTCAGACACAAATATATCTGTTGAAAATAGTCTGGTGTAGGCCCGAGAAATAGAAGTGTGGTTTTGCAGTTCCACGGGTCAAATCTCTGTATTATCCTGCTTTTGCCATTTTTTGCCTTAAAGAAAAACTAATAGTGTCTCCCTGATTTTTCAGACACAAATATATCTGTTGAAAATAGTCTGGTGTAGGCCCGAGAAATAGAAGTGTGGTTTTGCAGTTCCACCGGTCAAATCTCTGTATTTTCCTGCTTTTGGCATTTTTTGCCATAAAGAAAAACAGTAATAGTGTCTCCCTGATATTTCAGACACAAATCTATCTGTTGAAAATAGTCTGGTGTAGGCCTGAGAAATAGAAGTGTGGTTTTGCAGTTCCAAGGGTCAAATCTCTGTATTATCCTGCTTTTGGCATTTTTTGCGGTAAAGAAAAACTAATAGTGTCTCCCTGATTTTTCAGACACAAATATATCTGTTGAAAATAGTCTGGTGAATGCCCCAGAAATAGAAGTGTGGTTTTGCAGATCCACGGGTCAAATCTCTGTATTATCCTGCCTTTGAAATTTTTTGCTGTAAAGAAAAACAGTAATAGTGTCTCCTGATTGTTCAGACACAAATATATCTGTTGAGAATAGCCTGGTGTAGGCCCGAGAAATAGAAGTGTGGTTTTGCAGTTCCACGGGTCAAATCTCTGTATTATCCTGCTTTTGGCTTTTTTGCCGTAAAGAAAAATTCATAGTGTCTCCCTGATTTTTCAAACACAAATATATCTGTTCAAAATAGTCTGGTGTAGGCCCCAGAAATAGAAGTGTGGTTTTGCAGATACACTGGTCATATCTCTGCATTATCCTGCTTTTGGATTTTTTTCCTGTAAAGAAAAACAGTAATAGTGTCTCCCTGATTTTTCAGACACAAATATATCTGCTGAAAATAGTCTGGTGTAGGCCTGAGAAATAGAAGTGTGGTTTTACAGTTCCATGGGTAAAATCTCTGTATTATCCTGCTTTTGGCTTTTTTGCCGTAAAGAAAAACTAATAGTGTCTCCCTGATTTTTCAGACACAAATATATCTGTTGAAAATAGTCTGGTGTAGGCCCGAGAAATAGAAGTGTGGTTTTGCAGTTCCACTGGTCAAATCTCTGTATTATCCTGCTTTTGCCATTTTTTGCCTTAAAGAAAAACTAATAGTGTCTCCCTGATTTTTCAGACACAAATATATCTGTTGAAAATAGTCTGGTGTAGGCCCGAGAAATAGAAGTGTGGTTTTGCAGTTCCACGGGTCAAATCTCTGTATTTTCCTGCTTTTGGCATTTTTTGCCATAAAGAAAAACAGTAATAGTGTCTCCCTGATTTTTCAGACACAAATATATCTGTTGAAAATAGTCTGGTGTAGGCCCGAGAAATAGAAGTGTGGTTTTGCAGTTCCAAGGGTCAAATCTCTGTATTATCCTGCTTTTGGCATTTTTCGCCGTAAAGAAAAACTAATAGTGTCTCCCTGATTTTTCAGACACAAATATATCTGTTGAAAATAGTCTGATGTATGCCCCAGAAATAGAAGTGTGGTTTTGCAGAACCACGGGTCAAATCTCTGTATTATCCTGCTTTTGGAATTTTTTGCTGTATAGACAAACAGTAATAGTGTCTCCTGATTGTTCAGACACAAATATATCTGTTGAAAATAGCCTGGTGTAGGCCCGAGAAATATAAGTGTGGTTTTGCAGTTTCACGGGTCAAATCTCTGTATTATCCTGCTTTTGGCTTTTTTGTCGTAAAGAAAAACTAATAGTGTCTCCCTGATTTTTCAGACACAAATATATCTGTTGAAAATAGTCTGGTGTAGGCCCGAGAAATAGAAGTGTGGTTTTGCAGTTCCATGGGTCAAATCTCTGTATTATCCTGCTTTTGGCATTTTTTGCCGTAAAGAAAAATTCATAGTGTCTCCCTGATTTTTCAAACACAAATATATCTGTTCAAAATAGTCTGGTGTAGGCCCCAGAAATAGAAGTGTGGTTTTGCAGATCCACGGGTCATATCTCTGCATTATCCTGCTTTTGGAATTTTTTGCTGTAAAGAAAAACAGTAATAGTGTCTCCTGATTGTTCAGACACAAATATATCTGTTGAAAATAGTCTGGTGTAGGCCTGAGAAATAGTAGTGTGGTTTTGCAGTTCCACGGGTCAAATCTCTGTATTATCCTGCTTTGGGCATTTTTTGCTGCAAAGAAAAACTAATAGTGTCTCCCTGATATTTCAGACACAAATATATCTGTTGAAAATAGTCTGGTGTAGGCCCGAGAAATAGAAGTGTGGTTTTGCAGTTCCATGGTTCAAATCTCTGTATTATCCTGCTTTTGGCATTTTTTGCCGTAAAGAAAAACTCATAATGTGTCCCTGATTTTTCAGACACAAATATATCTGTTGAAAATAATCTGGTGTAGGCTAGAGAAACAGAAATGTGGTTTTGCAGTTCCACGGTTCAAACCAATGTATTATCCACTTTTGGGCCATTTGTATCTAAAAAAAACAGTTTTAGTGTGTCGCTCACTGTTCAGCCGCAAATATATATATTTAAAAAAGTCTGGTATACACCAGTAAATTCTAACTGTGCTTTTGCAGTTCCACGGTAAAAAATCTCTATTATCCTGCTTTTGGCATTTTTTGCCGTAAAAAAAAACTAATAGTGTCTTCCTGATTTTTCAGACACAAACATATCTGTTGAAAATAGTCTGGTGTAGGCCCGAGAAATAGACGTGTGATTTTGCAGTTCCATGGGTCAAATCTCTGTATTATCCTGCTTTTGGCATTTTTTGCCTTAAAGAAAAACTAATAGTGTCTCCCTGATTTTTCAGATTTTCAGACACAAATATATCTGGTGAAAATAGTCTGGTGTAGCCCCGAGAAATAGAAGTGTGGTTTTGCAGTTCCACGGGTCAAATCTCTGTATTTTCCTGCTTTTGGCATTTTTTGCCGTAAATAAAAACTAATAGTGTCTCCCTGATTTTTCAGACACAAATATATCTGTTGAAAATAGTCTGGTGTATGCCCCAGAAATAGAAGTGTGGTTTTGCAGATCCACGGGTCAAATCTCTGTATTATCCTGCTTTTGGAATTTTTTGCTGTAAAGAAAAACAGTAATAGTGTCTCCTGATTGTTCAGACACAAATATATTTGTTGAAAATAGCCTGGTGTAGGCCCGAGAAATAGAAGTGTGGTTTTGCAGTTCCAATGTCAAATCTCTGTATTATCCTGCTTTTGGCATTTTTTGCCGAAAAGAAAAACTAATAGTGTCTCTCTGATTTTTCAGACACAAATATATCTGTTGAAAATAGTCTGGTGTAGGCCCGAGAAATAGAAGTGTGGTTTTGCAGTTCCACGGGTCAAATCTCTGTATTATTCTGCTTTTGGCATTTTTTGCCGTAAAGAAAAATTCATAGTGTCTCCCTGATTTTTCAAACACAAATATATCTGTTCAAAATAGTCTGGTGTAGGCCCCAGAAATAGAAGTGTGGTTTTGCAGATACACTGGTCATATCTCTGCATTATCCTGCTTTTGGAATTTTTTCCTGTAAAGAAAAACAGTAATAGTGTCTCCCTGATTTTTCAGACACAAATATATCTGCTGAAAATAGTCTGGTGTAGACCCGAGAAATAGAAGTGTGGTTTTGCAGTTCCACGGGTCAAATCTCTGTATTATCCTTCTTTTGGCTTTTTTGCCGTAAAGAAAAACTAATAGTGTCTCCCTGATTTTTCAGACACAAACATATCTGTTGAAAATAGTCTGGTGTAGGCCCGAGAAATAGAAGTGTGGTTTTGCAGTTCCACGGGTCAAATCTCTGTATTATCCTGCTTTTGGAATTTTTTGCCATAAAGAAAAACTAATAGTGTCTCCCTGATTTTTCAGACACAAATATATCTGTTGAAAATAGTCTCGTGTAGGACCGAGAAATAGAAGTGTGGTTTTGCAGTTCCACGGGTCAAGTCTCTGTATTATCCTGCTTTGGGCATTTTTTGCCGTAAAGAAAAACTAATATTGTCTCCATGATATTTCAGACACAAATATATCTGTTGAAAATAGTCTGGTGTAGGCTAGAGAAACAGAAATGTGGTTTTGCAGTTCCACTGTTCAAACCAATGTATTATCCACTTTTGGGCCATTTGTATCTAAAAAAAACAGTTTTAATGTGTCGCTCACTGTTCAGCCGCAAATATATATATTTAAAAAAGTCTGGTATACACCAGTAAATTCTAACTGTGGTTTTGCAGTTCCACGGTAAAAAATCTCTATTATCTTGATTTTGGCATTTTTTGCCGTAAAGAAAAGTCTAATAGGGTCTCCCTGATTTTTCAGACACAAATAAATCTTTTGAAAATAGTCTGGTGTAGGCCAGAGAAACAGAAGTGTGGTTTTGCAGTTCCAGGTGTCAAATCTCTGTATTATCCTGCTTTTGGCATTTTTTGCCGTAAAGAAAAACTAATAGTGTCTCCCTGATTTTTCAGACACAAATATATCTATTGAAAATAGTCTGGTGTAGGCCCGAGAAATAGAAGTGTGGTTTTGCAGTTCGAAGTGTCAAGTCTCTGTATTATCCTGCTTTTGGCATTTTTTGCCGAAAAGAAAAATTCATTGTGTCTCCCTGATTTTTCAGACACAAATATATCTGTTCAAAATAGTCTGGTGTAGGCCCCAGAAATAGAAATGTGGTTTTGCAGATCCATGGGTCAAATCTCTGTATTATCCTGCTTTTGGAATTTTTTGCTGTAAAGAAAAACAGTAATTGTGTCTCCTGATTGTTCAGACACAAATATATCTGTTGAAAATAGTCTGGTGTAGGCCCGAGAAATAGAAGTGTGGTTATGCAGTTCCACGGGTCAAATCTCTGTATTATCCTGCTTTTGGCATTTTTTGCCGTAAAGAAAAACTAATAGTGTCTCCCTGATTTTTCAGACACAAATATATCTGTTGAAAATAGTCTGGTGTAGGCCCAAGAAATAGAAGTGTGGTTTTGCAGTTCCACGGGTCAAATCTCTGTATTATCCTGCTTTTGGCTTTTTTGCCGTAAAGAAAAATTAATAGTGTCTCCCTGATTTTTCAGACACAAATATATCTGTTGGAAATAGTCTGGTGTAGGCCCGAGAAATAGAAGTGTGGTTTTGCAGTTCCACGGGTCAAATCTCAGTATTATCCTGCTTTTGGCATTTTTTGCCGTAAAGAAAAACTAATAGTGTCTCCCTGATTTTTCAGACACAAATATATCTGTTGAAAATAGTCTGGTGTAGGCCCGAGAAATAAAAGTGTGGTTTTGCAGTTCAACGGTTCAAATCTCTGTATTATCCACTTTTGGGCCTTTTGTATCTAAAAAAAACAGTTTTAGTGTGTCGCTCACTGTTCAGCCGCAAATATATATATTTAAAAAAGTCTGGTATACACCAGTAAATTCTAACTGTTCTTTTGCAGTTCCACGGTAAAAAATCTCTGTATTATCCTGCTTTTGGAATTTTTTGCTGTAATGAAAATCTAATAGTGCCTCCCTGATTTTTCAGACACAAATATATCTGTTGAAAATAGTCTGGTGTAGGACCGAGAAATAGAAGTGTGGTTTTGCAATTCTATTGGTCAAATCTCAGCATTATCCTGCTTTTGGCATTTTTTGCCATAAAGAAAAACTAATAGTGTCTCCTGATTGTTCAGACACAAATATATCTGTTGAAAATAGTCTGGTGTAGGCCCGAGAAATAGAAGTGTGGTTATGCAGTTCCACGGGTCAAATCTCTGTATTATCCTGCTTTTGGCTTTTTTTTCCGTAAAGAAAAATTCATAGTGTCTCCCTGATTTTTCAGACAGAAATATATCTGTTGAAAATAGTCTGGTGTAGGACCGAGAAATAGAAGTGTGGTTTTGCAGTTCCATGGGTCAAGTCTCAGTATTATCCTGCTTTGGGCATTTTTTGCCGTAAAGAAAAACTAATAGTGTCTCCCTGATATGTAAGACACAAATATATCTGTTGAATATAGGCTGGTGTAGGCCCGAGAAATAGAAGTGTGGTTTTGCAGTTCCACGGGTCAAATCTCTGTATTATCCTGCTTTTGCCATTTTTTTTCGTAAAGAAAACCTCATAATGTCTCCCTGATTTTTCAGACACAAATATATCTGTTGAAAATAGTCTGGTGTAGGCTAGAGAAACAGAAATGTGGTTTTGCAGTTCCACGGTTCAAACCAATGTATTATCCACTTTTGGGCCATTTGTATCTAAAAAAAACAGTTTTAGTGTGTCGCTCACTGTTCAGCCGCAAATATATATATTTTAAAAAGTCTGGTATACACCAGTAAATTCTAACTGTGGTTTTGCAGTTCCTCGGTAAAAATTCTCTATTATCTTGCTTTTGGCATTTTTTGCAGTAAAAAAAAACTAATAGTGTATCCCTGATTTTTCAGACACAAATATATCTGTTGAAAATAGTCTGGTGTGTAGGCCCGAGAAATAGAAGTGTGATTTTGCAGTTCCACGGGTCAAATCTCTGTATTATCCTGCTTTTGGCATTTTTTGCCATAAAGAAAATCAGTAATAGTATTTCTTGATTGTTCAGACACAAATATATCTGTTGAAAATAGTCTGGTGTAGGCCCGAGAAATAGAAGTGTGGTTTTGCAGTTCCACGGGTCAAATCTCTATATTATCCTGCTCTTGGAATTTTTTGCCGCAAAGAAAAACTAATTGTGTCTCCCTGATTTTTCAGACACAAATATATGTGTTGAAAATATTCTGGTGTAGGCCCTAGAAATAGAAGTGTGGTTTTGCAGTTCCGCGGGTCAAATCTCTGTATTATCCTGCTTTTGGCATTTTTTTCCGTAAAGAAAAATTCATAGTGTCTCCCTGATTTTTCAGACACAAATATATCTGTTCAAAATAGTCTGGTGTAGGCCCTAGAAATAGAAGTGTGGTTTTGCAGATCCACAGGTCAAATCTCTGTATTATCCTGCTTTTGGAATTTTTTTGCTGTAAAAAAAAACAGTAATAGTGTCTCCCGATTGTTCAGACACAAATATATATGTTGAAAATAGTCTGGTGTAGGCCCAAGAAATAGAAGTGTGGTTTTGCAGTTCCACGGGTCAAATCTCTGTATTATCCTGCTTTTGGCATTTTTTTCCATAAAGAAAAATTCATAGTGTCTCCCTGATTTTTCAGACACAAATATATCTGTTCAAAATAGTCTGGTGTAGGCCCTAGAAATAGAAGTGTGGTTTTGCAGTTCCACGGGTCATATCTCTTTATTATCCTGCTTTTGGCATTTTTGTGTGTAAAGAAAACCTCATAATGTCTCCCTGATTGTTCAGACACAAATATATCTGTTGAAAATAGTCTGGTGTAGGCCAGAGAAACAGAAGTGTGGTTTTGCAATTCCACGGGTCAAATCTCAGTATTATCCTGCTTTTGGCATTTTTTGCCATAAAGAAAAACTTATAGTGTCTCCTGATTGTTCAGACACAAATATATCTGTTGAAAATAGTCTGGTGTATAGGCCCGAGAAATAGAAGTGTGATTTTGCAGTTCCACTGGTCAAATCTCTGTATTATCCTGCTTTTGGCATTTTTTGCCGTAAAGAAAATCAGTAATAGTGTCTCCTGATTGTTCAGACACAAATATGTCTGTTGAAAATAGTCTGGTGTAGGCCCGAGAAATAGAAGTGTGGTTTTGCAGTTCCACGGGTCAAATCTCTGTATTATCCTGCTTTTGGCATTTTTTGCCGTAAAGAAAAACTAATAGTGTCTCCCTGATTTTTCAGACACAAATATATCTGTTGAAAATATTCTGGTGTAGGCCCCAGTAATAGAAGTGTGATTTTGCAGATTCACGGGTCAAATCTCTGTATTATCCTGCTTTTAGAATTTTTTTCTGTAAAGAAAAACAGGAATAGTGTCTCCTGAATGTTCAGACACAAATATATCTGTTGAAAATAGTCTGGTGTAGGCCCAAGAAATAGAAGTGTGGTTTTGGAGTTCCACGGGTCAAATCTCTGTATTATCCTGCTTTTGGCATTTTTGCCGTAAAGAAAAACGAATAGTGTCTCCCTGATTTTTCAGACACAAATATATCTGTTGAAAATAGTCTGGTGTAGGCCTGAGAAATAGAAGTGTGGTTTTGCAGTTCCACGGGTCAAATCTCTGTATTATCCTGCTTTTGGCTTTTTTGCCGTAAAGAAAAACTAATAGTGTCTCCCTGATTTTTCAGACACAAATATATCTGTTGAAAATAGTCTGGTGTAGGCCCGAGAAATAGAAGTGTGGTTTTGCAGTTCCACGGGTCAAATCTCTGTATTATCCTGCTTTTGGCTTTTTTGCCGTAAAGAAAAACTAATAGTGTCTCCCTGATTTTTCAGACACAAATATATCTGTTGAAAATAGTCTGGTGTAGGCCCGAGAAATAGAAGTGTGGTTTTGCAGTTCCACGGGTCAAATCTCTGTTTTATCCTGCTTTTGGCTTTTTTGCCGTAAAGAAAAACTAATAGTGTCTCCCTGATTTTTCAGACACAAATATATCTGTTGAAAATAGTCTGGTGTAGGCCCGAGAAATAGAAGTGTGGTTTTGCAGTTCCACGGGTCAAATCTCTGTATTTTCCTGCTTTTGGCATTTTTTGCCATAAAGAAAATCAGTAATAGTATCTCTTGATTGTTCAGACACAAATATATCTGTTGAAAATAGTCTGGTGTAGGCCCGAGAAATAGAAGTGTGGTTTTGCAGTTCCACGTGTCAAATCTCTATATTATCCTGCTTTTGGAATTTTTTGCCGTAAAGAAAAACTAATTGTGTCTCCCTGATTTTTCAGACACAAATATATCTGTTGAAAATATTCTGGTGTAGGCCCGAGAAATAGAAGTGTGGTTTTGCAATTCCACGGGTCAAATCTCTGTATTATCCTGCTTTTGGAATTTTTTGCTGTAAAAAAAAACAGTAATAGTGTCTCCCGATTGTTCAGACACAAATATATATGTTGAAAATAGTCTGGTGTAGGCCCAAGAAATAGTAGTGTGGTTTTGCAGTTCCACGGGTCAAATCTCTGTATTATCCTGCTTTTGGCATTTTTTTCCATAAAGAAAAATTCATAGTGTCTCCCTGATTTTTCAGACACAAATATATCTGTTCAAAATAGTCTGGTGTAGGCCCTAGAAATAGAAGTGTGGTTTTGCAGTTCCACGGGTCATATCTCTTTATTATCCTGCTTTTGGCATTTTTTTCTGTAAAGAAAACCTCATAATGTCTCCCTGATTGTTCAGACACAAATATATCTGTTGAAAATAGTCTGGTGTAGGCCAGAGAAACAGAAGTGTGGTTTTGCAATTCCACGGGTCAAATCTCAGTATTATCCTGCTTTTGGCATTTTTTGCCATAAAGAAAAACTTATAGTGTCTCCTGATTGTTCAGACACAAATATATCTGTTGAAAATAGTCTGGTGTGTAGGCCCGAGAAATAGAAGTGTGATTTTGCAGTTCCACTGGTCAAATCTCTGTATTATCCTGCTTTTGGCATTTTTTGCCGTAAAGAAAATCAGTAATAGTGTCTCCTGATTGTTCAGACACAAATATATCTGTTGAAAATATTCTGGTGTAGGCCCCAGTAATAGAAGTGTGATTTTGCAGATTCACGGGTCAAATCTCTGTATTATCCTGCTTTTGTAATTTTTTTCTGTAAAGAAAAACAGGAATAGTGTCTCCTGATTGTTCAGACACAAATATATCTGTTGAAAATAGTCTGGTGTAGGCCCAAGAAATAGAAGTGTGGTTTTGGAGTTCCACGGGTCAAATCTCTGTATTATCCTGCTTTTGGCATTTTTGCCGTAAAGAAAAACGAATAGTGTCTCCCTGATTTTTCAGACACAAATATATCTGTTGAAAATAGTCTGGTGTAGGCCTGAGAAATAGAAGTGTGGTTTTGCAGTTCCACGGGTCAAATCTCTGTATTATCCTGCTTTTGGCTTTTTTGCCGTAAAGAAAAACTAATAGTGTCTCCCTGATTTTTCAGACACAAATATATCTGTTGAAAATAGTCTGGTGTAGGCCCGAGAAATAGAAGTGTGGTTTTGCAGTTCCACGGGTCAAATCTCTGTATTATCCTGCTTTTGGCTTTTTTGCCGTAAAGAAAAACTAATAGTGTCTCCCTGATTTTTCAGACACAAATATATCTGTTGAAAATAGTCTGGTGTAGGCCCGAGAAATAGAAGTGTGGTTTTGCAGTTCCACGGGTCAAATCTCTGTTTTATCCTGCTTTTGGCTTTTTTGCCATAAAGAAAAACTAATAGTGTCTCCCTGATTTTTCAGGCACAAATATATCTGTTGAAAATAGTCTGGTGTAGGCCCGAGAAATAGAAGTGTGGTTTTGCAGTTCCACGGGTCAAATCTCTGTATTATCCTGCTTTTGGCATTTTTTGCCTTAAAGTAAAACTAATAGTGTCTCCCTGATTTTTCAGACACAAATATATCTGTTGAAAATAGTCTGGTGTAGGCCCGAGAAATAGAAGTGTGGTTTTGCAGTTCCATGGGTCAAATCTCAGTATTATCCTGCTTTTGGCATTTTTTGCCGTAAAGAAAAACTAATAGTGTCTCCCTGATTTTTCAGACACAAATATATCTGTTGAAAATAGTCTGGTGTAGGCCCGAGAAATAAAAGTGTGGTTTTGCAGTTCAACGGTTCAAATCTCTGTATTATCCACTTTTGGGCCTTTTGTATCTAAAAAAAACAGTTTTAGTGTGTCGCTCACTGTTCAGCCGCAAATATATATATTTAAAAAAGTCTGGTATACACCAGTAAATTCTAACTGTTCTTTTGCAGTTCCACGGTAAAAAATCTCTGTATTATCCTGCTTTTGGAATTTTTTGCTGTAAAGAAAATCTAATAGTGCCTCCCTGATTTTTCAGACACAAATATATCTGTTGAAAATAGTCTGGTGTAGGACCGAGAAATAGAAGTGTGGTTTTGCAATTCTATTGGTCAAATCTCAGCGTTATCCTGCTTTTGGCATTTTTTGCCATAAAGAAAAACTAATAGTGTCTCCTGATTGTTCAGACACAAATATATCTGTTGAAAATAGTCTGGTGTAGGCCCGAGAAATAGAAGTGTGGTTATGCAGTTCCACGGGTCAAATCTCTGTATTATCCTGCTTTTGGCATTTTTTTCCGTAATGAAAAATTCATAGTGTCTCCCTGATTTTTCAGACAGAAATATATCTGTTGAAAATAGTCTGGTGTAGGCCCGAGAAATAGAAGTGTGGTTTTGCAGTTCCATGGGTCAAATCTCTGTATTTTCCTGCTTTTGGCATTTTTTGCCGTAAAGAAAAGCTAATAGTGTCTCCCTGATTTTTCAGACACAAATATATCTGTTGGAAATAGTCTGGTGTAGGCCCGAGAAATAGAAGTGTGGTTTTGCAGTTCCACGGGTCAAATCTTAGTATTATCCTGCTTTTGCCATTTTTTGCAGTAAAGAAAAACTAATAGTGTCTCCCTGATTTTTCAGACACAAATATATCTGTTGAAAATAGTCTGGTGTAGGCCCGAGAAATAGAAGTGTGGTTTTGCAGTTCCACGGGTCAAATCTCTGTATTATCCTGCTTTTGGCATTTTTTGCCTTAAAGTAAAACTAATAGTGTCTCCCTGATTTTTCAGACACAAATATATCTGTTGAAAATAGTCTGGTGTAGGCCCGAGAAATAGAAGTGTGGTTTTGCAGTTCCATGGGTCAAATCTCTGTATTATCCTGCTTTTGGAATTTTTTGCTGTAAAAAAAAACAGTAATAGTGTCTCCCGATTGTTCAGACACAAATATATATGTTGAAAATAGTCTGGTGTAGGCCCAAGAAATAGTAGTGTGGTTTTGCAGTTCCACAGGTCAAATCTCTGTATTATCCTGCTTTTGGCATTTTTTTCCATAAAGAAAAATTCATAGTGTCTCCCTGATTTTTCAGACACAAATATATCTGTTCAAAATAGTCTGGTGTAGGCCCTAGAAATAGAAGTGTGGTTTTGCAGTTCCACGGGTCATATCTCTTTATTATCCTGCTTTTGGCATTTTTTTCTGTAAAGAAAACCTCATAATGTCTCCCTGATTGTTCAGACACAAATATATCTGTTGAAAATAGTCTGGTGTAGGCCAGAGAAACAGAAGTGTGGTTTTGCAATTCCACGGGTCAAATCTCAGTATTATCCTGCTTTTGGCATTTTTTGCCATAAAGAAAAACTTATAGTGTCTCCTGATTGTTCAGACACAAATATATCTGTTGAAAATAGTCTGGTGTGTAGGCCCGAGAAATAGAAGTGTGATTTTGCAGTTCCACTGGTCAAATCTCTGTATTATCCTGCTTTTGGCATTTTTTGCCGTAAAGAAAATCAGTAATAGTGTCTCCTGATTGTTCAGACACAAATATATCTGTTGAAAATATTCTGGTGTAGGCCCCAGTAATAGAAGTGTGATTTTGCAGATTCACGGGTCAAATCTCTGTATTATCCTGCTTTTGTAATTTTTTTCTGTAAAGAAAAACAGGAATAGTGTCTCCTGATTGTTCAGACACAAATATATCTGTTGAAAATAGTCTGGTGTAGGCCCAAGAAATAGAAGTGTGGTTTTGGAGTTCCACGGGTCAAATCTCTGTATTATCCTGCTTTTGGCATTTTTGCCGTAAAGAAAAACGAATAGTGTCTCCCTGATTTTTCAGACACAAATATATCTGTTGAAAATAGTCTGGTGTAGGCCTGAGAAATAGAAGTGTGGTTTTGCAGTTCCACGGGTCAAATCTCTGTATTATCCTGCTTTTGGCTTTTTTGCCGTAAAGAAAAACTAATAGTGTCTCCCTGATTTTTCAGACACAAATATATCTGTTGAAAATAGTCTGGTGTAGGCCCGAGAAATAGAAGTGTGGTTTTGCAGTTCCACGGGTCAAATCTCTGTATTATCCTGCTTTTGGCTTTTTTGCCGTAAAGAAAAACTAATAGTGTCTCCCTGATTTTTCAGACACAAATATATCTGTTGAAAATAGTCTGGTGTAGGCCCGAGAAATAGAAGTGTGGTTTTGCAGTTCCACGGGTCAAATCTCTGTTTTATCCTGCTTTTGGCTTTTTTGCCATAAAGAAAAACTAATAGTGTCTCCCTGATTTTTCAGGCACAAATATATCTGTTGAAAATAGTCTGGTGTAGGCCCGAGAAATAGAAGTGTGGTTTTGCAGTTCCACGGGTCAAATCTCTGTATTATCCTGCTTTTGGCATTTTTTGCCTTAAAGTAAAACTAATAGTGTCTCCCTGATTTTTCAGACACAAATATATCTGTTGAAAATAGTCTGGTGTAGGCCCGAGAAATAGAAGTGTGGTTTTGCAGTTCCATGGGTCAAATCTCAGTATTATCCTGCTTTTGGCATTTTTTGCCGTAAAGAAAAACTAATAGTGTCTCCCTGATTTTTCAGACACAAATATATCTGTTGAAAATAGTCTGGTGTAGGCCCGAGAAATAAAAGTGTGGTTTTGCAGTTCAACGGTTCAAATCTCTGTATTATCCACTTTTGGGCCTTTTGTATCTAAAAAAAACAGTTTTAGTGTGTCGCTCACTGTTCAGCCGCAAATATATATATTTAAAAAAGTCTGGTATACACCAGTAAATTCTAACTGTTCTTTTGCAGTTCCACGGTAAAAAATCTCTGTATTATCCTGCTTTTGGAATTTTTTGCTGTAAAGAAAATCTAATAGTGCCTCCCTGATTTTTCAGACACAAATATATCTGTTGAAAATAGTCTGGTGTAGGACCGAGAAATAGAAGTGTGGTTTTGCAATTCTATTGGTCAAATCTCAGCATTATCCTGCTTTTGGCATTTTTTGCCATAAAGAAAAACTAATAGTGTCTCCTGATTGTTCAGACACAAATATATCTGTTGAAAATAGTCTGGTGTAGGCCCGAGAAATAGAAGTGTGGTTATGCAGTTCCACGGGTCAAATCTCTGTATTATCCTGCTTTTGGCATTTTTTTCCGTAATGAAAAATTCATAGTGTCTCCCTGATTTTTCAGACAGAAATATATCTGTTGAAAATAGTCTGGTGTAGGCCCGAGAAATAGAAGTGTGGTTTTGCAGTTCCATGGGTCAAATCTCTGTATTTTCCTGCTTTTGGCATTTTTTGCCGTAAAGAAAAGCTAATAGTGTCTCCCTGATTTTTCAGACACAAATATATCTGTTGGAAATAGTCTGGTGTAGGCCCGAGAAATAGAAGTGTGGTTTTGCAGTTCCACGGGTCAAATCTCAGTATTATCCTGCTTTTGCCATTTTTTGCAGTAAAGAAAAACTAATAGTGTCTCCCTGATTTTTCAGACACAAATATATCTGTTGAAAATAGTCTGGTGTAGGCCCGAGAAATAGAAGTGTGGTTTTGCAGTTCCACGGGTCAAATCTCTGTATTATCCTGCTTTTGGCATTTTTTGCCTTAAAGTAAAACTAATAGTGTCTCCCTGATTTTTCAGACACAAATATATCTGTTGAAAATAGTCTGGTGTAGGCCCGAGAAATAGAAGTGTGGTTTTGCAGTTCCATGGGTCAAATCTCTGTATTTTCCTGCTTTTGGCATTTTTTGCCGTAAAGAAAAACTAATAGTGTCTCCCTGATTTTTCAGACACAAATATATCTGGTGGAAATAGTCTGGTGTAGGCCCGAGAAATAGAAGTGTGGTTTTGCAGTTCCATGGGTCAAATCTCTGTATTTTCCTGCTTTTGCCATTTTTTGCAGTAAAGAAAAACTAATAGTGTCTCCCTGATTTTTCAGACACAAATATATCTGTTGAAAATAGTCTGGTGTAGGCCCGAGAAATAGAAGTGTGGTTTTGCAGTTCCGCGGGTCAAATCTCTGTATTATCCTGCTTTTGGCATTTTTTTCCGTAAAGAAAAATTCATAGTGTCTCCCTGATTTTTCAGACACAAATATATCTGTTCAAAATAGTCTGGTGTAGGCCCTAGAAATAGAAGTGTGGTTTTGCAGATCCACAGGTCAAATCTCTGTATTATCCTGCTTTTGGAATTTTTTTGCTGTAAAAAAAAACAGTAATAGTGTCTCCCGATTGTTCAGACACAAATATATATGTTGAAAATAGTCTGGTGTAGGCCCAAGAAATAGAAGTGTGGTTTTGCAGTTCCACGGGTCAAATCTCTGTATTATCCTGCTTTTGGCATTTTTTTCCATAAAGAAAAATTCATAGTGTCTCCCTGATTTTTCAGACACAAATATATCTGTTCAAAATAGTCTGGTGTAGGCCCTAGAAATAGAAGTGTGGTTTTGCAGTTCCACGGGTCATATCTCTTTATTATCCTGCTTTTGGCATTTTTGTGTGTAAAGAAAACCTCATAATGTCTCCCTGATTGTTCAGACACAAATATATCTGTTGAAAATAGTCTGGTGTAGGCCAGAGAAACAGAAGTGTGGTTTTGCAATTCCACGGCTCAAATCTCAGTATTATCCTGCTTTTGGCATTTTTTGCCATAAAGAAAAACTTATAGTGTCTCCTGATTGTTCAGACACAAATATATCTGTTGAAAATAGTCTGGTGTATAGGCCCGAGAAATAGAAGTGTGATTTTGCAGTTCCACTGGTCAAATCTCTGTATTATCCTGCTTTTGGCATTTTTTGCCGTAAAGAAAATCAGTAATAGTGTCTCCTGATTGTTCAGACACAAATATGTCTGTTGAAAATAGTCTGGTGTAGGCCCGAGAAATAGAAGTGTGGTTTTGCAGTTCCACGGGTCAAATCTCTGTATTATCCTGCTTTTGGCATTTTTTGCCGTAAAGAAAAACTAATAGTGTCTCCCTGATTTTTCAGACACAAATATATCTGTTGAAAATATTCTGGTGTAGGCCCCAGTAATAGAAGTGTGATTTTGCAGATTCACGGGTCAAATCTCTGTATTATCCTGCTTTTAGAATTTTTTTCTGTAAAGAAAAACAGGAATAGTGTCTCCTGAATGTTCAGACACAAATATATCTGTTGAAAATAGTCTGGTGTAGGCCCAAGAAATAGAAGTGTGGTTTTGGAGTTCCACGGGTCAAATCTCTGTATTATCCTGCTTTTGGCATTTTTGCCGTAAAGAAAAACGAATAGTGTCTCCCTGATTTTTCAGACACAAATATATCTGTTGAAAATAGTCTGGTGTAGGCCTGAGAAATAGAAGTGTGGTTTTGCAGTTCCACGGGTCAAATCTCTGTATTATCCTGCTTTTGGCTTTTTTGCCGTAAAGAAAAACTAATAGTGTCTCCCTGATTTTTCAGACACAAATATATCTGTTGAAAATAGTCTGGTGTAGGCCCGAGAAATAGAAGTGTGGTTTTGCAGTTCCACGGGTCAAATCTCTGTATTATCCTGCTTTTGGCTTTTTTGCCGTAAAGAAAAACTAATAGTGTCTCCCTGATTTTTCAGACACAAATATATCTGTTGAAAATAGTCTGGTGTAGGCCCGAGAAATAGAAGTGTGGTTTTGCAGTTCCACGGGTCAAATCTCTGTTTTATCCTGCTTTTGGCTTTTTTGCCGTAAAGAAAAACTAATAGTGTCTCCCTGATTTTTCAGACACAAATATATCTGTTGAAAATAGTCTGGTGTAGGCCCGAGAAATAGAAGTGTGGTTTTGCAGTTCCACGGGTCAAATCTCTGTATTTTCCTGCTTTTGGCATTTTTTGCCATAAAGAAAATCAGTAATAGTATCTCTTGATTGTTCAGACACAAATATATCTGTTGAAAATAGTCTGGTGTAGGCCCGAGAAATAGAAGTGTGGTTTTGCAGTTCCACGTGTCAAATCTCTATATTATCCTGCTTTTGGAATTTTTTGCCGTAAAGAAAAACTAATTGTGTCTCCCTGATTTTTCAGACACAAATATATCTGTTGAAAATATTCTGGTGTAGGCCCGAGAAATAGAAGTGTGGTTTTGCAATTCCACGGGTCAAATCTCTGTATTATCCTGCTTTTGGAATTTTTTGCTGTAAAAAAAAACAGTAATAGTGTCTCCCGATTGTTCAGACACAAATATATATGTTGAAAATAGTCTGGTGTAGGCCCAAGAAATAGTAGTGTGGTTTTGCAGTTCCACGGGTCAAATCTCTGTATTATCCTGCTTTTGGCATTTTTTTCCATAAAGAAAAATTCATAGTGTCTCCCTGATTTTTCAGACACAAATATATCTGTTCAAAATAGTCTGGTGTAGGCCCTAGAAATAGAAGTGTGGTTTTGCAGTTCCACGGGTCATATCTCTTTATTATCCTGCTTTTGGCATTTTTTTCTGTAAAGAAAACCTCATAATGTCTCCCTGATTGTTCAGACACAAATATATCTGTTGAAAATAGTCTGGTGTAGGCCAGAGAAACAGAAGTGTGGTTTTGCAATTCCACGGGTCAAATCTCAGTATTATCCTGCTTTTGGCATTTTTTGCCATAAAGAAAAACTTATAGTGTCTCCTGATTGTTCAGACACAAATATATCTGTTGAAAATAGTCTGGTGTGTAGGCCCGAGAAATAGAAGTGTGATTTTGCAGTTCCACTGGTCAAATCTCTGTATTATCCTGCTTTTGGCATTTTTTGCCGTAAAGAAAATCAGTAATAGTGTCTCCTGATTGTTCAGACACAAATATATCTGTTGAAAATATTCTGGTGTAGGCCCCAGTAATAGAAGTGTGATTTTGCAGATTCACGGGTCAAATCTCTGTATTATCCTGCTTTTGTAATTTTTTTCTGTAAAGAAAAACAGGAATAGTGTCTCCTGATTGTTCAGACACAAATATATCTGTTGAAAATAGTCTGGTGTAGGCCCAAGAAATAGAAGTGTGGTTTTGGAGTTCCACGGGTCAAATCTCTGTATTATCCTGCTTTTGGCATTTTTGCCGTAAAGAAAAACGAATAGTGTCTCCCTGATTTTTCAGACACAAATATATCTGTTGAAAATAGTCTGGTGTAGGCCTGAGAAATAGAAGTGTGGTTTTGCAGTTCCACGGGTCAAATCTCTGTATTATCCTGCTTTTGGCTTTTTTGCCGTAAAGAAAAACTAATAGTGTCTCCCTGATTTTTCAGACACAAATATATCTGTTGAAAATAGTCTGGTGTAGGCCCGAGAAATAGAAGTGTGGTTTTGCAGTTCCACGGGTCAAATCTCTGTATTATCCTGCTTTTGGCTTTTTTGCCGTAAAGAAAAACTAATAGTGTCTCCCTGATTTTTCAGACACAAATATATCTGTTGAAAATAGTCTGGTGTAGGCCCGAGAAATAGAAGTGTGGTTTTGCAGTTCCACGGGTCAAATCTCTGTTTTATCCTGCTTTTGGCTTTTTTGCCATAAAGAAAAACTAATAGTGTCTCCCTGATTTTTCAGGCACAAATATATCTGTTGAAAATAGTCTGGTGTAGGCCCGAGAAATAGAAGTGTGGTTTTGCAGTTCCACGGGTCAAATCTCTGTATTATCCTGCTTTTGGCATTTTTTGCCTTAAAGTAAAACTAATAGTGTCTCCCTGATTTTTCAGACACAAATATATCTGTTGAAAATAGTCTGGTGTAGGCCCGAGAAATAGAAGTGTGGTTTTGCAGTTCCATGGGTCAAATCTCAGTATTATCCTGCTTTTGGCATTTTTTGCCGTAAAGAAAAACTAATAGTGTCTCCCTGATTTTTCAGACACAAATATATCTGTTGAAAATAGTCTGGTGTAGGCCCGAGAAATAAAAGTGTGGTTTTGCAGTTCAACGGTTCAAATCTCTGTATTATCCACTTTTGGGCCTTTTGTATCTAAAAAAAACAGTTTTAGTGTGTCGCTCACTGTTCAGCCGCAAATATATATATTTAAAAAAGTCTGGTATACACCAGTAAATTCTAACTGTTCTTTTGCAGTTCCACGGTAAAAAATCTCTGTATTATCCTGCTTTTGGAATTTTTTGCTGTAAAGAAAATCTAATAGTGCCTCCCTGATTTTTCAGACACAAATATATCTGTTGAAAATAGTCTGGTGTAGGACCGAGAAATAGAAGTGTGGTTTTGCAATTCTATTGGTCAAATCTCAGCATTATCCTGCTTTTGGCATTTTTTGCCATAAAGAAAAACTAATAGTGTCTCCTGATTGTTCAGACACAAATATATCTGTTGAAAATAGTCTGGTGTAGGCCCGAGAAATAGAAGTGTGGTTATGCAGTTCCACGGGTCAAATCTCTGTATTATCCTGCTTTTGGCATTTTTTTCCGTAATGAAAAATTCATAGTGTCTCCCTGATTTTTCAGACAGAAATATATCTGTTGAAAATAGTCTGGTGTAGGCCCGAGAAATAGAAGTGTGGTTTTGCAGTTCCATGGGTCAAATCTCTGTATTTTCCTGCTTTTGGCATTTTTTGCCGTAAAGAAAAGCTAATAGTGTCTCCCTGATTTTTCAGACACAAATATATCTGTTGGAAATAGTCTGGTGTAGGCCCGAGAAATAGAAGTGTGGTTTTGCAGTTCCACGGGTCAAATCTTAGTATTATCCTGCTTTTGCCATTTTTTGCAGTAAAGAAAAACTAATAGTGTCTCCCTGATTTTTCAGACACAAATATATCTGTTGAAAATAGTCTGGTGTAGGCCCGAGAAATAGAAGTGTGGTTTTGCAGTTCCACGGGTCAAATCTCTGTATTATCCTGCTTTTGGCATTTTTTGCCTTAAAGTAAAACTAATAGTGTCTCCCTGATTTTTCAGACACAAATATATCTGTTGAAAATAGTCTGGTGTAGGCCCGAGAAATAGAAGTGTGGTTTTGCAGTTCCATGGGTCAAATCTCTGTATTATCCTGCTTTTGGAATTTTTTGCTGTAAAAAAAAACAGTAATAGTGTCTCCCGATTGTTCAGACACAAATATATATGTTGAAAATAGTCTGGTGTAGGCCCAAGAAATAGTAGTGTGGTTTTGCAGTTCCACAGGTCAAATCTCTGTATTATCCTGCTTTTGGCATTTTTTTCCATAAAGAAAAATTCATAGTGTCTCCCTGATTTTTCAGACACAAATATATCTGTTCAAAATAGTCTGGTGTAGGCCCTAGAAATAGAAGTGTGGTTTTGCAGTTCCACGGGTCATATCTCTTTATTATCCTGCTTTTGGCATTTTTTTCTGTAAAGAAAACCTCATAATGTCTCCCTGATTGTTCAGACACAAATATATCTGTTGAAAATAGTCTGGTGTAGGCCAGAGAAACAGAAGTGTGGTTTTGCAATTCCACGGGTCAAATCTCAGTATTATCCTGCTTTTGGCATTTTTTGCCATAAAGAAAAACTTATAGTGTCTCCTGATTGTTCAGACACAAATATATCTGTTGAAAATAGTCTGGTGTGTAGGCCCGAGAAATAGAAGTGTGATTTTGCAGTTCCACTGGTCAAATCTCTGTATTATCCTGCTTTTGGCATTTTTTGCCGTAAAGAAAATCAGTAATAGTGTCTCCTGATTGTTCAGACACAAATATATCTGTTGAAAATATTCTGGTGTAGGCCCCAGTAATAGAAGTGTGATTTTGCAGATTCACGGGTCAAATCTCTGTATTATCCTGCTTTTGTAATTTTTTTCTGTAAAGAAAAACAGGAATAGTGTCTCCTGATTGTTCAGACACAAATATATCTGTTGAAAATAGTCTGGTGTAGGCCCAAGAAATAGAAGTGTGGTTTTGGAGTTCCACGGGTCAAATCTCTGTATTATCCTGCTTTTGGCATTTTTGCCGTAAAGAAAAACGAATAGTGTCTCCCTGATTTTTCAGACACAAATATATCTGTTGAAAATAGTCTGGTGTAGGCCTGAGAAATAGAAGTGTGGTTTTGCAGTTCCACGGGTCAAATCTCTGTATTATCCTGCTTTTGGCTTTTTTGCCGTAAAGAAAAACTAATAGTGTCTCCCTGATTTTTCAGACACAAATATATCTGTTGAAAATAGTCTGGTGTAGGCCCGAGAAATAGAAGTGTGGTTTTGCAGTTCCACGGGTCAAATCTCTGTATTATCCTGCTTTTGGCTTTTTTGCCGTAAAGAAAAACTAATAGTGTCTCCCTGATTTTTCAGACACAAATATATCTGTTGAAAATAGTCTGGTGTAGGCCCGAGAAATAGAAGTGTGGTTTTGCAGTTCCACGGGTCAAATCTCTGTTTTATCCTGCTTTTGGCTTTTTTGCCATAAAGAAAAACTAATAGTGTCTCCCTGATTTTTCAGGCACAAATATATCTGTTGAAAATAGTCTGGTGTAGGCCCGAGAAATAGAAGTGTGGTTTTGCAGTTCCACGGGTCAAATCTCTGTATTATCCTGCTTTTGGCATTTTTTGCCTTAAAGTAAAACTAATAGTGTCTCCCTGATTTTTCAGACACAAATATATCTGTTGAAAATAGTCTGGTGTAGGCCCGAGAAATAGAAGTGTGGTTTTGCAGTTCCATGGGTCAAATCTCAGTATTATCCTGCTTTTGGCATTTTTTGCCGTAAAGAAAAACTAATAGTGTCTCCCTGATTTTTCAGACACAAATATATCTGTTGAAAATAGTCTGGTGTAGGCCCGAGAAATAAAAGTGTGGTTTTGCAGTTCAACGGTTCAAATCTCTGTATTATCCACTTTTGGGCCTTTTGTATCTAAAAAAAACAGTTTTAGTGTGTCGCTCACTGTTCAGCCGCAAATATATATATTTAAAAAAGTCTGGTATACACCAGTAAATTCTAACTGTTCTTTTGCAGTTCCACGGTAAAAAATCTCTGTATTATCCTGCTTTTGGAATTTTTTGCTGTAAAGAAAATCTAATAGTGCCTCCCTGATTTTTCAGACACAAATATATCTGTTGAAAATAGTCTGGTGTAGGACCGAGAAATAGAAGTGTGGTTTTGCAATTCTATTGGTCAAATCTCAGCATTATCCTGCTTTTGGCATTTTTTGCCATAAAGAAAAACTAATAGTGTCTCCTGATTGTTCAGACACAAATATATCTGTTGAAAATAGTCTGGTGTAGGCCCGAGAAATAGAAGTGTGGTTATGCAGTTCCACGGGTCAAATCTCTGTATTATCCTGCTTTTGGCATTTTTTTCCGTAATGAAAAATTCATAGTGTCTCCCTGATTTTTCAGACAGAAATATATCTGTTGAAAATAGTCTGGTGTAGGCCCGAGAAATAGAAGTGTGGTTTTGCAGTTCCATGGGTCAAATCTCTGTATTTTCCTGCTTTTGGCATTTTTTGCCGTAAAGAAAAGCTAATAGTGTCTCCCTGATTTTTCAGACACAAATATATCTGTTGGAAATAGTCTGGTGTAGGCCCGAGAAATAGAAGTGTGGTTTTGCAGTTCCACGGGTCAAATCTCAGTATTATCCTGCTTTTGCCATTTTTTGCAGTAAAGAAAAACTAATAGTGTCTCCCTGATTTTTCAGACACAAATATATCTGTTGAAAATAGTCTGGTGTAGGCCCGAGAAATAGAAGTGTGGTTTTGCAGTTCCACGGGTCAAATCTCTGTATTATCCTGCTTTTGGCATTTTTTGCCTTAAAGTAAAACTAATAGTGTCTCCCTGATTTTTCAGACACAAATATATCTGTTGAAAATAGTCTGGTGTAGGCCCGAGAAATAGAAGTGTGGTTTTGCAGTTCCATGGGTCAAATCTCTGTATTTTCCTGCTTTTGGCATTTTTTGCCGTAAAGAAAAACTAATAGTGTCTCCCTGATTTTTCAGACACAAATATATCTGGTGGAAATAGTCTGGTGTAGGCCCGAGAAATAGAAGTGTGGTTTTGCAGTTCCATGGGTCAAATCTCTGTATTTTCCTGCTTTTGCCATTTTTTGCAGTAAAGAAAAACTAATAGTGTCTCCCTGATTTTTCAGACACAAATATATCTGTTGAAAATAGTCTGGTGTAGGCCCGAGAAATAGAAGTGTGGTTTTGCAGTTCAACGGTTCAAATCTCTGTATTATTCACTTTTGGGCCTTTTGTATCTAAAAAAACTGTTTTAGTGTGTCGCTCACTGTTCAGCCGCAAATATATATATTTAAAAAAGTCTGGTATACACCAGTAAATTCTAACTGTTCTTTTGCAGTTCCACGGTAAAAAATCTCTGTATTATCCTGCTTTTGGAATTTTTTGCCGTAAAGAAAATCTAATAGTGCCTCCCTGATTTTTCAGACACAAATATATCTGTTGAAAATAGTCTGGTGTAGGACCGAGAAATAGAAGTGTGGTTTTGCAGTTCCATGGGTCAAATCTCAGCATTATCCTGCTTTTGGCATTTTTTGCCATAAAGAAAAACTAATAGTGTCTCCTGATTGTTCAGACACAAATATATCTGTTGAAAATAGTCTGGTGTGTAGGCCCGAGAAATAGAAGTGTGATTTTGCAGTTCCACGGGTCAAATCTCTGTATTATCCTGCTTTTGGAATTTTTTTCTGTAAAGAAAAACAGGAATAGTGTCTCCTGATTGTTCAGACACAAATATATCTGTTGAAAATAGTCTGGTGTAGGCCCAAGAAATAGAAGTGTGGTTTTGGAGTTCCACGGGTCAAATCTCTGTATTATCCTGCTTTTGGCATTTTTGCCGTAAAGAAAAACGAATAGTGTCTCCCTGATTTTTCAGACACAAATATATCTGTTGAAAATAGTCTGGTGTATGCCTGAGAAATAGAAGTGTGGTTTTGCAGTTCCACGGGTCAAATCTCTGTATTATCCTGCTTTTGGCTTTTTTGCCGTAAAGAAAAACTAATAGTGTCTCCCTGATTTTTCAGACACAAATATATCTGTTGAAAATAGTCTGGTGTAGGCCCGAGAAATAGAAGTGTGGTTTTGCAGTTCCACAGGTCAAATCTCTGCATTATCCTGCTTTTGGCATTTTTTGCCATAAAGAAAAACTAATAGTGTCTCCTGATTGTTCAGACACAAATATATCTGTTGAAAATAGTCTGGTGTGTAGGCCCGAGAAATAGAAGTGTGATTTTGCAGTTCCATGGGTCAAATCTCTGTATTATCCTGCTTTTGGAATTTTTTTCTGTAAAGAAAAACAGGAATAGTGTCTCCTGATTGTTCAGACACAAATATATCTGTTGAAAATAGTCTGGTGTAGGCCCAAGAAATAGAAGTGTGGTTTTGGAGTTCCACGGGTCAAATCTCTGTATTATCCTGCTTTTGGCATTTTTGCAGTAAAGAAAAACGAATAGTGTCTCCCTGATTTTTCAGACACAAATATATCTGTTGAAAATAGTCTGGTGTAGGCCTGAGAAATAGAAGTGTGGTTTTGCAGTTCCACGGGTCAAATCTCTGTATTATCCTGCTTTTGGCTTTTTTGCCGTAAAGAAAAACTAATAGTGTCTCCCTGATTTTTCAGACACAAATATATCTGTTGAAAATAGTCTGGTGTAGGCCCGAGAAATAGAAGTGTGGTTTTGCAGTTCCACGGGTCAAATCTCTGTTTTATCCTGCTTTTGGCTTTTTTGCCGTAAAGAAAAACTAATAGTGTCTCCCTGATTTTTCAGACACAAATATATCTGTTGAAAATAGTCTGGTGTAGGCCCGAAAAATAGAAGTGTGGTTTTGCAGTTGCACGGGTCAAATCTCTGTTTTATCCTGCTTTTGGCTTTTTTGCCGTAAAGAAAAACTAATAGTGTCTCCCTGATTTTTCAGACACAAATATATCTGTTGAAAATAGTCTGGTGTAGGCCCGAGAAATAGAAGTGTGGTTTTGCAGTTCCACGGGTCAAATCTCTGTATTATCCTGCTTTTGGCATTTTTTGCCTTAAAGTAAAACTAATAGTGTCTCCCTGATTTTTCAGACACAAATATATCTGTTGAAAATAGTCTGGTGTAGGCCCGAGAAATAGAAGTGTGGTTTTGCAGTTCCATGGGTCAAATCTCTGTATTTTCCTGCTTTTGGCATTTTTTGCCGTAAAGAAAAACTAATAGTGTCTCCCTGATTTTTCAGACACAAATATATCTGTTGGAAATAGTCTGGTGTAGGCCCGAGAAATAGAAGTGTGGTTTTGCAGTTCCACGGGTCAAATCTCAGTATTATCCTGCTTTTGCCATTTTTTGCAGTAAAGAAAAACTAATAGTGTCTCCCTGATTTTTCAGACACAAATATATCTGTTGAAAATAGTCTGGTGTAGGCCCGAGAAATAGAAGTGTGGTTTTGCAGTTCAACGGTTCAAATCTCTGTATTATCCTGCTTTTGGCATTTTTTGCCTTAAAGTAAAACTAATAGTGTCTCCCTGATTTTTCAGACACAAATATATCTGTTGAAAATAGTCTGGTGTAGGCCCGAGAAATAGAAGTGTGGTTTTGCAGTTCATGGGTCAAATCTCTGTATTATCCTGCTTTTGCCATTTTTTGCAGTAAAGAAAAACTAATAGTGTCTCCCTGATTTTTCAGACACAAATATATCTGTTGAAAATAGTCTGGTGTAGGCCCGAGAAATAGAAGTGTGGTTTTGCAGTTCAACGGTTCAAATCTCTGTATTATCCACTTTTGGGCCTTTTGTATCTAAAAAAACAGTTTTAGTGTGTCGCTCACTGTTCAGCCGCAAATATATATATTTAAAAAAGTCTGGTATACACCAGTAAATTCTAACTGTTCTTTTGCAGTTCCACGGTAAAAAATCTCTGTATTATCCTGCTTTTGGAATTTTTTGCCGTAAAGAAAATCTAATAGTGCCTCCCTGATTTTTCAGACACAAATATATCTGTTGAAAATAGTCTGGTGTAGGACCGAGAAATAGAAGTGTGGTTTTGCAGTTCCATGGGTCAAATCTCAGCATTATCCTGCTTTTGGCATTTTTTGCCATAAAGAAAAACTAATAGTGTCTCCTGATTGTTCAGACACAAATATATCTGTTGAAAATAGTCTGGTGTGTAGGCCCGAGAAATAGAAGTGTGATTTTGCAGTTCCACGGGTCAAATCTCTGTATTATCCTGCTTTTGGAATTTTTTTCTGTAAAGAAAAACAGGAATAGTGTCTCCTGATTGTTCAGACACAAATATATCTGTTGAAAATAGTCTGGTGTAGGCCCAAGAAATAGAAGTGTGGTTTTGGAGTTCCACTGGTCAAATATCTGTATTATCCTGCTTTTGGCATTTTTGCCGTAAAGAAAAACGAATAGTGTCTCCCTGATTTTTCAGACACAAATATATCTGTTGAAAATAGTCTGGTGTAGGCCTGAGAAATAGAAGTGTGGTTTTGCAGTTCCACGGGTCAAATCTCTGTATTATCCTGCTTTTGGCTTTTTTGCCGTAAAGAAAAACTAATAGTGTCTCCCTGATTTTTCAGACACAAATATATCTGTTGAAAATAGTCTGGTGTAGGCCCGAGAAATAGAAGTGTGGTTTTGCAGTTCCACGGGTCAAATCTCTGTATTATCCTGCTTTTGGCATTTTTTGCCATAAAGAAAAACTAATAGTGTCTCCTGATTGTTCAGACACAAATATATCTGTTGAAAATAGTCTGGTGTGTAGGCCCGAGAAATAGAAGTGTGATTTTGCAGTTCCATGGGTCAAATCTCTGTATTATCCTGCTTTTGGAATTTTTTTCTGTAAAGAAAAACAGGAATAGTGTCTCCTGATTGTTCAGACACAAATATATCTGTTGAAAATAGTCTGGTGTAGGCCCAAGAAATAGAAGTGTGGTTTTGGAGTTCCACGGGTCAAATCTCTGTATTATCCTGCTTTTGGCATTTTTGCCGTAAAGAAAAACGAATAGTGTCTCCCTGATTTTTCAGACACAAATATATCTGTTGAAAATAGTCTGGTGTAGGCCTGCGAAATAGAAGTGTGGTTTTGCAGTTCCACGGGTCAAATCTCTGTATTATCCTGCTTTTGGCTTTTTTGCCGTAAAGAAAAACTAATAGTGTCTCCCTGATTTTTCAGACACAAATATATCTGTTGAAAATAGTCTGGTGTAGGCCCGAGAAATAGAAGTGTGGTTTTGCAGTTCCACGGGTCAAATCTCTGTATTATCCTGCTTTTGGCTTTTTTGCCGTAAAGAAAAACTAATAGTGTCTCCCTGATTTTTCAGACACAAATATATCTGTTGAAAATAGTCTGGTGTAGGCCCGAAAAATAGAATTGTGGTTTTGCAGTTCCACGGGTCAAATCTCTGTTTTATCCTGCTTTTGGCTTTTTTGCCGTAAAGAAAAACGAATAGTGTCTCCCTGATTTTTCAGACACAAATATATCTGTTGAAAATAGTCTGGTGTAGGCCTGCGAAATAGAAGTGTGGTTTTGCAGTTCCACGGGTCAAATCTCTGTATTATCCTGCTTTTGGCTTTTTTGCCGTAAAGAAAAACTAATAGTGTCTCCCTGATTTTTCAGACACAAATATATCTGTTGAAAATAGTCTGGTGTAGGCCCGAGAAATAGAAGTGTGGTTTTGCAGTTCCACGGGTCAAATCTCTGTATTATCCTGCTTTTGGCTTTTTTGCCGTAAAGAAAAACTAATAGTGTCTCCCTGATTTTTCAGACACAAATATATCTGTTGAAAATAGTCTGGTGTAGGCCCGAAAAATAGAATTGTGGTTTTGCAGTTCCACGGGTCAAATCTCTGTTTTATCCTGCTTTTGGCTTTTTTGCCGTAAAGAAAAACTAATAGTGTCTCCCTGATTTTTCAGACACAAATATATCTGTTGAAAATAGTCTGGTGTAGGCCCGAGAAATATAAGTGTGGTTTTGCAGTTCCACGGGTCAAATCTCAGTATTATCCTGCTTTTGCCATTTTTTGCAGTAAAGAAAAACTAATAGTGTCTCCCTGATTTTTCAGACACAAATATATCTGTTGAAAATAGTCTGGTGTAGGCCCGAGAAATAGAAGTGTGGTTTTGCAGTTCCACGGGTCAAATCTCTGTCTTATCCTGCTTTTGGCATTTTTTGCCTTAAAGTAAAACTAATAGTGTCTCCCTGATTTTTCAGACACAAATATATCTGTTGAAAATAGTCTGGTGTATGCCCGAGAAATAGAAGTGTGGTTTTGCAGTTCCATGGGTCAAATCTCTGTATTTTCCTGCTTTTGGCATTTTTTGCTGTAAAGAAAAACTAATAGTGTCTCCCTGATTTTTCAGACACAAATATATCTGGTGGAAATAGTCTGGTGTAGGCCCGAGAAATAGAAGTGTGGTTTTGCAGTTCCACGGGTCAAATCTCTGTCTTATCCTGCTTTTGGCATTTTTTGCCTTAAAGTAAAACTAATAGTGTCTCCCTGATTTTTCAGACACAAATATATCTGATGGAAATAGTCTGGTGTAGGCCCGAGAAATAGAAGTGTGGTTTTGCAGTTCCATGGGTCAAATCTCTGTATTATCCTGCTTTTGCCATTTTTTGCAGTAAAGAAAAACTAATAGTGTCTCCCTGATTTTTCAGACACAAATATATCTGTTGAAAATAGTCTGGTGTAGGCCCGAGAAATAGAAGTGTGGTTTTGCAGTTCAACGGTTCAAATCTCTGTATTATCCACTTTTGGGCCTTTTGTATTTAAAAAAACAGTTTTAGTGTGTCGCTCACTGTTCAGCCGCAAATATATATATTTAAAAAAGTCTGGTATACACCAGTAAATTCTAACTGTTCTTTTGCAGTTCCACGGTAAAAAATCTCTGTATTATCCTGCTTTTGGAATTTTTTGCCGTAAAGAAAATCTAATAGTGCCTCCCTGATTTTTCAGACACAAATATATCTGTTGGAAATAGTCTGGTGTAGTCCCGAGAAATAGAAGTGTGGTTTTGCAGTTCCACGGGTCAAATCTCAGTATTATCCTGCTTTTGGCATTTTTTGCAGTAAAGAAAAACTAATAGTGTCTCCCTGATTTTTCAGACACAAATATATCTGTTGAAAATAGTCTGGTGTAGGCCCGAGAAATAGAAGTGTGGTTTTGCAGTTCCATGGGTCAAATCTCTGTATTTTCCTGCTTTTGGCATTTTTTGCCGTAAAGAAAAGCTAATAGTGTCTCCCTGATTTTTCAGACACAAATATATCTGTTGGAAATAGTCTGGTGTAGGCCCGAGGAATAGAAGTGTGGTTTTGCAGTTCCACAGGTCAAATCTCAGTATTATCCTGCTTTTGCCATTTTTTGCAGTAAAGAAAAACTAATAGTGTCTCCCTGATTTTTCAGACACAAATATATCTGTTGAAAATAGTCTGGTGTAGGCCCGAGAAATAGAAGTGTGGTTTTGCAGTTCCACGGGTCAAATCTCTGTATTATCCTGCTTTTGGCATTTTTTGCCTTAAAGTAAAACTAATAGTGTCTCCCTGATTTTTCAGACACAAATATATGTGTTGAAAATAGTCTGGTGTAGGCCCGAGAAATAGAAGTGTGGTTTTGCAGTTCCATGGGTCAAATCTCTGTATTTTCCTGCTTTTGGCATTTTTTGCCGTAAAGAAAAACTAATAGTGTCTCCCTGATTTTTCAGACACAAATATATCTGGTGGAAATAGTCTGCTGTAGGCCCAAGAAATAGAAGTGTGGTTTTGCAGTTCCATGGGTCAAATCTCTGTATTATCCTGCTTTTGCCATTTTTTGCAGTAAAGAAAAACTAATAGTGTCTCCCTGATTTTTAAGACACAAATATATCTGTTGAAAATAGTCTGGTGTAGGCCCGAGAAATAGAAGTGTGGTTTTGCAGTTCAACGGTTCAAATCTCTGTATTATCCACTTTTGGGCCTTTTGTATCTAAAAAAACAGTTTTAGTGTGTCGCTCACTGTTCAGCCGCAAATATATATATTTAAAAATGTCTGGTATACACCAGTAAATTCTAACTGTTCTTTTGCAGTTCCACGGTAAAAAATCTCTGTATTATCCTGCTTTTGGAATTTTTTGCCGTAAAGAAAATCTAATAGTGCCTCCCTGATTTTTCAGACACAAATATATCTGTTGAAAATAGTCTGGTGTAGGACCGAGAAATAGAAGTGTGGTTTTGCAGTTCCATGGGTCAAATCTCAGCATTATCCTGCTTTTGGCATTTTTTGCCATAAAGAAAAACTAATAGTGTCTCCTGATTGCTCAGACACAAATATATCTGTTGAAAATAGTCTGGTGTGTAGGCCCGAGAAATAGAAGTGTGATATTGCAGTTCCACGGGTCAAATCTCTGTATTATCCTGCTTTTGGAATTTTTTTCTGTAAAGAAAAACAGGAATAGTGTCTCCTGATTGTTCAGACACAAATATATCTGTTGAAAATAGTCTGGTGTAGGCCCAAGAAATAGAAGTGTGGTTTTGGAGTTCCACGGGTCAAATCTCTGTATTATCCTGCTTTTGGCATTTTTGCCGTAAAGAAAAACGAATAGTGTCTCCCTGATTTTTCAGACACAAATATATCTGTTGAAAATAGTCTGGTGTAGGCCTGAGAAATAGAAGTGTGGTTTTGCAGTTCCACGGGTCAAATCTCTGTATTATCCTGCTTTTGGCTTTTTTGCCGTAAAGAAAAACTAATAGTGTCTCCCTGATTTTTCAGACACAAATATATCTGTTGAAAATAGTCTGGTGTAGGCCCGAGAAATAGAAGTGTGGTTTTGCAGTTCCACGGGTCAAATCTCTGTATTATCCTGCTTTTGGCATTTTTTGCCATAAAGAAAAACTAATAGTGTCTCCTGATTGTTCAGACACAAATATATCTGTTGAAAATAGTCTGGTGTGTAGGCCCCAGAAATAGAAGTGTGATTTTGCAGTTCCATGGGTCAAATCTCTGTATTATCCTGCTTTTGGAATTTTTTTCTGTAAAGAAAAACAGGAATAGTGTCTCCTGATTGTTCAGACACAAATATATCTGTTGAAAATAGTCTGGTGTAGGCCCAAGAAATAGAAGTGTGGTTTTGGAGTTCCACGGGTCAAATCTCTGTATTATCCTGCTTTTGGCATTTTTGCCGTAAAGAAAAACGAATAGTGTCTCCCTGATTTTTCAGACACAAATATATCTGTTGAAAATAGTCTGGTGTAGGCCTGAGAAATAGAAGTGTGGTTTTGCAGTTCCACGGGGCAAATCTCTGTATTATCCTGCTTTTGGCTTTTTTGCCGTAAAGAAAAACTAATAGTGTCTCCCTGATTTTTCAGACACAAATATATCTGTTGAAAATAGTCTGGTGTAGGCCCGAGAAATAGAAGTGTGGTTTTGCAGTTCCACGGGTCAAATCTCTGTATTATCCTGCTTTTGGCTTTTTTGCCGTAAAGAAAAACTAATAGTGTCTCCCTGATTTTTCAGACACAAATATATCTGTTGAAAATAGTCTGGTGTAGGCCCGAAAAATAGAAGTGTGGTTTTGCAGTTCCACGGGTCAAATCTCTGTTTTATCCTGCTTTTGGCTTTTTTGCCGTAAAGAAAAACTAATAGTGTCTCCCTGATTTTTCAGACACAAATATATCTGTTGAAAATAGTCTGGTGTAGGCCCGAGAAATAGAAGTGTGGTTTTGCAGTTCCACGGGTCAAATCTCTGTATTATCCTGCTTTTGGCATTTTTTGCCTTAAAGTAAAACTAATAGTGTCTCCCTGATTTTTCAGACACAAATATATCTGTTGAAAATAGTCTGGTGTAGGCCAGAGAAATAGAAGTGTGATTTTGCAGTTCCACGGGTCAAATCTCTGTATTTTCCTGCTTTTGGCATTTTTTGCCGTAAAGAAAAACTAATAGTGTCTCCTGATTGTTCAGACACAAATATATCTGTCGAAAATTGTCTGGTGTAGGCCTGAGAAATAGAAGTGTGGTTTTGCAGTTCCATGGGTCAAATCTCTGTATTATCCTGCTTTTGGCATTTTTGCCGTAAAGAAAAACTAATAGTGTCTCCCTTATTTTTCAGACACAAATATATCTGTTGAAAATAGTCTGGTGTAGGCCCGAGAAATAGAAGTGTGGTTTTGCAGTTCCACGGTTCCAATCTCTGTATTATCCTGCTTTTGGCATTTTTTGCCGTAAAGAAAAACTATTAGTGTCTCCCTGATTTTTCAGACACAAATATATCTGTTGAAAATAGTCTGGTGTAGGCCCGAGAAATAGAAGTGTGGTTTTGCAGTTCCACGGGTCAAATCTTTGTATTATCCTGCTTTTGGCCTTTTTTTGCCGTAAAGAAAAATTCATAGTGTCTCCCTGATTTTTCAGACACAAATATATCTGTTGAAAATAGTCTGGTGTAGGCCCCAGAAATAGAAGTGTGGTTTTGCAGATCCACTGGTCAAATCTCTGTATTATCCTGCTTTTGCCATTTTTTGCAGTAAAGAAAAACTAATAGTGTCTCCCTGATTTTTCAGACACAAATATATCTGTTGAAAATAGTCTGGTGTAGGCCCGAGAAATAGAAGTGTGGTTTTGCAGTTCCACGGGTCAAATCTTTGTATTATCCTGCTTTTGGCATTTTTTGCCGTAAAGAAAAACTAATAGTGTCTCCCTAATTTTTCAGACACAAATATATCTGTTGAAAATAGTCTGGTGTAGGCCTGAGAAATAGAAGTGTGGTTTTGCAGTTCCACGGGTCAAATCTCTGTATTATCCTGCTTTTGGCTTTTTTGCCGTAGAGAAAAACTAATAGTGTCTCCCTGATTTTTCAGACACAAATATATCTGTTGAAAATAGTCTGCTGTAGGCCCGAGAAATAGAAGTGTGGTTTTGCAGTTCCACGGGTCAAATCTCTGTATTTTCCTGCTTTTGGCATTTTTTGCCGTAAAGACAAACTAATAGTGTCTCCCTGATTTTTCAGACACAAATATATCTGTTGAAAATAGTCTGGTGTAGGCCCTAGAAATAGAAGTGTGGTTTTGCATTTCCACTGTTCAAATCTCTGTATTATCCACTTTTGGGCCATTTGTATCTAAAAAAAAAACAGTTTGGTGTGTCGCTCACTGTTCAGCCGAAAATATATCTATTTAAAATTGTCTGGTATACCCCAGTAAACAATAACTGTGGTTTTGCCATTCCACGGTAAAAAATCTCTATTATTCAGCTTTTGGTATTTTTTCGGTAAAGAAAAACAGTAATAGTTTCTTCCTGATTGTTCAGATTGTTTAAAAGAGTCGGGTGTAGGCCAGGGAAATAGAACTGTGGTTTTCCTCTTCCATGGTTCTAATCTACTTTTTATTACCCTTTTTCCATTGATAGTGCGAGTGTAAGCTATTTTACTTCCTTTACAATGGGCAAAGCGCGTGGCAAGGGACGTGGAACTGGACGTTCTGGTGATGATGCGTGCAGAGGACGGGGCCGTGGCCAAGGTGAAAATGTGCCACAACCAACAGCCACATCTTCTCGCTCCCGCTTCTTGACCGAATTACTAGGGAAGCACAGAACAACACCAGTATTGCGAACTGATCAGTGTGAACAGATTATTAATTGGATAGCAGATAATACTTCCAGTTACCTGGGCACCACCACCTCCAGTCTGTCTTCCACACGGTCAACTCTTAGTAGCCGTGAGTCTCGACCACATACTCCTCCTCACCCTGATGCTCCTTCCTCCCACCATGCCGAGTGTGGTCAGACAGCAACTGATCCCACACTTGGACACTCTGAAGAGCTGTTCACTGGTCCATTTCCAGATTTGTGCCCCTCGCCTGCTCCGCTTGAAGTGGTGGAAGAGGAGATCCCATGTAGCGATGCCCAAATATTTGAACAGCCACGGCCACAGGAAGTCGACGCTGGCAATTTGTCACAAGAGGTGGACGATGACGAGACACAAGTGCCAGGAAGTGTGGAGGAGGATCGTGGTGCACAAGTGGAAGAGGAGGAGGTGGTGGATGATCTAGTAACTAACCCAACGTGGCAGTAGGACATGCAGAGCGAGACCAGCAGCATACAGGGTGAGGGAGGCAGAGTACCCCAACAGGCAGGAAGAAGCAGTGTGGTGGCCGCACACAGAAGGCAGGCAACAGTTCCCCGTAATACCAACACGAGGGACGTTGCCAGTACAACCTGTAGGTCTTCCAGAGTCTGGAATTTTTTTAAAGACTCTGCTGATAACCCCAAAAAGGCCATTTGTACCACCTGCCATGCCAGCATCAGCAGGGGTGACAAAACTACCAGCCTGACCACCACCAGCATGATCAGGCACATGGCAGCAAAGCACCCGACTTTGTGGGGTGAACCCCAAGGCCCACGACCAGTTTCAGCGGGTGTCACGACTGCTTCTTCCACTGTTGTGCGTGCAATAGAACCCACTGTTGTGTGTGCAAGGCAATCCCCTGTCCATACTGCATGCAAAGATGCCCCCTCCTCTCAGTCTTCACTTGTTCTGGCAGTTTCTCAAGAAACAGCATCAACGTCCACTTCCCACCGCAGCGTTCAATTGTCCATATCCCAGACCTTTGAACGAAAGCGGAAATTCGCAGTCAACGCCCCATAGGCCACAGTCCTAAATTCGCACATTTCATGACTGCTTGCGTTGGAAATGCTGCCTTTTAGGCTGGTGGAGACGGAATCCTTCTGCAACCTTATGGCGGTGGCCGTCCCTCGGTACTCGGTCCCCAGCCGACACTATTTTGCCCAGTGTGCCATCCCCGCACTACACAAGCACGTGTCCCAAAACATCTGCCGTGCCCTCAACAACGCAGTTACTGGGAGAGTCCACCTGACAACGGACACGTGGACAAGTGCTTGTGGCCAAGGACGGTACATCTCCCTGACGGCACACTGGGTAAACATAGTGGAAGCCGGGACCCAGTCGGACCTTGGGACGGAACACATCCTCCCCACACCGAGGATTGCGGGCCCTATGTCAGTCAGAGTTGCCCCCACAGTGTACAGCTCCTGCGCATCATCCTCCTCCTCATGTTCAGCCTCCATCTCAGATATCACCACATCAGTTACAAGCTGGAAGCACTGCAGTACTGCCTCCACCAAGCCGCAACAGGCTGTGCTGAAACTCATAAGCTTAAGTGAGAAACCTCACACTGCTTGTGAGTTGTGGACAGCTGTGAAAGAGCAGGCAGATCTGTGGCTGAGACCGCTGAACCTACATCCAGGCATGGTCGTGTGTGACAATGGCCGTAACCTGGTGGCGGCTCTGAGGCGAGGCGAGATCACACATGTACCATGCCTGGCTCATGTGCTTAACCTCGTGGTTCAGCGGTTTCTTAAATCGTACCGTGAGTTGCCAGATCTGCTCGTCAAAGTACGCCGCCTGTCAGCTCATTTTCGCAAGTCGGCTACAGCTTCCTCCGCCGTTGCTGTGTTGCAGCAGCGTTTGCAGCTTCCGTCACACTGACTGGTGTGTGATGTCCCCACATGTTGGAACTCTACCCTCCACATGTTGCAAAGGATTTGTGAGCAGAAGAGAGCAGTTGTGGAGTACCAGCTGCAACAAGGCCGTCGATATTCAGGTCAGACTCCACACATAAGATCTCAGGAGTGGACCTGGATATCTGACATATGTACCATCTTGACAAACTTTGAGGAGTCCACCAAGATGGTGAGTGGTGATGACACCATCATTAGCATCAGCATTCCGCTTGTCTGTCTTTTGCAACGCTCTCTGCAGAGAATTAAAGAGGAGGCATTGCAGCCAGAGTATGATGAGATGGATCAAGAAGTCGTAGCGGTCGATTACACACAGCCCAGCCTCATCTCATCCCAACATGCATTGGGGGACAATGAGGGAGAGGAGGAGGAGGCGGAAGAACAGGAGCTTGTATCATGCGCTATAGACGGTAGTACCTGTATAACTGTCATACCGTCGGTTCAGCGTGGGTGGCCTGAGGACAGGGGGGAGGAGGAGGAGGAGGAGAGCATGGTCAGTCGTCATCTTGGTGAGGACACGGAAGTCTAGCCCGTTACCAATCTGGCACGCATGGCTGACTTTATGTTACGCTGCCTTAACCGTGACCCTCGCGTTGTCAAAATGTTGGGTGACAGTCATTACTGGTTGTTGACACTTTTAGACCCCCGCTACTAGGAGAACTTTCACTCTCTTATTCCTGAGGTGGAGAGGTCTACAAAAATGGGGCAGTACCAGAAGGCCCTTAAGGCCCTGTTAAAAAAATTCCCATCTGAACACGCTAGCGGCAGAGGTCACAGTTCGTTGCCCAACCAAGGCATACATGCGAGAGAGACGCAACTCCAATCCAGCAGAGGCAGGGGAACACTGTCAACGTTCTGGGAAAGTTGTCTCAGACCCTCCCTTCGGACAGACCCTGAGGCGCGGGGTACTCTCACTAGGAGTGGAAAGTTTCAAAAGATGGTGAGGGAGTACCTTGCCGACCGTACCAGCGTCCTCCGTGATTCCTCTATGCCTTTTAATTATTGGGCATCCAAGCTGGACACTTGGAATGAACTCGCTCTGTATGCCTTGAAGGTCCGGGCCTGCCCTGCCGCTAGCGTGTTATCGGAGCGTGTTTTTAGTGCCGCTGGGGGAATTATAACTGATAAGCGCACTCGCCTGTCAACTGACAATGTTGACAAGCTGACCCTTATCAAAATTAACAAGGGCTGGATTGGGCCAGACTTCTCATCACCACCAAATGACAGCAGAGTAACATAAAGTCAAATCCACTGTGTCATTTCGGGAGGTGTATTCACATGCACCGCTTCACACCCACACATGGTTATACGCTTCCTCATTTCGGCTGTTTTATGTACTTCTCCTTATCCTCAGCCTCCACCACCACTATACCACCAGGGTGACCGTGGTCCATGTTGCCATTATTGAAAGTTCCTCCGTCCTTATTTTTGTCAGCTTTTGCTTGGAAGGCATAAGCAAAGACTGTGGGAGACCCACTCCCCAATAATGGGAATAATATTTTTAAGATGCTGTACTGTATGGTTCTTGTAAGGGGCATTAAAACCATCTTGTTAAGCTACTGTGACCTCCACCACTTTTCCAAGGGGCATTCAAACCGTCTTGTTAAGCTACTGGGACCTCCATGTCTCTTCCAAGGGGCATTCAAACCATCTTGTTAAGCTACTTTGACCTCCACCACTTTTCCAAGGGGCATTAAAACCGTCTTGTTAAGCAACTGGGACCTCCACGTCTCTTCCAAGGGGCATTCAAACCGTCTTGTTAAGCTACTGGGACCTCCATGTCTCTTGGAAGGGGCATTCAAACCGTCGTGTTAAGCTACTACAACCTCCACCACTTTTCCAAGGGGCATTCAAACCATCTTGTTAAGCTACTGGGACCTCCACGTCTCTTCCAAGGGGCATTCAAACCATCTTGTTAAGCTACTGTGACCTCCACCATTTTTCCAAGGGGCATTCAAACCATCTTGTTAAGCTACTGTGACCTCCACCACTATTCCAAGGGCATTAAAACCGTCTTGTTAAGCTACTGGGACCTCCACACTGTTACGCGTCCGGGAGGTGGAACCTCTGTGCTACGGTGCAAGGAGGGACCCAGAGGGGCGTAACTAAGCATCAACTCGGACCGACCCTGGTCGTACGGCAGCTAACGACTCCGTGACCAGGGAGGGACCGAGCAGAGGGACCAGATGCTACTCTGGTGACGACCTTGTAAGGGAGCAGGTGACTCCCATGGTACAGATGGCAGGGACTGACCGGAATAGCAGGTAGGCACAGCAGGCAGGCTGGCGAGCAGAAGCCTCCAGGTAGGCTATCAGGTAGACACGGCAAGTGATGGCAGGAGTCTCTAGGTGGGCTGGCAGGTAGTCACGGCAAGTGACGGCAGGAGTCTCTAGGTGGACTGGCAGGTGGTCACGGCAAGTGACGGCAAGAGCCTCCGGGTAGGCACGGCAGGTAACAGGCAGGCAACAGGCAAGTGCTCCCAGGTGAGCAGGCTAGCAGGCACGGCAGGTAACAGGCAGATAACAGGCTGGCGGGCAGGACTGGAAGTCAGGCTAGCAGCGGGACCTGAGGGCTGAAGAAGAGGTCAGAAACACTGTGCAACAACTTTTGCTCGGGCACCTCCATTTTGGAGGAGGTGCCTAATATATGGGAGGACCCTCGGCTATTGGCCGGGGACTCCTTAGGATGGCGCGCGCGGCCCCTTTAAGCGGGAGGGAGCGCGCGCCCTAAGCACAGTGCCCGGGAAGCTGCGCGCTCCAGCAGCAGGAAGAGGAGTGCTGGAGAACGCAGAGCGGGTAGCGCGGGGAGCGAGGAGGTGAGTGGGACGGCTTCTCTGCCTGGCAGGGGGCAGAGACGCCGATGCTACACACGTCTCTTCTGAGGGGCATTAAAAGCATCTTGTTAAGCTACTGTGACCTCCACCACTTTTCCAAGGGGCATTAAAACCATTTGTTAAGCTACTGGGACCTCCACTTCTCTTCCAATGGGCATTCAAACCGTCTTGTTAAGCTACTGCGACCTCCACCACTTTTCCAAGGGGCATTCAAACCATCTTGTTAAGCTACTGGGACCTCCACGTCTCTTCCAAGGGGCATTCAAACCGTCTTTTTAAGCTACTGCGAATTCCACCACTTTTCCAAGGGGCATTCAAACCGTCTTGTTAAGCTACTGTGACCTCCACCACTTTTCCAAGGGGCATTAAAACCGTCTTGTTAAGCTACTGGGACCTCCACGTCTCTTCTGAGGGGCATTAAAAGCATCTTGTTAAGCTACTGTGACCTCCACCACTTTTCCAAGGGGCATTAAAACCGTCTTGTTAAGCTACTGGGACCTCCACGTCTCTTCTGACGGGCATTAAAAGAGTCTTGTTAAACCACTCTGAGCTCCACAGCTCTTCCAAGGGGCATTGAAATGTTGTTTTTAATTAACTCTAACCTCCACACTCTTCGAACGGGCATTGCATTTCCTCCTAATTTTTGGCAGCTTTTGCTTGGAAGGCATAAGCAAAGACTATGGGAGACCCGCTCCCCAATGATGGGAATAATGTTTGTAATATGCTGTACTGCATGGCTCTTGTAAGGGGCATTGCAAGTTCCTCCGTCCTAATTTTTGGCAGCTTTTGCTTGGATGGCATAAGCAAAGACTATGGGAGATCCTCTCCCCAATAATGGAATAATGTTTGTAATATGCTGTACTGCATGGCTCTTGTAAGGGGCATTGCAAGTTCCTCCATCCTAATTTTTGGCAGCTTTTGCTTGGAAGGCATAAGCAAAGACTATGGAAGACCCACTCCCCAATAATGGGAATAATGTTTGTAATATGATGTACTGCATGGCTCTTGTAAGGGGCATTGCAAGTTCCTCCATCCTAATTTTTGGCAGCTTTTGCTTAGAAGGCATAAGCAAATACTATGGGAGACCCACTCCCCAATAATGGGAATAATGTTTGTAATATGCTGTACTGCATGGCTCTTGTAAAGGGCATTTCAAGTTCCTCCATCCTAATTTTTGGCAGCTTTTGCTTGGAAGGCATAAGCAAAGACTGTGGGAGACCCACTCTCCAATAATGGGAATAATATTTTTAAGATGCTGTACTGTATGGCTCTTGTAAGGGGCATTAAAACCGTCTTGTTAAGCTACTGTGACCTCCACCACTTTTCCAAGGGGCATTAAAACCGTCTTGTTAAGCTAATGGGACCTCCACCACTATTCCAAGGGGCATTAAAAGCTTCTTGTTAAGCTACTGCGACCTCCACCACTTTTCCGAGGGGCATTAAAACCATCTTGTTAAGCTACTGGGACCTCCACGTCTCTTCCAAGGGGCATTCAATCCATCTTGTTAAGCTACTGCGACCTCCACCACTTTTCCAAGGGGAATTCAAACAGTCTTGTTAAGCTGCTGTGACCTCCACCACTTTTCCAAAGGGCATTAAAACCGTCTTGTTAAGCTACTGGGACCTCCACGTCTCTTCCGAGGGGCATTACAACCTTCTTGTTAAGCTACTGTGACCTCCACCACTTTTCCAAGGTGCATTATAACCGTCTTGTTAAGCTACTGGGACCTCCACGTCTCTTCTGAGGGGCATTAAAAGAGTCTTGATAAACCACTCTGAACTCCACAGCTCTTCCAAGGGGCATTGAAATGTTGTTTTTAATTACCTCTACCCTCCACGACTCTTCCAACTGGCATTGCATTTCCTAATAATTTTAGTCAGCTTTTGCTTTTCAATGCAAAGGCGAAAACTAAGTGAGATCCACTCCCCAATAATGGGTAGAAGGTTTTCAGTACGCTGTAATCCACGTCTGTTTCAAGGGGCATTGCAGTTCCTCATAATTTTTGGAAAGCCTTCCATTCACTGCTTAGGCCAACAGTGTACAGGAGACCCAGTTGCTATAAATGGAAAAAACTGTTTAGTTAAGGCCCTCTGACCTCCATGTCATTTCCAAGGGGCATTGGAGTGTCCCATCATTTATCACCTGAAGCTCTGTTTTAACGAGAGTCATAGAACTGGGATAGTAGCAGGAAAACATCCAGCAATCCTCGGAGGAGGTAGGATATGGGCCAAAACGCTGAACACCTCAGGCCTAGCCGCTACTACATACATGCGCTTGTATTCCAAGAAAATAAAGCAGTTGCTAACTTCTATCATCATCATCATGCTCCTCACCTTGGCACTCTCAATTCCCCTGATGGAGAAGCCAGGGTCCACCGGAGGAGTCTGGTTCTCTGGTCGGCTCGTCCAATGCTGCCCTAAAGCAGGCCGGCCTAAGAAAAGTGTGTGGGGGGAAGTTGACAGGAGAAATAGGGGCGGCTGGGGACCGTTTATGGACACCCGGTTGCGGGACGGCTGGGGACCGAGTATGGACACCCGGCCGCCCCCTGGCGGCTGGGGACCGAGTGTGGACACCCGGCCGCCGGGCGGCTGGGGATTGAGTATGGATACCAGGCCGCCAACGCAGCCATGACGTGGTGGCCAGATTCTGCTTTCACATGCCTAAAAGGCCCAATTTCAAGTGCAAGCAAGCAGTATGGTATTGCAGCCTGGGGGTGGGTGGGTGGCCCGCTGCATACTTGCGCTTGCATTGCAAGGAATGGGAGAGGTACAATTGAACACTGCCCTGGGACAAGGACTTGAACGGGGATAGTTGCAAGTCTGCAACGACAGGTGCAGGGTGGGAGGCATCTTCGCATGTACCATGAACAGGGGTTTGGCATGCACACACTACAGCAGAATAGGCTGTCCTTCCCACTAAATGCACTGGGGAGGGCACAGGTAATGTTTTGGTATGCACGCTTAATCTTATGTATAAGGCACACCGTGACAAATAGGGGAGGCTGGGGACTGAGTATGGATACCTCGCTGCCAAAGCAGCCATGAGGTAGTGGCCAGATTCGGCCTCCTCCAAACTAAAAGGCCCCATTTCAAGTGCAAGCTAGCAGTATGGTATTGCAGCCTGGGGGTGGGTGGGTGGCAGCCTACACACTTACGCTTGCATTCCAAGAAAACAAAGCAGATGCTAACTTCTATCATCATCATCATGCTCCTCACCTTGGCACTCTCAACTCCCCTGATGGAGAAGCCAGGGCCCACTGGAGGAGCCTGGTTCTCTGGTGGGCTCGTCCAATACTGCCCTAAAGCAGGCCGGCCTAAGAAAAGTTTGTGGGGGGAAGTTGACAGGAGAAATAGGGGCGGCTGGGGACCGTTTATGGACACCCGGCCGCCACCAGGCGGCTGGGGACCGTGTGTGGACACCCAGCCGCGGGGCGGCTGGGGACTGAGTATGAACACCTGGCTGCCCGCTGGTGGCTGGGGACCGAGTGTGGACACCCGGCCGCCGGGCGGCTGAGGTCTGAGTATGGATACCAGGCCGCCAACGCAGCCATGATGTGGTGGCCAGATTCCGCCTCCACATGCCTAAAAGGCCCAATTTCAAGTGCAAGCAAGCAGTATGGTATTGCAGCCTGGGGGTGGGTGGGTGGCAGGCTGCATACTTGCGCTTGCATTGCAAGGAATGGGGGAGGTACAATTGAACACTGATCTGGGAGATGGACTTGCATGGGGATAGTTGCAAGTCTGCATCTTCAGATGCGGCAAGGATGACTTCTGATGTGAACACTTTTAGGCAGTGACCTGGGTGTCAGAGATGCTAACAGGGGTCTTCCCAATGCTGTTCCCATGTCTTATCAGCACTGTGTGCATGTGTCACACAGCACATGGCCAGATAAGGTTGTAAAATGTTAAAATGACATTTCCCGGTGAATGCATTTGTCACGGTTGAAAGCAATACAAAAGTGCAAAAACGCATAAAAAATGCTACTTGTGAACATAGCCCAAGGTGTGGAGTATTTTTTTTTGTTGTTATTTATTTTACCTTATACACAAGTCTTTACCCTGGAAAGGAACTTCCTTGACATATTTCACAGGAAAGCAGTTTTAGTTTTGTTTTTGAACGTTTTATTGTGAGCCCTTAAAAGTGGCTTAATACCTCTGACCACGTTGTTGACAGCAGTGACCTGGGGGTCAGAAATGCTTCCTGGGGCGATCCCTATGCTGTCCCCATGTCATTTGAGCACTGTCACTATCGTGTTGGGCACTTGTTAGGCTTTTAAAAGACTGCCGGGGGTGCCGCCGCAAAAATGCTCGGGTCTCCCATAGACTAACATTGGATTCATTGCTCGGGTCGAGCACCCGAGTATCACGGCGAGCTCGGCCCGAGCTTCGAACACCTGAGCATTAGTGCTCGCTCAACACTAAAGGTGAACCTTCGGCCAAGTCTGAGATACAGAGCACTCGGAAGAGGTTTCCATCCAGGATATCTCTGTACTTGGCCGCATTCATGTTTCCTTTATTTGCAACCAGTCGTCCTGGCCCTGCAGCTGAAAAACACCCCCATAGCTTGATGCTGCCACTACCATTTTTCACTGTTGGGATTGTATTGGGCAGATGATAAGCAGTGCCTGGTTTTCTCCACACATACCACTTAGAATTATCACCAAAAAGTTCTATCTTTATCTCATCAGACCAGAGAATCTTATTTGTCATAGTCTGGGAGTCATTCATGTGTTTTTGAGCAATCTCTATGCGGGCTTTTATATGTCTTGCACTGAAGAGAGACTTCGGTCGGGCCACTCTGCAATATAGGCCCGACTGGTGGAGGGCTGAAGTGATAGTTGACTTTGTGGAACTTTCTCCCATCTCCCTACAGCATCTCTGTAGCTCAGCCACAGTGATCTTGGGGTTCTTCTTTACCTCTCTCACCAAGGCTCTTCTCCCACGATTGCTCAGTTTGGCTGGACGGCCAGGTCTAGGAAGACTTCTGGTGGTCCCAAACTTCTTCCATTTTGTGCCTTGCCACAATTCTGTCTCTGAGATCCTTGGGCAGTTCCTTTGAGCTCTTGATTCTCATTTGGTCTGACATGCACTGTGAGCTGTGAGGTCTTATATAGACAGGTGTGTGCCTTTCCAAATAAAGTCCTATCAGTTTAATTAAACACAGCTGGACTTTAATGAAGGAGTAGAACCATCTCAAGGAGGATCACAAGGAAATGGACAGCATGTGACTTAAAAATGAGTGTCTGAGCAAAGGGTCTGAATACTTATGACCATGTGATATTTCAGTTTTTCTTTTTAATAAATTTGCAAAAATTTCTACATTTCTGTTTTTTTTCAGTCAAGATGGGGTGCAGAGTGTGCTTTAATAAGAAAAAAAATAAACTTTTTAGAATTTACCAAATGGCTCCAATGAAATAAAGAGTGAAAAAATTAAAGGGGTCTGAATACTTTCTGTACCCACTGTATATAATATATATTTATATAGTACCCATAAATAAATATTATGATGAAGAAAAAAAAAATAAAACAATAAAAGTACACATATTTGGTATTGCTACTAGTGTTGAGCCACCCCCGTAGTGTTCGCGTTCGGTTCGGTTCGTCGAACACCCGTGTGTTCGCCGAACTGTTCGTCGAACTGTTCGTCGAACACCTTCGAACACCGTTAAAACCAATGGCAGGCAAACAAAAACACATAGAAACACATAGAAAACACCTTCAAAGGTGTCCAAAAGCTGACAAACTGCTCAGAAGACATAACTAACACATGGAAAAGTGACAAGTACATATAGTCATGCGAAAATAAAAGAGGTGGAGGAGTAAAAGGAGGGGGAGACACAGATATAGGCATGTCATGCCCTTCTAAAATCCAAAAAGTGAGAAGCCGACACGGCCAGTCCGCTCCTGCCCGTGCCACCTCCGTGTCGCCGGGTTTGTGCCAGAGCCGCGGTGAACCCTGATGGCCAGCCCCCCTCTCCCAATACTGGTGCCTGTCCGCTGGTGGGTCGAGCGAGCCCCCCTGTGGTGGAGGCAGCTCTAAGCTTTTTAATTTAAATTGTCTCTCTAATTTGAATGAATACACTTTAAATCCATTTACAAGGATCTATTGGAGGGCAAGTCTCATGCCAGCAGCCGCGTAATTCCAGCTCCAGTAGCATCCACTAAAGCTGCTGCAGTTGAAAAGCTTTTATAAGGTTCGAGCTCGGCTGTCCACCGCAAAGCATCCTACTGCCAGTCCCAGCCCCTATGCCTTGGGGTGCCTCCTGATGCTCTTCACTGAGTATCCCATGGTCCCGAAGCATTTCCTTTGAAAAAATTAAGTGTCCAAACTACAGGTGGTATAGCTTGCTTAACAGCCGGGATAATCCGCTGACTAGCAGACACTGCTAGGCACAAAGTATTTCCTGGGCTAGATGCAGTTAAAAATTTGTAATTAGATACTCTCGTTGGATGCTGAGAAAGCATTCCATAGAGTCTCCTGGCACGCCATATATGATTCTCTTAAAAAGCTTGGGGTAGGGGTCTAGGGGACCCTTTTATAGCCAAAATCACGGCCCTGTATCACAATACGTCACCTAGGCTGAAGATAAATGGAACTGTAGCATCCTGAGGGTTCGGTTGCTACAGAGGTATTGCACCTCACCCAGAGGTGTGATATCTCACTCTCAGGTAAGGATGGAGTGTGGATCAGGACCCGACACCTGCATGCATTACACCACATTGCCGTGGGGCAGGGCGACCAATATGCCTCTGAGATGGGCACGACAGTCCCTGTCCCTGGCTGGAGTGGGGGGAGGGAACACTGAGGAAGGGGAACCCTGTAGTGCAGGAGCAGGGAGGAAGCAGTTCCTGGGTGCATTGAGAAGGGAGTATAAAAGGTGGGCACCATCTTAGTTCAGTGCAGAGAAGTCTGAGCAGAAGTGGCAGGGAGCAGGGGCTCTGCATGAGCTCTGCTCCGGAGGCGGGCCTAGTAACAGAGGCCCAGGCCTGGAAGAGGGAGAAGGAAGGAAGAGGAGCGGAGAAGGCTCCAGGAACGAGGAATGAAGGGATCCCAGGGGTGCGGACAGGCGAGTCGCCACCGCACGCCCGAATCCACCTGCGTGGAGGGGTCAGGCCAAAGGGGGAGACCGGTCCCCAAAACTAGTGGAGGCAGGAAACGACCCTCAGCTAGAAACCGGAGGCTGTGACATTTTATGTGGCGCAGCCCCTCGCTACACCCGCTAGGAAGGCACCACATAGGGTCAGGGAAACTGGCGCCAAGTTTACCAAGAGGAGGCCCGAGGCAGCCGGACAGAAGGGTTGGTAAGAAAGGCCAGACAAAGGACACACAAAGGGGGTCCTGTGAAGCGCTCCAAAGTTATCTGGGAGTTGTCTGAGCCCCTCACCTGGTGAGCACAGTACGACGTGGGCAGCCGTTACCTGCAGACGTGGTCTGGATAATAAGAACTGTGAGTAAAGGCCCTGGACTGCATCACTGACTCCGTGTCGTTACTGCTGCTGCCCTGCACCATCACCCCCATCCTCCGCATACACTGCCCTGAGGCTATACTCCTCCCGTGGGGAGTTATGCTACGCTCTGCTGCACCCACAACACCAGCCTCAGCGGTCTGCCCTGCAGCGGCGGTTCACTCTGACCGCAATCCACGGGTGGCGTAGTCGGACATTTAAACATCAAAACCACATAAATAGTTCCGCCACTGGTTTGACCACCCTGAGCCACGGAACCGGGTCGCCGCCACGAAGACTACAACCACCAGCATCCACCAAAAAGGGTCCGGCTCCGGGTGTCCCAAGGCCCAGGGGGTGCATCAGAACATTTTCATCACCTTTCACAATCACCAATGGGACAAGGCAGGGATGTCCTCTGTCCCCTCTCTTATACATCCTAGTGACAGAGCACCTGCTCTCATCAATTCGCCATAACCCCAATATTAGGTGGATTGAGGTGGGAGGCACCGAGTACAAGTGCTCTCTATTTGCTGATGATGTCCTAGTATATATCACTCAATCACATATATCCATCCATGCTGTTATGGCTGAAATAGATCACTTTGTTACATGGTCAAATTTTAAAATCAATGCAGCGAAGTCTGAGGCCCTCGATGTCTCCCTCCCCAAATCCATATAGGATTCCATCCAGTCCAACTTTCCCTTTGCCTGGCCCTCACAGGGTATCAAATACTTAGGAATTCCTATTCATAGAGACCTCTCCCATCTATGTTATCTTAATTTTGGGCCCTTTATTGAACAACACCATACAGACCACGGTTGGCAAGTTAGAACTGTAAGATTCACTACGTGAACCACTGGTGTTTTGTGGAAAAGCACATGTACACTGCGTTCCAAATTATTATGCAAAAAGTGTTTAGGAGTGATAAGGGAAGAATTTGTTTGTTTGTCAGTTAAACTCATTGCTGGTGATGTGTGTCAGGGCTCTTTATATCACTGTAAGCAATTGCAGACACCTGTGCTAATTAGTTTGGCAGGTGTGTCCAATGAAAGGCAAGACTACTTAAGAAGGCTGTCTCACATTATTAAGCAGCCTACATTTTCTGCCAAAATGGGAAAGAAAAAGGATGTGTCGCCTGCTGAGAAGCAACAAATTGTGGAGTGTTTAGGTCAAGGCATGACTACAATCAACATTGTGCGATGATCAGGATGAAGTGTCTTGGCAATCAAGAAGTATGTAGCTGATTCACAGTACACATGTGTGCGTGCTGATAAGGGCAAATTGAGGACTCTTTCCTACAGGCAATTACGTCAGGTTGAAAGAGCAGCGGCAAAAAAGCCTTGTCATAGCAGCAGACAAGTTTTTGAAGCTGCTTGTGCCTCCAACGTCCCCCGAACAACAAGATGCAGGGTCCTTCAGAGGTTTGCAGCTGTGCATATGCCATCCTGTCGACCTCCTCTATCCACTTCACACAAGCAGAAACGGCTCCAGTGGGCCAAACATTACATGAAGACTGATTTCAAAACTGTTTTGTTCACGGATGAGTGCCGTGCAGCGCTCGATGGTCCAGATGGATGGAGTGGAGGATGGCTGGTTGATGGACACCCCACGCAAACACGGCTACAGCGCCAACAAGTAGGAGGTGGAGTAATGTTTTGGGCTGGAATCATCGGGAGAGAGATTGTCGGCCCCTTTAGGATCCCTGAAGGCGCTAAAGATGAACTCCATAATGTATGTGGATTTTCTCAAACAGCACTTCCTGCCATGGTTCAAGAAGAAGAACCGTGTATTTCACAGCAAGATCATTTTTCTGCATGATAATGCACCATCTCATGCTGCACATAAAACATCTGCATCTCTGGCTGATATGGGCATAAAAGGGGACAAACTTATGGTGTGACCCTCATGCTCCCCTGACCTGTACCCCATTCAGAACCTTTGGAGCATCATTAAAAGGAGTGTCTATGATGGCGGGAGGCAGTTCACATCTAAGCAACAGCTCTGGGAGGGTATTCTGTCCTCATGCAAAACAACTGAAGCAGAAACCATCCAAAACCTGACAAATTCAATGGACGAGAGAGTTCAGAAGCTCCTTTCGAACAAGGGGTCCTATGTGAAAATGTAACATCACCTAGAATAAAGTTTTGAGTTGAAAACTGTTTGATTTCAGTTTCTAACAACCTGCTAATGCTTATAATTTCAAAAATGACCATTTTTTTGGTCTTTATTAAAATGAAAAGGTTGATCGAAAAGTTTGGGGGATCTAAGAGTGTGGCAACCCAGTAGTCATGATTACTTTGAATTCTGACAATATCAGGGTCATGCTGCATGTAGTGCAGCAAGAAGGCACTTATGTGTCTTGCGCATCTCGGAGCCCCAAAATTATTTTCCGGGCAGCTAAAAATTATTATTAATTTTAAATCTGGTGAAGCTTTAGTATAGATGGCCTAATAGGATCAGTGCTGCACACTGCTACAAAGCCCAAATTATTTTCCAGCCAAGATACAGATAAACATGATTAGTAATTTGAAAGCTTAAAACGGTTGGTAGGGTGATTTTAACCAATCATCAAGCTTTTACTCTCCCCAGGATGACACAGGGGTAGAAAAGTCGTTTCGGATCCATAATTTGTTCATCTTTATGAACGTGAGTCTGTCTACATTATCAGTGGAGAGCCGCGTGCGCTTATCTGTCAGCACACCACCATCAGCGCTGAACACACGTTCAGACAGAACGCTGGCTGCGGGGCATGACAAGATCTCCAAGGCGTAAGTGGCTAGCTCCGGCCATTTATCCAGATTGGAAGCCCAAAAAGAGCAAGGGTCCAGTGACACAGTCGTGGCTTCAATGTTTACTTGGAGATACTCCTGTACCATCGTCTCTAGGCGTTGACTATATGTCAGACTTCTTGTCTCCTGTGGCCTTGCAAAGGATGGGCTAAAAAAGTGGTGAAATGATTCCGCAAAATTGATGTTACCAGCAGATACTGTGGTTCTGTTACGGTTTGAGTGCTGAACACTTGACGGTCCCACGGTTGGCAAGTTGGAACTGTGAGATTCACTACGTGCACCACTGGTATTTTGTGGAAAAGCACATGTAAGATTCTGCAACAGTCTCTGCTGATACTCCTGCATGCGTGCATCCCTTTCTATGGCAGGAATAATTTCTGCAAATTTACTTTTGTACCGGGGATCTAACAGTGTGGCAACCCAGTAGTCAGGATTATTTCTAATTCTCACAATTCGAGGGTCATGTTGCAGGCAGTGCAGCAAGAAGGCACTCATGTGTGTTGCGCATCCAGGAGCACCAAGTCCCTGTTGTGTTGGTGGCAAGGTAACAATCATGCTTCCTTCCTCTGTCCTCTCCCCCCAACCTCGCACAACAGAAATGTGATCAAGGTCTCCCTCATCTGATGAGTCTTCCATCAGTTCGTCCTCCACTTCTTCCTGGGCTCCTGCACCTTCCTCACTAGTTTGGCTGCTACCATGCGCCCTGGTAAAACCATCTCCCCCACCCTCACATGCCTGCCGCCTTGGTGCTGCCGACCATCTGAACCTTGCAGATGTTAGCCCTTCCGCATACAACTCCTCCTCCTCTACTTCACCACCTCCTCTTGTGCCACCACCTGACTCCGAATTCTGTTTAACATGTGCTCCAGCATGTAAGTCACCGGAATAGTCATGCTGATAATGGCATCGTCAGCACTAAACATCTTCGTCGCCATTTCAAAACTGTGCAGAAGGGTGCATAGGTCCCTGATCTGAGACCACTCCTCCAGCGTGATTTGCCCCACCTCTGAATCTCGTTGGCCCAGGCTATACGTCAGAACGTATTGCACCAGGGCTTGTCGGTGCTGCCACAGTCGCTGCAACATGTGCAGAGTTGAATTCCACCGGGTAGGCACATCGCATTTTAGCCGGTGAAGTGGCAGGCCCAACGACTTCTGTAGAGATGTAAGTCGCTGAGCTGCGGGATGCGAACGGCGGAAGTGAGCACACAGCGACCGTGCCCTCTGCAGAAGGCCATCTAGTCTGGGATAGTGGGCTAAAAATTGCTGGACAACCAGGTTCAACACGTGAGCCATACAAGGCACGTGTGTGACATTGCCCCGGCGAAGGGCCGCACCCAGGTTTGCAGCATTGTCGCACACGGCCTTCCCTGGTTTCAGATCCAGTGGAGACAACCATTCATGAAATTGGTTCTCCAGAGCTGACCACAACTCCTCAGCTGTGTGACTCACATTTCCCAGACATTTCAATGTAAAAACTGCCTGATGACGTTGAGCCCTACTGCCAGCATAGTAAGGAAGTGTGCAGGATCCCTTCTGCGCAGTTAGAAAGCTTGTGGCATGACCAGACAGGCTTTGGGTGCAGGTGGAAGACCGAGAGGAGGTTGAGGAGGCAGAAGCAGTGGAGGAACTTTGAGATAAAGAGGATTGGCGCACAACTCGTGGGGACGGCAAGACTTGGACAGCAGCCCCTTGTCCTGCTGTCACCATAGTTACCCAGTGCCCAGTCAGCGACATGTAACGCCCCTGTCCATGCCTACTCGTCCAAGTGTCTGTGGTGAAATGCACCCTGTCACACACAGAGTTTCTCAAAGAAGCGGTGATGTTGTGTGCGACATGCTGGTGGAGCGCAGGCACACCTTTCTTTGAGAAGTAGTGCCGACTGGGCATCTGGTACTGGGGCACTGCGACGGACATAAGGTCTCGAAAATCCTCCGTGTCCACCAGGCGGAAAGGCAGCATTTCTGTAGCCAAGAGCTTGCAGATGGTGAAATTCAACCTCTTAGCTTTCTCATGGCTAGGAGGAAATGGTCTTTTACTTGTCCACATCTGAGGGACCGAGGGCTGGCTATTGTGCTTAGACGGGGTTGATAAGGGTGTCCCCGGCAAACTGCCGGTCTGTGAGGAAGATGCAGGCGGGCATGTTAGGTTGCCTTGATCCAAAGGTGGTGCTCTCGATGTCGGAGAGCGCTCAACACCAGCTGGTGTTACCACCTCCAAAGAAAATGATGACCTGCCAATCACGCTGGCTGTTGCGGGTAAAGAGGTGGCAGGTCTGCGCCCCAAAACAGGTGTGACTGCTGTCCCCCCAGTCACAGAGGATGAAGAGGCCGCGGATGCACAAGATATGGCAGACGGTGGTTGGCCCGGCCGGCTAGGCGGCATTGTAGCACACTGAGCTTCCCACTGCAACTTATGCTTCATGTCCATGTGCCGGTTCATGCATGAAGTACTCAAACTATGTATTTTTTGGCCTCTACTTAGCTTTTGCTGACAAATGTTACAGATAACACGAGTTGGGTCATCTTTATCGATCTGAAAAAATGCCCAGGCTATGCAAGGCTTAGCACCCATGCGACCTGAAGAGCCACCACGACTTGTGGTGAGAGGCAGAGTTGTGTTTGAGGATGCAATTGTTGACGTGCTTCCAGTACTACGTCTCTGTCCAGGAAGGCGCAACCTGACCTCGTCGTCACTAGCATCTTCCTCCACCTCCTCTGCTGACCTCATCTCTTGGCTGACTGTGGGTTGATAGTAAGTGGGATCTCCAACCTCATCATCATCACCCTGTGCGTTACCACACCCGTCGTCCTCAGAGCCAACCTGTTCCTGCCCTGACAAAAAACTAAAGTTGTCGCTGCAATCAGGTATTTGAGTCTTATCATCGTCTTCCTCATTGTCTCCACCAACAGGAGTTACAGTTTGGGAATGAGGGTCTACATTATGGTCAGAACCTTCTGCGTCTGGTCCTGGATCTGACTCAAAGATTCTGGGCATCAGTGCAGATCATTTCCTCATCTGGATTCACAGAAGCGCTGGAGTCGACCTCTGATTCCCAGGCTATAGTATGAGTAAACAGCTCTGCAGACTCAACCATCTGTTCTACCTCATACTCAGACGGGCAGCTGGAGATTTGGGAGCTGTGAGGAAGCAAGTGCGATTGGGGTGACACCTTTGAGGACTGGAGTATTTGTGATGTTGAAGTTGATGTGGTGGAGAGCCCACTTAAAGGAGCACTTGATATCCGTTGAAGCACCTGCTGTTTTTGTGCCTCATCTGGAATTTGTAGCGATTGGCATGGCCGTAAGAAAGGGATCTTATCACATTGTCCGCTAAAAGAAGTAGACATTTTAGTTTGGCTGGAAGATGGTCTTCCTTCTGCAGATGTTACTGTTGCTTTAACACCTACCCCACGGACACAACCTTTTTTCCCCTTCCCAACACGCCTATTCCCCTTTCAACCAGCAGCAGGCCTTTTTCCACTCATTTTGGTGGTTAACTAATTCACAACTCTGGAGTTGTTTGCACAAAAAAACAATGGATGGGAACCGAGCAGAGCTGAGTGGCCAAACTGTGGTATTAGGCCAAAACTATTGGCTGGGTTAGATGCAGAAAAAAATTATATTCAATTTGCAACCTGATGGAGGTCTGTATAGATGGATTAATAGAACAAGTCCCACACACAGCTAGAAGCCCAATATTTTTTCAGAGGTAGATGCAGAAAAAAATATATTCAGTTTGCAACCTGATGGAGGTCAGTATAGATGGACTAATACAACAAGTCCCACACACAGCTAGAAGCCCAATATTATTTCAGAGGTAGATGCAGAAAAAAATATATTCAGTTTGCAACCTGATGGAGGTCTGTATAGATGGATTAATAGAACAAGTCCCACACACAGCTAGAAGCCCAATATTTTTTCAGAGCTAGATGCAGAAAAAAATATATTCAGTTTGCAACCTGATGGAGGTCTGTATAGATGGATTAATAGAACAAGTCCCACACAGAGCTAGAAGCCCAATATTTTTCAGACGTAGATGCAGAAAAAATATATTCAGTTTGCAACCTGATGGAGGTCAGTATAGATGGACAAATACAACAAGTCCCACACACAGCTAGAAGCCCAATATTTTTTCAGAGGTAGATGCAGAAAAAAATATATTCAGTTTGCAACCTGATGGAGGTCTGTATAGATGGATTAATAGAACAAGTCCCACACACAGCTAGAAGCCCAATATTTTTTCAGAGGTAGATGCAGAATAAAATATATTCAGTTTGCAACCTGATGGAGGTCTGTATAGATGGATTAATAGAACAAGTCCCACACACAGCTAGAAGCCCAATATTTTTTCAGAGGTAGATGCCGAAAAAAATATATTCAGTTTGCAACCTGATGGAGGTCTGTATAGATGGATTAATAGAACAAGTCCCACACACAGCTAGAAGCCCAATATTTTTTCAGAGCTAGATGCAGACAAAAATATATTCAGTTTGCAACCTGATGGAGGTCTGTATAGATGGATTAATAGAACAAGTCCCACACACAGCTAGAAGCCCAATATTTTTTCAGAGGTAGATGCAGAAAAAAATATATTCAGTTTGCAACCTGATGGAGGTCAGTATAGATGGACTAATACAACAAGTCCCACACACAGCTAGAAGCCCAATATTTTTTCAGAGGTAGATGCAGAAAAAAATATATTCAGTTTGCAACCTGATGGAGGTCAGTATAGATGGACTAATACAACAAGTCCCACACACAGCTAGAAGCCCAATATTTTTTCAGAGGTAGATGCAGAAAAAAATATATTCAGTTTGCAACCTGATGGAGGTCTGTATAGATGGATTAATAGAACAAGTCCCACACACAGCTAGAAGCCCAATATTTTTTCAGAGGTAGATGCAGAAAAAAATATATTCAGTTTGCAACCTGATGGAGGTCTGTATAGATGGATTAATAGAACAAGTCCCACACACAGCTAGAAGCCCAATATTTTTTCAGAGGTAGATGCAGAAAAAAATATATTCAGTTTGCAACCTGATGGAGGTCTTTATAGATGGATTAATAGAACAAGTCCCACACACAGCAAGAAGCCCAATATTTTTTCAGAGGTAGATGCAGAAAAAAATATATTCAGTTTGCAACCTGATGGAGGTCAGTATAGATGGACTAATACAACAAGTCCCACACACAGCTAGAAGCCCAATATTTTTTCAGAGGTAGATGCAGAAACAAATATATTCAGTTTGCAACCTGATGGAGGTCAGTATAGATGGACTAATACAACAAGTCCCACACACAGCTAGAAGCCCAATATTTTTTCAGAGGTAGATGCAGAAAAAAATATATTCAGTTTGCAACCTGATGGAGGTCTGTATAGATGGATTAATAGAACAAGTCCCACACACAGCTAGAAGCCCAATATTTTTTCAGAGGTAGATGCAGAAAAAAATATATTCAGTTTGCAACCTGATGGAGGTCTGTATAGATGGATTAATAGAACAAGTCCCACACACAGCTAGAAGCCCAATATTTTTTCAGAGGTAGATGCAAAAAAATATATATTCAGTTTGCAACCTGATGGAGGTCTGTATAGATGGATTAATAGAACAAGTCCCACACACAGCTAGAAGCCCAATATTTTTTCAGAGGTAGATGCAGAAAAACATATATTCAGTTTGCAACCTGATGGAGGTCTGTATAGATGGATTAATAGAACAAGTCCCACACACAGCTAGAAGCCCAATATTTTTTCAGAGGTAGATGCAGAAAAAAATATATTCAGTTTGCAACCTGATGGAGGTCTGTATAGATGGATTAATAGAACAAGTCCCACACACAGCTAGAAGCCCAATATTTTTTCAGAGCTAGATGCAGAAAAAAATTATATTCAATTTGCAACCTGATGAAGGTCAGTATAGATGGACTAATAGAATGATGCTATGCCCAAAAGATTTTACTTCACTAGGTGCAGTAAAAAAATTGGTATTCTATACACAGGTGGTATATCTTGCAACACAGATAGGCTACTCCACTGACTAACACACTCTGCAATAGGCCAAAAAGGATTAGCTTTGCTAGATTCAACCAAATGCTGTGAAAAAAACTTGCACAGCACTGGCACAGACCTGCCTGGCAAAAACTGATAGGAACTGATGTAACCTAGTCCTGAAAAGGACTCCAATTACAATTAGTCTTTACTCCCACAATCTATCTATTTAAGAGCACAGACCTGCCTGATAAAAGTCGTAGGAAATGCTGTAACCTAGTCCTTAAAAGGACTGCAATCACAACTATTCCCTACTCCCAAGCTATCTGTAGATTTGTGCGAAAATTGGCTTGAAATTAACAAGGTATAGCGTACACAGCAACAGCGGTGCCGTCTAACACGCAGCTGCAGCAGTGAGAAAATGGTGGCGACGGGGAAAATGGCTTGGTCTTATAGGGCAAGGACATGTGACATACACTGCCAATCACACATGCCCTTGCTTGTGTGAAAAAAAGCACTTCGCTCCGTGTGTGCGCTGCTGATAGGCTGACAGATTGCACCTCCCCACTGCAAATGCGGGAAAGAGAAAAAAAAATGGAGATCTTCATTGTTCCTGCAGAGATCCATCCCCTGCCCCTCCTCCCACCCCGCTGTACACTCAAAGTGCGTATTAACATTAATTTTCATCATTACTGAGAAAAAATCCAGTTATGATTTTGGTGCACGAACAGTTATCGAACATAGCCTCGAACAGCCGAATTTTTCTCAAATTGTTCGTGTTCGCCGAACGGCTCGAACACCGCCCAAAACAGCTCGAATTTGAGATTGGCGAACAGTTCGAGTAGAACAACGCTCATCTCTAATTGCTACATCCAGAACGACCTGACCTGTAAAACTATCCCACTAGTTACCCCTTTAGTGAACACCGTAAAAAAATAATAATAAAAAATGAAGCAAAAAACAGTATTTATCATCATACTGACGAACAAAAAGTGGAATAAAATGTGATCAAAAAGACAAATGTAAATAAAAATGGTACCGCTGAAAACGTCATCTTGTCCTGCAAAAACAAGCTGCCATACAGCTCCATAAGCCAAAAAATAAAAAAGTTATAGCTCTCAGAATAAAGCAATGCAAAAAAAATATTCTTTTCTATAAAATAGTTTTTATTGTGTAAAAGCAACAAAACATATAAAAATTATATAAATGTAGTATCGCTGTAAACGTACTGACTCAAAGAATATACAGTAGCTGCCTTATCAATTCAGCGTTCAGCACCCGGCGCTTGGGAAAAGCGCTAACTGTACACTGATTCCCAGGCACCGGTATGTGTCACACTGATGACACACGGATGTTATCCGTGTGTCATTAGTGTGCGACGTTTTGCGGCCCATGCAGAGCGAAACACACTGACGTGCACAGACCCATTCAGTTGAATGGATCTACATGTGTATGTGTCTTTGGTATGTGTGGAAACGGTCACCACACGTACCAGACACACTGACATGTGAAAGAGGCCAAACTCTGCTGCATCATTATAGTGAATGGATCCCTCGGGGGTTCATCTGAATTACTTAGGAGCTGTGTATATGGAGTCTGCATACTATTCTAGGAAAATGTGTGCTCCAGGAGGCAGATAGTGCTCAGTCCCTCTGGAGTCTCGCCATGTGGCTAAGCAGTACTGTACAGCCACATATTGTCATGGGTGTGTCAGGTGTGACAGACAGTCGTTCTGAATCCAGCTGTAGAAGGTAATTGAGATTGGCTCAGCAGGCACCTTCTTGATCTTTTCATCTCTGTAGTGTAGTGAAATCCTTCTCCTTCTAGGACCTAGCAGTGACCTCCACCTTCTGCTGCTAATTGACACACCATTGCTGGATGTTCAAATACCTTCAGCCTCTCCAGAGAGTCACCGGTGATAGCTCTATTTTCCTCTGTCCAGGCTTGAAGTACTAGTAGCCGGCTAGTGTCTTCTTGGAGCTTTCTTGGAGGAAAGTTGGTGTGATCTCTCTGGTGTCTTCTCAAGCTAAGTGTTTTCCCTTGTCTGTTTACTAGTGATGAGCGATAAAATGCTCGGGTACTCGTTGCTCGGGTCGAGCACATTGGAATACTCGGGTGCTCGACCTGAGCAACGAGCCCAATGTAAGTCTATGGGAAACTTGAGCATTTTTCAGGCGGCTCCCCCCGGCGGTCTGCAGAGGGCCTGAAAATAGCCCAAATCGATGGGAACAGTGCTCAAATGACATGGGAACAGCATGGGGAAGAACCTGGAAGCATCTCTGACTTCCATATCACTGCTGTCAACAACGTTGTCAGAGTATTACACCACTTTTACGGACTCACAATAAAACATACAAAAACGAAACCAAAATGGATTTTCCTGGAAAATATGTTAAAGAACATCCTTTCCAGGGTAATAACTTGTATATAAGGCAAAATAAATAACCAAAAACAAAAATACTCCTCCACACCTTGGGCTATGTTCACGCGTTTTTGATACATTTTTGTACTTTTGCATTGCGTTCAACCAAGAAATGTCATTTTAACATTTTACAACCTTATTTGGCCATGTGGTGTGTGACACATCATCAGACACATGCATACAGTGCTGAAAAGACATGGGAACAGCATGGAGAAGACCTCTGGAAGCATCTCTGACTCCCAGGTCACTGACTAAAAGTGTGCCCATCATAAGTGATCCTTGGCGCATGCGAAGATGCCTCCCGCCATGCACCTGTCGTTGCAGACTTGCAACAATCACCGTCCACGTCCTTGTCCCAGTGCAGCGTTCAGTTGTCCCTACCCCATTTCTTGGAATGCAAGCGCAAGTATGTAGCCAGCCACCCACCAACCCACAGGCTGCAATACTATTTTGCCACATTTTTAACAGCTGCTTGCACTTGAAATGTGGCTTTTTAGGCTCGTGGAGGCATAAACTTTTCATAACCTCATGCCGACGGCCGGGTGTCCATACTCGGTCCCCAGCCGCCACTGCTTCTCCCGGTGTCTTCTCCGTCTTCCACAACATTACCCGTGCCCTCACCCAGTGCACTTACTTGTTTGGACCGCCTAACCACAAACATGTGGACAGGTGAATGTGGCTAGGGACGGCACCCAGCCAGTCCACAGCTTTTTTTGCTGAGTTGTATTTCACAACAGCCATATTCTTTAGCTTGGTGAAAGGACTTGGGAAACCATATCTACCCATCTGTCATTTCTTCCAGGAAGTCCTCTAAAGCTGCTTTCACTTGAAATGTGGCCATTTACGCTAGTGGAGGCGGAAGCTTTTCACAACCTCATGCCTCGTGACCATACTCGGTCCCCAGCTGCCACTATTTCTCATGGTGTTATCTCCACCTTCAACAAGTGAGGGTCCCTGAACATTACTGCTGGTACTTTTCTGTGGGAATCTGCTTGCCTCCTACCAGTCTGGAATATTTCCAGTAAACTATGGTACATCACCATGGTATTAGCCCTGCCCCCAGTACCAGTAGCGAAGCCTTCCCCAATTTCCTTCTCAGTAATTTTATTTGGTAAACTGAGTGGCTGCCAAAATACATTAGTCTGCCTGTTAGATATCAGAGGGTGAACAGCAGCACATTGGAACAGTGGTTATCACTGAAGCCTTGCGGCACTGGGATCCTGGGCTCAAATCCCAGCAAGCACAACAACTGCAAGGATTTTGTATGTTCTCCCCGTGTTTGTGTGGGTTTTCACCTCAGTAAAAAGGCAGCCATAGAGTGTCCGGGAACCTTCCCACACACTTTTCTTAGCCAGGACTGCTTCTCGGCAGGGTTGGACGCTTCCACCAGAGAATCCTCTGGTGTGCCCTGGCTTCTACATCAGGAGAGTTCATGATAGCGCTAACTTTGCAGCTGCTATGGGACTCTTGAGCGGGGGAGAAAGGTGAGCCCTCAGAATAAAATACTCTGGTGGGCACAATGTTTTTCAATCTGAAACAGCTTCTCAGTGGGAGTTGTATTTCACCACAGCCATATTCTTTAGCTTGGTGAAAGGACTGGCATAGAGGGAAACCATATCTACTCCGGCTGTCATTTTTCTGTCACCAGGTTCCGCCCATTGTAACACACGACCATGCCTTGCTGTATGTTCAACGGTGAGAGCCACAGATCATGCTGCTGTGTTACAGCTTTCAACGACTCTGCAGCGCTGGGCGGTGTTATGATCTGCAACATGTACTAAGGAAAGATAAGGGAAAACTGTCCCTACAGTAAAGCTAAGTTAGTCTGAACAAAGACCTATAGCATAAAGGAAGGGGTCCCTAAAAGAACTAAGGACTGGAACAAAAATGGGACATCTCCTAAACAGAGAAGTTGTTGCAGACTACAAAAAGACAACAGACAAAAAAGTACTAGAGGTCCCAGAAGGACCAAACAAACTGACAGAGAAAGGCACAGAAGCAACTGGCTGGAGAAACAGTCAAACACTGAAGTCCAGCACAGCCAAAATGGCGGAGCTGGAATATAAAGGCAGATGGTCACGAGACCGCAAAACACAAGATGGAAAAAACAAACAGGAGGGTTCTAACAGTACCCCCCTCTTTTATGAGGATCCTCCGGATCCTCCAGGCCCAGGCCTATCCGAAAACCTCTTGTGGAAAGCTTTAACAAGCCTAGTAGCAGAGACATCATCCGTCCTTACCCAGGAGTTGTCTCCGGGACCGAAACCCTTCCAGGAGACAAGATACTGTAATCTCCCTCTATGCCATCTAGAATTCAAGAATTCAAGATACAAGAAATTTCATATTTGCCGTCTTCCACCACAGGAGGAACTGAGACAGTGGCATCCCTATCTGATACATCAGCCTTTTTCAACAAGGAAACATGAAACACAGGATTAATCTTCCAGGAAGTAGGGACATCCAACCTAACAGCAGACTGGTTAACAACCTGAAGCACCTTAAATGGACCCACAAACTTAGGACCTCAACCGCAGGTTCTTTGACGACAACCAAACCATGTCACTCACAGTAATCAAAATCTCCTTACGTTTCCTGTCAAAATACTTCTTGGACTTCTTGTTAGCCTCTTGAAGGTTGCAACATACATTAGTCCAAACTCTCTCCAAATCACCGGAAAAATTCTCCTCCTCCGGCACTGCCGACCCCAATTTGGAGAATGAACCAAAAGACGGATGTCTCCCAGTACAACAACAAAAAAGGAAAACACCCAGCAGAGGAGGATGTATGATTGTTAAGAGCAAATTCTTTATTGTCCACCACAAAACAATGCAAAAACTGTTCAACATCCTGGTTCTTTCTTTCAGTCTGTCCATTAGACTCAGGATGATAACCAGACGAAAATGACAAATGGACTCCCAACCTGTCACAAAAAGCACGCCAAAAGCGAGCCACAAACTGAGGTCCTCTATCAGAAACAAAATCCGTGGGAACGCCATGGAGCTTGACAATCTCCTTAAGAAATGCCTTAGCGAGTGTCTTGGCGCAGGGCAACTTAATGAATGGAACCAAATGACACATCTTACTAAAACGGACCACGACCACCCAGATGACAGTAAAACCCTCGGACACAGGAAGATCAGTAATAAAATCCATTGTGAAATGCGTCAAAGGCGCACTAGGAACCTCCAGAGGGCTAAGCAACCCCGCAGCAGGAGTATGTGAAGCCTTTGAGCTAGCAAACACAGTACATTGTCACACCCACTTGATGACTTCTTTCTGCCATCCAGGCCAACAAAAACTGCGACTGATAAGTCTCTTAGTCTCCGAAATTCCTGGATGACCTGCCAACCGAGAATCATGACACTCCGCAAACAAATCTTTCCTAAAGGCTCTAGGCACCAACAACCTCCCATGGGGAGTGTTAGATGGAGCATCATCTTGAGCTTTCAGAATCCCATTCTCCAAAACAGAGTCCAATGCCGCCACCACAACTCCTTTCTGTAGAATTCTCTCCTCCTCCTCGGCATCAACCGTAGGAGAGAAGCAGCGAGATAAAGCACCGGCTTTAACATTGTTAGTACCAGGGATATAGGTAACAGAAAAATGAAACCGAGAAAAAAAAGTGCCCACCTAGCTTGACGGGCATTCAAGCGCTTGGCAGCATCCAGATAGATCAAATTCTTATGATCTGTGAAATCCTGAATAGGAAATCTAGCGCCTTCCATAAAATGACGCCGATGTTCAAACGCGAATTTAATAGCTAGCAACTCCCGATTTCCAACATCATAATTCAGTTCGGTTTCCGAAATTTTTTTCGAAAAGAAGGCACAAGGATGTACTCCACCCTTGTTCTCCTGAGACCAAACTGCTCCGACCCCCACCGATAAAGCATCGACCTCGACCAAAAAAGGCTTGGTCTCATCAGGCTGCATAAGGATAGGGGCAGAACTGAACCTCTCTTTGAGGTACTCAAACGCTTCAATGGCCCCAGTAGTCCACTGGACCGTATTCGCACCTTTCCTGGTGAGATCGGTCAGAGGCTTAACAATTACAGAAAAATTCTTAATGAATTTCCTGTAATAATTTGCAAAACCCAAAAATCTCTGTATAGATTTCAAACCAATAGGCCTAGGCCATTCCTGCACAGCCTGAACCTTCACCGGGTCCATCTCAAAGCCCTCGCTGGAGACAATGTAGCCCAAAAAACTAATTTTCTGCACAGCGAACTCACATTTCTCCAGCTTAGCAAAGAGTGAATTATCACTCAATAACTGCAAAACTTCACATACACTCTGCCAATGGGATGCTAGATCTGGTGAATAAATCAAAATGTCATCCAAATACACAACCACATTCTTACCAATCAAAGCTCTCAGGATGTCAGTAATAAGGTTCTGAAAAAATGCAGGTGCATTGGTAAGACCAAAAGACATCACCAGATTCTCAAAATGACCTACCGGAGTGTTAAAAGCAGTTTTCCATTCATCACCCTCCTTCACTCGTAACAAATTGTATGCCCCCCGGAGATCAGTTTTAGAAAACCACTTGGCCCCCACCAACTGGTTAAACAACTCAGGAATTAACGGCCATGGGTAGGAATTGCATATGGTAATCTTATTAATTTCCTGAAAATCCAGACATGGACGTAAGCCCTCGTCCTTTTTTTTAACAAAGAAAAATCCAACTGCCACAGGAGACTTAGAAGGTCTAATGTGACCAGCAGCCAGGCTAGTCTGTATGTACTCCTCCAAGGCCTTTCTTTCAGGGATAGTCAAATTAAACAAGCGACTCTTGGGGAGAGTAGCTCCAGGAGCAAACTCAATGGCGCAATCATAATCCCTATGAGGAGGTAAAACTTGCGACTCCTCCTCTGAAAAAACCCTCCAAAAATCTTGAATAGATACAGGTAATTTCCCTTTTTCCACAGCTGCAATGTGACCATTACAACATTTATCACAGCACTTCGGACTCCCAGTCTTAATCACATTAGTAGACCAGTCCAGTAAAGGAGGGAGCGCGCGCCCTAAGCACAGTGCCCGGGGAGCTGCGCGCGTTGGCAGCAGACAGAGGAGCGCTGGAGAATGCAGAGCGGGAAGCGCGGGGAGTGAGGAGGTGAGTGGGACTGCGTCTCTGCCTGGCAGGGGGCAGAGGTGCCGATGCTACAGTACCCCCCCCCTTTTCGCCCCCTCTTTTTTAGGCCAGAAAGGAATTTTTCAAGGAGAAGCGGGGCATGAATGTTCTCCCTGGGTTTGCAAGTTCTCTCCCCTGGGCCAAACCCCTTCCAATCAACCAGAAAAAGGTTTTTCCTCTTACCCTCTTAGTGGCCAGAATGTTCTCTACCTCAAAAACGTCCTCAGTGAAAATCGGAGCAGGGGGAGTACCTGGATTGTTGGAAAAAGAGTTAAACACAACTGGTTTGAGGAGAGATACATGGAAGGAGTTGGGAATCCGTAAGGTGGCCGGGAGTTTTAACTTGTAGGCCACTGGGTTGATTTGTTTGAGAACTTCAAATGGACCTATGAACCGAGGACCCAACTTATAGGAGGTTATTTTGAGTCGGACATGTTTGGAAGAGAGCCAGACTTTATCTCCCGGGTGGAATTGAGGCGGATCCAGACGTCTCTTGTCAGCATGTTTCTTCATCCGCTCGGAGGACTGAAGAAGTGCGGACCTAGTATTTTCCCAAATGGTGGAGAATTCGCTGACAAGAGCCTCCGCGGCAGGGTTGTCCACTGAGGCGGAGATGGGAAACGGAATCCGAGTAAGTTGATCGTAGACCACGAAGAACGGGATTTAGTAGTAGATTCGCTCTCATGGTTGTTGTAGGAGAATTCGGCCCATGGTAGGAGCTCCATCCAATCGGTATGGTAAGCGTTAACAAAGTGCCGGAGGTAGCTGGTAAGGATTTGGTTGATACGCTCCACTTGGCTATTGGACTGTGGATGGTAAGCAGAGGATAAATCCAGGGTGACATCCAGTAGCTTACAGATAGCTCTCCAGAAACGTGAGGTGAACTGAACCCCTCGATCCGACACAATGTGGAGGGGTAGGCCATGGAGACGGAAGATATGACGGAAGAAATCCTTGGCCAGCTCCGATGCAGATGGGAGACCAGGCAGAGGGATGAAATGGGCCATCTTAGAGAAGCGGTCGGCGACCACCCAAATTACTGAACAACTGGCAGAAACAGGGAGATAAGTAATAAAGTCCATGGCAATGTGCTGCCACGGGGCAGCAGGCACGGGAAGAGGCAGGAGGCGACTGGCTGGAAGATGTCTGGGAACTTTGTTGCGGGCACAAGACGAACAGGCCGAGACGAAGTCTACCACATCCTTGCGCAGGGTAGGCCACCAGTAATGTCGGGTAATGAGTAGGAAGGTCTTCTTTTGGCCAGCATGGCCGGCTAGCTTAGATGAATGACCCCAGTGAAGAACCTTCTCACGATCTGGTACCGCTACAAATGTCTTACCGGGTGGAAGACGAGTCAGATCCAAGGGGGCCACATTCATCACTTTGGAGGGGTCGATGATGTGCATAGGCTCCTCCTCTTGATCGGAGGACAGGAAGGATCGGGACAAGGCATCGGCTTTGACATTCTTGTCCGCCGGGCGGAAATGTAGGACGAAGTTGAAGCGGGGGAAGAACAAAGACCACCGGGCCTGACGCAGATTGAGTCTTTGGGCATTCTGGAGATATGCCAGGTTTTTGTGATCCGTATAGATGATCACCGGGTATAGAGCCCCTTCAAGCAGGTAACACCACTCCTCCAGCGCCAATTTAACGGCTAACAGTTCTCGGTCTCCTAAGGAGTAGTTGCGCTCAGACGAGGAGAAGAGTTTGGAGAAGAAGCCGCAGGTTACCATTCTCCCGGATAAAGACTTTTGGGTGAGCACCGCTCCGGCTCCAGAGCAGGAAGCATCAACCTCCAGGTAGAAATGTTTGTTGCAGTCTGGACGGTGCAGCACTGGGGCAGAGGAGAAGGCTTGCTTTAAGGAAAGGAAGGCCTCCTCAGCTTCGGGCGACCATTCCTTGGGATTTGCTCCCTTACGGGTGAGCGCAGATATGGGAGCAGTCCGGGAAGAGAAGTTGGGGATGAAGAGACAATAGTAGTTGGCGAAGCCCAGGAATCGCTGAATCGCCTTCAACCCCTCCGGACGGGGCCACTTTAGGACAGCAGAGAGCTTCTCGGGATTCATTCGTAGGCCAGTCTGGGAGATAACATAGCCCCGGAAAGATAGAGAGGTCTGCTCGAAGAGGCACTTCTCAAATTTTGCATAGAGGTGATTCTGCCTGAGCCTAAGCAGGACCTGACGAACATCCCTCCGGTGTGTGGGAAGATCCAGAGAGAAGACCAAGATATCGTCCAGGTACACCACCACACAAGAGTAAAGAAGATGTCGTTGACCAATTCTTGGAAGACGGAGGGAGCATTGCAGAGACTGAAGGGCATCACACGGTATTCATAGTGACCGTCCCGAGTATTGAATGCCGTCTTCCACTCGTCTCCTTGACGGATTCGGATCAGGTTATACACCCCACGTAGATCTAGCTTGGTAAAGATCCTAGCTCCCTTAAGACGGTCAAACAACTCGGAGATGAGCGGCAGGGGGTATTTGTTTTTTACCGTGATTTGGTTGAGTCCTCTATAGTCAATACAGGGGCGTAATGAACCATCTTTCTTCTTGACGAAGAAGAATCCGGCTCCAGCCGGGGAGGTAGATTTCCAGATAAATCCCCTGGCCAGATTTTCCTCGATGTACTCCGACATGGACCGGGTCTCGGCGACGACAGCGGATAAATACGCCCACGGGATGGAGTGGCGCCGGGTACCAGGTCGATCGGGCAATCATATGGCCTATGAGGTGGCAGTGTCTCTGCTTCCTTTTTACCGAAGACATCTGCATAGGACCAGTAAGGTGCCGGTAGACCGGGTAAATTAGCCGGGGTAGGTGGAGGACGAGCCGGGCGAACCGGAACTAGGCAGGTCCTACGGCAATACTGCCCCCACCGGAGGACTTCACTGGATTGCCAGTCCAGCAAGGGTTCATGTGTTTGGAGCCAGGGTAGACCTAGCAATAGGGAGTGAGAGAGTCCGGACAGCACATGGAAGGAGATCTTCTCAGAGTGCAGCATTCCCACCTGCAGGGTTATGGGTTCAGTGACAAGCAGGATGGTCACCGGAAGGAGTCTTCCATCCACGGAGGCGACTGACATTGGTTCAGCCAGAGGTTTGGTGGGAATCTGGTATCTCTCTACCAGGGACTTGGAAATGAGGTTTCCAGCAGCTCCAGAATCCAGGTGAGCAATTTCAAAGTGACGGTTCTCTCCCCAGGAGATAGAGACAGACAAAGTCAGGGACGAAGAGGGCTTACTTTTGCCTCGGACGACCTCTCCGAGCGGTCCTAGACACTGGAGTTTCCCGGCTTCTCCGGGCAGGAAAGGATGAAGTGCTCCTTACTGCCACAATAGAAACAGCTCCCCTCAGCTCGGTGTGACTCTTGGCGAGATTTGATCATCTTGGTCTGGTTGATCTGCATAGGTTCGGGCGAGTGCGCCCGGGGTGTGACTGGTTGAGAGGCAGGTCTCTGGAAAGTAGGAGCAAGGCGAGGAAACTTTCTCTCCCGGGTAGTCTCTTTGCTACGTTCTTGGAAACGGATGTCAATCCGGGTAGCTAGTGACACTAGGTCATCCAGGGAGGTAGGAATGTCCCGACCGGCTAACTCATCCTTAATCCGACTGGAAAGACCCTCCCAGAAGAAGGACACCAGAGCCTCGTTATCCCAGGCAAGCTCAGAAGCGAGGGTACGGAACCATATGGCATATTGGCCCACGGTGAGACTCTCTTGGCGGAGACATAGCAGAGAGGAGGCTGAAGAGGGTTTTCATCAAGACTCTCTGGAAAGCAGCGAGGAAAGATGACAGGTTGGACACCAGGGGATCCCCTCTCTCCCACAGGGGATTTAGCCATGCCAGTGCTTCCCCAGTGAGATGGGACATGATGAATGCCACCTTGGCCCGGTCGGAGATGAACTGATGTGCCAAGAGTTCAAAGTGCAGGGTGCACTGGTTTATGAAACCTCGAGCTAAGGCGGGGTCACCTCCAAAACGAGGAGGCGCAGAAAGCCGGGGACCTGGTCTGGATGCCGTGGTATTGGTGGGCAGCGGTGCTGCCGGAGCAGAAGTCACACGACTCGAGGTGGATACCAGTGGGACAGACAGCGTGTCCAGTCGGGAGTTGACATTCCGCAGGTAGTTCAGAATGGTTTCCTGTTGGGATCTCTGACGAGAAACCTCCTGGTACAGGTCCGTAAGCGAGGGGTTTGGGGGCCACCGGGTTCCATGGCCCCAGCAAACTGTTACGGGTCCAGGAGGTGGAACCTCTGTGCTACGTTGCAAGGGGGGACCCAGAGGGGCGTAACTAAGCATCAACTCGGACCGACCCTGGTCGTACGGCAGCTAACGACTCCGTGACCAGGGAGGGACCGAGCAGAGGGACCAGATGCTACTATGGTGACGACCTTGTAAGGGAGCAGGTAACTCCCATGGTACAGATGGCAGGGACTGACCGGAATAGCAGGTAGGCACAGCAGGCAGGCTGGCGAGCAGAAGCCTCCAGGTAGGCTATCAGGTAGACACGGCAAGAGATGGCAGGAGTCTCTAGGTGGGCTGGCAGGTAGACACGGCAAGTGAAGGCAGGAGTCTCTAGGTGGACTGGCAGGTGGTCACGGCAAGTGACGGCAAGAGCCTCCGGGTAGGCACGGCAAGTAACAGGCAGGCAACAGGCAAGTGCTCCCAGGTGAGCAGGCTGGCAGGCACGGCAGGTAACAGGCAGGTAACAGGCAGATAACAGGCTGGCGGGCAGGACTGGAAGTCAGGCTAGCAGCGGGACCTGAGGGCTGAAGAAGAGGTCAGAAACACTGTGCAACAACTTTTGCACGGACACCTCCATTTTGGAGGAGGTGCCTAATATATGGGAGGACCCTCGGCTATTGGCCGGGGACTCCTTAGGACGGCGCGCGCGGCCCCTTTAAGCGGGAGGGAGCGCGTGCCCTAAGCACAGTGCCCGGGGAGCTGCGCGCTCCAGCAGCAGGAAGAGGAGCGCTGGAGAACGCAGAGCGGGGAGCGCGGGGAGCGAGGAGGTGAGTGGGAAGGCTTCTCTGCCTGGCAGGGGGCAGAGACGCCGATGCTACACACGTCTCTTCTGAGGGGCATTAAAAGCGTCTTGTTAAGCTACTGTGACCTCCACCACTTTTCCAAGGGGCATTAAAACCGTCTTGTTAAGCTACTGGGACCTCCACTTCTCTTCCAACGGGCATTCAAACCGTCTTGTTAAGCTACTGCGACCTCCACCACTTTTCCAAGGGGCATTCAAACCATCTTGTTAAGCTACTGCGACCTCCACGTCTCTTCCAAGGGGCATTCAAACCGTCTTTTAAAGCTACTGCGACTTCCACCACTTTTCCAAGGGGCATTCAAACCGTCTTGTTAATCTACTGTGACCTCCACCACTTTTCCAAGGGGCATTAAAACCGTCTTGTTAAGCTACTGGGACCTCCACGTCTCTTCTGAGGGGCATTAAAAGCATCTTGTTAAGCTACTGTGACCTCCACCACTTTTCCAAGGGGCATTAAAACCATCTTGTTAAGCTACTGTGATCTCCACGTCTCTTCCGAGGGGCATTAAAAGCGTCTTGTTAAGCTACTGTGACCTCCACCAATTTTCCAAGGGGCATTCAAACCATCTTGTTAAGCTACTGGGACCTCCACGTCTCTTCCGAGGGGCATTAAAACCATCTTATTAAGCTACTGTGACCTCCACCACTTTTCCAAGGTGCATTATAACCATCTTGTTAAGCTACTGGGACCTCCACGTCTCTTCTGACGGGCATTAAAAGAGTCTTGTTAAACCACTCTGAGCTCCACAGCTCTTCCAAGGGGCATTGAAATGTTGTTTTTAATTAACTCTAACCTCCACGACTCTTCGAACGGGCATTGCATTTCCTCCTAATTTTTGGCAGCTTTTGCTTGGAAGGCATAAGCAAAGACTATGGGAGACCCACTCCCCAATGATGGGAATAATGTTTGTAATATGCTGTACTGCATGGCTTTTGTAAGGGGCATTGCAAGTTCCTCCATCCTAATTTTTGGCAGCTTTTGCTTGGATAGCATAAGCAAAGACTATGGGAGATCCTCTCCCCAATAATGGAAAAATGTTTGTAATATGCTGTACTGCATGGCTCTTGTAAGGGGCATTGCAAGTTCCTCCATCCTAATTTTTGGCAGCTTTTGCTTGGAAGGCATAAGCAAAGACTATGGGAGACCCACTCCCCAATAATGGGAATAATGCTTGTAATATGATGTACTGCATGGCTCTTGTAAGGGGCATTGCAAGTTCCTCCATCCTAATTTTTGGCAGCTTTTGCTTAGAAGGCATAAGCAAATACTATGGGAGACCCACTCCCCAATAATGGGAATAATGTTTGTAATATGCTGTACTGCATGGCTCTTGTAAAGGGCATTTCAAGTTCCTCCATCCTAATTTTTGGCAGTTTTGCTTGGAAGGCATTAGCAAAGACTGTGGGAGACCCACTCTCCAATAATGGGAATAATATTTTTAAGATGCTGTACTGTATGGCTCTTGTAAGGGGCATTAAAACCGTCTTGTTAAGCTACTGTGACCTCCACCACTTTTCCAAGGGGCATTAAAACCGTCTTGTTAAGCTAATGGGACCTCCACCACTTTTCCAAGGGGCATTAAAAGCTTCTTGTTAAGCTACTGCGACCTCCACCACTTTTCCGAGGGGCATTAAAACCGTCTTGTTAAGCTACTGGGACCTCCAGGTCTCTTCCAAGGGGCATTCAAACCGTCTTGTTAAGCTACTGCGACCTCCACCACTTTTCCAAGGGGAATTCAAACCGTCTTGTTAAGCTGCTGTGACCTCCACCACTTTTCCAAAGGGCATTAAAACCGTCTTGTTAAGCTACTGGTACCTCCACGTCTCTTCCGAGGGGCATTAAAACCTTCTTGTTAAGCTACTGTGACCTCCACCACTTTTCCAAGGTGCATTATAACCGTCTTGTTAAGCTACTGGGACCTCCACGTCTCTTCTGAGGGGCATTAAAAGAGTCTTGATAAACCACTCTGAACTCCACAGCTCTTCCAAGGGGCATTGAAATGTTGTTTTTAATTACCTCTACCCTCCACGACTCTTCAAACTGGCATTGCATTTCCTCCTAATTTTAGTCAGCTTTTGCTTTTCAATGCAAAGGCGAAAACTAAGTGAGACCCACTCCCCAATAATGGGTAGAAGGTTTTCAGTACGCTGTAATCCACGTCTGTTTCAAGGGGCATTGCAGTTCCTCATAATTTTTGGAAAGCCTTCCATTCACTGCTTAGGCCAACAGTGTACAGGAGACCCAGTTGCTATAAATGGAAAAAACTGTTTAGTTAAGGCCCTCTGACCTCCATGTCATTTCCAAGGGGCATTGGAGTGTCTCGAAATTTTTGGTAGGCATTGCACTCACTGTATGCCCTATAAATGTGTAGCCGAACTGCTCCTTTTGTTACAGAAACATATCCTACATATGTGGTCGACTGGCCTGATTTTGATGTGAATGGTCCCTGTTCCTCCTGCTCTTTCTCCTTTGCCACCACCTCATCCATCATTTATCACCTGAAGCTCTGTTTTAACGAGAGTCATAGAACTGGGATAGTAGCAGGAAAACATCCAGCAATCCTCGGAGGAGGTAGGATATGGGCCAAAACGCTGACCACCTCAGGCCTAGTCGCTACTACATACATGCGCTTGTATTCCAAGAAAACAAAGCAGTTGCTAACTTCTATCATCATCATCATGCTCCTCACCTTGGCACTCTCAATTCCCCTGATGGAGAAGCCAGGGCCCACTGCAGGAGCCTGGTTCTCTGGTGGGCTCGTCCAATACTGCCCTAAAGCAGGCAGGCCTAAGAAAAGTTTGTGGGGGGAAGTTGACAGGAGAAATAGGGGCGGCTGGGGACCGTGTGTGGACACCCAGCCATGGGTCGGCTGGGGACTGAGTATGAACACCTGGCCGCCCCCTGGTGGCTGGGGACCGAGTGTGGACACCCGGCCGCCGGGCGGCTGAGGTCTGAGTATGGATACCAGGCCGCCAACGCAGCCATGTTGTGGTGGCCAGATTCCGCCTCCACATGCCTAAAAGGCCCAATTTCAAGTGCAAGCAAGCAGTATGGTATTGCAGCCTGGGGGTGGGTGGGTGGCAGGCTGCATACTTGCGCTTGCATTGCAAGGAATGGGGGAGGTACAATTGAACACTGATCTGGGAGATGGACTTGCATGGGGATAGTTGCAAGTCTGCATCTTCTGATGCGGCAAGGATGACTTCTGATGGGAACACTTTTAGGCAGTGACCTGGGTGTCAGAGATGCTTACAGGGGTCTTCCCAATGCTGTTCCCATGTCTTTTCAGCACTGTGTGCATGTGTCACACAGCACATGGCCAGATAAGGTTGTAAAATGTTAAAATGACATTTCCCGGTGAATTCATTTGTCACGGTTGAAAGCAATACAAAAGTGCAAAAACGCATAAAAAATGCTACTTGTGAACATAGCCCAAGGTGTGGAGGAGTATTTTTTTTTGTTGTTATTTATTTTACCTTATACACAAGTCTTTACCCTGGAAAGGAACTTCCTTAACATATTTCACAGGAAAGCAGTTTCAGTTTTGTTTTTGAACGTTTTATTGTGAACCCTTAAAAGTGGCTTAATACCTCTGACCACGTTGTTGATAGCAGTGACCTGGGGGTCAGAAATGCTTCCTGGGGCGATCCCTATGCTGTCCCCATGTCATTTGAGCACTGTCACTATCGTTTTGGGCACTTGTTAGGCTTTTAAAAGACTGCCGGGGGTGCCGCCGCAAAATTGCTCGGGTCTCCCATAGACTAACATTGGATTCGTTGCTCGGGTCGAGCACCCGAGTATCACGACGAGCTCGGCCCGAGCTTCGAACACCTGAGCATTTTAGTGCTTGCTCAACACTAAAGGTGAACCTTCGGCCAAGTCTGAGATACAGAGCACTCTGGAAGAGGTTTCCATCCAGGATATCTCTGTACTTGGCCGCATTCATGTTTCCTTTATTTGCAACCAGTCGTCCTGGCCCTGCAGCTGAAAAACACCCCCATAGCATGATGCTGCCACTACCATTTTTCACTGTTGGGATTGTATTGGGCAGATGATAAGCAGTGCCTGGTTTTCTCCACACATACCACTTAGAATTATCACCAAAAAGTTCTATCTTTATCTCATCAGACCAGAGAATCTTATTTGTCATAGTCTGGGAGTCATTCATGTGTTTTTGAGCAATCTCTATGCGGGCTTTCATATGTCTTGCACTGAAGAGAGACTTCGGTCGGGCCACTCTGCAATATAGGCCCGACTGGTGGAGGGCTGAAGTGATAGTTGACTTTGTGGAACTTTCTCCCATCTCCCTACAGCATCTCTGTAGCTCAGCCACAGTGATCTTGGGGTTCTTCTTTACCTCTCTCACCAAGGCTCTTCTCCCACGATTGCTCAGTTTGGCTGGACGGCCAGGTCTAGGAAGACTTCTGGTGGTCCCAAACTTCTTCCATTTTGTGCCTTGCCACAATTCTGTCTCTGAGATCCTTGGGCAGTTCCTTTGAGCTCTTGATTCTCATTTGGTCTGACATGCACTGTGAGCTGTGAGGTCTTATATAGACAGGTGTGTGCCTTTCCAAATAAAGTCCTATCAGTTTAATTAAACACAGCTGGACTCCAATGAAGGAGTAGAACCATCTCAAGGAGGATCACAAGTAAATGGACAGCATGTGACTTAAAAATGAGTGTCTGAGCAAAGGGTCTGAATACTTATGACCATGTGATATTTCAGTTTTTCTTTTTAATAAATTTGCAAAAATTTCTACATTTCTGTTTTTTTTCAGTCAAGATGGGGTGCAGAGTGTGCTTTAATAAGAAAAAAAATAAACTTTTTAGAATTTACCAAATGGCTGCAATGAAATAAAGAGTGAAAAAATTAAAGGGGTCTGAATACTTTCTGTACCCACTGTATATAATATATATTTATATAGTACCCATAAATAAATATTATGATGAAGAAAAAAAAATAAAACAATAAAAGTACACATATTTGGTATTGCTACATCCAGAACGACCTGACCTGTAAAACTATCCCACTAGTTACCCCTTTAGTGAACACCGTAAAAAAATAATAATAAAAAATGAAGCAAAAAACAGTATTTATCATCATACTGACGAACAAAAAGTGGAATAAAATGTGATCAAAAAGACAAATGTAAATAAAAATGGTACCGCTGAAAACGTCATCTTGTCCTGCAAAATCAAGCTGCCATACAGCTCCATAAGCCAAAAAATAAAAAAGTTATAGCTCTCAGAATAAAGCAATGCAAAAAAAATATTCTTTTCTATAAAATAGTTTTTATTGTGTAAAAGCAACAAAACATATAAAAATTATATAAATGTAGTATCGCTGTAAACGTACTGACTCAAAGAATATACAGTAGCTGCCTTATCAATTCAGCGTTCAGCACCCGGCGCTTGGGAAAAGCGCTAACTGTACACTGATTCCCCAGCACCGGTATGTGTCACACTGATGACACACGGATGTTATCCGTGTGTCATTAGTGTGCGACGTTTTGCGGCCCATGCAGAGCGAAACACACTGACGTGCACAGACCCATTCAGTTGAATGGATCTACATGTGTATGTGTCTTTGGTATGTGTGGAAACGGTCACCACACGTACCAGACACACTGACATGTGAAAGAGGCCAAACTCTGCTGCATCATTATAGTGAATGGATCCCTCGGGGGTTCATCTGAATTACTTAGGAGCTGTGTATATGGAGTCTGCATACTATTCTAGGAAAATGTGTGCTCCAGGAGGCAGATAGTGCTCAGTCCCTCTGGAGTCTCGCCATGTGGCTAAGCAGTACTGTACAGCCACATATTGTCATGGGTGTGTCAGGTGTGACAGACAGTCGTTCTGAATCCAGCTGTAGAAGGTAATTGAGATTGGCTCAGCAGGCACCTTCTTGATCTTTTCATCTCTGTAGTGTAGTGAAATCCTTCTCCTTCTAGGACCTAGCAGTGACCTCCACCTTCTGCTGCTAATTGACACACCATTGCTGGATGTTCAAATACCTTCAGCCTCTCCAGAGAGTCACCGGTGATAGCTCTATTTTCCTCTGTCCAGGCTTGAAGTACTAGTAGCCGGCTAGTGTCTTCTTGGAGCTTTCTTGGAGGAAAGTTGGTGTGATCTCTCTGGTGTCTTCTCAAGCTAAGTGTTTTCCCTTGTCTGTTTACTAGTGATGAGCGATAAAATGCTCGGGTACTCGTTGCTCGGGTCGAGCACATTGGAATACTCGGGTGCTCGACCTGAGCAACGAGCCCAATGTAAGTCTATGGGAAACTTGAGCATTTTTCAGGCGGCTCCCCCCGGCGGTCTGCAGAGGGCCTGAAAATAGCCCAAATCGATGGGAACAGTGCTCAAATGACATGGGAACAGCATGGGAAAGAACCCTGGAAGCATCTCTGACTCCCATATCACTGCTGTCAACAACGTTGTCAGAGTATTACACCACTTTTACGGACTCACAATAAAACATACAAAAACGAAACCAAAATGGATTTTCCTGGAAAATATGTTAAAGAACATCCTTTCCAGGGTAATAACTTGTATATAAGGCAAAATAAATAACCAAAAACAAAAATACTCCTCCACACCTTGGGCTATGTTCACGCGTTTTTGATACGTTTTTGTACTTTTGCATTGCGTTCAACCAAGAAATGTCATATTAACATTTTACAACCTTATTTGGCCATGTGGTGTGTGACACATCATCAGACACATGCATACAGTGCTGAAAAGACATGGGAACAGCATGGAGAAGACCTCTGGAAGCATCTCTGACTCCCAGGTCACTGACTAAAAGTGTGCCCATCATAAGTGATCCTTGGTGCATGCGAAGATGCCTCCCGCCATGCACCTGTTGTTGCAGACTTGCAACAATCACCGTCCACGTCCTTGTCCCAGTGCAGCGTTCAGTTGTCCCTACCCCATTCCTTGGAATGCAAGCGCAAGTATGTAGCCAGCCACCCACCAACCCACAGGCTGCAATACTATTTTGCCACATTTTTAACAGCTGCTTGCACTTGAAATGTGGCTTTTTAGGCTCGTGGAGGCATAAACTTTTCATAACCTCATGCCGACGGCCGGGTGTCCATACTCGGTCCCCAGCCGCCACTGTTTCTCCCGGTGTCTTCTCCGTCTTCCACAACATTACCCGTGCCCTCACCCAGTGCACTTACTGGGAAGGACCGCCTAACCACAAACATGTGGACAGGTGAATGTGGCTAGGGACGGCACCCAGCCAGTCCACAGCTTTTTTTGCTGAGTTGTATTTCACAACAGCCATATTCTTTAGCTTGGTGAAAGGACTTGGGAAACCATATCTACCCATCTGTCATTTCTTCCAGGAAGTCCTCTAAAGCTGCTTTCACTTGAAATGTGGCCATTTACGCTAGTGGAGGCGGAAGCTTTTCACAACCTCATGCCTCGTGACCATACTCGGTCCCCAGCCGCCACTATTTCTCATGGCGTTATCTCCACCTTCAACAAGCGAGGGTCCCTGAACATTACTGCTGGTACTTTTCTGTGGGAATCTGCTTGCCTCCTACCAGTCTGGAATATTTCCAGTAAACTATGGTACATCACCATGGTATTAGCCCTGCCCCCAGTACCAGTAGCGAAGCCTTCCCCAATTTCCTTCTCAGTAATTTTATTTGGTAAACTGAGTGGCTGCCCAAATACATTAGTCTGCCTGTTAGATATCAGAGGGTGAACAGCAGCACATTGGAACAGTGGTTATTACTGAAGCCTTGCAGCACTGGGATCCTGGGTTCAAATCCCAGCAAGCACAACAACTGCAAGGATTTTGTATGTTCTCCCCGTGTTTGTGTGGGTTTTCACCTCAGTAAAAAGGCAGCCATAGAGTGTCCGGGAAGCTTCCCACACACTTTTCTGAGCCAGGACTGCTTCTCGGCAGGGTTGGACGCTTCCACCAGAGAATCCTCTGGTGTGCCCTGGCTTCTACATCAGGAGAGTTCATGATAGCGCTAACTTTGCAGCTGCTATGGGACTCTTGAGCGGGGGAGAAAGGTGAGCCCTCAGAATAAAATACTCTGGTGGGCACAATGTTTTTCAATCTGAAACAGCTTCTCAGTGGGAGTTGTATTTCACCACAGCCATATTCTTTAGCTTGGTGAAAGGACTGGCATAGAGGGAAACCGTATCTACTCCGGCTGTCATTTTTCTGTCACCAGGTTCCGCCCATTGTAACACACGACCATGCCTTGCTGTATGTTCAACGGTGAGAGCCACAGATCATGCTGCTATTTTACAGCTTTCAACGACTCTGCAGCGCTGGGCGGTGTTATGATCTGCAACATGTACTAAGGAAAGATAAGGGAAAACTGTCCCTACAGTAAAACTAAGTTAGTCTGAACAAAGACCTATAGCATAAAGGAAGGGGTCCCTAAAAGAACTAAGGACTGGAACAAAAATGGGACATCTGCTAAACAGAGAAGTTGTTGCAGACTACAAAAAGACAACAGACAAAAAAGTACTAGAGGTCCCAGAAGGACCAAACAAACTGACAGAGAAAGGCACAGAAGCAACTGGCTGGAGAAACAGTCAAACACTGAAGTCCAGCACAGCCAAAATGGCGGAGCTGGAATATAAAGGCAGATGGTCACGAGACCGCAAAACACAAGATGGAAAAAACAAACAGCAGGGTTCTAACAGTACCCCCTCTTTTATGAGGATCCTCCGGATCCTCCAGGCCCAGGCCTATCCGAAAACCTCTTGTGGAAAGCTTTAACAAGCCTAGTAGCAGAGACATCATCCGTCCTTACCCAGGAGTTGTCTCCGGGACCGAAACCCTTCCAGGAGACAAGATACTGTAATCTCCCTCTATGCCATCTAGAATTCAAGAATTCAAGATACAAGAAATTTCATATTTGCCGTCTTCCACCACAGGAGGAACTGAGACAGTGGCATCCCTATCTGATACATCAGCCTTTTTCAACAAGGAAACATGAAACACAGGATTAATCTTCCAGGAAGTAGGGACATCCAACCTAACAGCAGACTGGTTAACAAACTGAAGCACCTTAAATGGACCCACAAACTTAGGACCTCAACCGCAGGTTCTTTGACGACAACCAAACCATGTCACTCACAGTAATCAAAATCTCCTTACGTTTCCTGTCAAAATACTTCTTGGACTTCTTGTTAGCCTCTTGAAGGTTGCAACATACATTAGTCCAAACTCTCTCCAAATCACCGGAAAAATTCTCCTCCTCCGGCACTGCCGACCCCAATTTGGAGAATGAACCAAAAGACGGATGTCTCCCAGTACAACAACAAAAAAGGAAAACACCCAGCAGAGGAGGATGTATGATTGTTAAGAGCAAATTCTTTATTGTCCACCACAAAACAATGCAAAAACTGTTCAACATCCTGGTTCTTTCTTTCAGTCTGTCCATTAGACTCAGGATGATAACCAGACGAAAATGACAAATGGACTCCCAACCTGTCACAAAAAGCACGCCAAAAGCGAGCCACAAACTGAGGTCCTCTATCAGAAACAAAATCCGTGGGAACGCCATGGAGCTTGACAATCTCCTTAAGAAATGCCTTAGCGAGTGTCTTGGCGCAGGGCAACTTAATGAATGGAACCAAATGACACATCTTACTAAAACGGACCACGACCACCCAGATGACAGTAAAACCCTCGGACACAGGAAGATCAGTAATAAAATCCATTGTGAAATGCGTCAAAGGCGCACTAGGAACCTCCAGAGGGCTAAGCAACCCCGCAGCAGGAGTATGTGAAGCCTTTGACCTAGCAAACACAGTACATTGTCACACCCACTTGATGACTTCTTCCTGCCATCCAGGCCAACAAAAACTGCGACTGATAAGTCTCTTAGTCTCCGAAATTCCTGGATGACCTGACAACCGAGAATCATGACACTCCGCAAACAAATCTTTCCTAAAGGCTCTAGGCACCAACAACCTCCCATGGGGAGTGTTAGATGGAGCATCATCTTGAGCTTTCAGAATCCCATTCTCCAAAACGGAGTCCAATGCCGCCACCACAACTTCTTTCTGTAGAATTCTCTCCTCCTCCACGGCACCGACCGTAGGAGAGAAGCAGCGAGATAAAGCACCGGCTTTAACATTGTTAGTATCAGGGATATAGGTAACAGAAAATTGAAACCGAAAAAAAAAATGCCCACCTAGCTTGATGGGCATTCAAGCGCTTGGCAGCATCCAGATAGATCAAATTCTTATGATCTGTGAAAACCTGAATAGGAAATCTAGCGCCTTCCATAAAATGACGTCAATGATCACACGCGAATTTAATAGCCAGCAACTCCCGATTTCCAACATCATAATTCAGTTCGGTTTCCGAAATTTTTTTCGAAAAGAAGGCACAAGGATGTACTCCACCCTTGTTCTCCTGAGACCAAACGGCTCCGACCCCCACCGATAAAGCATCGACCTCGACCAAAAAAGGCTTGGTCTCATCAGGCTGCATAAGGATAGGGGCAGAACTGAACCTCTCTTTGAGGTACTCAAACGCTTCAATGGCCCCAGTAGTCCACTGGACCGTATTCGCACCTTTCCTGGTGAGATCGGTCAGACGCTTAACAATTACAGAAAAATTCTTAATGAATTTCCTGTAATAATTTGCAAAACCCAAAAATCTCTGTATAGATTTCAAACCAATAGGCCTAGGCCATTCCTGCACAGCCTGAACCTTCACTGGGTCCATCTCAAAGCCCTCGCTGGAGACAATGTAGCCCAAAAAACTAATTTTCTGCACAGCGAACTCTTATTTCTCCAGCTTAGCAAAGAGTGAATTATCACTCAATAACTGCAAAACTTCACGTACACTCTGCCAATGGGACGCTAGATCTGGTGAATAAATCAAAATGTCATCCAAATACACAACCACATTCTTACCAATCAAAGCTCTCAGGATGTCATTAATAAGGTTCTGAAAAAATGCAGGTGCATTGGTAAGACCAAAAGACATCACCAGATTCTCAAAATGACCTACCGGAGTGTTAAAAGCAGTTTTCCATTCATCACCCTCCTTCACTCGTAACATATTGTATGCCCCCCGGAGATCAGATTTAGAAAACCACTTGGCCCCCACCAACTGGTTAAACAACTCAGGAATTAACGGCCATGGGTAGGAATTGCATATGGTAATCTTATTAATTTCCTGAAAATCCAGACATGGACGTAAGCCCTCGTCCTTTTTTTTAACAAAGAAAAATCCAACTGCCACAGGAGACTTAGAAGGTCTAATGTGACCAGCAGCCAGGCTAGTCTGTATGTACTCCTCCAAGGCCTTTCTTTCAGGGATAGTCAAATTAAACAAGCGACTCTGGGGGAGAGTAGCTCCAGGAGCAAACTCAATGGCGCAATCATAATCCCTATGAGGAGGTAAAACTTGCGACTCCTCCTCTGAAAAAACCCTCCAAAAATCTTGAATAGATACAGGTAATTTCCCTTTTTCCACAGCTGCAATGTGACCATTACAACATTTATCACAGCACTTCGGACTCCCAGTCTTAATCACATTAGTAGACCAGTCCAGTAAAGGATTGTGCAGTTTTAACCAAGGCAAACCTAAAACGACTGGAGAGGGTAAATTATCTAATACAACCAAGTCCAAAATTTCTTGGTGAACTCCATTGATAGTGAGGGGAAATGCAGCAACCTTGTGAGTAATACATTTCAAAGGAGTGTTATCAATTGCAATCACAGAAATAGGTGATGACAAAGGTTTGGATTTCAATTTAAGGTTTTCCAAAAACCCTTTATCAATCACATTAAGTGTTGAACCACAATCCACAAATACCTGAAATTCAATCAAATTTTCCTGCAAAGTAGTACTCCCAGAAAGAAATACTCCTGCAGAGCGTAAACAAGCTATACGGGAGTAACTGACCTTTTTTTTTTCTTTACTTAAATGAAGCTCACAATACTTAATCAAATAGTCAGCTTTAGCCTAATAAAGACACAATCCCTCAACGAATCTCCGGTCTCTTTCGTGAGAGGGGAGCGACTTCACCCCAACCTCCATCGGTTCTCCGCCGTCAGAGCAGATTTTCTGGGGACTAGGACCTGGCATTACAGGAGTCTTTACCTCATTCTGTCTAAATCTCAGTCTCCTATCCACACGAACAGCTAATTGCATGGCATCCTGCAGAGTCTCAGGTGCGGGGAATGCAATTTGCAAATCCTTAACCCTTTCACTCAGACCAGCAAGAAATAGACATTTCAGGGCAGGATCATTCCATTTAACTTCTGAGGCCCATCTTCTGAACTGTGTGTAATAATTTTCAACATCACCTGACCCCTGATTCAAACACCTGAGTTCTGCCTCAGCAGATGAGATTAGATCAGGATCGTTATATAATAGACCCATAGCAGAAAAAAATTCTTCTACAGACCTTAAACATGGATCATTAGGTTGGAGAGAAAAGGCCCACCCCTGTGGTTCTTTGCGCAAAAGTGACATAATAAAGCCAATGCGCTGTGATTCATTCCCAGAGGACCTTGGTCTCAAACAAAAATATAACAAACAAGCATTTTTAAAGAAAAAAATCTTGCTGTTTATCATAAAAAACAACAGGCAGTCCTACCTTGGGTTCCAGATACTCACGTGTTGCTGGAACTTGGCTACCTCCAGAGACAATCTCTGCAGACGTTGAGCCAAATCCTGGATGGAAACCATACTGATCCCCGAATTTCTTTCCTTTTAGTTTTTTTTTGGGCTGGACTTATTGTTATGATTTGCAACATGTACTAAGGAAAGATAAGGGAAAACTGTCCCTACAGTAAAACTAAGCTGAATCCCTATGATGTAGCGAACAGACCCGCCTAAGTCCTCGGCTTGTCTGAGCGAAGACCTATAGCATAAGGGGAGGGGTCCCTAAAAGAACTAAGGACTGGAACAAAAATGGGACACCTCCTAAACAGAGAAGTTGTTGCAGAATACAAAAAGACAACAGACAAAAAAGTACTAGAGGTCCCAGAAGGACCAAACAAACTGACATAGAAAGGCACAGAAGCACCTGGCTAGAGAAACAGTCAAACACTGAAGTCCAGCACAGCCAAAATGGCGGAGCAGGAATATAAAGGCAGATGGTCACATGACCGCAAAACACAAGATGGGAAAAAAACAGGAGTGTTCTAACAGGCGGTTTGTCTCCTAAGCATTAAGCATGTTATCTTAAGCACAACCTGTTGCCGCTTGACCAAGGCAGTGCTGCAGTGCTTTCAGCTTGTGACTGATGTGGTCATTTCGGAGATGGAGGAGGAGGTGCAGGAGCTGAACAATGTGATTACATTGAGGTTGCATTGGCGACTCTGTTTTTATGCTAAAGAAAGATCCTACTGTTTGTTTTTTTTACGTTATTTTTTAAGGCAAATGTATTCACCGGGAAATGTCATTTTAACATTTTACAACCTTATCTGGCAATGTGGTGTGTGACACATCATCAGATACATCCTGTTTCATTGATGATGGAGGGACTCTGAAAGACACATAGAGCAGGGCCACAGTAACGAGTACAACATGTTCCCATTAGAAAGGAGAGAGTCTGCTATACAGTTATAGGGTATGCAGTGAGTCCAACGGCTGACCAAATTTAGGAAATACCCCACTAAGAAATTAAAGATACATAGAGCAGGGCCACAGTAACGACAAATTCTCATTAGAAAGGAGAGAGTCTGCTATACAGTTATAGGGTATTCAGTGAGTCCAACGGCTGACCAAATTTAGGAAAAACCCCACTAACAATTTAAAGAGACATAGAGCAGGGCCACAGTAATGACAAACTCCCATTAGAAAGGAGAGAGTCTCCCATAGTGTTGGCCTATGCAGTGAATGCAAGGGCTGACAAAAAATTGGAGGCACTTCAATGCCCCTTGGAAGAGATGTGGAGGAGGGCCTCATAAAAAAATACAATACTAAGTGTATGAGCTGATAAACATTTACCCCTGGGCATCATAAACACCCCTTAAAAAAATTATGTGGGTGTTGCATCACGGACCATGGTCACCCTGGTGATATGGTGGTGGAGGATGAGGAGGAGGAGGAGGACAAGAGCAAATAGCCAAAATCTGGAAGCGTATACCCATGTCTGGGTGTGAAAAGGTGCATGGGAATACACCTCCCAAGAAAAGACACTGGATTTGAGTTTATGTAACTGCTAGAACCCTCCTGTTAGTTTTTTCTATCTTGTGTTTTGCGGTCACGTGACCATCTGCCTATATATTCCAGCTCCGCCCTTCTGGCCTTGCTGGACTTTAGTGTTGTTTGACTGTCTCTCTAGCCAGGTGCTTTGGTGCCTATCTCTGTCTAGTTCGCTTGGTCCTCTTGGACCTCTAGTACTTTTTGTCAGTTTGTCTTTTGTGTTCTGCAACAACTTCTGATAGGAGGTGTCCCATTTTTGTCCCAGTCCTTAGTACTTTTAGGGACCCCTTTCTTATTTCTATAGGTCTTCATTCAGACTAACCGAGGACAAAGGCGGGTCTGTTCACAAGGAACAGGCAGCCCGCTACATCGTAGGGATTCAGCTTAGTCTTACTGTAGGGACAGCTTTCCCCTATCTTTCCTTAGTACATGTTGCAGATCATAACAGTAAGTCCAGCCAAAAAAAAAACTAAAAGGAAAGAAATTCAGGGATCAGTATGGTTTCCGTCCAGTAGTTGGCTCAATGACTGCAGGGATTGTCTCTGGAGGTGGCCGAGCTTCAGCAACACGTGAGTAGCTGTCCTGGAGCGCATTTTGTCGAACCGAAGGTAGGACTGCCTGATGTTTTTTATGATAAACAGCAAGATTTTTTTTCCTTTAAAAATGCTTGTTTATTATATTTTCGTTTGAGACCAAGATCCTCTGGGGATGAGTCACAGCGCATTGGTTTTATTATGTCACTTTTGTGCAAAGAACCACAGGGGTGGGCCTTTTCTCTCCGGCCTAATGATCAGTGTTTAAGTTCTGTTGAAGAATTTTTTTCTGCTATGGGGTTATTATATGACGATCCTGATCGAATCTCATCTGCTGAATCAGATCTCAGATGTTTGAATCAGGGGTCAGATGATGTTGAAATTTATTGCACACACTTTAGAAGGTGGGCTTCAGAAGTTAAGTGGAATGATTCGGCGCTGAGATGTTTATTTCTTGCGGGTCTGAGTGAAAGGGTTAAGGATCAGCTAATTGCATTCCCTGCACCTGAGACTCTGCAGGAAGCTATGCAGTTAGCTGTTCATATAGACAGGAGACTGAGCTGCAGGCTCAATGAGGTAAAGACTCCTGTAATGTCAGGTCCTAGTCCCCAGAAAATCTGCTCTGATGGTGGGGAACTGATGGAGGTTGGGGGAATGTCACTCCACTCTCAGGAAAAACACCGGAGATTCGCCGAGGGTTTATGTCTTTATTGTGGTAAATCTGACCATTTGATTAAGTATTGTGAGCGTCGTTTAAGTAAAGAAAAAAAAAAAGGTCAGTTACGCCCGTATAGCTTGTTTACACTCTGCAGGAGTATTTCTTTCTGGGAGTACTACTCTGCATGGAGATTTGATTGAATTTCAGGTATTTGTGGATTGTGGTTCAACACTTAATGTGATTGATAAAGGGTTTTTGGAAAACCTTAATTTGAAATCCAAACCTTTGTCATCACCTATTTCTGTGGTTGCAATTGCTAACACTCCTTTGAAATGTATTACTCACAAGACTGCTGCATTTCCCCTCACTATCAATGGAGTTCACCAAGAAATTTTGGACTTGGTTGTTTTGGATAATTTACCCTCTCCAGTTGTTCTAGGACTGCCTTGGTTAAAACTGCACAATCCTTTATTGGAATGGTCTACTAATGTGATTAAGTCTTGGAGTCCGAAGTGCTATGATAAATGTTGTAATGGTCGCATTGCGGCTGTGGAAAAAGTAGAATTACCTGTACCTATTCAAGATTTTTGGAGGGTTTTTTCGGAGGAGGAGTCGCAAGTTTTACCTCCTCATAGGGATTATGATTGCGCCATTGAGTTTGTTCCGGGTGCGACTCTTCCCAAAAGTCGCTTGTTTAATCTGACTATCCCTGAAAGAAAGGCCTTGGAGGAGTACATATAGACTAGCCTGGCTGCTGGTCACATTAGAGCTTCTAAGTCGCCTGTGGCAGTAGGATTCTTCTTTGTTAAAAAAAAGGACGGGGGTTTACGTCCATGTCTGGATTTTCTTGAAATTAATAAGATTACCGTACGCAATTTCTACCCTTTGCCGTTAATTCCTGACTTGTTTAACCAGTTAGTGGGAGCCAAGTGGTTCTCCAAAATTGATCTCCGGGGGGCATACAATTTGTTACGAGTGAAGGAGGGTGATGAATAGAAAACTGCTTTTAACACTCCGGTAGGTCATTTTGAGAATCTGGTGATGCCTTTTGGTCTTACCAATGCACCTGCATTTTTTCAGAACCTTATTAATGACATCCTGAGACCTCTGATTGGTAAGAATGTGGTTGTGTATTTGGATGACATTTTGATTTATTCACCATACCTGGAGTCCCATTGGCAGAGAAGTTTTGCAGTTATTGAGTGATAATTCACTCTTTGCTAAGCTGGAGAAATGTGAGTTCGCTGTGCAGAAAATTAGTTTTTTGGGTTACATTGTCTACAGCGAGGGCTTTGAGATGGACCCGGTGAAGGTTCAGGCTGTGCAGGAATGGCCTAGGCCTATTGGTTTGAAATCTATACAGAGATTTTTGGGTTTTGCCAATTATTACAGGAAATTCATTAAGAATTTTTCTGTAATTGTTAAACCTCTAACCGATCTCACCAGGAAAGGTGCGAACATGGCTCAGTGGACTACTGAGGCCATTGAAGCGTTTGAGTATCTCAAAGAGAGGTTCAGTTCTGCCCCTATCCTTATGCAGCCTGATTAGACCAAGCCTTTTTTGGTCGAGGTCGATGCTTCATCGGTGGGGGTCAGAGCAGTTTTGTCTTAGGAGAACAAGGGTGGAGTACATCCTTGTGCCTTCTTTTTGAAAAAAAATTCGGAAACCAAACTGAATTATGATGTTGGAAATCGGGAGTTGCTGGCTCTTAAACTCGCGTTTGAACATTGGCGTCATTTTTTGGAGGGGGCTAGATTTCCTATTCAGGTTTTCACAGATCATAAGAATTTGATCTATCTGGATGCTGCCAAGCGCTTGAATGCCCGTCAAGCTAGGTGGGCACTTTTTTTTTCTCGCTTTCATTTTTCTGTTACCTATATCCCTGGTACTAACAATATTAAAGCCGATGCTTTATCTCGCAGCTTCTCTCATATGGTCGGTGCCGAGGAGGAGGAGAGCATTTTACAGAAAGGAGTTGTGGTGGCCGCTTTGGACTCCGTTTTGTAGAATGGAATTTTGAAAGCTCAAGATGATGCTCCATCTAACACTCCCCATGGGAGGTTTTTCGTGCCTAGAGCCTTTAGGAGAGATTTGTTTGTGGAGTGTCATGAGTCTCTGTTGGCAGGTCATCCAGGAATTTCAGAGACAAAGAGACTGATCAGTCGCAGTTTTTGGTGGCCTGGGTGGCAGAAGGAAGTCATCAAGTGGGTGCGTCAATGTACTGTGTGTGCTAGGTCAAAGGCTTCACATACTCCTGCTGCGGGGTTGCTTTGCCCTCTGGAGGTTCCTAGTGCGCCTTGGACGCATCTCACTATGGATTTTATTACTGATCTTCCTGTGTCCGAGGGTTTTACTGTCATCTGGGTGGTCGTGGATCATTTTAGTAAGATGTGTCATTTGGTTCCATTCATTAAGTTGCCCTGCGCCAAGACACTCGCTAAGGCGTTTGTTAAGGAGATTGTCAAGCTCCATGGCGTTCCCACGGATATTGTTTCTGTTAGAGGATCTCAGTTTGTGGCTCGCTTTTGGCGTGCATTTTGTGACAGGCTGGGAGTCCATTTGTCATTTTCGTCTGGTTATCATCCTGAGTCTAATGGACAGACTGAAAGAAAGAACCAGGATGTTGAACAGTTTTTGCTTTGTTTTGAGGCGGACAATCAAGAGGTGTGGGCGGAGTTTCTGCCTCTCGCAGAATTTGCTCTTAACAATCATACATCCTCCTCTGCTGGGTGTTCTCTTTTTTTTTGTTGTACTGGGAGACATCCGTCTTTTGGTTCGTTTTCCAAATTGGAGCGGCGGTGCCGGAGGAGGAGAATTTTTCCGGTTATTTGGAGAGAGTTTGGACTAATGTACGTTGTAACCTTCAAGAGGCTAACAAAAAGTTCAAGAAGTATTTTGACAGGAAACGTAAAGAGGTTTTGTTTACTGTGGGTGACATGGTTTGGTTGTCCTCGAAGAACCTGCGGTTGAGGATTCCCTCTAAAAAACTGGGTCCTAAGTTTGTGGGTCCATTTAAAGTGCTTCAGGTTGTTAACCCGTCTGTTGTTAGGTTGGATGTCCCTACTTCCTGGAAGATTAATCCTGTGTTTCATGTTTCCTTGTTGAAAAAGGCTGACGTATCTGATAGGGACGCCACTGTCACAGTTCCTCCTGTGGTGGAAGACGGCGAATATGAAATTTCACGTATCTTGAATTCTAGATGGCATAGAGGGAGATTACAGGATCTTTTCTCCTGGAAGGGTTTCAGTCCCAAAGACAACTCCTGGGTAAGGACGGATGATGTCTCTGCTCCTAGGCTTGTTAAAGCTTTCCACAGGAGGTTTCCAGATAGGCCTGGGCCTGGAGGATCCGGAGGATCCTCATAAAGGAGTGGGTACTGTCAGAAAAAACTAACAGGAGGGTTCTATCTTGTGTTTTGTGGTCACGTGACCATCTGCCTATATATTCCAGCTCCGCCCTACTGGCCTTGCTGGACTTCAGTGTTGTTTGACTGTCTCTCTAGCCAGGTGCTTTGGTGCCTCTTTCTGTCTAGTTCGCTTGGTCCTCTTGGACCTCAAGTACTTTTTGTCAGTTTGTCTTTTGTGTTCTGCAACAACTTCTGTTAGGAGGTGTCCCATTTTTGTCCCCGTCCTTAGTACTTTTAGGGACCCCTTCCTTATTTCTGTAGGTCTTCGTTCTGACTAGCCGAGGACAAAGGCGGGTCTGTTCACAAGGAACAGGCAGCCCGCTACATCATTGGGATTCAGCTTAGTCTTACTGTAGGGACAGCTTTCCCCTATCTTTCCTTAGTTTATGTTGCAGATCATAACAGTAACGCTGCTATCATTTGGTGGTGTTGAGAAGTCTGGCCCAATCCAGCCCTTGTTAATTTTTATAAGAGTCAGCCTGTCAGCGTTTTCAGTTGACAGGCTGATGCGCTTATCAGTTTTAATTCCACCAGCGGCACTAAAAACCCGCTCTGATAAAACACTGGCGGCAGGGCAGGCCAGGACCTCCAAGGCATAGAGAGCTAGTTCATTCCACGTATTCAGCTTGGATGCCAAATAATTATAAGGCACAGAGGAATCACGGAGGACATTGGTACGGTCGGCAAGGTACTCCCTCAGCATCTTCCCAAACTTTGCATTCCTTGTAAGAGTACCCCGCGCCTCAGGGCTTGTGCGATGGGAGGGGCTGAGAAAACTCTCCCAGAACTTCGACAGTGTTCCCCTGCCTCTGCTGGATTGAAGTTGTGTCTCTCTCGCCTGTACTCCTTGGTTGTCCAACAAAGTGTGCCCTCTGCTGCCAGCGTTTTCAGATGGGAATTTTTTTAATAGTTCCGCAACAAGGGCCTTCTGGTACAGCCCCATTTTTGTAGACCTGTCCGCCTCAGGAATAAGAGATATAAAGTTCTCCTTGTAGCGTGGGTCTAGAAGTGTCACCAATCAGTAATGACTGTCACCCAAAATTTTGAAAACGCGAGGGTCATGGGAAAGCAGAGTAACATCAACTCAGCCATGCGTGCCAGACTACTAACAGGCAAGACTCACCAAGAGGATTAATGACCCTGCTCTCCTCCTCCTCCTCTCTGTCCTCTAGCCATCCACGCTGAACAGACGGTATGACAGCTGTGCAGGTAGTACCGTCTATAGTGCATGAAACTAGCTCCTGTCCTTCCTTCTCCTCCACTTCTTCATTGTCACCCAATCCACGTTAGGATGAGATGAGGCTGGGCTGTGTGTAATCACCCTGTATGGTTCCTTGCTCCATCTCATTGTGCTCCGCCTGCAATGCATCATCTTTGATTGTGAGCAGAGAGCGTTTCAGAAGACAGAGAAGCTGGATGGTGACGCTAATTATGGCGTCATCGCCGCTCACCATCTTGGTGAAGTCCTCAAAGTTTTGGAGGATGGTACATATGTCTGACATCCATGTCCACTCCTGAGGTCTTATGTGTGGAGTCTGAATTGAATATCGACGGCTTTATTGATGCTGGTACTCAACAACTGCCCTCTTCTGCTCACAAATCCTTCCCAACATCTGCAGTGTAGAGCTCCAACGCGTGGGGACATCACATACCAGTCTGTGAGCTGGAAGCTACAAACGCTGCTGAAACACGGCAAGGGTGGCGAAAGCTGTAGCTGACTTTCTAAAATGGGCACACAGTCGGCGTACTTTAACAAGCAGATCTGGCAACTCTGGGTAGGATTTGAGAAACCGCTGAACCACGAGGTTAAGCACATGGGCCAGTGGGTCAGCTCACCTCGCCTCAGAGCCGCCACTAGGTTCCGGCCATTGTCACACATGACAATGCCTGGCTGTAGGTTCAGTGGTGTGAGCCACAGATCTGCCTGCTCTTTCAGAGCTGTCCACAACTCTTCAGCATTGTGCGGTTTGTCGCCTAAGCATATTAGGTTCAGCACAGCCTGTTGCCGCTTGGCCGAGGCAGTGCTGCAGTGATTCCAGCTTGTGACTGATTTGGTCATTTCGGAGATGGAGGCTGAAGAGGAGGAGGAGGCTGAGGAGGATGAGGTGCAGGAGCTGTAGACCGTGGGGGCAACCCTGATTGACCTAGGACCCGCAATCCTTGGCATCGGGAGGACGTGTTCCATCCCAAGGTCCGACTTGGTCCCAGCTTCCACTATATTAACCCAGTGTGCCGTCAGCGAGATGTACTGTCCCTGCCCACAAGCACTTGTCCACATGTCCGTGGTTAGGTGGACTTTCCCGGTAACAGCGTTGTTGAGGGCACGGCTAATGTTTTGGGACACGCGCTTGTGTAATGCGGGGACGGCACACCGGGAGAAATAGTGGCGGCTGGGGACCGAGTACCAAGGCATGGCTGCCGCCATCAGGTTGTGGAATGCTTCCGTCTCCATGAGCCTAAAAGGCAACATTTCGAGCGCAAGCAGTCGTGAAATGTGAGAATTTAGTAGTGTGGCCTGTGGGGCGTTGGCTGCATGTTTGCGCTTGCGTTCCAAGGACTGGGGTATGGACAACTGAACGGTATGCTGGGACAAGGACATGGACGTTCTTCCTGATGCTGCTACTTGAGAGTGCACAATGACAGGTGCAGGGCAGGAGGCATCTTCACATGCACCATGGACAGGGGATTGACTTGCATGCACAACAGCGGAAGAAGCAATGGTGCCACCTGAAGACACTGTTCCTGGACCCTCGGGTTCGGCCCACAAAGTCGGGTGCTTTGTTGCCATGTGCCTGATCATGCTGGTGGTGGTCAGGCTGGTCGTTTTGCCACCCCTGCTGATGCTGGCCTGGCAGGTGGTGCAAATGGCCTTTTTGGGGTTATCGGCAGAGTCTTTAAAAAACAACCAGACTCGGGAAGACCTAACAGTTGTACTTGCAACTTCCTTCGTGTTGGTGTTACGGGGAATGGTTGCCTGCCTTCTGTCTGCGGCCAGCACACTGATTCTTCCTGCCTGTTGGGGTGCTCTGCCTCCCTCCCCCTGTGTGCTGCTGTCCTCGCTCTGCATGTCCTCCTGCCAGGTTGGGTCAGTTACTATATCATCCACCACCTCGTCTTCCACTTTCGCACCTTGGTCCTCCTCCTGACTTTCTGGCAATTGTGTCTCATCATCGTCCACCTCTTGTGACACTTTCTCACCGTCGCCTTCATGTGACTGTGGCTGCTCAAATATTTGGGCTTCAAGTGGACCGGGGCGAGAGGCCCAAATCTATAAATGGAAAAGTGAACAGCTCTTCAGAGTGTCCAAGTGTGGGATCAGTTGTCTCCGGGCACTCGGCATGGTGGGAGGAAGGAGGATCAGGGTGAGGAATATGCAGTCCAAACTCCCGGCTACCGAGACTTGACCGTGTGGAAGACAGGGTGGTGGTGGTGACTAAGTGACTGGCAGCATTATCCGCTATCCAACCAACAACCTTTTGACACTGCTCTGAGTTCAATAGTGGTGTGCTGCGGTCCCCTAGGAAGTGGGACAGGAAGGTCGGGCGAGAAGATGTGGGTGTTTGTTGTGGCACAATTTCAGCTTGCCCACGGCCTTGTCCTCGGCCTCTGCATGCACCATCACCCTCACGTCCAACTCCCCGTCCCTTGCCACGTGCCCTGCCCATTTTAAATGGAGGAAAGTATCTTCCATGCTCACTACAAATGACTGAGATTGGAGTGAACTTATATGTGATCCGTGTGACGGAGAAAACAGTGTTTTAAATACATGGCATGTAGGTAACTAGTTTGAACAGCAAACTGGTGTGAATTGCTTCACTGACACACTGAAGGAAATTTTTAATGGAGGCCAAAAATGGCAGTATTTTCTGACAACGTATATGTGATCTGTGTGACGAAGAAAAAAGAGTTTTAAATACCTGGCCTGTAGGTAACTAGTTTGAACAGCAAACTGGTGTGAATTGCTTCACTGACACACTGAAAGAAATTTTTAATGGAGGCCAGAAATGGCAGTATTTTCTGACAACATATATGTGATCCGTGTGACGGAGAAAGCATAGTTTTAAATAGCAGGATTTCTAGCGCTGTAATATGGAAAGGACCTGGCTGTATTCTGCAGTGACAACAAGCAAATGGCACAGAAAAACGGTGTTCTCTGGATTGCTTTTTAAGCAAATAATGAGGATTAAGATTAGTGTTGAGCCACCCCCGTAGTGTTCGAGTTCGTTTCGGTTCGTCGAACACCCGTGTGTTCGCCGAACTGTTCGTCGAACTGTTCGTCGAACACCTTCGAACACCGTTAAAACCAATGGCAGGCAAACAAAAACACATAGAAACACATAAAAAAACACCTTCAAAGGTGTCCAAAAGCTGACAAACTGCTCAGAAGACACAACTAACACATGGAAAAGTGACAAGTACATATAGTCATGCGAAAAGAAAAGAGGTGGAGGAGTAAAAGGAGGGGGAGACACAGATATAGGCATGTCATGCCCTTCTAAAATCCAAAAAGTGAGAAGCCGACACGTTCAGTCCGCTCCTGCCCGTGCCACCTCCGTGTCGCGGGTTTGTGCCAGAGCCACGGTGAACCCTGACGGCCAGCCCCCCTCTCCCAATACTGGTGCCTGTCCGCTGGTGGGTCGAGTGAGCCCCCCTGTGGTGGAGGCAGTTCTAAGCTTTTTAATTTAAATTGTCTCTCTAATTTGAATGAATACACTTTAAATCCATTTACAAGGATCTATTGGAGGGCAAGTCTCATGCCAGCAGCCGCGTAATTCCAGCTCCAGTAGCGTCCACTAAAGCTGCTGCAGTTAAAAAGCTTTTATAAGGATCGAGCTCGGCTGTCCACCGCAAGGCATCCTACTGCCAGTCCCAGCCCCTATGCCTTGGGGTGCCTCCTGATGCTCTTCACTGAGTATCCCGTGGTCCCGAAGCATTTCCTTTGAAAAAATTAAGTGTCCAAACTACAGGTGGTGTAGCTTGCTTAACAGCCGGGATAATCCGCTGACTAGCAGACACTGCTACTAGGCACAAAGTATTTCCTGGGCTAGATGCAGTTAAAAATTTGTAATTAGATACTCTCGTTGGATGCTGAGAAAGCATTCCATAGAGTCTCCTGGCACGCCATATATGATTCTCTTAAAAAGCTTCGGGTAGGGGTCTAGGGGACCCTTTTATAGCCAAAATCACGGCCCTGTATCACAATACGTCACCTAGGCTGAAGATAAATGGAACTGTAGCACCCTGAGGGCTCGGTTGCTACAGAGGTATTGCACCTCACCCAGAGGTGTGATATCTCACTCTCAGGTAAGGATGGAGTGTGGATCAGGACCCGACACCTGCATGCATTACACCACATTGCCGTGGGGCAGGGTGACCAATATGCCTCTGAGATGGGCACGACAGTCCCTGTCCCTGGCTGGAGTGGGGGGAGGGAACACTGAGGAAGGGGAACCCTGTAGTGCAGGAGCAGGGAGGAAGCAGTTCCTGGCTGCATTGAGAAGGGAGTATAAAAGGTGGGCACCATCTTAGTTCAGTGCAGAGAAGTCTGAGCAGAAGTGGCAGGGAGCAGGGGCTCTGCATGAGCTCTGCTCCGGAGGCGGGCCTAGTAACAGAGGCCCAGGCCTGGAAGAGGGAGAAGGAAGGAAGAGGAGCGGAGAAGGCTCCAGGAACAAGGAATGAAGGGATCCCAGGGGTGCGGAAGGGCGAGTCGCCACCGCACGCCCGAATCCACCTGCGTGGAGGGGTCAGGCCAAAGGGGGAGACCGGTCCCCGAAACTAGTGGAGGCAGGAAACGATCCTCAGCTAGAATCCGGAGGCTGTGACATTTTATGTGGCGCAGCCCCTCGCTACACCCGCTAGGAAGGCACCACATAGGGTCAGGGAAACTGGTGCCAAGTTTACCAAGAGGAGGCCCGAGGCAGCCGGACAGAAGGGTTGGTAAGAAAGGCCAGACAAAGGACACACAAAGGGGGTCCTGTGAAGCGCTCCAAAGTTATCTGGGAGTTGTCTGAGCCCCTCACCTGGTGAGCACAGTACGACGTGGGCAGCCGTTACCTGCAGACGTGGTCTGGATAATAAGAACTGACTCCGTGTCGTTACTGCTGCTGCCCTGCACCATCACCCCCATCCTCCGCATACACTGCCCTGAGGCTATACTCCTCCCGTGGGGAGTTATGCTACGCTCTGCTGCACCCACAACACCAGCCTCAGCGGTCTGCCCTGCAGCGGCGGTTCACTCTGACCGCAATCCACGGGTGGCGTAGTCGGACATTTAAACATCAAAACCACATAAATAGTTCCGCCACTGGTTTGATCACCCTGAGCCACGGAACCGGGTCGCCGCCACGAAGACTACAACCACCAGCATCCACCAAAAAGGGTCCGGCTCCGGGTGTCCCAAGGCCCAGGGGGTGCATCAGAACATTTTCATCACCTTTCACAATCACCAATGGGACAAGGCAGGGATGTCCTCTGTCCCCTCTCTTATACATCCTAGTGACGGAGCACCTGCTCTCATCAATTCGCCATAACCCCAATATTAGGTGGTTTGAGGTGGGAGGCACCGAATACAAGTGCTCTCTATTTGCTGATGATGTCCTAGTATATATCACTCAATCACATATATCCTGTAGCACCGGCGTCCCTGCCCTCTGCTAGGCAGGGACGCTGTTCCCCTCACCCCTCTGCTCCGAGCCCGGTGTCCTCCTCCCGCTCTGCTGGCAGCGCGCACTCCTTCCCGGCCACTGTGCTTAGGGCGCGCTCCCTCCCTCTTAAAGGGGCCGCGCGCGCCGTCCTAAGGAGTCCCCGGCCAATGGCCGGAGGACTTCACCATATATAAGGCACCTCCTCCAAAATGGAGGTGCCCGAGCAATGTTGTTGCACTGTTCACTACTCTGCTTCAGCCCTCAGGTCCCGTTGCCAGTTACCTGCCAGATTCCTGCCAGTTTGCTGTCTGATTCCTGCCTGATATTCTGCTTACCTGCCTGCTAGCCTGAGGTCCGACGGTCTGCCTACCGACTCCTGTCAGTCTGTCTAAGGACCAGCTTGCCCGCACACCTGGGAGCGCTCCTCTGCTACCTGCCTGCTAGCCTGAGGCCCGACGGTCTGCCCTCCAACTCCTGTCAGTCTGTCTATGGACCAGCTTGCCCGCTCACCTGGGAGCGCACATCTGCTACCTGCCTGCTAGCCTACCTGGAGGCTCCGCCGTCACGTGCTGTGACCACCTGCCATTCCAGAGACTCCTGCCCGCTCACCTGGGAGCGCACACCTGTTACCTGCCTGCTAGCCTACCTGGAGGCTCCGCCGTCACGTGCTGTGACCACCTGCCATTCCAGAGACTCCTGCCTGCTCACCTGGGAACGCACACCTGTTACCTGCCTGCTAGCCTACCTGGAGGCTCCGCCGTCACGTGCTGTGACCACCTGCCATTCCAGAGACTCTCGCTTGCTCACCTGGGAGCACACATCAACCATCTGCCTGCTAGCCTACCTGGAGGCTCTGCCATCACAGGTCGTACCTACCCTTTACCCAGAGACTGCCCCGGTCACTTGCCGTGACCTCCTGCCCGTTCATCCAGAGACTGCCCCGGTCACTTGCCGTGACCTCCTGCCCGTTCATCCAGAGACTGCCCCGGTCACTTGCCGTGACCTCCTGCCCGTTCATCCAGAGACTGCCCCGGTCACTTGCCGTGACCTCCAGCCCGTTCACTCAGAGACTGTCCCGGTCACCTGCTGTGACTGCCTGCCCGTCTTCCCTGGTCGCCACCCGCTCCCTTACAAGGACCGCCCCCTTGTATAGTAGCTCAGAGGTTCCGCCTCCCAGACCCGTTACAGTTTGCTCAGGCCATGGAACCCGGTGGCACCCAAGCTCCCTCACTCTCGGACCTGTGTCATGAACTGTCCCGTCAGAGGTCCCAACAGGAGTCCATCCTGGGTCACCTGCGGAATGTCAATACTCGCCTGGACACTCTGACTGCTCCACCAGCAACCACCGCCAGAGCCATGACTCACAGTCCGGCAGCTCCGCTGCCCACCCATACTATGGTATCCCACCCCGGACCCCGGCTTTCCGCACCTCCTCGCTTCGGAGGCGACTCCGCTCAGGCTCGGTGCTTTATAAATCAGTGCACCCTGCACTTTGAACTCCTGTCCCACCAGTTTAACTCCGACCGGGCCAAAATTGCCTTCATCATGTCCCATCTCACCGGGGAGGCCCTGGCCTGGCTAAATCCTCTATGGGAGAGAGGAGACCCCCTGGTGTCCGACTTGCCTGCCTTTCTCACGGCTTTCCAGAAAGTCTTCGACGAACCTGGATGGAAGACCTCATCCGCATCATCTCTGCTACGCCTCCGTCAGGGAAGTCTCACCGTGGGCCAATATGCCATACGGTTCCGTACCCTTGCCTCGGAGCTGGCCTGGGATAACGACGCTCTGGTATCTGTCTTCTGGGAGGGTCTGTCCGGCCGTATTAAAGATGAACTTGCCGGTCGAGACATTCCTACCACTCTCGATGACCTAATAACTCTTGCCACCCGGATTGACCTACGGTTCCAGGAGCGTGCCAAAGAAGTCACCCATGAGAGGAGGTTTCCACGTCTAGCTCCTACTTTTCAGAAATCCGTCACTCCCTCCGTTTCTCCCCAGGTACACTCTCCTGAGCCTATGCAGGTCGACCAGACCAAGATGGTCAAAACCCGTCAGGACTTACGCCGTGCCGAGGGGAGCTGCTTCTATTGTGGAAGTAAGGAGCACCGGATCCGTACCTGCCCGGAGAGGTTGGGAAACGCCTGTGTCTAGGTTCGCTCAGAGAGGTCGACCTAGACAAGAATAAATCCTCTCCATCTCTGCTGCTGTCAGTCTCAATTATCTGCGGGGAGAATCGTTATTTCGAACTAGCCCAACTTGACTCTGGAGCGGCCGGGAATCTTATTTCACTGGCCCTGGTAGAAAAATACCGCATTCCCACCAAACCTATGGCTATACCATTATCTGTCGCTGCTGTGGATGGGGGCCTCTTACCACGTCCCATCCAACTCATCACCGAATCCGTAACTCTGCAGGTGGGAATGCTGCATTCTGAGAGCATCTCTTTTCATGTTCTGCCTGGACTCTCTCACGCCCTCTTACTAGGTCTACCTTGGCTCCAGAGACATGCACCCGTGCTTGACTGGCAGACCGGAGAAGTCCTTCGCTGGGGACAGGACTGTCATAAGACTTGTTTGGTTCCTGTTCATCCCGCCCGTCCTTCTCCTACCCCAACTAATCTACCTGGACTTCCGATTCCCTATTGGTCATTTGCTGATGTCTTTAATAAAAAGGAGGCAGAGACATTACCCCCTCATAGACCATACGACTGTCCTATCGACCTGTTACCCGGTACTACGACTCCCCGTGGGCGTATTTACCCATTGTCCGCTGCTGAGACCCGGTCGATGTCCGAATATATTGAGGAGAATTTGGCCAGGGGATTCATCCGGAAATCTACCTCCCCGGCGGGAGCAGGCTTCTTTTTCGTAAAAAAGAAGGACGGCTCTCTCCGTCCCTGTATAGACTATATGTTATGTTCTGCTACCAAAGCTAAGGAAAGAGAGGAGATCTGTCCCTACTATAAGACTCAGCTGAATCCCTACGATGTAACAGGGAACCTGATCCTGCGATCAGACCTGCTAAAGTCCTAATCTAGTCTGTACGGAGACCTATAGATTTGGGGAGGGAATCCCTACAAGTACTAAGGACTGGGAGGAATATGGGACACCTCCTAACAGAAATAGTAGCAGACAGACGAACAAACAAAATAGATAGAACCTAGAGGTCCGTAGACCAAGCAAACTAACAGAGTTAGATACAGAGCACAGGCTAGCTAGAAAGTAGATATACAATGAAGTCCAGCAAAGCCAGAAGGGCGGAGCAGGATTAAATAGGCCAACAAGGTCATGTGACCAGCAAAGGAAAAAAAAACCTAACAGCAAGGTTCTAACAGTACCCCCCCTTCTAAGAGGATCCTCCGGATCCCCTAGGACCAGGCTTATCAGGAAATCTCCTGTGAAACGCTCTGATAAGTCTGGACGCGAAAACATCATCTGACCTCACCCAAGAGTTATCCTCGGGTCCGAAACCTTTCCAGGCCACAAGATACTGCAAACTACCTCTATACCGTCTAGAGTCAAGGATGCGAGAAATTTCATATTCCCCGTCCTCCACCACCGGAGGAACAGAGGCAGAGGCGTCACCATCCGACACAACAGCTTTTTTTAACAGAGAGACATGAAAGACCGGATTAATTCTCCAGGAGGTAGGAACCTCCAACCTAACAGCAGATTGGTTGACAACCTGAAGCACCTTAAAGGGCCCTACAAACTTGGGACCCAATTTCTTAGAAGGAATCCTCAACCGCAGATTCCTAGAGGACAACCAAACCATGTCACCAACAGCGAACAAAACCTCCTGTCGTTTCCTATCAAAGTAGTCTTTAGATTTTCTGTTGGCCTCCTGAAGATTACCACGCACATCCGTCCAAACTCTTTCCAAATCACCGGAAAAATTCTCCTCCTCAGGCACGGCAGATCCCAACTTGGAGAACGACCCAAACGACGGATGTCTCCCAGAACAACAAAAAAAAGGCGAACAACCAGCAGAAGAAGATGTATGATTGTTCAGAGCAAATTCGGCAAGTGGCAGAAACTCAGACCACCCCTCTTGATTGTCTGCCACAAAACAACGCAAGAACTGCTCAACATCCTGGTTTTTCCTTTCTGTCTGGCCATTAGATTCAGGATGATATCCGGACGAAAACGACAAATGAATTCCCAACCTGTCACAAAAGGCACGCCAAAAACGAGCCACGAACTGAGGACCCCTATCAGAAACAATGTCAGTAGGAACGCCATGAAGTCTGACAATTTCCTTGACAAAGGCCTTAGCGAGAGTTTTAGCGCAGGGCAGTTTGACGAAGGGAACCAAGTGACACATCTTGCTAAAACGGTCCACGACCACCCAGATGACAGTAAAACCCTCAGAGGGGGGAAGGTCAGTTATAAAGTCCATAGCCAAATGTGTCCAAGGAGCACTGGGGACCTCCAAAGGACAAAGCAACCCCGCAGCAGGAGTATGTGAGGACTTAGATCTAGCACATATAGTACATTGGCGCACCCACTTAATGACTTCCTTCTGCCATCCAGGCCACCAAAAACTGCGACCCACCAGTCTCTTGGTCTCAGAGATTCCGGGATGACCTGCCAACCGAGATTCGTGACACTCAACAAACAAATCTCTCCTAAAGGTCCCAGGCACAAACAACCTCCCATGAGGAGTGTTAGATGGGGCATTCTCCTGAGCTTTAAGAATCTCATCTTCCAAAACGGAGTCTAAAGCAGCTATCACAACACCTTCTTGTAAAATGTTTTCCTCTTTCTCAGCACCGACTATGGGAGAAAAACTGCGAGACAAGGCATCCGCCTTAACATTCTTAGTACCAGGGATGTAAGTAACGGAGAAATTAAACCGCGAGAAAAACAGTGCCCACCTAGCCTGACGGGCATTCAGGCGCTTGGCAGCGTCAAGATATATCAGATTTTTATGATCCGTAAGAACCTGAACGGGAAATTCCGCACCTTCCAAGAAGTGGCGCCAGTGTTCAAATGCGAGTTTAATAGCCAATAATTCCCGATTACCAATATCGTAATTCAATTCAGTCTCCGAAAATTTTTTTGAAAAAAATGCACAGGGATGTAATCCATCCCCGTTATCCTGAGACAATACTGCGCCAACCCCCACAGAGGAAGCATCAACCTCAACCAAAAACGGCCTAGTAACATCAGGCTGCATAAGGATGGGAGCAGAGGTGAACCTCTCCTTGAGATACACAAAAGCTTCAATGGCCTCAGAAGACCACTGAACCGCATCAGCACCTTTCCTGGTGAGATCAGTCAGAGGTTTGACAATACTAGAAAAATTTTTTATGAATTTTCTATAGTAATTGGCGAAACCCAAAAACCTCTGTATCGATTTCAAACCAATAGGCCTAGGCCATTCCTGCACAGCCTGAACCTTAACCGGATCCATCTCAAAACCTTTGCTGGAGATAATGTAGCCCAAAAAACTAATTCTCTGTACAGCGAACTCACATTTCTCCAGCTTAGCAAAAAGCGAATTGTCCATTAATAACTGTAATACCTCACGCACGCTCCGCCAATGAGACTCCAGATCTGGCGAATAAATCAAAATGTCATCCAAATACACAACCACATTTTTACCGATCAAAGGTCTAAGGATGTCATTAATCAGATTCTGAAAAAATGCAGGAGCATTAGTAAGACCAAAAGGCATAACCAGATTCTCAAAATGACCCACAGGAGTGTTAAAAGCAGTCTTCCATTCATCACCCTCCTTCATGCGCAACAGATTGTATGCCCCCTTAAGGTCAATTTTAGAGAACCACTTGGCCCCCAATAACTGGTTAAACAGATCAGGAATCAATGGCAGTGGGTAAGGATTGCGTACCGTAATTTTGTTAATCTCACGAAAATCCAGACAAGGACGTAAACCGCCGTCCTTTTTTTTTACAAAAAAAAATCCAACCGCCACAGGAGACTTAGAGGGCCTAATGTGACCGGCGGCCAAACTTGTCTGTATGTATTCCTCCAAAGCCTTCCTCTCAGGAATAGTAAGGTTAAATAAACGACTTTTAGGAAGAGTCGCTCCAGGGACAAATTCAATAGAACAATCATAGTCTCTATGGGGAGGCAAAACCTGCGATTCTTTCTCAGAAAAAACTCTCCAAAAATCCTGAATAGGAACAGGCAATTCTCCCCTATCCAAAGCTGCAATACGCCCGTTACAACACTTGTCATAACATTTATGGCTCCAGGATTTAATTTCACTGGTAGACCAATCCAGTACAGGATTGTGAAATTTTAACCAGGGCAAACCCAATATTACTGGAGAAGGCAAGTTATTCAACACTACCAAATCCAATTTCTCATGGTGAACACCATTAATAGTGAGAGGAAATTCACTGACCTTGAGAGTAATATTCTTCAAAGGGGAGCCATCCACAGAAACCACAGCAATGGGGGATGATAAAGGTTCAGGTTTTAAATTGAGTTTTTCCACGAATCCCCCATCAATAACATTCAGTGTAGACCCGCAATCAACAAACACCCGAAATTCCATTAATTTTTCCTGAGCAATCGTGGAAGCAGCTAAAAATATACCCTTGGAATTTAAACAGGCAATACGGGCGTGACTGACCATTTTTTTTTCTTTCTTCATACGAAGCTCACAGCCTTTAATCAAATGACCAGATTTCCCGCAATAGAAACACAAGCCTTCTGAAAAACGACGGTGTTTTTCTTGAGAGCGAGGTGCCACCGATCCAATCTCCATCGGTTCACCACTGTTAGTACACACATTATCATAACCAGAAACTGACATAGCAGAGGATTTGCTCTCATTAACCCTAGCACGCAGTCTTCTGTCCACCCGTATAGCTAATTGCATAGCCTGTTGCAAATCCTCAGGTGTAGGATAAGCAATTAGCAGGTCTTTAACCTTTTCACTGAGCCCAGCAAGAAATAGACTTTTCAGAGCAGAATCGTTCCACCCTGTTTGAGTGGACCAACGACGAAAATGTGTACAATATTTTTCCATATTACCTGATCCTTGTTTTAAACGTCTCAACTCAGTCTCAGCTGATGCCACACGGTCAGGATCATCATATAATAGTCCTAAAGCAGAAAAAAAACTATCCACTGATCTGAAGCATGTATCACTAGGTTGCAAAGAAAAGGCCCACTCCTGAGGCTCTTTACGCAAAAGTGACATTATGAACCCTACACGCTGGGATTCATCCCCAGAGGACTTGGGTCTCAAACGAAAATACAATAAGCAAGCATTTTTAAATGAAAAAAATTCTCGATGTTCACCAAAAAATAAATCCGGCAAACATACCTTAGGCTCCAAGAAATATGCTCCAGGACAGTTACTCACGTGCTGACGGAGCTCGGCCACTTCCAGAGAGAGTCCCTGCAGGTGTTTAGCCAAATCCTGAACCGACACCATGATGGAACAAAAAAAAAAAAAAATCTTTCCTTAGAGAATTTACAGGCTGGACTTACTGTTATGTTCTGCTACCAAAGCTAAGGAAAGAGAGGAGATCTGTCCCTACTATAAGACTCAGCTGAATCCCTACGATGTAACAGGGAACCTGATCCTGCGATCAGACCTGCTAAAGTCCTAATCTAGTCTGTACGGAGACCTATAGATTTGGGGAGGGAATCCCTACAAGTACTAAGGACTGGGAGGAATATGGGACACCTCCTAACAGAAATAGTAGCAGACAGACGAACAAACAAAATAGATAGAACCTAGAGGTCCGTAGACCAAGCAAACTAACAGAGTTAGATACAGAGCACAGGCTAGCTAGAAAGTAGATATACAATGAAGTCCAGCAAAGCCAGAAGGGCGGAGCAGGATTAAATAGGCCAACAAGGTCATGTGACCAGCAAAGGAAAAAAAAACCTAACAGCAAGGTTCTAACACTATAGAGGCCTTAACCAGATCACGGTGAAGAATAAGTACCCCCTTCCGCTCATTCCAGAATTATTTGATCGTCTGAGGGGGGCTAGAATCTTCACCAAACTGGACCTCCGTGGGGCGTACAACCTGGTCGGTATCCGTCAAGGGGATGAATGGAAGACTGCATTCAACACCCGGGACGGCCACTATGAATATCTGGTAATGCCCTTTGGTCTCTGTAACGCTCCTGCCGTCTTTCAAGAGTTGGTCAATGACATCTTCCGGGACCTTCTCTACTCCTGCGTAGTGGTGTACCTGGACGACATCTTGGTCTTCTCTCCGGATCTCCAGACTCACCGGAGAGACGTTCGTCAGGTCCTGCTCAGGCTCAGGCAGAATCACCTCTTCGCTAAATATGAGAAGTGCCTCTTTGAGCAGACCTCGCTTCCGTTTTTGGGCTACATTATTTCTCAGACCGGCCTTTGAATGGATCCAGAGAAACTGTCTGCCATTGAGAAATGGCCCCGACCGGAGGGGTTGAAGGCCATTCAGCGGTTCCTGGGCTTCGCCAACTACTACCGCCTCTTCATTCCGCACTTCTCTTCCCGGACTGCCCCAATTTCCGCGCTCACCCGTAAGGGCACTAATCCCAGAGAGTGGCCGCCCGAAGCAGAGGAGGCCTTTCTTTCCTTAAAACAGGCCTTCTCTTCCGCCCCGGTGCTGCATCGCCCAGATGGCAACAAGCAGTTCTTCCTGGAGGTTGACGCCTCCTCCTCTGGAGCCGGAGAGGTACTTACCCAAAAATCATCTTCCGGGAGAATGGTAACTTGTGGCTTCTTCTCCAAACTCTTCTCCTCTTCTGAGCGCAACTATTCCATAGGAGATCGAGAGTTATTGGCCATCAAGCTGGCATTGGAGGAGTGGCGTTACCTGCTCGAAGGGGCTCTTCACCCGGTAATAATTTACACTGACCACAAGAACTTGGCTTACCTCCAGCATGCCCAGAGACTTAACCCGCGCCAAGTTCGGTGGTCCTTGTTTTTTGCTCGCTTTGATTTTATTCTTCATTTTCGCCCGGCTGACAAAAACATCAAGGCGGACGCCTTGTCCCCATCCTTTCTGGTGTCTGATCTCGAGGAGGAACCGAAACACATCATCGATCCCGGAAGAGTAATGCAGGTGGCTCCCGTGAGTCTAAATCGTCTCCCTCCCGGTAAGACGTTCGTATCAGTACCTGATCGGGAGAAGATCCTACACTGGGGTCACTCGTCTAAACTAGCTGGCCACGCCGGTCAGAAAAAGACCCTCCAGCTTATTACCCGGCACTACTGGTGGCCTACCCTGCACAAGGACGTAATAAACTTTGTTTCTGCCTGTGTGTCCTGCGCCCGCAACAAGATACCGAGACATCTGCCAGCCGGTCGCCTCCTTCCGCTCCCAGTACCTGCTGCCCCCTGGCAGCATATAGCAATGGACTTTATAACTGATCTCCCCATCTCTGCCGGTTGTACGGTCATTTGGGTGGTCGCTGACCGCTTTTCCAAGATGGCTCATTTCGTTCCCCTGCCAGGCCTCCCGTCTGCACCCGAGCTGGCTAAAGACTTTATCCGCCACATCTTCCGTCTTCATGGCCTGCCCCTCCACATCATGTCGGATCGTGGGGTACAGTTCACCTCACGCTTCTGGAGAGCCACTTGTAAACTGCTAGACGTCATCCTGGACTTCTCCTCCGCTTACCACCCACAGTCTAATGGTCAAGTGGAGCGGATCAATCAGAACCTGACCAGTTACCTCTGGCACTTTGTTAATGCCCACCATTCAGACTGGGTGGATCTCCTGCCATGGGCAGAATTTTCTTACAACAATCACGAGAGCGAATCTTCCTCCAAATCCCCGTTTTTTGTTGTCTTCGGTCAGCATCCTCGGATCCCATTTCCCGTCTCCACCTCGGTGGACAATCCGGCTGCGGAATCTCTTGTTAACAAATTTTCCTCCATATGGGAGAGTACCCGATCCGCACTCCTTCTGTCATCCAAGCGTATGAAAAGACATGCTGACAAAAAACGTCTGGATCCTCCTCAATTCCATCCAGGGGATAAGGTCTGGCTCTCGTCCAAGTATGTCCGGCTCAAGATTCCTTCCTATAAGTTAGGGCCTCGGTTCATCGGTCCTCTGGAGGTCATCAGTCAGATCAACCCGGTGGCCTATAATTTGAAACTCCCGGCCAACTTGCGGATCCCTAACTCCTTCCATGTATCTCTCCTCAAACCTGTGGTACTTAACTCATTTTCCAAGTCTACAGGTACGCCTCCTGCTCCGGATTCCGCTGAAAACGAATTTGAGGTAGAGAACATTCTGGCCACCAAAAGGGTAAGAGGGAAGACCTTTTTTCTAGTAGATTGGAAGGGGTTTGGTCCTGAAGAGAGAACGTGGGAGCCCCGGGAGAACATCCATGCCCCTCTCATCCTAGCTAAATTTCTCTCTGGCCTAAAAAAGGGGGGGCCTAAAGGGGGGGGTACTGTAGCGCCGGCGTCCCTGCCCTCTGCTAGGCAGGGACGCTGTTCCCCTCACCCCTCTGCTCCGAGCCCGGCGTCCTCCTCCCGCTCTGCTGGCAGCGCGCGCTCCTTCCCGGCCACTGTGCTTAGGGCGCGCGCGCGTGCGCTACCTCCCTCTTAAAGGGGCCGCGCGCGCCGTCCTAAGGAGTCCCCGGCCAATGGCCGGAGGACTTTACCATATATAAGGCACCTCCTCCAAAATGGAGGTGCCCGAGCAATGTTGTTGCACTGTTTACTACTCTGCTTCAGCCCTCAGGTCCCGTTGCCAGTTACCTGCCAGATTCCTGCCAGTTTGCTGTCTGATTCCTGCCTGATATTCTGCTTACCTGCCTGCTAGCCTGAGGTCCGACGGTCTGCCTACCGACTCCTGTCAGTCTGTCTAAGGACCAGCTTGCCCGCTCACCTGGGAGCGCTCCTCTGCTACCTGCCTGCTAGCCTGAGGTCCGACGGTCTGCCCTCCAACTCCTGTCAGTCTGTCTATGGACCAGCTTGCCCGCTCACCTGGTAGCGCACATCTGCTACCTGCCTGCTAGCCTACCTGGAGGCTCCGCCGTCACGTGCTGTGACCACCTGCCATTCCAGAGACTCCTGCCCGCTCACCTGGGAGCGCACACCTGTTACCTGCCTGCTAGCCTACCTGGAGGCTCCGCCGTCACGTGCTGTGACCACCTGCCATTCCAGAGACTCCTGCCCGCTCACCTGGGAGTGCACACCTGTTACCTGCCTGCTAGCCTACCTGGAGGCTCCGCCGTCACGTGCTGTGACCACCTGCCATTCCAGAGACTCTCGCTTGCTCACCTGGGAGCACACATCAACCATCTGCCTGCTAGCCTACCTGGAGGCTCTGCCATCACAGGTCGTACCTACCCTTTACCCAGAGACTGCCCCGGTCACTTGCCGTGACCTCCTGCCCGTTCATCCAGAGACTGCCCCGGTCACTTGCCGTGACCTCCTGCCCGTTCATCCAGAGACTGCCCCGGTCACTTGCCGTGACCTCCTGCCCGTTCACTCAGAGACTGTCCCGGTCACCTGCTGTGACTGCCTGCCCGTCTTCCCTGGTCGCCACCCGCTCCCTTACAAGGACCGCCCCCTTGTATAGTAGCTCAGAGGTTCCGACTCCCAGACCCGTTACATATCCATCCATGCTGTTATGGCTGAAATAGATCACTTTGTTACATGGTCAAATTTTAAAATCAATGCAGCGAAGTCTGAGGCCCTCGATGTCTCCCTCCCCAAATCCATATAGGATTCCATCCAGTCCAACTTTCCCTTTGCCTGGCCCTCACAGGGTATCAAATACTTAGGAATTCCTATTCATAGAGACCTCTCCCATCTATGTTATCTTAATTTTGGGCCCTTTATTGAACAACTCCATACAGACCACGGTTGGCAAGTTAGAACTGTAAGATTCACTACGTGAACCACTGGTGTTTTGTGGAAAAACACATGTACACTGTGTTCCAAATTATTGTGCAAAAAGTGTTTAGGAGTGATAAGGGAAGAATTTGTTTGTTTGTCAGTTAAACTCATTGATGGTGATGTGTGTCAGGGCTCTTTATATCACTGTAAGCAATTGCAGACACCTGTGCTAATTAGTTTGGCAGGTGTGTCCAATGAAAGGCAAGACTACTTAAGTAGGCTGTCTCACATTATTAAGCAGCCTACAATTTCTGCCAAAATGGGAAAGAAAAAGGATGTGTCGGCTGCTGAGAAGCAACAAATTGTGGAGTGTTTAGGTCAAGGCATGACTACAATCAACATTGTGCGATGATCAGGATGAAGTGTCTTGGCAATCAAGAAGTATGTAGCTGATTCACAGTACACACGTGTGCGTGCTGATAAGGGAAAATTGAGGACTCTTTCCTACAGGCAATTACGTCAGGTTAAAAGAGCAGCGGCAAAAAAGCCTTGTCATAGCAGCAGACAAGTTTTTGAAGCTGCTGGTGCCTCCAACGTCCCCCGAACAACAAGATGCAGGGTCCTTCAGAGGTTTGCAGCTGTGCATACGCCATCCTGTCGACCTCCTCTATCCACTTCACACAAGCAGAAACGGCTCCAGTGGGCCAAACATTACATGAAGACTGATTTCAAAACTGTTTTGTTCACGGATGAGTGCCGTGCAGCGCTCGATGGTCCAGATGGATGGAGTGGAGGATGGCTGGTTGATGGACAACCCACGCAAACATGGCTACAGCGCCAACAAGGAGGAGGTGGAGTAATGTTTTGGGCTGGAATCATGGGGAGAGAGATTGTCGGCCCCTTTAGGATCCCTGAAGGCGCTAAAGATGAACTCCATAATGTATGTGGATTTTCTCAAACAGCACTTCCTGCCATGGTTCAAGAAGAAGAACCGTGTATTTCACAGCAAGATCATTTTTTTGCATGATAATGCACCATCTCATGCTGCACATAAAACATCTGCATCTCTGGCTGATATGGGCATAAAAGGGGACAAACTTATGGTGTGACCCCCATGCTCCCCTGACCTCTACCCCATTCTGAACCTCTGGATCATCATCAAAAGGAGTGTCTATGATGGCGGGAGGCAGTTCACATCTAAGCAACAGCTCTGGGAGGGTATTCTGTCCTCATGCAAAACAATTGAAGCAGAAACCATCCAAAACCTGACAAATTCAATGGACGAGAGAGTTCAGAAGCTCCTTTCGAACAAGGGGTCCTATGTGAAAATGTAACATCACCTAGAATAAAGTTTTGAGTTGAAAACTGTTTGATTTCAGTTTCTAATAACCTGCTAATGCTTATAATTTCAAAAATGACCATTTTTTTGGTCTTTATTAAAATGAAAAGGTTGATCGAAAAGTTTGGGGGATCTAAGAGTGTAGCAACCCAGTAGTCATCATTACTTCGAATTCTGACTATATCAGGGTCATGTTGCAGGTAGTGCAGCAAGAAGGCACTTATGTGTCTTGCGCATCTCGGAGCCCCAAAATTATTTTCCGGGATAGATGCAGCTAAAAATTATTATTAATTTTAAATCTGGTGGAGCTTAGTATAGATGGCCTAATAGGATCAGTGCTGCACACTGCTACAAAGCCCAAATTATTTTCCAGTCAAGATACAGATAAACATGATTAGTAATTTTAAATCTGGTGGAGCTTATTATAGATGGCCTAATAGAATCAGTGCTGCACACTGCTACAAAGCCCAAATTATTTTCCAGCCAAGATACAGATAAACATGATTAGTAATTTGAAATCTTAAAACGGTTGGTAGGGTGATTTTAACCAATCATCAAGCTTTTACTCTCCCCAGGATGACACAGGGGTAGAAAAGTCGTTTCGGATCCATGATTTGTTCATCTTTATGAACGTGAGTCTGTCTACATTATCAGTGGAGAGCCACGTGCGCTTATCTGTCAGCACACCACCAGCAGCGCTGAACACACGTTCAGACAGAACGCTGGCTGCGGGGCATGACAAGATCTCCAAGGCGTAAGTGGCTAGCTCCGGCCATTTATCCAGATTGGAAGCCCAAAAAGAGCAAGGGTCCAGTGACACAGTCATGGCTTCAATGTTTACTTGGAGATACTCCTGTACCATCGTCTCTAGGCGTTGACTATGTGTCAGACTTCTTGTCTCCTGTGGCCTTGCAAAGGATGGGCTAAAAAAGTGGTGAAATGATTCCGCAAAAATTGATGTTACCAGCAGATACTGTGGTTCTGTTACGGTTTGAGTGCTGAACACTTGACGGTCCCACAGTTGGCAAGTTGGAACTGTGAGATTCACTACGTGCACCACTGGTGTTTTGTGGAAAAGCACATGTAAGATTCTGCAACAGTCTCTGCTGATACTCCTGCATGCGTGCATCCCTTTCTATGGCAGGAATAATTTCTGGAAATTTACTTTTGTACCGGGGATCTAACAGTGTGGCAACCCAGTAGTCAGGATTATTTCTAATTCTCACAATTTGAGGGTCATGTTGCAGGTAGTGCAGCAAGAAGGCACTCATGTGTGTTGCGCATCCAGGAGCACCAAGTCCCTGTTGTGTTGGTGGCGAGGTAACAATCATGCTTCCTTCCTCTGTCCTCTCCCCTCAACCTCGCACAACAGAAATGTGATCAAGATCTCCCTCATATTGTTATGTTCTGCTACCAGAGCTAAGGAAAGAGAGGAGATCTGTCCCTACGATAGAACTCAGCTGAATCCCTACGATGTAACAGGGAACCTGATCCTGCGATCAGACCTGCTAAAGTCCTAAGCTAGTCTGTACGAAGACCTATAGATGTGGGGGAGGAATCCCTACAAGTACTAAGGACTGGGAGGAATATGGGACACCTCCTAACTGAAATAGTAGCAGACAGACGAACAAACAAAATGTAAAGAACATAGAGGTCAGTAAACCAAGCAAACTAACAGAGCAAGACACAGAGCACAGGCTAGCTAGAAAGTAGATATACAATGAAGTCCAGCAAAGCCAGAAGGGCGGAGCAGGATTAAATAGGCCAACAAGGTCATGTGACCAGCAAAGGAAAAAAAACCTAACAGCAAGGTTCTAACACATATGATGAGTCTTCCATCAGTTCGTCCTCCACTTCTTCCTGGGCTTCTGCACCTTCCTCACTAGTTTGGCTGCTACCATGCGCCCTGGTAAAACCATCTCCCCCACCCTCACATGCCTGCCGCCTTGGTGCTGCCGACCGTCTGGACCTTGCAGATGTTAGCCCTTCCGCATACAACTCCTCCTCCTCTACTTCCTCCACCTCCTCTTGTGCCACCACCTGACTCCGAATTCTGTTTAACATGTGCTCCAGCATGTAAATCACCGGAATAGTCATGCTGATAATGGCATCGTCAGCACTAAACATCTTCGTCGCCATTTCAAAACTGTGCAGAAGGGTGCATAGGTCCCTGATCTGAGACCACTCCTCCAGCGTGATTTGCCCCACCTCTGGATCTCGTTGGCCCAGGCTATACGTCAGAACGTATTGCACCAGGGCTTGTCGGTGCTGCCACAGTCGCTGCAACATGTGCAGAGTTGAATTCCACCGGGTAGGCACATCGCATTTTAGCTGGTGAAGTGGCAGGCCCAACGACTTCTGTAGAGATGTAAGTCGCTGAGCTGCGGGATGCGAACGGCGGAAGTGAGCACACAGCGACCGTGCCCTCTGCAGAAGGCCATCTAGTCTGGGATAGTGGGCTAAAAATTGCTGGACAACCAGGTTCAACACGTGAGCCATACAAGGCACGTGTGTGACATTGCCCCGGCGAAGGGCCGCACCCAGGTTTGCAGCATTGTCGCACACGGCCTTCCCTGGTTTCAGGTCCAGTGGAGACAACCATTCATGAAATTGCTTCTCCAGAGCTGACCACAACTACTCAGCTGTGTGACTCACATTTCCCAGACATTTCAAAGTAAAAACCGCCTGATGACGTTGAGCCCTACTGCCAGCATAGTAAGGAGGTGTGCAGGATCCCTTCTGCGCAGTTAGAAAGCTTGTGGCATGACCAGACAGGCTTTGGGTGCAGGTGGAAGACCGAGAGGAGGTTGAGGAGGCAGAAGCAGTGGAGGAACTTTGACATAAAGAGGATTGACGCACAACTCGTGGGGACGGCAAGACTTGGACAGCAGCCCCTTGTCCTGCTGTCACCATATTTACCCAGTGCCCAGTCAGCGACATGTAACGCCCCTGTCCATGCCTACTCGTCCAAGTGTCTGTGGTGAAATGCACCCTGTCACACACAGAGTTTCTCAAAGAAGCGTTGATGTTGTGTGCGACATGCTGGTGGAGCGCAGGCACTCCTTTCTTTGAGAAGTAGTGCCGACTGGGCATCTGGTACTGGGGCACTGCGACGGACATAAGGTCTCGAAAATCCTCTGTGTCCACCAGGCGGAAAGGCAGCATTTCTGTAGCCAAGAGCTTGCAGATGGTGAAATTCAACCTCTTAGCTTTCTCATGGCTAGGAGGAAATGGTCTTTTACTTGTCCACATCTGAGGGACCGAGGGCTGGCTATTGTGCTTAGACGGGGTTGATAAGGGTGTCCCCGGCAAACTGCCGCTCTGTGAGGAAGATGCAGGCGGACATGTTAGGTTGCCTTGATCCAAAGGTGGTGCTATCGATGTCGGACAGCGCTCAACACCAGCTGGTGTTACCACCTCCAAAGAAAATGATGACCTGCCAATCACGCTGGCTGTTGCGGGTAAAGAGGTGGCAGGTCTGCGCCCCAAAACAGGTGTGACTGCTGTCCCCCCAGTCACAGAGGATGAAGAGGCCGCGGATGCACAAGATATGGCAGACGGTGGTTGGCCCGGCCGGCTAGGCGGCATTGTAGCACACTGAGCTTCCCACTGCAACTTATGCTTCATGTCCATGTGCCGGTTCATGCATGAAGTACTCAAACTATGTATTTTTTGTCCTCTACTTAGCTTTTCCTGACAAATGTTACAGATAACACGAGTTGGGTTATCTTTATCGATCTGAAAAAATGCCCAGGCTATGCAAGGCTTAGCACCCATGCGACCTGAAGAGCCACCACGACTTGTGGTGAGAGGCAGAGTTGTGTTTGAGGATGCAGTTGTTGACGTGCTTCCAGTACTACGTCTCTGTCCAGGAAGGCGCAACCTGACCTCGTCGTCACTAGCATCTTCCTCCACCTCCTCTGCTGACCTCATCTCTTGGCTGACTGTGGGTTGACAGTAAGTGGGATCTCCAACCTCATCATCATCACCCTGTGCGTTATCACACCCGTCGTCCTCAGAGCCAACCTGTTCCTGACCTGACAAAAAACTAAAGTTGTCGCTCCAATCAGGTATTTGAGTCTCATCATCGTCTTCCTCATTGTCTCCACCAACAGGAGTTACAGTTTGGGAATGAGGGTCTACATTATGGTCAGAACCTTCTGCATCTGGTCCTGGATCCGACTCATAAAGATTCTGGGCATTAGTGCAGATCATTTCCTCGTCTGGATTCACAGAAGCGCTGGAGTCGACCTCTGATTCCCAGGCTATAGTATGAGTAAACAGCTCTGCAGACTCAACCATCTGTTCTACCTCATACTCAGACGGGCAGCTGGAGATTTGGGAGCTGTGAGGAAGCAAGTGCGATTGGGGTGACACCTTTGAGGACTGGAGTATTTGAGATGTTGAAGTTGATGTGGAGAAGAGCCCACTTAAAAGAGCACTTGATATCCATTGAAGCACCTGCTGTTTTTGTGCCTCATCTGGAATTTGTAGCGATTGGCGTGGCCGTAAGAAAGGGATCTTATCACATTGTTCGCTAAAAGAAGTAGACATTTTAGTTTGGCTGGAAGATGGTCTTTCTTCTGCAGATGCTACTGTTGCTTTAACACCTACCCCACGGACACAACCTTTTTTCCCCTTCCCAACATGCCTATTCCCCTTTCCACCAGCAGCAGGCCTTTTTCCACTTATTTTGGTGGTTAACTAATTCACAACTCTGGAGTTGTTTGCACAAAAAAAAATGGATGGGAACCGAGCAGAGCTGAGTGGCCAAACTGTGGTATTAGGCCAAAACTATTGGCTGGGTTAGATGCAGAAAAAAATGATATTCAATTTGCAACCTGATGGAGGTCAGTATAGATGGACTAATAGAACAAGTCCCACACACAGCTAGAAGCCCAAATATTTTTTCAGATGTAGATGCAGAAAAAAATTGTATTCAGTTTGCAACCTGATGGAGGTCAGTATAGATGGACTAATAGAACAAGTCCTACACACAGCTAGAAGCCCAAATATTTTTTCAGAGGTAGATGCAGAAAAAAAATATATTCAGTTTTCAACTAGAGATGAGCGTTGTTCTACTCGAACTGTTCGCCAATCTCAAATTCGAGCTGTTTTGGGCGGTGTTCGAGTCGTTCGGCGAACACGAACGATTTGAGAAAAATTCGGCTGTTCGAGGTTATGTTCGATAACTGTTTGTGCACCAAAATCATACCTGGATTTTTTCTCAGTAATGATGAAAATTAATGTTAATACGCAGTTTGAGTGTACAGCGGGGTGGGGGGAGGGGCACGGGATGGATCTCTGCAGGAATAATGAAGAACTCCATTTTTTTTTCTCTTTCCCGCATTTACAGTGGGGAGGTGCAATCTGTCAACCTATCAGCAGCGCACACACGGAGCGAAGTGCTTTTTTTCACACAAGCAAGGGCATGTGTCATTGGCAGTGTATGTCACATGTCCTTGCCCTATAAGACCCAGCCATTTTCCCTGTCGCCACCATTTTCTCACTGCTGCAGCTGCGTGTTAGACGGCACCGCTGTTGCTGTGTGCGCTATACCTTGTTAATTTCAAGCCAATTTTCGCACAAATCTACAGATAGCTTGGGAGTAGGGAATAGTTGTGATTGCAGTCCTTTTAAGGACTAGGTTACAGCATTTCCTACGACTTTTATCAGGCAGGTCTGTGCTCTTAAATAGATAGATTGTGGGAGTAAAGACTAATTGTAATTGCAGTCCTTTTCAGGACTAGGTTACATCAGTTCCTATCAGTTTTTGCCAGGCAGGTCTGTGCCAGTGCTGTGCAAGTTTTTTTCACAGCATTTGGCTGAATCTAGCAAAGCTAATCCTTTTTGGCCTATTGCAGAGTGTGTTAGTCAGTGGAGTAGCCTATCTGTGTTGCAAGACACACCACCTGTGTATAGAATACCAATTTTTTTACTGCACCTAGTGAAGTAAAATCTTTTGGGCATAGCATCATTCTATTAGTCCATCTATACTGACCTCCATCAGGTTGCAAATTGAATATAATTTTTTTCTGCATCTAGCTCTGAAAAAATATTTGGGCTTCCAGCAGTGTGTGGGACTTGTTCTATTAGTCCACCTATACTGACCTCCATCAGGTTGCAAACTGAATATAATTTTTTTCTGCATCTAGCTCTGAAAAAATATTTGGCCTTCTAGCAGTGTGTGGGACTTGTTCTATTAGTCAATATATACTGACCTCCATCACGTTGCAAATTAAAAATAATTTATATCTGCATCTAGCTCTGAAAAAATATTTGGCCTTCTAGCAGTGTGTGGGACTTTCTCTATTAGTCCATCTATACTGACCTCCATCAGGTTGCAAATTAAAAATAATTTTTTGTCTGCATCTAGCTCTGAAAAAATATTTGGCCTTCTAGCAGTGTGTGGGACTTTCTCTATTAGTCCATCTATACTGACCTCCATCAGGCTGCAAATTAAAAATAATTTTTATCTGCATCTACCTCTGAAAAAATATTTGGCCTTCTAGCAGTGTGTGGGACTTGTTCTATTAGTCCATCTATACTGACCTCCATCAGGTTGCAAATTGAATATCATTTTTTTCTGCATCTACTTCTGAAAAAATGTTTGGGCTTCTAGCAGTGTGTGGGACTTGGTCTATTAGTCCATCTATACTGATCTCCATCAGGTTGCAAATTAAAAATAATTTTTATCTGCATCTAGCTCTGAAAAAATATTTGGGCTTCTAGCTGTGTGTGGGACTTGTTCTATTAGTCCATCTATACTGACCTCCATCAGGTTGCAAACTGAATATCTTTTTTTCTGCATCTACCTCAGAAAAAAAATTTGGGCTTCTAGCAGTGTGTGGGACTTGTTCTATTAGTCCATCTATACTGACCTCCATCAGGTTGCAAATTGAATATAATTTTTTTCTGCATCTACTTCTGAAAAAATATTTGGGCTTCTAGCAGTGTGTGGGACTTGGTCTATTAGTCCATCTACACTGACCTCCATCAGGTTGCAAATTAAAAATAATTTTTATCTGCATCTAGCTCTGAAAAAATATTTGGGCTTCTAGCAGTGTGTGGGACTTGGTCTATTAGTCCATCTATACTGATCTCCATCAGGTTGCAAATTAAAAATAATTTTTATCTGCATCTAGCTCTGAAAAAGTATTTGGGCTTCTAGCAGTGTGTGGGACTTGGTCTATTAGTCCATCTATACTGACCTCCATCAGGTTGCAAATTGAATATCATTTTTTTCTGCATCTAGCTCTGAAAAAATATTTGGGCTTCTAGCAGTGTGTGGGACTTGTTCTATTAGTCCATCTATACTAACCTACACCAGGTTGCAAATTCAATATAATTTTATTCTGCATCTAGCTCTGAAAAAATATTTGGGCTTCTAGCAGTGTGTGGGACTTGTTCTATTAGTCCATCTATACTGACCTCCATCAGGTTGCAAATTGAATATCATTTTTTTCTGCATCTACTTCTGAAAAAATGTTTGGGCTTCTAGCAGTGTGTGGGACTTTTTCTATTAGTCCATCTATACTGACCTCCATCAGGCTGCAAATTGAATATAATTTTTATCTGCATCTAGCTCTGAAAAAATATTTGGCCTTCTAGCAGTGTGTGGGACTCATTGTATTAGGCCATCTATACCAAGCTCCACCAGCTTTGAAATTAATAATAATTTTTAGCTGCATCTAGCCTTGAAAATAATTTTTCCCAATAGTGGTAGCAATAGAAATATGGGGCGCGCTCCTGGCTTACAAAAATATATGCTTCATAACAAAAAACACCAGCTTAGCGCACTGCATTAATAAGATGGCATCATCGTCTCTCCCAGTGCTAGGCCTACTACCCAGGCTAGCATTCCTGTGCCTAAAACACAATGTATGGGTCCACGCTAGCCACTATGCTGAGGGGTATAAAGCTGCTGCTAACGCTTTATAACAATTCAATTGGCAGATTTTCACAGAGCTCTTCCACAACGCCCACCCATCGGGCAACAGTTGCCCACCCTCCCTATGGGATCTAGTGGCGAATAGTTGATGCCATTAATCAGAGCGTCAGTTGCCCCGTCAACGTGGCAAGCATACGGTAAGGCATGGGAAGAGTGGACACGACTAGTAGCAGGCAGACGGGTTGACCAATGTGAACAAGACAGATCACAAGTCACCACAGAATTTCTCCACCAGCTAATGATGAGGGGCATATCAGGAGCGTCAGCGCAGTGGTGTCTGACCGGAGTAGCATTTCACTTCCAACTACTGAATTGGGGAGATGTGACAAAGATTCATCATCAGACAATCCATAAAAGGGTGGAAAAGGGGTCAGCCAAGTCAGGAATGTAGACTGTTATGTTCTGCTACCAAAGCTAAGGAAAGAGAGGAGATCTGTCCCTACTATAGGACTCAGCTGAATCCCTACGATGTAACAGGGAACCTGATCCTGCGATCAGACCTGCTAAAGTCCTAATCTAGTCTGTACGGAGACCTATAGATGTGGGGAGGGAATCCCTACAAGTACTAAGGACTGGGAGGAATATGGGACACCTCCTAACAGAAATAGTAGCAGACAGACGAACAAACAAAATAGATAGAACATAGAGGTCCGTAGACCAAGCAAACTAACAGAGTTAGATACAGAGCACAGGCTAGCTAGAAAGTAGATATACAATGAAGTCCAGCAAAGCCAGAAGGGCGGAGCAGGACTAAATAGGCCAACAAGGTCATGTGACCAGCAAAGGAAAAAAAACCTAACAGCAAGGTTCTAACAGTACCCCCTCTTCTAAGAGGATCCTCCGGATCCCCTAGGACCAGGCTTATCAGGAAATCTCCTGTGAAACGCTCTGATAAGTCTGGACGCGGAAACATCATCTGACCTCACCCAAGAGTTATCCTCGGGTCCGAAACCTTTCCAGGCCACAAGATACTGCAAACTACCTCTATACCGTCTAGAGTCAAGGATGCGAGAAATTTCATATTCCCCGTCCTCCACCACCGGAGGAACAGAGGCAGAGGCGTCACCATCCGACACAACAGCTTTTTTTAACAGAGAGACATGAAAGACCGGATTAATTCTCCAGGAGGTAGGAACCTCCAACCTAACAGCAGATTGGTTGACAACCTGAAGCACCTTAAAGGGCCCTACAAACTTGGGACCCAATTTCTTAGAAGGAATCCTCAACCGCAGATTCCTAGAGGACAACCAAACCTTGTCACCAACAGCGAACAAAACCTCCTGTCGTTTCCTATCAAAGTAGTCTTTAGATTTTCTGTTGGCCTCCTGAAGATTACCACGCACATCCGTCCAAACTCTTTCCAAATCACCGGAAAAATTCTCCTCCTCAGGCACGGCAGATCCCAACTTGGAGAACGACCCAAACGACGGATGTCTCCCAGAACAACAAAAAAAAGGCGAACAACCAGCAGAAGAAGATGTATGATTGTTCAGAGCAAATTCGGCAAGTGGCAGAAACTCAGACCACCCCTCTTGATTGTCTGCCACAAAACAACGCAAGAACTGCTCAACATCCTGGTTTTTCCTTTCTGTCTGGCCATTAGATTCAGGATGATATCCGGACGAAAACGACAAATGAATTCCCAACCTGTCACAAAAGGCACGCCAAAAACGAGCCACGAACTGAGGACCCCTATCAGAAACAATGTCAGTAGGAACGCCATGAAGTCTGACAATTTCCTTGACAAAGGCCTTAGCGAGAGTTTTAGCGCAGGGCAGTTTGACGAAGGGAACCAAGTGACACATCTTGCTAAAACGGTCCACGACCACCCAGATGACAGTAAAACCCTCAGAGGGGGGAAGGTCAGTTATAAAGTCCATAGCCAAATGTGTCCAAGGAGCACTGGGGACCTCCAAAGGACAAAGCAACCCTGCAGCAGGAGTATGTGAGGACTTAGATCTAGCACATATAGTACATTGGCGCACCCACTTAATGACTTCCTTCTGCCATCCAGGCCACCAAAAACTGCGACCCACCAGTCTCTTGGTCTCAGAGATTCCGGGATGACCTGCCAACCGAGATTCGTGACACTCAACAAACAAATCTCTCCTAAAGGTCCCAGGCACAAACAACCTCCCATGAGGAGTGTTAGATGGGGCATTCTCCTGAGCTTTAAGAATCTCATCTTCCAAAACGGAGTCTAAAGCAGCTATCACAACACCTTCTTGTAAAATGTTTTCCTCTTTCTCAGCACCGACTATGGGAGAAAAACTGCGAGACAAGGCATCCGCCTTAACATTCTTAGTACCAGGGATGTAAGTAACGGAGAAATTAAACCGCGAGAAAAACAGTGCCCACCTAGCCTGACGGGCATTCAGGCGCTTGGCAGCATCAAGATATATCAGATTTTTATGATCCGTAAGAACCTGAACGGGAAATTCCGCACCTTCCAAGAAGTGGCGCCAGTGTTCAAATGCGAGTTTAATAGCCAATAATTCCCGATTACCAATATCGTAATTCAATTCAGTCTCCGAAAATTTTTTTGAAAAAAAGGCACAGGGATGTAATCCATCCCCGTTATCCTGAGACAATACTGCGCCAACCCCCACAGAGGAAGCATCAACCTCAACCAAAAACGGCCTAGTAACATCAGGCTGCATAAGGATGGGAGCAGAGGTGAACCTCTCCTTGAGATACACAAAAGCTTCAATGGCCTCAGAAGACCACTGAACCGCATCAGCACCTTTCCTGGTGAGATCAGTCAGAGGTTTGACAATACTAGAAAAATTTTTTATGAACTTTCTATAGTAATTGGCGAAACCCAAAAACCTCTGTATCGATTTCAAACCAATAGGCCTAGGCCATTCCTGCACAGCCTGAACCTTAACCGGATCCATCTCAAAACCTTTGCTGGAGATAATGTAGCCCAAAAAACTAATTCTCTGTACAGCGAACTCACATTTCTCCAGCTTAGCAAAAAGCGAATTGTCCATTAATAACTGTAATACCTCACGCACGCTCCGCCAATGAGACTCCAGATCTGGCGAATAAATCAAAATGTCATCCAAATACACAACCACATTTTTACCGATCAAAGGTCTAAGGATGTCATTAATCAGATTCTGAAAAAATGCAGGAGCATTAGTAAGACCAAAAGGCATAACCAGATTCTCAAAATGACCCACAGGAGTGTTAAAAGCAGTCTTCCATTCATCACCCTCCTTCATGCGCAACAGATTGTATGCCCCCTTAAGGTCAATTTTAGAGAACCACTTGGCCCCCACTAACTGGTTAAACAGATCAGGAATCAATGGCAGTGGGTAAGGATTGCGTACCGTAATTTTGTTAATCTCACGAAAATCCAGACAAGGACGTAAACCGCCGTCCTTTTTTTTTACAAAAAAAAATCCAACCGCCACAGGAGACTTAGAGGGCCTAATGTGACCGGCGGCCAAGCTTGTCTGTATGTATTCCTCCAAAGCCTTCCTCTCAGGAATAGTAAGGTTAAATAAACGACTTTTAGGAAGAGTCGCTCCAGGGACAAATTCAATAGAACAATCATAGTCTCTATGGGGAGACAAAACCTGCGATTCTTTCTCAGAAAAAACTCTCCAAAAATCCTGAATAGGAACAGGCAATTCTCCCCTATCCAAAGCTGCAATACGCCCGTTACAACACTTGTCATAACATTTATGGCTCCAGGATTTAATTTCACTGGTAGACCAATCCAGTACAGGATTGTGAAATTTTAACCAGGGCAAACCCAATATTACTGGAGAAGGCAAGTTATTCAACACTACCAAATCCAATTTCTCATGGTGAACACCATTAATAGTGAGAGGAAATTCACTGACCTTGAGAGTAATATTCTTCAAAGGGGAGCCATCCACAGAAACCACAGCAATGGGGGATGATAAAGGTTCAGGTTTTAAATTGAGTTTTTCCACGAATCCCCCATCAATTACATTCAGTGTAGACCCGCAATCAACAAACACCCGAAATTCCATCAATTTTTTCTGAGCAATCGTGGAAGCAGCTAAAAATACACCCTTGGAATTTAAACAGGCAATACGGGCGTGACTGACCATTTTTTTTTCTTTCTTCATACGAAGCTCACAGCCTTTAATCAAATGACCAGATTTTCCGCAATAGAAACACAAGCCTTCCGAAAAACGACGGTCTTTTTCTTGAGAGCGAGGTGCCACCGATCCAATCTCCATCGGTTCACCACTGTTAATACACACATTATCATAACCAGAAACTGACATAGCAGAGGATTTGCTCTCATTAACCCTAGCACGCAGTCTTCTATCCACCCGTATAGCTAATTGCATAGCCTGTTGCAAATCCTCAGGTGTAGGATAAGCAATTAGCAGGTCTTTAACCCTTTCACTGAGCCCAGCAAGAAATAGACTTTTCAGAGCAGAATCGTTCCACCCTGTTTGAGTGGACCAACGACGAAAATGTGTACAATATTTTTCCACATTACCCGATCCTTGTTTTAAACGTCTCAACTCAGTCTCAGCTGATGCGACACGGTCAGGATCATCATATAATAGTCCCAAAGCAGAAAAAAAACTATCCACTGATCTGAAGCATGAATCACTAGGTTGCAAAGAAAAGGCCCACTCCTGAGGCTCTTTGCGCAAAAGTGACATTATGAACCCTACGCGCTGGGATTCATCCCCAGAGGACTTAGGTCTCAAACGAAAATACAATAAGCAAGCATTTTTAAATGAAAAAAATTCTCGGTGTTCACCAAAAAATAAATCCGGCAAACATACCTTAGGCTCCAAGAAATGTGCTCCAGGACAGTTACTCACGTGCTGACGGAGCTCGGCCACCTCCAGAGAGAGTCCCTGCAGGCGATGAGCCAAATCCTGAACCGACACCATGATGGAACAGAAAAATCTTTCCTTAGAGAATTTGCTGGCTGGACTTACTGTTATGTTCTGCTACCAAAGCTAAGGAAAGAGAGGAGATCTGTCCCTACTATAGGACTCAGCTGAATCCCTACGATGTAACAGGGAACCTGATCCTGCGATCAGACCTGCTAAAGTCCTAATCTAGTCTGTACGGAGACCTATAGATGTGGGGAGGGAATCCCTACAAGTACTAAGGACTGGGAGGAATATGGGACACCTCCTAACAGAAATAGTAGCAGACAGACGAACAAACAAAATAGATAGAACATAGAGGTCCGTAGACCAAGCAAACTAACAGAGTTAGATACAGAGCACAGGCTAGCTAGAAAGTAGATATACAATGAAGTCCAGCAAAGCCAGAAGGGCGGAGCAGGACTAAATAGGCCAACAAGGTCATGTGACCAGCAAAGGAAAAAAAACCTAACAGCAAGGTTCTAACATAGACGTCCCGTCCCGTGTCACTAAAACTGATTTCTCACATCATATCCCTAACACCATTAACATGACACTCACAATTTGATGCAACACTAATGTCTACTACATTTGTGATCGCCTTCTTCGGGGCGCTATGTATAAGTGAATTAGTCCCTCAATCCAAAATTACCACCAGTGGAGGCTTATTACACCAGGACGTAGTCATAGCCAATAATGCAATACGTCTACGCATACACCAATTGAAAACGGTTCCAGCGGGCAGGGGTACTTGGGTACTTCTACAACCCACAAACGGTACACTGAGTCGGGTAACAAAAGTAAAAACATATCTAACCATCAGATCACAAAGTAATTTCTTCCTATCACACATTGATGGAACGCCATTATCAAGATACCTGTTCCAAGCTATATTTAATAAATGCATAACATCGGCAGGGAACCACCCCAAAGATTACGGGACACACTCATTCCGCATAGGTGCGGCCACGGAAGCAGCAAGAGCAGGACTGTCAGAAACGGAAGTTCAGAGGATAGGGAGATGGCAATCCACGTGTTTGGCGAGATACATAAGACCGGACTTGTTATCCTAACGTGGTTTGTTTCTTTTACAGGTGACGCTAAGCCAACAGTGTGAGTGATAGGCCACTCGTATATATATTGGGCACAAAAAAGGGCGAAAGTCCGCCCAGGCGGGAGGAAATTAGAGTTTCATAACACATATTTCAACTGGAGAGGTATTAGAGGCCTGCTATGGCCACAGGTACTAATGGAGGTAATCAATGTAGGGAGAGAGGCAAGAGGTCCGGTCATCTTAGTTATACAGTCCGGGGGAAACAACCTAGGTCATCACAAGAGCGCATAACTAATGGCAATAATGAAACTAGACACTGAGCGCTTCAGAGAATTTTTCACAAAATTAGCTATAGTATGGTCAGAGATTGTGCCGATAGCGGTATGGCAAGGTGCGCGAGACATCACGGCCATCGAATGGACAAGGCGAGTAATAAATATTCGGATGGCAAAATTTAGAAGAGACAGAGGCGGTGTAGTGATACGACACCGACAACTGGAAGGAGATAAAGCAGGCCTCATACGGCCCGACGGTGTTCACTTAATAGATATTGGACTGGACATATTCCTGTCAGGACTCCAGGACGGTGTGGAACAAGCATTAAGAGTGATGGGTGGGGGTCAGAGTCCTGCATACGAGTACGCTGGATCCTCCGTGGCCTGGAAATAGAAAGGACATGTTGGAGAGTTACACTTGTTGGCCAACTTGCCGGAGTGGGGACCCAGGGCATGCTGCAACAAGCTGAATTATTTTAGAAATAAAATGCCTTTCTAATGGAATGAGTATAAAGAGTTAATAAAGCTGTGACCGAGCCTCACCCATCCAGTTGTAAGAGTTACATTATTGTATTGTCCATGAAAGGGGGGCGGTAGGGGGGCTGAGCGTCTGGGTTTGGTTGGGGGTCCCCACAGTCTGCCTAGGCTAGATTCATTTAAAAATTCTTATTAGATACACAGGCGGTGCAGCTTGCTTCGCAGCTGGGCTACTACGCCTAAAGTATTGCCTAGGCTAGATGCAGTTAAAAATTCTACGCTGACTAGCAGACACTGAAGATTTGGAGCAGACCTCTGAGTAAACAGCTCTTCAGACTCAACCATCTGTGTTACCCCAAGCCATAGTGTATGTAGTTTCTTACAGTTAAAAGGGGGGGGTGCGACCCAACCCACCTGGAATTGACGATGACAACGTCACATAAGACACAGCAAGGGGACTCCCAAAATTGTGGCACAGACACCACTTAACCCTAGAATGCATACCTGTGGCCTTGCAGGCCCGCCCAGTTAATTGTTTTCTATTTTCTGCAAGATTACTTTAGTTAGAATTTTGAAACTCTAGGTATTCTTCATGTATATAGTTGTTTGTCATTTGAGTTTGAGTTACTCCATGTTATTTGCACACGGGCCTAAAGGGCCCCAGGTATGTGAAAGTGTAGATTTTTATGGTCATGCGTTCTAGGGTTAAGTGGCATCAATTGCCCCACTGTTGCTTAAAACGGTTGGTGAGGTGATTTTACCAAATCCCCAAGCTTTTAGTCTCCCAAGGATGACACAGGGGTAGAAATGTCCTTGCGAATCCATGATTTGTTCATCTTTATGAACGTGAGTCTGTCTACATTCTTAGTGGACAGCCGCGTGCGCTTATCTGTCAGCACACCACCAGCAGCGCTGAACACACGTTCAGAGAGAACGCTGGCTGCATGGCATGACAAGATCTCCAAGGCGTGAGTCGCGAGCTCCGGCGATTATTCCAGATTGGAATACGAAAATGAGCAAGGGTCCAGTGACACAGTCATGGCTTCGATGTTCACTTGGAGATTCTCCTGTATCATCCTCTCTAGGCATTGACTATGTGTCAGACTTCTTGTCTCCTGTGGCCTTGCAAAGGATGGTCTAAAAAAGTGGTGAAACGATTCCACAAAATTGCTGTTACCAGCAGATACTGTGTTACTGTTACTGTTTGAGTGATGAAGACTCGACAGTCCCACCGTTGGCAAGTTAGAACTGTGAGATTCACTACGTGCACCACTGGTGTTTTGTGGAAAAGCACATGTAAGATTCTGCAACAGCGTCTGCAGATACTCCTGCATTCGTCAATACCTTTTTATGGCAGGAATTATTTCGGCAAATATACTTTTGTACCGGGGATCTAAGAGTGTGGCAACCCAGTAGTCGGGATTACTTCGAATTCTGACAATCCGGGGGTCATGTTGCAGGTAGTGCAGCAAGAAGGCACTCATGTGTCTTGCGCATCCAGAAGTACCAAGTCCTTGTTGTGTTGGTAGCGAGGTAAGAATCATGCTTCCTTCCTCTGCCCTCTCCCTCCAACCTCGCACAACAGAAATGTGATCAAGGTCTCCCTCATCTGATGAGTCTTCCATCGCCAGTTCGTCCTCCACTTCTTCCTCGGCTCCTGCACCTTCCTCAACAGTTTGGCTGCTACCATGCGCCCTGGTTAATCCCTCTCCCCCACCCTCACATGCCTGCCGCCTTGGTGCTGCCAACCGTCTGGACCTTGGAGATGTTATCCCTTCCGCATACGACTCCTCCTCTACTTCCTCCACCTCCTCTTGTCCCACCACCTGACTCTGAATTCTGCTTAATGTGTGCTCCAGCATGTAAATCACCGGAATAGTCATGCTGATAATGGCATCGTCGTCAGCACTAAACATCTTCGTCGCCATTTCAAAACTGTGCAGAAGGGTGTGTGGCGCCACTGAGGGTTCAGTCGCCACAGAGTTACTGCATCTCACCCAGAGGTGTGGTATCTCACCCTCAGGTAAGGAAGGCGTATGGCTCGGGACCCTGACTCCTGCATCCAACACATACCCGCAGTGGGGGTAGGGCGAGATTGCTCCTAAGGGAGAACACAGTCCCAGGTTCCTAGCTGGTTTGAGGGTCCTATGTAGTGGGTGCTTAGGGGAGCAGCTTAGGGGAGCACATGACAAGGAGAGTATAAATAGGAAGCCATCTTAGAAAGAGCAAGCCAGACAGAGGAGGAAAAGTGACAGGAGCAGAGACTAGGCATGAGCTCTGCTCTGGAGGTGGGCCTAGCCTGGGAGGCCCAGGACTGAAGGAGAGAAGAGAGGAGTGGGAGCTGGAAGGCTCCAGGAACCGAAGGGACCCTACGGCTACGGGCCGTGCAGAAGGCCACCCGTACTCCCGCTGCTACCAGGAGGTAGAGGGGTCAGGCCAGATAAGGGGAACCGGTCCCTCAACTAGCGGAGAAACAGCAAGGCTCAACTAGAAACCGGAGGCTGCTGCATTTCATGTACTGCAGGCCAAAGTCCACACCAGTCTCATTAAGAAGGTAGCCACATAGGACCCAGGGGACGGAACACACGTCACCCGCCAAGGCCCGAGGATACCGGATAGAAGTGTCACTGGGTGTGAGGTGCAGGGAGAAGGCCAGAGAAAGGACACACAGAAGGGGGTCCTGCTAAGTACTCCAGAGCTATCTGTGGGTGGACTGAGCCCCTCACTGAGTATGCACAGCACGACAGGGGAGATTGCTCTGGTACCTGTAATCTGGACTACAACAACTGTGAGTAATATCTTGAGACGGCATCACACGGACTCTGTGTTCATTACTGACTCCCTGCACTACAACCACCATCATCCACCCACACTGCCCTGAAGCTACACTCTACCTGTGGTGAGTAATAATACCGTTGCTGCAAAACCACCAGCTTCAGAGGACTGTTCCGCAGCGACGGCCCCTTTGGCCGCACTCCACAGGTGGCGTAGTCAGACATTATAAAATCCATATATATACAAATTACCCTTGGATTGACCGCCCTGGGTCACAGACTGGGTCACCGCCACAGTGACTACAACCCCCAGCGTCTACCGGCCCGGCTCAGGGTACCCCATGGCCCAGGGGGCGCGTCAACTTCATAGGTCCCTGATCTGAGACCACTCCTGCAGCGTGATTTGCCCCACCTCTGGATCTCGTTGGCCCAGGCTATACGTCAGAATGTATTGCACCAGGGCTTGTCGGTGCTGCCACAGTTGCTGCAACATGTGCAGAGTTGAATTCCACCGTGTCGGCACATCGCATTTCAGCCGGTGAACTGGCAGGCCCAACGACTTCTGTAGAGATGTAAGTCGTTGAACTGCGGGATGCGAACGGCGGAAGTGAGCACACAGCGACCGTGCCCTCTGCAGAAGGCCATCTAGTCCGGGATAGTGGGCTAAAAATTGCTGGACAACCAGGTTCAACACGTGAGTCATACAAGGCACGTGTGTGACATTGCCCCGGCGAAGTGCCGCACCCAGGTTTGCAGCATTGTCGCACATGGCCTTCCCTGGTTGCAGGTCCAGTGGAGACAACCTTTCATGAAACTGGGTCTCCAGAGCTGACCACAACTCCTCAGCTGTGTGACTCACATTTCCCAGACATTTCAAAGTAAACACTGATGCCGTTGAGCCCTGCTGCCAGCATAGTAAGGAGGTGTGCAGGATTCCTTCTGCGCAGTTAGAAAGCAGGTGGCATTACCAGACAGGCTTTGGGTGCAGGTGGAGGACCGAGAGGAGGTTGAGGAGGCAGAAGCAGTGGAGGAACTTCGAGATAAAGAGGATTGACGCACAACTCGTGGGGACGGTAAGACTTGGACAGCAGCCCCTTGTCCTGCTGTCACCATAGTTACCCAGTGCCCAGTCAGCGACATGTAACACCCCTGTCCATGCCTTCTCGTCCAAGTGTCTGTGGTGAAGTGCACCCTGTCACACACAGAGTTTCTCAAAGAAGCGGTGATGTTGTGTGCGACATGCTAGTGGAGCGCAGGCACACCTTTCTTTGAGAAGTAGTGCCGAGTGGGCATCTGGTACTGGGGCACTGTGACGGACATAAGGTCTTGAAAATCCTCTGTGTCCTCCAGGTGAAAAGGCAGCATTTCTGTAGCCAACAGCTTGCAGATGGTGAAATTCAACCTCTTAGCTTTCTCATGGCTAGGAGGAAATGGTCTTTTACTTTTCCACATCTGAGGGACCGAGGGCTGGCTGTTGTGCTTAGACGGTGTTGAGTAGGGTGTCCCCGGCAAACTGCCGGTCTGTGAGGAAGATGCAGGCGGACATGTTAGGTTGCCTTGATCCAAAGGTGGTGCTCTCGATGTCGGAGAGCGCTCAACACTAGCAGGTGTTTCCACTTCCCAATGAACTGACGACCTGCCAATCACACTGGCTGTTGCGGGTAAAGAGGTGGCAGGTCTGCGTCCAAAAACATGTGTGACTGCTGTCCCCCCAGTCACAGAGGATGAAGAGGCTGCGGATGCACAAGATGGGGCAGACGGTGGTTGGCCCAGCTGGCTAGGCCGCATTGTAGCACAGTGAGCTTCCCACTGCAACTTATTCTTAATATCCATGTGACGGTACATGCATGAAGTACTCAAACTATGGATTTTTTGGCCTCTACTTAGCTTTTGCTGACAAATATTACAGATAACACGAGTTGGGTCATCCTTATCGATCTGAATAAATGCCCAGGCTATGCAAGGCTTAGAGCCCATGTGACCTGAAGAGCCACTACGACTTGTGGTCAGAGGCAGAGTTGTGTTTGAGGATGCAGTTGTTGACGTGCTTCCAGTACTCCGTCTCTGTTCAGGAAGGCGCAACCTAACCTCGTCGTCAATAGCATCTGTGATGCCCCGCTGCGCATCATCGCCCTGTGTGTTATCACACCCGTCGTCCTCAGAGCCAACCTCTTCCTGCCCTGACCGAAAAGTCAAGTTGTCGCTCCAATCAGGTATTTGAGTCTTCATCATTGTCTCCACCAACAGGAGTTACAGTTTGGGAACAAGGGTCTACATTATGCTCAGAACCTTCTTCATCTGGTCCTGGATCCGACTTATAAAGATTCTGGGCATCAGATCAGATCATTTCCTCATCTGGATTAACAGAAGCTCTGGAGCAGACCTTAATTTCCCAGGCTATAGTATGAGTAAACAGCTGTGCAGACTCAACCATCTGTGCTACCCCATACTCAGACGGGCAGCTGGAGACTTGGGAGCTGTGAGGAAGACTTGGGAGCTGTGAGGAAGCAAGTGCGATTGGGGTGACACCTCTGAGGACTGGAGTATTTGTGATGTTGAAATTGAGGTGATGGAGAGCCCACTTGAAGGAGCACTTGATATCCGTTGAAGCACCTGCTGTTTTTGTGCCTCATTTAGAATTTGTAGCGATGGGCGTGTCCGTAAGAATGGGATCGTATCACATTGTCCACGAAAAGAAGTCGACATCTTAGTTTGGCTGGAAGATGGTCTTTCTTCTGCAAATGTTACCCCCCCCCCCACCGTGGGGGGCCTCGACCCACCGGCGGACAGGCACCAGTATTGGGATAGGGGGGCTGGCCGTCAGGGTCCACCGCGGCTCTGGCACAAACCCGGCGACACAGAGGTGGCACGGGCAGGAACGGACTGGCCGTGTCGGCTTCTCACTTTTTGGATTTTAGAAGGGCATGACATGCCTATATCTGTGTCTCCCCCTCCTTTTACTCCTCCACCTCTTTTCTTTTCCCATGACTATTTGTACTTGTCACTTTCCCATGTGTTAGTTGTGTCTTCTGAGCAGTTTGTCAGCTTTTGGACACCTTTGAAGGTGTTTTCTATGTGTTTCTATGTGTTTTTGTTTGCCTGCCATTGGTTTTAACGGTGTTCGAACGTGTTCGACGAACCGAACTCGAACACTACGGGGGTGGCTCAACACTATTTGCAACCTGATGGAGGTCAGTATAGATGGACTAATAGAGAAAGTCCCACACACTGCTAGAAGGCCAAATATTTTTTCAGAGCTAGATGCAGACAAAAAATTATTTTTAATTTGCAACCTGATGGAGGTCAGTATAGATGGACTAATAGAGAAAGTCCCACACACTGCTAGAAACCCAAATATTTTTTCAGAGCTAGATGCAGAAAAAAATTATATTCAGTTTGCAACCTGATGGAGGTCAGTATAGATGGACTAATAGAACAAGTCCCACACACAGCTAGAAGGCCAAATATTTTTTCAGAGGTAGATGCAGATAAAAATTATTTTTAATTTGCAGCCTGATGGAGGTCAGTATAGATGGACTAATAGAGAAAGTCCCACACACTGCTAGAAGGCCAAATATTTTTTCAGAGCTAGATGCAGACAAAAAATTATTTTGAATTTGCAACCTGATGGAGGTCAGTATAGATGGACTAATAGAGAAAGTCCCACACACTGCTAGAAGGCCAAATATTTTTTCAGAGCTAGATGCAGACAAAAAATAATTTTTAATTTGCAAAATGATGGAGGTCAGTATAGATGGACTAATAGAGAAAGTCCCACACACTGCTAGAAGGCCAAATATTTTTTCAGAGCTAGATGCAGATAAAAATTATTTTTAATTTGCAACCTGATGGAGGTCAGTATAGATGGACTAATAGAGAAAGTCCCACACACTGCTAGAAGGCCAAATATTTTTTCAGAGCTAGATGCAGAAAAAAATTATATTCAGTTTGCAACCTGATGGAGGTCAGTATAGATGGACTAATAGAACAAGTCCCACACACAGCTAGAAGCCCAAATATTTTTTCAGAGGTAGATGCAGAAAAAAATTATATTCAGTTTGCAACCTGATGGAGGTCAGTATAGATGGATTAATAGAACAAGTCCCACACACAGCTAGAAGCCCAAATATTTTTTCAGAGGTAGATGCAGAAAAAAATTATATTCAGTTTGCAACCTGATGGAGGTCTGTATAGATGGATTAATAGAACAAGTCCCACACACAGCTAGAAGCCCAATATTTTTTCAGAGGTAGATGCAGAAAAAAAATATATTCAGTTTGCAACCTGATGGAGGTCAGTATAGATGGACTAATAGAGAAAGTCCCACACACTGCTAGTAGGCCAAATATTTTTTCAGAGCTAGATGCAGACAAAAAATTATTTTTAATTTGCAACCTGATGGAGGTCAGTATAGATGGACTAATAGAGAAAGTCCCACACACTGCTAGAAGGCCAAATATTTTTTCAGAGCTAGATGCAGAAAAAAATTATATTCAGTTTGCAACCTGATGGAGGTCAGTATAGATGGACTAATAGAACAAGTCCCACACACAGCTAGAAGGCCAAATATTTTTTCAGAGGTAGATGCAGATAAAAATTATTTTTAATTTGCAGCCTGATGGAGGTCAGTATAGATGGACTAATAGAGAAAGTCCCACACACTGCTAGAAGGCCAAATATTTTTTCAGAGCTAGATGCAGACAAAAAATTATTTTGAATTTGCAACCTGATGGAGGTCAGTATAGATGGACTAATAGAGAAAGTCCCACACACTGCTAGAAGGCCAAATATTTTTTCAGAGCTAGATGCAGACAAAAAATTATTTTTAATTTGCAACCTGATGGAGGTCAGTATAGATGGACTAGTAGAGAAAGTCCCACACACTGCTAGAAGGCCAAATATTTTTTCAGAGCTAGATGCAGATAAAAATTATTTTTAATTTGCAACCTGATGGAGGTCAGTATAGATGGACTAATAGAGAAAGTCCCACACACTGCTAGAAGGCCAAATATTTTTTCAGAGCTAGATGCAGAAAAAAATTATATTCAGTTTGCAACCTGATGGAGGTCAGTATAGATGGACTAATAGAACAAGTCCCACACACAGCTAGAAACCCAAATATTTTTTCAGAGGTAGATGCAGAAAAAAATTATATTCAGTTTGCAACCTGATGGAGGTCAGTATAGATGGATTAATAGAACAAGTCCCACACACAGCTAGAAGCCCAAATATTTTTTCAGAGGTAGATGCAGAAAAAAATTATATTCAGTTTGCAACCTGATGGAGGTCTGTATAGATGGATTAATAGAACAAGTCCCACACACAGCTAGAAGCCCAATATTTTTTCAGAGGTAGATGCAGAAAAAAAATATATTCAGTTTGCAACCTGATGGAGGTCAGTATAGATGGACTAATAGAGAAAGTCCCACACACTGCTAGAAGGCCAAATATTTTTTCAGAGCTAGATGCAGACAAAAAAATATTTTGAATTTGCAACCTGATGGAGGTCAGTATAGATGGACTAATAGAGAAAGTCCCACACACTGCTAGAAGGCCAAATATTTTTTCAGAGCTAGATGCAGATAAAAAATATTTTTAATTTGCAACCTGATGGAGGTCAGTATAGATGGACTAATAGAGAAAGTCCCACACACTGCTAGAAGGCCAAATATTTTTTCAGAGCTAGATGCAGAAAAAAATTATATTCAGTTTGCAACCTGATGGAGATCAGTATAGATGGACTAATAGAACAAGTCCCACACACAGCTAGAAGCCCAAATATTTTTTCAGAGGTAGATGCAGATAAAAATTATTTTTAATTTGCAACCTGATGGAGGTCAGTATAGATGGACTAATAGAGAAAGTCCCACACACTGCTAGAAGGCCAAATATTTTTTCAGAGCTAGATGCAGACAAAAAATTATTTTGAATTTGCAGCGTGATGGAGGTCAGTATAGATGGACTAATAGAACAAGTCCCACACACTGCTAGAAGGCCAAATATTTTTTCAGAGCTAGATGCAGAAAAAAATTATATTCAGTTTGCAACCTGATGGAGGTCAGTATAGATGGACTAATAGAACAAGTCCCACACACTGCTAGAAGCCCAAATATTTTTTCAGAGCTAGATGTAGAAAAAAATTATATTCAATTTGCAACCTGATGGAGGTCAGTATAGATGGACTAATTGAATGATGCCATGCCCATAAGATTTTACTTCACTAGGTGCAGTAAAAAAATTGGTATTCTATACACAGGTGGTATATCTTGCAACACAGATAGGCTACTCCACTGACTAACACACTCTGCAATAGGCCAAAAAGGATTAGCTTTGCTAGATTCCGCCAAATGCTGTGAAAAAAACTTGCACAGCACTGGCACAGACCTGCCTGGCAAAAACTGATAGGAACTGATGTAACCTAGTCCTGAAAAGGACTGCAATTACAATTAGTCTTTACTCCCACAATCTATCTATTTAAGAGCACAGACCTGCCTGATAAAAGTCGTAGGAAATGCTGTAACCTAGTCCTTAAAAGGACTGCAATCACAACTATTCCCTACTCCCAAGCTATCTGTAGATTTGTGCGAAAATTGGCTTGAAATTAACAAGGTATAGCGCACACAGCAACAGCGATGCCATCTAACACGCAGCTGCAGCAGTGAGAAAATGGTGGCGACGGGGAAAATGGCTTGGTCTTATAGGGCAAGGACATGTGACATACACTGCCAATGACACATGCCCTTGCTTGTGTGAAAAAAAGCACTTCGCTCCGTGTGTGCGATGCTGATAGGCTGACAGATTGCACCTCCCCACTGTAAATGCGGGAAAGAGAAAAAAAAATGGAGATCTTCATTATTCCTGCAGAGATCCATCCCGTGCCCCTCCCCCCACCCCGCTGTACACTCAAACTGCGTATTAACATTCATTTTCATCATTACTGAGAAAAAATCCAGTTATGATTTTGGTGCACGAACAGTTATCGAACATAACCTCGAACAGCCGAATTTTTCTCAAATCGTTCGTGTTCGCCGAACGGCTCGAACACCGCCCAAAACAGCTCGAATTTGAGATTGGCGAACAGTTCGAGTCGAACAGCGCTCATCTCTAATTAAGATGCAAAAAAAAGTATTCCTGGCTCCTGAGACCTGGGCCTTTGTATAGAAATATCTAACAGCAGCAGAAGGCAGAATTGGAATGGAGCCTCTTGTGCTATATACACTGCAGTCTGCTATATATATGCTGCCTGCCTGCCTATATACACTGCCTGCGTGATATCTCTGCAGATGGATTAGTTAGTCCTCAAAAGGACTGTTTGTTAAGAAGGATATGTGTAATGTACGGTTTTTCTCCCTACACTACCTAATACTCAAGCAAATTTCGCCCTGACACAGCAGCACCTCTCCCTACTCTGCCTGATTCCGGAGTGACTGTGACGAGCACAGCGGCGCCAATCACCGTAATGCCAGAACCACCATGGCTGCGGCATTACAATGAGTGGCAGGCAATCCGTGCATGTTGACTGGCGCTCTAAAGAGCACCTAACATGCAGGGAGGGGACCCGAGCTCCCACCGAGCAACCCCGGAAATCCTTGGCGAGCGCCGAGCATCTCAAGCAGTGAGATGCTCGGGCGAGCACCAAGCAGTAGCGAGCATGCTCGCTCATGACTACTGTTTACCTGTTTGTCGCTAGTTGCAGTGGGGGCTGACTAGTGCTCACCCCGTCCTCTCCCTATATATGGCCTATCGCAAGGGGCAGTCAGGGTTAGGTTTCCTGCTCGGCGATATGTGCTGAACCTCTTTAGGGACGTTAGTGGAGTCAAGGTGTTGTCAGATCTGCCTAGGGGTCTCCACTCCCCCTTCCCCTAGTGTTTGGGCTTCCTCCCCCTCTTCCCGTTATTGTGTTCTTAGTTTTTCCCTCACCTTGCGTGACACACATGGAGTATTTCTACATTCAGCAAAAATTGTGTGACAAATTTTGATGCCATTTTAACATATTTCCCATTGTGAAAATGTAAAATCTGGAACTAAAGCAAAACTTTGGTGGTAAAAATGTAATTATTCTTTCTTCACCGCCCAATGGTGTAAAATTCTGTGAGGCACATGTGGTGTCAACATGCTCACTGCACCCCTAGATTAATTCATTGAGAGGTGTAGTTTGTAAAATAGGGTCTCTAATGGGGGTTTCTGCTGTTTTGGCACCTTAGGGGCTCTGCCAATGTGACATGGCACGGTCAAACCAGCCCAGCAAAATATGAACTCAAATATGGCGCTTCTTTCCTTCTGAGCTTTGTACTGTGCCTCAAAAGTAGTTTTTGACCACATATGGGGTATCTGTATGCTCAGGAGAAATTGCACAACAACTTTTGGGGTCCAATTTCTCCTGTTTCTACTCTTGTGAAAATAAAAAAATTGGTGCTAAAAGATAATTTTTATGGGAAAAAAAGTAATTTTTTTATTTTGTAAACTTTTCTGAAACACTTGGGGGTTTAAAGTGCTCACCACTAGTGTTGAGCGATACCTTCCGATATCAGGAAATATCGGATCGGATTGGATCAGGCCGATACCCAAAAAGTATCGGATATCGCCGATTCCAATACCGGAAACCAATGCAAGTCAATGGGACACAAATATCGGAATGAAAATAAACCCTTTCTTTCCTTGTAGGTTAATTCTACATGAAGGAAAACAACTAACAATAATGTAGAATGTATTGGGGGAGGTGGTTGCCCAAATCGATGGGAACAGTGCTCACAGTGAAACATGAAAAGCCGGCAATTCAGCAGCGGCATACACCGGTACCCGACAATTTATAACAGAAAGAATAGAGCTTCACACATAGATTAGATAGATAGAAACATGTCAGTCACATATATATGAAGTACAGTGACAGTGTTGCTTACTGTACTTGTCATTTAGTGTAAAGGATTTATTTAAAAAAATATTAGTGTTTTCATGCACCGTCTCTTTAAAAAAGCCGGCCGGCAATTCAGCATCTGTACCCGACAATTTACAACAGAAATAATAGAGCATCACACATAGATTAGATACATAGAAACATGTCAGTCACATATATATGAAGTACAGTGACAGTGTTGATTACTGTACTTGTCATTTAGTGTTAAAATAAAGGATTTATTAAAAAAAAAATTGGCGTGGGGTTCCCCGTAATTTTAGTCTCTAGCGGAGGTTAAGCAGATGGCTGGGTCAGATGTTTAAAGCCTGGGAAGGGGGTAATACCCACGGAGCTCCACAGTCTACTAATATCAGCCTCCAGCTGAATACCTAGCCTTTACTAGCTATTAAAATGGGGGACCCCCCAAAAAAATGACGTGGGGTCCCCCCTATTTTAATAGCTAGCAAAGGCTAGGCAGACAGCTGGGGGCTGATATTAATAGCCCAGGAAGGGTGCCATGAATATTGGCCCCCTCCCAGGCTAGAAACACCAGCCGTCAGCCGCCCCAGAAATGGCGCATCCATAGGATGTGCCAATTCTGGCACTTAGCCTCGCTCTTCCCACTGCCCTGTAGCGGTGGCAGTGGGGTAATAGGGCTGGGGTTGATGTCAGCTTATAATGCCAGCTGACATCAAGCCCAGGTTAGTAATGGAGAGGCGTCTATAAGACACCCCCATTACTAACCCCATAGTCAAAGTTAAAAAAAAACACAAACACCCAGAATAAAATCCTTTAATTGAAATAAACACACAATTCTTTATTGTTCTAAATTAAACCATACTTACCATCACGCGCCCATTCCAGCTGAAGCCAACGATCTCCTGCAATAAAAGAAAAATAATAAAGCAACATCATCCTTACCTTCCCATGGTTCTCAGGACAGCTTCAGCTCTGCTACATCGAGATGACAGGCTGGACCGCAGCAGAACGCTGCCATCCAGCCTGTCATCCCGCAGACACTGAGAAGCGCAGGCATGCTTGCGCTCCTCAGTGTCTGGCTGTGACGGCATCCAGATGAGCCGACAATGAACTCAGCTCACCTCATGCACGTCACTGACAGCGTGGGAGAATTCTCCTGCGCATGCGGTGAGCGTGAGAGACTCGGCTGATCTGGATGCCGTCACAGCCTGACACTGAGGAGCGCAAGCATGCCTGTGCTTCTCAGTGTCCGCGGGATGACAGGCTGGATGGCAGCTTTCTGCAGCGGTCCAGCCTATCATCTCGATGTAGCAGAGCTTCTCAGTGTCTGCGGGATGACAGGCTGGATGGCAGCGTTCTGCTGCGATCCAGCCTGTCATCTCGATGCAGCAGAGCTGAAGCTGTCCTGGGAACCATGGAAAGGTAAGGATGATGTTGCTTTATTATTTTACTTTTATTGCAGGAAATCGTTGGCTTCAGCTGGAATGGGCGTGATGGTAAGTATGGTTTAATTTAGAACATTAAAGAATTGTGTGTTTATTTCAATTAAAGGACTTTATTCTGGGTGTTGTGTTTTTTTTAAATACTTTACTAGAAATTCATGGTGGTCATGTCTAATATTGGCGTGACCCCATGAATTTCGGGCTTAGGGCCAGCGGATAATACAAAGCTGGCCCTAACCCCTTTATTACCCAGTGAGCCACCGCACCAGGGCCTTGGATGAGTTGGATACAGCGCCAGAAGATGGCGCTTCTATGAACGCGCCATTTTCTGGGGTGGCTACGGACTGCAGTTCACAGCAGGGGGGGGCCCACAAAGCTTGGGCCTCCCTGCGCTGTGGATTCCAGCCCCCAGCTGCTTAGTTGTACGTGGCTGGACACAAAAATAGGGCGAAGCCCCACGTATTTTTTTTTTTTTACTTATTTCATGAAATTCATGAAATAATAATAAAAAAAGGGCTTCCCTATATTGTTGTGTCCGGCCAGGTACAATTAGTCAGCTGGGAGTTGGGGGCAGCCCGTTCCTGGATGCTGTACCTGGCTGGCATACAAAAATATGGCAAAGCCCATGTCAAAATTTTTGGGAAAAATTAATTAAAAAATAAATAATAATTTAGGGACTGCATCTTTACTAACTCCTCAAGTGTCATTTAGTATTAAAATAAAGGATTTATTTAAAAAAAAATTGGCGTGGGATCCCCCATAATTTTAGTCTCTAGCGGAGGTTAAGCAGACGGCTGGGGCAGATGTTTGAAGCCTGGGAAGGGGGTAATACCCACGGAGCTTCCCAGGCTACTAATATCAGCCCCCAGCTGAATACCTAGCCTTTACCAGCTATTAAAATGGGGGACCCCCCCCCAAAGAAATGACGTGGGGTCCCCCCTATTTTAATAGCTAGCAAAGGCTAGGCAGACAGCTGGAGGCTGATATTAATAGCCCAGGAAGGGTGCCATGAATATTGGCCCCCTCCCAGGCTAGAAACACCAGCCGTCAGCCGCCCGTGAAATGGCGCATCCATAGGATGCGCCAATTCTGGCACTTAGCCTCGCTCTTCCACACTGCCCTGGTGTGGTGGCAGGGGGTAATAGGGTTGGGGTTCATGTCAGCGCCAGCTGCCATGAAGCCCAGGTTAGTAATGATGGGCATCTATAAGACACCCCCATTACTAACCTACAAAGTGTTAAAAAGAAAACACACACTACACCCAGAAAAAAATAATTTATTTGAAATAAAACACACCATTTTATTTAATTCTTAGTTTACTAAAAAAAAATAGTTACCTGTCCACGTTCCTGCGCTGATCTCCCATGCACAGCTGTCACATCTGGAGATGGTGACAGCTGTGCATGGCTGCTGAAAGCTCACGCTGCCAGGAACACGTCCGCTCCCGGCAGCGTGAGCCCCTGACTGAGGTCACCGGAGTGCATTCAGTCAGCGCAGCTCCGGAGACCTCCTTTACGGCACTGCTGTACCGTGGGAATTTCTCACGGTACAGCAGGGCCGTAAAGGAGCTGACCGGAGCAGCGCTGCCTGAACTCCAGCGAACCCGCTTATGCAATGACGGGGCTGCTTTACGGCCCCGTCATTCTAGCGGCGGCAGCGGTTCAGAGCGGTCACATTCTATGTGGCTGCTCTAAACTGGAGATCATCGTGGGACACTCGTGGACTACTATGGAGGGGTAAGGATAAGGTTGTGCTTTATTATTTTATATTTTATTACAGGAGATCGATGGCTTCGGGGAATTAGGTGTCTAGGTGAGTATAGGTGTAGTTTTTTATTTTTTACTTTATTTTAGGTGGCGATCGGCGGGGACAGGTAATGTACAAACTAATTTATTTTAGGTAACCACTGGCCACCAATGACATGTATTTAAAATTTATTGGGGACACAGTAGGGCAATTTAAATAGTAGGATCAGGCTGATGGGAACTACTGCTCCCATCGAGCTGATCCTGCTGGCACGAGTGGACGGGGGACAGACATAGGCCGATGGGAGTAGTAGTGTCACATCGGCCTATGTCTGCCTGCACGCACACACCCACAGACATCGCACAGACACCCCGCACACACCCGCAGACATCGCACAGGCACCGCGCACACCCACAGACATCGCACAGACACCGCACACACCCGCAGACATCGAATAGACACCGCGCACACACTAATCATGACGGGCTGATGGTCTGCGAGGTGTGGCTGACCTGTGCGGCCGTGGGAAAGTTCATGTGAGTTCATGCAATGCAGTCAAGCATGAACTCACATGAACCCTCTGAGGGCACCGCGGCTACTTCAAATGAACAGCTGATCGGCATCACCTGATACTTCAGCTGTTCATTTGAAATAACCGGCGGGAAAGCGCAGCACAGAACGGGAAAGCCGGCGGTGAAGTCTTTTCACTGCCGGCTTCCCCGCCCGGGTCCTTCGCTCCCCGCTCCTTGGTGCTGTGTTCCCCGCCCGGTCCTAACTTACGATCAGGATGGGAGGAGCGGAGGATCGGCGTGGGAGGCTGTGGGGAAGCAGTAAGGGGCTGTGTGATTGTTTAAAAGCCGGCGGCTTTTTACCGCCCGCCGGCTTTTTACCGCCCGCCGGCTTTTAAACAATCAGGAGAATTGTTTCAAGCTGGGATGGCATTCTGATGACTGGCTGGATTGCAGCTGAGCGCTGCCATCCAGCTTGTCATCCTTCAGAGACACTGCAGAGCGCAGGCATTATGGGAACTTCCGATTCCGGTATTCGATATTGTAAAAGTATCGGAATTAAGTATCGGAATTCCGATACCGCGAATATCGGCCGATACCCGATATTTCAGTATCGGAATGCTCAACACTACTCACCACCCATCTATATAAGTTACTTAAGCGGGTCTAGTTTCCAAAATGTTATCATTTATGGGGGGTTTCCACTGTTTAGGCACATCGGGGGCTCCCATGGCGTCCACTAATTATTCAAGAAAATTTTACATTCAAAAATTCAAATGGCTTTCCTTCCCTTCCGAACTTTTCCGTGCGCCCAAATAGTGATTTTCCCCCACATATGGGGTATCGGCTTACTCAGGAGAAATTGAACAACAAATGGTATAGTGCAATTTCTCCTGTTACCCTTATGAAAATGCAAAATTGGGGGCTGAAAAACATTTTTGTGAGAAAAATGTGAAAATTTTATTTTTCTGGCTCATTGTTATAAACTTCTATGAAGCACCTTGGGGTTCAAAGTGCTCACCACACATCTAGATAAATTCTCTGAGGGGTCTAGTGTTATGTTCTGCAACTTAGAACTAAGGAATAGGAGGGAAAAGCTGTCCCTGCACGGAGACTCAGCTTAACCCTATGCTGGAGTGGGTGCCCTATTCCTTGTGAATAGCCCCACCGAAATTCCTGCACTGAACTCAAACAAAGACCTGTAGGAAGGGGAAAGGGATCCCAAAAAGATCTAAGGACTGGGAGCAAAAACAGGAGACCTCCTAACAGAAAAGTTAGTTGCAGAAATGAAGATTAAAGGGAACAAAACTGGTGGAACAAGAAGTCCCAGGATATCAATTGTCCAAAGCACAAAGAACTTAACAAGGCAACTTAGCCAGAGCATGAGCGTAACAACACTGATGTCCAGCGGGGAATGGGAGACAGGTGCTGAGTAATAAAGAGTGAAGAGATCACGTGACCAAGACACCCAGCACCAGAGGAAAAGACTAGAAGCCAGCAAACCACAACAAGATGGCCGATAGTAAAAGAACATAGATTCTAACATCTAGTTTCTAAAATTGTGTCACTTGTGGAGGGTTTCTACTGTTTAGGCACATTAGGGGCTCCCCAAATATGACATGACGTCCGCTAATTATTCAAGAAAATGTTACATTCAAAAAGTCAAATGATGCTCCTTCCCTTCGTAGCCCCGTTGTGCACCTAAACAGTAGTTTTCCCCACATATGGGGTATCAGCTAACTCAGGAGAAATTGCAAAACAAATTTTGGGGTCCATTTTTTCCTGTTACCCTTGCGGAAAAAAAATAAATTTGGGTCTAAAGTAACACTTTTGTGAAAAAAAGTTAAATGTTCATTGTTTTCTTCCACATTCTAAAAATTCCTGTGAAGCACCTGAAGGGTTAATATACTTATTGAATGAGGTTTTGAGTACCTTGAGGGCTGCAGTTTTTAGAATGTTGTCACTTTTAGGTATTTTCTGTCACAAAGGCCCCTCAAAGTCACTTCAAATGTGATGTGATCCCTTAAAAAATGGTTTTGTAAATTTTGTTGGAAAAATTAGAAATCGCTGGTCAACTTTTAACCTTTATAACTTCCTAACAAAAAAAGATTTTGGTTCTAAAATTGTGCTGATGTAAAGTAGACATGTGGGAAATGTTACTTATTAACTACTTTGTATGACATATCTCTCATTTATGGCATGAAAATTCAAAGTTTGAAAAATGTGAAATTTTCAAAATTTTTCCAAATTTCTGATATTTTCACAAATAAACGCAAGTCATATGAAATAAATTTTACCACAATCATGAAGTACAATATGTCACAAAAGCAAAATCTCAATCACTGGGATCCACTGAAGTGTTCTAGAGTTATTACCTCATAAAGTGACACTGGTCAGAATTGTAAAAATCGGCCTGATCATTAACGTGCAAACAACCTTCTGGGTAAAGGGGTTAACAGAATATATCAATAAGGGTTTTCTTACCTCTAATACATTCTACTATAGTGAACATTATCAATAACTTTAAAGAGCAAAGATCTGTGTCCTACTTGCTTTCTTAAGGAAAGACACATGGAGTAAGTGTATTGGCAGGTGTGCTTTTCATTAAAACCATATGGATGTTCCTTTGATTTGTTTTTTAAAATTCTTGTAAGAGAATGAATACGTTTAATATGCACTATTATAAGTACTTTGCAAGGTTTTGTTCACTTCTAAAGCAAGGAGTAGGTAACATTGCTATTATTGTAGTATACCCAACACCAGCACAAACTGAGACTCCTACCACATATACAGTATGCATGAAATAATGACAGTAAGCACCCTGAACTACTATACCTACATTTCTAACAGTAAGCAAATATTATATTTTACTTGAAAAGGTTGTCCACCTTTGAAGACAATTTTTTTAAATTAATGTACAGGGTATGTGTTTCGGCTAAAATAATTTTTTTAATTGGGTTTTTTTGCAAATTGCCTGCTAGAACTTCTTTGCTGCATTAAAACTGAAAGAAATGAACTGGAGTATAAGTTGTTATACTGCAGTTCATTTCTTTTGGTTTTGCTTTAGGGTTTTGCACTCTGTGCATGCAAGGGGGTGGCCTCCCTTTCTTTGAGCTGGGCATTTCGTTTAAATAGCTTACCATTGCTGAGTGTCCACAGTTGAGTCCCCATCCTGCTCGGCCCTTATTCACTTTGAGGTAATTTTTGACACATTGCAAGGTTTTAATGCCAGAGGTTAGAACCGTCCCGACTGGGTACGCCTTGGCTTTTACACTTTTTTTAATCAAAAACAGTGTTTGCTAATTGCCTTATGTTATTTATATGCAATATTGCTTTTTACTTAGTTATAGCAGGATATATGTTAATTTTGTTTCTATCTTGATTTTTTTTTCCTGCAGTGTCTATTGCTGTCTGCTAAATTGGTTAATTGAAATATACATACATACTGTAGATGAACTAACCAGGGGAGATAATTTGCTGGATTTTGTCCTATCAAATAGACCAGATACAATTTCATATATACAGGTTCGGGAGCATTTGGGATGCAGCGACCATAATATGGTAAGTTTCAATGTAATACTCAATAAAACATTTCAAAGGGGAAATGTAAATACCTGTAACTTTAGGAAAGCTGATTGTTCACAAATTAAGAGAATTGTTTAATCTTGTACATTGGGATCATGTCATGGAAACTGGGAGTACCGAACATAAATGGTGCATGTTTAAGGGTATATACTAGAATCCTGTAGAAAACTTATACCCTCTGGTAATAAAATGTCCAGAAATAAAAGGAAACCATTATCGATAAATAAGACAGTTCAAAGTACAATAAGACAAAAACAAAGGGTTTTCAAAACCTTCAAGGCCAAGAAATCGAAAATAGCATTTCAGGAGTATAAAGATCTCAATTAGAAATGTAAAGAAATAAATCAAGCTAACAAAGTTATCTACAGAGAAACAAATCGCCAGCGACATTAACCCCTTCCCGACCCGTGTCACACCGTTTGTGACATGGAAAACAGTTCGTTCCCGACCCATGTCACAGCGTGTGTGACATGGAGGGAAAGAGCCCCTGCAGCGCCCGCGAGCGGGGTCGCTCAGGTGTCACAGTTGCTACTGCAACTAGACAACCTGTAGTTGACCCCACAGGGGGTGGATTAACCCCCCCGTGCCTAAAACCCCTCCGATTGGCAGTTTCACTTTCACTTTTAGTGAAACTGCCAATCGGAATGAATGAAATATTTCACCAATGGAAATTGGTGAAATATTTACTTTCTGGGCATGGCCTGATGCTTATAGCATCAGCCATTGGCTGGGGGGAGTGTCACCTCTGTGTCACCCCCCCAGATCTGATTGGGGGCTAGCGTCACATGGACACTAGCTCCAATCAGATGTCGAGCGGTGTATTTACTATGGCTGACCAAACTTTCCAGATCCATCCCTTCCGTGGAGCCAGAGGAGTTTTGTCACGCCGATCCGCTGCTGCCACAGATCATCTGCCCCGCCGCCGATCGTCTGCCACCTCCATCGCCGCCACCGATCCTCTGCACCCGCCGCTGCCACCGCTGCTGATCTGCCGCCGACCCCCTGCACCCGCTGCTGCCTCCGCTGCTGATCCGCTGCCGGTAGTATCCCCCCCCTTATCAGATTTCCAGCCCCCACTTCCCCCCCCACCCCCCCCTCCACCCCCCTTCCACCCCAGTCCCAATTTCTCACCTGTACCCCGACCTCCGCTCCCTCCCTCTCCCACGTCTTCATCCACCGGCTGCTGCTCTCCTTCTGACAGCCGGTGGACTGTGATCACAGGCAGCAGCAGACTCAGTGTAAATCTCCTGTGCCTGTGATCACACCACCATCCCCCAGTCCCAGGGATCACACCATCATCCCCCAGTCCTAGTGATCTCACCCACCATCCCCCAGTCCTAGTGATCTCACCCCCCCAGTGATCACCCGCCCCCTCCCCCGTCCGAGTGATCACCCCCCCTGCTGCTGCCAGCTACTGCCTGCCGGCCCCTACCCCCCTTGCTGCTGCCGACTCCTGCCCCCCTTTCTGCCCCTTCTGCCCCAGTGATACCCCCCCTGCTGCTGTTGGCTCTTCTATCTCCTCAGCCTCCCCCTGCGCCCCGTGCGCCTGAGCGCGCCCCCTCCTGCGCCCCGTGCGCCTGAGCGCGCCCCCTCCTGCGCCCCGTGCGCCTGAGCGCGCCCCCTCCTGCGCCCCGTGCGCCTGAGCGCGCCCCCTCCTGCGCCCCGTGCGCCTGAGCGCGCCCCCTCCTGCGCCCCGTACGCCTGAGCACGCCCCCTCCTGCGCCCCGTACGCCTGAGCGCGCCCCCTCCTGCGCCCCGTACGCCTGAGCACGCCCCCTCCTGCGCCCCGTACGCCTGAGCGCGCCCCCTCCTGCGCCCCGTACGCCTCCACACGTGATTTACACCAAGCACTCACACATACACACGTACACTCATACTAATAATAAAGTTTAGATTTTTTTTTTCCCCACAGCACACAAAATGTCCCGCCCGTCCCGCCCTAGGGCGTACTCAGCTGAGGAGGCATATTCATTTATTGCCTCCGAAGCTGATAGTGAGGGAGAGGACCCCACGTTCCTCTATTCCTCTCATTCTTCCTCCTCCAGTGACACCGAGCCGGCACCAAGACGACGTCAGAGGTCAAGGCATCGTCCGGAGGCCGTGGAAGAAGACCCACAGCCATCTGTAAGTAACCCTCAACCTGGTGCTAGTCAAGCCCAACCTAGCACCAGTGCCCCGGTGTGGACCCCCGTCCCTGAAAATTACGCTCCGCGGATTCCTGATTTCCTTCCCCAATCAGGAATCCAGTTCGAGACAGCAAACCTCAGGGAAATAGACTTTTTCAAAGTCTATTTCTCTGAGGCCATTGTCAGTCTCATGGTGGAGCAGACTAACATTTACGCCCAACAATTTTTGTCTGCAAACCCAAATTCAATGTTTTCTACTTGGAGTCCCGTTGACTCAGTAGAAATGTTAAAATATTGGGGACTGGTACTTCACATGGGGATTGTGAAGAAACCAGAAATCCGTCAATACTGGAGTACCGATATTTTATATCAAACTCCAGTGTTCGGAATGGTGATGACCCGCAAAAGATTTGAGGTCATTCACAAATTTTTGCATTTCAGGGATAACACGGACAGCCTTCCCCGCGATGACCCGAATTTTGACAGACTGTTCAAAATTCGTCCAGTCATAGAACACTTCAGCAACAAGTTTGCTGAAGTGTACGTTCCCCAAAGGGAAATTTCTGTGGATGAATCCCTCATCCACTTCAAAGGGAGGCTTCAATTCCGACAATACCTGCCCAGTAAGAGGGCCAGGTACGGAATAAAGCTCTACAAGCTGTGCGAGAGTGCCTCAGGGTACACTCACAGCTTTAGAGTTTACGAAGGAAAGGATTCGAGGATTCAGCCCCCAGAATGTCCACCTGCTCTGAAGGTAAGTGGGAAAATAGTGTGGGATTTGATCCGCCCACTGCTTGATAAAGGTTACCATCTATACGTTGATAACTTTTATACAAGCATTCCCCTATTTCAGTCCCTCTCTGCCAGAGCTACCGCCGCTTGCGGTACTGTGCGCAGAACCAAGAGGGGTCTCCCTTTGACGCTAATTGAGCAGGTTTTCCCAAAGGGTGAGAGCCGAGCTCAATGTAGCGGCAACATGGTTGTGGTGAAGTACAAAGACAAAAGGGACGTCTTTTTCTTGACCACAATCCATGGTCCCGGCACCACGGCCACCAACGTTAGAGGTACCCCAGCACCGGTCCGCAAACCGGACTGTGCCCTGGGGTACAACAAGCACATGGGGGGAGTTGATCTTTCTGATCAAGTCCTCCAGCCCTACAGTGCGATGAGGAAGGCGAAAGTCTGGTATAAAAAACTGGCCGTGCACATCGTTCAAATGGCACTGTATAATGCATACGTGCTGTCACGATGTGCAGGCCAGACCACCAACACCTTCCTCAACTTCCAGGAGGCAGTGATAAAGGCCCTGATTTTTAGAAGCGAAGAAGAAGCGGGCCCCAGCACCCCTGGAACTCGAGTCTCCCGTGTGGTACCAGGGCAACATTTTCCTGGTGAGGTCACGGTAAGAAAAAGGTGCCGGGTCTGCCATAAAAGGGGGATAAGAAAGGTCACCCGTTTCCAATGTGAAACGTGTCCTGATAAACCGGGACTGTGTTTGAATGAATGTTTCAAAATTCATCACATGTCCCCGGACTAAACACATCCTGACCTTCCCTACAGAACTCACCCACACTAGCATGACATACAAAACATCACGCACACACACAACAACCTCACGTACACTACAACACACACCAACCTATGTCAGGTTGGTGTGTGTGTTGTAGTGTATGTGAGGTTGTTTGTGTGTGTGTGGTGTATACACCACACCACACACCAAACTCACATACACTACATCTAGATAAGTTCCCTGGGGGGTCTAGTTTCCAAAATAGGGTCACTTGTGGGGGAGCTTCAATGTTTACACACAGGGGCTCTCCAAACGCAACATGGTTCCAATTTGTTAGCGGACACCATGTCGTGTTTGGACAGCCCCTGTGTGCCGAAACATTGGAGCTCCCCCACAAGTCACCCCATTTTGGAAACTAGAACCCCCAAGGCACCTATCTAGATGCATAGTGAGCACTTGGAACCCCCAAGTGCTTCACAAATTGATTCGTAAAAATGAAAAAGTATTTTTTTTCCACTTTTTCATTTTTACGAATCAATTTGTGAAGCACCTGGGGGTTCCAACTGCTCACTATGCATCTAGATAGGTGCCTTGGGGGATCTAGTTTCCAAAATGGGGTCACTTATGGGGGAGCTCCAATGTTTACACACACAGGTGCTCTCCAAACGCAACATGGTTCCAATTTGTTAGCGGACACCATGTCGTGTTTGGACAGCCCCTGTGTGCCGAAACATTGGAGCTCCCCCACAAGTCACCCCATTTTGGAAACTAGAACCCCCAAGGCACCTATCTAGATGCATAGTGAGCACTTGGAACCCCCAAGTGCTTCACAAATTGATTCGTAAAAATGAAAATGTATTTTTTTTCCACTTTTTCATTTTTACGAATCAATTTGTGAAGCACCTGGGGGTTCCAACTGCTCACTATGCATCTATATAGGTGCCTTGGGGGATCTAGTTTCCAAAATGGGGTCACTTATGGGGGAGCTCCAATGTTTACACACACAGGTGCTCTCCAAACGCAACATGGTTCCAATTTGTTAGCGGACACCATGTCGTGTTTGGACAGCCCCTGTGTGCCGAAACATTGGAGCTCCCCCACAAGTCACCCCATTTTGGAAACTAGAATCCCCAAGGCACCTATCTAGATGCATAGTGAGCACTTGGAACCCCCAAGTGCTTCACAAATTGATTCGTAAAAATGAAAAAGTATTTTTTTTCCACTTTTTCATTTTTACGAATCAATTTGTGAAGCACCTGGGGGTTCCAATTGCTCACTATGCATCTAGATAGGTGCCTTGGGGGGTCTAGTTTCCAAAATGGGGTCACTTATGGGGGAGCTCCAATGTTTAGGCACACAGGAGCTCTTTAAACGCAACATGGTGTCCGCTAACAATTTGAGCCGAAATTGTTAGCGGACACCATGTTGCGTTTGGAGAGGCCCTGTGTGCCAAAACATTGGAGCTCCCCCACAAGTGACCCCATTTTGGAAACTAGACCCCCCAAGGCACCTATCTAGATGCATAGTGAGCACTTGGAACCCCCAGGTGCTTCACAAATTAATCCGTAAAAATGAAAAAGTATTTTTTTTTCCACTTTTTCATTTTTACGAATCAATTTGTGAAGCACCTGGGGGTTCCAAGTGCTCACTATGCATCTAGATAGGTGCCTTGGGGGGTCTAGTTTCCAAAATGGGGTCACTTATGGGGGAGCTCCAATGTTTAGGCACACAGGAGCTCTTTAAACGCAACATGGTGTCCGCTAACAATTTGAGCCGAAATTGTTAGCGGACACCATGTTGCGTTTGGAGAGGCCCTGTGTGCCAAAACATTGGAGCTCCCCCACAAGTGACCCCATTTTGGAAACTAGACCCCCCAAGGCACCTATCTAGATGCATAGTGAGCACTTGGAACCCCCAGGTGCTTCACAAATTAATCCGTAAAAATGAAAAAGTATTTTTTTTTCCACTTTTTCATTTTTACGAATCAATTTGTGAAGCACCTGGGGGTTCCAAGTGCTCACTATGCATCTAGATAGGTGCCTTGGTGGGTCTAGTTTCCAAAATGGGGTCACTTATGGGGGAGCTCCAATGTTTAGGCACACAGGAGCTCTTTAAACGCAACATGGTGTCCGCTAACAATTTGAGCCGAAATTGTTAGCGGACACCATGTTGCGTTTGGAGAGGCCCTGTGTGCCAAAACATTGGAGCTCCCCCACAAGTGACCCCATTTTGGAAACTAGACCCCCCAAGGCACCTATCTAGATGCATAGTGAGCACTTGGAACCCCCAGGTGCTTCACAAATTAATCCGTAAAAATGAAAAAGTATTTTTTTTTCCACTTTTTCATTTTTACGAATCAATTTGTGAAGCACCTGGGGGTTCCAAGTGCTCACTATGCATCTAGATAGGTGCCTTGGGGGGTCTAGTTTCCAAAATGGGGTCACTTATGGGGGAGCTCCAATGTTTAGGCACACAGGAGCTCTTTAAACGCAACATGGTGTCCGCTAACAATTTGAGCCGAAATTGTTAGCGGACACCATGTTGCGTTTGGAGAGGCCCTGTGTGCCAAAACATTGGAGCTCCCCCACAAGTGACCCCATTTTGGAAACTAGACCCCCCAAGGCACCTATCTAGATGCATAGTGAGCACTTGGAACCCCCAGGTGCTTCACAAATTAATCCGTAAAAATGAAAAAGTATTTTTTTTTCCACTTTTTCATTTTTACGAATCAATTTGTGAAGCACCTGGGGGTTCCAAGTGCTCACTATGCATCTAGATAGGTGCCTTGGGGGGTCTAGTTTCCAAAATGGGGTCACTTATGGGGGAGCTCCAATGTTTAGGCACACAGGAGCTCTTTAAACGCAACATGGTGTCCGCTAACAATTTGAGCCGAAATTGTTAGCGGACACCATGTTGCGTTTGGAGAGGCCCTGTGTGCCAAAACATTGGAGCTCCCCCACAAGTGACCCCATTTTGGAAACTAGACCCCCCAAGGCACCTATCTAGATGCATAGTGAGCACTTGGAACCCCCAGGTGCTTCACAAATTAATCCGTAAAAATGAAAAAGTATTTTTTTTTCCACTTTTTCATTTTTACGAATCAATTTGTGAAGCACCTGGGGGTTCCAAGTGCTCACTATGCATCTAGATAGGTGCCTTGGGGGGTCTAGTTTCCAAAATGGGGTCACTTATGGGGGAGCTCCAATGTTTAGGCACACAGGAGCTCTTTAAACGCAACATGGTGTCCGCTAACAATTTGAGCCGAAATTGTTAGCGGACACCATGTTGCGTTTGGAGAGGCCCTGTGTGCCAAAACATTGGAGCTCCCCCACAAGTGACCCCATTTTGGAAACTAGACCCCCCAAGGCACCTATCTAGATGCATAGTGAGCACTTGGAACCCCCAGGTGCTTCACAAATTAATCCGTAAAAATGAAAAAGTATTTTTTTTTCCACTTTTTCATTTTTACGAATCAATTTGTGAAGCACCTGGGGGTTCCAAGTGCTCACTATGCATCTAGATAGGTGCCTTGGGGGGTCTAGTTTCCAAAATGGGGTCACTTATGGGGGAGCTCCAATGTTTAGGCACACAGGAGCTCTTTAAACGCAACATGGTGTCCGCTAACAATTTGAGCCGAAATTGTTAGCGGACACCATGTTGCGTTTGGAGAGGCCCTGTGTGCCAAAACATTGGAGCTCCCCCACAAGTGACCCCATTTTGGAAACTAGACCCCCCAAGGCACCTATCTAGATGCATAGTGAGCACTTGGAACCCCCAGGTGCTTCACAAATTAATCCGTAAAAATGAAAAAGTATTTTTTTTTCCACTTTTTCATTTTTACGAATCAATTTGTGAAGCACCTGGGGGTTCCAAGTGCTCACTATGCATCTAGATAGGTGCCTTGGGGGGTCTAGTTTCCAAAATGGGGTCACTTATGGGGGAGCTCCAATGTTTAGGCACACAGGAGCTCTTTAAACGCAACATGGTGTCCGCTAACAATTTCGGCTCAAATTGTTAGCGGACACCATGTTGCGTTTGGAGAGGCCCTGTGTGCCTAAACATTGGAGCTCCCCCACAAGTGACCCCATTTTGGAAACTAGACCCCCCAAGGCACCTATCTAGATGCATAGTGAGCACTTGGATCCCCCAGGTGCTTCACAAATTAATCCGTAAAAATTAAAAATACTTTTTTTTTTTACAAAAAAATTCTTTTAGCCTATTTTTTTTAATTTTCACATAGGTAACAGGATAAAATGCATCCTAAAATTTGTTGGGCAATTTCTCCTGAGTACACCGATACCTCATATGTGGTCATAAACCACTGTTTGGGCGCATGGCAGGGCTCAGAAAGGAAGGAGCGCAATTTGACTTTTGGAGCTAATTTTCCAATCAAAAAGTGAAATGGCGCTCCTTCCCTTCTGAGCCCTGTCGTGTGCCCAAACAGTGGTTTATGACCACATATGAGGTATTGGTTTACTCAGGAGAAAATGGCCAACAAATTTTAGTATGCATTTTACCCTGTTACCCATGTGAAAATTAAAAAATTTAGGCTAGAAAAAAAATTTTGTTAGAAAAATTAAAATGTTCATTTTTTTCTTCCATTTTGCTTTAGTTCCTGTGATGCACCTGAAGGGTTAATAATCTTCATGAATGTAGTTTTGAGTAGCTTGAGGGGTGCAGTTTTTGGAATGGTGTCACTTTTGGGTGTTTTCTGTCATGTACACCCCTCAAAGGGACTTCAAATGTGATGTGGTCACTAAAAAAAATGGCTTTGCAAATTTTGCTGGAAAAAAGAAAATTTGCTGATGAACTTTGAACCCTTCTAACTTCCTACAAAAATTTTTTTTTTTTTTCAAAATTGTGCTGATGTAAAGTAGACATGTGGGAAATGTTATTTATTAACTATTTTGTGTCACATCACTCTCTAGTTTAGCAGAATAAAAATTCAAAATTTGAAAATTGCAAAATTTTCAAAATTTTTCCCATATTTTTGATTTTTTCACAAATAAACGCAAATATTATCGACCTAAATTTAATACTAACATGAAGCCCAATATGTCACGAAAAAACAATCTCAGAATTGCTAGGATCCGTTGAAGTGTTCCAGAGTTTTTAATTCATAAAGGGACACTGGTCAGAATTGACAAAAATGCCAAGGTCTTTAGGGTCAAAATAGGCTGGGTCCTGAAGGGGTTAAAATAAATCCCACATTTTTTTATAAATACATCAATGGCAAAAAGAAAAAAAACAGATGGCATCGGCCCCTTTAAAGTAGATAATAACAAGGTAATTATAGAGGACAAAGAAAAGGCTGAGATATTAAACAGGCACTTTTCATCCCTGTTCACCAATGAAATGACTGTTCCAGGGATCATTCAACAAAGCAAAAATCATAGTTCACCACCTATTATAACTAATTTAACACAAGAAGAAGTACGTCTGCATCTGAGAAAATTAAACATTGACAAATCCCCCCAGCCAGATGGCATTCATTCATGGATATTGAGGAAATTGAGCTCAGTAATTGACAGACTGCTGTATCTCACATTCTTAGACTCTCTTGTAACATGGGTGGTGCCACAGGAATGGAGAATGGCTGATGTGATACCAATATTTAAGAAAGGTAAGAAGGTGGATCCAGGCAACTGCCATTAGTAGTGTGCAAAGTTTTTAAGGGTATTAAAAGAGAGGACCTGAAAAAATATATTGGATAGAATAATATAATAACAGAAAATCAGCATGGTTTCATGAAACATAGGTTGTGTCTCATCAACATGTTGGGTTTCTATGAGGAGGTAAGCGCAAATCTGAATGTTGGTAATGCGGCTGATTTATTTGGACTTTTCAAAGACATTTGATACAGTATCACATAACAGCCTTATACTGATGCAGGGACTAAGGAAAACTATATGCATATGGGTAGAGAACTGGCTAAGAGACAGGAATCAAAGAGTCATTGTAAATGGTAGATTCTCTAAATGGGGTATGGTCAGCAGTGAGGTACCACAGGAATCTGTGCTGGGACCGGTTGTTTTTAAACTCTTTATTAATGACCTCGTGTATGGGATTGAGAGTAAAGTGTCAGTCTTTGCTGACTACACCAAACTATGTAGCATTTTAAAAAATTAACTTCACAGTACTATATTACTGTCACGATTCCACCACTCATGGTGTCCTATGAATGCTGTAAATGACAGCTCTGCCGCCCTATGTGCTCAAGGGCTTGCTGTCAGAATTGCGAGTGACAGCTCAACCGCCCAACCTGAGGCAGAGGTGTGAGTGACAGCTCAGCCATCCTTTCTGGCTGGGTCAGTGGAATCTGCTCCAGGTGTCATCCATTTAGGTGATTACAAGGCAATAGGACTCTGACAATGGTCAGACCATTGCCAATTATAGCTTTGCTCAAGTGGTGTGTGTTTACTCTGTGGTCGGAGTTGAATTCTGATCTTCATTGTCGTCTTTATATTTACCTTTGACCATCCGTTTGACTTGCCTCTTTTTCTTGATCCACTATCTTCCTTATTCTCTGACCTTGAACTGTGACCTGACTATGCCTTTAACTTTTTACTTTTTCTATTACGAGCCCTCTTGGAACTGACCTCAGGCCTCTTGACTATCCTGCCTCACAGCCAGTCCTTGAGAAGTGACTAGCATCACATTGAGTAGTGACTAGCGTCACATTACAATTGGCCAAAATACCTTTTTTTCTCTTTCTCCCACCAGTATGGAACCAATTCTCACACTTTGCAATCAATGATGAATCTGATTCAGATGGTTGAGGATCTGGCCATGGAGCACCAGAAATTAGAAGCGTCATAGTTTGAGCTGCAGAGTCAGTTTTCTAGCGCGATGGGTGCTACTCAGAACCTTCAGATGCCAGCAGTAGCTATGACAGCTGTACCTTCTAATGTACAGTTGGTCTCTATCAAACCAGTAGTTGCTCTCCCTGATAAATTTTCAGGGGAGAAAAATCAGTTCAGGGTGTTCTGGGAGAGCTGTAGGTTATTTTTTACTCTGTGACCCCAGTCTTCGGGATCCCAGTGGATCGGAATAATCATGTCCCTACTGTGAGGAGGCCCTCAGACTTGGCCATTATCTTTGTCCCCACAAGCTCCAGAATGGTCTTCGGTTAATGCCTTTTTTTTATGTGTTAGGGTTAATCTATGATGAACCTGACAGGATCCAGGTTGCAGAGGCAAAGATTATGACTTTGACACAGGGGGCAGCACCGCTGAGGATTACTGTACCGACATCCTGCATTGGTCCACGGAAGTGCTGTGGAATGATACAGCTCTCAGGTGCCAGTTCTGCAGAGGCCTCTCAGATACTCTCAAGGATGCTCTGGCTCTTCATACTCTGCTGTGTTCTTGGAGGAGGCAATGAAGAAAGCTATTCGGTTGGTTCAAAGAATTCAGAAGAGGCGTGATGAGCGACAGAGGGGTTGGTCATTCCTCCTGAACCTGTCGACTTACCTGAGGCGGAAGCAATGGACATTGGAGCTGTCAACTCTCGTGTCATTGGGCGGAGACATTGATGCAATCTCAGACTCTGTTTTTACTGTAGTGGTGCAGGGCATTTTCTTCAGAATTGCACAATATGCCCTCAAACAAGCAAGCCAGTGGGAAATGTCTAAGTCTAGGTGATTGTCGAGGAGGTCACCCAGACTTACAAGTACCTTTTTACTCCTCTGATAAAGTGTTGTTAAACATGGAACTATGTTTTCAGGACCTATGGTTATCTGCATTTGCATTCATTGACTGTGGGTGTGCAGCCAACTTCATTGATTCAGGACTGGTTCTTAAATTAGGATTAGGGACAGTTAGATTAGAGAGAGCCATTCAAATTTTCCTATTGACTGGACACCATTACTCCAGAACTTTGTCCAGCTGGTAAGTGGAGTTCACACTCAAGGTGGGAACACTTCACTCTAAGTCCATCTCCTGAATTTACCTGCTGGGTTGGTATTGGGTTTTCCATGGCTGCATATTCACAATCCTGTTATCGATGGGTATCAGAAGGTTTTTGTTAAATGGAGTCCCGATTGTCATAAGAAAAGTCTTAGTTCTGTGCAAATTTGCTCTGTTAGTCTGGAGGTTCTGCCAGGGTGATGTGTTCTGGGAAAAAGAGGCAGAGATACTACCTCCCCATCATCCTTATGGTTGTGCTATTAATCTTATCCCTAATGTCAAATTGCCTAATGCTCTAATGCTCGCCTGTACAATTTGTCGGGACCTGAACGTACTGCAATGAAAGAATATATAAACAAAAGTTTATGGAAGGATCTTATCCATCCTTCCTCCTCGCTAGTAGCTGCTGTTTTTTTGTGAAAAAGAAAGATAGGGTTCTCAGTCCTTTCCTCGATTTCCGTTATTTAAAATGACGGTTAAGTATACTTACCCACTTCCAATCATCTGAGACCTATAAAATCAGCTTAAAGGGGCTAAATGGTTTTCTAAACTTGATCTTAGAGGGACTTATAATTTGATAATTTGATATGCATCCGGAAGGGTGACGAGTGGAAAACAGTGTTTTTAAAGCGGTTGTCCGGTACTTTTCTTAAGTTGCCCAATGTATTCAACATGTGGGCATAAGTATCTCTGTAAATACCTTGTGTTGCAGATAAGGCCTGTGAGAGGCGCTGACATCCGCTGACATCACAACAAGTCCAGGCTGCAGCTGAGGGTCCCTCTTCTGCGTTGTGGGCGGCGTTATTCCCCTGCATCACACCCGGCATCCACCGCATGCTCTCCCTCTCCCCAGTCATTGGGAAAGCGCGCGGTGGATGCTGGGTGTGAAAAAAGTACCGGACAACTTCTTTAATGTCTGAGGGTCTATTTGAAAATCATGTTATGCTTTTTGGGTTAACCAATGCACCAGCAGTTTTTCAAAACTTTCTGAATTACATATTTTCTGACATTATTGAAAGATTTGTTGTGGTATACCTTGATGACTTTCTAATTTTTTTTGAATGATCTGGAATCGCACTATGAACATGTTTGTTTTGTCTTATAAAATCTGAAAGAAAATTTTTGGTTTGCTAATTTGGAGAAATTTACTGTTCAAGAAATATTGTTTCTGATGTTCATTCTATCTGCTGAAGGGTTTAAGATAGATCCTGGGAAGGTGCAGGATATAATTGATTGGGTTCAACCTCGGGACCTTAAAGTGTTGCAACGTTTTCTAGGATTCGCTAATTATTATAGAAATTTATTGGAAGTTTTTCTCAGATCGTTAAGCCTCTTACTGATCTTACACATAAGGCGGCGGATCTTAAATTTTGGTTTCCGAATGCTATTGGAACCTTTAGTAAATTGAAAGAATGTTTCATGTCTGCTCCAGTTTTGATCCAAGCTGATCTTCAGAAACAATTCATCGTAGAGATGGTTGCATCACAGGTCGGGGTAGGGGCTGTTTTGTCTCAAGGTCCCAAAACTCTGATCAACTTGCGGCTGTGTGCATTTTTCTCTAGGAAATTTTCATCTGCTGAAAGAACTTATGATGTTAGGAATCGCGAGCTGCTAACTATCAAATTAGCTTTTGAAGAATGGAGACATTTTTTGAAGGGAATTATTCATCAGGTCACAGTTGTGATGGATCATAAAATTTAGCTTATATTGAATGTGCTAAACATTTAACCCCAAGACAGGCCAGATGGTGGTAATTTTTTTCTAGATTAAATTTTTTTATCACGTCCAGGTCGGGGTCCAAAAATGTTAAGGCTAACACTTTATCATATAGCCTTAATTCAGTTTCTTCCCCAGAACCTTCATGCTCCATTTTTCCTCAGGGTATTGTAGTTTCTATGGTATCCTCAGAGTTTGGAGCAGAGATCTGTGAAGACCAGTCGTTGGCTTCTTCTGTTACTCCAGGGTCCAAATTATTTATGCCTGTATATCTAAAATTACGTTTCTTGCAGGAGTTTCATGATTCCATCTTGTGTGGTCATCCTGGGGTCACAGCTATGCAGAAAGATATTGCTAGACTCTTCTGGTGGCCATCCATGCTTAATGATATTAAAGATTTTTTATCCACTTTCCAATGCTTAGGAGTGTATGCTATATACAGAAAATGGTCATTGATTCCCCCCTCATTGGGAGGTGTTAGTGATATGATTCACCATGTTTGTGTAGACGAATAGTGATGAGTAAACCCGTGGATGTTCGGGTTTGCAGAATTCGGCCAGACTTTTTAATAAGTCCGGTTCGGGAACCAAACTGGACCTGAACTTGACTTTGGACACCGAACTCCATATAAATCAATGTGGACCCAAACTTCAGTGCTGCAAAATGGCTGTAAAATGGTCAAAGTAAGGGCTAGGGGGCTGCAAAAGGAAGAAAAGCGGGGGTAAGAGAAGGACACTTGCCCTTTAAACAAATGTGGATATGGAAATGACTTAATGGGGTTTTGTCACCATAGCAATCATGGTACAATAGGAAGTAAATGAATAACATTAACATTTTAGCAGTGTCTTCACAGAGACTGAGGCTTGCTACCGCCAGTCCAGTTTAAAATTTCACGCATACAGCATGAGCACAGTACCCCTACAAAAGCAGCTTACAAATTTTACCCACAGAGTATGGGCCACAGTACCCCACAGCTCCAAACTGTCTGCTCCAGTAGCATACGCTACAAATGCCGCAGATGAAAAACTGGTAGTATAATCTTGGATCGAGCTAGCAGTCCGCAGTAAGGCTTGCTACCAGCAGTCCAATTAAAAATTTCACCCACAGAGCATATTGCCACATTTTCCCCACCTTACCCACAAAACATGTTTCCACATTTCAACCACAGAAGCTGATAACAAATTTCACCCACAGAGCATGTTTCCACATTTCCCTGAGATATCTAAAAATGTCACATCCATTCAATGGGGCACAGTACTCCCACAGCTCCAAAATGTCTGCTCCAGTAGCGTATGTTACAAATGCCGCCGATGAAAAGCTGATAGTATGATCTTGGATCGAGCTGGCAGTCCATAGTGAGGCTTTCTACTGGCAGTCCAGTTAAAAATGTCGCCCACAGAGCATGTTTCCACATTTATCCCACAGAAACTGATAACAAATTTCACCCACAGAGCATGTTTTCACATTTTCCTGAGAAAGCTGATTAAAAATTTCATACCGAGACAATTGGGCACAGTACCCTAACAGGCAGGGTTGCAGAGTACACATAGCAGCTTAAAGGCACAGTACTCCAACAGATATAGGTTAAAGAATACACACAGTGGCTGTTGGCACAGTACTATCATAGGCATGGTTGCATAAGAGTAGAAAAATATATTTAGACGCACATCATTCTCACCGACACAGTTGAAGATTATAAAAACTTCTGGTTACGCACGGTACTATCACAGACACGGGTGCAGAGTACACATAGAGAGTGTTTTGTGAAAACTGAGCACACGCAAACCTAATACTGTCCCTCACTACAGCTGCGTCCTGTCACTACACTACGCAAAAATAAATAATGTAGAATTAATGGTGCTATAAAACTGAGTAAAATAGATAAATAAAGATTCAAGGGAGTAGTAATCCAACACTGTTTTTTGGTATTTTTTGTATTTTCTTTTCTTTTTTTTCATTGTCTTTATCTTTTTTTTTTGTTTTGTTTTTGTTATGGACCTGACTTAAAACAACCTACAATTTACAAAACTAAACTATCTATCTATAACCATAGAGGCATAGGTCCAAGTGGAGGAAGAGGTGTCGGTATGGGTGGAATAGGCAAGGGAGGAGTAATCCATAATGTTGTTTTTTTTCTCTTTTTTTTAATTTGTGTTTTTTTTTTGTATTTTTATTATGAAACGGACTAGATTTAATAAAACTAAAACTAGCAAACTACGAGGCGTAGGTCCAAGTGGAGGAAGAGGGGGGTGTGACAATATGGGGGGAAGAGGCAAGGGAGGGGTAATCCAACACTGTTTTGTTTATTTTTTTGTATTTTTTTTCATGTTTTTTTTATATAACTCACTTAAAACAACCTAGAATTTACAAAACTAAAACTAGCTATCTAGAACCATGAGGCATAGGTCCAAGTGGAGGAAGATCTGGACGTGGTGGTATAGATAGAAGAGGCAAAGGAGGGGTAATCCAACACTGCTTCTTTACTCTCTTTTTTTATGGAACTGACTTCAAAGAAAATAGAATGAATCCAAATTAAACATGAACCCAGAGTAAACTAATAAGCTACTGGAAGAGGTGGAGGAGGAGGTAGCCCACACAGTTTTTTTGTTTTTTTATTTGGGGCGGAAACAGCCAAATGAAACAAATGGCAAATAGAGTTGAAGACAGGCTCGGTGTGGCTGTTATAGTTGTCTAGCCATCAAAAGGTATGGACAAGTCCTGTAGGATCCACGCCTGGTTCATTATAATGAATGTGAGATTGCCCACATTGGCTGTGGATAAGCGAATGTGCCTGTCTGTGATGACCTCCCCTGCCATGCTAAACACACGTTCCGACAGAACACTTGCCGCAAGGCAGGCCAACACCTCCAAGGCATAAAGGGCAAGCTCAGGCAATGTGTCCAATTTAAAGACCCAGAAGTTAAATGCGTCAGACCCATCTGTCAGTATGTGGAGACGTGTGGAAACGTACTCTACCACCATGTTGTTGTAACGCTGGCTCCTGCTAATACGGACCATATAAGATGGTGGTGCTGGATGTTGTGGCTTGTTCATAAAGTTTTGCCAAATTCCAGCCATGCTAACCCTGCCTTCTGACGTCCTGGCGGTGCCCCAGTTGTATTGGCAACTTCCTCCTCTGCATCTGCCTTGTGGTTCCATTGAGCCCCCTTTGTCAGGTGGGAAAGTTTTTCTATCAAAGTGTGTTTGTATTCACGCATTTTATGATCCCTCTCCAGTGATGGAAGCAATGATGGTATGTTGTCCTTGTAGCAGGGATCCAGCAGTAATCTACACTGGTAACAATGCAGGCAACTCTGCGGTCATTGCGCAGGCACTACAGCATGTATTGGCTCATAGGTGCCAGGCTGCTCAGATGCAACATTAAGCTATGCTCCATCGTAGGTGTATCATCTGGGTACTCTTTATCCCACCAGCCACGCTCCGGTGATGCGTGTGAGCTGATCTGAGTGCCACCCTGCTGTGAACATGGTTGTTCCTCCTCCCCTGCCTCTTCTTCCTCATCATCATCAGCATCCTCTCAAACTGTCCCCTGGCTATACAGTTGGGTACCTGGCCGATGTTAGGACAGTAACCCACCCTCCAAGCCATGTGTGGACGACAGGCCTGTTAACAGTGTGAATTGGCTTTGCTGCTCCTCCTGCTCCTCTTCCTCCTGCTGTGCCACCACCTCATCCATCATGACCTGAATAGTTTTTTCCAGGAGGCATATATGTGGTATAATAATATTGGTGATGCCGTCATCAGTGATGGTCATATTGATGGAATATTCGAAGCAGCACAACATGGCACATGTTCCGCATGGAGGCCTACTCATTGGTGGTAAAGTGGTGTTGTTCTTACTAGTCCACTTATCAGTGGTCATGTGGACATTTTCACTGATGGCGTTGCGCAGCGCACACCTGATTTTGTCCGCAACTTGTTAGTGCAGGGCCGGGATGGAGTAGTGGCGACTGGGAACAACATACTGCGGGACCATCACCGCCATCATTTTTTTTTAAACTGTCCATCTCCACCAGCCATTATGGCAACATTTCAAAGGCAGTAATTTGGAAATGCTGTCATTCAGGATCATGGCTCATGGGTGGCTAGGTGGGTATCTCCTCTTCCTCTCGAGGATTTGGGTGGTGGAAAGCTGAACACTACCATGGAATGGTGTAGAGATGCTCGGTGACACTGGTGGTGATGGTGGTGGTGATGATGTCACATCCTCTCTTTGCAGGGAGGCAGATGACCCTGTTGATTGTGAGCGGGAGGAAGAGGCTGAGACCGCAGAAGAGGGAGCAGGAGGAGGCTCAGATCTTTCATGCTTTTTAAGCTGTGTACTCATGCTTGGAATTCAGATGCCTCATACAGATGGTGCTCAGGTTCAGAACATTTATACCTCATTTCAGGATCTGACGGCACAGAATGAAAACTACCTGTTGCTTGTCATCAACACATTCTCTGAAGAAATGCCACGCCATAGAGCTCTTTTGAGCTGTCTTTGGTGTGCTTATTTCAGCTGCATGGTGAGCAGTAGCAACCAAAGTACTGGCTAGGTGCCGCCCGCTGTGCCTTTACACCCTGCTCCCTCTTTTGCTGTGCTACTGTGGCAGCGTGGCCATCTCCTCTTCCTCTGGGCTGCGCACATCACTAGGATGGCCTCCACTCCTTGTGGGGTCTAGGACCTTATCATCACCCGCATCATCTTCCACCAACTCCTCAGCCCTGCCCTTCTTGCCATTCTGCACACTGCAAAAAGACGCTGCAGTTGGCAACGGAGTTTCGTCATCATCTGACATGTCCTGCGGTGGTCCACTGACCATGTGCACTAGCCATCCCACGTACTCATCCTCTGACATAACAAGTGGTTCAGCATCAGTACACTCAGTTTCTTCCATTTCTGGGGCAGGGCCAAGTGGCTGAGCCACAGAACCACCGGCAGCGGAGTTATCAAAAGGGAGAAAAGACTGCTGCATGACTTGGGGCTTGGAATGCTTGGCTGATTTGCAAGGGGGTGGCCATGGTCCTCAGGTGCAAACTGTGCACTTTCTGCAGTGGACCAGGTGGAAGATAATGCGAAGGAACTGGAGCCACTCTTAGCCATCCAATCTTACACCTTTTCAACATCTTGTGGCCTCATCATTAGTCCAGCAGTATTCAGGCCTACCAAAGGACACAAATTCCTGTCGCCTGCGTGCACCAGCAGAAGGTGTTTTATTTGGGCACACATCAGGTAGAGGATGACCACGTCCCCTCCCTCATCAGCCACACCAGCACCACCATCAGCTACACCACAGCAGCACCACGGCAACGTTCACATCCCCTCTTTGATGCTCTCCTCATTTTTGGCAGTGTTTTTTCTAAACACTACTCACAAAGAGATGGCGAAAGACTAGATTTATTTATTTGCAACAATACTAAAAAACACACACCAGTCCAGAAAAATAATTTGTTGGGCCTAGAAATGGCAACGAGACGGCTGATACAATTATTTATTTCTGAGACTACCAATGTAGTAGTGCTATATTTATTTGCAAAACTACACAAAAACACACAGCAGTCCTGAAAAATTATTACTTTGGCCTAGTAATAGCAATCAGACAGCTGATGCCAATTATTTATTTCTCAGACTACTAGAAATCACACAGCGGTTTAAAGGAACAGTACTCCCTCAGGTGGGGGGGAGTGCATAGAGTGGCTTAAAAGAACAGTACTTACACAAGAGGGTGGGTGAAGGAACGACTTAAAGTAACGGTACTCCCACAGGCGAGGAGATGCAGAGTACACACAGCAGCTTAATGAACAGTACTCCCACAGGTGGAGGGGGGGGGCAAAGTAAACACAGTGGCTTAAAGGAACAGTACTTCCATAGGCGGGAGGGTGCAGAGTACACACAGAGACTTAAAGGATCGGTACACCTATAGGCAGAGGTGTGCAGAGTACACGCAGCGACTTAAAGAAATGGTACACTTACAGGCAGAGGGGTGCAGAGTACACACAGCTTTTTTTTGCACAGTGTGCAATCACAATCTGTCCCTCACTCCAGCTGCGTCCTATCCCTACACTAATAAGAGGAGAATGGCGGCAGCACTCAAGTTTGGCACAGCTGTGATGGCTCCGGAAGTGCCCACAGTCTAAAAGCATGTTAATTGGCTGCGCTGCAGCCTTTCAACAAGCTTTATCAGGCTGTCACACCCAAACAGGAAACTGGACGTACAGTAAAATGTCCCTGTTTGGGTTTTGGTACCAGACACTTTCCCGTTCGGGTTCACTCATCAGAATAGACAAACTTATGGCAAAAATAGATTAATCTATTTTCCCATTGTATTCTATGGAATAATTGTCAAAATAGACAAAGTATCCATCGTAAATCTTGCAGGTCTGAGCACAAGGCAAAATTTGCTATTCAGATTCTGTGTAGAATTAGCTTGATATCTCCTAGAGAAAAGAAAATCTCCAGATTTTCTGCTCTCTGCAGTAAAATATAAGTAAAACTTGCATTCCTGTAAGTCAGGATTAGGGATAAGCAAACCCGAGCGGTACAGTCCAAACGGAAGTCCATGTTACTTTTCGGTTTCGCCAGCCTAATAAAGCTTGTTGAAAGGCTGCAGCGCAGCCAATCAGCAAGCTTTAAGGCTGTGGGCACTTCCGACCCAATCACAGCCATGCCAAAAATTGGCATGGCTGTGACTGGCTAGCTCATCACATGACCTGGCCTGAATAAAGGCCGGATCATGTGTTCCGCCGCCATTCTGACGCCTGGTGCCCTAACAGCTTGCTGTACAGTCCCATAAGAGCCTGGTGCAGTGTGCCCTCACAGCCTTGTGTAGAGTGCCATAACAGCCTTGCGTAAGGTGCCAAAACAGTCTGGTGCAGTGTGCCCGTAATACAGGCTGGTGTAACGTGCCCGTAATACAGTCTGGTGCAGTGTGTCCGTAATATAGGCTGGTGTAGCGTGTCCATAATACAAGCTGATATAGTGAGCGTGTAATAGAGGCTGCTTCAGAGTGTCCGTAATACAGCCTTGTGCAGTGTGTCCGTAATACAGCCTGGTGCAGTGTGTCCGTAATTGTGTCCGTAATACAGCCTGGTGCAGTGTGTCCGTAGTACAGCCTGGTGCAGTATGTCCATAATACAGCCTAGTGCAGTGTGTCTGTAATACAGCCTGGTGCAGTGTGTCCGTAATACAGCCAGGTGCAGTGTATCCGCAATACAGCCAAGTGCAGCGTGTCTATGTGGCACCCCAGGGGTCTGGTTTCCACAGTAACAGCAATGTTATGTCTGAGAGCAGGTGGGAGGTCTCTTGGTCAGGGATCCTATGCATGCCACACCTCCTGCCCAGTACTGGGAGGGGAAGAACTTCCCCTATATAAACCTAGGGCTGAGGCAGGGTTAGTGTGTAGAGAAGAAGTAGAGACAGAGAAGAGCAGCAGATATAGGAGAAGAACATCAGGAGCTCTGTGGGAGCAGTGCTATAAGGAGTCAGGGGCTGGCAGCTGCAGAGCTCGCCCTGACTGAGAAGCTATCACCGGACCCGGAGTCCGAGGCTGTGGGGACTAATCTTTACCCAGCAGCAGAAACCGCCCGGCAGGGGATTTCAGGTCCTCTGGCCAAGAAACCCGAAGGCACGGTCACACGCGTGGGACCAGCACCGCCGTCGTGGAGCGGACGCCACTAGAAGGCCCCGAGTCACCGGCCATACGGGTGAGCACCACACGGTACACTCAGGGACGTGGGCTACTTATACCCGCCTCTAGCAAGGTAGCCAGAAGAGTACAGTCAGTTTGGGAGGCCTACAACTCCGCCTGGCCAGGGGAGATCCCATCTGCTCAAGGACTGACCAGGCCCCGATCGCTAGCCAGTACTCCGGGAGGGTCTATCTTTATCACCAGTAAAGACCCTGAACTACACCGCATCGTCTCTGAGTGATTCCTGCTACCCCCATCATCCACGTCGGCTGCCCTGAGGCCATACCCCTCCCGTTGGGGGTGATACTACCACGCTGCACAATCCTACCACCGGCCTCAGCGGTCTGCCCTGCAGCGGCAGCTCCTTCGCTGCATTCAACGGGTGGCGTAGTCGTCCAACATCTACCGCTAATACAACGCCACTTAGTCTGACTCCCTGGGCACGGACCGGGTCACCGCCACGAGACTACAACCCTCAACAGATCCGGCTCCGGGTAAGCTCCTGCATGCGCAACGCTGTGCGACACAGGCCCAGGGGTGCGTCAACTTTTGGCGTAGTCGGCAGGATTTCGTGCCCGCAACCACCGGGTACTGCGTGCCTGAAAAAGACTGTTCAAACTTACCAGTGGTGAAGATTCCCGCCATCCGTGGAGGTTTCCCGCCATCCGGCGCCATCTTCTACCTTCTTCCCGCCATCCGCAAAGTTTTCCCGCCATCCGGCGCCATCTTCTGCCTTCTTCCCGCCATCCGTGGAGTTTTCCCGCCGTTGGACGCCATCTTGAAGACGCCGCGCGGGAAGAAGATGGGCGTGGACTCCGAAAGCGCGCGAGAACTGAAGCCCCGCCTCATGTCCGGACGTTGCGTAAGGTCCTGGAAGGAGCCCAGCAGACGCCGACGTCACAGGAGCGCGACGGAAGGTCCTCAACCCTGACGATCCACTGCGGAGCCGCGGCCTACGGAAGAGGATCATCGCAAGGTAGGCCACGGTCCACTAGGGGGGAGGAAGATGTCGGATACGGAGGAGAGCTTCACTGCCTCAACCCCCGCCAGCGCCACCGCTGCTGCAGTCATGCCTTTCACCATGCCCTATATCCCGGGAGCGGCCTGGCTACCCCAGTACTCAGGGGAGTCACATACCCTGCATGACTTTAGAGAAAAGCTGGATAGCCTCTTCCAGGTGTATCCCCTCACAGAAGAGCAAAAAGTGAGCATCCTGGTGGCCCAATTAACCGGGGCAGCCCAAAGGGAGGTAAAGTCCTGGCCACCTGGGGGGAGGACTGTTGCAGGGATACTAACCCGGCTGAGGGACACCTTTGATACCCGCACCTCAGCCGAGATCAAGCTTAGATTCTACGGATGCAAGCAGCGAGCACACGAGAGTAAAAGGGACTATGCCCTGAACCTACAAGAGGCCCTGAGAGCTATTATGCAGACCGACCCTGACGGCGTGGGAGACGAGGACAGGCTGTTGACTGAACAATTTATAGAGGGTTTATATTGCAATGCCCACCGAACCCAGTTGCGGGCAATGGCCTTACAGGACCCTCATCTGGGATTTGCACAGTTCAAGGACAGAGCCATCCGGGTGCTCCGAGAACCGGCACCAGGTGGCGTTGTGACCCACAGACGCCCCACTACCACTTACCACCAGGAGGCGGCGCCCTTGTCGGCAGGGCCTGTGGGAGCTGATGCGCAGGCTTTGAACAATGACCCGGCTCCAGACCTGCACCATCAGGTCCAAGAGCTAGCTAAAAGCGTTGCCGCGCTAACCCGAACTGTGCAGTCTTTACAGGTTTCCACTCCAGGGAAGATCCAGCTGGCATCCGGACCGGAGGACATCCCGTGGCGTCGACCAAGGAGGACCCCACCGGCCAGAGGAAGACCCAGCGACCGATACAACGAGGACGGACAACCCATCTGCCGCCGCTGCAATCAACCCGGACATATGGCAAGGTACTGTCCTTTAAACTGGCACAACCTGGGGTAGAGGGCCAAACCCCAGGAAAAAGATCATCAGGCCCATCGAACTGGCGCGACAGATATGTGGGAGGACGTCCAGTCTTGCCTGTGGTACTGGATGCCATCCCTATGAGTGCCCTACTGGACACCGGGTCACAGGTTACCACTATCCCGTACGTGCTCTTCAAGCAGTACTGGAATGACTCGGATATCACCCGCTACCCTGACGACGATTTGAGTATCATCGCCAGCAATGGTCAGCCCGTGCCACAGATTGGATTTAAAGAGGTGACCATTAAAATCGGTAGAGTTGAACTGGCGGCACAGGGACTGATCATTGTAGACATTGACAAGCACGAGAGTCACCCAAAGATAACTCTAGGAACTAATGTAATTGAAAATTGTCTTGCAGAGGTGATTTTCCTTTTACAGCAGGTTGCCAAGAACGCCAGCTCCGGCCAGCAGCGAGTGCTCCAGAAAGAGATCCGGGCACTGATGCGACGGCAACAGATAGAACTCTCCGGTGGTGAGATTGGTAGCGTAAGAATGTGTGACCCTTTCCCTATTGCCATGCCCCCAAAAAGTGAAATGATGATTTGGTGCCAGGCAGCTATTGGTCTGAGAGGTAGAGATTACCAGGCAATGGTAGAACCAGTTTACTCAGACAGTAGGCCCACCATTTTGACAGCACGGGGGGTGGTCAATGTACGCCATGGGAGGGTGCCCGTTCGCATAATAAATATCGGGAAGAGGGAAGTGTACCTGCCCCGGTATGCCACGCTAGCCAAATTGTATACCATCAATCAAAATTCCATACAGTCCGTAGAACCCTTGCCTCCATCTTCCCCGGAGAAAAGTAACGGCTCTAAGGAAACAATGGAGGACTGGTGTCAGCAACTACATTTGGGTACTGACTCCACTCCCTCACACCAGAGACAGGGAGTCTATCGGGTGGTTCAAGAGTACGAGAGAGTGTTTAGTAAACACCCGTTAGACTTCGGGCGAGTCAAGGGGGTAGAACACCACATCCCCACGGGAGACCATCTTCCCATAAAAGAGAGGTATCGACCCGTACCCCCTGCACACTACCAACACGCCAAGGGGATGCTTAGGGACATGAAGGAGGCTGGGGTGATCAGGGATAGCTGTAGCCCCTGGGCAGCTCCACTAGTCTTAGTCAAAAAGAAAGACAACACCATGAGGATGTGTGTAGATTACCGTAAAATCAACCGTATCAAACACAAGGATGCGTACCCCTTACCAAGGATAGAGGAGTCTTTGGCTGCTTTAAGATCTGCTAACTTCTTCTCTACCTTGGATCTCACTAGCGGGTACTGGCAGGTTCCTGTAGCAGAGGCGGACCGGGAGAAGACCGCATTCACCACCCCGATGGGACTTAGCGAGTTTACCTGCATGCCGTTCGGACTCTGTAACGCACCAGGAACCTTTCAACGATTAATGGAGTGCTGTCTGGGCCACAGAAACTTCGAGACGGTCCTGTTGTACCTGGACGATGTCATCGTATATTCCAAGACTTATGAGGACCACCTGAAACACCTGGCGGAAGTGTTCGAAGCTCTGGCAAACTACGGCCTAAAGGTAAAACCCTCCAAGTGTCACCTCCTAAAACCAAAGGTGCAGTACCTGGGACACGGGGTGAGCGCTGACGGAGTGGCTCCCGACCCTGATAAGATCACCGCAATTAAGGAATGGCCAAGTCCCTCCAGTGTAAAGGAAGTGCGGCAGTTCCTCGGGCTTGGTAGGCTACTACCGCAGATTCATCCCCGGTTTCACCAAAAAGGCAGCTCCTATGCAGGACCTCCTGATAGGCCAGTCCCGGAGTACTAAATTTCACTAGGGGGGAATGTGGCACCCCAGGGGTCTGGTTTCCACAGTAACAGCAATGTTATGTCTGAGAGCAGGTGGGAGGTCTCTTGGTCAGGAATCCTATGCATGCCACACCTCCTGCCCAGTACTGGGAGGGGAAGAACTTCCCCTATATAAACCTAGGGCTGAGGCAGGGTTAGTGTGTAGAGAAGAAGTAGAGACAGAGAAGAGCAGCAGATATAGGAGAAGAACATCAGGAGCTCTGTGGGAGCAGTGCTATAAGGAGTCAGGGGCTGGCAGCTGCAGAGCTCGCCCTGACTGAGAAGCTATCACCGGACCCGGAGTCCGAGGCTGTGGGGACTAATCTTTACCCAGCAGCAGATACCGCCCGGCAGGGGATTTCAGGTCCTCTGGCCAAGAAACCCGAAGGCACGGTCACACGCGTGGGACCAGCACCGCCGTCGTGGAGCGGACGCCACTAGAAGGCCCCGAGTCACCGGCCATACGGGTGAGCACCACACGGTACACTCAGGGACGTGGGCTACTTATACCCGCCTCTAGCAAGGTAGCCAGAAGAGTACAGTCAGTTTGGGAGGCCTACAACTCCGCCTGGCCAGGGGAGATCCCATCTGCTCAAGGACTGACCAGGCCCCGATCGCTAGCCAGTACTCCGGGAGGGTCTATCTTTATCACCAGTAAAGACCCTGAACTACACCGCATCGTCTCTGAGTGATTCCTGCTACCCCCATCATCCACGTCGGCTGCCCTGAGGCCATACCCCTCCCGTTGGGGGTGATACTACCACGCTGCACAATCCTACCACCGGCCTCAGCGGTCTGCCCTGCAGCGGCAGCTCCTTCGCTGCATTCAACGGGTGGCGTAGTCGTCCAACATCTACCGCTAATACAACGCCACTTAGTCTGACTCCCTGGGCACGGACCAGGTCACCGCCACGAGACTACAACCCTCAACAGATCCGGCTCCGGGTAAGCTCCTGCATGCGCAACGCTGTGCGACACAGGCCCAGGGGTGCGTCATCTATAATACAGCCTGGTTTAGCGTGCCCATAATACAAGCTAGTTTAGCGTGCCCATAATACAGCCTGATGCAGAATGTCCGTAATACAGCCAGGTTCAGCTTGTCCGTAATACAGCCTGATGCAGTGTTTCCATAATACAGCCTGGTGCAATGTGTCTGTAATACAGCCTGGTGTAGCGTGCCCATAATACAGCCTGGTGTAGAGTGCCTGTAATACAGGCTGGGGTAGCGTGCCCGTAATATAGTTTGGTATAGAGTGTCTGTAATACAGCCTGGTGTAGCATGTTCATAAACAGCCTGGTGCAGTATGTCCGTGACACAGCCGGGTGTAGTGTGACAGTAATAAAACCTGGTGCAGTGTGCCAGTAGTACAGCCTGGTGTAGTGTGCCCGTAATACAGGCTGATGCAGCAAGTCTGTAATACATCTCTTCCACAGTCCACAACATGATAGCTTCTTTCCAGGCATTCATTGACAGATCCAGGCTGCATATGTGGCACCCCAGGGGTCCGGTTGCCACAGTGGCATTGCCTCCCTCACAGGGGGGTGATGCCATGCCTGGAAGCAAGCAGAGCTCCTCCCCTTAGCAACTGGAATCTGGAGGCGGGGTTAGTAAGAGTTAGTGAGAGGAGTTGAATACAGAACAGTCTGAGGGAACAGTGAGGAGAGAGTGAGTGGGAGCAGGAGCTCTGCAGGAGCTCTACTCAGGCAGAGCGGGCCTAGTTGAATGGCCCAGGAGGTGAGACTGACTGAGTAGAGGAGCAGGAAGGAAGGCTCCAGAAGGAACGAGGGGATCCTAGGGGGTACGGGAAGTGCTGAAGGCCACCCATACGTCCGAATCTACCAGGACGTGGAGGGATCAAGCCACAGAGGGAACCGGCCCCTAACTAGTGAGAATTGCAACGTTCAACTAGAAACCGGAGGCTTCTGTACTTTTAGGGTGCAGTTGCCACACCCACAATTACATCGCCGAAAAGGCGGTCACAGAGGGTCCAGGGGACTGCAGGACGCCGGACAAGATCCGAGGCTACCGGCTCGGGACACTGATTGTGAGGCGCAGGGCAGGAGGGTGAGAGCTAGCGCAGGAAGACGACTGAGAAAGGCACACACAAGGGGGTCCCGTTAGGTGCTCTTGAATTATCTGAGGGATGGCTGAACGCCTTCCTTGGTGAACACAGGACGACGTGGGCCGTTATAATCCGGAAAGTGTAACCTGAGGAACTTAAGAACTGTGAGTAAACCCTGAAGACTGCACCCCACTGTCTCTGTGAATTATTGCTGCGCCATCATCCCCCTGCACCATAACAACATCTACATCATCTATAATCACCACAGCACGCCCTGGAGCTTAGCTCTACCTGTGGAGAGCTGAACCAACTCTGCTGCATTACCAACAGCTCCAGAGGACTGCTCCGCAGCGGCGGCTTCTTATAGCCGCATACCACAGGTGGCGTCACGAACATTATATATAAAAACTTTATTCCCTTTTCTTTATTCCCCTTTTATTGACTGCCCTGGGTCACAGCCCGGGTCACTGCCACTGTGACATCTCCCCTAGCAACGACCGGCCCGGCTACCGAGTACCCCGCAGCCCAGGGGGTGCGTCATATTGGCGTCACGAACATTAAATATAAAAACTATAGAATCCCCTTTTATTGACCGCCCTGGGTCACGGACTGGGTCACCGCCACTGTGACATCTCCCCTAGCAACGACCGGCCCGGCTACCGAGTACCCCACGGCCCAGGGGGCACGTCATATTTGGCGTCACGAACAGAATATGAACCAACCTGTTATAACCGGGTACTGTGTGCCTAGAGACAGTATTGTATACTGAATGTGGCGCGCGCCCCAGAAGAACGGGCGCCATTATGTGCGTGGTAAAAGACGACAAGGAACCTCCCATCGTGGGCCGGGTCCCAGAATAGCGCCAAAAGCTCAGCCCGCCCCATGCGCCTGTGGCCATATACCTAGACCTGTCCCTCAGTCTGCAAAGGTCGTCCCCAGGTGTGGCCGACAGCAAGCCACTGTGGGATACCCCCAGAAAGGGGAGAGGAGAAGAGAAACCTTGGAGACAGGGCGGGATCTCCAGCAGAGCAGCCAGACCGCACCCGGCAGGCACGATGCAGGGAGACCAGCCTCAAACTCCGGCCCGTGGCCTGCCGCCTGGAGCAGTATCCCTCAACCTGGAGGGAGTCGTGGCTAAACTGTCCCTGGAGGATACAGGATTCCTCCGTGATGAGGTACAAGAGCTGGGCCGGCGGATGGAAGAGGCCCAGCAAGCTGCCGTCACCATATAGAGAAGTGAGTCGCTGGAGAAGTTGGTGACCCGGCAGCAGCAGCGCCCCGGCGGAGCCGCAAACAGACCAGGAGGTGTCAGTCACAGGAGCAGGTAGGAGTGAGGTCCCTGTCTCAGGCGCGGCTGACGCTGCCCCATCCCAGGTCCCCCTGCCGGAACCTCCGCCCCAGGCGCTCACGCCCCAGATCTGCTCCTGGGCCTGGAACCATCAACTCCAGGCGCTGGTGAGGCAGACCTGCTCCTAGGCCCCTTCAAGAGCCGCCTGCTCCTACACGCGAATGGGTGTACGGGCGCACGCCCTGGGACTGGTCCACGGAGGTAGAGGATCGGAGCCTCCCATTGCTGCCCGCTCCTGAGCCCTTGGTCGCCCACAGGGGAGAGGAAGACCAATTCCTGTGGGATAACCCGGGGGGGGGACCTCATGGGTTTTCCCCGGGAGACCCGGAAGGAGGCTGCACGTCGTGAGGAGCACGGTCGGCGGGAGCTCCTGCAGTTGGAGAAGGAGCAGCGCAGCCGGCGGGTGCTTTGGGAGAGAATGGAGGCAAGGAACATGGAGGAGAAGGTCCGGGCCCGCAAGGCAAAGCCGGCCATGCCCGAGCCACATGCCGAAGGAGTGGTGGTCAAGTTTGACCTGGATGGAGCGAGTCACAGCTTGGCACCGACCTCTTCGTTAACCGGCGGGAGGTGGAGTCCCATCTCCAAAAGGGACATCCTGACCGAGACTTGTACCCCAGTGACCGAGTCACTTACACCCGGCACAGAGGGGAACAGGGCTGGTACACTCTCCATGTGCACCAGGTAGAGGAGGATATGCCCCTGCAGGTTGAGGCTGATGACCCGGCTGGGCCAGCCTGCAGCAACCTGGTGTTTCACAGGAGGGAGCACCACTATTGAATTCCCTGTTTAAAAATGTGTACATAGTTACCCGGAAGGGTACAGCAGCAGTGCAAAGTTAAAAATGTGTGCTTAAAAAGTTTATGCTTATTTGTTTAGTGTACCCGGTTAAGGTACATGGACTGATAGGTTGTGGACAATGAGCAGCCAAAAACGTTTAAACTGAAATAGTTTGCACTTATTAACGTGCCTCTTATTGGTTTTATATAAAATAAAGACCACAGAACAAAATCCCGTTTGGCGTGGCCGAAGACGTGGTTCAACAGCAGGATCACCTATGCCCTGCAGCCACGCCCAGGGCCTACGTTGAGGGTTTTCGGACGGGTCCCTCATTTTCATCAGAATTTCACCTTGCTCAGTGAAATGGACACCCGGTTGCAGATCGCGCTGTAGCCTGCTAAAAATGGTTAATATAAAAGAAAAAAAAAAGTTTTATGAGTATAAAGAAAAATGTTATTTAAAAAGTTTTATATAGTAACCTGTAACGTTTAAGAAATGTGCCTCCCATAAAGGGAAGAAAAAGTTGTGTATTATTCTTCTATGTGAATGCATTCTAAAAATTTGCATGTCTTTAAAATACCTTGTGTTTACTACGTTCCAACCTGTGGACGTGCTGTGTTTTACCAGGGGGGTATGTGGCACCCCTGCGGGTTCAGTCGCCACAGCAGTACTGCATCTCACCCAGAGGTGTGGTATCCCACTCTCAGGTAAGGATGGAGTACTGCCCGGGACCCACACACTTGCATCCAACACTGCACTACTCCAGACCGGCAGGAGGGGCAAGATGCGCTGCTCCTCTGCTGAACCCTGTCCCTGGCTGGAGTGGGGGGAACCAAGAGAGGGGGAACCATGTAGTGGGTGTGGGTGGAGGAAGGAGTTTAGGGGAGCACTTCAGTAAGTGTATAAAAAGGGATGGAACCATCTAGAAGGGTTCAGTCAGAGGATGACAGTGAAAGGAGCAGGAGCCCTGCAGGAGCTCTGCTCAGGAGGAGTGGGCCTAGTGAGAGGCCCAGAAGGTGAGACTGACTGAAGGGAAGAGAGGAGCAGGGAGAAAGGCTCCAGAAGGAAAGAGTGGATCCTAGGGGCACAGCGAGTCCAGGTGGCCACCCGTACGCCCAAATCTACCAGGAGTGGAAGGATCAGGCCGCAAAGGGGACCGGCCCCTAACTAGTGAGAATTGCAATATTCAGCTAGACACCCGGAGGCTTCTACATTTCCAGGGTGTAGTTGCCACAGCCACAATTAATCGCTAAAAGGTAGCTACACAGGATCCAGGGAACTCCAGGTTGCCAGCCAAGATCTGAGGTTACCAGCTTAGGACACTGCTTGCGAGGCGCAGGGCAGGAGGGTGAGAGCCAGCACAGGAAGACGACTGAGAAAGGCACCCAGAACGGGGTCCCGTTAAGTACTTCTGACATACTTGAGGGATTGCTGAACCCCCACCTCAGTGAACGCAGGACGACGTGGGTGGTGATAATTGGCCGTTGTAACCAGGAGCAACGTGATAATCGTGAGTAAGCCTTGAAGACTGCACCTCACTGTCTCTGTGAATTATTGCTGCGCCATCACCAGCCCCGCACTACACTGCACAACAACAGCTACCTCATCATTAACCATCTCAGCACCGCCCTGGAGCTAAGCTCTGCCTGTGGAGAGCTGAACCAACTCTGCTGCATTTCCAACAGCTCCAGAGGACCTGCTCCGCAGCGGCGGCTCCATATAGCTGCATACCACAGGTGTCGTTACTAACATTAAATATAAAAACTATAGAATCCCCTTTTATTGACCGCCATGGGTCACGGACTGGGTCACCGCCACTGTGACATCTCCCCTAGCGACGACCGGCCCGGCTACCGAGTACCCCACGGCCCAGGGGGCGTGTCACTTATGGTGATCTGTAGACAAAAATTCACAAAAGAATGTTGATGTAAATACTTTTATGCCCAAAAATTACAAAAGTATTCTCAAAGTGATACCATTATTGGCTAACCAGAAAAAAATATATATATGCGAGCTTTCAGATAAGACAAAAGGCTCAACATTTAAGAGATGTTACAGCAAGACATTTGTTCATGAGGTGTAAGGGGTGATGCCTCCTAATGATAAGTCAAAGAGATCAAATTTCGGGTTTTTAGTTGCAAATGGCAAGTCTGTGGGAATGTATAATTATCTGGTGGAGGTATGAATTGAATCCATGTAGTGAGTCATAAATCTAGGTGTTAGATTGAGTCCTGTTGTCAAGGAATTGAACATTCTTATCAATTTGAATTCCCAAATATTTCTCTCTCTGTCGTCCTTGAAATTACCTTTTAGAATTAAAACTTTTAGATCTGTCATACAGTGTCCCGGGTCAGAGAAATGTTATCCCACAGACGTGTCTAGTTCATTCTTACTTGTGTGTCTGTGTAAATTCATTCTCGTTTGTAGTTTTTGCATAGTTTCTCCAATATAAACTCCTTCTGGGCACCTTGTACATTGTATCATGTACACCACATTGGAGGATGTACATGAAAAGACATCCATGATTTTGTAGCACTGATTTGTGTTTGGTATGCAGACTGTATTTGATGGTAATATGTGGGTGGAAGTTATACATTTTTTGTTTTTACATGGGAAGGTGCCCATCACTGATGGTGATGAGAGGACACTTCTGGCAAGGAGATTCCTTAAGTTAGGGGGCTGTTCGTAGGAAAGAAGTGGTAGTTCTGGGAATATTTCTTTCAGTTTGTGGTCTCTGTGGAATATGAGTTGGAGATCAGCACCAATTTTCCTTAGGGTGTTCATGTGGGGGTTGTATGTGACCACAAGAGGAACCCTGTTGTTGTCTTCCCTCTGTCTGTAATCCAGGAGGCTACTTCTTGGTATCCTTGCAGCTCTGTGGATCTGTTCATCTATTACCAGTGGATGGTATCCTTGTTGTAGGAATGTATTCCTCAGTGATAGCAGCTGCAGTTTTCTGTCCTTACTGTCTAAACAGATTCAAATGTACCTCAGAGCTTGACTGTAGATGATGGATTTTTTTGTGTGTCTTGGATGAAAGCTGTTCCATCTAAGATATGCCGGACATCCTGTGGGCTTATGGTAAATTGATGTTTGTATGGTGTTGTCTTTGATGTATATGGTCGTGTCCAGAAAATGTATTTGGGATTTTGAGAAGTTGAGGGTTAGCTTTATGGATGGGTGGAAGCTGTTAAAGTTATCGAGGAAGGTCAACAGATCATCTTTTGAGCCTGTCCAGATTATTAGCAGATCATCAGTGTAGCGGAAGTATGCTAGAGGTTTAATAGAGCAAGATGACAAAAACTCCTCCTCTAGTTTAGCCATAAATAGGTTAGCATATTGTGGGGAAATTTTGCTTCCCATGGCGCTGCCCATACATTGTTGGTATAAATTATTCCCAAAAGAGAAATAATTCTGATGGAGCACAAACCTGATGAATTGCAGAGTTGATTCTGTGGCCAGATTGTTTTTTTGTAGGAAATGTTTGTGACGCACCCCCTGGGCCATATTCTTTAGGGGAATACCCGGAGCCGGATCAGATGGGGGTTGTAGTCTCCGAGTGGCTGTGACCCGGTCCGTGCCCAGGGTGTCAAGCTCAGAGTATGTGGCAGTCCTACAGATGTTATAAAGTTCTTTATGTCGACTACGCCACCCGTTGTATTGCGGTCACTACGGCCGCCGCTGCAGCAGGGTCCGCTGAGGCTGATGGTGTTGGTGCAGCTTTTGATAGTATAACCCCCAACGGGTGGGGTATAGCCTCAGGGGGTCAGGTGCAGAGGATGGGGGTTGTGGTGGTGCAGCATAGATGGTAATTAAAGACAGAGTCGGGTTGTGCAGTTTAGGGTATTTACTTACTGCTGATGTTCCGGTCACTCCAGCTTCAAGTGACCACCCGAGCCGTGCTGCGTCCACCAGGTCCTGGATTCAGCCAACCCCCAAGCAAGTCCGGAGCGTGACCCTGAGCCCTCCTTCCTGTCCTGTCTTCTGGCCGTCCCCACCAGGGATCCACCTAGGTCCAGCTCCCTCGGGCCTTCTGTTGGGAGACCCTTGGCCTTGGGTTCCCTGACCCTACACGTGGTTTGCCTTCAGGGTGGATGTGGTGGGTGGCCGTGGCAGATCCTGCCCACGGCCTCCGGTCTCTGGCTAGGGTGTGCTTTAGCCCCCACCAGTTTGGGATCCGGTACCCAGTTGCCAACTCTTCACCCGGTGATGGATTTTGGGTTCTCAGAGTCCTTTTCTTTCACCCCCTCTGGGTCTTTCTTCCTTTCTCCTCTCTCTCTCTCTGGGCCTTGGGCTGCTCTGCTCCTCTTCCTCTGACTTCTCACAGACTGACTGACTGTGGCAGACTGACTGACTGACTGACCCTGATCTTAGATGGTGCCCACCTTTTATACTCCCTCTATGTGTGAGCTCAGGTGACCAGCACCCAATGAGCTCCTATCTTTACCCAGGCTGCTCCCCCTATCTGCCCCTACACTACTTGGGATGTTCCACCCCCCTCCCACTCCAGCCAAGGACAGACTCGGTCGTACCTGCACATTTCTAAGTGGGAGTACCGTTGGTCTGCCCTCCGGAAATGGGATGTGTGTAGTGCATGCAGCTCTCTGGGCTCAGTTTCACACTCCATCCTTACCCGGGAGTGGAATACCACACCTCTGGGTTGAGGTGCAATACCCCTGTAGCAGCCGAATCCTCAGGGTGCTACATTCCCCCCTGGTAAATCACAGCACGTCCTCGGGCTGTAAGATATAAAACATCATCCAAACATACAATTTTTTTCATATAAACAACATAACAAAAACATATAAAATATCATATATATATCAGCATCATCATAAAACTTTTCATATTAATAACATTCTCGTCGCCTCTGGCTCCTCCTCCGGTCACTGTGCAACGTGTGACCGGGTAAAGTGCGACAGTCTTTGGAACTCGTGGCTTTCCTATAAAACCAGTAGGGGGCGCTTTAGGACGCGCAACTATTTACAAGGGATATGGCCGCTCTCAGTCCTCGGCCAGGTATTAGGGAGGAATGACCGCTCTCAGTCCTCGGTCAGTGGGATTTAAGGGATAAACGGGTAAACAGTTCACACTTGCTGGTCCCAACGGGGACTATATTATCAGCAACAGTTTCTTTGGTACCCCTACGGGTAACTATATACAGCTTCTACTCTGCCGTACTCAACGACGACGTCCTCCTGCTCTTTCTTTGTGGTTACCTTTAGCTTCAGACCCGTCCGGGTCCTCTTGTTCTTCCTCCTCACACCGCAGCTCTTCCTCCGTCAGGCGATGCACATGGAGGGCGTAGGGTCCTTTGGCACACTTGTGCCAGGTAAAGGTGACCTCGTCCCCGATGTAAAGGTCACGACCTCTGTGTCCCTCCGGTAGGTGGGACTCAACGTCTCTCCTGGTCACGAAGACGTCGCCTGGGGTGCGGTGGTCTCGGATGAAACCCCACCCATGCTGCATGTTAAACTTGATCACAGTCCCGGTGGTGCGGGGCCTATGCGCTGCACGGGGGTCTCTCCTGGCCCGGCTCTTCTGCTCCGCGCTCCTTACTTGAGCTTGCTGTTCCCGGACCCGCCTCTCTCTCCGCTCTCTCTCAAAGACCTCGAGCTGCTGGCGGCAGCACTCTGCACGCTCCGCTGCGGCTGCCCGAGTCTCTTGAGTGAACCCCATGAGATCTTCTCCGGTGGGGTCCCACTCAAACTGTGCCTCCTCTAGCGGGGGCGAGGTCCTTTTTACGGGCTTTGGAACCGGAATCAGGGGTTCATCTAGGGGTCTCTCTTTCCGGAGTCGGGGATGGTGAAACTCCGGTGGCCATATGAAGGGCTGCCCATCCGGGCACGTATGTTGGGCGAACAGGTCCTCACCCAGGTGCGGCACTCTTGGTCTTATGGGCACGGTGGAAGTGGCGCCCGGGTTGCCCAAGCCTTGCGGCCAGGCCTGGGGCACCTGGAAAGTGAAGGGCACCGTAAGGACGGCGGCGCCCTGGGCTACTTGGCCCTGCGACCAGGCCGGTGGCTCCGCGGAGGTAGGGGGCGCTGTTGGTATTGCGGCGCCCGGGGGTACTAGGCCTTGCGACCAGGCTGATGGTACTTCCTGCTTGGTCACGCTCGGGGTCGAGGCGTGTGACGTCACAGGGGTCGCGGCTGCGGCTTCCGGTTGAGGCCTAGTCTGTGGCGGTGACGTTGCGGTTACGGGCACGGCAGGGGGTACTTCGGGCTCTGCGACGGGGAGCTGGGGCAGGCACGCGGTTTCCCGGCTTGGGGTAGAGACGTCCCCTTTACCTGCCTCCTTTCGTTCGGCTCCCTTCTCGGCGCCGTCTCCGGCCTTCAGTCCTCCTGCGCCATCCTCAGAGGCGGTCTGTCTCCTCGTCTTGGGTGGCGTGCTCCGCTGACGGGTCTCGGTCTGCTGGGCCATCTCACGGCTCCACTCCGCCAACGTCTCTCATTGCACCCGGGCCATCCTCCTTGCGAGGCCCTCCAGAGCGGTCTGCGCACACTCCCGGTCTCGGGGGAGCTGTGCTAGGACCTCCACTAAGCCTAGTGGGGTCGTTGCTTCTAGCAGGCTCCTGACCAACGGGTCGGTGCTGCTCTGCTCTCCTTCTGCTGTTCCCGGCAGGCTCCTGGCCAGCGGGCCGGTGCTGCTCTGCTCTTCTCCCATCTCCGGGTAAGCTTCTTCTGGACTCAGCTCTAGGCTTCTTGTCTCCGGGTGCGCTCTCTCCAGACTGCTCCAGGCGACACCCATCTTTGCTCTCTTCTTCTCAGTCCTCCCACTTCGAGGGCGGTCCCGGGGCCACTTGGTGATTGTCAGCTCCAGGGGCAGTTCTTTCACGCTGACAGACACCTCTAGCATCACAGTCTCTGTTGGTGGGGGCGGTTTCCACTTTTGGCGCCATTTTCGGTCCTGGCCCACGATGGGAGGTGGCCTCTTGCCACCCTCTGGCACGCCCATAATGGCGTCCGCTCTTCCAAGGCGGGAAACCTTTGGAAATGGCGGGAATCGCTTCCCAGTGGCGGGAAACTCTGCAGATGGCGGGAAAAAGCTGTTAATGGCGGACAACCGGCGGGAATCGACTGGTGATGGAGTCCGATGGCGGGGACCCTCCGGAACCGGCAGGAGACTTCTTTTTGAGGTAAACTTGTTCTTTTCTTCAGGCACGCAGTACCCGGGTGTTGCGGGCACGTAATCCTGCCGACTACGCCAAAGTTGACGCACCCCCTGGGCCATATTCTTTAGGGGAATACCCGGAGCCAGATCAGATGGGGGTTGTAGTCTCCGAGTGGCTGTGACCCGGTCCGTGCCCAGGGTGTCAAGCTCAGAGTATGTGGCAGTCCTACAGATGTTATAAAGTTCTTTATGTCGACTACGCCACCCGTTGTATTGCGGTCACTACGGCCGCCGCTGCAGCAGGGTCCGCTGAGGCTGATGGTGTTGGTGCAGCTTTTGATAGTATAACCCCCAACGGGTGGGGTATAGCCTCAGGGGGTCAGGTGCAGAGGATGGGGGTTGTGGTGGTGCAGCATAGATGGTAATTAAAGACAGAGTCGGGTTGTGCAGTTTAGGGTATTTACTTACTGCTGATGTTCCGGTCACTCCAGCTTCAAGTGACCACCCGAGCCGTGCTGCGTCCACCAGGTCCTGGATTCAGCCAACCCCCAAGCAAGTCCGGAGCGTGACCCTGAGCCCTCCTTCCTGTCCTGTCTTCTGGCCGTCCCCACCAGGGATCCACCTAGGTCCAGCTCCCTCGGGCCTTCTGTTGGGAGACCCTTGGCCTTGGGTTCCCTGACCCTACACGTGGTTTGCCTTCAGGGTGGATGTGGTGGGTGGCCGTGGCAGATCCTGCCCACGGCCTCCGGTCTCTGGCTAGGGTGTGCTTTAGCCCCCACCAGTTTGGGATCCGGTACCCAGTTGCCAACTCTTCACCCGGTGATGGATTTTGGGTTCTCAGAGTCCTTTTCTTTCACCCCCTCTGGGTCTTTCTTCCTTTCTCCTCTCTCTCTCTCTGGGCCTTGGGCTGCTCTGCTCCTCTTCCTCTGACTTCTCACAGACTGACTGACTGTGGCAGACTGACTGACTGACTGACCCTGATCTTAGATGGTGCCCACCTTTTATACTCCCTCTATGTGTGAGCTCAGGTGACCAGCACCCAATGAGCTCCTATCTTTACCCAGGCTGCTCCCCCTATCTGCCCCTACACTACTTGGGATGTTCCACCCCCCTCCCACTCCAGCCAAGGACAGACTCGGTCGTACCTGCACATTTCTAAGTGGGAGTACCGTTGGTCTGCCCTCCGGAAATGGGATGTGTGTAGTGCATGCAGCTCTCTGGGCTCAGTTTCACACTCCATCCTTACCCGGGAGTGGAATACCACACCTCTGGGTTGAGGTGCAATACCCCTGTAGCAGCCGAATCCTCAGGGTGCTACATTTGCATGCTGCAATCCCATCCTCATGAGGAATGTTGGAGTAGAGAGACTCTACATCCATGGTGGCTAGTATTGTGTCTTCCGGAAGAGGGCCCAGGCCTGACAATTTGCAGAGAATATCCGTGATGTCCTGGATATAGCTGGGTATGCATCTCACCAAGGGTTTCAGAATATTCTCCACCCAGCCTGAGATATTTTCAGTTAATAGATGAATACCAGAAAACCAGAAATAATTGGCCTCCTAGGTTTTACCTTCTGTATGTTTTTTAGGTAACATGTAGAAACTATCTGTTTGGGGATTATGTGTTATTAGTTCCAGTAGTGAGGATGAAGTAGAATCAAACCCATTGATGATATGTGTTAGTTCCTCTGTGTACTTTTTGGTGGGATCTTCCGGAAGTGGAGTGTAGTATTTTATATCCAAGAGTTGTCTGTGTGATTCCTGGATGTAATCTGACATGTTCATAATGACTACAGCTCCTCCTTTGTCTGCTGGTTTGATGATATTGTTGTTAGCTTTTAAAGATTGTATGGCTTTTCTTTCCTCCATACTGATATTGTGTGGCACTTTGTGGTGTCTGTCCAAAATGTCTGATTTAATTTTTTTTGGTTGTGTCCAGGTTGTGGGGTCCAGTTGGTCTTCTTTTTCTTTTTTGTTTACATTATCTTGTGATATCTGCATGGCTGTAAAAGAATTCTTTAAGCCGTAATCTGCGGAAGAATTCCTCGATAGCACTACAAAACTGAGCCGTATCAAGTTGTTTTGTAGGACAGAATGTTAGTCCCTTTGATAAAACATTCATTTTTCCTGTGTTTGGCTCATATTGTGAGAGGTTCACAACAGAGGACGATGTATTAAAATGATTGTGTAAACTGGGCTTACCTTCAACTACATTGAGACCTGCTTTCTTCCTGAGTCTGTCAAGTTTCTATTTCTTATTGATAATAAGGTGATGTTGCAATTTTTTGTAAAAATCCTGTAATGTCTCCCTGATTAGACATGAATCTGGTCCTTGTATTTGTAACAAAAGAATGTTATATTAACTGATGAAATGGCAATTTGAGGTTGCACTGTACCATCCGTGTGTACACAGGAGTCATGGGAGAGGGCCTCGTCTTCCAAACTTTTTCAAATCAAATCCACTTCACAATCTTTTTAAATTCGTCCCAAATTTTTTTCGAAGCCAAGTCAAGTTCTTGCTTTTTGCCATCTTTACACACGTCCACCTTCACCTCCTCCTCCACTTGGACCTCTGCCTCCTAGTTCAAGATTATTATTATTTTTTATTCTATGCTATTTTAAGTAATTTTCCTATCCACATTTGTTTTCAGGGTCCTGCTCTTACCCCCATTTAGCTTCCTTTAGCAACTTCCTAGCCCTTACTATGGCCATTTTAAAGCACCGAAGTTCGGGTCCCTATTGCCTTATATTGGGTTCGGGTCCGAGGTCAAGTTCAGGTCAAGAATTGGTACCTGAACTGGACTCTAGTTCGGCCAAACCCAACGAACCCGAACTTCCAAGGGTCTGCTCAACCCTAGTCAGGATTCACAGATCAAAACCACCAATATAAGTCTATAGTTCTATGAAAAATACAGACAGCACATGAATGCCATTCGTGTGCTGTATATTTTTAAAACTACAATGGGCAGGACATGCTTTGTAATTTTTTACATTTTTTGCATAGTATAAAATCACTGTTAAACATTGATGATAAAAACTGAAGCAAAGATCAAACTCTTATAAAAATCGGATTCAAAACACTGATAACTATTGGACAATTTTTGCTTACATCTGAATGAGGCCTAATACTGAAAAAATTAACTACTTTTCTAATAATATACAGTACAGACCAAAAGTTTGGACACACCTTCTCATTTAAAGATTTTTTGTATTTTCATGACTATGAAAATTGTACATTCACACTGAAGGCATCAAAATTATGAATTAACACATGTAGAATTATGTACTTAACAAAAAAGTGTGAAACAGCTGAAAATATGTCTTATATTCTAGGCTCTTCAAAGTAGCCACCTTTTGCTTTGATGACTGCTTTGCACACTCTTGGCATTCTCTTGATGAGCTTCAAGAGGTAGTCACCGGAAATGGTTTTCACTTAACAGGTGTGCCCTGTCAAGTTTAATAAGTGGGATTTCTTGCCTTATAAATGGGGTTGGAACCATCAGTTATGTTGTGCAGAAGTCTGTTGGATACACAGCTGATAGTTCTACTGAATAGACTGTTAGAATTTGTATTATGGCAAGAAAAAAGCAGCTAAGTAAAGAAAAAAGAGTGGCCATCATTACTTTAAGAAATGAAGGTCAGTCAGTGCGAAAAATTTGGCAAACTTTGAAAGTGTCCCCAAGTGCAGTTGCAAAAACCATCAAGCGCTACAAAGAAACTGGTTCACATTAGGACCGCCCCAGGAAAGGAAGACCAAGAGTCACCTTTGCTTCTGAGGATAAGTTTATCTGAGTCACCAGCCTCAGAAATCACAGGTTAACAGCAGCTCAGATTAGAGACCTGGTCAATGCCACACAGAGTTCTAGCAGCAGACACATCTCTTCAACAACAACTGTTAAGAGGAGACTTTGTGCAGCAGGCCTTCATGGTAAAATAGCTGCTAGGAAACCACTGCTAAGGACAGGCAACAAGCAGAAGAGACTTGTTTGGGCTAAAGAACACAAGGAATGGACATTAGACCAGTGGAAATCTGTGCTTTGGTCTGATGAGTCCAAATTTGAGATCTTTGGTTCCAACCATCGTGTCTTTGTGCGACGCAGAAAAGGTGAACGGATGGACTCTATATGCCTGGTTCCCACCGTGAAGCATGGAGGTGAAGGTGTGATGGTGTGGGGGTGCATTGCTGGTGACACTGTTGGTGATTTATTCAAAATTGAAGGCATACTGAACCAGCATGGCTACCACAGCATCTTGCAGCGGCATGCTATTCCATCCGGTTTGCGTTCAGTTGGACCATCATTTATTTTTCAACAGGACAATAACCCGAAACACACCTCCAGGCTGTGTAAGGGCTATTTGGCCAAGACGGAGAGTGATGGGGAGCTACGCCAGATGACCTGGCCTCCACAGTCACCAGACCTGAACCCAATCGAGATGGTTTGGGGTGAGTTGGACTGCAGAGTGAAGGCAAAAGGGCCAACAAGTGCTAAGCATCTCTGGGAACTCCTTCAAGATTGTTGCAAGACCATTTCCGGTGACTACCTCTTGAAGCTCATCAAGAGAATGCCAAGAGTGTTCAAAGCAGTCATCAAAGCAAAAGGTGGCTACTTTGAAGAGCCTAGAATATAAGACATATTTTCAGTTGTTTCACACTTTTTTGTTAAGTATATAATTCCACATGTGTTAATTCATAGTTTTGATGCCTTCAGTGCGAATGTACAGTTTTCATAGTCATGAAAATACAGAAAAACCTTTAAATGAGAAGGTGTGTCCAAACTTTTGGTCTGTACTGTATATGTGGGAAAAGTCTTTATAGTTTCATTCACAATCAGTACTTGTGGTTTTTGTCAGAACTGGTAGGGATTGGCATAACGTAGGTTACCAAAATCATAGGCAAGGCATTTTTTTGCATTCTCTGAGTCCCATCAACTTATCCAATATTGAACCCCTTATTTATTTATTTTACTCACTTATATAGCACCATTAATTCCACAGCGCTTCACAGACATTATGGGCACTGTCCCCATTTGGGATCACAATCTAGATTCTCTATCAAGATGTCTTTGGAGTGTGGGAGGAAACCGAAGAACCTCACACAAATAGGGAGAATATACAAACTCCTTGCAGATGCTGTCCTTGGTGGCATTTGAACCCCGGACCACAGTGCTCCAAAGCAAATCCCTCAATTCCATGTATTTTATTTGCCACTCTAGGTTTTTCTACTTTTTGCTGAAATCCTGTTATAAATTTTAAAAATAAAAAATTAAACATTGCATGATTCTTTTTTTTACTTTTTATTTTTGTTATTTTTTTGTGTTTTATTAGATAACTATTATATAACTATTTTATTACCCTAAACCTTACACTAGTCATAACCACAACCCTAGCCATAAACCTAACCCTTGACTAGCACTAACCCTAGGCCAAGCAATAACCCTAGCACTAAGGTTTTAAAAAAATGTGTAAAAATATAACATTTATTATAACGTTAGAGTTTTTCTTACAGGGAACACTTTTTTTAATTTTATGAAAACGGTCCTAACATGTCTCTGTCTCTCCTCTCATAAAATTAATTGAAAAAAAAAGAAAAAACTAATTTATCAAATGCTATTCTCCTCATCTCAGGTGGGGAGGAACATTATGGGTGAGATGGTTTTAGCATTTGCACCTTCTTATATTTAGTATTTATGCTTATCCTGATTAGTTTTTATAGCTATTTTGAGTGTTTCAACAGTTATTTATAACACACAATACCAATCCATATACTATATTTTTTCATTTTTTACTGATGCACGTCATATACAGTACATACATCTGTATTTTGGATACCATCTCCTCGGTCTAAATTGGTGTAATTTAGATCTATATTTATGTTAACCCTCAGTTATATTTTTGCAGCTTGGTTTCCTTTATTTAGTGGCATGTGTATGCTTTCTCCATCATACGATGTCGGCTCCACTCTGTGTGACTCATTTTTAGTTGCTTTTAATCATATCTATCAATAAAGACGCACTTTTTGTAATGAATATTTTGTGAGTATTTTGGTCCTTGTTTTCTGTTGGACTATTATCTTTCTTATAGATAAAATTTCATTAGTTTATGACATTATTTTGCTATTTATAGCAGTTGTATCTTCTTGGTTTTTTATACTTCTATTGTTTTTGTAGGTCAATAATAGTTGTTGGAAAGCACAGGGCAGAACATGTGCAGTGTTCAAGCTTCAATCCTTTGGTTGCTGCCTATGCAGAGCACAGTAGTGAAGACGAGTTGGTCTTTAGGTGTTGCGCTCTTGATAGGCAGTGACTGAGATGATTAAAGGGGTTGTCCGGTCCAAACAGATAAGTCTGCAGTCATCTCTGTGTGACACATACCTCCCATCCAGAATCTGTCCAGCTGCCACCTTACACTCAGCACAAAAAAAGATGAAGGCTTGATGCTTTTGGGAAGGGGAGAATATTTATTAGGATCCAGCAGTAGTGAGAACAGATGGATTCCAATGTTTCAACTAGTGCAACGGTCATTTTCAATTACATCTGTATGAGGAAGGAATAGGGTATAATGTGTGGCTTTATGGCAGATGCAAGGAAATAGCTTACTCATGAGAAACTAAGGAAGATATTTCTGAGATTATGAAAATAAGATACAATTACAAAAAGAGTGATAAAACCTAAATAATAGATAAAGCAGCATTTAAAAAAATGGAGGGAATGAGAAACAGTTGTACATAGCCATTCAAATTATGAAGATGGAAAGCAGGGCCGACATCAGGGCATTACTGCCCTTACTGGCATATGAGGCCCGGTGAGCAGAGGGGCCTGGACAGGACCCCTGTTCTTCTGCTCACCGGGCCCCAGCGGCAGGATTTTGCCAGTTCAGACTCTGTGAATCTTTGTCCTCGGATGCACATTCACTTAAAATCTATTGCTGTGCGGGAAGCTCCCCGCATGGCAATAGTTAACATCCCCCAGCCAATCACAGGCCAACAGCTGATGTCAACACGCACGTCGCTGGCGTATGATGTCACTGTCATGCGCCGGCAACCATGCCCTGTATGATGCGACAGCCGGGTGTCGCTGGACCACGGGAAAGTAACATAGTAACATAGTTTTTAAGGTTGAAGGAAGACTAAGTCCATCTAGTTCAACCCATAGCCTAACATGTTGATCCAGAGGAAGGCAAAAAAAAAACATGTGGCAAACACTAAGATACACATTAGGGAAAAAAATTCCTTCCTGACTCCATGCGACAACCAGACTAGTTCCCTGGATCAACGCCCTATCAAAGATTCTAGTATATATAACCTGTAATATTATACTATTCAAGAAAGGCATCCAGACCCTTCTTAAATTTTAGTAGTGAATCACTCATTACAACATCATGTGGCAAAGAGTTCCATAGTCTCACTGCTCTTACAGTAAAGAATCCGCGCCTGTGATTATGATTAAACCTTCTTTCCTGCAGACGGAGAAGATGCCCCCTTGTCCCTGTCTCAGACCTCAGAGTAAAAAGATCAGTAGAAAGGTCTTTGTACTGTCCCCTCATATACTTGTATATAGTAATAAGATCACCCCTAAGCCTTCGTTTTTCTAAAGTAAATAACCCCAAGTGTAATAATCTGTCTTGGTATTACAGACCCCCCAGTCCTCTAATAACCTTGGTCGCTCTTCTCTGCACCCGCTCTAGTTCAGCTATTTCTTTCTTATACACCGGAGACCAGAACTGTACACAATATTCTAAGTGTGGTCGCACTAGTGACTTGTATAGAGGTAAAATTATGTTCTCCTCATGAGCATCTATGCCTCTTTTAATGCATCCCATTAATTTATTTGCCTTTGCAGCAGCTGCCTGACACTGGCAACCAAACGTGAGCTTGTCGTCCACCAATACACCCAGGTCTTTTTCAGTTACAGTTTTGTCCAGTGTTTTACAATTAAGCATATAATTATACATTTATTTCCTATGCCCAAGTGCATTACCTTACATTTATCCCCATTAAAGCTCATTTGCCATTTATCAGCCCAAGCTTCTAGTTTACATAGATCCTCCTGTAATATAAAATTGTCCTCCTCTGTATTGATTATTCTGCAGAGCTTAGTGTCATCTGAAAATATTGAAATACTACTCTGTATGCCCCCTACAAGGTCATTAATAAATATGTTAGAAAGAAGGGGGCCCGATACTGACCCCTGTGGTACCCCACTGTTAACTGAGACCCAGTCTGAGTGTGTTCCATTAATAACCACCCTTTGTTTCCTATCACTGAGCCAGTTCTTAACCCACATACATATATTTTCCCCTATCCCCATTGTTCTCATTTTATGTATCAACCTTTTGTGTGGAACCGTATCAAAAGCTTTTGAAAAGTCCATATACACAACATCCACTGCATTTCCTTGGTCCAGTCCGGAACTTGCCTCCTCATAAAAGCTGATCAGATTAGTTTGACTGGACCAGTCCCTCGTAAACCCATGTTGATATTGGATCATGAGGTTGTTCCTCTTCAGATACTCTAGTATAGCAGCTCTTAGGAAGCCCTCCAGGATTTTACCCACAGTAGAGGTTAAGCTTAATGGCCTAGAATTTCCAAGTTCGGTTTTTGTCCCCTTTTTGAATATTGCCACCACATTTGCTATACGCCAGTCCTGTGGTACAGACCGTGTTATTATGGAATCTTTAAAGATTAAAAATAATGGTCTATCTATGACATTACTTAATTCCTGCAGTACTCGCGGGTGTATCCCATCCAGGCCCGGGGATTTGTCAACTTTAGTGATTTTTAGACGCCGCCGTACTTCCTGCTGGGTTAAGCAAGAGACATTTAATGGAGAATTTTTGTCATCACTAATCATGATTTCTGTCATGCGATTTTCTTGTGTAAATACGGTTGAAAAAAAATCATTTAGCATATTGGCTTTTTCCTCATCCTCATCCACCATTTCACCCAGACTATTCTTAAGGGGGCCAACACTATCATTTTTTAGTTTTTTACTATTTATGTAGTTAAAGAATATTTTGGGATTATTTTTACTTTCTCTGGCAATGAGTCTCTCTGTCTCAATCTTTGCTGCCTTGATTTGGTTATTACAGAATTTATTTAATTTTCTGTATATATTTAATGCCTCATCACTACCTACTTGCTTTAGTTCTCTAAATGCTTTCTTTTTGTCACTTATTGCGCCCCTACAGCTCTATTTAGCCATAGTGGTTTCCTCCTATTTCTAGCATGTTTATTCCCATAGGGTATATTTTGTGCACAGGTCCTATTCAGGATGCTAATAAATGTCTCCCATTTGCTTTGTGTAGTTTTATGCCTCAGGATATCGTTCCAGTTTATTGCACTAAGATCATCTCTCAACCGTTGGAAATTTGCCTTCCTGAAGTTTAGTGCCCTTGTAACCCCTCTACTACACATCTTTTAAAGGATCCATGAAAACTTATGGTAAGGAGACACTTTTTTTTTTACTTTTTTTTCTGTAAAGCCGCACTATGGGGTCAGAATGGAGAGACATGGGGGTAGGATGGAAAAATATGGGGCAGAATGGTAAGATATTGGGGGTTGGATGGAGAGACATGGGTTAGAATGGAGTTACATTGGGGTCAGAATAGAGACATAGGGGTCAGAATGGAGACATTGGGGTCAGATTGGAGACATTGGTGGTAGAATAGAGAGATTGGGGATAGAATGGAGACATTGGTGGTAGAATAGAAAGACATTGGTGGTAGAATGGAGAGACATTGGGGACAGAATGGAGAGACATTGGGGACAGAATGGAGAGATATGGGGAGGCAGAATGGTAAGATATTGGGGGTTGGATGGAGAGACATGGGGCAGAATGGAGAGATATGGGGGCAGAATGGAGAGACATGGGGGGCAGAATGGAGAGACATGTGGGGCAGAATGGAGAGACATTTGAGACAGAATGGAAACATTGGGGACAGAATGGAGAGTTATGGGGAGGCAGAATGGTAAGATATTGGGGGTTGGATGGAGAGACATGGGGCAGAATGGAGACATTGGAGTCAGAATAAAGAGACATTGGGGACAGAATGGAGAGACATGGGGCAGAATGGAGAGACAAGGGAGGCAGAATGGAGAGACATGGGGGGCAGGATGGAGAGACATGGGGGGCAGGATGGAGAGACATGGGGGCAGAATGGAGACATGGGGGCAGAATGGAGACATGGGGGCAGAATGGAGACATTGGGGGCAGGATGGAGACATTGGGGGCAGGATGGAGACATTGGGGGCAGGATGGAGACATTGGGGGCAGGATGGAGACATTGGGGGCAGGATGGAGACACTGGGGGCAGGATGGAGACACTGGGGGCAGGATGGAGACACTGGGGTCAGAATGGAGACATTGGTGGTAGAATAGAGAGACATTGGGGATAGAATGGAGACATTGGTGGTAGAATAGAGAGACATTGGTGTAGAATGGAGAGACATTGGGGACAGAATGGAGAGACATTGGGGACAGAATGGAGAGACATTGGGGACAGAATGGAGAGATATGGGAGGCAGAATGGTAAGATATTGGGGGTTGGATGGAGAGACATGGGGCAGAATGGAGTAACATGGGGGCAGTATGTAGAGATATTGGAGACAGAATGGAGACATTGGGGTCAGAATGGAGACATTGGGGGTAGAATAAAGAGACATTAGGGACAGAATGGAGAGATATGGGGGGCAGAATGGAGATACATGGGGGGCAGAATGGAGAGACATGGGGGGCAGAATGGAGACATTGGGGGCAGAATGGAGACATTGGGGGCAGAATGGAGACATGGGGGCAGAATGGAGAAACATTCAGACACAATGGAGCGACATGCGGACAGAATGGAGACATTTGGGGCAGGATGGAGACATTGGGGAGAGGATGGAGACATTAGGGGCAGGATGGAGACATTGGGTGCAGGATGGAGACATTGGGGTCAGAATGGAGACATTGGTGGTAGAATAGAGAGACATTGGGGAAAGAATGGAGACATTGGTGGTAGAATAGAGACACTGGTGTAGAATGGAGAGACATTGGGGACAGAATGGAGAGACATGGGGGAAGAATGAAGAGACATTGGAGACAGAATGGAGACATTGGGGTCAGAATGGAGACATTGGGGTCAGAATGGAGACATTGGGGACAGAATGGAGAGACATGGGAGCAGAATGGAGAGACATGGGGGCAGAATGGAGAGACATGGGGGGCAGGATGGAGACATGGGGGGCACGATGGAGACATTGGGGGCAGGATGGAGACATTAGGAGCAGAAATGAGACATGGGGGCAGAATGGAGACATGGGGGCAAAATGGAGACATGCGGACAGAATGGAGAGACATGCGGACAGAATGGAGAGATATGGGGAGGCAGAATGGTAAGATAATGGGGGTTGGATGGAGAGACATGGGTGGCAGAATGGAGAGACATGGGGGGCAGAATAGAGAGACATGGGGGGAAGAATAGAGAGACATTGGAGACAGAATGGAGACATTGGGGTCAGAATGGAGACATTGGGTTTAGAATAAAGAGACATTGGGGACAGAATGGAGAGACATGGGGGGCAGAATGGAGAGACATGGGGGGCAGAATGGAGAGACATGGGGGCAGAATGGAGAGACATGGGGGGCAGGATGGAGATATGGGGGGCAGGATGGAGACATTAGGAGCAGAATGGAGACATTAGGAGCAGAATGGAGACATGGGGGCAGAATGGAGACATGTGGACAGAATGGAGACATTGGGGGCAGGATGGAGACATTGGGGGAAGAATGGAGACACTGGGGGCAGGATGGAGACATTGGGGGCAAGATGGAGACATTGGGGATAGAATGGAGACATTGGTGGTAGAATAAAGAGACATTGGTGTAGAATGGAGAGACATTGGGAACAGAATGGAGAGACATTGGGGACAGAATGGAGATATTGGGGTCAGAATGGAGACATTGGGGGTAGAATAAAGAGACATTGGGGACAGAATGGAGAGACATGGGGGGCAGAATGGAGAGATATGGGGGGCAGTATGGAGACATTGGGGGCAGGATGGAGCCATTGGCGGCAGGATGAAGACATTAGGAGCAGAATGGAGACATGGGGCAGAATTTAGACATGGGGCAGAATGGAGACAGGCGGACAGAATGGAGAGACATGCGGACAGAATGGAGACATTGGGGGAAGGATGGAGACATTGGGGGAAGGATGGAGACATTGGGGGCAGGATGGAGACATTGGGGGCAGGATGGAGACATTGGGGTCAGAATGGAGACATTGGTGATAGAATAGAGTGACATTGGGGATAGAATGGAGACATTGGTGGTAGAATAGAGAGACATTGGTGTAGAATGGAGAGACATTGGGGACAGAATGGAGAGACAAGTGGGGACAGAATGGAGAGATATGGGGAGGCAGAATGGTAAGATATTGGGGGTTGGATGGAGAGACATGGGGCAGAATGGCAAGACATGGGGGAAGAATGGAGCCATGCAGACAGAATGGAGAGACATGCGGACAGAATGGAGACATTGGGGGAAGGATGGAGACATTGGGCGCAGGATGGAGACATTGGGTGCAGGATGGTGACATCGTGGGCAGAATGAAGAGACATTGGGGTCAGAATGGAGAGATATTGGGGCAGAATGAAGACATTGGGGCAGATTGGATACATTATGGGCACAATGGAGACATTTGGGGCAGAATGGAGAGATGGCACAATTGAGAGACAATGGGGGCAAAATGGAGAGACATGGCTGCAGAATGGAGAGACATTGCGACAGAATGGAGAGACATTGTGGGCAGAATGGAGAGACATTGTGACTAGAGATGAGCATTGTTCTACTCGAACTGTTCGCCAATCTCAAATTCGAGCTGTTTTGGGCGGTGTTCGAGCCGTTCGGCGAACACGAACAATTTGAGAAAAATTCGGCTGTTCGAGGTTGTGTTCGATAACTGTTCGTGCACCAAAATCATAACTGGATTTTTTCTCAGTAATGATGAAATTTAATGTTAATACGCAGTTTGAGTGTACAGCGGGGTGGGGGGAGGGGCAGGGGATGGATCTCTGCAGGAACAATGAAGATCTCCATTTTTTTTTCTCTTTCCCGCATTTGCAGTGGGGAGGTGCAATCTGTCAGCCTATCAGCAGCGCACACACGGAGCGAAGTGCTTTTTTTCACACAAGCAAGGGCATGTGTCATTGGCAGTGTATGTCACATGTCCTTGCCCTATAAGACCAAGCCATTTTCCCCGTCGCCACCATTTTCTCACTGCTGCAGCTGCGTGTTAGACGGCACCGCTGTTGCTGTGTGCGCTATACCTTGTTAATTTCAAGACAATTTTCGCACAAATCTACAGATAGCTTGGGAGTAGGGAATAGTTGTGATTGCAGTCCTTTTAAGGACTAGGTTACAGCATTTCCCACGACTTTTATCAGGGAGGTCTGTGCTCTTAAATAGATAGGTTGTGGGAGTAAAGACTAATTGTAATTGGAGTCCTTTTCAGGACTAGGTTACATCAGTTCCTATCAGTTTTTGCCAGGCAGGTCTGTGCCAGTGCTGTGCAAGTTTTTTTCACAGCATTTGGCTGAATCTAGCAAAGCTAATCCTTTTTGGCCTATTGCAGAGTGTGTTAGTCAGTGGAGTAGCCTATCTGTGTTGCAAGATATACCACCTGTGTATAGAATACCAATTTTTTTACTGCACCTAGTGAAGTAAAATCTTTTGGGCATAGCATCATTCTATTAGTCCATCTATACTGACCTCCATCAGGTTGCAAATTAAAACAAATTTTTATCTGCATCTACAGTACCTCTGAAAAAATATTTGGGCTTCTACCTGTTTGTGGGACTTGTTGTATTAGTCCATCTATACTGACCTCCATCAGGTTGCAAACTGAATATATTTTTTTCCTGCATCTACCTCTGAAAAAATATTGGGCTTCTAGCTGTGTGTGGGTCTTGTTCTATTAATCCATCTATACTGACCTCCATCAGGTTGCAAATTCAAAATAATTTTTTTCTGCATCTAACCCAGCCAATAGTTTTGGCCTAATACCACAGTTTGGCCACTCAGCTCTGCTCGGTTACCATCCATTGTTTTTTTGTGCAAACAACTCCAGAGTTGTGAATTAGTTAACCACCAAAATGAGTGGAAAAAGGCCTGCTGCTGGTGGAAAGGGGAATAGGCGTGTTGGGAAGGGGAAAAAAGGTTGTGTCCGTGGGGTAGGTGTTAAAGCAACAGTAACATCTGCAGAAGAAAGACCATCTTCCAGCCAAACTAAAATGTCTACTTCTTTTAGCGGACAATGTGATAAGATCCCTTTCTTACGGCCACGCCAATCGCTACAAATTCCAGATGAGGCACAAAAACAGCAGGTGCTTCAACATATATCAAGTGCTCCTTTAAGTGGGCTCTCCTCCACATCAACTTCAACATCACAAATACTCCAGTCCTCAAAGGTGTCACCCAAATCGCACTTGCTTCCTCACAGCTCCCAAATCTCCAGCTGCCCGTCTGAGTATGAGGTAGAACAGATGGTTGAGTCTGCAGAGCTGTTTACTCATACTATAGCCTGGGAATCAGAGGTCGACTCCAGCGCTTCTGTGAATCCAGACGAGGAAATGATCTGCACTGATGCCCAGAATCTTTATGAGTCGGATCCAGGACCAGACGCAGAAGGTTCTGACCATAATGTAGACCCTCATTCCCAAACTGTAACTCCTGTTGGTGGAGACAATGAGGAAGACGATGATAAGACTCAAATACCTGATTGGAGCGACAACTTTAGTTTTTTGTCAGGGCAGGAACAGGTTGGCTCTGAGGACGACGGGTGTGATAACGCACAGGGTGATGATGATGAGGTCGGAGATCCCACTTACTGTCAACCCACAGTCAGCCAAGAGATGAGGTCAGCAGAGGAGGTGGAGGAAGATGCTAGTGACGACGAGGTCAGGTTGCGCCTTCCTGGACAGAGACGTAGTACTGGAAGCACGTCAACAACTGCATCCTCAAACACAACTCTGCCTCTCACCACAAGTCGTGGTGGCTCTTCAGGTCGCATGGGTGCTAAGCCTTGCATAGCCTGGGCATTTTTTCAGATCGATAAAGATGACCCAACTCGTGTTATCTGTAACATTTGTCAGCAAAAGCTAAGTAGAGGCCAAAAAATACATAGTTTGAGTACTTCATGCATGAACCGGCACATGGACATGAAGCATAAGTTGCAGTGGGAAGCTCAGTGTGCTACAATGCGGCCTAGCCGGCCGGGCCAACCACCGTCTGCCATATCTTGTGCATCCGCGGCCTCTTCATCCTCTGTGACTGGGGGGACAGCAGTCACACCTGTTTTGGGGCGCAGACCTGCCACCTCTTTACCCGCAACAGCCAGCGTGATTGGCAGGTCATCATTTTCTTTGGAGGTGGTAACACCAGCTGGTGTTGAGCGCTGTCCGACATCGATAGCACCACCTTTGGATCAAGGCAACCTAACATGTCCGCCTGCATCTTCCTCACAGACCAGCAGTTTGCCGGGGACACCCTTATCAACCCCGTCTAAGCACAATAGCCAGCCCTCGGTCCCTCAGATGTGGACAAGTAAAAGACCATTTCCTCCTAGCCATGAGAAAGCTAAGAGGTTGAATTTCACCATCTGCAAGCTCTTGGCTACAGAAATGCTGCCTTTCCGCCTGGTGGACACAGAGGATTTTCGAGACCTTATGTCCGTCGCAGTGCCCCAGTACCAGATGCCCAGTCGGCACTACTTCTCAAAGAAAGGTGTGCCTGCGCTCCACCAGCATGTCGCACATAACATCACCGCTTCTTTGAGAAACTCTGTGTGTGACAGGGTGCATTTCACCACAGACACTTGGACGAGTAGGCATGGACAGGGGCGTTACATGTCGCTGACTGGGCACTGGGTAACTATGGTGACAGCAAGACAAGGGGCTGCTGTCCAAGTCTTGCCGTCCCCACGAGTTGTGCGTCAATCCTCTTTATGTCAAAGTTCCTCCACTGCTTCTGCCTCCTCAACCTCCTCTCGGTCTTCCACCTGCACCCAAAGCCTGTCTGGTCATGCCACAAGCTTTCTAACTGCGCAGAAGGGATCCTGCACACCTCCTTACTATGCTGGCAGTAGGGCTCAACGTCATCAGGCGGTTTTTACATTGAAATGTCTGGGAAATGTGAGTCACACAGCTGAGGAGTTGTGGTCAGCTCTGGAGAACCAATTTCATGAATGGTTGTCTCCACTGGACCTGAAACCAGGGAAGGCCGTGTGCGACAATGCTGCAAACCTGGGTGCGGCCCTTCGCCGGGGCAATGTCACACACGTGCCTTGTATGGCTCACGTGTTGAACCTGGTTGTCCAGCAATTTTTAGCCCACTATCCCAGACTAGATGGCCTTCTGCAGAGGGCACGGTCGCTGTGTGCTCACTTCCGCCGTTCGCATCCCGCAGCTCAGCGACTTACATCTCTACAGAAGTCGTTGGGCCTGCCACTTCACCGGCTAAAATGCGATGTGCCTACCCGGTGGAATTCAACTCTGCACATGTTGCAGCGAATGTGGCAGCACCGACAAGCCCTGGTGCAATACGTTCTGACGTATAGCCTGGGCCAACGAGATTCAGAGGTGGGGCAAATCACGCTGGAGGAGTGGTCTCAGATCAGGGACCTATGCACCCTTCTGCACAGTTTTGAAATGGCGACGAAGATGTTTAGTGCTGACGATGCCATTATCAGCATGACTATTCCGGTGATTTACATGCTGGAGCACATGTTAAACAGAATTCGGAGTCAGGTGGTGGCACAAGAGGAGGTGGAGGAAGTAGAGGAGGAGGAGTTGTATGCGGAAGGGCTAACATCTGCAAGGTCCAGACGGTCGGCAGCACCAAGGCGGCAGGCATGTGAGGGTGGGGGAGATGGTTTTACCAGGGCGCATGGTAGCAGCCAAACTAGTGAGGAAGGTGCAGGAGCCCAGGAAGAAGTGGAGGACGAACTGATGGAAGACTCATCAGATGAGGGAGACCTTGATCACATTTGTGTTGTGCGAGGTTGGGGGGAGAGGACAGAGGAAGGAAGCATGATTGTTACCTCGCCACCAACACAACAGGGACTTGGTGCTCCTGGATGCGCAACACACATGAGTGCCTTCTTGCTGCACTACCTGCAACATGACCCTCGAATTGTGAGAATTAGAAATAATCCTGACTACTGGGTTGCCACACTGTTAGATCCCCGGTACAAAAGTAAATTTGCAGAAATTATTCCTGCCATAGAAAGGGATGCACGCATGCAGGAGTATCAGCAGAGACTGTTGCAGAATCTTACATGTGTTTTTCCACAAAATACCAGTGGTGCACGTAGTGAATCTCACAGTTCCAACTTGCCAACCGTGGGACCGTCAAGTGTTCAGCACTCAAACCGTAACAGAACCACAGTATCTGCTGGTAACATCAATTTTGCGGAATCATTTCACCACTTTTTTAGCCCATCCTTTGCAAGGCCACAGGAGACAAGAAGTCTGACACATAGTCAACGCCTAGAGACGATGGTACAGGAGTATCTCCAAGTAAACATTGAAACCACGACTGTGTCACTGGACCCTTGCTCTTTTTGGGCTTCCAATCTGGATAAATGGCCGGAGCTAGCCACTTACGCCTTGGAGATCTTGTCATGCCCCGCAGCCAGCGTTCTGTCTGAACGTGTGTTCAGCGCTGCTGGTGGTGTGCTGACAGATAAGCGCACGCGGCTCTCCACTGATAATGTAGACAGACTCACGTTCATAAAGATGAACAAATCATGGATCCGAAACGACTTTTCTACCCCTGTGTCATCCTGGGGAGAGTAAAAGCTTGATGATTGGTTAAAATCACCCTACCAACCGTTTTAAGCTTTCAAATTACTAATCATGTTTATCTGTATCTTGACTGGAAAATAATTTGGGCTTTGTAGCAGTGTGCAGCACTGATCCTATTAGGCCATCTATACTAAAGTTTCACCAGATTTAAAATTAAAAATAATTTTTAGCTGCATCTAGCCCGGAAAATAATTTTGGGGCTCCGAGAAGCGCAAGGCACATAAGTGCCTTCTTGCTGCACTACCTGCAGCATGACCCTCATATTGTCAGAATTCGAAGTAATCATGACTACTGGGTTGCCACACTCTTAGATCCCCCAAACTTTTCGATCAACCTTTTCATTTTAATAAAGACCAAAAAAATGGTCATTTTTGAAATTATAAGCATTAGCAGGTTGTTAGAAACTGAAATCAAACAGTTTTCAACTCAAAACTTTATTCTCGGTGATGTTACATTTTCACATAGGACCCCTTGTTCGAAAGGAGCTTCTGAACTCTCTCGTCCATTGAATTTGTCAGGTTTTGGATGGTTTCTGCTTCAATTGTTTTGCATGAGGACAGAATACCCTCCCAGAGCTGTTGCTTAGATGTGAACTGCCTCCCGCCATCATAGACACTCCTTTTAATGATGCTCCAAAGAATCTGAATGGGGTACAGGTCAGGGGAGCATGGGGGTCACACCATAAGTTTGTCCCCTTTTATGCCCATATCAGCCAGAGATGCAGATGTTTTATGTGCAGCATGAGATGGTGCATTATCATGCAGAAAAATGATCTTGCTGTGAAATACACGGTTCTTCTTCTTGAACCATGGCAGGAAGTGCTGTTTGAGAAAATCCACATACATTATGGAGTTCATCTTTAGCGCCTTCAGGGATCCTAAAGGGGCCGACAATCTCTCTCCCCATGATTCCAGCCCAAAACATTACTCCACCTCCTCCTTGTTGGCGCTGTAGCCGTGTTTGCGTGGGGTGTCCATCAACCAGCCATCCTCCACTCCATCCATCTGGACCATCGAGCGCTGCATGGCACTCATCCGTGAACAAAACAGTTTTGAAATCAGTCTTCATGTAATGTTTGGCCCACTGGAGCTGTTTCTGCTTGTGTGAAGTGGATAGAGGAGGTCGACAGGATGGCGCATGCACAGCTGCAAACCTCTGAAGGACCCTGCATCTTGTTGTTCGGGGGACGTTGGAGGCACAAGCAGCTTCAAAAACTTGTCTGCTGCTATGACAAGGCTTTTTTGCCGCTGCTCTTTCAACCTGACGTAATTGCCTGTAGGAAAGAGTCCTCAATTTGCCCTTATCAGCACGCACACGTGTGTACTGTGAATCAGCTACATACTTCTTGATTGCCAAGACACTTCATCCTGATCATCGCACAATGTTGATTGTAGTCATGCCTTGACCTAAACACTCCACAATTTGTTGCTTCTCAGCAGCCGACACATCCTTTTTCTTTCCCATTTTGGCAGAAAATGTAGGCTGCTTAATAATGTGAGAGAGCCTTCTTAAGTAGTCTTGCCTTTCATTGGACACACCTGCCAAACTAATTAGCACAGGTGTCTGCAATTGCTTACAGTGATATAAAGAGCCCTGACACACATCACCATCAATGAGTTTAACTGACAAATAAACAAATTCTTCCCTTATCACTCCTAAACACTTTTTGCATAATAATTTGGAACGCAGTGTACATGTGCTTTTCCACAAAACACCAGTGGTTCACGTAGTGAATCTTACAGTTCTAACTTGCCAACCGTGGTCTGTATGGAGTTGTTCAATAAAGGGCCCAAAATTAAGATAACATAGATGGGAGAGGTCTCTATGAATAGGAATTCCTAAGTATTTGATACCCTGTGAGGGCCAGGCAAAGGGAAAGTTGGACTGGATGGAATCCTATATGGATTTGGGGAGGGAGACATCGAGGGCCTCAGACTTCGCTGCATTGATTTTAAAATTTTACCATGTAACAAAGTGATCTATTTCAGCCATAACAGCATGGATGGATATATGTGATTGAGTGATATATACTAGGACATCATCATCCAAGAGAGAGCACTTGTACTCGGTGCCTCCCACCTCAATCCACCTAATATTGGGGTTATGGCGAATTGATGAGAGCAGGTGCTCCGTCACTAGGATGTATAAGAGAGGGGACAGAGGACATCACTGCCTTGTCCCATTGGTGATTGTGAAAGGTGATGAAAATGTTCTGACACACCCCCTGGGCCTTGGGACACCCGGAGCCGGACCCTTTTTGGTGAATGCTGGTGGTTGTAGTCTTCGTGGCGGCGACCCGGTTCCGTGGCTCAGGGCGGTCAAACCAGTGGCGGAACTATTTATGTGGTTTTGATGTTTAAATGTCCGACTACGCCACCCGTGGATTGCGGTCAGAGTGAACCGCCGCTACAGGGCAGACCGCTAAGGCTGGTGTTGTGGGTGCAGCAGAGCGTAGCATAACTCCCCACGGGAGGAGTATAGCCTCAGGGCAGTGTATGCGGAGGATAGGGGTGATGGTGCAGGGCAGCAGCAGTAACGACACGGAGTCAGTGATGCAGTTCAGGGCCTTTACTCACAGTTCTTATTATCCAGACCACGTCTGCAGGTAACGGCTGCCCACGTCGTACTGTGCTCACCAGGTGAGGGGCTCAGACAACTCCCAGATAACTTTGGAGCACTTCACAGGACCCCCTTTGTGTGTCCTTTGTCTGGCCTTTCTTACCAACACTTCTGTCCGGCTGCCTCGGGCCTCCTCTTGGTAAACTTGGCGCCAGTTTCCCTGACCCTATGTGGTGCCTTCCTAGCGGGTGTAGCGAGGGGCTGCGCCACATAAAATGTCAGAGCCTCCGGTTTCTAGCTGAGGTTCGTTTCCTGCCTCCACTAGTTCGGGGACCGGTCTCCCCCTTTGGCCTGACCCCTCCACGCAGGTGGATTTGGGCGTGCGGTGGCGACTCGCCCGTCCGCACCCCTGGGATCCCTTCATTCCTCGTTCCTGGAGCCTTCTCCGCTCCTCTTCCTTCCTTCTCCCTCTTCCAGGCCTGGGCCTCTGTTACTAGGCCCGCCTCCGGAGCAGAGCTCATGCAGAGCCCCTGCTCCCTGCCACTTCTGCTCAGACTTCTCTGCACTGAACTAAGATGGTGCCCACCTTTTATACTCCCTTCTCAATGCACCCAGGAACTGCTTCCTCCCTGCTCCTGCACTACAGGGTTCCCCTTCCTCAGTGTTCCCTCCCCCCACTCCAGCCAGGGACAGGGACTGTCGTGCCCATCTCAGGGGCATATTGGTCGCCCTGCCCCACGGCAATGTGGTGTAATGCATGCAGGTGTCGGGTCCTGATCCACACTCCATCCTTACCTGAGAGTGAGATATCACACCTCTGGGTGAGGTGCAATACGTCTGTAGCAACCGAGCCCTCAGGGTGCTACAGTTCCATTTATCTTCAGCCTAGGTGACATATTGCGATACAGGGCCGTGATTTTGGCTATAAAAGGGACCCCTAGACCCCTACCCCAAGCTTTTTAAGAGAATCATATATGGCGTGCCAGGAGACTCTATGGAATGCTTTCTCAGCATCCAACGAGAGTATCTAATTACAAATTTTTAACTGCATCTAGCCCAGGAAATACTTTGTGCCTAGTAGCAGTGTCTGCTAGTCAGCGGATTATCCCGGCTGTTAAGCAAGCTGCACCACCTGTAGTTTAGACACTTAATTTTTTCAAAGGAAATGCTTCGGGACCATGGGATACTTAGTGAAGAGCATCAGGAGGCACCCCAAGGCATAGGGGCTGGGACTGGCAGTAGGATGCCTTGCGGTGGACAGCCGAGCTCGATCCTTATAAAAGCTTTTTAACTGCAGCAGCTTTAGTGGACGCTACTGGAGCTGGAATTACCGCGGCTGCTGGCATGAGACTTGCCCTCCAATAGATCCTTGTAAATGGATTTAAAGTGTATTCATTCAAATTAGAGAGACAATTTAAATTAAAAAGCTTAGAGCTGCCTCCACCACAGGGGGGCTCGCTCGACCCACCAGCGGACAGGCACCAGTATTGGGAGAGGGGGGCTGGCCGTCAGGGTTCACCGCGGCTCTGGCACAAACCCGGCGACACGGAGGTGGCACGGGCAGGAGCGGACTGGCCATATCGGCTTCTCACTTTTTGGATTTTAGAAGGGCATGACATGCCTATATCTGTGTCTCCCCCTCCTTTTACTCCTCCACCTCTTTTATTTTCGCATGACTATATGTACTTGTCACTTTTCCATGTGTTAGTTATGTCTTCTGAGCAGTTTGTCAGCTTTTGGACACCTTTGAAGGTGTTTTCTATGTGTTTCTATGTGTTTTTGTTTGCCTGCCATTGGTTTTAACGGTGTTCGAAGGTGTTCGACGAACAGTTCGACGAACAGTTCGACGAACCGAACTCGAACACTACGGGGGTGGCTCAACACTAATTGTGACAGAATGGAGAGACATTGTGGGCAGAATGGAGAGACATTGGGAGGCAGATTGGAGAGATATTGGGAGGCAGATTGGAGAGATATTGGGAGGCAGATTGGAGACATGCGGGCAGAATAGAGACAATGGAGGCGGAATGGAGACATTGGGGGTAGGATGGAGACATTGTGGGCAGAATGAAGAGATATTCGGGGCAGAATGGAGAGACATTGGGGCAGAATGGAGAGACATTGGGGCAGAATGGAGAGACATTTCGGCAGAATGGAGAGACATTGGCGACAGGATGTAGACATTGGCGGCAGGATGGAGACATTGGCGGCAGGATGGAGACATTGGCGGCAGGATGAAGACATTGGGGGGCAGAATGGAGAGACATAGGGGGCAGAATGGAGAGACATTGGGAGGCAGAATGGAAAGACATTGGGAGGCAGAATGGAGACATTGGCAGCAAGATGGAGACATTGGGGGCAGGATGAAGACAATGGAGGCAGGATGGAGACATTGGGGGCAGAATGGAGAGACATTGGGGCAGATTGGATACATTGGGGGCAAAATGGAGACAATGGAGGCAGGATGGAGACATTGGGGGCAGAATGGAGGCATTGGGGGCAGAATAGAGAGACATTGGGGGCATAATGAAGACATTGGGGGCAGAATGGAGAGATGGCACAATGGAGAGACAATGGGGGCAAAATAGAGAGACATGGCTGCAGAATGGAGAGACATGGGAGGTAGAATGGAGATACATTGTGACAGAATGGAGAAACATTGTGGGCAGAATGGAGAGACATTGTGGGCAGAATGGAGAGACATTGGGGGCACAATGGAGACATGTGGGCAGAATGGAGATAACGGAGGCAGGATGAGACATTGGGGGCAGAATTGAGACATTTGGGGCAGGATGGAGACATTGGGGGCAGGATGGAGACATTGTGGGTAGAATGAAGAGACATTGGGGGCAGAATGGAGAGACATTGGGGCAGAATGGAGGACATTGGGGCAGAATGGAGGACATTGGGGCAGAATGAAGACATAGGGGCAGATTGGAGACATTGGGGGCAGAATGGAGACAATGGAGGCAGAATGGAGACATTGGGGGCAGAATGTAGACATTGGGGGCAGAATGTAGACATTGGGGGCAGAATGTAGACATTGGGGGCAGAATGGAGAGACATGGGGCAGAATGGAGAGACATTGGGGGCAGAATGAAGAGACATGGGGCAGAATGAAGAGACATGGGGCAGAATGGAGACATGGGGGGCAGTATGGAAAGATGGCACAATGGAAAGACAATGGGGCAAAATAGAGAGACATGGCTGCAGAATGGAGAGACATAGGAGGTAGAATGGGGAGTCATTGAGACAGAATGGAGACATTGGGGGCACAATGTAGACATGTGGGCAGAATGGAGACAAGGGAGGCTGGATGGAGACATTGGGGGCAGAATGGAGAGACATTGGGGGCAGAATGGAGAGACATTGGGGGCAGAATGGAGAGATGACACAATGGAGAGACAATGGGGGCAAAATGGAGAGACAATGGGGGCAAAATGGAGAGACATGGCTGCAGAGTGGAGAGACATAGGAGGTAGAATGGAGAGACATTGGGGCAGAATGGAGAGACATTGGGGCAGGATGAAGACAATGGAGGCAGGATGGAGACATTGGGGGCAGAATGGAGAGACGTTGGGAGGCAGAATGGAGAGACTGGCAGCAGGATGGAGACATTGGGGGCAGGATGAAGACAATGGAGGCAGGATAGAGACATTGGGGCAGGATGAAGACATTGGTTAAGATTGGATACATTGGGGGCACAATGGAGACAATGGAGGCAGGATGGAGACATTGGGGGCAGAATGGAGACATTGGGGGCAGAATAGAGAGTCATTGGGGCAGAATGAAGACATTGGGGCAGAATGGAGAGATGGCACAATGGAGAGACAATCGGGGCAAAATGGAGAGACATGGCTGCAGAATGGAGAGACATAGGAGGTAGAAGAAAGAGACATTGTGACAGAATGGAGAGACTTTGTGGGCAGAATGGAGAGACATTGTGACAGAATGGAGAGACATTGTGGGCAGAATGGAGAGACATTGGGGGCACAATGTCAATGGAGACATGTGGGCAGAATGGAGACAATGGAGGCAGGATGGAGACATTGGGGGCAGAATGGAGACATTGGGGGCAGGATGGAGACATTGGGGGCAGAATGAAGAAACATTGGGGGCAGAATGGAGAGACATTGAGGCAGAAAGGAGAGTCATTGGGGCAGGATGAAGACATAGGAGCAGATTGGAGACATTGGGGGCATAATGGAGACATGTGGGCAGAATGGAGACAATGAAGGCAAGATGGAGACATTGGGGCAGAATGGAGAGACATTGTGGGCAGAATGGATTGACATTGGGGGCACAATGGAGACATGTGGGCAGAATGGAGACAATGGAGGCATGATAGAGACATTTGGGGCAGAATGGAGACATTGGGGGCAGGATGGAGACATTGGGGGCAGGATGGAGACATTGTGGGCAGAATGAAGAGACATTGGGGCAGAATGGAGAGACATTGGGGCAGAAAGGAGAGTCATTGGGGCAGGATGAAGACATAGGGGCAGATTGGAGACATTGGGGGCATAATGGAGACATGTGGGCAGAATGGAGACAATGAAGGCAAGATGGAGACATTGGGGCAGAATGTAGACATTGGGGGCAGAATGGAGAGACACGGGGCAGATTGGAGAGACATTGGGGGCTGAATGAAGAGACATGGGGCAGAATGGAGACATTGGGGGCTGAATGAAGAGACATGGGGCAGAATGGAGACATTGGGGGCAGAATGGAGACATTGGGGGCAGAATGGAAAGATGGCACAATGGAGAGACAATGGGGCAAAATGGAGAGACATGGCTGCAGAATGGAGAGACATAGGAGGTGGAATGCAGAGACGTTGTGACAGAATGGAGAGACATTGTGGGCAGAATGGAGAGACATTGTGACAGATTGGAGACATTGGGGGCACAATGGAGACGTGTGGGCAGAATGGAGACAATGGAGACAGAATGGAGACATTGGGGGCAGAATGGAGAGACATGGGGCAGAATGGAGACATTGGGGGCATAATGGAGACATTGGGGGCAGGATGGAGACATTGGGGGCAGGATGGAGACATTGGGGGCAGGATGGAGACATTGGGGGCAGGATGGAGACATTGTGGGCAGAATGAAGAGACATTGGGGGCAGAATGGAGAGACATTGGGGCAGAAAGGAGAGTCATTTGGGCAGGATGAAGACTTTGGGGCATAATGGAGACATTGGGGCAGAATGTAGACATTGGGGGCAGAATGGAGACATGTGGGCAGAATGGAGACAATGGAGACAGAATGGAGACATTGGGGCAGAATGGAGAGACATGGGGCAGAATGGAGACATTGGGGGCATAATGGAGACATCTGGGGCAGAATGGAGAGATGATACAATGGAGAGACAATGGGGCAAAATGGAGAGACATGGCTGCAGAATGGAGGGACATAGGAGGCAGAATGGAGAGACATTGGGGAATAATGGAGAGACATTGGGGCAGGATGAAGACATAGGGGCAAATTGGAGACATGTGGGCAGAATGGAGACATGAGGCAGGATGGAGACATTGGGGGCAGAATGGAGACATTGGGGGCAGAATGGAGAGATAGCACAATGAGACAATGGGGGCAAAATGGAGAGACATGGCTGCAGAATGGAAAGACATAGGAGGTAGAATGGAGAAACATTGTGACAGAATGGAGAGACATTGTGGGCAGAAAGGAGAGACATTGTGGGCAGAATGGAGAGACATTGTGACAGATTGGGGGCAGAATGGAGACATGTGGGCAGAATGGAGACATTGGGGGCAGAATGGAGAGACATTGGGGGCAGAATGAAGAGACATGGGTCTGAATGGAGACATTGGGGGCAGAATGGAGACATTGGGGGCAGAATGAAGAGATGGCACAATGGAAAGACAATGGGGGCAAAATGGAGAGACATGGCTGCAGAATGGAGAGACAGGAGATAGAATGGAGAGACATGGGGGGAAGAATAGAGAGACATTGTGGGCAGAATGGAGAGACATAGGGGGCAGAATGGAGAGACATTGTGGGCAGAATGGAGAGACATTGAGAGACAGAATGGAGAGACATTGGGAGGCAGAATGGAGACATTGGCGGCAGGATGGAGACATTGGCAGCAGGATGGAGGCATTGGCGGCAGGATGAAGACATTGGCGGCAGGATGAAGACATTGGCGGCAGGATGAAGACATTGGCCGCAGGATGAAGACATTGGGGGGCAGAATGGAGACATTGTGGGGCAGAATGGAGGGACATGGGGTCAGAATGGAGACATTGGGGGCAGGATGGAGGCATTGGGTGCAGAATGGAGAGACATGGCGGAATGGAGAGACATTGGGGGCAGGATGAAGACATTGGGGCAGAATGGAGACATTGGGGGAGGATGAAGACATTGGGGGCAGGTTGGAGACAATGGGGGCAGGATGGAGACAATGGGGGCAGGATGGAGACAATGGGGGCAGGATGGAGACAATGGAGCAGGATGGAGACATTGGGGGAAGGATGGAGACATGGGGCAGGATGTGGGACATTCTTACTGTAGGGGCTAATTAAGGGATATTATTACTGCTGTGATGCATTTTATTTTTAAGGATACTGTTTTCAGTGAGGGGGGTCCTGTTACTGTGCAGGGTAGCACTATGTCGTTTTTTTCTTCATCTGTAGTGTAGAAGTTGCAGGAATGTTGCTCTAGAAGCGGTGCTCTAGATAACTGTGTTATTTTATGCAGAGACGAGTCCTGGCTGGAAGAAGTGATGGCAGTCTGCCCTGGATAAAGAAGAAAAGCGAAGATGAAGGACTTCAACTAAAGACATCACCAGTGAGTCAGTGTGTTATCTGTACACTAACACTATACACTGTATATTATGTACAGACATCCTGTGTATAATGGCACTTATGGTAATATTAGTATTGTATTTTTTCATTAATGGTCAGTATTGTAGTTATCAGTCACTATGTGATGGTATTATGTGCTCTGGTCATGGTGTTATGGTATTTGTCCCCTGTATGTAGTATTATTCGGTCACTATGTGGTGGTAATACGTGGTCTGGTCATGGTGTGACGGTATTTGTTCCTTGCATGTGGTATTATTCGGTTACTATGTGGTGGTAATATGTGGTCTGGTCATGGTGTGACTGTATTTGTCCCTTGTATGTGGTATTATTCAGTCACTGTGTGGTGGTAATATGTGGTCTGGCCATGGTGTGACGGTATTTGTCCCTTGTATGTGATATTATTGGTAATTTTAAAAAATGTGTGTGACACATTCCCTTAAATAAAAATATACCTGAAAAGAGTATTGGGTATTATAATAAATTTTTAATAGGTTAGAGTAGAGAAGGGCCCTACCAGTAGAGTCTACCATGTTGTGGTGGAGGCTTAAAAAATCTTTTGGCCAAAACAAAAGCTGCTGGCTATGTGTGTGATCTGGTGTTAAATGAGAACTGTTAATGTGTGATTGGTGAGGATGTGGTGTAGGAAGTGGAGTTTTTCCAAGATTGGGCAGTGGGACTGTGGAAGCTTCGAGGGGTGGAGGCAGAGCTGGGGTGGAGCCTGGGTGGAGTCTCAAGAGGGCCCGAAAGTTTTGCCTGTATGGAGCCCTGAAATTCCTGGTGGCAGCCCTGACGGAAAGCATCCAAGACTATGCTGTATTGCAATGGTATAGATCAGGAGCAGGCACACACAAGAAAGGATATTTACTATTGCATTCATACCACATTCTATTTGTATTATGGTAATAATAGAACAAAAAACAGCTCACTCACTGCCGTGTATTGAAATCGGACATTCACCTGTTAGAGGCAATGGATGGTACGGGTTGTCCAGATTCATTCAAGGGTTAAAATATTCCCATTTTATTCAATTTCAGATAAGATCCATAACAGGTGAGGCATAGTTAAAGATAAACACCCACGCATTTCGAACGCGACTTGCATTCTAAGTCCTGGTGTTTCTATTGTGCTTCTTCTAAACTACCTAAGTAACACTTCCATGCAAAAACCACACCCTAGCACAAGTGAATTATGATTAACATAATTGAAATAAACGTAAAAAACACTCAATAGACCTCATAGTAAACTATCAAATTATCATAGAAAAACAAACAAACATTTAAATATTAATTGTTGATTCAGTTCCCTTATTCACTAAATGTAGCTTTAGAAATTCAAAATTGCCAAAAAATACAATGCACATGTATGGGTAAACTAAATTAGCATTGAAAAATCAAAAAATATATAAATTAATAAATACATGTATGTGACAAGAAACGCTGCCCATGTGGTCTCCAGACCAATTCCCAGCTATCATTGCATCCAAGACAAATATGGGGCTCATTGCTGAAGAGGAAAGATCTCCATTCCAGCCTCTGGTCTCTAGAAGGAGACATCATAGCGGTCATACTCCTGTAATTATGGTATGAAGTGGTCTAATTTACAGTAGACAGATCCTTCAAGTCTTTATTCCATATACACGAACAGCTAACAGCTCGACCTTACATTGATTTGATCATGGAACCAGTAGTATGGCAATTTTTGCAAAGTGTCCCATGAGATTTTTTCCACCCAATGACATCAGGCCCCATATTGCTACTGTGAGCAGCCTGTGTAGTCTAAATGTGCTACTATTGTCTGCAGCATCTCTAGACTTGTCTCCCATCAAGCACAACTGGAACCTCAATTGTAGGCAAATACAATGGAAGCTACCAGCAGCAAATCTTGACGATTTGTGATCTTCACGATTTGTGTGCCAGAGTACATTCAGTGTAGCAGAACATACCTTAGACACATATTAATAACCTCATTGATAGCAAGCCAAATAGAGATGAGCAAACATATTTGAGTGGAATTGATTTCTACTCGAATATTACAAAACTCCACATTCAATAAAATTTAGATTTTTTTGTCATTTACTTTCACATGAATTAAGTGGTTTTGCTGAACCATAAAGAGCCATCAAAACGTTAAAAAGATATATCTTGTGGTAAGTCGACTCACTCGGCTGCTTCCAGAAGTAGATAATGGAACGTTTCTGTCAAAACGAGGCCATCTCAACAAAATAAACATGGCCTTGCTGGCATAACGGCAAAAAAAAAGATAAACGATAGCACAGGGATTCTCCCACTTAAGTTGCAGCACACTTAAACTCCTCCTGAGCTGAAGTTCCACACAGTCTGTAGACTTCCTTCTCCAAACTCACAACAGAAAAAAAAACTCAATGCCAGAGATTTAACTCCTCCAGCCACACTCTTGAGGTGGAGATATAGTGAGTAGGCGTCCCGTCCATCTCACACCTAATCACAAAGGACCCATCCCAAAATGGCTGATTAACCTCTTCAGCACCTAACATGCTGAAGAAAACTTCTAGGTTCAATTCACTGAAGTTAACAGCCGCAGTGAAACATATCTCCCCTCACATACATCACCAGTAACTCTGTCACAATCTTTATTTGTTCTCACCTTTCCACTCACCTTTCTGGCCCCTCCTCATTTCCACCCATCCTTAATGCATCTTCTTATCTCTGGCTCCACTCTCTGAATCCCCAGGCCTCTTCATGTTATGCCAGGACTTCCAGCTCTGATGAGGCCCAAGACATTTCCACACATGCACGTGCAAGGTCACAGCGCCCTCATGATGTAGTGACCTTACATGTGCTTGCCTCATCAGAGCTGGAAGTCCCACCATAGTGTGAAGAGGCCCAGAAAATCTGTGTTCAGTGGCGATGATGAGAAGATGCAACAAGGTGGGTTACAGTGACGAGCAAAGGGCCAGAGAGGTAAGCAGTAAAGTGTGTATGCAGGTTTTTAATTTAATTCACACTCACTGGAGTTGCCGAAAAATTCTATTTGAAGTGAATAAATTTGAACAGATTTCAGTACTGGAAAAGTGGGTGGGAAGAGGGGACAGAGAGAAAGACCACGAGAATAATACATCTAATCTGCTTACCTGGTGAATCTGGAGATAGTAGACAACTCTGTTGTACATATTACCAGTCCTGCTCCTGGCTGCTCCACTGGGAACCATTGATCTCCGGTGACCCTGAGAAATGTTGATTTACAGATGACCACAGTACAAGGTATGAAAATCCACTTAATAAAAAGAGATGTGATGTCATAGCTACGCGGACAATATGTGGCAGCCCTCTCAGTCACGAAAAATGATATTAGCCTGCCATCTGATGCTACATCAGTGTGGCAAATGTGACGGGCAACTTTTTTTTTGTGACTTGCAAATGGAATCTCAAAGTGTTCAAATTTCTCTTGCTTTTGGCTATACATGTTGCATAACTGCGGATCTGTCAAGACTAATGTCAGTGCTGGATGTTTTGATGCATTTCATTTGCTTTGACGCCTGGAAAGGGTCTCTGCTCATATGGTTTAGCATTTTCATATTTATTGTTACATATCAATGTCTTCATGCTGTGCAACTGAAAATTTTTCAAAAATTTTAGAAACAAACAAAGATAAGCTATACCTTACATAAAGATATATGGAACAACTAGAATGATTTATTTATGAGTAAGTAAATCTGTTTGATTGTATGCTATATACTGTTTTATTTGTAATTCACATCCTATAAAAATAATATTCGTAGTCACTGGTTGTGTACAGAACATCAGCACTGGCGATTTATTTGGAACCTGATCTGTGGCCCATTCATTTATGGAAATAGTAGGCTACTAGAGGTCAAATCTCACTGATCAGAAAGTGATCATAAATTTTATTGATATGCTATCACTTTAGACCATCATAAAGAACACAAAAATATATTTATTCAATATATCATGCAGATTGACAGTGTGCAATTTACTTCTTAATTTCTGCTGCTTATATAGCAATAGCATACTTCACATTAGTCCTTGTGCCCAGTAGGGCTCAAATCTTAAATTCAATAACTCATGCACTAGGGTCAATTTCATGGGACAATTCATCTATCAGTATGTTTTTAAAGGGTGAGAGGAAACTAGAGAACACCCACACAAACACAAGCAGTACATTCAAATTGAATGCAGATGTTGACCCAGGTCGCATTTGAAACCAGGACCCCAACACTAAAAGATTACAATGGTATCTATTTAACTCATCATGCCACCCATTTAATATGCTGTGCAAAAGCAATGTTGTGTAAAAGCTATGGTATATTACATGAATCAATGGTGCTTCAATTAAATTTATAGCATCAATCTCCAAGTCAAAGTGATAGTAGGCAATAGATTTTATAGTGAGAAATGGAATAGAATGACTGAAGTCTTATAAGGGTACATCTGGCTTTATTATTTTACTTTCTACCTGTTAGGGCTCATTCAGACGTCAGTTTTTTGCATACGAGTGTTAACTAGGTTGACAAAAGACATAGGACTAGTGATGACCGAGTATGTTTCATTAACCCTTTCTGGCAAGCACGCTCAGGTGCTCGCTGAGTATTTTGGCGTGCTCAGAATTTCTTTTATTGTCGCCACAGCTGCAAATGTCATGGCTGTCAGACAACTGTGACACATGCAGAGATCAACTGATGGACAGTCAATCTCTGCATGTGTCACAGCTGTCTAACAGCCGTGACATTTGCAGCTGCGGCGACAATAAAAGAAATCCCGAGCACGCTGAAATACTCATTGTGTATTATTGCCGACCAAGTGTTCAACACAAAATCGCAGAAGCATGTCCAAGACTGGTCCACTTTTCAAACCAAACTTGCCAACGAAAATCTATGGGTCTACAAAAAAAAAAAACGAACAGCACTTGGTTGCTGTCCGAGTACTGTCTGTTTTTCAAGAACTGTTTGATAGAAGCTTGAAAAACCTCCTTCAGCTAATTTTTTCATGAGAGGCAAATTGATGAAACTCTGATGGCAATATCTGACACACTGACCAAACTCTGATGAAGTTCTAATGAGAAATGCTGATGAAACTCTGACGAGAAAAATCACTGCCATCTGAGTGAGCCCTTAAGGCTTCTTTTTAATGAAAACGGACAAGATGAACTTAAATTCATTGTCTTAGTTTTAAACTAAAAAGGTGGCAAAACAATTTAATGTTAGATGAGCAAGATGCCTATTCTGTTATATCTGCTATGAGCCACATACTACAAAATCTTTTGTGCCATTTCAGATAGCGGTAGAGCGGACCTGCCCCTACAAAATGTTGTTCTTAAGCCAGGCAGCATAGTTTGATAACGATTCACGGATCCACTTTAATGGCAGCCAATAAAGGTACTGTAATTCATTTGCATTTTATTGCACGAAATAAGTATTTGATTCCATATAAAAACAGAAATTAATATTTGGTACAGAATCCTTTGTTTGCAATTACAGAGGTCAGACATTTCCTGTAGTTCTTTACCAAGTTTGCACACACTACAGCAGGGATTTTGGCCCACTCATCCATACAGATCTTCTCCAGATCATTCAGTTTTGGGGCTGTTGTTGCACATCATTAAGTTTCAGCTCCCTCCAAAGATTTTCTATTGGGTTCAGGTTTGCTGACTGGCTAGGGCACTCTAGGACCCTGAAATTCTTCTTACGGAGCCATTCCTTAGTTGCCCTGGCTGTGTGTTTTGGGTCTTGTCTTGCTGGAAGACCCAGCCATGACCAATCTTCAATGCTATTACTGAGGTAAAGAGGTTGTTGGCCTAAATCCCATCCATTCTACTTTCAATATGGTGCAGTTGTCCTGTCCCCTTTGAGAAAAACTCCCCCAAAGTATGAGGTTTCCCTCACCATGCTTCACAGTTGGGATGGTGTTCTTGGGGTTGTACACATTCCTCTTCTTCCTCCAAACATGGCAAGTTTAGTTGATATCAAAAAGTTCTATTTTGGTCTCATCTGACCACATGACCTTCTCCCATGCCTCCTCTGGATCATCCAGATGGTCATTGGCAAACTTCAAATGGGCCTGGACATGTGCTTGCGTGAGCTGGGGGACCCTTGTGTGTCCTGCAGAATATTAATCCATGACAGCGTAGTGTGTTACTAATGGTAATGTTTGAGGCTGTGGTCCCAGCTTTTTTCAGATCATTGACCAGGTCCTACCAGGAAGTTTTGGGCTGATTCCTGACCTTTCTCAGAATCATCCTTACCACATGAGGCAAGACCTCACATGGAGCCCCAGACCAAGGAAGATTGACAGTCATCTTGTGTTTCTACCATTTTCTAATAATTGTGCCAACAATTGTTGCCTTCTCACCAAGCTGCTTGCCTATTGTCCTATAGCCCATCCCAGCCTTGTGCAGGTTTACAATTTTGTCCCTGGTGTCCATAGACAGCACTTTGGTCTTGGCCACGGTGGAGAGATTGGAGTGATTATGTGTGTGGACAGGTGTTTTATACAGGTAACAAGTTCAAACAGGTGCAATTGATACAGGTAATGAGTGCAGAGTAGGAGTCCTTCTTGAAGAAAAACTAACAGGTCTGTGAGAGTCAGAATTCTCGCTGGTTGGCCAAATACTTATTTCATGCAATAAAATGCAATTTAATTATTCAAAAATCATGCAATGTAATTTTCTGTTTTTTCTTTTGAGATTCTGTCTCTCACAATTGAAGTGTACCCACGATAAAAATTACAGACCTCTCCGTTGTTTGTAGGTGGGAAAACTTGGAAAATCGGCAGTGTATCAAATTCATATTTTCCTCATTGTATCTTACTATCTATCAACAAACAATGAAACAACACCAGATAGATGAAAAAGAGATGGGTGAAAAGTCTTCCAAATAAATATCCATTTGTAAATTTGTAAAGTAGACACAAATAAAAAGCAGGCAGCACTCCAAAAGTAGCAAAGAAAAGCGTGGACTTTTATTAGCCCATGTGGCATGGTGACGTTTCGGTTACAAAGAACCTTTTTCAACCTTTCAAGGAAAGGGTCTTTGTAATCGAAACGTCACTACACCATATAGGCTAATAAAAGTCCACTTTTTTCTTTGCTACTTTTGGAGTGCAACCTGCTTTCATTTCTATCTATCTATCTATCTATTTCTTTTGAAGATGACATATGTCATACAAATTGTGTCTCTAGTATTGATTGCATACCATTTTAGAGAAATCCTTTAAATGCAAACTTCCAGCTTTGCATTTTTAATGAGGTCTTTTTTTCTACTGAGGGACTTTGACATGGGCTTAGTGAGAGACTGTCCTGGAAGCACCAGCTGTTGTAAGTATGAATCTGCACTTCCAATTCACAACTGGGAATAATGTCCACAAAAAAGATGAGGTGATACTGAGAGGATGACTCTGAGCAATTTATATCTCTCTCACATATTCCGACACTTTTGTGGTATCTGATCTTCTCACAGCAATCTGCTTTGGTGTCATTTCTCCATGGCCTCCAGGCATTGTGTCAAGGTGTTAATGACAGTAAGTTCAGAATGTGCTAATTCTAATTATCATGTGTTTATTGGGAGAAGGGGAAGGAGAGAATGGAACTTATTTTTATTGCACACCATTACACCTACTTTCAGAAAGTAGGTGTAATGTGGGAATTCTAACAAGCAGAAGGGAAGGGAATTAGTCTAGAACTGTAAATCCCTTCAGCTTCATGCAATAAATGCACTGTATAAATGACAGAGCAGGAAAGCCACATCAATATCATGACAGTATAATTCCACTATAATCACACCTTGTATGTATTTGGTTGCAAAAAGTTTAGAAAAGGCATCTGCAAACCTGTATCTGCAGATAATCAAAAACGGATCATGGATAAAAGCAGTGAAAAAAAAAAAAGTTTCTGTGTGGATTGTGATCTATTTCCACCCTTCGGGTACTGTTAACATGCCCTTAGATGTGGTGATAAGTAGAGATAAGCGAATCTGCTTAGATTCGAATTCTGCAAATCGCACAAATTTTTCAGGGAAATTGGATTTACAGCAGTTATTCTCTCTGAATTGATTTAGACTCTAGACTCCAAAGTATAATCACTATAGGAGGTAAAAAAAATTAATAGTCACCTCAATGCTCACCTGTCCTAATATTCAGTCACTTCTCACCTGTCCACAGCCCGCAATCTGATCCTCTGTGCCACTTCTTTTCCCCTTCCCCCCCTTGTGCACATTCTCTTATCGGCCCCACTATCAGTATTTGGTCGGTATTTTTTCTCAGGAGTGGGAGCCAAAACCAGGAGTTTCTATTATACCTTCTCTCTGATTGTTCCTCACCTGGTTTTGGCTCCCGCTCCTGAGAAAAAATACTGACCGAATACTGATGTGGGACTGTGGCCTTACTGTTTCACTCCAGGAACTGGATTCCAGTGCCTTTAGGCTTTCTGACATTTTTGTGCAGCATGCCATCACTCGGTCAATGCACTTTGTTGCATCATGATGTCACAAATTGTGCCACGATAGCACTGTGCAGGGACATCAGAGCAGTAGTTGTCCACTTGGAAGTAGTAGTAGTAGTAGTAGTAGTAGTAGTAGTAGTGCTTGGAATGAAGATGCTGTAGAGAATGTACATGTGGCACCCCAGGGGTCTGGTTTCCACAGTAACGGCAATGTTATGTCTGAGAGCAGGTGGGAGGTCTCTTGGTCAGGGATCCTGTGCATGCCACACCTCCTGCCCAGTCCTGGGAGGGGAAGAACTTCCCCTATATAAACCTAGGGCTGAGGCAGGGTGAGTGAGTAGAGAAGAAGTAGAGACAGAGAAGAGAAGCAGATATAGGAAAGAACATCAGGAGTAGTGTTGAGCCACCCCCGTAGTGTTCGAGTTCGGTTCGGTTCGTCGAACACCCGTGTGTTCGCCGAACTGTTCGTCGAACTGTTCGTCGAACACCTTCGAACACCGTTAAAACCAATGGCAGGCAAACAAAAACACATAGAAACACATAGAAAACACCTTCAAAGGTGTCAAAAGCTGACAAACTGCTCAGAAGACACAACTAACACATGGAAAAGTGACAAGTACATATAGTCATGCGAAAAGAAAAGAGGTGGAGGAGTAAAAGGAGGGGGAGACACAGATATAGGCATGTCATGCCCTTCTAAAATCCAAAAAGTGAGAAGCCGACACATTCAGTCCGCTCCTGCCCGTGCCACCTCCGTGTCGCCGGGTTTGTGCCAGAGCCGCGGTGAACCCTGACGGCCAGCCCCCCTCTCCCAATACTGGTGCCTGTCCGCTGGTGGGTCGAGAGAGCCCCCCTGTGGTGGAGGCAGCTCTAAGCTTTTTAATTTAAATTGTCCCTCTAATTTGAATGAATACACTTTAAATCCATTTACAAGGATCTATTGGAGGGCAAGTCTCATGCCAGCAGCCGCGTAATTCCAGCTCCAGTAGCGTCCACTAAAGCTGCTGCAGTTAAAAAGCTTTTATAAGGATCGAGCTCGGCTGTCCACCGCAAGGCATCCTAGTGCCAGTCCCAGCCCCTATGCCTTGGGGTGCCTCCTGATGCTCTTCACTAAGTATCCCGTGGTCCCGAAGCATTTCCTTTGAAAAAATTAAGTGTCCAAACTACAGGTGGTGTAGCTTGCTTAACAGCCGGGATAATCCGCTGACTAGCAGACACTGCTACTAGGCACAAAGTATTTCCTGGGCTAGATGCAGTTAAAAATTTGTAAGTAGATACTCTCGTTGGATTCTGAGAAAGCATTCCATAGAGTCTCCTGGCACGCCATATATGATTCTCTTAAAAAACTTGGGGTAGGGGTCTAGGGGACCCTTTTATAGCCAAAATCACGGCCCTGTATCACAATACGTCACCTAGGCTGAAGATAAATGGAACTGTAGCACCGAGGGCTCGGTTGCTACAGACGTATTGCACCTCACCCAGAGGTGTGATATCTCACTCTCAGATAAGGATGGAGTGTGGATCAGGACCCGACACCTGCATGCATTACACCACATTGCCGTGGGGCAGGGCGACCAATATGCCCCTGAGATGGGCACGACAGTCCCTGTCCCTGGCTGGAGTGGGGGGAGGGAACACTGAGGAAGGGGAACCCTGCAGTGCAGGAGCAGGGAGGAAGCAGTTCCTGGGTGCATTGAGAAGGGAGTATAAAAGGTGGGCACCATCTTAGTTCAGTGCAGAGAAGTCTGAGCAGAAGTGGCAGGGAGCAGGGGCTCTGCATGAGCTCTGCTCCGGAGGCGGGCCTAGTAACAGAGGCCCAGGCCTGCAAGAGGGAGAAGGAAGGAAGAGGAGCGGAGAAGGCTCCAGGAACGAGGAATGAAGGGATCCCAGGGGTGCGGACGGGCGAGTCGCCACCGCACGCCCGAATCCACCTGCGTGGAGGGGTCAGGCCAAAGGGGGAGACCGGTCCCCGAACTAGTGGAGGCAGGAAATGACCCTCAGCTAGAAACCGGAGGCTCTGACATTTTATGTGGCGCAGCCCCTTGCTCCACCCGCTAGGAAGGCACCACATAGGGTCAGGGAAACTGGCGCCAAGTTTACCAAGAGGAGGCCCGAGGCAGCCGGACAGAAGTGTTGGTAAGAAAGGCCAGACAAAGGACACACAAAGGGGGTCCTGTGAAGCGCTCCAAAGTTATCTGGGAGTTGTCTGAGCCCCTCACCTGGTGAGCACAGTACGACGTGGGCAGCCGTTACCTGCAGACGTGGTCTGGATAATAAGAACTGTGAGTAAAGGCCCTGAACTGCATCACTGACTGCGTGTCGTTACTGCTGCTGCCCTGCACCATCACCCCCATCCTCCGCATACACTGCCCTGAGGCTATACTCCTCCCGTGGGGAGTTATGCTACGCTCTGCTGCACCCACAACACCAGCCTTAGCGGTCTGCCCTGTAGCGGCGGTTCACTCTGACCGCAATCCACGGGTGGCGTAGTCGGACATTTAAACATCAAAACCACATAAATAGTTCCGCCACTGGTTTGACCGCCCTGAGCCACGGAACCGGATCGCCGCCACGAAGACTACAACCACCAGCATCCACCAAAAAGGGTCCGGCTCCGGGTGTCCCAAGGCCCAGGGGGTGCGTCAGAACATTTTCATCACCTTTCACAATCACCAATGGGACAAGGCAGGGATGTCCTCTGCCCCTCTCTTATACATCCTAGTGACGGAGCACCTGCTCTCATCAATTCGCCATAACCCCAATATTAGGTGGATTGAGGTGGGAGGCACCGAGTACAAGTGCTCTCTCTTTGCTGATGATGTCCTAGTATATATCACTCAATCACATATATCCATCCCTGCTGTTATGGCTGAAATAGATCACTTTGTTACATGGTAAAATTTTAAAATCAATGCAGCGAAGTCTGAGGCCCTCGATGTCTCCCTCCCTAAATCCATATAGGATTCCATCCAGTCCAACTTTCCCTTTGCCTGGCCCTCACAGGGTATCAAATACTTAGGAATTCCTATTCATAGAGACCTCTCCCATCTATGTTGTTATCTTAATTTTGGCCCTTTATTGAACAATTCCATACAGACCACGGTTGGCAAGTTAGAACTGTAAGATTCACTACGTGAACCACTGGTGTTTTGTGGAAAAGCACATGTACACCGCGTTCCAAATTATTATGCAAAAAGTGTTTAGGAGTGATAAGGGAAGAATTTGTTTGTTTGTCAGTTAAACTCATTGATGGTGATGTGTGTCAGGGCTCTTTATATCACTGTAAGCAATTGCAGACACCTGTGCTAATTAGTTTGGCAGGTGTGTCCAATGAAAGGCAAGACTACTTAAGAAGGCTCTCTCACATTATTAAGCAGCCTACATTTTCTGCCAAAATGGGAAAGAAAAAGGATGTGTCGGCTGCTGAGAAGCAACAAATTGTGGAGTGTTTAGGTCAAGGCATGACTACAATCAACATTGTGCGATGATCAGGATGAAGTGTCTTGGCAATCAAGAAGTATGTAGCTGATTCACAGTACACACGTGTGCGTGCTGATAAGGGCAAATTGAGGACTCTTTCCTACAGGCAATTACGTCAGGTTGAAACAGCAGCGGCAAAAAAGCCTTGTCATAGCAGCAGACAAGTTTTTGAAGCTGCTTGTGCCTCCAACGTCCCCCGAACAACAAGATGCAGGGTCCTTCAGAGGTTTGCAGCTGTGCATATGCCATCCTGTCGACCTCCTCTATCCACTTCACACAAGCAGAAACGGCTCCAGTGGGCCAAACATTACATGAAGACTGATTTCAAAACTGTTTTGTTCACGGATGAGTGCCGTGCAGCGCTCGATGGTCCAGATGAATGGAGTGGAGGATGGCTGGTTGATGGACACCCCACGCAAACACGGCTACAGCGCCAACAAGGAGGAGGTGGAGTAATGTTTTGGGCTGGAATCATGGGGAGAGAGATTGTCGGCCCCTTTAGGATCCCTGAAGGCGCTAAAGATGAACTCCATAATGTATGTGGATTTTCTCAAACAGCACTTCCTGCCATGGTTCAAGAAGAAGAACCGTGTATTTCACAGCAAGATCATTTTTCTGCATGATAATGCACCATCTCATGCTGCACATAAAACATCTGCATCTCTGGCTGATATGGGCATAAAAGGGGACAAACTTATGGTGTGACCCCCATGCTCCCCTGACCTGTACCCCATTCAGAACCTTTGGAGCATCATTAAAAGGAGTGTCTATGATGGCGGGAGGCAGTTCACATCTAAGCAACAGCTCTGGGAGGGTATTCTGTCCTCATGCAAAACAATTGAAGCAGAAATCATCCAAAACCTGACAAACTCAATGGACGAGAGAGTTCAGAAGCTCCTTTCGAACAAGGGGTCCTATGTGAAAATGTAACATCACCTAGAATAAAGTTTTGAGTTGAAAACTGTTTGATTTCAGTTTCTAACAACCTGCTAATGCTTATAATCTCAAAAATGACCATTTTTTTGGTCTTTATTAAAATGAAAAGGTTGATCGAAAAGTTTGGGGGATCTAAGAGTGTGGCAACCCAGTAGTCATGATTACTTCGAATTCTGACAATATGAGGGTCATGCTTCAGGTAGTGCAGCAAGAAGGCACTTATGTGTCTTGCGCATCTCGGAGCCCCAAAATTATTTTCCGGGCTAGATGCAGCTAAAAATTATTTTTAATTTTAAATCTGGTGAAGCTTATTATAGATGGCCTAATAGGATCAGTGCTGCACACTGCTACAAAGCCCAAATTATTTTCCAGTCAAGATACAGATAAACATGATTAGTAATTTGAAAGCTTAAAACGGTTGGTAGGGTGATTTTAACCAATCATCAAGCTTTTACTCTCCCCAGGATGACACAGGGGTAGAAAAGTCGTTTCGGATCCATGATTTGTTCATCTTTATGAACGTGAGTCTGTCTACATTATCAGTGGAGAGCCGCGTGCGCTTATCTGTCAGCACACCACCAGCAGCGCTGAACACACGTTCAGACAGAACGCTGGCTGCGGGGCATGACAAGATCTCCAAGGCGTAAGTGGCTAGCTCCGGCCATTTATCCAGATTGGAAGCCCAAAAAGAGCAAGGGTCCAGTGACACAGTCGTGGCTTCAATGTTTACTTGGAGATACTCCTGTACCATCGTCTCTAGGCGTTGACTATGTGTCAGACTTCTTGTCTCCTGTGGCCTTGCAAAGGATGGGCTAAAAAAGTGGTGAAATGATTCCGCAAAATTGATGTTACCAGCAGATACTGTGGTTCTGTTACGGTTTGAGTGCTGAACACTTGACGGTCCCACGGTTGGCAAGTTGGAACTGTGAGATTCACTACGTGCACCACTGGTATTTTGTGGAAAAGCACATGTAAGATTCTGCAACAGTCTCTGCTGATACTCCTGCATGCGTGCATCCCTTTCTATGGCAGGAATAATTTCTGCAAATTTACTTTTGTACCGGGGATCTAACAGTGTGGCAACCCAGTAGTCAGGATTATTTCTAATTCTCACAATTCGAGGGTCATGTTGCAGGTAGTGCAGCAAGAAGGCACTCATGTGTGTTGCGCATCCAGGAGCACCAAGTCCCTGTTGTGTTGGTGGCGAGGTAGCAATCATGCTTCCTTCCTCTGTCCTCTCCCCCCAACCTCGCACAACAGAAATGTGATCAAGGTCTCCCTCATCTGATGAGTCTTCCATCAGTTCGTCCTCCACTTCTTCCTGGGCTCCTGCACCTTCCTCACTAGTTTGGCTGCTACCATGTGCCCTGGTAAAATCATCTCCCCCACCCTCACATGCCTGCCGCCTTGGTGCTGCCGACCGTCTGGACCTTGCAGATGTTAGCCCTTCCGCATACAACTCCTCCTCCTCTACTTCCTCCACCTCCTCTTGTGCCACCACCTGACTCCGAATTCTGTTTAACATGTGCTCCAGCATGTAAATCACCGGAATAGTCATGCTGATAATGGCATCGTCAGCACTAAACATCTTCGTCGCCATTTCAAAACTGTGCAGAAGGGTGCATAGGTCCCTGATCTGAGACCACTCCTCCAGCGTGATTTGCCCCACCTCTGAATCTCGTTGGCCCAGGCTATACGTCAGAACGTATTGCACCAGGGCTTGTCGGTGCTGCCACAGTCGCTGCAACATGTGCAGAGTTGAATTCCACCGGGTAGGCACATCGCATTTTAGCCGGTGAAGTGGCAGGCCCAACGACTTCTGTAGAGATGTAAGTCGCTGAGCTGCGGGATGCGAACGGCGGAAGTGAGCACACAGCGACCGTGCCCTCTGCAGAAGGCCATCTAGTCTGGGATAGTGGGCTAAAAATTGCTGGACAACCAGGTTCAACACGTGAGCCATACAAGGCACGTGTGTGACATTGCCCCGGCGAAGGGCCGCACCCAGGTTTGCAGCATTGTCGCACACGGCCTTCCCTGGTTTCAGGTCCAGTGGAGACAACCATTCATGAAATTGGTTCTCCAGAGCTGACCACAACTCCTCAGCTGTGTGACTCACATTTCCCAGACATTTCAATGTAAAAACCGCCTGATGACGTTGAGCCCTACTGCCAGCATAGTAAGGAGGTGTGCAGGATCCCTTCTGCGCAGTTAGAAAGCTTGTGGCATGACCAGACAGCCTTTGGGTGCAGGTGGAAGACCGAGAGGAGGTTGAGGAGGCAGAAGCAGTGGAGGAAAAATGACATGAAGAGGATTGACGCACAACTCGTGGGGACGGCAAGACTTGGACAGCAGCCCCTTGTCCTGCTGTCACCATAGTTACCCAGTGCCCAGTCAGCGACATGTAACGCCCCTGTCCATGCCTACTCGTCCAAGTGTCTGTGGTGAAATGCACCCTGTCACACACAGAGTTTCTCAAAGAAGCGGTGATGTTGTGTGCGACATGCTGGTGGAGCGCAGGCACACCTTTCTTTGAGAAGTAGTGCCGACTGGGCATCTGGTACTGGGGCACTGCGACGGACATAAGGTCTCGAAAATCCTCTGTGTCCACCAGGCGGAAAGGCAGCATTTCTGTAGCCAAGAGCTTGCAGATGGTGAAATTCAACCTCTTAGCTTTCTCATGGCTAGGAGGAAATGGTCTTTTACTTGTCCACATCTGAGGGACCGAGGGCTGGCTATTGTGCTTAGACGGGGTTGATAAGGGTGTCCCCGGCAAACTGCCGGTCTGTGAGGAAGATGCAGGCGGACATGTTAGGTTGCCTTGATCCAAAGGTGGTGCTATCGATGTCGGACAGCGCTCAAGACCAGCTGGTGTTACCACCTCCAAAGAAAATGATGACCTGCCAATCACGCTGGCTGTTGCGGGTAAAGAGGTGGCAGGTCTGCGCCCCAAAACAGGTGTGACTGCTGTCCCCCCAGTCACAGAGGATGAAGAGGCCGCGGATGCACAAGATATGGCAGACGGTGGTTGGTCCGGCCGGCTAGACCGCATTGTAGCACACTGAGCTTCCCACTGCAACTTATGCTTCATGTCCATGTGCCGGTTCATGCATGAAGTACTCAAACTATGTATTTTTTGGCCTCTACTTAGCTTTTGCTGACAAATGTTACAGATAACACGAGTTGGGTCATCTTTATCGATCTGAAAAAATGCCCAGGCTATGCAAGGCTTAGCACCCATGCGACCTGAAGAGCCACCACGACTTGTGGTGAGAGGCAGATTTGTGTTTGAGGATGCAGTTGTTGACGTGCTTCCAGTACTCCGTCTCTGTCCAGGAAGGCGCAACCTGACCTCGTCGTCACTAGCATCTTCCTCCACCTCCTCTGCTGACCTCATCTCTTGGCTGACTGTGGGTTGACAGTAAGTGGGATCTCCGACCTCATCATCATCACCCTGTGCGTTATCACACCCGTCGTCCTCAGAGCCAACCTGTTCCTGCCCTGACAAAAAACTAAAGTTGTCGCTCCAATCAGGTATTTGAGTCTTATCATCGTCTTCCTCATTGTCTCCACCAACAGGAGTTACAGTTTGGGAATGAGGGTCTACATTATGGTCAGAACCTTCTGCGTCTGGTCCTGGATCCGACTCATAAAGATTCTGGGCATCAGTGCAGATCATTTCCTCGTCTGGATTCACAGAAGCGCTGGAGTCGACCTCTGATTCCCAGGCTATAGTATGAGTAAACAGCTCTGCAGACTCAACCATCTGTTCTACCTCATACTCAGACGGGCAGCTGGAGATTTGGGAGCTGTGAGGAAGCAAGTGCGATTTGGGTGACACCTTTGAGGACTGGAGTATTTGTGATGTTGAAGTTGATGTGGAGGAGAGCCCACTTAAAGGAGCACTTGATATCCGTTGAAGCACCTGCTGTTTTTGTGCCTCATCTGGAATTTGTAGCGATTGGCGTGGCCGTAAGAAAGGGATCTTATCACATTGTCCGCTAAAAGAAGTAGACATTTTAGTTTGGCTGGAAGATGGTCTTTCTTCTGCACCTACCCCACGGACACAACCTTTTTTCCCCTTCCCAACACGCCTATTCCCCTTTCCACCAGCAGCAGGCCTTTTTCCACTCATTTTGGTGGTTAACTAATTCACAACTCTGGAGTTGTTTGCACAAAAAAACAATGGATGGTAACCGAGCAGAGCTGAGTGGCCAAACTGTGGTATTAGGCCAAAACTATTGGCTGGGTTAGATGCAGAAAAAAATTATATTCAGTTTGCAACCTGATGGAGGTCAGTATAGATGGACTAATAGACCAAGTCCCACACACCGCTAGAAGCCCAAATATTTTTTCAGAGCTAGATGCAGAAATTTTTTTTATTCAATTTGCAACCTGATGGAGGTCAGTATAGATGGACTAATAGACCAAGTCCCACACACTGCTAGAAGCCCAAATATTTTTTCAGAGCTAGATGCAGAAAAAAATTATTTTTAATTTGCAACCTGATGGAGGTCAGTATAGATGGACTAATAGACCAAGTCCCACACACCGCTAGAAGCCCAAATATTTTTTCAGAGCTAGATGCAGAAAAAAATTATTTTTAATTTGCAACCTGATGGAGGTCAGTATAGATGGACTAATAGAACAAGTCCCACACGCTGCTAGAAGCCCAAATATTTTTTCAGAGATAAATGAAGAAAAAAATTATTTTTAATTTGCAACCTGATGGAGGTCAGTATAGATGGACTAATAGACCAAGTCCCACACACTGCTAGAAGCCCAAATATTTTTTCAGAGCTAGATGCAGAAAAAAATTATTTTTAATTTGCAACCTGATGGAGGTCAGTATAGATGGACTAATAGACCAAGTCCCACACACCGCTAGAAGCCCAAATATTTTTTCAGAGCTAGATGCAGAAAATTTTTTTATTCAATTTGCAACCTGATGGAGGTCAGTATAGATGGACTAATAGACCAAGTCCCACACACTGCTAGAAGCCCAAATATTTTTTCAGAGCTAGATGCAGAAAAAAATTATTTTTAATTTGCAACCTGATGGAGGTCAGTATAGATGGACTAATAGACCAAGTCCCACACACCGCTAGAAGCCCAAATATTTTTTCAGAGCTAGATGCAGAAAAAAATTATTTTTAATTTGCAACCTGATGGAGGTCAGTATAGATGGACTAATAGACCAAGTCCCACACACCGCTAGAAGCCCAAATATTTTTTCAGAGCTAGATGCAGAAAAAAATTATTTTTAATTTGCAACCTGATGGAGGTCAGTATAGATGGACTAATAGACCAAGTCCCACACGCTGCTAGAAGCCCAAATATTTTTTCAGAGCTAGATGCAGAAAAAAATTATATTCAGTTTGCAACCTGATGGAGGTCAGTATAGATGGACTAATAGAATGATGCTATGCCCAAAAGATTTTACTTCACTAGGTGCAGTAAAAAAATTGGTATTCTATACACAGGTGGTATATCTTGCAACACAGATAGGCTACTCCACTGACTAACACACTCTGCAATAGGCCAAAAAGGATTAGCTTTGCTAGATTCAGCCAAATGCTGTGAAAAAAACTTGCACAGCACTGGCACAGACCTGCCTGGCAAAAACTGATAGGAACTGATGTAACCTAGTCCTGAAAAGGACTCCAATTACAATTAGTCTTTACTCCCACAATCTATCTATTTAAGAGCACAGACCTGCCTGATAAAAGTCGTAGGAAATGCTGTAACCTAGTCCTTAAAAGGACTGCAATCACAACTATTCCCTACTCCCAAGCTATCTGTATATTTGTGCGAAAATTGGCTTGAAATTAACAAGGTATAGCGCACACAGCAACAGCGGTGCCGTCTAACACGCAGCTGCAGCAGTGAGAAAATGGTGGCGACGGGGAAAATGGCTTGGTCTTATAGGGCAAGGACATGTGAAAAACACTGCCAATGACACATGCCCTTGCTTGTGTGAAAAAAAGCACTTCGCTCCGTGTGTGCGCTGCTGATAGGCTGACAGATTGCACCTCCCCACTGCAAATGCGGGAAAGAGAAAAAAAAATGGAGATCTTCATTGTTCCTGCAGAGATCCATCCCCTGCCCCTCCCCCCGCCCCGCTGCGTATTAACATTAATTTTCATCATTACTGAGAAAAAAATCCAGTTATGATTTTGGTGCACGAACAGTTATCGAACATAACCTCGAACAGCCGAATTTTTCTCAAATTGTTCGTGTTCGCCGACTGGCTCGAACACCGCCCAAAACAGCTCGAATTTGAGATTGGCGAACAGTTCGAGTAGAACAACGCTCATCTCTAATCAGGAGCTCTGTGGGAGCAGTGCTACAAGGAGTCAGGGGCTGGCAGCTGCAGAGCTCGCCCTGACTGAGAAGTTATCACCGGACCCAGGAGTCCGAGGCTGTGGGGACTAACTCCTATCCAGCAGCAGAAACCGACCGGCAGGGGATTGCAGGTCCTCTGGCCCAGAAACCCAAAGGCACGGTCACACGCGTGGGACCAGCACCGCCGTCGTGGAGCGGAAGCTACTAGAAGGCCCCGAGTCACCGGCCATACGGGTGAGCATCACACGGTACACTCAGGGACGTGGGCTACTTATACCCGCTTCTAGCAAGGTAGCCAGAAGAGTATCGTTAGTTTTGGGAGGCCTACAACTCCGCCTGGCCAGGGGAGATCCCATCTGCTCAAGGACTGACCAGGCCCCAACCGCTAGCCAGTACTCCGGGAGGGTCTATCTTTGTCACCAGTAAAGACCCTGAACTACACCGCATCGTCTCTGAGTGGTTCCTGCTACCCCCATCATCCACGTCGGCTGCCCTGAGGCCATACCCCTCCCGTTGGGGGTTATACCATCCACGCTGCACCATCCTTCCACCGGCCTCAGCGGTCTGCCCTGCAGCGGCAACTCCATAGCTGCATTCAACGGGTGGCGTAGTCGTCCATCATCTACCGCTGATACAGCGCCACTTAGTCTGACTCCCTGGGCACGGACCGGATCACCGCCACGAGACTACAACCCTCAAGAGATCCGGCTCCGGGTAAGCTCCCGCATGCGCAGTGAGGTGAGTATTTTTGTTTGCTTTTTTAACCAATGAAACCCCTCTCCCCCAGCTGCAGATTTTTAAAAAAAATCAAACAAACTACTTTACCTATCCCCCTGGGTCCAACGCTAATTCTCCACCACTGTTTTTGATGCATGTTATTGTCTACCGGACTGACGTCATGCGCACTACAGCCAATGACTGAGCTCATCTGCTCTGCCTGAGTCAACTGTATGATCCGCGGAGTTTAGTTATTGGCCATAGAACTCTCAAAATGACGTAATCGCTGCACACAATAACAGACAACAGGAGCTGCGGCGGAGACGCAGTCCTCAACCTGAGAAGAGTGAGTTTTAAAAATGAACTGCAATCGGGGGACAGGGGTTTTCCCACAAGCAAAAGTTAATTTTAATCAATAGATCTTGGATTAATAATAAGTTCCACAATTGGATGTGATTAAATAAAATGTTCCTGTGTTGAGATAATCTTATAAACGTTCCCCTGTGTAATGGATGTGTCTGACCATTCAGAACACGTGATCATACCCCAGCTCCTGGGCAGGGGAGGAAGCAAGAGAGTATACAGACATTACAGCAGGGGATCACAGCTGATTCTTTCTGTGAGGTAAAACCTTTCACTGCCTGTTTTTAAACAATGTTTTACTTCAAAGAAAGAATCAGCTGCCATCTCCTGCTGTCCTGTCTGTATACTCTTTTGCTTCTTCCCTGGCCCAGGAGATGTGGTATGATCAGACCATGTTCCTGTACGGTCAGACACAGCCATTACACAGTACACAGCCGGGGCACATTTATAAGATTATCTCAGCACAGGAACATTTTATTTAAACATCCAATTGTGCAAGTTATTATTATTCAAAGATCTATTGATTAAAATGAACTTTTGTTCGTGGGAAAACTCCTTTAAGTGCTTTTATGTAAATAAGACCCAAATAGCTTCCATATTGTCAATAATTTCATCCTTTATTAAAACACGAGAAGATTGTTGTGGAATTCTGCTAAACCAAAACATGTCAGTACATTCTTGGTAGAAAACCTATTCATATGGCCACTAAAAGTAAAATTAAAGGATGCTGTTACCAGGGTTTTGCCACCTCATCTGAGAGCAGCATAATGTAGAGACAGGGAGTAACAAAAACCTGGTGACATATTCCCTTTAACTTCAGCTTTGATGGCCCTAAAGGTTAAAAAAATAGAATTTTTTCATAAAAACATCATATCAGAGCTGCCGAGTCATGTGCATCAGCAATAAAATTGTAAAGTCATGGAAAAAAATGTAGATTCCCTCTAATTGTCATGTGTATCAAGTGTAAGCATTCCATATATATGTAGCATGTTATAAATTTAAGCAAATGTTTTTTTCGTCGATTATCAGGAATAATCCCTTTAAATTCCAGAATGTGATCTGTTTGTATACAGTGCGCAGTGAATTGTGTGTTTACACCCTACCAGACAGGACGTGTCACTGTGAATGAGAACAATGACTTGCATGTGGTAAATGTGAATGCTTGCAGTCTACGCATAAAGCGATATGTTACAGAGTCCCTTCTCCTCTGACTGATGTCATGATGCTGAGGCAGAGCTCTTGTCAGCTACAAAGGAAAGAGGTTTACTCCATCATCATTTATAATCCAGAATGTAGACTATGTCACTAAGCGGAACAGTTTTAGGTTTCATATTCAGATTGTTCGCTCAAGTTATTGAAAAATTCGAACTGTTCTACACTTTAGTTCACCTTTGGAAAAAATTTTGAAAAATCTGGTTATAGCAGTACTCCCATGTGTATTACTTTACTAAGGCTGTTGTCAAACTCTCAGTGTTTGATCAGTATTTTACATCAGTATTTGTAGCCAAAACCAGGTGAGAAACAATCACAGGAAAAGTATAATAGAAACACGTCATCACTTCTGTATTTATCACCCACTCCTGATTTTAGCTTACAAATACTGATGTGAAATACTGACCAAAAACTGATGGCATGACAGTAGACTTAATCTGTGTATATGTACATGTAATTTAGTGTGTGTATTAATATACTCACCTACCGCTGCTCTCTCCGGTGTCCAGCGCCGTTCTACTCTGTTCTTCATTGACGTCACCGCTCTGTAGACTGTCCGGGTCACACTGCGCTCTGCGTCACCTAGAATTGGCTTTTACTATGTAAGCCTATGGAGCAAGGCTCAGTAGACTTATATTGTAAGGCCAAGTTCACATGTTCAGTATCTGATCAGTATTTGTAAGCCGAAAATCAGCGGAAAAGTATAATAGAAACACGTACACCAGTTATGTATTTTTCACCACTCCTGGTTTTGGTTTACAAATGCTGATGTAAAATACTGACCAAATACTGATCGTGTGAACATAGCCTAAAAGAGACTTCCGGCTCACGCATAGAATATAGAGTGAGCCGGCTAGTCTGAAGAGTTGTGACGTCACTGAGAAGAGGAGTGGAACAGAGCTGGATACTGGAGAAGACAGCGATAGGTGAATATATTAATACAAGCACACTATAGGCACATATAGGCTGTGTGCCCACGTAGCATTTTTCAAGCGTATATGCTGCGGAATTTCCGCAGTGTAAACGCATGTATATCCGCACCCCATGGTCCCCAATGGGATTCCGCAAGTTCTATGCACATGCTGCAGATTTTTCCGCAGCGTTTATGCCGCGTTCAAAAATCCGCAGCATGTCATTTAATTTTGCGTTTCCGCAAGCGGAATTGCCTTTGTCCAATGCATAAAAAACGCAAGGCAATTCCGCATGTGGAAAACGCGTGATAAACGCGCGAAAAATGCGCGATAAACGCGTGCGGAATTCCGCATGCGTTTTTCCGGGAGAGGACTTGCATTTATGCAGCAGAAATTTTCTGCTTCATAAATGCAACGTGGGCACATAGCCATAGACACATTTAATGAAGAAAAAATTTCATGTGAGTGCTTCTTTAAAGGGAACCTGTCATGTGAAAAAATGCTATTAACCTGCAGATGTGGGATTAATCTACAGGTTAATAGTGGTCTAAAGCTGTGCGATCGCAGCACTGAAAGCTACTCGGCTACTGGGAGGAAATAAACTTTATTCCACCCAGCAGCCTACGGATTTTAGTCACAGAGGGGCTGGGGGCGCAGCTTCAGTCACCGCTCAGTGTATAGTGAGCTGTGTCTGTAACCTCACCCCCAGTTCAGCAGTGTATCAGTGCAGAGCCAGCTGTCAGTCAATGTGTTGGGGCATTCCTACAGCCGCCACTCACTGTACTAAGCGGTTACTCAAGCCGCGCCTCTATGACTGAAAGCTGGAGGCTGCCAGAAGGAATAAAGTTCATTTCCTCCCAGTAGCTGGGATTTCACTACCGTGCTTGCACAGCTTTAGAACCCTGTTAACCTGCAGATTGACCCCACATCTGTAGGTTAATAGCTTTTTTTTACATGACAAGTTCCCTTTAAGGTTAAATTCCCATAATGAGTTTTTCAAGCTGCTTATTTTTGCTCTACAAAACATGAGCGTTTTACAGTTCCAGCTAAGTGGCTGGGATTTATAGACTAATATATACAGTATATATATATCCACAACATGCCAATTTCTCTTGCGGGTACGCTGAATTTAGCCCAAGAATGCAGTCTGATGAGACTAATTCTCTGCTTACAGGACAAGCCAGACATGCTTGATAGCCTTCACAATCATGTTGGCCAGCAGGACCTCTAGAAACCACTCTGCTTTGGATTTTTAGGTTCTTAGAATTTGAATATCTAATTTCTCTACCTGGTACTACTGTGTTAGGTCTCATTCAGACATCAGTGATCTTTCTCATATACAAAAAAAAAACGTATTGTGGATCCGATTTTCATCAGTGATTGTTCAGAGGATCAGTTTATACCATCAGTTTCGTCAGATTTTCTTGTAAGCAAAAAAAGAAGAAAGTTTCTCAAGCTTCTCCTATCAAACAGCCAGTGAAAATCAGACAGCACATAGATGGCATCCGAGTGCTGTCTGATTTCTCCACGGACCCATGCATTTGTATTGGCGACTCAGATCGAAATTGGACATATCTCTGTGTTTTGGTGTGGACTGCTCAGTCTGGAAAAATACACAGACATGTGAACAGCCCTATAGGCTACAATAGGTATCTGTGAAAAACATGGGTAGCACTAGTTCACGAAAAACGGAGCTGTTAGCTATATTTTGGTAAAATAAACATAAAATTGGATGTGATATCACCAACTCTATTACATCTTGCTGAAAAATATCCTCTTCTGTACAAATACCTGTCTTTTATGAACACCACGTGGGCAATCTGCATAAGGATTTTTGCTTCCTGCAATCTAAAAAAAGAGATATTTCTGTGACTTGGTGACCAAAATCAGTTTCAGCTTTTAGTATAAGGAAAAAATGAAGAATCCCTTTAAAAATGACATATTTAATCGAGTTAACCCCAGCATACCCGCCCTTACTCTTTTATTCGACTGGTTCCTGATGTAGAGCTGAGAAGCAAAGAGTTAAAATTCTCTGTCAATCCCTAGAGGAGGTGGCACTTGCAAGCAACAGATATCTGGCTTAAGTTAGAGGGGAAAACTGGATGCTTTGGTCATTTAAAAAAGTGAGAGGGAAAGTGAGAGTCAGTCACTGCATGAAAGTGGATGGAGCCAGAGCTACAGACAGGCTGGGGCTTCTCACTGCTCGATCACTTGGTTTTGCTGATGGACTACAATCCAGACACAGGCAGACCCCTCTCCCTCTCGCTCTCAGCTGGAGTTATCACTAGCTTTCTTATGAGAGCTGATATTTTGCATTAAAAACCGAATTCTCTATTAAAATAAGAAGAACCAAAACTACATTTCTGGAGGGTTACGTCCATTTTCTTTAGCTTTTGGGAAGATTTTCGGTAAAGGATTGCTTCTAAAAACACATCCAATCTCTCAGTTAAGTGGAATTTATATTGAAGGTAAGGATTTTGGAATTTTAAGAATTTCTTTTTAATCTTTCGTGTTGATTTCGGAATTGAAACTGCTAATTTGGATTTTCCTTTTCTGCGCAAAATCCTCAATTAGGAAGAGTGAAAATCATTTGTATACTTTTTGTTTCTATATGCGTAATGTATATGTACAATGATATATTATATCCTGATGGCAAAAAGCAAACAGTTTAGTTTAGCTGGAGAAACCGACATCTTTAATTGTCAGAAGGCATTGATTTACTTCCAGCCAGCGTGCAAATATCTCTGTCACTGATGTAGCAGAGTTGAATTTGTCATTTAACCCTTTGGAGCTGCATAGTTTGTGCTTTAGGATGAACCACTGAGTTGAGTAAATGTAATATGCTTATCTCCAATTCTATGTAAAAACACATTGTGATAACCCCATGAACCAAGGCGAGTGACCACTCATCTCTGCTACATGTGTTCATTTACTAAAAAAAAAAAAAAAAAAAAAAAAAAAAAAAAGATTTTGAGAAAATCTATATTTTTTGTTGTTGCTCTTCGCATTGCTTAACAGGCTCTTTGCCAAGAAGATCCTTCAGTTATCAGATCTGGAAGCGAACTTTCAGTGGCGTGATCAGGATAAAGTTTGTTTTTTGGGGTTTTTCTTTTTTTGCACGACTTGGATCACGGAACTGATCGGTAATATCTGCATGTGTTTAGAAAAAGTAGCTTCTGCAAGGTCACATTTACAATTCCTTTTTAATGTAAAACAGACATATCTAGGTCGTAGTTAGTTACTCCACAACGGAGAACAGAGGAAAGAGGGCGTGGAGATATTTTTCTTTAGATATTTTCTCAAACACTGTGTTTCCCTCCTCGTTAAGAGGTCGGGGAAAAAAAAACTACTACTACAACTTGTGACATTTCGCCATGCTTAAGTCAGGAGTCTTTTTTGACCTACTGCAGTTTTACTTTGCAAGTTTATTTTTTTTTCTCTTTGCTATCCACTGGTGCAAAAAGGAAAATAAAACATGGTGACGATCTAAATAATTGAGAAAGCGGAGCTAAAATACTAATTTATTTTTTTTTTAAATAAAAAAAGGGGGAGGTTAAATACGGACTGAAGCACATATAGTACTTGTGGGATCTAGAGGGTTGATGTGTGTAAAATACAATGGGGGTTCTAGTAGCAGATTGAAGTATCTAGAAAACATGTAAAATAGTAATAGATGACCTACTCATGCAAGGTTAAAGGTTTCTAGATGAAGACTGATACATGTACAGGACTAGAAAGTTCTAGATGAGGACTGCAGAATACATGGTAATGGTAATGTATATTCTTTATACAACCGGGTTCTAGACAAAGTCCGGTCAATGTTCAATGCTACAGAAGGACTGACATGTATGGTACATAGAAGTTCTAGATAAAAACTGATGAATATACACAATGTAAAACTACAGGGTTCTAGACAAAGTCCGGTCAATGTTCAATGCTACAGAAGGACTGACATGTATGGTACATAGAAGTTCTAGATAAAAACTGATGAATATACACATGCAAAATACAGGGTTGTAGACAAAGTCTGGGCCAAATTCAGTGCAAGGATATTCTAGAGTAAGACTGGCACATGTATGGTACATAGAAATTCTAGTTGAAAACCGATGCATATACACGATGCAAAACTACAGGGTTCTAGCCAAAGTATAGTCCACGTACAATGCAAAGAAATTCTAGAGAAAGACTGAAGCATGTATGATTCATGGTCATTTTTAGATGGAAACTGATGCATATACATGATGCAATAAAGCAGGGTTCTAAAAGAAGTATGGCCCATATACATTGAAATGCAGATGAAAATGGAATCATACATTATTTAATAGGGTACAGGATGATGATCCACAAACAGAACAGCAGGGTGCTAGATGCTCACTTATACATATAGAAGTCAAGAGTGTTGTAGAGGAGTATGAAAGAATATATAGTAAAAGGGGTTTTAGATCACATGGATAGTATGTTGTAAAAAGACATACGTCCATCAAGTTCAACCAAAGCTTGGGAAGGGATAAAGAGCAGAGGTCTAGGTACGTAAATGAAGATTGATTCTTAAATAATCCAAGCTAAAAATCATGTAAGATTAGAGTGGATATATGAACACTCCAGGGGGTTCTGCATTTTTGAGCCATGTAATACAACACAGCACAAATATTCTGTCATTTTTGTGATATGTATATTGCATGTTGAACGTCAGTCCATAAGCATGTTTTCTATATTATTTTTTGACTTAGACATTGTTTCCACATATATTCCTCCATCCTTGGATTTTTTTCCTCTGATGTGATGGTGCAAATTCAGGAGAGGTATTACAAAACTGATTTCATAGCTTTCTATAGTCTGGCATCCATAGTCAAATCATAAAGCACTGTAGGCACTATTCATCATTGCTTTTGTGCCTTTTTCATCTAATTTTGTGTGTTTTGTGCTTGTTTTTTGTTTGCACCATATTCATCGTTTATAAAGCCTTTTATAAAGTCACTTTTTTATGTGTTTACCTGTTTTTATTTAGTTTGATATTATGGGTGGGGTTTAGGATTTCCAGATGTTTATGGCTGATTCATAAAATGCGACTTTTTTAAAAGCCGCAACATTTTTGTACTCCAGTCCCTCCCACCCTTTGGAGAGATTTTGTACACGTCAGACACTTTTTTGCACACATTCTGCCAAATTTTATGAAATATACAACTTTTTGTGCTAAAAATGTCATAAATAGACACCAGTAAAGCCAATTTTTAACTCCTGAATTGTGTGCGCCATTTTCGGAGGAAAAATATGGCGTGAGACAACCAAAGAAAAGTGACTTAAAAATGCAAATGATGGATCGGAGCATGCATGTTACCTTTTGGATCTGGCTGTAGGATTTGTCCAGTGCAACAACAGAAGCATCAGACTGGTCCATGCAGTGCACCTTAGATGGTGCATAACGTTGTCATCAGTTCGGACAGATGTCTACATTGCAGATCATCAAGATCAGTGGAAATATCATACCTAAGAAAATAAATAACCCCAAGTCTGAAACAACAGTATCCCAAATCCAAATGTCCCCATACAGCACATCAATAAAACCTAACGTGAAGTAGATGCTCTTTAATGAGACGGCATTTCATGTAAGAAGACTGTCATCCATTCTCAACTATGTAAAGGAAGTTTAGAGACTTAAACAAAAACACCACAAAATTGCAAGCAAAAAAAAAAAAAATTTAAATCCGCAAAAAACCTTGAACTTCTCAAAATCAATTTGATTTGCAATATAATAGTCAAGTTTCCTTAAATCTCCAGATTAAATATGCCTCCATAAAGTCTAGTCAGTGACATATATGCAATTGTGAGACGCTGGGCTTGTGGAGGGAACGTTTTTACCCTGGCTTGTCACCGTGCCAGGAACATGTGCTTTCTCTTCTTGGCACGCCCACTGATTAAAGGCTTTCATTTATGAGCTAACAAATCTGCTACCACCTGATACCTCTTTAGCTGCCGCGTTGAGTCTGCGGATGGGGGGCCTGGCAGTGTTACAGTATACAGTATCATTTTCCGCTTTTCAGGAGACCTACAAAGCTCTGATGACTGAGCTGATTAGATCTTTCCTAGCTAATAACCCAATATTATATTGGATCGGCTTGTTTAACAATAGTACATGTGTCAATAAAGAAACACATTCTAGCTTTGCAACAAGACACACTTGATCTCATGGTCCACCCCGGGTAACCTTATCTAGCGATGCCGAGCAGAAGAAGCCATGGTGACATCACACAATCTTATAAATAACATCGTCTTCAGGGTGAATTTTTAATCCTATATATGCTAGCGTCAAAGGAGTTATGAGCCAGGATAGTGTTTCCTTTATTCCCCTTGGTACAGTTTCAGAAGATATATACTTCTCTAGCTCCTTAAATGGTGTAATCTTAATCCAGGCTCCTCTTGCTTACTTATGAAGTTGTCATCATGTATAAGGGAATATAAAAAAAAAGTTTCTGAAAATAGCGATGATGTGGGCCACCCTGGTAAGCCTTCACTTCTGATATTACTGATCTTGATATAGGAACTGCTGCTGAAGGTCTTCTTCGATTGATGACCATAAAATTATCTCAAATTGACTTCCATTTATCTATTTGTGATTCTAAAATCATCTCATATTAATGACTTATCTGTATGATATGTCATCCATATGAGATCATTGGGATTAAGACACCTGGCTCCCCCAACAAGCCGCTGTAATCTGAGCTAACAATGGCTGGATACAAAGAAAGTATGGGACGGAACGCAGCAGCCCCATACATTGCTTACTGGCTGCCATACTACACTTTATCTCCCATTCAAGTGAATGGCACAGAACACAGCAGCCCCATACATTGCTTATTGGCTGCAATACTACACTTTATCTCCCATTCAAATGAATGACACAGAACACAGCAGCCCCATACATTGCTTACTGGCTTCAATACTGCACCTTATCTCCCATTCAAGTGAATGGCACAGAACATAGCAGCCCCATACATTGCTTACTGGCTTCAATACTGCACCTTATCTCCTATTCAAATGAATGGCACAGAACATAGCAGCCCCATACATTGCTTACTGGCTTCAATACTGCACCTTATCTCCCATTCAAATGAATGGCACAGAACATAGCAGCCCCATACATTGCTTACTGGCTTCAATACTGCACCTTATCTCCTATTCAAATGAATGGCACAGAGCATAGCAGCCCCATACATTGCTTACTGACTGCAATACTGCACCTTATCTCCTATTCAAGGGAATGGCACAGAACACAGCAGCCCCATACATTGCTTATTGGCTGCAATACTACACTTTATCTCCCATTCAAATGAATGGCACAGAACATAGCAGCCCCATACATTGCTTACTGGCTGCAATACTGCACCTTATCTCCCATTCAAGTGAATGGCACAGAACATAGCAGCCCCATACATTGCTTACTGGCTTCAATACTGCACCTTATCTCCCATTCAAATGAATGGCACAGAACATAGCAGCCCCATACATTGCTTACTGGCTTCAATACTGTACCTTATCTCCCATTCAAATGGAAGGCACAGAACACAGCAGCCCCATACATTGCTTACTGGCTTCAATACTGTACCTTATCTCCCATTCAAATGAATGGCACAGAGCATAGCAGCCCCATACATTGCTTACTGACTGCAATACTGCACCTTATCTCCTATTCAAGTGAATGGCACAGAACATAGCAGCCCCATACATTGCTTACTGGCTTCAATACTACACTTTATCTCCCATTCAAATGAATGGCACAGAACATAGCAGCCCCATACATTGCTTACTGGCTGCCATACTACACTTTATCTCCCATTCAAGTGAATGGCACAGAACACAGCAGCCCCATACATTGCTTACTGGCTGCAATACTGCACCTTATCTCTCATTCAAATGAATGACACAGAACACAGCAGCCCCATACATTGCTTACTGGCTTCAATACTGTACCTTATCTCCCATTCAAATGAATGGCACAGAGCATAGCAGCCCCATACATTGCTTACTGGCTGCAATACTGCACCTTATCTCCTATTCAAGGGAATGGCACAGAACACAGCAGCCCCATACATTGCTTATTGGCTGCAATACTACACTTTATCTCCCATTCAAATGAATGGCACAGAACATAGCAGCCCCATACATTGCTTACTGGCTGCAATACTACACCTTATCTCCTATTCAAGGGAATGACACAGAACACAGCAGCCCCATACACTGCTTATTGGCTGCAATACTGCACTTTATCTCCCATTCAAATGAATGGCACAGAACATAGCAGCCCCATACATTGCTTACTGGCTGCCATACTACACTTTATCTCCCATTCAAGTGAATGGCACAGAACACAGCAGCCCCATACATTGCTTACTGGCTTCAATACTACACTTTATCTCCCATTCAAGTGAATGGCACAGAACATAGCAGCCCCATACTTTGCTTACTGGCTTCAATACTGCACCTTATCTCCCATTCAAATGGAAGGCACAGAACACAGCAGCCCCATACATTGCTTACTGGCTGCAATACTACACTTTATCTCCCATTCAAGTGAATGGCACAGAACACAGCAGCCCCATACATTGCTTACTGGCTTCAATACTGTACCTTATCTCCCATTCAAATGAATGGCACAGAACATAGCAGCCCCATACATTGCTTACTGGCTGCAATCCTGCGCCTTATCTCCCATTCAAGTGAATGGCACAGAACACAGCAGCCCCATACATTGCTTACTGGCTGCAATACTGCACCTTATCTCCCATTCAAATGAATGGCACAGAGCATAGCAGCCCCATACATTGCTTACTGGCTGCAATACTGCACCTTATCTCCCATTCAAGTGAATTGCACAGAACGCAGCAGCCCTGTACATTGTCGATTTGTGGCTGCTGAGTACTACACTTCAACACTTTATCTCCCTCTTGAATGGGAGATAAAGCACAGTACTCAGAAGAGACCACTGAGCAATGTATAGGGCTGCTGTGTTCTGACTCATGCACTGCCTGTATCCTGCCACTGCTAGGGAAGATTACAGCTGATTGGTGGGGGCTGCCAGGTGATGGACTCCCATCAATTTCATATTGATGACCTATCTATAAGACCATGTACCAAAAGTCACCCCACCCCTAGCTTGCTGAGGACTCATCGCTTGCATGGATAACTGGAGCCACAGACTCTTCAATCCCAAATGTAGAAAAGTCCAGCAATGCAGAAACAATCCTATAAGACATTATCATATTTTTTTCCATAATATGGAATATGAAATAATGTATAAAAAATACAAAGGCCATGAAGTGGCCTACATGTTTGGGTAGGCTATGCCTTATTCATGGCCAACAGCCGGTCCAGAATACAGCTGATCGCGGGAAGGACATCCACCAATCTCATATTTATGACATTTTAAAATCTGGACAACCCCTTTAAGCATCTGTCTATTGTGTCCATACAAGTTAGATAGTGGTCAGATGAACACTTATTGCTTCTCTGACCATTAACCGTGATAACGCTAAAGATCTCTTTATTCAAGTTCAACCAATCCCAGCCAGAAGAAACATGATTAATTTTTTATATTATAGCAATTAAAATATATTTAGCAACTAAATAGCATATTTAGGAAAATGTAGGAATGGTTCAAAATTAAAGCAAACAATACTATGGGCTCCAGCATCCTTCCAGAAGATCATCTTTGAACTCAATATGAGGGCACTTAACACTGACCTAGGGGTTATCTTGGTCTAAATCCTATGTAATAGTAAACATAATAATACTGGTTATAAGACAAAAACATTACCCAGAAATGGAACCAATCCTGTCCCAGGGCTGTGCCTAGCATCCCATATTTATGGTCTTCTAGCCAATAAAAGCATTGTATGCATTGACCAGGATTAGAAATACATGGTTGCTCTCTTCCCGAAAGCGAAAAATGTCACTTCTGTCTGAGTTGCATCAGAGATTGGATAGCAGCTCAACTGCGGTGAATGGGGCTACGCCTGTGCCAAGTGGGGCACTGTTTGTGGTTTTATAGTCCTGAACAGCCCCCTCAAACATGGTGAATAAACGTTTTGTAAGTTGTAGAGATGAGTGAATTGATTCTCAAGACTCTGTTCTAGCGGGCAAGTCAGTACTGTCTGGCCGCGGGACAGGAGCCTTAGGAAGCGCTTCCTACTTGCCGTGGCTCCTAATCCAAAAAGGCTAATCCAAAGAGGAGCAGGTAAGAGGCAGTTTCCACGGCTCCTGTCAAGTGGTCACAAAGATTTATTTTATTCTCGCTGTTCACCTGAGTAATCCATTTTTTTTTAAATCTGCCATACAGCTCCACAGATACAAGCCCCTTTATTAAGTGCTAATTCTGATGGTCTTTACAATAGGGTTCATGACTCCCAGGGAAATAATGCAGCCTGAAGATATGCCCTCAGATAATCACACCCCTATGCCACAAACCATAAAAATGGGATATATCTCAAAAACTGTATGGCAGATTTTAAAAAAACTCAGAACATGGGGACAGCGGAAATAAAATACGAGTGAAAACTGGACACTTTTGACTAGGTAACCGGTCCTCTTTAAGTCCCACTTTATTTTGTTCAATTATTTTTGCTCTTGAAGAATAATGCAAACATCACCTATATGACCAAGAAGAGCAGTGTTGAAACATGGTTTGTAGAGAAGAATAGCTCCATAAGCAGAGAACATAATGGAGCTTGTACAGCAGCATCAGATTGTCGCAGGCTCTGTACTAGAAAGCACACTGCTGTACCATGTGCAAAAACCCTTAGTATACTGCAAGAATTTGCCTTTCACTAAAATGTGCCTGCATATGCCTGGGGCACTGAAGTAAAAAGAAATTTTAACATCCCAACCCTACAGTCTGAATTTCATTCAGTTAACGGTATTCTCCAGCAATCACCCTGTTACCTCCATGCTAACTCTGCAGGCGCCATGGCAGCTTTCCTATGTGAGCATTGCTCTGTAGTGGATCCCAGATCTCAGCATCCTGAACTTCTATGACCGTGACTTGAAAAATGAGAGATTGGATGAGATTTATTAAAACTATCCCCTAATGAAATCCCAGCTTTCATTTTTAAAAGATACTTTAAAAAAAAAGAAGTGATCTGATTGGCTTCTCTGGGCACTATTCTACGTTTTCTTTGCGCTAGCTTTCATAACTCTCCTCTTTTGTATTATCCCCAGTCCTTCTTTTTGATCTTCTCCTATCACAAACCTCCTGTTTTTGTTGGCGGCATGTTCTGTGAAAAAGACATCAAAAGAGATGGGCTCAGGCAAATATGCCCAAAAATGAGTATTTTTGGGAGGTTTTGTGGGCATTCTTGGGCAGCACAGTGTGGGGTTTGATGTTGTCACATGTTGGATGGTCTACTATCACTTAAATGGCAGATTTCACTGAAATTCTCAAACATTTAATTTAAAGATTAAATCATAAGAATGACCTTTACACATATCCGATGCAGCATGTTCTATGTGTGCAGGGTTGTCTCAGCTCTTACTCTTTTCTCTGATTGTTAAACATTACAAGTAGAATGATGGGAGACATGAAGCTGTGTTTATTATAATTGGACTTTATATAATGGCCTGATGATCAGCGGACATGTAAATATAGTTTGTAATTATGTTGTGATTAGGAAAGCAGATGTCAAAACTGTTTAGTATCTCAAGTGTTTACTGTTCATCTGGTTTGACATAACAAATGATACCACCCATAATTGCTTATCAGATGATGACAGCAGAAAGAATCAATGTCCTTCCTGGCAGCTTCCAAGTGATGTCTTAGAGGATGGGAAACACAAACTATTAGTGACTGCTTATGTAAAGTAATGTGAAGATTTCAAATCGATATCTCATAGGTCTTTAGCCAGGTAATAACTATTTAAAAATCCATTAGACAGGGAGCAGATTGTGAAATCATCAAATAGGAACTAACTTTTTCATGCTTAAAGGGGTTGTCCAGTGAAATATAGTTATCACGTGATAACTTGCTGATCAATGGATGCACCACCGCCGCAATTTTTTAAACCAGACAGGGAACATTTATCTTGATTTAGAATAGAGCGGCAGTGCACATGCATGGCCACCGCTCAACTCATTCAGCATGGGGCTGTTGGAAAAAGCCGAAAGCATCGCTCGTCAGCTCCATTGGGAAGGAATGAAGTAGCGGTCGATCTTGTGCACTGCCGTTTCAGTCTAACGGAGATAAAAGTGCCTGCTCAGTGCAAGTCCCAATGGTCAGATCCCCATCAATCAACAAATTATCACCTATCCTTTCTCTCTCACTCTCGTTCTTTTGGAATCTGACGAAGTCAACAAATTTGAATTTCAAAAGATAATATAATGCTAAATTATATTGTATATTTCTCCAGTATTATTATATGATGCCAACTTAAATGAACAGGCAACCATAAGATAGAAGGACTTCTCTAAAGTGGGAAGCTGGTCCTTACCTAATCATGGTGGAAGACTCCAAGCTGTGAGACCTCATGCCTATCCACATATGCCTTAAAAGTGTATACAACCCAAGACACAACATTAAAATCATAATGTTTTGTGAATATTAATGCTTTTTTACTTCATGTACAGGAATCATCCATTCATTCATGAACATAGATAAAATGATGTAAATAGGCAGTTACACTTTTCATTAATTTTGTACTTTATTACGTAAAAGATTTTTTTGCTTAAATAGGGCGTGCCACCTTTCCTGACATTCTGTATTTCCTTTGTCAAATAATTTTATTCCTCTTAATTTAACAGTTCTAAATAATCTTTTCTTATATTCTTCCTAAAATGTTATGACTATATTGATTTGGTGTAAATAGCAAGGAGGTGTGTCCCTACACACGCCTCCACTATCCAATCAGTGCTGTTAGTGTCAGACATAGGGAGTGGTAATGCCTGGTTGCCACTTTAATTCATAAATTTCTAGTACTTGGCACTTGCGGTAAAGGAAAGCTGGATACTGGGCTGTGACGTGCGGTGAAATGCGGCCCACAGTCCAGTCAATCGGGGGGGTGCGTGAGACTGGGTTACACCTGGGTGAATCCAGGAAATCCGGAAGTTGACGTGACATCAGCTGGTGTCAGCGGCAGTTGCAGTCGGTGTCACGTGATGCGGACTGAGCGGTCAGCGATGGCGCCACTCACAGGCACTTATGGCAGAAGAAGATATTTACAAAAATACTTGATACTATGATATCACATGATTAAAAATAGATTAGCTAAATTCTTCTAAGTTCTGTGTAGTATCAGGAAGTCTCTCTTCCTTGCATGAGTAATCACTGCAAAAGTTTCTGGAAGGGGGGACAAGCAGAGCAGTAGGTCAGGAGTTGAAGAAGGGGATGACTCATGCAGGGAAAAGAGGCTTCCTGTTTCTACATAGAGCAGAGAAAAGAGAAGAATTAACTGGGTAGAAAGGCAAAGTCAGCAATTGTAAGTACACAGTGCTATATAAAATGAGGACTGCAATATATTAAGAGGATGAAACCTTTGATGGGAGTGCTTCTTTAAAAATAAAGGCACTGGAAGGTCCACTGATCTTCTAGCCCTCCCATGTGTCTCTATAGAAACTCTTAAGTGTTCCTCTAAGACAGGGGAGTATGTAGCAGAGCCTTTATGCGTGCAAATCCTAATTGATGTCAGCCGCAAAAAGTCAATAAAATAGTAAATGGCCTTTAATTTTACCTCTTAATTTGCAAAAAAAAAAAATACCATGTCTTATTTTCCATATAAAACCAAAATGTTCTGAGACATGACACATATGTCCTTATCTAGTGTTACACAAGCGAAATCACACTCGTCAGAACAATCTGCGAAGATCATCCCAATGTCTCCTCTGAACATTACTGTCTACAAAGCAGATGAAGCATCTGCTGTACATAAAGCGGCTATATTAACCCGCGCTGCAACCATTTTACAGTGTCATCCTGTTTTTCTTTCGAAATTTGAATCTGGCAAGAAGAGGCATTCCTTGCACTGTTTTAAAACAGATTTAAAAGGCTAGAAATAATAGACCTGAATTTGTTGTTTTAGATATTCAATTATTAATGACTGTCTAACCTAAAAAGATAACAGAATAGAGCAAGAAATATCGGAGCAGCATAGTACATAGAAAAATATTGGATAGGATTAACCTGTAAGTCACATGTGTATTTTAAGAATTATAAAAGCCTTTCAAAGGACATAGGAAGTCACATGAATAATAAATTAAGGGGTTTCCACTTAAATACTTTGCCATAAAAGTCCTTTGGTAGCCTCAACTGAAGCTAAGTATGAGGAGTCTTGGTCGCTGATCAGAAAGGAGAGATGGACACACTTGTGTGGTCATACTACTTTCAATTTAAAGGGGTTTTCCCACGAACGAAAGTTCATTTTAATCAATAGATCTTGGAATAATACTAAGTTCCACAATTGGATGTGTTTAAATTAAATGTCCCTGTGCTGAGATAATCTTATAAATGTGCCCCGGCTGTGTACTGTGTAATGGCTGTGTCTGACCGTACAGGGACATGATCTGATTATATTTCCCGGGCAGGGGATAAAGCAAAAGAGTATATAGATATTACAGCAGAGGATCGCAGCTGATTCTTTTGTGAAGTAAAACATTTCACTGCCTGTTTTTAAGCAATGTTTTACCTCACAAAAAGAATCAGCTGCCATCCCCTGCTGTAATGTCACAGGAGATGTGGTATAATTAGACCATGTTCCTGTATGGACAGACAAAACCATTACACAGTACACAGCAGGGGCACATTCATAAGATTATCTCAGCACAGGAACATTTTATTTAAACACCTCCAATTGTGGAACTTATTATTATTCCAAGATGTATTGATTAAAGTTAACTTTTGTTCTTGGGAAAACCCCTTTAACAGTGTCTGAAATTAGCTCTCCTCCAAGAGGAAGAGAATCGACTCTCTAGTGCCACCGCTAGTAACCTATAAGCCAGTGTCTGACCTTTTAACAAGACTTATCAGTTAGGCTTAGATTATTTAGCCAAATAAGAGTTTCCAGCTTGGTATTTTCCATAATGAGAAAAAATACCCCAAGACTTCCATCAAAAACCTCTTCTCTTTTTTGAGAAAACTGTTTTGGTGAAATATCCTAAGCCATGTGTCAAGGCTCACTAAAGTGTCAAACACTGACCTACTGTATAAGGTAGCTACCTTCAATAGGTGATACTAGAGAAATGGCTTTCTTCCCCTTGGAGGAGCGTTATTTTGCATGTAGACCACATCCATTGCTACCCATGATTAAAAAATATATGCAGCATGGTTTATATTTTGTTTTTTTTTTGTTTGTGTTTCTTATAAAATGTTTTTCTAGGTAGACTTAATGTGTAGTTCTGAAGCTCTTCTCAGCAAACACACTATGCGGACATCAGAAATCTGATGTAAATATAGCCAAAATTACAATTTTAGCTAAACATGGTTTCCCTCAACAGTAACAATTTATCATTAGAGTGGCACACATTAGAAAATATATTGTCTTAAATAGGCAACCCCATAAAATATTGAACTTGACTTCTGTTGCCATGTAATGATAGTTTACTCATACGCATGTCCATAAAGGTTGCTATGTTAACAGTAAAAGGGTTCTCCACTTTCAGGAAAGTGTATTCAAAATACTCTAAAATGTCTAAGTCATCAAACATAGCAGGTACTCCCCTTCCCTGGCTCCACTCACCGCTGCTTGGGTCTTGATGTTTTAGCTATAGCATGATGTCATGTAAATTGTTCACATCACTACTACAGCCAATTACTGAGCTAAGTGGCTCATGCCATCCACCTTGTCAGAGACGCTGAGCTCAGTGATTAGCTACAGTGGTGATGCGTACTGCAGCCAAAACACCAAGACTCAAGCAGCGGCAAGGAGTCGTCGGCGTTGACCCATGGAGGGTTAGAATCTGCTTTGTTTGTTATTTTGGAGCATTTGGGGTCCACTTTCCTGAAAGTTGAAAATCCCTTCAAGTATTCCCACTAATCCATTTTACATATGGGAACCTAGAAGCCAGTATACACATAGACAACAAGATACACAGAAAAAACTGACCGGCAATGTAAATAATGGATGGTGACCAAAGTACTCAAGATGACATACACATGGTTCAACGTCTTCTGTGCAGGCTTTGGGCAGATACAAGAGATTTTGCTGATTGTACCTTAACATATGCTGATTTTCTGTGCCTGTGTAGAAAATGGCAGAGCCTGGAAAATGGTCAGGTGGGACAAAATTGTAATTGCCGCCAATTTCATTGATATGGACGCTGGTGCTGCCCTTCAATGTTTGCGGCGTGATTCAGTGAGCAGCATGGAGACTTAAACTGCAGCAATAGGTTAAGCAAATTGCAATATTTAAGATTAGAGAAGGACAGTTTAGGGCATTGTAGAAATTTGCCAAGAGAGAGGACAACTGCTTTGTGAATTGTGAAAAATAACATTTGTGCCCTCTGTCAATGATCTATCTTTATTTGAGAACCTTCAGCTCGAAAATTCACAAACTTTCATTAAGCAAGTCATTTAGTACATATCTAAAATGACACCTTTGTTATATATGAATAATTTCCGAACACCAAAAATCACATCTAAAACATAACGCCACAGATAATTACTTCCATGTGTCAAACAGAACATGCAGCTTTAATCTAAAACCTCAACATAAGGGAACAACGGCTTCCATATTCTATCATCGTAGTTGTCCTAGTTGTGCAATGTTCAGACATGGTAGTTAGATCGCTCCCATTTTTCACCACTTGATTATTTTATCTATCTCTTTCCCTGCTCTGGAGTAATAAAAGCAGCTTTATCATGGGATGGCTTCAGGAATACCTTCTGAAAAGTACAACTTCCTCACATCTCCCCTGAGCCATCCACTCAGAGCATGACCTCTTGTTCAAACACATTTTTAGGATATAATTCCTCTGTCTTGTGTGTATTTTATGGGTCTCTCACGGTGTATAAATTCTGTTAAGTGAGGGGGTAATGTGTCTGTAAAATAGAGCAATAGTGACCCCTGACCATTAACTAACCGCACTCAGTATAAGCATGTCGTCTGTTATTTATGGGCATGAATAATTCCAGCACAGTAAGCCAACCAACATCATTTGTAACTCAGCGGTTTTCAAGATACCTCTGTCCATTGAGGGATGTAGTCAGGAGTCGCTCTAAACTCCACCATTAGCTTTACACAGATATTAGAAGTTATCTAACATTCTGCTAGTCCCATCTATAAAAATACTTACTGCATCACTTACTGGTAATACGTGTCTTAACCAACATGAAAAAAGTATCTACCTTCAAAGATTTTACACTTGGTTCACGTAATAACTACTATTATGCTGATGTTAGGGTCCGACGGTTGTGGTCTATTCTAAAAAAAACAACTGCCTTCGGCATGGACAGAGATTGCGATCAAAGGGGTTTTCCACCTTTTGTGGATAATTTTTTCTTACTTAAAAATATTTGCAATTGGGTTTCATAAAAAAAATGTGCACCATTTATCTTCTGTAGCTTCTGCATTGCACTATTGTTGGTGCAGGATGAGTTTGGAGATAATCCATCAGTCAGCTTTTTTCTGCCTTTTTCAGAGCCGATTTATGGCCACAGGCAACATCAAGGTGGAATGTGCAAGGAAACAAAAGGCCTGTAGAAGCCAAACAATTTAACATTTCTAATAAAACCCAACTGCAAAAATTATTTTTTTTAAGCATTTAAGTAAAAAAAAAAAGTTTCCAGAAGTAGACTGCCCTTAAACATTAATTCTTTGGATTCATCATAGTTAAACAGTGCTAATATTACTTCATAGTTACACTCGAGCACAGTTTGCACATTGTTTCATTCGTATGGTAGGGCTTGAGTAGGAGGAACGTGACAATATCCAGGAAGCACCAAACAAAAATTCATGGTTTCATGCACCATCATCAAAGGCTGACACTTGCCATTAATATGGTGAACTAGTTCTGCTTAGAGGGAATATGTCACCAGGTTTTAGCCAACTCATCTGAGAGCAGCAAAATGTAGATAAAGAGACCCTGATTTCAACAATGTAACACATAGATTATCGGGTGCAGCAGTTGTGGTGTTATGTACGTCTTTAGTGTATACTTGCGAAATCTCCTGGAACTTTCTGGGGGCTCCAGGAAAAAAGGGGAAGTCTCTTGAACTCTTGAAACATTGGATATCTTTAGAGGTGAAATAAAAAGCCTCGATCTTCAGAATTTCTTCCAAATTATGTGAATCTCAATTGAGTGTGAAAAAAAACAAGAAAATAACTTGCAACTGCTTTACCATCAGTGCTGCTTTTTGCTGAAAATTTGCACCAATTCTGTGAAGCCGACCATAGTTTCTATCAGTGTGTTACCAGTAGAGGTGAGCGAACCCGAACTGTAAAGTTCGGGGTTCGTACTGTACACCTAGTGTCCGTTGCTGAACTCCGAACACTGACTTCTCCTGGAAGTCCGTTTTAGTGTTTAGAGTTCGGATGAGAGAGAGATTTTACATCACCAAGGTTCGGGTCCCCTTTGACTTCTGTTGTTTGGCTTCAAGTTCGGGTAGTGTTCTAGTACTTGAACCGAACGTTGGACTAAAGTTCTGTCGGACCCGACGAACCCAAATATCCACGGATCCACTCATCCCTAGTTACCAGGCATTCTATTCCTGATTTAGTAATGTCGGTAGAAATAAGAGAGTGTATGTACACATAGATTAGAACATTTTGAATGGAAGTTATAAAAAAGGGAATTTTTCAAGCCAGTTTTGCTAGTGACAGCGTTGCTGTAATTTGCACAAAATGTATCAAAATATTGCTTAGTGTTACATACATTTGGCACATCTTTACATCTAGCACTCTGTCTAAAGATGATTTTCCACTTTTTACTCCACCCAACTCTTCCCCTACTGGAGTCAGTTTAGGACTTTATGTGCAACTTTTTATAGCTCGTGATTCATAAATTTGGCTTAAAGCGGTGTTCTCAAGTATAAAATGTATCCCTTATCCATTGATTCTCAGGATTGGTGGGGATCATGGTGGTTTACCCCCTTCCACCCCGCCCCAGAGATCAGAATGATGTCTCCTATCACTTGGATAGGAGATAACTTTAAAATTTGAGAACACCCCATTAATTATTCTTGCATAGCTGACCACACCCCGATTGCACCCACTTTTTAAAAGTGGTGAGAGTGGTTTAATATAGCTAAAAGTCACACGTTTTTGAGCAATAAAGTGCGCAACAAAACCTGTAACTTTTTGAAGCCAGAACACTTGTGCAAAAGTCTTGATACATTTTCCCTCTCTTTCTGCAATATTTCATATATTATGTGATGTAATAAACATCCATCATTTTATTAGATATATTCTCGTATGTTTGAAGGAAACAAGAAAAAAAGTGACTGATTTCTATGGAATAACAATAAACTATTATTATTTTTGAAATGCTTCCTTTTTCCCACTTTATTTTCTACATTTCTTAATACGCTTGGCAAGGGTTTCCTCTTTCACATTCCATTTACAGTGTTACAGACTTTGTAGCTTTGTTGTAGTAGCTCTTCATGAAGCCAAGCTAAATCAAGACCCTGTTTCCAGTTTTATTGTCACCATAGGAGCTATTAGCTCTAGTATTTTATCTGAAGCTTTAACTGCATGTGCAGGAAACCATTGTAAGTCAGCCGTGAACCGTGTGATGCAGCAGTGTTGATTTTGTAGAGGTCCGCTTAGCAGTGGAAGACATTTAGGTCTCATTTTACACTCTATAGCCTTCCAGTTGGCCAGACTAATAGACACTGTAATATAATGCATTCCTGCCGCTCCACTGAGAACACTATATTCTGATTATCTATAGTCCTAAAACTTCCATGTGTGTATCCTAACAACACCCCAGATAATTTTGTTTATTTGGATACACTCCATACCTACAAACTGTTCCTAGTTTATTAGCGGGCTGAGGATCTGCCTGTCTCTAATTCATTGCAAATTTTCTATCTTTGCCATGGAATTGCTAGACCTTAATGGATAGAATAGATACGCGAATTCTACATTCAGTCTAATGTGAACCCTTAGAGTTAATTAGGATTGTATATTATCCACCTTCTTGTTAGGGTGTTAGAAAAAACAGAGGGACCCATAGCAAATTTTTCATAAGGCCATCATTAGCTGAGGTCTAATAGACAGTCAAGCACAATGATTTGCACTAATGCACACACAAATTCAATATACTTAACAGAGATATGTGCACACAAAATACATACTGTAGCGCCGGCGTCCCTGCCCTCTGCTAGGCAGGGACGCTGTTCCCCTCACCGCTCTGCTCCATGCCCGGCGTCCCTCTCCCGCTCTGCTGGCAGCGCGCGCTCCTTCCCGGCCACTGTGCCCTGTTAAAGGGGCCGCGCGCGCCGTCCTAAGGAGTCCCCGGCCAATGGCCGGAGGACTTCACCATATATAAGGCACCTCCTCCAAAATGGAGGTGCCCGAGCAATGTTGTTTGCACCAGTGTCTCACCTGTGCTTCAGCCCTCAGGTCCCGTTGCCAGATACCTGCCAGTTACCTGCCAGATTCCTGCCTGATTACTTGTTACCTGCCTGCTAGTCTGAGGTCCGACGGTCTGCCTTACCATTCCTGTCAGTCTGTCTAAGGACCAGCCTGCCCGCTCACCTGGGAGCGCACATCAGCTACCTGCCTGCTTGCCTGAGGTCCGACGGTCTGCCTTCCAAACTCCTGTCAGTCTGTCTATGGACCAGCTTGCCCGCTCACCTGGGAGCGCACATCTGCTACCTGCCTGCTAGCCTACCTGGAGGCTCCGCCGTCACGTGCTGTGACCACCTGCCTGTCCAGTGACTCCTGCCCGCTCACCTGGGAGCGCTCATCTGCTACCTGTCTGCTAGCCTACCTGGAGGCTCCGCCGTCACGTGCTGTGACCACCCGCCTGTCCAGAGACTTCTGTCCGCTCACCTGGGAGCGCTCATCTGCCGCCTGTCTGTTGGTCTTCCTGGAGGCTCCGCCGTCACATGCTGTGACCACCCGTTCATCCAGAGACTCTCGCCTGCTCACCTGGGAGCTCACGTCTATCTTCAGCCGCCACAGGTCGTACCAACCCTTTACCTAGAGACTGTCCCGGTCACTTGCCGTGACCACCAGCCCGTTCATCCAGAGACTGCCTCGGTCACTTACCGTGACCTCCAGCCCGTTCACTCAGAGACTGTCCCGTTCACCTGCCGTGACCACCAGCCCGTTCATCCAGAGACTGCCTCGGTCACTTGCCGTGACCTCCAGCCCGTTCACTCAGAGACTATCCCGTTCTCCTGCTGTGACTTCCAGCCCGTCTTTCCTGGTCGCCACCCGCTCCCTTACAAGGGCCGCCCACTTGTATAGTAGCTCAGAGGTTCCGCCTTCCAGACCCGTTACAGTTTGCTCGGGCCATGGAACCCGGTGGCACCCAAGCTCCCTCGCTCTCGGACTTGTGTCATGAACTGTCCCGTCAAAGGTCCCAACAGGAGTCCATCCTGGGTCACCTGCGGAATGTCAATACTCGCCTGGACACTTTGACTGCTCCACCAGCAACCTCCGCCAGTGCCATGACTCGCAACCCGGCAGCCCCGCTGCCCACCAATACCATGGTACCTTACCCCGGACCCCGGCTTTCTGCACCTCCTCGCTTCGGAGGCGACTCCGCCCAGGCTCGGGGCTTCATAAATCAGTGCACCCTGCACTTTGAACTATTATCTCACCAGTTTAACTCCGACCGGGCCAAAATTACATTCATCATGTCCCATCTCACCGGAGAGGCCCTGGCCTGGCTAAATCCTCTATGGGAGAGAGGAGACCCCCTGGTATCCAACTTGCCTGCTTTTCTCACGGCTTTCCGGAAAGTCTTCGACGAACCCGGACGGAAGACCTCATCCGCATCATCTCTGCTACGCCTCCGTCAGGAAAGTCTCACCGTGGGCCAATATGCCATACAGTTCCGTACCCTTGCCTCGGAGCTGGCCTGGGATAACGACGCTCTGGTATCCGTCTTCTGGGAGGGTCTGTCCGGCCGTATTAAAGATGAGCTTGCCGGCCGGGACATTCCTACCACTCTCGATGACTTAATAACTCTTGCCACCCGGATTGACCTACGGTTCCAGGAGCGTGCCAGAGAGGTCACCCGTGAGAGGAGATTACCCCGTCTAGCTCCTACTTTTCAGAAACCCGTCACTCCTTCTGTCTCTTACCAGGTACACTCTCCTGAGCCTATGCAGGTCGACCAGACCAAGATGGTCAAGACCCGTCAGGACTTACGCCGTGCCGAGGGGACCTGCTTCTACTGCGGCAGTAAGGAGCACCGGATCCGTGCCTGCCCGGAGAGGTCGGGAAACGCCTGTGTCTAGGTTCGCTCAGAGAGGTCCACCTAGACAAGAATAAATCCTCTCCATCCCTGCTGTTGTCAGTTTCAATCGTCTATGGGGAGAACCGTTATTTCGAACTAGCCCAACTTGACTCTGGAGCAGCCGGGAATCTTATTTCACAGTCCCTGGTAGAGAAATACCGCATCCCCACCAAACCTCTGGCTGTACCCTTGTCCGTTGCTGCCGTGGATGGGGGGCTCTTACCACGCCCCATCCAACTCATCACCGAATCCATTACTCTGCAGGTGGGAATGCTGCATTCTGAAAGTATCTCCTTCCATGTTCTGCCTGGACTCTCTCACGCCCTCTTGCTAGGTCTACCTTGGCTCCAGAGACATGCACCCGTTCTTGACTGGCAGACCGGAGAGGTCCTTCGCTGGGGACAGGGCTGCCATAAGACCTGTCTGGTTCCCGTTCATCCCGTCCGTCCTTCTCCTACCCCAGCTAATCTACCTGGACTTCCGATCCCGTATTGGTCTTATGCTGATGTCTTTAATAAAAAGGAAGCAGAGACACTACCCCCTCATAGACCATACGACTGCCCTATCGACCTGTTACCTGGTACTTCTCCTCCCCGTGGGCGTATTTATCCATTATCCGCTGCTGAGACCCGCTCGATGTCCGAATATATTGAGGAGAATCTGGCCAGGGGATTCATCCGGAAATCTACCTCCCCGGCGGGAGCAGGCTTCTTTTTCGTCAAAAAGAAGGACGGCTCCCTCCGTCCCTGTATAGACTATAGAGGCCTTAACCAGATCACGGTGAAGAATAAGTACCCCCTTCCGCTCATTCCAGAGTTATTTGATCGTCTGAGGGGGGCTAGAATCTTCACCAAACTGGACCTTCGTGGGGCGTACAACCTGGTTCGTATCCGTCAGGGGGATGAATGGAAGACAGCATTCAACACCCGGGACGGCCACTATGAATATCTGGTAATGCCCTTTGGCCTCTGTAACGCTCCTGCCGTCTTTCAAGAGTTGGTCAATGACATCTTCCGGGACCTTCTCTACTCCTGCGTAGTGGTGTACCTGGACGACATCTTGGTCTTCTCTCCGGATCTCCAGACTCACCGGAGGGACGTTCGTCAGGTCCTGCTCAGGCTCAGCCAGAACCATCTCTACGCTAAATTTGAGAAGTGCCTCTTTGAGCAGACCTCGCTTCCGTTTCTGGGCTACATTATCTCTCAGACCGGCCTACAAATGGATCCTGAGAAACTGTCTGCCACCGAGAAATGGCCCCGACCGGAGGGGTTGAAGGCCATTCAGCGATTCCTGGGCTTCGCCAACTACTACCGCCTCTTCATACCACACTTCTCTTCCCGGACGGCCCCAATTTCCGCGCTCACCCGTAAAGGTACTAATCCCAAAGAGTGGCCACCCGAAGCAGAGGAGGCCTTTCTTTCCCTAAAACAGGCCTTCTCTTCCGCCCCGGTGCTGCATCGCCCAGATGGCAACAAGCAGTTCTTCCTGGAAGTTGATGCCTCCTCCTCTGGAGCCGGAGCGGTACTTACTCAAAAATCATCTTCCGGGAGGATGGTAACTTGTGGCTTCTTCTCAAAACTCTTCTCCTCCTCAGAGCGCAATTATTCCATAGGAGACCGAGAGTTATTGGCCATCAAACTGGCATTGGAGGAGTGGCGTTACCTGCTCGAGGGGGCTCTTCACCCGGTAATAATTTACACTGACCACAAGAACTTGGCTTACCTCCAGCATGCCCAGAGACTTAACCCGCGCCAAGCCCGGTGGTCCTTGTTTTTTGCTCGCTTTGATTTTGTTCTTCATTTTCGCCCGGCTGACAAAAACGTCAAAGCAGACGCCTTGTCCCGATCCTTTCTAGTGTCAGATCTCAAGGATGAACCTAAACATATCATCGATCCCGCCAGAGTAATGCAGGTGGCTCCCGTGAGTCTAAATCGTCTCCCTCCCGGTAAGACGTTTGTTTCAGTACCTGATCGGGAGAAGATCCTACACTGGGGCCATTCGTCTAAACTAGCTGGCCACGCCGGTCAGAAAAAGACCCCCCAGCTTATTGCCCGGCACTACTGGTGGCCTACCCTGCACAAGGACGTAATAGACTTCGTTTCTGCCTGTGTGTCCTGCGCCCGCAACAAAGTCCCGAGACACCTGCCAGCCGGTCGCCTCCTTCCGCTTCCTGTGCCTGCTGCCCCCTGGCAGCATATTGCTATGGACTTCATAACTGATCTCCCAGTCTCTGCCGGTTGTACGGTCATTTGGGTGGTCGCTGACCGCTTTTCCAAGATGGCTCACTTTATTCCTCTGCCAGGCCTCCCGTCTGCACCCGAGCTGGCTAAAGACTTTATCCACCACATCTTCCGTCTTCATGGCCTGCCCCTCCACATCGTGTCGGATCGTGGGGTACAGTTCACCTCACGTTTCTGGAGAGCCACCTGTAAACTGCTAGACGTCACCCTGGACTTCTCTTCCGCTTACCACCCACAGTCCAATGGTCAAGTGGAGCGGATCAATCAGAACCTGACCAGTTACCTCCGGCACTTCGTTAATGCCCATCATTCAGACTGGGTGGATCTCCTACCATGGGCCGAGTTCTCTTATAATAACCACCAGAGCGAATCCTCCTCCAAATCCCCGTTTTTTGTAGTCTTCGGTCAACATCCTCGGATTCCTTTTCCTGTCTCCACCTCTGTGGACAACCCGGCTGCGGAATCTCTCGTTAGCAAATTTTCCTCCATTTGGGAGAGTACCCGATCCGCACTCCTTCAGTCGTCCGAACGGATGAAAAGACACGCTGACCAAAAACGCCTGGATCCTCCACAATTTCGTCCTGGAGATAAAGTCTGGCTCTCATCTAAATATGTCCGACTCAAGATACCTTCTTACAAGTTAGGGCCTCGGTTCATCGGTCCTCTGGAGGTCATCAGCCAGATCAACCCGGTGGCCTATAAATTGAAACTCCCGGCCAACTTACGGATCCCTAACTCTTTCCATGTATCTCTCCTCAAACCTGTGGTACTTAACTCTTTTTCCAAGTCTACAGGTACGCCTCCTGCTCCGGTTTCTGCTGAGGACGAGTTTGAGGTAGAGAACATTCTTGCCACCAAAAGGGTAAGAGGAAAGACCTTTTTTCTAGTAGATTGGAAGGGGTTTGGTCCTGAGGAGAGAACGTGGGAGCCCCGGGAGAACATCCATGCCCCTCTCATCTTAGCTAAATTTCTGTCTGGCCTAAAAAAGGGGGGGCCTAAAGGGGGGGGTACTGTAGCGCCGGCGTCCCTGCCCTCTGCTAGGCAGGGACGCTGTTCCCCTCACCGCTCTGCTCCGTGCCCGGCGTCCCTCTCCCGCTCTGCTGGCAGCGCGCGCTCCTTCCCGGCCACTGTGCTTAGGGCGCGCGCGCGCGCTCTCCCTCCCTCTTAAAGGGGCCGCGCGCGCCGTCCTAAGGAGTCCCCGGCCAATGGCCGGAGGACTTCACCATATATAAGGCACCTCCTCCAAAATGGAGGTGCCCGAGCAATGTTGTTTGCACCAGTGTCTCACCTGTGCTTCAGCCCTCAGGTCCCGTTGCCAGATACCTGCCAGTTACCTGCCAGATTCCTGCGTGATTACTTGTTACCTGCCTGCTAGTCTGAGGTCCGACGGTCTGCCTTACCATTCCTGTCAGTCTGTCTAAGGACCAGCCTGCCCGCTCACCTGGGAGCGCACATCAGCTACCTGCCTGCTTGCCTGAGGTCCGACGGTCTGCCTTCCAAACTCCTGTCAGTCTGTCTATGGACCAGCTTGCCCGCTCACCTGGGAGCGCACATCTGCTACCTGCCTGCTAGCCTACCTGGAGGCTCCGCCGTCACGTGCTGTGACCACCTGCCTGTCCAGTGACTCCTGCCCGCTCACCTGGGAGCGCTCATCTGCTACCTGTCTGCTAGCCTACCTGGAGGCTCCGCCGTCACGTGCTGTGACCACCCGCCTGTCCAGAGACTTCTGTCCGCTCACCTGGGAGCGCTCATCTGCCGCCTGTCTGTTGGTCTTCCTGGAGGCTCCGCCGTCACATGCTGTGACCACCCGTTCATCCAGAGACTCTCGCCTGCTCACCTGGGAGCTCACGTCTATCTTCAGCCGCCACAGGTCGTACCAACCCTTTACCTAGAGACTGTCCCGGTCACTTGCCGTGACCACCAGCCCGTTCATCCAGAGACTGCCTCGGTCACTTACCGTGACCTCCAGCCCGTTCACTCAGAGACTGTCCCGTTCACCTGCCGTGACCACCAGCCCGTTCATCCAGAGACTGCCTCGGTCACTTGCCGTGACCTCCAGCCCGTTCACTCAGAGACTATCCCGTTCTCCTGCTGTGACTTCCAGCCCGTCTTTCCTGGTCGACACCCGCTCCCTTACAAGGGCCGCCCCCTTGTATAGTAGCTCAGAGGTTCCGCCTCCCAGACCCGTTACACATACACATGTACATGCATCAATATCATTTACACACTCACAAATTACCCGACAAATAGACAGGCAGGTAGATGGATAGATGTGCAAATGATAGAAATGTGTGTAATTCATACATGAGTCAGCCCCATGATAGGATAGATGGAAAAACTGTATGTATTTCTAATAAGGGATCTACTTTATCCACCCATTTTTCTTCCTTTTCTTGCTGAACGATATAGAAAAAATATGTTCGATAAAATGATACTGGAACGTGATTACCTGTCCCCACTCAAGCGTTGGCTACCACCACTATGCACAAGGTGGTGGTAACTTTATTGGTGGGCGATGAGCTGCCGCCTGTATGCCCTGCTTATAACTCTGTAGGAGGGGAAATTCAATCCCCTCCTGCTCGGTGGCATGTGTGTGACCTAACCATTAATATTTACATCACTAAACATGTTAAAAAAAGTAATCTTGGCCAGCCATTGGGCCAGGTTCAGGAGCTTATGGGGGCATACAACACTTTAAATCCCACTCCAAAAGTATCTGCCTGACTCTGTGAACTTGAACTTGGCTTGTCGGACAATGCTTTTGGATACGATGTTCTCATTGTCCCCGCTTTCCTGGTTCTAACCAGACTGGTTGACTTTTCTTTTCTCAACTCTCTCTACCGGCCTGTGGATACTCCGTAGATACAAGCCAAGGGCCTCTGCTTCAAAAATTAGATTCATATATGGGGGAAATGTTGATCATCAGAGTGCTCTTGAGTCCTGTTAAATGGAGTGCCAAGATTGTCCATGGTAGTCCTTTTGAGTTGATAGATAGATAACAAGAACAATTTGGGCTACTTGGACTCTAGCTGGGTAATTAAAGATCTACCTCTCTCATGTCTGCAAAGGATACAATGCAGGATAAGCCTCATCAACTAAATCCCATCATGTCAGCTCTTTCCCTGCTGAGGTTGAAAAAAAATGAACAAGGAATTGGCCACATTTTCTCTGCCCCATTTCTACAACAATATTCGTTTTACCAATTTTTAACAAAATTAGTTAATTTATGAGCAAGTTTAGTGCATTTCTAAGTTCAAGAGAGAATAAGTAACTTTGTAGTATCTCTGCATGTGACAAGATACATCTGGTGTGTCTTTCAATTGCCTTGCTTATAGGATGGAAATATTAGGCTGGACTTGGTGATCTTGTGTCTTTTTTCAACAGCACTTGTAACACTGCAATGATGGAAAAAAATTCCGAGCTTGTGCCATGACCTATTCATGTTAAAATTAAAGTGCAGAAGGAAATATATCCATTCTAAAAGTATAGTAGGATTTATTACTATTAAATAAGTTATTGTGTGCAGACATAATTCTTTCTCCGCACGTACTTAGTATATGCCGGAAACAGATAACAGATAGTAGGCAGCTAATGCAATATGTTCAAATTCTGCACCCCTGCAATGGATTCTGCAGATATAATAACATCATTTATTATACACAATTATAAAAATTAAATTACATGTGTGTGATCTGTGTCGTCTAAGCCATAAATTTGCCTCCTATTCAGGCACAGGGACACATGGAAACATATAAATAGGAATGTCTTGTGGTTTTAATTTCACCTTCATTAAAGGGGTTGTCCCACAGTTCTAACTTATTATCTATACATGAGATACGTAAGTTTTCAATTGCTGGGGGACCCACTATTGAGCCTTTCTATTGTATTGTGAATGCTGGTTTCTGACTCCTAAGGTTTCTGAATGGACTTTTGAGCAATTAGGATTTTTAGCTAAAAGATGTTTAAGGGCCTACAAAATATATAGTGGCCTGAAAAAGCATTCATACCCCGTGAACTTTTCTAAATTTTTTCATGTTACACCGTCAAACTTCAATGTATTTTACTGGGATTTTTTGTGATATACCAACACAAAGTAGCAAGTATCTGTGAAGTGCAAAGTAAATGATACATGGTTTATTAGTTACTTTAAAAATATAAATCTGAAAACTGTGATGTGCATTTGTATTTATCCCTTTGTAGTCTGATAACCCTAAATAACATCCTAAGTGACCAATTGTCTTCAGGAGTCACAGAATTAGTAAATTAAGTCTACCTGTGTGTAATTTATGATCATGGAGGACCTACAGAGATCCACAGCTCAGGTGGTAGAATCTGCCCATAGGACAACTATTAGTCATAAACTCCACAAATCTGGGCTTTATGGAAGCGTGGTAAGAATAAAGCCATTTTTTTAAAAAAAGCCATAAGAAGTCCCATATACAGTTTGCAAAAAGCCAAGTAGGAGACACAGTTAGCATGTGGAAGAAGGTGCTTTGATCATATGAGACCAAAATAGAACTTTTTGGGCTAAATGCAAAACACTATTTGTGGCTAAAAACTAACATTGCGCTTTGCTCTAAAAACACCATGGTGGAGGCAGCATTATGCTGTGGGAAGGCTTTTCTTCAGCAAGGACTGGTAGGCTGGTTAGAGTTGATGGGAAGATGGATGGAGCTAAATACAGGGTAATCCTGGAGGAAAACCTGTTAGAGGCTCCAAAAAACTTGAGGCTATGGTGTAGGTTCACCTTCCAGCTGGACAACGAGCCTAAACATACTGCCTGAGCTATAATGTGATGGATTAGATCAAAGCATATTCATGTGTGTGAATGGCCCAGTCACAGTCCAGACCTAAATCCCACTGAGAATGTGTGGTAAGACTTGAAAATTGCTGTTCATAGACGCTCTCCATCCAATCTCACTGAGCTACAGACATGCTTTTTAATTATATCCTTACAGTGTAATTGACCTTCTGGCACATTTGATTATCAGGACTGGACAAGGGTGTTCTGGGAACATAAGGGTTATACCAATGGGCAACATAACAAATAGGTAACGGCAATATCTAGACACTACAGCATTTTTTTTAATTATGCAAATTAAAAGCATGTAATATTTTGCATGATTTAACAGAGTAATATCATACTTATCTGTGGGGCAACCTTTTTAATGTCCAGGCATGAATAGTTATTCAACTTTTACCACATTTAAAAGCATTTTCAGCCAGAAATATGATTTATTAATTTCCTATTATTTATATATCATCACATATTGCAAAATATTATATACAGACTTTAATCAATTAAATCACACCTAGAAACAGGAAAATGTAACCACAGTCAGAAACATTTTTGTAATCCCTCCGATCTCTTCTTGTCTCTCAATCATGTGTATGTTATGCTGAGTCAGCGCTATGTACCTTCAAAATGTGCAAGAAGAAGAAGGCACTCCGACTTTAATGCTGGAACAGCCCCATATACAATCAATGGGGTAAAATATCATGTTACAATCTGCAGTTTTTTACATTAAAACCTACAGCAATATGGAAGGAAATTGGAGCGAAAATATATTTGATGGAAAGGTCCAGGTTCCCTGTAATTTAGTCCAGGTTCCCTGTAATTTTAAACATTATTAATGAAAATAATGTAAAATTTAGAAACTTGTTTAATAAGTGATTATGCAAGTGGAAGAATGTAATAAGCAAGTGAACGAGACTTCATGTTTTACTGTACAGTAACATTAGTGACCTTTTGAAGAACAGCTGATTCAGAGATTCTGCTCTGTTCTCTCTGCCATTGTCCTCTCTCCTAAGTTCCTATGTACAAAATAAAACAACCTAATTAATCATAACTCATCAGTTTAGGCCAATGTACGCAATGATTATCATTCACTAAATTCATGGTCTACACAAGATATAATAGCATAACTGCCTGACTGGCGTTCTAATCCTTATGTACTGGAAGAGTACATGAATGCATACTATGTAAAAAACTACAGTGGTTCACAAAAGCATTCACCCCCTTGGATTTTGACATGTTTTGTTACATAACAGCCTGCTTAAATATCCGATTCATGTGTGATGCATCAGCACTAAACAGTCTAAGTTGGTGAAGTGATAAAAATATAGGCATAAATTGAATTTATGGGATCAAATAACTAAAAATTGGCACGTGCATATGTATTCACCCCTTTTGCGATGAAGTCTCTAAAAATTTCTGGTGCAAGCAATTACCTTCATAAGTCACATGCTTAGTGAAAGGAAGTCAACCTGTGTGAAATCTAAGTGTCACATGGTCTGTCAGTATATACACACCTTTTCTGAAAGGCTACAGAGGCTGCAACGCCATTAGGCAAGAGGCTCCACTAATCAAACAGCGCCAAGGAGACCAAGGAGATCTCCAAACAAATCAGGGACAAAGTTGTTGAGAATTACAAGTCCGGGTTGGGTTATAAAATAATATCCCAATATCTGATGATCCCCGGAGAACCATCAAATCCATTATCCTCAAATGGGAAGAACATGGGACCACCCAAACTCTCAGTCCAGGCAAGGAGGACATGCTGCACAGAGACCAAAGGTAACACTGAAGGAGCTGCAGAGTTCCCAAGCAGAGACTGGAGTATATGTCCATACGAACGCAATAAGCTGTACACTCATAGAGGTGGCCTTTATGGAAGAGTGGGAAGAAAGAAAACTTTACTTACACACAAAATTGTAAGGCTCATTTTGAGTTTGCCAAAAAACATGTGGAAGACACCCCAAATGTATGGAGGACTTTTTGGCCATCAAGGTAAATGCTATGTCTTGCGCCAAACCAGCACAGCTCATCACCCCAAGAACACAATCCCCACAGTGAAACATGATGGTGGCTGCATCATGCTGTGGGGATGTTGTTCAGCAGCAGATACAGGGAAAATGGTCTGAGTTGAGGGGAAGATGGATGGTGCAAAATACAGGGATATTTTTGAGCAAAACCCCTTTTCAGTCTGTCAGTAATTTGAAACTGGGACAGAGGTTCACCTTCCAACAAGACAATGACCCAAAGCATACTGCTAAAGAAACAATCAAATGATTTAAGGGAAACATGTAAGTGTTCTGGAGTGGCCTAGTCAAAGTCCAGACCTTAATCCAATGGAGAATCTGTTGTTAGACTTGAAGATTGCTGTTCACCAGAGGAAACAACTAAGTTGAACTTGAAGCAGTTTTGCCTTGAGGAATGGGCAAAATCCTAGTGGCAAGATGTGGAAAGCGCATAGAGACTTATCCAAAGTGACTTCCAGCTGTAATTGTCACAATAGAAGGCTCTACAAAGTACTGACTTTAGGGGAGTGACTAGTTATGCACACTGAAGTTTTCAGTTATTTTGTCCTATTTATTGTTTGCTTCACAATAAAAAGAAAAACAAATGTTCACGGTTGTAGGCATGTTCTTTACATGAATTGATGCAAACCCTCAAAAAAAACCTGTGAAAATCCCCACATGGACAGAGCAGAAGAGAAGGAACTGCTCTGTCGACATGATGGAGACAGCAGGAGAATTGCCAGCAGGAGCAGTCCGAGTCCACAACTAGTCCAGAGAGATCGACGCACAGCAGAACGGCAGATGGTTAATAACTTCCTGCTAATAAGTGCGTAGCCCCATAGGATCCTGGATAATCCATTTAAAATGTATAAATTATTTATTTTTATTATTTATATTAATACACACAACCAGTCAAAACTGATCAGTTTTGCTTGCTTACATTGAAGTATTGTCCTTTTATAAAGATTAACTTTTACACTTGTGATCTTTTCATGTTTATCTGATTTCTACTTTCATCATGGTCACTCAAGGAATAAGAGCGCAATGGGAGTTACCTTCATTCTCAAACACCTAAAACATCCTAGAACCCCCATACCCTACTAACACCCCCATAATATTTTACAAACTTCCCCAGTTGTGTAAGACTTTCTTTTCTACATTGAGGCAATCTCCTCCTTCTTAATTCCCTTCACCACTCACAGCCTGTGTATTTGTGGTTGTCCAACTGCTGGTACCACCACCAGACACTAGAATAGGAGACCCCATTCGCTTCAGACTCTACAGGAAAGACCGAAACAGTTATTTAGCATCGGTGTTGCACTATCTATAGCTGCCTGCAGAATGAGTTAACTGAGAATCCATCAGTCAGCCCATTATGACAGTCTGTTTGTGAGTTTGTAACCCTTTTATCTGTTTTGTTTTCTGAACTCAACTCAGCTGATTTATGACCACAAACTACATTAAAATTTAATGTGAAGCAAAGCAAAGAGCCTGTAAAAGCCAAGCAGTGCAAAAATTTTAATTAAGGCCAGTTGTCAAAATGATTTCAGCCCCAAATACATGCATTTAAAGGGAACCTGTCAAGTGAAAAAACACTATTAACATCAAGATATGGGGTTATTCTGCAGGTTGATAGCATTCTGAACCTGCCCGGCGCCGTCACTTAGACCCCCGCTCCTGGAAATTAAATTTATTACCCCGGCAGCATTTCAGTCATGGAGGCAGCTCCGGCGCTGGTTTAGTCACACTGTTTATAGAGTGCGGCAGCTGTAACCGCGCCCCCAGCACTGACTGACAGCTGGCCCAGCATTAGAGTTGGCTATCAGTTAGTGCCGGGGTGCAGTTACAGCCATCACTCTTTATACTGAGCGGGGACTGAAACACTGCCGACGCTACCCCTATGACTGAAAGCCGAACACTGCCATGAAGAATAAAGTTAATTTCCTCTAGACAGTGGTGCTCTAAATGCAGACGCCGGGCAGGTTCACAACGCTATTAAGCTGCAGATTAACCCCATATCTGCAGGTTAATAACACTTTTTTTCACAAGACAGGTTTCCTTTAAGTAAAAAGAAAAAAGTACTAAAGGTGGACGACCTCTTTCACTTTGCTAAATTGGAGTAAAGCACCCTGAATTATGTCTTTTCTGTGGTCCTAGGAATTTCAAGACTGATGTTCAGATCAGTTGCTTTGTGTGTGTATGTATGTATATATATATATGTATATGTATGTGTGTGTATATGTATATATATATATATATATATATATATATATATATATACAGTACAGACCAAAAGTTTGGACACACCTTCTCATTTAAAGATTTTTCTGTATTTTCATGACTATGAAAATTGTACATTCACACTGAAGACATCAAAACTATGAATTAACATATGTGGAATTATATACTTAGCAAAAAAGTGTGAAATAACTGAAAATATGTCTTATACTCTAGGTTCTTCAAAGTAGCCACCTTTTGCTTTGATGACTGCTTTGCACGCTCTTGGCATTCTCTTGATGAGCTTCAAGAGGTAGTCACCGGAAATTGTTTTCACTTCACAGGTGTGCCCTGTCAGGTTTAATAAGTGGGATTTCTTGCCTTATAAATGGGGTTGGGACCATCAGTTGTGTTGTGCAGAAGTCAGGTGGATACACAGCTGATAGTCCTACTGAATAGACTGTTAGCTGCTTTTTTCTTGCCATAATACAAATTCTAAGTAAAGAAAAACGAGTGGCCATCATTACTTTAAGAAATGAAGGTCAGTCAATCCGAAAAATTGGGCAAACTTTGAAAATGTCCCCAAGTGCAGTTGCAAAAACCATCAAGCGCTACAAAGAAACTGGCTCACATGAGGACCGCCCCAGGAAAGGAAGACCAAGAGTCACCTCTGCTTCTGAGGATAAGTTTATCCAAGTTACCAGCCTCAGAAATCGCAGGTTAACAGCAGCTCAGATTAGAGGCCAGGTCAATGCCACACAGAGTTCTAGCAGCAGACACATCTCTACAACAACTGCTAAGAGGAGACTTTGTGCAGCAGGCCTTCATGGTAAAATAGCTGCTAGGAAACCACTGCTAAGGACAGGCAACAAGCAGAAGAGACTTGTTTGGGCTAAAGAACACAAGGAATTGACATTAGACCAGTGGAAATTTGTGCTTTGGTCTGATGAGTCAAAATTTGAGATCTTTGGTTCCAACCACCGTGTCTTTATCCGACGCAGAAAAGGTGAACAGATGGACTCTACATGCCTGGTTCCCACCGTGAAGCATGGAGGAGGAGGTGTTATGGTGAAGGGGTGCTTTACTGGTGGCACTGTTGGGGATTTATTCAAAATTGAAGGCATACTGAACCAGCATGGCTACCACAGCATCTTGCAGCAGCATGCTATTCCATCCGGTTTGCGTTTAGTTGGACCATCATTTATTTTTCAACAGGACAATGACCCCAAACACACATCCCGGCTGTGTAAGTGCTATTTGACAAAGAAGGAGAGTGATGGGGTGCTACGCCAGATGACCTGGCCTCCACAGTCACCAGACCTGAACCCAATCGAGATGGTTTGGGGTGAGCTGGCAAAAGGGCCAACAAGTGCTAAGCATCTCTGGGAACTCCTTCAGGTTTGTTGGAAGACCATTTCCGGTGACTACCTCTTGAAGCTCATCAAGAGAATGCCAAGAGTGTGCAAAGCAGTCATCAAAGCAAAAGGTGGCTACTTTGAAGAACCTAGAATATAAGACATATTTTCAGTTGTTTCACACTTTTTTTGTTAAGTATATAATTCCACATGTGTTAATTCATAGTTTTGATGCCCTCAGTGTGAATGTACAATTTTCATAGTCATGAAAATACAGAAATTTCTTTAAATGAGAAGGTGTGTCCAAACTTTTGGTCTGCACTGTGTATGTGTATATATATATATGCCCACCATAACCTAACTGGATTTCAGTGCGTGGCGAGCTATATTCCATCATGTCAGATAAGCGCCTAATTTCTACTAGATTTACATTAATTGTATACTGGGTTACTTGCAATAATGCAGGGAGGAGGAGAACAAGTGGTCCCTATTTATCCTCCTTCCTGCACACACTCAGATTTCAGTCATGCTGATCCCTGTGCTCTAGAAATGATTGACAGCGGTCCCTGTCAATAAGGAGGATTTAACATTATTTCTAAACACACACATTTAGTGTCCAGGTACTGTAGGAGGATGCTGATAAAACACTCCTAATACCTTCCAGGGGTAAATCCTGCTGTCAGGTTCCCTTTAATTCCATCTACACACTGTATGAAATCAATGTATGAATGGACTACTCTGCTGCCAGGAAGAAATACCAAAAGAATGTCCTGAGGACAGAAACTGGATCCGCCATGTAGGTATCCCAGATAAACAGACTTCTCAAACCAACAAATATTTTATATTTAATGTCACTGTACATTATGTTTATTCCACAAGCTTTTGCTAGATTGTCATATGAGTTAGTTTTGCATCAAATGTTTCTAATTTGTTTCTACACTAACTGGACCATGCCATGTTCCTTTCTGGAACAGATGATGAATAATACCAGGAACATTTCAATGAGTCTTTTGGTTACATTCGTAAAGACCCAGCAATAATAATAGAGAGGGGTTTTTAGTCCGCTAAAAAAATGATATCTAATCCAATCAGTTTGGAAGGACTTTAATTGGATACAACAGGTTTTAGCAGAACTAGAAAACTCTGCCTCAGTTCATAGCCCTGAGGTCATTCTGAGGGGAAAAAAATGAAAGATTTTCAAAACAATGAGACAGATTTGGGATGAAGTCAAACATCTGTAAAGTTTGGGAAGCCATCCTAACCTGGCAATGAAACCTGGGATGTAAACAGTGGCACGGTTAGACTCATACATCACTAAAGTCATGCAAATCTAATTATACACGCAATGGCTTTCCAATAGATCAGGCTAATAGGTAGTTCTGGAGTCCAACTGTGGATCACGCAGACTTTATGGGGTACAGCATAAGCCAATTGCCACATGTACTCAACATGTATTACTGTAATAGCTATAGAAATATATATCTTCAAGAGCCCAGCCTTCCAACAGAAATGATCTAAAGACCAGATAACTGCTACCACAATGTGAATGGTGCTTAAGAGTGTTCATTTTTCCAACTTCATCATCAGCTGGCTGAACACCGCACACGTCCCGACTCTTTGCATGTATCCAACAGGCCTAGATTAGCTAACATAGAACTAAGCCAGATGTTTCTACGCTGGTAACAGCTGGGCTAATTGATTAATGAGGTGCTAATTATAGTAAACCCCCAAAAATTGGGTAAATCTCATTGAAATAACTGTAAACATATACTTTGACTGCCTACCTCTTGCAATTTCACATCTGCAAGTTGTTAAGTCATACTGAGATTCGGAAGTTCTAATAGACCAACTGGAAAGACATATTCTGTTCAATTATGAAGTCTTCAGGAGTGAAATCTTACCGGCTCTATCTTGCTGCCAATTTCTAATTATTTCTATGGTTCTATATGCAATCTACTATCTTTTCTTAGCTTTAGGACTTGTTGTACAGTTAGTTACATCTATGTACATGGGTATATTGTATGCTTTTTGGAGCATGTCATCCATGTGGGTAAAAGGAATCTGTGAGATGCAAATTTCCTCTGAATATATATATATATATATATATATATATATATATATATTATAATGTGTATATACAGTACGGACCAAAAGTTTGGATACACCTTCTCATTAAAAGATTTTTCTGTATTTTCATGACTTTGAAAATTGTACATTCACACTGAAGGCATCAAAACTATGAATTAACACATGTGGAATTATATACTTAACAAAAAAGTGTGAAACAACTGAAAATATGTCTGATATTCTAGGTTCTTCAAAGTAGCCACCATTTGCTTTGATGACTGCTTTGCACACTCTTGGCATTCTCTTGATGAGCTTCAAGAGGTAGTCACCGGAAATGGTCTTCCAACAATCTTGAAGGAGTTCCCAGAGATGCTTAACACTTGTTGGCCCTTTTGCCTTCACTCTGCGGTCCAGCTCACCCCAAACCATCTCGATTGGATTCAGGTCTGGTGACTGTGGAGGCCAGGTCATCTGGCGTATCACCCCATCACTCTCCTTCTTGGTCAAATAGCCCTTACACAGCCTGGAGGTGTGTTTGGGGTCATTGTCCTGTTGAAAAATAAATGATGGTCCAACTAAACGCAAACTGGATGGAATAGCATGCCGCTGCAAGATGCTGTGGTATCCATGCTGGTTCAGTATGCCTTCAATTTTAAATAAATCCCCAACAATGTCACCAGCAAAGCACCCCCACACCATCACACCTCCTCCTCCATGCTTCACAGTGGGAACCAGGCATGTAGAGTCCATCTGTTCACCTTTTCTGCGTCGCACAAAGACACGGTGGTTGGAACCAAAGATCTCAAATTTGGACTCATCAGACCAAAGCACAGATTTCCACTGGTCTAATGTCCATTCCTTGTGTTCTTTAGCCTAAACAAGTCTCTTCTGCTTGTTGCCTGTCCTTAGCAGTGGTTTCCTAGCAGCTATTTTACCATGAAGGCCTGCTGCACAAAGTCTCCTCTTAACAGTTGTAGAGATGTGTCTGCTGCTAGAACTCTGTGTGGCATTGACCTGGTCTCTAATCTGAGCTGCTGTTAAACCATTTCCGATGACTACCTCTTGAAGCTCATCAAGAGAATGCCAAGAGTGTGCAAAGCAGTCATCAAAACAAAAGGTGGCTACTTTGAAGAACCTAGAATATAAGACATATTTTCACCCCTCACCCCCAATCCTGGTATGCATGGCACCCCTCACCCCCAATCCTGGTATGCATGGCACCCCTCACCCCCAATCCTGGTATGCGTGGCACCCCTCATCCCCAATCCTGGTATGTGTGGTACCCCATCCCTCATCCCTATCCTGGTATGCATGGTACCCCGCATTCCTATCCTGGTATGTATGGTACCCCTCATCCCTATTCTGGTATGCATGGCACCCCTCACATCCCTATTCTGGTATGCATGGCACCCCTCACCCCCAATCCTGGTATGCATGGCACCCCTCACCCCCAATCCTGGTATGCGTGGCACCCCACATCCCCAATCCTGGTATGTGTGGTATCCCATCCCTCATCCCTATCCTGTTATGTATGGTATCCCTCATCCTGGTATGCTTGGGCCCCTCACCCACATCCTGTTATGCATGGCACCACTCATCACCATCCTGGTATGCATGGCCCCTCATCCGAATCCTGGTATGCATGGCACTCCTCATCCCTATCCTGGTATGCATGGTCCCTCATCCGAATCCTGGTATACATGGCACTCCTCATCCCTATCCTGGTATGCATGGCCCCTCATCTGAATCCTGGTATGCATGGCCCCTCATCCGAATCCTGGTATGCATGGCACCCCTCATCCCCAATCCCCGTATGTATGGCACCCCTCATCCCCAATCCTGGTATGCATGGCACCCCTCATCCCCAATCCTGGTATGCATGGCACCCTTCATCCCCAATCCTGGTATGCATGGCACCCCTCATCCCCAATCCTGGTATGCATGGCACTCCTCATCCCCAATCCTGGTATGCATGGCACCCCTCATCCCCAATCCTGGTATGCATGGCACCCCTCATCCTCAATCCTGGTATACATTGTACCCCTCATCCCTATCCTGGTATACATGGTACCCCTCATCCCCAATACTGGTATACATGGTACCCCTCATCCCTATCCTGGCATACATGGTACCCCTCATCCTGGTATGTATGGTACCCCTCATCCCTATTCTGGTATGCATGGCACCCCTCACATCCCTATTCTGGTATGCATGGCACCCCTCACATCCCTATTCTGGTATGCATGGCACTCTTCACCCCCCCCAATCCTGGTATGCATGGTCCCCTCACCCCCCAATCCTGGTATGCATGGTCCCCTCACCCCCCAATCCTGGTATGCATGGTCCCCTCATCCCCCAATCCTGGTATGCATTGTCCCCTCACCCCCAATCCTGGTATGCATGGTCCTCTCACCCCCAATCCTGATATGCATGGTCCCCTCACCCCCCAATCCTGGTATGTGTGGTACCCCTCATCCTGGTATGCATGGTACCCTCACCCCCCAATCCTGGTATATGTGGTACCCCTCACCTCCCAATCCTGGTATGCATGGTCCCCTCACCCCGCAATCCTGGTATGCATGGTCCCCTCACCCCCCAATCCTGGTATGTGTGGTACCCCTCACACCCCAATCCTGATATGCATGGTCCCCTCACCCCCCAATCCTGGTATGTGTGGTACCCCTCATCCTCCTCATCCTGGTATGCATGATCCCCTCACCCCACAATCCTGGTATGCATGGTCCCCTCACCCCCCAATCCTGGTATGCATGGTCCCCTCACCCCCCAATCCTGGTATGCATGGTCCCCTCACCCCCCAATCCTGGTATGTGTGGTACCCCTCACACCCCAATCCTGATATGCATAGTCCCCTCACCCCCCAATCCTGGTATGTGTGGTACCCCTCATCCTCCTCATCCTGGTATGCATCATCCCCTCACCCCACAATCCTGGTATGCATGGTCCCCACACCCCACAATCCTGGTATGTGTGCCCCCCTCATCCCTTTCATACTGTACACACATTAAAAAAAAATAAACAGTTATACTCCCCTTTCTTCTCTGTGCCCCAGCGCTGCTGCGTCCTGTTCTGCTGGAGGCCAGGGGAGGAGTGCGTGATTCTGTCTGGAGCCAGACTGCGCATCGCGCATGGGCAGTCTATCGAGGCTTCAGACAGAGACACACATCCCCGGTTATATATATACAGTACAGACCAAAAGTTTGGACACACCTTCTCATTTAAAGATTTTTCTGTATTTTCATGACTATGAAAATTGTACATTCACACTGAAGGCATCAAAACTATGAATTAACACATGTGGAATTATATACTTAACAAAAAAGTGTGAAACAACTGAAAATATGTCTTATATTCTAGGTTCTTCAAAGTAGCCACCTTTTGCTTTGATGACTGCTTTGCACACTCTTGGCATTCTTTTGATGAGCTTCAAGAGGTAGACACTGGAAATGGTTTTCACTTCACAGGTGTGCCCTGTCAGGTTTAATAAGTGGGATTTCTTGCCTTATAAATGGGGTTGGGACCATCAGTTGTGTTGTGTAGAAGTCTGGTGGATACACAGTAGATAGTCCTACTGAATAGACTGTTAGAATTTGTATTATGGCAAGAAAAAAGCAGCTAAGTAAAGAAAAACGAGTGGCCATCATTACTTTAAGAAATGAAGGTCAGTCAGTCCAAAAAAATGGGCAAACTTTGAAAGTGTCCCCAAGTGCAGTTGCAAAAACCATCAAGCGCTACAAAGAAACTGGCTCACATGAGGAGCACCCCAGGAAAGGAAGACCAAGAGTCACCTCTGCTTCTGAGGATAAGTTTATCCGAGTCACCAGCCTCAGAAATCGCAGGTTAACAGCAGCTCAGATTAGAGACCAGGTCAATGCCACACAGAGTTCTAGCAGCAGACACATCTCTACAACAACTGTTAAGAGGAGACTTTGTGCAGCAGGCCTTCATGGTAAAATAGCTGCTAGGAAACCACTGCTAAGGACAGGCAACAAGCAGAAGAGACTTGTTTGTGCTAAAGAACACAAGGAATGGACATTAGACCAGTGGAAATCTGTGCTTTGGTCTGATGAGTCCAAATTTGAGATCTTTGGTTCCAACCACCGTGTCTTTGAACGACACAGAAAAGGTGAACAGATGGACTCTACATGCCTGGTTCCCACCATGAATCATGGAGGAGGAGGTGTGGTGGTGTGGGGGTGCTTTGCTGGTGACACTGTTGGGAATTTATTCAAAATTGAAGGCATACTGAACTAGCATGGCTACCACAGCATCTTGCAGCGACATGCTATTCTATCCGGTTTGCGTTTAGTTAGACCATCATTTATTTTTCAACAGGACCATAACCTCAAATACACCTCCAGGCTGTGTATGGGCTATTTGACCAAGAAGGGGAGTGATGGGGTGCTATGCCAGATGACCTGGCCTCCACAGTCACCAGACCTGAACCCAATCGAGATGTTTGGGGTGAGCTGGACCGCAGAGTGAAGGCAAAAGGGCCAACAAGTGCTAAGCATCTCTGGGAACTCCTTCAAGATTGTTGGAAGACCATTTCCGGTGTCTACCTCTTGAAGCTCATCAAGAGAATGCCAAGAGTGTGCAAAGCAGTCATCAAAGCAAAAGGTGGCTACTTTGAAGAACCTAGAATATAAGACATATTTTCAGTTGTTTCACACTTTTTTGTTAAGTATATAATTCCACATGTGTTAATTCACAGTTTTGATGCCTTCAGTGTGAATGTACAATTTTCATAGTCATGAAAATACAGAAAAATGTTTAAATGAGAAGGTGTGTCCAAACTTTTGGTCTGTACTGTATATATATATATATACACTGCTCAAAAAAATAAAGGGAACACTCAAATAACACATCCTAGATCTGAATGAATGAAATATTCTCATTGAATACTTTGTTCTGTACAAAGTTGAATGTGCTGACAACAAAATCACACAAAAATTATCAATGGAAAACAAATTTATTAACCAATGGAGGCCTGGATTTGGAGTCACCCTCAAAATTAAAGTGGAAAAACACACTACAGGCTGATCCAACTTTGATGTAATGTTCTTAAAACAAGTCAAAATGAGGCTCAGTATTGTGTGTGGCCTCCACGTGCCTGTATGATCTCCCTACAACTCCTGGGCATGCTCCTGATGAGGTTTCGGATGGTCTCCCATGTGATCTCCTCCCAGACCTGGACTAAAGCATCCGCCAACTCCTGGACAGTCTGTGGTGCAACGTGACGTTGGTGGATTGGGAGAGACATGATGCCCCAGATGTGCTCAATCGGATTCAGGTCTGGGGAATGGGCGGGCCAGTCCATAGCTTCAATGCCTTCATCTTGCAGGAACTGCTGACACACTCCAGCCACATGAGGTCTGGCATTGTCCTGCATTAGGAGGAACCCAGGGCCCACCGCATCAGCTTAAGGTCTCACAAGGGGTCTGAGGATCTCATCTCGGTACCTAATGGCAGTCAGGCTACCTCTGGTGAGCACATGGAGGGCTGTGCGGCCCTCCAAAGAAATGCCACCCCACACCATTACTGACCCACTGCCAAACCAGTCATGCTGAAGGATGTTGCAGGCAGCAGATCTCTCTCCACGGCGTCTCCAGACTCTGTCACGTCTGTCACATGTGCTCAGTGTGAACCTGCTTTGATCTGTGAAGAGCACAGGGCGCCAGTGGCAACTTTGCCAATCCTGGTGTTCTGTGGCAAATGCCAAGTGTCCTGCACGGTGTTGGGCTGTGAGCACAACCCCCATCTGTGGACGTCGGGCCCTCATACCACCCTCATGGAGTCGGTTTCTAACCGTTTGTGCAGACACATGCATATTTGTGGCTTGCTGGAGGTCATTTTGCAGGGCTCTGGCAGTGTTCCTCCTTGCACAAAGGCGGAGGTAGTGGTCCTGCTGCTGGGTTGTTGCCTTCCTACGGCCCCCTCCACATCTCCTGGTGTACTGGCCTGTCTCCTGGTAGCGCCTCCAGCTTCTGGACACTACACTGACAGACACAGCAAACCTTCTTACCACAGCTCACTTTGATGTGCCATCCTGGATGAGCTGCACTACCTGAGCAACTTCTGTGGGTTGTAGAGTCCGTCTCCTGCTACCACGAGTGTGAAAGCAAAACCAACATTCAAAAGTGACCAAAACATCAGCCAGAAAGCATTGGTACTGAGATGTAGTCTGTTGTCCCCACCTTCAGAACCACTCCTTTATTGAGAGTGTCTTGATAATTGCCAATATTTTCCATCTATTGTCTATGCCATTTGCACAACAGCATGTGAAATTGATTGTCAATTAGTTTTGCTTCCTAAGTGGACAGTTTGATTTCATAGAAATTTGATTTACTTGGAGTTATATTCTGTTGTTTAAGTGTTCCCTTTATTTTTTTGAGCACTGTGTGTGTATATATATATATATATATATATATATATATATATATATATATATATATATATATAATACAGTGATGTGAAAAAGTGTTTGCCCGTTCCTGATTTCTTATTCTTCTGCATGTTTGTCACACTTAAATTTTCAGATCACAAAACAAATTTAAGTGTTAGAAAAAGATAACACAAGTAAACACAAAATGCAGTTTTTAAATGATGGTCTTTATTAAGGGGAAAAAAAATCCAAACCTTCAGGGCCCTGTGTGAAAAAGTGATTGCCCCTAAACCTAATAACTGGTTTGGCCACCCTTAGCAGCAAGAACTGCAATCAAGCGTTTGCGATAACTGGCAATGAGTCTTTTACAACGCTCTGGAGGAATTTTGGCCCACTCATTTCTGCAAAATTGTTATAATTCAGCCACATTGGAGGGTTTTCGAGCCGAGCATCAACCGGCGTTTTAAGATCTTGCCACAGCATCTTAATCGGATTAAGGTCAGGATTTTGAATAGGCAACTCCAAAGTCTTAATTTTGTTTTTCTTAAGCCATTCAGAGGTGGACTTGCTGGTGTGTTTTGAATCATTATCCTGCTGCATAATCCAAGCACTTGAGGTCACGAACAAATGGCCAGACATACTCCTTCAGGATTTTTTTGTAGACAGCAGAATTCATGGTTCTCTTTACCACAGCAAGTCTTCCAGGTCCTGAAGCAGCAAAACAGCCCCAGACTATCACACTACCACCACCATATTTTAATGTTGGTATGAAGTTCCTTTTCTGAAATGCTGTGTTACTCCTATGCCAGATGTAATGGGACATACACCTTCAAAAAAGTTAAACTTTTGTCTCGTCAGTCCATAGAATATTCTCCCAAAAGTCTCGCTTATCATCAAGATGTTTTCTGGTAAAACTGAGACAAGCTTTTATGTTCTTTTTGCTCAGCAGTGTTTTTTGTCTTGGAACTCTTTCATGCATGCCATTTTTGCGCAGTCTCTTTCTTATGACCTATGGTGAAGTCATGAACACTGACCTTAACTGATGCAAGTGAGGCCTGCAGTTCTTTTTATGTTATTGTGGGGTCTTTTGTGACCTATTGGATGAGTTGTCACTGCACTCTTGGGGTAATTTTGGTCGGCCAGCCACTCCTGGGAAGGTTCAACACTGAAATGGCTTTAAAACCTTTTCCAGACTGATAGATATCAATTACTTTATTTGTCATTTGTACCTTAATTTCTTTGGATCGCAGCATGATGTCTAGCTTTTGAGGATCCTTTTGTCTACTTCACTTTGTCAGGCAGGTCCTATTTAAGAGATTTCTTGATTGAGAACAGGTGTGGCAGTAATCAGAACTGTGTGTGACTAAGGAAATTGAACTCAGCTTCCCAAAGATGTGATAAACCACAGTTAATTTATGTTTTAAGGGGGGGGGGCAATTACTTTTTCACACAGGGCCCTGTAGGTTTGTATTTCTTTTCCCTTAATAATAAAGATCTTCATTCAAGGCTGTGTGCCCACGATGCGTTTTTTAAGCGTTTCTGCAGCGGCAAAAACGCTGCAGAAACGCTTAAAAAACGCATGGTAGAAGGCCTGCCATGTTCCCCAATGATAATCCGCATGTGCTGTGCACATGCTGCGGAAATTTCCACTGCGGATTATCATTGTGGAAAAAAACACAGCACTACCAATTATTTTGCGGAAGTGCTGCGTTTTCGCCGCCATTGACTTGCATTATAACGCATGGATTACGCATCACTGCATAACTAGATGCGCATTCCATGTTTTCTAATGTGCGGATAGTACCCAGGTCTAGAGAAGAGGAGACTCTCCTCCGGACCTGGGTACCATAGAAAACTGTAAAAAAAAGAATAAAATAAAAAATAAATATATACTTACCTTCTGGCGGCCCGCGGTGCGCTCCTCCTTGCTTGGCAGCAGTTCGCAATGGAATGAAGGACCTGCGCTGACGTCATAGTCATGTGACGGGTCACGTGATGCTGACGTCGGCAGGTCCTTCACTCTACCTCTGCCGGCAGCCGGGACGGAGGGAATCAAGACAGCGTGGGCCATCGGAGGGTAAGTATACATTTATTTTTTTATTTTTTGACATTCTCTCGGGTCACAGTATATAAATCCATGCCGGTTGCATGAACAAAAGTTTATTTTAATCAATAGATCTTGGAATAATAATAACTTCCACAATTGGATGTGTTTAAAATAAATGTTCCTGTGCTGAGATAATCTTATAAATGTGCCCCTGCTGTGTACTGTGTAATGGCTGTGTCTGACCGTACAGGGACATGGTCTGATCATACCACATCTCCTGGGCGGGGGAGGGGAGAAGTATACAGACATTACAGAATGAAATCGTGGCTGATTCTTTCTTTGAAATAAAACATTGTTTAAAAACAGGCAGATAAATGTTTTACCTCACAAAAAGAATTGGCTGCAATGTCTGTATACTCTTTTGCTTATTCCCCTGCCCAGGAGATGTGGTATGATCAGACCATGTTCCTGTATGGTCAGACACAGCCATTACACAGTACACAGCCGGAGCACATTTATAAGATTATCTCAGCACAGGAACATTTTATTTAAACACATCCAATTGTGCAAGTTATTATTATTCCAAGATCTATTGATTAAAATGAACTTTTGTTCATGGGAAAACCCTTTTAAGTGTGACAAACATGCAAAAGAATAAGAAATCAGGAAGGAGGCAACACTTTTTCCCACCACTAAGTATATGTGTGTACAGTATGTATAGGTATATAATCTACAGGGTGAGCCATTTATATGGATACACCTAAATTAAATGTGAATGATTGGTGATATCAACTTCCTGTTTGTGGCACATTAGTATATGGGAGGGGGAAAACTTTTCCAGATGAGTGGTGACCATGGCGGCCATTTTGGAGTTGGCCATTTTGGATCCAACTTTATTTTTTTCAATGGGAAGAGGGACGTGACACATCAAACTTATTGGGAATTTCATGAGAAAAACAATGATGTGCTTGGTTTTAACGTAACTTTATTTTTTCATGAGTTTTTTACAAGTTTATGACCACATATAAAATGTGTTCAAAGTGCTGCCCATTGTGTTGGATTGTCAATGCAACCCTCTTCTCCCACTCTTGACACACTGATAGCAACACCGCAGAAGAAATGCTAGCACAGGCTTCCAGTATCCGTTGTTTCAGATGCTGCATATCTCATATTTTTGCTACGAAAAATCTCAAATTTTGACTCATCAGACAACAGTACAATTTTTCCACTGATCTACTGTCCAGTCCTTGTGTTCCTTGGCCAAAACAAGTTTCTTCTTGTTTATGCTCCTCAGCAGTGGCTTCTTTACAGGAATTCAACCATAAAGGCCTTCTTCTCGTTATCTCCTCTGGACAGTTGATTTTGAGATGTAGCTGCTACTTCATGTTTATGTATAATTAATGAGGGCTGTTATCTGAGGTGCTATCAATTTGAGGTTTCCATGTTTGGTAACTCTGTTGAACTAATCTTCTGCAGCAGAGGTAGTTCTTGGTCTTCCTTTCCTGGTTTGGTCCTCACAACAAGCAATTTAATCATAGCATTGATGGTTTTCAAAACTGCATTTGAGGATAGCTTCAAGACTCTAGCATTTTTCTAGACTGACCGATTTTCATCTTAAAGTAATAATTGAATGTAGTTTCTATTTACTTAGTTGAGAGGTTCTTGCAATATTCTGGCTTAGAACAGTTGTGGAATAGCATTGAGCACTGTATGCAACTGTGTACTGAAAACTGCTTTTACATAACTCACCTGATAGACGCAAATACTTTCTGAAGGCTGGTGATTCCACAAATGAACTCAAGGCATACCTGTTCACTGGAATACATTTCTAAGTGACTACATGATGAAGCTACTTGATAGAATGTCAAGGGTGTGTAATGCTGGCATCACAGTAAGGTACTTTGAGGAATCTAAGGTTTAACACATATTTGGTTTGTTTCATGTGCATTTCTTTATTCCTTGTTTCTATACATGTTCCTTTGTGGTTTTGTTTCCTTCCATCTAAGTCTACAATATGCATATTCCAATAAGAACAAGTTAAACCACTGTATGAATAAGTGTGTCCAAACTTTTGACTTGTACTGTATATGTATATATATATGATCCAAGGATCAGCCAAATGAATGTACAGAGAAAATGCTTTCGTGTAAACATGCCCAGTCATTAGCTGATAAACAAATTCACTTGTTAATGATCACTGGCAATCACTATCATATAGTTTGCTCATTCACAATGACTGTTATATGTAAATAGAATTTTTGAAAGGGCCAATCAACATGTTCTTGTTACAAGCAGATTATCTGCCTATGTAAATATAGCTCTGCTTTGGAGGCAGACTCTTTGAGAGATCTATGTCTGGATGTCTCTATGTCCAGACCATTGATCTTAACAGCTCATTTACATGTAAGAAAAATGTGGATTTCTCTGGAATAGGACATTGGATCACAGCTAGCAAGGTATCACTTTATTCAACATTCTACATGCCCATATAGACGGTTTAGGAGGGATGATCCTACTGACAGATTTCCTTTAAGGCCATGCTCGTTAGGACAAAGTATAAGATATAGGTTTCCTGCAGAAGGAAGAAATCTGTCTCTTATGTGCCACTTGATGTAATGTAAATTGTGAAAAATAACTGGTTACATAACATGTAAATATGTCCGCCTGCTCCAATGTACAGAATATAACGCATGTAATATATAGAATGATTCCATCTTCCAGCTTTATTCCTCAGACATCACAACTAAAAACATACGGGATACTTTGGAATTAATATAACCTCCTGTGGTAATGTTGATCTCCATACACCCCTGTAATCTATCAAGTGATTTAAACCAGACTGGACTGGGTAATGTTACTAAAAGGGAAGTCATTAGCTAAGACTTCTAGGCAATCAAGTTATTTTTTTTGTTGGCTTTCTGCAACATTTAGCTTTTTTCTCCCTGTACTGAGATAAAGCAAAATGTGGATGAAACTTGCCAACTTTATTGTGTTCTGGGCGTGAAGTTTCATCAAAATCTTGTATTCATATTTCAGAGGTCTTCAGCCTAAGACCCTTAAAAACTCTACATCTGCATGAAGCAAAAAAAAATTGCAACTATGTTGGATATTCTGTGCAGATGTTGTGAACGCTGGGCCTTGAAGACTAAACTATTTTTTTATGGGTTTTTTTTTTTATGATTGCATGGCAGAAGCCATAACTTCATAATTTTTTCCATTGATAAAGCTTTGTTCATTGGGGAGCTACTCAACTGAATAATAGATGAGCTGCAGTTCTTGGCAATGGCCACTAAACAGTGTAAATAGTTGTGCTGTTCCAATCTGTACACTATTTACATCAGGCCACTAGAGATAGTAACAGCTAATCAGCAATTGTGCTAAAGGCCCCGTCACACTTAGCGACGCTACAGCGATCCCGACAACGATACGACCTGTCAGGGATCGTTGCTGCGTCGCTATGTGGTCGCTGGTGAGCTGTCAAACAGGCAGGCTCACCAGCAATCAGGGGAGCAGCGACATCGTGGAAAGAATCTTTCCACGATGTCCTGCTCCTGGTTACCAGCCTGCTGAAGCAGGAGCAGGATGGTAACCATGATAAACAGCGGGTTACTAGGGGCACACCCCCTCCTAGTAACCCGCTGTTTATCATGGTTACCACTCTGCTACGGTGAGCGGGAGGTTACCGCTCACCGTAGCAGAGTGATAACCATGATAAACAGCGGGTTACTAAGTGTGCTTGTGCCCCTAGTAACCCGCTGTTTATCATGGTTACCAGCCTGATCGCTGGTCCTGCTGGTCACACACAGCGATGTGTGCTGACCAGCGGGAGGGCAAAGACCAAAAAATGGTCCAGGACATTTTGCAGCGATCAGTGACCTCACAGCATGGGCCTGATCGCTGCAAAATGTCACACATAGCGACATCGCTGGTGAGGTCGCTGTTGCGTCACCAAAACCGTGACTCAGCAGCGATCTCGCTATGTGAGACGGGGGCTTAAGTGTTGGAGTCCAACAAATCTGAGATATTGAGGACCTATCTCAAGGATAGATTGTCAATATCAAAGTAATGGACAACCCCTTTAACTTTATGGATTATAACAGTTGTTGAAGTTCCAAATATCTGATTTTTCTGGTTCATTGTATAGAAAATTATTATTAATAATAATAATAATAAATAATAATAATAATAATATTCTAAAAAAAGAATAAAAAATGCTTTGGGGGAGGGACAGATACCTGGTCTTGCACCTCAGATATTCTCTTTCTGTCTCTGTAAATATCTATTGGTAATTAAGTTCTTTGTCTGCTGGAATGGCTCTCTTTAGTCTTTTACTGATATTTTCTGCATCCTGCTTGTCACCTTTTGCTTTTTCCATTTGTCTTTCTTTGATGATCTTTAGAGACTCTTCTGTTATCTATGGCTGTGTGGGTCTCTTATGCCTTTTATTAATTGTCTTACTGGCTTCTTCAGTAGCAATAGTCTTTTATATGTGTCCATAATTCCTCAGACTTTATTTCATCTCTGTCCAATGATGTAAAACGGTTGTACAGATCGTTCCAAAAAACTTCAGGTAAGTTGGTCAAATAGAAGTTGGAAATGACCTGTTGTCTAGTCTGTTTGTGCAGCTTAACTTAAATCTTTGCAGTCGGAAGTTCATGATCAGTTCCACAGTCGTGGCCGTGTTTTCACTGTAATGTTCAATGACCTCCATCTTTGATGAACACATATGTAGTCAATCTGATTCTTATCGGTGATGTCCATGTGTACAGTACATACAGCAAAAATTGTTTTACAGTGGCAATAGCATACGCCTTAACAATAATTCTATGTCAATGATTAAAAACGCCCTGATGAGCCATAGGAAAATGCATGGATACTGCAGATACATTGTAGGTTAAATTATTTCAAATATCTGACAAATGTCATCTGATTCAAAATTTTCAGTTGCTAGTTGTACAGTCGTCAAATTGCAACCTGCGTGAAATCGAGTATACGTCATAAGAAGTGTTTAGATTAATATATTATTGTTAGAGCGAACCTGAACTTAAAAGTTAAAAGGTGTTAAAAGGTGCTAAACTCCAAACACAGACTTCTCCTGGTAGTCCGTTTTAATATTCTGAGTTCCAGGGGAAGTCTGGGAAGCCGAGAGAGAGAATTTTTCCAGCTCCAAAGTTTGGGTCCTCATTGATTTAAATGGGTTTGGGGTTCAAGTTTGGTTGCAGTGGACTAAAGTTTGGGTTGGGAACCAGAACCTGAACTTCCATGGGTCCGCTCATCCCTAAATATTGTATCTTCTAATTAACACTTTTTTTTTTTATACAAGCTATATTCTACATAAACATACAGAACAACAAATGTATCTATTATGACCACATTTGTACATACCTCTATGTTGTAACCATGTTCTGAAAGTTTTTATAGTTGGGGTGAAGAATAGACTGGGGGAGACCAAATTGCCTAGAGAAACACTGACTCTTGCTGTAATATAGCAATATATTTCCATAAAATATTACGAATTGATGTGTATTGTAAGCTATAGGCAGTAGTTTTTGTTCTTAGTATTTGTCTTATGAACTCCCTGGTTGTAGCAGGTAGTGCAACTCAGCTCCTACTCATTTTAATTGGAGCTGAGCTCTAGTCCCCGGGAATGGCCACTACACAGCAGCTGGCTTTTTACATTAATTTTTATTTTTAACTTTGGTCTATTTTATGTAGTTTAGTCTCAAGTTTTATTCTTTGTTTGTTTTTACCTTTATGAATTTAGTTAATCTTTTTGCACATATTACATAATCAATATTTTATAAATATCTTGTGCTTTTTCTATACGTATGCTCAGTTGTAGAGCGCATATTGGTAGCCAATTTATATATTCAAATGTATGCAAAAAATAATTAATGCTTACCAGTAGTCCATCATCCAATAGCTTTGTAAGATTTCAATAGTTTTTTATTCACATAACCACACTATTTAGACTCATTCCCATCACATACCTCTTCTACTTGCAGAGTTTCCCCTCCACTCTAATGATTCCATCTTTGTAGTTTTGGTCCCCCATGTCGTGCCTAAGATCACCGTGGCCTTGCACTATAGTAGCTAAAATGCTGATTGTCCATTTTTCCCAATCATGTGGCCGCTGCATACACCGTTACTGCTGCTTCATGATATGGATTCCATTGCTATAATCATTCTCATGCTTTTGATTTCATTGGCTTTGCTTGACCCACGTCACTGGCGCATGTATCTTGTTAATAATGGTGAGGATCACTCATTGCCAAATTTATAGCCACATGACCACAATCAATACCACTTTATGCTGTTTTTTCACATTGAAGCAGCTGAACAATCTCATCACCTTTAGAAGTACTGTCCTATTATGGATGCATGGTTATTCATGGGGTAAATTTATTCTAGGCAGTAAGATCATATCAATACCAGTTCATATTATGGAAAATGCAGAAAGAACTTACTGTATGTACTTTCTAGGATATTTTATAAGAGGTCATTCTAATCAGTTTGAGACCTAAAGGAAATTTCATGAAATGCCTACTTTTGACTAGGGCTAGGGCTACACGTTGACATGTGTTGCACAACAGTCGTTCTCTAAAAGGTCTGTGCAACTTGTTTGCCACTTGCTCTAGCTCGACTATTTTAGAGCTCTGATGTTGCTGTAAATCAAACAGCCAAGTTGCAAACAAGTCGCATGTGACATACATTGAAGTCTATGGCAAGTGAGTTGCGTGCGACTTGCGACCAGTGACAGAAAATCCAACTGATTTGTCACAGTCTCAGAAGGCCACAGGTTACAATGTGATGCCATAGGATATCATTAGATATGATGTCACAATGTGACACTGTGATTTACATGTCATCATGTAGCCCTAGCCCTAATGTCCGTTACTTACGGGTAAGCTTACTGACTGGTAACGTTTCCTTATTTTGTTTCCTTCCTGTAACCCCTCTAAGTTATAAAATGGTGCCTTTTTTGTGCATTTTTATTTTTATCATTGCATTCCTTACTGGTCTGATGAAGGTTGATTTATTACCCCAAAACGTGCAGCCATTGTATGGATTTCACTGAAATAAAATATTTCAAGAAGGTAGAGAAGTTCAGTCTGACGATTCTTTTAGGCTGTGTTCACATGTCCACTAATCATCAGTTAGAACGGATGCAGCAGCAATCCATTAACAAAAATGTTGTGCAGACACAACTTTTTTTGTCCAGCTAAAAAAAAATGATTTACACTTGGTCCTTTTTTTTTCACATTGAAGTCAATGGAAAACAGATCCATTAATTAGCCATTAGTTTCATTTGAAAAGGATCCGTTTTTTGCTTATTGGATCAGTTTCATTTGGAACAAAATGGATGGATAATTAACTGATCAGTTTTCCATAGACTTCAATGTTAAAAAATGGATTCAGTTCAAATCAGCTTTTTTTAGCTGGACAAAAAAGTTGTGTCTGTAACAACCCCTTTAATATATCCTAATTAGTGTTGAGCGAGTATGTTCTATTAACCCTTTCGCCGAGTATGCTCAGGCCGAGATCTGAGTATTTATAGCTGCTCGGTGATATGGTTGAATCGCTCTCGTGTGCATGATTTGCGACTGTTTGACAGCTTTATTACATGTGAGGAATGTCTATTTCTTACACATTCCTCCCATGTAATAAAGCTGTCAAACAGTTGCAAATCATGCACACGGGAGCGATTTAACCATATCACCGAGCAGCTATAAATACTCGGAGCTCGGCCCGAGCATACTCGGACAGAACATACTCGCTCAACCGTAATCCTAATAAATGAGTTGTTTAATTCCAAACAAAAACTTTTATACAAAGCTTGCATACCAAGTTTTGCAGAATATATGTCTCCTAATATTTCCCCTATTATATCTGCAATGCATATTTTTAAATATATCTCCACAAAAAAGAGAGAAAGGTAGACAGAGAGCCCACCAATCTACAGTAAGTGTAGTATATAGCGGTAATATAAATATTTATAATGGTCTTTTGCACTCACCTTTATTTGGTCTTTCAATTCAGCTTACCGATCTCTAAGGATCACAAAGAAAAGGATTTTCTCCTTTCAGTTGATTTGCTTCATACACCTGGTGGCTATTCAATAGCCCTGCTCGGGTTATCATAGGAAAGAGATTTTGACAATAATGTTCATCCAGGCCAAATGCGCTCCCAAGAAGCCAGTGAATACTGTGGGTATATATTCTCCAAACGATCTTTATTTCCTCAGGTAATTTTTATTTATTACCTGAGGAAGACTTAATATTGTCGAAACGCGTTGTATTTACTTGAGAGATAAAGATTGTTTGGAGAATATATACCCACAGTATTCACTGGTTTCTTGGGAGTGCATTTGGCCTGGATGAACATTATTGTCAAAATTATTTTTAAATATGAGATATTATGAGAACTATTGCTAGTTACAAATGGAGATGAACAATCCGATTTTTAGTAATTCACTGAACCCAGATTGGCTTTCCCATAGTGTCTTGCATCCATCACATCACATAGCATAGCACAGCTAATCAGGAAGTCTATTATACCCTGTATCAAAGCAGAAGCAGGGAATGCAGCAGCAAATTTGTGATGAGTCTGGATAGTAATAGGACGTCACATCTTACTCCTCAGCAATAGAGATAGAGAGCCATAAAACCATGAGCAAATTCTACAGACAGTGTGTGACAGCATAAAAGAATGCTTACAATCTGTTTACACACAGCCATATATGTTGAAGTCACTTTGACATGACTAAGGCTGATTGTGTTAGGAGCTTGAAAAGGATTCAATACAGTCCTGGGAGAAGTCAAATGCTTTGATTCATCAAAGCAATTCCACCCGAATTCTGTCGTACACTGCTTTGAAAAGTCACAAAATTATGGCACAACTCTGATTTGTACACAAAAATTACGACTTTTGGCATTTTCACGCGTTTCTTCCAGCTACACCAAAATGGGAGGAGCTGAATGGAACTTGGGTGTGACGGGGCTGTGGCGGGGGCTTGACGCCATGACTCATCTAATTCATGAAGAGCTGTTGCGTTCCTTCAGGGACTGGTATAAGATTTCTGGTGTAGCACACAGAGGTGCGCACCACTCATTAGATACACCCGATTCATGAAGACGTGAGCATCTCTTCATGACTCAGGAGTGTCTGACTCCACCATGCCGGTCTTGATAAATCGGTGCCAAAGCATTATGCTTTCCAGGTCCAATGAAGTGATTTACGGTAAATTGATTTGCTGCAAATCAAACTTTTTTGGGAAAAATCGGACGAGTTCAAATTTCGAAATATTCGCTTTTCTCTAGTTACAACTACAATAGAGAAGTATAATCAAGGACTTAAATACCACAGTTACATATATTGAGTAGTTGTGTGGCAAACAATATATGTCTAGATCTGTTACGGAATATGCTACAATAACATCTACTCTACGTAATATAGGGCTTTACTGGTAAATGTTAGCAGCAATCTAGTAGGTGACGTCTCTGGCCACTTAATGTTGTCTAGTGCGCTGTTCTTACTCACTTCTTCTTTTGCTTATGTCATTTGTAGTAATGACATCCAGATCACTTCACTTTTTAGGAGTTGCCATCATCTTGTACATCTTGTACAGTGTATTAAATTATGTGCACATGTAGGCCATGGTTCTTAGGCTTGTTGTAAACTAAGGCAATTTGACACAATGCAATTTTTCAGTTCACATCACAGGTCTTTGGGTGGATGTTTTGCACTAAATTGTAAAATTCCGTCTTCTGCTTCAGTACCGTAGATTTGTAGTTAGGCACAGAAAGTTTTATGTTTAACACATTAGCCCCAGGAAACATCAGCACTTGTCATTACATTATTTGTGTGTCACGACGTCTCTCCTTCCTTCTCATTCTTCTTCCATCTCCCACATCTGGATCTTGTCTCCCCCTGTTAACTAATCCCGCGAGACCCTATTTACATTACAGAATACCTTGATATGTCCTGAAAAGTGCAGCACCGGTATATCTGTGTTGTATTTAAAAATATCTGGGATGCCAGATCTGTGTATTTCACAAGCCTGGAACAGAGGATGGGGCAATAATATCTGGTTTACATTACTTCTGCTCAATACTCTTCTGAAACTGCTGAAGGCAAGGAGGCATGTGGCTATAAAACTAAGGGTTTCAAAATACAATCTTCCCAGTAGAATTAATAATCGTGACGCTCTTAGTGTCATTTGGATGAACAGAGTGGTTTTACAGTCATATGTCTAGTTAAAAAAAAATACACTATACATTTTAATTCAAGAAAAATATCAAGTTTAGAACGTATATTTTTACATTTGTTACAAAGTGAACACCAATTTTCCTCCTTACTAAGGCTGTTATAATGGCAATACATGTGACAACTCCACATCCACATTTACACAGCAGGGATATGATTTTTTTTCCCTTTTTATGTATGTTTTTGGCTATCCAGATTTTTTGCATCATACAGTATTATCATTTTTGCCTTTGTTGACTCATACAAGTCACACTTTATTCTAATTACTACCTTGAAGTCTTGTAATTGTGTTACGAACAGTTCCTGTTGCTTAAGGCATCCATCTATCAATATCTAAGTGACTGTCACGGGTGTGTCAGAAGCGTCAGATAGTTGCCCTGCAGTTGGTTTCAGAAGATCTCTTCATTTGGCATTACAGACACCTTCTTAGCTGTCTCACTCTAGGACCCAGCGGCTACCTCCCTCCGGCTAATTGACACCCAGGCTGGGTATTTAAATACTGGCTGTTGCTAGAGGGAGGTGCCGGTGATATTCACATGACCCCTTGTGAAGGCTTGGAGCAAGTGCAGTTTTTACTTCCTCTCTGGTGCTAAGAGGACGTGTGTGCCATCTCTCTGAAGTCAACTCAAGCTAAGCTATTTCCCCCGTGTCTGTCTCACCTTGCTGTCTTTAGTTGTCAGTGGGGATCGACTAGCGCTCATCCCGCTCCTTCACTATCCAGGGCCAAGCGCTAGGGAAATACAGGGATAGGTTCCTGTGCGGCAATTGGTGAGGAACCAATATAGGGATGGTAGGGGAGAAAGGGTGATTGCAGATCAGCCTAGGAGGTCTCTACTTCCCCCTTTCCCTAGTGTCTGGGCTCCCTTCCCCTCATCCCTTCGTGATGCACTTTGTCTTTCCTACACTGTGCATGACAGTGACTTTCCTTACCTTATTCTAGGCCAGAACCTGCCTTCTATTTATCTATGGTCATTTGATAATGAAGGCTAATCATTCTGGCATTCATGGAGAAGCATCACTATCTTTATGATAAAGTGAATTTTTATCTTTATTTATATTGGAATTTTAAATTGAATTTTATTACACTAATATACTTATAATACTTTCTCTTATGTGATTTTTGTTAGAAGTATTTTCTGTAGGACCAACTTGATAAGGCTTCAGATTAGGACAGAAATATTTTAGCTGTTTGGCACAAAATTTAAGATTTATTTTGTGAACATAAAAGTGTTATCTTTGATGGATTGGATTTGTTGGATTTGGAAGGACATTTGATGTAAAGTTTATGGACAACTTTGGCATGGAATAAGCATTTTTACATACAGTATGTTAGTGGTTACTGTTAAATAAAAAAAATGCAGTCAATTTCAGTCCGCAATATTAATTCTTTCATTCATTTTCACAGCTCCTGATGCAGCTTGCAGCCTTCTTTTTGCTTTAGACTTTTCTTTTGTGGGTGTGCACCTATCTCCCAGTAATACCTGTTCGATGTGAAGACTGTCACATGCAGAATGCTGTTGCCTTCACTAGCTCTCATGTATCAGTACTGGAATAATTTTCCTTTCATGTGCTTACTAGTGATGAGCGAGCACTAAAATGCTCGGGTACTCGTTGCTCGGGTCGCGCAAATTGGAATACTCAGGTGCTCGACCCGAGCAACGAGCCCAATGTAAGTCTATGGGAAACTCGAGCATTCAGGCGCCTCCCCCCGGCGGTCTGCAGAGGGCCTAAAAATTGCCCAAATCGATGGGAACAGTGCTCAAATGACATGGGAACAGCATAGGGAAGACCCCTGGAAGCATCTCTGACTCCCAGATCACTGCTGTCAGCAACTTGGTCAGAGTATTACGCCACTTTTACGGACTCACAATAAAACATACAAAAACGAAACCAAAATGGATTTTCCTGGGAAATATGTTACGGAACATCCTTTCCAGGGTAATGACTTGTATATAAGGCAAAATAAATAAGCAAAAACAAAAATACTCCTCCATAACTTGGGCTATGTTAACACATAGTGTTTTTGATGCGTTTTTGCACTTTTGCATTGCTTTCAACCAAGACAAATGCATTCACCATGAAATGTCATTTTAACATTTTACAACCTTATCTGGCCATGTGGTGTGTGACACATCATCAGACACATGCATACAGTGCTGAAAAGACATGGGAACAGCATGGGAAAGACCTCTGGAAGCATCTCTGACTCCCAGGTCACTGTCTAAAAGTGTGCCCATCATAAGTGATCCTTGGCGCATGCGAAGATGCCTCCCGCCATGCACCTGTCATTGCAGACTTGCAACAATCACCATCCACGTCCTTGTCCCACTGCAGTGTTCAGTTGTCCCTACTCCATTCCTTGGAATGCAAGCGCAAGTATGCAGGCAGCCACCCACCCACAGGCTGCAATACTATGCTGCCAAATTTTTGACAGCTGCTTGCACTTGAAATGTGGCCTTTTAGTCTCGTGGAGGAGGAAGCTTTTCACTCATGCCGGCGGCAGCCGGGTGTCCATAATCAGTCCCCAGCCGCCACTATATTTCCCGGTATCGCCTCCGCCTTACACAAGCATGGGTCCCACAACATTACCCGTGCCCTCCCCAGTGCACATACTGGGAAGGAACGCCTAACCACTTGCAGAAGCAATGGCAGCCCGTCCAACATCAACTCGCACTTGTCAGTGGTGCTTTGACACACACACACATCTTTCTTTGCGCATTTAATTTCTTGAATACAGAGTTGGACAATGGCCTGATCTGTAATGCGTTTTGAGAAATAACATGCATAAGCATGGCCGATACACATTAAAAAAGCAGCCATAGAGTGTCCGGGAACCTTCCCCCAAACTTTTCTTAGCCAGGGCTGCTTTTTGGCAGGGTTGGACGGGCCCACCAGAGAACCGGAGACTCCTCCGGCAGGCCCTGGCTTCTCCTTCAGGAGAGTTCAGAGTGCCGAGGTGAGGCCATGATGATGATAGAGGCCACCATCTGCTTAGTTTTCTGTTACTTGGAATGCAAGTGCAAGTATGCAGCCAGCCACCCACCCACAGGCCGCAACACTAAACTGCCAGATTTCTGGGCACCTCTTTGCACTTTAAATAAGGCCTTTTAAGCTCGTGGAGGCGGAAGCTTTTCACAACCTCATGCCAGCGGCGGCCGGGTGTACATACTCGGTCCCCAGCCGCCACTATATTTCCCGGTATCGCCTCCGCCTTACACAAGCACGGGTCCCACAACATTACCCGTGCCCTCCCCAGTGCACCTACTGGGAAGGACCGCCTAACCACAAACACGTGGACAGGTGAATGTGGCCAGGGACGGTACGGAGCCAGTCCACCACCTTTTTTGCTAAGAGTTGTATTTAGCTCGGGGAAAGGACTGGCATAGAGGGAAACCGTATCTACCCTGCGTGTCATTTCTCCCAGGAAGTCCTCTAAAGCTGCTTGCACTTGAAATGTGGCCTGAACATTACTGCTGGTACTTTTTTGTGGGAATGTGCTTGCCTACTACCAGCCTGGAATATTTCCAGCAAACTATGGTACAACGCCATGGTATTAGCACTGCCCCCAGAACCAGTAGCGAAGCCATCCCCAATTTCCTTCTCAGGAATTTTATTTGGTAGACTGAGTGGCTGCCCAAATACATTTTCTCACAAAGGAGCTGAAGATAGAGTTGCAGTAGGTGCAAGTTTCTCCAGCCTGTTAGCTATCAGAGGGTGAAAGGCAGCACATTGGATCAGTGGTTAGCACTGAAGCCTTGCAGCGTGGGGATCCTGGGTTCAAATCCCAGCAAGGACAACATCTGCAAAGACTTTGTATGTTCTCCCCGTGTTTGCGTGTGTTTCCTCCTCAGTAAAAATAGTGTCCAGGAACCTTCCCACACACTTTTCTTAGCAAGGACTGCTTCTCGGCAGGGTTGAACGGTCCCACCAAAGAATCCTCTGGTGTGCCTTGGCTTCTACCTCAGGAGAGTTCATGATAGCCCTAACTTTGCAGCTGCTATGGGCCTCTTTGAGCGGGTGAGAAAGGTTATCCCTCAGAATCAAATCCTCTGGTGGGCACAATGTTTTTCAATCTGAAACAGCTTCTCAGTGGGAGTTGTATTTCACCACAGCCATATTCTTTAGCTCGGTGAAAGGACTGGCATAGAGGGAAACCGTATCTACCCCGGCTGTCATTTCTCCGTCACCAGGTTCCGCCCATTGTCACACAGGACCATGCCTGGCTGTATGTTCAGCGGTGAGAGCCACAGATCAAGCTGCTGTGTTACAGCTTTCAACAACTCTGCAGCGCTGGGCGGTTTGTCAATTAAGCATTAAGCATGTTATCTTCAACACAGCCTGTTGCCGCTTGGCCAAGGCAATGCTGCAGTGCTGTCAGCTTGTGACTGATGTGATCATTTCGGAGATGGAGGAGGAGGTGCATGAGCTGAAAATTTGATTACATTGAGGTTACATTGGTGACGCTGTTTTTTATACTAAAGAAAGATCCTATTGTTTGTTTTTTTATGTTTTTTTTTTAAGACAAATGCATTCACCGGGAAATGTCATTTTTAACATTTTACAACGTTATCTGGCGTGGCGTGTGGTGCGGGACACATCATCAGACACATCCTGTTTTGTTTATGATGGAGGGACTCTGAAAGTCATAAAGCCTATTTTTATAGGGCCATCAGACGGCCCTTACTATTCTTAAAAGGCCAGCAGTCGGCTGTAGCTATTGTTAGAGAGCCATCAGCCGGCTATGCTTTGTTGTTCCCATTATTAACAAGTGGGTCTCCCATACTGTTATTACGTATCCAGTGACTGCAAGGGCTGCCAAAAATTTGTATGCAACCCAATACCCCTTTTGAAGAGACATAGAGGAGGGTCTCAGTAAAAAAAATGTTCTCATTATAAAGGAGCCGGTCTCCTATAAGTGGTAATGCCCATGCTGTAACTGCAAGGGCTGCCAAAATTTGGAAAAAACCCCACTAAGAATTTAAAGACACATAGAGCAGGGCCACAGTAACGACAAATTACCATTAGAAAGGAGAGAGTCTCCAATAGTGTTGGCCTATGCATTGAATGCAAGGGCTGCCAAAAATTTGGAGGCACTTCAATGACCCTTGGAAGAGACTTGGCCGGGCCTCCTCTACTTGTAATGCCCATGCACTAAGTGTATGGACTGACAAACATTTACCCCTGAGGGGTATACATGAACATACTGTATAAAAAATTTTTTTTACAGGCATCATAAACACCCTTTAAAAAAATTATGTGGGTGTTGCATCATGGACCACGGTCACCCTGGTGATATGATGGTGGTGGAGGATGAGGAGAAGGAGGAGGACAAGAGCAAATAGCCAAAATCAGGAAGCGTATACCCATGTGTGGGTGTGAAAAGGTGCATGGGAATACACCTCCCAAGAAAAGACACTGGATTTGAGCTTATGTTACGTTGCTATCATTCGGTGGTGATGAGAAGTCTGGCCCAATCAAGCCCTTGTGCATTTTTATAAGAGTCAGCCTGTCAGCATTTTCAGTTGACAGACGTATGCGCTTATCCGTTATAATTCCACCAGCGGCACTAAAAACCTGCTCTGATAAAATGCTGGCGGCAGGGCAGGCCAGCACCTCAAAGGCATAGAGAGCCAGCTCATTCCACGTATCCAGCTTGGATACCCAATAATTATAAGGCACAGCGGAATCACGGAGTACGTTGGTACGGTCGGCAAAGTACTCCCTCAGCATCTTCCCAAAGTTTGCACTCCTTGTGAGAGTACCCCGCGCCTCAGGGCCTGTGCGATGGGAGTGGCTGAGAAAACTCTCCCAGAACTTTGACAGTGTTCCCCTGCCTCTGCTGGATTGAAGTTGGGTCTCTCTCTCCTGTGTTCCTTGGTTGTCCAACGAAGTGTGCCCTCTGCCGCCAGCGTTTTCAGATGGGAATTTCTTTAATAGATCTGCAACAAGGGCCTTCTGGTACAGCCCCATTTTTGTAGACCTGTCAGCCTCAGGAATAAGAGATAGAAAGTACTCCTTGTAGCATGGGTCTAGAAGTGTCACCAACCAGTAATGACTGTCACCCAAAATTTTGAGAACTCGAGGGTCATGGGAAAGGCAGCGTAACATAAACTCAGCCATGCGTGCCAGACTACTAACAGGCAAGACTTCCGTGTCCTCACCAAGAGGGTGACTGACCATCCTCTCCTCCTCCTCTTCCTCCTCCTTTCTGTCCTCTGACCATTCACGCTGAACAGACGGTATGACAGCTGTGCAGGTAGTACCGTCTATAGTGCATGAAACTAGCTCCTGTCCTTCCTTTTCCTCCTCCTCCTCCTACTCCTCTTCCTCATTGTCACCCAATCCACATTGGGATGAGACGAGGCTTGGCTGTGTGTAATCACTCTGCATGGTTCCTTGCTCCATCTCATCGTGCTCAGCCTGCAATGCATCCTCTTTGATTGTGAGCAGAGAGAGTTTCAGAAGACAGAGAAGAGGGATGGTGACGCTAATTATGGCGTCATTGCCGCTCACCATCTTGGTGGAGTCCTCAAAGTTTTGGAGGATGGTACATATGTCTGACATCCATGTCCACTCCTGAGGCCTTATGTGTGGAGTCTGAACTGAATACCGACAGCCTTGTTGATGCTGCTACTCAACAACTGCCCTCTTCTGCTCACAAATCCTTCCCAACATCTGCAGTGTAGAGTTCCAATGTGTGAGGACATCACACAGCAGTCTGTGAACCGGAAGCTGCAAACGCTGCTGAAGCACGGCAAGAGCGGAGAAAGCTGTAGCTGACTTTCTAAAATGGGCACACAGGCGGCGTACTTTAACAAGCAGATCCGGCAGCTCCCTGTAGGATTTGAGAAACCGCTGAACCACGAGGTTAAGCACATCGGCCAGGCATGGTACATGTGTGAGCTCGCCTCAGAGCCGCCACCAGGTTCCAGCCATTGTCACACATGACCATGCCTGGCTGTAGGTTCAGCGGTGTGAGCCACAGATCTGCCTGCTCTTTCAGAGCTGTTCACAACTCTTCAGCATTGTGCGGCTTTTCAGCTAAGCATATTAGCTTCAGCACAGCCTATTGCCGCTTGGCCGAGGCAGTGCTGCAGTGCTTCCAGCTTGTGACTGATGTGGTCATTTTGGAGATGGAGGCTGAGGAGGTGGAGGAGGCTGAGGAGGATGAGGTGCAGGAGCTGTAGACCATGGGGGCAACCCTGATAGATCTAGGGCCCGCAACCCTTGGCGTCGGGAGGACGTGTTCCATCTCAAGATCTGACTGGGTCCCGGCTTCCACTATGTTAACCCAGTGTGCCGTCAGCGAGATGTACCATCCCTGCCCACAAGCACTTGTCCACTTGTCCGTGGTTAGCTGGACTTTACCGGTAACTGCGTTGTTGAGAGCACGGCTAATGTTTTGGGACACGTGCTTGTGTAATGCGGGGACAACACACCGGGAGAAATGGCGGCTGGGGACCGAGTACCGAGGAACAGCCGCCATCATCATGTTGCGGAATGCTTCCGTCTCCATGAGCCTAAAAGGCAACATTTCGAGTGCAAGCAGTTATGAAATGTGAGAATTTAGTAGTGTGGCCTGTGGGGCGTTGGCTGCATATTTGCACTTGCATTCCAAAGACTGGGGTATGAACAACTGTACGCTGCGCTGGGACAAGGACATGGACGTGCTTCCTGATGCTGCTACTTGAGAGTGTGCAACGACAGGTGCAGGGCAGGAGGTGTCTTCGCATGCACCATGGACAGGGGATTGGCTTGCATGCACAACAGCGGAAGAAGCAATGGTGCCACCCGCAGACACTGTTCCTTGACCCTGGGGTTTGGCCCACAAAGTCGGGTGCTTTGCTGCCATGTGCCTGATCATGCTGGTGGTGGTCAGGCTGGTCGTTTTGCCACCCCTGCTGATGCTGGCCTAGCAGGTGGTGCAAATGGCCTTTTTGGGGTTATCAGCTGAGTCTTTAAAAAACAACCAGACTTGGGAAGACCTAACAGTTGTACTGGCAACTTCCTTCGTGTTGGTGTTACGGGGAACGGTTGCCTGCCTTCTGTCTGCGGCCACCACACTGCTTCTTCCTGCCTGTTGGGGAGCTCTGCCTCCCTCCCCCTGTGTGCTGCTGTCCTCACTCTGCATGTCCTCCTGCCAGGTTGGGTCAGTTACTACATCATCCACCACCTCGTCTTCCACTTCCGCACCCTGGTCCTCCTCCTGACTTTCTGGCAATTGTGTCTCATCATCGTCCATCTCTTGTGACACTTTCCCACCGTCGCCTTCGTGTGACCGTGGCTGCTCAAATATTTGGGCATCGCTACACGCGATCTCCTCTTGCCCCGCTTCAAGTGGACCGGGCGAGAGGCCTGAATCTATAAATGGAAAAGTGAACAGCTCTTCAGAGTGTCCAAGTGTGAGATCAGTTGTCTCTGGGCACTCAGCATGGTGGGAGGAAGGAGGATTAGGTTGAGGAATATGCGATCCAGGCTCACGGCTACTGAGACTTGTTGACCGTGTGGAAGATAGGTGGTGGTGGTGGTGGTGGCTAAATGACTGGAAGCATTATCTGCTATCCAACCAACAACCTTTTGACACTGCTCTGGGTTCAATAGTCGTGTGCTGCGGTCCCCTAGAAATTGGGACAGGAAGGTCAGGCGAGAAGATGTGGGTGTTTTTTTTTGTGGCACAATTTCGGCTTGCCCACGGCCTTGTCCTCGGCCTCTGCATGCACCATCACCATCACGTCCAGTTCCCCGTCCCTTGCCACGTGCCTTGCCCATTTTAAATGGAGGACAGTATCTTCCACGCTCACTACAAATGACTGAGTTTGGAGCGAACTTATATGTGATCCGTGTGACGGAGAAAACAGAGTTTTAAATACCTGGCCTGTAGGTAAGTAGTTTGAACAGCAAACTGCAGTGAATTGCTTCAATGACGCACTAAAGGCAATTTTTAATGGAGGCCAGAAATTGCAGTATTTTTTGACAACGTATATGTGATCCGTTTGACGGAGAAAATACAGTTTTAAATAGCTGTATTTCTAGCGCTCTAATATGGAAAGCACCTAGCTGTATCCTGCAGTGCCAACAAGTAAATGGCGCAAAAAAAAATGTGTTCTCTGGATTGCTTTTTAAGCAAATAATGAGGATTAAGATTCAAAGAAAAGTATTCCTGGCCCCTGAGACCTGGGCCTTTGTATAGAAATATCTAACAGCAGCAGAAGGCCGAATTGGAATGGAGCCTCTTGTGCCTGCCTATACGCTCTGCCTGCCTGATATCTCTGCAGATAGATTAGTCCTCAGAAGGACTGTTTGTTAAGATGGATATGTGTAATGTACCATTTTTCTCCCTACACTACCTAATACGCAATCAAATCTGTCCCTGAAGCAGCAGCAGCTCTCCCTACACTGTCTGATCCGGAGAGACTGTGACGAGCATAGCGGCGCCAGATCTGATATAGACCTGATGACGCTGTGCGGCCAGCCAATCACTGTAATGCCCACAACCAACATGGCTACGGCATTACAGTGCATGGCAGGCAATCCCTGTATTTTCATTGGCTCTCTAAAGAGCGCCAAACATGCAGGGAGGGGATCCGAGTTCCCGCCCGAGCAATCCGGAAATACTCGGCGAACGCCGAGCATCTCGAGCAGTGAGATGCTCGGGTGAGCACCGATCAGTAGCGAGCATGCTCACTCATCACTAGTGCTTACGTCATGGCTTGCTTTCTCTACCTTCCTGAACACACTCATACCTTGCTCTCCATACTCTGATCCATTGTGTACAGCCTGCTTCCTTCTATTATTTCTAACAATGAGAGAAGGGAGGAAAAGGCAGACAGAGCTGTGAGAGCCAAAAGGAGAAGCTCTAAATTTGTTTTGCAGACCAACTAGCTAGGTGATGAAACTACATACAAAAGGTAGGACATTTTTAATGAAGACTATTTAGAGTTGCTCTGCATTTTGGAAGCAAATGATCAAGAACAAAAATCAGTGCAATGTTGTACATTGCCTCTATCTGTGTGCGGGTGTGTGTGTGCGTACGAGCGTATGTTTGTGTATATATTACTGCATTAGGTGATTTGTCTTAATTTCTGTAAACAAGTTGCATGTAAATGCCTTCCAAATCCCTGCTTTTCCCCACACAGTTTGCCAGCCTTCAGCTTCACTGATATCAGAACATACTCATTTGTACAGATGATGGCAGTAAAAGGGTCAGCATCTGTCTCCTCGTCTGCGTGTTATGCTTACCAAACAATCTCCTGCAGCAGGCTTATTGCCAGAGTTAGTAAGACACAGGTGCTGAGCTGACTCTCACTACCATCATCTGTACTCCAAATGTGATATCAATAAAGTTAGAAGATATTAATGAAGTTAGAAGAAGGCAAATAGACTGAGGAAAAGCAGAGGTTTGAAAGCCACTTACATACAATTTTTTTACGGGAATGAAGAAAAATCCCCTAATAAAGTGATTTGCAAAGTTTCATAACTTCCCATACTGGACAAAATTGTTAGAAAATAAAGTTTAGCTACTCGTTACCAGTTGATTGCCATATAATCACTCAGAAGTTGAACCCCTTTTTGAGCCAGTGCTGATTTAACTTGAATGCCTGTATGACATATTGCATTTCCTCTGAAACTTAAACTTTAACTGATTTTACCAGGGGGTTCACCTGAATATACATAGGGCACATAGACGATGATACGATGATCAATGTGCTTTAAAAGCAAAGACATGTGGGTTAATTTCAATTAATACAAAAAGTACAGTCACCCAAATATTTTAGGGCAACATCTGCTGAAACTAAACTTTTCCAGTTGCTAAGAAAACTTCAAATGATCTGCCAAACCATTTGAGATGTATTCATTTGTATACTGAATTCTTTTACATAGTTTATCTTTAGAAAAATGTGTTTGATTTATCTAGCTAAAATATAAAAACTAAGCGGCATGTTGTGCATGGAGTGAGGAAAGTCCAAATATGTGAATAGATTTAGATGATCAAAAATGTTTTTCACTTGTAATAAATGGTAGAACAAATATCTTCACAGCTGGATTATCACAAGCAACAGATCTAGGATATGATGGCTACATACAGTAAATCCAAAACATGATTTCCTTCTTAAAGGAGTTTGCTGGACTAAACATACATTTATGCAGTGCCTCTATCTCATTGCAGGTTGCCAAAGTCTGACAGGGTGCAATATTTACACTGTCAGGATTCTATTCTGTGTGTCTGCTGAATCGGTGCTCACGTGACTGCTCACATGCAATTTGAGAGAAACAGGCAGGGGCGGACATATTATTGTTGCAACCTATGCGGCCGCACAGGGGCCTGAGACGTAAAGGAGCCCATTTCCACCTCCAAAGCAGGAGGAATTATGCATTATGAGGAACTATTGGGCTGCAAAGGGCCCATAAACTGTTGTTTCAGAGGGGCCTTCTTCTGTGTTCGCCAATGGAAACAGGTAATGTTATTAGTCAGCAAGTGACCACAATTATGCAAATCACACATGAACAGTCCCATGATAGTCACTCCAACAAGTAAACTGTCACGGGTGTTTGTGTATCCTTGTTGTCTATAGTGCTTAGTGGAGATCGACTAGTGCTCATCTCCTCTCTTCCCTAGCCTTAGCCATACACCAGGGAAAGACAGGGCGAGGCACGCGTGCTGCAATTGATAAAGAGCCAATACAGGCTCTCAATAGGGGAGACAGGGTGACACTAGATCAACCTACGAGGTCTCCACTTCCCCCTTTCCCTAGAGTCTGGGCTCCCTTTCCCTCTTCACTTTGTGTTGCACTAAGTCTTTCCCACACCTTGCATGACATTATCATTATCGCTAGCCGATCACATTTTGAAAAGGGGAAAAAAAAAAGACTGACACTTTGTTTTGTTTTTTCTCCCCTCTGTGTGTTTTGGGGCATAGACTTTTTTCCTTTCTCCCTTGGTATGGGTACTGTTGCAGAGCAGTTCCACTATCTGTCCCTGGAGGTGAATGACCTCCGCTGTGAGGTTCAGCAGCAACATCAGCAGCTACAGGTCGCTAATGTGGGGGTCTCTGCAGGTAGGCCTACCCAACCTGAACCCAAGGTTGCCCTCATGGACAGGTTTTCAGGACTAGGGACAAGTTTTTTGTATTCAAGGAGGCCTGCAAACTGTATTTTAAACTTCGTCCTTACTCCTCCAGAAATGAGGAGCAATGGGTTGGTATTGTGATCTCTCTACTCCAGGGAGATCCTCAGTCATGGGTGTTTTCTTTACCGCAGGACTCGGTTTGTCTCCAGTCTGTGGAGTAGTTTTTCGGGGCTCTGGCCCTCATCTATGATGACCCTGACAGAGTCGCCTTGGCTAGGTCTAGGCTACGTCGCATTCAGCAGGGGAAACAGTCAGTGGAGACGTACAGTTCGGAATTCCATAGATGGGCAGCGGATTCCAAATGGAATGACTCAGCCCTTAGAAGTCAATTTTTTGAGAGGCTTACTGAAAAGTTGAAAGATGCCTTGGCAGTATATGAAACCCCTCAGTCCTTGGAGGCTGCCATGTCTTTGGCCATACGTCTTGATAGACGCCTTGGGGATAGACTGGTGAGACCACCTTCTCCGGGACCTTCTTGTCGAGGTTGTGTACCTCTGCCGGGGGAGCAGTCTGGGGTTGAGCCAGTACTGGGGGAGGTGGAGGAACCCATGCAGTTAGGGGGTGTCTCTACCTCATACATCTCCCCGGAGATTCGCAGGAAAAAAGGCATATGGTTTTTTTTGTGGGAAAAAGGGACATTTTGTTGGGACCTGTCCTGCATTTCCTAAACAAAAGGAATCTTGATTAACTCTTGGTAGTCTGGAGTTGGATAAACAAGGGGTGCATTTGTTACCAACCTGCAGTTCCCGCTTTTTCCTGTTAGCAGAGGTGTTGCTAGAGAGCAAAACCTGAGAAAATTTCTGTGTTTGTTGACAGTTGAGCCGGAGTCAGCATGGTTGATGCTGAGTTTGTGAAAACTCATGGTCTTGCTTGCTGTGCTTTAGCTGAACCTATTTCCATCTTTGCCAATGACTCGGCGCCACTTGCACAGAAAGCATTTACTCAGATTGTACATAATGTAAAATTGAGGGTGGGGTCAGTTCATTGTGAAATAATCCCTTGCTATGTCCTGGACAATCTTCCCACACCGATTGTTTTGGGTATTCCCTGGCTTGTTAAACATAATCTGTTGGTGGATTGGCAAACCGGGGAGATTATTGAATGGGGAGATTATTGCCATGAGAACTGGTTAGATATTTCCCTTGCTACTGTCTCTACAGAAATATTACCTGCTTTTCTGTCTGGTTTTAATGATGTTTTTTCTGAGAGCCGGATTTGTTCAGCCAGGTTGTAGGAGCTAAGGTATTCTCCAAGTTGGATTTAAGGGGAGCCTACAACCTGGTTAGAATCAGAGAAGGGGATGAATGAAAAACAGCGTTCAATACCCCGCAAGGACATTTCAAAAGTTTGGTTATGCCTTTTGGTTTGACCAATGCACCTGCGGTATTCCAACATTTCATAAATTATATTTTGGCTATGTGCCCATGATGCAGAAATGCTCCGGATTTTTCCTGAGCGTTTCTGCATCTCCCCTGGCAGAAAAAACGCATGCGGATTGTACATGCATTTTTCCTGCCAGGGACATGCGGAAGTGAAGCGTTCTTCACATGCATTTCCATATGCGGGTTGTCAAGCGCTTTCCAAGCGATTTTAGCATCACTTGGAAAGTGCTTGACAACTTGGTCACACTATATAAATGCATGCAAACAGCATGGATTTATATAGTGTGACCCGAGAGAATGTCAAAAAATAAAAAATAAATCTATACTTACCTTCTGATGGCCCCCGCAGTCTTGCTTCACCGTCCCGGCTGCCAGCAGATCGCGTTACACTGAAGGACCTGCCGACATCAGCGTCGCGTGACCCGTCACATGACTATGACATCAGCGCAGGTCCTTCAGTCCATCGCGAACTGCCGGCATGAGAGGAGGAGCGCATCGGTGGCCGTCAGAAGGTAAGTATATATTTATTTTTCATTTTATTCTTTTTTTTTACAGTTTTCTGTGGTACCCGGATCCGGAGGAGAGTCTCCTCTTCTCTAGACCTGGGTACCATCCGTACATTGGAACGCATGGAATGCGCATCTACATATACAGTGATGCGTAATCCATGCGTTCTAATGCAAGTCAATGGTGGCGAAAACACAGCACTTCCGCAAAATAATTGGTAGTGCTGCGATTTTTTCCGCAATGATAATCCGCAGCGGAAATTTCCGCAGCATGTGCACAGCACATGCGGATTATCATTGGGGAACATGGCAGGCCTGCTACCATGCGTTTTTTAAGCGTTTCTGCAGCGTTTTTGCCGCTGCGTAAATGCTTAAAAAACGCATCGTGGGCACACAGCCTTTCCATCATTTGGTGGGGAGGTTTGTGGTGGTCTATCTGGACGATATTTTGGTTTACTCACCTGATTTTGAGACTCATCGGGGGCATGTTAAGCGGGTGCTCCAGATATTAAGGGATAACAAACTTTATGCCAAACTGGAAAAATTCGTTTTCGCTGTTCAGGAGGTGCAGTTTTTGGGGTCTTCTTCGGGTTTTCGGATGGATCCGGAGAAGATCCGTGCAGTCCTTGACTGGGAACGTCCCGAGAAAATGAAGGCTCTAAAACGTTTTCTGGGTTTTACTAATTTTTACAGGAAATTCATCCAAAATTACTCTGTTATTGTGAAACCCCTTACTGACATGACTAAGAAGGGGTCTGATTTTTCGAAATGGTCAGATGCTTCCCTCCAGGCTTTTTCTTCCTTAAAGAATCATTTTGACACTGCACCTATACTCAGTAAACCCGATGTTTCCCAACCCTTCTTTGTGGAGGTTGATGCTTCGGATGTTGGAGTTCCTTCTTGGAAGCTGGGACCTAGGTTTATTGGTCCCTATAAAATAACTGACGTCATTAACTCAGCAGCGTTTAGTCTTAAACTTCCTCAGGCTCTTAAGGTCCACAACGTGTTCCACAGGTCCTTACTCAAAAAGTATGTGAAACCTCTTGAGCCCTCACCTTTACCACTGCCCCCAGTAATGGTTGATGGTAATCTGGAGTTCCAGATTTCGAGGATTTTAGATTCTCGTCTCCAACGTCATTCTCTACAATACTTGGTGCACTGGAAAGGCTATGGTCCAGAGGAGAGGATGTAGGTTTCAGTGTCAGAGGTGAACTCTCCCAGGTTGGTTCACTCATTCCACATCTCTTATCCTGAGAAACCCGGTCCTGAGTGTCCAGAGGCCACTTGTAGAGGGGGGGGGGTATTGTCACAGGTGTGTCAGAAGTTACAGACAGTCACCCTGCAGTTGGTTGCAGGAGATCTCTACGTTTGGCATTACAGACATCTTCTTAGAGGCTGTCTCTAGGACCCAGCGGCTACCTCCCTCTGGCTAATTAACACCTTGCCTGGGTGTATAAATACCTGATGTGTATCAGAGGGAGGTGCCAGCAATATTCATTACTACTTGTGAAGGCTGTAGCAAGAGAAGTACTTTGTCCTCTCTGGAGCTTGAGGGCGTGTGCCCATTTGTCTGGAGTCATCTAAAGCTAAGCAATTTCCCCCTGTTTGTGTACCCTTGTTGACTATAGTGTTTAGTGGAGATCGACTAATGCTCATCTCCTCCCGTACCTAGCCTTAGCCATACGCCAGGGAAAGACAGGGCGAGGCACGCGTGCGGCGATTGGTGAAGAGCCAATACAGGGATGTTAGGGGAGACAGGGTGACGCTAGATCAACCTAGGAGGTCTCCACCCCCCCCCCCTTCCCCTAGAGTCTGGGCTCCCTTTCCCTCTTCCCTTTGTGTTGCACTAAGTCTTTCCCACACCTTGCGTGACATAAACAGGATGGAATCCTGACAGTGTATTTATTGCACTGATTTTACAGTCTACATTGAGATAGAGTCGTGGCAGAAATTTGCAGTGGGTACAGAAAATATTCAGACTCCTTTACATTTTTCACTTTGTTTCTTTGCAGCCATTTGGTAAATTCTAAAAAGTTTGCAAATTTATTAGAAAAGAAAAACTGAAATATCACATGGTCATAAGTATTCAGACCCTTTGCTTAGTATTGAGTAGAAGCACCCTTTTGAGCTAGTACAGCCATGAGTCTTTTTGGGAAAGGTGCAACAAGTTTTTCACACCTGGATTTGGGGATCCTTTGCCATTCTTCCTTGCAGATCCTCTCTAGTTCCATCAGCTTGGATGGTGAACGTTGGTGGACAGCCTTTATCAGGTCTCTCCATAGATTCTCAATTGGGTTTAGGTCAGGGCTCTGGCTGGGCCAATCAAGAATGGTCACAGAGTTGTTCTGAAGCAACTCCTTTTTTATTTTAACTGTGTGCTTAGGGTCATTGTCTTGTTGGAAGGTGAACCTTCGGCCAAGTCTAAGGTCCAGAGCACTCTGGAAGAGGTTTTCATCCAGGATAACTCTGTACTCGGCTGCATTCATGTTTCTTTCAATTGCAACCAGTCGTCCTGTCCCTGCAGCTGAAAAACACCCCCATAGCATGATGCTGCCACCACCATGTTTCACTGTTGGGATGGTATTGGGCAGGTGATGAGCAGTGCCTGATTTTCTCCACACATACTGCTAAGAATTATTGCCAAAAAGTTCTATCTTCGTCTCATCAGACCAGAGAATCTTATTTCTCATAGTCTGGGAGTCTTTCATGTGTTTTTGAGCAAACTCTATGTGGGCTTTCATATGTCTTGCACTAAAGAGAGGCTTCTGTCGGGCCACTCTGCCATAAAGGCCCGACTGGTGGAGGGCTGCAGTGATAGATGACTTTGTGGAACTTTCTCCCATCTCCCTACTGCATCTCTGGAGCTCAGCCACAGTAATCTTGGGGTTCTTCTTTACCTCTCTCACCAAGGCTCTTCTCCCATGATTGCTCAGTTTGGCTGGACAGCCAGGTCTAGAAAGACTTCTGGTGGTCCCAAACGTCTTCCATTTAAGGATTATGGAGGCCACTGTGCTCTTAGTAACCTTGAGTAATGCAGAAATACTTTTGTAACCTTGGTCAGATGTGTGCCTTGCCACAATTCTGTCTCTGAGATCCTTGGGCAGTTCCTTTGAGCTCATGATTCTCATTTGGTCTGACATGCACTGTGAGCTGTGAGGTCTTATATAGACAGGTGTGTCCCTTTCCAAATAAAGTCCTATCAGTTTAATTAAACACAGCTGGACTCCAATGAAGGAGTAGAACCGTCTCAAGGAGGATCACAAGGAAATGGACAGCATGTGACTTAAATATGAGTGTGTGAGCAAAGGGTCTGAATACTTATGACCATGTGATATTTCAGTTTTTCTTTTTTAATAAATTTGCAAACTTTTTAGAATTTACCAAATGGCTGCAAAAAAACAAAGAGTGAAAAATTTAAAGGGGTCTGAATACTTTCCGTACCCACTGTACGTTTAACCTGAAAAACATCTTTTAATCCAGGATTTCCTATGTTACATCTACCAGTAGTCCCAAAGACCAAAAGCTAGAAATAAAACTTTCTCTAATTTGACAATATTACTGAGAAAGCATGTATAATTTGAATATAAATTTGGTCATTGAAATTTTGAAATTGGCACATATTACCAGTTGTTTGGTTATTTTATCATTTAGAACAGTTTTCTGTTCTTTTGAAGTCTGTCATATTGAAGCAGGGCCGGCGTAAACACCCGGCGCACCCTGGCAAGTGCCTGGGGGCCTGGATGAACTGGGGCCCACTCGCCATTAGGGACACCGGCACGCTATGGGGCCCATGAGTCAGGGGGCCCGGTATCAGCGCTGGCACCCCCCCCCCCCCTCAAATACTCACCTCTCCTCGTTCCCCACTGCTCCAGTCTCTTCAGTGTCTTCTGACTCTCTGTGACATCTTAAGGCAGAAGGCACGATGACATCACTATAACGCACCCTCTGTGCTGTATGGAGCACTATGTAGTGCCCACAGTACTATAAATAGAGCTATGTAGGAGTCCATAATTCTGTATGGTGGATTATGCGGTGCCAATAATTCTGTATGGAGCACTATGTGGTGCCCATAATACTGTATGGAGGACTATATGGTGGCCATAATTCTGTACTGAGGACTATGTAGTGCCCATAATACTGTATGGAGGACTATGCGGTGCCAATAATTCTGTATGGAAAACTATGTGGGGCTATTATTCTGTATAGAGGACTATGTGGTGCCCATAATACTGTATGGAGGACTATGTGGTGCCCAGAATTCTGTATGGAGGACTATGTGGTGCCCATAATTCTGTATGGAGGACTATGAGGTGCCCATAATTCTGTATAGAGGACTATGTGGTGCCCATAATACTGTATGGACGACTATGCGGTGCCAATAAATCTGTATGGAAGACTATGTGGGGCCCATAATACTGTATGGAGGACTATACTGTCCAGTCTAAAATGAAAAGTCTACAGTCACTCTGGAGGGCCCGCACTGTAGGCTGCGAGGATTCACCATTTTCTGAGCTATTGTAGAATTTACAATAGATATCACTTTTAATGTAAGAAGTAAGTGAAATCTTTGGCATTGTACTATACCTATATTTCTTATCTGTGCATCATGAATGTATGTGTTAAAGGGACCCACTCAGACTCTTTCGCCCGGGGCCCACGAAAATCTGGAGCCAACCCTGTATTGAAGAATATTTCCATTACTCATCTAACACTGCTCACATTAGGGTCAATTTATATAACAACTAGATTTTCACATTTATCTATATGTGAATATATATTTAGTAATGAGGACATCCAAGTTCCAGATATGAGCTAAACTGAACTACACTGAAAATAGATTTCATCTTCTGTCCAGCATTATACCCTCTGTCAGCATTATACCAGTACCTGACAGTGGTAGATTTCAAGGTTTCAAGACCTGTCCTTGGTTGAACTCAGTCAAGGTTTGGATCCAAAGTGTGAATGCTTAAAGGTCTGATGGTAGTAAACATTGTAATAGTGCCGAAGTTTCCTTCCGACTCCTAGAGAGCAATAGTTTTAGCTCCAAGTCATCAAAGCTCTACTATTAACAAGGACAAACTGTGGGTCTTTTGCTTTCCCTGCAGTCATTTCACCATAATCTACCCTTTTTATGAAGATAGATACTTTTTGTGATGATTCACCATAGACAACATATAACATCTATAAAAATATTAAAGGACATTTCTCTAAAATTAAAAAATATTTCTGAGTAATTTGGCAGAAATGTCTTATGTTCTGTAGATTAACAAGCATGGGGATATCACGGGAGAGACTGACATATTGTAGGATCAGACTGTACACAGGTTTCTTTGCGGAAAGATATGAGATTTATACAAAAAATGGTAGGGTATTTTTTTTATGAAAACTTATTAACCAAAATAATTCTGCGTTTCCTTGAAAATCGGCTTATAGATCAAAGCAAAAAATGAATTCCAAATCACCAGTCAAGTCTGGATGATATTTTGTGATATTATGTGTTATTCCCAATGACATTTAGCATTTGGTTCCTTTAAATTGGTTAAAATTGTAATCACTGGTTCTCTTTCAGAATTTTAAGAAGTTTGTTAAGCATTAAAATCTACCAGTGATGTATTTCATTCTTGTTTTATTTGTACTAAAGGCAAATCTTTGTGGCGGTGTTGGTCTTTTTTTTCCCCCTTTATTGTTTCTGTAGGAATATATGAATACTTTACAGGTCTCAAATATTTAGCGTCATTGACCCACATATTTCTAAAGTACATGATCTATAAAAAAAAAGTAAGGGTCCGATTAATTAAGACTGACGTTTCATTTTTTATAAAACACTGATTGTATTGAAACTATAGCAAGCTCTAGAGCAAGTCATACATCCCTGGAATCAGGGTCTCTGCCTCTGCATTATGCTGCTCTCAGATTAAAAAGAAAAAACTCCCTTGAAGGTCACATGCGAATGTCATATAAAGAACAAACTTAAAGGTTTACATCTCTTAACATATAGATCCAATGGGATTTTTTCCACATTAGATAGTCAAGTTAGTTGCTTCTTCCTCTCGTTGGATATTGGGGGAGGGGGAAGAGGTCTATCAATTTAAATGCTTGAAAGCTAATGATCATAGCATCACCTTCATGACCAATTAAACTTGGTTCGCCACTAAGGAATTTTACAGGCTTAAACTATGACATAAATGGGCTCTGATCTGTTTTATTGTCTTGCTAATTATGCCCCTGTATGTATTGCCTGCAGTAATGAATCACGGTCCGATCATTTGACACATCCGAACATTTCTGGAATTTGCAAACAGGTTCCGTCTTTCAGCAGAGCAGGTAGCTCTGTGTCTTCTACCAGTTTGCTTTTTTTGTGCATTATGTAACTTCTTAAATGTGGTTTTGAGCACCGTGAGGGGGTGCAGTTTTTAGAATGGTGTCAATTTTGGGTATTTTCTGTCTTAAAGTCCCCTCAAAGTCACTTTAAATGTGATGTGGTCCCAAAAAAAATGGTTTTGTAAATTTTGTTGGAAAAATGAGAAATCGCTGGTCAACTTTAATCCCTTATAACTTCTTAGCCCAAAAAAATTTTTGGTTCCACAATTGTGCTGATGTAAAGTAGACATGTGGGAAATCTTATTTATTAACTCTTTTGTGTGACATATCTCTCTGATTTAAGGGCATGAAAATTCAAATTGCTAAATTTTCAAAATTTTCACCAAATTTCCAAGTTATCACAAATAAACGCAAGTGATATCGAAGAAATGTTACCACTTTCATGAAGTACAATATGTCATGAAAAAACAGGCTCAGAATCAGGGGGATCCGTTGAAGCGTTCCAGAGTAATTAGCACATAAAGTGACACCGGTCAGAGTTGTAAAAACTGGCCTGGTCATTAACGTGCAAACCACCTTCAGAGTTAAAGGGGTTAAATGTGATTTTTTTTTCCACCGATTTCATCACAACGTTCTAATCCCAATGTGTTCATTTAGAGCCAAGACAAAATCTTTCAACTCGTCTGCTAACAATGTCTGAATCAATAAGGTGTCATCTAATACTGGCTGACCACCTAATGTTTATAGGGGCATCCCCCCAACAGCTGATCTCAGGGAGAATTAATTAAAGCACATGCATGTCAAGCCAAGTCATTCATGTTTATGGGTAGGTCTATGGCTACCTTTAGACATAAGATAGAAATGAGTATGCAAGATCTAGAGCTTCATATTTGAAAACAAATATAAATTATAACATTGATGGATGGGACTATTAAAAATCAACACTGATAACACAGGCAACCTAGCTCAGACATTTTTACTATAAATACATGGGAATATTTATAATTTTGATATGATTCAATCATTAGCAAACATTAAAGTATGTATTACATGAGATCCAAAAATGTATCTGACCTGATTCATTGCTAAGTGAATGCCCACACAGTATTCCCAAAGTGACTATCCAGTGAAAAACTGAGATTTTTTGCCAAATAAGATTAAAACCTGGCCAGACTGTCGTCATTCTTGCTGTGAAACTCCATAGATGCAGTAGCTTTGTGCTAAATGGTCTTAAATTGGCCAATAAAATCCCCAAATTGCTTGCTTTTATATAGTTATTTCAAGTCATTTTATTTTGTTGTTACATTGATGTGAACAAAATGATTATTTAGTAAAGGCAAAATTATACTGTATCTCAGATTCTTTTTAAAAAAAAATTTTTATGGTTATTATCGGGGGTTGTGGCATTTTTTATGACAAAATTAACATTGGCATACTACCAGAACCTTGATAGAAACCTGATTAAAACAATTATACAGTGCCTTGAGAAAGTATTCATACCCTGTGAACTTTTCTACATTTTTTCACGTTGCACCAATAAAGTTAAATGTATTTTATTGCGATTTTATGTGACATACCAACACAAAGTAGCAAGTATGTGTGAAGTGTAAAGGAAATGATATATGGTTTTCTAATAATCTTAAAAATTTAAACCTGAATATGTGCATTTGTATTCAGACCCCCATAGTCTGATACCCTTAACACCTTAGTGGCCTGGGGCATATTAGTATGCCCCAGGCCATCATCCCCAGTTCAGTGAGGGCTCTGGCGCTGAGCCCGCACTGAACCAGGCACATGTCAGCTGATTCTTACAGCTGACATGTGCCCGCAACAGCCGCGGCTGGAATCGCGATCCACCCGCGTATGTTAACCAGTTAAATGCCTCTGTCAATCTCTGACAGCCGCATTTAACATCGCCGCGCCGGAAACGTGCCATTAGCCCCGCCCATCGGTGACCCCGTCACATGATCGGGGGTCACAGATGGGTTGGCATGGCAACCCGGGGTCTGCAGCAGACCCCTGTTTGTCATGTCTCGCTAGCTATGAGCACCACCTAATGGTCGGTGCTCATAGCACATGAGCATTTCTCCTGAATACAGGCGATCTGCTCAATCAGACAACTGCTGCTTCTAGTCTTCTAAGGAGACTATTGAAGCATGCAGAAAGTGGGAAAAAAGTTTTGAAAAAAATATATATATAAAAGTTTAAATCACCCCCCTTTCGCCCCATTCAAAATAAAAAAAAAACACATACACACATTTGGTATTGGCGCGTTCTGAATCACCCAATCTATCAATATAAAAAAAAATCAATCCGATCAGTAAACGGCGCAACGAGAAACAAATTCTAAACGCCAGATTTACATTTTTTTGGTCGTCACAACATTGAAATAAAATGCAATAACGATCAAAACATCACATCTGCCCCAAAATAGTATCAGTAAAAATGGTAGCTCGACACAAAAAATAAGCCCTCACCCCGCCACGGATCCTGAAAAATGAAGACGCTACGGGTCTCGGAAAATGGTGCCATCTTTTTTTTTTTTTTTTTTGTAGCAAACTTTGGATTTTTTTTTCACCACTTAAATAAATAAAAATCCTATACAAGTTTGGTGTCTACAAACTCGAAATGACCTGGAGATTTACAGTGGTAGGTCAGTTTTAGCATTCAGTGAACGTGTTGAAAAAAAAAACAACAGTGGAATTGCATTTTTTTTGTAATTTCACACCACTTGGAATTTTTTTCCCATTTTCTAGTACACCATTTGATAAAACCAGTGATGATGTTTAAAAGTACAACTTGTCCTGCAAAAAATGAGCCCTCACATGGCCATATTGACCAAAAAATAAAAACGCTATGGCTCTGGAAAGAAGGGGAGCAAAAAAAGAAAACACAAAAACGGAAAATGCTCCGGTCATGAAGGGGTTAAATAAAATCATGAGTGATCAATTGCCTCAAGAAGTCACATAATTAGTAAATTGAGTCCACGTGTGCCTAATTTATTCTCAATATAACTACAGCTGTTCTGTGAAGGCCTCAGAAGTTTGTTTGAGAATATTAGGGATCAAACAACATGATGAAAACCAAGGAACACACCAAACAGGTCAAGGATAAAGATGTGGTTAGGTTATAAAAACAATAGCCGAAGCTCTGAACATCTCGCAGAACACCTGAACTGCAAACCTACCAAGATATAGCCATCGACTTAAAATTACATTCAATACAAGAAGACCACTAATTAGAGAAGCAGCCAAGAATCCCATGATCACTCCGGAGATGCTGTAAAGATCCACATCAGATGGGAGAATATGTCCACAGGACAACTATTAGTCATTTACTCCACAAATCTGGCATTCATGGAAAAGTGGCAAAAAGAAAGCCATTTTTTAAATCAGGCCATAAGAAGTCCCATTTGCAGTTTTTGCAAGAAAACAAGTAGGGGGGGAAATAATTAGAGTCACTGTACAGTAAGTGAATAGAGTTCCTAAGGATAAAACGATAAAGGATAAAAGAGATCCACTATAGCTGTCAAGGCTCTGATATGAATGGAAACCATGGCACTAATATGAAAATAGCATAATGGATAGTGCAGAGCCATAGAGAGCTCAGAGCATCGCAGGGGTTTCCCTTTTTACGTATTCAGCTTGACTGCCTTGTTGATAGTGCTGTATTTTATGAGCAATATACGTAAACTTTTTCCCATCATGACAACATTCGCTTAGGTAAATGTAATAAACTGATAGAAAGCACTAGATGGATATGGATTCATTTACAGTCTTGGAAATTACTCCTTCAGGAGCTTTGGGAATATCAGTTGTAGCTCTACATAACACTCCAATTTTATCTTCACTTGGTCTTTCAAAGCCTATTGAGAATCCTAACACAGTAGTCATGAAGAATTAGAAGAAAATATGTTTAGATGACAGAAGTGAGCAGAAACTCCCTAGGGTTTGTCTCACACAGTGGCTTATTCTTGAGAAAGTGTTTTACTTAAATGCAACTGGTTTCACTCAGTGCGTGGCCAGTGACAACAGAAAATCATTCTTCGCTGATAGCTGTTTAGTCCCAAGGAAAACTTTATTCTACTTGTACAGGCAGAGATAAATTGGTATGAAGTTTTTAGTTATAAGGGAGAAGGTGTTCTACAACTCTTGAATAAACAGAACCATTGAGTACGCAATGTACATAAAGATGGTGAGATTCACCATTATGTGGGAGTAGTATATATTAAATTTGTCCCATTCAGTTAGTTACAGATGCATTACAGGATCATGACCCAAACGTAAATTGAATAAAAAAAGTTTTGCATTCTTGTCATAATCAATATCTGTGAAAAAAATGTTTTAATATGTCTATAGATACAACAACTTACAGGACTGGACTACCTGTAGACACTTACATTCCTTTATTTATCTTATCAGTTGGTAGCAAAAGTTGTGGAAGGGACACATCTTGGGTATATACTACGGCACTAAATGCCTCATTGCTGGGGGCTCCTCAAGCTGTTATAACTTAGGAGCAGACTGCTTTTTTCTTAAACTCCTTCACAACCTTTGACGTATTCATACTTCCAGGTCGCCTGGTACTTACCGACCTTGGACATAAGGATACGTCTTGGTGATCGCCCGTGCACAGGAGCTGTGCGCGTGTGATCACCACCGGGTGGCAGCTGATTCTGACAGCTGGCACTCAGTACAGGAGAGGTGCCACACTGCTCCTGGCACTTTAACCCCCTAAATGCTGAGGTCGAAATCGATTACAGCATTTACAGAGTAGGTAAAGAGAGAAAGCCCCCTCTGCCCTTGGATCGGCGCCCCCGTGATGTCATCACGGGGGCCTGATCGTTGCTGTAGTGACCCAATGTCATTATGACGACATCCAGGTCGCCAGAGCCAGCAAACTTACTAAATCATGCTCAGTAGCTCTCAGAATAAAGCGATGCAAAAATAATTATTTTTTTCTATAAAATAGTTTTTATTGCATAAAAGCGCCAAAACATAAAAAAACTATATAAATGTGATATCGCTGTAATCGTACTGACCCAAAGAATAAAGCTGCCTTATCAATTTTACCACATGTGAAATGACATAAAAAAAAACACAAAAAATTACTGAATTGCTGTTTTTTGTTCATTCTGTCTCCCAAAAATTGGAATAGAAAGCGATCAAAAAATGTCACGCGCCCGAAAATGATACCAATAAAAATATTAACTCGTCCCACAAAAAACTCACCCTCACTTTACTCTGTAGGATGAAATATGGAAAAATTATAGCTTTCAAAATATGGCGATGCAAAAACTAGTTTTTGCAAAAAAATGCGTCTTTTAGTGTGTGACAGCTGTCAGTCATAAAAACCTGATATAAATCTAGTATCGCTGTCATTGCACCAACCCAAAGAATAAAGTCATCTAAGCATGACATAATGCTCTGATTTAAGGGCATAAAAATTAAAAGTTTGACAATTGGAAAATTTTCTAAATTTTTGCCAAATTTCCGTTTTTTCACAAATAAACGCAAGTCATATCAAAGAAATTTTACCACTATCATGAAGTACAATATGCCATGAGAAAACAATCTCAGAATCAGGGGGATCCGTTGAAGCGTTCCAGAGTAATTACCTCATAAAGTGACAGTGGTCAGAATTGTAAAAATTGGCCTGGGCATGAAGGTGAAAACAGGCTTGGGGGCAAAGGGGTTAAAATGGTATCTGCATGTCTTCTATGAGCATGCTCTATGGTTGGGGGAAATATATTTGCATAGATAAATGTTTACTTGTTATTTTTATATCTTTCGTGGCTATTTTTTTTCCCTCCTTTGTCTTTATTAACAAAACAGTTTCTGTGATGCTATATGGTAGATATGACGTAAAGGAAACTTGTCATCTGATTCATGCTGCCTAAACCATGGTCAACATAATTCAGAGTTTGGCTGCGTTATTGCAGTCATGTATGGGTTTTTTTTGTAAATTCTTTATTTTAGAATGTTGTGGTATGTTTTATGTGTCTTGGCTGTCTAAGTCCAAGGTGTGTACTTGGAAGCTTCTCCTTTCCCTTATCCCTTTGGTATTTCCCTCTGCACACATAGGGAGAGACATGTCAATCTAGGGCAGTGGGGTGGAGAGAAGCTCCCAGGAACCCACCTAGGAATCGGCAGCTCATAATAGCAGTCTTTTCTAAGTATGTTATATCTGAAATCAAATCAGTGATTTAAAAAGCAAAAATGATTTGAAGAGTAATTCATTAATAAGAGTAAGAGCAAGAGTAAATTAAAATAGTCTGTTTTTAGTAGAGTTGGTATTTCTCACCATGGTACAGCTCAAGCTTATGAGCATTGTCAGGTTTCTTATTAGTGGAGGAAAACTAAATCCAGCCATTTAAAACTGTGGTTTATCCGTCACACAGATCACATATAATTGCGCTGAAAATATTGCCATTTCTGGCCTCCATTGAAATTTTGTTGCAGTGTGTAAGTAAACTTCTTGACACGAGGTCGGCGCTGATAAAAAATAGTTACCTACAGGCCAGCTATTTAAAATTCTGGTTTGTCCATCACACGGATCACATATAATTGCGCTGAAAATATTGCCATTTCTGGCCTCCATTGAAATTTTGAACTTATTGACACGAGGTCGGCTCTATTAAAAATAGTTACCTACAGGCCAGCTATTTACAACTGTGGTTTGTCCGTCACACGGATCATGTATAAATTGGCTCCAAATTCAGCCATTTGTAGTGAGCGTGGAAGATATTGTCCTCCATTTAAAATGGGCAAGACACGTTGCAAGCGATGGGGAACTGGACGTGATGGTGATAGTGCATGCAGAGGCCGAGGCCGTGGGCAAGCTGAAATTGTGCCACAACAAACACCCACATCTTATCACTCGACCTTCCTGTCCCAATTAATAGGGGACCGCAGAACACCACTATTGAAAACAGAGCAGTGTGAAAAGGTTATTGGTTGAATAGCAGATAATGCTTCCAGTCATTTAGCCACTACCACCGCCCTGTCTTCCACACGGTCAAGTTTCAGTAGCCGTGAGTCTGGACAGCATATTCCTCACCCTGATCCTCCTTCCTCCCACCATGCCGAGTGCCCAGAGACAACTGATCCCACACTTGGCCACTCCGAAGAGCTGTTCACTTTTCCATTTATAGATTTGGGCCTCTCACCTGGTCCACTTGAAGCGGGGCAAGAGGAGATCACATGTAGCGATGCCCAAATATTTGAGCAGCCACTGTTATACGAAGGCAATGGTGGGAAAGTATCACAAGAGGTGGACGATGATGAGACACAATTGCCAGAAAGTCAGGAGGAGGAACAGGGTGCGGAAGTGGAAGACGAGGTGGTGGATGATATAGTAACTGACCCAACCTGGCAGGAGTACATGAAGCGGGAGGACAGCAGCACACAGGGGGAGGGAGGCAAAGCACCCCAACAGGCAGGAAGAAGCAGTGTGCTGGCCGCAGACAGAAGGCAGGCAACCGTTCCCCGTAACACCAACAGGACGGAAGTTGCCAGTACAACTGTTAGGTCTTCCCGAGTCTGGTTGTTTTTTAAAGACTCTGCCGATAACCCCAAAAAGGCCATTTGCACCACCTGCCAGGCCAGCATCAGCAGGGGTAACAAAACTACCAGCCTGACCATCACAAGCATGATCAGGCACATGGCAGCAAAGCATCCGGCATCTTTGTGGGCCGAACTCCAGGGTCCAGGAACAGTGTCTACAGGTGACACCACTGCTTCTTTCGCTGTTGTGCATGCAAATCAATCCCCTGTCCATAGTGCATGCAAAGATGTCTCCTGCCCTGCACCTATCATTGCACACTCTCAACTAGCACCATCAGCAAGCACGTCCTTGTCCCAGCGTGGCGTTCAGTTGTCCATACCCCAGTCTTTGGAATGCAAGCGCAAATACGCAGCCAACGCCCCACAGGCCACAGTACTAAATTCACTCATTTCGCGACTGCTTTCGCTCGAAATATTGCCTTTTAGGATGCATTGCAGGCGGCGCACGATGAGAAGGAGCAAGGAACCATACAGTGTGATTACACACAGCACAGCCTCATCTCATCCCAACGTGGATTGGGTGACAATGAGGAAGAGGAGGAGGAAGAACAGGATCTAGTCTCATGCGCTATAGACAGTACTACCTGCACAACTGTCATACTGTCTGTTCAGCGTGGATGGCCAGAGGACAGGAAAGAGGAGGAGGAGAGTATGGTCAGTCGTCCTCTTGGTGAGGAGATGGAAATCTTGCCTGTTAGCAGTCTGGCATGCATGGCTGAGTTTATGTTGCGCTGCCATTCCCGTGACCCTCGCGTTCTTTTGGGTGACAGTCATTACTGGTTGGTGACACTTCTAGAACCACGCTACAAGGAGAACTTTATATCTCTTATTCCTGAGGTGGACAGGTCTACAAATATGGGGCAGTACCAGAACACCCTTGTTGCGGAACTATTAAAAAAAATTTGCATCTGAAAATGCTGGCGGCAGAGGTCACAGTTCGTTTAACAACCAAGGAGTACAGGCGAGAGAGACTCAACTCCAATCCAGCAGAGGCAGGGGAACACAGTCAAAGTTCTGGGAGAGTTTTCTCAGCCATTCCCATCGCACAGGCCCTGAGGCGCGGTGTACTCTCACAAGGAGTGCAAACTTTGGGAAGATGCTGAGGGAGTACCTTGCTGACCGTACCAACGTCCTCCATGATTCCTCTGTGCCTTATAATTATTGGATATCCAAGCTGGACACGTGGAATGAACTGGCTCTCTATGCCTTGGAGGTCTTAGAACGCTAGCGGCAGGGCAGGCCATCAGAGCGGGTTTTCAGTGCCGCTGGTGGAATTATAACTGATAAGCGCATCCGCCTGTCAACTGAAAATGCTGACAGGCTGACTCTTATAAAAATGCACAAGGGCTTGATTGGGCCAGACTTCTCAACACCACCCAATGATAGCAGCGTAAGATAAACTCAAATACAGTGTCTTTTGTTGGGAGATGTATTTCCATGCACCTTTTCACACCCACACATGGGTATACGCGTCCTGATTTTGGCTATTTGCTCTTGTCCTCCTGCTTCTCCTCATCCTCCACCACCATATCACCAGGGTAACCGTGGTCCGTGATGCAACACCCACATAATTTGTCAGCCCATACACTTAGTGCATGGGCATTACAAGTATAGGAGACCCGCTCCTTTCTAATGAGAACATTGTTTTATGAGGCCCTCCTCCACGTCTTTTCCAAGGTGCATTGGAGTGCCTCCCAATTTTTGGCAGCCCTTGCATTCACTGCATAGGCCAACACTATGGGAGACCCACTTCCTAATAATGGGAACATTGTTTTCAGGAGACCCTCTGACCTCCACATCTTTTCCAAGGGGCATTGGAGTGCCTCCAAATTTTTGGCAACCCTTGCATTCACTGCATAGGCAAACACAATGGGAGACCCACTCCCTAATAATGGGAACATTGTTTTCAGGAGGCCCTCTGACCTCCGCGTCTCTTCCAAGGGGCATTGGATTGCCTCCAAATTTTTGGCAGCCCTTGCATTCACTGCATAGGCCAACACTATGGGAGACCCACTTCCTAATAATGGGAAAATGGTTTTCAGGAGGCCCTCCTCTAAGTCTCTTCAAAGGGGTATTGGGGTGCGTCCAAATTTTCAAAGGGGTATTGGGCAGCCCTGCCACTCACTGCATATGCAATAACAGTATAGGAGACCCACTCTTTAGTAATGGGAACAACAAAGCATAGCGGACTGCTGGCCCTTTAAGAATAGTAAAGGCCGCCTGATGGCTCTATAAAAATAGGATTTGTGACTTTTAGAGTCCCTCCTTCATAAATGAAACAGGATGTGTCTGATCACATCTCACACACCACATGGCCAGATAAGGTTATAAAATGTTAAAATGACATTTCCCGGCAAATGCATTTGTCACGGTTGAAAGCAATGCAAAAGTGCAAAAACGCGTCAAAAACGCTAAGTGTGAACATAGCCCAATGTATGGAGGAGTATTTTTGGTTTTGGTTATTTATTTTGCCTTATATACAAGTCATTACCCTGGAAAGGATGTTCTTTAACATATTTCCCAGGAAAATCCATTTTGGTTTTGTTTTGGTATGTTTTATTGTGAGTCCTTAAAAGTGGCGTAATACCTCTGACAACGTTGCTGACAGCAGTGATCTGGGAGTCAGAGATGCTTCCAGGGGTCTTCCCCATGCTGTTTCCATGTCATTTGAGCGCTGTTCCCATCGATTTGGGCAATATTTAGGCCCTCTGCAGACCGCCGGGGGGCTGCCGGAAAAATGCTCAAGTTTCCCATAGACTTACATTGGGCTCGTTGCTCGGGTCAAGCACCCAAGTATTCTAATGTGCTCGACCCGAGCATTTTAGTGCTCGCCCATCACTAGTCGTAACATATATATATATATATATATATATATATATATATATATATATATATATTATATATTATATGTTAGCCTAGTGCCATTGCAGAGGGCAAGATTGAATAAACCTGTATTTTGTCAATATTCTAAAGAAAGTGGTTACTGCAATACCTGTAAATGGAAAACTAATGACTACCACTATCAACTAGGGAAAAAAATGAATATACTGCTTGTTGACCTTTATACCACATTATCATAACTTAAAGAGGACTACCACTACTTAATTTAATTTTAAAAAAATTAAGTGAAAGGTCCTTTTTAAAGGGAATCTGTCACCAGGTTTTTGCTTTCTCATTTGAGAGCAGAATAATTTAGGAAAAGCGACCCTCATTTCAGCAATCTATCACTTAGTTTACTGGGTGCAGCAGTTGCAGAGCTCAGAAAGCTAACCCTGCCCCCACCACAGCTTTGTGTGTACACTGTCTATTGACAGTGAGCTGCTTATCAGAGGAGGGGGCGTGATCAGTCTAATAGTCGCATGAGACCTAGTCCAGACAGTGATTATCTCCTGGTGATAAAACCTTCATTGTAAGTAAACAGCACACAGCCAAATAACTGAAACATTGCTGAAATCAGAGTGTCAGCACCTATCTCCTGCTGTCTTCAGATTACATAGCAAAAACCTGCTGACAGATTTCCTTTAAATGATTCTGTATCTACAACAGTTTTTCCATTAGACACCATAGGATTGTAGTCCGCGTACATTATACCCACCTACAGTATGCTAGCTTCTGTAAACTAACACTGGAAAATAAAATTATTTCTGCTCTCACAGAATTCAGACTACTATAAGTAATGACCTCTATATAAGTAAAGTTTCTACCATTCACCCACTAGTAAATATATCAATTCATGAGAAGGAACCCACACTTTAGTACTAAAGAAATGTTATTTATTTTACTTACTTTGCTTATATAGCACCATCATATTCCATAGCGTTTTACAGACATCATCACCATGTCTCCATTGGGGCTCAAAATCTACATTCCCTATCAGTATGTCTACTGATGTATGAGATTTGAACCCTGGACCCCAGCGATGTAAGGCTGCAGTGCTAACCACTGAGCCAACATAAGTGATAAATGTACAGTATGTTTTTGCTCACTGTACATATCCAGCTGTCCTACTATTTAGACCGTCCTTGGCAGGTAATATTTTATTTTTCATCACTTTCTCGGATCTTTGCACTTTTACAATCTCACTTTGTAGAATGTCAGATGCATCTACTCTCCTGAACCACAAACCATAATGTTACACGTTCCCCTCTTGGAGAGCACTGTGTATGTCTTGAGCGCAGTTTGTGCTTTCTCTAGGACTCTAAAGCTTTTAAAAGATTTGAGAGTTACTGCAGACAAGACACTTGCAGGTCCATTTCTCACAAAGCCTTTCCTAAACATTTAATTGTTCTAGCAGAACACCAGCGTTGTTATGACATCTTAGTCAAACATGTTCTGCTTTCCACTTGCTAAGATGCTAAGATCATATTCCCTTTTTCTATATAATCATTCACTGGATTTAGTTTAGCTCTTAGGCTGGTACTTTTAATAAAACAATGGTGCTAAAATTAGGCTGGAATATTTTAAGACTTGCCAGTTTACACACAGTGGAGTCTGTATAAGGGTCATGTTCATGTTGAAATACAGTTCATGCAGGGATTACTGTAACTCTAAATGGCACCACTGCAAGTTATAGAATAGCAACTTCAGCTTCAGTCTTCAGAAAAACATCCTACAATTGACGATTGAGGCCCCCATACACATTAGATGCCTGTCGGTGAACGATGCATCAGCCAATTCTTTGGCCAACAGCCTTCTTGGCCGTTTTCTCCCATACACTCGTTCAGCTAAACGTTCCTATTTTTTTCTACAAGAAAATCGACAACAAAAATCTCTGCTAGTGGCTTATCTTGGGGAGAACCAAGCGATCAGCAGTCCGAATTCGGACATGTTTGATCATCATTTTCCTCTACAGTCAGTGGTCCATTGCCCCCATATACATTACCCATTGATATCGGTGGATGCGGCCGAGATTAGTCTAATGTGTATGGGGGGCATTACCCAACAACTCACTGTTGACTGGCATTCATAACTAAAGGGTTGCATGGATTTTTATGGATTGAAGACGCACTATATAGGGCTCTTCACATGTCCGTGTTTTTTTGTGGACTTTATGTGCATGCAGAAATCATGGAGACAGGTACGTTCATAGATGAAAATTACTGATACAAGTCTATGGTTTTGTGAAAAACATGGACAGCACATGGGTGGCATCAGTGTGCTGTCCATGATTAACATTGCAATAAATAGAATAAGCTGTGTAATTTTGTTATTCCTTTATCCATACATGAAAAACACTGACGCACCGATGACATGACGTGCCGATGACGCACCGATGACACACTGATGATGCACTGATAATGCACCGATGACGCACTGATGACACACTGATGACCCACTGATGATACACCGATGATGCACCAATAATGCACTGATGACACACCGATGACACGCCGATGACCTACTGATGACACACCGATGATGTACTGATGACCTACTGATGACACACCGATGACGCACTGACGACACATTGACGATGCACTGATGACGCACCGATGACACACTGACGACGCATTGACGACACATTGATGACGCACTGATGACTCATGGATGATGCACCGATGACGCACTGAAGATTAGAGATGAGCGGTGTTCGACTAGAACTGTTCGCCAATCTCAAATTCGAGCTGTTTTGGGCGGTGTTCGAGTTGTTCGATGAACCCGAACGATTTGCAAAAAATTCGGCTGTTCGAGGTTATGTTCGATAACTGTTCGTGCACCAAAAGCGTGTCCTGCATGTCTGGCGCTATTTAGAGCACCAATCATGCAGGGATTGTCTGCCACTCACTGTAATGCCACAGCCATGGTGGTTGTGGCATTACAGTGATTGCCCAAATCGATGAGAACAGTGCTCACAGTGAAACATGAAAAGCCGGCAATTCATCAGCGGCATACACCGGTACCCGACAATTTAGAACAGAAAGAATAGAGCTTCACACATAGATTAGATAGATAGAAACATGTCAGTCACATATATATGAAGTACAGTGACAGTGTTGCTTACTGTACTTGTCATTTAGTGTAAAGGATTTATCAAAAAAAATAATAGTGTTTTCATGCACCGTCTCTTTAAAAAAGCCGGCCGGCAATTCAGCAGCGGTACCCGACAATTTATAACAGACAGAATAGAGCTTCACACATAGATTAGATAGATAGAAACATGTCAGTCACATATATATGAAGTACAGTGACAGTGTTGATTATTGTACTTGTCATTTAGTGTAAAGGATTTATTAAAAAAAATAATAGTGTTTTCATGCACCGTCTCTTTATAAAAGCCGGCCGGCAATTCAGCATCTGTACCCAACAATTTAGAATAGAAGAAATAGAGAATCACACATAGATTAGGTAGATAGAAACATGTCAGTCACATATATATGAAGTACAGTGACAGTGTTGCTTACTGTACTTGTCATTTAGTATAAAGGATTTATTAAAAAAAATAATAGTGTTTTCATGCACCGTCTCTTTAAAAAAGCCGGCCGGCAATTCAGCATCTGTACCCGACAATTTAGAATAGAAGGAATAGAGAATCACACATAGATTAGATAGATAGAAACAGGTCAGTCACATATATATATGAAGTACAGTGACAGTGTTGCTTACTATACTTGTCATTTAGTGTAAAGGATTTATTAAAAAAAAATAATAGTGTTTTCATGCACCGTCTCTTTAAAAAAGCCGGCCGGCAATTCAGCATCTGTACCCGACAATTTAGAATAGAAGGAATAGAGAATCACACATAGATTAGATAGATAGAAACATGTCAGTCACATATATATGAAGTACAGTGACAGTGTTGATTACTGTACTTGTCATTTAGTGTTAAAATAAAGGATTTATTTAAAAAAAAATTGGCGTGAGGTTCCCCTTAATTTTAGTCTCTAGCGGAGGTTAAGCAGACTGCTGGGGCAGATGTTTGAAGCCTGGGAAGGGGGTAATACCCACGGAGCTTCCCAGGCTACTAATATCAGCCCCCAGCGGAATACCTAGCCTTTACTAGCTATTAAAATGGGGGACCCCCCAAAAAAATGACGTGGGGTCCCCCCTATTTTAATAGCTAGCAAAGGCTAGGCAGACAGCTGGGGGCTGATATTAATAGCCCAGGAAGGGTGCCATGAATATTGGCCCCCTCCCAGGCTAGAAACACCAGCCGTCAGCCGCCCCAGAAATGGCGCATCCTTAGAATGCGCCAATTCTGGCACTTAGCCTCGCTCTTCCCACTGCCCTGTAGCGGTGGCAGTGGGGTAATAGGGTTGGGGTTGATGTCAGCTTATAATGCCAGCTGACATCAAGCCCAGGTTAGTAATGGAGAGGCGTCTATAAGACACCCCCATTACTAACCCCATAGTCAAAGTTAAAAGAAAACACAAACACCCAGAATAAAGTCCTTTAATTGAAATAAAGACACATTCCTTTATTGTTCTAAATTAAACCATACTTACCGTCACGCCCATTCCAGCTGAAGCCAACGATCTCCTGCAATAAAAGAAAAATAATAAAGCAACCTCATCCTTACCTTTCCATGGTTCCCACGACAGCTTCAGCTCTGCTACATCGAGATAACAGGCTGGACCGCAGCAGAACGCCGCCATCCAGCCTGTCATCCCGCAGACACTGAGAAGCGCAGGCATTCTTGCGCTCTGCAGTGTCTGGCTGTGACGGCATCCAGATGAGCCGAGGTCATGTCCAATGAACTCGGCGCACCTCATGCACGTCACTGACAGCGTGGGAGAATTCTCCTGCACTCAGCACTTCAGCGTGAGAATTCTCCCACGCTGTCAGTGACGTACATGAGGTCAGCTGAGTTCATTGGACATGAATGAGCTCACCTCATGCACGTCACTGACAGCGTGGGAAAATTCTCCTGCACTCAGCGCTTCAGCGTGAGAATTTTCCCACGCTGTCAGTGACGTGCATGAGGTGAGCTCATTCATGTCCAATGAACTCAGCTGACCTCATGTACGTCACTGACAGCGTGGGAGAATTCTCACGCTGAAGTGCTGAGTGCAGGAGAATTCTCCCACGCGGTCAGTGACGTGCATGAGGTGAGCCGAGTTCATTGGACATGAACTTGTCTCATCTTTATGCCGTCACAGCCAGACACTGCAGAGCGCAAGCAAGCCTGCGCTTCTCAGTGTCCGCGGGATGACAGGCTGGATGGCAGCTTTCTGCTGCGGTCCAGCCTGTCATCTCGATGTAGCAGAGCTGAAGCTGTCCTGGGAACCATGGAAAGGTAAGGATGATGTTGGTTTATTATTTTACTTTTATTGCAGAAGACATTGGTTTCAGCTGGAATGGGCGTGATGGTAAGTATGGTTTAATTTAGAACAATAAAGAATTGTGTGTTTATTTCAATTAAAGGACTTTATTCTGGGTGTTTGTGTTTTTTTAAATACTTTACTAGAAATTTATGGTGGTCATGTCTAATATTGGCGTGATCCCATCAATTTCGGGCTTAGGGCCAGCTGATAATGCCAAGCTGGCCTTAACCCCTTTATTACCCAGTGAGCCACCGCACCAGGGCCCTGGATGAGTTGGGTACAGCGCCAGAAGATGGCGCTTCTATGAACGCGCCATTTTCTGGGGCGGCTGCAGACTGCAATTTGCAGCGGGTGGGGCCCAGAAAGCTTGGGCCTCCCTGCGCTGCGGATTCCAGCTCCCAGCTGCCTAGTTGTACCTGGCTGGGCACAAAAATAGGGCGAAGCCCCACGCATTTTTTTTTTAAATTATTTCATGAAATTCATGGAATAATTAAGAAAAAAAGGGCTTCCCTATATTGTTGTGTCCAACCAGGTACAAATAGGCAGCTGGTGGTTGGGGGCAGCCCGTCCCTGCCTGCTGTACCTGACTGGACACAAATATAGTGCGAAGCCCCACGTCAATTTTTTTTTAATTATTTCATGAAATAATTTTTTTTAAAAAAGGGCTTCCCTATATTGTTGTGTCTGGCCAGGTACAAATAGGCAGCTGGTGGTTGGGGGCAGCCCGTTCCTGCCTGCTGTACCTGACTGGACACAAATATAGGGCGAAGCCCCATGTCAATTTTTTTTAAATTATTTCAGGAAATTCATGAAATAATGAAAAAAAAATTGATGTGGGGCTTCGCCCTATATTTGTGTCCAGTCAGGTACAGCAGGCAGGAACGGGCTGCTCCCAACCACCAGCTGCCTATTTGTACCTAGCCGGACACAACAATATAGGGAAGCCCTTTTTTTCTTAATTATTCCATGAATTTCATGAATCTAAAAAAAAAATGCGTGGAGCTACGCCCTATTTTTGTGTCCAGCCAGGTACAACTAGGCAGCTGGGGGCTGGAATCTGCAGCGCAGGGAGGCCCAAGCTTTCTGGGCCCCATCCGCTGCAAATTGCAGTCCGCAGCCGCCCCGGAAAATGCCGCGTTCATAGAAGCGCCATCTTCTGGCGCTGTACCCAACTCATCCAGGGCCCTGGTGCGGTGGCTCACTGGGTAATAAAGGGGTTAAGGCCAGCTTGGCATTATCAGCTGGCCCTAAGCCCGAAATTCATGGGGTCACGCCAATATTAGACATGACCACCATGAATTTCTAGTAAAGTATTTAAAAAAAACACAACACCCAGAAAAAAGTCCTTTAATTGAAATAAACACACAATTCTTTATTGTTCTAAATTAAACCATACTTACAGTCACGCCCATTCCAGCTGAAGCCAACGATCTCCTGCAATAAAAGAAAAATAATAAAGCAACATCATCCTTACCTTTCCATGGCTCCCACGACAGCTTCAGCTCTGCTACATCGAGATGACAGGCTGGACCGCAGCAGAAGGCTGCCATCCAGCCTGTCATCCCGCAGACACTGAGAAGCGCAGGCTTGCTTGCGCTCCTCAGTGTCTGGCTGTGACGGCATCCAGATGAGCCGAGGTCATGTCCAATGAACTCGGGGCACCTCATGCACGTCACTGACAGCGTGGGAAAATTCTCACGCTGAAGCGCTGAGTGCAGGAGAATTTTCCCACGCTGTCAGTGACGTACATGAGGTGAGCCGAGTTCATTGTCGGCTCATCTGGATGCCGTCACAGTCAGACACTGAGGAGCGCAAGCATGCCTGCGCTTCTCAGTGTCCGCGGGATGACAGGCTGGATGGCAGCGTTCTGCTGCGGTCCAGCCTGTCATCTCGATGTAGCAGAGCTGGAGCTGTCCTGGGAACCATGGAAAGGTAAGGATGAGGTTGCTTTATTATTTTTCTTTTATTGCAGGAGATCGTTGGCTTCAGCTGGAATGGGCGTGATGGTAAGTATGGTTTAATTTAGAACAATAAAGAATTGTGTCTTTATTTCAATTAAAGGACTTTATTCTGGGTGTTTGTGTTTTTTTTTTAACTTTGACTATGGGGTTAGTAATGGGGGTGTCTTATAGACGCCTCTCCATTACTAACCTGGGCTTGATGTCAGCTGGCATTATAAGCTGACATCAACCCCAACCCTATTACCCCCTGCCACCGCACCAGGGCAGCGTGGAAGAGCGAGGCTAAGTGCCAGAATTGGCGCATCCTATGGATGCGCCATTTCTGGGGCGGCTGACGGCTGGTGTTTCTAGCCTGGGAGGAGGCCAATATTCATGGCTCCCTTCCTGGGCTATTAATATCAGCCCCCAGCTGTCTGCCTAGCCTTTGCTAGCTATTAAATTAGGGGGGACCCCACGTCATTTTTTTGGGGGGGGTCCTCCATTTTAATAGCTAGTAAAGGCTAGGTATTCAGCTGGGGGCTGATATTAGTAGCCTGGGAAGCTCCGTGGGTATTACCCCCTTCCCAGGCTTCAAACATCTGCCCCAGCCGTCTGCTTAACCTCCGCTAGAGACTAAAATTACGGGGAATCCCACGCCAATTTTTTTTAATAATAAATCCTTTATTTTAATACTAAATGACAAGTACAGTAACCAACACTATCACTGTACTTATTATATATGTGACTGACATGTTTCTATCTATCTAATCTATGTGTGATTCTCTATTCCTTCTATTCTAAATTGTCGGGTACAGATGCTGAATTGCCGGACGGCTTTTTTAAAGAGACGGTGCATGAAAACACTATTATTTTTTTTAATAAATCCTTTGCAGTAAATGACAAGTACAGTAAGCAACACTGTCACTGTACTTCATATATATGTGACTGACATGTTTCTATCTATCTAATCTATGTGTGAAGCTCTATTCTGTCTGTTATAAATTGTCGGGTACCGCTGCTGAATTGCCGGCCGGCTTTTTTAAAGAGACGGTGCACGAAAACACTATTATATTTTTTAATAAATCCTTTACACTAAATGACAAGTACAGTAAGCAACACTGTCACTGTACTTCATATATATGTGACTGACATGTTTCTATCTATCTAATCTATGTGTGATGCTCTATTCCTTCATGTCTAAATTGTCGGGTACCGGTGTATGCCGCTGCTGAATTGCCGGCCGGCTTTTTTAAAGAAAGCGTCTTCTGAGTAGTTTGTCAGCTTTTGGACACCTTTGAAGGTGTTTTCTATGTGTTCCTATGTGTTTTTGTTTGCCTGCCATTGGTTTTAACGGTGTTCGACGGTGTTCTAAGGTGTTCGACGAACAGTTCAACGAACAGTTCCTCGAACATCCCCCGGTGTTCGACGAACCGAACCAAACCCGAACACTACGGGGGTGGCTCAACACTACTGAAGATGCACCGGTGACGCACTGATGACACACCAATGATACACTGATAACGCACTGATGACGCACTGATGATGCTCATATCATTTTTTTTAAAGTAAGTTTTCTTGAGCATTGTGCCCTAACTCTTTGTAGACAATTACCATACATTTAGGCCACATGCAGGGCCTAATAGATAAGATTTGTCTCTCACTTTTTTATTGAAAAATAAAGTTGTGGTTATCAAAATATGATGCCATAAAAAAATTTTGGTGAAAAATGCATTTTTGTACATAATACATAAGGAGCAAAACGTAAGAAAAGTACACTGCTCAAACAAATAAAGGGAACACTCAAATAACACATCCTAGATTTATTAACCAATGGAGGCCTGGATTTGGAGTCACCCCCAAAATTAAAGTGGAAAAACACACTACAGGCTGATCCAACTTTGATGTAATGTCCTTAAAACAAGTCAAAATGAGGCTCTGTATTGTGTGTGGCCTCCACGTGCCAGTAGGACCTCCCTACAACGCCTGGGCATGCTCCTGATGAGATTGCGGATGGTCTCTTGTGGGATCTCCTCCCAGACCTGGATTAAAGCATTCACCAACTCCTGGACAGTCTGTGGTGCAACGTGACATTGGTAGATGGAGCGAGACATGATGTCCCAGATGTGCTCAATCGGATTCAGGTCTGGGGAACGGGAGGGCCAGTCCATAGCTTCAATACCTTCAACTTGAAGGAACTGCTGACACACTCCAGCCACATGAGATCTGGCATTGTCCTGCATTAGGAGGAACCCAGGGCCAACCGCACCAGCATACGGTCTCACAAGGAGTCTGAGGATCTCATATCGGTACCTAATGGCAGTCAGGCTACCTCTGGCGAGCACATGGAGGGCTGTGCGGCCCTCCAAAGAAATGCCACCCCACACCATTACTGACCCACTGCCAAACCGGACATGCTGAAGGATGTTGCAGGCAGCAGATTGCTCTCCACGGCGTCTCCAGACTCTGTCACGTCTGTCACATATGCTCAGTGTGAACCTGCTTTCATCTGTGAAGAGCACAGGGCGCCAGTGGCGACTTTGCCAATCCTGGTGTTCTGTGGCAAATGCCAAAGGTCCTGTACGGTGTTGGGCTGTGAGCACAACCCCCATCTGTGGACATTGGGCCCTCATACCACCCTCATGGAGTTGGTTTCTAACCGTTTATGCAGACACATGCACATTTGTGGCCTGCTGGAGGTCATTTTGCAGGGCTCTGGCAGTGCTCCTCCTGTTCCTCCTTGCACAAAGGCGGAGGTAGCGGTCCTGCTGCTGGGTTGTTGCCCTCCTACGGCCCCCTCCACGTCTCCTGGTGTACTGGCCTGTCTCCTGGTAGCGCCTCCAGCCTCTGGACACTACGCTGACAGACACAGCAAACCTTCTTGCCACAGCATGCATTGATGTGCCATCCTGGATGAGCTGCACCCTCTTAGCAACTTCTGTGGGTTGTAGAGTCCGTCTCATGCTACCACGAGTGTGAAAGCACAACCAACATTCAAAAGTGACCAAAATATCAGCCAGAAAGCATTGGTACTGAGATGTGGTCTGTTGTCCCCACCTGCAGAACCACTCCTTTATTGAGTGTGTCTGGATAATTGCCAATAATTTCCATCTATTGTCTATTCCAATTGCACAACAGCATGTGAAATTGATTGTCAATCCGTGTTGCTTCCTATATGGGCAGTTTGATTTCACAGAAGATTGATTTACTTGGAGTTATATTCCATTGTTTAAGTGTTCCCTTTATTTTTTTGAGCTGTGTATACAAATCTGGAATCATTATAATCATACTGACAGAATAAAGTTGATCTGTCAATTACTGTATATTGACTAGTGAACGCCGTAGAAAAGAAATCCCCCAAAAATATGAAAAAAATTATTTCCGATCACCCCCCCTAAAATATGTAATAAAAAATGTTTAATACATCATATGGAACCCAAAATGATGCCATAGAAAAAAAAACAAGTCCAATAAAAAAACAAGGCATTAAACGATGTGTGAAAATGTAAGAGTTACGACTGTTGGAACACAATGAGACAAAATGAAAAAACATTGCTGTTTCCTCAGGTATAAGAAAGTGTAACCATATTGATTGCCATCATTGAGTTAGGCCACCTGGCATTCATTTTAAGGAGGATATATGAATTATGAGAAAAACATAAAAAGTGATGGTAGATGAAATAAGACTCTTCCTAATGCCACATTCACACGTTCAGTATTTGGTCAGTATTTTACATCAGCATTTGTAAGCGAAAACCAGGTGAGGAACAATCAGAGGAAAAGTATAATAGAAACACGTCACCACTTCTGTATTTATCACCCACTCCTGGTTTTGGCTTACAAATACTGAGGTAAAATACTCAACGTGAGCAGGTGGCCTTAACACAGATTTTATCTTCATTCTACCAGAGTATGGTGAGATTCCCTTCTCTGAGAGTTATCAGCTATGTGTGAATGCGGTGGGTACAGATTTTATGCAACGTCTATATGGTAAAGTGGAGACTTGGCAGGATTTGGCCTATTTTGCTTTTTTAAATAAAGTAAAGAATTACATCTTTTGTGAAAAGCACACTTGTATTGGCCTCTTTTTGTCTCCCTCTTCTCCCCTGTCTCCCTACGCACCAAACACCATGGGGAACATCAACCACATCGCACATCATAGGGGAGGAGAAACTAAAAAACAACGTTTTAACCCCCGCACAACCACAGCCATGTGTCCTCTTAAATGTGTGAGTCGTCAGGCACGGCCACCACCGACAGTGTATCGAGGACCACAGACGATCCGACCCTTGCCTGGCGTACTGGAAGGTTCCCATCCACCCTGCGCTCCGGCGTACCACACATGAATGACATATCGCTGTTGTAACTTGATTATTGTGCTTTACTTCCCATTCTATTAAAGTAAATGCTGTGTCCTAAAGATTGCTTAGCTTATGCCACTCCCAGTGCCATTTTCAGCTGACCAGGGGAATGGATAGAACATCCACCAATCTCATATTGATGACCAGTGTTATAGATCATCAATATTTCAGTCCTAGAAAACCCTTTTAACAGACAACATAATTCATGCTATTTTGTTCAGTGTTTGCTTACTGGACGATTCCTGAACACAAACATTAGGCCTTGTTGGAGAGGCCTACAAATTTCATAGGATTTTTTTGCAGCCTGGTCAGTGAGAACAAATGGCGGTATGATGGCATATGCCTGCAAACTTATAGGGTGAAGATATTTGTTTAGGTGACTCATTATGGAGGAACTAATCAGACTCCCAATTATGGTAATTGTTACTTCATTCAGTGAGACTGTAGACCAGTGATCCTCAACCTTTCTTACCTTGGTAGCCACATTCAGCTCTGAGAAAGGGTCGTGAACCACAACGTGAGCCCCCAGAATAGTGACATCTAGCGCCTACCTCCCCCAGAGCAGGACACCCAGAGTCCCCATTATCGGTATAATGACAGCCAAAGCTTCCCCACGGAAATCACACCAAGGTAGAACACTTACATCTAGGGGTCCCAACCTTACCTTCATTCCCACAACACTATCGCATTCAACTTCAAGCCCCCCATATATCTGGCAGTATCCTCCTATATCCAGCTTAGCACTTAATTTATCTCTCCAACCCCAAGGCCAGTATAATCGCATCCAGGTCTACTCTTCATAGGCAGCCTCAAGCCATACATCATGGTCCCGCGAGCCATATGTGGCTCCCAACCAACAGGCTGGGGATCGCTGCTGTAGATAAATGGATATTATTTTTTATATTTTTGATCTTCTTGATTGATATGTGTTTTATATGGTCTGTACCATTTATTTGTATTATATGTATGCCTTAGATGTAGATCTCTAAACACACAAACCACATTTATGCAGAAATTGTAAAAGGTTCACAAACGTTCTTGCACTATTGATCAAATACTGCTATGCAATGGAATGTAGTATACACAGTAGAATGTTTTCTATGGTATATAGTGTGTGCATACAGCATATTGCCGCATAAAAAAACAAAGTTGTCATTTTGTAATGTTGGGAGCCTATTTCAGACTCACATTGTAAAATGAGGCACTATTATTTCACTGTACAAGAGAACACATTCAGTGCCACAATGTAAATTGTAAGGTTTCTCCTGTTATTTCATCATGCCTCGGGCCTCATTTACACGTATGTGAAAAAATGGTACCGTGTCATCAGTGTTTTGGATCAGTGTGTCCTCAGTGTTCGGTCCATGTGTACATTTTTACCATCAGTGTGTCATCAGTGTATGGTCTATGTGTCCGTATTTACCATCAGTGTCATCAGTGTATGGTCTATGTGTCCGTATTTACCCTCAGTGTCTCATCAGTGCATGGTCTGTGTGTCCGCTTTTACCATCAGTGTGTCATCAGTGTATGGTCCGTGTATCCATTTTTACCATCAGTGTGTGGTTCGTGAGTCTGTTTTTACCATCAGTGTGTCATCAGTGTACAGTCCATGTGTACGTTTTTACCATCAGTGTGTCATCAGTGTACGGTCCATGTATCCGTTTTTACCATCAGTGTGTCATCAGTGTATGGTCCATGTGTCCGTTTTTACCATCAGTGTATGGTCCATGTGTTCGTTTTTACCATCAGTGTATGGTCCATGTGTCAGTTTTTTCCATCAGTCATCAGTGTATGGGTTGTGTGTCCATTTTTACCATCAGTCATCAGTGTGTCATCAGTGTGTCATCAGTGTATAGGTCGTGTGTCCATTTTTACCATCAGTCATCAGTGTGTCATCAGTGTATGGGTCATGTGTCCATTTTTACCATCAGTCATCAGTGTGTCATCAGTGTGTCATCAGTGTATGGGTCATGTGTCTGATTTTCCCATCAGTGTGCCATTAGTGTATGGGTCATTTGTCCATTTTTACCATCAGTGTGTCATCAGTGTATGGGTCATGTGTCTGATTTTCCCATCAGTGTGCCATTAGTGTATGAGTCATTTGTCCGTTTTTACCATCTGTGTGTCATCAGTATTTTTCACAAATGAATAAATAAATAAATTACAAAACTTCTCCTATTCTTTGCATTGATAAATACGGACAGCACACAGATGGTACACTGAAGCCATCCATGTGCTGTACGTGTTTTTCATGGAACCATAGACTCATAATGCTACTTTTCATCTGTGATACGATAAAAAACAGACATGTCTCCGTGAGTTTTGCACAGACACACCGCTTGTGAAAAAACGCATACATGTGAACAGCATCATAGACTAATTGGTACATGTTCTGGATAGAACACACACGGGCGTGTGAATGAGGCCTTATAGTGCATAGTAGAGGCTGTTATCTGAAGGTTACGGAGACCATAAAATATCCTGTGGTTCGCGCACCAGGAATCAGGATATATTTTTATTTATAAAGTTACATAGTTTGTTCTCAATTGCATTTGGTTAATAAAAAAATGATCAGATAATGTTTTGGCAAGATTGTGTACAGTGCTTTTGCATTTCTTTTATGATTGTGTTCACTAAGATTTATTAAGTGTTGTCTTTATCAACACTATAATTTTGGACTGTTTTGTGGTTTTTTGTTTTCTAGAACTGGAGTGAACTAAACTTACATACTTTACACATCTCTTAAAGTAACTTGGAAATCAAGTCTGCAATTGTCCTGCCAAACGTGAAATTGCTTTAAACATGGATTTTTTTGTGTTTTTGGATGGCTCCCAGTAATGTCTCTATGAATCAGCCTTGTCAGACATCCACTTCTTCATTGATAACATACTTTTCATGAAATAATTAAATTATATTACACATAAAATATTATGATATTAATCACACCATGAAAATAAAACAATAATCCTTTTTAAATGTATTTTAAAATATTTTAGTAATGGTTATTTTAGTTATCACTATACAAACTAAAATTACCGAACATTGAATTGTAGGCAGGTCACCCCTAGCGTCAAATGATATTAAAGCGTTATTCCCATAATCACATTATTTTTCACAAAGGACAGTAAATATATACTTATTATTAGTATACAGACTAAGCCCAAGATAAAGTGTCCTTCTCATGCCTTCTTCTTTTTTCATATCTATCTGCCACTTTCTATACGTCCAGCTTCTCGCCTAATTGACAGTCTTCTGTGTACACCGCTAAAACTACATTTCTCAGTAGTACCCAGCTTCTCCTAGTGCTGCAGGCCCCCTCCCTATCCTATTGTATACTCCTGAGGAGCCCTACTTCTCTGAGTTATCATCACGCTAATCTAAGAGTACAAGTTACCTTATGCTTCTGTGTACTCCATGCTCTTGTACAGTACCGTGACTGGCATCTACATCAGTATAACTACCTGTGTGGTTTTACATTATTGTTATCTGGTTAATAACAGAGAGAAACTTTCCTGCATTCATCCTCAATGAAGCGTGTTATTACTGGGCAGTGCAGAGCTGAGCTGTAATTGTTGCCTGCTGCTGACAGGTCTGTGATGTGAAACTGTAAATGTTGCTTCTTTGATGCATATGGAAGAGGATTATCTTCTGCCATATTAATAATCAGAGGAGCATTTGCAGTTTGATATCACTGATCTTTCAGTAACAAACAGCAAACACAGCTCAAGCTCAGCTTTGCTCTGCCTAGTAGTTACAAGCTCCACCAGTGGCGTAACTAGAGTTCAATGGGCCCCAGTGCAAGATTTGGACTGGGTTTCCCCCCATCCTGGTGTGTGTCTATGCGTGTATGTATGTGTGTGTGTGTATATATATATATATATATATATAGATAGATAGATAGATAGATAGATAGATAGATAGATAGATAGATAGATAGATAGATAGATACAGTATAGACCAAAAGTTTGGATGCACCTTCTCATTTAAAGATTTTTCTGTATTTTCATGACTATGAATATTGTACATTCACACTGAGGGCATGCACAACACAACTGATGGTCCCAACCCCATTTATAAGGCAAGAAATCCCACTTATTAAACCTGATAGGGCACACCTGTGAAGTGAAAACCATTTCCCGTGACTACCTCTTGAAGCTCATCAAGAGAATGCCAAGAGTGTGCAAAGCAGTCATCAAAGCAAAAGGTGGCTACTTTGAAGAACCTAGAATATAAGACATATTTTCAGTTGTTTCACACTTTTTGTTAAGTATATAATTCCACATGTGTTAATCCATAGTTTTGATGCCTTCAGTGTGAATGTACAATTTTCATAGTCATGAAAATACAGAAAAATCTTTAAATGAGAAGGTGTGTCCAAACTTTTGGTCTGTACTGTGTATGTGTATATATATATATATATATATATATATATATATATATATATATATATATATAGCCTCAATCCTTATATATATGTTCCCCTTGCTGGCTCCATCCTGGTATACCGTATATATTCCCCATCCTAGTATACATGTCTCTTATACTGGGACCCATCCTGGTATATACATCCCCATCCTCCTATGCGTGTCCCTTATCCTGGACCCCATCCTGATATAAATATCCCTCATACTGATATGTATGTTCCCCATCCTGGTATATATGTCCCTTATCCTGGGCCCCATACTGATATATATATCCCTATCCTGGTACATGTGCCCCTTATCCTGGTCCTCATCCTGGTATATATATCCCCTATACTGGTATTATTTATGTATGTATATAATATCTATATATACAGTATGTATATAATGTATATAATATACACTGCTCAAAAAAATAAGGAGAACACTAAAATACCACATCCTAGATATCACTGAATGAAATATTCCAGTTGCAAATCTTTATTCATTACATAGTGGAATACGTTGAGAACAATAAAACATTAAAAATGAACAATGTAAATCAAAATTAATATCCCATGGAGGTCTGGATTTGGAATGATACTCAAAATCAAAATGGAAAATCAAATTACAGGCTGATCCAACTTCAGTGGAAATGCCTCAAGACAAGGAAATGAGGCTCAGTATTGTGTGTGGCCTCCACGTGCCTGGATGACCTCACTACAATGCCTGGGCATGCTCCTGATGAGGCGGCAGATGGTCTCCTGAGGGATCTCCTCCCAGACCTGGATTAAAGCATCAGTCAACTCCTGGACAGTCTGTGGTGCAGCGTGGCGTTGGTGGATGAAACGAGACATGATTTCCCAGATGTTCTCGATTGGATTCAGGTCTGGGGAATGGGAAGGCCAGTCCAAAGCATCAATGCCTTCATCATGCAGGAACTGCTGACACACTTCAGCCACATGAGGCCTCGCACTGTCATGCATCAGAAGCAACCCAGGGCCCAATGCACCTGGATATGGTCTCACAATGGGTCTGAGGATCTCATCCCGGTACCTAATGGCAGTCAGGGTACCTCTGGCTAGCACATGGAGGTCTAGGCAGCCCTCCAAAGGAATGCCTCCCCACTCCATTACTGACCCACTGCCAAACTGGTCATGCTGGTGGGTTGTTTCCCTCCTATGGCCTCTCCACATCTCCTGGTGTACTGGCCGGTCTCCTGGTATCTGCTCCATGTCACAGACATTGTGCTGACAGACACAGCTACCTTTCAGTTTGCATTGATGTGTTTTCCTGGATGATCTGCACTACCTGAGCAACTTCTGTGGGTTGTACTGTAGACACCGCATTATGCTACTGTACCACTAGGGGTGAAATCAATGACAAAATGCAAAAGTGACCCAAACAACAGCCAAAAAGGATCAGAACAGAAAAAAGGTCTTTGGTCACCAACTGCAGAACCACTCCTTCACAGGGAGTGTCTTGCTAATTGCCTATCATTTCTACCTGTTGTCTTTTCCATTTACACAAAAGCAGGAGAAGTTGATTCACAATCAGTGTTGCTTCATAACTGCACATGTTGATTTCACAGAAGTGTGATCGACTTGGAGTTACATTGTGTTGTTTAAGTGTTCCCTTTATTTTTGAGCAGTGTGTATATATATCCCCCGTCCTAGGCCCCATTCTGGTATATTTTCCCTATTCTGCAGCATAAAAAAAATAAACCATTATATTCACTTTCTCTCCGCTCCCCCTCCGCGAAGTGTCCTTTTCAGTAGCCAGCAGCTGACTTCAGCGTGCAAGCGACTGGAGTGCATGACATCACTGCCATGCGCCCCCAGCCATGTGCATGCCAACATCAGCTGCTGACCTCTGAGCCGCGATAAACTTCAACTGAATGTGCGTCTTCGGATGCACATCCAGTTGAAGATTGTGCTGGCATCGTTGGGTCCCCACCTGCATGGGCCCGGTTGCTACCTTTGTGACTGTAGTGGTTCCCCACCTGATTTCGTTGTTGAGTGCAGAGGAGCTGAGCTCTGCCAGAAACCAGCTAATAATGATGTAAAACCACACAGACAGTTATATTGATGTTGATGGCAGAAGATAAGGTGGGTAAAGCAAGGTACAGTACAGTAACATACATTACACAGAAGAAGCAAGGTACAGTACAGTAACATACATTACACAGAAGAATAGAGTGTGTTCTACCTTTAGAATACACTCTGTCAGAGGATCAGTCACAGCAGAGCTGTGCTAGCAGGTACCCAGCTGAGGGATACTGCACTGTGCATAGTCATCCAGGAGCACTGGAGCTATAACAGGATGATTCCATGGCAATTGGAGGTTAAAAAGGGCCTGACGGGTCATCCTTGGGTGTTGATATGTGCAAAACAGGAGAGATTTAAAAATGACTTATTTGGAACAGATAAATATATGTGATTTGTGTACATACTTAAAAGACCACATTTTGATTTGGGTAATAACTTTTAGTATAAATATTACCTGTAATCATTAATGAATATAGACACTGAACCCATTTTAGTGATTTTTAGAAGATGATGTGAAGGAAGGGAAAGCTATGAAGATGAGGATAAACTAAGTTAAGTGGCATTACTAAAGAATGGTTGAAGATGGTCATACACGTGACATTGCTTTTTGGCTGAATGCTTGTTCAGCTCCACAGTAAACAGACAGTGCATGCTCAATTCAGCCAGGCCTGCATGTTTATGTAGATGTCGAGAAATGACATGCTGTTATCAGACACCTCTAGAACTGACTCATGACCCATGACTCATGAATAAAAAGATTAGGCATGTTAAAATTCAATATGCCTGATCCTTCTTTTCTCCAGCTATCACTTTTGACTTTATTTATATTCCATTTTATATTACAATTGATGTAGTAGTGTAGCAACAAACCTCAATCATCAGTTAAATTAATTGAAATATCAAGCCATAGTAGTTACACGTAAAAGGTTGGCAGTTGGCAGAACTTAACTTTATACTTTGTGACTGTGCATGTTTTATGGCGGGTGGAATAATTATAGAATATATATATATGTGGCACCCCAGGGGTCGGGTTTCCACAGTAACAACAATGTTATGTCTGAGAGCAGGTGGGAGGTCTCTTGGTCAGGAATCCTATGCATGCCACACCTCCTGCCCAGTCCTGGGAGGGGAAGAACTTCCCCTGTAAAAACCTGGGGCTGAGGCAGGGTTAGAGAGTTGAGAGGGAGAGTGCAGCCAGGAGGGCTGACAGGGAGCTGTGGCTCCGGCTGGGCCCAGCTCCTGGGCCATGCCAGAAGTAGAGACAGAGAAGAGAAGCAGCTATGGGAAGAAACAACAGGAGCTCTGTGGGAGCAGTGCTACAAGGAGTCAGGGGCTGGCAGCTGCAGAGCTCGCCCTGACTGAGAAGTTATCACCGGACCCGGAGTCCGAGGCTGTGGAGACTAACTCCTACCCAGCAGCAGAATCCGTCAGGCAGGGGATTTCAGGTCCTCTGGCCAAGAAACCCGAAGGCACGGTCACACGCATGGGACCAGCACCGCCATCGTGGAGCGGAAGCTACTAGAAGGCCCCGAGTCACCGGCCATACGGGTGAGCACCACACGGTACACTCAGGGACGTGGGCTACTTATACCCGCCTCTAGCAAGGTAGCCAGAAGAGTACAGTTAGTTTGGGAGGCCTACAACTCCGCCTGGCCAGGGGAGATCCCATCTGCTCAAGGACTGACCAGGCCCCAACCGCTAGCCAGTACTCCGGGAGGGTCTATCTTTGTCACCAGTAAAGACCCTGAACTACACCGCATCGTCTCTGAGTGGTTCCTGCTACCCCCATCATCCACGTCGGCTGCCCTGAGGCCATACCCCTCCCGTTGGGGGTTATACTATCACGCTGCACAATCCTACCACCGGCCTCAGCGGTCTGCCCTGCAGCAGCAGCTCCTTAGCTGTACTCAACGGGTGGCGTAGTCGTCCAACATCTACCGCTGATACGGCGCCACTTAGTCTGACTCCCTGGGCACGGACCGGATCACCGCCACGAGACTACAACCCTCAACAGATCCGGCTCCGGGTAAGCTCCCGCGTGCGCAACGCTGCGCGACACAGGCCCAGGGGCGCGTCAACTTTTGGCGTAGTCGGCAGGATTTCGTGCCCGCAACCACCGGGTACTGCGTGCCTGAAAAATACTGTTCAAACTTACCTGTGGTGAAGATTCCCGCCATCCGGCGCCATCTTCCGCTTCCTTCCCGCCATCGGTGGAGTTTTCCCGCCATCCGGCGCCATCTTCAGCCTTCTTCCCGCCATACGTGGAGTTTTCCCGCCATTGGACGCCATCTTGAGGACGCCGCGCGGGAAGAAGAGGGGCGTGGACTCCGAAAGCGCGTGAGAACTGAAGCCCCGCCTCACGTCCGGACGTTGCGTAAGGTCCTGGAAGGAGCCCAGCAGACGCCGACGTCACAGGAGCGCGACGGAAGGTCCTCAACCCTGACGATCCACTGCGGAGCCGCGGCCTACGGAAGAGGATCATCGCAAGGTAGGCCACGGTCCACTAGTGGGGAGAAGGATGCCGGATACGGAGGAGAGCTTCACCGCTTCAACCCCCGCCAGCGCCACCGCTGTTGCGGTCATGCCTTTCACCATGCCCTATATCCCGGGGGCAGCCTGGCTACCCCAGTACTCAGGGGAGTCACATACCCTGCATGACTTTAGAGAAAAGCTGGATAGCCTCTTCCAGGTGTATCCCCTCACAGGGGAGCAAAAAGTGAGCATCCTGGTGGCCCAATTAACCGGGGCAGCCCAAAGGGAGGTAAAGTCCTGGCCACCTGGGAGGAGGACTGTCGCAGAGATACTAACCCAGCTAACCGAGGAGGAGCTGCAGTACTACCAATACGAGGAAAGCCAAGAGGACCCGGACGGGTCTGAGGACTACCCTCAGGAGGGAGCACAAAGAGGACATAGCTACTGAAGGGAAGTAGCGTGAATAAAGAGCTGTAAATAGTTACCCGTAAGGGTACAAGGACTGCTGCTAATTAAAATATGGTCCCCGTTGGGATTAGTGAATTGTTCCCCATGTGCCCCTATCTTAAACCAGGCTGAGGACTGTGAGCAGCCATTCCTTATCCCCACTGGCCGAGGACTGAGAGCGGCCATATCCTGTAAATAATTATGTGTTTCTAGTTATTTTTAGGAGTCCTTGGTGGATTTACCGGGAATCCTTGTACAATTGGTTGGAGCGTAACCCAGGAATGGACTAAAAGACTGTTAAGGACTCGGGGCAGGACAGACCCCTACCTGGTTACGTCTCCCTGTTTTGGTGAAATGGACACCTTGCTTTTCTTCAAAGACTGCACCCGGTTGCGGACACGCCGTAACCATCTTTATGTGTTTTTCTTATTGTATTATTATTGTTTATACCTTATGTTTTTCTAAAAATATGTTTAGTCCCGGAGTACTAAATTTCACTAGGGGGGAATGTGGCACCCCAGGGGTCTGGTTTCCACAGTAACAACAATGTTATGTCTGAGAGCAGGTGGGAGGTCTCTTGGTCAGGAATCCTATGCATGCCACACCTCCTGCCCAGTCCTGGGAGGGGAAGAACTTCCCCTGTAAAAACCTGGGGCTGAGGCAGGGTTAGAGAGTTGAGAGGGAGAGTGCAGCCAGGAGGGCTGACAGGGAGCTGTGGCTCCGGCTGGGCCCAGCTCCTGGGCCATGCCAGAAGTAGAGACAGAGAAGAGAAGCAGCTATGGGAAGAAACAACAGGAGCTCTGTGGGAGCAGTGCTACAAGGAGTCAGGGGCTGGCAGCTGCAGAGCTCGCCCTGACTGAGAAGTTATCACCGGACCCGGAGTCCGAGGCTGTGGAGACTAACTCCTACCCAGCAGCAGAATCCGTCAGGCAGGGGATTTCAGGTCCTCTGGCCAAGAAACCCGAAGGCACGGTCACACGCATGGGACCAGCACCGCCGTCGTGGAGCGGAAGCTACTAGAAGGCCCCGAGTCACCGGCCATACGGGTGAGCACCACACGGTACACTCAGGGACGTGGGCTACTTATACCCGCCTCTAGCAAGGTAGCCAGAAGAGTACAGTTAGTTTGGGAGGCCTACAACTCCGCCTGGCCAGGGGAGATCCCATCTGCTCAAGGACTGACCAGGCCCCAACCGCTAGCCAGTACTCCGGGAGGGTCTATCTTTGTCACCAGTAAAGACCCTGAACTACACCGCATCGTCTCTGAGTGGTTCCTGCTACCCCCATCATCCACGTCGGCTGCCCTGAGGCCATACCCCTCCCGTTGGGGGTTATACCATCCACGCTGCACCATCCTTCCACCGGCCTCAGCGGTCTGCCCTGCAGCGGCAGCTCCATAGCTGCATTCAACGGGTGGCGTAGTCGTCCATCATCTACCGCTGATACAGCGCCACTTAGTCTGACTCCCTGGGCACAGACCGGATCACCGCCACGAGACTACAACCCTCAAGAGATCCGGCTCCGGGTAAGCTCCCGCGTGCGCAACGCAGCGCGACACAGGCCCAGGGGCGCGTCATATATATATATATATATATATATATATATATATATATATATATATATATATATATATATATATATATATATATAATTTCTAAAGGTGCTATTGACATGAAATTCTCACCAGATATTGGCAACAACTCATCCAATCCATACAGTCAATCAAACCATAGATGTCCATAAATTAACACAAGAAAAAACAAGAAAAAAGTATTAAACATGTTTACTGAAATTTAATTAATACTTTGTTCAAAGCGTTTGTTGGTAATGACAGCTTCAAGATGCCTCCTGTATGGAGAAACTAGTCACATGCATTGCTCAGTTTGATTTTGGTCCATTCTTCCACACAAACCCTTTTCAAATTCTGTAGAGTTCCGTGGGCTGCATAAATTTTGTATTGGATTCAGGCCATGTGATTGGCTGGGCCATTCTAGAAGCTTTATTTTATTTCTCTGCAACTAATTGAGAGTTTCCTTGGTTGTGCGTTTGGGATCACTGTCTTGCTGAAATTACCACCCTCATTTCATTTTCATCATCCTGGTAGATGGCAGCAGCTTTTTATCAAGAATGTCTGGATACATTTTTCCATTTACCTTTTCTTCAATCATATGACGTTTGCCAGCGCCGTATGCTGAAAAACAGCCCTACACCATGATGTTCCCACCTCCAAACTTCAATGTTGGTATGGTGTTTTTGGGGTGGTATGCAGTGTATTTTGGCCTCCAAACATGATGAGTATTGTGGCCTCCAAACATGATGAGTATTGTGGCACCCAAAGAATTCAACTTTAGCTTGGTTTTAGACAAGCTTGTCTAATTGTTGTTGAGCAAACTTTAAACACGCTTGAACATGCTTTTTGTTCAGTAACAGAGTCTTGCGTGGTAAGTATGCATACAGGCAGTGGAGGTTGAGTGCATTACTTAGTGGGATTTTTTAAACAATTGTACCGGCTGATTCCAGGTCTTTCTGTAGTTCTCCACAAGTGGTCCTTGGCCCTTGGACAACTCTTCTGATAAGTCTTTTCACTCCTTGGTGTGAAATCTTGCGGGGAGCACTTGTTCGTGGCCAGTTAAAGGTGAAATTATGTTCTTTCCAGTTCTGAATTATGGCCCCAACAGTGCTCACTGGAACCTTCAGTAGTTTAGAAATTCTTCTGTAACCAAAGCCATCAGTATGTTTTGCAACAATAAAGTTGTGAAGGTCTTAAGACAGCTCACTGGTTTTACCCATCATGAGATGTTTCTTTTGTGGCACCTTGGTAATGAGACACCTTTTTATAGGCCATCAGTTGGACCAGCTGACATTATTTTTACTAAGTGGCAGGATTTCTTTCTTATTACTGATAGATTTCAACTGGTGTCATGACTTTTCCATGGCTCTTTGAACCTCTCAATCTTAATAAGTTCAAATACAGGCTGAACAAGCTTAAAGAGGTTGTCCACTACTATAGAACATGCCCCCCATTGATGTAAATGGTGGAAATAAGATTTTTAGCAAATGCCTTGCACTGTCAATCTTGCCTGTGAGCGGCGATATCGCTGACCGCTCACAGGCATCACGTGACCCCGGCTGCAACCGGACGTGACCCAGTGACGCGCTCCCCGCATCAGTAGTGGACAACTTCTTTAATAAACGAAAGCTCAGTCACTCCTGACTTCTAAAGGATATTACCTTCATCCAGTTACTCCTCAATGTGGAAGGATTCTTGTGAAGTCATTAGTGTATTGGATTGTATTTGGAAGTACTGTGACAGTGTTTCCTCCTTTTTTCTTTTTTTCATGTAACATGTACATACAGTACAGACCAAAAGTTTGGACACACCTTCTCATTTAAAGATTTTTCTGTATTTTCATGACTATGAAAATTGTACATTCACCCTGAAGGCATCAAAACTATGAATTAACACATGTGGAATTATATACTTAACAAAAAAAGTGTGAAACAACTGAAAATATGTCTTATATTCTAGGTTCTTCAAAGTAGCCACCTTTTGCTTTGATGACTGCTTTGCACACTCTTGGCATTCTCTTGATGAGCTTCAAGAGGTAGTCACCAGAAATGGTCTTCCAACAATCTTGAAGGAGTTCCCAGAGATGCTTAGCACTTGTTGGCCCTTTTGACTTCACTCTGCGGTCCAGCTCACCCCAAACCATCTCGATTGGGTTCAGGTCTGGTGACTGTGGAGGCCAGGTCATCTGGCGTAGCACCCCATCACTCTCCTTCTTGGTCAAATATCCCTTACACAGCCTGGAGGTGTGTTTGGAGTCATTGTCCTGTTGAAAAATAAATGATGGTCCAGCTAAACGCAAACTGGATGGAATAGCATGCCGCTGCAAGATGCTGTGGTAGCCATGCTGGTTCAGTATGCCTTCAATTTTGAATAAATCCCCATCAATGTCACCATCAAAGCACCCCCACACCATCACACCTCCTCCTCCATGCTTCACGGTGGGAACCAGGCATGTAGAGTCCATCCGTTCACCTTTTTTGCGTCGCACAAAGACACGGTGGTTGGAACCAAAGATCTCAAATTTGCACTCATCAGACCAAAGCACAGATTTCCACTGGTCTACTGTCCATTCCTTGTGTTCTTTAGCCCAAACAACTTTCTTCTGCTTGTTGCCTGTCCTTAGCAGTGGTTTCCTAGCAGCTATTTTAACATGAAGGCCTGCTGCACAAAGTCTCCTCTTAACAGTTGTTGAAGAGATGTGTCTGCTGCTAGAACTCTGTGTGGCATTGACTAGTGTTGAGCCACCCCCGTAGTGTTCGAGTTCGGTTCGGTTCGTCGAACACCCGTGTGTTCGCCGAACTGTTCGTCGAACTGTTCGTCGAACACCTTCGAACACCGTTAAAACCAATGGCAGGCAAACAAAAACACATAGAAACACATAGAAAACACCTTCAAAGGTGTCCAAAAGCTGACAAACTGCTCAGAAGACATAACTAACACATGGAAAAGTGACAAGTACATATAGTCATGCGAAAATAAAAGAGGTGGAGGAGTAAAAGGAGGGGGAGACACAGATATAGGCATGTCATGCCCTTCTAAAATCCAAAAAGTGAGAAGCCGACACGGCCAGTCCGCTCCTGCCCGTGCCACCTCCGTGTCGCTGGGTTTGTGCCAGAGCCGCGGTGAACCCTGACGGCCAGCCCCCCTCTCCCAATACTGGTGCCTGTCCGCTGGTGGGTCGAGCGAGCCCCCCTGTGGTGGAGGCAGCTCTAAGCTTTTTAATTTAAATTGTCTCTCTAATTTGAATGAATACACTTTAAATCCATTTACAAGGATCTATTGGAGGGCAAGTCTCATGCCAGCAGCCGCGGTAATTCCAGCTCCAGTAGCGTCCACTAAAGCTGCTGCAGTTAAAAAGCTTTTATAAGGATCGAGCTCGGCTGTCCACCGCAAGGCATCCTACTGCCAGTCCCAGCCCCTATGCCTTGGGGTGCCTCCTGATGCTCTTCACTAAGTATCCCATGGTCCCGAAGCATTTCCTTTGAAAAAATGAAGTGTCTAAACTACAGGTGGTGCAGCTTGCTTAACAGCCGGGATAATCCGCTCACTAGCAGACACTGCTACTAGGCACAAAGTATTTCCTGGGCTAGATGCAGTTAAAAATTTGTAATTAGATACTCTCGTTGGATGCTGAGAAAGCATTCCATGGAGTCTCCTGGCACGCCATATATGATTCTCTTAAAAAGCTTGGGGTAGGGGTCTAGGGGACCCTTTTATAGCCAAAATCACGGCCCTGTATCGCAATATGTCACCTAGGCTGAAGATAAATGGAACTGTAGCACCCTGAGGGCTCGGTTGCTACAGACGTATTGCACCTCACCCAGAGGTGTGATATCTCACTCTCAGGTAAGGATGGAGTGTGGATCAGGACCCGACACCTGCATGCATTACACCACATTGCCGTGGGGCAGGGCGACCAATATGCCCCTGAGATGGGCACGACAGTCCCTGTCCCTGGCTGGAGTGGGGGGAGGGAACACTGAGGAAGGGGAACCCTGTAGTGCAGGAGCAGGGAGGAAGCAGTTCCTGGGTGCATTGAGAAGGGAGTATAAAAGGTGGGCACCATCTTAGTTCAGTGCAGAGAAGTCTGAGCAGAAGTGGCAGGGAGCAGGGGCTCTGCATGAGCTCTGCTCCGGAGGCGGGCCTAGTAACAGAGGCCCAGGCCTGGAAGAGGGAGAAGGAAGGAAGAGGAGCGGAGAAGGCTCCAGGAACGAGGAATGAAGGGATCCCAGGGGTGCGGACGGGCGAGTCGCCACCGCACGCCCGAATCCACCGCGTGGAGGGGTCAGGCCAAAGGGGGAGACCGGTCCCCGAACTAGTGGAGGCAGGAAACGACCCTCAGCTAGAAACCGGAGGTTCTGACATTTTATGTGGCGCAGCCCCTCGCTACACCCGCTAGGAAGGCACCACATAGGGTCAGGGAAACTGGCGCCAAGTTTACCAAGAGGAGGCCCGAGGCAGCCGGACAGAAGTGTTGGTAAGAAAGGCCAGACAAAGGACACACAAAGGGGGTCCTGTGAAGTGCTCCAAAGTTATCTGGGAGTTGTCTGAGCCCCTCACCTGGTGAGCACAGTACGACGTGGGCAGCCGTTACCTGCAGACGTGGTCTGGATAATAAGAACTGTGAGTAAAGGCCCTGAACTGCATCACTGACTCCGTGTCGTTACTGCTGCTGCCCTGCACCATCACCCCCATCCTCCGCATACACTGCCCTGAGGCTATACTCCTCCCGTGGGGAGTTATGCTACGCTCTGCTGCACCCACAACACCAGCCTCAGCGGTCTGCCCTGTAGCGGCGGTTCACTCTGACCGCAATCCACGGGTGGCATAGTCGGACATTTAAACATGAAAACCACATAAATAGTTCCGCCACTGGTTTGACCGCCCTGAGCCACGGAACTGGGTCGCCGCCACGAAGTCTACAACCACCAGCATCCACCAAAAAGGGTCCGGCTCCGGGTGTCCCAAGGTCCAGGGGGTGCGTCAGAACATTTTCATCACCTTTCACAATCACCAATGGGACAAGGCAGTGATGTCCTCTGTCCCCTCTCTTATACATCCTAGTGACGGAGCACCTGCTCTCATCAATTCGCCATAACCCCAATATTAGGTGGATTGAGGTGGGAGGCACCGAGTACAAGTGCTCTCTATTTGCTGATGATGTCCTAGTATATATCACTCAATCACATATATCCATCCATGCTGTTATGGCTGAAATAGATCACTTTGTTACATGGTAAAATTTTAAAATCAATGCAGCGAAGTCTGAGGCCCTCGATGTCTCCCTCCCTAAATCCATATAGGATTCCATCCAGTCCAACTTTCCCTTTGCCTGGCCCTCACAGGGTATCAAATACTTAGGAATTCCTATTCATAGAGACCTCTCCCATCTATGTTATCTTAATTTTGGGCCCTTTATTGAACAACTCCATACAAACCACGGTTGGCAAGTTAGAACTGTAAGATTCACTACGTGAACCACTGGTGTTTTGTGGAAAAGCACATGTACACTGCGTTCCAAATTATTATACAAAAAGTGTTTAGGAGTGATAAGGGAAGAATTTGTTTGTTTGTCAGTTAAACTCATTGATGGTGATGTGTGTCAGGGCTCTTTATATCACTGTAAGCAATTGCAGACACCTGTGCTAATTAGTTTGGCAGGTGTGTCCAATGAAAGGCAAGACTACTTAAGAAGGCTCTCTCACATTATTAAGCAGCCTACATTTTCTGCCAAAATGGGAAAGAAAAAGGATGTGTCGGCTGCTGAGAAGCAACAAATTGTGGAGTGTTTAGGTCAAGGCATGACTACAATCAACATTGTGCGATGATCAGGATGAAGTGTCTTGGCAATCAAGAAGTATGTAGCTGATTCACAGTACACACGTGTGCGTGCTGATAAGGGCAAATTGAGGACTCTTTCCTACAGGCAATTACGTCAGGTTGAAAGAGCAGCGGCAAAAAAGCCTTGTCATAGCAGCAGACAAGTTTTTGAAGCTGCTTGTGCCTCCAACGTCCCCCGAACAACAAGATGCAGGGTCCTTCAGAGGTTTGCAGCTGTGCATGCGCCATCCTGTCGACCTCCTCTATCCACTTCACACAAGCAGAAACGGCTCCAGTGGGCCAAACATTACATGAAGACTGATTTCAAAACTGTTTTGTTCACGGATGAGTGCCGTGCAGCGCTCGATGGTCCAGATGGATGGAGAGGAGGATGGCTGGTTGATGGACACCCCACGCAAACACGGCTACAGCGCCAACAAGGAGGAGGTGGAGTAATGTTTTGGGCTGGAATCATGGGGAGAGAGATTGTCGGCCCCTTTAGGATCCCTGAAGGCGCTAAAGATGAACTCCATAATGTAGGTGGATTTTCTCAAACAGCACTTCCTGCCATGGTTCAAGAAGAAGAACCGTGTATTTCACAGCAAGATCATTTTTCTGCATGATAATGCACCATCTCATGCTGCACATAAAACATCTGCATCTCTGGCTGATATGGGCATAAAAGGGGACAAACTTATGGTGTGACCCCCATGCTCCCCTGACCTGTACCCCATTCAGAACCTTTGGAGCATCATTAAAAGGAGTGTCTATGATGGCGGGAGGCAGTTCACATCTAAGCAACAGCTCTGGGAGGGTATTCTGTCCTCATGCAAAACAATTGAAGCAGAAACCATCCAAAACCTGACAAATTCAATCGACGAGAGAGTTCAGAAGCTCCTTTCGAACAAGGGGTCCTATGTGAAAATGTAACATCACCTAGAATAAAGTTTTGAGTTGAAAACTGTTTGATTTCAGTTTCTAACAACCAGCTAATGCTTATAATTTCAAAAATGACCATTTTTTTGGTCTTTATTAAAATGAAAAGGTTGATCGAAAAGTTTGGGGGATCTAAGAGTGTGGCAACCCAGTAGTCATGATTACTTCGAATTCTGACAATATGAGGGTCATGCTGCAGGTAGTGCAGCAAGAAGGCACTTATGTGTCTTGCGCATCTCGGAGCCCCAAAATTATTTTCCGGGCTAGATGCAGCTAAAAATTATTATTAATTTTAAATCTGGTGAAGCTTTAGTATAGATGGCCTAATAGGATCAGTGCTGCACACTGCTACAAAGCCCAAATTATTTTCCAGCCAAGATACAGATAAACATGATTAGTAATTTGAAAGCTTAAAACGGTTGGTAGGGTGATTTTAACCAATCATCAAGCTTTTACTCTCCCCAGGATGACACAGGGGTAGAAAAGTCGTTTCGGATCCATGATTTGTTCATCTTTATGAACGTGAGTCTGTCTACATTATCAGTGGAGAGCCGCGTGCGCTTATCTGTCAGCACACCACCAGCAGCGCTGAACACACGTTCAGACAGAACGCTGGCTGCGGGGCATGACAAGATCTCCAAGGCGTAAGTGGCTAGCTCCGGCCATTTATCCAGATTGGAAGCCCAAAAAGAGCAAGGGTCCAGTGACACAGTCGTGGCTTCAATGTTTACTTGGAGATACTCCTGTACCATCGTCTCTAGGCGTTGACTATGTGTCAGACTTCTTGTCTCCTGTGGCCTTGCAAAGGATGGGCTAAAAAAGTGGTGAAATGATTCCGCAAAATTGATGTTACCAGCAGATACTGTGGTTCTGTTACGGTTTGAGTGCTGAACACTTGACGGTCCCACGGTTGGCAAGTTGGAACTGTGAGATTCACTACGTGCACCACTGGTATTTTGTGGAAAAGCACATGTAAGATTCTGCAACAGTCTCTGCTGATACTCCTGCATGCGTGCTTCCCTTTCTATGGCAGGAATAATTTCTGCAAATTTACTTTTGTACCGGGGATCTAACAGTGTGGCAACCCAGTAGTCAGGATTATTTCTAATTCTCACAATTCGAGGGTCATGTTGCAGGTAGTGCAGCAAGAAGGCACTCATGTGTGTTGCGCATCCAGGAGCACCAAGTCCCTGTTGTGTTGGTGGCGAGGTAACAATCATGCTTCCTTCCTCTGTCCTCTCCCCCCAACCTCGCACAACAGAAATGTGATCAAGGTCTCCCTCATCTGATGAGTCTTCCATCAGTTCATCCTCCACTTCTTCCTGGGCTCCTGCACCTTCCTCACTAGTTTGGCTGCTACCATGCGCCCTGGTAAAACCATCTCCCCCACCCTCACATGCCTGCCGCCTTGGTGCTGCCGACCGTCTGGACCTTGCAGATGTTAGCCCTTCCGCATACAACTCCTCCTCCTCTACTTCCTCCACCTCCTCTTGTGCCACCACCTGACTCCGAATTCTGTTTAACATGTGCTCCAGCATGTAAATCACCGGAATAGTCATGCTGATAATGGCATCGTCAGCACTAAACATCTTCGTCGCCATTTCAAAACTGTGCAGAAGGGTGCATAGGTCCCTGATCTGAGACCACTCCTCCAGCGTGATTTGCCCCACCTCTGAATCTCGTTGGCCCAGGCTATACGTCAGAACGTATTGCACCAGGGCTTGTCGGTGCTGCCACAGTCGCTGCAACATGTGCAGAGTTGAATTCCACCGGGTAGGCACATCGCATTTTAGCCGGTGAAGTGGCAGGCCCAACGACTTCTGTAGAGATGTAAGTCGCTGAGCTGCGGGATGCGAACGGTGGAAGTGAGCACACAGCGACCGTGCCCTCTGCAGAAGGCCATCTAGTCTGGGATAGTGGGCTAAAAATTGCTGGACAACCAGGTTCAACACGTGAGCCATACAAGGCACGTGTGTGACATTGCCCCGGCGAAGGGCCGCACCCAGGTTTGCAGCATTGTCGCACACGGCCTTCCCTGGTTTCAGGTCCAGTGGAGACAACCATTCATGTAATTGGTTCTCCAGAGCTGACCACAACTCCTCAGCTGTGTGACTCACATTTCCCAGACATTTCAATGTAAAAACCGCCTGATGACGTTGAGCCCTACTGCCAGCATAGTAAGGAGGTGTGCAGGATCCCTTCTGCGCAGTTAGAAAGCTTGTGGCATGACCAGACAGGCTTTGGGTGCAGGTGGAAGACCGAGAGGAGGTTGAGGAGGCAGAAGCAGTGGAGGAACTTTGACATAAAGAGGATTGACGCACAACTCGTGGGGACGGCAAGACTTGGACAGCAGCCCCTTGTCCTGCTGTCACCATAGTTACCCAGTGCCCAGTCAGCGACATGTAACGCCCCTGTCCATGCCTACTCGTCCAAGTGTCTGTGGTGAAATGCACCCTGTCACACACAGAGTTTCTCAAAGAAGCGGTGATGTTGTGTGCGACATGCTGGTGGAGCGCAGGCACACCTTTCTTTGAGAAGTAGTGCCGACTGGGCATCTGGTACTGGGGCACTGCGACGGACATAAGGTCTCGAAAATCCTCTGTGTCCACCAGGCGGAAAGGCAGCATTTCTGTAGCCAAGAGCTTGCAGATGGTGAAATTCAACCTCTTAGCTTTCTCATGGCTAGGAGGAAATGGTCTTTTACTTGTCCACATCTGAGGGACCGAGTGCTGGCTATTGTGCTTAGACGGGGTTGATAAGGGTGTCCCCGGCAAACTGCCGGTCTGTGAGGAAGATGCAGGCGGACATGTTAGGTTGCCTTGATCCAAAGGTGGTGCTATCGATGTCGGACAGCGCTCAACACCAGCTGGTGTTACCATCTCCAAAGAAAATGATGACCTGCCAATCACGCTGGCTGTTGCGGGTAAAGAGGTGGCAGGTCTGCGCCCCAAAACAGGTGTGACTGCTGTCCCCCCAGTCACAGAGGATGAAGAGGCCGCGGATGCACAAGATATGGCAGACGGTGATTGGCCCGGCCGGCTAGGCCGCATTGTAGCACACTGAGCTTCCCACTGCAACTTATGCTTCATGTCCATGTGCCGGTTCATGCATGAAGTACTCAAACTATGTATTTTTTGGCCTCTACTTAGCTTTTGCTGACAAATGTTACAGATAACACGAGTTGGGTCATCTTTATCGATCTGAAAAAATGCCCAGGCTATGCAAGGCTTAGCACCCATGCGACCTGAAGAGCCACCACGACTTGTGGTGAGAGGCAGAGTTGTGTTTGAGGATGCAGTTGTTGACGTGCTTCCAGTACTACGTCTCTGTCCAGGAAGGCGCAACCTGACCTCGTCGTCACTAGCATCTTCCTCCACCTCCTCTGCTGACCTCATCTCTTGGCTGACTGTGGGTTGACAGTAAGTGGGATCTCCGACCTCATCATCATCACCCTGTGCGTTATCACACCCGTCGTCCTCAGAGCCAACCTGTTCCTGCCCTGACAAAAAACTAAAGTTGTCGCTCCAATCAGGTATTTGAGTCTTATCATCGTCTTCCTCATTGTCTCCACCAACAGGAGTTACAGTTTGGGAATGAGGGTCTACATTATGGTCAGAACCTTCTGCGTCTGGTCCTGGATCCGACTCATAAAGATTCTGGGCATCAGTGCAGATCATTTCCTCGTCTGGATTCACAGAAGCGCTGGAGTCGACCTCTGATTCCCAGGCTATAGTATGAGTAAACAGCTCTGCAGACTCAACCATCTGTTCTACCTCATACTCAGACGGGCAGCTGGAGATTTGGGAGCTGTGAGGAAGCAAGTGCGATTTGGGTGACACCTTTGAGGACTGGAGTATTTGTGATGTTGAAGTTGATGTGGAGGAGAGCCCACTTAAAGGAGCACTTGATATCCGTTGAAGCACCTGCTGTTTTTGTGCCTCATCTGGAATTTGTAGCGATTGGCGTGGCCGTAAGAAAGGGATCTTATCACATTGTCCGCTAAAAGAAGTAGACATTTTAGTTTGGCTGGAAGATGGTCTTTCTTCTGCAGATGTTACTGTTGCTTTAACACCTACCCCACGGACACAACCTTTTTTCCCCTTCCCAACACGCCTATTCCCCTTTCCACCAGCAGCAGGCCTTTTTCCACTCATTTTGGTGGTTAACTAATTCACAACTCTGGAGTTGTTTGCACAAAAAAACAATGGATGGTAACCGAGCAGAGCTGAGTGGCCAAACTGTGGTATTAGGCCAAAACTATTGGCTGGGTTAGATGCAGAAAAAAATTATTTTGAATTTGCAACCTGATGGAGGTCAGTATAGATGGACTAATACAAATAGTCCCACACACTGCTAGAAGCCCAAATATTTTTTCAGAGGTACTGTAGATGCAGATAAAAATTATTTTTAATTTGCAACCTGATGGAGGTCAGTATAGATGGACTAATAGACCAAGTCCCACACACTGCTAGAAGCCCAAATATTTTTTCAGAGCTAGATGCAGAAAAAAATTATTTTTAATTTGCAACCTGATGGAGGTCAGTATAGATGGACTAATAGACCAAGTCCCACACACCGCTAGAAGCCCAACTATTTTTTCAGAGCTAGATGCAGAAAAAAATTATATTCAATTTGCAACCTGCTGGAGGTCAGTATAGAAGGACTAATAGAACAAGTCCCACACACTGCTAGAAGCCCAAATATTTTTTCAGAGCTAAATGAAGAAAAAAATTATTTTTAATTTGCAACCTGATGGAGGTCAGTATAGATGGACTAATAGACCAAGTCCCACACACTGCTAGAAGCCCAAATATTTTTTCAGAGCTAGATGCAGAAAAAAATTATTTTTAATTTGCAACCTGATGGAGGTCAGTATAGATGGACTAATAGACCAAGTCCCACACACCGCTAGAAGCCCAACTATTTTTTCAGAGCTAGATGCAGAAAAAAATTATATTCAATTTGCAACCTGCTGGAGGTCAGTATAGAAGGACTACTAGAACAAGTCCCACACACTGCTAGAAGCCCAAATATTTTTTCAGAGCTAAATGAAGAAAAAAATTATTTTTAATTTGCAACCTGATGGAGGTCAGTATAGATGGACTAATAGACCAAGTCCCACACACTGCTAGAAGCCCAAATATTTTTTCAGAGCTAGATGCAGAAAAAAATTATTTTTAATTTGCAACCTGATGGAGGTCAGTATAGATGGACTAATAGACCAAGTCCCACACACTGCTAGAAGCCCAACTATTTTTTCAGAGCTAGATGCAGAAAAAAATTATATTCAATTTGCAACCTGCTGGAGGTCAGTATAGAAGGACTAATAGAACAAGTCCCACACACTGCTAGAAGCCCAAATATTTTTTCAGAGCTAAATGAAGAAAAAAAATATTTTTAATTTGCAACCTGATGGAGGTCAGTATAGATGGACTAATAGACCAAGTCCCACACACTGCTAGAAGCCCAAATATTTTTTCAGAGCTAGATGCAGAAAAAAATTATATTCAGTTTGCAACCTGATGGAGGTCAGTATAGATGGACTAATAGAATGATGCTATGCCCAAAAGATTTTACTTCACTAGGTGCAGTAAAAAAATTGGTATTCTATACACAGGTGGTGTGTCTTGCAACACAGATAGGCTACTCCACTGACTAACACACTCTGCAATAGGCCAAAAAGGATTAGCTTTGCTAGATTCAGCCAAATGCTGTGAAAAAAACTTGCACAGCACTGGCACAGACCTGCCTGGCAAAAACTGATAGGAACTCATGTAACCTAGTCCTGAAAAGGACTCCAATTACAATTAGTCTTTACTCCCACAACCTATCTATTTAAGAGCACAGACCTCCCTGATAAAAGTCGTAGGAAATGCTGTAACCTAGTCCTTAAAAGGACTGCAATCACAACTATTCCCTACTCCCAAGCTATCTGTATATTTGTGCGAAAATTGGCTTGAAATTAACAAGGTATAGCGCACACAGCAACAGCGGTGCGTCTAACACGCAGCTGCAGCAGTGAGAAAATGGTGGCGACGGGGAAAATGGCTTGGTCTTATAGGGCAAGGACATGTGACATACACTGCCAATGACACATGCCCTTGCTTGTGTGAAAAAAAGCACTTCGCTCCGTGTGTGCGCTGCTGATAGGCTGACAGATTGCACCTCCCCACTGCAAATGCGGGAAAGAGAAAAAAAAATGGAGATCTTCATTGTTCCTGCAGAGATCCATCCCCTGCCCCTCCCCCCACCCCGCTGTACACTCAAACTGCGTATTAACATTAATTTTCATCATTACTGAGAAAAAATCCAGTTATGATTTTGGTGCACGAACAGTTATCGAACATAACCTCGAACAGCCGAATTTTTCTCAAATTGTTCGTGTTCGCCGAACGGCTCGAACACCGCCCAAAACAGCTCGAATTTGAGATTGGCGAACAGTTCGAGTAGAACAACACTCATTTCTAGCATTGACCTGGTCTCTAATCTGAGCTGCTGTTAACCTGTGATTTCTGAGGCTGGTGACTCGGATAAACTTATCCTCAGAAGCAGAGGTGACTCTTGGTCTTTCTTTCCTGGGGCGGTCCTCATGAGTCAGTTTCTTTGTAGCGCTTGATGGTTTTTGCAACTGCACTTGGGGACACTTTCAAAGTTTTCCCAATTTTTCGCACTGACTGACCTTCATTTCTTAAAGTAATGATGGCCACTCGTTTTTCTTTACTTAGCTGCTTTTTTCTTGCCATAATACAAATTCTAACAGTCTATTCAGTAGGACTATCAGCTGTGTATCCACCTGACTTCTGCACAACACAACTGATGGTCCCAACCCCATTTATAAGGCAAGAAATCCCACTTATTAAATCTGACAGGACACACCTGTGAAGTGAAAACCATTTCCGGTGACTACCTCTTGAAGGGATACACGGGGTTCAGTGCCTACACTCTGGTGGTAAGCATGCCTATTTTACTGCTTTTTGCATCTGCTCCCCTCCTTATTATATGAGGGATTGATTGCTCTAATTGTGGATACTATACCTTAATTGTTGAATTAGTTTCCCTTTATTTATTCTTGCATATTTGCACTATTACTAGCACTGTCACTTTATTCCATTACTACTATGGGAAATATCACAATCATTTATTTTTACAATTTTGTGATGTATGCAAACTTTGAAGAGTCCCCCCCCCCTTTTTTTCTCTTATTCACAATTCCACTTTTTGAGCTGTTGATATTTATATCATACATATTGTGATTGTGTCCGCATGTACCCACCAGATATTAGATAATTATCTTTATACATTTTCTTGGGTTTACTCAAGTCTTTAGCATCATTTGCTATTCATAATATATTATACATGTTCCCATGATTTTGTACCTCTATCTATCTATTTATCTGTTTTGGCACTTTATCCCGTATAACATCACCTGTCGGATTTTGCATTATTCCTTATTTGTTTGTCGATTTTACTCAATAAAGCTTGTTTGATTTTTATTATTGTCTGTTGTGCATTCTAGTTGTAGGGGATTATTATTTTGTGTCTGCACAGCTACATTTTGCTGATTAATATTTTTGTTAATCCATGATTTCATTGTGTTGCCTATCGTGGCCAAAGCCCCATCATGCACTGTTTTAACATCAAAATATTAAATATTTCTTACAAGGCCTGATTATGTGGACAGCTTTTCTCTTCATTCTGCAGCTTCTTGCCAGTGTTGAAGGTAGGTATTCCTTCACAAGGAGAAAATATTCAGTCTGCAGTTCGACTCTGTATTTAAATAACTTGATCAATACAGAAAGACATGTTGGCACTCAACACTCAGGGCACAAGTCCTGCCATCCTTTTTCTGGCTAAGCCATGGCCTACTGTGCTAACTATAATTAAGACTATAAAATAACTAACATAGAAGTAACATGAAATATGCTATGATTTTTGGCATTTTAACCACTGCCTTCATCAGGCCATAATAGCCATAATAGCCCCCAGTCAGAAGCCACTCACACATCTAAATCAAATGTAATGCTTTGCACTGAGGAGGGGCAACATCCCAAAAACACTGTCTGTAAATTGAGATGCTGGTTTGGCTTTCATTCTAAGTCATATCACGGGCAGCACGGTGGCTCAGTGGTTAGCACTGCAGTCTTGCAGTGCTGGGGTCCTGGGTTCAAATCCCACCAAGGACAACATCTGCAAGAAGTTTGTATGTTCTCCTCGTGTTTGTGTGGGTTTCCTCCCACACTACAAAGACATACTGATAGGGAATTTAGATTGTGAGCCCCAATAGGGACAGAGCCGATAATGTATGTAAAGCACTGTTGAATTTATGGCACTTTATAAGTGAGTAAAATAAATAAATAAATATGACAAGGCTCGTTAAAGGGTTGATATTGACTTTTAGAATTGCTACTACTAATAGGTGGTGCTAGAGTTCAAGTCCTCTTCCTCTCTGAAGAGGCAATTTGTATAGCCAACTTAAGCCACTCATCCAGCATGAAATGCATAGTATATGTTTTTACTGGCAAAATAAATTTATTTGGAACATACTTTGTAGTCTGGATGTTCTGAACCAGTAGTCTCCAAATCTCATCATAACACTGTGATCTACAAGTGGTAGCCCTAGTGTTAAACTCATAGGCTGCTACCAGTGCTATGCCTGAACAAAGTATACCCGTTGCTCTGCCATTGCCATTTTTATTCCAGGGATTATTGTGCTCTGAGTTGTCATGGCTTTTTTTATTCAAAGTCTGACTACCAACATAAGAGGATATTTTTACTGTAAAAGCAGTGAGACTTTGGACAGTCTGAGTTATGGCTACTAAGTTATTGGAGATGGGCTGCTTATCTGGGGATATTTTGAGTTAGTAATTAATTTACCCTTATTTGGGGAAAATTGGCCTTAGCCTCACATGTGGTTGTGCTTTACTCTTGATCAACACTGCAAAAGGACTTGAACTTGATGGCTTTTTACGTGGCTCCACCAACAGACTGCCCCTACACAGCCCTAGGAGCCCTATACACCACATTTCCCTCCATCATTCATAAATGGCCACGTCTTTGCCACTCCTCATATCTGCCCCCCCCCCACCAATAATCCTGCCCCCCTCCTCATGATAAATGCAATCTTAGGATCCCTCATGTCCTGTGGCAAAAAAATTGCATTTAATAAAATAACCCCACCACCCCCCTTGAACTGGCATGCCTCCTAGTCATGGGGCCCTAGCTTTTAGCCACTTTCGGCCACAGTCTGGGCCTTACAGTATGCAACCTTTCAGCTTATATCCCAGTGTTTTTCAAGTATACAGGCTATAATGTAAGCAGAAATGTTGCATATTGGGTTGAATTTATGAATATAAATGTCTTTTTTTTTGCACTGAAATGTGGAGGTGCTGTCTCCTATTCTTTTTTCCTTGGTTACTTTAACTTGTGGTTTAACTGAACAACAAACCAGTGTGAGACATGTACCCATTAATCCCTGTTGAGCATGGCGTGTTGCGCATACTTTTCTGCCTACTTTAAACACGGCATGTCGTAGAATGCATCTTTTCACACACGCCATGCTTCTGACATCCAAACTCCTTTTCAATCTATGGTATTTTACAAGACACCCTATGTTAAATTTAGGAACAGGTTCACAATGTAAGTGCTATTACATAAAAATAAGTTCTGTTTATGTAGAAACCTTTTGTAATGCCTATTAATGCTAGGGCTATTAATGTTTCATACACTTATGTATAGTAAGGCTATATTTTCTCCAAATGAAATAACTTAAAATTAGCTTATATTTTTTCATACTGAAATAACTGCTTGTGGAACGCCCTACCGCAAGAGGTAGTAGTGGCAGACACTATAACAGCTGATTTTCTTCTAGGTATTTTTTCAACTTATGCAACAATGTAACACTAGTGGATATACTAGTGTAATACTGGTTGAGAAAGTAAATGTTTCTTCAATACTTGATACAAAGAGAAGCTCTGCTTGTGACGGAGGCCTGGCTTTCTCCACGGATGCAATACAAGATGTTAGGGAGGTTAATGAGACCCAACAACTCCTTTTTTATTACTTTTTATAAAGCTTTCTGGACCCTCTTGTTGTCACTTTTGCATTATTAGTCTTGCCGGTGCAGAATTAAGAAACGTGTTGCGTGATATCAATGGATGGTCTCGTTTTATTCTTGATGACTAGATACTGCAGGAATAGACCACACAGTACTGTAGATTGACTGTCCACGAAGATGGTCATGATTGTGCTGGTACCGAACAGATATTTACTGGTAATCAATCATCAATAAAAGCCAATGGTAAAAACCTCTTATGATAGGTGTTTGTCTGGAGTGTGTCATTGTAGTCTTTGTTTAAATGACTTGTGTTCTTTATATTTGTGACACTTAAACGTTCATATGTGTATGTGTGTCCATATAAAAAAACACATTATTTCTCAATATAGTTATATGTGATATCTATGCAAAGGGCAGCCACATCTAGTGTGTGTATATGTGGGTGTGCATGTATATGTGTGTATGTGTATATATTATATGGGTGTGTGTATGTAGATGTGTATATACAGTATATGTTTAATGTGTTAAAATTAGTAAGGGCAGGGTATTGTATACGCATTTCTGCAGGTTTTTGTTATAAATTTGGCTGGTAATATTTGGGGACTAAATGCCCTTATTATTTGGGCACGGTATGCGGCATTAGTTAGTTGGCATATTTATTTATTATTTTTTTATTTTTTTGTACATTTTATTTGAACTTGTTACTATGTGTGCTCTGAATTTTGATATTTTAGACTCGCATAGTGATTTTGTTCTACATTATTTGAGCACTGTATATTGGACTGTTTTTTGGTATTTTTTAACTATTAGTTGATGGGATTTTAATAGAACTTTACTGTACAATTGAGCAACTTATTTTCTCTGGGCAGAACCAGTATTAGATAGATGAATCTGTGTATAGGTTTATATCACTGGTTGTAACCTAGAGCTAATATCAGAATTTGCCAAAATTGTATTAGTACCAAGTATAATAAAATACAATAACTCCGGAAAAATGGGTATACACGATTAGAGGGAAAAGCTGCAAATTTTTCCCTCTTATATATGGTCTGGTATCACTGAAACTGTCATGGTTCAGTGTGGATGCTTTTAAATATATTTATAGAAATGAAAGAGGGCAAGAGATTGGAACCACAACTAGTTGTCCAAATGTTCACATAAAAGAATCAGTTGTTAAGTCATTTCTTGGAGTGCCGCATGTTAAGCTGTTTCCTGGAATTGATTGGGCGGCTGTTCCAGACCCTATGCTCTCCCGCTGAGAATGGTTTCCTTCTGATTGTGTTGGATAGGAATCAAGGGACATCAAGGAACACAACATAAAAAGTTATGTTACTTGATAATGGGCGAAAACTTTGTTGAGTGGATTATTACTATTTATTGATGTGTTGGTTTGTTAGTGTAGATTTGCGGATAGATACTACAAGACCACACTACACATAATATCTCACCATAAGATGTATGTAAGTCTCCTTAGAAAGATAATGTATGTGCAACGGTTCACATTCTGTAAACTTTATAGTGGATAAATATAGGGCTTAGTATCTTCTGCTCCTGTGCAGTGCCGTGAAAAAGTATTCATACCCTGTGAACTTTTCCACATTTTTTTACAATGACACCCAAAAACGTAAATGTATTTTATTGGGATTTTATGTGATATACCAACACATAGTAGCAAGTGTTTGTGACGTGTAAAGGAAATTATACATGGTTTTCTAATTATTTGAACCCCTTAGTGATCGAGCTAATTTTGACCTTTCTGACAAGGCTAAATTTTAGAAAATCTGACCACTGTCACTTTGAGGTAATGACTCTGGAACGCTTCAACGGATCCCCCTGATTCTGAGAATGTTTTGTGACAAATTATACTTCATGATAGAGATAAAATTCATTCAACATGATTTGTTTATATTTGTGAAAATATTGCAATTTTGGCGAAAATTTAGAAAAAAAAAAAATCGCCATTTTCAAACTTTCAATCTTTATAACCTTAAACCAGTTAGTCATACTGTACAAAATAATTAATAACTTCCCATATGTCCACTTTACATCTGCATCATTTTTCAAACATCATTTTATTATGTTAGAATGTTGGAGGGGTTAAAAGTTTAGTAGCAATTTTCTCATTTTTCAACAAATTTACAAAACCTGTTCCTTTAGGTACTTAGTCAGATTTCAAACGACTTTGAGGGGCCTATATGTTGGAAACTCCCCAAAAGTGATACCATTTTTAAAACCGCGCCCCTCAAATACTTAAAAACTGTTGTCAGGAAATGTTTTAACCCTTCACGTTCAGGAATTAATGTAATATGGAATGAAAAAAAATAAATTTAAATTTTACCTCTAAAATCTTGATTTTGCCCCATTTTTTTTTAACTTTTGCAAGAGGTAACATCAAAAAGTGGACCCCACAGTATGTTACGCACTTTCTTTCGAGTGCAGCGATACCCACATGTAGTCAAAAAGTTCTGTTTGGACATACAGCAGGGCTCAGAACAGATGGAGCACCATTTGAATTTTGGAACACAGATTGGCTGAAATAGATTGTGGACGACATGTCACATTTGCAGGGCCCCTAAGGTGCCTAAACAGCAGAAACCTCCCACAACTGACCCAATTTTGGAAACTATACACTTCACTTCAATGATTTTATCAAGGGATATAGTGAGGATTTTTAACCCAAAGGTGCTACACAGAATTTGATAACATTTGGATCGTCTTATTGAATACGTCATCATTAGTGTTAAGTGCAAGTGCTCACTACTCGAGTTTGCATTGGGTGCTCGAGTATGCACAGAGTATTGTGGGTGCTCGAGTGAAATGGTCAAGTCCCCGCCCCGCATGTTTTGTAGCTCTTAGACACCCAAAAAACATGTGGGGAGAGGACTCGAGCATGTCACTCGATAACCCACGATACTCAGTGCATACCGGAGCACTCAATGCAAACTCGAGTAGCAAGAACTTGCGCTCAACACTAGTCATCATATCGTCATCATTTTTTTTTTTAACTTTTGAAAAAACCCTAACCCTAAGCCCAACCCTAACCATAAGCCCAACCATTACCCTAACGGCAAAGAATGATAGAAATAAAAATGATAAAATAAAAAAAACGGAATCTGACTAAGGGGATGACACGGGGAGATGATTTACTAATTAATGGCTTTTGATCACTGTGATAGACCCTATCACAATGATCAAGTCAAGAGCCAATAGGAAAATTCCCTGCTGGTGCCGGGTGCCGCATGCGCCTGCCATTTTTATTTCAGGAAGAGGACGCAGGGAGGCCGGAGGATGACGGAGGTACGAGGGGGGTGTTTGTGGACATCATTTCTCTCTCCTCTGACATGTATATCATGTCAGAAGAGGGAGAAACTATTTTAATAACGGGCACACTTTTTTTTTTAACATGTTCGCCGTTATTTATTGAATAATGGCAATCGCGTGATAAGGGACTGGAAAATCCAGCCATGATCGTGTTCTCCAGAGTCTAGCTGAGACCCCAGAAATTTTTGGACTCTGGAGGGCTCAATACCCTTATTCCCAATCGCATTTTAAAACGGCGATGAAGGAATAGGGCCCTATATCTGGCGCCTTTTTAATGAGTATCGGCAGTCGTTAATGTCGCAGAGTGCATATTCTTACAGTCACCACTGTACTTACGAGAGCTTCAATCAGCAAGATATCTTGAGTAAACAGTATTTACTTCATACTGGATAAACATGAGATACAATTCAGTGTCACACAGTCCGTGTGCTGCTGACATGACACATACAGAGAAAAAAACACACACAGGAAGTTAAAACAACCAACAATTGAGAGCTTCCCTGCCCACATTACAGCAGGCATATAACTTTACACCGGACTATGAGCAGTAGTCCTGTCTTCGGTACAGGCGCTAGGCTAAAGGAGACGGCGCTAGCGTGCGGGTGTGATTCCCGCCGGGTATTCGAGCACTCAGCCGGCGTGCTACCGGACTGAGCAAACCCGCTCTATTTAGCTCACAGGCGGCTCGGGGTGTAAGACGAACCCCCTGGTTAGAGCCAGTCAGCGAGGCGAAGCTACCTGCCTACTTTCTCTACCTGCCTAGCTAAAGCTATGGCTCTTCGAGGAGACCAGAGTAAGCGTGCACACCACAAACAGCTAGCTCAAATGATCTGAGCGCGCCACCATGTTTGTGGACGGGCCTTTTAAAGACTAAGCCCTGCCCAGCGACGCGCTATTGGTGACGTTACCCGTGGACCAATCAGGGAGTGCCAGGTCACCGAGTCAGGTGGGTGCCAACCCACCAATCATGATCCGCCAGGTCACGGACATGCTCAGTGCGGCGAATCCTGGACTTAGACTCCACGAGCCCTGTCTCCCTCTGCAGCCTATGCTTAATACTGCTAGGCACAAATGCCTGGGAGACAATCTGCAGGGCTCGTGGAACAGCTAGGTGTTGGGGCTGACAACAATGCTGAGCAGCATCAGCCCTGGCTGGCCTGGAATAGGAGACCACAGAAGGGCTTGGACCCATTTCAAATCCAGCCCCAGACCGACGCCTAACATTATCCACCCCTTTAACATCCCCCTCCACTTGACTCTCATTTTCCACCATGAGGCGGGGGACAAGAATGTGGTTTACCGGGTCACAGAGAGGATTCACAGGACCATGACCCCTCCGGTGTACAGGATACCCCTTTTTAGCGAAGAGAGCAGCATGACGAGAGGTGACAACCGGTTCTCTATGTGTGGAACCCTTCACGGGTGACAGATGGAAAAGACCCGCCGGTCTCTGGCGGAAAGATTTATCTCTCGCACAGATAGAACATGCAAGAACAAAGTCCTTGACGTCCTGGCGCCACCGGGGCCACCAATAGGACTATTGAAGGGACTTAATGGTACGTTTGACCCCCAGGTGAGCTCCAGTCTTAGGGGCATGAGCCCAGGAGAGCACCATACTCCGTAGATTAGGGGAAACAAACGTCCTCCCCGACGGAACCGGGTTGGAGGACACTGCAGTCACCCTCTCTTCCTGAGAGTTCTTTGCGACATAATCAGACAAGACCCGAGTCCTAGAGACAGACAAGGAATCTGTACTGGATGTCGCAGTGATAGGAGAATCAGAGACTACCCTCCGGGTGACTTTGATCAAACACTGAGATGCATAATTCTCACTCCAGGAAGAAATTCTCCCCGTATTCCAGTCAATGTGTGGAGAATGACAACGTAGCCAAGGGAGGCCCAATACCACCTCGTCTGATCCACCGGGAATAATAAGAAATGAAATGACCTCCCGGTGACCCTGAGGAAACGACATGGTGAGGGGTGTCGACTGGTGGGTGATTTGCACATCCAGGAGAGAACCATTGACCACACCAATATTCATGGGTCTTGAGAGTGACTCAGTAGGAATGGCATGCCTCAGGGCAAACGTAGATGATAAAAAATTGCCATCAGCACCAGAGTCCACCCATGCCTTGGCAGAAACTGCAGATTTACCAAAGGACAGTGTCACATTAGAAACTACTTTGGAGGAAAAAGTCCCGGATTTTAATACACTTCCTCCAATGGTGGTAAGACCTACTCGTTTTACCGACTGCTTGGAACCCTTATTTACGGGACGCTCCAAGAGATGTACAGGTCGGGAACGAGAGGAATTAGACTTAGTCCGGGAAATATCCATAGTCTCAGGTTCCGGGGCCAGGGTCTCGGGTTTGGAAATGGGTATAAAGACTGACGGTGTCAACAGATACGGAGGTCCGGCAACCTCTAGCTCTAACTTGTGTTCCGCATGACGTAGGTCAATACGGTCAGAGAGAGATATTAACTCCTACAGAGAGGTCGGAATCTCTCTGGTAGATAAAGCATCTTTAATATGCCCAGCCAGACCCTTCCAGAACACCAGGATAAGCGACCGCTCAGACCAATCCAGTTCTGCTGCTAGGGTTCTGAACTGGACGGCATAGTGACTGGCGGTGGCAGAACCCTGGATTAACGCAAGAAGCTTAAGAGCCGTGTCATGCGTAACCTGATGACCCAGGAAAACACTTTTCAGGGTCCTAAGGAATAGACCCGCATTTACTACAACCGGGTCATTCCGCTCCCATAGAGGAGTGGCCCACTCCAGAGCCCTGTGGGAGAGCAATGAAATGATAAATCCCACTTTGGCTCTCTCGGAGGGGAACCGTGCCTCCATCATTTCCAAATGAATGGAGCATACGTTAATAAAACCCCTGCAAAGTTTACTATCCCCAGAAAATTTTTCCGGAAGCGCAAAACGGGGTAGTGGGGCACTTGTAGTGGTCGTAGCCGAGTTTATCATATTGGCCGCTAGAGAAGCCGCCTGGGTGGCTACTGCAGTGATATCAGTGACCGGAGGAGTTTCTTCCAGAGATTTAAGTCTGGCCTCCAGTTGCTGTATATACCGCTGCAGTTGTTTGTTGGACATGTTCGGCAAGACCCTGGCGCTCAGATACTGTTAAGGGGAGTGGTTGCAGACAACTTTATTTAATGGAACGCAACCGACCCCGGGGTCCGCGATGCAGCCTAGAGGACTGCTGCCGAACACTCTCCGGGTAGAAAGGCAAAGCGACAACTAAACAGATAACCCGTCCGTGCTAACAGCACACCGGACCGGGTAAAGCGGTACGCTCTATCTCCATTAACTGCACGGAGGAGAGAGTGACCGGCGACGCACCTAACAATTATCTTAGCCCTTCGTGTTTAAGGCACACAGAAGGGTAAGACGGTTTGCACAATCTCCAAGAACCGCAGGGAGACGTGCGATCGTGGGAACAGCAGTAGCCCTGTCTTTGATACAGGCGCTATGCTATGGGGATTGGCGCTAAAGCGGTTCACACAATCTCCAAGAACCGCAGGGAGACGTGTGACCGGACTATGAGCAGTAGTCCTGTCTTCGGTACAGGCGCTATGCTAAAGGAGACGGCGCTAGCGTGCGGGTGTGATTCCCGCTGGGTATTCGAGCACTCAGCCGGCGTGCTACCGGACTGAGCAAACCCGCTCTATTTAGCTCACAGGCGGTGAGTAAGGCGAACCCCCTGGTTAGAGCCTGTCAGCGAGGCAAAGCTACCTGCCTACTTTCTCTACCTGCCTAGCTAAAGCTATGGCTCTTCGAGGAGCCCAGAGTAAACGTGCACACCACAAACAGCTAGCTCAAATGATCTGAGCGCGCCGCCATGTTTGTGGGCGGGCATTTTAAAGACTAAGCCCTGCACAGCGACGCGCTATTGGTGACATTACCCGTGGACCAATCAGGGAGTGCCCGGTCACCGAGTCAGGTGGGTGCCAACCCACCAATCATGATCCGCCAGGTCACGGACATGCTCAGTGCGGCGAATCCTGGACTTAGACTCCACGAGCCCTGTCTCCCTCTGCATCCTATGCTTAATACTGCTAGGCACAAATGCATGGGAGAAAATCTGCAGGGCTCGTGGAACAGCTAGGTGTTGGGGCTAACAACAATGCTGAGCAGCATCAGCCCTGGCTGGCCTGGAATGGGAGACCACAGAAGGTGTTGGACCCATTTCAAATCCAGCCCCAGACCGACGCCTAACAGCTAGTTCCTTTCAAATAATGCATTACTCTCTTAACGGCATTCCTATCAGCTTTATTTGGTTTTGATACCTTACTACTCAGGATTCCTACTGCTGCTGCGATGTCTGGTCTTGTAACGGTCGCTAGATACAGTAGTTTTCCTATTGCTGTTCTGTATTCTTCATTATTTGTTAGCATATTTTTTTCACTGTTCATCTCTTTGAGATAATTAGTTTCCATTGGAGACTTTACTGTTTTTGCATCCTTTAATCCAAATTTTTCTGTTATGTCTTGAATCATGTGATTTTGATTCAGTAGGAAACTTCCGTCTTCTTCTCTTTCTACCTGTATTCCTAGGTACTGTTTCACATTTCCCAAGTCTTTGATTTCGAAATGTTGCTTCAGGATTTTTAGAATGTTTTCTTTATCCCTTTCTTGTTTAAAACAAATCAAAATGTTGTCTACATATATGAGTACATAAATCCATCTATTAATCAGCCTTTTTGTGTACAAGCATGGATCAGCTTTGCTTCTTTGAAATTTTTCATTTGTAAGTACTTCCGTGATTTTGTCATTCCACGCTTTAGCTGCTTGCTTTAAACCATATATGCTTTTCTGTAGTTTGCAAACTTTGTTTGGATTTCTTTCATCTTTGAATCCTGGAGGTTGTTCCATGTAAATGTCTTCTGTTAAATCTCCATTCAAAAAAGCTGTCTTTACATCCAGATGTCTCAGTTCCATCTGTTTCATTGCTGCAACTGTAAGTAAAGTTCTTATTGTAGTGTGTTTGACAACTGGAGCAAATGTCTCATCATAGTCTTCTCCATATTTTTGAGAATACCTTTTAGCTACGAGTCTTGCTCGGTATCTTTCAGCTGTGCCATCTATTTGGTATTTTACTTTAAAAATCCATTTACATCCTATGGCTTTTCTTCCTTCTGGAAACTCTGTTAGTGTCCATGTATTTGAATCATGCATGGATTTAATTTCTGTTACTGTTGCTTCTATCCGTTTAGAAGCTTCTTCTTCAGGAAATTTAGATATGTCTTCCCAAGAGGTAGGCTCATAGATTTTTCTTATGCTTGTCTTGTATGAGAGACGTTTTGGTGGTTTTCCTTTGTTCTCTCTCATTGAACGTCTTGGTTCTGTGTCTGTTTGTAGTTGTGATTCTTCACTTTCAGTATTTTGTTCTTCATTCATTTCTACTTCTTTCTCATCAGATATTTCTTCAGTTATGTCACTATTGTTTTTCTCATTTTTTGTTTCAACTGAAATCATTATGTCTTCATTTATATCTTCAATGAATGTCACACTGTTACTCACCCTAACTCTGTCTGTTTTGGGATCTAGGATTCTATATCCTTTGCAATCTTCACTATATCCAACGACTATTCCTTCCATGGATCTGTTTTGAAGTTTGGAATGTTTTTCTGTTGGAATGAATATAAAAACTTTACATCCAAAAACTTTTAAATGATTGACACTTGGTTTCATACCTTGCCACAGTTCATATGGAGTTTTCGTCAGTTTTCTGGAAAAAATTCGGTTCTGTAGATATGTAGTGGTCATTGCTGCCTCACCCCAATATTTCTCTGGTAGTTTGGAATCCGTCAGCATACATCTTATCATTTCTGTTAGAGTTCTGTTTTTCTTTTCTGCTACTCCATTTTGTTCAGGTGTGTATGGAACAGTTTTCTGGTGTTCTATTCCATTTTGTCTTAAGTAGTCTTCTATTCTGTGACCTGTAAATTCACCTCCATTATCACTTCTGATGACAATTGGCTTCCTTTGAAATTTGTTACTTGATCTTGTTACATAGTCTACAAGTTTATCAAAAACTTCACTTTTGTTTTTAATTAAGTATGTGACTGTGTATCTTGAGTAGTCATCTATAAAAGTCAACATGTATCTATTGCCTCCTGATGTAGTCACTTTCATGGGTCCACATATGTCAGTATGCACCAAATCAAGTGGTCTTTCGCTTTTCATCTCACTTTCTTTTGGAATAGATATCCTTGTGGCTTTGGATTTTATACAACATTCACATCTTACGGTAATTGAGCAATCTGATATCTTTAAATCTTTTGTCAATTCTTTTCTCTGTAGTTCCCTTATACTGTCAGGGTGTCTATGTCCTAGACATCTATGCCACATGTGAATACAATTTTTGTGATCATGTGTACATACCTTCATCTGTTCCTTTGGTGTGTCAAAATTATATAATTGTTCATCTGCCTTGACTTTGGTTATCACCTTATTTCCTGCAATAATTGCACACTCATTGTCTTTGAATTTTACTGTAAGTCCTTTTGCTGTTAAACGTTTCACAGATAATAATCCGCCTTCCAATTTTGGAACATACAACACATCCTGTACAAGTATCTTTGAATCTTTTCCGAACTTGTTTGAACAATTTAGCATACCTTGTCCGATACCTTCTGTGGTTATTTTGCTTCCATCTGCAAGATAAATGACTTCTTTTTTATCTAAATCAAGATCAGTAAAGAAATTCTTGTCACTTGCCATATGACTCGTTGCTCCTGAATCAATAAACCAAACAAGTGATGATTTCTTGTCTGTTGCTTTAAATGTGCCATTCCAATTATTCTCACATGAATAGGAAATTGTGTTTTTTACTTTCTGTGTATGCTTTTTATGTTGTAATTTTTGTTGTTCTGCTTTCCATATGGTACAGTCTTTCTTTAAATGACTTTTTTTCTTACATCTGAAGCATTCTCTTGTCTCTTTATTATAGGGTTTTTTAAATTCTGTAGTTTTAAGAGCGTTTTCACTGTCCTTTTCAGTAGAAGAATCATTTCTTTGTAATTTTCTTCTCTGATATTCATCTATTAGTCTTGTTTTCACAAAATCTAATATAATGTCAGCTTCTGGTCTCGTCACAAGGGCATTTATCAAGGCTGTATACGAATCTGGTAAACTGCACAATAATATAGCTGCTACCTGACTTTCTTTAATGTCTTCACCAATAGATCTTAGCTGTGATATCACTTCCATCATTGAGAATATGTGCTTCTGCATGTCGTCATTTGCACTCAATCTCATACTGTAAAGCTTTCTTAATAAAAATAACTTGTGATTCAAGCTAGGTCTTTCATACAGTTTTCCTAATGCTTCCCACATTCCTTTCGCTGTTTCTTCATTTCTTATATGTATTAATTGAGCATCATCCACTAATAAGCTAATGGTGGCTCTCGCTTGTCTATTCTTCATATCCCATGTCTGATTATCTTGATCTGGTCTTTCTGTTACAATTACTTCCCATAAATCATCCTTAGATAACAACATCTCTACTTTGAATTTCCATAACTGATAATTTTCACTATTCAGTTTAGCTACTGTAAATTTCAGTTCTGTGTTACTCATCATCTTTATATAGTCTTACTTGTTTAGAGAGTTGTACTGAAGATATTGTCGTGTTTTTTTTTCTTCTTGCTGATAGTTCCTGTATGTCCTGCCTGTGTTGAATTCTCTGTAATTATATCCAGCTCCTGGGATCATGAATTCCTTTGTCACTCTGTATCTGGATTTATTTCCTTCTGTTTACAGAGATTATCTGTGTGCTCCGTTATCTGGGGTTATAAACCGGGATCCTGCTGCCTGGGCTTGTAGTGCCCGCCTGTAGTGTCTGGGCCCATAACCTGTCGCAGAGTGCATCTTCTTACAGTCACCACTGTACTTACGAGAGCTTCAATCAGCAAGATATCTTGAGTAAACAGTATTTACTTCATACTGTATAAACATGAGATACAATTCAGTGTCACACAGTCCGTGTGCTGCTGACATGACACATAAAGAGAAAAAAAACACATAGGAAGTAAAAACAACCAGCAATTGAGAGCTTCCCTGCCCACATTACAGCAAGCTTATAACTTTACACACTATCGCCATCTGCTGTCTGGTTAGTATAAAGTCCTCCTTTCACTTATAATAAGTCCTAATCTTTTGCATATGCCAACAGTTAAGGGGTTAAAAATATGAATCTGAAAATTGTGACACATATTTGTATTAAACCCCCCCCTCCGCCCCCGAGTCAATACTTTGTAGGATCAACTTTTCCTGCAAATACTACTGCAAGTCTTTTGGGTTGTGTTTCTACAAGCTTTGCACGTGTAGAAGCTGAAATGTTTGCCCATTCTTCTTTGCAAACCAGCTCTAGCTCAGTGAGATTTGATGGAGAGCATTTGTGAACAGCAATTTTCAAGTCTTGCCACAGATTCTCAATGTGATTTAGGTCTGGACTGTGACTGGGCTATTCAAACACATGAAAATGCTTTGATTTAAACCATTCCATTATAGCTCAGGTGGTATGTTTAAGCTCGTTGTCCTGCTGGAAGGTGAACCTATGCCGTAGTCTCAAGTCTTTTGCAGTCTCTAACAGATTTTCCTTCAGCATTGCCCTGTATTTAGCTCCATTCATTTTCTCATCAACAATGGCACCTTCCCTGTCTCAGCTGAAGAAAAGCATCCTCACAGCATGATACTGCCACCACTATGTTTGATAGTGGGGATGGTGTTTTCAGGTTGATGTGCAGTGTTAGTTTTCTGCCACACATAGCATTTTGCATTTAGCACAAAACCAGTTCTACTTTGGTCGCATCTGACCGGAGCACCTTTTTCCACATGATCGCTGTGTCCCCTACATGGCTTTTTGCAAACTGCAAATGGGATTGCTTATGGCTTGCTTCCAAAATGGCTTTCATCTTGCCACTCTTCCATAAAGGCCAGATTTGTGGAGTAAACAACTAATAGTTGTCTTGTAGACATATTTTCCCACCTGAGCTGTGGATCTCTGCAGCTCCTCCAGAGTGACCATGAGCCTTTTAGCTGCTTCTCTAATTAGTGTTCTCCTTGCTTGGGATGTCAGTTTAGGTGAACAACCATGTCTTGGTTTGCAGCTATGCCATACTACTTCCATTTTCAAACTCACAAAACAGCTGTAGTTATACTGAGAATAAGTTATGCATATTTGACCTCAATTTACTAATTATGTGACTTCTGGAGGCAATTGGTCATTCAGGATTTTATTTAGGGGTATCAGACTACAGGGGGCTGAATACAAGTACAAGTCACAATTTTCAGATTCATATTTTTAAAATAATTAGAAAACCATGTACAGTATCATTTCCTTTACACTTCTCAAATACTTCTATTTTGTGCTAGTATATCACATAAAATTCCAATAAAATACATTTAAGTTTGTGGGTGTAACGTGAGAAAATGTGGGACAGTACATGGGGGTATAAATATTTTTTAAGGCACAGTATATACTAATCCTTCACATATATGTTACTGACAAAATATGTCAGGTTATAAGGACGTATTCTACTAAGTCTTGGGCTTCACAGTAACTACTTGTGGCGCAACTTTACAGTTTGAGGCTGTGTTTCCACAATGAGTTATTGATGCTGCATATTTTCGCAATGTCAAAAAGACCGCATCTTATAATTCCAGCAAGTGGATGGGGTTTATAGGAATCTCATGCCCACTGTGCTTTTTTTTGTGCGCTGTGTAAACTGACCTGCGGTATGTGTTTTCAAATCCGCAATATGTCAATTTATCTGGTGGGTACACGGAGTTGTATATGCAGCGTATGCGTTTTCAATGTGTTATTGCTGCAGAAAAACACTAAAAATCCATGTAATCCGCACATGACTAAAGTTTTGTCAAAGCCAAATACTAGGAAGTACCAAAAAAAACTGACTTTATTTAATCCTTTAACAACCGCTGATACGCATTAAAACGGTGGTCGTTAAGGGGCCTTTTTCCTGATCGTCGTTTTAAAATGGCGATCTGGAATAAGGGAATAGCACCACCCGGCGGCGGCAATTCTCGCGGATGTCAGCTGTATGTGACAGCCGACACCCTGTAGTATCGGCCCATGCTGGTTTTGGGACCAATCGGGGCCGATTAAACCCTTAAATAACTCTGTCAATCGCGACAGCTCTATTTAAGTTGTTGCAAGGGGGTCACAAGACCCCCTTAGTAACCATTGGACCCCCGCGATGAGAATCGCGGGGCCCGATGGTTACCATGGTGTCCTGAGGTCATGTGATGATCCCAGGGTATGGTGACCTGTGAGATCCAGCTATAAGCTGGGTCTCACAGGCTGAATCAGTGACTTACTGCCGGCTCTCATGAACTGCAGTACACGTGTACCAGTGATCAAAAAAAGCTGTTTCGCCACTCAAAACGCGTTTGTGATAATACAAAAATTTAAAAAGTACACTTAATTGGTATTGCCGCATCTGAAATGACCCGCTCTATTAAACTGCCATGTTATTTATTCCGTTCAGAGAACGCCTTAAAAAATATTTTAAAAACATGCCAAAAATGTCGCTTTCTCTTCATACTGACTCATAAAAAGGTGAATAAAAAGCGAACAAAAAGTCATGTGTAAAAAAAAATGGTATGAATGAAAACTCCAAACCGTCCCACAAAAAACAAGATGCAATATGGCTCATTTGGCAAAAAATATAAAAAATTACAGCTCTCAGAATATGGCTATGCAAAAACAAATTCATTTTTGTAAAATATTGTTTTTAGTCTGTAAAAATAGCAAAGCATAAAAAAATATAAATCTGGTATCGCTGTAATCGTACTAACCCGACGAACAATTTGGTCTTATCACTTTTACCATATGGTGAATGGCGCAAAAAATAAAAAATAACAACAAAAACCAGTAATTCATTTATTCATTCTGTGTCCGAAAAATCTGGATAAAAAGCGATCAAAGAATATTATATGCCCCAAAATGTTACCAAAAAAAATCTTTAGCTTGCCTCGCAAAAAATAAGTGCTCATGCAGCTCTTTTCACCAAATATAAAAAAGTTACAGCTCTCAGAGTACGACGACGAAAAAAAATACTTTTTATAAAAAAAGAATTTTTATTGTGTGATCGCAGCAAAATCTAAAAAAAAACATATAAATCTGGTAAAGCTGTAATTTCACCGACCCAAAGAATAAATCCGCTTTATCACTTATACTGCACGGTTAACAGCGCAACAATAAAAATAAGAATTATTCTTGTACTGCTGTCTAGATGTTCATTCCACCTTCCAAAAATCAGAATAAGGTTCGGCTCACATTTATCCTGCGCACTCCACTGAGTGCTTACATTGAGGTTTCCGTGTAAGTGCTCCAAAACCGCGATACAGACAAAACCCCGGATGGAACCACTTACTTATGAGGCAGATGGAGTCACTTTGAACTGGTCTGTATTCAGGCGGTATCCCATCATTTTAGGTGTCTTTTTAGCACATCTGCCTCATTATGGTGTGTGGTTCTGTTGGGGGTTTGGTCTGCATCGCAACCCCGACGTAAGTGCTCAGCGTTGAACACAAGATTGTGATCCAGCCTTATTCTGGAAGCAATCGAAAAATATTAGGTACCCCAAAATGTGACCAATAACAATAATAATGTTACCAATAAATAATAATGTTACCCTAATTTATTCCACACAAAACCAGCCCCCATTCAGGTCCGTCATCTGTCACTGGAACTATTGGTGGTCTCGCGTTACTGCTGGATCAAACTCTGGAAAAGAGACATTGCTCTCGCCCCCTCAAATAAAATCCAGTGAATTCTGTGCTCTCAAATCCAAATGCCCCCCTCTCTCTGAGCTGCACTGTGCCTAAACCACAGTAAGCGGCCACATATTTTGCTTTATTGTAGTGGGGAGAGAGCACTTAACAATTTATGGGGTGTGTTTCACCAGAAGCACAAGCTGGGTACAATGTATGGGGGCACAACAATATATGGGGGCTCTACACTGTATGGGGGCACAATGTATGGGCACTAAAGTGGCATATTTGCAATTCTCCAGAAAAAAAACCTGGCATGGATGTTACAAAATAGTCACTGCAACAACCATTCATTGAGAGGTGCAATTTTTACAATGTGGTCACTTTTGGGATTTTCTACTATTTTGACATCTTCATGGCTCCTCAAATGTCACCCGCAAGCTATTCTAGCAAAATCTGTGCTCCAAACAGCCTAGGGCTACGGCCACACTATATCAGTATTTGGTCAGTATTTTTTCTCAGGAGTGGGAGCCAAAACCAGGTGAGGAAAATTCAGAGAAAAAGGTATAATAGAAAAAAGTCACCAATTCTGCATTTATCACCCACTCCTGGTTTTGGCTCCCACTCCTGAGAAAAAATACTGACCGAATACTAGTGGGGCCGTGGACTAATAGTAATTTCTGATGACATATGGGGTATCACCACGTTTGGGATAAATTGCAGTGTCCAGTTTCACCTATTAACCCTTGTGTCCTGACAAATTTGCAGCAAATACAATAATTAAATTTTTACCACTAAAATGTCATATTTCCATGTCTCAATGTTATAAAATGACGTGAGGCACCTATGGGTTCAAATTACTCACTGCACCCATAGATGAATTCCTTAGGCAGTGAACTTTCCAATATGGTGTCAATTGTGGGGTTTTCTGCTGTTCTTGCACCTCAGTACCTCGGCTAATGGAGCCCACAATCTATTCAAATGAAATCTGTGTTCTAAAAGCTAAGCAGCGCTCCTTCCCATCCAATTCCTGCTATGTGCTCAAACAGTAGTGTACAACCACATATAGGGTACTGCCACATTTGGGAGAAATTGCATAACAAATTGTGGAGTCCAATTTCTCCCATTACCCCTTGTGTAAATTATAAATTTGATGCTAAAACAGTATTTAATGGAGAAAATTAAATTTTTTGTTCTCATATCTAAATGTTATAAAGTTTTGTGAATCACCTGTAGGTTAAAAATGCTCAGTACACCCCTAGATAAATTCCTTGAGGGGTCTAGTCTCCAAAATGGGGTCACTTGTTGGGGGTTTCTGCTGTTTTTGCATGTCAAGGGCTCTTCAAATGTGACATGGCATTCACAATTTTTTCCAGATAAATGTAACATACCTGGCGGCGTCCTTGCATGGTGGTCCATCTCCCACTGTGCAAGAGGGCGCACTTGATCTCCTGTCCAGAATGTCTCTCTGGCTTCCCTCCATGCTGTCTGTTTGTGTCTGTTTCTGCTGCTTAAGGGCGGCGCCCGATCACTTCCTGCCTTTTGTACCTGCTGTGGGTCACACCCCTTGTGCGTCCTCAGCCTATTGCTGTCTGTCACTTGGTATATAGCTCAGCAGCTCCCTTCTATCCCCGCCTGAGCATAGTGTTTCCTTCAGTGTGTGCTTGCACTCTGAAGGTGCCAGGTCCCGTCTCTTGTCTCCTGCTTTTTGTATCAGTTCCCGTGTCTGAACTGAGTCCTGTATGTCTCCTGCTTTGCGGTATCAGCTCCCGTGTCTGAACTGTGTCCTGTATGTCTCCTGCTTTGCGGTATCAGCTCCCGTGTCTGAACTGAGTCCTGTATGTCTCCTGCTTTGCGGTTTCAGCTCCCGTGTCTGAACTGAGTCCTGTATGTCTCCTGCTTTGCGGTATCAGCTCCCGTGTCTGAACTGTGTCCTTTTTGTGTTCTCTGGTCTGTCCTGTCTGAATACGCTCCTTGCCTGTTCGTTCCGCCTTTTAGTGGCCGATTTCCTAGACCCGCTCCTGCGTCTGGTCTGTCCTGTCTGAACACGCTCCTTGCCTGTTCGTTCCGCCTCTCTGGGGGCCGTATTCCCAGACCCGCTCCTGTATCCCTCTGCAGTGTCGGTCTCCTCCGTACACTCAGTTCCAGTCTGAACTCTCTCCTGTCCTTTACCTGTTTTGCCTCTATGTCCGTTCCCTTCCTTTTTCTGCAGAGTCTGAACTCGTACCTAACTCCTGCTTGTTGTCTCTGCAAGTACTGTGTGAGTATCTGGCTCTGTCTTTCCCTTCCTGTCTGTTCCGTGTGAACAGAGCCCTGTCCTCCCTGCTCAGCCTTGTCTGCACTCTAGCTGTGCTTGCCTGTAACCCTCTGCCTGTATTGTTCCTGAGTCCCGGTGTGTACTGGGTCCTATCCCGTCTGTGTTCCTACCTGCTAGTGCCTCCCTGTCTGCACTCTAGCTGTGCTTGCCTTTACCCCCCTGCCTGCATACCCGCCTGCCTGCATACCAGTCGTGCCTGCCTATACCCACCAGTCTGTGTGCCAGCCTACCAGCCTGTTCCTGTATTCCCCTGTGTGGGTCAACAGCCGTGTCCGGGGTCTGTCCTGGAGTAGCACCTGGTCCCTCTGCTCGGTTCCTCCTTGGTGCACTGGCGTCGTATGCCGTCGTGCGACCCTGGTCGGATCGGGTGAATACTTAGTCACGCCCCTCCAGGCATTCACTCTCCGGCACGGTCCAGTGGAATCACTACAATCACACGCACACGCCGCTTAGCCCGGGCGTGTGCATAACAGCATGCTCAGGCCATGGTTCCCGTTGAGCCCCACGGCCTTCGCTCTTTGAGAAGTTTTTCCAGCGAATACATGCATTAAAATAAAATAAATAAATTTTTTCCCCCCTTTAGCTGAGTTCCAGGCGAGTTACGCACCCGTCCAGATGGATCGATCAGCCCTCGTTCCTGCGGATCCGCCACGTTACTATGGGGATCCAAGACAGTGTCGTGCATTTGTGGAGCAATGCATGCTACACTTTAAGGCCTACCCTCTCTATTTTCCTTCCGATTGGGCTAAAGTGGCCTTTATGATTGACTACCTAGCGGGTGATGCCTTGAAATGGGTCACCCCCCTATGGGAAGCATGGGATCCTGTCATCCTTGACCTGCAGGCCTTCCTGGTGGCCTTTCGTATGGTCTTCGAGGACCCTAACTCTGAAGCCCCTGCTGAAGCTTCACTTCCCAATATCCCGGAGCAGCCCCGACGGGTAATGTGTGTGGGTAGCGCAATAGTCCTCCAGCCCAATGAGACTACTGCCCACCCAGAATCCTCACAGGGTGACTACGCTTTCCGGAATACTTCTCTCAACCTCAAGAGGCAGTCCAGACGTGCTAGACTTAGAGGCAAGCCGTCACGCCAGGGTCTGTCCTCCCTGAGACCTCCTGACCCCAACCTTGAAGTCCCTACTGAAGCTTCATCCCCCTGTATCCCGGAGAAACCCCAATGGGTAATGTGCGTGGGTAGTGCACCAGTTCTCCTGGCCGAAGAGACTTCTGCCCATCCAGACTCCACACAGGAGAACTTCCTGCACCCGGCATCAGATGCTTCTTTCTCTTTAACCGGTGTGCATGTCCAAGGATGCTCCAAAGCTGTGGTTACCTCAGAGTCTGTGCACCTCTACTACCTGGCGGAGGATCCCCTGTTGCCTCCTGAACCCTCCGGGATACCACTCGATGACAAATGGAGAGAGACTTCTCTACACCCGGTACTCAATACTTTGTCCGCTTCGTCCTGTGAGCCTGACAATGGGTACCCCAAAGTGGTAGTTACCTCCGAGTCTCTACACCCCTCCGACCAGGCGGAGGATCTCCAGTTGTCTCCTGAACCCTTCGGGGTGCTACCTGGTAGCGAAAGGACAGAGACTCTCCTATACTCTGTACCTGATACCTCGCTCGCTTCGTCCAGTGAGTCCAACTTAGTGTACTCCGAAGCAGAGGTTACTCCTGAGTCTCTACACCCCTCCGACCAGGCGGAGGACCTCCAGTTGTGTTCAGAATCCTTCGGGGTGCCACCTGGTGGTGAATGGACAGAGACTTTCCTATATCCTGGATCTGATACCTCGCTTGCTTCGTCCAGTGAGTCCGACCTAGTGTACTCTGAAGCAGAGGTTACCCGTGAGTCTCTACACCCCTCTGACCAGGCGGAGGACCGCCAGCTGTCTCCAGAACCCTTCGGGGTGCCACCTGGTGGTGAATGGACAGAGACTTTCCTATACTCGGTACCCGATACCTCGCCTGCTTCCTCCAGTGAGTCCGACCTAGTGTACTCTGAAGCAGAGGTTACCCGTGAGTCTCTACACCCCTCTGACCAGGCGGAGGACCGCCAGCTGTCTCCAGAACCCTTCGGGGTGCCACCTGGTGGTGAATGGACAGAGACTTTCCTATACTCGGTACCCGATACCTCGCCTGCTTCCTCCAGTGAGTCCGACCTAGTGTACTCTGAAGCAGTTGTTTTCTCTGAGCCTCTGCACTCTTCTGACCCGGCGGAGGACCTCCAGTTGTTTCCTGAATCCTCCGGGATACCACCAGATAACAAAGAGACAGTGACTTTTCCTCATTATGTACGTGATAACCCGTCTATTTCTTCCTGTGAGCTTGACAAGATGTACCTCGAAGCAGAGATTACCCTTAAGTCTCTGTCCCCCTCCAACCCAGTGAACGACTGGCCCTCGAATTCCCTGCGGAAGATTCTGGCAGGCCTGAAGAAGAGGGGGCGTAAGGGGGGAGGTACTGTAACATACCTGGCGGCGTCCTTGCATGGTGGTCCATCTCCCACTGTGCAAGAGGGCGCACTTGATCTCCTGTCCAGAATGTCTCTCTGGCTTCCCTCCATGCTGTGTTTGTGTCTGTTTCTGCTGCTTAAGGGCGGCGCCCGATCACTTCCTGCCTTTTGTACCTGCTGTGGGTCACACCCCTTGTGCGTCCTCAGCCTATTGCTGTCTGTCACTTGGTATATAGCTCAGCAGCTCCCTTCTATCCCCGCCTGAGCATAGTGTTTCCTTCAGTGTGTGCTTGCACTCTGAAGGTGCCAGGTCCCGTCTCTTGTCTCCTGCTTTTTGTATCAGTTCCCGTGTCTGAACTGAGTCCTGTATGTCTCCTGCTTTGCGGTATCAGCTCCCGTGTCTGAACTGTGTCCTGTATGTCTCCTGCTTTGCGGTATCAGCTCCCGTGTCTGAACTGAGTCCTGTATGTCTCCTGCTTTGCGGTTTCAGCTCCCGTGTCTGAACTGAGTCCTGTATGTCTCCTGCTTTGCGGTATCAGCTCCCGTGTCTGAACTGTGTCCTTTTTGTGTTCTCTGGTCTGTCCTGTCTGAACACGCTCCTTGCCTGTTCGTTCCGCCTTTTAGTGGCCGATTTCCTAGACCCGCTCCTGCGTCTGGTCTGTCCTGTCTGAACACGCTCCTTGCCTGTTCGTTCCGCCTCTCTGGGGGCCGTATTCCCAGACCCGCTCCTGTATCCCTCTGCAGTGTCGGTCTCCTCCGTACACTCAGTTCCAGTCTGAACTCTCTCCTGTCCTTTACCTGTTTTGCCTCTATGTCCGTTCCCTTCCTTTTTCTGCAGAGTCTGAACTCGTACCTAACTCCTGCTTGTTGTCTCTGCAAGTACTGTGTGAGTATCTGGCTCTGTCTTTCCCTTCCTGTCTGTTCCGTGTGAACAGAGCCCTGTCCTCCCTGCTCAGCCTTGTCTGCACTCTAGCTGTGCTTGCCTGTAACCCTCTGCCTGTATTGTTCCTGAGTCCCGGTGTGTACTGGGTCCTATCCCGTCTGTGTTCCTACCTGCTAGTGCCTCCCTGTCTGCACTCTAGCTGTGCTTGCCTTTACCCCCCTGCCTGCATACCCGCCTGCCTGCATACCAGTCGTGCCTGCCTATACCCACCAGTCTGTGTGCCAGCCTACCAGCCTGTTCCTGTATTCCCCTGTGTGGGTCAACAGCCGTGTCCGGGGTCTGTCCTGGAGTAGCACCTGGTCCCTCTGCTCGGTTCCTCCTTGGTGCACTGGCGTCGTATGCCGTCGTGCGACCCTGGTCGGATCGGGTGAATACTTAGTCACGCCCCTCCAGGCATTCACTCTCCGGCACGGTCCAGTGGAATCACTACAATCACACGCACACGCCGCTTAGCCCGGGCGTGTGCATAACAATAAATAGCACTCTTTCCTTTCCTAGCCCTGCCATGTGCACAAACAGAAGTTTTTGACAACATATGGGCCATCATTACATTGGTATGGAGTATCAACAACATTTGCGTGAAAAAAATGAACATTTTCCATATGGCAATCTAATGTTATCAAATTCTGTGTAGTACCTGTAAGTTCAAAATGCTCACTATACCCCTGGATAAAATCCTTGAGGGGTCTAGTTTCCAAAATGGGGTCATTTGTGGGTGCGTTCCACTGTTTAGGCACATCAGGGGATCTCCAAACGTGACATGGCATTCGCTCTTGATTCCAGCCATTTTTGCGTTCAAAAAGTCAAAACTGTGCTCCTTCCCTTCCAAGCCCTGCCGTGCGCCCAAACAATAGTTTTCCTCCACATATAGAGTATCGGCATGCTCAGGAGAAATTGCACAACACATTTTGTGGTCCATTTTATCCCGTTAACCTTTGTGAAAATAAAAAATTGGGGCTAAAGTACATTTTTTATGAAAAAAAGTAAAATGTTAATTTTTTCCTCCCACATTGCTTTAGTTCCTGTGAAGCCCCTGAAGGGTTAATAAACTTCTTGAATGTGGTTTTGAGCACTTTGAGGGGTGCAGATTTTTGAATGGTGTCACTTTTGGATATTTTCTTTCATATAGGTCTCCAAAGTCACTTCTAAGTTGATGTGGTCCCTAAAAAAATGGTTTTGTAAATTGTATTGGAAAAATGAGAAATCGCTGGCCAACTTTTAACCCTTCCAACTTCCTAACAAACAAAAAATGATGTTTCAAATATTATGCTGATGCAGTAGACATGTGGGAAATGTTATTAACTATTTTGTGTGACATATCTCTCTGGTTTAAGGGCATAAGAATTAAAAGTTTGAAAATTGCGAAATTTTAAAAATTTTCGCCAAATTTCCGATATTTTCACAAACGCAAGTCGCATCAAACAAATTTTACTACCATCATGAAGTACAATATGTCATGAACAAATAATCTCAGAATCATGAAGCATGATTCTGACATACCAAAAAGACAAAAAACGCAGCGTTAAAAAGGCAATGAAAACACACAAGTAACCTAATTTACATAATATGATAATAGAATATATCTGGACCAAAACAATTCATAGAAAAAAGGAGAGGACTCCCAATATATAATGACCTAAAAGATTTTATGAAGTCACTACCTCCAAGTAATGAATAAAATATACATTTTATTGAGAATGTATTTAAAACACAAAAATACCAAAAAATAAGTATCAAATTATTTAAATAGAAATAGTAAAACAGCGAGGTGCTCAGTGAAGGCTCAAAGAAGAAGATACACAGAACAAAAAAGTAAAAAATGGGCAGTAAAGGGTAATTCACTGGCAAATAAAATAGCTAGACAGGGAATGAATTCATTCAGCAATATCATTGAGCTAGTTCAGTATATGTATAGTTTACAATCCCTCTAAGGTGAACAATGTATCCATCACACAATAGAGAGCATATGATTACCACCATGTAAACAGATCAATGGTAAAGTCTACACATAAGCCACAAGTGTGTTAGCAAACTCTATGTGAGTGGAACATGAACACAGATGAATATCAAAAAGCCAGGAGCTTCTTATCCATAGTTCGTAGTGTACTCCTTCCAACCCCAATGCGTGTTTCACGTGGGCTTCATCCAGGGGTTGAGCTGTGTTGGCAGGTGTGTTGTAGCCTTATATGTAGTCCCTGCATGCGCAGTGAGTGTCCACACCAACAATAGGCGATAAGCAGTCCTGGTGACGTGCACAGGTCAAAGGATCACTTCCTGTGACATAATATGCCCGCATGCGTCCCATGTGAATGTTGATAGCAGAGCACAGAGAATGAAACTATAGCACGCATGCCCACCACAGATGCAGTTTTTAAGAAGACCAAGAAAGTGACCATTTTATTGGAGAACAAATAAAGATAAGGTCAGGAAAAAAGAGGAAATAAAGTGTGAAGTGCATAACGGCAAAGCGATTAAGGTGACAAGTAACAACATTATACATAAAAATAACTGACAGATAAAGGCAGTATATATATACAATTAATAATATCCATATTATGATTACTAATTATTAGCTGCCAACATTGGACTGTAAACATAGCCACATCATCATGTAACTGCTAAAGAGGGGGGAGCGGCATATGCCAAATGATGATACATGAAACAAAAATAAAGATTAGCAAACTTTATTGTTATTAAATACAAGCAGTTGAGGTAGATAGAAAACACATACAATTAGTTCAAACCACTGGATGACACACTGGATGGAAAACATGTTATGTCCATAAGATCATATGTTAGCCAATACCTATAATGGAGGCTGCTAAAGTCACTAGGACTCAGGACTCTAAGGATATAGTGACTATTCAAACATGAAAACTATGGCAGAAAGGACTCACACAGTAAAAGTGTATCTATATAGTATACAACAGATATAAAAGTATACATAGTGCACTATGCACACAGTAACAAGGTGAGTACTTACGTTGAATAGAAGCCACAGAGGAGTCACTGCCACCTGCGCATCAACCCCGACGCACGTTTCGGCAACGGCCTTTGTCAAGGGGTGTGAAGTATGGAGTATACACGTACCAGGCATATACTCACAAAAAATGTGCAGAGTGAATAGATACAGTAGTACATAGTGGAATGACACTAGTCATCAGTTATTCTGTAAGTCACATAATACAACAATAAATTTGAAAAGAATGATAATAACAAAGAAAATAAAGTGAAAAGCTATAATAATGAAATAATAAAATGTACATAGTGATACATAGAATGTAAATACTAGAGAGATCAAATCCTCCAATTCATGAGACGTGGATGGAAATCTTGGTGTCGAAAGAGCAGGGGAAAAGAAGTCATCAAAGAGAACAATTACAGCAATAAGCAAAAGAGAAAACAACACACAAATTAAAATCATAAAAACAGGGACAACATAATTGAAATAAATGGAGTGTCATTCTACCCAGGGTCACTATCCAATGACATTCCAGCTCTGCCAGTCGGCATTTAGAATCAACCCCCCGATGTCACAGCGGAGTCTATCAATGCCCGTACCTTGAAATTAGTAGGGTCACCGCCATAACAGTGTATTTAGTAAAAGAAGTTATACGTCACCAAACTGTAACACGCATTTAAAAAATTCCGTACTTTCATATGAAACACAGCATTTCAGGATTAACACAGCATTTCAGGATTTTATGGTGGTGCATAGGCTCAGATTAGATGAAAATTCACATATGTTCGAGCATTCCTGCATGAATAGTTTCCTGGAAAGTGGATTGGTCGTCATTTGCCAGTTGAATGGCCACCAAGGTCTCCCGCTCTGACCCCCTTAGACTTTTATCTTTGGGGTCATCTCAAGGCAATTGTCTATGCTGTGAAGATACCAGATGTGCAGCATCTGAAACAACAGATACTGGAAGCCTGTGCTATCGTTTCTTCTGCGGTGTTGCTATCAGTGTGTCAAGGGTGGGAGAAGAGGGTTGCATTAACAATCCAACACAATAGGCATCACTTTGAACACATTTTATAAGTGTTCATAAACTTGTAAAAAACTCATGAAAGAATTAAGTTACGTTAAATCTAAGCACACCATTGTTTTTCTTAGGAAATTCTCAATAAGTTTGATGTGTCACATGACCCTCTTCCCATTGAAAAAAATAAAGTTGGATCCAAAATGGCCAACTTCAAAATGGCCGCCATGGTCACCACCCATCTGGAAAAGTTTTCCCCCTCCCATATACTAATGTGCCACAAACAAGAAGTTGATATCACCAACCATTCCCATTTAATTTGGGTGTATCCATATAAATTGCCCACCCTGTAGATCAAACAACATGTGCAATTAGCATAGTATATGACAAATGTGGTGTTACATGATATAAAATTTGTGATGTTGAATGTTTTTTTATCATCCACAGAGTCAAATATAGTAGTCCTAATGATGCGATACAATCACCACAAGGGAAACAACCCCATTTGGGTCCCTTAGTATTAAAGGGGCGTCTTGGCTTGGTCACATAATGGCTCCTGACTAACATATCCTTCAAGTTTTTATAATAATTTACATAATAGGTGACAAAATGCTGCAGAAAAACTCCAACATCAAAAACTCACCAAACAGTCATAGTAGGAATGAAGCCTGAATATCTGTGGTGTACAGGGGCACTTTGAGTTGATGAAACCCAGTGCACTCCTGTTGACTGCAGCTGTCACTAAACAGCTTTACACACTAATAAACGATATTAATGAAGATGTCATCTAGCATATGGGAAAAAAATATGGTGGGTGAACATTAATTGGTTTTGTCCTCCATCACTAGTTTTGTTGGTATGTCACATTACAAACTTACAGAAAAATCTGGTACTTGATGAACTTGTTTCAAAATAAAATATTATTAGATGCAAGTGGTTCAGAGCTATATGATATTTGACAAAAAGCTAAGAAGCCTATCACTGGGCATATTGCTGGGCCCGATATGTTGGCATTTCTACCCATAAAATTTCCTCTGGTCAATTTGTTTTGTTTTTTCGGGGTTTTTTTACGCTTTATTTCGACTGTTTTGGTTTTGGACTGTTTTGCTGCATCTGGGCCACATAAACTTGCCATCATTGATGGAACAATGAATTCTGAATGATACCAGCAAAAAGATACCAAAAGTAAAGGTTCACGTACTTTTTCCACTCACAGGCATGTAACATTGAATCATTTTCCTGCTTTAAAGCACCACGCCAGTAATTTTTCTTTATTGCTGAGCTAGAATGGTGCTACTAATCTAAATTCCTAATCTAAGGTCTTCTTCTTTAATCCATGCCATCCCAGTCAGTCTCAAGTAGTTTATGACCTGCCAGATAGCTCCAGTGTTTGCTGGAGGGAACTGGAGGTCACTTTTCAATGCAAGTCAATGAGAGCCTAATTCTGAATCGACACACTCTGAATCGACTTCTTCATTGGCATATGCCCTTCTTTATTAGTGTAAGAAATCTCCTTTGTGATGTCAAACACAATAGTTACAATACTTTCTACTGGCTGCTAGATGACATATCCTTAGGTGTTGAATGATAACCTCCGACTTGGAATATGGAGCCATATGAATGATATTAAAGAGATTGTCCCTAAGCTATCCAAATCCATTTGGACTGCATGGCTGATGTTTAGAAAATTTGATTCACTCATTACTTGTCTTTTCCCCTAGGAATGTCTCTAGGGACTAAATCTGTCCATAAAGAATAAATATTTCTTCTTCCCCCAATTAATTATTCGCACCCTTTTGCTACTCCGACTTTTGATATCCATGAAACAATATTACTAGACTTTATCGTTTTCAACATTCATTGGCTCCAATTCATCAACCAATTTTTGCTAGTATTCTGTCATAAAATTGTTTGAAATTCATGAATGCTCAAAAAATTACTGTAATGACTCTTGGTGTTTTTATGACAGTCCCTGTCAGCTCTGCCACTGAAAAGTGGTTGAAGATTAGCCAACAGGGGGCAAGGCCAAGCGTGGCTGACAAATTCATCATCATTTACAAAAGTGGCTTAAATGATGACAGTAATGTACTCAAAAATGTGTCTGAGAGAGTAGACATTGGTACCATATCCAATGAATACTGTAGGTGATAAGTGTCTAGTGTAAGAAAACCCTTTGAATAACTGGTTACAGTGTAATCTTGCTTCAGTAGACTGCAAAAGTGTGAGCTCTTTCATCTTTCTTTCTAATAGTAATATAGCATACCTTAGAATAAGAAGATTTAACAACTCCTGCTCTCTATGCAAGTTACTGCCCAAGTATCTACTGGAAGTTTCTTAAAAGGAAGCTATAATCAAAAAATAGCTATTAAATCAGGTTTTTGTGTAACATTTACTTTAAAAACAATGGTATTTTTTTATATCACAAACTATGAAAAAAACAACTAAATTTGCCATTTTCACTCTGGCCATTGGAGCTTTTTAATACTCTTACTTTCTGTCACTTCAGTAAGAGTTTACAGGAGTTTTCCTATCAGAATAAGCAGGATTACAATGACAGGTGACACCCCTATACATAGCTGATAACACAGGATCCACCAATCACAATAGATCATTTCACTCCTGACCCTGCTCCCTTCACAATGACCTTTGACTCTTCAATACAAAGGATAGGGTTGGGGAGGCTCACATTGTGTACCCATGTGCTAGTGTGAATGTATGTATTTGCATTATTACTGTTTAATGAAGAAGGCTACAAGATGTGCCATCCTTTACACAAAAGTTTTATTTCAGAGATCTAATTAATTTGCTAGCCTTTATTAATTTATTGTATGCAGATTGTGATGAAAAAGGAGAGGTTGCAAATTTAGGCGGCTCTCAGTTCAGACAGGTGTATAAAAAATCATCTGATTTTCATCTCAATTGTCATCAATATTCCATCCATATGGCATCGTTTTCATTTAATCAGCAGGGAAAAAAATGTAAAAGACCAACTACAGTTTTCCATACTAATAATTACAATGTATCTTTAAAAATCGGATGCTATACAATTAATCCATGTGTGATCTGATTTATTTTTTGTGCACCCGTATACTTGAATAGACGAGTCTCATCCACATATAGAAGAACTAATGCATGCTCCAATTTTCTTCATGCACAGATTCGGTCTGAATGCTAATCTGAACAGTCTAATTGAATAACATTGGCCCCAGTACTGACCATGTGATGTCCGTTTTTCCACATGCAACACTTGAACCGAAAGAACGGTGATGTGAACTTGGCCAAATAGAGACTTGAAAGTCTCAAAAAGTGGCATTAGATGATGTGGGTCTTGCACATTCTGTAGAAAATGCTGTGGTTCATGTTTCCACCACCAACTGCAGCAAACAATCCAACAAATATCACTGCACCTATCTCAAGAGTAATCACACATTATTAGGGTTTGGAGAAGGCCACTTGTTGGCTGAAACATTGTCTTCACTGTATGTTTTTACTGTGCAATACAAAATTAAAGGGGTTGTCCGATAGGTATGAAACCCTATATAAAAGTTCTAGCTTTAAGCTCTAACTACTTTAATTAGTATTATGAAAAAAAAATCCTATTTCCCTATCCTGCTAATCCATATACTGTATCCTCTATTTCTTTACTTCCTGTGACATTTCGTTTGAGTGGGGTCTCAAATGGGACATCACAGGAGGATGGTCCTGCAGTCACTTCTCTGCAGCTTTTATCAATCCCCTGAAACAGCACAACATCAAGAAGCAGCATTGCGGTCAAGTACCATAGCTTCCGTTACTGCTGTTCCCTGATAAGGTCCTATTCTGTCCCCACAACCTGCATTTTTAGTCACTGCCACCACAGTTACTGCTTCTGTCCCCACTGCCTCGTTCACTGAAATGAGATGTCATCAGGAGGGTAACGATAGAAGCAGGGTGAGTAACAGCAGTGTTGTCCCACAGTTTCTATCACAATCCTGAAACATCAGGGAGTGGTGATAGAAGCAGGGTGAGTGACACAAGTTCCACCCCTGATGACAATTTGTTTTAGGGCAGTAATAGAAGGTGTGGGATGGCGCTGTTGTCATTCATGCTGCTTCTATCACATCCTCCTAATGACGTCTGGTTTTAGTGAATGAGGCGGTAGGGGCAGAAGCAATGACTCTATCAGCAGCGAAAGAAGATGTGGGTAGCAGCGACTTAAGATGCAGGTGGTGGGGACAAACAGTATGGTCATTTCTCCATCACCGCAACTGAAATAGGACTTCATCAGTGTTCAGCGGTGACCGAAACTGTGGTAAGTGATGGGGAGAATGGTAGGGAAGTTTAAACTAAAATAAATTACAAAAATGGTTAGGGCTTAAGGATAGATATTGGACCCTTTAAATTGATAGGCACCATCATATATTACTTTTAAGTATGATGCACTGGCATTTGTTGGACTCACACTATTCTGATAGCAAATAAGCACTCTAGCATAGAAACAGCAAAGTCATGTATGAAGAAGGTATGACTGCGGAGCAAGTGCATACTGAGTACAGCACTGGACATGGGACATGTGAATAAGTGGCATGCAGAAACTTTGAAGTGGAGGCCTCTATATCCTACATGTACCTGTCCTTAGTCCCTTAAAAGATCACCTAACTCCAAAAAAGTATTATCTCTACAAAATACGTTTTTTTGTACGTAAAAAAATGGATGATTTTCATCAATGTTTGGTCACTGTGGCCATTTTTTCCAGCTTCTTCTACTTTTTACAATTTTAAAAGGAAACAAATGGATTGCAAACAGATGGCACCAGTGTGTTGTCCATGATTTCCTAGGACACATAGACTTGGTGGTTTTGATCTGTAACTCGGATAAAAAATGAAAATGTCTCCAGAATTTGTTTGCAAAAACATGCTCTCCAACTAAAATAGACTGCGATGATTAAGTGTTCTGTGCGTGAAAAACGCAGATATATTGTTAAATATGGGCATCTGAATGAGAAGGAGGTTTTAAAGTAGAAGTAGTAGAACTCACTTTGACATTTTGGAAAACTCCTCATTATATAAAAAAAACATCTTCGTACTCAACAAGTTACCTTAGCACATAAAGCGCAATACTGCCCTATAGTGACATCTCCTGGTTACATTGAGGAACATACTGCCATTCTATTAATACTTTCTATGATATATAATTAATCTTTAGTAAACACATTTTGATCTAAAATATTCCAGCTGTTAAAAAGTGGAATCTAAATATCAACATAATAAACATTATATAGTCTGTGTTTATAATATATATATATATATATATATATATATATATATATATATATATTATAGACACAGAATATATAATGTATATTATGTTGATATATGTATGTGTGTGTGTGTGTGTGTATATATATATATACATATATATATATATATATGTGTGTGTGTGTGTGTAAAATATATATATATATATATATATATATGTGTGTGTGTAAAATATATATATATATATATATATATATATATATATATATATATATATATATATATATATATATATGATACTAGATGGTGGCTCGATTCTAACGCATCGGGTATTCTAGAATATGTATGCTGCCGACCGGGTGCGACTAATCAGCGAAGCAGTGTTTAAATGGGTTGTGAACTACTTTAAATTAACCCCCCAATGTATCCCCCCGGGGCCTCTAATGAATTTTGTAATTACGTCATGTTGTCAATACTGCTTGTGACAACATCGCTGACCACGCACAGCCAGCGCGTAATTCCCCCGGCTGCTGCCGGCTCTCGCTTCCGCTTACATCACAACTATTTGCGGCTGCAGCCAGGGGTCTCCTGTTCCGCGTACCACGGTGAATGAAAAGTGACAGAAGTAAGTCACACTGTGACTGACAGAACGTGTTCACTGAACGTGACAGAAGTACGTCACACTCTGACTGACCGTGTTTAGTAAACGTGACTGAACTATGTTGCACTGTGACTGACAGAACGTATTCATTACACATGACAGAAGTACATCACACACTGTGACTGACAAAACATGTTCAGTACGTCATGGGCAGTTGGTGAGTCACATGACCACATGGGCGGAGTCAGCTCTGATATCTCCCGACTTGTTCTGAAATCCCGCGCCGCTGATTGGCAGCGGCCGAACCAATCAGCGACGCGGGATTTCCTGGACGGACAGACAGACGGGATAAGCCGATTATATAGTAGATAGAGATATACATATATATATATACACAAAATAAAAAAAGGAAACAGCACAGAAAGCATTTAGGTGCAAGCTCCCCAGGTAGATACCACACATTGAGACATTCCAAAAAAAGGAGTATAGAGACAGAACACAGTAAAATATAGCAGAAATGATGTAGTTTATTAGCCCATAAAGCAACGTTTCGGTCCTAGCCTATGGACCTTTCTCAAGCAAAGGTAAGGTGCATGTGCAAAATATTTAAGGCAGTCCAATTACAAAAGCAATCAACTCCAATTATACAAAGGTGCATCATAGACATGGTTATAACATATATAGCAATACATAATACCGTGATATAAGATAAGTATAAAGTGACTCTGTTCATAGAATATGAAAAATACAAGTACAAGGTCAAAAAGTTACATAGATGTAGATAATTAATCATAAGTAACAGCTGTGCTAATAAATGTAGCATGACTCACCCCAGTTTATAATTACACATAGCACCAAAAACTCGGCGTCCCTGATGCTATAACCGCGCATGTCAGAAAGGAGTAAGTTGACGTCCGCATCTGTGCAATGGCAACCGGACGAGCCAGCGCCATCTTGAATGAAGGCGTAGTGCCCAATGATTACGTCACCAATTAGGCATCACCATCTCTCAGCGCCATGCAGTAACCGGCGCCGGTCAAATAGCCCTTACACAGCCTGGAGGTGTGTTTGGGGTCATTGTCCTGTTGAAAAATAAATGATGGTCCAACTAAACGCAAATCGGATGGAATAGCATGCCGCTGCAAGATGCTGTGGCAGCCATGCTGGTTCAGTATGCCTTCAATTTTGAATAAATCTCCAACAGTGTCATCAGCAAAGCACCCCCACACCATCACACCTCCTCCTCCATGCTTCACGGTGGGAGCCAAGCATGTAGAGTCCATCCGTTCACCTTTTCTGCGTCGCACAAAGACATGGTGGTTGGAACCAAAGATCTCAAATTTGGACTCATCAGACCAAAGCACAGATTTCCACTGGTCTAATATCCATTCCTTGTGTTCTTTAGCCCAAACAAGTCTCTTCTGCTTGTTGCCTGTCCTTAGCAGTGGTTTCCTAGCAGCTATTTTACCATGAAGGCCTGCTGCACAAAGTCTCCTCTTAACAGTTGCTGAAGAGATGTGTCTGCTGCTAGAACTCTGTGTGGCATTGACCTGGTCTGTAATCTGAGCTGCTGTTAACCTGCGATTTCTGAGGCTGGTGACTCGGACAAACTTATCCTCAGAAGCAGAGGTGACTCTTGGTCTTCCTTTCCTGGGGCGGTCCTCATGTGAGCCAATTTCTTTGTAGCACTGGTTGGTTTTTGCAACTGCACTTGGGGCACTTTCAAAGTTTTCCCAATTTTTCGGATTGACTGACCTTCATTTCTTAAAGTAATGATGGCCACTCGTTTTTATTTACTTAGCTGATTTTTTTCTTGCCATAATACAAATTCTAACAGTCTATTCAGTAGGACTATCAGCTGTGTATCCACCAGACTTCTGCACAACACAACTGATGGTCCCAGCCCCATTTATAAGGCAAGAAATCCCACTTATTAAACCTGACAGGGCACACCTGTGAAGTGAAAACCATTTCCGGTGACTACCTCTTGAAGCTCATCAAGAGAATGCCAAGAGTGTGCAAAGCAGTCATCAAAGCAAAAGGTGGCTACTTTGAAGAACCTAGAATATAAGACATATTTTCAGTTGTTTCACACTTTTTTGTTAAGTATATAATTCCACATGTGTTAATTCATAGTTTTGATGCCTTCAGTGTGAATGTACAATTTTCAAAGTCATGAAAATACAGAAAAATCTTTAAATGAGAAGGTGTGTCCAAACTTTTGGTCTGTACTGTATGTAGATATAGATAGATATCTATCTATATGTACCTATATCTATCTATATATATATATATATACTTTTTTAATTGCCATTACTTTAATATATGTAGGATATAATATGATATATATCCTAAGTAGCCATTAAGCTCCTAACTTTAATTTTTGTGCATAAAATTAGAGGGTAAAAGTCATGATCTAACTGGGTACCAGAAGCAATGTGTCTCTGTTTGCCTCTAATTTTTTTCACAAAAATGTATAAAGTGCATCTCCTTCTGACAGAAGAGTGAAGCCTGCAGCCATTTAGCAGCTGGTGATTGTCTGCAGCACTCATGCGACATAGAAATGCACATAAGTGCCGGCAGACACAGTTCTGACATTGCCGGGAATGCACCGGTCCGGGTGGTGATTATGTTGTGTTTTTGATTTTATATGGAGCCCTATATCATTTAAGAAGGGATCAGCCGGTAGTAGACAACCCTTTTAAGGATACTTTGATGTAAATCCACCAATACTTTTATATCTTCTATTTGTTGCTACATTTCTTAAGAGATCAGCATTTTAATACACATGGAAATGAAGCATCAATTGATTTAGACAAGGCAGAGCACTTCCCGAGCCTCTGGTCCTTGAGGATGTTTCCCTGCCCAGTGCCAGCCTCTTTAGCTTGATTGATATCTCACTACCTGACTTCCTGGCCTGGCGACTGACATCACACAGACAGCTCTCTACTGATCAAGCTAAAGAGGCTAGTACTGAACGGGAAACCATCCTCAAGAGGCAGAAGCTTGGGAAGTGCTCAGTCATGCCCAAAGCACTTAATGCCTCATTTGCATATGAATTAAAACACAGATTTCTCAGGAATGCAGAAAATCATAGAAAAAATAAAGGTATTGATTAATTTAGCTTTCAAAGACCTGCAAGCCCATAAATGCATTTGGAGGGGTTGATCTTACCAACAGTTTCCCTTGAAGAAGAAAGGAAGCTGTATGTTGCAAAATTTGTAATTCAGCTATGGGTTCTGTACTTTGCTGTACTACAGCCAGAATGCATTTTTTTTCTTTCCACGTTCATACCAATAATTATCTTATTTTTCTACAAGTGTAGTTTATTTAAGACCCTGTTTTTTGCAAGCCTAGATGTAGTCTTTTTGGGCGCCAGTTTGCCACTCACAGCTTTAAGTGTTCAATTAACATGAACTTTTATCATGAGTTAATTGGATAAATTTAAGTAATTGGAATATTTTTATTTATACCATGTATCAATCACCATTGATTATGCGTTGTATTAATGGATTTTACATTTACGGGGATGTCGCATATGTCTGGTATTTACTTGTTATGTTTAATAAAAAGTATTATAAATATATTTATTGCAATTGATTTTATGATTTTATTTTTATTTACTTTTATTTAATGAAAAGTTAGCTTTTACTTTTGATCTTTTTTTTCTACTTCAATAATGTACTGGCATGTATACAAAAGTATCTGTATATACCGGTATATTATGCTTGTGAAGAAGAATACTGTCGAGGCGTCGGGAAGTAAAATCCTCTGAAATAAATGAGTGTGAACTTTGGCTTACCTAATTCTGATTCACCTGGTTCTGGTTTGGGACAGCATAAAACTGGTAAATAAAAAGGAAAAAGGTTAGCTACAGAAATAATATCAGCATCCCTTTAATGTTTTCACATGATTGAGAGCTGTCCCCTGCCCAGCACAGCATGTCAGAATGTGACAGTATCCTGTGCAGGGCCTGTTAGGGTCTTAAAAGATCAGGGGCACAAGCCCCAGAGGATAAATCTCCCCATACATCTTCTCCCCTCCGCCTCTTAAAATAAAATCATATACATATATAGTTATCATATAACACTGTTTGTGCTATGTCACGGCAAAATATTACCTATATACTATAGTGGTCCGAACAAAATACACTATACAAAAGTCATTACTATTAAGAATAGTATTAAAAAGGCCAATATCATTACCTATACATAGTGACTGAAGCCCTTATTAAATAAAAAAAAATCAGAGCCAGGGTGGTGCGGAGTGTGATGAAGCCTGCCTATCAAATTCATTAAAACTTATGTTATTTTGGTGGCATCAGTTTTGACAGAAAAGTAATGCAGTCTATGACTGGAGTAACATTTCTGGAGAAGGTGCAAGCCAGTTTTAAGGTGCGCTAAATTCATTAAGTGGCATGCATCTCTTAAGGAATTAGGCGCACTTTACTCGAGGAAGCTCGTTCATTAAGTCTGGCATGTAAAACGTCAAAGATTAAATGGGGCCCTTAACCTCTCACATTTGCCACACTGTCCCCACCTATTTCTATGCCACATTAAGCCATTCTGCCAACACCCTCTTTTCTCTGCCTGTTTCTACTCCATTTGCCCCATCACTGCCACTGCTATGTGGCACACTGACCCAAATACTTCAAAAAGAGTGTCATTATTATAATTATGTCCCCCAAAGGTGCAGACAGGCACTGTCCCTGAAAACAATACTGCCAGATAGCTAGTGCCAAACAGACGCTAGTAGTGCACAACACAGTGCACTAAAGGATTTTATTATTTTATTCTTATTTTTACACATGGACACTGCAGGAGCAGACTACTACTCCCAACATTGTCCCCTGCACATGCTGATCACAGCGCAAGCAAGGGACAATGATGAGGGCAGCGTTCAGCACCCAACGCTTGGGAACAGCGCTAACTGTACACTGATTCCCAGGCGCCTGTATGTGTGCTCCTGATGCAGCACACGGTTGCCACTCGTGTGCCACACACGAACACAGATATCTCCGGTACTGGTTTTTCCTGTACCAGAAAAATCAGAATGTGTGAAACCGGCCTAAAAGTGCCAAATTTTGTACCTCACACAATAACAGCTTTCTACTCAGTTCCCCTAAACAGTATTAGTGCTCTTGTTAGTGCCTCACACAGTAAGGAGTGCCCCCTTTATGTCCCTAAACAATAATAATGCTCCTTAAAAGTAAAAATGCCTCCACGTGTGCTCCTTTAAAGCTTATAATGCCCTGAGTGCCGCCTTTCAAGTAATAATGACCATGAATTCCCCCTTAACTGGTAATAATGTCCCTTAGTGTCCTCTTGAAAAGTAATAGTGCCTCAAGTGCCCCCTTAAATTTCTCCTTTAGAAAGTAAAAATGCACTCTATGCACTTAAAAAAGTCTTCCTTAAAAAAGTTAATACTCACCTAACCTGATCCCCAATGACCGCATTGACTGTGTTCTTTTCTCTTCTGCACACAGAACGGGCTGGCGAAGGCACCACAATGCACATAATTGTGCTGCTTATGCCAGGACAGTGAAATCTTGTAGGCGGTAGGCCTATAGTAGCTTGTGGCCTACAGGATGGAGAGTGTAAAGTATCAAACTGTTTTGGTGTCCTGATGATGCCAATACAGTTTGTTTGATGGATCTCTGGATTACCGACACCAAATGACCTGGTGTTTATCTTCCTCCACATCTTTTCAATGCCAATTCACCAGGCCTTGGTTTTCAAACAATGAAGCTTCTCTAAACAGAGGGGAGTCCCGGTTCTTATCATCCAGTAGCAATGGAGACAGAGCAACAGGGTTGGTCTACCTCTCGTCAAGTAGCAGTTTCATAATCTCCCTCTCTCTAAAGTGAAGTCTTGTATTCAACACTGAATAATTCCTCCCAATTGTGGCTTTTTTGTGATACTCATAGACAGCTGTTTCATGGTTTTTGTCCCTCATCAATAAAAAGGTTGAAGTAGCATACCAGCTGGATCTTCTCAGTGAGAACTGGTACCCCTGCCCACCATAGCGGGGTGGCTCATCCAGCCCATGGAGACCGTACTTTATGCTAATGAGGGGCAAGGGCTCAGAAGAGGCTGTTCTGGTGGGTGCTGGGTGTTTGCCTTTGGTGTTATCCAGAGTCATGGTTGAAGGCTCTTTAATGGGTCAGGGCTTGATTTACAGGGTAGCTAAGTATAGGCTGCATTTCTGAAGAAGAGCTAATTTGCACGCCATTTTATGATTTTGTTTTGATCTATTAGATGTCTATTTTTCTTATTACATTTTTTACATATCTTTATAGTATACAAAAAATATTACACATACACTCATTTGTGTTATTAAAATGCATTCATATAAATGAGGCCTATGTAAACATTCACTCTTTTCCCACTTAAAAGGAGCCGGTCATGTTGTACATGTAGCCCGTTCTGTGGATAGCTCAGTATAGAGGAGAACCTGAGCGGAGTGCTACATAGGTTGGTTGGAAAAAAAATCTGTATAACTTGTATTTTATTTATTGAAGTTTATATGTATTTAAGTCCAGTGGGTGGTCTTACTGGTGACTGACAGCCATCTCTGCATGCAGTCATACAGGGAAGGCTATGAGTCACTGAGTAGGACTGCCCGCTGGACTCGTATGCATACAAACACCAGGGACTTCAATGAATAAAATTCAAGTTTTACTGAAAGTTTTCCAATGAAATTGGATATTAATCTGATCAACTCCTCCTGATCTATAACGTTGTACCTGAAGATCGTATTCCATTTTCACCATGAAGGTTGCCTTTAAAGCAGTGCTTGCATGACAAGTTGTAATAGAAACTATATAAAGGTAGTGCATCACATGTAATCCACTAATGTTATGATGAGACTTCTTTACAGCTGTCCTTAACCTATCCTCATTACTGTGTTCTCTGCAGGTACCCTAGAAGATTCATGTAGTGCCCTCAGTGACAACATAAATGGAACTCGATCCAAGTTCAGAATGTCAGAACTACCGGCAACTTAAAGTTCATGGAGCAGATGATATGAATTTCAGATTTTTCTCTTTACCAGGCATGTACAGACTTGCATTTGTCATCAGACACAGCAGATACTAAAACAACCACAAGGGTGGCACAGACTCCCTCCAATCAGCCGGCTTTGCATGCACTCAGTGCTGGAGAGTTACTATGCAGTTTGGACTGATCACTGTGCTTGTGTTGATCTTGATGGATATTGCAGACAGCAGCAAGGTTGTGAAGGGGAGGAGACACAGGAGACGTAAGTACAACTCCCACCAATCTGTAACTGAATGTCATGATTTCGCAGCTGTTACATTTTCAAAAATTGTTAAAATATTAAGTTAGGATTTATTTTATTCATCCTCCATTAAATGTTAGCAGTAGTATCTAACTTTCTGATGTTCTTTGCGAGTCCTCATCATGTTCAACATTTCAGTTTGCTATCGGTAAATAAAAACTTTTATAAGCAAAGACAAAAGTAAAACGGTACAGGTCGTAGGTAAATTTATCTTGTTTTTTTTTTCAGATTTTTCTTGATTTAAAAATTATGTTATATTAAATAAATTACATTAAATATACAATAATGCTTTACAGAGTGAAGGTTCTGCTCTGGACCTTTTTCATCACATTCTGCATTTGTGTCCCAGCAAAGTTCCCAGCGAGGTTTCAGCTCCATTAAGTTCATATTAAATGTGTGTCACCTGCGATGAACAGATATTTAATAGGGATCCATTTGGTATCTAAAAGAGATGGCTCTTTTTGGTGAGCGGAGCCAACATATTCCGCAGCACTTTACATTAGAGAGGACTTGTACAGATAATAAAGACATTACAGAATAACACATAACTCAGATACCAAGAGGAGTGAGGGTCCTGCTGCTCACAAGCTACAATCTATGAGGAAATAGGGGGACCCCAAAGGTAAATGGTAAAAAGTGCTTGTATTGTATGGTCCAGCCAATATAATAAATAGGGGATTCACATAACGCTGCATGAACCAGTCACCAGCCAGTATCTGTACAGACACAAAGTGCTACTAAGTGTATGGAGGGTGTAAACAGATGCTAAGAGGGACCAGACTCAGAGGAAAATGTTGGAAGGGCAAAATGGGAATAGTTAGATAAGTGGGGTGAGGTTATAGGTAGTGATGAGCGAGTATGTTCGGTTAACCCTTTCGGCGAGCATGCTCGGGCGAATGGCGAGTATGCTCGGGCGAATCACTCCCTGCATGATTTGCGACTGTTTGACAGCTTTATTACATGTGAGGAATGCGAAAGAAACAAGCATTCCTCACATGTATTAAAGCTGTCAAACAATCGCAAATCATGCACACGGGAGTGATTCAAACATATCACCGAGTTCGCTGAAGATACTCGGTACTCGCCCGAGCATACTCGCCGAAAGGGTTAACCGAACATACTCGCTCAACACTAGTTGTAGGCCAGTATAAAGATGTGCATTTTTAGGTCACACTTAAAACTGTGAAATGAATCAAACTATTGGGAATTAATTAAATAGTCTGGCATAATGAATTCCAGAGAATTGGTGCAGCACGTGAGAAGTCTTAGAGGCAGGAGTGGGAGGTTTGGATTATTGAGGATGTTACTCTTAAGTCATTAGCAGCACGGAGAGCATGGGTAGGATGATAGCCAGAGATGAGGGTGGTGCAGAACTTTGCAGCGCTTTGTGAGTGAGAGTGATGTTTATATTGGACCCTGTAGCGGATGGACAACCAGTGCAATGACTGGCACAGGGTAGAGGCATCGCTGTAGTGGTTAGACAGGAATGTGATTCTTTGTATATGCAGTAAGTGAATAGAAGAAAGGTAGCACTCACCATCGGTATGCGAGATCTGCAATCTTTATTTAGATAAAGACATACGGGAGCAGAGGTGCAGGAGGAGTGCGGGGGGGGTAGTCCAGTAACGCTCTCCCTCGCACTCCTCCTGCACCGCTGCTCCCGTATGTCTTTATCTAAATAAAGATTGCAGATCTCGCATACCGATGGTGAGTGCAACCTTTCTTCGATTCACTTACTGCATATATATGAATTCTTGGTTTTAGCACCGTAGACCCAGGATGCTGACGCTGCATAAATCTCTCCTGAGAATGTTTGCTCTGGATGTACAAGTCCTGGTGCCGGCTTAACTCTTTCATGGGAATATGATTCTGACTGCTGCATTCAGGTTTGATTGGAGAGGGGGAAGTCTAATAAGAGGGAGACTGATTAGTAGAGAGTTGCAATAGTCCAGACGACAATGAATTAGAACAACAGTAAGAGTGTTTGCACAGTCAAAGGTGAGAAAAGATTAATTCTGAAGAAGTTTTTGAGGTGCACCTGATATGAGTAAGTGATCGGATGTGGGGAGTGAAGGAGAGATCAGAGTCAAATATAACCCCAAAACAGTGAGCGTGCTGCTGGGGAGTAATGGTAGAACCACACATGGAAATTGTAATATTGAGTTTGAGAAGGTTAGTAGAGGGGTGAAACATAAGAAGTTCTGTTTTTGGCAGATTCAGTTGTGGATAAAAGGAAGACAAGATGTTAGAGACTAATAGATGATTCTGCCCCCATATGGTATTCTGTTATTGAGCCCTTTTGGGGAAGGGTAAACTGGGAAATTGCCCTCATTAACGCCAGACCTACGTAGGAGTGTATAATATGTATGATTTAAATGTGTGTATTGTGTATAATATGTATGAGTACATGTGTGGGATCTATGTGCAATGTTTCTGATTATGATTGCATTGTGTATATATCTTTGTTATGTACATAAATGTGTGAAATTTATGTATGTGTATGCTTGTATCATACAGCAGTAATACATATGTGTGTAGTATAATGGTACTATGTACAGTCATGGCCAAAAGTGTTGACAGCCATGAAATTGTTCTAGAAAATGAAGTATTTCTTCCAGAAAATTATTGAAATTACACATTTTGTTATATGCATGTTTAGAGAAAAAAAGACAAATTGGACATCATTTTACACAAAACCTCGAAAATGGGCTGAACAAAATTGTTGGCACCCTCAACATAATATTTGGTTGCACACCATTTGGAATAAATAACTGCAATCCATTGCTTCCTAGAACCATCAACAAACTTCTTACACCTCTCAACCGGAATTTTGGACCACTCTTCTTTTGCAAACTGCTCCAGGTTTCTCGTATTTGAAGGGTGCCTTCTCCCAACAGCAATTTTAAGATCTCTCCAAAGGTGTTCAATGGGATTTAGATCCAGACTCATTGCTGGGTACTTCAGAACTCTCCAATACTTTGTTTCCATCCATTTCTGGGTGCTTCTTGAAGTATGTTTGGGGTCATTGTCCTGCTGTAAGACCCATGACCTGACACTGGGCACTACATTGCGAACCAAAATCCTTTGGTAATATTCAGATTTCATGATGTCTTCCAGACAGTCAAGGCACCCAGTGCCAGAGTCTGTAAAACAACCCCAAAACATATTTGAACCTCCACCATATTTGACTGTAGGTACTGTGTTCTCTTCTTTGTAGGCTCCATGCTGTTTTAGGTAAACAGAATGATGTGCTTTACCAAAAAGGTCTATCTTGGTCCCATCTGTCCAAAAGGCACTTTCTCAGAAGGATTTAGACTTACTCACATTTTGGAAAATTGAAATCTAGCTTTTTATCTCTGTGTCAGCAGTGGGGTCCTCCTGGGTCTCCTGCCAGAGTTTCACTTCATTCAAATGTTCACGGATAGTTCTCGCGGACACTGATACACCCTGAGCCTGCAGGACAGCTTGAATCACTTTGGAATTGCCCTGAACGCTGGACTGGATTCCCATAAATGTATCCGCTCATCTCTAGTCCCAAAATGAATACAGAGGAACAGTGGATTTGGATTTACACCCTACAGTCTCGTGAGTCTGCTGAATGTCTCTCACTGCTAAATGGGTGTGGGTAGGGACGTGGTCAAAATTTGCCGTGGAGCGTTATGCACGCCACATTATTTTCCCCTCTCTGTTCTCAAAAGTTGGGCAGTATGCCCCCCACTGTACCAAACATCCCAGAGAGAGCAGAGGATTAAATGATTAAAGCACAGTTTATACTGAATATTTTCTCACAAAATATATATCAATCTACTCAGCTCCCCCTACTCTATAACATGGTGCTTGCATTTTCTTGGTGGCCGGTTCCCTTTTATCCTAAAGAGGTTGTCCACTGCTATAAATAATGTCCCCATCGATTTAAAGTATTATAAGTGCTTGTGAGTGGCGCTATTGCTGACCACTCAGTTGGCATCATGTGACCCCGGCTGCAGCCTGCTCTGACATCTGCTGATGTCACACATCAAGTTCCCGGGAACCCAGAGGCGTGACCCAGTGACATGCATCCCCCTGATTGATGGGTTGTGGGTGGGGTTTCACAGCATGTCACAGCCCAGCATCCTTGGCGCGCTTGCGGCCAATGAATGCAGAGGAGAGGGATAGCGCGATCTGGATCCTGGGCAATGAAACTCCGCCGACCCAGTGGCAGGCATCCACCCCATCAATCAGGAGGGTGCCTGTCACTGGGTCATGCCGCCGCTCACAGGCACTTATAACAATAGAAGGTAATTATAAAAAAAACTTTTATCCAAAGTTTAAATCGATGGGGGAATTATTCAGAGTAGTGGACAAACTCTTTAAACAATGAAAGGCTTTGTGGATTTACAAGCTCTCTTGTTTGCCCCTTAATATATCCCTCATCCTGGTATATGCCGTGCATGAACCCAACAGGTCGCTGCACCGCAATGCACTTCAACTTGTTGTGCGTCCGAGGACCCACATCCAGTTGAAGTTTATGCTGGTGTCGGCGGACCACTCACCCCTACTGGCCCTTGCGGTCGGTCATTACGCCCATGACTGTGACCCTCCATATAGTACTACATTTTACACCACTTATAAGTGTTTCCATTTTACCATTAAGTTTTATGCATTACCAACAGTGCATTACATCCTAAACTATACTATTATTTTTATCAGTCTCCATTGTAGCTGTTTATATCTTTGATTCCATCGTTGTCCGTGTAGCACCACAAGTCCCAGCATTTTAGCCTAGCGTATTCATTTAATTACTTTTTTCCCCAAACCAACATTGATTCATATTTTCACTTAAAATATTTTTTTTTAGTGTTTGGTACCCTCATCACCATGTCTGCTTATATTGCTACTACAAGTTTCAGCATGTATCAATCCTAGTGTTTTTCTTTTTTTCTTTTTAACATTGAAGTTTTACCTCATTATTCCTAAATTATTCCATATACTACATTGTTTGGTATTATTTATTATATACTTTTAACTTGGTCTCATTTTCTTGTTTGCACTGACCTCTGACCACATCATGTCAGTGTGTAACCTTTTAGTGCTTTTACTTTAACATTGGATACTTATATTATGATATTCCTAGTTTATTGCACACCACCATGTGTTAGCATTATGTATTATGTATGTACTTTTACCTTTATCCTATTTGTTTATCTGCACTGACCTTTGACCCCATGATGTCAGTGTGTAACTATTTTCCCTCCTTTTTTGTACATTTAAACTGTCTGTTGTCCTGCTAAAATACAGTGACTTGAAAAAGTATTCATACTCCGTGAACTTTTCCACATTTTTTCACATTACACCTACAAATTTAAATTTATTTTATTGGGATTTTATGTGACACACCAACACAAAGTAGCAAATATTTGTGAAGAGTAAAGGAAATGATACATGGGTTTATAATTATTTTAAATATATAAATCTGAAAATTGTGATGTGCATTTGTACTCAGTCCCCTGATTCAATACTTTGTAGGACCACCTTTCGCTGCAATTATTACTGCAAGTCTTTTGGGGTCTGTCTCTACCAGCTTTGCACATCTAGATGCTGCCATTTTTAACCATTGTTCTTTGCAAACTTGCTCTAGCTCATTGGGATTGAACAGAGAGTGTCTGAACAGCAATTTTCAAGTCTTGTACCAGATTCTCAATGGGATTTAGGCATGAACTTTGACTTGGACATTCACACACATGAATATGCTTTCATCTGAAAAATCACAATGTAGCTCTGGCAGTATGTTTAGGGTCTTTGTCCTGCTGGAAGGTGAACCTACACCCCAGTCTTAAATGATTTCCAGCCTCTAACAGGTTTTTCACAAGGATTGGCCTGTTTTTAGCTCCATCCATCTTCCCATCCATTCTGACCCGCTTCTTTGTCCCTGCTGAAGAAAATCATCCCCCCAGCATGATACTGTCTCCACCATGTTTGACGGTTGGCATTATGTTTCTGGGGTGATGTGCATTGCTACTTTTCTGCCATACATAACGTTTTAGCCCAAAAAGTTTTACTTTACTCTCATCTGGCCAGAGCGCCTTCTAAAACATGCTTGCTGTGTCCCCTAGGTGGCTTTTTTGCAAACAGCAAACTGAACATTTTATGGCTTGTTTTAAAAATGGCTTTCTTGCCACGCTTTCATAAAGGCCAAATTTGCTGAGTATATGACTAATAGTTGTCTTGTGAACAGATTCTCCCACCTGAGCTGTGGATGTCTGTAGCTACTCCAGAATGACCATGGGCCTCTTGGCTGCTTCTCTGATTAGTGTGCTCCTTGCTTGCGATGTCAGTTTAGATGGAAGGCCATGTCTTGATAGGTTTGCAGTTGTGCCATATTCCTTCCATTTTTTGATGATGGATTGAACGGTGCTCCCTGACATGTTAAGAGCTTGGGCTATATTATTTATAACTCATCCCTTCTTTACGCTTCTCTAGAATATGGGCACTCAAAATTATGCACAACATTGATGAAAAAAAATATTTGTTTCATTATTTCATGAAGCAATCCAAAGTAAATGTGATGTTTCGGCCTTATACACCCAGGCCTTTATCAAACACGGATTGCATGTGCTGTGTAAATATGAAAGCAGCGCTGCTGAAAGGCAGGAGATGCCTGCAATGGAAGACGCTGCTCCATATTTACACAGCACATGCAGTCCATGTTTGATAAAGGCCTGGGTGTATAAGGCCGAAATGTCACATTTACTTTGGATTGCTTCATGAAATAATAAAGATTTTTTTGCATTAATTTTGTGCATAATTTGGAGTGCCGAGTAGAGATGAGCGGTGTTCGACTAGAACTGTTCGCCAATCTCAAATTCGAGCTGTTTTGGGCGGTGTTCGAGTTGTTCGACGAACCCAAACGATTTGCAAAAAATTTGGCTGTTCGAGGTTATGTTCGATAACTGTTCGTGCACCAAAAGCGTGTCCTGCATGTCTGGCGCTATTTAGAGCACCAATCATGCAGGGATTGTCTGCCACTCACTGTAATGCCACAGCCATGGTGGTTGTGGCATTAGAGTGATTGCCCAAATCGATGGGAACTGTGCTCACAGTGAAACATGAAAAGCCGGCAATTCAGCAGCGGCATACACCGGTACCCGACAATTTAGAACCGAAAGAATAGAGCTTCACACATAGATTAGATAGATAGAAACATGTCAGTCACATATATAAGAAGTACAGTGACAGTGTTGATTACTGTACTTGTCATTTAGTGTAAAGGATTTATAAAAAAAAATATTAGTGTTTTCATGCACCGTCTCTTTAAAAAAGCCGGCCGGCAATTCAGCAGCGGTACCCGACAATTTAGAATAGAAGGAATAGAGAATCACACATAAATTAGATAGATAGAAACATGTCAGTCACATATATAAGAAGTACAGTGACAGTGTTGATTACTGTACTTGCCATTTAGTGTAAAGGATTTATTAAAAAAAATATTAGTGTTTTCATGCACCGTCTCTTTAAAAAAGCCGGCCGGCAATTCAGCAGCGGTACCCGACAATTTAGAATAGAAGGAATAGAGCTTCACACATAGATTAGATAGATAGAAACATGTCAGTCACATATATATGAAGTACAGTGACAGTGTTGATTACTGTACTTGTCATTTAGTGTTAAAATAAAGGATTTATTTAAAAAAAAATTAGCGTGGGGTTCCCCTTAATTTTAGGCTCTAGCGGAGGTTAAGCAGACGGCTGGGGCAGATGTTTGAAGCCTGGGAAGGGGGTAATACCCATGGAGCTTCCCAGGCTACTAATATCAGCCCCCAGCTGAATGCCTAGCCTTTACTAGCTATTAAAATGGGGGACCCCCCAAAAAATTGACGTGGGGTCCCCCCTATTTTAATAGCTAGCAAAGGCTAGGCAGACAGCTGGGGGCTGATATTAATAGCCCAGGAAGGGTGCCATGAATATTGGCCCCCTCCCAGGCTAGAAACACCAGCCGTCAGCCGCCCCAGAAATGGCACATCCATAGGATGCGCCAATTCTGGCACTTAGCCTCGCTCTTCCCACTGCCCTGTAGCGGTGGCAGTGGGGTAATAGGGCTGGGGTTGATGTCAGCTTATAATGCCAGCTGACATCAAGCTCAGGTTAGTAATGGAGAGGCGTCTATAAGACACCCCCATTACTAACCCCATAGTCAAAGTTAAAAAAAAACACAAACACCCAGAATAAAGTCCTTTAATTGAAATAAAGACACAATTCTTTATTGTTCTAAATTAAACCATACTTACCGTCATGCCCATTCCAGCTGAAGCCAACGATCCCCTGCAATAAAAGAAAAATAATAAAGCAACATCATCCTTACCTTTCCATGGTTCCCACGACAGCTTCAGCTCTGCTACATCGAGATGACAGGCTGGACCGCAGCAGAACGCTGCCATCCAGCCTGTCATCCCACAGACACTGAGAAGCGCAGGCATGCTTGCGCTCCTCAGCGTCTCTCTGTGACGGCATCCAGATGAGCCGAGGTCATGTCCAATGAACTCGGCTCACCTCATGCACGTCACTGACAGCGTGGGAAAATTCTCACGCTGAAGCGCTGAGTGCAGGAGAATTCTCCCACGCTGTCAGTGACGTGCATAAGGTGAGCTCATGTCCAATGAACTCAGCTCACCTCATGCACGTCACTGACAGCGTGGGAAAATTCTCCTGCACTCAGCGCTTCAGCGTGAGAATTCTCCCACGCTGTAAGTGACGTGCATGAGGTGAGCCGAGTTCATTGGACATTAACTTGGCTCATCTGGATGCCCTCACAGAGAGACACTGTGGAGCGCAAGCATGCCTGCGCTTCTCAGTGTCTGCGGGATGACAGGCTGGATGGCAGCTTTCTCCTGCGGTCCAGCCTGTCATCTCGATGTAGCAGAGCTGGAGCTGTCGTGGGAACCATCGAAAGGTAAGGATGATGTTGGTTTATTATTTTATTTTTATTACAGGAGATCGTTGGCTTCAGCTGGAATGGGCGTGATGGTAAGTATGGTTTAATTTAGAACAATAAAGAATTGTGTGTTTATTTCAATTAAAGGACTTTATTCTGGGTGTTTGTGTTTTTTTTAACTTTTACTATGGGGTTAGTAATGGGGGTGTCTTATAGACGCCTCTCCATTAGTAACCTGGGCTTGATGTCAGCAGGCGTTATAAGCTGACATCAACCCCAACCCTATTACCCCACTGCCACCGCTACAGGGCAGTGGGAAGAGCGAGGCTAAGTGCCAGAATTGGCGCATCCTAATGATGCGCCATTTCTAGGGCGGCTGACGGCTGGTGTTTCTAGCCTGGGAGGGGGCCAATATTCATGGCTCCCTTCCTGGGCTATTAATATCAGCCCCCAGCTGTCTGCCTAGCCTTTGCTAGCTATTAACATAGGGGGGACCCCACGTCATTTTTTTGGGGGGGGTCCCCCATTTTAATAGCTAGTAAAGGCTAAGTATTCAGCTGGGGGCTGATATTAGTAGCCTGGGAAGCTCCGTGGGTATTACCCCCTTCCCAGGCTTCAAACATCTGCCCCAGCCGTCTGCTTAACCTCCGCTAGAGCCTAAAATTACGGGGAACCCCACGCCAATTTTTATTTTAATAAATCCTTTATTTTAACACTAAATGACAAGTACAGTAACCAACACTGTCGCTGTACTTATTATAAATGTGACTGACATGTTTCTATCTATCTAATCTATGTGTGAAGCTCTATTCTTTCTGTTCTAAATTGTCGGGTACCGCTGCTGAATTGCCGGCCGGCTTTTTTAAAGAGACGGTGCATGAAAACACTAATATTTTTTTTACTAAATCCTTTACACTAAATGACAAGTGCAGTAACCAACACTGTCACTGTACTTCTTATATATGTGACTGACATGTTTCTATCTATCTAATCTATGTGTGATGCTCTATTCCTTCTTGTCTAAATTGTCGGGTACCGGTGTATGCCGCTGCTGAATTTGCCGGCCGGCTTTTTTAAAGAGAGTGTCTTCTGAGCAGTTTGTCAGCTTTTGGATACCTTTGCAGGTGTTTTCTATGTGTTTCTATGTGTTTTTGTTTGCCTGCCATTGGTTTTAACGGTGTTCTAAGGTGTTCTAAGGTGTTCGACGAACAGTTCCTCGAACATCCCGGTGTTCGACGAACCGAACCGAACTCGAACACTATGGGGGTGGCTCAACACTAGTGCCGAGTACTCTAATATAAATATACTAGATATTAAGCCCGTTCTACACCAGAGTGGCAAGCATTTTTATTGGTATATGGTCTCACATGCTGGTATGGGTATGTGCTGCCCCCATCCTGGTATTTGTGCTGCCCCCATCTTGGTATTTGTGCTCCCCAATCCTGTTCCCCCATCCTGTTATGTGCTCATCTCTATCCTGGTATGCATGGCACGCCTCATCCATATCCTGGTATGCATGGCACCCCTCACCCTCAATCCTGGTACGCATGGCACCCCTCACCCTCAAGCCTGGTACGCATGACACCCCTCACCCTCAATCCTGGTACGCATGGCACCCCTCATCCTCAATCCTGGTATGCATGGTACCCCTCATCCCTATCCTGGTATACATGGTACCCCTCATCCCTATCCTGGTATGCATGGCCCCTCATCCGAATCCTGGTATGCATGCCCCCCCCCCAGATCCCTATCCTGGTATGCATGGTACCCCTCATCCCCCAATCCTGGTATGCATGGTACCCCTCATCTTCCCCCAATCTTGGTATGCATGGTACCCCTCACCCCTGGTATGCATGGCACCCCTCATCCCCCAATCCTGGTATGCATGGCACCCCTCATCCCCAATCCTGGTATGCATGGCACCCCACCACCCCCAATCCTGGTATGCATGGCACCCCACCATCCCCAATCCTGGTATGCATGGCACCCCCCATCCCCAATACATTTAAGTTTGTGGGTGTAACGTGAAAAAATGTGGAAAAGTTCATGGGGTATAAATACTTTTTCAAGTTATTGTACTTGCTTAGCCTGAGGAAGACATCTGTCCAATGTTGAAATGCATAGCCCTTATTCTTTTAATAAATTCATATGAAGATATTACCTTCCTCTCTGTCACACTCAGAGGTGCTTATATCACCCCTTTTTCTTTTATTTTAATTTCCAAACTATTTATGTGATATAGAGTGTGTATAACAGTGTATAACAGCAGGGGGAATTGAGCAGATCCCACCTCTGCCATCAATTTGTCAGGGAGAGCACTAGAGAGATCACGCAGAGCCCACCGCTGCCACCAGTTTGTCAGGGAGAACACCAGAGAGATCCCGCAGATCCCACCGCTGCCACCAGTTTGTCAGGGAGAACACCAGAGAGATCCCGCAGATCCCACCGCTGCCACCAGTTTGTCAGGGAGAACACCAGACAGATCCCGCAGATCCCACCACTGCCACCAGTTTGTCAGGGAGAACACCAGAGAGATCACGCAGATCGCACCACTGCCACCAATTTGTCAGGGAGAACACCAGAAAGATCACGCAGATCCCACCGCTGCCACCAATTTGTCAGTGGACGCAACTCTATAGCCTCCAATCATCAGTACAATTATGAAACTGACGAGTGATGGACAAGGCCGAGGATGCTTCAATTATTAGGCCAGTTATTGCCACAGTGAGCACATGATATATACACCTCCAATTCCAACATATGGAAAATATATACAGTAGAGACCAAAAGTTTGGACACACCTTCTCATTTAAAGATTTTTCTGTATTTTCATGACTTTGAAAATTGTACATTCACACTGAAGGCATCAACTATGAATTAACACATGTGGAATTATATACTTAACAAAAAAGTGTGAAACAACTGAAAATATGTCTTATATTCTAGCTTCTTCAAAGTAGCCACCTTTTGCTTTGATGACTGCTTTGCACACTCTTGGCATTCTCTTGATGAGCTTCAAGAGGTAGTCACCGGAAATGGTTTTCACTTCACAGGTGTGCCCTGTCAGGTTTAATAAGTGGGATTTCTTGCCTAATAAATGGGGTTGGGACCATCAGTTGTGTTGTGCAGAAGTCAGGTGGATACACAGATGATAGTCCTACTGAATAGACTGTTAGAATTTATATTATGGCAAGAAAAAAAGCAGTTAAGTAAAGAAAAACGAGTGGCCATCATTACTTTAAGAAATGAAGGTCAGTCAGTCTGAAAAATTGGGCAAACTTTGAAAGTGTCCCCAAGTTCAGTTGCAAAAACCATCAAGCGCTACAAAGAAACTGGCTCACATGAGGACCACCCCAGGAAAGGAAGACCAAGAGTCACCTCTGCTTCTGAGGATAAGTTTATCTGAGTCACTAGCCTCAGAAATTGCAGGCTAACAGCAGCTCAGATTAGAGACCAGGTCATTGCCACACAGAATTCTAGCAGCAGACACATCTCTTCAACTACTGTTAAGAGGAGACTTTGTGCAGCAGGCCTTCATGGTAAAATAGCTGCTAGGAAACCACTGCTAAAGACAGACAACAAGCAGAAGAGACTTGTTTGGGATAAAGAACATAAAGGAATGGACATTAGACAAGTCGAAATCTGTGCTTTGGTCTGATGAGTCCAAATTTGAGATCTTTGGTTCCAACCACCGTGTCTTCGTGCGACACAGAAAAGGTGAACAGATGGACTCTACATGCCTGGTTCCCACTGTGAAGCATGGAGGAGGAGGTGTGATGGTGTGGGGGTGCTTAGCTGGTGACACTGTTGGGGATTTATTCAAAATTGAAGGCATACTGAACCAGCATGGCTACCACAGCATCTTGCAGCGGCATGCTATTCCATCCGGTTTGCGTTTAGTTGCACCATCATTTATTTTTCAACAGGACAATAACCCCAAACACACCTCCAGGCTGTGAAAGGGCTATTTGACCAAGAAGGAGAGTGATGGGGTGCTACGCCAGATGACCTGGCCTCCACAGTCACCAGACCTGAACCCAATCGAGATGGTTTGGGGTGAGCTGGACCGCAGAGTGAAGGCAAAAGGGCCAACAAGTGCTAAGCATCTCTGGGAACACCTTCAAGATTGTTGGAAGACCATTTCCGGTGACTACCTCTTGAAGCTCCTCAAGAGAATGCCAAGAGTGTGCAAAGCAGTCATCAAAGCAAAAGGTGGCTACTTTGAAGAACCTAGAATATAAGACATATTTTCAGCTGTTTCACACTTTTTTTGTTAAGTATATAATTCCACATGTGTTAATTTATAGTTTTGATGCCTTCAGTGTGAAGGTACAATTTTCATAGTCAGGAAAATACAGAAAAATCCTTAAATGAGAAAGTGTGTCCAAACTTTTGGTCTGTACTGTATATATATGTATACATATTTATAAACCCCGATACAATCACTGCCAACTCCACAATAACAAAAGGAACTACAGACTGCCACCACCAATCGTTTATAGGCCAATTGGATACCATTACGCTACAGGTAGCGTATGGCTTCAGGAGTGCGTTTTAGAAAGCAAGAGAAACTGAGGTATTAAATTTTATATATTTAATCTAGAAAGGTAAGTAGTGTTTATAAAATATACAAAGAAGTTACAAAATGAAAAAAAAAACAATACAGTACATACAATTACTGTACATAAAATAAAAGGGGATAGCGAAAGAGAAGTACTAAACCTGATGTTGCAGGAATGGTTCTTATCTTTATGGAGGGAAGCGCTCTGATTAGGAAAATGGAACTCTCTCACAGCAAGCTGTGTCTTCCAGAAAATGAACATTGGCAAAAACACAAACTCTGCCTTTTATTAGATCAAGGTTACGCCCTTATACCTCACCTTGGTGAGCTCATATGAGGGCTGGTTGTGGGATGTGCTAGACCTTTCAAAGATTATGAGATCCCCAACTTTCAGAATATCTTCACCCCCTAGAGGTACCAGGAGGGAGATGTTGTCGTCATGTCTCCTATCGTGATGTTACTTCTCTATAGAGATGTAACATGGCATGGATAACATCATCCATCTGCCCGATATTAAGTTGGAGGTGTTAGAATGGCCTTACGGTGAAGTGAGTTAATGCGTTAAGTTTGTACCTTCCAAACGACGCAGAAAATATATCTCCCATAAATATACGATCGATGCAAACCCCAATATTCATCATTGACCACTGGCTCCATTTAGTCTGAGACAATTCCTTTTGAGCAGTAGAAGCTGCTGTAATTCTCCGCCTCAGAGTACATGAATCCTAGGCTTGTTGGCTGGTTCTTATCAAATTACCTGTTCACCGTAGGAGGTCCTACTGCAATGGAGGTTGAAGTGTCAGCTTTTTCTCATATCACCAGTTATAATTTATCCCATATGTTCAATGTGAGGATGATATATCCCCTCTCCGGAGATGTCTTTATGGATTTTACAATTTTTCTCTATGACAGAGGGTTTCCTGCATTGTACCATCACTTGAAGCAGATGCTGCTAATTCATTTCATCTCTGGCTGTGAAACAGGGTTATGCCTGTTATTTGCACATCCCTCCAAGGTGAACGTACTACCATATGCCTTTTTCGTTAGCCCTCACCATCTCGACTTTATTGTCATGGGTGTGTCAGAAGTGACAGACAGTCGCCCTGTAGTTGGTTGCAGGAGATCTCTTCGTTTGGCATTACAGACATCTTCTTGAAGCTGTCACTCTAGGACCCAGTGGCTACCTTCCTCTGGCTAATTAACACCCTGGCCTGGGTGTATAAATACCTGCTGTGTGCCAGAGGAAGGTACTGGCGATATTCACATTATCCCTTGTGAAGGCTTGTTCTACTACTCTGGTGCTAGAGGACGTGTGCGCATTTGTCTGGAGTCGTCTAAGGCTAAGCAATTTTCCCTCGTTTGTCCCCCCTTGTTGTCTGTAGTGGTCAGTGGGGATCGACTAGCGCTCATCTCCTCCCTCCCCTAGGCAGGGCCCAACGCGAGGGAAAGACAGTGTGAGGTGCGCATGTGGCGATTGGTGAAGAACCAATATAGGGACGTTAGTGGAGACAGAGTGAGATTAGATCTACCTAGGAGGTCTCCACTCTCCCCTTTCCCTAGAGTCTGGGCTTCCTTTCCCTCTTCCGTTTGTGTTGCTCTAAGTCTTTCCTACACCTTGTGTAACATTTATTAAGGATTTTTGCACCATGGAGAGCCCTGCCTTTTTATTCTCATTTTAGGTTCATATGTATGTGTATGGCTGTGGTATAATGGTATGTATATTTTGTAACAATATTGGGAGACAAATTAATTCATATTTTTCCATCTGTATATGAGCATGTGTATGTGTGCTACATACAACTTTGAGATTGCTATACCAACCAGTGTATGTTCATGGTGCTTGTGCCTTGAAATCAATAACAGGCCCTTTCAGTCTGCTAATCAATAAGGTGCTGGGAATTGGACACCCACAATCTTATATTGATGGCATAACCTTACAGGTCAACAATATCACAGTACTGGAAAACCCTTTTAAACTAATAGGTGCAACAGGAAAAATAAGCAAGTAATTATAATTGGATGCTTTTAAAAACTGTATTCCATAAAATATAACTTTTTATGATAACATGAAGGATTACGAGTGACAAATGTTTATATTTTCCTGTATAGCATAAAGTATTAACCAGTATTTTCACTGTATGAATCATTTTGAGGGCTTTTATATTATGCATTCTAAACATTCCCTAATCTATTTTATTGTAGCGTCAATCAGTTGTCACTGAAGAGAAAATATTGTATTTATGTGATGAAGTTTTATGTGTGTATTCTATGTACAATGTTCCAACTGAGCATCTCACAGTTTGATGCTAGTCATCTCTATGTTGGAGCTTACTTTTTCTTGTGTGCTTTTGTATCAGTAGAGGCTCATGTCTCGCATGGAGACCTTCAGTGTTTAGTACAGTATGTGCATTATTGTCCTTAAATTTAAGTTTCAATCTATGCTTCCAACTGGTGCTGGCACCCTTGAAATTGTTCCACATAATGATGTATTTTTCCCAGAAAATTATTGCAATTACACATGTTTTGTTATACACATGTTTATTTCCTTTTTGTGTATTGTAAGAACACAAAAAAAACTGAAAATAAAGCAAATTGGACATAATTACACATAAAACCCCCAAAATGGGCCAGACAAAATTGTAGGCACCCTCAACTTAATATTTGGTTGCACACCCTTTGGAATAAATAACTGCAATCAATCGCTTCCTATAACCATCAACAGGCTTCTTACATCTCTCAACTGGAATTTTGGACCACCCTTTTTTGCAAACTGCTCCAGGTCTCTTTGAAGGGTGACTTTTCCCAACAGCAATTTTAAGATCTTTCCACATGTGTTCAATGGGATTTAGATCCGGATTGCTGGCCACTTCAGAACTCTCCAGTGCTTTGTTTCCATCCAATTCTGGATGCTCCTTGACTCCTTGGGGTCATTGTACTTGACCTAGGATGCAATCCCAGCTTTCTGACACTGGGCACCACATTGTGACCCAAAATATTTTGGTATTCTTCAGATTTCATGAAGCCTTGCACACTGTATCTAGTCCCATTCAATGCCTTTGCTATCTTTTTGTATTCTTTGTCTTATTTGGGCAAGGCAATTATTTCTTCTCTTAACTTTTTCAACCACTCTCTTTATAAACCAACAACAACAACATGTAGAATGGGTTAAGATTCCTCAAGAACACTGCCAGAAGATAATGTCTGGCTATGCATCATGTTTGCAGCAGGTCATAATAGCCAAAAAGTGGTCTACTAAGTACTAAAGACCCTGGAGGGGTTTAATAATTCTGAGACTACAGTAGTCATTAAAAGAGTCATTTTTTATTGAATTTGGAGAAACTACTTGGTATACTAGTTAGTTATGTTGAGGTATTCATATTGTTTTTGTTTCACTTTCCAAAAAAACATAAAAAGCAGCACTTTTGTAAAGTTTTTTTTAAGTGTGACTCCAGGATGCTACAAAATGCACACCGCATCCAAATGCACATTTAGGAGGTTTGGAAGAGATGCGGAGAAGGCATGGAAGGGGCAGAGCCTAAACAGGTGTGGATATGGATAAGAAAAGCTGGAAAATTTGTGTAGTATGTTTATGATACTGTGGTTATAATTTAATAATAACATTGTTTGCTAACTGATCCCCATTAAAAATGTTAGTAATTTGCTCCAGAAAGTGCCTGTTTGATTCTTGACTTCATGATAGCACTCACCATACACATCATTTTGTTATGTCATATTATGTTATTAGTTATTAGTGATGAGTGAGCATGCTCGTTACTGGAGATTTACGAGCATGCTCGGGTGTTTTCCGAGTATCTTCAGCGTGCTCGGGTGTTATGTTTGAGTCACTCCATGTGCATGATTTGTGATTGTTTGACAGCTTTAATACATGTGAGGAATGCCAGTTTCTTAAGCAACTAAGAACTGCAATTAACCCTTCGCCTGCTGTAAGCATAACAAACAGTTCTCTGGAGATATTCCCAATAAGAATGATGCAAAGTCCTGCCTGATGTGCCATCACTTTTGGTCCCAGTTGTTTACTCTGACCAGGCTTAGAATCCACCTCACCAGGTGACCCCATAACTGCTACATATGGAGATTGTTGAACTCTATACTATGGGGCTGAAACTGCCACTAGAGCAATTATGGGTTGTAATGAAAAATTAAAAAAAGTATAATCTATGGAGGCCTTGCCTTGGGGCGTACAGGATGTAACAAACCATCTGCTAATACCTTCCCGCAAACTAAATGACACTTTCAGAAATCATGTGGAGTCAATGTTTCTATGTTTCTTTGAGTTAAAGCTGTTTTGGTGGTGCAAAGGGGACCTACATATTATTAAGAAGGTGGTTTTAGTGTCTGATCATTGCGTATACTTTATTCATTCATTCCAATACATTTTTACATAATCTACTAGTGCAGTAAACAGCAGCAAAAAACAAAAGAGAATAGCTGTCCTGTCCATTGCCCTGTGATGATATTGCTGGGATTGTTGCCCACTTGGCTCATTAGTTGTATATTTTGCAAACTTTGGAAGCTGGCATGTGCCTGATGCTATGTAATCTGCAGGAAGTGCTTGTCTAATAGATGCAATGAAGTGAACATTAGACTGGAATTATCCAGCTATTTTTTAGCTAATCATGAGATCAGAAAGGGAAATGCAAATAGACTGACTAAGCCAATTCCCAATGTGTGATTTTTCCATTTGTAGACAATGACTATTTTAAAGTTTTCGATATTGAATCTTATGTAAGTCATGAAAAATGTGGTCAATATTTAATCCAAATTTATATATATATTTTTAATTGCCCTTAATATTATTGAATTGTATTAAAAAATAATACAGCTGTACAAATCTGATTTCACATAGATAGTCCAAGTATATAAAGAAATGAGAGTACTCCCAATATCACTTATATATACAAATTTTTGTAAAATTAGTATTAAATTGGCAAATATCATATCTCTTGAATTGGAAAAAAAGTAACATAAGAATTTTATAGGTCTCATATGATTATAGCCAAAACTATTTTTTTGTGAGACTTAATATAGCAATTTTAGTGTAAATGTCCAAAAATTAGGAAAACTGCAGTTTCTTTCATATTATAAACCGACCTCATAGAGTTACAACATGTGAGCAGTACTCTGTGGATCCGAGTTTTATCGAAGGACCAGGGTTTTCAGTCCAACATATCCACAAATTCTGTATCGGCAATTACCAATATAGGTACAGTAACCAATTTCAATTTTGCATAAATTAAACCTTTTGGGAGTAATAGGTAAAATCATAGTCTAGTATAAAATGTAATGTACTTTAATCTCTTTAATCAATCATTTTAAGCCATACAACTTGCAGAAGCCACCCAAGGTTTTCCACATTGCTACTTCATGACAGAAGACATAGTTGGTGAGTTAATAGCAAAGATGTTTGCAATTAGATACTTGCAGCAGTGATATGGTTAATAGCAGAGACGTATATGCAATCAGGAACCTGTAGTGGGGATATGGTAAATAGCAAATACTTATATGTAACCAGGTACATTGATAGCAGAAATAAGATAATTACATGTATTTGAATCAGCTCAGCTGAGAGGGGATTCACAGTTGTGATCCAGGGAATTGAAATTGACTGGGTACTAGAAAGCAGGCAGGAGTTGCTTGGAAGACAAGTATGGAGCTGCTGGAACGGAGTCTTGAGGTGGTAGCTAAGTGCGATACTTTTGTGAATAGTCAGGTATGCATTGGTGTCTGAGCGAGCCTTGAAAGGTCTTGGGTATTAACATTGAGATGCTTGTCAAATTACAAGAGTAAGCCATTGTGCAGACTAATGCAGAATGAGCAGTCAAAGGATAAGGAAACAATGCACAGGGCTGGAGCCGGGACAGGGGAATAACAGCGCAGCTCTAATTCCTTCATGATTTGGAAAGATAGAAAACTGCACAAAAAATGTTATAACATTATTGTAATGGTAAAGACAGTTTACTGAAAGAAGTACATAGGTCTGAGATTGATAGATAATGATAGATGATAGATAGATAGATAGATAGATAGATAATGATAGATGATAGATAGATAGATAGATGATAGATAATGATAGATGATAGATAGATGGATATGTGATAGATATGAGATAGATAGGTCTGAGATAGACAGAATTCATTCCCAATAGATAACAGATCTACATTTTATTTACTGAGGAACCTTGGTTGCTCTTATTACATCTTAGCTTTGATTTGAAAATCATAAAAGCCAGGATTATTTTAAGTATTGAAATCTGTTTCTGACGCGCCCCTGGGCCGGTGTCGCGCTGCGTTGCGCACGCGGGAGCCTACCCGGAGCCGGATCAGTGGAGGGTTGTAGTCTCGTGGCGGTGACCCGGTCCGTGCCCAGGGAGTCAAACTAGACGGCAGTCTATTAGTAGTAAATAGTTGATGACTACGCCACCCGTTGAGTGCAGCCAGGAAGCTGCTGCTGCAGGGCAGACCGCTGAGGCCGGTGGTAGGATTGTGCAGCGTGATAGTATAACCCCCAACGGGAGGGGTATGGCCTCAGGGCAGCCGACGTGGATGATGGGGGTAGCAGGAACCACTCAGAGACGGTACGGTGTAGTTCAGGGTCTTTACTGGTAACAACGACAGACCCTCCCGGAGTACTTGCTAGCAAACGGGGCCTGGTCAGTCTTTGAGCAGATGGGATCTCCCCTGGCCAGGCGTAGTTGTAGGCCTCCCAAACTGACTGTACTCTTCTGGCTACCTTGCTAGAAGCTGATATAAGTAGCCCACGTCCCTGAGTGTACCGTGTGGTGCTCACCCGTATGGCCGGTGACTCGGGGCCTTCTAATGGCTTCCGCTCCACGATGGCGGTGCTGGTCCCACGCGTGTGACCGTGCCTTCGGGCTTCTGGGCCAGGGGACCTGAAATCCCCTGCCTGACGGATTCTGCTGCTGGGTAGGAGTTAGTCCCCACAGCCTCGGACTCCGGGTCCGGTAAAGAATCTTCTTAGTCAGGGCAAGCTCTGCAGCTGCCAGCCCCTGACTCCTTGTAAGTCTGCTGTTTCCTATGCTGCTTCTTGTCTCCACTCTCCTTGTCTGATTCTCCCTGCCTCAGCCCCGGGTTTATACAGGGGAAGTTCTTCCCCTCCCCAGACTGGGCAGGAGGTGTGGCATGCACAGGATCCCTGACCAAAGGACCTCCCACCTGCTCTCAGACATAACATTACATTACTGTGGAAAACCAGACCCCTGGGGTGCCACATTCCCCCCTAGTGAAATTTAGTACTCCGGGACTAAACACATTTAGAAAAACATAACAAAGTATAACAATAACAACACAATAAGAAAAACACATAAGATGGTTACGGCGTGTCCGCAACCGGGTGCAGTCTTTGAAGAAAATCAAAGGTGTCCATTTCACCAACACAGGGAGACGTAACCAGGTAGGGGTCTGTCCTACCCCGAGTCCTTAACAGTCTCTAGTCCATCCTGGGTTACGCTCCAACTATATACAAGGATTCCCGGTAAATCCACCAAGGTTTCCTAAAAACAACTGGAAACATAAAATTATACACAAGCAACAATATACAGATAAACATAAATAAAACTATTTTTACACTTCAAATTCTCCAGCGTGCGGGTAACTGGCCTCTAGTGGCCCTAGTGGACCTACGGAGCTGACTGTCTGGCCCTGAACTACAGGGTGTAGGAGCTGTCAAGGGTAAACTGGGCAGCTGTCTACCGGCTCTTTGTCTCACTAGGGGTACGGCAGGCTCACTATAAGCAGAGGGTTGATTCTCCTGTTCTACTCGTGTGGAGTCTTCTGCCTCCTGGACCGGCTGTTCTTCCAGCTCTACCCGTTGCTCCGTAGGTTCTTGGAATGATGGTTGGAGGAAGGTGAGTACGGGTACCACAACTGCACCATTGACTTGAGTCCAAGACCGAGGGAAGTACCCGAGCACGGTACTAACCATATCTTCCCTTTCTCCCACGGGTCGATGGTCTTCTTGTTCCTCTTCAGGGTTCCTCAGTTGTTCGGGACACTTCTTCAGGTGGTCCCGGGATACAATGGCTGTGGTTTCCCCTCCGTCTTTACTGATGGTACAGACCTTCGGGTTCCCGTGGCTTGAGGGCAGTACGGTGTACGGGTCCTTCTCCCACTGGTCATCCAACTTGTGGAGCCGTCTTTTCCTCTTCAAGACCTGCTCTCCGGGTACCAGGGGAACAGCGGGAGCATACTGGTTGTAAGTCTTCTCTTGTCTTTCCCTAGCCTGACAGAGACTTCGCTCCACGCTCTCTTGTACTCTCCGGTACTGCTGCTGCCTCTCTGTGTCCCAGTCTGTTTCTGGTGAAGTGTCCTCAGGTGTCAGGACTCCCATTTCCAGGTCAACAGGTAACTTACCAGGTCTCGCCCTCATTAGGTAAGCCGGGGTACAGTTGGTGGAACCTACCGGGATGTGGTTGTATAGGTCCACCAGATCGGGCAACTTCTCAGGCCACAGACTGCGTTCTTCCAGGGGCAATGTTTTTAGAAGATCCATTACCACCTGGTTCATTTTTTCACAAAGTCCATTAGTTTGCGGATGGTAGGGTGTCGTCCTTATCTTCCGGCAGCCATACAGATTGCAGAATTCCTGGAAGACCTCCGCTTCAAAGGCAGGTCCCTGGTCCGTCAGCACTTGGTCCGGGTACCCGTGTGGACGGCAGAAGTGCTGCTGGAAGGCTCTAGCTGCTGTTTGAGCCGTTAAGTCCTTGACGGGGACGACAACCAAGAACCGGGAGTAATGATCCACGATGGTTAACGCGTAGACGTAGCCACTTCTGCTTGGGGTCAGTTTTACATGATCCAAGGCTACCAGTTCCAACGGTTGCCGGGTGACGATGGACTGCAGGGGAGTCTTCTGGCTGGCCCGGTCCTTCCTTCTCAGATTGCACGGGCCACAGTCTCTGCACCACTTCTCGATGGTTCCCCTCATGCCTACCCAGTGGAACCGCTCGCGCAGCAGGAACTCCAGCTTTTTCCACCCGAAGTGTCCAGCTCCGTCGTGGTATGCCTCCATCACCATGGCTGCGTCTCTTCGTGGCACCACTACTTGCCAGAGTAGTTCATGCGTCCGGGAGTTGACCATTCTGCGGCACAACTTCCCCTTGTAAAGGAATAGTCGACTCTTCTCCGCCCATAGTTGTTTGGCTTCCTCCGGAGCGTCTGGTTCAAGTCGAGCCTCCGGCCGAGTCAGCATCTCCTTCACCAGTCGGACGGCAGGGTCGCTGTCTTGCGTTTCCGCCCAGTTGTAGTGGGGTAAGGGGTTCAACGTAGCAGCCTGTTTACCCCTTACCCGGTGGGAATACTGGATAGTCCCATGACGGTGGAACGCAGGGAGTTCAACTTCTTCCAGTCCCTCCGGATCTTCTCCTTCGTCCGGCAGGTTGGGCATCCTGGACAGGGCATCCGCGTTAGTATTGGAGCGTCCTGCCCGGTATTTGATTGTGAACTCGTAGTTGGACAGACGGGCCATCCACCTCTGCTCCAGGGCACCGAGTCTTGCCGTGTCCAGGTGTATCAACGGGTTGTTATCCGTGTATACGGTGAACCGGGAAGAAGCGAGGTAATGCCTAAAGCGCTCGGTGACTGCCCATACCACGGCCAGGAACTCTAGCTTAAATGAGCTGTAATTCTCGGGGTTCCTTTCGGTGGGTCGCAGTTTTCGGCTGGCATAGGAGATCACTCGTTCTCTCCCCTGCTGAATCTGGGACAGTACGGCTCCTAGCCCGATGTTACTGGCGTCGGTGTAGAGGATGAAGGGCTGGCTATAGTCTGGGTACGCCAAGATTTCATCCCCCGTGAGGGCCATCTTCAGCTGGCGGAAGGACTCATCTTCTAGCTCTTCCCATTTGAAGGGCGGCTTCTGGTTCTTGGCCTTCCGGGACTGGCCTATCAGGAGGTCCTGCATAGGCGCTGCCTTTTTGGTGAAACCGGGAATAAACCTTCGGTAGTAGCCTACCAACCCTAGGAACTGCCGCACTTCTTTTACGCTGGAGGGGCTTGGCCATCCCTTAATTGCGGTGATCTTATCGGGGTCGGGAGCCACTCCGTCAGCGCTCACCACGTGTCCCAGGTATTGCACCTTTGGTTTCAGGAGGTGACACTTGGAGGGTTTCACCTTTAGGCCGTAACTCGCCAGAGCTTCGAACACCTCCGCCAGGTGTTTCAGGTGGTCCTCATAAGTTTTGGAGTATACGATGACATCGTCCAGGTACAACAGGACCGTCTCGAAGTTTCTGTGGCCCAGACAGCACTCCATTAATCGTTGGAAGGTTCCTGGGGCGTTGCAGAGTCCGAACGGCATGCAGGTGAACTCGCTAAGTCCCATCGGGGTGGTGAATGCGGTCTTCTCCCGGTCCGCCTCTGCTACAGGAACCTGCCAGTACCCGCTAGTGAGATCCAAGGTAGAGAAGAAGTTAGCAGATCTTAAAGCAGCCAATGACTCCTCTATCCTTGGTAAGGGGTACGCATCCTTGTGTGTGATACGGTTGATTTTCCGGTAATCTACACACATCCTCATGGTGTTGTCTTTCTTTTTGACTAAAACTAGTGGGGCTGCCCAGGGGCTACAGCTATCCCGGATTACCCCAGCCTCCTTCATGTCTCTAAGCATCCCCTTGGCGTGTTGGTAATGTGCAGGGGGTACGGGTCGATACCTCTCTTTTATGGGAGGATGATCTCCCGTGGGGATGCGGTGTTCTACCCCCTTGACTCGCCCGAAGTCTAACGGGTGTTTACTAAACACTCTCTCATACTCTTGAACCACCCGATAGACTCCTTGTTTCTGATGTGAGGGAGTGGAATCAGTACCCAAATGTAGTTGCTGACACCAGTCCTCCATGTCTTTCTTAGAGCCGTTACCTTCCTCCGGGTGAGATGGAGGCAAGGGTTCCACAGATTGTATAGAATTTTGATTAGTGGTATATAATTTGGCTAGCGTGGCATACCGGGGCAGGTACACTTCCCTCTCCCCGATATTTATTATGCGAATGGGCACCCTCCCATGGCGTACATTGACCACCCCCCGTGCTGTCAAAATGGTGGGCCTACTGTCTGAGTAAACTGGTTCTACCATTGCCTGGTAATCTCTTCCTCTCAGACCAATAGCTGCCCGGCACCAAATCATCATTTCACTTTTTGGGGGCATGGCAATAGGAAAAGGGTCACACATTCTTACGCTACCAATCTCACCGCCGGAGAGTTCCACTTGTTGCCGTTGCATCAGTGCCCGGATCTCTTTCTGGAGCACCCGCTGCTCGCCGGAGCTGGCGTTCTTGGCAACCTGCTGTAAAAGGAAAATCACCTCTGCAAGACAATTTTCAATTACGTTAGTTCCTAGAGTTATTTTTGGGTGACTCTCATGTTTATCAATATCTACAATGATCAGTCCCTGTGCGGCCAGTTCGACTCTACCGATTTTGAGGGTCACCTCTTTAAATCCGATCTGTGGCACGGGCTGGCCATTGCTGGCGATGATACTCAAGTCGTCGTCAGGGTAGTGGGTAATATCCGAGTCATTCCAGTACTGCTTGAAGAGCACGTACGGGATGGTGGTGACCTGTGACCCGGTATCCAGTAGGGCACTCATGGGAATGCCATCCAGTACCACAGGCAAGACTGGACGTCCTCCCACATATCTGTCGCGCCAGTTCGATGGGCCTGGTGATCTTTTTCCTGGGGGTTGGCCCTCTACCCCAGGTTGTGCCCGTTTAAAGAACAGTACCTTTCCATATGTCCGGGTTGATTGCAGCGGCGGCAGATGGGTCGTCCGTCCTCGCTGTATCGGTCACTGGGTCTTCCTCTGGCCGGTGGGGTCCTCCTTGGTCGACGCCACGGGATGTCCTCCGGTCCGGATGCCAGCTGGATCTTCCCTGGGGTGGAAACCTGTAAAGACTGCACAGTTCGGGTTAGCGCAGCAACGCTCTTAACTAGCTCTTGGACCTGATGGTGTAGGTCTGGAGCCGGGTCATTGTCCAAAGCCTGCGCATCAGCTCCCACAGGCCCTGCTGACAAGGGCGCCGCCTCCTGGTAGTAAGTGGTAGTGGGGCGTCTGTGGGTCACAACGCCACCTGGTGCCGGTTCTCGGAGCACCCGGATGGCTCTGTCCTTGAACTGTGCAAAGTCCAGATGGGGATCCTGTAAGGCCATTGCCCGCAACTGGGTTCGGTGGGCATTGCAATATAAACCCTCTATAAATTGTTCAGTCAACAGCCTGTCCTCGTTTCCCACCCCATCAGGGTCGGTCTGCTTTATGGCCCTCAGGGCCTCTTGTAGGTTTAGTGCATAGTCCCTTATACTCTCATGCGCTCGCTGCTTGCACCCGTAGAATCTAAGCTTAATCTCGGCTGAGGTGCGGGTATCAAAGGTGTCCTTCAGCCGGGTTAGTATCCCTGCGACAGTCTTCCTCCCAGGTGGCCAGGATTTTACTTCCCTTTTGGCTGCCCCGGTTAGTTGGGCCACCAGGATACTCACTTTTTGCTCTTCTGTGAGGGGGTACACCTGGAAGAGGCTATCCAGCTTTTCTCTAAAGTCATGCAGGGTATGTGACTCCCCTGAATACTGGGGTAGCCAAGCTGCTCCCGGGATATAGGGCATGGTGAAGGGCATAACTGCAGCAGCGGTAGCGCTGGCGGGGGTTGGGGCAGTGAAGCTCTCCTCCGTATCCGACATCTTCCTCCCCCCTAGTGGACCGTGGCCTACCTTGCGATGATCCTCTTCCGTAGGCCGCGGCTCCGCAGTGGATCGTCAGGGTTGAGGACCTTCCGTCGCGCTCCTGTGACGTCGGCGTCTGCTGGGCTCCTTCCAGGACCTTACGCAACGTCCGGACGTGAGGCGGGGTTTCAGTTCTCGCGCGCTTTCGGAGTCCACGCCCCTCTTCTTCCCTCGCGGCGTCCCCAAGATGGCGTCCAACGGCGGGAAAACTCCACGGATGGCGGGAAGAAGGCCGAAGATGGCGCCGGATGGCGGGAAACTTCACCGATAGCGGGAAGAAGGTAGAAGATGGCGCCGGATGGAGGGAAACCTCCACGGATAGCGGGAATCTTCACCACTGGTAAGTTTGAACAGTCTTTGCTTTTCAGGCACGCAGTACCCGGTGGTTGTGGGCACGAAATCCTGCCGACTACGCCAAAGTTGACGCGCCCCTGGGCCGGTGTCGCGCTGCGTTGCGCACGCGGGAGCCTACCCGGAGCCGGATCAGTGGAGGGTTGTAGTCTCGTGGCGGTGACCCGGTCCGTGCCCAGGGAGTCAAACTAGACGGCAGTCTATTAGTAGTAAATAGTTGATGACTACGCCACCCGTTGAGTGCAGCCAGGAAGCTGCTGCTGCAGGGCAGACCGCTGAGGCCGGTGGTAGGATTGTGCAGCGTGATAGTATAACCCCCAACGGGAGGGGTATGGCCTCAGGGCAGCCGACGTGGATGATGGGGGTAGCAGGAACCACTCAGAGACGGTACGGTGTAGTTCAGGGTCTTTACTGGTAACAACGACAGACCCTCCCGGAGTACTTGCTAGCAAACGGGGCCTGGTCAGTCTTTGAGCAGATGGGATCTCCCCTGGCCAGGCGTAGTTGTAGGCCTCCCAAACTGACTGTACTCTTCTGGCTACCTTGCTAGAAGCTGATATAAGTAGCCCACGTCCCTGAGTGTACCGTGTGGTGCTCACCCGTATGGCCGGTGACTCGGGGCCTTCTAATGGCTTCCGCTCCACGATGGCGGTGCTGGTCCCACGCGTGTGACCGTGCCTTCGGGCTTCTGGGCCAGGGGACCTGAAATCCCCTGCCTGACGGATTCTGCTGCTGGGTAGGAGTTAGTCCCCACAGCCTCGGACTCCGGGTCCGGTAAAGAATCTTCTTAGTCAGGGCAAGCTCTGCAGCTGCCAGCCCCTGACTCCTTGTAAGTCTGCTGTTTCCTATGCTGCTTCTTGTCTCCACTCTCCTTGTCTGACTCTCCCTGCCTCAGCCCCGGGTTTATACAGGGGAAGTTCTTCCCCTCCCCAGACTGGGCAGGAGGTGTGGCATGCACAGGATCCCTGACCAAAGGACCTCCCACCTGCTCTCAGACATAACATTACATTACTGTGGAAAACCAGACCCCTGGGGTGCCACATTTCCTCCTATGCTCACTATTTACTGAATTAACTATTTCCCTGCTAAGAATGTATCTCATATGACTTGGTAGAGTGGCACATTACTAGCCAAGGATATATGAGATACATTCTGGACACTAATGGCTATACCTCAGCTTTAATTGCAACTATAGAAAACAGGGCTAATTTTTAAACTGACATTACAAATGGCCATAGTGCCAGGTTTCCCTGAAAATAAGACATACCCCGAAAATAAGCTCTTGCATGATTTCCAGGATTTTTGGAGTATGCTTGAACACTTAAACAACAGAATATAACTCCAAGTAAATCAAACTTCTGTGAAATCAAATTGTCCACTTAGGAAGCAACACTGATTGACAATCAATTTCACATGCTGTTGTGCAAATGGAATAGACAATAGATCGAAATTATTGGCAATTATCAAGACACACTCTGGAGACGTTGTGGAGAGCAATCTGCTGCCTGCAACATCCTTCAGCATGACCGGTTTGGCAGTGGGTCAGTAATGGTGTGAGGTGGCATTTCTTTGGAAGGCCGCACAGCCCTCCATGTGCTTGCCAAAGGTAGCCTGACTGCCATTAGGTACCGAGATGAGATCCTCAGACCCCTTGTGAGACCATATGCTGGTGCGGTTGGCCCTGAGTTCCTCCTAATGTAGGACAATGCCAGACCTCATGTGGCTGTAGTGTGTCAGCAGTTCCTGCAAAATGAAGGCATTGAAGCTGTGGACTGGCCCGCCCGTTCCCCAGACCTGAATCTGATTGAGCACATCTGGGACATCATGTCTCGCTCCATCCACCAACGTCACGTTGCACCACAGACTGTCCTGGAGTTGGCAGATGCTTTAGTCCAGGTCTGGGAGAAGATCCCACAGGAGACCATCCGCAACCTCATGAGGAGCATGCCCAGGCGTTGTAGGGAGGTCATACAGGCACGTGGAGGCCACACACAATACTGAGCCTCATTTTGACTTGTTTTAAGGGCATTACATCAAAGTTGGATCAGCCTGTAGTGTGTTTTTCCACTTTAATTTTGGGGGTGACTCCAAATCCAGACCTCCATTGGTTAATAAATTTGATTTCCATTAATGATTTTTGTGTGATTTTGTTGTCAGCATATTCAACTTTGTACAGAACAAAGTATTCAATGAGAATATTTCATTCATTCACATCTAGGATGTGTTGAGTGTTCCCTTTATTTTTTTGAGCAGTGTATAAGCCCTATTCCAAAAGTAAGCCCTAGTTACAGTCAGGGCCAGCGTTAAAGGGAGTCAAACTGGGAAATCCCCCAGGGCCCCCACTCTCTTAGGGGCCCCAGTGTTTCTATTCTGAGGTTAAGACGTCTTAAGGTCCTTTATGGTGACTTCACAGTCATGTGACTGTTAGAACTCTCCTGTTAGGTTTTTTCTATCTTGCTGGTCACATGACCTTGTTTGCCTATTTAATCCTGCTCTGCCCTCCTGGCCTTGCTGGACTTCATTGTAATTTCTACTCTTAAGTTAGCCTGGTGCTTAGTTACCTTTCCCAGTCAGTTTAGCTTGGTCTTCGGACCTTTATGTTCTATGTTGTGTGTTTGTCTTTTACTGCTACAATTTCTGCTAGGAGGTGCCCATACTTTATCCCAGTCCCTATTTCTTGTAGGGATCCCTCCCTTGCATCTATAGGTCTTTGTACAGACTAGCCGAGGACTTTAGCGGGTCTGATCGCAGGATCAGGTTCCCCGTTACATCATAGGGATCTAGCTTAGTTCTATTGTAGGGACAGATCTCCTTTCTTTCCTTAGTGCTTGTAGCAGATCATAACAGTAAGTCCAGCCAAAAAATATCTCTAAGGAAAGACTTCCAGTTTCCATTATGGTGTCGGTTCAGGATTTGGCTCAACGCCTGCAGGGACTCTCTCTGGAGGTGGCCGAGCTCCAACAACACGTGAGTAGCTGTTCTGGAGCACATTTTGTGGAGCCTAAGGTACGTTTGCCTGATTTATTCTTTGGTGATCAACAGGAATTTTTTTTCTTTAAAAATGCTTGTTTATTGTATTTTTGTTTGAGACCCAGATCCTCTCGTGATGAATCACAGCGCATAGGGTTCATAATGTCACTTTTGTGCAAAGAACCTCAGGGATGGGCCTTTTCTCTCCAACCTAGTGATCCATGCTTTAGATCAGTGGATAGTTTTTTTTCTGCTTTGGGTTTGTTGTATGATGATCCTGATCGTGTCTCATCAGCTGAGACTGAATTAAGACATTTGAGGCAGGGATCAGGTAATGTGGAAAAATATTGTTCTCACTTCCGTCGGTGGTCTGCCCAGGTGGGGTGGAACGATTCAGCTTTGAAAAGTTTGTTTCTTGCGGGGCTAGGTGAAAGGGTTAAGGATTTGCTGATTGCTTATCCCACACCTGGAAACTTGCAGGAGGCTATGCAATTAGCTATACGGGTGGACAGGAGACTGCATACAAGGGTTAATGAAAGTAAATCCTCTGCCATGTCAGTTCCGAGTCTTGAGAGGGTCTGTACTGACATTGGAGAGCCGATGGAGATTGGGGCGATGGCACCCCGCTCTCAGGAAAAAGACCGCAGATCTTCTGAAGGTTTGTGCTTTTATTGCGGGAAATCTAACCATTTTATTAAGAACTGTGTGCTTCATATGAACAAAGAAAAAAAAAAGGTCAGTTACGCCCGTATTGCCTGTTTGAATTCTAAGGGGGTATTTCTTTCTGCTACTACTGCTGCTCAGGAAGAATTAATTGAATTTCGGATATTTGTGGATTGTGGTTCTACTCTGAATGTGATTGATGGGGGATTCTTGGAAAAACTTAAATTAAAACCCAAACCTTTGTCATCCCCTATTGCTGTGGTTTCTGTCGATGGCTCCCCCTTGAAGAGTGTTACTCACAAGGTCTGTGAATTTCCCCTCACTATTAATGGTATTCACCAAGAAAATTTGGATTTGGTGGTATTAAATAATTTGCCTTCTCCAGTAATTTTGGGGTTACCCTGGTTAAAATTGCACAATCCTTTACTGGATTGGTCTACCAATGAAATTAAGTCCTGGAGTCCTAAGTGTTATGACAAGTGTTGTAACAGACGTATTGCTGCGGTGAAAAAAGGGGAATTACCTGTACCTATTCAGGATTTTTGGAGAGTTTTTTCTGAGGAGGAGTCACAAATATTGCCTCCCCATAGAGACTATGATTGTACCATTGAATTTGTCCCTGGAGCGACTCTTCCTAAAAGTCGTTTATTTAATCTTACTATTCCTGAGAGAAAGGCTTTGGAGGAATACATGCAGACAAGCTTGGCCGCCGGTCACATTAGGCCTTCCAAGTCTCCTGTGGCTGTTGGATTTTTTTTTGTTAAAAAAAAGGACGGCGGTTTACGTCCTTGTCTGGATTTTCGTGAGATTAATAAAATTACTGTACGCAATCCTTACCCACTGCCATTGATTCCTGATTTGTTTAACCAGTTAGTGGGGGCCAAGTGGTTCTCTAAAATTGATCTCCGGGGGGCATACAATTTGTTGCGCATGAAGGAGGATGATGAATGGAAGACTGCTTTTAACACTCCTGTGGGTCATTTTGAGAAACTGGTTATGCCTTTTGGTCTTACCAATGCTCCAGCATTTTTTCAGAATCTTATTAATGACATCCTTAGACCTTTGATCGGCAAAAATGTGGTTGTGTATTTGGATGACATTTTGATTTATTCGCCTGATCTGGAGTCTCATTGGCGGAGCGTACGTGAGGTATTACAGTTATTAATTGACAATTTGCTTTTTGCTAAGTTGGAGAAATGTGAGTTTGCTGTACAGAGAATTAGTTTTTTGGGCTACATTATCTCCAGCGAGGGCTTTGAGATGGACCCTGTGAAGGTTCAGGCGGTTCAGGAATGGCCTAGGCCTATTGGTTTGAAATCGATACAGAGGTTTTTGGGTTTCGCCAATTATCACAGAAAATTCATTAAAAAATTTTCTATTATTGTCAAACCACTGACCGATCTCACCAGGAAAGGTGCTAATGCGGTTCAGTGGACTACTGAGGCCATTGAAGCTTTTGTGTTTCTAAAGGAGAGGTTCAGCTCTGCTCCCATCCTTATGCAGCCTGATGTGACTAAGCCATTTTTGGTTGAGGTTGATGCTTCATCGGTGGGGGTCGGTGCGGTGTTGTCTCAGAAAAACAAGGATGGGGTACATCCCTGTGCTTTTTTTTCAAAAAAATTTTCTGAGACTGAACTTAATTACGATATTGGTAATCGGGAATTGCTGGCTATTAAACTCGCATTTGAACACTGGCGTCATTTCTTGGAAGGTGTTGAATTTCCTATTCAGGTTTTCACTGATCATAAAAATCTGATCTATCTTGATGCTGCCAAGCGCTTGAATGCCGTCAGGCTAGGTGGGCACTTTTTTTCTCGCGGTTTAATTTTTCCGTTACTTACATCCCGGGTACCAAGAATGTTAAAGCTGATGCTTTGTCTCGCAGCTTTTCTCCCATGGTCGGTGGTGAGGAGGAGGGGAGCATTTTACAAGAAGGTGTTGTGATTGCTGCATTGGACTCCGTTTTGGAAGATGAGATTCTTAAAGCACAGGAGAATGCCCCATCTAACACTCCCCATGGGAGGTTGTTTGTGCCTAGGACCTTTAGGAGAGATTTGTTTGTTGAGTGTCATGAGTCTCGGTTGGCAGGTCATCCAGGAATTTCTGAGACCAAGAGACTTGTGGGTCGCAGTTTTTGGTGGCCTGGATGGCAGAAGGAAGTCATTAAGTGGGTGCGTCAATGTACGGTGTGTGCTAGAGCTAAGTCTTCACATACTCCTGCAGCGGGGTTGCTTTGCCCTCTGGAGGTTCCTAGTGCACCTTGGACACATCTGGCTATGGACTTTATTACTGACCTTCCCCCTCTGAGGGTTTCACAGTCATCTGGGTGGTCGTGGACCGTTTTAGCAAGATGTGTCACTTGGTTCCTTTCATCAAACTGCCCTGCGCTAAGACACTCGCTAAGGCCTTTGTCAAGGAAATTGTCAGACTACATGGCGTTCCTACTGACATTGTTTCGGATAGGGGACCTCAGTTCGTGGCTCGTTTTTGGCATGCTTTTTGTGACAGGTTGGGAGTTCATTTGTCGTTTTCATCCGGATATCATCCTGAGTCTAATGGCCAGACAGAAAGGAAGAATCAGGATGTTGAGCAGTTCTTGCGTTGTTTTGTGGCAGACAATCAGGAGGGGTGGACTGAGTTTCTGCCACTTGCTGAGTTTGCTCTTAACAACCATACATCCTCTTCTGCTGGTTGTTCGCCTTTTTTTTTGTTGTTCTGGGAGACATCCGTCTTTTGGGTCATTCTCCAAATTGGTATCGGCTGTGCCTGAGGAGGAGAGTTTTTCCGGTGACTTGGAGAGAGTTTGGACGGATGTGCGTGGTAATCTTCAGGAGGCTAACAAAAAATCTAAGAGGTACTTTGATAGGAAACGGCAAGAGGTTTTGTTTGCTATTGGTGACATGGTTTGGTTGTCCTCTAAGAATCTGCGGTTGAGGATTCCTTCTAAAAAATTGGGTCCCAAGTTTGTAGGGCCCTTTAAGGTGCTTCAGGTAGTTAACCAATCTGCTGTTAGGTTGGGGGTTCCTACCTCCTGGAAGATTAATCCGGTGTTTCCTGTTTCTCTGTTGAAAAGAGCTTATGTGTCGGATAGAGACGTCTCTGCCACAGTTCCTCCGGTGGTGGAGGACGGGGAATACGAAATTTCCTGCATCCTAAATTCTAGACTGTATAGAGGGAGTTTGCAGTATCTCGTCGCTTGGAAAGGTTTCGGACCCGAGGATAACTCATGGGTGAGGGCGGATGATGTTTCTGCTTCCAGACTTGTCAGAGCGTTTCACAAGAGGTTTCCTGATAAGCCTGGGCCTAGGGGATCCGGAGGATCCTCATAGAAAAGGGGGTACTGTTAGAACTCTCCTGTTAGGTTTTTTCTATCTTGCTGGTCACATGACCTTGTTTGCCTATTTAATCCTGCTCCGCCCTCCTGGCCTTGCTGGACTTCATTGTAATTTCTACTCTTAAGTTAGCCTGGTGCTTAGTTACCTTTCCCAGTCAGTTTAGCTTGGTCTTCGGACCTTTATGTTCTATGTTGTGTGTTTGTCTTTTACTGCTACAATTTCTGCTAGGAGGTGCCCATACTTTATCCCAGTCCCTAGTTCTTGTAGGGATCCCTCCCTTGCATCTATAGGTCTTCGTACAGACTAGCCGAGGACTTTAGCGGGTCTGATCGCAGGATCAGGTTCCCTGTTACATCGTAGGAATCTAGCTTAGTTCTATTGTAGGGACAGATCTCCTTTCTTTCCTTAGTGCTTGTAGCAGATCATAACATTGACCATGATGTCACCAAGGCCTCTTAGCTGCAGGAGTCTAGAGCTAAAGAGAAGACAGGCTGGTATGTACATGCAGTGTGTGTATAATTAAATGTGTATATGCAGTGTGTGTATACTTACATATGTATGTGCAGTGTGTGTATACTTACATGTGTATGTACATTTCTGCCAGAGGTGCTAGGCACTTGTTAGATTCCTAATTTATTAAGTGGTGTACACCTTTTAATTAATAAAGTTCATCTTACTCCAGCGGCCCCGTTCATTAAGACTGTCCTGCACAACACCAGTCCTAATGAATCAGGGCCATTGTTCTCATTTGCACCTCGCCCGGTGTAAACAGGAGACGTGTTGCCGATAACATGATATGTCTTCTTCAGCGTGTGCAAAGAGTAGATTGTTGTACATGGAAAAAGAAATGGGATCTCAAGAAATTCATGATGCAATTCAGAGTTAGAAGAGTTATGCTAATGTCCCAGAATGTGATGACATGAGCAAAAAAAATGTATTCAAATATAATCAAGAATAAATGTGGATTGTTGTTCATGGAAAAAAAGTAAGACATCCCCTGAAAATAAACCCTAACCTATTTTTTTGGAGGAAAATATAATATGAGACCCTGTGTTCGTTTTGGAGAAACACGGTAGTTGCGATCCAGTCGAAGATATCAGAGGTTAAAATGAGAGCTGCAGATGTCTGCAGCTCTCACTCCCAGCTATCACTTTAACCTGTAATATCTCCAGCTGGGCAAATACAGTGGCAATTCTGATCCCACCTTCAAAATGAGCCCTGGATTGCTTGTGTAGATGTGATCCAGGCTGAGATACAGCCCTTTAAAATGCCAATCCCCACTTCAGCCAGTGTGAAGTAGGAAAGAGGGTGCGACAGAGTAGCTAACAGGCTAGGATTGCAGTTTTATGATCATTTCACTTAAAAAAAATTGAATGAAAAGTGAAAAAAGTCTCATGAACCCCAAAATACTTTCAATATTTTTTTTTTGCGAAAATATAAAAGAACTCTACATACTTGGTATCCTCATATCCGTAACGTTCCAAACTATAAAATGAGCAAGCTATTTATACCATGAACGCCAAAAAAATAGAATAGCTGAAAAGTGATCAAAAGTCACATATACCGCAAATTAATACCAACAATAACTGCAACTCGTCCTACCAAAAGTAAGCCCTCATCCAGCGCTGTCAACAGAAAAATAAAAAAATCATGGCTCCTATAATATGATCACCCAAAATATTTTTGTTGTTTACAAAGTATTTTCATATTGCAAACATAATAAAACATAAGTAAAACAATATAACCCACAAAATAAAGTTAATATATCACTTATACCACACAGAAGGGTGGAGATAATCTGTGCAGCTGCATAAGACCCAAAAATCTTTTGTCACATACACATAAAGGAGCGCATTATGATGAGCTTTTGCACTTCAATGGGCAATCTACTGTTCTTACACAGGGACCCTCTTCTGTCTGTGTCTGTTCCTGCCACATAGTCAATGGAAAAAACCCTAAATGGAAAAAAAAAGTGCAGTTTTCATTTTATTTCTGTCTGCTGCACATTAATTTATTGAAGACACTTTTGGGGACAACTACACTGCTTTCTAAATGCCTTCATTTAAAAAATGAACTCATTTATGGGGTGTTTCCCCGTACTAAAACCTCAGGGGCACTGCAAATGCAGTATGACAACAGAAAACCATTCTAGCAAAATTTCCCTCCAAATGGCGCTCCTTCCCTTCTAATCCTAACCATGTGCAAAAATAGTAGTGTATGGTCATATACAGGGTATTGCTGTGCTTGGGAAAAATTGACTAATAAAGTACAGTATTCATTTTTTTTTAATTACCTCTTCTAGAAATTACAATTTTTAACCTAAATCTACATAATATTGTCAGAATGTAATTCCTCATTTTCACAGGCCAAAGGAAAATATGTGAAACATGCACGGGGTAAAGATGTTCATTACACCCCTAGATGGCTTCATTAAGGGATATAGTTCCAAAAATGAGGTCACTTCTGGGGGGGGTTCCTCTATACTAATACCTCAGGGGCTCTGCAAGTAGGATATGTTGTGTGAAAACGAATCCAGCACTATAAAAAACAAATGACACTCCTTCCCTGCTGACCCCTGCTGTGCATTCAAGCAGTAGAGTACGACTACATATAGGGTATTCGGCAGAAATTGGGTAAAAATTTTGGGGCGTTTTTTCTCCTATTATTTCTTGTTAAAATCACACTTTTAGTCACTAATATCAATTTTTATGCATTCTTTTTAAAAAAAAATTCACTTTAACGCAAAACTGTATGAAGGTGCCTGCGTGTAAAAAGTGCTGAGTGGCATTTTAACAATGTGCCATGTATCTAGTTTCAGAAAATACATGTGACTCGCCCCCCTGGGCCGTGGGGTACCCGGAACCGGGCCTTCTGGTGTACGGTGCTGATGGGGGTAGTAGTGGCAACCCGATTCCGTGGCTCAGGGTGGTCAAACCAAATGCTGTGGCAGTCTATTTGTAGAGTTATGAATGTCCGACTACGCCACCCGTGGATTGCGGTCAGGGATGACCGCCGCTGCAAGGCAGACCGCTGAGGCTGCTGTTGGTGTGCAGCACAGGGATAGGATAACTCCCCACGGGAAGAGTGTAGCCTCAGGGCAATGTAGGTGGATGCTGGGGGTGATGGTGCAGGCGCAGCATAAATCACACAGAGTCCAATGGTGCAGTTCAGGCTTTTTACTCACAGTTGATATCCAAGTTACTTCTGTCAGCAATTACTGCCCAAGCCGTGCTGCGTCCACCAGGTGAGGGGCTCGGTCAACCCCCAGGCAACTCAGGAGTGTGGCACAGGACCCCCTTCTATCCTTTCTCTGGCCTCTCGTGCCCCACCAGTGACCACGCTTCTGTCCAGATGCCTCGGGCCTTCTCTGGTAAAACTTGGCGCCAGTTTCCCTGACCCTATGTGGTGCCTTCCTAGCGGGTGTAGCAAGGGGTCGCACCAATAAATGATCACGACCTCCGGTTTTTGGCTGAGGGATGATTTACCTCCACCAACTTGGGAATCCGGTACCCTTCCACGGCCTGATCCTTCACCCGATATAACGCGGGCTTGCAACGGTTGCTGTCCGTTCTGCTCTCTTAGGGTCCCTTCTGCCTTCTTGTTTCTGGAGCCTCTCTACTCCTCTGTCTCTCCTCTTTCCTTCCTTCTCCTTCTCCTCTTCTCCTCTTCTCTGGCCCCGGCCTTTTCTCTAGGCCTGCCTTCTGAGCAGAGCTCCTACAGAGCCTCTGCTCCCTGTCACTTCTCCACTGTACTGACCGAACTGAACTCCCAGAACTAAGATGGCTCCCACCTTTTATCTGCTTCTGTGTGTCTGAGCTCAGGTGACCTGCACCCAATGAGCTCCTTCCTATGCTCCAGAAACCGTCCCCTACTGCTCCTACATCACTGGGTTCTCTCCCCCCTCCCCACTCCAGCCAGGGACCTGGTCAGTTGTGTCTGCATAAATGGGAGCACCTTCGAGACTAGTCAGTCATGCCTGCATAAATGGGAGCACCGTCGAGCTGTCCCCCGGAAATGGGGTGAGTGTGTGTGTGTGTGTGTGTATGCAGCTAACTGAGCCCAGGTCCACACTCCATCCTTACCTGGGAGTGGAATATCACACCTCTGGTTGAGGTGCAATACCCCTGTAGCAACCGAACTCTCGGGGCGCTACACATGTACAGTGGTGGCCAAAAGTATTGGCACCCCTGCAATTCTGTCAGATAATACTCATTTTCTTCCTGAAAATGATTGCAATCACAAATTCTTTGGTATTATTATCTTCATTTAATTTGCTTGCAAGGAAAAAACACAAAAGAGAATGAAGCAAAAATCAAATCATTGATCATTTCACACAAAACTCCAAAAATGTGCCAGACAAAAGTATTGGCACCCTCAGCCTAATACTTGGTTGCACAACCTTTAGCCAAAATAACTGCGAACAGTTAACCATCAATGAGTTTCTTACAATGCTCTGCTGGAATTGTAGACCATTCTTCTTTGGAAAACTGCTCCAGGTCCCTGATATTTGAAGGGTGCCTTCTCCAAACTGCCATTTTGAGATCTCTCCACAGGTGTTCTATGGGATTCAGGTCTGGACTCATTGCTGGCCACCTTAGAAGTCTCCAGTGCTTTCTCTCAAACCATTTTATAGTGCTTTTGGAAGTGTGTTTTGGGTCATTGTCCTGCTGGAAGACCCATGACCTCTGAGGGAGACCCAGCTTTCTCACACTGGGCCCTACATTATGCTGCAAAATTTGTTGGTAGTCTTCAGACTTCATAATGCCATGCACACGGTCAAGCAGTCCAGTGCCAGAGGCAGCAAAGCAACCCCAAAACATCAGGGAACCTCCGCCATGTTTGACTGTAGGGACCGTGTTCTTTTCTTTGAATGCCTCTTTTTTTTCCTGTACACTCAATGTTGATGCTTTTTCCCAAAAAGCTCTACTTTTGTCTCATCTGACCAGAGAACATTCTTCCAAAACGTTTTAGGCTTTCTCAGGTAAGTTTTGGCAAACTCCAGCCTGGCTTTTTTATGTCTCGGGGTAAGAAGTGGGGTCTTCCTGGGTATCCCACCATACAGTGCCTTTTCATTCAGACGCCGACGGATAGTATGGGTTGACACTGTTGTACCCTCGGACTGCAGGGCAGCTTAAACTTGTTTGGATGTTAGTCGAGGTTCTTTATCCACCATCCGCACAATCTTGCGTTGAAATCTCTCGTCAATTTTTATTTTCCATTCACATCTAGGGAGGTTAGCCACAGTGCCATGGGCTTTAAACTTCTTGATGACACTGCGCACGGAAGACACAGGAACATTCAGGTCTTTGGAGATAGACTTGTAGCCTTGAGATTGCTCATGCTTCCTCACAATTTGGTTTCTCAAGTCCTCAGACAGTTCTCTTATATCTTTTCTCCATGCTCAATGTTGTACATACAAGGACACAGGACAGAGGTTGAGTCAACTTTAATCCATGTTAACTGGCTGCAAGTGTGATTAAGTTATTGCCAACACCTGTTAGGTGCCACAGGTAAGTTACAGGTGCTGTTAATTACACGAATTAGAGAAGCATCACATGATTTTTCAAACAGTGCCAATACCTTTGTCCACCCCCTTTTTTAGGTTTGGTGTGGAATTATATCCAATTTGGCTTTAGGACAATTCTTTTTGTGTTTTTTCATTGAAGACAAATTAAATGAAGATAATAATACCAAAGAATTTGTGATTGCAATCATTTTCAGGAAGAAACTGAGTATTATCTGACAGAATTGCAGGGGTGCCAATACTTTTGGCCACCACTGTATATGGGGGTTTAATTTCAGCTTTCTATTTAGAAATTTTCATGTTTCTTTTTTCCTTTCCCTTTTTTCCAAAAGCCATAACTTTTTTATTTTTCTGTCGACATATGGGGGGGCAGCATGAATTATAATTTTGAATCACAACAATCACTTCACTCTTTAATCTTCTGAAAAGGGGGAAAAAAATTCCAAGTGAGGTGAATGATGAAATACACAAAATTTTGACCTAATGCTTTGAGTTTTGTTTTTATGGCGTTCAGTGACCTGTACTTCAGGTCAGGGCAAATAATGGCAAAAACAATTGTAATTTTTTAGGGGGTTTGAAAACATTAAGAACTTTCTAAAACAATTTGGTTTGTTTTGCCGTTTTCTGAAAACTGTATATATATTATATTTCGAGGACTTTTTTCTGTGGTGAGCCGATGTTTTTATTGATACTATTTTGGGGTGCATACATCATTTTGATTGTTTTTCATTGCTTTGAGTTCAGTATTTGGTCAGTATTTTACATCAGTATTTGTAAGCCAAAACCAGGAGTGAAACAATCAGAGGAAAAGTATAATAGAAACACGTCACCACTTCTGTATTTATCACCCACTCCTGGGTTTGGCTTACATATACTGAAGTGAAATACTGACCAAAATACGGAACGTGTGAATGTGGCCTAAAGACAAAGATGATGGGCCATAGGGGCCTTCAGTAGTCTCCTGGCTTCAATGGCAATCCATTGGTACCCCATAATCAAGGTGCACGGGGGGCAATAGGCTGTTGTTAAAAGAAGATGCTGGCTGTATAATGCAGCCATCACCTGTCGTGCATGGAGCGGGCCAACTCCCGAGCAAGCTCCATACACACAAATCTGACATCCACTATTCATGCATGGCAGATTTTTGGAAGGGGTTATTAATAATGATGATTATTAATAATATTTAATTATATAGTGTCAATATTTTGCAGTACTTTGCAATTCAGAGACTACATGTAAAACAATATCAAACTTTACATAGTTATGAACTAATAATTCAAGCAGTATGAGTGAGGGCTTTGTTCACAGGGGCTTACAATCTATGAGGAGTTAGGCGGAGTTCACACGATGCGTTTTTCATGCGTCTCCGCGGCGTTTTTGCAGTTGCGTAAACGCTGCGGAAACGCATTAAAAACGCATGGTAGAAGGGCAGCAATGTTCCCCAATTGAAATCCGCATGTGCTGTGCCCATGATGCGGATTTTTCCGCAGCGTAAACGCTGCGGTCAAAAATCCGCAGCATGTCAATTGATTTTGCGGAAACGCTGCTCTTTTGCCGCCATTGACTTGCATTAGACCGCATGGAATCCGCATCACTGTATATGTTGATGCGCATTCCATGCGGTCTAATGTGCGGATGGTACCCGGGTGTGGAGGAGAGGACTCTCATCCAGACCCAGGTACCATTAAAAAAAAAAGAATAAAATAAAAAATATATATATTCTCACCTTCTGACGGCCCGCGCAGCGCTCCTGCTTGGTTCGCGGCACTTCGGGGTTGAATGAAGAAGGACCTTCGCTGACGTCAGAGTCATGTGACGGGTCACGTGACGCTGACGTCGGAAGGTCCTAAAGTCTTCACTGCCGGAAGCCGGGACCGAGCGAAGCAGGACACCGGGGGCCATCAGAGGGTAAAGTATATATTTATTTTTTGACATTCACACACTATATAAATCCATGCCGGTTGCATGGATTTATATAGTGTAAAGTTGACAAGCACTTTCCAAGTGATGCTAAAATCGCTTGGGAAGCGCTTGTCAACCCGCATGCGGAAATGAAAGTGAAGGCCGCTTCATTTCCGCATGTCCCTGGCAGGAAACCGCATGTACAATCCGCATGCGTTTTTTCCTGCCAGAGAGATGCCGAAACGCTCAGGAAAAAATCCTGAGCATTTCTGCATCGTGTGCACATACCCTTAGGGTGACGAAAGAGGTAAAAAACCTCACTTTGTACAACAAAGTGCCTAAGTGAGTCACCACTACATAGATAGTAAACACATTAAAGAGGTTGTCTGGTCCAAACCGATAAGTCTGCAGTCACTTATGAATCCCTGAGCACGCACCATGTGCGCTGTGGGGATTCGCCGGTTTCTGAGTCAGGACCGGAGGGTATGTGTGAGTTATACATACTCCTGGTCATACACTTGTATGGAGAGAGTATGTACAGTGCGTGTGCTGGGGGGATTCATGAGTCTGCAGTCACACAAAGTGACGGTAGATTTATTGGTTTGGACCGGACAACCTCTTTAAAGAGAATGTGATATTGGCGATACTGTTGGATGAAAGTAATGAAATTTCTGAAAGAATGGGTTAGGGGAAATGGAAAAGAGATGGGGAAGAAAATCTAGTAGGTTTGCCTGAAAACAATTGTTTTTAAGACACGTTTAAAATTGTTGACACTGGAAATCCATCTGATTTTTAGTTTCTGCCCAATATGTTAGTTCGGTTAATCAGTTATTTTCATGGACATGAGGTCTGTCCCGTGGTATTTACCTTTGTCACTTCATTGTGGGGATCTCCAATTTCACTCCCAGTAGGTAACCCTTATTATTGATTAACCTAGTGACAGTAAAAACTTCAGTCGGACATTATCAAAGGACACACACATGATAGAAAATCTACAAGGGGAATGTATAAGTGTAAGACACTATAGGGCAGATTCATTAAGACTGGCATTGCACACGCAAAGGGTGAGCTGACTATTTTTCTTTCTTACATTCTTAATGAAGGGCTCGCTTGTGTATGATGCGCAAAATTCAGACTCTATTACTAGAACTTCTGGTATAAGAAATGGCAGCACTTTTGCTGAACTTGTCAGGGGTGCACATTTTAGCAAAGCTGCTTCAACCTCTTGTAAAAACGCCAAAAGTTGCATAAATTGTGCGCAACTCCACAAAAGTGTTGCGACCTTTCAAAGCAGTTTTCTGACGTAAAAGCTGTGGTGAATTGACACAGAAAGCCTATATTCTTTCTATGGTCACACACGGCACAGACTTCTAAAACCGCTCGCACTTGCTGACAGACTGCATGATATTTTCCTGGGACAGCTCTCTGCTTGGGCTAATACAGAATTATAGGCTATGGGATTATATTATATGTAATCGCCTAATATACAATCAAAGCTGTTATACTGTGATATTTTTTATTACTTTTACCAGCTTTGAAGCAATTTCGTAGTAGTGTCCAAGAGAACCAAGAGCAAGGACTGCAATGTACTATAGAGCCGCCAAACGCCTTCTGCGTCACTCAGTGGGTCACAGGAAACTTCTACGACAGCTTAAGGCAAAGTTCCAAATTATCAGCAATAACCGAGTAATGTGTCCAGGTGTGCTCTAAGGGAATCTTTTACACGCCGACGTACCCGCTGAGCTTTCCCAGAGGAAGGCGCTTCAGGACACACCGGCTTCTTTTGTCCTGAAACATCTTTTTCTGACATCTTTTTTATTGTTTTTTTTTTCGTAGTTTTCTCCTGTTTTTTGGACAGTTTGATAGAAATTATTGGCTTATAAACCACCCAAAGAATGGTCAAGGTCATGTCTTTTAGCTACTACATGAATTTCGAAGCCTGAAGTGGTTAAAAGAAACTCAAAAAAACTGAACATATGCACAGCATGTTGGTTTGACATTGCAGTGCATGTATTCATTATTGTTTGTATTTTTGCATTGCTTTTTCAGGCGGATTCCTGAGCTGACAGTCTAAAAAAGACCCAATGTGTACATTACATAATGGATTAAATCTAATTTTAAAAGAACCTATCACCACTCCTAACATCTCTGTTGTAATAAGTATTTGTATTTCTCACATAATAATAAGTTTTTAGCATCTTTAGTTAGAACCCTGTGTTGTGTCGTTTCTCTGTTATTCTTCCTCAAAAATTATATGTAGATTGATATTTTAGTGGATTAGTTGGTGAAGCGTGTCTACACAGTCTTAGGCCACGTGCACATGTTCAGTATTTGGTCAGTATTTTACCTCCGTATTTGTAAGCCAAAATTTGGAGTGGGTGAAAATTGTGGAAGTGGTGACGTGTTTTTATTCTACTTTTTCTGACTGTTTCACTCCTGGCTTTGGCTTACAAATACTGATGTAATATAGTGAACATGTGTGAATGTGGCCTTACGCTAAGTGCAGATAGCCGTAGATTCTTTCATCCGAGAGAATCTGGTCAATTATTCAAATCACACTCGGATCAAACTCTAATCAGAGTGTGATCTAATTGTCTCGGCTGACGAAAAGATAGAGAAAAAAGTTTTTCAATCTTCTTCATTCTGTCAATCTATGGAAATTTGATTGCACTCAGATGACAGCCAAGTGCAGTCCGATGTTTTCCATGGACTTAGGCAAGGTGCAATTTTTTCTTCGGACAGAGCCTGCCACATTGAATAACTTGGGGACGAGTGATATCCGTCAAAACGACAGATAGCACTCATCCAATAATTAGCACTCATCCAGCATGCTCTGCAGTGTCTCTGAAGGATGACAAGCTGGATGGCAGCGTTCAGCTGCGATCCAGCCTGTCATCTCAATGCCATCCCAGCGTGGGAAAATTCTCCTGCTCAAGCGCTGAGCGCAGGAGAATTCTCCCACGCTGTCAGTGACGTGCATGAGGTGAGCTGAGTTCATTGGACATGACCTCGGCTCATCTGGATGCAGTCACAGCCAGACAATGAGGAGCGGCTTGGCAAGCTGGATGGCAGCTGCGATCCAGCCTGTCATGTGAATGTAGCAGAGCTGGAGCCGTCGTGGGAACCATGGAAAGGTAAGGATGATGTTGCTTTATTATTTTACTTTTATTGCAGAAGACATTGGCTTCAGCTGGAATGGGCGTGATGGTAAGTATGGTTTAATTTAGAACAATAAAGAATTGTGTGTTTATTTAAATTAAAGGACTTTATTCTGGGTGTTTGTGTTTTTTTTTACTTTGACTATGGGGTTAGTAATGGGGGTGTCTTATAGACGCCTTTCCATTACTAACCTGGGCTTGATGTCAGCTTGCATTATAAGCTGACATCAACCACAGCCCTATTACCCCACTGCCACCGCTACAGGGCAGTGGGAAGAGCGAGGCTAAGTGCCAGAATTGGCGCATCCTATGGATGCGCCATTTCTAGGGCGGCTGACTGCTGGTGTTTCTAGCCTGGGAGGGGGCCAATATTCATGGCACCCTTCCTGGGCTATTAATATCAGCCCCCAGCTGTCTGCCTAGCCTTTGCTAGCTATTAAAATAGGGGGAACCCAACGTCATTTTTTTGGGGTCCCCCATTTTAATAGCTGGTAAAGGCTAGGTATTCAGCTGGGGGCTGATATTAGTAGCCTGGGAAGCTCCGTGGGTATCACCCCCTTCCCAGGCTTCAAACATCTGCCCCAGCCGTCTGCTTAACCTCCGCTAGAGACTAAAATTATGGGGAACCTCACACCAATTTTTTTTTTAATAAATCCTTTATTTTAACACTAAATGACAAGTACAGTAATCAACACTATCACTGTACTTATTATATATGTGACTGACATGTTTCTATGTATCTAATCTATGTATGATACTCTATTCTTTCTATTCTAAATTGTCGGGTACCGATGCTGAATTGCTGGCCGGCTTTTTTAAAGAGAAAGTGCATGAAAAGACTATTATTTTTTTTAATAAATCCTTTAACACTAAATGACAAGTACAGTAATCAGCACTGTCACTGTACTTCTTATATATGTGACTGACATGTTTCTATCTATCTAATCTATGTGTGATGTTCTATTCTTTCTGTTCTAAATTGTCGGGTACCGGTGTATGCCGCTTATGAATTGCCAGCTTTTCATGTAATACATTCTACATTATTCTTAGTTGTTTTCCTTCATGTACAATTAACCTACAAGGAAAGAAAGGATTTATTTTGGTTTCCGGTATCGGAATTGGCGATATCCGATATTTTTTGGGTATCGGTCCGATCCAATCCGATCTGATATTTCCCGATATCGGAAGGTATTGCTCAACACTAGTAAAGACCCTTTGATAAGGAGAATGATATCACCCATTTGTTAATTTATTGTTACATTTCCTAATACAAAGTAACAGAATAGCACATCTGAATCCATATAGACATGTCAGGAGAATTAACAGTTTATATTTAAAGGGTTCTTTGGGATGATTTTTTTTATTTGCCCATAGTCGTACAGACATAGAAAGTAACAATCACACCTAAATTCCCTCTCCCCACTTCTTGTGCTTCTCTCTGCTGCTGCCCCAGACTTTGTTGACCGGCTCCATCTTATGTTTCTACATCAGCATCAACGTTGAGCCAGTGATTGGCTGCAGTGGTCATGTGCACTATAGTTGTGACATTACAAGTGTAGCCTGTCAACAACGACCCCGACAGTAGCCAAGAGGCATGCTAGGTCTTGGGAAGTTGAATGTAGCCATGTTTGTTATTTTCTGTCTGCAAGCCCATGAATAAATGAAAAGTCATCCTTTGAAAAGTCATAAAGATACAAAGACTCGTCAGGCATTCTGGACCTCGATTTTCTATGTTGTGCTTAGCACTCCACTAAATTATCTGGAAAGTTAAAGGGACAGGATATTTAAATATAAAGGTATCACCACTGATCTCCACTGAATAATGCCCAGTTCCCAGGAGCAGTGTCACAAGTCATTTCCACTGAAAACGCCATAAAACACCTTTCAGAGGGAACCGGTTTAACAAGTCATTATACATGACATATACACATGTTCTTTAAGACTGTCTATTAACATTTAAAAAGAAAAAGAATTTAGAGCAAGGTAACCGCAAACCACAAGCTCAATATTATATCCAAGATCTGCTGGAATAAAAAGGGATGTAATTTGCTTTGGTTGTTTACAGGATATAACAAGCAGTTATGGGTCAAGAATATAAATAATCATACATTCCTTTAAGTCATAGGGTTGTAATAAACACTCCCAGGATAGAAAGGGTTAGGCATAGTTGTAAAACCATAGTCACCGCATACTATTAAGAAAAACTGATGTATGTGATAACAAAGCCTAACACTGCTGAATATGATCTACTCCAGTCTCAAAGGATCAGTTCATCATTCCCGGATAATGCTTAGTGATTTCTGCAGTCGTGCATTGATCACCACGTTTTACATATGGTTATTTCTCATATAAAGATAGTAGCCACTAAAGCTGAGCTGCTGTGTGTTACATACAGCTGGATAGTTCTTCATACGGGAGATGGTACTTGTACTATACCTCAGGAGGCACCAAACCTTGTGACATTCTCTTAACATGCACTATAATGTTATGGTGTGCTTGTTTTAATATTGCACATTTTCTTAATAATCCTTAACAAGGAACCTGTCATTAGACTCGTGCTGACCGAACCACGGATAGCATGAATCAGAGACAGAAACGAAAACATGGAAAAGCTGGCCGGGCTGCATAGAGAGAGCACTGACTAGTCCGGCCGGCTTCTTCTGCCCTACTCCAGTAGACTGTACACACATGGGAGAGAGCAGTCATAGTGAGAAGCCTGCCAATCACTTGGGAGAGACGTGTCTAGTCGCATGCAGCCCTCTTCTCCCCATACTGTTCCAAGTCCCTGGCCAGCTTTTATAATTGTTTCCTCTGAAATACTGCAACATTTTAGAAAAAGACATACTAGGCTGCAATCCTGCATCCAGGCTCTGATTCATGCTGTCTGTGGTTTGGGCAGCATGAATCTAATGATAAGTTCTTTTTAAAGTTGGAGGACCCTTATTTTTAAAAGGTCACTTGTACAAACAGTAGCATTGTGCCATTCTGCTAATTCATGTTGTTATCTTAGATCACACTAACCAGGGCTATATTTCAATGGCATTTTCCTTTTTATGATCATGTGGATTTGCACTTCACATTTTAATTTATATCAGCAGTCTAAAAATTACTTGTTACTCAGTTAACGACCTTGTATTGAGGAAAGCCAGGCATGTCTAGTTGGGATGTGGCCAGAAGTATGCAAATCCATACTTGCGGACACATGACCGCCTGCTCTTACTGGCAAAACTGGAGTGTGTTGTCAGGATTTAAAAGTCTGCAGTTACATAAGGCGACTGCAGAATTTTATAAGAAGACTGGACAAACCCTTTAAAGATGACCAGGTACTTGTTATAAATATCTACTGTTTTGCCTGGTGCGACTCTCAGGAATGGAGTGAGAAAAGAAAAACAATGCAAGATTAAGAAGAACAGTAGGATTTTCATAAAGTAAAAAACTACATATTTATGGCAAGTAAAAAAATAACCTTATACTCATAGAGGAATCTAAATCAATTACCAGGTCCTTAACTCTAAGAACAATGTCAATATCAACATGCGGGCCTAAGAAAAGGCCCAGACGACCAGAGTATTTTTCAACCAAAAAATGTATTTTATTATTCACATATAGCAAGTTTAAAACAACATGGTACTGCTAAAAAGAGGAGACACAGTCCACATCATAGTCCCATAACTGATAGTTAGAAATATAATATCCTGAACATGATTAAACGATAATAAAGTGCATGTAAGACAAGATAGAGCAATATATAAAAAATAACACCAAGATATTTGTAAAGTTACAATTGCACTGTATAAATTAATCTCATGTGTTCTAATCCTGGTGGATATAAGAATTACAGTCCTATAAAATGCTGTACACACTAGATACAACAATCTTGTTATCTCTGAGTATACAGTGGGTACGGAAAGTTTTCAGACCACTTTAAATTTTTCACGCTTTGTTTCATTGCAGCCATTTGGTAAATTCTAAAAAGTTCATTTTTTTCTCATTAAAGTACACCCTGCACTCCATCTTGACTGAAAAGGAATAATGGGCCCCACATAGTCCTCCATATAGTATAATGGGCCCCACATAGTCCTCCATACAGAATAATGGACCCCCACATAGTCCTCCATACAGAATAATGGGCTCTACATAGTCCTCCATACAGTATAATGGCCCCACATAGTCCTCCATACAGAATAATGGGCTCCACATAGTCCTCCATACAGAATAATGGACCCCACATTGTCCTCCATACAGAATAATGGACCCCACATTGTCCTCCATACAGAATAATGGACCCCACATTGTCCTCCATACAGAATAATGGACCCCACATAGTGCACCATACAGAATAATGGACCCCCACATAGTCCTCCATACAGTATACAGTGGGTATGGAAAGTATTCAGACCCCTTTAAATTTATCACTCTTTGTTTCATTGCAGCCATTTGGTAAATTCTAAAAAGTTCATTTTTTTCTCATTAAAGTACACCCTGCACCCCATCTTGAATGAAAAAATTAGAAATGTAGAAATTTTCGCAAATTTATTAAAAAAGAAAAACTGAAATATCACATGGTCATAAGTATTCAGACCCTTTGCTCAGTATTGAGTAGAAGCACCCTTTTGAGCTAGTACAGTCATGGGTCTTCTTGGGAATGATTCAACAAGTTTTTCACACCTGGATTTGGGGATCCTCTGCCATTCTTCCTTGAGTTGAAAAACCCTTGGGGTGGATATAGGGGACAAATCAATAACTAATGCTAATGCATTATTTATGGCAAGTGACAGGTCATCTTTAAAGAAGTGTCCGACCTTTAACTTTTTTTTTAGTTCACAGGCTTGCTCTGTGTAAGATTAACAAAATCAGCCTTACCTACCCCATGTCAGTCCAGCACTTCTTCTCCGTGCCTGTCCCTGGGCTTTCCTCCTGCTGCAGTGGTGACGTCACAACTACAGCACATGACCGCTGCAGTCTATCACTAGCCTCAGCGGTGTTTTCCCATCTACTTCGGCATGACTGCTGAGAAAACACTCTGCAATTTAAATGTAGCAATGTGGGTAAATTCCCATTAGAAATATAGTCAAATTCTGTATATAAGGTAATTTTTTTCTCGTTCTGTAGTGGACTGGTAAATAAGCAAAAATATTACTTGGACCAAAAAGAAAAAAAAACACAACATATAAAATGATACTGCAAAAATATGATTTTAAAAAACATAATACTTATAAATGTGATTGTGTATCCATTTACAGACGTTTATTTTACAAGACAAGTCATTTTCTCCTGACTCTATCTATCTTTCTACAGGAAGTACAGACGTGAGCCAAAGCTGCACCAAAGGCTGTGAGGCTTGTTCCGAATTTAACGGTTGCGTCAAGTGCTTACCAAAGCTTTTTATCCTTTTGGAAAGAAATGACATACGACAAATTGGAGTCTGCTTGCAATCTTGCCCTAAAGGATACTATGGTGATCGTAATCGGGATATTAGCAAGTGCATGAGTAAGTTGACCTTTTCTGTTACGTCATATCTACCCATTAACACATTTCTTAGTGCTATACGTTGTCCATAAAGCCAGAGCAGGACTGAAGGTCTGTGGGGTTAACATCTGAATTATACCAGCAAATTCTAAAGGTAAATGTTAGGACATCTGTCCATGAGCTGAAAACGAAGAGAATGGGGGTCATGTACAAGACAATGACCCAAATCAAGTCGTTGCAGAATAATAAAGTTACAGTTTGGGAATGGCAGAGTCAAAGTCTTGACCTTAGTTGTATACAAATGTTGGAGAAGGCTCTGAAGCCAGCAGTTCATGGGAGAAAACCCACCACCATAACTGAGCTGAAGTTGCTTTGTATGGAAGATTGGGCTAAAATTCCTCCAAGCCGATGTGCAGGATTAATCAACTATTACCAGAAAAGCTTTAGATGCAGCTATTGTTACCAAGGACCAGAAGGCCTGTGGGGTTAACTTCTGAATTATACCAGCTAACTCTAAAGGTAAATGTCAGGATCAAAGTCTTGACCCTAGTTGTATAGAAATGTTGGGGAATGACCTGAAGCCAGCAGTTCATGGAGGAAAGCCCACCAGCATTACAGAGCTGAAGATGCTTTGTATGGAAGATCGGGCTAAAATTCCTCCAAGCCGATGTGCAGGATTAATCAACAATTATTAATTGTGCTTTCTACACAAAAAAATGGCATAAGTATGAAAAATTCTGAAGGTTCACAAACTTTCAAGCGCCATTTATAGCACATATATTCTGTAAATTAGATTATTATCATTTATTAGTTTTAATTATTAGTTTTGTTCTTTTTTTCTAGGATGTAAAATGACAAACTGCGAGGAATGTTTCAGCAAGACATTTTGCACAAAGTGTAATGATGGTTTCTACTTACATAAAGGAGTATGTTACTCCACCTGTCCAGATGGATTTATTGCAGCAAATGGCACAAAGGAATGCAGCTCCGGTAAGTCTGATATGTGCTGGGTTGTGCGGTCTACATATTCCTTGTCATTCAATTGTATGGCAAAGAGCAGCAGACATGTAAACTCCCGCAGCATCCCTCCAACGCTACATTCCCAACCCATAATTTTTATTTTTGTGTGTGGTCAGACTTTACAGAATGCAAATGAACTAATATTTGTGTTTCAGCACAATGTGAAATGAGTGAATGGGGATCATGGAGTCCATGTACTCCTAAAGGTAAAAGATGTGGAAGAAAAAATGGATTTGAAGAGAGAAGTAGGAAGGTTCTGAAGGCACCGCTAGGGGGTGAATCTCTCTGTCCACCCACTACAGAGAAGAGAAAATGCACAATGCCCATAAATCCATGCCCTAAAGGTAAGTTTTCAAGTACCTATGCTTATCTCAACTAATAGTGGTTGTCATATGTATTTACCTTATAATTTTTCACATTAAAAATTCTCTTCTGTGTTTAAAGAGGAGATGGAAGTGACTGTAAGCAAGTCTCTATTCCTCAGAGACAGTAGGCCCCTGCTGCTTGCGATGACAGCACTGCGTGGTTGGTGTCGGGGCAAAATGAATGGCATAGTAAGATAATTGCAGAGTTACCATATTAGGCCACTGCCCCACTATCAGTATTCGGTCAGTATTTTTTCTCAGGAGTGGGTGATAAATGCAGAATTAGTGACGTGTTTCTATTATACCTTTTCTCTGATTGTTCCTCACCTGGTTTTGGCTCCCACTCCTGAGAAAAAATACTGACCAAATACTGACCAAATACTGATAGTGGGGCTGTGGCCTTAGGGAAAAATATCTTCCCATTTAATTTTCTACTATACATAGATCTTCTAAAATTGCACTTGGAAAAATGTTATCACTAATTCAGTGGTAGGTTATATCTTGTTTTCGCACGGCGACCTAAAGCTGGCCATACAATACAAATCTCAGCCAACAGTTTCTGGACAATTTGGGCTTTGAAGCTTGGCATTAGACATACCCAAAGGTTGAACTTGACAATGAATATCTAAAAAAAAAAAAAGCATATCTACTAGTCTATAGATCTTTGGCTTCATGTCTGACATGATCTTGCATACTACACAAAGGTACTAGCAATCAGTAGGAAAAAGTGTCCAAATCTGACACTGTGTCTATCTGAAATCTGTATGGCCAGCTTTAGAGCTTAAATGGAATCTGTCAGTAGAATCAACAACCCTCCTAAGCCGTCTATATGGACATGCAGGTCATAGAAAGTTTAATATACATGATACTTTGATATCTGCGATCCGTTGAAGAGAAATCCACATTTTTCTTAATATGTAAATGAACTGTTAAGATCTATGGGCCAGACACAGATCTCCCTGAGAATCTGCCTCCAGAGCTTAATGTAAATGAAAAAGGGAGTTACCAGTGTAAGTCATGTAGATCAGAAGAGAAGACAGTCAGTCATTACATCTCTCACACTGGTAATGCCCCCTTTCATGTAAAATAATCTCTGGAGGCAGATTCTCAGGGAGATCAGCGTCTGGCCCATAAATCTTAACAGCTTGTTTACATATTAAGAAAAAAACATGGATTTCTTGGAAATAAGACATAGGATCACAGATATCAAGGTAACATTTTATTCAGCTTCCTATGGTCTACATGCCACTTAGGGGGGCTGATCCTACTGACAGATTCCCTTTAAAGAGGTTCGCCAGCGAAGAAATACAATTTTGTCAAAGGGCCCCAAGAGTTTTGAAAAATAAGAAAAAGGACACCCCCTCACCGATTCCGTACCACTCCCATTCCAATACTTATCAGGACCAGCTGGTCTCCAGTCACTGATGCTGTCTCAAAGTCCTAGGAAATACTCACTCAACCAATCACTTGTTATAACTGGAAGCCGGCTGTGCCAGTTTTTGGCTGAGCATAATTTTCTAGTATTTCCAGTTTGTTTTGATGAGTTTTATAAGTAAAGACGTGCAGACAGCTGTTAAGTGTTGGAAAAAAGAGAGACAGAGGATGGGTAAAGTGAGTACCACTCCTTTTATTTTTTTTAAACCCCACTGATCCCCTTGCCAACATTTTTTTTCATGCAGGAAAACCCTTAATTTAAACAAAATGGAAAATAATGATATAACCACAAATGGTCTCCATTTTCTTCTGATCATAATTTCTTTCATTTGCATCTCTTTTAGAAGAACCAGTTAACTCCTGGCGTTTATAGTTATTAGAAAGCAAACATTTTTTCAGGAATTGACGTGCAATTTCCCCATTAAAATAAATACTAAATAAATAAAGCGAGGAAGTTTATGTGTTTTTATATATACAAGTGAAAGTAGTCTGCTTACTCTAATTTTAAGGGTCCTCTTTTGTTGATTTGAAGGCAAGGAAAATAGATTTATTCACGTATCTAGTCCGAAAACAGAGGTTTTTCTCTTTTTTTTTGTGTTTCCAGTGAAAACATAATGGTGTAACCCAACATAAACAAAATGAAGCCTTCTGGTACTTAGTTACTAATGTTTTCGGATTATGCAGATAATCACTGAAACTCACGAATCCTTCAGACCGCCAAATCGGCAAAGAAATAATGTGTTCTGACTGGCTGCCAGGTCTGGTGTACCAAAACGAAATCAGACATGACTATAATGAAGGCTTCACCACAAATACATAATAGACCGGCAGTAAACTGCAAGGACTGTGGTTGATGAGAAAAGGGTGGTCTGTACAGCTGCCTGCCCTCTTAGCAGTAGGTTCAAGTGAATTCACTTGGTGCCACAGGCGTCTTAATGGCTGAGCTTACAGAAGTGGACTTCTGTTTACGATACCTTACTGATCCAGGAATTTCTCTGGAGTGAACTTCTAGTCTCTGGTTTAGTCTGATAACGTATCATTTGTTAAAAGGGCATTAATTAAAAGGGGCCAGCTTACATTCTTCCTGTATAAACTTGGCTGGACCCCCGGATGTTATCTCCAAAACAAAACCTCAAGCTTTAGAGCTGCAAAACATCAACACAGGGAGAAAAACTGCAGAAACAAATCCATCTACAATATGCCTGCTCCTTCTCAACACCCACGGACTGCGAAGAATCTCGCACAGCTGCATCCCAAAAATCAGTCTGAACACAGACACTGATTCCTAAGCTCCATGTAATCATGTAGATGTGGGTGAGCAGGTCAGATGTGAACACTAGATTTACTAAATGTCATTACATTTTAGTGGCCGACCTCTATCATTTCCTTTTACTTCTTTGTATTCACTTCTTAGTACGCAAATAGCATCTTCAGAGTGGAAGAGGACTGGACATCTAGTGGCACCTATTGGATGTTTCAATCCTAAAAGTCATCATCCGCCCTTTAACAAGCCTTGCCATGTGACTTAGGATAAGAAGTCAAACCAGAAACTCCATTTGCAGAAACATGTTTTGGGGTGTTTGCCCTTCATCAGTGCAAAGCAGAGAGTACTCTGATGGGTGGATTTTAAGGGGTAATGTTTGTCCTTGTGGAGAGCGCCGAGTCAGCATAAGACCATGCAATGTTCCTCTTGGAATTTAAATATGCACATAGTCTATCAAATTGAGTTTCTGGACTTATTCTAAGCAAGGTTCATTAAAGGGAACCTGTCACCAGGTTTTTACCATAAGAGGTAAGACCACCACCTTTCAGCCTTGATATACAGCATTCTATACTGCTGTATATATGTCCCCAACCCGGCCTTTTTTTTTATGGAAGAATGGGCTAAAATTTCTCCCAGCCGATATGCAGAACTTATCAACAATTCTTGCAATGAAAGAAAAATGAGTTTATTCACCTGCAGGGTGGTCTGGTCCGAGGGACGTTGCTCGCCCTGGTCTGGTGCCTCCCTTCTTGCGATGCCGTCCTCCTTCTTGCTTTATGTGGATGACGCATCCCGTATGTCATCCACACAGTCTCCCCGGCGTTGCGCTTCAGTGCAGACGTACTTCTGTATACTAGGGCTGAAAGGTGGTGGTCTTACCTAATATGGCAAGAACCTGGTGACAGGTTCCCTTTAAAGGGTCGATAATTGACTCATAGGATTCTTACATCCATAGAGGTCCAGTTCGCTTCCTTTCTGAAGAGGATATTTGCATGGTTACAGTGGGTACGGAAAGTATTCAGACTCCTTTTAAATTTTTCACTCTTTGTTTCGTTGCAGCCATTTGGTAAATTCTAAAAAGTTCATTTTTTCCTCATTAAAGTACACTCTGCACCCCATCTTGACTAAAAAAAAACAGAACTGTAGAAATTTTTGCATATTTATTAAAAAATAAAAACTGAAATATCACATGGTCATAAGTATGCAGACCCTTTGCTCAGTATTGAGTAGAAGCACCCTTTTGAGCTAGTACAGCCATGAGTCTTCTTGGGAATGATGCAACAAGTTTTTCACACTTGGATCTGGGGATCCTCTGCCATTCTTCCTTGCAGATCCTGTCCAGTTCCGTCAGGTTGGATGGTGAACGTTGGTGGACAGCCATTTTCAGGTCTCTCCAGAGATGAATGAAAACCTCTTCCAGTCAATTCATAAAGATGAATTCTTACTGTCTCTATATATCTTTAGTAAATTTAGTGTCTGCCTAAGTATTTACAACATACTTATTAGATACTAAATATTACGTGTCATCTTTACCATTCTATGTAATACCACTGACTATAGTTATGATGACATTTTCAAATGCATAAAGTACCTTGTTAGGCTAGGTTCACATCGGCATTGGAGCACCCATTAGGAGAATCCATATCAGTTTCTGTAATTTTTACGAAAGCAAATAGAGCTGCATGCTGCGCTTTTTTTCCAGTAAAATGATGGACACTATGATGGATACCTGACCGATTCCGATTCAGTGGAGTCCGTCTGGCACCGCAGATGTCTGCCATGTGACGGATTTGTCCTTGATATGGATGCTGATTTTATGTTCCCAATATGAAACTGGAAAATGGAATTGGGGTGAAGTGGATTGAAAAAAAGATATGACACCATTAAGTTCAACTTTTAATATATACAAAGGTGAAAAACACAGAGGACTCGTATATTTGTTATAGAGAGGAAACATTCCTTCCTTGTACCCCACATGCAATCGGACAGATCCCTGGGTCCAAAGAAAGAGCGCTACCGCAGTGGCCCCTCATACCTTTTAATGATGAAGAGCATAGCAGCTGCAATGTCAGTCACCTGGGTAGTTGTGTCCTAGAGTAGGGAACCTGGCATGGACCTGTCACTAGCATTTTTGATCTGGTGTAATTGCGGCATTGTTTTTTTCTTTTGTTCTTGCGCCTTTCCATTCCTGAGATGTGGCCCCCTCTTCACTGTATGTACGTCTATTTTTTTTTTATAGCCAATTGGGTGTGTCCTCTAAGAAAATGGTCACAGAGAACAATTGGGGACCATACCCACTTGTTTAACAAGACAAGCCTTACATATGGGGAAGAGGGGGCCATATCTCTAGAACATGGAAGGTGCAGGAAAGAATAACAGTGCCAGCCAGATTCAGGTGAACAGTGGCATTTACGCCATGTAAAAAAAATTACATATTCATGACAAGTGACGCTTAAAAACTCCTTAGAAAAGAAAAAATGAGAAATGTGGAACAATGGTAAAAATGCTAAAAATCTTTTATTTATAACATTGTTCTTCACTATACATTTTATTAACTCATTTTGAGCCGAGTGGCAGCATATAGGATGAGATAAAGGACAGGGGTAACACACTTGTTCAGCTGCTTCCATCATCTTTATTGAAGGTAGTTACTCACATGCTCAGCCACTTCTCTATCCGGTCTCTTCCTAAATGGGGCTGTGGGCTGCCTTGGCTTCTCAAGCATGGGTCAGAGGAACTTCATTATGCCCAAAGATGAGAGTCCTAGAGGGTCTTTTGGATATGAAGTAGTAATACCAGCTCTGGTGGTTTCTTGGGCTGGTAGGCATTACTGTTAGCAGCTACAATGTAAATGGGATGTCCATAATGGAGCCTAAATGTCTACATATAAGTAACCAATAACCCCTCCACAGCTTTGGAGCCTAATAGCACCATCATTTTAGGCAGTAATTGACTTTAGAGACACAACAAAGTATACAGCAACATACACTGCTAGGATAGTCCGGTCATACCTCCCTCTCTGTGTATGAGCCCAGGTGACAAGCAACCAATGGGCTCCTACCTATGCCCAGAAACCGTCCCCTCCTGCTCCTACATCACTGGGTTTTCCTCCCCCCTCCCCACTCCAGCCAGGGACATGATCTGTCGTGCCTGCATTACTGTACTAGTGGGAGCACCGTTGAGCTTTCCCCCGGAAATGGGGTGTGTGTGATGCATGCAGCTAACTGAGTCCCGGTCCACACACCATCCTTACCCAGGAGTGGGATATCACACCTCTGGTTGAGGTGCAATACCTCTGTAGCGACCGAACCCACGGGGCGCTACATAACCTTGATGATAAATGCTCTTTAAAGTGGTTGTCAGATCTTAAAGGAGTTGTCCACTACTTTCACATTGATGCCCCATCCATAGGATAGGGCATCAATGTGTGATCGGCCGGGGTCCCACACGCGGCACCCCCGCCAATCAACTGTTATCGGCGTTGGTGGCCGGAAGTCCTTCCCTGCGGTGCTTGACCGTCCATTTGTAGTGGCCATCGTGGAGTACTGCACATCCGCCTCCTATTCAATTGAATCGGAGGCGGATGTGCAGTAATAAGTGCCAGCCACTACAACTTGATGGCCAAGCACCGCAGGTAAGCACTTCCGGCCTGCTGTCGCCGCCGACGGCACCAATAACAGCTGATTGTCGGGGGTGCCACGTTTGGGACCCCGGTCGATCATACATCATACCTATGGATGGGGCATCAATGTGAAAGTAGTGGACAACTTCTTTAAGCTACAAGTCTGCCATCACTCTATTTGACTGCAGACATGTGTATCCTCACATTGCGCGCTCTGCGCACTGTGAGGATTCTCCGATGCTCGTGCCAGGAGTCGGCAGTCATGTGACCACAAGTATGCCATATGCATACTCTCGGCCATATTCTGACGAGATGCCGCGGCCTCGCTCAATGCAAGTGTATTGAGGGAGGCCAGAAACCGTCTAGTCGGAAGGTGTCCTCGAGTATGCAAATCACAAAGTAGCAGTCACATGAACGCCGTTCCCAGCCAGGGACTGGAGAATCCTCACAGTGCGCAATGTGAGGATTCACAAGTCTGTAGTCACAAAGAATAATGGCAAACTTGTAGTCATGCCCAGACAACCCCTTCAATAGTTGTAGGCCACAGACATGAGAAAAGAGTAAATATGTCAGACAACATGACTATACTGTGTGCTTTCATGTCGGCATACATCCAAGTATTGGTGTTATAACACTGAATGTGATGGGTTACTATCAGATAAGTGTTGTATTCCTATTGATGCAATCATGGTATGAAAAACATAACAACACCAGTAACTGGTTGTATGCATATCTTTTAACAAGGATGCTACAATAAATTGTTATCTGTATTTTATATGGATGTGCTGGACTTCAAATGTTTTTCTGTACTAACATATTACTCTAGTTTCTACTTCAGATACTGATAAATTGTCAATAATAAAACTAGTTCTGCAGCCAAGCATGCCGATATACCGTATATATGAAGTTTTTACAGATAAATTAAAGATACAATACCGTGGAAAAGTTTTTAGGCAGGTGTGGAAAAAAAGCTACAAAATAAGAATTCTTTCAAAAATAGAAGTGTTAACAGTCTATTTTTATCAATTAACAAAATGCAAAGTGAATGAACAAAAAATAAATCTAAATCAAAACAATATGGTGTGACCAGTCTTTATCACACAGTTTTTGAAGGAACACCGCGGAAAGGTTGTTCCTAACATCTTGGAGAACTAACCACAAATCTTCTGTGGATGTAGGGTTACTCAAATCCTTCTGTCTCTTTATATAATGTCAGACTTGATGTTGAGATCAGGGCTTTGTGAGGGCCATATCATCACTTACTGGACTCCTTGTTCTTATTAACACTGAAGATAGTTTTGAATGAGATATGTATGTTTGTAAATGTTGTCCTACTGTAGAATAATTTTGGAGCCAATCAGACACATCACCTGACAGTATTACATGATAATTATCTGCCTTTATTTTTTGAGCGCACTATTAATCTTGACCAAATCCTCAACGCCATTGCTAAAATGCAGTTTCAAATTTGCATGAAAACTTCACTATACTTCACTGTTACCTGTAGACACACATTATTTTACTGCTGTTCAGCCCTTTGGCAAATGAACTGCCTTCTGTTACTATCAAATATTTAAAAATTTTGACTCATCAGGTCAGAGCACCAGCTGACATTTTTTTGCTCCCTAGTTCCAATCTTTTTGTGCATACTTGAGTCGCCTGGTCTTGCTTCCATATTGATGGTATGGCTTTTTGGCCACAGTTTTTCCATGAAGACCACTTCTGCCCAGACTTCTCTTCTCCGAACAGTAGATGGGTGTAGCAGGACCCACTGGTTGCTGCTAGTTGATTTGATTTAAATTTCTACATTTCGTTTTCTACATTTGACTCGCCCCCTGGGCCGTGGGGCACTCGGAACCGGGCTTCTAGTGTATGGTGCTGATGGGGGTAGTGGTGGCAACCCGGTCCCATGGCTCAGGGTGGCCAGACCAATATTGTGGCAGTCTCTGTATCAGTATAATGCAATGTCCGACTACGCCACCCGTGGATTGCGGTCAATAAGAACCGCCGCTGCTGAACCGACCTCTGAGGCTGATGCTGTGAGGGCAGCAGAGTGTAGTATAACTCCCCACGGGAGGAGTATAGCCTCAGGGCAATGTGGAGTGATGATGGTGGTTGTGGTGCAGGGCGTCCCAGTACTAGTAGTGCTGTACGCGGTGAGAAAGCACAAAGACAAGGTGTTACAGTTCAGGTTCTTTACTCACAGTTCTCATCCAGGTCACTTGTGCACAGGTAGGACCGCCTGAGCCGTGCTGCGTCCACCAGGCAGGGGGCTCGATCAACCCCCAGGCAATTCCGGAGTGTGGCACAGGACTCCCTTCTATCCTTTCGTCAGCCGTGCCCCACCAGTGACACTACGCCTGTCCAGCTGCCTCGGGTCTTCTCCTGGGAGGACTGGGTGCTCACTTCCCTGACCCTATGTGGTGTGCCTTCCTAGTACGTGTAGTGAGGGGTCGCACCAGTAAATGATCACGACCACCGGTTCTTGGTTAAGGATTAATCACCTCCACCAACTTGGGATCTGGTACCCTGTGCTGCCAACCCGTCACCCGCAATCTCCTGGGTCCTTAGGGTTCCTTCTGCCTTCGTGTCTCTGGGCCTCTCTTGGTGTTCTGTTCCTTCTTACTTTCCTTTCTGTTCTCCTCTCTTCTCTCGGGCCCCGGCCTCTACTCTAGGCCTGGCCCTGGAGCAGAGCTCCTGCAGAGCCTCTCCTCACAGACTGCACTTCTTCTCTGCACGACTGAACTCTCTTTTGTCCTAAGATGGTGCCCACCTCTTATACCTCCCTCTCTATGTATGAGCCCAGGTGACTTGCAACCAATAGGCTCCTACCTATGACCAGAAACCGTCCCCTCCTGCTCCTACATCACTGGGTTTTCCTCCCCCCACCCCACACCAGCCAGGGACATGATCTGTCGTGCCTGCATTACTGTACTAATGGGAGCACCGTTGAGCTGTCCCCCGGAAATGGGGTGTGTGTGATGCATGCAGCTAACTGAGTCCCGGTCCACACACCATCCTTACCCGGGAGTGGGATATCACACCTCTGGTTGAGGTGCAATACCTCTGTAGCGACCGAACCCTCGGGGCGCTACACATTCACTTTACATTTTGTTTATTGATAAAAATAAACCAACACTTTCATTTTTTAAAGCATTTTCTACTTTGCAGTGTTATTTCCACACTTGCCAAAAACTTTTGCCCAGTACTCTATAAATGTACAACCCTAACCTACATCTACTGACTTTCCTCCAATTCATCTAACAATATGTCACACTTATATGTTTAGTGGTATCAGAATTAAAACATAAATTTATGCGAACAGGAACCTTATTCTGTCCTGAGCATCATTTTTTAAACATTTGGCAGTCACCTAAGACATCTGTATTAGTAAAAAATTACTATTAGTAAAATGCAACATTCAGGGCAAACATGGCAAAATGTACCCAGCATACTATGGGCCTCAGGGCTCTCTCTTAACAGTGACAGCCTATCACCACAGTGTCCCCATAATAGTGTGTGATAGCGCACTGGGTGGTACATGCGCGGAGACCACCATCCAAGGGTATCATGGGTCCCATTAGCTTGAATATAATGCTTGCTGGGTATAATATTGCTCCTTCAGTAACTGTACCGCCCAATCTGCAGTTGCTTTTCTCCACGTCTTATGTCAGAGAGCTCGTTTGGAGAATTTATACCTCTTATTTTTGTTCTTCTGAGCTGCTCTCAGTTTTTTTATTGCCCAAAAGTTCAGCTCAACTTTCACGTGGTCATAAACGAGTTGTGGTGAGCCCAGAACAAGGAATATATACAGTGCTGGCCAAAAGTATTGGCACCCCAGCAATTCTGTCAGATAATACTCAGTTTCTTCCTGAAAATGATTGGAATCACAAATTCTTTGGTATTATTCTCTTCATTTAATTTGTCTTCAATGAAAAAAACACAAAAATAATTGTCCTAAAGCCAAATTGGATATAATTCCACACCAAACCTAAAAAATGGGGTGGACAAAAGTATTGGCACCCTTTGAAAAATCATGTGATGCTTCTCTAATTCATGTAATTAACAGCACCTGTAACTTACCTGTGGCACCTAACAGGTGTTGGCAATAACGAAATCACACTTGCAGCAATTTAACATGGATTAAAGTTGACTCAACCTCTGTCCTGTGTCCTTGTGTGTACCACATTGAGCATGGAGAAAAGAAAGAACACAAAAGAACTGTCTGAGGACTTGAGAAACCAAATTGTGAGGAAGCATGAGCAATCTCAAGGCTACAAGTCCATCTCCAAAGACCTGAATGTTCCTGTGTCTTCCGTGCGCAGTGTCATCAAGAAATTTAAAGCCCATGGCACTGTGGCTAACCTCCCTAGATGTGGACGGAAAAGAAAAATTGACGAGAGATTTCAACACAAGATTGTGCGGATGGTGGATAAAGAACCTCGACTAACATCCAAACAAGTTCAAGCTGCCCTGCAGTCTGAGGGTACAATAGTGTCAACCCGTACTATCCGTCGGCGTCTGAATGAAAAGGGACTGTATGGTAGGATACCCAGGAAGACCCCACTTCTTACCCCGAGACATAAAAAAGCCAGGCTGGAGTTTGCCAAAACTTACCTGAGAAAGCCTAAAATGTTTTGGAAGAATGTTCTCTGGTCAGATGAGACAAAAGTAGAGCTTTTTGGGAAAAAGCATCAACATAGAGTGTACAGGAAAAAAAAAGAGGCATTCAAAGAAAAGAACACGGTCCCTACAGTCAAACATGGCGGAGGTTCCCTGATGTTTTGGGGTTGCTTTGCTGCCTCTGGCACTGGACTGCTTGACCGTGTGCATGGCATTATGAAGTCTCAAGACTACCAACAAATTTTGCAGCATAATGTAGGGCCCAGTGTGAGAAAGCTGGGTCTCCCTCAGAGGTCATGGGTCTTCCAGCAGGACAATGACCCAACACACACTTCCAAAAGCACTATAAAATGGTTTTAGAGAAAGCACTGGAGACTTCTAAGGTGGCCAGCAAAGAGTCCAGACCTGAATCCCATAGAACACCTGTGGAGAGATCTCAAAATGGCAGTTTGGAGAAGGCACCCTTCAAATATCAGGGACCTGGAGCAGTTTGCCAAAGAAGAATGGTCTACAATTCCAGCAGAGCATTGTAAGAAACTCATTGATGGTTACCGGAAGCGGTTGTTCGCAGTTATTTTGGATAAAGGTTGTGCAACCAAGTATTAGGCTGAGGGTGCCAATACTTTTGTCTGGCCCATTTTTGGAGTTTTGTGTGAAATGATCAATGATTTGATTTTTGCTTCATTCTCTTTTGTGTTTTTTCCTTGCAAGCAAATTAAATGAAGAGAATAATTCCAAAGAATTTGTGATTGCAATCATTTTCAGGAAGAAACTGAGTATTATCTGACAGAATTGCAGGGGTGCCAATATTTTTGGCCAGCACTGTAAGTTCTAAATAGGGATGAGAGGATCCCTGGAAGTTCGGGTTCTGGTACCTGATCAAACTTTAAGCCAAAGGGACCCAAACTTGAGTCTGAACCCGAACCCCATTGAAATTAATGGGGACCCCGAACTTTTGGAGCTGGAAAATGAAAATCTCTCCCTCCATCTCTCTCTCTCTTTCTCTAGAGAGAAAGAGATTGGCAGAGCAGGACCCAGGCCTTAAAAAAAAAAATTACTATCGACTTACCTCCTAGTTATATGGGTAGTGCTGGATATCGCTTCAGTTACAGTCCTCTGGACACTACTCAAGCTCTGCTCATTTTAATGGGATGGACAGCCACGACGTCACACTGATGTCCGTGGAACTACCGCACCTGCTTGCTGACAGCCAGCTTCCCAAGCATGCGCACTGAGGCTAGGTGAACACCCCTAGCTTCACTTGTCATCTGTGCCTGTTCCTAAAGCTGCTGCTTGTCACAGACTTCATGCATGCTGTCCGTGTGTGTGGCAGTGGTGGGCGCACCGTGGTGTGAGCGGTGCGCACTTAGAGCATGCACAAAGCCTGTGGCAACCAGCTGCTTCAGGAGCAGGCACAATGACAAATGATGCTGGGGACATACACCAAATTTTCAATGCGCATGCCCGGGGAGCTGGCTGTCAGTGTGCAGGTGCAGGATTTCCATCAGCAGGACATCAGGACTGAAGCGGTATCCCGAAACACCCATATGACTGAAAGCCGGGGAGTAAATATTAAAAGTGATCAGTTTAGTAGAGATAAATGACATGGCAGATTTCCTTGTACGTTATAAAATTGTTTACTCGGCGGTTTTTAAAGTTTTAAAACTAGATGACAGCCAATATGATGTCATTAGGGAATATTCATACTATGCAATTTTGTATATCTTTTTAATCCATCACAAATGGCTGGTCTAACAAGACACATATAGGCCCTAGTCTATCCTATTTTCTCTCCTTTTAGAATTCATTTCTATCTTGAGCAAAATAAGTGCATCAGAAACTGCACCGCACTGCCCTGTGTGAACCTGGCTTGAGGATGTATTCTTGCTGCAGCTGTAACATCCAGCTTTCCGAGTCTTCTGATTTGCACATTATGCAGAAGCAAAGGCTAGGGACTTGTATACTGCTTTGGTGTTTTTTATACATTCATTTTGCATTTTAGTTTCGAGCTTTTCACTGTGTAAATGTAGCTATAAATGATCTTTCAGCTATCTATGCAGCTGTATGAAAAGAACCAACAATAATTTTCTGATTTAAAAGCAGGTGATGAATTGTGAAATAAGTATTACTGTAGAAATTTATCATCAGTCTGCGCCATGAGGGAATTCTGCCAGCCACTAAAGTGTTAAAGACGCTAGAATCTGGTTGTTCTGTTTTATGGAAAGTATAAAAAGGTCCTTTTTAACTGCATCATCTTACACGGGACATAAATAATAGGAATTGTTGTGCAACTAGACCCTTATAGGGCCCCTGAACAATTGCCATTTATGGAACTGAAGGAATACATTTCCCGTAACAATGTGGTATGGTTGGGATATAATTTACCACGCAGAAGGCTTTGTGTAATAAGAAGCATTAATATCCATGCAAGGGCTATGGCAGTGTTTACGCTTTAGGTTACTATAACTTAAAGTGTTCATGTCCCATGGTGTTTAAAACGAGCCAGAATCATAATCTGGGTCACAACTGGGAACAATGAAATATTACAATAGGAGTCTTTAATAAAATCTGAGTACAGTCAAAATGGTGCGTACAGGAACTGCTTCAGATAGACTAATAAATCTGCTTAAATTTGCTTTTCGCTGTATTATTTGGATTTGTGGAACATTCAGCCATAGTAAAAATCATGCCTCTCCTCTTGTGGTTGACATTCATAATTGAAATATCGAATAGGGGTTCATTTATGTACTGTAAATAGATTTTACACAACTAATGCTGAGATTCCAAGTTAAATATCCATCAATTGGCTACATGTAAGCCGATCAGCAGTCATTTAAAGGGATTTTCCAATAATGCAGTAAAATGGCACCAATCACATAATTCAAACATCAGCCTATCCTGGTCATGTGTCAGGAAGGGCTGAAGTCTGAAGAAACACTGTTTGCAAGGCCTGTGTCTCAACTGACAGGAGCAGTATTGTATGCATATATAGCTTAGTGAGATAAGGAGAAGTGTGTGACAGAAGGAGAAATAAATCTCCTCATGATTGACTGAGCACAATAGATTTTTTTCCTCTCTCCTTAATCCTGTGTGCTCAGTCAGTGGAGAGAAGATATATTTCTTCTCCTATCACAGCACTTCTCAGGCAGCTCTGGTAAGTATGCTGATAATACTGCTCTTGTCAGTTGAAACGCAGATCTCCGGTCTCGGGAGCTGTGTTTCTTCAGACTGCAGCTCATCATGGCATGTGATTGGATGGGCTGCCATTTGAATTATGTGATGGGGTCATTTCATTTCATTTTTGGGGAATTATTGTAAGCATACATACCTTAGTGAGATGATGGGGTGTGTGACAGGAGAAGAAATAAATCTCCTAATGGCTGACTGAGTACAAACGTTTTTTATTCTCCAGCCTTAGTGCACTGTGCTCAGTTAGCGGAGGAGAAGATATATATCATCTCATATCATAGCGCTTCTCCAGCTTCTCCGGTATGTGTGCTGACAAAGTCCCTGTCATTTGAGATGCAAATCTCAAGTCTCGGGAGATGTTTCTTTATGGCATTTGACTATTATGGGCTGTCGTTTGAATTATGTGATGTGGCCATTTTGTTACATTCTTGGAGAACCTCTTTAATGGCCTGTTTAGACCAGACTATGCTCACAGAACAATCGTATTAATACTCGTTCTGAGCATAGTGTGGTCTAAACATGCCATTAAAGAGATTCTCCAAATTATCAGCATCAAATCTTCTGTATAAATGGGTCGAATTGTTAAAAATGATTTTAAAGTCAGTTTAAAAATTATTGTACATGACAGACAAGCATTTTGCTTATTTGTCAGGTGTTTGCAGGCCTGTTTGACAGGCTGATAATCAGATAAGAACATTCCCATGAACGCTCAATTCCTCATTATTGGCCAGTCTAAATGGGTCCTTAGAATACATGACTTTTTCTACAATCTTCTATAATGCCTTTTGCCGGGTGAGTAAAAACCTTAGCAAACATCTGTTGAATCAAGCCTAGAAGTCTGGCAATGGAGCCAAAATATACAGCCAGCACTTTAATGTTACTACATCTGCACAAATAGTGGTCATCCAGGTTACCAGGTGGTGTGATCATAAAATTACAGGATGTACTATGGAGGCCTGCTAGAAGAGAAAGACACACAAAGTTTGCAGTCATAGTATTGTTTTGAGGCTGCTATAAAACTGAATGTAAAGCTATTTTTTCCACCAATATGATGGACAGTTCAGCACAATGTAAATGATCCCATTATAAAGTCAATGAGGTCTGTTAGACACTGCCAGAAACTGTGTTGTGTTTTATTTTAATCATTGAAGGAGAAGAAACCACATTGGAAATGTGAACAGAACCTGAGAACTGCATAGGGTAAACTAAGTTGTCAGTTGCTACTGATGTTGTGAAATTGTTGAATATAAATTACTCAACAAATAGACTTGTAGTACTGTAAATATGAGAGCAGTGTGTAATTGTAAGTATGGATATACTTTAAAAATGATGTTGCCTAAAAAAGCAATTTTGTAGTGAACTTTCATTAGATTTTGAGATTGTTGGACCAGAAGATAATGTTGCATAGTCTGAACCTAGCTCTAATTGTCTCATAATAACAGCTGAAGAGACAGTCAAGACTACCCAGAGTCTTGAACTCCAACCAATTTCTTCTTGATCAAACATGAGTCAAAATCTAATTTAAGTAGGCATGATACAAACAATTTCCCCCCATTTGTAGGGAGGTAAATATCACATCATTGCAATGCCTTGTATATGTTTTTCTTGGTTTTGCCATTTGCTGGGAACATTCAGGCTCCACATTTTAGTAAGTGTCTGTTCATACAGTAGTGTTCAAAATAATAGCAGTCCAATAGGACTAACCAGATTAATCACTGTTTTTGGTATAAATTATATTACCACATGTCAAACAGTTTACCAGTTGGTGCAGTAGATTCTAAGAAAAACAGCAGACTCCGCATTTATGATATTTATGTTTTTGAGTCTGTGTAATTGAATAATTAATTAAAAGGGGGTGTGATCAAAATATAGCAGTGTGGAGTTCAATTAGTGAGGACAATTATTCTGTGAAGAAACAGGGGTGAATCAGGTGGCCCTTATTTAAGGGTGAAGCCAGCACATGTTATACATGCATTTCTCCTTGAAAGCCTGAGAAATATGGTTCGTTCAAGATATTGTTCAGAAGAACAGCGTACTTTGATTAAAAAGTTGACTGGAAAGGGTAAAACTTATAAAGAAGTGCAGAGAATGATAGGCTGTTAAGCTAAAATGATCTCCAATGCTTTAAAATGGAAAGCAAAACCAGAGAGACGTGGAAGAAAATGGAAGACTACCATTTGAATGGATCGAAGTATAGCCAGAATGGCAAAGGCTCAGCCAATAATCAGCTCCAGGATGATCAAAGACAATCTCAAGTTACCTGTGAGTACTATGACAGTTAGAAGATGCCTGTGTGAAGCTAATCTCTTAGCAAAAAGTCCCCGCAAAGAACCCCTGTTAAAAAAAAAAGACATGTACTGAATCTGATACAATTTGCAAAAGAACACATCAACTGGTCTAAAGAGATGGAGAAACATTTTGTGGACTGATGAAAGCATAATTGTTCTTCTTGGGTCCAGGGGCCACAGACAGTTCGTCAGACGACCCCCAAACTTTGCATTGAAGCCACAGTGCACTCTGAAGACAGTGAAGCATGGTGGTGCAAGCATCATAATATGGGCATGTTTCTCTTACCATGGTATGGTACTATGCGGTATTTAACGCATACCAGGGATCATGGACCAGTTTGCATATGTTAAAATACTTGAAGAGGTCATGTTGCCTTACACTGAAGAGGATATGCCCTTGAAATGAGTGTTTCACCAAGAGAATGACCCTAAACACACCAGTAAACGAGCAAAATCTTGGTTCCATTCCAACAAAATTGAGGTTATGGAGTGGCCAGACCAATCCCCGAACTTTAACCTGATAGAACACTTGTGGGCTGACATAAAAAATGGCGTTTGAGGCAAAGCCAACAAATGTCAAGAGATTGTGGGTTGTAGCCAAAGCATCCTGGGCTGGAATAACAGTTGACAGGTGCTAGAAGTTGGTTAACTCTATGCAACATAGATGTGAAGCAATTCTAAAGAACTGTGGGTATACAACTAAATATTAGGTAGGTGATTCATAGGAATTGTAAGTTTGTAAAGACAAATACAGACACTGCTATTTTTTAGAACAGCCCAATGTTCATTTTTTGTTATTTTCTGTAATGTAGCTACAAAATATATACATTTCTCTTCATGCTTTGAAATAGAAAACAGTGTGCAATGTTCCCAATGGATGGAAATAAAAACTAGTACAACGATTGTGTGCTTAACTCTTGTTTTTGAATACACTGCTATTATTTTGAACACTACTGTCTGTATATGACCATGTGTATATGACAAATGTGTTCTACATCCTCCGTCACGTGAATGTTAAAAAAAAGCCCAATACTGCAGCTGCTATTCTTGAAATATGCACTAAAAAAGTGAATATGTGACAAAAGTAGAGAGCCTTCATTTATATATTTGTGGGGAACCCCTTTAAATATTTCCAATTCCACGAATGTTTACAGAAATGTCCAGAGTTGAAATTTTACGCAGAAAAAAATTCTTCAAATATGGTCACTAAACTAAACGTTTATTCATTGCAGGAGAAGGAAAGAACAGAAACAACAAAGGAAAAGGTAACAAGAACAAGAACAGAAATACGGGGACAGGAAATAAGAAGAAAAGAAACCAACAAAGAGTAACGTCAATGCCCATCACTCCTTCTGTTCCAGCAAAGTAGCAGTCACTATAAGGTCCAGCACCTAGAGAATTATGCTGCTATATATCTAAGACGCTTTCTTGAACTGGAGCACTGCTACAACTTAAGCACGTACACAATTGGCAAATGATTGGGGAAATCTTAGTTAGAAAATGGAATTTATACTGCCATAAGGATGCGACAGTTTTTTACCTAGGACTTCTGCAGAGGAGAAAAAAAAAGGGTAAAGAGCTATTTCTTGAACAATACAGGAAAGAAATGACTTTCCGGTCACCAGAAAACACCTTGGAGGTGATGCAGAAGACATTTCAACTTCGGTAAAAGTTACAAAGGCTGGAAATGATTTTGAGAATCACTAATGAACTGTGGGTTTTCATGTCGCCTAGGGTATTTCCCACTGTTTTCCTCCCCCTTGCCTCCCTTTCAGTCTGTGTTTTCAGATGTTTGTATGACTTAATCTTTGGGGAGTATATGTTAAACATTTGTGACCCATGGTTGTGGTCATCACTATTAAACTACTTCAGAAGAAAACAAGAAAAATAAAGAACTGAGCAAGCTTCTGAAGGATGACGTTAAGGAGCTCTACCAATGAGTATGGGGCAGTGACAATGAACTAAAGAAGTTTTATTTTCAAATGGATTTGTAAGTGTTTTATTGTTAAAAAAAGAAGGTAATTAAATAAGAACATAAGAAAAAGGTCATGGTATGAGTCAATGCACACACAGTATACCATGGTTATGATCTCATAACTGGTTACAAGGGAAAAGAAGGGCTCAGGGTTAAGTCAGGAATGGGTTTCCATTTCCACTTTGCTGACATGTAACTGAAATGTAGTAATCCAACATAGCTACCTGCTACCAAACAATGGACAGTAGTACTTCAGAGAACATTTTCTTCACTAGGGTAAACCCATCATATCAATTTAGATATCACAAAAAACTTTTTGACAATGAGGGTGATCAATGAGTGGAACAGGCGGCCACGGGAGTTGGCGAGTTCTCCTGTAATGGACGTCTTCAAGCAGAGGCTGGACAGACATCTGTCTGAGATGGTTTAGTGACTTCTCCATTGAGCAGGGGGTTGGACACGATGACCCTGGACGTCCCTTCTAACTCTACCTTTCTATGTTTCTATGTTACTAAAGGAATTAGTTACATCCATGAGTTTGCATGGCCCGTGGTAAGATATTTGGTAAGCAAAGTCAATAAATACAAACATTTTGGAGCACTTTTGGTTCCCAAGTCTACTCACTAAAATTTTATTTCTGAAAAAAAATATTTCACAATATGAAATTGTAACTAGCATTTAGATTTCTACCTACTCATCCATGCTGGGGATACCATATTTAAAGGGAATCTGTCAGCAGGTCTTTGCTATGTATTCTGAAAACAGCATGATGTAGGGGCTGAGACCCTGATTCAGTGATGTGATACTTACTGGGCTGCTTGTTGCAGTTTGAATTTAAATCAGTGTTTTACCAGCAGGAGATTTTCATAGAGGTCTAGTTGTCTCTTGTCATGTAGTCCTCCTGCTCTGTGTAACCCCCCCCCTCCATTGATTAGCAGATTTCCACCAATGGACAGTGTTCATCGAAAGTTGTCCGTCAGTGGTGTTGGCGGGGTTATACAGAGCTCAGCATTTAGAGAACTGCTAGATCTGCAGCAGATAAAACAGATTGTATCAAAATGACAGCATGTAGACCAGCAAGCAATATATAGCTGGAATCAGGGTTTCTGTCCCTACTCTATGCTGCTCTCAGATTACATCAAAAACCTGGTGCCAAATTTCCTTTAAATGTTGATCCTGATGACTGGCATGCAAATAACAGGCCCATTGTACCACACCAAATATCATAGTTATTTGGGAAATATCTATTAAAGGGAACCTGTCATCATGATTTAGTATGTTAAAATAAAGCTATGGCCATAATGACACTTCTGTGCTGATTTAATAGATACCTGTAGGGAAGAAATCCGCATCCTGGTTGTTTAATTCAGGTTAGCTGTTTTGGGGCAATATCCTCTTTGTGCATCGAGGGGGACTGTGGGTAGGGTCTTCAACTCAGCCTCTCTCGAGGCTGCTTCTTTAAAGTTCGTGCTAGCGCCACTTTGCCGCTGGCGGCACTTGCGCACATTCCTCGCTCAGTGGTCTTCAGTAAAATGGTGGCGATGGCAGCGCAAGCGCAGATTGACATGTCATGGTCTTCAGCAAAATGGCGCCGGTGGTGTCGCATGCACAGATTGAGATCTCAGCCAAGGTCTGAAACAGCGCATGCACCAGTGCCATTTTGCTGAAGACAAACGGATGTCAATCTGCGTATTCGCCGTCGCTGGCACCATTTTGCTGAAGACCAAAGATGAATGTGCGCAAGCTCCGCTAATGTCAAGGACAGCGCTGGCGCGAACTTTAAAAAAGGATGCTCGTACAAACGCCGAGGGGCCGTGGCAGAGCCAAAAACCCTATCCACTGTCCCTCTCTAAAGTCTCGCTCTGAAGCACAAAGAGGGTATTGCGCCAAAACATCTAGCGTGAATTAAAGAAGAACCAGGAAGCGGATTTCTTCCCTACAGGTATCTATTAAATCAGTATAAAAGTTCCATTATGGCCATACCTTTATTTTAACATACTAAATCGTGATGACAGGTTCCCTTTATAGCTATTGTTACGAAAATGTCAAGGAGCTGCTCAAAGCAATCAACTGATTTTAAATGATCATTTTTTAAGAGCCATTGGTACATGAAAGAAGCTGGTAATTGACCATTACGGAAATCTTCTCCACTTCCGTCTACACTAGTTTTCATGACTCTTATCAATTGCGTTCTAACAGCACAGCTAACCTTTTAAGGTATTCCCTTGCTTCACATTCCCATATCGTTCATGGTTTGTGTCTGCAACTCCTATGCAAACCTATAGTATGTGTCACCATGGTTACAGACTACAAACCCTTTCTGTAGTCTGATCCATATACATAGAATAGAAAAAAGGGAAATGAAGTCTTGACGGTTGGTACAAAAATATAACAACTTTATTGATACAGAAAATACACATTTAAAAGTCTGCAAGTGCAAAGGATGTTTGTACAAAAGAATGGCAGTACAGAAAAGCAGCAAGGACACATAGAAGTAAAGAATCAATCAATCAATCCTGCATTTATCAGAATGAATGGGACTAGATAGGGATAAATGGACAGGAACAGTAGTATATCACAAGAGTTAAATATATGAACAATATTGTGAAGCTTAGTGCTCTATCTCTTGCATAATATAGTACAATCATGTAGGCAATAATGCTCATCTCTTAGAGCCTGCAGCTCAATGATGTAGCTGTGCCTTATCATAACCAATCCCCCTAAGTACCCCATAAACGTCCATATATATAAACAAAATCATTACCTCAAAGTATAAAAATGTGCCCCACCAGGTGGTAAGAAGGACTAGTGCCTCTCCCTCCCGACGCGCGTTTCGCAGGGAACACGTCCAGCTTTCTCAAGGGAAGGTGATCCAAATACATGTGTTACTCGTTTAGTGCTCCCTGACAATATATGTTCACTTGAACAGCAGTGTTATGCATCAATCTTAACATGACAGACGAGTCTAGTAATTTGCTACTATGGTCCCTTGCTAATGAGAGGACGTCAGCACGGTATCTCTCTTAAAAGCCCTGTTGGAAAGCAGCATAAATGCAGTGCAAGGTCATCAATAGGTAAATATTGCTTGGCTTGTTATTGACGCGCCCCCTGGGACATATTCCGTTTTGAGGGGAATACCCGGCACCGGATCAGATGGGGGGGGGTTGTAGTCTCCGAGCGGCTGTGACCCGGTCCCGTGCCCAGGGCGTCAAGCTCAGGGTTATGTGGCAGTCTTTACTGATGTTATTAAAGTTCGTTGTGTCGACTACGCCACCCGTTGTGATGCGGTCACTGTGGCCGCCGCTGCAGCAGGGTCCGCTGAGGCTGATGGTGGATGCGCAGCTTGGTGGGATAACCCCCAACGGGAGGGGTATAGCCTCAGAGGGGACAGGCGCAGAGGATGGGGGTTGTGGTGGTGCGGTGCAGCCGGTAATGATGACAGACTCGGGTAGTGCAGTTAAGGGTCTTTACTTACTGCAGATGTTCCTGGTCACTCTAGCTCCAAGTGACCTCCCGAGCCGTGCTGCGTCCACCAGGTCCTGGATCCGGCCAACCCCCAAACAAGTCCGGAGCGTGGCCCTGAGCTCTCCCTCTGTCCTTCCTTCAGCCGTCCCCACCAGTGATTCACCTAAATCCAGCTCCCTCGGGCCTTCTGTTGGGCAACCTTTGGCCTCAGGTTCCCTGACCCTCCATGTGGTGTGCCTTCAGGGTGAATGTAGTGGGTGACCGTGACAGACTCTGCCCACGGTCTCCGGTCTCTGGCTGGGGAATGTCTTTACCCCCACCAGCTTGGGTTCCGGTACCCTTCTGCTGACTCCTCACCCGGCGTTCTTATTTGGGTTCTTGGGTCCCTTCTTTGTCCCCCTCTGGGTCTCCTTCTTTACTCCACTCTCTCTCCAGGGCTGTTGTTTCTTTCTGCAGGCTTGTCCTCTGCATCTGACTTACTCTCTGCGTCTGACCCTGATCCTAGTTGGTGCCCTCCTTATATATCCCTCTATGTGTGAGCTCAGGTGACCAGCACCCAATGAGCTCCTACCACTACCCAGACTGCTCCCCCTATCTGCCCCTACACTACATGGGATGTTCCTCCCCCCTCCCACTCCAGCCAGGAACAGGCTCGGTCGCACCTGCACATTTCTAAGTGGGAGTGCCGTCGGCCTGCTCCTCTGGAATGGGATGTATGTAGTGCATGCAGTCTATCTGAGCTCAGTTCCACACTCCATCCTTACCCGGGAGTGGAATATCACACCTCTGGGTTGAGGTGCAATACCCCTGTAGCAGCCGAATCCTCAGGGTGCTACATTCCCCCCTGGTAAATCACAGCACGTCCTCGGGCTGCAAAGACAAAAACACCAAACATACAAATTTTTATAAACATATAAAACACATAAAACATATATATATAAAACTTTCTCGTCGTCTTTTTCTTTCTTCCTCCTCTGGTCACCGTGCAACTCGTGACCAGGTAAAGTGCGACAGTCTTTTGAAAAGTAGTTTCTCATAAAACCAGTAGGGGGCGCCTTAGGAAGCGCAACTATGTACAGGGAAGTTTTGGCCGTTCTCAGTCCCCGGCCAGGTAAGGGAAAGGGATGGCTGCTCACAGTCCTCAGCCTGGTTTGGGTAAGGGACACACGGGTTAAACTGTTCACTGGTCCCAACGGGGACTAAACGTTAAAGCAGCCACGGTTTCTTGTGTACCCCGACGGGTAACTATATACAGTTTTTCTTTACTACTGTTCTTAATCGTAGTACCTCCTAGCCTTGAACCCGTCCGGGTCTTCTGGCTCTTCCTCCCTACACCGCAACTCCTCCTCTGTCAGGCGATGCACGTGGAGGGCGTAAGGTCCCTTGGCACACTTGTGCCGGGTGAACGTTACCTCGTCACCGACGTAGAGGTCACGGCCTTTGTGACCCTCTGGCAGGTGAGACTCGACATCCCGTCGGGTAACGAAGACGTCACCCATGGTGTTCTGGTCCTTTATGAAGCCCCACCCATGCTGCGCATTAAACTTTATTACCGTCCCGATGGTACGGGGACGATCTGCTGCACGGGGGTCCCTTCTGGTCCGGCTCTTTTGCTCCGCGCTGCGGGTCCGGGCCCATTGCTCTCTGGCCCGCCTCTCCTCCCGCTCTCTCTTGAACTCTGCCAGCTGTTGACGGCAACACTCGGTACGCTCTGCTGCAGCTGCCCGAGTCTCTCCGGTGAACCCCATCAAATCTTCTCCCGTGGGGTCCCACACGAACTGGGCTTCCTCGAGTGGAGGCGAGACCCGAGTCACGGGCTTCGGAGCCGGGATCAGGGGCTCACACAAGGGCCCTAGTCTTTGCTGCCGCTCTAGCTCAGGGTACCCTTCGGGCCAGATGAAGGGCCGCCCGTCCGGCCATGTGAGCTGGCCGAAGAGGTCCTCCCCCAGGTGCGGCACCCTTGGTATTACGGGCGCGGGCGCGGTGGTGATGGCGCCCGGGTTGCCCAGGCCTTGCGGCCAGGCCTGGGGCACCTGGAAGGTGAAGGGCACCGTTAGGACGGCGGCGCCCTGGGTTACCTGGCCTTGCGACCAGGCCGGAGGCTCCGCGGAGGTAGATGGCTCTGCTTTGGATGCGGCGCCCGGAAACGCTAGGCCCTGTGACCAGGCCGGAGGCTCTTCTTCCTGCGCCACGCTCCGGGTCACGACGCGTGACGTCACTGGGGTCGCGACGGCGGCTTCCGGTCGGGGCCTAGTCGGTGGCGGTGTCATGGCGGTCTCGGGTACGGCAGGGGGACTTTCGGGCTCTGCGACGGGGAGCTGGGGCAGGTGGGTGGTCTTCCGGTATGGGGTATAGGCATCCCCCTTACCTGCTGCCATACGTCTCGCTCCCTCTTCTGCGCCGTCTCCGGCCTTGGGTCCTCCCGCGTCATCCGCAGAGGTAGTCGGTGTCTTCTTCCAAGGGAGCGGGTTCCGTGGGCGGATTCCAGCTTGCTGGGCCATCTCCCGGCCCCACTCCGCCAGGATCTCCCTCTGCACTCGGGCCATCCTTCCCGCGAGGCCCTCCAGGGCACTCCGCGCGCACTCCCGATCTCGGGGAAGCTGCGCCAGGATCTCCGCTAAGCCTAGCGGGGTTGTTGACTCTAGCAGGCTCCTGACCATCGGGTCGGTGCTGCTCTGCTCTTCTTCCGGCAGGCTCCTGGCCAGCGGGCCGGTGCTGCTCTGCTCTCCTCCTTCTTCCTTCTGCAGGCTCCTGGCCAGCGGGCCGGTGCTGCTCTGCTGCCGCTCCATTCCCGGGTCTACTCTTTCTCTCCTCGACTCCGGGTGCTCTTGCTCTGGACACCTTGCCTCCGGGTGCGCTCGTTCTAGACTGCTCCAAGCGACACCCATCTTTGCTCTTTTCTTTCGTCTCCTCCCACTTCGAGGGCGGTCCCGGGGCAACTCGGTGACTGTCAGCTCCAGGGGTAGTTCTTTCACGCTGACAGACACCTCCAGCATCACAGTCTCTGTTGGTGGGGGCGGTTTCCACTTTTGGCGCCATTTTCTGTCCCGGCCCACGATGGGAGGTGGCCTCTCGCCCTCCTTTGGCACGCCCATAATGGCGTCCGCTGCTCTTCCAAGGCGGGAAATCTGCGGTTTTGGCGGGAATCGCTTCCCAGTGGCGGGAAACTCTGCAGATGGCGGGAACAAGCTGGAAATGGCGGACAATCGGCGGGAAACGACTGGTGATGGAGTCCGATGGCGTGGACCCTCCGGAACCGGCAGGAGTCTTCTTTCTGAGGTAAACTTGCACTTTTCTTCAGGCACGCAGTACCCGGGTGTTGCGGGCACGTAATCCTGCCGACTACGCCAAAGTTGACGCGCCCCCTGGGACATATTCCGTTTTGAGGGGAATACCCGGCACCGGATCAGATGGGGGGGGGTTGTAGTCTCCGAGCGGCTGTGACCCGGTCCCGTGCCCAGGGCGTCAAGCTCAGGGTTATGTGGCAGTCTTTACTGATGTTATTAAAGTTCGTTGTGTCGACTACGCCACCCGTTGTGATGCGGTCACTGTGGCCGCCGCTGCAGCAGGGTCCGCTGAGGCTGATGGTGGATGCGCAGCTTGGTGGGATAACCCCCAACGGGAGGGGTATAGCCTCAGAGGGGACAGGCGCAGAGGATGGGGGTTGTGGTGGTGCGGTGCAGCCGGTAATGATGACAGACTCGGGTAGTGCAGTTAAGGGTCTTTACTTACTGCAGATGTTCCTGGTCACTCTAGCTCCAAGTGACCTCCCGAGCCGTGCTGCGTCCACCAGGTCCTGGATCCGGCCAACCCCCAAACAAGTCCGGAGCGTGGCCCTGAGCTCTCCCTCTGTCCTTCCTTCAGCCGTCCCCACCAGTGATTCACCTAAATCCAGCTCCCTCGGGCCTTCTGTTGGGCAACCTTTGGCCTCAGGTTCCCTGACCCTCCATGTGGTGTGCCTTCAGGGTGAATGTAGTGGGTGACCGTGACAGACTCTGCCCACGGTCTCCGGTCTCTGGCTGGGGAATGTCTTTACCCCCACCAGCTTGGGTTCCGGTACCCTTCTGCTGACTCCTCACCCGGCGTTCTTATTTGGGTTCTTGGGTCCCTTCTTTGTCCCCCTCTGGGTCTCCTTCTTTACTCCACTCTCTCTCCAGGGCTGTTGTTTCTTTCTGCAGGCTTGTCCTCTGCATCTGACTTACTCTCTGCGTCTGACCCTGATCCTAGTTGGTGCCCTCCTTATATATCCCTCTATGTGTGAGCTCAGGTGACCAGCACCCAATGAGCTCCTACCACTACCCAGACTGCTCCCCCTATCTGCCCCTACACTACATGGGATGTTCCTCCCCCCTCCCACTCCAGCCAGGAACAGGCTCGGTCGCACCTGCACATTTCTAAGTGGGAGTGCCGTCGGCCTGCTCCTCTGGAATGGGATGTATGTAGTGCATGCAGTCTATCTGAGCTCAGTTCCACACTCCATCCTTACCCGGGAGTGGAATATCACACCTCTGGGTTGAGGTGCAATACCCCTGTAGCAGCCGAATCCTCAGGGTGCTACATTATCTTACAGCATAAGCAGCCTTGGCTTCAAACAGAATGGCCCCTTTACAGTCTATTGGCATGTTGACCTATAGATCATAAGACTTTACAACCACCATAGACATGGTCTGAATTTAGCCTTCTGGGCATCATGCAACATCATGCCTTTTCTGTGAATGTCAATTGTTTTATTTTGAAACATATTTTTCGGATTTTAGGTATTTTACATTCTTGTATGCATTTTACAAGCAGTATAATGCTGTGCTGAAAAGTCAAGCACGCAGGCAATTCCTGCTCCTGTAACCAATGAGAATGATTTATTAAGCCTTCATAGCCAAAACATCTACATAGTTTCAAGCAAAAGGGTTATTTGTCACTCCCACACGTAGAGCAGGAAACATTTCCACCTCTTCAGGAAATATCTGCAGCAGAAACGAAATATTATGCAATCCAGATTACATAAATATGTACACAGATTAGAAAGATTTTTATTCACTGGACATTAGAAAAGGTTTTTACCTTTTGGTAAAAAGTTTTAAACAAGACTTTCCTGTTAACTGTGTGAAGTATCCAAGCACCACCTAAATAAAACAGAGGAGGCCGGCAGGGCCCACCAGGCTAAAGGGAGGCCATCATGAGAGGGCTAGGGCGGGAATCAGTAGGAGCCAGGGTTTCAAGGGCAAGTAGAGGTTAAATGTATGTGGAGGGGGAATTAGGACCAGTGTTTGGGCGGAGGGAAAAGGCAGGGGATGTGGCCTTATAAATATTGAGGTTATGTGGTAGCTGGCAACCATTTTAGGTGGCCACTAGCTCAGACCTGATCTATAGGATCGTTCATCCTGTCTCACTATGGAGTCTGTGGACACCTTATTACAGCAGTTTAAGGCGGCTGCTACTCTTGGGGAGCAGTGGCTGCAGACATCCATTCAGGGTCTGCTTCAGGGTGCTGCCACTGCTTCTTCTTCTCAAACAGGATGCCGGCCGTGGAGAATCTGTGGGCATAGACGAGCCCAAGGTTGTTCATCACGGGCAGCTGTCGGCTGGCCCTGCGGGTATGCAGACTGGAGATCCGCGGATCGTGCACACCGGGAATCGCCAGGGCCCACGTCACAGATGGATCCCAGAGGGTTGCTACAGGATTCTGGACACTTGGCTACTGGGAACACAGCACCCAGGCAATCAGGTGAGGCTTTTAACACACCAACTGCATTGCCTTTGTTGACCTTTACAGGGGATAGCGGTCAGGAGTTTCTCTCTGGGGTGGTCAGCGAAGGTATGGGGTTATTGTTAAATGGTTTAAGGGATATTGCTTTGCTAATGGAGTCGGGGGCATTCAAGGGGGAGCATCGCCTTTAGCTGCATGGTTGGGGAATTTAAGCTCTACAGTATCAGTTTATGGGACTAGTAGCGGGGCACAGAGCACAGTAAAGTTTTAAGGGTTCAGAATCAAGGTATAATTCAGACTACAAGTGCGGTCCCTGCTGCATCGGCAGTGTCGGAGGTCAGGGAACCCGGCTTAGACCAGGGGGCGGAGCAAGGAAAAGATAAGGATGATTCAGTACGCTTAGATGACACGGCAAAAGGGGAGGTATATGTCTCCTTTGAGGGTGCCATTAGGGGCTCATCTAAAACAAGAGGTGAGGGAGAAGATTTGGATAGGGGAATATGTGGATATATTTAATTTAGATAGGCTAAGGAAGGACGAGTCAAAGAAGGAGGATGAGGAGAAGAGGAGATATCGTTTGATCCCTAGGACCTTCACTAATTGGCTCCAGGTATTTGCTATTTTAGCAAGTATTATAGGCGAGAAGGCTCCAGAAAATTGTTCTGGCCTTTTTTGTTATATGGACGCAATTGGTGAAACTTACAGGGTATACGGTGGATAAGGTTGGCTCCAATATGATGAGCAATTTCGGCAGCGCAAGGCCATTCAGCCCAGCATTCGCTGGGACCATAAAGACATTGCTTTGTGGTTAAGGGTAACTGCGCCTGCAAGGTTAGGGCAAGGGTCTCAGTCGTTTCACGGGGCACCGGGGGGGTCAGGACAGTCAGGTCACTCGGTGGCATTGCAAAAAGGACTGTGTTTCAGTTTTGACAAAGGGTCCTGCAAATTTGGAAGTAAGTGCAAGTTTAGACACGAATGCTCAACATACGGGAGCACCCATGGGGCATGAAAGTGTTTCAGGGCTGGCTGTCAAAGAGGGGGAGAGAATTTTGAAAAAAGGGGAGACACCGGTACAGCTAGCAGAGATGGAGCACTCCTAAATAGGTACCAGAACAGGGCAGCGGCAAGCTTGCTGAGAGACGGTTTAAGGGATGGCTTTAAAATACCGGCGGGTAATTTTGAGTACATTCTATGCAAAAAGAATTTGAAATCTGAAAATCAATTTTGGCAAAGTGGTTTCAGAGAAGTTACAGAAATAGGTGGCTATGGGCAGGATGGCGGGGCCATTTATGGTGGCTCCTTTGGACAATCTGAGGGTTTCACCCTTGGGGGTGGTCCCCTAAAAAGAACCAAATTCAGATTGATTCATCATTTATCGTTTCCAAAGGGTATCTACGTAAATGATGGAATTGACCCAGAATTGTGTTCAGTTACATTACACTTCTTTTGACTCTGCTGTTGAATGGGTGCGTTTGTAGCGCCCCGAGGGTTCGGTCGCTACAGAGGTATTGCACCTCAACCAGAGGTGTGATATCCCACTCCCGGGTAAGGATGGTGTGTGGACCATGGCTCAGTTAGCTGCATGCATCACACACACCCCATTTCCGGGGGACAGCTCAAAGGTGCTCCCATTAGTACAGTAATGCAGGCACGACAGATCATGTCTTTGGCTGGAGTGGGGAGGGGGGGAGGAAAACCCAGTGATGTAGGAGCAGGAGGGGACGGTTTCTGGGCATAGGTAGGAGCTCATTGGTTGCTTGTCACCTGGGCTCATACACTAAAGGGAGGTATAAGAGGTGGGCACCATCTTAGTTCTGGGTTCAGTTCAGTCAGTTCAGTGAGAGAAGGAGTTCAGCCAGAGAGGGCTGACAGGGAGCTGTGGCTCAGTCTGGGCCCAGCTCCACGAGGCAGGCCTAGGGTGAAGGCCGGAGCCAGAAGGAAGGAACAGAAACAGAAAGGAACAGAAACGGAAAGGAACAGCAAAGAAAGAGAAGTACCCAAAGTGTAGAAGGGCCCAGAGACACGAAGGCAGAAGGAACCCTAAGGACCCAGGAGATTGCGGGTGACGGGTTGACAGAACAGGGTACCGGATCCCAAGTTGGTGGAGGTGACTAATCCTTAACCAAGAACCGGTGGTCTTGATCATTTACTGGTGCGACCCCTCACTACACCTACTAGGAAGGCACACCACATAGGGTCAGGGAAGTGGACACCCAGTCCTCCCAGGAGAAGACCCGAGGCATCTGGACAGAGGTAGTGTCACTGGTGGGGCACGGCTGACGAAAGGATAGAAGGGAGACCTGTGCCACACTCCGGAAATACCTGGGGGTTGGCCGAGCCCCCTGCCTGGTGGACGCAGCACGGCTCAGGCGGTCCTATCTGTGCACAAGTGACCTGGATGAGAACTGTGAGTAAAGAACCTGAACTGCAACACCTTGTCTTTGTGATTTCTCACCGCATACAGCGCTACTTGTACTGGGACGCCCCACACCACTACCACCATCATCACTCTACATTGCCTTGAGGCTATGCTCCTCCCGTGGGGAGTTGTACTACACTCTGCTGCACCCACAACACCAGCCTCAGCGGTCTGCCCTGCAGCGGCGGTTCATCCTGACCGCAATCCACGGGTGGCGTAGTAGGACATTTAATCATAAAAACCACATAAATAGACTGCCACTGGTTTGACCACCCTGAGCCACGGGACCAGGTCGCCGCCACGGTGACTACAACCCCCAGCATCCCACAAAAAGGCCCGGTTCCGGGTTCCCCACGCGGCCCAGGGGGCGCGTCACGTTTTTACGGCAAAGGTGCTCTATTGGCAAAAACGTATATACAACCCCTGGCAAAAATTATGGAATCACCTGCAAAGCTGATCTGGCAACAGCAATCAGAGAAAGTTGGAGCCAGATTGATGAAGAGTACTGTTTGTCACTCATTAATTCCATGCCTCAGAGACTGCAAGCTGTTATTAAAGCCAGAGGTGGAGAAACAAAATACTAGTGATGTATTGGAGTGTTCTTTTGTGTGTTTGTTTTTCATGATTCCATAATTTTTTCCTCAGAATTGAGTGATTTCATAATTTTTTCCCTCTGCTTGGACTGAAAAAAATTACCACATTTTTAATCTAGATTTCTTTTAGTGTTTCTTAAAGTTGCCATTTGAAATGACTTGAGTTTTGTGCCATGTCTGTGATCTGCTTTTTTCCAACATTAAACAACTGAATGAACATCCTCCAAGCCCGGTGATTCCATCATTTTTGCCAGGGGTTGATTCGGCACATAGTTCGGATTGCTTCATTTTGTTACATACAATGGAAAGTTTAGCAAAGAGGTTCGGTGTCCCTTTAGCGGTGGAGAAGACTGTAGGGCCAGTTATGGTTTTGAGTTTTTTGGGGATAGAGATAGATACGGTTGAGATGGAGTGCAGGCTGCCCGTTGGAAAAATGAGTGATCTCTTGACTGAGGTATCAGGGGTGTAAGTTCAAGAAAGTGACACAGAGAGTTAGTCAGTGCTAGGAAAATTGAACTTTGCCTGCAGGATTATGCCGATGGGAAGAGCATTTTGTCGGCGTTTGTCGTTGGCAACGGTGGGTGTAAGGGCTCCTCATCACTTTATCAGGCTTTGTAAGGAGCTGAGAGAGGATCTTGCCATCTGGGCGGTTTTTCTGGAAGCATACAATCAGAAAAATGTTGTTTCAGCCAATGGTAAATGCAGAGGATCTAGGCTTGTTGATTCAGGTCGATACGTCTTGCGGTTTCAAGTTGTATTTTGATGGTAATTGTTTGACGGACGCCTGGCCACAATCATGGTGTGATCATGGTACTTATGCACATTTTCCCCTTAATCATGTTTTTTTCAATTTGGGGTGAGAACTTTAAAAATAAAAAAATTTGATTCTTCAGTGAGCATGACGGGGCCGTGAGGGCAACTAATTTATTGTCATCAGCTTCAGCTCCGGTGGTTCGGGTCCTGCAATGTTTAGTATTGTTAGGCTTGTCCTAAATTTGTGGATTGTAGCCGGATCCAGAGGTAGGACTGTTAATCCTATTGGTCATAATGTTTCTCATTTTCAGTGGGACCACTGGATGAGTTCGGCAGAACAAGACAGTCTGGCGCATCTGCAATGTCCTATGGATCTATGGAACGTCCCTTCAGGGCAGTGAGGGAATTGATCTCTTTATCCTTAGTGGACAGGACATGGGGGCATTACAACCAGGCATGGAGTATGTGGGAGGAGTGGAAATTAGAGTTCAGTAGTGGGGAAGAGGAGGAGTTCTTGTTGTTATTGCTTTTGGGGCACGGTTTGGAATTGGGTTGGTCAGTCTCAAGGATAAATACCTTATTGGCAGGTTTGACATTTGGCTTTAAAGCGAGAGGACTTAAGTATCAAACTAAATCATTTTTGGTTCGCCAGGCACTGAAGGGTTGGAGAGGATGGAAGGTATTGGATAAGAGGCGACTGGTTTCTTACGAGCTACTTTTATTGTTGGGGGAGCAGTTGGAAAACAATTGCGTTATGGAGTGGGAGGTGGCTTTGTTCTAACTAGCTTTTTCTCTGGCACTACGTATAGTAGTGACAGTCATTACTGGATGGTGACACTTCTAGACCCACGCTACAAGGAGAACTTTATATCTCTTATTCCTGAGGCGGACAAGTCTACAAAAATGGGGCTGTACCAGAAGGCCCTTGTTGCGGAACTATTAAAAAAATTCCCATCTGAAAATGCTGGCGGCAGAGGTCACACTTTGTTGGACAACCAAGGAGTACAGACTAGAGAGACACAACTTCAATCCAGCAGAGGCAGGGGAACACTGTCAAAGTTCTGGGAGAATTTTCTCAGCCCCTCCCATCGCACAAGCCCTGAGGCGCGGGGTACTCTCACAAGGAGTGCAAAGTTTGGGAAGATGCTGAGGGAGTACCTTTCCGACCGTACTAACGTCCTCCGTGATTCCTCTGTGCCTTATACAGTGCATTGTGAAATTATTTGGCCCCCTTGAACTTTTCTACCTTTTGCCACATTTCTGGCTTCAAACATAAAGATATAAAATTCTAATTTTTTGGGAAGAATCAACAAGTGGGACACAATCGTGAAGTGGAACGAAATTTATTGGATATTTTAAACTTTAACAAATTAAATCAAAGAATTGTGAGGGCCGACTGCTGGCCCTTTAAGAATAGTAAAGGCCGCCTGATGGCCCTATAAAAATAGGCTTTGTGACTTTCAGAGTCCCTCCTTCATAAAGGAAACACGATGTGTCTGATGATATCTCACACACCACATGGCCAGATAAGGTTGTAAAATGTTAAAATGACATTTCCTGGTGAATGCATTTGTCACGGTTGAAAGCAATGCAAAAGTGAAAAAACGCATGAAAAAAGCTACATGTGAACATAGCCCAAGGTGTGGAGGAGCATTTTTGTTTTTGGTCATTTATTTTGCTTTAGATACAAGTCATTACCCTGGAAAGGATGTTCCTTAACATATTTCCCAGGAAAATCCATTTCGGTTTCGTTTTGGTATGCTTTATTGTGAGTCCGTAAAAGTGGCATGATACCTCTGACAACGTTGTTGACAGAAGTGACCAGGCAGTCAGAAATGCTTCTAGGGGTCTTCCCCATGCTGTCCCCATGTCATTTGAGCACTGTTCCCATCGATGTGGGCAATTTTTAGGCCCTCTGCAGACCGCCGGGGGGAGCCAAATGAAAAATGCTCGAGTTTCCCATAGACTTACATTGGGCTCGTTGCTCGGGTTGAGCACCCAAGTATTCTAATGTGCTCGACCCGAGCATCGAGCACCCGAGCATTTTAGTGCTCACTCATCACTAATTAGCAGTTATAAAGATGATGTCCGCAGTATATCAACTGTCCCTGACTTGTTTCGGATTTATTTTATTTTGCAGAGAGGTTTCAACTGCTTGTGTGGATTATTGGACATTCTTTTGTTTTTTGGGCAGCGTTGCGTGCAGCGGTAAGGCCGGGCGGGCGTCAATTAGGATTCAGAAGGGAGGAGGCTACCCTTCGTTGGATCGGTAAACGCGGCATGGGCTGGAATCAGTTCTTGCTGGAGTTTCATCATTTTGTGAGGCTCGATCGAGTTCCAGAGGTCCTGGTAATTCACCTTGGGGGTAATGATCTTGGAAAAAGACAGTGTAGGGAGCTTATAAAGGATATTAAGTTCGATTTCCTAAGACTCTGGTCCATGTTCCCGGGCGTGCTCGCTATCTGATCAGACATCATCCCGAGGAAGGTGTGGATGGGGACACATTCCTTAGAAGGGGGCAACAGGACAACAGGGCACGGATAAAGATAAGCAAGGCAGTTTCATGTTTCATGGTGAGGAATGGGGCAGTCATGGTCCGCCATGTGGAGTTGGAGTCGGGCAAAGGAGAGTTTTGGTGCAGGGATGGGATCCATTTAAACGCAATATACATTGACATGTGGGGCCTGGAGATACAAGTTCATCTTCATGGTTCAAGGGGTATCATCATTGGGGATTTTTTGTTAAATGTATATCATGGATTTATAATGATTATTTACTGCATAAGAATTTGTTTCGGCATGGCACCTTGGCATGGGGGGAGGTCCTCGAAGTTGGTGGGATGGATAATGGTGGAATGGTGGGGGGTGAATCTCACAAGGTTCTGGACCCTCCTTGGTGGAAAGGACTGATGGCAGGCATTTAAAGGATCCCAGGTGGGGATTTACAGGGCCCGTGGCTAATGGTTACGTTTATGCCCGGGTTATTCAATAGGTGCCTCTGAGCTGGTGCATAGCGGCTGGAGGTAAACTATGACCTGGAGGCCAAAAGTGGGCTTATGGGACTGGCTGATAATTATGGTTTTGAGGCTTCGAGGACCATCCCTCTTGATTGTTGATATTTATTTGTTACTGTTTGTTAATAAACGGCTGCTGTGGCCATTTATAATCCAATATCGTGTTTGGTATTTTATTTTACAGGTATGGTAAAGGGAGGGGCAACAGGGTTGGCCTTTTGGCTGGCCACTTGACTCGCAATTACCCTTGTCATGAAGCCACCTACAGTGGCTTGTCAAAGTATTCACCCCCCTTGGCATTTTTTCATTTTTTGGTACCTCAGTTTTTTTAGGGTTTGCATCAGTTCATGTAAAGAACATGCCTACAACTGTGAACATTTGGTTTCCTTTTTATTGTGAAGCAAACAACAAATAGTACAAAATAACTGTAAACTTCAGTGTGCATAATAATTCACACCCCTAAAGTAAGTCCTTTGTAGAGCTTCCTTTTGCGGCAATTACAGCTGCAAGTCGCTTTGGATAAGTGTAGTGCCGGTGTCTCTGCACGCTTTCCCTATTCCCCGGCAGGTACGCCAGCACACTCACCGCCGCGGCACCCGTCCCGCACTTCCTCTTTCTTCCTGGTTGGCATCTGCCCGGAGTGTGTGGCGCCCCTGAGGGTTCAGTCGCCACAGAGGTACTGCACCTCACCCAGAGGTGTGGCATCTCCTTCTCTCAGGTAAGGACGGAGTACTGCTCGGTACCCCAACACCTGCACTCAACACTACACTACTCCAGGCCGGCTGGAAGGGCATTATGCACTTCTTCTGCTGCCCTGTCTCTGGCTGGAGTGGGGGGAACCAAAGTGAGGGGGAACCAGTAGTGGGTGTGGGTGGAGGACGTAGAACAGGGGAGCACTTAGAGAATAGATATATAAAGGGAAGCCATCTTGGCTAGGTGTGGGTTCAGAAAGAGAGAAGAGGAGAGGAGCAGTCTGAGGAGCAGAGTCTCTTCAGGAGCTTTGCTCCATAGTGGGGCCTAGTAAGAGAGGCCCAGGAGTGAGAGGGGAGTCAGGGAAGAAGTCTCCGGTAACAGAAGGGATCCCAGGGGGTACGGTGAGTGCAGGACGGGACCTGTACGCCCGAATCTGCCAAGCGTCAGAGGGATCAGGCCGCAGGAAGGGAACCAGTCTCTGGACCAGCCGTGTTACTCCAGGTCTCAGCTGGAAAACCGGAGGCTTCTGCACTTCCATGGTGCAGTTGCCACAACCTCACCCAAGTCGCCGTGAAGGGCACCAAGTAGGTCCAGGAACTCCAGGTTGCCCAGAGGGATCTCAGAGTACCCTATTGGGACTTTGTTTGGGGGAGCGCTGGGCAGGAGGGAGAAGACCCAGCGCGGGAAGTCGGTCAAGGAAGGAATATAAAGAAAGGGGGTCCCGTTAAGTGCTTCTGATATACTTGAGGGAGTGCTGGACCCCTGCCTGGCAAACACAGTGCGACGCGGGAGGCTGACACCTGGACAGTGTAGACTGAAAAAAGATGATTAGCTCATATCACCTGATACTCAAAGGAATCCCAGGCTCACGGATTAGTGTCCAGCATACACTTGCAAGGATATATAAAGAAGGTAAAATCCGGTGCCACATGCGATAAATCCTTTTATTCCAAAAATAAAAATCACAACATGTCCCTTGGAGGGGAACAACTGGACGCATTTCAAGGACACAGCCCCTTAATTGTCAGTATACCAGGATTTATCGCATGTGGCACTGGATTTTACCTTCTTTATATAACCTGGACAGTGTACCCGAGGAACCTAAAAGAACTGTGAGTAAACTCGGACGACTGCACTCCACTGTCTCTGTCAGTTATTTCTACCACGCTACCGCGCCTGCACTACAACGCCCAGCATTACCATCTGCATCCCTTCCATGAACACTGCCCCGGGGGCCCGCTCCGCCTGTGGGGAGCAGAAACATCCCAGCTGCCATCCCATCACCCCCGGAGGTCTGCAGCAGCATCGCTACTCATTACAGGGAACCACAGGTGGCGTCACGAGACAAAAACTGTTAACAAACTCCCTTTTAAAGAGTGACCCCAGAGTACGGGCCCAGGAGTTGACTGCCGTGACATCCCACAGAACGTCAAGGCCCGGGTACCGAGTTTCTCCCCATATCTCCCTGGGCGAGTCAAGTGCATACACGGCTCACAGATCCCCGGGTACTGTGTTTTGGGTCCGCGTCATCCTAAAGTGTCCCCAGCCAATAGCTGGAGAACACTTACTGTTTAACAGCAATGTTGTTTGTCTGTTCTTACACTCTTGCTAGTTCTCAGGTCCTAGTGCGCGCATCCAGTATACCAGTCCTGTACAACATTCATGCCTGCTCGCCTGACTATCAGCCGTGCCAGCCTGCCCATCTGTTAGCTGTGCCAGTCTGCCTATCTTTCAGCTGTGCCCGCCTGCCTGTCTATCAGCCGTGTCCACCTGTACCGGCCTGTCCATAAGCCATGTCCACCTGCACTGGCCTGTCCCTCAGCCGTGTCCGCTTGCATCAGCCTGTCTGTCAGTCATGCCCACCTGCACTTGCCTACCAGGATACCAGTTGTGTCCGCCACTACCAGCCTTTGTGTCTGTCATCCAAGCCACTGTACCAACCGTGCCAGCCAGTACTTGCCAAGTCTACAATCCCTGGCTGTTCGTGCCTCCAGTCCCTTGGGAGTCAGCTTCCATCCCCCAGGGGTCAGTCCTGGTGTAGCACCTGGTCTCACCTCCTTCATCTCTCCTCGGATCGCGGTATCATCAGCTGCCGTGTACCCGAGGTCGGACAAGGTGAGGCTAGTCACGCCCCTCCAGGCTTTCCTCAGGTCACGGCACAGTGGTTCCACCCAGTCCATTACAGTTTGCTCAGGCCATGGAATCCGCTAGCTCTCAGGCTTCCTCCTGATCTATACCAGGAGATTTCCTGCCAGAAAGACCAACAGGATAAAATCCTATCCTATCCTACCTATGGACAGTAAACACCCGCCTAGACAAGTTGGCAATTCCGGCTGCATCTACATCTACCCAGGCTGCAGCCACTTTGGCTGTGACTCATCAGTCCGCCAGCTATGTTCCTGGCTCCGGACCTCGATTATCTGCTCCTTCCAAAGCTATGGAAGAGATCCTGCCCTGTGTAGGGGATTCATCAACCAGTGCAATCCAATTACTCAGTTGGCGATCGGAAACTGCTGTCGGTGGCCTGTTTCGAAGGTTAAAAACACAGGGCTGGTAAGCTCTCTGCTGTAGCGCTTGCACTGCTTAGATTCTGGGTGGATCACTGCATTTTGCCAGCTTCAGTGACCCTGCACTCCTACATGCAACATCAGAGAGTACACAATTTGGGCCACCAGCTCAGCAATGCCATTGGTCTGATGAATGCCCATCAATTCATTATTTATCAGTTAAATGAATGACCATCAATTATTGACAGGCTAGGTCTGCCAGACCATGAGCTGATGTTATGATGGCTATTCATTTTGACTTAAAGGGGCAATCCATTACTTTTACATTGATGACCATTATCATTAGGCTAAATAATATATAAGATTGGTGGAGGTCCAACATCTGGCACCTTCACTGATCAGCGGGAATCGGCACCAGAGGCTTTATGTGAACAATTTATGGTGCAGAACATAACATCTCTGTACATATTTTCAAAAATCGTTGGAAAAAAAACGTGAACTCAGCCTGTCTCTCCTGTCAGCAAACTCTGTAATGAGGTGAATTAAAGGAGATGCCCAGATCTGTCACGAAGTCTCTACTCTCTCTATGTGACTGCAGACTTATGATTCCGCCTGGTGCGCGTTCTCAGGATTCTACGATGCCGGAAGAGGGCAATCATGTGACCGCAAATATGCAATATACCTACTTCAGGCCACATTCCGACTAGACGTGCACTACCTCTCTATTCATATGCATGTGTAGTCAGAATGTGGCGAGAAGTATGCATATTGGGGTCACATGACTGCCTAGTCTCGCCAAAGACACTGGAGCACACGCAGGGCACTCTTTGTGGATTCACAAGTCTGCAGCCACATAGATTGACTGCACACTTTCATACCAAACCTGTACAACCCCTTTAAACCCCACTGATGACTGATTGCACAAGGATGTCCAATATTCAGAACAGTTTATTGCCTACTTATTACACTTCTTTATTACCTAGGATATTCTGCTTATTTAATCTTGATAGGTATTAGTAAATCAAGACCAAAACACAAGGCAGAATGTAGGTGAATGTAGATGGACTTTCAATGTACTTACATGCACATGTTGCACATAATACTCATATATTACGTAATGTTGCTTTCGTGCTAGAGTGTAACATCTCCAGGTGTATCACATGTCTGTCCCTGTTTGTAGCTAAAATAGAATAGGTGACATTGAAGTTCAGGGAAACATCAGATGAATTCTACTAGTTTTAAGACTGGTTTGAGAAAACAGCTCTGTAGATAAAAAGTCTCGTACTACCGTATATTCATGATGTCACACCAAGTAAAAAAAGAATCTGAAATAATTATGTATTATTTATTACATAATACATGAATTATGTATGCTGTGCATTTATACAGAATTAACAGACACTCATTTTTAACCCCTTCATGGCCAGAGGTGTTTTGGCCATACATGCATTATTAAAAGGATTTCTATTTTGCTTCTTAGTCTATATCCAATTTAGAGTGCATATTCTTTTATTTTGTAGGTACTGTCTAGTAATGAATAGGCAAAAAAGTGGTTGGCTTAATCTATAAGAAAATGTGTATAGTGCTGTCTATTTCCTGGTTACAGACAGTCTAGTTGGGGGAGAGTGAGGAGTGAGTTCGAGACCCGAGTGCACAGAACCTGGGTAGGTTCTATTCCCATACACAGAGAGAGACGGAGTGTGGAGGACGACCAAGCAGAAAGGAAAGCAGACTACAACAGCAGTATCAGCAGTGAAGAGGTGTTTTACTAGTGCAAATTATCGAAACAGAATGAGGGCACATTTGAGACAGAATCTGGACACTGGCTATGTCCTAGGCTCTTGGCCTGTAAGAGGTGCTCAGTGAGAGGCCTCTGTTTCCTTAGAGGGGAGTGTCTCAGATGGGTCCCAGAAGATGTGGATGTTGAGTTTCAGGAAGGGATGAGAACAGACACTGGAAAGGCACATTCCCAAGGGGGCTTCACTAACCAAAGAATCGCACAGTAAAAGGGAGTCTGTTAACCTGGATCTACGATCCCCTGTCTTGCTTGCGGTCAGTGTTGGTCCTGGTCCAAGGGACAGCGAAACAGTGAGTACAGCAAATCCTCCATTTTAGCACAAACTCCGGTCTCAGTCCTTAATAGTAGAGGGGGCATTTGGCGAAGAAAAGATAGTTCCGGCATACAGTGTGATGGTAGCGGCTCCGTGTGCTCCCCTCTACAGTTACATGTACATATGCACTGGTTAGAACGGCTTCACCTTCCAATTAGAAGTTCAGCTTTTCCTTGTTCTGTTCTTGCAAGGGTTAAACAGTCCTGTTTGTCTCCTGAAGCTCTCCGTCCTGAGTTGTCTCAGCTGTTCTGAGTTCATAACTTCCCTCTGGTTTATATACTCTCCTCTTAGCTTCAGTTGTTGCCAGTGATAGCTTGCAACTGTAGCATCGGCGTCTCTGCCCCGTTCTAGGCAGAGACGCCGTCCCTCTCACCTCCCCGCTCCTGGCGCGGCGTCCTCCAGCGCTGCTCTCCCCGCTGCTTCCGGCGCGCGCTCCTTCCCCGGCAGTGTGCTTAGGGCGCGCGCGCGCTCCCCCTCTCTTAAAGGGACGGCGCGCGCCGTCCTAAGGATCCCCGGCCAATTGCCGGAGGACCTCCCATATAAAGGGCACCTCCTCCAAAATGGAGGTGCCCGAGCAATGTTGTTTGCACCTGTGTCTCACCTGTGCTTCAGCCCTCAGGTCCCGTTGCCAGTTACCTGCCAGTTACCTGCCAGATTCCTGCCAGCTTGCTGCCTTTGTCCTGCCTGATATCCAGTCACCTGCCTGCTAGCCTGAGGTCCGACGGTCTGCCTTCCAACTCCTGTCAGTCTGTCTATGGACCAGCTTGCCCGCTCACCTGGGAGCGCACACCTGTTACCTGCCTGCTAGCCTACCTGGAGGCTCCGCCGTCACGTGCTGTGACCATCTGCCTTTCCAGAGACTCCTGCCCGCTCACCTGGGAGCGCACACCTGTTACCTGCCTGCTAGCCTACCTGGAGGCTCCGCCGTCACGTGCTGTGACCATCTGCCTTTCCAGAGACTCCTGCCCGCTCACCTGGGAGTGCCCACCTGTTACCTGCCTGCTAGCCTACCTGGAGGCTCCGCCGTCACGTGCTGTGACCATCTGCCTTTCCAGAGACTCCTGCCCGCTCACCTGGGAGCGCCCACCTGTTACCTGCCTGCTAGCCTACCTGGAGGCTTCGCCGTCTCGTGCTGTGACCACCTACCATTCCAGAGACTCTCGCTTGCTCACCTGGGAGCACACATCTACCATCTGCCTGCTAGCCTACCCGGAGGCTCTGCCATCACAGGTCGTACCTACCCTTTACCCAGAGACTGCCCCGGTCACTTGCCGTAACTCCCTGCCCGTTCATCCAGAGACTGCCCCGGTCACTTGCCGTAACTCCCTGCCCGTTCATCCAGAGACTGCCCCGGTCACTTGCCGTGACCTCCTGCCCGTTCTTCCAGAGACTGCCCCGGTCACTTGCCGTGACCTCCAGCCCGTCCACTCAGAGACTGTCCCGGTCACCTGCTGTGACTGCCTGCCCGTCATCCCTGATTGCCACCCGCTCCCTTACAAGGACCGCCCCCTTGTATAGTAGCTCAGAGGTTCCGCCTCCCAGACCCGTTACAGTTTGCTCGGGCCATGGAACCCGGTGGCACCCAAGCTCCCTCGCTCTCGGACCTGTGTCATGAACTGTCCCGCCAGAGGTCCCAACAGGAGTCCATCCTGGGTCACCTGCGGAATGTCAATTCTCGCCTGGACACTCTGACTGCTCCGCCAGCAACCTCCGCCAGCGCCATGATTCGCAATCCGACAGCTCCGCTGTCCACCAACACTATGGTATCCTACCCCGGACCCCGGCTTTCTGCACCTCCTCGCTTCGGAGGCGACTCCGCTCAGGCTCGGGGCTTCATAAATCAGTGCACCCTGCACTTTGAACTCCTGTCCCACCAGTTTAACTCCGACCGGGCCAAAATTGCCTTAATCATGTCCCATCTCACCGGAGAGGCTCTGGCCTGGCTAAATCCTCTATGGGAGAGAGGAGACCCCCTGGTGTCCAACTTGCCTGCCTTTCTCACGGCCTTCCGGAAAGTCTTCGACGAACCCGGACGGAAGACCTCATCCGCATCGTCACTGCTATGCCTCCATCAGGGAAGCCTCACCGTGGGCCAATATGCCATACGGTTCCGTACCCTTGCCTCGGAGCTGGCCTGGGATAATGACGCTCTGGTTTCAGTCTTCTGGGAGGGTCTGTCCGGCCGTATTAAAGATGAACTTGCCGGTCGGGACATTCCTACCACCCTCGATGACCTGATAGCTCTTGCCACCCGGATTGACCTGCGGTTCCAGGAGCGTGCCAAAGAGGTCACCCGTGAGAGGAGGTTTCCACGCCTAGCTCCTACTTTTCAGCAACCCGTCACTCCCTCCGTCTCTCCTGAGCCTATGCAGGTCGACCAGACCAAGATGGTCGGTTCTCGCCAAGAATCTCGCCGAGCCGAGGGAAGCTGTTTCTATTGTGGCAGTAAGAAGCACTTCATCCGTTCCTGCCCGGAAAAGCCGGGAAACGCCAGTGTCTAGGACCACTCGGAGAGGTCGTCCTAGACAAAAGTAAGTCCTCTCCGTCTCTGACCTTACCGGTCTCTATTGCTTGGGGAGAAAACCGTCTCTTCGAACTCGCCCATCTGGATTCTGGAGCTGCTGGAAACCTCATCGCCCAGTCTCTGGTAGAGAGATACCATATTCCCACCAAGTCCCTGGCGGAGCCATTGTCAGTTGCTTCCGTGGATGGAAGACTTCTCTCGGAGACCATCCTGCTCGTCACCGAACCTATAACCCTACAGGTGGGAATGCTGCACTCTGAGGAGATCTCATTCCATGTGCTGTCCGGACTTTCTCACTCCTTGTTGCTAGGTCTACCTTGGCTCCAGACACATGAACCCGTATTGAACTGGCGGTCCGGTGAAGTACTCCGATGGGGTCCTGACTGCCATAGGACCTGCCTGGTTCCGGTCCGTCCACTTCGCCCTCAGCCTACTCCAGCTAACTTACCTGGTCTCCCGGCTCCCTACTGGTCCTATGCGGACGTCTTCGGTAAGAAGGAAGCTGAGACGTTGCCGCCCCATAGGCCATACGATTGCCCGATCGACCTGGTACCTGGCACCACTCCTCCCCGTGGGCGTATCTACCCGTTATCTGCAGCCGAGACCCGAGCCATGTCTGAGTACATTGAAGAGAATCTGGCTAGGGGATTTATCCGAAAATCTACCTCCCCGGCTGGAGCCGGATTCTTCTTTGTCAAAAAGAAAGACGGCTCGCTACGTCCCTGTATTGACTACAGAGGACTCAATCTCATTACGGTAAAAAACAAATATCCCCTGCCACTCATCTCCGAATTGTTTGACCGGCTCAAGGGCGCCAGGATCTTCTCCAAGCTGGATCTTCGAGGAGCGTATAATCTGGTCCGTATCCGTCAAGGAGACGAGTGGAAGACGGCATTCAATACCCGGGACGGTCACTACGAGTACCTTGTGATGCCCTTCGGTCTCTGTAATGCTCCCGCGGTCTTTCAGGAACTAGTCAATGACATCTTCCGTGACCTCCTGTACTCCTGCGTAGTGGTATACCTGGACGATATCTTGGTCTTCTCTCCGGATCTCCCCACACACCGGAGGGATGTTCGTCAGGTCCTGCTTAGGCTTCGGCAGAACCACCTTTACGCCAAATACGAGAAGTGCCTCTTCGATCAGACCTCCCTTCCGTTCTTGGGCTATGTCATCTCCCAAACAGGTCTGCAAATGGATCCCGAGAAGCTCTCTTCCGTTCTAAAATGGCCTCGTCCTGAAGGTTTGAAGGCGATACAGCGATTCCTGGGCTTCGCTAATTATTATCGTCTTTTCATCCCACACTTCTCGTCTCGGACTGCTCCCATATCTGCACTTACCCGTAAGGGGGCTAACCCCAGGATATGGTCGCCTGAAGCCGAGGAGGCCTTCCTTTCCCTAAAGAAAGCCTTCGCCTCTGCTCCCGTCCTGCACCGTCTGGACTGTAATAAACAATTCTACCTGGAGGTTGATGCTTCCTCCTCCGGAGCCGGAGCGGTGCTCACCCAGAAGTCTTCTACCGGGAGAATGGTAACGTGCGGCTTCTTCTCCAAAATCTTCTCCTCGTCGGAGCGCAACTACTCCATTGGAGACCGGGAATTGCTAGCCATCAAATTGGCACTAGGAGAGTGGCGCTATCTGCTTGAAGGGGCTCTCTACCCGGTAATTATCTACACGGATCACAAAAACCTGGCATATCTCCAAAATGCCCAGAGGCTCAATCCTCGCCAGGCCCGGTGGTCGTTGTTTTTTGCCCGCTTCGACTTCACTCTTCATTTCCGTCCGGCGGACAAGAACGTCAAAGCTGATGCCTTGTCTCGGTCTTTCCTGTCCTCCGATCAAGAGGAGGAACCTACGCACATCATCGACTCCTCCAAGGTGATGAATGTGGCTCCCTTGGATCTAACTCGTCTTCCACCCGGTAAGACGTTCATAGCTGTGCCAGATCGGGAGAGGGTTCTTCGCTGGGGACATTCTTCTAAACTAGCTGGCCATGCTGGCCAAAAAAAGATCTTTCAACTTATTGCCCGGCATTACTGGTGGCCTACCCTACGTAAGGACGTGGTAGACTTCGTCGCGGCCTGTTCATCCTGTGCTCGTAACAAAGTTCCCCGACATCTACCTGCCGGCCATCTCCTGCCCCTTCCCGTACCTGCTGCTCCTTGGCAACACATCGCTATGGACTTTATCACCGACCTTCCAGTTTCTGCCGGTTGTACCGTCATTTGGGTTGTCGCTGACCGTTTTTCTAAGATGGCCCACTTCATTCCCCTGCCTGGTCTTCCGTCTGCACCCGAGTTGGCTAAAGACTTTATCCGCCACATCTTCCGTCTCCATGGTCTGCCCCTCCACATCGTGTCGGATCGTGGGGTTCAGTTCACCTCTCGTTTCTGGAGAGCCACTTGTAAGCTGCTGGACATTACCCTGGATTTCTCCTCCGCTTACCACCCTCAGTCCAATGGTCAAGTGGAGCGGATCAATCAGATCTTGTCCAGCTACCTCCGGCACTTCGTGGATGCTCACCACTCGGACTGGGTGGATCTTCTACCGTGGGCCGAGTTCTCTTATAACAACCATGAGAGCGAGTCCTCTTCCAAATCCCCGTTCTTTATAGTTGGTGGCCAACATCCCCGGATTCCACTTCCTGTCTCCGTTTCTGTGGACAACCCTGCTGCGGAGTCTCTTGTCAGCGAATTTTCTACTATTTGGGAGAGCACCAGGTCCGCTCTTCTTCTCTCCTCTGAGCGGATGAAGAGATATGCTGATAAGAGACGTCTGGATCCGCCCCAATTCCGTCCGGGAGACAAGGTTTGGCTCTCATCCAAACATGTGCGGCTCAAAATACCCTCCTACAAGTTGGGTCCTCGATTCATCGGCCCCTTCGAAGTCCTCAGGCAAATTAACCCTGTGGCCTACAAATTAAAACTCCCGGCCACCCTACGGATCCCCAACTCCTTCCACGTATCTCTCCTCAAACCCGTTGTCTTTAACTCTTTTTCCAAAAATCCAGGTGCCCCTCCTGCTCCGGTTTCCGCTGATGACATCTTTGAGGTAGAGAGTATTCTGGCCTCCAAGAGGGTAAGAGGAAAAACCTTTTTTCTGGTAGATTAGAAGGGGTTTGGTCCTGAGGAGAGAACTTGGGAACCCAGGGAGAACATCAACGCCCCGCTTCTCCTTGAAAAATTTCTTTCTGGCCTAAAAAAGAGGGGGCCTAAAGGGGGGGGTACTTTAGCATCGGCGTCTCTGCCCCGTTCTAGGCAGAGATGCCGTCCCTCTCACCTCCCCGCTCCTGGCGCGGCATCCTCCAGCGCTGCTCTCCCCGCTGCTTCCGGCGCGCGCTCCTTCCCCGGCAGTGTGCTTAGGGCGCGCGCGCGCGCTCCCCCTCTCTTAAAGGGACCGCGCGCGCCGTCCTAAGGAGTCCCCGGCCAATTGCCGGAGGACCTCCCATATAAAGGGCACCTCCTCCAAAATGGAGGTGCCCGAGCAATGTTGTTTGCACCTGTGTCTCACCTGTGCTTCAGCCCTCAGGTCCCGTTGCCAGTTACCTGCCAGTTACCTGCCAGATTCCTGCCAGCTTGCTGCCTTTGTCCTGCCTGATATCCAGTCACCTGCCTGCTAGCCTGAGGTCCGACGGTCTGCCTTCCAACTCCTGTCAGTCTGTCTATGGACCAGCTTGCCCGCTCACCTGGGAGCGCACACCTGTTACCTGCCTGCTAGCCTACCTGGAGGCTCCGCCGTCACGTGCTGTGACCATCTGCCTTTCCAGAGACTCCTGCCCGCTCACCTGGGAGCGCACACCTGTTACCTGCCTGCTAGCCTACCTGGAGGCTCCGCCGTCACGTGCTGTGACCATCTGCCTTTCCAGAGACTCCTGCCCGCTCACCTGGGAGCGCCCACCTGTTACCTGCCTGCTAGCCTACCTGGAGGCTTCGCCGTCTCATGCTGTGACCACCTACCATTCCAGAGACTCTCGCTTGCTCACCTGGGAGCACACATCTACCATCTGCCTGCTAGCCTACCCGGAGGCTCTGCCATCACAGGTCGTACCTACCCTTTACCCAGAGACTGCCCCGGTCACTTGCCGTAACTCCCTGCCCGTTCATCCAGAGACTGCCCCGGTCACTTGCCGTAACTCCCTGCCCGTTCATCCAGAGACTGCCCCGGTCACTTGCCGTGACCTCCTGCCCGTTCTTCCAGAGACTGCCCCGGTCACTTGCCGTGACCTCCAGCCCGTCCACTCAGAGACTGTCCCGGTCACCTGCTGTGACTGCCTGCCCGTCATCCCATATTGCCACCCGCTCCCTTTCAAGGACCGCCCCCTTGTATAGTAGCTCAGAGGTTCCGCCTCCCAGACCCGTTACAGCAACTACCTGGTTTGGAGCTGGAGGAGTGAGCTGATAAAGGCGCAAGCGTTTGGAGTTGTTTCAGGAGATATCTGCGTGTAGTTGGTTTGTGTGTGTGTCTCCCAGTCTCTATTTCCATTTGGCTAGCCTCACCCTCTCCTTCCCTATTTCCCACTCGATTGTTTGGGAGTGTTTTTGTATGACTCTTTTATCCCTGTTTGTTTCCCTTCCATGTCTTTACTAGCGTTCCTGCTGTCCTACTCACTACTCATGGAGGTACTTAGGGTAAGACAGGGATAGGAACGTGATTGCCGCACAGGGTGAAAGAATCCTTTTAGGGATGCTAGGGAGCTCAGGGAGGCGCAGGGCAAGTATCAGGGGTGCTCTGTTGTATCCTTCCCTAGTAGCAGTGCTTCCTCCACCTCCTGTCTCGCCATGAGCTATTTTGCTTTGAGTAAAAGCGTGACAGGTATTGCTGCACAAAGGGGTGACATCAGATACTGAAAGCAAAGGTTCACATACTTTTGCCACTCATAGACATGTCATATTGGCTCATTGTCCTCAATAAAAAATGTATTATATTTTTCCCTCATTTGTTTGATTTGGTTCTCTTTATCTACTTTGATGACTTGTGTGAAAATCTGATGCAGTTTAGGTCAAATTTATGCAGAAATATGGAAAATTCTGACACGATCACAAACTTTCAAGCACCATTGTAAATACATTTTTGGTTTTATCAATCTAAGGCCCCTATTTAAAAAATAACAGGGATAGCCAGGGTGTTCCAGTAATGGTAAAAAATCTGTTCTCCTCTCTCCTGTATATTATAACAGGTATCTTTATACCAATCCCAGACTTTACTTAAAAAGTCTGTGACAAATGTAGAGGGCTACATTACATTCAGAAAGTACAGGAAATACAAAAAAGGTGGAGGGGTGTTAAATCCAATTTAAGACTCGTGCTCAATGATGGCATTGGGGGGACAATGTTGTCAGTATGGCTAAATGTACATGGGGATGGCAATAATGGAAACTGCTAATTGGAGTTTGCTACAAGCCTCCTAATATAGCTGAACCGGTAGAGGATGAAATGCTGCAACAAATTTAAAAGGCAGGAAACACTAATAGGTTCCTTATTATGGAGGATTTTAACTATAATAATAATAATTATTTTTATATAGCGCTAACATATTCCGCAGCGCTTTACATACATAATTATTGCTGTCCCCATCAGGGCTCACAATCTAAATTCCCTATCAGTATGTCTTTGGAGTGTGGGAGGAAACCCATGCAAACATGGGGAGAACATACAAACTTCTTGCAGATGTTGTCCTTGGTGGGAATTGAACCCAGAACCCCAGTGCTGCAAGGCTGCAGTGCTATCCACTGAGCCATCGTGCTGCCCAACTATCCAGACATTCAATACATAGGGACATAGAATCTTCTGGTTGTGCTAAAAGCTGCAAGTTCTTATCCACAGTTCAGGACAATTACCTCTCTCAGCTGGTAGATGAACCAACCAGGGGAGGTAATCTGCTGGATCTGGTGCTGTCAAATAGACCAGATACAATTTCAGATCTACAGGTTTAGGAACGTTTGGGAAACAGAGACCATAATATGGTAAGTTTCAATGTAATATTCAATAAAACATTCAAAAAGGAAAATGCCAAAACCTGGAACTTAAGGAAAGCTGATTTCCCCATTTTAAAAAGGATATTCAAAAGTTAAAGTCAGTTCAAAGGCGGGCAACTAGATTATTACAAGGGATGGAAGGCCTCTCATATGATGAAAGGTTGGAAAAGTTGGTTGTTTAGCTTAGAATAAAAGATGTCACAGAGGTGATCTCATTTACAGTACATGTATATATGTGTAGTCAGTACAAAGGACTGGCACATGGCTTATTCCTTCTAAAGAACATACTGAGGACCAGGGGTCACTCATTATGGGTGGAAGAAAGGCGATTCTGGCAGCTAAATAGGAAATGGTTCTTTACAGTTAGAGCAGTCAGACTGCGGAATGCCTTACCGCAAGAGATAGTAATGGCAGATACTATAACAGCTTTTAAAAAAGGGCTGGATGATTTACTCAGTACAAATAATATTATGGGTTCTAGTTAATTTAGTGACATCAAAGTGTATGGGGGGCCGCAGTGACCATACTGTTTGGGGGCCGTGTGGAACATCATATTGAATGGGGTGCTGTGGAGGATATCATAATGTGTGGAGGGCTGTGATGGACATAGAACTATGTAGGGGGCTTTGGTAGATATCATACTGTATGAGGGGGCTGTAGTGGACATCATATTGTATGGAGGAATGTGGTCACCATACTGTGTGGGGGTTGTGGTGGACATGATATTGTGTGGAAGACTGTGGTCACCATACTGTGTGGGGGTTGTGGTGGACATCATATTGTGTGGGTGGCTGAGGTGAATATCATACTGTGTGAGGGTCTGTAGGGTCATCATGCTGAATGGGGGGCCTGCTGTGGACATCATGCCATGTGGGTAACAGTGTTGGGCATCATACTGTGTGAGGGGCTGTGTTGACCATACTGTAAGGAGGCTGTGGTGGACATCTTACTATATGGGAGTGCAAGGACCAAATACAGTTTCCATGTTAACAATGGCAATCTATCCATAAATTTATGGATGATCTATAAGGGATCCAATTTTCTTTGCCCACAGAAAGACATGATTAGGTGAGTCTCATCCGAAATACGGAAAAGACTAGTGCATGCTATGAGTTTTTTCACAGGGACATTCGGTCCGAGTAATAAAACGGACATCTGAACAGCCCTATGGAAGTGGAATAATATTAGTCCTATCGCTGTGCGTGTGATGTCAGTTTTTTACAAATGAAAATACGGTAGTGTGAACGTAGCCTGACAGATATAGGAAACTAGAAAACCGAGGGAAAACCCATGCAAATACAGAAATAAACATACAAACAGCATAGAGATGTTTTCCTTGGCCAGATTCATACCAAGAACATGAGACACCCATGTCATAAGACATTTTTCACCCCAGGTGGTATAATCAGCACAGCTGGGACAGTAAAATATCTCAAGGCGTAGTATAGTGGTAATAAACATGTGGCGAGTACAAATAGCGACAGATTGCAGAGCAGCTTTTACACTAGAAGTAATGGGATCCATTCACTTTCTGTGTTTTTATTTTTATGGAACAGGAGCACATCACATTGGAAAGTTGCATCATGTCTACAAAGGAAAAATAAATCCCTGGGTGAAAGTGTCTCAGGATGGAAATACATTTATGCCATGAAAAGAATGAAGAATCTTATGCTTTTCTTATTAGTCAAAAAATTAAATGTCATTAAGTTTATATTGTAACCAGTAGATGAATAGACAGACATAAGCATCATATAAAAGAGAGTACATATGCTTGATACCGTACAGAAGATTGACAAGACTGACATCTGCTGGGAAGTGATATAACTGCAGCTGATGGAACAATTCCAGAAAACACTGGTCACGCTAAGGCTATGTTCACACATTGTTTTTGTCTTCAGCCAAAAAATTCACTCTTGGCAGTAAAAATTCTGCGTATACAATGCAGCAAATAGCTTGGTTTTGCTGCATTTTTTTCAGGTGGATTACATGTGTGATTTATCTACAGTAAATATTAATACAGTTAGCTTTATTCTCCAAAAACATTTAAAAATGCAGCACAAATGTTATGCTGTGTTTTTCAGCATTTTTCCAATATCTTATTACTTTTAATAGGTAAAAAAATGCTGCAAATCTGCTTAAAGGATTGACTTGCTTCAGATTTTCAAAAACACAGCAGTGTTCACATTCAGTCAGGAAAAAAAAGCTGCGTGTGACTGAGAGTTCTGAAATCTCATAGCTTTTGCCGCTACTGTAAAATGCAGCTTCTTTTCGTTCTGTAAAAATGCACCAAAAAAACTGCAAAAATGGCACAAGTGAACATATTCTAAGTGAAAGAAAACCATATGGTGGCCAGACGTGATGCCTACAAAGAGATACTGAAGCATGTCTATTCTTTCTGGTTTTATTACAAATCTGAAGGCTTAAATGGAAAAACCACAGCATTGAAAAACTGGACTTTTTAATGTTTGTTAAGCATCAACATTTCTGGGGGTCAGGGTTGTCAACTTGAATTTAGATTTTTTTCTGGACAGCTTATAAAAAATCACAGACAGACAATATTTTTTTATGTACACATTGGAAAAGCATAACAAGTCATTATGATTATAAGTGACAAAGTTGTACAGCCGATAATTCTGATATGAAGGCATCAGCTGCATTCATTGTATACTGTGAAAAGATGATAATTACCGCAAAATAATAATAATGATGTCAAGTGAGGCGTGACATCAGTGACGTGCTCCCAGCTGTGGACACTGGGTTGTGGGTGGGATTACCCCGTGCGTCACACCCATCATCCACCACGCATTTTGCTAGTGAATGAGGAGAGGGAGAGCGCGTGGTGGATGCCGGGTGTGACCACCACAACCCCGCCCACAACCCAGCAGCCACCGGTGGAACGCGAAAGAGGGACCCTTGACTGCAGCCTGGACTTGTCGTGACGTCAGCGGATGTCAGAGCCGGCTGCAGCCGGGAGTCACGTGATGCCTGTGAGCTGCCAGTGATACCGCCGCTCACAGGCAGAGAAGGCACCACAAGGTATTTAGAGAAACATTTATGAGCCCTCGGGGAATACATTGGGGGATCATATAAAGTAGTGGACAACCACTTTAACATTTTTTTTTTACAGACAGAACAAAAAATGCCCTATTTTAATGGACTGTCCTTGAATTTCTGGACTGTTGGCAACCCTGGTGCTTGTAAGGTTATGTTCACACATCATGTTTTTTTCAGTGTTTTTTGCTGCAGCTTTTTTTATAATTATTATGAGGTCATAAACAAGTGTCATAAAGAAGGTTCTATAAAAGAAAGGCGCGCTGCCACAATCAGTGCCATTACTGATGTGCCTGAGAACCTTAAGCTTGACCACCCCACGTAATGTGCCGACCTTGGTGTAACTTGGAGGTTGTAGCAGGGAAAGGGGTTATCTGCTTTAGACATCCCCCATATAATAATAATAATCTTTTTATTTATATAGCGCCAACATATTCCACAGCACTTTACAATTCAGACAATTTACAACATTATTGGCACTGTCCTCCTTGGGGCTCACAATCTACATTCCCTATCAGTCTGTCTTTGGAGTGTGGGAGGAAACCCACACAAACACAGGGAGAACATACAGACTCCTTGCAGATGTTGTAGTTGGTGGGATTTGAACCCAGGACCCCAGTGCTGCAAGGCTGCAGCGCTAATCACTGAGCCACCGTGCTGCCCCCATGGTATATGAAGGTAATAGAGGGGGGTCCCCCACACATTCTGTTACCCTGAGCGGAGAGACCCTCTACATAGAGCATCTGTCCTTTGGGAGTTCAAGGACTGACCTTTGACTTTCATGGATGCCGTGTTGGGAGGGGGAGGAGTAAGGGATTGCATATCCTATTAGGGGTTATTGATCATGCACAGCCCCTGTAACCGAGTGTCCAACCTTTTGAGAGGTGGACCTTGATATGTAAGGGAGAAATGGTTCATCCACCTGGGCAATCAGATCAGCCAAACTCATTCTAGTAGTCAATGTGGTGACAGATATCGAAACCAGATCTCTCCCACATCCAGTTTATCCCATTTATCGTCTATATTTGTTATGTCATTCTCTGTACATCTGGTAAAATGTGCAAATTGTAAAACTCTGCTGTAACATCTCTAATGTATCGGCACTAACTCTCCAAGCCCAAGGGAAGGGCAATCCTCCAGACATGGTTCCCTAGAGGTTTCCGCCACAGGGGGTTTTCCTCTCCTGAATGCTGAAGGGTGACTCTTCGTGAGTCAGGGGTTGTGCTATTTTCGGTGTCATGTTAATTTAAATAAAGTTGTGACCATTTGACACCTAATTGCAATGCTTCATGTATTTATTTTGTATGCTTCTGTCTGATTCATTTTGTTTGGGAGTCGACGTCCATCACAGATCACAAAGTCATATGGCTGGACATCTGCTGACTGCTCTGGTGATGATGATGGAGAATAAGAGACAAGCATTACAGCGCAAGTCCTGGAAGTGTGTTCTCATCATTGAAATAAAGAATTTTATTACAGCAGTATTACAACCAGATTGCTCGGCTATTTCTGTAATACCCATTGACTTCAAAGGAGAGTGCTGCATGCAAGATGGTCTGTGGGAACAGTCACTACACAGAATCTTCCTAAGGAGCAGCCTCAAAATCATTCTTTCTTAAACTGAACTTTTTATATTTGATAACACGACTAGCCAGCGCATATAGGGTCAATCTGCAGATTATTAGGATTAGGAAAGTGTCCAACCGCTGTACTGTAAGTGCGGAACCCGTGAGAAAATGAACTTAATTTATCCCTGGAGTCGCCGTCTATTAGTCATGCAGGCATGCCCAGAGCAATTGCAGGCACCGCTCACAGCAGCTAAAGCATACCCTGGCATTGACTGACAGCCAGCTATGCAGTGCAACAGTGTAGAGCGTGCTATCAGTCAGTGCCAGGCCATGCTCACAACCTCCACTGTCAGTCCTGTGAGTGGTGACTGTAATATTGTTTTAGCACAAAGTTTGTAATTTTGTAATTTTCACAAGGGATAATAGGATAAAACAGACCCCGTAGTTTGTTAAGCAATTTCTCCTGAATGCGATGATGCCCCATATGTGGTCAATAACTTCTGTTTGGGGACATGGCAGGGCTCAGTAAGGAAATAGTGCCATTTGATTTTTGGAGTGTAAAATTGGCTGGAATAGATTGTGAATGCCATGTTGCATTTGCAAATCCACTGACATACCAAAACAGAAACCCCCAACCAGTGAGCTCATTTTGGAAACTAGACCCCTCAAGGAATTTATCTAGCGGTCAATTGATTATTTTTAACCCAGAGGTTTTAATATTTACTTGTGAAAATGAAAAATAACATTTTTTTTTTTCAACAAATGAGTTTTCATGACACAAATACACAACATCCATCAAATCTGATACATAGAGAGGTAAGGGTGCTCATACACAGACAGGGCCTATAACACCTCTATTCACATATTTAATTGGTATAACAGACATCTCTATTCACAGATCAAAATGAAAGTTAGAATTCTTCAAAATTTAACTAATAATTGAGTACATACAAAAAAAATGAATAAGTTGACAGTATGTCTTATATCTCATTGAAGCCATCATGGATAATTAATGCATTTATATCTATTCCAGAAGTCCTGACCCATTGATTGTTCTCCTCACCATTTTCTTCTTCATTTTAAGTTAAACGAAGTGGACCTAAGTTATTTTTGAGATCTTCTAGTATATACCATGCTGTAAATATAAAGGGTTCTACCATTTTCCTTTTGTCCTCTATTGAACAGCAATTTATAATAAACTGTTTCCATTTTACAAGGTATTTGCCTGCTTGCTTCTCTTTATTACATAGGGCATCTTGTTGTTCTACCTCCATATAATGCTTCATTTGTGCTATTAGTTCCATAATGGGGGGATATTGGGATCTAGCCAATGTTTTAGGAGCTGTTTTTTTTGCCAATATAACCCAGGTATGTAGAAACTTGGGGGTACTCTCTATTAATTTGTTAGGGTTGTTTGTGTTAGTCCAAAAATGTAGCAAGGCTAGACAAGGAGAAAGAACATACCCTGGTCTCCATGTGGTGTTAATCATGTCAGCTACTTGGTCCCAATAGGAAACCGATGCAGGACAGGACCAAAGGCCGTGTAGGAGGTCAGAGTGTGGATGTTGGCACTTGGGTCACGCAATTAGTCTATTAGAAAGTTGGTCTGTTTTTGGTAGATTAAAGGCGTATATCGCACCATGCATGATTTTGGACTGAGTTTCTCTCCACGATTCATTTATAATATGTTTCCTGAATAACCGAAAAATAACATTTTTGCAACTGAAATTCTGTGTTAGCCCCAAGTTTGTAATTTTCACAAGGGATAATAGGACAAAATAGACCCTACAATTTGTTATGCAATTTCTCCTGAATGCAGTAATATCCCATATGTGGTCAAAAACTCATGTTTGGGTATATGGCAAAGATTGGAAAGCAAAGAGCGCAATTTAATTTTTCAAACACAAATTTGGATATCATGATGCATTTGCAGAGCCCATGAGTTGCCAAAAAAGCAGAAACATCCAAAAATGACACAAATTAGCAAACTGAACTCCATAAGGGATTCATTTCAAGGTGAGGTGAGCATTTTTAACTCACAATCTACATCACAGAATTTTATAAGATTGGGCCATGAAAACGAAAAGTTTAGGTTTTTCCGCTAAATGTTACTTTAGCCTCAAAGTTTTAATTCATACAAGGTGTAATAGGAGAAAATAGACAAGACAGTTTGTTATTCAATTTTTACCAATGTGGTAATATCCCATATGCGGTTGTACAGTACTGTTTGAGCACATGACGGGGATCAGATGGGAAGAAGTGCTACTTGGCTTTTTAGAATGAAGATTTTTTTTTAATAGAATGTATGCACCAATAGCTGAGCCCCTGAGGTGCCAGATCAGCAGAAACCCCCAAAAGTGACTTCATATCAAAGACTTCACTGTTTAAGGAATCCATCTAGAAGTAGAGTGAGTATTTTGAACCCACAGGTGCCTCATAGAATTATGTAACATTAGTAGGAAGGATCACTATTTTGATTTTGGAGCGTGGATTTTCCTGGAATATTTTGTGGGTAACATTTGCAGAGCCCCTTAGATACCAGACCAGCACAAAACCCCCTAAAGTGACCCTCTCAATGAATTCATCTACGGCTGCAGTGACTATTTTGGACCCACAGATGTTTTCAGTTTGTAACATCCACTCTATGCTCTTTTTCTGTAGTATTGTAGTATTGTTTCACAGTTCCAGAACAGCCCCATCTATTCCCAACCTGCACAAACTGCTCATCCTACTGATACCCCAATACTGAGCCACTGCTGCCATGTGTCCCTATTACTGCACCTACTGTGTGGTACTGTATGCAGTATGGATGGTAAAAACCCCTCTAGAATATATTAGTGCCCTGTGCAAGTGCCCTAGAAAACAGTACCCACATTTTGCCCCCTAGAAAGTATAGCCTATTAATATCCGCCTGCCACTGTCTGCCTAGCCTTTGCTGGTTGTTAAAGTAGGGGGGACCCCCCCCAAGTCATTTTTTGGGGGGGTCATTTTAATAACCAGTAAAGGCTAAGTATACAGCTGTGAGATGATATTAATAGCCAGGGAAGCTCCATGGGTATTACCCCTTTCCCAGGCTACAAACATCAGCCCAAGCTGTCGGCTTTCCCTCAGCTGGTTATTACAAATTCGGGGGACCCCATGACATTTTTTCTCTTATTTATTGAATTATTAATTAAATACATGTACAGTAAGATACACACGCAAAGCAATGATTATATATCTCACTCACATATTTCTATGTTTTAAGAATATTTAATTTGAAAACTATCTTTAAATGACATACAGAATTACTCTATGTAAAAGCTAATGTTAAAATCGCATTGCATACGGATTGCATTCACATGAAATTCGGATGTGATTCAGATGTCATTTGGATGCATGGTGAGAAAAATCGCATTGTACTCGCATGACACTTTTCAGGAACAACATTGGACCGATTTTTTTTTAACAGTGATAGGTATGAACCCTTAAAATCATTCTTATTTAACTCCTTCACCCCAAAGCCTGTTTTCACCTTCCTGACTAGGCCAACTTTTCCAATTCTGATGAGTGTCACTTTATCAGGTAATAATTCTGGAACATGTCAATGGATCCCAGTGATTCTGAGACTGCTTTCTCGTGACACATTGTACTTCATGATAGTGGTAAACTTTTCATTTTTATGCCCTTAAACCAGAGAGTTATGTCACACAAAATAGTTAATAAATAACATTTCCAACATCTCGACTTTGCATCAGCAGAATTTTTGAAGCGTAGTTTTTTTTTGCTAGGAAGTTACAAGGGTTAAAAGTTGATCATCAATTTCTCATTTTTCCAACAACATTTAGAAAACCATTTTTTAGAGACCACTTCACATCTGAAGTGACTTTGGGGGGCCTATATGACAGAAAATACCCCAAAGAGACACCATTTTAAAAACTGCACTCCTCAAAACCACATTCAAGAAGCTTATTAACCCTTCAGGTGCTTCACAGGAATTTATGAAATGTGGAAGGAAAAACTGAACATTTTACTTTTTTTTTTTTCACAAAAATTTTACTTTAGCCCCAATATTTTTGTTTTCACAAGGGTAACAGGAGAAAATTGATCCCAAAATTTGTTGTGCAATTTCTCTGAGCACGCTGATACCCCATATTTGGGGGAAAACTGCTGACTGGCGCATGGCAGTGCTCGGAAGTCGGAAGTGAAGGAGCGCCAATTGACTTTGGGAACGCAAAATTGGCTGAAGTAGATAGCAGTGTTTGCAGACCCCTGATGTGCCTAAACAGTTGAAACCCCCCCATAAATGACCCCATTTCGGAAACTACACCCCTCAAGGAACTTATCTAGAGGTGTGGTGAGCACTTTGAACCCCCCAAGTGCTTCACAGAATTGTACATTGTTGAACCATGAAAATGAAAGAAATACATCCCCTCCCCCTCCCAACGTTGCTTTAGCCCTAATTTTTTTTTCACAAGGGTAATGGGAGAAAATGGACCATACCATTTGTAGTACAATTTTTCCGGAGTACACTGATACCACATATGTGGTGGAAAACTACTGTTTGGGAGCACAGCAGGGCTCGGAAGGGAAGGAGCGCTAACTGACTTTTGTAACGCAAAATTGGTTGGAATTGATAGCGGACGCCATGTTGCGTTTGCAGAGCCCCTGATGTGCCTAAACAGTGGAAATCCCCCACAAGTGACCCCATTTTGTAAGCAACAACCCTCAAAGAACTTATCTAGAGGTGTGGTGAGCACCTTGAACCCCCAGCTGCTTCACAGAAGTTTATATTGATGAGCTGTAAAAATGAAAAAAACACATTTTTCCCACAAAAGGGTAACAGGAGAAAATGGACCAAACAATTTGTTGTGCAATTTCTACTGAGTACAGATACACTGTATGTGGTGGAAAACTACTGTTTGGGCACAAGGCAGGTCTCTGAAGGTTAGGAGCACCAATTGAATTCTGTGCACAATGATGGCTGGAAAAGATTGCAAATGCACCTGACATGCCAAAACAGCAGAAACCCCCACAAGTGACCCAGTTTTGGAAACTACATGTCTTGAGGAATTCATCTAGTGGTGTATTGAGCATTTTTAACCCTCAATCGATTCACAGAATTGTCTAACTTTGAGATGAGTCAATGGAAAATTACCATTTCTTCATCTCAAATGTTACTTTGGCCTCAAGTTTTCAATTTTCAAAAGGGATAATAGGAGAAAATGGACCACAAAATATGCTATGTAATTTCTCCTGACTACGCCAATACCTCATATGTGGTCGAAAACTACTTTTAAAGCACAGTGCAAAGCTCCGAAGGGAAGGAGCGCCATATTGTAGTGCACATTTTGCTGGAATGATTTGAGAGTGCCATGTCACATTAGCAGAGCCCCTGAGGTGCCAGAACAGCAGAAACCCCCCGTAAATGACCCCATTTTACAAACTACACCTCTCAATGAATTCATCTAGGGGTGCAGTGATCATATTGACACCACAGAACTATACACCATTGGGCGTTGAAGAAAAAAAAATTACATTTTTACCAGAAAAACATTTTTTATCCTCAGATTTTACATTGTCACACATGAAAATTAGTAAAAATGGAACCAAAATTTGTCACACAATTTCTGCTTAATGTGGCAATATTCTATATGTGGCTTTACTGTACTGCTTAGCCACACAGAGAGACTTTGGAGGGAAGGAGCGCTATTTGACACTTGGAGAATAAATTATTGTAGAATAGTTTGTGGGCTCCATATACAGAGCCCCTAAGTGCCAAGAGAACAAAATACCCACTTCAAGTGACCCCATTTTGGAAATTACACCCCTCTGGGAATTTATCTACAGGTGTAATGATGATTTTGACTTCATGGGTGCTTGCCATGAGTGAAAAGGAGTTGCTGAGTGAAAATTGCAAATCTGCCAGTGTAGTGCCCATACATTGTGGTGTCAGTACATTGTAGCGCCTGTACATCGTGCCCAGCTTGTATTTATGGAGACATGCACCTGTAAATTAAGCGGGCTCACATCAGTACAGAAATGGCAAACGTGGATGCTAACTGTGGTTTAGTCACACTGTGGGACTTAGAAGGGAGAGGGGCATTTGAATTTGGGAGCACAGAATTTGTGGGATTTCTGTTGGTGGACAAGGAGCCTTAGCACTTTTCCAGAGCCTTTGTACTACCACTAACGTGGAAGCCCCCTATATTTCCATCGACAGGTGACTGGCCTGAGTGGGGGCTTGCTTTTTTTGTGGATTGAGTTGAAGCTTTTGTTGGAAACATTTTACATAACATTTGGGATCACATTTATCCTACGCTGAGCACAAACATTGGGGTTTCCATCTAAATCTCCGAATGACGTGATTAAGATGAAATCCCCGACTGATCCATTCAATATAATAAGGCAGCGGAGTTACTTTGGACTCCGTCTGTCCTCTTTTCAGCATTGTCCTTGTTTTCAGAAGTGCAAACAATGTGGTCGACCGCGCTTTTACGTACACTTAAAAAGACAGACACCACCAGATTATAGGACAGACAGCATCCGCAGTGTCTCTATCTGCCTCATGATAGGGAATCTTCCACTGGGGCTTCCATCTGAATCACGTATTTCAGATATTTACACCTAAACCTGTAAGCACCCAGCATAGAGCACAGGATAAATGTGAGCCAAGCCTTAAGGCCCCGTCACACATAACGAGATCGCTAGCGAGATCGTTGATACGTCACGGGTTTTGTGATGCAATAGCGATCTCGCTAGCGATCTCGTTATGTCTGACAGGTAGCAACGATCAGGCCCCTGCTGTGAGATCGCTGATCGATACAAAGCTTCCTGGACCATTCCTGGGTCGCTGCGCTCCCGCTGGGCAGTGTGCATCGCTGTATTTGTCACCTTATCAACGACCTTGTTAGCGATTCAGAACTGAGACACATAGGCGTGCATAAATTGGACTTTTCCGCGCCCCTCGTCCCTGATTGGTGGTCGCTACAGCGTTCTCATTTTCCGCCGTGCATAAAGAAGGCAACAGAATAGCGATTCCATCCTTTGTTTCTGACCTCGTGCTGGATTGCAGATCCTGGCAGAATTCTCCGGGCTGTTGATATCCGTTCATTCGACTGAGTCCTGATTTTGCGGATCGTTGTAGCGACCAAGGCCGCCGAATCAGAACGCAGTAGCGTCCACCAATCGGAGATGAGGGGGCGCGGAAAAGTAATTTTATGCACGCCTTTGTGACACAGTACAGTCCCTATCAAGGTGCGGATCGTTGAAATAGCTGCTGTGTGAAAGCATCCCAACGACCGCCAAGATCGTTAGTTAGATCGCTGGGGTGGCCGAAATCGTTGGGAAGTTCTGCATGTTTGACAGCTCCCCAGCAATCACGAAACGACTCTCCAGCGATCCCAAAACCGCGATGTAATAACGATCTCGCAAGTGATCTTGTTATGTGTGACAGGGCCTTTACTGTGATCTTTGGGAGACAGAACAAACAAATCAACAGCAGGTGAAGAGTTGATTTATTTATTACCGTTCCTCGTGCGGTGTAAGTGATTAGAGGACTTTATTCTTAGGGTCAGAGCGTTTTTTTATGATTTAGTGTGACAGCAGCAGCCAAAGACGCTTTTTTTTGGCAAAACAAAGTTTTTGCAGCACCATATATTTAGAGCTATAAGGGCGAGTTTTTGTGGGACGAGTTTTTAATGGTACCATTTTTGTATCATAACGTTTTTTGATAGCTTTCTATTCCAATTTTAGGGAGGCAGAATGAATAAAAACCAGCAATTCAGGAATTGTTTTTTTAAGTTTTTTTAATGCTGTTCGCCATGTGGTAAAAGTGATAAGACAAATTTATTTTTTGGGTCAGTACGTTTACAGCAATACCACATTTATGTCAGTTTTTAAGATTTGCCGCTTTTACTCAATAAAAACTATTTTATAGAAAAAATAATTATTTTTGCATCGCTTTATTCTGAGAGCTATAACATTTTTATTTTCCCACTGATAGAGCTGTATGGTGGCTTATTTTATGGTGGACAAGATGATGTTTTCAGCTATACCGTTTTTTATTTACCGTTGCCTTTTTGATCGCATTTTGTTCCACTTTTTGTTCAGCGGTTTGATGAAAAATCATAGTTTTTTGCCACTTTTTTATTATTATTTTTAAAGGTGTTCAGTAAAGGGGTTAACTAGTGTGACAGTTTTATAGGTCAGGTCGTTCCGGATGCGGCGATACCAAATATTTGTACTTTGTTTATTTTTGTTTTTACATAAATAAATGTATTTATTGGATTCATATATTTTCTTTTTTTTGTACTTTATTTTCTGATTTTGTTTTTAATAATATTTTTACAATTTTTTTAAACTTTTTTTAACTTTTTTATCTTGTCCCAGGATGGGACATCAATCTTTCCCTGACCTGATCGCTGATCTAATATACTGCAATGCTTTTGCATTGCAAGGCATTCGATCAGCCTCTCGCAGTTAGGGAGGAGGCTCACAGCAGGAGCTTACAGGCCACCATCCCTGGGTGACCCTGCAGCTATCTTTCGGCCCTGGATTATCATGGAGACCATCGGCACAATGCGATCGCAATCTCGTTGTGCCAATGGGAGTATAGAACGAGCTCCCTCCCTCTGCGATGCCAATCAATGTCGCTGTCACTATTGACAGTGGCATCACAGGATTTAAGTGCCCGTGAACAGCACCAGCACCGATCATGGGCGCTGTTGCAGGGAGTCAGCTCTCATATAGAGCTGACACCCCATTTGATTGTGGTGGTGCTCAGCGTGAGCCCCTATGATCATCACGCAGTATAAGTATGGCAGTTTACGAAACCGCACATCTCGCAGCGCCATACATATATATACGGCGCATGTTGTGAAGAGATTAAAGGAAACCTCATATCTGATAATGCTACAAGCCTCCGCATATAGGGTTGATATGCAGATTATTATGGTTCTAAAGGTGCCCAAACGCTGTTCTGTAATTGCAGCACCTGGGAGAAAATTAATTTTATTTCTCCTTTTTTAGTCATGCAGGCAAGCCAAGAGAGATTATGTTACTGGTCTCGGTGGTGGAACCTCTGTGCTTTGATGCAAGGAGGGACCAGAGGGGCGTAACTAAGTGCCTATTCGGACTGACCCAGGTCACACGCGGCTTAGTCGACTCCGTGAACCAAGGAGGGACCGGGCAGGTGAACCAGGTGCCACTCTGGGACCGACCTTGTGAGAGCAGGTGACTCCCACAGGTCAGATGACAGGAGCTGACCGGTACAGCGGATGAGCACGGCAGGTAGGCTGGCGGGTGATCCAGGTAGACAAGCAGACGGGTACGGCGGATAACCAGACAGGTACTCTGGGTAAACGAGCAGGCGGGTACGGCAGGGGCAGGTAACTGGCAGATGCTCCGGGCTGGCAAGCTGGCGAGCACGGCAGGTAACTGGCAGGTGCTCCGGTTAGGCAGGCAGGAGGTCACGGCAGGTAACTGGCTGGCGGGCACACCGGGTAACTGGCAGGTGCTCCGGGTAGGCAGGCTGGCGGGCACGGCTAATAGACAGACTAGCGGGCAGGACTATTAGACAGACTGGCGGGCAAGGAACCTGAGGGCTGAGGAGAGTGTTAGCACACAAACAACAACCTTGCACAGGCACCTCCATTTTGAAGGAGGTGCTTAATAAAGGGGCAGTCCTCTGGCCATTGGCCGGGGACTCTTTAGGACGGTGCGTGCGGCCCCTTTAAGAGGGAGGGAGCGCGCGCCCTAAGCACAGTGCCCGGGAAGCTGCGCACAGTGCGCGCCTTAGCAGCAGGGGAACAGGAAGACGCCGGACTGGGCCGCGACGGTGAGGGGAACGGCGTCTCTGCCCAGCAGAAGGCAGAGACGCCGATGCTACAGTACCCCCCCCCCTTTACGCCCCCTCTTCTTTAAGCCCGTGAGAAATTTTTCTAGAAGATGAGGGGCATGAATGTTCTCCCTGGGCTCCCAAGACCTCTCCTCAGGGCCAAACCCCTTCCAATCCACAAGAAAGAAAGTCTTTCCTCTTAACCTCTTGGTGGCCAAAATGTTTTCTACCTCAAAGACGTCCTCAGCGGAGACTGGAGCTGGGGTGGTACCTGGATCGTCAGAGAAAGAATTAAGGACAACCGGTTTGAGGAGAGACACGTGAAAAGAGTTGGGAATCCGTAAGGAGTCCGGGAGTTTCATCTTGTAAACCACCGGATTAATTTGATTCAGAACCTTGAATGGACCGATGAATCTCGGACCCAACATGTAAGATGGTATCTTAAGACGAACATATTTGGAAGAAAGCCAGACCTTGTTTCCCGGACGGAATTGAGGTGGATCCAGACGTCTCATATCAGCATGCTTCTTCATCCACTCCGAGGACTGAAGAAGCGCAGATCTAGTGTCTTCCCAAAGTGCAGAAAATTCGCTGACTAGAGACTCCACGGCAGGATTGTCCACTGAAGAGGAGACGGGAAATGGAATCCGGGGGCGTTGACCGTAGACCACAAAAAACTGTTTTAGCAGAAGACTCGCTCTCATGGTTGGTATAGGAAGACTCGGCCCTGGGCAGGAGCTCAACCCAATCGCTATGGTGAGCGTTGACAAAGTGTCAAAGAAAACTAGTGAGGATTTGATTGATGCGTTTCACTTGGCCATTGGACTGAGGATGATAGGCCGAAGAAAAATCCAAGGATACATCCAGCAGCTTGCACGTAGCTCTCCAGAAGCGCGAAGTGAATTGAACTCCGCGATCCGAGAGAATGTGGAGGGGGGTAAGCTGTGAAGACGGAAGATGTGATGGATGAAGTCCTTAGCCAACACTGGTGCAGATGGAAGACCAGGCAAGGGAATTAAGTGGTCCATCTTAGAAAAGCGGTCAGCGACCACCCAAATGACTGTACAATCGGCAGAAATAGGGAGATCCGTGATGAAGTCCATTGCGATATGTTGCCATGGAGCGGAAGGCACAGGAAGAGGAAGACGACAACCGGCTGGAAGGTGCCTAGGTATCTTGTTAAGGGCACAAGAGGAACAAGCTGCGACAAATTCCGCAACATCCTTGCGCAGGGTGGGCCACCAATAATGTCAGGCAATGAGCAGAAATGTCTTCCTCTGGCCGGCATGACCAGCAAGTTTGGACGAATGACCCCACAGTAAAACTTTCCTCCGATCCTGAACTGCTACAAAGGTCTTACCGGTAGGTAGATGAGACAGGTCAAACGGAGCAACAGTCATTATTTTGGAGGGATCAATGATATGTAGAGGCTCCTCCTCCTGGTGGGTAGACAAAAATGAATGGGATAGTGCGTCAGCTTTAATTTTCTTGTCTGCCGGGCGGTAGTGAAGAGTAAAGCAGAATCGAGCGAAGAATAGTGACCATCTGGCATCACCCGGGTTTAGTCTTTGGGCATTCTGCAAATAAGTGAGGCTTTTATGGTCTGTGTAGATGACCACCGGGTGCAGAGCCCCCTCCAGCAAGTAGCACCACTACTCCAGCGCTAATTTGATGGCCAGCAGCTCCTGATTAGAGATGAGCGGTGTTCGACTAGAACTGTTCGCCAATCTCAAATTCGAGCTGTTTTGGGCGGTGTTCGAGTTGTTCGACGAACCCGAACGATTTGCAAAAAATTCGGCTGTTCGAGGTTATGTTCGATAACTGTTCGTGCACCAAAAGCGTGTCCTGCATGTCTGGTGCTATTTAGAGCACCAATCATGCAGGGATTGTCTGCCACTCACTGTAATGCCACAGCCATGGTGGTTGTGGCATTACAGTGATTGCCCAAATCGATGGGAACAGTGCCAACAGTGAAACATGAAAAGCCGGCAATTCAGCAGCGGCATACACCGGTACCCGACAATTTAGAACCGAAAGAATAGAGCTTCACACATAGATTAGATAGATATAAACATGTCAGCCACATATATACGAAGTACAGTGAAAGTGCTGCTTACTGTACTTGTCATTTAGCGTAAAGGATTTATCAAAAAAAATAATAGTGTTTTCATGCACCGTCTCTTTAAAAAAGCCGGCCGGCAATTCAGCAGCGGTACCCGACAATTTATAACAGACAGAATAGAGCTTCACACATAGATTAGATAGATAGAAACATGTCAGTCACATATATATGAAGTACAGTGATAGTGTTGGTTACTGTACTTGTCATTTAGTATTAAAATAAAGGATTTATTATTAAAAAAATTGGCGTGGGGTTCCCCTTAATTTTAGGCTCTAGCGGAGGTTAAGCAGACGGCTGGGGCAGATGTTTGAAGCCTGGGAAGGGGGTAATACCCACGGAGCTTCCCAGGCTACTAATATCAGCCCCCAGCTGAATACATAGCCTTTACTAGCTATTAAAATGGGGGACACCCCAAAAAAAATGACGTGGGGTCCCCCCTAATTTAATAGCTAGCAAAGGCTAGGCAGACAGCTGGGGGCTGATATTAATAGCCCAGGAAGGGAGCCATGAATATTGGCCCCCTCCCAGGCTAGAAACACCAGCCGTCAGCCGCCCCAGAAATGGCGCATTCATAGGATGCGCCAATTCTGGCACTTAGCCTCGCTCTTCCACGCTGCCCTGGTGCGGTGGCAGGGGGTAATAGGGTTGGAGTTGATGTCAGCTTATAATGCCAGCTGACATCAAGCCCAGGTTAGTAATGGAGAGGCGTCTATAAGACACCCCCATTACTAACCCCATAGTCAAAGTTAAAAAAAACACAAACACCCAGAATAAAGTCCTTTAATTGAAATAAAGACACAATCCTTTATTGTTCTAAATTAAACCATACTTACCGTCACGCCCATTCCAGCTGAAGCCAACGATCTCCTGCAATAAAAGAAAAATAATAAAGCAACCTCATCCTTACCTTTCCATGGTTCCCACGACAGCTTCAGCTCTGCTACATCGAGATGACAGGCTGGACCGCAGCAGAACGCTGCCATCCAGCCTCTCATCCCGCAGACACTGAGAAGCGCAGGCTTGCTTGCGCTGCTCAGCGTCTCTCTGTGACGACATCCAGATGAGCCGAGTTCATGTCCAATGAACTCGGCTCACCTCATGCACGTCACTGACAGCGTGGGAAAATTCTCACGCTGAAGCGGTGAGTGCAGGAGAATTCTCCCACGCTGTCAGTGACGTGCATAAGGTGAGCTCATGACCAATGAACTCAGCTCACCTCCTGCATGTCACTGACAGCGTGGGAGAATTCTCCTGCACTCAGCGCTTCAGCGTGAGAATTCTCCCACGCTGAAGCGCTGAGTGCAGGAGAATTTTCCCACGCTGTCAGTGACGTGCATAAGGTGAGCTCATGTCCAATGAACTCAGCTCACCTCCTGCACGTCACTGACAGCGTGGGAGAATTCTCCTGCACTCAGCGCTTCAGTGTGAGAATTCTCCCACGCTGAAGCGCTGAGTGCAGGAGAATTTTCCCACGCTGTCAGTGACGTGCATGAGGTGAGCCGAGTTCATTGGACATTAACTCGGCTCATCTGGATGCCCTCACAGAGAGACACTGTGGAGCGCAAGCAAGCCTGCGCTTCTCAGTGTCTGCGGGATGAGAGGCTGGATGGCAGCGTTCTGCTGCGGTCCAGCCTGTCATCTCGATGTAGCAGAGCTGAAGCTGTCATGGGAACCATGGAAAGGTAAGGATGATGTTGCTTTATTATTTTTCTTTTATTTCAGGAGATCGTTGGCTTCAGCTGGAATGGGCGTGATGGTAAGTATGGTTTAATTTAGAACAATAAAGAATTGTGTGTTTATTTCAATTAAAGGACTTTTTTCTGGGTGTTGTGTTTTTTTTAAATACTTTACTAGAAATTCATGGTGGTCATGTCTAATATTGGCGTGACCCCATGAATTTCGGGCTTAGGGCCAGCTGATAATGCCAAGCTGGCCCTAACCCCTTTATTACCCAGTGAGCCACCGCATCAGGGCCCTGGATGAGTTGGGTACAGCGCCAGAAGATGGCGCTTCTATGAACGCGCCATTTTCCGGGGTGGCTGCGGACTGCAATTTGCAGCGGGGGTGGCCCAGAAAGCTTGGGCCTCCCTGCGCTGCGGATTCCAGCCCCCAGCTGCCTAGTTGTACCTGGCTGGACACAAAAACAGGGCGAAGCCCCACGTCAATTTTCTTTAAATTATTTCATGAAATAATTAAGAAAAAAATGGCTTCCCTATATTGTTGTGTCCGGCCAGGTACAAATAGGCAGCTGGTGGTTGGGGGCAGCCCGTTCCTGCCTGCTGTACCTGGCTGGACACAAATATAGTGCGAAGCCCCACGTCAATTTTTTTTAAATTATTTCATGAATTTCCTGAAATAATTTAAAAAAATTGAAGTGGGGCTTCGCACTATATTTGTGTCCAGCCAGGTACAGCAGGCAGGAACGGGCTGCCCCCAACCACCAGCTGCCTATTTGTACCTGGCCGGACACAACAATATAGGGAAGGCCTTTTTTTCTTAATTATTTCATGAATTTCATGAAATAATTAAAAAAAAAGTACGTGGGGCTTCGCCCTATTTTTGTGTCCAGCCAGGTACAACTAGGCAGCTGGGGGCTGGAATCTGCAGCGCAGGGAGGCCCAAGCTTTCTGGGCCCCCCCCCCCCCGCTACAAATTGCAGTCCGCAGCCACCCCGGAAAATGGCGCGTTCATAGAAGCGCCATCTTCTGGCGCTGTACCCAACTCATCCAGGGCCCTGGTGCGGTGGCTCACTGGGTAATAAAGGGGTTAGGGCCATCTTGGTATTATCAGCTGGCCCCAAGCCCAAAATTCATGGGGTCACGCCAGTATTAGACATGACCGCCATGAATTTCTAGTAAAGTATTTAAAAAAAACACAACACCCAGAATAAAGTCCTTTAATTGAAATAAAGACACTTGTTCTAAATTAAACCATACTTACCATCACACCCATTCCAGCTGAAGCCAACGATCTCCTGCAATAAAAGAAAAATAATAAACCAACCTCATCCTTACCTTTCCATGGTTCCCACGACAGCTTCAGCTCTGCTACATCGAGATGACTGGCTGGACCGCAGCAGAACGCTGCCATCCAGTCTGTCATCCCGCAGACACTGAGAAGCGCAGGCATGCTTGCGCTCCTCACTGTCTCGCTGTGACGGCATCCAGATGAGCCGAGGTCATGTCCAATGAACTCGGCTCACCTCATGCACGTCACTGACAGCGTGGGAAAATTCTCACGCTGAAGTGCTGAGTGCAGGAGAATTCTCCCACGCTGTCAGTGATGTGCATGAGGTGAGCTCATGTCCAATGAACTCAGCTCACCTCCTGCACGTCACTGACAGCGTGGGAAAATTCTCCTGCAATCAGCGCTTCAGCGTGAGAATTTTCCCACGCTGTCAGTGACGTGCATGAGGTGAGCCGAGTTCATTGGACATGAACTCGGCTCATCTGGATGTCGTCACAGAGAGACGCTGAGCAGCGCAAGCAAGCCTGCGCTTCTCAGTGTCTGCGGGATGACAGGCTGGATGGCAGCGTTCTGCTGCGGTCCAGCCTGTCATCTCGATGTAGCAGAGCTGAAGCTGTCGTGGGAACCATGGAAAGGTAAGGATGAGGTTGCTTTATTATTTTTCTTTTATTGCAGGAGATCGTTGGCTTCAGCTGGAATGGGCGTGATGGTAAGTATGGTTTAATTTAGAACAATAAAGGATTGTGTCTTTATTTCAATTAAAGGACTTTATTCTGGGTGTTTGTGTTTTTTTTAACTTTGACTATGGGGTTAGTAATGGGGGTGTCTTATAGACGCCTCTCCATTACTAACCTGGGCTTGATGTCAGCTGGCATTATAAGCTGACATCAACCCCAACCCTATTTCCCCCTGCCACCGCACCAGGGCAGCGTGGAAGAGCGAGGCTAAGTGCCAGAATTGGCGCATCCTATGAATGCGCCATTTCTGGGGCGGCTGACGGCTGGTGTTTCTAGCCTGGGAGGGGGCCAATATTCATGGCTCCCTTCCTGGGCTATTAATATCAGCCCCCAGCTGTCTGCCTAGCCTTTGCTAGCTATTAAATTAGGGGGGACCCCACGTCATTTTTTTTGGGGGGTCCCCCATTTTAATAGCTAGTAAAGGCTATGTATTCAGCTGGGGGCTGATATTAGTAGCCTGGGAAGCTCCGTGGGTATTACCCCCTTCCCAGGCTTCAAACATCTGCCCCAGCCGTCTGCTTAACCTCCGCTAGAGCCTAAAATTAAGGGGAACCCCACGCCAATTTTTTTAATAATAAATCCTTTATTTTAATACTAAATGACAAGTACAGTAACCAACACTATCGCTGTACTTCATATATATGTGACTGACATGTTTCTATCTATCTAATCTATGTGTGATGCTCTATCTTTCTGTTCTAAATTGTCGGGTACCGCTGCTGAATTGCCGGCCGGCTTTTTTAAAGAGACAGTGCATGAAAACACTAATATTTTTTTTAATAAATTCTTTACACTAAATGACAAGTGCAGTAACCAACACTGTCACTGTGCTTCTTATATGTGTGACTGACATGTTTCTATCTATCTAATCTATGTGTGATGCTCTATTCCTTCTTGTCTAAATTGTCGGGTACCGGTGTATGCCGCTGCTGAATTTGCCGGCCGGCTTTTTTAAAGAGAGTGTCTTCTGAGCAGTTTGTCAGCTTTTGGACACCTTTGCAGGTGTTTTCTATGTGTTTCTATGTGTTTTTGTTTGCCTGCCATTGGTTTTAACGGTCTTCGACGGTGTTCTAAGGTGTTCGACGAACAGTTCGACGAACAGTTCCTCGAACATCCCGGTGTTCGACGAACCGAACCGAACCCGAACACTACGGGGGTGGCTCAACACTACTCCTGATCTCCTATGGAGTAGTTACACTCAGACAAGGAGAAGAGCTTGGAGAAGAAGCAGCAAGTTACCATTCTCCCGGATGAGGATTTCTGGGTGAGCACTGCTCCGGCCCTGGAGGAGGAGGAATTAACCTCCAGGAAGAACTGCTTGTTGCAATCTGGACCGTGTAGCACTGGAGAGGAGGAGAAGGCTTGTTTTAGGGAGACGAAGGCTTTCTCCGCCTCGGAAGACCACTCCCTGGGATTTGCTCCTTTACGGGTGAGAGCAGAGATGGGAGCAGTCCGGGAGGAAAAATGAGGGATGAAGAGGCGGTAATAGTTTGCGAAACCCAGAAACCGTTGAATCGCCTTCAATCGCCCGGTCGGGTACACTTTAAGACGACTGACACCTTCTCGGGATCCATGTGCAGAACGGTCTCAGAAATGATGTAACCAAGAAACGCCAAGGAGGTCTGCTCAAAGAGGCATTTCTTGTATTTAGCATACAGGCGATTCTTCCGGAGCCTCGGCAGAACCTGACGAACATACCTCCGGTGTGAAGGCAGATCCAGGGAGAACACCAAGATGTCATCCAGGTACACCACCACGCAGGAATACAGGAGATCTCGGAAGATGTCGTTAACTAGCTCCTGGAAGACGGATGGAGCATTACAGAGACCAAAGGGCATCACGCGGTATTCATAGCGGCCGTCCCGGGTGTTGAATGCCATCTTCCACTCGTCTCCCTGGTGAATCTGGACCAGATTGTACGCCCCCGAAGATCGAGCTTGGTGAAGATCTTCGCTCCTTTTAGGCGGTCAAACAACTCCGAGATGAGAGGCAGGGGGTACTTATTTTTTATGGTAATCTGGTTTAGACCCCTATAGTCAATACAGGGACTAAGTGAGCCGTCTTTCTTCTTGACGAAGAAGAATCCTGCTCCAGCCGGAGAGGTGGATTTCCGGATAAATCCCTTAGTAAGATTCTCCTCAATGTACTCAGACATAGCGCGGGTTTCGGCCAACGACAAGGGATAGATTCGCCCACAAGGAAGTGAGGCACCAGGCATTAGGTCGATTGGGTCCGCTTGCACTTGAAATGTGGCCTTTTAGGCTCGTGGAGGCAGAAGCTTTTCACAACCTCATGCCTCGTGTCCATACTCGATCCCCAGCTGCCACTATTTCTCCCGGTGTTGTCTCCGCCTTCTACAAGCGCAGGTCCCTGAACATTACTGCTGGTACTTTTCTGTGGGAATTTGCTTGCTTCCTACCAGCCTGGAATATTTCCAGTAAACTATGGTATGACACCTTGGTATTAGCACTGCCCCCAGTACCAGTAGCGAAGACATCCCCAATTTCCTTCTCAGGAATTTTATTTGGTAGACTGAGTGGCTGCCCAAATACATTAGTTTCTCACAAAGGAGCTGAAGATAGAGTGGCAGTAGGTACAAGTTTCTCCAGCCTGTTAGATATTAGAGGGTGAACGGCAGCACATTGGATCAGTGGTTAGCACTGACACCTTGAAGCGCTGGGTTCCTGGGTTCAAATCCCAGCAAGGACAACATCTGCAAGGACTTTGTATGCTCTCCCCGTGTCTGCACCTCAGTAAAAAAGCAGCCATAGAGTGTTTGGGATCCTTCCCACACACTTTTCTTAGCCAGGGCTGCTTCTCGGCAGGGTTGGACGGTCCCACCAGAGAATCCTCTGGTGTGCCCTGGATTCTACCTCAGGAGAGTTCATGATAGCGCTAACTTTGCAGCTGCTATGGGGCTCTTGAGCGGGGGAGAAAGGTGAGCCCTCAGAATCAAATCCTCTGGTGGGCACAATGTTTTTCAATCTGAAACAGCTTCTCAGTGGGAGTTGTATTTCACCACAGCCATATTCTTTAGCTCGGTGAAAGGACTGGCATAGAGGGAAACAGTATCTACTCCGGCTGTCATTTCTCCATCACCAGGTTCCGCCCATTGTCACACATGACCATGCCTGGCTGTATGTTCAGCGGTGAGAGCCACAGATCAGGCTGCTGTGTTACAGCTTTCAACAACTCTGCAGCTATGGGCGGTTTGTCACCTAAGCATTAAGCATATTATCTTTAGCACAGCCTGTTGCTGTAGCTTTTTGCCACTTTTTTATTATTATTTTCAAAGGTGTTCAGTAAAGGGGTTAACTAGTGTGACAGTTTTATAGGTCAGGTCGTTCCGGATGCGGCGATACCAAATATTTGTACTTTGTTTATTTTTGTTTTTACATAAATAAATGTATTTATTGGATTCATATATTTTCTTTTTTTGTACTTTATTTTCTGATTTTGTTTTTCAATACTATTTTTACAATTTTTTTAAACTTTTTTTTAGTTTTTTATCTTGTCTCAGGATGGGACATCAATCTTTCCCTGACCTGATCGCCGATCTAATATACTGCAATGCTTTTGCATTGCAAGGCATTAGATCAGCCTCTCGCAGTTAGGCTATGTGCCCACGATGCAGAAATGAAGCAGAAAATTTCTGCAGCATTTCTGCATCTCCCTGGCAGAAAAAATGCATGCAGACTTGTGCATGCATTTTTCCTGCAGAATACATGCGGATCCACATGCGGATTCACTTGCGTTTCCGCATGCAGATTGAGGCTGTGTGCCCACGTAGCATTTTTCAAGCGTTTTTGATGCGGAATTTCCGCAGCGTAAACGCTTGAAAAACGCTTGGTAACACGCACCCCATGGTCCCCAATGGGATTCCGCAAGTTCTATGCACATGCTGCGGATTTTTCCGCAGCGTTTATGCTGCGTTCAAAAATCCGCAGCATGTCATTTAATTTTGCGTTTCCGCAAGCAGAATTGCCTTTGTTCAATGCATAAAAAACGCAAGGCAATTCCGCATGTGGAAAACGCGTGATAAACGCGCGAAAAACGCGCGATAAACGCGTGCGGAATTCCGCATGCGTTTTTCCGGGAGAGGACTTGCATTTATGCAGCAGAAATTTTCTGCTTCATAAATGCAACGTGGGCACATAGCCTGACAAGCGCTTTCCATGCGATAGCATCACTTGGAAAGTGCTTGACAACTAGGTCACACTGTATAAATCCATGCAAACAGCATGGATTTATACAGCGTGAACCGTAAAAATTAAAACAAATAAAGCTATACTCACCCCCGAGGCCCCGGCGTGTGCTGCAGCAGTCGTCCTGGCTTCTTCCGGGTTGCCGGCACATCGCGAGACAGAGCGGTGAAGGGCCTGCGGTCACATGACTGTGACATCACCGCAGGTCCTCAAGCGATGCGGCATTCAGAGAGAAGACGCCGGACAGGTGAATATAACTTTGTTATTTTATTCTTTTTTTACAGGTAGAATGGTACCCAGGTCTGGAGGAGAGTCTCCTCTCCTCCAGAACTGGGTACCATCCGCACATAGAGACGCATAGAAGCTGCTTGTAAAAATGTACAGTCGCGGTTTCTATGCGACTCAATGCAAGTCAATGGCGGGAGTTCCGCTGCGCTTCCGCAAAATTAAATGACATGCTGCGGATTTTTGTACGCAGCATAACCGCTGCGGAAAAATCCGCAGCATGTGCATAGAACATGCGGAATCCCCTTGGGGACCATGGGGTGCGGATTACCTAGCGTTTCACAAGCGTTTATGCTGCGGAAATTCCGCAGCATAAACGCTTGAAAAACGCTACGTGGGTACTCAGCCTTAGGGAGGAGGCTCACAGCAGGAGCTTACAGGCCACCATCCCTGGGTGACCCTGCAGCTATCTTTCGGCCCTGGATTACCATGGAGACCATCGGCACAATGCGATCGCAATCTTGTTGTGCCAATGGGAGTATAGAACGAGCTCCCTCCCTCTGCGATGCCAATCAATGTCGCTGTCACTATTGACCGTGGCATCACAGGATTTAAGTGCCCGTGAACAGCACCAGCACCGATCATGGGCGCTGTTGCAGGGAGTCAGCTCTCATATAGAGCTGACACCACATTTGATTGTGGTGGTGCTCAGCGTGAGTCCCTATGATAATCACGCAGTATAAGTATGGCAGTTTGCGAAACCGCACATCTCGCAGCGCCATACATATATATGACTCGCCCCCTGGGCCCAGCGTACACGTGTAGTGGGTTACCCGGAACCAGGTCTCTGGGGAATGCTGGGGTTTGTAGTCTCCGTGGCGGCGACCCGGTCCCGTGGCTCAGGGTGGTCAAACCAGTGGCAGTCTATTTGTAAGGTTTTAAGTTAATTGTCCGACTACGCCACCCGTGGATTGCGGTCAGTGCGAACCGCCGCTGCAAGGCAGACCGCTGGGGCTGATGGTGTATGCAGCTGAGGTAGTGTAACTGGAAGAGTGCAGCCCCAGGGCAGTGTAATAGAAGGTGGGGGTGATGGTGCTGGCGTCCCAGCACTAATAGTGCTGGTGCGGCGATGAAGCACAGAGACGTGGGGTTGCAGTTCAAATGCTTTACTCACAGTTCTTTATATTCCAAATCACTTCGGTACCGGTAGTGACTGCCCAAGTCGCGCTGCGTCCACCAGGCAAGGGGCTCGGCCAACCCCCTGGCAATTCCAGAGTGTGGCACAGGACTCCCTTCTATTCCCTTCTCTGGCCGTGCCCCACCAGTGACACTACGTCTGTCCAGCTCCCGCGGGCCTTCTCTTGTGAGGGCTTTCTAGTAGGTGTAGTGAGGGGTCGCACCAAGATGTGATCACGACCGCCGGTCCTTGGCTGAGGATTAGTCGCCTCCACCAACTTGGGATCCGGTACCCTGTTCTGCCAACCCGTCACCCGCAATCTCCTGGGCCTTTGGGGTTCCTTCTGCCCTCATGTCTCTGGGCCTCTCCTAGTGTTCTGTTTCTTTCTTCCTTTCCTTTCTGTTCCTTGCTGTTTCTCTTCCTCTCTGCGGTTTCTGGCTTTCGCTCCAGGCCTGCCTCATGGAGATGGGCCCAGACTGAGCCACAGCTCCCTGTCAGCCCTCTCCGGCTGAGCTCCTCTCCTCTTCTCGTCCTGACTGAACTTCTCGGAACTCACTCTCTGTCCTAAGATGGTGCCCACCTTATATACCTCCCTCTAGAACATGAGCCCAGGTGACTTGCAACCAATGAGCTCCTACCTATGCCCAGAGACCGTCCCCTCCTGCTCCTACATCACTGGGTTTTCCTCCCCCCTCCCCACTCCAGCCAGGGACAGATGCTGTCGTGCCTGCACTTCTGTCTAGTGGGAGCACCGTTGAGCTGTCCCTCGGAAATGGGGTGTGTGTGATGCATGCAGCCTACCGAGCCCTGGTCCACCCTCCATCCTTACCCGGGAGTGGAATATCACACCTCTGGTTTGAGGTGCAATACCCCTGTAGCAGCCGAACCCTCGGGGCGCTACATATATATGGCGCATGTTGTGAAGAGATTAAAGGAAACCTCATATCTGATAATGCTACAAGCCTCAGCATATAGGGTTGATATGCAGATTATTATGGTTCTAAAGGTGCCCAAACGCTGTTCTGTAATTGCAGCACCTGGGAGAAAATTAATTTTATTTCTCCTTTTTTAGTCATGCAGGCAAGCCAAGAGAGATTATGTTACTGGTCTCGGTGGTGGAACCTCTGTGCTTTGATGCAAGGAGGGAACAGAGGGGCGTAACTAAGTGCCTATTCAGACTGACCCAGGTCACACGGCGGCTTAGTCGACTCCGTGAACCAAGGAGGGACCGGGCAGGTGAACCAGGTGCCACTCTGGGACCGACCTTGTGTGAGAGCAGGTGACTCCCACAGGTCAGATGACAGGAGCTGACCGGTACAGCGGATGAGCATGGCAGTTAGGCTGGCGGGTGATCCAGGTAGACAAGCAGACGGGTACGGCGGATAACCAGACAGGTACTCTGGGTAAACGAGCAGGCGGGTACGGCAGGGGCAGGTAACTGGCAGATGCTCCGGGCTGGCAAGCTGGCGAGCATGGCAGGTAACTGGCAGGTGCTCCGGTTAGGCAGGCAGGAGGTCACGGCAGGTAACTGGCTGGCGGGCACAGCAGATAACTGGCAGGTGCTCCGGGTAGGCAGGCTGGTGGGCACGGCTAATAGACAGACTGGCAGGCAAGGAACCTGAGGGCTGAGGAGAGTGTTAGCACACCAACAACAACCTTGCACAGGCACCTCCATTTTGAAGGAGGTGCTTAATATACTGGCAGTCCTCCGGCCATTGGCCGGGGACTCTTTAGGACGGCGCGTGCGGCCCCTTTAAGAGGGAGGGAGTGCGCGCGCCCTAAGCACAGTGCCCAGGAAGCTGCGCACAGTGCGCGCCTTGGCAGCAGGGGAACAGGAAGACGCCGGACTGGGCCGCGACGGTGAGGGGAACGGCATCTCTGCCCAGCAGAAGGCAGAGACGCCGATGCTACAGTACCCCCCCCTTTACACCCCATCTTCTTTAAGCCCGCGAGAAATTTTTCTAGAAGATGAGGGGCATGAATGTTCTCCCTGGGCTCCCAAGACCTCTCCTCAGGGCCAGACCCCTTCCAATCCACAAGAAAGAAAGTCTTTCCTCTTAAGCTCTTGGTGGCCAAAATGTTTTCTACCTCAAAGACGTCCTCAGCGGAGACTGGAGCTGGGGTGGTACCTGGATCGTCAGAGAAAGAATTAAGGACAACCGGTTTGAGGAGAGACACGTGAAAGGAGTTGGAAATCCGTAAGGAGTCCGGGAGTTTCAGCTTGTAAACCACCGGATTAATTAATTTGATTCAGAACCTTGAAAGGACCGATGAATCTCGGACCCAACTTGTAAGATGGTATCTTAAGACGAAAATATTTGGAAGAAAGCCAGACCTTGTTTCCCGGACGGAATTGAGGTGGATCCAGACGTCTCATATCAGCATGCTTCTTCATCCGCTCCGAGGACTGAAGAAGCGCAGATCTAGTGTCTTCCCAAATTGCAAAAAATTCGCTGACTAGAGACTCCACGGCAGGATTGTCCACTGAAGAGGAGACGGGAAATGGAATCCGGGGGCGTTGACCGTAGACCACAAAAAACAGTTTTAGCAGAAGACTCGCTCTCATGGTTGGTATAGGAAGACTCGGTCCTGGGCAGGAGCTCAACCCAATCGCTATGGTGAGCGTTGACAAAGTGTCAAAGAAAACTAGTGAGGATTTGATTGATGCGTTCCACTTGGCCATTGGACTGAGGATGATAGGCCGAAGAAAAATCCAAGGATACATCCAGCAGCTTGCACGTAGCTCTCCAGAAGCGCGAAGTGAATTGAACTCCGCGATCCGAGAGAATGTGGAGGGGGGTAAGCTGAGAAGACGGAAGATGTGATGAATGAAGTCCTTAGCCAGCACTGGTGCAGACAGAAGACCAGGCAAGGGAATTACGTGGTCCATCTTAGAAAAGCGGTCAGCGACCACCCAAATGACAGTACAATCGGCAGAAATAGGGAGATCCGTGATGAAGTCCATTGCGATATGTTGCCATGGAGCGGAAGGCACGGGAAGAGGAAGACGACAACCGGCTGGAAGGTGCCTAGGTATCTTGTTAAGGGCACAAGAGGAACAAGCCGCGACAAATTCCGCAACATCCTTGCACAGGGTGGGCCACCAATAATGTCAGGCAATGAGCAGAAATGTCTTCCTCTGGCCGGCATGACCAGCAAGTTTGGACGAATGACCCCACAGTAAAACTTTCTTCCGATCCTGAACTACTACAAAGGTCTTACCGGTAGGTAGATGAGACAGGTCAAACGGAGCAACAGTCATTATTTTGGAGGGATCAATGATATGTAGAGGCTCCTCCTCCTGGTAGGTAGACAAAAATGAATGGGATAGTGCGTCAGCTTTAATTTTCTTGTCTGCCGGGCGGTAGTGAAGAGTAAAGCAGAATCGAGCGAAGAATAGTGACCATCTGGCATGACCCGGGTTTAGTCTTTGGGCATTCTGCAAATAAGCGAGGTTTTTATGGTCTGTGTAGATGACCATCGGGTGAAGAGCCCCCTCCAGCAAGTAGCACCACTCCTCCAGCGCTAATTTGATGGCCAGCAGCTCCCGATCTCCTATGGAATAGTTACACTCAGACAAGGAGAAGAGCTTGGAGAAGAAGCAGCAAGTTACCATTCTCCCGGATGAGGATTTCTGGGTGAGCACTGCTCCAGCCCTGGAGGAGGAGGAATTTACCTCCAGGAAGAACTGCTTGTTGCAATCTGGACGGTGTAGCACTGGAGCGGAGGAGAAGGCTTGTTTTAGGGAGACGAAGGCTTTCTCCGCCTCGGAAGACCACTCCCTGGGATTTGCTCCTTTACGGGTGAGAGCAGAGATGGGAGCAGTCCGGGAGGAAAAATGAGGGATGAAGAGGCGGTAATAGTTTGCGAAACCCAGAAACCGTTGAATCGCCTTCAATCCCCCGGTCGGGTACACTTTAAGACGGCTGACACCTTCTCGGGATCCATGTGCAGAACGGTCTCAGAAATGATGTAACCAAGAAACGCCAAGGAGGTCTGCACAAAGAGGCATTTCTTGTATTTAGCATACAGGCGATTCTTCCAGAGCCTCAGCAGAACCTGACGAACATACCTCCGGTGTGAAGGCAGATCCAGGGAGAACACCAAGATGTCGTCCAAGTACACCACCACGCAGGAATACAGGAGATCTCGGAAGATGTCGTTGACTAGCTCCTGGAAGACGGCTGGAGCATTACAGAGACCAAAGGGCATCACGCGGTATTCATAGTGACCGTCCTGGGTGTTGAATGCCATCTTGCACTCGTCTCCCTGGTGAATCTGGACCAGATTGTACGCCCCCGAAGATCGAGCTTGGTGAAGATCTTCGCTCCTTTTAGGCGGTCAAACAACTCCGAGATGAGAGGCAGGGGGTACTTATTTTTGATGGTAATCTGGTTTAGACCCCTATAGTCAATACAAGGACGAAGTGAGCCGTCTTTCTTCTTGACAAAGAATAATCCCGCTCCAGCCGGAGAGGTGGATATAGGATAAATCCCTTAGTAAGATTCTCCTCAATGTACTCAGACATAGCGCGGGTCTCGGCCAACGACAAGGGATAGATTCGCCCACAAGGAAGTGAGGCACCAGGCATTAGGTCGATTGGGTCCGCTTGCACTTGAAATGTGGCCTTTTAGGCTCGTGGAGGCGGAAGCTTTTCACAACCTCATGCCTCATGTCCATACTCGGTCCCCAGCTGCCACTATTTCTCCCGGTGTTGTCTCCGCCTTCTACAAGCGCAGGTCCCTGCTGGTACTTTTCTGTGGGAATTTGCTTGCTTCCTACCAGCCTGGAATATTTCCAGTAAACTATGGTATGACACCATGGTATTAGCACTGCCCCCAGTACCAGTAGCGAAGACATCCCCAATTTCCTTCTCAGGAATTTTATTTGGTAGACTGAGTGGCTGCCCAAATACATTAGTTTCACACAAAGGAGCTGAAGATAGAGTGGCAGTAGGTACAAGTTTCTCCAGCCTGTTAGACATTAGAGGGTGAACGGCAGCACATTGGATCAGTGGTTAGCAGTGAAGCCTTGCAGCACTGGGATCCTGGGTTTAAATCTCAGCAAGGACAACATCTGCAAGGACTTTGTATGTTCTCCCCATGTTTTCATCTCTTTAAAAAAGCAGCCATAGAGTGTTCGGGAACCTTCCCACACACTTTTCTTAGCCAGGACTGCTTCTCGGCAGGGATGGACGGTCTCACCAGAGAATCCTCTGGTGTGCCCTGGATTCTACCTCAGGAGAGTTCATGATAGAGCTAACTTTGCAGCTGCTATGGGGCTCTTGAGCGGGGGAGAAAGGTGAGCCTTCAGAATCAAATCCTCTGGTGGGCACAATGTTTTTCAATCTGAAACAGCTTCTCAGTGGGAGTTGTATTTCACCACAGCCATATTCTTTAGATCGGTGAAAGGACTGGCATAGAGGGAAACCGTATCTACTCCGGCTGTCATTTCTCCATCACCAGGTTCCGCCCATTGTCACACACGACCATGCCTGGCTGTATGTTCAGCGGTGAGAGCCACAGATCAGGCTGCCGTGTTACAGCTTTCAACAACTCTGCAGCGCTGGGCTGTTTGTCACCTAAGCATGTTATCTTTAGCACAGCCTGTTGCCGCTTGTCCAAGGCAGTGGTGCAGTGCTGTCAGCTTGTGACTGATGTGGTCATTTCGGAGATGGAGGAGGAGATGCAGGAGCTGAACAATGATTACATTGAGGTTACATTGGAGACGCTGTTTGTTATACTAAAGAAAGATCCTACTGTTTTGTTTTTTTTACGTTATTTTTTAAGACACCTGCATTCAGCAGGAAATGTCATTTTAACATTTTACAACCTTATCTGGCAATGTGGTGTGTGACACATCCTTTTTTATTTATGATGGAGGGACTCTGAAAGTCATAAAGCCTATTTTTATAGGGCCATCAGACGGCCCTTACTATTCTTAAAAGGCTAGCAGTCGGCCCTCGCTATTGTTAGAGAGCCATCAGCTGGCTATGCTTTGTTGTTCCCATTATTAACAAGTGGGACTCCTATACTGCTATTGCGTATGTAGTGACTGCAAAGACTGCCAAAAATTCGGACGCGACCCAATTCCCCTTTGAAGAGACATAGAGGAGGGTCTCAGTAAAAAAAATGTTCCCATTATAAAGGAGCGGGTCTTCTATAGTGGTAATGCCCATGCTATGACTGCAAGGGCTGCCAAAATTTGGGAAAAACCCCACTAACAATTTAAAGACACATAGAGCAGGGCCACAGTAACGAGTACGACATGTTCCTTTTAGAAAGGAGAGGGTCGCTATACAGTTATAGGGTATGCAGTGAGTCCAACGGCTGACCAATTTTAGGAAAAAACCCCACTAAGAATTTAAAGACACATAGCGCAGGGCCACAGTACCAAGTACGACATGTTCCCATTAGAAAGGAGAGAGTCTGCTATACAGTTATAGGGTATGCAGTGAGTCCAACGGCTGACCAAATTTAGGAAAAACCCCACTAATAATTTAAAGACACAAAGAGCAGGGCCACAGTAACGACAAATTCCCATTAGAAAGGACAGAGTGTCCCATAGTGTTGGCCTATGCAGTGAATGCAAGGGCTGCCAAAAATTGGGAGGCACTACAATGCCCCTTGGAAGAGACGTGGAGGAGGGCCTCATAAAAAAAATGTTACCATTAGAAAGGAGCGGGTCTCCTATACTTGTAATGCCCATGCACTAACTGTATGGGCTGACAAACATTTACCCCTGGGGGGGTGTACATGACTTCCCGCAGCTGATCTCTCCTTGTGAGCCGCACATGGCAGTGACGTCATGCACGGCTCACATGGAGAGATCAGTGCAGGCAGACAGGACGCAGCGCTGGAGGAGAGAAGAAAGGTGAGTAGTAGTGTTTATCTTTTTTTTTATGTGCAGCATGATGGGGATTAGGGGGACCATGCATACCAGGATAGGGATGAGGGGTGCCATACATACCAGGATGGGGATTAGGGGTACCATGCATACCAGGACGGGGATTAGGGGTACCATGCATACCAGGACGGGGATTAGGGGTGCCATGCATACCAGGACAGGGATGACGGGTGCCATGCATACCAGGACAGGGATGACGGGTGCCATGCATACCAGGACAGGGATGACGGGTGCCATGCATACCAGGACAGGGATGACGGGTGCCATGCATACCAGGACAGGGATGACGGGTGCCATGCATACCAGGACAGGGATGACGGGTGCCATGCATACCAGGACAGGGATGACGGGTGCCATGCATACCAGGACAGGGATGACGGGTGCCATGCATACCAGGACAGGGATGACGGGTGCCATGCATACCAGGACAGGGATGACGGGTGCCATGCATACCAGGACAGGGATGAGGGGTGCCATGCATACCAGGACAGGGGTGAGGGGTGCCATGCATACCAGGACAGGGGTGAGGGGTGCCATGCATACCAGGACAGGGGTGAGGGGTGCCATGCATACCAGGATGGAGGGATGCCAGGCATACCAGGATGGGGATGGGGACCACGCATAAAAGGAAGGGGGGGCATATATACCAGGATGGGGGATATTGTCAGAATTGGGGGACATTACCCCTATACCAGTGTCAGCAGAAGACCCCCTCCCCCTTAAAAGTGCATCATGACCACATTTTTTGCTTACATTTTTTTTTTATTTTTCTCCTCTAAAACCTAGGTGCGTCTTATGGTCCGGTGTGTCTTATAGTCCGAAAAATACGGTATATGTGATCCGTGTGACGGACAATCCACAGTTTTAAATACCTGGCCTGTAGGTAATTATTTTGAACAACAAACTGGTGTCAATTGCTTCACTGACACACTGAAATTTTTTTTAATGGAGGCCAGAAATGGCAGTATTTTCAGAGCAATTATATGTGATCCGTGTGATGGACAAACCACAGTTTTAAATAGCTGGATTTTTAGCGCTGTAATATGGAAAGGACCTGGCTGTATTCTGCAGTGCCAACAAGCAAATGACGCAGAAAAACTGTGTTCTATGGATTGCTTTTTAAGCAAATAATGAAGATTGAGATCCCAAAAAAATGATTCCTGGCCCCTGAGACCTGTGCCTATTTCTAGAAATATCTAACAGCAGCAGCAGACAGAACTGGAATCGAGCCTCTTGTCCTATGTGCACTGCAGTCTGCTATATACACCGCCTGCCTGATATCTCTGCAGATGGATTAGTCCTCAGAAGGACTGTTTGTTGAGATGGATATGTGTCTCTAATATACTTTGGTACACCTACACTAACTAGAAACAAGCAAATCTCTCCCTAGCTCAGCAGCACCTATCCCTACACTGTCTGATTCCGGAATGACTGTGACGAGCATGGCGGCGCCAGGTCTGTTATAGACCTGATGATGCTGTGCGGCCAGCCAATCACTGTAATGCCACAACCAACAAGGATACGGTATTACAGTGAGTGGCAGGCAATCCCTGCATGTTCATTGGCGCTCTAAAGAGCACCAAACATGCAGGGAGGAGACCCGAGCTCCCGCCGAGCAACCCCAGAAATACTCGGCGAGCGCCGAGCTTCTCGAGCAGTGAGATGCTCGGGCGAGCACTGAGTAGTAGCGAACATGCTCGCTCATCACTAGTAGAAATGCCTACCTTCTACTCCTATGTTGCCAAACAGAATGTGTGGAGAGTTAAAATAAAAACAGTTTCAGAACCTAGTCCCAAATCCACAGCGAGTCACGATTAGGCTGAAATCCAGAAGGAGAGCAGAACTGTCAGAACCCTACGGAAGTTGCTAGAATCTAGACCCCCAAAACTGCCCATAGGCTACAAACAATCTGACCCAGAACTTAGTCGATTATGGAGACAGAAAAAACGTCTGCAGTTTCACAAAGGAGTGCTTGTTCGACGCACCGTGAACCCCCACACTCACGAGTGAGTGTTTCAAGTGGTCGTACCCAGACAAGATGCCAGCCTCATCCTAGAGGCCTACTACAACCAATCAGGACACTTTGGCTGCCAAAGACTGAGATGACCATCTGAGAACGCTTTTATTGGATAGGAATGCGCCAAGACATTGAGAAATGGTGCAGAGAATGTGTTTCATGTACTCTAAGTAGCCGAGAAGGTATGGAACAAAGAGTCCCGCTGCATCCCATTGAAACTCACCATCCTCTGGAGCTTGTTATATTTATATAAGTGATATTTAAAATTACAATATCATATAAATACATAATACACAAATGTGACATGGGAACAAAGTAGGTCGGGTGATATGACATCCTGCCTCGTCAGAATAGGCCTCAGTATATACTATGGGAGTAAAGGGAGGTGATATCCATCTATAGAATAGCCAAACGGCTTACACCAAGGTATAGGAGTAAATATATTGATATGAAGAAAGAAGCGGCAACCTTCAAGAGACTTACCACATTGATATAGTGCCCATGAACCGAGGCAGGGTGTCACACAGAGCTGTAAAAGTGAAAGGACCGCGCCCCAACGCACGTTTCACCTGTAACTAGGAAGACTTTCTCAAGAGGTTTAGTGACTCACAATGACCTTCTTAAATACACCCCTAGATGGTAACCTGACAGGTCATGTGACCATACAATGTCAGGTTCTATTGTGCCAGCAAAGACCTTCTTAAACACACCCCTGAATGATCACCTGACCGGTCATGTGACCGTACAATGTCAGGTTCTATTGTGCCAGCATGGCGCATGCGTAATGAGCACCGTCCCCCGCCGCACGAGTCCCAGCCGTTAGGCTGTTGGCGCGTGTCCAGGAGCGGGCATGACTGCACACCGAAGACGCGCAGAGGGCATATAGACAGACGGGCACGTGTGTGCTGAGGACGCGCACCTCCGTGCAGGCGCACAGCAGCAAGGCATATAACAGGGGCTAAGTATAAACAAAAGAAAAGAAGGTGCTGGTATCCATGTTATAGCAAATATAAAAATATGTATCTCCCAAAATGTAATAATGCTGGGGTGAGACAGCAGTAGTGTATATACTGTATCTATGCAATAAAAAAATCCACAGAAATACCATCACTCATATTATGAAAATACATACATAATAAACCACAAATAAAGAGGAGTTTGTATAGACAAATGCAAAAAGAACTTCGGCACTCCATACATGAATATATAAGAAATATTGTATCTAGACTAATGTCACTTTGAAAAATGAAGGTTTTTTGCGCATAATTTGGCCAATTTATGTGTGCCCATCAACCACGACAAGGTCACCTTCGTATGATGGGAAACTACGCTACGCTACCACTGGATATGCGACTCTTGGGCTGTAAGCCTGTATGGACAATATGTCTCTGCTTGGGCTTTTAACCTACAATGTATGGGCTGGTAGAGCTAGTTAAAACCACCTGTGACTGAATGGGAGGGACACATGGTCAGAAAAAAGGCTGTCAAACTTCTAATAGTGTGAACACGTACCTGCTGCAATGCTCCAGGAGCGGGATCCCAAAAATGATTAATAGAAAAAAGAGAGGGGTCGCTCACTGGTCTATTCGGGTGCTCTGAAGAAAAGAGTAATCTCAATTGCAAAAAGAACTTCGGCACTCCATACATGAATATATAAGAAATATTGTATCTAGACTAATGTCACTTTGAAAAATGAAGGTTTTTTGCGCATAAGTTGGCCAATTTATGTGTGCCCATCAACCACGACAAGGTCACCTTCGTATGATGGGAAACTACGCTACGCTACCACTGGATATGCCACTCTTGGGCTGTAAGCCTGTATGGACAATATGTCTCTGCTTGGGCTTTTAACCTACAATGTATGGGCTGGTAGAGCTAGTTAAAACCACCTGTGACTGAATGGGAGGGACACATGGTCAGAAAAAAGGCTGTCAAACTTCTAATAGTGTGAACACGTACCTGCTGCAATGCTCCAGGAGCGGGATCCCAAAAATGATTAATAGAAAAAAGAGAGGGGTCGCTCACTGGTCTATTCGGGTGCTCTGAAGAAAAGAGTAATCTCAATTGCAAAAAGAACTTCGGCACTCCATACATGAATATATAAGAAATATTGTATCTAGACTAATGTCACTTTGAAAAATGAAGGTTTTTTGCGCATAAGTTGGCCAATTTATGTGTGCCCATCAACCACGACAAGGTCACCTTCGTATGATGGGAAACTACGCTACGCTACCACTGGATATGCCACTCTTGGGCTGTAAGCCTGTATGGACAATATGTCTCTGCTTGGGCTTTTAACCTACAATGTATGGGCTGGTAGAGCTAGTTAAAACCACCTGTGACTGAATGGGAGGGACACATGGTCAGAAAAAAGGCTGTCAAACTTCTAATAGTGTGAACACGTACCTGCTGCAATGCTCCAGGAGCGGGATCCCAAAAATGATTAATAGAAAAAAGAGAGGGGTCGCTCACTGGTCTATTAGGGTGCTCTGAAGAAAAGAGTAATCTCAATTGCAAAAAGAACTTCGGCACTCCATACATGAATATATAAGAAATATTGTATCTAGACTAATGTCACTTTGAAAAATGAAGGTTTTTTGCGCATAAGTTGGCCAATTTATGTGTGCCCATCAACCACGACAAGGTCACCTTCGTATGATGGGAAACTACGCTACGCTACCACTGGATATGCCACTCTTGGGCTGTAAGCCTGTATGGACAATATGTCTCTGCTTGGGCTTTTAACCTACAATGTATGGGCTGGTAGAGCCAGTTAAAACCACCTGTGACTGAATGTACTCGCCCGAGCATCACTGTGCTTGATGAGCTCAGCGAGTATTTCGGGGTTGCTCGAGACGGAACTCAGGTCCCCTCCCTGCATGTTTGGAGCTCTTTAGAGAGCCAATGAACATGCAGGGATTGCCTGCCACGCACTGTAATGCCGTTGCCATGTTGGTTGTGGGCATTACAGTGATTGGCTGGCCGCACAGTGTCATCAGGTGTATAGAAGACCGGGCCCCGCCATGCTTGTCACAGTCTACTCCGGAAACAGGCAGTGTAGGGAGAGCTGCTGCTGTGTCAGAGAGAGATTTGCTTGTTTATAGTTAGTATAGGTATTCCACAACAGATATCTATATTCATCTGAACTAATTCAGCTGCATATAATCAGTGCTAGGCAGGCAGGCTGTGTATGTGGCATGCTGCAGTGTGTGATACAGCACAAGAGGGTCCATTGAACGTCCTGTCTGCTGCTGCTGTAATAATTACAGATATTTCTAGACATAGCCTCAGATATCAGGGGCCAGGGAAAAATTCTTTTGGATCTTAATCCTAGTTATTTGCTTAAAAAGCAATCCAGAGTACACCATATTTCTGCACACTGCAGAATGAAGCCAGATCTGTTCCATATTTCAGGGATAAAAATCCAGAAATTTGAACTGAACGTGGAAAATATTGGCCTCCAATTCCATTCTGTTGCAGTGTGTCGGTGAAGCTATTCACACTAGGTCTCCATGTAGAATAATATTAGTAAATTATAGGCATACAATTTAAAGCCGTGGTTCTCTGTCAACCATATCACCAAAAAGACTTCAACAATCATACATTTCTTCCATTTTTATTCCGTTGCAGTGTGTCGGTAAAGCTATTCAAACTAGGTCTCCGTGTAGAATAATATTAGTAAATTACAGGCCTACAATTTAAAGCTGTGGTTCTTTGTCAGACATATCACCTAAAAGACTATTCAAAAATTATACATTTATTCCATTTTCATTCCGTTGCATTGTGTCGGTGAAGCTATTCACACTAGGTCTAGACATATCACCTAAAAGACTGTTCAAAAATTATACATTTATTCCATTTTCATTCCGTTGCAGTGTGTCAGTAAAGCTATTCACACTACTTCTCCGTGTAGAATAACATTAGTAAATTACAGGTCTACAACTTAAAGCCGTAGTTCTCTGTCAGACATATCACCTAAAAGACTGTTCAAAAATCATACATTTGTTCCATTTTCATTCCGTTGCAGTGTGTCAGTAAAGCTATTCACACTACTTCTCCGTGTAGAATAATATTAGTAAATTACATGCCTACAATTTAAAGTCGTGGTTCTCTGTCAGACGTATCAGGCGTTCCAAAATCAGTCATTTCTCGTGAACGTGGAAAATATTGACCTCCATTTAAAATGGACAAGGTGTGTGGCATGGGACGGGGAAGTGGACGTGATGGTGATGGTGCATGCAGAGTCCGAGGACGTGGCTGTGGGCAAGGTGAAATTGTGCCACAACAAACACCTACATCTTCTTGCTCGAGCTTCCTGTCCCATTTACTAGGGGCCACAGAACACCACTATTGAACACAGAGCAGTGTGAAAAGGTTATTGGTTGGATAGCAGATAATGCTTCCCGTCACTTGGCCACCACCACTTCCAACCTGTCTTCCACACGGTCAAGTCTCAGTAGCCATGAGTCTTGACCGCATATTCCTCACCCTGATCCTCATTCCTCCCACCATGCCGAGTGCCCAGAGACAACTGATCTCACACTTGGACACTCAGAAGAGCTGTTCACTTTTCCATTTGTAGATTCGGTCCTGTCGCCCGGCCAGCTTCAAGCGAGTCAAGAGGAGAACACGTGTAGCGATGCCCAAATATTGGAGCAGCCTTGGTCACATGAAGGCGACGGTGGTAAAGTGCAATTACTGTCGAAATAGGTGGATGATGATGATGATGAGATAGAATTGCCAAACTGTCAGGAGGAGGACCTGGGTGCGGAAGTGGAAGACAAGGTGGTGGATGATATAGTAACTGATCCAACCTGGCCGGGGGACACGCAGAGCGAACACAGCAGCACACACGGGGAGGGAGGCATAGCACCACAACAGGCAGGAAGAAGCAGTGTGGTGGCCACAGACACAAGGGGGGAAAGCGTTCCTCATACCACCAACACAACGGAAGTTGCCAGCACAACTGTTAAGTCTTCCTGAGTCTGGTTGTTTTTTAAAGACTCTGCAGATAACCCCAAAAAGGCCATTTGCACCACCTGTCAGGCCAGCATCAGCAGGGGTAGCAAAACTACCAGCCTTACTACCACCAGTATGATCAGGAACATGGCAACAAAGCACCCGACTTTGTGGCCCGAACCCCAGGGTCCAGGAACAGTGTCTGCAGGTGGCACCATTGCTTCTTCCGCTGTTGTGCTTGCAAGCCAATTCCCTGTCCATGGTGCATGCCAAGATGCTTCCCTCCCTGCACCTGTCGTTGCACACTCTCAAGTAGCACCATCAGCAAACACATCCACGTTCTTGTCCCAGTGCAGCGTTCAGCTGTCCCTACCCCAGTGCTTGGAACGCAAGCGTAAATACGCAGCTAAGGCCCCACAGGCCACACTACTAAATTCACACAGTTTGCAAATGCATGCTCTCGAAATGTTGCCTTTTAGGCTTGTGGAGACGGAAGCTTTCCGCAACCTGATGGCGGCGGCCGTCCCTCAGTACTCGGTCCCCAGCCGCCACTATTTCTGCCGTTGTGCCGACCCCGCATTACACGAGCACGTGTCCCACAATATTAGACGTGCCCTCAACAACGCAGTTACTGGGAAAGTCCGCCTAACCACGGACATATGGACAAGGATGGCACATCTCGCTGACGGCACACTGGGTTAATATAGTGGAAGCCGGGACCCAGATTTTGCGACTGGGTCCCGGCTTCCACTAGAACCTCCTCCTGACGCCGAGGATTGCGGGCCCTGGGTCAATCAGGGTTGCCCCCACAGTCTACAGCTCCTGAACCTCCTCCTCCTCCTCCTCCTCTTCAGCATTGATCTCCAAAATGACCACATCAGTCACAAGCTGGAAGCACTGTAGCACTGTAGCACTGCCTCGGCCAAGCGGCAACAGGCTGTGCTGAAGCTAATATGCTTAAGTGACAAACCACACAACGCTGAAGAGCTGTGGACAGCTCTGAAAGAGCAGGCAGATGTGTGGCTGACACCGCTGACCCTACAGCCAGGCATGGTCATGTGTGACAATGGCCGGAATCTGGTGGCGGCTCTGAGGCGAGGCGAGCTCACACACGTACCATGCCTGGCCCATGTGCTTAACCTCGTGGTTCAACGATTTCTCAAAACCTAACCAGATCTGCTGGATCTGCTTGTCAAAGTACTCCGCCTGTGTGCCCATTTTAGAAAGTCAGCTACAGCTTCCGCTGCCCTTGCCATGCTTCAGCAGCGTTTGCAGCTTCCGGCTCACTGACTGATCTGCGATGTCCCCATGCGTTGGAACTCTACATTACAGATGTTGGGAAGGATTTGTGAGCAGAAGAGGGCAGTTGTTGACTACCAGCATCAACAAGGCCTTCGGTATTCAGGTCAGACTCCACACATAAGACCTCAGGAGTGGACATGGATGTCAGACATATGTACCACCTCCAAAACTTTGAGGACTCCACCAAGATGGTGAGCGGCGATGATGCCATAATTAGTGTCACCATCCCGCTTCTATGTCTTCTGAAACACTCTCTGCTCACAATTAAAGAGGATACATTGCAGGCGGAGCACGATGAGATGGAGCAAGGAAGTATACAGGGTGATTACACACAGCCCAGCCTCATCTCATCCCAACGTGGATTGGATGAGGAAGAGGAGGAGGAGGAAGAACAGGAGCTAGTTTCCTGCGCTATAGACAGTACTACCTGCACAACTGTCATACCGTCTGTTCAGCGTGGATGGCCTGAGGATAGGGAGGAGGAGGAAGAGGAGGATGATGAGGAGAAGAGCATGGTCAGTCATCCTCTTGGTGAGGACACGGAAGTCTTGTCTCTTTGCAGTCTGTCACACATGGCTGAGTTTATGTTACGCTGCCTTTCCCATGACCCTCGCGTTGTCCAAATTTTGGGTCATTAATGGTTGGTGATGCTTCTAGACCCATGCTACAGGGATAACTTTCTGTCTCTTATTCCCTTGCAGGACAGGTCTAATAAAATGGTGCAGTAAGAAAAGGCCCTTGTTGCGGAATTATTAAAAAAATTCCCATCTGAAAACGCTGGCGGCAGAGATCACAGTTCGCTGGACAACCAAGGAGTACAGGCGAGAGAGCCACAATTGCAATCCAGCAGAGGCAGGGGAACACTGTCAAAGTTCTGGAACAGTTTTCTCACACCCTCCCATCTCACAGTCTCTGAGGCGTGGGGTACTCTCCTAAGGAGTGCAAAGTTTCGGAAGATGGTGAGGGAGTACCTTGCTGGCCGTACCAACGTCACCCGTGATTCTTTTGTGCCTTATAATTATTGGGTATCCAAGCTGGACACATGGCATGAACTGTCTCTCTACGCCTTGGAGTTCCTGTCTAGCCCTGCCACTAGCATTTTGTCAAAGCGGGTTTTTAGTGCCGCTGGTGGAATTATAACCGATAGGCGCATCCGCCTGTCAACTGAAAATGCTGACAGGCTGACTCTTATAAAAATGAACAAGCGCTGGATTGGGCCAGATTTCTCAACACCACCGAAAGATAGAAGCGTAACATAAACTCACGTACATGTCTTTTTTTTGGGAGGTCTAGCTCTATTCCCATGCACCTCTGTCTTCATACCCAGACATGGGTATACGCTTCCGGATTTTGTCTATTTGCTCTTGTCCTCCTTCTTCTCCGCATCCTCATCCTCCACCACCATATCACCATCATATGTACCATATCAACATATCGACGTCTCTTGCAAGGGGCATTGGAGTTCCTCCAAATTCAGCAGTTGCTTCACTGCATAGGCAAACAGTATGGGAGACACACTTCCTAATAATGGGAACATTGTTTTCAGGAGGCCCTCCGACCTCTACGTCTCTTGCAAGGGGCATTTGAGTTCCTCCAAATTTTTGGCAGCCGTTGCTTCACTGCATAGGCAAGCAGTATGGGAGACACACTTCCTAATAATGGAAACATTGTTTTCAGGAGGTTCTCCGACCTCTACGTCTATTGCAAGGGGCATTGGAGTTCCTCCAAATTTTTGGCAACCGTTGCATTCACTGTATACGCTTTAACTGTATAGCAGACCCTCTCCTTTCTAATGGGAACATGTCGTTACTGTGGCCCAGCTCTATGTGTCTTTAAATTGTTAGTGGGGTTTTTCCCAAATTTTGGCAGCCCTTGCAGTCACAGTATGGGCATTACCACTAAAGGAGACCCGCTCCTTTATAATGGGAACATTTTTTTTTACTGAGACCCTTCTCTATGTCTCTTCAAAGGGGTATTGAATTGCGTCCAAATTTTTGGCAGCCCTTCCAGTCACTGCATACGCAATAACAGTATAGGAGACCCACTCGTTAATAATGGGAACAACAAAGCATAGCCGGCTGATGGCTCTCTAACAATAGCGAGGGCTGACTGCTGGCTCTTGAAGAATAGCAAGGGCCGCCTGATGAACCTATAAAAATAGGCTTTGTGACTTTCAGAGTCCCTCTATCATAAATGAAACAGGATGTGTCTGATGATGTGTCACACACCACATGGCCAGATAAGGTTGTAAAATGTTAAAATGACATTTCCCGGTTAATGCACTTGTCTTAAAAAATAACATAAAAAAATAAATAAATACACAGTAGGATCTTTGTTTAGTATAAAAATCAGACTCGCCAATGTAACCTCAGTGTAATCACATTGTTCAACTCCTGCACCTTCTCCTCCAGTTCGGCCTTCATCTCCGAAATGACCACATCAGTCACAAGCTGAAAGCACTGCCTTGGCCAAGCGGCAACAGGCTGTGCTGAAGATAACATGCTTAATGCTTAGGAGACAAACAGTCCACCGCTGCAGAGTTGTTGAAAGCTGTAACACAGCAGCCTGATCTGTGGCTCTCACCGCTGAACATACAGCCAGGCATGGTCATGTGTGACAATGGGCGGAACCTGGTGGTGATGGAGAAATGACAGCTGGAGTAGATTTGGTTTCCGTCTATTCCAGTCCTTTCACTGAGCTAAGGAATATGGCTGTGGTGAAATACAACTCCCACTGAGAAGCAGTTTCAAACTGAAAAACACTGTGCCCACCAGAGGATTTCATTCTGAGGGCTTAACTTTCTTCCCCGCTCAAGAGCCCCATATCTGCAGAAAAGTTTGCGCTATCATGAACTCTCCTGAGGAAGGATCCAGGGCCCACTGAGGATTCTCTGTTGGGACCATCCAACCCTGCTGTGAGGCAGTTCTGACTAAGAAAAGTGTGTGAGCAGGTTGGCAGACACTTTATGGCTGTTTGTGTGGGCCACTCAGTATCTTCAGCTCCTTTTTAAGAAACTAATGTATTTGGGCAAAAGAAAAGGAAATTGTGGATGGCGTTGCTACTGGTACTGGGGGCACTGCTAATACCATGGCCATAGTTCATTGGAAATATTGTAGGCTGGTTGGAGCCAAGCTGATTCCCATAGAAAAGTACCAGCAGCAAGCTAAGGAGATGGTGGCCTCTATCATCATCACAACCTCTATCATCATCACGACCTCTGCACTATGAACTCTCCTAAAGGAGAAGCCAGGGCCCACCGTAGGATTCTCCGGTTCTGTGGTGGGCCCGTCCAACCCTGCCGAGAAGCAGCCCTAGCTAAGAAAAGTGAGTAGGAAGGTTCCCGGACACTTTATGGCTGTTTTTTTACTGTGGACTTGGCTCTAGTGAGATGTACCGTCCCTGGTCACATTCACCTGTCCACGTGTTTGTGGTTAGGCGGTCCTTCCCACTTAAGTCCACTGGGGAGGGCACGGGTAATGTTGTGGGACCCGTGCTTGTGGAAGGCGGAGACGACACCGGGAGAAATAGTGGCGGCTGGGGACCGAGTATGGACACCCAGCTGCCGCCATGAGGTTGTGGACAGCTTCTGCCTCCACAAGCCTAAAAGGCCACATTTCAAGTGCAAGCAGATGCCCAGAAATCTGGCACTTTACTATTGTGGCCTGTGGGTGGGTGGCTGGCTGCATACTTGTGCTTGCATTCCAAGTAACAGAAAACTAAGCAGATGGTGGCCTCTATCATCATCATGGCCTCACCTCGTCACTATAAACTCTCCCGATGGAGAAGCCAGGGCCCACCGAAGGAGTCTCCGGTTCACTGGTGGGCCCGTCCAACTCTGCTGAGAAGCAGCCCTGGCTAAGAAAAGTGTGTGGGAAGGTTCCCGGACACTCTATGGCTGCTTTCTTAATGTGGATTGGATGTGCTTATGCATGTTATGTCTCAAACCGCATTGCAGATCAAGCCATTGCCCAACTCTGTAGTCATGAAATTAAAGGCACAAAGAAAGATGTTTGTGTGTCGAAGCACCACCGACAAGTGCGAGCTGATGTTGGACGGGCTGCCATTGCTTATTCACCAAGCTGCATTAGAGGACTTCCTGGGAGAAATGACACCCAGAGTAGATACGGTTTTCCTCTATGCCAGTCATTTCACCGAACTAAAGAATATGGCTGTGGTGAAATACAACTGTCACTGAGAAGCAGTGTCAGACTGAAAAACATTGGGCCCACCAGAGGATTTGATTCTGAGGGCCCACCTTTCTCCCCCGCTCAAGAGCCCCATAGCAGCTGCAAAGTTTGCGCTTAATATGAGCTCTCCTGATGGAGAAGCCAGGGCCCAGCCAAGTATTCTCTGGTGGGCCCGTCCAACCCTGCCGAGAAGCAGCCCTGGCTAAGAAATATGTTTGGGAAATTTCCCGGACACTCTATGGCTTCATTTTTAATGTGGACTGGCTCCGTACTGTCCCTGGCCACATTCACTTGTCCACGTGTTTGTGGTTAGGTGGTCCTTTCCACTTAAGTGCATTGGGGAGGGCACGAGTAATGTTGTGGGACCCGTGCTTGTGGAAGGCGGAGACGACACCGGGAGAAATAGTGGAGGCTGGGGACCGAGTATGGACACCCGGCCGCCGCCACCATGAGGTGGTGGACAGCTTCCACCTCCACAAGCCTAAAAGGCCACATTTCAAGTGCAAGCAGCTGAAATGTATAGTATTGCAGCCTGTGGGTGGGTGGGTAGCGGCATACTTGCGCTTGCATTCCAAGGAATGGGGTAGGGACAGCTGAACGCTGCGCTGGGACAAGGATGTGGACGGTGATTGTTGCAAGTCGGCAACGACAGGTGCATGGCGGGAGGCATGTTCGCATGCGCCAAGGATCACTTATGATGGGCACACTTTTAGGCAGTGACCCGGGAGTCAGAGATGCTTCCAGGGGTCAAGTCATTACCCTGGAAAGGATGTTCTTTAACATATTTCCCAGAAAAAATCTATTTTGGTTTTGTTTTTGCATGTTTTATTGTTCTGTAAAAGTGGCGTAATACCTCTGACAACATTGTTGACAGCAGTGACCTGGGAGTCAGAAATGCTTCCGGGGTCTTTCCCATGCTGTTCCCATATCATTTGAGCACTGTTCCCATCAATTTGGGCAATTTTTAGGCCCTCTACAGACCACCGGGGGGAGCCGCCTCAAAAATGCTTGAGTTTCCTATAGACTTAGATTGGGCTCGTTACTCGGACTGAGCACTCGAGCATTCCAATTTGCTCGACTCGAACAACGAGTACCCGAGCATTTTAGTGCTCGTTCGTCACTATTGGTAACATTTTGGGGTACATGACATGTTTTGATCGCTTTCAGTAACTTAATGCTTGTGTTCTTTGTTGCTTTATTGCAGACTAAGGTGGTTAGATGAACAATGCTGCAGCCAGTGAGGGAGCAGCTGGGGTCTAAATTGATTTACAGGACAAAATATTTTGGTTGGCACTCTTGGCTTCTGTTTTGTGAACAAATGGTAGTAAATTAATCTTTAGACTATGAAATAGAGACACTCAGGCCATGTAGAAGGTCAACCTGAATTTTTTCTAGCTGACTGAAGATTAATAAAATAACTTAAATTGCAATATCCCGATATGGTGTTCTGTCTTGGAAAATGTAAAGGAAACGTATTGAATATGTAACAAAATGTATATGGGGTGCACCACTCATAAATTAAAGAAACGGATTGCGGAGCATATAGGAAATATTATAAATGATACTAACTGTAATGTCTCTTATTCTTCCAGACACTTTATTTCGTCCCATAACAGAGATATATCCTCCCTCCAGGTATATGCCATAAAGAAACTATCAGTTAATCCAAGGGGTGGAGACAAGAGGAAACGCCTTTTGGACTGATAGGCTTTCTGGATGTATAATCTGAATACATGTCATCCAGATGGAATGAATATGCGACGTGAATTATTATTCCATTATTGATGAGATACTACCTGTATTTGCTCATGTGCTATTTATTTGCTTGTTCTTGATTCATTGTTTTATATTTATGTCTGTGTATGGTGACACACCTGTGTATTGTGATTAGATCACATCAGTAGCGTAGCTACCGGGGGGGGGGCAGAGGGGGCGGTGGCCCTGGGCCCAGCACTCTGAGGGGGCCCACCCGGAGCTACGCTAGTGCAATTGTATCCGGTGTGCGCAGCATGCCGATACAGTTACACTCCACGACAGAGCAGGGAGACTATGTCCCTGCACTGCCCGGCGGCCGCTGTGCGGCCCTTGAGCAGGAGGGGGGGGCCCCGGTGCCAGCATCAGGCCCCCACGCCTGTCACTGCAAGTTTACTGATGAGAGAGGGAGCGCTGTTCTGAAGATGTGCGGGCCAGGCGCAGCACTCGGAGCAGCGAGGGAACGAGGAGGCGAGGTGAGTTTTGTGCTTATTCATTTTTTGCCAGGGGGGGGGTGACATTATACTGCATACTCTGCCTGTGGGGGGGCATTATACTACAGACTCTGCCTATGGGGGGGACATTATACTACAGACTCTGCCTATGGGGGGACATTATACTACAGACTCTGCATATGAGGGGGGACGACATTAAACTACAGACTCTGCCTATGGGGGGGAATTATACTACAGACTCTGCCTATGGGGGGCATTATACTACAGACTCTGCCTATGAGGGGGGAGCATTATACTACAGACTCTGCCTATGAGGGGGCGACATTATACTACAGACTCTGCCTATGGGGGGGGCATTATACTACAGACTCTGCCTATGAGGGGAGGGACATTATACTACAGACTCTGCCTATGAGTGGGGGGACATTATACTACAGACTCTGCATATGAGAGGGGGAGACATTATACTACATACTCTGCCTAAGGGGGGGACATTATACTACAGACTCTGCCTATGGGGATGACATTATATTACAGACTCCTCCTATGGGGGGAACATTATACTACAGACTCTGGTATGGAGGGGACATTATACTACAGACTCTGCCTATGGGGGGACATTATACAACAGACTCTGCCTATGAGGGAGGGGGGAGCATTATACTACAGACTCTGCCTATGGGGGGGAGCATTATACTACAGACTCTGCCTATGGGGGGAACATTTTACTACAGACTCTGCCTATGAGGGGGACATTATACTACAGACTCTGCCTATGGAGGGCGACATTATACTTCAGACTCTGCCTTTGGGGGGGCATTATACTATATGGAGGCTATTTATACAGTGTGGGGATTACAGTTAGGGTCATACAGTGTGGAAGATAATGTGAGATCTTTGCACAGTGTGAGGGCCATCATACAGTGTGGGAGATAATGTGGTGCCTTTGTATAGTGTGGGGGCCATCATACAGTGTGGGAGCCATCAGTTTGGAGGCTACTAAGGGGTCAGTATACTGTGGGGGATACTATACAGTGAGGGAGCATTATACTGTGTATAAGAGAGCATCATACTGTGTAGAGGGGTGCTGTACATGGGGGGAGACTCAGGACATTATTAAATCTTAAGTGGGCACTTATCGTTATAGGGGAACTCAGGTTATTATGACTGTCAGAGGGGCACAGAGAGGGCACTATTACTTTCTAGGGGGCAATGCTTTCTAGGGCACTTGCACAGGGTATTACTATATTCTAGTGGGTTGTTTAACCATCTAGAGAGCACACAGTACCACACAGAAGGTGCAGTAATAGGGACACGTACAGCAACAGAGGCTCACTATTGAAGTATCAGAAGGATGAGGGGTTTGTGCAGGTTGGGAATAGATGGGGACGGTGCCTGAAATTTTAGGAGTCAAATGTGTCTTTTTTGTGATCTCTGCAGACCTGAGACTCTGAGTCCTGGATGGAGGAGTTGTCGTGTTAGTCTGGGCCAGATGGAAAAGACGGGAAAAGTGAACAATTTAATCAGAAAGAAAGTCAGCTGTAAGTTACAATATATAACTGTGCTGTGATCTCTTATATGTTCTGCAGGACTGGCATCTACCAATATATGTCACCACATGACGGTAATATCAGTGCTGATCTTTGTATGGAGATTATTTTCAGTAACAGCACGGTCATCTGCTGAGGTTCTCCTACATCCACTATTAGGGGGCGCCACCATAGCTGTAATCAGGGTTACCTGGTTAGGGGCCCACTCAGAAGTTTCGCCTCCCTCCCCCCCCCCGAACCAAAACCCTAGCTGCGCCTCTGGGGGAACATTATATTACAGACTCTGCCTATGGGGGGGGGAGCATTATACTACAGACTCTGCCTATGGGGATGAACATTATACTACGGACTCTGCCTATGGGGGACATTATACTACAGACTCTGCCTATGGGGGGCATTATACTATATGGAGGCTATTTATACAGTGTGGGGATTACAGTTAGGGTCATACAGTGTGGGAGATAATGTGAGGTCTTTGCACAGTGTGGGGGCCATCATACAGTGTGGGAGATAATGTGGGGTCTTTGCACAGTGTGGGGACCATCATACAGTCTGGGAGATAATTTGGGGTCTTTGCACAGTGTGCGGGCCATCATACAGTGTGGGAGATAATGTGGGGTCTTTGCACAGTGTGGGGGCCATCATACAGTGTGGGAAATAATGTGGGGTCTTTGCACAGTGTGGGGGCCATCATACAGTGTGGGAGCCATCAGTTTGGAGGCTACTAAGAGGTTAGTATACTGTGTGGGGGGTACTATACAGTGAGGGAGCATTATACTGTGTATAAGAGAGCATCATACTGTGTAGAGGGGTGCTGTACATGGGGGGAGACTCAGGACATTATTAAATCTTAAGTGGGCACTTATCGTTATAGGAGAACTCAGGTTATTATGACTGTCAGAGGGGCACACAGGGGCCACTATTACTTTCTAGGGGGCACAATGTGGGCACTGTTTTCTAGGGCACTTGTACAGGGCCTTACTATATTCTAGAGGGTTGTTTAACCATCTAGAGAGCACACAGCAGGTGTAGTAATAGGGACTCATACAGCAACTGAGGCTCAGTATTGGAGTATCAGCAGGATGAGGAGTTTGTGCAGGTTGGGAATAGATGGGGAGGGTGCCTGAAATGTAAGGAGTCAAATGTGTGTTTGTTGTGATCTCTGCAGACCTGGGACTGAATCCTGAATTGAGACGTTGTCGTGTCGTTCTGGGCCAGATGGAAAAGACGGGAAAAGAGAACAATTTAATCAGAAAGAACGTCAGCTGTAAGTCACCATATATAACTGTGCTGTGATCTCTTACAGTATATGTTCTGCAGGACTGGCATCTACCAATATATGTCACCACATGGTGGTAATATCAGTGCTAGTCTTTGTATTGAGATTAGTGATGAGCGAGTATGTTCTGCTAACCCTTTCGGCGAGTATGCTCGGGCCGAGCACTGAGCAGTTACAGCTGCTCGGTGTTATGTTTGAATCGCTCCCGTGTGCATGATTTGCGACTGTTTGACAAATTTAATACATGTGAGGAATGTGTAAGAAATAGACATTCCTCACATGTATTAAAACTGTCAAACAGTCACAAATCATGCACACGAGAGTGATTCAAACATAACACATAACACCGAGCAGCTGTAACTACTCGGTGCTCGGCCGAGCATACTCGCCGAAAGGGTTAACAGAACATACTCGCTCAACACTAATAGAGATTATTTTCAGGAACAGCACGGTCATTTGCTGAGGTTCTCCTACATCCACTATTAGGGGGCGCCACCATAGCTGTAATCAGGTTTACCTGGTTAGGGGCCCACTCAGAAGTTTCACCCCCCCCCCCCCGAACCAAAACCCTAGCTATGCCTCTGGGGGAACATTATACTACACACTCTGCCTGTGAGGGGGGGGGCATTATACTACAGACTCTGCCTATGGGGGTGAACATTATACTATGGACTCTGCCTACAGGGGGGGGGGGACATTATACTACAGACTCTGCTTATGGGAGGGAGATTATACTACAGACTCTGCCTATGGTGGGGGCATTATACTATATGGAGGCTATTTATACAGTGTGGAAATGACAGTTAGGGTCATACAGTGTGGGAGATAATGTGAGGTCATTGCACAGTGTGGGGGCCATCATACAGTGTGGGAGATAATGTGGGCTTTGCACAGTGTGGGGGCCATCATACAGTGTGGGTGATAATGTGGGGTCTTTGCACAATGTGGGGGCCATCATACAGTGTGGGAGATAATGTGGGGTCTTTGCACAGTGTGAGGGCCATCATACAGTGTGGGATATAATGTGGGGTCTTTGCACAGTGTGGGGGCCATCATACAGTGTGGGAGATAATGTGGGGTCTTTGCACAGTATGGGGGCCATCATACAGTGTGGAAGATAATGTATGGTCTTTGCACAGTGTGGGGGCCATCATACAGTGTGGGAGCCATCAGTTAGAGGCTATTAAGAGGTCAGTATACTGTGGGGGGGTACTATACAGTGAGGGAGCATTATACTGTGTATAAGAGAGCATCATACTGTGTAGAGGGGTGCTGTACATGGGGGGAGACTCAGGACATTATTAAATCTTAAGTGGGCACTTATCGTTATAGGGGTCTCAGGTTATTATGACTGTCAGGGGGGCGCACAGAGGGCACTATTATTTTCTAGGGGGAAAAATGTTGGCAATGTTTTCTAGGGCACTTGCACAGGGCCTTACTATATTCTAGAGGGTTGTTTAACCATCTAGAGAGCACACAGTACCACACAGAAGATGCAGTAATAGGGACACCTACAACAACAGAGTGTAGCGCCGGCGTCCCTGCCCTCTGCTAGGCAGGGACGCTGCTCCCCTCACCGCTCTGCTCCGTGCCCGGCGTCCTCTCCCCGCTCTGCGCTCAGCGCGCGCTCCTTCCCGGCCCCTGTGCTTAGGGCGCGCGCGCTCCCCTCCTCTTAAAGGGGCCGCGCGCGCCGCCCTAAAGAGTCCCCGGCCAATGGCCGGAGGACTTCATCATATATAAGGCACCTCCTCCAAAATGGAGGTGCCCGAGCAATGTTGTTTGCACCTGTGTCTCACCTGTGCTTCAGCCCTCAGGTCCCGTTGCCAGTTACCTGCCAGTTTCCTGCTAGTTACCTGCCAGTTACCTGCCTGATTCCTGCCTGAATACTTGTTACCTGTCTGCCAGTCTGAGGTCCGACGGTCTGCCTTACTACTCCTGTCAGTCTGTCTAAAGGACCAGCCTGCCCGCTCACCTGGGAGCGCATATCAGCTACCTGCCTGCTTGCCTGAGGTCCGACGGTCTGCCTTACTACTCCGGTCAGTCTGTCTATGGACCAGCTTGCCCGCTCACCTGGGAGCGCTTCTCCGTTATCTGCCTGCTTGCCAGCCCGGAGGCTCCGTTGTCACGTGCTGTGACCACCAGCTATCTCAGAGACTCTTGCCCGCTCACCTGGGAGCGCATCTCCGTTACCTGCCTGCTTGCCAGCCCGGAGGTCCCGTTGTCACGTGCGGTGACCACCAGCTATTCCAGAGACTCTTGCCCGCTCACCTGGGAGCGCTTCTCCGTTACCTACCTGCCTGCCAGCCCGGAGGTTCCGCCGTCACGTGCCGTGACCACCTGCAATTCCAGAGACTCTCGCTTGCTCACCTGGGAGCACACATCTACCATCTGCCTGCTAGCCTACCCGGAGGCTCTGCCATCACAGGTCGTACCTACCCCTTACCCAGAGACTGCCCTGATCACTTGCCGTAACTCCCTGTCCGTTCACCCAGAGACTGCCACCCGCTCCCTTACAAGGGCCGCCCCCTTGTATAGTAGCTCAGAGGTTCCGCCTCCCGGACCCGTTACAGTCCGCCTCCCGGACCCGTTACAGTTTGCTCGGGCCATGGAACCCGGTGGCACCCAAGCTCCCTCGCTCACGGACCTGTGTCATGAACTGTCCCGTCAAAGGTCCCAACAGGAGTCCATCCTGGGTCACCTGCGGAATGTCAATACTCGCCTGGACACTCTGACTGCACCACCTGCAGCCACTGCCAGTACCATGACTCGCAACCCGGCAGCTCCGCTACCCACTAATACCATGGTAACCTATCCCGGTCCCCGGCTGTCTGCACCTCCTCGCTTCGGAGGCGACTCTGTCCAGGCTCGGGGCTTCATAAATCAGTGCACCCTGCACTTTGAACTTTTGTCCCATCAGTTTAATTCCGACCGGGCCAAAATTGCCTTTATCATGTCCCATCTCACCGGGGAGGCCCTGGCCTGGCTAAATCCTCTATGGGAGAGAGGAGACCCCCTGGTGTCCAACTTGCCTGCTTTTCTCTCGGCTTTCCGGAAAGTCTTCGACGAACCCGGACGGAAGACCTCATCCGCATCCTCTCTGCTACGCCTCCGTCAGGAGGGTCTCACCGTGGGCCAATATGCCATACGGTTCCGCACCCTTGCCTCGGAGCTGGCCTGGGATAACGACGCTCTGGTATCTGTCTTCTGGGAGGGTCTGTCCGGCCGTATTAAAGATGAACTTGCCGGTCGAGACATTCCTACCACTCTCGATGACCTAATAACTCTTGCCACCCGGATTGACCTACGGTTCCAGGAGCGTGCCAAAGAGGTCACCCGTGAGAGAAGGATTCCACGTTTAGCTCCTACTTTCCAGAAACCCGTCATTCCCTCCATCTCTCCCCAGGTACACTCTCCTGAGCCTATGCGGGTCGACCAGACCAAGATGGTCAAAACCCGTCAGGACTCACGCCGTGCCGGGGGGAGCTGCTTCTACTGTGGCAGTAAGGAGCACCGGATCCGTGCCTGCCCGGAGAGGTCGGGAAACGCCTGTGTCTAGGTTCGCTCAGAGAGGTCCACCTAGACAAGAATAAATCCTCTCCATCCCTGCTGTTGTCAGTTTCGATCATCTACGGGGAGAACCGTTATTTCGAACTAGCCCAACTTGACTCTGGAGCAGCCGGGAACCTTATTTCACAGTCCCTGGTTGAGAAATACCGCATCCCCACCAAACCTCTGGCTGTACCCTTGTCTGTCGCTGCCGTGGATGGGGGCCTCTTACCTCGCCCCATTCAACTCATCACCGAATCCATTACCCTGCAGGTGGGAATGCTGCATTCTGAAAGTATCTCCTTTCATGTTCTGCCTGGACTCTCTCACGCCCTCTTGCTAGGTCTGCCCTGGCTCCAGAGACATGCACCCGTGCTAGACTGGCAAACCGGAGAGGTCCTTCGCTGGGGACAAGACTGTCATAAAACCTGCCTGGTTCCCGTCCATCCCGTCCGTCCCTCTCCTACCCCAGCTAATCTACCTGGACTTCCGATTCCTTATTGGTCTTATGCAGATGTCTTTAATAAAAAGGAGGCAGAGACATTACCACCACATAGACCATACGACTGTCCCATCGATCTACTACCCGGTACTACTCCTCCCCGTGGGCGTATCTATCCTTTATCCGCTGCTGAGACCCGGTCAATGTCCGAATATATTGAGGAGAATCTGGCCAGAGGATTCATCCGGAAATCTACCTCCCCGGCGGGAGCAGGCTTCTTTTTCGTCAAAAAGAAGGACGGCTCTCTCCGTCCCTGTATAGACTATAGAGGCCTAAACCTGATCACGGTGAAGAATAAGTACCCCCTTCCGCTCATTCCAGAATTATTTGATCGTCTGAGGGGGGCTAGGATCTTCACCAAACTGGACCTTCGTGGGGCGTACAACCTGGTTCGTATTCGTCAGGGGGATGAATGGAAGACGGCATTCAACACCCGGGACGGCCACTATGAATACCTGGTAATGCCCTTTGGTCTCTGTAACGCTCCTGCCGTCTTTCAAGAGTTGGTCAATGACATCTTCCGGGACCTTCTCTACTCCTGCGTAGTGGTGTACCTGGACGACATCTTGGTCTTCTCTCCGGATCTCCAGACTCACCGGAGGGACGTTCGTCAGGTCCTGCTCAGGCTAAGGCAGAACCATCTCTACGCTAAATTTGAGAAGTGCCTCTTTGAGCAGACCTCGCTTCCGTTTCTGGGCTACATTATCTCTCAGACCGGCCTACAAATGGATCCTGAGAAACTGTCTGCCATCGAGAAATGGCCCCGACCGGAGGGGTTGAAGGCCATTCAGCGATTCCTGGGCTTCGCCAACTACTACCGCCTCTTCATACCACACTTCTCTTCCCGGACGGTCCCAATTTCTGCGCTCACCCGTAAAGGTACTAATCCCAAAGAGTGGCCACCCGAAGCAGAGGAGGCCTTTCTTTCCCTTAAACAGGCCTTCTCTTCCGCCCCGGTGCTGCATCGCCCAGATGGCAACAAGCAGTTCTTCCTGGAAGTTGACGCCTCCTCCTCTGGAGCCGGAGCGGTACTTACTCAAAAATCATCTTCCGGGAGGATGGTAACTTGTGGCTTCTTCTCTAAACTCTTCTCCTCCTCTGAGCGCAACTATTCCATAGGAGACCGAGAGTTATTGGCCATCAAACTGGCATTGGAGGAGTGGCGTTACCTGCTCGAGGGGGCTCTTCACCCGGTAATAATTTACACTGACCACAAGAACTTGGCTTACCTCCAGCATGCCCAGAGACTTAACCCGCGCCAAGCCCGGTGGTCCTTGTTTTTTGCTCGTTTTGATTTTGTCCTTCATTTTCGCCCGGCTGACAAAAACGTCAAGGCGGACGCCTTGTCTCGGTCCTTTCTGGTGTCTGATCTCGAGGAGGATCCGAAACATATCATCGATCCCGCCAGAGTAATGCAGGTGGCTCCCGTGAGTCTAAATCGTCTTCCTCCTGGTAAGACGTTCGTACCAGTACCTGATCGGGAGAAGATCCTACACTGGGGTCATTCGTCTAAACTAGCTGGCCACGCCGGTCAGAAAAAGACCCTCCAGCTTATTACCCGGCACTACTGGTGGCCTAACCTGCACAAGGATGTAATAGACTTTGTTTCTGCCTGTGTGTCCTGCGCCCGCAACAAAGTTCCGAGACACCTGCCGGCCGGCCGCCTCCTACCTCTGCCAGTACCTGCTGCCCCCTGGCAGCATATAGCGATGGACTTCATTACTGATCTGCCCGTCTCTGCCGGTTGTACGGTCATTTGGGTGGTCGCTGACTGCTTCTCCAAGATGGCTCACTTCATTCCACTGCCAGGTCTTCCGTCTGCACCCGAGCTGGCTAAAGACTTTATCCGCCACATCTTCCGTCTTCATGGCCTGCCCCGTCACATCGTGTCGGATCGTGGGGTACAGTTCACTTCCCGTTTCTGGAGAGCCACTTGTAAATTGCTGGACGTCACCCTGGACTTCTCCTCCGCTTACCACCCACAGTCTAATGGTCAAGTGGAGCGGATCAATCAGAACCTGACCAGTTACCTTCGGCACTTCGTTAATGCCCACCATTCTGACTGGGTGGATCTCCTGCCATGGGCCGAATTCTCGTACAACAATCACGAGAGCGAGTCTTCCTCCAAATCCCCGTTTTTTGTAGTCTACGGTCAGCATCCTCGGATCCCGTTTCCCGTCTCCACCTCGGCGGACAATCCGGCTGCGGAATCTCTTGTTAACAAATTTTCCTCCATATGGGAGAGTACCCGGTCCGCACTCCTTCTGTCATCCGAGCGTATGAAAAGACACGCTGACAAAAAACGTCTGGACCCTCCTCAATTCCGCCCTGGGGATAAAGTCTGGCTCTCGTCCAAATATGTCCGGCTCAAGATCCCTTCCTATAAGTTAGGGCCTCGGTTCATCGGCCCACTGGAGGTCATCAGTCAGATCAACCCGGTGGCCTATAAATTGAAACTCCCGGCCAACTTACGGATCCCTAACTCCTTCCATGTGTCTCTCCTCAAACCTGTGGTGCTTAACTCTTTTTCCAAGTCTACAGGTACGCCTCCTGCTCCGGTTTCTGCTGAGGACGAGTTTGAGGTAGAGAACATTCTTGCCACCAAAAGGGTAAGAGGAAAGACCTTTTTCCTGGTAGATTGGAAGGGGTTTGGTCCTGAGGAGAGAACGTGGGAGCCCCGGGAGAACATCCATGCCCCTCTCATCCTAGCTAAATTTCTATCTGGCCTAAAAAAGGGGGGGCCTAAAGGGGGGGGTACTGTAGCGCCGGCGTCCCTGCCCTCTGCTAGACAGGGACGCTGCTCCCCTCACCGCTCTGCTCCGTGCCCGGCGTCCTTTCCCCGCTCTGCGCTCAGCGCGCGCTCCTTCCCGGCCCCTGTGCTTAGGGCGCGCGCGCGCGCGCTCCCCTCCTCTTAAAGGGGCCGCGCGCGCCGCCCTAAAGAGTCCCCGGCCAATGGCCGGAGGACTTCATCATATATAAGGCACCTCCTCCAAAATGGAGGTGCCCGAGCAATGTTGTTTGCACCTGTGTCTCACCTGTGCTTCAGCCCTCAGGTCCCGTTGCCAGTTACCTGCCAGTTTCCTGCTAGTTACCTGCCAGTTACCTGCCTGATTCCTGCCTGAATACTTGTTACCTGTCTGCCAGTCTGAGGTCCGACGGTCTGCCTTACTACTCCTGTCAGTCTGTCTAAAGGACCAGCCTGCCCGCTCACCTGGGAGCGCATATCAGCTACCTGCCTGCTTGCCTGAGGTCCGACGGTCTGCCTTACTACTCCGGTCAGTCTGTCTATGGACCAGCTTGCCCGCTCACCTGGGAGCGCTTCTCCGTTATCTGCCTGCTTGCCAGTCCGGAGGCTCCGTTGTCACGTGCTGTGACCACCAGCTATCTCAGAGACTCTTGCCCGCTCACCTGGGAGCGCATCTCCGTTACCTGCCTGCTTGCCAGCCCGGAGGTCCCGTTGTCACGTGCGGTGACCACCAGCTATTCCAGAGACTCTTGCCCGCTCACCTGGGAGCGCTTCTCCGTTACCTACCTGCCTGCCAGCCCGGAGGTTCCGCCGTCACGTGCCGTGACCACCTGCTATTCCAGAGACTCTCGCTTGCTCACCTGGGAGCACACATCTACCATCTGCCTGCTAGCCTACCCGGAGGCTCTGCCATCACAGGTCGTACCTACCCCTTACCCAGAGACTGCCCTGATCACTTGCCGTAACTCCCTGTCCGTTCACCCAGAGACTGCCACCCGCTCCCTTACAAGGGCCGCCCCCTTGTATAGTAGCTCAGAGGTTCCGCCTCCCGGACCCGTTACAGTCCGCCTCCCGGACCCGTTACACAGAGGCTCAGTATTGGAGTATCAGCAGGATGAGGGGTTTGTGCAGGTTGGGAATAGATGGGGACGGTGCCTGAAATGTAAAGAGTCAAATGTGTGTTTGTTGTGATCTCTGCAGACCTGAGACTCTGAGTCCTGGATGGAGACGTTGTCGTGTCGGTCTGGGCCAGATGGAAACGACGGGAAAAGTGAACAATTTAATCAGAAAGAACGTCAGCTGTAAGTCACCATATATAACTGTGCTGTGATCTCTTATATGTTCTGCAGGACTGGCATCTACCAATATATGTCACCACATGGCGATAATATCAGTGCTGATCTTTGTGTAGAGATTATTTTCAGGAACAGCACGGTCATTTGCTGAGGTTCTCCTACATCCACTATTAGGGGGCGCCACCAGAGCTGTAATTAGGGTTACCTGGTGAGGGACCCACTCAGAAGTTTTGCCCCCCCCCGAACCAAAACCCTAGCTATGCCTCTGGACTGTATTTTGTGATTCTATTGGTACATATCAGTATATAACACTGTGGTGTCAGTATGATGGTTGCTTTGACAAATAACGCAGGTCTAGGCGTGCGAAACGAGTAGCTCTCTACCTATCTGAATTGATTATGGAATCTGTTTTTAAAGAATAAAATATTCACTTTTAGACTATGCTTGAAGCTGGAATTTTTTTTCTTTTTATTGTTCTATCTGGGTTCTGGATTAATTTACAGGTCTGGCATGAAGTGTGAATTTTGTTAGTTACTTTATTTTCTTGCATATTCTGTTGCTTTATAAAATTATGCAAACTGCAAGTGTTATACTGGTATCTGTAACATACCTGGCGGCGTCCTTGCATAGTGGTCCATCTCCCACTGTGCAAGAGTGCGCACTTGATCTCCAGTCCAGTCTGCTAGCCCGGCTTCCCTCCATGCTGCCTGCTTGCCTCTGTGTCTGCTGCTTAAGGGCGGCGCCCGATCACTTCCTGTTTCTTGTACCTGCTGCGGGCACACCCCTTGTGCGTCCTCAGCCTATTGCTGTCTGTCACCTGGTATTTAACCCAGCTGCTCCAATGAATCCCTGCCTGAGCATTGTGTTTCATTCAGTGTGCTCTTTCACTCTGAATGTGCCAGGTCCCTTTCTGTGTTTGCTTGCTTGCCTTTCTTGTAGGCTGTATTTCCAGTCCTGTCTGAACACGCTTCTTGCCTATTCGTTCCGCCTTCTAGGGGCCACATACCTAGACCCGCTCCCGTATCTTGTCTGTCCTGTCTGAACACGCTCCTGCCTGTTCGTTCCGCCTTCTAGGGGCCGCATACCTAGACCCGCTCCCGTATCTTGTCTGTCCTATCTGAACACGCTCCTGGCCTGTTCCTCCCGCCTTCTAGGGGCTGCATACCTAGACCCGCTCCTGTATCTTGCTACTGTGTCTGTTCTTGTCTGTATACTCTTCTAGCCTGTTTCCTGTGTTTCTCTATGTCCGTACCTTTCCTTTTTCTGCAGAGTCTGAACTCGTACCTAACTCCTGCTCGTTGTCACTGTACTTCCGTTTGTGAGTTTGTGGTCCACTCGCTACTTCACTGCAAGTACCCTGTGGGTATCTGGTTCTGCCTCTCCCTTCCTGCCTGTTCCGTGTGTACAGAGCCCTGTCCCCCCTGCCCTGCCTTGCTCACCGCTCCGGCGGTTCTAGCCTGCTCTGCCTTGCTCACCGCTCCGGCGGTTCTAGCCTGCTCTGCCTTGCTCACCGCTCCGGCGGTTCTAGCCTGCTCTGCCTTTGCTCACTGCTCCGGCAGTCTCGCTCCGCTCTGACCCTTTGCTCACTGCTCCGGCAGTCTCGCTCCGCTCTGACCCTTTACTCACTGCTCCGGCAGTCTCGCTCCACTCTGACCCTTTGCTCACTGCTTCGGCAGTCTCGCTCCGCTCTGACCCTTTGCTCACTGCTCTGGCAGTCTCGCTCCGCTCTGACCCTTTGCTCACTGCTCCGGCAGTCTCGCTCCGCTCTGACCCTTTGCTCACTGCTCCGGCAGTCTCGCTCCGCTCTGACCCTTTGCTCACTGCTTCGGCAGTCTCGCTCTGCTCTGACCCTTTGCTCACCGCTCCAGGCGGTCTCGTCCTGCTCTACTCTTGCTCACAGCTCCAGGCGGTCTCGTCCTGCTCTACTCTTGCTCACAGCTCCAGGTGTTCTCGTCCTGCTCTACTCTTGCTCACCGCTCCAGGCGGTCTCGTCCTGCTCTACTCTTGCTCACCGCTCCAGGCGGTCTCGTCCTGCTCTACTCTTGCTCACCGCTCCAGGCGGTCTCGTCTTGCCCTGCTCTCGCTCACCACTCTGGGCGGCCTTACTCTGCTGTGTTTGTCCGCCACATCTGTGGTTCTGTTCCTGAGTCCCAGTGTGTACTGGGTCCTATCCCGCCTGTGCTCCTACCTGCTAGTGCCTCCCTGTCTGCACTCTAGCCGTGCTTGTCTGTACCCCCCTGCCTGCATACCCTCCTGCCAGCATACCAGTCGTGCCTGCCTATACCCACCAGTCTGTGTTCCAGCCTAACCAGTCTGTTCCTGTATTCCCCTGTGTGGGTCAACAGCCATGTCCGGGGTCTGTCCTGGAGTAGCACCTGGTCCCTCTGCTCGGTTCCTCCTTGGTGCACTGGCGTCGTATGCCGTCGTGCGACCCTGGTCGGATCGGGTGAATACCTAGTTACGCCCCTCCAGGCATTCACTCTCTGGCACGGTCCAGTGGAATCACACGCACACACCGCTCAGCCCGGGCGTGTGCATTACAGCATGCTCAGGCCATGGTTCCCTTTGAGCCCCATGGCCTTCGCTCTCTGAGACGTTTTCCAGCGAATACCTGCATTAAAAATAAATAAATTTAAAAAAAAAAAAGAATAATAATTTTCTTTAGCTGAGTTCCAGGCGAAGTACGCAAACGTCCAGATGGATCTATCAGCACTCGTTCCTGCGGATCCGCCACGGTACTTTGGGGATCCAAAACAAAGTTGTGCATTTGTGGACCAATGCATGCTACTCTTCAAGGCCTACCCTCTCTATTTTCCTTCCGATTGGGCTAAAGTGGCCTTATGATTGACTACCTTGCGGGTGATGCCTTGAAATGGGTCACCCCCCTATTGGAAGCATGGGATCCTGTCGTCCTTGACCTGCAGGCCTTCCTGGTGGCCTTTTGTATGGTCTTCGAGGACCCTAACCCTGAAGCCCCTGCTGAAGCTTCACTTCCCAATATCCCGGAGCAGCCCCGACGGGTAATGTGTGTGGGTAGCGCATTAGTCCTCCTGCCCGAAGAGCCTACTGCCCACCCAGAATCCACACGGGATGACTACGCTCTCCGGAATACTTCTCACGACCTCAAGAGGCAGTCCAGACGTGCTAGGCGTAGAGGCAAGCCGTCACGCCAGGGTCTGTTCTCCCAAAGACCTCCTGATTCCAACCTTGAGGTTCCTGCTGAAGCTTCATTTCCCGGTATCCCGGCGCAGCCCCGACGGGTAATGTGCGTGGGTAGCGCACCAGTTCTCCTGCCCGAAGAGACTACTGCCTACCCAGAATCCACACAGGAGGACTTCCTGCACCCGGTATCTGATGCTTCACCCACTTTAACCGGTGAGTCTGTCCAAGGGTACTCTGAAGCAGTGATTACCTCCGAGTCTGTGCATCTCTGCTACCTGGCGGAGGACCCCCTGTTGCCTCCTGAATCCTCCGGGATACCACCTGATGACAAATGGAGAGAGACTTCCCTATACTCGGTACCCGATACTTCGTCCGCTCCGTCCTGTGAGCTTGACAATGGGTACCTTAAAGAGGTACTTACCCCCGAGTCTCTACACTCCTCCGACCAGGCGGAGGACCTCCAGTTGTCTCCAGAACCCTTCGGGGTGCTACCTGATAGCATATGGACAAAGACTCTCCTATACTCGGTACCTGATACCTCGGCCGCTTCTTCCAGTGAGTCCGACCTAGTGTACTCCGAAGCAGAGGTTATCCCGGAGTCTCTACACCCCTCCGACCAGGCGGAGGACCTCCAGTTGTCTCCTGAACCCTTCGGAGTGCTACCTGATATCGAATGGACAGAGACTCTCCTATACTCGGTACCTGATACCTCGCCCGCTTCTTCCAGTGAGTCCGACCTAGTGTACTCCGAAGCAGAGGTTACCCCCGAGTCTCTGCACTCTTCTGACCCGGCGGAGGACCCCCAGTTGTTTCCTGAATCCTCCGGGGTACCACCTGATAACAAAGAGACAGTGACTTTTCTACACCTTGTATCTGATACCTCGCCCATCTCATCCTTTGAGCTTGACAAGATGTACCCCGAAGCAGAGGTTACCCCCGAGTCTCTGCACCCCTCCAACCCGGCGGAGGGCTTCCAGTTGTCTCCTGAACCCTCTGGGGTGCTACCTGATAATAAGTGAAGAGAGACTTCCTTGTGTGCTGTTCCTGGTACTCCACTCGTTTCGTCTGTTGCTGAGGATGGCTGGATAGGAGGTAGCATCCTAGCTACCCAGAGGAGACCAGTTTTTCCTGTGGACAGTGGAAGTGATCTCCTTGAAGTGAAGGATTGGCCCTCGAATTCCCTGCGGAACATTCTAGCAGGCTTGAAGAAGAGGGGGTGTAAGGGGGGGGGTACTGTAACATACCTGGTGGCGTCCTTGCATAGTGGTCCATCTCCCACTGTGCAAGACCGCGCACTTGATCTCCAGTCCAGTCTGCTAGCCTGGCTTCCCTCCATGCTGCCTGCTTGCCTCTGTGTCTGCTGCTTAAGGGCGGCGCCCGATCACTTCCTGTTTCTTGTACCTGCTGCGGGCACACCCCTTGTGCGTCCTCAGCCTATTGCTGTCTGTCACCTGGTATTTAACCCAGCTGCTCCAATGAATCCCTGCCTGAGTATTGTGTTTCATTCAGTGTGCTCTTTCACTCTGAATGTGCCAGGTCCCTTTCTGTGTTTGCTTGCTTGCCTTTCTTGTAGGCTGTATTTCCAGTCCTGTCTGAACACGCTCCTTGCCTGTTCGTTCCGCCTTCTAGGGGCCGCATACCTAGACCCGCTCCCGTATCTTGTCTGTCCTGTCTGAACACGCTCCTGCCTGTTCGTTCCGCCTTCTATGGGCCGCATACCTAGACCCGCTCCCGTATCTTGTCTGTCCTGTCTGAACACGCTCCTGGCCTGTTCCTCCCGCCTTCTAGGGGCTGCATACCTAGACCCGCTCCTGTATCTTGCTACTGTGTCTGTTCTTGTCTGTATACTCTTCTAGCCTGTTTCCTGTTTCTCTATGTCCGTACTTTTTCTTTTTCTGCAGTGTCTGAACTCGTACCTAACTCCTGCTCGTTGTCACTGTACTTCCATTTGTGAGTTTGTGGTCCACTCGCTACTTCACTGCAAGTACCCTGTGGGTATCTGGTTCTGCCTTTCCCTTCCTGCCTGTTCCGTGTGTACAGAGCCCTGTCCCCCCTGCCCTGCCTTGCTCACTGCTCCGGCGGTTCTAGCCTGCTCTGCCTTGCTCACCGCTCCGGCGGTTCTAGCCTGCTCTGCCTTGCTCACCGCTCCGGCGGTTCTAGCCTGCTCTGCCTTGCTCACCGCTCCGGCGGTTCTAGCCTGCTCTGCCTTGCTCACCGCTCCGGCGGTTCTAGCCTGCTCTGCCTTTGCTCACTGCTCCAGCAGTCTCGCTCCGCTCTGACCCTTTGCTCACTGCTCCGGCAGTCTTGCTCCGCTCTGACCCTTTGCTCACTGCTCCGGCAGTCTTGCTCCGCTCTGACCCTTTGCTCACTGCTCCACCAGTCTTGCTCCGCTCTGACCCTTTGCTCACTGCTCCGGCAGTCTCGCTCCGCTCTGACCCTTTGCTCACTGCTTCGGCAGTCTCGCTCCGCTCTGACCCATTGCTCACCGCTGCAGGCGGTCTCATCCTGCTCTACTCTTGCTCACCGCTCCAGGCGGTGTCGTCCTGCTCTACTCTTGCTCACCGCTCCAGGCGGTCTCGTCCTGCTCTACTCTTGCTCACCGCTCCAGGCGGTCTCGTCTTGCCCTGCTCTCGCTCACCACTCTGGGCGGCCTTACTCTGCTGTGTTTGTCCGCCACATCTGTGGTTCTGTTCCTGAGTCCCAGTGTGTACTGGGTCCTATCCCGCCTGTGTTCCTACCTGCTAGTGCCTCCCTGTCTGCACTCTAGCCGTGCTTGCCTGTATCCCCCTGCCTGCATACCCGCCTGCCTGCATACCAGTCATGCCTGCATATACCCACCAGTCTGTGTGCCAGCCTAACCAGTCTGTTCCTGTATTCCCCTGTGTGGGTCAACAGCCATGTCCGGGGTCTGTCCTGGAGTAGCACCTGGTCCCTCTGCTCGGTTCCTCCTTGGTGCACTGGCGTCGTATGCCTCGTGCGACCCTGGTCGGATTGGGTGAATACCTAGTTACGCCCCTCCAGGCATTCACTCTCCGGCACGGTCCAGTGGAATCACACGCACACACCGCTCAGCCCGGGCGTGTGCATTACAGTATCTGACTCTTATATGGTCACTGAATGGTGGCATTATTGGTTAGATTGGTCTTTGTATACCAGTAGTATACGCTTGTCCCTGACTGTAACTATACATTTCTGTAATCCACTTTTAGGCCATGGGTAGTGTTGAGCGATACCTTCCGATATCAGGAAATATCGTATCGGATTGGATCGGGCCGATGCCCAAAAAGTATCGGATATCGCCGATTCCGATACCGGAAACCAATGCAAGTCAATGGGACACAAATATCGGAATGAAAATAAACCCTTTCTTTCCTTGTAGGTTAATTCTACATGAAGTAAAACAACTAAGAATAATGTAGAATGACATGAAAAGCCGGCAATTCATCAGCGGCATACACCAGTACCCGACAATTCACAACAGAAATAATAGAGCTTCACACATAGATTAGATAGATAGAAACATGTCAGTCACATATATATGAAGTACTGTGACAGTGTTGCTTACTGTACTTGTCATTTAGTGTAAAGGATTTATTTAAAAAAATATTAGTGTTTTCGTGCACCGTCTCTGTAAGAAAGCCGGCCGGCAATTCAGCATCTGTACCCGACAATTTAGAATAGAAAGAATAGAGAATCACACATAGATTAGATAGATAGAACCATGTCAGTCACATATATAAGAAGTACAGTGACAGTGTTGCTTACTGTACTTGTCATTTAGTGTAAAGGATTTATTTAAAAAAATATTAGTGTTTTCGTGCACCGTCTCTTTAAAAAAGCCGGCCGGCAATTCAGCATCGGTACTCGACAATTTATAACAGACAGAATAGAGCTTCACACATAGATTAGATAGATAGAAACATGTCAGTCACACATATATGAAGTACAGTGACAGTGTTGGTTACTGTACTTGTCATATAGTGTAAAGGATTTATTTAAAAAAATATTAGTGTTTTCGTGCACCGTCTCTTTAAAAAAGCCGGCCGGCAATTCAGCATCTGTACCCGACAATTTAGAATAGAAAGAATAGAGAATCACACATAGATTAGATAGATAGAAACATGTCAGTCACACATATAAGAAGCACAGTGACAGTGTTGATTACTGTACTTGTCATTTAGTGTTAAAATAAAGGATTTATTTAAAAAAAAAATTGGCGTGGGATCCCCCATAATTTTAGTCTCTAGCAGAGGTTAAGCAGACGGCTGGGGCAGATGTTTGAAGCCTGGGAAGGGGGTAATACCCACGGAGCTTCCCAGGCTACTAATATCAGCCCCCAGCTGAATACCTAGCCTTTACTAGCTATTAAAATGGGGGAACCCCCCCAAAAAAATAACGTGGGGTCCCCCCTAATTTAATAGCTAGCAAAGGCTAGGCAGACAGCTGGGGGCTGATTTTAATAGCCCAGGAAGGGTGCCATGAATATTGGCCCCCTCCCAGGCTAGAAACACCAGCCGTCAGCCGCCCCAGAAATGGCGCATCCATAGGATGTGCCAATTCTGGCACTTAGCCTCGCTCTTCCACGCTGCCCTGGTGCGGTGGCAGGGGGTAATAGGGCTGGGGTTCATGTCAGAGCCAGCTGCCATGAAGCCCAGGTTAGTAATGATGGGCGTCTATAAGACACCCCCATTACTAACCTACAAAGTGTTAAAAAGAAAAAACACACTACACCCAGAAAAAAATAATTTATTTGAAATAAAACACACAATTTTATTTAATTCTTAGTTTACTAAAAATAATAGTTACCTGTCCACGTTCCTGCGCTGATCTCCCATGCACAGCTGTCACATCTGGAGATGGTGACAGCTGTCATGGCTGCTGTAAGCTCACGCTGCCGGGAACACGTTGGCTCCCGGCAGCGGGAGCCACTGACTGAGGTCACCGGAGTGCATTCAGTCAGCGCAGCTCCGGAGACCCCCTTTACGGCACTGCTGTACCGTGGGAATTTCTCACGATACAGCAGGGCCGTAAAGGAGCTAACCGGAGCAGCGCTGCCTGAACTCCGGTGAACCCTTACGGCCCCGTCATTCTAGCGGCGGCAGCGGTTCAGAGCGGTCACATTCTATGTGGCTGCTCTGAACTGGAGATCATCGTGGGACACTCGTGGACTACTACGGAGGGGTAAGGATAAGGTTGTGGTTTATTATTTTATATTTTATTACAGGAGATCGATGGCTTCGGGGAATTAGGTGTCTAGGTGAGTATAGGTGTAGTTTTTTATTTTTTACTTTATTTTAGGTGGCGATCGGCGGGGACAGGTAATGTATGAACTAATTTATTGTAGGTAACCACTGGCCACCAATGACATGTATTTAAAATTTATTGGGGACACAGTAGGGTAATTTATATAGCAGGATCAGGCTGATGGGAACTACTGCTCCCATCGAGCTGATCCTGCTGGCACGAGTGGACGGGGGACAGACATAGGCCGATGGGAGTAGTAGTGTCACATCGGCCTATGTCTGCCTGCACGCACACACCCGCACACATCGCACAGACACAGCGCACACCCGCACAAACTCGCAGACATCGCACAGACACCGCGCACACCCGCACACATCGCACACACACCCCGCACACACACCCCGCACACACACCCGCACACACACTAATCATGACGGGCTGATGGTCTGGGAGGTGAGGCTGACCTGTGCGGCCGTGGGAAAGTTCATGTGAGTTCATGCAGTCAAGCATGAACTCACATGAACCCTCTGAGGGCACCGCGGCGACTTCAAATGAACAGCTGATCGGCATCACCTGATACCTCAGCTGTTCATTTGAAATAACCGGCGGGAAAGCGCAGCACAGAACGGGAAAGCCGGCGGTGAAGTCTTTTCATTGCCGGCTTCCCCGCCCGGGTCCTTCGCTCCTTGGTGCTGCGCTCCCCGCCCGGTCCTAGCTTACGATCGGGATGGGAGGTGGCGAGGGGAGCGGAGGATCGGGGTGGGAGGCTGCGGGGAAGCAGTATGGGGCTGTGTGATTGTTTAAAAGCCGGCGGCTTTTTACCGCCCGCCGGCTTTTAAACAATCAGGAGAATTCTCCCACGCTGGGATGGCATTCTGATGACAGGCTGGATCTCAGCTGAGCGCTGCCATCCAGCTTGTCATCCTTCAGAGACACTGCAGAGCACAGGCATTATGGGAACTTCCGATTCCGGTATCCGATATTGTCAAAGTATCGGAATTAAGTATCGGAATTCCGATACCGCGAATATCGGCCGATACCCGATATTACAGTATCGGAATGCTCAACACTAGCCATGGGTCCACTATCAGTATTTGATCAGTATTCAACCAGTATTTTTTCTCAGGAGTGGGAGCCAATACCAGGTGAGGAACAATCAGAGAAAAGGTATAATAGAAACAAGTCACCAATTCTGTATTTATAGTAAAAAGAAATGAAGCAGCTCCCCAGCCAGTAGTATAAATCTGTCCCGTTAGGTACTCACTCGCACGGACACCGTCCTGTGACCAGTAATCAACATAGAAGAAAAAGTTTTTCCAGCGAAGTGGTATCCAATTTCCAAAGTTTATTAAGCAAAAATAAAATCTTCAATCCAAACAGAGAGTTACACAGTGCTTAAGCCAACATGTAGAAACTTTTATTTCTGTATTTATCACTCGCTTCTGGTTTTGGCTCTCACTCCTGAGAAAAAATACTGACCAAATACCGATAGTGGGGTCGTGGCCTTATTTTAATTCTTGTGTTTTTATTCTTGTTGGGTCTGACATTTATAAGAGAGTGGTGAGGATTGTGACCAAGCATAGAAAAATTTGGGCAGCCACATATTGCTTGATTGTAGGGAAATAAAGGATTTTTGATGTTTGCCATTTGCCACAATTTCCTACAAACTGCAATGGGTGGGCATCCTAGAGGTAGGATTTGCACCTATAACACATTTATGGTGAATCTAGTGTTTTAATATGTATATTAGAAAATTGCTCACAGTCAATTATTATTATATTACCTGCAAGCAATTTATATGTACATTTTTCATGAAGTGATAGTCAAAGTTGCCAACATGACTTTTTATTTTTTCTGAACAGCTTATCAAAAAGTCACTGACAGACAATAATTTGTACGTACACACTGAAAAACCATAATGATTATAAGTGATACATGTCTACAGCCCATAATTCTGATATGAAGTCATCAGTTGCATTCATTGTATACTGTAATATTGTAACATACCTGGCGGCGTCCTTGCATGGTGGTCCATCTCCCACTGTGCAAGAGCGCGCACTTGATCTCCAGTCCAGAATGTCTCTCTGGCTTCCCTCCTTGCTGTCTGTTTGTCTGTTTTGGCTGCATAGGGCGACGCCCGCTGAACTTCCTGTTTCTTGTACCTGCTGCGGACACGCCCCTGTTGCACCTTCAGCCTATTGCTGTCCATCTTTGGGTATTTATACCACCTTCTTCCTCAAGATGGCGCCTGAGCATTGTGTCCTGTCAGTCGGCTTTTTTTTTTGTCTCTGACATGCCAGGTCCTATCCTGTTTTCCTGCCTGTTTTCCAGTTCTGTGTCTGAACTGTGGTCTGTTCTTGTGAACACGCTTCTTGCCTGTTCTTTCGCCTTCTAGGGGCCGTATTCCTAGATCTGCCTGTCTGTGCCTTGCGGTATCTGTTCCCGTCTGAACAGAGTCCTGTTTGTGTCCCTGCCTTGCGGTATCTGTTCCTGTCTGAACTGAGTCCTGTCTATTTCTCCTGTCTTGCAGTATCTGTTCCCGTGTCTGAACTGAGTCCTGTCTATGTCTCCTGCCTTGCGGTATCAGTTCCCGTGTCTGAACTGAGTCCTGTCTGTGTACTCTTGCCTGCTGCCTTTCCTGGAGGCTGTATTTCCAGGCCTGTCTGAACACGCTCCTAGCCTGTTCCTCCCGCCTTCTAGGGGCCGATTACCTAGATCCGTTCCTGTATCTTGTCTGTCCTGTCTGAACACGCTCCTTGCCTGTTCGTCCCGCCTCTCTGGGGGCCGTATTCCCAGACCCGCTCCTGTATCCCGCTGCAGTGTCGGTCTCTTCCGTACACTCAGTTCCAGTCTGAACTCTCTCCTATCCTTTACCTGTTTTGCCTCTATGTCCGTTCCTTTCCTTTTTCTGCAGAGTCTGAACTCGTACCTAACTCCTGCTTTTTGTCTCTGTACTCCCGTTTGTGAGTTTGTGGTCCCCTTGCTACTTCACTGCAAGTACCCTGTGGGTATCTGGCTCTGCCTTTCCCTTCCTGTCTGTTCCGTGTGAACAGAGCCCTGTCCGTCCTGCTCTGACTCCTTGCTCACTGCTCCGGCAGCCTTGCTCCGCTCTTACCCTTTTGCTCACTGCTCCGGCAGTCCTGTCCTGCTTCTGCCCGCTGCTTCGGCAGTCCTGTCCTGCCCTGCTTCTGCCCGCTGCTCCGGCAGTCCTGTCCTGCCCTGCTTCTGCCCGCTGCTCCGGCAGTCCTGTCCTGCCCTGCTTCTGCCCGCTGCTCCGGCAGTCCTGTCCTGCCCTGCTTCTGCCCGCTGCTTCGGCAGTCCTGTCCTGCCCTGCTTCTGCCCGCTGCTCTGGCAGTCCTGTCCTGCCCTGCTTGTGCTCGCTGCTCCTGCAGCCCCGTCCTGCTCTGTTCTTGCCCACCGCTTTGGGCGTTCCCTCTCTGCTGTGGTTGTCTACCGCATCTGCGGTTCTGTGACCCAGTCTGTACTGGGTCTTAACCTTTCTGTGCTCCAGCCCGTCCTTTCGGCCAGTACCTCCCTGCCTGCATACTCGCCTGTATCCACCCCTCTGCATACCTGCCGTGTTTGCTTACATCCACCAGTCTGTGCCAGCCTAACCTGCCTGTTCCAGTAATTCCAGTGTGGGTCAACCCCCGTGTCCGGAGTTTGACCTGGAGTAGCACCTGGTCCCTCTGCCCGGTTTCTCCCTGGTGCACTGGCGTCGTATGCCATCGTGCCACCTTGGTCGGATCGGCCAGATACTTAGTCACGCCCCTCCAGGCACTCTCCGGTCCATGGTCCAGTGGAACCACAACACCCGCACACGCCAGTCAGTCCGGGCGTGTGCATAACAAATATGATAATAATTACAGCCAAATTAGTCTGTACAAGTTCCTTCAGTTTAAAAAAAAATCACAAAAGTCTTAAAAAAAATTTACGGGCAGGTTAAAAAAGTGCCCTATTTTTACTGACCGTTCTGGAATTTCTGGATGGTTGGCAACTGTGCTGCTCATTATAAGTCCAGTCTTTGGACCTCAGAGTTACATATCACATCTAAAAAACCTTTACATGAAATCTATAACCTCTGATTTTTTTAGCCTGTCTAAGGGACGTCATAATGATAAGGCGCCTGCTTGGTAACCAGAGCAATTTAATTGCCTCTACAGTGAAGTGAATTGCCAGTGATGAAACAGTTAATACTTGGACCCTGCATCAGTAATAGGCCCCTTTAGTAATCATGACAACTGTTATGAGGTCATAAATACATGTCATAAAGAAGGTTCCATAAAAGAAAGGCATCCTGCCATGATCAGTGCCATTGCTGATGCGCCTGAGGACCTTGAGCTTGACCCCCCTCACGTAATGTGCCTACCTGGGTGTAATTTGGAGGTTTTAGCAGGGAAAGGGGTTGTCGGCTTTAGACGCCCCCAGGGTATATGAAGGTAATAGAGGGCAGTCCTCACCATAGGATCCCCTTCTGTTACCCAGAGGGGAAAGACCCTCTGCATAGAGCAGTTCTCCTTTGGGAGTTCATGGACAGACCTAGGGCTTTCATGGGTGCCGTGTTGGGAGGGGGAGAGGGTACTTATCCTATTAAGGATTATCCATAATGAACAGCACCTGTAACCGAGTGTCTAACTTCTTGAGAGGTCGACCTGGATCTGTAAGAGAGGAATGGTTCATCTGGGCAATCAGATCAACCAAATTCATTCTAGCAGTCAATCTGGGGCCAGATAATGCAGCCAGATCTCTCCCACATCCAGTTTATGCCATTTATTGTCAATATTTGTTATGTCGTACTCTGTAAATCTGGTAAAATGTACAAATTCTAAAACTCTGCTGTTACACCTGTTATATATCAGCACTAACTCTCCAAGCCCAAGGGAAGGGCAATCTTCCAGCCATGATTCCCTAGAGGTTTCCTCCACAGGGGGTTTTCCTCTCCTGAGTGCTGGAGGGTGACTCTTCGTGAGTCGAGGGTTGTGCTATTTTCGATGTCATGCAAATTTAAATAAAGTTGTGACCATTTAACACCTAATTGCAATGCTTTGTGTATTTATTTTGTATGCTTCTGTCCTATTGATGCTGTTTGGGAGTCGGCTCTCATCACATATCACAGAGTCATTTGGACATTTTCCAGCCACACAGGGCCCTCACCTATTCAATAAGTACAGTTTGCCCGAGGGGTTGCCCCTGCTCTGGTAATAATGATGGAGAAGAAGAGATAAGTGTTACAGCAGAAGTGTGCTTTCATTATTGGAATAAAGAATTTTATTAAGCAGTATTATAAGCAGATTGCTGGGCTATTACTGTAACTTATGTTGTCTTTAAAGCAGAGTGCTGCATGCAATATGGTCTGTGGGAATAGTGGCTACACAGAATCTTCTTTATCCTGATAGGTGAGGGCAGGGTCATCTCTGCTACCAGATGGGAGTTGCACCTAACTCCTTGGGAGGATTGAACCTACTAAACATATTTATATACTACAAAGCCATACACATTAATAGATGGTTCAAATTGGTTAACTTTCAAAGAGATGACAATACAGAAAACTTAGAATTAATTAAACTAGGTAAAGAATCTATCCCAATAAAAACTTGGATGCCATCATGAAAAGTACACTGAAAATAAAATGAGAGATAAGTAAACCTCTCTCTAATCCAGACATGCCTCCAGCGTTAGCACCCATCAGCTCTATTCCCTATATATTAGACCCTAGCTATGAAGACATTTATGACTTATGGCACCATTTACCCTTTTCTACTATCTCACAGTTATTAGCCGACAAGATTCCCATGGTAAATTCCTGGCCAAAAGAAGCTACCAACCACCCTAAAAAATTCCTACAACACACTCATGTTGTAAAAATTATTAACAAATTCAAAATAAAATTTCCCTCCACAAGAGTCTGGACCTGGATAGACTTGGTGACAAAATTCCCCAGCCCCTCCCACAAAATGCTTTCTAGAATTTACAAAAACCTATCTTCTCCTTCAAAACTAAAAACCAAACTATATAATCTCATGGGAAAGAGAATTAGGTATTTCGCTTAAAGATTTAGAAACACAAAAAATTCTAGCAAACTCACAAGGCTTTTCTAGATTTACCTTACTTCAAGAAAATGTCTACAAAATCCTAACCAGATGGTAGAGAACGCCTGAATTTTCACACCATTTAGGCCTATCACCATTCAGGTTGTGCGGGTGATGCAATTCTGGAGTGGGAAATATGACGCATATATTCTGGTCCTGCTCTCTGATACAGGGATTTTGGGAAGAAGTAGACAAAACACTTAAAAATCTGGGAATGATAAACAAAGATCTAACTCCAAAAGAAATTCTCCTTTCCTGTCCCTCACCTATCTTTCCCGCTAAAAAATATGATCCACTTGCACTGATGATTAGTACCACCAAACACTTAATCCCAATACATTGGAAAAACCCTGCACCTCCCACTCATTCAGAATGGATAGATAAAACTAAACAGATATATAGGTTAGAAGAAATCTCAAGTTGGGAAACTCACACGCATACTTCTTTTTTGAATTCTTGGTCAAAATAGTCTCAGAAATTTGGTTCCTGATAATCAATCACCAATTACAAATACTAATGGGATTATTAATAGGAGCTTTCCTAGCTAGTCTTGAGCTTGAGGAATTTAAGCCCAGAATCATTGCAGTAATTGATAGCTGACCCTTTCAACCATTGGCTGGAACACAGGTTTTCTTCTATATGGAAAAATAAAAATCCTGAGTAGGAGATATACCCTTTTTCACACTTAGTTAAGTATGATATGTAACACTTCGTTAGACGCATTCTTGTCAGATTTTAGAGTCTATAATAATCTCTGGTTCAGTTCTGTGCCATTCGCATGTTCTGCTTTACAAGTTTATTTGTTTATTGTTCTTAGTAACCGATTTGATTGTATTGATCTTCCAATGTACATGTTTGTACCTAAAGTCTAATAAATAAAGATTTAATAAAAAAAAGATGGGAGCTGCACCTAAGGAGCAGCCTCAAAATCAATCTTACTTAAAGGGAACCTTTTATGCCCGGTAACGCTACAAACCTGCACATATAGGGTTAGTCTGCAGGTTATTAGCATTAGGAAGGTGCCTAACCGCTATACTGTAATTGCGACACCTAGGAGAAAATAAACTGTATTTCTTCCAGGAGCCGCCGTCTTTCAGTCATGCAGGCATGCCCAGAGCAATTACAGTCATCGCTCATAGACCTGAGAGCTGTAAGCATAGCCCTGCACTGACTGACAGCCGGCTATGCAGTGCGTGCTGTCAGTCAGTGCTCATAACTGCCACTCTCAGACCTATGAGTGGTGACTGTAATATTGTTTTAGCACAAAGTTTGTATTTTCCACAGGGTAAAATAGGTTAAAATGGACCCCCCCCAATTTTTTACGCCCGAAATCCACTGCAGTAAAAAGGATGGGAAGTGCTGGGACTCCCGACTGTAACGGGTCTGGGAGGCGGAACCTCTGGGCTACTATACAAGGGAGCGGTCCTTGTAAGGGAGCGGGTGGCGACCAGGCAGGCAGTCACAGCAGGTGACCGGGACAGTCTCTGGGTGTACGGGCAGGAGGTCACGGCAAGTGATCAGGGCAGTCTCTGGAAGAACGGGCTGGAGGTCACGGCAAGTGACCGGGGCAGTCTCTGGAAGAACGGGCTGGAGGTCACGGCAAGTGACCGGGGCAGTCTCTAGGTAAGGGGTAGGTACGACCTGTGATGGCTGAACCTCCAGGTAGGCTAGCAAGGCAGATGGAGGATGTGTGCTCCCAGGTGAGCAAGCGAGAGTCTCTGGAATAGCAGGTGGTCACAGCACGTGACGGCGGAGCCTCCAGGTAGGCAAGCAGGCAGGTAGCGGAGAAGCGCTCCCAGGTGAGCGGGCAAGAGTCTGGAATAGCTGGTGGTCACAGCACGTGACAGCGGAGCCTCCAGGCAGGCAAGCAGGTAGGTAGCGGAGAAGCGCTCCCAGGTGAGCGGGCAAGCTGGTCCATAGACAGACTGTCCGGAGTTGTAAGGCAGACCGTCGGACCTCAGGCAAGCAGGCAGGTAGCTGATGTGCGCTCCCAGGTGAGCGGGCAAGTTGGTCCTTAGACAGACTGACCGGAGTTGTAAGGCAGACCGTCGGACCTCAGGCAGGCAGGCAGGTAACAGGAAATCAGGCAGGATTAGGACAGCAAGCTGGCAGGAATCTGGCAGGTAACTGGCAGGTAACTGGCAACGGGACCTGAGGGCTGAAGCAGAGTAGAACGGTGCAACAACATTGCTCGGGCACCTCCATTTTGGAGGAGGTGCCTTATATATGGTAAAGTCCTCCGGCCATTGGCCGGGGACTCCTTAGGACGGCGCGCGCGGCCCCTTTAAGAGGGAGGGAGGGCGCGCGCGCGCGCCCTAAGCACAGTGGCCGGGAAGGAGCGCGCGCTGCCAGCAGAGCGGGAGAGGGACGCCGGGCACGGAGCAGAGCGGTGAGCGGAACAGCGTCCCTGCCTAGCAGAGGGCAGGGACGCCGGCACTACACCGACATTTTGTAAAAGCCCAGGTCCCGCTGCAGCTTTGCACCAAACACCCCCTCCTCCCAGCCCGGGGTTGCAGAATCACCCCACTCCTGCTGCCAGCTTCCTGCAGCAGCGACACTGCCTCCTGGGACCCGCTACACCGCAACCGCCCCTCCTCCCCACATACCGTAAAAGCAAACTATAAGACACACCACCATTTCCTTAAAAAAATTGGGGCGGGGTATCTTTTATTCGTGTTCCCCCATATTTTATGCGTTTTTGCTTCAGATGTGAATCCGCATTTTTAATACAACAGAAAAGCTTTGATTCTGCGCTTAAAAATGCAGCGGCGTTTATTTTCTTGATGCGTTTTTTTCAGAAGAAGACTATAGAGAAAAAATGCACCAAAACCACAGAGTTCAGCAGAGTTTTCAGACCACAGAGAGCGGAGATTTCATGGAATCACAACCACTTTACTTGGACATTTAGACCTTGTTCACATGTAACGTAAATCGTTTTTTTCTGCTGCTTTTTTTGCACAGACATTCTGCTGTGTTTAACTGTCCAAGCAAAGTGGATGTGATTTCATGAGACCTGCGCCCACTGTGCGTCTAAAGACGCTGATGAACTGTGCGGTTTTGGTGTGTTTTTTTTCTCTCGTCTTTCTATGTGGAGCCTAAAAAAAGCCATGTAAAAAACTGCAGTTACTTTTCTAAGTGCAGAATCAAAGATTTTCTGTACTATAATAAACACTTAAAAATGTGGCTTCACATCTCCACCAAAACCGCATCAAATAATTGAGAAAAGACATAAAAAAGTGCAGCAATAATCAGAGAAGATTGTTATTGTGTAGCTAGGTGCGGACATCTGCAGAAACCATAGTATTTACACTATATGTGAACACGGCCTTACAGGCACCAAAAAGCTGGATATCGTATAGTGAAGCTACATGAGGATGAGAAAGTCCTGGCGGCTCCGACTGTGAATGAATGAACAAAAAATAATCCACAGGACCCAACTAGAGATGATCAGGACGCACAGATGGCGTCACACCGGCACTGGGTGATCAAAAGCCGCCGGGGATGGCGGAAGGTTAGAGATTCATGGCCTCCTGTCCAGCCGCCAGGTACCACTGAACTGGACAGGAGTCCTGGCAATCCATCCGCTCAGCTCTAGTCCCAACCGTCCCGGATACAGCGGACAGTCCTAGATTTGGGTCTACACCCTGCAGTCTCGGGTGTCCGCTGAATGCCCCTCATTACCATTCCCCTGGGCCGTGGAGGATACCCGGAGCCGGGCCTTGTAGAGGCTGAGGGTTGTAGTCACCGTGGCGGCGACTACACCACCTGTGGAATGCGGTTATTAGGAACTGCAGCTGCGGGGCAGTCCGCTGAAGCTGGTGATATGCGCAGCAAGGTGATGTAACTCCCCACAGGAAGAGTGTAGCTTCAGGGCAGCGTGGGTGGATGATGGGGGTGATAGTGCAGGGTGTCGTGGAGTAAGAAGAATCACAGAGTCCAGATGATGCAGTCCCAGATCTTTTACTCACGGTTAAGCAGTTCCACTTACAGGGCCAGTGTAAGAGCCCACGGCGTCCTGTGCTCACACAGTAAGGGGCTCGGTCGACCCTCTGGTATCTCTGGGGCATTTAGCAGGACCCCCTTCAGTGTGTCCTCTCTGGCCTCTCTCCTTGTATCTCACACCTAGCGGCACCTCTGTCCAGTGTCCTTGGGCCTTGGCGGGCAACGTGTGTTCCGTCCCCTGGCCCTTTGTGGCTACCTTCCTGGCGGCTGGTGTGGACTGCTTGCTGTACTTGAAGTGCTGCAGCCACCGGTTCCCAGTTGAGCCCTGTAGTCTCTGCTGGTTGAGGGATCCGGTTCCCTTCTTCTGGCCTGACCCCCCTACCTACTGGCAGCGGCGGGCGTACGGGTGGCAGCTGCACGGCCCGTACCCCTAGGGTCCCCTCTCTCCTCGTTCCTGGAGCCGTCCTGCTCCCTCTCCTTTCCAGGCTCAGGCCTCTTGGCAAGGCCTGCCTGTGGAGCAGAGCTCGTACAGAGCCCCTGCACCTGTCAGCACCTCAGTCTGACTCTCTACTCTTCTCTCTTCTTTTTTCCGAACCAAAATGGTTCCTACTTTTATACCTCCTACTCAGTGCTCCCAGGATCTACGTCCTCCACCCATCCACTACCTAGTTCCCCCTCTCTAGGTGGTTCCTCCCCACTCCAGCCAGGGATCAGGGACAGTCGTGCTCTCCCGTAGGAGCATTGTCGCTCTGTCCACCGGAAATGTGGTGTAGTGGATGTAGTGTTAGGGTCCTGAGCCATACTCCTTCCTTACCTAAGCGTGAGATATCACACCTCTGGGTGAGATGCAATACCTCTGTGGCGACTTAACCCTCAGGGGCGCCACACCAGCGCTCCTCTGACAACTCCTCCTGCTAGGGGAGAAAGAAATGGTAAATGGGCGTGGATTGGGGTATGGCCAGGGGCAAGGCCAAAATGTGCCGCTGAGTAGAGGTTTGGTTGGGCATATCTCTAAATAAACAAAAGAATGGCTTCATTATAAGTAGATGACAGATTTGGAATAGCCCACCCAAAGCCTAGATCTGAATTCAACTGAAAATCTATGCTGTGACCTGAAGAAGGCGCTGTACACAGATATTCTCACAATCAGACATATTTGGAGGCTACTGCAAGGAAGAGTGGGCAAAGACTGTGAATTGTAGATGTGCCATGCTGATAGACTGACTGCTGTCATAAATTCAAAGAGTTCTTCATCAAAGTATTAAGTCTAAGGCCACATTCACACATTCAGTATTTGGTCAGTATTTCACATCAGTATTTGTAAGCCAAAACCAGGAGTGGGTGATAAATACAGAAGTGGTGACGTGTTTCTATTATACTTTTCCTCTGATTGTTCCTCACCTGGTTTTGGCTACAAATACTGATGTGAAATACTGACCAAATACTGAATGTGTGAACGTGGCTTTATATATCTGAAAGTCTACTAAAATAGGAAGGGTGTGTATACTTATGCATCTAGAGTATTCTTTTTCTTTCTCAGTGGATTTGTACACAGTATATGTAATGTTAACAGTGGGAAAAGTTCTGAAATGATTCTTCTCACTAGGATTTTTCACATGACAAAAATCTGGTATTTTAACAGAGGCGTGTAGACTTTTTTTTATCTGCTGTATAACTATAGACATCCAGAGAAAAGCTCGAGTGGGAAGCCAATGTTAGCAGCCAGGAAGCAATACAAGAATCCAGTAGTGATGGGTAGCTACTGAACGAGCCGGCTCTAAGAGCCGGCTCTTTATAGTGAATCATATGAGTCGGCTCCTGGCAGGGAGCCAACTGAAATTTAAACGGCTCTTTGCCAGTTCAGGTTCCACAGTCAGTCCCCTCTTGCCCCGCCCCTCCCTCCCCTCTGGCTCTGCCCCTCCCTCCCCTCTTGCCCCGCCCCTCCCGGCCCCTCCCTCCCGGCAGTAGTCACTCTGATCTTATCCAGGAGACTGAGAATGCCTGCTCCTCCTGCTGCCGCACATAGCACTGACTCACAGCCCCGCCCCTCCCCTCTGGCCCCACCCTCCCGGCAGTAGTCACTCTGATCTTATCCAGGAGACTGAGAATGCCTGCTCCTCCTGCTGCCGCACATAGCACTGACTTACAGCCCCGCCCCTCCCCTCTGGCCCCGCCCCTCCCGGCCCCTCCCTCCCGGCAGTAGTCACTCTGATCTTATCCAGGAGACTGAGAATGCCTGCTCCTCCTGCTGCCACACATAGCACTGACTCACAGCCCCGCCCCCCTCCAATTTGTGACAAGCAAGCAGCAGTCAGGCACTTTATTAAAGGAACACTGACATCTGGATTTAGCATGTTTATAGTTATTTACCGCCAGCTTGTAAATCCTCGCTGAGTGAGGGAGAAACAGCGGATGTAAATGTGCGTCCCTTGTTCTCTCTCATTCACTTGAATGGAAGAGAACAAATGATCCAGCGATGCATATGGGCAGGGCAGATAAGGATCTCCTCTGCAAACATACCATCGCTGGATTGAGCATCACTGGATCGCAGGCTCGGGTGCTGCATGGTCCATGCGGTCAGTCAGCGAGCGCTGGCCGACAACATGGTCTCATCCTGTGTGTCTTTTGCTGAATAGGGCTCCGGCACAGGACAACTTCCATGGAAACCCATGTAAACAGTTACATAGGTTTTTATGGAATACTAGCAGGATTGAAGCAGAATTTTTAAAATAAGTATATGGAGAATATACCCATTTTAAAAAGTTCTCTTCAATTAATGGCACTAATGCCCATGTGATCCAACCCCTTTAATGACATTATATTAGTGATGGCAAAAGACATTGGTCCTTGATGGGACACCAAAAAAACAGTCTTTTCCAAAACAGATAATAACAGAAGAAATAAACTGAATCAGTCCATCCAAGCTATGGCACTTAGTTTATCTATCCAATGGGCCCTAAAGACAATTTTAGGCTGCCTTCACACTTTGTGGATTTGCAGCGGAGTTTCCATGCAGATCATCAGCGTGGAAATTCCATGGCATTTACAGAAGCCAACAGTGGCAATGGTATTTATCCAAAACACATTCTCACTTCGTGGAAAAATTCAGAATCTGACATGAGGTGTGAAATTGGCTTCAGCAGCAGCATGTGAATATGTGCCGAATATCCGATATGCGAAATTCATTGCAGTCAATGGACGGGTGAATTCCGCAGCAAATTCCTTCTCTAAATCCGCCTGGATGCAGATGCCACAGTTCACACTGCAGTTTTGCTGCAGACTGTTTGCAGCAGACGGCCCACAGCGAACTCGCCAAGTGTGAAGGTAGCTTTAACATGTGCCGCTGATAATTAGTATCTTGTTGGTATTTTGCATGTTCATTTTGTGTTTGTTAAAGTTTTTACAGCAAATAATATAAAATCTGGTTATTCTGGAAACTATTCTGTTTTATGTCATAAATTGGCACAAGTGTAGATTTTTACTAAAAGGTATACAATCATGGGTTAAAACATACCAGAATTTGGCTTCAAATTTAAAGCCAAAGGTAACAGGAAATGAAGAGCCATTTTCGGAGCCAAAAGAGTCGGCTCACCAAAAAATCGCATTTTACCCATCACTAGAATCCAGTGTAGGAGAGTCATCAAACCAAGTGCAAGTGATAGCCAATCAGCTTTCAGTGAAAAATGAGAAGTCGCATCTGATTGGTTGCTATGTGCAGGTTACACTTTTCAATGCATTTTCATAAAGCTTCCCCAGTGACTAGTGCGGTCTAATCACGTGACTGGAGAGTAGGGAACATGAAGCCTTAGTGGATTCTATTATCACCACCCTTGTAATCCGGAACAAATACCAGGATAGTCAAATAAACAAGAGGATATTACTGCTAAACTTTGTTACGTATAAGGGCAAAACTGCCCACATCAAAGATGGCGGGAGAAAACTCATGTCAAACACGTGTGTCGCTAGTAAGCTTTACCCCTCATGCTTTGCGGCTCCTCCGTCTCTTTACTGCGGCCTGTTTCCAGCAAAGGCTGCTTTCTCCGTCCTCTGTAACGTAGGCTCGGGCCCGGGACAAGCCGCCAGCATGGTGAAGCCACGGTTCAAGGGACGGAACACCATTAACCCGTCCTCCTCCAGCACTAACCCAGGTGTGTACTGTACGAGGTCGCGGAAGTGGGGCTGCCCATATGGGAGCTAGTGCTTACTTCTGTGTGCCTCTCTTCATAGAAGTACTCCTAGGGCTCTGAGACACTACGAGTCCCAGCAAGCCCTGACACCCTCCGGCACAATGATGGGAGTCTTGTCACAGCTGGAGAGCAGTCTGCAGACGTGTCATTCACAGCCCTGGAAAGCTGGGTGCCGGCTGTAATGGCTCAGTGCCTTCTAATGGGCTCTGCCATAACCTGTGACTCACTCTGTGCCTTCTGATGATTAGGACATGATGGGGGTCTTGTGTCAGCTGTGCCATCATGCCTGCCAGTGCCAAGATCCTGGGAGATGATGACCCACAGGTCTCCTGGAGCTCTTGTGTTGTGTGAATGGCGCTGAGCTGCGTCTGCTCGGCCCTGTCGTTCTTACGCCCAGGAGAGGAGAAGGTGTAAAAGTGATGACAACGTTTGTGTCCCCAACCTTGTGTGCAGGGGCATTGTGACCCCTGGTCTTGTCCCATCATCTTCTTTACTATTCTTGTGGAGGTCCTGTTCATGTCCTTAGTGCCCAATGGGTTGGGAAAGGGGTGAGGTCGGATTCACACATCCGTGTCTGTTGACAGTGATGCACAGACCAGCCGCAGATGTACTGACCATGGGCGGCATGCATCAGACAGTGGATATTTCGTGTCAGCCGTGTATGACTCGGAGACACTGCGGCGCTTCAGAGACAAAGATGGTTTTATAGCTGGAGACCGAGGCATACAGAGACTAGTGAGAGAGGCCGGTCCTAGCTGGCTTCTCCCCACCACTGCCCTTGAGTGACAGGCTTCTCCTTGCGTCTGCCTATAGGGAGATATCTGTCAGTCAGTGGCAGCGGGCTGAGGACCTGCCTGGCCAACTAGTCTCCTATGCTGTTCAGTCCCTTATGACTTTAAAATTATATTTTTCTGTGAGATACCGCAGCTTTTTAGACTGAAATCAGCTGCCAGGTTCCCTTTAGCCGGCTGCAAATCATTATGACGTCTGCCACTGTTTGGCTGCCACTGTCACGTGCCCACAGTGTCTAAGCTGCACCGCTGGGCAATAGAATAGGTGCGTAGTATTGATTTTCTTATTTTAGAACAACCCTCTCTATCTGGAGAATGGGCTCTTGTCTTGCTCCAGTTGGAGTGAAGAGGTGGCTGATCATGTGCATCTCTACTTGTATGGTTGTAAATCATTGTACCATCCAGCACACTGATCCTATGTGGTGATGCACTGCAGGACCACTTCTGTGTCAGGGATGTGATGATGTAATGATTTGGAGTTATAAAGGGTAAGTATACATTATTTCTTTATTTTACATGTCACTGCCTGTGTGCTTCTTTTGTCTAATCTTGGACAAGCCTTTAAAGTCTTTGTGATGCTATTTCAAAACTATTTTACCTTATTTAAAATGTATCTGCCTGACGGTATTAATGAATTTTCTTTAGATCGTGTCAAGGGTGCTGGAGGCCAGAATATGAGGGACCGGGCAACTATCAAGCGCCTCAACATGTACCGCCAGAAGGAGCGACGGTAAGTCTGATCATCTGAAGTGACAGCATTTATGACTGTTTGAGTCCCTAACGACTAGCCTATATTGTTTTTTAGCACAGTGATTTTTTTTTAAATTATTTTGTATATATATTGATGAGGATAGGTCAGCAATTTCTGATCGTTTGGGGTCCATCACGCTGCACCCCTGCCAATCAGCTGTTCTTGGTGTTGGCAGCCGCTGTCTGGAAATGCTTAGGCTTCTGATAGTGGCCGCGACTGGCTACTACACATCTGCCTCTTATTGATTTGAATAGGAGGTGTATGTGCAATACCCAGCCGTGGCCACTATCCGAAGATGGAGCAGCTCTGCAGTTGAGCAGTTCTGCCCGGCGGCTGCCAACACCGAGAATAGCTGATTGGGGGGGTGCCTTGTGTCGTCCCCCAAACGATCAGACATTGATGACCTATTCGAAGGATAGTTCACCAATGATAAAGTAGTGGACACTCTCTTTAACAAATTTAGGGTTTTATCAGAGAAAAGGAGAAAAAACTATTCTACTATTATGAATTGATTTTTTTTTTTTCTTTTGCACCTATTGATGGTAATTTTTATTTTGTTTTTGGAGCATATTCTTTTAGTCTAGGACTTAGGCCTGATTCACATATCTGTGTGTCGCAGTCAAAGTATGGACAGCGTTTTAAAACTTCCCAGCCTCATATGTGCCTGTGAGGCTGGTGATTTTGGGTCGGGGAGCCACGGCCGGTCTGTGAGTCATGGACTGTGATACACAGATATGTGAATATCAGGGACTTGGGTAGTTTTGCAGGTCAGTCTTGATGCAGTATGCTGGAGTAACACGCAGCGAATTCATTGAGGCCTGTGCATCTCTTAATGAATGTGGTACATCATACAGCTGCCCTGCGTAACACCCGGAGTACATTTCTGTTGTAATTTACTCCACTTTTGTGGCATAATTTATAAATTTGTTGGCCGTCCGCACTGGGCCACAGCCTATTTGTTAAAAAGTGGCAGAGCTGGCAACAATTGGTGTAAATATGCCAAAAGATGCAAAGGTTTTGTGCATCTGCAAGTCGCTAACATCTTTTGACCATTCAAACAGTTTTATATGATGAATCATGACCTTAGTGTTCCAGTGTTATTGTCTGTTGGTATTCCACTTACTGGCAAGTACCTATGGAAGACCCGGCGGGCTATTATAGGCCCCGGTAATCCATTGTCACTTACTGGGTGCCAAAGAGGTAAGCCACAACAACCTACCACAACCACCTATGTCAAGCGCCTTAGATGCACAGATTACTGTTGACTTTGGCATCTAAGGTGTTAAATGGCAGGGATCGGAGAGTTCCTTGCTATTACATGTTATTGAGAATAGATGGCCAGTTATGTGAAACCTCCATATTCAGACTACTGTCCACAATTTATTTCTTTAGGGAGTCATGTTTGTTACCCCCATATAATCCACAGCTACCACCATGAGGCTTTAAAAATACAATGTCATAGGGTTGTGTTGTCATGGTTATTTAACTATATTACAGCCTTGACCAGTCGAATAATTGAATATTTTTTCCTTTTCAGGAGCAAACATGGAAAAGTTATTAAGACTTTGCAGTACCAGTCATCTGTCCCGTCTGGCACGGTGGCTAGGGTAGAGCCCAATATCAAGTGGTTTGGTGAGTGTTCTGCCATCTGCAGCTTAATATAGCTTCTGATTCGATTAATTCCCAATATCCACAGTTTCAAGCGGACCCTAAAAACCCATTTCTTTAGACTGGCGTATCGCCTCCACACACTATCAGTCCGTCCCAGTTTTCCCCTATATTAAAATCTTCTTCAATTTCAGGTTCATACCAACCATGCACTTAATAGCCTCGGTCAGGACTGCACACATACTGGCAGGCGACCAGTCCATGTATTATTTATCCTATATAGTATATCAAGGCTGCATTATACAACATATGTACATGTTACCTTTTGTGTCTCCCCCATTTCCTCATAGACTGTAAGCTTGCCAGCAGGGCCCTCACTCCTTTTGATATGAGATATGCTTATTCTGAATTAATTGTATAAGTCCCCCCTAAAATTGTAAAGTGCTTTGGAATATGTTGGCGCTATAAAAATAAAAATAATTATTATGATTAAATAGAAAGAAGGCACTGAAGCGGTTGTCTCCTATTTCTTATTTACCAGGAAATACCCGTGTCATTAAGCAATCCTCCCTACAGAAGTTTCAAGAAGAAATGGATGCCGTCATGAAAGACCCGTATAAAGTTGTGATGAAGCAGAGCAAACTTCCGATGTCTCTCCTGTACGATCGGAAGAAACCTCACGTATGTACCGTTGGACAAGATACTTGATAGAGGATCAGAGGATTTATAATTAAAGGGATGGTCCAATACAAGTAATTTTTATCCTAAATTCCTATCTATAATCAAAACTAATTTTTATTTTACGTGAATTAAAAATCCCCTGTCATTCCCCAAGTACTATATATATATATATATATATATTTAATTTTACCCCTACTACCTTTTTTTGATGATGCTTCATTTAAGAATCCCAGTTCATGCTGGAATACTCAAACGATGTGTCATCAGAGGGAAGAGGCTCCAGTCACTGCCGCAGCCCCTGCCCCCTCCCTGAAATGAAGCGTCATCAGTGACCGCGTTCCAGGGACTGAGCAATGACCGTGCACTCTCTGTTGTCAGCTCCGACCAGTAGTAAGAAGCCGGCACCAGAGCTCATTTTTAGTGCATAGTGTCAGAATACCCGGAGTGCAGAGATGTTTCTTGTGTGGCACCTTGGTAATGGGACACCTTGTTTTAGGCCATCAGTTGAACCAGCTGATATTATTTTTTACTAAGTGGCAGGATTGCTTTCTAATTACTGATGGATTTAGCTGGTGTCATCACTTTTTGCACCTCTCTTGCTTCATGTGTTCAATCCTTTTCCCCTGTGACATTTCTCATTATTACATATAACTTAATTTATGAACATTTATGGTTTGATTTCTTTGCCTGTGTGGATTGAATGGGTTGGTATGTGTTTAATACTTATTTCACCCCCTGTAACATCAGTTTCTTGTCTGAGATCTGTGTAACAATGTATACAGTTCTGAAATCTGGTGGCATATTCACTTTAAAGGGGTTGACCCACCGTGATAATTCTTAATCCATTATATATTTGCTGAATATCTTTGAATATCTTTGATCTAGTACAGAAACATGATCAAATCATACTAATTTGTTAGTGGATTTTTCGTTTTGTCATTTACTTCAATGAAAATAATTTACATTTCTCAGTTGGCATAATATAAGTACTTTAACTTTCTATAATGGATAAGACATGTCATCTCAATTTCATCTACCCATCCAATAAAGTAGCTCTTGCATATGTCATATATCAGCCACTTATGCTATCTGGTTTATAGCACAACTTCAGAAGCTATACAGATATCGTTCCAGTACTTCATCCTAAGTTACAATACTGTTGCTAGTGCCCAACACTGTAGCAAACTCTAAATCATTCAGAAAACGTAGAACCTTGAGTTCAAGCTACATATTAAAAATTCCTTTATTAAGACCAATATAAAAATACATAAATGAAAATGCATATAGGGCAAATTTGCAAGATACCAGTGAAGAAAAAGATCCAAGTGTTATGGCTGTGAGTGCCACCCAGCTGACAAGCGACGGACACCAAATTTTGGAGTGGAAAATGGGAAAAATATATTTTTAGAAAATGGGAGTCTGTCTTATAGTTCGAATAGGTCTCTTACCTGGGGGCGGTGGAGCGGGGTGGTCACAGGAGGCAGGGTCCCTCAGGAAGTCGGCAGAAGTGTAGCATTGCAGAGAACCCTGGGTGGGAGAAGGTGGTGCCCCAGCAGCAGCAGGTTGTGGTGATGGTGGAGCGGCATAGCAGGAAGCAGGGTCCATTCCTCAGGAACCTGGTTGCTGCAGGAGCGGTGAGATGCTGTGGGCCCGATGTCGGAGAAGCATAGCGCAGTGCACTGCTTTTCCCGCAACCATCTTCCAGAAGCCGTGGTCTACAGGAAATGGTCACTTGAGCCGGCACATGCGCAGACTAGGATCTCGGCGGCCATTTCCCTGAGGCCCACAGCTTCAGGAAGATGACCACCGGAGGCAGCGCATGCGAAGTTGAGATCTCGGCTGATCCCAGTCTGCACATGCGGCCTCCGGGAAAGCTCTGCCTCCAATACTGGGCCTACAGCATTGCACAGCTTCTGCAGCTGCCGGCTACCAGACGGAGGGACCCTGCTTCCTTGCAATCCTGCTCCACCACAACTTCCCGGTAAGCCTGTATTCAGACCATAAGACGCACCCACCATTTTCCTCCCAAATGTGGGGGGAAAAAAGTGCGTCTTACGGTCTGAAAAATACGGCATACAGCATTGGTACCAGCTGTATTAGATATGTATAAACAAAGTCAACATGTGATAAAACACAAATCCACAGAGTACAAGGTATCAACACTTGGCGTTCATGCTGTATAACATCCTATATATGCAGCTCATTCCACAGAGAACCAGACAAGTGGCCATCATAGTCTTGGTTAATTACCCATGGTCTTATGCACTGGTGACTCTCCAGCCCAGACTCCCTAAACGTGCGCTTTCCCTATGATGCTTCCTCACTGGAATCTTTTGCCCTATATGTATTTGCATTTATGTCTTTTTATATTGGACTTAATTTTTAATATGCAGCTTGAACTCAATGTTCTCTGTTCTTCAGAAGGTATTTTGTGGGTATGGATCGGCCCAGTATTTTTTTGTAAGCTTTCTTAGTAAAGCCCCTTATAAGTGACCACAAAATTCATGACCTCGAGACTGTAACTCTTTTTCTAATAGAAATGATCATCAGAGCCGTTCCTAATAAGAATGAGTTTTTCAGCCCGGTTATGGCGGAAATCAGGCAAATTAAAGTCTACTAAGAAAAAGCCATTTATTTCATCTTCTGAAATGCTTTATTAGTTGGGTCTGCAGAAGACCTAACAACACATGTTTTCTCCGGATTTATTAGCCAATAGTAGGGTATTGTACTGTCTAATAATGACACATCCATGCTTCTAGTTTGCGATCTTTCATCATGTTTCAAGCATTCATCACTCCCGTTCAGAACACGCAGTCCCATCCTACATTGCACGTGTTTGTTTTTTTTCTTTGTCCATGTGTGTTTTATTAAATACAAAAGGGAAATCTTATCAGAATGCGGAACTGCGAAGAATCACTTCTTGAGAAAGGGCACAAAAAGCCTGGCAGGTAGATCACGGGAGGTGAATCTGGTCACTGACAACGCTATGGAACGGCTATTGTTTCCCGTTACCTAGAATAGTCAGCCATATTCTTTATTAGGCTTTTCTGTTCCAAGTTGACATTTATTTTGATGGGAAACGCCTGGCACTTGGTCTCTTACCATGCTGGCAAAGAAAGTGTGTGAAATTAGCCTTGGTCTGCGCATATGCATTTGTTTCATCCTATTCCTTGCAACATGTCTTCAAAGAAATTAAGACAAAGCCTTATGGCAGCGTATTACAAATGTCTGCTGCTTCCAAAATACACAGCAAACAGGCCATAAGAGAGCTTGCTACAGACATGGTGCCTCTAGTAGGGTCATCTTTGTTATATCATCATGTAACCGTTTATTCCCAATGATATTTTTACACGTGTAGCTATAAGGTGTTGCCTAAAAAACAGGGGAAATAAGACAGCGCTATCTAAGCCTAGTATTAGTAAATCTGACCAGAGAGAGGCGAGAAGAGATTTCGCTCACCTTGTGATGTCGGGCAGGCACAACTCTGAAGAAAGGCAAAGGTCCAGTAATAATCCTTGGTAGTGGTTTACTGCCATCGTGGTTTTCGTGGACAATTCCTTGAAAAGGTTCCAATGTGAAGTAATGGATGGAGTAAAAAAACAAGATATGGGCGCTCCCAGTCTAGAATACCAAGATTCCAAGAAAATCAATGTTTGATAAAATATTTTATTAATAAAATAAGTACCTCTGTCGAGGAAGATATTATTGTGTGTTTTTATATTGCAATTTTTTAATATAATATCCATAAACGAATATCTTCCTCGACAGAGGTACTTATTTTGTTAAAATATTTTTAGCAAACGATTTTTTTTTTGTAACATTGGTATAAGAGTGGGAGTGCCCTTATCTTGTTTTTTTGTTTTGTTTTTTTGTTTGTTTTTTTTACTCCTTCCATTTTTATGCTTGTGTAACCTTTCATTTTTAATAAGAGTTGTATTATTACGACAATCTTATTTTCACTTTTTTTGTTTAATTTTAAATATAGTACAATTAACTGAGTGATATATCCACATTTTCTTTTTAAAGAGGAGAGGAAGAATAAATGGGAGTATAGGGTTGGGAAGGATAGAAAACATAGGAAGGGAATGAGGGAGGGAGCAGTTTTAATCTTGACATTTTATATTGTTTTGTAATTTCTTATATTTCCTATTTTTTATTCAATAGAACTCACAACAATAACATGTTAAATCAGCTTTGTTTTTTCATGAAAACAATTTCTATACAAATCACTTTTTGACAGATAATTGACAATGGGGTCTTTCTTTTGCGACCTCACCCACCCTCTCTACAAGCCAGAGAGAGGTTTGCTGCAAATAGCGCTTGTTCTTGCAGGCCCGACCCTTCCATGTATTACACTGTTAGCCTTTCATTTGATGGCCAGTCTGTATTACTAGATCTCCCCTTCAACCGCTGCTGTACACTAATATATGACTTTTCGCAGCTTCCCCTGTCAATATTATTTCATCATGAGTGTTTTTCAAGCTGGACCAGTCGGGGCTGACTTTTGTGTGAAAAGGGATTGACCTCCTAAGCTCTCTTAGATGCTCATTGAATAAACAAGGTGTGGACCAATGGATCTAATAAATCCTCCTCTTGAAGGAAACAGACCCATTTGGAGGCTTTTTTTTTTTACATTTTTGTATTTTTTTAAAGAAGTTCTTGTATTTTTACGCCATTTATTTTCTATAGCATCTATTGCTGGATGCAGAATGAGTTAATTCAAAATATGTCGATGAGCTTGTTCTGATTAGAGAGTCTATACCTCCTAAACTCATCTAATTTAATGACAAGAAAGTTAAGCCCAACTTCCATGTGCTATTAATTCAGCAAAGAGGAGTTCAGCAGAGTTATAAACACCTGTCAAAATGAGACCTTCTTAGTTCAAGGGAACCAGTCATTTTGAAAATAGTCTGATCTGCCGGCAGCATGTTATGGGGCAGGAGAAGCTGATCAGATTGATACATAGTTTTGTGCACACAGTTTCAGTAAACTTTGCATTTTATTCATTGGAGTGCCTGGTGTTTGTATGCTCATGAGTCCAGTGGGCGGGCCTACTCAGTGATTGACAGTCTTCCATGTATGACTGTCCATGCTGACATAGGTGTCAGTCACTGAGTAGGCCCACCTATGACTCATGTGCAACACCTGGGATTGCAATGACTAAAATATAAGTTATACTAATTATTTTCCTACAAACCTATAGTACTGCTCAGCTTCTTCTCTACACCATGCTGTCCACAGATCAGACTGCGTGTTCAATATCACAGGTTCCCTTTAACTCATTCTGCAGCCAGAAATACAGTGCAACACAGAGACTATAAAAGATAAATTGCAAATTTTATTGAAATGCTTTTGTAAAGTAAAGACCTTGCTCTGATGGGGCTGTAATACTAATTATATTGATTCATTTGATGAAGAAATCCACTTTACTCTTCTGAAGTTTTTTTTGCTAATTCGGTTTTGGTACATAGTGGCCGGATTGTGCACTGGGGTGTTCTCCCCCTTGCCTGTGGTTCCTCGGCCCCTCCCCCTTGCCTGTGGTTCCTCGGCCCCTCCCCCTTGCCTGTGGTCTGTGAATGATCTGGCTCATCTGTCTGAAATCTCAGCAGTGACTTATCATTCACAGACTGGAGGCAGGCAGAGGGTCCTGGAATCACAGACTGGGAGGAAAAGACCCAGTGAACAGTCCAGCCCCTGTGCACCGAAATCTAACTGGCAGAAACTTCACATGGTGATTAAAGAACAATAAAATGGATTTTGTTCACCAAAGGTATCAATGTAATCAGTATTACAGTGCCATTGCTGCCATGTCTTTCAGTTTACATTACAAAATTGTTCTGACAGGTTCTTTTTAATGTTTTTAATGCAAATTACCCCGCGCTATTTTGTGGCACTGTCCCATTAAGTCCTGTACAATGCCGCCCCCCCCCCCCTTGGGGTGATTTACGTGGTCTTCACTGTCCACATCATATCTTCAGTGCAGACGATGCTTTATGAATTGAAAATCTGATGGGAACTGTGAAGATTGAGGTCACCAACTCCTGAGACTGGACTAGTTTTGGAGAAGTCCTAGTCCTGTCTAAAGCACACTGGCAGAATGGTGGTTTTTGGTGCACATGTAAAGATTGCTTTGGGACATCAAGGACTTGATTAGAATAAACTAGTTGGGCTCTCACATTATCTAGCTAATTTGGGAAGCTAATTGGGTTATCTTTAAATGGCAAAACATTTCTTCGTGTGTATCTACAGTAATAATATATTATTTCTACAGAATGCAAAAGTGCACATTCTGGACACGGAAACGTTTGAAACTACTTTTGGCCCTAAGTCTCAAAGGAAAAGACCAAACCTTAACGCTGGTGATGTACAAGAACTACTCCAAAACGCTGAAGCATTAGCAGGCAGCTATGACCAAGACAAGGACCGCGATCTGGTTACAGAAGACACTGGAGTCAGGTATATTGAGTAATGTATATTTGGCCACCACTAGCCTGCGGGAAGTCATGGATGGAATAACGCTACCTGTGGTGCCCATCTAAACTGTAGCCCGATGTTACCTAGATAAGATATTTTACAGGGTAGGTTGAGCTGGACATCAGCTTTAATATTGCTATTTATTTATTAAGTGGATTCTGCTATTTACATACATGAATGTGGCGTTTCATTGTAATCCTGCCTGTAATGATGATGATGACATGACTGCTGACGTGATCTCTACACAATGGGAACGAAAAGCATATTATTAAGCTTAGTGAGCAGTGTGAAAACTGCAAAATTGAACTTTTTTTTTCTTTTAAACATAATGATAATGGAAAATTAAAACAAAATAAAATCTTAAAGGGAACCTATCAGCTGATAAATGCTGCCCAAACCATAGGCAGCATTTATCAGCCACTGGCTGTAGAAACCCAGTCATGTATTTTTGTCTCTGAAACACTGCGGCGTTTCAGGGAACGGCATGCTTTTAATAGCTGCAGGGGACCGAGCCAGCGGCTTCTCCCCACCCACTGACCGTGACTAATAAGCCTATGGCTATATATGCACACGCAGGCAGAGGCTTGCCAGTCACTGTCATCAGGCTGGAGAAGTTATCGGGAACCCGCCTGTGTGACTAGTCAGTAACTTGGATCAGTCCCCGGCAGCTATGAAAAGCATGTTTTCTCTGAATGCCGCAGCGTTTCAGAAAGAATCATGCTTGGCTGTGATATTACAACAGTTTGGACAGTATGTATTAGTTAACAGGTTCCCTTTTAAATGTAGTTTTTATGTCAGATTTTTAAACAATAGGTCATGTTCTAATGACCTATTTCATTTAAGAAAATGTACATACAGCAATTACAATGCATGTCTGTTATGGGACTATCCCTTTAAAAGAAATGAAGAAAACCAAAAATGATGTATCTTCTAAACTATATGAAAAGAGCTTTCAGATCGGCCATGAGAGCAGATTATCTGACAATGTATGAGCAATGTGTTCTGAAAAGCTCCAGTATAGTGCGACAGGAGTCAACACTGAGAATCGGATTGTCATGTCTAACTCTTGCAATTTCTGCTGTTTTCAGTTAAATAAGTGTGAGGCTGTGAATCTCAGGGACTTTGTGTAATAGTGTACTTTTCTTTCATACTCAGAGAAGAGGCTCGGGAAGAAATCTTTAAAAAAGGCCAGTCTAAGAGAATTTGGGGTGAATTATACAAGGTGAGTTTTTTGCTTTTCAAATTGTGACTGACGTTTACACACAATTAATGTGGCAGGATACTGCAGTAAAGAATAAAGGGTCACTCTAGAGTAAAATGTGTTTACATCGGGCTCATATAGAGCTACTCATTGTGACACGCTACTCTTCAGTGCTCCTTCTTTTCTCCTGGCATGCTATGTCACAGATCGTGGATTGCTTCTTGCTCCTTATAAAAGTTACTTCCTTGACAATTCCGTGTTTCTTTGTGTCTATTTCTTTGATCACTTATTTTGTTTAGCCTCCTCACACCCTCTGCTTTCTTTCCTGACTGGTTCTTCATAGTTTGTGTTTGACATTTCAAGGATATGGAATCTGTGCTGGGAGCAGGGAGAGAACCATGGCTTGTCCCACAGAAGCTGTGAATTTGCAGGGAGAGCAAAACATTATGTGCCATCATGATATAGCAAGAGACCTGTCAATCACCTCTAGCTGTGCAGGGAATAGCTGGCAGGGAGCAAAGGTGGACTAGTCTTGTCTGCCTATGGTCACTTTTTGGATCTTTAAAGGGGTACTCCGGGGAGATTTATTCTAATGGCCATACCTTCATAAACTATAAAGATAGCACGAATAGTGCGGTTTGTAATCCTCACAGTACTTGCAGTTCAGTGTGACACTGGAGCTGCTCCTCGGTGCTCCCTCTCTCTTCTGGGACATTACGTTACAGATCAGGGGGCCCAGTCTGCTCCCAGCTCCTAGTAGTAGCCAGCCCCCTGATGACCTCCTCCCTGCAGTCTGCGAGCATGGGCTGTGGCCAGCTCCTGCGAAGCAGCAGTCACTCTATGTATGCTCCTTCAGCTGCAAATACATGCAGCGATCCACTGCTGCATGAGCCATGTCCAAATCAGATCAGGCGACATGGCTTGTACAACAGTGGTCTGCAGTATGTATTTGCAGCTTCTTTGACATGTCCAGGAGCATGGACAGTCATAAAAGTGGTGTACAAGCATAGTTCCGGAGTGGAGGGAGAAGGCAAGCAGAGCATAAATTGACTGCTGGTTGGCAAGAGCAGGCCATGCCCCCGATCTCAGTCTGCAGGGAAGGAAATGATGATATCAGGGGGCTGGCCACTAATAGAAACCATGAACTGGCCATGCCTCCTGATCTGTAATATTCCAGAAGGGAGGGGGTTCCTTTTTAAAGCAGTTTAATTTAATTAAATAGAAGCTGGACCAGCAATGAGCTGATCATTGGGTCTGAGTTCTCTATAAGACCCCATACATATTAGACGGAAGTTGGCCGGGTCAGCCGACAGTCTGTGTATAGGAGCCTTCTGGCTCTGCCCTGACATAATATCTAGGTAGAGACCGGTCTAACCTGTTGAATTTCAGCAACTAATCTCATTGTTCGGGATGGGAGATGAGCCGCTTCCAGAGCATTATAGCTACAGCTCTCTCATAGAGAACACCGGATCGATGAAATGAGTTCCTACGTATGGAGGATTCGGGAGAGATGGCTATTGGCTGAACAGGCATTTGGCCTACAGCTATCTATTGTGTATGTGGTATTAACGCAGAGATCTATTGTTATCAAGAGAAGCCATATCTGGCCATTTATTTCCCGTTTAGTGGAAATATAACTAGACATGTTGGCTACCCTCTGACATCCATTTACATTAACAAAAGAGCCCCTTTAGTTGTTTGACAAATTTGCTATGTTGTAGTAATTTAAAATCAAATTATATTTTTTTTCTGAGAAAATGAATTAAAAACAAATGGGAAAAATTTTGATAAACGGTTTCCAAAGTAAATAATGTAGGGAGTTTAGAAGTAATTTCTAAGTGGTGTGAAAATGTTCCACCAAAAAGTCAGACTGACTATTGCTATTAGGCTATGTGCCCACGATGTAGAAATGAAGCAGAAAATTTCTGCTTCATTTCTGCATCCCCTTGCCCGGAAAAACGCGTGCGGAATTTGACACGCGTTTTTCGCGCGTTTTGCACATGCGAAATTGCCATGCGTTTTCTAATGCATTGTAGATGGCAATTCCGCATGCGTAAACGCACAAATAATGGACATGCTGCGGATTTTTGAGCGCATCAAAAACGCTGTGGAAAAATCCGCAGCATGGGCATTGAAAGTGCGGAATTTCATCAGGGATAATGGGGGAAGGGCTACCAAGCGTTTACGCTGCAAAAATTCCGCAGCCTAAACGCTTGAAAAACGCGTCATGGGCAAGGACCCTAAGGCTGACTAAAGGCAGGGCAGATGTGTAAGTCACGAAGCAGGCACCTGGAATGTTGAGATAGATGACACCGCTGTATTAATAGACAACTTCTTTATTTTTATTCAATCTACAGACTTCTTTTTTTTTTTTTCATGATCCTTTACACAGACTTGATGTTAACGGGAAGTTTTTAAAAACTGGAGCTGGAAATGTTTTAAAATAACGATTACTAATCTGTTCAATCTTGCAGTCCCCCAACACTGCCGCATCTGTGGTCCCCAACTGTCCTGCACCAATGATGCCACATCCAGCATTCATGTAACAGCTGTTAGTTTTCATGTAAAGCACATGATCACTGTGGGACAGGCAGGGACCACTGGACTGGCAGGAGATTCTGTAAGTGAATCGTAGATATTTTATTAACACATTTCATCACTTATCTTGCTCTTTAAAAAAAAAAATGTTTGTCTGCCATTTGGGGGGACCATGGTGTGTACGGTCATTGAGTTTGGTGTATTACACAGGATTCAGTAAAGTTCCTTGACTCCTTCTATTGGTGCCTACATGGAGTCATAAAGTCATGCTTTTAAATCTAAAGATCAGAGCTCTGTGGCCGTCAAATAAAATAAACAAAAACTTAAAGGTACCCATACTGCGTTAACCATGAGCCAGTCATAAGAGCATACAGATGAATATGTAATCAGAGCACCGGACAGAGCGCCCCCCACAGGCCACCCCGGAGCACGACCATATCATTATCTCCAAACTGAAAGTAAAGATTACACAAGAACCACAGGACGGATTTCATCAACCGAGGTATCATAGTAATCAGTGTAATGTTGCCCACCTGACAGTGTATGTAGTTTACTGAGCACAATCCTGCTGACAGGTGCACTTTAAGACCTCATGCTTAGCACATTACTGTTTTTCTTAAGGAGCTGTAATCTTGCACCTATGGAAAGGTACTTCTGTATAACTGTTTCACTCAGGGCTTTTCTTGCTTGAAAAATTCCACATGAATCTGACAGATGAAAACAGAGATGTTCAATTATAAGCTGCATTGCTGCTACAAAATAATGCCGGATAGAGGATAGTAAAGAGGCTTTGGAGACACACAGAATGCTCTGCCATACAGACTCCTGCACTCCTCTCATGTGCATAAAGTCTGATGGGCCCCGGTGCAAGTTTTGGACCGCCCCCTCCCCCCATCTCATTCTGAAAAAATATGTATGTACGCACTCACGCGCATACATGCATATATACGCACGCATATATATATATATATATATATATATATATATGCGTGCACACGCTCACTCACTCAATAGGGGTGTACATAAAGATCATGGGGCTCCACAGAAGTATAATGCATCCCATAGTCCTCCTTATAATATACTGCACAGCTCATAGTCATCCATGCAGCATTATGCACAGGCCAGTCATCCATCCTCACAATCTCCCCCCTCCCCCTATTTTACCATCATCTACTAACTTTCTCATCCCTGTCGTCCTCACCTGTCACCCACGTTCAGCAACTAGCACACCCCGCAGGAACCTTGACACTCACACACTCTGACTCTATTCTGCCACTGACATCAATATCTTCACTCCACGACACAGACAGCGCCACTACTTTCTACAACGCCACTCACATCAGCTATTGGCTCGGGCGCTCCTCTTGTGTACAGCAGAGTGCGACGAATCAGTAGACAGCCCTGGCACAATAACCTCACTAAAAAGCTTCGACAAGCGTCCAGAACGGTGTTGGAAGAAAACACATTCGCAAGATGACTTCACTGCATTCAAACAAGCAACACTCGCATTCAAATCAGCCCTCACCTCCGTTAAACAGGCCTACTTCAAAACCCTCATATTCTCCTTATCCTACAATCCCAAAAAGTTATTCAACACTTTTAACTCCCTCCACTGCCCCCTCCTACCTCCCTTGTCACTGCTGAGGACTTTACCACACACTTCAAAAACAAGACTGAAAAAACAAGGCAAGCCTTCATTGTCCGACCACCACAACCCCTTTGTTTTTCAGACCATTGCCCTTCCTCCATAACCTCCCTCTCCAACATCACTGAATGAGAGCTTACCCGCCTCCTCTCCAAATCACACCTCACCACTTGTGCACTTGACCCCATCCCACCTCCTTCCCAACCTCACCTCCACACCCATCCCATCCCTAACACATTTCTTCAACCTATCACTAACTTCTGGTACCTTTCTTGCTACGTTCAAACATGCCACAATCACGCCCATCGTCAAAAAGCGATTCCTCGACCCAACCGCTTTGTCCAGCTATCGCCTCATATCGCTGCTCCCATTCACCTCAAAACTCCTTGAGTAACATGTTCACTCTGAACTTTTCTCCCATTTCTCATCTAACTCTATTTTCGACCGCCAACAATCTGGCTTCCGTCCCTACCATTCCACCGAAACTGCCCTTGACAAAATTTCTAATGACTTACAGCCAAAGCATACAGATGATTCTACATACTCCTCCTACTAGACCTGTCCTCTGCCTTCGACACAGTTGACCACTGCCTCCTACTACAGATTCTCTCTTCCTTTTGGTGTCAAAGACCTTGCCCTTTCCTGAATCTCCTCATACCTTTCCCACCACACTTTTAGCGTCTCTCACTCCCACACTACCTCCTCATCCCGCCCTCTCTGTTGGAGTCCCTCAAGGCTCCGTCCTAGGACCCCTACTCTTCTCCATCTATACCCTTGGCCTGTGACAGCTCATAAAGTCCCACGGTTTCCAGTACCGCCTGTATGCTGTTGACACGCAGATTTATCTCTCTGCTGTCCAGAATCCCAGCATGTTTAGCAACCATATCCTCCTTCTCCTCTCGCTTCCTCAAACTCAATGTGGACAAATCTGAACTCATCATCTTTCCATCTGGCGTATGTTTTGCATCTGATCTATCACAATAAATGACATCACTCTTTCCCCTGTACCAGAAATCTGCTGCCTCGGTATAACCCTCGACTCTGCTCTGTCCTTCAAACCACACATCCAAGCTCTCGTCGCCTCCAGCTCAAAAAATATTTCCAGAATCCATCCTTTCCTCAGCCCTCAATCTACTAAACTGCTTATGCATGCCCTCATCTCCCGCCTCGACTACTGCAACATCCTCCTCTGTGGCCTACCTGCTAATACTTGCACCTCTCCAGTCTGTCCTTAACTCTGCTGCCTGCCTAGTTAATCTCTCTCCTCGCCACTCCTTTGCTACCCCCCTTTGCACATCTCTTCACTGGCTCCCAATTGCCCAGCGTATCCAGTTCAAACTACTAACACTGACCTACAAAGCCATCCATAACCTTTCTCCTCCGTACATCTCTGAACTAATCTCCCAATATATCCCCTCACTTAACCTCCGGTCCTCACACTTATTCGTTCCTCACCCAATCCGCCTCCAAGACTTCTCCCGAATATCCCCCATCCTCTGGAATTCTGTGCTTCAACACGTCCGATTATCTGCCACATCCGAATCCTTCAGACGGAACCTGAAAACCTATCTCTTTAAGAAAGCTCACAACCTGCAATGACCTCTCTGCAGCTTCACCACTAGAGCTGCTGCTTTACCAACACTAGACCTGCGCCTCACCGCCACCAGAGCTGCTGCAACCCCCCACCTACGGTCTCCTTCTCCATCATCCTGTAGAATGTAAGCCCGCAAGGGCAGGGTCCTCTTTCTCTGTACCAGCTTATCATTGTTAGTGCATTTACTGTAAGTGATATCTGTATTTTGTATGTATTCCCTTCTTATGTACACCACAATGGAATCAATGGCGCTATGTAAAAAATATTATTATTTATATTGCACAGCCCATAATCATCCATAGTAGTATAATCCAGGGCTGTGGAGTCGGTAAGCCAAACCTCCGACTCCTCAATTTCCATGACACCGACTCCAACTCAGACGCCCTCATACATGGCTCATGTTTAAGTGATAAATTTACTGTAGCACAGATTCATCTCAGCTAAAAGCTTGACTCTTCAATCAGAAATAGGACAGACATTTATAGGACATTTCATAACTTTCCCAAATTCTTATGAAAATATATTCCCCACAAACTGCATTGAACTACTGTACCCAATTTATTATATATTTTAGGAATTGAAGTAGGTCAATTTTATACCGACTCCACCAAAATGGACACAGACTCCACAGCCCTGGTATATTGCACCCCATAGACATCCATAGCGGCATAATGCACCCCATAGACATCCGTAGCAGTATGGCCAATGAGATATAGATCTATTTTTTTTAATTAATACTCACCACTCCTTTGCTCCCGCACAGCTGAAGTCCTCTTCTGAAGCCAGCAGGACTCTGCTTATGACGCCACTGCCATGCGCCCCGTCACATGTACGCTGACGTCAGCTGCTGGCCTCTGATTGTCCGGCAGTGTGTATTGTATCGCATGGACCCGTGCGCCGCAATACACTTCAGCTGGATGTGTGAAGGACGCACTTGCACTGGGCCCGATCGTCCGCTGCAACTGTGGTCGTTACGCCCCTGATTAAATCTTAGGATAGCTTAATGTAAAAAAAAAAAAAAAGTTGTCTGTTCATCCATAGTAGGTAACTGTCACATTACAGCCCGACTCTGCTCTATCAAGAAGTGCTATTTTTCTTTTCAACCTTCCACTTTGACAAATTGTAAAGCTCCACTCGCTTATACTTTAAACGAGGTTCTCCCAGTGATATGTTTTCTGTGTTCCCTGTAGGTAATTGATTCTTCTGATGTTGTAATACAAGTTCTGGATGCCAGAGATCCCATGGGAACTCGTTCTCCACACATTGAGGCATACCTAAAAAAGGAAAAACCATGGAAGCACCTTTTGTTTGTTCTTAATAAGTGTGATCTAGTTCCGACTTGGGCAACGGTAAGATGTTTGTTTGCTCCTTCGCTCGCACTGCTTTGTTATACTCTACGGTTCTTGGAACTGGTGGCAAAGCTTGCACACCACCTTCCAAATTCTAGGCAATGTGTCTGCCAACCTCAATTAAATGATATTAGTACTGGTCCAGAGCCATGCTGTCTATATTGGACGTTGTTTTTAATTCTTCCCAAGTTGTGGTCACATTAATAGCTTGGGCCTTGACCTCCTGTAAAACCTAACATTTTGCTAGTTGCCTGGCTGCCTCTAATGTGCCTGGTAGACTCTTGTTCTCAAGCACTTTTCACTGTCTGATAACCCAAGTCGCCTCGTAAGGTAAATGTTCTCCAAATCTATTACTAGCCATTCTTCTCTATTTTTTGTGGCCAATGAATGCATGGGAAACCTCTTTAATCTTTCCTCTAGCTACATTTTACCAAAATGTATTTGCATTGTTTGCTTTGTACATGTTTTGTGACTCTAACGTTCAGGCTTTTATAGCAAAAGGGTTGTCAACAGATGTCTGGTTTGTATTCTTCTAAACTAATTGGATTACTCCAAGATCAGAGCAGTGCTCTGCGAGATGCTTGGATTCATTATGGGGGGATATTGCTCTTTTCCGAGGGCTCGGATTTAAGAAACCGCAGATTAAACATTTATTAAAGAGCTCCAGTTACAGATATTTCTTAATTGGCTGTTAGATCCTGTAAGACAGAAAGTGGAAAATTAATTAAATATTGACTGTTCTTGCACTTGTTTTCCTGATATGCATGGATCGAATCGATTCATCTTGTTTTTTTTATCTAAAAAAAAAAATGGATTTTCTTTTATTTAAGGAAGATCTGACTTCAATACATTCTGAAAACATAGACCAGATGTCTAGATATGAGCTAGACAATAACTCGCGGCTAAAGAAACTAAGTATAAACTATTCTTTCAGAAACGCTGGGTTGCTCGCTTATCTGAAGAGTATCCAACCTTGGCCTTCCACTCCAGCCTCACCAATCCATTTGGTAAAGGAGCTTTTATCCAACTACTCCGTCAGTTTGGCAAGGTAATATAGGCTGTGATTCAACATGGAAAAAATGAACAATTTTCATTAGTCTTTGATCAGTATGTCTAATTTTTACCATCAGTGTTTTTCTCTTATAGGGGTGGCGTGGGAAAAAAAATTGTAAAGTTTCTCATATTCATTGCCATCCCTGGGCAGTCCTTTTTTTTTCTTTTTAACCTTGCAATCTACGCAGTCTTTAATTTTCACATATCCATCGACTTATATTGGTAATTTTAATCAGTCTCTCCAAAAAATGTTTTTATTTATTTTTTATATAAGCAGTCTTCAAAAAAAAAAAAAACCACCATAGATTAAGATGTGTGTCTGAAATAAATCCCCTTATATGCCTTGATTGTTGCTCTTATTGCAACACTTCAGTCCACTTCTGATCTCAGTATACCTCCAGCATTAATGACTAATTGCATTTTATAGGATTCAGTAGTCACATTTTTATTTAAGGTTGGTTCTACTGAAGCTGTTCTTCAGGTCATGGACTTTACCTTTAAACTTTTGAAGTGAATTTTGCTGCAGATCTATGTAATGTGCTGCAAAATCCATTGAACTCAATGGAAACAACCCACATCATAAATAGTCACGGTGGGTGGTAAAAATCTGCACTATATGTGAATTTCTTTGTAGAAAATGTCTGTTGCTTTTATGTAAGCCTTATTCAAATCTCAAATACTGTACTTTGCTGCTACTTAAAGGAACTAGAGATGAGCAAAAAAATTACTAATCCGAAGAGATGCAGGGAGGAGGCGTCTAAAAATCACTGAAGTTGACAAATCCCCGGGCCCGGATGGGATACACCCGCGAGTACTGCAGGAATTAAGTAACGTCATAGATAGACCATTATTTTTAATCTTTAAAGATTCCATAATAACAGGGTCTGTACCACACGACTGGCGTATAGCAAATGTGGTGCCAACATTCAAAAAGGGGGCAAAAACTGAACTCTGAAATTATAGGCCGGTAAGCTTAGCCTCTACTGTGGGTAAAATCCTGGAGGGTTTCCGAAGAGGTGCTATACCAGAGTATCTGAAGAAGAATAGCCTCATGATCCAATATCAACATGGGTTTACGAGGGACCGTTCCTGTCAAACTAATCTGATCGGTTTTTATGAGGAGGCAAGTTCTGGACTGGACAAAGGAAATGCAGTGGATGTTGTGTATATGGACTTTTCAAAAGCTTTTGATACGGTTCCACACAAGGTTGATACATAAAATGAGAACAATGGGGATAGGGGAAAATATATGTATGTGGGTTAAGAATTGGCTCAGTGATAGGAAACAAAGGGTGTTTATTAATGGAACACACTCAGACTGGGCCTCAGTTAACAGTGGGGTACCACAGGGGTCAGTATTGGGCCCCCTTTTTTTTTAACATATTTATTAATGACCTTGTAGGGGGCATACAGAGTAATATTTCAATATTTGCTGATGACACTAAACTCTGCAGGGTAATCAATACAGAGGAGGACAATTTTATATTACAGGAGGATCTATGTAAACTAGAAGCTTGGGCTGATAAATGACAAATGAGCTTTAATGGGGATAAATGTAAGGTAATGCACTTGGGCAGAGGAAATAAAATGTAAAATTATTTGCTTAATTGTAAAACACTGGGCAAAACTGTCACTGAAAAAGACCTGGGTGTATTGGTGGACGACAAGCTCACGTTTGGTGGTCAGTGTCAGGCTGCTGTTGCAAAGGCAAATAAAATAATGGGATGCATTAAAAGAGGCATAGATGCTCATGAGGAGAACCTAATTTTACCTCTATACAAGTCATTAGTGCGACCACACTTAGAATACTGTGTACAGTTCTGGTCTCCGATGTATAAGAAAGACATAGCTGAACTAGAGCGGGTGCAGAGAAGAGCGACCAAGGTTATTAGAGGACTGGGGGGTCTGCAATACCAAGACAGGTTATTACACTTGGGGTTATTTACTGTGGAAAAAAGAAGGCTTAGGGGTGATCCTATTACTATGTACAAGTATATGAGGGGACAGTACAAAGACCTTTCTACTGATCTTTTTACTCTGAGGCCTGAGACAGGGACAAGGGGGCATCTTCTACGCCTGGAGGAAAGAAGGTTTAATCATAATCACAGACGGGGATTCTTTACTGTAAGAGCAGTGAGACTATGGAACTCTCTGCCGCATGATGTTGTAATGAGTGATTCACTACTAAAATTTAAGAAGGGCATGGATGCCTTTCTTGAAAAGTATAATATTACGGGTTATATATACTAGATTCCTTGATAGGGCGTTGATCCAGGGAACTAGTCTGATTGTCGTATGGAGTCGGGAAGGAATTTTTTCCCCAATGTGGAGCTTAGTATTTGCCACATGGGGTTTTTTGCCTTCCTCTGGATCAACAAGTTAGGCTATGGGTTGAACTAGATGGACTTAGTTTTTAAGGTTGAAGGAAGACTTACTATGTTACAGTGCTCTGGTTAGCGGCCACAGATTACTGATGTGGCTACTACACTTCTTGCCCTGTGAATCTTTTTACTCGTCTCTAAAAGTTGCCTATCCTCAAAGCATTGATGAATTTATTCCATAGTCCAAAACAATTCATATGCAAATTCTGCACCCATGTGTGAACATAGCGAACCCCTTTTTATAGCAGTCGTTTTTCTCATTTTGAGGATTTCTGTGATTCACACCAGAGCCAGGTAAAGCACATACATTCTGCACAATGGTACAGTATGGGGTATTAGTGTCTTTATATGACAATGGCTTGTTATAGTGTAAGCATTCATGTTTCACATTGTGATTCGTCAGCTATGAATGTTGTTTCCTCTTCTCAAGAGACATTAGACATAAGTATGCTTGACTTTTTTATTAACAGCTTCACACTGACAAGAAGCAAATTAGTGTGGGATTCATCGGTTATCCAAACGTAGGCAAAAGCTCTGTGATCAATACACTGCGTTCCAAGAAAGTCTGTAATGTTGCTCCGTTAGCTGGTGAAACAAAGGTAAGATGAAATGTGTGACTCTTTGTGTTCTGTTTTTTTGCTTGTATATTAGGTGCCTTTAAAGTGTTGTGTGGTTAGTCTGTTCCTTTTAGAAATTTATTAAGGAGATTCTGTATTCTAAACCCCTTTTACAGCATTACAAATTGATTCAATGCTGGAGTGGTATTAAGCCCCTGCTTGTTGCTTTCCATCTGTTTGCCAGGAGCCTCTCTGATGGAGACCCCATGATTTTACCTTTCCACTTTTACCTTTTACACTGGCTTAATTTTAGCCTCCTTTAGGCTGGAATCACTTGCAGTTCTTGATACAATTTTTGGAGACCCAACACAGGATTGAATACCAAAGAGATAATTATTTAGTCTTTCTGGATCCACTTCAAGTTTGAAGAACAACATCCAAATTTCATGCCTAATTCCAGTCTAACACATTATTTGAAAACATTGCCAAAATATACAAAATAAAACATAATGGGGAGACCGGCCCCTGATGGAACTTGGCGTATCAGAAATTTACTGGCAAAGGAAGAGACTTGCTAAGTGCCTTTACTGTTTTCTTCTGGGGATGCAAAGAAGGGATTTAGAAGTTTGCATCGAGAAAGCTTGGCCTATATATAAATTCTGGGCTAGCGAGAATTACATGCAAAAGGCCTAGCTAATGGTGGGCTTAACAATTCATTTCCAATCACTATTGAAACGGTCTCCTGTACTCTTCACACTAGCTGTGGAACCAACCTCTGGATAAATCTACGGTCTCCTTCCCCATTATCCTGTAGACTGTAAGCCCACGATGATGGGTTACTCTCCCCCGTACTGTCATTGTTAGTTTGTGCGTGGTCATTTTTTATTTTGTTGGTAATGCCTTTTCACATGTACAGCACTTTGTTTCTTTTTAGAGCACCATTGATGCCAATGATAATCTACGACATCAGATCTAGATGTTAACTGTATGCTTAATGAGGTAGTCCTGACGTTAACAGACCAGCTCTGTGCCCTTAGGAAAATGTCTCAACGTTTCCTATTACAAAATTAATTTAAGTAGATACTCTGTTTTAGGTTTACATGTATTTTCTGACCTCTGAGGAAGCGTCTCCTTTTTTTCAAGGACCCATTCTTTTAAATGTAGAATAAAGCCCCCGTCTCACATAGCGATATCGCTGCTGAGTCACGGTTTTGGTGACTCACCAGCGACCTCACCAGCGATGTCGCTGTGTGTGACACTTTGCAACGATCAGGCCCCTGCAGTGAGGTCGCTGATCGCTGCAAAGTGTCCTGGACCATTTTTTGGTCGTTGGCCTCCCGCTGGCCAGCACACATCGCTGTGTGTGACCAGCGGGACCAACGATCTGGCTGGTAACTATGGTAAACATCGGGTTACTAGGGGCACGCGCGCACTTAGTAACCCGCTGTTTACCATGGATATCACTCTGCTACGGTAAGCGGAGGCTCCCGCGCACCGTAGCAGAGTGGTATCCATGGTAAACAGCGGGTTACTAGGGGCACACGCGCACTTAGTAACGCGATGTTTACCATAGTTACCAGCCTGCTCCTGCTTGCAGCAGGCTGGTAACGGGAGCAGGACATCGTGGAACGATCCTTTCCATGATATCGCTGCACCCCTGATCGCTGGTGAGCCTGCCTGTTTGACAGCTCACCAGCGATGTATTAGCGATGCAGCAACGATCCCTGACAGGTCGTATCGTTGTTGGGATCGCTGCTGCATCGCTTAGTGTGACGGGGCCCTTAGTCTCCTTTCTCCTTTTTTCATGCAGATTATCTAACGGATATGTAGCCTCATATCAATATTTGATCCATAACTGAAGAGAAAAAAAATACTTGACAGTGCGTGGATGACTAACACCAACGTGTGAATAAAGCCTAAGATTGAATAAAGTGCAGCAGGCCCTTTACAGAGAGCATTGCTAACCAGTGTCGTTCTGTCTTAAGCCCGCCATACACATTAGATGGCTGTCGGAAAAAAGTTGGTTCAGCTGAACTATCAGCTGGCAGCCAACTCTGCTCCTCATACACGAGCGCTCACTTGGCTGTCTGTTCCTGTGCTGTCTGAAAGAGACATGTCTCTTAGCTCTGGGAGAACAAAAGACGTGGCAGTCCAAAATCTGCCATGCTAGAACCTTAACTCCCCTGACTAATAATTGTCTGCTGCCCCCATACACGTCAGACCATCAGTCAAGCTAGTGGATTTCAGCAGCTTTGGCCGACATTAGTCTGTATAAGAGGGCTTTTACTCTGCTCCGAGATGTGATTGAGTGCAAGAATCCCTTCACACTATTTTCAGTGTACGTTGGGTATATGCTGCAAGAGATTCCAATGTTTTTTAATATCGAATTGATATTTAATGGCGTTATCTGCTGCCTTAATTCATACAGCAAAGATATGGTATTCCTGACATCTTTTGGCCCAAATTGTACTTTTGATGTATGCTCCTAGAGGTTTCCCACCACAAGCAGCGAGCAGACGAAGCAAAACTTAGTGTGACAGTAGTCCTATGGATGAAGATGTTTAATCCGTAGAGTCTAAAGCTGATCATTATTCACACAATGCAATATTTAGCAAATGCTGTCCTGACTTTATTAATGCAAATGACTACAGTTCTTCCTTTTTTCTCCCGTTTAGGTTTGGCAGTATATTACACTTATGCGTCGAATATTTCTCATAGATTGCCCGGGCGTAGTTTATCCGTCTGGAGATTCTGAAACAGACATTGTTTTGAAGGGAGTGGTGAGTATGGACCGAAATGATTGTCATGACATGTATGCATTCAGCTTGGATACATGGGAAGTGGATAGATTTTATAAGGCTTGTCAATGAAACCATGGACATGGCCGCTATTGTCAGTTAGGTTCTCCGGAGTTTACTAATCTGTTTTTATCTACTCCTGTACCTAAATCTCCAATTTTTGGGCTTTTCTTAAATCCTGTTTGTAAATCTTATGGAGTGCTAAATAATAAGATTGTATCAACGCCTTAAAGGGGTTATCCTCAACTTGGACAACCCCTTCTCATTCACCATGTTTGGCCCCGTTAAAATAAAAAAAAAAAGCTTAAACTTTCCTCACGTGCTGGCGCCATTCCAGCGGTGTTGACACTCGCATTCCCGGGACTCACGTGAGGTTGTTGCGTCACACGAGCCCTGCGCTCAGTCAGCACTGGTGTCACTGTCCCCGCCTTTATACCTATAAGTAATCAAGAAGAAGTGAGGGCTGCGGCTGGCCACTCACTTGTCTTCTCTTATGGGGTAAATGGTAAGTTCTGCAAGGTAAAATTACAGATTGCTCTGTTGGTGACCCTTTACCATCCTTCTCAATAGAAATTAAAATAGTCTTGTAGTCCTGGTGTATGAAAATAGTGTATGGTGTGGATCAGCACCGTTCCTTGTAGTGGCCTTTGCTGAGAGCTAGGGCTCACCTCCTATTCAATTGTAGGGTTATCAATATGAAAGTTGTTTTACAACCTCTCTAACTATTTTTTTTTATTTTTACTTTGTTAGGTACAAGTGGAAAAGATTAAAAGCCCAGAAGATCATATTGCAGCTGTCCTTGAACGGGCAAAACCAGAGTACGTAAGCAAGACTTATAAGATAGATTCTTGGGAAAATGCTGAAGATTTCTTGGAAAAACTTGCCTATAAAACAGGAAAGTTGTTAAAGGTCAGTGAGCCTGCCTTTTTTTCTTTGTGTGGTTTTATTAGAATTGAAGTTTCTTAACTCTATGCAGTTTTAAAGCTTTCTGCTATTCGTTTCACACTGCAGACAATTCATTGCCTTTTTAACTTTTTTATTTTTTAGATTTAATGTTAAAGGAACCTGTCTGCATAGAATTTCTTCTGGAAGTTATGACAGTACAGGGTGTGTTATTGCCGTTTAACCCCTTCCCAACCTTGGAAGTACTCAGTATGTCCTGGTTGGTAAGTACTTACCGACCTTGGATGTACTAAGTACGCCCAGGCGATTTTGCGTGCACAGAAACTGTGCATGCGCAATCACCAACAGGTGTCAGCTGATTCTGACAGCTGACTTTCGACACGCAGTGCCAGGAGCGGTTCCCGTTTCCATTTTTCAGGATCTGGGGCCATTAACCAGCGTTCACAGGAGTGTTGTAATGACAGGCACAGGGGTCTTTTGCAGACCACTGGCTGTCAGGACAACCCATCAACGCCCTGCAATCATGTGATGGGCTTTGGGAATGACGCGCTTCTGGCCGCAGCATGTTAAATCCACCTGTGAAGAGATTGAGAGTGGGATTTAACAGGTTAACAGCTGCAGGTGGAGCTCCGATCCTCTTGCGGCTGTTAAAGGCCCAGGACGGCTGATTAAATCTGCTGTTATGTTTGGGGAAAGATATGGGTTCAGTGCTGGAGCCTGTATCAGGGTAGTCAGGGACACGACATATGACGTAAATATACATCCTATGTCTTGAAGGGGTTAAAGAGGTTATTCTGCACCAGGACAATCGAGAAGAGCCAAGGTGAAGCGCCAGGATTGGTGCATCTAATGGATGCGCCATTTCTGGGGGCAGCTTAGGGCTGGTCTTAGGCTGGGAAGGGGCCAATATCCATGGACCACCTTAGCCTATTAATATCAGCCCCCAGCTGCCTGCTTTCCCTTTGCTAGTTATTAAAAATAGTGGGGACCCCACGTGTTTTTTTTAATTATGTATTTATTTTACACTGTCCCTACGCTAGTCAGTGCACAATGGTGGCTCCACCCCTGACCTGGCGGTTATACAGGCCGGGTCACGTGTTGCGCCGGTCAATCGCTGCCATGCCAAGTGGCTCTGGAAGTGCCCACAACCTAAAAGCTTGTTGATTGGCTGTGCTGTAGCCTTTCAAGAAACTTTATTCGGCACCAAAACCGAACAGTAAATCAGACTTCTGGGTAAAAGTCTGTGTTTGGAGTTCGGTACCAGACACTTGGTGTCGTTACAAACCCCAAACTTTACGTTTCAGGTTCCCTCATCCTTACTTATTGACCTAATTCAGACAACAAGTCTGCTTCATTATGTGCTAACGAAGTGTCTGCCTACATTGGAACGAATGGGAAAGGGCTTGGTCATAAATAGCGAGTTCTAAGCCGATTTATTTTAGGTATTTTGTTTTCTTTTCAGTTCCTAAACAATGACCAGTACTTTTATAGCCTGTCGACTCATTTTAACTTTAGAGATAACGTTTTCTTTAATTGCTATTGTAGGGTGGAGAGCCAGATTGCCAGACTGTTTCAAAGATGGTCCTCAATGATTGGCAACGAGGGAGAATACCTTTCTTTGTAAAACCACCTAATGCAGAGCCACTGCCAGAGGTACTTAGTTTTTTTTTTCTTTATCTTCCCTATTTACTCTCCATCTTTTTATGATCAATCTAAGGAAAAATAGTTCATCTCTCCCTCAAACGCGATTGACGTTTCCAAAGTATCCAGTTCTTTTATGCATAGCAGCAAGGCAGAGTCTCGATTCCATAATTCAATTACCATGAGTTGGGGCTGAAAACATAAGAGTATATGCACATGACGTTTTTTAAGTGCTGATCTATCTGCTGAGTTTCTGAAGAAGCTTCAGGAAACCGCCAGCAGTGTATTTTCTATAGCGTTCTCTTTAACATCTTTGCTTCATCCTGTTGCTTTTTTTTTTTAAGCATTGTTTCAAGCGGAATTCATGTCATGTGCACATACAATGCATTCCTTTTGGTTTTTAATACGGTCTAATTTGCTTTTATTGATGGATTCTTGCACCAAAGCAACCACTTTTTCTTCATATTATCTTTTCACTTACAATGTGTTCAATGCAGAATTTCCGCAGCTGTTATATTGGTACTAAATTGTCTGGCTAATGCTGAAGCTATATCTGCTTTGTAGCTGGCCTATGTGACTTACCCTAAGGATACCTTTACACGATTTTTTTTTTTTGATGTTTTGACCCCCAAAAAATGCATTTTTTTTTTTTTTTTTTTGGGGGGGGGGGGGGGTTTGTTGCATTCTAGGTGTTAAAAGCCAAGTGATTTATTAATCATCTCAAAAACGCAAGTCACAATAACATACATGTGTTTTAAGAAAGACAAAGAAAACCGAATTGAGGTCTCTTATTTTCCTATTGGGTTTTAACAAAAATCTGGCTATAGCTTTTAAAAACGAATACATAGATGATGAATTCACCTTAGTGCAGGCTTTAAAGGGGTATTCCCATCTCCAAGATCCTATCTACACCTGCTACATATTGGGATAGGATTTTGGAGATGGGAATACTCCTTTTAACTTTACTTTGTAATCCTGCAATCTGATGATGCCGGTCGCCCTGCTCCCCGTATGGACGCACGCTGCTAACTTTTCCACTGGTCCTGTGAAATAAGATAGGAGTTCTTTTTAATATAGGGAGATGGGGAAAATAAAATACATTTATAATTTAACGTAAATCCTTGATTGATCTGTTTCATTTAATTGATTTGTTATCAAATGAATAGCTGTAAGATTTTGTAAATTTGTTTACGACTTGTCCATTTTCTCACTAGCATCAGCAAGCTTCACTAGCAGCGTCTGCTGGTACCAGTGTGAATGAGGAAAATCTTGGCGAGGATGAGACCATCACCGAGGCCCAGGAAGCTGCTAATTTGGAAAAAGAAGAGATAAAGGAAATCCTGTCAAACGTCCGTCAAAACTATGGAAAGCTAAACGTTGCTCCAGAATTTTCCCAGGAAGACTTGGTGCCTATAGAAATAGATGGAATGTCAGACCTTTCAGAGCTGGATTCACAGGATGATGACGACGTTGTGTCCGAAGAAGAGGACGATGACCAAAGTGGACACCTTTCTGAAAGCGAACATGACGCCACATCAAGTGCTGATCCTAAAAATGCTGCAAAGCACAAATCAAAAGCATTGCTTCAAGATCTGGACGATAAAATAGCCAAGTACAAGAAATTTCTGAATAAAGCAAAAGCCAAGCGATTTTCTGCTTTAAGGTATTGTAAAGCGGTTTTATCTAAAGTAGAATATATTTGACTCTTCTCATTTTAGGCATTATTGGGTCTCCTGCTATCAGGTCTGTCTTTAAAGGAGTTATTTCTTAGTGGACAACCCCTAATTAATGACCCCAAGGTGCTGCATGAAGTAATGGATACATTTATATGTTCCCAGCTGGCTCTGCTCTCAGCCCTGGGTCCCCTGCCATTCTCGTGACATAATCTCACATGACCGCTGCATGATTCACATTTCTTGTTGGAGTTTAGGAAGCACGCTGGGGTCATTGATAAAAGGTTGTCCAGTAGCAGACACAACGTTAAAGTCATGTTTCAGCATTTTGCTTTCTAGCTGTCCTTCCATGTCCAGATTAAGGGCCCGATTCATCAAAGCTTTTAGGTCAAAAAAGTGTAGGAACAGCTTTGCAAAGTCACAAAAGTTTGGCCCAACTCTGAGTTCCACCAAAGTGTTGCAACTTTTGACTTTTTCACACCAGTTTCTCCCAGCTCCACCAAAATGGGCGCAGCGTGCACAAGACTCCACAGCTTGTCTAATTCATGATGAGCTGTGGCGATCTGTACACCAGAAATCTCACTCCGGTCCTTGACTCGTCAGACGCTCCAGATTCATGTAAAGGCGTGCACCTCTTCATGAATCAGGAGTGTCTGACTCCACAGTGCACCCTCATCAAGATAGTCTTAATGAATCGGTCTAAGATTTGGGGTATATGGAGTAACACTTCTCCCAAGTAAAGCCAGAGAAAAGTGGAGTGGTTGTTGATGGGACCCAGTCAGATGGCTTTTCTCATTTTCAAATTCCAGGCAGCTGCTCCTCATTTTCTTTGCACTAGTTTTGATAAATTCTGGTGGGCTTAATGAAGAAAAGGCCTGTGGCAGGCAATGTTATGGATCTATGCTGTTTGGATCTGCAATATGGTGCACACAGCCTATACTGTACTTTTTTTCTTACAGTATTTGCTCTGATGTGTCAATCAGAGCCATTGACTTTGAATAGAATTGCATTTCATGGCTTGATCACCCCCCTCCCCCACTCCAATGTAACTCCTCCTATCTGCGATGGCTGGGCATTAGTGTTGAGCGAGCGTGCTCGTTTTAACCCTTTAAACTGCTCGCCGAGTAGTTTCAGCTTGCTTTGTATCTGTCTGAGCCGCCGCGGCTGCATGTGTCGCGACTCTTAGACAGCTGTGACACATGCAGGGATTGCCTAACAGCCGCAACACATACAGCCGCGGCGGCTCAAACATAGATGGCAAGCAACCGAGCGTGCTCCTTTAAAGGGTTAAACGAGTGTGCTCGCTCAACCCTACTGAGGATCCAAGAGATCAGCACATCACCCTTTATGACTTTTCCAGTGAATAGATGACTGTAATAGCCCTTTAAGATTTACCCAGACTTCGAGACATAACCTTCTGCACTCACTGCTAGATTGGTTTGCAACTTTCGAAAATCACTTTGTCCACCTTTTCACGCCCAAACTGATCTTGGCTGCTTGCAAAGTCTTGGCATGTCTCACAATTGCTTTTGGGTGAAAGCAGCATGTGACCCTTCCCAGATATTGCAGCTAATGTGTTGAGTGCCCTCCAGGGTACAGCGAGTGCCAGGCTGTACACCCACTGGCTGGTAAGGCTGGGTCCTAGGATCCTGAAGATGGTTACTGAGGCATGAGACGTTGCGGAGGGCTCTGACGGCTGTTTGTGTAGTAATTCTAATGATTCACCGCTTGCTGTTTTGGTTGAGGTCTTTCCAGGGGCCAAATGAATAAGTAACATTCTCTCGTTAGCACTTGTGCAAGAGAATGAAATCTACACCACATGTTCTGAAGCGCTGGGACTGGAGCCATCGGATCTGCTCTGAGATATTGACTAATGAAATATTGGTGTGATGGTACATTTTTAGGCTTACTTTAAATGAAAAGTGTAATTAAGACATTAACTCTGGTATTGAAGTCTGTGAAAAGGCTGTTTCTTGTTTAAACACAAAATTGAAAAAAGTATGTTCTACACATAAAAGTAACGGCGAGGAATTTTATTGTTAGCCTTGATCCCTGAGTGAGAGTTTAATATCTAGTTGATGTTTCCAGACTGAGGCCATGTTCTCAAGGCATTTGTTCGGCCCAGTCTGCTGTTGGGGAAGACTGGGCACCCCTATTCAGATGAGTCTGCTGGGCCTGCAGAGTTCGGTCAGTCATGTGTGACCATCCAATGAGCAGTCTCGTACTGAGATTTCAGTCGGCTTTCTTTTACAAAGGAAGAGTCCATGTCCGTGCTGGATGGAGGGCAGAGGCTGCCATTGACAATTCAGGAAGGTCCCTCCTATAACAGGACAAGTTGGTGTTTAGAGCACCAGCATGTCCTCGTTTTCTCTGTAGGCATCAGTAGCTGCAAATGCCAGCTAAAGCCCATCAATGAACCGTGAGTGTATTATCTGGAAAAGGAGGCCTATTCCATATTATTTTGTATTTTACAAAACTTACTGTTGAATGGAAAGAAGCAGATGAGGCTACTCCTTTAAAGCCTCTCTGATTGAATAAATCAGGAGCAGGACCTGCAGCCCCTGTAACGGGCACTTCACACAAGGGGTATGGGTACCTCTGGATGTGTCGTTTCTTGGGTACAAGAGAATGCAGCATAGCTAGATACTGAATGTTGGCCATAAAGCTGAGCAAATCTTTTATGAACATGGCATACACCGTTCTATAGGTCACTATTACTGATAACTTACAAGTTAAAGAGTGACGTCCAAAATGCTTGAGCCCTGAGATCAGCATGTTGGTACGTTAACACAGTAGTTTTCATGTCCTGCTCTACTACCATACAATGGGACAACTTCAAAGTGAATCTGTCAGCAGGTTTTTGCTATGTAATCTGAAGACTGTATGCTGTAGGGGTTAAAACCAAGATTTCAGCTATCCCTCTTATCAAGGTCAGTCCTGTCTACTTGCAATGATAGTTTTAGCACCAGAAGCTTATTGCTCAGACACAGAAGCATGTGAGCCCAAGTCCAACTCCACCGCCTTCTGTGGTAAGAACCTCACTGTCTATAGCTATGTACACTGAGAGCCTCTTGTCCGCTGGGTCAGCTTTCTCAGCTCTGCTGCATTGCTAAATGTAAAAACTGTCAGAACTGCTACACCCCGTAAACTAAGTGATGCATCATTGGATTCAGCTTCTCTTTCCCTACATCATGCTGCTCTCAGATGAGGTAAAACCTGCTAACAAATTCCATTTAAGGAAAATTAAAGCTATGTTCACACATTGCATTTTTTTCAGCGTGTTTTTGAAGATTTTTTATGCAAATTTTCTGCTGCGTTTTACAGTACCAGCAAAGTCTGAGATTCCAGGAATCTCATGCACACACCTTGGTTTTTGTTTGATCAGTATTTTGTGCCTTGGTTGGGTTTTTTACAGAATAGAGCAGGTCACTTCTTTCAGTGTTTTTTCAGCATTTTTCACCCATTGGAAGTAATGGGCGGTGAAAAAAATCCTAGTGTGATCATAGCTATCAGATTTTGCTGCGTTTCTAGTGAAAAAAAGCAAGTAGAGCAGTATGTGAAACACACTTATTTTTGTGATTTTTACCATCTTGTCTTGTTCACCTGAGGTGGCAGCTTGGATTAGAACAGTTAAATTAAATCAAATACGTGATCTGTACACAGTAAACATTGGCTGAGCTAGGTGTGAGATTGAACAATTCCTGTGGCCCACGAAGGTGTGAAATTGAACAGTGACTGAGCAGGTCACTGGCAGACCATAGTGTGAAAATAAATAGTGTCCTACAAACTCAATGCACTGCCAGTGTCTTAGGTAAGCCATTCCTGAACAATTCACCTACCCCACCAAAATACACAGCAAAAAACAAGCAAAATTCCGTACAAACCTGCCTGGCAAGAGATCAGGCTTTGCTGCAGAAAAAAAACCGCTGATAAAACGCAATGTGTGAAGATAGCCTAAGAGTGCTCTTTCGTTGGGTAAAGTGATTTTTCAGCAACCTTAAAAATCTTTATTCTTGGCAGCACCAGGGCATGTGCTGCTGAGAACAATGACAGTCTGTGCTCACAGAACGATCTACTACCAATTGTTGTGTTGGCCTGTTTAAACAGGCTTTCAATCTATCAACAAACATGTTAGGCGGACGTTTAACGCCACAAGTCGGTAAGTGTAAAGCATGCTAAGGCTTGTAGTACTTTACAGTTTTAAACCACAGTAGTCTATAGAAAAAATGATTAAATAAATATGGTGTAACTTTGCCTGTCTTTGCTTCTGAGATTGACATCTATGTCAGCTGAATCTGCCAGTCAGTAGTAGGCCTGGCCCCTCACATTAAACCCTGTCTGCCTCTGTGGGGTATCCAACATGTACCACTTTGGGACATGAGATGCTTGCCACGTATCGTACACCTGTCCTATCCTTGGGCAGGGGCATGATATCTTGTCGGCGACCAATGGACACCACATCACCAGCACCTTCTGACCTGGACGCTTGAGGCATAGGATGACGCCTTTAACACTTCTAACCCTGTAAAGTAAACTTGGTATCGCGCTCATGTTTTTTCTTTCTATATGGCCAGTTTAATTTGGCTTTATTGATTTGTTATGTACATCGTGTGCCAAAACTTTCCTTTTATAGCTGCGTCTAATTAGTTTTTAATTTTCATGTACTGGGACAGAGCATTTGTACGTTTCGGGCACACATGCAATGTGTTGTTACATATTCCACTGACAAGTGTTGGTTTAGAAGTGGAAAGTACACCACATCACAATGTGTATAGACATATGTCATCCCAAAATAATCATTAATGAAACCTAAAAGCGCGGCTGAGGAACACATTATGTTTGAGAATCTGTTGTAGCTCCACTTACGCCTGGCCGTAACTCAGAAGCTACTGCTCGCTTTCCTGAAGGATGTAGAGATTCCCAGAACGCTACGACAATGCTGGCCTTGTCTTTATACTGCTCAGTTACCATAGTGGGCCTAGGAGCAGTGAAGAAAGCTGTGGACATCCCTCAAGATCCTGAGGCCATCCCCCCTCCCTATGCAGAACACACATGCACATATCAAGCCAAAGGAAGCAAGTCCTGTTTTCTCCAAGCAAAGAAGTACCCAAAATCACAGATTGTTCAGCCGGAAGGAGAAATGACATCTTATGCAATCATAATAGATTTTCGTGTCAAATTGAATAGTTCTAGGATGAGGAGGATGTCTCACCAACTGTGTCAGTAAGACACTTCAATTTACAGCGGACCTTAAGGGGTTCTGTGGTTAGACAAATATGGATGCTTTCTCCCAATACAGTCTCTGTTGTCCATGTTTAATGTTATTGCTCAGGTATTTAGCTGCAGTCCCAGGTATAGCCCAAGGAGGCCCACTGTGTTTTGGAAGAAAGTTGACCACTTTTTCTAAACATACTAAATCCTTGTAAATGTCATAAAACTGCAAACACCAGCTTAAAGGGAATCCATCAGCAGGATTCTACACCCCAAACTATATGCCTATGTTACTTTCTCAGACAAGTCCAGCAATAACCATACTTGGCCAGTCCACCCCTGTTAGGGTATGTGCATGCGGTCAGGATCCACCTGTGGCCCGACATTGCGGAATAGCATGAAGATGAGTGGCATCATTTTTTTTTTTTTTTTTTTTTTTTTTTTTTTTTTTTTTCCACCTGCGGACTTTGCTCATAAAGGTTAGGTCTATGGGGAATATCCACATTCGGACCCGCAAGAGAAATTGAAATTGTCCGTATTCACGGGTGATCTTCAGGTGCCCAGATACGCATAGTGGACATGGGATTTCTAGAAATCCATCCACTATGCTGTAACATATGGCCGTTGCGGGTTTGATTCTGCATAACACACAGCGTCTCTGGATTGTGTGCATATACCTTTACTGAGAAATTAGTGTTTGCATTTATATATAAATAAGGCTCTAGCTATTTGTAGATCTGTTGCCTCTGTCACTCCAGCTCTATTCCCCACTCAGTGCCACTGCCTCCTGCTTGTGCCTGAAGTTACACAGCAAAGAGGCCGTCGGTCAAGCTGAAGGAGGAATGGGGAATGCAGCTCTAATGACAGTCTTCAGATGTACAGCCTCATTTATATATCCACTCTATTCTACATAACGGGGGAACAAACGGACCACACAAAGGTATTGCTGGACTTGTCTTGGAAAGAGCTACAAGCACATATAAATAGTTTAGGGTGTGAAATCCTGCTAACAGATACCCTTTAAATGCTAATTCACACAACTACTTTCTAGTTTTTGTATTAGCTGCAAGTTCCAGTTTACCTTACTCAAAATAACCTCATAACATTTGATAAAACCATTCTACAAGGACAGTGAAAGAAATAAAATAGGTGAGTTTCAACCATTGTTAAATCCTTATTTCTCCTCTTGCTTCTCTTTTTAGACATACCCTAAAGCTCACAATATGCATTAGATGTATGTGCACACATTGAGTATTTTGTGTTCAGAAATTTCTGCTCCATTTCTGCATCTCTTGGCAGGACAACGCAGCCTCAAAAAACGTTGCGTTTTTTCAGTGTATTCAATGGGTGAAAAACGCACAGACAATTGACATGCTGCAGATTATTTTCTGCACCAATTTTCAGTTTTTGAGCTCTTGTTTTTTCCTCCCCTTATTCCAAGAACCATAACTTTTTTATTTTTCCATCCTCCTAGCCGTATGAGGGTTGTTTTCTGTGGGATAAGTTGTACTTTTGAGTGATACCATTCATTTTATCATGTGATGCACTGGCCAGCGGGAAAAAAATCCAGGTGCGGTGAAATTGCAAAAAGAGATCAATTCCTAAATTGTTTATTTTTTTAAGTATCATGTTCACTACATAGTAAAACTGATTCGCTCGTGTCGCCATTTCCTAGACCCATAACAATTTCGTTTTTTGGGATATTGGGCAATGTGAGGGCTTACTTTTTGCACCCTGAGCTGACGACGTTATTGATACCATTTTGCGGTAGATACGCTGTTTTGATCACCTCTTATTGCAATGTTGTAGAGGGTCAAAATACATAATTTTGGCTTTTTTTTTTTTTTTTTCTCGTTCTGCCGTATTTATCTATGATTTATTTTATTTTTTGATAGATCAGACTTTACAAACGTAGCGATACCAAAGTGTGTGTTTTTTAAATGGGGCAAATGGGGGGTGATTTGAACTTTTTGCGTTTTTTTTTTTCTCCATTTTAAAAACTTTTTTTTTTTTTTTCTACTGCATTGTATAGTCCTCTTAGGGGACTTGAAGCCGTGAGCGTCTGATTGCTTGTGCTATACAGCTTCAGAACTGCTTTGTTGGCAGAAATCACAATCTCCTATGAATGCTGACCATGGGTCTGCGTTCATAGGAGAATCGTTTTGACAGGCACGGGGGTCATCAGCAGACCCCCAGCTGTCATGACAATCCATTGGCGCCCTGAGATCACAGTGACACGGGCGCTGATGAATGACGCGCTTCTGACTGGCGTATGTTAAATTCTGCTTTCAGTGATTGACAGTGTGATATAACTTAACAGCTGTGGCCAGAGCACCGCTCTACCTGCAGCTGTTGAAGGCACATAGTGACAGATTTAATCAGCCATCATGTGCAGGGAAAGATGTGGGCTTGGCGTGCAAGCCCGTATCAAGGGCAGGGACATGGCCTTTGACGTAAATGTACTTCAAAGGTCGTGAAGGGGTTAATATAGATTAAACTCTTTCCTTGCTTGTAGAAATCTGTCTTGCTGTTTTAGAGAAATCCATAGTTGAGATTGTATTCTTGTTAGTTCCAAGCTCTCCTGCCTCCCATCCTATGCCCTGCTTTCTGCCTGCCTCCTTTCTCTGACTGGCAGGAAACTCGTATGTTAGTGACCTTTCTGGCAGACAGGAGGCAGGCCGCAGTGAATAGGGAGGGAGGCAGGAGAGTCTAAAGTGCATTGCCCACCCACTGCACTTGTACAGCATTTGCATCAAATTTTAACTTATGGGGTTGTCCTGTCCAAATCGCATTGTGTGCCGTGAGGACTTGCTAGTTTCTGAGACGGGAACAGAGGGTATGTATGCTTTATACAGACTCCTGGCCATCTGGCCAGATCTCCACACATTTGTATTGAGCAAGGCCGCGCCCTGACTAGTGATGTGGCTGTCCAGTGGGTGTGGCTGACAAGTGTATGTACCGAGGCCGTGCCCCCAGTGTGTGTGCTGGGGGGATTCCTAAGTCTGCAGTCACACAGAGTGACTGCAGACATCGATTTGGACCGGATAACGCCTTTAGGGCTGGGAGGAGGAGTGAAGCGCAATGAAAGGAACAGACAGATACAGATGGAAAAACCTGTATCCGAGCTCTGTAACAAGTGCTTTACCTCACAGCAGAGCTTGATTCAGATGAAGACAGCTCAGCTTTGCTGTATAATAACCTCCATGTTGCTGCAACTTGTCTGTGAGCTAAAAAGTGAATGAAGAGCAAGAACCAATTTCTGTGCTGTGATGTCAATGGGAGAAATCACTCACCGCCCAGCAAACAATGAATTGTAAGTTACAGATAGTGTGCATTAAGTCACATAATGGCCAGAAATGGTGTTATTTTGAAGTTGGTCTAAAGCACAGTTACCCTTTAGGTTTGTCATTTGGAATGTTTTCTTTTTTCTTTTATTTATTTAACCCATTTTAATGTTTGCTTTTTAGAATCCCAAAAGAACTAGGTGAACAACTCTTTACAAAACCAAAGCCACAAACTGAAGAGGAAGCAGCAGCAGCAGCAGCAGAGCAGCAGAGTGAAGGTAATGTAGTAATCCCACAGCCGTCTCCACATGTAACCTCCACTCATCATCCGCATTTATCACCGTCATCCCTGTCCATTAATTCTCATTAATTAACTGGCCTCTGTGCTTCGCTGCCTGAGGTTAATTATTTTCTGGCCTATTTTTACAATGCAATTACTACTTGCCATTCATCCTCCTGGACGCCCTTGTTGTGCTTATTACTACATCGGCGACCAGGTATATAGTTTCCACAGAAAGTTCTCAGACTGCAGCAGCCTTTACGAGTTCCCATTAGGTTATTCTTTTCAGGACTATTGTTGCACTCTTTTTTACAAATAGTTTAACCCTGGCTGCTCCTTAAAGTTAAATGAACACTCTTCTGTGTGTTACATGATGCATGCATTCTCTTTGGTGGTAGCGTCGGTGTGTTGTGCACTGCTTGGATTTCACCATGTCCAATCCTTTTGTTCTCTGATAATTCGGCAGAGTTGTTTGGCAGCAGCTTGCCCCACTTTTTTTTTTTTTTTTTTTTTTTTTAAAAGGAAAATGTTTGGACAACAGCTAAAGTATATGGCGGTCTAAAATTGTAGTGTTCAATTAACCTATTTGTAGACTGCTCTTTACATGTGCCAGTGTATTCTGTACACGTTATACTGAGGATGCACCATGTACCTGAATGTTCTCAGCACATACATGTAGGAAAAATGTTTACACTGATATCTAACTTGTAAACTCTTTGCAGTGAGGACTACACCATTAAAGAAAAGGAAGCGTCTTGATGATGATGGTGAAAATGAAAAGCCTCAGAAGAAACTATCATCTAAAGAAGTACGTCTTCCTTCACTGCTCTGGGTTTTGATGGTTGCCTAGTATCTCTCACAAAGCCATGTTTGTTTGTTTTTTAACAAAGTACTATATTTTACTATTTAGTCTCTGATGTTCCTACTATAAAAGATGGTTATCCCCTTAGGATCGGTTTTTACATAGAGGCTACTAGATAATGGTGCAGTTTAGAAAACCTCAGCAGAATCACTAGAGAACCTATGAAGTGTTGTGGTTTGCCTTATGAGAGGTATGCCAGGCCATCAGCTCCTGATCTCCGATAGTATCGCCTGGATGGAAGCAATGACTCCTTGACCACCAGTGACCTAACCACTGAAGCCCGAGTGTGATAGGTTCTTATGAAGCTGTCCCGCTTTGGTCAGGAGAGCCGCGGCCAGTCCGTGCATTGCTGTCCCATTTGCACAGACGTGTGAATGCGCCCTTATTTGTATGTCGCACTATATAATAACATGTACACAATTGTGCATTATGCCTTTTGTATAAAGGCAATAGGGCAGCACAGTGTACTGAAGATCAACACGGGTGTTGGTGTAGCACAAAGCAGTCTGTGTTCTGGTCCTCTAACTTTATTTTCTTTATTTTTTTTTTGCAGAGGAGGAGGATGGAAAGGCAGCAACATTCAAAGAAAGTAGGAGTGCGGTACTACGAAACTCACAACGTCAAAAACAAGAACCGCAACAAAAAGAAAGTGAACCCTCAAAACAAAAATGTCCGACAAAAACAGTCAAAACAGAAACATTAATTATTTGTTGTGTCAATAAAGGTCTGACTTTTTTTCCAGCCTCTGGATATTGGTCTTTCCTCTGGAGTACGGCTTAAATGTAGAAGATGTATAATGGAAGTGGTGGATTTGCTGTTACAGCAGTATTAGGTCATGTTCACACATACATGTACAGCTACCTATGTGCAACAGATATGCAAAGTTATTTTCAATGCAGAGCACAAAATGTTTCCAATGGAGCATGTAATGATTGTTTTCTGTCTGCCTGATGGGGGATCTGGCAGAAAAGAAGAGCACAATGGATGTACGCAGGAAACTTATTACCAGGGCTGTGGAGTCGGTAAGCCAAACCTCCGACTCCTCAATTTCCCTGACTCAGACTCCACAGCCCGGCCTCACTACTGAGCGTGTACATAAAGTGCAGCACAGATTCATCTCAACTAAAAGCAGAGATCCTTAGATCAGGAACAGAACAGACATTTATAGGACATATAACTTTCCCAAATTATTATGAAGACATTTACAGCACATCCTGCATTGTACTAATGAACCCAATTTATTATATCATTTAAGAGTTGGTCCATTTTATACCGACTGAGATTCCACCAAAATGGAGTCCACCTCCACAGCCCTGCTTATTACAGCTCCGTAGAGCTCTGAGAGCAATAGTCCAGCCAGCAGCATGAGGCCTGATGATACGTTTACATGGGTTGTTCCACAATGGAATACTTTCACACCATACATATTTATTCCTATTTTAAGTTTCACCAACAATGTTTTTTTTTCTTAGGTTTTGACTATGCCATCAAAAATGTGATTATAAATAAATATACACTAAGGCTGTATTCGCACATCCATGTGTCATGGTCTGGGATTTACAGACCGGAGACTTCAGCTCAACAGCCTCATAGGCAAATATTAATCTGTCAAGTTTAAGTTGGGAGACCCGCGGCCGGTCTGTGCATCGTGATTTCTACTACGACACACGGATGTGTGATCATGGAGTAACCTAAAGGAGCCGTTCACTAGGATGAGCACTTTATAGATGAAGGCATCTCTGCATTGCTGTGACTTAGTAGTCAGTGTACTTGTGCCCACTAATCTAAGACAATGCTGAAATGTCATTTTCAGCTTTGCTGAATGAGCGGTTTAGAGGGGTATTCCTCTCTTGTGCGTTTATGGGGTATCCAATGGATAATGGACACTGCCACGTCAAGGAATGGAGTGCTGGCTGCACATGTACGGCTCTCTCCATTCACTTCTATAGAAATCTGAAAACTCGTTAAAGAAGGCTCTGCAATTATCCAAACTCTCATAAGAAAGAAGAAAATAATGCACTTCTCCATTGAAATCAGCATGGAACAGGTCCAACTCATGGGAGAAATCCTAACATTGGGACCCAAATTTATCATGTATTTTAACAAGTGTCAGAGCGCAATCTAGTATTTTGGAATATGTCTCTAGCTGCCAGTGCAGAACAGATGGTCATCTTCCACTGCAGTGACTGAATCAGAAACTAGCGATTTAGAGCAATAGTTAAGACCCCAAAGACTATAGAACAATGGTAAGACTCCCACCCCCCAAAGAATAGGTCTCTAACCTATCCTATGGATGTTTTGTGGAAAAGCCCTACATGCTGGATATACCCAACATGCATGTTTTATCTTGTGGAAATGCAGAAACAGATTTCACCACTTTAAAGACTGGAGGTAAAACCTATAGTGAATCTGTAGCAGAAAAATTCCTGTAATCTGCACCACAAATCCACAGCGTGGGAAGTCTGCTACATAGTCACATTCTCCAGCTAATTCAAGCCATCGTGGACTGTGAACTATGGTAGTGCGGAGATCACTTTAGACTGGATCACTTTAAAGGCCAGAAATGCATATTCAACTCTGTCATCAGTGAATCCCTATTAACAACCCACAAAACACAGTAAGACTTGGAAAGAGGTTAGAACAATTTTATCATCAAAAGAACTTGGATATTAAATATATTGAGGTGTTTCATTATAGAATGAGCGACATCGTAACATTCTTCATGTCCGAGGGAGTTTTAATATATAAAAGCCAATTTTAATTAGGAATGTGTCCCAGAGGTAAAAATATTAGTTTCTTGGCATTAACACGAGCATAGACTCCAGACTGCAGACATCCCGTCAACAGATGTTACTTCTTGGGCGCAATAATTCCTTCGAGCTGTGCCTGCAATATAAAGCATTTCAGTCATTAAATAAAATGCCAGAGCGCATGGATGAAGAATAAGGTTACTAGTCTTCATCAGTAGGTAGCAATGCCACCACCTTCAAGACCTTATCCACACAGTGCAGATTTGGTGAATACTTATAAGGCAAGGAGGTCCATTTTATTACCCCCTGTATTAAGGGGCTATTTCTGATTCCAACTGAATACTGCCCAAACTGGTAATGTGTGAAATACCCTCAGCCCCCCGATTCACGATTGTTTTTGCAACTTTGTATCAGGAATAAAAAGTAGTAAAAATGTCTCTAAAAGAAACTTTTATATTTGCTCTTAATTAATTTGTGGCCTTTAATTGGTTTAGTTGTTTTTTTTTCCGTCTTTTTTTCTTATCCAGATGTTTTAGCTTACTTTTATCATTTGTAACTTTTCAAAATGTCGCAAAACTTTTGCTTAACTATAATTCAAAACCGCACGGGAGTATAAAATGTGCCTAGTTTTATTTTTGTGCATTTTAAGACGAACATGCGACTTTTTGCTCTACAAAAAGGCACAAACGAGGTAAAGGATAAAGCGTGTCTTTAATTTAGTGCAAGATTTATCAACCTGATTGCGGCATTTTGAAGAATTTGGTACAAAAAAGAATGACTTTAAAAAAAAAAAAAATAATAATAAAAATAAAGAGCAAACTAATCCGACTTTATGGTCTCGATTCGGCATATACATTTTTTTTTTTTTTAAGCCACTTTTTTGTCTTATGATATTTGTTTCCGTATTTTGTGCCCATTTTTTTAAAAAAGGGTCGTGCAGTCCATGAATTCTGCGCAATGTCAAGAACGGTCTTTATTTTTCTTTGACCTGTTATAAAACTTTTTAGTCACGAAATGGTGCAAAAATTGTGCCAAAATTGGTGTTTACATGAGATCTCTCCATTGAGGGGACTGGAGTAAAACTGCATTTGTGACTTTTTGAAAAGTCGCAATTGAAGATTCTTTTTCTCTTATGCTTTTCACTGTACGTAGTTTCTATTTTTCTAGATCTGACTTTCATGGACATGGAAAAACTAAATTTTTTATTTTTAATGGGGGAGGAGAATAATTCAAATTGTTATACACTGCTCAAAAAAATAAAGGGAACACTTAAACAGAATATAACTCCAAGTGAATCAAACTTCTGTGAAATCAAACTGTCCACTTAGGAAGCAACACTGATTGACAATCAATTTCACATGCTGTTGTGCAAATGGAACAGACAATAGATGGAAATATTTATCCACTTTAATTTTGGGGGTGACTCCAAATCCAGGCCTCTATTGGTTAATAAATTTGATTTCCATTGATGATTTTTGTGTGATTTTGTTGTCAGCACATTCAACTTTGTAAATAACAAAGTATTCAATGAGAATATTTCATTCATTCAGATCTAGGATGTGTTATTTGAGTGTTCCCTTTATTTTTTTTGAGCAGTCTGAGGATCTCATCTCGGTATCTAATGGCAGTCAGGCTACCTCTGACGAGCACATGAAGGGCTGTGCGGCCCTCCAAAGAAATGCCACCCCACACCATTACTGACCCACTGCCAAACCGGTCATGCTGAAGGATGTCGCAGGCAGCAGATTGCTCTCCACGGCGTCTCCAGACTCTGTCACGTCTGTCACATGTGCTCAATGTGAACCTGGTTTCATCTGTGAAGAGCACAGGGCGCCAGTGGCGACTTTGCCAATCCTGGTGTTCTGTGGCAAATGCCAAGCGTCCTGCACAGTGTTGGGCTGTGAGCACAACCCCCATCTGTGGACGTCGGGCCCTCATACCACCCTCATGGAGTCGGTTTCTATCAGTTTGTGCAGACACATGCACGTTTGTGGCCTGCTCGAGGTCATTTTGCAGGGCTCTGCCAGTGCTCCTCCTTGCACAAAGGCGGAGGTAGCGGTCCTGCTGCTGGGTTGTTGCCCTCCTACGGCCCCCTCCACGTCTCCTGGTGTACTGGCCTGTCTCCTGGTAGCCCCTTCAGCCTCTGGACACTACGCTGACAGACACAGCAAACCTTCTTGCCACAGCTCGCATTGATGTGCCATCCTGGATGAGCAGCACGACCTGAGCAACTTCTGTGGGTTGTAGAGTCCGTCTCATGCTACCACGAGTGTGAAAGCACAACCAACATTCAAAAGTGACCAAAACATCAGCCAGAAAGCATTGGTACTGAGATGTGGTCTGTGGTCCCCACCTGCAGAACCACTCCTTTATTGAGGGTGTCTTGATAATTGCCAATAATTTCCATCTATTGTCTATTCCATTTGCACAACAGCATGTGAAATTGATTGTCGATCAGTGTTGCTTCCTAAGTGGACAGTTTGATTTCACAGAAGTTTGATTTACTTGGAGTTATATTCTTTTGTTTAAGTGTTCCCTTTACTTTTTGTGAACAGTGTATTTTAACATATAGAGAAAATTACATTTCCCTGGGAAGCCCAGCAGTTGGACTAAAGTGGCAGTCATGGCATAAGCACCCCTTGGTCGTGGGGAAAAGAGCGATGCAAGCGCACATCTACAATCGTGTCATTCAAATGCTGCTGTTAATTATTGAGTATAACATTTGAACTGTTCAGAGCAAACTCTGGTCGCTGCTGTTACAGGCAGATCCCGGCTGTGCAATGCAGCCTGCCAAGTATGGTGCGGACTCAGCGCCTGAGGATGTTCTGTACATTGGGACTAGTGATAACCCTTTAACCAAGCATGCTCGGGTGCTTACCGAGTATCTTTGGCATGCTTGCATATTATGTTCGAGTCCCTGAGTCTGCATGATTTATGGCTGTTAGACAGCCTCAACACATGCAAGGATTGCCTGTTAGGGAATGCTTACATGTGTTGAGGCTAACAGCCATAAATCATGCAGATGCAGGGACTCGCACATAATATACGAGCACGCCAAAGATACTCGGGAAGCACCCGAGCATGCTCAGTTAGAGGGTTGAACGAGCACGCTCGCTCATCACGAATTGGGGTCCAACATCGTACGTACTATTACGTCATATGCCAGGAAAAGCTTAATACTGCTCTGTCCTTTCGTTCCTGAAAGGCCCTTACACGACGCGATAACTGCTTAAACAATTGTTCATTCACAGATCATTTTACAATCCTTGCCCAGGGTCCAGTGATGGAACAGTGAACGATAATGTGCTTATTTGCCGCCATTCCAATCTTTTATGTGGACATCAAAATCCTTATCACCAGCACATCCAGCTGTGCAAAAAGGCATCTGCGCCTCATTGCAACGGAAACTTGCAATCGATCGTATTTAATTTATTATAAATCCATGTCAACCAGTGGCGATGGGCTTGCTATATCCTCTATCGGTCTCGTTACTGGCAGAAGGACTGTAAGAAACATCTGAAGTGATGATAACCAGATTGTGCTTTTCTGTCTGATTCTTATAGAACACTCGGGTAAGTCCTGTGTAGAAATCCAGCACAGCTTTCTTTATTATGTAAGGCTATGTCCTGAGTTGACTTAAAATCCCACCATTGCCAAATTATCAGCTAAAGATGAAAGGTGGTGCACTGGCCTGTTGCCCGATTACTGGAACGAGTAGGCTTTGTTCTTGGTTTTAGGTATTTGTGAATTTTGCTCCTTTAGTCCAGCAGTAATGCCCATCACCCGGCCGCCTGTCCTCTGTAGAAAGCATGAGGATTAGAAAGGTCCTCTGAGGATTAGAAAGGTCCTCTGAGGATTAGAAAGGTCCTCTGAGGATTAGAAAGGTCCTCTGACTATTTCATGTGCCCATATCCTTGATCATCACCCTGTCTGGTAGGCACAGCCACTGCTGTTGGTGTCTGCACTCTCATGTGAAGGTTCCTTATACTGAGGGTACAATGGTTGTTGCAGGATGTGTGTCCGACACAACGCTGTCTTAGGCCTCCTCACGTCTGTATAATACTGGTACCGCAAAAACAGATACCGTTATCATTCGGGGTTTTTCATCCATTTTTTTTTCCGGTATGGCTTTAGAAAGATCAATTCCATAACTTCTCCTATATTTTGCAATGTTAAACATGAACAACACACGGATGTCATACATGTGGAGGGGGCCTTAAAGTGTTTTTTGTCAGCACAGAATGACTTCAAACCATGTACTGCTGCTTGGTGCTTGGCGGGGCCAAACATATATATACACATTCCCACCTACTTGTTTTCCATCTATCTCCGCTCTTCTCTGGCCAGAGTTGTCAATAAAAGAAGAGTGAGATAGAGATTGAGGGAAAACAAGCAGGTGGGAAGGTGTAATTAAATGATTACCCCCGCCATGATGCACCAAGCAGCAGGACTTAGTCTGAACAGCATCCTATCATGACTGTGTAAAGGGTGCACAAAGCAAGGTCCATAACTGCACGGTTAGGCGAGCCTGGTGTGAAAGAACCTGACTGACCCACATGCCCATCAAACATCTTTGAGATGAACTGGAACATAGATTGTGGGCCAGGCCTTCTTGCGTCTAACCTTACAATTATTCTTCTGGATAAAAAGGCAAATTTCCACTGACACCATCCGAAATCTTATAGACAGCCTTCCCAGAACAGTTGAAGCTGTTGTAGCTGCAGAGAGGGGAACAATGCCATACTTATTCCTATGGATTCAGAATAGGATGTCATCAGTGTTCCTGTAGGTTTACTATGTAGGTGTCCCAATAGTTTTGTCCATATGGTGTAGATTATTTCTTAACTAAAATTAGATATTGAAATATCCTCTTTTTTTCCCTACAGACAAGGTGGCACTCACCAATGATGACTCCAGTCCACTCATATTCACGGTCACAGGATGTTACACAGGGACATATCGCTACAGTTGTTTCACATGCAGTCTCATGTAACTGTAACATCCTGTAGTCGTGAACACTTAGAGAGCGTTAGGACATATGAAAGGGGGGTGAAATTAGTAGTGGAAAACCTAATAATCCGTTTTCTAATATTCTATTACTTGCCCTGCTCCTGTAAGCTCATCTCTGTGTGGGTGATGTAGTCGTCTGTTGTAATCCAGGTATAGCTACTTCCAGTCTGGAAACTGGAATCAGAGGAACTGAGTAGCGCACGTCACTGCTGGGGGGCATGGCTACCTCAGTGAGTGACAGCAGTCTGAGCACGCATGCTCAGATTAGACATCACTTTCCTGACCTGCCTTTATCCCACTGAGGATTTGGAGTGCTATACCTTTAGCTGATAAGCACTGCAATGTGCTGTTCATCATCAGAAAGCATATCACAGGGCTTCTCAGCTGGAGACACGGCACTTCAAAGCATCGGCAGAGTCAGTCTGTACCACACATGAACAAGCTCACATCAGGGTTCCTTTTCTTCTCTGCTTGGATACAGTTGATGCTTTGAAGTGCTGTCCCTTCAGCTGACAAGCCCTATGTTTTGCTTAGTAATGAACAGCAGCACATTGCAGCACTTGTAAGATGAAGGCATGGCGCTCCAAAGCCTCAGCAGGGTCCAGGCAGAGGAGGAGAGTGAAGTCTGATCTGAGCATGCGTGCTAAGGCTGCTGTCACTCACTGAGAAGTAGCTTCGCACCCACCAATAATATGCGCTATTCATTTCTTTTGATTCCGATTTCCAGACCGGAAGTAGCAGAGCCCAGAACCACAACAGAAGACTACATTACCCACACAGAGGTGAACTTAGAGAAGCAGTGCAGGTAATAGGAGTATATTAGAAAACTGATTGTTAGAGAGAGTCAGGACATATGAAAGGGGGTGAAATTAGTAGTGTAAAACCTAGTGTTCATCACAGGATGTTATAGTTACATGTGACTGAATGTGAAATAGCTGTAGTGATATGTCTCTCTGTAACATCCTGTGACTGTGAATATATAATAAAGTGGACTGGAATCATCAGTGGTGAGTGCCATCACCGATTGTGAACCACAGATCTTCTGTTATCTATATATAGGAAAGTGAAACGTGTTTTCGCCACAGCGGTAGTGTCACTCTATTATTATGATCAGGATCAAAGATTTTTTTTTAGCATAGATAGTGACGTAGAAAATTACAAAAAAAGGTCACATTTATTTTTTAAAGCTGTTAAACGGAATAACTTGATTTAAACAATAGATCATTTTCTGATGAGCTGCTATATGTATTTAAGTTTGAGAACATTGATTCTGCATGTTCTGTTGTGTCTTTCTCCTAAGATGTTAATGATTTCTGTATCAGTCACCATGAATTAGGCACAATATAAAAATTCATGGGTGGTTAATAAGTGGTCCGCTCAGTAATCATGTTGTCATTTCATACAAAGTGACTTCTAACAGTACTGCTCCATTGTGGTGGCCTGGCCGGGCCCTGCTGTGGCATAGGGGGTAGCGGAGGATGGCCACAATGACCATGTTCAGTTGGATGAACTTTTGAGGTCAAACAATTTTTGCTTTTTCACCTTTGACTGGAAATCAGCACCTGCACAATAGAAGAGTCAGTCACCGCCATCTCAATAAGCTATGAACACCACAGCTTGTTCACACGCGAACCCATGGTCACTAAGAGAGGGCTTCATCGCTTGGGCTAATCTAAGTCTCTAATAGGTTTATCGCCCCATATGCCATTACATGCCTTAATCAGTAATCTTAGAGTAATTCCTACAAGAAACATGACTTGTGTATCTAACTGTATTCTTCTAATACCGGGAATAACACTTACCTTCAGCTGCTGGTTGGTTCTCTTCAGGAACTGGATTTCCTCCGCATGCTTCTTCTCTTCCACTTGCCGCCTCTCTGCCTCCCGTTTTTCAATGGCTTCACATTTGGCTTTCTGCTCATTAACCAGTCTTTCAAAATCTTTTTTCTCCTGCTCTAATTCTGCAATCTGTAGACCATAAATCACAAGCGCAAAAATTAAGACTTTCTTGCAAAACAGAAATAATGGTAATAATATAAGGCAAGGTAATGTATAATATAAGGTAATGGCAGCACTTACTTCCTTTCCCTGCCGATCCCCAACAGATTTACTCACTAAAACTGTCTGCTGTGTTGGGGGGAGGGAAGGACCATAGGCTACTCATGGGAACATTTCCAAAAATTGCAGTCCTCACACCTCTTAGTCCCTAAAGTTCCACATGACAGTTGTTGGATGGACAAGCAACTTTGCAATATGCTAATTACTAAAATTATGCCCCATTCTCCCAATATCTATTTTTTATTTTATCACTTACTGGTTAATGCTAAGGGGACCGACATAACGGTGTTCAAACATGCTTATAAGCTCTTTCATATTGAGCTTGCTAGTGCTGCTCTGTCTTGATCCTGGCCGGCTTCAATGCCAATGCGCTACCGATGCTACCAAGCCACCTCATATAGAGTGAGTTTGTAAGCGCTGCTCTGAAGCTGACCTGATCATAGGAGCGCCCGGTTAGGTCTTGATCCTGGCCAGCTTCAGTGCTAGTGTGCTACCTATGCTGCCAAGCCCCCTGATATAAAGTAAGTTTGTAAGCGCTGCTCTGAAGATGTCCTGATCGTCAGATCGCCCCGTTAGCTCTTGATCCTGGCCAGCTTCAGTGCCAGTGTGCTACCTATGCTGGCAAGCCGCCTGTTATAAAGTAATTTTGTAAGCGCTGCTCTGAAGCTGACCTGATCACTGGAGCGCCCGTTTAGGTCTTGATCCTGGCTGGCTTCAGTGACAGTGCGCTACCTATGCTGCCAAGCCGCCTGATATAGAGTGAGCTTGTAAGCGCTGCTCTGAAGCTGACCTGATCACTGGAGCGCCCGTTTAGGTCTTGATCCTGGCAGGCTTCTGTGCCAGTGCGCTATCTATGCGGCCAAGCCACCTGATATAGAGTGAGCTTGTAAGCACTGCTCTGAAGCTGACCAGATAGATGGAGCAAGCCGTTAGGTCTAGATCCCATTCGGCTTCAGTGCAACTTCGCTATCTATGCTGCCAGGCCACCTCATATAGCAGTGGGCCAGCCGTGCAATGAGGCTGGTAGCCTGAGCTGTCAGCTATGAGACTCATGAAGACAGGAGTTGCTATTAACTTTTTAAGAGTTCATTCACACATCGACCACATGATGTGTTTTCTGCATTGCTTTTCTAAACTATGAAAAAAATGCAATATGAACGCTCTGGGTGAATATAATGAATGGCACTTTTTTTACTGAGTGTACGCTCGAATCAGGAAAATCTCCAGTCATTGGATATTGTGAAAACATTCTTTGTCCGTATTAATGAGACATAATAATCCACCTTTACTTTCACATATCAGTGACCAGCATTTCAGCTGCATTATTCGCCATTATTCGTGCTTACGATGTGATGTAAAATAGAAAATGGCAGGTGGCGCCCGCTGCGTGTGACTGACAAGACGCCTGGATGCTTTCTCTCCACATTTGCTCAGACCCTATTTCTGGATATTACACTTTAATGGTATTATGCGGCTAATAGGAAAATGAACATTCATGGAGACGGAGGCCGTCGCTGCTCCTCTCTAGCAGACAGTTAATGTCATTTCTTTCTTTGAAATCATATTAGTCAATGATGTGTTAGCGGCAGGGAAGAAAGAAACCCACCCACACCGGCGATCCAGGATGCAATTTGTTTAGAACTGCTGGGCAAGTCTCTAAAAAGCTGTTCCACTCTTGTTTCATATTTAGAAAAGTTTGATAATGTCATTAAAATCCAAGTTTGTCGACCATGAAATTAGAGATTCAAGTATAAAATCGGGTGAAAAAAAAGTGAAATCATCTTTAATGCAATGACCAAACTATGCTAAAGCTATGAAGTCACCGCTGAGAAATGAAACCGTTTTAGAGCATAGAGAAAGCAATTTCATTGTGTATTAGCCATGGTTGAAGAAGTTAATATTCCAGATCCTGGCTTTACTTGCAGAGATTCACAGCACTTAACTAGAAAGATTAGACATAGTGGCGGTCCAACGCCGAAGGGGCTGAAAAACTGCTTTGTTACACGGTGACAGCTGATCATTCATTCTACGCACCATAGCCGAATATTGCACTGTCTGGGGTCAGGGTTTAGCGCCATAGCCAAATATTGCACTGTCTGGGGTCAGAGTTTAGTGCCATAGCCCAATATTGCACTGTCTGGGGTCAGGGTTTAGTGCCATAGCCCAATATTGCACTGTCTGGGGTCAGGGTTTAGCACCACAGCTGAATATTGCACTGTCTGGGGTCAGGGTTTAGTGCCATAGCCCAATATTGCACTGTCTGGGTCAGGGTTTAGCGCCATAGCCCAACATTGCACTGTCTGGGGTCAGGGTTTAGCGCCATAGCCCAATATTGCACTGTCTGGAGTCAGGGTTTAGCGCCATAGCCCAATATTGCACTGTCTGGAGTCAGGGTTTAGCGCCATAGCCGAATATTGTACGGTCTGGGGTCAGGGTTTAGCGCCATAGCCGAATATTGCACTGTCTGGGGTCAGGGTTTAGCGCCATAGCCGAATATTGTACGGTCTGGGGTCAGGGTTTAGCGCCATAGCCAAATATTGCACTGTCTGGGGTCAGGGATTAGCACCATAGCCGAATATTGCACTGTCTGGGGTCAGGGTTTAGCGTCATAGCCGAATATTGCACTGTATGGGGTCAGGGTTTAGCGCCATAGTCGAATATTGCACTGTATGGGGTCAGGGTTTAGCGCCATAGTCGAATATTGCATTCTCTGGAGTCAGGGTTTAGCGCCATAGCCGAATATAGCATTCTCTTGAGTCAGGGTTTAGCGCCATAGCCGAATATAGCATTCTCTTGAGTAAGGGTTTAGCGTCATAGCAGAATATTGCATTCTCTGGGGTCATGGTTTAGCGTCATAGCCGAATATTGCATTCTCTGGGATCATGGTTTAGCGTCATAGCCGAATATTGCAATCTCTGGAGTCAGGGTTTAGCGCCATAGCCGAATATAGCATTCTCTTGAGTCAGGGTTTAGCGTCATAGCCGAATATTGCATTCTCTGGGGTCAGAGTTTAGCGCCATAGCCAAATATTGCATTCTCTGGGGTCAGAGTTTAGCGCCATAGCCGAATATTGCATTCTCTAGGGTCAGAGTTTAGCGCCATAGCCGAATATAGCATTCTCTGGAGTCAGGGCTTAGTGCCATAGCCGAATATTGCATTCTCTGGGGTCATGGTTTAGCGTCATAGCCGAATATTGCATTCTCTGGAGTCAGGGTTTAGCGCCATAGCCGAATATTGCATTCTCTGGGGTCAGGGTTTAGCGCCATAGCCGAATATTGCATTCTCTGGAGTCAGGGTTTAGCGCCATAGCCGAATATTGCATTCTCTGGAGTCAGGGCTTAGTGCCATAGCCGAATATTGCATTCTCTGGGGTCAGGGTTTAGCGCCATAGCCGAATATTGCATTCTCTGGAGTCAGGGTTTAGCGCCATAGCCGAATATTGCATTCTCTGGAGTCAGGGTTTAGCGCCGTAGCCGAATATTGCATTCTCTGGGGTCAGGGTTTAGCGCCATACAATAGATTCCAAATTAAGACATCACATCAAAGACCAAAAATCACTGAGCTAGAGGGTACAAGTGGCATGCCACAAGCCACTACACTGGCCCAGAATTCCTCTAGGAGGGAGGTGCTCTGCTCAGATCACAGCACAGTTGGTGCCATGATTCTGACTCTCTCTGTAATTATCTTGGGAAATATGAAATATAACTACACCCGGCATTTGGACATATCTGTTTCTATGGGATGCCCTTGTATTAAAAATTATAGTTGACTGCTCTTTTTAAATAAATTAAAGGAGTATTCCCAAAATAGCAAGTTATCCATTGGATAGGGGTTAACTTGCTGATCGCTGGGGGTCCGACTGAACAGGACTCTGCAGAGCCCATTCTAGGATGGAGTGGAGGTGCGCATTCTCGGCCTACACTCCATTCATTCTCTATGAGACTGTCGGAGAAAGCAGAGTACAGTGTTTTACTATATCCAGCAGTCCCAAAGGCAATGAATGGAGCAGGGGTCAAGCGTGTGCACCTCCGCTGTATTCTAGATGGGGCCCTGCAGAGTCCCGTTCAGTCAGATCCCCTGTAAAGTGTTCAGACACTAGCCAAAAGAAAAACTCTGGCCTGTCAGAGAGAATGGGTATATTTCACATAGAAGCCAAGCTTATGCACTGAGGGTGTGGGAAATATAACCGAAAAGACATATATCACTATCTGGTTTTGATACATTTCGGTTTTCCAGGATCTGAAAATTGATCCTTAGGAAAGACCATGAATATTAGAAGGGTGGGGGTCCGACTCCAACCAAAGGATAAGCCATCGATATGGTGCATAACCCCTTCAAAAGTCCTTTTCATCTCACACAGCTATCGTTCTGGTAAAGGCTACGTGCATGCTAAGGGGTTGTCTACAACTAGGACAACCCCTTCTTGAACTAAATGTTTGACCCCAATAAAATAATATATCCTATAGTCACCTCCCGTGCTGGCGCTGTTCCAGCGGTGTCAGCACTCGCGGTCCCAGGGCTGTGATGTGGTAGAATGACACGTGACCCTGGCGCCCAATCAGCACTGGCGTCACTGTCCCCGCCTCCTGTCGAAATGAACATGAAGCAGAAGTTAGAGATCATCTGCAGCCCCGACTTCAACTTCATGTTCAATGTCATACAAAGACGGAGACAGTAACGCAAGCCCTGATTGGGCACCGGGCACCAGGTGTCATGCTACCGCATCACAGTCCCGGGACCGCGACACCGCTGGAACGGCGCCAGGTGAGTATAGGGTTTATTATTTTATCGGGGCCAAACATTTAGTTCAAGAAAGGGTTGTCCTAGTAGTGGACGACCCCTTTAAGAGGTATACCCCGGACAGTGGTTGGGTGGATGCCAAAGCATCTGTCCACCATAGAGAGCCATTGCAAGAAAAACAGCAACTGTAAGGTATATTTCCTTTTGCAGGGGCCCTCTATATATGTAAGTGCAAATCTGAGACCCAATGAGGTTGGTATATTTACTGTGAAAAATGGCTATAATCCCTTCCTGTTCTATAGTAATAGTCTGTACAATTGGCTGAAATGAACATATATGTTACGGGACGGCAGGCCTGCCAGTCAGCTGTTGGCTAAACGACCATTCATCCATTAGGAATGAAGAAAGAAGTGGCATGCTGAATAAAGGACGAAGCAATACTTAGGGGCTCATTCAGATTTCTGTGCCCATTGGTCCAAGCACGGACTGGCTGTGGCTCTCCTGAGCGGGACAGTTTCATATATTTCTATGAGGCTGTTACATTCGGGTTGAGAGACCCACGGCCAGTCCTAGCCTGGTGGTCCGATCTGGGACCGATTTGCACGGAAGTCTGAATAAGGCTTTAGAAGGAGAAATATTACAACTCACATTTCATATATATGGTATGTGTAGCTATTTTTGCATTATACGACAACAATTATAGATTTAAACTGCAAAATAAAGTTCAGAAAAGAAGGAAATAGAGTTATAAAGATTTATTACGATATTTAAGTCGCAGAAGGTGCAGCAGATTTTTTTTTCTCAATTCTTGTTGCATAAAGTTGCTGGTTCCAACTAAACCACATTAACTCACATTATGGTGCAATGTAGCATCGGCATAGTGCATACTTTAGTCGCATGACCAAATTTCAAAGTGGCTTTATTGTCAATCCAAGGCTGCACTGTCAGGAATACAACTGTATGGAGGTTCTGGGCTATACCTTATCCCACAGGCAGCCAGAACTTTACCACCATCTAGTGGACATCATTAGAACTGTCATATATTATAGAAATTTCTATGTCATAATAATGCTATACATAACATAATTAGAAAAAAAAGACATGAACCGCACAGCAATAGATTATACACAATATTTTGGAAAATACATTTCTTAGTTAAAGGGGTTGTCCATTGGAAACAAGTTATCACCTGTCCACAGGACCATGATAACTTGTTTATTGGTGAGGGTCCAACCACTGGGACCTGCACTGATCGGTAGAATGGGGGCACTTTTATCCTCATTAGACTGTAACGGAAGTGCACATGCTCCACCACTGCTCCATTCATTTCTTATACATTTTTGATAGAATAACATTTGTACATATTGGCATGATTGAACTATTACATTCACACAAACTGACCAGCTGCCACTATTCAGGCACAGTCAGTGAAGCATGGCTTATCACTTCAGTTAATGCATTTCCAATGCTGAAATAGCCTCCAAACTCTAATCCAACTTAGTTTGAACTTAAAGAGGTTGTCCGGTTAAAACAAGTTATTCCACAATCCACAGGACTGACCCACACCGATCTACAGAATTGGGAACTTTATTCCCGTTAGGATGGAGCTGCAGTGTGTATGCTCGACTCATGGTTCATTTCTTCCCTATGAGGCTGCCAAGAGCTGCACTCGCCTTTTTCTGGCAGCCCCATAGGGAATAAATTAAGCAGTGGTCGAGCGCCTCACCTTTTGCAGTAGTTTGTAACGAGAGAAAAATTCCTGCTGTGTCCCAGCAATAAGACACCCACTGATCAGCAAGTTATTGCCTATCACTTAGATAAGTGATGACTTGTTTTCACTGGGCAACCCATTAAATGTGAATTCATGGAAGAAGAGAGAGGGACTGAAGAGTGCAAAGCACTGGTTGTCAGAATGGAGACTGAAGGGCATCCAGCAGCTTGTTGTGTATTGTAAAATATGCAAGCTGAAGAAAAAAAAACTGTAAAAAAAAAAAAAAAGTAAGCAAATATGTTCATAACCTTTACCCAATTTTCAACTTTCACCACTATGTTATTCCATGTATCTTTATATTGTAGTTTTTAGATTATTATTCTGCTGGGTAAGTTTCAAGTGCTTAACCAGCATACTGACAAGAGTGAAAAGGTGAACAAGCATAGGCATGTACACAGGAATGGAGTCGCATTTTGATATACATAGATTTGAACAGGAAGACATTAATATAGCACCATTATCTAAAATTTTCAGTATACCATATCATAAAAACCAAGGTAAAGCAGATCTGCAACATGTCCAAGCTTTAAAAAAAGATCTTGACCAAATTAAGTTGTAAGGTTATTGTCACGACTCAGTTGTCGAACTACCCTTGGCACCTTCCCCGTCCCTAATGCTAGAGGCGCCTAGCTATTCCTGCTCCCCGGATTACTTCTGATGGTGAAGACGCCAGGGCCACATACCTTGCTGGACTTCTAAATCTGTCCTATATCTGTCCCCCTCCCCCACCCAGGGAAGTAATAGTGTATGAATATACACAAACCAGACTAACAAGGGAAGACGTACAGGGATAAATGAAAATACCAATTATACAAATATACACTCACAGACAACAGAGAGGAACACCAGGGAGAAAAGGAAGGAAAACTAAATAGGAAAGATTGAGGACTTGCATGCAGCCGAAACACCAAGCAACAGTCACAGATCAACACTCCAAATGCCTCTACCAACAACCAACACCTCCACTCCACACCAGACAGTATGAAACTAATGCTGGTAATCCAGATTGCCTGAGGCGAGTATATATATAGGAGAGGGGAGTAGTCAATACTGAACAGCTGAGATTATCCAAGCTGGGAAGCTTCAGAGACTCTAGACTGAATAGTTTAACCCTGCACTGCTAACAGAAACCTGTACCTGTGAGAAATCTGACGCTGCGGTCTTCTCTCTATTGCGGTAAACCAATGACAGGTATGTTCAGACAACACTTTTTCAGGTGGGTGACAACAACGAGGTTTAGAAACCAAAGTTGCCCCAGGAAATGCCAATGTTTCTATTTGCATTTTCTGAGCGTTTTTTTAGGTAACTAAAAAGTTAACAACATTTTTTGATTGATAAATGTTAGAAGTGACTATTTACACAATGAAAGGAATGAGAAGCTGGTGTCTAACTGAAGCACAGCTAAAAGGCGAATAATAATGAAGAATGAAATTGCAAATATTAGAATGCCTTCAAGCCCTTACGGCTAACATTCGAGACCTGATTGAAAAAGTGGGTTAAGGTTATAACAATAATAAGGTTTAATATACATTAAATCCTTGAAACTAGACCCTGAGTCAAGAAGGTTTTGTCCATCTTTACGTTGTTTATTTATATGATTTATCTGTATTTAAGTCTGAGTGACGGTGTAATTGTATAACTCTTATAATATGTAATGGATGAAGCCTGAATCATGTTTTATTACATACTGAAATATTCAGAATTGATTGTTATGATTTCAAATGCCATTATATTGCTGCTCTATGTGATATCACCTTTTCAATAAAACGAGTTAAAAAAAATATTAGAATGCCGCAGCAGGATTAATTAGAATTTTATACAATAATCAGAAGAAACCTACCCTCTTCTCCATGTCTGATTTGCCTTGCTCTGCCTGTAAGGCCTTTCTCATCCCAAAAGCCACACTGCTTTCATATAGTGTCTGGTAGGCAGAAATGGTCATGTGTATTTCATCACGCACCCTGAGCAGTAAGACCCCACGCTCAGCACAGTTTATGGTCACCTGTCGGATAAGTTCATCTAAACGGCACAAAAGAAATATATATTGTTAGAACTAGTATATATATATATATATATATATATATATATATATACATACATATACACACGGTATATATATATATTATATATATATATATATATATATATATATATATATATATATATATATATATATATATATATATATATATATATATATATATATATATATATATATATAAAAACAATATTATAAATGGCTTAATTTATCACTGAATGTAAAATAATACAAAGATGTTTTCATTAAATAAAAAAAACACTAAATGTAGTAATATACAGCGGGTGAAATAAGTATTGAACACGTCACCAATTTTCTAAGTACATATATTTCTAAAGGTGTTATTGAGGTGAAATTGTAACCAGATGTTGGTAAAAACCCATCCATATACATAAAACCATAGATGACCACAAATTAATTATGTGTAATAATGAGAGATGACACAGAGAAAAGGTATTGAACATGCTTACTGAAATGTAATTAATACTTCATACAAAAGACTTTGTTGGTGATGACAGATTCAAGACGCCTCTTGTATGGAGAAACTAGTCGCATGCATTGCTCAGGTGTGATTTTGGGCCATTCTTCCACACAAACACTCTTCAAATCCTAAAGGTTCTGTGGGCTGCTTCTATGAACTCTGAGCTTTTGTTCCTTCCATAAATTTTCTATTGGATTTAAGTCAGGTGATTGGCTGGGCCATTCTAGCAGCTTTATTTTCTTTCTCTGAAATTAATTCAGAGTTTCCATGACTGTGTATTTGGAATCATCAATGTCTTACTGAAATGTCCACCCTCGTTTCATCTTCATCATCCTGGCAGATGGCAGCAGATTTTTATCAAGAACGTCTCGGCACATTTGACCATTCATCCTTCCTTCAATCATATGAAGTTTGCCAGTGCTGTATGCTGAAAAACAGCCCCACACCATGATGGTCCCACCTCCAAACTTCACTGATGGTATGGTGTTTTTGAGGGGGATATGCAGTGCGTTGTAGCGTTGGCGTCTCTGCCTCCTGCTGGGCAGAGATGCTGTTCTTCTCACCGCCGCGGTCCCGGTCCGGCGTCCTCCGGCTCCCCTGCTGCTGTTGCGTGCACAGCTTCCCAGGCACTGCGCTTAGGGTGCACGCGCGCTCCCTCCCTCTTAAAGAGGCCACGCGCGCCGTCCTAAAGAGTCCACGGCCAATGGCCAGTGGACCACTCCTATTTAAAGCACCTCCTCCAAAATGGAGGCGCCTGTGCAAGGTTGTTGTTTGTGTGCTAACACTCTCCTCAGCCCTCAGGTTCCAGTGCCCGCCTGCCTGTCTGTCAGCCGTGCGTGCCTATCAGCCGTGCCCGCCAGTCTGTCTGTCAGCGGTGCCTGCCTGCCTGTCTACCTGCCGTGCCCGCCGGCTTGCCTACTCGGATCACCTGTCTGGTCACCTGCTGTGCCCACCGGCTTGTCTACTCGGATCACCTGTCTGGCTACCTGCCGTGCCCGCCTACTTGCCTATCCAGATCACCCTACTACCTGCCGTGCTCATCTGCTGTACCTGTCAGCCGCAGCCACCTGACCCGTGGGAGTCGCCAGCTCTCACACAAGGTCGGTCCCAGAGTGGCACCTGGTTCACCTGCCCGGTCCCTCCTTGGTTCACTGAGTCGATTAAGCCGCCGTGTGGCCAGGGTCGGTCCGAGTTGGCACTTAGTTACGCCCCTCTGGTCCCTCCTTGCATCCCAGCACAGAGGTTCCACCACCCGAAACATGCGTTTTCGCCTCTAAACATGGTATGTATTATGGCATCAAAAGAGTTCAATTTTGGTCTCATCTGACCAGACTATATTCTCCCAGTATTTCACAGGCTTGTCTAAATGTTGTTGAGCAAACTTTAAACAAACATGCTTTTTGTTCAGCAATGGAGTCTTGCGTGTACCTGATGAGTCCAGGTCTTTCTGTAGCCCTCCACAGGTGGTCCTTGGCTCTTAAGACAAGTCTTGTGATAATTCTTTTCACTCCTCTGTCTGAAACCTTTTGGGGAGCACCTGGTCATGGCCGGTTTATTGTTCAATTATGTTCTCTCCACTTCCTGATTATGACCCTAACAGTGCTCACTGGAAGCTTTAGTAGTTTAGAAATTCTTCTGTAATCCAATGCCATCGGTATGTTTTGCAACAATAAAGTTGCTTTCTAATTACCGAGATTTCAGATCTCCAGGGCTTTTGGCACCTCTTTTTCTTCATGTGTTCACTACTTTTTCCCTGTGTCATTTCTCAAGATTAAACATAACATAATTTATGGACATCTAGAGTTTACTCCTTTGTCTGTGTAGATTGGTTGGGCTGTTACCGACATCTGATGAGAATTTCACATCAATTAGCACATTAGAATATATTTACTTAGAAAATTGGTGACGTGTTCAATACTTATTTCCTCTGCTGTATATATATATATATATATATATATATATATATATATATTATATATATATATATCAGTACAGACCAAAAGTTTGGACACACCTTCTCATTTAATGATTTTTCTGTATTTTCATCACTATGAAAATTGTACATTCACACTGAAGGCATCAAAACTATGAATTAACACATGTGGAATTATATGCTTAACAAAAAAGTGTGAAACAACAGAAAATATGTCTTATATTCTAGGTTCTTCAAAGAAGCCACCTTTTGCTTTGATGACTGCTTTGCACACTCTTGGCATTCTCTTGATGAGCTTCAGGAGGTAGTCACCGGAAATGGTCTTCCAACAATCTTGAAGGAGTTCCCAGAGATACTTAGCACTTGTTGGCCCTTTTGCCCTCACTCTGCGGTCCAGCTCACCCCACACCATCTCGATTGGGTTCAGGTCTGGTGACTGTGGAGGCCAGGTCATCTGGCGTAGCCCCCCATCACTCTCCACCTTGGTCAAATAGCCCTTACACAGCCTGGAGGTGTGTTTGGGGTCATTGTCCTGTTGAAAAATAAATGATGCTCAATCTAAACGCAAGCCGGATGGAATACCATGCCGCTGCAAGATGCTGTGGTAGCCATGCTGGTTCAGTATGCTTTCAATTTTGAATAAATCCTCAACAGTGTCACCAGCAAATCACCCCCACACCATCACACCTCCTCCTCCATGCTTCACGGTGGGAACCAGGCATGTATAGTCCATCCGTTCACCTTTTCTGCGTCGCACAAAGACACGGTGGTTGAAACCAAAGATCTCAAATTTGGACTCATCAGACCAAAGCACAGATTTCCACTGGTCTAATGTCCATTCCTTGTGTTCTTTAGCCCAAACAAGTCTCTTCTGCTTGTTGCCTGTCCTTAGCAGTGGTTTCCTAGCAGCGATTTTACCATGAAGGCCTGCTGTACAAAGTCTCCTCTTAACAGTTGTTGTAGAGATGTGTCTGCTGCTACAACTCTGTGTGGCATTGACCTGGTCTCTAATCTGAGCTGCTGTTAACCTGCGATTTCTGAGGCTGATGACTCGGATAAACATATCCTCAGAAGCAGGGGTGACTCTTGGTCTTCCTTTCCTGGGTCGGTCCTCATGTGAGCCAGTTTCTTTGTAGCGCTTAATGGTTTTTGCAACTGCACTTGGGGACACTTTCAAAGTTTGCCCAATTTTTCGCACTGACTGACCTTCATTTTTTAAAGTAATGATGGCCACTCGTTTTTCTTTACTTAGCTACTTTTTTCTTGCCATAATACAAATTCTAACAGTCTATTCAGTAGCACTATCAGCTGTGTATCCACCTGACTTCTGCACAACACAACTGATGGTCCCAACCCCATTTATAAGGCAAGAAATCCCACTTATTAAACCTGACAGGGCACACCTGTGAAGTGAAAACCATTTCCGGTGACTACCTCTTGAAGCTCATCAAGAGAATGCCAAGAGTGTGCAAAGCAGTCATCAAAGCAAAAGGTGGCTACTTTGAAGAACCTAGAATATAAGACATATTTTCAGCTGTTTCACACTTTTTTGTTAAGTATATAATTCCACATGTGTTAATTCATAGTTTTGATGCCTTCAGTGTGAATGTACAATTTTCATAGTCATGAAAATACAGAAAAATCTTTAAATGAGAAGGTGTGTCCAAACTTTTGTTCTGTACTGTATATATACACACACACTAATTGTTAACACAAACCCACTTGTGTTCTACTCTGATGCACTTGATCATTTGTAGGTGTCTGTATCGATAGCAACATTTTTACTTATTCATATAGCTATTGATACGCACGGAATCATATATGTGAGGCTTTAACATCTGTTATATGTAGAAGCCCTCTTGTCATTTTTATTTCCTATCTGATGTACTGGTTGTGTGACCACTTTCATCCTGTACTGTTGGATTAATTTTCAGATGTTTTTCATGCCATATATTAATAACTATTTATGCTATTAATATACAGGCTTTTTGCTAATTATCCAGCAGAAAAATTCTGCAACCTCAGCTGAAATCATAAAGCAGTCCGTGCACTTTAGATAGCTGCTGGCCGAACGTGCATGTCTTTTTCTATATAGAGATGGGAAAAGGGTCTTACTATCTCTCAAGATATAAAAGGATTTACCAAGCTAAAATCCAAAATGTCAAATTTTTCCTTCCTCTGACATTTGCTGTCAGTGGACAATCAGGAAACCCCTACGCACATCATATAGTCATAGCTCTTGATGAAATCATCTAGTTCGGACAACTTAATCTGAAACCTGAAATCTCATGTGTGACTGCAGTTAGAGAAGTACTGCAAATGAAACTTTTACACTGGTATTCCCATTATTCTACAGCATTGCAAAGAGGACCTTTCATCAAATGTTTCATGTTGAACAAGAGACCCAATGTAATAGTGGCTGCAGAGCAGAATAAAACGGTGTTTTTTTTGTTTCAATTTTTCATTTTTTTCACCTCTCCGTTGTGGAGATATTAGCAATCAAATATCCAAGTCCAAGTAGGTGTTATTAGATGGTTTTCATTGGGGGTGGGTACTTCTGCCTCCTGTATGATGCTGACCAATCGTAAGCAGTCAGCAACATAGAAGTGTAGAAGGATCTGTGATGATGTCATCAGGGTCACATGACCTGAGTCCACAGATCCCGCCAGTCAGAGTGTGCAGCCTAAATAAAAACTGAAAATATATTACACAGCACAAAAGTGTGGAACTATTAACTGCACTTCTATGTTTCAGCCTGCTTATGATTAGTCAGTGTCATAAAAAAGGCAGCAGGGAGAGATATCTGATAGCACCACTTGGGTTTGGCTTAATTAACTCAATAGGTGACTAATATTTGATTGCTAATATCTCCGCAACGGTGAGGCAAACTTACAGAAACCCAAAAAAATATATATGTTATCCCGCTCTGCAGCCACAATTATATGGTGTGTCCAGTTCAACATGAAACATCTGGTGAAAGGTCCTCTCTAGAGCTGCATTTATAAAGCAAGATAATCGTGTACAAGCATTCTTCAAACGCTCGTTTCATGATAATCTTCCAGTGTAAACAGGCTGACGATCACCCGATAAACAAGCAAAACACTTGTTCATCGGGTGAAATGATCTTTTGTGCAGATCAAAAGATCATCATTTTCGGTGGTTTATCATCCTGTGTAAATATGGTAGCTTATGGTAGTGATCTACTACAGATTGCCCAATGCACATCGTTTGCTTTGGTCGGCTTTTGTAAACAGGTATTTAGCCGATCGCCGATCAGTAAAGGTTTACCAATTGGCGGCCATATTGTGCTGCCGGTCGGAAACCTAAGGAAATCCTGAAAACTACATACAAATAAGATCTGTTGGGCCTGGAGGACTGGAGTTGGGACCACTGGTCTAGAGGATAGTAAATTAGTCAGGTCAGGTATTCTATCTTTGGCGTTCCTCGAGTCCCTATGTTATGGATAGTGCAGTTTTTGCTCGGAGTGCATGTGAACACAGCCTTATTATATTATATCCAACAATCCTCAATTGCAGGGTACCGAAGCATTGTGAGTAGAGCTCTCTGCGCACAGGACAGATCCCGGTTTCCCGAGCTTGTCTTTGCTGTAATTTCATATCCAGCTCCTCCTGTAAGTGAACGACATCCATCCTTGTGCTGGGGGTGCTCGATACCTGCTGGATCCACAGCTGACTGCTCTCCGTCCATTCTCTACATGCAGGACAGATTACATTAAGATGATAGACATGAAGACATAAAAGGAGAGGCGTGCTACAGAAAGATTGGGAAGTCTCTATATGAAGGTGCATGGCATCCAATTTTTACTGATACTTTACAATTCTTTGACACAGAAACTGTAAATGGTCCTGTAAATTATTAATACGTGATGAATGAAAATTGATTGTGCATGGATGACAAATGAGAAATGGACAGCTTTCTGAATGAAACCTCAATGATTTTTTTACTCGTGTGAACTTGACCTAATGAAAGGCTTTATCAAATGCAAGGAACGAAGCATTGCTACAGGAGGCCGGGTAATACAGAGACCAGCAGAAGACTAGGCAAGGAGGCCATAGAGCTGAGTTTAGCATTTTTTCAATTATTTAACCCCTTTACCTCCGAGGGAGGTTTGCACGTTAATGACCAGGCCAATTTTTACAATTCTGACCACTGTCACTTTATGAGGTAATTACTCTGGAACGCTTCAACGGATCCCCCTGATTCTGGGATTGTTTTTTCGTGACATATTGTACTTCATGATAGTGGTAAAATTTCTTCGATATCACTTGCGTTTATTTGTGAAAAAAAAAAAACGGAAATTTGGTGAAAATTTTTTAAATTTTGCAATTTTCAAAATTTCAATTTCCATGCCCTTAAATCAGAGAGATATGTCACACAAAATAGTTAATAAATACCATTTCCCACATGTCTACTTTACATCAGCACAATTTTGGAACCAAATTTTTTTTGGGGTTAGGCTATGTGCCCACGATGCAGAAATGAAGCAGAAAATTTCTGCAGCATTTCTGCATCTCCCTGACAGAAAAAAACGCATGCAGATTGTGCATGCGGTTTTCCTGCAGAATACATGCGGATCCACATGCGGGTTCACATGCGTTTCCGCATGCAGATTGACAAGCGCTTTCCAGGCGATAGCATCACTTGGAAAGCGCTTGACAACTAGGTCACACTGTATAAATCCATGCAAATAGCATGGATTTATACAGTGTGAACCGTAAAAATAAAAACAAATAAAGCTATACTCACCCCCGAGGCCCCGGCGTGGCTGCAGCGCTCGTTCCTGTCTGGTTCCCGGCTGCCGGCATATCGCGAGACAGAGCGGTGAAGGGCCTGCGGTCACATGACTGTGACGTCACCGCAGGTCCTCAAGCGATGCCGGCATTCAGAGAGAAGCCGCCGGACAGGTGAATATAACTTTATTTGTTATTTTATTCTTTTTTTACAGGTACAATGGTACCCAGGTCTGGATGAGAGTCTTCTCTCCTCCAGAACTGGGTACCATCCGCACATAGAGACGCATAGAAGCCGCTTGTAAAAATGTACAGTCGCGGTTTCTGTGCGTCTCAATGCAAGTCAATGGCGGGAGTTCCGCTGCGCTTCCGCAAAATTAAATGATATGCTGCGGATTTTTTTACGCAGCATAAACGCTGCGGAAAAATCCGCAGCATGTGCATAGAACATGCGCAATCCCCTTGGGGACCATGGGGTGCGGATTACCTAGCGTTTCACAAGCGTTTACGCTGCGGAAATTCCGCAGCATAAACGCTTGAAAAACGCTACGTGGGTACTCAGCCTTAGGGAGTTATAAGGGTTAAAAGTTGACTAGCGATTTCTAATTTTTAGGGTATGTGCACACGATGCAGAAATGAAGCAGAAAATTTCTGCATCATTTCTGCATCTCCCTGGCAGAAAAAACGCATGCAGATTGTGCATGCGTTTTTCCTGCGGAATACATGCGGATTCACATGCGTTTCCGCATGCGGATTGACAAGCACTTTCCAAGCGATTTTAGCATCACTTGGAAAGTGCTTGACAACTAGGTCACACTATATAAATCCATGAAAACGGCATGGATTTATATAGTGTGACCCGAGAGAGTGTATATACTTACCTCCGATGGCCCGCGCTGTCCTGCTCAATCCGTTCTCCCTCGCCGGCAACTTTGAATTGAAAGACCTGCTGACGTCAGCGTCACGTGACCCGTCACATGACTCTGACGTCAGCGCAGGTCCTTCAACTCACTGCAAGTGCCGGGAACCAAGCAGGAGCGCTGCGCAGGCCGACAGATGGTAAGTATATATATATTTTTTATTTTATTCTTGTTTTACAGCTTTTTTAATGGTACCTGGGTGTGGATGAGACTCTCCTCTCCTCCACACCCGGGTACCATCCGCACATTAGAACGCACCAATTACGCAAGTACAGATGCAGTCTTGCGGAATTGGAGCGTTCTAATGCAAGTCAATGGCGGCGAAAACGCCGCGTTTACGCAAAATTAAATGACATGCTGCGGATTTTTGAGCGCAGCGTTTACGCTGCGGAAAAATCCGCATCATGGGCACAGCACATGCGGATTTCAATTGGGGAACGTTGCTGCCCTTCTACCATGCGTTTTTAATGCGTTTCCGCGGCGTTTCCGCAACTGCAAAAACGCCACGGAAACGCATTAAATACGCATCGTGTGAACTCAGCCTTACAACAAAATTTACAAAAACATTTTTTTAGAGACCACATCACATTGGAAGTGACTTTGAGGGGTCTATATGACAGAAAATACCCAAAAGTGACACCATTCCAAAAACTGCACCCCTCAAGGTGCTCAAAACCACATTCAAGAAGTTTATTAACCCTTCAGGTGCTTCACAAGAATTTTTGGAATGTGGAAGAAAAAAATTAACATTTAAGTTTTTTGACAAAAATGTTACTTTAGACCCCATTTTTTTTATTTTCGCAAGGGTATCAGGAAAAAATGGACCACAAAATTTGTTGTGCAATTTCTCCTGAGTAAGCCGTTACTCCATATGTGGGGGAAAACCACTGTTTGGACTTGGAAGGGAAGGGGCGCCATTTGACTTTTTGAATGTAAAATTTGCTTGAATAATTAGCGGATTCCATGTCGCGTTTGGGGAGCCCCTGATGTGCCTAAACAGGGGAAACCCCCCCACAAGTGACCCCATTTTGGAAACTAGACCCCTCAAGGGGTATAGTGAACATTTTGAACCCAGAGGTACGACACAGAATTTGATAACTTCTCCCTGTCAGTGCTGCGCATGATCAAAGAAACTTCTTGATGTCTGGTGACCCAGATGTTGTCATGACGACATCCGGATCACCATGACAGCCATCGAGAATCGGCAGAGACAGCGCGGGACGCTGGAGATGAGCTAAGTACCAGCGCTTACCTCCCCTTGCTCCTGGAATGCGCGATCGAGTTATATTGCAGCATTTTGGGGGTTAATGTGTAGGGAGCGGTGCGGGACCACTTCTTGCACATGGCACCGGGTGTCAGCTGTGACAATCAGCTAACACCCGGTGGCGATCGCCCCGCACCGATTGTGTGCGGGCGTGATCACAGTATGAAGTAATAGTACGTCATGTGCCAAATAGGCCCAGGTCACCATGACGTACTATTAGCACATACGTCAGAAAGGGGTTAAAGCTAACTTGCTGAAAACCACCGATCCCGAGAACAGGGCTCAGAAATGTCCGCTGGATATGGAGCAGTGTCATAGATAGCTAAGAGCTGCACTCCGCTATCTCCAGCAGTCTCATAGACAATGTAGGGAGCGGTGGGGGGCTTCTGTGGCCACCGCTTCATTCTGATGGGGGAACCTAGGGTAGGTGATCATTTCAAACTTCGGGAATAACCCTTTATACTTTGGAGAATTTCTTTTGATTTCAGGATCCAAGTAATTAAGAGTAATGTCCCCAACAATTGGGGTGTTTCATGAATTTTTATTCTCCTATTGAATTTAATGGAGGCAATCCACAATAAATAAATAAAGAAGGCAGAGCAGCAGTACGGCCATACGCATGCTGTGCACCGGCACGGTAAGGAACAATGCTGCACATCATTACAGATGTGTCTATAGCACACATGTCAAACTCTGGCCTGCAGGGTGGTTTTATTTGGCCCGCGACACCAGAACAGCCACCCCTATGTGGTGCCCATTATACTGTATGGAGGACTATGTGGGGCCCATTATACTGTATGGAGGACCATTTGGGGCCCATTGTACTGTATGGAGGACCATTTGGGGCCCATTATTCTGTAAGGAGGACTAGGTGGGGGCCCATTATACTGTATGGAGCACTATTTGGGAGCCCATTATACAGTATGGAGGACTATACAGGGGCCCATTATACTGTATGGAGGACAATGTGGTGCTCATTATACTGTATGGAGGACAATGTGGTGGCCATTATACTGTATGGAGGATTATGTGGGGCCCATTATTCTGTATGGAGGACTATGTGGGGCCCATTATACTGTATGGAGGACTATGAGGGGCCCATTATACTGTATGGAGGACTATGTGGTGCCCATTATACTGTATGGAGGACTATGTGGTGCCCATTATACTGTATGGAGGACTATGCGGGGGCCCATTATACTGTATGGAGGACTATGCGGGGGCCCATTATACTGTATGGAGGACTATGTGGTGCCCATTATTCTGTATGGAGGATTAAGTGGGGCCCATTATTCTGTATGAAGGACTGTGTGGGACCCATTATACTGTATGTAAGACTATGTGGTGCCCATTATACTGTATGGAGGACTATGTGGTGCCCATTATACTGTATGGAGGACTATGTGGTGCCCATTATACTGTATGGAGGACTATGTGGTGCCCATTATACTGTATGGAGGACTATGTGGTGCCCATTATACTGTATGGAGGACTATGTGGTGCCCATTATACTGTATGGAGGACTATGTGGTGCCCATTATACTGTATGGAGGACTATGTGGTGCCCATTATACTGTATGGAGGACAATGTGGGGCCCATTATTCTATATGGAGGACTATGTGGGGCCCATTATACTGTATGGAGGACTATGTGGGGCCCATTATTCTGTATGGAGTACTATGTGGGGCCCATTATACTGTATGGAGGACTATGTGGGGCCCATTATTCTGTATGGAGTACTATGTGGGGCCCATTATTCTGTATGGAGTACTATGTGGGGCCCATTATTCTGTATGGAGTACTATGTGTGGCCCATTATTCTGTATGGAGGACTATGTGGGGCCCATTATTCTGTATGGAGGACTATGTGGGGCCCATTATTCTGTATGGAGTACTATGTGTGGCCCATTATACTGTATGGAGGACTATGTGGGGCCCATTATTCTGTATGGAGTACTATGTGGGGCCCATTATTCTGTATGGAGTACTATGTGTGGCCCATTATTCTTTATGGATGACTATGTGGAGCCCATTATTCTGTATGGAGGACTATGTGGAGCCCATTATTCTGTATGAAGGACTATGTGGAGCCCATTATTCTGTATGAAGGACTATGTGGAGCTCGTTATTCTGTATGGAGGACTAAGTGGAGCCCATTATTCTGTATGGAGGACTAAGTGGAGCCCATTATTCTGTATGGAGGACTATGTGGAGCCCATTATTCTGTATGGAGGACTATGTGGAGCCCATTATTCTGTATGAAGGACTATGTGGAGCTCGTTATTCGGTATGGAGGACTATGTGGGTCTGTTATACTGTATGGAGGACTATGTGGGACCCATTATTCTGTATGGAGGACTATGTGGGGCCCATTATTCTGTATGGAGAACCATATGGGGCCCATTATTCTGTAAGGAGGACCATTTGGGGCCCATTATTCTGTATGGAGGACCATTTGGGGCCCATTATTCTGTATGGAGGACCATTTGGGGCCCATTATTCTGTATGGAGGACCATTTGGGGCCCATTATTCTGTATGGAGGACCATTTGGGGCCCATTATTCTGTATGGAGGACCATTTGCCGCCCATTATTCTGTATGGAGGACCATTTGCCGCCCATTATTCTGTATGGAGGACTATGTGGGGCCATTATACTGTATGGAGGACTATATGGTGCCCATTATTCTGTATGAAAGACTGTGTGGGGTCATTATTCTGTATGGTGCACTATGTGGGACCCATTATTCTGTATGGAGGACTATGTGGGGCCCATTATTCTGTATGGAGGACCATGTGCGACCCATTATTCTGTGTGGCGGACTTTGTGGGGCCCATTATACTGTATACTGGTTGGCCCGTGACTTTGTCCAAGTTTTTCATTTTGGCCCTCTGTGTGTTTGAGTTTGACTTCCCTGCTGTATAGTGTCAAAGTCATGAGAAATGACTGACTGAAGAAGGGTATGCGTGCTATCCACATATACCTGTAATTCACAGCTTACCTTGGTGGTAGGATTGCATTCAAAATTTCTTCTGCCGGCTTAGTTGCATCCAAAGGGGGAGATTTTGGCTTTGGAGGTGGTGGCACAGGAGCAGATGTTATGGTTTGCTGAGGAATGGCCTTCAGAGCACGAGACTACAAGACAAATAATGAAATGACTTATAAAGTGTCCCGACAATGAGTCTGTACCACAGTGTTCTTGTCGAATACCACTGTAGATGTAATCATTACTATACATTGCACAGTTCATAATGATGACCTTCATCACAGCACAATTAATCAAAAATCGCTCAATAAAACGCATCTTTCATGGATAGGGTTTTCTGGTCTGAAATGAGATAGCGTGCAAAGCGCACACTGTCACGAGTCCCCCGTATTCACAGCGCTATGGGGCGGTCATGTAGCCGCCTTTATGTCACATGACTGCCCGCTCGTGCAGAAAATAGAGGGAAAACCTGACAGCGTGCACATTGCGTACTGATAAAGTCTGCAGTCACTCTTCATTTCAGCAGGGAAAACTCATCAATCAGATGTCCGTGATTTTGCTCATATGTAAATCAGGAACCGAGAGTAATAAGTGTTTTGGACCCGAGTTTCATCAGCCTCTGGTCAGCGTATCAGTTCTTACCCTCGATTTTGCCAGGGATTGTCACATATGGATAAATACAGTTGTGCTGAAAAGTTTACATACCCCGGCAGAATCTTTCCTTTCTTGGCCTTGTTTCTGATAATATGAATGATAAAAAAAAAAAAAATTCTCCACTCATGGTTATTGATTGGGGGTGAAGCCATTTATTGTAAAACTACTGTGTTTTCTCTTTTTAAATCTTAATGACAACCAAAAACATCCAAATGACCCTGATCAAAAGTTCACATGCCCTGGTGATTTTGGCCTGATAACATTCACAGAATTTGACACAAATGGGTTTGAATGGCTACTAAATGTAACATCCTCACCTATGACCTGTTTGCTTGTAATCAGTGTGTGTGCATAAAAGCTGAGTGAGTTTCTGGGATCCAGACAGACTCTTGCATCTTTCATCCAGCCACTGACGTTTCTGGATTGTGAGTCATGGGGAAAGCAAAAAAATTGTCAATGGATCTACAGGAAAAGGTAGTTGAACTGTATAAAACAGGAAGGGGATACAAAAAGATATCCAAGGAATTGATAATGCCAGTCAGCAGCGTTCAAACTGTGAATAACAAATGGAAAATCAGGGGCTCTGTAAAAACCAAACCACGGTCAGGTAGACCAACAAAAAGTTCGGCCACAACTGCCAGGAAAATTGTTCGGGATGCAAAGAAAAACCCACAAATAACATCAGCTGAAATTCAGGACTCTGAAAACTAGCAGTGTGGCTGTTTCACGATGCACAATAAGGAGGCACTTGAAGAAAAATGGGCTGCATGGTCGAGTCGCCAGAAGAAAGCCATTACTGGGCAAATGCCACAAAGTATCTCGCCTACAATACGCCAAACAGCACAGAGACAAGCCTCAAAACTTCTGTAACAAGGTAATTTGGAGTGATGAGACCAAAATTTAACCTTTTGGCCACAACCATAAACGTTCTATTTGGAGAGAGGTCAACAAGGCCTATGGTGAAAGGAACACCATTCCTACGTTCCAACATGACAACGATCCAAAACACAAGGCCAAGTCGACCTGTCGTTGGCTACAGCAGAACAAAGTGAAGGTTCTGTAGTGGCCACCTCAGTAGTCTCCTGACCTCAATATCATTGAGCCACTCTGGGGAGATCTCAAGCGCGCAGTTCATGCTAGACAGCCCAGGAATTTACAGGAACTGGAGGCTTTTTGCCAAGAACAATGGACAGCTTTACCATCTGAGAAAATAAAGAACCTCATCCACAACTACCACAAAAGCCCTCAAGCTGTCATTGATGTTAGAGGGGGCAATACACGGTATTAACTGGGGTATGTGAACTTTTGATCAGGGTCATTTGGATGTTTTCGGTTGTCATTAAGATTTAAAAAGAGAAAACACAGTAGTTTGACAATAAATGGCTTCACCCAACCCATAACCATGAGTGGAGAAAAAGGTTTTTTATTATCATTCATATTCTCTGAAACAAAGCGAAGAAAGGAAAAATTATGCCGGTGTATGTAAACTTTTGAGCACAACTGTAAATGACAAAGTTTCTCCTATGTATCACAGACAGCGCACTGATTGTACACTTATGCAGTCCGTGACTTTCACAGATCTACAGACATCTACGGGCGATTCTGACTCGTTACTCAGATCAAAAACAGACATGTCACTATGACTTTTTGTGCAAAAAGCATGGACATGTGAACAGCTCCATCATAGATTATAACGGATGTGAGTGCGATCTGAAAAACACAGAACACGTATGTGACCCACATCTGACTGAGGCCTATAGGGTGTGGTTAATTTGCTAATATTGTTCCACTTACAAAACATATAGTAAGATTTTGTAACAAATGATTTCCATCTTAAGATATTATTACCTATCCAAAGCTCAATCATGGCTGACACCGACTACTGACATTTCCAACTCTAGTTATTATGTGTAGCCATGTTAAGTTTCTGACATGTTTTCTGTAAGGTACAGAATACCTTCTGTTATTTAGTGGCCTCGTGGTCAGAGCCTGACACTAGTGACTATTGGGGAGAAGGCAGCTCACCTATAGGCACATGTCCAGAGTTAGATGAATTTTGAGTGGCTGCAGATCGCTAACTACGCCCTGGAACTGTTTTCTAATTTGGGCCTACAGTAAGTTCTCTGGAGGAGATGTGGCCCTCGATATAGTGAAAGTTTGCAGATCACCACCTAATAGTGACTGATATCTTGGCCATGTACAGGGAGAAAGCCCCAGGTTACGTGACTGTAACCAGCATCTGGGTACACGAAGGATCGCCTCTTAGGCTAGTACATTAAGGAGGACCTGTCACCAGGTCAAAAGTGGCCGGTTTTTATTCTTTTTTTTTTACTCCCACTCCTCCTTTGGGTATTCTGTTCTACTGTTCCAGAGATAATTGAACTTTTTTTTAGTGCTGGAACCATATGGCAGATTAAAAAAATAAATTGGATACTCAGTGGTACAGAGGGACACACTGTGGTTACTTACATCAAAGGATTTTCACTTTACCCCCATTTGATATCCTCATATCAAGCACTCGCACCCCGCTATCGCATGCAGCCCCCCAACTGGAATTATCACCCTATCTCCATTTTACCGAATTTATCTTCCCTTCATAGCCAGTGTATGCACATTCAGATCTGCTCTTCTGTGCAGGATTACTTACAAAAGTCACCATTTGGAGACCTGAACTTTAGAACTGTTTGCTAGGCCTGGTGCTAATGCATCGAGCTGGCAGACAGCCGTGAGCCACACATCATAGGCCCACGAGCCACGTGTCTCCCGAGCCACAAGTTGGGGACACCTGGGTTATGCCATAAATGTCTAACCGATGTTGGTCCTACTGCTGGGATAGTGAGATAATCACACATGTCCTCTCCATATACTTGTATAGGAGTTCTTAAAATTGGTGAAAAGGTGCTGAGTAAATTTCAGAATTCCCATACAAATGACTGTAGAGATGCACGACCCCCTCTGCACTGACACGGCACACAATACGGACCCCCTTCTCAAGAGAGATATAGGGCTTACAATATCCGGTAAAGAAGACATAAATGTCCATAATAGGACAACCCTTTTATAGAAAGCCTCAGTGATGTGACCAGTTTGCTGTCCGGGAAGCACCTATAGCTGATATGTCTGTGCCCTGCACAAGTGGGTCGCATCACGTACCTTACTATGGACACTAGCCATGGCTACCGATGTATGGAGAACTATACTATAGACTGCAACTGTCAGTGGGGTACCATGTAAAGTGTTATCGGCCACTCACCCAGGGGCGTAACTATAGCGGGTGCAAAGGATGCTGCTGCACCAGGGCCTTGGCACCTAGAGGGGGCTGAAAGGGTCCCAAGACCCATATGAGAAGATCAAAACTAATAAACACCTGTTATCGTTGGGGTCCTGGATATTTTACATTGGGGGCCAAGAGCCATATGAGCAGATTAGTGCTAATATATACCAATTACTATCGGAGCTTCGAGGGTCCTGTTGGAGATTTTACATTGGGGGCCAGGGACCTACATCAGCAGATGAATGCCAATAAATACGCATTACTATTGGGGGTCCTGGAGATTTTACATTGGAGGCCAGGGACCTACATCAGCAGATGAATGCTAATAAATACGCATTACTATCGGGGATCCTGGAGATTTTACATTGGGGGCCAGGGACCTACATCAGCAGATGAATGCTAATAAATACGCATTACTATCGGGGATCCTGGAGATTTTACATTGGGGGCCAGGGACCTACATCAGCAGATGAATGCTAATAAATACGCATTACTATCGGGGGTCCTGGAGATTTTACATTGGGGGCCAGGGACCTATATCAGCAGATGAATGCTAATAAATACGCATTACTATTGGGGGTCCTGGAGATTTTACATTGGGGGCCAGGGACCTACATCAGCAGATGAATGCTAATAAATACGCATTACTATCGGGGGTCCTGGAGATTTTACATTGGGGGCCAGGACCCATATGAGCAGATCAGTACTAATATATACCCATTACTATCGGAGCATCGAGGGTCCTGTTGGAGATTTTACATTGGGGGCCAGGATCCATGTGAGCAGATCAGTGCTAATAAATGTGCGTTACCATTGGGTCCTGTTGGAGATTTTGTATTGGGGCTCTTACCCCACTGATCACCCCTAACCCTGATCCTCTTGTTACTGATCACTACAGTGGGTTCCCTGCTCTATCAGTCATCAGTAGGGGGAGCAGGGGGTCACTTACTTTCGGTGACTTCCTCTCCGTGTTTCTGCTGATGAGCACCGGGTTGTCATACTTCAGGAGGGAATCTGCTGGGGGGATCATGGCGACCAGAGCGGAGACTGGGGTCACACCGAGCACAGAGCGATCACTGTCTCTATGTACAGGAGTCTCCAAGACAACAGGACGCCTTCCAGCAGACACGCACTGAGCATGCGCTCATGTTTGTCTCTAGGAGACGCGGTAGTTACATTGCTTCCAACTAACTGGAAGAATCTACCTACAGCCATTTCTTAGAACACTACAATGACCTGCAGCAATTCTCATGTGGGCACTTATAACTTACCACCGTTCGTTAAGGCTGAAGGCGGAGCATAACGTATAAGCCGTGGTTGGCTGCCCATAAACGTGCGCCATCCACAGCATGGCTGGACCCTCATTCATATTGGCTACAGCACAGTGCGGCCTCTGGTGCCCACGTGACGAATTTGAGGGCAGCGATTGGCTGCGTGCTGGCGGCAGCTGAGTTTGAAACTTTGAAGGTGTCTGTTGGTTTCCGGTTTTGCTGAACGGCTCGGTGAGGTGAGCGGGTGATATACTCCGTGTGGGGACTGTACTGTGTCCGGGTGATATACTCCGTGTGGGGACTGTACTGTGTCCGGGTGATATACTCCGTGTGGGGACTGTTATTGTGTCCCGGTGATATACTCCGTGTGGGGACTGTACTGTGTCCCGGTGATATACTCCGTGTGGGGACTGTTATTGTATCCGGGTGATATACTCCGTGCGGGGACTGTTATTGTGTCTGGGTGATATACTCCGTGTGGGGACTGTTATTGTGTCCGGGTGATATACTCCGTGTGGGGACTGTTTATTGTGTCCCGGTGATATACTCCGTGTGGGGACTGTTATTGTGTCCCGGTGATATACTCCGTGTGGGGACTGTTATTGTGTCCCGGTGATATACTCCGTGTGGGGACTGTACTGTGTCCCGGTGATATACTCCGTGTGGGGACTGTTATTGTGTCCGGGTGATATACTCCGTGTGGGGACTGTTATTGTGTCCGGGTGATATACTCCGTGTGGGGACTGTTATTGTGTCCGGGTGATATACTCCGTGTGGGGACTGTTATTGTGTCCGGGTGATATACTCCGTGTGGGGACTGTTATTGTGTCCCGGTGATATACTCCGTGTGGGGACTGTACTGTGTCCGGGTGATATACTCCGTGTGGGGACTGTACTGTGTCCGGGTGATATACTCCGTGTGGGGACTGTTATTGTGTCTGGTGCAGAAAGGTGACTATGCCACTGTTTTTTCGATCATTTATTATTTGAAGCACCATTTAAACATTTCTTCCTACTCCGTCAGAGTGTCCTCCAGTAGGCGTATGTGGCACCCCAGGGGTCCGGTTGCCACAGTGGCATTGCCTCCCTCACAAGAGGTGATGCCATGCCTGGAAGCAAGCAGGGGTCCCCTAGTCAGGTATATTAGCATGCAACACTTTCCTGGCTCCAGACCAGCAAGGGGAGCTCCTCCCCTTAGCAACTGGGATCTGGAGGCGGGGTTAGTTTGAGTTAGTGAGAGGAGTTGAAGACAGGACAGCGAAGAGGAAGGACCTGGGGAGTGGAGCTGCACGGCAGCTCACCCCAGATGGGAGCGTAGAAGAACCGGAGTCCGAGGTTATGGGGCACTGAAGGCCCAGCAGCAGAAACCGGAGGGCAGATGACTGCAGGTCTCCTGGCCCCATCAGACGCCCAGAGGCTCAGCAGCACCATAGGGCCCAGCACTGCACGTAGGAGTGACACTCCAGGAAGGCCTGAGCTGCCTGCCATACGGGTGAGCACAAAGACGTTTTACTCAGGGACGAGGGCCACAGCACAGCTACAAGCAGCAGGGCCAAAGAGATTAGCGCAAAGGGAAGGCCTACAACTTCACCTGGCGAGGTGGATTCCCAACTTGCTTCCAGGCCGCCCAGACCTCTAGTACCCGTGCCCCGGTCTGCTTAACAACTGCAAGTAAAGAGAAGAGGAAACTGCCATTAAGTTGTGGACTGGTTATTATCTGCGCCATCTCCTGCGCTACACTGCACAGCAACATCTATAACATCACCATTTCCTGCCCTGGAGCTAAGCTCTGCCTGTGGAGAGCTGAACCAACTCTGCTGAGTCACCATCAGCTCCAGTGGATCTGCACTGCAGCGGTGGGCCCATATAACCGCATACCATAGGTGGTGTCACGAACATTATATAAAAACTATATTCCCTTTTCTTTATTCCCCTTTTATTGACTGCCCTGGGTCACGGACCGGGTCACCGCCACTGTGACATCCCCTGCACTGACCGACCCGCCACCGAGTACCCTACGGCCCAGGGGGCACGTCACGTATATGCCCAATAATGATGTCCGACAGCATTGACACAGTCTGCACCATTATAATCAATGGCCTCACTGAACATGGGCAAGAACACAATGTGAAAGCACCCTTTGATCGGACCACCCCTTTAAGTTTAGAAGCATTGCACTGAAGCTGGCCTGGATCGCTGGAGCATGATGTTGGCTCCTAATCCTTGCAGGCTTCAGTTCCCCTGCACTTCTGATGCTGCAGAGGCAAAGCTGTGTGTGAGAGCGCACGGTGCAGACCAGCATCGGGGCGGTGTGGACGTCCACAACTGTTAGTCAAGCAGAAATTAGGGAGCACGGCGCTCTTGCTTCAGAAAATGGGTAGCGGTAGGTGAAAATCATGTCTTGACTGTTGGTTATCTCACACCATCCAATATTACATGTTAGGCGATACATCATTGCCAGACGCTTATCTTCCAGGAAGCTTGCATACCAAATGCCTGTACGTTCTTGGCATCTGTGGCACATGTTGGTACTGTTCCAAACTCATTAGTTCGTTGGCTTAGAGCGCTCACTTTAGATGAGCTTTCCAGCTCTATAGAAAGAAATCTACTGAATATGGTATAGGTGACAGAGCAAAAACGGCTGGAAAAAAATCCACATACATGTATAGTATATAAAAATAGAATCTTTATTGAAATATTAAAAATATAGGGAACTGGTGGCAACGAAGACTGTGTACAAATTAAAACAGGCCCTGCGGTCCACCCAGAGAGCACAAACAATATGATATGAAAATACCATTAGAATATCAGTGCATGGTTGAAATCAACTTATCCACACCCCCTCAGTCTATATCCATGTATTTCTATACAGACTCTAGAGAAGGCATGCAGATATTATTACCACAGTGTGCAACTAGTATAAAGCGTCAGTATATACCTCAAATAGGGAGACCACGGGGTAGCAAGCTCACCAGGTGGGCGCATGTTTTGAATGGTATAACTATCGCTGGTTGTACTTTCCTTTTAATTTCCCTATATCATTTTCTGGTCCCCTGCCAGTCGTTCCTTACGTGACATGTTACCAACAACCTCACTGTCGGTGCAGGCGCCAACACACATCCCAGCTCACTACGGCAATGTTTGCTGTGCCTACAGACTTTAAGGAGGGACAGTTTTTAAAACCCTCATTGTCAAGATGAAGATTAATGTTCATATTTTTAAAATTCAGGAGACTCAATTCCTTTTACAATCATCATTCTTAGGCATCTTGGTAATCAGCATGGCGCCAGGAAAGAAAAAAACCAACCGAGCACAGAAGACCCGGACTATGAAAAATGAAAAGCTGGCTTCCTTCATTAAAGATTTTGACAGCCATGGTAAGGATGAGGGGCGATGTTCCAGATCACTTACAGCTGTATGTAAGCCTAGAGCTTAGGCAGTCGGAGCCTGTTCTCCATGTTAGATACCATTCTGCCATGGCACATTGAGACGTGAGCAAGGATAAATAGATTTTTTTTTTGCTTTAATCTTTCCCTTCCCCAGAAACCGCTGTTACCATAGGGGTAATATCAGCTATTGCAGCTCACACCTATTTACTTAACTAGCAATTGGCAAAAATACCAGAGCGAGTCCATGATTACGAATACAGAAATAATATTCTACCCATTGACAGGGTTTGTTACAGTTTTCTTATGGCCACTTATTCATTCAGGAATGAATTGTGTTCTGTAGGTTTATGGCTCGTTGCCTGATGTTCAGCTACTATGGCATCAATATAACTCAAAGGGAGCCGGTCACTAGATATGTGCTGCCTACATCACGGCAGCATGAATCGGAGCCTGTGTGTGCGATTACAGCCAGGATTATTTAACTTTGAATGCTCTTGCATTTAGGGAAATGTTAGTTAACAAAAAACCTCCGGTTGATTGACAGGTCTCTCCCAACGTGCACGCATGGGAGAGCCTTGTCAATTAACTGGAGTGGTGCGGGGAGAAGTGGGACCTAGGCCTGCATCAGACTAGTCCAGTCTCTCTATAGTCCCCGGCCCGCTCTTAAAACTACATTTTCTCTGAAATGCCAGAGCATTTCATTGTAAGGGCTCATGCAGACATCTGTAGATCTCTGGCCGCAATGCGTGGACTGGCCAGGGGTGTCCTGACCTGAGCTTGACAGCCTCACAGAAATACAGGAAGCTGTCAGGTTCCGGTTGGGAGGCCTGCAGCCTCTCCGAGATCAGGCCCATTTGCACGGACATCTGCATGAGCCCTAAAACATACCTGGCTGTAATTGTGGAGTTGGGCTCTGATTCCTGCAGCCAACGTTCAGGCGGCATTAATTGACTGACAGGTTCCCTTGTGGACTTGTAATTGAAGACAGGCTTCCGGAAGATGTGCTGCTCTAAATGTCCTAATTGCTCATTTCCACTCCCAGTCTTGTGAAATTCTGTGCTGGAAACCAGTATCAAAAATTCTGTTGTTTTTTTTTTCTTTACAGTCAAGGCGATAGTAGAAGAATTGAAAGCCAAGACTGTGAGCATTCTAAAGGAAGTGGATAGCGTATACAATATTGAGCTCATCAAGCTCCCTGTGGCTGTCCGAGAAATGTGCTGGCTTGATTACTTCGGTAAGACTCAGTTATTGTGATTCTTCTCACTGGATGTTCAGGCTTTGTGCTCCTGTGATTCTTGTAGGGGAAGACTTTACTATTGAGCCACCTGAATCTAAATCATGGACGTCTAACCATAAACTGTAGTAATTAATTCTCTGTTGTAATTTTCTCAGAACTGCTTATAAAAGCCGGTGATGTGATTGTATGTCATGGGGAAAACATCTGTCCTGTGCTGCAGATGGATTTCAGCCTTTGCATGGTCATGGCTGAAATCCATGATATTGGACAAAAGCACAGCATGCTATATCCCCAGCATTGCCTGCCACAATATCTGGTTCCCGTCTTCTTTGCTCAAAGCATGTGACATGGATGTGTTCATGTGAATGGTGCGAGTACAGTGTGTGTGTAAAGCTGTGCTGTACACATCTGCTGTGGGTTTACACTCTGATAATCTGAGTGCGCTGGGTATTGCAGCTTTACAAAGAGTCATTGCTGATTGCACAGGTATACACTGCAATGTAAATGGTGAATCACAATGTCCCTTTCACATTGCTGATTGTCACAGATATTGAGAATTAAACCCCAAAAATCTGATGACCTACCCTTCTAAAAGATTATCAATACTATCATTCCTTTTGAAGTTCGTCAAGATTCATATTTACTAGTTGGAATATCGATCTATAATTGTTTCCATTGTTAAAGTGGCCTCGACTGCAATGATGCATAAAATTGTTGATAAACTTTCCGATTGCTGGGAGTGAGAGCGCCGTGGCAACCAACGATTCCGAGAACAGGGGCTCGGAAGAGCCGCAGATAAATGGAGCGATGGTCGACCATGTAATGCCACTTCATTCTAATAGGAGTGCCTAAGACCAGCCAAGGGAAGCAGTAGGCAGTCTCTGGCGTAGGGTGTAGCATCTTCTGAGTTTTGGGGTGCCAGTTAATATTAACGAGAGCTAATTGATCTTTAAAAGGGGATTTATTATTAACAGGATATTTACAATGACATATATAAGGGAAATCTAACTAAGGGACAAGGGTACAATGAAAGGGTAATAGGAGAGGGTGGTAGGAGGTGGGAAGCAGGGCTGTGGAGTCGGTAAGCCAACCACTCCGACTCCCTCATACATGGCTCATGTTTAAGTAATAAATTTACTGTAGCACAGATTCATCTCAGCTAAAAGTTTGACTCTTCAATCAGAAATAGGACAGACATTTATAGGACATTTCATAACTTTCCCAAATTCTTATGAAAATATATTCCCCACAAACTGCATTGAACTACTGTGCCCAACTTATATATTTTAAGAGTCGGTCCATTTTATACCAACTCCACCAAAATGGGCTCCGACTCCACAGCCCTGGTGGGAAGAATGTCTAACTAGCTTGATGTACTACTTTTATATAGTGAGACATGGCCCATTCCTGTAACACTTCTACATAATAATACCATCCAATCAGGTCAGTCTTTTGAGTTCTCCAGAAACATGCACATGGCTGCTGATGCAGACACTTTCCCGCAAATGGCGTCCTTGTATATAGCTAAAAGGTCATTGTGTCAAAAAGGCCTGAGGACCTGTTCAAATTCCATTTAGGCTGGAGGCAAGATGTCAGTCAAGAACATTGGTTTGTAATCCAAACACCACATGGGTTATGTACCTTCCAAGAGGCCAGACAAGATGTCCATCTCACATGTAGGTGCTCAATTGTCTTCCTGTCTCACAGGTTTTGCGACTTCCCCACGTTCCCAATGATCATATATTTATTATATATCCACTGGTAGATGATTAATGCTTATAGGACAACCCTTTTATTCACCAGAGCCACACTCTTGCCCATATAGTCATATTCCTGTCGGGCATCATGTGATAAAGCTTAGTAAGAAAGTCTTATCCTGCTCTTCTAATGGAGCGTTAACTTTTTCTTTTTTCAGCAAAAGGAGGCAGCATGAAGGTTTTAGAGGCAGCTGCAATGGTGAGTGAAATACAAAGTCTGCAAGTGAGATATGTCTTGTGATTTTTCTTTCTTACTTCACCCAGTGGGTGGATACAGTACAACAGTTTGGTATTCTGTATATTGTTACTACCAGTACTTGGGCGTAATTGAACATGTATTGATAGCCTGTCATGAGAATGTCTATATAGAAAGAAGGCTATGACTAAAGCCAGATGCTGGCCATTATGTCTGATATTACAGTAAAAGTTAGATCTTCATGGTGTTATATAGCAAGGCCAGGTATGACTGGGCTAAATCCTGGCACTGCAGGTCTTAATTAGATGCACCTGGCAAGCTTTAACTAGAAGCCAGGGCCTGTGGTCACTAGAGGTGTCAGTCTGCTGAATGAAGAAGTCGAGTGTGCTGAAGCTGGTGAGTGTCCAGCCAAAATGTGAGCTGTAGCTAGGAGAGACAAGCCAGAGTCTCTCTGATTGGAGACTGCATGGGTCAGCTAGGAACGCTTTGCAGAATAATGCGTGGAAGCTGCAGCTTGTTCAGTGTGAACTGTGCCTGGAGTTGAACACTCCTGTTTGGCACTGGAAGCTGCTAGAGCTCAGCTGAAGGTGATTCAGAAACATGTTAGGACCGTTTATTTTGTATATAAAGTTTGCTCTGGGAGAAAGTACAGTAATCTGTTTGGGTGAGCCCGCACTGACATATGTACCTGCTGAAAGAACGGTTTATTTGCGGTTATACCTTTGTGCCCAGAAGAGGCTCCTTTAGTAGCTCCTGAGTTCTCATTTGTATCTTCTAGAATAGAAGTTGGTAGCAGCTTGTCCTCGCCTCCCTTGCAGGCTTTTACAAAGTGCTGGAAATAAAGTTTGACAATAATTAAGGTTGATGCCGGCCAATTATCAGCTATTATGATGGGGCAAGCTAATTTTACTTATAATGGATATAATGTTCCTGCCACGCTCAGGCCAGATCTTAAGTTATAATGTAACTGCCCTAAAAGCTATTACAATCACACATTACTTGTCTGAAGTAATTAGCGTTCTTTAGATAAACCTGTTATCCTTTCACTGTAAAGTGTTGTGTTCGCCAGGCATAGCCAATTAAATGTCTTTTCATTGGACTCTAAATTAAGGTTTTGGGCGAGAGTTATTGTGATTAAAGCCCTTGAAGTGTAGGTTATTTTCAGTATTTACAGTGGTTTATTGTGTATGAGGGATATAGCTTGCCGCGTCTGTTAGCGTTTAGGGTTCAATACGTTCAGCAGGGTAAATCTAATAAATGGCTGCGATAAAAACACTCACTTGTGTTATCATGGTCTGTTTGCTTCAGGTGAATGCGGACATGGAGCAAGTAACAGCAAGCGTTAGTCAAACTCCTTTTAAGCCGGCCAAGAAAGGTCAGTATATCCTTTATCCTAAAAATGTATTCCTGCACAAATTATTGACCCGTCCCACCTTGTTAGTGAGTTAGAATTGCATTCTAGCATGATCTATATGACAGACGTTGAAATAGGGGTTATCCCAGAATGTAAAGGTGTGTTTCTTCTCCCCTCTCTGGAATGCTGATTGTTCCATGTCTAATGAGCATGTGAATGACCTTACTTGTGTGTTGGTCCTCCGGTTCCTAAACTGCTCATCCTTTGAGCAGTAATAGAAGTGGGGTAGTCCTCCATTGCCACAGTGACTACTGGTTTAGCCTGAGAAACTTCTTTTCCCAGAAGCGAATGATTCCCTGAGTATGCACGATGTGTGACTTATGCTCCATTCACATGGCTGTGTGTCACGGTTCAAGCACGGGCTGTGATGCACAGACTGGCCGCAGGTCTTCTGACCTGAACTCGACAGCCTCATATACAGCCTGCGAGGTTGTAAAGTTTGGGTCAGAGATCAACGGACAGTCCATGTATTACAGACCATATTCAGGCCATGAATACTGATACTGATGTGTGAATGCAGAATTACTCTTCACATGCTCGCCTCCTGCTGTGAGACAGTGATACCAGACAAGCCCTATCTTGCTACAAAGGAAAAGAGAACTTCTATAGAAGCATGAGGCCCTGATACATTATTGTATATGCACCTATTTATTTTTTTGCTCAACTCTTCTTTTAAGCTGCACCTATTTTAAGTTTTTAATTTAGTCGTCTTTTTTTTTTTTTTTTTTCCCAGCCAATTCATTATTTGCCCCAGAAGTGCTCTAATATCCCCCTGAAGTGAATTTTTAATTTATTAAAAGGGAACTTGTCATGTTCCAAATGCTATTAACCTGCAGATATAGGATTAATATGCAGGTTAATAGTGTTCCGAAGGTGTCCGGCTACTGGCAGGAAAGTAACTTGATCCCTCCCTGCAGCCTCATGCTTTCAGTCTTGGAGGTGTGGCTTCAGTCCCCACCACTCAGTGAATAGTAAGCTGTACCTGTAACCACGCCCACACACTGACTGACAGCTGTCTCTGCAGTGCATCAGTATAGAGCAGGCTGTCAGTCAGTGTCAGGGTGCGGTTACAGTCACCAATCGCTATGTATTTAGCGGTGACTAAAGCCACGCCACTGACTGAAAGCCTGAGGCTTCTGGGAGTAGTAAAGTTAATTCCTTCCCAGTAGCCAGGCTTTAAATGGAGCAGTCACACAGCTTTGGAACGCTATTAACCTGCAGATTAACCCCATATCTGCATGGTTGATAGCATTTTTGGATATGACTGATTCACTTTAATTATTTGTTCGCTAGAAATTTTTGTTCAAATGTTAGCATTGTATTTTAACAGATCATGCGACTTTTTGCTCTAAAAAGTTGCAAAAAAAAAAAGGTTAGCGACAAATAAAGAGCAATTTTGTTTTGCGCAAATTCATGAACCTACATCCATTTTGAAGAATTTGGTTCTAAAAATGTCAACAATTCCCAAAAAGACTAAAAAAAAGTGATAAAAAAAGCAATTGACGAATTAGACCCCAAAGGTCCATCTCCATATGCTAAACTAGCCTAATAGAACTACTGGCAGGCGTAACCAGTAGACACAAGGTGGAAATATCACGATACCATTGGGGTACTTTAATCAAAAAGAATATGCATGCATTTTTGCAAATAGGATATATTTGCAGATATTATTCACTTTTAGGGAATATTAAGGCCATTGTTTTGATTATGGCAATATCAATTTAAAGGGGTTGATCCATTAAATATCACTTCCAGTTTAGAAATCCTAAATAAGCGATGCTTTATTTTAAGGGATTGTCTTGTGAAGTCTTACATTTATTTAGTTTAATGCCATGTGCGTGTGCAGCTAATGAGCTGAGCGCTGCTGGTCACTCGTGCTCGCTCACCGTTCTGCTATCTGCCCAGCGTACTGCTTCTGTAAGATGAGTGACTGAGCACTCCGCTTAGATGGGGCTGCATATTGCTATACACATTGATTTGCATAGAAAAGACATTCTAGACTGGCACGTTATCCCTATGAAGTTTTCAAATCAATGTACAAAATATGTAGTGACTCTTTCCTACCTGAGCGCTCATTGCACTCCTTCACAAAAGATGACCATTCAATTGCGAAAAAATGTTCCGTCTGGACAAAAACCTGCATTGCCCTGCTTATTAAAGAAAAGCACAACTGCCGTGTGTGTATAGGAGCTGTAATTCCGAGCCAAAAGGAAGCTGAGAGAATAATTACTCTAGTTTTTGTGAGTATATATGTATATCAAAAGAAATACCTAATGGATCGTTTAACGTCCGTCCTAATACTTTCCTCTGATATTTTAAGACATTCATCCAACATGTAATGGATTTAATAACCTACAAAAACTCTCCACCAATTAATTACTAAACTCCCCTAACAAAGCTGAAGATATAACCGAAAAAGAAACGTCTCTCTAATAATATAAATATAATGAAAAGAAATCTAAATAAAGAAAGACATGAAGGGGATATCTGAAGCAATATAATAACAATTAATTAAATAGTCAAACAATACATGTATGTCTTTTAGCAGACTTTTATATATATATATCAGGATATAGATGAAGACTACAATCAGTCAGAACAATAAATTCCTGATAGAGACCACTAGTTCTCCAGAAAGATGGCCTCCCAGCAATTGTAATGAATAATATTGAGAAACCTGGTTTTATAATAATGGATGAGAAGTTCTCAAACTAGGCACACTTGTTCAGACAACTAAGGCTGCATAGATACATGGGTATCTAGGCACTGTGAGCCCATATATGCAAAAGTATGTCTGAACGGGGTTCTAAAGCACCATGTCGTAACCTAACACAACCACGGGTAGCATGCATATTATACATAGTTAGAGAAAGCATATGAAATACACGACAAATATAAAGATAGTGACACTGGTTCAAGAATAAACAAATACAATGCATGTCAGAAGTCACATGGAATATGCCACCGATAGCCAACAGGTCCCATGTGATAAAGTGCATCAGCAGAACGTCTACAACAATGATGGTCACCTATAGACCTGGTGAATATAAAGTCACTGGAGAGAGACACAAGTGGAGGATGCAGAAGTACTGGATTTAAATTGTGTAGACCTGCTAACAATAAGTTATATTTATATATATATGTGTGTGTGTAAATTTTATATATATATAATTTTTTTATATATTTTTTCTTACTTATCGCTACATACAGCAAAGAGAAAGGCTAACTCTATTGAAGAAATGGTGGAAAATATTCCAGTGTCTGCCGTAGTGAAACCAAGAACAAATGTGAGTTTTCAGTGTTTAATGCATCCTTTGTTCTGCACAATGAAGGTTCCTCAGAAAGCGTGGGGTGCTTGTCTTTGGGTAAAAGGGGCCAAAGTCCACCAGCAATAAATGATTTTAGTGGCTAGTAAAGTGACCTCTCTAATGCATTATTCTCTTGCTGCATGTAATGGCTGAAATATACAAATGACTTTTCAATGCGTAATAACAGTAACTGAGCAATAGTATGACGTTTTAAGCAGATTGGCTAAACCATTCTTCGCCATCACAAAACCATCACTGAGTCCTCACCCTAACATTTTCTTTGTACATCAGTCTGCCATGCATGTACACCAGTAATATAGTGTTTTGTGACCTTTTCAGAAACCCCTATTTAAAGTGAACATATTTATTTTCAAGTTCCCTGCCAATGGTCTGTGGTCTTTAAGTTGTCACTTGCCATGTTTTGTACACATAACTCTCACAGAGCAACCAATTGTTTCACTATATAGGGGTTGTCTCATGCTGTGTCTTCAAGAGCACAACACTCTCCTTCCTCTCAGCTTCCTGCTTGCCTGGGGGAGACGCTGTGCTCTCGATGTTTGCCCCAGTGGCATCGTTGAGCCTCTGGACTGAATTATGTGTTCACTTGCTGCAAGCAGTGATAAAAGCTTCAGAGCATCGCTTGTAAATGCTGTGCTCCTTGCTTCAACTGGCCATCATTGATAGATTAAGGAGGCTCCTTAACCTAGGCAACGAGCAGCAAACTAAAGAATTAAAAATCCATCCTTTTTTGAGAATGGTGCAAACAATTTTTTTTTTATTTTTGTTTGAAAGGTTTAATAATAATAATGCAAGTTACTAATCCATTCTTTGCTGTATTATATCAGGCTAAGGCTTCCACTAAAAGAGTTGTCACTGGGAGGAAAGCTAGAATTTCTGCCGCAAGTACTACTACAAGGTGAGTATGGTCAAAAAAATCCTGGTATGTACCGTATTTTTCCTTTTTCCGTCTATAAGACGCACCTAGGTTTTAGAGGAGGAAAATAGGGAAAAAAATGTAAGCAAAAAATATGGTCATGATGTCCTGTTATGGGGGAGGGGGTCTGCTGCTGACACTGGTATTGGGGTAATGTCTGTTAATATCCTCCATCCTGGTATGTATGGCCCCTCCTTCCTGGTATGCATGGCACCCCTTGAGCCCCCATCCTGGTATGCATGGCACCCCTTGAGCCCCCATCCTGGTATGCAGGGCACCCCTTGAGCCCCCATCCTGGTATGCAGGGCACCCCTTGAGCCCCCATCCTGGTATGCAGGGCACCCCTTGAGCCCCCATCCTGGTATGCAGGGCACCCCTTGAGCCCCCATCCTGGTATGCAGGGCACCCCTTGAGCCCCCATCCTGGTATGCAGGGCACCCCTTGAGCCCCCATCCTGGTATGCAGGGCACCCCTTGAGCCCCCATCACGCTGCCCACAAAAAAAAAAAATAAACAATCATACTCCTCCAGCGCTGTCCAGCTCTGCTGCCGACACTCACTGTGTGAGCCGCGCATGGCGTCCCTGCCATGCATCCTCACAAAGTGTGAGACGCTGTGCTGGAATAGTCTCTGCTCTCCACGCCGGGACTGTGTGCGTGGGGGGCAGTGACCATTCAGTCTCTTCAATAGCCGGCACACTGTACCGCAGCGCGGCTCCTGCTGCCACTCTGTGGTCAGTGTGCCTGCTATTAAAGACCATGGATATTCACTATAACCCATGGGAGTGGGTTGTAGGGAATGTTCATGAGCTTTATTAGCGGGCACACAGACTGCAGAGCGGCAGCAGGAGCTGCGTTGCGGTACATTGTGCCGGCTATTAAGAAAAATGAATATTCATTGCTCTCCACGCCCATGGGCGTGGGGAGCAGGGAATATTAATTTTCTTTAGTAGCGGGCACAGCGTAGGCTGCAGCAGGGGGCTGCTGCCTCCTGTGACACGCTGATCCCCCTGCTACCACTCCCCCACACCCACCACCACGAACAGCCATGTATATAGTATTCAGACTATAAGACTCACCCCCCACTTTCCTTCAAAATTTTGGAGGAAAAAAGTGTGTCTTATAGTCCGAAAAATACTGTATAATATTCCAAAAAGAGTCCGGACCAATGAACTATAAAATACAAACAACAAAGGGCAGCACTCCCATTTCAAAAAGGTGAAAAGCTATCAATTCCATGGTCATGGACACATGCATGGTGTATATGGACTTACAATGAAAATAGTTTTTCACTTTTTTGAAATGGGAATGCTGCTATTCTTAATTGCTGGTATGTATAATAGTTATACTTAAATGGGAACTGTGCTTTTGACAAAATTTGCATAAGTCAATAGTACAGGAAAATAGAAGAAACTTTAAAGGGAACCTGTCATGTAAAAAAAAAATAAAAATGCTGTTAATAGTGTTTTGAAGATGCCCAGCGCCTGCACTGAGAGCCCCACTGCAGGAACTTTGTTCCTCCCGGCAGCCTCAAGCTTTCATTCATAGAGGGGCGGCTTCAGTCACCGTTCAGTGATCAATGGCTATAACCACACTCCGGCACTGAATGACAGTCGGCTCCAATGATGAGCTGGCTGTCAGTCATTGCCAGGGCATGGTTACAGCCACCGATCACTGAGCAGTGACTGAAGCTACGCCAGGACACCTCTGACTGAAAGCCCAAGGCTGTCGGGAGGAATAAAGTTAATTTCCCCCTGTTAGCCGGAATCTAAGTGCTGGCGCCGGGCATCTTCAAAATGCTATTAAACTGCAGGTTTATAGTGCTTTTTACATGACAGGATATGTATGTTATATTCTGTTGTTTAAGTGTTCCCTTTATTTTTTTGAGATATATATATCTCTTGAAGCTCATCAAGAGAATGCCAAGAATGTGCAAAGCAGTCATGAAAGCAAAAGGTGGCTACTTTGAAGAACCTAGAATATAAGACATATTTTCAGCTGTTTCACACTTTTTTGTTAAGCATATAATTCCACATGTGTTAATTCATAGTTTTGATGCCTTCAGTGTGAATGTACAATTTTCATAGTCAAGAAAATACAGAAAAATCTTTAAATGAGAAGGTGTGTCCAAACTTTTGGTCTGTACTGTGTGTATGTGTGGACAGACACAGACCTCAAAAAAATAAAGGGAACACTTAAACAACAGAATATAACTCCAACTTCTGTGAAATCAAACTGTCCACTTAGGAAGCAACACTGATTGACAATCAATTTCACATGCTGTTGCGCAAATGGAATAGACAATAGATGGAAATTATTGGCAATTATCAAGACACACTCAATAAAGGATTGGTTCTGCAGGTGGGGACCACAGACCACATCTGAGTACCAATGCTTTCTGGCTGATGTTTTCGTCACTTTTGAATGTTGGTTGTGCTTTCACACTCGTGGTAGCATGAGATGGGCTCTACAACCCACAGAAGTTGCTCAGGTAGTGCAGCTCATCCAGGATGACATATCAATGTGAGCTGTGGCAAGAAGGTTTGCGGTGTCTGTTAGCATAGTGTCCAGAGGCTGGAGGCGCTACCACGAGACAGGCCAGTACACCAGGAGACCTGGAGGGGGCCGTAGGAGGGCAACAACCCAGCAGCAGGACCGCTACCTCTGCCTTTGTGCAAGGAGGAACAGGAGGAGCACTGCGAGAGTCCTGCAAAATGACCTCCAGCAGGCCACAAATGTGCATGTGTCTGCACAAATGGTTATAAACCGACTCCATGAGGGTGGTATGAGGGCCCGACGTCCACAGGTGGGGGTTGTGCTCACAGCCGAACACCGTGCAGGACGTTTGGTATTTGCCACAGAACACAAGGATTGGCAAAGTCACCACTGGCGCCCTGTGCTCTTCACAGATGAAAGCAGGTTCACATTGAGCACATGTGACAGACGTGACAGAGTCTGGAGATGCCGTGGAGAGCGATCTGCTGCCTGCAACATCCTTCAGCATGACCGGTTTGGCAGTGGGTCAGTAATGGTGTGGGGTGGCATTTCTTTGGAAGGCCGTACAGCCCTCCATGTGATCGCCAGAGGTAGCCTGACTGCCATTAGGTACCTAGATGAGATCCTCAGACCCCTTGTGAGACCATATGCTGGTGCGGTTGGCCCTGGGTTCCTTTATTTTTTTTTTGAGCTGTGTGTGTCTGTGTGTCTGTGTGTCTGTGTGTGTGTGTGTGTGTGTGTGTGTGTGTGTGTGTGTGTGTGTATATAATTATTATTTATTTATTTTTTTTCTGAAAATTCTGCTTCACTTCTTCCCCTGGCTCATTAACTCACTATCCACTGTGAGGGAAAAGAATAGCTCATCTCATTCTCACGGACAATAAATGCATTTTTTTTTTTTTACCTTATCCCAGAGCAGGATTCACATCTACACTGATCAGTATTACTATATAGCAGGGGTGGGAAACCTCAAACCCGCGGGTCATTTACAGCCCTTGATTTCCTTTTATCCGCATCCCCCGACTGATTCCCAGGTACCACAGTTCTTGGGCTGGCAGCTGTATTTTTTCGGCCGCCGGCCCTTTAATTTCTTCTTGCTCTGTGAGCCGACATATGCAGTGTTCACTACTGAACACTGGGGCGCGAGCAATGAAAGATTACGTCCTGACACCAGTGCAGGAGTCAGGATGTACTTTATGGGCGCAATTCTTGTTCGATTTGTATGACCCCTGAAGGATGATATAAATATCCAAATGGCCCTTGGCAGAAGAAAGATTCCCCACCCCTGGTATATAGTGTCATCTATGCTGTGTGCTATGTGTATCTCTGTGTACTGTGTATGGGACATGTCACGGCGGCTATTCTCCTCCCACTAGCTCAGTCAATTGCAAATTAGTGATGCATTTACCCTTCTGCGGGCTCTTAATCGTATAATGGCAAAATACAGTGTTGCTCATGTATGTACACACGACTGCTTATTCTGAAAGCTTACATGAAGGTGTATATACACCATTTAAGATTGGTGTTGTAGGGCATTAAAGAAATGTTAGGAAAATATATTCAGGTTCCTTTACATCAAACTGCCCGCCAATTCTAGGTGAGTTATGTGCAGATTTGGCAATAAATACATTATCGCAATGTCCTAAACATGAAGGAGAACATTAAACATCTAAAATTGTTCCAATTTCATAGACCTACATCAGTTGAGAACATGAATGCAGTCTGAATGGTTACTTTAATTTTTTTTTTTTCTGACCATATGAAAATGTTTAATACTATTTTTATTTTGCAGAACAAGTAAAAGAATCCGTGCAACACCCGCTAACAGCAGTCGGCTAGACTCCTCAGTGGTGGGAAACACCCCAATGATCACACCTAAAATTGACACCAGGTAATTAAGATTCTACCACTTCTTACAGCTCATTAGCAAGGTGCGGCATCCAGTGATGTGATGACATTTCAACCTTCGTTGTGGGCAGCTTTATTCCCTCGAACAGCATGATTAGATTACTGCTATATAGTAATTGTGATCTCCCACCTGATCTTACATCAGGCATGGAGAAACTAGTACATGCTGGGCAGAACAGCCGCCAAGAAAACCATATAAATTTCATAAAGCTTTGTGCCTGTGTCCAATATTAAAGGGATTCTGTAACCAGGTGTTTGCTACCTCATCTGAGAGCATCATCATGTTGGGGAGAGACCCTGATTCCAGCAATGTGCCACTTAGTTTACTGTTTCCACTCTCACCTTTTTCTGTTCACTATGCATAAACAGCTGCAAATCAGTAGGGAGGGGGGGGGGCATAGCTGGGCAACCTGGTAGCAGGCCAAGTAGTCCTCTAGTTATAATCTCCTGCAGATAACAGTGATTTTATAAAAACAGTAAGCAGCCCAGTAAGTGATACATCGCTGGGATCAGGGTTTCTGACTGTACATCATGCTGCTCTCAGATTAGGTAGCAGAAACCTGGTGACAGCTTTTCTGTAATAGAACAAGAGCTGCATAGAGTTCAGCAGATTCTAGGTGAGTATTAACAGATGTAGAGAAGCTGTTGAACCATGAAGACTTGAAGCCTGATTTATCAGTTGCGTTTTTTAGTCACTTTTCTTTGTCTTGTTGTATTCGTTAACCTTTTTGGTGCCAAATTCTTGAAAATGACACGTGTGATTCATGAATTTTGTGCAAATTTTTATTTTTTCTTTACTGGCTTGCGTTTTTATTTTTTACATGGCAAAAACCTGGTGACAGATTCCCTTTGAAAAGGACCCCTCTCCAGTTTGAGCATGATAAACTGGCCACATCATGGATCAGTGGCTGCAGAGCATAGTAAAATGTAGTTTTACATAAGAGATATTAGGTTATCAAGTTTTAGGTTGTAATTTGTTATACTTCTACAGGGCGTTACCACTGATTTGTATCTGGGGCCGTGTACCTCATCCCCATCCATGAGGGTGACCAATCCTTACCAGGAAGTGTCAGGCAGGGGAGAAAAGAACATGCCCTCTTCTTCTCCCTCATCTCTGCTACTGTGCAGAGCTGAGATATGTATCATTAAAAACCCTTTTACGTCTCATTTTACAGCAGTTAGTGTGGAGGGGGGAGGTTAGAGCTGACACAACTGTGAGATGAAGTCTGGAAGTGTTGGTAATGATGCATAGAAATGAAAAAACTGACCAGCACCTCCAAACAGAATAAGTGAAGTGTGAACAGGTGCAAGCTGTCACAACTATTCAATATAACCAAGAATTTTGCGTTGTTGAGCATGCTTTTACTTCCTAAAATATATGGCACACCAAGTGACTTTCCTAATTCTTCTAGAAAGAGTCTTCGTTTATGCAGTTTATTGGCGTTCCTATCGGGGTTCATTTCACGCCATGAAACAAATGCATTGTAGACAGATACATCAAGAATGTTATAAAATAAAACCATTGGCCACCAATTGGTTTTGCGTCTTGTGTACGTACCTATTAATTGATCTAGTGTATCAATTGCCCCTCTGGTGGAATTATAATCTAGTATCTGCGGCTTTTCGTCATCTCGAATACATTCTGCATTGTCATGGTGCATCGTGCTCTTCAGAATGACCGGTTTGTGCTTTTTTTTGGGGGAATGTAAGAAACCACTGTCGTATCTCCAGTAATGTACAACATCTCTTTTACCAAGAATACATTGTGACAGTTCAGGCTTGCGTTTTCTTACGGTGTCCAGCATTGTAAGTTTTCGTTTTAGCAACAGCTGCCCCAGTTGGTGCAATGTGTAAAAAAAAAAAAAAAAAAAAAAAAAAAAAAAGTTGTCACATTTTGTCCTCTTAGTCCATACATCAAATCTGAAACGACTTGCATTCCCTGATCATCCTTCTCAGGTTTTCCTCTAGGCTTTTTTCCTGCATATACCTGAGCGTTTAGCGCAGGGGTCTCAAACATGCGGTCCCTGGGGCTGCTTAATGCGGCCCGCAGGCACTGGAGCCTTTGTAATGATTGTGGCCTGGTCCTGAGGGCCGCCGAAGTCGGTGATTCTTTTCAGTTGAATGTTCTACAAGTTAGGAAACTAGCATGGGCCGTTACTACAAGATGGGGACCAGGCTGTGCACATTACTACAAGACGGTGATCAGGATGTGCACATTACTACAAGATGGGGAGCGGGATGGGCACATTACTACAAGATGGGGACCAGGATGTGCACATTACTACAAGACGGTGATCAGGATGTGCACATTACTACAAGACGGTGATCAGGATGTGCACATTACTACAAGATGGGGAGCGGGATGGGCACATTACTACAAGATGGGGACCAGGCTGTGCACATTACTACAAGACGGTGATCAGGATGTGCACATTACTACAAGACGGTGATCAGGATGTGCACATTACTACAAGACGGTGATCAGGATGTGCACATTACTACAAGATGGGGAGCGGGATGGGCACATTACTACAAGATGGGGACCAGGATGGGCACATTACTACAAGATGGGGACCAGGATGTGCACATTACTACAAGACGGCGATCAGAATGAGCACATTACCACAAGATGGGGAGCGGGATGGGCACATTACTACAAGACGGCGATCAGGATGAGCACATTACCACAAGATGGGGAGCGGGATGGGCACATTACCACAAGATGGGGAAACTACTACAAGAATTACTATAAGGTGCAAATTGTAAGAAAGAAAAATCACTGTGGCCAATTAGGGGACACAAAAAGGAAATAAAAATTGTAAAACTGTAAACTTGTAAAAACTATAAAACTGTACCATAGCCCATAAAATGAATGCCATGTAAAAGAATAAAATAAAAAGCCAATAAATGCTCAAACAATTATCCAAAAGGTGTATAGAAAAAACAACATGGTATCATTAAAAAGTTCACATCATGCAAAGAATGCGGCCCTTCAAATTCACATTTTTTCTATGTGCGGCCCATCTACTTAGCAGAGTTTGAGACCCCTGCGTTAGAGCGTATGAACTGCTGCTGTCACTTAGTTTCCATATCTTTATGCCGTACTTTGCTGCCTTACTCGGTATACATTTTTTGATCGGGCTCCTACCTCAGAATGCCACAAGTTGATCATCCACAGTGACGTTTTAATCGGTATTGTATAATTTTGGAAGAATCTCTATCCATTTATTCCAAACTTCTCTAATAGCGACTAGTTATTAGAGAATTATCTGATGTTAGCAGAGGACAGTTTTCCTGCCTGGGCAGAAGGCTGCAAGTGCCACATTACATTTTTGTTTTTAGGCTGAATTGCTTGCTTTGGACTAGTTGTCTCGGTATCGTGCCTCATCAGATTTAGCTTCAGAATTCTCATAATCACTTTCCCTGCCACTTATGTGGTCCTCATCTTCAGACACTTTCTTCAGTTGGATATCTTCTTCAGAATCTGAGGCATTGGCAAGCTTTTACAATTTATCTTCACTCAATGGACGTCTTTACCACATTTTTATCCAACTTTCCAATAATGGACACTCACGACTTTCATGGGGTAAAATCAGCGTTCTGGAATAAAATAGTAATATAAATAAACAATAATAATTATCACAGCAAACAGTGTAGCAACAATAAGAGCTTATATACTACAGCAAAACAGACCTGCACTCAAAGCCCATCTATCTGCAGTAAGTTGCAAATGTATCGAGTGCACGGACCTGCAGGAACGTGAGAAATCGCTAACTAATACTAGATGGAATAGATAATCCACAATGATATTATAAATAGTTTGTGACTGAAAATATGGCGGGAGATCTGTATAAAACACTGTCGGGTCATATTGACCCGAACAATCCGTATGTAACAATCATTATTTCATAAAAAAAAAAAAAAAACACTCATAAGAACACCTATCCATAAACAAAGTTCCCCAACCATGATTTGCAGATCCTCATAATAATTAATCTGCAGCTTCATAAACTTTTTTTCGGGTCAAATATACCCGAACAATACTGCAGTGTATACAGAGCAGCAGCTGTAATCGTGCCTCCAGCCCTGTCTGACAGCCGGCCCCAATGCAGAGTCATTGACAGTCAGGGAGCGGAGCAGCTTGGTCAGGAGTTGAAGAGGAAAATGATTAATGCAGGGACAAGAGATTTCCTGTTTCTACATGGAGCAAAGAAAAGAGAAGAATTAGCTGGGTGGAAAGGCAAAATGAGTAGGGACGAGTAGACCTGTGTATGTTCAGATTCGACCGAACTTTAGTCCAAAGTTCGGTCCGGGTACCAGAACTATACCCGAACTTAAACCTGAACTCCATAGAAATCTATGAGGACCTAAACTTTGGAGCTGGAAAATCTCTCTCCCCTCCCCGAACTGTAAAATGGACTTCCATGAGAAGTCTGTGTTTGGAGTTCAGCACCAGACACTAGGTGTTCGGGTTCTCTCATCTCTAAAAATGAGCAATTGTAAATACACAGTGATATATAATAAGATGACTGCATTATAATAAGAGGATAAAAACTTATGGGAGTGCTTCTTTAATAACACTATTTTTGTTTTAAGGGTATTTAAAACTCCAGCACTTCGAACACCTGCAATGCAAGAACCGGTCTATACCTTCTCAGCCAATGGCAGTCCTTTAGCAGGAATGAGTGACTTGTTCATCAGTTTACCTGCAGAAAATGGAACGGTAAACTTTAACTATGTATGCATCTGTTGCTGTGTTGCCAATAGAATTGGTCTTGAAACATTATTTCTCTGCTCACAGAATATTCGTCTGACTGCTGATGACATGGATGCTATAAACCTGCGCAACCTAGACCAGAAAGCATTTGAAAATATTAAACTTTTATCAGTAAGTATGTATTTTTTTTTTTTATCTTAAAGGGCTATTCATATGATTGAACGTCATCCCTTATCTTATGGATAACTTTTGCTGCTTGCTGGAGGTCTGACTCCCCACTAAAGAACCATTTTGAGAATAACCTTTTAAGTTTTTTAATAGTTTATGTAATAGATATAGTACAATAAAATCATCTAATGTTTTGTTTTGTTTTTTTCTTTCAGAGTCGCCTGGAAAAAATCTGTCAGAAGCTAAAATAAATGTTACCTTTATTTTTTTATTAGTTTTGTTTTTTTGGACTGTTTTGAGAATACTGCTGGAAAAGCTTCCTTTTGAAGGAAATTGTTTTTTGTTCAGTTTTTTTATAAACATATTATATTGGTTTCCACAGAAATTGTTGATGTTGCCATAATCAACTTTTCTTCCTAATCAGTGGCAGGCAGTTTAACCCATTACAACGGGAATTAATTTTTTGCTTTTGAATATATCAATCTTGTATAAAGTCAACATTTTTCTCAGCACTAGTGATGAGCGAGCACTAAAATGCTCGGGTACTCATTACATGTTTCCGGTGGTCTGCAGAGGGCCTAAAAATTGCCCAAATCGATGAGAACAGTGCTCAAATGACATGGGAACAGCATGGGGATGACTCCTGGAATCATTTCTGACTCCCAGGTCACTGCTGTCAACAACCGTAGTCAGAGGTATTACGCCACTTTTATGGACTCACAATAAAACATACAAAAACGAAACCAAAATGGATTTTCCTGGGAAATATATTAAGGGTAATGACTTGTATATAAGGCAAAATAAATAACCAAAAACAAAAATGCTCCTCCACACCTTGGGCTATGTTCACATTTGGCCTTTTTGCACTTTTACATTTGTTTCAACCAAGACAAATGCATTTACCGGGAAATGTCATTTTAACATTTTACAACCTTATCTGGCCATGTGGTGTATGACATGGGAACAGCATGGGGAAGACCCCTGGGGCTGGAAGCATCTGACTCCCAGGTCACTGCCTAAAACTGGTCATCTCATCAGACGTGATCCTATACTATAATACTGCAGTAATAATACAGACATTTTTGGCAACATGACAAATCTTAAACTCCATTAAAAATGGACAATGTGTGTTAAGGGCGGGGAAGTGAATGTTATGGTGATAGTGCACGCAGAGGCCGTGGGCAAGATGAAACTCTGCCTGCTGAGGGAGCACAACAAACACCCACGTCATGTTGAACTACCTTCCTGTCCCAATTTCTAGAGGGTCGCAGAACACCACTATTGAAGCCAGAGCAGTGTGAAAAGGTTGTTGGTTGGATAGCAGATAAAGCTTCCATTCAGTGTGCCCCCACCACCACCCTGTGTTCCACATGGTCCAGTCTCAGTAGCTGTGAGTCTAGACCACATTATTATTATTATTACTTTATCGCCATTTATTCTATGGTGCTTTACATCTGAAAAAGGGGTATACATCGCAAGAACAATTACAATAATCTTGAACAAAAATGTGACAGCGACTGGTACAGGAGAGGAGAGGACCCTGCCCGCGAGGGCTCACAGTATACAAGGCATGGGTGAGGATACAGCAGGTGACGATAGAACTAGTCTTGCAGCGGTATGGTGGAGCGAGGGTTACTGCAGGTTGTACGCATGTTACAAGAGTTGGAACTTCAGTTTCCTTTTAAAGGTTTCAACAGTAGGCGAGAGTCATAAATGGTGGGGTAGAGAGTTCCAGAGAAGGGGGGGATGCATGAGAGAAATCTTGTTTGCGATTGTGGGAAGAGGAGATAAGAGGGGAGTAGAGAAGGAGATCTTGTGAAGATCAGAGGTTGCGTGTAGGTAAATACCGGGAGACTAGGTCACAGATGTATGGAGGAGACAGGGTGTGGATGGCTTTGCATGCCAAGGTTAGGGTTTTGAACTGGAGTGTCTGGGCAATGGGGAGCCAGTGAAGGGATTGACAGAGAGAGGAGGCCAGGGAATAGCGAGAGGACAGGTGAACTAGTCAGGCAACAGAGTTTAGGTTAGATTGGAGGAATGCGAGAATGTTAGAAGGGAGGCCACAGAGAAGGAGGTTGCAGTCGTTGAGAAGGGAGATGATGAGCATGTGCACGCTTGTTTTTGTAGATTCGTGGTTGAGGAATATGCGGATCCGGGAGATTTTTTTTTTTTACTTGGAGTCGGCATCTTCCTCACCCTGATCCTCCTTCCTCCCACCATTCTGAGTGCCCTGAGACAATTGATCCCACACTTGACACTACGAAGAGCTGTTTTGTTCATCTTTCCATTTATAGATTCTGGCCTCTCGCTCGGTCCTCTCAGAGTGGAAAGAGCTTTGGATATGTGGTTTGAAGGAGAGATTAGAGTCCAAGGTTACCCCCAGAGCTGTTTACTTTTCCATCGATAAATTTGGGCCTAGCAACCGGCCAGCTTTGAGCAGGCCAACAGGAAATCACATGTAGCGACTTGAGGAGCCATGGTCACCCGAAGGTGACAGTGGGAAAGTGCAAATACTGTCTCAAGAGGTGGTTAATGATGAGACACAATGGACAGAAAGTCAGGAGGAGGACCAGGGTGCAGAAGTGGAAGATGAAACGGTGGATGATGAAGTCACTGACCCAACCGGGCAAGGGGACATGCAGAGCAAGGACAGCAACACACAGGGGCAGGGAGGCGTAGCACCACAACAAGCAGTGTGGTGGCCACAGACACAAGGCGGGCAAATGCTCCCCAGAACACCAACACGACGGAAGTTGCCCATACAACTGTTAGGTCTTCCCAAGTCTGGTTCTTTTTTAAAGAATGTTTAGATAACCCCAAAAAGGCTATTTGCAACATCTGCCAGGCCAGCATCTGCAAGAGCACCAAATCTACCAGCCTGACCACCACCCGCATGCTTAGGCACATGAAAGCAAAGCACCTGACTAGCTGGGCCAAACACCAAGGTCCAGAAACAGTGACTGAAGGTGACACCACTGCCTCTTTCTCTGTTGTGCGTGCATGCCAATCCCCTCCCTGTTCATGGTGCATGCGAAGATGCCTCCCGCCCTGCACCTGTCATTGCAAACTTGCAGCCATCCACGTCCTTGTCTGTTTGCAGCATTCAGTTGTCCCTACCACAGTCCTTGGAATGTAAGCGCAAGTATGCAGCCACCCACAGGCCGCAATATTAAACTGCCACATTTCTGGACTGCTTGCTTGAACTTGAAATGTTGCCTTTTAGGCTCGTGAAGTCTGAAGCTTTCCAAAACCTCATGGTGGCGGCGGCCGGGTGTCCATACTCGGTCCCCAGCCGCCAATATTTCTCCCGGGTATGGTCTCCGCCTTCCACAAGCGCGAGTCTCAGAACATTACCCGTGCCCTCCCCAGTGCACTTAAGTGGGAAGGACCGCCTAACCACAAACACGTGGACAAGGGAATGTGGCCAGGGACGGTTCATCTCACTGACTCCACTGGGTTAATATTGTGGAAGCTGGGACGGAACACGTCCTCCCGATGCAGAGGATTGTGGGCCCTGGGTCAATCAGGGTTACCCCTACATTCTGCTGCTCCTGCACTACCTCCTCTTCAGCCTCCTTCACTTGATTCATTTTTTCAGGACCTATTCCAGATTATTTACTTAAACTTTGTGTGTGCCAATAACAATAAGCAGGACTGTATGCTTAGGCGACAAATCGCCCACCGTTCCAGACTTGTTGAAAGCCGTATCTGAGAACCTGTTGTAGGCTTTGAAGCTAGGCAAGCTTGCACATGTACCAGGCCTGGCCCATGCTTAACTTAGTGGTTCTGCAATTTCTCAAAATCTTCACGGACTTGCCAGCTCTGCTTGTGAAAGTACGCTGTGTGTGTGCCCATTTCAGAAACTCAGCTACCACGTCTGCCGCTCTGGCAGGGCATCAGCAGCATTTGCAGCTTCCAGATCACCGACTGGTGTGCGATGTGGCTACGGGTTGGAAATCAACATTGCAAATGTTTGGAATGATTTTGAGTAGCAGAGAGCAGTTGTTGAGTACCAGCTTTAACACGTCCATTGGCATTCAGGTTAGCCTCCGCACAGAAGAGCTGATGAGTGGGCATGGATGTTTGACATCTCTGCCCGCCTCAAAAACTTTGAGGACTCCAAGATGGTGAGTGGCAATGGCTCCATAATTAGCGTCACCATCCTCCTTCTGTCTACTGAAACGCTCGCTGCTCACAATTAAAGAGGAGGCATTGCAGGATGATGCAGCCCAGCCTCATATCAACGCGGATTGGGTGATAGTGAGGATGAGGTGGAAGAGAACATACAGTCATACTCTTGCTGAGAACAAGGAAGTGTTGGCAGTATGGCACACAAAGCCGACTTTATGTTCCCCTGTCTTTACTGTGAGCATCGCGTTGTACGCATTTTGGGCATTACAGAAAACTGTCACGGCACGAGAATTCTTGGAGACTGAGGTGTGAGGTTCTGATTAAGGAGGATGTCTGTCTTAGATCAGTTGCAGAACGGAGGGCACAGGAGGGGTGATGCACAGAAATTAGATATAGGCCGGTGCAGAACTGTGGACAGCTTGGTGGGTGAGAGAGATGAGTTTGTATTGTATTCTGTAGTGATTGTTTAACCTAACCCGTGCAATGACTGGCACAGGGTAGAGGCGACAGTGAAGCAGCTTGATAGAAATACAACCCTGGCTGCTGCATTCAGAAGGGATTGGAGAGGAGACCTTTTGTTTAGAGGGGGACCGATTAGAAGAGAGTTGCACTAGTGAATAAGAGTGACAGTAAGAGTTTTTGCAGTATCAAAGGTGAGGAAAGGTCGACTTTTGGAGAAGGTTTTAAGGTGCAGGTGACATGAGCGAGTGAGTGATTTTCCACGTTGAGTAAAGGAAAGTTGTGTGTCAAATATGACTCCAAGATAGCAGGCGTGCCGAGTGGGAGTTATGGTGGCAGCACCTAAAGGAAATTGCAAAGTCAGGTATAGGTAGGTTTGTAGAAGGAGGAAACGTAGGAGTTCAGTTTTGGAGATATTAAGTTCAGGCTCTTGTTGAAGAATTAAAACAAAAAAAGAATTCCCATCTGACAACGCTGGCGGCAGAGGTCAAAGTCAGACAGTCCATTGAACAACCACGGAGTACAAGCGAGGGAGACACAAACCTGATGCGGCAGAGGCAGGAGAGCTCTGTCAAAGGTCTGGGACAGTTTTCCCAGACCCTCCCAGCGCCCAGGCCCTGATACACGGGGTACTATGACAAGGAGGGAAAAGTTTTGGAAGATGCAAGCTGGACACGTGGCATGAACTGTCTTTCTACGCCTTGAAGGTCCTGGCTGCTAGCGTTTTGTCAGAGATAGTTTTTAGTGCTGCTGGGGGCATTATAACTGATAAAACTGATAGGCGTATCCGCCTGTCAACTGAAAATACTGACAGGCTGACTCAAAAATGAACAAGGGCTGAATTGGGACAGACTTCTCAACACCACCAGATGATAGCATCAAACATAAACTCAAATCCAGTGGTTATTTTTTGGGGGTTCTATTCCCATGCACCCTTTCAAACCCAGACATGGGTAAACCCTTCAGGAATTGTTCTATTTTATGTTGCCCTCATCCTCCACCACCATATCACCAAGGAGACCGTAATGCAACACCCACGTAATTTTTCTAAGGATGTTTCTGATTAGAGATAAGCAAATATTTCAATATTTGTTTCAGATTACAATCGCCGTTTTTACAATATTCGCCAATGTACTTGTCAAATATTCGCCGAACGTTGCCAAACGCCTTTGGATTCAATGGGTGCCAAAACAAAACGTATACATAACACCTTCAAACGGGACCAAAAGCTGCCAAAACACATCAATTTAGGGGCAGTCACCAGGAAAGTGCCATCAATTGACCCAGAGTACATGTAGTATAATTATTATTAATCATTATAGCGCAGTTTATTCCATTGCACTTTACATGTGAAAAGAAGTCACTGGTACAAGAGCAGAGAGGACCCTGCCCAGTCTATAAGGGATGGGTGAGGATACAGTAGGTGAGGGTACAGTTGGTCTTGCAGCGGTATGGTGGAGCATGGGTTACTGCAGGTTGTAGGCTTGTTGAAAGAGGTGGGTCTTCAGCTTCCTTTTAAAGGTTTCAACAGTAGGCGAGAGTCTGATATGCTGGGGTACAGAGTAGAAGGGATGCACAGGAACAATCTTGTATGCAATTGTGGGAAGAGGAGATAAGATGGGAATAGAGAAGGAGATCTTGTGAGGATCGGAGGTTGCGTGCAGGTATGTACCGGGAGACTAGGTCACAGATACATGGAGCAGACAGGTTGTGGATGGCTTTGCATGTCATGGTTACGGTTTTGAATTGAATTCTCTGGCCAATGGGGAGCCAGTGAAGGAATTATAGATTGCTGGAGCCAGTACACAGTAAAAAAGCAGCCATAGAGTGTCCAGGATCCTTCCCACACACTTTTCTTAGTCAGGGCTGCTTCTCGGCAGGGGTTTACGGGCCCACCAGAGAATCCTCGGGTGCGCCCTGGCTTCTCCATCAGGAGAGTTCATGATAGCGCAAACTTTGCAGCTGCTATGGGGCTCTTGAGCGTGGGAGAAAGGTGGGCCCTCAGAATCAAATCCTCTGGTGGGCCCAATGTTTTTCAGTCTGACACTGCTTCTCGGTGAGAGTTGTATTGCACCACAGCCATATTCTTTAGCTCGGTGAAAGGACTGGCATAGAGGGAAACAGTATCTACTCCGGCTGTCATTTCTCCGCCAGCAGGTTCCACCCACTGTCACACACGACCATGCCTGGCTGTATGTTCAGCAGTGAGAGCCACAGATCAGGCTGCTGTGTTACAGCTTTCAACAACTCTGTAGCAGTGGGCGGTTTGTCACCTAAGCATTAAGCATATTATCTTCAGCAAAGCCTGTTGCCGTTTAGCCAAGGTAGTGCTGCAGTGCTTTCAGCTTGTGACTAATGTGGTCATTTCGGAGATGGAGGCCGACCTGGAGGAGGTGGTTCAGGAGCTGAACAATGTGATTACATTAAGGTTACATTGGCGAGTCTGGTTTTTATACTAAAGAAAGATCCTGCTGTGTTTTTATTTATTTATTTTTTACATCTCTTCAAATGTGTATTGGAGTGCGTCCTAATTTTTGGCAGCCCTTGAAATTGTTGCATATGCAATAACAGTTTAGGAGACACACTCCTTAATGATGGGAAGGACAATTCAAATAGATTCTATATTCTAGAATATTAACTGTCTTTTCTGAAATTCTTTTACGAGTGAGGTATCGCAGTATGGATAGCGTAATTCATCGATCCAGCCAGGTATTATTGCCTTATACTGCTTGTTGCTGGTGCGGCCCAAAAAAATTTATATCTATTCTATTCCCTATCGATAAAGCTGTTAGATGCATTTACAGTAGGAACAGGTGCTGCTACTAGGTGGTATCAACACCAGCTACAGATGAGTGTTTATTCTGGTCGCATAAATGTCTTCCACAGTCCATAACTTTATTTTTTTTTATTTATTTGACCTTATATACAAGTCATTACCCTGGAAAGAATGTTTCTTTAACGTTTTTTCCATTTTATCTTATTTTGTATGTTTTTTTTTTTTTTTTTTTTTTCAGTCCGCAAAAGTGACGTAATACTCTGACAACATTGTTCACAGATATGCTATTTGTCAGCGGCCAACTGAGAATAGGTTTGAACCCTCAACTGCAATGCTTTAAATGGAGTGTATTATTTGACACGCTCACAATAATTGCTGGATTATTAGGGCAGTCATATGTGATAACGTCTGATGGCCACGGTTTCAGGCAGTCGCCTAATATGGTATTTGTCAGCGACCAAGTGTCAATTGGTTCAACAAAACACAGGTGGCTGACTTGAAAAGGAGTAGAATATTTGCCATGCTCCACAAAATTTCTGTGTTATTACGGCAGTCATATGGATCACATGCGTCTGATCATTGAAGAAAGTTCCTCTCCTTCCGCAATGAATAAAACTAAAAAAAATCTGTCTGTATTCTGCGAACAAGCAAATGGAGCTATGGTTTTAAAGAGCAGGCCTGTAACTTACTAATATTATTCTACACAGAGACCTAGTGTGAATAGCTTGAGCAACACACTGCAACGAAATTAAAATGGAAGAAATGGCTGATTTTGGAACACTGTTATAGGTGATATGTCTGACAGACAACCACAGTTTTAGATAGCAGGCCTGTAGTTTACTAATTCTATTCTTCATTGAGACTTAGTGTGAATAGCTTGAACGACACACTCCAACAGAATGGAAAAGGAGGCCAATATTTTCCATGTTCAGTTCAAATTTCTGGATTTTTATCGCTGAAATATGGAACAGATCGGCTATATTCTGCAGTGCTAAAAAGCAAATGGAGCAGAAAAGTGGTGTACTCTGGATTGCTTTTTAAGCAAATGACCAGGATTAAGATAAACAAAAAAAAAAAATTCCCTTGCCCCTGATATCTGGGGCTATGTCTACAAATATCTGTAATTATTACAGCAGCAGCAGACAGGACGTTCAATGGACCTTCTTGCGCTATATACACTGCAGTCTGCCACATACACTGCCGGCCTGCCTGCCTAGCTGATTATATGCAGCTGGATTAGTCCTCAGAAGGACTGTTAGTTATATAGATAGATATATATATGTACAACCCCTGGCAAAAATTATGGAATCACCGGGCTCGGAGGATGTTCATTCAGTTGTTTAATGTTGAAAAAAAGCAGATCACAGGCATGGCACAAAACTAAAGTAATTTCAAATGGCAACTTTAGGGTTTTAAGAAACACTAAAATAAATCAAGATTAAAAATGTGGTACTCAGTAAGGGTAATTTTTTTCAGACCAAGCAGAGGGAAAAAATTATGGAATCACTCAATTCTGAGGAAAAAATTATGGAATCACCCTGTAAATTTTCATTTCCAAAACTAACACCTGCATCAAATTAGATCTGCTCATTAGTCTACATCTAAAAAGGAGTGCTCACACCTTGGAGAGCTGTTGCACCAAGTTGACTGACATGAATCATGGCTCCAAAACGAGAGATGTCAATTGAAACAAAAGAGAGGATTATCAAACTCTTAAGAGAAGGTAAATCATCATGCAATGTTGCAAAAGATGTTGGTTGTTCACAGTCAGTTGTGTCTAAAATCTGGACCAAATACAAACAACATGGGAAGGTTGTTAAAGGCAAACATACTGGTAGACCAAGGAAGACATCAAAGCGTGAAGACCGGAAACTTAAAGCAATATGTCTCCAAAACAGGAAATGCACAACAAAAAAAATGAGGAACGAATGGTAGGAAACTGGAGTCAATGTCTGTGACCGAACTGTAAGAAACCGCCTAAAGGAAATGGGATTTACATACAGAAAAGCTAAACATAAGCCATCATTAACACCTAAACAGAAAAAAACAAGGTTACAATGGGCTAAGGAAAAGCAATCGTGGACTGTGGATGACTGGATGAAAGTCATATTCAGTGATGAATCGCCAATCTGCATTGGGCAAGGTAATGATGCTGGAACTTTTGTTTGGTGCCGTTCCAATGAGATTTATAAAGATGACTGCATGAAGAGAACATGCAAATTTCCACAGTCATTGATGATATGGGGCTGCATGTCAGGTAAAGGCACTGAGGAGATGGCTTTCATTACATCTTCAATAAATGCCCAAGTTTACATTGATATTTTGGACAGTTTTCTTATCCCATCAATTGAAAGGTTGTTTGGGGATGATGACATAATTTTTCAAGATGATAATGCATCCTGCCATAAAGCAAAAACTGTGAAAACATTCCTTGAAAGAACACGCATAAGGTCAATGGCATGGCCTGCAAATAGTCCGGAACTCAATCCAATTGAAAATCTTTGGTGGAAGTTGAAGAAAATGGTCCATGACAAGGCTCCAACCTGCAAAGTTGATCTGGCAACAGCAGAGAAAGTTGGAGCCAGATTGATGAAGAGTACTCTTTGTCACTCATTAAGTCCATGCCTCAGAGACTGCTAGCTGTTATTAAAGCCAGAGGTGGTGCAACAAAATACTAGTGATGTATTGGAGTGTTATTTTGTGTGTTTGTTATTCATGATTCCATAATTTTTTCCTCAGAATTGAGTGATTCCATAATTTATTTTCCCTCTGCTTGGTCTGAAAAAAATTACCCTTACTGAGTACCACATTTTTTAATCTTGATTTCTTTTAGTGTTTCTTAAAGCCCTAAAGTTGCCATTTGAAATGACTTTAGTTTTGTGCCATGTCTGTGATCTGCTTTTTTTCAACAACATTAAAAAACTGAATGAACATCCTCCGAGCCCGGTGATTCCATAATTTTTGCCAGGGGTTGTATATATGTTGTGGAATACCTATACTAACTATAAACAAGCAAATCTCTCCCTGACTCTGCAGCAGCTCTCCCTACATTGCCTGTTTCCGGGGTAGACTGTGACAAGCATAGCTGCGCCAGGTTTCATATAGACCTGATGATGCTATGCGGCTACTGTAATGCCACAACCACCCTGGCTACGGCATTACAGTCAAGGTAAGAAAGGATGGGGACCGCTGCTCGAGGGTCCTGCATTCCAATAGTCTGGAGCTGTATGACAGAAATATAAGGGATAACAGTCCAATACACAAGAGAATAAAGTCCTCTGAACCCACCTAGTCTGTGTGTCAGGACTCCATGACCCTGCTACACATGTTGGGTTGTAAAGAAGGATTGGGCATGTTGAATTTCTATATACCCGGTAGTTCCCACCCTCCCCCCACTGGAGGTAAGCTGGTGTCTGGGAACGGATTACTCCAATCTCTATAGATTTTTATAGTGGTGTCTTAAGGATAATTGTTAGAAATGGTTAGTTGTGACATCTGAACATATGCCAATTAGACTATGTGTACACGTTGAGTATTTGCTGCAGGGTTTTCTGTACCTAAACCAAAGTGTTACCAGGAAAAACAATGCATAAAATACACACGTTTTTGACACATTTTTACACCCCTGTCAGTATACACTGCTGTAGAAGTGAGACAGATCGTCGTAGGACACTTGTTGGCAGTGATTGTGGACTACGTCGTTGACAGCGGACAGGTGAGGGATATGGTTGGTTGTTTTTTTTTCAGGAGATCGAGGGATTCGGGAACTGAGAGGGTAATAAAAAAAAATTGTAGAATCGTGTGTTTTTTATTTCTTTAAAATACTTTATTCTGGTCGTATTTTTATTGAAAAGGCGGCGACCATTTTACTACGCAGTTAGTAATGGGGGCGTCTTATAGACACCCTCCATTACTAACCTGGATTTCACGTCAGCCACCAATACAAAGCTGACGTGAACTGCAGCCCCATTACCCCACTCGCCACCACTACAGGGTAGTGGGAAGAGCAGAGGAGATTTTATAGGGGGACTGCACTTAAATTTTTTTCTGCGAGTCCCCCTGTAATCTAGCCGTTAAAGGCTAAACAAACAGCTGTCGGCTGATATTAATAGCCAGGGAACATTGTTGGTTAATGACCCCTTCCCCGGCTGCTAATATCAGCCCCCAGTGGTCGGCTTTCCCTCTGCTGGTTATAAAAATGATGTGGGAGCCCATGCCATTTTTTTTTTTTTTCAATTTTAGGCTCTGTGCCCATGATCCGGACGTAGCAGCACTTTGGACGCATATTTTTTGCTGTGTCCAAAACGTTGCATTCTATTGAATGCAGGTAAATCCACATGTGTTCATTGAACCATGCGTATTTACCACTAGTGGTCAAATTTCTGTTGCGCAGACTAGCGACTTTGCAAGAGAATTTGACATGCTGCAGCCCTGAAATACGCACCGCATGTCAATGTCCACGGGTGATCCGCAGCCTCTGATGCACGCATAGTGGACATGGGATTTCTAGAGATCCCATCCACTATATGGAAACATCTGGACGCTGTGGGTTTGACGCTGTATAAACGCGCAGCATCAAGCCTGCAGTGACTCCTGACCGTGGCCACGTACCCAAACTCACCCACAGCATGTTAGTTTCTGTAGCGGACACGCTAGTCTCCGCTGCAGATTTTGACCGACTGAAATGTTATTATACGCGGTGGATTCACATGTACTGACAACAAAAGTGTGGCATTAGAACACCGCGTTTTGGACGCAACAAAAATATGCTGCCTCCAAAGCGCTGCTGAGTGCTGATCGGGGGGACATAGCAGCTAACGAACCAGCTGTGAGCTGTTAATATTGGCCAGGGACCATGTTTGCAAATGGCACCTTCCTAGGCTAAAAATAGCAGCTCTCAGCTGCCGCATAAATTACATGAATTGAATTGCTTATGAAGATTGGGTGAATGGGATCAGCTGACACCCAGCTGTTTCGTTTGGTGATGTCAAGGTGTCAATCAGACCTTTTCATGACCAAACCTAATTAAAGTAAAGTAAAGAGTTAAATAAAGACACAGAATAAATACTTTATTTGAAATACAACAGACACATTCTTTAATCATTTAAATTAACCAATATACATACCCCAGTTCTAATGGTAATCCGAGATTTAAGAAATGTCCCACCAAATAACTTTATTTAGCTCCAAAAAGCATTCATTGATGTACAAAAACGCTTCAAAAAACGCATAAAAAAAAACCGCATGCGTTTTTCCTGCTAAGGAGATGCGGAAACGCACAGGAAATTTCTGCTTCAAGTCCTGACCGTGTGCACATAGCCTAAAGTCATATTTAAAACAGTAGTAATGTGTGATACATAAGAGATACATTTAACAATAGAAACATACAAAATAAAAATGTATAAACAGTTATTTCGCGGCATTTTAAAACACAACCAAGTAAGACAGTTTTACAAAGATTATCATCTAGTTTTAAGTAAGGGAAGGATCCCAAGGTTCCCATTTTTTGGGAATTTTCTAACGGAATAATTTGCAATAGCAAATCTGTATTTGTATGACTTATGTACAGTTATTTTTTCAATAATATCAGAAATTGGGAGGGTTTGTTTTTACATCTTTACATCAGTATTTGTAGCAAAACCAGGAGTGGAACAATCAGAGGAAAAGTATAATAGAAACACATCACCACTTCTGTATTTATCACCCACTCCTGGTTTTGGCTACAAATACTGATGTAAAATACTGACCAAATACTGAAAGTGGCCTTAGTGCCAAGCATATTCTCGTAGTGTGCACTTAATGTCGGGGAATGTGTCTGCAGTGATGGGGTGTCAGCAGGAATATTTCTGCATGTGTCAGAATGATATCCATGTGAATTTCAGGAGCCAATATTTCCCCGCAGAGCATTGCACTGCCTCCGGCGTCTGACCTTCCCAAAGGAAAGTGGGATTCCTCGGCCCGAGTCTGATGCCTGTGTGACTATTGTAGACTCTTCTGACTGATCCCCCTGACTGCTCTGCACTGTGCTCTCTGAAGGCTCTTTATTAATATAACCAGCAATAAGTATCTCACCAGTGTGATCCAGCAGCTCGTCTGTGGCCCTAGTCCAGATAGGCCAGCCACCGGCAGGGCAGACGTTCATGCATTTTCGTATGTATAGTTAAACTGAATCCTGTGCTGAACTGGAATATTAAATTATTTGGATTTCTGGATTATCCTCTAAAACATTATATAAATCTATACAAGTGCTCCAAATATAAAATGTAAAGTAATCTTGATAAAATCTGTTCATGTTTATTTTTTTTTTCTAGCAGTTGTTTCTGGAGAAATCTGACCACTTGCCCAGCAGGGGGAGCTGTTGGCAAAGTATCCATTAGATCTTCCTCTAGTTGTTGCATTCTGCATTACTTTCTGAATTCTGCTAGAAAATAGTTATTGTTGACCTAGCATGTAATAATAACCAAAGGTGCCACTTGTGGGTAAAGCAGTCACAGCAGTGATCCAGGCAGGAGCCTACCACTGTAATGAAGTCACCCCTCATAATTAAATATGTCATTATTCGCTGGCTTCACACTTTATCATGCATCGGCATGTTACAGAACTGCTTGCAGAGCTCTAACTGACTTGTTATATTTTTCACTAATGTAATCTATATATATAAAGTACAGACCAAAAGTTTGGACACACCTTCTCATTTAAAGATTTTTCTGTGTTTTCATGACTTTGAAAATTGTACATTCACACTGAAGGCATCAAAACTATGAATTAACACATGTGGAATTATATACTTAACAAAAAAGTGTGAAACAACTGAAAATATGTCTTATATTCTAGGTTCTTCAAAGTAGCCACCTTTTGCTTTGATGACTGCTTTGCACACTCTTGGCATTCTCTTGATGAGCTTCCAGAGGTAGTCACCTGAAATGGTTTTCACTTCACAGGTGTGCCCTGTCAGGTTTAATAAGTGGGATTTCTTGCCTTATAAATGGGGTTGGGACCATCAGTTGTGTTGTCCAGAAGTCAGGTGCATACACAGCTGATAGTCCTACTGAATAGACTGTTAGCTGCTTTTTTCTTGCCATAATACAAATTCTAAGTAAAGAAAAACGAGTGGCCATCATTACTTTAAGAAATGAAGGTCAGTCAGTCCGAAAAATTGGGCAAACTTTGAAAGTGTCCCCATCTGCAGTTGCAAAAACCATCAACCGCTACAAAGAAACTGGCTCACATGAGGACCGCCCCAGGAAAGGAAGACCAAGAGTCACCTCTGCTTCTGAGGATAAGTTTATCCGAGTCACCAGCCTCAGAAATCGCAGGTTAACAGCAGCTCAGATTAGAGACCAGGTCAATACCACACAGAGTTCTAGCAGCAGACACATCTCTACAACAACTGTTAAGAGGAGACTTTGTGCAGCAGGCCGTCATGGTAAAATAGCTGCTAGGAAACCACTGCTAAGGACAGGCAACAAGCAGAAGAAACTTGTTTAGGCTAAAGAACACAAGGAATGTACATTAGACCAGTGGAAATCTGTGCTTTGGTCTGATGAGTCCAAATTTGAGATCTTTGGTTCCAACCACCGTGTCTTTGTGCGACGCAGAAAAGGTGAACGGATGGACTCTACATGCCTGGTTCCCACCATGAAGCATGGAGGAGGAGGTGTGATGGTGTGGGGGTGCTTTTCTGGTGACACTGTTGGGGATTTATTCAAAATTGAAGGCATACTGAACCAGCATGGCTACCACAGCATCTTGCAGCAGCACGCTATTCCATCCGGTTTGCGTTTAGTTGGACCATCATTTATTTTTCCACAGGACAATGACCCCAAACACACCTCCAGGCTGTGTAAGGGCTATTTGACCAAGAAGGAGAGTGATGAGGTGCTACGCCAGATAACTTGGCCTCCACAGTCACCAGACCTGAGCCCAATCGAGATTGTTTGGTGTGAGCTGGACCGCAGAGTGAAGGCAAAAGGGCCAACAAGTGCTAAGCATCTCTGGGAACTCCTTCAAGATTGTTGGAAGACCATTTCCGGTGAATACCTCTTGAAGCTCATCAAGAGAATGCCAAGAGTGTGCAAAGCAGTCATCAAAGCAAAAGGTGGCTACTTTGAAGAACCTAGAATATAAGAAATATTTTCAGTTGTTTCACACTTTTTTGTTAAGTATATAATTCCACATGTGTTAATTCATAGTTTTTATGCCTTCAGTGTGAATGTACATTTTTCATAGTCATGAAAATACAGAAAAAATCTATAAATGAGAAGGTGTGTCCAAACTTTGGTCTGTACTGTGCATATATATATATATATATATATATATATATATATATATATATATATATATATATATACATAGACATAAATACTGTTTATATATATATATATATATATATATATATATATATATATATATATATATATACATAGACATAAATACTGTTTATATATATATATATATATATATATATATACACACATGCATACACATATACTGTGTAGTGGACCAAGGGGTTGCATTATACTGTATGGAGGATCATGGTAGGCGCATTATATTGTTTGGAGGACCATAGGGGGTGCATTATATTTGTATTGAGGACCATGGGGGGGGTACATTATATGTGGAGGACCATAGGGAGTGTATTATATTTTATGGAGGACCATAGGGAGTGCATTATACTATATGGAGGATTATGGGGGGAGCATTATACTGTATAGAGGACCATGGGGAGTGCATTATATTGTATGGCAGACCATGGTGAGTGCATTATAATATTTGGAGGATTATGAGGGGCGCATTATACTAAATGGAAGGCCATTATAATATGTAGGCGTCCATAATGCAAGCAATTATACAGTGTAAAGGTTTGTGTAGGGTCCTTCATACTGTGTAGGGGCCATTATACTGTTTGGAGGGCTAGTGCAGGCTATTATACAGTATAGGGCCATTATACTGTATGCAGGGCTGTGTGGGGGTCATAGTTGGAGGAGCATACTTTGTTGGGGTCACCATACTTTGCCGTGGGAGTTGAAGTGGGGTAAAGTAGGGTCATTATACTGTGCATGTGGAGGAATTCACCAAGGGGGTATCATACTGTCTTTGGGGGGACACCTTTGTTGGCATAATACTTTTTGGGGTAATGAAAGAGGAATCTAAGACTTCAGCAGGAGGAAAATTACTATGTAAAGGGTGAAAAGTTGTGAGATCTACTCTTCGGTGACCCCGACAATTATTATTATTATTTTTTTTTTGGGGGGAGGGAGGGGCAATTACACTGTGTGCCGAATTATTAGGCACATTAGTATTTTGATCAGATGATACTTTTTATACATGTTGTCCTACTCCAAGCTGCATAGGCTTGAGAGCCAACTACCAATTAAGTAAATCTGGGGATGTGCATCTCTGTAATGAGGAGGGGTGTTGACTAATGACATCAACACCCTATATAAGGTGTGCTTAATTATTAGGAAACTTTCTTTCCTTTGGCAAAATGGGTCAGAAGAGAGATTTGACGGGCTCTGAAAAGTCCAAAATTGTGAGATGTCTTTCAGAGGGATGCAGCAGTCTTGAAAATTCCAAACGTTTGAAGCGTGATCACCGAACAATCAAGTGTTTCATGGCAAATAGCCAACAGGGTCGCAAGAAGCGTGTTGGCCAAAAAAGGCGCAAAATAACTGCCCACGAATTGAGGAAAATCAAGCGTGAAGCTGCCAAGATGCCATTCGCAACCAGTTTTGCCATATTTCAGAGCTGCAACGTTACTGGAGTATCAAAAACCACAAGGTGTGCAATACTCAGGGACATGGCCAAGGTAAGGAAGGCTGAAAAACGACCACCTTTGAACAAGAAACATAAGATAAAACATCAAGAATGGGCCATGAAATATCTTAAGACTGATTTTTCAAAGGTTTTATGGACTGATGAAATGAGAGTGACTCTTGATGGGCCAGATGGATGGGCCAGAGGCTGGATCAGTAAAGGGCAGAGAGCTCCACTCCGACTCAGATGCCAGTAAGGTGGAGGTGGGGTACTGATATGGGCTGGTATCATCAAAGATGAACTTGTGGGACCTTTTTGGGTTGAGGATGGAGTGAAGCTCAACTCCCAGACCTACTGCCAGTTTCTGGAAGACAACTTCTTCAAGCAGTGGTACAGGAAGAAGTTGGTATCGTTCAAGAAAAACATGATTTTCATGCAGGACAATGCTCCATCACATGCATCCAACTACTCCACAGCGTGGCTGGCCAGTAAAGGTCTAAAAGAATAAAAAATAATGGCATAGCCCCCTTGTTCACCTGATCTGAACCCCATAGAGAACCTGTGGTCCATCATAAAATGTGAGATCTACAGGGAGGGAAAACAGTACACCTCTCGGAACAGTGTCTGGGAGGCTGTGGTGGCTGCTGCACGCAATGTTGATTGAAAACAGATCAAGCAACTGACAGAAACTATGGATGGAAGGCTGTTGAGTGTCATCATAAAGAAAGGTGTAGCATCTGCGTCTCTGCCCCGTACTAGGCAGAGACGCCGTCCCTCTCACCTCCCCGCTCCTGGCGCGGCATCCTCCAGCGCTTCTCTCCCCGCTGCTTCCGGCACGCGCTCCTTCCCCGGCAGTGTGCTTAGGGCGCGCGCGCGCGCGCTCCCCCTCTCTTAAAGGGACCGCGCGCGCCGTCCTAAGGAGTCCCCGGCCAATTGCCGGAGGACCTCCCATATTTAAGGCACCTCCTCCAAAATGGAGGTGCCCGAGCAATGTTGTTGAAAAGCCTTCACTCTGCTTCAGCCCTCAGGTCCCGTTACCAGTTACCTGCCAGTCACCTGCCAGATTCCTGCCTGTTTCCTGCCAGTCACCTGCCAGATTCCTGCTTGAGACCTGCCTGATATCCATTTACCTGCTTGCAAGCCTGCGGTCCGACGGTCTGCCTTCTGACACCTGTCAGTCTGTCTATGGACCAGCCTGCCCGCTCACCTGGGAGCGTTCATCTGCTACCTGCCTGCTAGCCTACCTGGAGGCTCCGCCGTCACTTGCCGTGACCACCTGCCTGTCCAGAGACTCTTGCCCGCTCACCTGGGAGCGCTCACCTGCTACCTGCCTGCTAGCCTACCTGGAGGCTCTGCCGTCACTTGCCGTGACCACCTGCCTGTCCAGAGACTCTTGCCCGCTCACCTGGGAGCGCTCACCTGCTATCTGCCTGCTAGCCTACCTGGAGGCTCTGCCGTCACTTGCCGTGACCACCTGCCTGTCCAGAGACTCTTGCTCGCTCACCTGGGAGCGCTCACCAGCCACCTGCCTGCTGTCCTTCTACTCATAGACTGTCCCTGTCACTTGCCGTGACTACCTGCCCTTCTACCCAGAGACTGTCCCTGTCACTTGCCGTGACTACCTGCCCTTCTACCCAGAGACTGTCCCTGTCACTTGCCGTGACTACCTGCCCGTCTTCCCTGGGAGTCACCCGCTTCCTTACAAGGACCGCCCCCTTGTATAGTTGCTCAGAGGTTCCGCCTCCCAGACCCGTTACAGTTTGCTCGGGCCATGGAACCCGGTGGCCCCCAGATCTCCGATCTGCACCAGGAAGTCTTACATCAGAAAACTCAGCAGGAGGTGGTACTGTCCTATCTACGGTCCGTTAACTCTCGTCTAGGCGCATTGTGTGACTTGTCTATGTCTACCTCTGGTCCAGTCGTGCCCATTCCTGTGGTACCGCAATCCAGTCCCTTCATGGTACCCGACTATGGACCTCGGCTTCTGGCACCTCCTCGCTTTGCCGGCGAACCTACTTTAGCTCGGGATTTCATAAACCAGTGCACCCTGCACTTTGAGCTATTGGCATACCAGTTCATCTCCGACCGGGCCAAGGTGGCCTTCATCATGTCCCATCTTACTGGGGAGGCACTGGCATGGCTAAATCCCCTGTGGGAGAGAGAGGATCCCCTGGTGTCCGACCTGCCGTCTTTCCTCGCTGCTTTCCGGAAAGTCTTCGATGAACCTGGACGGAAAACCTCTTCTGCCTCCTCTCTGCTACGTCTCCGCCAAGGGAGTCTCACCGTGGGCCAATATGCCATACGGTTCCGCACCCTCGCTTCTGAGCTTGCCTGGGAAAATGAGGCTCTGGTGTCCGTCTTCTGGGAGGGTCTTTCCGGTCGGATTAAGGACGAGTTAGCTGGTCGGGACATTCCTACCACTCTGGATGACCTGGTGTCACTAGCTACCCAGATTGGCATCCGGTTCCAAGAACGTGCCAAAGAGACTACCTGGGAGAAAGACTTTTCTTGCTCTGCTCCTACTTCCCGGAGACCTGCCTCTCAATCAGACACTCCGCGGGCGCTCTCGCCTGAACCTATGCAGATCGACCAGACCAAGATGGTCAGATCTCGCCAAGAATCTCGCCGAGCCGAGGGAAGCTGTTTCTATTGTGGCAGTATGGAGCACTTCATCCGTTCCTGCCCGGAAAAGCCGGGAAACGCCAGTGTCTAGGACCGCTCGGAGAGGTCGTCCTAGACAAAAGTAAGCCCTCTCCGTCTCTGACTTTACTGGTCTCTATTGCTTGGGGAGAAAACCGTCACTTTGAACTCACCCACCTGGATTCTGGAGCTGCTGGAAACCTCATCTCCCATTCTCTGGTAGAGAGATACCGTATTCCCACCAAGTCCCTGGCTGAACCTTTATCAGTCGCCTCCGTGGATGGAAGACTTCTCTCGGAGACCATCCTGCTCGTCACTGAACCCATAACCCTGCAGGTGGGAATGCTGCACTCTGAGGAAATCTCATTCCATGTGTTGTCCGGACTTTCTCACTCCCTGTTGCTAGGTCTACCTTGGCTCCAGACACACGAACCCATATTGAACTGGCGATCCGGTGAAGTACTCCGATGGGGTCCAGTCTGCCATAGGACCTGCCTGGTTCCGGTCCGCCCAGCTCGCCCTCCGCCTACTCCAGCTAATTTACCAGGTCTCCCGGCTCCTTACTGGCCCTATGCGGACGTCTTCGGTAAGAAGGAAGCAGAGACGTTGCCACCCCATAGGCCATATGACTGCCCGATTGACCTGGTACCTGGCACCACTCCTCCCCATGGGCGTATCTACCCGTTGTCTGCAGCCGAGACCCGGGCCATGTCTGAGTACATTGAAGAGAATCTGGCTAGGGGATTTATCCGGAAATCTACCTCCCCGGCTGGAGACGGATTCTTCTTTGTCAAAAAGAAAGACGGCTCGCTACGCCCCTGTATTGACTATAGAGGACTCAATCAGATCACGGTTAAAAATAAATACCCCCTTCCGCTCATCTCTGAGTTATTTGATCGTCTTAAAGGCGCCAGGATCTTCTCCAAGCTGGATCTACGTGGAGCGTATAACCTGGTCCTTATCTGTCAGGGAGACGAGTGGAAAACAGCATTTAATACCCGGGACGGACACTATGAGTACCGTGTGATGCCCTTCGGTCTCTGCAATGCTCCCGCTGTCTTCCAAGAACTGGTCAACGACATCTTCCGTGACCTTCTTTACTCCTGCGTGGTGGTATACCTGGACGACATCTTGGTCTTCTCTCCGGATCTTCCCACACACCGGAGGGATGTTCGTCAGGTCCTGCTTAGGCTCAGGCAGAACCACCTCTATGCTAAATACGAGAAGTGCCTTTTTGAGCAGACCTCTCTTCCTTTCCTGGGCTATGTTATCTCCCAGACAGGCTTGCGAATGGATCCCGAGAAGCTCTCTGCTGTCCTAAAGTGGCCCCGTCCGGAGGGCTTGAAGGCGATACAGCGATTCCTGGGCTTCGCTAATTACTATCGTCTCTTCATTCCTCACTTCTCGTCACGGACTGCGCCCATATCTGCGCTCACCCGTAAGGGAGCAAATCCCAAGGTATGGTCATCCGAAGCTGAGGAGGCCTTCCTTTCCCTGAAACAAGCCTTCTCCTCTGCCCCTGTGCTGCACCGTCCGGACTGCAACAAACAGTTCTACCTGGAGGTTGATGCCTCCTCCTCTGGAGCCGGAGCGGTGCTCACCCAGAAGTCTTCCTCCGGGAGAATGGTAACCTGCGGCTTTTTCTCTAAAATCTTCTCCTCCTCTGAGCGCAATTACTCCATAGGAGACCGAGAACTGCTTGCCATTAAATTGGCGCTGGAGGAGTGGCGTTACCTGCTTGAAGGGGCTCTATACCCGGTGATCATCTATACGGATCACAAGAACCTGGCATATCTCCAAAATGCCCAGAGACTTAATCCACGTCAAGCCCGGTGGTCTTTGTTCTTTGCCCGCTTCGATTTCATCCTTCATTTCTGCCCGGCGGGCAAAAATGTCAAAGCTGATGCCTTGTCCCGATCCTTCCTGTCCTCCGACCAAGAGGAGGAGCCTATGCACATTATCGACCCCTCCAAGGTGATGAATGTGGCCCCCTTGGATTTGACTCGTCTTCCACCCGGCAAGACGTTCGTGGCGCCTCCAGACCGTGAGAGGGTTCTTCGCTGGGGTCATTCTTCTAAACTAGCTGGCCATGCCGGCCAAAAGAAGACCTTCCTACTCATTTCCCGGCATTACTGGTGGTCTACCCTGCGTAAGGATGTGGTAGACTTCGTCTCTGCCTGTTCATCTTGTGGCCGCAACAAAATTCCCAGACACTTACCAGCTGGTCATCTCCTGCCGCTTCCCATACCTGTTGCCCCGTGGCAACACATCGCTATGGACTTCATTACCGATCTTCCTGTCTCTGCCGGGTGTACTGTCATTTGGGTGGTCGCGGACCGCTTCTCTAAAATGGCCCACTTCATTCCCCTGCCTGGTCTTTCGTCTGCACCTGAGCTGGCTAAGGACTTTATTCGCCATATCTTCCGTCTCCATGGCCTACCCCTCCACATCGTGTCGGATCGAGGGGTTCAGTTTACCTCACGCTTCTGGAGAGCCACATGTAAACTGCTGGACGTCACCCTGGACTTCTCCTCCGCTTACCACCCTCAGTCCAATGGTCAAGTGGAGCGGATCAATCAGATCCTTACCAGCTATCTCCGGCACTTTGTTAATGCCCACCATTCTGATTGGGTGGACCTCCTTCCTTGGGCCGAGTTCTCTTATAATAACCACGAGAGCGAATCCTCTTCCAAGTCCCCGTTCTTTATTGTCTATGGCCAGCACCTCCGGATTCCGCTTCCTGTCTCCGTTTCTGTGGACAACCCTACTGCGGAGTCTCTTGTCAGCGAATTTTCTACTATTTGGGAGAATACCAGGTCCGCTCTTCTTCTGTCCTCTGAGCGGATGAAGAGATATTCTGATAAGAGACGTCTGGATCAATTCCGTCCGGGAGACAAGGTTTGGCTCTCGTCCAAACATGTGCGGCTCAAAGTACCCTCCTTCAAGTTGGGCCCTCGATTCATCGGTCCCTTCGAAGTCCTCAGGCAAATTAACCCTGTGGCCTACAAATTAAAACTCCCGGCCACCCTACGGATTCCCAACTCCTTCCACGTATCTCTCCTCAAACCCGTTGTCTTTAACTCTTTTTCCAATAATCCAGGTGCCCCTCCTGCTCCGGTTTCCGCTGATGACGTCTTTGAGGTAGTGAGTATTCTGGCCTCCAAGAGGGTAAGAGGAAAGACCTTTTTTCTGGTAGATTGTAAGGGGTTTGGTCCTGAGGAGAGAACTTGGGAACCCAGTGAGAACATCAACGCCCCGCTTCTCCTTGAAAAATTTCTTTCTGGCCAAAAAAAGAGGGGGCCTAAAGGGGGTGGTACTGTAGCATCGGCGTCTCTGCCCCGTACTAGGCAGAGACGCCGTCCCTCTCACCTCCCCTCTCCTGGCGCGGCGTCCTCCAGCGCTTCTCTCCCCGCTGCTTCCGGCACGCGCTCCTTCCCCGGCAGTGTGCTTAGGGTGCGCGCGCGCGCTCCCCCTCTCTTAAAGGGACCGCGCGCGCCGTCCTAAGGAGTCCCCGGCCAATTGCCGGAGGACCTCCCATATTTAAGGCACCTCCTCCAAAATGGAGGTGCCCGAGCAATGTTGTTGCAAAGCCTTCACTCTGCTTCAGCCCACAGGTCCCGTTACCAGTTACCTGCCAGTCACCTGCCAGATTCCTGCCTGTTTCCTGCCAGTCACCTGCCAGATTCCTGCTTGAGACCTGCCTGATATCCGTTTACCTGCTTGCAAGCCTGCGGTCCGGCGGTCTGCCTTCCGACACCTGTCAGTCTGTCTATGGACCAGCCTGCCCGCTCACCTGGGAGCGCTCATCTGCTACCTGCCTGCTAGCCTACCTGGAGGCTCCGCCGTCACTTGCCGTGACCACCTGCCTGTCCAGAGACTCTTGCCCGCTCACCTGGGAGCGCTCACCTGCTACCTGCCTGCTAGCCTACCTGGAGGCTCTGCCGTCACTTGCCGTGACCACCTGCCTGTCCAGAGACTCTTGCCCGCTCACCTGGGAGCGCTCACCAGCCACCTGCCTGCTGTCCTTCTACTCAGAGACTGTCCCTGTCACTTGCCATGACTACCTGCCCTTCTACCCAGCGACTGTCCCTGTCACTTGCCGTGACTACCTGCCCTTCTACCCAGAGACTGTCCCTGTCACTTGCCGTGACTACCTGCCCGTCTTCCCTGGGAGTCACCCGCTTCCTTACAAGGACCGCCCCCTTGTATAGTCGCTCAGAGGTTCCGCCTCCCAGACCCGTTACAAAAGGTGGCTATAATGATCACTAATTTTTTTGGTTTTTGTTTTTGCATGTCAGAAATGTTTATTTCTAAATTTTGTGAACTGATATTGGTTTACCTGGTGAAAATAAACAAGTGAGATGGGATTATATTATATTTGGTTTTTATTAAGTTGCCTAATAATTCGGCACAGTAATAGTTACCTGCACAAACAGATATCCTCCTAAGATAGCCAAATCTAAAAAAAAAAGCACTCCAACTTCCAAAAATATTAAGCTTCAATATTTGAGTCTTTTGGGTTGATTGAGAACATAGTTGTTGATCAATAATAAAAATAATCCTCTAAAATACAACTTGCCTAATAATTCTGCACACAGTGTAGAACTTCTGCTATGGGGCACCATGATTTCTTTGTACGCCCCTGCTTGGAACATTTGATGCCTTTGCTCTCATGTTTTTTATCCTTTTCTAACAGGTCATAACAGCCAAAGAGTGCTAAAGACACTTGTTATGAAGTGGGTAAAGAATTCTGAGCCTGCAGTAGTCACTAAAAGTGGCATTTTGTGGAGAATTTGGAGAAACCACTTATTAATTATATTAGTTGTGTTGAGCTATTTAAATTGTTCTTATTTAATTGGTTACTGGAAACATCAGCATGTTTTTAAATTTTGCAAATAAACCTCATTTACATTGGGGGTTGAATAATTTTAATTGCAACTGTATATACCATAACACTTAACTATAGTGAAATCACAATCTCATATGAAACCCAACCTGTCGTCACCGAATGAGCATGCCACAGAGATTGAGCAACTTAAATGCTGCAGTCAGAGATTGGCAGCAGCATTTATGAGGTTAAACAGCTGTTATAGGCAGATGCTGGCTGTATAACACAGCCGGCGCCTGCCTTGTGTGTGGCTGACTAGGGTCTTGAGAACAGTTTTATAGACATGTACCCATTCCATGATGTAATAGTAAGTCATGATGCTATACATTATATGTGACATCACCTGCCCTTGAGAAAGCGGTGAGATATACCGCGAAACGTGCGTTGGGCTCTTCTGACCACCCCCCCCCCCTCCTTTTGGGCTGTGCTTTCCTGCCAGGTAATGAGTTTATGGAACTATAATGTGTGAGCACCTTAATTCTGACACAGAGTCTCCCATAACATAGTAAGGGCGACTTTTACTAATATTAGCAGGTCTATATGTATTTGGGCTGACCTCTGTTTCTTTACCCATTGCCATTTTGTGATATTGAATGTTCACTATTTTGTTATTTATTATTTCTCTACTATTGTGGGCAAATGTGCAATTCTATAGATCCATAGATCTATTATGATCCTACTATTTACAATATACCTGGCTTGTAAAGCTACTTTCCAATTACCTCCTGGTTTACTTTTCTATTGACAATTTTTATGTATATTTCACCAATAAACTTTATTTTTGCAATATATGCTGAGCTGTTCTCCTCTTTTTATTATGTCTTTTCAGCATGCTTAGGGACAGATGCTTGTCATCTGACATGCTATCTGCCCATTGTTTTGTATATTTGATGGCATTTTTTGTGTACTTAATTATATGTATATTGTAGGGATTCACTCTCTCATATAGGCATTAGAGTTCACATAGGCACCGGATTCTTGTGTCCAAACAATGCAACATTTATTTCCACAGGTTGCGCAGAACTAAATAACAAAACCAAGAACATGAAATCCCTAGTCTTGTCCATGTGCTAACTATGCAAAATAAACCCTGGCTACTCATACACAACTGAGATAGTCACAGTCCAGTCAAGCAAAACGGCTATTGTCTGTAGCAACCATTTATACTTGCAGATGCATTTACGTATACACGGCCTGTGCGTATTCTTCTCAGAGAGAGACTCTGGCTTTTCTCTCTCTTTAGCTCCAACACAACCCATTTCGGTCACCTTACCCCAGCAGACTGACTTCAGGTGAACACTTAGCCTGGTTATATGCAGAGCTAGCCAGGTTTACCTAATCAGAACCTGTAGTGCTAGGATTTAACCCTAGCCTACCTGGCTTTTCTGCACACACACACACACACACACACACACATATTTACAGTTGAAACCAGGAGTTTACATACACTATATAAAAAGACACATATGCATGTTTTTCTCAATATCTGACATGAAATCAGGATAAACCTTTCCCGTTTTAGGTCAATTAGGATAATTTTTAATATTTGCCAAATGCCAGAATAATGAGAGCGAGAGCGTATTTTAAGGCATTTTTATTACTTACTGCAAAGTCAAAAGTTTACATACACTAAGATTACTATGCCTTTAAACAACTCTCGACTGCCCCTATGATGATGTCATGTGTTTGGAAACATCTGAGTTAATTATAGACACACCTGTGGATGTACACTGCTCAAAAAAAATAAAGGGAACACTCAAATAACACATCCTCGATCTGAATGAATGAAATATTCTCATTGAATGCTTTGTTCTGTACAAAGTTGAATGTGCTGACAACAAAATCACACAAAAATAATCAATGGAAATCAAATTTATTAACCAATGGAGGTCTGGATTTGGAGTCACCCCCAAAATTAAAGTGGAAAAACACACTACAGGCTGATCCAACTTTGATGTAATGTCCTTAAAACAAGTCAAAATGAGGCTCATTATTGTGTGTGGCCTCCACGTGCCTGTATGACCTCCCTACAACGCCTGGGCATGCTCCTGATGAGGTTGCGGATGGTCTCCTGTGGGATCTCCTCCCAGACTAAAGCATCTGCCAACTCCTGGACAGTCTGTGGTGCAACGTGACGTTGGTGGATGGAGCGAGACATGATGTCCCAGATGTGCTCAATCGGATTCAGGTCTGTGGAACGGGCAGGCCAGTCCATAGCTTCAATGCCTTCATTTTGCATGAACTGCTGACACACTCCAGCCACATGAGGTCTGGCATTGTCCTGCATTAGGAGGAACCCAGGGCCAATCGCACCAGCATATGGTCTGGCGAGCACATGGAGGGCTATCCGACCCTCCAAAGAAATGCCACCCCACACCATTACTGACCCACTGCCAAGCCGGTCATGCTGAAGGATGTTGCAGGCAGCAGGTCGCTCTCCATGGCCCCTCCAGACTCTGTCACATCTGTCACATGTGCTCAGTGTGAACCTGCTTTCATCTGTGAAGAGCACAGGGAGCCAGTGGCGACTTTGCCAATCTTGGTGTTCTGTGGCAAATGCCAAGCGTCCTGCACGGTGTTGGGCTGTGAGCACAACACCCATCTGTGGACGTCGGGCCCTCATACCACCCTCATGGAGTCGGTTTCTAAACGTTTGTGCAGATACATGCACATTTGTGGCCTGCTGGAGGTCATTTTGCAGGGCTCTGGCAGTGCTCCTCCTGTACCTCCTTGCACAAAGGTGGAAATGGCGGTCCTGCTGCTGGGTTGTTGCCCTCCTACGTCCCCCTCCACGTCTCCTGGTGTACTGGCCTGTTTCCTGGTAGCGCCTCCAGCCTCTGGACACTACGCTGACAGACACAGCAAACCTTCTTGCCACAGCTCGCATTGATGTGCCATCCTGGATGAGCTGCACTACCTGAGCAACTTCTGTGGGTTGTAGAGTCCGTCTCATGCTACCACGAGTGTGAAAGCACAACCAACATTCAAAAGTGCCAAAACATCAGCCAGAAAGCATTGGTACTGAGATGTGGTCTGTGGTCCCCACCTGCAGAACCACTCCTTTATTGAGTGTGTCTTGATAATTGCCAATAATTTCCATCTATTGTCTATTCCATTTGCACAACAGCTTGTGAAATTGATTGTCAATCAGTGTTGCTTCCTAAGTGGACAGCTTGATTTCACAGAAGTTTGATTTACTTGGAGTTATATTCTCTTGTTTAAGTGTTCCCTTTATTTTTTTGAGCAGTGTATTTTAATGCACACCTGAAACACACTGCTTCTTTGTGTAGTATCATGGGAAAGTCTAAAGAAAACAGCCAATATATCATGAAGAGAATTGTGGACTAGCAAAAGTCTGGCTTATCTTTGGGTACAATTTCAAGATACCCAAAGGTGCCTCGTTCATCTGTACAAACAATTATACGCAAGTACAAACAAGATGGGAATGTCCAGCCATCATACTGCTCAGGAAGGAGACAGGTTCTGTGTCCCAGAGATGAACGTTCTTTTGTCTGACACGTGCATATCAACCCAAGGACAAAAGAAAAAGACCTTGTGAAGATGATGGCGGAAGCTGGTAAGATTGTGTAAATATCCACAGTGAAACGAGTACTGTATCAACATGGGCTGAAAGGCCACTCTGCCAGGAAGAAGCCATTATTCCAAAAGAAACATAAAAAAGCCAGATTAATGTTTGCAAATGCACACAGGAACAAAGACTTTAATTTTTGGAGACATGTCCTGTGGTCTGATGAAACTAAAATTGAACTTTTTGGGCATAATGACCATCTTTACGTTTAGAGGAAAAAGAGAAAAGCTTGGAAGACTAAGAACACCATCCCAACTGTGAAACACGTGGGTGACAGCATCATGTTGTGGGGTTGTTTTGCTGCAGGAGGGACTGGTGCACTTCACAGAATAGATAGCATCATGAGAAAAGAAGATTATGTGGCAATACTGAAACAACATCTCAAGACATCAGCCAGGAAGTTAAAGCTTAGGCGTCTCCCAAATGGACAATGACCCGAAGCATACTGCCAAAATGGTAACAAAGTGGCTTAAGGATAACAAATTCAATGTTTTGGAGTGGCCGTCACAAAGCTCTGATCTCAATCCTATTAAAAAATTATGGGCAAAGCTGAAAAGACAGGTGCAAGCAAGGCAACCTACAAACCTGGATCAGTTACACCAGTTTTGTCAGGAGGAATGGGCCCAAATTCTGACCAACTATTGTGAAAAGCTTGTGGGAGGATATTCCAAACAATTGACTCAAGTCATTCAGTTTAAGGGCAATGGTACCAAATGCTAATGAAATGTATGTAAACTTTTGACTTTAGAGTAAGTAATAAAAATGGCTTAAAACATTAAAATTATGATTATCCTATTTGACCTAAAATGGGAAAGGTTTATTCTGATTTCAGGTCAGTTATTGAGAAAAACATGCATGTGTGTCTTTTTATCCACTTTACAGCCTGTGGCGTATTAGTATTAGCGCATTAGTATTAATAATTAGTATTAATTAATTCATTAATAATTAGTATTAGCGTATTATTAATCTATTAATAATTAGTATTAGCGTATTAGTATTGGCGTATTATCCTCCGGCGCTGAGCCCACACTGAACCGGGCACATGTCAGCTGATTATTAAAGCTGACATGTGCCCGCAACAGCCGCGGGTGGAATTGCAATCCACCCGCGGCTGTTAACATGTTAAATGCCGCTGTCAATCTCTGACAGCGGCATTTAACATCGCCGCGCCGGGAGCGCGTCACTTACCCCGCCCATCCGTTACCCCGTCACGTGATCGCGGGCCACTGATTGGTGGGCATGACAACCCTGGGTCTGCAGCAGACCCCAGTGGTTGTCATGTGCTGATCGCTATAGGAGCATTTCTGCTACATAGAGGTGATCTGCTCATCACCTCTATGTAGCAGAGGCGATCAGACAAGTGCTGCTTCTAGTCTCCTATGGAGACTATAGAAGCAAGCAAAAGGTGAAAAAAAATGTTTTTAAAAATATTAAAAAAATATAAAAGTTTAAATCACCCCCCTTTCGCCCCATTCAAAATAAAATAATAAAAAAAAAACCCACATACACATATTTGGTATTGCCGCGTTCATAATCGCTCGATCTATCAATGTAAAAAAAATAATTAATCCGATCGGTAAATGGCGTAACAAGAAAAAAATTGTAAACGTCAGAATTACGTTTTTTGGTCGCCGCAACATTGCAATAAAATGCAATAACGGGCGATCAAAACATCGGCTCTACCCCAAAATGGTATCCATTAAAACTTCAGCTCGGAGCGCAAAACAAAAGCCCTCAACCTGCCCCAGATCCCAAAAAATAAAAACGCTACGGGTCTTGGAAAATGGCGTCATTTTTTTTTCTTAGCAAACTTTGGAATTTTTTTTCACCACTTAAATAAAAAAGAACCTATACATGTTTGGTGTCTACGAACTTGTAATGACCTGGAGAATAATAATGGCAGGTCAGTTTTAGCATTCAGTGAGCGTGGTAAAAAAAAAAAAAAAAACATCTGTGGTATTTCACTTTTTTTGCAATTTCACTGCACTTGGAATTTTTTTCCCGTTTTTCTGTACACACTATGGTAAAACCAGTAATGTCGTTCAAAAGTACAGCTCATCCCACAAAAAATAAGCCCTCGCACGGCCATATTGACCAAAAAATAAAAACGCTATGGCTTTGGGAACAAGGGGAGCAAAAAACTAAAATGCAAAAACGGAAAATCCCAGGGTCGCGAAGGGGTTATGTAGTGTATGTAAACTTCTGGTTTCAACTGTAAATAATGAAGCAGAAAGACAAGCTTTACAAAGGTTCACTTGCTCTTAAGTCAAAACGTTGCCATCTGTTCACATGGCAATAAATACATCATTAATGCATGGAATTTAATATTAAAGTGCACCTGTCAGCAGGATTGTGCTCAGTAAACTACATACACTGTCAGGTGGGTGACATTACATTGATTAATATGATACCTTTGTTGATGAAATCAGTCCTGTGGTTCTTGTGTAATCTTTGCTTTCAGTTTGGAGATAATGATATGCTCGTGCTCTGGGGCAGCCTGTGGGGGGCGCTCTGTCTGGTGCTCTGCTTACATATTCAGCTATATGTTCTTATGACAGCTCACTGTACCTTCACTGTCCTGCCTCCTAAATACAAATTACATTCTTTGCATCAATGTTGAGTGCCGAATCTATTTTTACATTATTTGTGGAGTGGAATCCTATTTGTGCTCCCACAATTACAGGAGTGCCACGCAGCCTTTTTTTGCACAATAATGAAGTCATAGCTAGAGATGAGCGTTGTTCTACTCGAACTGTTCGCCAATCTCAAATTCGAGCTGTTTTGGGCGGTGTTCGAGCCGGTCGGCGAACACGAACAATTTGAGAAAAATTCGGCTGTTCGAGGTTATGTTCGATAACTGTTCGTGCACCAAAATCATAACTGGATTTTTTCTCAGTAATGATGAAAATTAATGTTAATACGCAGTTTGAGTGTACAGCGGGGTGGGGGGAGGGGCAGGGGATGGATCTCTGCAGGAACAATGAAGATCTCCATTTTTTTTTCTCTTTCCCGCATTTGCAGTGGGGAGGTGCAATCTGTCAGCCTATCAGCAGCGCACACACGGAGCGAAGTGCTTTTTTTCACACAAGCAAGGGCATGTGTGATTGGCAGTGTATGTCACATGTCCTTGCCCTATAAGACCAAGCCATTTTCCCCGTCGCCACCATTTTCTCACTGCTGCAGCTGCGTGTTAGACGGCACCGCTGTTGCTGTGTGTGCTATACCTTGTTAATTTCAAGCCAATTTTCGCACAAATATACAGATAGCTTGGGAGTAGGGAATAGTTGTGATTGCAGTCCTTTTAAGGACTAGGTTACAGCATTTCCTACGACTTTTATCAGGCAGGTCTGTGCTCTTAAATAGATAGATTGTGGGAGTAAAGACTAATTGTAATTGGAGTCCTTTTCAGGACTAGGTTACATGAGTTCCTATCAGTTTTTGCCAGGCAGGTCTGTGCCAGTGCTGTGCAAGTTTTTTTCACAGCATTTGGCTGAATCTAGCAAAGCTAATCCTTTTTGGCCTATTGCAGAGTGTGTTAGTCAGTGGAGTAGCCTATCTGTGTTCAAGATATACCACCTGTGTATAGAATACCAATTTTTTTACTGCACCTAGTGAAGTAAAATCTTTTGGGCATAGCATCATTCTATTAGTCCATCTATACTGACCTCCATCAGGTTGCAAACTGAATATAATTTTTTTCTGCATCTAGCTCTGAAAAAATATTTGGGCTTCTAGCAGTGTGTGGGACTTGGTCTATTAGTCCATCTATACTGACCTCCATCAGGTTGCAAATTAAAAATAATTTTTTTCTTCATTTAGCTCTGAAAAAATATTTGGGCTTCTAGCAGTGTGTGGGACTTGTTCTATTAGTCCTTCTATACTGACCTCCAGCAGGTTGCAAATTGAATATAATTTTTTTCTGCATCTAGCTCTGAAAAAATATTTGGGCTTCTAGCGGTGTGTGGGACTTGGTCTATTAGTCCATCTATACTGACCTCCATCAGGTTGCAAATTAAAAATAATTTTTTTCTGCATCTAGCTCTGAAAAAATATTTGGGCTTCTAGCAGTGTGTGGGACTTGGTCTATTAGTCCATCTATACTGACCTCCATCAGGTTGCAAATTAAAAATAATTTTTTTCTTCATTTATCTCTGAAAAAATATTTGGGCTTCTAGCAACGTGTGGGACTTGGTCTATTAGTCCATCTATACTGACCTCCATCAGGTTGCAAATTAAAAATAATTTTTTTCTGCATCTAGCTCTGAAAAAATATTTGGGCTTCTAGCAGTGTGTGGGACTTGGTCTATTAGTCCATCTATACTGACCTCCATCAGGTTGCAAATTAAAAATAATTTTTTTCTGCATCTAGCTCTGAAAAAATATTTGGGCTTCTAGCAGTGTGTGGGACTTGGTCTATTAGTCCATCTATACTGACCTCCATCAGGTTGCAAATTAAAAATAATTTTTTTCTTCATTTATCTCTGAAAAAATATTTGGGCTTCTAGCAGCGTGTGGGACTTGTTCTATTAGTCCATCTATACTGACCTCCATCAGGTTGCAAATTAAAAATAATTTTTTTCTGCATCTAGCTCTGAAAAAATATTTGGGCTTCTAGCAGTGTGTGGGACTTGGTCTATTAGTCCATCTATACTGACCTCCATCAGGTTGCAAATTAAAAATAATTTTTTTCTGCATCTAGCTCTGAAAAAATATTTGGGCTTCTAGCAGTGTGTGGGACTTGGTCTATTAGTCCATCTATACTGACCTCCATCAGGTTGCAAATTGAATAAAAAAATTTTCTGCATCTAGCTCTGAAAAAATATTTGGGCTTCTAGCGGTGTGTGGGACTTGGTCTATTAGTCCATCTATACTGACCTCCATCAGGTTGCAAATTAAAAATAATTTTTTTCTGCATCTAACCCAGCCAATAGTTTTGGCCTAATACCACAGTTTGGCCACTCAGCTCTGCTCGGTTACCATCCATTGTTTTTTGTGCAAACAACTCCAGAGTTGTGAATTAGTTAACCACCAAAATGAGTGGAAAAAGGCCTGCTGCTGGTGGAAAGGGGAATAGGCGTGTTGGGAAGGGGAAAAAAGGTTGTGTCCGTGGGGTAGGTGCAGAAGAAAGACCATCTTCCAGCCAAACTAAAATGTCTACTTCTTTTAGCGGACAATGTGATAAGATCCCTTTCTTACGGCCACGCCAATCGCTACAAATTCCAGATGAGGCACAAAAACAGCAGGTGCTTCAACGGATATCAAGTGCTCCTTTAAGTGGGCTCTCCTCCACATCAACTTCAACATCACAAATACTCCAGTCCTCAAAGGTGTCACCCAAATCGCACTTGCTTCCTCACAGCTCCCAAATCTCCAGCTGCCCGTCTGAGTATGAGGTAGAACAGATGGTTGAGTCTGCAGAGCTGTTTACTCATACTATAGCCTGGGAATCAGAGGTCGACTCCAGCGCTTCTGTGAATCCAGACGAGGAAATGATCTGCACTGATGCCCAGAATCTTTATGAGTCGGATCCAGGACCAGACGCAGAAGGTTCTGACCATAATGTAGACCCTCATTCCCAAACTGTAACTCCTGTTGGTGGAGACAATGAGGAAGACGATGATAAGACTCAAATACCTGATTGGAGCGACAACTTTAGTTTTTTGTCAGGGCAGGAACAGGTTGGCTCTGAGGACGACGGGTGTGATAACGCACAGGGTGATGATGATGAGGTCGGAGATCCCACTTACTGTCAACCCACAGTCAGCCAAGAGATGAGGTCAGCAGAGGAGGTGGAGGAAGATGCTAGTGACGACGAGGTCAGGTTGCGCCTTCCTGGACAGAGACGTAGTACTGGAAGCACGTCAACAACTGCATCCTCAAACACAACTCTGCCTCTCACCACAAGTCGTGGTGGCTCTTCAGGTCGCATGGGTGCTAAGCCTTGCATAGCCTGGGCATTTTTTCAGATCGATAAAGATGACCCAACTCGTGTTATCTGTAACATTTGTCAGCAAAAGCTAAGTAGAGGCCAAAAAATACATAGTTTGAGTACTTCATGCATGAACCGGCACATGGACATGAAGCATAAGTTGCAGTGGGAAGCTCAGTGTGCTACAATGCGGTCTAGCCGGCCGGGCCAACCACCGTCTGCCATATCTTGTGCATCCGCGGCCTCTTCATCCTCTGTGACTGGGGGGACAGCAGTCACACCTGTTTTGGGGCGCAGACCTGCCACCTCTTTACCCGCAACAGCCAGCGTGATTGGCAGGTCATCATTTTCTTTGGAGGTGGTAACACCAGCTGGTCTTGAGCGCTGTCCGACATCGATAGCACCACCTTTGGATCAAGGCAACCTAACATGTCCGCCTGCATCTTCCTCACAGACCGGCAGTTTGCCGGGGACACCCTTATCAACCCCGTCTAAGCACAATAGCCAGCCCTCGGTCCCTCAGATGTGGACAAGTAAAAGACCATTTCCTCCTAGCCATGAGAAAGCTAAGAGGTTGAATTTCACCATCTGCAAGCTCTTGGCTACAGAAATGCTGCCTTTCCGCCTGGTGGACACAGAGGATTTTCGAGACCTTATGTCCGTCGCAGTGCCCCAGTACCAGATGCCCAGTCGGCACTACTTCTCAAAGAAAGGTGTGCCTGCGCTCCACCAGCATGTCGCACACAACATCACCGCTTCTTTGAGAAACTCTGTGTGTGACAGGGTGCATTTCACCACAGACACTTGGACGAGTAGGCATGGACAGGGGCGTTACATGTCGCTGACTGGGCACTGGGTAACTATGGTGACAGCAGGACAAGGGGCTGCTGTCCAAGTCTTGCCGTCCCCACGAGTTGTGCGTCAATCCTCTTTATGTCAAAGTTCCACCACTGCTTCTGCCTCCTCAACCTCCTCTCGGTCTTCCACCTGCACCCAAAGCCTGTCTGGTCATGCCACAAGCTTTCTAACTGCGCAGAAGGGATCCTGCACACCTCCTTACTATGCTGGCAGTAGGGCTCAACGTCATCAGGCGGTTTTTACATTGAAATGTCTGGGAAATGTGAGTCACACAGCTGAGGAGTTGTGGTCAGCTCTGGAGAACCAATTTCATGAATGGTTGTCTCCACTGGACCTGAAACCAGGGAAGGCCGTGTGCGACAATGCTGCAAACCTGGGTGCGGCCCTTCGCCGGGGCAATGTCACACACGTGCCTTGTATGGCTCACGTGTTGAACCTGGTTGTCCAGCAATTTTTAGCCCACTATCCCAGACTAGATGGCCTTCTGCAGAGGGCACGGTCGCTGTGTGCTCACTTCCGCCGTTCGCATCCCGCAGCTCAGCGACTTACATCTCTACAGAAGTCGTTGGGCCTGCCACTTCACCGGCTAAAATGCGATGTGCCTACCCGGTGGAATTCAACTCTGCACATGTTGCAGCGACTGTGGCAGCACCGACAAGCCCTGGTGCAATACGTTCTGACGTATAGCCTGGGCCAACGAGATTCAGAGGTGGGGCAAATCACGCTGGAGGAGTGGTCTCAGATCAGGGACCTATGCACCCTTCTGCACAGTTTTGAAATGGCGACGAAGATGTTTAGTGCTGACGATGCCATTATCAGCATGACTATTCCGGTGATTTACATGCTGGAGCACATGTTAAACAGAATTCGGAGTCAGGTGGTGGCACAAGAGGAGGTGGAGGAAGTAGAGGAGGAGGAGTTGTATGCGGAAGGGCTAACATCTGCAAGGTCCAGACGGTCGGCAGCACCAAGGCGGCAGGCATGTGAGGGTGGGGGAGATGGTTTTACCAGGGCGCATGGTAGCAGCCAAACTAGTGAGGAAGGTGCAGGAGCCCAGGAAGAAGTGGAGGACGAACTGATGGAAGACTCATCAGATGAGGGAGACCTTGATCACATTTCTGTTGTGCGAGGTTGGGGGGAGAGGACAGAGGAAGGAAGCATGATTGTTACCTCGCCACCAACACAACAGGGACTTGGTGCTCCTGGATGCGCAACACACATGAGTGCCTTCTTGCTGCACTACCTGCAACATGACCCTCGAATTGTGAGAATTAGAAATAATCCTGACTACTGGGTTGCCACACTGTTAGATCCCCGGTACAAAAGTAAATTTGCAGAAATTATTCCTGCCATAGAAAGGGATGCACGCATGCAGGAGTATCAGCAGAGACTGTTGCAGAATCTTACATGTGCTTTTCCACAAAATACCAGTGGTGCACGTAGTGAATCTCACAGTTCCAACTTGCCAACCGTGGGACCGTCAAGTGTTCAGCACTCAAACCGTGACAGAACCACAGTATCTGCTGGTAACATCAATTTTGCGGAATCATTTCACCACTTTTTTAGCCCATCCTTTGCAAGGCCACAGGAGACAAGAAGTCTGACACATAGTCAACGCCTAGAGACGATGGTACAGGAGTATCTCCAAGTAAACATTGAAGCCACGACTGTGTCACTGGACCCTTGCTCTTTTTGGGCTTCCAATCTGGATAAATGGCCGGAGCTAGCCACTTACGCCTTGGAGATCTTGTCATGCCCCGCAGCCAGCGTTCTGTCTGAACGTGTGTTCAGCGCTGCTGGTGGTGTGCTGACAGATAAGCGCACGCGGCTCTCCACTGATAATGTAGACAGACTCACGTTCATAAAGATGAACAAATCATGGATCCGAAACGACTTTTCTACCCCTGTGTCATCCTGGGGAGAGTAAAAGCTTGATGATTGGTTAAAATCACCCTACCAACCGTTTTAAGCTTTCAAATTACTAATCATGTTTATCTGTATCTTGACTGGAAAATAATTTGGGCTTTGTAGCAGTGTGCAGCACTGATCCTATTAGGCCATCTATACTAAAGCTTCACCAGATTTAAAATTAAAAATAATTTTTAGCTGCATCTAGCCCGGAAAATAATTTTGGGGCTCCGAGATGCGCAAGGCACATAAGTGCCTTCTTGCTGCACTACCTGCAGCATGACCCTCATATTGTCAGAATTCGAAGTAATCATGACTACTGGGTTGCCACACTCTTAGATCCCCCAAACTTTTCGATCAACCTTTTCATTTTAATAAAGACCAAAAAAATGGTCATTTTTGAAATTATAAGCATTAGCAGGTTGTTAGAAACTGAAATCAAACAGTTTTCAACTCAAAACTTTATTCTAGGTGATGTTACATTTTCACATAGGACCCCTTGTTCGAAAGGAGCTTCTGAACTCTCTCGTCCATTGAATTTGTCAGGTTTTGGATGGTTTCTGCTTCAGTTGTTTTGCATGAGGACAGAATGCCCTCCCAGAGCTGTTGCTTAGATGTGAACTGCCTCCCGCCATCATAGACACTCCTTTTAATGATGCTCCAAAGGTTCTGAATGGGGTAGAGGTCAGGGGAGCATGGGGGTCACACCATAAGTTTGTCCCCTTTTATGCCCATATCAGCCAGAGATGCAGATGTTTTATGTGCAGCATGAGATGGTGCATTATCATGCAGAAAAATGATCTTGCTGTGAAATACACGGTTCTTCTTCTTGAACCATGGCAGGAAGTGCTGTTTGAGAAAATCCACATACATTATGGAGTTCATCTTTAGCGCCTTCAGGGATCCTAAAGGGGCCGACAATCTCTCTCCCCATGATTCCAGCCCAAAACATTACTCCACCTCCTCCTTGTTGGCGCTGTAGCCGTGTTTGCGTGGGTGTCCATCAACCAGCCATCCTCCACTCCATCCATCTGGACCATCGAGCGCTGCACGGCACTCATCCGTGAACAAAACAGTTTTGAAATCAGTCTTCATGTAATGTTTGGCCCACTGGAGCCGTTTCTGCTTGTGTGAAGTGGATAGAGGAGGTCGACAGGATGGCGTATGCACAGCTGCAAACCTCTGAAGGACCCTGCATCTTGTTGTTCGGGGGACGTTGGAGGCACAAGCAGCTTCAAAAACTTGTCTGCTGCTATGACAAGGCTTTTTTGCCGCTGCTCTTTCAACCTGACGTAATTGCCTGTAGGAAAGAGTCCTCAATTTGCCCTTATCAGCACGCACACGTGTGTACTGTGAATCAGCTACATACTTCTTGATTGCCAAGACACTTCATCCTGATCATCGCACAATGTTGATTGTAGTCATGCCTTGACCTAAACACTCCACAATTTGTTGCTTCTCAGCAGCCGACACATCCTTTTTCTTTCCCATTTTGGCAGAAAATGTAGGCTGCTTAATAATGTGAGAGAGCCTTCTTAAGTAGTCTTGCCTTTCATTGGACACACCTGCCAAACTAATTAGCACAGGTGTCTGCAATTGCTTACAGTGATATAAAGAGCCCTGACACACATCACCATCAATGAGTTTAACTGACAAACAAACAAATTCTTCCCTTATCACTCCTAAACACTTTTTGCATAATAATTTGGAACGCGGTGTACATGTGCTTTTCCACAAAACACCAGCGGTTCACGTAGTGAATCTTACAGTTCTAACTTGCCAACCGTGGTCTGTATGGAATTGTTCAATAAAGGGCCCAAAATTAAGATAACATAGATGGGAGAGGTCTCTATGAATAGGAATTCCTAAGTATTTGATACCCTGTGAGGGCCAGGCAAAGGGAAAGTTGGACTGGATGGAATCCTATATGGATTTGGGGAGGGAGACATCGAAGGCCTCAGACTTCGCTGCATTGATTTTAAAATTTTACCATGTAACAAAGTGATCTATTTCAGCCATAACAGCAGGGATGGATATATGTGATTGAGTGATATATACTAGGACATCATCAGCAAATAGAGAGCACTTGTACTCGGTGCCTCCCACCTCAATCCACCTAATATTGGGGTTATGGCGAATTGATGAGAGCAGGTGCTCCGTCACTAGGATGTATAAGAGAGGGGACAGAGGACATCACTGCCTTGTCCCATTGGTGATTGTGAAAGGTGATGAAAATGTTCTGACGCGCCCCCTGGGCCTTGGGACACCCGGAGCCGGACCCTTTTTGGTGGATGCTGGTGGTTGTAGTCTTCGTGGCGGCGACCCAGTTCCGTGGTTCAGGGCGGTCAAACCAGTGGCGGAACTATTTATGTGGTTTTCATGTTTAAATGTCCGACTACGCCACCCGTGGATTGCGGTCAGAGTGAACCGCCGCTACAGGGCAGACCACTGAGGCTGGTGTTGTGGGTGCAGCAGAGCGTAGCATAACTCCCCACGGGAGGAGTATAGCCTCAGGGCAGTGTATGCGGAGGATGGGGGTGATGGTGCAGGGCAGCAGCAGTAACGACACGGAGTCAGTGATGCAGTTCAGGGCCTTTACTCACAGTTCTTATTATCCAGACCACGTCTGCAGGTAACGGCTGCCCACGTCGTACTGTGCTCACCAGGTGAGGGGCTCAGACAACTCCCAGATAACTTTGGAGCACTTCACAGGACCCCCTTTGTGTGTCCTTTGTCTGGCCTTTCTTACCAACACTTCTGTCCGGCTGCCTCGGGCCTCCTCTTGGTAAACTTGGCGCCAGTTTCCCTGACCCTATGTGGTGCCTTCCTAGCGGGTGTAGCGAGGGGCTGCGCCACATAAAATGTCAGAGCCTCCGGTTTCTAGCTGAGGGTCGTTTCCTGCCTCCACTAGTTCGGGGACCGGTCTCCCCCTTTGGCCTGACCCCTCCACGCAGGTGGATTCGGGCGTGCGGTGGCGACTCGCCCGTCCGCACCCCTGGGATCCCTTCATTCCTCGTTCCTGGAGCCTTCTCCGCTCCTCTTCCTTCCTTCTCCCTCTTCCAGGCCTGGGCCTCTGTTACTAGGCCCGCCGCCGGAGCAGAGCTCATGCAGAGCCCCTGCTCCCTGCCACTTCTGCTCAGACTTCTCTGCACTGAACTAAGATGGTGCCCACCTTTTATACTCCCTTCTCAATGCACCCAGGAACTGCTTCCTCCCTGCTCCTGCACTACAGGGTTCCCCTTCCTCAGTGTTCCCTCCCCCCACTCCAGCCAGGGACAGGGACTGTCGTGCCCATCTCAGGGGCATATTGGTCGCCCTGCCCCACGGCAATGTGGTGTAATGCATGCAGGTGTCGGGTCCTGATCCACACTCCATCCTTACCTGAGAGTGAGATATCACACCTCTGGGTGAGGTGCAATACATCTTTAGCAACCGAGCCCTCAGGGTGCTACAGTTCCATTTATCTTCAGCCTAGGTGACGTATTGCGATACAGGGCCGTGATTTTGGCTATAAAAGGGTCCCCTAGACCCCTACCCCAAGCTTTTTAAGAGAATCATATATGGCGTGCCAGGAGACTCTATGGAATGCTTTCTCAGCATCCAACGAGAGTATCTAATTACAAATTTTTAACTGCATCTAGCCCAGGAAATACTTTGTGCCTAGTAGCAGTGTCTGCTAGTAAGCGGATTATCCCGGCTGTTAAGCAAGCTGCACCACCTGTAGTTTAGACACTTAATTTTTTCAAAGGAAATGCTTCGGGACCATGGGATACTTAGTGAAGAGCATCAGGAGGCACCCCAAGGCATAGGGGCTGGGACTGGCAGTAGGATGCCTTGCGGTGGACAGCCGAGCTCGATCCTTATAAAAGCTTTTTAACTGCAGCAGCTTTAGTGGACGCTACTGGAGCTGGAATTACCGCGGCTGCTGGCATGAGACTTGCCCTCCAATAGATCCTTGTAAATGGATTTAAAGTGTATTCATTCAAATTAGAGAGACAATTTAAATTAAAAAGCTTAGAGCTGCCTCCACCACAGGGGGGCTCGCTCGACCCACCAGCGGACAGGCACCAGTATTGGGAGAGGGGGGCTGGCCGTCAGGGTTCACCGCGGCTCTGGCACAAACCCGGCGACACGGAGGTGGCACGGGCAGGAGCGGACTGGCCGTGTCGGCTTCTCACTTTTTGGATTTTAGAAGGGCATGACATGCCTATATCTGTGTCTCCCCCTCCTTTTACTCCTCCACCTCTTTTATTTTCGCATGACTATATGTACTTGTCACTTTTCCATGTGTTAGTTATGTCTTCTGAGCAGTTTGTCAGCTTTTGGACACCTTTGAAGGTGTTTTCTATGTGTTTCTATGTGTTTTTGTTTGCCTGCCATTGGTTTTAACGGTGTTCGAAGGTGTTCGACGAACAGTTCGACGAACAGTTCGGCGAACACATGGGTGTTCGACGAACCGAACCGAACTCGAACACTACGGGGGTGGCTCAACACTAGTCATAGCTACTTATTTTTACCCATGTAGGTATGAAAAATGCCACATGTAAAGTTTAGAGAATGTTAAATTATAGAATGTAACATCAAAGAAGAATTCCAGCAGTGAGACAAAATGTTTATTGCCAGTCTTCCAACTGTGCAATTTCTAAATAGTCTGAAAGAAAAAAAAATAAAAGTACTTACAAGCGTCAACTGCAAATATCATGGGTATGGAAGTGCTGGTGAGCTGCTGTAAATACACAGCACTTCTCTAGTTTGACATTTAATAATATAATAATTTTTCTTTTACAATTTGATAAAATCTTTTTTTTTATTTTCCTTGCAAAAAGGTAGCCAGTACAAATAGTTTGTAAAATCCAGATGACATATGACCAAAAGTGGACGGCTGGGGTTTATCTATTACAGCCACACAGATTAATAACTGGTACATAAAATCACGCATACAGCCATAATGTGGAGCTGGGGGAGTAATATGTATGTGCTGTTATGGAACGTCAGCTTTCCAGTAGATCAGTTTTCCAAACTTCTGCCCTGCTAGAGCTGCCCTCGGCAGTATAAGTCCTCTTTTTGTGAAAACATCTATTAAATACTGCCCAGGACATAAAAATTGTCAAAGCTGCCTTCAAAAGAACAAAGAATGTTTCAGTCTATGACTTCCATATAGTTGCCTTCTGCTGATGTCTGTAATTGATGTCTGGACGGTGAATCTGTAGGGGCAGGATACTCCATTCTAGCGCCAGAATATTCGATAGGTATTATTTTGTAACACCATTTATTGTAAAAATGCAAGAAGAGGGAGAGGGAAAAAGGATAAGTCAGCTCACCGGAAAAGTGCACACCAGAAGCTCATATGTACTGTAGATTCCACACGGAGTAGTCTGGACCTGGACTGGACAACACATGGTGAGGAAAAAAGGGAAAATCCAGCGGAAAATGTGATAAAAAGTCTTCCTTTATTTGAACCAATTAAAAATGTCATGTCACACATCCAGCAGGCACACTGGGCGAGCAACGCGTTTCAGCTTACACAGTCTACAGCAGAATCAGGGTGGTGGGTCTGAGTTGCTTGGGCATATGTATCCACCTTCTCGACACACATTGGATGGCTCTTCTGAGAAGGAACTCAGGGGAGTCATAAATTAGGGTAATGTGCACAAGATGCATTTTAACTCCAGGTGAACCTGCTGACTTTTTCAAACAGAAGTTGCTTAAGGTAATTGACATTTTTTTCCCGAAGCATCTTTTGTATAGTTCTTTTGATTATTCTTTTTCCGATGTTTTTGGCCGCTAGTGTTTTTTTTGTAAGGCTTTCCCATGATTGCTGTAATGCCTTTTTTACTGTCGTTTTCAGGTCGTTTTTTTTTTCCACTCCATTAAATAATAAAGAAACCTCTAGCACTTTTTTAATGAAAAACTATTGCAAAACGCTCAAAAAGACATCTAGGCATCTTTTCACCTTTCACATTTACTTATATTGAAAGTACAGAACGTCTTTCGAGCGGACAACGTCAGAAGAATGGACGTCACTGCTTTTAAGTAGTGATGAGCGAGCATGCTCGCTACTGTTCAGTGCTTGCCCGAGCATTTCACTGCTCGAGATGCTTGGCGCTTGCCGAGTATTTCCAGGTTTCTCGGGCGGGAACTTGGGTCCCCTCCCTGCATGTTTGGCGCTCTTTAGAGAGCAAATGAACATGCAGGGATTGCCATGCACTGTAATGCCATAGCCATGTTGGTTGTGGGCATTACAGTGATTGGCTGGCTGCACAGCGTCATCAGGTGTATATCAGACCTGGTGCTGCGTCAGGGAGAGATTTGATTGTGTATCAGATAGTGTAGGGAGAAAAACCATACATTACACATATCCATCTTAACAAACAGTCCTTCTGAGGACTAATCCATCTTCAGAGATATTAGGTAGGCAGGGTATATAGGCAGGCAGTGTATATAGCAGACTGCAGTGCATATAGCACAAGAGGCTCCATTCCAATTCTGCCTTCTGCTGCTGTTAGATATTTCTATACAAAGGCCCAGGTCTCAGGGGTCAGAAAGACGTTTCTTTGGATCTTAATCCTCATTATTTGCTTAAAAAGCAATCCAGAGAACACCGTTTTTCTGTGCCATTTGCTTGTTTTGGTAGAGGTGCTGCTGCGTCAGGGACAGATTTGCTTGTGTATTAGGTAGTGTAGGGAGAAAAAACGTACATTACACATATCCATCTTAACAAACAGTCCTTCTGAGGACTAATCTATCTGTAGACATATCAGGCAGGCAGGGTGTATAGGCAGGCGGTGTATATAGCAGACTGCAGTGCATACAGCACAAGAGGCTCCATTCCAATTCTGCCTTCTGCTGCTGTTAGATATTTCTATACAAAGGCCCAGGTCTCAGGGGCCAGGAATACTTTTCTTTGGATCTTAATCCTCATTATTTGCTTATAAGGCAATCCAGAGAACACCATTTTTTCTGCGCCATTTGCTTGGTGGCACTGCAGAATACAGCCAGGTCCTTTCCATATTAGAGAGCTAGAAATCCAGCTATTTAAAACTGTGTTTTCTCCGTCAAACGGATCACATATACGTTGTCACAAAATACTGCTATTTCTGGCCTCCATTAAAAATTTCCTTCAGTGTGCCAGTGAAGCAATTCACACCAGTTTGCTGTTCAAACTACTTACCTACAGGCCAGGTATTTAAAACTCTGTTTTCTCTATCACACGGATCACATATAAGTTCACTCCAAACTCAGTCATTTGTAGTGAGCGTGGAAGATACTGTCCTACATTTAAAATGGGCAAGGCACGTGGCAAGGGACGGGGAACTGAACGTGATGGTAATGGTGCATGCAGAGGCCGAGGACAAGGCCGTTGGCAAGCCGAAATTGTGCCACAACAAACACCCACATCTTTTCACCTGACACTCCTGTCCCCATTTCTAGGGGACCGCAGCACACCACTATTGAACCCAGAGCAGTGTCAAAAGGTTGTTGGTTGTATAGCGGATAATGCTTCCAGTCTCTTAGCCACCACCACCACCACCCTGTCTTCCACACGGTTAAGTCTCAGTAGCCGTGAGTCTGGACCGCATATTCCTCACCCTGATCCTCCTTCCTCCCACCATGCTGAGTGCCCAGAGACAACTGATCTCACACTTGGACACTCTGAAGAGCTGTTCACTTTTTCATTTATAGATTCGGGCCTCTCGCCCGGTCTACTTGAAGCAGGGCAAGAGGAAATCGCATGTAGCGATGCCCAAATATTTGAGCAGCCACAGTCACACGAAGGCGACGGTAGGAAAGTGTCACAAGAGGTGAACGATGATGAGACACAATTGCCAGAAAGTCAGGAGGAGGACCAGGGTGCGGAAGTGGAAGATAAGGTGGTGGATGATATAGTAACTGACCCAACCTGGCAGGAGGACATGCAGAGCGAGGACAGCAGCACATAGGGGGAGGGAGGCAGAGCACCCCAACAGGCAGGAAGAAGCAGTGTGGTGGCCGCAGACAGAAGGCAGACAACCGTTCCCCGTAACACCAACACGAAGGAAGTTGGCAGTACAACTGTTAGGTCTTCCCAAGTCTGGTTGTTTTTTAAAGACTCTGCCGATAACCCCAAAAAGGCGATCTGCACCACCTGCCAGGCCAGCATCAGCAGGGGTGGCAAAACAACCTGCCTGACTACCACCAGCATGATCAGGCACATGGCAGCAAAGCACCTGACTTTGTGGGCCGAACCCCAGGGTCCAGTAACAGTGTCTGCGGGTGGCACCATTGCTTCTTCCGCTGTTGTGCATGCAAGCCTATCCCCTGTCCATGGTGCATGCAAAGACGCCTCCTGCCCTGCACCTGTCATTGCACACTCTCAAGTAGCAGCATCAGGAAGCACGTCCATGTCCTTGTCCCAGCGCAGCGTTCAGTTGTCCATACCCTAGTCCTTGGAACGCAAGCACAAATATGCAGCCAACGCCCCACAGGCCACACTACTAAATTCTCACATTTCACGACTACTTGCGCTCGAAATGTTGCCTTTTAGGCTCGTGAAAGCCGAAGCATTCCGCAACATGATGGCAGCGGCCATCCCTCATTGCTCAGTCCCCAGCCGCCACTATTTCTCCCGGTGTGCCGTCCCCGCATTACACAAGCACGTGTCCCAAAACATTAGCCGTGCTCTCAACAACGCAGTTACCGGTAAAGTCCACCTAACCACGGACACGTGGACAAGTGCTTGTGGGCAGGGACGGTACATTTCGCTGACGGCACACTGGGTTAACATAGTGGAAGCTGGGACCCAATCGGACCTTGGGATGGAACACGTCTTCCCGTCGCCAAGTATTGCGGGCCCTGTGTCAATCAGGGTTGCCCCCATGGTCTACAGCTCCTGCACCTCATCCTCCTCTGCCTCCTCCTCCTCTTCAGCCTCCATCTCCGAAATGACACATCAGTCACAAGCTGGAAGCACTGCAGCACTGCCTCGGCCAAGTGGCAACAGGCTGTGCTGAAGCTAATATGCTTAGGCGAAAAACCGCACAATGCTGAAGAGTTGTGGACAGCTCTGAAAGAGCAGGTTGATCTGTGGCTCACACCGTTGAACCTACAGCCAGGCATGGTCATGTGTGACAATGGCCGGAACCTGGTGGCGGCTCTGAGGCGAGGCGAGCTCACACACGTAACATGCCTGGCCCATGTACTTAGCCTCATGGTTCAGCGGTTTCTCAAATCCTACCCGGAGCTTGTTAAAGAACGCCACCTGTGTGCCCATTTTAGAAAGTCAGCTTCCGCCGCCCTTGCATTGTTACAGCAGCATTTGCAGATTCCAGCTCACAGACTGGTGTGTGATGTCCCCACGCATTGGAACTCTACACTGCAGATGTTGGGAAGGATTTGTGAGCAGAAGAGGGCAGTTGTTGAGTACCAGCATAAACAAGGCCGTCGGTATTCCGTTCAGACTCGACACATAAGACCTCAGGAGTGGACATGGATGTCAGACATATGTACCATCCTCCAAAACTTTGAGAACTCCACCAAGATGGTGAGCGGCGATGATGCCATAATTAACATCATCATCCCGCTTTTCTGTCTTCTGAAATGCTCTCTGCTCACAATCAAAGAGGATGCATTGCAGGCGGAGCATAATGAGATGGAGCAAGGAACCATACAGGGTGATTACACACAGCCAAGTCTCATCTCATCCCAACGTGGATTGGGTGACAATGAGGAAGAGGAGGAGGAGGAGGAAGGACAGGAGCTAGTTTCATGCACTATAGATGGTACTACCTGCACAGCTGTCATACCGTCTGTTCAGCGTGGATGGCCAGAGGTCAGAGAGGAGGAGGAGGAGAGCATGATCAGTCATCCTCTTGGTGAGGACACGGAAGTCTTGCCTGTTAGTAGTCTGGCACGCATGGCTGAGTTTATGTTACGCTGCCTTTCCCATGACCGTCGCATTCTCAAAATTTTGGGTGACATTCATTACTGGTTGGTGACACTTCTAGACCCACGCTACAAGGAGAACTTTATATCTCTTATTCCTGAGGCGGACAGGTCTACAAAAATGGGGCAGTACCAATAGGCCCTTGTTGTGGAACTATTAAAAATTCCCATCTGAAAACGCTGGCGGTAGAGGTCACACTTGGTTGTTGGACAACCAAGGAGTACAGGCGAGAGAGACACAACTTCAATCCAGCAGAGGCAGGGGAACACTGTCAAAGTTCTGGGAGAGTTTTCTCATACCCTCCCATCGGACAGGCCCTGAGGCGTGGGGTACTCTCACAAGGAGTGCAAAGTTTGGGAAGATGCTGAGGGAGTACCTTGCCGACCGTACCAACATCCTCCGTGATTCCTCTGTGCCTTATAATTATTGGGTATCCAAGCTGGATACGTGGAATGAACTGGCTCTCTATGCCTTGGAGGTCCTGGCCTGCCCTGCCGCCAGCGTTTTATCAGAGAGGGTTTTTAGTGCCGCTGGTAGAATTATAACTGATAAGTGCATCTGCCTGTCAACTGAAAATGCTGACAGGCTGACTCTTATAAAAATGAACAAGGGCTGGATTGGGCCAGACTTCTCAACACCACCGAATGATAGCAGCGTGACATAAACTCAAATCCAGTGTCTTTTCTTGGGACGTGTATTCCCATGCACCTTTTCACACCCACACATGGGTATACGCTTCCTGATTTTGTCTATTTGCTCTTGTTCTCCTCCTTCTCCTCATCCTCCACCACCATATCACCAGGGTGTTTTCATGCACCGTCTCTTTAAAAAAGCCGGCCTGCAATTCAGCATCGGTACCCGACAATTTAGAATAGAAAGAATAGAGCATCACACATAGATTAGATAGATAGAAACATGTCAGTCACATATATAATACGTACAGTGATAGTGTTGATTACTGTACTTGTCATTTAGTGTTAAAATAAAGGATTTATTAAAAAAAAAATTGGTGCGGGGTTCCCCATAATTTTAGTCTCTAGCGGAGGTTGAGCAGACGGCTGGGGCAGATGTTTGAAGCCTGGGAAGGGGGTAATACCCACGGAGCTTCCCAGGCTACTAATATCAGCCCCCAGCTGAATACCTAGCCTTTACTAGCTATGAAAATGGGGAACCCCAAAAAAATGACATGGGGTCCCCCCTATTTTAATAGCTAGCAAAGGCTAGGTAGCCAGCTGGGGGCTGATATTAATAGCCCAGGAAGGGTGCCATGAATATTGGCCCCCACCCAGGCTAGAAACACCAGCCGTCAGCCGCCCCAGACATGGCGCATCCATAGGATGCACCAATTCTGGCACTTAGCCTCGCTCTTCCCACTGCCCTGTAGCGGTGGCAATGGGGTAATGCCAGCTGACATCAAGCCCAGGTTAGTAATGGAGAGGCGTCTATAAGACACCCCCATTACTAACCCCATAGTGAAAGTTAAAAAAAACACAAACACCCAGAATAAAGTCCTTTAATTGAAATAAACACACAATTCTTTATTGTTCTAAATTAAACCATACTTACCATCACGCCCATTCCAGCTGAAGCCAATGTCTTTTGCAATAAAAGTAAAATAATAAAGCAACCTCATCCTTACCTTTCCATGGTTCCCAGGACAGCTTCAGCTCTGCTACATTCACATGACAGTCTGGATCGCAGCCGAAAGATGCCATCCAGCTTGCCATGCCGCAGACACTGAGAAGCGCAGGCATGCTTGCGCTCCTCGGTGTCTGGCTGTGACGGCATCCAGATGAGCCGAGTTCATGTCCAATGAACTCAGCTCACCTCATGCATGTCACTGACAGCGTGGGAGAATTCTACTGCGCATGCGGTGAGAGAATTCTCCTGCGCATGCAGTGAGCGCAGGAGAATTCTCCCACGCTGTCAGTAGTGAGCGCAGGAGAATTCTCCCACGCTGTCAGTGACGTGCATGAGGTGAGCTCATGTCCAATGAATTCAGCTCACCTCATGCACGTCATTGACAGCGTGGGAGAATTCTCCTGCTCTCAGGGCTTGAGCAGGAGAATTCTCCAACGCTGGGATGGCATTGAGATGACAGGCTGGATCCCAGCTGAACGCTGCCATCCAGCATGCCATCCTTCATAGACACTGCAGAGCACAGGCATGCTTGCGCTCTGCAGTGTCTCTGAAGGATGAAAAGCTGGATGGCAGCGCTCAGCAGAAGACATTGCAGAAGACATTGGCTTCAGCTGGAATGGGCGTGATGGTAAGTATGGTTTAATTTAGAACAATAAAGAATTGTGTGTTTATTTCAATTAAAGGACTTTATTCTGAGTGTTTGTGTTTTTTTTTAACTTTCACTATGGGGTTAGTAATGGGGGTGTCTTATAGACGCCTCTCCATTACTAACCTGGGCTTGATGTCAGCTGGCATTATACGCTGACATCAACCCCAGCCCTATTACCCCACTGCCACTCTACAGGGCAGTGGGAAGAGCGAGGCTAAGTGCCAGAATTGGCGCATCCTACGGATGCGCCATTTCTGGGGCGGCTGACGACTGGTGTTTCTAGCCTGGGAGGGGGCCAATATTCATGGCACCCTTCCTGGGCTATTAATATCAGCCCCAGCTGTCTGCCTAGCCTTTGCTAGCTATTAAAATAGGGGGGACCCCACGTCATTTTTTTGGGGTACCCCATTTTAATAGCTAGTAAAGGCTAGGTATTCAGCTGGGGGCTGATATTAGTAGCCTGGGAAGCTCCATGCATATTACCCCCTCCCCAGGCTTCAAACATCTGCCCCAGCCGTCTGCTTAACCTCCGCTAGAGACTAAAATTACGGGGAGCCCCACGCCAATTTTATTTTTAATAAATCCTTTATTTTAACACTAAATGACAAGTACAGTAATCAACACTATCACTGTACTTCTTATATATGTGACTGACATGTTTCTATGTATCTAATCTATGTGTGATGCTCTATTCTTTCTATTCTAAATTGTCGGGTACCGATGCTGAATTGCTGGCCGGCTTTTTTAAAGAGACGGTGCATGAAAACTCTATTATTTTTTTTAATAAATCCTTTAACACTAAATGACAAGTACAGTAAGCAACACTGTCACTGTACTTCTTATATATGTGACTGACATGTTTCTATCTATCTAATCTATGTGTGATGCTCTATTCTTTCTGTTCTAAATTGTCGGGTACCGGTGTATGCCGCTGCTGAATTGCCGGCTTTTCATGTAATACATTCTACATTATTCTTAGTTGTTTTCCTTCATGTAGAATTAACCTACAAGGAAAGAAAGGGTTTATTTTCATTCCGATATTTGTGTCCTATTGACCTGCATTGGTTTCCGGTATCAGAATCGGCGATATCCGATATTTTTTGGGTATCGGTCCGATCCAATCTGATCTGATATTTCCCGATATCGGAAGGTATCGCTCAACACTGCTTGCGACCGTTACCTCTGACTTCTGGTCAGTCAGAGGTCGCAATAAAAAGAAGGTGGCCCGGGACCAGAGCAGTGCTGGGAAGAGCTGATAAGTATGAGAGTAGGTGCAAGGAACTTAGTTTAGCAGCACCACTCCAGCTCTAAAATCACAAAAAAAAGCGCTGGAGTGCTGATTTCAAACATGAGATACCAAAAAGCGCAGAGTCATAAACACATGTAAAAAATGCTAACAACCTCATTTATCTAAGGCTACATTCCCACGATCAGCTTTTGGTGAATGTTTGATGTTGCAGATTTCTGCACCTATTAGGTAAATTACGTTTCTTGTGTTTTTTCAATGCGTTTTTTTGGACGGTTTTTTTACATGTGTTTTTATTGCGTTTTTCACGCCGTGTTTTCTGTTTCTTATTGCTATGTCATGTTTTAAATAAAACGTCTTTATTTTTTGTGCTTCCTGTTATTTGGCTTTGACAAAACTTTACTGATACTGTCATCTGCGGATTACATGCATTTTTGGTTCGTTTTCTCTTCAGAAATGCACTAAAACGCATATACATTTTTTGCCTGCAAATTTTCTGCATCTAATGCAAATTTATGTGAAAAATCCTTACATAAAACTCATCGTACTCACAATGGAATTTGATATGCTGCAGATTTGAAACACGCACCGCAGGTCAGTTTCCCCTGAGTAAAATAAAAAAAACAGTGGGCATGAGATTTCAATAAATCCCATCCACTTTGTGGAACTGAAAGACGCTGTGTTTTTGATGCAGTGAAAATACGAAGTGTCAGGCTACTTTCCCACACTGAGCTTTTAGTGCGTTTAACGCTGCATATTTTTGCTGCTTTAAAAACGCAGCGTCTTACAGTTCCAGCAAAGTTGATGGGATTTCAGTGGGGATTTTACCCATAGACTTACATTAGATGCGGAAGATCTGCAGCAAAAAAATGCACATGCATTGTAAGTGCTTTTCCACTGAGGAAATGCATCAAAAACACATATTTTTGCACCGTGTTAGCCAGTAGATAGAAAAATATTAAGATTTGAGAGTCCTCAGTGGTTGATACCGTTTAATGGCTAACTGAAAAGATGGTAACAGGTTGCAAGCTTTCGAGACTACTCAGGCCTCTTCATCAGGCATAGTATGTGACTCTTCAGATTTTGTGTTATATTTCCATTGTGTATAAATATGTGATTCATCAGATTTTGTGGTATACTATGCCTGATGAAGAGACCTGAGTAGTCTCGAAAGCTTGCAACTTGTTACCATCTTTTCAGTTAGCCATTAAAAGGTATCAACCACTGAGGACTCTCAAATCTAAATATTTTTCAAAAACGCATGTAATTCACACCGACGTATGTCAATAAGGTTCAATGAAATCAAAATACCAGAAAGTTTCAAAAACAAGCATTATTTAAACCATGACACACCAAACAGAGACAAAAACTGCAGCATCAAAAATGCATCTTAAAAAAACGCACACTAAAAAAGCAATGAAAAAAAAAGCAAGAAACCTAATTTAAATAATAGGGGCACAAATGGTGCTGAAATTCTTTAACATCAAAAATGCACCAAAAGCTCATTGTGGGAACGTAGCCTAAGGCCACATTCACACTTTCAGTATTTGGTGAGTTTTTTAACCTCAGTATTTGTAAGCCAAAACCAGGAGTGGGTGAAAAATGCAGAAGTGATGCTCTTGTTTCTATTAGGCTACATTCCTACAATTAGCTTTTAAAGTTGCAGATTTTCTGCACCTATTATTTAAATTAAGTTAGTTGCGTTTTTGTGTGCGTTTTTTTAACATGCGTTTTTTTTTTGCGTGTTTAACCCTGTCTTTTTTGTCTCTGGCGTGTCATGCTTTAACCCCATAACGCTCAATGACGGACACTGCACAGCATGAGCAGGTGTAAGTTACTGCTCCTTGCTGTGCAGTGTCTGTCATAGCTTTGAACTGGCACAGTGTGTAAACACGCTGCGCCAGTTCAGTGCCAACAGACTGAACGGCACGAGATGCCGTTGGTCCCTGCACCCAGATCGCTGCTATCGGTCAGTCAATCTGACTGACCAATCACAGCATGATGGAGCAGGAGACGCTGAAATTTCAGCGTCTGCTGCCCGACCAGTGCCGGAGCTCAGCGCTGCTGGTGGCTAAGCTCCAGCACTAAACAGCCAGGAGCGGCGTCATCACCGCTCCTGGCTGTTAACCCCCTGAATACTGCGATCGAGCGCGATCGCAGCATTCAGGAGACAGGCAGAGGGCTGGGAGCTCCCTCTGCCTTCAGTTAGGCGCCCCCGTGACGTCATCGCGGGGGCCCATCCGTTGCCATGGTGGCCAAGGGTCGTCATGATGACCCCCAGGTCACCAAGCTACGGAAAGCTCCTGAAACCAATGCACGGCATAGTCTCAGGAGCTTTCAATAGAGGCATAATGTATTGCAATGCTAGTGCATTGCAGTACATTATACCGATGAAAAAAGTGAAAGTCCTATAGTGGGACTAAGTAAAAAAGTTTAAAAAAAAAAAAAAAAAATTGTAAAAATCTAAAAAAAAATGTATATATATTACACTAATAAATACACATTTTTAGGTAATAAAAATAAACAAAAAAGTACACATATTTGGTATTGCTGCGTCCGGAACAACCCGATCTATAAACGTGTCACACTAGTTAACCCTTTCAGTGAACAGTGTAAAAAAAAAAGAAAAACACTAGAAACTATGAATTTTCATCATACCGCTGGATAAAAGTGGAATAAAACGCGATCAAAAAGACGGATGTAAATAAAAATGGTACCGCTGAAAACGTCATCTTGTCCCGCAAAGTCAAGCCGCCATACAGCTCCATCAGCCAAAAAATTAAAAAGTTACAGTGCTCAGAATAAAGCGATGCAAAGATAATTATTTTTTCTATAAAATATTTATTATGTAAAAGTGCAAAAACATAAAAAAAATGATATAAATGTGGTACCGCTGTAAACGCACTGACTCGAAGAATAAAGCTGCCTTATCAATTTACCACACAAGTAACAATAACTACAACAAAAAATCCTGAATTGTTGGTTTTTGTTCATTCTGCCTCCCAAAAATCAGAATAGAAAGCGATCAAAAAATGTAATTTGCCAGAAAATGGTACCAATAAAAACGTCAACTCGTCCCGCAAAAAACAAGCCATCACATGACTCTGTCGGCCAAAATATGGAAAAATTATAGCTCTCTAAATATGGAGATGGAAACATTAGTTTTTGCAAAAAAAAGCGTCTTTTAGTGAGTGACAGCTGTCAGTCATAAAAACCCGATATGAATCTGGCATCGCTGTAATCGCACCGACCCGAAGAATAAAGTCGCCTAATCACTTTTATACTGCACGAGGAACGGCGTAAAAGATAAATAAAACCAATTCTTCAGCTGCTGCTGATTTGTGTATTCTGCCTCCCAAAGATCGCAGTATTCCTTGGCGCACATTCATCCTGCGCTCTGCACTGAGTGCTTACACTGGGGTTTCCGTGTAAATCTCTGAAATAAGTGATTCAGACGGAAACCGCTGATGGAAGATTCCCTGTAATGGGGCAGATGGAGGCACTGTGGATGGCGTCTGACCTTTGATCTGGCGGTGTCCATCTTTTTAGGCGTAAATAAAAGTGCAGTCAGCCACAATTTTGTGCACCTCTGAAAAGATGGATAACGCTGAATAGAGGCCAGACGGAGTCCAGAGTAACTCTGCTGCCTCATCTCATTATAGTGAATGGATCCCTCCGGGGTTTCATCTGGATCACGTCATTTGGAGATTTAGATGGAAACCGAAAAGTGAGTGCTCAGCATAGAGAACAGGATAAATGTGATCTAAAATGTAATAAAAGCCCCCACTCAGGTCTGTCATGTGTTAATGGAAATATAGGGGGCTTGCACGTTACTGTTAGTACAAAGGCTCTGGAAAAGCAATATGGCTCCTTGCCCCCCAAAAGAAAATCAGCAAATTCTATGCTCCCAAATCCAAATCCCCCCTCCCTTTTGAGCACTGCAGTTTGTCTAAACCACATTTAGTATCCACATGTTTGGCAGAGGTATTATTTCCAAAGTGAGGTCACTTGAGGGGGGATTCTGCTCTTCTAGCATTTATGGGCTCTGTATATGGAGTCCACAAACTATTCTAGGAAAATCTGCGCTCCAGGAGGCAAATAGTGCTCCATCCCTCCTGAGGTGTCACCGTGTGACCAAGCAATACTGTACAGCCACATATGGGGTATTGCCACATTCAGCAGAAATTATGGGACAAATTTTGGTGCCATTTTTATCTATTATCCCAGTGTGAAAATGTCAAATCTGGGGCTAAAACAAAATTTTTGCGGTAAAAATTGAATTATTTTTTCCTCACTGCCCAATGGTATAAAATTCTGTGACACACCCTTGGTGTCAGTATGATCACTGCACCCCTAGATGAGTTCATTGAGAGGTGTAGTTTGTAAAATGGGGTCATTTATAGGGGAATCTGCTGTTACGGCACCTCAGGGGATCTTCTAGTGGGTCATGGCACCCTCAAACCATAACAGTAAAATCTGTACTATAATACGGTGCTCTATCCTTTCTGACCTTTGCACTGTGCCTCAAAAGAAGTTCCAATTACATGTAGGGTATTGGCATGCTCAGGAGAAATTGCACAACAAAATGAGAGGTCGATTTTCTCCTGTTACCCATGTGAAAATAAAATATTTGGGGCTAAAAGAAAATGTTTGTGATTTTTTTTATTTTCACGGCTCTACGTTATAAACTTCTGAGAAGCACCTGGGGGTTCAAAGTGCTCACCACACATCTAGATAAGTTCATTGAGCGGTCTAGTTTCCAAAATGGGGTCACTTGTGGGGGGTTTCCACTGTTTAGGCACATCAGGGGCTCTCCAAACGCAACATGGCATTCGCTGATTATTCCAGCAAATTTTGAATTCAAATAGTCAAATGGCGCTCCTTCCCTTCCGAACCCTGCCGTGCGGCCAAACAGTGGTTTTCCGCCACATATTTGTATCGGCATGCTTAGGAGAAATTGCACAATACATTTTGGGGTCCATTTTTATCTGTTACCCTTGTGAAAATAAAAAAAATTTGTTCTAAATTTAATATTTTGTGAAAAAAAGTTAAATGTTAATTTTTTTCTTCCTCATTGCTTCAGTTCCTGTGAAGCACCTGAAGGGTTAATAAACTTCTTGAATGTGGTTTTGAGCACCTTGAGGGGTGGAGTTTTTAGAGTGGTGTCACTTTTGGATATTTTCTGTCATATAGACCCCTCAAAGTCACTTCAAATGTGATATGGTGCCTAAAAAAAATGGTTTTGTATATTTTGTTGGAAAAATGAGAAATCGCTGGTCAACTTTTAACCCTTTTAGCTCCCTAACAAAAAAAAATTTGGTTCCAAAATTGTGCTGATGTAAAGTAGACATGTGGGAAATGTTATTTATTAACTATTTTGTGTGACATATCTCTCTGATTTCAGGGCGTAACAATTAAAATTTTGAAAATTGAAAAATGTTAAAAAGTTTCGCCAAATTTCCATTTTTCACAAATAAACGCAAGAGTTATCGAAGAAATTTTACCACTATCATGAAGTACAATATGTCACGAAAAAACAGTCTCAGAATAAGGGGGATCCGTTGAAGCGTTCCAGAGTAATTACCTCATAAAGTGACAGTGGTCAGAATTGAAAAAATTTGCCTGGTCATTAACCTACAAAGTGGCTTGGTTCTTAAGGGGTTAAATAAAGCTGCTTTGTTTTTGATAGTTATTGTTTATTTTGCAACTTTACTGCTACACTTTGTGTGGATTACATACGCTTCTGATGAATTTCCACCTCTGAAACCGACTAAAAACACATGTGCGTTTTTTTGTTGCAGATTTTCCGCATCTAATCTAAGTCCATGGGGAATATCTGTGCTGAAAACTCAGCGTACCCGCAAGAGAGATTGACATGCTGTGGATTGGAAAAATGCACCACATGTCAGTTTACGCAGCATTAAAAACAAGCAGAGTTGGCATGAGATTTCTATAAATCCCATACACTTTGCTGGAATCGTAAGATGCTGTGTTTTTGATGCAGCAAAAACACGCAGTGTCAAAAACGCACCAAAAACTCATCATGGGAACGTAGCCTTAGGTAAACTATGCCCGACCAATTTGTCTCCTCCCAACGTTTTTACATTTGCAATTGTGTATATTTTCATGAACTCATATGAACTTTTTTTGGTTCAGTTTCTATTTTTTAGACATAAAAACCTTTTTCCACAAAATAATTTGATCAAATTGCCCTTTTTTCCAAAAAGATTTTAAGGGTTCATGTATGTCTTGCATGGGTGGCCTAACACCTTGTATTGTTCATGCTTGTATGGTGGAAACAAAGCTGAACTTTTTGATCCTGAAAAACACAGCAAGAAAAGCAGCAAAAAAGCCAGCAAAACCTGATTTTTGTCTACAGCTTTTTTTATTGCCAAGAGATCAGGTTTTGGCTGCAGAAGAAAAGCAGCAAAAAAGGAACGTGTGAGCATAGCCTTGGCTTGGATCATGCTGACATAATTGAGGGGCCAAATCCTCAGGTAGAGGTTGTATGAATTAATACAAAGCCTATGTTTAGACTTTCTCCTTTACCATTGTAATAAATGCTGAACATTTATTAAGTGAACAGTAAACTATAAACTATTGCACAATAACATGAGAATGAGAAACACATACTAAGAGGAGACATGCAAATTACCTATTTGCAGAGGCAGTAAAAAGCCCATAAGCAGAAATACTAAGTGAGGGGCATAAGATGAGCAACAGTCCCCTGAAACAGAACCTGAATGAACATCACAGCCAAGGGTTAATAATGTACAATTAAAGGTTATAACTATAGGGAAAATATATATTCTTGTACCGCATTAGCCAGTAGATAGAAAAATATTTAGATTTGAGAGTCCTCAGTGGTTGATACCTTTTAATGGCTAACTGAAAAGATGGTAACAAATTGCAAGCTTTCGAGACTACTCAGGTCTCTTCATCAGGCATAGTACACCACAAAATCTGAAGAGTCACATATTTATATACAATAAGACACACAAGGAAAAAAAAAATATTCAATAGGTAAGACAGGTGATGAAAAGCAGAGTAGTCTCGAAAGCTTGCAATTTGTTACCGTCTTTTCAGTTAGCCATTAAAAGGTATCAACCACTGAGGACTCTCAAATCTTAAGGTTATAACTAGTAATGCTCGGCCGGCTTACCCAGAGCTGATAACCTAGCATAACCACAGACTCTACACACAGAGGATAAGGCAGCACATATGGGCCCCACATGCAACCTTTGCACCGAGGAGAGGTTGAAGCCTAGTAAAGTACTGACCATTGTGAATGCTATAGTTATTATTAATGTTAATATGTGCTAAAAAGACCCTATTATATTAATCAGGTTTCCGTGTTGAATACATTTTTTTTAAATTCTTGGCAATTTTTTTTCATATCATGTTCTATATTAACAATGACAGGCAGTATGAGTCTAAAAAATCCACAGTGGCCAGTGTGAAAACTGCAAGTTTACTCATTTTGATTGCTCAATTTTTTTTCACAATACATCAATGTTTTTTCTTTCACATCACTATCTGTATTAAGTAAAATTAGCAATCTTGCATTTTTTTTTACACTGGTCACTGTTTTTTTTTTAGACTCATTCTTTCAGGAACACTTTTCATCAGGCTCATTATCATCAGAAGCTGGATTACAATTATAGGTAACATCTTTATACGCAGCTGATTACACAGGATCCACCAATCTCAATAGTGATGTCCAGCTTATATATGCTCCTTAGATGCTTCAATACAAAAGATAGTCTGAGTCAGTATATTGCAACTAACAGGAAATAGGGATATAAAACAGTCCCAGTGACCAGTGGGAAAATTGTTAATTTTTCAATTCAGAATGTAATATGAAAAAAAAAATGCCAAGAATTAAAAAGAAAAATAATAACAATACATTTAACGCAAAACCCTGATTTAAACAATAGGTTATGATTTCACATTCCCTTTAAGAAGGAGGTACAAGACAAATCAACTTGTGTGTGCCAGTGTGTTGCGACCACCGAACACTTGAAGAGAATAATACAGCATTCGGCTAAGACTATATGATTCACCAGTGTGCAGTACTGAATCTGGGGGCTGATATCACACACTTAATACCAATGGCTGTACCTGTAACTTTGGGATGTCATGGTAGCACAATGCCCATTCATAAATGTAATAATTAATAAAAAATTACATATCTAATAATAGTGGCAAAACCACCAATTATGGATAAAATGGGCTGCAGTGTTTATTAAAAGGCTACCCAAATTAAATAAATATTGAAATTATGAATATACATATAAATAAATTAAATAATCAGGAACCACACAAGTTTATAATATTTATAGAGCAAGCCCAGCCTGCATTAGCGGCACAACTATGCCCTGATAAACCTGACAGTAATAAAATTTTACAAAATTCGGGGCGGTGGTACATTTCTTGGTTAGATGAAAAATATAACCATTTCCTATTATGAAGTTATCTTTCACATATTTTTTAGATCCTGTTTGCATGCTACAATCTGACAATTCTGGCTTATATCCTAAGTCATGTGATAAGGCTCCTTAAAGGGTCACTTGACTTTTAGTATGCTACTTCCTGTAGGTGGCACTAGAGTTCTAGTCTCCTTCCTCTCCGAAGAGACAATTTGCATATTTCCCAGAGGAGCATTGCGGCTTTAAAAGTCTCCTCACCGTGACATGCTTAACATGTCGCTCTCCACAAGGAGAAATGTGTTCCCTTACATACCGGTCTGACGCCTCTCACCCAGCCAAACCAGAACACACACTTTGCACTGACGAGGGGCAGTACCCCGAAACACAGTATCTGCAAATTGAGTTTCTGGTCCTGACTTATATCCTAAGTCATGTGATAAGGCTCGTTAAAGGGTCACTATTGACTTTTAGGATTGCTACTTCCTGTATGTGGCACTAGAGTTCTTGTTCTCTGCCTCTCTGAAGAGACAATTCGCATATTTCCCAGAGGAGCATTGCGGTTTTGAAAGTCTCCTCACAGTGACATGCTTAACATGTTGCACTCCGCAAGGAGAAATGTTACCTCTTAGATACAATCTGACAGAAATCTATCTGCACACATTCAGTATTTGGTGAGTTTTTTACCTCAGTATTTGTAAGCCAAAACCAGGAGTGGAACAATTAGAGGAAAAGTATAATAGAAACACGTCACCACTTCTGTATTTATCACCCACTCCTGGTTTTGACATACAAATACTGATATGAAATACTGACCAAATAGTGAAGCCGTGAACGTGGCCTAAAAGCACCTTCAAGCCTCTTTCACATGTCCTGATTAGTGATGAGCGAGCATGCTCGTTACTCGAGATTTACGAGCATGCTCAGGTGTTTTCTGAGTAGCTTTGGCGTGCTCGGGTGTTATGTTTTAGTCACTCTGTGCTCATAATTTGTGACTGTTTGACAGCTCTAATATATGTGAGGAATGCCTGTTTCTGAGGCATTCCTCACATGTATTAAAGCTGTCACACAATTGCAAATCATGAGCACGGAGTGACTAAAACATAACACCCGAGCATGCTGAAGATACCCGGCGAGCACCTGAGCATGCATGCCGAAAGAATTAACAGAACATGCTCGCTCATCACTAGTCCTGATATTTCCGGTACTGTTAAAACCAGTACCGGTGCTATCCGTGTACTATCCATGTGTTCGTATGTACCATACGTGTGGCATTCGTGTGCCGTCTGTGTGCACCATAAGTGTGACACGTACTGGAATAGAATTCAGAACAGAAATGACAGATGTTTAGGTGTTAGATGTGCAAAGATAGAGGATAGATAGATTAGATAGATAGATAAAAAGATGTCTGTGAGATATATAATTAGTGCTGTGTGTGTATAGTTTATTATACATGTATTTAGCTAAGAAATAAATGAATAAAATGGCATGGGGTCCGTCCTATTTTTTATAACCAGCTAAGGGAAAACAGACAGCTGTGAGCTAGACTTATTATACTGCAGTTCACAGTCGCTGGGCCACAGAGAGTGCAGCGCAAGAGCTGGAATGATGAGCAGTAACGTCATCGCTCATCATTCCGGCTCTCCCACTGCGCATTCCGGTGACTGTGAACTACGGTAACCTTACTGACGTCATTGCTCATCACAGCATGCAGCATGAGAACCGGCAGTAGCCGCTGCTCCAGTCTATGGAGCTTCGTTCTCTGAACGGGGCTCCATACACTGGATGAAGAATACAGCGATCGTTGTGGGACCTCCATTTGGACTATGACGGACTGGTGTGGATTATTTTTATTTTAATAAATGGGTGAAAGAGGCAAATTGTAGGGAAGTGATGTTTACAAATAAAGTACATTTGTGTCTATTTTTATTTCTTTTGAGTAAGGGGTTAGCAATGGGGTGTCTGACAGACATCTCTCCATTACTAACCCCAGGGCTTGATGTCAACCAGCTGCTGACATCAACCCCACAATCCTATTATCCAGATTGCCACCACACCAGGGAAATCAGGAGAAGCCAAGGCTAAGTGCCAAAATTGGTGCATCTAATGGATGCGCCATTTCTGTGGCGGATGAGGGTTGGTCTTATAAGGCTGGGAAGGGGCCAATATTTATGGACCTTCCCAGCCTATTAATATCAGCCTGCAGCTGTATGCTTAGCCTTTGCCGGTTATTAAAAAGAGGGAGGAACCCACGTCATTTTTTTAGGGTCCCCCCTTTTTAATAACCAGTAAAGGCTAAGCAGACAGCTGTGAGCTGATATTATCAGGATGGGAAACTCCATGGTGATTGGGCCCTTCCCAGCATAATAAGACCAGCTCACAGCTGTCTGCTTTCCCTTAGCTGGTTATTAAAAATAGGGGGGACCCCACACCATGTTTTTCATTTATTAGCTAAATACATGTACAGTACAAAACACAAGTACAGCACTAATTATGTATCTCATGGACATCTATCTATCTTTGCACATCCAACACCTTAAACATCTGTCATTTCTATTCTACATTCTATTCCGATTCGTATCACACGGATGGTACACTGATGAACACTTTATGTTGTGGGACATATTGACGTCCATACTGCCAGAAAAAAATGGACATGTCTACGTGTTGGTCACATGGACATGTGTGCAGCCCCATAGATTATAATGGAGGTGCTTGTGTCAGTGTTTGCAGTACGTGTGAAAACTGTCACCACACGTGCTTGATGGGCACTTTTTGCATACCATACGGTCAAGCTGCTCCCACAACAGCTCAATGGGGTTGAGATCTGGTGACTGCGCTGACCACTCCATTACAGATAGAATACCAGCTGCCTGTTTCTTCCCTAAATAGTTCATGCATAATTTGGAGGTGTGCTTTGGGTCATTGTCCAGTTGTAGGATGAAACTGGCTCCAATCAAGCGCTGTCCACAGGGTATGGCATGGTGTTGCAAAATGGAGTGATAGCCTTCCTTATTCAAAATCCCATTTACCTTGTACAAATCTCCCACTTTATCAGCACCAAAGCAACTCCAGACCATCACATTACCTCCACCATGCTTGACAGATGACGTCAGGCACTCTTTCAGCATCTTTTCAGTTGTTCTGCATCTCACAAATGTTCTTCTGTGTGATCCAAACACCTCAAACTTTGATTCGTCTGTCCATAAAACTTTTTTCCAATCTTCCTCTGTCCAATGTCTGTGTTCTTTTTCCCATATTAATCTTTTTCTTTGCCACTTTGCCCTGAAGGTCAGCATCCCGGAGTCGCCTCTTCACTGTAGACGTTGACACTGGCGTTTTGCGTGTACTATTTAATGAAGCTGCTAGTTGCGGAGCTGTGAGGCGTCGATTTCTCAAACTAGAGACTAATGTACTTGTCTTGTTGTGCAGCGGGGCCTCCCACTTCTCTTTCTACTCTAGTTAGAGCCTGTTTGCGCTCTCCTCTGAAGGGAGTAGTATACACCGTTGTAGGAAATCTTCAGTTTCTTGGCAATGTCTCGCATGGAATAGCCTTAATTTCTAAGAACAAGAATAGACTGTCGAGTTTCACATGAAAGTTCTCTTTTTTTGGCCATTTTGAGAGTTTCATAGAACAAACAAATGAAATGCTCCAGATTCTCAACTAGCTCAAAGGAAGGTAAGTTTTATAGCTTCTCAAATCAGGCAAACCATTTTCAGCTGGACTAATATTCTTGTGCAATTGTTTTCTAGGGTTTTCTAAACATCCATTAGCCTTCTTACACAGTTAGCAAACACAATATACCATTAAAACATTAATATTTTCATGGTTGTTGGTGGTGGTTGTTGGAAATGGGCCTCTAAACACCTATGTAGATATTGCAATAAAAACAAGACGTTTGCAGCTAGAATAGTCATTTACCACATTAACAATGTATAGAGTGTATTTCAGATTCATTTAATGTTAGCTTCATTGAAAAAAAATGTGCTTTTCTTTCAAAAATAATGAAATTTCTAAATGACAACAAACTTTTTAACGGTAGTGTACTGCAAACACGGACATTAGGCTGTGTGCCCCTGATGAACTTTTGGGGAGTTTTTGATGTTGTAATTTTCTGCAGCATTTAGGTTGCTTGCACCTTTTCAGTGCATTTTTTTACATGTGTATTTATTGCGTTTTTGGTTTAATGGCTCATACCCCTGATGACGCCAGTTTAGTGAAACATGTTGGGGAGGCTAATGGTTCTCATCTTTTAGTAGCATAGGCGATGGTAGACTCAAACTAATATATATATGATAGAAATATATTGTGGTGATCCATGGCCACACAGCTTATAGATAAAGGCAATTAGTCAACTATCTCCAATATCTAGGGATTATTATAACTGAGAGACTTCTATAAAATATTGACTAATCCCTATATAGGATACCCTCCAATCGCACTATGTGGTTTTACATTTTATGCACTTCTTGCTAATTATTAACTGTGATGGACAAACCTATATGGAAAGTTTTAGGAGAAACTCAAGAGGTTTCACACATTTGCCAGTTTTGATCAAATCAGGGAGTCGATCGATCAGAGACAAGAGAACACACAACCAATTCTGTCTGTGTCCCAGATTTGTCTGCCCTCTGGTGTGTCTCTTACAAGTGGGACACAAGTTACTTTGTGCTTGTCCAAATATATATCCAGACATGCTTGGTGTGGATTACTCTGGTGTTTGTGAAATGGTCTCTTTTTCCCTTAGGCTATTTCCATTCTACCCCTAGTTTGGCCTCTTACCTCAATCGCTCACAATATGTTTATACTTGTTGTTTATTAGACAAAATAATTTATGCATAATAAATGTATTTATTTTTTATCATCAATAGCTATATCTTTGGCTGTTTTTGTTTGAGAGTGGTGTCCTCCATATACATCCTAGTGGACCTTGGTTACACTCCTCTCTATTTTTTGGTGTTAGATTATGGTATTTAGCTATTCTTATAGGCTTAAATTGTCTGCCCTCAGATGCCTGGTTACAAGTTTTTATTACAAACCACAAAGATAAGGAAAGTGGAAGCGGCTTACATTACGTTACCTAAAAAGGAAGATAAGTTGGGAAAAACAAAGTCGTAAATTATGTATTCTGCTGCATTCCTTAGGATCTGGCTATATCTAGTTTTACTATGCTTTCAGAAACATAGGAAAACTTCATACAGAGAAAGCTCTGTATTAGAAACAACAAAATAACACTTATAAAGCTAATATTAAAATACAAGATTATCAATTAGAAATATGAATTGTCTAAATAATAAAGCATAGTATAAATATTTACCATAACAACTGAAAGAATAAAGGTTAATTTTTATTTAGGTCTTTAGTTTAGGGGTTTCTTTTTTCCTGTTGGCATTATGTAATTATTTAATGAATTGCCCCTACGTAGACTCAAGAACAGTGATTTGTCTTTTTCCGAAGCACAAAACAATCCCTACTACACTGGCAGTGCATTGAGTTGGTCAGGCACTGTTTACTTTTTCACATTGGTAGGCAGCTGAGATGGTCAGTAGCGATGAGCAAGCATGCTCGCCACTGCTCGATACTTGATCGAACATCGGGGTGCTCTGGCACGCTCGTTACTCGATCGAGTATCGCAGGTGCTCAAGCGTCATGCTCGAATCCTCGCCTCACACGTTTTGCGGCTGTTAGACAGACAATAAACATGCTGGGATTGCTTACCATACACGGCAATGTCGTAGCCATGTTGGCTTTTCCAATTCAGTCATAAAAAAAAACAAGCATGTGCATGAGATTTATGAAATTGCATAGCTATTGCTGATACTGTTAAAAGCTTTTAATTTGCATAAAAAATGCAGCAAAAAAACAACATGTGAACATATCCTAAGACATTATTTCAGATGTTTTCCTTTTAGTCCCAAATAGAAAAGGCCATCATGAAACAGAAATGAAGACAGTTTAAAGAAGCTAGTGGTTTTTGTTTTCTCCATAAAATCAAACAGTTTTTTCAAAACCATCCTCTTTTTTTTTTCCACTCAATTTGGGATGAACTAGAAGTAAGACTTGACCACTGGTCTATGTTCACATCCATGTGCAGACTAGAACCTAAATCTTCTGAGGAATAGATTTTCCTTTCTATGGTAGACTTGGTGACTGCTTATTCTGTTTTCCCAGCTGAGGAATCCTTGTTACTTAGAGATCCTGCAGACAGGAAAACACAGTGTCTCGTCTATGTTCAAGTTATTACACTCATTTGCAGCCTGTCAAACTTCATTTCCTAGTATCCATGTTGCTAGAGCTTTCAAAATCTGAGCCAGCTAGCAAAAGACATTCAGAAGAATATTGGAATATATACCCAATCTAAAGCTTACCTCTAGTGTACATTATTGGCCCATTTCTCCTCAAACCTAGGGAAACTAGATGTTAAGACCAAGGCATTGTCTGGCTTCACAAAAAGAGCTCCCTGGCTTAAAGAATGGACCAAGTATGTCCCCTGTACAAACCAATATGAGGCCCATTCTTCCCCCCTAGGTAGTCTTTTAGTGTCAGCTGGAGTAGATACTTCACAGGAGGCTGGGGCTTCACTCACTTTTCTTCAGTATCTATCCTACCTCCTGAAATAGGACGTCATCAGGGAGCAGCGCTGCAGTAACTTACCACATCTACTGTCACCGCCAACACCTGATAACATCCAGGTTCAGTAGAAGAGATTGAGATACGATAACAGCAATACCAGATTTATATTTTTTTCTATGATTTGCTATTTTTGCAGACTAAAAACAATATTTCACAAAAATGAAATTGTTGCATCATCATATTCTGGGAGTTGTAACTTTTTCATTTTTTATGCTGAATGAGCCATAATAGGGCTTGTTTTTGCGGGATACTTTGGCGTTTTTACTTATACCATTTTTTTTTTGCATATGACTTTTTTATTGATTTTTATTCACTTTTTTGTGAGTCAGTATGATAGAAAGCAACATTTTTTACACGGTTTTTATTATTTTTTTTACACCGTTCGCCCAAACGGAATAAATAACATGTCAGTTTTATAGAGCGGGTCATTCCGGACTCGGCGATACCAATTAGGTGTACTTTTTTTTGTTTATTTTTGTTTTATCACACGCGCTGGGTTTTGAGTGCCGAAACGGCTTTTCATCATTTGTGTGCGCTTTTTTGTGTTTTTTTTAACTTTTTTACATATTTTATTTCACTTTTTTTTACTTTTTCACTAAGTCCCACTGTGGGACATGTATAATTTTTATTTTGATCACTTATCTCATACACTGCAGTACTCGTGTACTCCAGTGCATGAGATTGTCAGTGCTTCACTGACTTAGCCTGTGAGATCCAGCTCACAGGTCATCGTACCCTTAGTTCATCACATGACCTCAGTTTAACATGGTAACCATCGGGACCCGCAATTCTCATGATGGTTACTAAGGGGGTCTTGTTAACTCCCTGTAACAACTTAAATACTGCTGTCGTGATTGACAGTGGTATTTAAGGGGTTAATTGGCCCCGATCGGTCGCTAAACCGGCTGGGGCCGATACTGTAGGGTGTCAGCTCTCATATGCAGCTGACACCCGCGGAAATTGCCGCCTCTGGGTGGCATAAGGCCCCTTAACGACCGCCGTTTTAATACGTATCAGCAGTCATTAAGAGGTTAAACAATAGGTTGTTTTCTGATGATAGATTCACTTTAACCCCTCAAGGACTGGGGGATTTTTTGATTTTGCGCTTTTGTTTATCCTCCATTATTTCAAAGAGCCATAACTTTTTTTTTTTTTTGCCAAGATATGAGATCTGGATTTTTGAAGGACTATGTGTACTTTTGAATGACACCATTCATTTTATCACGCGATGTACTGGAAAATGGGGAAAAAAATTGTGGTGAAATTGCAAAACAAACCACAATTCTGCAATTTCCTCATTAAGAAATCTTCTATCTTTGTACTTTTACACATGTGACGCTCACAGCCCTCACCCTGGGAAGTGGGGTTACTCGGAGCCGGGCCTCTTGCTGGTGTTAAGTGGATGCAGTCGTGGCCTAGACCCGTTCCGTGCCCAGGGCGGTCACATTAAAAAGATGTAATGGGCTTTCAGGGTTGAGTGGTAATTCGACTACGCCACCTGTGGTGTCTGGTGATGGCCACCAGCGCTGCGGCAGTCCTCTGAGGCGGGATGTAGTGGCAGCTATGGATTGTGCTACTCCCCTCAGGCGGAGCAGGGCCTCAGGGCAGAAGACAAGTATGGAGGGAGTTGTAGTGTAGGATGTCTGGTGCTGCGTGGTGCGGTGCAGAAATAAAGAGTCCGGAGGCCATAGGGGTTGACTTCCAGGGTTTTTACTCACGGTAGAGAGTGCAGCTGCAAGGCTTCTCCCTGCTCCTCACGGAGTTCTGTGGTCACCAGGGACGGGGGTCCGACAATCTCCGAGTAATTCAGGCGCTTAATCAGGACCCCGCACCAGAGCGTTCCTAGACTTTTCCCACTAGACCCTCTCCTGTCCGTGTGTGTTGCGTGACCTAAGGCCGGATCTCCCTCTGGACTATGCACAGAACAAGGGTATGAGTGGCGACTCTGCTTCGCCCGTTACCCGGTGGGATCCTGACTAGGACGTAAAGTGGCAAAGTCAGGTGTCGGGGGCCGGTACCCCTCTTGCAGCCGGAATCCCTCTGACTTGATCAGAATAGCGAGGACAGGTGGCGTATACCGCTCCGTCTGCATCCTCCCGGGATCCTTTTGCGGTGGAGCTACACTCCTAAGCTCCCGGCCTTCTTGGGTATGGTCCTTGACCGGGTTGAGACATACGTTAACTCCAACCTGCCCCTCGACTCAAGGCCAGGGTACGAGGGCCGTGTCTCCATCCGCTGCAGGTTCACCCAGAAGCCACGTTCAGGGATGGAGATCACAATCAAAGAACCATGAGCCAAGATGGCTGTTTATTAAATATGAATTTTGTGGTGTAACCTAAATGTGCGTCCTCCACCCTCACCCACTACATGGTTCCCCCTATCTTTTGGTTCCCCAGTCTCCCAATTTCCAGTAGGGGCAGCACCTAGTGCTTAATAGCCCCCTCTGGTGGGAGAAGTGTGGTGTTGGATGTGGAGGTGGGGTCCTGATCATTGCATCGTTCTTACCTCGAAGGAGGGCTACTACACCCCATTAAAGAGGTGCAGCATCCCTGTGGCGGTCGAACCCTCAAGGGCGCCACACACATCTATCCCCATACTTTACCATTTTGGACTGCCTAAAAATAGATTTCATATACTACAAACAAACAAGACATCATGAATGTGTCCCATACATCTAAACTAATCAATGCTCTGATTTTTATACCTGGCTGAAGAAAAATAAAATGAAAAATTGGCGCTATTTCTGAAGGTTCACTTATATTACCTTATTTCGTTTGCATGTTTTGCGAATAAACCAGTCTTATTGTTAAGATGTTCAACCTATATGGTCTCATACATCAGTATAAATCATAAATAAAATAATATAAGAAATTACTCCTTACTCCACTATACTGTATATCAAAAAACATATTTCTTTATTTAGTATATATACAAAACTTTAAAAAGATTAATCAAAAATAGGGGTAGGTTCTACAGGATAAATATCCGATGAACAATAATGTACTATGTAAACAGATGGTACTGTGTTAAATCCCTTGTACCCTTAAAATTCCTCCATAATTTATATTATACAAAGATAAATATAAAGTTTTGTATATTTACTAAAGAAAGGTGTTTTTTTTAAATGTGTAATGAGTAAGAAGTCATGTCTTATATTGGTTTAATTATTGTCAAGATAGTAGTATAAAAAAATTCAAGTTGTTTTGGATGCTAATACAATTTTTGGCTTTATTAGACTTTCGAGAGGGGTCACCAGTTATAGCTTTTTATAATTTTGCTTCTTTAGGACTTTTGGTTCTTTTGAAGATTTTGTTATTTTTTGTTACTATTGTTTTCCAGCTGCGCCCTTGATCAGTTGGATAGTCTTTTCTGTCCCTAATATGTTTTGTAGCTTTTTTCTTTATAAGATCTTGTTCAATGTCTCAGCGCTAATAGGGTGAAGATTTCTGATGGCGTGGAAAAGCGTTGTGATCCTGCATTGTGTGCGACTGCATAACTCTGTCCTTTTTTTGTATTAATCTCCATATCATCCCTACTGTGCGTTCTGTCGTGAATTATATTCACCTTTAGGAGTATTCTATATCCTCTTTAAATGATGTGGAAAAGAGCATTTTTCTGCTAAATAAATATGAAAAATAAAAAAGATATTTAAAAATAAAATGTCAATATTGTATGTATTTCTTCACCTCTTTCATGCCTCATTGTAATAAACCTGTAATGTAATTTGTGTTAAATTAGTACCTTGTATTTTCATCTTTGTTCATCATTTGGTGAGTTGTATTGGTATGAACTTTTAGATAAGATGTTTCTTTTGTTGGTGCTGCTGTTTCTCTTCTGGATCAGTCAATTCAACTTGATACCTCAGTATTATGCTATTTTCACCCAGTAAAGTGCATTTGGCGCAACTAGGGGACAAAATCAGAGCATTTATGGGTCACAACTGAGGGTTGGTCTATGAAGTGCTGTGCTCTCTTTCCTTTTTTTCTAGCTTTGTATCAAAATCTGATTGGCAGCTGTGAGTAATACCTCCAGTTCTTGTTGTCCCTCTATGTCATGTATATAATGTCATGCATCCAGTGGAGAACCTCCAATAGTGGCAGACCATACAGCTGATATGGGACCTGTGAACTGTTGGGCCATAGGTGCTGTAGGGCATCGTACTGTGGGGGCAACATACCATGGGGCTGGGTCAATGTGGGCTCCTCATAATGTGTGTGTGGGAACTGAGAATTATATATGTGAAATAATGTCCAATACAAAATTATATTGTGCTACCGTGTTAGCCAGAAAAATCAAATTAAATACTAAAAGTATTTAGATATATATTATATTTTCTATACATACATATATATATATATATATATATATATATATATATATATATATATATATATATATATATATATATATGTGGCTAACGGACGCATAGTGGACGGGAGGTATGTATCACAGAGATGGCTGTCCTCTGAATTGTAACCCGGAGTGTTGCCCTAGTGCACATAAGCACTAAGAGGACTATTTAGTGCACCTGGGACCGGGTTATGGGAAGCCATGAGAGAGGGGTGGGTCTGGCTACCCATATACCTCACCTCTGGGTGTAGCTAACCTATAAAATGGAGGCCGCTTTTTGGCACATGGTCTGTGTTTGGAGGGTGAAGGCCTCCTGTGTGTTGTATCCAGACTGAGCCAGTGAGTTAAATGCCATCCAGCCTGTGTGCCCACAGGACTGGCTAACCAGAGACTTTGCCTTAAGGACTCTTTACTTTGTTTTGCCTGCAATAAAGGCTGTTTGTTTTCCTTTTGATTTTGCCGGGTCTATGAAGCAATAAACCAACATGGACATTTAAAGGAACATGCCTTCTGTTTGCCCCCTAACGCACCCAAGTGAGTAGAAACCCCAGAATTAGTGTTAGACGTGCTGGCAGCATTCCCAGCAGATACATGTGACTGCTACAAGCAGGACTGAATGTGCTGAGTGAAGGCCTCCAGCCAGCAGGGGATGCCCTGCAGCATAGAGGAGCTAATAAACCAACTGGTGCAGGCTAATCTCCAGCAGCAACAGCAGGTACAGCAGCAGCAGCAGTGGCAACAGCAGCAGCAGATGCAGCAAAAGCAGCATATGGAGCTTCTAGCCGAGGTGATCCGTGGTAGGGCAACCGCCCCACCCCCAAGTCCAGGTGATGATTCACACGTCAGGAAGATGGTAAGAAGAGCATTACAGAAAATGACCCCGGGGGTGACATAGAGGCCTTCTTGACTGTGTTTGAAAGGGTCACCAAGAGGGAGACACTTCCACCAGAGCAGTGGGCCGAGGTGCTGGCACCATACTTGACGGGGGAGCCCCAGAAGGCTTACTATGACTTAGCTTTGCAGGATGACAAGGAGTATGGTAAACTCAAAAGCGAAATTCTGGCGCGCTTGGGGGTTACGATGACTGTCACCGCACAGCGAGTCCACTGCTGGGCGTATTACGGGGACAAAACCCCTCACTCCCAAATGTTTGACCTTTTGCACCTGGTCCAAAAATGTCTGCAGTCGGAGTCCTCTATGCCTGCGCAGATGGTAGAGTGAGTGGTAATGGACCGACTTGTGCATTCCCTGCCGAGGCCAATACAGACTTGGGTTGCCCAGGGTGATCCCTGGGATGCCGATGAACTGATCGGACTGGTCGAGAGATACCATGGGGTTGAGGGTTCCTTGGGAAGGCAGCCCACTCCATACTGGGGGTCCCAACAGGGGGTGGAGGACCAAAAGGGGGTGGAGTGTCCAAGGTCCAAAGGGGCAGGGGAGGTAATGCCCAAGGTCCCTTCGGGTGATATCATTTGCTGGAATTGCCACAGCCCAGGCCATATAGCTGCCCCCTTGTCCCCTGAGGCCCGAGCAAATGGACTGCAGCCTAGGTCAGTGCTGTTCATACTATGCATATCCAGCCTGCAGTGTGAACTGTCTACCCAGCGAGGGGCCACAAGCATGTCCAGTGATGGAGGACGGTTGGCAGGTAACAGGACTGCTAGACTCCGGGAGTCTGTGACCCTTGTGAGGGCCACACTTCCTCTCCAACTGATCCCAGGAAAGAAGGTTGGTGTATGATGCAATCATGGCGATGCTAATTGACTACCCTATGGCCAGCGTGGACATTGAAATGGCCCACGGTACTGAGTCCCACGAGGTCGGCGTCATCCAGGACTTGTTGCACCCCATTATTATAGGACAGGACTTTTGTTTATTTTGGAATCTGTGGGGGAAGGGTTCAGGGTTCACTGGCTCGAATAAGAAACCAGTTAACGCTGGTTAACTAAAGTTTTTCTTTACTTAGCTGCTTTTTTCTTGCCATAATACAAATTCTAACAGTCTATTCTGTAGGACTATCAGCTGTGTATCCACCAGACTTCTGCACAACACAACTGATGGTCACAACCCCATTTATAAGGCAAGAAATCCCACTTATTAAACCTGACAGGGCACACCTGTGAAGTGAAAACCATTTACGGTGACTACCTCTTGAAGCTCATCAAGAGAATGCCAAGAGTGTGCAAAGCAGTCATCAAAGCAAAAGGTGGCTACTTTGAAGAACCTAGAATATAAGACATATTTTCAGTTGTTTCACACTTTTTTGTTAAGTATATAATTCCACATGTGTTACTTCATAGTTTTGATGCCTTCAGTGTGAATGTACAATTTTCATAGTCATGAAAATACAGAAAAATGTTTAAATGAGAAGGTGTGTCCAAACTTTTGGTCTGTACTGTATATATATATATATATATATATATATATATATATATATATATATATATATATGTGTATATACAGCTCTCTCAAAAATTAAGAGACCACTGAACAATTTTCTATTGGAAAGCATGTAAAGACTGGTGGAAAGCATACCAGGACGCATGAAAACTGTGATTAAAAATCATGGTTAGTCCACCAAATATTGATTTCTGAACTGTTCCTGTGTTAAAACATGAGTAATTTGAGGTCTGAAAGCATTGTTTCTTTTTTAGTATTTTGACGCTTTATCATTTGCTGCAAATAAATACAAAATTTTTAGCTTTGAATTTCAGAAACATGTTGTCAGTAGTTTATAGACTAAAGAGAAAAATCAGAGAAACTGAAATATATATAAATATATACCATATTTTTCGGACTATAAGACGCACCGGACCATAAGACGCACCCCAAATTTTGGGGTGGAAAATAGAAAAAAAAATGTTTTATAAGATGGGGGTCCATCTTATAGTCTGAATAGGTACGGCATCTTACCTGGGGGGCAGTGAAGCGAGGGTCACAAGAGGCAGGGTCCCTCAGGAAGTCAGCGGCTGCAGCAGAAGAGGTCAGATGCTGTGGAGCCTGTGCCGGGCCGTGGCCTGTGTCTGGCTGAGGCCCTTAGCCTGGCCGGTTCCTGTGCGGAGGCCTCTGGCTGGGGCTGAGGCTGGGGGCCTCTGGCTGGACCGGGGCCCAGACCTCTGGCTGGGGCTGGGGCCAAGACCTCTGGCTGGGGCTTGGGCCTCTGGCTGGGGCTGGGGCCGAGGCTTCGGGCTGGGGCCAAGGCCTCTGGCTGGGGCTTGGGCCTCTGGCTGGGGCCGAGGCCTCTGGCTGGGGCCTGGGCCTTTGGCTGGGGCTTGGGCCTCTGGCTGGGGCCGAGGCTTCTGGCTGGGTCCTCTGGCTGGGGCCGGGGGATGTACCCGGCTGCGGTTGGTGCCGGGCTGTGAGCGACGAAGCAGTGCGGCCTGCACAGGTTTCCGGTGTGCGCGGACATCTTCCTAGAGCTGTGATCTACAGGAAAATGGCCGCCGGAGCTACCGGTCCGCGCATGCGCCGGCTCGGGCGGCTATTTTCCTGTAGATCACAGCTCTAGGAAAATGGCTACACGCCGCTCACAGCCCGACACCGGCCCCAGCCCCAGTACCGGCCAGACACAGTTGCCGGTCCCAGCCGCTCACCTCTGCTACCGCTGACGCCGCCACCGCTACCACCACCACCGCGTTCCTGGAGGGCCCTGCTATCCCACTTTACCACCACCACAGGTAACATTCGGACCATAAGACGCAACCCCCATTTTCCTCCCAAATATTGGGGGAAAAAAGTGCGTCTTATGGTCCGAAAAATACGGTATATATATATATATATATATATATATATATATATATATACTGTATATATATGAAAAGTCATGGAATTATGGAAATCACAGGATAGATAGACATGTTAATGATATGCTAAAAATGGAAACAAATTTTTCAAATCATCTTGATTTGTACAGAATAGAGTATGAGCACCACACGCAGAAATCCACGCACTTACACGCCTGGGCATGATATCAATGAGGTTATTAATGGTTGTCTGAGATATATTCTGCTACGCTGAATACAGTTGGCCAGTCAAGTCATCAAGATCTAATCTTGACATCTCTGATTGCAATTGCTGACCAATGATGTCTCAGATGTACTCGATGGGAGACAAGCCCAGAGACACTGTGGGCCATTGTAGCACATTCAAAGGGCACTGTCAGCAGCAGAGAGCAGATCTTGATTATTGACATGCCCATTTGTATTCAGCATGGCAGAACACTCCTCAAACAATCATCAATAACCTCATTGATAGCATGTCAATGCATGTAAGTGCATGCATTTCTGCACAATCTGCCTTTACTCAGTACTGAATAGTTTGAGATATTTTGAAAATGTTATTTTCATTTTTTCATTATTTGCATATTATTAACATGTCTATCGATCCCGTGATTTCCATAATTAAGTACATACGGTCAGATGATGTATTCCAACTATGCGTGTCACAGACAGAAACCAGTACTTCGCATAAGAATCGCAAAATGCCCTCATATCACTTTTTCTGAGCAACAAGACTACCTCTTGAAGCTCATCAAGAGAATGCCAAGAGTGTGCAAAGCAGTCATCAAAGCAAAAGGTGGCTACTTTGAAGAACCTAGAATATAAGACATATTTTCAGTTGTTTCACACTTTTTTGTTAAGTATATGATTCCACATGTGTTAATTCATAGTTTTGATGCCTTCAGTGTGAATATACAATTTTCATAGTCATGAAAATACAGAAAAATGTTTAAATGAGAAGGTGTGTCCAAACTTTTGGTCTGTACTGTATATATAATCAAAAGGAACACAGATATATAACATCCATCCCCTTCAATACCCTCCTAGGATTTTTAGATGCAATAAACCATTTTTTATTGTAATATTTTATCATATGTTCTCTATTTTGTCATTAATAAAGAGTATATTGATATTTATGCTTCGTGTAGTCATAATTGTAGATTTCCATAATTCCAGAACTTTTCCTTCTTGGTGTTGTAATTTCAATGTTGAGGGGAGTATTATAAAAACTATCAAATACATTATCTCTGATTATCCACCATAATAATTCTAAACCTATAAAATAAATAATTTAAGATATGATGTTTCTCACTTGAAAATCAGGAGGCTTTTTGCTCACAGAAAGACCTATAACTTTTTTATTTCTTTGAGCAAAATGCATTTACCTGAATCCCTATCTGACAAAGACAGCTTGTCTCATGTCCACTGAGCCTTGAGGGTGTTGTGTTCTTGAAAGGTTGGAGAATAAAGAAGATTCAATCTGTCCCTTTTTTTCCCAGGGTTGTAAATGTCATTGATACAACACATCTGTACTATGGATCTCGCCACCTTAAATTATGTTCACTGCTTTTAAGACAAAATGTTTGTATCCCAGAAGAAAGGCAAAACAAGACACTTCATTATCTCATCCTTCAATATGGTGTTGATTGTTGAAAAGATATAGAGGGAGCACAGGGAATATCTCTTATCAATGGAGATACTGGACAAATTTTGATGAATTTGACTGTCCAGAGGAGATTATGGCGCATATCCCATGTGTTCCTCGAGGGACTACCAGTGCTTCGCCTAGATGCTTCAGTATAAGGAGATTCATCTTCTGTAATTGGCAGCAATATTTCCAGGGGTGGATTAAGGATAGCCAGGGCCCCGGGCAGATGAGACTGCGTGCCCCCCCCCCTCATGACGGGTCGGGGGTCACCATATACCTGAAACATTATTATTGAAAAAAATAGCTGCCGAGTGAAACTAACCTAAAAAAACAGCCATTAATCTAAAATTTACCTTCAGTTAAAAAAAATACTTTAACCCGTAGTATTGAACAGACCAACTTTAATATGTAAACAAGTCTGTTGCCAATTTTCACAAGGTTTTCATATCAGTAGTGCAACAAACACAGAATACTATAGAAAACATTAGCAATATAACACTTCCATTACAATAGAAACATCAGTCATATCAATAAAGTGTCAAATGCATAACAATAAATAAATATATATTTTTCAAAAGCTGTCAGAACCATAAACTGTAGAAGCAAAGTATCCTCTCACTAAGCCTAAGCTCAAGCATACCAGATAGTTTTGTGTATGTTACTTGTTACATTTAATAGGTTAATCTGCCTTTAACCAAGGGATGTTAGTAAAGATTTGTCTCCGGAAGTGTCACCCATTACCCCTGTATGAGGTTGACCAATCAAACTGGGGGCATGAAGGAAAAAAAAAAGAAAAACCAACAGATTAAGGCAAGACCTCACCTTTTCTGAGTAATATAAGACTCATGTTTAAAGCAATACTCCAGGTTTTTTTGTATTATGGCACTGGAGTAGAGCCACTAATCTAAGTTCCCTGCCCCTAGTCTCATACTAAACAACCGGCATCTTCATCTGTATTCCGTGAGGCTCCTGACGTTCTCCAGCAGTTTGTGACCTGCCGGCTTGCTCCAGTGTTTGCTGGCCTATCAGGAAGTCATAACTCAATTTAAGTCCATAAGATCCAGAACAAGGCCAGCAGCAGGCTGTCACACTTACACTGAGAGCTTCTGACCATTACTTCAGGTCAGTCCAAAGTTGCAGTCACAACATGGCTGTGGGACTGAAGCGGCGCTGGGAAGAGCTGAAGACAGTGGCTAGTAAGTATAATAATAGGGTTAAGGAACCACTAGTTTAGTTGCACCACTCCAGTACTGAAATTAAAAAAACAAACCCTGGAGTGGGGCTTTAACCAGGTCACAAAACTGTCACTAGCAGTGATTACTGTGCAGGTGGAGGAGAGCAAAAGGTGTGTGATTCCATATACTGCTCTGTATCTATCTCAGGCTGTGTGGAATAATGCCCTGATACCTGCGGTAAATGCTGAGCGCTGTATGTGACACGTGCTGATCGGACACTGCAGCTCTCATCTCAGGTCTGTCCTGCTGCTGTAAGACTAGAGCTGTAGTGTGCGATCAGCACTTGTAACAAACAGCGCTCAGCATTTAGCCCAGGTGCCTGAAAGTTATTCACCAAAGCCTGGGACGGATACAGAGAAGTATATATAATCATACACCACTGCACAGCAATCAATAGAAGTGAGTTTTCTTTTAACTAGTTAGACATGAGTATTATATACAGAGAAAGCCAGCTCTCATATCCTCTGTGATTGTGCGCTTTATCCTCTGCCTGACACCTCCTGCATATTATTGGATAACATCATATAGGGGAAAAAGTAAATGTCTCTGCAACGGAGATGATAAATAAAAAAAAGCAATGTTTTATTCATATCTTCAGGCACTTGAATGTGAAGCAACTAGTTCCTCTTTAAAAAGGGAATCGTTTAATAAGATGAACCTGGCCCAAACCACATATATAGGCATGCAGGTCCTTGAAACCTAAATCCAATGACACCTTTATATCTTTTATCTGTTACTGCATACCCAATAAATCAGTTTTGTAACTGGGCTTACAATATAACTAGTGGGCATTGTTTTCCTTAGACTAATTGTTCCACTAATCATGTTATCATGTCCTGCAGGATTGAGTGACATTTGCAAGAGCAGTGTCACCAACAGCTCTTTGTAAATTTCAGCATCCCTGATCATGCACAGTATGCCAGGTGTGCACCTTGGCTTCATCGAAACACTGAGCATGGCAGGGTATGCAGCATGGACGCAGGACACAGCCAGCTGCAGAATTTGCAGAGAACTGTCTGTAAAGGTGGACTGTGTCCTGTGTCATCATTGCCTGTAGTTAATACACAGTGTGCCGATAAAGTTGGGGTGTATATGTGGCACCCCAGGGGTCTGGTTTTCCACAGTAACAGCAATGTTATGTCTGAGAGCAGGTGGGAGGTCTCTTGGTCAGGGATCCTATGCATGCCACACCTCCTGCCCAGTCCTGGGAGGGGAAGAACTTCCCCTATATAAACCTAGGGCTGAGGCAGGGTGAGTGAGTAGAGAAGAAGCAGAGAAAAGAAGCAAATATAGGAAGAAACAACAGGAGCTCTGTGGGAGCAGTGTTACAAGGAGTCAGGGGCTGGCAGCTGCAGAGCTCGCCCTGACTGAGAAGTTATCACCGGACCCGGAGTCCGAGGCTGTGGGGACTAACTCCTATCCAGCAGCAGAAACCGACCGGCAGGGGATTGCAGGTCCTCTGGCCCAGAAACCCGAAGGCCCCGAGTCACCGGCCATACGGGTGAGCACCACACGGTACACTCAGGGACGTGGGCTACTTATACCCGCCTCTAGCAAGGTAGCCAGAAGAGTATCGTTAGTTTGGGAGGCCTACAACTCCGCCTGGCCAGGGGAGATCCCATCTGCTCAAGGACTGACCAGGCCCCAATCGCTAGCCAGTACTCCGGGAGGGTCTATCTTTGTCACCAGTAAAGACCCTGAACTACACAGTACCGTCTCCGAGTGGTTCCTGCTACCCCCATCATCCACGTCGGCTGCCCTGAGGCCATACCCCTCCCGTTGGGGGTTATACTATCACGCTGCACAATCCTACCACCGGCCTCAGCGGTCTGCCCTGCAGCAGCAGCTCCTTAGCTGTACTCAACGGGTGGCGTAGTCATCCAACATCTACTGCTAATACAGCGCCACTTAGTCTGACTCCCTGGGCACGGACCGGATCACCGCCACGAGACTACAACCCTTAACAGATCTGGCTCCGGGTAAGCTCCCGCGTGCGCAACGCAGCGCGACACAGGCCCAGGGGCGCGTCAACTTTTGGCGTAGTCGGCAGGATCTCGTGCCCGCAACCACCGGGTACTGCGTGCCTGAAAAAGACTGTGAAAACTTACCCGTGGTGAAGATTCCCGCCATCCGGCGCCATCTTCCGCTTTCTTCCCGCCATCGGTGGAGTTTTCCCGCCATCCGGCGCCATCTTCGGCCTTCTTCCCGCCATCCGTGGAGTTTTCCCGCCATTGGACGCCATCTTGAGGACGCTGCGCGGGAAGAAGAGGGGCGTGGACTCCGAAAACGCGCGAGAACTGAAGCCCCGCCTCACGTCCGGACGTTGCGTAAGGTCCTGGAAGGAGCCCAGCAGACGCCGACGTCACAGGAGCGCGACGGAAGGTCCTCAACCCTGACAATCCACTGCGGAGCCGCGGCCTACGGAAGAGGATCATCGCAAGGTAGGCCACGGTCCACTAGGGGGGAGAAGGATGTCGGATACGGAGGAGAGCTTCACCGCTCCAACCCCCGCCAGCGCCACCGCTGTTGCGGTCATGCCTTTCACCATGCCCTATATCCCGGGGGCAGCCTGGCTACCCCAGTACTCAGGGGAGTCACATACCCTGCAGGACTTTAGAGAAAAACTGGATAGCCTCTTCCAGGTGTACCCCCTCACAGAGGAGCAAAAAGTAAGCATCCTGGTGGCCCAATTAACCGGGGCAGCCCAAAGGGAGGTAAAGTCCTGGCCACCTGGGGGGAGGACTGTCGCAGGGATACTAACCCGGCTGAGGGACACCTTTGATACCCGCACCTCAGCCGAGATCAAGCTTAGATTCTACGGGTGCAAACAGCGGGCACATGAGAGTATAAGGGACTATGCCCTGAACCTACAAGAGGCCCTGAGAGCCATTAAGCAGACCGACCCTGACGGCGTGGGAGACGAGGACAGGCTGTTAACTGAACAATTTATAGAGGGTTTATATTGCAATGCCCACCGAACCCAGTTGCGGGCAATGGCCTTACAGGACCCTCATCTGGGATTTGCACAGTTCAAGGACAGAGCCATCCGGGTGCTCCGAGAACCGGCACCAGGTGGCGTTGTGACCCACAGACGCCCCACTACCACCTACCACCAGGAGGCGGCGCCCTTGTCGGCAGGGCCTGTGGGAGCTGATGCGCAGGCTTTGAACAATGACTCGGCTCCAGACCTGCACCATCAGGTCCAAGAGCTAGCTAAAAGCGTTGCTGCGCTAACCCGAACTGTGCAGTCTTTACAGGTTTCCACTCCAGGGAAGATCCAGCTGGCATCCGGACCGGAGGACATCCCGTGGCGTCGACCAAGGAGGACCCCACCGGCCAGAGGAAGACCCAGCGACCGATACAACGAGGACGGACGACCCATCTGCCGCCGCTGTAATCAACCCGGACATATGGCAAGGTACTGTCCTTTAAACTGGCACAACCTAGGGTAGAGGGCCAACCCCTAGGAAAAAGATCATCAGGCCCATCAAACTGGCGCGACAAATATGTGGGAGGACGTCCAGTCTTGCCTGTGGTACTGGATGGCATTCCTATGAGTGCCCTACTGGACACCGGGTCACAGGTCACCACCATCCCGTACGTGCTCTTCAAGCAGTACTGGAATGACTCGGATATTACCCGCTACCCTGACGACGACTTGAGTATCATCGCCAGCAATGGTCAGCCCGTGCCACAGATCGGATTTAAAGAGGTGACCATTAAAATTGGTAGAGTTGAACTGGCAGCACAGGGACTGATCATTGTAGACATTGACAAACACGAGAGTCACCCAAAGATAACTCTAGGAACTAATGTAATTGAAAACTGTCTTGCAGAGGTGATTTTCCTTTTACAGCAGGTTGCCAAGAACGCCAGCTCCGGCGAGCAGCGAGTGCTCCAAAAAGAGATCCGGGCACTGATGTGACGGCAACAGGTGGAACTCTCCGGCGGTGAGATTGGTAGCGTGAGAATGTGTGACCCTTTCCCTATTGCCATGCCCCCAAAAAGTGAAATGATGATTTGGTGCCGGGCAGCTATTGGTCTGAGAGGTAGAGATTACCAGGCAATGGTAGAACCAGTTTACTCAGACAGTAGGCCCACCATCTTGACAGCACGGGGGGTGGTTAATGTACGCCATGGGAGGGTGCCCGTTCGCATAATCAATATCGGGAAGAGGGAAGTGTACCTGCCCCGGTATGCCACGCTAGCCAAATTATATACCATTAACCAAAATGCTATACAATCTGTGGAACCCTTGCCTCCATCTCACCCGGAGGAAGGTAACGGCTCTAAGAAAACAATGGAGGACTGGTGTCAGCAACTACATTTGGGTACTGACTCCACTCCCTCACATCAGAAACAGGGAGTCTATCGGGTGGTTCAAGAGTACGAGAGAGTGTTTAGTAAACACCCGTTAGACTTCGGGCGAGTCAAGGGGGTAGAACACCACATCCCGGTAGGTTCCACCAACTGTACCCCGGCTTACCTAATGAGGGCGAGACCTGGTAAGTTACCTGTTGACCTGGAAATGGGAGTCCTGACACCTGAGGACACTTCACCAGAAGCAGACTGGGACACAGAGAGGCAGCAGCAGTACCGGAGAGTACAGGAGAGCGTGGAGCGAAGTCTCTGTCAGGCTAGGGAAAGACAAGAGAAAACTTACAACCAGTATGCTCCCGCTGTTCCCCTGGTACCTGGAGAGCAGGTCTTGAAGAGAAAAAGACGGCTCCACAAGTTGGACGACCAGTGGGAGAAGGACCCGTACACCGTACTGCCCTCAAGCCACGACAACCCAAAGGTCTGTACCATCAGTAAAGACGGAGGGGAAACCACAACCATTGTATCCCGGGATCACCTGAAGAAGTGTCCCGAACAGCTACGGAACCCTGAAGAGGATCAAGAAGACCCTCGACCCGTAGAGGAAAGGGAAGACATGGTTAATACTGTGCTCGGAGACTTCCCTCGGTCTTGGACTCAAGTCAATGGTGCAGTTGTGGTACCCGTACTCACCTTCCTCCAACCAGCATCCCAAGCACCTACGGAGCAACAGGTAGAGCTGGAAGAACAGCCGGTCCAGGAGGCAGAAGACCCCACACCAGCAGACCAGGAGGATCAACCCTCTGCTTGCAGTGAGCCTGCCATATCCCTAGTGAGCCAAAGGGCCCGTAGACCGCTGCCCAGTTTACCCTTAACAGCTCCTACACCCTGTAGTTCAGGGCCAGACAGTCAGCTCCGTAGGTCCACTAGGGCCACTAGGGGCCAGTTACCCGCACGTTGGAGGATTTGAAGTGTATAAATTGTTTTATTTGTGGTTACCTGTTTATTGTTGCTTGTGTATAATTATGTGTTTCTAGTTATTTTTAGGAGTCCTTGGTGGATTTACCGGGAATCCTTTGTACATAGTTGGAGCGTAACCCAGGACGGACTAAAGACTGTTAAGGACTCGGGGCAGGACAGACCCCTACCTGGTTACGTCTCCCTGTTTTGGTGAAATGGACACCTTGCTTTCTTCAAAGACTGCACCCGGTTACGGACATGCCGTGACCACCTTTATGTGTTTCCTTATTGTTATTGTTATATCTTGTTATGTTTTTCTAAAATATGTTTAGTCCCGGAGTACTAAATTTCACTAGGGGGGAATGTGGCACCCCAGGGGTCTGGTTTTCCACAGTAACAGCAATGTTATGTCTGAGAGCAGGTGGGAGGTCTCTTGGTCAGGGATCCTATGCATGCCACACCTCCTGCCCAGTCCTGGGAGGGGAAGAACTTCCCCTATATAAACCTAGGGCTGAGGCAGGGTGAGTGAGTAGAGAAGAAGCAGAGAAAAGAAGCAAATATAGGAAGAAACAACAGGAGCTCTGTGGGAGCAGTGTTACAAGGAGTCAGGGGCTGGCAGCTGCAGAGCTCGCCCTGACTGAGAAGTTATCACCGGACCCGGAGTCCGAGGCTGTGGGGACTAACTCCTATCCAGCAGCAGAAACCGACCGGCAGGGGATTGCAGGTCCTCTGGCCCAGAAACCCGAAGGCCCCGAGTCACCGGCCATACGGGTGAGCACCACACGGTACACTCAGGGACGTGGGCTACTTATACCCGCCTCTAGCAAGGTAGCCAGAAGAGTATCGTTAGTTTGGGAGGCCTACAACTCCGCCTGGCCAGGGGAGATCCCATCTGCTCAAGGACTGACCAGGCCCCAATCGCTAGCCAGTACTCCGGGAGGGTCTATCTTTGTCACCAGTAAAGACCCTGAACTACACAGTACCGTCTCCGAGTGGTTCCTGCTACCCCCATCATCCACGTCGGCTGCCCTGAGGCCATACCCCTCCCGTTGGGGGTTATACTATCACGCTGCACAATCCTACCACCGGCCTCAGCGGTCTGCCCTGCAGCAGCAGCTCCTTAGCTGTACTCAACGGGTGGCGTAGTCATCCAACATCTACTGCTAATACAGCGCCACTTAGTCTGACTCCCTGGGCACGGACCGGATCACCGCCACGAGACTACAACCCTCAACAGATCCGGCTCCGGGTAAGCTCCCGCGTGCGCAACGCAGCGCGACACAGGCCCAGGGGCGCGTCATATACGTACGTCTGTCTTATTGCGCAATGTCAAGGAGGCAAAGATTTGCAAAGAGCCAGTGGTAACAATGCTTTGCAAATAATGTCACTCATGCCCACAGGGGTATACCATGATTAGTAGAACAATTAGTCTGGGGAAAATAACGCCCTCACAACTAGTCCCCCAGTACTTAGCAAATTGCAAGCCCTGTTATAAAATTGATCTTCTGCATAGGTAGCAATTAATAAGCCCAAAAAAGCCTTGTAAGAAGGGTATAAAGGGATCAAGAAATATTTGGTTACAGATTGGAGATCCTGGAGAAGCAGACAAGTTCCCTTTAAAATAAAAATTTATTGGAAATGAATAGACATGACTACTAAATTAACATTTTTTTCCTACATTTCTTGACGCTGTATTCATCAATTATTTGGGATAGGTCCAGGGTTTTCAAAAGTTTGCATTCAATACTTAAAAGAGACAGGTGATTTAACTGTTCTTGCCCCATTTTACTCCTTAGTTCGTTTTTTATTCCTTTCAATTTGGAAAAAGACCTCTCGCCAGCACAGTTTGATACCATCATACTCAAATATATTCTAAGTATAATTTCAGTGTTACAAAATGTCTGAGTAAGGTTATGCTCATGTAGAAATAGAAACAAATTCAGTTCTGTCAATTCATTTTTTATGGTCTTCTCTCTTATAAAGGAGGTGGATTAAAATTTGGAGAACTGAACCAACTCTGTTTCAGTTACACCTGGCATTAGGTCTTCTGGATATGAGCAAACAAGATTGCTTCCAGCTTTTTTTATCTCCAATGGAGAAAGTTTGGACAAATTAGCTAAAAACCCAAATTTGGAGCAAACATCTGTATATGCTCCAAGACGTTGACTCAGGGCACTCATTAGGTTATCTACCAGACTTAGAAAAACTTCAGCTTTGAATTTATCCCTTGGTGTTAAAAGAGTTGCTTCGGAGTTACCATCATCAAAGCGGCGATTTCTTTTCCGAATTCGACGTACAGAAGAATTATACATATTATGGCCACAAAGCTTGACAGCTTCACTTTCATATGCATCAAATTCTTCCCTCAGACTACTGACAAAGTCTAACAAAGACTGAAGTAAAGTTACAACAGTATTTCAATTTAAACCTGCCTCTTGAAGCGACAGATTGGTTTTATGAAATCGATCCAAAATGGCATACCACACTACAAGAATGAAGGTAGAATCAAGTTCACTGAATTTCTCACCCAAAGCCTCAGCCTCATTTTTACATGAACTGAAGTCAGGGTCTGTAGCCATGCTGTCTAAAAGATTACATATTGGCTCATATCCCTTGTACAAAGCTAAAACTGCTTCATATCTTGCTGACCACCTTGTTGTAGAAAGCTGTTTTACAACTGGTAACCCAAGAGGTTTTAGTTTTTCTACCAGCATCCTCCATCTACCAGTAGATGATGAAAAAAATACATAAAGTTGTTCCAAAGTGTTGAAAAATCTGTATATCTCTGGAATACTTTCAGCACTATTTTTCCCTACCAGGTTAAGGGAATGGGCCGCACAGGGAATGAATGTGGCATAAGGGCATACATTTCTAACATGTGCTTGGACCCCATTGTACTTCCCACTCATATTGGCAGCATTATCATAAGACCAACCACGACAATCTTGAATATTAATACCGTTTTTAGAAAGCATATCAGCAATCAACTCTGCTATTTGTTTGCCAGTGTGACCAATAACAGGAATGAATTGTAAAAATCTTTCAACGGGTCCAGTGGGCAAAGCATAACGGACAATAAATGTTAGTTGGTCACAGTTGGAAACATCTGGCGTAGAATCCACAGAGAGCGAGTAAAATTTTGCTTTCTTTAATTCTTGCACAATAAGAATTAATAATAATACATTGGTTCCTAAAATCTGTACCAGCTCTTCACACACAGTAGAAGACAAATATGATGTGTGCCCCCTGCCTTTATTTGCATGTTGTTTTATATGTTCATCTAGAAATTCGTCCACATTCGCCATTACTTCCATGAACCCAATATTATTACCATTATTAGCATGTCATTAGATGAGGTAACTCTGCATGTAACTAAACACAAGTGCTGTAATTACGCTGCATCCAAAACGCTACCATTCCTGAATCCTGATCATGGGCATGTACAAGCAGAATTTGCAGTGGCGTTCTGTATGTAAGGGCAAGGATCCTTTCATTGTGTAAAAAATGTGGGGGATGGGAGTGGACTGAAACTACATGGGGCAAATGCCCCTGCACACTATGTACCCCTGCACCTTGGAAATTTTGCTTGTATATTTATACAAATAATGAAATACATGATGCAAGCAAAATTTCTAAGATGATGGGGGGAGGTAGTACACAGTGTGCAGGGGCATTTGTCTTTATGAAGTTCAGTCCACTCCTCTCCCATCCCCAACATTATGTACAAATTTTAAAAATGACAATGATCCTCTGCCCTTTCATAGAAAGTGCTGCTGGCTGCCCACCCCGTTCCACTGCCACAGTCCACAGACACTGTCTGAGACAGACGATGATATAAGTTAATGTTTGTCTGTGGCAAGTGGCAGGAACACTAGAAGGCAGCCAGTAAGCACTCTGGATAAAACTGCAGGGGACCATCCATTATTCACTGATATACAAAAAACATACTTTTAAGACAGAATACACACTTTGAGACTGAAGCAGCAGGGCTCAGCAGGAGACCAGGCAGACTGCAGACAAACTGTGGGTCACTGTGCGTGGGTGGCGGCTCCTCTTCAGCAGATGCTGCAGGGCAGAATGACACTGGCTCATGTTGTCAGCCATTTCATGAACTTTTAAATAGACCCGCGCCCCTGTGTATGCTGGGCCCTGCTTGATGTCATGTGGCAGGGCGGTCCCAGCATCATTCAAACTACCCGCCCCGGTGGATCTGCAGCTGGCCTGATGGGAGCGGCTGTGTGATGCAGCGTGTCTGTGAGTGGCTGCTTTGAACTTAGGGACCGTACTGCTTGACGTCATGTGGCAGGGCGGTCCCAAAGTTCAAAGCAGCCACTCACAGACACGCTGGCTGCATCGCGCAGCCCTGTATGTGCACTAGCGCCGGCGGGAAATTTAAATGATGTTGGGACCGCCCTGCCACATGAGGTCAGGCAGGGCGGTCCCAACAGCAGCCAGCCACTCACAGACACGCTGGCTGCATCAGGCAGCCCTGTATTTGCAGTCGCGCCGGCGGGAAATTTAATTGATGTTGGGACCACCCTGCCACATGACGTCAGGCAGGGTGGTCCCAACAGCAGCCAGCGACTCACAGACACGCTGGCTGCATCAGGCAGCTCTGTAGTTGCAGTCGCACTGGCGGGAAATTTAAATGATGTTGGGACCGCCCTGCCACATGACGTCAGGCAGGGCGGTCCCAACAGCAGCAAGCCACTTAAGAAACGCTGGCTGCATCAGGCAGCTCTGTAATTGCAGGCGCACCGGCGGGAAATTTAAATGATGTTGGGACCGCCCTGCCACATGACGTCATGCAGGGCGGTCCCAACAGCAGCCAGCCACTCACAGAAACGCTGGCTGCATCAGGCAGCTCTGTAATTGCAGTCGCACCGCCTGCATCACGCAGCCATTCCCATCTGGCCGCCACGGCTGTATATTCACTATCACGGGCGGACAATTTAAATTATGTTGGGACCGCCCTGCCACATGACGTCAGGCAGGGCAGTCCCAACAGCATTTAAACTACACGCCCGTGCTAGTGAATAGACAGCTGCGGCGGCCAGATGGGAGCATCATGTGGCACTGACAGGGCGGGGCGACACAGCATGATTCAAATCCCCTACAGCTGCGGGCCCGCAGCGGTGACCGTGATCATCTAACCTTCGGCCAGCGCGGCTGTGCCTGTTACTGAAAAAAATGCACATTATAATGGGAGCAATTCATGGGCCCCCTGGGGCCTCGGGCCCCGGGCGGTAGCCCGGATTGCCCTCATTATAATCCGCCTATGAATATTTCGTACAGGTGTTAAGTTGCGGAGCAATTCATTCGCTGCTTGTCTGTTTTTGGATGTTTCTTGTTTTTTTTTTCTATAGTTGATCTTATATTTTACATTTGTAAAAGAGGGTTTTATGACTACATCACTATAACATCATCACTATAGACCAGGGGTCTCAAACACGCGGCCCACGGGCCGCATGCGGCCCCTGAGGCTGCTTTATGCGGCCCGCAGGCACAGACCCCTTGACGATCCCGACCAGGTCCAGGAGGAGCCGCCGACAGCAGCGCTGAATTGCCACACAGAGACCGTCTCCCAGCACTGCATTTCCAATGCCAGCCGCTGGCCAATCAGAGGCCAGCAGCTGATATCTGCGTGTCGGCGCAGCGAGTATGACGTCATTGCCATATGCAGATGTCAGCTGCTGGCCTCTGATTGGCCGGTGGCTGACATTGAAAATGCTGTGCTGGGAGACAGTCTCTGTGCGGCAATGCAGCGCTGCTGTCGGCGGCTCCTCCTGGACCAGGTCGGGATCGTCAAGGGGTCAGACTCTGTGGTGCTTGCGGGCCACATCTGCAGGAAGGCCGCCGAGGGAACGGAGGACAGGTGAGAATCATCTTTTTTTTTTTCTATTTTATGTGTGTGAAGAACAGCACAGGGGGCACATAGCCACAAGAGGGGACCTGGATGGGGCACATAGCCACAAGATGGGGACCTGGATGGGGCACATAGCCTCAAGATGGGGACCTGGATGGGGCACATAGCCACAAGATGGGGACCTGGATGGGGAACATTGCCACAGGATGGGGACCTGGATGGGGCACATAGCCACAAGATGGGGACCTGGATGGGGAACATTGCCACAGGATGGGGACCTGGATGGGGCACATAGCCCCAAGATGGGGACCTGGATGGGGCACATTAGTACAAGATGGGCGCCAGGATGGGGCACGTTGCCACAGGATGGGGACCTGGATGGGGCACAGAGCCACAAGATGGGGACCTGGATGGGGCACAGAGCCACAAGATGGGGACCTGGATGGGGCACAGAGCCACAAGATGGGGACCTGGATGGGGCACATTAGTACAAGATGGGCGCCAGGATGGGGCACGTTGCCACAGGATGGGGACCTGGATGGGGCACATAGCCACAAGATGGGGACCTGGATGGGGCACAGAGCCACAAGATCGGGACCTGGATGGGGCACAGAGCCACAAGATGGGGACCTGGATGGGGCACAGAGCCAGAAGATGGGGACCTGGATGGGGCACATAGCCACAAGATGGGGACCTGGATGGGGCAAATAGCCACAAGATGGGGACCTGGATGGGGCACATAGCCACAAGATGGGGACCTGGATGGGGCACATTGCCACAGGATGGGGACCTGGATGGGGCACATAGCCCCAAGATGGGGACCTGGATGGGGCACATTAGTACAAGATGGGCGCCAGGATGGGGCACGTTGCCACAGGATGGGGACCTGGATGGGGCACATTAGTACAAGATGGGCGCCAGGATGGGGCACGTTGCCACACGATGGGGACCTGGATGGGGCACATAGCCACAAGATGGGGACCTGGATGGGGCACAGAGCCACAAGATGGGGACCTGGATGGGGCACAGAGCCACAAGATGGGGACCTGGATGGGGCACAGAGCCACAAGATGGGGACCTGGATGGGGCACAGAGCCACAAGATGGGGACCTGGATGGGGCACAGAGCCACAAGATGGGGACCAGAGCCACAAGATGGGGACCTGGATGGGGAACATTGCCACAGGATGGGGACCTGGATGGGGCACATAGCCCCAAGATGGGGACCTGGATGAGGCACATTAGTACAAGATGGGCGCCAGGATGGGGAACGTTGCCACGTTGCCACAGGATGGGGACCTGGATGGGGCACATAGCCACAGGATGGGGACCTGGATGGGGCACATTAGTACAAGATGGGGACTTGGATGGGGAACATTACTACAAGATGTTTTCCATTATTACTATATGATGCTAATTGTAAGACAATATTACTGTATGTGGCCAATTGGGGGAAATAAAATTGTAAAAAAAATAAAAAATAAAATAAAGCATGAAAAAATATTGGGCACTAAAAATGCTGTTTTATATGTAAACTAAAGTAAACACAAAAAAGTGCACGTTTATTATCACCACATCCATAACGACCCAAGCCATAAAAAAATAAACACGGCAAAAATGTTCAAAAGGTGTATACAAAAAAAATGGTATCACTAAAAATGTCACATTGAACAAAGAATGCGGCCCCCCAAATTCAAATTTTTTCCATGTGCGGCCCATATACCCAGCCGAGTTTGAGACCCCTGCTATAGACCAAGGTACAGAGGCCAACTGTTGACCCAAGAAGAGTTGATGCAGGAGCGGCAGGGGATCAGTAGGATATTACTTAGTTTGTTACTTTTTCCATTCCTTTTCATAATAAAATATATGATTAATGTGAGATTAGAAAACCAAAATAAATAAGTAACTACATGTGTTTCACACTAAGACAGTTCACAAATCAAAGTCAAATCACATTATTTTGCCCCGATAGTGTCTTCTGCCACCCCCCAATTCATTACAATGCTATTGGGGACTTATAATGAATTGATTGAGGATTGGGAGTGGAGGGGATAAGGGAGACTGGACACTTTGTAATGAAGTTGGGGGTAGGGGAGGATGCTATCAGGGACTTATAATGAATGGGAGCAGGAGGATATTATACAGAGATTTATAATGAATTATGAGCTGGGAGAAGATGCTATCAATAACCTATAATGAATTGGGAGGTGGAGAGGATGGTAAGTACTTTATCTGACAGCATCCTACCACACCCCCAATCCATTATAGAACCCTGATTACTTTTTCTCCCACCCCCTAGTTCATTATGATGCTACCTAGAACTTATAATGAATATGGGGGGGACAGTATACAAAAACGTATAATGAATTGCAGGGGGAGGACACAGGACAGGGACTAAGGCAGCAGAAAATTCTACTTCAAATTGTGATGTGTTGGCAGGAAAAATGCTGCATAAAACATGAGTTATTGACACAGTTTTGACATGCGTTTTTGTTCTCTATTTTTCCCCATTCATTTGAATGGGTGAAATATGCTGGAAAAACGCTGCAAGAATTGACATGTTGCAGATTTGAATCGCCTGTAAATCTGCAATGAAAAAATAAGCAACATGTACATGAGAATTTAGAAATCTTATTCACTTTGCTGGTACAGTAATATGCTAATATGGACACACAGCCTTAAACTGAATTGAGGGAGAGTCACAGTGACTGGTTAATTTTTATTTATTGGACTGCAGAAATTGTAGTTAATGGGGGGCATAATGGAGGCTTATTAATTTATATTTTGAATGGTGCGTGGCTAATAGTATATTAATGGTGGTGTACATATTTGTTTTCATGGGTGCAATGTGGGGGATTTTTTATTTAGTAGACAAATGCAGAGGCGGACATACTGCCGGTGCAGCTGGTGCAGCAGGTGCAGCTGCACATGGGCCTGAGGGAGGGGGGGGCTCGATCAGCTGCTGAAATTTCATGATCCATCCTAGAGCCAGCAGCATCATCAAAGCTAAATGGAGAGGAGAGGGACATACCTGAATCATTTGCAGATAGAGGGAGTTGGGACTCTCTGCTGCACTCTGCAAAAGATGCTGGACAGAGCCACTTCCTCTCCTCTTGTCGATGTTGCTGTTGGTTCGGTGATGCTGGAGACTCACAGCACTGCAGGGAGAGAGTCGCATTTTGCGTTGGACTCTCTCTCCATCTGCCCGGCCCAGAGGGAGGTGGCATGACCAAGTTGGGTGGGGGTGGGGTTGCTAGGGAGGGAGAGACACTAGTGCTTAGTGGCTCAATGTAAAAACTACCCATAGCCAGTATAAGGAGTCTGCAGAGACCATAGGCGAATTATAATGAGGGCAGTCCGGGCTACTGCCCGGGGCCTCGGGCCTCAAGGGGGCCCGGGGCTCCGGGGTGTCTATGGCCAGATTGCCCTCATTATATGTGCGGCGCTGCGGCACATACTGGCAGACAGTGGCGGGGGGGCCCCTGGACCGCCCCCCCAGCAGCGACGCACGGACGCTGCTTCTTCTCCGGCCGGGCCAGCACTGCAGCTATTAACTTCCCTGTGCTGGTCCGGCCACGTCACTGCTAGGAGACACGGCCCTGTGCGCGTCCGTGTCTCCTAGCTGTGATGTCACGCAATGCGCGCAAGGCCTGCAGTGCTGCACTGGATAGGACCTGTATGACTGGAGCCGGGGGATGGTGAGTCTGTGTGTGTCTGTGTGTGAGAGTGTGTGTGTGTGAGAGTGTGTGTGTGTGAGAGTGTGTGTGTATGACAGAGTGTGTGTGTGAGAGAGTGTGTGTGTGAGAGAATGTGTATGTGTGAGAGTGAGTGTGTGTATGTGTGATTGAGTGAGTGTGTGTGTGTGTGTGCAGGCAGATATCATTGTGTGATGTCTGTTTATATGTATTTTTGTGTTTCAAATGTGTTTATGCTTGTATGTATATGTCTTTATATGTTTGTGTGTGTGCGTGACTGCGTGCGGCCTCCCGCTGTCTCTGGGGGGGCGCCGTGCGGCCTCCTGCTGTGTATAGATGGCGCTGTGCGGCCTCCTGCTGTGTATAGATGGCGCTGTGCGGCCTCCTGGTGTGTATAGATGGCGCTGTGCGGCCTCCTGCTGTGTATAGATGGTGCCGTGTGGCCTCCCACTGTGTATAGATGACGCCGTGCGGCCTCCCGCTGTATATAGATGGCTATGTGCGGCCTCCCGCTGTGTATAGATGGCTATGTGCGGCCTCTCGCTGTGTATAGATGGCGCCGTGCGGCCTCCTGCTGTGTATAGATGGCACCGTGCGGCCTCCTGCTGTGTATAGATGGCTACGTGCAGCCTCCTGTTGTGTATAGATGGCGCTGTGTGGCCTCCTGCTGTGTATAGATGGCTGTGTGCGGCCTCCTGCTGTGTATAGATGGCACCGTGCAGCCTCCCGCTGTATATTGATGGCTACGTGCGGCCTCCCGCTGTATATAGATGGCTACGTGCGGCCTCCCGCTGTGTATAGATGGTGCCGTGCGGCCTTCTACTGTGTATAGATGGCGCCGTGCGGCCTCCTGCTGTGTATAGATGGCTACATGTGGCCTCCTGCTGTGTGTAGATGGCGCCGTGCGGCTGTTATGATCTGCAACATAAACTAAGGAAAGAATGGGAAAAACTGTCCCTACAGTAAGACTAAGCTGAATCCCTACGATGTAGCGGGCAGCCTGTTCCTTGTGAACAGACCCTCCTTCGTCCTCGGCTAGTCTGAACGGAGACCTGTAGAATAAAGGGAGGAGTCCCTAAAAGAACTAAGGACTGGGACAAAAATGGGACACCTCCTAACAGAAGTTGTTGCAGAGCAAAAAGACAAACTGACAAAAAGTACTAGAGGTCCCAGAGGACCAAGCAAACTAGACAGAGATAGGCACCAAAGCACCTGGCTAGAGAGACAGGCAAATAACACTGAAGTCCAGCAAAGCCAGAAGGGCGGAGCTGGAATATATAGGCAGCTGGTCACGTGACCGCAAAACACAAGATAGCAAAAACTAACAGAAGGGTTCTAACAGCGGCCACCCGCTGTGAATAGATGGCTACATGCGGCCTCCCGCTGTATACAGATGGCTACGTGCGGCCTCCCGCTGTGTATAGATGGCGCTGTGCGGCCTCCTGCTGTGTATTGATGGCGTCGTGTGGCCTCCCGCTGTGTATAGATGGTGCCGTGCGGCCTCTTGCTGTGTATAGATGGCTATGTGCGGCCTCCTGCTGTGTATAGATGGCTACGTGCGGCCTCCCGCTGTGTATAGATGGTGCCGTGCGGCCTTCTACTGTGTATAGATGGCGCCGTGCGGCCTCCTGCTGTGTATAGATGGCTACATGTGGCCTCCTGCTGTGTGTAGATGGCGCCGTGCGGCTGTTATGATCTGCAACATAAACTAAGGAAAGAATGGGAAAAACTGTCCCTACAGTAAGACTAAGCTGAATCCCTACGATGTAGCGGGCAGCCTGTTCCTTGTGAACAGACCCTCCTTCGTCCTCGGCTAGTCTGAACGGAGACCTGTAGAATAAAGGGAGGAGTCCCTAAAAGAACTAAGGACTGGGACAAAAATGGGACACCTCCTAACAGAAGTTGTTGCAGAGCAAAAAGACAAACTGACAAAAAGTACTAGAGGTCCCAGAGGACCAAGCAAACTAGACAGAGATAGGCACCAAAGCACCTGGCTAGAGAGACAGGTAAATAACACTGAAGTCCAGCAAAGCCAGAAGGGCGGAGCTGGAATATATAGGCAGCTGGTCACGTGACCGCAAAACACAAGATAGCAAAAACTAACAGAAGGGTTCTAACAGCGGCCACCCGCTGTGAATAGATGGCTACATGCGGCCTCCCGCTGTATACAGATGGCTACGTGCGGCCTCCCGCTGTGTATAGATGGCGCTGTGCGGCCTCCTGCTGTGTATTGATGGCGTCGTGTGGCCTCCCGCTGTGTATAGATGGTGCCGTGCGGCCTCTTGCTGTGTATAGATGGCTATGTGCGGCCTCCTGCTGTGTATAGATGGCTACGTGCGGCCTCCTGCTGAGTATAGATGGCTGCGTGCGGCCTCCCGCTGTGTATAGATGGCTACATGCGGCCTCCTGCTGTGTATAGATGGCTACATGCAGCCTCCTGCTGTGTATAGATGGCTACGTGCGGCCTCCTGCTGTATATAAATGGCTACGTGCGGGCTCCCGCTGTGTATAGATGGCTACATATGGCCTCCTGCTGTGTGTAGATGGCGCTGTGCGGCCTCCTGCTGTGCGTAGATGGCACCATGCGGCCTCCTGCTGTATATAGATGGTGACGTGCGGCCTCTTGCTGTGTATAGATGGCACCGTGCGGCCTCCCGCTGTGTATAGATGGCGCCATGCGGCCTCCTGTTGTGTATAGATGGCTACATGTGGCCTCCTGCTGTGTGTAGATGGCGCCGTGCGGCCACCCGCTGTGTATAGATGGCTACGTGCGGCTTCCCGCTGTATATAGATGGCTACGTGCGGCCTCCTGCTGTGTATAGATGGCGCCGTGTGGCCTCCCGCTGTGTATAGATGGCGCCGTGCGGCCTCTTGCTGTGTATAGATGGCTACGTGCGGCCTCCTGCTGTGTATAGATGGCTACGTGCAGCCTCCTGCTGTGTATAGATGGCTACGTGCGGCCTCCTGCTGTGTATAGATTGCTACTTGCGGCCTCCCGCTGTATATAAATGGCTACGTGCGGGCTCCCGCTGTGTATAGATGGCTACATGTGGGCTCCTGCTGTGTGTAGATGGCGCTGTGCAGCCTCCTGCTGTGTGTAGATGGCGCCGTGCGGCCTCCTGCTATGTATAGATGGCGACGTGCGGCCTCCCGCTGTGTATAGATGGCGCCGTGCGGCCTCTCGCTGTGTATAGATGGCGCCTTGTGGCCTCCCGCTGTGTATAGATGGCGCCGTGCGGCCTCCCGCCGTGTACAGATGGCTACGTGTGCTCAATATTGAGTCATACAATTAATGTAAGGCTATGTGCCCACGATGCAGAAATGCTCTGGATTTTTTTTGAGCGTTTCTGCATCTCCCTGGCAGAAATAACGCATGCGGATTTTACATGCGTTTTTCCTGCCACGGACAAGTGGAAGTGAAGCGTTGTTCACATGCATTTCCGCATGCGGGTTATCAAGCGCTTTTCCAAGCGATTTTAGCATCACTTGGAAAGTGCTTGACAACTTGGTCACACTATATAAATCCATGCAACCGGCATGGATTTATATAGTGTGACCGTAAAAGAATGGTAAAAAATAAAAAATAAATATATAATTACTAGTGTTGAGCGAGCACTAAAATACTCGGGTGCTCGAAGCTCAGGCCGAGCTCGGCGTGCTACTCGGGTGCTCGACCCGAGCAATGAGCCCAATGTTAGACTATGGGAGACCCGAGCATTTTTGCGGCCGCACCCCCGGCAGTCTTTTAAAAGCCTAACAAGTGCTTGGGGACAGCGTGGGGATCGCCCCAGGAAGCATTTATGACCCCCAGGTCACTGCTGTCAACAACGTTGTCAGAGGTATTAAGCCACTTTTAAGGGCTCACAATAAAACGTTCAAAAACGAAACTGAAATTGCTTTAATGTGAAATATGTTAAGGAAGTTCCTTTCCAGGGTAAAGACTTGTGTATAAGGTAAAATAAGTAACCCCCCCAAAAAAATACTCCTCCACACCTTGGGCTATGTTCACAAGTAGCATTTTTTATGCGTTTTTGCACTTTTGTATTGCTTTCAACCGTGACAAATGCATTTGTGTCACCCTGGCCTGGATGCCACAAATATAATAAAGCTGTGTCTGAGAGCAAGGGGGAGGTCCTCTAGTCAAGGATCATTAGCATGCAGCACCTCCTGTCCCAGACCAGTATGGGGAGCAGGCTGCCCCTATAAAAGCTGGAGCTGGGGGCAGGGTTAGGGAGAACTAGACAACCTGTCTCTGGATCGAGAGGTGTCCCAGAGCAGGGACAGACAGTTGTGTTGCAGCCTAAGAGGCCGTGTGGCAGTAGGAGAGCCACGAGCCAGGGACAAAAGGCGAAGTGAGCCTGTCCTGGCAGATAAAGAAACTAATCTACCAGACTTTGGTGTCTGAGGCTGGGAGGATTCCAGGTCCTACAGCAGATAACCAGTCCGCAGGGGACTTTATGTTCCTTGGCCTAAGAAGCCCGGAGGCTCCGCCACAGCAGAAGGGACCAGCAAAGCCGTACCAGGCCGGGAGTAGAAAGGGACCCAAGTTGCAAGCCATACGGGCGAGAGGACACGGTGAGCTCGGGAACGTGGGCTGTTACATTACAAGGAGAGAAATAGCCAGAAGGAGCACAGAGAGCACGATAGGCCTACACCCTCACCCTGACCAGGGTCAGCTTCCCACTTGTTCTCAGACATCCAGGCCCCCTCCTAGCCGGGCCTGTTTCTGGGTCATTTTACCTGTTCTAATAAAGACCCTGAACTGTTTAAGAGGCCTCCGTTTACTGGCTATCGCGGTCGGAATCATCCCCTCCATCATCCTTTATATATACTGCCCTGGGGCCCTACTCCTCCCGTGGGGAGTTGAACTATTCAGTGCTGCACATTTATATCAGCCCCAGCGGTCTGCACTGCAGCGGCGGTTAGCCCTGACCGCAATCCACGGGTGGCGTAGTCGGACATTACCTACAGCACATCATAGACTACCACTGGTCTGACCACCCTGCGCCACGGAACCGGGTCGCCACTACTACTCCCAGCATTGCCGTGAAGACCGGTCCCGAGTGCCCCACGGCCCAGGGGGCGAGTCAGCTTTGGCGTAGTCGGCAGGATTGTAACCAACCCGCCACAAACGGGTATTGCGTGCCTGAAAAAGACTGTACACGTACCTGAAGAAGAGTTTTCCCGCCATCCGGAGCCGGTTCCCGCCATTTTCAGCCGTCTCCCGCCATTTTCCGTCGGTTCCCGCCATCTTCAGCCGTTTTCCCGCCATCGGGCGCCATCTTCAGGATGCCGCGCGGGAAGAAGAGGGGCTTAGATGTCCAAACCGCGCGAGACCAGAAGCTCCGCCCCAAGCACCGACACTGCGCAAGGTCCTGGAAGGGAGAGAGAGCGACGCTGACGTCACCAGGACGCGACGCAAGGTCCTCGTCCAGAGCAGCACCCGCGGAGCCGCGGCCTACAGTAGAGGATCATCGGAAGGTAGGCCACGCTTAACTAGGGGGGAGAAAGATGTCGGACGCGGAGACGCCCTCTTCCACCAGCGCAGCTGCAGCAGCGGTGATGCCATTCTCCCTGCCTTACATCCCTCGAGCGGCCTGGCTGCCTAAGTATTCAGGGGAGCCCCATGCCCTAGCTGACTTTAAGGAAAGGCTGTACAGTTTGCTCCAAGTTTACCCCCTGACAGAGGAACAGAAGATTAGCATACTGACAGGGCAGCTAACTGGTGTAGCCCAGCGGGAGGTAAAGTCATGGCCCACTGAGGAGAAAAGGACCGTAAAGGACATTCTGGCCCGGCTACGGGGTACCTTTGATACCCGTACCTCCGCTGAAATTAAAATGTGGTTCTATGGATGTAAGCAGCGGGCACAGGACAGCATCAGAGACTATGCCCTAAATTTGCAGGAAGCCTTGAGAGCCATCAAACAAGCTGACCCTGGCAGCGTGCAGGATACGGATTAGCTACTAACAGAACAGTTCATAGAAGGTCTGCTGTCTAGCGCCCACAGGACCCAGCTGCGCCTCATGTTCTTTCAGAACCCTGACCTGACCTTTGCCCAATTCAAGGACATGGCCATAAGGGTGCTCCGTGAACCCTCAACAAATGGCGCTATAAACCCCCTGCGCCCTGCTCTCATCTACCACCAGGAGTCGGCGCCCTCCTCTATGGACTCTGTGGGGGCCGATGCACAGGCCCTGAACCAAGCCCCGTCGAAAGATCTGCACCACCAAGTCCAGGAGCTGACCAGGAGCGTCACGGCGTTGACCAGGACTGTCCAGGCGTTGCAAGTGGACCAGTCAAGACCCATCGAGTTGGCCTCAAGTCCGGAGGATGTCCCGTGGCATCGACAGAGGAGGATCCCGTCGTTCCGAGGGAGGCCCACAGATCGCTATGCAGAGGATGGACAGCCCATTTGCTGTTGATGCAACCAGCCCGGACACATCTCCAGGTACTGTAATTTAAACGGGTCCAACCTGGGGCAGAGGGCCAACCCCCAGGCATAAGATCACTAGGCCCTTATAATTGGCGTGATAAGTACGTTGGGGGGCGCCCGGTTTTACCCGTGGTGCTGGATGGTATCCCCATGAGCAACTTGCTGGATACCGGGTCACAAGTAACCATTATCCCTTATGTACTTTTTAAGCTGATATAACACGGTATCCAGACAGTGACTTGAGCATCATCGCCAGTAATGGCTTGCCCGTGCCGCAGATGGAGTTCAAAGAGATGACCATTAAGATTGGTAAAGTTGAACTTCCGGCACAGGGAGTGATTATTGTGGACATTGACCGTCGTGAAAGTCACCCTAAAATAACTGTGGGTACTAACGTGATTGAAAATTGTCTTTCAGAGGTAATTGTAATTCTACAACAGGTGGCGGTGAATGCTAGTTCCAGCCAACAGAGAGTCCTCAACAAAGAGATAAAAGCCCTGATGAGACGGCAGCAGGTAGAACTGTCTGGTGGTGAGATAGGTAGCGTAAGACTGAGTGACCCATTCCCCATTTCCATGCCTCCCAAAAGTGAAATGATGCATCTGGTGTCGGACTGCAATCGGGTTGAGAGGTAGAGAATACCAAGCCATGGTAGAACCTGTGTACTCAGACAGCAGGCCCACCATTTTGACAGCCCGGGGGGTGGTTGATGTCGGTCATGGGAGGGTGCCCGTTCGCATTCTCAACATTGGGGAGAAGGAGGTACACTTACCCAGGTACGCTACACTTGCCAAACTGTTTGCTGTCGAACACAAAGCTATCAGGGCCCTGGAGCCTTTGCCTCCATCTCCACAGGCGGAGGGTAATGGCTCCCAGAAACAAAAGGAGGACTGGTGCCAGAAACTCCATGTGGGTGCTGACTCCACTCCCCTGCACCAAAAACAAGGAGTCTACCTTGTGGTCCAGGAGTACGAGAGAAATTTTAGTAAGCAGTGAGCACCCGCTAGACTTCGGCAGAGTAAAAGGGATAGAACACCATATCCCCACGGGGAGCCACCCACCAATAAAAGAGAGACACAGGCCTGTACCCCCTGCACATTATCAGAACACCAAGGGTATGCTGAGGGAAATGAAAGAAGCTGGGGTCATTAGAGATAGCTGTAGCCCCTCGGCAGCCCCCTTGGTTCTGGTAAAAAAGAAAGACGGCACCATGAGAATGTGCGTGGACTATAGACAAATCAACTGTATCACCCACAAAGACGCATATCTGCTGCCTAGAATAGAGGAGTCTTTAGCCCCCCTAAAATCAGCTAACTTCTTTTCTACTTTGGACCTTACTAGTGGGTACTGGCAGGTTCCTGTGGCAGAGGCTGACAAGGAGAAGACCGCCTTCACCACCCCGATGGGACTGAGCGAGTTCAACTGTATGCCCTTCGGGCTCTGCAACGCACCAGGGACCTTCCAGAGGCTGATGGAATGCTGTCTAGGGCACCGAAACTTTGAGACGGTCCTCCTTTACCTGGACGACGTGATCATCTATTCGAAGACTTACGAGGACCATCTAAAGCACCTGGCCGAGGTGTTCGAAGCCCTGGTAGGCTATGGCCTGAAGGTGAAACCATCAAAGTGTCACCTGTTGAAACCGAAGGTCCAGTACCTAGGGCACGTGGTAAGTGCGGAAGGAGTAGCCCCCGACCCTGACAAGGTCACAGCAATCAAGAGCTGGCCAAGCCCCTCGAGCATCAAGGAAGTGAGGCAATTCCTAGGGTTGGTAGGCTACTACCGAAGGTTCATCCCCGGGTTCACTAAGATGGCAGCTCCTATGCAGGACCTCCTGATAGGACAGTCTAAGTCCAGAAGCCAAAAGCCACCCTTCAAGTGGGATAAACCGGAAGAGGAGTCCTTCCGCCAATTGAAGATGGCCCTCACAGGGGATGAGATCCTGGCCTACCCTGATTATGGCCAGCCTTTTATTCTCCACACAGACGCCAGTAATGTGGGACTGGGAGCCGTACCATCACAAAACAACAGGGCAGAGAAAGGGTGATCGCGTACGCCAGCCGGAAGCTGAGGCCCACCCAGAGGAACCCGGAGAATTACAGCTCCTTCAAGCTAGAATTCTTGGCGGTGGTGTGGGCCGTAACGTAACGTTTCAAGCATTACCTGGCATCCGCAAAGTTCACTGTGTACACGGACAACAACCCGTTAACACACCTAGACAGTGCAAGACTTGGTGCCCTGGAACAGCGGTGGATGGCCCGTCTCTCCAATTATGACTTCGTGATCAAGTACCGGGCAGGCAAAACCAATGCCAACGCTGATGCCCTATCGAGAATGCCTCACTTACCTGAAGGTGACGAAGACCCAGAAGAGCTGGAGGAGGTAGAACTCCCTGCGTTTCACCGGTATGGAGCCGCTCAAGACTCCCACCGCGTGAAGGAGGAAGATTTAACAACCGTTATGATCAATCCCCTACCTCACCACAGCTGGGCCAAGATCCAAGATAGTGACCCTGCAATCCGCATGGTGAAAGACCTGCTGACCCAGGAAGACGCCCGCTTAGATCCGGATGCTCCAGAGGAAGCCAAGCAGCTATGGAAAGAGAAGAGCAAGCTGTTCCTCTATGAAGGCAAGCTGTGCAGAAGACTTGTCAACCACCGGACACACGAGCTGACCTGGCAAGTCGTGGTCCCAAGGCAGAATGCAGCTATGGTCCTGGGGGCTTACCATGACAGAGCGGGGCACTTCGGTTGGAAGAAACTGGAGTTCCTGCTAAGAGGACGGTTCTTTTGGGTCAGCATGAGAGGGGCTGTAGAGAAGTGATGCAGGGACTGTGGCCCTTGTAACTTAAGGAGATAAGGAGAAAAGACCGCACCAGCCAGAAGACACCCTTGAAGCCCATCGTCACCCAGCAGCCTCTTGAGCTGGTAGCTCTGGACCATGTCAAATTGGCTCCAAGCCGGTCAGGATACATCTACGCCCTGACAATCGTGGACCACTATTCCCGTTTTCTAGTGGTGGTCCCGGTAAAAGACTTGACAGCCCAAACGGCGGCCAGAGCCTTCCAGCAATACTTCTGCCGTCCACACGGGTATCCGGAACAAGTTCTGACAGACTAGGGTCCAGCGTTCGAAGCTGAAATCTTCCAAGAATTCTGCAACCTCTATGGCTGTAAGAAGATTGGGACAATGCCTTACCACCCACAAACCAACGGGATGTGTGAGAAAATGAACAATATAGTCATCGATTTCCTGAAGATGTTGCCCCTGGAGGAACGCAGCCTGTGGCCAGAAAAACGGCCGGACCTAATAGACTTATACAACCATATCCCGGTGAATGCTACAAACTGCACCCCAGCTTACCTGATGCGAGCCAGACCAGGTAAGCTGCCCATAGATCTGGAGATGGGAGTCCTAACACCTGAGGACACCTCCCCGGATGTGGACTGGGATACGGAAAGGCGACTGCAGTACAAGAAGGTACAGGAGAGTGTGGAGAAGAGCCTGGCCCAGGTGAGAGAAAGGCAAGAAAGACTCTTCAACCAACACGCCCCTGCTGGTCCCCTAGAACCTGGTGAGCAGGTCCTGAAGCGAAAGAGAAGGCTACATAAGTTGGATGACCAGTGGGAAAGGGAACCCTACACCGTACTGCAGTCTGATCACGACAACTCGAAGGTGTGCGTGATCATCAAGGATGGAGGAGAAACCACTAGTACCGTCTCCAGAGACCACCTAAAAAGGTGCCCCGAGCAACTCTGTAGTGCAGAAGAGGATCAAAGTGACCTTGAACCCGCAGAGGACAAGGAAGAAATGATCAGCACCGTTCTCAGAGAGTTCCCTCAGTCCTGGACTCGAATAAACGATGCCATAGTGGTACCCGTCCTGCATTTCCTGCAACCGGCTCAGCAACAACCTACACCAGAGCCGGAAGGTGAAGAATAGCAAGCAGTTCCAGAGGCAGAAGAGCCGGTACCAGCAGCCCGGGAGAATCAACCCTCTGCTGACAGTGAGCCTGCCATGCCTGCGGTAAGCCAGAGGACCCACAGACAGCTGCCTGCCCTGCCTGTAAGTCTAGCCAGTGACTGTACCCTAAATGGTAGTGAAGAAAACCAGGTTAGACCACCACCAGACAGTGGGTTACGCAGGTCAACCAGGAGCACAAAGGGGCAGATACCCGCTCGCTGGAGAATATAGGGTGCACTAAAACTGTAAATAACCCTGTTGCCAAGAGTTGAAATGTTTACAAAGTTACCTGCATGATTAGTAATTGTGTATTTCAGTTTCTTACAGTTACCGTACGGACTCAAAGGTTATGGACTTTAAATAACTGGGACTTTGTATGGATTGCGTTCGGAGCCTAACCAAGGAATGAACTAAGACTGTAAAGGACTTGGGGCTAGGACAGACCCCCACCTGGTTAAGGCTCCCCATTGTGTTGGTGAAATGGACACCCGGTCACAGACCACACTGTGACCTTAAGAAATCAACCTGTGTGTCGTTTGTCTACTGATGTTTTATGGTCATGCATATTATCTTTGTTTATTGTTTAATCCCGGAGTACTAAATTTTACTAGGGGGGAATGTGTCACCCTGGCCTGGATGCCACAAATATAATAAAGCTGTGTCTGAGAGCAAGGGGGAGGTCCTCTAGTCAAGGATCATTAGCATGCAGCACCTCCTGTCTCAGACCAGTAGGGGGAGCAGGCTGCCCCTATAAAAGCTGGAGCTGGGGGCAGGGTTAGGGAGAACTGGACAACCTGTCTCTGGATCGAGAGGTGTCCCACAGCAGGGACAGACAGTTGTGTTGCAGCCTAAGAGGCCGTGTGGCAGCAGGAGAGCCACGAGCCAGGGACAAAAGGCGAAGTGAGCCTGTCCTGGCAGATAAAGAAACTAATCTACCAGACTTTGGTGTCTGAGGCTGGGAGGATTCTAGGTCCTACAGCAGATAACCAGTCCGCAGGGGACTGTATGTTCCTTGGCCTAAGAAGCCCGGAGGCTCCGCCACAACAGAAGGGACCAGCAAAGCCGTACCAGGCCGGGAGTAGAAAGGGACCCAAGTTGCAAGCCATACGGGCGAGAGGACACGGTGAGCTCGGGAACGTGGGCTGTTACACTACAAGGAGAGAAATAGCCAGAAGGAGCACAGAGAGCACGGTAGGCCTACACCCTCACCCTGACCAGGGTCAGCTTCCCACTTGTTCTCAGACATCCAGGCCCCCTCCTAGCCGGGCCTGTTTCTGGGTCATTTTACCTGTTCTAATAAAGACCCTGAACTGTTTAAGAGGCCTCCGTTTACTGGCTATCGCGGTCGGAATCATCCCCTCCATCATCCCTTATATATACTGCCCTGGGGCCCTACTCCTCCCGTGGGGAGTTGAACTATTCAGTGCTGCACATTTATATCAGCCCCAGCGGTCTGCACTGCAGCGGCGGTTAGCCCTGACCGCAATCCACGGGTGGCGCAGTCGGACATTACCTACAGCACATCATAGACTACCACTGGTCTGACCACTCTGCGCCATGGGACCGGGTCGCCACTACTACTCCCAGCATTGCCATGAAGACCGGTCCCGAGTGCCCCACGGAAGCACCCTGGACCCCTGGAAGCATCTCTGACACCCAGGTCACTGCCTAAAAGTGTGCCCATCAAAAGTGATCCTTGCCGCATCAGAAGATGCAGACTTGCAACTATCCCCGTGCAAGTCCTTCTCCCAGAGCAGTGTTCAATTGTACCTCCCCCATTCCTTGCAATGCAAGCGCAAGTATGCAGCCTTCCACCCACCCACCCCCAGGCTGCAATAGCATACTGCTAGCTTGCTTAGGCATGTGGAGGCAGACGCCGGCCACCATGTCATGGCTGCGTCGGCAGCCTGGTATCCATACTCAGTCCCCAGCCGCCCAGCGGCCAGGTGTCCACACACGGTCCCCAGCCGCCTGGGGGTGGCGGGGTATCCATAAACGGTCCCCAGCCGCCCCTATTTCTCCACTGAACTTCCCCCACACTTTTCTTAGCCTGGCCTGCTTTAGGGCAGCATTGGAAGAGCCCACAAGAGAACCAGACTCCTCCGGTGGGCCCTGGCTTCTCCATCAGGGGAGTTGAGAGTGCCAAGGTGAGGAGCATGATGATGATAGAAGTTAGCATCTGCTTTGCTTTCTTGGAATGCAAGCGTAAGTGTGCAGCCTGCCACCCACCCACCCCCAGGCTACAATACCATACTGCTAGCTTGCTTGCACTTCAAATTGGGCCTTTTAGGCATGTGGAGGCAGAATCTGGCCACCACGTCATGGCTGCGTCGGCGGCCTGGTATCCATACTCAGTCCCCAGCCGCCCGGCGGCCGGGTGTCCACGCTTGGTCCCCAGCTGCCTGGGGGTGGGCGGGTGTCCATAAACGGTCCCCAGCCGCCCCTAGTTGAAGGACAGCCTAACCACAAACACGTGGACAAGTGAATGTGGCCAGGGATGGTCCATCTCACGCCTTCACACTGGGTTAATATTGTGGAAGCCGGGACACAGTTGGACACTGGGATGCAACACGCCCTCCAGACATAAAGGATTGCGGGTCCTGGGTCAATCAGGCTTCAACACAAAGTTCAAAAGGTAGACAGCAGCAGTGGTCAGCCTCCTACACAACGAGTAAATTATTCATAATCATGAGGCCATCCATCTCCTTAGCTTTCTGTTCCTTGGAATGCAAGCGCATGTATGTAGTAGCGGCTAGGCCTGAGGTGGTCAGCGTTTTGGCGCATATCCTACCTCCTCCGAGGATTGCTGGATGTTTTCCTGCTACTATCCCAGTTCTATGACTCCCGTTAAAACAAAGCTTCAGGTGATGAATGATGGATGAGGTGGTGGCAAAGGAGAAAGAGCAGGAGGAACAGCGACCATTCACATCAATATCAGGCCAGTCAACCACACATGTCTTGTAGGATATGTTTCTGTACCAAAAGGAGCGGTTCGGCTACACAGTTATAGGGCATACAGTGAGTGCAATGCCTACCAAAAATTTCGAGGCACTCCAATGCCCCTTGGAAGTGACATGGAGGTCAGAGGGCCTTAACTAAACCGTTTTTTCCATTTTTAGCAACTGGGTCTCCTGTGCACTGTTGGCCTAAGCAGTGAATGGAAGGCTTTCCAAAAATTATGAGGAACTGCAATGGCCCTTGAAACAGACGTGGATTACAGCATACTAAAAACCTTCTACCCATTATTGGGGAGTAGGTCTCCCTTAATGTTCGCCTATGCATTGAAAAGCAAAAGCTGACTAAAATTAGGAGGAAATTCAATGCCCGTTGGAAGAGTCATGGTTAGAGTTAATTAAAAGCAACATTTCAAAGCCCCTTGGAAGAGCTGTGGAGTTCAGAATGGTTTAACAAGATGGTTTTAATGCCCCATGGAAGAGACGTGGAGGTCACAGTAGCTTAACAAGACGGTTTTAATGCCCCTTGGAAGAGACGTGGAGGTCACAGTAGCTTAACAAGACAGTTTTAATGCCCCTTGGAAGAGTGGTGGAGGTTGCAGTGGAATAAAAAGACAATATCAATGCCCCTTGGAAGAGACGTGGATGTCACAGTAGCTTAACAAGACGGTTTTAATGCCCCTTGGAAGAGACGTGGAGGTCACAGTAGCTTAACAAGACAGTTTTAATGTCCCTTGGAAGAGTGGTGGAGGTTGCAGTGGAATAAAAAGACAATATCAATGCCCCCTGGAAGAGACGTGGAGGTCACAGTAGGTTAACAAGATGGTTTTAATGCCCCTTTGAAGAGCTGTGGAGTTCAGAGTGGTTTAACAAGACGGTTTTAATGCCCCTTGGAAGAGTGGTGGAGGGCGCAGTGGAATAAAAAGACAATATCTATGCCCCTTGGAAGAGACGTGGAGGTCACAGTAGCTTAACAATACAGTTTTAATGCCCCTTGGAAGAGCTGTGGAGTTCAGAGTGGTTTACCAAGACGGTTTTAATGCCCCTTGGAAGAGTGGTGGAGGGCGCAGTGGAATAAAAAGACAATATCAATGCCCCTTGGAAGAGTGGTGGAGGTCCCAGTGGAATAAAAAGACAATATCAATGCCCCTTGGAAGCGACGTGGAGGTCACAGTAGCTTAACAAGACGGTTTTAATGGCCCTTGGAAGAGTGGTGGAGGTTGCAGTGGAATAAAAAGACAATATCAATGCCCCTTGAAAGAGACGTGGAGGTCACAGTAGCTTAATAAGACGGTTTTAATGCCCCTTGGAAGAGTGGTGGAGGGCGCAGTGGAATAAAAAGACAATATCAATGCCCCTTGGAAGAGACGTGGAGGTCACAGTAGCTTAACAAGATGGTTTTAATGCCCCTTGGAAGAGTGGTGGAGGTTGCAGTGGAATAAAAAGACAATATCAATGCCCGCTGGAAGAGACGTGGAGGTCACAGTAGCTTAACAAAATGGTTTTAATGCCCCTTGGAAGGGTGGTGGAGGTCGCAGTGGAATAAAAAGACAATATCAATGCCCCTTGAAAGAGACGTGGAGGTCACAGTAGCTCAACAAGATGTTTTAATGCCCCTTAAAAGAGACGTGGAGGTCACAGTAGCTTAACAAGACGGTTTTAATGCCCCTTGGAAGAGACGTGGAGGTCACAGTAGCTTAACAAGACGGTTTTAATGCCACTCGGAAGAGACGTGGAGGTCGCAGTAGCTTAACAAGATGGTTTTAATGCCCCTTACAAGAGCCATACAGTACAGCATCTTAAAAATATTATTCCCATTATTGGGGAGTGGGTCTCCCACAGTCTTTGCTTATGCCTTCCAAGCAAAAGCTGACAAAAATAAGGACGGAGGAACTTTCAATAATGGCAACACGGACCACGGTCACCCTGGTGCTATAGTGGTGGTGGAGGCTGAGGATAAGGAGAAGAACATAAAACAGCCGAAATGAGGAAGCGTATACCCATGTGTGGGTGTGAAGCGGTGCATGTGAATACACCTCCCGAAATAACACAGTGGATTTGACTTTATGTTACTCTGCTGTCATTTGGTGGTGATGAGAAGCCTGGCCCAATCCAGCCCTTGTTCGTTCTGATAAGGGTCAGCTTTTCAGCATTGTTAGTTGACAGGAGAGTGCGCTTATCAGTTATAATTCCCCCAGTGGCACTAAAAACACACTCGGATAACACGCTAGCGGCAGGGCAGGCCAGGACCTCCAAGGCGTACAGAGCGAGTTCATTCCAATTGTCACCCACGCTGAACCGACGGTGTGACAGTTGTACAAGTACTACCGTCTACAGCGCATGATGCAAGCTCCTGTTCTTCCTCCTCCTCCTCTCCCTCATTGTCCCCCAATGCACGTTGGGATGAGATTAGGCTGGGCTATGTGTAATCGACCGCTTACAGCTTCTTGATCCATCTCATCATACTCTGGCTGCAATGCCTCCTCTTTAATTCTCTGCAGAGAGCGTTGCAAAAGACAGACAAGTGGAATGCTGATGCTAATGATGGTGTAATCGCCACTCACCATCTTGGTGGACTCCTCAAAGTTTGTCAAGATGGTACATATGTCAGACATCCAGGTCCACTTCTGAGGTCTTATGTGTGGAGTCTGACCTGAATATTGACGGCCTTGTTGCAGCTGGTACTCCACAACTGCTCTATTCTGCTCATAAATCCTTTGCAACATGTGGAGGGTAGAGTTCCAATGTGTGGGGACATCACTCACCAGTCGGTGTGACGGAAGCTGCAAACGCTGCTGCAACACAGCAAGGGCGGCGGAAGCTGTAGCAGACTTGCGAAAATGAGCTGACAGGCGGCATACTTTGACGAGCAGATTTGGCAACTCGGGGTACGATTTAAGAAACCGCTGAACCACAAGGTTAAGCACATGAGCCAGGCATGGTACGTGTGTGATCTCGCCTCGCCTCAGAGCCGCCACCAGGTTACGGCCAGTTTCACACACGACCATGCCTGGATGTAGGTTCAGCGGTCTCAGCCACAGATCTGCCTGCTCTTTCACAGCTGTCCACAACTCACAAGCAGTGTGAGGTTTCTCACTTACACTTATGAGTTTCAGCACAGCCTGTTGCCGCTTGGCGGAGGCAGTACTGCAGTGTTTCCAGCTTGTAACTGATGTGGTGATATCTGAGATGGAGGCTGAACATGAGGAGGAGGATGATGCGCAGGAGCTGTACACTGTGGGGGCAACTCTGACTGACATAGGGCCCGCAATCCTCAGTGTGGGGAGGATGTGTTCCGTCCCAAGGTCCGACTGGGTCCCGGCTTCCACTATGTTTACCCAGTGTGCCGTCAGGGAGATGTACCGTCCCTGGCCACAAGCACTTGTCCACGTGTCTGTTGTGAGGTGGACTCTCCCAGTAACTGCGTTGTTGAGGTCACGGCAGATGTTTTGGGACACGTGCTTCTGTAGTGCGGGGATGGCACACCAGGCAAAATAGTGTCGGCTGGGGACCGAGTACCGAGGGATGGCCACCGCCATAAGGTTGCGGAAGGATTCCGTCTCCACCAGCCTAACGTGGCAGTCGTGAAATGTGCGAATTTAGGATTGTAGCCTGTCAGGCGTTGGCTGCGAATTTCCTCTTTCGTTCAAAGGTCTGGGATATGGACAATTGAATGCTGCGGTGGGACGTGGACGTTGATGCTGTTTCTTGAGAAACTGCCATAACAAGTGAAGACTGAGAGGAGGGGGCATCTTTGCATGCAGTATGGACAGGGGATTGCCTTGCATACACAACAGGGGGTTCTATTGCACGCACAACAGCGGAAGAAGCAGTGGTGACACCCGCTGACACTCGTCGTGAACCCTGGGGTTCACCCCACAAAGTCGGGTGCTTTGCTGCCATGTGCCTGATCATGCTGGTGGTGGTCAGGCTGGTAGTTTTGTCACCCCTGCTGATGCTGGCATGGCAGGTGGTACAAATGGCCTTTTTTGGGTTTTCAGCAGAGTCTTTAAAAAAATTCCAGACTCTGGAAGACCTACAGGTTGTACTGGCAACGTCCCTCGTGTTGGTATTACGGGGAACTGTTGCCTGCCTTCTGTGTGCGGCCACCACACTGCTTCTTCCTGCCTGTTGGGGTACTCTGCCTCCCTCACCTTGTGTGCTGCTGGCCTCACTCTGCGTGTCCTCCTGCCACGTTGGGTCAGTTACTAGATAATCCACCACCTCCTCCTCTTCCACTTGCGCACCACGATCCTCCTCCTCACTTCCTGGCAATTGTGTCTCGTCATCGTCCACCTCTTGTGACAAATTGCCAGCATCGACTTCCTGTGGCCGTGGCTGTTCAAATATTTGGGCATCGCTACATGGGATCTCCTCTTCCACCACTTCAAGCGGAGCAGGCGAGGGGCACAAATCTGGAAATGGACCAGTGAACAGCTCTTCAGAGTGTCCAAGTGTGGGATCAGTTGCTGTCTGACGACACTCGGCATGGTGGGAGGAAGGAGCATCAGGGTGAGGAGGAGTATGCGGTCGAGACTCACGGCTACTAAGAGTTGACCATGTGGAAGACAGACCGGAGGTGGTGGTGCCCAGGTAACTGGAAGTATTATCTGCTATCCAATTAATAACCTGTTCACACTGATCAGTTCGCAATACTGGTGTTGTTCTGTGCTTCCCTAGTAATTCGGTCAAGAAGTGGGAGCGAGAAGATGTGGCTGTTGGTTGTGGCACATTTTCACCTTGGCAACGGCCCCGTCCTCTGCACGCACCATCACCAGAACGTCCAGTTCCACGTCCCTTGCCACGCGCTTTGCACATTGTAAAGGAAGTAAAATAGCTTACATTCGCACTATCAATGGAAAAAGGTTAATAAAAAGTAGATTAGAACCGTGGAAGAGGAAAAACACAGTTCTATTTCTCTGGCCTTCACCCGACTCTTTGAAACAATCTGAACAATCAGGGAGAAACTATTACTGTTTTTCTTTACGGAAAAAATACCAAAAGCTGAATAATAGAGATTTTTTACCGTGGAATGGCAAAACCGCAGTTATTGTTTAATGGGGTATACCAGTCAATTTTAAATAGATATATTTGAGGCTGAACAGTGAGCGACACACTCAAACTGTTTTTTTTTAGGTAAAAATGGCCCAAAAGTGGATAATACAGAGGTTTGAACCGTGGAACTGCAAAACCACGCTTCTATTTCTCTGACCTTCACCAGACTATTTTCAACAGATATATTTGTGTCTGAACAATCAGGAGACACTATTACTGTTTTTCTTTACAGCAAAAATTGGCAAAAGCAGGATAATACAGAGATTTGACCCGTGGAACTGCAAAACCACACTTCTATTTCTCGGGCCTACACCAGACTATTTTCAACAGATATATTTGTGTCTGAACAATCAGGAGACACTATTACTGTTTTTCTTTATGGCAAAAAATGGCAAAAGCAGGATAATACAGAGATTTGACCCATGGAACTGCAAAACCACACTTCTATTTCTCGGGTCTACACCAGACTATTTTCAACAGATGTATTTGTGTCTGAAAAATCAGGGAGACACTATTAGTTGTTTTTTTTACGGCAAAAAATGCCAAAAGCAGGATAATAGAGATTTTTTACCGTGGAACATCAAAACCACAGTTATAATTTACTGGTATATACCAGACTTTTTTAAATATATATATTTGCGGCTGAACAGTGAGCGACACACTCAAACTGTGTCTTTTTAGACACAAATGGCCCAAAAGTGGATAATACAGAAGTTTGAACTGTGGAACTGCAAAACCACACTTCTCTTTCTCTAGCCTACACCAGACTATTTTCAACAGATATACAGTACAGACCAAAAGTTTGGACACACCTTCTCATTTAAAGATTTTTCTGTATTTTCATGACTTTGGAAATTGTACATTCACACTGAAGGCATCAAAACTATGAATTAACACATGTGGAATTATATACTTAACAAAATAGTGTAAAACAACTGAAAATATGTCTTATATTCTAGGTTTTTCAAAGTAGACACCTTTTGCTTTGATGACTGCTTTGCACACTCTTGGCATTCTCTTGATGAGCTTCAAGAGGTAGTCACCGGAAATGGTTTTCACTTCACAGGTGTGTCCTGTCAGGTTTAAAAAGTGGGATTTCTTGCCTTATAAATGAGGTTGGGACCATCAGTTGTGTTGTGCAGAAGTCAGGTGGATACACAGCTGATAGTGCTACAGAATAGACTGTTAGAATTTGTATTACGGCAAGAAAAAAGCAGCTAAGTAAAGAAAAACGAGTGGCCATCATTACTTTAAGAAATGAATGTCAGTCAGTCTGAAAAATTGGGCAAACTTTGAATGTGTCCCCAAGTGCAGTTGCAAAAACCATCAAGCGCTGCAAAGAAACTGGCTCACATGAGGACCACCCCAGGAAAGGAAGACCAAGAGTCACCTCTGCTTCTGAGGATAAGTTTATCCGAGTCACCAGCCTCAGAAATCGCAGGTTAACAGAAGCTCAGATTAGAGACCAGGTCAATGCCACACAGAGTTCTAGCAGCAGACACATCTCTTCAACAACTTTTAAGAGGAGACTTTGTGCAGCAGGCCTTCATGGTAAAATAGCTGCTAGGAAACCACTGCTAAGGACAGGCAACAAGCAGAAGAGACTTGTTTGGGCTAAAGAACACAAGGAATGGACATTAGACCAGTGGAAATCTGTGCTTTGGTCTGATGAGTCCAAATTTGAGATCTTTGGTTCCAACCACCGTGTCTTTGTGCGACGCAGAAAAGGTGAACGGATGGACTCTACATGCCTGGTTCCCACCATGAAGCATGGAGGAGGAGGTGTGATGGTGTGGGGGTGCTTTGCTGGTGACACTGTTGTGGATTTATTCAAAATTGAAGGCATACTGAACCAGCATGGCTACCACAGCATCTTTCAGCGGCATAATATTCCATCCAGTTTGCGTTTAGTTGGACCATCATTTATTTTTCAACAGGATAATGACCCCAAACACACCTCCAGACTGTGTAAGGGGGCACGTCACAAGCACGGGCAGCGGGCGGCCATATTGCTGCAGGCAAGTTTCTTTTTCCTGTAGCAAAATGGCGCCCGCGTGTGCGCAGTAGTATCTCTCGGCAACCCAAAGATTCTGACGGTTGCCACGATGAATGACCCGTGACATGCAATTGCCTTCCAGAACCTCACTTTTGTAGAAGATTTTGGCTGTTCCATATACAGTTTTAAACCCCCTACATTGCTGTTTCAATTTCAGTTAATGACTATGTTTCAATTTACATATGAAAATACTGATCAGTATTCCCTATTTGCAATAACTGACTACTCATAAAACTGACTATAATCCTACAAAATTACTGACCTTGTACAGGTGTACCTTATAGAATGAATGCTGTTTTGATGGCAAAGTGTGGTCACACTAAATATTGATTTGATTTAGAATTTTATTTGTTCATTCACTATGAATTTTGTTTAATTGCTAAAAATAAACTATTAACACTTCTATTTTTGAAAGCTTTCTTACTTTGCATATTTTTTTAAACCTGCTTAAATCTTTTGCACAGTAATATAGATTATATATATATTTTTAAACCGTAATAGCAATAACAAAACATACAATTGGAAGAAACTGATCTGGCCAAATATCGAGTGTAGGAACTTGCTGGTAGACGTGATAGGAGTTTTTCCCCCAAATATACCCACTTAAAAGCATAGTCTCAGAAATGTTTTACAGGAAAAACATTTTGTCATAGAATTAACAGTAATCCAGTCTTCCAAAGGAGCAAAGGGTTCAAATTGTGCAGAAATATTTAACAGTTATCGTCCAGGAGTGTGGGGGAGTGCTTGCGTAAGATGGTAGGTCATTTCAAGACATCCTTAAGAACAGGAACAGAAAGGAAAATAAAAAACCCAAGGTAGGCTACACAACAAAACAAATGATCAGGTGTTTCCGATAATAAAATCCATCCACTTGTTTCTAGGTAAGAGGCTCTAATTTTGAATTCCCAGGCTGCCATCTTTTTAAATCTACATATCTGTTGGATCATATTTCTCTACTTCAAGATGGAGAGAGCCTGCTTACACTTTCACAATCAAGGAATGAGGAGTTTTGCTGCAGTAATCATATGGGTTCGAGGTTGTTGCTAGAGGTAGTGAAATTAGTAAGGAGAAGCCACCAAAGTGCCAATTATTTTCTTAATATTAGGACAGCAAATTACATTGATCAGAAGTTCAACTTCTTTCGAAAAAAGTTTTTAACAATGTGCATGATCATCAAATGTGGGTAAGTGTGTCTATAACAGCCCCACCTTGTTATTACATTAAATAAATTCTCTCGTATACAGAGACATCTTGAAAACCCATAAGAATGGAATAGGGTAAAATTGACTTTAGTTAGCAAGCGATTTAATTCATGTTCCTATTCTAAAATAAACCAGGACTTAGAAAGGATCTTTTTAGAGGAAGTGGGTAGAAGGCATTATTTTCTAACCATGTTGGATGAGGATGCGTTGCAGGTTGGTTCTTTTTAAATTTAGAACATGTAATAGAAAAATGAATTGATTTTTATTAGAATAGGTGTGTTCAAACCTGATTCTTGCAGAAGAGATGATAGACTGAGCATGGTTATAGTTTTCACCAAACAGGAAACTTACACATTAGCAATTTTTTTCCTTAACTTAGAAGGTGAGGTAAGGTTTTTATTCATAAAAAAGGCATTAAAAACAATGTGGAATCGTTTTTCTTATGCAAGAAATTACTAATAAGAAAACTCTTACTAGGCAGCTTAGTTTTTACCCCAAATAGATGCAAGTATTTTTTATTCAAGATATAACGTTCTATATCCAGGTTCAGAAATTGCAGAGACGTTAGCTAATTGTGACCACCTGACTAGCTTCAGAGCCTTATATTGGGTAATAACATACCCATTTGACTCGCCCCCAGGGTCGTGGGGTACTCGGCAGCCGGGGCTCTGGCTGCTTGCAGGGGATATCACTGTGGCTGGCCCGGCCTGTGACCCAGGGTGGTCAGTGAAATGGGTGGATACATTTATAGGGGATTTGTCGTGACACCACCTGTGGTGTTTGGTGAGGATCACCAGCGCTGCAACAGTCCTCTGAGGCAGATGGTAGGGCAGCTTGTGATGGAATGGCTCCCCACAGGTGGAGCGGGCCTCAGGGCAGCGTAGGGGATGTATTGGATGGCGGTGCAGGGGAGAGACAGCAGGACGGTCCCGGAGGAAGGACGGACCCTCACACGGGGGTAAGCTTCAGTACCTTTACTGGTGATGCTGCTGGCACGGTCCAGGGTACTCCAGGTGAAGGGCACACTTCTGGACTCTTCCCAGTGAGCGGGTATAGGGCCTCCTGATCCGTTGCTTATTTCTCTAAGCTTCTGGCCTGCCTGGAGCTGGGCCTAGCTTGGTTACTCTCTCTGCACCTACTGATCTGGTGGTAGGGCCTTCTCTTTGGAGATCACTCTCCCTGGACGCTGGGACCTCCGTGACTCCTAGCCCTGGTACTTTAGTCAGTGTTTGGTGAACCTGGGACCTGTAGTTCTCCAGGGGTTCCGGTGGTTCCTACTGGGTATAAGGAGTCCCTGTAGGCGCGGACCCGGTGTCCGGTATATAAATCGGGGTGAGCTTACTATGCTCCTCTGCCCCCTTAGCTCCACTCTCCTTTTCCTCCCACCGTCGACCACACTCGGGGCCCTCACTACTCGGCAGCTGGCGTGCTGCGTCTTCACCACTCTCTGAGTGTCGGCACGCTCTCTGATCACTCAGAGCTGTGTTCCTATCTGAACACTAAACTGAAACTAATCTTCACTTCTAACTGAGCTGCCTAGCTCCACCTTCCCTATATATGTCCCTAACGGGCTCCCTCTGCTGGTCTGAGGTGGAAGGTGGAGGTGTATGAATGTAGTGAGGGCCTCTTGTGGAGAAGTCCATCCATGCACCCTTCTGGGTTCTGTGGCACCAATGCGCAGCAGGGCGCCACATTGCCCCCTAGTAAAACTCAGTACTCCTGGACTGAAGCAATTTTCAAAACAGGTTAACAATAACATTTCTTCCCTTTACGGGAGGCACTTTCCTTGAACATTAAATTAAAACATAATAAATAATAACCATATGTACAACAGTTAAAGTTTTTGAGCAAATGTCAGTGAGTCCCCTAACAGGGTGTCCATTTCACTGCATAGGTAGCTTGAGGGACCTGTCCGCAAACCCTCCACGTAGGTCCTGGGCGTGTCTGCAGGGCATAGGTGATCCGGTGTTGGACCACGTCTTCCGCCACGCCAAACAGGTTTTTGTTCAGTGGTACCTAAAGGGGCACTCCAGGGAGTGCAACTACATACATAAGAGTTTTTGGGTTGCTCACAGTCCTCAGCCACCGAGTCTTTCATATATATACCCTTACGGGTAACTAATGTTCATATAAATTGTCCACCATAAGCTGAAACCAATAAATAAATACATGAAAATCACACTAGAATAACATACCCCAGGGGCAACTATTTATACTATAGGTATTTCTACTTATTCACTGAACCTGACAGGGGCCTGGCCTATGGTGCTACGTGTTGATCTGCGTAGTGCGGGAGTGTGGATGGTATCTATGTCTGCACTGTCTTCCACTCTGTCAGTTCTACGTGTGGGTAGATTGTAAAACTGCCTTAACCTCTCTATGGGACTGGCAAGTGTACCATTTTCTGGGCCTTCTTGCTCTGCTCCAACCGGGGATCCTTCTTCCGGAGATTCTTCTTGAGCAGGCTCTTCTGGGGCACTTACAGGTTCTACTTGCTGTGGGAGGTCTTCTGGCTGTTGGTAGAAGGGGATCACGGGTATTATCAGTGCTCCATCCAATTGAGGCCAATCTGCCGGGAAATCTCCTAATTCAGTATGTATCACTGCTTCTTTAGGCTCCTCCGGTACGATGAGAGGCACTTCTTCCTGGGGCTTTAGCAGACCTGGACACAACTTCAGATGGTCTCTAGATACCGTTGCAGTCGTTCTTCCTCCGTCCTTGGTAATTAAACAGGTCTTCCTGTTATCAAATCTTGAATTTAACACAGTGTAGGGTTCCCTCTCCCACTGGTCATCAAGTTTGTGGTTTCTTCTCTTTCTCTCTAGCACGACTTCTCCAGGTGTAAAGGGTTCTGCTCGTGTACTGTGCTTCCTGCTTGTCTCTTACCCTATTCAGACTGTCTTCGACACAGGCCTGAACTCTCCTGTACTTCTCCGGTCGAGTCGTGTCCCAGTCCTCAGTGGACATGTCTGGTTCTGGTTCTACTACACCAAGCTCCAGGTCCATGGGCAACTTTACTGGTCTTGCTCGCATGAGATATGCTGGAGTACAATTGGTGGAACTCACAGGTATGTGGTTGTACAAATCTGCCAGGTCAGGTAGCTTGTTGGGCCACTGGTTTCTTTCTTCTAGCGGTAAGGTCTTCAACAGGTTGATGACGATGTTATTCATCTTTTCACATAACCCATTGGTTTGGGGGTGGTACGGTGTAGTCCGAATCTTCTTACACCCGTACAGATGGCAGAACTCTTTGAACAATTCGGCTTTGAAGGCAGTGCCTTGATCTGTCAGCACCTGCTCCGGGTATCCATGGGGTCTGCAGAAGTACGCCTGAAACGTCTTCGCCGCAGTTTCTGCCGTCAGATCCTTGATGGGGGCGACCACCAGGAACCGGGAGTAGTGATCCACCATGGTCAGGGCATAGGTGTTATGAACTGCTACAAGCACTAAGGAAAGATAGGAAAACTGTCCCTACAATAGGACTAAGCTGATTCCCTACGATGCAGCGGGGGACCTGTTCCTTGTGAACAGACCCGCCTAAGTCCTTGGCTAGTTTGAACGCAGACCTATAGATATAAGGGAGGCGTCCCTACAAGAACTAAGGACTGGGATATAGTTGGACACCTCCTAGCAGAAATTGTAGCAGAGCAAAGACAAACAAACAAAAAGTACTAGTGGTCCAAAGACCAAGCAAACTACAGAGTTAGGTACAAGGCACTTGGTTAGCTTAAGAGTAAATGTAACACTGAAGTCCAGCAAGGACAGAAGGGCGGAGCTGGATTATATAGGCAGAAAGTCATGTGACCAACAAAATAGAAAAATAACTAACAGGAGGGTTCTGACAATAGGAATATCCTGACCTGCTGGGTGACAGCTTGACATGATCCAGGGCCACGATCTCCAAGGGTCTGGCTGCTGTAGTCTTTTCTTCTGAGGCCACAGGGTCCACAATCCCGGCACCATCTCTCTATGGAACCACGCATTCCAATCCAATAAAACCCATCTTTCAGCAGGGTTTCTAGCTTCTTCCAGCCAAAGTGCCCTGCTTGATCGTGGTAGGCCTCCAACACCATCTGGATGTCCGTCCTGGGCACTACGATCTGCCATACCATCTCATGGGTCCTCGGGTTGACGTACCTTCGGCACAGCTTCTCCCTATGGATAAACAGCCGGCTTCTTTCATTCCACAGTTGCTTGGCTTGTGGAGACGCGTCCTCCTCCAGGGAGGAAACTTCCTGGGTTATCAGTTCTTCGCTGTCCTGGGTCTCCTTCCAGCTGTGGTGAGGCAAAGGATTTAACGTCTTACCGCGATGCCTCCTGGAGGCTCGTTGCTCATGGACCACTCCATTACGGTGGAAGGCAGGTAGCTCAATCTCCTCCAGGTCATCCACTTCTTCCTCAGTGTCCGACTGGTGAGGCATCCTGGACAGGGCATCGGCGTTGGCATTCTTGCGGCCCGCCTGGTACTTAATGGTGAACTGGTAGTTTGACAGCCGAGCCATCCAACATTGTTCCATGGCTCCTAACTTGGCTGTTTCTAGATGAGTCAAGGGGTTATTATCAGTGTAGGCAGTGAACTTACTGGAGGCTAGGTAGTGCTTGAACCACTCGGTGATGGCCCAGACCAGGGCCAGGAACTCCAACTTGAAGCTGCTATAGTTCTCTGGGTTCCTCTCGGTCGGGCGGAGCTTCCAGCTTGCATAGGCGATCACCTTCTCTCGGCCATTCTGCTTCTGACTTAACACAGCTCCTAATCCCTCATTGCTGGCATCAGTGTACAGCAGGAACAGTTGGCTGTAGTCAGGGTAGGCTAGGATCTCTTCGCCAGTCAGGATCTCCTTCATCACCTCAAAGGATTCAGCTTGTTCCTTACCCCACTGGAACGGGGGGTTTCTGTCTCGCCTGGACTGTCCTACCAGGAGATCTTGCAAAGGCGCCGCTTTCTTGGTATAGTCCTTCACAAACCTCCGGTAATACCCGACTAGTCCCAGGGACTGACGTACCTCCTTGAGGCTCTTCGGCTCCGGCCATTTCCGGACAGCAGTGACCTTCTCCGGGTCCGGTGCTACTCCTTCTGGACTGACGATGTGCCCCAGGTACAGTACCTTTCGCTTGAGCAGGTGGCACTTGGAGGGCTTCAGCGTCATCCCATACCGGGACAGCGACTCAAATACCTCTGCCAGGTGCTTCAAATGGTCCTCGTACGTTTTGGAGTACACTATCACGTCATCCAGGTATAGCAATACGGTCTCGAAGTTGTGGTGTCAGGGAGGAACCTTCCTGGGTTATCAGTTCTTCGCTGTCCTGGGTCTTCTTCCAGCTGTGGTGAGGCAAAGGATTTAACGTCTTACCGCGATGCCTCCTGGAGGCTCGTTACTCGTGGACCACTCCATTACGGTGGAAGGCAGGTAGCTCAATCTCCTCCAGGTCATCCACTTCTTCCTCAGTGTCCGACTGGTGAGGCATCCTGGACAGGGCATCGGCGTTGGCATTCTTGCGGCCCGCCTGGTACTTAATGGTGAACTGGTAGTTTGACAGCCGAGCCATCCATCATTGTTCCATGGCTCCTAACTTGGTTGTTTCTAGATGAGTCAAGGGGTTATTATAAGTGTAGGCAGTGAACTTACTGGAGGCTAGGTAGTGCTTGAACCACTCGGTGATGGCCCAGACCAGGGCCAGGAACTCCAACTTGAAGCTGCTATAGTTCTCTGGGTTCCTCTCGGTCGGGCGGAGCTTCCTGCTTGCATAGGCGATCACCTTCTCTCGGCCATTCTGCTTCTGACTTAACACAGCTCCTAATCCCTCATTGCTGGCATCAGTGTACAGCAGGAACAGTTGGCTGTAGTCAGGGTAGGCTAGGATCTCTTCGCCAGTCAGGATCTCCTTCATCACCTCAAAGGATTCAGCTTGTTCCTTACCCCACTGGAACGGGGGGTTTCTGTCTCTCCTGGACTGTCCTACCAGGAAATCTTGCAAAGGCGCCGCTTTCTTGGTGTAGTCCTTCACAAACCTCCGGTAATACCCGACTAGTCCCAGGAACTGACGTACCTCCTTGAGGCTCTTCGGCTCCGGCCATTTCCGGATAGCAGTGACCTTCTCCGGGTCCGGTGCTACTCCTTCTGGACTGACGATGTGCCCCAGGTACAGTACCTTTCGCTTGAGCAGGTGGCACTTGGAGGGCTTCAGCGTCATCCCATACCGGGACAGCGACTCAAATACCTCTGCCAGGTGCTTCAAATGGTCCTCGTACGCTTTGGAGTACACTATCACGTCATCCAGGTATAGCAATACGGTCTCGAAGTTGCGGTGTCCCAAACAGCACTCCATCAATCTCTGGAACGTTCCAGAGGCGTTGCAGAGTCCATATGGCGTACTATTGAACTCGCAGAGTCCCATCAGGGTAGTGAAGGCCGTCTTCTCCCGATCCTCCTCAGCAACAGCTACTTGCCAGTACCCACTAGTGAGGTCAAGGGTGGAGAAGTAATTTGCAGACTTTAATGCAGCCAGGGATTCCTCTATACGGGGCAAAGGGTATGCATCTTTGTGTGTTATGCGATTTTCCTGTCTATAATCTACACACATTCTCATGCTTCCATCCTTTTTCCTGACTAGGACCAGGGGAGCTGCCCAGGGACTACAGCTATCCCTTACTACCCCTGCCTTCTTCATGTCGTGCAACATCTCCTTCGTCTTCTGGTAGTGTGCTGGTGGTATGGGCCTGTAACGTTCTTTGATGGGTGGATGGTCACCTGTGGGTATATGGTGTTGTACCCCTTTAATCCTCCCAAAGTCAAGTGGGTGTTTACTGAATACCTGTTCGTATTCCTGAACCACCTGGTGTACACCCTGCTTCTGATGGGCAGGAGTGGTGTCTGTCCCAACATGGAGCTGTTGACACCAATCCTCCACCTGAGTCTCCGGGTCATTATCCTCCACTTCGTCTGGTGAGGTTAAGGACTCTGCCATGTGTATGGAATTGTTATCTACTGTGTACAGCTTGGCAACAGTGGCGTAGCTTGGAAATCTAACCTCATCCTCCCCATAGTTTAGGAGGCATACGGGCACCCTCCCATTGCGTACATCCACTACCCCTCTGGCCGTCAAGAGTGTAGGTCTATGCTCCGAGCTAAGGGGCTCTACTACCACCTGGTAGCTCCATCCTTTGAGACCTATTGCTGCTCTACACCAAATCAGCATTTCACTCATCGGGGGGATCACAATGGGTATCGGGTCTGTCACCTGTACATTACCAATTTCACCACCTGATAGCTTTATCTGTTGCTGGTACATAAGGGCTCGGATCTCTTTCTGGAGCACCCTCCTCTGCCCTGGTCTGGCGGTGTCAGCCATCTGTTGGAGCAAGAACAACACTTCTCCCAAACAGTTACTAACAATATTTGTGTCAAGTACCATATACAAGTCTGTATCATCAGGATTAGTCTCTACTACAATTAGTCCTTGGTCCTTCAGTTCCTCTCTTCCCACCTTTACTGCCACATCCTTAACCCCGACTAGGTTAAGGGGGAGGCCATTAGAGGCATACACGGAAAGGTTTGGATCTGGTGGGCGAAGTTCGTCTATGGACCAGAACCTTTTGTAGAGGACATCAGGCATGATGGTTACCTGAGATCCTGTGTCCAGCAGGGCAGGTGTCGCGTTGCCGTCCAGCACAATGGACAGGAAAGGTCTTCCTCCCACGAACCAACGGTACCAGTTTGATGGGCCTGGTTGGTCTACTCCTGGGTGTCGGCCCTCGGCCCCAGGGTTTGCTCGTTTAAAGGACAGTTCGGCACTGTGTGGCCTGCCTTCTGGCAGCAGTAGCAGATGAATTCTCCTGGAGGGTGACGTTGATCGCTGGTCCTCCCACGGGGTGGCGTTGTCCTCCTCCAGGGCGGCGTTGTCCTCCTACGGGGTGGCGTTGTCATCCTTCTTCTTCTCATCCAGGGGACATCCTCAGGGCTGTCGGCTAGCAGGATGCTTCCTTCCGGCTCAGGCTCCGTCTGTAGCTGCAGGGTGCTCATGACAGTGGCCAGGGTTTTACTTAGCTGGCGCACTTCAGAGCGTAAGCTGTCCAGCTCGCTAGGGGGCACTGTTTGCATCCTTGTTTCAGCCGTCAATGAAGGAGCAGTGGGCGCTGCAGGCACTGGGTGGTCCCACCCTGGTAACGCTGGATAACAGTGTCTGTTGTTTCCAGGGGCTGCAGGCCCTTTATAGCCATGTCCTTAAGGGTGTCAAAGGTGGCATCTGGATGGTCTAATGCCCACCACCGTACAGTTCTGCTCTCTTCTTGGGACTTCAACCCTCGGATGAATTGTTCCATCAGCATTTTATTTTCCTCATGGATGCTGGCTGGACTAACCTGTTTTAGTGCCCGCAGGGCCTCCTGTAAGCGCCAGGCATAGTCCCGGATACTGTCCTCGGGTTTCTGGACACACTGGTAGAACCTCATCCGGAGATCTATCTCAATGTGGTTTTCAAACGTCGTTTGCAATCTTTTAAAGATGATGGACACTGATTCTTGGTCTGCGGCTGGCCAGGTTTCAACTTCTCGCTCAGCGGCACCAGTCAATTGTCCTAACACTACAGCGGCTCTCTGCTTGCCAGTCATAGAATACATATCCAGTATGCCGCATATTTTCCTCTTGAATCCGGACAGTGTGTCCGGTTTACCATTATACTGGGGGAACCACTTTACTCCAGGAATATACGGCAGGGCCATAGGTATCAACGGAGTTATGACCCCTGCTGGTGGAGCGGCCGCTCCGGCCTGTGCGGCGCCGGGCGCAGGTTGGACATCAGGAGCGTTAACCAGTGCTCCGGTGGCTTGCTTGTCGTCGGCCATGGTTGCGCCCCCCTAGTGAACCGGAGCCTACCTTCTTCAACGGGTAGGCCGCTGCTCCGCGGGCGACAGTCTTCTTCCAGGACCTTGGGTCGCTCGCATCTGACGTCAGAGCGTCCTCTGGCTCCTTCCAGGACCTGACGCTTCCTGATTCGACGTCAGGGGAGGGGCGTGTCCTGGGCTTCGCGCGCTTCCAGCAATTACACCCCTCTTCTTCCCATGCGGCAATAGGAAAAATGGCGGATATGGTGGGAAAACCTCAGGAATGGCGGGAAAACTTAACCACAGTGAGTAACACAGTCTTTTAAGGCGCACAGTACCCGGTGGCAACGGGCACGCAATCCTGTTCGTGAAGCCAGGAAAGCTGACTCGCTCCCAGGGCCGTGGGGTACTCGGTAGCCGGGCCTCTGGCTGCTTGCAGGGGATATCACGGTGGCTGGCCCGGTCCGTGACCCAGGGCGGTCAGTGAAATGGGGGGATAAATTTATAGGGGATTTGTCGTGATGCCATCTGTGGTGTCTGGTGAGGATCACCAGCGCTGCAACAGTCCTCTGAGGCAGATGGTAGGGCAGCTTGTGATGGAATGGCTCCCCACAAGTGGAGCGGGCCTCAGGGCAGCGTGGGGGATGTATTGGATGGCGGTGCAGGGGAGAGACAGCAGGACGGTCCCGGAGGAAGGACGGACCCTCACACAGGGGTAAGCTTCAGTACCTTTACTGGTGATGCTGCTGGCACGGTCCAGGGTACTCCAGGTGAAGGGCGCCCTTCTGGACTCTCCCCAGTGAGCGGGTATAGGGCCTCCTGATCCGTTGCTTATTTCTCTAAGCTTCTGGCCTGCCTGGAGCTGGGCCTAGCTTGGTTACTCTCTCTCTCTCTGCACCTGCTGACCTGGTGGTAGGGCCTTCTCTTTGGAGATCACTCTCCCTGGATGCTGGGACCTCCGTGACTCCTAGCCCTGGTACTTTAGTCAGTGTTTGGTGAACCTGGGACATGTAGTTCTCCAGGGGTTCCGGTGGTTCCTACTGGGTATAAGGAGTCCCTGTAGGCGCGGACCCGGTGTCCGGTATATAAATCGGGGTGAGCTTACTATGCTCCTCTGCCCCCTTAGCTCCACTCTCCTTTTCCTCCCGCCGTCGACCACACTCGGGGCCCTCACTACTCGGCAGCTGGCGTGCTGCGTCTTCACCGCTCTCTAAGCGTCGGCCTACTCTCTGCTCACTCAGAGCTGTGTTACTATCTGAACACTAAACTGAAACTAATCTTCACTTCTAACTGAGCTGCCTAGCTCCACCTTCCCTATATATGTCCCTAACGGGCTCCCTCTGCTGGTCTGAGGTGGAAGGTGGAGGTGTATGAATGTAGTGAGGGTCTCTTGTGGAGAAGTCCATCCATGCACCCTTCTGGGTTCTGTGGCACCAATGCGCAGCAGGGCGCCACACATTCACCTTTTTTTGTATGAGGATAGAGTGTGCAAGTCTAGAACATTTATTGCTCCACAGCAATATAGCTAAGTGGCTCCTAAACCTTCTCAGGAAGTTCTTTGATATATTCTGTAGGGAGAGATTGTGGTGTATAAAGTACCTGCTGAAGAATGTATTTGGTGAACAAGTTTTCCTACCTATCCAAAAGATATTTGGGACTCTAAAACTCTGTCTAGGAAGGTCTGGATATTAATATATAAGGGAAAATATTAGCTGGGATCATTACTATAAGTACAGAAATGGCAAGCAGCAAATGAAAGGAGAGCTTCTCTGAATTCTGAAGATACAATCTTCAGATAGTGCTTTGGATTTGTCATAATTTAATTTGAAATTGAGATTAAAAGTTTTGGATATCTTCAAAATAGCGGGCAAGGTAACTTCAGGATTCATGATCGAAAATAATAAATTGTCAGCAAATGCTGTGGTTTTATGTATGTAATTACCCCAAATGGAGGCCCTCAGAATCAGTTTATCTGATCTTAAAGGGAACCTATCACCATGAAAATGCAGTCCAATCTGCTGACACCATGTTATAGAGTAGGAGGAGATGAACAGATCGATATATAGTTTTGTGAGAAAAGACTCAGTATAACCTGTGTTTTCATCATTTAAAGCTGTTTCTGGGATTTTTGGTTCAGTGAGCAGTCCCATCAGTGACTGACAGCCTTCCATGTATAAGTGTGCATACAGAGAAAGCTGTTAATCACTGATAGGACCGCCCACTGGACCACACATCCCAGAAAGAGTAGAGGGTTAAAAACACATGAAACACTGGTTATACTGGAACTTTTTTCACAAAACTATATATTACTCTGCTCAGATAACCCGGCTCTTTAGCATACTACTTGCAGATGGGACTTTAATTTCATGATGACAGGTTCCCTTTAAATAGAAGATTTTTATTAGTAAAATGAATAGGGTGGGGAAAAGGGAGCATCTTTGGCTTGTGCTGTTTCATATACATATTCAAAAGAATTAGACAAAGACCACTGACTGGAATTTTAGCAGAGGGAAATAAATAGAGAGAAAAGATGGCTGATATGAAAACTGGAAAGAAATTGACTTTATGCTATGCTTTCCATACAATCTCAGCTGACCATGTCAATTGTCTTCTCATCATCTGTGCCCAGAAAGACAGAAGTGTTTACCCTCTGCTGAGGGGAGAAATTGCACCTGTGTTCTCCAATAAGTTTACAAAAGAAAGGGTCTATTCTATGTGCAAGGAGATTAGGTCACTAGTTAAAATCTACATATGGGCCTGTAAGTCCTGCATCTCTTCAGGCCCCTTCAACCCTTCAGTAAGAAAGGCGTACGTCTCTTTAATAAATTTGGTGCATCTTTTCATTTTCATGCGTACACCAATATGGGAGGAAATTATCAGGAATTCCGCATCGAATCCACTTGAAAAAGTGATGGAAAACCGCTGCAAAAAATGATCAGAAAGCACAGCAATGTCAAAATGACATTTATATGTTCAGTCTTTTGTTACTTCTTTAAGCACTTTGGAAAGCATGAAGTGGGTAAAAAAAAGTAGCAAGTTCATTCCAGAAAGTTGCTCGCTAGTTATAGTATAAGTTCTAAAAAAAAATAAAAATATTCCGGTGAATGCTGTCAACACCTCCATTGAAGGCATTTCAGAAAAAATACCCCTGGCTTTTTCATGAAGCCGTTTCCTCTAGGAAAACCTTGTGGGTACACCGGCATCCTAAAGACGTCACGTGAACATGCGCTAGAAGAAATGACATGCACTTTCTTTTATCCCACTAGGCGTTTTTCAAAATATGAAACCAATGAAAAGAGCTGAAAAGACTGAGCATTTGAACATTAATGTGGTTTTACAATAGAAATCAATAGGAAGCCTTTCAAGTGTTTTTGAGCAATTTTTCAAGCGTTTTTTTTGCTCCATAGACTTCTATGACTTTCAAACTTTTTAAAACTGCCTAGAGCAAAAGTATCTGAAATACATAATAAATCTAGCATGTACACCAGTTTTTCTGCAAAAAAATCAGCCAGAATCATGGCGCATGTAGCTTAGTGAATCTGCCCAGTAAACGCAATCCTGAAAAAGAGTACTCGGGTATGAAAGAAATGTCAGATTCACTGCTGCACAGGAAGGCTATCTTAAATTTGTAAAACATGAAAACTGCTCAGGACATAAATGCCACATTTGATATTCTCTTTTTGCAATTTGCTCCATCATCTGTGCTAGAAGCTTCACTTTCTGCACTATACCTTTACTAATGTGGGTTATGAGGCTCCTATTTAAGAGTATTTATGCATTCTGATGCTCTCGGCTGTACGCAGATTCTGGGTATTCCAGGCACTTAACAATGTTTCCTAAAATTTTCAATCACGGAGGTTATCAGGCATGCATGAAGCAGGAGCAAACCTTTCCACTCCACCTATTCTTTAACAATACAATTATTTTGATCGGGTCTGCAGTCCAAATAAGCATATCAAATTTATTCATAGATGTTCTGATTTCTGAAACAGGATTTCTTTCACAGCTGGGATGAGCAAATCAAGGCTTTATTGTCCACCGAATCACATTAAGGAAAACTAATATGAAAGCCGATATAGCTGATGCAGCCACTAAATCAACGCTATTGTGGAATGGATAGATTTTTAGCAGCAAGGATAAGAGGCTGCTGGGGGTCAGAGGAAGAGCTTAAAATGTTATTCCCAACATTGAAAGTTATCACTTATACACAGGGTAGGTGATAATGTTATGGTTGGTTGGGGTACAGTCAATGGGACCCCCACTGATCCAGAGAACAGGGCTCTGAAATTTTTGTTGGAATGACGTGATGACCCCCTGATATCATATAGCCTTTTAAAGGGTTTAATTATGCAGTACACTATACTTACGAGTAATGCATGCAACAATGGTTCACAACAGTTATGCAATATGCCACCAATGGATTTATACTATTCAGTATCCTGCACCAGGACGGTGACCTGTGTGTTATCATTTATGAAGACCAATTCAATGCAAATGCATGTATGAAAAAAATCAGATAGCACTCCGATGCCTTCCGTGTGCTGTCCGTTTTACACAGACTGATGCAGTAGCTTAAGAAACCTTCAGCAGTTTTTTTTCATCCTAGATAAACTAAAGCTCTGAACAAACTCTTATGGTAAAAACTGACACACTGACCAAACTCTGGTGACACTCTGATAAAAAACATTGATGAAACTCGGACCTTTTCTTGAGTACAAGAAATAACACTGAAGTCTGAATGAGGCCTTATTCACAGAGACACATGGACTGATCCAAGTGCCAATGAGTAGTGATGGGCGAACCCGAACAGTAAAGTTCGGGATCCGTACCGAACACCTACTGTTCGGGCACGGAACCCGAACATGGACTTCTTATGGAAGTCCGTGTTACTATTCGGGTTCGTTTGTTTCCCGCGCTGTCACTTGAGTTACAGCACAGGAAGCACAGGCTCTGATCGGCGGTAATAGCATTACCGCGGTCAGAGCGCTGTGGTAGTGACCCGTGGTAAGATTTTTAAGCATCGGCTGATGGTACTACTACCATCATCAACCGTGGCCTCCTGTCATAGGAAACAGAGAACGCAGGCACCGCTGGATGGGAGCAGTAGTCGCCCATCCACCAGCGCCTGTGCTCTACTGAAAGTAAAAAAAAATGTTAAAATTTATAAAAAAATATTAAAATTAAAATAAAACACATAATACTCACCTACACCTTGTCCCCGATGTTCTCTGCCCCTGCAAAAAATAAAAAAACACCATATACTCACCTTAAAGCTAATCCCCGAAGTCTATGATCACCTGTAATAAAGTTAAAATAATAAAGCAACCTCATCCTCACCTGTCCGCTACAGTCCAAATAGTGAGGGTCCCACGAAGATCCCATGAAAAGAACGGCCACATCAGAAAATGTGACTGCTCTATTCAGCAGCCGGCAATACACTGACTCAGTGTATTGCCGGCAAATGAAGTCAGAGCATGACAATGAGTATTTTCCAACGCTGGCAATGAGTTGAACTGAGTTTTTTATTTTTTTACAGGGGTGGAGAACAACGGGGACAAGGTGTAGGTGAGTATAATGTGTTTTATTTTATTTTAAGAGTTCAACTCATTGCCAGCATGGGTAAATACTCACCGCGCATGCATTGGCCTCATTTGCCGGTAATACACTGTGCGTCAGTGTATTGCCGGCAAATGAACAGAGTGTCCACATTTTACAATGTGGCCGTTCTGTTCATCTGTTCATTTGCCGGCAATACACTGACGCTCAGTGTATTGCTGACAAATGAGGTCAGTGTATACAGTTTGCCAGCATGGGAAAATACTCACTGCGCATGCGCTGACCTCATTTGCCGCCAATACACTGCGTGTCAGTGTATTGCAGCCAAATGAACAGATGATCAGAATGGCCACATTGTAAAATGTGACCGCTCTATCCATATATCTATCATCTATCTATCCATATATCTATTAATCTATTTATCTATCTATCCATATATCTATTATCTATCAATATATCTATATATCCATATATCTAACTATTATCTATCTACAGTTGTGGTCAAAAGTTTACATACCCTGGCAGAATTTTTCCTTTATTGGCCTTGTTTCAGAGAATATGAATGATAACAAAAAACTTTTTCTCCACTCATGGTTATTGGTTGGGTGAAGCCGTTTATTGTCAAACTACTGTTTTCCCTTTTTAAATCTTAATGACAACCAAAAACATCCAAATGACCCTGATCAAAAGTTCACATACCCCAGTTTTTAATACCATGTATTGCCCCCTCTAAAATCAATGACAGCTTGAAGTCTTTTGTGGTAGTTGTGGATGAGGTTCTTTATTTTCTCAGATGGTAAAGCTGCCCATTGTTCTTGGCAAAAAGCCTCCAGTTCCTGTAAATTACTGGGCTGTCTAGCATGAACTGTGCGCTTGAGATCTCCCCAGAGTGACTCAATGATATTGAGATCAGGAGACTGAGATGGCCACTCCAGAACCACTTTGTTCTGCTGTAGGCAATGACAGGTCGACTTGGCCTTGTGTTTTGGATTGTTGCCATGTTGGAACGTCCAAGTACGTCCCATGCGCAGCTTCCACGCTGATAAGTGCAAATTTGCCTCCAGTATTTGCTGATAACGTGATGCATTCATCTTTTACCAAGTTTCTTGTGCCTTTCTAGCTCACACAACCCAAAACATCAGCGATCCACTTCCATGCTTTACAGTAGGCCTTGTTTACCTCTTTCCAAATGTAACGTTTATTGTTGTGTCCAAAAAGTAAAATTTTGGTCTCATCACTCCAAATTACCTTGTTCCAGAAGATTTGAGGCTTGTGTCTATGCTGTTTGGCGTATTGTAAGCGAGATACTTTGTGGCATTTGCACAGTAATGGCTTTCTTCTGGCGACTCAACCATGCAGCTCATTTTTCTTCAAGTGCCTCCTTATTGTGCATCTTGAAACAGCCACACCGCTAGTTTTCAGAGAGTCCTGAATTTAAGCTGATGTCAGTAGCATACCTACCGGGGGGGGGGGCAGAGGGGGCGGTGGCCCCAGGCCCTGCACTCTGAGGGGGCCCACCGGGAGCTACGTTATTGTAACTGTATCGGCAGCACGCTAATACGGTTGCACCCTGGCGCAGAGCAGGGAGACTCGATATCCCTGCGCTGCCCGGCGGCCGCTATGGGGCCCTTGAGCAGGAGGTGGGGGCCCATGGCACCAGCATCCGCCCCCCCCGTCCGTCACCACAAGCTCAGTGATGAGAGAGGGAGCGTGACGCTCCCTCTCCTATCAGTCCCCCCTCTGCGTCTGACGTCACTGACGCCATCACTTAGTGCCCACTGTGCTGAAGATGTGTGAGGGCCGGGCACTCGGAGCAATGGGGGAACAAGGAGAAGAGTTGAGTATTGTGTTTATTTATTGATTTTGCCTATGGGGGGGATTATGCTACAGACTTTGCCTATGGGGGATTATGCTACAGACTTTGCCTATGGGGGGATTATGCTACAGACTTTGCCTATGGGGGGGATTATGCTACAGACTGCCTAATGGGGGGCGATTATGCTACAGACTGCCAATGGGGGTATTATGCCACAGACTTTGCCTATGGGTGGGTTATGCTACAGACTTTCCCCATGGGGGGGTTATGCTACAGACTTTGCCTATGTGGGGGAGGATTATGCTACAGATTTTGCCTATGGGGGGGTTTGCTACACACTCAGCCTATGGGGGGAGATTATACTATAGACTCTGCCTATGGGGGGGATTATACTATAGACCCTGCCTATGAGGGGGATTATACTACAGACTCTGCCTATGGGAGAGATTATGCTACAGACTCTGCCTATGGGGGGATTATGCTACAGACTCTGCATATGGGGGGATTATATTATATACTCTGCCTATGAGGGGATTATACTACAGACTCTGCCTATGGGGAGTGCATTATACTATATTGAGGACTATCTGGTGCATTATACTATATGTAGGCTATTTATACAGTGTGGGGATTACAGTTAGGGTCATACTGTGTGGGAGATAATGTGGGGTCTTTGTATAGTGTGGGGGCCATTGACGCCCCCCCTGGGCCGTGTGTGCACGTGTGTGGGTTACACGGAGCCGGGTCTCTGGGGGTTGTAGTCTCCATGGCGGCGACCCGATCCCGTGGCTCAGGGTGGTCAAACCAGTGGCAGTCTTTATAGGGTTTTTGTGGTTTAATGTCCGACTACGCCACCCGTGGATTGCGGTCAGGGTGTACCGCCACTGAGAGGCAGACCGCTGAGGCTGGTGTTGTGTGCGCAGCAAAGGATGGGATAACTCCCCATGGGAAGAGTATAGCCTCAGGGCAGGGAACGTGGATGATGGGAGTGATGGTGCATGGGCGCAGCAGGAACGACTCAGAGTCTTTGCAGTGCAGTTCAGGGTCTTTACTGATGATAATAAGGCAGACCCTCCCGGGAGTACTGGCTAGCATAAGAGGCCTGGTCAGTCTGTGAGCAAACAGGAGTTCCCCTGACCAGGTGGAGTTGTAGGCCTCCCCGTCTGTCTGCACTCTTCCTGGCTACCTTGCTGTAAGCGAGTGGAAGTAGCCCATGTCCCTGAGTGTACCGTGTAGTGCTCACCCGTATGGCTGGTGACTTGGGGCCTTCTGATAGCCTCCGCTCTTCGATGGCGGTGCTGGTCCCTTGCTCGTGACTGAGCCTCCGGGCTTCTATGGCCAGAGGACCTGGAATCCCCTGCCAGCTGGTTTCTGCTGCTGGACTTAAAGATCCTTGCAGACTCGGACTCCGGTGTCCGGTTCTTAGATTCTTCTGCCAGGGCGAGCTCTGCTTAGCTCCAGCCCCTGGTCTTCAGCTCCTGCTCCTACAGAGCTCCTCGCTGTCACTTTCCCTGTGTCTGGAACAAACTCCAGGCTCTGACTTTCTAACCTCGCCCCAGATCCAGTTTATATAGGACAGGTTCCTCCCCTATCTGGTCTGGGACAGGAGGTGTCGCATGTTTAAGGGCTCCTGACCAGGAAACCTCCCACTTGCTCTCAGACATAATATTTCTATCACTATGGCAACGAGACCCCTGGGGTGCCACATTCCCCCCTAGTGAATTTTAGTACTCTGGGACTAAACACATTTTATGAAAACACAAATACAGGGGTATAAACAATAACAGGTAAAAGTACATTTTGTCTTGATGGTCACGGCATTTCCGTAACCGGGTGTCCATATCACCCAAGGTGAAGTTTTAGAACGGAGTAGGGGACCTGTCCAAAGCAAACCCCAAACGTTGGCCCTGGGCGTGGGTGCAAGGCGAAGCTAACTACTTTGGACCACACGGGGCCAAGCCAGACAGGTTTTTCTTCCGTGGCCGTCTTCACCAGAGGCACCAAGTGCAACTATCTACAATGTAGTTCCGGTTATTCAGTGTCCATAACCTGTCAGTCCAAATAAACCTGCAGGGTAACTAGAGAAACATAATCAATAAACAGGCAACAAAAACATAAACAACATAAAACATTTTCAGCATTTGCAATTTACAGGCAAATTCACATTACATTTTAGATTCTCCAGCAAGCGGGCATCTGTCCTCTAGTGCTCCTGGTGGACCTACGTAACCCACTATCTGGCTCTGCACTACAGGGTGTAGGAGGTGTTGCGGGTAGGCCTGGCAGCTTCCTGCGTACTCTTTGGCTTACTAGGGGCACGACAGGCTCACTACTAGCAGAGGGTTAATTCTCCTGGGCTGCTTGTATGGATCCTTCTGCCTCCTGGGCTGGCTGCTCTCCCGACACTCCCTGTTCTTCTGCAGGCCCTTGAGGGGCTGGCTGGAGAATGCTGAGGACGGGTACCACGACTGCGTTGTTGATTTGAGTCCAGGACCGGGGAAAGTCTCCGAGTAAGGTACTGATCATTTCTTCCTTTTCCTCTGTGGGTTGAAGGATATCCTGGTCTTCTTCAGCACCATGTAGCTGCTCGGGACACTTCTTCAGGTGGTCTCTGGAGACAGTGGCTGTGGTCTCTCCTCCATCCTTACTGATGACACATACTTTTGGGTTCTCATGGCTTGAGAGCAGTACTGTGTACAGGTCCTTCTCCCACTGGTCGTCCAAATTGTGGAGCCGCCTCTTTCTCTTCAAGACCTGCTCTCCAGGTACCAGGGGAACAGCGGGAGAATGCTGGTTATAAGTCTTCTCTTGCCTTTCTCTTGCTTGAGACAGACTTCGCTCGACGCTCTCCTGTACTTTCCGATACTGCTGCTGCCGTTCTGTATCCCAGTCTGCCTCTGGCGAGGTGTCCTCAGGTGTCAGGACTCCCATATCCTGGTCAATAGGCAGCTTACCAGGTCTTGCTCTCATTAGGTAAGCTGGGAACCTACGGGGATGTGATTATACAAGTCCACCAGATCAGGCAGTTTTTCAGGCCACAGACTGCGTTCTTCCAGGGGCAACATTTTTAACAAGTCTATCACCACCTGGTTCATTTTCTCACATAGTCCGTTGGTCTGAGGGTGATAGGGCGTTGTTCTTATCTTCCTGCAGCCATACAGATTGCAGAACTCTTGGAAGACCTCCGCTTCGAAGGCTGGCCCTTGGTCAGTCAACACTTGCTCCGGATACCCGTGTGGACGGCAGAAGTGCTGCTGGAAGGCTCTAGCTGCTGTTTGAGCCATTAAGTCCTTGACAGGGACCACCACCAGAATCGGGAGTAGTGATCTACGATGGTGAGGGCGTAGACGTACCCAGATTTGCTTGGAGCCAGTTTCACATGGTCCAGGGCTACCAGTTCCAGTGGCTGCCTGGTGATGATGGGCTGCAGGGGAGTCTTCTGGCTGGCACGGTCTCTTCTTCTTAGGCTGCACAGGCCACAGTCTCTGCACCACCTCTCGATGGCTCCTCTCATGCCTACCCAGTAGAACCGTCCACGCAACAAGAACTGCAGCTTTTTCCATCCGAAGTGTCCTGCTCCATCGTGGTATGCCTCCAGAACCATAGCCGCGTCTCGTCTTGGGACCACTACCTGCCAGGTCAGCTCATGTGTTCTAGAGTTGACCATTCTCCGGCACAGCTTCTCCTTGTAAAGAAACAGTTTACTTTTCTCCTTCCACAGTTGCTTGGTCTCCTCCGGAGCGTCTGGGTCAAGACGGGCATCAGCCTGTGTCAGCATTTCCTTCACCAGACGGACTGCGGGATCACTGTCTTGTGTCTCCGCCCAGCTGTAGTGGGGTAAGGGATTGAACGTAGCAGAGCGCCTGTCCTTTACACGGTGGGAATACAGGGTAATCCCATGACGGTGGAACGCAGGGAGTTCGACTTCTTCCAGTTCTTCTGGATCTTCCCCTACGTCCGGTAAGTTTGGCATTCTGGACAGGGCATCCGCGTTGGCATTTGATGGTGAATTCATAGTTGGACAGGCGGGCCATCCATCTCTGCTCCAGGGCACCAAGCCTTGCAGTGTCCAGGTGTGTCAACGGGTTGTTATCCGAGTACACGGTGAACTTATAAGAGGCAAGGTAATGCTTGAAACGTTCGGTCACTGCCCACACTACTGCCAGGAACTCTAGCTTGAATGAGCTATAATTCTCAGGGTTTCTCTCTGTGGGCCGTAGTTTTCGGCGGGCGTAAGCGATTACCCGATCTTTCCCCTGCTGGATCTAGGACAGTACGGCTCCTAGCCCGATGTTGCTCACGTCCGTGTGGAGGATAAAGGGCTGGCCGTAGTCAGGGTACGCCAGGATTTCATCCCCCGTGAGGGCCATCTTCAGCTGGCGGAAGGACTCCTCTTTCAGCTTTTCCCACCTGAAGGGCGGCTTCTGGTTTTTGGCCTTCCTGGATTGACCTATCAGGAGGTCCTGCATAGGAGCTGCCATTTTGGTGAAACCGGGAATGAATCTTCGGTAGTAGCCTACCAACCCGAGAAACTGCCGCACTTCCTTTATGCTGGAGGGTCTTGGCCAGTCTTTAATCACGGTGATATTATCGGGGTCGGGAGCCACTCCGTCAGCACTCACCACATGTCCCAGGTATTGCACCTTTGGTTTCAGCAGGTGACACTTGGAGGGTTTCACCTTTAGGCCGTAGCTTGCTAGGGCGTCAAACACTTCTGCCAGGTGTTTCAGATGGTCCTCGTAGGTTTTGGAATAAACGATGACATCGTCCAGGTATAACAGGACCGTCTCGAAATTCCGGTGTCCCAGACAGCATTCCATCAACCGCTGGAAGGTTCCTGGTGCGTTGCAGAGCCCAAACGGCATACAGTTGAATTCGCTGAGACCCATCGGGGTGGTGAATGCAGTCTTCTCCTTGTCTGCCTCTGCTACAGGAACCTGCCAGTACCCGCTAGTAAGATCCAAAGTGGAGAAGAAGTTAGCAGATTTTAATGCAGCTAAAGATTCTTCTATTCTAGGTAACGGGTACGCATCTTTGTGTGTGATACGGTTGACCTTTCTGTAGTCTACACACATTCTCATTGTGTTGTCCTTCTTTTTCACTAGAACTAGTGGAGCTGCCCAGGGGCTACAGCTGTCCCTGATTACCCCAGCCTCCTTCATGTCCCGCAACATCCCCTTTGAATGCTGATAGTGTGCTGGGGGTACAGGTCGGTATCTTTCCTTTATGGGTGGATGGTCTCCTGTGGGGATGTGATGTTCTACCCCCTTTACTCGCCCGAAGTCTAGCGGGTGTTTACTGAAGACTCTTTCGTACTCCTGAACCACCCGGTAGACTCCCTGTTTTTGGTGTGAGGGAGTGGAGTCAGTACCCAAATGCAATTGCTGACACCAGTCCTCCATTTGTTTATTAGAGCCGTTACCTTCCTCTGGTTGAGATGGAGGCAAGGCTTCCACGGCCCTTACAGAATTTTGGTTTATGGTGAACAATTTGGCTAGCGTGGCATACCGGGGCAGGTATACTTCTCTCTCCCCGATATTTATGATGCGGACAGGTACCCTCCCATGGCGTACATCGACCACCCCCCGTGCTGTCAAAATGGTGGGCCTACTGTCTGAGTAAACGGGTTCCACCATTGCTTGGTAGTCTCTACCTCTTAGACCAATAGCTGCCCGGCACCAGATCATCATCTCACTTTTCGGGGGCATGGCAATAGGGAACGGGTCACACATTCTCACGCTACCAATTTCACCACCAGATAGTTCCACTTGTTGCCATTTCATCAGTGCCCGGATCTCTTTTTGGAGAACACGCTGCTGGCTGGAACTGGCGTTCTTGGCAACCTGCTGTAAAATGAGAATTATCTCTGCAAGACAATTTTCAATCACGTTAGTTCCCAAGGTTATTTTAGGGTGACTCTCATGATGGTCAGTGTCCACAATGATCAGTCCTTGTGCCGCCAGTTAGACTTTACCGATTTTAATGGTCACCTCTTTGAATCTCACCTGCGGCACGGGCTGACCATTGCTGGCGATGATACCCAGGTCGTCATCTGGGTAGCGGGTTATGTCCGAGTCATTCCAGTACCGCTTAAAGAGCACATAAGGAATGGTAGTCACCTGTGACCCGGTGTCTAGTAGGGCACTCATTGGAATGCCATCCAGTACCACAGGCAAGACTGGACGTCCCCCTACATATTTATATTGCCAGTTTGAGGGGCCTGATGATCTTATGCCTGGGGGTTGGCCCTCTGCCCCAGGTTGTGCCCGTTTAAATGACAGTACCTTGCCATATGTCCGGGTTGATTGCAGCGGCGGCAGATGGGTTGTCAATCCTCGTTGTATCTGTCGCTGGGTCTTCCTCTGGACGATGGGATCCTCCTCTGTCGGCGCCACGGGACGTCCTCCGGTCCGGATGCCAGCTGGATCTTTCCTGGAGAAGAGACCTGTAAAGACTGCACAGTTCTGGTTAGCGCAGCTACACTTTTAGTCAGCTCTTGGACCTGATAGTGCAGGCCTATAGCCGGGTTGTTGTCCAAAGCATGCGCACCAGCTCCTACAGACTCTGTAGACAAGGGCGCCGCCTCCTGATGATAGGTAATAGCTGGGCGTCGGTGGGTTATGCGCTACCCGGTGCCAGTTCTCGGAGCACCCGGATGGCCCTGTCTTTGAACTTTGCAAAGTCTAAACCAGGGTTCTGCAAGGCCATTGCATGTAACTGGGTTCGGTGGGCGTTGGACAGCAGACCCTCAATGAATTGCTCAGTTAACAGTTCATCTGCATTCCGCACACAGTCAGGGTCTGCCTGTTTAATGGCTCCCAGGGCCTCTTGCAAACTCAAAGCATAGTCTCTTATACTGTCTTGGGCCCGCTGCTTGCACCCATAAAATCTCATTTTGATCTCGGCTGAGGTGCGGGTATCAAAAGTGCCCTTCAGACGGGCCAAGATCTCTTTTACGGTCTCCTTGTCCCGGACAAACCAGGACTTTACTTCGCGTTGGGCTGCGCTGGTTAGCTGGCCTATCAATATGCTCACTTTCTGGCCCTCCATAAGGGGGTATACCTTAAATAGGCTGTACAGTCTCTCTTTAAAGTCGCTTAGGGTATGCGACTCCCCTGAGTATTGGGGCAGGCAGGCCGCTCAGGGGATGTAGGGCATTGTGAACGGCATTACTGCGGCAGCGCTGGTGGTAGAGGGTCCCTCCGTGTCCGTCATCTTCCTCCCCCCTAGTTAAGTGTGGCCTACCTTCCGACGATCCTCTTCTGTAGGCCGCGGCTCCGCTGGTGCTGCTCCGGACGAGGACCTTGCGTCGCGTCCTGGTGACGTCTGCGTCGCTCTCTCTCCCTTCCAGGACCTTGCGCAGCGTCGGTGCGTGGGGCGGAGCTTCAGGTCTCGCGCGGTTTGGACGTCCACGCCCCTCTTCTTCCCGCGCCGCGTCCTGAAGATGGCGTCCGATGGCGGGAAAACAGCTGAAGACGGCGGGAAACGACTGAAGATGGCGGGAGACGGCTCCGGATGGCGGGAAACCACTCAGGTAAGTACAAAGTCTTTTTCAGGCACGCAATACCCGTTTGTGGCGGGTTGGTCACAATCCTGCAGACTACGCCAAAAGTTGACGCGCCCCCTGGGCCATGTGTGCACGTGTGTGGGTTACCCGGAGCCGGGTCTCTGGGGGTTGTAGTCTCCGTGGCGGCGACCCGGTCCCGTGGCTCAGGGTGGTCAAACCAGTGGCAGTCTTTATAGGGTTTTTGTGGTTTAATGTCCGACTACGCGGATTGCGGTCAGGGTGTACTGCCGCTGCGAGGCAGACCGCTGAGGCTGGTGTGGTGTGCGCAGCAAAGGATGGGATAACTCCCCATGGGAAGAGTATAGCTTCAGGGCAGGGAACGTGGATGATGGGAGTGATGGTGCACGGGCGCAGCAGGAACGACTCAGAGTCTTTGCAGTGCAGTCCAGGGTCTTTACTGATGATAATAAGGCAGACCCTCCCGGGAGTACTGGCTAGCATAAGAGGCCTGGTCAGTCTGTGAGCAAACAGGAGTTCCCCTGACCAGGTGGAGTTGTAGGCCTCCCCGTCTGTCTGCACTCTTCCTGGCTACATTGCTGTAAGCGAGTGGAAGTAGCCCACGTCCCTGAGTGTACAGTGTAGTGCTCACTCGTATGGCTTGTGACTTGGGGCCTTCTGATAGCCTCCGCTCCTCGATGGCGGTGCTGGCCCCTTGTTCGTGACTGAGCCTCCGGGCTTCTATGGCCAGAGGACCTGGAATCCCCTGCCGGCTGGTTTCTGCTGCTGGACTTAAAGATTCTTGCAGCCTCGGACTCCGGTGTCCGGTTCTTAGATTCTTCTGCCAGGGCGAGCTCTGCTTAGCTCCAGCCCCTGGTCTTCAGCTCCTGCTCCTACAGAGCTCCTCGCTGTCACTTTCCCTGTGTCTGGAACAAACTCCAGGCTCTGACTTTCTAACCCCGCCCCAGATCCAGTTTATATAGGGCAGGTTCCTCCCCTATCTGGTCTGGGACAGGAGGTGTTGCATGTTTAAGGGCTCCTGACCAGGAAACCTCCCACTTGCTCTCAGACGTAATATTTCTATCACTGTGGCAACCAGACCCCTGGGGTGCCACACCATCATACAGTGTGGGAGATAATATGGGGTCTTCGCAAAGTGTGGGGACCATCATACTGTGTGGGAGATAGTATGGGGTCTTTGCACAGTGTGGGGGTCATCATACAGTGTGGGAGATAGTGTGGGGTCTTTGCACAGTGTGGGGGCCATCATACAGTGTGGGAGATAATGTGACATCTTTGTACAGTGTGGGGGCCATCATACAGTGTGGGAGGTAATGTGGGGTCTTTGCACAGTGTGGGGGACATCATACAGTGTGGGAGATAATGTGGGGTCTTTGTACAGTGTGAGGGCTATCATACAGTGTTGGAGGTAATGTGGGGTGTTTGCAAAGTGTGGGGGCCATCATACAGTGTGGGAGATAATGTGGGGTCTTTGCACAGTGTGGAGGGCCATCATACAGCATGGGAGATAATGTGGGGTCTTTGCACAGTGTGGGGGCCATCATACAGTGTTGGAGCCATCAGTTTGGAGGCTACAAAGGGGTCAGTATATTGTGTGGGGGGTACTATACAGTGAGGGGGAATTATACTGTGTATAAGAGAGCATCATACTGTGTAGAGGGGAGCTGTACATGGTGGAGACTCAGGATATTTTTTAATGTTAAGTGGGCACTTAACGTTATAGGGGACCTCAGGTTATTATGACTGTCAAAAGGGCACACAGAGGGCACTGTTACTTTCTAGGGAGCAAAATGTGGGCACTGTTTTCTAGGGCACTTACACATGGCATTACTATATTCTAGAGGTTTGTTTTACCATAATAATAGGGACACGTACAGCAACAGAGGCTCAGTATTGGATTTTCTCTGGATGAGGCGTTTGTGTAGGTAGGGAATACATGGGGGCGATGCCTGAAAAGTAAGGAGTCAAATGTGTCGTTGTGATCTCTGCAGACCTGAGTCCTGGATGGAGATGTTGTCGTGTCGGTCTGGGCCAGATGGAAAAGACGGCAAAAGTGAACAATTTAATCAGAAAGAACATCAGCTGTAAGTTACTGTATACAACTGTGCTGTGATCTCTTATATGTTCTGCAGGACTGGCATCTAGCAATTTATGTCACCATATAGCGCTAATATCAGTGTTGGTCTTGTAAAGTGATTATTTTTAGTAACAGCGTAGTCATCTGCTGAGGTTCTCCTACATCCACTATCTGGGTGCGCCACCATAGTTGTAATCAGGGTTACCTGGTTAGGGGTCCACTCAGAAGTTTCACCCCCACCCCTCCCCCTGAACCAAAACCCTAGCTATGCCTCTGGCTGATGTTATTTGTGGGTTTTTTCTTTGCATCCCGAACAATTTTCCTGGCAGTTGTGGCCAGAATTTTTGTTGGTCTACCTGACCGTGGTTTGATTTTTACAGAGACCCTGATTTTACATTTGTTAATCACAGTTTGATCGCTGCTGACTGGCATTATCAGTTCCTTGGAAATCTTTTTGTATCCCTTTTCTGTGTTATACAGTTCATCTACCTTTTTCCGTAGATCCATTGACAATTCTTTTGCTTTGTCCATGATTCACAATCCAGAAACGTCAGTGGATGGATTAAAGATGCAAAAATCTGTCTGGATCCCAGAAACTCACTCAGCTTTTATGCACACACTGATTACAAACAAACAGGTCACAGATGAGGATGTTACCTTTAGTAGCCATTCAAATCCATTTGTGTAAAATTCTGTGCATGTTATCAGGCCAAAATCACCAGGGTATGTGAACTTTTGATCAGGGTCATTTGGATGTTTTTAGTTGGTTGTCATTAAGATTTAAAAAGGGAAAACACAGTAGTTTGACAATAAATGGCTTCACCCAACCAATAACCATGAGTGGAGAAAAAGTTTTTTTGTTATAATTCATATTCTCTGAAACAAGGCCAAGAAAGGAAAAATTCTGCCGTGGTATATAAACTTTTGAGCACAACTGTATCTATAAATCTATTTATCTATCCATATAGCTATTATCTATCTATCAATATATCTATATATCCATATAACTAACTATTATCTATCTATCTATAAATCTATTTATCTATCGATCTATTATCTATATATCTATCTATTATCTATCCATATATCTATCAATATATCTATTATCTATCTATCCATATATCTATTACTCTAATTATCTATCTATCCATATATCTATTATCTATATATTAATATATCTAACTATTATCTATGTATATATCTATTTATCTATCAATATATCTTTTATCTATCAATATATCTATATATCCATATATCTAACTATTATTTATCTTAGATAGGTCAACAGATAATAAATAGATACATTGATAGATAATAGATAGGTAGATATATCTATGGATAGATGTAGAAAAAATAGTAGAGACAGCACTCCAAAAATAATGATTTATTAGCTCAACAAGAGCTGTGGCAACGATTCGGCTAAATACAGCCTTTTTCAAGCTTGAAAAAGCCTGTATTGAGCCGAAACGTTGCCACAGCTCTTGTTGAGCTAATAAATCATCTATTTTTGGAGTGCTGTCTCTACTATTTTTTCTATATGTAAGAAGGTTTATTTACCTGTAGGATGGGCACCCAGCTATTCACATTTTGTTTGCTTGTGCTGCAGCAGGCGGGGCAAGATGCACTGGCTTATGCTGAGCCCTGTCCCTGGTTGGAAGTGGGGAGTACCAAGTGAGAGGGAACCATCTAGTGGGTGTGGGTGGAGAAAGCAGCCAGGGGAGCACTTTGAGTAGGAGTACAAAAAGGGAACCATCTTGGGAGAGTGAGTCCAGTCTGAGAGGAGAAAGAGTGGGACTAGGAGCTCTGCAGGAGCTCTGCTCAGGAAGAGAGGAGAGAGGAGTGGGCCTAGACTGAGAGGCCCAGGAGGACAGGCTGAGAGAAGACAGGAGGAGAGGGAAGGCTCCAGAAAGCAGAGGGGGTCCCAGGGGCACGGCGAGTGTGGAAGCCCCCCCGTGTGCCTGAATCTACAAAGAAGTGGAGGGATCAGGCTGCAAAGGGGACCGGCCCCTAACTAGTGGAGCACAACCAAGCTCAGCTAGGAACCGGAGGCTACTGTACTTTCAGGGTGCAGCTGCTCACTACCGCAACTATATCGCCAAAAAGGTGGGCGCATAAGATTCAGGGGACTGCACGTTGCCCACCAAAAGACTACCGGCTTGGGACACTGGTTGCGAGGTGCAGGGCAGGAGGGTGAAAGCCAGCGCAGGAAGACGACCGAGGAAGGCACACAGAATGGGGTCCCGTTAAGTATTCTTGAGATACCTGGGAGAATGCTGAACCCCTCCCTTGGTGAACACAGGCTGGCGTGGGAGGTTACCGTGGTGCTGGTAACCTGGAGTCTGACAATTGTGAGTAAATCTGAAGACTGCACCCCCACTGTGTCCTAGAATTATTATCTGCACCATCACCTGCATTACACTGCACCAACCACAGCTACCCCTATAGTATCACTACATTCTGCCCTGGAGCTAAGCTCTGCCTGTGGAGAGCTGAACCAACTCTGCTGCGTAACCACCAGCTCCAGAGGATCTGCACCACAGCGGCGGATCCATATAGCCGCATACCACAGGTGGCGTCACGAACATCATATATAAAAACTTTATTCCTTTTACTTTAGTAACCTGCCCTGGGTCACGGACCGGGTCACTGCCTGTCACGCTGTCTCTGTATACTGGAGGTAGGGGGCCTAAGCTGACCCTAAGCTGGGGCCCTGACTAATCCCTCAACCTGGAGGTACTGTTAAAGGTACAGAGGTCCAGGCCGCCAGCGTAACCCCTACCTCCTGAGGATCCCTGCACCTAAGTAATCTAGTCCTGAGAAGGACCCCGATCACAACAAAAGGGGACAAGTAATAATATGCCCACACACAGTACTTAGACGAACAAGACAGTACAAGGGAAAAACCAAAACCACCTTGCATACAAAAACTACACAACTACAACAGAGGGAACACCAACGGGAAAGGAGATAAATGATAAAGCGAGGAAGGGAAAAAACGCTCCAAATACACTTATCTCTGAAACTCCAAATACCACGATCCGCTCTGTTAGTCTGCATGAAATGCTTTCACCGACACTTCCCTAACAGACCAGCAAGCATTTGAAGGAGTCTCACTACAGCAGCATTGATTGCAGCTGGGCGAGGCTGGACCTCGTCTAGCACAGAGAGAGAGAGAATTAACTCCCTCACTGCCGAAAAACACAAAGCACCAAAAAGTCAGCTGCGAGAAGTCAGGCTGTGTAATCGTGACGATCTTCGTGGCGACACACCCGTGACAGTACCCCCCCTTCTACGAGGGGCCTCCGGACCCTCAGGGCCAGGTTTATCCGGGTGAGTCGTGTGGAAGGCCCGAACTAATCGGTCTGCGTTAATATCCGACGCAGGAACCCACATCCTCTCCTCAGGACCATACCCTTTCCAATGAACCAGGTACTGAAGGGACCGGCGATTAAAGCGTGAATCGATGACCCTCGATACCTGGAACTCCAAGTTACCATTGACCACCACTGGAGGGGGAGGTAAAGGTGACGGTACCACCGGCGCCACATACCTCTTAAGCAACGATCTGTGGAACACGTTGTGAATTTTAAACGTAGGGGGGAGGTCAAGACGGAATGCCACCGGATTAATTATAGAACTGATTCTGTACGGCCCGATGAACCTGGGACCCAGTTTCCAGGAGGGAACCTTAAGTTTTATATTCCTGGTAGACAACCATACCCGATCGTTCACACTTAGGTCCGGACCAGACACTCTCCTCCTGTCAGCCATACGTTTGTAACGGTTCCCCATAGTACTCAGATTATTCAGTACCCCTCTCCATACTGAAGCGAGTGATGAGGAAAATCGTTCCTCCTCAGGAACCCCCGAAGAGCCCCCCCTACTGAAAGTACAAAACTGGGGGTGAAAACCATATGCCCCAAAAAACGGGGACTTACCAGTGGACTCGCTCCGCCTATTATTAAGAGCAAACTCTGCCAGAGGTAAGAAAGAAGCCCAGTCCTCCTGGTTCTCTGACACAAAACACCGGAGATATGTCTCCAAGCTCTGGTTCATTCGTTCCGTCTGACCATTGGTCTGAGGATGAAAAGCCGATGAGAACGACAAATGCATCCCCCGCCGTGCACAAAACGCCTTCCAGAACTTGGACACAAACTGAGACCCCCGATCAGACACCACCTCGGAGGGTACCCCGTGAAGCCTCACAATCTCCCCAATGAACACCTGCGCAAGAGTTTTAGCATTAGGGAGAGCAGGAAGAGCGATAAAATGTGCCATCTTGCTGAACCTGTCCACTACAACGAGTATGACCGTTTTACCCGAAGACGGAGGGAGGTCCGTAATAAAGTCCATAGACAGATGAGTCCAAGGACGCTCCGGGATCTTCAAAGGTAAGAGGGCCCCAGACGGACGGGTATGTGAGGTCTTAGAGCGCGCACAAACCCCACAGGACGTGACAAAAGTTACCACCTCCTTATGTAAGTTAGGCCACCAAAACCGACGCGAGAGGAGATCCACAGTTGCTTTACTCCCCGGGTGTCCTGCAAAAACTGAGTTATGGTGTGCCTCGATCACCTTTTGTCGCAACTGATCTGGAACAAACAGTCTCCCAGGAGGTCCAACAGGGGCGTCCCCCTGAGCCTCCAATACCTCCTCCTCCAGCTCAGAGCATACTGCCAAAACCACCACCCCCTCCTGAAGAATAGGAATCGGGTCGTCCGTATTCCCGGCCCCAGGGAAACTACGAGATAAGGCATCCGCCTTTACATTTTTTGACCCAGGACGATATGTAACGACAAAATTAAACCTGGTAAAAAACAATGACCACCTAGCTTGTCTGGGATTCAGACGTTTCGCGGACTCCAGATATAGCAGGTTCTTGTGATCGGTGATGACGGTGACCGGATGGACTGCCCCCTCCAAAAAATGGCGCCACTCCTCAAAAGCTAACTTAATGGCCAAGAGTTCCCTATTGCCGACATCGTAATTCCTCTCAGCGGACGACAATTTTTTAGAGAAAAAGGCGCACGGATGCCACTTACCAGGGGACGAACCTTGTGACAATACTGCTCCCACCCCTACCTCGGAAGCGTCTACCTCTACAATGAATGGCTGTGACGCATCAGGTTGAATGAGTATGGGTGCCGAGGCAAAACATTTTTTCAAGGAGGAGAATGCTTGACAAGCCTTGTCAGACCACCTAGAAAAATCCGTCCCCTTTTTAGTCATGTCTGTGAGAGGCTTAACCATGGACGAGAAATTACGAATGAACTTCCGGTAATAATTAGCAAACCCCAGGAAACGTTGTAGTGCCTTAAGATTCTCTGGCCGATCCCACTCAAGAACTGCCCGCACTTTCCCAGGGTCCATACGAAAACCGGATGCTGAAACCAGGAAGCCTAAAAACTGGAGTTCCTGTACGGCGAACACACACTTTTCCCATTTGGCATACAGTTTATTATCCCGCAAGATCTGTAACACCTGCCTAACGTGCTCCTGATGAGACACCAGATCCGGCGAGTAAATTAAGATATCATCCAGATATATGACAACAAACTGTCCCACCAGGCGGCGAAAAATGTCATTAACAAAGTGTTGGAACACCGCCGGGGCATTAGTCAGACCGAATGGCATGACAAGGTTCTCATAATGCCCCTCCGGAGTGTTAAACGCCGTCTTCCACTCATCCCCCTCCTTCATCCTAATCAGATTGTACGCCCCCCTGAGATCCAACTTAGAGAACCATTTGGCGCCCACGATCTGATTAAAGAGATCGGGAATAAGTGGGAGCGGATACGGATCTCGGACCGTAATCCGATTAAGTTCACGGAAATCCAGGCAAGGGCGTAGGCCTCCATCTTTCTTCTTAACAAAGAAGAACCCCGCAGCCACCGGTGAAGATGAAGGTCTAATATGCCCCTTAGCCAGACTTTCTGAAATATAATCCTTCATGGCCTGCCTCTCAGGACCAGAAAGGTTATACAACCTAGCTTTAGGTAACTTGGCCTCAGGGAGCAGTTTTACAGAACAGTCATACTCGCGATGAGGAGGTAGTTCCTGACACCCTTTCTCCGAGAATACATCCTCAAAGTCCGCCAGAAATGGAGGTAAGACCCAAGGAGTAACCGCACCGATGACCGTGTTCATGCAGTTTTTATTACAGAATTTACTCCATTGGCTTATCTCTCTGGTTTGCCAATTAATAACCGGGTTATGCTTAGTTAACCAAGGAAGGCCCAACACTATAGGAGTGGGAAGACCCTCCAACACGTAGCAAGACAACAGTTCTTTATGTATCGCCCCCACTTGAAGTTTTACGTCATGCACAGCTTGCAAAAAACTTCCCTGACCGAGAGGCCTGGCATTGATCGAGAATATGGGGATGGGTTTAGCCAACTCACTCAATCGCATACCTTGAACCCGGGCAAACCGAGCATCAACCAGATTAGCCCCGGCCCCACTATCCAGAAGAACAGATATCCTCTCAGTTCTCGTACCCACCACCACCTCCGCCGGTACGAGAAACTGAGACGAACCTAGGGACGAAATACCTACTCCCAGATTGCCGTCCACCACACAACCTGGGATCAACAGTTTTCCGACGACTCTTCACTCTGCAAGGGACGGGATGGACACCCCCCAATAAAATGTCCCTTTCTCCGCAGAAGAAACACCTTCCTGTCTTATGGCGCACCACCGGTCCCCTCCCCCGAAATGATGTCCCTCCTAATTGCATAGGCTCCTCTGGACTGACCAGGGGAACAACCATATGAGGGGACCTTGTAGGAGGTGGAGTCATCACAGGGGGTAGAGTTATCCCGCACCTCTCCCGAAGCCGTCTGTCAACGCGAATAGCAAGGGCCATAGCGGCTTCCAGTGACGCGGGAGAGTCATACTGTGCCAACACATCCTGTAATTTGTCGGATAAACCTTGACAAAACTGGCTCCTAAGAGCCGGGTCATTCCACTGGGTGTCCGAGGCCCACCTACGGAACTCCGAACAGAATTCCTCCGCCGGACGATCTCCCTGCTGGATCCTACGTAACTTAGACTCAGCAAGGGAGATCCGATTTGGGTCATCATATACGAGTCCCAGAGCAGCGAAAAACCTATCCACTGACTGGAGAGCCGGGGAGCCCGGGGGAAGAGAGAACGCCCAAGATTGTGGGTCCCCTTGTAGGAGCGAGATGACAATTCCCACCCTTTGTTCTTCACTCCCCGATGAGCAAGGCCGCAGCCGAAAGTACAACTTGCATGCCTCCCGGAAAACAAAAAACTTGTCCCGCCCCCCAGTGAACCTGTCAGGGAGAGCTACTTTAGGTTCTGGTCCGGCTTGCTCCTGAGGATACAAAACCTTGGACCTAACGTCCGCCAGCTCCATGGACAAACTCTGCAACTGCCGAGCTAGACCGGCTACTGGATCCATGGTAGCTGGAGAAAAACTAAGTGGTCGGTGAAAATGTCACGCTGTCTCTGTATACTGGAGGTAGGGGGCCTAAGCTGACCCTAAGCTGGGGCCCTGACTAATCCCTCAACCTGGAGGTACTGTTAAAGGTACAGAGGTCCAGGCCGCCAGCGTAACCCCTACCTCCTGAGGATCCCTGCACCTAAGTAATCTAGTCCTGAGAAGGACCCCGATCACAACAAAAGGGGACAAGTAATAATATGCCCACACACAGTACTTAGACGAACGAGACAGTACAAGGGAAAAACCAAAACCACCTTGCATACAAAAACTACACAACTACAACAGAGGGAACACCAACGGGAAAGGAGATAAATGATAAAGCGAGGAAGGGAAAAAACGCTCCAAATACACTTATCTCTGAAACTCCAAATACCACGATCCGCTCTGTTAGTCTGCATGAAATGCTTTCACCGACACTTCCCTAACAGACCAGCAGGCATTTGAAGGAGTCTCACTACAGCAGCATTGATTTCACTACAGCAGCATTGATTGCAGCTGGGCGAGGCTGGACCTCGTCTAGCACAGAGAGAGAGAGAATTAACTCCCTCACTGCCGAAAAACACAAAGCACCAAAAAGTCAGCTGCGAGAAGTCAGGCTGTGTAATCGTGACGATCTTCGTGGCGACACACCCGTGACACTGCCACTGTGACATCCCCCAGCATCGACCGGCCTGGCTACCGAGTACCCCACGGGCCAGAGGGCGCGTCACATGTGTCTGGACAAATGGTTAGAAACCGACTCCTTGAGGGTGGTATGAGGGCCCGACGTCCACAGAATGGGGTTGTGCTCACAGCCCAACACCGTGCAGGATGCTTGGCATTTGCCACAGAACATCAGGATTGGCAAAGTCACCACTGGCTCCCTGTGCTCTTCACAGATGAAAGCAGGTTCACACTGAGCACATGTGACAGACGTGACAGAGTCTGGAGACACCGTGGAGAGTGATCTGCTGCCTGCAGCATCCTTCAACATGACTGGCTTGGCAGTGGGTCAGTAATGGTGTGGGGAGGCATTTCTTTGGAGGGCCGCACAGCCCTCCATGTGCTCGCCAGAGGTAGCCTGACTGTCATTAGGTACCGAGATGAGATCCTCAGACCCCTTGTGAGACCATATGCTGGTGCGGTTGGCCCTGGGTTCCTCCTAATGCAGGACAATGCCAGGCCTCATGTGACTGGAGTGTGTCAGCAGTTCCTGCAAGATGAAGGCATTGAAGCTATGAACTGCCCCGCCCATTCCTCAGACCTGAATCCGATTGAGCACATCTGAGACATCATGTCTCGCTCCATCCACCAACATCACGTTGCACCACAGACTGTCCAGGAGTTGGCGGATGCTTTAGCCCAGGTCTGGGAGGAGATTCTACAGGAGACCATCTGCAACCTCATGAGGAGCATGCCCAGGCATTGTAGGGAGGTCATACAGGCACGTGGAGGCCACACACAATAATGAGCCTCATTTCGACTTGTTTTAAGGACATTACATCAAAGTTGGACCAGCCTGTAGTGTGTTTTTCCACTTTAACTTTGGGGGTGACTCCAAATCCAGGCCTCCATTGGTTAATAAATTTGACTTCCATTGATAATTTTTGTGTGATTTTGTTGTCACACATTCAACTTTGTACAGAACAAAGTATTCAATAAGAAAATTTCATTCATTCAGATCTAGGATGTGTTATTTGAGTGCTCCCTTTATTTTTTTGAGCAGTGTAGATCGATAGATAGATATATGAATAGCTAGATAAATAGATAATAGATAGATATACAGATAGATATAAATATGTGACACATATGAACAGTAAGGTACACACGCAAAGCAGGGATTATGTTATTTATTAATAAATGAGTAAATTTCTGGAACAAAAATGGCTTGGAGTCCCCCGTAATTTTATTAACCAGCAGAGGTAAAGCGAACAGCTGGGGCAGATGTTTTTAGCCTGGGAAGGGGGTAATACCCATGGCAGGCTACTAATATCAACCCCAAGTTGTATACTTAGCCTTCACTGGCTATTAAAATGGGGGATCCCCCCAAAAAATGACGTGGGGCCCCCCTATTTCAACAGCTAGCAAAGGCTATGCAGACAGCTGGGGGCTGATATTAATAGCCTAGGAAGGGGCCATGAATATTGGCCCCTTCCAAGGCTAGAAACAGGAGCCCTCAGCCACCCCAGAAATGGCTCATCCATAGGATGCGCCAATTCTGGCACTTAGCCTTGCTCTGCCCACTGCCCTGTAGCGGTGGCAGTGGGGTTATAGGGTTGTGTTTGATGTCAGCTTATAATGCCAGCTGACATCAAGCCCAGGTTAGTAATGGAGAGGTGTCTATAAGACGACCCCATTACTAACCGCATAGTGAAGGTGAAAGGTAAAATAAAAACACCCACACCCAGAATAAAATATTTTATTTGAAATAAATACAGACACCTTTATTGTTCTAAATTAAACCATACTTACCGCACACCCATTCCAGCTCAGCTGAAGCCATTGATCACCTGTAATAAAAATAAAATAATAAACCAACCTCATCCTTACCTTTACGATGCAGTCCAAATATCGAGGGTCCCACGATGATCCCATGAACAGAGCGGCCACATTGTAAAATGTGACCGCTCTGTTCAGCAGCCGGCAAAACACTGACTCATTGCACTAGTACGATTTATACGCTAGTGTGGCGCCCCTGAGGGTTCGGTCGCCACAGAGGTATTGCATCTCACCCAGAGGTGTGGTATCTCACTCTCAGGTAAGGAAGGAGTATGGCTCAGGACCCTAACACTACATCCACTACACCACATTTCTGGGGGACAGGGCGACAATGCTCCTACGGGAGAGCACAACTGTCCCTGATCCCTGGCTGGAGTGGGGAGGAACCACCTAGAGAGGGGGAACTAGGTAGTGGATGGGTGGAGGACGTAGATCCTGGGAGCACTGGAGTAAGAGGTATAAAAGTAAGGAACCATTTTGGTTCAGTGTAGTTGAGTTGGTGAGTGGTGAGGAGAAGTGACAGGAGCAGGGGCTCTGCATGAGCTCTGCTCCAGAGGCAGGCCTAGTCAGGAGGCCTGAGCCTGAAAGGAGTGAAGAGAGGAAAGAGGGAGCAGGAAGGCTCCAGGACAGGAACCGAAGGGACCCTAGGGGTACGGTCCGTGCAGCTGCCACCTGTACGCCCGCCGCTGCCAGGAGGTAGAAGGGTCAGGCCTGAAGAAGGGAACCGGATCCCTCAACCAGCAGAGACTACAGGGCTCAACTGGGAACTGGAGGCTGCAGCACTTCAAGTACAGCAAGCCATAAACACCAGCCACCAGGAAGGTAGCCACATAGGGCCAGGGGACGGAACACACGTCGCCCGCCAAGGCCCGAAGACACTGGACAGAGGTGCCGTTAGGTGTGAGGTACGAGGAGAGAAGCCAGAGAGGACACACTGAAGGGGGTCCTACTAAATGCTCCAGAGATACCTGAGGGTCGACCGAGCCCCTTACTGCGTGAGCACAGGACGCCGCGGGCTCTTACACTGGCCCTGTAACTGGAACTGCTTAACCGTGAGTAAAAGATCTGGGACTGCATCATCTGGACTCTGTGATTCTTCTTACACCGCAACGCCCTGCACTATCACGACCATCATCCCTACACGCTGTCCTGAAGCTATACTCTTCCTGTGGGGAGTTACACTACCTTGCTGCGCATATCACCAGCTTCAGTGGACTGCTCCGCAGCGGCGGTTCCCAATAACCGCATTCCACAGGTGGCGTAGTCGGACTATTTAAACCAGATACACATAGACTACCACTAGTTTGACCGCCCTGGGTCACGGACCGGGTCGCCGCCACGGTGACAACAACCCCCAGTATCTACAAGGCCCACTCCGGGTATCCCCACGGCCCAGGGGGCGCGTCACTAGTGTGAGCGAACCCTAAAGCCACATGTTGCATACTTACTTTGGTATACCGGTTCCTTTATTGTCTTTTGCAGTTACAGTGGATGTGGTACTCCTTTAGTCAAGCTAATAGCATTTAATGCTATTATAATTTTGCAAATGTCATTAACAGGGCACCACTACAACAATCTTAGAGCTAACTCTTCTAGCAAATTCCCAATTTGGACAGTGCTTGTAATGTCATCGTCTTTCATTCTGCAAAGTAGCTAAGAACTTACACTTGTGCAATGCTCATTTGATGCTGATATATCTAAAACTGTTATTCATATCCTTTTTTAATTCTGCACACATTCAAGTGAAATGTCTTTGGGCGTATATATTATTGATTTTATATCTTGTATACAACTAGGTACTACAACATTACATTTACCTTTGAGGAAGCCATGTCTGTAGTGATACACATAGGGTCCCAGTAGTCAGACCCCAACCGATCAGAAAGTTATCACCCATCGATAGGTAATCATCACTGTTACTGTTGTAAATAACTCTTTAACAATTATATTCCTGTTGTGGAAGGGTCTGAAGAATTTTAGTTTAGTATTGATCCAACACCTATAAATGTAATTAACTGGGCAATTCAAGCCAATTGGTGCTGTTTTTAAAGAGGGATTCAAACAATGCCATTATATTAAAGAATTGATAGTTATATCTAGCACAGCTCAGACCAGGTGGACAACTTTGACTTATAACTGCTCATCTGGTTACACCATGAACCCTCAATTCTGCCCCGAAACTTGTAGGAACAATGGTGGGTCAATGCATTGATGATTCTACAAGAATATTTTAGATCATCTTACTCTCCAAGGCTGACTACTTGTTGATGGCTATAATTTTTGGCTTTGTACAGAAGGCTTTTTTAAGAGGTTGGCCGCTGCTTGGACAAACCCATCTGAATCCCAGTGTTTCCCCTCTAGCAAAATAATTACACTTATACTCACCTACAGTGTCAGCGCTTTCACGTGATCCCTGTGGACAATCAGCTCTGGCTACACTCTCCTCTCGTATGGATGGAATTGACATTCGGAGGAGGTGAGAGGGCAGTAGTAGCTTTCACTTCCTGCGCATGACTTGATTTGTCCGAAGTTGGGAACAGTGAGGTCAACGCTGATTGGCTGCAGGGATCGCATGCCATAAAATTAAGAACCAGTGTCAACATTGCTGGAACAGTGCTAGCACCAAAGGTGAGTATAGGTATTATTTCACTAAGGGGATACACAAGGATTCAGAAGGGGTTGTTTGAGTAGTGGACCACCCCGTTAATCTCCAACTGCCCTCTTTTCTATTTTGCACTTCATAAATCCCTCTCTAGGCTTTGGCAAGATGATGCTTATTTTCCAGCATAAAGATCATTCCTACAAAATGGTGAATTAATGAGGTACTTCCCTGCACTGAATTATTGCAAGAAGTTGTACTGGGCTAAGTTATTACTCATCACATAAAGTTTAGTCAGAAGGGAAAAACACACTAAAGTCACCATATTCACAGACATTGGCATTTAGACTCCGACAATCAACTCTTTGGTAGGCAAGCTGCGAGGCAACTGTGGTAGAGTACATCTGAGACTTGAGAATCGGTCATGGAGCTGAAACTGGCATTCACTGTTAAAGGGATTTTCCAGTTTTAAAAATGCTCTAAAATGCTTAAAATTACAAACAGAGCTAGTACTCACCCTTCCCAAAGCTAGTGCCGTTTCTCCAAGGCAAACAGTATGAGCTGCTGAACTCAGTGATTGACTACGACGGTGATATGGTTAACATGATGTGACCACTGCAGACAAAACACCAAGACCAGAGCAGCAATGTAGAAACAGTGCTGAACTCAGGGAGGGTAAGTACCTGCTCTGTTTGTTATTTAAGGTATTTTAGGAAATTTGGGGTTCCTCTTGCCTGAAAGTTGAAAACCCTTTTAAGGGAATCTCAGTGTCTAACTTTAATGAACTTTGGTGTTAAAAAAAAATGTTGGCCCCCATTCACCAAGACAGGTGTTTTCAGACTGCTCTTTGATGAGGAGATGGGGTGGAGTACAAGGTGCACGATTAATTAAGAGGCATATATTTCTTAATGAATCAAGCAAAATGCGAAATGACGGGCACCTAGATTTGCACCTCGCCACAAATCTTACTCCAGATTGTAAGTTAAGGAATGCTGCTGCCTGTCATGAATTTTATGTCATGCCCTGTCCCGCCCCAGCTCTGCCCACTTTATCAGAGTTGGGTGATTTGGACATGAAAACACCTAAAGTTGCAGTACTCTAAATATTTTGGGACTTTTCAAAGCCTTTTACACCAGATTTCTGGTGTAAAAGCTTTGATGAATTGGGGCTAATGTGTGCAAATGTGTAATTTATTTAAAATAGGTAGCATTTAAATATCTGTAGAATAACTTCTTTTTTGTAATGCTAAAACTGGTTTATCAAGTGCTTAGAGCCGGGGGCATTTTTGATGGCAGCTTATGCAGAAGTGAGCTGTGCAGCTTAAAGAATCACTGAACATACAGAGGGATTTTTTTGTTAATTTCCAATTTTGTAAATTCTAAAACTTTACTTCTATTGTTATGGAAGCCACAAGGACAAACCTTTTTTCTCAGCAATATTTGAGTTGAATTCATGTGTCATTTCACTTGGACAGCAGGGACTTTGATTTCACAGTCTTTTGTAGTTAGATAAAGAATTTTGTTTCAGGTTTGTGATAACTTTTATGGATCATCTTCAAAGTTCTCCATACATATTGTAATTCTTGACTGTTCAATGCCAAGGAGCCTTTATGTCCACAGGACTTCATAAGCATCATTATAATCTATGTAGTCAAGAGTTTACGACCATGCTCTTTTTGTATGCTTCAAAATGACACGTCAGCCTGCAGTCGGAGCAAAAAAATATTATGTAACATATTTATACAGATCTGTTAAGAAGAATATAACATTGAAGATTTAACATTGGTCTTCAGTTCACAGAATACTCTGGAGAATCCTGCTTTTCAAGCCATCCGGTACCCAATAACTTTATAGAAAGCTGGTAAAGAATAAGGAGTCCGCCATCTCCATTGGTCAGCTAGAAATTATCTGAAATCTTTAATATGGAAATTACTAAAACACATAAAAGCACCAGTCAAGTTATTGCTTTTCTCTACACAAAATGGAGGAAGGATTTAAAGGGTAACTGTACTTTCAAGTAACTTGTCCTGTGTGGGTAAATGAGGAATAACACTGTATCTGACCATTATGTGGCTTGTATCCTTCATTTTTATCAGTTTTCCCCTCTACAGGCTCTATCTCTTAATATACAATTGAGCTGGTGGGTGGAGAATATAGGGATAAGTTCTTGCTGTTCATTCCTTTTATTAGCACACTGATAGAAGCAGTAGCACGGAGGAAATTACACAACAGTCCTGAACTATGCATATGTGAATCATGTTCTGGGGTGAGGCAAAAGACTTGTTAGCAGCTCAGCACAATCTTTTTGTGTGTGTTTTCTCACTCTGCACCTCCGCCTTCCTCTGCTCCCACTCTCCATAGAATATATAATAGACTTTGGAACCAGACACTACAGTGAGCTAGCATTCAGGCAAAACAAAGTTGAGCTATTTTTCAGAATTGATGAGATAAACTCAGGAGGCAGGGGAAAGGAAAAGAAGTACCTCATAGGCATAAGAAGCTGATTTCTTTGATAGGACATATTACAATATTTCTTATACTTGCCTCTACTCTATGCAAAGTTTGTTAAAAGTACAATCCCCTCTTTGTTAGACATGTCTTAGTAAGTCTCATATCTTTTATTTATGATATATTGGACTTTTTATTACAAACTAGCCTAGTCTTCAATTACATGCTATATGTATATATCTAAAAAAATATTTAGCTAGGTGTGTGTTTAGTACAGGGGTGGGGAATCTTTTTTCTGCCAAGAGCCATTTGGATATTTCTACCATCCTTCGGGGGTCGTACAAATTGTGCACTAACTCAGCCCACAAAATACATCCTGACTCTAATGCTGATGTCAGGACATAATCTTTCATTGCTCAGGGGCCAGATAAAAGGTCATCAAAGGCTGTAAATGGCCCAAGGCCCTGAGGTTCCCCACCCCTGGTTTAGTAGTTATAGATAGTTTTATGTGTTGATTCCTTTAAGAGCTTGAGCACATGACTGTATAACGGATCTTTGTTGTATGGAATCGTACTTAGGCGCCCTTAGTGTACTATTGGATCCTCTAATTTTTTACAAGTGTATACTAGAGTTTTGTTCATGGATTTATTCGGATTCCAGGTGAACAAAAAGGTTTCCTTCCTGGAGCAGCTGATGTGATTACATCTGGGCATGTGTATAGCTGTGGCTGTTTGTTTACATGGCACCGCCCAGATGATTGGAACTGAGCGCCATGCAGGGAAGATATAACTTAAATTTCTCACTGCATCTCCCGTTTGAAACCATACATGTTTCAAAAAGTATTTACCTTTTTTATTAGTACTACGGTTTTAGGTAAATTAACCCTTTTTTCAAAAGGATTATACATCCATATTGATTTAAAAGTAAGTACTTCAGCTTCATTAGGTCTAAGACATCTGTTTAATAGTATATGCAGTTTGTATTGGTGACATATCCGCTTTATGTCACTTCTCCCATTCCATATAAATTACAGTGCGGCTTGCCATTATTGGCACCCCTTCATTTTTTTCATAGACTGTACAATATGTTCAGAAATAAATGGAAATATACCAAAGTTATATCCTCAGGATTTTTTAATTCGTGGTCCAAAGTAATACAACAATAAAACATTGTTTTTCAACTTTCATGTTGCAATTTCAAAGAAGAAATGGAATAAACAGCATGTGCAGCAATAAAGGCACTCCTAATTAATACTTGTTGCACACCCTTTGGCATTAATGACAGCCTCCAAACATTTCTTGTTTGTTCAAGCTCTTGAATGTTTGAAGGGTTCTTTTTCCCAATGGCAGATTTCAGCTCACCCCAAAGATTTTCAATGAGACTGAGATCAAGACTCATTGTTGGCCATTTTAAAACAGTGCATTTTTTATTTTTCAACCATTCCTGTGTACTTTTGGATGTGTGATTTGGGTCATTGTCTTGCTGGAGGACCCATGATCTTCGACTCAAACCAAGTTTTCATACACTGGGTAGGACATTTTGCTCTAAAATCTCTGGATAATTCCCTGATTCCTGTGAAATGGTCAATCCCTGCAGTACCAGACACAGCAAAGAAAACCCATAGCATTATGGATCCTCCACCAATCTTAACTGTTGGTAAGGTGTTCTTTTAATTATAAACTTCATTGCGCCTTCTGTAAACAAACTGTTGCTTTGCATTGCCAAAAAGTTCTATTTTTGTTTCATCTGTCCACAGAACATTTTTCCAGAAGAATTGTGGTTTGTAACGAAACTCTTTGGCTGTCACGCAAGGTGTGGGAAATACTTAGTGCAACACAGAGGGAAGAGGGAAAGAGAGCCCAGACACTAGGGAAAGGGGGGAATGGAGACATCCTAGTCTGGTCTAGTGTCACCCTGTTTCAACTACCATCCTTATATTGGCTCTTCACTAATCACCGCACGTGTGCCTCGCCCTGACTTTCCCTGGAGTAAACTCTATAGACAACAAGGGTAGACAAACAGGGGGGAATTGCTTAGTTTTAGAAGACTCCAAACAAATGCGCACACGGCCTCAAGCTCCAGAGAGGACGAAGTACTGTTCTTGCTAAAACAAGTAGTAATGAATATCGCCGGCAACTGCCTCTCAGACACACCAGGTATTTATACACCCAGGCCAGGGAGCTAATTATGCAGAGGGAGGTAGCCACTGGGTCCTAGAGACAGCCAGTCTCTAAGAAGATGTCTGTAATGCCAAACATAGAGATCTCCTGCAACCAACTGCAGGGCGACTGTCTGTCACCTCTTAAACACCCGTGACATTGGCAAAGATCAGTCATTCCTTTTTACGTCTTTTCTTCAGCAATGGTTTCTTCCTTGGCCTTCGTCCATAAAGCTCTGCTTGGTTTAGTGTGCGGCGTGTGGTACTTGTTGAAACCATGACCCCAGACTGTTCCAGGTTGTCCTTTAGGTCTTTGGATGTTTGACATGGTGTTTTTTCCGAAATTCGCACCAACCTTCGAAGACATCTCTTGTCAATTTTCCTCTTTCCCCCATGTCCAGGGAGGTTCTTGATAGTTCCATGCTTGGCAAACTTCTTAATAACATTGCACACTGTTGAAACTGGGATACCAAGGTCTTTGGAGATGGCCTTTTACCGTTTGGAAGTCTTGTGTTTGCTAATAATAGCAGTTCTGATGTCCTTCACCATTTGAAGGGCCTACCACTACCATGTGACTTTTTAAAACACTGAAGTCATCATTCATTGGCTAATTCATGTCACATGGGCACCGACAATCACAGGAGAATCTCTTTTGTGATTTACCACAGGTGAGTCAAAATGTGTTTCCATACTAAATTAATGTAAAGGATGCCAATACCAGTGACACAGCAAGCTTTAGGTTTTTCTATCTTTTCCTCCCATTGTTTTAGGTGTTAAATTATTGTTCATCATTAGTGTTGAGAGAACATGCTCGACACTGCTCGGCACTCGCCCGAGCATCACGCTACTCGGGATGTTCGGCAAGCAACGAGCATTTCCGGGTTACTCGGGTGGGAGCTCGGGTCTCCGCCCTACATGTTTGGCGCTCTTTACAGAGCCAATGAACATGCAGGGATTGCCAACCAGTCACTGTAATGCCGCAGCCATGATGGTTGTGGGCATTACATTGATTGGCTGGCCGCAGAGCGTCACCTCGAGTATTTAAAACCGGGCGCCGCCATCTTGGACACAGACGGCTGGGATCAGACAGTGTAGGGACAGCGCTGCTGATTTAGAGAGAGATATATACTGCGAAATAGTTAGTGTAGGGTCTGTAAAGGCTCCCAGATCAAACAAGCAGTCCTTCTCAGGACTAATATCCATCCCAGATATCAGGCAGGCAGGCAGGCAGGCTGTATAGGAGACGCAGTGGTTATACCAGCAAATGCTGCATTACAGTCCTGTGTGCTCCTGTTGCTGAAATTTCTGGACTTAGCACCAGGTCTCGGGGGCCAGGAAAAATCCTTTTTTTTTTCATCTAAATCCTCTTTTTTTCCCCTCCTTCACGCAGTACAAATACCCGTCTTATTAACCTTTTGGTGTCTCCCCCCCCCCAAAAAAAAAGTGTGTCTGTGACAGTTCAGACACAAATACATCTGTTTAAAATAGTCTGGTGTAGGCCAGTGAAACAGAAGTGTGGATTTGCAGTTCCACGGTTCAAACCTCTGTATTATCCACTTTTGGTCATTTGTACCTAAAAAAAAACAGTTTCAGTGTGTCGCTCACTGTTCAGCCGCAAATATATATATTTAAAAAAGTCTGGTATACACCAGTAAATTATAATTGTGGTTTTGCTGTTCCACGGTAAAAAATCTCTATTATCCTGCTTTTGCCATTTTTTGCCGTAAAACAAAAAAACTGTAATAGTGTCTCCAAGATTGTTCAGACACAAATATATCTGTTGAAAATAGTCTGGTGTAGGCCAGAGAAACAGAAGTGTGGTTTTGCAGTTCCACGGTTCAAACCTCTGTATTATCCACTTTTGGGCCATTTGTATCTTACAAAAAACAGTTTGAGAGTGTGGCTCACTGTTCAGCCGCAAATATACAGTACAGACCAAAAGTTTGGACACACTTTCTCATTTAAAGATTTTTCTGTATTTTCATGACTATGAAAATTGTACATTCACACTGAAGGCATCAAAACTATGAATTAACACATGTGGAATTATATACTTAACAAAAAAGTGTGAAACAACTGAAAATATGTCTTATATTCTAGGTTCTTCAAAGTAGCCACCTTTTGCTTTGATGACTGCTTTGCAAAGTGGAAATTCACACATTTCATGACTGCTTGCGTTGGAAATGCTGCCTTTTAGGCTGGTGAAGACGGAATCCTTCCGCAACCTTATGGCGGTGGCCGTCCCTCGGTACTCGGTCCCCAGCCGACACTATTTTGCCCCGTGTGCCATCCCCGCACTACACAAGCACGTGTCCCAAAACATCTGCCATGCCCTCAACAACGCAGTTACTGGGAGAGTCCACCTGACAACGGACACGTGGACAAGTGCTTGTGGCCAGGGACGGTACATCTCCCTGACGGCACACTGGGTAAACATAGTGGAAGCCGGGACCCAGTCGGACCTTGGGACGGAACACATCCTTCCCACACCGAGGATTGTGGCCCTATGTCAGTCAGAGTTGCCCCCACAGTGTACAGCTCCTGCGCATCATCCTCCTCCTCATGTTCAGCCTCCATCTCAGATATCACCACATCAGTTACAATCTGGAAGCACTGCAGTACTGCCTCCGCCAAGTGGCAACAGGCTGTGCTGAAACTCATAAGCTTAGATGAGAAACCTCACACTGCTTGTGAGTTGTGGACAGCAGTGAAAGAGCAGGCAGATCTGTGGATGACACCGCTGAACCTACATTCAGGCATGGTCTTGTGTGACAATGGCCGTAACCTGGTGGCGGCTCTGAGGCGAGGCGAGATCACACACGTACCATGCCTGGCTCATGTGCTTAACCTCGTGGTTCAGCGGTTTCTTAAATCGTACCCCGAGTTGCCAGATCTGCTTGTCAAAGTACGCCTCCTGTCAGCTCATTTTCGGAAGTCGGCTACAGCTTCCTCCACCCTTGCTGTGTTGAAGCAGCGTTTGCAGCTTCCGTCACACCGACTGGTGTGTGATGTCCCTACACGTTGGAACTCTACCCTCCACATGTTGCAAAGGATTTGTGAGCAGAAGAGAGCAGTTGTGGAGTACCAGCTGCAACAAGGCCGTCGATATTCAGGTCAGACTCCACACATAAGACCTCAGGCATGGACCTGGATGTCTGACATATGTACCATCTTGACAAACATTGAGGAGTCCACCAAGATGGTGAGTGGCGATGATGCCATCATTAGGGTCAGCATTTCACTTGTCTGTCTTTTGCAACGCTCTCTGCAGAGAATTAAAGAGGAGGCATTGCAGCCAGAGTATGATGAGATGGATCAAGAAGCCGTAGCGGTCGATTACACACAGCCCAGCCTCATCTCATCCCAATGTGCATTGGGGGACAATGAGGGAGAGGAGGAGGAGGAGGAAGAACAGGAGCTTGTATCATGCGCTGTAGACGGTAGTACCTATAGAACTGTCATACCGTCGGTTCAGCGTGGGTGGCCTGAGGACAGGGGGAGGAGGAGGAGGAGAGCATGGTCAGTCGTCATCTTGGTGAGGACTCCGAAGTCTTGCCCATTACCAGTCTGGCACGCATGGCTGACTTTATGTTACGCTGCCTTAACCGTGTCCCTCGCGTTGTCAAAATGTTGGGTGACAGTCATTACTGGTTGGTGACACTTTTAGACCCCCGCTACAAAGAGAACTTACACTCTCTTATTCCTGAGGTGGAGAGGTCTACAAAAATGGGGCAGTACCAGAAGGCCCTTGCTGCAGAACTGTTAAAAAAATTCCCATCTGAACACGCTAGCGGCAGAGGTCACAGTTCGTTGCCCAACCAAGGCGTACATCGAGAGAGACGCAACTCCAAACCAGCAGAGGCAGGGGAACACTGTCAACGTTCTGGGACAGTTGTCTCAGACCCTCCCTTTGGACAGACGCTGAGGCGCGGGGTAATCTCACAAGGAGTGGAAAGTTTCAAAAGATGGTGAGGGAGTACCTTGCCGACCGTACCAGCATCCTCCGTGATTCCTCTGTGCCTTTTAATTATTGGGCATCCAAGCTGGACACTTGGAATGAACTCCCTCTGTACGCCTTGGAGGTCCTGGCCTGCCCTGCCGCTAGCGTGTTTTCGGAGCGTGTTTTTAGTGCCGCTGGGGGAATTATAACTGATAAGCGCACTCGCCTGTCAACTGACAATGCTGACAAGCTGACCCTTATCAAAATGAACAAGGGCTGGATTGGGCCAGACTTCTCATCACCACCAAATGACAGCAGAGTAACATAAAGTCAAATCCGCTGTGTTATTTCGGGAGGTGTATTCACATGCACCGCTTCACACCCACACATGGGTATACGCTTCCTCATTAAGGCTGTTTTATGTTCTTCTCCTTATCCTCAGCCTCCACCACCACTATACCACCAGGGTGACCGTGGTCCGTGTTGCCATTATTGAAAGTTCCTCCGTCCTTATTTTTGTCATCTTTTGCTTGGAAGGCATAGGCAAAGACTATGGGAGACCCACTCCCCAATAATGGGAATAATGTTTGTAATATTCTGTACTGCATGGCTCTTGTACGAGACATTGCAAGTTCCTCTGTCCTAATTTTTGGCAGCTTTTGCTTGGAAGGCATAGGCAAAGACTATGGGAGACCCACTCCCCAATAATGGGAATAATGTTTGTAATATGCTGTACTGCATGGCTCTTGAAAGGGGCATTGCAAGTTCTTCCATCCTAATTTTTGGCAGCTTTTGTTTGCAAGGCATAGGCAAAGACTATGGGAGACCCACTCCCCAATAATGGGAATACTGTTTGTAATATGCTGTACTGCATGGCTCTTGTAAGGGGCATTGCAAATTCCTCTGTCCTAATTTTTGGCAGCTTTTGCTTGGAAGGCATAGGCAAAGACTAAGAGAGACCCACTCCCCAATAATGGGAATACTGTTTGCAATATGCTGTACTGTATGGCTCTTGTAAGGGGCATTAAAACTGTCTTGTTAAGCTACTGGGACCTCCACGTCCCTTCCGAGGGGCTTTAAAACCCATCTTGTTAAGCTACTGTGACCTCCACGTCTCTTCCGAGGGGCATTAAAAACGTCTTGTTAAGCTACTGGGACCTCCACGTCTCTTCCGAGGGGCATTAAACCGTCTTGTTAAGCTACTGGGACCTCCACGTCTCTTCCAAGGGGCATTAAAACCATCTTGTTAAGCTACTGGGACCTCCACGTCTCTTCCGAGGGGCATTAAAACTGTCTTGTTAAGCTACTGTGACCTCCACCACTTTTTCAAGGGGCATTAAAACCGACTTGTTAAGCTACTGTGACCTCCACGTCTCTTCCGAGGGGCATTAAAACCGTCTTGTTAAGCTACTGTGACCTCCACCACTTTTCCAAGGGGCATTAAAACCATCTTGTTAAGCTACTGTGACCTCCACCACTTTTCCAAGGAGCAATAAAACAGTCTTGTTAAGCTACTGGGACCTCCACGTCTCTTCCGATGGGCATTAAAACTGTCTTGTTAAGCTACTGCAACCTCCACGACTCTTCTAACGGGCATTGCATTTCCTCCTAATTTTAGTCAGCTTTTGCTTTTCAATGCATAGGCGAACACTAAGGGAGACTCACTCCCCAATAATGGGTAGAAGGTTTATAGTACGCTGTAATCCACGTCTGTTTCAAGGGGCATTGCAGTTCCTCATAATTTTTGGAAAGCCTTCCATTCATTGCTTAGACCAACAGTGCACAGGAGACCCAGTTGCTATAAATGGAAAAAATGGTTTAGGTAAGGCCCTCTGACCTCCATGTCACTTCCAAGGGGCATTGGAGTGCCTCTAAATTTTTGGTAGGCATTGCACTCACTGTATGCCCTATAACTGTGTAGCCGAACCGCTCCTTTTGGTACAGAAACATATCCTACAAGACATGTGTCGTTGACTGGCCTGATATTGATGTGAATGGTCCCTGTTCCTCCTGCTCTTTCTCCTTTGCCACCACCTCATCCATCATTTATCACCTTAAGCTTTTTTTTTAACGGGAGTCATAGAACTGGGATAGTAGCAGGAAAACATCCAGCAATCCTCGGAGGAGGTAGGATATGCGCCAAAACGCTGACCACCTCAGGCCTAGCCGCTACTACATAAATGCGCTTGCATTCCAAGAAAACAAAGCAGATGCTAACTTCTATCATCATCATGCTCCTCACCTTGGCACTCTCAACTCCCCTGATGGAGAAGCCAGGGCCCACAGGAGGAGTCAGGTTCTCTAGTGGGCTCGTCCAATGCTGTCCTAAAGCAGGCCAGGCTAAGAAAAGTGTGGGGAAGGTTACCGGGACAAATAGTGGCGGCTGGGGACTGAGTATGGAAACCTCGCTGCAGAAGCAGCCATGAGGTAGTGGCCAGCTTCAGCCTCCTCCTAACTAAAAGGCTCCATTTAAAGTGCAAGATAGCAGTATGGTATTGCAGCCTGGGGGTGGGTGGGTGGCAGGCTGCATATTTGCGCTTTCATTGCAAGGAATGGGGGAGGTACAATTGAACACTGCCCTGGGACAAGGACTTGCACGGGGATAGTTGCAAGTCTGCATCTTCTGATGCGGCAAGGATCACTTCTGATGGGCACACTTTTAGGCAGTGACGTTGGAGTCAGAGATGCTTCCAGGGGTCTTCCCCATGCTGTTCCCATGTCTTTTCAGCACTGTATGCATGTGTCACACAGCACATGGCCAGATAAGATTGTAAAATTTTAAAATGACATTTCCCGGTGAATGCATTTGTCAAGGTTGAAAGCAATACAAAAGTGCAAAAACACATAAAAAATGCTACTTGTGAACAAAGCCCAAGGTGTGGAAGACTATTTTTTCTTTTACTTATTTATTTTACCTTATACACAAGTCTTTACCCTGGAAGGGAACTTCCTTAACATATTTCTCAGGAAAGCAGTTTCAGTTTCGTTTTTGAACGTTTTATTGTGAGCCCTTAAAAGTGGCTTAATACCTCTGACCACGTTGTTGACAGCAGTGACCTGGGGGTCAGAAATGCTTCCTGGGGCGATCCCCATGCTGTCCCCATGTCATTTGAGCACTGTCACTATCGTTTTGGGCACTTGTTAGGCTTTTAAAAGACTGCCGGGGGTGCCGCCGCAAAAATGCTCGGGTCTCCCAGAGACTAACATTGGGCTCGTTGCTCGGGTCGAGCACCCGAGTATCACGGCGAGCTCGGCCCGAGCTTCGAGCACCCGAGCATTTTAGTGCTCGCTCAACACTATTCATCATTTGCTGTTTTGTGTTTAACATGAGTGCTCTATACAAAAAAAACTTTCACTTGATTCATTTTTTTCAGGAGATATTCCACATTATATACTTAAATTTCATGGGTGCCAATAACGATGAGCAGGACTGTATAAGCCAGGCTATCTAAGGTCTCACTGCTTGTTCACTTGTTTTGATCACATTTGCTAATTCTCTAATTCAGAATATTTTGGCGTTATGTAAAGATCATTATATCTAAACATCATAGTCTGAGAATGCCTAAAGCAGAAAGTATATCTAGATGTGTTTCTATCTAAAGTCATTGGCACACATTCATAAATCATAATGTGGTTTAAGGAAAGCAATAATTGAGAAATAAAAAACTGAATTCTACAATGCCAAGTAAATCCCAGTTTTTTAATGCGCCCTTCAGTATACAAACCAATTAGGGAGCAATGTTCCTATTCCCAAGACGAAAATTGCATTTCCTTCTATGTAATTCACAGGTTATCTTCAGTTTCAGAATAAGCTCCCCTCCCCTTTCCTTTGTCTCTTGAGATATTTGATCTAAATTGAGCTATTTTTTCCTGTCTTTTCTTGTGAAGCACAATAACTATTAATACACTGAAATAGCATAATATGTCCATTGGTCTGAAGCAAAAAGGCTTTTATAGATAATGGAAATCCCTATAATAAAACATTACCTTCTACAAGCACATGTGCATACATTGCTCTAGCGACTGCTCATGCATACAGCAAATGATTGAGCACCCCTCTAAAATGGGCAGAGGAGTGACCAGGCAGAGAATGAAATGCCTGTAGCGCTATGTGAATAAAAGACCCTAATTATACATTCTAAACACTCAACTAGGCCTCGGCTTATGTCAATAACGCATGGATTTACATTGTCTGGTGGTCTTTTTGTCCATCGAGCGATCAACAAAGCATGTTTTGTCTTTTTTTAATAAGTGCAGGAAAAGCGATACAATCTTTTATGGAGCAATTTGTTCCATCCAAAAACCTCTTGAGGCTCCAAATGCTGGCATTGCATTGCTGATCCAGATGTGATGGAAGCAACTTGGTGTTTTGTAGTTAAAATAAATGTTGAATTTTCAACAGATTAATTCAGCGCACAGAAGCGCTAGTCCAGAACCAGCACAAATGCTGAAAAGAGCTGTTCATGGCGACACCCCCCCCTAAAAATGATGAAAATAGCTGGCGTAGACATTCTGCTCAACACATGAAATATAATCTATTACGCCTTCTTAATGCATTGTGACACTGATAAATATTTTCCTCTCTCTGTGGCTTTTGCATAGTCAATTTTTGGTCCCTTCTGCCACACATAATCTCTTTTGTTGAGCTTGCTCATATTCCTGTTCATCTGCTGGTATGTGTCTCGTTGCATTTGTTTCTCTGCAGTTTACATTTAGTGTGCTGTTTGGCTGCCAGATTTTCTTAAAACATGACCTTTCTCATTACACGCAGAATAACTGTCATTGTCTGAGCACATATACTCTATATAGAGAACTGATACCGTAAAAATACACTTCCAACTGGTGGGCTCTGATCACATTGGACATAATATATTATAATCAAAGCTGAGTCTAAAACTGAATGGACAACTGAGCTTCAGGGCTGTACTTAGCATTGAAGATGTCCATGGCACAGTGAATAAATGCACCCTACATAATGAGTCAAAATGATGCTCCTTCTTTGACATCGCATTCTGCACGGTAGCAATTGGCTGAAACTTCACCCCAAATCCTCTCTGTTATGTCTGCCCCCATTACTCACTACCCATATAATACAGGGTAAGGCTGTATTCAGATGAGCATATGTAAAATCACCCATATTGTCATCGATATTCCATCTGTATGCCGTCCATATCCCATAGATCTGTTTTTTACAACCGTATAACATCCATACGGCATCTGTTTTTATACAAATTTGACAAAACCAAATGCAGATTGTCATGCTAATATTTGCCATGTACAGTACAGACCAAAAGTTTGGACACACCTTCTCATTTAAAGATTTTTCTGTATTTTCATGACTATGAAAATTGTACATTCACACTGAAGGCATCAAAACTATGAATTAACACATGTGGAATTATATACTTAACAAAAAAGTGTGAAACAACTGAAAATATGTCTTATATTCTAGGTTCTTCAAAGTAGCCACCTTTTGCTTTGATGACTGCTTTGCACATTCTTGGCATTCTCTTGATGTGTATGTGTGAAAAATTATTGCAATACAGATGATCCGTTGTTTATTACGTAACCATAGACTTGAATAGGTGAGTCTCATCCAAAATACAGAAGAAACTAGTGCATGCTGCAATTTTTTATACATGTACACTCGGTACAAATGCAAAAACTGTCTTCTACTTACTATTAAGTAACAAGTCAGTGTGCTCTCTGTGTGGTATTAGGTTAAGATGGTCAGCACAGGCACATATAATACATTCAGTGTCATTGTACCAATTAGACATAGTAGGCACCAGACTGTGGGCACCCATGGCTTTTGGGGGCTCCTCACAATGGGCCCACTACCTCACTTACTGAGATATCTGTGCTCCATTTTAATTCATTCCTCCTTGCTTCATCAACAAGCAATTGAAATGGAATAGAAAGCTTCAGTCACATTCGCTTCAAATTCTTCGTTCTGAAAGTCTTACCACACCTGCGTTGGAGTCTCTGTCAGGAGGCTCCATTGCAGGTTCTTTCCTCTTCACCAAAGGAAAAAGCTCTGCATGGTGCACTATATTTGTCTGCTAAAATAATGCACGCCTTAACAGAAACACAACGAATTCCATTATAGTCAATGGGATCTGACAGGCGCTGTTTGTTGTCCGTTGTGTACCGGATTAATTCTGCATTAACTCTGTTTTTTTTGTTCCTATAATGGAATATAAAATGATAATTCCTAATGGAAGTGTAAACCTAGCCTTAATTAAAAAGTGCATAAATTGTGGAAAAGGTGCTTCCAGGATCTGTGTAGAAACATTCCCTTTAGACACCCAGAGTGACACCCATTTGTCTGTTTATTCATATACCTCCAAAAGAAATAACATAGTAGCAGTACAACTCCTAAGAAACAATGTCCTAAATACTTTTTGAGGTATACAATTATTTAGTATTAGCAGCCCGAGTTCCGAAACAAATAAGTTTCGGAAGCTAGAAAAGTGTGCTCTACATAGTAAAAACTAACTCAAATTACCCATGTCTATTTACTTTCAGCCTTTTTACACCATAAGCAACAAAGTTGTCATAATTAATAAATTAGTAAATGGCATTACGTAAAACAAAAATAAAATTTAGAAGATTACAGAGACGTTCGACAATTCAAAAAGTGAATTGCCCAGGGCAGATCGCGTGGAAATCTCTCTGTATACCTTATCACCTTCAGCTGATCCTGTTAAAATCTCTGCTTCAAGAACATTTCTATTCAATGATGTTACAACTAATCGTGTACCACTGCAGAGTCTTCATTTTCTAATCAAATTTCTCAACAACATAATAATGCTGCCCACCTTAAGTCTAAGGCAATGACTTGGCATGCCTGATGGGGTTAAGCTATTTAAAAATTCAATAGGAAAATGTTCCCTTTCATTGTCATCATTGACAACGTCAGCTGGTGTTTTTCTCGAACTCACCTCAATATTAAACTCTTTATGTAGTAAGATGACAGACTCACCAGAAACGAGTCTACAACATTTGGTATATACACTAATCAAAATATCGCAAATGGCTTGGATTGGATCTAATTAGTTTGTAAAATAGTCAACATGATTATTTATTAGAAATAATAGGCTCTGTTCTCATGTCCATTTATGTTTTCCATTTGTTTTATATAGAACTGTTGTCAAATAGAAGCAGATGGGTCATATTGCTTTATATAGGGTCACTTCTGTTTTACTCTTGTTAATTTTTTAATCGGAAGTGAAAGTTCTGCTGCAGGACACTTTTTTCTATTCTAAAAGTAAACAACATGCGAAAACCAGACATACCCTATATAAATCAATGGGGCTTCTTGGCTCCATTTGAAACAGGAATACACAGGATGCTAATTTTGTTTCTTTGTTCCATTTGTCTCTTCTAAACAGAATAGAAAAGAAAAAACGGCCGTCGAAAATATTGCTTTGTTTACAAAAAACAATATGTCTGTTATAAGGAAATCATATAACCCAAATATATTAGAATACAACATAAAACATCAAATAATGAAATTAGATTGTAATGATTTATGCTTTTCCATTTTTTTTTCAAATTCCACAACATCATTGCCATAAAATTCTCCAATGAATTTCTAACACAATGAATCAACCAAATTATAATTGTCTACACATGTCATGGATAGCAGGGGGTTCTCTCTGTGCCATTCATTCTCTGCTTGTTTTGCATGTATTGACCTATTTCTGGAACATGTGACAAAAAGTACTGGCTCTTAACCGGACAAAGGAAACTTAGTGTGAGAAGCCACTGATTTCTTTCTAGAATTAATTTACAAAGCCAATAGTGTTGGAAGTTTAGTTATATACTTGAATCGAGTGGTGTAACGTAAGCATTTGTAACTTTTTCATTGTCTTAATTGTTGGCACTAGGCATTCTCGCTAATTAGCAGTCAGCAATGTGCCAAGACCACTGCCGTGAATTATAGGCTTCATCACTCCTCGTACCCTTAGCTGGCTCTTCTATTGAGCTTAGTGCAGCTATCTAATGTGAATGTAATCTTTCTTTACTGCATTGTTATAAATTGTCATAAAATAGAGAAAAATACAGAACTTGTATGGTGAGAAGAGTATCTTGTAAAGATTTAGCGTTCAGCTTAACTACATGTGACTTCTGGATAGGGGATGGACCTTCATTCATTAGCACATGACCCAAACAACAATAACTATATGTTCCAAATAAAATATGCAACACATTATTTTATCATCAGATGGCTGTGATTTATTTAAAACCACAATTATGGAAATCACAATTACAATCAGGTAAAATTCTAGGTAAGTATAGTCTGAGATTCACAGATATATGACATTCAGCAAGTGGCATACAGATTGCAGGGGCGGCACGCTCGGACTTGCCACACTAGCCAGTCTACTTCTAGGACTCCAATGACCCTACCAAAGACTCTCATTCCTTTCTTAACAGCTAAGCCGCTCTTGGATGGACTATCATATCCATGCAACTGGGCTCCAAAGCTCAACCTTATTCACCACCACTTTTTAACAGCTTCTAGTAATTAAAATTGGTCCACCATAACTTGCTGCCAATTTCCACCTGACTCCCAAACTACGACATAATAGCTGTGACAATAATAGAAAAAGCTGATTTCATTTAAATAAACATTTATTTGAACTTTTTAATATGATCTAAAATATACATTTCAAAATAAAATCAGGAAAACATCTATAAAATGCTCTAAACTCCCAATTCTTGAAGTGTCATCCTCCAGCACTCAAGAGAGAAAAAACTGTCTGAAACCTCTATGAAACCATGGCTGAAGGATTGACTTTGCCTAGAGCGTAGGAGTTTAATGCTAAAATGCAAATCAACATGGTGTTTTCATAGTTACATAATAACATGTACAAAAAGAAGAATACAGATAAAGGATGCAATGATACATAAATCTATTTAAAGGGTATCTGTCAGAAGGTTTTTGCTATGTATTCTGAGGACAGCATGATGTAATGGTTAAAACATAGATTTCAATGATGTGTCACATATCAGGCTGTGGTGCTCTTGTTTACTTACAATGAAGGTTTTATCACGTAGTGATTATTATTGCCCCAACTACAGCAGCACATGTATGCTAGTCCGACTCCACCTTCTTCTGTGATAAGCAGCTCTGTGTCAGTAGAAAATATAAATACAGAGACTGGTGTGGGCGGGGTTAGCTTTCTCAGCTCTGCTGCATTCTAAATCAAAGAACTCTGATTGTGTCAGAACCGCTCCATCCAGTAAACTAAGTGATACATTGTTGGATTCAGCATCACTTTGCCTACATCATACTACTCTCAGATAAGGTTGCAAAAACCTTATGACAGATTCCCTTTAACCAGGGCAAGCAGTCAAGTAAAATATCAAATAACAACTGCACACTAAAAAAAGATAAATGGCTGGTGGGAGGTACATGTTTCTGCCATTTCTTCTCAGGAAAGAAAGTGGAAGAGACAATGAAACAGGAACTTACATCTAATTAAGTACACTTTACTACATGTACGGTGTTTTGAGCAGGTCAAATAGTCCTCCTGAATTTCCCTTTTCCACCATCCTTGCAGTGATGGGAAAGGGTGATTCAGGACGATTTTCTGATCTAACAGACTGTGGAAGCAGTAATGTGCACTTAATTGGATTTTGTGCTTGAAAAGTGTTTGGACCACTTTCTTTAAAGGAAACCTTTCAGAAGGCTCAACCCCCTTAAGCTGTCTATTTGAACTTGCAGATCATAGAAAGTTGAATAAACTGATACTTTGATATCTGCGATCTGATGACTTATTGCAGAGAATGCTACATTTTTCTTAATATGTAAATGAGGTCTTAAGATCTCTGGGCAGGACAAAGATCTTCCTGAGAGTCTGCTTTCAGAGTGTTCTGCACTTCTATGGGCACTGGCTTCACCATCTTTCTGTATGACTGAGTGGAGACTGTGCAGAAAGACGTTGAAGTCAATGCCCATAGAAGGGCAGCACACTGCATACAAGCGAGGACAATGGCGATCTGCACGCTTGAGCTTTAATGAACGGAGCCTGATAGCAATACGACTAACAATAATAGAAAAGGCATTAGTGTATGATATTAATGTACAGTACAGACCAAAAGTTTGGACACACCTTCTCATTTAAAGATTTTTCTGTATTTTCATGACTATGAAAATTGTACATTCACACTGAAGGCATCAAAACTATGAATTAACACATGTGGAATTATATACTTAACAAAAAAGTGTGAAACAACTGAAAATATGTTTTATAATCTAGGTTCTTGAAAGTAGCCACCTTTTGCTATGATGACTGCTTTGCACACTCTTGGCATTCTCTTGATGAGCTTCAAGAGGTAGTCACCGCAAATGGTTTTCACTTCACAGGTGTGCCCTGTCAGGTTTAATAAGTGGTATTTCTTGCCTTATAAATGGGGTTGGGACCATCAGTTGTGTTGTGCAGAAGTCTGGTGGATACACAGCTGATAGTCCTACTGAATAGACTGTTAGAATTTGAATTATGGAAAGAAAAAAGCAGCTAAGTAAAGAAAAACAAGTGGCCATCATTACTTTAAGAAATGAAGGTCAGTCAGTCCGAAAAATTGGGCAAACTTTGAAAGTGTCCCCAAGTACAGTTGCAAAAACCATCAAGCGCTGCAAAGAAACTGGCTCACATGAGGACCGCCCCAGGAAAGGAAGACCAAGAGTCACCTCTGCTTCTGAGGATAAGTTTATCCTAGTCACCAGCCTCAGAAGTCACAGGTTAACAGCAGCTCAGACTAGAGACCAGGTCAATGCCACACAGAGTTCTAGCAGCAGACACATCTCTTCAACAACTGTTAAGAGGAGACTTTGTGCAGCAGGCCTTCATGGTAAAATAGCTGCTAGGAAACCACTGCTAAGGACAGGCAGCAAGCAGAAGAGACTTGTTTGGGCTAAAGAACACAAGGAATGGACATTAGACCAGTGGAAATCTGTGCTTTGGTCTGATGAGTCCAAATTTGAGATCTTTGGTTCCAACCACCGTGTCTTTGTGCGACGCAGAAAAGGTGAGCGGATGGACTCTACATGCCTGGTTCCCACCGTGAAGCATGGAGGAGGAGGTGTGATGGTGTCAGGGTGATTTGCTGGTGACACTATTGGGGATTTATTCAAAATTGAAGGCATACTGAACAAGCATGGCTACCACAGCATCTTGCAGCGGCATGCTATTCCATCCGGTTTGCGTTTAGTTGGACCATCATTTATTTTTCAACAGGACAATGACCCCAAACACACCTCCAGGCTGTGTAAGGGCTATTTGACCAAGAAGGAGAGTGATGGGGTGCTACGCCTGATGACCTGTCCTCCACAATCACCAGACCTGAACCCAGTCGAGATGGTTTGGGGTGAGCTGGACAACAAAATGAAGGCAAAAGGGCCAACAAGTGCTAACCTTCTCTGGGAACTCCTTCAAGATTGTTGGAAGACCATTTCCGGTGACTACCTCTTGAAGCTCATCAAGAGAATGCCAGGAGCGTGCAAAGCAGTCATCAAAGCAAAAGGTGGCTACTTTGAAGAACCTAGAATATAAGACATATTTTCAGTTGTTTCACACTTTTTTGTTAAGTATATAATTCTACATGTGTTAATTTATAGTTTTGATGCCTTCAGTGTGAATGTACAATTTTCATAGTCATGAAAATACAGAAAAATCTTTAAATGAGAAGGTGTGTCCAAACTTTTGGTCTGTACTGTAATTGCACATGTCACAATAAATACTAAACATAGCACACTGATAACGCATCTCCTTCTGAAGGAGTCTACCCTTGATATCACCGCCCATAATGCCCAGATGATCCCACTTGACACCACACACCAACAGGCCCTTTGGATTCCAATTATGAAAATCACAAAAATATTTAGGAATGGTCTTCTTTTTTCATAATTAGAATTATGTGAATTATGTTTGTAATTATTTTCCATCAGCGTTTCATTTTTATTCAACCCCGTCCCATTCTTCTTTATTGCAGTCAGCACAGGCGCGCCTCAGACATGCACTGCCTGGTCCCCACTGGCTGATGTAATGTGTCTGTTTGTTGCTTTGGTGATGTGAGCAATGATGTTCAACCTACACATGATACTTGGCATGTGCTTTTTGCATCCTTCTTGGGGATCGGCTATTATACCGATGTGCATACCAATTTCAGCACACAAGTCAGAACTCATATAAACGTCTCGTATTTTAAGATTAGACACAGCTTCTGATGAAGCCCAGTATTGGTGAAACGCGCATTAAGGTGCTAGTGCACCCTTTATCCCTTCTTATTGTTGCACAGCATGTCTCAAGGTATATATTATATATAGGCTCATTTCTTTCTTTATTTTACTGTCACTTGATATATATAGAGGTCCTTTATTTTTATTTTATTTTTAGATCCTTCCTGGGTCCTCTATTTCATGACTGTGGTATTACCTGAATTATATTTATTACTATTGATTTACCACTTTGTTACTTTCAGTATTTAATGGGACAAGTGCAATTACATTGATATCACACACAAATACCTTTCCTATTATTGATAGTGCCGCATTTTTAATCTAAATTAATAAATAGAAAAAATGAATGTGCTGTTTATGCTTCCTGTATAAAGAAGGCTTTTGGTCTTTTCTGTGGACCACTACATAACATGAATTTTTCCCTTATGCTTGTCTTTTTAGTTTGGACTCGCTCATTTTATTGATGATTAGCTATATTTAATTTTTGGATATTTTTCTGATCATGTAGTTAGTCAATACATTTATTATGTATTTTGTATGACAATGTTTGTGTTCACCTATCTTTTCTTTTGGGAATGCTTCAGTATTTACTGGTTTTCATCACATTGGAATTTTTTGGTTTAGTTCATTTAATCAGGGACTTGTATGATTTGGAGATTTAATGTAGGTTTAAAAATATTGCCGATAGCACTAGGAGTCTTGTTAGACCAGAGGGAATTTGGAGTCAATCAAGAGTTTTATTAAAATTGCAAACAGTGTCTAGCATCCCAAAGATATTGAGGGACTTGCAGATGACAAAATCAATGAGGTGCGTATAATAATGTTCCCTCCAACTTCACCCTTGAATTAACATATGTTGCTTTTTAAAGGTCATTCTCTTATAGACGGCAGTGTTCTCAACTGTGTTGGCATTGAGATTAAAGGCAAGAGTATCACATTACCCTAATTCATTTAGCTTGAGGGGCTTTTTAATGCACTGCGCATTGCAGAAAGTAGAGATCTGTCCGCCATCTTCTGTGAGAATGAAGTAAGGTATAATGTTAAATTTTAAACTGAACTGTATATTATTATTATTATTATTATTATTATTATAGAATCCTAATAAGTACCCTGGTAACTTGTTTTATCTTTTCTTAGCCTCAAAGTTTGTAACAATTTGCTTATTGGGTGCCATCACTGAGCAGGGCTAACGTTTCACAAGTTTAAATCTGTCATTTTATGTATGACACTTCTATAATACTTGGCTAAAGACACTGGGGAATTGGACTGATAGTGTCACAGGATGCATGCATTTCTGCATTTGCTGCAAATTTATCAAAATATGGCAGGCAGCCTAAGGGGTGAACAGAGGCAGCTGCAGGTCCCTGTGCAAGAAACATAAGGAAGACCCATTGCTGCCTAACAGCTGCTTTGTCAATCAAATTGCTGCTTGCATTTAGGGATCAAGTTTTCAATCTTCTACTGTTTTGAAGATTAGGTAATACCCTTATGATATACCATAACTGTTTAAAATCATCTCTCGGTGATAACATTTGGTAGTGGGTACACTGTATATAGTTTTTATCGCTAGCTTTGACTTTGCGTGCAGTAGGCTCCCACTAGTCATAACTGCATGTTTGTTGGTCACAAATATTGTTATATGTTCACCTGATGAGGTAATTTTTTTTAAATCGTAGGTCTGAGCGAGCAGCACAGAACAGATGTGATGGTGCATTTGACAGAGGCTTGAAGAACGACATAGAATCATAGAATTTAGAGTTGAAAAGGACCTCCAGGGTTATCGTGTCAGTGCAGGATTCACTAAACCATCTCAGACATGATGACATATTAATCAGCAAGAACCAAAGCAGCAGGTTATGCAGAAAGTCAAACATATAAGCAGAGCAGGAAGCACAGATGAAGCAGAGCCAGTTGTGCAGATACATACAAGTATCCAGCAGTGATGCAGTTAATAACAGGAATACAGTCTGGTCTCTTCCAGCAGGGCAATTGTTAATCACAGGAATAACAGAATATTAACTGCAGTCTGGTATCATCCAGCAGGGCAATGATTATTCATAGAAATAAAAGTAAAGTAAATTCTGTTTGGTAATTTCCACAAGGCAATGGTTAATTACAGAAATAACAGAGAAGTAAATGCAGTCTGGTACCTTCAAGAATGGAAAATTTTAATATCAGCAATGCATGCAAATTAGGACTTGTAGCCAGGAAATATATAACTGCTAGATAATATTGAAGCTCAAGCAAACTGGATGCTCACTTGAAGATATGTGTTACCTTGATTGCACAAGCCAGGTGTGATAAGAACCTAGAACAGTTATAAAAATTTGGTAACTTGCTTGCGGAGAGGTAGGTATAGACAATGCATAGTAAGCTGGACTGAGCTTGTAAATAATGCTAGTTGTAGCATAAAAGTCAGGAGTTAAAGAGGAGAAGCTAGACACCAAGCTGAAGCTGAGTCAACTGAAATAGTTACTATCAAACTCCTATCAAACTTGAGGTAATTGTGGACACTGCTACCTAAGGACCTTTCGCTAGTTTTTGTATGTTTAGCTGGTTTTATTAATGATAATTAAAAAGCAGGACTGAAAAAACACCTCTAGTGAAAACAATTCAGTACACTCCTCAATATGGCATATTGGGTCACAAAAAAGCCAGTTTTCTTAGTAGGATGAATAATCTAGAGGATAATGACAAGAATTACTCATTCTACTACATATTTAAACAGACCCTGTTCCATTGCCTGGGGTGATACCCTACCTAACAATTGGAAAAAAATGGAATCACCGCTTTGCAGGGAGGGAGGGAGAGGGAGAGCCGCCGAGGAGCGTGGGCGCCACATCGTCATCTTTAACTAGGGTGCCAACCTCCGCTGGTGGGTAGGTGGCCAGCATTCCGGATGTAAAATAGGGCTTCTTCTGTATTATTTTTTATACATACTGTTTTGTATGAGGGAATCTGTAGTATCTTTACAGTATAACTACTGCAAAACGGTGATTCCATTTATTTTCCTATTGTCGGGTAGGGTATCACCCCAGGCAATGAGACAGGGTCTGTTTAAATATATAGTAGAGTGAGTAACTCTTGTCATTATCCTCTAGATTATTCATTATTCATTTTTGTGAACCAGTACACCATATTGAGGGGTGTACTACATTTTTTCACTAGGGGTGTTTTTTCAGTCCCGCTTTTTAATTATCATTAATAAAATTTGTTGTTTTAGGGTCTATGTTAAACTTGATTGAATCCCTAATATATTTATAGATTTTTCTTTGTTACTTTGTTATGTATGTTAAACTGGCCAGATTATGGAATAGTGGCTGCAGAGCTGAATAAAACGTAATTTTATTTTTAAGTTTCTCATCTACATTGTGGAGATATAAGCTTGTAGAGTTTAGATTCTAATTTGTGCTAAGCCCAACAGGTAATTACCAGATAGTCTTCTCTGGGGGTGTGTACTTTTTCCCAGCATGATATTGACAAATCATAAGCAGAGAGTATTGTGCAGAGGAAAAAAAGAACATGCTCTTAAAAGGTATGCACATGCTCAGTGTTCTCTGAAGCCTGCTTGTGGATGGAAGCGATAGTGATAAGACACGATAGAGGTGTGCAGAGCTGGACAAAGGACAAACAGATGAAGGGTAGGGTGAGCATTGAGGTGAGTTATTTTTTATATTTAACCTTTTGCCAGCCTATTACCTTTCCGACCGCCACTGATGTCCTCTGCTCCCTGTCTGATCCTACGTGCCTTAATTGCACCACATTTCTGGCTTGGTGTTTACTCTAGGCTGGGGATTGAAGCCTCGAATGGGGTGGACTAGGTGGACAAAGTAAATCAACCTCATCCCAAAATGTATGGAAGCACCTGGAGAGAGGGTAGAGGGATGATGGAGGGATACAACCTGCTAGCAATTGTATGAGAACCACAGGAGGGAGGCTGCCAGTCAAAGGGATGGAGGTAGAGGCCCCACGCATATCGCCATGCAAAGATGGTTTTGTCAGGGGAAGATAAGTCCCACAAGCGTGTTCTAAACATATATATATATATATATATACATTACCGTTCAAATGTTTGGGGTCATTTAGAAATTTCATTATTTTTGAAAGAAAAGCACATTTTTTTCAATGAAGCTAACATTAAATGAATCACAAATACACTCTATACATTGTTAATGTGGTAAATGACTATTCTAGCTGCAAACGTTTTATTTTTATTGCAATATATACCGTATTTTTCGGACTATAAGATGCACCGGACCATAAGAAGCACCTAGGTTTTAGAGGAGGAAAATAAAAAAAAAATGTAAGCAAAAAATGTGTTCATGATGCACTTTTAAGGGGGAGGGGGTCTTCTGCTGACATATAGGTATAGGGGTAATATCCCCCAATTCTGACAATATCCCCTATCCTGGTATATATTCCCCCCCTTCCTTTTATACGTGGTCCCCATCCCCATCCTGGTATGCATGGCATCCCTCCATCCTGGTATGCATGGAACCCCTCCATCCTGGTATGCATGGCATCCCTCATCCCTATCCTGGCATGCATGGCACCCCTCATCCCTGTCCTGGTATGCATGGCACCCCTCATCCCTGTCCTGGTATGCATGGCACCCCTAATCCCTATCCTGGTATGCATGGCACCCCTAATCCCTATCCTGGTATGCATGGCACCCCTAATCCCTATCCTGGTATGCATGGCACCCCTAATCCCTATCCTGATATGCATGGCACAGCAATCCCCTTCCTGGTATGCATGGCACAGTAATCCCCATCCTGGTATGCATAGCACCCCTCATCCCTGTCCTGGTATGCATGGCACTCCTAATCCCCATCCTGGTATGCATGGCACCCCTAATCCCTATCTTGGTATGCATGGCACCCCTAATCCCTATCCTGGTATGCATGGCCCCCTCATCTTTATCCTGTTACGTATGGCCCCCTCATCCTTACCCTGGTATGTATGGCCCCCTCATCCTTACCCTGGTTTGTATGGCCCCCTCATCCATACCCTAGTATGCATGATCCCCCTAATCCCCACCAGGCTGCACATAAAAAAAATAAACACTCATACTCACTTTTCTTCTCTCTCCGTGGAGAGTGAGCGTGGAGAGAGGTTGAATATTCATGCCCTTTAACAGTGAGCACAGGCGATTCCGGCAGCAGCAGGAGCCGCAGCGCGGCTACACTGTGTGCTGCTATTAAGGAGCATGAATATTCAGTGCTCCCCATGCCCCATGGACGTGGGGAGCAGTGAATATTCATTTTCTTTAGCAGTGGGGACAGTGTAGGCTGCAGCGGGCTGCTGCTGCCTCCTGTGCCCCGCTCCTCCACCGCTACCGCTCCCCCCACACCCCACGTATATATACACCCCCCCAAAATTCAGACTATAAAACGCACCCCCCATTTTCCTCCAAAATTTTGGAGGAAAAAAGTGCGTCTTATAGTACGAAAAATACGGTACATAGGTGTATAGAGGCCCATTTCCAACAACCACAATTGTCAAGAAATTGCCAAGAAACTGAAGATTTCCTAAAACGGTGTGTACTACTCCCTTCAGAGGAGAGCACAAACAGGCTCTAACCAGGGTAGAAAGAGAAGTGGGAGTCACCGCTGCACAACTGAGCAACAAGACAAGTACATTAGAGTCTCGAGTTTGAGAAATCGACGCCTCACAGCTCCTCAACTGGCAGCTTCATTAAATAGTACTCGCAAAACGCCAGTGTCAACGTCTACAGTGAAGAGGCAACTCCGGGATGCTGGCCTTCAGGGCAAAGTGGCAAAGAAAAAGCCATATCAGAGACTGGCTAATAAAAGGAAAAGATTAATATCGGCAAAAGAACATAGACATTAGACAGAGGAAGATTGGAAAAAATTTTTTTGGACAGACAAATCAAAGTTTGAGGTGTTTGGATCACACAGAAGAACATTTGTGAGACGCAGAACAACTGAAAAGATGCTAGAAAAGCGCCTGACGCCATCTGTCAGGCATGGTAGAGGTAATGTGATGGTCTGGGGTTGCTTTGGTGCTGGTAAAGTGGGAGATTTGTACAAGGTAAATGGGATTTTGAATAAGGAAGGCTATCACTCCATTTTGCAACGCTATGCCATACCCTGTGGATAGCGCTTGATTGGAGCCAATTTCATTCTACAACAGGACAATGACCCAAAGTACACCTCAAAATTATGCATGAACTATTTAGGGAAGAAGCAGGCAGCTGGTATTCTATCAGTAATGGAGTGGTCAACGCAGTCACCAGATCTCAACCCCATTGAGCTGTTGTGGGAGCAGCTTGACCGTATGGTACACAAAAAGTGCCCATCAAGCCAATCCAACTTGTGGGAGGTGATTCAGGAAGCATGGGGTGAGATTTCTCAAGATTACCTCAGCAAATTAACAGCTAGAATGGCAAAGGTCTGCAATGCTGTAATTGCTGCAAAGGGAGCATTTTTTGACGAAAGCAAAGTTTGAAGGAGAAAATTATTCTTTCAAATAAAAATCATTATTTCTAACCTTGTCAATGTCTGGACGATATTTTCTATTCATTTTGCAACTCATTTGATAAATATAAGTATGAGTTTTCATGGAAAACACAAAATTGTCTGGGTGACCCCAAACTTTTGAACGGTAGTGTGTGTGTGTGTGAGTATATATATATATATATATATATATACATATATATATATATATATATATATATATATACAGTACAGACCAAAAGTTTGGACACACCTTCTCATTTAAAGATTTTTCAGTATTTTCATGACCTTGAAAATTGTGCATTCACACTGAAGGCATCAAAACTATGAATTAACACATATGGAATTATATACTTAACAAAAAAGTGTGACACAACTGAAAATATGTCTTATATTCTAGTTTCTTCAAAGTAGCCACCTTTTGCTTTGATGACTGTTTTGAAGGTGTGTCCAAACTTTTGGTCTGTACTGTATATATATATACAGTTGTGCTCAAAAGTTTACATACCCCAGCAGAATTTTTGCTTTCTTGGCCTTGTTTCAGAGATTATGAATGATAACAAAAAAACTTTTTCTTCACTCATGGTTATTGGTTGGGTGAAGCCATTTATTGTCAAACTACTGTGTTTTCTCTTTTTAAATCTTAATAACAACCAAAAACATCCAAATGACCCTGATCAAAGTTCACATACCCTGGTGATTTTGGCCTGATACCATGCACAGAATTTGACACAAATGGGTTTTAATGGCTACTAAAGGTAACATCCTCACCTGTGACCTGCTAGCTTGTAATCAGTGTGTGTGCATAAAAGCTGAGTGAGTTTCTGGGATCCAGACAGACGTTTCTGGATTTTGAGTCATAGGGAAAGCAAAAGAATTGTCAATGGATCTACTGGAAAAGGTAGTTGAACTGTATAACACATGAAAGGGATACAAAAAGATATCCAAGGAATTGATAATGCCAGTCAGCAGCGTTCAAACTGTGATTAACTAATGGAAAATCAGGGCCTCTGTAAAAACCAAACCATGCTCAGGTAGACCAACAAAAATTTTGGCCACAACTGCCAGGAAAATTGTTCAGGATGCAAAGAAAAACCCACAAATAACTTAAGCTGAAATTCAGGACTCTCTAAAAATTAGCAGTGTGGCTGTTTCAAGATGCACAATAAGGAGGTACTTGAAGAAAAATGGGCTGCATGGTCGAGTCGCCCGAAGAAAGCCATTACTGCGCAAATACCACAAAGTATCTCGCCTACAATACGCCAAACAGCACAGAGACAAGCATCAAAACTTCTGGAACAAGGTAATTTGGAGTGATGAGACCAAAATTTTACTTTTTGGCCACAACCATAAACATTACATTTGGTGAGAGGTCAACAAGTCCTATGATGAAAGGAACACCATTCCTACTGTAAAGCACGGAGGTGGATCGCTGATGTTTTGGGGATGTGTGAGCTACAAAGGCATTGGAAACTTGGTGAAAGTTGAAGGAAAGATGAATGCAGCAAAGCACGTTATCAGCAAATACTGGAGGCAAATTTGCACTCATCAGCCCGGAAGCTGCGCATGGGACGTACTTGGACGTTCCAACATGACAACGATCCAAAACACAAGGCCAAGTCGACCTGTCATTGGCTACAGCAGAACAAAGTGAAGGTCCTGGAGTGGCCATCTCAGTCTCCTGACCTCAATATCATTGAGCCACTCTGGGGAGATCTCAAGTGTGCAGTTCATGCTAGACAGCCCAGGAATTTACAGGAACTGGATGCTTTTTGCCAAGAAGAATGGGCAGCTTTACCATCTGAGAAAATAAAGAACCTCATTCATAACTACCACAAAAGACTTCAAGCTGTCAATGATGTTAGAAGGGGCAATACATGGTATTAAGAACTGGGGTTTGTGAACTTTTGATCATGGTCATTTGGATGTTTTTGGTTATTAAGATTTAAATAGAGAAAACACAGTAGTTTGACAATAAATGGCTTCGCCCAACCAATAGCCATGAGTGGAGAAAAAGTTTTTTTGTTATCATTCATCTTTTCTGAAGGCCAAGAAAGCAAAAATTCTGCCAGAGTATGTGAACTTTTGAGCACAACTGTATATATACACATATTAATTGGGTAAAGTACCCACCGGTGTGGACACTAGTTTTAGGGTATGTTCACTCATGGCTTAATTGCAGAATTTTTGCTGCAAATTTTACACAGCTTATTTGGTGTGTAAAATATGCAACATCAATGAGATTTCTAAAATCTCATGCTCACACTGCTTTTTTAAGCCCATATTTACAGACTTGTTGCATTTTTGTCAAAATTCAAAATAGAATTGATTAAAGTGCTTTTCTCTGCAATCAGGCCCCTGCTATGGGCCATACAGGTATGTATAGATTTACTTTTCTATACCCTGTATGGCCATAGTAGAGGTCTGATATCGCCCAGGGGGGGTGTGTGACAGATTCTCTTTAAGTTTCTATCTGCAAAAATTATTTCTGATATTCAACCTGGCATGCTAGATATCAGCATCTGGACCAAATCCTAATTACCTGGACCATATTAGTGCTCTTGTGTTTTTGTTTGTTCAACTGCTTTTATATGATTGACCAAAGATTCTCAATGAGATTGAGATCTGAGGAATTTCTGGCCATGAACGCCAAAAGCACAATGTTTTCTTAACCAAACCACTTAGTTATCACTTTTGCCTTGTGACGTAATGCTCCTTCATGCTGGAAAAAGCATTGTTCATCACCAAATTTCTCCTGGATAATTGGGTGAAGTTTCTCTTGAGGACGTTTAGATATCATTATTTATTTATGGTACTGTTCTTAGAAAGAATTGTGAATGAGCCCACTCCCATGGATAAAATGCAACCCACACATGAATATTCTCAGGAAGATTTACTATTAGCATAGCACATGACTAGCGCTCACCTTTTCTTCTCCGAGCAATTATTCTTCTAGAAGGTCAAAACTGTTTGAAGTGGGCTTCATTGGAGTCAAAAGCATTACCGCAGTCCTCTGCTTTCCAATCCCTGATCTTTCTGCAAAGTTATTTTCTCTGTGAAGCCTCCTTCGACTGTTTTGGGCATCTTGAATAATGATTGTCCAGAGAAGAAAAGGTAAGCACTACCATGAATCCTGTGTCATGCAACAGTAAATCATCCTGAGACTTTTCATGTGTGGGGTTGCACATTTCATGCAAAGAAGTGGGCTCACTCACAATTTTGCTTAAGAACCATTCTTTAATGGTATCTAAACATCCTCCAAGAGTAACTTCTCCCAACGATCCAGGAGCAATTTGGTGATGTTATACTAAATGGCATGGTGAACAAAACATTGAATGTTTAGATCCATAACCAGGAACCTGACCAGATCTCAATGCCATTGAGAACATGGGGACAATCCACTAAAAGTGGGTGGACAAAGAAAAAGAGACACGGTAAACAAAACATTGAAATTTTAGATGTAAAGCCGGGAAACTACCCAGATATCAATTCCCATGAGAACTCATTGACAATTCCCAAACCAAAAAGCAGGTGGACAAAGAAAAATAGACATTGTAAAAGAACTGCAAGCACTGATTAGGCAAGAATGTGTTACCTTCAGTCAAGATTTGGCCCAGAAGCTTATGTCCAGCATGCCTAGTGTGGTAGGACAACTCTCTCGGCCACCTCCGGAAGTAGACTCAGGAACCCGGGTTTTCTTTGCAGGCTTTATTAACAGCATAAAGCTCTGCACTCCATTAAAATAAACACAGCCATAGGCTGTGTGCCCACGATGCATTTTTAATGTGTTTCCGCAGCGTTTTTGCAGCTGCGGAAACGCATTAAAAACGCATGGTAGAAGGGAAGCAATGTTCCCCAATGATAATCCGCATGTGCTGTGCACATGCTGCGGAAATTTCTGCTGCGGATTATCATTGCGGAAAAAAACGCAGCACTACCAATAATTTTGCGGAAGTGCTGCGTCTTCGCCGCCATTGACTTGCATTAGACCGCATGGATTACGCATCACTGTATATGTAGATGCGTAATCCAAGCGTTCTAATGTGCGGATGGTACCCGGGTGTAAGAGAGGGGAGTCTCATCCACACCCAGGTACCATTAAAAAAAGAATAAAATAAAAAATAAATGTATACTTACCTTCTGTCGGCCCGCGCTGCGCTCCTACTTGCTTCCCGGAACTTTGCAGTGAGTTGAAGGACCTGCGCTCACGTCAGAGTCATGTGATGGGTCACGCGACGCTGACGTCGGCAGGTCTATTCAATTCACTGCTGCTGGCAGCCGGGACCGAGCGAAACAAGCCAGCGCGGGCCATCGGAGGGTAAGTATATATTTATTTTTTTATTTTTACCACTCTCTCGGGTCACACTATATAAATCCATGCTGTTTGCATGGATTTATATAGTGTGACCTAATTGTCACAAGCACTTTCCAAGTGATGCTAATCGCTTGGAAAGCGCTTGTCAATCCACATGCGGAAATGTCAGTGAATAAACGCTCCATTTCCACATGTCCCTGGCAGGAAAACGCATGTACAATCAGCATGCGTTTTTTTCTGCCAGGGAGATGCATAAACGCTCAGACAAAAATCCTGAGCATTTCTGCATCGTGGGCACATAGCCTTACTTGGCTAAACAACAAAACAAAAGATAAACTATAGCACAGTCCATATATGTGTGTGCCTGTCGCTCACACAGGTTATGTCCAGCCTTCAGCTCCCTCTTGAGCTATGGCTGTCCAGTCTGGAGACCTTGCCTCTCCAAACACAACACTGAGAAAAAAACAGGACTGAACATTTAAACGATGGTCAGCCACACCCTGAGGTGGAGGTATGGGGAATGATGTCCCTCCCATCACTATGTCATTCCCCTAAAACCACGCCCTTTAAGTGAGTTAACCCTCCAGCATATAACATGCTGGCAGAAAGTCCATTGGTTTCAGTTCACACAGGCTAGCAACCTGTGCGACACATACCTTCCCTCATAAATCATACCAGTGACTCTGTCACACTAGATAAATTGCAGAAGTCCTGAAAAATATAGGGGTGGGTGAGGGTGCTCTGTAAATATCGAGTCTTTGCATAAACTTGATGTATTTGTTAATAAAAGTGTAAAAACTTATGAAATGCTTATCATTTTACTCCCAGTAACAGATCTAAAAACACTGTAGCAGCAGACTTTGTGAAAAACTACATTTTTGTCAGTCTCAAAAGCTTTGGCAACAACTATATATATGAGTGCAACTATCGCAAATATTGGATATCTGATTAATACAGCCAGGAGATGGCAGCAGAGCGGCAGATAGCCCCAGTCTCTGCTAGTATTACATCTTACTGCTTTCACTGGCTTTATTATGGGTCTTAAGGCGGAACATTTCTGCTTGTGGAGATTGGCAAGCCAGCCCAAGGAAACTTATAGGCCATGCAAATTTCCTTTTCAGAAATGAAGAAGACTAGAATGCTAGTGCCACCTCGTTATGGAGTGCATGACCTGTGAGGAGTAACAAATTTCCATACATTTTCCTGGATAGAATTGATTGCAAAACTATCCATGCTAGCTGGATTTCCACAAAGAAAATCAGCTAGAGATGAATGAATCATTTTGATGCAAATCAAATTCAGGTGGAATTTTCGGAAATTCACAAATTCGAATAATTTGCAATTCAGTTCTTATAAATTGTCAAAAAAATACCCACAGCCATTCGCACATTATAGAAGATTGCCACACGTGTTTCCCCAAAATGCCTTGCAGCTATCACATCACATGGAATAGATCCTCCAATCAGGAGGGACTATCGGGGCATTTATAAAAGCTGAGGCAGGGACTGCAGCAGCCACCTTAGGGTGTTTCAGGAAAGAGAGAGAATAACAAAGCTCACAGTTCAGCAATAAAAATTGCGAGAGAAAGCCCTAAAATATTGGACAAGTATGCCAGACAGATATGTGTTGTACAACTCCAACACTAAAAGAGATATAAGCAGAAGAGCCAGTGTCAGTGTGATTGATCATTGATATGGTACAGCTAGCATTTGTCCTGCTGCATTTAAATTACAATTACACATTTTACTTTCGTTCATTCATATGGCACTAGAACGCAGCAAGCCAGTACAATATTTTTGGCAGAAAAAACTCTGAAATCGGTGTCAGTTAGAGAAGTTATGCTTGCTTGTGACAATCAACTGTACTGAGTTTTTGCATTTCTTGTGCAATCCTTTTGTGAAGGGGGGGACTAATTGTTTTTTAAAAATAAATGGAAAATCCCCAAAATTGAGACATTTAACTGCGTCTGTCTACCTCACAAAGTGTGCTTCTCAGAAACAATTTCTTTTTTTTTTACTAGTAAATTTTACATCTGTATATACCAAACCAATACAGTGGCCAGTTGCAATTGCTGTTTTTTATACAGTTTGTGTACATTCCCCAGCATTTCTTTTCACATTAATTTTAGAAAAGTGGTTCAATTTTATAAAAAAAATAGAAAACAAATGTTTAAAAAATGTAGACATGTAACTGTCTGTTTTTACACACCTATTTAAACATGCCACACCTATACTGTGGTCTTCTGCCACATTTTGCTTTCTGCATGTGTATTTACTTACCTATCATGTCTTGTTACATACTTTTTGACAACTGGTGAATAGCGATGAGCGAGTATGCCTCGTTAACCCTTTTGGCAAGCACGCTCGGGTGCTCGCCGAGTATTTTGGTGTGCTCTGCATTTCATTCATTGTTGCCACACATGCAAGTGTCACGGCTGTTAGACAGCTGTGAGACATGCATAGATTGCCTGTTCGCCAGGGTTGATGAGGCATACTCGCTCATCACTACTAGTGAACAATTGGAGTTCAAAAAAATTTCAAAAGTTAATTATAATCTTGTACAAAATGCATAGTAAATTAAAAAGTAAGAAAATAATTTTACAGGGTAGCATAAGAAACCCCCCCACCAAAGCTAAGAATGTGAGAGTTGCTAGTAGCAGTAGAAGCACCAATACCACCACTTGCTCCAGCTGTCTGGACAGTAATATTACAAAATGCAGGCCATAATTGGCCTTCTTTCCCTCCAGCATACGTATTAGAGGCAAGAAATGTAGGGCACTATGAAATATTTGGCACTCATCTCAGTCACAACAGAATGATGTCACCTCTGACAGCGACACTATTAGTTTGAGTCAGTGTTCTGAAAAGGATGGTCTGTCTAATAAAAAATAACTAAGATAGATATTTTTTTAATAAAAAAAACATGAATAGTCTTGTCTGCATGCTGTGTTATTAAAGAGGCTCCATTACTATGCTGAGATCACTTTGACAATAATAAATAAGGAAGTGTTTCTGTTAAAGAGATTAAAAGGAGTTGGACACAGACCTAGAAGACTTCAGAGTTTTACACATGTTTTTTCCAGAGCAATTGGAGGCTTTCCAGTATTGCACATTGTGGTGAATAGATTTGAAGTGAATCAAAGGTTTTGAAACAATTCATTGAAACTTGCAAATTTGATCATTTCCAGTTGTGGACCATTTTTCTAAGATGCTTTCTTTTGTTTCGTTACCTGGAATTCCATCTACTCCACACTTAGCCCAGATGTTCTTCAGAGTAATTTTCCTTTTTCACAGCCTTCATGCTGGTTTAATTGTTGACTGTTGTGTACAATTTGTTTCCAGGTTCTGAGGGGTGCATTGCAAAATTTCGCAAAATCTTCCTTGATTCTCAAAGTAATTGGTATACTAAGTAGATCAAAAATTTATGGAACAATACCATCGGATTGTCTTTAATGCTCAGCAAGATAATTGTCTGAATTTGCTTCTTTGAGCCAAATTTTCTCACAATAATTCAATTATGAATCTTTTGGAGAATCTTCCTTTGTCATAGCTTACGGGGATAGACAAGATTCTTGTCATTCTCTGCCAATAGCATTTCAGAGTCAGTGGATGGGTCTGACTAGAAGGCGTGGCCTTGTTCAATACAAATGCATGGAGCGAGGCATCGCTGACTGGCCGGAGGTACAGTACAGACCAAAAGTTTGGATACACCTTCTCATTTAAAGATTTTTCTGTATTTTCATGACTATGAAAATTGTACATTCACACTGAAGGCATCAAAACCATGAATTAACACATGTGGAATTATATACTTAACAAAAAAGTGTGAAACAACTGAAAATATGTCTTATATTCTAGGTTCTTCAAAGTAGCCACCTTGGGGGGCATGACCAAGGCACAGGACAGCATGGCAGCTTAGTCCTGAGCTCCCTGAAGGCTATGCCTTAAAAAGCTACTTTAAAAGCAAAAAAGAAGATTTATTCACTGAAATCTTATATGGACTGATTCCCTAACATCCAGGGAACATTTTGAGACCAGAGAGACTCTTCCAGACCCACTAACCCAGGAGATACTCCGTGCTGAAAGCAACTGGGTGCGGCCCTGAGCCCATCATACACCGGAGCTGCGACGTGGCCCTGCAGGCTTGCGGGCCTGTGTGTACCTCTGTGGGTGGTCCCTGCCTCTTCCTGCCTCTGGACTGCGGCATTTATTATACCGGGTCCACCGACGGCCAGCAAGTCCCTACTTGAGAAAGAAGTGAGGCCCTGAACATCCTACGGACCTTGGAGCTGTGACGTGGCCCTGCAGGCCTGCGGACCTGTGTGATCCTGCGGGGGCCCCCGCTCCCTCCTACCTCCGGACTGCATAACATCCCTTACCGGATCACCCCTGATCATTAACAGACCTTACCTGGTAGCTGCGGTGCAGCACAGCCCGATCCTGGTTCCGACACCCCGGTGCTGACAGGCCCCCCTCTCACTGCTTACAAGTCGTGCGGTCCCGTTGCTTGAAGTGACGGTGACTGCGGGATAAACTTCCTCTTTACTGGACCTGCAGGCAAAGGAGAAGAATCTGAGGCCTGATCGGACCCGCGGGACCCCACACTTCTGAGGAGCGACACCTCACCAGACTGTATACAGGATAGCCCGCTTCCATCTATGGCCAGAGACAAGACCCCTGCTGAAGAGACTCTGCTGATCTGCACCACCGGGAAAGACTGTGATCTTTAAAGCCCCTGGATAACCGGGGACTCCGTACCGGACACTATTGAGCAACCCCCTCAATAAGGTCCTCACCTGGAAATAGCGGTGAGACACAGTCCGGCTGGGACCCGAGCTGCTGCGCTCTCCCCTCCCTGCTGACAAGCTGCACGGACCCCTCTACCTTAAAGTGTCGGCGGCCGCCCGATATCCTGACCCTGCACCCGGCGGACACAAGCCCTACAGAGGACCGGACCAGATTTGCGGGACCCCTCATCTGGAGGAAGCGGCGCTGCCCCACTGGACCCTAGGTAAAGTCATCCTATCTCCGCTGGTCTCCGGGGACAGTACACCTTCTTCACCGAAGCTACTGACCTGCGACGCTGACGGGGGACCGCGACATAGAAATCCAGGAGACGGAGCCGGACTCTATATATCAAACCCCCAATAAGGTCAGTCAAACTCCCGCTGATACCAGGGCTCTTACCGTGACTCTGGGAAGCCGCATTCCACGATCCTGAGGCTGTTCTTGTGACAGCGCTGCCCCCCTCCTCTTGCTGCAGCGCCGTTCTGCTCCCCTCTGCCTCCGGTAATTGAGCACCGCCGGCACATACAGATCGGGTCAATTTAAATACCCGACATTGTAACCTTGATTGGAGGCACGGAGGCTTGGTACTGGGGGGGAACAAAGCGCAGACTGCACCGCTCCTATCCTGCTAACACTATCCGAGTCCCTAGTGCATATAAGTTAATTGCTGCACACTGAAACTTTGCATATTTTTATAGTGGTTGGGTCCCTACATAGCCCTATATGGGCCTTTTAATAATTATCTGAGGCCTTATCTACTTTGCTGGGAGTCACAGTGGACAGGAATTAGCTGTCCTCTATTACAAGCAGCACAAAAGGAGGGCAACCTCATAAATCTGCTCTCTCCCAGATACTATTTCCTTTAAAGGGACATTAACCTACAAATTGACTGCCTGTTCCTTTGGATATATTACCAACTTGATCACTGCAGCTACTCTTTTGAACTATTGGCTCTGCATTGGTTACTATATGCCCTAATAACAATAGATTTTCTCCTTGTGAAATTTTCTTGGTGTCTCTGGAACATTTGATCGTCTTTAATTTTGAAAGACCGACATTCGGCGGCTTTTAAGTATTGGTTGCATCTGTATCTTTGATCTGTATGTACATCATATATTAACCATAAGTGCATATGACGCGCCCCTGGGCCTGAGTCGCGCAGCGTTGCGCACGCGGGAGCCTACCCGGAGCCGGATCAGATGGGGGGTAGTAGTCTCGTGGCGGTGACCCGGTCCGTGCCCAGGGAGTCAGACTAAGTGGCAGTCTATTAGCAGTGGATGGTGGATGACTACGCCACCCGTTGAATGCAGCTATGGAGCTGCCGCTGCAGGGCAGACCGCTGAGGCCGGTGGAAGGATGGTGCAGCGTGGATGGTATAACCCCCAACGGGAGGGGTATGGCCTCAGGGCAGCCGACGTGGATGATGGGGGTAGCAGGAACCACTCAGAGACGATGCGGTGTAGTTCAGGGTCTTTACTGGTGACAAAGATAGACCCTCCCGGAGTACTTGCTAGCAATCGGGGCCTGGTCAGTCCTTGAGCAGATGGGATCTCCCCTGGCCAGGCGGAGTTGTAGGCCTTCCCAACTAACTGTACTCTTCTGGCTACCTTGCTAGAGGCGGGTAAAAGTAGCCCACGTCCCTGAGTGTACCGTGTGGTGCTCACCCGTATGGCCGGTGACTCGGGGCCTTCTAATGGCTTCCGCTCCACGATGGCGGTGCTGGTCCCACGCGTGTGACCGTGCCTTCGGGTTTCTGGGCCAGAGGACCTGCAATCCCCTGCCGGTCGGTTTCTGCTGCTGGGTAGAGATTAGTCCCCACAGACTCGGACTCCGGGTCCGGTGATACTTCTCAGTCAGGGCGAGCTCTGCAGCTGCCAGCCCCTGACTCCTTGTAGCACTGTTCCCACAGAGCTCCTGATGTTCTTTTCCTATATCTGCTTCTCTGTCTCTACTTCTTCTCTACTCACTAACCCTGCCTCAGCCCTAGGTTTATATAGGGGAAGTTCTTCCCCTCCCAGGACCGGGCAGGAGGTGTGGCATGCATAGGATCCCTGACCAAGAGACCTCCCACCTGCTCTCAGACGTAATATCTCTATCACTGTGGCAACCAGACCCCTGGGGTGTCACACATAATCTATTAATACTTAATTTCTTTTCAGATACCTCACAACCTAGACATTTACTTGCATTATTGAGTTGTGCCACACTTCAAAATTTTATAGATAAGCATACCCCTCCCTAAACATCCTAGGTCTTATTTAGGTACCCATTGAGCTATATTCATTCGATAACAGTGAAATATTAGCTAACTGTTGCTACTGGTAGGCGGTAACTTTAGCTCAAATTTAAATTTGCTCAGTCACTTTATATCAGATTATATTCAACACAGATACTTCACAATGGCTTCTAAATCCAAAAGTACACAGAAGCCCCTAGAATCTTCTACTAAATCCAGAGGAAAACCCTCCATAACTTTTCTTACTCTAATCCTTCGGAGGACTCCCCTAATATCATCAGTCCCATGAAGTCTAGGTCCCCTATTAAAAGATCAGAAGACCACTTAGACTCAAAAAATGTAAAAAAGACCTTCTCTCTCAACAACCCCCCAAAAAATGAAACCTCTCCTAAACCTCAAAGATCCGCTAACCAAAAAACAGATTCTAGCAACAGAGAGGAGGAGATGGATCTCTGTCTCTTCTAAAAGAAGGGACCCGGGAGATTGGGGCAACAAATACTCACTTCTCACAGAAGTCTCTGAGGATGATTTCTCAGATTCATCCCCCAACCCGAGCCCGGAAAAAAGACGCTCTAAAAAAGACTCATCCCCTCCACCCCATGATCTTGAATTTAACATGCCACCAAAATCATCCATTTCTCATAACCCAGATAATAGTGATCTTGGATCATATTTGGACAATCTAACAAAAACGATAGACAGGAACATGAAGATTGGCTTTGAAAATCAGGTGGACACGATTAAGTCCACCTTAGACTCTTTTGGTGTAAAACTAGAAGAAAATGCCAAGAGACTCAGTGCAGTGGAAGAGAGGACAGAAACCCTTTCCTCAGAAAACCAGGAAATTAAATCTGAGCTTAGGAGACTTAGACTAAAAGTTGCTGACTTGGGAGATAGGAGCCGAAGAAATAACCTAAAAATTAGAGGTATACCCGAAAATGTTTCTCCTCCCAATCTTTCCGCTTATGTTAAAGATTTATTCCACCAAGCCATCCCATCCTTATCTGAACAAGATCTCATTATTGATAGGGTACACCGTATATTTCGTCCAACTTCTATTTCCCCAGACTTACCGAGGGATACAATATTAAGGCTACATTTTTTCACTACTAGGGAAAAAATCTTAAATTTCATCAGAGAAAAGAAAAAGTTCCCTGAGCCCTTCTTGCATCTAAAAATTTATGCGGACTTTTCTAAAGAGACTATGGATGCGAGAAGAGCATTCAAAACGACTACAGACAGATTAAGAGATATAGGTATTCCATACAGATGGGGTTTCCTGGTGAAACTGTTGGTATTTTTTAGTGGGAAAACATTTACCTTATCTGATCCAGAGGAGGGCCCTAAATTTCTTACTTATATAAAAGATATCTCTCACAAGGAAACAAAAACACCTAACCGCTGAGTTTAAATGGAACTCCTAATGGAGTCCTCTTCAGATTTTCCCGTATGCTCTATTCTAGTTAAACCCCACAGAATTTTAAAATGACTTTCATATTACTGTGGACAATAACGGACTAGGTCGAGTCTCATGTTTGTTTTTCAGTTCTATTTTCTTTGATTTCCTGACTAATCTAATATATTCAGCATATTATTTTAATATTCTTTATATATAGCCTTCATGGTCTTGTACCACAATTTTTTTCCCCCAATCCGAAGGAGAACCTTACAGGTGAAGGTTCCTTCTGGAAGTTTTTGTTTCGTTCTACTTTAAAATTTCGTTTTGCTATTAACTATACAGTAAATTTTGTTATATATTGAGTATATATTTGTGATACATTTTAAGTTAATTAAGATATTGCATACCTATTTTATTCTCCGGCTGATCTGTCTCATTCTGAGGATTCATTGAATCAATCAATTTTCTTCTCCAATTGTTACAGCTTGCCCGTTAATCTTGTTTATGTCCATTAAGGTCATCACTTATAATGTTAGAGGTTTGAACAGTCCCAGCAAGAGATTCTCCCTTTGGAAGGAATTGGGTCTCCTTGGAGCAGATGTCGCTTGTCTACAAGAAACTAGATTTGCCGAGGGGAAACATCCCAAATTCAGCCATAAAAATTACCCTCATATCTTTGAATCCATTAGTGATCGTAAAAAAGCTGGAATAGCAACAGTGATAAAAAACTCTATTCCATTCGAACTAATAGAACAACACAAAGATAGTAAAGGTAGATATCACATATTGATTTGTAAATTGAACAATCATGATTGCACAATTGTAAATTTATACGCCCCGAATAAAAAACAAATATCCTTTCTAAATAAAGTCTTGGGGAAAGTTGAAAAGGTCAGAAGGGGTGAATTGATTTTTCTGGGAGACTTTAATATGGTCCCGGATGGTCATATTGACTCCTCCTCTCCTAATCGCCACTTATATTCCACGCTGAATAATTGGCTTTCCAGAAACGAGCTGTTTGATATATTTAGATGCCTGAATACAACATCTAAAGAGTTTTCCCATTTTTCGGATGTGCATCAAACAGCTTCCAGAATAGACTTAATGTTATCAGACGTTTTCTCACTCTCCAAATTTTCCAACATTTCTATAGGCTACAGATCCCTTTCAGATCATGCCCCTGTAATGTGTGAACTTCATCTTGGCCCTCTTCTTAAAATTGGATTTTTATGGAAATGCAAGTCATCCCTTATCCACAACCCCAAGAACAAAATAATAATCGAGAAAGCTATTTCTAACTACTTTAAAGAAAATGATACTCCCGAATTGTCCAACCCATTCTCAAGCTGGTGCGCTCATAAAGCTGTCCTCCGTGGTATCCTAATGCAGATCTCCTCCTCTGAAAAAAAAGAAAACAGGTTAAAAATAAATTCACTTCAAAAACTAATTTGAGAAAAAGAATTGGCTCAAATTAATCTCCCCTCTCCCTCCCCGATAATTCAAAAAGATTTACTAAATTTAAGGGTCAAGTTAAAGTCTGAAATCTCCTCCTCTTATGATTCAACCATTCAAAAATCCAAATTTAATTACTACGCCGCTCTAAACAAACCTACTCGTTTCATGGCCCGTATAGTCAAACAGAAAAGAGCAATTAATAGAATCAATAAAATCAAAAACAAAAATGGTACAATGCATTATCATCTGAGAGATATTGCTAATCAATTTGCAGAATTTTACAAAGAATTATATAACATCAACTCAGATCCTTTGATTCCCCAACCAGACTCTGATACAATCAATAACTTTCTCTCTTCAATCAAATTACCTAAATTGAACCCTCTGGATCTCGAGCTATTGAATCAACCTTTTACCAACCTTGAAACCACAAACACGATAAAGCAACTTAAACCTTTCAAGGCCCCAGGACCAGATGGGTTCATCAACGAATACTATAAAGCTTTCCATGAACATCTCTCGCCTTATCTTACTAAAATCTTTAATCACGCATCTTCCAAAGGTTCCTTTCCTCCAGAAATGTTAGAGGCCACTATCACGCTAATACCCAAGTCAAAGGATGATAAAGATAACGTTAAAAATTACAGGCCTATTTCATTAATAAATACTGATATCAAGATTTATTCTAAGATTCTGGCTAACCGTTTATCAAATATCCTCCCGAATCTCATCAACGATGACCAAATTGGCTTCGTTGGTGGGAGACAAGCGACCGACGGTTCCAGAAGACTTCTAAACATCATAAGATTGATAAATATATCAAAACTTCCAGCCTCCTTACTAGCATTAGACGCTGAAAAGGCATTTGATAGACTAAATTGGCTATATCTAAAACAATCCCTTATTAAATTCGGCTTCAATAACAATTTCCTTTCATCAATTATGTCCCTCTATTCCAACCCCCAAGCAAAAATTTACGTTAACAACTATCTTTCCAACCCAATCCCTATTACGAATGGTACCAGGCAGGGTTGTCCCGTTTCTCCCCTACTCTTCGCCTTGGCCATGGAACCTTTAGCTCAGAAAATCAGAGAGAATACCAACATTAAAGGAATTTCTACCCCATCTCGCCAGTTCAAAATTAGCCTCTTTGCGGATGATATCATGCTATCTCTGTTAGATCCAATAAACTCAGTTAGGGAAGTTTCGAAAATTCTGGAATCATTTTCTTTGATTTCCTATTTTAAGATTAACAACGAGAAATCGAAACTTCTAAATATTAATTTAGACCATCATTCAAAAGAGGTCCTACATCTAAATACTCCCTTCGGGTGGGCCAAAAGAAATCTGACCTACCTGGGGATCATTATTGGCAGAAGTATCGACTCAACTATTTCCGCCAATCTAGACTTAATCAATGATATCGTCCATAAAGATTTGATGGATTTTGCGAAAAGGGATCTCTCATGGTGGGGTAAAATTCTCGCAACTAAAATGTTTATACTACCCAAAATCTTATATATTTTTCGTAATTTGCCTCTAACTATTCCCCATATTTTCTTTCAAAAGATCCAGACTCAGATAAATTCCTACATTTGGGACAAGAAAAGAGCGAGAATCTCTGCTAATATATTATACAAAAACAAAAGCAATGGAGGCCTGAGTCATCCCAACATATCTGCTTATTATCTAGCAAATCTTATTAAACAGAGCGCAAACTGGTTTAATTCTACAAATCCCCCGGCTTGGACAATTTTGGAGACTTTCTTGAACATCGACTCCCCTCCTCGTGAGCTGTTGTTTAAGCATCTGTTTAAAAAAACACACATGATCCATCTCACCCCATTTTCCATGCGATCATTGGAGCTTGGAAAAAAATCGCAAAACAAAAGAGAAGAAATCTTCTTAAAGACCTTGACACAGATAAACTTACTCTCATAAAAAATTTCCCAATCTCTTTTGTGGCCTCCTTACACAACTCTTTTGCACCAGATCACTGGGAAAGCAAAGGGTTGAAGAAAATCAAAGACTTATATGAGGTCACTACTTTCATTCCTTTCCAAATTCTTAAAACAAAATTTAACCTGCCATCGTCTGATTTCTTTCTATACTCTCACCTAAAAGCAATTATTCTCAAATTTATTTCAGGTAAAATTCTCATTTCTGAAACCTCGGCAAATCTAATATGTAATCCATTTCATAAAATTTTCTGGAGTCTGCGACATATATACAACAGTTTTAATGATGACTTATTATTCAAAAAAAATCTTTATATGCTCCGGTGGGAAAAGGATTTAAAACTTACTTTTCCTACTGACCAATGGGAGAATACTGTTTCCTTCACTCAAACCTCTAACATTTCTATGCCCCTACAAGAGGCTTATTTCAAAATTTTGACAAGATGGTATTACACCCCAATTAGACTCCATCACATTAAGCCCAGCAATTCTCCCCTATGCTGGAGGAATTGTGGACTTAGAGGGGATCTTTTACACCTCTTCTGGAGTTGCCCCAAAATTCGCAACTTCTGGGCACAGATATCAACCTTAATAAGTGATCTTTTGGACAGACCTTTTACCCTGACTCCTCAATCAGCACTATTATCTCTAGATCTAGAATCATATAAATCTTACGAAAGATCTATCGTAATCCACCTATTTTCAGTTTGCAAAAATGCTTTAGCATTCAACTGGAAAAAATCACATATCCCAACGGTAGAGGAGTTGGTTGATAAAATGAATCATCATAGAATATATGAATACAGATTTGCTACCATTAATAACAACACACTCAAATTCTCAAAGAAATGGGACATTTGGTCAACTAAATTTCCTCGTACTTCTTATATCATTGGTAAACCATAATATGTGTATCGCACTTACTGCTTATTCAATGTGTATAATCTCAAACTATTAATTTGATATTACATTGCTATCACTGTTACGAGTTCATGTCGATATAGACATTTTTCTTGTTTTCTTCTTCTTTATTTCTTTGAAACATATCATTTGACGGATGAATCTCTTCCCCTTTCCCTTGTTTATTCCAATTCCGCTTGGCCCTTTCCCTTCTTCCTGTTCTTTCCCTCAGCCCTTTGCCTATTTTATCCCTGATTATCCCTTTTTTAACTACTTCAATTATGCTACTGTTTGCTATTTTCCCTGTTAATGTGTTTGTTAAAAATAAAAAAAAAACTATTGTAAAACAAAGTAGCCACCTTTTGCTTTGATGACTGCTCTGCACACTCTTGGCATTCTCTTGATAAGCTTCAAGAGGTAGTCACCGGAAATGGTCTTCCAACAATCTTGGAGGAGTTCCCAGAGATGCTTAGCACTTGTTGGCCCTTTTGCCTTCACTCTGTGGTCCAGCTCACCCCAAACCATCTCGATTGGGACTGTGGAGGCCAGGTCATCTGGCATAGCACTCCATCACTCTCCTTCTTGGTCAAATAGCCCTTACACAGCCTGGAGGTGTGTTTGGGGTCATTGTCCTGTTGAAAAATAAATTATGGTCCAACTAAACGCAAACCGGATGGAATAGCATTCCACTGCAAGATGCTGTGGTAGTCATGCTGGTTCAGTATGCCTTCAGTTTTGAATAAATCCCCAACAGTGTCACCAGCAAAGTACCCCCACACCATCACACCTCCTCCATGCTTCACGGTGGGAACCAGGCATGTAGAGTCCATCCGTTCACCTTTTCTGCGTTGCACAAAGACATGGTGGTTGGAACCAAAGATCTCAAATTTGGACTCATCAGACCAAAGCACAGATTTCCACTGGTCTAATGTCCATTCCTTGTGTTCTTTAGCCTAAACAAGTCTCTTCTGTTTGTTGCCTGTCCTTAGCAGTGGTTTCCTAGCAGATATTTTACCATGAAGGCCTGCTGCACAAAGTCTCCTCTTATCGGTTGTTGAAGAGATGTGTCTGCTGCTAGAACTCTGTGTGGCATTGACCTGGTCTCTAATCTGAGCTGCTGTTAACCTGCAATTTCTGAGGTTGGTGACTCAGATAAACTTATCCTCAGAAGCAGAGGTGACTCTTGGTCTTCTTTTCCTGGGGCGGTCCTCATGTGAGCCAGTTTCTTTGCAGCGCTTGATGGTTTTTGCAACTGCACTTGGGGACACTTTCAAAGTTTTCCCAATTTTTCGGACTGACTGACCTTCATTTCTTAAAATAATGATGGCCACTCGTTTTTCTTTACTTAGCTGCTTTTTTCTTGCCATAATACAAATTCTAACAGTCTATTCAGTAGGACTATCAGCTGTGTATCCACCAGACTTCTGCACAACACAACTGATCGTCCCAACCCCATTTATAAGGCAAGAAATCCCAATTGTTTAACCTGACAGGGCACACCTGTGAAGTGAAAACCATTTCCGGTGACTACCTCTTGAAGCTTGTCAAGAGAATGCCAAGAGTGTGCAAAGCAGTCATCAAAGCAAAAGGTGGCTATTTTGAAGAACCTAGAATATAAGACATATTTTCAGTTGTTTCACACTTTTTGGTTAAGTATATAATTCCACATGTGTTAATTCATAGTTTTGATGCCTTCAGTGTGAATGTACAATTTTCATACATTTTGGTCTGTACTGTATGTATAACTCAAAAATACACTCTGGTCCTGGGGTATGTGTGCACTGGGGTATGTGGTTCCAAGGTATGCAGAGTGACTGCAGACTTATCACTTTTGACTGGATAACCCCTTCAAAGCAAAGACAAATGCTGATAAACATCATCCAACATTTCTACTGAAGACAAGGTTTGACTTTCCACCAAAAACATTGGGTTAAAGATTCCTCCTAGAGTTGTGAGATTACTTGAAATTTGAACTCACCAGCTTCGATGAAATTTCGCCAAAAATTTGATTTACAGCAACTAAATTTGCCCTGAATCACAATACTCAAAAAGCATTAATTGACCAGGAAATACTTGTAAAACACTCAGACCTCCTAGGAGTGTACTGAACCTGGCTTGACCTATTTAGTGCAGACTCAGCCTGGAAAACGGATGGTAACCAGTAGTAAACAGCAGCTGTATTTGGGTGGCATGTGTGGGTCTAATATTGGACTATTACAACAAGGAAGTGTGAAAAAAACAAAAAAAAATTTTTGACAACATGCACACTTTGTGAAGTAGAGAGTTGTGCTTAAATTTCTGGATTATGGAGATTTCTTTTTTGGCTTTAATAAATAAATACATTTGGCTTGCCTGTTCTGCAATGTAGGAAGCACACTTTCTCAGACAAACGTGCTTTTATTTCAGGATTTTGATCTAATAGCAAAATTAGCATTGATTGGTTAATATTGTCCTACTTGCTTGCAGTATGTGAAGAATAAAAAGTCTGTTGTTAAGGTGCTGTTACTGCACTCTGTCAGATCAATTCACAATCCCACTGAATGACAATACATGCACGGTATTCCCATATATTACTGAATCTTTAGATTATTATTCACTGAATGAGACTACTGTGACGCATCTTACTTGAAAAACCCCTTTTAGTTTACCCTGGTTGATGGGGGACTCGGAGTCGGGTCCTGTGATGGAGAGATGGGGTGCAGCCGTGGCCCGGACCCGACCCGTGTTCAGGGCCGTCACATTAAAAGAGATGGTGTTGGCTCATCCGGGTTGAGTGGCTGATTTACGACTACGCCACCTCTTGCACCTGGTGAAGGCCACCAGCGCCGCTGCAGTCCGCTGAGGCATGGTGTTATGGCGGCCAGAGTTATTACTACTCCCCACAGGCGGAGCAAGGCCTCAGGGCAGAGGGACAGGATGGAGGGGGTAGTAGTAGAGGATAACGGATGCCACGTCATGCAGTGTGGCGCAGAATAAACAGTCCGGAGGCAATAGGGGTGAACTTCCAAGGCTTTACTCACTTTAGAGATGGCAGAAGGAAGGCGACTCCCTGCTCCCCGCGGAGTCCTGCGGTCACCAGGTACGGGGGTCCGACAACCTCCGAGTAAGTCCAGCGTTCAATCGGGACTAGTGTTGAGCCACCCCCGTAGTGTTCGAGTTCGGTTCGGTTCGTCGAACACCCGTGTGTTCGCCGAACTGTTCGTCGAACTGTTCGTCGAACACCTTCGAACACCGTTAAAACCAATGGCAGGCAAACAAAAACACATAGAAACACATAGAAAACACCTTCAAAGGTGTCCAAAAGCTGACAAACTGCTCAGAAGACACAACTAACACATGGAAAAGTGACAAGTACATATAGTCATGCGAAAAGAAAAGAGGTGGAGGAGTAAAAGGAGGGGGAGACACAGATATAGGCATGTCATGCCCTTCTAAAATCCAAAAAGTGAGAAGCCGACACGTTCAGTCCGCTCCTGCCCGTGCCACCTCCGTGTCGCCGGGTTTGTGCCAGAGCCGCGGTGAACCCTGACGGCCAGCCCCGCTCTCCCAATACTGGTGCCTGTCCGCTGGTGGGTCGAGCGAGCCCCCCTGTGGTGGAGGCAGCTCTAAGCTTTTTAATTTAAACTGTCTCTCTAATTTGAATAAATACACTTTAAATCCATTTACAAGGATCTATTGGAGGGCAAGTCTCATGCCAGCAGCCGCGTAATTCCAGCTCCAGTAGCGTCGACTAAAGCTGCTGCAGTTAAAAAGCTTTTATAAGGATCGAGCTCGGCTGTCCACCGCAAGGCATCCTACTGCCAGTCCGAGCCCCTATGCCTTGGGGTGCCTCCTGATGCTCTTCACTGAGTATCCCGTGGTCCCGAAGCATTTCCTTTGAAAAAATGAAGTGTCCAAACTACAGGTGGTGTAGCTTACTTAACAGCCGGGATAATCAGCTGACTAGCAGACCCTGCTACTAGGCACAAAGTATTTCCTGGGCTAGATGCAGTTAAAAATTTGTAATTAGATACTCTCGTTGGATGCTGAGAAAGCATTCCATAGAGTCTCCTGGCACGCCATATATGATTCTCTTAAAAAGCTTGGGGTAGGGGTCTAGGGGACCCTTTTATAGCCAAAATCACGGCCCTGTATCGCAATACGTCACCTAGGCTGAAGATAAATGGAACTGTAGCACCCTGAGGGCTCGGTTGCTACAGAGGTATTGCACCTCACCCAGAGGTGTGATATCTCGCTCTCAGGTAAGGATGTAGTGTGGATCAGGACCCGACACCTGCATGCATTACACCACATTGCCGTGGGGCAGGGCGACCAATATGCCCCTGAGATGGGCACGACAGTCCCTGTCCCTGGCTGGAGTGGGGGGAGGGAACACTGAGGAAGGAGAACCCTGTAGTGCAGGAGCAGGGAGGAAGCAGTTCCTGGGTGCATTGAGAAGGAAGTATAAAAGGTGGGCACCATCTTAGTTCAGTGCAGAGAAGTCTGAGCAGAAGTGGCAGGGAGCAGGGGCTCTGCATGAGCTCTGCTCCGGAGGCGGGCCTAGTAACAGAGGCCCAGGCCTGGAAGAGGGAGAAGGAAGGAAGAGGAGCGGAGAAGGCTCCAGGAACGAGGAATGAAGGGATCTCAGGGGTGCGAACGGGCGAGTCGCCACCGCACGCCCGAATCCACCTGCGTGGAGGGGTCAGGCCAAAGGGGGAGACCGGTCCCCGAAACTAGTGGAGGCAGGAAACGACCCTCAGCTAGAAACAGGAGGCTGTGACATTTTATGTGGCGCAGCCCCTCGCTACACCCGCTAGGAAGACACCACATAGGGTCAGGGAAACTGGCGCCAAGTTTACCAAGAGTAGGCCCGAGGCAGCCGGACAGAAGGGTTGGTAAGAAAGGCCAGACAAAGGACACACAAAGGGGGTCCTGTGAAGCACTCCAAAGTTATCTGGGAGTTGTCTGAGCCCCTCACCTGGTGAGCACAGTACGACGTGGGCAGCCGTTACCTGCAGACGTGGTCTGGATAATAAGAACTGTGAGTAAAGGCCCTGGACTGCATCACTGACTCCGTGTCATTACTGCTGCTGCCCTGCACCATCACCCCCATCCTCCGCATACACTGCCCTGAGGCTATACTCCTCCCGTGGGGAGTTATGCTACGCTCTGCTGCACCCACAACACCAGCCTCAGCGGTCTGCCCTGGAGCGGCGGTTCACTCTGACCGCAATCCACGGGTGGCATAGTCGGACATTTAAACATCAAAACCACATAAATAGTTCCGCCACTGGTTTGACCGCCCTGAGCCACGGAACCGGGTTGCCGCCACGGAGACTACAACCACCAGCATCCACCAAAAAGGGTCCGGCTCCGGGTGTCCCAAGGCCCAGGGGGCGCGTCAGAACATTTTCATCACCTTTCACAATCACCAATGGGACAAGGCAGGGATGTTCTCTGTCCCCTCTCTTATACATCCTAGTGACGGAGCACCTGCTCTCATCAATTCGCCATAACCCCAATATTAGGTGGATTGAGGTGGGAGGCACCGAGTACAAGTGCTCTCTATTTGCTGATGATGTCCTAGTATATATCACTCAATCACATATATCCATCCATGCTGTTATGGCTGAAATAGATCACTTTGTTACATGGTCAAATTTTAAAATCAATGCAGCGAAGTCTGAGGCCCTCGATGTCTCCCTCCCCAAATCTATATAGGATTCCATCCAGTCCAACTTTCCCTTTGCCTAGCCCTCACAGGGTATCAAATACTTAGGAATTCCTATTCATAGAGACCTCTCCCATCTATGTTATCTTAATTTTGGGCCCTTTATTGAACAACTCCATACAGACCACGGTTGGCAAGTTAGAACTGTAAGATTCACTACGTGAACCACTGGTGTTTTGTGGAAAAGCACATGTACACTGTGTTCCAAATTATTATGCAAAAAGTGTTTAGGAGTGATAAGGGAAGAATTTGTTTGTTTGTCAGTTAAACTCATTGATGGTGATGTGTGTCAGGGCTCTTTATATCACTATAAGCAATTGCAGACACCTGTGCTAATTAGTTTGGCAGGTGTGTCCAATGAAAGGCAAGACTACTTAAGAAGGCTGTCTCACATTATTAAGCAGCCTACATTTTCTGCCAAAATGGGAAAGAAAAAGGATGTGTCGGCTGCTGAGAAGCAACAAATTGTGGAGTGTTTAGGTCAAGGCATGACTACAATCAACATTGTGCGATGATCAGGATGAAGTGTCTTGGCAATCAAGAAGTATGTAGCTGATTCACAGTACACACGTGTGCGTGCTGATAAGGGCAAATTGAGGACTCTTTCCTACAGGCAATTACGTCAGGTTGAAAGAGCAGCGGCAAAAAAGCCTTGTCATAGCAGCAGACAAGTTTTTGAAGCTGCTTGTGCCTCCAACGTCCCCCGAACAACAAGATGCAGGGTCCTTCAGAGGTTTGCAGCTGTGCATACGCCATCCTGTCGACCTCCTCTATCCACTTCACACAAGCAGAAACGGCTCCAGTGGGCCAAACATTACATGAAGACTGATTTCAAAACTGTTTTGTTCATGGATGAGTGCCGTGCAGCGCTCGATGGTCCAGATGGATGGAGTGGAGGATGGCTGGTTGATGGACACCCCACGCAAACACGGCTACAGCGCCAACAAGGAGGAGGTGGAGTAATGTTTTGGGCTGGAATCATGGGGAGAGAGATTGTCGGCCCCTTTAGGATCCCTGAAGGCGCTAAAGATGAACTCCATAATGTATGTGGATTTTCTCAAACAGCACTTCCTGCCATGGTTCAAGAAGAAGAACCGTGTATTTCACAGCAAGATCATTTTTCTGCATGATAATGCACCATCTCATGCTGCACATAAAACATCTGCATCTCTGGCTGATATGGGCATAAAAGGGGACAAACTTATGGTGTGACCCCCATGCTCCCCTGACCTCTACCCCATTCAGAACCTTTGGAGCATCATTAAAAGGAGTGTCTATGATGGCGGGAGGCAGTTCACATCTAAGCAACAGCTCTGGGAGGGTATTCTGTCCTCATGCAAAACAATTGAAGCAGAAACCATCCAAAACCTGACAAATTCAATGGACGAGAGAGTTCAGAAGCTCCTTTCGAACAAGGGGTCCTATGTGAAAATGTAACATCACCTAGAATAAAGTTTTGAGTTGAAAACTGTTTGATTTCAGTTTCTAACAACCTGCTAATGCTTATAATTTCAAAAATGACCATTTTTTTGGTCTTTATTAAAATGAAAAGGTTGATCGAAAAGTTTGGGGGATCTAAGAGTGTGGCAACCCAGTAGTCATGATTACTTCGAATTCTGACAATATGAGGGTCATGCTGCAGGTAGTGCAGCAAGAAGGCACTTATGTGTCTTGCGCATCTCGGAGCCCCAAAATTATTTTCCGGGCTAAATGCAGCTAAAAATTATTATTAATTTTAAATCTGGTGAAGCTTTAGTATAGATGGCCTAATAGGATCAGTGCTGCACACTGCTACAAAGCCCAAATTATTTTCCAGTCAAGATACAGATAAACATGATTAGTAATTTTAAATCTGGTGGAGCTTATTATAGATGGCCTAATAGAATCAGTGCTGCACACTGCTACAAAGCCCAAATTATTTTCCAGCCAAGATACAGATAAACATGATTAGTAATTTGAAAGCTTAAAACGGTTGGTAGGGTGATTTTAACCAATCATCAAGCTTTTACTCTCCCCAGGATGACACAGGGGTAGAAAAGTCGTTTCGGATCCATGATTTGTTCATCTTTATGAACGTGAGTCTGTCTACATTATCAGTGGAGAGCCGCGTGCGCTTATCTGTCAGCACACCACCAGCAGCGCTGAACACACGTTCAGACAGAACGCTGGCTGCGGGGCATGACAAGATCTCCAAGGCGTAAGTGGCTAGCTCTGGCCATTTATCCAGATTGGAAGCCCAAAAAGAGCAAGGGTCCAGTGACACAGTCGTGGCTTCAATGTTTACTTTGAGATACTCCTGTACCATCGTCTCTAGGCGTTGACTATGTGTCAGACTTCTTGTCTCCTGTGGCCTTGCAAAGGATGGGCTAAAAAAGTGGTGAAATGATTCCGCAAAATTGATGTTACCAGCAGATACTGTGGTTCTGTTACGGTTTGAGTGCTGAACACTTGACGGTCCCACGGTTGGCAAGTTGGAACTGTGAGATTCACTACGTGCACCACTGGTATTTTGTGGAAAAGCACATGTAAGATTCTGCAACAGTCTCTGCTGATACTCCTGCATGCGTGCATCCCTTTCTATGGCAGGAATAATTTCTGCAAATTTGCTTTTGTACCGGGGATCTAACAGTGTGGCAACCCAGTAGTCAGGATTATTTCTAATTCTCACAATTCGAGGGTCATGTTGCAGGTAGTGCAGCAAGAAGGCACTCATGTGTGTTGCGCATCCAGGAGCACCAAGTCCCTGTTGTGTTGGTGGCGAGGTAACAATCATGCTTCCTTCCTCTGTCCTCTCCCCCCAACCTCGCACAACAGAAATGTGATCAAGGTCTCCCTCATCTGATGAGTCTTCCATCAGTTCGTCCTCCACTTCTTCCTGGGCTCCTGCACCTTCCTCACTAGTTTGGCTGCTACCATGCGCCCTGGTAAAACCATCTCCCCCACCCTCACATGCCTGCCGCCTTGGTGCTGCCGACCGTCTGGACCTTGCAGATGTTAGCCCTTCCGCATACAACTCCTCCTCCTCTACTTCCTCCACCTCCTCTTGTGCCACCACCTGACTCCGAATTCTGTTTAACATGTGCTCCAGCATGTAAATCACCGGAATAGTCATGCTGATAATGGCATCGTCAGCACTAAACATCTTCGTCGCCATTTCAAAACTGTGCAGAAGGGTGCATAGGTCCCTGATCTGAGACCACTCCTCCAGCGTGATTTGCCCCACCTCTGGATCTCGTTGGCCCAGGCTATACGTCAGAACGTATTGCACCAGGGCTTGTCGGTGCTGCCACAGTCGCTGCAACATGTGCAGAGTTGAATTCCACCGGGTAGGCACATCGCATTTTAGCCGGTGAAGTGGCAGGCCCAACGACTTCTGTAGAGATGTAAGTCGCTGAACTGCGGGATGCGAACGGCGAAAGTGAGCACACAGCGACCGTGCCCTCTGCAGAAGGCCATCTAGTCCGGGATAGTGGGCTAAAAATTGCTGGACAACCAGGTTCAACACGTGAGCCATACAAGGCACGTGTGTGACATTGCCCCGGCGAAGGGCCGCACCCAAGTTTGCAGCATTGTCGCACACGGCCTTCCCTGGTTTCAGGTCCAGTGGAGACAACCATTCATGAAATTGCTTCTCCAGAGCTGACCACAACTCCTCAGCTGTGTGACTCACATTTCCCAGACATTTCAATGTAAAAACCGCCTGATGACGTTGAGCCCTACTGCCAGCATAGTAAGGAGGTGTGCAGGATCCCTTCTGCGCAGTTAGAAAGCTTGTGGCATGACCAGACAGGCTTTGGGTGCAGGTGGAAGACCGAGAGGAGGTTAAGGAGGCAGAAGCAGTGGAGGAACTTTGACATAAAGAGGATTGACGCACAACTCGTGGGGACGGCAAGACTTGGACAGCAGCCCCTTGTCCTGCTGTCACCATAGTTACCCAGTGCCCAGTCAGCGACATGTAACGCCCCTGTCCATGCCTACTCGTCCAAGTGTCTGTGGTGAAATGCACCCTGTCACACACAGAGTTTCTCAAAGAAGCGGTGATGTTGTGTGCGACATGCTGGTGGAGCGCAGGCACACCTTTCTTTGAGAAGTAGTGCCGACTGGGCATCTGGTACTGGGGCACTGCGACGGACATAAGGTCTCGAAAATCCTCTGTGTCCACCAAGCGGAAAGGCAGCATTTCTGTAGCCAAGAACTTGCAGATGGTGAAATTCAACCTCTTAGCTTTCTCATGGCTAGGAGGAAATGGTCTTTTACTTGTCCACATCTGAGGGACCAAGGGCTGGCTATTGTGCTTAGACGGGGTTGATAAGGGTGTCCCCGGCAAACTGCCGGTCTGTAAGGAAGATGCAGGCGGACATGTTAGGTTGCCTTGATCCAAAGGTGGTGCTATCGATGTCGGACAGCGCTCAACACCAGCTGGTGTTACCACCTCCAAAGAAAATGATGACCTGCCAATCACGCTGGCTGTTGCGGGTAAAGAGGTGGCAGGTCTGCGCCCCAAAACAGGGGTGACTGCTGTCCCCCCAGTCACAGAGGATGAAGAGGCCGCGGATGCACAAGATATGGCAGATGGTGGTTGGCCCGGCCGGCTAGGCCGCATTGTAGCACACTGAGCTTCCCACTGCAACTTATGCTTCATGTCCATGTGCCGGTTCATGCATGAAGTACTCAAACTATGTATTTTTTGGCCTCTTCTTAGCTTTTGCTGACAAATGTTACAGATAACACGAGTTGGGTCATCTTTATCGATCTGAAAAAATGCCCAGGCTATGCAAGGCTTAGCACCCATGCGACCTGAAGAGCCACCACGACTTGTGGTGAGAGGCAGAGTTGTGTTTGAGGATGCAGTTGTTGACGTGCTTCCAGTACTACGTCTCTGTCCAGGAAGGCGCAACCTGACCTCGTCGTCACTAGCATCTTCCTCCACCTCCTCTGCTGACCTCATCTCTTGGCTGACTGTGGGTTGACAGTAAGTGGGATCTCCAACCTCATCATCATCACCCTGTGCGTTATCACACCCGTCGTCCTCAGAGCCAACCTGTTCCTGCCCTGACAAAAAACTAAAGTTGTCGCTCCAATCAGGTATTTGAGTCTTATCATCGTCTTCCTCATTGTCTCCACCAACAGGAGTTACAGTTTGGGAATGAGGGTCTACATTATGGTCAGAACCTTCTGCGTCTGGTCCTGGATCCGACTCATAAAGATTCTGGGCATCAGTGCAGATCATTTACTCGTCTGGATTCACAGAAGCGCTGGAGTCGACCTCTGATTCCCAGGCTATAGTATGAGTAAACAGCTCTGCAGACTCAACCATCTGTTCTACCTCATACTCAGACGGGCAGCTGGAGATTTGGGAGCTGTGAGGAAGCAAGTGCGATTGGGGTGACACCTTTGAGCACTGGAGTATTTGTGATGTTGAAGTTGATGTGGAGGAGAGCCCACTTAAAGGAGCACTTGATATCCGTTGAAGCACCTGCTGTTTTTGTGCCTCATCTGGAATTTGTAGCGATTGGCGTGGCCGTAAGAAAGGGATCTTATCACATTGTCCGCTAAAAGAAGTAGACATTTTAGTTTGGCTGGAAGATGGTCTTTCTTCTGCAGATGTTACTGTTGCTTTAACACCTACCCCACGGACACAACCTTTTTTCCCCTTCCCAACACGCCTATTCCCCTTTCCACCAGCAGCAGGCCTTTTTCCACTCATTTTGGTGGTTAACTAATTAACAACTCTGGAGTTGTTTGCACAAAAAAACAATGGATGGTAACCGAGCAGAGCTGAGTGGCCAAACTGTGGTATTAGGCCAAAACTATTGGCTGGGTTAGATGCAGAAAAAAATTATATTCAATTTGCAACCTGATGGAGGTCAGTATAGATGGACTAATAGAGAAAGTCCCACACACTGCTAGAAAGCCAAATATTTTTTCAGAGATAGATGCAGAAAAAAATATATTCAGTTTGCAACCTGATGGAGGTCAGTATAAATGGACTAATACAACAAGTCCCACACACAGCTAGAAGCCCAATATTTTTTCAGAGGTAGATGCAGAAAAAAATATATTCAGTTTGCAACCTGATGGAGGTCTGTATAGATGGACTAATACAACAAGTCCCACACACAGCTAGAAGCCCAATATTTTTTCAGAGGTAGATGCAGAAAAAAATATATTCAGTTTGCAACCTGATGGAGGTCAGTATAGATGGACTAATACAACAAGTCCCACACACACCTAGAAGCCCAATATTTTTTCAGAGGTAGATGCAGAAAAAAATATATTCAGTTTGCAACCTGATGGAGGTCTGTATAGATAGATTAATAGAACAAGTCCCACACACAGCTAGAAGCCCAATATTTTTTCAGAGGTAGATGAAGAAAAAAATATATGCAGTTTGCAACCTGATGGAGGTCAGTATAGATGGACTAATACAACAATTCCCACACACAGCTAGAAGCCCAATATTTTTTCAGCGCTAGATGCAGAAAAAAATTATATTCAATTTGCAACCTGATGGAGGTCAGTATAGATGGACTAATAGAATGATGCTATGCCCAAAAGATTTTACTTCACTAGGTGCAGTAAAAAAATTGGTATTCTATACACAGGTGGTATATCTTGCAACACAGATAGGCTACTCCACTGACTAACACACTCTGCAATAGGCCAAAAAGGATTAGCTTTGCTAGATTCAGCCAAATGCTGTGAAAAAAACTTGCACAGCACTGGCACAGACCTGCCTGGCAAAAACTGATAGGAACTGATGTAACCTAGTCCTGAAAAGGACTCCAATTACAATTAGTCTTTACTCCCACAATCTATCTATTTAAGAGCACAGACCTGCCTGATAAAAGTCGTAGGAAATGCTGTAACCTAGTCCTTAAAAGGACTGCAATCACAACTATTCCCTACTCCCAAGCTATCTGTAGATTTGTGTGAAAATTGGCTTGAAATTAACAAGGTATAGCGCACACAGCAACAGCGGTGCCGTCTAACACGCAGCTGCAGCAGTGAGAAAATGGTGGCGACGGGGAAAATGGCTTGGTCTTATAGGGCAAGGACATGTGACATACACTGCCAATGACACATGCCCTTGCTTGTGTGAAAAAAAGCACTTCACTCCGTGTGTGCGCTGCTGATAGGCTGACAGATTGCACCTCCCCACTGTAAATGCGGGAAAGAGATAAAAAAAATGGAGATCTTCATTGTTCCTGCAGAGATCCATCCCCTGCCCCTCCCCCCACCCCGCTGTACTCTCAAACTGCGTATTAACATTAATTTTCATCATTACTGAGAAAAAATCCAGTTATGATTTTGGTGCACGAACAGTTATCGAACATAACCTCGAACTGCCGAATTTTTCTCAAATTGTTCGTGTTCGCCGAACGGCTCGAACACCGCCCAAAACAGCTCGAATTTGAGATTGGCGAACAGTTCGAGTAGAACAACGCTCATCTCTAATCGAGACCCTACAACAGAGTGTTCCTGAACTACAGACCGAATCCTTTCCTGTCCGTGTGTGTGCGAATAGGCCGGGTCTCCCTCTGAGATCTTCTCAGAACAAGGGCACGGGTGGCAGCTCCGCTCCGTCCGATACCCGGTGGGGTCCTCTGGGCCTACCGGGCTTTCTCGACCAGGACATAGAGTAGCAAGGTCGGGTGTCGGGGGCCGGTACCCCTCTTGCAGCCGGACTCCCTCTAAATATATCAGCATGGCGAGGACAGGTGGCGTACACCGCTCCGCCTGCATCCTGCCTGGGATCCATTTGCTATGGAGCCACACTCTTTAGCTCCGGGCCTTCTTGGTCCTGGTCATTGGCCGGGTTGAGACATTCCTGGTCTACAACCAGCCTCTCGTCACAAGGCCGGGGTACGATGGCTGCGTCTTCGACCTCTGCAGGCCCACACAGAGTCCACTGTCAGGGTGGGAGATCATGACCAAAGTACAGTCAAAGAACCATTACTAAGGACAGACTGACTGCCAGAGACCAATGAACAAGATGGCTCTTTATTAAATATGAAATTTAAAGTGTAACTAACTTGTAAGTCCTCCACCCTCACCCACTAACTGGTTCCCCTAACTCTTGGTTCCCCAGTCTCCCTGTAACCAGAGGAGCAGCACCTAGTGCATACTAGCCCCCTCTGGTGGAGAAATGTGGTGTTGGATGCAACGGTTGCGTCACGACTATCACACTGTTCTTACCTCAGAGGAGGAACACTACACTCCATTAGAGAGGTGCAGCATCCCTGTGGCGGTCGAACCCTCAGGGGCGCCACATTCCCCCCTGGTAAAACACAGCACGTCCACGGGCTGCAAAAGAAGTAACACCCAGGAAATTTTCTTTTTAACATAAACATGAACTATCTTCCCTTTATGGGAGGCACATCTTCTTAAACGTTGCATAACAGGTTATGCAGTCCAAAATTACAAAAGTATAAAATTCTAAAAGTGCTAGCATTTTTCCAGAGACATTAGTGCAAACAGACAGGTTAAGGTGCAAAGACGCAGAGTCAGTTCAGAAGTGCGAGGGACCTGCCCTAAACCTTCAACGTAGGCCCTGGGGTGGCTGCAGGGCATGAAGATCCCGAGTTGGACCTCCCAGAGAGCCACCCTGACAGGTTTTTCTTCTGAGGTCTTGAGGTAGAAAATATCTGCGGTTTTTGTATAAAACCAATATGGAGCACCTAAAAAGATGCAAATTATTTACAAAGGAAAGAGTCTGTTTGCTGCCAGTCCACAGGGACACATGTCTCTAGAAACCGGGGATAGAAAATAAGCAAAAATAGAAAAGTCAACATATTAACTTATAAACGAATTGCAACAGCCGGGGGCTGCTTTAGACCTCGGGCTCCCTCCTGGGAAAAGGCTCGTTCCTCCTGACGGAGGCTAACCGGTCCCCTGAGGCTGAGCGCGGGGTGGCGTTGCTCCTGGACACTTTGTGTATCTCCAGGGCGTACCACCCTCGCACCCCCTGGTGGCGAGAAAAGGTCACTGTATCGCCCGGGAAGAGGTTCCGGCCAGGGTGTCCCTTCTTTAGACGCGGCTTGACATCCTGCCGGCTGACAAAGACGTCGTCCTGGTACTGGGGACTTCGGATGAACCCCCACCCCGCCTCATGGTGGAAGTGGACGACTTGGCCTTCCACTCGGGGACTGGGACGGGTGGCCTCCTACTGACGAGCCCGGGATTTGGCAGCTTTGGCCCGTACCTCAAGGCGCTTGCAGCGCAGCTCCCGTTGACGTTGCTCCCGAGCGAGCTGGAAGATCTGGTCGCTGCACCACTGGCTCCTCCTCCACGCTTCAGCCCGGATCTCCCAGGGGAAGCCCATCAGGTCACCCCCCTGGTTGTCCCAGGCCCACTCCTCAGCCTCGGGCCAGGTTACTGCTGGTGCGGGTAGCGGGGTCAAGACAGGTTGCTGAGGGTCCTCTACCGGCGCGGACCAGTCCGGGTTGAAGCCGGTGGATTCCTCCGCAGTTTCAGGCACCTCCGATTCAGGGTTAGGGCGGCATCGCAGGTCCCCACTCATAGCTGCCGCTTGCAGCTCCGGAGCCAAAGCCTGCTCCCAGGTGGTTGCGTGGGGTATTAAATACTCTGTCATAAGGTCCAGGATTGTCACGGTAGGCTCTGCAGCTGGGGCAGGGGTTGCATACTCACCCGCCACTGGGCCGCTCACGACCTCTGTCACCGCGTCTCCTTGTCCTGGGACCTAAACTCCTTGGCGGTGGTCCCGGATACGCAGCAGCTTCTCTTCCCGCCACGCAGCCATCGCCGCCTCCTAGACCTCTCTCTGTCTCCACAAGAGACCTGGAGCTTCCTGCCGGAGAAATTCAAAATCTCCCGATGTGAGGATACTGCTACCTCGCTCTCTGCCGGGTGAAGGGCCTGAACCGGGTTCAGAAGGTGCGTTGGTTTGCTCTCCAGAAGCGTCCATGTCTGCCTCTGACGAATGCCAAGCTCCGACTGCAATGGCCGCACCTTGTTGCTTTTCTTCTTCCTCCTCTTTCGGGACGGTTCCTGGGTGGAATGCTGACAGGCCCGCCTTCGTTCAGCCCATCCGGTTTGACGGGCATTACCCCGCGGACAGTCTCTGATGGAAGGAGCAGTCCACATTTTGGGCGCCAAGCGGGAGCCCAGCCCACGATGGGAGGCTTTCAAAGACAGTCTTTCCACAGCATTATGGTGCCTGATCTTCTCGGGCGGGAGCCATTTTAGGTGTAAAACAACAGTTCAAGGTGTAAGGCACACAGTACCCGGTAGCAATGAGTACTTCTTCCTTTGCTGCGGGCACGCGATCCTGCTGGCTACGCCAGGTTGTGACGCCTCTTACTCGAAAAAGCCCTTTTAGTTTACCCTGGGTGATGGGGGACTCGGAGTCGGGTCCTGTGATGGAGAGATGGGGTGCAGCCGTGGCCCGGACCCGACCCATGCTCAGGGCCGTCACATTAAAAGAGATGGTGTGGGCTTATCCGGGGTTGAGTGGCTGATTTACGACTACGCCACCTGTGGCACCTGGTGAAGGCCACCTGCGCCGCTGCAGTCCTCTGAGGCATGGTGTTATGGCGGCCAGAGTTATTACTACTCCCCACAGGCAGAGCAAGGCCTCAGGGCAGAAGGACAGGATGGAGGGGGTAGTAGTAGAGGATAACAGATGCCGCGTCGCGCGGTGTGGCACAGAATGAACAGTCTGGAGGCCATAGGGGTGAACTTCCAAGGCTTTACTCACTTTAGAGATGGCAGAAGGAAGGCGACTCCCTGCTCCCTGCAGAGTCCTGCGGTCACCAGGGACGGGGGTCCGACAACCTCCGAGTAAGTCCAGCGTTCAATCGGGACCCTACACCAGAGTGTTCCTGAACTACAGACCGAATTCTTTCCTGTCCGTGTGTGTGCGAATAGGCCGGGTCACACTCTGAGATCTTCTCAGAACAAGGGCACGGGTGGCAGCTCCGCTCCGTCCGATACCCGGTGGGGTCCTCTGGGCCTACCGGGCTTTCCCGACCAGGACATAGAGTAGCAAGGTCGGGTGTCGGGGGCCGGTACCCCTCTTGCAGCCGGACTCCCTCTAAATATATCAGCATGGCGAGGACAGGTGGCATACACCGCTCCGCCTGCATCCTGCCTGGGATCCATTTGCTATGGAGCCACACTCTTTAGCTCCGGGCCTTCTTGGTCCTGGTCATTGGCCGGGTTGAGACATTCCTGGTCTACAACCAGCCTCTCGTCACAAGGCCGGGGTACGAGGGCTGCGTCTCCGACCTCTGCAGGCCCACACAGAGTCCACTGTCAGGGTGGGAGATCATGACCAAAGTACAGTCAAAGAACCATTACTAAGGACAGACTGACTGCCAGAGACCAATGAACAAGATGGCTCTTTATTAAATATGAAATTTAAAGTGTAACTAACTTGTAAGTCCTCCACCCTCACCCACTAACTGGTTCCCCTAACTCTTGGTTCCCCAGTCTCCCTGTAACCAGAGGAGCAGCACCTAGTGCATACTAGCCCCCTCTGGTGGAGAAATGTGTTGTTGGATGCAACGGTTGCGTCACGACTATCACACTGTTCTTACCTCAGAGGAGGAACACTACACTCCATTAGAGAAGTGCAGCATCCCTGTGGCGGTCGAACCCTCAGGGGCGCCACATTCCCCCCTGGTAAAACACAGCACGTCCACGGGCTGCAAAAGAAGTAACACCCAGGAAATTTTCTTTTTAACATAAACATGAACTATCTTCCCTTTATGGGAGGCACATCTTCTTAAACGTTGCATAACAGGTTATGCAGTCCAAAATTACAAAAGTATAAAATTCTAAAAGTGCTAGCATTTTTCCAGAGACATTAGTGCAAACAGACAGGTTAAGGTGCAAAGACGCAGAGTCAGTTCAGAAGTGCGAGGGACCTGCCCTAAACCTTCAACGTAGGCCCTGGGGTGGCTGCAGGGCATGAAGATCCCGAGTTGGACCTCCCAGAGAGCCACCCTGACAGGTTTTTCTTCTGAGGTCTTGAGGTAGAAAATATCTGCGGTTTTTGTATAAAACCAATATGGAGCACCTAAAAAGATGCAAATTATTTACAAAGGAAAGAGTCTGTTTGCTGCCAGTCCACAGGGACACATGTCTCTAGAAACCGGGGATAGAAAATAAGCAAAAATAGAAAAGTCAACATATTAACTTATAAACGAATTGCAACAGCCGGGGGCTGCTTTAGACCTCGGGCTCCCTCCTGGGAAAAGGCTCGTTCCTCCTGACGGAGGCTAACCGGTCCCCTGAGGCTGAGCGCGGGGTGGCGTCGCTCCTGGACACTTTGTGTATCTCCAGGGCGTACCACCCTCGCACCCCCTGGTGGCGAGAAAAGGTCACTGTATCGCCCGGGAAGAGGTTCCGGCCAGGGTGTCCCTTCTTTAGACGCGGCTTGACATCCTGCCGGCTGACAAAGACGTCGTCCTGGTACTGGGGACTTCGGATGAACCCCCACCCCGCCTCATGGTGGAAGTGGACGACTTGGCCTTCCACTCGGGGACTGGGACGGGTGGCCTCCTACTGACGAGCCCGGGATTTGGCAGCTTTGGCCCGTACCTCAAGGCGCTTGCAGCGCAGCTCCCGTTGACGTTGCTCCCGAGCGAGCTGGAAGATCTGGTCGCTGCACCACTGGCTCCTCCTCCACGCTTCAGCCCGGATCTCCCAGGGGAAGCCCATCAGGTCACCCCCCTGGTTGTCCCAGGCCCACTCCTCAGCCTCGGGCCAGGTTACTGCTGGTGCGGGTAGCGGGGTCAAGACAGGTTGCTGAGGGTCCTCTACCGGCGCGGACCAGTCCGGGTTGAAGCCGGTGGATTCCTCCGCAGTTTCAGGCACCTCCGATTCAGGGTTAGGGCGGCATCGCAGGTCCCCACTCATAGCTGCCGCTTGCAGCTCCGGAGCCAAAGCCTGCTCCCAGGTGGTTGCGTGGGGTATTAAATACTCTGTCATAAGGTCCAGGATTGTCACGGTAGGCTCTGCAGCTGGGGCAGGGGTTGCATACTCACCCGCCACTGGGCCGCTCACGACCTCTGTCACCGCGTCTCCTTGTCCTGGGACCTAAACTCCTTGGCGGTGGTCCCGGATACGCAGCAGCTTCTCTTCCCGCCACGCAGCCATCGCCGCCTCCTAGACCTCTCTCTGTCTCCACAAGAGACCTGGAGCTTCCTGCCGGAGAAATTCAAAATCTCCCGATGTGAGGATACTGCTACCTCGCTCTCTGCCGGGTGAAGGGCCTGAACCGGGTTCAGAAGGTGCGTTGGTTTGCTCTCCAGAAGCGTCCATGTCTGCCTCTGACGAATGCCAAGCTCCGACTGCAATGGCCGCACCTTGTTGCTTTTCTTCTTCCTCCTCTTTCGGGACGGTTCCTGGGTGGAATGCTGACAGGCCCGCCTTCGTTCAGCCCATCCGGTTTGACGGGCATTACCCCGCGGACAGTCTCTGATGGAAGGAGCAGTCCACATTTTGGGCGCCAAGCGGGAGCCCAGCCCACGATGGGAGGCTTTCAAAGACAGTCTTTCCACAGCATTATGGCGCCTGATCTTCTCGGGCGGGAGCCATTTTAGGTGTAAAACAACAGTTCAAGGTGTAAGGCACACAGTACCCGGTAGCAATGAGTACTTCTTCCTTTGCTGCGGGCACGCGATCCTGCTGGCTACGCCAGGTTGTGACGCCTCTTACTCGAAAAAGCCCTTTTAGTTTACCCTGGGTGATGGGGGACTCGGAGTCGGGTCCTGTGATGGAGAGATGGGGTGCAGCCGTGGCCCGGACCCGACCCATGCTCAGGGCCGTCACATTAAAAGAGATGGTGTGGGCTTATCCGGGTTGAGTGGCTGATTTACGACTACGCCACCTGTGGCACCTGGTGAAGGCCACCTGCGCCGCTGCAGTCCTCTGAGGCATGGTGTTATGGCGGCCAGAGTTATTACTACTCCCCACAGGCAGAGCAAGGCCTCAGGGCAGAAGGACAGGATGGAGGGGGTAGTAGTAGAGGATAACAGATGCCGCGTCGCGCGGTGTGGCACAGAATGAACAGTCTGGAGGCCATAGGGGTGAACTTCCAAGGCTTTACTCACTTTAGAGATGGCAGAAGGAAGGCGACTCCCTGCTCCCTGCAGAGTCCTGCGGTCACCAGGGACGGGGGTCCGACAACCTCCGAGTAAGTCCAGCGTTCAATCGGGACCCTACACCAGAGTGTTCCTGAACTACAGACCGAATTCTTTCCTGTCCGTGTGTGTGTGAATAGGCCGGGTCTCCCTCTGAGATCTTCTCAGAACAAGGGCACGGGTGGCAGCTCCGCTCCGTCCGATACCCGGTGGGGTCATCTGGGCCTACCGGGCTTTCCCGACCAGGACATAGAGTAGCAAGGTCGGGTGTCGGGGGCCGGTACCCCTCTTGCAGCCGGACTCCCTCTGAATATATCAGCATGGCGAGGACAGGTGGCGTACACCACTCCGCCTGCATCCTGCCTGGGATCCATTTGCTATGGAGCCACACTCTTTAGCTCCGGGCCTTCTTGGTCCTGGTCATTGGCTGGGTTGAGACATTCCTGGTCTACAACCAGCCTCTCGTCACAAGGCCGGGGTACAAGGGCTGCGTCTCCGACCTCTGCAGGCCCACACAGAGTCCACTGTCAGGGTGGGAGATCACGACCAAAGTACAGTCAAAGAACCATTACTAAGGACAGACTGACTGCCAGAGACCAATGAACAAGATGGCTCTTTATTAAATATGAAATTTAAAGTGTAACTAACTTGCAAGTCCTCCACCCTCACCCACTAACTGGTTCCCCTAACTCTTGGTTCCCCAGTCTCCCTGTAACCAGGGGAGCAGCACCTAGTGCATACTAGCCCCCTCTGGTGGAGAAATGTGGTGTTGGATGCAAAGGTTGCGTCACGACTATCACACTGTTCTTACCTCAGAGGAGGAACACTACACTCCATTAGAGAAGTGCAGCATCCCTGTGGCGGTCGAACCCTCAGGGGCGCCACACTACCACTTCTATTTTCAATGTTATTCAGCAGTAAAGTAGTACAGTACAATCAGATTAGGCCTCCCATAATGGAAAAGCCTAAAATGGTGATATCTGGCCGGCATACATCTTTTATACTGGCTGTAATAGTCCTCCCTGATTGGCTTGTCTATAAAATGTGATGTGATAGTTGTAGGACATTATGGGAAAGCCGACATGGCCATGCCTGATGTCATTATCCTACTGACTAAATCTTTAGTACTGTGTGAAATGGCACCATGGCCCTCGTAAAAAAATCACAAATGGGTTGAATTCGCGCGGACCTGCAAATTTCAGGAAATTGGCGTTGATCATCTACTGATCGATCTACTCATCTCTTCTTCCTGCAAATAGCTGTCTCCTAAGTTCACCAGTACTTTTTGTATAAACTAACAAATCATACCGATGACATTTGCATAGAAACTGCCCTCTACTTTGAAGATTCCTAATTCTCCTTACTTTGTCCTCTTGTTCCCAATAAATTGTTCTATTAAGGCAGTTCCTGCTTCCTGACCGAGACATGGTGTTCAAAATTAGTGACATTTTTGTCTGTAAGAAGGCTTGAGGGAATCTTATTTACCTGATTGACTGGAAAATATATGGTCCCAAAGAAAGATGCATGGTCCCTAAAAAAAGGCATTCATTTTTTAAATTGTGCTTAAAAAAATATTTCACGCATGGTATGATCTCTCTACTTTTACAGACTCTTCTGTTAAATTTCGCATGTTAAAGAGAACCTGTCACCAAACTTTTCATGTTGACATTGGCACAGGATGTAATATTGATTGCAAAGAGGAATAAAAGTTTTTTTTGTTTAACTTTTCCATTGCAGAGATTGAAGTATTTTGGAATCACAGTATTTGGCACCTAATGAGTTATTTTTTTTAAATCAAGTGGATGTTCTCACTAGGGGCATGCACCCTGTATGATGTTGACCAATCATAAGCAAGCAGCAACATTCAAAGGAAAGAAGAACATGCCAGACAATAGCTTACAGCAGATTTCTCACTGTGAGATATATGATAGACAGTTTGATCTCTTGGTCTAACCTCCTGCATGAATCAGTGTGGGTGGGGGAGGGGCAGTGCAGCTAAATTTTGCTGTGTCACATTAAAAGCCCTTCTATCAGCTCTCCTCTTCTCATAATACAGTCACCTGCTGTCCTGCCTCTTACAGGCACTGCATGTCCAGAACTAAGGGCTTAAAGGGGTTTTCCCATGAACAAAGTACATTTTAATTAATAGATCTTGGAATGGAAATAAGTTCCACAATTGGATGTGTTAAAAAATGTTCCTGTGCTGAGATAATCTTATAAATGTGCCCCTGCTGTGTACTGTGTAATGGCTGTGTTTGGCCATGCTGGAACATGGTCTGATCATACCACATCTCCTAGACAGGAGAGGAAGCAAAAAAGTATACAGACAGGACAGCATAGGATCACAACTGATTCTTACTGTCATGCAAAACATTTCATTGACGATTTTTAAGCAATGTCTTACCTGAAATAAGCTGTGAAACAGTCGCAAATCATGCGCACGGAGTGACTCAAACATAACACCCGAGCACGCTGAAGATACTCGGTGAGCACGCTCGCCGAAAAGGTTAACAGAACATGATCGCTCATCACTAGTAACCAGCAGTGTGCTGAATTGGTTGTAGTGTCTTGGCAATATTCGGTATACTGAAATCAATATGCTATATGGTTCTACCTGCCTTAAAACACATTGTTTCTAATAAGACCTGTTATAAAATAACTTGAATAAATAACATCTTCAGAACTTCTATTCATTGCATGGAAGCCTGCGCCAGCATGTAGTCCACCTTTCTCTTTTTAAATTTGCCTGCAGTCAGTGAGATCTTTTGTGTTTTATAATATGGACATAGCAGGGATGAGTTTTATTTTTCACAAGTTCATGATTCACATATATTTTTTCATTAAAGCCTTAGTTGTTCATCTGTAGAAGTAGCTAGATCATGGCGAGAAACAATAATAGGACAATAGTAAATTTTGCAGACGCAAAGAAGGCTTCATATAGACACAGCTAGTGATTATTGAGTCAGAATCTGCTCATGCAGCGTCCAAAAAAAGACATAGAAAAAGGAAACATCTCTAAATACTCAATTGTGTGACTTGACCCATTGTGTCAACCACTGCTTAACTTAACAGCGGAGTCTTTCCATAGAGATCAATGACATTATTACTTGTGCAATGTTCAGCACAATCACATATGGCTTACATTCTGCTCTTTCTCGAAAGCTGCATGATCAAAATTTTCACAAAAATTCATCATGACAAATTATAACTATCAAGCTAGTTCAAAAAGCAAAATGCAGTAAAACCAGGATCAGATATAATATGTTCCATGAAATGACCAAAAAGATGAATGTGAACTAACTGTTCATGGGTTAAGCTAAAAAACACAAATGGAAAGCGATTCATAAATTCATGAGACTTGCCGTTCTAGATAATAATAGTGAGTGGGGAGACTCAATGTGAAAGATAATGGTAAAACATGAAATAAGCCACTCCTTTGCAAAAGAAATCCAGAATGTATTATGACTTGAAATATGATAGATAATTGTATAAGAAGCAATTTATAAATGTGCTGATTGATGCAACTTATTGTTAGGTGTTTGCTGGATCTGAAATGGGTTCAGAATCATCAGTAGATTCTGTGGTCTCCCATTCCTGTCCAGCCAGCACACATGCTGCTCAGCATCATTGTCAGCCCCAACACCTAGCTGGTGCATGAGATGTACAGGTTGTCTCTTGGGTCTTTGTTCCTCGCAACATGAAGGATAGGTTGCGGAGGGAGACAGGGCTACTACAGCCTAAGTCCAGGATTCACTGCACTGAGCATGCCCGTGACATGGCGGACCGAGATTGGTGGTTTGGGAGTCAGCTGATCCGGTGACCTGGCACCGCCTGATTGGTCGCAGGTGATGTCAACAATAAATAAATAGCCTGCCCACAAACATGGCGGCGTGCTCTGATCATTGAGCTATGATGGTGTAATGGTGTGGACGTTTGGTCGTTTGGGCTCCACGTGTGCTTTAGCTTCTATCAGGCAGGTTTAGCAGGGGATAAGCAGCCTTAGATGGAGGGAGGCAGGTAGCTTTGTCTGACAGTCTGGCTCTGACAAAGGGGTCGCAATACATCCTGAGCAGTCTGCAGACGCCGTATTCCCGCCACCGCCTGTAAGCCACGTGGAGAGATATTCCTCAGTCCGGGAGCACGTATACGCCGGCGTGAATCACACATGCATCCTAGCGCCTGCTGCATAGTCCCTGTGCAGTAAACAGGGCTACGGATACTTTATTGGTCGCACATCTCTCGTGCAGTTAACGGAGATAGTGCGAATCCCTATTCCCGTTCCGGTGTGCAGTAACACGGAAGGGATTGTTATTTCTGTTGGCTGCTTTACTTTCTTACCCAGAAGGTGTTCGGCCGCAGTCTTCCAGGCTGCATCGCGGACCCCGGGTTCGGTTGCTTTCCATTATTAATAAAGTTGTTTGCAACCATCCCCATAACAGTATCAGAGCGCCAGGGTCTTGCCGAACATGGCTGACAACCAGCAACTGCAGCGCTATATACAGCAACTTGAGGCCAGACTTAGGACTCTGAAACAAGCTGCCCCGGTCGCTGATATCCCTGCAGTAGCTACCCAGGCAGCTTCTCAGGCCGCCAATCTGGCTAACACGGCTGCGGCAGCTGCAATTACCCCATTACCCCATTTTGCTCTCCCAGAAAAATTTTCTGGTGACAGCAAATCCGGCAGAGGTTTTATTAATCTGTGCTCCATTCAGTTGGAGATGATGGAGGCACGGTTCCCCTCCGAAAGGGCCAAAGTGGGTCATGTCATCTCGTTACTTTCCCACAGGGCTCTGGAGTGGGCTACCCCTCTGTGGGAGTGGAATGACCCGGTAGTGGCTAATGCGGGTCTCTTTCTTAGTGCCCTAAAGAGTGTTTTCCTAGGTCCTCAGGTCATGCATGATACGGCTCTTAAGCTTCTTGCGTTGGTCCAGGGTTTGGCCACCGCTAGACACTATGCCATCCAGTTCAGAACCTTAGCGGCTGAACTGGATTGGTCTGAGCTTTTGGAGGGGGCGGGCTGGGCATATTAAAGATGCTCTAGCTACCAGAGAGATCCCAACCTCTCTGGAAGAGTTAATCATTCTCGCTAACCGAATAGATCTGCATCATGCAGAACGCAAGTTAGAGCTGAAGGTTTCCAGACCTCGGTTTCGGTTGGCACCTTCATTCTCTAGACCTATCTCCAAATCCACGGCTCCCGACCCGGAGTCTGAGGCTATGGATATATCCCGGACTAAGTCTAAGTCCCCTCGTTTCCGACCTGCACATGTCTTGGAGTACCCCATTGATAAAGGATTCCAAGCGGTCGGGAAACGAAGGTGTCTAACCACCATTGGAGCGGGTGTGTTAGATTCAGGGGCTTCTTCCTTCAAATTATTGTATGAGGTGACGTTGTCCTTCGTGACAACCAGGGCGTGGGTGGATTCTGATGCTGATGGCAATTTTTTGTCATCAACATTTGTCCAGAGGCACGCCATTCCTATGGAGTTACTGCCAAAACCAATGAACATTAGGGTGGTCAACTGTTCACTGCTGGACATGCAAATCACTCACCAGTAGTGTTGAGCCACCCCCGTAGTGTTCGGGTTCGGTTCGGTTCGTCGAACACCGGGATGTTCGAGGAACTGTTCGTCGAACTGTTCGTCGAACACCTTAGAACACCGTCGAACACCGTTAAAACCAATGGCAGGCAAACAAAAACACATAGAAACACATAGAAAACACCTTCAAAGGTGTCCAAAAGCTGACAAACTGCTCAGAAGACGCTTTCTTTAAAAAAGCCGGCCGGCAATTCAGCAGCGGCATACACCGGTACCCGACAATTTAGACAAAAAGGAATAGAGCCTCACACATAGATTAGATAGATAGAAACATGTCAGTCACATATATATGAAGTACAGTGACAGTGTTGCTTCCTGTACTTGTCATTTAGTGTAAAGGATTTATTAAAAAATATAATAGTGTTTTCATGCACTGTCTCTTTAAGAAAGCCGGCCGGCAATTCAGCAGCGGTATCCGACAATTTATAACAGACAGAATAGAGCTTCACACATAGATTAGATAGATAGAAACATGTCAGTCACATATATATGAAGTACAGTGACAATGTTGCTTACTGTACTTGTCATTTAGTGTAAAGGATTTATTAAAAAAAGTAATAGTGTTTTCATGCACCGTCTCTTTAAAAAAGCCGGCCGGCAATTCAGCATCTGTACCCGACAATTTATAACAGACAGAATAGAGCTTCACACATAGATTAGATAGAAACATGTCAGTCACATATATATGAAGTACAGTGACAGTGTTGGTTACTGAACTTGTCATTTAGTATTAAAATAAAGGATTTATTATTAAAAAAAATTGGCGTGGGGTTCCCCTTAATTTTAGTCTCTAGCGGAGGTTAAGCAGACAGCGGGGGCAGATGTTTGAAGCCTGGGAAGGGGGTAATACCCACGGAGCTTCCCAGGCTACTAATATGAGCCCCCAGCTGAATACATAGCCTTTACTAGCTATTAAAATGGGGGACCCCCCCAAAAAAATGACGTGGGGTCCCCCCTAATTTAATAGCTAGCAAAGGCTAGGCAGACAGCTGGGGGCTGATATTAATAGCCCAGGAAGGGTGCCATGAATATTGGCCCCCTCCCAGGCTAGAAACACCAGCCGTCAGCCGCCCCAGAAATGGCGCATTCATAGGATGCGCCAATTCTGGCACTTAGCCTCGCTCTTCCACGCTGCCCTGTAGCGGTGGCAGGGGGTAATAGGGCTGGGGTTGATGTCAGCTTATAATGCCAGCTGACATCAAGCCCAGGTTAGTAATGGAGAGGCGTCTATAAGACACCCCCATTACTAACCCCATAGTCAAAGTTAAAAGAAAACACAAACACCCAGAATAAAGTCCTTTAATTGAAATAAAGACACAATCCTTTATTGTTCTAAATTAAACCATACTTACCATCACGCCCATTCCAGCTGAAGCCAACGATCTCCTGCAATAAAAGAAAAATAATAAAGCAACATCATCCTTACCTTTCCATGGTTCCCACGACAGCTTCAGCTCTGCTACATCGAGATGACAGGCTGGACCGCAGCAGAACGCCGCCATCCAGCCTGTCATCCCGCAGACACTGAGAAGCCCCACGTCAATTTTTTTTTAATTATTTCATGAATTTCCTGAAATAATTTAAAAAAATTGAAGTGGGGCTTCGCACTATATTTGTGTCCAGCCAGGTACAGCAGGCAGGAACGGGCTGCCCCCAACCACCAGCTGCCTATTTGTACCTGGCCGGACACAACAATATAGGGAAGGCCTTTTTTTCTTAATTATTTCATGAATTTCATGAAATAATTAAAAAAAATTGAAGTGGGGCTTCGCACTATATTTGTGTCCAGCCAGGTACAGCAGGCAGGAACGGGCTGCCCCCAACCACCAGCTGACTATTTGTACCTGGCCGGACACAACAATATAGGGAAGGCCTTTTTTTCTTAATTATTTCATGAATTTCATGAAATAATTAAAAAAAAAGTACGTGGGGCTTCGCCCTATTTTTGTGTCCAGCCAGGTACAACTAGGCAGCTGGGGGCTGGAATCTGCAGCGCAGGGAGGCCCAAGCTTTCTGGGCCCCCCCGCTGCAAATTGCAGTCCGCAGCCACCCCGGAAAATGGCGCGTTCATAGAAGCGCCATCTTCTGGCGCTGTACCCAACTCATCCAGGGCCCTGGTGCGGTGGCTCACTGCGTAATAAAGGGGTTAGGGCCAGCTTGGTATTATCAGCTGGCCCAAAGCCCAAAATTCATGGGGTCACGCCAGTATTAGACATGACCGCCATGAATTTCTAGTAAAGTATTTAAAAAAAACACAACACCCAGAATAAAGTCCTTTAATTGAAATAAACACACAATTCTTTATTGTTCTAAATTAAACTATACTTACCATCACGCCCATTCCAGCTGAAGCCAACGATTTCCTGCAATAAAAGAAAAATAATAAACCAACCTCATCCTTACCTTTCCATGGTTCCCACAACAGCTTCAGCTCTGCTACATCGAGATGACAGGCTGGACCGCAGCAGAACGCTGCCATCCAGCCTGTCATGCCGCAGACACTGAGAAGAGCAGGCATGCTTGCGCTCCTCAGTGTCTCGCTGTGACGGCATCCAGATGAGCCGAGTTCATGTCCAATGAACTCAGCTCACCTCATGCACGTCACTGACAGCGTGGGAAAATTCTCACGCTGAAGTGCTGAGTGCAGGAGAATTGTCCCACGCTGTCAGTGACGTGCATGAGGTGAGCTCATGTCCAATGAACTCAGCTCACCTCATGCACCTCACTGACAGCGTGGGAAAATTCTCCTGCACTCAGCGCTTCAGCGTGAGAATTCTCCCACGCTGTAAGTGACGTGCATGAGGTGCGCCAAGTTCATTGGACATGAACTCGTCTCATCTTTATGCCGTCACAGCCAGACACTGCAGAGCGCAAGCAAGCCTGCGCTTCTCAGTGTCTGCGGGATGACAGGCTGGATGGCGGCGTTCTGCTGCGGTCCAGCCTGTCATCTCGATGTAGCAGAGCTGAAGCTGTCGTGGGAACCATGGAAAGGTAAGGATGATGTTGCTTTATTATTTTATTTTTATTACAGGAGATCGTTGGCTTCAGCTGGAATGGGCGTGATGGTAAGTATGGTTTAATTTAGAACAATAAAGAATTGTGTCTTTATTTCAATTAAAGGACTTTATTCTGGGTGTTTGTGTTTTTTTTAACTTTGACTATGGGGTTAGTAATGGGGGTGTCTTATAGACGCCTCTCCATTACTAACCTGGGCTTGATGTCAGCTGGCATTATAAGCTGACATCAACCCCAGCCCTATTACCCCCTGCCACCGCACCAGGGCAGCGTGGAAGAGCGAGGCTAAGTGCCAGAATTGGCGCATCCTATGAATGCGCCATTTCTGGGGCGGCTGACGGCTGGTGTTTCTAGCCTGGGAGGGGGCCAATATTCATGGCTCCCTTCCTGGGCTATTAATATCAGCCCCCAGCTGTCTGCCTAGCCTTTGCTAGCTATTAAATTAGGGGGGACCCCACGTCATTTTTTTTGGGGGGTCCCCCATTTTAATAGCTAGTAAAGGCTATGTATTCAGCTGGGGGCTGATATTAGTAGCCTGGGAAGCTCCGTGGGTATGACCCCCTTCCCAGGCTTCAAACATCTGCCCCAGCTGTCTGCTTAACCTCCGCTAGAGCCTAAAATTAAGGGGAACCCCACGCCAATTTTTTTAATAATAAATCCTTTATTTTAATACTAAATGACAAGTACAGTAACCAACACTGTCACTGTACTTCATATATGTGACTGACATGTTTCTATCTATCTAATCTATGTGTGAAGCTCTATTCTGTCTGTTATAAATTGTCGGGTACAGATGCTGAATTGCCGGCCGGCTTTCTTAAAGAGACGGTGCATGAAAACACTATTATTTTTTTTAATAAATCCTTTACACTAAATGACAAGTACAGTAACCAACACTGTCACTGTACTTCATATATATGTGACTGACATGTTTCTATCTATCTAATCTATGTGTGAAGCTCTATTCTGTCTGTTATAAATTGTCGGGTACAGATGCTGAATTGCCGGCCGGCTTTCTTAAAGAGACGGTGCATGAAAACACTATTATTTTTTTTAATAAATCCTTTACACTAAATGACAAGTACAGTAAGCAACACTGTCACTGTACTTCATATATATGTGACTGACATGTTTCTATCTATCTAATCTATGTGTGATTCTCTATTCCTTCTATTCTAAATTGTTGGGTACAGATGCTGAATTGCCAGCCGGCTTTTTTAAAGAGACGGTGCATGAAAACACTATTATTTTTTTTGATAAATCCTTTACACTAAATGACAAGTACAGTAATCAACACTGTCACTGTACTTCATATATATGTGACTGACATGTTTCTATCTATCTAATCTATGTGTGATTCTCTATTCCTTCTATTCTAAATTGTTGGGTACAGATGCTGAGTTGCCGGCCGGCTTTTTTAAAGAGACGGTGCATGAAAACACTATTATTTTTTTTGATAAATCCTTTACACTAAATGACAAGTACAGTAATCAACACTGTCACTGTACTTCATATATATGTGACTGACATGTTTCTATCTATCTAATCTATGTGTGATTCTCTATTCCTTCTATTCTAAATTGTCGGGTACCGCTGCTGAATTGCCGGCCGGCTTTTTTAAAGAGACGGTGCATGAAAACACTATTATTTTTTTTGATAAATCCTTTACGCTAAATGACAAGTACAGTAAGCAGCACTTTCACTGTACTTCGTATATATGTGGCTGACATGTTTATATCTATCTAATCTATGTGTGAAGCTCTATTCTTTCGGTTCTAAATTGTCGGGTACCGGTGTATGCCGCTGCTGAATTGCCGGCTTTTCATGTTTCACTGTTGGCACTGTTCCCATCGATTTGGGCAATCACTGTAATGCCACAACCACCATGGCTGTGGCATTACAGTGAGTGGCAGACAATCCCTGCATGATTGGTGCTCTAAATAGCACCAGACATGCAGGACACGCTTTTGGTGCACGAACAGTTATCGAACATAACCTCGAACAGCCGAATTTTTTGCAAATCGTTCGGGTTCGTCGAACAACTCGAACACCGCCCAAAACAGCTCGAATTTGAGATTGGCGAACAGTTCTAGTCGAACACCGCTCATCTCTACTCACCAGTCGGTCCCTCTCACCATGTCATTTCCTCAGGTTCACTGGGAGGTTATCTCCTTCCTTATTATCCCCGGGGGATTAGATGAGGTGCTATTGGGTCTTCCATGGATACGTCGTCACTCTCTACACATTGACTGGAATACGGGGAGAATTTCTTCCTGGGGTGAGAATTGTGTTTCTGAATGTATGGTTACAGCCACCCGGAGGGTAGTCTCAGAGCCTTCTACTGACTTGTCCGCTCTGCCTGTGCAATATAAGAGCTTTGCAGACGTCTTTTCCAAAAAGGCTGCAGAGACTTTACCTCCCCACCGACCGTATGACTGTCCTATTGATTTGGTCCCCGGCACGGAGCCTCCTCATGGTAGGGTTTACCCCCTGTCTGTCCCCAAGACCCAGGCCATGTCAGATTATATCAAAGAGAACCTGGCCTGGGGGTTTATCAGAAAATCGGTCTCTCCTGCTGGAGCGGGATTTTTCTTTGTCCAGAAGAAAGAGGGTGATTTACGTCCCTGCATTGATTACAGAGGGCTAAATGCCATCACCATCAAAAATAAATACCCTCTGCCCCTTATTTCTGAACTATTTGACAGGTTGCGAGGGGTTAACATCTTCACTAAATTGGACCTGCGAGGGGCATATAATCTTGTGCGAATCCGTGAAGTGGACAAGTGGAAAACAGCCTTTAACACTCGTGATGGTCATTACGAGTATCTTGTCATGCCTTTCGGGTTATGCAATGCCCCTGCTGTTTTTCAAGATTTTGTCAATGATATCTTTCGGGATTTGCTGCTATCATCCGTGGTAGTCTATCTTGATGATATCCTTATTTTTTCCCCGGACCTCTCCACACACAGAGAGGATGTTTGCAGAGTTTTTAGTAACATAGTAACATAGTAACATAGTTTGTAAAGCCGAATAAAGACTTGCGTCCATCAAGTTCGACCTGTTAGTTCTGTAATTGCTAAAGTTGATCCAGAGGAGGGCAAAAACCCCAAATGATTTGGCCAATCTTCACCTGAGGAAAAATTCCCTCCCGACTCTGAAACCAGCAGTCAGAATAAATGCCTGTATCAACCTACTATTTTATTTTATTTTTAAGTATATGCTGAAATCTGCCTGGTATCTAGAAATGCATCCAGTCCCTGCTTGAACTGGTGTAGTGAATCCGACATTACCGTCTCCTCACTCAGTGAATTCCATATTCTTACTGCTCTTACCGTAAAGAACCCCTTCCTATGCTGGTGCTGAAACCTTTTCTCTTCCAGTCTTAGTGAGTGCCCTCTTGTTACCGTAATATCCCTCCTTTTGAACAAATCCCGGGCAAGATCTCTATACTGTCCCCTAACATATTTGTACACATTTATTATGTCCCCCCTCAACCTTCTCTTTTCCAGGCTGAATAGTTCTAGTTTTGCCAACCTCTCTGGGTATTGCAGTCCCTCCATTCCCTTTATTAATTTTGTTGCCCTCCTTTGTACCTTTTCAAGCTCATTTATATCCTTTCTATATATTGGGGCCCATAACTGAGCACAGTATTCCAAGTGTGGTCTGACCAGTGCTTTGTACAGTGGAAGAACAATGTTCTCATCCTTTGCAGCTATACCTCTTCTGATACATCCCATTACCCTGTTTGCCCTTACAGCAGCGGCCTGACTTTGGGCACTCCAATTTAGTTTGCTATCAATCAAGATGCCCAAGTCCTTCTCCATCTCTGAATTCCCCAATGATTTCCCATTCAGTGAGTACTGGTGACTTCCATTTTTCCTTCCCATATGTATGACCTTACATTTCTCCTCGTTAAACCTCATTTGCCATTTAATGCTCCACCTACCCAGCTTATCCAAGTCCCTCTGTAGGTCTGCACTATCCTCTTTTGTATTAATTGTTTTACATAACTTTGTGTCATCTGCAAATATTGATATTTTACTATTTATCCCGTTGACTATGTCGTTAATAAAGATATTAAATAACATTGGGCCTAGTACAGACCCCTGTGGTACCCCACTAGTGACGCTTACCCAATCTGAGTATATTCCATTTATAACCACCCTCTGCCTTCTATCCTTTAGCCAGTTAGCTACCCACTTGCAGACATTTTCCCCCAGCCCCATCATTCTCATTTTGTATACCAACCTATTATGTGGCACGCTATCGAACGCTTTTGAGAAGTCGAGATACACGACATCCACTGGTTCCCCCTGATCTACTCGAGAGCTAACCTCCTCGTAGAAGTAAATCAGGTTTGTTTGGCAGGAGCGATTCCTCATGAATCCATGTTGGTTCGGGATTAAAAGATTATTAGCATCAAGATGCTCCGTAATTGCATGCAAATTCTCTGTATTGTAAACTGGAGAAATGTCAGTTCGAACGAGAGTCCCTACCGTTCTTGGGCTACATCATATCCAGTAAGGGATTGGCCATGGACCCACAAAAGTTGTTGGTGGTACAGAACTGACAGGAGCCCCATTCCTTTAAAGCGGTACAATGCTTCATGGGCTTTATCAACTACTACCGGCAGCTCATACCACATTTTTCCACACTGGTGGCTCCTTTGGCCGCTTTAACAAGGAAAGGTGCCAATCCCAAGAATTGGTCTAAGGAGACATCCGAGGAGTTCCAGGAGATTAAATCCTATTTTTCTAGAGCTCCCATTCTCCGTCGCCCGGATGTGGACAAGCCATTCATCCTGGAGGTCGACGTTTCCTCTCTCAGAGCAGGAGCGGTTCTCTCTCAAAAGAATGAACAGGGTCGGACAAGACCATGTTTTTTCTTCTCCAGCAGAGAAGAATTATACGATTGGTGACAAAGAATTACTTGCTATTGAGATGGCTTTTTCCGAATGGAGGTACCTCTTGGAGGGAGCTAAACATCCTTTCGTGGTATATTCCGATCATAAAACTCTTTCGTACCTACAGACGGCGCAGCGTCTTAACCCGAGGCAGGCCAGGTGGTCTCTTTTCTTTTCTCGATTCAATTTTTCCATTCACTTTTTAAAAGGGGAAAAGAACCCTTCAGGCGGACACTTTGTCCCGGTCCATGGATACGGCTGAGGATGATGAAGAGCCCAGGCTTATTGTCCCTCTGGAGTGTATGCGGACGGTGGCTCCAGTGTCCCTAATTTACAAAATGTCCTCCTAATTTACAAATTTACAAAATGAGGTGTTCTCCTGGGCACCTGCCTCTAAGATCGGAGGTCATTTTGGGGTCAAACGTACCACGGAGTTTCTCCAACGGTCGTATTGATGGCCTCGGTTACCCCAGAACGTTAAGGAATATGTTCAAGCGTGTGTCTCCTGTGCGAGAAATAAGTCGTCCCGTCAGAGGCCGGCTGGTCTTCTTCATCCGTTACCCGTGGCGGATAGACCTTGGGAGCTGATTGGGATGGATTTCATTATTGAGTTACCTAAATCCCGGGGAAACACGACAATATGGGTGGTTTCTGATCATTTTTCTAAGATGGTTCACCTGGTTCCTTTGCCTAGGATACCTTCTTCCCTGGTTCTGGCATCACTGTTCATTCATCACCTTTTCCGTCTCCACGGAATGCCTGATAGGATTGTCTGTGACCGGGGTACACAGTTTTCCTCCCGGTTCTGGAAAGAATTGTGTAATTTGCTTAGCATTGAACTGAATCTTTCTACTGCATATCACCCAGAGACCAATGGTCTGGTGGAACGCACTAACCAGGCGCTTGTGACATACTTACGCCATTTCAATTATAATGATTGGGAGATATTGCTTCCCTGGGCAGAATTTGCTCTAAACAACACAGTGGCGGATTCCACAGGTCAGACTCCATTTCTTCTAAATAATGGCCAACATCCGCGAGTCCCGGTTCCTATGCCAGTTTTCTCAGTGGAACCTGGGGTCAGAGTTTGGGCTCTGGAGGCGCGGGAGGTTTGGGATCATACCCAGGATGCTATATTGGCCTCCAAGAATCGGATGAGAGAGTCGGCTGATACTCATCGCCGTCCAGCCCCCGTATTCTCTCCGGGCGACAGAGTGTGGCTCGCGGCTCGCAATATCAGAGTACGCAGGGAATCTGCTAAGTTTGCCCCCTGTTTTATTGGTCCTTTCAAAATTTTGGCCCAAATAAACCCCAGAGTGTACCGGTTACAGTTACCATGACACATGAGGATTCACGACACTTTTCATGTGTCGCTCCTTAAGCCGGTTCGCCTGACAAAATTCTCGGAACTCCAACCCGCTTCAAACTCCAGGGGTGATGATCTCGAGATACAGGCGATCGTGGGGTCCAAGATGGTTCGTGGCAAAAAAAATTACCTAGTACACTGGGGGGCCATGGATCTGAGGATTGTTCCTGGGAACCAGTGGACCACATTCATGCTCCCCTGCTCATTGAGAAATATGAGCATCAAGTAGAGGGGGACATTAGAAGGGGGGATAATGTTAGGTGTCGGGCGTTTGCTGGATCTGAAATGGGTTCAGAATCATCAGTGGATTCTGTGGTCTCCCATTCTGGTCCAGGCAGGGCAAATGCTGCTCAGCATCATCATTGGTCCCAACACCTAGCTGGTGCACGAGATGTACAGGTTGTTTCTTGGGTCTTTGTTCCTAGCAACATGAAGGATAGGTTGCGGAGGGAAACAGTCCTGCTACAGCCTAAGTCCAGGATTCACTGCACTGGGCATGCCCGTGACATGGCGGACCGTGATTGGTGGTTTGGGAGTCAGCTGATCCGGTGACCTGGCACCGCCTGATTGGTCGCAGGTGATGTCAACAATAATGCGACGGTGGGCAGGGCTTAATCTTTAAATAGCCTGCCCACAAACATGGCGGCGCGCTCTGATCATTGAGCTATGATGGTAATATTCCTCAGTCCGGTAGCACGCCGGCTGGGAGCACGTATACACCGGCGTGAATCACACACGCATCCTAGCGCCTGCTGCATAGGCCCTGTGTAGTAAACAGGGCTACGGATACTTTATTTGTCGCACATCTCTCGTGCAGTTAACGGAGATAGTGCGAATCCCTATTCCCATTCTGGTGTGCAGTAACACGGAAGGGATTGTTATTTCTGTTGGTTGTTTTACCTTTTTACCCGGAATGTGTTCGGCCGCAGTCTTCCAGGCTGCATCGCGGACCACGGGTTCGGTTGCTTTCCATTATTAATAAAGTTGTTTGCAACCGTCCCCATAACATTTATATTAGAAGAAAAGAAATAAAAGCAATATACAAATAAAATAAATCATCTACATAAAAGTGACTATACATACAAGAGATTGCTGGGAAGAAAGGAAGCAACACTTTGCAGCCGGAAAAAAGCTAAAACAAAGAATAACAGATTCAAGAGATAGCGTCAGTAATATTACGCATCCAATTACAAAATGGCTTTAGACCATAACAGACAAGTAAATAATATTGTCGTTCATATGAAAATCTATCCTACTTCCAGAGGCATTTTCTTCTGTAGAGCGAACTGAAAAAAAAAATAGCAGAAAAAGTGCCAACAAAATAATCAAAGGGATGTTCCTAATAATTTTTATGTATAGGAAAACAACTGCTCACATGTTCTGGTTTCAGATCTCTTTTAAATGCTTCAAAGCCACCAAAAGTTTAAAAGCAATAACATACAGTACATATTTTGCTGGCATTTTCTGCTAGAAAGATATGACGCGCCCCCTGGGCTGTGGGGTACCCGGTGCCGGGCCTATGGATGCCAGTATGGGGAATATCACGGTGGCTGGCCTGGTCTGTGACCCAGGGCGGTCAGTAAAATGGGAGAAATTTATAGGGGATTTGGAAAGTTCGTGACACCACCTGTGGATTGCGGCTAAAGGGTGCTGCTGCTGCGGAGCAGTCCTCTGGAGCTGGTGTTACGGCAGCAGGGATGGTGTGGCTCTCCACAGGTAGAGCTGGCTCCAGGGCAGTGTAGGAAGTGTAGGTTGTGCTGGGCGCTGTAGTGCCGAGAGGGAAAGATGGTGCAGATGAAAGAAGGGACGGAGGCAGTGCGGTGCAGTCATCCGAGTTTTTACTCACAGTTTTTATGACAGTTCCACTGGTGCACTGTACAGGTGTCAGCCTCCCACGTCATGCTGCGTTCACCAGGCAGGGGTTCAGCACTTCCTCAGGCAGATCAGGAGTACCTGACAGAACCCCACTTTCTTGTGTTCCTAGCTAGACTGTCTTGACGCTGGGTCTTTCTCCCTCCTGCCCTGCATTTCCCTCTCTCAATCCCGTTCGGGTGCTCTGAAGTCCCTCCTGTCTCGTCGGAGTTCCCGGACCTGCTTGACCCTCACAGGGATTAGAATGAGGCTTCGGCAACTGCCTATGGAAGCCAGAAGCCTCCGGTTTTCCCAGCCGAGACTTAGAGTAACACGGCTGGACCAGGGGCCAGTCCCCTTCTTGTGGCCTACGATCCCTCTGTCTTCTGACAGATTCGGGGCGTACGGCTGCCATCTTGCACTCGCCCCTAGGATCCCTTTTGTAGATCAGAGCCTACTCCTCTGCTCCCCTCCTGGGCCTCTAGGACTGGTCCCTACTTGTGGAGCAGAGCTCCTAAAGAGACTCTGCTCCCTGACTGCCTTCAGTCACTGACTGTCCTTCTGTTCTCACATATCTGAACTGCCACCCTAAAATGGCTTCCCTTTATATATATCACTCTATAGTGCTCCCTCAAACTGCTTCCTCAACCCACACCCACTACTGGTTCCCCCTACCTCTGGGTTCCCCCCACTCCAGCCAGGGACAGGGCTCAGCAGCTGTGCACACGCATGTTGCCCTTCCAACCAGCCTGGAGCAGTGTAGTGTTGGATGCAGGTGTTGGGGTTCCGGGCAGCACTCCCTCCTTACCTGAGAGAAGGAGATACCACACCTCTGGGTGAGGTGCAGTACCTCTGTGGCAACCGAACCCTCAGGGGAGCCACACTCCCCCCTGGTAAAACACAGCACGTCCGCGGGCTGTAATAGAGTAAAACAGGGTAAATTATAGACACGCAAATTTTTAAGAATGCATTCGCATATAAGATCATAAAACTTAATTCTCTTTATGGGAGGCACATCACTTTAACGTTACAGGGTATATTTATCAAACATTATAAAACACTTTTCATAATGTTCTTGTAAACGAGTGCAAATGTAGCAGCATGAGGGACCCGTCCGCAAACCCTCAACATAGGCCCTGGGCGTGGCTGCAGGGCATAGGTGATCCTGGTGCTGGACCACGTCTTCCGCCACGCCAAATGGGCTTTTCTTCTGAGGTCATGCGTTGCACTTATAAAACCAATAGGAAGCACATTAAGAAGTGCAGAACTATTTACACCATAAGTCTTTGGCTGTTCACAGTCCCCAGCCTGGAGTCTGTATACCCTGACGGGTAATTATGAAAACACACTTTAGGAAAACATTATTTTAAACTTTCAACTAAGGTACCCTTACGGGTGACTATATACATTTCTTAGTTCCACCTTTTAAACTAATAGTGGGGTCCCCGCCTGGGGTACTGCTGATTCTTACCAGACCCAGCCGGGTCATAAGGCAGGACCTGCGGGGGGGTGTCCTCGATGATGCGGTACACTTGCAGGGCGTACCACCCACGCTCCCCGTGGTGACGTGTATAGATGACTTGGTCACCGGAGTATAGATTCCGGTCGGGATGGCCCTGTTCCAGATCGGGCTCAACATCCTGCCGGTTTACGAAAATGTCCCTCGCAATGTCGGGATCCCGTATGAAGCCCCACCCAGCCTTCAGGTCGAACTTCACTACGAGTCCTTCTTCACGGGGGCTGGGGTGGGCTGACTCCGCCTGATGCACTTGAGCCTTTGCGGCCTTGTTCCGGACCTCCAGACGCTCGCAGTGCGCCCGCCGAGCGCGCCGCTTCATCTCCAGCTGCTGGAGCTCCTGCCTGCAGAATTCCTTCCTCCGCAGGGCTTCGGCCTGGATCTCCTGCGGAAACCCCATCAGGTCCCACCCCCCCGGTTGTCCCAGCAAAACTCCTCTCCGCTGGAGTAGGCAACCGGGGGCGCTGGTGTCGGGAGTAGTTGGGAGTCCTCGAGCCGTGTGGACCAATGAAAAGCCGGCGCTGTTCCACCACTCGGGAGGGAACCAAGCAGAAGATTCCTGGCTTCAGTGCCCGGGAGTGGGGGTTCCGGGAGGGCACTAAGTGGAAGGTCCTCATGGTCAGCACCTGGGGGTGGAGGTTCTGGGCATAGCAGCTGCTCCAGAGAGGGCATGGCGGAATACGGGGAGTGCTGGTGAAGGAGGCCCAGGAGCAGGTCGGCGCTTGCAGCGCCCGGCACAGGGGAACTCTTCCTACCAGCTCCTGTGCTGTATATGGTCTCCTGGTGCTCCTTTGGCTCCGCCGGGGCTGGAGTGCCGCTGCTAGCATCCGGTGCTGCTCTCCGCCGTGCTGCCAACTTCTCTAGCAGCTCGCTCCTCCATTTGGTGACCGCTGCTTGCTGGGCCCATTCCACTTGTTGGCTCAGCTCCAGGACTTCTTTCTGGAGGAACTCCGCATCCTCCGGGGATAGTTTTCCAGCTTCTCCATCCAGGGTGAGGGGAGTCGCTGGCCACTGCAGCAGGCCAGAGGCGGAGGCTTGGTCCTGGCGTCCGTCCATGCTGGCTGCCGGGTGCAGTCTGTCTAGACTGGTTAAGACCACACCCTGTCTCCATTCCTTCTCTCCCCCTCCTCTCCTCTTTCGGGGGCGGTCCCATGGCAATCTGCTGTCGGTCACTCCTTGCGACGTCCTCCCTGCCTTGACGGACACATCTATGCGGACAGTCACTGTTGCAAGGGGCAGGGTGTGCTTTTGGCGCCATTCTGGGACCTGGCCCACGATGGGAGGTTCCATATTGTTGTCTTTGATCTTGCACATAATGGCGCCCGTTCTTCTGGGGCGGGTGCAACATTCAGTATCATAACACAGTTCTTTAGGTACACTTTACCCGCCAATAACGGGTTGGTCATGTATCCTGCTCGTGACGCCACAGCTGACGCGCCCCCTGGGCCGTAGGGTACTCGGCAGCCGGGCCTCTGTGGATGCCGGTGAGGGATATCATGGTGGCTGGCCCGGTCCATGACCCAGGGCGGTCAGTAAAAGGGGGATATTTATAGGGGATTTGGAAAAGTTTGTGACGCCACCTGTCGAATGTGGCTAGAGGGTGCTGCCACTGCGGAGCAGTCCTCTGGAGCTGGTGTTACGGCAGCAGGGATGGTGTGGCTCTCCACAGGTAGAGTTAGCTCCAGGGCAGTGTAGGGGTGAATGGGGGATGCGGGTGAGACACGGCAGGACAGTCCCGGAGGAAAGACGGACACTCACACGGGGGTAAGCTTCAGTACCTTTACTAGTGATGATGCATGCACGGTCCAGGGTACTCCGGACGAAGGGCGCGTTTTTGGACTCTCCCCAGTGAACGGGTATAGGGCCTCCTGATCCGTGGCTTTACTCGTTAAGCTTCTGGCCTGCCTGGAACTAGGCCTAGCTTGGTTACTGTCTCTCTTTGCACCTGCTGACCTGGTGATAGGGCCTTCTCTTGGAGATCACTCTCCCTGGTTGCTGGGGCCTCCGTTACTCCTAACTCTGGTACTGTAATCAGTGCTTGGTGACCCTGGGACCTGTAGTCCTCCAGGGGTTCCGATGGTTCCTACTGGGTGTAAAGGGTCCCTGTAGGCGCGGACCCGGTGTCCGGTATATATCTCGGGGTGAGCCTGGTATGCTCCTCTGCCCCCTCGCTACTTCTTCCTTCTCTCTCGCCTTCGGCCACTCAGGGCCCTCACTAGGCCTTCACACGTGCTGTAGGCCTTGGCTCGCCTAAGCACAGCAGCCAGCTTGCTGCCTCTTCACTGCTCTCTGAGCGTCAGCACGCTCTCTGCTCAACTCTGAGCTCACTACTCACACTAACTTCTAACTGAACTAACTGAGCAGCCTGGCTCCACCCTCCCTATATATGTCCCTAACGGGCTCCCTCTGCTGGTTTGAGGTGGTAGGGTGGAGGTGTGTGAATGTGTGAGGGCCTCTTGTGGAGAAGTCCATCCATGCACCCTTCTGGGTTCTGTGGCACCAATGCACAGCTGGGCGCCACAGATACTCAATACTTTGCAATAAAAGTCAATGGGACTGCTTTTTGAGCATTTTGATAGCGTCTATGCTTTAAGAAATGCTGGCGTTTTATTCCTTATTTAATGGATCTAACCCCTTTGTTACTAAGCCAAATTTTTCATCTGATGTGTCACTTTATGTGGCAAGAACTCTGGAATGTTTCGCCTGCTTGAAAACTGGACATTTTTGATGGCCGTAAAAAGAAAATAGCGTGAAATACATTCACTGGTAAATGTGTCATTTTAACATTTTACTACCTTGTCTGCCCATGTGGTGTGTGGCACATCATCAGACACATACATACAGTGCTGAAAAGACATGGGAACAGCATGGGGAAGACCCCTGGAAGCATCTCTGACTCCTAGGTCACTGCCTAAAACCGTGGTCATCGGATGTGATCCTATATTACTGCAGTAATAATACAGACATTTTTGGCAACGTGACAAATATTAAACTCCATTTAAAATGGTAAGCCAAACCAGGCCACAAAAAAGTCCACGATAGGTCAGAAATAGCAAACAATCCTAAACAAGAACATGACCACCATACAAGATTGACAATAAAAGATTTTAAACTTTATTAACCAATTGATTAAAAAAGAACATGATAGACATATAAACAAGGACAGATGACATGATTGGAACAGGTATAAATCTGGGGACATTCCATAAAATAGAAAAATGTGGTGGTACACAATAGAAAAATATTGCACACTGCCCTCAATCAGAAATAAATCAGACTGGTTGTCACAATACTATGCATAACAATCCACGGTACCATCCTGAACAGTGGGAACTGCTTCCATTAGGCTGCTGAACACAACTACACAGTGTGGCAAGACGACTCACTTGGCTGCGGTCGGAAGTGGACACAGGAACGGTTTCGGCTGAAGGTGTATTTTAACAGCATAAAGCACTGCAGACTTCAGCAAAATAAAACTTAGCCTTGCTGGCATAAAAGTAAAACAAAAAGACAAGGGATAACACTGTCCATGTGTGTAGAGGTTCGACTGCACTTTGCAGCAAACTTCAACTCCTCCTGAGCTGAGATTTCACAGCCTGGAGACTTCACTCTCCAGACTCAACAACAACAGAAAAAAAACCAGGACTGATCATTTAAACTTGCTCAGCTGCACCCTGAGGGGAGGTATGGTGAATGACGTCTCTCCTTTCTAAATGTCATTCACACCAAACCACTCCCTTCACAATGGTGAGTTAAACCCCCAACATATAACATTCTGGAGAATAATTGTAAGTTCAGTTCACTAAGGCTAGTAGCCGTAGCGAAACATACCTCCCCTCACATATAACACCAGTGACTCTGGCACAACAGATAGATAGGCACAAGATGAAAATGCTTCAAAGATGCAGTCCTAGTTCTATCCATGCGGTGGACACAGAAGAGATCAATATGAAGGATCCGTGTCACAAATTCTTAGTTAGTGCCACAAACTACAAAAAGATATTCTTAACAGTTATTACATTTTCCGTAAATTGAGTGCAGGACTTCTATGACAAGTCAACCAAAAGTAGCTTAAGATCCTCCTTTGTGAGACATATCTAATTAAGTTCACATAGATAAAATGCAAGAACTTATATAAAGTGCTGCATGCTATAGTAGCTAGGGATGTAAACCAGAAAGTCATTAGGCATACTGATAAATTCTGCATACATGAATTGCAACGTGCCCAATAATATAAAGTGCTGTGTACTGTTATGGTAAAAACTCTATGTCACAGAAAGCAAAAAATACATTACCCTCTAAGGAAGCATTTTCATCTTGTGCCTATCTACCTGTGTAGTTGCGTTTAGCAGCCTAATGGAAACAGTTCCCACTGTTCAGGATGGTATCGTGGATTATTATGCATAGTGACAATCAGTCTGATTTATTTCTGATTCAGGGCATTGTGAAATATTTTTCTATTGTGTACAACCCCATGTTTGTATTTCATGGAATGTCCCCAGCTTTATACCTGTTCCAATCATGTCATCTGTCCTTGTATATATGTCTATCATGTTCTTTTTTAATCAATTGGTTAATAAAGTTTAAAATCTTGCATGGTGGTCGTGTTCTTGTTTAGGATTGTTTTCCATTTAAAATGGGCAAGGCTCATGGCAAGGGATGGGGAAGTGGACGTAATGGTGATGGTGCATGCAGAGGCAGAGGTCATGGGCAAGATTAAACTGTGCCTGCTGAGGGAGCACAACAAACATCCACATCATGTTGAACTACCTTCCTGTCCCAATTTGTAGGGGGCCGCAGAACACCACTATTGAAGCCAGAGCAGTATGAAAAGGTTGTTGGGTGGATAGCAGATAATGCTTCCAGTTAGTTTGCCACCACCACCACCACCCTGTCTTCCACATGGTCCAGTCTCAGTAGCCAATAGCCTGGACCACATTATTATTATTACTTTAGCGCCATTTATTCCATGGCGCTTTACATGTGAAAAAGGGGTTTACATCGAAAAAACAATTACAATAATCTTGAACCAAAATGTGACAGCAACTGGTACATGAGAGGAGAGGACCCTGCCCGCAAGGGCTCACAGTCTAGAAGGGATGGGAGAGGATACAATAGGTGAGGATAGAGCTGGTCGTGCAGCGGTATGGTGGAGTGAGGGTTACTGCAGGTTGTACGCTTGTTGGAAGAGGTGGGTCTTTAGGTGCCTTTTGAAGGTTTCAACATTAGGCGAGAGTCTGAAATGTTGGGGTAGAGAGTTCCAGAGAAGGGGGGGGGGATGCATGAGAGAAATCTTGTATGCGATTGTGGGAAAAGGAGATAAGAGGGGAGTAGAGAAGGAGATCTTGTGAGGATCGGAGGTTGCGTGCAGGTATGTACCGGTAGACTAGGTCAAAGATGTATAGAGGAGACAGGTTGTGGATGGCTTTGCATGCCAAGGTTAGGATTTTGAACTGGAGTCTCTGGCAATGGAGAGCCAGTGAAGAAATTGACAGAGAAGAGAGGCCAGGAAATAGCGGGGAAACAGATGGATTAGTCGGGCAACAGAGTTCAGGATAGATTGGAGAGGTGCGAGAGTCTTAGAAAGGAGGCCACAGAGCAGGAGGTTGCAGTAATCAAGGCTGGAAATGATGAGGGCGTGCACTAGTGTTTTTGTAGATTCGTGGTTGAGGAATGTGCGAATCCATGAGATTTTTTTTTACTTGGAGTCGGCATATTCCTCACCCTGATCCTCCTTTCTCCCACCATTCTGAGTGCCCTGAGACAACTGATCTCACACTTGACAATATGAAGAGCTGTTTTGTTCATCTTTCCATTTATAGATTCTGGCCTCTCGCTCAGTCTGCTCTGAAGTGGAAAGAGCTAGGATATGTGGTTTGAAGGAGAGATTATAGTCCAGGGTTACTCCAAGAGCTGTTTACTTTTCCATTTATAGATTTGGGCCTCTAGCCCGATCTGCTTTAAGCAGTGCAACAGAAGATCGCATGTAGCGATGCCCAAATATTTGAGCAACCATGGTCACCCGAAGGTGACGGTGGGAAAGTGCAATTACTATTGCAAAAAGTGGATGATGATGAGACACAATGTACAGAAAGTCAGGAGGAGGATCAGGGTGCGGAAGTGGAAGACGAAGAGGTGGACGATGAAGTCACTGACCCAACCTGACAAGGGGACATGCAGAGCGAGGACAACAGCACACAGGGGGAGGGAGGTGTTGCAACACAACAGGCACAACAAGCAGTGTGGTGGCCACAGACACAAGGTGGGCAATTGTTCCTCGGAGCACCAACATGACAGACGTTGCCAGTACAACTGTTAGTCTTTAAAAAAGAACCAGACTCGGGAAGACCTGTTTAGATAACCCCAAAAAGGCAACATCTACCAGGCCAGCATCAGTAAGAGCATCCAAACTACCAGCCTGACCACCACCAGCATGCTCAGGCACATGACAGCAAAGCACCTGACTAGCTGGGCCGAACGTCAGGGTAAAGAAACAGTGTCTGCGGGTGACACCACTGCATCTTCCGCTGTTGTGTGTTCACGCCAATTCCCTGTCCATGGCGCATGGGAAGATGCCTCCCACCCTGCATCTGTCGTTGACCACTTGCAACCATCACCATCAATGTCCTTGTCCCAGCACAGCATTCAGTTGTCCCTACTCCAGTCCTTGGAATGCAAATGCAAATATGCAGCCTTACATCCACCCACCCACAGGCCGCAATACTAAACTGCCACATTTCTGGACTGCTTGCACTAGAAATTTAGCCTTTTAGGCTTCTGGAGGCATAAGCTTTTGCAACCTCATGGCAACAGCTGGCCCTCGGTACTCAGTCCCCAGCTGCCACTATTTCGCCTAGTGTTGTCCCCGCCTTATACAAGCTCGGGTCCCAGAACAATACCCGTACTCTCACCAGCGCAGCTAGTGGGAAAGACCGCCTAACAACAAACATGTGGACAAGTGATTGTGGCCAAGGACAGTTCATCTCACTGACACATCACTGGGTTAATATTGTGGAAGCCAGGACCCTGTGGGACCCTGGGACGGAAAACATCTTCCCGACTCATAGGATTGCAGGCACTGGGTCAATCAAGCTTCAACACAATGTTCACAAGGAAGATAGCAGCAGTAGTCGGTCTCCTAGTCAATGAGCAAATTATTCATGATGATAGAGGCCACCATCTCTTTAGCTTTCTGGTACTTTTCTATAGGACTGAGCTTGTCTCCAACCAGGCAGGAATATTTCCAGTGAATAATGGCACAACGCAATGGTATTAGCAGTAGTGTTGAGCCACCCCCGTAGTGTTCGAGTTCGGTTCGGTTCGTCGAACACCCGTGTGTTCGCCGAACTGTTCGTCGAACTGTTCGTCGAACACCGTTAAAACCAATGGCAGGCAAACAAAAACACATAGAAACACATAGAAAACACCTTCAAAGGTGTCCAAAAGCTGACAAACTGCTCAGAAGACATAACTAACACATGGAAAAGTGACAAGTACATATAGTCATGCGAAAATAATAGAGGTGGAGGAGTAAAAGGAGGGGGAGACACAGATATAGGCATGTCATGCCCTTCTAAAATCCAAAAAGTGAGAAGCCGACACGGCCAGTCCGCTTCTGCCCGTGCCACCTCCATGTCGCCGGGTTTGTGCCAGAGCCGCGGTGAACCCTGACGGCCAGCCCCCCTCTCCCAATACTGGTGCCTCTCCGCTGGTGGGTCGAGCGAGCCCCCCTGTGGTGGAGGCAGCTCTAAGCTTTTTAATTTAAATTGTCTCTCTAATTTGAATGAATACACTTTAAATCCATTTACAAGGATCTATTGGAGGGCAAGTCTCATGCCAGCAGCCGCGGTAATTCCAGCTCCAGTAGCGTCCACTAAAGCTGCTGCAGTTAAAAAGCTTTTATAAGGATCGAGCTCGGCTGTCCACCGCAAGGCATCCTACTGCCAGTCCCAGCCCCTATGCCTTGGGGTGCCTCCTGATGCTCTTCACTAAGTATCCCATGGTCCCGAAGCATTTCCTTTGAAAAAATTAAGTGTCTAAACTACAGGTGGTGCAGCTTGCTTAACAGCCGGGATAATCCGCTGACTAGCAGACACTGCTACTAGGCACAAAGTATTTCCTGGGCTAGATGCAGTTAAAAAATTGTAATTAGATACTCTCGTTGGATGCTGAGAAAGCATTCCATAGAGTCTCCTGGCACGCCATATATGATTCTCTTAAAAAGCTTGGGGTAGGGGTCTAGGGGACCCTTTTATAGCCAAAATCACGGCCCTGTATCGCAATACGTCACCTAGGCTGAAGATAAATGGAACTGTAGCACCCTGAGGGCTCGGTTGCTACAGACGTATTGCACCTCACCCAGAGGTGTGATATCTCACTCTCAGGTAAGGATGGAGTGTGGATCAGGACCCGACACCTGCATGCATTACACCACATTGCCGTGGGGCAGGGCGACCAATATGCCCCTGAGATGGGCACGACAGTCCCTGTCCCTGGCTGGAGTGGGGGGAGGGAACACTGAGGAAGGGGAACCCTGTAGTGCAGGAGCAGGGAGGAAGCAGTTCCTGGGTGCATTGAGAAGGGAGTATAAAAGGTGGGCACCATCTTAGTTCAGTGCAGAGAAGTCTGAGCAGAAGTGGCAGGGAGCAGGGGCTCTGCAAGAGCTCTGCTCCGGAGGCGGGCCTAGTAACAGAGGCCCAGGCCTGGAAGAGGGAGAAGGAAGGAAGAGGAGCGGAGAAGGCTCCAGGAACGAGGAATGAAGGGATCCCAGGGGTGCGGACGGGTGAGTCGCCACCGCACGCCCGAATCCACCTGCGTGGAGGGGTCAGGCCAAAGGGGGAGACCGGTCCCCGAACTAGTGGAGGCAGGAAACTACCCTCAGCTAGAAACCGGAGGCTCTGACATTTTATGTGGCGCAGCCCCTCGCTACACCCGCTAGGAAGGCACCACATAGGGTCAGGGAAACTGGCGCCAAGTTTACCAAGAGGAGGCCCGAGGCAGCCGGACAGAAGTGTTGGTAAGAAAGGCCAGACAAAGGACACACAAAGGGGGTCCTGTGAAGTGCTCCAAAGTTATCTGGGAGTTGTCTGAGCCCCTCACCTGGTGAGCACAGTACGACGTGGGCAGCCGTTACCTGCAGACGTGGTCTGGATAATAAGAACTGTGAGTAAAGGCCCTGAACTGCATCACTGACTCCGTGTCGTTACTGCTGCTGCCCTGCACCATCACCCCCATCCTCCGCATACACTGCCCTGAGGCTATACTCCTCCCGTGGGGAGTTATGCTACGCTCTGCTGCACCCACAACACCAGCCTCAGCGGTCTGCCCTGTAGCGGCGGTTCACTCTGACCGCAATCCACGGGTGGCGTAGTCGGACATTTAAACATCAAAACCACATAAATAGTTCCGCCACTGGTTTGACCGCCCTGAGCCACGGAACCGGGTCGCCGCCACGAAGACTACAACCACCAGCATCCACCAAAAAGGGTCCGGCTCCGGGTGTCCCAAGGCCCAGGGGGTGCGTCAGAACATTTTCATCACCTTTCACAATCACCAATGGGACAAGGCAGTGATGTCCTCTGTCCCCTCTCTTATACATCCTAGTGACGGAGCACCTGCTCTCATCAATTCGCCATAACCCCAATATTAGGTGGATTGAGGTGGGAGGCACCGAGTACAAGTGCTCTCTATTTGCTGATGATGTCCTAGTATATATCACTCAATCACATATATCCATCCATGCTGTTATGGCTGAAATAGATCACTTTGTTACATGGTAAAATTTTAAAATCAATGCAGCGAAGTCTGAGGCCCTCGATGTCTCCCTCCCCAAATCCATATAGGATTCCATCCAGTCCAACTTTCCCTTTGCCTGGCCCTCACAGGGTATCAAATACTTAGGAATTCCTATTCATAGAGACCTCTCCCATCTATGTTATCTTAATTTTGGGCCCTTTATTGAACAACTCCATACAGACCACGGTTGGCAAGTTAGAACTGTAAGATTCACTACGTGAACCACTGGTGTTTTGTGGAAAAGCACATGTACACTGCGTTCCAAATTATTATGCAAAAAGTGTTTAGGAGTGATAAGGGAAGAATTTGTTTGTTTGTCAGTTAAACTCATTGAAGGTGATGTGTGTCAGGGCTCTTTATATCACTGTAAGCAATTGCAGACACCTGTGCTAATTAGTTTGGCAGGTGTGTCCAATGAAAGGCAAGACTACTTAAGAAGGCTCTCTCACATTATTAAGCAGCCTACATTTTCTGCCAAAATGGGAAAGAAAAAGGATGTGTCGGCTGCTGAGAAGCAACAAATTGTGGAGTGGAGTGTTTAGGTCAAGGCATGACTACAATCAACATTGTGCGATGATCAGGCAATCAAGAAGTATGTAGCTGATTCACAGTACACACGTGTGCGTGCTGATAAGGGCAAATTGAGGACTCTTTCCTACAGGCAATTACGTCAGGTTGAAAGAGCAGCGGCAAAAAAGCCTTGTCATAGCAGCAGACAAGTTTTTGAAGCTGCTTGTGCCTCCAACGTCCCCCGAACAACAAGATGCAGGGTCCTTCAGAGGTTTGCAGCTGTGCATGCGCCATCCTGTCGACCTCCTCTATCCACTTCACACAAGCAGAAACGGCTCCAGTGGGCCAAACATTACATGAAGACTGATTTCAAAACTGTTTTGTTCACGGATGAGTGCCGTGCAGCGCTCGATGGTCCAGATGGATGGAGTGGAGGATGGCTGGTTGATGGACACCCCACGCAAACACGGCTACAGTGCCAACAAGGAGGAGGTGGAGTAATGTTTTGGGCTGGAATCATGGGGAGAGAGATTGTCGGCCCCTTTAGGATCCCTGAAGGCGCTAAAGATGAACTCCATAATGTATGTGGATTTTCTCAAACAGCACTTCCTGGTTCAAGAAGAAGAACCGTGTATTTCACAGCAAGATCATTTTTCTGCATGATAATGCACCATCTCATGCTGCACATAAAACATCTGCATCTCTGGCTGATATGGGCATAAAAGGGGACAAACTTATGGTGTGACCCCCATGCTCCCCTGACCTCTACCCCATTCAGAACCTTTGGAGCATCATTAAAAGGAGTGTCTATGATGGCGGGAGGCAGTTCACATCTAAGCAACAGCTCTGGGAGGGTATTCTGTCCTCATGCAAAACAATTGAAGCAGAAACCATCCAAAACCTGACAAATTCAATGGACGAGAGAGTTCAGAAGCTCCTTTCGAACAAGGGGTCCTATGTGAAAATGTAACATCACCTAGAATAAAGTTTTGAGTTGAAAACTGTTTGATTTCAGTTTCTAACAACCTGCTAATGCTTATAATTTCAAAAATGACCATCTTTTTTGTCTTTATTAAAATGAAAAGGTTGATCGAAAAGTTTGGGGGATCTAAGAGTGTGGCAACCCAGTAGTCATGATTACTTCGAATTCTGACAATATGAGGGTCATGCTGCAGGTAGTGCAGCAAGAAGGCACTTATGTGCCTTGCGCATCTCGGAGCCCCAAAATTATTTTCCGGGCTAGATGCAGCTAAAAATTATTTTTAATTTTAAATCTGGTGAAGCTTTAGTATAGATGGCCTAATAGGATCAGTGCTGCACACTGCTACAAAGCCCAAATTATTTTCCAGTCAAGATACAGATAAACATGATTAGTAATTTGAAAGCTTAAAACGGTTGGTAGGGTGATTTTAACCAATCATCAAGCTTTTACTCTCCCCAGGATGACACAGGGGTAGAAAAGTCGTTTCGGATCCATGATTTGTTCATCTTTATGAACGTGAGTCTGTCTACATTATCAGTGGAGAGCCGCGTGCGCTTATCTGTCAGCACACCACCAGCAGCGCTGAACACACGTTCAGACAGAACGCTGGCTGCGGGGCATGACAAGATCTCCAAGGCGTAAGTGGCTAGCTCCGGCCATTTATCCAGATTGGAAGCCCAAAAAGAGCAAGGGTCCAGTGACACAGTCGTGGCTTCAATGTTTACTTGGAGATACTCCTGTACCATCGTCTCTAGGCGTTGACTATGTGTCAGACTTCTTGTCTCCTGTGGCCTTGCAAAGGATGGGCTAAAAAAGTGGTGAAATAATTCCGCAAAATTGATGTTACCAGCAGATACTGTGGTTCTGTTACGGTTTGAGTGCTGAACACTTGACGGTCCCACGGTTGGCAAGTTGGAACTGTGAGATTCACTACGTGCACCACTGGTATTTTGTGGAAAAGCACATGTAAGATTCTGCAACAGTCTCTGCTGATACTCCTGCATGCGTGCATCCCTTTCTATGGCAGGAATAATTTCTGCAAATTTACTTTTGTACCGGGGATCTAACAGTGTGGCAACCCAGTAGTCAGGATTATTTCTAATTCTCACAATTCGAGGGTCATGTTGCAGGTAGTGCAGCAAGAAGGCAATCATGTGTGTTGCGCATCCAGGAGCACCAAGTCCCTGTTGTGTTGGTGGCGAGGTAACAATCATGCTTCCTTCCTCTGTCCTCTCCCCCCAACCTCGCACAACAGAAATGTGATCAAGGTCTCCCTCATCTGATGAGTCTTCCATCAGTTCGTCCTCCACTTCTTCCTGGGCTCCTGCACCTTCCTCACTAGTTTGGCTGCTACCATACACCCTGGTAAAACCATCTCCCCCACCCTCACATGCCTGCCGCCTTGGTGCTGCCGACCGTCTGGACCTTGCAGATGTTAGCCCTTCCGCATACAACTCCTCCTCCTCTACTTACTCCACCTCCTCTTGTGCCACCACCTGACTCCGAATTCTGTTTAACATGTGCTCCAGCATGTAAATCACCGGAATAGTCATGCTGATAATGGCATCGTCAGCACTAAACATCTTCGTCGCCATTTCAAAACTGTGCAGAAGGGTGCATAGGTCCCTGATCTGAGACCACTCCTCCAGCGTGATTTGCCCCACCTCTGAATCTCGTTGGCCCAGGCTATACGTCAGAACGTATTGCACCAGGGCTTGTCGGTGCTGCCACAGTCGCTGCAACATGTGCAGAGTTGAATTCCACCGGGTAGGCACATCGTATTTTAGCCGGTGAAGTGGCAGGCCCAACGACTTCTGTAGAGATGTAAGTCGCTGAGCTGCGGGATGCGAACGGCGGAAGTGAGCACACAGCGACCGTGCCCTCTGCAGAAGGCCATCTAGTCTGGGATAGTGGGCTAAAAATTGCTGGACAACCAGGTTCAACACGTGAGCCATACAAGGCACGTGTGTGACATTGCCCCGGCGAAGGGCCGCACCCAGGTTTGCAGCATTGTCGCACACGGCCTTCCCTGGTTTCAGGTCCAGTGGAGACAACCATTCATGAAATTGGTTCTCCAGAGCTGACCACAACTCCTCAGCTGTGTGACTCACATTTCCCAGACATTTCAATGTAAAAACCGCCTGATGACGTTGAGCCCTACTGCCAGCATAGTAAGGAGGTGTGCAGGATCCCTTCTGCGCAGTTAGAAAGCTTGTGGCATGACCAGATAGGCTTTGGGTGCAGGTGGAAGACCGAGAGGAGGTTGAGGAGGCAGAAGCAGTGGAGGAACTTTAACATAAAGAGGATTGACGCACAACTCGTGGGGACGGCAAGACTTGGACAGCAGCCCCTTGTCCTGCTGTCACCATAGTTACCCAGTGCCCAGTCAGCGACATGTAACGCCCCTGTCCATGCCTACTCGTCCAAGTGTCTGTGGTGAAATGCACCCTGTCACACACAGAGTTTCTCAAAGAAGCGGTGATGTTATGTGCGACATGCTGGTGGAGCGCAGGCACACCTTTCTTTGAGAAGTAGTGCCGACTGGGCATCTGGTACTGGGGCACTGCGACGGACATAAGGTCTCGAAAATCCTCTGTGTCCACCAGGCGGAAAGACAGCATTTCTGTAGCCAAGAGCTTGCAGATGGTGAAATTCAACCTCTTAGCTTTCTCATGGCTAGGAGGAAATGGTCTTTTACTTGTCCACATCTGAGGGACCGAGGGCTGGCTATTGTGCTTAGACGGGGTTGATAAGGGTGTCCCCGGCAAACTGCCGGTCTGTGAGGAAGATGCAGGCGGACATGTTAGGTTGCCTTGATCCAAAGGTGGTGCTATCGATGTCGGACAGCGCTCAACACCAGCTGGTGTTACCACCTCCAAAGAAAATGATGACCTGCCAATCACGCTGGCTGTTGCGGGTAAAGAGGTGGCAGGTCTGCGCCCCAAAACAGGTGTGACTGCTGTCCCCCCAGTCACAGAGGATGAAGAGGCCGCAGATGCACAAGATATGGCAGACGGTGGTTGGCCCGGCCGGCTAGGCCGCATTGTAGCACACTGAGCTTCCCACTGCAACTTATGCTTCATGTCCATGTGCCGGTTCATGCATGAAGTACTCAAACTATGTATTTTTTGGCCTCTACTTAGATTTTGCTGACAAATGTTACAGATAACACGAGTTGGGTCATCTTTATCGATCTGAAAAAATGCCCGGGCTATGCAAGGCTTAGCACCCATGCGACCTGAAGAGCCACCACGACTTGTGGTGAGAGGCAGAGTTGTGTTTGAGGATGCAGTTGTTGACGTGCTTCCAGTACTACGTCTCTGTCTAGGAAGGCGCAACGTGACCTCGTCGTCACTAGCATCTTCCTCCACCTCCTCTGCTGACCTCATCTCTTGGCTGACTGTGGGTTGACAGTAAGTGGGATCTCCGACCTCATCATCATCACCCTGTGCGTTATCACACCCGTCGTCCTCAGAGCCAACCTGTTCCTGCCCTGACAAAAAACTAAAGTTGTCGCTCCAATCAGGTATTTGAGTCTTATCATCGTCTTCCTCATTGTCTCCACCAACAGGAGTTACAGTTTGGGAATGAGGGTCTACATTATGGTCAGAACCTTCTGCGTCTGGTCCTGGATCCGACTCATAAAGATTCTGGGCATCAGTGCAGATCATTTCCTCGTCTGGATTCACAGAAGCGCTGGAGTCGACCTCTGATTCCCAGGCTATAGTATGAGTAAACAGCTCTGCAGACTCAACCATCTGTTCTACCTCATACTCAGACGGGCAGCTGGAGATTTGGGAGCTGTGAGGAAGCAAGTGCGATTTGGGTGACACCTTTGAGGACTGGAGTATTTGTGATGTTGAAGTTGATGTGGAGGAGAGCCCACTTAAAGGAGCACTTGATATCCGTTGAAGCACCTGCTGTTTTTGTGCCTCATCTGGAATTTGTAGCGATTGGCGTGGCCGTAAGAAAGGGATCTTATCATATTGTCCGCTAAAAGAAGTAGACATTTTAGTTTGGCTGGAAGATGGTCTTTCTTCTGCAGATGTTACTGTTGCTTTAACACCTACCCCACGGACACAACCTTTTTTCCCCTTCCCAACACGCCTATTCCCCTTTCCACCAGCAGCAGGCCTTTTTCCACTCATTTTGGTGGTTAACTGATTCACAACTCTGGAGTTGTTTGCACAAAAAAACAATGGATGGTAACCGAGCAGAGCTGAGTGGCCAAACTGTGGTATTAGGCCAAAACTATTGGCTGGGTTAGATGCAGAAAAAAATTATTTTGAATTTGCAACCTGATGGAGGTCAGTATAGATGGATTAATAGAACAAGACCCACACACAGCTAGAAGCCCAATATTTTTTCAGAGGTAGATGCAGGAAAAAAATATATTCAGTTTGCAACCTGATGGAGGTCAGTATAGATGGACTAATACAACAAGTCCCACACACAGCTAGAAGCCCAAATATTTTTTCAGAGGTACTGTAGATGCAGATAAAAATTAGTTTTAATTTGCAACCTGATGGAGGTCAGTATAGATGGACTAATAGAGAAAGTCCGACACACTACTAGAAGGCCAAATATTTTTTCAGAGCTAGATGCAGAAAAAAATTATATTCAGTTTGCAACCTGATGGAGGTCAGTATAGATGGATTAATAGAACAAGACCCACACACAGCTAGAAGCCCAATATTTTTTCAGAGGTAGATGCAGAAAAAAATATATTCAGTTTGCAACCTGATGGAGGTCAGTATAGATGGACTAATACAACAAGTCCCACACACAGCTAGAAGCCCAATATTTTTTCAGAGGGAGATGCAGAAAAAAATATATTCAGTTTGCAACCTGATGGAGGTCAGTATAGATGGACTAATACAACAAGTCCCACACACAGCTAGAAGCCCAAATATTTTTTCAGAGGTACTGTAGATGCAGATGAAAATTAGTTTTAATTTGCAACCTGATGGAGGTCAGTATAGATGGACTAATAGAGAAAGTCTGACACACTACTAGAAGGCCAAATATTTTTTCAGAGGTAGATGCAGAAAAAAATATATTCAGTTTGCAACCTGATGGAGGTCAGTATAGATGGACTAATAGAGAAAGTCCGACACACTACTAGAAGGCCAAATATTTTTTCAGAGCTAGATGCAGAAAAAAATTATATTCAGTTTGCAACCTGATGGAGGTCAGTATAGATGGATTAATAGAACAAGACCCACACACAGCTAGAAGCCCAATATTTTTTCAGAGGTAGATGCAGAAAAAAATATATTCAGTTTGCAACCTGATGGAGGTCAGTATAGATGGACTAATACAACAAGTCCCACACACAGCTAGAAGCCCAATGTTTTTTCAGAGGTAGATGCAGAAAAAAATATATTCAGTTTGCAACCTGATGGAGGTCAGTATAGATGGACTAATACAACAAGTCCCACACACAGCTAGAAGCCCAAATATTTTTTCAGAAGTACTGTAGATGCAGATAAAAATTAGTTTTAATTTGCAACCTGATGGAGGTCAGTATAGATGGACTAATAGAGAAAGTCCGACACACTACTAGAAGGCCAAATATTTTTTCAGAGGTACTGTAGATGCAGATAAAAATTAGTTTTAATTTGCAACCTGATGGAGGTCAGTATAGATGGACTAATAGAATGATGCTATGCCCAAAAGATTTTACTTCACTAGGTGCAGTAAAAAAATTAGTTTTCTATACACAGGTGGTATATCTTGCAACACAGATAGGCTACTCCACTGACTAACACACTCTGCAATAGGCCAAAAAGGATTAGCTTTGCTAGATTCAGCCAAATGCTGTGAAAAAAACTTGCACAGCACTGGCACAGACCTGCCTGGCAAAAACTGATAGGAACTGATGTAACCTAGTCCTGAAAAGGACTCCAATTACAATTAGTCTTTACTCCCACAACCTATCTATTTAAGAGCACAGACCTCCCTGATAAAAGTCGTAGGAAATGCTGTAACCTAGTCCTTAAAAGGACTGCAATCACAACTATTCCCTACTCCCAAGCTATCTGTATATTTGTGCGAAAATTGGCTTGAAATTAACAAGGTATAGCGCACACAGCAACAGCGGTGCCGTCTAACACGCAGCTGCAGCAGTGAGAAAATGGTGGCGACGGGGAAAATGGCTTGGTCTTATAGGGCAAGGACATGTGACATACACTGCCAATGACACATGCCCTTGCTTGTGTGAAAAAAAGCACTTCGCTCCGTGTGTGCGCTGCTGATAGGCTGACAGATTGCACCTCCCCACTGCAAATGCGGGAAAGAGAAAAAAAAATGGAGATCTTCATTGTTCCTGCAGAGATCCATCCCCTGCCCCTCCCCCCACCCCGCTGTACACTCAAACTGCGTATTAACATTAATTTTCATCATTACTGAGAAAAAATCCAGTTATAATTTTGGTGCACGAACAGTTATCGAACATAACCTCGAACAGCCAAATTTTTCTCAAATTGTTCGTGTTCGCCGAACGGCTCGAACACCGCCCAAAACAGCTCGAATTTGAGATTGGCGAACAGTTCGAGTAGAACAACGCTCATCTCTAGTCGTGTGTGACAATGGCCGGAACCTGGTGGTGGAGAAATGACAGCCGGAGTACATACGGTTTACCTGTATGCTAGTCATTTCATCCGACATAAAGAATATGGCTGTGGTGAAATACAGCTCTCTCCGAGAAGCAGCCCTGGCTAACAAAAGTCTGTGTGAAAGTTCCCGGACACTCTATGGCTGCTTTTTTACTTTGGATTGGATGTGCTTATGCACATTATTTATCAAAATGCATTGCAGATCAGGCCATTGCCCAACTCTGTAGTCATGAAATTCAAGGCGCAAAGAAAGATCTTTGTGTGTCGAAGCACCACCGAGAAGTGTGAGCTGATGTTGAACGGGCTGCCATTGCTTATGCAACAAGCTGCATTAGCGGACTTCCCGGGAGAAATGACAGCTGGAGTAAATACGGTTTCCCTCTATGCCAGTCCTTTCACTGAGCTAAAGAATATGGCTGTGGTGAAATACAACTCTCACTGACAAGCAGTGTCAGACTGAAGAACATTGGGCCCACCAGAGGATTTGATTCTCTGAGGGCCCACCTTTCTTCCCCACTCAAGAGCCCCATAGCAGCTGCAAGGTTTGCACTATGAACTCTCCTCTAGGAGAAGCCAGGGCCCGGCTCTAGGAGTCTCCGGTTCTCTGGTGGGCCCGTCCAACCCTGCCGAGAAGCAGCCCTGGCTAAGAAAAGTCTGTGGCAAGGTTCTCGGACAGTCTATGGCTGCTTTTTTACTGCGGACTAGCTCCAGCAATCTATAAGATACCTTCTCTTGCTCCCAATTGACCAGCGTATCCAGTTCAAACTACTAACACTGACCTACAAAGCCATCCATAACCTTTCTCCTCCGTACATCTGTGAACCAATCTCCCGTATATTCCCTTATGTAATCTCCGGTCTAACATGCTGGAGAAACTTGCTCCTACTGCCACTCAGTATCTTCAGCTCCTTTTGAGAAACTAATGTATTTGAGCAGCCACTCAGTCTACCAAATAAAATTCCTGAGAAGTAAATTGTGGATGGCTTAGCTTCTGGTACTGGGGGCACTGCTAATTAGAGATGAGCGTTGTTCTACTCGAACTGTTCGCCAATCTCAAATTCGAGCTGTTTTGGGCGGTGTTCGAGCCGTTCGGCGAACACGAACAATTTGAGAAAAATTCGGCAGTTCGAGGTTATGTTCGATAACTGTTCGTGCACCAAAATCATAACTGGATTTTTTCTCAGTAATGATGAAAATTAATGTTAATACGCAGTTTGAGTGTACAGCGGGGTGGGGGGAGGGGCAGGGGATGGATCTCTGCAGGAACAATGAAGATCTCCATTTTTTTTTCTCTTTCCTGCATTTACAGTGGGGAGGTGCAATCTGTCAGCCTATCAGCAGCGCACACACGGAGCGAAGTGCTTTTTTTCACACAAGCAAGGGCATGTGTCATTGGCAGTGTATGTCACATGTCCTTGCCCTATAAGACCAAGCCATTTTCCCCGTCGCCACCATTTTCTCACTGCTGCAGCTGCGTGTTAGACGGCACCGCTGTTGCTGTGTGTGCTATACCTTGTTAATTTCAAGCCAATTTTCGCACAAATATACAGATAGCTTGGGAGTAGGGAATAGTTGTGATTGCAGTCCTTTTAAGGACTAGGTTACAGCATTTCCTACGACTTTTATCAGGCAGGTCTGTGCTCTTAAATAGATAGGTTGTGGGAGTAAAGACTAATTGTAATTGGAGTCCTTTTCAGGACTAGGTTACATGAGTTCCTATCAGTTTTTGCCAGGCAGGTCTGTGCCAGTGCTGTGCAAGTTTTTTTCACAGCATTTGGCTGAATCTAGCAAAGCTAATCCTTTTTGGCCTATTGCAGAGTGTGTTAGTCAGTGGAGTAGCCTATCTGTGTTGCAAGATATACCACCTGTGTATAGAATACCAATTTTTTTACTGCACCTAGTGAAGTAAAATCTTTTGGGCATAGCATCATTCTATTAGTCCATCTATACTGACCTCCATCAGGTTGCAAACTGAATATAATTTTTTTCTGCATCTAGCTCTGAAAAAATATTGGGCTTCTAGCTGTGTGTGGGTCTTGTTCTATTAATCCATCTATACTGACCTCCATCAGGTTGCAAACTGAATATAATTTTTTTCTGCATCTAGCTCTGAAAAAATATTGGGCTTCTAGCTGTGTGTGGGTCTTGTTCTATTAATCCATCTATACTGACCTCCATCAGGTTGCAAACTGAATATAATTTTTTTCTGCATCTAGCTCTGAAAAAATATTGGGCCTTCTAGCAGTGTGTGGGACTTGTTCTATTAGTCCACCTATACTGACCTCCATCAGGTTGCAAACTGAATATATTTTTTTCTGCATCTACCTCTGAAAAAATATTGGGCTTCTAGCTGTGTGTGGGACTTGTTGTATTAGTCCATCTATACTGACCTCCATCAGGTTGCAAACTGAATATAATTTTTTTCTGCATCTAGCTCTGAAAAAATATTGGGCTTCTAGCTGTGTGTGGGTCTTGTTCTATTAATCCATCTATACTGACCTCCATCAGGTTGCAAACTGAATATAATTTTTTTCTGCATCTAGCTCTGAAAAAATATTGGGCTTCTAGCTGTGTGTTGGTCTTGTTCTATTAATCCATCTATACTGACCTCCATCAGGTTGCAAACTGAATATAATTTTTTTCTGCATCTAGCTCTGAAAAAATATTGGGCTTCTAGCTGTGTGTGGGTCTTGTTCTATTAATCCATCTATACTGACCTCCATCAGGTTGCAAACTGAATATAATTTTTTTCTGCATCTAGCTCTGAAAAAATATTGGGCCTTCTAGCAGTGTGTGGGACTTGTTCTATTAGTCCACCTATACTGACCTCCATCAGGTTGCAAACTGAATATATTTTTTTCTGCATCTACCTCTGAAAAAATATTGGGCTTCTAGCTGTGTGTGGGACTTGTTGTATTAGTCCATCTATACTGACCTCCATCAGGTTGCAAACTGAATATAATTTTTTTCTGCATCTAGCTCTGAAAAAATATTGGACTTCTAGCTGTGTGTGGGACTTGTTGTATTAGTCCATCTATACTGACCTCCATCAGGTTGCAAACTGAATATAATTTTTTTCTGCATCTAGCTCTGAAAAAATATTGGGCTTCTAGCTGTGTGTGGGTCTTGTTCTATTAATCCATCTATACTGACCTCCATCAGGTTGCAAACTGAATATAATTTTTTTCTGCATCTAGCTCTGAAAAAATATTGGGCTTCTAGCTGTGTGTGGGTCTTGTTCTATTAATCCATCTATACTGACCTCCATCAGGTTGCAAACTGAATATAATTTTTTTCTGCATCTAGCTCTGAAAAAATATTGGGCTTCTAGCTGTGTGTGGGTCTTGTTCTATTAATCCATCTATACTGACCTCCATCAGGTTGCAAACTGAATATAATTTTTTTCTGCATCTGGCTCTGAAAAAATATTGGGCCTTCTAGCAGTGTGTGGGACTTGTTCTATTAGTCCACCTATGCTGACCTCCATCAGGTTGCAAGCTGAATATATTTTTTTCTGCATCTACCTCTGAAAAAATATTGGGCTTCTAGCTGTGTGTGGGACTTGTTGTATTAGTCCATCTATACTGACCTCCATCAGGTTGCAAACTGAATATAATTTTTTTCTGCATCTAGCTCTGAAAAAATATTGGGCTTCTAGCTGTGTGTGGGACTTGTTGTATTAGTCCATCTATACTGACCTCCATCAGGTTGCAAACTGAATATAATTTTTTTCTGCATCTAGCTCTGAAAAAATATTGGGCTTCTAGCTGTGTGTGGGTCTTGTTCTATTAATCCATCTATACTGACCTCCATCAGGTTGCAAACTGAATATAATTTTTTTCTGCATCTAGCGCTGAAAAAATATTGGGCTTCTAGCTGTGTGTGGGTCTTGTTCTATTAATCCATCTATACTGACCTCCATCAGGTTGCAAACTGAATATATTTTTTTTCTGCATCTAGCTCTGAAAAAATATTGGGCCTTCTAGCAGTGTGTGGGACTTGTTCTATTAGTCCACCTATACTGACCTCCATCAGGTTGCAAACTGAATATATTTTTTTCTGCATCTACCTCTGAAAAAATATTGGGCTTCTAGCTGTGTGTGGGACTTGTTGTATTAGTCCATCTATACTGACCTCCATCAGGTTGCAAACTGAATATAATTTTTTTCTGCATCTAGCTCTGAAAAAATATTGGGCTTCTAGCTGTGTGTGGGTCTTGTTCTATTAATCCATCTATACTGACCTCCATCAGGTTGCAAACCGAATATAATTTTTTTCTGCATCTAGCTCTGAAAAAATATTGGGCTTCTAGCTGTGTGTGGGTCTTGTTCTATTAATCCATCTATACTGACCTCCATCAGGTTGCAAACTGAATATAATTTTTTTCTGCATCTAGCTCTGAAAAAATATTGGCCTTCTAGCAGTGTGTGGGACTTGTTCTATTAGTCCACCTATACTGACCTCCATCAGGTTGCAAACTGAATACATTTTTTTCTGCATCTACCTCTGAAAAAATATTGGGCTTCCAGCTGTGTGTGGGACTTGTTGTATTAGTCCATCTATACTGACCTCCATCAGGTTGCAAACTGAATATAATTTTTTTCTGCATCTAGCTCTGAAAAAATATTGGGCTTCTAGCTGTGTGTGGGTCTTGTTCTATTAATCCATCTATACTGACCTTTATCAGGTTGCAAACTGAATATAATTTTTTTCTGCATCTAGCTCTGAAAAAATATTGGGCTTCTAGCTGTGTGTGGGTCTTGTTCTATTAATCCATCTATACTGACCTCCATCAGGTTGCAAACTGAATATAATTTTTTTCTGCATCTAGCTCTGAAAAAATATTGGGCCTTCTAGCAGTGTGTGGGACTTGTTCTATTAGTCCACCTATACTGACCTCCATCAGGTTGCAAACTGAATATATTTTTTTCTGCATCTACCTCTGAAAAAATATTGGGCTTCTAGCTGTGTGTGGGACTTGTTGTATTAGTCCATCTATACTGACCTCCATCAGGTTGCAAATTGAATATAATTTTTTTCTGCATCTAACCCAGCCAATAGTTTTGGCCTAATACCACAGTTTGGCCACTCAGCTCTGCTCGGTTACCATCCATTGTTTTTTTGTGCAAACAACTCCAGAGTTGTGAATTAGTTAACCACCAAAATGAGTGGAAAAAGGCCTGCTGCTGGTGGAAAGGGGAATAGGCGTGTTGGGAAGGGGAAAAAAGGTTGTGTCCGTGGGGTAGGTGTTAAAGCAACAGTAACATCTGCAGAAGAAAGACCATCTTCCAGCCAAACTAAAATGTCTACTTCTTTTAGCGGACAATGTGATAAGATCCCTTTCTTACGGCCACGCCAATCGCTACAAATTCCAGATGAGGCACAAAAACAGCAGGTGCTTCAACGGATATCAAGTGCTCCTTTAAGTGGGCTCTCCTCCACATCAACTTCAACATCACAAATACTCCAGTCCTCAAAGGTGTCACCCAAATCGCACTTGCTTCCTCACAGCTCCCAAATCTCCAGCTGCCCGTCTGAGTATGAGGTAGAACAGATGGTTGAGTCTGCAGAGCTGTTTACTCATACTATAGCCTGGGAATCAGAGGTCGACTCCAGCGCTTCTGTGAATCCAGACGAGGAAATGATCTGCACTGATGCCCAGAATCTTTATGAGTCGGATCCAGGACCAGACGCAGAAGGTTCTGACCATAATGTAGACCCTCATTCCCAAACTGTAACTCCTGTTGGTGGAGACAATGAGGAAGACGATGATAAGACTTAAATACCTGATTGGAGCGACAACTTTAGTTTTTTGTCAGGGCAGGAACAGGTTGGCTCTGAGGACGACGGGTGTGATAACACACAGGGTGATGATGATGAGGTTGGAGATCCCACTTACTGTCAACCCACAGTCAGCCAAGAAATGAGGTCAGCAGAGGAGGTGGAGGAAGATGCTAGTGACGACGAGGTCAGGTTGCGCCTTCCTGGACAGAGACGTAGTACTGGAAGCACGTCAACAACTGCATCCTCAAACACAACTCTGCCTCTCACCACAAGTCGTGGTGGCTCTTCAGGTCGCATGGGTGCTAAGCCTTGCATAGCCTGGGCATTTTTTCAGATCGATAAAGATGACCCAACTCGTGTTATCTGTAACATTTGTCAGCAAAAGCTAAGTAGAGGCCAAAAAATACAGAGTTTGAGTACTTCATGCATGAACCGGCACATGGACATGAAGCATAAGTTGCAGTGGGAAGCTCAGTGTGCTACAATGCGGCCTAGCCGGCCGGGCCAACCACCGTCTGCCATATCTTGTGCATCTGCGGCCTCTTCATCCTCTGTGACTGGGGGGACAGCAGTCACACCTGTTTTGGGGCGCAGACCTGCCACCTCTTTACCCGCAACAGCCAGCGTGATTGGCAGGTCATCATTTTCTTTGGAGGTGGGAACACCAGCTGGTGTTGAGCGCTGTCCGACATCGATAGCACCACCTTAGGATCAAGGCAACCTAACATGTCCGCCTGCATCTTCCTCACAGACCGGCAGTTTGCCGGGGACACCCTTATCAACCCCGTCTAAGCACAATAGCCAGCCCTCGGTCCCTCAGATGTGGACAAGTAAAAGACCATTTCCTCCTAGCCATGAGAAAGCTAAGAGGTTGAATTTCACCATCTGCAAGCTCTTGGCTACAGAAATGCTGCCTTTCCACCTGGTGGACACAGAGGATTTTCGAGACCTTATGTCCGTCGCAGTGCCCCAGTACCAGATGCCCAGTCGGCACTACTTCTCAAAGAAAGGTGTGCCTGCGCTCCACCAGCATGTCGCACACAACATCACCGCTTCTTTGAGAAACTCTGTGTGTGACAGGGTGCATTTCACCACAGACACTTGGACGAGTAGGCATGGACAGGGGCGTTACATGTCGCTGACTGGGCACTGGGTAACTATGGTGACAGCAGGACAAGGGGCTGCTGTCCAAGTCTTGCCGTCCCCACGAGTTGTGCGTCAATCCTCTATATGTCAAAGTTCCTCCACTGCTTCTGCCTCCTCAACCTCCTCTCGGTCTTCCACCTGCACCCAAAGCCTGTCTGGTCATGCCACAAGCTTTCACCTCCTTACTATGCTGGCAGTAGGGCTCAACGTCATCAGGCGGTTTTTACATTGAAATGTCTGGGAAATGTGAGTCACACAGCTGAGGAGTTGTGGTCAGCTCTGGAGAACCAATTTCATGAATGGTTGTCTCCACTGGACCTGAAACCAGGGAAGGCCGTGTGCGACAATGCTGCAAACCTGGGTGCGGCCCTTCGCCGGGGCAATGTCACACACGTGCCTTGTATGGCTCACGTGTTGAACCTGGTTGTCCAGCAATTTTTAGCCCACTATCCCAGACTAGATGGCCTTCTGCAGAGGGCACGGTCGCTGTGTGCTCACTTCCGCCGTTCGCATCCCGCAGCTCAGCGACTTACATCTCTACAGAAGTCGTTGGGCCTGCCACTTCACCGGCTAAAATGCGATGTGCCTACCCGGTGGAATTCAACTCTGCACATGTTGCAGCGACTGTGGCAGCACCGACAAGCCCTGGTGCAATACGTTCTGACGTATAGCCTGGGCCAACGAGATTCAGAGGTGGGGCAAATCACGCTGGAGGAGTGGTCTCAGATCAGGGACCTATGCACCCTTCTGCACAGTTTTGAAATGGCGACGAAGATGTTTAGTGCTGACGATGCCATTATCAGCATGACTATTCCGGTGATTTACATGCTGGAGCACATGTTAAACTGAATTCGGAGTCAGGTGGTGGCACAAGAGGAGGTGGAGGAAGTAGAGGAGGAGGAGTTGTATGCGGAAGGGCTAACATCTGCAAGGTCCAGACGGTCGGCAGCACCAAGGCGGCAGGCATGTGAGGGTGGGGGAGATGGTTTTACCAGGGTGCATGGTAGCAGCCAAACTAGTGAGGAAGGTGCAGGAGCCCAGGAAGAAGTGGAGGACGAACTGATGGAAGACTCATCAGATGAGGGAGACCTTGATCACATTTCTGTTGTGCGAGGTTGGGGGGAGAGGACAGAGGAAGGAAGCATGATTGTTACCTCGCCACCAACACAACAGGGACTTGGTGCTCCTGGATGCGCAACACATGAGTGCCTTCTTGCTGCACTACCTGCAACATGACCCTTGAATTGTGAGAATTAGAAATAAACCTGACTACTGGGTTGCCACACTGTTAGATCCCCGGTGCAAAAGTAAATTTGCAGAAATTATTCCTGCCATAGAAAGGGATGCACGCATGCAGGAGTATCAGCAGAGACTGTTGCAGAATCTTACATGTGCTTTTCCACAAAATACCAGTGGTGCACGTAGTGAATCTCACAGTTCCAACTTGCCAACCGTGGGACCGTCAAGTGTTCAGCACTCAAACCGTAACAGAACCACAGTATCTGCTGGTAACATCAATTTTGCGGAATCATTTCACCACTTTTTTAGCCCATCCTTTGCAAGGCCACAGGAGACAAGAAGTCTGACACATAGTCAACGCCTAGAGACGATGGTACAGGAGTATCTCCAAGTAAACATTGAAGCCACGACTGTGTCACTGGACCCTTGCTCTTTTTGGACTTCCAATCTGGATAAATGGCCAGAGCTAGCCACTTACGCCTTGGAGATCTTGTCATGCCCCGCAGCCAGCGTTCTGTCTGAACGTGTGTTCAGCGCTGCTGGTGGTGTGCTGACAGATAAGCGCACGCGGCTCTCCACTGATAATGTAGACAGACTCACGTTCATAAAGATGAACAAATCATGGATCCGAAACGACTTTTCTACCCCTGTGTCATCCTGGGGAGAGTAAAAGCTTGATGATTGGTTAAAATCACCCTACCAACCGTTTTAAGCTTTCAAATTACTAATCATGTTTATCTGTATCTTGACTGGAAAATAATTTGGGCTTTGTAGCAGTGTGCAGCACTGATCCTATTAGGCCATCTATACTAAAGCTTCACCAGATTTAAAATTAAAAATAATTTTTAGCTGCATCTAGCCCGGAAAATAATTTTGGGGCTCCGAGATGCGCAAGACACATAAGTGCCTTCTTGCTGCACTACCTGCAGCATGACCCTCATATTGTCAGAATTCGAAGTAATCATGACTACTGGGTTGCCACACTCTTAGATCCCCCAAACTTTTCGATCAACCTTTTCATTTTAATAAAGACCAAAAAAATGGTTATTTTTGAAATTATAAGCATTAGCAGGTTGTTAGAAACTGAAATCAAACAGTTTTCAACTCAAAACTTTATTCTAGGTGATGTTACATTTTCACATAGGACCCCTTGTTCGAAAGGAGCTTCTGAACTCTCTCGTCCATTGAATTTGTCAGGTTTTGGATGGTTTCTGCTTCAATTGTTTTGCATGAGGACAGAATACCCTCCCAGAGCTGTTGCTTAGATGTGAACTGCCTCCCGCCATCATAGACACTCCTTTTAATGATGCTCCAAAGGTTCTGAATGGGGTAGAGGTCAGGGGAGCATGGGGGTCACACCATAAGTTTGTCCCCTTTTATGCCCATATCAGCCAGAGATGCAGATGTTTTATGTGCAGCATGAGATGGTGCATTATCATGCAGAAAAATGATCTTGCTGTGAAATACACGGTTCTTCTTCTTGAACCATGGCAGGAAGTGCTGTTTGAGAAAATCCACATACATTATGGAGTTCATCTTTAGCGCCTTCAGGGATCCTAAAGGGGCCGACAATCTCTCTCCCCATGATTCCAGCCCAAAACATTACTCCACCTCCTCCTTGTTGGCGCTGTAGCCGTGTTTGCGTGGGGTGTCCATCAACCAGCCATCCTCCACTCCATCCATCTGGACCATCGAGCGCTGCACGGCACTCATCCGTGAACAAAACTGTTTTGAAATCAGTCTTCATGTAATGTTTGGCCCACTGGAGCCGTTTCTGCTTGTGTGAAGTGGATAGAGGAGGTCGACAGGATGGCGTATGCACAGCTGCAAACCTCTGAAGGACCCTGCATCTTGTTGTTCGGGGGACGTTGGAGGCACAAGCAGCTTCAAAAACTTGTCTGCTGCTATGACAAGGCTTTTTGGCCGCTGCTCTTTCAACCTGACGTAATTGCCTGTAGGAAAGCGTCCTCAATTTGCCCTTATCAGCACGCACACGTGTGTACTGTGAATCAGCTACATACTTCTTGATTGCCAAGACACTTCATCCTGATCATCGCACAATGTTGATTGTAGTCATGCCTTGACCTAAACACTCCACAATTTGTTGCTTCTCAGCAGCCGACACATCCTTTTTCTTTCCCATTTTGGCAGAAAATGTAGGCTGCTTAATAATGTGAGAGAGCCTTCTTAAGTAGTCTTGCCTTTCATTGGACACACCTGCCAAACTAATTAGCACAGGTGTCTGCAATTGCTTACAGTGATATAAAGAGCCCTGACACACATCACCATCAATGAGTTTAACTGACAAACAAACAAATTCTTCCCTTATCACTCCTAAACACTTTTTGCATAATAATTTGGAACGCAGTGTACATGTGCTTTTCCACAAAACACCAGCGGTTCACGTAGTGAATCTTACAGTTCTAACTTGCCAACCGTGGTCTGTATGGAGTTGTTCAATAAAGGGCCCAAAATTAAGATAACATAGATGGGAGAGGTCTCTATGAATAGGAATTCCTAAGTATTTGATACCCTGTGAGGGACAGGCAAAGGAAAAGTTGGACTGGATGGAATCCTATATGGATTTGGGGAGGGAGACATCGAGGGCCTCAGACTTCGCTGCATTGATTTTAAAATTTGACCATGTAACAAAGTGATCTATTTCAGCCATAACAGCAGGGATGGATATATTTGATTGAGTGATATATACTAGGACATCATCAGCAAATAGAGAGCACTTGTACTCGGTGCCTCCCACCTCAATCCACCTAATATTGGGGTTATGGCGAATTGATGAGAGCAGGTGCTCCGTCACTAGGATGTATAAGAGAGGGGACAGAGGACATCCCTGCCTTGTCCCATTGGTGATTGTGAAAGGTGATGAAAATGTTCTGACGCACCCCCTGGGCCTTGGGACACCCGGAGCCGGACCCTTTTTGGTGGATGCTGGTGGTTGTAGTCTTCGTGGCGGCGACCCGGTTCCCTGGCTCAGGGCGGTCAAACCAGTGGCGGAACTATTTATGTGGTTTTGATGTTTAAATGTCCGACTACGCCACCCGTGGATTGCGGTCAGAGTGAACCGCTGCTACAGGGCAGACCACTGAGGCTGGTGTTGTGGGTGCAGCAGAGCGTAGCATAACTCCCCACGGGAGGAGTATAGCCTCAGGGCAGTGTATGCGGAGGATGGGGGTGATGGTGTAGGGCAGCAGCAGTAACGACACGGAGTCAGTGATGCAGTCCAGGGCCTTTACTCACAGTTCTTATTATCCAGACCACGTCTGCAGGTAACGGCTGCCCACGTCGTACTGTGCTCACCAGGTGAGGGGCTCAGACAACTCCCAGATAACTTTGGAGCACTTCACAGGACCCCCTTTGTGTGTCCTTTGTCTGGCCTTTCTTACCAACACTTCTGTCCGGCTGCCTCGGGCCTCCTCTTGGTAAACTTGGCGCCAGTTTCCCTGACCCTATGTGGTGCCTTCCTAGCGGGTGTAGCGAGGGGCTGCGCCACATAAAATGTCAGAGCCTCCGGTTTCTAGCTGAGGGTCGTTTCCTGCCTCCACTAGTTCGGGGACCGGTCTCCCCCTTTGGCCTGACCCCTCCACGCAGGTGGATTCGGGCGTGCGGTGGTGACTCGCCCGTCCGCACCCCTGGGATCCCTTCATTCCTCGTTCCTGGAGCCTTCTCCGCTCCTCTTCCTTCCTTCTCCCTCTTCCAGGCCTGGGCCTCTGTTACTAGGCCCGCCTCCGGAGCAGAGCTCATGCAGAGCCCCTGCTCCCTGCCACTTCTGCTCAGACTTCTCTGCACTGAACTAAGATGGTGCCCACCTTTTATACTGCCTTCTCAATGCACCCAGGAACTGCTTCCTCCCTGCTCCTGCACTACAAGGTTCCCCTTCCTCAGTGCTCCCTCCCCCCACTCCAGCCAGGGACAGGGACTGTCGTGCCCATCTCAGCGGCATATTGGTCGCCCTGCCCCACGGCAATGTGGTGTAATGCATGCAGGTGTCGGGTCCTGATCCACACTCCATCCTTACCTGAGAGTGAGATATCACACCTCTGGGTGAGGTGCAATACGTCTGTAGCAACCGAGCCCTCAGGGTGCTACAGTTCCATTTATCTTCAGCCTAGGTGACGTATTGCGATACAGGGCCGTGATTTTGGCTATAAAAGGGTCCCCTAGACCCCTACCCCAAGCTTTTTAAGAGAATCATATATGGCGTGCCAGGAGACTCTATGGAATGCTTTCTCAGCATCCAACGAGAGTATCTAATTACAAATTTTTAACTGCATCTAGCCCAGGAAATACTTTGTGCCTAGTAGCAGTGTCTGCTAGTCAGCGGATTATCCCGGCTGTTAAGCAAGCTGCACCACCTGTAGTTTAGACACTTAATTTTTTCAAAGGAAATGCTTCGGGACCATGGGATACTTAGTGAAGAGCATCAGGAGGCACCCCAAGGCATAGGGGCTGGGACTGGCAGTAGGATGCCTTGCGGTGGACAGCCGAGCTCGATCCTTATAAAAGCTTTTTAACTGCAGCAGCTTTAGTGGACGCTACTGGAGCTGGAATTACCGCGGCTGCTGGCATGAGACTTGCCCTCCAATAGATCCTTGTAAATGGATTTAAAGTGTATTCATTCAAATTAGAGAGACAATTTAAATTAAAAAGCTTAGAGCTGCCTCCACCACAGGGGGGCTCGCTCGACCCACCAGCAGACAGGCACCAGTATTGGGAGAGGGGGGCTGGCCGTCAGGGTTCACCGCGGCTCTGGCACAAACCCGGAGACACGGAGGTGGCACGGGCAGGAGCGGACTGGCCGTGTCGGCTTCTCACTTTTTGGATTTTAGAAGGGCATGACATGCCTATATCTGTGTCTCCCCCTCCTTTTACTCCTCCACCTCTTTTATTTTCGCATGACTATATGTACTTGTCACTTTTCCATGTGTTAGTTATGTCTTCTGAGCAGTTTGTCAGCTTTTGGACACCTTTGAAGGTGTTTTCTATGTGTTTCTATGTGTTTTTGTTTGCCTGCCATTGGTTTTAACGGTGTTCGAAGGTGTTCGACGAACAGTTCGACGAACAGTTCGGCGAACACACGGGTGTTCGACGAACCGAACCGAACTCGAACACTACGGGGGTGGCTCAACACTACACACGACCATGCCTGACTGTATGTTCAGCGGTGAGAGCCACAGATCTACCTGCTGTGTTACTGCTTTCAACAACTCTGCAGCGGTGTGTGGTTTGTCACCTAAGCATTAAGCATATTATCTTCAGCACAGCATGTTGCCGCTTGGCCAAGGCAGAGCTGCAGTGCTTCCAGCTTGTTACTGATGTGGTCATTTTGGAGAAGGAGGACGAACAGGAGGACGAGAAAGTGCATGAGCTGTACAAGTGCGCCCTAATTTTTGCCAGCCCTTCTAATTGCTGCACATAGATGTGGCACCCTGCTGTTCACAGGTATCACAGGACCTAGAGTGCATGGATGGACTTCTCCACAAGAGGCCCTCTTTACATACAGACACCTCCACCCTTCCACCTCATACCACCAGAGGGAGCCCAGATAGGGATATATATATATGGAGGGTGGAGCCAAACAGTCAGTCAGAAGGAGTCAGACAGAGTCAGACAGTCTGAGAGCGTGCTCACAGAGAGAGCAGCGAAGATGCAGCACGTCTGCTGCTGAGTTCTGAGGGCCCCGAGTGTGGCCGACGATGAGGAGGAGAGGAGAAAGGAGTTGAGGGGGCAGAGGAGCATCATAGGCTCACCCCGAATATACAAACCGGACACAGGGTCCGCGCCTACAGGGTCCTTTATACCCAGTAGGGATCACCAACATACCAGGAGGACTATAAGTCCCTGTCCGACCTGAAGCTAAACCCTTAACAGGATCAGGAACCACGAAGGCCCCAGCGTTACCAGGGATAGTGGTTGCCAGCAGAAGATCCTACTACCAAGCGACAGGTGAAGGAACAGCACGACACATAAGCTAGGCCCAGTTGCAGGCTGGCCAGGAACATACAGAGAGGCAGACCCGGACCAGGAGGCCTTATACCCGCTCACTGGGGAGAAGTCCTGAAGTGCACCCATCCTACTGAGTACCCTGGATTGTACCTGACATCCGCACCAGTAAAGGTATTGAAGCGAATCCCCTGTCTCTGTCAGTTACTCCTGCTGTGCCATTCCGCCTGCACTACAGGTCCCAGCATCACGTACCACCATCTACCCTACACTGCCCTGAGGCCCGCTCCACCTGTGGGGAGCCGTTCCATCCCAGCTGCCTTATCTACTGCCTCAGAGGTCTGCAGCAGCGCTGGTACAAATTACCAGAAACCACAGGTGGCGTCACGATCGAACTATAAACTATCCCCCCTTTTAGTTGACCGCCCTGGGCCACGGACCGGGCCAGCCACTGTGACATATCCCTTTCCCCCAGCATCTATTGGCCCGGACTCCGAGTACCCCATTGCCCTGGGGGCGCGACAACTTCTGGCGTCACGAACAGGATTTCGTGCCCGTTGCCACCGGGTACTGTGCGCCTTAAAAGACTAACACTTACTGTGGTGAAGATTTCCCGCTATTCCTGAGATTTCCCACCATTATCCCCCATTGTCCTGTTGCCTCGTGGGTAGAAGAGGGGCATAACCGCATGAAGTCCAGGCCCCGTCTCACGCACTGACGCAGCGTCAGGTCCTGGAAGGAGACCGTCGTCTGCGGAGCTGCGGCCAACCCGATTAAAGAAACAGGAGGTAGGCTACGGTTCACTAGGGGGGGCGCAATCATGGCCGACGACCTGCAAGACGTCGGAGCACCGGATAACGCTCTCGATGCTCAAATTGCGCCCGGCGCTGCACAGGCCAGAGCGGCCACCCCACCAGCAGGGGTCGTGACTCCGTTGATACCCATGGCCCTGCCGTACATCCCCGGAGCAAAATGGCTTCCCCAGTATGATGGCGAACCAGACACCCTGTCTGGATTCAAAAGGAAGATATGCGGTGTACTGTATATGTACTCAATGACTGGTAAACAGAGAGCCGCTGTTGTGCTGGGCCAATTGACTCGTGCCGCAGAGCGGGAAGTTGAAACCTAGCCAGCCGCAGACCAGGAATCACTGCACTGAGACAGATCTCCGGATTAGGTTCTACCACTGCACCCAGAAACCTGAGGACAGTATCTGGGACTATGCCTGGCGCTTACAGGAAGCCCTGCGGGCCCTGAAACAGCTTAGTCTAGCCAGCATACAAGATGAGAATAGAATGCTGACAGAACAATTCATCTAGGGGTTGAGGTCCCAGGAGGAGAGCAGAACCGTACGGTGGTGGGCCTTAGATCATTCAAATGCCACCTTTGACTCCCTGAAGGACATGGCTATTAAGGGCCTTCAGCCCCTGGAAACATCAGGGACTGCTATCCAGCGTTGCCAGGGTGGGGCTACCCCATTGCCTGCAGCACCCACTGCTCCTTCATTAACGGCTGAAACAAAGATGCAAACAGTGCCCCCTAGCGAGCTGGACAGACTGCGGTCTGAAGTGCGTCAGCTAAGTAAAACCCTGTCCACTGTCCTGAGCACCCTGCAGCTACAGACGGAGCCTGAGCCGGAAGGAAGGATCCTACTCGCCGACAGTCCTGAGGATGTCCCCTGGATGAGGAGAAGAAGGAGGACAACGCCACCCCGTAGGAAGACAACGGAGGACCAACGACCAACGTCGCCCTCCAGGAGACTTCATCTGCTACCGTTGCCACAAGGCAGGCCATACCGCGGGGAACTGTCCTGTAAACGGGCAAACCCTGGGGCTGAGGGCCGACACCCAGGAGTAAATCAACCAGGCCCATCAAGCTGGTACCACCGGTTCGTAGGAGGAAGGCCTTTCCTGTCCATCGTGCTGGACGGCATAGCAACACCTGCGTTACTGGACACCGGCTCACAGGTAACCGTCATACCTTATGTCCTCTACAAAAGGTACTGGTCCATAGATGAACTCCACCCGCCAGCCCCGAACCTCTCTGTGTATGCCTCTTACAGCCTTCCTCTTAACCTAGTAGGGGTTAAGGACGTGACAGTGAAGGTGGGGAGAGTGGAACTAAAGGACCAAGGACTAATTGTCATAGAATCTAACCCTGGTGATACAGACTTGTATAAGATACAGTACTTGGTGCAAATATTGTTGGTAACTGTTTGGGAGAAGTGTTGTTATTGCTCCAACAGATTGCTGACACTGCCAAACCAGGGCAGAGGAAGGTGCTCCAGAGAGAGATTCGAGCCCTCCTGTACCAGCAACATGTAAAGCTAACAGGTGGTGAGATTGGTAATGTATGGGTGACAGATCCGATACCCATTGTGATTCCCCCAATGAGTGAGATGCTGATTTGGTGTAGGGCAGCAATAGGTCTCAAGGGACAGAACTATCAGGTGGTAGTGGAGCCCATTAGCTCAGAGCACAGACCTACACTCTTAACTGCTAGAGGGGTAGTTGATGTACGCAATGGAAGGGTACCTGTACGTCTCCTAAATTGTGGGGAGGAGGAAGTTAAATTGCCACGATACGCCACTGTTGCCAGATTTTATACTGTAAATGATGATGCCATACACACAGTGGAATCCTTGACCCCACCAGATACAGTGGAGGACAATGACTCCGAAGCTCAGCTGGAGGATTGGTGTCAACAGCTCCATGTTGGGACTGACGCCACTCCTGACCATCAGAAACACGGTGTTTACAGAGTGGTTCAGGAATATGAACAGGTGTTTGGTAAGCACCCACTTGATTTTGGAAGGGTTAAAGGGGTACAACATCACATACCCACCGGTAAGCATCCACCCATTAAAGAGCGTTACAGACCCGTACCACCAGCACATTACCAAAAAGCCAAGGAAATGTTGCATGACATGAAAAAGGCAGGGGTAGTAAGGGATAGCTGTAGCCCCTGGGCAGCTCCCCTGGTCCTGGTCAGAAATAAGGATGGTAGCATGAGGATGTGTGTAGATTATAGACAAATTAATCGCATAACACATAAAGATGCATACCCTTTGCCCCGTATAGAGGAATCCCTGGCTGCACTCAAATCTGCCAATTACTTCTCTACACTGCATCTCACTAGCGGGTACTGGCAAGTCTCTGTTGCTGAGGAAGACCGGGAGAAGACGGCCTTCACCACCCGGATGGGACTGTGCGAATTCAACAGTATGCCATTTGGGCTCTGCAACGCCCCCGGAAAGTTCCAGAGGCTGATGGAGTGTTGCTTTGGACACCGGAACTTTGAGACAGTGCTGCTGTACCTGGATGACGTTATCCTGTACTCGAGGACGTATGAAGACCATCTGAAGCACCTGGCGGAGGTATTTGAAGCATTGTCCCGGTATGGGATGAAACTAAAACCTTTTAAATGCCACTTGCTTAAGCAGAAGGTTCAGTACCTGGGACATGTAGTCTGCTCAGAGGGAGTAGCACCAGACCCGGAGAAGGTCACTGCCATCCAGAAGTGGCCTGAACCGAGAAGCATCAAAGAGGTACGGCAATTCCTGGGACTGATCTGGTACTACAGGAGGTTCATACAGGACTATACCAAAAAGGTAGCACCTCTACATGACCTCCTGGTAGGACAGTCCAAAAGAGGAAAGAGTCCCCCATTCCAGTGGGGCAAAGAGCAGGCTGAATCCTTTGCAGTAATGAAGGAAATCCTGACTGGTGAAGAAATCCTGGCTTACCCTGACTACAGCCAGCCTTTTCTGCTGTACACCGACACCAGCAATGAGGGACTGGGAGCTGTGTTGTCCCAGAAGCAAAATGGCAGAGAGAAGGAAATTGCATATGTCAGTAGGAAGCTTCGCCCTACTGAGAGGAACCCGGAGAATTACAGCTCCTTCAAGCTGGAGTTCCTGGCCTTGGTCTGGGCTATCACTGAACGATTCAAGCATTACCTAGCCTCAACTAAGTTTACAGCTTTTACTGACAACAATCCCTTGACACACCTGGAAACAGCCAGGTTGGGAGCCATGGAACAGCGTTGGGTGGCCAGACTGTCAATTTACCAGTTCACAATCAAGTACCGGGCAGGTCACAAGAATACCAATGCCGATGCCCTGTCAAGGATGCCTCACCAGTCATACACCGAGGATGAAGTGGATGATTTAGAGGAAGTTGAATTACCTGCTTTCCACCAAAGCCGAGTGGTCCATGAGCAACACATCACCAGAAGATGTCAGGGAAGGACGCTGAATCCTCTACCCCACCACAGTTGGAAGGAGACCCAGGACAGTGACCCGGTTGTCAGCCTTATCAAAAGACTGATCACCCAGGAAGGTTCTCACCTGGAGAAGGATGCTCCTCCACAAGCCAAACACCTGTGGAATGAAAGAAGCCGGCTGTTCATCTACAGAGAGAAGCTGTGCAGAAGATATGTCAATCCCAAGACCCATGAAATGGTGTGGCAGATTGTTGTACCCAGGACGGATATCCAGATGGTGTTAGAGGCCTACCACGATCAAGCAGGTCACTTTGGCTAGAAGAAGCTGGAAACCCTGCTGAAGGACCGGTTCTATTGGGTTGGAATGCAAAGTTCCATAGAGAGGTGGTGCCGGAATTGTGGGCCCTGTAGCCTCAGAAGGAAAGACTATGGCAGCTAGAAAGCACCCTTGCAGTCCATCAAAACAACCCAGCCCCGGGAGATTGTCGCTCTGGATCACGTCAAGCTGTCACCCTGCAGGTCAGGCTATTCCTATGCACTGACCATGGTGGATCATTATTCCCGGTTCCTGGTGGTAGCCCATGTCAAGGATCTGACAGCAGAAACTGCAGCAAGAACGTTCCAAGCATACTTCTGCAGGCCCCATGGATACCCGGACAAGGTGCTCACAGATCAAGGCCCTGCCTTTGAAGCCGAGCTGTTTAAAGAATTCTGCCACCTGTATAGATGCAAAAAGATCCGGACTACGCCGTACCACCCTCAGACCAATGGTTTGTGTGAGAAAATGAACAACATCATCATAGACCTGCTGAAAACCTTACCCTTGGAAGAAAGAAATCAGTGGCCAGACAAGCTACCTGACCTGGTAGATCTGTACAATCACATACCTGTGAGTTCTACAAATTGTACCCCAGCGTACCTCATGAGAGCAAGACCTGGGAAATTGCCCATGGACCAGGAACTTGGAGTGGTAGAACCGGAAGCAGATATGTCCACTGAAGACTGGGATACAAATCGGCAAGAGCAGTACAGGAGAGTATAGGTTTGTGTCGAAGACAGTCTGAACAGAGTAAGGGAAAGACAGGAAGAACAGTACAATAAACATGCACCAGCAGAACCCTTGGCACCTGGAGAGATAGTGCTAAAGTGGAAGAGAAGAGGTCACAAGCTCGATGACCAGTGGGAAAGAGAGCCCTACACAGTGTTGAAATCCAAGTTTGATAATAGTAAAACCTGCCTGATTAGCAAAGATGGAGGTAAAACAACTGCAACAGTCTCAAGAGACCATCTGAAAGTGTGCCCAAGTCTACTGAAGACAACGGAAGAAGAAGTACCTCCTATAGCACTGGAAGAACCCAAGGAAGACGTGCTTCACACAGTTCTAGGAGATTTCCCTGTGGACTGGCCTCAACTTGATGGAGCAGTGATTATACCCGTAATACACTTCTATCAGCCACAAGAAGAACCTGTGAGTGCTCTGGAAGAACCTGCTCAAGAACAGGAAGAGTCCCCAGAAAGAGGGGGATCACCCGTTGAGACAGAGCCTGAAGGCCCAGTGGACAGTGTACTTGCCAGTCCCATAGAGAGATTAAGGCAGTTCTATAATCTACCAGCACGTACACCTGCTAGATTAACAGAGAGGGCATGCATAGACACTAGTGACACCCCAGTGCTACGAAGGTCCACACGCAGCACACAAGGACAAATCCCTGCCAGGTTTAGGGAATAAGCACAAAGTGCCTACATTATAAATAGTTACCCAGTTGGGTATTTCCTATTATTTATTGTATAAACTGTCAATAATATGTGTGCATTTAGCTACCCGTCAGGGTACAAAGACTTGTAGGCTGAGGACTGTGAGCAGCCAAAAACTGTCCATGTATATAGTTTGCACTTATCAAAGTGCCCCCTTAAATGACCACAGAACAAAAACCCGTTTGGCGTGGCCAAAGACGTGGTCCAGCACCTGGATCACCTATGCCCTGTAGCCATGCCCAGGGCCTACGTTGAGGGTTTTCAGGCAGGTCCCTCATGTTTCTCCCTGTTACACTTTCATTGGTGAAATGGACACCTGGTTACGGGACATACTGTAACTTAATTGGTGTTATAATTATTATTGTTGTTATTGTTGTTAACCTGTTTTGCAAAATGCTTCAGTACTGAATTGTACTAGGGGAGAATGTGGCACCCTGCTGTTCACAGGTACCACAGGACCTAGGGTGCATGGATGGACTTCCCCACAAGAGGCCCTCATTACATACAGACACCTCCACCCTTCCACCTCATACCACCAGAGGGAGCCCGGATAGGGATATATATATGGAGGGTGGAGTCAGGCAGTCAGTCAGAAGGAGTCAGACAGAGTCAGAGAGTTCTGAGGGCCCTGAGTGTGGCCGACGGCGAGGAGGAGAGGAGAGAGGAGTTGAGAGGGCAGAGGAGCATCATAGGCTCACCCTGAATATACAAACCGGACACTGGGTCTGCGCCTACAGGGTCCTTTATACCCAGTAGGGATCACCGGCATACCAGGAGGACTACAAGTCCCTGGCCGACCTGAAGCTAAACCCTTAACAGGATCAGGAACCACGAAGGCCCCAGCGTTACCAGGGATAGTGGTTGCCAGCAGAAGGTCCTACTACCAAGCGACAGGTGAAGGAACAGCACGACACATAAGCTAGGCCCAGTTGTTGGCTGGCCAGGAGCATACAGAGAGGCAGACACGGACCAGGAGGCCTTATACCCGCTCACTAGGGAGAAGTCCTGAAGTGCACCCATCCTACTGAGTACCCTGGACCGTACCTGACATCCAAACCAGTAAAGGTATTGCAGCGAATCCCCTGTCTCTGTCAGTTACTCCTGCTGCGCCATTCCGCCTGCACTACAGGTCCCAGCATCACCTACCACCATCTACCCTACACTGCCCTGAGGCCCGCTCCACCTGTGGGGAGCTGTTCCATCCCAGCTGCCTTATCTACTGCCTCAGAGGTCTGCAGCAGCGCTGGTACAAATTGCCAGAAACCACAGGTGGCGTCACGATCGAACTATAAACTATCCCCCCTTTTAGTTGACCGCCCTGGGCCACGGACCGGGCCAGCCACTCTGACATATCCCTTTCCCCCAGCATCTATCGGCCCGGACTCCGAGTACCCCATTGCCCTGGGGGTGCGACATAGAGAATAACAGTATAGGAGGCCCACTCTTTAAGAATGGGAAGACAATTCAAATGCATTCTATCTTCTAGAATATTACCTGACTCATAAGAAATTAGCATTCTGCTAACAAGCAAATGGAGCAGCAAAATCAGGGGCGGACATATCATAGGTGCAACCTGTGTGGCCACACAGGTGTCCAAGAGGTAAGGGGGCCCATTTCTACCTCCAAAGAAGGTGCAATTTTGCATTTTTAGGAGCTTTTGGACTGCAAAGGGCCCATATATTGCTCTTGCACATGGGCCCTTTTCTGTCTGTGTCTGCTAGTGAGCAAAATGGTGTACTGTACTGCTTTTTAAGCTACCAATCAGGATTAAGATAAAAAAAATTGTCTTTGGCCCTTGATATCTGGGGGAATGTCTATGGATATCGGTAACAGCAGGAGCAGACAGAACGTGCAATGGACATTCTTGTGCTGTATACACTGCCACAAACCCTGCCTGCCTAACGCCTGCTATCAGGATTAATATTTGCAGCTTCATTAGTCCTCAGAAGGACTGTTAGTTCAGATGGATATGTATCTTGGTGTGGAATACCTATACCTAACTATTACACCGCCAATTCTGTCCCTCACACAGCAGCACCTCTCCCTACTCTGCCTGTTTCTGGGTTAGACTGTGACGAGCATAGGGACACCAGGTCTTATATAGACCCGATAACGCTATGCGGCCAGCCAATCACTGTAATGCGATAACCAAGATGGCTACGGCATTACAGTGCGTGGCAAGCAATCCCTGCATGTTCATTGGCTCTCTAAAGAGCGCCAAACATGCAGGGTGGGTACCTGAGTTCCCTTCCGAGCATCCCGGAAATACTCGCTGAGCGCTGAGCATATCAAGCACAGTGATGCTCGGGCGAGTACTGAGCAGTGTCGAGCACGCTCACTCATCACTAATTCTTACCTCTAGCACCTGCCCAAAACCATATAATTTACAGGAAGAGAGGAAGTGTTCAGGATCCAAGGAAACTCAAAGACATGCAATCCAGCACTTGTGTGAGTAAAACTCCATCTTTATTACTTAAAATAGAACATATTCAAATCAGTGACATATTCAGTACAGTTGAAAAGCTACATGTTTCGAAAAATAGATTTCTTAGTTATGGCAGTTCTTAGTTTCATATAAATTACAGCTTTTGAAAAAGTTTATGAAAAGCAGTAAATCAAACTGCTCCTGTTATTTAGTGTAACCGTCATATTCATTTTTCACGAATGAATACTACAAATGGAAATAGACCAAAGTAAGGTGAAGGGGAGAGGGGGTTGAAGGAGCTCACCACGCTGAGAAAAGCTTGCTTTGGTTCTGTTTGGAGTCCAACTGGAGAGTACCGCCTCCACTGGTGATTACAGCCAAATAGTATGAAGAAAAGGTGAAAAAAACGGCACATCCATCTAGCTTGGGCTGAGGTTTCTATTTTTAACTTTTTAATTATGCACCAATAAAGTTTTTCAATTTTTTATTTTACAGTCTGGATGGATGTGCCTTTTTTTCACCTTTTCTTCTTACAAATGAAAATAGGTAACTTTGTAATATACACTGCTCAAAAAATAAAGGGAACACTCAAATAACACATCCTAGATCTGAATGAATGAAATATTCTCACTGAATACTTTGTTCTGTACAAAGTTGAATGTGCTGACAACAAAATCACACAAAAATCATCAATGGAAATCAAATTTATTAACCAATGGAGGCCTAGATTTGGAGTCACCCCCAAAATTAAAGTGGAAAAACACACTACAGGCTGATCCAACTTTGATGTAATGTCCTTAAAACAAGTCAAAATGAGGCTCAGTATTATGTGTGGCCTCCACGTGCCTGTATGATCTCCCTACAACGCCTGGGCATGCTTCTGATGAGGTTGCGGATGGTCTCCTGTGGGATCTCCTCCCAGACCTGGACTAAAGCATCCGCCAACTCCTGGACAGTCTGTGGTGCAACGTGACGTTGGTGGATGGAGCGAGACATGATGTCCCAGATGTGCTCAATTGGATTCAGGTCTCCCTTTAGCCGCATACCACAGGTGGCGTCACAAACTTTATACAATCACTATAAATCCCCTATCAATAACCCCTTTTTATTGACCGCCCTGAGTCACGGACCGGGTCACCACCACTGTGACATCCCCCAGCATCTACCAGCCCGGCACCGGCTACCCCACGGCCCAGGCGGCGCGTCACATGTGCTCAGTGTGAACCTGCTTTCATCTGTGAAGAGCACAGGGTGCCAGTGGCGACTTTGCCAATCCTGGTGTTCTGTGGCAAATGCCAAGCGTCCTGCACGTTGTTGGGCTGTGAGCACAACCCCCATCTGTGGACATTGGGTCCTCATACCACCCTCATGGAGTTGGTTTCTAACACATGCACATTTGCTTCCTGCTGGAGGTCATTTTGCAGGGCTCTGGCAGTGCTCCTCCTGTTACTCCTTGCACAAAGGCAGAGGTAGCTTTCCTGCTGCTGGGTTGTTGCCCTCCTACGGCCCCCTCCACGTCTCCTGGTGTACTGGCCTGTCTCCTGGTAGCTCCTCCAGCCTCTGGACACTACGCTGACAGACACAGCAAACCTTCTTGCCACAGCTCGCATTGATGTGCCATCCTGGATGAGCTGCACTACCTTAGCAACTTCTGTGGGTTTTAGAGTCTGTCTCATGCTACCACGAGTGTGAAAGCACAACCAATATTCAAAAGTGACCAAAACATCAGCCAGAAAGCATTGGTACTGAGATGTGGTCTGTGGTCCCCACCTGCAGAACCAATCCTTTATTGAGGGTGTCTTGATAATTGCCAATAATTTCCATCTATTGTCTATTCCATTTGCACAAGAGCATGGGAAATTGATTGTCAATCAGTGTTGATTCCTAAGTGGACAGTTTGATTTCACAGAAGTTTGAATCACTTGGAGTTATATTCTGTTGTTTAAGTGTTCCCTTTTTTTTTGAGCAGTGTATTTTATTTTATCAGAAAATGTATTTTCTTTCTCTTACTGGATTGATCTTTCATTTCACAGGTAAAATCTGTATCCAATGAAGAAAGGAGATAACGGTGTATTTAAAATTCTATCGACAGGAGAGGAGGAGGGAAAAGCTAGAGGGAAACACAGGCACTGTGCTTCATATTCTCCTGAAACACAGTTCTCCATAAAACTTTATGAGCACCAACTGTCATCTAAAATCTCAGTAATAGGAAATTCTGTATTCACTGAAGACAGATTTTACCTGTGAATTGAGCTCTAAGGGGTAACATTTCTCCTTGTTGAGAGTGACAAGTCAGGCCTGACATGTCAGAGTGAGGAGACTTATATGCCATGCATGCTCCTCTGGGAAATTAAATATGCAAATTGCCTCTTCAGAGAGGAAGAGGACTTGATATCTAGTGCCACCTACTGAAAATGAATTGAGAATTTTGAAAATGAATGATCAATTCAGGAGGAGAAAGAAGCAGAATTATCTGCTAAGATACATTACAAGGTTTTTTAAATTCATGTGTAATATCGATTTATGAAATAAAAATTAAAATGACATTTTGTCACATCTCTACCAGGACCTGTTCTTGCAACATCTTAGTCTGTCGCCAGGTGCCGACGTATCCATTCTGCAGGTGGCTCTGGTGATAGAAGACATGTTTGAATCGGAAGTTCTGGATGGGGCAGGTTCTGTCCAGCCATTTAGATTTGGGTGGCTGGGACCTGCAGTATCATCCAGTCTGACAGTATGTGTGTATGAGCAGTCCAGCTGGAGAGCACCCCTCCCTACTTAAAGAAGCGCTCTCACTAACACTTTTATTGTTTAAATGTGTGTGCGTTCTGATGTAATGTAGTGTGAGTGTGTTATTATACTGACCTACCGCCACTCATTCTGGTATCCATCGCCATTCTTCTGCTTCTCTGAATGACGTCACCACTCTGCAGGCTGTCCAGGTCACACTGCGCTCTGCGTAACCCAGAAGTGACTTTTACAATGTAAGGCTGCGTTCACACATTGCGTATTTCCCTGTGTTTTTTTACGCTGCTTATTTTCCTGCTTTTTTTACCTGCATTTTTTTAAGCAGGTAAAAAAAGCACCTCCATTCACACACTGCGTAAAAAAGCGCAGCAAAAAACGCAGTGTGAAAATGAAGGGTGACATGTGTAATGTCACACTTCATTTCAGTGTGACATGTGTGCTGTCTGTGTCTATGTGTCCTGTGTGTCTATGTGTCATGTGTGTGTCCCTAGCAGTGTATGTACAGACTATGGATACTCACCTACCCGATGCATGAGAGACGCGTCTGCTCCGTCCCGCGCTTGCAGCATCTGCCGTGAAGCGATCAGCAGACTGTCAGCTGACCGGCTTGTAATCAGCTGACCGGAAGCCGGTTACAAGCCGGTTAGCTAACAGCTGATCGGCTCACCGGCAGATGCTGGAAGCGCGGGATTGGAGTGGACCGGACTGGACGCTTCTCCCCTGATATCGGGTAGGTGAGTATCCATCCTGCGCCCCCGTAAAAAAGCGATGGAATTACGCAGTGTGTGAACACCGCTGCGTAATTCCATCGCTTATAATGGGCACAATAGAGAGAAAGCGCAGGACGCAGCTGCGTAAAGAATTGACATGCCAATTCTTTACGCAGCTGCGTTCTCCCGCTGCGTAAAATTACACAGTGTCTGAACGGTAAAGTGAATTTCCCATTCACTTTGCTGGCAGACACAAAGCACATTGCGTATTTTCAAAAAGTGCGCGCAAAAAGCGCGCGGAAATACTCAATGTGTGAACGCAGCCTAAGTCTATGGAGCATCAGAACCAGGCTCCATAGGCTTTTGACGCGCCCCCTGGGGCCGTGGGGTACTCGGTAGCCTGGCCGGTCCTTTTTGGGGTAGTCACAGTGGCAGTGACCCAAGTCCGTGGCCCAGGGCGGTCAATAGGAAGAGAGAAAGTTAATTTGGGGAATAAAGTTTTTGGGGATAAAATTCGTGACGCCACCCGTGGTATGCGGCTATATGGGGCCGCCGCTGCGGTGCAGATCCACTGGGGCTGATAGTGATGCAGCAGAGATTGATCAACTCTCCACGGGCAGAGCTAAGCCCCCGGGCAGTATATAGGATCGTTGAAGTAGATGTTGCTGGTGTAGTGCAAGGCAGGAGGCGCAGCAATTAGTCAAGGACACAGTGGGGTGCAGTTTTCATGTATTTACTCACAGTTATTAAGATGCTCCAGGCTACAACTGCCAGATTATAACCGCCCACGTTGTCCTGTGTCCTCCGGGGAAGTGATACAGCCAACTCTCAGTTAATTTGGGTGCACTTGAACGGGACCCCTTTCTGTGTACCTCTCCATGTTGTCTCTCTCCCTGCGCTAGTGTGGCACCCTGAGGACTCGGTTGCTACAGGGGTATTGCACCTCGACCCAGAGGTGTGGTATTCCACTCCCGGGTAAGGATGGAGTGTGGGACTGAGCTCAGTAGGCTGCATGCACTACATACATCCCATTTCCGGGGGACAGAACTACGGTACTCCCACCAGATAAATGTGCAGGTACGACAGCGTCTGTCCCTGGCTGGAGTGGGAAGGGGGGTGGAACATCCCAGTAGTGTAGGGGCAGATAGGGGAGGGGCTCTGGGCATAGAGATAGGAGCCCATTGGGTGCTAGTCACCTGGGCTCACACATAGAGGGAGTATATATGGTGGGCACCATCTTAGATCAGGGTCAGTCAGTGAGTTCAGCCTGAGGAGAAGCCGAGCAGAGGAGCTCAGCCAGGAGGGCTGACAGGGAGCTGTGGCTCCGGCTGGGCCCAGCTCCAGGGCCAGGCCTGAAGCAGAGAGGAAGAAGAAAGGCCCAGAGACGCAGAGCCAGAGGGAACCCTGAGATCCCAGAATTAAGCCAAAAGGGTGAAGGGTTGGCAGAAGAGGGCACCGGGTCCCAAGCTGGCGGAGGCAAAAGTAACCCTTAGCCAGGAACCGGAGGTCGTGGTCAAGCTTTGCCACGACCCTCACCACATCCACCAGGAAGGTACACCAAGAGTAGGGTCAGGAAAGCCAGAGAAGGTTTTGCCACCAGGAGGCCCAAGGGAACCGGACAAAGATGGATCCCTGGTGGGGACGGCCAGCAGAGAGAGAGAGAAGGGAACTCAGGACCACGCTCCGGAACTGCCTGGGGGTTAGCCGTGTCCCACACCTGGTGAATGCAGCACGGCTCGGGTGGTCACTCAAGGCCGGAGTGACTGAAAGAACTACTGTGAGTAAAAACCCTGAAACTGCATCTCACGCCTCTGACTCTCCTTTCTGTACTATCACTACCCCCATCATCCGCACCAGCTGCCCTGAGGCCATACCCCTCCCGTTGGGGGTTATACCACCATCGCTGCACACATACTACCGGCCTCAGCGGACTGTTCTGCAGCGGCGGCCTTGTGACCGCAAATCAACGGGTGGCGTAGTCGACACTTAACAACATCTACAAAGACTGCCACACACTTAGTTTGACACCCTGGGCACGGACCGGGTCACCGCCACGAGGACTACTACCCTTGTCAGATCCGGCTCCGGGTATCCCCTGAACATGGCCCAGGGGGCGCGTCAACTTTGGCGTAGTCGGCAGGATCACGTGCCCGCAACTACCGGGTACTGCGTGCCTGAAGAAAAGTCTAAATGTACCGTAAAAAGAAGTCTCCCGCCAGTTCCGGAGGGTCCCCGCCATCGGACGCCATCTCGGATCATTTCCCGCCGGTTGCCCGCCATCTGCAGCCTTTTCCCGCCATCCACGGAGTTTCCCGCCACTGGGAGACGATTCCCGCCATCTGAGAAGATTTCCCGCCCTGGCAGAGCGGACGCCATTATGGGCGTGCCAGAGGGTGGCAAGAGACCACCTCCCATCGTGGGCCAGGTCCAAGAATGGCGCCAAAAGCGAAGACCGCCCCCACCATCAGAGACTGTAATGATTGAGATGTCCGTCAGCGTGGGGGGTCTGCCCCTGGAACTGACAATCACCAAGTTGCCCCAGGACCGCCCTGAGTGTGGGCGGATCAAGAACAAAGGAGTGAAGATGGGAGCAGCCTGGAGGAGTCTGGAGAGAACGCACCCGGAGATGGAGGGAGAGGCAGGCAGCACCGACCCAGTGGTCAGGAGCCTGTTGCAAGCGACTACCCCAGAAGGCCTGGTGGAGATCCTGGCGCAGCTCCCCAGAGATCGGGAGCATGCATGGACCGCACTGGAGGGCTTGGCTCAGAGGATGGCCCGAGTGCAGCGAGACGTACTGGCCGCGTGGAGCAAGGAGATGGCCCAGCAGGCTGGAAACCGCCAGCAAAAGACACCGCCAGCAGCGAGGAGCACGCCTGCCCCTGAAGGAAGAGCAGGAGGGACGAAGGCCGGAGACGGCGCCGTGGAGGGAGCTGAAGTAACGGAGGCAGGTAATGGGGACGTCTACACCCCGTACCCGGAGGCCGAGAACTTGCCCCAGCTCCCCGTCGCAGAGCCCGAAATCCCGTTCACTGCGCCCGTCGCTGCACCGCCACCGCTCCAAACTAGGCCTCAAGCGGCAGGAGCCGCGGCCGCGCTCCCCGTGACGTCACGCGCCTCAAATCAGAGTGCGACCAAACAGGAAGCGCCATCGGCCTGGTCACAGGGCAGAGTACCCCCGGGCGCAGCCGTCTCCACAGTGCCCTTCACATTCAGAGTGCCCCCGGGCGCCGCGGCAATCATCGCGCCCTCAACCTCCATCGTGCTACCCCTGGGAGAAGACTTGTTTACCCAGCATACTTGCCCGGATGGGCAGCCCTTTGTGTGGCCACCGGAGTTCGTCAATCCCCGACTCCGGAGAGAACGGCCTCTGGATGAGCCCCTGATCCCGGCTCCGGCGCCCGCCAAGATCACCCCACTCTCGTTGGAGGAGGCGCAGTTCGCGTGGGACCCCACTGGAGAAGACCTCATCGGGTTCACCCAAGAGACCCGGGCGGCCGCAGCCCAGCGTGCAGAGTGCTGCCGGCAGCAGTTAGAGGTCTTCGACAGAGAAAGGAGAGAGAGGCGGGTCCGCGAGGAGCGGCTGCAAATCCAGAGTGCAGAGCAGAAAAGCCGGACCCGACGGAACCCCCGTGCAGCCCACGGTCCCCGTGCCACCGGGACTGTAATCAAATTCCAACTGCAGCACGGTTGGGGCTTCATCAGGGATCACAAAACCCCCGGTGACGTTTTTGTAACCCGCAGAGATGTCGAGTCTCACCTACCGGAGGGACACCGTGGTCGTGACCTGTACCTGGGTGACGAGGTCACCTTCACCCGGCACCAGTGTGCCAAAGGACCCTATGCCCTTCATGTACATCGCCTGACGGAAGAGGAGCTGCGGTGTGAGGAGGAACAAGAGGACCCGGACGGGTCTGAAGCCTACCCTCAGGAAGGAGCAGGAGGGCATCGTCACCATTAAGAGGTGAACTGAAACTGTATATAGTTACCCGTAAGGGTATATGCCATGCTGCTTAATTAAAATGAGTTCCCCGTTGGGACAAGTGTGAACTGTTCCAGTGTGTCCCATCTCCCCACAGGCTGAGGACTGTGAGCAGCCACTCCCTTACCCCCACTGGCCGAGGACTGAGAGCGGCCATATCCCCTGTAAATAGTTGCGCTTCTTAAGGCGCCCCCTACTGGTTTTATAGAAGGACTGCGTTTCTATTTTAGAACTAGAGACTGTTGCACTTTTACCTGGTCACAAGTTGCACGGTGGCCAGAGATCAAGGACGTATTGGTCAAAAATGTTTTATATGAAAAGTTTTATTATGCTGAAAGAGTTAATATTATTTTATGATGTGTCTGTAACATTTTAAGAGAGAAGTACCTCCCATAAAGGGACGGGTTGAAAGTTATATTTTATATGTAAGTGCACTTTCAAAATTTGTATGTTTTATGTTTTGCTCTTTTACAGCCCGAGGACGTGCTGTGATTTACCAGGGGGGAATGTGGCACCCTGAGGACTCGGTTGCTACAGGGGTATTGCACCTCGACCCAGAGGTGTGGTATTCCACTCCCGGGTAAGGATGGAGTGTGGGACTGAGCTCAGTAGGCTGCATGCACTACATACATCCCATTTCCGGGGGACAGAACTACGGTACTCCCACCAGATAAATGTGCAGGTACGACAGCGTCTGTCCCTGGCTGGAGTGGGAAGGGGGGTGGAACATCCCAGTAGTGTAGGGGCAGATAGGGGAGGGGCTCTGGGCATAGAGATAGGAGCCCATTGGGTGCTAGTCACCTGGGCTCACACATAGAGGGAGTATATATGGTGGGCACCATCTTAGATCAGGGTCAGTCAGTGAGTTCAGCCTGAGGAGAAGCCGAGCAGAGGAGCTCAGCCAGGAGGGCTGACAGGGAGCTGTGGCTCCGGCTGGGCCCAGCTCCAGGGCCAGGCCTGAAGCAGAGAGGAAGAAGAAAGGCCCAGAGACGCAGAGCCAGAGGGAACCCTGAGATCCCAGAATTAAGCCAAAAGGGTGAAGGGTTGGCAGAAGAGGGCACCGGGTCCCAAGCTGGCAGAGGCAAAAGTAACCCTTAGCCAGGAACCGGAGGTCGTGGTCAAGCTTTGCCACGACCCTCACCACATCCACCAGGAAGGTACACCAAGAGTAGGGTCAGGAAAGCCAGAGAAGGTTTTGCCACCAGGAGGCCCAAGGGAACCGGACAAAGGTGGATCCCTGGTGGGGACGGCCAGCAGAGAGAGAAAGAGAAGGGAGCTCAGGACCACGCTCCGGAACTGCCTGGGGGTTAGCCGAGTCCCACACCTGGTGAATGCAGCACGGCTCGGGTGGTCACTCAAGGTCGGAGTGACTGAAAGAACTACTGTGAGTAAAAACCCTGAAACTGCATCTCACGCCTCTGACTCTCCTTTCTGTACTATCACTACCCCCATCATCCGCACCAGCTGCCCTGAGGCCATACCCCTCCCGTTGGGGGTTATACCACCATCGCTGCACACATACTACCGGCCTCAGCGGACTGTTCTGCAGCGGCGGCCTTGTGACCGCAAATCAACGGGTGGGGTAGTCGACACTTAACAACATCTACAAAGACTGCCACACACTTAGTTTGACACCCTGGGCACGGACCGGGTCACCGCCACGAGGACTACTACCCTTGTCAGATCCGGCTCCGGGTATCCCCTGAACATGGCCCAGGGGGCGCGTCACTAGCTCTCTCCCTCCTGCCCTGCGCCTCACACACAGTGTCCTGAGCCAGTGGCCGAGGGCCTTGCCAGGCGACGTCCGGTCTGTCCCCTTGGTCCTATATGGCCACCTTTTCAATGATTGTGTGGATTGTGGCTACGGCACATGAAGATACCGCACCTCCAGTTTGCTAGCTGAGCCTTAAAGTACTCCACTAGTCTGGGGCCAGTCCCCTCCTGCGACCTTGATCCCTCTACGATCAGCGTGAACTCGGGCGCACGGGTGGCATCCCGTACTCGCCATGCCCCTAGGATCCCTTCTATCTCTGAAGCCTTTCCCACTGCTCCTGTCTTCTCTACTAACTCTCCTCCAGCTGGGCCCCTCTCACCATCAGCCCCAGTGGATCTGCACCGCAGCGGCGGCCCCCCTATAGCCGCATACCACAGGTGGCCTCACAAACTTTATCCCCAAAAACTTTATTCCCCAAATTGACTTTCACCTTCCTTATTGACCGACCCTGGGCCACGGACCGGGTCACTGCCACTGTGACTACTCCAAAAAGGACCGGCCCGGCTACCGAGAACCCCATGGCCCCAGGGGGCGCGTCACATCACTGAGAAGAGGAGAACAGCATTGGACACCGCAGAGAACAGCAGCTGGTGAGTATTCTAACATGCTCACACTACATTACATGCACATATACACATTTAAACAATAAAAGTGTTAGAGGGAGCTTTAAGCTTCCATCTTACTGCTGGAAGCTGCTTGATATATAGTTTTGTGCTTCTCTGGTTCAGACCTGTCTGGTTGGCTTCTAGTTGAATCATTGTTCCTTGGTTTGACCTCAGCTTGCATTCTGACTATTCTTACCGATTCTGATTTTGTACTTTTCCTGCCCTCTTGGTTGTGACTCGTCTACCTGACCACTCCTGTCAGCCTGCACCACCGAACAGCAGCTTATCCTGCGGCCTCTGCCCAGGGGCTCCTGCTTAAGACCAGATTCCTGTAAAGGAGTTAAAGTGTGAAGGCCAGGGCAACCCCTCGGATCTTGTAAGTGGACTGGCTTACGCTATGCCTGTCTGTGGTAGTAATTTTAGAGCTGCTCGATGACCACTGATAGAATGTCCTACACAGTAACGCTTTAAGTATAATAAACATTGAGGTATCTTGATCAACTGTGATCCTTTCTATGGTCTCTACTAGGGTCTCAGTCCTTGTACTGATTATGACGCTGAGTCACTTTTCATGGCCAGGCAGTGAGACAGGATAGTCAAGGAGTCTGAAGTCAAAGCCAGGAGGGTACGTCATAAACAGAGGGAAGAGGCAAAGGCGTATTCAGGAAACATACCGTTGGTCAGAATTCCAGGAGGATAGCAGATCAGAGCAGAAGGGGTTAAACAGACGGATGGTCAGAACAAGGTCCAAGGTCAGGCAGCAGAAGATCAATAAACAGAGCGCAAGGCACAGAGAACAAACCTCACACTAGCTGAATGTACATCTGGGGGAAACAGCTCAGTTACGGTAAGTAGCCAGGCAATCACCTGGGATAATGAACACCTGAAGATAGCCAGTGCCTCCCAGTCTCAGATTGGACAGCCGAGCTGCCAATCACCACACTGATAGCTATTGCACGCCCCTGTACCAGACTGGATGGTCGAGCTGTCAATCACAGTACTGACAGCTCCAGCACGCCCCTGTACAAGATTGGACGGCTGAGCTGTCAATAACTGCGTCCCAGACACAGTGAGGGGTGGAACCATGACACTGATCATTATTTTTATCTATATTTCTGTCATAATCTTTCTCCTCCTGCTCTTTCTCTTATTCTCATTTTTGCTCTTGATTGACTCTCCAATGTCACGTGTGCACCTGACCTACGTGTAAGGGTCAGTTCAACGCATCTACACCAGGGCATACTGTGATGCTGCAGTCACTGCACTGTCACATTACAGTCGATTTCAAGCCTTTTAGCAGTCCCATACTGTGAGCTTGACAGGAACAGCAAAACAGCTGGATATGGTCCGTGGGTCACAGTTTGCTCAGGTCAATTGTAGAACCAATGTAAGCCAACTACATAATAGAAAAAAATGACAGCCCTGCTATGTGTAACACAGGCAGTCAGATGATCGCAGCTTCTAGTTTCCCATGGAGACTATTGAAGCATGTGAAAAGTAAAAAAAAATGTTTTTAAAAATATTAAAAAAAAAAGAAAAAAAATATAAAAGTTCAAATCACCCCCCTTTCGCCCCATTCAAAATAAAACAATAAAAAATATCAAATATACACATATTTGCTATCATTGCTTTGAGAATCGCGTGATCTAACAATATATAAAAATAATTAATCCGATCGGTAAACGGCGTAATGAGAAAACAAATCAAAATGCCAGACTTAAGGTTTTTTGGTCACCGCAACATTGCAGCAAAAAGCAATAACAGCAATCAAAAGATCTACCCCAATATGGTATGAATAAAAATATCAACTGGGCGTGCAAAAAATAAGCCCTCACCAAGCCCCAGATTTTGAAAAATGGAGACACTACGGGTCTTGGAAAATGGCAACTTTTTTTTTTTTTTGCAAACGTTGGAAACCTATACATGTTTGGTATCTGTGAACTCATAATGACCTTGAGAATCTTAATGACAGGTCAGTTTTAGCATTTAGTGAACATGGTAAACAAAAACTCAAAAAACAATTGTGATTGCACTTTTTTTTGCAATTTCACCGCACTTTGAATTTTTTTCCCGTTTTCTAGTACACTAAATGGTAAAACCAATGACGTCGTTCAAAAGTACAACTCATCCGGCAAAAAAGATGCCCTTACAAGGCCATATTGAGCGAAAAATAAAAAGTTATGGCTCTGGGAAGACAGGGAGCTAAAAAGCGAAAGCGCAAAAATTAAAAAAATAAAAACAAGGTGGTAAAGGGGTTAAAGATGGAGTAAAAGATAAGAATTCTTTATGGAGTGTATGAGTAAAATGCAATATTTTTTTATCTTATTGCTGATATATTGTAATGTTGTCAGATTTAGCTAATATTAATAATGAAGCTAATTTATTGCCAATAGTATATTGTTTGTAGTTCATATGAAACACTTTGTCTTCCATACAATTTCCCTTGGTAGATGGCCTCTCTAGTCAACATTAGCTTTTCAAATATGTGTTGCTTTTTATCACAAGCAGCTCCTCTGCAGATCTTCATTCTTCATTCAATCCAGTTCCCTAGGCTGCAGTAAAAATGTTTGTTTTAATTGAAAAGGCTGACACAGACCCCTCTGAACAGACTTCCATCTATCCTCAAATATGTATTCCAGGCTGTCATGTTCAAGAAGCTGGCTCCATTCAAACATAAGCAACCTGGAGCGAAAGCGACTTTATTATCATGCTCCAGCCTCGCACAAATGGTGCCAGGGCCTTAATATCTTGGCGGGCCAAATGTGAAATGTCATTATTCGAGATGCCTTTAATTCTTCAGCGTTTCTTCGTTACAAATAATCACAGCGGTTTATTCTTACAAGCGTTGACAGGTTAGCATATTATATGGAAGCGGAATGACTTCCAGCTTTTAAAATCTTACAATCTAATTTTTCTGAAAACAGCTTCATTCTCTGTCACAGATCGGCTTTCTTGTATCCTCATACACTCATACACAGTCTTGACACTCCAATGTGTTAATCATGCTGTAATATTTGGCAGAAGGAGGTGTTTTCGAAATGATCGTTTTCGCTTCCAAGAGGTTAAATGAAAGCTTACAAGTCAATAACGATCAGCGATGTGTCAAGACACACATTTACTTTGGTATTTACTGTCAGTTAAGAATCATTGGGAAATCAAAGGAAAAGTGCACACTAAATAAAATCTACTTTTATGACGTTTTCAGCCTACAGAAATCCCAAGTGATTCTTATTGTTTCAGAACTTGCTTTTTTTTCTGACAGATTAAATACAAAGCTCGATCATTTAAAATCAGCGGCAACTTCCCCTTTTATGTAAAACAATAAATGAAGCATATAAGTTCTCTGTCCTAAATGAAAACCTTGGATCGGCTTGATTGCTCGTCATCCAAGGCCAGAAGGTAACCATAACCATTTTATGCACTAGGACCTGGCAGTATGCTTTTGTGACAAGCAGGGTTCTTGGCTGAAGGACTACTCTTTGGAAGCCCTGGATCTTCTCTGAGTCACAGCACAGAACTCCACAGTAAATACCACAGATGGTGAAGTCCTGGGCCAAAGAACTCTAGCCCGTGCAGAAAGTAAAGGATCCTTCACTTCCTCTCGAAATGACTAATATAAAAACAAGTCAGCCATGCACATGATATTTCTCTCCCTCTGCTGAAGCACATTTGCAGGTAGAAAATGAAATCGCTTGATGCTAATTAGTGGACATAAGCTGTTTAACATCTGTGGCCAATTACCATTTAAGCTGCTGGCTTGTTCTCTACATAAACAGAAAATGCTACCTTCCTTTCAACAGTTATCTGTTTCCAGCACAAGCTTTTATTTGGTGTGAAAAAGAAGAGGTTTCATAATGCCAGCACTGACCCAAACATAGTTATATTTCAAAAGATAGTTCTTTTCCCAGGTGACAAAAAGTAATTTTTGTTGTTATTTAATAACATCTGTGACAGATGGAAATTATGTAGTTTATCTGGTCAGGGCTTACCTGGTTTTCTATTTTTAAAGGGGAACATTCACCTCTTCGGACATATGTCTGTGACTAAATAATTGTGTTCCTTATTAAATAAGAAAATCCTGGGAACTTTTTTCTTAGCAATCAACATTGTTGGGATTTGTCTGTACACAATCTAACACTTTCTGATCAATGCTAATTGTGACACACTATGTAGGGATTAGTGATGAGCAAGCATGCTTGCTGCTGCTCGGTGCTCGCCGAGTTTTTCCGGGGTTGATCGGAGGGAGCTTGGGTCCCCTCCCTGCATATTTGGTGCTCTTTAGAGCACCAATAAACATGCAGGGATTGCCTGCCACTAACTTTAATGCCTTAGCCATGTTGGTTGTGGCATTACAGTGATTGGCTGGCCGCACAGCGTCATCAGGTCTATATCAGACCTGGCGCCGCCATGCTCGCCACAGTCACTCCGGATCAGACAGTGTAGGGAGAGCTGCTGCTGCATCAGGGAGAGATTTGCTTGTATATTAGGTATTGTGGCGCCTCTGAGGGTTCAGTCGCCACAGAGGTACTGCACCTCACTCAGAGGTGTGGTGTCTCCCTTCTCTCAGGTAAGATGGGAGTGCTGCACGGAACCCCAAACAACTGCATCCAACACTACACTGCTCCAGGCCGGCTGGAGGAGCAAGACGCAATGTATGTTTTCTGCTGAGCCCTGACCCTGGCTGGAGTGGGGGAACCCAAAGGTAGGGGTAACCAGTAGTGGGTGTGGGTGGAGGAAGTAGTTAGAGGGAGCACTTTAGTAGGAGTATAAAACAGGGAAGCCATCTTACGGTGGCAGGTCAGTTCTAGGGAGCAGTTCAGAAGAACCGCTCGGGACAGTTCAGAAGAACAGCCTGGGAGCCTCATTAGGAGATCTGCTCTACAAGTAGGGCGGCCCAGTGTCAGAAGCCCAGGAGGGGAGCAGGGAGTAGGCTCCATTCTAAGAAAAGATCCCAGGGGGTACGGCGCGTGCAGGACAGCACCCGTACGCCCCGCATCTGTCAGAAGACAGAGGGATCGCAGCCGCATTCTAGTCCCCTGAGGGTCAAGCAAGTCTGTGTAACTCCGACCGACAGGAGGGACTTCAGAGTACCTGAACAGGACTGAGAGTGGGCAGTGCAGAGCAGGAGGGAGAAGGACCAGTGTGAAGACGGTCAGAATAGGAACACAAGAAAGTGGGGTTCTGCCAGGTATCCCCAAGCTGCCTGAGGAAGGATTGAACCCCTGCCCAGTGAACGCAGCGCGATGCGGGAGGTCTGCACCTGTACAGTGCACCTGTGGACTGTCTGAGGAATTGTGAGTAAAATCTTGGATGACTGCACTGTACTGCCTCCGTCCATTCTTTCATCTGCGCCACTGTTCCCCCTGCACTACAACGCCCAGCGTAACCTACTCTCCATCACTTCACTGCCCTGAGGCCTGCTCCACCTGTGGGGAGCCGTCCCATCACAAGCTGCCCTAACATCTGCCTCAGAGGACTGCTGCAGCGCTGGTGATCCTCACCAGACACCACAGGTGGCGTCACAAACTTTCTAAAATATTCCCCCTTTTGCATTGACCGCCCTGGGTCACGGACCGGGCCAGCCACCGTGATTCCCCCCCCCCACGGCAACCAGAGGCCCGGCTGCCGAGTACCCCACGGCTCTGGGGGCACATCAGTAGTGTAGGGAGAAAAAACGTACACTACACATATCCATCTTAACAAACAGTCCTTTTGAGGACTAACTAATCCATCTGCAGAGATATCAGGCTGCAGGGTGTATAGGCAGGCAATGTATATAGCAGACTGCAGTGCACATAGGACAAGAGGCTCCATTCCAATTCTGCCTTTTGCTGCTGTTAGATATTTCTATACAAAGGCCCAGGTCTCAGGGGGCAGTAATACTTTTTTTTGGATCTTAATCCTCATTATTTGCTTAAAAAGCAATCCAGAGAACACTGTTCTTCTGCGCCATTTGCTTGTTGGCACTGCAGAATACAGCCAGGTCCTTTCCATTTTACAGCGCTAGAAATCCAGCTATTTAAAACTGTGTTTTCTCCGTCAAACGGATCACATATACGTTGTCAGAAAATACTGCCATTTCTGGCTTCCATTAAGAATTTCTTTCAGTGTGTCAGTGAAGCAATTCACACCAGTTTGCTGTTCAAACTACTTACACCTACAGGCCAGGTATTTAAAATTCTGTTTTCTCCATTACACAGATCACATATACGTTGTCAGAAAATACTGCCATTTCTGACCTCCATTAAAAATTTCCTGTAGTGTGTCAGTGAAGCAATTCATACCAGTTTGCTGTTCAAACTAGTTACCTACAGGCCAGGTATTTAAAACTCTGTTTTCTCAGTCACACGGATCACATATATGTTGTCAGAAAATACTGCCATTTCTGGCCTCCATTAAAAATTTCTTTCAGTGTGTCATTAAAGCAATTCACACCAGTTTGCTGTTCAAATTAGTTACCTACAGGGCAGGTATTTAAAACCCTGTTTTCTCCGTCACATGGATCACATATAAGTTCGCTCCAAACTCAGTCATTTGTAGTGAGCATGGAAGATACTGTCCACCATTTAAAATGGGCAAGGCACATGGCAAGGGACGGGAAACTGGACGTGATGGTGATAGTGCATGCAGAGGCCGAGGACAAGGCCGTGGGCAAGATGAAATTGTCCCACAACAAACACCCACATCTTCTCGCCTGACCTTCCTGTACCAATTCCTAGGGGACCGCAGCACAACACTATTGAACCCAGATCAGTGTCAAAAGGTTGTTGGTTGGATAGTGGATAATGCTTCCAGTCACTTAGCCAACACCACCACCACCCTGTCTTCCACACAGTCAAGTCTCAGTAGCCATGAGTCTGGACCGCATATTCCTCACCCTGATCCTCCTTCCTCCCACCATGCCAAGTGCCCGGAAACAACTGATCCCACCCTTGGACACTCTGAAGAGCTGTTCACGTTTCCATTTACAGATTTGGGCCCTCGCCTGGTCCACTTGAAGCAGGGCAAGAGAAGATCGCGTGTAGCGATGCCCAAATATTTGAGCAGCCACGGTCACACAAAGGCGATGGTGGGAAAGTGTCACAAGAGGTGGACGATGATGAGACACAATTGCCAGAAAGTTAAGAGGAGGACCAGGGTGCGGAAGTGGAAGACGGGGTGGTGGATGATATAGTAACTGACCCAACATGGCAGGAGGACATGCAGAGCGAGGACAGCAGTACACAGGGGGAGGGAGGCAGAGCACCCCAACAGGCAGGAAGAAGCAGTGTGGTGGCCGCAGACAGAAGGCAGGCAACCGTTCCCCTAACACCAACACGAAGGAAGTTGCCAGTACAACTGTTAGGTCTTCCTGAGTCTGTTTGTTTTTTAAAGACTCTGCCTATAACCCCAAAAAGGCCATTTGCACCACCTGCCAGGCCAGCATCAAAAGGGGTGGCAAAGCGACCTGCCTGACCACCACCAGCATGATCAGGCACATGGCAGCAAAGCACCCAACTTTGTGGGCCGAACCCCAGGGTCCAGGAACAGTGTCTGCAGGTGGTACCATTGCTTCTTCCGCTGTTGTGCATGCAAGCCAATCCCCTGTCCATGGTGCATGAGAAAATGCCTCCTGCCCTGTACCTGTCGTTGCGCACTCTCAAGTAGCAGTATCAGGAAGCACGTCCATGTCCTCGTCCCAGCGCAGCGTTCAGTTGTCCATACCCCAGTTTTTGGAATGCAAACGCAAATATGCAGCCAATGCCCCACAGGCCACACTACTAAATTCTCACGTTTCACGACTGCTTGCGCTCGAAATGTTGCCTTTTAGGCTTGTGGAGATGGAAGCATTCCGCAACCTGATGGCGGCAGAAGACCCTTAGTACTCGGTCCCCAGCCGCCACTATTTCTCCCGGTGTGCCGTCTCCGCATTACACAAGCACTTGTCCCAAGACATTAGCTGTGCCCTCAACAGTGCAGTTACCGGGAAAGTCCACCTAACCACGGACACGTGGACAAGTGCTTGTGGGCAGGGACGGTACATCTCGCTGACACACTGGGTTAACATAGTGGAAGCCGGGACCCAGTCGGACCTTGGAACGGAACACGTCCACCCGACGCCAAGGATTGCGGGCCCTGGGTCAATCAGGGTTGCCCCCATGGTCTACTGCTCCTGAACCTCATCCTCCTCAGCCTCCTCCTCCTCTTCAGCCTCCATCTCAGAAATGACCACATCAGTGACCAGCTGGAAGCACTGCAGCACTGCCTCGGCCAAGCGGCAACAGGCTGTGCGGAAGCTAATATGCTAAGGTGACAAACTGCACAATGCTGAAGAGTTGTGGACAGCTCTGAAAGAGCAGGCAGATCTGTGGCTCACACCGCTGAACCTACAGCCAGGCATAGTCGTGTGTGACAATGGCCGGAACCTGGTGGCGGCTCTGAGGCGACGCGAGCTCACACACGTACCATGCCTGGCCCATGTACTTAACCTCGTGGTTCAGCGGTTTCTAAAATTCTACCAGGAGCTTCCGGATCTGATTGTTAAAGTACGCCGCCTGTGTGCCCATTTTAGAAAGTCAGCTACAGCTTCCGCCGCCCTTGCCATGTTTCCGCAGCATTTGCAGCTTCCGGATCACTGACTGGTGTGTGATGTCCCCACGCATTGGAACTCTACACTGCAGATGTTGGGAAGGATTTGTGAGCACAAGAGGGCAGTTATTGAGTGCCAGCATCAACAAGGCTGTCGGTATTCCGTTCAGACTCCACACATAAGACCTCAGGATTGGACATGGATGTCAGACATATGTACCATCCTCCAAAACTTTGAGGACTCCACCAAGATGGTGAGCGGCGATGACACCATAATTAGCGTCACCATCCCGATTTTCTGTCTTCTGAAACGCTCTCTGCTCACAATCAAAGAGGATGAATTGCAGGTGGAGCACGATGAGATGGAGCAAGGAACCATACAGGGTGATTACACGCAGCCAAGCCTCATCTCATCCTAACGTGGATTGGGTGACAATGAGGAAGAGGAGGAGGAGGAAGGACAGGAGCTAGTTTCTTGCACTATAGATGGTACTACCTGCACAGCTGCCATACCGTCTGTTCAGCGTGGATGGGCAGAGGACAGAGAGGAGGAGGAGAGCATTGTCAGTCTTCCTCTTGGTGAGGACACGAAAGTCTTGCCTGTTAGTACTCTGGCATGCATGGCTGCTGAGTTTATGTTATGCTGCCTTTCCCATGACCCTCGCGTTCTCAAAATTCTGGGTGACAGTCATTACTGGTTGGTGACACTTCTAGACCCACGCTACAAGGAGAACTTTATATCTCTTATTCCTGAGGCGGACAGGTCTACAAAAATGGGGCTGTACCAGAAGGCCCTTTATTGCGGAACTATTAAAAAAATTCCCATCTGAAAATGCTGGCGGCAGAGGGCACACTTCATTGGACAACCATGGAGTACAGCCGAGAGAGACACAACTTCAATCCAGCAGAGGCAGGGGAACACTGTCAAATTTCTGGGAGAGTTTCTTTTAATGTGGATCAGACATGCTTATGCATGTTATTTCTTAAACCGCATTACAGATCAGGCCATTGCCAAGTTCATGAAATTAAATGCGCCAAGAAAGATGTTTGTGTGTCAAAGCACAACCGACAAGTGCGAGTTGATGTTGGACGGGCTGCCATTGCTTCTGTAACAAGCTGCATTAGAGGACTTCCTGGGAGAAATGACACCCAGGGTAGATATAGTTTCCCTCTATGCCAGTCCTTTCACTGAGCTAAATACAACTCTCAGCAAAAAAAGCTGTGGACTGGCTCAGTACCGTCCCTGGCCACATTCACCTGTCCACGTGTTTGTGGTTAGGCGGTCCTTCCCAGTAAGTGCACTGGGGACGGCACGAGTAATATTGTGGGACCCGTGCTTGTGGATCGCGGAGACGATACCGGGAAAAATAATGGTGGCTGGGGACCGAGTATGGATACCCGGTCGCCACCGCCATAAGATTGTGGACAGCTTCCGCCTCCACAACTCTAAAAGGCCACATTTCAAGTGAAAGCAGCTTTAGAGGACTTTCTGGGAGAAATGAGAGCTGGATAGATATGGTTTCCCAAGTCCTTTCACGAAGCTAAAGAATATGGCTGTGGTGAAATACAACTCAGCTAAAAAAGCTGTGGACTGGCTCCCTACCGTCCCTGGCCACATTCACCTGTCCACGTTTTTGTGGTTAGGCGGTCCTTCCCAGTAAGTGCACTGGGGAGGTCACGGGTAATATTGTGGGACCCGTGCTTGTGGAAGGTGGAGACAAAACCAGGAGAAACAGTGGCGGCTGGGGACCGAGTATGGACACCCGGCCGCCGCCAGCATGAGGTTATGAAAAACTTCCGCCTCCACGAGCCTAAAAGGCCACATTTCATGTGCAAGCAGCTGTCAAAAATTTGGCAGTATAGTATTGCAGCCTGTGGGTGGGTGGGTGGCTGGCTGCATACTTGCTCTTGCATTCCAAGGATTGGGGTAGGGACAACTGAACTTTGCACTGGGACAAGGACGTGGACGGTGATTGTTGCAAGTCTGCAATGACAGGTGCATGGTGGGAGGCATCTTCGCATGCGCCAAGGATCACTTATGATGGGCACACTTGGGAGTCAGAAATGCTTTCAGAGGTCTTCCCCATGCTGTTCCCATGTCTTTTCAGCACTGTATGCATGTGTCTGATGATGTGTCACACATCACATGGCCAGATAAGGTTGTAAAATGTTAAAATGACATTTCCCAGTGAATGCATTTGTCTTTTTTTAAAGTAATGCAAAAACGCATCAAAAACGCTACGTTTGAACTTAGCCCAAGGTGTGGAGGAATATTTTTGGTCTTGGTTATTTATTTTGCCTTATATACAAGCCATTACCCTGGAAAGGATGTTCCTTAATATATTTCCCAGGAAAATCCATTTTGATTTTTGCATGTTTTATTGTGAGTCCGTAAAAGTAGCGTAATACTCTGCAAATTGCCTCTTCAGAATAAAAGAGGACTTGTACTCTATAGTGCCACCTATTGGAAGCAGCAATCCTGCAAGTCACAATCAACCCTTTAACGAGTCGTGCAATATGACTTAGGATAAAAGCCAAATCAGAATCTCAATTTAATTTAATATGCAAATTGCCTCTTCAGAATAAAAGAGGACTTGTACTCTATAGCGCCACCTATTGACAACTGGATGGTACAATGTATCCTATCCCTACTAGTGATGAGCGAGCACTAAAATGCATAGAGCGTAATACTCTGACAACTTTGTTGACAGCAGTGACCTGGGCATCAGAAATGCTTCCAGGGGTCTCCCCCATGCTGTTCCCATGTCATTTGAGCACTGTTCCCATCGATTTGGGCAATTTTTAGGCCCTCTGCAGACCGCCGGGGGGAGCCGCCTGAAAAATGCTCGAGTTTCCCATAGACTTACATTGGGCTTGTTGCTCAGGTCGAGCACTCGAGTATTCCAATTTGCTCGACCCTAGCAACGAGAGCATTTCAGTGCTCGCTCATCACTAGTAGGGATAGGATACATTGTACCATCCAGTTGTCAATACATTCATAAATGTCTATGTGGAAAACGATGAACATCAGAAGGTAAAGCTTTAAGACAATATGCTCCAGGAATCACACATATTTTTCCCATTTTTCTTCTTTGCAGTAAAGTACAACTGTCCAATAAAAAGTAGCGTAGAGCACCTGCATTTCACTATTCTTCCCTCTGGAATTTTTCAGTCTTCTAACATCTTTACTATACTGTAGTAGTGTCATCTATATTAGGGACAGCCAGGCAGATAAGATCCAGCATCAAGCACTTGCAATTCTCAGCTTTTCTCTCCGGGATCTCTCTGGCTCCTCATACGTTTACCATAGTTGTGTCCACTATACTATGTACAGGTATACAAATAAAAAGCAGCATCAAACACTTGCAATTCTCAGCTCATCTCTTCAGGATCTTTCTCTCTCAAACCTTTAACCCCTTCTTGGCATTTGACGTACTGGTACATCCAATTTTGCAGTGCATTCCCGCAAATAGACATACCGGTATGCAGGCCCGGCGTCAGTACCCTGCGCACCCGGGCAAGTGCCGGGACCCTGAGCAGGCGGGGTGGCCACTCGCCGTCGGGCACCCCAGCGAGTTATGGGACCCTTGAGCGGAGGTAGCGATGCCAGCGCCCGCCATCCCACCTTCCCACGCTTGCTCAGGGCCCTGGCACAATATTTACCTCTCCCCGTGCCTCCGCAGCAGGTCCTGTATTTTCCGCGGCTGCTGCACTGTGACATCTTAGATCAGAGGGGGGGATGACGTCTTTTCACCGTGCGCTCTGCTGAGCAGTCACAACGCAGAGCAGGAAGTTGGCGACGCAGCTGAGGAGTCCAGAGCAGCGGCAGCAGGTGAGGTGAGTATTTTATTTTTTTTATGCATGGATACATGGGGCATTATATGGGGCACCTGCATGGGGCATTATATGGGGCACCTGCATGGGGCATTATTTGGAGGCCCATGAGGCATGGGGCATTATATGGGGCACCTGCATGGGGCATTATATGGGGAACCTGCATGGAGCATTATATGGGGAACCTGCATGGCGCATTACATGGGGGCCCAGGAGGCATGGGGCATTATATGGGGCACCTGCATGGGGCATTATATGGGGGCCCAACCTGCATGGGGCATTATATGGGGGCCGAAGAGGCATGGGGAATTATATAGGGGCACTCCCTGCATGGGGCATTATACGGGGGCACAGCCTGCATGGAGCATTATATGGGGGCCAGTATTCTGTATGGAGCGTTATATGGGGACCAGTATTCTGTATGGAGCAATAGATGGTGGCCAGTATCCTGTATGGAGCATTATAAGGGGGCCAGTATTTTGTATGGAGCATTATATGAGGGCCAGTATTCTGTATAGCGCCTTATATGGGGGCCAGTATTCTGCATGGAGCATTTTATGGGGGCTAGTATCCTCTATGGAGCATTATGTGGGGTTCATTATTCTGTATGGAGCATTTTATGGGGTCCATTATTCTGCATGAAGCAATGTATGGGGCCCATAATACTGTATGGAGGACTTGGTGGTGCCCATAATACTGTATGGAGGGCTATGGGTTGCCCATAGTACTGTATGGAGGACTTAGTGGTGCCCATAATATTGCATGGAGGACTATATGGTGCCATAATACTGTATGGAGGACTATACTATCCGGTCTGCACTGTGCGCTGCGAGGATTCTCCGGTTTCTGAGCTATTGTAGAATTTACTATAGATATCACTCATGTAATGTAAGAAGTGAAATCTTTGGCATTGTACTATACTTATATTCCTCTGCGGTATCTGTGCATCATGAATCATGGTATGTGTTAAAGGGGCCCACTGAGACTTTTTCATCCAGGGCCCACAAAAACCCAGACCCAGCCCTGCCGGTATGTCCTGATGATCGTTCGGGCACAGGAGCTTTACACGCACAATAACCGCCAGGAGCTCAGCTTAAGCGATAGTTGAACTCCGGCTGTTACAGCATGGCTGTTTAACCTTCTACATGCCACGATCAATAGCGATCGTAGCATTTAGAAAGCTGGAAAAAAGAGGGTGCTAAGTCTCCCTTCTGATTGGCACCCCCACGACGTAATCATGGGCTGGAGATGGTACTCATAGCAACCGGAGGTGAAATGATGACAACAGCTACAATGGCCTGTTAGACCATGCTAGTGCATTGCAATGCATTATACTAGTGATCAGAGTAATTAAAGTTAAAGTCCCATAGATGAACTAAACAGAAAAGTGAAAAAAAAATCACAAAATAAAGGACACAAAAAAAATGAAAAAATTATTATAACAATAAATACATACAGTATATTTATGCAAAATCAAAAATAAACAAAAAAAGTACACATATTTGGTATCACCGTGTCAGGAACAAGTCAACCTATGAAACTGTCACACTAGTTAAATCTTTGAACACTGTAAAAAAAAAATAAATAAAAAACGTGACAAATAACTATGCTTTTTCATGTGCTGCTGAAAAAAAGTGGAATAAAATGCAATCAAAAAGTCAAATATAAATAAATATGGTATCACTGAAAACGTCATCTTGTCCCGCAAAAAAAAAAAAACTGCCATACAGCTCCGTCAGCAGAGAAATAGCTCTCAGAATAAAGCGATGCAGAAATAATAATTTTTTTCCTCCAAAAAATTTTAATATGTAAAAGCAGCAAACCATAAAAAAAATCTAAAAATGTAGGATTGCTGTAATCGTACTGACCTAAAGAATGTGCTCGAAAATGGTACCAATAACAACTTCAACTCATCCTCCAAAAAATAAGCCCTCATATGGTTCTGTAAGCAGAAATATAGAAAAATTATAGCTGACAAAATAAGGTGATGCAAAAACTTTATTTTGTAAAAAAAAAGAGTGCTTTTAGTGTGTGATGGTAGCTAAACATAAAAAACAATATAAATCTCACTGTAAGCACTTATATCTCACAGTAAAGTGCGAAAAAAATGACATAAATTCTTCACCTGCTGTTGATTTGTTCTGCCTGCCAAAAATCGCAGTAAAGCTCTGCTCACATTTATCTTGCACACTGCGCTGAGCGCCTACACCAGGGTTTCCATGTAAATCTCTGAAATACGTGATTCAGATGGAACCCACAAAGGAATATTCCCTTAAATGAGGCAGATGGAGGCACTGTGGACTCTCTCTGGCCTATGATCCGGCAATGTCCCTCTTTTCAAGTGTCTTTTTAGGTGTGCACAAAGCGTTCTTGGCCATAGTTTTGTGCACCTCTGAAAAGAATGACACTGCTGAACAGAGGCCAGACTGAGTCCAGAGTAACTCTGCTGCCTCATTATAGTAATGATCTCTCAGGGATTTCATCTGAATTGTGTTATTCGGAGATTTAGATGGAAACCCCAATGTAAGTGTTCAGTGTACAGCACAGAATAAATGTGATTATAATTTTTATGTAAATTGTGGCCAATAAAAGCTTCAACTCAATCTACAAAAAAAAACAAGTCCCTGCGCAGGTCACGTTACTGATAGAACAAAGGCTCTAGAAAAATGCTATGGCTCCCCCACAAAAAGAAATCAAGGAAAATCTGTGCTCCCAAATCCAAACGTCTCCATCCCTTCTGAGTCCCACTGTCACGTAGTGACAAGGGAGTGTGGGCACCTACCCGATCCCTCAAACTAGGGGAGCCCTAGGCTATCCCTGTCCCCTGGATTACCCTGGATGGTGGAGATGCCGGGGTCTCGTACCTTGTGAGCCCTAAGTGTATAGGCAAACACTAACCAGACAGACAGAGGTAAACAGACATGGATAAAAGAAAACTACATTTATTCAAATACACTCACAAATAATATAATAGGAATAGAAAGGAAGAAATCAAATGGGAGAGGACAAGGATAAACATGCAAAACAACTCCATGCAGCAATCTACTGAAAAACTCTCCAACCACCTACTCTAAACACTGAACTCTCTCCTTCAACTCCAAACCAGGTAGCGGTAACTATCACGGGCAAGGTCAGAAGCAAGGAGGAGGGTTCTTATACCTGCTGAGAGTAACAAACTCAGAACAGCTGATAGAACCCAAGACAGAGAACTCCAGGAGTCCAACTAAGCAGTTTAACCCTTGCAGCACCAGAGCTAAGAAAACCAGAACTGCTAATAGGATGGTGAAGCTGTTACAACTACTGCAGGTATATTTGGCACCAGATGCTGAGATCGTCTGACCCCCACTCTGTCGCGATATCCCCATAACACCTACAGCATTTCTAAATCACATTTAGTGTCCACATGTTTGGCATTTCTGTAGCGATGAGAGCCTGCTTATTTATGGGGTGCATGTCTCCAGAAGCATGAGCTGAGCACAATGTATGGTCACTACAATGTACTGGGCACTACAACGTATGGACTCTACAATGTGCGAGCACTGTAATGGCAGATTTGCAATTTTCACTCAGCAACATCCATTGCTGCTTGCTTCTGTAAAACACTCATGGAGTCAAAATTGTCACTACACCTGTTTTTAAATCTCAGAGGGGTGTAATTTCCAAAATGGGGTTATTTGAGGGGGATTCTGCTCTGCTGGTATTTAGGTGCTCTGTATATGGAGTCCACAAACTGTTGTTCGAAAATTTGTTCTCCAAGAGTAAAATAGCGCTCCATCCCTCCTGAGTCTCGCCGGGTGGCTAAGCAGTACAGTATAGCCACATATGGAGTATTGCCACAATCAGAAGAAATTTTACAACTAATTTTGGTGCCATTTTTACTCATCTCCCCATATGAAAATGTAACATCTGGGGCTAAAACAAAATTATTTTGATAAAAATGTAATTATTTTTCTTCATTGCCCAATGGCATAAAATTCTGTGACAATATGATCACTGGACACTTAGAATTGGGTTACTTATGGGGTGTGGTTCTGCTGTTCTGGCACCTCAGGGGCTCTGCGAATTTGACATGGTACTCGCAGACCATTCCAGTAAAATCTGCACTATAATATGGCGCTTAAATTCTGGGAATTCCACTGTGCCTAAAAAATATTTCCCAATTACATGCAGGGTAATGGCACACTCAGGAGAAATTGTGACAGTGACAACAGACTGTGAGGTCCTTTTTTTCCTTTTAGCCATTTTAAAAATTAAAACCAACATTTTAGTGGTAAAAATTAAATTTTTCTTTCTTCACCACCCAATGGTATAAATTTCTGTGATGCACATGTAGTGTTAATATGCTGACTGCACCCCTAGATTAATTAATTGAGGAGTGTAGTTTGTAGTGTGTGGTCACTTTTGGGGAATCTGCTTTTCTGGCATGTCAGGGGCTCTTCCATGGCACCTGACACCCTCAAACCATTCCAGCAAAATCTGCACTACATTATGGCTCTTCTTCCCTTCTGAGCTGTGCACTGTGCCTCAAAAGTAGTTTTCAACCGCATATGGTGTATTGTTGTAATTCTCCATTTAATCAGCCCAGTAACATAGCAGAGTAGGCGGTGGCCCCAAACCCCACGCTCTCAGGGGCCCACCCGGAGCTACGCCAGTGCAACTGTATGGGCATGTGCAGCATAGTGATACAGTTACACTCTGGTTCAGAGCAGGGAGACTCAATGTCCCTGCACTGCCAGGCACCCAATATGGAGCCCTTGAGTAGGAGGGGTGGCCCCCCCCGGTGCCAGCATCGGTCCCCCCACCAGTCACCCCAAGTTCAATGATGAGAGAGGGAGGACGTCAGTCCCTTTCCCATTAGTCCCCGGACGCACACACTGATCGGGTGTGATGACGTCATCACTTGGCGCCCGCTGTTCTGAGATGTGCTCGAGCTCAGAGCAGCACCGGGAATGAGGAGGAGAGGTGAGTATTGTATTTATTTATTTTATGGGGGTGTATTATACTATATACTCTGCCCATGGGGGTGCATTATACTATATACTCTGCCTATGGGGTGCATTATACTATATACTCTACCTATGGGGGTGCATAATACTATATACTCTGTCTATGAGGGTGCATAATACTATATACTCTGCCTATGGGGGTGCATTATACTATAGACTCTGTCTATTGGGGTGCATCATACTATATACTCTGTCTATGGGGGTGTATTATACTATATACTCTGTCTATGGGGGTGCATCATACTATATACTCTGCCTATGGAGGTGCATCATACTATATACTCTGCCTATGAAGGTTTATTATACTATATACTCTGCCTATGGGGGTACATTTTACTATAGACTCTGCCTAAGGGGAGTGCATTATACACTATATGGAGGCCTATGGGGATGCATTATATACTATATGGAGGCCTATGGGGGTGCATCATACTATATAGAGTCTGCCTATGGCGAGTGTATTATACTATAGAGGCCTATGGGTAGTGCATTATACTATATTGGGGACTATTTGGTGCATTATACTATATGTAGGCTATTTAGTGGGGCCATCATACAATGTGGGAGATAATGTGGGATCTTTGTATAGTGTGGGGGCCATCATACAGTGTTGGAGCCATCAGTATGAAGGCTACTAAGGGGTCAGCATACTGTGTGGGGGGTACTATACAGTGAGGGGGCATTCTACTATGTATAGGATAGCATCAAACTGTGTAGAGGGGAGCTGTACATGGGGGGAGACTCAGGACATTATTAAATGTTAAGTGGGCACTTATCGTTATAGGTGATTTCTGGCTATTATGACTGTCAAAGGGGCAAACAGAGGGCACTATTACTTTCTAGGGGGCAAAATGTGGACTTTGTTTTCTGGGGAATTTCTATGTTCTAGAGGTTGTTTTAAAATTTATAGGGCACACAGTACCACACAGCAGGTGCAGTAATAGGGACACAGCAGCAGCGGCTCAGTACTGGGGTATCAGCAGGATGAGGAGTTTGTGCAGGTTGGGAATAGATGGGGACGGTGCCTGAAATGTAAGGAGTCAAATGTGTCTTTGTTGTAATCTCTTTAGATGAGTCTTGGATGGAGAAGTTGTCGTGTCAGTCTGGGTCAGATGGAAAAGACGAGAAAAGTGAACAATTTCATCAAAGAGAACGTCACCTGTAAGGTAGTATATATAACTGTACTGCAATCTCTTCAGTGTTCTGCAGAACTGGTATCAACCACTATATGGTCACCATATAGCAGTAATATCAGTGTTGGTCTTTGTATAGAGATATTTTTTAGTAACAGCGCAGTCATCTGCTGAGGTTCTCCTACATCCACTATTAGGATGATTCACCATAGCAGTAATCAGGGTTACCTGGTTAGGGGCCCACCCAGAAGTTTTGCCGCCCTCCTGAACCAAAACCCTAGCTATGCCTCTGACTCAGCCCAATAATATACAATTCTGTGAATTGCCTTAGAGCTAGAAAAAATGCTCGTACACCGCTAGATGAATTTCTCAAGAAATTGCACAACTTATTTTGGGGTTCATTTTATCCTGTTACCCTTGTGAAAATGAAAAATTTGGAGCAAAAGCAACATTTTTGTGGGAAAAAAGTATTTTTTCGTTTTTATAGCACAATGTTATAAAATTCTGTGAAGCACCTGTGGGTTCAAGGTGGTCACCACACCTCTAAATAAATTACTTGAGGCATTTAGTTTTGAAAAGGGGGGCACTTGTGGGGGTTTCCACTGTTTAGACACATCAGGGGCTCTACAAACGTGACATGGCATCCAAAAACTGTTCAAGCTAATTTTGCGCTTCAAAAGTGAAATGGTGCTCTTTCCTTTCCAAGTCCGCCATGAACCCAAACAGTAGTTTTTCACCACATATGGGGTATCAATGTACTAAGGAAAAATTGCAAAATAAATTGTATGGTCCATTTTCTCCTGTTGCCCTTGTAAATATGACAAACTTGTGGGAAAAAATAAAGTGTTCATTTAATCTTTCCACATTTTTTAATTCCTGTGAAGCACCTACAGATTAATACATTTCCTTAATGTGGTTTACAGGATTTTGAGGGGTAAGCAAGTGGGCAACATCCTGGTTCCAGACCAACAAGATTAATGTTATGAAGCGGCCAACCCAGTCTCCAAACCTCAATCTGATCGAGAATTTGTGGAGTGACATAAATTTTTTTATCATAGCTCGGTTTGGGGATTCAATCCGGTGACCTGTTACTGCATGGTCGGTTTTGCTGTCTGCTGAGTTATTACCCTTTCTTCCCTGTTCAAATGCTGATGCTTTCTTTTGTTTTTGTTTTACTTCCTTGGTTTGCTCCACTCCAGGTGTTTTTAATTTTCCTGTTTTGGTTTGCCCTATCACATTCTGGGTGGGGTTTTATATGTTCACCCTTCACTGCTTTTCCTTGCTGGCTATACCTCTTGGTGGATGTGTGTTCAGGAGTTCCTGCCCTTCAGCTAAGGGGTTTACATTGGTTGGTAAATGTCAGTTGTATTCTTACAGCGAGTCTGTTTGCTTTCCCTCCCTTCACCTTTTCCTTTTACCACTGTTAAGTTTCTAGAAGGTTATACTTGTTCCTTTTATTTTTTGTTCTCCTTAACTTTCCCTCTCTATCCTATACGAATGTGTTTTAGTTTCTCACCCTGGGTTTTCATATCTTACTTCATACTTTCCTTTCCCCTTGTTGACTGTGTGTTGCGGCCTCCCCTCTGGTTTCTCAGGAGGTACGAGAAACCCTTCAACTGCATTTTAGGGAGTTAGGTCCAAGGTGGTGTTTTTAGTTGTGCAGCTAGAGCCTTTCTATTCTTTACAATGACCAGTTGGCTGTAGGTGTGGCGTTTCCCGTGTGTGAGTGTGTACATATTCATAACAGCTGTTTTTGATACAAATCCTAAAAATGCAAAGGAACTGTGGAATGTAGTCCAGTCAGCTTGTGCTGGAATATCTGTTCGCAGGTGTCAGATGTTAGTTGACTCCATGCCACACAGATGTAAAGCAGTTATCAGAAATAAAAGATATACAACTAAATATTAGTTCAATGATTAATAGAAAAGCTAATTCTGTAGACAAATTTCAGTTTATATTGTAAATATTCGAGTTTGTAAAGGAAAATGTAGACGCTGTTAATTGTTTGATCAGCCTATTATTCCTTTTTCTTAATTTTCAGTTTAAAAATTGATATTTTGTTTGATTTCATTTGGGATTGAATGTAGAGTGCCACCTTTGTGTATTTGGAAATAAATGCTATTATGAGTAATATTGGGTGAACCCGTTGATGTTCGGAGTTGGCGGGTTTGGCAAACATTTAAAAAAAGTTTGGTTCCGGAACCAGAATGGTACCCGAACTTGAACACAAACCCGGACCCCATTCACATGAATGAGGTGCTCAAACAACTAATGTTTCCCATGCTGCATGACAGTGCAGGAAAAACGGGCTTTGAACGGCAGTAAGATCGTTACTGGCGGTCAGAGCGCTGAGGTTCCCATGCTGTCAGATGACAGCATATGAGCCAGCAGCCATTACCGGTGGTAAAAAGGTCACCGCCGGTCACCTGCTCTTGCTGATAGTAGCGACAGCAGGCAAGGCTGATGAGAGTACTCATCAGCCTGTGAATTAAATATATATATATATATATATATATATATATATATATATACAGTACAGACCAAAAGTTTGGACACACCTTCTCATTTAAAGATTTTTCTGTATTTTCATAACTATGAAAATTGTACATTCACTCTGAAGGCATCAAAACTATGAATTAACACATGTGGAATTATATACTTAACAAAAAAGTGTGAAACAACTGAAAATATGTCTTATATTCTATTTTTCTTCAAAGTAACCACCTTTTGCTTTGATTATTATTATTATTATTTATTATTATAGCGCCATTTATTCCATGGCGCTTTACATGTGATAGGGATATACATAACAAAATCATTTACATAATCTTAACAAAACGAGTCAGCGACTGGTACAGGAGGAGCGAGGACCCTGCCCGCGAGGGCTCACAGTCTACGAGGGATGGGTGAGGATACAGTAGGTGAGGGTAGAGCTGGTCGTGCAGTGGTGTTTACTGCAGGTTGTAGGCTTTGATGACTGCTTTGCACACTCTTGGCATTCTCTTGATGAGCTTCAAGAGGTAGTCACCGGAAATGGTCTTCCAACCATCTTGAAGGAGATCCCAGAGACGCTTAGCACTTGTTGGCCCTCTTGCCTTCACTCTGCGGTCCAGCTCACCCCAAACCATCTCGACTGGGTTCAGGTCTGGTGACTGTGGAGGCCAGGTCATCTGGCGTAGCACCCCATCACTCATCTTCTTGGTCAAATAGCCCTTACACAGGCTGAAGGTGTGTTTGGGGTCATAGTCCTGTTGAAAAATAAATGATGGTCCAACTAAACGCAAACCGGATGGAATAGCAAGATGCTGTGGTAGCCATGCTGGTTCAGTATGCCTTCAATTTTGAATAAATCCCCAACAGTGTCACCAGCAAAGCACCCCCATACCATCACACCTCCTCCTCCATGCTTCACGGTGGTAACCAGGCATGTAGAGTCCATCCGTTCTCCTTTCCTGTGTCGCACAAAGACACGGTGGTTGGAATCAAAGATCTCAAATTTGGACTCATCAGACAAAAGCACAGATTTCCACAGGTCTAATGTCCATTCCTTGTGTTCTTTAGCCCAAACAAGTCTCTTCTGCTTGTTGCCTGTCCTTAGCAGTGGTTTCCTAGCAGCTATTTTACCATGAAGGCCTGCTGCACAAAGTCTCCTCTTAACAGTTCTTGTAGAGATGTGTCTGCTGCTAGAACTCTGTGTGGCATTCACCTGTTCTCTAATTTGAGCTGATGTTAACCTGCGATTTCTGAGGCTGGTGACTCGGATAAACTTATCCTCAGAAGCAGAGGTGACTCTTCGTCTTCCTTTCCTGGGGCGGTCCTCATGCGAGCCAGTTTCTTTGTAGCGCTTGATGGTTTTTGCAACTGCACTTGGGGACACATTAAATGCCCAGATCTCAACCCCATTGAGCTGTTGTGGGAGCAGCTTGACCGTATGGTACGCAAAAAGTGCCCATGAAGCCAATCCAACTTGTGGGAGGGGCTTCAGGAAGCATGGGGGGAAATTTCTCAAGATTACCTCAGCAAATTAACAGCTAAAATGCCAAAGATCTGCAATGCTGTAATTGCTGCAAAGGGAGCATTCTTTGACAAAAGCAAAGTTTGAAGGAGAAAATTATTCTTTCAAATAAAAATCATTATTTCTAACATTGTCAATGTCTGGACTATATTTTCTATTCATTTTGCAACTCATTTGATAAATAAAAGTATGAGTTTTCATGGAAAACACAAAATTGTCTGGGTGACCCCAAACTTTTGAACGGTAGTGTATATCAATGTAAAAAAAAGGAGTATAAATAACAGCATTAATTAACTACTCGCGACTAGGGTACTCATTGGTCGGGTCGAGCAAATTGGAATACTCGGGTGCTCGACCAGAGCAATGAGCCCAATGTAAGTCTATGGGAAACTCGAGCATTTTTCAGGTGGCTCCCCCCGGCGGTCTGCAGAGGGCCTAAAAATTGCCCAAATCGATGGGAACAGTGCTCAAATGACATGGGAACAGCATGGGGAAGACCTCTGGAAGCATCTCTGACTCCCAGATCACTGCTTTCAACAACGTGGTCAGAGTATTACGCCACTTTTACAGACTCTCAATAAAACATACAAAAACGAAACCAAAATACATTTTCCTGGGAAATATGTTAAGGAACATCCTTTCCAGGGTAGTGACTTGTTTATAAAGCAAAATAAATAACCAAAACCAAAAATACTCCTCCACATCTTGGGCTATTTTCACACGTAGCGTTTTTGATGCGTTTTTGCACTTTTGCATTGCTTTCAACCAAGACAAATGCATTCACCAGGAAATGTCATTTTAACATTTTACAAGCTTATCTGGCCATGTGGTGTGTGACACATCATCAGACACATGCATACAGTGCTAAAAGACATGGGAACAGCATGGGGAAGACCAAGACCTCTGGAAGCATCTCTGACTCCCAGGTCACTGCCTAAAAGTGTGCCCATCATAAGTGATCCTTGGCGCATGCGAAGATGCCTCCCACCATGCACCTGTCGTTACAGACTTGCAACAATCACCGTCTATGTCCTTGTCCCACTGCAGCGTTCAGTTGTCCCTACCCTATTCCTTGGAATGCAAGCGCAAGTATGCAGGCAGCCACCCACCCACAGGCTGCAATACTATACTGCCAAATTTTTGACAGCTGCTTGCACTTGAAATGTGGCCTTTTAGGCTCGTGGAGGCGGAAGCTTTTCATAACCTCATGCCGGCGATGGCCGGGTGTCCATACTCGGTCCCCAGCCACCACTATATTTCCTGGTATCGCCTCCACCTTCCACAAGCACGGGTCCCACAACATTACCCGTGCCCTCCCCAGTGCACTTACTGGGAAGGACCGCCTAACCACAAACACGTGGACAGGTGAATGTGGCCAGGGACGGTACAGAGCCAGTCCACATCTTTTTTTGCTGAGAGTTGTATTTAGTTCGGTGAAAGGACTGGCATAGAGGGAAACCGTATCTACCCTGGGTGTCATTTCTCCCAGGAAGTCCACTAAAGCTGTTGCACTTGAAATGTGGCCTGAACATTACTGCTGGTACTTTTCTGTGGGAATTTGCTTGCCTCCTACCAGCCTGGAATATTTCCAGCAAACTATGGTACGACGCCATTGTGGCGCCCCTGAGGGCTCGACCGCCACAGGGATGCGGCACTTCTTTAATGGAGTGTAGTGTTCCTCCTCTGAGGTAAGAACAGTGCGATGGTCAGGACCCTTCCTTCACATCCAACATCACACTTCTCCAAGAGAAGGGGCTAGAATGCACTAGGTGCTGCCTTCCTGGATACAGGGAGACTGGGGAACCAAGAGTTAAGGGAACCATTTAGTGGGTGAGGGTGGAGGACTCACATTTTAGTGACACTGTAAAATTCATATTTAATAAAAAGCCATCTTGGTTTTTGGTCCTTGTTAGTCAAGTCTTTTGAACAGTCTTTGAACTGTGAATACTGTGATCTCCCACCCTGAGCGTGGATCCTGTGTGGACCCGCAGCGGATGGAGGCACAGCCCTCGTACCCCGGCCTTGGGACGAGGGGCAGGTTGCAGACAAGGAATGTCTCAACCTGGTCAAGGACCACGACCAAGAAGGCCCGGAGCTTAAGAGTGTAGCTCCACCGCAAATGGGTCCCAGGGAGGATGCAGACGGAGCGGTGTACGCCACCTGTCCTCGCCAACCTGATATATTCAGAGGGAGACCGGCTGCAAGAGGGGTACCGGCCCCCGACACCCGACCTTGCTACTCCACGTCCTGGTCGGGCAAGCCCGGTAGGCCCTGAGGATCCCACCGGGTAACGGAAAGAGCAGAGCTGCCACCCGTGCCCTTTTTCTGAGAGGAGTTCAGAGGGAGACCCGGCCTATTTGCACACACGGACAGGAAAGGACTTGGTCTGTAGTTCAGGAACACTCTGGTGCAGGGTCTTGATTTAACACTGGACTTATTCGGAGGTTGTCCGACCCTCGTCCCTGGTGGCCGCAGAACTCCGCGAGGAGCAGGGAGTCGCCTTTCTTCTGCCATCTCTTATGTGAGTAAAGCCTTGAAAGTTCACCCCTATGGCCTCCGGACTTTCTTTAATCGGCGCTACACCGCATGACACAGTCTCTCTGCCCTGAGGCCCTGCTCCGCCTGTGGGGAGTAGTAACAACGACGGATGCCATACCACCATGCCTCAGCGGACTGCAGCGGCGCTGGTGGCCTTCACCAGGTGCCACAGGTGGCGTAGACATAATCAGCCACTCAACCCGGATAAGCCCACACCATCCACTTAATGTGACGGCCCTGGGCACGGGTCGGGTCCGGGCCACGGCTGCACCCCATCTCTCCATCATAGGACCCGACTCTGAGTCCCCCATCTCCCAGAGTAAATAAAGGGCTTCCGAGAAGAGGTTTCACAAACTTGGCGTAGTCGGCAGGATTGCGTGCATGCAGCAAAGGAAGGAATTACCCATTGCTACCGGGTACTGTGTGCCTTACACCTTGAACTGTCGTTTTCCACTTAAAATGGCACCCGCTCAAGAAGAACAGACGCCATAGTGCAGTGAAAAGACGGTCTTTAAACAACTCCCATCGTGGGCTGGGCTCCCTCTTGGCGCCAAAAGTGTGGACTGCCCCTTCCATCAGAGACTGTCCGCGGGGTAATGCCCGTCAAACCGGATGGGCTGAACGAAGGCAGGCCTGTCAGCATGCCGCCCAGGAACCACCCCGAAAGAGAAGGAAGGAGAAAAGCAACAAGGTGCGGCTATAGCAGTCGGAGGTTGGCAATCTTCGGAGGCAGACATGGACGCATCTGCAGCGCAACCTACCGAGCCTTCTGAACTCGGTTCAGGCCCTTCACCCGGCAGGGAGTGAGGCGGCAGCATTCTTACAGCTGGAGATTTCGAGTTTCTCCGCCAGGAAGCCCCGGAACTCGTGCTGAGACAGAGAGAGGCCCAGGAGGCGGCGACGGCTGCGTGGCGGGAAGAAATGCTGCTGCATATCCGTGCCCGCTGCCAAGGAGCTGAAGTCCAATGAGATACGGTGACAGAGGTCGTGAGTAGTGTTGAGCCACCCCCGTAGTGTTCGAGTTCGGTTCGGTTCATCGAACACCCGTGTGTTCGCCGAACTGTTCGTCGAACTGTTCGTCGAACACCTTCGAACACCGTTAAAACCAATGGCAGGCAAACAAAAACACATAGAAACACATAGAAAACACCTTCAAAGGTGTCCAAAAGCTGACAAACTGCTCAGAAGACACAACTAACACATGGAAAAGTGACAAGTACATATAGTCATGCGAAAAGAAAAGAGGTGGAGGAGTAAAAGGAAGGGGAGACACAGATATAGGCATGTCATGCCCTTCTAAAATCCAAAAAGTGAGAAGCCGACACGTTCAGTCCGCTCCTGCCCGTGCCACCTCCGTGTCGCCAGGTTTGTGCCAGAGCCGCGGTGAACCCTGACGGCCAGCCCCCCTCTCCCAATACTGGTGCCTGTCCGCTGGTGGGTCGAGCGAGCCCCGCTGTGGTGGAGGCAGCTCTAAGCTTTTTAATTTAAATTGTCTCTCTAATTTGAATAAATACACTTTAAATCCATTTACAAGGATCTATTGGAGGGCAAGTCTCATGCCAGCAGCCGCGTAATTCCAGCTCCAGTAGCGTCCACTAAAGCTGCTGCAGTTAAAAAGCTTTTATAAGGATCGAGCTCGGCTGTCCACCGCAAGGCATCCTACTGCCAGTCCGAGCCCCTATGCCTTGGGGTGCCTCCTGATGCTCTTCACTGAGTATCCCGTGGTCCCGAAGCATTTCCTTTGAAAAAATGAAGTGTCCAAACTACAGGTGGTGTAGCTTGCTTAACAGCCGGGATAATCCGCTGACTAGCAGACCCTGCTACTAGGCACAAATTATTTCCTGGGCTAGATGCAGTTAAAAATTTGTAATTAGATACTCTCGTTGGATGCTGAGAAAGCATTCCATAGAGTCTCCTGGCACGCCATATATGATTCTCTTAAAAAGCTTGGGGTAGGGGTCTAGGGGACCCTTTTATAGCCAAAATCACGGCCCTGTATCGCAATACGTCACCTAGGCTGAAGATAAATGGAACTGTAGCACCCTGAGGGCTCGGTTGCTACAGAGGTATTGCACCTCACCCAGAGGTGTGATATCTCACTCTCAGGTAAGGATGGAGTGTGGATCAGGACCCGACACCTGCATGCATTACACCACATTGCCGTGGGGCAGGGCGACCAATATGCCCCTGAGATGGGCACGACAGTCCCTGTCCCTGGCTGGAGTGGGGGGAGGGAACACTGAGGAAGGGGAACCCTGTAGTGCAGGAGAAGGGAGGAAGCAGTTCCTGGGTGCATTGAGAAGGGAGTATAAAAGGTGGGCACCATCTTAGTTCAGTGCAGAGAAGTCTGAGCAGAAGTGGCAGGGAGCAGGGGCTCTGCATGAGCTCTGCTCCGGAGGCGGGCCTAGTAACAGAGGCCCAGGCCTGGAAGAGGGAGAAGGAAGGAAGAGGAGCGGAGAAGGCTCCAGGAACGAGGAACGAAGGGATCTCAGGGGTGCGGACGGGCGAGTCGCCACCGCACGCCCGAATCCACCTGCGTGGAGGGGTCAGGCCAAAGGGGGAGACCGGTCCCCGAAACTAGTGGAGGCAGGAAACGACCCTCAGCTAGAAACAGGAGGCTGTGACATTTTATGTGGCGCAGCCCCTCGCTACACCCGCTAGGAAGGCACCACATAGGGTCAGGGAAACTGGCGCCAAGTTTACCAAGAGGAGGCCCGAGGCAGCCGGACAGAAGGGTTGGTAAGAAAGGCCAGACAAAGGACACACAAAGGGGGTCCTGTGAAGCACTCCAAAGTTATCTGGGAGTTGTCTGAGCCCCTCACCTGGTGAGCACAGTACGACGTGGGCAGCCGTTACCTGCAGACGTGGTCTGGATAATAAGAACTGTGAGTAAAGGCCCTGGACTGCATCACTGACTCCGTGTCATTACTGCTGCTGCCCTGCACCATCACCCCCATCCTCCGCATACACTGCCCTGAGGCTATACTCCTCCCGTGGGGAGTTATGCTACGCTCTGCTGCACCCACAACAACAGCCTCAGCGGTCTGCCCTGTAGCGGCGGTTCACTCTGACCGCAATCCACGGATGGCGTAGTCGGACATTTAAACATCAAAACCACATAAATAGTTCCGCCACTGGTTTGACCGCCCTGAGCCACGGAACCGGGTTGCCGCCACGGAGACTACAACCACCAGCATCCACCAAAAAGGGTCCGGCTCCGGGTGTCCCAAGGCCCAGGGGGCGCGTCAGAACATTTTCATCACCTTTCACAATCACCAATGGGACAAGGCAGGGATGTTCTCTGTCCCCTCTCTTATACATCCTAGTGACGGAGCACCTGCTCTCATCAATTCGCCATAACCCCAATATTAGGTGGATTGAGGTGGGAGGCACCGAGTACAAGTGCTCTCTATTTGCTGATGATATCCTAGTATATATCACTCAATCACATATATCCATCCATGCTGTTATGGCTGAAATAGATCACTTTGTTACATGGTCAAATTTTAAAATCAATGCAGCGAAGTCTGAGGCCCTCGATGTCTCCCTCCCCAAATCCATATAGGATTCCATCCAGTCCAACTTTCCCTTTGCCTGGCTCTCACAGGGTATCAAATACTTAGGAATTCCTATTCATAGAGACCTCTCCCATCTATGTTATCTTAATTTTGGGCCCTTTATTGAACAACTCCATACAGACCACGGTTGGCAAGTTAGAACTGTAAGATTCACTACGTGAACCACTGGTGTTTTGTGGAAAAGCACATGTACACTGTGTTCCAAATTATTATGCAAAAAGTGTTTAGGAGTGATAAGGGAAGAATTTGTTTGTTTGTCAGTTAAACTCATTGATGGTGATGTGTGTCAGGGCTCTTTATATCACTGTAAGCAATTGCAGACACCTGTGCTAATTAGTTTGGCAGGTGTGTCCAATGAAAGGCAAGACTACTTAAGAAGGCTGTCTCACATTATTAAGCAGCCTACATTTTCTGCCAAAATGGGAAAGAAAAAGGATGTGTCGGCTGCTGAGAAGCAACAAATTGTGGAGTGTTTAGGTCAAGGCATGACTACAATCAACATTGTGCGATGATCAGGATGAAGTGTCTTGGCAATCAAGAAGTATGTAGCTGATTCACAGTACACACGTGTGCGCGCTGATAAGGGCAAATTGAGGACTCTTTCCTACAGGCAATTACGTCAGGTTGAAAGAGCAGCGGCAAAAAGCCTTGTCATAGCAGCAGACAAGTTTTTGAAGCTGCTTGTGCCTCCAACGTCCCCCGAACAACAAGATGCAGGGTCCTTCAGAGGTTTGCAGCTGTGCATACGCCATCCTGTCGACCTCCTCTATCCACTTCACACAAGCAGAAACGGCTCCAGTGGGCCAAACATTACATGAAGACTGATTTCAAAACTGTTTTGTTCACGGATGAGTGCCGTGCAGCGCTCGATGGTCCAGATGGATGGAGTGGAGGATGGCTGGTTGATGGACACCCCACGCAAACACGGCTACAGCGCCAACAAGGAGGAGGTGGAGTAATGTTTTGGGCTGGAATCATGGGGAGAGAGATTGTCGGCCCCTTTAGGATCCCTGAAGGTGCTAAAGATGAACTCCATAATGTATGTGGATTTTGTCAAACAGCACTTCCTGCCATGGTTCAAGAAGAAGAACCATGTATTTCACAGCAAGATCATTTTTCTGCATGATAATGCACCATCTCATGCTGCACATAAAACATCTGCATCTCTGGCTGATATGGGCATAAAAGGGGACAAACTTATGGTGTGACCCCCATGCTCCCCTGACCTCTACCCCATTCAGAACCTTTGGAGCATCATTAAAAGGAGTGTCTATGATGGCGGGAGGCAGTTCACATCTAAGCAACAGCTCTGGGAGGGTATTCTGTCCTCATGCAAAACAATTGAAGCAGAAACCATCCAAAACCTGACAAATTCAATGGACGAGAGAGTTCAGAAGCTCCTTTCGAACAAGGGGTCCTATGTGAAAATGTAACATCACCTAGAATAAAGTTTTGAGTTGAAAACTGTTTGATTTCAGTTTCTAACAACCTGCTAATGCTTATAATTTCAAAAATGACCATTTTTTTGGTCTTTATTAAAATGAAAAGGTTGATCGAAAAGTTTGGGGGATCTAAGAGTGTGGCAACCCAGTAGTCATGATTACTTCGAATTCTGACAATATGAGGGTCATGCTGCAGGTAGTGCAGCAAGAAGGCACTTATGTGTCTTGCGCATCTCGGAGCCCCAAAATTATTTTCCAGGCTAGATGCAGCTAAAAATTATTATTAATTTTAAATCTGGTGAAGCTTTAGTATAGATGGCCTAATAGGATCAGTGCTGCACACTGCTACAAAGCCCAAATTATTTTCCAGTCAAGATACAGATAAACATGATTAGTAATTTTAAATCTGGTGGAGCTTATTATAGATGGCCTAATAGAATCAGTGCTGCACACTGCTACAAAGCCCAAATTATTTTCCAGCCAAGATACAGATAAACATGATTAGTAATTTGAAAGCTTAAAATGGTTGGTAGGGTGATTTTAACCAATCATCAAGCTTTTACTCTCCCCAGGATGACACAGGGGTAGAAAAGTCGTTTCGGATCCATGATTTGTTCATCTTTATGAACGTGAGTCTGTCTACATTATCAGTGGAGAGCCACGTGCGCTTATCTGTCAGCACACCACCAGCAGCGCTGAACACACGTTCAGACAGAACGCTGGCTGCGGGGCATGACAAGATCTCCAAGGCGTAAGTGGCTAGCTCCGGCCATTTATCCATATTGGAAGCCCAAAAAGAGCAAGGGTCCAGTGACACAGTCGTGGCTTCAATGTTTACTTGGAGATACTCCTGTACCATCGTCTCTAGGCGTTGACTATGTGTCAGACTTCTTGTCTCCTGTGGCCTTGCAAAGGATGGGCTAAAAAAGTGGTGAAATGATTCCGCAAAATTGATGTTACCAGCAGATACTGTGGTTCTGTTACGGTTTGAGTGCTGAACACTTGACGGTCCCACGGTTGGCAAGTTGGAACTGTGAGATTCACTACGTGCACCACTGGTATTTTGTGGAAAAGCACATGTAAGATTCTGCAACAGTCTCTGCTGATACTCCTGCATGCGTGCATCCCTTTCTATGGCAGGAATAATTTCTGCAAATTTACTTTTGTACCGGGGATCTAACAGTGTGGCAACCCAGTAGTCAGGATTATTTCTAATTCTCACAATTCGAGGGTCATGTTGCAGGTAGTGCAGCAAGAAGGCACTCATGTATGTTGCGCATCCAGGAACACCAAGTCCCTGTTGTGTTGGTGGCGAGGTAACAATCATGCTTCCTTCCTCTGTCCTCTCCCCCCAACCTCGCACAACAGAAATGTGATCAAGGTCTCCCTCATCTGATGAGTCTTCCATCAGTTCGTCCTCCACTTCTTCCTGGGCTCCTGCACCTTCCTCACTAGTTTGGCTGCTACCATGCGCCCTGGTAAAACCATCTCCCCCACCCTCACATGCCTGCCGCCTTGGTGCTGCCGACCGTCTGGACCTTGCAGATGTTAGCCCTTCCGCATACAACTCCTCCTCCTCTACTTCCTCCACCTCCTCTTGTGCCACCACCTGACTCCGAATTCTGTTTAACATGTGCTCCAGCATGTAAATCACCGGAATAGTCATGCTGATAATGGCATCGTCAGCACTAAACATCTTCGTCGCCATTTCAAAACTGTGCAGAAGGGTGCATAGGTCCCTGATCTGAGACCACTCCTCCAGCGTGATTTGCCCCACCTCTGGATCTCGTTGGCCCAGGCTATACGTCAGAACGTATTGCACCAGGGCTTGTCGGTGCTGCCACAGTCGCTGCAACATGTGCAGAGTTGAATTCCACCGGGTAGGCACATCGCATTTTAGCCGGTGAAGTGGCAGGCCCAACGACTTCTGTAGAGATGTAAGTCGCTGAGCTGCGGGATGCGAACGGCGAAAGTGAGCACACAGCGACTGTGCCCTCTGCAGAAGGCCATCTAGTCTGGGATAGTGGGCTAAAAATTGCTGGACAACCAGGTTCAACACGTGAGCCATACAAGGCACGTGTGTGACATTGCCCCGGCGAAGGGCCGCACCCAGGTTTGCAGCATTGTCGCACACGGCCTTCCCTGGTTTCAGGTCCAGTGGAGACAACCATTCATGAAATTGGTTCTCCAGAGCTGACCACAACTCCTCAGCTGTGTGACTCACATTTCCCAGACATTTCAATGTAAAAACCGCCTGATGACGTTGAGCCCTACTGCCAGCATAGTAAGGAGGTGTGCAGGATCCCTTCTGCGCAGTTAGAAAGCTTGTGGCATGACCAGACAGGCTTTGGGTGCAGGTGGAAGACCGAGAGGAGGTTGAGGAGGCAGAAGCAGTGGAGGAACTTTGACATAAAGAGGATTGACGCACAACTCGTGGGGACGGCAAGACTTGGACAGCAGCCCCTTGTCCTGCTGTCACCATAGTTACCCAGTGCCCAGTCAGCGACATGTAACACCCCTGTCCATGCCTACTCGTCCAAGTGTCTGTGGTGAAATGCACCCTGTCACACACAGAGTTTCTCAAAGAAGCGGTGATGTTGTGTGCGACATGCTGGTCGAGCGCAGGCACACGTTTCTTTGATAAGTAGTGCCGACTGGGCATCTGGTACTGGGGCACTGCGACGGACATAAGGTCTCGAAAATCCTCTGTGTCCACCAGGCGGAAAGGCAGCATTTCTGTAGCCAAGAACTTGCAGATGGTGAAATTCAACCTCTTAGCTTTCTCATGGCTAGGAGGAAATGGTCTTTTACTTGTCCACATCTGAGGGACCGAGGGCTGGCTATTGTGCTTAGACGGGGTTGATAAGGGTGTCCCCGGCAAACTGCCGGTCTGTGAGGAAGATGCAGGCGGACATGTTAGGTTGCCTTGATCCAAAGGTGGTGCTATCGATGTCAGACTGCGCTCAACACCAGCTGGTGTTACCACCTCCAAAGAAAATGATGACCTGCCAATCACGCTGGCTGTTGCGGGTAAAGAGGTGGCAGGTCTGCGCCCCAAAACAGGTGTGACTGCTGTCCCCCCAGTCACAGAGGATGAAGAGGCCGCGGATGCACAAGATATGGCAGACGGTGGTTGGCCCGGCCGGCTAGGCCGCATTGTAGCACACTGAGCTTCCCACTGCAACTTATGCTTCATGTCCATGTGCCGGTTCATGCATGAAGTACTCAAACTATGTATTTTTTGACCTCTACTTAGCTCTTGCTGACAAATGTTACAGATAACACGAGTTGGGTCATCTTTATCGATCTGAAAAAATGCCCAGGCTATGCAAGGCTTAGCACCCATGCGACCTGAAGAGCCACCACGACTTGTGGTGAGAGGCAGAGTTGTGTTTGAGGATGCAGTTGTTGACGTGCTTCCAGTACTACGTCTCTGTCCAGGAAGGCGCAACCTGACCTCGTCGTCACTAGCATCTTCCTCCACCTCCTCTGCTGACCTCATCTCTTGGCTGACTGTGGGTTGACAGTAAGTGGGATCTCCAACCTCATCATCATCACCCTGTGCGTTATCACACCCGTCGTCCTCAGAGCCAACCTGTTCCTGCCTTGACAAAAAACTAAAGTTGTCGCTCCAATCAGGTATTTGAGTCTTATCATCGTCTTCCTCATTGTCTCCACCAACAGGAGTTACAGTTTGGGAATGAGGGTCTACATTATGGTCAGAACCTTCTGCGTCTGGTCCTGGATCCGACTCATAAAGATTCTGGGCATCAGTGCAGATCATTTCCTCGTCTGGATTCACAGAAGCGCTGGAGTCGACCTCTGATTCCCAGGCTATAGTATGAGTAAACAGCTCTGCAGACTCAACCATCTGTTCTACCTCATACTCAGACGGGTAGCTGGAGATTTGGGAGCTGTGAGGAAGCAAGTGCGATTGGGGTGACACCTTTGAGGACTGGAGTATTTGTGATGTTGAAGTTGATGTGGAGGAGAGCCCACTTAAAGGAGCACTTGATATCCGTTGAAGCACCTGCTGTTTTTGTGCCTCATCTGGAATTTGTAGAGATTGGCGTGGCCGTAAGAAAGGGATCTTATCACATTGTCCGCTAAAAGAAGTAGACATTTTAGTTTGGTGGTTAACTAATTAACAACTCTGGAGTTGTTTGCACAAAAAAACAATGGATGGGAACCGAGCAGAGCTGAGTGGCCAAACTGTGGTATTAGGCCAAAACTATTGGCTGGGTTAGATGCAGAAAAAAATTATATTCAATTTGCAACCTGATGGAGGTCAGTATAGATGGACTAATAGAGAAAGTCCCACACACTGCTAGAAGGCCAAATATTTTTTCAGAGCTAGATGCAGAAAAAAATATATTCAGTTTGCAACCTGATGGAGGTCTGTATAGATGGATTAATAGAACAAGTCCCACACACAGCTAGAAGCGCAATATTTTTTCAGAGGTAGATGCAGAAAAAAATATATTCAGTTTGCAACCTGATGGAGGTCAGTATAGATGGACTAATACAACAAGTCCCACACACAGCTAGAAGCCCAATATTTTTTCAGAGGTAGATGCAGAAAAAAATATATTCAGTTTGCAACCTGATGGAGGTCTGTATAGATGGATTAATAGAACAAGTCCCACACACAGCTAGAAGCCCAATATTTTTTCAGAGGTAGATGCAGAAAAAAATATATTCAGTTTGCAACCTGATGGAGGTCAGTATAGATGGACTAATACAACAAGTCCCACACACAGCTAGAAGCCCAATATTTTTTCAGAGGTAGATGCAGAAAAAAATATATTCAGTTTGCAACCTGATGGAGGTCTGTATAGATGGATTAATAGAACAAGTCCCACACACAGCTAGAAGCCCAATATTTTTTCAGAGGTAGATGCAGAAAAAAATATATTCAGTTTGCAACCTGATGGAGGTCTGTATAGATGGATTAATAGAACAAGTCCCACACACAGCTAGAAGCCCAATATTTTTTCAGAGGTAGACGCAGAAAAAAATATATTCAGTTTGCAACCTGATGGAGGTCAGTATAGATGGACTAATACAACAAGTCCCACACACAGCTAGAAGCCCAATATTTTTTCAGAGGTAGATGCAGAAAAAAATATATTCAGTTTGCAACCTGATGGAGGTCTGTATAGATGGATTAATAGAACAAGTCCCACACACAGCTAGAAGCCCAATATTTTTTCAGAGGTAGATGAAGAAAAAAATATATGCAGTTTGCAACCTGATGGAGGTCAGTATAGATGGACTGATACAACAAGTCCCACACACAGCTAGAAGCCCAATATTTTTTCAGAGCTAGATGCAGAAAAAAATTATATTCAATTTGCAACCTGATGGAGGTCAGTATAGATGGACTAATAGAATGATGCTATGCCCAAAAGATTTTACTTCACTAGGTGCAGTAAAAAAATTGGTATTCTATACACAGGTGGTATATCTTGCAACACAGATAGGCTACTCCACTGACTAACACACTCTGCAGTAGGCCAAAAAGGATTAGCTTTGCTAGATTCAGCCAAATGCTGTGAAAAAAACTTGCACAACACTGGCACAGACCTGCCTGGCAAAAACTGATAGGAACTGATGTAACCTAGTCCTGAAAAGGACTCCAATTACAATTAGTCTTTACTCCCACAATCTATCTATTTAAGAGCACAGACCTGCCTGATAAAAGTCGTAGGAAATGCTGTAACCTAGTCCTTAAAAGGACTGCAATCACAACTATTCCCTACTCCCAAGCTATCTGTAGATTTGTGCGAAAATTGGCTTGAAATTAACAAGGTATAGCGCACACAGCAACAGCGGTGCCGTCTAACACGCAGCTGCAGCAGTGAGAAAATGGTGGCGACGGGGAAAATGGCTTGGTCTTATAGGGCAAGGACATGTGACATACACTGCCAATGACACATGCCCTTGCTTGTGTGAAAAAAAGCACTTCGCTCCGTGTGTGCGCTGCTGATAGGCTGACAGATTGCACCTCCCCACTGTAAATGCGGGAAAGAGAAAAAAAAATTGGAGATCTTCATTGTTCCTGCAGAGATCCATCCCCTGCCCCTCCCCCCACCCCGCTGTACACTCAAACTGCGTATTAACATTAATTTTCATCATTACTGAGAAAAAATCCAGTTATGATTTTGGTGCACGAACAGTTATCGAACATAACCTCGAACAGCCGAATTTTTCTCAAATTGTTCGTGTTCGCCGAACGGCTCGAACACCGCCCAAAACAGCTCGAATTTGAGATTGGCGAACAGTTCGAGTAGAACAACGCTCATCTCTAGTCGTGAGCGGCCCAGAGGCGGGTGAGTGTGCAACCCCTGCCCCGGCTGCTGAGCCTACCGTTTCTATGCTGGACCTCATGACGGAGTATATCCTGCCCGGCGAGGTCACCTGGCAGCAGGTCTTTGCTCCAGAGCTGCAATCGGCAGCTATAAGTGGTGACCTGCGATGCTGCCCTACTCCCGAACCCGTAGTGCCTGAAGCTGCAGAGGTATCCACCGGCTCCAACCCGGACTGGTCCGCGCTTGCAGAGGACCCGCAGCAGCCCCTAATGACACCGCTACCTGCACCAACAGTCACCTGGCCGGAGGCTGAGGAGTGGGCCTGGGACAACCAGGGGGGGACCTGATGGGCTTCCCCCGGGAGATCCAGGCTGAAGCGCAGAGGAGGAGTCAGTGGTGTAGTGAGCAGATACTCCAACTCGCTCGGGAGCAACGGCAAAGGGAGCTCCGCTGCGAGCGCCTCGAGGTACCGGCCAAAGCTGCTAAATCCCTGGCCCGACAGGAAAAGGCAACCCGTCCCAGTCCCCGAGTGGAAGGGCAAGTCGTCCGCTTCCACCATGAGGCGGGGTGGGGGTTCATCAGAAGTCCCCAGCACGAGGACGATGTGTTTGTCAGCCGGCGGGACGTCGAGGCGCGGCTGAAGTAGGGGCACCCTGGCCGGAACCTCTTCCTGGGCGATATAGTGACTTACTCTCGCCACCAGGGGGTGCGGGGGTGGTACGCCCTGGATGTCCACAAAGTATCCGGGAGCGACGTCCCCTCGCGCTCAGCCTCAGGGGACCGGTCAGCCTCCGTCGGGAGGAACGAGCCTTTTCCCAGGAGGGAACCCGAGATCTAAGCGGCCCCGGCGGTTGCAACATGTTTACAGTTAATTTGTTGACATTTCTATTTTTGATAATTTTATAACTTTATACTTTTATGCTTTTGTAACTTTATACTTGTGTACTTTTGTATTGTTATTTTTGCAACGTTTAAGAAGATGTGCCTCCCATAAAGGGAAGATAGTTTATGGTTATATAAAAAGAAAATTTCCTGGGTGTTACTCTTTTGCACCCCGCGGACGTGCTGTGTTTCACCAGGGGGGAATGTGGTGCCTCTGAGGGTTCGACCGCCACAGGGATGCGGCACTTCTTTAATGGAGTGTAGTGTTCCTCCTCTGAGTTAAGAACAGTGCGATGGTCAGGACCCTTCCTTCACATCCAACACCACATTTCTCCACCAGAGGGGGCTAAAATGCACTAGGTGCTGCCCTCCTGGTTACAGGGAGACTGGGGAACCAAGAGTTAGGGGAACCATTTAGTGGTTGAGGGCGGAGGACTCACATTTTAGTGACACTGTAAAATTCATATTTAATAAAAAGCCATCTTGGTTTTTGGTCCTTGTTAGTCAAGTCTTTTGAACAGTCTTTGAACTGTGAATACTGTGATCTCCCACCCTGAGCGTGGATCCTGTGTGGACCCGCAGTGAATGGAGGCACAGCCCTCGTACCCCGGCCTTGGGACGAGGGGCAGGTTGCAGACAAGGAATGTCTCAACCTGGTCAAGGACCACGACCAAGAAGGCCCGGAGCTTAAGAGTGTAGCTCCACCGCAAATGGGTCCCAGGGAGGATGCAGACGGAGCAGTGTGCGCCACCTGTCCTCGCCAACCTGATATATTCAGAGGGAGCCCGGCTGCAAGAGGGGTACCGGCCCCCGACACCCGACCTTGCTACTCCACGTCCTGGTCGGGCAAGCCCAGTAGGCCCTGAGGATCCCACCGGGTAACGGAAAGAGCAGAGCTGCCACCCGTGCCCTTTTTCTGAGAGGAGTTCAGAGGGAGACCCGGCCTATTTGCACACACGGACAGGAAAGGACTTGGTCTGTAGTTCAGGAACACTCTGGTGCAGGGTCTTGATTTAACACTGGACTTATTCGGAGGTTGTCGGACCCTCGTCCCTGGTGGACGCAGAACTCCGCGAGGAGCAGGGAGTCACCTTCCTTCTGCCATCTCTTATGTGAGTAAAGCCTTGGAAGTTCACCCCTATGGCCTCCGGACTTTCTTTAATCGGCGCTACACCGCACGACACAGACTTTCTAGACTACTACCCCCGTCATCCTGTCTCTCTGCCCTGAGGCCCTGCTCCGCTTGTTGGTAGTAGTAACAACGATGGCTGCCGTACCACCATGCCTCAGCGGACTGCAGCGGCGCTGGTGGCCTTCACCAGGTGCCACAGGTGGCGTAGACGTAATCAGCCACTCAACCCGGATAAGCCCACACCATCCTTTTAATGTGATGGCCCTGGGCACGGGTCGGGTCCGGGACATGGCTGCACCCCATCTCTCCATCATAGGACCCGACTCAGAGTCCCCCATCTCCCAGGGTAAATAAAGGGCTTCCGAGAAGAGGCGTCACACCATGGTATTAGCACTGACCCCAGTGCCAGTAGCGAAGCCATCCCCAATTTCCTTCTCAGGAATTTTATTTGGTAGACTGAGTGGCTGCCCAAATACATTTTCTCACAAAGGAGCTGAAGATAGAGTGGCAGTGGGTGCAAGTTTCTCCAGGCTGTTAGATATTAGAGGGTGAATGGCAGCACATTGGATCAGTGGTTAGCACTGAAGCCTTGTAGCGCTGGTATCCTGGGTTCAAATCCCAGCAAGGACAACATTTGCAAGGACTTTGTATGTTCTCCCCGTGTTTGCTTGTGTTTCCTCCTCAGTAAAAAAGCAGCCATAGAGTGTCCGGGAAACTTCCCACACACTTTTCTTAGCCAGGACTGCTTCTCGGCAGGGTTGTACGGTCCCACCAGACAATCCTCTGGTGTGCCTTGTCTTCTACCTCAGGAGAGTTCATGATAGCGCTAACTTTGCAGCTGCTATGGGGTTCTTGAGCGGGTGAGAAAGGTTAGCCCTCTGAGGCTGATATTCTTGCAGCTTGGTTGGTACTACTCCCCACAGGTGGAGTAGGCCTCAGGGCAGTGATTGATGAACTGTGCGGAGGAATGGTGGGTGCAGTCCCGCGCAGGAATAAACAAGCGGAGGCAGTGAATGAAGTCATCCGGGTCTTTACTCACTTTAGATGCACTTCTCTCTGCTACACACAGCGTACTGCGGCCACCAGGAAGGGGGTTCGGCACTTCCCAGGTAGATCAGGAGCACCTGTCAATACCCCGCTGGTGTGTTCCTCTCCTTAGTAAGTTCTCCCACTGAATCTTCACCTGACGGTGCATGGTATGAACGTGGTGGCGACTCCGCTTCTTCTGTATCCCCCTGGGATCCTTTTGCCTGTGGAGCCTATCTCCTCTGCTCCCCTCCAAGGCCTACTTAGAACAGGACCCTGACCGGGCAGAGACACTTGTTAACTCTGTCCCGCTCCTCGTCTCAAGGCCAGAGAATGAGGACCTTGAATCTTCAGCCAGCTACAGACTCTTGCTGGACCCTGACAGAAGACCACAATCAAAAGACCTTAAACTAAAGATGGCCATATATTATATATGATTCTATAAGGGCTTCCTGTAAGTGTTTCCTCCACCCTCACCCACTACTTGGTTCCCCCTATCTTTGGTTCCCCCCATCTCCTCTATCCCGGGCTGGGGCAGCACCCTGCTGCATTTAGACCTCCTACAGGACAGCAGTGGTGTAGTTTGAGTGTGATGTGGGGTCCTGAGTGATGCTACATCCTTACCTGGAAGAGGAGATACCACACCTCTATCTAAGATGCAGTACCCCTGTGGCTACTGAACGCTCAGGGGCGACACAGTCTATTATACATTTATAGGGTATGCAGTGAGTCCAATGGTTGGCCAATTTTAGGAAAAACCCCACTAAGAATTTAAAGACACACAGAACAGGGCCACAGTATCAAGGTACGACATATTCCCATTAGAAAGGAGAGGGTCTGCTATACAGTTATAGGGTATGCAGTGAGTCCAATGGCTGAACAATTTTAGGAAAAACCCCAATAAGAATTTAAAGACACACAGAGCAGGGCCACAGTAACAAGGTACGAAATGTTCCCATTAGAAAGGAGAGAGTCTACTATACAGTTATAGGGTATGCAGTGAGTCCAACGGCTGAACAATTTTAGGAAAAACCCCACTAAGAATTTAAAGACACGGAGCAGGGCCAGAGTAACGACAAATTCCCATTAGAAAGGAGAGAGTTTCCCATAGTGTTGGCCTATGCAGTGAATGCAAGGGCTGCCAAAAATTTGGAGGCAGTTCAATGACCCTTGGAAGAGAGACGTGGAGCAGGGCCTCATAAAAAAATGTTCACATTAGAAAGGAGCGGGCCACCTATACTTGTAATGCCCATGCAGTAAGTGTATGGGCTGACAAACATTTACCCCTGGGGGGTATACATGAACATACTGTATAAATTTTTTTTTTTACCGGCATCATAAACACCCTTCAAAAAAATTATGTGGGTGTTGCATCACGGACCACGGTCACCCTGGTGATATGGTGGTGGAGGATGAGGAGAAGGAGGAGGACAAGAGCAAATAGACAAAATCAGGAAGCGTATACCCCTGTGTGGGTGTGAAAAGGTGCAAGGGAATATACCTCCCAAGAAAAGACACTGGATTTGAGTTTATGTTATGCTGCTATCATTCGGTGGTGTTGAGAAGTCTGGCCCAATCCAGCCCTTGTTCATTTTTATAAGAGTCAGTCTGTCAGCATTTTCAGTTGACAGGCGGATGCGCTTATCAGTTATAATTCCACCAGCGGCACTAAAAACCCGCTCTGATAAAACGCTGGTGGCAGAGCAGGCCAGGATCTCCAAGGCATAGAGAGCCAGTTCATTCCACGGTTCCAGCTTGGATTCCTAATAATTATAAGGCACAGAGGAATCACGGAGGACGATGGTACTGTTGGCAAGGTAATCCCTCAGCATCTTCCCAAACTTTGCATGCCTTGTGAGAGTGCCCCTTGCCTCAGGGCCTGTGCGATGGGAGGGTCTGAGAAAACTCTCCCAGAACTTTGACAGTGTTCCCCTGCCTCTGCTGGATTGAAGTTGGGTCTCTCTCGTCTGTACTCCTTGGTTGTCCAACGAAGTGTGCCCTCTGCCGCCAGCATTTTCAGATGGGATTTTTTTTTAATAGTTTCGCAACAAGGGCCATCTGGTACTGCCCCATTTTTGCACACCTGTCCGCCTCAGGAATAAGAGATATAAAGTTTTCCTTGTAGCGTGGGTCTAGAAGTGTCATCAACCAGAAATGAGTGTCACCCTAAATTTTGAGAAGGCGACTGTCATGGGAAAGGCAGCGTAACATAAACTCAGTCATGCATGCCAGAGTACTAACAGGCAAGACTTCCGTGTCCTCACTAAGAGGATGACTGACCATGCTCTACTCCTCATCCTCCTCCTCTCTGTCCTCTGGCCATCCACGCTGAACAGACGGTATGACAGCTGTGCAGGTAATACCGTCTATAGTGCATGAAACTAGCTCCTTTCCTTCCTCCTCCTCATGTTCGTCATTGTCACCCAATCCACGTAGGGATGAGATGAGGCTTGGCTGTGTGTAATCACCCTGAATGATTCCTTGCTCCATCTCATCGTGCTCCGCCTGCAATGCATCCTCTTTGAATGCTAGCAGAGAGCGTTTCAGAAGACACAGAAGCGGGATGGTGACGCTAATTATGGCCGCTCACCATCTTGGTGGAGTCCTCAAAGTTTTGGAGGATGGTACATATGTCTGAAATCCATGTCCACTCCTGAGGTCTTATGTATGGAGTCTGAATGAAATACTGACGGTCTTGTTGATGCTGGTACTCAACAACTGCCCTCTTCTGCTCACAAATCCTTCCCAACATCTGCAGTGTAGAGTTCCAATGCGTGGGGACATCACACACCAGTCTGTGAGCCAGAAGCTGCAAACGCTGCTGAAACACGGCAATGGCAGCGGAAGCTGTAGCTGAATTTCTAAAATGGGCACACAGGTGGGGTAACTTAACAAGCAGATCCAGCAGCTCCGGGTAGGATTTGAGAAACCGCTGAACCACGAGGTTAAGCACATGGGCCAGGCATGGTACGTGTGTGAGCTCGACTCGCCTCAGATACGCCACCAGGTTCCGGCCATTGTCACACACGGCCATGCTTGACTGTAGGTTCAGCGGTGTGAGCCACAGATCTGCCTGCTCTTTCAGAGCTGTCCACAACTCTTCAGCATTGTGCGGTTTGTCACGTAAGCATATCAGCTTCAGAACAGCGTGTTGCCGCTTGGCCGAGGCAGTGCTTCCAGCTTGTGACTGATGTGCTCATTTCGGAGATGGAGGCTGAAGAGAAGGAGGAGGCTGAGGAGGATGAGGTGCAGGAGCTGTAAACCATGGGGGCAACCAGGAAGGGCCCGCAATCCTTGGCGTCGGGAGGACGTGTTCCTTGCCAAGGTCAGACTGGGTCCCTGTTTCCACTATGCTAACCCAGTGTGCCGTCAGCGAGATGTACCGTCCCTGCCCACAAGCACTTGTCCACGTGTCCGTGGTTAGGTCGACTTTCCCGCTAACTTTGTTGTTGAGGGCACGGCTAATATTTTGGGACACGTGCTTGTGTAATGCGGGGGCGGCACACCGGGAGAAATAGTGGCGGCTGGGGACTGAGTACCGAGGGACGGCTGCCGCCATCAGGTTGCAGAATGCTTCCATCTTCATTTGCCTAAAAGGCCACATTTAGAGAGCAAGCAGTCGTGATATGTGAGAATTTAGTAGTGTGGCCTGTGGGGCGTTGGCTGCATATTTGCGCTTGCGTTCCAAGGACTGGGGTATGGACAACTGAACGCTGCGCTGGGACAAGGACATGGACGTGCTTCCTGATGCTGCTACTTGAGAGAGTGCAACGACAGGTGCAGGGCAGGAGGCATCTTCGCATGCACCATGGACAGGGGATTGGCTTGCATGCACAATAGCGGAAGAAACAGTGGTGCCACCTGCAGACACTGTTCCTGGACCCTGGGGTTCAGCCCACAAAGTCGGGTGCTTTGCTGCCATGTGCCTGATCATGCTGGTGGTGGTCAGGCAGGTCGTTTTGCCACCCCTGCTGATGCTGGCCTGGCAGGTGGTACAAATGGCCTTTTTGGGGTTATCGGCAGAGTCTTTAAAAAACAACCAGACTCGGGAAGACCTAACAGTTGTACTGGCAACTTCCTTCGTGTTGGTGTTACAGGGAATGGTTGCCTGCCTTCTACCTGCGGCCACCACACTGCTTCTTCCTGCCTCCTTCCCCTTGTGTGCTGCTGTCCTCACTCTGCAAGTCCTCCTGCCAGGTTCAGTCAGTTACTATATCATCCTCCACCTCGTCTTCCACTTCGGCACCCTGGTCCTCCTCCTGACTTTCTAGCAATTGTGTCTCATCATCGTCCACCTCTTGTAACACTTTCCCACCGTCGCCTTTGTGTGACCTTGGCTGCTCAAATATTTGGGCATCGCTACACGCAATCTCATCTTGCCCCGCTTAAAGTGGACCAGGCGAGAGGCCCGAATCTATAAGTGGAAAAGTGAACAGCTCTCAGAGTGTCCAAGTGTGGGATCAGTTGTCTCTGGGTACTCGACATGGTGGGAGGAAGGAGGATCAGGGTGAGGAATATGCGGTCCAGACTCACGGCTACTGAGACTTGACCATGTGGAAGACAGGGTGGTGGTGGTGGCTAAGTGACTGGAAGCATTATCCACTATCCAACCAACAACGTTTTGACACTGCTCTGGTTTCAATAGTGGTGTGCTGCGGTCACTAGAAATTGGGACAGGAAAGTCAGGCGAGATGATGTGGGTGTTTGTTGTGGCACAATTTCGGCTTGCCCATGGCCTGTCCTCGGCCTCTGCATGCACCATTACCATCACGTCCAGTTCCCCGTCCCTTGCTACATGCCTTGCCCATTTTAAATGGAGGACAGTATCTTTCACGCTCACTACAAATGACTGAAGTTGGAGCATACTTATATGTGATCCGTGTGATGAAGAAAACGGAGTTTTAAATACCTGGCCTGTAGGTAAGTAGTTTTACCAGCAAACTGCTGTGAATTGCTTCACTGACACGAGTGACACTGAGGCCAGAAATGGCAGTATTTTCTGACAACGTATATGTGATCCGTGTGATGGAGAAAACACAGTTTTAAATAGCTGGATTTCTAGTGCTCTAATATGGAAAGGACCTGGCTGTATTCTGCAGTGCCAACATGGAAATGGCGCAGAAAAAACGGTGTTCTCTGAATTCCTTTTTAAGCAAATAATGAGGATTAAGATCCAAAGAAAAGTATTCCTGGCCCCTGAGACCTGGGCCTTTGTATAGAAATATCTAACAGCAGCAGAAGGCAGAATTGAAATGGAGTCTCTTGTGCTATATGCACTGCAGTCTGCTATATACACTGCCTGACTATCCACCCTGCCTGCCTGATATCTCTGCAGATGGATTAGTCCTCAGAAGGACTGTTTGTTAAGATGGATATGTGTAATGTACGGTTTTACTCCCTACACTGTCTGATCCGGAGTGACTGTGACGAGCATTGCGGCGCCAGGTCTGATATAGACCTGATGACGCTGTGTGGCCAGCCAATCACTGTAATGCCCACAACCAACATGGCTACGGCATTACTGTGCATGGTAGGCAATTCCTGCATGTTCATTGGCTCTCTAAAGAGCGCCAAACATGCAGGGAGGGGACTCGAGTTCCCGCCCGAGCAACCCGGAAATACTCGGCGAGAGCCGAGCATCTTGAGCAGTGAGATGCTCGTGCGAGCACAAAGCAGTAGCGAGCATGCTTGCTCATCACTACTCACGAAGGGTGCCAAGCCTCCTTACAAGAGTCCAAATTGTTCCATAATATAGAAAAAAGGTTCTTTGAACTGAAATGTTGCTGTAATGTGGGCTAAATAAAGGTCCATTCTTTCTAAAGAAATTTCTTGTTGGAGTTCTGCCTTAGCTCTTTTTATATATATATATATATATATATATATATATATATATATATATATATATATATATACAGTTGTGCTCAAAAGTTTACATACTCCGGCAGAATTTTTCCTTTCTTGGCCTTGTTTCAGAGAATATAAATAATAACAAAAAACTTTTTCTCCACTCATGGTTATTGGATGGGTGAAGCCATTTATTGTCAAACTACTGTGTTTTCTCTTTTTAAATCTTAATGACAACCTAAAACATCCAAATGACCCTGATCAAAAGTTCACACTGTTATGATCTGCAACATCTACTAAGGAAAGATAGTGGAAAACTGTCCCTACAGTAAGACTAAGATGAATCCCTACGATGTAGCGGGCTGCCTGTTCCTAGTGAATAGAACCTCCTTAGTCCTCGGCTAGTCTGAACGAAGACCTATAGCATAAGGGGAGGGGTCCCTAAAAGAACCAAGGACTGGAACAAAAATGGGACACCTCCTAAACAGAGAAGTTGTTGCAGAACACAAAAAGACAAACAGACAAAAAGGTACTAGAGGTCTCAGAAGGACCAAGCGAACTGACAGAGATAGGCACGTAAGCACCTGGCTAGAAAAACAGTCAAACTCTGAAGTTCAGTGCAGCCAGAAGGGCGGAGCTGGAATATAAAGGCAGGTGGTCACGTGACCACAAAACACAAGATGGAAAAAACAAACAGGAGGGTTCTAACAGTACCCCCTCTTTTATGAGGATCCTCCAGGCCCAGGTCTATGCGGAAACCTCCTGTGGAAAGCTCTAACAAGCATAGAAGCAGAGACATCATCCGCCCTTACCCAGGAGTTATCTTCGGGACCGAAACCCTTCCAGGAGACAAGATACTGTAATCACCCTCTATGCCATCTAGAATTCAAGATACGAGAAATTTCATATTCGCCGTCCTCCACCACAGGAGAAACTGTGACAGTGGTGTGGCGCCCCTGAGGGTTCGGTTGCCACAGAGGTACTGCACCTCACCCAGAGGGGTGGTGTCTCCCTTTCTCTCAGGTAAGGAGGGAGTGCTGCACGGAACCCCAACACCCGCAAACAACACTACACTACCCCTGGCCAGCAGGAGGGGCAAGACGCAATGTAGTTTCCTGCTGAGCCCTGACCCTGGCTGGGGTGGGGGGAACCCAAAGGTAGGGGGAACCAGTAGTGGGTGTGGGTGGAGGAAGTAGTTTAGGGGAGCACTCATACAGTAGATATATAAAAGGTAGACATCTTAAAGGTAGTTGGTTGTTGAGTAGGGACAGTTCAGAGGAACAGTCTGGGAGCAGAGTCTCTGTAGGAGCTCTGCTCCCCTACAAGGGCCCAGGACTGAGGCCCAGGAGGGGAGCAGGGGGTAAGCTCCGTTCTACAGAAGGCATCCTAGGGGAGTACGGCGAGTGCAGGCGGCACCCGTACACCCCGAACCTGCCAAGTGTCAGGAGGATCTAGGCTGCAAGAAGGGGACCGGCCCCTGGCCCAGTCGTGCAGCTTCAAGCCTCGGCTGGAAAAACCGGAGGCTTCTGACTTCTATAGCCGGGAGCCAAACTTCCACTTCAATCCAAGTAAGGTCAAGCAGGTCTGTGTAACTACGATGGACAGGGGGGACCTCGCAGCACCCGAACAGGATTCACAGTGGGAAGCGCAGGGCAGGAGGGCGTAAGACCCAGCGTGAAGTTGGTCTAGAGAGGCATATAAGAAAGTGGGGTTCTGCCAGGTACACCCGAGCTGCCTGAGGAAGGACATAACCCCTGCCCGGTGAACGCAGTGCGACGCAGGAGGCTTGCACCAGTACAGTGCACCTGTGGACTGTCTAAGAATTGTGAGTAAATCTTGGATGACTGCACTGAGCTGCTTCCGCTCCTTTATTTCGCTGGTGCCATTTCCCTCCCTGCACTGCAACGCCCAGCGCGCCCCTCAATTCTTCTTCACTGCCCTGAGGCCTGCTCCACCTGTGGGGAGCCGTTCCATCTCAAGCTGCCCTATCATCTGCCTCAGAGGACTGTCGCAGCGCTGGTGATCCTCACCAGACACCACAGGTGGCGTCACGAAAAATCCCCAAAACCCCATATAAAAATATCCCTCTTTTTGAGTGACCGCCCTGGGCCACGGTCCGGGCCAGCCACTCTGATATCCCACGTCAACCGGAGGCCCGGCTGCCGAGTACCCCACGGCCCTGGTGGCGCGTCAGTGACATCCCTATCTGATACATCAGCCTTTTTCAACAAGGAAACATGAAACACAGGATTAATATTCCAGGATGTAGGGACATCCAACCTTACCACAGACGGGCTAACAACCTGAAGCACTTTAAATGGACCCACAATCTTAGGACCCAGTTTTTTAGAGGGAATCCTCAACCACAGGTTCTTTGAGGACAACCAAACCATGTCACCCACAGTAAACAAAACCTCCTTACGTTTCCTGTCAAAATACTTCTTGGACTTCTTGTTAGCCTCTTGAAGGTTGCAACGTACATTAGTCCAAACTCTCTCCAAATCACCGGAAAAATTCTCCTCCTCCAGCATCGCCGACCCCAATTTGGAAAACGAACCAAAAGACTGCTGTCTCCCAGTACAACAAAAAAAAAGGAGAACACCCAGCACAGGAGGATGTATGATTGTTAAGAGCAAATTCTGCAAGAGGCAGAAACTCAGACCACGCCTCTTGATTGTCCGCCACAAAACAACGCAAAAAACTGATCAACATCCTGGTTCTTTCTTTCAGTCTGTCCATTAGACTCAGGATGATACCCAGACAAAAATGACAAATGGACTCCCAACCTGTCACAAAAAGCACGCCAAAAGTGAGCCACAAACTGAGGTCCTCTATCAGAAACAATATCCGTGGGAACGCCATGAAGCTTGACAATCTCCTTAACAAATGCCTTAGCGAGTGTCTTGGCACAGGGCAACTTAATGAATGGAACCAAATGACACATCTTACTAAAACAGTCCACGACCACCCAGATGACAGTAAAACCCTCGGACACATGAAGATCAGTAATAAAATCCATTGCGAGATGCGTCCAAGGCGCACTAGGAACCTCCAGAGGGCAAAGCAACCCCGCAGCAGGAGTATGTGAAGCTTTTGACCTAGCACACACAGTACATTGACACACCCACTTGATGACTTCATTCTGCCGTCCAGGCCATCAAAACTGCAACTGATAAGTCTCTTAGTCTCCGAAATTCCTGGATGACCTGCCAACCGAGACTCATGACACTCCACAAACAAATCTCTCCTAAAGGTTCTAGGCATGAACAACCTCCCATGGGGAGTGTTAGATGGAGCCTCATCTTGAGCTTTCAGAATCCCATTCTCCAAAACGGAGTCCAATGCCGCCACCACAACTCCTTTCTGTAAAATACTCTCCTCCTCCTCGGCACCGACCGTAGGAGAGAAGCTGCAAGATAAAGCATCGGCTTTAACATTATTAGTACCAGGGATATAGGTAACAAAAAAATTAAACCGAGAAAAAAAAGTGCCCACCTAGCTTGATGGGCATTCAAGCGCTTGGCAGCATCCAGATAGATCAAATTCTTATCATCTGTGAACACCTGAATAGGAAATCTAGCGCCTTCCAAAAAATGACGCCAATGTTCAAACGCGAGTTAAAATCCAGCAACCCCCAATTTCCAACATCATAATTCAGTTCGGTTTCCGAATTTTTTTTCGAAAAGAAGGCACAAGGATGTACTCCATCCCTGTTCTCCTGAGACAAAACTGCTCCGACCCCCACCGATGAAGCATCGACCTCGACCAAAAAAGGCTTGGTCTCATCAGGCTGCATAAGGATAGGGGCTGAACTGAACCTCTCTTTCAAATACTTAAACGCTTCAATGGCCTCAGTAGTCCACTGGACCGTATTCGCACCTTTCCTGGTGAGATCGGTTAGAGGCTTAACAATTACAGAAAAATTCTTAATGAATTTCCTCTAATAATTGGCAAAACCCAAAAATCTCTTTATATATTTCAAACCAATAGGCCTAGGCCATTCCTGCACAGTCTGAACCTTCACCGGGTCCATCTCAAAGCCCTCGCTGGAGACAATGTAGCCCAAAAAACTAATTTTCTGCACAGCGAACTCACATTTCTCCAGCTTAGCAAAGAGTGAATTATCACTCAATAACTGCAAAACTTCACGTACACTCTGCCAATGAGACTCTAGATCTGGTGAATAAATCAAAATGTCATGCAAATACACAACCACATTTTACCAATCAAAGGTCTCCGGATGTCATTAATAAGGTTGCATTGGTAAGACCAAAAGGCATCACCAAATTCTCAAAATGACCTACCGGAGTGTTAAAAGCAGTTTTCCATTCATCACCCTCCTTCACTCATAACAAATTGTATGCCCCCCCGGAGGTCAATTTTAGAGAACCACTTGTCCCCATTCAACTGGTTAAACAAGTCATGACTTAACAGCAATGGGTAGGAATTGCATACGGTAATCTTATTAATTTCACGAAAATCCAGACATGGACGTAAACCCCCGTCCTTTTTTTAACAAAGAAAAATCCAACTGCCAAAGGCGACTTAGAAGGTCTAATGTGACCAGCAGCCAGGCTAGTCTGTATGTACTCCTCCAAGGCCTTTCTTTCAGGGATAGTCAGATTAAACAAGCGACTCTTGGGAAGAGTAGTTCCCGGAACAAACTCAATGGCGCAATCATAATCCCTATGAGGAGGTAAAACTTGCGACTCCTCCTCCGAAAAAACCCTCCAAAAATCTTGAATAGGTACAGGTAATTCCCCTTTTTCCACAGCTGCAATGCGACCATTACAACATTTATCGTAGCACTTTGGACTCACATTAGTAGACCAGTCCAGTAAAGGATTGTGCAGTTTTAACGAATGCAAACCTTGAACGACTGGAGAGGGTAAATTATCTAATACAACCAAGTCCAAAATTTCTTGGTGAACTCCATTGATAGTGAGGGGAAATGCGGCAAACTTGTGAGTAATACATTTCAAGGGAGTGTTATCAATTGCAATCACAGAAATAGGTGATGTCTAGTGTTGAGCGAGCATGCTAGACACTGCTCGGTACTCGCCCAAGCATCTCACTACTCTGGATGTTCGGCGAGCACCGAGCATTTACGGGTCACTCGGGCGGGAGCTCGGGTCTCCGCCCTGCATATTTGGCGCTCTTTACAGAGCTAATGAACATGCAGGGATTGCCAGCCAGTCACTGTAATGCCGCAGCCATGTTGGTTGTGGGCATTACAGTGATTGGCTGGCCGCACAGCGTCACCTCGATATTTAAAACCGGGCACCGCGATTTTGGACACAGTCGCTCCGGATCAGACAGTGTAGGGAGAGTGCTGCTGAACTACGGAGAGATTTATACTGCGAAATGGGTAGTGTAGGGTCTCTAAAGCCTGCAAAATCAAACAAACAGTCCTTCTGGGGACTAATATCCATCCCAGATATCAGGCAGGCAGGCTGTATAGGAGACGCAGTGGTTATACCAGGGGTCTCAAACACGCGGCCCGCGGGCCGCATGCTGCCCCTCCGGCTGCTTCTTGCGGCCCGCAGGCACAGCACCCGTAACTATTGCGGCTCTCTCCAGCAGCCGCCGACATCAGCGCTGTAATGCAGAGTATTGCCGCACAGAGACCGGCTCTCTGCACTGCAATACCAGTGTCAGCCGCCGGCCTATCAGAGGCCAGCAGCTGACCGCTGGGTTCCAGCGCAGTGGCATATGACGTCACTGCCATGCGCAGATGTCAGCTGCTGGCCTCTGATAGGCCGGCGGCTGACACTGGTATTGCTGTGCAGAGAGCCGGTCTCTGCGCGGCAATACTCTGCATTACAGCGCTGATGTCCGCAGCTGCTGGAGAGAGCCGCGATCGTTACGGGGTCTATGCCTGCGGGCCACAGGTGCAGAAAGGACGCCGAGGGAACGAAGGACAGGTGAGAATCTTTTTTTTTTTTCTCTGTCATGTGAAATACAGCACAGGGGACCTGTGCTCAGTATAGGGGGGGCACTGTGCGCAGTATGGGGGGGACAGGGACCCTGAGCGCAGTATGCGGGGGACGGGGACCCTAAGCGCTGTATGGGGGGGACAGGGACCCTGAGCACTGTATGGGGGGGGCGAGGACCTTGAGCGCTGTATGGGGGGATGGGGACCCTGAGCGCAGTATGGGGGAGGACGGGGACGCTGAGCGGAGAATGGGAGGGACGGGGACCCTGAGCGCAGTATGGGGGGGGGAAACGGGGACCCTGAGCGCAGTATGGGGGGGCGGGGACGGAGACCCTGAGCGCAGTATGGGGGGACAGGGACCTTGAGCGCTGTATGGGGGGGACGAGGACCCTGAGTGCTGTATGGGGGGATGGGGACCCTGAGCGCAGTATGGGGGAGGACGGGGACCCTGAGCGCAGAATGGGAGGGATGGGGACCCTGAGCACAGTATGGGGGGGAAACGGGGACCCTGAGCGCAGTATGGGGGGACGGGGACGGAGACCCTGAGCGCAGTATGGGGGGACAGGGACCCTGAGTGCAGTATGGGGGGACTGGGACCCTGAGCGCAGAATGGGGGGACGGGGACCCTGAGCGCAGTATGGGGGGGACGGGGACCCTGAGCGCACTATGGGGGGACGGGGATCCTGAGCACATTATGGGGGACGAGGACCCTGAGCGCAGTATGGGGGGGACGGGGACCCTGAGCGCAGTATGAGGGGGGGGACCCTGTGTGCAGTATGGGGGCGGCCCTGTGCACAGCATGGTGGGGACCTGGGTGGGGGACATGTCTGCAACATGGGGACCTGGATGGGGGACATGTCTGCAACATAAGGACCAGGATGGGGGACCATGTCTGCAATATGGGGGACCATGTCTGCAATATCGGGGACCTGGATGGGGGACCATGTCTGCAATATGGGGGACCTGAATGGGGGACCATGTCTGCAATATTGGGGACCTGGATGGGGGACCATGTCTGCAATATGGGGGACCATGTCTGCAATATGAAGACCATGTCTGCAATATGGGGGACCTGGATGGGGGACCATGTCTGCAATATGGGGGACCATGTCTGCAATATGGGGGACTTGGATGGGAGACCATGTCTGCTGGATGGGGGAGCTGGATGAGGGACCATGTCTGCAATATGGGGGACCTGGATGGGAGACCATGTCTGCAATATGGGTGACGTGGACAGGAGACCGTGTCTGCAATATGTGGGACCTGGAGGGGAGACCGTGTCTGCAATATGGGGGACCTGGAGGGGAGACCGTGTCTGCAATATGTGGGAGCTGGAGGGGAGACCATGTCTGCAATATGGGGGAACTAGAGGGGAGACCATGTCTACAAGATGAGGACCAGTTCAAAAGGTGTATAGAAAATAAAATGGTATCACTAAAAATGTCACTTTGTCATGCAAATAATACGGCCCCCCAAATTAAATGTTTTTCTGTGTGCGGCCCATATGCGCAGCTGAGTTTGAGACCCCTGCATTATACCAACAAACACTGCATTACAGTCCTGTGTGCTGCTGCTGCTCAAATTGCTAGACTTAGCCCCAGGTCTCAGGGGCCAGGAAAAATCCTTTTTTTCCATCTAAATCCTCTTATTAAACTTTTGCTATTCCCCCCCCCAAAAAAAAATTGAGTGTGTCTGTGAGTGTTCAGACACAAATATATCTGTTTAAAAGAGTCTGGTTTCGGCCAGATAACTACACTGTGTTCCAAATTATTATGCAAAAAACTCTGCTGTGCATAATAATTTGGAACATGCGTTTTGAGTGCAGTTTGAGTTTTTTCTTTTTTTTTAAATATACTGTTATCATAGGCAGTTTGTACAAAAACCTTTCAATTGTACTCTAATAGTTATTTGACTGGAAAATTACAATGACTGCAATTCATATAGGTAATTTGGGAAAATCTGAGAAAATATTATTTGCATAATAATTTGGAACACAGTGTAGAACTGTAGTTTTGCAGTTCCACGGTTCAAATCTATGTATTATCCACTTTTTTTGTCTTTTTTCCATAAAAAAAAACAGTTTTAGTGTCTTGCTGACTGTTCAGACACAAATATATCTATTTAAAAAAGTCTGGCATGCGCCAGGAAATTAGAACTGTGGTTTTCCTCTTCCACAGTTCAAATCTGGATGTTATCCACCTTTTTGCCTTTTTTCTATAAAAAAAACAGTTTGAGTGTCTTGCTGACTGTTCAGACACAAATATATCTGTTTAAAAGATTCTGGTGTCGGCCAGAGAAATAGAACTGTGGTTTTCCTCTTCCACAGTTCAAATCTTGGTGTTATCCACCTTTTTGCCTTTTTTCTATAAAAAAAACAGTTTGAGTGTCTCGCTGACTGTTCAGACACAAATATATCTGTTTAAAAGATTCTGGTGTAGGCCAGAGAACTAGAAATATGGTTTTCCTCTTCCACGGTCCTAATCTCCTTTTCTTTACCCTTTTGCCATTGATAGTGCGAGTGTAAGCTATTTTACTTCATTGAAATGGGCAAGGCGCGTGGCAAGGGACGTGGAACTGGACGTTCTGGTGATGGTGCGTGCAGAGGACGGGGCCGTGGCCAAGGTGAAAATGTGCCACAACCAACAGCCACATCTTCTCGCTCCCAGTTCTTGACCGAATTACTAGGAAGCACACAACAACATCACTATTGCGAAATGATCAGTGTGAACAGGTTATTAATTTGATAGCAGATAATACTTCCAGTCACCTGGGCAAAGCCACCTCCGTCTGTCTTCCACACGGTCAAGTCTTAGTAGCCATGAGTCTCGACCGCATACTCCTCCTCACACTGATGCTCCTTCCTCCCACCATGCCGAGTGTCATCAGACAGCAACTGATCCCAACAGTTGGACACTCTGAAGAGCTGTTCACTGGTCCATTTCCATATTTGGGCCCCTCGCCTGCTCCGCTTGAAGTAGTGGAAGAGGAGAACCCATGTAGCGATGGGCAAATATTTGAACAGCCACGGCCACAGGAAGGCGACGCTGGCAATTTGTCACAAGAGGTGGACGATGACGAGACACAATTGCCACGAAGTGAGGAGGAGGACCGTGGTGTGGAAGTGGAAGAGGGGGAGGTGGTAGTAACTGACCCAACGTGGCAGGAGGACACGCAGAGCGAGGACAGCAGCACACAGGGGGAGGGAGGCAGAGTACCCCAACAGGCAGGAAGAAGCAGTGTGGTGGCCGCAGACAGAAGGCGGGCAACCGTTCCCCGTAACACCAACACGAGGGACGTTGCCAGTACAACTGGTAGGTCTTCCAGAGTCTGGAATTTTTTTAAAGACTCTGATGATAACCCCAAAAAGGCCATTTGTACCACCTGCCAGGCCAGCATCAGCAGTGGTGACAAAATTACCAGCCTGACCACCACCAGCATGATCAGGCACTTGTCAGCAAAGCACCCAACTTTGTGGGACGAACCCCAGGGTCCACGACCAGTGTCAATGGGTGTCACCACTGCTTCTTCCGCTGTTGTGCGTGTAAGAGAACCCCCTGTTATGCGTGCAAGGCAATCTCCTGTCCATACTGCATGAAAAGATGCCCCCTTCTCTCAGTCTTCACTTGTTATGGCAGTTTTTCAAGAAACAGCATCAACGTCCACGTCCTACCGCAGCATTCAATTGTCCATATGCCAGACCTTTGAACGAAAGCGCAAATTTGCGGCCAACGCCCAACAGGCCACAGTCCTACATTCGCACATTTCACGACTGCTTGCGTTGGAAATGCTGCCTTTTAGGCTGGTGGAGACGGAATCTTTCCGCAACCTTATGGTGGTAGCCGTCCATCGGTACTCGGTGCCAAGCCGACACTATTTTGCCCAGTGTGCCATCCCCGCACTACACAAGCACGTGTCCCAAAACATCTGCTGTGCCCTCAACAACGCAGTTACTGGAAGAGTCCACCTGACAACGGACACGTGGACAAGTGCTTGTGGCAAGGGACGGTACATCTCCCTGACGGCACACTGGGTAAACATAGTGGAAGCCGGGACCCAGTCGGATCTTGGGACAGAACACATCCTCCCCACACCGAGGATTGCGGGCCCTATGTCAGTCAGGGTTGCCCGCACAGTGTACTGTTCCTGCGCATCCTCCTCCTCCTCCTCATGTTCAGCCTCCATCTCAGATATCACCACATCAGTTACAAGCTGGAAGCACTGTATTACTGCCTCAGCCAAGTGGCAACAGGCTGTGCTGAAACTCATAAGCTTAGGTGATAAACCTCTCACTGCTTGTGAGTTGTGGACAGCTGTGAAAGAGCAGGCAGATGTGTGGCTGAGACCGCTGAACCTACATCCAGGCTTGTTTGTGTGTGACAATGGCCATAACCTGGTGGCGGCTCTGAGGCGAGGCGAGATCACACACGTACCATATCTGGCTCATGTGCTTAACCTCGTGGTTCAGCAGTTTCTTAAATCGTACCCCGAGTTGCCAGATCTGCTCGCCAAAGTACGCTGCCTGTCAGCTCATTTTCAGAAGTCGGCTACAGCTTCCGCCGCCCTTGCTGTGTTGCAGCAGCGTTTGCAGCTTCCGGCACACCGACTGGTGTGTGATGTCCCCACACGTTGGAACTCTACCCTTCACATGTTGCAAAGGATTTGTGAGCAGAAGAGAGCAGTTGTGGAGTACCAACTGCATCAAGGCCGTCGATATTCAGGTCAGACTCCACACATAAGACCTCAGGACTGGACCTGGATGTCTGACATATGTACCATCCTGACAAACTTTGAGGAGTCCACCAAGATCCGCCATCATTAGCATCAGCATCCCAATTGTCTGTCTTTTGCAATGCTCTATGCAGAGAATTAAAGAGAAGGCATTGCAGCCAGAGTATGATGAGATGGATCAAGAAGCCATAGTGGGCGATTACACACAGCCCAGCCTCATCTCATCCCAATGTGCATTGGGGGACCGTGAGGGAGAGGAGGAGGAGGAAGAAGAACAGTAGCTGGTATCATGCGCTGTAGACGGTAGTACCTGTACAACTGTCATACCGTCGGTTCAGCGTGGGTGGCCTAAGGACAGAGGAGAGGAGGAGGAGGAGGAGAGCATGGTCAGTCGTCATCTTGGTGAGGACACGGAAGTCTTGCCCGTTACCAGTCTGGCACGCATGGCTGACTTTATGATACGCTGCCTTAACCGTGACCCTCGCGTTGTCAAAATGTTGGGTGACAGTCATCACTGGTTGGTGACACTTTTAGACCCCCGCTACAAGGAGAACTTTCACTCTCTTATTCCTGACGTGGAGAGGTCTACAAAAATGGGGCAGTACCATAAGGCTCTTGCTGCAGAACTGTTAAAAAAATTCCCATCTGAACACGCTAGGGCAGAGGTCACAGTTCATTGTCCAACGAAGGCGTACAGGCGAGAGAGACACAAATCCAATCCAGCAGAGGCAGGGGAACACTGCCAATGTTCTGGGACAGTTTTCTGAGACCCGCCCAGCTTACAGGCCCTGAGGCGTGGGGTACTCTCACAAGGAGTGGAAAGTTTCAAAAGATGGTTCGGGAGTACCTTGCCGACCGTACCAACGTCCTCCGTGATTCCTCTGTGCCTTTTAATTATTGGGTATCCAAGCTGGACACTTGGAATGAACTCGCTCTGTACACCTTGGAGGTCCTGGCCTGCCCTGCCGCTAGCGTGTTATCGGAGCGTGTTTTTAGTGCCGCTGGGGGAATTATAACTGATAAGTGCACTCGCCTGTCAACTGACAATGCTGACAAGCTGACCCTTATCAAAATTAACAAGAGCTGGATTGGGCCAGACTTCATCACCACCAAATGACAGCAGAGTAACATAAAGTCAAATCCACTGTGTTATTTCGGGAGGTGTATTCCCATGCACCGCTTCACACCCACACATGGGTATACGCTTCCTCATTTCGGCTGTTTTTTGCTCTTCTCCTTATACTCAGCCTCCACCACCACTATACCACCAGGGTGACCGTGGTCCATGTTGCCAGCATTGCAAGTTCCTCCGTCCTAATTTTTGGCAGCTTTTGCTTGGAAGGCATAGGCAAAGACTATGTGAGACTCACTCCCCAATAATGGGAATAATGTTTTTAATATGCTGTACTGCATGCCTCTTGTAAGGGGCATTGCAAGTTCCTCCATCCAAATTTTTGGCAGCTTTTGCTTGGAAGGCATGGGCAAAGACTATGGGAGATCCACTCCTCAATAATGGGAATAATGTTTTTAATATGCTGTACTGCATGGCTCTTGTAAGGGGCATTAAAATCATCTTGTTAAGCTACTGTGACCTCCACGTCTCTTCCAAGGGTCATTGATATTGTCTTTTTATTCCACTGGGACCTCCACGTCTCTTCCAAGGGGCATTAAAACCATCTTGTTAAACCACGCTGAACTCCACGTCTCTTCCAAGGGGCAAAAAAATCGTCTTGTTAAGCTGTTGTGACCTCCACGTCTCTTTCAAGGGTCATTGATATTGTCTTTTTATTCCACTGGGACCTCCACCATTCTTTCAAGGGATATTGATATTGTCTTTTTATTCCACTGGGACCTCCACCACTCTTCCAAGGGGCATTGATATTGTCTTTTATTTCACTGGGACCTCCACGTCTCTTCCAAGGGGTATTAAAACCGTCTTGTTAAACCACTCTGAACTCCATGTCTCTTCCAAGATGCATTAAAACCATCTTGTTAAGCTTCTGTGACCTTCACGTCTCTTCCAAGGGGCATTAAAACCGTCTTGTTAAACCACTCTGAACTCCACAGCTCTACCAAGGGGCATTGAAATGTTGTTTTCAATTACCTCTAACTTCCACGACTCTTCCAACAGGCATTGCATTTCCTCCTAATTTTAGTCAGCTTTTGCTTTTCAATGCATAGGCGAACACTAAGGGAGACCCACTCCCCAATAATGGGTAGAAGGTTTTTAGTATGCTGTAATCCACGTCTGTTTCAAGGGGCATTGCAGTCTCTCATAATTTTTGGAAAGCCTTCCATTCACTGCTTAGGCCAACAGAGTACTGGAGACCCAGTTGCTATAAATGGAAAAAATGGTTTAGTTACGGCCCTCTGACCTCCATGTCACTTCCAAGGGGCATTGGAGTGCCTCAAAATTTTTGGTAGGCATTGCACTCACTGCATGCCCTATAACTGTGTAGCCGAACCGCTCCTTTTGGTACAGAAATATATCCTACAAGACATGTGTGGTTGACTGGCCTGATATTGATGTGAATGGTCCCTGTTCCTCCTGCTCTTTCTCCTTTGCCACCACCTCATCCATCATTCATCACCTGAAGCTTTGTTTTAACGGGAGTCATAGAACTGGGATAGTAGCAGGAAAACATCCAGCAATCCTCGTAGGAGGTAGGATATGCGCCAAAACGCTGACCACCTGAGGCCTAGCCGCTACTACATACATGCGCTTGCATTCCAAGGAACAGAAAGCTAAGGAGATGGATGGCCTCATGATCATGAATAATTTACTCATTGTGTAGGAGGCTGACCACTGCTGCTGTCTACCTTCTGAACTTTGTGTTGTAGCCTGATTGACCCAGGACCCGCAATCCTCTATGTCTGGTGGACGTGTTGCATCCCAGTGTCCAACTGTGTCCCGGCTTCCACAATATTAACCCAGTGTGAAGGCGTCAGTGAGATGGACCATCCCTGGCCACATTCACTTGTCCACTTGTTTGTGGCTAGGCTGTCCTTCCCACTTAATGCACTGGGGAGGAAAAAGGTAATGTTTTGGTATGCGTGCTTGTGTATAAGGCGCACTGGGACAAATAGAGGCGGCTGAGGACCGTTTATGAACACCCGGCCGCCCCCAGGTGGGTGGGGACCGTGTGTGGGCTCCCGGCCGCGGGGCGGCTGGGGACCGAGTATGGACCAAGCGTGGACACCCAGCCGCCATGCGGCTGGGGACTGAGTATGCATACCAATCTGCCGACGCAGCCATGACGTGGTGACCAGATTCCGCCTCCACTTGCCTAAAAGGCCCAATTTCAAGTACAAGCAAGCAGTATGGTATTGCAGCCTGGGGGTGGGTGGGTGGCAGGCTGCATACTTGCGCTTGCATTGCAAGGAATGGGGGAGATACAATTGAGCACTGCCCTGGGACAAGGACTTGAACGGGGATAGTTGAAAGTCTGCAATGACAGGTGCAGATACCAGGCCGCTGACGCAGCCATGACGTGGTGGCCAGATTCCGCCTCCACATGCCTAAAAGGCCCAATTTCAAGTGCAAGCAAGCTGGCAGAATGGTATTGCAGCCCTGGGGTGCGTGGGTGGCAGGCTGCGCACTTACGCTTGCATTCCAAAAAAACAAAGCAGATGCTAACTTCTATCATCATTATCATGCTCCTCACCTTGGCCCTCTCAACTCCCCTGATGGAGAAGCCAGGACCCACCGGGGGAGTCTCTAGTTGTCTGGTGGGCTCGTCCAATGCTGCCCTAAAGCAGGCCAGGCTAAAAAAAGTGTGGGGAAGGTTCCCGGGACAAATAGTGGTGGCTGGGGACTGAGTATGGAGACCTCGCCGCCGATGCAGCCATGAGGTAGCGGGCAGCTTCGGCCTCCTCCAAACTAAAAGGCCCCATTTCAAGTGCAAGCTAGAAGTATAGTATTGCAGCCTGCGGGTGGGTGGGTGGTTGGCTGCATATTTGCGCTTGCATTGCAAGGAATGGGGGAGGTACAATTGAACACTGCCCTGGGACAAGGACTTGCACGGGGATAGTTGCAAGTCTGCATCTTCTGATTCGGCAAGGATCACTTCTGATGGGCACACTTTTAGGCAGTGACCTGGGTGTCAGAGATGCTTCCAGGGGTCTTCCCCATGCTGTTCCCATGTCTTTTCAGCACTGTATGCATGTGTCACACAGCACATGGCCAGATAAGGTTGTAAAATGTTAAAATTACATTTCCCGGTGAATGCATTTGTGACGGTTGAAAGCATTACAAAAGTGCAAAAACACATAAAAAATGCTACTTGTGAACATAGCCCAAGATGTGGAGGAGTATTTTTGTTTTTGGTTATTTAGGCTATGTGCCCACGATGTAGAAATGCTCCGGATTTTTCTTGAGCGTATCTCCTAGCAGAAAAAATGCATGCTGATTGTACATGCTTTTTTCCTGCCAGGGACATGCGGATGTGAAGCGTTCTTCACATGCATTTCCGCAAGCGGGTTGACAAGTGCTTTCCAAGCGATTTTAGCAGCACTTGGAAAGTGCTGGTCATCTTGATCACACTATATAAATCCATGCAAACGGCATGGATTTATATAGTGTGACCTAAAGAATGGTTAAAAAAAAAAAAAACTTATACTTACCTTCCGATGGCCCCCGCAGTCTTGCTTTGTTGCGTCCTGGTTGCCGGCAGATCGCGGTACACTGAAGCACTTGCCGACGTCAGCATCGCGTGATCCGTCACATGACTATGACGTCAGCGCAGGTCCTAGAGTCGATCGCTAGCTGCCGGCATGGAAGGACGAGCGCACCGGGGGCCATCAGAAGGTAAGTATAACATTTATTTTTTATTTTATTCTTTTTTTCACAGGTTCTATGATACCCGATTGGGGAACATGGCAGGCCTTCTACTACGCATTTTTTAAGCGTTTCTGCAGCGTTTTTGCCACTGCAGAAACTCTTAAAAAACGCATCGTGGACACACAGCCTTATTTTACCTTATACACAAGTCTTTACCCTGGAAAGGATGTTCCTTAACATATTTCACAGGAAATCAGTTTCAGTTTCGTTTTTGAAAGTTTTATTGTGAGCCCGTAAAAGTGGCTTAATACCTCTGACCACGTTGTTGACAGCAGTGACCTGGGGGTCAGAAATGCTTCTTGGGGCGATCCCCATGCTGTCCCCATGTCATTTGAGCACTGTCACTATCGTTTTGGGCACTTGTTAGGCTTTGTACAGACTGCCGTGGGTGACGCCGCAAAAATGCTCAGGTCTCCCATAGACTAACATTGGGCTCGTTGCTCGGGTTGAGCACCCAAGTATCACGGTGAGATCGGCCCGAGATTCGAGCACCCGAGCATTTTAATGCTCGCTCAACACTAGTGATAACAAAGGTTTGGATCTCAATTTAAGTTTTTCCAAAAACCCTTTATCAATCACATTGTGTTGAACCACAATCCACAAATACCTGAAATTCAATCAAATTTTCCGGCAAAGTAGTACTCCCTGAAAGAAATACTCCTGCAGAGCGTAAACAAGCTATACGGGAGTACCTGACCTCTTTTTTTTCTTTACTTAAACGAAGTTCACAATTCTTAATCAAATGGTCAGCTTTACCACAATAAAGACACAATCCCTCGGCGAACCTCTGGTTTCTTTCCTGAGAGGAGAGTGGCTTCGCCCCAACCTCCATTGGTTTTCCGACATCAGAGCAGATTTTGTGGGAACTAGGACCTGGCATTACAGGAGTCTTTATCTCATTCTGCCTAAATCTCAGCCTCCACACGAACAGCTAATTGCATGGCATCCTGCAGAGTCTCAGGTGCGGGGAATGCAATTAGCAAATTCTTAACCCTTTCACTCAGACCAGCAAAAAATAGACATTTCAGAGCAGGATCATTCCATTTGACTTCTGAAGCCCTTCTTCTAAATTGTGTGCAATAATTCTCAACATTACCTGACCCCTGATTCAAACGCCTGAGTTCTACCTCAGCAGATGAGATTCGATCGGGATCGTCATAAAATAGACCCATAGCCAAAAAAAATTCTTCTACAGACCTTAAACATGGATCATTAGGGTGGAGAGAAAAGGCCCACCCCTGTGGTTATTTGCACAAAAGTGACATAATAAAACCAATGCGCTGTGATTCATTCCCAGAGGACCTTGGTCTCAAACGAAAATATAACAAACAAGCATTTTTAAAGGAAAAAAAATCTTGCTGTTTACCATAAAAAACATCAGGCAGTCCTACCTTGGGTTCCACAAAATTGCTCTCCGGAACAGCTACTCATGTGTTCCTGGAGCTCGGACACCTCCAGAGACAATCCCTGCAAGCGTTGAGCCAATTCCTGGACGTAACACATACTGATCCCCGAATTTCTTTCCTTTTAGTTTTTTGGGTTGGACTTACTGTTATGATCTGCAACATGTACTAAGGAAAGATAGGGGAAAATTGTCCCTACATTAAGACTAAGCTGAATCCCTATGATGTAGCGGGCTGCCTGTTCCTAGCGAACAGACCCGCCTTACTCCTCGGCTAGTCTGAATGAAGACCTATAGCATAAGGGAAGGGGTCCCTAAAAGAACCACGGACTGGAACAAAAATGGGACACCTCCTAAACAGAGAAGTTGTTGCAGAACACAAAAAGACAAAGAGACAAAAAGGTACTAGAGGTCCCAGAAGGACTAAGCGAACTGACAGAGATAGGCACAGAAGCACCTGGCTAAAAAAACAGTCAAACACTGAAGTCCAGCACAGCCAGAAGGGCGGAGCTGGAATATAAAGGCAGGTGGTCACTTGACCGCAAAACACAAGATGGAGAAAACAAACAGGAGGGTTCTAACACACATGCCCTGGTGATTTTGGCCTGATAACATACACAGAATTTGACACAAATGGGTTTGAATGGCTACTAAAAGTAACATCCTCACCTGTGACCTGTCTGCTTGTAATCAGTGTATGTGCATAAAAGCTGAGTGAGTTTCTGGGATTCAGACAGACTCTTGCATCTTTCATCCAGCCAATGATGTTTCTGGATTGTGAGTCATGGGGAAAGCAAAAGAATTGTCAACGGATCTATGGGAAAACAGTGTATATTGGTTGGCTATCAAAAATAGAGTGGTCCTCATTAGAGATGAGCGTTGTTCTACTCGAACTGTTCGCCAATCTCAAATTCGAGCTGTTTTGGGCGGTGTTCGAGCCGTTCGGCGAACACGAACGATTTGAAAAAAATTCGGCTGCTCGAGGTTATGTTCGATAACTGTTCGTGCACCAAAATCATAACTGGATTTTTTCTCAGTAATGATGAAAATTAATGTTAATACGCAGTTTGAGTGTACAGCGGGGCGGGGGGAGGGGCAGGGGATGGATCTCTGCAGGAATAATGAAGATCTCCATTTTTTTTTTCTCTTTCCCACATTTACAGTGGGGAGGTGCAATCTGTCAGCCTATCAGCAGCGCACACACGGAGCGAAGTGCTTTTTTTCACACAAGCAAGGGCATGTGTCATTGGCAGTGTATGTCACATGTCCTTGCCTATAAGACCCAGCCATTTTCCCCGTCGCCACCATTTTCTCACTGCTGCAGCTGCATGTTAGACGGCACCGCAGTTACTGTGTGCGCTATACCTTGTTAATTTCAAGCCAATTTTCACACAAATCTACAGATAGCTTGGGAATAGGGAATAGTTGTGATTGCAGTCCTTTAAAGGACTAGATTACAGCATTTCCTACGACTTTAATCAGGCAGGTCTGTGCTCTTAAATAGATAAGTTGTGGAAGTAAAGACTAATTGTAATTGCAGTCCTTTTCAGGACTAAGTTACATCAGTTCCTATCAGTTTTTGCCAGGCAGGTCTGTGCCAGTGCTGTGCAAGTTTTTTTCACAGCATTTGGCTAAATCTAGCAAAGCTAAGCCTTTTTGGCCTATTGCAGAGTGTGTTAGTCAGTGGAGTAGCCTATCTGTGTTGCAAGCTACACCACCTGTGTATAGAATACCAATTTTTTTACTGCACCTAGTGAAGTAAAACCTTTTGGGCATAGCATCATTCTGTTAGTCCATCTATACTGACCTCCATAAGGTTGCAAATTGAATATAATTTTTTTCTGCATCTAGCTCTGAAAAAATATTTGGCCTTCTAGCAGTGTGTGGGACTTGTTCTATTAGTCCATCTATACTGACCTCCATCAGGTTGCAAACTGAATATAATTTTTTTCTGTATCTACCTCTGAAAAAATATTTGGGCTTCTAGCAGTGTGTGGGACTTGTTCTATTAGTCCATCTATACTGACCTCCATCAGGTTGCAAATTCAAAATAATTTTTTGTCTGCATCTAGCTCTGAAAAAATATTTGGCCTTCTAACAGTGTGTGGGAATTGTTCTATTAGTCCATCTATACTGACCTCCATCAGGTTGCAAATTAAAAATAATTTTTATCTGCATCTAGCTCTGAAAAAATATTTGGCCTTCTAGCAGTGTGTGGGACTTGTTCTATTAGTCCATCTATACTGACCTCCATCAGGTTGCAAATTCAAAATAATTTTTATCTGCATCTAGCTCTGAAAAAATATTTGGCCTTCTAGCAGTGTGTGGGACTTGTTCTATTAGTCCATCTATACTGACCTCCATCAGGTTGCAAATTAAAAATAATTTTTATCTGCATCTAGCTCTGAAAAAATATTTGGCCTTCTAGCAGAGTGTGGGACTTGTTCTATTAGTCCATCTATACTGACCTCCATCAGGTTGCAAACTGAATATAATTTTTTTCTGCATCTACCTCTGAAAAAATATTTGGCCTTCTAGCAGTGTGTGGGACTCATTGTATTAGGCCATCTATACCAAGCTGCACCAGCTTTTAAATTAATAATAATTTTTAGCTGCATCTAGCCCTGAAAATAATTTTTCTTCCCAATAGTGGTAGCAATAGAAATATGGGGCGCTCTCCTGGCTTACAAAAATATACGCTTCATAACAAAAAACACCAGCCTAGCACACTGCATTAATAAGATGGCATCATCGTCTCTCCCAGTGCTAGGCCTACTACACAGGCTAGCATTCCTGTGCCTAAAACACAATGTATGGGTCCGCGCTAGCCACTATGCTGAGGGGTCTAAAGCTGCTGCTAACGCTTTATAACAATTCAATTGGCAGATTTTCACAGAGCTTTTCCACAACGCCCACCCATCGGGCAACAGTTGCCCACCTTCCCTATGGGATCTAGTGGCGAATAGTTGATGCCATTAATCAGAGCGTCAGTTGCCCCGTCGACGTGGCAAGCATACGGTAAGGCATGGGAAGAGTGGACACGACTAGTAGCAGGCAGACGGGTTGACCAATGTGAACAAGCCAGATCACAAGTCACCATAGAATTTCTCCACCAGCTAATGATGAGGGGCATATCAGGGGCGTCAGCGCAGCGGTGTCTGACCGGAGTAGCATTTCACTACCAACTACTGAATTGGGAAGATGTGACAAAGATTCATCATCAGACAATCCATAAAAGGGTGGAAAAGGGGTCAGCCAAGTCAGGAGTGTAGACGTCCCGTTCCGTGTCACTAAAACTGATTTCTCACATCATATCCCTAACTCCATTAACATGACACTTACAATTTGAAGCAACACTACTGTCTACTGCATTTGTGATCGCCTTCTTCGGGGCGCTATGTATAAGCGAATCAGTCCCTCAATCCAAAATTACCACCAGTGGAGGCTTATTACACCAGGACGTAGTCATAGCCAATAATGCAATACGTCTACGCATACTCAAATTGAAAACGGTTCCAGCGGGCAGGGGCACTTGGGTACTTCTACAACCCACAAACGGTACACTGAGTCGGGTAACAATAGTAAAAACATATCTAACCATCAGATCACAAAGTAATTTCTTCCTATCACACATTGATGAAACACCATTATCAAGATACCAGTTCCAAACTATATTTAATAAATGCATAACATCGGCAGGGAACCACCCCAAAGATTACGGGACACACTCATTCCGCATAGGCGCGGCCACGGAAGCAGCAAGAGCAGGACTGTCAGAAACGGAAGTTCAGAGGATAGGGAGATGGCGATCCACGTGTTTGGCAAGATACATAAGACCGGACTTGTTATCCTAACGTGGTTTGTTTCTTTTACAGGTGACGCTAAGCCAACAGTGTGGGTGATAGGCCACTCGTATATATATTGGGCAGAAAAAAGGGCGAAAGTCCGCCCAGGCGGGAGGAAATTAGAGTTTCATAACACATATTTCAACTGGAGAGGTATTAGAGGCCTGCTATGGCCACAGGTACTAATGGAGGTAATCAAGGTAGGGAGAGAGGCAAGATGTCCGGTCATCTTAGTTATACAGGCCGGGGGAAACAACCTAGGTCATCACAAGAGCGCATAACTAATGGCAATAATGAAACTAGACACTGAGCGCTTCAGAGAATTTTTCACAAAACTAGCTATTGTATGGTCAGAGATTGTGCCGATAGCGGTATGGCAAGGTGCGCGAGACATCACGGCCATCGAACGGACAAGGCGGGTAATAAATATTCAGATGGCAAAATTTAGAAGAGACAGAGGCGGTGTAGTGGTACGACACCGACAACTGGAAGGAGATAAAGCAGGCCTCATACGGCCCGACGGTGTTCACTTAATGGGTATTGGACTGGACATATTCCTGTCAGGACTCCAGGACGGAGTGGAACAAGCGTTAAGAGTGATGGGTGGGGGTCAGAGTCCTGCATACGAGTACGCAGGATCCTCCGTGGCCTGGAAATAGAAAGGACATGTTGGAGAGTTACACTTGTTGACCAAGTTGCCGGAGTGGAGACCCAGGGCATGCTGCAACAAGCTGAATTATTTTAGAAATAAAATGCCTTTCTAATGGAATGAGTATAAAGAGTTAATAAAGCTGTGACCGATCCTCACCCATCCAGTTGTAAGAGTTACATTATTGTATTGTCAAGGAAAGGGGAGCGGTAGGGGGGCTGAGCATCTGGGTTTGGTTGGGGGTCCCCACAGTCTGCTTAGGCTAGATGCATTTAAAAATTCTTATTAGATACACAGGCGGTGCAGCTTGCTTCGCAGCTGGGCTACTACGCCCAAAGTATTGCCTAGGCTAGATGCAGTTAAAAATTCTACGCTGACTAGCAGACACTGAAGATTTGGAGCAGACCTCTGAGTAAACAGCTCTTCAGACTCAACCATCTGTGTTACCCCAAGCCATAGTGTTTGTAGTTTCTTAGAGTTAAAAGGGGGGGGGAGCGACCCAACCCACCTGGAATTGACGATGCCAACGTCACGTAAGACACAGCAAGGGGACTCCAAAAAGAGTCTCCATTTTTTCCCAAAATTGTGGCACAGACACCACTTAACCCTAGAACGCATACCTGGGGCCTCGCAGTCCCGCCCTGTTAATTGTTTTCTCTTTTCTGCAAGATTACTTTAGTTAGAATTTTGAAACTCTAGGTATTCTTCATGTATATAGTTGTTTGTCATTTGAGTTTGAGTAATTCCATGTTATTTGCACACGGGCCTAAAAGGCCCCAGGTATATGAAAGTGTAGATTTTTATGGTCATGCGTTCTAGGGTTAAGTGGCATCAATTGCCCCACAGTTGCTTAAAACGGTTGGTGAGGTGATATTACCAAATCCTCAAGCTTTTAGTCTCCCAAGGATAACACAGGGTTAGAAAAGTCCTTGCGAATCCATGATTTGTCTACATTCTCAGTGGACAGCCGCGTGCGCTTATCTGTCAGCACACCATCAGCAGCGCTGAACATACGTTCAGAGAGAACACTGGCTGCAGGGCATGACAAGATCTCCAAGGCGTGAGTGGCGAGCTCCGGCCATTTTTCCAGATTGGAATACCAAAATGAGCAAGGGTCCAGTGACACAGTCATGGCTTCGATGTTCACTTGGAGATACTCCTGCACCATCCTCTCTAGGCATTGACTATGTGTCTGACTTCTTGTCTCCTGTGGCCTTGCAAAGGATGGTCTAAAAAAGTGGTGAAACGATTCCACAAAATTGCTGTTACCAGCAGATACTGTGTTAATGTTACGGTTTGAGCGATGATGACTCGACAGTCCCACGGTTGGCAAGTTAGAACTGTGAGATTCACTTTGTGCACCACTGGTGTTTTGTGGAAAAGCACATGTAAGATTCTGCAACAGCGCCTGCAGATACTCCTGCATGCGTAAATCCCTTTTTATGGCAGGAATTATTTTGGCAAATTTACTTTTGTACCGGGGATCTAAGAGTGTGGCAACCCAGTAGTCGGGATTACTTTGAATTCTACAATCTGAGGGTCATGTTGCAGGTAGTGCAGCAAGAAGGCACTCATGTGTCTTGCGCATCCAGGAGGACCAAGTCCTTGTTGTGTTGGTAGCGAGGTAAGAATCATGCTTCCTTCCTCTGCCCTCTGCCCCCAACCTCGCACAACAGAAATGTGATCAAGGTCTCCCTCATCTGATGAGTCTTCCATGCCCATCGCCAGTTCATCCTCCACTTCTTCCTCGGCTCCTGCACCTTCCTCAACAGTTTGGCTGCTACCATGCGCCCTGGTTAATCCCTCTCCCCCACCCTCCCATGCCTGCCACCTTGGAGCTGCCAACCGTCTGGACCTTGGAGATGTTATCCCTTCCACATACGACTCCTCCTCTACTTCCTCCACCTCCTCTTGTCCCACCACCTGACTCTGAATTCTGTTTAATGTGTGCTCCAGCATGTAAATCACCGGAATAGTCATGCTGATAATGGCATCGTCGTCAGCACTAAACATCTTTGTCGCCATTTCAAAACTGTGCAGAAGGGTGTGTGGCGCCCCTGAGGGTTCAGTCACCACAGAGTTACTGCATCTCACCCAGAGGTGTGGTATCTCGCCCTCAGGTAAGGAAGGCGTATGGCTCGGGACCCTAACACCTGCATCCAACACATACCCGCAGTGGGGGTAGGGCGAGATTGCTCCTAAGGGAGAGCACAGTCCCAGGTCCCTAGCTGGTGGGAGGGTCCTATGTAGTGGGTGCTTAGGGGAGCAGCTTAGGGGAGCACATGACAGGGAGAGTATAAATAGGAAGCCATCTTAGAAAGAGCAAGCCAGTCAGAGGAGGAAAAGTGACAGGAGCAGAGGCTCGGCATGAGCTCTGCTCCGGAGGCGGGCCTAGCCTGGGAGGCCCAGGACTGAAGGAGAGAAGAGAGGAGTGGGAGCAGGAAGGCTCCAGGAACCGAAGGTACCCTAGGGCTACGGGCCGTGCAGAAGGCCACCCGTACTCCCGCTGCTACCAGGAGGTAGAGGGGTCAGGCCAGATAAGGGGAAGTGGTCCCTCAACTAGAGGAGAAACAGCAAGGCTCAACTAGAAACCGGAGGATGCAGCATTTCATATACTGCAGGCAAAAGTCCACACCAGTCTCACTAAGAAGGTAGCCACATAGGACCCAGGGGACGGAACACAAGTCGCCCGCCAAGGCCCGAGGATACCGGATAGAAGTGTCACTCGGTGTGAGGTGCAGGTAGAAGGCCAGAGAAAGGACACACAGAAGGGGGTCCTGCTAAGTACTCCGGAGCTATCTGGGGGTGGACTGAGCCCCTCACTGAGTACGCACAGCACGACGGGTAAGATTGCTCTGGTACCTGTAATCTGGACTGCAACAACTGTGAGTAAAGATCTTGGGACTGCATCACACAGATTCTGTGTTCATTACTGACTCCCTGCACTACAACCACCATCATCCACCCACACTGCCCTGAAGCTACACTCTTCCTGTGGTGAGTAATAATACCATTGCTGCAAAACCACCAGCTTCAGAGGACTGTTCCGCAGCGGCGGCCCCTTTGGCCGTACTCCACAGGTCGCGTAGTCGGACATTATAAAATCCATATATACAAATTACCGTTGAATTGACCACTCTGGGTCACGGACCGGGTCACCGCCACAGTGACTACAACCCCCAGCGTCTACCGGCCCGGCTCAGGGTACCCCACGGCCCAGGGGGCGCGTCAACTTCATAGGTCCCTGATCTGAGACCACTCCTGCAGCGTGATTTGCCCCACCTCTGGATCTCGTTGGCCCAGGCTATATGTCAGAACGTATTGCACCAGGGCTTGTCGGTGCTGCCACAGTCGCTGCAACATGTGCAGAGTTGAATTCCACCGTGTCGGCACATCGCATTTCAGCCGGTGAACTGGCAGGCCCAACGACTTCTGTAGAGATGTAAGTCGTTGAGTTACGGGATGCGAACGGCGGAAGTGAGCACACAGCGACCGTGCCCTCTGCAGAAGGCCATCTAGTCCGGGATAGTGGGCTAAAAATTTATGGACAACCAGGTTCAACACGTGAGCCATACAAGGCACGTGTGTGACATTGCCCCGGCGTAGGGCCGCACCCAGGTTTGCAGCATTGTCGCACACGGCCTTCCCTGGTTGCAGGTCCAGTGGAGACAACCATTCATGAAACTGGGTCTCCGGAGCTGACCACAAGTCCTCAGCTGTGTGACTCACATTTCCCAGACATTTCAAAGTAAACACTGATGCCGTTGAGCCCTGCTGCCAGCATAGTAAGGAGGTGTGCAGGATTCCTTCTGCGCAGTTAGAAAGCAGGTGGCATTACCAGACAGACTTTGGGTGCAGGTGGAGGACCGAGAGGAGGTTGAGGAGGCAGAAGCAGTGGAGGAACTTCGAGATAAAGAGGATTGACGCACAACTCGTGGGGATGGTAAGACTTGGACAGCAGCCCCTTGTCCTGCTGTCACCATAGTTACCCAGTGCCCAGTCAGTGACATGTAACGCCCCTGTCCATGCCTACTCGTCCAAGTGTCTGTGGTGAAATGCACCCTGTCACACACAGAGTTTCTCAAAGAAGCGGTGATGTTGTGTGCGACATGCTGGTGGAGCGCAGGCACACCTTTCTTTGAGAAGTAGTGCCGACTGGGCATCTGGTACTGCTGCACTGCGACGGACATAAGGTCTCGAAAATCCACTGTGTCCTCCAGGCGGAAAGGCAGCATTTCTGTAGCCAACAGCTTGCAAATGGTGAAATTCAACCTCTTAGCTTTCTCATGGCTAGGAGGAAACGGTCTTTTACTTTTCCACATCTGAGGGACCGAGGGCTGGCTGTTGTGCTTTGACAGGGTTGAGTAGGGTGTCCCTGGCAAACTGCCGGTCTGTGAGGAAGATACAGGCGGACATGATAGGTTGCCTTGATCCAAAGTTGGTGCTCTCGATGTCAGAGAGCGCTCAACACCAGCAGGTGTTTCCACTTCCCAATAAACTGACGACCTGCCAATCACACAGGCTGTTGGAGGTAAAGAGGTGGCTGGTCTTCGTCCAAAACCATGTGTGACTGCTGTCCCCCCAGTCACAGAGGATGAAGAGGCCGCGGATGCACAAGATGGGGCAGACGGTGGTTGGCCCAGCCTGCTAGGCCACATTGTAGCACAGTGAGCTTCCCACTGCAACTTATGTTTCATATCCATGTGACGGTACATGCATGAAGTACTCAAACTATGGATTTTTTTGCCTCTACTTAGCTTTTGGTGACAAATATTACAGATAACACGAGTTGTGTTATCCTTATCGATCTGAATAAATGCCCAGGCTATGCAAGGCTTAGAGCCCATGCGACCTGAAGAGCCACTACGACTTGTGGTCAGAGGCAGAGTTGTGGTTGAGGATGCAGTTGTTGACGTGCTTCCAGTACTCCGTCTCTGTCCAGGAAGGCGCAACCTAACCTCGTCGTCAATAGCATCTGTGACGCCCCGCTTCGCTTGGTATCACAGATCCTAGAAGAGTGTATTGATGGAACCCTCCACAAGAGGCCCCCATAAACATTCACACATCTCCACCTTCCACCTCAGACCAGCAGAGGGAGCCCATTAGGGATATAAATAGGGAAGGTGGAGCTAGGCAGTTCAGTTCCTCTGAAGAGTTCCTGCAGTAGAGAAGCCTAAGAGAGGTCAGTCTACAGTGGAGCTCAGTCTAGTCTAGAGAACTCAGTTAATAGTTCAGCAGTGGAGCACAAGGCTCCTGCTAGCTAGATTCAGGGAGCCCAGATAGAGCTTAAGGTGTGCCGGCGCCATAAGATCGGTGAAGCACGGCAAGCTGCCGTTAGTGTGTATAGCCTAGTGAGGGCCCGAGTAGGCCGAAGCGAGTGGCGAGTTAGTACATAAGGGGCAGAGGAGCTTAACCAGCTCACCCGAAGCATTTACCGGACATCGGATCCGAGCTTACCGGGATCTCTATGACCCAGTAAGGCATAACCGGAATCCCTGGAGAACTACAAGTCCCAGGATCGCTAAGGTGCTGATACGTAACAGAGCCAGGAGACGCTTAGGCCCCGCATACTGGGAGCGTGAACTCCAAGAGAAGGCCCTACCACAAGGTCAGCCAGCGCAGGACAGAGACAAAGTTAGGCCTAGCTCCAGGCAGGTCAGAAACTTACTACGCAGAGGCAAGAAACAGGAGGCCCTACACCCGCTCATTGGGGAGGATCCTGATATGCACCCTTCACCCTACAGTGCTCCGGGATGTGCCTGAATTTCCTCCAGTAAAAGGTACTGAAGTGACTACCGTGTCCGTTCCCGTTCTTGCTCTGACCCAGCTGGGTCTCGCCTGTCCTGCATTCCCCCTGCATACGCTGCCCTGAGACCTAGCTCCACCTGTGGGGAGCTATACCATCGAGCTGCCTTATCACGGGCCTCAGTGGACTGCTGCAGCGCTGGTGCTTCTCACCAGATACCACAGGTGGCGTCACGAACTCTTGTAAAATTAACAATTATCCCCACTTTTAAAGAGTGACCCCAGGGTACGGGCCAGGGAGCCGACCACCGTGACATCCCCAAGGCCAGGCAAAGGCCCGGGTGACCTCATCGACTGGCTGACTGTGGGTTGACAGTAAGTGGGATCTCCAACCTTGTCATCATCACCCTGTGTGTTATCACACCCGTCGTCCTCAAAGCCAACCTCTTCCTGCCCTGACCGAAAAGTCAAGTTGTCGCTCCAATCAGGTATTTGAGTCTCCTCATCGTCTTCATCATTGTCTCCACCAACAGGAGTTACAGTTTGGGAATGAGGGTCTACATTATGCTCAGAACCTTCTTCATCTGGTCCTGGATCTGACTTATAAAGATTCTGGGCATCAGTGCAGATCATTTCCTCATCTGGATTAACAGAAGCTCTGGAGCAGACCTCCGTTTCCCAGGCTATAGTATGAGTAAACAGCTCTGCAGACTCAACCATCTGTGTTACCCCATACTCAGGCGAGCAGCTGGAGACTTGGGAGCTGTGAGGAAGCAAGTGCGATTGGGGTGACACCTCTGAGGACTGGAGTATTTGTGATGTTGAAATTGAGGTGGAGGAGAGCCCACTTGAAAGATCACTTGATATCCGCTGAAGCACCTGCTGTTTTTGTGCCTCATCTGGAATTTGTAGCTATGGGCGTGTCCGTAACAAAGGGATCGTATCACATTGTCCACGAAAAGAAGTCGACATGTTAGCTTGGCTGGAAGATGGTCTTTCTTCTGCAGATGTTAACCCCCCCCCACCGCGGGGGGGCTCGACCCACCAGCGGACAGGCACCAGTATTGGGAGAGGGGGGCTGGCCGTCAGGGTCCACCGCGGCTCTGGCACAAACCCGGCGACACAGAGGTGGCACGGGCAGGAACGGACTGGCCGTGTCAGCTTCTCACTTTTTGGATTTTAGAAGGGCATGACATGCCTATATCTGTGTCTCCCCCTCCTTTTACTCCTCCACCTCTTTTCTTTTCGCATGACTATATGTACTTGTCACTTTTCCGTGTGTTAGTTATGTCTTCTGAGCAGTTTGTCAGCTTTTGGACACCTTTGAAGGTGTTTTCTATGTGTTTCTATGTGTTTTTGTTTGCCTGCCATTGGTTTTAACGGTGTTCGAAGGTGTTCGACGAACCGAACCGAACTCGAACACTACGGGGGTGGCTCAACACTAGTCCTCATGCCATATTTTTTTATTATTTAAATAAATAATTAAACAAAAAGGCTTGGAGTCCCCCCTTTTTTGACAACAAGCCAAGCTAAATCAGACAGCTTGGGGCAGGTATTCTCAGTTTGGGAAGGGACAGTGAATATTAACCCTCCCCAGCCAAAAAATAGCAACCCGCAGCCACCCCAGAAAAGACGCATCTATTAGATGTGCCAATTCTGGCACTTTGCCCGGCTCTTCCCACTTGCCCTGGTGCGGAGACAAATTAAGTAATAGTTGTGGGGTTGATGTCAGCTGACTATCAGACGCCCCCATTACTAACCCCAAAGTCAAATGTAATAAAGATAGAGAAATAGTAAAGTCTTTTAATTGAAATAAACACACAAACTCCTTTATTTGAAATAAAAACTCCGAACTCTCTTTTACCTATTTACTCACAAAAAAAAACAAAAAAAACAAAGTTATACTCACCTTTCCGCCGATAGTCCATTGATGCCCATGTCCCACTGTAAAAGTCAAAGCAATAATAAAACACCATATTCCTCATATGTTCGACGATAATTCATTGATGGTTATATACCAAGACGATTCAGATGATTTGGAGAGCGAACACATCAATGATGCAACCTCTCTCCATGCCAGCTGGAACACACTGAGCAGAGCATGAGAACGCGGCTGCTTGTGGCCGGCATAAACCTTAATGATGTCACCACTGGTCACAGGCAGAGCTTCTCACACTCTGCTGAGTGTGAGCCAGTTTGTATCCAGAGCAGTTGCATAACTGATGTGACCGCTCTCCAAATCATCCGAATCGTCGTGGGACATGGCCATTAATGGATTATCGCTGGATGGGTGAGGAATATGGTTTTTTATTATTTTTTGTCTTGTACAGTGGGACATGGGCATTAATGGAATATCGGCAGAAAGGTGAGTATAACTTTACTTTTTTTTTATTTTTTTGAATAAATGGGTAAAAGAGGGTGGGGAGTTTTTATTTAAAATAAAGGCGTCTGTGTCTTTCTTTCAATTAAAGGACTTTATTCTGGCTGTGTATATTTTACATTATGACTATGGGGTTAGTAATGGGGGTGCCTTATAGCCGCCTCTCCAATACTAACCTGTGGGCTTGAAGTTAATATTCGGAAGTCCCAGCCCTTGAATATATTGGTGGGATTTTGCCCTATTTAAACGCCTCTCCATTACTAACCCCTGGCCTTGATGTCAGAGCCCATAATACAGCTAACATCAACCCCAAGCCTATTACTCTACTTGCCACTGCACCAGGGCAAGTGGGAAGAGTGGAGGCTTAGAGCCAGAATTGGCGCATCTTCTGGATATGCCATTTCTGGGACGTCTGAAAGCTGATGTTCTTTAGTCTGGAAAGTGTGGGAACTGCAGCGCTTTTACCAGAGGTAACGAACTTACTGCTGATCAGATTCCTGGAGAAGTCCGTGTTCGGGGTCCATACACAGACACTTGGTGTTCGGTACGGCCCCGAACTTTACTGTTCGGGTTCGCCCATCACTAATTATGAAAATTGAGCTTTTTCTCAGTTGTTTTAAACACACTGTTGTTTTTTGCACATAACTGTAACAACCTCTTGTGAGCCTTGGGAAAGCGAGTGCTACCACCACTGGAACGGCACCAGCATAGGAAGTGAGTATAGGTGTTTTTATTTTAACGGGGGCAAACATTCAGAGTCAGAAGGGGTTGTCCTAGTAGTGAACAACCCCTTCCATGCACAAAATAGTGCATGTGTAAGTCTACAGGTGAGCAATGATACCAATCCAGTGTAAGGAAAGAAAAAACGGGGGGAGGGGTGGAAAGAAGGTATTAATCAGTAAAGAGAATGGAAAAAATAACTCACAAAACCTGAAGTGCACAAGTGAACATAAACGAATGTGTGATACCAAAGTGAAAAAGTTATTTATTGAAAATAAATAAGCGTAAGTAATAACAAGTAGAGACAACCAAGAAAGTGTGAATAAATATTGTGCAAAAGTGCTTATGATGCGCCCCCTGGGCCGCGTGGGGAACCCGGAACCGGGCCTTTTTGAGGATGCTGGGGGTTGTAGTCACCGTGACGGCGACCCGGTCCCGTGGCTCAGGGTGGTCAAACCAGTGGCAGTCTATTTATGTGGTTTTTATGATTAAATGTCCGACGACGCCACCCGTGGATTGCGGTCAGGATGAACCGCCGCTGCAGGGCAGACCGCTGAGGATGGTGTTGTGGGTGCAGCGGAGTGTAGTACAACTCCCCACGGGAGGAGTATAGCCTCAGGGCAGTGTAGAGTGATGATGGTGGTTGTGGTGTGGGGCGTCCCAGTACTAGTAGTGCTGACGTGGTGAGAAAGCACAGAGACAAGGTGTTGCAGTTCAGGTTCTTTACTCACAGTTCTCATCCAGGTCACTTGTGCACTGGTAGGACCGCCTGAGCCGTGCTGCGCCCACCAGGCAGGGGGCTCGATCAACCCCCAGGCAATTCCGGAGTGTGGCACAGGACTCCCTTCTCTCCTTTCGTCAGCCGTGCCCCACCAGTGACACTTCTTCTGTCCAGCTGCCCAAGGTCTTCTCCTGGGAGGACTGGGTGTCCACTTCCCTGACCCTATGTGGTGTGCCTTCCTAGTACGTGTAGTGAGGGGTCGCACCAGTAAATGATCACGACCACTGGTTCTTGGTTAAGGATTAGTCACCTCCACCAACTTGGGATCCGGTACCCTGTTCTGCCAACCCGTCACCCATAATCTCCTGGGTACTTAGGGTTCCTTCTGCCTTCGTGTCTCTGGGCCTCTCTTGGTGTTCTGTTCCTTCTTACTTTCCTTTCTGTTCTCCTCTCTTCTCTTGGGCCCCGGCATCTACTTTAGGCCTGACCCTGGAGCAGAGCTCCTGCAGAGCCTCTCCTCACAGACTGCACTCCTTCTGTGCACGACTGAACTCTCCCTCTGTCCTAAGATGGTGCCCACTTCTTATACCTCCCTCTCTGTGTATGAGCCCAGGTGACTTGCAACCAATGGGCTCCTACCTATGCCCAGAAACCGTCCCCTCCTGCTCCTACATCACTGGGTTTTCCTCCCCCCTCCCCACTCCAGCCAGGGACATGATCTGTCGTGCCTGCATTATTGTACTAATGGGAGCACCGTTGAGCTGTCCCCCAGAAATGGGGTGTGTGTGATTCATGCAGCTAACTGAGTCCCGGCCCACACACCATCCTTACCCGGGAGTGGGATATCACACCTCTGGTTGAGGTGCAATACCTCTGTAGCGACCGAACCCTCGGGGCGCTACACTTACACACAAAAAATCCATATACAGCTCTGGCAAAAATTAAGAGACCATTGCAAAATTTTCATTTTCTCTGATATTTCTCTTTCTAGGTATATTTTTGAGTAAAATGTACATTGCTGTGTTATTATATAAACTACTGACAACATGTCTCTGAAATTCAAAGCTAAAAATGTTCTATTTATTTGCAGCAAATGAGAAATAATCAAAATAATAAAAAAGAAACAGTGCTTTCAGACCTCAAATAATGCAAAGAAAACAAGTTCTTATTCATTTAGAAACAACAATACTCATGCTTTAACTCAGGAAGAGTTCAGAAATCAATATTTGGTGGAATAACCATGATTTTTAATCACATCTTTCATGTGACTTGGCATGCTTTCGACCAGTCTTTCACACTTTTAGGTGACCTTATGCCACTCCTGGCACAAAAATGTAAGCAGTTCTTTGTTTGATGGCTTGTGACTATCCATCTTCCTCTTGATTACATTCCAGAGATTTTCAATGGGGTTCAGGTCTGGAGATTGGGCTGGCCATGACAGGGTCTTGATGTGGTGCTCCTTCATCCACACATTGATTGACCTAGCTGTATGGCATGGGGCATTTTCCTGCTGGAAGAAACAGTCCTCAGAGTTGGAGAACATTGCCTGAGCAGAAGGAAGCAAGTGTTTTTCAAGGATAACTTTGTATGCGGCTTGATTCATACATCCTTCGCAAAAATTAACCTGCCCAATTCCAGCCTTGCTTCCAGATCATCATCAATCTTCCACCAAATTTCACAGTGGGTGCATGACACTGTGGCTTGTATGCCTCTCCAGGTCTCCGTCTAACCATTAGATGACCAGGTGTTGGGCAAAGCTGAAAATTAGACTCATCAGAGAAGATTACCTTACTCCAGTCCTCTATGGTCCAATCCTTATGGTCTTTGGCAAACTTCAGCCTGGCTCTCCTTTGCTTCTCATTGATGAAAGGCTTTTTTCTAGCTTTCCATGACTTGAGGCCTGCCTCGAGGAGCCTTTTACGAACTGTTCTTGCCGTGCACTTCACCCCAGCTGCCATTTGCCATTCCTTTTGTAGGTCCCTTGATGTCATCCTGCGGTTGCTGAGTGGCATTCTAATAAGATGACGGTCATCCCGGTCAGTGGAGAGTCGCTTTCGCCCTCTGTCAGTCTGTAGCTTTGTTGTCCCCAATGTCTGCTGCTTGACCTTGTTGTAATGGACTGCTGTGTTCGAAATTTTAAGGATGGAGGCAACATGATGCTCACTGTATCCCTCTGCAAGTAAAGCCAGAATTGAGCCCTTCTTTTCCTTACTCAAGACTTTTCTTTTAAGATGTTGCAATGCCTCATCACTACCCTCTTGTTTTTATTGTCTAAACACTATATTTTTGTCATTTTTTTGTCATTCCCCAAGATTTTAGAGGGTGTGTTTTGTGCTACCCCTGTTCTGACGTATCCCTCAGATGCCAACTTAAAAAACTTGAAGAGATGTCCCAGATGAGGATTTGCCACCCTAACAACTTTACCCCAGCCTGCTGCCTCATTATTCTGCATCTCCATGATACCATACTCCCCAATACCTACCCTAGTGATCGTCTGCTCAGTGAGCAGCAAACTCCTTTCCATGTTGTCAATTGATTGTTGCAAGTTGCTCATTTTTGTCATTTAGATCCAGTGTCTGCTCTCCCAAATGATCAACATGAACACATCTTGCACATTAATATGCACCATCAGATTGTCAAGGATTGCATACAGGCAGCGAAATGTACACAAGATGGCATTATCAGTCATAAAGTTAACTTTAGAAGTGGAAATGACAGATAACAAACCATATCAATACATACAAATCAATACAAGCTGTGAATTAATATAAGTCACACCCTTCTGAAGTCCAAAATCACTGAATCTCTAGTCACACATATTAGCAAAACACACATATAATAAAACACTTGGAAGCCTGTTCCTTCACTTTTAGATACTCTTTTAAAGATGCACTCTTGATCTTAGTTGCAATACAGACGACAACTGAATTTGCAAAAATGTAAATGATAAATTTCTGATTTAGAAGCTATTATATTCATACTGTCCTATAAATTTATATTATCAGGTCATTTTTTCTGCAAAATGGCAGAATTGCGTTTTTCTCCACCATTTCATTTCGATTGGATATTTTTTCCATGTTTTGTACACTATTTCGTAAATTGAATGTTGTCATTTAAAACTACAACTTGTCTTGCAAAAAAATCAAGCAGACACACATCATCTGAACATACACAACTGTACTGTAACAATTTGATTTTTTAATAAATTTTTCACTGTTGTACGCAATAAGAAAATTCTTTAATTCTTATAGGTGAACTAGATGTGTTGTAAGTAATACATTGCTAAAAAAGGGAAATGTGTTGAGTGTCCATTAGTACCATTAGTATCCATTCATTGTGCTTTTCCCTATTCAATGCTACTAGTGATTAATAAGTCATGTTTTTCATATGCTAAATTCCATCCATTATCTTAGACTTCTGTAAAGGACATTTAAAGGAGAAAAAAGTAATCGATGCCTGGGATATTGCATTCAGGATGAATCCATTAAAGATGTAATTAAAAGGAGATGGTAGCTAAGCATGCTACAGAGATAATGTGAGGAAAATATGCTCCATTCTAAAATGTTCCAAGCTAAAACTAGAGAAATTATATCAAGGCATGGACATGCTTGAGACATATAAATGATCTCAACAGTTGGATTTATTAAAGAGGTTGTCCACTACTTGGGATAGATCATCAATGTCTGATTGGTGGGGGTGCAACACCAGTCACCCCCGCTGATCATCTGTTCTTGGTGCCAGCGATGGCCAGAAGTGCTCAGTTATGAAGCTGCTCTGTCTACTGATAGTGGCCACTGGCCGGGTACTGCACATCCACCCCCTATTCAAATCAATAAGGGATGAATGTGCAGTACCTGGCCGCTGCCACTATCTGTAGACGGAGCAGCTCCGTAACTGAGCACTTCCGGACGCTGCTGGCACCGAGAATAGCCAGATGTCGCACCCCCACCGAGCAGACATCAATTTTAAAGTAGTGGATAACCTCTTTAAATGGAACACTGGATTACTGAAGTCAAGACAAGCAACTTTAAATATACAGGGTGGGCCATTTATATGGATACACTTAAATTAAATGGGAATGGTTGGTGATATCAACTTCCTGTTTGTGGCACATTAGTATATGGGAGGGGGAAAGCTTTTCCAGATGGGTGGTGACCATGGCGGCCATTTTGAAGTTGGCCATTTTGGATCCAACTTTATTTTTTTCAATGGGAAGAGGGTCATGTGACACATCAAAGTTATTGAGAATTTCATAAGAAAAACAATGGTGTGCTTGGTTTTAACGTAACTTTATTCTTTCATGAGTTTTTTACAAGTTTATGACCACTTATAAAATGTGTTCAAAGTGCAGCCCATTGTGTTGGATTGTCAATACAACCCTCTTCTCCCACTTTTGACACACTAATAGCAGCACTGCAGAAAAAATGCTAGCACAGGCTTCCAAGCACTTTTTTGCAATTTCACCGCATGTGGTATTTTTTTTGACATTTTACAGTACACAATATTTACCAATGATGTTGTTCAAAAGTACAACTCACCCTGCAAAAAAACAGGCATTCACATGGTCATATTGATGTAAAAATAAAAAAGTTATGGCTCTGGGAAGAAGAGAAGAAAAAAACTAAAACACAAAAATGGAAAAACCCAAGGTGGTAAAGGGGTTAAAATGCTTTGTACACTACTTAGGGTAAGAAGCCAGACTGGAAGCTTCATTTGCAGTCAAGTGTTTCATAGTGTTTGGTTCTTTATCAGTGCAAAGCAGGAGGACTGATTTAGCTGGGTGAGAGGCCTCATGCAGTTGCCTAAGTAGTAAGGTTTCTCTTTATGGAAAGCGCCAAATCGGCATAAAAAGATTTATAGGCCATGCAATGTCCTCTGGAAATTTAAATATGCAGACAGCTTTGCATGTGTACAAAGTATCTGATTTTGCACTCTCCAAAAGGAGAAACTTTAACGCTAAGGCTGTGTGCCCACTATGCGTTTTTTAAGCGTTTCCGCAGCGGCAATTCCACCGCAGAAACACCTAAAAAACGCTTGGTAGAAGGTCTGCAATGTTCCCCAATGATAATACGCATGTGCTGTGCACATGCTGCGAGAATTTCGACTGTGGATTATCATTGCGGAAAAATCCGCAGATCCGCACTACTACCAATTATTTTGCGTAATTGCAGATTTTTCGCCGCCATTGACTTGCATTGAATCGCTTAATATCCGCATGACAACACGTGCACATGCGGATATTAAGCGATTCAATTTGCAGATGGTAACCCGGTCTGGAGAAGAGGAGACTCTCCTCCAGATCCGGGTACCATAGTACCTGTAAAATAAAAAGAATTTAAAATAAAAAAATACATTATACTTACCTTCTGATGGCCCCCGGTCTCCTTAGTGATGCGTTCTGGCTCCCCGGCAGCTCGCGATGGTCTAAAAGGACCTTCCATGACATCATTTAGTCATGTGATAGGTCACGCGACCGCTGACGTCGGCGGTCGCGTGACCTGTCACATGACTAAATGACGTAATGGAAAGTCCTTTTACACAACCGCGAGACACTGTGGAGACTGGACGCATCGGATAAGGAGACTGGGGGCCATCGGAAGGTGAGTATGATGTTTTTTTTTATTTTTTACCATTTTTATTCCTTTTTTAACTAACTTGGTCACACTATATAAAATCCATGCCAGTTGCTTGGATTTATATAGTGTGACCAAGTTGTCCAGCACTTTCCAAGTGATGATAAAATTGCTTTTAAAGCACTTGACAACCCGCATGCGGAAATGCATGTGCAAAACGCGTGACAAACGCTTGTCCCTGGCTGAAAAAATGCATGTAAAATCCACATGCATTTTTTTCTGCCAGGGAGATGCAGAAACAATCAGGAAAAATCCAGAGCATTTCTGCATCGTGGGCACATAGCCTTAGGCTTATTATTAGAGGCCTCTCATCAAGCCAAAGGAGTTCTTCTACTTTTTACGGATGAGGGGCAAATACCTTGAAACACGTCTCTGTAAATGGAGTTTCATGTTTGGATTCTTTATCCTATGTTATTAGGCAAGGCCCTTTAAAAGGTCAATATTGACTTTTAGGATAGTATGACTTCCAATAGGTAGCACTAGAATTTCTGTCCTCTTCCTATATGAAGAGGCTATTTGCAAATTTCATGATGTAAGAAATATCCAACAGTTATAGGGTAATACAAGAGATGCAAGTAATAGGGATCATGGTCTCTTTACCACTACAGATTATTATTCAATTTTATTTTTCATGTTTAGATAAAAAAAAAATATTACTTTGCCTTATACTCAGTTTTATTAATTTATTTCCAACCTTAAAAATATGAGAAAAAGTTCATGATATATTTACTGTTCTCTTTGATCCAATACTACAAATCCTGTGTACTCTGGTGTAATGTCTACAGTAAGTAACAATTGTACGTTGTCCATAGTGATGTGCAGAGGTGGCAATCAGCCATTTATCAGTTAAAAATGACAGCCAGTTTAGCGAACCAGTAAAAAGCTGGATTCTGACCCAGTTCACTGCTTTTCGTATTCAATTATATTCAAGACTTTAAGGATACAATGTAAGGTCACAGTATGAAGAGGAGGCAGCTTGGCAGTTAAATGTGAGTGCCTCTATGAAGTTGAGAAAGATTGGGAAGGGGACAGTGTGAAGACATGACGCAGAACAGAGAGGGGGCAGTGCGTGGGGTACAGTGTGAAGCCACACTATGGAGACGGGAAACTTATGGAAGGGGACAGTGTAAGGGAACAGCGTAAAGAGGGAGCACAGTACAGCGAGGTATAGTATGGATAGACAGTGTGGGGTAAATGTGAGTGTACAGTATGGAGATGAGAACGCGTGAGGAGGGGACAGTGTGAGGAAACAGTGTTAACTCAGAGTATAGAATGAAGAAAGGGAAGTGCAATAAGGAGACAGTTTGAAGAGTGATCACATTACAGAGAGAGGGTAGCTTGGTGAGGACAGTGTGAGGGCACAGTGTGAAGAAGGGGCATAGTTTGGAGAAAGGTAGTGTGGTGGGACAGTGTGAGCAGTAAGAAGAGTGAGCACAGTATAGAGAGTGGGAAGCATATGTACAGTGTGAGGACATAGTGTGAAGAACGGGCATAGTTTGGAGAGGGGCAAAATAGGGGATAAAATGTAAGGACACAGAATGAATATGTGGCAGTATGGTAAGGGGACAGAGTGAGGACACAATGTGAAGAAGTGGTACAATATAGAAAAGACAGCATAGGGTTCAGTGAGGAGATAGATCAGCATGGCGATGGGACAGTGTAAAGAAAGGTAATAGTATGTAAAGGGGGCTGCATGGAAGGATAGTGTGAGGGCACAGTGTAAAAAGGGGGCACAGTATGGAGATAGCGCAGCATGGGTGGACAGTGAGGGCACAGTGTGAAGATGGGGCCAAGAATAGAGAGATGGTAGTGTAGGGGCACAGTGTAAGAGCACAGTATGGGGATGGTGCAACTTGGGGGGCAGTGTGCCATGACAATGTGAAAAGAAATCACATTATTAAGAGAGAGCAGCATGGTGAAAACAGTCTAACCACACAGTGTGAAGAGGGGGCACAGGATAGAGTAAGGCAGTGTGGGGGGCTAGTGTAGGCAGTGTGAAGAGGGAGCACAATATGGAGACTGAACATCATAGGGGTACAGTGTGAGGGTATATTGTGAAGTGGGGCACAGTATGGAAAATGGGATGAATAGGGGTACAATGTGAGGACACAGTATGATGATGGGGCAGCATGGGGACTGTTAGGATATATCACAGGATACTCTGAACATTAAGGCCAATATGTCCTTTCTTGAGAAATTTTTATCACAAGAGTTAAAAACATGGTGGGACTTATCTACACTTAAAAATATGTGGACAGGAATATGATCCCTAGGGGTGTTAGGATCAGCAAATTCCCCTCAACACTTATTCCGACCAGTTTAACAAGGAATGAGAGTTTATATTATCGGACTGTTTGTTTAAATGTGTTTAAAATGTATGGAGCAAGGTCGCGCCCATTGAACGGGCTGTGGCTGAGTGTAAGTATAACGGCACAGTATCGAAAGGAGGCAGGGTGGGTGGGATAGTGTGAAAAGGGGAACAGGTTGGAGTTGAATCAGTGTGGGGTTTGAAAAGTGATGACAGAATAATGGGGAACAAAAAGAACAGCATGAGAGGTAAGGTGAGGGGAAAGTGTGAAGAGGGTATGAATAGGGGGTAGCGTGAGGAGGCAGTATGAGCAGTGTAAAGAAGTAACACATTATGGAGAAGGGACAGCATGGAAGGGACAGTGTGAGTGCAAGTGTGAGTAGGGAGAACAGTATGTAGAGGAGGCAATTTGGGGTGTGCAGTTTGAGCAGTGTAAAGAGTGTGCATAGTATGGAGAGGGGCAGACAGTGGGTGGGCAGTGTTAGTAAACATTGTGTTAGTTGGTATTGGTGGAAAATGTTAAGAGACAATGTGAAGAGGAAGCACAGTATGTAGAAAAATGTAGAAAAGAATACAGTATGGAGAGGGGCAGCATGGGAGGTGAAATAAACAGTGCACAGTGTAAAGAGGGGGACAGTATAGAGTGGGAGCAGCATGGGGGACAGTGTAAGAGTGCAGTGTGAAGAAGGGACACAGTATGGAAATGAGACAGTGTGGCGGCACCACAATATGAAGAGGGGTCACAGTATAAACAGTTGGTAGCATGAAGGAGCCAGTTTGAGGGCATAGTATGAAGAGGAGGCACAGTATGGGGAAAGGGAAGCAACGTAGGGGGAGAGTATGAGGCAACAGTGTGAAAAGGAGCACAATCTAGAAAGGTGGCGGCAAGAGTGCTCAATGTAAGGGGACAGTATAGAGATAAAGTAGTGTTGAGGTTAGTGTGAGGGAAAAGTGTGGAGAGAGGCAGCATGTGGGATTCAATGTGAGGTCACAGTATGCAGAGAGGGCAGCATTGGGGATACTGTGAAGATAGGGACAGTGTAGAGAGCCAGTGATGGATGCAGTATGGTGATAGGGACAGTGTATGAGAAAACAGTAAAGAAACATGAAGTATGGACAGTGTGGAGGCCAAGGATTATAAGGTAGGATAGTGTGGTGGTCATAGTTCATAATGGAAGGGCAATTATTTATTTAGATTCAAATAATTTATTCAAGGAAACAGCATGGGCAAAAAATGTTATTTAAACGAAACTATAAAGACACTGCTTTTTAAAGCGGTTGTCCACTACTTGGACAACCTTCTTTTCAATCAGTGCTCTCTCACTTCCTCCAGATGGCTGATTTGTCCAAAGGAGGTTAGAGTAAAGTGGCCTCTTATTGGCTGCAGGGCTCGCATAACCGTGTCATGAGAGCCCTGGGTTAGCCAATGCGGACACTGCTAGAAAGGCGCTCGCATCAGAGGTGAGTATAGTTATTATTATTTTATAAAGGGGAAGTGTAGTTATTGAAAAGGGTTTTTAGGACATTGTGTTGGGATGTGCTGCAGGCCAGAGAAGAGGGAAGTGTGCAGAGATGAGCACTGAATGTGAAAAGTCATCATGGCATCTGGACCAGATGTGGAAAAAAGGAAACAGAACGACTCCAATCAGAAAAGACATCAGCTAGATGTAAATTTATATATGTGATACTGACTTTGTCTAATCAGTTCTGTGGCTCCTGTATGGTTCATAGTCTGATGGTGGCTGGTTACAACAATTCCTAGCATCTTCTTACCATTATTAAAGCGCATCTGTCAGCAGGATTGTGCTCAGTAAACCACATACACTGTCAGGTGGTTGTCGCTACACTGATTAAAATGATACCTTTTTTGATGAAATCAGTCCTGTGGTTCTTTTTTAATCTTTATTTTCATTCCTGAGATAATGATATGCTCATGCTTCGGAGCGGGCCTTTGGGGAGGGGTTTTATGTGGTGCTCTGCTTATGTATTCCACTGTATGGCTTCTGACAGGTCACTGTGCCTTTAGTGACCTGCCTCCTATTTTAAACGCTACCTGAAAATAAAGATTAAAAAAAAAACACAGGATGGATTTCATCAAAGGTATCACTTTAATCAGTGTAACGGCGTAAAGGTGTATGTGGTTTACTGAGCACAATCCTGCTGACAGGTGTACTTTAAATGACATGCTGGACATTTCAAGTTCATGCAATATCAATGTATATGATGGAAATGGGGACGGACCTGCCATTGTAATTGATCACCATACTAAGCTTAAAACTGTATACATGTACTTATGAATGTCCTGTTATCGTAGTCTTGTACTGATGGTTGTTATGGTGCTGCATTCCATTCATTTACTAATGATCATTCTGGTGCTGTATACATGTTAAAATGATAGTTCTGTTCATGTATTCCTTTATTAATAGTAGTTCCGGTAATATATTCATGTCGTTATGATGGTTCTGGTGTTGCATTCATGTACTGATGGCGGTTTGATGCTGCATTAATGTAGCGATGCTGGTTTTGATGCTGTATTTATGTACTGATAATTATTCTGCTGCTGTTTTCACGTACAAATATTGATTCTGGTCTTGTATTCCTGCACTGATGATGGGTCTCATGCTGTGTTCTTGTCCAGATGGTGGTTCTTGTACTGTGTTCATGTACTGATGATGGTTTTGGTAATGTATTCATGTTCTGATGATGGTTTTGGTGCTGTTCTCATGTACTGATGATGTATTAATGAGCAGATCGTGGCTCTGGAGATTTATTCATGTACTGATGATGGGTCTTGTAATTTATTCATGTACTTATTGTGGTTCTAGTGCTGTTTTAATGTATTGATGGTGGATATGGAAAAACATGTCACTAATGGAATTTGCATCTCACAAGCCAGGAGCGAGAAAGCACACTTTAGCAGCAGACTAGCCTTGGTTTCTGTATTTTTCTTTCGTAGGAAAATTAGAACTGAGGGTCTTAATCTTCTCTCCTTGTTTAAAGTGCATTAATAATGAAAAGAAAATGGTGTTGCTAAGATGATGTGTGGCGCCCCTACGGGTTCAGTCACCACAGAGGTACTGAATCTCACCCAGAGGTGTGGTATCTCACTCTCAGGTAAGGATGGAGTACTACCCGGGACCCACACATTTGTATCCATTACACTTCAGGAGGGAAGGGCGAGATTGCTCCTAAGGGAGAGCACAGTCCCTGGTCCCTGGCTGGAGGGTAGAACCATGTAGTGGGTGTGGGTGGAGGAAGACGTACAGGGGAGCGCTTCAGCAGGAGTATAAAAAGGGGAGCCATCTTGGGAGTGGTCAGAGCAGTCTGAGAGAACATTCAGAGAGGAGAAGTAGTGGGAGCAGGAGCTCTGTTGGAGCTCTGCTCAGGGAATCGTGCCTAGTGTGAGAGGCCCAGGAGGAGAGACTGAAGAGGAAGGGAGCGGAGGAAGGCTCTAGGAGTGAGGGCATCCCAGGGGCACGGAGAGTGCAGAAGCCACCCGTGTGCCCTAATCTGCAGGAACGTGGAGGGATCAGGCCGCAGAGGGGACCGGCCCCTAAACTAGTGGAGAACTACAAGGATCAGCTAGAAACCGGAGGCTTCTGCACTTTCAGGGTGTAGTTGCTCACAGCCGCAACTAAATCGCTGAAAAAGTAGCCACACAGGATTCAGGGGACCTCAGGTTGCCCGTCAAAATCTGAGGTTACCGTCTTGGGACACTGGTTGCGAGGCGCAGGGCAGGAGGGTGAGAGCCAGCGCAGGAAGATGACCGAGGAAGGCACACAGACTGGGGTCCCGTTATGTACTCCTGAAACACCTTGGAGTTTGCTGCACCCCTCCCGTGGTAAACACAGAACGGCTTGGGAAGTTACCCTGGCGCTGGTAACTTGGAGTCTGAAAACCGTGAGTAAAGCTTGAAGACTGCACTCCACTGTGTCTGTGAATTATTGCTGCACCATCACCAGCCCTGCACGACACTGCACAGCAACATCTACCTCATTAACCATCACTACTCTGCCCTGGAGCTTATCTCTACCTGTGGAGAGCTGAACCAACTCTGCTGCATCACTATCAGCTCCAGAGGATCTGCACCACAGCGGCGGCCCCTTATAGCCGCATACCACAGGTGGCGTCACGAACATTGTATAAAAAATTTATTCCCCTTTCCACAAACCCCCTTTTAATTAACGGCCCTGGGTCACGGAGTGGGTCACGGAGTGGGTCACTGCCACTGTGACATCCCCCAGTATCGTCCGGCCCAGCTACCGAGTACCCTACGGCCCAGGGGGCGCGTCAGATGTACTACAGTATTCAGTCACTTCACAGTCGCACAGAGTCTGCAGGTCCTACACCTCCCTATCACTTGAATACTTGAATCTATGTAAAACCTCAAATTCCAGAAAGTTGGGATGCTGTGTAAAATGTAAAGCAAACAAAAATGTAATGATTTAGAAATCTCTTAAAATTATATCACATATCAGAAAATGAAAATTATACATGTTTTCATTCAATTAAAAAAAATTAACTTATTTAGAAATCTATCATCAATACATCTAAAAAAATAGTACAGGGCCATTTTTACCATTATGTATCTCTTCATTTTGCAAAAGTCTATAATTGTTTGTGAAGTGAGGAGACCAATTACTTTATATTTTAGAGGAATGTTATCCTATTCCTGTCTGATTCTAGCTGCACTACAGTCCTGGGCGTTTTTGCTGGATTTTCCATAGTATATTGCACCAAATGTTTTCTATTTGTGAAAGGTCTTTACCGCAGATGGCTAATTCCTAATCCAAACTATTTTTCTGCAAAGCCATCCAGCTATGATGGATGCAGTATGTAGTTTGGCACAGAGAAAACAGCAGCATTTCAGGAAGGTGTTGACATATGGCTTCTTCTTTGCATGATAGAGCTTTAACTTGCATTTGTGGATTACACTGCAAACTTTGTTTAGGGTCAATGATTTCTGAAAGTATTCTTGAGCCTGTGCAATGATCTGCATGATTGAATCATGTCTGTTTTTAACATAGTGCCATATGAGGGCCTGTAGATATCGAGCATCCGGTACTGACCATGTGCTTTGTCCCTTGTGCACATGGATATCGCCAGAATCTGTGAACCTTTTGATGATATTATATATAGTGTTGAGCCACCACCGTAGTGTTCGAGTTCGGTTCGTCGAACACCCGTATGTTCGCCAAACTGTTCGTCGAACTGTTCGTCGTACACTGTCGAACACCGTTAAAACCAATGGCAGGCAAACAAAAACACATAGAAACACATAGAAAACACCTTCAAAGGTGTCCAAAAGCTGACAAACTGCTCAGAAGACACAACTAACACATGGAAAAGTGACAAGTACATATAGTCATGCGAAAAGAAAAGAGGTGGAGGAGTAAAAGGAGGGGGAGACACAGATATAGGCATGTCATGCCCTTCTAAAACCAAAAAAGTGCGAAGCCGACACGGCCAGTCCGTTCCTGCCCGTGCAACCTCCGTGTCGCCGGGTTTGTGCCAGAGCTGCGGTGGACCCTGACGGCCAGCCCCCCTCTCCCAATACTGGTGCCTGTCCGCTGGCGGGTCGAGCGAGCCCCCCTGCGGTGGAGGCAGGTCTAAGCTTTTTAATTTAAATTGTCTCTCTAATTTGAATGAATAAACTTTAAATCCTTTTACAAGGATCTATTGGAGGGCAAGTCTAATGCCAGCAGCCGCGTAATTCCAGCTCCAGTAGCGTCCACTAAAGCTGCTGTAGTTAAAAAGCTTTTATAAGGATCAAGCTCGGCGGTCCACCGCAAGACGTCCTACCGCCAGTCCCAGCACCTATGCCTTGGGGTGCCTCCCCGATGCTCTTCACTGAGTGTCTTGGGGGCCCGAAGCATTTCCTTTGAAAAAATTAAGTGTCCAAACGACAGGTGGTGAAGCTTGCTTAACAGCTGGGATAATCCGCTGACTAGCAGACACTGCTACTAGGCACAAAGTATTTCCTTGTCTAGATGCAGTTAAAAATTTGTAATTAGATACTCTAGTTGGATGCTGAGAAAGCACTCCATAGAGTCTCCTGGCAGGCCATATATTATTCCCTTAAAAATCTTGGGGTAGGGGTCTAGGGGACCCTTTTATAGGCAAAATCACGGCCCTGTATTGCAATACGTCACCTAGGCTGAAGATAAATGGAACATTTTCATCACCTTTCATAATCACCAATGGGACAAGGCAGGGATGTCCTCTGTCCCCTCTCTTATACATCCTAGTGACGGAGCACCTGCTCTCATCAATTCGCCATAACCCCAATATTAGGTGGATTGAGGTGGGAGGCACCGAGTACAAGTGCTCTGCATTTGCTGATGATGTCCTAGTATATATCACTCAATCACATATATCCATCCCTGCTGTTATGGCTGAAATAGATCACTTTGTTACATGGTCAAATTTTAAAATCAATGCAGCGAAGTCTGAGGCCCTCGATGTCTCCCTCCCCAAATCCATACAGGATTCCATCCAGTCCAACTTTCCCTTTGCCTGGCCCTCACAGGGTATCAAATACTTAGGAATTCGTATTCATAGAGACCTCTCCCGTCTATGTTATCTTAATTTCGGGCCCTTTATTGAACAACTCCATACAGACCATGGTTGGCAAGTTAGAACTGTAAGATTCACTACATGAACCACTGGTGTTTTGTGTAAAAGCACATATACACTGTGTTCCAAATTATTATGCAAAAAGTGTTTAGGAGTGATAAGGTAAGAATTTTTTTATTTGTCAGTTAAACTCATTGATGGTGATGTGTGTCAGGGCTCTTTATATCACTGTAAGCAATTGCCGACACCTGTGCTAATTAGTTTGGCAGGTGTGTCCAATGAAAGGCAAGACTACTTAAGAAGGCTGTCCCACATTATTAAGCAGCCAAAATGGGAAAGAAAAAGGATGTGTCGGCTGCTGAGAAGCAACAAATTGTGGAGTGTTTAGGTCAAGGCATGACTACAATCAACATTGCCAAGACACTTCATCCTGATCATCGCACAATCAAGAAGTATGTAGCTGATTCACAGTACACACGTGTGCGTGCTGATAAGGGCAAATTGAGGACTCTTTCCTACAGGCAATTACGTCAGGTTAAAAGAGCAGCGGCAAAAAAGCCTTGTCATAGCAGCAGACAAGTTTTTGAAGCTGCTGGTGCCTCCAACGTCCCCCAAACAACAAGATGCAGAGTCCTTCAGAGGTTTGCAGCTGTGCGTAAGCCATCTTGTCAACGTCCTCTACCCACTGCACACAAGCAGAAACGGCTCCAGTGGGCCAAACAATACATGAAGACTGACTTCAAAACTGTTTTGTTTACCGATGAGTGCCGTGCAACGCTCGATGGTCCAGATGGATGGAGTGGAGCATGGCTGGTTGATGGACACCCCAGGCAAACACGGCTACAGCGCCAACAAGGAGGAGGTGGAATAATGTTTTGGGCTGGAATCATGGGGAGAGAGATTGTCGGCCCCTTTAGGATCCCTGAAGGGGTAAAGATGAACTCCATAATGTATGTGGAGCTTCTCAAACAGCACTTCCTGCCATGGTTCAAGAAGAAGAACCGTGTATTCCGCAGCAAGATCATTTTCATGCATGATAATGCACCATCTCATGCTGCACATAACACATCTGCATCTCTGGCTGATATGGGCATAAAAGGGGACAAACTTATGGTGTGACCCCCATGCTCCCCTGACCTCTACCCCATTCAGAACCTCTGGAGCATCATCAAAAGGAGTGTCAATGATGGCGGGAGGCAGTTCACATCTAAGCAACAGCTCTGGGAGGGTATTCTGTCCTCATGCAAAACAATTGAAGCAGAAACCATCCAAAACCTGACAAATTCAATGGACGAGAGAGTTGAACAAGGGGTCCTATGTGCAAATGTAACATCACCTAGAATAAAGTTTTGAGTTGAAAACTGTTTGATTTCAGTTTCTAATAACCTGCTAATGCTTATAATTTCAAAAATGACCATTTCTTTGTTCTTTATTACAATGAAAAGGTTGATCGAAGAATGTGGGGGATCTAAGAGTGTGGCAGCCCAGTAGTCAGGATTACTTCGAATTCTGACAATCTGAGGGTCATGTTGCAGGTACTGCAGAAAGAAGGCACTCATGTGTCTTGAGCATCTAGGAGCCCCAAAATTATTTTCCGGGCTAGATGCAGCTAAAAATTATTATTAATTTGAAAGCTGGTGGAGCTTAGTATAGATGGCCTAATAGATGGCCTAATAGAATCAGTACTGCAAACTGCTACAAAGCCCAAATTATTTTCTAGCCAAGATACAGATAAACATGATTAGTAATTTTAAATCTGGTGGAGTTTAGTATAGATGGCCTAATAGAATCAGTACTGCACACTGCTACGAGGCCCAAATTATTTTCCAGCCAAGATACAGATAAACATGATTAGTAATTTTAAATCTGGTGGAGTTTAGTATAGATGGCCTAATAGAATCAGTACTGCACACTGCTACAAGGCCCAAATTATTTTCCAGCCAAGATACAGATAAACATGATTAGTAATTTTAAAGCTTAAAACGGTTGGTGAGGTGATTTTAACAAATCATCAAGCTTTTACTCTCCCCAGGAGAAGAAAAGTTGTTTTGGATCCATGATTTGTTCATCTTTATGAACGTGAGTCTGTCTACATTATCAGTGGAGAGCCGCGTGCACTTATCTGTCAGCACACCACCAGCAGCGCTGAACACACGTTCAGACAGAACGCTGGCTGCGGGGCATGACAAGATCTTCAAGGCGTAAGTGGCGAGCTCCGGCCATTTATCTAGATTGGAAGCCCAAAAAGAGCAAGGGTCCAGTGACACAGTCATGGCTTCAATGTTTACTTGGAGATACTCCTGTACCATCGTCTCTAGGCGTTGACTATGTGTCAGACTTCTTGTCTCCTGTGGCCTTGCAAAGGATGGGCTAAAAAAGTGGTGAAATGATTCCGCAAAATTGATGTTACCAGCAGATACTTTGTTTCTGTTACGTTTTGAGAGCTGAACACTCGACGGTCCCACGGTTGGCAAGTTGGAACTGTGAGATTCACTTCGTGCACCTCTAGTGTTTTGGGGAAAAGCACATGTAAGATTCTACAACATTCTCTGCTGATACTCCTGCATGCGTGCATCCCTTTCTATGGCAGGAATTATTTCTGCAAATTTACTTTTGTACCGGGGATCTAACAGTGTGGCAACCCAGTAGTCAGGATTATTTCTAATTCTCACAATTCGAGGGTCATGTTGCAGTTAGTGCAGCAAGAAGGCACTCATGTGTCTTGCGCATCCAGGAGCACGAAGTCCCTGTTGTGTTGGTGGCGAGGTAACAATCAAGCTTCCTTCCTCTGCCCTCTCCCACCAACCTCGCACAACAGAAATGTGATCAAGGTCTCCCTTATCTGATGAGTCTTCCAACAGTTCGTCCTCCACTTCTTTCTGGGCTCCTGCACCTTCCTCACTAGTTTGGCTGCTACCATGCGCCCTGGTAAAACCATCTCCCCCACCCTCACATGCCTGCCGCCTTGGTGCTGCCACCGTCTGGGCCTTGCAGATGTTAGCCCATCCGCATACAACTCCTCCTCCTCTACTTCCTCCACCTCTTCTTGTGCCACCACCTGACTCCGAATTCTGTTTAACATGTGCTCCAGCATGTAAATCACCGGAATAGTCATGCTGATAATGGCATCGTCAGCACTAAACATCTTCGTCGCCATTTCAAAACTGTGCAGAAGGGTGCATAGGTCCCTGATCTGAGACCACTCCTCCAGCTTGATTTGCCCCACCTCTGGATCTCGTTGGCCTAGGCTATACGTCAGAACGTATTGCACCAGGGCTTGTCGGTGCTGCCACATTCGCTGCAACATGTGCAGAGTTGAATTCCACCGGGTAGGCACATCGCATTTTAGCCGGTGAAGTGGCAGGCCCAATGACTTCTGTAGAGATGTAAGTCGCTGAGCTGCAGGATGCGAATGGCGGAAGTGAGCACACAGCGACCGTGCCCTCTGCAGAAGGCCATCTAGTCTGGGATAGTGGGATAAAAATTGCTGGACAACCAGGTTCAACACGTGAGCCATACAAAGCACGTGTGTGACATTGCCCCGGCGAAGGGCCGCACTCAGGTTTGCAGCATTGTCGCACACGGCCTTCCCTGGTTTCAGGTCCAGTGGAGACAACCATTCATGAAACTGGTTCTCCAGAGCTGACCACAACTCCTCAGCTGTGTGACTAACATTTCCCAGACATTTCAAAGTAAAAACCGCGTGATGATGTTGAGCCCTGCTGCCAGCATAGTAAGGAGTTGTGCAGGATCCAATCTGCGCAGTTAGAGAGCTTGTGGCATGACCAGATAGGCTTTGGGTGCAGGTGGAGGACCGAGAGGAGGTTGAGGAGGCAGAAGCAGTGGAGGAACTTTGAGATAAAGAGGATTGACGCACAACTCGTGGGGACGGCAAAACTTGGACAGCAGCCCCTTGTCCTGCTGTCACCATAGTTACCCAGTGCCCAGTCAGCGACGTGTAACGCCCCTGTCCATGCCTACTCATCCAAGTGTCTGTGGTGAAATGCACCCTGTCACACACAGAGTTTCTCAAAGAAGCGGTGATGTTGTGTGCGACATGCTGGTGGAGCGCAGGCACACCTTTCTTTGAGAAGTAGTGCCGACTGGGCATCTGGTACTGGGGCACTGCGACGGACATAAGGTCTCGAAAATCCTCTGTGTTCACCGGGCGGAAAGGAAGCATTTCTGTAGCCAAGAGCTTGCAGATGGTGAAATTCAACCTCTTAGCTTTCTCATGGCTAGGAGGAAATGGTCTTTTACTTGTCCACATCTGAGGGACCGAGGGCTGGCTGTTGTGCTTAGACGGGGTTGAGAAGGGTGTCCCCGGCAAACTGCCGGTCTGTGAGGAAGATGCAGGCGGACATGTTAGGTTGCCTTGATTCCAAGGTGGCGCTATCGATGTCGGACAGCGCTGAACACCAGCTGGTGTTTCCACCTCCAAAGAAAATGATGACCTGCTAATCACGCTGGCTGTTGCGGGTAAAGAGGTGGCAGGTCTGCATCCCAAAACAGGTGTGACTGCTGTCCCCCCAGTCACAGAGGATGAAGAGGCCGCGGATGCACAAGATGTGGCAGACTGTGGTTGGCCCGGCCGGCTAGGCCGCATTGTAGCACAGTGAGCTTCCCACTGCAACTTATGCTTCATATCCATGTGCCGGTTCATGCATGAAGTACTCAAACTATGTATTTTTTGGCCTCTACTTAGCTTTTGCTGACAAATGTTACAGATAACACGAGTTGGGTCATCTTTATCGATCTGAAAAAATGCCCAGGCTATGCAATGCTTAGCACCCATGCGACCTGAAGAGCCACCACAACTTGTGGTCAGAGGCAGAGTTGTGTTTGAGGATGCAGTTGTTGACGTGCTTCCAGTACTACGTCTCTGTCCAGGAAGGCGCAACCTGACCTCGTCATCACTAGCATCCTCCTCCACCTCCTCTGCTGACCTCATCTCTTGGCTGACTGTGGGTTGACATTAAGTGGGATCTCCAACCTCGTCATCATCATCCTGTGTGTTATCACACCCGTCGTCCTCAGAGCCAACCTCTTCCTGCCCTGACAAAAAACTAAAGTTGTCGCTCCAATCAGGTATTTGAGTCTTATCATCGTCTTCCTCATTGTCTCCTCCAACAGGAGTTTCCGTTTGGGAATGAGGGTCTATATTATGGTCAGAACCTTCTGCGTCTGGTCCTGGATCCGACTCATAAAGATTCTGGGCATCAGTGCAGATCATTTCCTCGTATGGATTCAGAGAAGCTCTGGAGCCGACCTCTGATTCCCAGGCTATAGTATGAGTAAACAGCTCTGCAGACTCAATCATCTGTTCTACCCCATACTCAGACGGGCAGCTGGAGACTTGGGAGCTGTGAGGAAGCAAGTGCGATTGGGGTGACACCTCTGAGGACTGGAGTATTTGTGATGTTGAAGTTGAGGTGGAGGAGAGCCCACTTAAAGGAGCACTTGATATCCGTTGAAGCACCTGCTGTTTTTGTGCCTCATCTGGAATTTGTAGCAATTGGCGTGGCTGTAAGAAAGGGATCTTATCACATTGTCCGCTAAAAGAAGTAGACATCTTAGTTTGGCTAGAAGATGGTCTTTCTTCTGCAGATGTTACTGTTGCTTTAACACCTACCCCACGGAGACAACCTTTTTTCCCTTCCCAACATGCCTATTCCCCTTTCCACCAGCAGCAGGCCTTTTTCCACTCATTTTGGTGGTTAACTAATTCACAACTCTGGAGTTGTTTGCACAAAAAACAATGGATGGGAACTGAGCAGAGCTGAGTGGCCAAACTTTGGTATTAGCCCAAAAGTATTGGCTGGGTTAGATGCAGATAAAAATTATTTTGAATTTTCAACCTGCTGGAGGTTAGTATAGATGAACTAATAGAACAAGTCCCACACACTGCTACAAGCCGAAATAGTTTTTCAGAGCTAGATGCAGAAAAAAATTATATTGAATTTGCAACCTGATGGATGTTACTATACATGGACTAATAGAACAAATCCCACACACTGCTAGAAGCCAAAATAGTTTTTCAGAGCTAGATGCAGAAAAAATTATATTGAATTTGCAACCTGATGGAGGTTTCTATAGATGGACTAATAGAACAAGTCCCACACACTGCTACAAGCTTAAATATTTTTTCAGAGCTAGATGCAGAAAAAAATTATATTGAATTTGCAACCTGATGGAGGTTAGTATAGATGGACTAATAGAACAAGTCACACACACTTGTAGAAGCCAAAATATTTTTTCAGCGCTAGATGCAGAAAAAAATTACATTGAATTTGCAACCCGATGGAGGTTAGTATAGATGGACTAATAGAACAAGTCACACACACTGCTAGAAGCCGAAATATTTTTTCAGAGCTAGATGCAGAAAAAAATTATATTGAATTTGCAACCTGATGGAGGTTAGTATAGATGGACTAATAGAACAAGTCCCACACACTGCTTGAAGCCGAAATATTTTTTCAGAGCTAGATGCAGAAAAAAATTATATTGAATTTGCAACCTGATGGAGGTTAGTATAGATGGACTAATAGAACAAGTCCCACACACTGCTAGAAGCCAAAATATTTTTTCAGAGCTAGATGCAGAAAAAAATTATATTCAATTTGCAACCTGATGGAGGTTAGTATAGATGGACTAATAGAACAAGTCCCACACACTGCTAGAAGCCGAAATATTTTTTCAGAGCTAGATGCAGAAAAAAATTATATTGAATTTGCAACCTGATGGAGGTTAGTATAGATGGACTAATAGAACAAGTCCCACACACTGCTTGAAGCCGAAATATTTTTTCAGAGCTAGATGCAGAAAAAAATTATATTGAATTTGCAACCTGATGGAGGTTAGTATAGATGGACTAATAGAACAAGTCCCACACACTGCTAGAAGCCGAAATATTTTTTCAGAGCTAGATGCAGAAAAAAATTATATTGAATTTGCAACCTGATGGAGGTTAGTATAGATGGACTAATAGAACAAGTCCCACACACTGCTAGAAGCCGAAATATTTTTTCAGAGCTAGATGCAGAAAAATATTATATTGAATTTGCAACCTGATGGAGGTTAGTATAGATGGACTAATAGAATGATGCTATGCCCAAAAGGTTTTAATTCACTAGGTGCAGTAAAAAAAATTGTATTCTATACACAGGTGGTGTAGCTTGCATCACAGATAGGCTTCTCCACTGACTAACACATACTGCAAGAGGATAAAAAGGATTTGCTTTGCTAGATTTAGCCAAATGCTGTGAAAAAAACTTGCACAGCACTGGCACAGACCTGCCTGCCAAAAAGTGATAGGAACTGATGTAACCTAGCCCTCAAAAGGACTGCAAATACAATTAGTCTTTACTCCCAACCTATCTATTTAAGAGCACATACCTGCCTGATAAAAGTGATAGGAACTGATGTAACCTAGCCCTGAAAAGGACTGCAATTACAATTAGTCTTTACTCCCAACCTATCTATTTGAGAGCACAGACCTGACTGATAAAAGTGATAGGAACTGATGTAACCTAGCCCTGAAAAGGACTGCAATTACAATTAGTCTTTACTCCCAACCTATTTAAGAGCACAGACCTGCCAGATAAAAGTCATAGGAAATGATGTAACCTAGTCCTTAAAAGGACTGCAATCACAACTATTCCCTACTCCCAAGCTATCTGTAGATTTTTCTGCGAAAATTGGCTTGAAATTAACAAAGTATAGCGCACACAGCAACAGCAGTGCCGTCTAACATGCAGCTTCAGCAGTGAGAAAATGGTGGCGACGGGGAAAATGGCTGGGTCTTATAGGGCAAGGACATGTGACATACACTGCTAATGACACAAGCCCTTGCTTGTGTGAAAAAAAGCAGTTCGCTCCGTGTGTGCGCTGCTGATAGGCTGACAGATTGCACCTCCCCACTGTAAATGCGGGAAAGAGAAAAAAAAATGGAGATCTTCATTTTTCCTGCAGAGATCCATCCCCTGCCCCTCCCCCCGCCCCTCTGTACACTAAAAATGTGTATTAACATTAACTTTCATCATTACTGAGAAAAAATCCAGTTATGATTTTGGTGCACGAACAGTTATCGAACATAACCTCGAACAGCCGAATTTTTTTCAAATCGTTCGTGTTCGCCTAACGGCTCGAACACCGCCCAAAACAGCTCGAATTTGAGATTGGCAAACAGTTCGAGTCGAACACCGCTCATCTCTAATTATATACTTTCAATAAAAGGATATTTATAGTATTTGCAATTTTCTGTTGAGGAACATTTTTCTGAAATTGTTCCACAATTTTAGGATGCAGTTGTTCACAAACTGATGCACCTCATCTTTTTTTCCACTCTGTCTCTATAGCATGCTCTTTTTAAACACAGTCATGTGATTAAGCTGAAAATTTACCCCACAGCTGTTTTTCAATAGTACTACTTACTTTTAAGGTACCGTCACACTTAGCGACGCTACAGTGATCCCGACAACGATACGACCTGTCACGGATTGTTGCTGCGTTACTATGTGGTCGCTGGTGAAATGTCAAACAGTCAGATCTTCCCAACGATGCGGCGACCCATAGCGATCTGTATAACGATGCACTCCTATGTGTTTCTGTGTCTGAGTCGCCAACGAGGTTGTTGGTGAGGTGTCAAACACACCGATGCATGCTACCCAGCGGGACCTCAATGATCAAAAAAATGTCCAGGCCATTCCGACACGACCAGCGATCTCACAGCAGGGGCCTGGTCGCTGCTACGTGTCAAACTCAGCAGCGATCTCGCTAGCGATCTCGCTTAGTGTGACGGGGCCTTTACTTTTCCAGCCTTTTGTTAATGGTGTCCAAACATTGTTTTAGATGTGTTGCTGCCTTCAATCTCTAAGTGAGTTAATTTTTTAAAATGAAGAGAAAAATGTCTAGCTTTCAACTTCTGGTCTGTGTTCTGTTGTGAATAAAAGTTGGCTAGAAGAGGTTTACAAATCACTGCATACTTGTTTTCTTTACATTTTATATAGCGTCCCAACTGTTTAAGGTTTTTTTATTATACACAGGTTGAGACTACGACTCCCATTTTCTATATTCTTCAGCAGCAGTAAACCACACTGTTTTAAACCATTCCATCTTTAACACTAATGAATAGCTATGCGCATTGACCACTTATCTTGTAAGAACCTAAAATGGCCACTGCTTTCCCTGCTTCAAATTTTATAGTGACTGTGATATTCCCTTGGTTTACTCTGCTAAATGATTTGATATAACTGCTGAAAGGCATTATTGGGATGCCTGTATGACCACGCCTTACTTCAAATAAATCCTCTGCATCCTCTCATCACACAGCAGTAGTTGCTTGAAAAAATCCTGACTCACTGTGTACAAACTTGGTTGTTTTAACATCAGACTTTTAGTTATCTGAACCTCTAAGCTAACCGCTAAGGTACAGCTATAAATCCCACGCAGAAATCTTGCTTACATTTTGCACAACATTTTTCAGTGGCAAGCGGTATAATGTGTATACTAACCAAATAAATTAATGTTACTATTCCCTTATGTGTGTTTTTATACATTTCAATCTGCTTTGTTATCCTTTTTATTGATACCAGATTGAAGCCTTTGTCATTTCATTTTAATATACTTACACATCACAAGAGTCTTAGGGGACTACAGAGAGTAATGCAAGGGCTTAAATAACATAAATTGCATGAAATTACTTCTTCGTTCTGGAACTCAAATGAGGTGGAAATACATAAATGAATTTTCTGATATCTCATCACTATATGTTTTATATTTAGTATTCTCATTATAGTGTAAGGAGTTTGTATGTTCTCCCTGTGTTTGTGTGGGTTTTCTTCGGGTACTCCAGTTCCCATCCACATGCTAAAGACATACTGATAGGGAATTTATATTGTGAACCCCATTGGGGACAGTAATGATGATGTCTGTAAAACACTACAGAATATGGTGGCTTTAAATAAGTAAGAAAAATAGTGTTCCTGTCCCTATTAGCCCCAGGTTGTGCTCCGTCTGACTGCAGCTTTCTAACCCTACTTGAAGATGGAAGTTAGCTCTAGTGTTGAGCCACCCCCATAGTGTTCGAGTTCGGTTCGTCGAACACCTTCGAACAACGTTAAAACCAATGGCAGCCAAACAAAAACACATAGAAACACATAGAAAACACCTTCAAAGGTGTCCAAAAGCTGACAAACTGCTCAGAAGACACAACTAACACATGGAAAAGTGACAAGTACATATAGTCATGCGAAAAGAAAAGAGGTGGAGGAGTAAAAGGAGGGGGAGACACAGATATAGGCATGTCATGCCCTTCTAAAATCCAAAAAGTGAGTAGCCGACACGGCCAGTCCGCTCCTGCCCGTGCCACCTCCGTGTCGCCGGGTTTGTGCCAGAGCCGCGGCGAACCCAGACGGCCAGCCCCCCTCTCCCAATATTGGTGCCTGTCCGCTGGTGGGTCGAGCGAGCCCCCCTGTGGTGGAGGCAGCTCTAAGCTTTTTAATTTAAATTGTCTCTATAATTTGAATGAATACACTTTAAATCCATTTACAAGGATCTATTGGAGGGCAAGTCTCATGCCAGCAGCCACGTAATTCCAGCTCCAGTAGCGTCCGCTAAAGCTGCTGCAGTTAAAAAGCTTTTATAAGGATCGAGCTCGGCTGTCCACCGCAAGGCATCCTACTGCCAGTCCCAGCCCCTATGCCTTGGGGTGCCTCCTGATGCTCTTCACTGAGTATCCCGTGGTCCCGAAGCATTTCCTTTGAAAAAATTAAGCATCCAAACTACAGGTGGTGTAGCTTGCTTAACAGCTGGGATAATCCGCTGACTAGCAGACACTGCTACTAGGCACAAAGTATTTCCTTGGCTAGATGCAGTTAAAAATTTGTAATTAGATACTCTCGTTGGATGCTGAGAAAGCATTCCATAGAGTCTCCTGGCACGCCATATATTATTCTCTGAAAAAGTTTGGGGTAGGGGTCTAGGGGACCCTTTTATAGCCAAAATCACGGCCCTGTATCGCAATACGTCACCTAGGCTGAAGATAAATGGAACTGTAGCACCCTGAGGGCTCGGTTGCTACAGAGGTATTGCACCTCACCCAGAGGTGTGATATCTCACTCTCAGGTAAGGATGGAGTGTGGATCAGGACCCGACACCTGCATGCATTACACCACATTGCCGTGGGGCAGGGCGACCAATATGCCCCTGAGATGGGCACGACAGTCCCTGTCCCTGGCTGGAGTAGGGAAAGGGAACACTGAGGAAGGGGAACCCTGTAGTGCAGGAGCAGGGAGGAAGCAGTTCCTGGGTGCATTGAGAAGGGAGTATAAAAGGTGGGCACCATCTTAGTTCAGTGCAGAGAAGTCTGAGCAGAAGTGACAGGGAGCAGGGGCTCTGCATGAGCTCTGCTCCGGAGGCGGGCCTAGTAACAGAGGCCCAGGCCTGGAAGAGGGAGAAGGAAGGAAGAGGAGTGGAGAAGGCTCCAGGAACGAGGAACGAAGGGATCCCAGGGGTGCGGAAGGGCGAGTCGCCACCGCACGCCCGAATCCACCTGCGTGGAGGGGTCAAGCCAAAGGGGGAGACTGGTCCCCAAAACTAGTGGAGGCGGGAAACAACCCTCAGCTAGAAACCGGAGGCTGTGACATTTTATGTGGCGCAGCCCCTTGCTACACCCGCTAGCAAGGCACCAGATAGGGTCAGGGAAACTGGCGCCAAGTTTACCAAGAGGAGGCGCAAGGCAGCCGGACAGAAGGGTTGGTAAGAAAGGCCAGACAAAGGACACACAAAGGGGGTCCTGTAAAGCGCTCCAAAGTGATCTGAGAGTTGTCTGAGCCCCTCACCTGGTGAACACAGTACGACGTGGGCAGCCATTACCTGCAGACGTGGTCTGGATAATAAGAACTGTGAGTAAAGGCCCTGGACTGCATCACTGACTCCGTGTCGTTATTGCTGCTGCCCTGCACCATCACCCCCATCCTCTGCATACACTGCCCTGAGGCTATACTCCTCCCGTGGGGAGTTATGCTACGCTGTGCTGCACCCACAACACCAGCCTCAGCGGTCTGCCCTGCAGCGGCGGTTCACTCTGACCGCAATCCACGGGTGGCGTAGTCGGACAATTAAACATCAAAACCACATAAATAGTCCCGCCACTGGATTGACCGCCCTGAGCCACGGAACCGGGTCGCCGCCACGGAGACTACAACCACCAGCATCCACCAAAAAGGGTCCGGCTCCGGGTGTCCCAAGGCCCAGGGGGCGCGTCAGAACATTTTCATCTCCTTTCATAATCACCAATGGGACAAGGCAGGGATGTCCTCTGTCCCCTCTCTTATACATCCTAGTGACGGAGCACCTGCTCTCATCAATTCGCCATAACCCCAATATTAGGTGGATTGAGGTGGGAGGCACCGAGTACAAGTGCTCTCTATTTGCTGATGATGTCCTAGTATATATCACTCAATCACATATATCCATCCCTGCTGTTATGGCTGAAATAGATCACTTTGTTACATGGTCAAATTTTAAAATCAATGCAGCGAAGTCTGAGGCCCTCGATGTCTCCCTCCCCAAATCCATGCAGGATTCCATCCAGTCCAACTTTCCCTTTGCCTGGCCCTCACAGGGTATCAAATACTTAGGAATTCCTATTCATAGAGACCTCTCCCATCTATGTTATCTTAATTTTGGGCCCTTTATTGAACAACTCCATACAGACCACGGTTGGCAAATTAGAACTGTAAGATTCACTACGTGAACCACTGGTATTTTGTGGAAAAGCACATGTACACTGTGTTCCAAATTATTATGCAAAAAGTGTTTAGGAGTGATAAGGGAAGAATTTGTTTGCTTGTCAGTTAAACTCATTGATGGTGATGTGTGTCAGGGCTCTTTATATCACTGTAAGCAATTGCAGACACCTGTGCTAATTAGTTTGGCAGGTGTGTCCAATGAAAGGGAAGACTACTTAAGAAGGCTGTCCCACATTATTAAGCAGCCTACATTTTCTGCCAAAATGGGAAAGAAAAAGGATGTGTCGGCTGCTGAGAAGCAACAAATTGTGGAGTGTTTAGGTCAAGGCATGACTACAATCAACATTGTGCGATGATCAGGATGAAGTGTCTTGGCAATCAAGAAGTATGTAGCTGATTCACAGTACACACGTGTGCGTGCTGATAAGGGCAAATTGAGGACTCTTTCCTACAGGCAATTACGTCAGGTTAAAAGAGCAGCGGCAAAAAAGCCTTGTCATAGCAGCAGACAAGTTTTTGAAGCTGCTGGTGCCTCCAACGTCCCCCGAACAACAAGATGCAGGGTCCTTCAGAGGTTTGCAGCTGTGCATACGCCATCCTGTCGACCTCCTCTATCCACTTCGCACAAGCAGAAACGGCTCCAGTGGGCCAAACATTACATGAAGACTGATTTCAAAACTGTTTTTTTCACGGATGAGTGCCGTGCAACGCTCGATGGTCCAGATGGATGGAGTGGAGGATGGCTGGTTGATGGATACCCCACGCAAACACGGCTACAGCGCCAACAAGGAGGAGTTGGAGTAATGTTTTGGGCTGGAATCATGGGGAGAGAGATTGTCGGCCCCTTTAGGATCCCTGAAGGGGTAAAGATGAACTCCATAATGTATGTGGAGTTTCTCAAACAGCACTTCCTGCCATGGTTCAAGAAGAAGAACCGTGTATTCCACAGCAAGATCATTTTTATGCATGATAATGCACCGTCTCATGCTGCACATAACACATCTGCATCTCTGGCTGATATGGGCATAAAAGGGGACAAACTTATGGTGTGACCCCCATGCTCCCCTGACCTCTACCCCATTCAGAACCTCTGGAGCATCATCAAAAGGAGTGTCTATGATGGCGGGAGGCAGTTCACATCTAAGCAACAGCTCTGGGAGGGTATTCTGTCCTCATGCAAAACAATTGAAGCAGAAACCATCCAAAACCTGACAAATTCAATGGACGAGAGAGTTCAGAAGCTCCTTTCGAACAAGGGGTCCTATGTGCAAATGTAACATCACCTAGAATAAAGTTTTGAGTTGAAAACTGTTTGATTTCAGTTTCTAATAACCTGCTAATGCTTATAATTTCAAAAATAACCATTTTTTTGGTCTTTATTAAAATGAAAAGGTTGATCGAAGATTGTGGGGGATCTAAGAGTGTGGCAACCCAGTAGTCAGGATTACTTCGAATTCTGACAATCTGAGGGTCATGTTGCTGGTAGTGCAGCAAGAAGGCACTTATGTGCCTTGCGCATCTCGGAGCCCCAAAATTATTTTCCGGGCTAGATGTAGCTAAAAATTATTATTAATTTTAAATCTGGTGGAGCTTAGTATAGATGGCCTAATAGAATCAGTAGTGCACACTGCTACAAAGCCCAAATTATTTTCCAGCCAAGATACAGATAAACATGATTAGTAATTTGAAAGATTAAAATGGTTGGTGAGGTGATTTTAACCAATCATCAAGCTTTCACTCTCCCCAGGATGACACAGGGGTAGAAAAGTTGTTTCGGATCCATGACTTGTTCATCTTTATAAATGTGAGTCTGTCTACATTATCAGTGGAGAGCCGCGTGCGCTCATCTGTCAGCACACCACCAGCAGCGCTGAACACACGTTCAGACAGAACGCTGGCTGCGGGGCATGACAAGATCTCCAAGGCGTAAGTGGCTAGCTCCGGCCATTTATCCAGATTGGAAGCCCAAAAAGAGCAAGGGTCCAGTGACACAGTCATGGCTTCAATGTTTACTTGGAGATACTCCTGTACCATCGTCTCTAGGCGTTGACTATGTGTCAGACTTCTTGTCTCCTGTGGCCTTGTAAAGGATGGGCTAAAAAAGTGGTGAAATGATTCCGCAAAATTGATGTTACCAGCAGATACTGTGTTTCTGTTATGGTTTGAGTGCTGAACACTCGACGGTCCCACGGTTGGCAAGTTGGAACTGTGAGATTCAGTACGTGCACCACTGGTGTTTTGTGGAAAAGCACATGTAAGATTCTGCAACAGTCTCTGCTGATACTCCTGCATGCGTGCATCCCTTTCTCTGACAGGAATAATTTCTGCAAATTTACTTTTGTACCGGGGATCTAACAGTGTGGCAACCCAGTAGTCAGGATTATTTCTAATTCTCCCAATTCGAGGGTCATGTTGCAGGTAGTGCAGCAAGAAGGCACTCATGTGTGTTGCGCATCCAGGAGCACCAAGTCCCTGTTGTGTTGGTGGCGAGGTAGCAATCATGCTTCCTTCCTCTGTCCTCTCCCCCCAACCTCGCACAAGAGAAATGTGATCAAGGTCTCCCTCATCTGATGAGTCTTCCATCAGTTCGTCCTCCACTCCTTCCTGGGCTCCTGCACCTTCCTCACTAGTTTGGCTGCTACCATGCGCCCTGATAAAACCATCTCCCCCACCCTCACATGCCTGCCGCCTTGGTGCTGCCGACCGTCTGGATCTTGCAGATCTTAGCCCTTCCGCATACAACTCCTCCTCCTCTACTTCCTCCACCTCTTCTTGTGCCACCACCTGACTCCGAATTCTGTTTAACATGTGCTCCAGCATGTAAATCACCGGAATAGTCATGCTGATAATGGCATCGTCAGCACTAAACATCTTCGTCGCCATTTCAAAACTGTGCAGAAGGGTGCATAGGTCCCTGATCTGAGACCACTCCTCCAGCGTGATTTGCCCCACCTCTGGATCTCGTTGGCCCAGGCTATACGTCAGAACGTATTGCACCAGGGCTTGTCGGTGCTGCCACAGTCGCTGCAACATGTGCAGAGTTGAATTCTACCGGGTAGGCACATCGCATTTTAGCCGGTGAAGTGGCAGGCCCAACGACTTCTGTAGAGATGTAAGTCGCAGAGCTGCGGGATGCGAACGGCGGAAGTGAGCACACAGCGACCGTGCCCTCTGCAGAAGGCCATCTAGTCCAGGATAGTGGGCTAAAAATTGCTGGACAACCAGGTTCAACACGTGACCACAACTCCTCAGCTGTGTGACTCACATTTCCCAGACATTTCAAAGTAAAAACCACCTGATGACGTTGAGCCCTACTGCCAGCATAGTAAGGAGGTGTGCAGGATCCCTTCTGTGCAGTTAGAAAGCTTGTGGCATGACCAGACAGGCTTTGGGTGCAGGTGGAGGACCGAGAGGAGGTTGAAGAGGCAGAAGCAGTGAAGGAACTTTGAGATAAAGAGGATTGACGCACAACTCGTGGGGACGGCAAGACTTGGACAGCAGCCCCTTGTCCTGCTGTCACCATAGTTACCCAGTGCCCAGTCAGCGACATGTAACGCCCCTGTCCATGCCTACTCATCCAAGTGTCTGTGGTGAATTGCACCCTGTCACATACAGAGTTTTTCAAAGAAGCGGTGATGTTGTGTGCGACATGCTGGTGGAGGGCAGGCACACCTTTCTTTGAGAAGTAGTGCCGACAGGGCATCTGGTACTGGGGCACTGCGACGGACATAAGGTCTCGAAAATCCTCTGTGTCCACCAGGCGGAAAGGCAGCATTTCTGTAGCCAAGAGCTTGCAGATGGTGAAATTCAACCTCTTAGCTTTCTCATGGCTAGGAGGAAATGGTCTTTTACTTGTCCACATCTGAGGAACCAAGGGCTGGCTATTGTGCTTAGACGGGGTTGATAAGGGTGTCCCCGGCAAACTGCCGGTCTGTGAGGAAGATGCAGGCGGACATGTTAGGTTGCCTTGATCCAAAGGTGGTGCTATCGATGTCGGACAGCGCTCAACACCAGCTGGTGTTACCACCTCCAAAGAAAATGATGACCTGCCAATCACGCTGGCTGTTGCGGGTAAAGAGGTGGCAGGTCTGCACCACAAAACAGGTGTGACTGCTGTCCCCCCAGTCACAGAGGTTGAAGAGGCCGCGGATGCACAAGATATGGCAGACGGTGGTTGGCCCGGCCGGCTAGGCCGCATTGTAGCACAGTGAGCTTCCCACTGCAACTTATGCTTCATGTCCATGTGCCGGTTCAAGCATGAAGTACTCAAACTATGTATTTTTTGGCGTCTACTTAGCTTTTGCTGACAAATGTTACAGATAACACGAGTTGGGTCATCTTTATCGATCTGAAAAAATGCCCAGGCTATGCAAGGCTTAGCACCCATGCGACCTCAAGAGCCACCACGACTTATGGTGAGAGGCAGAGTTGTGTTTGAGGATGCAGTTGTTCACGTGCTTCCAGTAGTACGTCTCTGTCCAGGAAGGCGCAACCTGACCTCGTCGTCACTAGCATTCTCCTCCACCTCCTCTGCTGACCTCATCTCTTGGCTGACTGTGGGTTGACAGTAAGTGGGATCTCCAACCTCATCATCATCACCCTGTGCTTTATCACACCCGTCGTACTCAGAGCCAACCTGTTCCTGCCCTGACAAAAAACTAAAGTTGTCACTCCAATCAGGTATTTGAGTCTCATCATCGTCTTCTTCATTGTCTCCACCAACAGGAGTTACAGTTTGGGAATGAGGGTGTACATTATGGTCAGAACCTTCAGCGTCTGGTCCTGGATCCGACTCATAAAGATTCTGGGCATCAGTGCAGATCATTTCCTCGTCTGGATTCACAGAAGCGCTGGAGCCGACCTCTGATTCCCAGGCTATAGTATGAGTAAACAGCTCTGCAGACTCAACCATCTGTTCTACCTCATACTCAGACGGGCAGCTGGAGATTTGGGAGCTGTGAGGAAGCAAGTATTTGTGATGTTGAAGTTGATGTGGAAGAGAGCCCACTTAAAGGAGCACTTGATATCCGTTGAAGCACCTGCTGTTTTTGTGCCTCACCTGGAATTTGTAGCGATTGGCGTGGCCGTAAGAAAGGGATCTTATCACATTGTCCGCTAAAAGAAGTAGACATTTTAGATTGGCTGGAAGATGGTCTTTCTTCTGCAGATGTTACTGTTGCTTTAACACCTACCCCACCGACACAACCTTTTTTCCCCTTCCCAACACGCCTATTCCCCTTTCCACCAGCAGCAGGCCTTTTTCCACTCATTTTGGTGGTTAACTAATTCACAACTCTGGAGTTGTTTGCACAAAAAAACAATGGATGGGAACCGAGCAGAGCTGAGTGGCCAAACTGTGGTATTAGGCCAAAACTATTGGCTGGGTTAGATGCAGAAAAAAATTATATTTAATTTGCAACCTGATGGAGGTCAGTATAGATGGACTAATAGAACAAGTCCCACACACAGCTAGAAGCCCAAATATTTTTTCAGAGGTAGATGCAGAAAAAAATTATATTCAGTTTGCAACCTGATGGAGGTCAGTATAGATGGACTAATAGAACAAGTCCCACACACTGCTAGAAGGCCAAATATTTTTTCAGAGCTAGATGCAGAAAAATATTATATTCAATTTGCAACCTGATGGAGGTCAGTATAGATGGACTAATAGACCAAGTCCCACACACTGCTAGAAGGCCAAATATTTTTTCAGAGCTAGATGCAGAAAAAAATTATATTCAATTTGCAACCTGATGGAGGTCAGTATAGATGGACTAATAGAACAAGTCCCACACACAGCTAGAAGCCCAAATATTTTTTCAGAGGTAGATGCAGAAAAAAATTATATTCAGTTTGCAACCTGATGGAGGTCAGTATAGATGGACTAATAGAACAACAGCTAGAAGGCCAAATATTTTTTCAGAGCTAGATGCAGACAAAAAATTATTTTCAATTTGCAACCTGATGGAGGTCAGTATAGATGGACTAATAGAACAAGTCCCACACACAGCTAGAAGGCCAAATATTTTTCAGAGCTAGATGCCGACAAAAAATTATTTTCAATTTGCAACCTGATGGAGGTCAGTATAGATGGACTAATAAAACAAGTCCCACACACTGCTAGAAGCCCAAATATTTTTTCAGAGGTAGATGCAGAAAAAAATTATATTCAGTTTGCAACCTGATGGAGGTCAGTATAGATGGACGAGTAGAACAACTCCCACACACTGCTAGAAGGACAAATATTTTTTCAGAGCTAGATGCAGATAAAAATTATTTTTAATTTGCAACCTGATGGAGGTCAGTATAGATGGACTAGTAGAACAAGTCCCACACACTGCTAGAAGGACAAATATTTTTTCAGAGCTAGATGCAGAAAAAAATTATATTCAATTTGCAACCTGATGGAGGTCAGTATAGATGGACTAATAGAACAAGTCCCACACACTGCTAGAAGGCCAAATATTTTTTCAGAGCTAGATGCAGACAAAAAATTATTTTTAATTTGCAACCTGATGGAGGTCAGTATAGATGGACTAATAGAACAAGTCCCACACACTGCTAGAAGGCCAAATATTTTTTCAGAGCTAGATGCAGAAAAAAATTATTTTTAATTTGCAACCTGATGGAGGTCAGTATAGATGGACTAATAGAACAAGTCCCACACACTGCTAGAAGGCCAAATATTTTTTCAGACCTAGATGCAGATAAAAATTATTTTTAATTTGCAACCTGATGGAGTTCAGTATAGATGGACTAATAGAACAAGTCCCACACACTGCTAGAAGGCCAAATATTTTTTCAGAGCTAGATGCAGACAAAAAAATATTTTTAATTTGCAACCTGATGGAGGTCAGTATAGATGGACTAAAAGACCAAGTCCCACACACTGCTAGAAGGCCAAATATTGTTTCAGAGCTAGATGCAGACAAAAAAATATTTTTAATTTGCAACCTGATGGAGGTCAGTATAGATGGACTAATAGAACAAGTCCCACACACTGCTAGAAGCCCAAATATTTTTTCAGAGCTAGATGCAGATAAAAAATTATTTTGAATTTGCAACCTGATGGAGGTCAGTATAGATGGTCTAGTAGAACAAGTCCCACACACTGCTAGAAGCCCAAATATTTTTTCAGAGCTTGATGTAGAAAAAAATTATATTCAATTTGAAACCTTAATTTAGGTCAGTATAGATGGACTAATAGAATGATGCTATGCCCAAAAGGTTTTACTTCACTAGGTGCAGTAAAAAAATTGGTATTCTATACACAGGTGGTGTATCTTTCAACACAGATAGGCTACTCCACTGACTAACTCACTCTGCAATAGGCCAAAAAGGATTAGCTTTGCTAGATTCAGCCAAATGCTGTGAAAAAAACTTGCACAGCACTGGCACAGACCTGCCTGGCAAAAACTGATAGGAACTGATGTAACTTAGTCCTGAAAAGGACTGCAATTACAATTAGTCTTTACTCCCACAGCTTATCTATTTAAGAGCACAGACCAGCCTGATAAAAGTCGTAGGAAATACTGTAACCTAGTCCTTAAAAGGACTGCAATCACAACTATTCCCAACTCCCAAGCTATCAGTAGATTTGTGCGAAAATTGGCTTGAAATTAACAAGGTATAGCTCACACAGCAACAGCGGTGCCGTCTAACACGCAGCTGCAGCAGTGAGAAAATGGTGGTGACGGGGAAAATGGCTGGGTCTTATAGGGCAAGGACATGTGACATACACTGCCAATGACACATGCCCTTGCTTGTGTGAAAAAAAGCAGTTCGCTCCGTGTGTGCGCTGCTGATAGGCTGACAGATTGCACCTCCCCACTGTAAATGCGGGAAAGAGAAAAAAAAATGGAGATCTTCATTATTCCTGCAGAGATCCATCCCCTGCCCCTCCCCCCGCCCCACTGTACACTCAAACTGCGTATTAACATTAATTTTCATCATTACTGAGAAAAAATCCAGTTATGATTTTGGTGCACGAACAGTTAACGAACATAACCTCGAACAGCCAAATTTTTCTCAAATCGTTCGTGTTCGCCGAACGGCTTGAACACCGCCCAAAACAGCTCGAATTTGAGATTGGCGAACAGTTCGAGTCGAACAACGCTCATCTCTAGTTAGCTCTGAGTGAGTGTGATGCGACTTTTTTTTTAATGCACAAGACTGGTTGATAAGTCTGTACTCTTGTATGATTTTAGGGGGCCTGGAAATGCTTCAGGATTTTTTTCACAGCAGTATATTTTACTGCCCTTTCGGAGGTGAGAGGGGACAGGAAAAAGGAATTACATGCATATTACAGCATGTTAAAGAGAAGCATAAATTACTGTGCTAAATACACAGTAATACAGCTTTGGTATGTTTATGCAGGGCTGCCATCAGGAATTTCAGTGCCCCATACTGTCAACGTTTTTGGGAAACCCCTTGAGACTCCACCCAGGCTACACCCCAGCTCCGCCTCCACCCCTCAAACCTTCCACAGTCCCACCGCCCACTCTTGGAAAAACTCCACTTCTGCACCATGTTCTCACCAATCACACATTAACAGTTCCCATCAAACACCATATTACATACATAGCCATCAGCTTTTGTTTTGGCCAAAAGATATTTTAAGCCTGGCACCATGACAAAGTAGACTGTTTTGACCGGGCCCTACTCTACTGTAACCTATTAAAAAATTGTAAAAATACCCAATACTCTTTTTAGGTATATTTTAATGTTGAGTGAGTAGGTTTTGTTAACCCTTTTGGTGAGCACGCTCGGGTGCTCGCCGAGTATTTTGGCATGCTCGGCATTTTTGTTACTGTCGCCATGGCTGCAAGCGTCACGGCTGTTAGACAGCTGAGAAACATGCAGAGATTGACTGTCGAACAGTCAATCTCTGCATGTGTCACAACTGTCTAACAGCTCGCCGAAAGGGTTAATGAAACCTACTCGCTCAACACTAGTATATTTTTATTTATTTTTCTTTAAGGAAATTTGTCCCATACATTTTTTAAAATGATCAATAACACCACAAACAAGGGACAAACACCGTCACACCATGGCCGGACCACATATTACCACCACATAGTGACCGAATAATACCACATATTAGGAACAAAGACTGCCACACCATGACCAGATCACATATTACCACCACATAGTCACCGAATAATACCACATACACAGAACAAGTACAGTCACACAATGACCAGACAACATATTACCACTAGTGTTGAGCGAGCACTAAAGTGCTCGGGTGCTCGAAGCTCGGGCTGAGCTCACCATGATACTCAGATGCTCGACCCGAGCAACGAGCCCAATGTTAGTCTATGGGAGACCCAAGCATTTTTGCGGCAGCACCCCCGGCAGTCTGTAGAAATCCTAAAAAGTGCTCAAATGATAGTGCTCAAATGACATGGGGACAGCATGGGGATCACCGGGATTCACCGGGAAATGTCATATTAACATTTTACAACCTTATCTGGCCATGTGCTGTGTGACACATGCATACAGTGCTGAAAAGACATGGGAACAGCATGGGGAAGACCCCTGGAAGCATCTCTGATACCCAGGTCACTGCCTAAAAGTGTGCCCATCAGAAGTGATCCTTGCCGCATCAGAAGATTCAGACTTGCAACTATCCCCGTGCAAGTCCTTGTCCCTGGGCAGTGTTTAATTGTACCTCCCTCATTCCATGCAATGCAAGCGCAAATATGCAGCCAACCACCCACCCACCCGCAGGCTGCAATACTATACTGCTAGCTTGCACTTGAAATGGGGCCTTTTAGTTTGGAGGAGGCCGAAGCTGGCCACTACCTCATGGCTGCTTCGGCAGCAAGGTCTCCATACTCAGTCCCCAGCCGCCACTATTTGTCTCGGTAATCTTCCCCACACTTTTCTTAGCCTGGCCTGCTTTAGGGCAGCATTGGACGAGCCCACCAGACAACCAGACTCCTCCGGAGGGCCCTGGCTTCTCCATCAGGGGAGTTGAGAGTGCCAAGGTGAGGAGCATGATGATGATGATAGAAGTTAGCATCTGCTTTGTTTTCTTGGAATGCAAGCGTAAGTGTGCAGCCTGCCACCCACCGACCCCCAGGCTGCAATACCATACTGCTAGCTTGCACTTGAAATGGGGCCTTTTAGTTTGGAGGAGGCCGAAGCTGGCTACTACCTCATGGCTGCTTCGGCAGCGAGGTCTCCATACTCAGTCCCCAGCTTCCACTATTTGTCCCGGTAACCTTCCCCACACTTTTCTTAGCCTGGCCTGCTTTAGGGCAGCATTGGACGAGCCCACCAGACAACCAGACTTTTCCGGTGGGCCCTGGCTTCTCCATCAGGGGAGTTGAGAGTGCCAAGGTGAGGAGCATGATGATGATGATAGAAGTTAGCATCTGCTTTGTTTTCTTGGAATGCAAGCGTAAGTGTGCAGCCTGCCACCCACCCACCCCCAGGCTGCAATACCATACTGCTAGCTTGCTTGCACTTGAAATGAGGCCTTTTAGGCTTGTGGAGGCAGACGCTGGCCACCATGTCATGGCTGTGTCGTCGGCCTGGTATCCATACTCAGTCCCCAGCCGCCCGGCAGCCGGGTGTCCACACTCAGTCCCCAGCCGCCAGGGGGTGGCCGGGTGTCCATACTCGGTCCCCAGCCGCCCCTATTTGTCCTGGGGCACCTTATACACAAGCGCGCATACCAAAACATTACCTGTGCCCTCTCCAGTGCATTTAGTGGGAAGGACAGCCTATTCCTCTGTAGTGTGTGCACGCCAACCCCTGTTCATGGCACATGCGAAGATGCCTCCTGCCCTGCACCCGTCATTGCAGACTTGCAACTATCCCTGTTCAAGTCCTTGTCCCAGGGCAGTGTTCAATTGTACCTCCCCCATTCCTTGCAAAGCAAGCACAAGTATGCAGCCTGCCACCCACCCACCCCCAGGCTGCAATACCATACTGCTTGCTTGCACTAGAAATTGAGCCTTTTAGGCATGTGGAGGTGGAATCTGGCCACCACATCATGGCTGCTTCGGCGGCCTGGTATCCATACTCAGTCCCCAGCTGCCCGGCGGCCGGGTGTCCACGCTTGGTCCCCATCCGCAAGGGGGCGGCCGGGTGTCCATACTCGGTCCCCAGCTGCATCGCGGCTGGGTGCCCACACACAGTCCCCAGCTGCCTGGTGGTGGCCGGGTGTCCATAAACGGTCCCCAGCCGCCCCTATTTGTCCCGGTGCGCCTTATACACAAGTGCGCATACCAAAACATTACCTGTGCCCTCCCCAGTGCATTTAGTGGGAAGGACAGCCTAACCACAAACACGTGAACAAGTGAATGTGGCCAGGGATGGTCCATCTCACTGACGCCTTCACACTGGGTTAATATAGTGGAAGCCGGGACACAGTTGGACACTGGGATACAGCACGTCCTCCAGACATAGAGGATTGCGGTTCCTGGGTCAATCAGGCTTCAACACAAAGTTCAAAAGTTAGACAGCAGCAGTGGTCGGCCTCCTACACAATGAGTAAATTATTCATGATCATGAGGCCATCCATCTCCTTAGCTTTCTGTTCCTTGGAATGCAAGCGCATGTATGTAGTAGCGGCTAGGCCTGAGGTGGTCAGCGTTTTGGCGCATATCCTACCTCCTACGAGGATTGCTGGATGTTTTCCTGCTACTATCCCAGTTCTATGACTCCAGTTAAAACATAACTTCAGGTGATGAATGATGGATAAGGTGGTAGCAAAGGAGAAAGAGGAGGAGGAACAGGGACCATTCACATCAATATCAGGCCAGTCAAGCACATATGTCTTGTAGGATATGTTTCTGTACCAAAAGGAGCAGTTAAGCTACACAGTTATAGAGCATACAGTGCGTGCAATGCCTACCAAAAATTTCGAGGCACTCCAGTGCCCCTTGGAAGTGACATGGAGGTCAGAGGGCCTTAACTAAACCATTTTTTCCATTTATAGCAACTGGGTCTCCTGTACACTGTTGGCCTAAGCAGTGAATGGAAGGCTTTCCAAAAATTATGAGGAACTGCAATGCCCCTTGAAACAGACGTGGATTACAGCATACTAAAAACCTTCTACCCATTATTGGGGAGTGGGTCTCCCTTAGTGTTCGCCTATGTATTGAAAAGCAAAAGCTGACTAAAATTAGGAGGAAATGCATGCCCGTTGGAAGAGTCGTGGAGGTTAGTGGTAATTAAAAACAACATTTCAATGCCCCTTGGAAGAGCTGTGGAGTTCAAAGTGGTTTAACAAGACGGTTTTCATGCCCCTTGGAAGAGACGTGGAGGTCACAGTAGCTTAACAAGATGGTTTTAATGCCCCTTGGAAGAGACGTGGAGTTCAGAGTGATTTAACAAGACAGTTTTAATGCCCCTTGGAAGAGACGTGGAGGTCCCAGTTGAATAAAAAGACAATATCAATGCCCCTTGGAAGAGTGGTGGAGGTCCCAGTGGAATAAAAAAGACAAGATCAATGCCCCTTGGAAGAGTGGTGGAGGTCGCAGTGGAATAAAAACACAATATCAATGCCCCTTGGAAGAGTGGTGGAGGTCCCAGTGGAATAAAAAGACAATATCAATGACCCTTGGAAGATACGATGAGGTCACATTAGCTTAACAAGACGGTTTTAATGTCCCTTGGAAGAGACGTGGAGTTCAGAGTGGTTTAACAAGACGGTTTTAATGCCCCTTGGAAGAGACATGGAGATCCTAGTGGAATAAAAAGACAATATCAATGCCCCTTGCAAGAGTTGTGGAGGTCCCAGTGGAATAAAAAGACAATATCAATGCCCCTTGGAAGAGTGGTGGAGGTCGCAGTGGAATAAAAAGACAATATCAATGCCCCTTGGAAGAGTGGTGGAGGTCGCAGTGGAATAAAAAGAAAATATCAATGCCTGTTGGAAGAGTGGTGGAGGTCCCAGTGGAATAAAAAGACAATATCAATGACCCTTGGAAGAGACGTGGAGGTCACAGTAGCTGAACAAGACGATTTTAATGCCCCTTGGAAGAGACGTGGAGTTTAGAGTGGTTTAACAAGATGATTTTAATGCCCCTTGGAAGAGACGTGGAGGTCACAGTAGCTTAACAAGATGGTTTTAATGCCCCTTGGAAAAGACGTGGAGGTCACAGTGGAGTAAAAAGACAATATGAATGCCCCTTGGAAAAGACGTGGAGGTCACAGTGGAGTAAAAAGACAATATCAATGACCCTTGGAAGAGACGTGGAGGTCACAGTAGCTGAACAAGATGATTTTAATGCCCCTTGGAAGAGACGTGGAGTTTAGAGTGGTTTAACAAGATGATTTTAATGCCCCTTGGAAGAGACGTGGAGGTCACAGTAGCTTAACAAGACTATTTTAATGCCCCTTGGAAGAGACGTGGAGTTTAGAGTGGTTTAACAATACGATTTTAATGCTCCTTACAAGAGCCATGGAGTACAGCATATTAAAAACATTATTCCCACTATTGGGGAGTGGGTCTCCCATAGTCTTAGCCTATGCCTTCCAAGCAAAAGCTTCCAAAAATTAGGATGGAGATACTTGTAATGCCCCTTACAAGAGCCTTGCAGTGCAGCATATTAAAAACATTATTCCCATTATTGGGGAGTGGGTCTCCCATAGTCTGCCTATGCCTTCCAAGCAAAAGCTGCCAAAAATTAGGACGGAGGAATTTGCAATGCTGGCAACACGGACCACGGTCACCCTGGTGGTATAGTGGTGGTGGAGGCTGAGGATAAGGAGAAGAGCAAAAAACAGCCGAAATGAGGAAGCATATACCAATGTGTGGGTGTGAAGCGGTGCATGGGAATACACCTCCCGAAATAACACAGTGAATTTGACTTTATGTTACTCTGCTGTCATTTGGTGGTGATGAGAAGTCTGGCCCATTCCAGCCCTTGTTCATTTTGATAAGGGTCAGCTAGTCAGCATTGTCAGTTGACAGGCGAGTGCGCTTATCAGCTATAATTCCCCCAGCGGCACTAAAAACACACGCTCCGATAACACGCTAGCGGCAGGGCAGGCCAGGACCTCCAAGGCGCACAGAGCGAGTTTATTCCAGGTGTCCAGCTTGGATACCCAATAATTAAAAGGCACAGAGGAATCACGGAGGACGCTGGTACGGTCGGCAAGGTACTCCCTCACCATCTTTTAAAACTTTCCACTCCTTGTGAGAGTACCCCGCGTCTCAGGGCCTGTAAGCTGGGCAGGTCTCAGAAAACTGTCCCAGAACATTGAGTGTTCCCCTGCCAGTGCTGGATTGGAGTTGCGTCTCTCTCGCCTGTACGCCTTGGTTGGGCAACGAACTGTGACCTCTGCCGCTAGAGTGTTCAGATGGGAATTTTTTCAACAGTTCTGCAGCAAGGGCCTTCTGGTACTGCCCCATTTTTGTAGACCTCTCCACCTCAGTAATAAGAGAGTGAAAGTTCTCCTTGTAGTGGGGGTCTAAAAGTGTCACCAACCAGTAATGACTGTCACCCAACATTTTGACAACGCGAGGGTCATGGTTAAGACAGCATAGCATAAAGTCAGCCATGCATGCCAGGCTGGTAACGGGCAAGACTTCCGTGTCCTCACCAAGATGACGACTGACCATGCTCTCCTCCTCCTCCTCCCCCCTGTCCTCAGGCCACCCACGCTGAACCGACGGTGCGAGAGTTGTACAGGTACTACCGTCTACAGTCCATGATACCAGCTCCTGTTCTTCCTCCTCCACCTCCTCCTTCTCCTCTCCCTCATTGTCCCCCAATGCATGTTGGGATGAGATGAGGCTGGGCTGTGTGTAATCGCCCGTTACGGCTTCTTGATCCATCTCATCAAACTCTGGCTGCAATGCCTCCTCTTTAATTTTCTGCAGAGAGCGTTGAAAAAGACAGACAAGTGGGATGCTGACGCTAATGATGGCGTCATCACCACTCACCATCGTGGTGGACTCCTCAAAGTTTGTCAGGATGGTACATATGTCAGACATCCAGGTCCATTCCTGAGGTCTTATGTGTGGAGTCTGACCTGAATATCGATGGCCTTGTTGCAGCTGGTACTCCACAACTGAGAGTACCCCGCACCTCAGGGCCTGTAAGCTGGGCGGGTCTCAGAAAACTGTCCCAGAACATTGACAGTGCTCCCCTGCCTCTACTGGATTGGTGTTGCGTCTCTCTCACCTGTACGCCTTCGTTGGGCAACGAACTGTGACCTCTGCCGCTAGCGTGTTCAGATGGCAATTTTTTTAACAGCTCTGCAGCAAGGGCCTTCTGGTACTGCCCCAATTTTGTAGACCTCTCCACCTCAGGAATAAGAGAGTGAAATTTCCCCTTGTAGCGGGGGTCTGAAAGTGTCACCAACCAGTAATGACTGTCACCAAACATTTTGACAACGCGAGGGTCGCGGTTAAGGCAGCGTAACAAAGTCTGCCACGCGTGCTAGACTGGTAACAGGCAAGACTTCCGTGTTCTCACCAAGATGACGACTGACCATGCTCTCCTCCTCCTCCTCCCCCCTGTCCTCAGGCCACCCACGCTGAACCGACGGTATGACAGTTGTACAGGTACTACCATCTACAGCGCTTGATACCGGCTCCTGTTCTTCCTCCTCCTCCTCCTCCTCTCCCTTATTGTCCCCCAATGCACGTTGGGATGAGATGAGGCTGGGCTATGGCTACGGGTTCTTGATCCATCTCATCATACTCTGCTGCAATGCCTCCTCTTTAATTCTCTGCAGAGAGCGTTGCAAAAGACAGACAAGTGGGATGCTGACACTAATGATGGCGTCATCGCCACTCACCATCTTGGTGGACTCCTCAAAATTTGTCAGGATGGTACATATGTCAGACATCCAGGTCAACTCCTGAGTAGTGTTGAGCATTCCGATACTGAAATATCGGGTATCGGCCGATATTCGCGGTATCGGAATTCCGATACTTAATTCCGATACTTTTGCAATATCGTATACCGGAATCGGAAGTTCCCATAATGCAATGAGCCATTTTCATTTTATTCAGCCATTGAGGATCCTAAGAAGTGTGGGCACATCCTGTTAGGCATGTAGGCATCTTAACTAATGGCATGGCTGTGATTGGCTGATGAAATGATGTCATGATGCACTATAAAAGCCGCCGCCGCCATTTTGAGCTCACTCTGCTGTGAATTCAGTAAGGGATAGGACGCTGTTCTTCTGAGGGACAGTTTTAGCTACCTATTTGGTCTATTCTGCTTTACCCAAGCTACTTTATAAATCGCTGTGCCTTGCAGCGCTAGTGCACAGTTCTCTGTGCTGTTCACCGCTGTCTGCAAGGTCTGTGTGTGTGAGTGCAGCTCACCCTGTAGTGTGTGCTTCAACCACGTCTGGTTGTAGTGCACTCAGTGTGTGTCACTGCCTCATACATTGTCCTTTTTTGCCAATTCATAATTTTTCCTGATATCTCCTATTAGTGTGGTGGTTCCATCCGTATTCAGCTAAATTGGTTCCAAACACACTATATAGGAGTAGATAGAGAAATTTTTTTGGTCTTGCAGCGCTAGTGCACAGTGCTCTGCATCTGTACTGTTCACCGCTGTCTGCAAGGTCTGGTGTGTGAGTGCAGCTCACCCTGTAGTGTGTGCTTCAACCACGTCTGGTTGTAGTGCACTCAGTGTGTGTCACTGCCTCATACATTGTCCTTTTTTGCCAATTCATAATTTTTCCTGATATCTCCTATTAGTGTGGTGGTTCCATCCGTATTCAGCTAAATTGGTTCCAAACACACTATATAGGAGTAGATAGAGAATTTTTTTTGGTCTTGCAGCGCTAGTGAACAGTGCTCTGCATCTGTACTGTTCACCGCTGTCTGCAAGGTCTGGTGTGTGAGTGCAGCTCACCCTGTAGTGTGTGCTTCAACCACGTCTTGTTGTAGTGCACTCAGTGTGTGTCACTGCCTCATACATTGTCCTTTTTTGCCAATTCATAATTTTTCCTGATTTCTCCTATTAGTGTGATGGTTCCATCCGTATTCAGCTAAATTGGTTCCAAACACACTATATAGGAGTAGTTAGAGGAGCCTTTCTGCAGCATTGGGCCCTGCAGCCCCAGCCAGATTAGTATTAGCCTATTTTTTGCAGCCTCATCTATTGCATTGTAGGTTACCTTCCTACATTGTAATAGCTACAAAAAGTTTGTGATACTATCGTTATTACATCTTTAGGCACATCCAGTGTCTTTTTGCGACAAAAAAAACCTAAATAAAGTTCACCAAACACTCCACTTTACAGTTGTGTAGGCCACATTAGCTCATATTAAAGTCTAGTCCACACTTTATAAAATTAGTGTTTCTTATACCTGTTAGCAGCTGTTCAGGAATAAGCACACTAAGCCCTTAGTACTTTTCTGCCTATCTTTATCAGTCTACCAAGATGAAGAAGGCAGGGAGTAAGGCATGTGGTCGTGGGCGTGGGCGTGGAGTTTCTGCAGGGAGAGGACGTGAGGATTCTGTGCCTGCAGGGAGAGGACGTGGGGATTCTGTGCCTGCTGCGGGCACCAGTGACTCAGCATCCCCCAGATTTACCTGGGAACAGTCCTTTATGCGCAGCTTTGTAGGAGCTAGCCGTACCCCACTGCTGCGCGAGGACCAAATTGAAGCCGTTGTCGGATGGATGGCAGCTAACGCATCGACTTCAATTAGTTCCAGATCCTCTCAGGTCCTGAGCACTGAAGAGCACCCATCTGTCTCTTCACCACCTGCCAAATTGCCCAGGCAGTCAGAGAGCCCTGGACAGGAGCCATCTCTACTTCTGTTCTCTGAATCTCTTGGCTTGGAAAGAGGGGGCCAGCCAAGCAGAATTTGAGAATTTGAAGAAGAGGTAGTATGCAGTGATGCGCAACCGTTTTGTCTCTCTGAATCTGAAGAGGCGGGTGGGCCAGTGCCTATGGTCAGCAGCACACCTCAGTACGCATCTGATGATGAGACTCAGGTGCCACTTTCTGGTGCGTACTGTGCTGTCGAGACTACCCAGGAGAAGCAGTTGTTTGAAGAGGGTGGTGTAGATGATGAGGTCCTTGACCCATCATGGCGTGAGGGACAGGAAGGTGGTGGGAGCAGCTCTGAGGAAGAGATTCCCCGAACAGCCCAAAAAGGAGGGAGAGGGAGGGGGCAGACTTGGTTGCTGTAGCCTCCACTTCGGCACCCATTAGGAGCATGACTCTTCCAAAATCCAAAGCGGGCGCTCCCAAGACTTGCAGTGCCTGGTCCTTTTTTGACACAGTTGCAGATGACATTTGCTTTGTCAAATGCAAGCTGTGTAATCAGAAGGTGAAAAGAGGGAAAAGTGTCAGCAACCTCAATACCACAAATATGTGGAAACATGTGCGGACCAAGCACGTGGTGGAGTTACAAAAACACACTGAAGACCTAGGCCAACCTACAGCGCCACCTACCACCTCTTCAGCTCGTGTTGTAGCCTCTTCCTCCAGCTCACACACAGCTGGTTCGGCTTCCTCACAGGATCGCCATTTAAGAATCTCTGGCACTGTTGTACAGAGACACAGTGTAATTCCACCCACAGCACCACTTTCCCAGTCATCCTCACACTCCCAGGCCAGTCTACAGCCATCGTTAGCACAGGCATGGGAGAAAAGGCACCCATACTCGGCAAACCACCCCCGAGCACAGGCTCTGAATGCTGGCATTGCTAAACTACTGGCCCTTGAAATGCTATCATTCAGGCTGGTGGAGACTGACACATTCCGTAACTTTATGGCATTGGCAGTCCCACAATACAAAGTGCCCAGCCGATTTTATTTCAGCAGGCAAGCCGTCCCTGCCCTGCAACATCATGTGGAGGGAAAAATTAAACATGCGCTACAAAACGCCGTCAGTAGCAAGGTCCACCTGACCACCGATGCGTGGACCAGTAAGCATGGACAGGGACGATACCTTTGCCTCACTGCCCATTGGGTAAATGTTGTGGAGCCGGGTACAGATCTTGAGAGTGGCGCTGTACGTGTTCTGCCAACTCCAAGGATTGCAGGAATCCAGTCTGTACACATTGACTCCTCCTCATACTCCAGTTCCTCTGAATCAGCGCTGCAGGAGCCGTCACGGTCTACCTCCACATCGACCCGTGAACGGTTACCTGTTATGGTGACCAATATGAGCACAGCCGTGGCCAAACGTCAACAGGCCGTATTAAAATTAATTTCTTTGGGGAATCGAAGCCACACAGCGCAGGAGCTCTGGAATGCCATCAAGCAGCAGAGCGACGTGTGGTTTGTGCCAGCGAATCTCCAGCCAGGCATGGTAGTGTGTGACAATGGCCGAAATCTGGTGGCAGCTCTGGGCCTAGGCAACCTCACTCACATCCCATGTCTGGCACATGTGCTCAACTTGGTCGTGAGTTTTTTGAGGGACTATCCGGATCTTGATGCACTGCTTCACAAGGTCCGCATAGAGTGCGCTCACTTGCGGCGTTCCAGCAATGCAAGATCACGCATTGCAGCTCTGCAGCGCCGATTACGTCTTCCGGAACATCGCATCATATGTGACCTACCCACCAGGTGGAATTCAACGTTACATATGTTGGAGAGGTTGTGTGAGCAGCAGGCAGCAGTAATGGAGTACCAGCTGCAGCAGGCGCAAACAAGTCGCAGTGCGCGCCGTTCACACTTCACCACCACTGAGTGGGCCTCTATGAAGGACATTTGCCACGTTTTGCGTGCCTTCGATTATTCCACGCGGATGGCGAGTGCAGATGATGCACTAGTCAGCATGACTATCCCCCTTATCTGCCTGCTTGAAAAAACACTGCAAGCACTAAGGGACGAGGTTTTGGAAGAGGTGGAGGATGAGGAGTCACAAATGCCATCTGCTTCTCTACAGTCTGCGCAATGTGGTTCCTCACAAAGGCCTAGGCAGGGGACACTTTGTGAGGAGGATGAGGAGGAGTCAATGGATGAGGAAGACATCTGTCCAGAGGAGGGAGGTACACAATGCTCTAGTAGTCAGTATCTAGAGCGAGGGTGGGGTGATGCAGAGCAGGCAGAGATCACGCCTCAAGCAGGGGACAGCGTTTCTTGGCCAGTTGGCAGTCTGCAGCACATGGTTGATTTCATGCTGCAGTGCCTGAGAAATGACCGCCGCATCGCCCACATTCTCAACACGGCTGATTATTGGGTGTCCACCCTCCTAGATCCTCGCTACCGGGATAACTTACAAAGCCTCATAACACCGTTGAACCGGGAGCGTAAAATGCGGGAGTACCAAGACGCACTGGTGCATTCCATCATGTTCTCCATTCCAACCGAGAGCAGTGCTGCTAGTGCTTTTCAAAGCAGCTCAGTGCGTCGAGGCAGTGGAGGAAGCTCTGCACAAAGAGGGAGCAGAAGCAGCGCCTCAGCACAAGGCAAGACCAGTATGGCCGAAATGTGGCAAAGTTTTGTGTCCCCGCCGCCACAAATGTCTACACCATCACAGACGGCTCCAGTCAGCAGGAGGCAACGTTTCCGTCAGATGGTGACAGACTACATGTCTTGCCCTCTTAATGTACTCCCAGACGGCTCTTCTCCCTTCAAGTTTTGGGTCTGTAAGCTGGATACATGGCCAGAGCTTAGTCAGTCTGCATTGGAGGTGCTAGCTTGCCCTGCTGCTAGTGTATTATCGGAACGCGTCTTTAGTGCCGCAGGTGGTGTACTAACAGACCGTCGCATGCGACTATCCTCCGATAACATTGACCGGCTTACTTTTCTCAAAATGAACAAGGCCTGGATCTCTCATGAATTTGCCAGTCCTCTTCCAGAATAAATAATTGGTTGGCAACAGTATCCAGGTCTCCTGTTGTGTTCATGTTTCTACCACCTGAACTGTAATCCCTGAGCTCCAACACCGCCAGTTGGCGCTTGGAAGTGCCGTCTGCACAGTCAACACTTGCTGCCGTGTTATTGGGGTTCAGTAACATCAGCTGTTCCCCTGCTGTGCGGACGGCAATTTCTCCTGCTCTGTCCACATTCTCACTACTACAGATTTTAAAGTTGCTCCAATTACACCTCTGGCTCCTCTGTTTTCAGTATTATCCCTGAGCTCCAACACCGCCAGTTGGCGCTCGGAAGTGCCGTCTGCACAGTCAACACTTGCTGCCGTGTTATTGGGGTTCAGTAACGTCAGCTGTTCCCCTGCTGTGCGGACGGCAATTTCTCCTGCTCTGTCCACATTCTCACTACTACAGATTTTAAAGTTGCTCCAATTACACCTCTGGCTCCTCTGTTTTCAGTATTATCCCTGAGCTCCAACACCACCAGTTGGCGCTCGGAAGTGCCGTCTGCACAGTCAACACTTGCTGCCGTGTTATTGGGGTTCAGTAACGTCAGCTGTTCCCCTGCTGTGCGGACGGCAATTTCTCCTGCTCTGTCCACATTCTCACTACTACAGATTTTAAAGTTGCTCCAATTACACCTCTGGCTCCTCTGTTTTCAGTATTATCCCTGAGCTCCAACACCGCCAGTTGGCGCTCGGAAGTGTCGTCTGCACAGTCAACACTTGCTGCCATGTTATTGGGGTTCAGTAACGTCAGCTGATCCCCAGCTGTGTGTCCGGCAAATTCTCCTGCTTTGTCCACATTCACTGTACTACGGATTTAAAACCTCCTCCAAATACACCTCTGGCTCCTCAGTTTTTAGTATTTACCCTGGGCTCCAATACCGCTAGTTGCTGCTCAGAAGTGCCGTCTGCACAGTCAACGCTTGCTCCAGTGTTATTGGGGTTCAGTAACGTCAGCTGATCCCCAACTGTGTGTCCGGCAAATTCTCCTGCTTTGTCCACATCCACTGTACTACGGATTTAAAACCTCCTCCAAATACACCTCTGGCTCCTCTGTTTTTAGTATTTACCCTGGGCTCCAATACCGCGAGTTGCTGCTCAGAAGTGCCGTCTGCACAGTCAACGCTTGCTCCAGTGTTATTGGGGTTCAGTAACGTCAGCTGATCCCCAGCTGTGTGTCCGGCAAATTCTCCTGCTTTGTCCACATCCACTGTACTACGGATTTAAAACCTCCTCCAAATACACCTCTGGCTCCTCTGTTTTTAGTATTTACCCTGGGCTCCAATACCGCTAGTTGCTGCTCAGAAGTGCCGTCTGCACAGTCAACGCTTGCTCCAGTGTTATTGGGGTTCAGTAACGTCAGCTGATCCCCAGCTGTGTGTCCGGCAAATTCTCCTGCTTTGTCCACATCCACTGAACTACGGATTTAAAACTTGCTCCAGTTACACCTCTGGCTCCACTCTGTTTTTAGTATTCACCCTGGGTTCCAGCACCGGCAGCTGGTTCTCGGTAGTTCCATTTGCTCTTGTACCTTCTACTACCCATCCAGGTTCCAGTACCGTCAGCTGGTTCTCGGCAGTGACTTTGGCATGGGTACTCCCTCCTGCCCAGCCTGGTTCCAGCACGCCAGCTGTTTCCGGGTAGTGTCAACGTCACTTTGCCTCCAATGCGTTGTCCTGTCGTGTTGCGGTCGGGTTAGCCGACTCTATGGTGCCTGCAGTTTAGGTGACTCCTATGTGGGCTGCGGGATCTGGCAATGAAGGCTGGTTCCATAGTGCCAATAGGACAAGCACCCCCTGTAGGACTGTGGGTTTTGGTAACTGCGGCCGGCTCGCGGCCTTGAACTTTTTTTTACATGGGTACCTTCTGCTACCCATCCGGGTTCCAGTACCGTCAGCTGGTTCTCGGCAGTGCCTTTGGATTAGGTGCCTCCTTCTCAGTATCCAAGTTCCACCAACGTCTGCTGGTCCTTGGTAGTGCTTTCTGGCACAGGTACCTCCTGCTTAGTAACCGAGTTCCAGTACCGTCAGCTGGTCTTCGGCAGTTCCATTGGCTCTTGTACCTTCTGCTACCCATCCGGGTTCCAGTACCGTCAGCTGGTCCTCGGTAGTTCCATTTGCTCTTGTACCTTCTACTACCCATCCGGGTTCCAGTACCATCAGCTGGTTCTCGGCAGTGACTTTGGCATGGGTACTCCCTCCTGCCCAGCCTGGTTCCAGCACGCCAGCTGTTTCCGGGTAGTGTCAACGTCACTTTGCCTCCAATGCATTGTCCTGTCGTGTTGCGGTCGGGTTAGCCGACTCTATGGTGCCTGCAGTTTAGGTGACTCTTATGTGGGCTGCGGGATCTGGCAATGAAGGCTGGTTCCATAGTGCCAATAGGACAAGCACCCCCTGTAGAACTGTGGGTTTTGGTAACTGCGGCCGGCTCGCGGCCTTGAACTTTTTTTTACATGGGTACCTTCTGCTACCCATCCGGTTTCCAGTACCGTCAGCTGGTTCTCGGCAGTGCCTTTGGATTAGGTGCCTCCTTCTCGGTATCCAAGTTCCACCAACGTCTGCTGGTCCTTGGTAGTGCTTTCTGGCACAGGTACCTCCTGCTTAGTAACCGAGTTCCAGTATCGTCAGCTGGTCTTCGGCAGTTCCATTGGCTCTTGTACCTTCTGCTACCCATCCGGGTTCCAGTACCGTCAGCTGGTTCTCGGCAGTGCCTTTGGATTAGGTGCCTCCTTCTCGGTATCCAAGTTCCACCAACGTCTGCTGGTCCTTGGTAGTGCTTTCTGGCACAGGTACCTCCTGCTTAGTAACCGAGTTCCAGTATCGTCAGCTGGTCTTCGGCAGTTCCATTGGCTCTTGTCCCTTCTGCTACCCATCCGGGTTCTAGTACCGTCAGCTGGTCCTCGGTAGTTCCATTTGCTCTTGTACCTTCTACTACCCATCCGGGTTCCAGTACCGTCAGCTGGTTCTCGGCAGTGACTTTGGCACGGGTACTCCCTCCTGCCCAGCCTGGTTCCAGCACGCCAGCTGTTTCCGGGTAGTGTCAACGTCACTTTGCCTCCAATGCGTTGTCCTTTCGTGTTACGGTCGGGTTAGCCGACTCTATGGTGCCTGCAGTTTAGGTGACTCCTATGTGGGCTGCGGGATCTGGCAATGAAGGCTGGTTCCATAGTGCCAATAGGACAAGCACCCCCTGTAGGACTGTGGGTTTTGGTAACTGCGGCCGGCTCGCGGCCTTGAACTTTTTTTTACATGGGTACCTTCTGCTACCCATCCGGGTTCCAGTACCGTCAGCTGGTTCTCGGCAGTGCCTTTGGATTAGGTGCCTCCTTCTCGGTATCCAAGTTCCACCAACGTCTGCTGGTCCTTGGTAGTGCTTTCTGGCACAGGTACCTCCTGCTTAGCAACCGAGTTCCAGTACCGTCAGCTGGTCTTCGGCAGTTCCATTGGCTCTTGTACCTTCTGCTACCCATCCGGGTTCCAGTACCGTCAGCTGGTCCTCGGAAGTTCCATTTGCTCTTGTACCTTCTACTACCCATCCGGGTTCCAGTACCGTCAGCTGGTTCTCGGCAGTGACTTTGGCACGGGTACTCCCTCCTGCCCAGCCTGGTTCCAGCACGCCAGCTGTTTCCGGGTAGTGTCAACGTCACTTTGCCTCCAATGCGTTGTCCTGTCGTGTTGCGGTCGGGTTAGCCGACTCTATGGTGCCTGCAGTTTAGGTGACTCCTATGTGGACTGCGGGATCTGGCAATGAAGGCTGGTTCCATAGTGCCAATAGGACAAGCACCCCCTGTAGGACTGTGGGTTTTGGTAACTGCGGCCGGCTCGCGGCCTTGAACTTTTTTTTACATGGGTACCTTCTGCTACCCATCCGGGTTCCAGTACCGTCAGCTGGTTCTCGGCAGTGCCTTTGGATTAGGTGCCTCCTTCTCGGTATCCAAGTTCCACCAACGTCTGCTGGTCCTTGGTAGTGCTTTCTGGCACAAGTACCTCCTGCTTAGTAACCGAGTTCCAGTACCGTCAGCTGGTCTTCGGCAGTTCCATTGGCTCTTGTACCTTCTGCTACCCATCCGGGTTCCAGTACCGTCAGCTGGTCCTCGGTAGTTCCATTTGCTCTTGTACCTTCTACTACCCATCCGGGTTCCAGTACCGTCAGCTGGTTCTCGGCAGTGACTTTGGCACGGGTACTCCCTCCTGCCCAGCCTGGTTCCAGCACGCCAGCTGTTTCCGGGTAGTGTCAACGTCACTTTGCCTCCAATGCATTGTCCTGTCGTGTTGCGGTCGGGTTAGCCGACTCTATGGTGCCTGCAGTTTAGGTGACTCCTATATGGGCTGCGGGATCTGGCAATGAAGGCTGGTTCCATAGTGCCAATAGGACAAGCACCCCCTGTAGGACTGTGGGTTTTGGTAACTGCGGCCGGCTCGCGGCCTTAAACTTTTTTTACATGGGTACCTTCTGCTACCCATCCGGGTTCCAGTACCGTCAGCTGGTTCTCGGCAGTGCCTTTGGATTAGGTGCCTCCTTCTCGGTATCCAAGTGCCACCAACGTCTGCTGGTCCTTGGTAGTGCTTTCTGGCACAGGTACCTCCTGCTTAGTAACCGAGTACCAGTACCGTCAGCTGGTCTTCGGCAGTTCCTTTGGCTCTTGTACCTTCTGCTACCCATCCGGGTTCCAGTACCGTCAGCTGGTCCTCGGTAGTTCCATTTGCTCTTGTACCTTCTACTACCCATCCAGGTTCCAGTACCGTCAGCTGGTTCTCGGCAGTGACTTTGGCACGGGTACTCCCTCCTGCCCAGCCTGGTTCCAGCACGCCAGCTGTTTCCGGGTAGTGTCAACGTCACTTTGCCTCCAATGCGTTGTCCTTTCATGTTGCAGTCGGGTTAGCCGACTCTATGGTGCCTGCAGTTTAGGTGACTCCTATGTGGGCTGCGGGATCTGGCAATGAAGGCTGGTTCCATAGTGCCAATAGAACAAGCACCCCCTGTAGGACTGTGGGTTTTGGTAACTGCGGCCGGCTCGCGGCCTTGAACTTTTTTTTACATGGGTACCTTCTGCTACCCATCCGGGTTCCAGTACCGTCAGCTGGTTCTCGGCAGTGCCTTTGGATTAGGTGCCTCCTTCTCGGTATCCAAGTTCCACCAACGTCTGCTGGTCCTTGGTAGTGCTTTCTGGCACAGGTACCTCCTGCTTAGCAACCGAGTTCCAGTACCGTCAGCTGGTCTTCGGCAGTTCCATTGGCTCTTGTACCTTCTGCTACCCATCCGGGTTCCAGTACCGTCAGCTGGTCCTCGGAAGTTCCATTTGCTCTTGTACCTTCTACTACCCATCCGGGTTCCAGTACCGTCAGCTGGTTCTCGGCAGTGACTTTGGCACGGGTACTCCCTCCTGCCCAGCCTGGTTCCAGCACGCCAGCTGTTTCCGGGTAGTGTCAACGTCACTTTGCCTCCAATGCGTTGTCCTGTCGTGTTGCGGTCGGGTTAGCCGACTCTATGGTGCCTGCAGTTTAGGTGACTCCTATGTGGGCTGCGGGATCTGGCAATGAAGGCTGGTTCCATAGTGCCAATAGGACAAGCACCCCCTGTAGGACTGTGGGTTTTGGTAACTGCGGCCGGCTCGCGGCCTTGAACTTTTTTTTACATGGGTACCTTCTGCTACCCATCCGGGTTCCAGTACCGTCAGCTGGTTCTCGGCAGTGCCTTTGGATTAGGTGCCTCCTTCTCGGTATCCAAGTTCCACCAACGTCTGCTGGTCCTTGGTAGTGCTTTCTGGCACAAGTACCTCCTGCTTAGTAACCGAGTTCCAGTACCGTCAGCTGGTCTTCGGCAGTTCCATTGGCTCTTGTACCTTCTGCTACCCATCCGGGTTCCAGTACCGTCAGCTGGTCCTCGGTAGTTCCATTTGCTCTTGTACCTTCTACTACCCATCCGGGTTCCAGTACCGTCAGCTGGTTCTCGGCAGTGACTTTGGCACGGGTACTCCCTCCTGCCCAGCCTGGTTCCAGCACGCCAGCTGTTTCCGGGTAGTGTCAACGTCACTTTGCCTCCAATGCATTGTCCTGTCGTGTTGCGGTCGGGTTAGCCGACTCTATGGTGCCTGCAGTTTAGGTGACTCCTATGTGGGCTGCGGGATCTGGCAATGAAGGCTGGTTCCATAGTGCCAATAGGACAAGCACCCCCTGTAGGACTGTGGGTTTTGGTAACTGCGGCCGGCTCGCGGCCTTAAACTTTTTTTACATGGGTACCTTCTGCTACCCATCCGGGTTCCAGTACCGTCAGCTGGTTCTCGGCAGTGCCTTTGGATTAGGTGCCTCCTTCTCGGTATCCAAGTTCCACCAACGTCTGCTGGTCCTTGGTAGTGCTTTCTGGCACAGGTACCTCCTGCTTAGTAACCGAGTACCAGTACCGTCAGCTGGTCTTCGGCAGTTCCTTTGGCTCTTGTACCTTCTGCTACCCATCCGGGTTCCAGTACCGTCAGCTGGTCCTCGGTAGTTCCATTTGCTCTTGTACCTTCTACTACCCATCCAGGTTCCAGTACCGTCAGCTGGTTCTCGGCAGTGACTTTGGCACGGGTACTCCCTCCTGCCCAGCCTGGTTCCAGCACGCCAGCTGTTTCCGGGTAGTGTCAACGTCACTTTGCCTCCAATGCGTTGTCCTGTCGTGTTGCGGTCGGTTTAGCCGACTCTATGGTGCCTGCAGTTTAGGTGACTCCTATGTGGGCTGCGGGATCTGGCAATGAAGGCTGGTTCCATAGTGCTAATAGGACAAGCACCCCCTGTAGGACTGTGGGTTTTGGTAACTGCGGCCGGCTCGCGGCCTTGAACTTTTTTTTACATGGGTACCTTCTGCTACCCATCCGGGTTCCAGTACCGTCAGCTGGTTCTCGGCAGTGCCTTTGGATTAGGTGCCTCCTTCTCGGTATCCAAGTTCCACCAACGTCTGCTGGTCCTTGGTAGTGCTTTCTGGCACAAGTACCTCCTGCTTAGTAACCGAGTTCCAGTACCGTCAGCTGGTCTTCGGCAGTTCCATTGGCTCTTGTACCTTCTGCTACCCATCCGGGTTCCAGTACCGTCAGCTGGTCCTCGGTAGTTCCATTTGCTCTTGTACCTTCTACTACCCATCCGGGTTCCAGTACCGTCAGCTGGTTCTCGGCAGTGACTTTGGCACGGGTACTCCCTCCTGCCCAGCCTGGTTCCAGCACGCCAGCTGTTTCCGGGTAGTGTCAACGTCACTTTGCCTCCAATGCATTGTCCTGTCGTGTTGCGGTCGGGTTAGCCGACTCTATGGTGCCTGCAGTTTAGGTGACTCCTATGTGGGCTGCGGGATCTGGCAATGAAGGCTGGTTCCATAGTGCCAATAGGACAAGCACCCCCTGTAGGACTGTGGGTTTTGGTAACTGCGGCCGGCTCGCGGCCTTAAACTTTTTTTACATGGGTACCTTCTGCTACCCATCCGGGTTCCAGTACCGTCAGCTGGTTCTCGGCAGTGCCTTTGGATTAGGTGCCTCCTTCTCGGTATCCAAGTTCCACCAACGTCTGCTGGTCCTTGGTAGTGCTTTCTGGCACAGGTACCTCCTGCTTAGTAACCGAGTACCAGTACCGTCAGCTGGTCTTCGGCAGTTCCTTTGGCTCTTGTACCTTCTGCTACCCATCCGGGTTCCAGTACCATCAGCTGGTCCTCGGTAGTTCCATTTGCTCTTGTACCTTCTACTACCCATCCAGGTTCCAGTACCGTCAGCTGGTTCTCGGCAGTGACTTTGGCACGGGTACTCCCTCCTGCCCAGCCTGGTTCCAGCACGCCAGCTGTTTCCGGGTAGTGTCAACGTCACTTTGCCTCCAATGCGTTGTCCTGTCGTGTTGCGGTCGGTTTAGCCGACTCTATGGTGCCTGCAGTTTAGGTGACTCCTATGTGGGCTGCGGGATCTGGCAATGAAGGCTGGTTCCATAGTGCTAATAGGACAAGCACCCCCTGTAGGACTGTGGGTTTTGGTAACTGCGGCCGGCTCGCGGCCTTGAACTTTTTTTTACATGGGTACCTTCTGCTACCCATCCGGGTTCCAGTACCGTCAGCTGGTTCTCGGCAGTGCCTTTGGATTAGGTGCCTCCTTCTCGGTATCCAAGTTCCACCAATGTCTGCTGGTCCTTGGTAGTGCTTTCTGGCACAGGTACCTCCTGCTTAGTAACCGAGTTCCAGTACCGTCAGCTGGTCTTTGGCAGTTCCATTGGCTCTTGTACCTTCTGCTACCCATCCGGGTTCCAGTACCGTCAGCTGGTCCTCGGTAGTTCCATTTGCTCTTGTACCTTCTACTACCCATCCGGGTTCCAGTACCGTCAGCTGGTTCTCGGCAGTGACTTTGGCACGGGTACTCCCTCCTGCCCAGCCTGGTTCCAGCACGCCAGCTGTTTCCGGGTAGTGTCAACGTCACTTTGCCTCCAATGCGTTGTCCTGTCGTGTTGCGGTCGGGTTAGCCGACTCTATGGTGCCTGCAGTTTAGGTGACTCCTATGTGGGCTGCGGGATCTGGCAATGAAGGCTGGTTCCATAGTGCCAATAGGACAAGCACCCCCTGTAGGACTGTGGGTTTTGGTAACTGCGGCCGGCTCGCGGCCTTGAACTTTTTTTTACATGGGTACCTTCTGCTACCCATCCGGGTTCCAGTACCGTCAGCTGGTTCTCGGCAGTGCCTTTGGATTAGGTGCCTCCTTCTCGGTATCCAAGTTCCACCAACGTCTGCTGGTCCTTGGTAGTGCTTTCTGGCACAGGTACCTCCTGCTTAGTAACCGAGTTCCAGTACCGTCAGCTGGTCTTCGGCAGTTCCATTGGCTCTTGTACCTTCTGCTACCCATCCGGGTTCCAGTACCGTCAGCTGCTCCTCGGTAGTTCCTCAGCTTTCTTGTACCTTCTGCTACATTTCCAAGTTCAAGCTTTTTTAAATGGTTCTTGGTAATCACTCTAGATCTCCCTGACGAGGACCCTGAAGACGAGGACCCTGAAGACCAACCCTAAGAAGACGAGGACCCCGAAGACGACGACCCTGAAGATGAGGACCCTGAAGACTACCCCGAAGAAGACGAGGACCCTGAAGACCACCCCGAAGAAGACGAGGACCCTGAAGACCACCCCGAAGAAGACGAGGACCCCGAAGACGAGGACCCAGAGGACCCCGAAGACGAGGACCCCCGAAGACGACGACCCTGAAGACCACCCCGAAGAAGACCAAGAAGATGACCCTGAAGAAGTTGACCAAGAGGACAAAGAAGAGAAGACAAGCACCAAGATACAGAAGAACAAGAGACAGAAAACCAAGAAGCAGAAATACAAGAAGCTGCAGAACAAAAAGCGGAAGAACATTAAGCATAAGACTAAAAATCAGAGCAAAAGATAATATCTAAATTATAAGCAGAAGATGACTAAGCAGTGTATGGGGGTGAGTCCGTTCCTCCTCGTGGTGCCCCTGGAAAAGACCTGCTGCTGCAGGCCAAACTGAACGCGGACAAATCCTGTTGTAAATCTTTTGTGACGGGCAGAACGAAAGGTGTAATGTCCAACCTTTTATAGATAACAACTACAGGAATGCCTGCCACAAATAAGAATATGATGAAGAAGAAGAAGATGAAGAAGATGAAGAAGTAGAATATGAAGAATGTAAAAAAAAAAGAATAATACGAAGAAGGTGAAGAAGGTGAAGAAGAAGAAGATGAAGAAGGTGAAGAAGTGGATGAAAAAGATGCTGAGGATGATGAAGGAGAAAGTGTGGGAGAAGTAAAAAAGAAGGTGAAGAGCATGGAAGTAGTGAAACATAAATATCTGACAAAATATAAAAATACTTAACATAGTCAATATTTCCATAACTCAGAACGTCTTAAAAAAAAATATTAATTCCTGCTATTCCATTTGATTGGGCTAAACCTCTATGCCTTTATTGTCTCCCCCACCTCCCCCAATACATTCTACATTATTCTTAGTTGTTTTCCTTCAGGTAGAATTAACCTACAAGGAAAGAAAGGGTTTATTTTCATTCCGATATTTCTGTCCCATTGACTTGCATTGGTTTCCGGTATCGGAATCGGCGATATCCGATACTTTTTCGGTATCGGTCCGATCCAATCCGATCTGATATTTCCCGATATCGGAAGGTATCGCTCAACACTACTCCTGAGGTCTTATGTGTGGAGTCTGACCTGAATATCGACGGCCTTGTTGCATCTGGTACTCCACAACTGCTCTTTTCTGCTCACAAATCCTTTGCAACATGTGGAGGGTAGAGTTCCAAACCAGTCGGTGTGCTGGAAGCTGCAAACGCTGCTGCAACACAACAAGGGCAGCAGAAGCTGTAGCCGACTTCCGAAAATGAGCTGACAGGCGGCGTACTTTGACTAGCAGATCTGGCAACTCGGGGTACGATTTAAGAAACCGCTGAACCACGAGGTTAAGCACATGAGCCACGCATGGTACGTGTGTGATCTCGCATCGCCTAAGAGCCGCCACCAGGTTACGGCCATTGTCACACACGACCATGCCTGGATGTAGGTTCAGCGGTCTCAGCTACTGATCTGCCTGCTCTTTCACAGCTGTCCACAACTCACAAGCAGTGTGAGGTTTATCACCTAAGCTTATGAGTTTCAGCACAGCCTGTTGCCGCTTGGCTGAGGCAGTACTGCAGTGCTTCCAGCTTGTAACTGATGTGGTGATATCTGATATGGAGGCTGAACATGAGAAGGAGGAGGAGGATGATGCGCAGGAGCTGTACACTGTGGGGGCAACCCTGACTGACATAGGGCCCGCAATCCTCGGTTTGGGGAGGATGTGTTCTGTCCCAAGGTCCGACTGGGTCCCGGCTTCCACTATGTTTACCCAGTGTGCCGTCAAGGAGATGTACCGTCCCTGGCCACAAGCACTTGTCCTCGTGTCCGTTGTCAGGTGGACTCTCCCAGTAAGTGCGTTGTTGAGGGCACGGCAGATGTTTTGGGACACGTGCTTGTGTAGTGCGGGGATGGCACACCGGGCAAAATAGCGTCGGCTGGGTACCGAGTACCGAGGGATGGCTACCGGCTTAAGGTTGCGGAAGGATTCCGTCTCCACCAGCCTAAAAGGCAGCATTTCCAACGCAAGCAGTCGTGAAATGTGTGAATTTAGGACTGTGGCCTGTGGGGCGTTGGCTGCGGATTTGCGCTTTCATTCAAAGGTCTGGGATATGGACAATTGAACGCTGCGGTAGGACGTGAACGTGGACGTTGATGCTGTTTCTTGAGAAACTGCCATAACAAGTGAAGACTGAGAGGAGGGGCCATCTTTGCATGCAGTATGGACAGGGGATTGCCTTGCACGTACAACAGGGGGTTCTCTTACACGCACAACAGCGGAAGAAGCAGTGGTGACACCTACTGACACAGGTCATGGACCCTGGGGTTCGACCCACAAAGTTGGGTGCTTTGCTGACATGTGCCTGATCATGCTGGTGGTGGTCAGGCTGGTAGTTTTGTCACCCTTGCTGATGCTGGCATGGCAGGTGGTACAAATGGCCTTTCTGGGGTTATCAGCAGTCTTTAAAAAAATTACAGACTCTGGAAGACCTATCGGTTGTACTGGCAACGTCCCATGTGTTGGTGTTCCGGGGAACGGTTGCCTGCCTTCTGTCTGCGGCCACCACACTGCTTCTTCCTGCCTGTTGGGGTACTCTGCCTCCTTCCCCCTGTGTGCTGCTGGCTTCGCTCTGCGTGTCCTCCTGCCACGATGGGTCAGTTACTAGATCATCCACCACCTCCTCCTCTTCCACTTCCGTGCCACGGTCCTCCTCCTCACTTCGTGGCAATTGTGTCTCGTCATCGTCCACCTCTTGTGACACATTGCCAGCATCGCCTTCCTGTGGCTGTGGCTGTTCAAATATTTGGGCATCGCTACATGGGATCTCCTCTTCCACCACTTCAAGTGGAGCAGGCGAGGGGCACAAATATGGAAATGGACCAGTGAACAGCTCTTCAGAGTGTCCAACTGTGGGATCAGTTGCTGTCTGACGACACTCGGCATGGTGGGAGGAAGGGAATTCGGTCAAGAGCTGGGAGCAAGAAGATGTGGTTGTTGGTTGTAGCACATTTTCACCTTGGCCACGGCCCCGTCCTCTGCACGCACCATCACCAGAACGTCCAGTTCCACGTCCCTTGCCACGCGCCTTGCCCATTGTAAATGAAGTAATATAGCTTACACTCGCACTATCAATGGCAAAAGGGTAATAAAAAGGAGATTTGAACCGTGGAAGAGGAAAACCACAGTTCAAGTTCTCAGGCCTACACCAGAATTGTTTAAACAGATATATTTGTGTCTGAACAGTCAGCGAGACACTCAAACTGTTTTTTTTTATGTAAAAAAGGCAAAAAGGTGGATAACACCCAGATTTGAACCATGGAAGAGGAAAATCACACTTCTAGTTCTCTGGCCTACACCAGAATCTTTTAAACAGATATATTTGTGTCTGAACAGTCAGCGAGACACTCAAACTGTTTTTTTTTTTAATGGAAAAAAGGCAAAAAGGTTGATAACACTCAGATTTGAACCATGGAAGAGGAAAACCACAGTTCTATTTCTTTGGCCTACACCAGAATCTTTTAAATAGATATATTTGTGTCTGAACAGTCAGCGAGACACTCAAACTGTTTTTTTTTATGTAAAAAAGGCAAAAAGGTGGATCACACCCAGATTTGAACCGTGTAAGAGGAAATCCACAGTTCTAGTTCTCTGGCCTACACCAGAATCTTTTAAACAGATATATTTGTGTCTGAACAGTCAGCGAGACACTCAAACTGTTTTTTTTTTATGGAAAAAAGGCGAAAAGGTGGATAACACCCAGATTTGAACCGTGGAAGAGGAAAACCACAGTTCTAATTTCCTGGTGTATACCAGACTTTTTTAAATAGATATATTTGTGCCTGAACAGTCAGCGAGACACTCAAACTGTTTTTTTTTATGGAAAAAAGGCAAAAAAGTGGATAATACAGAGATTTGAACCGTGGATCTGCAAAACCACAGTTCTAGTTAACTGTCCAAAACCAGACTCTTTTAAACAGATCTATTTGTATCTGAACACTCACAGACACACTCAATTTTTTTTTTTGGGGGGGGGGGGATACCAAAAGGTTAACAAGATGGGTATTTGTACAGTCTGACTGAGGAAAAAACAAACAAACGAGGATTTAGATGTAAAAAAACGGATTTTTCCTGGCCCCTGAGACCTGGGGCTAAGTCTAGCAATTTGAGCAGCAGCAGCACACAGGACTGTAATGCAGTGTTTGTTGGTATAACCACTGCGTCTCCTATACTGACTGCCTCTGCCTGCCTGATATCTGGGATGGATATTAGTCCTCAGAAGGACTGTTTGTTTGATTTTGCAGGCTTTAGAGACCCTACACTACCTATTTCGCAGTATAAATATCTCCCTAGCTCAGCAGCACTCTCCCTACACTTTCTGATCCGGAGCGACTGTGTCCAAGATGGCAGCGCCCGGTTTTAAATACTCGAGGTGACACTGTGCGGCCAGCCAATCACTGTAATGCCCACAACCAACATGGCTGTGGCATTACAGTGGCTGGCTGGCAATCCCCGCATGTTCATTGACTCTGTAAAAAGTGCCAAACATGCAGGGCGGAGACCTGAGCTCCCGCCCGAGTAGTCCGAAAATGCTCGGTGCTCGCCGAACATCCCGAATAGTGAGATGTTCGCGCGAGTACCGAGCAGTGTCGAGCATGCTTTCTCAACACTAATTACCACTACATAGTGACTGAATAATACTACATACAAGGTACAAATACCATCACACCATGACCAGATCACATATTACCACCACATTGTTATCGAATAATACCACATGCACGGAATAAATACTGCCACACCATGACAAGACAACATATTACCACTACATAGTGACTGAATAATACTACAAACAAGAGACAAATACCATCACACCATGACCAGATCACATATTACCACCACATAATGACGAATACTATAATACTGATCATTAATAAAAAAACTACGATACTAATATTACCATAAGTTCCATTATACACAGGAGCTCTGTGTATAGTATACAGTGCATAGTGTCAGTGTACAGGTAATACAGTGATCACGAGTGACATTATACACAGGAGGTCTGTATATTGTATATAGTGTACAGGTAATACAGGGACTCACCAGTGACATTATACAGAGGAGCTCTGTATATAGCGTAGAAGGGAGGAGGGGAGGGGAATTGTAGAAAGCTTACCATGTTGGCGATTTCAAAACCATATGTCAGCCGGAGTCCATCCTGAGGGTGCCGCACCCATTGGTGATCACAAGCAACCGAAAAAGGAAAAAGGGAAATCCACCGGCACATCCAACAGGAAATGATTAAAATTTCTCTTTATTGGAAAAAAACTCAAAACATGCTAAAAATGAAACCTCAGAAACCTGACGCGTTTCTGGTGTATACAACACCCTTATTCATAGGATGACTGAGGCAATATGTAACAGACCAGACTTTATATCAGACTTGCAATGAATAAGCAAAAACAATAGGTGGAACTCAAATCAGTGCTGCAGGGGAAGTTGCAAACAATACAGGTGACGACCATAAAGAAATGAATATAGTGCAATGAATGATAAATAATTCATAAAGCATACCCAACATGTCAATGTTATTCTGAATGGACAAATATAATTGCAATAATAATTCACATAATATCAACCCTTGAACATACCAGAGTGATTAACATAAAGACCAATGGAAGCCGCAAGTCAGCAATCAAAAAAAAAAAAAAAAAAATTAAATAAAAAAAAAATAATACATAAAGTTGTTTTTTTAAAAAAAAAAGAAAAAAAATTATAGTTTTTTTGGTCACAATCACTAATAAATGAAGAATAAGTCATTTTTGAAATTCATGCCTCGGGGATATTTAGTGTCCAAGGTCAATAACCAGTAGGCTTCTCTTATAGCTAATTGTTTCTGCCAGCTGCCCCCCCAAATGGAATGATGAACTTTTTCAATCCCAAAAAAATATAAACAGGAAAGGTCTCCTCTATGTAATGTGCTAAAATGTTTAGCTGCCCCAGAATAACCAGAGTTACCACTGCTGATGTTGCCAATGTGCTCAGCTATCCTTTTTTTGAGTTTACGTGTGGTGTAACCTACATATTGTAAATTGCAGATTTTGCAATGTATGCAGTAGATTACATGACTGGTTTCACAATTAATGAATGTTTTGATAGAATATGACACACCCTCAGAGGAGGGTGCTAGACACAGATCTGTATTGTCCTTTTTTTTTTCTATTCTAAATGATACTAACACTTATTTGTGCTAATTTGTCTGTTTGGAACCTCACTGCACGAGTTCACTTATCATCAAATCGAATGTTTCTGCTAATTTCCTCATATCTGTCCACTTCCATTGTCGCTTTATAGTGTGGATCAGAAAGTTGGTCCAGAAATAATTCTCTGATTGTAACATCATATGATTTTTGACTCCCTGCCAGCAGTAGAAGTCCAATATATGCATAAAGTTCCTCTTTTGAGATATTTTTCCAGGACTTATTTTTTTACAGAAGCGATACGTCTTCCTTCTAGGCCTTATCACTGCCTTCCAAAATCACATGACATCCTCACATGGCATGATCCACCCCCTGGCCCCTCCACCAGCAGCCCTGACTACAAATAAAGTAACGTGAGACACAAACACTGCTGAGTACATGATAAAAATAGCAGTGGCCTAAAAGGCCCCCATTCCGTACAGATATGGTTTCCCCAAAAAAGCATTGTAACACCAAAATTCCTATCAAAAAAATGATATGAACAACTGGATATTACCAACAATGCCATACTTGAGGAACACCTAGAGTTTCAAAATTCTAACTGAAGTAATTTTGCAGATAATAGCAAAAAATTAAGCACCGAGGCCTAAAAGGCCCCCCATACGCATTGTAGGATTAATTAATTTATTTTTGGCTTAAGGTGGCTTCACATTCACGATACAGCCTAAAATCTTATTAAGCTAGACATTTAGATTGGTTCATCCAAGAGAAATACTCTAATATCTTTGTGTGTTTGTGTCTGGACAATAAGAACAGACCAGTATTTATTTAACCCTGAATGTTGAATTATATTTCTTTGGAAACATTCATGTTTACTATGCTAATGACAAATTGTACTAAAAGTCAGCTAGAGGTTTATTTACAATAGCCCCTTTGATACCAACTATGTAAATAGATAAGCTCAAACAATGATAGGTGAGCCCTGCACCTTTACCTCTTACCTGTGACTAATGACCCTTGACCTATGGATGTGTACTTAAAAAGGACATGTGCTTCTGTACCAAGGAGGCTTTAAATATGGATGTCTGTAGTGCTTCAAGCAGAATCAAGGAGCATCTGAAAGACTTTACAAGGAGAATGAGAGACATCCATCAGGACAGCAGATGGATTGCATGGCATTACCCAAAAAGACACAGATTTGTATTCTACATGATTCTAGCCAAAGGGTACCAGCCCTGACTGGAAGAATTCAAAACTGCTCCATTGACCATCAGAGAGACATGGATACATTTTGCGGAGACCAGGGTGCGATGAGGAAGTCACGTGGCACCAAGGATATGTTGTTCGGAGTTGCCAGGAGTGACCCACTGGTCATCTGGCCCCATGGGAACTCTCGGAGAGGCCAGGTTGGGTCCCTTGGGTCTCATGGTCTAGATGGACTACTAGCTTCCTAAGCTTGCCACTACCTTCTCTCTGTGGGGGCCCGCCAGAAGCGGGGGGCCACAGGTTGAGGTAGTTAGACCTGGAAGTCTCCAAAGTCGCAGCTGTTCTATCCCAGGTGGGCAGAGAAGGAAGGGTGAGACCAGGGCCGGCATCAGCACCCGGCGCACCCGGGCAAATGCCGGGGCCCTGAGCAGGCAGAGGGGCCCACTGGCGGTCGCGCACCGCGCTGGGCTATGGGCGGAGGAGAGCGGTGTCAGCGCCCGCCCTTCTCTGCTGCTTGCTCAGGGCCCCGGCAGCTGGATACTTACCTCTCCCCGTGCCTCCGCAGATCAGCTGTCTTCCTGGTGCGCGCTCCCTGTGACGTCTCAGGTCAGAGGGCGCGGTGACGTCTTTACACCGCGCCCTCCCCTGAGCCGTCACAGGGAGCGCTGAGCGGGAAGATACCGACAACGCTGCAGCAGCGGGCAGCAGGTAGCAGGTGAGGAGAAGGGAGGTGAGTATTTGATTTTTTTTTTTTAATGTATGGAGGCATGGGGCAGTATAAAGAGAAGGGGGGGGCATCCTGCATGGGGCATTATAAAGAGGGGGGGGACATCCTGCATGGGGCATTATATAGAGGGGGGGTGACATCCTGCATGGGGCATTATAAGGTGGGGAACAGCCTGCATGGAGCATTATAAGGGGGGGCAGCCTGTATGGGGCATTATGTGGGGGGGGTAACAGCCTGCATGGAGCATTAAAAGGGGGGGGCCTGTATGGGGCATTATGTGGGGGGGAACAGCCTGCATGGAGCATTATAAGGGGGGGGGCATCCTGCATGGGGCATTATAAAGAGGGGGGGGGCATCCTGCATGGGGCATTATAAAGAGGGGGGGGCATCCTGCATGGGGCATTATATAGAGGGGGGGTGACATCCTGCATGGGGCATTATAAGGTGGGGAACAGCCTGCATGGAGCATTATAAGGGGGGGCAGCCTCTATGGGGCATTATGTGGGGGGGGTAACAGCCTGCATGGAGCATTAAAAGGGGGGGGGCCTGTATGGGGCATTATGTGGAGGGGAACAGCCTGCATGGAGCATTATAAGGGGGGGGCATCCTGCATGGGGCATTATAAAGAGGGGGGGGGCATCCTGCATGGGGCATTATAAAGAGGGGGGGACATCCTGCATGGGGCATTATATAGAGGGGGGGGTGACATCCTGCATGGGGCATTATAAGGTGGGGAACAGCCTGCATGGGGCATTATAAAGGGGGGGGGGGCAGCCTGCATAGTGCATTATGTGGGGGGGGGGAACAGCCTGCATGGAGCATTATAAGGGGGGGCAGCCTGTATGGGGCATTATATGGGGGGTAACAGCCTGCATGGAGCATTAAAAGGGGGGAGCCTGTATGGGGCATTATGTGGGGGGTAACAGCCTGCATGGAGCATTATAAGGGGGGGACAGCCTGTATGGGGCATTATGTGGGGGGTAACAGCCTGCATGCAGCATTATATGGGGGCCAGTATCCTGTATGGAGAGTTATAAGGGGACCGGTATCCTGTATGGAGCGTTATAAGGGGACCGGTATCCTGTATGGAGCGTTATATGGGGGCCAGTATCCTGTATGGAGCTTTATAAGGGGAACAGTATCCTGTATGGAGCGTTATATGGGGGCCAGTATTCCGTATGTAGCCTTATATGGGGGCCAGTATTCCGTATGGAGCCTTATATGGAGGCCAGTATTCCGTATGGAGCCTTATATGGGGGCCAGTATTCCGTATGGGGCATAATATGGGGGCCAGTATTCCGTATGGAGCCTTATATGGGGGCCAGTATTCCGTATGGAGCCTTATATGGGGGCCAGTATTCCGTATGGAGCCTTATATGGGGGCCAGTATTCCGTATGGAGCCTTATATGGGGGCCAGTATTCCGTATGGAGCCTTATATGGGGGGCCAGTATTCAGTATGGAGCCTTATATGGAGGCCAGCATTCCGTATGGGGCCTTATATGGGGGCCAGTATTCCGTATGGGGCCTTATATGGGGGCCAGTATTCTGTATGGAGCCTTACATGGGGGCCAGTATTCCATATGGGGCCTTACATGGGGGCCAGTATTCCGTATGGAGCCTTATATGGGGGCCAGTATTCCGTATGGAGCCTTATATGGGGGCCAGTATTCCGTATGGAGCCTTATATGGGGGCCAGTATTCTGTATGAAGCGTTATATGGGGGCCAGTATTCCGTATGGAGCCTTATATGGGGGCCAGTATTCCGTATGGAGCCTTATATGGGGGCCAGTATTCCGTATGGAGCCTTATATGGGGGCCAGTATTCCGCATGGGGCCTTATATGGGGGCCAGTATTCCGTATGGAGCCTTATATGGGGGCCAGTATTCTGTGTGGAGCGATTCACCGGTTTCTGAGCTATTGTGGAATTTACAATAGATATCACTCATGTAATGTAAGAAGTGAAATCTTTGCATTGTACTATATATTTATATATATATATATATATATATATATATATATATAATTTCTCCGCTGTATCTCTGCATCATGAATCGTGGTATGTGTTAAAGGGGCCCACTGAGACTCTTTCGCCCGGGGCCCAGAAAAACCTGGAGCCGGCCCTGGGTGAGACTGTGTAATGTTGTACCATCTTGGATATTGGCTGGGACTGTTCTGTGTGTTTATTGTCCGCTTATGGTTCAATAAAGTATTTCCACGCTGTTTTATCCTCACCCTGTGTTGTCTGAGTAGCGTTACACTCACGGAAGACCCCGGGTCTTCACAGGCACCCATTCAGTGGCTTACGTCGCTGCTTGTGTCCATACCCCTCGTAAAACAGGATTTGAGCATATGCACTGATGGAGCCATAAGGCTATATTGGTGCTGAAAGAGTGAACGTGTGCTCTGCCGTGCATCATTTTCGGGCGTGTACACCTTCTGGAGGTGGACAACAAGATGTAATAGACTGCATCTGGGTGTCCGCCTCTAGAAGGTGTACACGCCTGAAAATGATGCACGGCAGGGCGCACGTTCGCTCTGTCGGCACAATTACAGTCTATGACCCCGTTGGAGCACATGTCTGAATCTCGTATTTCAGTCGGGTTTGGACACAAGCCCTGATTGGACCCATGAATGTGTAACTAAACACAATGTCAAAGCACCCTTAAACATTACAGTCATAAGTAGTGAAATCCTGCAGCTGCTTATGAGAACAGTAGATCCTTCACTGATGAAAGTTGTTGAGATAACAATATTCTTTCTGTTGAAGATGCATTTGACCACTGACCAGTCTGATCTCTTTTCAGTTGTAGCTAGATAAGATCAGTATTGCATATAATTTCCAACAGACTGACACTAATTCTGTGCTGCACTTTTGTATGGTAAAAAAAATGAAACAGAAATGATATTTCTAAAAAGGCTGTGTTACAAAAATGTTCTAATATGACCTACAGGCATCTTTGAGATTGGTTGACCATTTTGAATCCCCTCTATGTAGCAGAGAGGGCAGACACTAACAAGCAGCAACCTTTGTTGATACAACTTTGAGATGTTCATGTTTTAAAATTATTCAAATGACGACTGCCATGTTAAAATTCTTAGTATCTATTAAAGGAGAAATATCTGTCTGGCTACAGCTTGCCCTGGCAAAGTCAACTGTTTGTTGGTGGACCTGGAGACAGCCCGACAGTGACCAGCTGACACATTTTTCAGATCTCATATCAAGGAGATTATCCATGGAAGGGGTTGTCTCACCAGTGACAATCAAACATAGGCAAGCAGAGGTTTACATAGCTTCCGAGGCTCATAAATAGAGATGACTGGTGTTCGACTCGAACTGTTCGCCAATCTCAAATTCGAACTGTTTTGGGCGGTGTTCGAGCCGTTAGGCGAACACGAACGATTTGAAAAAAATTCGGCTGTTCGAGGTTATGTTCGATAACTGTTCGTGCACCAAAATCAAAACTGGATTTTTTCTCAGTAATGATGAAAATTAATGTTAATACGCAGTTTGAGTGTACAGCGGGGCGGGGGGAGGGGGAGGGCCAGGGATGGATCTCTGCAGGAATAATTAGGATCTCCATTTTTTTTCTCTTTCCCACATTTACAAATCTACAGATAGCTTGGGAGTAGGGAAGAGTTGTGATTGCAGTCCTTTTAAGGACTAGGTTACAGCATTTCCTACGACTTTTATCAGGCAGGTCTGTGCTCTTAAATAGATAGGTTGGGAGTAAAGACTAATTGTAATTGCAGTCCTTTTCAGGACTAAGTTACATCAGTTCCTATCAGTTTTTGCCAGGCAGGTCTGTGCCAGTGCTGTGCAAGTTTTTTCACAGCTAAATCTAGCAAAGCTAATCCTTTTTGGCCTATTGCAGAGTGTGTTAGTCAGAGGAGTAGCCTATCTGTGTTGCAAGCTACATCACCTGTGTATAGAATACCAATTTTTTTTACTGCACCTAGTGAAGTAAAACCTTTTGGGCATAGCACCATTCTATTAGTCCATCTATACTGACCTCCATCAGGTTGCAAATTGAATATAATTTTTTTCTGCATCTAGCTCTGAAAAAATATTTGGGCTTCTAGCAGTGTGTGGGACTTGGTCTATTAGTCCATCTATACTGACCTACATCAGGTTGCAAATTAAAAATAATTTTTATCTGCATCTAGCTCTGAAAAAATATTTGGGCTTCTAGCAGTGTGTGGGACTTGGTCTATTAGTCAATCTATACTGACCTCCATCAGGTTGCAAATTGAATATAATTTTTTTCTGCATCTAGCTCTGAAAAAATATTTGGGCTTCTAGCAGTGTGTGGGACTTGGTCTATTAGTCCATCTATATTGACCTCCATCAGGTTGCAAATTGAATATAATTTTTTTCTGCATCTAGCTCTGAAAAAATATTTGGGCTTCTAGCAGTGTGTGGGACTTGTTCTATTAGTCCATCTATACTGACCTCCATCAGGTTGCAAATTGAATATAATTTTTTTCTGCATCTAGCTCTGAAAAAATATTTGGGCTTCAAGCAGTGTGTGGGACTTGTTCTATTAGTCCATCTATACTGACCTCCATCAGGTTGCAAATTGAATATAATTTTTTTCTGCATCTAGCTCTGAAAAAATATTTGGGCTTCTAGCAGTGTGTGGGACTTGGTCTATTAGTCCATCTATACTGACCTCCATCAGGTTGCAAATTAAAAATAATTTTTATCTGCATCTAGCTCTGAAAAAATATTTGGGCTTCTAGCAGTGTGTGGGACTTGGTCTATTAGTCCATCTATACTGACCTCCATCAAGTTGCAAATTGAATATAATTTTTTTCTGCATCTACCTCTGAAAAAATATTTGGGCTTCTAGCAGTGTGTGGGACTTGTTCTATTAGTCCATCTATTCTGACCTCCATCAGGTTGCAAATTCAATATCATTTTTATCTGCATCTAACCCAGCCAATACTTTTGGCCTAATACCACAGTTTGGCCACTCAGCTCTGCTCGGTTCCCATCCATTGTTTTTTTGTGCAAACAACTCCAGATTTGTGAATTAGTTAACCACCAAAATGAGTGGAAAAAGGCCTGCTGCTGGTGGAAAGGGGAATAGATGTGTTGGGAAGGGAAAAAAGGTTGTGTCCGTGGGGTAGGTGTTAAAGCAACAGTAACATCTGCAGAAGAAAGACCATCTTCCAGCCAAACTAAAATGTCTACTTCTTTTAGCGGACAATGCGATAATATCCCTTTCTTACGGCCACGCCAATCGCTACAAATTCCAGATGAGGCACAAAAACAGCAGGTGCTTCAACGGATATCAAGTGCTCCTTTAAGTGGGCTCTCCTCCACCTCAACTTCAACATCACAAATACTACAGTCCTCAGAGGTGTCACCCCAATCGCACTTGCTTCCTCACAGCTCCCAAATCTCCAGCTGCCCATCTGAGTATGGGGTAGAACAGATGGTTGAGTCTGCAGAGCTGTTTACTCATACTATAGCCTTGGAATCAGAGGTCGGCTCCAGAGCTTCTGTGAATCCAGACGAGGAAATGATCTGCACTGATGCCCAGAATCTTTATGCGTCAGATCCAGGACCAGACGCAGAAGGTTCTGACCATAATGTAGACCCTCATTCCCAAACTGTAACTCCTGTTGGTGGAGACAATGAGGAAGACGATGATGAGACTCAAATACCTGATTGGAGTGACAACTTTAGTTTTTTGTCAGGGCAGGAACAGGTTGGCTCTGAGGACGACGGGTGTGATAACACACAGGGTGATGATGATGAGGTTGGAGATCCCACTTACTGTCAACCCACAGTCAACCAAGAGTTGAGGTCAGCAGAGGAGGTGGAGGAGGATGCTAGTGACAACGAGGTCAAGTTGCGCCTTCCTGGATAGAGACGTGGTACTGGAAGCACGTCAACAACTGCATCCTCAAACACAACTCTGCCTCTGACCACAAGTCGTGGTGGCTCTTCAGTAGTGTTGAGCCACCCCCGTAGTGTTAGAGTTCGGTTCGGTTCGTCGAACACCCGTGTGTTCGCCGAACTGTTCGTCGAACTGTTCGTCGAACACCTTCGAACACCGTTAAAACCAATGGCAGGCAAACAAAAACACATAGAAACACATAGAAAACACCTTCAATGGTGTCCAAAAGCTGACAAACTGCTCAGAAGACATAACTAACACATGGAAAAGTGACAAGTACATATAGTCATGCGAAAAGAAAAGAGGTGAAGGAGTAAAAGGAGGGGGAGACACAGATATAGGCATGTCATGCCCTTCTAAAATCCAAAAAGTGAGAAGCCGACACGGCCAGTCCGTTCCTGCCCGTGCCACCTCCGTTTGTGCCAGAGCCGCGGTGGACCCTGATGGCCAGCCCCCCTCTCCCAATACTGATGCCTGTCCGCTGGTGGGTCGAGCGAGCCCCCCTGTGGTGGATGCAGCTCTAAGCTTTTTAATTTAAATTGTCTCTCTAATTTGAATGAATACATTTTAAATCATTTTACAAGGAACGATTGAAGGGCAAGTCTCATGCCAGCAGCCGCGTAATTCCAGCTCCAGTAGCGTCCACTAAAGCTGCTGCAGTTAAAAAGCTTTTATAAGGATCGAGCTCGGCTGTCCACCGCAAGGCGTCCTACCGCCAGTCCCAGCCCCTATGCCTTGGGGTGCCTCCTGATGCTCTTCACTGAGTATTCCGTGGTCCCGAAGCATTTCCTTTGAAAAAATTAGGTGTCCAAACTACAGGTGGTGTAGCTTGCTTAACAGCCGGGATAATCCGCTGACTAGCAGACACTGCTACTAGGCACAAAGTATTTCCTGGGCTAGATGCAGTTAAAAATTTGTAATTAGATACTCTCGTTGGATGCAGAGAAAGCATTCCATAGAGTCCCCTGGCACGCCATATATTATTCTCTTAAAAAGCTTGGGGTAGGGGTCTAGGGGACCCTTTTATAGCCAAAATCACGGCCCTGTATCGCAATGCGTCACCTAGGCTGAAGATAAATGGAACTGTAGCACCCCGAGGGCTCGGTTGCTGCAGAGGTATTGCACCTCACCCAGAGGTGTGATATCTCACTCTCAGGTAAGGATGGAGTGTGGATCAGGACCCCGACACCTGCATGCATTACACCACATTGCCGTGGGGCAGGGCGACCAATATGCTCCTGAGATGGGCACGACAGTCCCTGTCCCTGGCTGGAGTGGGGGGAGGGAACACTGAGGAAGGGGAACCCTGTAGTGCAGGAGCAGGGAGGAAGCAGTTCCTGGGTGCATTGAGAGGGGAGTATAAAAGGTGGGCACCATCTTAGTTCAGTGCAGAGAAGTCTGAGCAGAAGTGACAGGGAGCAGGGGCTCTGCATGAGCTCTGCTCCAGAGGTGGGCCTAGTAACAGAGGCCCAGGCCTGGAAGAGGGAAAAGGAAGGAAGAGGAGCGGAGAAGGCTCCAGGAACGAGGAACGAAGGGATCCCAGGGGTGTGGACGGGCGAGTCGTCACCGCACGCCCAAATCCACCTGCGTGGAGGGGTCAGGCCAAAGGGGGAGACCGGTCCCCGAAACTAGTGGAGGCAGGAAACGACCCTCAGCTAGAAACCGGAGGCTGTAACATTTTATGTGGCGCAGCCCCTCGCTACACCCGCTAGGAGGGCAGCACATAGGGTAAGGGAAACTGGCGCCAAGTGTACCAAGAGGAGGCCCGAGGCAGCCGGACAGAAGGATTGGTAAGAAAGGCCAGACAAAGGACACACAAAGGGGGTCCTGTGAAGCGCTTCAAAGTTTTCAGGGAGTTGTCTGAGCCCCTCACCTGGTGAGCACAGTACGACGTGGGCAGCCGTTACCTGCAGAAGTGGTCTGGATAATAAGAACTGTGAGTAAAGGCCCTGGACTGCATCACTGACTCCGTGTCGTTACTGCAGCTGCCCTGCACCATCACCCCCATCCTCTGCATACACTGCCCTGAGGCTATACTCCTCCCGTGGGGAGTTATACTACGCTCTGCTGCACCCACAACACCAGCCTCAGCGGTTTGCCCTGCAGCGGTGATTCACTCTGACCGCAATCCACGGGTGGCGTAGTCGGACATATAAACATCAAAACCACATAAATAGTTCCGCCACTGGTTTGACCGCCCTGAGCCACGGAACCGGGTCGCCGCCACGGAGACTACAACCACCAGCATCCACCAAAAAGGGTCCGACTCCAGATGTCCCAAGGCCCAGGGGGCGCGTCAGAACATTTTCATCACCTTTCATAATCACCAATGGGACAAGGCAGGGATGTCCTCTGTCCCCTCTCTTATACATTCTAGTGACGGAGCACCTGCTCTCATCAATTCGCCATAACCCCAATATTAGGTGGATTGAGGTGGGAGGCACCGAGTACAAGTGCTCTCTATTTGCTGATGATGTCAATCACATATATCCATCAGCAGGCTGTTATGGCTGAAATAGATCACTTTGTTACATGGTCAAATTTTAAAATCAATACAGCGAAGTCTGAGGCCCTTGATGTCTCCCTCCCCAAATCCATACAGGATTCCATCCAGTCCAACTTTCCCTTTGCCTGGCCCTCACAGGGTATCAAATTCTTAGGAATTCCTATTCATAGAGACCTCTCCCGTCTATGTTATCTTAGTTTTGGGCCCTTTATTGAACAACTCCATACAGACCATGGTTGGCAAGTTAGAACTGTAAGATTCACTACGTGAACCACTGGTGTTTTGTGGAAAAGCACATGTACACTGTGTTCCAAATTATTATGCAAAAAGTGTTTAGGAGTGATAAAGGAAGAATTTGTTTGTTTGTCAGTTAAACTCATTGATGGTGATGTGTGTCAGGGCTCTTTATATCACTGTAAGCAATTGCAGACACCTGTGCTAATTAGTTTGGCAGGTGTGTCCAATGAACGGCAAGACTACTTAAGAAGGCTGTCCCACATTATTAAGCAGCCTACATTTTCTGTCAAAATGGGAAAGAAAAAGGATGTGTTGGCTGCTGAGAAGCAACAAATTGTGGAGTGTTTAGGTCAAGGCATGACTACAATCAACATTGTGCGATGATCAGGATGAAGTGTCTTGGCAATAACGAAGTATGTAGCTGATTCACAGTACACACGTGTGCGTGCTGATAAGGGCAAATTGAGGACTCTTTCCTACAGGCAATTACGTCAGGTTAAAAGAGCAGCGGCAAAAAAGCCTTGTCATAGCAGCAGACAAGTTTTTGAAGCTGCTGGTGCCTCCAACGTCCCCCGAACAACAAGATGCAGGGTCCTTCAGAGGTTTGCAGCTGTGCATACGCCATCCTGTCGACCTCCTCTATCCACTGCACACAAGCAGAAACGGCTCCAGTGGGCCAAACATTGCATGAAGACTGATTTCGAAACTGTTTAGTTCACGGATGAGTGCCGTGCAACGCTCGATGGTCCAGATGGATGGAGTGGAGGATGGCAGGTTGATGGACACCCCACGCAAACACGGCTACAGCGCCAAAAAGGAGGAGGTGGAGTAATGTTTTGGGTTGGAATCATGGGGAGAGAGATTGTCAGCCCCTTTAGGATCCCTGAAGGGGTAAAGATGAACTCCATAATGTTTGTGGAGTTTCTCAAACAGCACTTCCTGCCATGGTTCAAGAAGAAGAACCGTGTATTTCACAGTAAGATCATTTTCATGCATGATAATGCACCGTCTCAAGCTGCACATAACACATTTGCATCTCTGGCTGATATGTGCATAAAAGGGGACAAACTTATGGTGTGACCCCCATGCTCCCCTGACCTTTACCCCATTCAGAACCTCTGGAGCATCATCAAAAGGAGTGTCTATGATGGCGGGAGGCAGTTCACATCTAAGCAACAGCTCTGGGAGGGTATTCTGTCCTCATGCAAAACAATTGAAGCAGAAACCATCCAAAACCTGACAAATTCAATGGACGAGAGAGTTCAGAAGCTCCTTTCGAACAAGGGGTCCTATGTGCAAATGTAACATCACCTAGAATAAAGTTTTGAGTTGAAAACGGTTTGATTTCAGTTTCTAATAACCTGCTAATGCTTATAATTTCAAAAATGACCATTTTTTTGGTCTTTATTAAAATATAAAGGTTGATCGAAGAGTGTGGGGGATCTAAGAGTGTGGCAACCCAGTAGTCAGGATTACTTAGAATTCTGACAATCTGAGGGTCATGTTGCAGGTAGTGCAGCAAGAAGGCACTTATGTGCCTTGCGCATCTCGGAGCCCCAAAATTATTTTCCGGGCTAGATGCAGCTAAAAATTATTATTAATTTTAAATCTGGTGGAGCTTAGTATAGATGGCCTAATAGAATCAGTACTGCACATTGCTACAAAGCCCAAATTATTTTCCAGCCAAGATACAGATAAACATGATTAGTAATTTTAAATCTGGTGGAGCTTAGCATACATGGCATAATAGAATCATTACTGCACACTGCTACAAAGCCCAAATAATTTTCCAGCCAAGATACAGATAAACATGATTAGTAATTTGAAAGCTTAAAACGGTTGGTGAGGTGATTTTAACCAATCATCAAGCTTTTACTCTCCCCAGGATGACACAGGGATAGAAAAGTCGTTTCGGATCCATGATTTGTTCATCTTTATGAACGTGAGTCTGTCTACATTATCAGTGGAGAGCCGCGTGCGCTTACCTGTCAGCACACCACCAGCAGCGCTGAACACACGTTCAGACAGAACGCTGGCTGCGGGGCATGACAAGATCTCCAAGGCGTAAGTGGCGAGCTCCGGACATTTATCCAGATTGGAAGCCCAAAAAGAGCAAGGGTCCAGTGACACAGTCATGGCTTCAATGTTTACTTGGAGATACTCCTGTACCATCGTCTCTAGGCGTTGACTATGTGTCAGACTTCTTGTCTCCTGTGGCCTTGCAAAGGATGAGCTAAAAAAGTGGTGAAATGATTCCACAAAATTGAGGTTACCAGCAGATACTGTGTTTCTGTTACGGTTTTAGTGCTGAACACTCGACGGTCCCACGGTTGGCAAGTTGGAACTGTGAGATTCACTACGTGCACCACTGGTGTTTTGTGGAAAAGCACATGTAAGATTCTGCAACAGTCTCTGCTGATACTCCTGCATGCGTGCATCCCTTTCTATGGCAGGAATTATTTCTGCAAATTTACTTTTGTACCGGGGATCTAACAGTGTGGCAACCCAGTAGTCAGGATTATTTCTAATTCTCCCAATTCGAGGGTCATGTTGCAGGTAGCGCAGCAAGAAGGCACTCATGTGTCTTGCGCATCCAGGAGCACCAAGTCCCTGTTGTGTTGGTGGCGAGGTAACAATCATGCTTCCTTCCTCTGTCCTCTCCCCCCAACCTCGCACAACAGAAATGTGATCAAGGTCTCCCTCATCTGATGAGTCTTCCATCAGTTCGTCCTCCACTTCTTCCTGGGCTCCTGCACCTTCCTCACTAGTTTGGCTGCTACCATGCGCCCTGGTAAAACCATCTCTCCCAACCTCACATGCCTGCCTCCTTGGTGCTGCCGACCGTCTGGACCTTGCAGATGTTAGCCTTTCCGCATACAACTCCTCCTCCTCTACTTCCTCCACCTCCTCTTGTGCCACCACCTGACTCTGAATTCTGTTTAACATGTGCTCCAGCATGTAAATCACCGGAATAGTCATGCTGATAATGGCATCGTCAGCACTAAACATCTTCGTCGCCATTTCAAAACTGTGCAGAAGGGTGCATAGGTCCATGATCTGAGACCACTCCAGCGTGATTTGCCCCACCTCTGGATCACGTTGGCCAAGGCTATACGTCAGAACGTATTGCACCAGGGCTTGTCGGTGCTGCCACAGTCGCTGCAACATGTGCAGAGTTGAATTCCACCGGGTAGGCACATCGCATTTTAGCCAGTGAAGTGGCAGGCCCAACGACTTCTGTAGAGATGTAAGTCGCTGAGCTGCGGGATGCGAACGGCGGAAGTGAGCACACAGCGACCGTGCCCTCTGCAGACGGCCATCTAGTCCAGGATAGTGGGCTAAAAATTGCTGGACAACCAGGTTCAACACGTGAGCCATACAAGGCACGTTTGTGACATTGCCCCAGCGAAGGGCCGTACCCAGGCTTGCAGCATTGTCGCAAACGGCCTTCCCTGGTTTCAGGTCCAGTGGAGACAACCATTCATGAAATTGGTTCTCCAGAGCTGACCACAACTCCTCAGCTGTGTGACTCACATTTCCCAGACATTTCAAAGTAAAAACCGCCTGATGACGTTGAGCCCTACTGCCAGCATAGTAACGAGGTGTGCAGGATCCCTTCTGCGCAGTTAGAAAGTTTGTGGCATAACCAGACAGGCTTTGGGTGTAGGTGGAGGACCGACAGGAGGTTGAGGAGGCAGAAGCAGTGGAGGAACTTTGACATAAAGAGGATTGACGCACAACTCGTGGGGACGGCAAGACTTGGACAGCAGCCCCTTGTCCTGCTGTCACCATAGTTACCCAGTGCCCAGTCAGCGACATGTAACGCCCCTGTCCATGCCTACTCGTCCAAGTGTCTGTGGTGAAATGCACCCTGTCACACACAGAGTTTCTCAAAGAAGCGGTGATGTTGTGTGCGACATGCTGGTGGAGCACAGGCACACCTTTCTTTGAGAAGTAGTGGAAACTGGGCATCTGGTACTGGGGCACTGCGACGGACATATGGTCTCGAAAATCCTCTGTGTCCACCAGGCGGAAAGGCAGCATTTCTGTAGCCAAGAGCTTGCAGATGGTGAAATTCAACCTCTTAGCTTTCTCATGGCTAGGAGGAAATGGTCTTTTACTTGTCCACATCTGAGGGACTGAGGGCTGGCTGTTGTGCTTAGACGGGGTTGATAAGGGTGTCCCCGGCAAACTGCCGGTCTGTGAGGAATATGCAGGCGGACATGTTAGGTTGCCTTGATCCAAAGGTGGTGCTATCGATGTCGGACAGCGCTCAACACCAGCTGGTGTTACCACCTCCAAAGAAAATGATGACCTGCCAATCACGCTGGCTGTTGCGGGTAAAGAGGTGGCAGGTCTGCGTCCCAAAACAGGTGTGACTGCTGTCCCCCCAGTCACAATAGGATGAAGAGGCCGCAGATGCACAAGATGGTGCAGACGGTGGTTGGCCCAGCCGGCTAGGCCGCATTGTAGCACAGTGAGCTTCCCACTGCAACTTATGCTTCATATCCATGTGCCGGTTCATGCATGAAGTACTCAAACTATGTATTTTTTGACCTCTACTTAGCTTTTGTTGACAAATGTTACAGATAACACGAGTTGGGTCATCTTTATCGATCTGAAAAAATGCCCAGGCTATGCAAGGCTTAGCACCCATGTGACCTGAAGAGCCACCACGACTTGTGGTCAGAGGCAGAGTTGTGTTTGAGGATGCATTTGTTGACGTGCTTCCAGTACTACGTCTCTGTCCAGGAAGGCAACAACAATTAAAGGAGGGCACCATCCGGTAGTAGGGATCCACCTGCCACACGCGAAAAAATGACATAAACTAAATAGGCAGAAAAAGAGCGTGTATTTGTGCAGTGATCACCAAGATAATAAACAAAAGGAAAAATATGAAAAAATATATATATGGATAATAATGAGTATCCTGGATATAAAGTGCATCAACTCATTTTATTGAAATATAATCAGACACAAGTAAAGGACATACCAAATTTAAAACACCATTAAAAAGTGGAATAACCCACTATATAAGGAGCCAGCTGCTAAAGAAACCTTCCCATGATATTAAAGAATACAATGTAAAAAGTGCACATGATCAAGTCAAAGAACGCACAGGCTGTATAGAGTATCTGTAGTGGTCAATAATTGCACAAGCCCTATATTGCACACAACTAAAATAAGGAATGGTATATAGCACACTATGTTTGTATACCTGAATACTGAGCCAATAGTATACTACACATATATAGGGTATAGTAATTAATTATTCAATAAACCAATAATGTACACAAAGTATGTCTGCAATGGTCAACAATTGCACAAGCCCTATATTACACATATCCAAGACAAGGAGTGATACATAGCACACTGTTTACAGAAAAGATTTTTGGCTCTCTCCCCATATGATATAATACACAACTATATATAGTTGGAGTAGTCAGGATATGAACGATAAGTATTCAATAAACCAACAGTGTGCCTAAAGATAAATATCTGCAAGTAATTAGTGAGTCACCATGACTATAGAGGCAGAGAAAGTGACTCCCCGCATAATATGGCAATCTAGACCCACAACATGACCCTAAATGAATATACTTAAATCAGCATGCGCTCTGGAAGGTGAAGCTGGGACCTCAGTGCCCAACGCGTGTCGCCACGCAGGGTGGCTTCATCAGGGGCATGTATGATCCTATGCCATGTGTCGATATATATAGAGCCTAAACAATCAGTGGTTTACCTAAGAGACAGCTGTTATCCCGGGAGACGCCGAAGCCCCGAACACCGCGGAGCGGAAGTATGTGCATATGAACCGGAAGTGGTCACACCGGCATAAACAGAGCGGATGCAGCCAGTGTGATATGCGTCCTGAGTTGTCAGGAAAACCGTGCACACAGACCATACATTGGCGCATGCGCAACTTCATGAGAAGCGTCTACAATGTTATTTGCAGGGGGAATGCTGTCCCAATCAAATGGAAGATTCAGAGATGAGGACTCTCCACCTAGACCTAATCAGGGGAGCATAGGTACTGAGATAAAGTCCCAGTTTAGTCAAAATAAAGCTATGTCATGACAATAGCAGCCTATCAAAAAATAATAATAGATAAATAAACATCAATAGGACACCTGGGAGTACGTACAATAGTCAGATCCCCATGGGTAGTAAATAGATATTAGTCTACATCAGTAGGACACCTGGGAGTACATGCAATAGTCAGATCCCCATAAGTAATAAATAGATATTAGTCATTCTATGGCACTATCAAAGCGCGAGATGTTTGCAACTCAATTAGTAGCTTACGTGGGCGCCATTATGTATCTTAGTTATTCCTTTAAAGTGCTCCTTATAGAGTAAGGGGATAATTACCCAAATTTTCTACCAGAAAAAGACTTCAGCGGATAGATATATTCTATTATTCAATTATCCAATGGGGTCAATAAATAACCATTCTGTATACATCAGATGTAACATGACCATTATTGACCACCACAGATGGAGAAGCCTAATGGCGGGTGAGAGGGACAAAAAATAGGCAAAGACACGGTGTGCATAAATAGTCAATATACATAAGTAGCCCAACTGTCTTTGACTTGATCATGTGCACTTTTTGCATTGTATTCTTTAATATCATGGGAAGGTTTCTTTAGTAGCTGGCTCCTTATATAGTGGGTTATTCCACTTTTTTAATGGTGTTTTAAATTTGGTATGTCCTTTACTTGTGTCTGATTATATTTCAATAAAATGAGTTGATGCACTTTATATCCAGGATACTCATTATTATCCATATATATATTTTTTCATATTTTTCCTTTTGTTTATTATCTTGGTGATCACTGCACAAATACACGCTCTTTTTCTGCCTATTTAGTTTCTGTCCAGGAAGGCGCAACCTGACCTCGTCATCACTAGCATCCTCCTCCACCTCCTCTGCTGACCTCATCTCTTGGCTGACTGTGGGTTGACAGTAAGTGGGATCTCCAACCTCATCATCATCACCCTTTGTGTTATCACACCCGTCGTCCTCAGAGCCATCCTGCTCCTGCCCTGACAAAAAACTAAAGTTGTCGCTCCAATCAGGTATTTGAATCTCATCATCGTCTTCCTCATTGTCTCCACCAACAGGAGTTACAGTTTGGGAATGAGGGTCTACATTATGGTCAGAACCTTCTGCGTCTGGTCCTGGATCCAACTCATAAAGACTCTGGGCATCAGTGCAGATCATTTCCTCGTCTGGATTCACAGAAGCGCTGGAGCCGAGCTCTGATTCCCAGGCTATAGTATGAGTAAACAGCTCTGCAGACTCAACCATCTGTTCTACCTCATACTCAGACGGGCAGCTGGAGATTTGGGAGCTGTGAGGAAGCAAGTGCAATTGGGGTGACACCTCTGAGGACTGGAGTATTTGTGATGTTGAAGTTGATGTGGAGGAGAGCCCACTTAAAGGAGCACTTGATATCCGTTGAAGCACCTGCTGTTTTTGTGCCTCATCTGGAATTTGTAGCAATTGGCGTGGCCGTAAGAAAGGGATCTTATCACATTGTCTGCTAAAAGAAGTAGACATTTTAGTTTTGCTGGAAGATGGTCTTTCTTCTGCAGATGTTACTGTTGCTTTAACACCTACTCCACGGAAACAACCTTTTTTCCCCTTCCCAACAGCCTATTCCCCTTTCCACCAGCAGCAGGCCTTTTTCCACTCATTTTGGTGGTTAACTAATTCACAACTCTGGAGTTGTTTGCACAAAGATACAATGGATGGGAACCGAGCAGAGCTGAGTGGCCAAACTGTGGTATTAGGCCTAAACTATTGTCTGGGTTAGATGAAGAAAAAAATTATATTCAGTTTGCAACCTGATGGAGGTCAGTATAGATGGACTAATAGAACAAGTCCCACACACTGCTAGAAGGCCAAATATTTTTTCAGAGCTAGATGCAGAAAAAAATTATATTCAATTTGCAACCTGATGGAGGTCAGTATAGATGGACTAATAGAACAAGTACCACACACTGCTAGAAGGCCAAATAATTTTTCAGAGCTAGATGCAGAAAATAATTATATTCAATTTGCAACCTGATGGAGGTCAGTATTGATGGACTAATAGAACAAGTCAGACACACTGCTAGAAGGCCAAATATTTTTTCAGAGCTAGATGCAGAAAAAAATTATATTCAATTTGCAACCTGATGGAAGTCAGTATAGATGGACTAATAGAACAAGTCCCACACACTGCTAGAAGCCCAAATATTTTTTCAGAGCTAGATGCAGAAAAATATTATATTCAATTTGCAACCTGATGGAGGTCAGTATAGATGGACTAATAGAACAAGTCCCACACACAGCTAGAAGCCCAAATATTGTTTCAGAGGTAGATGCAGAAAAAAATTATATTGAGTTTGCAACCTGATGGAGGTCAGTATAGATGGACTAATAGAACAAGTCCCACAATCTGCTAGAAGGCCAAATATTTTTTCAGAGCTAGATGCAGAAAAAAATTATATTCAATTTGCAACCTGATGGAGGTCAGTATAGATGGACTAATAGAACAAGTCCCACACACTGCTAGAAGGCCAAATATTTTTTCAGAGCTAGATGCAGAAAAAAATTATATTCAATTTGCAACCTGATGGAGGTCAATATAGATGGACTAATAGAACAAGTCCCACACACTGCTAGAAGGCCAAATATTTTTTCAGGCTTACATGCAGAAAAATATTATATTCAATTTGAAACCTGATGGAGGTCAGTATAGATGGACTAATAGAACAAGTCCCACACACAGCTAGAAGCCCAAATATTTTTCCAGAGGTAGATGCAGAAAAAATTATATTCAGTTTGCAACCTGATGGAGGTCAGTATAGATGGACTAATAGAACAAGTCCCACACACTGCTAGAAGGCGAAATATTTTTTCAGAGCTAGATGCAGAAAAATATTATATTCAATTTACAACCTGATGGAGGTCAGTATAGATGGACTAATAGAACAAGTCCCACACACTGCTAGAAGGCCAAATATTTTTTCAGAGCTAGATGCAGAAAAAAATTATATTCAATTTGCAACCTGATGGAGGTCAGTATAGATGGACTAATAGAACAAGTCCCACACACTGCTAGAAGGCCAAATATTTTTTCAGAGCTAGATGCAGAAAAAGAATATATTCAATTTGCAACCTGATGGAGGTCAGTATAGATGGACTAATAGAACAAGTCCCACACACTGCTAGAAGCCCAAATATTTTTTCAGAGCTAGATGCAGAAAAATATTATATTCAATTTGCAACCTGATGGAGGTCAGTATAGATGGACTAATAGAACAAGTCCCACACACTGCTAGAAGCCCAAATATTTTTTCAGAGCTAGATGCAGAAAAATATTATATTCAATTTGCAACACTGATGGAGGTCAGTATAGATGGACTAATAGAACAAGTCCCACACACTGCTAGAAGGCCAAATATTTTTTCAGAGCTAGATGCAGAAAAAAATTATATTCAATTTGCAACCTGATGGAGGTCAGTATAGATGGACTAATAGAACAAGTCCCACACACTGCTAGAAGGCGAAATATTTTTTCAGAGCTAGATGCTGAAAAAAATTATATTCAATTTGCAACCTGATGGAGGTCAGTATAGATGGACTAATAGAACAAGTCCCACACACTGCTAGAAGGCCAAATATTTTTTCAGAGCTAGATGCAGAAAAATATTATATTCAATTTGCAACCTGATGGAGGTCAGTATAGATGGACTAATAGAACAAGTCCCACACACAGGTAGAAGCCCAAATATTTTTTCAGAGCTAGATGCAGAAAAATATTATATTCAATTTACAACCCGATGGAGGTCAGTATAGATGGACTAATAGAACAAGTCCCACACACTGCTAGAAGGCCAAATATTTTTTCAGAGCTAGATGCAGAAAAAAATTATATTCAATTTGCAACCTGATGGAGGTCAGTATAGATGGACTAATAGAACAAGTCCCACACACTGCTAGAAGGCCAAATATTTTTTCAGAGCTAGATGCAGAAAAAAATTATATTCAATTTGCAACCTGATGGAGGTCAGTATAGATGGACTAATAGAACAAGTCCCACACACTGCTAGAAGGCCAAATATTTTTTCAGAGCTAGATGCAGAAAAAAAATATATTCAATTTGCAACCTGATGGAGGTCAGTATAGATGGACTAATAGAACAAGTCCCACACACTGCTAGAAGCCCAAATATTTTTTCAGAGCTAGATGCAGAAAAATATTATATTCAATTTGCAACCTGATGGAGGTCAGTATAGATGGACTAATAGAACAAGTCCCACACACTGCTAGAAGCCCAAATATTTTTTCAGAGCTAGATGCTGAAAAATATTATATTCAATTTGCAACACTGATGGAGGTCAGTATAGATGGACTAATAGAACAAGTCCCACACACTGCTAGAAGGCCAAATATTTTTTCAGAGCTAGATGCAGAAAAAAATTATATTCAATTTGCAACCTGATGGAGGTCAGTATAGATGGACTAATAGAACAAGTCCCACACACTGCTAGAAGGCCAAATATTTTTTCAGAGCTAGATGCAGAAAAATATTATGTTCAATTTGCAACCTGATGGAGGTCAGTATAGATGGACTAATAGAATGATGCTATGCCCAAATGGTTTTACTTTACTAGGTGCAGTAAAAAAATTGGTATTCTATACACAGGTGGTGTAGCTTGCAACACAGATAGGCTACTCCACTGACTAACACACTCTGCAATAGGCCAAAAAGGATTAGCTTTGCTAGATTTAGCCAAATGCTGTGAAAAAAGCTTGCATAGCACTGGCACAAACCTGCCTGGCAAAAACTGATAGGAACTGATGTAACTTAGTCCTGAAATGGACTGCAATTACAATTAGTCTCTACTCCCACAACCTATCTATTTAAGAGCACAGACCTGCCAGATAAAAGTCGCAGGAAATGCTGTAACCTAGTCCTTAAAAGGACTGCAATCACAACTATTCCCTACTCCCAAGCTATCTGTAGATTTGTGCGAAAATTGCCTTGAAATTAACAAGGTATAGCGCACACAGCAACAGTGGTGCCGACTAACACGCAGCTGCAGCAGTGAGAAAATGGTGGCGACGGGAAAAATGGCTGGGTCTCATAGGGCAAGGACATGTGACATACACAGCCAATGACACATGCCCTTGCTTGTGTGAAAAAAAGCACTTTGCTCCGTGTGTGCGCTGTTGATAGGCTGACAGATTGCACCTCCCCACTGTAAATGCGGGAAAGAGAAAAAAAAAATGGAGATCTTCATTATTCCTGCAGAGATCCATCCCCTGCCCCTCCCCCCGCCCCGCTGTACACTCAAACTGCGTATTAACATTAATTTTCATCATTACTGAGAAAAATCCAGTTATGATTTTGGTGCACGAACAGTTATCGAACATAACCTCGAACAGCCGAATTTTTTTCAAATCGTTCGTGTTCGCCGAACGGCTCGAACACCGCCCAAAACAGCTCGAATTTGAGATTGGCGAACAGTTTGAGTCGAACAACGCTCATCTCTTCTCTTCAGGTCGCATGGGTGCTAAGCCTTGCATAGCCTGGGCATTTTTTCAGATCAATAAAGATGACCGAACTCATGTTATCGGTAACATTCGTCAGCAAAAGCTAAGTAGAGGCCAAAGAATGCATAGTTTGAGTACTTCATGCATGAACCGGCACATGGACATGAAGCATAAGTTGCAGTGGGAAGCTCACTATGCTACAATGCGGCCTAGCCGGCCGGGCCAACCACCGTCTGCCACATCTTGTGCATCCGCGGCCTCTTCATCCTCTGTGACTGGGGGGAGAGCAGCCACACCTGTTTTGGGACGCAGACCTGCCACCTCTTTACCCGCAACAGCCAGCGTGATTGGCAGGTCATCATTTTCTTTGGAGGTGGTAACACCAGCTGGTGTTGAGCGCTGTCCGACATCGATAGCACCACCTTTGGATCAAGGCAACTAACATGTCCGCCTGCATCTTCCTCACAGACCGGCAGTTTGCCGGGGACACCCTTATCAACCCCGTCTAAGCACAACAGCCAGCCCTCGGTCCCTCAGATGTGGACAAGTAAAAGACCATTTCCTCCTAGCCATGAGAAACCTAAGAGGTTGAATTTCACCATCTGCAAGCTCTTGGCTACAGAAATGCTGCCTTTCCGCCTGGTGGACACAGAGGATTTTCGAGACCTTTTGTCCGTCGCAGTGCCCCAGTACTAGATGCCCAGTCAGCACTACATCTCAAAGAAAGGTGTGCCTGTGCTCCACCAGCATGTCGCACACAACATCACCGCTTTTTTGAGAAACTCTGTGTGTGACAGGGTGCATTTCACAACAGACACTTGGACGAGTAGGCATGGACAGGGGCGTTACATGTCGCTGACTGGACACTGGGTAACTATGGTGACAGCAGGACAAGGGTCTGCTGTCCAAGTCTTGCCGTCCCCACGAGTTGTGCGTCAATCCTCTTTATGTCAAAGTTCCTCCACTGCTTCTGCCTCCTCAACCTCCTCTCGGTCCTCCACCTACACCCAAAGCCTGTCTGGTCATGCCACAAGCATTCTAACGGCGCAGAAGGGATCCTGCACACCTCGTTACTATGCTGGCAGTAGGGCTCAACGTCATCAGGCGGTTTTTACTTTGAAATGTCTGGGAAATGTGAGTCACACAGCTGAGGAGTTGTGGTCAGCTCTGGAGAACCAATTTCATGAATTGTTGTCTCCACTGGACCTGAAACCAGGGAAAGCCGTGTGCGACAATGCTGCAAACCCTGGTACGGCCCTTCGCCGGGGCAATGTCACACACGTGCCTTGTATGGCTCACGTGTTGAACCTGGTTGTCCAGCAATTTTTAGCCCACTATCCCGGACTAGATGGCCTTTTACAGAGGGCACGGTTGCTGTGTGCTCACTTCCGCCGTTCGCCATCCCGCAGCTCAGCGACTTACATCTCTACAGAAGTCGTTGGGCCTGCCACTTCACCGGCTAAAATGCGATGTGCCTCCCCGGTGGAATTCAACTCTGCACATGTTGCAGCGACTGTGGCAGCACCGACAAGCCCTGGTGCAATACGTTCTGACGTATAGCCTGGGCCAACGAGATCCAGAGGTGGGGCAAATCACGCTGGAGGAGTGGTCTCAGATCAGGGACCTATGCACCCTTCTGCACAGTTTTGAAATGGCGACGAAGATGTTTAGTGCTGACGATGCCATTATCAGCATGACTATTCTGGTGATTTACATGCTGGAGCACATGTTAAACAGAATTCGGAGTCAGGTGGTGTCACAAGAGGAGGTGGAGGAAGTAGAGGATGAGGAGTTGTATGCGGAAGGGCTAACATCTGCAAGGTCCAGACGGTCGGCAGCACCAAGGCGGCAGGCATGTGAGGGTGGGGGAGATGGTTTTACCAGGGCGCATGGTAGCAGACAAACTAGTGAGGAAGGTGCAGGAGCCCAGGAAGAAGTGGAGGACGAACTGATGGAAGACTCATCAGATGAGGGAGACCTTGATCACATTTCTGTTGTGCGATGTTGGGGGGAGAGGACATAGGAAGGAAGCATGATTGTTACCTCGCCACCAACACAACAGGGACTTGGTGCTCCTGGATGCGCAAGACACATGAGTGCCTTCTTGCTGCGCTACCTGCAACATGACCCTCGAATTGGGAGAATTAGAAATAATCCTGACTACTGGGTTGCCACACTGTTAGATCCCCGGTACAAAAGTAAATTTGCAGAAATAATTCCTGCCATAGAAAGGGATGCACGCATGGAGGAGTATCACCAGAGACTGTTGCAGAATCTTACATGTGCTTTTCCACAAAACACCAGTGGTGCACGTAGTGAATCTCACAGTTCCTACTTGCCAACCGTGGGACCGTCGGATGTTCAGCACTCAATCCGTAACAGAAACACAGTATCTGCTGGTAACATCAATTTTGCGAAATCATTTCACCACTTTTTTAGCCCATCCTTTGCAAGGCCACAGGAAACAAGAAGTTTGACACATAGTCAACGCCTAGAGACGATGGTACAGGAGTATCTCCAAGTAAACATTGAAGCCATGACTGTGTCACTGGACCCTTGCTCTTTTTGGGCTTCCAATCTGGATAAATGTCCGGAGCTCGCCACTTACGCCTTGGAGATCTTGTCATGCCCCGCAGCCAGCGTTCTGTCTGAACGTGTGTTCAGCGCTGCTGGTGGTGTGCTGACAGATAAGCGCACGCGGCTCTCCACTGATAATGTAGACAGACTCACGTTCATAAAGATGAACAAATCATGGATCCGAAACGACTTTTCTACCCCTGTGTCATCCTGGGGAGAGTAAAAGCTTGATGGTTGGTTAAAATCACCTCACCAACCGTTTTAAGCTTTCAAATTACTAATCATGTTTATCTGTATCTTGGCTGGAAAATAATTTGGGCTTTGTAGCAGTGTGCAGTAATGATTCTATTAGGCCATCTATACTAAGCTCCACCAGATTTAAAATTACTAATCATGTTTATCTGTTTCTTGGCTGGAAAATAATTTGGGCTTTGTAGCAGTGTGCAGTACTGATTCTATTAGGCCATCTATACTAAGCTCCACCAGATTTAAAATTACTAATCATGTTTATCTGTATCTTGGCTGGAAAATAATTTGGGCTTTGTAGCAGTGTGCAGTACTTATTCTATTAGGCCATCTATGCTAAGCTCCACCAGATTTAAAATTAATAATCATGTTTATCTGTATCTTGGCTGGAAAATAATTTGGGCTTTGTAGCAGTGTGCAGTACTGATTCTATTAGGCCATCTATACTAAGCTCCACCAGATTTAAAATTAATAATCATGTTTATCTGTATCTTGGCTGGAAAATTATTTGGGCTTTGTAGCAGTGTGCAGTACTGATTCTATTAGGCTATCTATACTAAGCTCCACCAGATTTAAAATTAATAATAATTTTTAGCTGCATCTAGCCCGGAAAATAATTTTGGGGCTCCTAGATGCGCAAGACACATGAGTGCCTTCTTGCTGCACTACCTGCAAAATGACCCTCAGATTGTCAGAATTCGAAGTAATCCTGACTACTAGGTTGCCACACTCTTAGATCCCCCACACTCTTTGATAAACCTTTTTATTTTAATAAAGACTAAAAAAATGGTCATTTTTGAAATTATAAGCATTAGCAGGTTAGTAGAATCTGAAATCAAACAGTTTTCAACTCACAACTTTATTCTAGGTGATGTTACATTTGCACATAGGACCCCTTGTTCGAAAGGAGCTTCTGAACTCTCTCGTCCATTGAATTTGTCAGGTTTTGGATGGTTTCTGCTTCAATTGTTTTGCATGAGGACAGAATACCCTCCCAGAGCTGTTGCTTAGATATGAACTCCCTCCCGCCATCATAGACACTCCTTTTGATGATGCTCCAGAGGTTCTGAATGGGGTAGAGGTCAGGGGAGCATGGGGGTCACACCATAAGTTTGTCCCCTTTTATGCCCATATCAGCCAGAGATGCAGATGTGCTATGTGCAGCATGAGATGGTGCATTATCATGCATGAAAATGATCTTGCTGTGGAATACACGGTTCTTCTTCTTGAACCATGGCAGGAAGTGCTGTTTGAGAAACTCCACATACATTATGGAGTTCATTTTTACCCCTTCAGGGATCCTAAAGGGGCCGACAATCTCTCTCCCCATGATTCCAGCCCAAAACATTACTCCTCCTCCTCCTTGTTGGCGCTGTAGCCGTGCTTGCGTGGGGTGTCCATCAACTAGCCATCCTCCACTCCATCCATCTGGACCATCGAGCGTTGCACGGCACTCATCCGTGAACAAAACAGTTTTGAAGTCAGTCTTCATGTATTGTTTGGCCCACTGGAGCCATTTCTGCTTGTGTGCAGTGGATAGAGGAGGTCGACATAATGGCTTACGCACAGCTGCAAACCTCTGAAGGACCCTGCATCTTGTTGTTCGGGGGACGTTGGAGGCACCAGCAGCTTCAAAAACTTGTCTGCTGCTATGACAAGGCATTTTTGCCGCTGCTCTTTTAACCTGACGTAATTGCCTGTAGGAAAGAGTCCTCAATTTGCCCTTATCAGCACGCACACGTTTGTACTGTGAATCAGCTACATACTTCTTGATTGCCAAGACACTTCATCCTGATCATCGCACAATGTTGATTGTAGTCATGCCTTGACCTAAACACTCCACAATTTGTTGCTTCTCAGCAGCTGACACATCCTTTTTCTTTCCCATTTTGGCAGAAAATGTAGGCTGCTTAATAATGTGGGACAGCCTTCTTAAATAGTCTTGTCTTTCATTGGACACACCTGCCAAACTAATTAGCACAGGTGTCTGCAATTGCTTACAGTGATATAAAGAGCCCTGACACACATCACCATCAATGAGTTTAACTGACAAACAAAAAAATTCTTACGTTATCACTCCTAAACACTTTTTGCATAATAATTTGGAACACAGTGTACATGTGCTTTTCCACAAAACACCAGTGGTTCACGTAGTGAATCTTACAGTTCTAACTTGCCAGCCGTGGTCTGTATGGAGTTGTTCAATAAAGGGCCCAAAATTAAGATAACATAGACGGGAGAGGTCTCTATGAATAGGAATTTCTAAGTATTTGATACCCTGTGAGGGCCAGGCAAAGGGAAAGTTGGACTGGATGGAATCTTGTATGGATTTGGGGAGGGAGACATCGAGGGCCTCAGACTTCGCTGCATTGATTTTAAAATTTGACCATGTAACAAAGTGATCTATTTCAGCCATAACAGCAGGGATGGATATATGTGGTTGAGTGATATATACTAGGACATCATCAGCAAATAGAGAGCACTTGTACTCGGTGCCTCCCACCTCAATCCACCTAATATTGGGGTTATGGCGAATTAATGAGAGCAGGTGCTCCGTCACTAGGATGTATAAGAGAGTGGACAGAGGACATCCCTTCCTTGTCCCATTGGTGATTATGAAAGGTGATGAAAATGTTCTGACGCGCCCCCTGGGCCTTGGGACACCCGGAGCCGGATCCTTTTTGGTGGATGCTGGTGGTTGTAGTCTCCGTGGCGGCGACCCGGTTCCGTGGCTCAGGGCGGTCAAACCAGTGGCGGAACTATTTATGTGGTTTTGATGTTTAAATGTCCGACTACGCCACCCGTGGATTGCGGTCAGAGTGAACCACCGCTGCAGGGCAGACCGCTGAGGCTGGTGTTGTGGGTGCAGCAGAGCGTAGTATAACTCCCCACGGGAGGAGTATAGCCTCAGGGCAGTGTATGCGGAGGATGGGGGTGGTGGTGCAGGGCAGCAGCAGTAACGACACGGAGTCAGTGATGCAGTCCATGGCCTTTACTCACAGTTCTTATTATCCAGACCACTTCTGCAGGTAACGGCTGCCCACGTCGTACTGTGCTCACCAGGTGAGGGGCTCAGACAACTCCCAGATAACTTTGGAGCGCTTCTCAGGACCCCTTTTGTGTGTCCTTTGTCTGGTCTTTCTTACCAACACTTCTGTCCGGCTGCCTCGGGCCTCCTCTTGGTAAACTTGGCGCCAGTTTCCCTGACCCTATGTGGTGCCTTCATAGCATGTGTAGCGAGGGGCTGCGCCACATAAAATGTCACAGCCTCCGGTTTCTAGCTAAGGGTCGTTTCCCACCTCCACTAGTTTCGGGGACCGGTCTCCTCCTTTGGCCTGACCCCTCCACGCAGGTGGATTCGGGGCGTGCGGTGGCGACTCGCCCGTCCGCACCCCTGGGATCCCTTCGTTCTTCGTTCCTGGAGCCTTCTCTGCTCCTCTTCCTTCCTTCTCCCTCTTCCAGGTCTGGGCCTCTGTTACTAGGCCTGCCTCCGGAGCAGAGCTCATGCAGAGCCCCTGCTCCTTGTCACTTCTGCTCAGACTTCTCTGCACTGAACTAAGATGGTGCCCACCTTTTATACTCCCTTCTCAATGCACCCAGGAACTGCTTCCTCCCTGCTCCTGCACTACAGGGTTCCCCTTCCTCGGTGTTCCCTCCCCCCACTCCAGCCAGGGACAGGGACTGTCGTGCCCATCTCAGGGGCATATTGGTCGCCCTGCCCCACGGCAATGTGTTGTAATGCATGCAGGTGTCGGGGTCCTGATCCACACTCCATCCTTACCTGAGAGTGAGATATCACACCTCTGGTTGAGGTGCAATACCTCTGTAGCAACCGAGCCCTCGGGGTGCTACAGTTCCATTTATCTTCAGCTTAGGTGACGTATTGCGATACAGGGCCATGATTTTGGCTATAAAAGGGTCCCCTCGACCCCTACCCCAAGCTTTTTAAGAGAATAATATATGGCGTGCCGGGGGACTCTATGGAATGCTTTCTCAGCATCCAACGAGAGTATCTAATTACAAATTTTTAACTGCATCTAGCCCAGGAAATACTTTGTGCCTAGTAGCAGTGTCTGCTAGTCAGCGGATTATCCCAGCTGTTAAGCAGGCTACACCACCTGTAGTTTGGACACTTAATTTTTTCAAAGGAAATGCTTTGGGACCCCGGGATACTCAGTGAAGAGCATCGGGAGGCACCCCAAGGCATAGGGTCTGGGACTGGCGGTAGTACGCCTTGCGGTGGACCGCCGAGCTCGATCCTTATAAAAGCTTTTTAACTGCAGCAGCTTTAGTGGACGCTACTGGAGCTGGAATTACTCCGCTGCTGGCATGAGACTTGCCCTCCAATAGATCCTTGTAAAAGGATTTAAAGTGTATTCATTCAAATTAGAGAGACAATTTAAATTAAAAAGCTTAGAGCTGCCTCCACCACAGGGGGGCTCGCTCGACCCACCAGCGGACAGGCACCAGTATTGGGAGAGGGGGGCTGGCCATCAGGGTCCACCGCAGCTCTGGCACAAACCCGGCGACACGGAGGTGGCACAGGCAGGAACGGACTGGCCGTGTCGGCTTCTCACTTTTTGGATTTTAGAAGGGCATGACATGCCTAGATCTGTGTCTCCCCCTCCTTTTACTCCTCCACCTCTTTTCTTTTCGCATGACTATATGCACTTGTCACTTTTCCATGTGTTAGTTATGTCTTCTGAGCAGTTTGTCAGCTTTTGGACACCTTTGAAGGTGTTTTCTATGTGTTTTTGTTTGCCTGCCATTGGTTTTAACGGTTTTCGAAGGTGTTCAACGAACAGTTCGCCGAACAGTTCGGCGAACACACGGGTGTTCGACGAACCAAACCGAACTCGAACACTACTCAACACTACTCATAAATGCATTCTAATATTAGAACAATATATTGTAGAAAGTTAGGATTATAAGAAAGTGTCCAGAGATGAATGATAGTGTTGCTCATTGATCCAAACTTGGGGAATATACCCTGATCCAGCCATTTTAGGGAAATAGTATCTTCAATATTTACAGTATATCTCACTAAAGACATTATAACTAACATTGCTATCAGATGTTGCTGATCACATGCTGATTTTTTTCCTAGTAAGAATGCAAAGAAAAAAAATATTTCTCATTGACTTACAGCAAGCAGAGATCCTCATACCCTACAGAAATTAAGAAAGTTTATTGGGAAATACTATAACTTTTCAGTATACAATGACTAAGTTTTATTTAGAAGACGATATTCATGAATCACATGGAAACAAAATAAGCTAGGTGTTGAAAAAAAATTGTAGTTGAACCTCCATAATTACCTCCCACATCTTTCCTACAGTAACATATTTTTCCTATGCTTTGAGTGTGGAGTTTTGCTATATATGTATGAAAACAAAAGCTTGGAATTGTTGAATCAAATATAGGCATTAACACATTTTCTTGCTCTATATGATTAGAATATAAATCATTTTGATATGACTTTTATATATTGTTTGCTCGGAATAAGCAGGTACAAAACAACAAATGTGAAAATGAGACAGAACACTGAGTAATATCGTTATATGCTAAACAGAAAACAAAACAATGTTCCAACAAATGGGTTTCATTTACACTTCATATGCTATACAGTATGTTAGCAAAGCGTAACACTATAAAAAATCCACAACATAAAACAAAACGGGTCTGACTTCAAGCTATTAACAAATGCTGTATTTTAATACAAAAGAACTATTGAATTTTCTGTTTTGTGTGTCTGACCTACAGGATAATACTTAATTTTCATAACAAAAAATGTATCTGAATACATTCCATTTGATGCACTACATGAAACTCTAATAGTTCGTCACGTCTCTTTGATATCTCATAGATACGTATCGTTTTTTCCATATTGAGCATAGCAGTGTTACAAGGTGGCAAAGTGAATATCAAGTCAAATATACAGATCCACTGTCAGAGCCCATTTGTTATCTTCAGCTAACAAATTAGAAATTAATCTTCCAAAGTCAGTCGAACACTTGGGAGAAAATGTGAGCCAATTTCACATTGTGCATGTACGTTAAGTAGACCTATGGGTCATTTTCACACTTCAAAAGAGGCTGATCTATGACTGGGAATCTCTCTGTAGCAGGAGGTAGATCAGTAGATGAAACTGCAATGTCTTTAGTTACATCCTTACCTATTAAACAGACTGTATTGTAGCAGTTTTCATAGAGAAGCAACCACTGTTATTGTTGTGTCATGGCCTCCAATCATTTATAGAAGCCAAGTGAATGTTCCTGAGGAGCATGCTCTCTAACACAATTAATGGAACCTGTTGTTTATAATAGGAATAAAAAAAAAGCTTTTTTATCTTTTGCATTATATTTTAGACCAGTTGTCTAATTTCTATTTTTATTTGAATGTCCATTTTAATACCATTTAATCCAATTACCAATACTCCTGCAGTGCTAATGTCATATTAAAAGTGCTTTACTCAAGGGCATAAGTACAGTGTTGCAATCGCACCTGGGTCCTGGAGATTATGGGGGGACAAAAGTAAAATTTTCCCCATATGAAAAGACCATTACAATTAAAAGCTATTGTCGTGGGGGGGCTCCTATGGAGATTTTACATTGAAGCTCATAAGCTTCAAGTTCTGCCATTGGCCACACCCCGCCCAGTATGGGACTTTGATCCAGACTGTTACATGATTGTTGATAGAGATGCATCTGACCAGACTCATCCATCCACGATCTCAGTCGAACTCTTGACTTGGCCCAGAGGTGTTGAAAATATTTGTATCTTTGACTCAGGTGAAATGAGAAGGGGGCATCTGTGAGGGTGGTGAGGATGGCATTCCACTCCTCTAAAAGCTCCTGACGTTATTAGATGTATTATTATGTATTGAATTCTTTTGTTATCCTTCTACGGCTGCAGTTCCTGTACAGTTGGGTATGACAGGGTTAACTGTAGGATGATTGAGAATCCCTGAGTTAGTTGCATAGGAAATCAGTGAAGAAACAGAAGAGGACAAAGGACTCACTCTGGTCAAGGTGATCATCACCTGGGGTGTGTGTGTGGATGAAGAGTGCAGAAAAGCAGAGAAAGAGAGGAAGCTTCTAAGAAGAACTCCATTGGTGGCAGTTGAATACTCTTAGCAGGCAGGTTGGGGAAGGTTATGTACAACCAGAAACTAAGGGACTCTGGGGAATAGAAAAGTGTCAGCCAGGTCTTGGAAGCTGCGGGTCCGAGAAGAGATTCAGCAAGGCTGGAGGCATACTCAGTAAGGTGGCAGCCACAGGAGCATCATTATGTGATTCCCGAAAAGTGGGTTGAAAGATAGAGGTCACTGGAAAAGCTCAGCTAAAGTGTCTCTATATTTAGAAAGGTTGAAAGTCTCTAACATGTTCTGCAAATCACCAACTGTGCCACGTAAAATATTTATTGAAGACATTCCACTATACTGTATCCAAGAGAAAAACATCTGCATCTCCTGCTGTTCTTGGAGTGGTGTGTATGGGTGAGTAACTTGCTTTCCGTGCCCCGGCCTGCTACAGAAAAACAGGGTCCTGGTTCTATATGCATGTGTGACGATGCATCGGTTAAGGATACCTCCCAGTTCCTTTGGTTGGCCACGAAGAGCACAACATTGACTCCCTGAGAACCAACGATAAGGTGTCCACATCAGCTCTTAAAAACAAAGTCCTTTTTACAAACAGGCAATCTTATTTACAGAGAATAGCGGGAGCTTAGTTTGCCATGTTATTCTCTACAAAACAGAGGCAAATTCCGTTTGGTTATAGACAGCATGCTGACTCGTCTCTTCTCAGACTCGTAAGACCCTCTTCTCAGACCCGTAAGTTCCAATACCTGGCTGTCACATTTTTGTAGTTCCCAGAGACCCTTAGAGACCCTAACAAAGTTGCTGGATGTTCGTTCCTTTTCCTCACCTGCTGAGAGTAATCCACTGCCACAGATGTAGTTCTTCTTAGATGTTCTCTTCTTTCCACTGCTTTTCTACTGACTTCTTCAACATATACACACCCAGGTGAAGATCACCTTGACCAAAGGGTGTCCTTACTTCTTCCCTTGCCAACACTTAACTGAATTTCCTATCTCTGAAACTACCCAGAGATCCACCAATCCTCTTCCCGACTATGGGCCCAGCCCTAAAGTACTCCCTGTGATACCCAACTAAACAGGAACTGCAGCCACAGGAGGATTACACATACAAACAGTACATTTATAATAACAGGAGTTTTCCAGAGAGGTGAAACGTCATCCTCTCCACTCCACACGTATGCGGGCCCTTGTTTTTAATTTACTGTACTAAGCACATTTGGGGGTATTACAGCCTCCTTGGTCTGTTCATCTTTAACTGCTCAGCTTTCCACAGGCAGGCTTTAAACACAGTTAGGCACTGGTCCTGCTGTGCTCCCATCTGCTTTGAGGAAGGGATGGCGCATAGCGAAGAGAGTCAATAGAGTTAGGGACCATCATGATTGGGTACACCTTGTTGCAGGGGGGTGGCTTTAATGTTTTTTGGTACAAAAAAAAGTCAACTAAGCACCCTGTTTTACATGTGTGACTGTTTGATTAGTGCAGTGTGCACACACATTATGTTTTTATTCTAGGTTATATTTGTTTAATAGTCACAGCTTACATGTACTTCTTCATTCTACAGTTATACTAATAGGTTTGTGGGCCTTTGTTTTTGGTTTTCCATTACCAATAGTAGAGACTGCTGGGGGTTTCTGGAGTCCGACCAGAAAAAGCATGATGATTGCTGGGATAGCTCCATTTAAATAAGTGTTTGTCTTGTGAGACAAACTCATTAAGGCTTCAATGGAGTTATAGCATAAAAGCCAAGATGGTAAAAAGAGCACTAATATATCATCCTTTCCCCCATATCATATTATCAGCAGTACATGTCTTGTTTACACTGTACAATGTGTTGACAAGAAAAATGGCCCCAATCCATTAAGATTGGCATTGTGCTTATAACGCATACACACATACGTATACACTCAAGTACAGGACGCACATACAAACACAGGGTAAAGGACCGTAGGTCACATAATGGTCACATGATTGTGATGTCACCAAAGCTACTGCTGCACTTTTAACCAAAGAAACTTCAGTGATAAAGTAAAACTTGCATTTTCAGTACACTTTCTTCTTGAAACTGTTGGGGGCTTTAATGGAGAGGGGGACCCTGGGCAATTGTCCAGTTTGACTCCCCCTGAAGACAGGCCTGCCAAAAACACACACCCAACTTAATCTGTCACTTTATTCAGAGGCATAAGGGTCACAGAGGGTGCAACTGAGCCTTTGAAGTCAGGGGGCTCGCCACACCAGTGTCGGTTTTAGCTGAATATGCAACCTCTGAAGCACATTCAGCTGAAGTGTATTGCGGTATTGCAGTGCAGAGAGCAGCCGGCTCCCTGCACCACATAGCTATAAAGGCCTCAAGCCAACCTGAGGCCAATATTTGATGTTGATGTTCCCCTTGAAGGCAGTACATGACATCACCGCCATGTGCTACCAGATATTATTACAGGATGAGTGACATTATTATAGGATAGGGGTCAGGACAGGGAACATTATTACTAGATGGGGGGACATTATTACTGGACGGGAGCCAGAACGAAAGATATTATGACAGGATGGATGACATTATTACAGGATAAGAGACACTATTACAGGATTGAGGCAAGGATAGGGGACACTATTACAGAATGGGGGCCAGGAAGGGGGATATTATTACTGGATGGGGTCCAGGACAGGAGACATTATTACAGATAAAGGGACATTATTTCAGGATGGGTGAATTAGATGAGCCAGTGGTACATTCAGTATGTGAATTGAGAAACTTAGCTATTGTGTTTGTCTTCTTCATACCTAGGAACCCTTGGCACTTCTGAGAGGGCATGCTGTTATCAAGGCTCATCATCCATCACAGATCTATATAAAGGGACTGTTTTTGGAGGCGTTTCTGGGAGTGAGAACTTATCAGTACGGATTGGGAGGTCTGTGGATCAATCATGAAGCACTGAGTTTGGAGGAGACATGGATAAATCCCGCAAAATGGATTTTAATAATGTTCTGGATTTGGATATATGGACTCTTTATCTGCCTTTTGGGAAATAAGGGTATAGGTGTGTCATGGCACTAAATGTGTGCTATGTCCGTATTTTTTGGAATAATGGTTAGCTGACGATTTGAGTGTGGGGTTTCGGGATTTTGGTTATACAACATATGAGGGCATGCGTTTGGATTTATGTTGCAACATAAAGAACATTTGGATGGTATGAGGATCTCATGCTGGGAGATTTAGAATTAAATTTCTTGGATATGGTATCTCACATATATAGATAATCATAGGGTAGAGGTATGCGGGGGACCCGATGTGATGTGTTCGTATCCAGGTAGAGGATACTAATTTTCCCCTCGCATGTATTATAATGCTGTGAGGATAGAATTATGGGTCTTTTATTGGAATATTAAGACAAATAGTGGAATTTAAATATCCGCTTTATGATAACATTTATGTGGTTTTCTTTAACGAACTTTGAGGTTATGACCCATATTAAAATTGTTGCTGATAAGTATGTTTCCTGGATGCTTATCACATTAACATGGATTGGTGTCCCTTGCGTGCGTTGTGCACTGTGAAGAATGCTTTATGGTTGGAGATACGAGACTGGGGATTCAGCTTCCCTGGTTACGGCCAGGGTTGCTGTGACATCACTTCCTATATTAAGTGCGCATGCCCGGGCGTCTGTTATGGCGCCGATTAAAAAGTATCATCTTGGACGTGCTCTCCTGTGCCTATGGCGTGTCGGCACTACCACCGGTAATTAATTGTTTTAATTGCATGGGCTTATATACACTGGGATACCTTTTGTCTTACACATAATTTCCCTGATGAAGCTGTGGTTCACAGCGATACGCGTGGGGCTTATTATCTGATTCACAGGTCTTAGCATCTGATCCACATATGACCCTTGGTGATATGGCTATTTACATGCAATGATTGTGTTTATCATATGACCCACACTTGACTTTTGGGTGGTGATTTGGTTATCCCTATGCAATGATTTGATTGGAGTTTGGTTTATTCCGACTATGTAAAAAAGATATATATATGTAATCTGTCATATGCATGGTTTGGTTCATGGCATGGGCTGATATATATTAGAGGTTTGTGATTGGGATTGTATGGTATACATTGAGAATTAGCTGGATATCATTATATATGTGAGACTCTGTATAAGAGTTATTTGCATTGATAATATTATCTTATGGCATGCCAGAGCTAACATTTATTATTATTATTGGGATTCCGTATATATGCACCTTGTAATCAATTGTATATGATTATTATATGAACTTATATTATGTATTAGATTTGTATTTTGCATACGGTTAATCATGTATTGTGGATTTTGGGTGTTGATGATCATGTGTGTAGTTTTTTAGTGTTTTTAATAAGTGTAATAAAGCTTGTAACTTTTATTAATTAGTGTATTGAGGTGTGCGCATTTCTAAATACACTGTGTGCAGAATTATTAGGCAAGTTGTAATTTAGAGGATTATTTTTATTATTGATCAACAACTATGTTCTCAATCAACCAAAAAAAGACTCATAAATATCCAAGCTTAATATTTTGGAAGTTGGAGTGTTTTTTTTTTTAGATTTGGCTATCTTAGGAGGATATCTGTTTGTGCAGGTAACTATTACTGTGCCGAATTATTAGGCAACTTAATAAAAACCAAATATAATCCCATCTCACTTGCTTATTTTCACCAGGTAAACCAATATCAGTGCCTGACATGTAAAAACAAAACAAAACAAAAAAAAAATTAGTGATCAATATAGCCTCCTTTCTTTATGATGACACTCAACAGCCTTCCATCCATAGATTCTCTCAGTTGCTTGATCTGTTTTCGATCAACATTGCGTGCAGCAGCCACCACAGCCTCCCAGACACTGTTCCGAGAGGTGTACTGTTTTCCCTCCCTGTAGAACTCACATTTTATGATGGACCACAGGTTCTCTATGGGGTTCAGATCAGGTGAACAAGGGGGCCATGTCATTATTTTTTCTTCTTTTAGACCTTTACTGGCCAGCCACGCTGTGGAGTTGTTGGATGCATATGATGGAGCATTGTCCTGCATGAAGATCATGTTTTTCTTGAACGATACCGACTTCTTCCTGTGCCACTGCTTGAAGAAGTTGTCTTCCAGAAACTGGCAGTAGGTCTGGGAGTTGAGCTTCACTCCATCCTCAACCTGAAAAGGTCCCACAAGTTCATCTTTGATGATACCAGCCCATACCAGTACCCCACCTCCACCTTGCTGGCATCTGAGTTGGAGTGGAGCTCTCTGCCCTTAACAGATCCAGCCTCTGGCCCATCCATCTGGCCCATCAAGAGTCACTCTCATTTTATCAGTCTATAAAACCTTTGAAAAATCAGTCTTAAGATATTTCTTGGCCCATTCTTGACGTTTTATCTTATGTTTCTTGTTCAAAGGTGGTCGTTTTTCAGCCTTTCTCACCTTGGCCATGTCCCTGAGTATCACACACCTTGTGCTTTTTGATACTCCAGTAACGTTGCAGCTCTGACATATGGCAAAACTGGTGGCGAATGGCATTTTGGCAGCTTCACGCTTGATTTTCCTCAATTCATGGGCAGTTATTTTGCGCCTTTTTTGGCCAACACGACCCTGTTGGCTATTTGCCATGAAACGCTTGATTGTTCAGTGATCATGCTTCAAAAGTTTGGAAATTTCAAGACTGCTGCATCCTTCTGCAAGATATCTCACAATTTTGGACTTTTCAGAGCCTGTCAAATCTCTCTTCTGACCCATTTTGCCAAAGGAAAGTAAGTTGCCTAATAATTAAGCACACCTTATATAGGGTGTTGACGTCATTAGTCAACACCCCTACTCATTACACAGATGCACATCACCAGATTTACTTAATTGGTAGTTGGCTCTCAAGCCTATGCAGCTTGGAGTAGGACAAGATGTATAAAAAGTATCATGTGTTCAAAATACTCATTTGCCTAATAATTCGGCACACAGTGTATGTACCTTCTTGTTTCTTTGTTCCTTGATATTGTGGTTGGGTACAATATGACACACCCTAATTTATGATTGGGGTTGTGCATCCTTCTTTTTGAGTTTGAACATTATTTCAGGATGGGAGACATTATAAAAGAAAGGATCCAGTATGGGGGACATTATTACAGGGCAAGCAACATTATTACAGGATGGGTGAAATCATTACTGAATTGGAGATATTATGTCTATGGGGCAAGGATGGGGGACATTATTACAGGACTTGAGACATTATTACAGAACAGGGGCCAGAATGGAGGCTATTATTACAGGGGTCAGTGCATTTGACGCACCTGCTGTTGGAGACCCGGCTCCAGATTATACACTGGGGGCCACAGTACTCTAGTTATGTCACTGGTTTTATTGCCACTTGATAAAAGGGCATTTTTCGATAAATTCCAGTCAACCACAAGCAGTTAAAATGACAAACTTATAGTAAAGGCATAGCTGATATATTTTTTCAAGGCCGTGTCATATTGGCAAGTGCCACACTGTCATTTGTATCTCTTGGATCTAAACGGTTATGCTTACATATTTTCTTAGTCATATCTGCATTACTAAAACAATCTCATCATAATATAAGGCACAGAGTCAATGACTGGAATAGTTCAGTGCATTATTGTGCTAATTCAACTCATTATCACATCAGCTTCCAACATCTGTACTTTGGCACTTAGGAGAAAACTTCTCTTTGACCTTGGGAAAGTCAGACAAGTTCTTGATGCCATCATCAATACAAAGTAAATGTTCAGGCATAAGTTCATTGTGTTTTTATAGTTCCATGTTATACAGTGAGGCACACAATGACACAAAATAATTTCCCAGCAGACACAGTCAAATATCTACATTATGAAAAGAAAGAACCTTGGGAGAGAAAATTGGATGCTAATAGCACCAGTTAATTACTGATTGTTTTGAGTCAGGATCATTGGAAGAAATGGCTTATTTTCACAAATAACATTCCTCTCTGTATTTAGTTCATCCATATGGCACTTACCATCTGCTCCATCAGATTTCCTTTTTTCTCTTATCCTTGTTTTATGTTTCCGCTACACCATTTCTTTGCAGATCTGGAATCTTGCTGATATCTACTAATTTAAATAGCCTTGTGTTTAAGAGTCCAAATAATATCACAGCAGACAGGTTCAGGTAGGTTAATCTTATTAAAGAAATAGCACCTGCTAACTGGGCTTCAAAGCACAATACTATGCACTTTTCTTGACTATATTTTCACTGGCGTATTGTTATGCAAGTTTTGGATATGCATAAAATATATTAGGAATAGAAGTCTGAATGAGTGTGCATAACTTTAAGTGAACATTCTTTATATTGCAATTAACTGGGGCATTCCCATAAAGTACTTTTATTACCAATCTAATGGATAGGTGAAAAAGAGCTGATCATTGGGGCACTACTGCTGGAACCTCCACTGATTACTAGAATGGGTGGTCCCGAGCTGTGGATTCCTCCTTAGTAAAGTTTGAAAAAGACTTGGTGGTCATGTCTATGCAATCCGTGTACTGTCACTTTTTAATATATTGTAATACATAGGAGAAGTTGTGCAATTTTCTTTTTTTTCTCACAAGAAAATCACTGATGAAACATTGATATTAAAAACTGACACGAGCAAAATCTGCTGAAAATCTAATCCTCAACATTGATGAAAATTGGTCCATTTTCTTCACGAACAAGATAAAAATGCATGGCTGAATGATCCCTAAGATATAGGCATAAAAATCTTATGCTATGTTCCCATGATGAGTATTTGGTGAGTTTTTGATGTTACAGATTTTCTGTAAAATTTATGCACCCATTCCGTAAATTAGTTTACTTGCGTTTAAGTGCTTTATTACATGCATTTTTATCGTGTTTTTGACAGGTTTTTTTTGCCTCTTTTTGGTATGTCATGTGTTAAGTAAGGCTGCTTTCAGATTTGTGAATGAGCTCTAAGTGAAACTGCAAACAATGATTTTTTTTGTCATTTTTCCATATTTTTTGCGTGTTCTTTGCTTTTTTTATATTGTAGCATTTTTTCATACATTTTTCTATAAAGCTTTGCTATAGAATTAAAAAAAAGTCTGAATAGAAAAAAATTCCACTTAAATCTTTTGTAAGCTGCACATTAAATTCTTACGTTCCATTTGCCTAAACCGCCACATACCACAACACAGATTGCTGGTGGACTTTTAGTTCTGTATGAGGGACTGTGACATGATGACTGTGAAGGGCTGCAAGAGTGTACAAAGTGACAAGATACTGCATGACATTGTTGCCACTGCGAGGTGACCATCACAAAAAAAGTTAGCTACACTGATAAGATAGTGACCCAGAAACATAATGTGGGGATATTGCTGAAGAAAGCCCTACATTCTGTTTTATAAAGTGTCAAACCCTTGGTACTTTAATATCCTTATAATGTTACATCAGAGTGATGGTAGGCTGGGTTCACATATGTCCAGTGCTATGTTGTCATTTCCATCCGTTGTTCAACAAAAAAGAGTAGTGACTAGCGTCAATGACAGACAGTGAGGAAGAGAAGTCAGATGACCCGGGGTCAGTACCAAGAGCACAAGTAGAAACACAAGGGAAATGACAAAGGCGTAAGTCAGGTCATACTCCGGGGTCAAAATACCAGGAGATAGCGGATCAAAGCAAAAGCACAAGACGAAGGGATAGCCAGAACATGGTCCAAGGTTTAGACAGTAGAAGATCAGAACTCAGCACAACAGAATCAGGCAAACACACACCAAGAAGCACAAACTACGTCCGGCAGAGATCAGATGCAAAAAGCTCAGTTAAATAGCTTGGGCAATCTCCAGAACAGATAACCTGGAGAAAGTCCCGCATCTTCCAGTCACAGATTGGACGGCAGAGCTGTCAATCAAAACACCGGGAGCTCAGCATGCCTATCACAAGATTTGACGGCCGAGCTGTCAATCAAAACAGTGACAAGTCAGCATGACCCAGTTTTCATAGGACAGCAAAACAATCACTCATTGAGCTGAGGAATTGTGACAGCCAGATGGAAATTGATGGAGGGGATCATACCCCTTTGTCCAAAACATCAGTTTTTGCATCAGACAGATGTAGGCGCCGGTTCGGTGGCCTGATCACAACATTTCATATAACATCATGATCCAGCCCCAATAAATGTGTTTTTTTTAATGTTTTTTATCAGCTATTTTGTGTTGCATTGAACCAGGTTTAAAAAACTGCTGATGCAATCAGTATGTGAACCAAGCCTTAGCCACATTAACCTGGCAGAATTTTTCTCACAATGCCTTAATATGTCTTTTCGTGATTGTTACAGCAGCGACTGGTATATCACTGTTTCTGATTATATATTTATAGATCCGTTTCATTATTATTGTGCGCATTTAAAACTTCAAGAGCTGTACAGGAAATTCATCAAGTCGATAGAACTACTAGTGTTGGCTTCCTTGCATACAAAAATGTCTTGTTGTCAAGAGAAGCAAAGAAAGTGGTGAATATTTATGATTAGCTAGCAGTCTCATACGATGATAATATTGTCAGTAACAAGGACTATAGCGATTTGTTCTACATAGAAAAATAGATCAGAATAATTCCATTCTTCAAACCCATATTAAGCTTGTACTTGGTTTCCCTGTTTTTTTCCTTTACAGTAGCTTAATTGGATCCCGACAAGGTAAAATATGAGATTCTGTACAGATATGTCTTCTGATAAATGATGATCTCTGGAATTGAGACAGCATTACCCTGTATAGACCAGTCTCTGGAGACCCAGTAGAAGTATTTGAGTCATTGATAAGGAAGTGAGAACCTTCAACTGCATTTGTGTATTATTAAACACAAGCACGAGTGTCCTGGGAATGCTGTCTTTGAGCCAGTACGATATGAGAAGACTCATCATTCAGCACACACACAACGTCAGACTCATTCCCAAGTTGCCAAATTGTGATTTATTTTTAAACTGCTCATATGTGGAAAAAATTAATTTACTGGCTTTTGAAAATCCACAACAAGTATAAAACTGGTATTTTAAAGTGCAAAGCAGGCAAATCATTCTAAAGATTTAACCAAGGATATAACCTTGAATAATATTAAGGGGGGTTTAACCACCTGTCAAAGATGGGTCTTAACTATCTGACGATTCATGAAAATTAGCTCACTTGCAGACAGTTCAGTTGTAAGATGTATTTTGCTGACTTTTGCAGTGTTATAGGTGCTATTTTATAGGTTTTTTTATGTTAATTTATATAGTGCCAACATATTTTGCAGCTCTGTACAGAGATTGTCATCACTTACATTGGTCACTTCACAAATGGAAACTAATCTAAATTCTACCATGACTGGATTCTGATTCAAACCCAGGATCCCAAAGGTAACATAAATATCCACTGAACCACTCAAAGTAACAGTGCTAACCACTGAGCCAATGTAATATTTAATAGGAAATATTGTACTCTTTTGCTGCTGTCGAAAGTTAATGTGTCTTGATTGTGCCTTGACATCCCAAGGCTTTGGCTTATTAGGATGTGTCAAAACCTACAATCAACTCATACAGCTCTAAATCATCTTTGCTTGTCTTGACAGTCAACACATTGCAAACAATTGTACATAGCTGCATAAAAATATTATAACAGTCCAAATATGCAACAAATTAATGTGGAATCTAAATATGGACACCACATAAAAATGGGCCCTTGTGCAGAACTTGTGTCTGGGACCCCCTCCATAACGCACCACCCATGTATGCCTATGCAGATTAACATAAACATTCCCATTAGGCTCACATATATAAAATAGGCACATGTTAACCCATTATACACACATTAACCCATTGCACAGTCAAACCTATAGAACCAGATGATGTGAGTTTTAACAAAAATGCTTCCATACATCATCTTGTTGCATATCATGTGATCATGTGATATCATATCATCATCTTTTTCTTCTCCATCTGATGAATTATATCATGCTGACTACTTATCACGAATAGACTGAGTTTGCCACTGAAATTTATTTGTCTCCTTGGTTTTTTAGCATGTCCACACACTATGCACCCGAGCAACAATCAATCAAGGAGTGCAACACAATACTCAGACTGGCCATCGGCTCTCTCTACCCGAGCATGACAGCATGTATTTCCATGCATTTATAACCATTTACTTCAAGTGTCTCTCTGGGCCCAGTATATATCCCATAGATTCCATATCGATCTATGACGTTCCAGTGTGTTGTTTAGTATGGCTGTAAGATATTCCATACCTCTAATATCCTGTATTCTCAGTTGTAGTTCATTAAATGAAGGATTCTGGGTTGACTTCCACTTACAAGCAATCAGACATCTAGCAGCAGTTGTCATATGTAGCAGAAACTCTGAACTGAAAATTCAACTTTTAGCAATAAGTTTAGGCTAATGTCCTATTCATTCGTATTTGACACAGACACCATTTTCCTGAAGCCCACAGCTAGATGAATGTTCGCAAGTGCCCCCCGCTGTTAGGACAGCGCTGGCGCAAAGTTTAAAACAATTGTGGTGCCCCTGCTGGTCCAGTCGCCACAGAGGTACTGCATCTCACCCAGAGGTGTGGTACCCCACTCTCAGGTAAGGACGAAATACTACCTGGGACCCAAACAGCCACATCCAACACTACACCATTCCAGACCAGCAGGAGGGGCAAGATGCACTGATCCACTGCTGAGCCCTGTCCCTGCTTGGAAGGGGGGGAACCAAGAGAGGGGGAACCATCTAGTGGGTGTGGGTGGAGGAAGTAGATCAGGGGAGAACCATCAGTAGGAGTATAAGAAGGAGGGGAACCATCTAGAAGGAGTCGAGTCCTGCTCAGGAGAGCAGTGTAGGAGGGTCCAGGCTTCTGGCTCCAGTGCTTGGAGCAGGAGTTGAGTGGAGAGAGAGGAGTCGGGCCTAGTCTGAGAGGCCCAGGAGGAGAGACTGAGAGAGGATGGGAGCAGAGGGAAGGCTCCAGAGACAGAGGGGATACCGAGGCACGGTGAGTGCAGGAAGCCACCCGTGCACCCGAATCCACATGGACATGGAGGGATCAGGCTGCAGAAGGGGACCAGCCCCTAACTAGTGGAGAACAACCAGGCTCAGCTAGATAACCAGAGGCTGCTGCATTTTCATGGTGTTGCAGCCAACATCCACAATTACATCGCCGAAAAGGTGGCCGCATAGGGTCCAGGGGACTGCACGTCGCCCGACAAGGCCCAAGGCCACTGGCTTGGGACACTGATTGTGAGGCGCAGGGCAGGAGGGCGAGAGCCAGCTCTGGGAAGACGACCAGGAAAGGTACATAGAACGGGGTCCCATATATGTACTCCTGAGATACTTGAGAGATTGCTGAACCCCTTCCCCGGAGGACACAGGACGACGTGGGAGGTTATACACTGGCCCTTGTAACCTGGAGAATTGAACAACTGTGAGTTAAACCTGAACACTGCACCCCACTGTGTCCTTGAATTATTGCTGCCCCATCACCAGGCCTGCATTACACAGCACCAATAACATTTACCTCATAAAATCACCATCTACTGCCCTGGAGCTTAGCTCTGCCTGTGGAGAGCTGAACCAACTCTGCTGCATCACCATCAGTTCCAGAGGATCTGCACCACAGCGGCGGCCCCATATAGCTGCATACCACAGGTGGCGTCACGAACATTATCTCTATAAAAACTTTATTCCCTTTTACTTTTCCCCTTTAATTGACTGCCCTGGGTCACGGACCGGGTCACCGCCACCGTGACATCCCCAGCACCGACCGGCCCAGCTACAGAGTACCCCATGGCCCCAGGGGGCAGGTCACGATAATAAGATATGGACAGCAGAGGCAGGCGGAGGGGCTGTGGCAGAACCGAAGACCCTACCTTCAAGTCCCGCCCCACAGTCCTGCCCCAATGCAAGAAGAGCTTATTGCAACCAAACTCCCAATGATAATTAATCTCCTGAGAAAGAAGTGTGTCAACTTCAAAACGCATCAATAATAAAAACTACTTCAATTATTGTGTATCCTGGATCTTCTCTGTCGAACTCCACCAGCAGCGTGGAAAATTCCACTTCACTTCCCATTTCTTTCCTACTTGACCCTGCGATCTGTGGATCTGATGCAGCTGATTCTGTCAAAATCTTGGAATTGCTGTGCCTCCACACAACTTCACCAGGTGAGCAAATACTCCTCTACTTTCCATTTATTCTCCTCGGATAAGACCCTAAAGCACTTTCTGCTCCCCATCTCCTGCTATAAATATATTCATGAGCTCTGTATAACCTTGCCCTCACCACTGATTGGCAGTTTTCTATGTACACTGTAAATGGGCAGAAAGCTGCCAAACAGTGGTTGGGGTCGGGGTTATACAGAGCTCAGCATTCAGAAAACTGGTAGATTTGCATCAGAGAATACATTGGTTTTATTAAAATGACAGCAAGCAGCTCAGTAAACGACAAATCACTCGATTCAGGGTCTCTGCCTCTACATTAAGCTGTCCTCAGTTGGGGTAACAAAAGCCTTGTGACAAATTCCCTTTAAGGTTGTGTGCCCACGATGAGTTTTTAGTGTGTATTTTCTGCTGCTTCAAAAAGGCAGCGTCTTACAGTTCCAGGAAAGTGAATGGGATTTATAAAACTCTCATGCCCACCGTGCTTCTTTTTTTAATCAGCATAAACTGACCTGTGATTCATGTTTCAAATCCACAACATGTCAATTTCTTTTGCGGGTACACTGAGTTTTTGTGCAGATTTTTCCCATACACTTGCATTAGATGTAAAAAATCCGCAAGTAAAAAACACACAAGCGTTTTTAGTGCGTTTCCTCATCTGAAATGCATAAAAAACACATGTAATCTGAACCTAATTATATCAATAAAGTTTTTTCAAAGTCAAATAACAGGAAGTATCAAAAACAAAACAGCTTTATTTATAACATGCCAAATCAACAAAAGACAAAATCGCAGAGTCAAAAAATGCATGTAAAAAAAGCACTCAAAAACGCAGTGAAAAAATGCAGCTAGGGATGAGTGAACCCAAACTGTGAAGTTTGGGGTTCGTACCGGACACCTAGTGTCCTGTACTGAACTCCGAACACAGACTTATACCTGGAAGTACGTTTTACTGTTCGGGTTTGGTACCATATAAAGTTTGTTGAAAGGCTTCAGCGTAGCCAATCCACAAACTTTTAGGCTGTGGGCACTTTCGGAGCCATCATAGCCATGCCAAGTGATGTGATTGGCCGGCGCTTTTTATTTTTAAATATGGGGTTAGTAATGGGGGTGTTTGATAGATGCCTCTCCATTACTAACCAGTGGGCTTGATGCCAGCTGACATTACACAGTTGACATCAACCCCAAAAACTTTTACCCCGATTGCCACATCATCAGGGCAATCCGGAAGAGCTGAGGCTATGCGCCAGAATCGGTGCATCTAATTGATGTGGCATTCTAGGGTGGCTAAGAGCTGGTCTTATAAGGCTGGGAAGGAGCCAATATCCATGGACCTTCCCAGCCTATTAATATCAGCCCCCAGCTGTATGTTTTGTCTTAGCTGGTTATTAAAAATGGGGGGGGGGGGGGGGCCCACATCATTTTTTTTAAGGGTCTCCCCTATTTTTAATAATCAGCAAAAGCACAGTAGACAGTTGCGGACTGATATTAATAGGCTGGGAAGGTCCATGGATATTTGCTCCTTCCCAGTATAATAAGACCAGCTCATAGCTGTCTGCTTTCTCTTGACTGGTTATTAAAAATAGGGAGGACTCCATGTTGTTTTTTTCATTTATTTATTGGTTAACAAGTACAGTAAACTATACACGCTAGGCACTGCTCCACTCCTCCACTTGGACCTCCGCCTCCTGGGTCAAGATTATTATTTTTTATTATATTTTTTTATTCTATATTATTTTAAGTAGTTTCCCTATCCACATTTGTTTGTAGGGCAATTGTCCTGCTTTCACCCCCATTTTGTTTCCTTTTTGAGCCCCCTAACCCTTACTATGACCATTTTACAGCCATTTTACAGCACCAAAGTTCAGGTCCCCATTGGCTTCTATGGGGTTCGCATTCAGGGTCAAGTTTGGGTCAAGTTCTGGTAACTTAACCGAACTTTGGACTAAATTTCGGCCAAACCTGACGAACCCGAACTTCCACGGGTCCGCTCATCCCTAAATGCAATCTATTTTACTTAACGTATTTTTTGGACTATAAGACACACCTAGGTTTTAGAGGAGGAAAATAGAAAAACAATGTAATAAAAAAATGTGGTCATGATGCCCTGCTATGGGGGAGGGGGTCTGCTACTGACACTGGTATAGGGTCAATGTCCACCAATTCTGTTAATATCCTCCATCCTAGTACATCGCCCTTTCTTACTGTTATGAGTGGCCCCCATCCCCATCTTGGTATGCATGGCAGCCCAATCCACCATCCTGGTATGCATGGCACCCCAATCCACCATCCTGGTATGCATGGCACCCCTCATCCCCATCCTGGTATGCATGGCACCCCTCATCTCCTTCCTGGTCTGCATGACACCCTTTATCCCCATCCTGGTATGCATGGCACCCCTCATCCCCTTCATTGTATGCATGGCACCCCCTGATCCCCATCCTGGTATGCATGGCACCCCTCATCCTGGTTGCATGGCCCCTTCATCCTGGTTACATGGCACCCCTCATCTCTCACCCCTCTTCCTGGTATGTATGGCACCCCTTTATCCCTCTTCCTGGAATGCATGGCCACCCTCATCCCTCTTCCTGGTATGCATGGCCACCCTCATCCCTCTTCCTGGTATTCATGATCCCCCTCATCCCTCTTCCTGGTATGTATGGTCCCCCTCATCCTTCTTCCTGATATATATGGTCCCCCCCTTCCTTTTTCCTGGTATGCATGGTCCCCCTCATCCTTCTTCCTGGTATATATGGTCCCTCTCATTCTTCTTCCTGGTATGTATGATCCCCCTCATCCTTCCTCCTGGTATGTTTGGTCCCTCTCAGTCTTCTTCTTGGTATGTTGGTATGCTTGGCACCCCCCATCCCATGCTGCACACAAAAAATAAATATTAGTTCTACTCACCTTTCTTCCCTGTGTTCCAACGCTGTGTCTTCCTCTGCAGTCAGCACTGATCTCAGTGTGAGCCGCACATATTGATTCATGTTCTTTAGTAGCGGGCACAGTGTAAGCTGCAGCAGGCGGCTCCTGCCTCCTGTGCCCGCTCCACCACCACTGCCGCTTCCCCACACCACCCACAGCCACAGACACCATATAGTCCATATACATTTGGACTATAAGATGCACCCCCCACTTTCCTCCAAAATTTTGGAGGAAAAAAGTGCGTCTTATAGTCCGAAAAATATGGCAACATGATGCACAAAACCTCACCAAAAGCTTATTATGGGAACATAGTCTAAATAGTTCTATAGTCGAGTGAATATAACATTAGACCTAAAACAAATTCTAATAAAAGGTCTGTGAAAAGTTTTTGTCTCTACCAAGTGTGCAGATCAACATGAAAAAGTCAATCAAAATCTTCCAACCGAAAGTGCGTTATTTTCAAGTTGGTAGTCAAAAACCTTCAAAATCGAACAAAGTCTCATAACTTTCTTATTTCTAAGCGTACAACAATTATTTATTCATCAAACTTATGGTTTTTATGGTCAATGAATACATTTAAACCAACATATTTTGCTTATGGGATCAAAATGGTGACCAACAGTGAATAATATTGGTACAATACCTATTATTAGGTCTAAATATTTACGCAGCATTTCGTATTATTTTTTTATTATCAAAACAAATTTTAACTATATTGTACACAGGACTATTTTTAATACAAAACACCTATTTTAACAAAGTATACTTTAAATTAGGCGATGAAATAGTGCAGCAATGTTATGGTATAAAAGTCAAAACTTCAATGTCTATTAGTCCTAGTCACTGTCTTCTACTGCATCTGACTCCTGGTTATCACAGTGCGTAACTTGGCATGATCCACATACAGAACTGCATGGAAGTCCATTTGTTCTGCAGCTACAACGATTACAAGTGCAACCAGTTTTACAACTACAATGTACAATTTTTAGTAGAGTGTCTGATGCAACATTTATATCACAATTACTGGTACAGGTTCATCGCCATCAAGTTTCCAACCCCAATTCACAGGATTCATCCCACTTGTTGTACTCATCCATGTCATGGTCTGGTAGTACACTCTTAGAAAATGGAATTTGTTGGAAGATCCAGTTGGAGGAAGACGTTCTGGATGAACAAACAATTTTGCTGTGACCACTTTCTTTGTAAGTGTTTGGTAATGCAAAAGAACTTGTACTGTTGCAACAGAAAAAAACAAGCATCGTTTGACTGTCAAGACTTACTCTATCGGCAGAGTTCTTACCTGGTGAAGTGTGAAGTGAAGGCAATTGCACAGGAATAAAGGACATGATTACCTTTTAAAAGTTTTTCGAATACTGATTTTTTACCAACACCATAAATGCGAGAGGTAGAATCACATACTGTGAATGCAAGAATAAATAACAACTGTGTATATAACTCACTTCCGATAACAGACTTCAAATTATTGATGTGATACACTTTTGGGGTGTCTCGTGGCTGATTATCCGATCGAAAATACAGTGGTTTGCCATTAGCTTCAGCGTAATTTAGGAGAAGAATTAACAGGTCAGCATAATTTCCAATGAGCATGGTGGAACGTTCCTGTGCACTGTTAACTGTGATCTTTGCAATGTCTACATCAGCGTTACCATCCGCTTGAAAAACCATACAGCTTCTCATCACCATTTCCTGAATGATGAATTTGATTAGGTGTTGTAAGGTTTATTATGTCTGACAGAAAGGAATTCTTCCTGCTTCCCTTCAAATTCATTTGTGAACTATTGGAAGATTGATTTTTCGTTGCCTTCTCTTATGTGCATTATCCTTTATTGTGTCATAGCCATCGAACACAACAGTTGCCATCCCATAGTGTTTAATTGTAAAGTCTGCATATACTCTGGCTATTTTATGATATGGATCTCCCTTTTCCACTTCAGTTTGCGCATCAAGTAGCTTCCTTCAATAACATATCTTTCCGTACACATAACTGAATCCGTTGTTGTTTGATTGTTACAATGCTCATTAATGGCATGGGCTAATTGTGGTTTATCGGCCTCAAACAGTGATAATGAGTATGCACTAAGCTTGTACCTCGTCACCTCCTCTAGATCTAGTTGTCTTCTCTTAAAGACTACAAGGAATCACTGGAACAGTGAGCCAGGATTAATGCTTTTGCCCTGTGCGACTGTGACTTCAGATGAACTACTCAGGGTCTTTACTTTGTCGATCCTCTTAAAAGTGAATGAAAATACATTTCATCCAATCATACTGTGCACAACTTTTCATCCCACTGACTTGTACTCATGCACATTGACATCTTCCTTCGCCACAATACCATTGATGATATTTCTCAATAAGGGGTCAGCTGAGAAAGGTGAACATGGTGACATCTTTGCATACATTTTTGAAATGTCTAGAGTATCTGTTTCAATTCTTGAGACAGTGGAAACTTTGTATTGTTCACGTGTGATGTAAGGGATTCCATAAAAGTCCTGCATGGCAAGATTGTAGTCAGACATTATGGTGGCTGACATAGTCCACAATGCTCGCTGACCTTCCATCATCTTGCTTCCATTTGTTAAACCACCTGAGGTTTTAAACAACCTCTTAAGTGTTTGTTCAATCACGAGATCACAACCTAAACCAGCCCAAAAATGACTTGTTCGACAGATGACATGCAACCCATTTTGAAACATCCTGTAGACCTCATGGTTATTGTTTTGCAATTCGCTCATTTCCTGAAGGTAAAGGTATGATGAATTCAGATTATTGTAATGCCCTGCTGTTGCAAATATTGGCAATGCATTGTAAATCGCATGCAAATGATTTATCCAAGACCTAGTACGATCTGCTTTCATCAGAGCTTTAGCAGTAGTTATAATTTGCTTTTATGCTAGCCATAGTTTACTAGTTTTAGATTTTTCACTAAGTTCAGTTAAGTACCTCAATGATTTTAGTTAGTGCACTAGACATGACAACAGCTTCAGTAGTGGTTTCTCCCTTTACAACAAGACATGAATACATATTCTCAGTTTCATCTATTAGTGCAATGAGTTCAGGATTGTTGCCTAGAATACATTGCACCAGTAGTTGATGAAGACATTTATCCAGTAGAAGATGGTCTATGAAAGTCCTTGCACCTTCTTTACCACTAAGCATATACACTATAGTATTTTCACCATACCCATTGTTAGGCATCAGTCTGGTGCTGGATTTGAAATGGGTCCAGGACCTTCTGTGGTCTCCCATTTCAGTCCAGCCAGGGCTGATGCTGCTCAGCATCACTGTCAGCCCCAACGCCTAGCTGGTCCACGAGCACTGTTTGTCTCCCAGGTAGTTGTGCCTAGTAATGTTAAGCCTGGGTTGCAAAGGGAAACAGGGCTTGGGGAATCTATGTCCAGGATTTGCCGCACTGAGCATGTCCGTGACCTGGCGGATCATGATTGGTGGGTTGGCACCCACCTGACCCAGTTACCTGGCATCGCTTGATTGGTCCACAGCTAACGTCACCAATGGCGCGTCAGTGGGCAGGGCTTAATCTTTAAAAGGCCCGCCCCACAAACATGGCGACGCGCTCAGATCATTTAAGCTGGTTGGTTGTGGTGTGCACGCTTGAACTCTTGGGCTCCTCGAAGAGCCATAGCTTTATGCAGGCAGGTAGCTTGAGCCATATAGAGCAGGTCTGCTCAGTCCGGTTGCACGCCGGCTGAGTGCACGAATACCTGGCGGGTATTGCACCCACACACTAGCGCCGTCTCCTATAGCGTAGCGCCTGTACCGAAGACAGGGCTACTGCTTCTTCTCCGGTCACACGTCTCCCTGCGGTTCTTGGAGATTGTGTGAACCGCTTTAGCGCCATTCCCAGTAGCGTAGCGCCTGTATCAAAGACAGGACTACTGCTTCTCCCATGGTCGCACGTCTCCCTGCGGTTCTTGGAGATTGTGCGAACCGTCTTACCCTTCCTTGTGCATTAACACGAAGGGCTAAGATAGTTGATAGGTGCGTCGCCGGTCGCTCTCCCTCCATGCAGTTAACGGAGATAGAGAGTATCGCTTTACCCGGTCCGGTGTGCTGTTAACACGGACGGGTTATCAGTTTAGTTGTCGCTTTCCTTTCCACTCGGAAAGTGTTCAGCATAAGTCCATTAGGCTGCGTTGCGGACCCCGGGGTCGGTTGCGTTCCATTAAAATAAAGTTGTCTGCAACCGCCCTCCTAACACCCATACAACACTTCTAAAATACTTTTTAGACTTGTCCCATCAATTAGTGTACCTATGGCAGCAAGGAAATTCATAAAAGTGTGGGTACGATTTTTTTCAAATGGGAATCCTGTAGGACAGCTTTGATGATTTCAAAAGCTTTCCAGTACAGGGGTTGATGAAAAGTTATTATATGAGGGACATGATGTTTGCTGGCTAAGTTATTGATGAATTCTAATGTTGATAGAATGCACTTTTTGTAACCGGGTAACATATCGATCATAGGCAAAAAGAGGATGGAGGTCTGATCAGCTTAAGTATTCCTCTCGTGAATTACATGCATCATTCTCTGCCAATTTGATACAGGCTGCTTGAAACAGAATGAACGTTCCCACAAAATATCTATATCAGCTGATATACAATCCTAATAACATGCAAGATCTTTAAACTTTATTTCTTGTAATGTATTTTTGCCAAAACTGTACTCTACTAGATTAATATTTGTCATCTCTGTTATATGGAGTTCCGAATTTTTTTTCCTATTTCCAATATATGTCCACTTTATTCCTGGTGTCAATGCAGCTATCATGCTCATGCCACAAAATGTTTCTTTGCCATCTATTGTGATAGCATTGTGATCTACATTGTCACCAGCAAACAACCAAGAAGAGTAGAATAGCTCATTACCTTCGAAAAATGAGTCTGGTGAGCCACAGCTAGCGGCATTCTTTTCAAATTGAAGCAGTTCACTATACAATGAACTATACCTCATCTTACTAAGCGTATCCAAGAGGAACTTAGTGCATCTGGTGGTGGCACATCTGTACTACTAAAACAATCTGCAATGGTGCAATGACAGTTCTCAGTCTTGCTGCTTGAACAATGGCTTGCCCTATACTGGCAACTTTCTGTTGAATTTATTTCCCCACAAATATTTTTATCGACAGGTTTCGTAACGTTTCAGGAATGAATTCGAGTGGCGAGTGGAATGTCATATCCTTATCAGCCTTGCTGCTGTATTAATTATGACTTTCTTTTGTGCTTTTTCATCACATTGTACTAGTGAATCATGGTAGAATGAACAAAGTATAGCTGAGGTCTCTTTAAACGTGACAATGTTGTTTAAGCCGCAACCTTAAACAATCAGGCTTCTGACCGCACCACTTCACTGAAACTGCCCTGACTAAAGTCATCAACGACCTACTAACTGCCAAATCCAAGCGTCACTACTCTGTCCTCCTCCTCCTGGCCCTGTCATCTGCCTTCTACACAGTGGACCATTCCCTCTTACTACAGACTCTCTCTTCTCTTGGCGTCACAGACTTGGCCCTATCTTGGATCTCTTCATTCCTAACAGATCGGACATTCAACGTCTCCCACTCACACACCACCTCCTCATCTCGCCCCCTATCTGTCGGTGTCCCCCAAGGTTCAGTCCCAGGGCCCATGCTCTTCTCTATCTACACCTTTGGACTGGGACAGTTCATACAGTCTCACGGCTTTCAGTATCACCTCTATGCTGATGACACACAGATCTACCTCTCTGGACCCAATATCTCCTCCTTACTAACCAGAATCCTACAATGTCTGTCCGCTATTTCATCCTTCTTCTCTGCCAGATATCTAAATCTTAACATGGACAAAACTGAATTCATCATCTTTCCCTCACCTCACGCAACCCTCACATCTGACCTATCCATCAAAGTTAATGACTGCCCACTCTCCCCAGTAACACAAGCTTGCTGACTTGATGTAACCCTGGACTCTGATCTCTCCTTCAAACCACATATCCAAGCCCTCTCCACTTCCTGCCGACTCCAACTCAGTAATATCTCCCGGATCCGCACATTCCTCAGCAAAGCCTCTACAAAACTCTAGTGCATGCCCTCATCATCTCCTGCTTCGACTTCTGCAACCTCCGGCTCTGTGGCCTCCGCTCTAACACTCTCGCACCCTTCCAATCTATTCTAAACTCTGCTGCCTGAATAATACACTTGTCCCCCCACTATTCCCCAGCCTCTCCTCTCTGTCAATCCATTCACTGGCTCTCCATTACTCAGAGACTCAAGTTCAAGAGCCTAACCTTGGCATACAAAGCCATTCACAACCTGTCTCCTTCATACATCTGTGACCTAGTCTCCCAATACTTACCTGTGCGCAACCTCCGATCCTCACAAGATCTCCTTCTCTACTCCCCTCTTATCTCCTCCTCCCACAATCGCATACAAGATTTCTCCCGTGCATCCCCCCTACTCTGGAACTCTCTACCCCAACATATCAGACACTCTCGCCTACGTGGAAACCTTCAAAAGGAACCTGAAGACCCCCCCTCTTCCGACAAGCATACAACCTGTAGTAACCACTGCTCCACCATACGGCTGCATGACCAGCTCTACCCCCACCTACTGTATCCTTACCGCTACCTTGTGGATTGTGAGCCCTCGCGGGCAGGGTCCTCTCTCCTCCTGTACCAGTCGCTGACTCATTTTGTTCAAGATTATTGTAAGTGTATTTGCTATGTATACCCCTTTTCACATGTTAAGCGCCATGGAATAAATGGCGCTATAATAATAAATAATAATAATAACCTTCAGACTTGCAGATTGTATCTCCGTAATGTTCTATGAGCTTCTTTTTAATATATATTCTGCTATTAGACGATAAATCATCGATATTCAAGAACTCCTTCACATTTTCTTGAAGGTCTGAAACGGTCAACTGTTCTTCATCATTTTCTTCAAGATAAGCACACAGTTTTAAAAAAGCATGTTCTTGGGCAGCATCTTTAGGATGCCACATTTCCTACGCTTTTCTGCATAACCAGATGAAGCATCCTGAAATTAATGTGGCAGATCATATCCGGTGCAAAAATTTATACTACATACATGATATACAGTGGGTACGGAAAGTACAGTGGGGAAAAAAAGTATTTAATCAGCCACCAATTGTGCAAGTTCTTCCACTTAAAAAGATGACAGATGCGTGTAATTGACATCACAGGTAGACCTCAACTATGAAAGACAAAATGAGAAAACAAATCCTGAAAATCACACTGTCTGATTTGGAAAGAATTTTTTTCAAAATTTTGGTGGAAAATAAGTATTTGGTCAATTACAAAAGTTAATCTCAATACTTTGTTATACTGTAAATCCTTTGTTGGCAATGACAGAGGTCAAATGTTTTCTGTAAGTCTTCACAAGGTTGGCACACACTGTTGCTGGTATGTTGGCCCATTCCTCCATGCAGATCTCCTCTAGAGCAGTGATGTTTTGGGGCTGTCTCTGGGCAACACAGACTTTCAACTCCCTTCAAAGGTTTTCTATCGGGTTTAGATCTGAAGCCTGGCTAGGCCACTCCAGGACCTTGAAATGCTTCTTACGAAGCCACTCTTTCGTTTCCCTTGTGGTGTGCTTGGGATCATTGTCATGCTGAAAGACCCAGCCACGTTTCATCTTCAATGCCCTTGCTGATGGGAGTTGGTTTGCACTCAAAATCTCACGATACATGGCCCCATTCATTCTCTCATGTACACGCATCAGTCGTCCTAGTCCCTTGGCAGAGAAACAGCCTCAAAGCATGATTGTGCTGTAGTGTTCTTTGGATGCAACTCAGCATTCTTTCTCCTCCAAACATGATGAGTTGTTTTTCTTCCAAACAGTTCTACTTTGGTTTTATCTGACCAAATGACATTCTCCCAATACTCTTCTGGATCATCCAAATGCTCTCTAGCAAACTTCAGACGGGCCCGGACATGTAATGGCTTAAGCCGGGGGACACGTCTGGCACTGCAGGATCTGAGTCCCTAGCAGCGTAGTGTGTTACTGATGTTAGCCTGTGTAACGTTGGTTCCAGCTCTCTGCAGGTCATTCACTAGGTCCCCCCGTGTGGTTCTGGGATTTTTTCTCACTATTCTTGAGATCATTTTGACCCCACGGGGTGAGATCTTGTGTGGAGCCCCAGATCGAGGGAGATTATCAGTGGTCTTGTATGTCTTCCATTTTCTAATTATTGCTCCCACAATTGATTTCTTCACACCAAGCTGCTTGCCTATTGCAGATCAGTCTTCCCAGCTTGGTGCAGGGCTACAATTTTGTTTCTGGTGTCCTTTGACAGCTCTTTGGTCTTCACCATAGTGGAGTTTGGAGTGTGACTGTTTGAGGTTGCGGACAGGTGTCTTTTATACTGATAACAAGTTCAAACAGGTGCCAGTACTACAGGTAGTGAGTGGAGGACAGAGGAGCCCCTTAAAGAAGAAATTACAGGTCTGTGAGAGCCAGAAATCTTGCTTGCTTGTAATTGACCAAATACTTATTTTCCACCAAAATTTGAAAAAATATTCTTTCCAAATCAGACAATGTGATTTTCAGGATTTGTTTTCTCATTTTGTCTCTCATAGTTGAGGTCTACCTATGATGTCAATTACAGGCCTCTCTCATCTTTTTAAGTGGGAGAACTTGCACAATTGGTGGCTGACTAAATACTTTTTTTTCCCCACTGTATTCAGACCCCTTTAAATGTTTCACTCTTTGTTTCATTGCAACCATTTGGTAAATTCTAAAAAGTTAATTTTTTTTTCTCATTAAAGTATACTCTGCACCCCATCTTGAATGAAAAAAAAACAGAAATGAAGAAATTTTTGCATATTTTTAAAAAAATAAAAGCTGAAATATCACATGGTCATAAGTATTCAGACCCTTTGCTCAGACACTCATATTTAAGTCACATGCTATCCATTTCCTTGTGATCCTCCTTGAGATGGTTCTACTCCTTCATTGGAGTCCAGCTGTGTTTAATTAAACTGATAGGACATGATTTGGCTGCAATGAAAACAAAGAGTGAAAAATTTAAAGAGGTCTGAATATTTTCCGTACCCACTGTATGCAGTCAGCTGCATGTATATCTCCACCATAGTGCTCTATAGTACTCAAGTCTCCCTTTTACTTTCAATGACCAGTCATCTGAACGACTTTAACTGTACTCCTTGATGGTAATGACAAATGTATCTGTCTTAGCGTTGCTGTAGTCAGAATCTAGAAAGGGAAACAAATTTTTCACAGAAAAGACAATCAGGTCTACTCATAAACGGCCAGGCAGAAGCTTGTTCACTTTCCTTGGTTCGGGTTTACTGGACTCACGTTTCATCAAATGAATGTCTTTTTTATTCACATAACGTTTTCGACATTGCACATGCACTTTACAGCCAGTAGTGACAACAACACTGTCACCTGTCAGAATACTAGCTGCATTTATGCCATCAGCGCCCTTCTCAAGAACTTGGATTACGGCGCCGTGTATCCAACTATCTTGGCAGATGGGAAACTTCTCACTAAGATTAGTACTCATTTTTCAAACCTGGAACAAAAGAAAGCATACAGTTAATACCATAAAATACTTGGTCTGATAAAATAAGAATGTTAAAAAACAATGAGAAAGTAGAAGACGCTTAACCGGTTCACCACCGCCCACTGTAGATAAACGTCCGCGCTGCCTGGGTTCTGTGCAGCGCCGACGTTTAAAAACGGTGGGTGGTCCCGCAGCGCTCAGGACCCCCAGGGTCCTGCAAGCGCTGCGATTCCAGTGCAGAGCGTTAGCTCTGACAGGGGACATCATCAGGACCTGATTGGATCAGGTCCCAATGATGTTAACCCTTTGCTATGTTCTGTATGCTGCGATCTATAGTGATCGCGGCATATAGAATATAGTGAGAGGAGAGGGGGTCGTATACTTACCTCTCCGACAACCCCTGATACCTTCCAGGACCTGGCGTTGCTATGGCAACTGGAGGTCACATGACCGCCTCCAGATCTGCCATATATGGTGTCCTGCTAGGCTCAGCCTGCAGCTGAAGCCTAGCAGGACACACTGACTGTGAAACAGTCAGCAAAGATCTCATCCAATGTAATACATGTCTATTACATTGGATGAGATCAGTGATTATAAAAATAAAAATTAATGTCCCATACAGGGACTAAGTAAAAATGTAAAGAAAAAGTAAAAAAAAATGTTTTTAAACTGTTAAAAAAGAATCACAAAATAAATAAAAATAAATAAATAAAATATTAAACCAATAAATCCGTATATTTATGCAAAACAAAAAAAAGTACACATATTTGGTATCGCCGCGACCAAATCAACCCGATCTATAAAACTGTCACACTAATTAACTCCTTCTGTGCACACCGTAATAAAAACAAATAAAAAACGGAGCAAAAAAATATGCTTTTTCATCATATCGCCAAACAAAAATGGGAAAAAATGCGATCAAAAAGCAAAATGGAAATAAAAATGGTACCGCTGAAAACGTCATCTTGTTCCACAAAAAAAAAGCTGCCATACAGCTCCATTAGCCGAAAAATAAAAAAGTTATAGCGCTCAGAATAAAGCAATGCAAAAAAATATTTTTTCTATAAAATTGTTTTATTGTGTAAAAGCGCCAAAACATAAAAAAATATACAGTAAGTGTAGTATCGCTGTAAACGTACTGACCCGAAGAATAACGCTGCCTGATCACTTTTACCACACGCAGAACGGCATAAAAAAAAACAATTTCTGAATTGTTGGTTTTTGTTAATTTTACCTCCCAAAAAACGGAATAGAAAGCGATAAAAAAAGTCACGTACCTAAAAATGGTACTAATAAAAATGTCAACTCGTCCCGCAAAAAACAAGCTGTCACATGACTCTGTCGGCTGAAATATGGAAAAATTACAGCTCTCAAAATATGGCGATGCAAAAACTAGATTTTGCAAAAAAAAGCGTCTCTTAGTGTGTGACAGCTGTCAGTCATAAAAACCCAACATAAATCTGGTATCTCTGTAATCGCACCGACCCAAAGAATAAAGTAATCTAATCAGTTATATCACACGAGGAACGGTGTAAAAAATAAATAAAACCAATTCTTCACCTGCTACTGATTTGTTAATTATGTCTCCCAAAGATCGCAGTAAGGCTCTGCTCACATTTATCCTGCGCTCTGCGCTGAGCACTTACACCAGAGTTTCCGTGTAAATCTCTGAAATACGTGATTCAGATGGAACCCATGACGGAAGATTCCCTGTAATGAGGCAGATATAGGCCACTGTGGATGCCGTCTGGCCTGTGATCCCACAGTGTCAGTTTTTTTAGGCGTGCATAAAAGTGCGGTTGGCCACAGTTTTGTGCTCTTCTGAAAAAAAGGACACAGCTAAACAGAGGCCAGACGGAGTCCAGAGTAACTCTGCTGCCTCATTACAGTGAATGGATCCTGCAGGGGTTTCATCTGAATTACATCACTTGGAAATTTAGATGGAAACCCCAATGTAAGTGCTCAGCCTAGAGCGCCGGATAAATGTTATGTAAAATGTTCCCAATAAAAGCTTCAATTCAGTCCTCAAAAAAAGCTAGTCCCCACTCAGGTCTGTCATCTGTTAAAAATATAAGGGACTTCCAAGTTACAGGTAGCAGAAAGGCTCTGGAAAAGCAAAATGGCCCTTGCCCCTCAAAAGAAATTCAGAAAATGTTGTGCTCCCAAATCCAAATGCCTATTCTACAATAATTTGTTCTCCAATTGTCAAATAGCACTCCATCCCTCCCACGTCTCGCCGTATGGCTAAGCAGTACGATACAGCCACATGGGGGTATTGCCACTTTTAGAAGAAATGGTGTGACACATTTCGGCACCATTTTTACCCATTGCCCTGTGTGAAAATGTAAAATTTTTTGTGGTAAAAATATAATTATGCTATTTTCACTGCCCAATGGTATAAATTAAAAAATTAAAACATCCTCACTACTTCCCTAGATCAATTCCTTGAGAGGTGTAGTTTACAAAATGGGGTCACTTGTGGGGGCTTCTGCTGTTTCGGCATGTCAGCGACTCTTCAAATGTGACATGGTGTCTGCAACCTATCCCAGCCAACATAGCGCTCCTTTCTATTCCGAACACTGCCGTACACCAAAGCAGTGGTTTTCCCCCACATATGGGGTATCGGCGTACTCAGGAGAAATTGCACAACAAATTTCATGGTGCAATTTCTCCTGTTACCCTTATGATAATGCAAAATTAAGGAATGAAAAACATTTTTTGTGGGAAAAATGTGAAAATTTTATTTTTACGGCTCAATATTATAAACTTCTGTGAAGCAGCTGGGGGTGCAAGGTGCTCACCACACATCTAGATAAGTTCCCTAAGGGGTCTAGTTTCCAAAATGGTGGCACTTGTGGGGGGTTTCCACTGTTTAGGCACATTAGGGGCTCCCCAAATGCGACATGGCGTCTGCTAATTATTCAAACAAATTTTACATTCAAAAAGTCAAATGGCGCTCCTTCCCTTTCAAACCCTGCCGTGCGCCCAAACAGTGGTTTGCCTCCACATATGGGGTATCGGCGTGTTCAGGAGAAATTGCACAACAAATTTCATGGTGCAATTTATCCTATTACCCTTATGATAATGCAGAATTAAGAGATGAAAAACAATTTTGTGGGAAAAATGTGAAAATTTTATTTTTACAGCTCATTATTATAAACTTCTGTGAAGCACCTTGGGGTTCAAGGTGCTCACCAAACATCTAGATAAGTTCCCTAAGGGGTCTAGTTTCCAAAATGGTGTCACTTGTGGGGGGTTTCCACTGTTTAGGCTCATCAAGGGCTCCCCAAATGCAACATGGCGTCCGCTAATTATTCAAACAAATTTTACATTCAAAAGTCAAATGGCGCTCCTTCCCTTTTTTAACATACCTGGTGGCATCCTTGCATAGTGGTCCATCTCCCACTGTGCAAGAGCACGCACTTGATCTCCAGTCTAGTCTGCTAACCTGGCTTCCCTCCATGCTCTCTGCTTGCCTCTGTTTCTGCTGTTTAAGGGCGGCGCCCGATCACTTCCTGCTTCTTGTAGCTGCTGCAGGCACACCCCTTGTGCGTCCTCAGTCTATTGCTGTCTGTCACTTGTATTTAACCCAGCTCCTCCCTGGAATCCATGCCTGAGCATTGTGTTCTGTCAGTTGGCTTCCTGTCACTGATGTGCCAGGTCCTGTCTATGCTTCCTGTCTTGCGGTATCAGTTCCCGTGTCTGAACTGTGTCCTGTCTGAACACGCTCCTAACCTTTTCGTCCTGCCTTCTAGGGGCCGCATACCTAGACCCACTCCTGTATCTTGCTGCTGTGTCTGTTCCTGTCTTAATACTCTCCTAGCCTGTTACCTGTTTTTCTCTATGTCCGTACCTTCCCTTTTCCTACAGAATCTGATCCCGTACCTAACTCCTACTCGTTGTCCCTGTACTCCCGTTTGTGAGTTTAGAGTCCACTCGCTACTTCATTGCAAGTATCCTGTGTGTACCTGGTTCTGCCTTTCCCTTCCAGTCTGTTCCGTGTGAACAGAGCCCTGTCCCCTCTGCTCTGCCTTGCTCACCGCTCCGGCGGTCCTTGCCTGCTCTGCTTTGCTCGCTGCTCCGGCAGTCTCGCTCTGCTCTGACCCTTTGCTCGCTGCTCCGGCAGTCTCGCTCTACTCTGACCCTTTGCTCGCTGCTCTGGCAGTCTCGCTCTGCTCTGACCCTTTGCTCGCTGCTCTGACAATCTCGCTCTGCTCTGACCCTTTGCTCGCTGCTCCAGAAGTCTCGCTCTGCTCTGACCCTTTGCTAGCTGCTCCGGCAGTCTCGCTCTGCTCTGACCCTTTGCTCGCTGCTCCGGCAGTCTCGCTCTTCTCTGGCCCTTTGCTCGCTGCTCTGGCAGTCTTGCTCTGCTCTGACCCTTTGCTCGCTGCTCCGGCAGTGTCACTCTGCTCTGACCCTTTGCTCGCTGCTCCAGCAGTCTCGCTCTGCTCTGACCCTTTGCTCGCTGCTCCGGCAGTCTCACTCTGCTCTGACCCTTTGCTCGCTGCTCCGGCAGTCACGCTCTGCTCTGACCCTTTGCTCGCTGCTTCGGCAGTCTCGTCCTGCTCCTCTCTCGCTCACCGCTCCTGGCGGACTTGTCCTGCTCTTCTCTCGCTCACCGCTCCAGGCGGTCTCGTCTTGTTCTGCTCTTGCTCGCCGCTCTGGGCGGCCTCACTCAGCTGTTTGTCCACCGCATCTGCGGTTCTGTCCCTGAGTCCCAGTCTGTACTGGGTCCTATCCACTCGGTGCTCCAACCTGTTGTACCTGCCAGTACCTCCCTGCCTGCATACCAATCGTGCTTACCAGCATCCCCCAGTCTGCATACGAGCCGTGTCTGCCTATACCCAGCAGTCTGTGTGCCAGCCTAACTTGCCTGTTCCTGTATTCCCCTGTGTGGGTCAACAGCCGTGTCTGGGGTCTGTCCTGGAGTAGCACCTGGTCCCTCTGCTCGGTTCCTCCTTTGTGCACTGGCGTCGTATGCCATCGTGCGACCCTGGTCGGATCGGGTGGATACTTAGTTACGCCCCTCCAGGCATTCACTCTCCGGCACGGTCCAGTGGAATCACTACATATACACGCACACGCCACTCAGCCCGGGCGTGTGCATTACAGCATTCTCAGGCCATGGTTCCCGTTGAGCCCCATGGCCTTCGCTCTCTGAGACCTTTTCCAGCGAATACGTGCATCTAGAAGAAATTTATTTATTTTTTTTTCTTGCTACTAGCTGAGTTCCAGGCGAATTTCGCACCCGTCCAGATGGAGCTTTCTGCACCCGTTCCTGTGGATCCACCATGGTACTATGGAGATCCAAGACAGAGTCGTGCATTTGTGGAGCAATGCATGCTACACTTCAAGTTCTACCCTCTTTGTTTTCCCACCGATCGGGCTAAGGTGGGATTCATGATGTCTTACCTAGCGGGTGATACCTTGAAATGGATCACCCCCCTATGGGACGCACAGGATCCTATTGTCCTGGACATAATGGCCTTCCTGGTGGCCTTTCTAATGGTCTTCGATGACCCTAATCCGGAGGCTCCTGCTGAAGCTTCAGTTCCCAATAACCCGGAGCAGCCCCGTTGGGTAATGTGTGTGGGTAGCGCACTAGTCGTCCTGCCCGAAGAGACTAATGCCCACCCAGAATCCACACAGGATGACTAAGCTCTCCGGAATACTTCTCCCAACCTCAAGAGGCAGTCCAGACGTGCTAAGCGTAGAGGCAAGCCGTCACGCCAGGGTCTGTCCTCCCAAAGACCTCCTGACCCCAACCTTGAAGTCCCTGCTGAAGCTTCACTTCCCTGTATCCCGGAGCAGCCCCGACGGGTAATGTGCGTGGGTAGCGCACCAGTTCTACTGCCCAAAGAGACTTCTGCCCACCTAGAATCCACACAGGAGGACTTCCTGCACCCGGTATCTGATGCTTCAGCCACTTTAACCGGTGAGCCTGTCCAAGGGTACTCCGAAGCAGTGATTACCTCCGAGTCTGTGCATCTCTACTACCTGGCGGAGGACCCCCTATTGCCTCCTGAATCCTCCGGGATACCACCTGATGACAAATGGAGAGAGACTTCCCTACACCCGGTACCCGATACTTCGTCCGCTCCGTCCTGTGAGCCTGACAATGGGTACCTCAAAGCAGTAGTTAACCCCAAGTCTCTACACCCCTCCGACCAGGTGGAGGACCTCCAGTTGTCTCCAGAACCCTTCGGGGTGCTACCTGGTAGCGAATGTACAGAGTCTTCCCTATACTCTGTACCTGATACCTCGCCCGCTTCGTCCAGTGAGTCCGACCTAGTGTACTCCGAAGCAGAGGTTATCCCCGAGTCTCTACACCCCTCCGACCAGGCGGAGGACCTCCAGTTGTCTCCTGAACCCTTCGGGATGCAACCTGATAGCAAATGGACAGAGACTCTCCTATACTCGGTACCTGATACCTCACCCGCTTCTTCCAGCGAGTCCGACCTAGTATACTCCGAAGCAGAGGTTACCCCCGAGTCTCTGCACTCTTCGGACCTGGCGGAGGACCCCCAGTTGTTTCCTGAATCCTCCGGGGTACCACCAGATAACAAAGAGACAGTGACTTTTCTACACCTTGTACCTGATACCTCGCCCATTTCATCCTGTGAGCTTGACAAGATGTACCCCGAAGCAGAGGTTACCCCCGAGTCTCTGCACCCCTCCAACCCGGCGGAGGACTTCCAGTTGTCTCCTGAACCCTCTGGGGTGCTACCTGATAATAAGTGGAGAGAGACTTCCTTGTGTGCTGTTCCTGGTACTCCACCCGTTTCGTCTGTTGCTGAGGATGGCTGGATAGGAGGTAGCATCCTAGCTACTCAGATGAGACCAGTTTTTCCTGTGGACAGTGGAAGTGATCCCCTTGAAGTGAAGAATTGGCCCTCGAATTCCCTGCGGAACAATCTGGCAGGCCTGAAGACGAGGGGGCGTAAGGGGGGGGGTACTGTAACATACCTGGCGTCGTCCTTGCATAGTGGTCCATCTCCCACTGTGCAAGAGCACGCACTTGATCTCCAGTCCAGTCTGCTAGCCTGGCTTCCCTCCATACTGTCTGCTTGCCTCTGTTTCTGCTGCTTAATGGCGGCGCCCGATCACTTCCTGCTTCTTGTAGTTGCTGCAGGCACACCCCTTGTGCGTCCTCAGCCTATTGCTGTCTGTCACCTGGTATTTAACCCAGCTCCTCCCTGGAATCCATGCCTGAGCATTGTGTTCTGTCAGTTGGCTTCCTGTCACTGATATGCCAGGTCCTGTCTATGCTTCCTGTCTTGTGGTATCAGTTCCCGTGTCTGAACTGTGTCCTGTCTGAACATGCTCCTAGCCTTTTCGTTCCGCCTTCTAGGGGCCGCATACCTAGACCCACTCCTGTATTTTCCTGTTGTGTCTGTTCCTGTCTGAATACTCTCCTAGCCTGTTACCTGTTTTTCTCTATGTCCGTACCTTCCCTTTTCCTGCAGAATCTGATCCCGTACCTAACTCCTACTCGTTGTCCCTGTACTCCCGTCTGTGAGTTTAGAGTCCACTCGCTACTTCATTGCAAGTATTCTGTGTGTACCTGGTTCTGCCTTTCCCTTCCAGTCTATTCCGTGTGAACAGAGCCCTGTCCCCTCTGCTCTGCCTTGCTCACCGCTCCGGCGGTTCTTGCCTGCACTGCCTTGCTCACCGCTCCTGCGGTTTCTGCTCTGCTCTGCTTTGCTCGCTGCTCCGGCAGTCTCGCTCTGCTCTGACCCTTTGCTCGCTGCTCCGGCAGTCTCGCTCTGCTCTGACCCTTTGCTCGCTGCTCCGGCAGTCTCGCTCTGCTCTGACCCTTTGCTCGCTGCTCCGGCAGTCTCGCTCTGCTCTGACCCTTTGCTCGCTGCTCCGGCAGTCTCGCTCTGCTCTGACCCTTTGCTCGCTGCTCCGGCAGTCTCGCTCTGCTCTGACCCTTTGCTCGCTGCTCCGGCAGTCTCGCTCTGCTCTGACCCTTCGCTCGCTGCTCTGGCAGTCTCGCTCTGCTCTGACCCTTTGCTCGCTGCTCCGGCAGTCTCGCTCTGCTCTGACCCTTTGCTCGCTGCTCCGGCAGTCTCGCTCTGCTCTGACCCTTTGCTCGCTGCTCCGGCAGTCTCGCTCTGCTCTGACCCTTTGCTCGCTGCTCCGGCAGTCTCGCTCTGCTCTGACCCTTTGCTCGCTGCTCCGGCAGTCTCGCTCTGCTCTGACCCTTTGCTCGCTGCTCTGGCAGTCTCGCTCTGCTCTGACCCTTTGCTCGCTGCTCCGGCAGTCTCGCTCTGCTCTGACCCTTTGCTCAATGCTCCGGCAGTCTCGCTCTGCTCTGACCCTTTTCTCGCTGCTCTGGCAGTCTCGCTCTGCTCTGATCCTTTGCTCGCTGCTCCGGCAGTCTCGCTCTGCTCTGACCCTTTGCTCGCTGCTCCGGCAGTCTCGCTCTGCTCTGACCCTTTGCTCGCTGCTTCGGCAGTCTCGTCCTGCTCCTCTCTCGCTCACCGCTCCTGGCGGCCTTGTCCTGCTCTTCTCTCGCTCACCGCTCCAGGCGGTCTCGTCTTGTTCTGCTCTTGCTCGCCGCTCTGGGCGGCCTCACTCTGCTGTTTGTCCACCGCATCTGCGGTTCTGTCCCTGAGTCCCAGTCTGTACAGGGTCCTAGCCACTCGGTGCTCCAACCTGTCGTACCTGCCAGTACCTCCCTGCCTGCATACCAGTCGTGCTTACCAGCATCCGCCAGTCTGCATACCAGCCATGTCTGCCTATACCCAGCAGTCTGTGTGCCAGCCTAACTTGCCTGTTCCTGTATTCCCCTGTGTGGGTCAACAGCCTTGTCCGGGGTCTGTCCTGGAGTAGCACCTGGTCCCTCTGCTCGGTTCCTCCTTGGTGCACTGGCGTCGTATGCCGTCGTGAGACCCTGGTCGGATCGGGTGGATACTTAGTTACGCCCCTCCAGGCATTCACTCTCCGGCACGGTCCAGTGGAATCACTACATATACACACACGCGCCACTCAGCCCGGGCGTGTGCATTACACCTTTCAAACCCTGCCGTGCGCCCAAACAGTGGTTTGCCTCCACATATGGGGTATCGGCATGTTCAGGAGAAATTGCACAACAATTTTTATGGTGCAATTTATCCTATTACCCTTATGATAATGCAAAATGAAGGGATGAAAAACGTTTTTGTGGGAAAAATGTGAAAATTTTATTTTTACAGCTCATTATTATAAACTTCTGTGAAGCACCTTAGGGTTCAAGGTGCTCACCACACATCTAGATAAGTTCCCTAAGGGGTCTAGTTCCAAAATGGTGTCACTTGTGGGGGTTTTCCACTGTTTAGGCACATCTGGGGCTCCCCAAATGCAACATGGCATCCGCTAATTATTCAAACAAATTTTACATTCAAAAAGTCAAATGGCGCTCCTTCCCTTTCAAACCTTGCCGTGCGCCCAAACAGTGGTTTGCCTCCACATATGGGGTATCGGCGTGCTCAGGAGAAATTGCCCAACAAACTTCATGGTGCAATTTATCCTATTACCCTCATGATAATGCAAAATTAAGGGATGAAAAACATTTTTGTGGGAAAAATGTGAAAATTTTATTTTTACAGCTCATTATTATAAACTTCTGTGAAGCACCTTGGGGTTCAATGTGCTCACCACACATCTAGATAAGTTCCCTAAGGGGTCTAGCTTCCAAAATGGTGGCACTTGTGGGGGGTTTCCACTGTTTAGGCACATCAGGGGCTCCCCAAATGCAACATGGTGTCCGCTAATTATTCAAACAAATTTTACATTCAAAAAGTCAAATGGTGCTCCTTCCCTTTCAAACCCTGCCGTGCACCCAAACAGTGGTTTGCCTCCACATATGGGATATCAGCGTGTTCAGGAGAAATTGCACAACAAATTTCATGGTGCAATTTATCCTATTACCCTTATGATAATGCAAAATTAAGGGATGAAAAACGTTTTTGTGGGAAAAATGTGAAAATTTTATTTTTACAGCTCAATATTATAAACTTCTGTGAAGCACCTTGGGGTTCAAGGTGCTCACCACACATCTAGATAAGTTCCCTAAGGGGTCTAGTTTCCAAAATGGTGTCACTTGTGGGGGGTTTCCACTGTTTAGGAACATCAAGAGCTCTCCAAACGCAACATGGCGTCTGATAATTATTCAAACAAATTTTACATTCAAAAAGTCTAACGGCGCTCCTTCCCTTCCGAACCCTGCAGTGCGCCCAAACAGTGGTTTTCCCTCACATATGGGGTATCAGCGTGTTCAAGAGAAATTTCTCAAAAAATGTTGGGGTCCATTTTTTCCTGTTACCCATGCGAAAATAAAAAAAATTGGGTCTAAAGTAACATTTTTGTGAAAATAGTTAAATGTTAATTTTTTTCTTCCACATTCCAAAAATTCCTGTGAAGCACCTGAAGGGTTAATAAAGTTCTTGAATGTGGTTTTGAGCACCTTGAGGGGTGTCGTTTTTAGAATGGTGTCACTTTTGGGTAATTTCTGTCATAAAGACCCCTCAAAGTGACTTCAAATATGATGTGGTCCCTAAAAAAATGTTTTTGTAAATTTTGTTGGAAAAATGAGAAATCGCTGGTCAATTTTAACCCTTGTAGCTCCCTAAAAAAAAAAAATTTTGGTTCCAAAATTGTGCTGATGTAAAGTAGACATGTGGGAAATGTTATTTATTAACTATTTTGTGTGACATATCTCTCTGATTTAAGGGCATGAAAATTCAAAGTTTGAAAATTGCAAAATGTTCAAAAATTTCGCCAAATTTCTGATTTTTTCACATATAAACGCAAGTGATATCGAAGAAATTTTACCACTATCATGAAGTACAATATGTCTCAGAATCAGGGGGATCCGTTGAAGCGTTCCAGAGTAATTACTTCATAAATTGACAGTGGTCAGAATTGAAAAAATTGACCCGGTCACGAAGTCAAAGACAGGCTCTGGCGCGAAGTGGTTAATAAGATTGTTAGAGCAATTTGCCGATTTTGTTGGTATTCAACGGCCATCTTGAAAATAACCAATTTCTGGTTGGCAGATATTGGTATACTTTTTTTCTGATGATCACTAGACTTGGTAGAGACAAAAAATGTTCACAGACCTTTTGTGGGAATTTGTTTTAGGTTACTTTTTTTTTTGGCTAAATTGACCTGACTACTAAGGCTAGGCATTTTTTAATTCATTTTTGAATGCGCATCTAATATAACTCTATGGGAAAAATCCGGACACAAAACTCAGCGTAGACACTAGAGAAATTGACATGTTGTGGATATGAAGCACGCACAGCAGGTAAGTTTCCACTGAGTACAAAGGAAGCACAGTGGGTATGAGATTTCTATAAATCCCATCCACTTTGCTGGAACTGTAAGACGCTGCATTTTTCACGCAGCGAAAATACATAGTGTCAAAACCCACTGAAAACTCATCGTAGGCACACAGCCTAAAATAATAAAGCAATTTTGCATATGGGCTTATGTATTATTACCTAGTAATAAAAAAGTTAAGTAGACCCTACAAAGCAAGGTTTGGCAGGGGTGGCATTTGAAGATACATGTGCTTCTGCATGGAGTTTTATTCCAGCTATCTGCACAAAGTTTTTAGTTAGGGCCTCGTAAAAATGAATATTAAAATTGTTGGAAGGTGTGGCCTGAAAGCGATGGTAAGGTGCATGTCTTAGTGATGCATATATTCTGCTTATTTCCAACTGTATCTTCTAACACGCAAATGAAAAAGCAGTATAGAGTACTTTTCTGGGAACACTTCCAAAACACTATAAAAATACACTTATATATGTGTGTGATGCAGAAAAATCCATCCATTTGTGAAAAGCCAAAATACACAAGCTTATATAGAAATCCGTCATCCACAAAATGTTCACATTAGCATACATTTTGCAAAACACTTGCTATTTATAAGAGAAATATCCTTGAAATATAATTTCAGCTACAGAAAAAAGTCATATATCATACCCAATTACATAAATGCAATAAAGATGGTGGAATTGCTGTTATGCCTTATGTATAACGCCTAATGCAGGCAAAGTATAAAGCTGTTGTCTATATGAATGGACAATCTTTGGCCAAATCGTCACATTGGTAGTCAGGCCGAAGCATACTTTCACATGCCCAAGGACAGTAACTGACAAGCGCAGGTTTGCTCCTAGTCACATAAACACTTAATTAGGGCCCAATTCATCAAAGCTTTCACACAAGAAGTCTGGCATAAAGGCATTGAAAAGCAAAAATATTTAGGCGCTCTTCATGAATCAGGAGAGTCTGATTCCAGCACGCTCCCTTGGGCCCTTAGAGTCGGCTAAAGTCTCACTCGTCTACAAATCTTAAGCTAGCCATAAACTTTATATACACTTGATATGTGTTAATTATATCTGTACTCATATATACAGCTCTGGCAAAAATTAAGAGACCACTGAACAGTTTTCTATTGGAAAGCATGGAAAGAATGGTGGAAAGTGTAGCGCCGGCGTCCCTGCCCTCTGCTAGGCAGGGACGCTGTTCCCCTCACCCCTCTGTTCCGAGCCCGGCGTCCTCCTCCCGCTCTGCTGGCACCCCTCTGCTCCCGCTCTCTTCCCGGCCACTGTGCTTAGGGCGCGCGCGCGCGCTCCCTCCCTCTTAAAGGGGCCGCGCGCGCCGTCCTAAGGAGTCCCCGGCCAATAGCCGGAGGACTTCACCATATATAAGGCACCTCCTCCAAAATGGAGGTGCCCGAGCAATGTTGTTGCACTGTTCACTACTCTGCTTCAGCCCTCAGGTCCCGTTGCCAGTTACCTGCCAGTTACCTGCCAGAATCCTGCCAGTTTGCTGTCTGTTTCCTGCCTGACATTCCTCCTACCTGCTTGCTAGCCTGAGGTCCGATGGTCTGCCTTCCTACTCCTGTCAGTCTGTCTATGGACCAGCTTGCCCGCTCACCTGGGAGCGCACATCTGCTACCTGCCTGCTAGCCTACCTGGAGGCTCCGCCGTCACGTGCTGTGACCACCTGCCATTCCAGAGACTCCTGCCCGCTCACCTGGGAGCACTCATCTGCTGCCTGTCTGTTGGCCTACCTGGAGGCTCCGCCGTCACGTGCTGTGACCACCTGCCATTCCAGAGACTCCTGCCCGCTCACCTGGGAGCGCTCATCTGCTGCCTGTCTTTTGGCCTACCTGGAGGCTCCGCCGTCACATGCTGTGACCACCCGTTTATCCAGAGACTCTCGCTTGCTCACCTGGGAGCACACATCTACCATCTGCCTGCTAGCTTACCTGGAGGCTCAGCCATCACAGGTCGTACCTACCCTTCACCTAGAGACTGCCCCGGTCACTTGCCGTGACCTCCTGCCCGTTCATCCAGAGACTGTCCCGGTCACTTGCCGTGACCTCCTGCCCGTTCATCCAGAGACTGCCCCGGTCACTTGCCGTGACCTCCTGCCCGTTCATCCAGAGACTGCCCCGGTCACTTGGCTTGCCGTGACCTCCAGCCCGTTCACCCAGAGACTGTCCCGGTCACCTGCTGTGACTGCCTGCCCGTCTTCCCTGGTCGCCACCCGCTCCCTTACAAGGACCACCCCCTTGTATAGTAGCTCAGAGGTTCCGCCTCCCAGACCCGTTACAGAAAGCATGCCAAGACGCATGAAAGCTGTGATTAAAAATCATGGTTAGTCCACCAAATATTGATTTCTGAACTGTTCCTGAGTAGTGATGAGCGAGCATGCTCGCTACTGCTTGGTGCTCGCCTGAGCATCTCACTGCTTGAGATGCTCGGCGCTCGCCGAGTATTTCCGGGTTGCTCGGGTGGGAACTCCCTGCATGTTTGGCGCTCTTTAGAGAGCCAATGAACATGCAGGGATTGCCTGCCATGCACTGTAATGCCGTAGACATGTTGGTTGGGGCATTACAGTGATTGTCTGGCCGCACAGCGTCATCAGGTCTATATCAGACCTGGCACCGCCATGCTCATCACAGTCACTCCGGATCAGACAGTGTAGGGAGAGCTGCTGCTGCGTCAGGGACAGATTTGATTGTGTATTAGGTAGTGTAGGGAGAAAAACCGTACATTACACAAATCCATCTTTACAAACAGTCCTTCTGAGGACTAATCCATCTGCAGAGATATCAGGCAGGCAGAGTGTATAGGCAGGCAGTGTATATAGCATACTGCAGTGCATATAGCACAAGAGGCTCCATTCCAATTCTGCCTTCTGCTGCTGCTAAATATTTCTATACAAAGGCCCAGGTCTCAGGGGCCAGGAATGCTTTTCTTTGGATTTTAATCCTCATTAAGTGCTTAAAAAGCAATCCAGAGAACACCGCTTTTCTGCGCCATTTGCTTGTGTAGGGAGAGGTGCTGCTGTGTCAGGGACAGATTTGCTTGTGTATCAGGTAGTGTAGGGAGAAAAAACGTACATTACACATATCCATCTTAACAAACAGTCCTTCTGAGGACTAATCCATCTGCAGAGATATCAGGCAGGCAGGGTATATAGGCAGGCAGTGCATATAGCAGACTGCAGTGCACATAGCACAAGAGGCTCCATTCCAATTCTGCCTTCTGCTGCTGTTAGATATTTCTATACAAAGGCCAGGTCTCAGGGGCCAGGAATACTTTTCAGAGGATCTTAATCCTCATTATTTGCTTAAAAAGGAATCCAGAGAACACCATTTTTCTGGGCCATTTGCTTGTTGGCACTGCAGAATACAGCCAGGTCCTTTCCATATTAGAGCGCTGGAAATCCAGCTATTTAAAACTGTGTTTCCTCCATCAAAAATTTCCTTTAGTGTGTCATTGAAGCAATTCACCGCAGTTTGCTGTTCAAACTACTTACCTACAGGCCAGGTATTTAAAACTGTGTTTTCTCCATCAAACAGATCACATATACGTTGTCAGAAAATACTGCCATTTCTGGCCTCCATTAAAAATTTCTTTCAGTGTGTCATTGAAGCAATTCACCACAGTTTGCTGTTCATACTACTTACCTATAGGCCAGGTATTTAAAACTCTGTTTTCTCCATCACACGGATCACATATAAGTTCGCTCCAAACTCAATCATTTGTAGTGAGCGTGGAAGATACTGCCCTCCATTTAAAATGGGCAAGGCATGTGGCAAGGGACGGGGAACTGGACGTGATGGTAATGGTACATGCAGAGGCCGAGGACAAGGCTGTGGGTAAGCCGAAATTGTGCCACAACAAACACCCACATATTCTCGACTGACCTTCCTGTCCCAATTTCTAGGGGACCGCAGCACACCACTATTGAATCCAGATCAGTGTCAAAAGGTTGTTGGTTGGATAGAGGATAATGCTTCCAGTCACTTAGCCACCACCACCACCACCCTGTCTTCCACACCCTGATCCTCCTTCCTCCCACCATGCCGAGTGCCCATAGACAACTGATCCCACACTTGGACACTCTGAAGAGCTATTCACTTTTCCATTTATAGATTCGGGCCTCTCGCCGGGTCCACTTAAAGCAGGGCAAGAGGAGATTGTGTGTAGCAATGCCCAAATATTTGAGTAGCCACGGTCACACGAAGGCGACAGTGGGAAAGTGTCACAAGAGGTGGACAATGATGAGACACAATTGCCAGAAAGTCAGGAGGAGGACCATGCTGCAGAAGTGGAAGATGAGATGGTGGATGATATAGTAACTGACCCAACCTGGCAGGAGGACATGCAGAGCGAGGACAGCAGCACACAGGGGGAGGGAGGCAGAGCATCCCAACAGGCAGGAAGAAGCAGTGTGGTGGTGTTAGGTGTCTGGCATTTGCTGCATTCGAAATGGGTCCAGAACCTTCTGTGGTCTCCCATTTCAGTCCAGCCAGGGATGATACTGCTCAGCATAGTCATCAGTCCCAATGCCTAGCTGGTCCACGAGATGTACAGGTTGTATCTCGGGTATTTGTGACTAGCAACATGAAGCATGGGTTGCTGAGTGAGACAGGGCTGCTGAAGCCTAAGTCCAGGATTCTCTGTACTGAGCATGCCCGTGACATGGCGGACCGTGATTGGTGGTTTGGGAGTCAGCTGATCCGGTGACCTGGCACCGCCTGATTGGTCGCGGGTGACGTCACCAATGGTGCGATGGTGTGCAGGGCTTAATCTTTAAAAAGCCGCCCACAAACATGGCGGCACGCTCTGATCATTGAGCAGTGATGGTGTTTTGTCTACGCTTAGTCTCTTGGGCTCCACGTGTGCTTTAATTTCTGCAGGCAGGTTTAGTGGAAATAGGAAGGCTAGATGAAATAGGCAGGTAGCTTCATCTGACAGCCTGGCTCTGACAAAGGGGCCACCTTACACCCCGAGCAGTCTGCAGACACCCTATTCCTGGTACCTCCTGTAAGCCACGTGGAGTGATACTTCTTAATCCGGTAGCACACCGGCAGAGGGCACGCATTCGCCGGCGTGAGTTACACACGCATCCTAGCGCCAACAGTGTAGTCCCTGTGCCGCAACAGGACTACAGATATGTTATTTATCGCACCTCTCCCGTGCAGTTAACGGAGATAGTGCGAATCCCTATTCCCGTTCCGGTGTGCTTTAACACGGAGGGAATTGCTATTTAAGTTGGTTGTTTCCTTCTCTCCCGGAAGGTGTTCGGCTGCAGTCCACCAGGCTGCACCGCGGACCCCGGGTTCGGTTGCGTTCCATTATAATAAAGTTGTTTGCAACCGTCCCCTTAACAGGTGGCCGCAGACAGAAGGCAGGCAACCGTTCCCCATAATACCAACCTGAAGGAAGTTGCCAGCACAACTGTTAGGTCTTCCCGAGTCTGGTTGTTTTTAAAGACTCTGCTGATAGCCCCAAAAAGGCCACTTGCACCACCTGGCAGGCCAGCATCAGCAGGGGTGGCAAAACGACCAGCCTGACCACCACCAGCATGATCAGGCACATGGCAGCAAAGCTCCCAACTTTGTGGGCCGAACCCCAGGTTCCAGGAACAGTGTCTGCGGGTGGCACCATTGCTTCTTCGGCTGTTGTGCATGCAAGCCAATCCCCTGACAATGGTGCATGCAAAGACGCCTCCTGCACTGCACCTGTCGTTGCACACTCTCAAGTAGCAGCATCAGGAAGCACGTCCATGTCCTTGTCCCAACGCAGCAATCAGTTGTCCATACCCCAGTCCTTGGAACGCAACACAAATATGCAGCCAACGCCCCACAGGCCACACTACTAAATTCTCACATTTCACGACTGCTTGCGCTCGAAATGTTGCCTTTAAGGCTCGTGGAGACGGAAGCATTCCGCAACCTGATGGCGGCGGCTGTCCCTCGGTTCTCGGTCCCCAGCTGCCACTATTTCTCCCGGTGTGCCGTCCCCGCATTGCACAAGCACGTGTCCCAAAACATTAGCCGTGCTCTCAACAATGCAGTTACCGGTAAAGTCCACCTAACCACGGACACGTGGACAAGTGCTTGTGGGCAGGGATGGTACATCTCGCTGACGGCACACTGCGTTAACATAGTGGAAACGGGGACCCAGTCGGACCTTGGGACGGAACACGTCCTCCCGACGCCAAGGATTGCGGGCCCTAGGTCAATCAGGGTTGCCACCACGGTCTACAGCTACTGCACCTCATTCTCCTCAGCCTCCGCCTCCTCATCAGCCTCCATCTCTGAAATGACGACATCAGTCACAAGCTGGAAGCACTGCAGCACTGCCTTGGCCAAGCGGCAACAGGCTGTGCTGAAGCTAATATGCTTAGCTGAAAAACCGCACATGTTAGAACCCTCTTGTTAGTTTTTTCTATCTTGTGTTTTGCGGTCACATGACCATCTGCCTATATATTCCAGCTCCGCCATTCTGGCTTTGCTGGACTTTAGTGTTGTTTGACTGTTTCGCTAGCCTGGTGCTTTGGTGCCTATCTCTGTCAGCTTGCTTGATCCTCTTGGACCTCTAGTACTTTTTGTCAGTTTGTCTTTTGTGTTCTACAACAATTTCTGTTTAGGAGGTGTCCCACTTTTGTCCCAGTTCTTAGTTCTTTAGGGACCCCTCCCTTAATTCTATAGGTCTTCGTTCAGACTAGCCGAGCACGAAGGCGGGTCTGTTCACTAGGAAAAGGCAGCCCGCTTGTCACGCTGTCTCTGTATACTGGAGGTAGGGGGCCTAAGCTGACCCTAAGCTGGGGCCCTGACTAATCCCTCAACCTGGAGGTACTGTTAAAGGTACAGAGGTCCAGGCCGCCAGCGTAACCCCTACCTCCTGAGGATCCCTGCACCTAAGTAATCTAGTCCTGAGAAGGACCCCGATCACAACAAAAGGGGACAAGTAATAATATGCCCACACACAGTACTTAGACGAACGAGACAGTACAAGGGAAAAACCAAAAGCACCTTGCATACAACAACTACACAACTACAACAGAGGGAACAACAACGGGAAAGGAGATAAATGATAAAGCGAGGAAGGGAAAGAACACTCCAAATACACTTATCTCAGAAACTCCAAACACCACGATCCGCTCTGTTAGTCAGAATGAAATGCTTTCACCGACGCTTCCCAAACAGACCAGCAGGCATATGAAGGAGTCTCACTACAGCAGTATTGATTGCAGCTGGGCGAGGCTGGACCTCGTCTAGCACAGAGAGAGAGAGAATTAACTCCCTCACTGCCGAAAAACACAAAGCACCAACAAGTCAGCTGCGAGAAGTCAGGCTGTGTACTCGTGACGATCTTCGTGGCGACACACCCGTGACAGTACCCCCCCTTCTACGAGGGGCCTCCGGACCCTCAGGGCCAGGTTTATCCGGGTGAGTCGTGTGGAAGGCCCGAACTAATCGGTCTGCGTTAATATCCGACGCAGGAACCCACATCCTCTCCTCAGGACCATACCCTTTCCAATGAACCAGGTACTGAAGGGACCGGCGATTAAAGCGTGAATCGATGACCCTCGATACCTGGAACTCCAAGTTACCATTGACCACCACTGGAGGGGGAGGTAAAGGTGACGGTACCACCGGCGCCACATACCTCTTAAGCAACGATCTGTGGAACACGTTGTGAATTTTAAACGTAGGGGGGAGGTCAAGACGGAATGCCACCGGATTAATAATAGAACTGATTCTGTACGGCCCGATGAACCTGGGACCCAGTTTCCAGGAGGGAACCTTAAGTTTAATATTCCTGGTAGACAACCATACCCGATCGTTCACACTTAGGTCCGGACCAGACACTCTCCTCCTATCAGCCATACGTTTGTATCGGTTCCCCATAGTATTCAGATTCTTCAGCACCCCTCTCCATATTGAAGCGAGTGATGAGGAAAATCGTTCCTCCTCAGGAACCCCCGAAGAGCCCCCCCTACTGAAAGTACAAAACTGGGGGTGAAAACCATATGCCCCAAAAAACGGGGACTTACCAGTGGACTCGCTCCGCCTATTATTAAGAGCAAACTCTGCCAGAGGTAAGAAAGAAGCCCAGTCCTCCTGGTTCTCTGACACAAAACACCGGAGATATGTCTCCAAGCTCTGGTTCATACGTTCCGTCTGACCATTGGTCTGAGGATGAAAAGCCGATGAGAATGACAAATGCATCCCCCGCCGTGCACAAAACGCCTTCCAGAACTTGGACACAAACTGAGACCCCCGATCAGACACCACCTCGGAGGGTACCCCGTGAAGCCTCACAATCTCCCCAATGAACACCTGCGCAAGAGTTTTAGCATTAGGGAGAGCCGGAAGAGCGATAAAATGTGCCATCTTGCTGAACCTGTCCACTACAACGAGTATGACCGTTTTACCCGAAGACGGAGGGAGGTCCGTAATAAAGTCCATAGACAGATGAGTCCAAGGACGCTCCGGGATCTTCAAAGGTAAGAGGGCCCCAGACGGACGGGTATGTGAGGTCTTAGAGCGTGCACAAACCCCACAGGACGCGACAAAAGTTACCACCTCCTTATGTAAGTTAGGCCACCAAAACCGACGCGAGAGGAGATCCATAGTTGCTTTACTCCCCGGGTGTCCTGCAAAAACTGAGTTATGGTGTGCCTCGATCACCTTTTGTCGCAACTGATCTGGAACAAACAGTCTCCCCGGAGGTCCAACAGGGGCGTCCCCCTGAGCCTCCAATACCTCCTCCTCCAGCTCAGAGCATACTGCCGAAACCACCACCCCCTCCTGAAGGATAGGAATCGGGTCGTCCGTATTCCCGGCCCCAGGGAAACTACGAGATAAGGCATCCGCCTTTACATTTTTTGACCCAGGACGATATGTAACGACAAAATTAAACCTGGTAAAAAACAATGACCACCTAGCTTGTCTGGGATTCAGACGTTTCGCGGACTCCAGATATAGCAGGTTCTTGTGATCGGTGATGACGGTGACCGGATGGACTGCCCCCTCCAAAAAATGGCGCCACTCCTCAAAAGCTAACTTAATGGCCAAGAGTTCCCTATTGCCGACATCGTAATTCCTCTCAGCGGACGACAATTTTTTAGAGAAAAAGGCGCACGGATGCCACTTACCAGGGGACGAACCCTGTGACAATACTGCTCCCACCCCTACCTCGGAAGCGTCTACCTCTACAATGAATGGCTGTGACGCATCAGGTTGAATGAGTATGGGTGCCGAGGCAAAACATTTTTTCAAGGAGGAGAATGCTTGACAAGCCTTGTCAGACCACCTAGAAAAATCCGTCCCCTTTTTAGTCATGTCTGTGAGAGGCTTAACCATGGACGAGAAATTACGAATGAACTTCCGGTAATAATTAGCAAACCCCAGGAAACGTTGTAGTGCCTTAAGATTCTCTGGCCGATCCCACTCAAGAACTGCCCGCACTTTCCCAGGGTCCATACGAAAACCGGACGCTGAAACCAGGAAGCCTAAAAACTGGAGTTCCTGTACGGCGAACACACACTTTTCCCATTTGGCATACAGTTTATTATCCCGCAAGATCTGTAACACCTGCCTAACGTGCTCCTGATGAGACACCAGATCCGGCGAGTAAATTAAGATATCATCCAGATATATGACAACAAACTGTCCCACCAGGCGGCGAAAAATGTCATTAACAAAGTGTTGGAACACCGCCGGGGCATTAGTCAGACCGAATGGCATGACAAGGTTCTCATAATGCCCCTCCGGAGTGTTAAACGCCGTCTTCCACTCATCCCCCTCCTTCATCCTAATCAGATTGTACGCCCCCCTGAGATCCAACTTAGAGAACCATTTGGCGCCCACGATCTGATTAAAGAGATCGGGAATAAGTGGGAGCGGATACGGATCTCGGACCGTAATCCGATTAAGTTCACGGAAATCCAGGCAAGGGCGTAGGCCTCCATCTTTCTTCTTAACAAAGAAGAACCCCGCAGCCACCGGTGAAGATGAAGGTCTAATATGCCCCTTAGCCAGACTTTCTGAAATATAATCCTTCATGGCCTGCCTCTCAGGACCAGAAAGGTTATACAACCTAGCTTTAGGTAACTTGGCCTCAGGGAGCAGTTTTACAGAACAGTCATACTCGCGATGAGGAGGTAGTTCCTGACACCCTTTCTCCGAGAATACATCCTCAAAGTCCGCCAGAAATGGAGGTAAGACCCAAGGAGTAACCGCACCGATGACCGTGTTCATGCAGTTTTTATTACAGAATTTACTCCATTGGCTTATCTCTCTGGTTTGCCAATTAATAACCGGGTTATGCTTAGCTAACCAAGGAAGGCCCAACACTATAGGAGTGGGAAGACCCTCCAACACGTAGCAAGACAACAGTTCTTTATGTATCGCCCCCACTTGAAGTTTTACGTCATGCACAGCTTGCAAAAAACTTCCCTGACCGAGAGGCCTGGCATCGATCGAGAATATGGGGATGGGTTTAGCCAACTCACTCAATCGCATACCTTGAACCCGGGCAAACCGAGCATCAACCAGATTAGCCCCGGCCCCACTATCCAGAAGAACAGATATCCTCTCAGTTCTCGTACCCACCACCACCTCCGCCGGTATGAGAAACTGAGACGAACCTAGGGACGAAATACCTACTCCCAGATTGCCGTCCACCACACAACCTGGGATCAACAGTTTTCCGACGACTCTTCACTCTGCAAGGGACGGGATGGACACCCCCCAATAAAATGTCCCTTTCTCCCGCAGAAGAAACACCTTCCTGTCTTATGGCGCACCACCGGTCCCCTCCCCCGAAATGATGTCCCTCCTAATTGCATAGGCTCCTCTGGACTGACCAGGGGAACCACCATATGAGGGGACCTTGTAGGAGGTGGAGTCATCACAGGGGGTAGAGTTATCCCGCACCTCTCCCGAAGCCGTCTGTCAACGCGAATAGCAAGGGCCATAGCGGCTTCCAGTGACGCGGGAGAGTCATACTGTGCCAACACATCCTGTAATTTGTCGGATAAACCATGACAAAACTGGCTCCTAAGAGCCAGGTCATTCCACTGGGTGTCCGTGGCCCACCTACGGAACTCCGAACAGAATTCCTCCGCCGGACGATCTCCCTGCTGGATCCTACGTAACTTAGACTCAGCAAGGGAGATCCGATCTGGGTCATCATATACGAGTCCCAGAGCAGCGAAAAACCTATCCACTGACTGGAGAGCCGGGGAGCCTGGGGGAAGAGAGAACGCCCAAGATTGTGGGTCCCCTTGTAGGAGCGAGATGACAATTCCTACCCTTTGTTCTTCACTCCCCGATGACCGAGGCCGCAGCCGAAGGTACAACTTGCATGCCTCCCGGAAAACAAAAAACTTGTCCCGCCCCCCAGTGAACCTGTCAGGGAGAGCTACTTTAGGTTCTGGTCCGGCTTGCTCCTGAGGATGCAAAACCTTGGACCTAACGTCCGCCAGCTCCATGGACAAACTCTGCAACTGCCGAGCTAGACCGGCTACTGGATCCATGGTAGCTGGAGAAAAACTAAGTTGGTCACGCTGTCTCTGTATACTGGAGGTAGGGGGCCTAAGCTGACCCTAAGCTGGGGCCCTGACTAATCCCTCAACCTGGAGGTACTGTTAAAGGTACAGAGGTCCAGGCCGCCAGCGTAACCCCTACCTCCTGAGGATCCCTGCACCTAAGTAATCTAGTCCTGAGAAGGACCCCGATCACAACAAAAGGGGACAAGTAATAATATGCCCACACACAGTACTTAGACGAACGAGACAGTACAAGGGAAAAACCAAAAGCACCTTGCATACAACAACTACACAACTACAACAGAGGGAACAACAACGGGAAAGGAGATAAATGATAAAGCGAGGAAGGGAAAGAACACTCCAAATACACTTATCTCAGAAACTCCAAACACCACGATCCGCTCTGTTAGTCAGAATGAAATGCTTTCACCGACGCTTCCCAAACAGACCAGCAGGCATATGAAGGAGTCTCACTACAGCAGTATTGATTGCAGCTGGGCGAGGCTGGACCTCGTCTAGCACAGAGAGAGAGAGAATTAACTCCCTCACTGCCGAAAAACACAAAGCACCAACAAGTCAGCTGCGAGAAGTCAGGCTGTGTACTCGTGACGATCTTCGTGGCGACACACCCGTGACACCGCTACATTGTAGGGATTCAGCTTAGTATTACTGTAGGGACAGCTTTCCCCTATCTTTCCTTAGTTCTTGTTGCAGATCATAACAGCACAATGCTGAAGAGTTGGGGACAGCTCTGAAAGAGCAGGCAGATCTGTGGCTCACACCGCTGAACCTACAGCCAGGCGTGGTTAGGTGTGACTATGGCCGGAACCTGGTGGCAGCTCTGAGGCGAGGCGAGCTCACATACGTACCATGCCTGGCCCATGTGCTTAACCTCGTGGTTCAGCGGTTTCTCAAATCCTACCCGGAGCTGCCGCATCTGTGTGCCCATTTTAGAAAGTCAGCTACAGCTTCCACCGCCCTTGCCGTGCTTCAGCAGCGTTTGCAGCTTCCGGCTCACAGACTGGTATGTGATGTCCCCATGCGTTGGAACTCTACACTGCAGATGTTGGGAAGGATTTGTGAGCACAAGAGGGCAGTTGTTGAGTACCAGTATCAACACGGCCGTCGGTATTCAGTTCAGACTCCACACATGAGACCTCAGGAGTGGACATGGATGTCAGACATATGTACCATCCTCCAAAACTTTGAGGACTCCACCAAGATAGTGAGTGGCGATGACTAGTGTTGAGCCACCCCCGTAGTGTTCGAGTTCGGTTCGGTTCGTCGAACACCCGTGTGTTCGCCGAACTGTTCGTCGAACTGTTCGTCGAACACCTTCGAACACCGTTAAAACCAATGGCAGGCAAACAAAAACACATAGAAACACATAGAAAACACCTTCAAAGGTGTCCAAAAGCTGACAAACTGCTCAGAAGACACAACTAACACATGGAAAAGTGACAAGTACATATAGTCATGCGAAAAGAAAAGAGGTGGAGGAGTAAAAGGAGGGGGAGACACAGATATAGGCATGTCATGCCCTTCTAAAATCCAAAAAGTGAGAAGCCGAGACGGCCAGTCCGCTCCTGCCCGTGCCACCTCCGTGTCGCCGGGTTTGTGCCAGAGCCGCGGTGAACCCTGACGGCCAGCCCCCCTCTCCCAATACTGGTGCCTGTCCGCTGGTGGGTCGAGAGAGCCCCCCTGTGGTGGAGGCAGCTCTAAGCTTTTAAATTTAAATTGTCCCTCTAATTTGAATGAATACACTTTAAATCCATTTACAAGGATCTATTGGAGGGCAAGTCTCATGCCAGCAGCCGCGTAATTCCAGCTCCAGTAGCGTCCACTAAAGCTGCTGCAGTTAAAAAGCTTTTATAAGGATCGAGCTCGGCTGTCCACCGCAAGGCATCCTAGTGCCAGTCCCAGCCCCTATGCCTTGGCGTGCCTCCTGATGCTCTTCACTGAGTATCCCGTGGTCCCGAAGCATTTCCTTTGAAAAAATTAAGTGTCCAAACTACAGGTGGTGTAGCTTGCTTAACAGCCGGGATAATCCGCTGACTAGCAGACACTGCTACTAGGCGCAAAGTATTTCCTGGGCTAGATGCAGTTAAAAATTTGTAAGTAGATACTCTCGTTGGATGCTGAGAAAGCATTCCATAGAGTCTCCTGGCACGCCATATATGATTCTCTTAAAAAGCTTGGGGTAGGGGTCTAGGGGACCCTTTTATAGCCAAAATCACGGCCCTGTATCACAATACGTCACCTAGGCTGAAGATAAATGGAACTGTAGCACCGAGGGCTCGGTTGCTACAGACGTATTGCACCTCACCCAGAGGTGTGATATCTCACTCTCAGATAAGGATGGAGTGTGGATCAGGACCCGACACCTGCATGCATTACACCACATTGCCGTGGGGCAGGGCGACCAATATGCCCCTGAGATGGGCACGACAGTCCCTGTCCCTGGCTGGAGTGGGGGGAGGGAACACTGAGGAAGGGGAACCCTGCAGTGCAGGAGCAGGGAGGAAGCAGTTCCTGGGTGCATTGAGAAGGGAGTATAAAAGGTGGGCACCATCTTAGTTCAGTGCAGAGAAGTCTGAGCAGAAGTGGCAGGGAGCAGGGGCTCTGCATGAGCTCTGCTCCGGAGGCGGGCCTAGTAACAGAGGCCCAGGCCTGCAAGAGGGAGAAGGAAGGAAGAGGAGCGGAGAAGGCTCCAGGAACGAGGAATGAAGGGATCCCAGGGGTGCGGACGGGCGAGTCGCCACCGCACGCCCGAATCCACCTGCGTGGAGGGGTCAGGCCAAAGGGGGAGACCGGTCCCCGAACTAGTGGAGGCAGGAAACGACCCTCAGCTAGAAACCGGAGGCTCTGACATTTTATGTGGCGCAGCCCCTTGCTCCACCCGCTAGGAAGGCACCACATAGGGTCAGGGAAACTGGCGCCAAGTTTACCAAGAGGAGGCCCGAGGCAGCCGGACAGAAGTGTTGGTAAGAAAGGCCAGACAAAGGACACACAAAGGGGGTCCTGTGAAGCGCTCCAAAGTTATCTGGGAGTTGTCTGAGCCCCTCACCTGGTGAGCACAGTACGACGTGGGCAGCCGTTACCTGCAGACGTGGTCTGGATAATAAGAACTGTGAGTAAAGGCCCTGAACTGCATCACTGACTCCGTGTCGTTACTGCAGCTGCCCTGCACCATCACCCCCATCCTCCGCATACACTGCCCTGAGGCTATACTCCTCCCGTGGGGAGTTATGCTACGCTCTGCTGCACCCACAACACCAGCCTTAGCGGTCTGCCCTGTAGCGGCGGTTCACTCTGACCGCAATCCACGGGTGGCGTAGTCGGACATTTAAACATCAAAACCACATAAATAGTTCCGCCACTGGTTTGACCGCCCTGAGCCACGGAACCGGATCGCCGCCACGAAGACTACAACCACCAGCATCCACCAAAAAGGGTCCGGCTCCGGGTGTCCCAAGGCCCAGGGGGTGCGTCAGAACATTTTCATCACCTTTCACAATCACCAATGGGACAAGGCAGGGATGTCCTCTGTCCCCTCTCTTATACATCCTAGTGACGGAGCACCTGCTCTCATCAATTCGCCATAACCCCAATATTAGGTGGATTGAGGTGGGAGGCACCGAGTACAAGTGCTCTCTATTTGCTGATGATGTCCTAGTATATATCACTCAATCACATATATCCATCCCTGCTGTTATGGCTGAAATAGATCACTTTGTTACATGGTAAAATTTTAAAATCAATGCAGCGAAGTCTGAGGCCCTCGATGTCTCCCTCCCTAAATCCATATAGGATTCCATCCAGTCCAACTTTCCCTTTGCCTGGCCCTCACAGGGTATCAAATACTTAGGAATTCCTATTCATAGAGACCTCTCCCATCTATGTTATCTTAATTTTGGGCCCTTTATTGAACAATTCCATACAGACCACGGTTGGCAAGTTGGAACTGTGAGATTCACTACGTGCACCACTGGTATTTTGTGGAAAAGCACATGTAAGATTCTGCAACAGTCTCTGCTGATACTCCTGCATGCGTGCATCCCTTTCTATGGCAGGAATAATTTCTGCAAATTTACTTTTGTACCGGGGATCTAACAGTGTGGCAACCCAGTAGTCAGGATTATTTCTAATTCTCACAATTCGAGGGTCATGTTGCAGGTAGTGCAGCAAGAAGGCACTCATGTGTGTTGCGCATCCAGGAGCACCAAGTCCCTGTTGTGTTGGTGGCGAGGTAACAATCATGCTTCCTTCCTCTGTCCTCTCCCCCCAACCTCGCACAACAGAAATGTGATCAAGGTCTCCCTCATCTGATGAGTCTTCCATCAGTTCGTCCTCCACTTCTTCCTGGGCTCCTGCACCTTCCTCACTAGTTTGGCTGCTACCATGCGCCCTGGTAAAATCATCTCCCCCACCCTCACATGCCTGCCGCCCTGGTGCTGCCGACCGTCTGGACCTTGCAGATGTTAGCCCTTCCGCATACAACTCCTCCTCCTCTACTTCCTCCACCTCCTCTTGTGCCACCACCTGACTCCGAATTCTGTTTAACATGTGCTCCAGCATGTAAATCACCGGAATAGTCATGCTGATAATGGCATCGTCAGCACTAAACATCTTCGTCGCCATTTCAAAACTGTGCAGAAGGGTGCATAGGTCCCTGATCTGAGACCACTCCTCCAGCGTGATTTGCCCCACCTCTGAATCTCGTTGGCCCAGGCTATACGTCAGAACGTATTGCACCAGGGCTTGTCGGTGCTGCCACAGTCGCTGCAACATGTGCAGAGTTGAATTCCACCGGGTAGGCACATCGCATTTTAGCCGGTGAAGTGGCAGGCCCAACGACTTCTGTAGAGATGTAAGTCGCTGAGCTGCGGGATGCGAACGGCGGAAGTGAGCACACAGCGACCGTGCCCTCTGCAGAAGGCCATCTAGTCTGGGATAGTGGGCTAAAAATTGCTGGACAACCAGGTTCAACACGTGAGCCATACAAGGCACGTGTGTGACATTGCCCCGGCGAAGGGCCGCACCCAGGTTTGCAGCATTGTCGCACACGGCCTTCCCTGGTTTCAGGTCCAGTGGAGACAACCATTCATGAAATTGGTTCTCCAGAGCTGACCACAACTCCTCAGCTGTGTGACTCACATTTCCCAGACATTTCAATGTAAAAACCGCCTGATGACGTTGAGCCCTACTGCCAGCATAGTAAGGAGGTGTGCAGGATCCCTTCTGCGCAGTTAGAAAGCTTGTGGCATGACCAGACAGGCTTTGGGTGCAGGTGGAAGACCGAGAGGAGGTTGAGGAGGCAGAAGCAGTGGAGGAAAAATGACATAAAGAGGATTGACGCACAACTCGTGGGGACGGCAAGACTTGGACAGCAGCCCCTTGTCCTGCTGTCACCATAGTTACCCAGTGCCCAGTCAGCGACATGTAACGCCCCTGTCCATGCCTACTCGTCCAAGTGTCTGTGGTGAAATGCACCCTGTCACACACAGAGTTTCTCAAAGAAGCGGTGATGTTGTGTGCGACATGCTGGTGGAGCGCAGGCACACCTTTCTTTGAGAAGTAGTGCCGACTGGGCATCTGGTACTGGGGCACTGCGACGGACATAAGGTCTCGAAAATCCTCTGTGTCCACCAGGCGGAAAGGCAGCATTTCTGTAGCCAAGAGCTTGCAGATGGTGAAATTCAACCTCTTAGCTTTCTCATGGCTAGGAGGAAATGGTCTTTTACTTGTCCACATCTGAGGGACCGAGGGCTGGCTATTGTGCTTAGACGGGGTTGATAAGGGTGTCCCCGGCAAACTGCCGGTCTGTGAGGAAGATGCAGGCGGACATGTTAGGTTACCTTGATCCAAAGGTGGTGCTATCGATGTCGGACAGCGCTCAAGACCAGCTGGTGTTACCACCTCCAAAGAAAATGATGACCTGCCAATCACGCTGGCTGTTGCGGGTAAAGAGGTGGCAGGTCTGCGCCCCAAAACAGGTGTGACTGCTGTCCCCCCAGTCACAGAGGATGAAGAGGCCGCGGATGCACAAGATATGGCAGACGGTGGTTGGCCCGGCCGGCTAGACCGCATTGTAGCACACTGAGCTTCCCACTGCAACTTATGCTTCATGTCCATGTGCCGGTTCATGCATGAAGTACTCAAACTATGTATTTTTTGGCCTCTACTTAGCGTTTGCTGACAAATGTTACAGATAACACGAGTTGGGTCATCTTTATCGATCTGAAAAAATGCCCAGGCTATGCAAGGCTTAGCACCCATGCGACCTGAAGAGCCACCACGACTTGTGGTGAGAGGCAGAGTTGTGTTTGAGGATGCAGTTGTTGACGTGCTTCCAGTACTACGTCTCTGTCCAGGAAGGCGCAACCTGACCTCGTCGTCACTAGCATCTTCCTCCACCTCCTCTGCTGACCTCATCTCTTGGCTGACTGTGGGTTGACAGTAAGTGGGATCTCCGACCTCATCATCATCACCCTGTGCGTTATCACACCCGTCGTCCTCAGAGCCAACCTGTTCCTGCCCTGACAAAAAACTAAAGTTGTCGCTCCAATCAGGTATTTGAGTCTTATCATCGTCTTCCTCATTGTCTCCACCAACAGGAGTTACAGTTTGGGAATGAGGGTCTACATTATGTCAGAACCTTCTGCGTCTGGTCCTGGATCCGACTCATAAAGATTCTGGGCATCAGTGCAGATCATTTCCTCGTCTGGATTCACAGAAGCGCTGGAGTCGACCTCTGATTCCCAGGCTATAGTATGAGTAAACAGCTCTGCAGACTCAACCATCTGTTCTACCTCATACTCAGACGGGCAGCTGGAGATTTGGGAGCTGTGAGGAAGCAAGTGCGATTTGGGTGACACCTTTGAGGACTGGAGTATTTGTGATGTTGAAGTTGATGTGGAGGAGAGCCCACTTAAAGGAGCACTTGATATCCGTTGAAGCACCTGCTGTTTTTGTGCCTCATCTGGAATTTGTAGCGATTGGCGTGGCCGTAAGAAAGGGATCTTATCACATTGTCCGCTAAAAGAAGTAGACATTTTAGTTTGGCTGGAAGATGGTCTTTCTTCTGCACCTACCCCACGGACACAACCTTTTTTCCCCTTCCCAACACGCCTATTCCCCTTTCCACCAGCAGCAGGCCTTTTTCCACTCATTTTGGTGGTTAACTAATTCACAACTCTGGAGTTGTTTGCACAAAAAAACAATGGATGGTAACCGAGCAGAGCTGAGTGGCCAAACTGTGGTATTAGGCCAAAACTATTGGCTGGGTTAGATGCAGAAAAAAATTATTTTTAATTTGCAACCTGATGGAGGTCAGTATAGATGGACTAATAGACCAAGTCCCCCACACCGCTAGAAGCCCAAATATTTTTTCAGAGCTAGATGCAGAAAAAAATTATTTTTAATTTGCAACCTGATGGAGGTCAGTATAGATGGACTAATAGACCAAGTCCCACACACCGTTAGAAGCCCAAATATTTTTTCAGAGCTAGATGCAGAAAAAAATTATTTTTAATTTGCAACCTGATGGAGGTCAGTATAGATGGACTAATAGACCAAGTCCCACACACCGCTAGAAGCCCAAATATTTTTTCAGAGCTAGATGCAGAAAAAAATTATTTTTAATTTGCAACCTGATGGAGGTCAGTATAGATGGACTAATAGACCAAGTCCCACACACCGCTAGAAGCCCAAATATTTTTTCAGAGCTATATGCAGAAAAAAATTATTTTTAATTTGCAACCTGATGGAGGTCAGTATAGATGGACTAATAGACCAAGTCCCACACACCGCTAGAAGCCCAAATATTTTTTCAGAGCTAGATGCAGAAAAAAATTATTTTTAATTTGCAACCTGATGGAGGTCAGTATAGATGGACTAATAGACCAAGTCCCACACACCGCTAGAAGCCCAAATATTTTTTCAGAGCTAGATGCAGAAAAAAATTATTTTTAATTTGCAACTTGATGGAGGTCAGTATAGATGGACTAATAGACCAAGTCCCACACACTGCTAGAAGCCCAAATATTTTTTCAGAGCTAGATGCAGAAAAAAATTATTTTTAATTTGCAACCTGATGGAGGTCAGTATAGATGGACTAATAGACCAAGTCCCACACACTGCTAGAAGCCCAAATATTTTTTCAGAGCTAGATGCAGAAAAAAATTATTTTTAATTTGCAACCTGATGGAGGTCAGTATAGATGGACTAATAGACCAAGTCCCACACACCGCTAGAAGCCCAAATATTTTTTCAGAGCTAGATGCAGAAAAAAATTATATTCAATTTGCAACCTGCTGGAGGTCAGTATAGAAGGACTAATAGAACAAGTCCCACACACTGCTAGAAGCCCAAATATTTTTTCAGAGCTAAATGAAGAAAAAAATTATTTTTAATTTGCAACCTGATGGAGGTCAGTATAGATGGACTAATAGACCAAGTCCCACACACTGCTAGAAGCCCAAATATTTTTTCAGAGCTAGATGCAGAAAAAAATTATATTCAGTTTGCAACCTGATGGAGGTCAGTATAGATGGACTAATAGAATGATGCTATGCCCAAAAGATTTTACTTCACTAGGTGCAGTAAAAAAATTGGTATTCTATACACAGGTGGTATATCTTGCAACACAGATAGGCTACTCCACTGACTAACACACTCTGCAATAGGCCAAAAAGGATTAGCTTTGCTAGATTCAGCCAAATGCTGTGAAAAAAACTTGCACAGCACTGGCACAGACCTGCCTGGCAAAAACTGATAGGAACTCATGTAACCTAGTCCTGAAAAGGACTCCAATTACAATTAGTCTTTACTCCCACAATCTATCTATTTAAGAGCACAGACCTGCCTGATAAAAGTCGTAGGAAATGCTGTAACCTAGTCCTTAAAAGGACTGCAATCACAACTATTCCCTACTCCCAAGCTATCTGTATATTTGTGCGAAAATTGGCTTGAAATTAACAAGGTATAGCGCACACAGCAACAGCGGTGCCGTCTAACACGCAGCTGCAGCAGTGAGAAAATGGTGGCGACGGGGAAAATGGCTTGGTCTTATAGGGCAAGGACATGTGACATACACTGCCAATCACACATGCCCTTGCTTGTGTGAAAAAAAGCACTTCGCTCCGTGTGTGCGCTGCTGATAGGCTGACAGATTGCACCTCCCCACTGCAAATGCGGGAAAGAGAAAAAAAAATGGAGATCTTCATTGTTCCTGCAGAGATCCATCCCCTGCCCCTCCCCCCGCCCCGCTGTACACTGAAACTGCGTATTAACATTAATTTTCATCATTACTGAGAAAAAATCCAGTTATGATTTTGGTGCACGAACAGTTATCGAACATAACCTCGAACAGCCGAATTTTTCTCAAATTGTTCGTGTTCGCCGACCGGCTCGAACACCGCCCAAAACAGCTCGAATTTGAGATTGGCGAACAGTTCGAGTAGAACAACGCTCATCTCTAGCGATGACACCATAATTAGTGTCACCATCCCGCTTCTCTGTCTTCTGAAACGCTCTCTACTCACAATCAAAGAGGATGCATTGCAGGCGGAGCACGATGAGATGGAGCAAGGAACCATAAAGGGGGATTACACACAGCCAAGCCTCATCTCATCCCAACATGTATTGGGTGACAATGAGGAAGAGGAGGAGGAGGAGGAAGGACAGGAGCTAGTTTCATGCACTATAGACGGTACTACCTGCACATCTGTCATACCGTCTGTTCAGCGTGGATGGCCAGAGGACAGAGAGGAGGAGGAGGAGAGCATGGTCAGTCATCCTCTTGGTAAGGACACGGAAGTCTTGCCTGTTAGTAGTCTGACACGCATGGCTGAGTTTATGTTACGCTGCCTTTCCCATGACCCTCGCGTTCTCAAAATTTTGGGTGACAGTCATTACTGGTTGGTGACACTTCTAGACCCACGCTACAAGGAGAACTTTCTATCTCTTATTCCTGAGGCGGACAGGTCTACAAAAATGGGGCTGTACCAGAAGGCTCTTGTTTTCAATTCCCATCTGAAAATGCTGGCGGCAGAGGGCACACTTCATTGGACAACCAAGGAGTACAGGTGAGAGAGACACAACTCCAATCCAGCAGAGGCAGGAGAACACTGTCAAAGTTCTGGGAGAGTTTTCTCAGACCCTCCCATCGCATAGGCCCTGAGACGCGGGGTACTCTCACAAGGAGTGCAAAGTTTGGGAAGATGCTGAGGGAGTACCTTGCCGACCGTACCAACGTCCTCCATGATTCTGCTGTGCCTTATAATTATTGAGTATCCAAGCTGGATACGTGGAATGAACTGGCTCTCTATGCCTTGGAGGTCCTGGCCTGCCCTGCCGCCAGCGTTTTATCAGAGCAGGTTTTTAGTGCCGCTGGTGGAAATATAACTGATAAGTGCATCCGCCTGTCAACTGAAAATGCAGACAGGCTGACTCTTATAAAAATGAGCAAGGGCTGGATTGGGCCAGATGGGGCAGGGAGGTGTGTGCCATGGAACCACCAAACATAACAGCTGCAGAATTGCCCATATGCCTTATAACTGTTGACCCTAAAGAAATATTTGGTCCACAACACTAATATACTAAAAAATAAATACCTATCTACCCACACACTTTATTAAACTCATCCATTTTGTACAGAACTATAGATGAGCATCATTTAGCATCAAAGCAGGGCAGTTTCCAACTCTAGACAGTGGGTAGCCATACAGGCCACCAGCTTCTTTTGTGAGGGTGTGGGGCACAACTTTGATCCTAGAACTTGTCATTGCTTTTCAGCATCCTTTCCTTGAGTGGGTGTAGCAGGATATGTATTTGAACAAAAGTGACAAGTCAGGTGTATCCAGAGGAGCTTGTATACACAGCCTTCCCCCTCAGCCTTGGCTACAGTGAAACTTGGTTCTGAGGTGGCCCAGCATCAGAATGTAATGTACTATAATGCACATAACATTTTGACATCACACAGCTTGAGACACAAAATAATGGTGTCAAATGTTGGACAGGCTCAGCAGAGCATCGGAGGATCCTCCAGTGGGCCTTCCCCCTTGCTTCAGTATGTGTAAAGCAGAGTATACTGTCCTCACACGTTAGTATGGTGTGCAGTGAGACATGTAGCTAAACCCCGTGTCTTCTTTAAGAAAAGAGGCTGTGAAGTCGTAACCTTCTTTATTGATTGTAGATTGACAGGAAAGGGTGAAACTATAGGATGTAATAACAGGGGTATTTCAGAACATATAACTGTACACTGCATAGCTACAGATATTCTGCAATACACAGTATAAACATGAGGTAATAATACAAGGTGGTGATTACCTATCTAATACATCAACATACTTGCAGCAACACTGCATTAAAACAGATAGATAGTGGCTTAGCCACTATGCTTAGAGCAGGCTGTTTGCAAGGAACACAAGACAGAACAACAAGTGATGTGGTTTCTCTTCAGGAGAATAAAGGAAATTGCTGCTGCTTCTTTCACAGTGTCATAACAAGACCACAATGCAACAGGAACAATCCCAGAATGCCTTAGGAACCTCCCATAATACATTGCAAACGTAAACTAGAATGCATACGTTAAATCACCAGCAGAAGGTATTGTTACCAAACAATATAAAAAATAGACAGGATTCAAATTACATAGGAAGTATGACTACTGAACTTGTAATAAACAGAAAATATGACTTTCAGATAGCAAATTTACTGTCAGGACAGAATACAGAGACTGGCTTAAGTCTGGAGCATTTTTAACCCCTTCACGACATATGCATATTTTCATTTTCACTGCTCAACGTTATAAAATTCTGTGAAGCACTTATGGGTTCAAGGTACTCACCACACTTCTAGATAAATTTCATCAGGGGTGCATTTTCCAAAATGGAGTCACATGTGGGGGGTTTCCACTGTTTAGGCAGATCAGGGGCTCTGCAAACGCGATCTCTGCAGAAATAATGCCGATCTCCATTTTTTTTTCTCTTTCCCACATTTACAGTGGGGAGGTGCAATCTGTCAGCCTATCAGCAGCGCACACACGCAGCGAAGTGCATTTTTTTCACACAAGCAAGGGCATGTGTCATTGGCAGTGTATGTCACATGTCCTTGCCCTATAAGACCCAGCCATTTTCCCCGTCGCCACCATTTTCTCATTGCTGCAGCTGAGTGTTAGGCGGCAACGCTGCTGCTGTGGGCGCTATACCTTGTAACTGTGTGAATTGCAAGCAAATTTGCTCTTAAATAGACAGATAGGTTTAGGGAGTAGGAACTAGTTGGAATTGCAGCCCTTTTGAGGGCTAGGTTACAGCAGTTCCTAGCACTTTTTGCCAGGCAGGTCTGTGCCAGTGCTGTGCAAGTGTTTTTCACAGCATTTGGCTAAATCTAGCTAAGCCAATCCTTTTGAGCCTCTAGCAGTGTGTGTTATTCAGTGGAGTAGCCTATCTGAGTTGCAAGCTACACCACCTGTGTATCTAGTAGCAATTTTTTACTGCACCTAGCCAAGTAAAACCTTTTGGGCATAGTAGCAGTGTCGGTTACTCATTGGAGTAGTCCATCTGTACCAAGCTACACCACCTTTGTATTTAATAACAATTTTTTACTGCACCTAGCCAAGTAAAACCTTTTGGGCATAGTAGCAGTGTCTGTAACTCATTGGAGTTGCCCATCTGTACCAAGCTACACCACCTTTGTATTTAATAACAATTTTTTACTGCATCTAGCCCAGTAAATACTTTTGGGCCTGTAACAGTGTCTGTTACTCATTGTAGTAGCCCATCTGTACCAAGCTACACCACCTTTGTATTTAATAACAATTTTTTTATTGCATCTAGCCCAGTAAATACTTTTGGGCCTGTAGCAGTGTCTGTTACTCATTGTAGTAGCCCATCTGTACCAATCTTCACCACCTTTGTATTTAATAACAATTTTTTACTGCATCTAGCCCAGTAAATACTTTTGGGCCTGTAGCAGTGTCTGTTACTCATTGTAGTAGCCCATCTGTACCAAGCTACACCACCTTTGTATTTAATATCAATTTTTTACTGCATCTAGCCCAGTAAATACTTTTGGGCCTGTAGCAATGTCTGCTAGTCAGCGGAGTATCCCAGCTGTTAAGCAAGCTACATCACCTGTGGTTTGGACACTTAATTTTTTCAAAGGAAATGCTTCGGGCCCCCGGCACACTCAGTGAAGAGCATTGGGGAGGCGCCCCAAGGCAAAGGGTTTGGGACTGGCGGTAGCACGCCTTGCGGTGGACCGCCAAGCTCGATCCTTATAAAAGCTTTTTAACTGCAGCAGCTTTAGTGGACGCTACTGAAGCTGGAATTACCGTGGCTGCTGGCATCACACTTGCTCTCCAATAGATCCTTGTAAAAGAATTTAAAGTGTACTCATTCAAATTAGAGAGACAATTTAAATTACAGAGCTTAGACCTGCCTCCACCGCGGGGGGACTCGACTCACCAGCGGACAGGCACCAGTATTGGGAGAGGGGGGCTGGCCGTCAGGGTCCACCGCGGCTCTGGCACAAACCCGGCGACACGGAGGTCGCACGGGCAGGAACGGACTGGACGTGTCGGCTTCGCACTCCAGCGTAGTCCCTCTGCCCGCTCGCGCCCGTATCCTCAAAGGGATGCGCAAGCGGCTTTTCTTCCCAGGGCTGTTCCCCGCCCAGCAAGAACGTGGGGGAGCTCAGGTCGGCCTTCCACTGTACTCCCTTACCTCCCTCGCCCTCTTTCCTTCTTCCGTTCTCCATCTAACCCCTCGGCTCTGTGGTGTCCGCTCTCCCTCCAGCTCTCTCCTTCTCACAGGTGGACCACCGCGTGTATTCACACTGTGGCGAATCTTTTGGGCCCTGACATAAGAAGTTGTCGAGGTAATGGATAATATGTGCCCCCTTAGAAACGTCCATTACAACCCAATCAAGGAAGCAACTAAATGCCTCAAATAGTGAGCAAGATCTGGACCACCGCATGGGCAAACAGCAATCTATATAGTATGCTCCTTCCCAGAAGCAGCCCAATAGGTGGACACTATTCGGAGGCACAGGTAGTAAGTAACCAGAACGCCGCATCAATGTCTGTTTTGGCCATTAGGGTGACCCTTCCCAACTTCTTGATCCGCCTGATTGCCTTGTCAAAGGATGTACAGTATATACTACTGTACTTGATTCCGCGTCAATGTTGTCGTTTACTGACCTACCCCTTGGATATGACAAATGGTGGATTAGTCCGAATGTATTGGGTTCCGTTTTTGGCACAACTCACAACGGGGATACCACTATGTCTTGTAAGGAAACTGTTCTGAATGGAACCGCCATTCTACCTAAAGATATTTCTTTTTTTAATTTTCTTGTCATGACGTCTGGGTGTTGGTAGGCTGATTTTAGATTTTTACTCCAGCCTTTCTTGATTTTAGAAGGGCATGACATGCCTATATCTGGGTCTCCCCCTCCTTTTACTCCTCCACCTCTTTTCTTTTCGCATGACTATATGTACTTTTCACTTTTCCATGTGTTAGTTGTGTCTTCTGAGCAGTTTGTCAGCTTTTGGACACCTTTGAAAGTGTTTTCTATGTGTTTCTATGTGTTTTTGTTTGCCTGCCGTTGGTTTTAACGGTGTTCGATGGTGTTCGACGAACAGTTTGACGAACATTTTGGCGAACACACAGGTGTTCGACAAACCGAACCCCAACACTACGGGGGTGGCTCAACTCTACCAACTACCATTTAAGTAAATCTGGTGATGTGCATCGCTGTAATGAGGAGGGGTGTTGACTAATGACATCAATACCCTATATAAGGTGTGCTTAATTATTAGGCAACTTCCTTTCCTTTGGCAAAATGGGTCAGAAGAGAGATTTGACAGGCTCTCAAAAGTCCAAAATTGTGAGATGTCTTGCAGAGGGATGCAGCAGTCTTGAAATTTCCAAACTTTTGAAGCGTGATCACCGAACAATCAAGCATTTCATGGCAAATAGCCAACAGGATTGCAAGAAGCGTGTTGGCCAAAAAAGGCGCAAAATAACTGCCCATGAATTGAGGAAAATCAAGCGTGAAGCTGCCAAGATGCCATTCGCCACCAGTTTTGCCATATTTCAGAGCTGCAACGTTACTGGAGTATCAAAAAGCACAAGGTGTGCGATACTCAGAGACATGGCCAAGGTAAGGAAGGCTGAAAAACGACTACCTTTGAACAAGAAACATAAGATAAAACGTCAAGAATGGGCCAAGAAATATCTTAAGATAGATTTTCCAAAGGTTTTATGGACTGATGAAATGAGAGTGACTCTTGATGGGCCAGATGGATGGACCAGAGGCTGGATCAGTAAAGGGCAGAGAGCTCCACTCTGACTCAGACGCCAGCAAGGTGGAAGTGGGGTACTGGTATGGGCTGGTATCATCAAAGATGAACTTGTGGGACCTTTTCGGGTTGAGGATGGAGTGAAGCTCAATTCCCAGACCTACTGCCAGTTTCTGGAAGACAACTTCTTCAAGCAGTGGTACAGGAAGAAGTCGGTATCGTTCAAGAAAAACATGATTTTCATGCAGGACAATGCTCCATCACGTGCATCCAACTACTCCACAGTGTGGCTGGCCAGTAAAGGTCTAAAAGAATAAAAAATAATTACATGGCCCCCTTGTTCACCTGATCTGAACCCAATAGAGAACTAGTGGTCCATCATAAAATGTGAGATCTACAGGGAGGGAAAACAGTACACCTCTCGGAACAGTGTCTGGGAGGCTGTGGTGGCTGCGCACGCAATGTTGATCGAAAACAGATCAAGCGACAGACAGAATCTGAGGATGGAAGGCTGTTGAGTGTCATCATAAAGAAAGGTGGCTATATTGATCACTAATTTTTGTGTTTTTTGTTTTTGCGTGTCAGAAATGTTTATTTCTAAATTTTGTGCACTGATATTGGTTTGCCTGGTGAAAATAAACAAGTGAGATGGGATTATATTTGGTTTTTATTAAGTTGCCTAATAATTCTGCACAGTAATAGTTACCTGCACAAACAGATATCCTCCTAAGATAGCCAAATCTAAAAAAAACCACGGCAACTTCCAAAAATATTAAGCTTGGATATATATGAGTCTTTTGGGTTGATTGAGAACACATTTGTTGATGAATAATAAAAATAATCCTCTAATTTGCCTAATAATTCTGCACACAGTGTATATTAATAAAGCCATAACTGTTGAAGGGCCACCTCCAATCCCCCATCTACATCAATAAGGGCTTGTTCACATATCAGATTTTTTGGTGCGTGAACTAGCCATCTTTTTTTGCAGGTAGATCACAGACTCATTAAAGTGAATATGTTTTTGCACCTGTCTCATATTTTAGCGGAAAAAAACCCCTGAGACATATCCTACTTTAATTTGTGTTGCCAATAACCGCACTTACTACATACAGATTTTGCTGCACATTGTATTATGCAATGCAAAGGTTTAAATGCACAGTGAAAATCTTCACAAAGAATTGACACAAAGTAGAATTTCCACATTGCACTGCAGTTATTAGAAAAGCTGTATGAGATGGAAATCTAGTACTTGTGCTGTACCGACTTGTAAACGCTGATTTCATCTGCAGTTCACAATGAAACTAAGGTATACAAGGTGATAATCACTACAGGTTATTATTTATTTGATGTAATAATTGTTTAAATTATTACCATGTCCATATTCATTATTTAAGGACAAACCTTCAGTAGACACAATATCCCTGAGAAAACAGAGAGAGATACATGAAAGATTTCCGTAGTCCCCTACCTAAGGTCTCATTCATGCATCCATTTTCTCATACATAATCTATCCATGTTTTTCACAGATAGAACATGTATCCATTATATTCTATCAGAATGTTCACATCTCTGTGTTTTTTGGAGACCGTTTGTCATCTGACTATTTTTAATTAGCACATGCAATGACAGGCAATGATAGGTATCATAGAATATTAGAGAGAGTAGAAGCCTACAATATATTGAAGGTTTGCGGCCAAAATAAAGCTTAGAAACTAGTTAAAGGGAATTTTGTCCTGAACCCATTGAATCTATGAATATAATATTAGGCTCTACATTGCACACTGGTTATTCTTATTCATTGCATGATGTTCTTTTACTAAGGTAGTGAAATTATTCCACTATCAATAATTTAAAATAAAAGTTATATTTTATTTTAGGGTCTTTAGTTAGGGGATATCTTTTTGCATATGGCAATTTGTGATTAATAGTAATTACTAGTGATGAGCGAGCACTAAAATTCTCGGGTACTCGTTGCTCGGGTTGAGCAAATTGGAATGCTCGAGTGCTCAGTCCAAGTAACGGGCCCAATCTAAGTCTATGGGAAACTCGAGCATTTTTTTCAGGCAGCTCCCCCAGGCGGGCTTCAGAGGGCCTAAAAATTGCCCAAATCGATGAGAACAGTGCTCAAATGACATGGGAACAGCATGGGGAAGACCCCTGGAAGCATTTCTGACTCCCAGGTCACTGCTGTCAACAACATTGTCAGAGGTATTACGCCACTTTTACGGACTCACAAGAAAACATACAAGCAGAAAAAAAATGTATTTTCCTGGGAAAAATGTTAAGGAACATCCTTGCCAGGGTAATGACTTGTATATAAGGCAAAATAAATAACCAAAAACAAAAATGCCCCTCCACACCTTGGGCTATGTTCACATGTACCATTTTTGATGCATTTTTGCACTTTTGCATTGCTTTCAACGGTGAAAAATGCATTCACCAGGAAATGTAATTTTAACATTTTACTACCTTATCTGGCCATGTGGTGTGTGAGACATAATCAGACACATCCTGTTTCATTTATGAAGGAGGGACTCTGAAAGTCACAAACACTATTTTTATAGGGCCATCAGGTGGCCCTTACTATTCTTAAAGGGCCAGCAGTCCGCTATGCTTTGTTGTTCCCATTAATAAAGAGCGGGTCTCCTATACTGTTTAAGGTGTATGCAGTGACTGCAAGGGCTGCCACATAGAGCTGGGCCACAGTAACGACATGCTCCCATTAGAAAGGAGCGGGTCTGCTCTACAGTTATAGGATATGTAGTGTGTCCAACAGCTGCCAAAATTTAGGATATACCACAATAACAATTTAAAGAAACATAGAGCTGGGCCACAGTAACAACATGTTCTTATTAGAAAGATGTGACATTGAATCACTTTTCATGGCCAGGCCGTGAGACGGGATAGTCAGGGAGTCCAAAATCAAAGCCAGGAGGGTAAGTCATAAACAGAGGGAAGAGGCAAAGGCGTAGTCAGGTAATGTTCCATAGATCAGATTACCAGGAGGAAAGGAGATCAGAGCAGAAGGGGTTAAACAGACGGATGGTCAGAACAAGGTTCAAGGTCAGGCAACAGAAGATCAATAAATAGTGATGAGCGAGCATGCTCGTTGCTCAAGATTTACGAGCATGCTCGGGCGAGCACCTATTATCTTCAGCATGCTCGGGCGTTAAGTTTTCTCCGCTCCCTGAACATGATTTGCGACTGTTTGACAGCTTTAATACATGTGAGGAATGCCTGTTTTTTCATCACATGTATTAAAGCTGTCAAACAGCCACAAATCATGTTCAGGGAGCGATGAAAACATAACGCCCGAGCACGCTGAAGATAATAGGTGCTCCCCTGAGCTTGCTCGTAAATCTCGAGCAACGAACATGCTCGATCATCACTATCAATAAGCAGAACTCAAGGCGCAGAGAACAAGCCACACACTAGCTAAATGTACGTCTGTCAGAGATCTGGGGGAAACAGCTCAGTTAAGTAGCAAGGCATTCAATTGGAATAATGAACACCTGAAGATAGCCAGTGCCTCCCAGTCTCAGGTTGGACAGCCGAGCTGTCAATCACCACATTGACGGCTATTACACGCCCCTGTACCAGATTGGATGGTCGAGCTGTCAATCACAGTACTGACCGCTCCAGCACGCCCCTGTATAAGACTGGACAGCTGAGCTGTCAGTAACTGCATCCCAGACACAGTGAGGAGTGGAACCGTGACAAAAGGAGTGGGTCTCCCATACTGTTTGCCTATGCAGTTCATGCAACAGCTGCCAAAAATTTGGAGGAACTCCAATGTCCCTTGCAAGAGACATAGAGGTCATAGGGCCTCCTGAAAACAATTTTCCCATTATTAGGAAGTGGGTCTCCCATACTATTTGCCTATGCAGTGAATGCAACAGTTGCCAAAAATTTGGAGGAACTCCAATGTCCCTTGCAAGAGACGTAGAGGTCGGAGGGCCTCCTGAAAACAATGTTCCCATTATTAGGAAGTGGGTCTCCCATACTGTTTGCCTATGCAGTGAATGCAACAACTGCAAAAAATTTGGAGGAACTCCAATGTCCCTTGCAAGAGACGTAGAGGTCAGAGGGCCTCCTGAAAACAATGTTCCCATTTTTAGGAAGTGGGTCTCCCATGCTGTTTGCCTATTCAGTGAATGCAACGGCTGCCAAAAATTTGGATGAACTCCAATGCCCCTTGCAAGAGACATAGATATGGTGATATGGTAGATATTGTGGTGATATGGTGGTGGATGAGGATGAGGAGAAGAAGGAGGACAAGAGCAAACAGACAAAATCAGGAAGTTTATACCCATGTCTGGGTGTGAAGACAGAGATGCATGCGAATAGAGTTAGACCTCCAAAAAAACGACACTGTATTTGAGTTTATGCTACGCTGCTATCATTCGGTGGTGTTGAGAAGTGTGGCCAAATCCAGCCCTTATTCATTTTTATAAGAGTCAGCCTGTCAGCATTTTCAGTTGACAGACAGATGCGCCTATCGGTTATAATTCCACCAGCGGCACTAAAAACCATCTTTCCCACAGCCTCGGCCTCTGCATGCACCATCACATCAAGTCCACTTCCCTATCCTTTGCCACACACCTTGCCCAAATGGAGGACAATATTTTGCACGTTCAATAGAAATGGCTGATTTTGGAACGCAATTATATGTGATATGTCTGACAGAGAACAACGGTTTTAAATAGCAGGCCTGTAATTTACTAATACTATTCTTCAAAGAGACCTAGCGTGAATAGCTTGACCGACACACTGCAGCGAAATGGAAGGCAGAAATTTCTGATTTTGGAACACTGTTATTTGTGATATGTCTGACAGAGAACCACGGTTTGAAATAGCAGGCCTGCAATTTACTAATACTATTCTTCACAGACAGTGTGAAAAGCTTGACCGACACACTGCAACAGAATTGAAAAGGAGGTCAATATTTTCCAGGTTCTTTACAAATTTCTGAATTTTTAACGCAGAAATAGGGAACAGATATGGCTGGATTCTGCAGTTCTAACAAGAAAATGGAGCAGAAAAATTGTGTACTCTGGATTGCTTTTTAAGCAAATAACCAGGATTAGGATAAAAAAAAATTGCCCTGGCCCCTGATATCTGGGGCTATGTCTACAAATATCTGTAAGAACTGCAGCAGCAGGAACGTGCTATAGACCCTCTTGCACTTTATGCACTGCAGTCCGCCACATACACTGCTTGCCTGCCTAACTCCTGCTATCACTTTCACCACTGAAAATATGCACCTGGATTAGTCATCAGAAGGACTGTTAGCTCAGTTGGATATATAGATATATGTTGTGGAATACCTCTACTATCTCTAAATAAGCAAATCTCTCCCTGACTCAGCAGTAGCTCTCCCTACTCTGATTCCGGGGTAGACTGTGACGAGCATGGCGGCGCCCGGTCTTATATAGACCTGATGATGCTGTGCAGCCAGCCAATCACTGTAATGCCACAACCAACATGGCTACGGCATTACAGTGCATGGCAGGCAATCCCTGCATGTTCATTGGCTCTCTAAAGAGCGCCAAACACCCAGGGAGGGGACCCAAGTTCCCGCCCGAGCAACCCGGAATTTCTCGCCGAGCTTGTTGAACACCGTGATGCTCGGGCGAGTACCGAGCAGTGGCGAGCATGTTCGCTCATCAATTAACCCTACATTTACTGTGCCATTCTCTTAGATGGCACCTTTGTGCTGTACATATGTTTTCATTGTGTGTTGTCCTGTTTCTGTTATGTATTAATACATTTTGGAAAGATATTCTGGAGAATGCATTTGTTAATGATCTCTTATATTTCTTGTTTGGTGTATGTGATTCTCTTTTAAGGAGTGGAGTTCATTCACTTACATTGATGACTGCGCACAGTGCCCCAAACCTTTTTAGTGCTGCCATATAAGAGATTTATTTCATTCTTCTTATTGTTATGTTTTTCTAGTGCTTTTACTTTTTGCAGGTTTCCAGTTTGTGCTACATTGGATTTAATGTACTATGTTGTACCAGCATGGGATCCATGTCTTTAATAAAATGGCCACAGAGAAATGGGAGTAGTGACAGGGATGCTTTTTTTAAAAAAAAGAATAAAGTATTTTTATTTTTTTAATACTTTATTACAACATTAGTATTGTAACTGACAGACAATTTTCCACTACTATCAATGGGACTTAGTATAAGCCAGTCTGTTTTTTTGTCATCTAAGGGCTGTTCCACCATTCATGTCTATTAGCTTTGAATATAAGCAGTTAACTTTGATTTCATGAGCCCCTGGTTATATTTTCAAGCTAACACAGGATACAATATTGACATGTGAAACAACCTAATTTTTTTATTTACTCTTATTTTTTATGGGTCTGCACATTTTCATAACCAGCCAACACAAAATCAACACCAGTAAACTGATTCTCTTATGATGGGAAGGTCCTTAGAAACTGGTTACTTCTTAATCTAAAAATAATGGCTTACAGCCACCCTACGAACAAACTATCACATTGGATGGTCTGTTTCTGGGGGTAACCAACTCATTCCTAATTTCCCTGGTGCATTGGGCAGTGAATTAATAGTGAGGGGTGTAAATTTTGAGGCAACAAAACAACGCTTTCTGACACTAAGCCCCAGAGATGATAATTTAAAGATGTCTGTATTACAAAAAACAAAAATACTTTATTAAAAAAAAACAAAAAAAAAACACTACCCTACACCATCCGCCTTTGACCATTTAGTAACCAGCTGGATCCCATGTTGTTTCAACGAAGTCCATATAGTTGAAATGAGAAATGAAAGAAAATCTCTGATATTTAGTTTCACATGCTTTAGCTTAATGTACACAGCGTTGTCCTCCTTTTTGTTGCAAACTTTAGCCTTTCTTATTTCTATTAGTGTTGAGCGAATTTGTTCGGCATTTCAAATTCGTGTTCATGTTTGGGGTCCCGACTTGTTCGCGCCAAAAAATCGTCTCTGCCCATGAACATCCCTGATTTGCCACGCTGTCACAGAGATGTTGGGCCATAAGAATGATGTTCTCTGGTGGGCCCTGTGTTATCCAGTCCAACACTAATGGTGACCTGTGGAGGGCCCAGGAGGATCAGTATCATGTTTAAGCCAGCACATTACCAGGGGGATAAGTATTATGTTTTATCCAGTACTTACCTACAAGGATAAGTATCATGTTTATCCCCATATTTTAGATAATGTTTACATTTTTATTTAAAATATTTTATTTTAATATTTGTCTTCTTTCACCAAATGCATGACCTTATTTATCCACCTTGAAGTTCAACTGCCATTTATCTGCCCTAGTCTCCAATGTACAAAGAAATGTTAGAGGAAAGTTAATATTCGGATTTAGCATGCTCCTCCAGCTAAATATTCAACAAATAAAGAATTGACAACAAGATGTTTCTCTACATTGCCAGTATTAATATGAACATGTAGAAATACATATGTCCAAAATAAAATTTTTGGAATATTTTGCACTACCTATTTGACATAAAGCAAAATTCCATTAACCAGTTTTCTTCCGCATTTCATCTTAAGTGTTTTTAATGCTAGTATAGGGACTGATTTAACTTACTGTAGAGAGATACATATGGATCTTTAATGATTTTAAGTTCCATGACTAATGCTTTGAACAGATCAGGCTATTATTAATATAAATGGTAAAACTTCTAGTCAAAGATTTAAGAATAATGCATAGATGTTATACATCACTGAGAAATGGAGAGGTAATCCTCTGGGCATATGTTTTTTTCTTTGCTCAGCTAAAAATCAATTTCATGTTTGAAAAAAAAGACAAAACATTATACCCAATGGATTAGTGATCTAAACACATCTAATCCAAAACTTCACAGCTTAGAAAAAATCCAATCACCCACTTTATAATTCATCTAATTTCATCATTCTTTATCTGGCTGTTTCTCTGCTTCTCATTCTTCTTTTAAGTCCATTGCTCTTTTGTGATTTTTTAATAGAGGATTGATACCTTACCTGTACAATCAAATAAGCCATTATGTTTGAGTGTCAGCAGCCAAGCAGAACCTAATCTGGGCATTCTTTATACTCACTGAATGAATTAACAAATAAAGCACAGGTAGCACCTTATAGTTGAGACAAAGAATTAAATCCTCTTTAGCACTAGAATTATTTGTGAAAAATTCCCTGAACGATTATTTAGAAATGATGTTGATCAAAACGATATTGAAACTATGAAATATTCCCAGTATCTGTGATATACTTGTAGCTTTTAAAGGGAACCTGTCATCAGGTTTTGCCCATATATAGTACAGACACCAACATTACGTCCTCTTTTACAGTATACTAGAATGTTGTAACAAAGTCTCCAATCTAATTTGCAGATCTCAAAAAAAGATCTTTTATTATACTCACAGACGGAGCAGTCAGTTCCGATGGGCATTTCTGGTCTTGATCCAGTACCTCATCTCTTCCTTCTTTCACCATCCTCCTTCCCTGCTTTGTGTGGATGCCGCATCCTACGTCATCCCCACAATGACCAACAATTGCGCGCACTTCTCTATGCTGTACCGAGTACAGAGCACAGTACTATAATATACATGCGGTGGGAAACTCCAAACATCACCGATGACCAAAAAGTAAAGTGGCGTGTGTGCATTACAGTACTTTGCTTTGCCCTCCCTTGGCAGGATAGAGAGAAGTACATCTGCGCAGGAGTGTGTTTGGGGGACACTGTGTGGATGACGTAGGACGTGTCAGCCACATGAAGCAGTGAAGGAGACTGACAATTGAAGGAAGAGAGGAGTCTCCAATATACAGTATAAGCCCCACATAGCCTCTTTATATACAGTGTGAGCCCCCACATAGCCTCCTTATATACAGTGTGAGCCCCACAAATCCTCCATATATACAGTGTGAGCCCCACATAGCCTTCATATATATCCGATGTCACCAGAACCGGCTCTCTAGGACTATCCATTAAGGAGTTATGACTCATCTTAGTTTCTGGAGTTTCTAGCTGTTTGAGGCAAGGGGTGGAGATTTAGGTCCAGCCCAGGGGGCAGGAGGGGGGTGACCTAGAAGGGTTGAAAGCTCCTGCAGCTCTTGATCAATTGCTTTTTTCTCTGGGAGACACATCGTGTGTAAGAAGTCACGCAGAAGTCAACAGAGGGAATCACAAGCCTCCCATGTGGCAGCCCTCACCCGCAAGCCAGGCCTTTCATCTGATTGGTAATTGACTCTTAATATCTGCATACTTTTGTACCACTACTATTGTGTTTGAATCTGTGACCATTATGTATGAATAACCCTTATGTATATAGTGTATTATCTAATGTGCCCTTAAGGCGATTAAGTATATAATTTAACCTTGGGCTGCTCTTTTATCTCGATTCACGAATCCACGAATTGGTTCAAGTCACATGCTACAGGGCTGGTTTCTGGCTCTAAATAATTCCCATTACGGACCAGGGCTTCTGTCTAATAGGAACTGGTGGCAACTCTACCGGGCTGATAAGGTTTTGTTTCACTGGGGTCAGTGAGGGAGACCTCTCAACCTTTCAGAGGTGTGAGTGAGTGTGGTGCCACGCCAGTGACTGAGTGGATCACTTCTTCTCACTCCCGGTACCTTCCTGAACCCGTGATGACAGGGTGTGTCTGAGTAAAACTGTAGCAATCTGACGCGTGTCCCCAAGGGAGTGTGAAATGTCACATTGGTGCAAAGTACGGATCTGTATCACGTGATCCGTCTGAAGTAATAGCGATGTCAGACGGGAGGCGCGGTGGCTATCCTTCACATGTAGTGGCAGAGGTGGGATTCTGCGGGATCTCTCTGGTGCCATTTATCACATCTCCTATATACAGTGAACCCTCCATATAGCTTACTATATATAGTACTAGCTATTGAACCCGTTCTACTCCCGGTTGGTGAGCATTTTTATTGGTATATGGTTTCCCATGCTTGTATGTGCTGCCCCCCTCTTTGTATTTCTGCTGCCCCCATCCTGTCCCCACCATCCTATCCTAGTATGCATGGCACCCCTCATCCCCATCCTGGTATGCATGGCACCCTTCACCCCCAATCCTGGTATGCATGGCACCCCTCACCACAAATCCTGGTATGCATGGTACCCTCATCCTGGTATGGATGGTACCCCTCGTCCCTATCCTGGTATGCATGGCACCCCATCCCTCATCCTGATATGCATGGTACCCCTCATCCCTATCCTGGTACGCATGGCACCCCTCATCCCCAATCCTCTTATGCATGGCACTCCTCATCCCCAATCCTGGTATGAATGGCACACCTCATCCCCAATCCTGCTATGCATGGCACCCCTCATCCCCAATCCTGGTATGCATGGCACCCCTCATCCCCAATCCTGGTATGCATGGCATACCTCATCCCCCAATCCTGGTATGCATGGCACCCCATCCCTCATCCTGATATTTATGGTACCTCTCATCTCTATCCTGGTATGTATGGTACCGCTCATCCTGGTATGCATGGTACTCCTCATCCCTATTCTGGTATGTATGGCACCCCTCATCCCCCAATCCTGGTATGTATGGCACCCCTCATCCCCCAATCCTGGTATACATGGCACCCCTCATCCCCAATCCAGGTATGCATGGTACCCCGCATTCCTATCCTAGTATGCATGGTACCCCGCATTCCTATCCTGGTATGCATGATACCCCTCATCCCTATTCTGGTATGTATGGTACCCCTCATGCTGATTTACATGGCACCCCTAATCCCAATTCTGGTATGTATGGCCTCCTCATCCCAGAAACCTGGTATGCATGGCACCCAATCCCTCATCCTGGTATGCATGGCATGCCTCATCCCCAATCCTGGTATGTATGGCTCCCTCCTCCCTATCCTGGTATGCATGGCACCCCATCCCTCATCCTGGTATTTATGGTACCCCTCATCCCTATCCTGGTATGTATGGTACCGCTCATCCTGGTATGCATGGTACCCCTCATCCCTATTCTGGTATGTATGGCACCCCTCATCCCCCAATCCTGGTATGTATGGCACCCCTTATCCCCAATCCTGGTATGCATGGCACCCCTCATCCCCAATCCTGGTATGCATGGTACCCAGCATTCCTATCCTAGTATGCATGGTACCCCGCATTCCTATCCTGGTAAGCATGATACCCCTCATCCCTATTCTGGTATGTATGGTACCCCTCATGCTGGTATGCATGGCACCCCTCATCCCAATTCTGATATGTATGGCCTCCTCATCCCAGAAACCTGGTATGCATGGCACCCAATTCCTCATCCTGGTATGCATGGCACGCCTCATCCCCAATCCTGGTATGTATGGCTCCCTCATCCCTATCATGGTATGCATGGCACCCCATCCCTTATCCTGGTATGCATGGTACCCCTCATCCCTATACTGGTATGTATGGTACCCCGCATCCTGGTATGCACGGTACTCCATCCCTCATCCTGGTATGCATGGCACGCCTCATCCCCAATCCTGGTATGTATGGCTCCCTCATCCCTATCCTGGTATGCATGGCACCCCATCCCTCATCCTGGTATTTATGGTACCCCTCATTCCTATCCTGGTATGTATGGTACCGCTCATCCTGGTATGCATGGTACCCCTCATCCCTATTCTGGTATGAATGGCACCCCTCATCCCCCAATCCTGGTATGTATGGCACCCCTTATCCCCAATCCTGGTATGCATGGCACCCCTCATCCCCAATCCTGGTATGCATGGTACCCGGCATTCCTATCCTAGTATGCATGGTACCCCGCATTCCTATCCTGGTATGCATGATACCCCTCATCCCTATTCTGGTATGTATGGTACCCCTCATGCTGGTATGCATGGCACCCCTCATCCCAATTCTGGTATGTATGGCCTCCTCATCCCAGAAACCTGGTATGCATGGCACCCAATTCCTCATCCTGGTATGCATGGCACGCCTCATCCCCAATCCTGGTATGTATCGCTCCCTCATCCCTATCCTGGTATGCATGGCACCCCATCCCTTATCTTGGTATGCATGGTACCCCTCATCCCTATCCTGGTATGCACGGTACCCCTCATCCTGGTATGCAAGATACTCCATCCCTCATCCTGGTATGCATGGTACCCCGCATTCCTATCCTGGTATGTATGGTACCCCTCATCTCTATTCTGGTATGCATGGTACACCTCACCCCCCAATCCTGGTATGCATGGTCTCCTCACACCCCAATCCTGGCATGCATGGTCCCCTCACCCCCCATTCCTGGTATGCATGGTCCCCTCACCCGCCATCCTGGTATGCATGGTCCCCTCACCCCCCAATCCTGGTATGCATGGTCCCCTCACCCCCCAATCCTGGTATGTGTGTACCCCTCATCCTGGTATGCATGGCACCTCTCATCCCCCAATCCTGGTATGCATGGCACCCCTCATCCCCCTATCCTGGTATGCATGGCACCCCTCATCCCCCAATCCTGGTATGTATGGTACCCCTCATCCCCCAATCCTGGTATGTATGGTACCCCTCATCCCCCAATCCTGGCATGTGTGGCCCCCTCACCCCTCAATCCTGGTATGTGTGGCCCCCTCACATCCCAATCCTGGTATGTATGGCATCCCTCATCCCTTTCATGCTGCACACATACAAAAGAATAAACACTTATACTCACCTTTCTTCCCTGTGTGCTGCAGTGTCCTGTTCTGCCGGAGGCCGGGGGAGGAGTGTGGCACTGGAGTACCCGGGTGCCCATACCGCGCTGTCTGGCGCCATTTTGCTGAAGACACACTGCAAATGTGTCTTCAGTAAAATGGCGCCGAATAGCGCTATGCACATGTGCAGATCGATTCCGACGCCTCACTCCTGCCCCGGACTCCGGCGAGAAGAGAGGCGCTGTGGCAACGCTCCTCCCGGTCCGGTAGGTATGTAAGTATGGTGCCGGAGATCGCGGTATGCGTTCATTGCCTACGCATACCGCGATCTCCAGCGCCATACACACTCCTCTTACCTGTAATGTCTCCATGCGTGCTTCTGTCTGGAGCCAGACTGCGCAGGCATGTCGTGCTTGGCAGTCTATAAAGGCTTCAGACAGAGACATGCATCTCCCGGTATATTATAGATGAGCCCCCCACAAAGCCTCCTATATACACTATGAGTCCCCCACATAACCTCCTTATATACAATGTGAGCCCCACATAGCCTCCATGTATTCAGTGTGAGCCCCACATAACCTCCATATATACAGTGTGAAACTGACATAGCCTCCATATATATAGTGTGAGCCCCACATAGCTTCCATATATACAGTGTAAGCCACACATAGCTTCCATAGATACAGTGTGAGACCCACATAGCTTCCAATATACAGTGTGAGCCCCACATAGCCTCCTATATACAGTAAGAGCCCCCATATAGCCTCCTATATCCAGTACGAGCTCCCAGATAGCCTCCTATATACTGTATGAGCCCCCCATTTAGCCTCCAATATACAGTATAAGCCCCACATATCCTCCATATAAACAGTGTGAGCCCCCACATAGCCTCCGTATATATAGTGTGAGCCCCACATAGCCTCCATATATACAGTGTGAGCCCATCATAGCTTCCTATATAAATACAAATATCCCATACACAAGAAAAAAACAACAACACATACTCAACTTGCTCTCTTTCCCCTGTGCACTGTGCCTCATCAGCAGCGCGATGAAATGACATTATCGTGTCTGCTGTTTCACACTCTGATTTGTAGAAAATGGAGTTGGTGGCTCCATCATCCAAGTATTTTACCGTTGTCTGCCTCCTGAGGATGCAGATAGCGGTGGCTGCGGACAGTGGATGGATGGTGGGCGGGGGGGGGGGGGGGGGGGCATGGTGCGGCTGGTAGGCCACTGTATTCAGCCCCTCATCTGTCTGGGTCTGCGGGCCGGACTGGAACAGCCAGATATATCTATATATACTGTATATTCTATATATACAGTGGGTACGGAAAGTATTCAGACCCCTTTAAACTTTTCACTCTTTGTTTCATTGCAGCCACTTGATAAATTGTAAAAAGTTCGTTTCTTTTCTCATTAACGTACACTCTGCACCCCATTTTGACTGAAAAAAACAGAAATGTAGAATTTTTTGCAAATTTATTAAAAAAGAAAAACTGAAATATCACATAAGTATTCAGACCCTTTGCTAAGACACTCATATTTAAGTCACATGCTGTCCATTTCCTTGTGATCCTCCTTGAGATGTTTCTACTCCTTCATTTGAGTTCAGCTGTATTTAATTAAACTGATAGGACTTGATTTGGAAAGGCACACACCTGTCTATATAAGACCTCACAGCTCACAGTGCATGTCAGACCAAATGAGAATCAAGAGCTCAAAGGAACTGCCCAAGGAGCTCAGAGACAGAATTGTGGTAAGGCACGGATCTGGCCAAGGTTACGAAAGATTTTCTGTATTACTTAAGGTTCCTAAGAGCACAATGGCCTCCATAATCCTTAAATGGAAGAAGTTTGTGACCACCAGAAGTCTTCCTAGACCTGGTTGTCCAGCCAAACTGAGCAATCGTGGGAGAAGAGCCTTGGTGAGAAAGGTAAAGAAGAACTGTGGCTGAGCTCCAGAGATGCAGTAGGGAGATAGGAGAAAGTTCCACAAAGTCAACTATCACTGCAGCCCTCCACCAGTCAGACTTGTATGGCAGAGTGGCCCAACGGAAGCCTCTCGTCAGTGCAAGACATATGAGAGCCCGCATAGAATTTGCTCAAAAACACATGAAGGACTCCCAGACTATGAGAAATAAGATTCTCTGGTCTGATGAGACAAAAATAGAACTTTTTGGTGATAATTCTAAGTGGTATGTGTGGAGAAAACCAGACACTGCTCATCACCTGCCCAATACAATCCCAACAGTGAAACATGGTGGTGGCAGCATCATGCTATGGGAGTGTTTTTCAGCTGCAGGGACAGGACGACTGGTTGCAATTGAAGGAAACATGAATGCGGCCAAGTACAGAGATATCCTGGATGAAAACCTCTTCCAGAGTGCTCTGAACCTCAGACTTGGCCGAAGGTTCACCTTCCAACAAGACAATAATCCTAAGCACACAGCTAAAATAACAAAGCAGTGGCTTCAGAACAACTCTGTGACTATTCTTGACTGGCCCAGACAGAGCCCTGACCTAAACCCAATTGAGCATCTCTGGAGAGACCTGAAAATGGCTGTCCACCAACGTTCACTATCCAACCTGACGGAACTGGAGAGGATCTGCAAGGAAGAATGGCAGAGGATCCCCAAATCCAGGTGTGAAAAACTTGTTGCATCATTCCCAAGACTCATGGCTGTACTAGCTCAAAAGGGTGCTTCTACTCAATACTGAGCAAAGGGTCTGAATACTTATGACCATGTAATATTTAAGTTTTTCATTTTTAATAAATTTGTAAAAATTTCTACATTTCTGTTTTTTTTCAGTCAAAGATGGGATGCAGAGTGTACTTTAATGAGAAAAAAATGAACTTTTTAGAATTTACCAAATGGTTGCAATGAAACAAAGAGTGAAAAATTTAAAGAGGTCTGAATACTTTCAGTACCCACTGCATACACTGCTCAGTACCACAGCCCTGCTATCAGTATTTGGTCAGTATTCGGTCAGTATTTTTTCTTAGGAGTGAGAGTCAAAACCAAGTGAGGAGGAACAATCAGAGAAAATGTATAATAGAAACAAGTGCACCAATTCTGCATTTATCACCCACTCCTGAGAAAAAATACTGACCAAATACTGATAGTGGAGCCGTGGTCTTATTCTGTACATATAGACTTCACACTACAATTTCTCCTATCCTGTATACTGGGTGTAATTCTCAGTATCTGTATTAGGGCTCATACCTATCTGCTAGAAAAACTAATGTGAAATCTGATAAAAAATTGGATCGCATTCTGACTAATGTTGTATGATTGCCTGCTTAAAAAATCGCACTGCACATGGACCATGCGTGGATTTCTACGCACCCATCTCCTAGAAAACCCGCCATATCATTAGCCAAATCTAGTAAAATCGCAGCGTGACCGGTTAGAATAGAAAGAATATATTTATACTGTATATATACATAGAATAGATAGAAAGATGTCATGTTCATGTATTGAGCTAAAAATTCAATAAAATAATGAAAAATTGCTGTAGGATCCCCCAAAATTTTATTAACAAGCTGATGGAAAGCGGACAGCGGGGAGCTGATGTTTATAGTGTGGAAATGAGGTAATACCCATGGAGCTTCCCAGGTATTTTACAGGGACACACTGTCCGTGAAAAAAACCTGACATGTGCGCAACACCATTGAATACAATGGGTGTGCGTGTGTTCATATTTGCAGTCCTTAAAAAATAGACCACATACGGACCTAAAAAATGGACCTGTGAAGGAGGCCTAAGAGAGTGTTGAGGGGCATGACCAAGTAAAGCAAAATTCACTAATCCGAGGTTGGGATTAACACAGGGGTATTAAGAAGAGCTGGGTTACTCTCAGAATTGGACCATTCATTGTGACAGGCCACCTCTGGGGTGACTGCTGCTTGGTGTTTTTAGGGTGTGAAGGAAGCAATAACGATGAATCTTTCCCAGCCAGATCGTATCAGTTTGCTGATGTCATTTTTACCTTGGTTGGTTATTAGAGATGAGCGGTGTTCGACTCGAACTGTTCGCCAATCTCAAATTCGAGCTGTTTTGGGCGGTGTTCGAGCCGTTCGGCGAACACGAACGATTTGAAAAAAATTCGGCTGTTCGAGGTTATGTTCAATAACTGTTCGTGCACCAAAATCATAACTGGATTTTTTCTCAGTAATGATGAAAATTAATGTTAATATGCAGTTTGAGTGTACAGCGTGGCGGGGAGGGGCAGGGGATGGATCTCTGCAGGAACAATGAAGATCTCCATTTTTTTTTCTCTTTCCCGCATTTACAGTGGGGAGGTGCAATCTGTCAGCCTATCAGCAGCGCACACACGGAGCGAAGTGCTTTTTTTCACACATGTCCTTACCCTATAAGACCTAGCCATTTTCCCGTCGCCACCATTTTCTCACTGCTGCAGCTGCGTGTTAGATGGCACCGCTGTTGCTGTGTGCGCTATACCTTGTTAATTTCAAGCCAATTTTCGCACAAATCTACAGATAGCTTGGGAGTAGGGAAGAGTTGTGATTGCAGTCCTTTAAAGGACTAGGTTACAGCATTTCCTACGACTTTTATCAGGCAGGTCTGTGCTCTTAAACAGATAGGTTGGGAGTAAAGACTAATTGTAATTGCAGTCCTTTTCAGGACTAAGTTACATCAGTTCCTATCAGTTTTTGCCAGGCAGGTCTGTACCAGTGCTGTGCAAGTTTTTTTCACAGCATTTGGCTAAATCTAGCAAAGCAAATCCTTTTTGGCCTATTGCAGTGTGTGTTAGTCAGTGGAGTAGCCTATCTGTGTTGCTAGCTACACCACCTGTGTATAGAATACAATTTTTTTTACTGCACCTAGTGAAGTAAAACCTTTTGGGCATAGCATCATTATATTAGTCGATCTATACTAGCCTCCACCAGGTTGCAAATTGAATATAATTTTTTTCTGCATCTAGCTCTGAAAAAATATTTGGGCTTCTAGCAGTGTGTGGGACTTGGTCTATTAGTCCATCTATACTAACCTCCAGCAGGTTGCAAATTGAATATAATTTTTTTCTGCATCTAGCTCTGAAAAAATATTTGGGCTTCTAGCAGTGTGTGGGATTGGTCTAATAGTCCATCTATACTGACCTCCATCAGGTTGCAAATTGAATATAATTTTTTTCTGCATCTAGCTCTGAAAAAATATTTGGGTTTCTAGCAGTGTGTGGGACTTGGTCTATTTGTCCATCTATACTGACCTCCATCAGTTTGCAAATTGAATATAATTTTTTTCTGCATCTAGCTCTGAAAAAATATTTCAGCTTCTAGCAGTGTGTGGGACTTGGTCTATTAGTCCATCTATACTAACCTCCACCAGGTTGCAAATTAAAATATTTTTTATCTGCATCTAGCTCTGAAAAAATATTTAGGCTTCTAGCAGTGTGTGGGACTATTAGTCAATCTATACTCACCTCCATCAGGTTGCAAATTCAATATAATTTTTTTCTGCATCTAGCTCTGAAAAAATATTTCAGCTTCTAGCAGTGTGTGGGACTTGTTCTATTAGTCCATCTATACTAACCTACACCAGGTTGCAAATTCAATCTAATTTTTTATCTGCATCTAGCTCTGAAAAAATATTTAGGCTTCTAGCAGTGTGTGGGACTTGGTCTATTAGTCCATCTATACTAACCTCCACCAGGTTGCAAATTAAAAATAATTTTTATCTGCATCTAGCTCTGAAAAAATATTTAGGCTTCTAGCAGTGTGTGGGACTTGTTCTATTAGTCCATCTATACTAACCTCCTCCAGGTTGCAAATTCAATCTAATTTTTTATCTGCATCTAGCTCTGAAAAATTATTTAGGCTTCTAGCAGTGTGCGGGACTTGGTCTATTAGTCCATCTATACTAACCTCCACCAGGTTGCAAATTCAATCAAATTTTATATCTGCATCTAGCTCTGAAAAAATATTTAGGCTTCTAGCAGTGTGTGGGACTTGGTCTATTAGTCCATCTATACTAACCTCCACCAGGTTGCAAATTAAAAATAATTTTTATCTGCATCTAGCTCTGAAAAAATATTTGGGCTTCTAGCAGTGTGTGGGACTTGTTCTATTAGTCCATCTATACTGACCTCCATCAGTTTGCAAATTGAATATAATTTTTTTCTGCATCTAGCTCTGAAAAAATATTTCAGCTTCTAGCATTGTTTGGGACTTGTTCTATTAGTCCATCTATACTAACCTCCACCAGGTTGCAAATTCAATATAATATTTTTCTGCATCGAGCTCTGAAAAAATATTTCAGCTTCTAGTAGTGTGTGGGACTTGTTCTATTAGTCCATCTATACTAACCTCCACCAGGTTGCAAATTCAATATAATATTTTTCTGCATCTAGCTCTGAAAAAATATTTAGGCTTCTAGCAGTGTGTGGTACTCATTGTATTAGGCCATCTATACCAAGCTCCATCAGCTTTGAAATTAATAATAATTTTTAGCTGCATCTAGCCCTGAAAATAATTTTTCTTCCCAATAGTGGTAGCAATAGAAATATGGGGCGCGCGCCTGGTAACAAAAATATACTCTTCATAACAAAAAACACCAGCTTAGCGCACTGCGTTAATAAGATGGCATCATCGTCTCTGCCAGTGCTAGGCCTACTACGCAGGCTAACATTCCTGTGCCTAAAACACAATGTATGGGTCCGCACTAGCCACTATGCTGAGGGGTCTAAAGCTGCTGCTAACGCTTTATAACAAATCAATTGGCAAACTTTCACAGAGCTCTTCCACAACGCCCACCTATCGGGCAACAGTTGCCCACCCTCCCTATGGGATCTAGTGGCGAATAGCTGATGCCATTAATCAGAGCGTCAGTTGCCCCGTCGACGTGGCAAACATACGGTAAGGCATGGGAAGAGTGTACACGACTAGTAGCATGCAGACGGGTTGACCAATGTGAACAAGCCAGATCACAAGTCACCAAAGAATTTCTCCACCAGCTAATGATGAGGGGCATATCAGGGGCGTCAGCGCAGCGGTGTCTGACCGGAGTAGCATTTCACTTCCAACTACTGAATTAGGGAGATGTGACAAAGATTCATCATCAGACAATCCATAAAAGGGTGGAAAAGGGGTCAGCCAAGTCAGGAGTGTAGACGTCCCGTCCCATGTCACTAAAACTGATTTCTCACATCATATCCCTAACACCATTAACATGACAGTCACAATTTGAAGCAACACAACTGTCTACTGCATTTGTGATCGCCTTCTTCGGGGCGCTATGCATAAGCGAATTAGTCCCTCAATCCAAAATTACCACCAGTGGAGGCTTATTACACCAGGACGTAGTCATAGCCAATAATGCAATACGTCTACGCATACACCAATCGAAAACGGTTCCAGTGAGCAGGGGCACTTGGGTACTTCTACAACCCACAAACGGTACACTGAGTCGGGTAACAATAGTAAAAACATATCTAACCATCAGATCACAAAGTAATTTCTTCCTATCACACATTGATGGAACGCCATTATCAAGATACCAGTTCCAAGCTATATTTAATAAATGCATAACATCGGCAGGGAACCACCCCAAAGATTACGGGACACACTCAATCCACATAGGCACGGCCACGGAAGCAGCAAGAGCAGGACTGTCAGAAACGGAAGTTCAGAGGATAGGGAGATGGCGATCCACGTGTTTGGCGAGATAAATAAGACCGGACTTGTTATCCTAATGTGGTTTGTTTCTTTTACAGGTGACGCTAAGCCAACAGTGTGGGTGATAGGCCACTCGTATATATATTGGGCAGAAAAAAGGGCGAAAGTCCGCCCAGGCGGGAGGAAATTAGAGTTTCATAACACATATTTCAACTGGAGAGGTATTAGAGGCCTGCTATGGCCACAGGTACTAATGGAGGTATTCAAGGTAGGGAGAGAGGCAAGAGGTCCGGTCATCTTAGTTATACAGGCCGGGGGAAACAACCTAGGTCATCACAAGAGCGCATAACTAATGGCAATAATGAAACTAGACACTGAGCGCTTCAGAGAATTTTTCACAAAACTAGCTATAGTATGGTCAGAGATTGAGCCGATAGCGGTATGGCAAGGTGTGCGAGACATCACGGCCATCGAACGGACAAGGCGGGTAATAAATATTCGGATGGCAAAATTTAGAAGAGACAGAGGTGGTGTAGTGATGCGACACCGACAACTGGAAGGAGATAAAGCAGGCCTCATACGGCCCGACGGTGTTCACTTAATGGATATTGGACTGGACATATTCCTGTCAGGACTCCAGGACTGAGTGGAACAAGCGTTAAGAGTGATGGGTGGGGGTCAGAGTCCTGCATACAAGTACGCAGGATCCTCCGTGGCCTGGAAATAGAAAGGACATGTTGGAGAGTTACACTTGTTGGCCAACTTGTCGGAGTGGAGACCCAGGGCATGCTGCAACAAGCTGAATTATTTTAGAAATAAAATGCCTTTCTAATGGAATGAGTATAAAGAGTTAATAAAGCTGTGACCGATCCTCACCCATCCAGTTGTAAGAGTTACATTATTGTATTGTCAAGGAAAGGGGGGCGGTAGGTAGGCGGAGCGTCTGGGTTTGGTTGGGGGTCCCCACAGTCTGCCTAGGCTAGATGCATTTAAAAATTCTTATTAGATACACAGGCGGTGCAGCTTGCTTCGCAGCTGGGCTACTACGCCCAAAGTATTGCCTAGGCTAGATGCAGTTAAAAATTCTACGCTGACTAGCAGACACTGAAGATTTGGAGCAGACCTCTGAGTAAACAGCTCTTCAGACTCAACCATCTGTGTTACCCCAAGCTATAGTGTATGTAGTTTCTTACAGTTAAAAGGGGAGCAACCCAACCCACCTGGAATTGACGATGCCAACGTCACGTAAGACACAGCAAGGGGACTCCAAAAAGAGTCTCCATTTTTTCCCAAAATTGTGGCACAGACACCACTTAACCCTAGAACGCATACCTGGGGCCTCGCAGGCCCGCCCTGTTAATTGTTTTCTATTTTCTGCAAGATTACTTTAGTTAGAATTTTGAAACTCTAGGTATTCTTCATGTATATAGTTGTTTGTCATTTGAGTTTGAGTTATTCCATGTTATTTGCACACGGGCCTAAAAGGCCCCAGGTATGTGAAAGTGTAGATTTTTATAGTCTTGAGTTCTAGGGTTAAGTGGCATCAATTGCCCCACAGTTGCTTAAAACGGTTGGTGAGGTGATTTTACCAAATCCTCAAGCTTTTAGTCTCCCAAGGATGACACAGGGGTAGAAAAGTCCTTGCGAATCCATGATTTGCTCATCTTTATGAATGTGAGTCTGTCTACATTCTCAGTGGACAGCCGCGTGCGCTTATCTGTCAGCACACCACCAGCAGCGCTGAACACACGTTCAGAGAGAACGCTGGCTGCAGGGCATGACAAGATCTCCAAGGCGTGGGTGGCGAGCTCCGGCCATTTTTCCAGATTGGAATCCCAAAATGAGCAAGGGTCCAGTGACACAGTCATGGCTTTGATGTTCACTTGGAGATACTCCTGTACCATCCTCTCTAGGCATTGACTATGTGTCAGACTTCTTGTCTCCTGTGGCCTTGCAAAGGATGGTCTAAAAAAGTGGTGAAACGATTCCACAAAATTGCTGTTACCAGCAGATACTGTGTTACTGTTACGGTTTGAGTGATGAAGACTCGACAGTCCCACGGTTGGCAAGTTAGAACTCTGAGATTCACTACGTGCACCACTGGTGTTTTGTGGAAAAGCACATATAAGATTCTGCAACAGCGTCTGCAGATACTCCTGTATGCGTCAATCCCTTTTTATGGCAGGAATTATTTCGGCAAATTTACTTTTGTACAGGGGATCTAAGAGTGTGGCAACCCAGTAGTCGGGATTACTTTGAATTCTGACAATCCGAGGGTCATGTTGCAGGTAGTGCAGCAAGAAGGCACTCATGTGTTTGCGCATCCAGGAGGACCAAGTCCTTGTTGTGTTGGTAGCGAGGTAAGAATCATGCTTCCTTCCTCTGCCCTCTTCCCCCAACCTCGCACAACACAAATGTGATCAAGGTCTCCCTCATCTGATGAGTCTTCCATGCCCATTGCCAGTTCGTCCTCCACTTCTTCTTTGGCTCCTGCACCTTCCTCAACAGTTTGGCTTCTACCATGCGCCCTGGTTAATCCCTCTCCCCCACCCTCCCATGCCTGCCGCCTTGGTGCTGCCAACCATCTGGACCTTGGAGATGTTATCCCTTCCGCATACGACTCCTCCTCTACTTCCTCCACCTCCTCTTGTCCTACCACCTGACTCTGAATTCTGTTTAATGTGTCCTCCAGCATGTAAATCACCAGAATAGTCATGCTGATAATGGCATCGTCGTCAGCACTAAACATCTTCGTTGCCATTTCCAAACTGTGCAGAAGGGTGTGTGGCACCCCTGAGGGTTCAGTCGCCACAGAGTTACTGCATCTCACCGAGAGGTGTGGTATCTCACCCTCAGGTAAGGAAGGCGTATGGCTCTGGACCCTAACACCTGCATCCAACACATACCCGCAGTGGTTTCCTAAGGGAGAGCACAGTCCCAGGTCCCTAGCTGGTGGGAGGGTCCTATGTAGTGGGTGCTTAGGGGAGCAGCTTAGGGGAGCACATGACAGGGAGAGTATGAATAGGAAGCCATCTTAGAAAGAGCAAGCCAGTCAGAGGAGGAAAAGTGACAGGAGCAGAGGCTCGGCATGAGCTCTGCTCCGGAGGCGGGCCTAGCCTGGGAGGCCCAGGACTGAAGGAGAGAAGAGAGGAGTGGGAGCAGGAAGGCTCCAGGAACCGAAGGGACCCTAGGGCTACGGGCCGTGCAGAAGGCCAACCGTACTCCCGCTGCTACCAGGAGGTAGAGGGGTCAGGCCAGAAAAGGGGAACCGGTCCCTCAACTAGCGGAGAAACAGCAAGGCTCAACTAGAAACCGGAGGCTGCAGCATTTCATGTACTGCAGGCCAAAGTCCACACCAGTCTCACTAAGAAGGTAGCCACATAGGACCCAGGGGACGGAACACAAGTCGCCCGCCAAGGCCCGAGGATACCGGATAGAAGTGTCACTGGGTGTGAGGTGCAGGGAGAAGGCCAGAGAAAGGACACACAGAAGGGGGTCCTGCTAAGTACTCCGGAGCTATCTGGGGGTGGACTGAGCCCCTCACTGAGTACGCACAGCACAACGGGCGAGATTGCTCTGGTACCTGTAATCTGGACTGCAACAACTGTGAGTAAAGATCTTGGGACTGCATCACACGGACTCTGTGTTCATTACTGACTCCCTGCACTACAACCACCATCATCCACCCACACTGCCCTGAAGCTACACTCTTCCTGTGGTGAGTAATAATACCATTGCTGCAAAACCACCAGCTTCAGAGGACTGTTCCGCAGCGGCGGCCCCTTTGGCCGCACTCCACAGGTGGCGTTGTCGGACATTATAAAATCTATATATACAAACTACCCTTGGATTGCCCGCCCTGGGTCACGGACCGGGTCACCGCCACAGTGACTACAACCCCCAGCGTCTACCGGCCCGGCTCAGGGTACCCCACGGCCCAGGGGGCGCGTCAAATTCATAGGTCCCTCATCTGAGACCACTCCTGCAGCGCGATTTGCCCCACCTCTGGATCTCGTTGGCCCAGGCTATATGTCAGAACGTATTGCACCAGGGCTTATCGGTGCTGCCACAGTCGCTGCAACATGTGCAGAGTTGAATTCCACCGTGTCGGCACATCGCATTTCAGCCGGTGAACTGGCAGGCTCAACGACTTCTGTAGAGATGTAAGTCGTTGAGCTGCGGGTTGCGAACGGCGGAAGGCCATCTAGTCCGGGATAGTGGGCTAAAAATTGCTGGACAACCAGGTTCAACACTTGAGCCATACAAGGCACGTGTGTGACATTGCCCCGGTGAAGGGCCGCACCCAGGTTTGCAGCATTGTCGCACACGGCCTTCCCTGGTTGCAGGTCCAGTGGAGACAACCATTCATGAAACTGGGTCTCCAGAGCTGACCACAACTCCTCAGCTGTGTGACTCACATTTCCCAGACATTTCAAAGTAAACACCGCCTGATGCTGTTGAGCCCTGCTGCTAGCATAGTAAGGAGGTGTGCAGGATTCCTTCTGCGCAGTTAGAAAGTGAGTGGCATTACCAGACAGGCTTTGGGTGCAGGTGGAGGACTGAGAGGAGGTTGAGGAGGCAGAAGCAGTGGAGGAACTTCTAGATAAAGAGGATTGATGCACAACTCGTGGGGACAGCAAGACTTGGACAGCAGCCCCTTGTCCTGCTGTCACCATAGTTACCCAGTGCCCAGTCAGCGACATGTAACGCCCCTGTCCATGCCTACTCGTCCAAGTGTCTGTGGTGAAATGCACCCTGTCACACACAGAGTTTCTCAAAGAAGTGGTGATGTTGGGTGCGATATGCTGGTGTAGCGCAGGCACACCTTTCTTTGAGAAGTAGTGCCGACTGGGCATCTGGTACTGGGGAACTGCGACGGACATAAGGTCTCGAAAATCCTCTGTGTCCACCAGGCGGAAAGGCAGCATTTCTGTAGCCAACAGCTTCCAGATGGTGAAATTCAACCTCTTAGCTTTGTCATGGCTAGGAGGAAATGGTCTTTTACTTGTCCACATCTGAGGGACCGAGGGCTGGCTGTTGTGCTTAGACGGGGTTGAGTAGGGTGTCCCCAGCAAACTGCCGGTCTGTGAGGAAGATGCAGGCGGAAAAGTTAGGTTGCCTTGATCCAAAGGTGGTGCTCTCGATGTCAGAGAGCGCTCAACACCAGCTGGTGCTTCCACTTCCAAATGAAATGATGACCTGCCAATCACACTGGCTGTTGCGGGTAAAGAGGTGGCAGGTCTGCGTCCAAAAACATGTGTGACTGCTGTCCCCCCAGTCACAGAGGATGAAGAGGCTGCGGATGCACAAGATGGGGCAGACGATGGGTGGCCTGGCCCGCTAGGCCGCATTGTAGCACAGTGAGCTTCCCACTGCAACTTATGCTTCATATCCATGTGACGGTTCATGCACGAAGTACTCAAACTATGTATTTTTTGGCCTCTACTTAGCTTTTGCTGACAAATGTTACAGATAACACGAGTTGGGTCATCTTTATCGATCTGAAAAAAAGCCCAGGCTATGCAAGGCTTAGAGCCCATGCGACCTGAAGAGCCACAACGACTTGTGGTCAGAGGCAGAGTTGTGGTTGAGGATGCAGTTGTTGACGTGCTTCCAGTACTCCGTCTCTGTCCAGGAAGGCGCAACCTAACCTCGTCATCAATAGCATCTGTGATGCCCCACTGCGCTTGGTATCACAGATCCTAGAAGAGTGCATTGATGGAATCCTCCACAAGAGGCCCCCATAAACATTCACACATCTCCACCTTCCACCTCAGACCCGAAGAGGGAGCCCGTTAGGGATATAAATAGGGAAGGTGGAGCTAGGCAGTTAAGTTCCTCTGAAGAGTTCCTGCAGTAGAGAAGCCTAAGAGAGGTCAGTCTGCAGTGGAGCTCAGTCTAGTCTAGAGAACTCAGTTAATAGTTCAGCAGTGGAGCACGAGGCTCCTGCTAGCTAGATTCAGGGAGCCCAGATAGAGCTTAAGGTGTGCCGGCGCCATAAGATCGGTGAAGCGCGGCAAGCTGCCGTTAGTGTGTATAGCCTAGTGAGGGCCCGAGTAGGCCGAAGGTCAGTGGCGAGTTAGTACATAAGGGGCAGAGGAGCTTAACCAGCTCACCCCGAAGCATTTACTGTACACCGGATCCGAGCTTACCGGGATCTCTATGACCCAATAATGCATAGCCGGAATCCCTGGAGAACTACAAGTCCCAGGATCGCTAAGGTGCTGATACGTAACATAGCCAGGAGACGCTTAGGCCCCGCATACTGGGAGCGTGAACTCCAAGAGAAGGCCCTACCACAAGGTCAGCCAGCGCAGGACAGAGACAAAGTTAGGCCTAGCTCCAGGCAGGTCAGAAACTTACTACGCAGAGGCAAGAAACAGGGGGCCCTACACCCGCTCATTGGGGAGGATCCTGATATGCACCCTTCACCCTACAGTGCTCCGGGATGTGCCTGAATTTCCACCAGTAAAAGGTACTGAAGTGACTACCGTGTACATTCCCGTTCTTGCTCTGACCCAGCTGGGTCTCGCCTGTCCTGCATTCCCCCTGCATACGCTGCCCTGAGACCTAGCTCCACCTGTGGGGAGCTATACCATTGAGCTGCCTTATCACCGGCCTCAGTGGACTGCTGCAGTGCTGGTGCTTCTCACCAGATACCACAGGTGGCGTCACGAACTCTTATAAAATTAACAATTATCCACCCTTTTAAAGAGTGACCCCAGGGTACGGGCCAGGGAGCCGACCACCGCGACATCCCCAAGGCCAGGCAAAGGCCCGGGTACCAAGTCATCCCCATCCCCTGGGCTAGTCACATCCTCCTCCACCTCCTCTGCTGACCTCATCGACTGGCTGACTGTGGGTTGACAGTAAGTGGGATCTCCAACCTCGTCATCATCACCCTGTGTGTTCTCACACCCGTCGTCCTCAGAGCCAACCTTTTCCTGCCCTGACCGAAAAATCAAGCTGTCGCTCCAATCAGGTATTTGAGTCTCATCATCGTCTTCCTCATTGTCTCCACCAACAGGAGTTACAGTTTGGGAACGAGGGTCTACATTATGCTCAGAATCTTCTTCATCTGGTCCTGGATCCGACTTATAAAGCTTCTGGGCATGAGTGCAGATCATTTCCTCGTCTGGATTAACAGAAGCTCTGGAGCAGACCTCCGTTTCCCAGGCTATAGTATGAGTAAACAGCTGTGCAGACTCAACCATCTGTGTTACCCCATACTCAGACGGGCAGCTGGAGACTTGGGAGCTGTGAGGAAGCAAGTGCGATTGGGTTGACACCTCTGAGGACTGGAGTATTTGTGATGTTGAAATTGAGGTGGTGGAGAGCCCACTTGAAGGAGCACTTGATATTCGTTGAAGCACCTGCTGTTTTTGTGCCTCATCTGGAATTTGTAGCGATGGGCGTATCTGAAAGAAAGGGATCGTATCACATTGTCCACGAAAAGAAGTCGACATCTTAGTTTGGCTGGAAGATGGTCTTTCTTCTGCAGATGTTACCCCCCCCCACCGCGGGGGGGCTCGACCCACCAGCGGACAGGCACCAATATTGGGAGAGGGGGGCTGGCCATCAGGGTCCACCGCGGCTCTGGCACAAACCCGGCGACACGGAGGTGGCTCGGGCAGGAACGGACTGGCCGTGTCGGCTTCTCACTTTTTGGATTTTAGAAGGGCATGACATGCCTATTTCTGTGTCTCCCCCTCCTTTTACTCCTCCACCTCTTTTCTTTTCGCATGACTATATGTACTTGTCACTTTTCCATGTGTTAGTTATGTCTTCTGAGCAGTTTGTCAGCTTTTGGACACCTTTGAAGGCGTTTTCTATGTGTTTCTATGTGTTTTTGTTTGCCTGCCATTGGTTTTAATGGTGTTCGAAGGTGTTCGACGAACAGTTCGACGAACAGTTCGGCGAACACAAGGGTGTTCGACGAACCGAACCGAACTCAAACACTACGGGGGTGGCTCAACACTATTGGTTATGTAGAATGAGAGGAGCTCATGTTATTTCTATTTTCTAACTATTGATTTCTGCAGAACTGAGCAGTCTGTATCCACTATACTGGCGCCCTTTATTTCTATTTCTTTTGAATAGAAGTAGGTAATTTTTGCCTTCTTGAGCCTCTGGTTACATTTTCAAGCTAACACTGGATAAAATATTTACATGTGAAACAATATAATTTATTTAGTTATTCATTTTTCTATGTGGGTCTGCACATTTTAATAACTAGCTAATGCAATTCCAACAACAGCAAAATGATCCTGTCAGAATAGGAAGGTCCTTAGATGCTGGCTACTTCCCAATCTAAAAATAATGGCTTGCAGCTGTCCCTGGCATAAACTATCACATTGGATGGTCTGTTGTAGGGGTAACCGACTCCTTCCCCATTTGGGTATGTGCCCACGGTGCAGAAATGAAGCAGAACATTTCTGCAGCGTTTCTGCATGTTCTTGGCGGTAAAAATGCTTGCGGATTTTACACACGTTTTTGACGCGTTTTTGCTGCATTTTTCCATGCGGATTTTCCATGCGTTTTTCAAATGCATTGGGACCACAAATCCACATGCAAAAACGCACAAATAATGGACATACTGCGGATTTTTCCACAAGTAAAATCCGCTGCGAAAAATTCCGCAGCATGGGCACAGAACATGAATATTTTCATTGGGGATCATGGGGCACAAATTACCAAGCGTTTTGCAAGCGTTTACGCTGCGGAAATTCCACAGCAAAAACGCTTGAAAAACGCATAGTGGGCACACAGCCTATACCTGGCAGTGAATTAATAGTGAGGTGGGGGGAATTTTGAGGTGACTAAACAATGCTGACTGACACTAAGCCCCAACGACAATAATTTAAAGGTGTCTGTCAGATACCTCCATTACTAATGATATAATAAAGTGTTACAAAAACAAAAATACTGCCCTACACCATCCCCATTTGACCCTTTTATTAACTAGCTAGATGCCATGTTGGTCCAAATCCAATGTAGTATAAATAGTGATAATAAAAATGAAAAAAATCTCTGATAATTAGTTTCACATGCTTATTCTTAATGTACACAGTGCTGTATTCTGCACACTTTGTCCTGCCTTACTTTCATATTAATGGATGATGGGCCCTCAAGAATGATGTTGTCTGGTGGTCCATGTGTTCTCCAGTTCGATACTGGACACTATCCACAAACAAACATGATGCTGTTTATAGCAGAGGGCAACCACTTTAAGCTTATCAATGATTGTTCTGCTGCCGATTTAATGAGCCATTCACAGTTTAACAGTACCATCTATGTTTACTTACTCATTCATGGGTTTACTTACTTACCCATGCATGGCTTTACTTACCCATGCATGTGTTACACGCACTCAACCTAAGTTCTGATAGTGGCGAGACCGGTTACATCAATTCGTTGGAATCCTGGGAGAACCATTACTCAGGGCGACCATAGGCCGCAGCTTCTCTCAGGCACACGATAGATTCAGTTGCTGGCCAGACACATCTGACAAGAGTCTTCATAAACAGTAGAAAAGTAACATTTAATGAGGCACGGCCTGTGCAATGCAAATGTCTCTTTGAGCAACAGGCTCCAGTAATAACAGTACTGTCTCCTTTGCAGCACAGCAGTACACAGTCTATTATCCGGTAGCACAGTACAGCACAGTTTTAATGCATACACAACCACAGGCTTTTACTTCACAAGGACTCAATAGTACTCAGCATTTTTTATCCTGCATGGAGATGGAGGGGGGAAGGATGTGATGAGGGAGATGATCTCTATGACAGGCTTCCTTCCAGTCCTTAACTTCCTGGCCGATAATACACCACACTGTTCGCTCAGGGAGTCTAACTGACCTTTGTTTAGCTTCCCTCTTGACCTTAATTCTGTTCCCTTACCTTCTGTGAGATACAGATCATAAGCCACCTTTCTCTTTGGCTCCAGCCAGACAGTAAATAACTTCCCGACAATCCCCATGGGGCTCTGCTAAAACACTTCCCTTCTCCTGTGACTGTGTTAACCCCTCTAGTTGCTGGATGCTTCTGGAGCACAACACTTCCTGTCTCATGTGCTTGTGTTACTACTAATAGTTGCTGAATGATTTTAAAGCAACAGCACTACATCTGCTTGTCATACTGTGCAACAGCACTACTTCTGCATGTCATACTATTCCCTCCTTTTTGAATGTCGTCCTCGACATTCGTCTTAATTGGGCAATCTGACCAATTCTGAGACAGTGGTGAAAGTTGGATAACTTAATATACAAATTGGCATTGTGAAATTGGTATAACATTCATAAACATTGATAACAACCTAATCTTATGACCTTTTTCTTGTAGGATGCCTGTAAGAAATAAACAATTAACACAATTAAAACAATCAGCATCTCTTCAGCTGGAGCTTTTCGTACGTCTTCAACCAGCTCTCTCTCTATGCTCTAACAGTTCTTTGTTTCTTCAAAGTCTTTTAAGGAAAATCAAAGCATGAAAACAAGTCTTTCCACCAGGCAACATCTTCCATACTGCCTCTCGGTGGTGAAAACCACTCACGTGGGCTTATCTGGTCTGCAGGCAGAGAAACCTGTTTCCAGTCGACAGTCCTTGGCACTTGACTCGGTTCACTAAGTGTCTCATACGTCAGCATCACGGGCCTCCTCATTTCTCGAGTCGACATCCTCTTGGAGGGTTGTTCCTCAGATACCACGGGTTCTTCGGTCATAGAAGTTTCTTCCATCGCATCCATTTCCCGTGCTTCCTCAGATGCTCTTGAAGCTGCCTCTGTAAGTTCCTGTACTTCTCCTGAGTGTTGATCGGTCTCTTCAGAGGCCGGTGTTCGATCATCAGATCTGAATTGGACTTCATCTGTACTCCTTGGTACGAACTCTGGAGCCTCAGGACTTAGTTCACTCTCCTGAGGATGGTGCATCCCTCTCCTTGCCGGTCTGAGAAATACAACGGTGTGTTCTTCTCCATCGAAACTTTCAAGGTCACTATCCACCTCTGGAGCTTCAGTCTGTGGTGGTCCCGTATTTGATCTCGGACAATGTCGGTCTACTTCTGGGAAGTCTTGTTGTGGTGGGAGATAATCACAGGGTAGTAGTAAATTCCGATGGACTATTCTGGTTTTCTTGTCTCCCGTTTCATCGGATTTCATACACTGGGCTGTCATCAGCTTTCCTCCTTACGACCACATACACCTTCTATTCCCATTACGAACAAAGTATTCCTGGACCGCCTTTCTCACGTACATTCTTGACTAGCACCCGGCTTCCCGGTGCCAATTCTGCTCCATAACATTTTCGATCATAATACTCCTTACTCTTGCTTTGTCCTTGCGTAACCACTTTGGACGCTATGTTGTATGCCTCTGCCATCCGTTCCTTCCATTTCCGAACGTACTACGGATACATTCTGTAAGTCTCTCACACCGGAGTATCGAAAATGATGTCGATTGGTAGTCTTGGCGATCGTCCATACAATAGGAAAAAGGGTGAGTAACCCGTTGCATCGCTCTTTGTACAGTTATAGGCATGTACCACTTTTGACAGCGAACTCTTCCAGTTTTTCTTCTCATCAGCTGTTAAAGTGCGCAACATCGACAATAATGTCTGGTTAAAATGTTCCACTTGTCCATTACCATCTGGGTGATAGAGCATTGTGTGGGATATCTGAATTCTACAGTACTTTCCTGGCTTGGCAAAGAGCGGGTTCTCAAATACTCTTCCTTGGTCATGGTGTAACCTCGCAGGGAACCCAAACCTCAAAGCAAAATCATTGAAGATCTTCTCTGCTGCTGTTCGACTCGATTTATTGGGGGTGGCATATGCTTGAGCAAATCGAGTGAAATGGTCCATTACCACCAAGATGTATTTGTAACCACCTTTGCAAGTCTCGAGATGTAGAAAGTCTATTGAGACCATCTCAAACGGATACGTAGTTTGGATGTTGCTCATAAGTGCCCGGGTTGATGTGTTGGAACATTTATCTTTCAGACACCAACACTATCTGGTCACGTACATCTCAATATCTCTCTGCATGTACGGCCAGAAGAAATGTTCACGGATCAAATTTGTTGTCCTTTCAACTACCAGATATCCCATGCTTTCATGGAGTTCTTTGAAGACCAACCTACTCTGGGTAGTACCAACTGACGGTTTAGTTCTACTTTACGATACAGGATAACGTCTTCACTGAGGTAGAGCTTCGTCCATTCTTTAATTAAAACAGATGATGCTAGTTACTCATTGTCTCTCTCCCGTTTACTTGGAAACCGATTTTGGTCCACATAAAGTAGTATTCTACCAATTATCTGATCTTCCCGTTGTGCTCTACGAATTTTCCCTCTTGGTAGTTGTTGAATAGACTGGGGGTGATCGTTTTCTCTCGCTTTTATGGTGGTTTCCACTGTCAATAGACACCACAATAGTATGTCATCCTCTTTATAGGCTTGTACTGCTTCGGTAGTGCTCTCAATTGCTTCCAGACTGACTTCCTCCGAACATTCTTGCATGAACTCCTCAGGCTCTAGTGGCATTCTTGACAATCCGTCAGCATTCACATTGCATTTTCCTTGATGCTGAAATTGTAGTCTGCTAGTTCAGTGACCCATCTCTGACCCGTTGCATTCAGTTTAGCTGTAGCAAGGACATAGGTCAAAGTGTTGTTGTCAGTGTATACTTCAAACTCTTTGCTGTGGTAGAGATAATCTCTAAATCTTTCACAGATAGCCCATTTCAATGCCAGGAACTCCAATTTTCCAGAATGTAGATGGTAATTCTTCTCGGTGTCTGTCAACGTTCTAGAACGGTAACCGATGACTCTCATTTTTCCATCTTGATGCTGATACAGGGCAGCTCCCAGTCCAACTTGAGAAGCGTCACAATGAAGAACAAATGGTAAATTGAAATCAGGATATCCCAAGACGGGTGGTTTTACCAGGTAGTCTACTAGTTCTTCCAATACCTACTGGTGGTTTGCTGTCCAGAGAATGGGCTGTTGGGACGACATAGCGTTGTTTCTTTTAAGCCCGGTCCTACCCGCGTTCTTCTTTTTCTCCGTGGGTGTTGTTGTCTCTATCATTCCCCCCAAAAGGAGGTAAAGTGGGGCGGCAATCCTGGAGAAGTTCCGAACGTAAGTACGATAGTAGGAAGGAATCCTAATTAGTGATGGGTGAGCACTAAAATGCTCGGGTGCTCGATGCTCAGGTTGAGCAAATTGGAATGCTCGGGTGCTCGACCCGAGCAACGAGCCCAATTTAAGTCTATGGGAAACTCGAGCATTTGTCTGGCGGCTCCCCCCGGCGGTCTGCAGAAGGCCTAAAAATTGCCCAAAGCGATGGGAACAGTGCTCAAATGACATGGGAACAGCATGGGGAAGACGCTGGAAGCATTTCTGACTCCCAGGTCACTGCTATCAATGACATTGTCAGAAGTATTACGCCACTTTTACGGACTCACAATAAAACATACAAAAACAAGACCAAAATGGATTTTCCTGGGAAATATGTTATGGAACATCCTTTCCATGGTAATGACTTGTATATAAGGCAAAATAAATATACAAAAACAAAAATGCTCCTCCACATCTTAGGCTATGTTCACACGTAGTGTTTTTGATGCGTTTTTGCACTTTTGCATTGCTTTCAACCAAGACAAATGCATTCACTGGTAAATGTAATTTTAACATTTTACAACCTTATCTGGCCATGTGGTATGTGAGACATCATCAGACACATCCTGTTTCATTTATGATGAAGGGTCTCTGAAAGTCACAAAGCCTATTTTATATGGCTATGAGGCGGCCCTTACTATTCTTAAAGGGACAGCAGTCGGCCCTTGCTAATGTTAGAGAGCCATCAGCCGGCTATGCTTTGTTGTTCCCATTATTAATGAGTGGGTCTCCTATACTGTTATTGCATATGCAGTGAATGCAAAAGCTGCCAAAAATTTGGAAGCACTCCAATGCCCCTTGGAAGAAACGTAGAGGTCGGAGAGCCTCCTAAAAACAATGTTTCCATTATTAGGAAGTGGTTCTCCCATAGTGTTTGCTTATGCAGTGAATGCAAAAGCTGCCAAAAATTTGGAGGCACTCCAATGCCCCTTGGAAGAGACGTAGAGGTCGGAGAGCCTCCTAAAAACAATGTTCTCAGTATTAGGAAGTGGGTCCCCCATAGTGTTTGCCTATGCAGGGAATGCAAAAGATGCCAAAAATTTGGAGGAACTCCAATGTCCCTTGAAAGACACGTAGAGGAAGTGATATGGTAGATATGGTGGTGAATGATATGGCGATCGAGGATGAGGAGGAGGAGGACAAGAGCAAATAGACAAAATCAGGAAGCGTATACCCATGTCTGGGTATGAAGACAGAGGTGCATGAGAATAGAATTAGACTTTGCAATAAAAGATACTTTTTGAGTTTAGGTTACGTTTAGTGATGGGCGAGCACTAAAATGTCCGGAAGCTCATTGCTCGGGTCGAGCACATTGGATTACTCGGGTGCTCGACCCGAGCAATGAGCCCAATGTAAGTCTATGGGAAACTTGAGCATTTTTCAGGCGTCTCCCCCCAGCAGTCTGCAGAGGGCCTAAAAATTGCCTAAATCGATGGGAACAGTGCTCAAATGGCATGGGTACAGCATGGGGAAGACCCCTGGAAGCATTTCTGACTCCCAAGTCACTGCTGTCAACAATGTTGTCAGAGGTATTACGCCGCTTTTACGGACTCACAATAAAACATACTAAAACTACTAAAACGAAACCAAAATGGATTTTCCTGGGAAATATGTTAAGGAACATCTTTTCCATGGTAATGACTTGTATATAATGCAAAATAAATAGCCAAGAACAAAAATATTCCTCCACACCTTGGGCTATGTTCACACGTATCATTTTTCATGCGTTTTTTGCACTTTTGCATTGCTTTCAACCGTGACAAATGCATTCACCGGGAAATGTCATTTTAACATTTTACAACCTTATTTGGTCATGTGGTGTGTGAGACATGATCAGACACATCCTGTTTCATTTATGAGGGAGGGACTCTGAAAGTCACAAAGCCTATTTTTATAGGGCCATCAGGCAGACTTTACTATTCTTAAAGGGCTAGCAGTCGGCCCTCACTATTCTTAGAGAGCCATCAGCCAGCTATGCTTTGTTGTTCCCATTACTAAAGAGTGGGTCTCCTATACTGTTACTGCGTATGCAGTGACTGGAAGGGCAGCCCAAAATTTGGATGCACTCCAATATCCCTTTGAAAAGTTGGATGCACCCCAATATCCCTTTGAAGAGACTTAGAGGAGGGCCTCCTAAAAACAATGTTCCCATTATTAGGAAGTGGGTCTCCCATACTGTTTGCCTATACCTAGTGAATGCAAGGGCTGCCAAAAATTTGGACCTACTCCAATGCCCCTTGGAAGAGACATAGAGGAGGAGCTCCTGAAAAAAAGTGTTCCCATTATAAGGAAGTGGGTCTCCCACCAAAAATTTGTAGGCACGCCAATGCCCCTTTGTAGAGACGTGGAGGTCAGAGGGCCTTTTGAAAACAATGTTCCCATTATTAGGAAGTGGGTCTCCCATTGTGTTTGCCAATGCAGTGAATGCAAGGGTTGCTAAAAATTTGGAGGCACTCCAATGCCCCTTGGAAGAGACATGGAAGTCAGAGGGCCTTTTGAAAACAATGTTCCCATTATTAGGAAGTGGGTCTTCCATAGTGTTGGCCTATGCAGTGAATAGAAGGGCTGCCAAAAAATGGGAGGCACTCCAATGCCCCTTGGAAGAGAAGTAGAGGAGGGCCTCCTGAAAAAAAATATTCCCATTATTAGGAAGTGTGTCTCCCATAGCGTTGCCCTATGCATTGAATGCAAGGGCTGCCCAAAATTGGGAGGTACTCCAATGCCCCTTGGAAGAAACGTGGAGGAGGACCTCATAAAAAATGTTCCCATTATAAAGGAGCGGGCTTTCTATACTTGTAATGCCCAGGCACTAAGTGTATGGGCTGACAAACATTTACCCCTGTGGGGTATATATAAACATACTGTTTAAAAATTTTTTTTTACGGTCATCATAAACACCCTTTAAAAAAATTAAGTGGGTGTTGCATCACGGACCACGTTCACCCTGGTGATATGGTGGTGGAGGATGAGGATGAGGAGGAGGAGGACAAGAGCAAATAGCCAAAATCAGGAAGCGCATGCCCATGTGTGCATGGAAATACACCTCCCAAAAAAAGCCACTGGATTTGAGTTTATGTTATGCTCCTATCATTCAGTGGTGTTGAGAAGTATGGCCCAATCCTGCCCTTGCTCATTTTTATAAGAGTCAGCCTGTCAGTATTTTCAGTTGACAGGCGGATGCGCTTATCAGTTATAATTCCACCAGTGGCACTAAAAACCCACTCTGATAAAACACTAGCGGCAGGGAAGCCCAGGACCTCCAAGGCATAGAGAGCCAGTTCATTCCATGTATCCAGCTTGGATTCCCAATAATTATAAGGCACAGAGGAATCACGGAGGATGTTGGTATGGTCGGCAAGGTTCTCCCTCAGCATCTTCCCAAACTTTGCACTCCTTTGAGAGTACCCCACGCCTCAGGTCCTGTGCGATGGGAGGGGCTAAGAAAATTCTCCCAGAACTTTGACAGTGTTCCCCTGCCTCTGCTGGATTGGAGTTGTGTCTCTCTTGCCTGAAGTCCTTGGTTGTCCAACAAACTATGACCTCAGCTGCCAGCGTTTTCAGATGGGAATTTTTTTAATAGTTACGCAACAAGGGCCTTCTGGTACTGCCCCATTTTTGTATACCTGTCCACCTCAGGAATAAGAGATATAAGGTTTTCCTTGTAGCGTAGCTCTAGAAGTGTCACCAACCAGTAATGACTGTCACCCGAAATTTTGAGAACGCGACGGTCATGGGAAAGGCAGCCTAGCATAAACTCCACCATGCGTGCCAGACTGCTTACAGGCCAGACTTCCGTGTCCTCACGAAGAGGACGAGTGACCATGCTCTCCTCCTCCTCCTCCTCCTCTCTGTCCTCAGGCTATCCATGCTGAACAGACGGTATGACAGTTGTGCAGGTAGTACCATCTATATCGCATGAAACTAGCTTCTGTTCTTCCTCCTCCTCCTCTTCCTCATTGTCACCCAATCCACGTTGGGATGAGATGAGGCTGGGCTGTGTGTAATCACCCTGTATGATTCCTTACTTCATCTCATCTTGCTCCGCCTGCAATGCATCCTCTTTGATTGTGAGCAGAGAGCATTTCAGAAGACAGAGAAGCGGGATGGTCACGCTAATTATGGTGTCATCGCCGCTCACCATCTTTGTGGACTCCTCAAAGATTTGGAGGATGGTACATATGTCTGACATCCATGTCCACTACTGAGATCTTATGTGTGGAGACGGAACTGAACACCGAAGGTCTTGTTGATGCTGGTACTCAACAACTGCACTCTTCTGCTCACAAATCCTCCCCAACATCTGCAGTGTAGAGTTCCAACACGTGGGGACATCACACACCAGTCTGTGAGCTGGAAACTGCTAACGCTGCTGAAACACAGCAAGGGCGGTGTCATGAATTTCCAACACACACAGAGGGACGACACTGAGGAGATCACGCAATATCTCACCGTGCCGTCACGCTCTCCGTATTTTGTCCGGAGTCGCGAGCACACGATCCAGACTACTCTCTACGTAGGTATCGGTAAGCGACCAGTGAGCGTATGGCGCAACACCCTGGGTTCCACATTCTGGAATCCGTGTTTAACGCCTTCCTTACGGTCACTGTCAGCTTCAAAATAGCCCAATTATTAATACTCTCTGCCACCACCGGCCGAGTTTGAAATATAATACAGGCCTGGCCGGACGCCTGCGTTTTGGTAGCGTATATGGCTTTGGGGAAGGGAACGATTGCAGAACAAAAGAAACAGAACTATTACATTTTTATATTTAATCCAAAAGGGAGGCAGTGTTTAGCAAAAATATATACATAAGGATGTTACAAAGGGAGACATTAAAATACATACGCAGTTACATAAAATAAACAGGAGGAAAGAGAAGATAACTTACTTACACTATACGATCGCAGAGACAATTCAATATAGGTGGAGGATAGGCTCTCTAGATTATGCTGTTATTGAACAGGACCCATTGCTTATAATTCTTTTTCCCCCCTGGCAATGATTGCTTCCGTACTGTCCATGAGTTCTCTTATACCTAAGGGGAGATCTGGCCACACGTCCCTGGTGGTGACATCATGTGGGCCGGTCTCCAGCCTGTTTCTTTTTATTAAAATGCTAACTTCTGTGATAACTCATCGCTTGTTGATCGCAGAAGCTTGTAAACTAGGCCATTTTTTTCCCTTATGATTTTATCTTTATTTAGATATCACACATCACATAACTGCTGTCTGCTATTCTGGTGTTTTTGCACTACAGCTCCCTGATTTTGGTTACAGCCCTGGAAAACTACCTATACATTCCTGGGCTGATTTGGTCACTAAACATATGGGTCCCGTTATTGTCGAACCTATGGAACTCACAAGATTTCATATTTCATATCGGAGTCGATCTGGCTATGGCTGGTGGCCGGGAATTGGTTGAGTGCCTTTGAACTTAACGAACCATTTCCTCTTTCCTCCAAACTCTGGCCTGGGAGAAGGTGTCAATCTATCTCAGGTCTGTGTTAAGAGGAGATACATTTGCGTAAGCTATTTCCCAGGTGTGGGCTAATTGGAGCTTTTGTGCTGAGCAGAAGGGGAATAAGGGAGGGGGGTGAACATCTATGTCAGGCAGATATGGAAGAACATTTTCCTGATATTAATATGTTCCTGACAGGCGGCAGAAGCTGTAGGTGACTTTATAAAATGAGCACACCGGCAGCATACTTTAACAAGCAGATCCGGCAGCATACTTTAACAAGCAGATCCGGCAGCTCCGGGTAGGATTTGAGAAACCGCTGAACCACGAGGTTAAGCACATGCGCCAGGCATGGTATGTGTGTGAGCTCGCCTCGCCTCAGAGCCGCCACCAGGTTCCAGCCATTGTCACACACGACCATACCTAACTGTAGGTTCAGTGGTGTGAGCCACAGATCTGCCTGCTCTTTCATAGCTGTCCACAACTCTTCAGCATTGTGCGGTTTGTCACCTAAGCATATTAGCTTCAGCACAGCCTGTTGCCACAAGGCCGAGACAGTGCTGCAGTGCTTCCAGCTTGTGATTGATGTGGTCATTTCGGAGATGGAGGCTAAAGAGGAGGAGGAGGCTGAGGAGGATGAGGTGCAGGAGCTGTTAACGTGGGGGCAACCCTGATTGACCTAGGGCCCGAAATCCTTGGCGTCGGGAGGACGTGTTCCATCCCATGGTCTGACTGGGTCCCGGCTTCCACTATGTTAACCCAGTGTGCCGTCAGCGAGATGTACCGTCCCTGGCCACAAGGACTTGTCAAGGTGTCTGTGGTTAGGTAGACTTTCCCGGTAACTGCGTTGTTGAGGGCACGTCTAATGTTTTGGGACTCGTGCTTGTGTAATGCGGGGACGGCACACCGGGAGAAATAGTGGCGGCTGGGGACCGAGTACCTAGGAACGGCTGCCGCCATCAGGTTGCGGAATGCTTCCGTCTCCACGAGCCTAAAAGGCAACATTTCGTGCATAAGCAGTCGTGAAATGTGAGAATTTAGTAGTGTGGCCTGTGGGGCGTTGGCTGTGTATTTGCGCTTGCGTTCTAAGGACTGGGGTATGGACAACTGAACGCTGCACTGGGACAAGGGCGTGGACGTGCTTCCTGATGCTGCTACTTGAGATTGTGTAATGACAGGTGCAGGGCAGGAGGCATCTTCGCATGCACCATGGACAGGGGATTGGCTTGCCTGCACAACAACAGAAGAAGCATTGGTGCAATCTGCAGACACTGTTCCTGGACCCTGGGGTTCGGCCCACAAAGTCGGGTGCTTTGCTGCCATATGCCTGATCATGCTGGTGGTGGTCAGGTTGGTCGTTTTGCCACCCCTGCTGATGCTGGCCTAGCAGGTGGTACAAATTGCCTTTTTGGGGTTATCGGCAGAGTCTTTAAAAAGCAACCAGACTTGGGAAGACCTAACAGTTGTACTGGCAACTTCCTTCGTGTTGGTGTTATGGGGAACGGTTGCCTGCCTTCAGTCTGCGGCCACCACACTCCTTCTTCCTGCCTGTTGGGGTGCTCTGCCTTCCTCCCCCTGTGTGCTGCTGTCCTTGGTCTGCATGTCCTCCTGCCAGGTTGGGTCAAAATATTGCTGCTCAAATATTTGGGCATCGCTACATGCGATCTCCTCTTGGCCCGCTTCAAGTGGACAGGGCGAGAGGCCCGAATCAATAAATTGAAAAGTGAACAGCTCTTCAGAGTGTCCAAGTGTGCGATCATTTGTCTCCGGGCACTCGGCATGGTGGGAGGAAGGAGGATCAGGGTGAGGAATATGCAGTCCAGACTCACGGCTAATGAGACTTGACCGTGTGGAAGACAGGGTGGTGGTGGTGGCTAAGTGACTGGAAGCATTATCCACTATCCAACCAACAACCTTTTGACACTGATCTGGGTTCAATAGTGGTGTGCTGCGGTCCCCTAGGAATTGGGACAGGAAGGTCGGGCGAGAAGCATGGCCTTGGCCTCTGCATGCACCATCACTATCACGTCCAGTTCCCCGTCCCTTGCCATGCACCTTGCCCATTTTAAATGGAGGATAATATCTTCCACGCTCACTACAAATGGCTGAATTTGGAGCAAAGTTATATGCAATCCATGTGATGGAGAAACCACAGTTTTAAATACCTGGCCTGAAGGTAACTATTTTGAACAGCAAACCGGTGTCAAAAACTTCGCTGACACAGTGAAAAAAAATTTGAATGGAGGCCAAAAATGGCAGTATTTTAAGCGTAATTATATGTGATCTGTGTGACGGACAAACCACAGTTTTAAATAGTTGGATTTTTAGTGCTGTAATATGGAAAGGAACTGGCTGTATATTGCAGTGCCAACAAGCAAACGGCGCAGAAAAACGGTGTTCTCTGGATTGCTTTTTAAGCAAATAATGAATATTAAGATCCCCAAAAAATTATTCCTGGCCCCTGAGACCTGGGCCTTTATCTAGAATATCTAACAGCAGCAGAAGGCAGAACTGGAATGGAGCCTCTTGTGCTATATGCATTGCAGTCTGCTATATACACTGCCTGCCTGACTATATACACTGCCTGCCTGATATCTCTGAAGATGGATTAGTCCTCAGAAGGACGGTTTGTTGAGATGGATATGTGTAATGTACTTGTTTTCTCCCTACACTACCTAATACACAACCAAATCTCTCTCTAGCTCAGCAGCACCTCTCTCTACACTGCCTGATTACGGAGTAGACTGACTAGCACAGCGCGCCAGGTCTGATATTGACCTGATGACGCTGTGCGGCCAGCCAATCACTGTAATGCCACAACCACCACGGCTGCGGCATTACAATGAGTGGCAGGCAATCCCTGCATGTTGATGTTGAGTACTTGCGAGTATGCTCGCTCATCATTAGTACTGACTTTTGGTTTAGTTCCTGGTAATCACAACAGAGTCTCAACGTACCGTCCTTCTTCCTAACACAGACAATAGGAGAGGAATAAGACGACTTCGACTTTTGGACCCAACCTCAGTTGATGAGATCTTGTAAATATTCTTTCACTTCACGATGTAATGGTTTTGGCACAGACATGTAACTTCTGGTTACTGGAGTCGTTTCTTTCAAATTGATTTTCAAATGCAACGACAGGATACAGCATATATCAGAGTCATCTTTGGAGAACGCATGACACACTTCTCTCTGCATCTGTTTTGCTACCGCTAGATCTTCAGCACACAAATGTTTCATGGGTACTGGGGGATCTCAGGACCCTGAAGTGGATAGCGCAATTTCCTCCCTCGGCAACTCCTGTTCTTGGTGGGGAGACTGAATTCACTGTAGACCCCTGGGCTGGTCTCGCACTGGCTGGATATAGCATTTTAAAGGTTTCGATGTGACCTAACACAGTCTTTAGATCCAGTCTAATTTCGTGTTTTGTAGTATTAATCACCGGTACGGTCACTCGAGCAAACCCACCAGTAGGAATCATAAGCACAGTCTCACCTTGATCTAGTCCTTCCGGAAGTTCTGAGGAGTCTTTGGCACAAACAGTCTTTTCTGGACTTTCTTCCCGGTTCTACCCAGACTCCACACCTCACCCCCACCATTTGGTTTGCAGGTAAGATGGTTGGGTGCAAGCCTACCTTGACTTCTTTTAGGTCCATTGTCTGTGCTTTCTTTACTCTATGAATCACGTTTTTTGTCACGGTGTTGGGTATGGTGAGCGATGTGGCGATTGCATCCACCACCAACGCTCTTGTCTTGTGTTTTGTGATGACCTCACTGATTACATTAACCCAGGATAGGATCCTCTGCCACGTTCTGATCACTGGTCACGAGAAAAGGTAACAAAAGATTGATGGTGTTGCTGTTCTTTGTGGCCCTGAGTTGGAAATTCACTTCCACCCAGCCTATGAAAGGGATTTCGGTCTGGTTGACAGCTTTTCCGTGGAGTTGCACTGGTCCACTGGTCCCAAGAGCTCTTTTAGTGACGAAAGGCAAATGTGTGGCAGGTAGCGCCTTCTCTATTCTTCATTTAAAGGGCTTGCTTTGGCTCCTGTGTCCCCCAATGCTTTTACTAGGAGTCCATCTAGTTGACACTGTATAAAGCACCTTTCACTGATTAGGCTGATGAGGCTATCTTTACTGACTGAGGAATCCTCCTCCCAGGAGTACATAGTTTTTCTTCTGCACTGGGCATTAAGTAACTGATGCACCTGTCTCCCTTGCAGCTGTTGTAGACGGGAACACACTTGGGGATAGTACTGACGCAGCCTTTTTACCTCATGCGCCATTCTGGGGTTTGATGAGATTTGGATTTGCTTCTGGGGCCTCCTCCGTTTTGCGGTTACCAGTCTCCCCGCACTGGTAACCTCCTGTCTTTTAACCCAAACGACCGTGACCATTGGCATTCCTTGACATAATGTCCTTCCTCACCACATCCTAGACAGTGGACACACACCATACTCTGATTTGATGAATGGCACTCTTCACAAGCCGAGTATCTTCTGTTTTGGAACCCACTCCTGGGTATGAGGGATACCGGTTCTGGCCTGGAACGAATCAACTTGTTCACCTCAATCAACTCGGCTCACAGTTCTTTTATTACTTCCTCCCAGTCAGCGCTGGCGGTCCTCTCTTTCATTAGTGATATAAGGTTCCCTTTCAGAGGTGGCACTGGAGGGTCTCTATGATGATCTTCGGACTGGCCACCGACTGTCTCGAACTTCAGCTTACTCATTTTGGTGATTTTAGGACCAAAGCCTTTGTTTAACTTCTGTTCGCTCTCTGAATACCAAACTAGCGGCCTCATTCATTTTTTCAATTGGGACTTCGTTCAAAATGCCAGGATCTTCTATGTACTGCTTCAGCTGCAACTTGATATCTTTGCTGATTAATCCCGTTCCCAATGATCTCAAGAACTTGTTCTGGACTAGTCCAGCATCAAACTTCTCTTCCGCTTCTACATCTCTGAATGAAAACAACAGTCTACCCTTCAAGAAACTTTGGGAAGATTCATTATTTTTCTGTGAGAGGTTAATGAGTCGGTGGAACAATTCTGAAGAACTCTCTTCTTTATAGTGCCCTTTTAAATCATCTTCAGCTGTTGCAAGGTCAATTGACTTTTCATTTCTAGCATACTACGGAGGTTCAGCCCTGGGCTGATCACCACCCCCTCAACGATCTCATCTGGCTGGTAGCCTTTCTGTAAGCATGCATCGATGTGGTGCAACAAGTTCCTATACGACAGTCTCTCTTTCTGTTCACACTCTCCAATCTGTCCTATGATATTGAATTGTTTGCTTATGGTGATTTGTGGTGTTAGAGAGGACTGTCTCCCTGATTTATCTAACCCTAGCAGGTTAAAGGTCCTGTCTGATTCAACTGTTCAGAGGTTTTGGTTGATTCCTGCAGGGCTGTGGTTAGGGCTTTGATTTGTTCTTTCAATTCCTGTAGTTCAGTCTGTGGATGGAGATTCCCGCTTTTGGTAATTGGTGCCGCCCCTCCATCCTCCAACTTCAACCTGGTTAGAAACTGTGTGGAGGAATGTCCCCATGACGTCTTCAGCTTCTTTCTCCCCCAGCTCATCCATTTTTGCATTAATGGCAGCTAACAGTTGCCTGCAGTTGTGTGCTTTGGAAATCTGTTCTACTGACATCTTTATATGTTCTGCTACTGTTCTAAATTCTTCACAGGTTAACTGAAGAAGCAGCTCACTAATTCTGTCCATTTTTATTTCTACATCCATTGCTGCTAGAGAGTTTTTCTTTAGGGCTGGTCCCCTTTAACTGGTGTAGCAGAGTTGAGTTGAGGTGCTGTGCTGCTGTGTTTTTCCAGATACTTTTCCTCTTGTCCCTCTACACGCTAATTCTGGATTCCCCGTACGGGCCACCAATGTTACACGCACGCCGCCTAAGTTCAGATAGGGGCTAGAGCGGTTACATGAATTCTTTGGAATCCAGGGGTAACCATTACTCAAGGCGACCATAGGTTGCAGCTTCTCTCAGGCACCCGATAGATTCAGTTGCTGACCAGACACATCTGACAAGAAAAAAAAAAAACCAGGGATCCAGCAACAGACATCCCTGGATCTACAATTTTAACAGCATGATTTTAAAGGAATTCTAATAAACATGAAGTTTTAACACACATTCAGATTCTCATTTGGATGTCTGTTGCTGGATCCCCGTTTTTTGATGATTACCACAGCCGCTTTATTCGAGCACCATCCTGGAGTCCACACCCAAAGCCATAGGAATTCATCTAATGGTGAGCTGAAAAAAGACTTTTTTTCTTTATATTGACATCTGACAAGAGTCTTCATAAACGGTAGAACAGTAAATTTAATGAGGCAACGCCAGTGCAATGCAAATGTCTCTTTGAGCAACAGGCTCCAGTAATAACAGTACTGTCTCCTTTGCAGCACAGCAGTACACAGTCTATTATCCGGTAGCACAGTACAGCACAGTTTCAATGCATACACAATCACTGGCTTTTCCTTCACAAGGACTCAATAGTACACAGCATTCTTTATCCTGCATGGAGATGGAGGGGGAAAGGGTGTGATGACCTTTGTTTAGCTTCCCTCCTGACCTGAATTCTGTACCCTTGCCTTCTATGAGATACAGATCATAAACCAGACAGTAAAAAACTTCCCCACAATCCCTCTGGGGCTCTGCTAAAACACTCCCCTTCTCCTGTGACTGTGTTAACCCCTCTAGTTGCTGGATGCTTCTGGAGCACAACACTTCCTGTTTCATGTGCTTGTGTTACTTCTAATAGTTGCTGAATGCTTTTAAAGCAACAGCACTACTTCTACATGTCACACTCTGCAACAGTACTACTTCTGCATGTCACACATGGCTTTACTTACTTACCTATGCATGGCTTTACTTACTTACCCATGCATGGCTTTACTTACCCATGCATGGCTTTAATTACTTACCCATGCATGGCTTTACTTACTTATCTATGCATGGCTTTAAATACTTACCCATGCATGACTTTATTTACTTACCCATGCATGACTTTATTTACTTATCCATGGATGGCTTTACTTACTTACCCATGCATGGCTTTACTTACTTACCCAAGCATGGCTTTACTTACTTACCCATGCATGGCTTTACTTACTTACCCATGCATGGCTTTACTTACTTACCCATGCATGGCTTTACTTACTTACCCATGCATGGCTTTGCTTACTTACCCATGCATGGCTTTATTTACTTACCCATGCATGGCTTTACTTGCTTGCCCATGCATGGCTTTACTTACTTACCCATGCATGGCTTTACTTACTTACCCATGCATGGCTTTACTTACTTACCCATGCATGGCTTTACTTACCCATGCATGGCTTTACTTACTTACCCATGCATGGCTTTGCTTACTTACCCATGCATGGCTTTATTTACTTACCCATGCATGGCTTTACTTGCTTGCCCATGCATGGCTTTACTTACTTACCCATGCATGGCTTTACTTACTTACCCATGCATGGCTTTACTTACTTACCCATGCATGGCTTTACTTACTTACCCATGCATGGCTTTACTTACTTACCCAAGCATGGCTTTACTTACTTACCCATGCATGGCTTTACTTACTTACCCATGCATGGCTTTACTTACTTACCCATGCATGGCTTTACTTACTTACCCATGCATGGCTTTGCTTACTTACCCATGCATGGCTTTATTTACTTACCCATGCATGGCTTTACTTGCTTGCCCATGCATGGCTTTACTTACTTACCCATGCATGGCTTTACTTACTTACCCATGCATGGCTTTACTTACTTACCCATGCATGGTTTTAATTACTTACCCATGCATGGCTTTTCTTACTTATCTATGCATGGCTTTAAATTCTTACCCATGCATGACTTTATTTACTTACCCATGCATGGCTTTTCTTACTTACCCATGCATGGCTTTACTTACTTACCCATGCATGGCTTTACTTACTTACCCATGCATGGCTTTACTTACTTACCCATGCATGGCTTTACTTACTTACCATTGCATGGCTTCACTTACCTACCCATGCATGGCTTTACTTACTTACTCATGCATGGCCTTACTTATGAATGCATCGCTTTACTTACTTACTTACTTACCCACGCATGGCTTTACTTACTTACCCATGCATGGCCTTATTTACTTACCCATGCATGGCTTTACTTACTTACCCATGCATGGTCTTACTTACCCGTGCATGGCTTTACTTACTTACCCATGCATGGCTTTACTTACTTATCCATGCATAGCTTTACTTACTTACCCATGCATGGTCTTACTTACCCATGCATGGCTTTACTTACTTACTCATGCATGGCTTTACTTACTTACCCATGCATGGCTTCACTTACTTACCCATTGTAATGGGTCTGGGAGGCGGAACCTCTGAGCTACTATACAAGGGGGCGGTCCTTGTAAGGGAGCGGGTGGCGACCAGGCAGGCAGTCACAGCAGGTGACCGGGACAGTCTCTAGAAGAACGGGCAGGAGGTCACGGCAAGTGACCGGGGCAGTCTCTGGATGAACGGGCAGATGGTCACGGCAAGTGACCGGGGCAGTCTCTGGGTGAACGGGCAGATGGTCACGGCAAGTGACCGGGGTAGTCTCTGGGTGAACGGGCAGATGGTCACGGCAAGTGACCGGGGCAGTCTCTGGGTGAACGGGCAGATGGTCACGGGAAGTGACCGGGGCAGTCTCTGGGTGAACGGGCAGATGGTCACGGGAAGTGACCGGGGCAGTCTCTGGGTAAAGGGTTGGTACGACCTGTGGCGGCTGATGGTAGACGTGAGCTCCCAGGTGAGCGGGCAGAAGTCTCTGGACAGGCGGGTGGTCACAGCATGTGACGGCGGAGCTTCCAGGTAGGCTAGCAGACAGGCAGCAGATGAGCGCTCCCAGGTGAGCGGGCAAGCTGGTCCATAGACAGACTGACAAGAGTTGGAAGGCAGACCGTCGGACCTCAGGCAAGCAGGCAGGTAGTTGATGTGCGCTCCCAGGTGAGCGGGCAAGCTGGTCCTTAGACAGACTGACAAGAGTTGGAAAGCAGACCGTCGGACCTCAGGCAAGCAGGCAGGTAGTTGATGTGCGCTCCCAGGTGAGCGGGCAAGCTGGTCCTTAGACAGACTGACAGGAGTAGTAAGGCAGACCGTCGGACCTCAGGCTAGCAGGCAGGTAGCAGGATATCAGGCAGGAATTAGACAGCAGACTGGCAGGAATCTGGCAGGTAACTGGCAACGGGACCTGAGGGCTGAAGCAGAGTAGTGAACAGTGCTACAACATTGCTCGGGCACCTATATTTTGGAGGAGGTGCCTTTTAAATGGGAGGTCCTCCGGCAATTGGCCGGGGACTCCTTAGGACGGCGCGCGCGGTCCCTTTAAGAGAGGGGGAGCGCGTGCGCGCGCGCCCTAAGCAGACTGCCGGGGAAGGAGCACGTGCCGGAAGCAGCGGGGAGAGCAGCGCTGGAGGACGCCGCGCCAGGAGCGGGGAGGTGAGAGGGACGGCGTCTCTGCCTAGAACGGGGCAGAGACGCCGATGCTACACCCATGCATGGCTTTACTTACTTACCCATGCATGGCTTTACTTACTTACTCATGCATGGCTTTACTTACTTACTCATGCATGGCTTTACTTACTTACCCAAGCATGGTTTAATCTTTGAGACCCACATGTGCTATAGGCAGGATCAACCATGTAGCCCTATCAATGCGCAAGTTGAAGGGGTGCAATTTGCAAATGTTTTTATTGCCTTCACTCATGTAAAATAGTTTTGGATTTTTATCACAAAACCTGTTCTCTTTGCTAATTCAGTTTATATGTAATAAAGTTAAATGGGTCTTATACCGTCAAATAATTGATTGGCTGTACTAGTAAATGTCATCTCATATAAGCCCTTAGATTATACCCTTCCCATTACAAACCAACTCTATCTGCTTTATCAACAGGTAATATTAATACTGCAAAATGGACTAATTTATGTAATTGCAGCACTTTTTTGAGTAGTTGTGTATTACAGATGTAATGTACCAGAGTAGTAGGGCCAGGAGGCACTATTAGGTGTAGACGTAGGTGCCGAGAGGTATGGCTTTTCTGCGGTGCTGTGCAGTTTGGGGTGTCACGGTACTCCTACCTGGTTCCTGGCGCTCCGGACCCGTTCACAGGGTACATCTAGCGGATTTAGAGGTAGGTAGGAAAAAGGCAGACCAGACCTTGGTATGTACAGTTCAAATGGTTTACTGCATCACAGATCAAGGAATCACAGCTTCTCCAGCATTTAGCTGCAATACTGGTTTTCCATTCAGTTGCCGGCTGCATGGCAACGGGACTGATACTCTGATATGGGAAAAGGTTTGGCCTTGCTGTGATGGCTCTAAAAAGACTTTCTGGCAATGTACTTAATCCTGGCAGCCCTTGTACACTATGCATCTCCTTTAGACAGGCTTGACTCCTTCTCCTTCTCTATAGTAAAAAGACTATACTGTAGATGATGTTGATCAGACATCCTCCAATACAGTCCGTTGCCGACCCTTACACCACCACCTGCTGGTCTCCAGAGCAACAATTTACATTTAATTTAACATTATAACACAAGGCAATACATCAAAGCATGACTTACTCCACATGCTCATATGAATGCAGAAATGTTTGTAATGGTCCCTTTTGGGTCATTACACAGGCAACAGGAATGCCGATTTATTTACGCAGGTACCTACTTTTTTTTAAAGCTAGATTATTACAGTTGTTCCTAGTTTTACTTAATTAACTTTGAGTTCACTTTAAGTCTTTCATGCTTTAACTATTTATCTATTTACAGGAACTGGCGCATTACAAAAGATATGTAGTAAAGTTGTTTCAAAGGGATCATTAAAGATGTCTACCATAGCTGGGATATTGTGCATAGTTCGCTGCAACATTTTTGTGATTACACCATTAAGGAAATTACAGCAATATTAATCCAGCTTGTGCTGTATTTATGAACAGCTGGAGAAAACATTATACAAATCAGCTTTATTTTCTTATTCTTTTGGAGTTATTTGCATCCCGTCGTTAACACCTAGATATAAAAAAAAATAATTAGCATCTTTTCAATTACAAAAAAAATAATGAAAAGCGAGCAAATACAAATTTGAAAAAAAAAATAACCATTACACTACTGCATTTATTGCTTACTGAATTTCATGCTTCAGTGTAGAGCTGATTTAATAAAAAAGTGCATTATCTTATCAGAAAAAGCCATTAAATCAACTGAGTACAAAAACAATACTTTCATTTTCTCATTTACAGAACACATGGCATGATATCTCTACCTTCTAAAATTAACATTGTATCAGCAGTTCAACTTTATTTTTTCATTCTTAGCTATGCAACTTCAGATAAGTACGGTAGTTCTATATCACAAGGGACCACCAGAAATACAGCGTATCAGAAGAAAAACCTAATGAATTACATTACAGTGAAGTCACCCCTGATGTAAATTTGCTATCTTAAGGTTGCATACTTAGATACTGCAGCTGAAAGAAGACTTACTGAATATGGGAGAAAATGGTCAGTAGGGAATGAGCTAGGTAAACTTTAGAATTTTGCCTACTGATCCAGAGGTAGGTAAAAAAAAGTATGCAGAAAGGGGAAAAGTGTGAGAAGGGTACACATTTGAGAGGGGGAAGCATATAGGGGGCAGTGTGAGGGTACAGTACTTATAGGGGCTGCATGGGTGGATAGTGTAAGCACACAGTATGGAAAAAGGGGCAACATAGAAGGGCAGTGTGACTGGATAGTATGAAGATGGGTCACATTATGGAAATAATGTATTTATGTTATGGTTATTAAACTTTTGTATTTTATCAAGGACAGAAAATTGGGAGTCCAACTTTGGTGTGTAGTCTGTGTAATTTTGTAATTTTGTAGATTACTTATATAATACCTACTACATTACCATTGCTCAATGAGTAGTGATGGGCAAGCACTAAAATGCTCGGGTGCTAGATGCTCGGGTCGAGCACATTGGAATACTCAGGTGCTCGACCCGAGCAACGAGCCCAATGTAAGTCTATGGGAAACTCAAGCATTTTTCAGGCGGCTTCCCCTCGCTGTCTGCAGAGAGTCTAACAATTGCCCAAATCAATGGGAACAGTGCTCAAATGACATGGGAACAGTATGGGGAAGACCCTTGGAAGCATTTCTGACTCCCAGGTCACTTCTGTCAACAACGTTGTCAGAGGTAATACGCCACTTTTACGGACTCACAATAAAACATACAAAAAACGAAACCAAAATGGATTTTCCTGGGAAATATGTTAAGGAACATCCTTTCAAGGGTAATGACGTGTATATAAAGCAAAATAAATAATCAAAAACCAAAATACTCCTCACACCTTGGGCTTGGGCTATGTTTTTGCACTTTTGCATTGCTTTCAACCGTGACAAATGCATTCACTGGGAAATGTCATTTTAACATTTTACAACCTTATCTGGCCATGTGGTGTGTGAGATATTATCAGACACATCGTGCTTCATTTATGAAGGAGGGACTCTGAAAGTCATAAAGCCTATTTTTATAGGGCCATTAGGCGGCCTTTGCTATTCTTAAAGGGCCAGCAGTCGGCCCTCACTATTCTTAGAGAGCCATCAGCCGGCTATGTTTTATTCTTCCCATTACTAAAGAGTGGGTCTCCTATACTGTTATTGCGTATGCAGTGAGTGACAGGGCTGCCAAAAATTTGGAAGCAACCCAATACCACTTTGAAAATTTGGATGCACCCCAATACCCTTTTGAAGAGACCTAGAGGAGGGCCTCCTGAAAACAATGTTCCCATTATTAGGAAGTGGGTCTCCCATTATGTTTGCCTATGCAGTGAATGCAAGGGTTCCCAAAAATTTGGAGGCACTCCAATGCCCCTTGGAAGAGACATAGAGGGCCTCATGAAAAAATGTTTCCATTATCAGAAAGTGGGTCTCCCATAGTGTTGGCCTATGCAGTGAATGCAAGGGCTGCCAAAAATTGGGAGGTTCACCAATGACCCTTGGAAGAGACGTGGAGGAGGGCCTCATAAAAAATGTTCCCATTAGAAAGGAGCGGGTCTCTTATACTTGTAATGCCAATGCACTTAGTGTATGGGCTGACAAACATTTACCCCTGGGGGGTATACATGAACATACTGTATAAAAAATTTTTTTTACGGGCATCATAAACACCCTTTTAAAAAATTATGTGGGTGTTGCATCACGGACCACGGTCACCCTGGTGATATGGTGGTGGAGGATGAGGATGAGGAGAAGGAGGAGGACAAGAGCAAATAGACAAAATCAGGAAGCGTATACCCATGTGTGGGTGTGAAGAGGTGCATGGGAATACACCTCCCATAAAAAGACACTGGATTTGAGTTTATGTTAAGCTGCTATCATTCGGCGGTGTTGAGAAGTCCGGCCCAATCCAGCCCTTGTTCATTTTTATAAGAGTCAGCCTGTCAGCATTTTTAGTTGACAGGCGGATGCGCTTATCAGTTATAATTCCACCAGCGGCACTAAAAACCCACTCTGATAAAACGCTAGCGGCAGGGCAGACCAGGACCTCCAAGGCGTAGAGAGCCAGTTCATTCCAAGTATCCAGCTTGGATTCCCAATAATTATAAGGCACAGAGGAATCAGAGAGGACATTGGTACGGTCGGCAAGGTACTCCCTCAGCATCTTCCCAAACTTTGCACTCCTTGTGAGAGTACCCTGTGCCTCAGGGCCTGTGCGATGGGAGGGGCTGAGAAAATTCTCCCAGAACTTTGACAGTGTTCCCCTGCCTCTGCTGGATTGAAGTTGTGTCTCTCTCGCCTGTACTCCTTGGTTGTCCAATTTAACTGTGACCTCTGCCGCCAGCATTTTCAGATGGAAATTTTTTTAATAGTTCCGCAACAAGGGCCTTCTGGTACTGCCCCATTTTTGTAGACCTGTCCACCTCAGGAATAAGAGATATAAAGTTCTCCTTGTAGCATGGGTCTAGAAGTGTCACCAACGAGTAATGACAATCACCCAAAATTTTGAGAACGCGAGGGTCATGGGAAAGGCAGCGTAACATAAACTCAACCATGCGTGCCAGACTGCTAACAGGCAAGACTTCCGTGTCCTCACCAAGAGGATGACTGACCATGCTCTCCTCCTCCTCTTCTCTGTCCTCAGGCCTTCCACGCTGAACAGACGGTATGACAGTTGTGCAGGTAGTACCGTCTATAGCGCATGAAACTAGCTCCTGTTCTTCCTCCTCCTCCTCTTTCTCATTGTCACCCAATCCACGTTGGGATGAGATGAGGCTGGGCTGTGTGTAATCACCCTGTATGGTTCCTTGCTCCATCTCATCGTGCTCTGCCTGCAATGCATCCTCCTTGATTGTGAGCAGAGAATGTTTCAGAAGGCAGAGAAGCGGGATGGTGACGCTAATTATGGCATCATCGCCGCTCACCATCTTGGTGGAGTCCTCAAAGTTTTGGAGGATGGTACATATGTCTGACATCCATGTCCACTCCTGAGGTCTTATGTGTGGAGTCTGAACTGAACACCGACGGCCTTGTCAACAACTGCCATTTTCTTCTCACAAATCCTTCCCAATGTCTGCAGTGCAAAAGTTCCAATGCGTGGGGACATCACACACCAGTCTGTGAGCCGGAAGCTGCAAACGCTGCTGAAATACGGCAAGGGCGGCGGAAGCTGTAGGTGACTTTCTAAAATGGTCACAGAGGCGGCGCACTTTAACAAACAGTTCCAGCAGCTCCGGGTAGGATTTGAGAAACTGCTGAACCACGAGGGTAAGCACGTGGGCCAGGCATTGTACGTGTGTGAGCTTGCCTCGCCTCAGAGCCACAACCAGGTTCTGGCCATTGTCACACTCGACCATGTCTGGCTGTAGGCTCAGCAGAGTGAGCCACAGATCTGTCTGCTCTTTCAGAGCTGTCCACAGCTCTTCAGCATTGTGCGGTTTGTCACCTAAGCATATTAGCTTCAGCACAGCCTGTTGCCGCTTGGCCGAGGCAGTGCTGCACTGCTTCCAGCTCGTGACTGATGTGGTCATTTCGGAGATGGAGGCTGAAGAGGAGGAGGAGGTTGAGGAGGATGAGGTGCCGGAGCTGTTGACTGTGGGGGCAACCCTGCTTGACCTAGGGCCCGCAATCCTTGGCCTCGGGAGGACGTGTTCCATCCCAAGGTCTGACTGGGTCCCGGCTTCCACTATGTTAACCAGTGTGCCATCAGCGAGATGTACCGTCCCTTCCCACAAGAACTTGTCCACGTGTCCATGGTAAGGTGGACTTTCCCGGTAATGGCGTTTGTATAGTGCACGGCTAATGTTTTGGGAAACGTGCTTGTGTAATGCAGGGACGGCACACCTGGAGAAAGAGTGGCAACTGGGGACTGAGTACCGAGGGACGGCTGCCGCCATCAGGTTGTGGAATGCTTCCATCTCCACAATCCAAAAAGGCTACTTTCCTTGCTCTGCATATCCTCCTGCCAGGAGGCACACATGTGGGTGTTTGTTGTGGCACAATTTCAGCTTGCCCACGGCCTCGGCCTCATCCTCTGCATGCACCATCACCATCACATGCAGTTTCCTGTCCCTTGCCATGTGCCTTGCCCATTTTAAATGGAGGACAATATCTTCCACGCTCACTACAAATGGCTGAATTTGGTGCTAAGTTATATGTAATCTGTGTAACGGAGAAACCACAGTTTTAAATACCTGGCCTGTAGGTAACTATTTTGAACAGCAAACCGGTGTCAAAAACTTTGCTGACACACTGAAAAAAAATTAGAATGGAGGCAAGTAATGGCAGAATTTTCATAAAACGTATATGTTATCCGTGTGACGGACAAACCACAGTTTAAAATACCTGGCCTGTAGGTAACTATTTTGATCAGCAAACCAATGTGAAAAACTTCAATGACACATGAAAAAAAATTTGAATGGAGACTAAAATTGGCATTATTTTCAGCTCAATTATATGTGATCCATGTGACGGACAAACCACAGCTTTAAATAGCTGGATTTTTAGCGCTGTAATATGGAAAGGACCTGGCTGTATTCTGCAGTGCCAACAAGCAAATGGCACAGAAAAACGGTGTTCTCTGGATTGCTTTTTAAGCAAATAATGAGTATTAAGATCCCAAAAAAATTATTCCTGGCCCCTGAGACCTGGGCCTTTGACTAGAAATGTCTAACAGCAGCAGAAGGCAGAACTGAAATGGAGCCTCTTGTGCTATATGCACTGCAGTCTGCTATATACACTGCCTGCCTATACACCCTGCTTGCCTGATATCTCTGCAGATGGATTAGTCCTCAGAAGGACTGTTTGTTAAGATGGATATGTGTAATGTACTTGTTTTCTCCCAACACTACCTAATACAAAACCAAATCTCTTACCAGCTGAGCAGCACCTCTGCCTACACTGCCTGATTGCGGAGCATAGCGTCGCCAGGTCTGATATAGACCTGATGACGCTATGCGGCCAGCTAATCACTGTAATGCCACAACCAACATGGCTGCGGCATTATAGTGAGTGGCAGGCAATCTCTAAATGTTGATTGGCGGTCTAAAGAGCACCAAACATGCACGGAGGGGACCCGAGCATCCGCCCGAGCATCTCGCAAGTACTCGCTCATCACTATCAATGAGGTATCACTGTATAGTATTGGTAGGACTGCAGGACTGTACCTTTATATTTGGTTACCATTACTTTACATATGGGTGAGGGAGAGGAGTGTAATTGGGTGTGGTCTGCAGGAAGGATCTGAAATGGGGCATCATTTGCTTACATTTTAATCCCACTGCCTTAATGAATAATACTATCCAAAGTGACTCCTTAATAAATAATAATGCCCTGAGTGTGCTCCTTTAATGAATATTAATGCTCAATGCACTCCCTTTAATTAATAATGATAATGTCTAAAGTAATGCCTCAGAAAAATATGATACAATTTATCGTCACCAATCCCTGAGTTCCTGGCCTCCACAGCAACCATGTCCTCTTCTGCACCAGGATGTTTTCACAGGTTTTAAGTGTATCTGTATGCAGTGTACATTGATATACAGTAGATGAAGTGCTCGCTCTGGAATTCAGGATGACTCTACCATACAAGTAGGCCTGGCAAAGCCAAACCCCTTGTTCCCCCTTGCTATCTACATTACTGCTACTTGCCTTCTAAACATTTCACCAGAGTGTATTTTTTGAGGGGATCTTACAGGTTACACAGTTATTTACCAGAGTTGTGCTAAAAGATTCACAGGAACCTAGTTCAACAGCCATAATACACGTCAGCCAGACCACAACCCTACAGAGTTCCTCTTACCTTACAAGATCCTCCGCACCTCTTCTGATTAGCAGGCCCAACACAATATCATGCATGTGTCATGCTGCTATGATATTAAGCCAAGTCTACTAATGAGAAGAGATGCCTGGGATGCCTGTAGGTCAGAGGAGGTTTGCAGGGCTCTGGTCCAGTGGTTATGAACTACTGACATGGCCATGGACCAGGATGCATACTGCAAATTTTTTTGCTAAAATCTACTTTTTACCATATTATTTGTAGCTCGAATTTATACTGTTACACTAGTTTACCATGTGTCCCCTTTTCTTTTAATTTAAAAAAGATCCGTTTTACTTAGTGGATCAGTTTCAAAATGAATAAAGCAGATAGCTTTATAACAGATCTATTTTCCAAAGACTTCAGTGTAAAAAAAAGAGATTCAGTTGAAATCAGTTTTTTATAGCTGGGCAAAAAATTTGTGTCTGCACATCTTTTTTGTCAATGGATTGCTGTTGGGTCCATTCTAACTGATGATTACTGGACATGTGAACATACGGTAGCCTTACATGCTCTCATGCCAATAACAGTTTTGTGGTTCTTTTTTGTACTTTATATAACTCCTGAGCATCCTTTCAAAATGGTGCCCAGACTGAACTTTTTCATAAAGAAAAAGAAACACCGGCATTCACCATAGAATTGTCATTTTCTTTATTACTGCTTATTCAGCAAACATATTCACAGCTTACAATTCAAGCAGGGGAGGTACAGTAACTGCCACCTCTGACTTTGATCACCTTGTTGTATGTCAGATTACCACCCCTGAAAATATGGATGCATAAATAAAAAGTCTGGTTATTGATTATATGCAGTAGTGTCGGTGAATTGAAGCTCTTTGGCTGCCCAGAACTGAGCTTCATACTTCAGATGAGGCCGCACTGGGCAACGAGATTAGGAAGCCTTAATGAGGGAATTTCACACCAGTCCGACTCCCGAGATTATAGTGTTTGGTATAATGTGTGGTAACCAAACTGCCTAGTCTTAATTTCAGGTATATTAATAACTTGGCATCACATTGATTTGATATCGGAACCTATCATATTGATATTTCCCCAAAATGTCCCAGAAGCCATTTATCAACACAGCGACGCCAAGACTCATGTTGGTCGTGTTATTTTGTGCAGCCTGCATGGCCTAGACGAGCTACCATAGTCTGCAGTGTCTCTGGATTTGTCCCCCTGTCAAGCACATCTAGCACAATATTGGTGGACAGTTGAAAAGGAAGCTGCCAGCAGAGGATCTTGAAGATTTGCAGGCTCAAGTACATTCAGCATGGCAGAACATTGCTCAGACAACCATTATTAACTTCAATGATAGCATGTCAAGACTTGTAAGTGTGGGTATTTCTCCACGTGGAGCTCATACTTGACACTGAGTAAATCTAGATGTTTTGAAAACTTTTTTTCCAGTTTTTTCATTTCAGTGTTGGGGACTAAATGTTGACCTATAGAAGTTCACTGAGTTGCACATTGTGTCTAGCTAAATGTATACCAAATTGAGATTATATACAAGATGCAAGTAGGATGGAAATTGTTGCGGTTAGTGCAACACAGAACAATAGATGGAGTGTCCTGTGTGCGTCTCATCATTATCATTGCATGTTGATATGTCATTTGCCCCTTTCATTCCAATACAATCTGTACCTATTTACTAGTAAATTAGATTTGCATTGGTTGAAAAAAAACTTACAAATTTGGAAAAAAATAAAGTCTGATATGTAGTAGAGGTTCCAAAAACTGGTAATTTGACTCAAACTTTTATTTTCTGAATCTCTAGTAGATTTTATAAAATTCACATAAACATAACAATAATTGATAGCTCCCAACCGTTCCGGAATCAGCAGAACTGGGACAATTTGAGGGCTCAGCACAGCCATGCAGGCACGTCAGGGCTTTGTCCCAGCTTCAAATACTCCTCTCTCATACATCTTCATAGCTCCGAAGCTCCTCCTCAGGTTGGGGGGGGACGCATCTCTCTGCTCAGTGCATAAAATAAATTATTCTATTCCCTCCTTCTCCTGGGTCTCCCCAAGAAACAAACTCACATCTCCATGATCACAGACTGCACCTCTATCTATGAGCCACAGCCCTCTATGATAAACATAAGATAATTGGGTAATCTTGACCTGTATTGCAGGCAGTGAACCCAGAAGCAGATTATAGTATTATACATAGAGATACATTGTATTTATATTTTCCCTGTATAAGTGAAGAAAAAGTCAGATTTTTTTGTTCCTATAAAACTGCTAAAAATTATAAAAATCAATTACAAAAATCTCATTTTTTCTTTTTTTCTGAGTCTCCCCAGTATTTGAACCAAACTATTTTCAACATTACAGGCATAGATTAAGCAATTAGGCCATGGTCTCTGGTGATGTAACAGAGAGAATTTTGTGTACTTGACTTGCATTGCAGGCTCTGACTCCATAGGAAGAATGTACTGATAAATTATACACAGCATTGTATCTCTATGTATTTATATTCTAAAGGGAGAATAAAAGAGATTTCTTCATCCTATAAAATTACTAAAAAATATTGAAAAATGATGTCATTTTTAATGTGTTTTTTAAAAAATAATAAGCATCACAAATCAGCAAATAACATGGACATATTTATTGTCCCAGTAATCGTAACAACCTGCACATCACAACAGGCAGATATTTTAGTGGGATCGGTAAATAACTTAATAAATTGGCGTGATTGATATTTTTTCTCTATTAAACACAGAAAAAATGTAATAAAACTGTAACGCTGAGGCAGTGTTCACACGTAGCATAAATGCTCCGTTCTTTCTACTATTTTTTCTGCAGGTGTCCGCACCAGACAATACAATAACAATCATCTCTCATTATTGCATCTTTGCTGTGTTTTGGTGTTGATATGAAGCAGACTTTTTACATTTTTTTAATAGTACAGACACAAAAAAGTCAGATGTCATATAGTGAAGCTAAATAAAGATGAGAAAATCTGGCGGCTCCAACTATGAATGAATGAACAAAAATAATCCACAGGTCCTAACTGGAGATGAGCAGGATGCACAGATGGTGTCACACCGGCACTGGGTGATCAAAAGCCGCCGGGTACGCTGGAAGAGATTTGTAGCCTCCCTTCCAGGGACCAGGTAGCACTGACCTGGATGCTGGACCAGAGACCCGTGAATCCATCCGCTCATCTTTAGTCCCAACTGTCTCGGATACAGCGGACAGTCCTGCAGTCTCGGGTGTCTGCTGAATGTCCCTCACTACCAGCGCCCCACTGACATCTCCTACTGCCAGGGTAGAAAGGGTAAATGGGTGTGGATTGAGGTGTGGTCAGAGGCGTGACCAGAATTTGCCGCGGTGCTCTGTGTGGGTTCTATCTCTTTCTGTTCTTCAAAAGTTGGGAGACATGATGATTATCAATTATTTTATTTTCCAATTAGATGGTTAACATTAAAGGGATTGTCGAGTCTTAAGCTACAGATCTGTAGTCACTCTATGTGACTGCAGACTTGTGAATCCTCACGTCATGCACATTGCGCACTGTGTGGATTCTCCAGTGTCGGGAGCAGGAGGTCATGTGACCATAAGTGTGCTATTTGCATACATCCAGCCACATTCCGACTAGAATGTATCGGGACTCACTCACTACACTTGCATTGAGTGAGGCTGCGCCCTTCTAGTCGGCATGAATGCATATCACATACTTGCGGTCATGCACCCTCCGTTTCTGGATTCATATGCCTCCAGTCACAGAGTGACTGCAGACTTGTAGCTAAAGACCAGACAACCCCATTAACCTTTATTGCCTTTAAGTCTTTGATCATCATCTTACTTTTACTCCTCTGCAACATTAAAATTTTCCTAATTTATTTTCCTATATTTGGTTAAAAATTCATTTTTCTCAATGTCAAGAAAAGAACAGACACTTACTATCTTTAAATGCAAGACAAGAATGGCTTAGCTTGCAGAAATGGGCTGTTGTCTTCACATTGATCAATTAATCCATAGGCTTTGATTATGAATAATGGTTGACAAGAAAGGCAAGACAAAAAGCAACAATGCAAGTAACTAGTTTTACTTATAATAAATCATCCAACTCCAGCCAAATGTTGCTGGCGCAGGGTTTATTATCAATCTTTAACATAAAAGTACATTACTCTGAGTATCACCTAATTTACAGATTTTTACTTATCATTTTCCAGCAACACTTAGCTTCTTCTCTCCTAGTATTATTTCACCTCTATGACAGGCAACATCTTAGGATCTCCGTTGGGTGTAATATCAGTGCTTTTACAAATACCCAATATCAATTTGATAAAAAATATTCATTTTTCTTAATAGCTAAGATCTTTGGTTGCTTTATTATATTTTATTCTTATTTCTTTTATTATCAAATTGAAGTTTAGAACAAGAATGGAATCTGAACATCAGTCACCAAGCAACATAACTGCAATAAAATAACACTTGACCCTTAAAAATTGATTACAACTGGCTAAAAATCATAAAAAAAAACAAGTATGCACAAAAGCCCTAGTGACAGGTGGTCTGGGAATGGTGCCAAATGTAAAAGGTAAGTATATATATTTTTTGTTAATAATTCCACATAATATGAGTACAGAGTGGTGCCAGAATGCAGCTATTCTTCATGTTGAGCTCATAATGCAGTGCAAGCCAAATAGTTGAGTCAGCATTTCCCTGAATCTTGCAAGCTTGTTTGTCCTGGGGCCATGGAGTCATAACCCATATGAATGAGTAGCCATGGATAAATATAGTAGTAATTTGGAGTACTGTGACAAAGGTATTGAGGTGTATTTTTTCAAGAAAAACAATGTCAGGATAAAAAATAAATTATTCAAGACTGCAAAAAAGTACAATTACAATAAAAAAAACAATAATAAATAGTAATAAATGCAAGAAAATCAAAAACAAAGCCCTGCTTTTGATGTAGTGACATTCCCACGATATGACAAATATCAACATAAACGTTGCACATTGACGTAAAAAAAATATACATTTTATATGTTAGGATTTCTATGTAACTTTATTAAAAAAATATTATTTGGTCATGAAAAAAGTGTACTTTTTGCACAATATGCCAAAAAAAACAATGCCTATTTGGTTAAAATTGGTAAAATAATATTACCATATTTGTATAAAAAAAATCACTTTACCTGACAAGACTAGTGTACTTACTTACTTTGGAGTAGCTGAACAATCTTTTTTTTAATGTGTGCCAACCCTATTTTTAAAATAATTAAATTAGTTTATCTGGTTAGGTTATACTTTTCAATTTCAGAATTTAATTAAATCACACACTAGCCTTATCAGAATGATCTATTTAATAGTACATGAAGTTTCTATTGTGAAATCTGCTATCCGGAGGAAGGGGTTGATATTTGGACTGCTAAGTGACTTGTATGATTGTAACCTCCAACTCAAAGTACAATGATATTCAGTTGAAACCAGAAGTTTACATACACTATATAAAAAGACACATATGCATGTTTTTCTCAATATCTGACATGAAATCAGAATAAATCTTTCCCGTTTTAGGTCAATTAGGATTACCATAATTTTTAATATTTGCCAAATGCCAGAATAATGAGTAAAAGAGAATATTTTAAGGCATTTTTATTATTTACTGCAAAGTCCAAAGTTTACATACACTAAGATTACTATGCCTTTAAATAATTCTTGACTGCCCATATGATGATGTCATATATTTGGAAGCAAAAGACAAAAGACTTTGTGAAGATGATGGTGGAAGCTGGTAAGATTGTGTCAAAATCCACAGTGAAATGAGTACTGTATCAACATGGGCTGAAAGGCCACTCTTCCAGGAAAAATCCATTACTTCAAAAGAAACATACAAAAGTCAGGTTAATGTTTGCAAATGCACACAGGAACAAAGACCTTCATTTTTGGAGACATGTCCTGTCTCATGAAACTAAAATTGAACTTTTTGAGCATAATGACCATTGTTATGTTTGAAGGAAAAAGGGAGAAGCGTGCAAGCCTAAGAACACCATCCCAACTGTGAAACACGGGGGTGGCAGTATCAAGTCGTAGGGTTGTTTTTCTGCAGGAGAGACTGGTGCACTTCACAAAATAGATGGCATCATGAGAAAAGAAGATTATGTGGCAATACTGAAGCAACATCTCTAGACATCAGCCAGGAAGTTAAAGCTTGGGCAGAAATGGGTCTTCCGAATGGACAATGACCAGAAGCATACTGCCAAAATGATAACAAAGTGACTTAAGGATAACAAAGTCAATGTTTTGGAGTGGCCATCACAAAGCCCTGATCTAAATCCTATTGAAAATTTATGGGCAAAGCTGAAAAGGCAGATGCGAGCAAGGTGCCTACAAACCTGGATCAGTTACACCAGTTTTGTCAGGAGGAATGGGCCCAAATTCTGACCAACTATTGTGAGAAGCTTGTGGAAGGATATCCCAAACGTTTGACCCAAGTCATTCAGTTTAAGGGCAATGGTACTAAATACTAATGAAATGTATGTAAACTTTTGACTTTGCAGTAAGTAATAAAAATGCCTTAAAACATTCTCTTTCTCTCATTATTCTGGCATTTGGCAAATATTAAAAATTATGGTAATCCTAATTGACCTAAAACGGGAAAGGTTTATTCTGATTTCATGTCAGATATTGAGAAAAACATGTATATGTGTCTTTTTATATAGTGTACAGAATGTAAACTTCTGGCTTCAACTGTACCTATGACTGCATACACCTAGGTTTGCCAATAAGTTGGCATATATTATGGAGCTACAAAGCTGTATGTAATATCTTAATGCCCCATTTACCGAACATGCAGAGAGGAAAGCCTCACTATAGCGGGGCATAGGAGCCTTGCATATTCTGTGCATATGACTGGGTGAGCATCTGCTATCTATGTACAGTAGGTTATCGCAGGTGACTGCTCAAAAGCGCATAGATACAGGATATAAAAATTTATTTGGAATTAAAAACCACTCAAGAGATGAGTGGTTGACATATAATAGCATATAATGGCACGACTAGTGTTGAGCATTCCGATACTGTAATATCGGTTATCGGCCGATATTCGCAGTATCGGAATTCCGATACTTAATTCCGATACTTTTACAATATCGAATACCGGAATTGGAAGTTCCCATAATGCCTGCGCTCTGCAGTGTCTGTGAAGGATGACAAGTTGGATGGCAGCGCGATCCAGCCTGTCATCAGAATGCCATCCCAGCGGGGGAGAATTCTCCTGATTGTTTAAAAGCCGGCGCGCGGTAAAAAGCCGCCGGCTTTTAAACAATCACACAGCCCCATACTGCTTCCCCGCAGCCTCCCACCCTGATCCTCCGCTCCCCTCGCCACCTCCAATCCCAATCGTAAATTAGGACCGGGCGGGGAGCGCAGCACCAAGGAGCGGGGAGCGAAGGACCCGGGCGGGGAAGCCGGCAGTGAAAAGACTTCACCGCCGGCTTTCCCGTTCTGTGCTACGCTTTCCCGCCGGTTATTTCAAATGAACAGCTGAGGTATCAGGTGATGCCGATCAGCTGTTCATTTGAAGTCGCCGCGTTGCCCTCAGAGGGTTCATGTGAGTTCATGCTTGACTGCATGAACTCACATGAACTTTCCCACGGCCGCACAGGTCAGCCTCACCTCCCAGACCCGTCATGATTAGTGTGTGTGCGGGGTGTGTGTGTGGGGTGTCTGTGCGGGGTGTCTGTGCGGGGTGTCTGTGTGGGGTGTCTGTGCGGGGTGTCATTGCGGGGTGTGTGTGCGGGGTGTCTGTGCGGGGTGTCTGTGCGATGTTTGTGCGGGTGTGCGCGGTGTCTGTGCGTGCAGGCAGACATAGGCCGATGTGACACTACTACTCCCATCGGCCTATGTCTGTCCCCCGTCCACTCGTGCCAGCAGGATCAGCTCGATGGGAGCAGTAGTTCCCATCAGCCTGATCCTGCTATTTAAATTGCCCTACTGTGTCCCCAATAAATGTTAAATACATTTCATTGGTGGCCAGTGGTTGCCTACAATAAATTAGTTCATACATTACCTGTCCCCGCCGATCGCCACCTAAAATAAAGTAAAAAATAAAAAACTACACCTATACTCACCTAGACACCTAATTCCCCGAAGCCATCGATCTCCTGTAATAAAATATAAAATAATAAACCACAACCTTATCCTTACCCCTCCGGAGTAGTCCACGAGTGTCCCACGAAGATCTCCAGTTCAGAGCAGCCACATAGAATGTGACCGCTCTGAACCGCTGCCGCCGCTAGAATGACGGGGCCGTAAGGGTTCACCGGAGTTCAGGCAGCGCTGCTCCGGTTAGCTCCTTTACGGCCCTGCTGTATCGTGAGAAATTCCCACGGTACAGCAGTGCCGTAAAGGAGGTCTCCGGAGCTGCGCTGACTGAATGCACTCCGGTGACCTCAGTCAGTGGCTCCCGCTGCCGGGAGCGGACGTGTTCCCGGCAGCGTGAGCTTACAGCAGCCATGCACAGCTGTCACCATCTCCAGATGTGACAGCTGTGCATGGGAGATCAGCGCAGGAACGTGGACAGGTAACTATTATTTTTAGTAAACTAAGAATTAAATAAAATGGTGTGGTTTATTTCAAATAAATTATTTTTTTCTGGGTGTAGTGTGTTTTTTCTTTTTAACACTTTGTAGGTTAGTAATGGGGGTGTCTTATAGACGGCCATCATTACTAACCTGGGCTTCATGGCAGCTGGCGCTGACATGAACCCCACCACTATTACCCCCTGCCACCGCACCAGGGCAGCGTGGAAGAGCGAGGCTAAGTGCCAGAGTTGGCGCATCCTATGGATGCACCATTTCTGGGGCGGTTGACGGCTGGTGTTTCTAGCCTGGGAGGGGGCCAATATTCATGGCACCCTTCCTGGGCTATTAATATCAGCCCCCAGTTGTCTGCCTAGCCTTTGCTAGCTATTAAAATAGGGGGGACCCCACATCATTTTTTTTGGGGGGGTCCCCCATTTTAATAGCTAGTAAAGGCTAGGTATTCAGCTGGGGGCTGATATTAGTAGCCTGGGAAGCTCCGTGGGTTTTACCCCCTTCCCAGGCTTCAAACATCTGCCCCAGCCGTCTGCTTAACCTCCGCTGGAGACTAAAATTATGGGGGATCCCACGCCATTTTTTTTAAAAATAAATCCTTTATTTTAACACTAAATGACATTTGAGGAGTTAATAAAGATGCAGTCCCTAAATTATTATTTATTTTTTAATTAATTTTTCCCAAAACTTTTGACGTGGGCTTCGCCATATTTTTGTATGCCAGCCAGGTACAGCATCCAGCTTCTATGAACGCGCCATTTTCCGGGGCGGCTGCGGACTGCAATTTTCAGCGGGGGGGGGGCAGAAAGCTTGGGCCTCCCTGCGCTGCAGATTCCATCCCCCAGCTGCCTAGTTGTACCTGGCTGGACACAAAAATAGGGAGAAGCTCCACGTTTTTTTTTTTTTTAATTATTTCATGAAATTCATGGAATAATTAAGAAAAAAAGGGCTTCCCTATATTGTTGTGTCCAACCAGGTACAAATAGGCAGCTGGTGGTTGGGGGCAGCCCGTTCCTGCCTGCTGTACCTGGCTGGACACAAATATAGTGCAAAGACCCACGTCAATTTTTTTTTAATTATTTCAGGAAATTCATGAAATAATTTAAAAAAAATTATGTGGGGCTTCGCCCTATATTTGTGTCCAGTCAGGTACAGCAGGCAGGAACGGGCTGCCCCCAACCACCAGCTGCCTATTTGTACCTAGCCAGACACAACAATATAGGGAAGCCCTTTTTTTCTTAATTATTCCATGAATTTCATGAAATAATTAAAAAAAAAATACGTGGGGCTTCGCCCTATTTTTGTGTCCAGCCAGGTACAACAAGGCAGCTGGGGGCTGGAATCCGCAGCGCAGGGAGGCCCAAGCTTTCTGGGCCCCACCCGCTGCAAATTGCAGTCCGCAGCCACCCCAGAAAATGGCGCGTTCATAGAAGCGCCATCTTCTGGCGCTGTACCCAACTCATCCAGGGCCCTGGTGCGGTGGCTCACTGGGTAATAAAGGGGTTAAGGCCAGATTGGCATTATCAGCTGGCCCTAAGCCCGAAATTCATGGGGTCACGCCAATATTAGATATGACCGCCATGAATTTCTAGTAAAGTATTTAAAAAAAACACAAACACCCAGAAAAAAGTCCTTTAATTGAAATAAAGACACAATTCTTTATTGTTCTAAATTAAACCATACTTACAGTCACGCCCATTCCAGCTGAAGCCAACGATCTCCTTCAATAAAAGAAAAATAATAAAGCAACCTCATCCTTACCTTTCCATGGTTCCCAGGACAGCTTCAGCTCTGCTACATCGAGATGACAGGCTGGACCGCAGCAGAATGCTGCCATCCAGCCTGCCATCCCGCAGACACTGAGAAGCGCAGGCATGCTTGCGCTCCTCAGTGTCTCGCTGTGACGGCATAAAGATGAGCCGAGGTCATGTCCAATGAACTCAGCTCACCTCATGCACGTCACTGACAGCGTGGGAGAATTCTCCTGCACTCAACGCTTCAGCGTGAGACTTCTCCCACGCTGTCAGTGACATACATGAGGTGAGATCATGTCCAATGAACTCAGCTCACCTCATGCACGTCACTGACAGCGTGGGAAAATTCTCCTGCACTCAGCGCTTCAGCGTGAGAATTTTCCCACGCTGTCAGTGACGTGCATGAGGTGCGCCGAGTTCATTGGACATGACCTCGGCTCATCTTTATGCCGTCACAGCCAGACACTGAGGAGCGGAAGCATGCCTGCGCTTCTCAGTGTCTGCGGGATGATAGGCTGGATGGCAGCGTTCTGCTGCGGTCCAGCCTGTCATCTCGATGTAGCAGAGCTGAAGCTGTCGTGGGAGCCATGGAAAGGTAAGGATGATGTTGCTTTATTATTTTACTTTTATTGCAGGAGATCGTTGGCTTCAGCTGGAATGGGCGTGACGGTAAGTATGGTTTAATTTAGAACAATAAAGAATTGTGTGTTTATTTCAATTAAAGGACTTTTTTCTGGGTGTTTGTGTTTTTTTTAAATACTTTACTAGAAATTCATGGTGGTCATGTCTAATATTGGCGTGACCCCATGAATTTCGGGCTTAGGGCCAGCTGATAATACCAAGCTGGCCTTAACCCCTTTATTACCCAGTGAGCCACCGCATCAGGGCCCTGGATGAGTTGGGTACAGCGCCAGAAGATGGCGCTTCTATGAACGCGCCATTTTCCGGGGCGGCTGCGGACTGCAATTTGCAGCGGGTGGGGCCCAGAAAGCTTGGGCCTCCCTGCGCTGCAGATTCCAGCCCCCAGCTGCCTAGTTGTACCTGGCTGGACACAAAAATAGGGCGAAGCCCCACGCATTTTTTTTTTAAATTCATGAAATTCATGGAATAATTAAGAAAAAAAGGGCTTCCCTATATTGTTGTGTCCGGCTAGGTACAAATAGGCAGCTGGTGGTTGGGGGCAGCCCGTTCCTGCCTGCTGTAACTGACTGGACACAAATATAGGGCGAAGCCCCACATCAATTTTTTTTAATTATTTCATGAATTTCCTGAAATGATTTAAAAAAAATTGACGTGGGGCTTCGCACTATATTTGTGTCCAGCCAGGTACAGCAGGCAGGAACGGGCTGCCCCCAACCACCAGCTGCCTATTTGTACCTGGTTGGACACAACAATATAGGGAAGCCCTTTTTTTCTTAATTATTCCATGAATTTCATGAAATAATTAAAAAAAAAAATGCGTGGGGCTTCGCCCTATTTTTGTGCCCAGCCAGGTACAACTAGGCAGCTGGGGGCTGGAATCCGCAGCGCAGGGAGACCCAAGCTTTCTGGGCCACCCCCGCTGCAAATTGCAGTCCGCAGCCGCCCCAGAAAATGGCGCGTTCATAGAAGCGCCATCTTCTGGCGCTGTACCCAACTCATCCAGGGCCCTGGTGCGGTGGCTCACTGGGTAATAAAGGGGTTAAGGCCAGCTTGGCATTATCAGCTGGCCCTAAGCCCGAAATTCATGGGGTCATGCCAATATTAGGCATGACCACCATGAATTTCTAGTAAAGTATTTAAAAAAACACAACACCCAGAATAAAGTCCTTTAATTGAAATAAAGACACAATTCTTTATTGTTCTAAATTAAACCATACTTACCATCACGCCCATTCCAGCTGAAGCCAGCGATCTCCTGCAATAAAAGTAAAATAATAAAGCAACCTCATCCTTACCTTTCCATGGCTCCCACGACAGCTTCAGCTCTGCTACATCGAGATGACAGGCTGGACCGCAGGAGAACGCTGCCATCCAGCCTGTCATCCCGCAGACACTGAGAAGCCCAGGCATACTTCCACTGCTCAGTGTCTGGCTGTGACGGCATAAAGATGAGCCGAGGTCATGTCCAATGAACTCAGCTCACCTCATGCACGTCACTGACAGCGTGGGAAAATTCTCCTGCACTCAGCACTTCAGCGTGAGAATTTTCCCACGCTGTCAGTGACGTGCATGAGGTGAGCTGAGTTCATTGGACATGACCTCACCTCATGTATGTCACTGACAGCGTGGGAGAATTCTCACGCTGAAGCGCTGAGTGCAGGAGAATTTTCCCACGCTGTCAGTGACGTGCATGAGGTGAGCTGAGTTCATTGGACATGAACTCGGCTCATCTGGATGACGTCACAGAGAGACACTGAGGAGCGCAAGCATGCCTGCTCTTCTCAGTGTCTGCGGGATGACAGGCTGGATGGCAGCGTTCTGCTGCGGTCCAGCCTGTCATCTCGATGTAGCAGAGCTGGAGCTGTCCTGGGAACCATCGAAAGGTAAGGATGATGTTGCTTTATTATTTTTCTTTTATTACAGGAGATCGTTGGCTTCAGCTGGAATGGGCGTGACGGTAAGTATGGTTTAATTTAGAACAATAAAGAATTGTGTCTTTATTTCAATTAAAGGACTTTATTCTGGGTGTTTGTGTTTTTCTTTAACTTTGACTATGGGGTTAGTAATGGGGGTGTCTTATAGACGCCTCTCCATTACTAACCTGGGCTTGATGTCATCTGGCATTATAAGCTGACATCAACCCCAGCCCTATTACCCCACTGCCACCGCTACAGGGCAGTGGGAAGAGCGAGGCTAAGTGCCAGAATTGGCGCATCCTATGGATGCGCCATTTCTGGGGCGGCTGACGGCTGGTGTTTCTAGCCTGGGAGGGGGCCAATATTCATGGCACCCTTCCTGGGCTATTAAAATCAGCCCCCAGCTGTCTGCCTAGCCTTTGCTAGCTATTAAATTAGGGGGGACCCCACGTTATTTTTTTGGGGGGTTCCCCCATTTTAATAGCTAGTAAAGGCTAGGTATTCAGCTGGGGGCTGATATTAGTTGCCTGGGAAGCTCCGTGGGTATTACCCCCTTCCCAGGCTTCAAACATTTGCCCCAGCTGTCTGCTTAACCTCCGCTAGAGCCTAAAATTAAGGGGAACCCCACGCCAATTTTTTTTTAAATAAATCCTTTATTTTAACACTAAATGACAAGTACAGTAATCAACACTGTCACTGTACTTCATATATATGTGACTGACATGTTTCTATCTATCTAATCTATGTGTGATTCTCTATTCTTTCTATTCTAAATTGTCGGGTACAGATGCTGAATTGCCGGCCGGCTTTTTTAAAGAGACGGTGCACGAAAACACTAATATTTTTTTAAATAAATCCTTTACACTAAATGACAAGTACAGTAAGCAACACTGTCACAGTACTTCATATATATGTGACTGACATGTTTCTATCTATCTAATCTATGTGTGAAGCTCTATTCTGTCTGTTATAAATTGTCGGGTACCGATGCTGAATTGCCGGCCGGCTTTTTTAAAGAGACGGTGCACGAAAACACTAATATTTTTTAAAATAAATCCTTTACACTAAATGACAAGTACAGTAAGCAACACTGTCACTGTACTTCATATATATGTGACTGACATGTTTCTATCTATCTAATCTATGTGTGAAGCTCTATTCTTTCTGTTGTAAATTGTCGGGTACCGGTGAATGCCGCTGATGAATTGCCGGCTTTTCATGTCATTCTACATTATTCTTAGTTGTTTTACTTCATGTAGAATTAACCTACAAGGAAAGAAAGGGTTTATTTTCATTCCGATATTTGTGTCCCATTGACTTGCATTGGTTTCCGGTATCGGAATCGGCGATATCCGATACTTTTTGGGTATCGGCCCGATCCAATATGATACGATATTTCCTGATATCGGAAGGTATCGCTCAACACTAGGCACAACGCATTTCTGCTCTCAAGGAGCCTTCATCAGGTGCATGTTGAGCTATACAATATATAAGCTTTAAATACCCTATTTTTATAGTAAGAGGTGGGGCTCTCTCCCCGTGCATTGAGTTGAACTTCATTATATTATGGGGCGATTTGAGTCCCTGTCGCCACTCACAGCCAATAAATATAAGGATCACATTCGATATTATCGGTGATATATCGATGGCTTAATTATAATATGGAGGGGCACAACAAGCGAAGCAAAGTCCTTTGTGAAAGAGTTAAACCAAAATGATTGGGGCTTATCGTTCACTAGAAATACATCTAAAGAAAAAATTGTTTATTTGGCTCTTGAACTATATACTGTAGGTCAAAAAATCCAAAGTAGAACATATTTCAAATCGGTAGACACAAATGGATGCCTTGATTACTCAAGCGCACATTACCCCAAGTGAAAGAAAAATATCCCTTCTAGTCAATTCCGACGCATTAGGCATAACTGTACCTCAACAGCAGATTACCAGGAACAATCAAACACATTGATCACAAGATTCAAAGAGAAGGGTTACCCTAGAGCATTAATTGCATCCTCCTATCAAAATGATCTAGTGCTCACTCAAAACGATTGTTTGATTCAGAAACCGCCAAGCAATCCAGAGAAGAGCAAATCCGACTGGAAACATAGTTTCATTACAGTATATAATAAAGGAAACCACATAATTCGTAAAATATTAAATAAATATTGGTATCTTGTTAGGAAGGACCCCATTTTAAAAGATCTAGTCCCCCCGAGACCCAATATAGTGTTCAGAAGGGGCAAAACTATAAAAAATAGCATAGCGCCTAGTCTGTTGAGGAAAGAAAATATTTATACTGTACAGAGGCCTGATAAAGAAAAAGTGGGAATCTTTAAATGCGGGAACAAAAAATGTTATTGTTGTAGAATTATCAACTTTGACAAGAGAGCCTCAAACGATAAAATAGCTCAGGTCACTGCAAATCCTACGTATGGTTCACATGTGGTTCTGAATTTCTTATATATGCAGTCACATGTAGCTGTGGGCTCAATTATGTGGGACGCACAGTTCAGAACTTGCGGAACCATATGAACGGCCACAGGCATAATGCCAAAACAGGCTTTCTCAAGCAAAGTCTATCCAAGCACATCACATTAGTGCATAATAAAAATTTTGATTCTGTAGTAGTCACACCGCTTGAACCAGGCATGTCCAAAGTCCGGCCCGCGGGCCATTTGCGGCCCGCGGTCCGGACTAATAAGGCCCCCAGGTATCCAGCAGCATGTACCTTGCGGCCGCTGCCGCTCTCGTCGCCACCGCCGCTCTCGTCGCCACCGCCGCTCAGTACTCCGGCGCAGGGAGAAGAGCCGAAATCTCGGACATCGCGAGATTTCGGCTTTCCTTCTCCCTGCGCCGGAGTACTGAGCGGCGGCAACCGGCCAGCCAAGATCTCGCGACGTGCGAGATCTCCAGCCCCCAGGGGTTGTAAGACGTTCAGAGGTCAGATAGGCTGAAGACCTCAGCTTAGTTGTGTAAAATTATATAAATAATATATATATTAAGTTATATATAAGTCCCTGCGCCACCTTACACCTCCAGAAAGGTTAGGCCAGCAGGGCTCTCACACAAGCTTGTGGTAGCAAGCTGTCATACCCTTCATTAACCCCTGACTGCCTGTCACTGTGCTATAATTCCATTATCTGATGTGCGACTGTTGCACAGCTTGCTATTCTCTGCCTGTGTTATAAAGCATATAGCAGTATCTTATTTTTGCTGTTCCACCCTCTGCGCCTTTTAATCTCTCCCCTTCTGGCCAATTTTTATAATGGCAACTACAAATAAGAAACGAAAAGTTGACAGTGAGGGCCGCCGCTTCCAGGACAAGTGGAAAGTAGAATATTTTTTCACTGAAATAAAGAATCACTGTGTTTGTCTGATATGCCAAGAGACCGTTGCTGTTTATAAAGAATTTAATGTCAAGCGACACTATCAGACGAGACATAGCACATACGACAAGCTAACAGGGCACGACCGAAGTGAAAAGTATAAGCAACTTGAAGCTGTTTTATTGTCACAACAGCGATTTTTTACAAGAGCCCGTGAGTCAAATGAAAATGCCACAAAGGCGAGCTATGAGGTGGCAGCGTTAATTGCTAAAAATTGCAAATCTTTTGCAGAGGGTGACTTTATCAAAGAATGTGTTATGAAAATGGTAGAGAATGTCTGTCCCGAGAAGAAGCAAGAGTTTTCCAACATTTGCCTGGCTCGTAACACTGTAGCACGGAGAATTGAAGAAATTTCATCGGATATTAAGAGACAGTTAATGTCAAAAGGAGCTGATTTTGACTTCTTTTCAATAGCCTGTGATGAAAGCACGGACCTATCTGACACGGCTCAGTTGCTGATTTTTTTAAGAGGGGTGGACGATGAAATGAATGTGACTGAAGAGCTACTTGACCTCCAGAGCCTCAAGGATCAAACAAGAGGGAAAGATTTATTTGATTCTGTTAGTTCTGCCATAGATGACATGAAACTGCCTTGGAACAAAGTTACTGGGATTATTACTGATGGGGCACCTGCCATGACTGGTGAACGAAGTGGATTATCAACCCTAATCTGTAACAAGGTGAGCGAAGAAGGAGGCAAAGCTATTAAACTTCATTGCATCATTCATCAACAAGTTCTCTGTGCTAAACATCTCCAATATGATCATGTTATGAAACCGGTACTAAAGACCATTAATTTTATCCGCTCTAAAGCCCTGTGCCACCGCCAGTTTAAACAGTTTCTACTGGATATCCAGGCTGAATATGAAGATGTTTCATATCATAACGATGTAAGATGGCTCAGTCGGGGGTCTGCACTGCAACGTTTCTACTCTCTCAGAAAGGAAATAGGAGAATTCTTGGAAACAAAGGGACAAACGATGCGAGAACTATCTGATCCAATTTGGCTGGCTGATTTGGGGTTTCTAGTCGACCTAACAAAGCATCTGAATGTACTGAACATGAATCTTCAGGGCAAAGATGCAGCGGTGAACCAACTTTATTCACACCTCAAAGCCTTTGGAACAAAGCTGCAACTTTTCCTAAGGCAGTTGTCACAAACACCGCCCAATACCATCCATTTTTCAGCGCTACAGGAAATAATTAACAGTTTTCCACAGGATGATATCCATGCGCAAATAAGCAGGTATGCAGCAGACATCACATCTCTGGCTGGGGAGTTTCAACGGCGCTTTCAAGATTTTGCAGCTATTGAAAAGGAGATCAGCATTTTCTCCTCTCCATTCTCTGTTGACCCCGACAATGCTCCTGATCAGTTGCAGCTCGAGCTCATTGAGCTACATTGTGACAGCGAGTTACGCAGTCGTCATCAACAGCTCTCTCTTGTTAACTTTTACCGCCAACTGGATAAGAGCCGGTTTCAAGAGATTCGAACATTGGCTAAGAAAACCCTGAGCTTGTTTGGCTCAACATATTTGTGTGAGAAGACATTCTCTGTTATGAACTTTAACAAGAACCGCGTGAGGACAAGACTAAGTGACTCTCACCTGCGTGACATTTTGCGCATCAAAACCACGGCCATTGAACCAGACCTAGTCTATGTGCTGCAGTCCAGATCCCAGTTTCACCCTTCACATTAGTGCAGGCTAGTTTCTTTTTTTTAATTGAGATTAATATGTTGTAAAATCTCAATTAATGTCAGTTGGATAGACAGTTATATATTTGAACACATGTATACTTGCTGTTATGTTCCTGTTCACATTTTTTGAACTTATAAGTTGACAGACAACCTTACATTACTTTGTGTAATGTACTTTAAAATGTTCCTGAGATATCTCAGTTTCCTGTTTTTATTATATTAAAGGGGTTGTCCAAGTTCAGAACCCAGACATACCCCCTTTTTCACCCAGGCAGCCCCCCTGCCATGGGCATCAAAGCATCTCATGCTCCGATGTGCTCCCTTGCCCTGTGCTATTTACAATGACACACTGCCGGTAGGAGGCTTCACCGGCTCTAATGTGCAGGCTTTAGCGCTGCTCTAGCTGGTTTACTGGTGATAAAGCCCGCCCATCAGTGCCGGTGACGTCACTGGGCTTTCTGCCAGCCCCGTGGAGAGCCGGGTATGTCACTAGAACTCCAGAAAATGCCTTTCCTCTGCGCAATTTAGTGCAGGGCAAAAGTAGGACATTGGAGCATAAACTGCTTCGATGCTCAAGTCGGGGAGGGGCTTCCTGGGTGAGAATGGGGGTATGTCTGGGTTAACCCCTTTAAGGCAGATTGATTAAACACCTGTTTAGATTTGTCATCCAAGTCACAAAATAAAAAGTATGCCGTTTTCAATAAACTTTGCAAAAAAAGTTTATTTGCATTCATTTTAATGGTCCAAAGAATGTCAAGCAAAATGATCGGCCCTCGCACATGTTCACTTCATCAAATTTGGCACTCTTAGAAAAAAGTTTGGACACCCCTGGCTTGAACAGATCCCTGCAGGTATCAGAAATAGAAGAGCCACCCTTAATTCCAAAGAATCCTTCTGGATTTATAAACTAGGGAGCCTCCATCCGGACGGTTTAAATGAGATTGTAGAGTCCGTCTAACACCATCCTTTAATAGTAGACAGAATCAATCACCCACAGCCAAAATAAAAATCCTGTCCGTTTCAGATATAGGTGCGTATATTTTGCACTTGTGATTGATAATTTATTGGAAATCTAGTAGGGCTTTCCTTATGAAATAAATGATATGTGTCCCCTATTCATTTTTATTTTTTTTATTTTTTATGCTTTATTTTATTTTTTTTATTTATTTATTTTTTTTCTATTTCTTTTTTTCTTTTTATTTATCTATTTATTTTATTTCCCCAATCTCAAGATGACAATAAACTATACAAACATAGTGTTATCAAATGGCTATTTAACAAAGTACAGTAATAGGGGTTCCAGGATAACCACACAATAAAGTAGGTATTAAAGCAAGTGTAGTACTACAGAAAGTTAAAACTTAACATTTATTACAACTGAATAAAAAGTAATACACAAGTCACAAGGACCTAAAAGTGAGTATAAGCCTGTCTGTGGTAGTGAGCAACCATATAAATCAGTAACTCATTATGTCCAGGAATACGAGCATATGTAATATCAACATAGTCTACCTGTAACATAACACAGAAAATGGCAGAAGATAGTGGAGCTCTCAAGACAATGTCTCAACATATCATGTCTCAGCACACAGGAACCTTAATACATTTACACTAATTATGGTGAGCATTTTAACCTTATATATATGTTAATGGAACGACCTCACCAAATAAGATGTTGGTTCTTGCTCTCTGGCTTAAAGACAGCTCCATGTGGTGGGGCATCCAAACCTTTTCAGGGCTGGATGATTTCCTCAGTACACATAACATTGTAGGCTATAGTTAAATTAGTGACAAAATGTATAATTGGTGGAGGAAGGCTGAACTTGATGGACCTAAGTCTTTTTTCAACCTATGTAACTATACTATACTAAAATTTCTATGAGGACTGAAATTATGTTGTGAAAAAAGGTTTTATATTTATTGTTAAATAACTTTAATTGTATTCAATTCTAGCCAGAAAAATCAAAGATAGGTATAGTATGTGATTTAAAACATGTCACACAAAGAGTTACAAAATGTGACTTAAACCTAAAAAAAGCAAAAAACAAAACATGCAATGTCAGAATGTAAATAAATTGTCATCCTTGTTACTTGGCCTTATGTGCGCATTATTTTTCTTCTCCAAAATTCATTTCAGAATTGTAATAGAACATCCCAATGTCACATCAGTGGAGGGCATGTGTATTTTACCTCCACACAGTTCCCACTCTCCTATCTTCAGACATAAAGTGAGAGCTGACCTGTGTCCTTGAAATTTGATGAGATACTTGCTGCAGGACTGATATAAAACACAATTACTCCAACACATTTCCATCTTCTATCTTATCTCTTTCATCCAGCCTCCCTTGAGCTCACATATCCCCCCAAATCATTGTTCAAAACTAAAAGCAATGCATAAAAGGTAGATCTTATTTTGGGTGGGGGGGATGGAGAGGTTTTGATATTCATTGCTACCTGCTGATTTTACAAAACACTGAGCTGGCAAAATGTTACAATTCGGGATGGTTGCCAACTACTATGTGTGCAATCTAAACCGTGAGCATCTGGCATTGTTTAAGTGCTTTGGTGCTCCAACAGTGTTGAGGTTAGAAGGTGGGCATCGAACAAAGAAAAGGAGGAGAATAGAGAAGACCAAGCAATTCTCTCCATCTTCATAAACTGATACCATGCTGTGCAGCGCTATCCCGTGTGCTCCGAGCTGTCCTTATTAGCAGAGGTATACAGCTGTTGTATCGGAATTCTCTGATACCGTCCTCTTTTGTCATTATGCACACACATGTCTGAAACAGAAGAAGCAATCTGTTTCTTTCCTTCTTAAGGGCCAACAGGCAATTTACAGGTTACAGTAACTTACAAATTTAGTTTAGATTTGCTGTTATTAAAGATCAATAGAGAAAAGTATCCCGCTGTCACTTTTTTACTTTATGCATAGTGATCATTTATCATGTAAATTAATCTGAGATTAATATAAATTATACATCGGAATTTGCATAAAATTTATTGTACTGAAATAATTGATATATGAGTAAATCTCCTGGTCTGTAATGGGCTGTGTTGCTCTAATGGCCATTACATTACATTTTGTTAACTAATTGTCAATGCAGTGCTATTATTATTGCGCTTTTTCTGCTACGTGGAGCAGCGTGGAACTGCAGATCTGGAGATGCAGGATGGTACATAGCAGTGACAAACAGGAGAGCTCGATATGCGTGGAACAACATAGGCATGTATATACAGGTACCTTGAGACAGCAGAGCTGTGTGCGCATACTGCACCATAGAACTGCAGAGTCATATAGGTTGACAGGTCCCTTGATGCAGCAGGGCCAAGTGTACAGACACCAACGTGGAACAGCAGAGTCAAATTAGAAGAAAGGCACCTTGATGTAGTAGAGCCTAGTATGCAGACAGCACCCACCATGGAACAGCAGAGCCAGTTCTGCAGAAAGCACTTTGGAATATCAGAGTCAGTTTAGCAGCTAGATACCTGATGAGTTGAGTGTGCGAACAGCACCTTTGAACAGCAGTGCCAAATTGGCAAACAGGCGCTTTGATGAAGAAGAGTGTTTGCAGTACTTGATTAGTTTGAAGACTAATATGGTGTTTGCACTAAGTAGCAGTGTATGACTTGCTGAATGCTCAAGTAACATACAGCCACCTGATCTGGCCTTAAAAGACCTAGGTTTTGTGACATCATAGGTGCATTCCAGATTACATTGCACACTTAAGCAAAGAAGACATGTAATAGTAATAAACATCATGGTCCTTAAAGATCACACTTCCTATAAAGATCACACCCCAAAGATGTCAAGAATAATGCAGCATAAGAGCAGATACTGAGGGTCATACCCAGAAAAAAAGGATAGGAGAAGTAGTACTGTGCTATATATACGCAAACATAAATATATATGTGGCACCCCAGGGGTCTGGTTGCCACAGTAATAGAAATATTACGTCTGAGAGCAAGTGGGAGGTTTCTCTGGTCAGGAGCCCTTAAGCATGCAACACTTCCTGCCCAGACCTGGGAGGGGAGGAATCTGCCCTTATAAACTGGGTCTGGGGCGGGATTAGTGAGTTGAGTCAGAGCCTGGAGTCAATTCCAGACACAGGGAAAGTGTCAGCAAGGAGCTCTGCAGGAGCAGTAGCTGAAGACCAGGGGCTGGAAGCTAAGCAGAGATATAGCTCGCCCTGGCAGAAGAATCTGATAACCGGACACCGGAGTCCGAGGCTGTGGGGACTGATATCCACCCAGCAGCAGAAACCAGCCGGCAGGGGATTCCAGGTCCTCTGGCCATAGAAGCCCGGAGGCTCAGTCACAAGGAAGGGACCAGCACCGCCATCCATGAGCGGAGGCTAACAGAAGGCCCCAAGTCACCAGCCATACGGGTTAGCACCACACGGTATACTCAGGGACGTGGGCTACTTCTACCTTTATGCTAGCCAGTACTCCAGGGAGGGTCTGCCTTAATATCACCAGTAAAGACCCTGAACTGCACTGCAAAGACTCTGAGTCATTCCTGCTTCATCGCTGCACCAGCACTACTAGTGCTGGGACTCCCATGCACTATCACCCTCACCATCAACTACACTGCCCTGGGGCTGCACTCTTCCCGTGGGGAGTCACACTACCTCACCTGCATGCACCATCAGCCCCAGCGGTCTGCCTTGCAGTGGCGGTCTGCACTGACCGCAATCCATGGGTGGCGTAGTCGGACAATTAACCTAAAACCCCCCACAAAATACCGCCATTGGCCTGACCACCCTGAGTCATGGGACCGGGTCACCGCCACGGAGACTACAACCCCCAGAGACCCAGCTCCGGGTATCCCACACACGTCCACACTAGGCCCAGGGGACGAGTCAGCTTTGGCGTAGTCGGCAGGATTTCGTGCCCGCAACCGCCGGGTACTGCGCGTCTTCAAAATACTGTCCTACCTGCCGTGGTGAAGGTCCCCACCATCCGGACCCGTTTCCCGCCATCTTCAGTCGGTTCCCGCCATCTGCAGCCGGTTCCCGCCATCTTCAGCCGTTTTCCCGCCATCCGCAGTCGTTTTCCCGCCATCAGACGCCATCTTCGGGATGCCGCGCGGGAAGAAGAGGGACGTGGACGCCGAAAGTGTGCGAGACCTGATGCTCCGCCCTACGCACCGACACTGCGCAAGGTCCTGGAAGGGAGAGAGAGCGACGCTGACGTCACCAGAGCGCGACGCAAGGTCCTCCACCCTGACGATTGTCTGCGGAGCCGCGGCCTACGGAGAAGAAGCAACAGAAGGTAGGCCACACTTAACTAGGGGGGAGGAAGATGACGGATACGAAGGGACCCTCTACCACCAGCGGGGCCGCTGCCGCAGTAATGCCATTTACAATGCCCTATATCCCCGGAGCGGCCTGGCTGCCCCAGTACTCAGGGGAGTCGCATACCCTAAGCGACTTTAAAGAGAGACTGTACAGCCTGTTTAAGGTGTACCCCCTGACAGAGGGACAAAAAGTGAGCATACTGGTAGGCCAGCTAACCAGGGCAGCCCAACGTGAAGTAAAGTCCTGGTCAGTCCGGGACAAGGAGACTGTAAAAGAGATCTTAACCCGTCTGAGAGACACTTTTGATACCCGCTCCTCAGCAGAGATCAAAATGAAATTTTATGGGTGCAAGCAGCGGGCCCAAGACAATATAAGAGACTATGCTTTGAACTTGCAAGAGGCCCTGGGAGCCATTAAACAGGCAGACCCTGACAGTGTGCGGAATGCAGATGAACTGTTAACTGAGCAATTCATTGAGGGTCTGCTGTCCAACGCCCACCGAACCCAGTTACGTGCAATGGCCTTGCAGAACCCTGGGTTAGACTTTGCAAAGTTCAAAGATAGGGCCATCCGGGTGCTCCGAGATCCTGCACCGGGTAGCGCTGTAATCCACCGGCGCCCTGCTATTACCTATCACCAGGAGGCGGCGCCCTTGTCTGCAGAGCCTGTGGGAGCTGGTGCGCAGGCTTTCGATAACAACCCGGCTACAGACTTGCACCATCAGGTCCAAGAACTGACCAAAAGCGTAGCCGCGCTAACCAGAACTGTGCAGTCTTTACAGGTCTCTCCTCCAGGAAAGATCCAGCTGGCATCCGGACCAGAGGACGTCCCATGGCGCCGACAGAGGAGGATCCCGCCGTCCAGAGGAAGACCCAGCGATAGATACAATGAGGACGGACAACCCATCTGCCGCCACTGCAATCAACCCGGACATATGGCAAGGTACTGTCATTTAAACGGGCACAACCTGGGGTAGAGGGCCAACCCCCAGGCTTAAGATTATCAGGCCCATCGAACTGGCGTGATAAATACGTAGGGGGACGTCCGGTCTTGCCTGTGGTACTGGATGGCATTCCTATGAGTGCCCTACTGGACACTGGGTCACAAGTGACTCCCATCCCTTACGTGCTCTTTAAGCGGTACTGGAATGACTCGAACATAACCGGCTACCCAGATGACGACCTGAGTATCATCGCCAGCAATGGTCAGCCCGTGCCGCTGGTGGGGTTCAAAGAGGTGACCATTAAGGTCGGTAAGGTCGAACTGGCGGCACAAGGACTGATCATTGTGGACATTGACCGTCATGAGAGTCACCCTAGAATAACCTTGGGAACTAACGTAATTGAAAATTGTCTTGCAGAGGTAATTCTCATTTTACAGCAGGTTGTGATGAACGACAGTTCCAGCCAGCAGCGTGTTCTCCAAAAAGAGATCCGGGCGCTGATGAAACAGCAACAAGTGGAACTATCTGGTGGTGAGATTGGTAGCGTGAGAATGTGTGACCCGTTCCCTATTGCCATGCCCCTGAAAAGTGAGATGATGATCTGGTGCCGGGCAGCTATTGGTCTAAGAGGTAGAGACTACCAAGCAATGGTAGAACCCGTCTACTCAGACAGTAGGCCCACCATTTTGACAGCATGGGGGGTGGTCGATGTACGCCATGGGAGGGTGCCCGTCCGCATCATAAATATCGGGGAGAGAGAAGTATACCTGCCCCGGTATGCCACGCTAGCCAAATTGTTCACCATAAACCAAAATTCTGTAAGGGCCGTGGAACCCTTGCCTCCATCTCAACCAGAGGAAGGTAACGGCTCTAAGAAACAAGTGGAGGACTGGTGTCAGCAACTGCATGTGGGTACTGACTCCAATCCCTCACACCAAAAACAGGGAGTCTACCGGGTGGTTCAGGAGTACGAAAGAGTCTTTAGTAAACACCCGCTAGACTTCGGGCGAGTAAAGGGTGTAGAACATCACATCCCCAAAGGAGACCATCCACCCATAAAGGAAAGATACCGACCTGTACCCCCTGCACACTATCAGCATGCAAAGGGTATGTTGCGAGACATGAAGGAGGTTGGGGTAATCAGGGACAGCTGAAGCCCCTGGGCAGCTCCACTAGTTCTAGTGAAAAAGAAAGACAACACCATGAGAATGTGTGTAGACTACAGAAAGGTCAACCGTATCACACACAAAGATGTATACCCGTTACCTAGAATAGAAGAATCTTTAGCTACATTAAAATCTGCTAACTTCTTCTCCACTTTGGATCTTACTAGCGGGTACTGGCAGGTTCCTGTAGCAGAGGCAGACAAGGAGAAGACTGCATTCACCACCCCGATGGGTCTCAGGGAATTCAACTGTATGCCGTTCGGGCTCTGCAACGCACCAGGAACCTTCCAGCGGTTGATGGAATGCTGTCTGGGACACCGGAATTTCCAGACGGTCCTGTTATACCTGGACGATGTCATGGTTTATTCCAAAACCTACGAGGTCCATCTGAAACACCTGGCAGAAGTGTTTGACTCCCTGGCAAGCTACGGCCTAAAGGTGAAACCCTCTAAGTGTCACCTCCTGAAACCAAAGGTGCAGTACCTGGGACACGTGGTGAGTGCTGACGGAGTGGCCCCCGACCCCGATAAGATCACCGTGATTAAAGACTGGCCAAGACCCTCCAGCATAAAGGAAGTGCGGCAGTTTCTCGGGTTGGTAGGCTACTACCGAATATTCATTCCCAGCTTCACCAAAATGGCAGCTCCTATGCAGGACCTCCTGATAGGTCAATCCAGGAAGGCCAAAAACCAGAAGCCGCCCTTCAGGTGGGAAAAGCTGGAAGAGGAGTGCTTCCGCCAGCTGAAGATGGCCCTCACGGGGGATGAAATCCTGGCGTACGCTGACTACAGCCAGCCCTTTATCCTCCACACGGATGCAAGCAACATCGGGCTAGGATCCGTACTGTCCCAGATCCAGCAGGGGAAAGAACGGGTAAACGCTTACGCCAGCCGAAAACTACGGCCCACAGAAAGAAACCCTGTGAATTATAGCTCATTCAAGTTAGAGTTCCTGGCTGTGGTGTGGGCAGTGACCAAACGTTTCAAGCATTACCTTGCCTCTTCCAAGTTCACCGTGTACACGGATAACAACCCGTTGACACACCTGGACACTGCAAGACTTGGTGCCCTGGAGCAGAGATGGATGGCCCGCCTGTCCAACTATGAATTCACCATCAAATACCGGGCGGGACGCTCAAATGCCAACGCGGATGCCCTGTCTAGAATTCCACACTTACCGGATGTAGGGGAATATCCAGAAGAACTGGAAGAAGTCGAACTCCCTGCGTTCCACCGTCATGGGATTACCCTGTATTCCCACCGTGTAAGGGACAGGCGCTCTGCTACGTTCAATCCCTTACCCCACTACAGCTGGGCGGAGACACAAGACAGTGATCCCACAGTCCGTCTGGTGAAGGAAATGCTGACACAGGCTGATGCCCGTCTTGACCCAGACGCTCCGGAGGAGACCAAGCAACTGTGGAAGGAGAAAAGTAGACTGTTTCTTTACAAGGAGAAGCTGTGCCGGAGAATGGTCAACTCTAGAACACATGAGCTGACCTGACAGGTAATGGTCCCAAGACGAGACTCGGCTATGGTTCTGGAGGCATACCACGATGGAGCAGGACACTTCGGATGGAAGAAGCTGGAGTTCTTGTTGCGTGAACGGTACTACTGGGTAGGCATGAGAGGAGCCATCGAGAGGTGGTGCAGAGACTGTGGCCCGTGCAACCTAAGAAGAAAGGACCGTGCCAGCCAGAAGAGTCCCCTGCAGCCCATCATCACCAGGCAGCCACTGGAACTGGTAGCCCTGGACCATGTGAAACTGGCTCCAAGCAAATCTGGGTACGTCTACGCCCTTACCATCGTAGATCACTACTCCCGGTTCCTAGTTGTGGTCCCTGTCAAGGACTTAACGGCCCAAACAGCAGCCAGAGCCTTCCAACTGCACTTCTGCCGTCCACACGGGTATCCGGAGCAAGTGCTGACGGACCAAGGACCAGCCTTCGAAGCGGAGGTCTTCCAAGAGTTCTGCAATCTGTATGGCTGCAGGAAGATAAGAACAACGTCCTATCACCCTCAGACTAACGGACTATGTGAGAAAATGAACCAGGTGGTGATGGACTTGCTGAAAACGTTGCCCCTGGAGGAACGCAGTCTGTGGCCTGAAAAACTGCCTGATTTGGTGGACTTGTACAATCACATCCCCGTAGGCTCCACCAACTGTACCCCGGCTTACCTAATGAGAGCAAGACCTGGTAAGCTGCCTATGGACCTGGATATGGGAGTCTTGACACCTGAGGACACCTCACCAGAGGCAGACTGGGATACAGAACGGCAGCAGCAGTATCGGAAAGTACAGGAGAGCGTCAAGCGGAGTCTGTCTCAAGCAAGAGAAAGGCAAGAGAAGGCTTATAACCAGTATGCTCCCGCTGTTCCCCTGGTACCTGGAGAGCAGGTCTTGAAGAGAAAGAGACGGCTCCACAAGTTGGACGACCAGTGGGAGAAGGACCCGTACACCGTACTGCCCTCAAGTCATGAGAACCCAAAAGTATGTATCATCAGTAAGGACGGAGGAGAGACCACAGCCATTGTCTCCAGAGACCACCTGAAAAAGTGTCCCGAGCAGCTGCAAAGCCCTGACGAAGATCAAGAGAACCCTCAACCCGCAGAGGAAAGGGAAGAAATGATCAGTACCGTACTCGGAGACTTTCCCCGGTCCTGGACTCAAATCAACAATGCAGTCATGGTACCCGTCCTCACCTTTCTCCAGCCAGCCCCTCAAGGGCTTACAGAAGAACAGGTAGTGTCAGAAGAGCAGCCGGCCCAGGAGGCAGAAGAATCCATACCATCAGCCCAGGAGAATCAACCCTCTGCTAGTAGTGAGCCTGCCGTGCCCCTAGTAAGCCAAAGAGTACGCAGAAAGCTGCCAGACCTACCCGTAACACCTTCTACACTCTGTAGTGCAGAACCAGATAGAGGGTTACGTAGGTCCACCAGGAGCACTAGAGGACAGATGCCTGCTCGCTGGAGAATCTAAAATGCCATCTGTAACTTGCAAATGTTAAAAATAGTTTATGTTTTTGTTACCTGGTTACTAATTATGTTTCTCTAGTTACCCTTCTGGTTTATTTGGACTGACAGGTTATTGACGCTGAGTAACCGGAACTACATGTAGATAGTTGCACCTTGGTGCCTCTTGCGAAGATGGCCGCCGAAGAGAAAACCTGTCTGGCGAGGCCTCCTTGTGGCCCAAAGTAGCTAGCCTCAGCCTTGCAGCCACGCCCAGGGCCAACGCTTGGGGTTTGCTTTGGACAGGCCCCCTACTCTGTGCCAAGACTTCACCTTGTTGGGTTATATGGACACCCGGTTACGGACACGCCGTGACCTCTAAAGACTAAAGCTTCTTGTATATATGTTGCTGTATTATTGTTTATACCCTGTATTTGTGTTTTCTTAAAAATGTTTTTAGTCCCGGAGTACTAAAATTTACTAGTGGGGAATGTGGCACCACAGCGGTCTGGTTGCCACAGTAATAGAAATATTACGTCTGTGAGCAAGTGGGAGGTTTCTCTGGTCAGGAGCCCTTAAGCATGCAACACTTCCTGCCCAGACCTGGGAGGGGAGGAATCTGCCCTTATAAACTGGGTCTGGGGCAGGATTAGTGTGTTGAGTCAGAGCCTGGAGTCAATTCCAGGCACAGGGAAAGTGTCAGCAAGGAGCTCTGTAGGAGCAGTAGCTGAAGACCAGGGGCTGGAAGCTAAGCAGAGATATAGCTCGCCCTGGCAGAAGAATCTGATAACCGGACACCGAAGTCCGAGGCTGTGGGGACTGATATCCACCCAGCAGCAGAAACCAGCCGGCAGGGGATTCCAGGTCCTCTGGCCATGGAAGCCCGGAGGCTCAGTCACAAGGAAGGGACCAGCACCACCATCCATGAGCGGAGGCTAACAGAAGGCCCCAAGTCACCAGCCATATGGGTGAGCACCACACAGTATACTCAGGGACGTGGGCTACTTCTACCCACTTACAGCAAGGTAGCCAGGAAGAGTGCAGATAGACGGGGAGGCCTACAACTCCACCTGGCTAGGGGAACTCCTGTTTGCTCTCAGACTGACCAGGCCCCTTATGCTAGCCAGTACTCCAGGGAGGGTCTGCCTTAATATCACTAGTAAAGACCCTGAACTGCACTGCAAAGACTCTGAGTCGTTCCTGCTTCATCGCTGCACCAGCACTACTAGTGCTGGGACTCCCGTGCACTATCACCCTCACCATCAACTACACTTCCCTGTGGCTGCACTCTTCCCGTGGGGAGTCACACTACCTCAGCTGCATACACCATGAGCCCCAGCGGTCTGCCTTGCAGCGGCGGTCCGCACAGACCGCAATCCACGGGTGGCATAGTCGGACAATTAACCTAAAACCCCCCACAAAATACCGCCATTGGCCTGACCACCCTGAGCCACGGGACTGGGTCACCGCCACGGAGACTACAACCCCCAGAGACCCGGCTCCGGGTAACCCACACACGTCCACACTAGGCCCAGGGGGCGCATATATATATATATATATATATATATATATACATATATACAGTACAGACCAAAAGTTTGGACACACCTTCTCATTTAAAGATTTTCCTGTATTTTCATGACTATAAAAATTGTACATTCACACTGAAGGCATCAAAACTATGAATTAACACATGTGGAATTATATAGTTAACAAAAAAGTGTGAAACAGCTGAAAATATGTCTTATATTCTAGGTTCTTCAAAGTAGCCACCTTTTGCTTTGATGACTGCTTTGCACACTCTTGGCATTCTCTTGATGAGCTTCAAGAGGTAGTCATCGGAAATGGTTTTCACTTCACAGGTGTGCCCTATCAGGTTTAATAAGTTGGATTTCTTGCCTTATAAATGGGGTTGGGACCATCAGTTGTGTTGTGCAGGAGTCTGCTGGATACACAGCTGATAGTCCTACTGAATAGACTGCTAGAATTTGTATTATGGCAAGAAAAAAGCAGCTAAGTAAAGAAAAATGAGTGGCGATCATTACTTTAAGAAATGCAGGTCAGTCAGTGCAAAAAAAATTGGTCAAACTTTGAAAGTGTCCCCAAGTGCAGTTGCAAAAACCATCAAGCGCTACAAAGAAGCTGGCTCACATGAGGACCGCCCCAGGAAAGGAAGACCAAGAGTCACCTCTGCTTCTGAGGATAAGTTTATCCGAGTCACCAGCCTCAGAAATCGCAGGTTAACAGCAGCTCAGATTAGAGACCAGGTCAATGCCACAAAAAATTCTAGCAGCAGACACATCTCTACAGCAACAGTTAAGAGGAGACTTTGTGCAGCAGGCCTTCATGGTAAAATCGCTGCTAGGAAACCACTGCTAAGGACAGGCAACAAGCAGAAGAGACTTGTTTGGGCTAAAGAACACAAGGAATAGACATTAGACCAGTGGAAATCTGTGCTTTGGTCTGATGAGTCCAAATGTGATATCTTTGGTTCCAACCACCGTGTCTTTGTGCGACGCAGAAAAGGTGAACGGATGGACTCTACATGCCTGGTTCCCACCGTGAAGCATGGAGGAGGAGGTGTGATGTTGTGGGGGTGCTTTGCTGGTAACACCGTTGGGGATTTATTCAAAATTGAAGGCATACTGAACCAGCATGGCTACCACAGCATCTTGCAGCGGCATGCTATTCCATCCGGTTTGCGTTTAGTTGCACCATCATTTATTTTTCAGCAGGACAATGACTCCAAACACACCTCCAGGCTGTGTAAGGGCTATTTGACCAAGAAGGAGAGTGATGGGGTGCTACGCCAGATGACCTGGCTTCCACAGTCACCAGACCGGAACCCAATCGAGATGGTTTGGGGTGAGCTGGACCGCAGAGTGAAGGCAAAAGGGCCAACAAGTGCTAAGCATCTCTGGGAACTCCTTCAAGATTGTTGGAAGACCATTTCCGGTGACTACCACTTGAAGCTCAGCAAGAGAATGCCAAGAGTGTGCAAAGCAGTCATCAAAGCAAAAGGTGGCTATTTTGAAGAACCTAGAATATAAGACATATTTTGAGTTGTTTCACACTTTTTTGTTAAGTATATATTTCCACATGTGTTAATTTATAGTTTTGATGCCTTCAGTGTGAATGTACAATTTTCATAGTCATGAAAATACAGAAGAATCTTTAAATGAGAAGGTGTGTCCAAACTTTTGGTCTGTACTGTATTTATATGTATATATATATACAGTGGAGAAAATAAGTCTCTGTTACACTGCCCATTTTGCAAGTTTTCCCACCTACAAAGAAAGTAGAGGTCTGTAATTTTTATCCTATGTACATTTCAACTGTGAGAGACAGAATGTAAAAAGAAAAAACAGAAAATCAAATTGTATGATTTTTAAATAATTACATTGCATTTTATTGCATGAAATATGTATTTACCATCACCTACCAAAAAGCAAGAATTCTAGCTCTCACAGACCTGTTAGTTTTTCTTTAAGAAACCCTTCTACTCTACACTCATTACAAATATTCATTGCACCTGTTTGAACTCGTTACCTGTATAAAAGACACCTGTCCACACATTCAATCAATGACACTCCAAACTGCCTCTCCACCATGGCGAAGACCAAAGAGCTGTCTAAGGACACCAGGGGCAAAATTGTAGACCTCCACAAGGCTGGGATGGGCTACAGTACAATAGGCAAGCAGCTTGGTGAGAAGGGAACAACTGTTGGCACAATTATTACAAAATGGAAGAAATACAAGATGACTATCAATATTCCTCGATCTGGGGCTCTATGCAAGATCTCACCTCGTGGGGTAATGATGATTCTGAGAAAGGTCAGGAATCAGCCCAGAACTACAATGGAAGACCTGGTCAATGACCTGAAGAGAACAGGCATCACAGTCTCAAACATTACCGTTAGTAAACCACTTTGCCGTCATGAATTAACATCCTGCAAAGTACGCAAGGTGCCTGTGTGGCGCCCCTGAGGGTTCGGTCGCCACAGAGGTACTGCACCTCACCCAGAGGTGTGGTGTCTCCCTTCTCTCAGGTAAGGAGGGAGTGCTGTACGGAACCCCAACACCTACATCCAACACTACACTACCCCAGGCAAGCAGGAGGGGCAAGATGCAATGTAGTTTCCTGCTGAGCCCTGACCCTGGCTGGGGTGGGGGGAACCCAAAATTAGGGGGAACCAGTAGTGGGTGTGGGTGGAGGAAGTAGTTTATGGGAGCACTCATACAGTAGATATATAAAAGGTAGACATCTTAACAGTAGTGTGGTTGAGTAGGAACAGTTTAGAGGAACAGTCTGGGAGCAGAGTCTCTGTAGGAGCTCTGCTGCACTACAAGGACCCAGGACTGAGGCCCAGGAGGGGAGCACGGAGTAAGCTCCGTTCTGCAGAAGGGATCCTAGGGGAGTATGGCGAGTGCAAGCGGCACCCGTACACCCCGAACCTGCCAAGTGTCAGGAGGATCTAGGCTGCAAGAAGGGTGACCGGCCCCTGGCCCAGTCGTGCAGCTTGAGGCCTCGGCTGGAAAAAACGGAGGCTTCTGACTTCTACAGCCAGAAGCCAAACCACCCACTCCAATCCAAGTAAGGCCAAGCAGATCTGTGCAACTCCGACGGAAAGTGGGGCCTCGCAGCACCTGAACAGGATTCACAGTGGGAAGCGCAGGGCAGGAGGGAGTAAGACCCAGCGTGAAGTCAGTCTAGAGAGGTACATAAGAAAGTGGGGTTCTGCCAGGTACACCCAAGCTGCCTGAGGAAGGACTGAACCCCTGCCTGGTGAACGCAGTGCGGCGCCGGAGGCTTGCACCAGTACAGTGCACCTGTGGACTGTCTAAGAACTGTGAGTAAATCTTGGATGACTGCACTGAGCTGCCTCTGTTCCTTTCTTTCGCCGGTGCCATTTCCCTCCCTGCACTACAACGCCCAGCACACCTCCTTTTATCTACACTGCCCTGAAGCCTGCTCCACCTGTGGGGAGCCGTTCCATCTCAAGCTGCCCAAACACCTGCCTCAGAGGACCGTCGCAGCGCTGGTGATCCTCACCAGATACCACAGGTGGCATCACGACAAATCCCCTATAAATATCCCCTTTTTGCACTGACCGCCCTGGGTCATGGACCGGGTCAGCCACGGTGATCTCCCCCCCCCCAAAAGCAGCCATAAGGCCCAACTGCTGAGTACCTCACGGCCCTGGAGGCGAGTCACCTGCTCACGCCAGCACATGTCCAGGCCCGTTTGAAGTACACCAATGACCATCTGGATGATCCAGAGGAGGCATGAGAGAAGGTCATGTGGTCAAATGAGACCAAAATAGACCTTCTTGGTATCAACTCCACTCGCCGTGTTTAGAGGAAGAAGAAGGATGAGTACAACCCCAAGAACACCATGAAGCTTGGTGGGGGAAACATCATACTTTGGGGGTGATTTTTTGCAAAGGGGACAGGATGATTGTAGTTTATTGAAGTGAGGATGGATGGGGTCATGTATGGATGGGGTCATGTATCATGAGATTTTGGCCAACAACTTCCTTCCCTCAGTAGGAGCATTGAAGATTGGTCGTGGTTGGGTCTTCCAGCATGACAATGACCTGAAACACACAGCCAGGGGCCACTTCTCTGTAAGAAGCATTTCAAGTTTCTGGAGTGGCCTAGCCAGTCTCCAGACCTGAACTCAATAGAACATTTTTGCAGGGAGCTGAAACTCAATGTTGTCATGCGACAGCCCCAAAACCTGAAATATCTGGAGAATATCTGTATGGAGGAGTGGCCAAAATCCCTGTTGTAGTGTGTGCAAACATGGTCAAGTACTACAGGAAATGTCAGACAAAAAAAGAGCAGATACTGAAATTTACACCGATCGTGCACAGTGCCACAATGTAAGCTACAACTATATACACAGCTACACACTATATACTGTAATATACTCCACACTCTTCTATATATTATTTACACTGCTCAAAAAAATAAAGGGAACACTTAAACAACAGAATATAACTCCAAGTAAAACAAACTTCTGTGAAATCAAACTGTCCACTTAGGAAGCAACACTGATTGACAATCAATTTCACACGCTGTTGTGCAAATGGAATAGGCAATAGATGGAAATTATTGGCAATTATCAAGACACAATCAATAAAGGAGTGGTTCTGCAGGTGGAGACCACAGACCACATCTCAGTACTAGGGTTGAGCGAGTATGTTCTGTCCGAATATGCTCGGGCCGAGCTCCGAGTATTTACAGCTGCTCGGTGATAAGGTTAAATCGCTCCCGTGTGCATGATTTGCAACTGTTTGACAGTTTTATTACATGTGAGGAATGTGTAAGAAATAGACATTCCTCACATGTAATAAAACTGTCAAACAGTTGCAAATCATGCACACGGGAGCGATTTAACCTTATCACCGAGCAGCTGTAAATACTCGGAGCTCGGCCCGAGCATACTCGGCGAAAGGGCTAATAGAACATACTCGCTCAACACTACTTAGTACCAATGCTTTATGGCTGATGTTTTGGTCACTTTTGAATGTTGGTTGTGCTTTCACACTCGTGGTAGCATGAGACGGACTCTACAACCCACAGAAGTTGCTCAGGTAGTGCAGCTCATCCAGGATGGCACATCAATGTAAGCTGTGGCAAGAAGGTTTGCTGTGTCTGTTAGCGTAGTGTCCAGAGGCTGGAGGCGCTACTAGGAGACAGGCCAGTACACCAGGAGACGTGGAGGGGGCCATAGGAGGGCAACAACCCAGCAGCAGGACCATTACCTCCGCCTTTGTGCAAGTAGGAACAGGAGGAGCACTGCCAGAGCCCTGCAAAATGACCTCCAGCAGGCCACAAATGTGCATGTGTCTGCACAAACGGTTAGAAACCAACTCCATGAGAGTGGTATGAGGGCCCGACGTCCACAGATGGGGGTTGTGCTCACAGCCCAACACCATGCAGGACGCTTGGCATTTGCCACAGAACACCAGGATTGGCAAAGTCGCCACTGGCACCCTGTGCTCTTCACAGATGAAAGCAGGTTAACACTGAGCACATGTGACAGACATGACAGAGTCTGGAGACGCCGTGGAGAGCAATCTGCTGCCTGCAACATCCTTCAGCATGACCGATTTGGCAGTGGGTCAGTAATGGTGTGGGGTGGCATTTCTTTGGAAGGCCGCACAGCCCTCCATGTGCTCGCCAGGGGTAGCCTGACTGCCATTAGGTACTGAGATGAGATCCTCAGACACCTTGTGAGACCATATGCTGGTGCGGATGGCCCTGGGTTCCTCCTAATGCAGGACAATGCCAGACCTCATGTGGCTGGAGTGTGTCAGCAGTTCCTGCAAGATGAAGGCATTGAAGCTATGGACTGGCCCGCCCGTTCCCCAGACTTGAATCTGATTGAGCACATCTGGGACATCATGTCTCGCTCCATCCACCAACGTCACGTTGCACCACAGACGGTCCAGGAGTTGGCGGATGCTTTAGTCCAGGTCTGGGAGGAGATCCCACAGGAGACCATCCGCAACCTCATCAGGAGCATGCCCAGGCATTGTAGGGAGGTCATACAGGCACGTGGAGGCCACACACAATACTGAGCCTCATTTTGGCTTGTTTTAAGAACATTACATCAAAGTTGGATCAGCCTGTAGTGTGTTTTTCCACTTTCATTTTGGGGGTGACTCCAAATCCAGACCTCCATTGGTTAATAAATTTGATTTCCATTGATGATTTTTGTGTGATTTTGTTGTCAGCACATTCAACTTTGTACAGAACAAAGTATTCAGTGAGAATATTTCATTCATTCAGATCTAGGATGTGTTATTTGAGTGTTCCCTTTATTTTTTTGATCAGTGTACATAACTCTGAACTGCATACTATAATTTAGTATATAGTGTGGACTTCTGTATATAATATAAAGTGTAGAGCTATGTGTATATATTATACAATTATACAATGTGAAGCTGTGCCTGTGTATATAGTTCACATCACATACGATACACTGAGACTGCTCTATAGACATTACAGAAGATACACTGAGACTGCTGCACATAGGACATACAAAATATATACATAGCACCATACTATACACAGGCCAACACTATACGCATATAGTATATACAGAGCATAATACAATATACTATAGTATACTGCTGAATATAGTGAGGACCTACTGTATATATACTGTATAGTATGGTACTGTGTATGAAAAAACACACAATCAAATAGACACACAGTCAATTATACTCACCTGCGACTGCCAGCCAGCACTTCTTCTGTCTTGGTAATCGGAGGCAGAAGATTCAAATGGAGACCTGGCACTCTCACCATTGAATGGATCCTCTCACTAGTATCCTTCTATCTCTTCCTTCCAATTTTTACTGTGCATGTCAGCCCTTTTAGTTCATGCGCAGTACAATTGATGGCAGAAAAAAGAACCTGGTTTTTATGAACTCTCCGTAAATTTGCGGACCGTTGGCAACCCAGACCAATGTATTAAATACTAGCAAAACCTGCACTATTTTTCTACATTAACTGTTGATATTGTTAGAGGTATTATAAAACATGGTTTACTTTTTTAAGGGTTGGGTAAATAAAGTATAAAATTCAGAAATCGTAAAGATGAAACTTTCTTGTATTTCTTCACTTTGGGAAAACTTTGGGAGAAAAACTATGGTTAAACTTGGAATAAAACGCAGCTGTGAAAAGTAAACCACAATCAGATCAAACTCATTCGGCGTTCTTCTTGCATACTTAATATGTTTTAATTTTGCTATCATGCACAGTAATCTGAATTCTGAATAAGTTGCCCCAAATACAGTCACCATTTGTCTATTTAATTCTAGGGACATTTGGATTATTTTATCGCCACTTAATTATCATTCTTGCTCAATCCAACTGTAAGGATGAATCTGAAAATTAATATTTATTTTAATCCTTTAATTAAATAACATTATGTAAATGGGACTGCAGGAAAAAATAAAATGTATGCTAAAAGTACAATCCATTTACATTTTCTTGATAAGAAGATTATGCCTATGAATTGCAAATACAAATCAATACCATCATATAGTGCCCGAATACAGTAACATAAAGCCCAAATCTATTGAATATTACATTTAGTGACCAAAAAATACTTACATATAGTGCCCTATTAATGGCAGCATGAATTGCCCCAAAATAAAAATTGTCATAAATCCTTTTGTTTATTAGTTTTTAGTGACACTAATTTAGTTTTGTGGAAATTAGTATCCCTTAATCAACTAACATGTTGTGACTGTAACTTCAAGAAACAATGAAATACATGCTACAAGTCCTTCTCTACTTACAAATGCAAACTGCAAAACAATCCTATAATTTATCACCCATATAATTTCATACACATACAAGATAAAATCACCACTCACTAACAAAACTACCATAAATTGGAGGAAAAATACTGCAATGAAGTGGCCAAAAATTCCACCATACAATGCCACAACATTTCCATCACTCAGTGCCCCCCACAGACTGACATTTTAGTTTCAATACTTTTACTTCAATTAATTGGATAGAATTGAATATCCCTGCATGGAGGAGGATGGGGAACTATGTAGGGGAGCCAGCATTACCATTACAGTAACCCCCCACCTTACGCCCCCTCTTCCTCAAGCATGCAAGGAATCTCTGCAGAAGTGGTGGAGTCTGACTCTTCTCCTTGGATTCCCGCATCTTCTCTTACAGGGCAACATTCTCTCCAGTCCAGTAGAAGAAAGGTTACTTATTTCACCTTTTTCATGATTAGGATGCTTCTCACCATCAAGACATCCTCAGAGCTGACCAGAGTGGGCGTGGAAATAGTATCCTTGAACTGCTAAGTCTCTCTTTGCCTGGCGAGACTAGCTACCGCCATGGAAGTATCGAAGACAGACTGGAGTTCTTCCTCCTGGTTGGTGGATAGTAGAGACTTGGAAGATACCTCCGCCTTGACATTCTGATCAGCTGACCACTTGGGAACTGAAGATACCTTCTCAGGGTCCATCTCCAAACTGGTGTCCATGAAGATACATCTAGGAGGCGGGAACGTTCCCGGGAGCAGGTCACTGGAACAATCGCCCAAACTGTGTGGAGATATCGTCTCCACTTCCCTTCTTTTGGAGACATCAGCAAACTACGAACCAGTAACTAGCAGACCTGGTGGAGAAGATGGTGACATAGGTGGCCAAACTGGATGCACAGGGACCAAACATCTCTCGTGACACGACTGTCCCCAATGAAGCATTTCATTGTACAGCAAATAGCATTTCCTATCTGGAGCACTACTTGCTCAGTAATGACTTGAATGACCTCGGATAGGGCCTTTTCTTTGACGGATCTTAACCTAAGCGGATTCTGGAGGCTTTGGATGGGAATCTGATACCGATCCACCACGTCTTCATGCAAGAAATTTCTCCTCAAACCAAAGTCAAGGTAAGTTGTTTCAATGAACCGGGTACCTCCACATGATATGAATATGTTCATGGTCAGAGTCAGCAGTGGAGAGGTATTACTCTCAACTAGCATAGCCTCTCCCTAGGCTCTGGAGTTTCTCAGGTTTCTCAGGACCACTTGGAATGAAAAGTTCTACACAACTGCAGCAGTAGCCCAATCCTTTGGCATGACCATGTTCCGGCTGTTTGATCAGCAGATGGTGGACTTGCATGGATTCAGAGAAAACAGCTGTCTCAGAAGGTTGGGGAACAAGTGGTCCCTGGAAGGATGGAGCCAAACATGATGGTTTCTTCTCATGTGTCACTTCTCTGGTCCGTTCCTGGAACTTGAGAAGGGGAGTTGCAGCAGAAGATACGTGACCCGGCTCATCAAAGACCTTATGGAAGGCCATGAGGGAGGTCTTCAAATTCGAGGTCACAGGATCCCCTCTCTTCAATAAGGGATGAACCACACTGGGACCTCTCCTGCTAAGTAGGACATTAGGAATCCCACCTTCACCCTATCAGAGAGAAAACGATGGACCAGTAATTTATAGTGCTGCATGCACTGCTCAAAGACCCCACCGCACTGCTTAGGATCACCGTCATAACGTGACAGAAGAGGAAGAATGGTTTCAGCTCCAAGAACGTAAGTTTCAGGCTGGCTAGTCATGGCTACAGATGCTGCAACTTGGGCAAGAGCGAATGAAGCAGCTGATGTCAGGATATCCAACCGATTATTCACAGTCCGCAGACAGGTATATGGGAACATGAACAAACTACACAGGATACTGTGGGAGCGGGGACCTGGCTACATACAGTTGCACATCCATTCAATGTAGGGAACTACAGGGGTTGCTCAGGCACTTCCCTACTGGAGTGGGTGCTTTATATACAAGATGCCTCCCAGCTATTGGCTGGGGGCATTTTGAAAGAACAGGGGAGCACGCGTGCACTTGACGTGCTGCCGTACACAGACCAGGAAGCAGGGAGCCACGATGAGGACCATGCAATGCAGCCGGAGCAGTGAGTATGTTGGCGTCCCTGCGTGGAGAAGGATGGGGACCCATGCAGGGGTTCTGGCATTACTATTACAATATGATGCTACAATAACTCCCCACATACAGTATTATACCCCCACAGCTCCCAACACAGCATGATTCCCCCACACATAGTGTAAGAACCTCACAATACCACCCCATTCAGTATAATTTTCTCACAGTACATACCCTCCACATACTATGATGCCTCCCACACATACACAACTCTGCAACATAAACACACAGCTCTGATACATCAACACACATACACACCTCTGCTACATCAACACACATGACTTTGTTACATCAAAAGACACACACGCACATCTTTTCTTTGTCCTGCTCGTCATATCCCCCCTGCCTAGTCACGTGACTCGAGAATGTCATGTGACCCAAAGGTTCTGGCAATCTTTAAATAGTCTGAACAGTGGACTAGGAATATGAGGGTTTCCTGCTTCACTGTTGTCACAGATATCAGGACACACACCCAACCTCTTGGGACAGTGGGATAGCTCCTGAAATTTTGGACAGTTCAACAGATCTGAAATGCTTGGGAGATATGCATAAATTTGCATGAATTCAATTATTGCCTACTGCCTATATGCAGTTGACACTCATATTTACTAGTGATGAGCGAGCACTAAAATGCTTGGGTATTACTTGTTTGAGTCAAGCAAATTGGAATGCTCGAGTGCAATGTAAGTCTATGGGAAACTCGAGCATTTTTCCGGCGGCTCCCCCCGGCGGTCTGCAGAGGGACTAAAAATTGCCCAAATCGATGGGAACAGTGTTCAAATGACATGGGAACAGCATGGGGAAGACCTCTGGAAGCATTTCTGACTCCCAGGTCACTGCAGTCAACAACGTTGTCAGAGGTATTACGCCACTTTTGCGGACTCACACTAAAACATACAAAAACTAAACCAAAATGGATTTTCCTTGGAAATATGTTAAGGAACATCCTTTCCAGGGTAATGACTTGTATATAAGGCAAAATAAATTACCAAAACAAAATACTCCTCCACACCTTGGGCCATGTTCACACGTAGCGTTTTTGATGCCTTTTTGTACTTTTGCAATGCTTTCAACCGAAACAAATGCATTCACCAGGAAATGTCATTTTAATATTTTACTACCTTTTCTGGCCATGTGACACATCATCTGACGCATCCTGTTTCATTTATGATGGAGGGAGTCTGAAAGTCACAAAGACTATTTTTATAGGGTCATTGTTAGAACCCTCCTGTTTGTTTTTTCCATCTTGTGTTTTGTGGTCACGTGACCATCTGCCTTTATATTCCAGCTCCACCCTTGTCGCTGTGCTGGACTTCAGTGTTTGACTGTTTCTCTAGCCAGGTGCTTTGGGGCATTTCTCTGTCAGTTCGCTTGGTCCTTCTGGACCTCTAGTACCTTTTTGTCAGTTTGTCTTTTTGTGTTCTGCAACAACTTCTCTGTTTAGGAGGTGTCCCATTTTTGCCCCAGTCCTTAGTTCTTTTAGGGACCCCTCCCCTTATGCTATAGGTCTTCGTTCAGACAAGCCGAGGACTTAGGCGGGTCTGTTCGCTAGGAACAGTCAGCCTGCTACATCGCAGGGATTCAGCTTAGTCTTATTGTAGGGACAGCTTTCCCCTATCTTTCCTTAGTACTTGTTGCAGATCATAACAGTCATCAGGCGGCCCTTACTATTCTTAATGGACCAGCAGTCGGTTAAGCTTTGTTGTTCCCATTATTAAAGAGTGGGTCTCCTATACTGTTTGCCTATGCAGTGAAGCAACGACTGCCAAAAATTTGGAGGAACTCTAATGCCCCTTACAAGAGACGTAGAGGTTGGAGGGCCTCCTGCAAAGGTGATCCCATTATTAGGAAGTGTGTCTCCCATACTGTTTGCCTATGCAGTGAAGCAACAGCTGGCAAAAATTTGGAGGAACTCCAATGCCCCTTACAAGAGACGTAGAGGTTAGAGGGCCTCCTGCAAAGGTGATCCCATTATTAGGAAGTGTGTCTCCCATACTGTTTGCCTATGCAGTGAAGCAACAGCTGCCAAAAATTTGGAGGAACTCCAATGCCCCTTACAAGAGACGTAGAGGTTGGAGGGCCTCCTGCAAAGGTGATCCCATTATTAGGAAGTGTGTCTCCCATACTGTTTGCCTATGCAGTGAAGCAATGGCTGCCAAAAATTTGGAGGAACTCAAATGCCCCTTGCAAGAGATGTAGCGGTTTTAGGGCCTCCTGCAAAAAATGCTCCCATTATTAGGAAGTGTGTCTCCCATACTGTTTGCCTATGCAGTGAAGCAACAGCTGCCAAAAATTTGGAGGAACTCCAATGCCCCTTACAAGAGACGTAGAGTTCGGAGGGCCTCCTGCAAAAAATGCTCCCATTATTAGGAAGTGTGTCTCCCATACTGTTAGCCTATGCAGTGAAGCAACAGCTGCCAAAAATTTGGAGGAACTCCAATGTCCCTTGCAAGAGACGTAGATATCTTGATATGGTACATATGGTGGTGATATGGTGGTGGAGGATGAGGATGCGGAGAAGGAAGAGGACAAGGGCAAATAGACAAAATCAGGAAGCGTATACCCATGTCTGGGTGTGAAGACAGAGGTGCATGTGAATAAAGTTAGACCTCCCAAAAAAAAGACATTATATTTGAGTTTATGTTATGCTGCAATCATTCGGGGATGTTGAGAAGTCTGGCCCAATCCAGCCCTTGTTCATTTTTATAAGAGTCAGCCTGTCAGCATTTTCAGTTGACAGGTGGATGCGCCTATCGGTTATAACTCCACCGGCAGCACTAAGAACCCACTCTGACAAAACGCTAATGGCAGGGCAGGCCAGGACCTCCAAGGTGTAGAGAGCCAGTTCATGCCACGTGTCCAGCTTGGATACCCAATAATTATAAGGCACAGAGAAATCACGTAGGATGTTGGTACGGTCGGCAAGGTACTCCCTCAGCATCTTGCGCAACTTTTCCCTCCTTGAGAGAGTACCCCGCTCATCAGGGCTTGTGCAATTGGAGGGTCTGAGAAAAGTGTCCCAGAAATTTCACAGTGTTCCTCTGCCTCTGCTCGATTGCATTTGTGTCTCTCTCGCCTGTACTCCTTAGTTGTCCAACAAACCTCTGCAGCCAGCGTATTTTTTTAATAATTCCACAAGAAGGGACTTCTCATACTGCACCATTTTATTAGGCATGTCCTGCAAGGGAATAAGAGATATAAAGCTCTCCTTGTAGCGTGGGTCTAGTAGTGTCACCAACCAGTAATGACTGTCACCCAAAATTTGGACAACGCAAGGGTCATGGGAAAGGCAGCATAACATAAACTCAGCCATGTGTGCCAGACTGCAAAGAAGCAAGACTTCCGTGTCCTCACCAAGAGGACGACTGACCATCCTCTCCTCCTCATCCTCTTCCTCTTCCACCTCCTCCCTGTCCTCAGGTCATCCACGCTGAAAAGACGGTATGACAGTTGTGCAGGTAGTACCGTTTACAGCGCAGGACTGTTCTTCCTCCACCTCTTCCTCATTGTCACCCAATCCACGTTGGAATGAGATGAGGCTGGGCTGTGTGGAATCACCCTGTATGGTTCCTTGCTTCATCTCATCGTGCTCCACCTGCAATGCATCCTCTTTAATTGTGAGCAAAGAGCATTTCAGAAGACAAAGGAGTGGTATCGTGACGATAATTATGGCGACATCGCCGCTCACCATCTTGGTGGAGTCCTCAAAGTTTTGGAGGATGGTACATATGACTGACATCAAGGTTCACTTCTGAGGTTTTATGTGTGGAGTCTGACCTGAATACCGATGGCCTTGTTGATTCTGCTAGTCAGCAACTGCCTTCTTCTGCTCACAAATCCTTCCCAACATCTGCAATGTAGAGTTCCAACCCGTGGGGACATCACACACCAGTCGGTGAGCTGGAAGCTGCAAACGCTGCTGAAGCATGGCAAGGGCAGCGGAAGCTGTAGCTGACTTTCTAAAATGTGCACACAGGCGGCGTACTTTGACAGGCAGAGACGACAGATCTGGGTAAGTTTTGAGAAACCACTGAACCACAAGATTAAGCACATGGGCCAGGCATGGTACGTGTGTGAGCTCGCCTCACCTCAGAGCTGCCACCAGGTTCCGGCCATTGTCAAACACCATGCCTAGCTGTAGGTTCAGCGGTGTCAGCAACAGATCTGCCTGCTCTGTCAGAGCTGTCCACAACTCTTCAGCGTTGTGCGGTTTGTCAACTAAGCATATTAGCTTCAGTACAGCCTGTTGCCGCTTGACTGAGGCAGTGCTGCAGTGCTTCCAGCTTGCTATTAAAGTGGTAATTTTGGAGATGGAGGCTGAAGAGGAGGAGGAGGTGCAGGATCTGTAGAATGTGGGGGCAACCCTGATTGACCCAGGGCCCGAAATCCTCGGCATCAGGAGGACATGTTCCATCCCAAGGTCCAACTGGGTCCCGGCTTTCACTATATTAAAAAAGTGTGTCATCAGCGAGATGTACTGTCCCTGCCCACAAGCACTTTTCCACGTGTCCGTGGTTAGGTGGACTTTCCCAGTAACTGCGTTGTTGAGGGTCTAATGTTTTGGCCTGTGGGGCGTTGGCTGAGTATTTGCGCTTGCATTCCGAGGACTGGGCTAGGGACAACTGAATGCTGCGCTGGGACAAGGATGTGGATGTGCTTTCTGATGGTGCTAGTTGAGAGTATTCAATGACAGGTGCAGGGCAGGAGGCATCTTGGCATGCGCCATGGACAGGGGATTGGGGTGCATGTACAACAGAGGAACAAGCGGTGGTGTCACCCGCAGACACGGTTGCTGGACCCTTGTGTTTGGCTCACCTACTCGGGTGCTTTGCTGCCATGTGTCTGATCATGCTGGTGGTGGTCAGGCTACTAGTTTTGCTACCCCTGCTGATGCTGGCCTGGCAGATGGTTATCTGCAAAGTCTTCAAAAAGTAACCAGACTCGGGAAGATCTAACAGTTGTACTGGTAACTTCCGTTGTGTTGCCATTACGAGGAATGCTTTCCTGACTTGTGTCTGTAGCCACCACGCTTCTTCTTCTTGGCTGTTGTGGTGCTATGCCTCCCTCTCCATGTTTGCTGCTGTTTCACTCTGTTTGTCCCCCTGCCAGGTTGGGTCAGTTACTATATCATCCACCACCTCGTCTTCCACTTCCACACCCTGTTCATCCTCCTGACTTTCTGGCAATTGTGTCTCATCATCAACATCATCCACCTCTTGCAACAGTAATTGCACTTTCCCACTGTCGTCTTCATGTGACCGTGATTGCGCCAATATTTTGGCATCATTACATGGGTTCTCCTGTTGACTCGCTTGAAGCTGGCCAACGAGAGGCCCGAATCTACAAATGGAAAAGTGAACAGCTCTTCTGAGTGTCCAAGTGTGGGATCATTTGTCTCCAGGCACTTAGCATGGTGGGAGGAAGGAGGATCAGGGTGAGGAATATGAGGTCCAGACTCACGGCTACTGAGACTTGACTGTGTGGAAGACAGGGTGGTGGTGGTGGTTAAGTGACTGGAAGCATTATCTGCTATCCAACCAATAACCTTTTGACACTACTCTGTGTTCAATAGTGGTGTTCTGCGGTCCCCTAGTAATTGGAATAGGAAGGTCGAGCGACAAGATGTGGGTGTTTGTTGTGCCACAATTTCAGCTTGCCCACAGCCATGTCCTCGGCCTCTGCATGCACCATCACCATCACGTCCACTTCCCCGTCCCTTGCCACGCACCTTGCCCATTTTTAATGGAGGACAATATTTTCCACGTTCACGTGAAATGGCTGATTTTGGAACACAGTTCTATGTGATACGTCTGACAGAGAACCACAATTTTAAGTAGCAGGCCTGTAATTTGCTAATACTATCCTTCATAGATACCTACAGTGAATAGCTTGACCGACACACTGCAATGGAATGAAAATGGAAGAAATGTCTGATTTTGGAACACTCTTATAGGTGTTATGTCTGACAGAGAACCACGGTTTTAAATAGCAGGCCTGTTATTTGCTAATACTATAATTCACAGACACCTAGTGTGAATAACTTGAGCGACACACTGCAATGGAATGAAAATGGAGGAAATGTCTGATTTTGGAACACTTTTATAGGTGTTATGTCTAACAGAGAACCACGGTTTTAAATAGCAGGTTTGTTATTTGCTAATACTATCCTTCACAGACACCTAGTGTGAATAGCTTGTCCGACACACTGCAACGGAAGGAAAATGGAAGAAATGTCTGATTTTGGAACACTCTTATAGGTGTTATGTCTGACAGAGAGCCACGGTTTAAGTTGCAGGCCTGTTATTTGCTAATACTATCCTTCACAGACACCTAGTATGAATAGCTTGACCGACACACTGCAACAGAATGGAAAAGGGGGCCAATATTTTCCATGTTCAGTTTAAATTTCTGGATTTTTATCGCTGAAATATGGAACAGATCTGGCTTTATTCTGCAGTGAGAATAAGCAAATTGAGCAGAAAAATGGTGTACTCTGGATTGCTTTTTAAGCAAATAACCAGGATTAAGATCAAAAAAATTTTTCCCTGGCCCCTGATATCTGGGGCTATGTCTACAAATATCTGTAAGAACAGCAGCAGGAGGAACGTTCAGTGGACCCTCTTGCACTATATACACGGCAGTCTGCCACATACACTGCCTGCCTGCCTAATTCCTGCTATCACCACTGAATATATGCAGCTGGATTAGTCCTCAGAAGGACAGTTAGTTCAGATGGATATATATATGTTGTGGAATACCTATACTAACAGGATGTTCACTGGACCCTCTTGTGCTGTATCATGCACTGCAGTCTACCACTTACACTGCCTGCCTGCCTAACTCCTGCTATCACCACTGAATATATACAGCTGGATTTGTCCTCAGAAGGACTGTTAGTTCAATTGGATACATATATATGTTGCGGAATACCTATACTAACTATGAAGAAGCAAATCTCTCCCTGGCACAGCAGCAGCTCTCCCTACTCTGCTTGGTTCCGGATTAGACTGTGACGAGCATTGCGGCGCCCGGTCTTATATACACCTGATGATGCTGTGCGGCCAGCCAATCACTGTAATGCCCACAACCAACATGGCTACGGCATTGCAGTGCATGGCAGGCAATCCCTGCATGTTCATTGGCTCTCTAAAAAGTGCCAAACATGTAGGGAGGGGACCCGAGTTCCCGCCCGAGCAACTCGGAAATACTCGCTGAGCGCCGAGCTTGTCGAGCACCGTGATGCTCGGGTGAGTAATGAGCGAGCGAGCACGTTCGCTCATCACTAATATTTACCTCCCAGGCACAGAATTTACAGTTATATGAAATAGTTTGGGCACCCCTATTAAACTTAAGCTTATTGTTTTATAAAAATTGGTGTTTTTGCAACAGCTATTTCAGTTTGATATATGTAATAACTGTTGGACACAGTAATGTTTCTGCCTTGAAATGAGGTTTATTGTACTAACAGAAAATGTGCAATCTGCATTCAAACAAAATTTGACAGGTGCATAAGTTTGGGCACCTCACCAGAAAAGTGACATTAATATTTAGTAGATCCTCCTTTTGCAAAAATAACAGCCTCTAGTCGCTTCCTGTAGCTTTTAATGAGTTCCTGGATCCTGGATGAAGGTATTTTTGACCATTCCTCTTTACAAAGCAATTCCAGTTCAGTTAAGTATGATGGTCGCAGAGCATGGACAGCCCTCTTCAAATGATCCCACAGATGTTCAATGATATTCAGGTCTGGGGACTGGGATGGCCATTCCAGAACATTGTAATTGTTCCTCTGCATGAATGCCTGAGTAGATTTGGAGTGGTGTTTTATATCATTGTCTTGCTGAAAGATCCATCCCCTGCGTAACTTCAACTTTATCACTGATTCTTGAACATTATTGTCAAGAATCTGCTGATACTGAGTGGAATCCATGCGTCCCTCAACTTTAACAAGATTCCCGGTGCCGGCATTGGCCACACAGCCCCAAAGCATGATGGAACCTCCACCTAATTTTACTGTGGGTAGCAAGTGTTTTTCTTGGAATGCAGTGTTTTTTTGCCACCATGCATAACGCCTTTTTGTGTGACCAAACAACTCAATCTTGGTTTCATCAGTCCACAGGACCTTCTTCCAAAAAGAAATTGGCTTCTCCAAATGTGCTTTTGCATACCTCAGCCGACTCTGTTTGTGGCGTGCTGGCAGAAATGGCTTCTTTCGCATCACTCTCCCATACAGCTTCTCCTTGTGCAAAGTGTGTTGTATAGTTGACCGATGCACAGTGACACCATCTGCAGCAAGTTGATGCTGCAGCTCTCTGGAGGTGGTCTGAGGATTGTCCTTGACTGATCTCACCAATCTTCTTCTCTGCCTTTCTGATGTTTTTCTTGGCCTGCCACTTCTGGCCTTAACAAGAACTGTCCCTGTGTTCTTCCATTTCCTTACTATGTTCCTCACAGTGGAAACTGACAGGTTAAATCTCTGAGACAGCTTTTTGTATCCTTCCCCTGAACAACTATGTTGAATAATCTTTGTTTTCAGATCATTTGACAGTTGTTTTGAGGAGCCCATGATGCCACTCTTCAGAGGAGATTCAAACAGGAGAACAACTTGCAAGTGGCCACTTTAAGTAGCTTTTCTCATGATTGCATACACCTGCCTATGAAGTTCAAAGCTCAATGAGGTTACAAAACCAAAAAAAGTGCTTTAGTAAGTCAGTAAAAAGTAGGTTGGAGTATTTAAAACAAGAAAATGATAAGGGTGCCCATACTTATGCACCTGTCAAATTTAGTTTGAATGCAGATTGCACATTTTCTGTTAGTACAATAAACCTCATTTCAAGGCAGAAACATTACTGTGTCCAACAGTTATTACATATATCAAACTGCAATAGCTGTTGCAAAAACACCAATTTTTATAAAACATTAAGCTTAAGATTAATAGGGGTGCCCAAACTTTTTCATATAACTGTACCTCTCTACAGTGTAAAATACCAGAGTCTTTCAGCAATATCCTCCTTTTTCTCAACATGCTTTCTAAAACTTAACATAGACAAAGCATTTTTTTCATCTAACTCCTCTACCAGACCTATCTAACATTATAAATGACTCCATGCTTTTTCCAGTCTCCCAAGGCGCTGCCACAGCCAATTACTGAGCTGTCTTTATCAGCAGAGCTGCTGAGCTCAGAGATTGGCTGCAGCAGTGATTGGCTCTGTAGTCATGTTGTCAGCGCAACATGTCCAAAACACAGAGACCAGAGTAGCTGCATGAAATCAGCATTAAACATGGGAAGGGTTAAGTACTGACTGTGTTTCTTGTTTTACCTTTATCTGTAATCATTTAGGCACCACTGTTTGAAAGTGGAAAATATAATGCAGGAATACAAATATTATTTATATCAAATATTTCAATGTCAAAATAATGCAGTTATACATTGCTCAAAAAATACAATCAGTGCAGGACAATTTACCATAATATAACATTTAACCCCTTAAGGACGGAGCCAATTGGGTCCTTAATGACCAAGCCAAATTTTTCAATTCTGACTACTGTCCCTTTATGAGGTAATAAGTCTGGAACGCTTCAACGGATCCCACTGATTCTGAGATTGTTTTTTTTGATATATTGTATTTCATGATAGTGGTAACATTTATTCGATATGACTCGCGTTTATTTGTGAAAAAATCAGAAATTTTGTGAAAATTTTGAATATTTCACAATTTTCAAAATTTTAATTTTCATGCCCTTAAATCAGAGAGATATGTCAAACAAAATAGTTAAGAAATATCATTTCCCACATGTCTACTTTACATCAGCACAATTTTGGAACCCACATTTTTTTTTGTTAGGAAGTTATTAGGGTTAAAAGTTGACCAGCGATTTCTCATTTTTCCAAAACCATTTTTAGGGACCACATCACATTTGAAGTGACTTTGAGGGGCCTTTATGACATAAAATACTCAAAAGTGACACCATTCTAAAAACAGCACCCCTCAAGATGCTCAAAACAACATTCAAGAAGTTTATTAACCCTTCACATGCTTTACAGGAATTTTTAGAATGTGGAAGAAAAAAATGATTATTTAACTTTTTTCACAAAAATGTTACTTTAGACCCCAATTTTTTATTTTTGCAAGGGTATCAGGAAAAAATGGACCACAAAATTTGTTGTGCAATTTCTCCTGAACACGCCAATACCCCTTGTGGGGGAAAACCACTGTTTAGGCACACAGCTGGGTTCGAAAGGGAAGGAGCGCCATTTGACTTTCTGAATGTAAAATTTGCTTGAATAATTAGCGGACGCCATGTTGCATTTGGGGAGCCCCGGATGTACCTAAACAGTGGAAATCCCCCACAAGTGACACCATTTTGGAAACTAGGCCCCCTCAGGGAACTTATCTAGGTGTGTGGTGAGCACTCTGAACCCCCAGGTGCTTCACAGAAGTTTATAAGATAGAGCAGTGAAAATAAAAAAACCTAACTTTTTCCACAAAAATTATCTTTTAACCCCAAATTTTTTATTTTTTCAAGGGTAAGAGGAGAAAATGGACCCTGTTGTGCAGTTTCTCCTGAGTATGTTGATACCCCATATGTGGGGAAAATACACTGTTTGGGCACACGGCAGGGTTCAGAAGGGAAGGAGCACTGTGTGACTTTTTTAACACATAATTGTCTGGAATCAAGAGCAGACAACCATGTTGCATTGTTTGGAGAGCCCCTGATGCGCCTAAATAGTGGAAATCCCCAACAAGTGACCCCATTTTGGAAACTAGACCCCTCAAGGATTTTATCAAGGGGTATATTGATCATTTTGAACCCAGAGGTACGACACAGAATTTGATAACATTAGGTAATCATATTGAATAAGTTGTCATTAGTTTAGAGTGCAAGTTTGCATCGGGTACTCGGGTATGCATCATGTATCGCGGGTGCTCGAGTGACATGCTCGAGTCTCCGCCTCGCATGTTTCACAGTTGTTAGACACCCAAAAAAAACATGCAGGGATCACTCATGTATGGCAGGCAATCCCCGTGAGGTTTTTTGGCCGCGAAGCATAAGGGGCAGGGACGCGAGCATGTCACTCGAGCACCTGCGATACTCAGTGCATACCCAATGCAAAATCACGTAGCGAGCACTTGCGCTCAACACTAGTCACCATATCGTCATCATTTTTTTTCTTTACTTTTGGAAAAATCCCAACTCTAACCCTAACCCTAACCCCAACCTTAACATAACCCTAATCCTAACCCTATCAGAACCCTAACCCTAAAACAACCCTAACACAACCCTAATCATAATCCTAACCATAATGCAACCCTAATCCTAACCATAACACAATCCTAATTCTAAACCTAACACAACCCTAACCCTAATCCTAACCCTAACACAACCCTAACCCTAATCCTAACCCTAACACAACCCTAACGCTAACCCTAATCCTAACCATAACACAACCCTAACCCTAACACAACCCTGAACCTAACCCTAATCCTAACCCTAACATAACCGTAACACAACCCTAACATAACCCTAACCATAATCCTAACCCTAACACAACCCTAACCCTAATCCTAACCCTAACCCTAATCCTAACTCTAACACAACCCTAATCCTAACATAACCCTAACCCTAATCCTAATCCTAACCCAACCCTAACCGCAAAGATTGGAAATTTTTTTTATTTTTATTTTATAATTTCTATCAAACTAAGAGGGGGCTAAAGGGGGGTTTGTTTTATTATTTTTTTTAATTTTGATCACTGTGATAGGGTTTATCACAGTGATCAAAATGAACAAATAGGGAAAATTCACTTTTGTTGACGGGTTCCGGCCGGCAGAACTTGGCGGGCGCGCTGCGCATGTGCCCGCCGTTTTTTTTCTGCAGCAAGATGTTGGAGGGCAGAGGGAAGATCTGGAGGTGATCAGGGGACAGCAGAGGTAACGGGTGGGCTATATCATGTCAGAGGAGAGAGAAATGATTGTAACTGCGGGCACACTTTTTTTTTGTGATCGCCTTTATTTGGTGAATTGGGGACCGGAAAAACTGGCCCTGATCATATTCTCCAGGGTCTCAGCTACCCCCGGTAGTCGAGACTTCACAGAATTTCAGACTCTGGGGGGCGCTACAGCCTTATTCCCCAGCGACGCATTTTCATGGCGCTAAGGAATAAGTACCATTAATTGCCACAGTAAAAATTAGTTACGGCGGTCGTTAAGGGGATAAAAATGCCTTCTACAGTGCATAAACATTGCTGTCATTTACTTCACCAAAAATACCTCCATAACACTGCTATACCATGTCTCAATATGTTTCATATAAAGCCATATTTAGCTTTAGTTATTACACCATAGTGAACCCAAATCCTACCATTTAAAGAGTAATATTTATAGTCAGATCCAAAATAATACATGCTTTGACAATGCCATCATTCGGTGCACAATAATGACAGCAAACAGGGCTTAAAGGGAACATGACAGCTGATATATGCTGCCCAATCCACAGGCAGCATGTTTCAGGTACTGGCTGTATGATCTCAGCCATGTACTGTATGTTTGACTTTTTCAGAGAAAATCATACTTTAAAAGCTGCAGGTATAATAGCTGGAAAGGCACTAAAATTTATGAACATTGTTGATTGAATAAATAAAAAAAAAAATCTATTTTTATGCAACCTACACTTTCAGGTTTTACCCTGCGTTACCTCACACCTTTTACATCTAATTTTTCATCCTTGCAACTTAACAGGCATTGATCTCCTTGACAGTCACTACACTTGAGGTTTTGTCTTTTCTTTCGTTGCTGTCACTGAGTCTTAGAAGTGTCAGTTTATAAATGCTTAGTCTGCATCTCATGGTTACCTAAATCTCAAGCATCCTTTCTACTGTCACCATTCTATATCTTACTGGAAAAAGGACATTCTGGGTCATCTTATCACCAGCTTCTTGAAGGTTATTGTAGATGTGAAAGGGCTCTTTCTCCTAAACAGTTTTTCTCCCAATCACACCCTTAAAGCAGTCTCACCAAATGATGTCAAGACCACGCTGGTCTACTACAAGCACACCGACATCGATAGTCAATCAGCTTCATACAATACCTAGACCCAGTCTCCCACATGTGCCCTAGTTACCTCACCAACACACTGTCTGCTCCACTCCTACAGGCAATGCTTTATGCCCAATGGACAATCAGACCTTTATTGTAGTTTGTTATGTTCTTATGCAATTCTCTCAATGACCATTATAGGAACTAACATATTGCAGACCATATGGAAAGATTTCTGACCTAACTCCCGTTTGTCATAACTCTTTCAGATACAGGCCACTGACAGTGATTTTCTAGCTCACTGTCCACTCTATGGCTCACGCATCAAGATGGTGGAACTGCTTTCTGTTCTGAGGTCTGTGTTCGTTCCAACCGGCTACCTCATTCTTCAACTTCTCACAGGGCTTGTCATCAACACTTCAAAGCTCTGGTCCACCATCAAGAGCAAGCAACCTTCCAATCAATTTCAACCTTTCTACTGAGAGACAGCAACTTCACTCTCAGCTCACTGGCACTAAACTATCCAATTTATGGGCTCTCGCTCTCTAATATATATTGCTGTCCCCACACTCAACTTACCCATCCAGCAAAAATCTATTCCCAAATCTACCCAGAACTATGCATCTTCCCTGTAACTGTCCCACAAAAACCTCTTATTAATTCATCTATTCACTGGAACTCTTAAGCCCAGCCATAAACTGTACATTAGAGGCCTCAACCGATCAGCTGTTAGCTGTCTCGACCATCTCACCCACATACAGGAGCACTCGCTAGTGCAAATAAATATAACCTCAGCAGTCTCTCAGCAACCTTGCAGCTGAAAAGGATGCATAAGAGCAGTCCACCACCTACGATATTTGGGTGTTCCACATTTGTAAAATAAAATAAATATAACACACATGCAACCATTGTGTTTTTCATTCTTAGCTAGATTACACAAAGTTACTTTTTCTCTTTGGCAATTAATTCTCACAGTCCAATTGATACTTGGCTCTCGTTTGTTTTCTTTGACATTCAGGGTGTCTGTCACAAGCAATGTGTATTAGCTTTTTATTGATTGTATGAATCAGCAGTGCCAAAAATGTGGTATTAGTTAAGTTGTGCAATTCTAGATTAGACAACTGTGCCAAGCTTTGATTTCATGACAAAATCTATCTGCCTTTTACCTAAATAGGTTCTAATTTTGCAGTTGCAAAAGTCACTTTTTTATCCACCTATTTCTTGTTTTATCCCACTGAAAGATTGAATCAGAAAATTAGCATTTAAATCCCTTAATTTCCCAACATGTTGTAACTGCATGAAGTAATCAAAGATATGTTAAAGTAGAATCTATTTCCATTATCTTGATTTCAGCAGAATTAGCGCTTTTCTGAGTTTTCGCACCAGATGTAGACGATGGCTATATCCAACTTTTCTTTTACAATTATACAAGGTATAATTTAATGAAGATGAGATTTTTAAAGGGAACCTATCAGGCTGAACACCAGCATGATGATAAAATATGTCATGGTCAACACGTTATTTCCAGGAGATACCAAGTTTTAGATTGTCATTGATTCAGTGTAACCCAGTGAATATTGCATTTAGGTTTAGTCCCCAAAGTGTTCTGTAGGGCAAACAAATTCTATATTACAATTAGCTGTCTTTAACCCCTTAAAAACAACAACTGCTATAATGTTTGTAACACTAGAAGCAATTTCATACCATGATCTTAGTAATATCACCATTCCTACTATTGATACAAACTTATCATTAGCATATTCCGTCAAGGTCCAAAGAACAGATATTCGTACAGACATCACAAAGGAAGAATACATCCTAAGCCATGGAAGATTTGAAAGGTTTTGTTGACCTTTTTGTTTTAGAATTTAGAGAGACAAGCTTGTTTCTTTAAGTGATTTTACCACCCTTACAATATTACCTCCAAAGTCACCTTGAAGTACGGGATGGCAGAAACAATGAGAAACAGCAGCATGTGCAATTTTACGTCTCTGAGCTTAGATTGACAAGTTCAACCTTTCTTGTAGGGCATGTATAAATCCAATGGTCTTTTTACATACGTAAATGCAGATTGTATGGATATTTGCATATACTGTTTATAATATTCATTTATATGGATGGTCTTCAGGACATATTTCTATAGAGAGAGACATAACCATTGTAGGAGATCTGTCTATTTAAATAAGCTGCTATTTGATAAATTTACCTAGGTAGCAAGAAAAAGTAATTCCTTGTATACAATCACCACAGTGTCTTTTGAGATATTAATAGTATTTTAGATGCTTAACCTCTTATTGAACACTTATTAAATTAAGGAAGTTTTCCTGGGAAAAATATTCATGAATTAGCTATAAGTAATAAGTTTTACAGTTAATAATATAGTTATAGTATCAAGGGTGTTCTACTCTCAGCTTGTCCATACAATCATGGGACCCGGCAGCTCCACTACCAGTCTTGTGCTCAATATAGGACAACATTTTGATGTGGGAGAAAAAGGCCGGTTGACTGCTTATTTCAATAGCTTAGCCAGAACTTTTTCTCTGTCAATAAAAGGAAAGCATGAAGGAGATTGCAAAGCACAGTAGGGTCTTTTCCAAGTAATACAGTTGGAATACTGGTAAAACCACAAAAAAAAAAAATCACAAAAAAACAAGTGGTTGTCCTGAGGAAGGAGTCAGCTTGACTTTGAAACGTGTTGACAATGAACCACTATTTCTCAAATCCAGTCTTCGGATCCTTTTTTGAAATTACAATCGCATATAAAATCCACATTCCTTGCTTTTATGGAAAAAACAGAAAGCAGCATTTTCAGTTGTATGGAAGAAGAAAGTAGAAGCGGCAATCCAGAAATATCTAAAAAAAAATTGATAATGATTGTGAATGATAGCGCTGATGTCTACCCCGACTACGCTGTTTTGCCTTGGGTTTCTTCCTTCTTCTTTTGGAAGAAGCCCAAGGCAGAACGGCGTAGTTGGGCTAGACATCAGCGCTATCATTAACAGATTGTCATTTTGAGCCATGTAAGTACTATCATTGGAGTAACTACCACATAAATAGTGATACAGTCACAGACTGCATAATACAGTAGATTGGTGCAACAAACTTTTGGCACTGAGTCCCTATATGTGTATATAGAACTGCTGTCAGTATGAATCAAACACAACATTGCACATAACAGATTTTCATGATTAAATTCTGACACTTGCACTTTATATTTTTTGCTTTTATACTGTTGGATCTTGTAATATCTTGTATCATGTTTATGAAGATTTAATAGTTATTCTCTAGCACTAGCACCTTACGATTGGTAATAAGTGCAATATATTGAATATTTACATTAATTTTGGCATCTAATAATTGTTGTAAGAATTGGTGGTATATTTAAGTAGAGATTTATGATTATGAATTAAGTCTGTTCATGATAGCTGAGTGTAGCTGTACCCACATTTTAATTATTTTTTTTATATAAATTAAAATAAAGTTGGTTGACTTTTTAAAAAATTGTTGGATATCTTTCTATTAAAAGCTGGTCTCATTTGTTCTATTTTTGTTGTGATAACATTTCATTTAGGAAGTGGTGACTAATAACTGACCTTTTTTTGAGTATATTAGTATAAGGAGGTATAAATGGGGCAATATTACAATAAAGAAGCACAACCGGAGATTATTATAAGTAGGCACAATGGATCGCATTATGACACAGGAGTACATTATTATTATTATAAGGAAGGACAGATGGGTGTTATTATAATAAAGAAGTACAGGGGCATTATTTTAAGGAGACATAGGGGGCTTTATTATTATAGGAAGCAAAGGGAGAGATTGTTATTATTACAGGGCACGGGGGCATAATTATAATAAGGAGACACAGTTTTTACTATGAGGAGGAATGGGGTGGGGGCAATATTTTTATGTGGAGGCACAGGGTGGGCATTACTGGTGTGAACAGGCACAGCGGGGTCACTGTGTTAGTGCCACACCGGATCCCCGCCCTGACAAGCAGGGACTCCAGTGTGTCAGTACACTCACCCTCGCTGCAGCCGGTGCTTTCCTCTCCCGTGCTCTGCCTACTTCCAGCAGGTTTTCCGGACGTGTCTTTAGGACACTCGCACTCCCGCCCTCTTAAAGGGCTAGCGCGCACTTGCTGTTGCGTCCCCAGCCAATGGCTGTGGGACACTCCGTATATATTGCTTCCTCCATATTGGGGAGGTGCCTGAGCAACCTTCCTGTTCTACAGTCTATGTTGTAAAGGTTGTGCACTAGTCCATGCTACCAAGCCTGCTGCACTTTGGTGCAAACTAGCCTGCTGCACTCCGGTGCAAACTAAGCCTGCTGCACTCTGGTGCAACCCTGCTGCACTTTAGTGCAACCAAGCCTGCTGCACTCCGGTGCAACCCTGCTGCACTCTTATGCAATCTAGCCAGCTGCACTCCGGTGCAAACCAAGCCTGCTGCACTCCAGTGCAACTCTGCTGTACTGTGGTGCAACCGAGCCTGCTGCACTCCGGTGCAACCCTGCTACCCTCCGGTGAAATCCTGCTGCAATCAGATCTACCAACTACCATCGAGGACCTGATCTCCCTCTCCATCCATATAGACCTTTATTTCCAGGAGGGTTCATGGAGGTTCAGGACTCCCGAATTCTACATTGATTGCCAAATCTACACCCCATAGAGGCCCAATTTATCCACTGTCTTCATCTGAGACTCAAGCTATGTCAGAAAACATTCAGGAGAATCTGGCCAGGTGGTTCATTTGGAAGTCCTCCTCTCCCACTGAGGCCAGGCTTTTCTTCACTCCGACCCTGTATAGACTATTGGGATCGCAACCAGATCACGGTAAAGCATAAATACCCTATTCCACTAATCCCTTGTTTGATCGATTAAGGGGTGCCAGGATCTTAACCAAATTAGATTTAAGAGGAACCTACAATCTAATACGCATTCGCCAGGGAGATGAGTGGAAGACAGCCTTCAACACCAGGGATGGGCATTATGAGTACAGAGTGATGCCTTTTGGTCTCAGTAATGCACCGGCAGTTTTTCAAGAGCTCGTCAATGATATCTTCCAGGACCTGCTCTATTCCTACATTATTGTGTATCTTGTTTTTTTCCCCGGATGTGGCATCCCACAGACGGGCGGTTCGGCAAGTTCTTCAGTGTCTCAAAGAGAACCGACTCTACACCAAGTATGAGAAATGTGTGTTCGAACGGTCCGCTCTTCCCTTCTTGGGTTACGTTATCTCGGATCCTGAAAAAGTCTCTTCCATCCTTAAATGGCCACTGCCCGTTGGAGTCAAAGCAATTCAGAGATTCATTGGTTTCGCTAATTATTTTCGACAATTCATTCCTCATTTCTCCTCTCTTACTGCTCCCATCTCGGCTATGACCCGAAAAAAAATCGATCTGAAGAACTGGTCTCCTGAGGCTGAGGAGGCCTTCCACTCTCTGAAACGCTCCTTCTCTTCCGCTTCCATTCTGCACCGTCCGAACTTGAACAAACCGTTCTTTTTAGAGGTGGACTCATCCTCATTAGGGGCTGGGGCTGTGCTCAATCAGAAATCTTCCTCGGGCCATCGAGTGTCTTGTAGTTTCTTCTCAAAGGCTTTCTCGGCTCCGGAACGTAACTACTTCATCGGTGACCGGGAGTTACTCGCAATTAAGATGGCTTTGGAGGAATAGCGGTATCTGCTTGAAGGCGCAGTCTATCCGGTGGTCATCTGCATGGATCATAAGAACCTGGCGCACCTCCAGTCTGCTCAAAGACTTAATCCATGCCAGGCCAGGTCTTTGTTTTTTGCCCGCTTTAACTTTTTGTTACATTTCAGGTCCGGTGACAAGAATATCCGAGCTGATGCCCTCTCTCCCTCATTTCTGTCCCAGGATCAAAAGGAGGATCCTCAACTAGTCATTGAACCATCCAAGATGGTTACTGTCGCTCCAGTCAGCTTGTCACGAATTCCCCCAGAGAAGACCCTTGTGGCCGAATTCGAGAGGGAGCTAGTTTTGTCTTGGGGCCACTTCATGCTGGACAAAGGAAGATGTAACAATTGATTTCTTGCCACTACTGGTGGCCATCCATGAGGAGGGAGATCTATGCCTTTGTAACTGCTTGTCCAATTTGTGCTTGCAATAAAGTTCCCAGACAACTTCCTACTGGTCCTCTCTTGCCGTTGCCCATGCCGTCAGGTCCGTGGCAGCATATAGTAATGGACTTTATCACGGATTTGCCAGTATCCAAGGATTGCACCATCATCTGGGTAGTCATGGATTGCTTCTCCAAAACGGTGAATTTCACCCCATTGTCTGCTCTTCCGTCAGCTCCCAAACTGGTTGACAACTTCATCAAACATATTTTCCGTCTGCACAGATTTTTCTCATCACATTGTGTCCGATCGAGGTTCGCAATTCACCTCTAGATTCTGGAGAGCCCTCTGAAAGCATCTGGATATCGTCTTGGACTTCTCCTCGGCCTATCATCCCCCAGTCCAACGGGCAAGTGGAGCATGTCAACCAGGCAACTACCTGCGACACTTCGTCAATGCCCACCACAATGATTGGGTGAAGTTACTTCCCTGGGCTGAGTTCTCGTATAACAATTACATTGGTGAAGCCTCGGGAGAGTCTCCTTTGTAGATTGTTTTCGGGCGGCAACCCGAGGTTCTCTTCCCGGTGACAGTTTCTTCTGATGTTCCTGAGGCTAATGTCCTCTCCAAGGATTTTGTAAAGTTGTGGGAAGACACCAAAGCCACTCTAGAAGCATCTTCCGCCCGTATAAAGAGACATGTGGATCAAAAGCGCCTGGATTCTCAGTTTTTCTGCCTTGGCGACAAGGTATGGCTCTCAGCCAGGTACCTATGGCTGAAGGCTCCCTCTACCAAGTTGGGTCCTCGTTTTATTGGTCCTCTTGAAGTGTTGAAGCAGATCCATGAGGTTTCCTATAAACTGACGTTGCCTCCTTTGTTATGGATTCTGAATACCTTCCACTTATCTCTGCTAAAGCCAGTCATCCTGAGTCCCTTCTTCAAGGATCCTGGCAACACACTCGCGTCAGCCACCTCAGATGATGTTTTTGAAGTGAAAAGCATCTTGGCCATGAAGAGGATGAGAGGCAAGACTTTCTTCCTTGTTGACTGGAAGGGATTCGGTCCTGAAGAGAGGTCCTGGGAGCCTAAGGAGAATATTCATTCTCCGATTCTCCTCCAGGGGGGGGGACATAAAGCGAGGGGTACGGTTTGTGTCTCACCGGATCCCCGCCCTGGCAGGCAGGGACTCCGGTGTGTAAGTACACTCAACCGCGCTGCAGCCGGCGCTTTCCCCTTCCATGCCCTGCTTGCTTCCAGCAGGTTTTCCTTAGGGCATGCACACGCTGGTGCCCCCTTAAAGGGCCAGCATGCGCACTTGCTATTACGTCCCCAGCTAGTGGCTGTGGGACACGCCATATATATTGCTTCCTCCCCTTGGGGAGGTGCTTGAGCAACCTTCCTGTTTTACAGTATGTTGTAATGGCTGCGTACTAGTCCATACTACCAAGCCTGCTGCACTCTGGTGCAAACTAGCCTGCTGCACTCTGATGCAAACCAAGCCTGTTGCACTCCGATGCAACCAAGCCTGCTTCACTCTGATGCAATCTACCCAGCTGCACTCTGGTGCAAACCAAGCCTGCTGCACTCTTGTGCAATCCTGCTGCACTCTGGTGCAACCCAGCCTACCTGCCGTGTATCCGTTGGTCTGTTTTGGAGTAGCACCTGGGCCACCTCCCTCGTACCTCCTCGGATCGCGGAGTCGTAAAGCCACTGTGCATCCAGGTTTGGATTGAGCAAGGCCCCTATTTACGCCCCTCCAGGCACTCCTCGGTCTGAGGCACAGTGGTTCCACAAACCACGTATGTGACACACTGTTACTATGTGGGATACAAAAGGAAGACACAGTTACTGTGCAGGGCACAGATGGGACATCGTAAATGTCTAAAGCACGGGTTATAGCACTATATGATGTGTGTAGAGGTAGGAGAATGCAAGGAGGGTACTGGAAAAGCGATAAGCCAAAGATGTCTGCGTTAAATTTCGCAGATATGTTTCATGGCTGGAAAAAAAGAGTCTTAGCGGTCTGTGCCAAATGGAAAAGAAAAGGGTAAGTGAACAACTGTGACCAACAAGAATGTTACAGGTGAGTCACTGGATTTTTTTTTGAATAATATAGCTTCCAGCAGGTGGTGCTATAGAGTTCAAGTCCTCTTCCTCTCTGAAGAGACAATTTGCATATTAAATTTCCCAGAGGAGCATTGCATGGTGAATAAGCCTCCTTACCTTGGCATGCCAGAGCCAGTATGTCACTCTGCACAAGGAGAAACGTTACCCCTTAGACCTCAGTATAATCTACACATATATGAGCACTGGTGTAGAACTGATATCTACTAGTGTTGAGCGAGCATGCTCGACACTGCTCGGTACTCGCCCGAGCATCTCACTACTCGGGATGTTCAACGAGTTCCGAGCATTTCCGGGTTACTCGGGTGGGAGCTTGGGTCTCCGCCCTGCACGTTTGGTGCTCTTTACAGAGCCAATGAACATGCAGGCATTGCCAGCCAGTCACTGTAATGCTGCAGCCATGTTGTTTGTGGTTATTACATTGATTGGCTGGCCGCACAGCGTCACCTCGAGTATTTAAAACCGGGCGCCGCCATCTTGGACACAGTCGCTCCGGATCAGCCAGTGTAGGGTCAGTGCTGCTGAGCTAGGGAGAGATTTATACTCCGAAATAGTTAGTGTAGGGTCTCTAAAGCCTGCCAAATCAAACAAACAGTCATTCTCAGGACTAATATCCATCCCAGATATCAGGCAGGCAGGCAGGCTCTATAGGAGACGCAGTGGTTATAATAACAAATGCTGCATTACAGTCCTGTGTACTCCTGCTAGTCAAATTGCTAGACTGATTCCCCGGTCTCAGGGGCCAGGAAAAATCCTATTTTTTCATCTAAATCCTGTATTATTTTTTCCTCAGTCAGACAGTACAAATATGCGTCTTATTAACCTTTTGGTACTCCCCCCCTCCCAAAAAAAAATTTAGTGTGTCTGTGACTGTTCAGGCACCAATATATCTGTTTAAAAGAGCCTGATGTAGGCCAGATAACTAGAACTGTGGTTTTGCAGTTCCACGGTTCAAATCTCAGTATTATCCTGCTTTTGGCATCTTTTTCTGTAAAAAAAAACAGTAATAGTGTCTCCCTGACTGTTCAGACACAAATATATCTGTTTAAAAGAGTCTGGTGTAGGCCAGATAACTAGAACTGTGGTTTTGTAGTTCCACGGTTCAAATCTCTGTATTATCCTGCTTTTGGAATTTTTTCCGAAAAAAAAAAAACTGTAATAGTGTCTCCCTGACTGTTCAAACACAAATATATCTGTTTAAAAGAGTTTGGTGTAAGCCACATAACTGTAACTGTGGTTTTGCAGTTCCACGGTTCAAATCTCTGTATTATCCACCTTTTTGCCTTTTTAACATAAAAAATAAAAAAATTGAGTGTCTCGCTCAGTGTTCAGACACAAATATATCTGTTTAAAAGATTCTGGTGTAGGCCAGAGAAATAGAACTGTGGTTTTCCTCTTCCACGGTTCTAATCTCCTTTTTATTACCCTTTTGCCATTGATAGTGCGAGTGTACGCTATTTTACTTCATTTACTATGGGCAAGGCGCGTGGCAAAGGACGTGGAAATGTACGTTCTGGTGATGGTGCGTGTAGAGGACGGGGCCGTGGCCAAGGTGAAAATGTGCCACAGCCAACAGCCACATCTTCTCGCTCCCACTTCTTGACCGAATTACTAGGGAAGCACACTACAACACCAGAATTGCGAACTGATTAGTGTGAACAGGTTATTAATTGGATAGCAGATAATACTTCCAGTTACCTGGGCACCACCACTTTTGGTCTGTCGTCCACACGGTCAAGTTTTAGTAGCCGTGAGTCTTGACCGCATACTCCTCCCCACCCTGATGCCCCTTCCTCACACCATGCCGAGTGTCGTCAGACAGCAACTGATCCCACACTTGGACACTCTGAAGAGCTGTTCATTGGTCCATTTCCATATTTGTGCCCCTCGCCAGCTCTGCTTGAAGTGGTGGAAGAGGAGATCCCATGCAGCGATGCCCAAATATTTGAACAGCCACGGCTAGAGGAAGTCGACGCTGGCAATTTGTCAAAAGAGGTGGACGATGATGAGACACACAATTGCCACGAAGTGAGGAGGAGGATCGTGGTGCACAAGTGGAAGAGAAGGAGGTGGTGGATGATCTAGTAACTGACCCAACATGGCAGGAGGACACGCAGAGCGAGGCCAGCAGCACACAGGGGGAGGGAGGCAGAGTACCGCAACAGGCAGGAAGAAGCAGTGTGCTGGCCGAACACAGAAGGCAGGCAACAGTTCCCTGTAACACCAACACGAGGGACGTTGCCAGTACAACCAGTAGGTCTTCCAGAGTCTGGAATATTTTTAAAGACTCTGCTGATAACCCCAAAAAGGCCATTTGTACCACCTGCCAGGCCAGCATCAGCAGGCGTGACAAAACTACCAGCCTAACCACCACCAGCATGATCAAGCACATGTCAGCAAAGCACCCGACTTTGTGGGGCGAACCCCAGGGTCCACGACCAGTGTCAGCGGCTGTCACCACTGCTTCTTCCGCTGTTGTGTGTGTAATAGAACCCACTGTTGTGAGTGCAAGGCAATCCCCTGTCCATACTGCATGCAAAGATGCCCCCTCCTCTCAATCTTCACTTGTTATGGCAGTTTCTCAAGAAACAGCATCAACGTCCACGTCCACGTCCCACCGCAGCGTTCAACTGTCCATATCCCAGACCTTTGAACGAAAGTGCAAATTCGCAGCCAACGCCCCACAGGCCACAGTTCTAAATTTGCACATTTCACGACTGCTTGCATTGGAAATGCTGCCTTTTAGGCTGGTGGAGACGGAATACTTCCGCAACCTTATGGCGGTGGCCGTCCCTCGGTACTCGGTCCCCAGCCGACACTATTTTGCCCGGTGTGCCATTCCCCACTACACAAGCACGTGTCCCAAAACATCTGCCGTGCCCTCAACAACGCAGTTACTGGGAGAGTCCACCTGACAACAGACACGTGGACAAGTGCTTGTGGCCAGGGACTGTACATCTCCCTGATGGCACACTGGGTAAACATAGTGGAAGCCAGGGACCCAGTTGGAGGTTGGGACGGAATACATCCCAAGCTGGGCCCTATGTCAGTCAGAGTTGCCCCCACACTGAACAGCTCCTGCACGTCAACCTTCTCCTCCTCATGTTCAGTCTCCATCTCAGATATCACCACATCAGTTACAAGCTGGAAGCACTGCAGTACTGCCTCAACCAATCGGCAACAGGCTGTGCTGAAACTCATAAGCTTAGGTGATAAACCTCACACTGCTTGTGAGTTGTGGACAGCTGTGAAAGAGCAGCCAGATCTGTGGCTGAGACCGCTGAACCTACATCCAGGCATGGTCGTGTGTGACTATGGCCGTAACCTGGTGGCGGCTCTGAGGCGAGGCGAGATCACACATGTACCTTGCCTGGCTCATGTGCTTAACCTCGTGGACCTCAGGAGTGGACCTGGATGTCTGACATATGTACCATCTTGACAAACTTTGAGAAGTCCACAAAGATGGTGAGTGGCGATGACGCCAGAATTAGCGTCAGCATCCCACTTGTCTGTCTTTTGCAACGCTCTCTGCAGAGAATTAAAGAGGAGGCATTGCAGCCAGAGTATGATGAGATGGACCAAGAAGCCATAGCGGGTGATTACACACAGCCCAGCCTCATCTCATCCCAATGTGCATTGGGGGACAATGAGGGAGAGGAGGAGTAGGAGGAGGAAGAACAGGACCTGGTCTCATGCGCTGTTGACGGTAGTACCTGTACAACTGTCATACCATCGGTTCAGCGTGGGTGGCCTGAGGAGGAGGAGAGCATGGTCAGTCATCATCTTGGTGAAGAAACAGAAGTCTTGCCCGCTACCAGTCTGGCACGCATGGCTGACTTTATGTTACGCTGCCTTAACCGTGACCCTCGCATTGTCAAAATGTTGGGTGACAGTCATTACTGGTTGGTGACACTTTTAGATCCCTGCTACAAGGAGAACTTTCACTCTCTTATTCCTGAGGTGGAGAGGTCTACAAAAATGGGGCAGTACCATAAGGCCCTTGCTGCAGAACTGTTAAAAAAATTCCCATCTGAACACGCTAGCAGCAGAGGTCACAGTTCGTTGACCAACCAAGGCGTACATGCGAGAGAGATGCAACTCCAATCCAGCAGAGGCAGGGGAACACTGTCAACATTCTGGGACCGTTTTCTGAGACCTGCCCAGCTTACAGACCCTGAGGTGCGGGGTACTCTTACAAGGAGTGGAAAGTTTCAAAAGATGCTGAGGGAGTACCTTGCCGACTGTACCAGCATCCTCCGTGATTCCTCTGTGCCTTTTAATTATTGGGTATCCAAGCTGGACACTTGGAATGAACTCACTCTGTATGCCTTGGAGGTCCTGGCCTGCTCTGCCGCTAGCGTGTTATCGGAGCGTGTTTTTAGTGCCGCTGGGGGAATTATAACTGATTAGCGCTCTCGCCTGTCAACTGACAATGCTGACAAGCTGACCCTTATCAAAATGAACAAGGGCTGGATTGGGCCAGACTTCTCATCACCACCAAATGACAGCAGAGTAACATAAAGTCAAATTCACTGTGTTATTTCGGGAGGTGTATTCCCATGCACCACTTCACACCCACACATGGGTATACGCTTCCTCATTTCAGCTGTTTTTTGCTCTTCTCCTTATCCTCAGCCTCCACCACCACTATACCACCAGGGTGACCATGGTCCGTGTTGCCAGAATTGCAAGTTCCTCCGTCCTAATTTTTGGCAGCTTTTGCTTGGAAGGCATAGGCAAAGACTATGGGAGACCCACTGCCCAATAATGGGAATATTGTTTTTAATCTGCTGTACTGCATGGCTCTTGTAAGGGGCATTAAACTATCTTGTTAAGCTACTGTGACCTCCACCACTCTTCCAAGGGGCATTAAAACCATCTTGTTAAACCACTCTGACCTCCTCGTCTCTTCCAAGGGGCATTAAAACTGTCTTGTTAAGCTACTATGACCTCCACCACTTTTCCAAGGGGCATTAAAACAGTCTTGTTAAGCTACTGTGACCTCCACCAATCTTCCAAGGGGCATTAATACCATCTTGTTAAACGACTCTGACCTCCACGTCTCTTCCAAGGGGCATTAAAACAGTCTTGTTAAGCTACTGGGACCCCACCACTCTTCCAAGGGGCATTAAAACCATCTTGTTAAGCTTCTGTGACCTCCACCAATCTTCCAAGGGGCATTAAAACCGTCTTGTTAAACCACTCTGACCTCCACGTCTCTTCCAAAGGGCATTAAAACTGTCTTGTTAAGCTACTGTGACCTCCACCATTCTTCCAAGGGGCAATAAAACCGCCTTGTTAAGCTACTGTAACCTCCACCACTCTTCCAAGGGGCATTAAAACCGTCTTGTTAAGCTACTGTGACCTCCACCACTCTTCCAAGGTGCATTAAAACGGTCTTTTTAATCTACTGTGACCTTCACTTCTCTTTCAAGGGGCATTAAAACCGTCTTGTTAAACCACTCTGACCTCCACATCTCTTTCAAGGGGCATTAAAACTGTCTTGTTAAGCTACTGTGACCTCCACCACTCTTCCAAGGGGCATTAAAACCATCTTGTTAAGCTACTGTTACCTCAACGTCTCTTCCAAGGGGCATTAAAACTGTCTTGTTAAACCACTCTGACCTCCACGTCTCTTCTATGGGGCATTAAAAGCGTCTTGTTAAAGCACTCTGAACTCCACAGCTCTTCCAAGGGGCATTGAAATGTTGTTTTTAATTAACTCTAACCTCCACGACTCTTCCAACGGGCATTGCAGTTCCTCCTAATTTTAGTCAGCTTTTGCTTTTTAATGCATAGGCGATCACTAAGGGAGACCCACTCCCCAATAATGGGTAGAAGGTTTATAGTATGCTGTAATCCACATCTGTTTCAAGGGGCATTGCAGTTCCTCATAATTTTTGGAAAGCCTTCCATTCACTGCTTAGGCCAACAGTGCACAGGAGACCCAGTTGCTATAAATGGAAAAAAGGGTTTAGTAAAGGCCCTCCGACCTCCATGTCACTTTCAAGGGGCATTGGAGTGCCTCAAAATTTTTGGTAGGCATTGCACTCACTGTATGCCCTATAACTGTGTAGCCGAACTGCTCCTTTTGGTACAGAAACATATCCTACAAGACATGTGTGGTTGACTGACCTGATATTGATGTGAATGGTCCCTGTACCTCCTGCTCTTTCTCCTTTGCCACCACCTCATCCATCATTCATCACCTGAAGCTTTGTTTTAACGGGAGTCATAGAACTGGGATAGTAGCAGGAAAACATCCAGCAATCCTCGGAGGAGGTAGGATATGCGCCAAAACACTGACCACCTCAGGCCTAGCTGCTACATACATGCGCTTACATTCCAAGGAAGAGAAAGCTAAGGAGATGGATGGCCTCATGATCATGAATAATTTACTCATTGTGTAGGAGGCCGACCACTGCTGCAGTCTAGCTTCTGAACTTTGTGTTGAAGCCTGTTTGACCCAGGACCCGCAATCCTCTATGTCTGGAGGATGTGTTGCATCCCAGTCTCCAACTGTTTCCCGGCTTCCACAATATTAACCCAGTGTGAAGTCGTCAGTCAGATGAACCATCCCTTGCCACGTCACTTGTCCACGTGTTTGTGGTTAGGCTGTCCTTCAAATAGGGGCGGCTGAGGACCATTTATTGACACCCGGCCACCCCCCGGAGGCTGTGGACAGTGTGTGGGCACCCGGCCGCGGGGCGGCTGGAGACCGAGTATGGACACCCGGCCGCCCCCTGGTGGGTGGGGACCAAGTGTGGACACCCGGCCGCCGGGTGGATGGGGACTGAGTATGGATACCAGGCTGCCAACGCAGCCATGACGTGGTGGCCAGATTCCGCCTTCACATGCCTAAAAGGCCCAATTTCAAGTGCAAGCAAGCAAGCAGTATGGTATTGCAGCCTTGGGGTGGGTGGGTGGCAGGCTGCATACTTGCGCTTGCATTGCAAGGAATGGGGGAGGTACTATTGAACACTGTCCTGGGACAAGGACTTGCACGGGGATAGTTGCAAGTCTGCATCTTCTGATGCAGCAAGGATCACTTCTGATGGGCACACTTTTAGGCAGTGACCTGCGTGTCAGAGATGCTTCCAGGGGTCTTCCCCATGCTGTTCCCATGTCTTTTCAGCGCTGTATGCATGTGTCACACAGCACATGGCCAGATAAGGTTGTGAAATGTTAAAATGACATTTCCTGGTGAATGCATTTGTCACGGTTGAAAGCAATACAAAAGTGCAAAAACACATAAAAAATGCTACTTGTGAACATAACCCAAGGTGTGGAGGAGAATTTTTGTTTTTGGTTATTTATTTTACCTTATACACAAGTCTTTACCCTGGAAAGGATTTTCCTCAACATATTTCACAGTAAAACCATTTCAGTTTCGTTTTTGAACGTTTTATTGTGAGCCCGTAAAAGTGGCTTAATACCTCTGACCACGTTGTTGACAGCAGTGACCTGGGGGGCAGAAATGCCCATGCTGTCCCCATGTCTTTTGAGCACTGTCACTATTGTTTTGGGCACTTTTTAGGCTTTCTACAGACTGCCGGGTGTGCCGCCGCAAAAATGCTCGGGTCTCCCATAGGCGAACATTGGGCTCATTGCTCGGGTCGAGCACCCGAGTATCATGGTGAGCTCGGCCTGAGCTTCGAGCACCCGAGCATTTTAGCGCTCGCTCAACACTAATATCTACCATTATATAGTCACTGTATGGTGGTATTGTGGTAATATCAGTTTTAGTATGGTAGTTTGGGTTAATAATCTGTAAGGTGGTATTATACATTATATGCTGGTAACATTTGGTTTTGGAGTGGTGATATTATTTGTCTTGTATATTACTATTTTGATAGTAATATTGGTCTTGTACAGTCATATTGGTGAAAATGGTGGCACTATTCTGAACCTATATGGTGATATTATGTGGTCATAGTATGGCAATATTATTTAAAATTATATAGCAGTATGAATAGTAATATTGGTCTTGCAGTAAATCCTGTCAGGTCGGGTCACATTTGTAATGGAAACCCCCATCTGGGGAAGTGGGAGTGTATGTTTGGGGGGGAGGGGTCTGTGTGTTTTCAAATGCTCCAGGTGAATTTCAGTTAGGCTGAGTTCACACGATGAGTATTTAATGCGTTTCCGTGGCGATTTTGCAGTTGCGGAAACGCCGCGGAAACGCATTAAAAATGCATGGTAGAAAGGCAGCAATGATCCCCAATTGAAATCCACATGTGCTGTGCCCATGATGCGGATTTTTCCGCAACGTAAACGCTGCGCTCAAAAATCCGCAGCATGTCAATTAATTTTGCGTAAACGCAGCGTTTTTGCCGCCATTGACTTGCATTAGAACGCGCCAATTCTGCAAGACTGCATTTGTACTTGCGTTATTGGCGCGTTCTAATATGCGGATGGTACCCGGGTGTGGAGGAGAGGAGAGTCTCATCCACACCCAGGTACCATTAAAAAAGCTGTAAAACAAGAATAAAATAAAAATATATATATACTTACCATCTGTCGGCCCGCGCACCGCTCCTGCTTGGTCACGTGACGCTGACGTCGGCAGGTCTTTCAATTCAAAGTTGCCGGCGAGGGAGAATGGATTGAACAGGACAGCGCGGGCCATCGGAGGTAAGTATATACACTCTCTCGGGTCACACTATATAAATCCATGCCGTTTGCATGGATTTATATAGTGTGACCTAGTTGTCAACCACTTTCCAAGTGATGCTAAAATCGCCTGGAAAGCGCTTGTCAATCCACATGTGGAAACGCATGTGGAAACGCATGTGAATCCGCATGTATTCCGCAGGAAAAACGCATGCACAATCTGCATGCGTTTTTTCTGCCAGGGAGATGCAGAAATGATGCAGAAATTTTCTGCTTCATTTCTGCATCGTGTGCACATACCCTTACAGTCTGGTCTTGATAGTAAATTGATAATTAAATAAATAGTGGAGACTATCAATTCATAAATAAAAATACAAATAACATTCACAGCGTCTGGCGGCTTCTAGTCTGCATGTGGGTGATTAGGGTATGCTGTTGGTTACCAAGTAACCACTTACTAATACATTACCATGGTATTAGATATAAGCATGCACAGTGCTTTTGTAAATTGTCATCTCGATGAAGCCTACATAATGTGAGTTGCGAGTGCTTTAGTGTATAAAGCATAAGTTATACTGCAATGTTTGCCATAGATATCTTACAGAAATTGCAATATATAAGTAAGTATACCCCATGAGATGCTTTTTCAAAGCATACAATTACTAGAGCTTGATCTTGCAATACCTGACATCTAACATGCCATAGAATGTACATAATAAAGTATTAGTAATTAAACCCATAATTAAGGAAGGTCCAGCAGATAATTAATGCACATTTTACCATTCATCACATAAATAAACTGCATCAGGATGCTCTTAGGATATGTGACCACGGTCAGGAGCCGCTGTGTGTTTGAAGCTGCTTGTCTATGCAGCGTCTAACCCGCAGCGTCAAGATATTACAGCATAGTGGATGGGATTTGTAGAGATCCCATGACCACTATGCGTCTCTGTGCTCCTGCGGATCACCCGCGGAAACTGACATGCAGGGTGTCTTTCAGACTTGCAGCATGTCAATTTCTCTTGCGGGTCCGCATGTCGACTTTCCCCATAGATTAACATCTATGAGGAAAGTCCGCATGTGAAAAAAAAACTTGCACATCTCATTTGCATAAAATGAGGGCAGAAGCCACGCAGCTATCCAGCTGCGTTGGGGCCGCAGGCGGCTCTGGATCGTGGGAACATACCCTTAATGTTACCTGCGTATACAGAATAATGTAGCCAGCCCCCATGACACTATTCCATAATGTTCATACAGTCTCCCCAATCATCACAATTCCCTATATAGGGGAAGAGCGGACATACCAGAATTCCTATAGGGGGGCTTTAATAATGCACATAAACTTACACCCATTTAGAACTTTATTTGAGCTCCATCTACTTTGAATACATTAGTAGGTAGGTTCAAAGGTTTCAGAAAAGTACATATTGTATGTGTGGCACCCCAGGAGTCCAATTGCCACATTGGCATTGCCTCCCTCACAGGGGGTGATGCCATGCTTAGAAGCAAGGAGGGGTCCCCTGTTCAGGTATACAAGCATCCAACACTTTCCTGGCTCCAGACCAGAAGGGGGAGCTCCTCCCCTTTAAATTGGTACCTGGAGGCGGGGTTAGAAAAGTTAGTTGAAGAGAGTTGGCTACAGGAGAGTGACAAGGAAGGACCTGGGGAAGGGAGCTGTGATCAAGCTCACCCCAGAGGAAAAAGCACAAGAAATCGGACACCGGAGTCCGTGGTTGTGCGGGCACTGAAGGCCAGGCAGCTAAATCCGGAGGGCAGGAGACTGCAGGTCTCCTGGACCCACCAGATGCCTGACGGCTCAGCAGCATCCTAGGGTCCAGCGCGGGCATGAAGGAGCGACACCTGAAGAAGGCTCGAGCTGCCTGCCATACGGGTGAGGAATAGACGTTTTGCTCAGGAACGAGGGCCGGAGCATAGCTTTAAGCAGCAGGGCCAAAGAGGATAGTGCAGAGGGAAGGCCTACAACTCCACCTGGCGAGGTGGATCCCCAACTTGCTTCCAGGCCGCCCAGACCTCTACTACCAGCTAGTACCTGTGCCCTGGTCTGCTTAACAAACCGCAAGTAAAGATAAGAGGAAACCGCCATTAAGCTGTGGACTGGTCATTATCTACGCCATCACCTGCATTACACCGCACCAACAACATCTACCTCCACAATTCATCATTTACTGCCCTGGAGCTTAGCTCTGCCTGTGGAGAGCTGAACCAACTCTGCTGCGTCACCATCAGCTCCAGTGGATCTGCACTGCAACGGCGGCCCCATATAGCCGCATACCATGGGTGGCGTCACGAATATTATCCCCAAAATTGACTTTCCTTTTCCCTTATTTGACTGCCCGGGGCCATGGACCGGGTCACTGCCACCGTGACTACCCCGAAAAGGACAGGCTCGGCTACCGAGTACCCCACGGCCCCAGGGGGCGCGTCATATGCACAGCTAGAAACAAAGGTATAGATAAAATGTGTACATAAATCCTATTAAAGGGGTATTCCCATCTCCAAGATCCTATCCCAATATGTAGTAGGTGTAATAATAATAATATTAGCAAATACCTCCAATTAGAAATGTAGTATAGTATTTTTGGTTTGCTGTGCCACTTACCTCATGTGCAGGCATTACAGGACCTTAGGTATCCACGGTTACGACCACTAGCAGCTAGATGTCACTTTATCAGTGGATGTAACCATGGATACCTAAGGTCCTGCAATGCCTACACATGAGGAAAGAGACATAGTGAATCAAAAATACTATACTACATTTCTAATAGTAGGTATTTGCTAATAATATTATTATTACACCTACTACATATTGGGATAGGATATTGGAGATGGGAATACCCCTGTAACTCAAAATACACTATAACAGCACTCAGACAGCCTTGTTTGGAAATTAAAAAAAGAATGAAGTAAAAATTTATGAAGAAAATCTTTACAGGAAAAGGATTTTGGATCTTTCTTTATCAAGCTCATGGGAAGACTATAAGAAAAGTAAAGAACATCAGAAAGATATACCCCACCACGAAACAAATCACACTGTTGGATTCAAAGCTTTATATTAAAACATTGAAAAGATCCCTTCAGCTAGAGTCCCTTAGCCCACCACACCTACCCTATTAGTACCTCGTACATTATAGACTTAAATTCCCCATTCAGTCCCTTGGGGTGCCGGCTAACTCATAAATCAATTTGAGTTTCAGACATTTTAACAAGTGATTAAAATTAAAAAGTTGTCCACATAATGCATTGATGTGTTTGGTCCTACAGAGATGTATACACTTTTTATAGCTGCTGTGTTAGGCTGCATGCCCACTATGCGTTTTTCAAGCGTTTTTGCTGCGGAATTTCCGCAGCGAAGACACTTAAAAAACGCTTGGTAATATGTGCCCCATGTGCACATGCTGCGGAAATTTCCGCTGCGGATTATCATTGCTGAAAAATACGCAGCATGTCCATTAATTTTGCGGACACGCAGTGTAATTGCCGCCATTGACTTGCATTGAAACGCATATTGTCCATGTGAACACATTTGCACATACGGATATTATGCGATTCTATGTGCGGGTGGTACCCAGGTCTGGAGAAGAGGAGATGCTCCTGCTGACCCAGGCAGCATAGAACCTGTTAAAAAAAAAGAATTGAAAATAAAAAATAAAGATTATACTTACCTTCCGATGGCCCCCGGTGTTTTCTCCGCTCTGTCTGGTCTGTTGTATGGGTTGCGGTGGTGTGAAAGGACCTGCTATGACGTCATTTAGTCATGTGACAGGTCACGCAACAGCTGATGTCGGCGGTCGCGTGACCTGTCACATGACTCAATGACATCACCGCAGGTCCTTTCACACCACCGCAATCGATACAACACACAGGACGGAGCGGAGTAGGAGACCGGGGGCCATCGGAAGGTAAGTATAATCTTTATTTTTTACCATTTTTATTCTTTTTTTTTAACTATTACTTAGTCACACTATATAAATTCATGCCGGTTGCATATATTTATAGATTGTGACCAAGTTGTCAAGCACTTTTCCAAGTGATCCTAAAATTGCTTGGAAAAGCGCTTGATAACCCGCATGCAGAAATGCATGCAAAAAGACTTGACAAATGCTTCTACCTGGTGGGAAAAATGCATGTAAAATCCGCATGCATTTTTCCTGCCAGGGAGAAGCGGAAAAAATATGCAGCATTTCTGCATCGTGGGCACTTAGCCTTAGGGTGTTTTCAAAAAATACGATAACTAAACCAAAAAAGCCTTATAAGCAAGACTCTATAATGTGTCTGTTCCCCAGCTAAAACAAGAGAGTCTTACTTAACAGCAAAATTGAACATACGAAAAGTGTCAATTTGCCTTTACCTAACCCTTTTGCATGAGTTTGTATGAATGGCCGTACTTACTCATGATTAGGTTTGTGTTAAAGGGAGTCTGTTGGCACAGAATGACTATTAAAACCAAGTGTCACAACTCTGCTTCTCACTGCATTCTAGGGACACAGTGATCGACAGGTCGGCCACCCTATGGATTTCAGGGGCATGCTGGGCTGTCAATTTTGTGAATAGGATAGCCCTGCCGTCCAATCAAGGGTGGAGGCATGCTGGGCTATCCCCATGCAAATTAAGGATTTACAATCAATCTGGGCCTGCTGAGTTTCCTCCAGCTGTCATCCTTTCTAGGTGATTGCCTGGCTATTTAGATAGCTGACAATGGTCAGACCATTGCTAGTCATAGAATAGCTCAGTAGTGTGTGTTCCTTGTGCTCTGTGTTCTGCTGTTCTGATCTTTGCTACCTGACCTCAGACTTTTCCATTTGACTATTCGTTTATCTTTGCCCTTTGCCTATGATGTATGCTCCTGGTATTTGACTCCAGACTCCTTGACTCCCCTATCTCATGGCTTGTCTGTGAGAAGTGACTAGCCAGGGTCACACCAAGTACCTCTATCTCCTCTCCTCCTTCTCTTCTTTGATTGACAGATCTGGCTATATAGAGGCATAATAGTGTGGAGATAGGTGTTGAACAAGTAAGTGAGAAGGTGCACTTAAATGTTTGGCGTGCCAAGAGTACACCAAGCAGCTGTACTTGGTTTGAACAGTCATTCTCTGCTGTCAGACTCCCTTTAATGATCAAAATGAATAAATCTGATTACTATTGCCCCCACAGATATATTTTTTTATCTTTTCATCATTCATTATCACTGATCCTGCAGTGAAGAAATCATTCTGTCTGTATTCGAGCACAGTATCTCTTGCAATAATTTGGATGTCCTTATAATTGGAAGGTCATTGAGCATGTAATCCTAATCTTATTAAAATAGTCTTGTACCCAGTTCATTTTATGGTATTGTTACAAATCTATCAATGTAACAAATATTTATATAAAAGTACGACAATTCCTCAGTGTATATCGCCTTCAAATATTTAGAGATATATGTTCTTTCTTCATTCTTTATCAATCTCCTGCCATTCTCCCTTTGCTTAGTATGATGAATAAAGCTAGGAATTACTCAGCTGCCAGTTACTATTTTTTATAGGATTGGCACGAGAACAAACATACTGTCAGACTCCTTTTCAGAATCATTATCCAGACATGCTTATTGAGTCTTTTGTATAGTACATAAACATATCATTTTAAAGGGTTTAATTACACAAATCATATAGCGAGTCATTCTTGTATCTGTTATTATCTCTATTTTCTGTAAAACTACTATCTTTACCCATGTACTAAAATTGGCATACAGCTACCAAGGACACGGAGACTGATCAGTTAAACAAGCAGATCCACAATGTTATGATGCTACTATCAGTTTGCCATGTGCATAATGTCTCGAAGGGATAGGAAATATTTTTGCAATGTAAATTGATTGCATCCCAACAACAGATATCCGTGCTATTGATTCTTAGTTTCCTTAGTCAAAGGAAAAGAACATTTTTTTTAATATGTCACTAACAAGGTTGTCAACTTGATTTTTTTTTTCTGAACAGCTTTTCAAACACTCACGGACAGCCAACGTTTTTTATGGACACTTTAGATGACCATAATAATTCATTAAGATTACAAATGACACATGTCTACAGACCATAAATCCTATATGGAGACATTAGCTGCATTCACTCTGAACTGTGAAAGGGTGATAAATACAGTCATAAAAATCTGCACAAGTTTCTCCAGCTTCAAAAAAAATCACAGGCACATCAAATTTTTTTACGTACAGGAGAAAAAGGTGCCTTATTTTTATGGACTGTCCAGGAATATCTGGACGGTTGGCAACCCTGGTCACTGAGTCCTTTTTTACTTTATTTATTTTACTCACTAATATAGCATCATTTACAGGTGCATCTCACTAAATTAGATCATCAAAAAGATAATTTATTTCAGTTCTTCAATACAAAAAGTGAAACTCATATATTATATAGAGTCATTACAAACTGAGTGATCTATTTCAAGTGTTTATTTCTGTTAATGTTGATGATTATGGCTTACAGACAATGAAAGCACAAAAGCCATTATCTCAGTCAATTAAAATAATTAACAAAAAACACCTGCAAAGGCTTCCTAAGCATTTAAAAAGGTCCCTTAGTCTGTTTCAGCAGGCTCCACAATCATGGGGAAGACTGCTGACTTGACAGATGTCCAGAAGGCAGTCATTGACACACTCCACAAGGTCCCAGAGTTCAAATTGTCATTTGGAAATCAAGGTCCCAGAGTCTGGAGGAAGAGTGGAGAGGCACACAAACCAAGATGCTTGAGGTCCACAATCAGTGATGGTTTGGGGAGCCATGTCATCTGCTGGTGTAGGTCCACTGTGTTTTATCAAGATCAAAGTCAGCGCAGCCATCTACCAGGAAATTTTAGAGCACTTCATGTTTCCCTCTGCCGACAAGCTTTTTGGAGATGGAAATTTCATTTTCCAGCAAGACTTGGCACCTGTCCACACTGCCAAAAGTACCAATACCTGGTTTAAAAACAACAGTATCATTGTGCTTGATTGGTCAGCAAACTCGCCTGACCTTAACCCCATAGATAATCTATGGGGTATTGTCAAGAGGAAGATGAGAGACACCAGACCCACCAATGTAGATAAGCTGAAGGCTGCTATCAAAGCAACCTGGTCTTCCAGAACACCTCAGCAGTGCCACAGGCTGATCGCCTCCATGCCACACTACATTGATGCAGTAATTAATGCAAAAGGAGCCCCGACCAAGTATTGAGTGCATTTACTGAACATACATTTCAGTAGGCCAACATTTCGGATTTTAAAAACATTTTTCCAGCTGGTGTTATAAAGTATTCTAATTTACTGAGATAATGACTTTTGTGTTTTCATTGACTGTAAGCCATAATCATCAACATTAATAGAAATTAACACATGAAATAGATCATTCTGTAATGACTCTATATAATATATGAGTTTCACTTTTTGTATTGAAGAACTGAAATAAATTAACTTTTTGATGATATTCTAATTTAGTGAGATGCACCTGTATTTCACTTAACAGCGCTTTACAGACAACATCATCACTGTCCCCATTGGGGTTCACATTCTAGATTACCTATCAGTATGTCTTTGAAGTGGGGGAGGAAACCTAAGTACCCAGAGGAAACCCACGCAAACACGGGGAGAACATACAAACTCCTTGCAGTTGTGGTCCTTGGTCAGATTTGAACCCAAGACCCCAGGGCTGTAAGGCTGCAGTGCTAACCACTGAGCCACCATGCTGATTCTGTTTGTTTACACATATATTATAGCGTTTTCATTTTTAGGACTTACAGTATGTACACAGCAGAGCCGTATCTAGGAGGCTTTGTGGTGACCCATGAATGTAGAGAGTCTTTTTGACTCTAGCAGAATATAAAGCCTAGAAAAATTGGAGTAGGACACCCTACAAATCAAATATAGGACAATATAGATGTATTTAAAAACCACTTTTATTTGATAGAAAAATTAAAAATATGTGTAACAATGTTAAAAGAGGGGGGTCATACAGGGTAGGAATACACACAAAGCAGATACGGCAATTAATTGGTGGGTCCCCCGGGAAGTAAATCATCCCTTCAATAAGTTAATAATTCATAAAGCTGATAGAGTAGCATATATATGTAATGCACATAGCTATAGAACATGTATAAAGGTTCAAGGACCTAAGTAAGAGAGATATTATCAGGTATAGAGGGTAACTAATACTCAAAAAAGAGGGGTAGGTCAAATAGCCAAGACAAGAGAAACAATCATCAAAGTCAGGGACTCACCCATGGGGACTGGAGTAACCACACCGCCGTGCTGCAGCCCCCATCTATTTATTATGATATTGTACCATGGTGTTCGGTTCATCTTCTATTTCTAGCAGAATATAGAAGGGCTTCATGCACCTCTATGGTAGTTTTTTATGACTTCATGCAACACAGAGTCTTAACATACAAATGGGAAGGAGCAGGATCATAGTAAAAATAAGTATGTGCAAACCCAGAATAAAGAGATATACTTATGCAATGTTCTCTGTACACAATCAGGCTTGTCAAACAAATAATTTTAATATTAGATACCATCATCTTTTGCCATTCACTTGGTTGGACCATAACTTATATTCTCTGGTCACTCTGGGCTCTCTCATCCAAAAATTCCTGGACATCTGTAAAAACAGGACTCTTTTTTTCCTCCGTTTGTGAAAAAAAATTGCGGTGTCCTTGATTTTTTTGAAAGCTGGAGAAACCTTTACAAATTATTATGACTGTAATTATCAGCATATTATGGTTCACAATGAATGTTGCTAATGTTTTCATATTAGAGTTATGAGTAGTGTTGAGCATTCCGATACTGAAATATCGGGTATCGGCCGATATTCGCGGTATCGGAATTCCGATACTTAATTCCGATACTATTGCAATATCGTATACCGGAATCGGAAGTTCCCATAATGCAATGAGACATTTTCATTTTATTCAGCCAATGAGGATCCTAAGAAGTGTGGGCACATCCTGTTAGGCATGTAGGCATCTTAACTAATGGCATGGCTGTGATTGGCTGCTGAAATGATGTCATGATGCACTATAAAAGCCACCGCCGCCATTTTGAGCTCACTCTGCTGTGAATTCAGTTAGGGATAGGACGCTGTTGTTCTGAGGGACAGTTTTAGCTACCTATTTGCTCTATACTGCTTTACCCAAGCTACTTTCTAAATCACTGTGCCTTGCAGTGCTAGTGCACAGTTCCCTGTGCTGTTCACCGCTATCTGCAAGGTCTGTGTGTGTGAGTGCAGCTCACCCTGTAGTGTGTGCTTCAGCCAAGTCTGGTTGTAGTGCACTCAGTGTGTGTCACTGCCTCATACATTGTCCTTTTTTGCCAATTCATAATTTTTCCTGATATCTCCTATTAGTGTGGTGGTTCCATCTGTATTCAGCTAAATTGGTTCCAAACACACTATATAGGAGTAGATAGAGAAATTTTTTTCCGTCTTGCAGCACTAGTGCACAGTGCTCTGCATCTGTACTGTTCACCGCTGTCTGCAAGGTCTGGTGTGTGAGTGCAGCTCACCCTGTAGTGTGTGCTTCAACCCCGTCTGGTTGTAGTGCACTCAGTGTGTGTCACTGCCTCATACATTGTCCTTTATTGCCAATTCATAATTTTTCCTGATATCTCCTATTAGTGTGGTGGTTCCATCTGTATTCAGCTAAATTGGTTCCAAACACACTATATAGGAGTAGATAGAGAAATTTTTTTCCGTCTTGCAGCACTAGTGCACAGTGCTCTGCATCTGTACTGTTCACCGCTGTCTGCAAGGTCTGGTGTGTGAGTGCAGCTCACCCTGTAGTGTGTGCTTCAACCCCGTCTGGTTGTAGTGCACTCAGTGTGTGTCACTGCCTCATACATTGTCCTTTATTGCCAATTCATAATTTTTCCTGATATCTCCTATTAGTGTGGTGGTTCCATCTGTATTCAGCTAAATTGGTTCCAAACACACTATATAGGAGTAGATAGAGAATTTTTTTTCCGTCTTGCAGCACTAGTGCACAGTGCTCTGCATCTGTACTGTTCACCGCTGTCTGCAAGGTCTGGTGTGTGAGTGCAGCTCACCCTGTAGTGTGTGCTTCAACCCCGTCTGGTTGTAGTGCACTCAGTGTGTGTCACTGCCTCATACATTGTCCTTTATTGCCAATTCATAATTTTTCCTGATATCTCCTATTAGTGTGGTGGTTCCATCCATATTCAGCTAAATTGATTCCAAACACACTATATAGGAGTAGATAGAGGAGCCTTTCTGCAGCATTGGGCCCTGCAGCCCCAGCCAGATTAGTATTAGCCTATTTTTTGCAGCCTCATCTATTGCATTGTAGGTTACCTTCCTACATTGTAATAGCTACAAAAAGTTTGTGATACTATCGTTATTACATCTTTAGGCACATCCAGTGTCTTTTTGTGACAAAAAAAACCTAAATAAAGTTCACCAAACACTCCACTTTACAGTTGTGTAGGCCACATTAGCTCATATTAAAGTCTAGTCCACACTTTATAAAATTAGTGTTTCTTATACCTGTTAGCAGCTGTTCAGGAATAAGCACACTAAGCCCTTAGTACTTTTCTGCCTATCTTTATCAGTCTACCAAGATGAAGAAGGCAGGGAGTAAGGCATGTGGTCGTGGTCGTGGGCGTGGGCGTGGAGTTTCTGCAGGGAGAGGACGTGAGGATTCTGTGCCTGCAGGGAGAGGACGTGGGGATTCTGTGCCTGCTGCGGGCACCAGTGACTCAGCATCCCCCAGTTTTACCAGGGAACAGTCCTTTATGCGCAGCTTTGTAGGAGCTAGCCGTACCCCACTGCTGCGCGAGGACCAAATTGAAGCCGTTGTCGGATGGATGGCAGCTAACGCATCGACTTCAATTAGTTCCAGATCCTCTCAGGTCCTGAGCACTGAAGAGCACCCATCTGTCTCTTCACCACCTGCCAAATTGCCCAGGCAGTCAGAGAGCCCTGGACAGGAGCCATCTCTACTTCTGTTCTCTGAATCTCTTGGCTTGGAAAGAGGGGGCCAGCCAAGCAGAATTCGAGAATTTGAAGAAGAGGTAGTATGCAGTGATGCGCAACCGTTTTGTCTCTCTGAATCTGAAGAGGCGGGTGGGCCAGTGCCTATGGTCAGCAGCACACCTCAGTACGCATCTGATGATGAGACTCAGGTGCCACTTTCTGGTGCGTACTGTGCTGTCGAGACTACCCAGGAGAAGCAGTTGTTTGAAGAGGGTGGTGTAGATGATGAGGTCCTTGACCCATCATGGCGTGAGGGACAGGAAGGTGGTGGGAGCAGCTCTGAGGAAGAGATTCCCCGAACGGCCCAAAAAGGAGGGAGAGGGAGGGGGCAGACTTGGTTGCCTGTAGCCTCCACTTCGGCACCCATTAGGAGCATGGCTCTTCCAAAATCCAAAGCGGGCGCTCCCAAGACTTGCAGTGCCTGGTCCTTTTTTGACACAGTTGCAGATGACATTTGCTTTGTCAAATGCAAGCTGTGTAATCAGAAGGTGAAAAGAGGGAAAAGTGTCAGCAACCTCAATACCACAAATATGTGGAAACATGTGCGGACCAAGCACGTGGTGGAGTTACACAAACACACTGAAGACCTAGGCCAACCTACAGCGCCACCTACCACCTCTTCAGCTCGTGTTGTAGCCTCTTCCTCCAGCTCACACACAGCTGGTTCGGCTTCCTCACAGGATCGCCATGGAAGAATCTCTGGCACTGTTGTACAGAGACACAGTGTAATTCCACCCACAGCACCACTTTCCCAGTCATCCTCACACCCCCAGGCCAGTCTACAGCCATCGTTAGCACAGGCATGGGAGAAAAGGCGCCCATACTCGGCAAACCACCCCCGAGCACAGGCTCTGAATGCTGGCATTGCTAAACTACTGGCCCTTGAAATGCTATCATTCAGGCTGGTGGAGACTGACACATTCCGTAACTTTATGGCATTGGCAGTCCCACAATACAACGTGCCCAGCCGCTTTTATTTCAGCAGGCAAGCCGTCCCTGCCCTGCAACATCATGTGGAGGGAAAAATTAAACATGCGCTACAAAACGCCGTCAGTAGCAAGTTCCACCTGACCACTGATGCGTGGACCAGTAAGCATGGACAGGGACGATACCTTTCCCTCACTGCCCATTGGGTAAATGTTGTGGAGCCGGGTACAGATCTTGAGAGTGGCGCTGTACGTGTTCTGCCAACTCCAAGGATTGCAGGAATCCAGTCTGTACACATTGACTCCTCCTCATACTCCAGTTCCTCTGAATCAGCGCTGCAGGAGCCGTCACGGTCTACCTCCACATCGACCCGTGAACGGTTACCTGTTATGATGACCGATATGAGCACAGCCGTGGCCAAACGTCAACAGGCCGTATTAAAATTAATTTCTTTGGGGAATCGAAGCCACACAGCGCAGGAGCTCTGGAATGCCATCAAGCAGCAGAGTGACGTGTGGTTTGTGCCAGCGAATCTCCAGCCAGGCATGGTAGTGTGTGACAATGGCCGAAATCTGGTGGCAGCTCTGGGCCTAGGCAACCTCACTCACATCCCATGTCTGGCACATGTGCTCAACTTGGTCGTGCAGAGTTTTTTGAGGGACTATCCGGATCTTGATGCACTGCTTCACAAGGTCCGCATAGAGTGCGCTCACTTGCGGCGTTCCAGCAATGCAAGATCACGCATTGCAGCTCTGCAGCGCCGATTATGTCTTCCGGAACATCGCATCATATGTGACCTACCCACCAGGTGGAATTCAACGTTACATATGTTGGAGAGGTTGTGTGAGCAGCAGGCAGCAGTAATGGAGTACCAGCTGCAGCAGGCGCAAACAAGTCGCAGTGCGCGCCGTTCACACTTCACCACCACTGAGTGGGCCTCTATGAAGGACATTTGCCACGTTTTGCGTGCCTTCGATTATTCCACGCGGATGGCGAGTGCAGATGATGCACTAGTCAGCATGACTATCCCCCTTATCTGCCTGCTTGAAAAAACACTGCAAGCACTAAGGGACGAGGTTTTGGAAGAGGTGGAGGATGAGGAGTCACAAATGCCATCTGCTTCTCTACAGTCTGCGCAATGTGGTTCCTCACAAAGGCCTAGGCAGGGGACACTTTGTGAGGAGGATGAGGAGGAGTCAATGGATGAGGAAGACATCTGTCCAGAGGAGGGAGGTACACAATGCTCTAGTAGTCAGTATCTAGAGCGAGGGTGGGGTGATGCAGAGCAGGCAGAGATCACGCCTCAAGCAGGGGACAGCGTTTCTTGGCCAGTTGGCAGTCTGCAGCACATGGTTGATTTCATGCTGCAGTGCCTCAGAAACGACCGCCGCATCGCCCACATTCTCAACACGGCTGATTATTGGGTGTCCACCCTCCTAGATCCTCGCTACCGGGACAACTTACAAAGCCTCATAACACCATTGAACCGGGAGCGTAAAATGCGGGAGTACCAAGACGCACTGGTGCATTCCATCATGTTCTCCATTCCAACCGAGAGCAGTGCTGCTAGTGCTTTACAAAGCAGCTCAGTGCGTCGAGGCAGTGGAGGAAGCTCTGCACAAAGAGGGAGCAGAAGCAGCGCCTCAGCACAAGGCAAGACCAGTATGGCCGAAATGTGGCAAAGTTTTGTGTCCCCGCCGCCACAAATGTCTACACCATCACAGACAGCTCCAGTCAGCAGGAGGCAACGTTTCCGTCAGATGGTGACAGACTACATGTCTTGCCCTCTTAGTGTACTCCCAGACGGCTCTTCTCCCTTCAAGTTTTGGGTCTGTAAGCTGGATACATGGCCAGAGCTTAGTCAGTATGCACTGGAGGTGCTAGCTTGCCCTGCTGCTAGTGTATTATCGGAACGCGTCTTTAGTGCCGCAGGTGGTGTACTAACAGACCGTCGCATGCGACTATCCTCCGATAACGTTGACCGGCTTACTTTTCTCAAAATGAACAAGGCCTGGATCTCTCATGAATTTGCCAGTCCTCTTCCAGAATAAATAATTGGTTGGCAACAGTATCCAGGTCTCCTGTTCTGTTCATGTTTCTACCACCTGAACTGTAATCCCTGAGCTCCAACACCGCCAGTTGGCGCTCGGAAGTGCCGTCTGCACAGTCAACACTTGCTGCCGTGTTATTGGGGTTCAGTAACGTCAGCTGTTCTCCTGCTGTGCGGACGGCAATTTCTCCTGATTTGTCCACATCCACTGTACTACACATTTTAAAGTTGCTCCAATTACTCCTCTGGCTCCTCTGTTTTCATTCTTATCCCTGGGCTCCAGCACCGCCAGTTGGCGCTCGGAAGTGCTGTCTGCACAGTCAACACTTGCTACCATGTTATTGGGGTTCAGTAACGTCAGCTGTTCCCCTGCTGTGCGGACGGCAATTTCTCCTGCTCTGTCCACATTCTCACTACTACAGATTTTAAAGTTGCTCCAATTACACCTCTGGCTCCTCTGTTTTCAGTATTATCCCTGAGCTCCAACACCGCCAGTTGGCGCACGGAAGTGCCGTCTGCACAGTCAACACTTGCTGCCGTGTTATTGGGGTTCAGTAACGTCAGCTGTTCTCCTGCTGTGCGGACGGCAATTTCTCCTGCTTTGTCCAAATCCACTGTACTACAGATTTTAAAGTTGCTCGAATTACACCTCTGGCTCCTCTGTTTTCATTCTTATCCCTGGGCTCCAGCACCGCCAGTTGGCGCTCGGAAGTGCCGTCTGCACAGTCAACACTTGCTGCCGTGTTATTGGGGTTCAGTAACGTCAGCTGTTCCCCTGCTGTGCGGACGGCAATTTCTCCTGCTCTGTCCACATTCTCACTACTACAGATTTTAAAGTTGCTCCAATTACACCTCTGGCTCCTCTGTTTTCATTCTTATCCCTGGGCTCCAGCACCGCCAGTTGGCGCTCGGAAGTGCTGTCTGCACAGTCAACACTTGCTACCATGTTATTGGGGTTCAGTAACGTCAGCTGTTCCCCTGCTGTGCGGACGGCAATTTCTCCTGCTCTGTCCACATTCTCACTACTACAGATTTTAAAGTTGCTCCAATTACACCTCTGGCTCCTCTGTTTTCATTCTTATCCCTGGGCTCCAGCACCGCCAGTTGGCGCTCGGAAGTGCCGTCTGCACAGTCAACACTTGCTGCCGTGTTATTGGGGTTCAGTAACGTCAGCTGTTCCCCTGCTGTGCGGACGGCAATTTCTCCTGCTCTGTCCACATTCTCACTACTACAGATTTTAAAGTTGCTCCAATTACACCTCTGGCTCCTCTGTTTTCAGTATTATCCCTGAGCTCCAACACCGCCAGTTGGCGCACGGAAGTGCCGTCTGCACAGTCAACACTTGCTGCCGTGTTATTGGGGTTCAGTAACGTCAGCTGTTCTCCTGCTGTGCGGACGGCAATTTCTCCTGCTTTGTCCAAATCCACTGTACTACACATTTTAAAGTTGCTCGAATTACACCTCTGGCTCCTCTGTTTTCATTCTTATCCCTGGGCTCCAGCACCGCCAGTTGGCGCTCGGAAGTGCCGTCTGCACAGTCAACACTTGCTGCCGTGTTATTGGGGTTCAGTAACGTCAGCTGTTCCCCTGCTGTGCGGACGGCAATTTCTCCTGCTCTGTCCACATTCTCACTACTACAGATTTTAAAGTTGCTCCAATTACACCTCTGGCTCCTCTGTTTTCATTCTTATCCCTGGGCTCCAGCACCGCCAGTTGGCGCTCGGAAGTGCTGTCTGCACAGTCAACACTTGCTACCATGTTATTGGGGTTCAGTAACGTCAGCTGTTCCCCTGCTGTGCGGACGGCAATTTCTCCTGCTCTGTCCACATTCTCACTACTACAGATTTTAAAGTTGCTCCAATTACACCTCTGGCTCCTCTGTTTTCATTCTTATCCCTGGGCTCCAGCACCGCCAGTTGGCGCTCGGAAGTGCCGTCTGCACAGTCAACACTTGCTGCCGTGTTATTGGGGTTCAGTAACGTCAGCTGTTCCCCTGCTGTGCGGACGGCAATTTCTCCTGCTCTGTCCACATTCTCACTACTACAGATTTTAAAGTTGCTCCAATTACACCTCTGGCTCCTCTGTTTTCAGTATTATCCCTGAGCTCCAACACCGCCAGTTGGCGCACGGAAGTGCCGTCTGCACAGTCAACACTTGCTGCCGTGTTATTGGGGTTCAGTAACGTCAGCTGTTCTCCTGCTGTGCGGACGGCAATTTCTCCTGCTTTGTCCAAATCCACTGTACTACACATTTTAAAGTTGCTCGAATTACACCTCTGGCTCCTCTGTTTTCATTCTTATCCCTGGGCTCCAGCACCGCCAGTTGGCGCTCGGAAGTGCCGTCTGCACAGTCAACACTTGCTGCCGTGTTATTGGGGTTCAGTAACGTCAGCTGTTCCCCTGCTGTGCGGACGGCAATTTCTCCTGCTCTGTCCACATTCTCACTACTACAGATTTTAAAGTTGCTCCAATTACACCTCTGGCTCCTCTGTTTTCATTCTTATCCCTGGGCTCCAGCACCGCCAGTTGGCGCTCGGAAGTGCTGTCTGCACAGTCAACACTTGCTACCATGTTATTGGGGTTCAGTAACGTCAGCTGTTCCCCTGCTGTGCGGACGGCAATTTCTCCTGCTCTGTCCACATTCTCACTACTACAGATTTTAAAGTTGCTCCAATTACACCTCTGGCTCCTCTGTTTTCATTCTTATCCCTGGGCTCCAGCACCGCCAGTTGGCGCTCGGAAGTGCCGTCTGCACAGTCAACACTTGCTACCATGTTATTGGGGTTCAGTAACGTCAGCTGTTCCCCTGCTGTGTTCACGGCAATTTCTCCTGCTCTGTCCATATTCACTGTGCTACTTATTTAAAACTTGCTCCAATTACACCTCTGGCTCCTCCGTTTTTAGTATTTACCCTGGGCTCCAACACCGCCAGTTGGCGCTCGGAAGTGCTGTCTGCACAGTCAACACTTGCTGCCGTGTTATTGGGGTTCAGTAACGTCAGCTGTTCCCCTGCTGTGCGGACGGCAATTTCTCCTGCTCTGTCCACATTCTCACTACTACAGATTTTAAAGTTGCTCGAATTACACCTCTGGCTCCTCTGTTTTCATTCTTATCCCTGGGCTCCAGCACCGCCAGTTGGCGCTCGGAAGTGCTGTCTGCACAGTCAACACTTGCTACCATGTTATTGGGGTTCAGTAACGTCAGCTGTTCCCCTGCTGTGCGGACGGCAATTTCTCCTGCTCTGTCCACATTCTCACTACTACAGATTTTAAAGTTGCTCCAATTACACCTCTGGCTCCTCTGTTTTCATTCTTATCCCTGGGCTCCAGCACCGCCAGTTGGCGCTCGGAAGTGCCGTCTGCACAGTCAACACTTGCTGCGGTGTTATTGGGGTTCGGTAACGTCAGCTGTTCCCCTGCTGTGTTCACGGCAATTTCTCCTGCTCTGTCCATATTCACTGTGCTAGTTATTTAAAACTTGCTCCAATTACACCTCTGGCTCCTCCGTTTTTAGTATTTACCCTGGGCTCCAATACCGCTAGTTGCTGCTCAGAAGTGCCGTCTGCACAGTCAACGCTTGCTCCAGTGTTATTGGGATTCAGTAACGTCAGCTGATCCCCAGCTGTGTGTCCGGCAAATTCTCCTGCTTTGTCCACATCCACTGTAGTACGGATTTAAAACCTCCTCCAAATACACCTCTGGCTCTTCTGTTTTTAGTATTTACCCTGGGCTCCAGCACCGCCAGCTGGTTCTCGGCAGTTCCATTGGCTCTTGTACCTTCTGCTACCCATCCGGGTTCCAGTACCGTCAGCTGGTTCTCGGCAGTGTCTTTGGCACGGGTACTCCCTCCTGCCCAGCCTGGTTCCAGCACGCCAGCTGTTTCCGGGTAGTGTCAACGTCACTTTGCCTCCAATGCGTTGTCCTGTCGTGTTGCGGTCGGGTTAGCCGACTCTATGGTGCCTGCAGTTTAGGTGACTCCTATGTGGGCTGCGGGATCTGGCAATGAAGGCTGGTTCCATAGTGCCAATAGGACAAGCACCCTCTGTAGGACTGTGGGTTTTGGTAACTGCGGCCGGCTCGCGGCCTTGAACTTTTTTTTTACATGGGTACCTTCTGCTACCCATCCGGGTTCCAGTACCGTCAGCTGGTTCTCGGCAGTGCCTTTGGATTAGGTGCCTCCTTCTCGGTATCCAAGTTCCACCAACGTCTGCTGGTCCTTGGTAGTGCTTTCTGGCACAGGTACCTCCTGCTTAGTAACCGAGTTCCAGTAACATCAGCTGGTCCTCGGTAGTTCCATTGGCTCTTGTACCTTCTGCTACCCATCCGGGTTCCAGTACCGTCAGCTGGTCCTCGGTAGTTCCATTTGCTCTTGTATCTTCTGCTACCCATCCGGGTTCCAGTACCGTCAGCTGGTTCTCGGCAGTGTCTTTGGCACGGGTACTCCCTCCTGCCCAGCCTGGTTCCAGCACGCCAGCTGTTTCCGGGTAGTGTCAACGTCACTTTGCCTCCAATGCGTTGTCCTGTCGTGTTGCGGTCGGGTTAGCCGACTCTATGGTGCCTGCAGTTTAGGTGACTCCTATGTGGGCTGCGGGATCTGGCAATGAAGGCTGGTTCCATAGTGCCAATAGGACAAGCACCCTCTGTAGGACTGTGGGTTTTGGTAACTGCGGCCGGCTCGCGGCCTTGAACTTTTTTTTTACATGGGTACCTTCTGCTACCCATCCGGGTTCCAGTACCGTCAGCTGGTTCTCGGCAGTGCCTTTGGATTAGGTGCCTCCTTCTCGGTATCCAAGTTCCACCAACGTCTGCTGGTCCTTGGTAGTGCTTTCTGGCACAGGTACCTCCTGCTTAGTAACCGAGTTCCAGTAACATCAGCTGGTCCTCGGTAGTTCCACTGGCTCTTGTACCTTCTGCTACCCATCCGGGTTCCAGTACCGTCAGCTGGTCCTCGGTAGTTCCATTTGCTCTTGTATCTTCTGCTACCCATCCGGGTTCCAGTACCGTCAGCTGGTTCTCGGCAGTGTCTTTGGCACGGGTACTCCCTCCTGCCCAGCCTGGTTCCAGCACGCCAGCTGTTTCCGGGTAGTGTCAACGTCACTTTGCCTCCAATGCGTTGTCCTGTCGTGTTGCGGTCGGGTTAGCCGACTCTATGGTGCCTGCAGTTTAGGTGACTCCTATGTGGGCTGCGGGATCTGGCAATGAAGGCTGGTTCCATAGTGCCAATAGGACAAGCACCCTCTGTAGGACTGTGGGTTTTGGTAACTGCGGCCGGCTCGCGGCCTTGAACTTTTTTTTTACATGGGTACCTTCTGCTACCCATCCGGGTTCCAGTACCGTCAGCTGGTTCTCGGCAGTGCCTTTGGATTAGGTGCCTCCTTCTCGGTATCCAAGTTCCACCAACGTCTGCTGGTCCTTGGTAGTGCTTTCTGGCACAGGTACCTCCTGCTTAGTAACCGAGTTCCAGTAACATCAGCTGGTCCTCGGTAGTTCCATTGGCTCTTGTACCTTCTGCTACCCATCCGGGTTCCAGTACCGTCAGCTGGTCCTCGGTAGTTCCATTTGCTCTTGTATCTTCTGCTACCCATCCGGGTTCCAGTACCGTCAGCTGGTTCTCGGCAGTGTCTTTGGCACGGGTACTCCCTCCTGCCCAGCCTGGTTCCAGCACGCCAGCTGTTTCCGGGTAGTGTCAACGTCACTTTGCCTCCAATGCGTTGTCCTGTCGTGTTGCGGTCGGGTTAGCCGACTCTATGGTGCCTGCAGTTTAGGTGACTCCTATGTGGGCTGCGGGATCTGGCAATGAAGGCTGGTTCCATAGTGCCAATAGGACAAGCACCCTCTGTAGGACTGTGGGTTTTGGTAACTGCGGCCGGCTCGCGGCCTTGAACTTTTTTTTTACATGGGTACCTTCTGCTACCCATCCGGGTTCCAGTACCGTCAGCTGGTTCTCGGCAGTGCCTTTGGATTAGGTGCCTCCTTCTCGGTATCCAAGTTCCACCAACGTCTGCTGGTCCTTGGTAGTGCTTTCTGGCACAGGTACCTCCTGCTTAGTAACCGAGTTCCAGTAACATCAGCTGGTCCTCGGTAGTTCCACTGGCTCTTGTACCTTCTGCTACCCATCCGGGTTCCAGTACCGTCAGCTGGTCCTCGGTAGTTCCATTTGCTCTTGTATCTTCTGCTACCCATCCGGGTTCCAGTACCGTCAGCTGGTTCTCGGCAGTGTCTTTGGCACGGGTACTCCCTCCTGCCCAGCCTGGTTCCAGCACGCCAGCTGTTTCCGGGTAGTGTCAACGTCACTTTGCCTCCAATGCGTTGTCCTGTCGTGTTGCGGTCGGGTTAGCCGACTCTATGGTGCCTGCAGTTTAGGTGACTCCTATGTGGGCTGCGGGATCTGGCAATGAAGGCTGGTTCCATAGTGCCAATAGGACAAGCACCCTCTGTAGGACTGTGGGTTTTGGTAACTGCGGCCGGCTCGCGGCCTTGAACTTTTTTTTTACATGGGTACCTTCTGCTACCCATCCGGGTTCCAGTACCGTCAGCTGGTTCTCGGCAGTGCCTTTGGATTAGGTGCCTCCTTCTCGGTATCCAAGTTCCACCAACGTCTGCTGGTCCTTGGTAGTGCTTTCTGGCACAGGTACCTCCTGCTTAGTAACCGAGTTCCAGTAACATCAGCTGGTCCTCGGTAGTTCCATTGGCTCTTGTACCTTCTGCTACCCATCCGGGTTCCAGTACCGTCAGCTGGTCCTCGGTAGTTCCATTTGCTCTTGTATCTTCTGCTACCCATCCGGGTTCCAGTACCGTCAGCTGGTTCTCGGCAGTGTCTTTGGCACGGGTACTCCCTCCTGCCCAGCCTGGTTCCAGCACGCCAGCTGTTTCCGGGTAGTGTCAACGTCACTTTGCCTCCAATGCGTTGTCCTGTCGTGTTGCGGTCGGGTTAGCCGACTCTATGGTGCCTGCAGTTTAGGTGACTCCTATGTGGGCTGCGGGATCTGGCAATGAAGGCTGGTTCCATAGTGCCAATAGGACAAGCACCCTCTGTAGGACTGTGGGTTTTGGTAACTGCGGCCGGCTCGCGGCCTTGAACTTTTTTTTTACATGGGTACCTTCTGCTACCCATCCGGGTTCCAGTACCGTCAGCTGGTTCTCGGCAGTGCCTTTGGATTAGGTGCCTCCTTCTCGGTATCCAAGTTCCACCAACGTCTGCTGGTCCTTGGTAGTGCTTTCTGGCACAGGTACCTCCTGCTTAGTAACCGAGTTCCAGTAACATCAGCTGGTCCTCGGTAGTTCCATTGGCTCTTGTACCTTCTGCTACCCATCCGGGTTCCAGTACCGTCAGCTGGTCCTCGGTAGTTCCATTTGCTCTTGTATCTTCTGCTACCCATCCGGGTTCCAGTACCGTCAGCTGGTTCTCGGCAGTGTCTTTGGCACGGGTACTCCCTCCTGCCCAGCCTGGTTCCAGCACGCCAGCTGTTTCCGGGTAGTGTCAACGTCACTTTGCCTCCAATGCGTTGTCCTGTCGTGTTGCGGTCGGGTTAGCCGACTCTATGGTGCCTGCAGTTTAGGTGACTCCTATGTGGGCTGCGGGATCTGGCAATGAAGGCTGGTTCCATAGTGCCAATAGGACAAGCACCCTCTGTAGGACTGTGGGTTTTGGTAACTGCGGCCGGCTCGCGGCCTTGAACTTTTTTTTTACATGGGTACCTTCTGCTACCCATCCGGGTTCCAGTACCGTCAGCTGGTTCTCGGCAGTGCCTTTGGATTAGGTGCCTCCTTCTCGGTATCCAAGTTCCACCAACGTCTGCTGGTCCTTGGTAGTGCTTTCTGGCACAGGTACCTCCTGCTTAGTAACCGAGTTCCAGTAACATCAGCTGGTCCTCGGTAGTTCCATTGGCTCTTGTACCTTCTGCTACCCATCCGGGTTCCAGTACCGTCAGCTGGTCCTCGGTAGTTCCATTTGCTCTTGTATCTTCTGCTACCCATCCGGGTTCCAGTACCGTCAGCTGGTTCTCGGCAGTGTCTTTGGCACGGGTACTCCCTCCTGCCCAGCCTGGTTCCAGCACGCCAGCTGTTTCCGGGTAGTGTCAACGTCACTTTGCCTCCAATGCGTTGTCCTGTCGTGTTGCGGTCGGGTTAGCCGACTCTATGGTGCCTGCAGTTTAGGTGACTCCTATGTGGGCTGCGGGATCTGGCAATGAAGGCTGGTTCCATAGTGCCAATAGGACAAGCACCCTCTGTAGGACTGTGGGTTTTGGTAACTGCGGCCGGCTCGCGGCCTTGAACTTTTTTTTTACATGGGTACCTTCTGCTACCCATCCGGGTTCCAGTACCGTCAGCTGGTTCTCGGCAGTGCCTTTGGATTAGGTGCCTCCTTCTCGGTATCCAAGTTCCACCAACGTCTGCTGGTCCTTGGTAGTGCTTTCTGGCACAGGTACCTCCTGCTTAGTAACCGAGTTCCAGTAACATCAGCTGGTCCTCGGTAGTTCCATTGGCTCTTGTACCTTCTGCTACCCATCCGGGTTCCAGTACCGTCAGCTGGTCCTCGGTAGTTCCATTTGCTCTTGTATCTTCTGCTACCCATCCGGGTTCCAGTACCGTCAGCTGGTTCTCGGCAGTGTCTTTGGCACGGGTACTCCCTCCTGCCCAGCCTGGTTCCAGCACGCCAGCTGTTTCCGGGTAGTGTCAACGTCACTTTGCCTCCAATGCGTTGTCCTGTCGTGTTGCGGTCGGGTTAGCCGACTCTATGGTGCCTGCAGTTTAGGTGACTCCTATGTGGGCTGCGGGATCTGGCAATGAAGGCTGGTTCCATAGTGCCAATAGGACAAGCACCCTCTGTAGGACTGTGGGTTTTGGTAACTGCGGCCGGCTCGCGGCCTTGAACTTTTTTTTTACATGGGTACCTTCTGCTACCCATCCGGGTTCCAGTACCGTCAGCTGGTTCTCGGCAGTGCCTTTGGATTAGGTGCCTCCTTCTCGGTATCCAAGTTCCACCAACGTCTGCTGGTCCTTGGTAGTGCTTTCTGGCACAGGTACCTCCTGCTTAGTAACCGAGTTCCAGTAACATCAGCTGGTCCTCGGTAGTTCCATTGGCTCTTGTACCTTCTGCTACCCATCCGGGTTCCAGTACCGTCAGCTGGTCCTCGGTAGTTCCATTTGCTCTTGTATCTTCTGCTACCCATCCGGGTTCCAGTACCGTCAGCTGGTTCTCGGCAGTGTCTTTGGCATGGGTACTCCCTCCTGCCCAGCCTGGTTCCAGCACGCCAGCTGTTTCCGGGTAGTGTCAACGTCACTTTGCCTCCAATGCGTTGTCCTGTCGTGTTGCGGTCGGGTTAGCCGACTCTATGGTGCCTGCAGTTTAGGTGACTCCTATGTGGGCTGCGGGATCTGGCAATGAAGGCTGGTTCCATAGTGCCAATAGGACAAGCACCCTCTGTAGGACTGTGGGTTTTGGTAACTGCGGCCGGCTCGCGGCCTTGAACTTTTTTTTTACATGGGTACCTTCTGCTACCCATCCGGGTTCCAGTACCGTCAGCTGGTTCTCGGCAGTGCCTTTGGATTAGGTGCCTCCTTCTCGGTATCCAAGTTCCACCAACGTCTGCTGGTCCTTGGTAGTGCTTTCTGGCACAGGTACCTCCTGCTTAGTAACCGAGTTCCAGTAACATCAGCTGGTCCTCGGTAGTTCCATTGGCTCTTGTACCTTCTGCTACCCATCCGGGTTCCAGTAACATCAGCTGGTCCTCGGTAGTTCCATTGGCTCTTGTACCTTCTGCTACCCATCCGGGTTCCAGTACCGTCAGCTGGTTCTCGGCAGTGCCTTTGGATTAGGTGCCTCCTTCTCGGTATCCAAGTTCCACCAACGTCTGCTGGTCCTTGGTAGTGCTTTCTGGCACAGGTACCTCCTGCTTAGTAACCGAGTTCCAGTAACATCAGCTGGTCCTCGGTAGTTCCATTGGCTCTTGTACCTTCTGCTACCCATCCGGGTTCCAGTACCGTCAGCTGGTCCTCGGTAGTTCCATTTGCTCTTGTATCTTCTGCTACCCATCCGGGTTCCAGTACCGTCAGCTGGTTCTCGGCAGTGTCTTTGGCACGGGTACTCCCTCCTGCCCAGCCTGGTTCCAGCACGCCAGCTGTTTCCGGGTAGTGTCAACGTCACTTTGCCTCCAATGCGTTGTCCTGTCGTGTTGCGGTCGGGTTAGCCGACTCTATGGTGCCTGCAGTTTAGGTGACTCCTATGTGGGCTGCGGGATCTGGCAATGAAGGCTGGTTCCATAGTGCCAATAGGACAAGCACCCTCTGTAGGACTGTGGGTTTTGGTAACTGCGGCCGGCTCGCGGCCTTGAACTTTTTTTTTACATGGGTACCTTCTGCTACCCATCCGGGTTCCAGTACCGTCAGCTGGTTCTCGGCAGTGCCTTTGGATTAGGTGCCTCCTTCTCGGTATCCAAGTTCCACCAACGTCTGCTGGTCCTTGGTAGTGCTTTCTGGCACAGGTACCTCCTGCTTAGTAACCGAGTTCCAGTAACATCAGCTGGTCCTCGGTAGTTCCATTGGCTCTTGTACCTTCTGCTACCCATCCGGGTTCCAGTACCGTCAGCTGGTCCTCGGTAGTTCCATTTGCTCTTGTATCTTCTGCTACCCATCCGGGTTCCAGTACCGTCAGCTGGTTCTCGGCAGTGTCTTTGGCACGGGTACTCCCTCCTGCCCAGCCTGGTTCCAGCACGCCAGCTGTTTCCGGGTAGTGTCAACGTCACTTTGCCTCCAATGCGTTGTCCTGTCGTGTTGCGGTCGGGTTAGCCGACTCTATGGTGCCTGCAGTTTAGGTGACTCCTATGTGGGCTGCGGGATCTGGCAATGAAGGCTGGTTCCATAGTGCCAATAGGACAAGCACCCTCTGTAGGACTGTGGGTTTTGGTAACTGCGGCCGGCTCGCGGCCTTGAACTTTTTTTTTACATGGGTACCTTCTGCTACCCATCCGGGTTCCAGTACCGTCAGCTGGTTCTCGGCAGTGCCTTTGGATTAGGTGCCTCCTTCTCGGTATCCAAGTTCCACCAACGTCTGCTGGTCCTTGGTAGTGCTTTCTGGCACAGGTACCTCCTGCTTAGTAACCGAGTTCCAGTAACATCAGCTGGTCCTCGGTAGTTCCATTGGCTCTTGTACCTTCTGCTACCCATCCGGGTTCCAGTACCGTCAGCTGGTCCTCGGTAGTTCCATTTGCTCTTGTATCTTCTGCTACCCATCCGGGTTCCAGTACCGTCAGCTGGTTCTCGGCAGTGTCTTTGGCACGGGTACTCCCTCCTGCCCAGCCTGGTTCCAGCACGCCAGCTGTTTCCGGGTAGTGTCAACGTCACTTTGCCTCCAATGCGTTGTCCTGTCGTGTTGCGGTCGGGTTAGCCGACTCTATGGTGCCTGCAGTTTAGGTGACTCCTATGTGGGCTGCGGGATCTGGCAATGAAGGCTGGTTCCATAGTGCCAATAGGACAAGCACCCTCTGTAGGACTGTGGGTTTTGGTAACTGCGGCCGGCTCGCGGCCTTGAACTTTTTTTTTACATGGGTACCTTCTGCTACCCATCCGGGTTCCAGTACCGTCAGCTGGTTCTCGGCAGTGCCTTTGGATTAGGTGCCTCCTTCTCGGTATCCAAGTTCCACCAACGTCTGCTGGTCCTTGGTAGTGCTTTCTGGCACAGGTACCTCCTGCTTAGTAACCGAGTTCCAGTAACATCAGCTGGTCCTCGGTAGTTCCATTGGCTCTTGTACCTTCTGCTACCCATCCGGGTTCCAGTACCGTCAGCTGGTCCTCGGTAGTTCCATTTGCTCTTGTATCTTCTGCTACCCATCCGGGTTCCAGTACCGTCAGCTGGTTCTCGGCAGTGTCTTTGGCACGGGTACTCCCTCCTGCCCAGCCTGGTTCCAGCACGCCAGCTGTTTCCGGGTAGTGTCAACGTCACTTTGCCTCCAATGCGTTGTCCTGTCGTGTTGCGGTCGGGTTAGCCGACTCTATGGTGCCTGCAGTTTAGGTGACTCCTATGTGGGCTGCGGGATCTGGCAATGAAGGCTGGTTCCATAGTGCCAATAGGACAAGCACCCTCTGTAGGACTGTGGGTTTTGGTAACTGCGGCCGGCTCGCGGCCTTGAACTTTTTTTTTACATGGGTACCTTCTGCTACCCATCCGGGTTCCAGTACCGTCAGCTGGTTCTCGGCAGTGCCTTTGGATTAGGTGCCTCCTTCTCGGTATCCAAGTTCCACCAACGTCTGCTGGTCCTTGGTAGTGCTTTCTGGCACAGGTACCTCCTGCTTAGTAACCGAGTTCCAGTAACATCAGCTGGTCCTCGGTAGTTCCATTGGCTCTTGTACCTTCTGCTACCCATCCGGGTTCCAGTAACATCAGCTGGTCCTCGGTAGTTCCATTGGCTCTTGTACCTTCTGCTACCCATCCGGGTTCCAGTACCGTCAGCTGGTTCTCGGCAGTGCCTTTGGATTAGGTGCCTCCTTCTCGGTATCCAAGTTCCACCAACGTCTGCTGGTCCTTGGTAGTGCTTTCTGGCACAGGTACCTCCTGCTTAGTAACCGAGTTCCAGTAACATCAGCTGGTCCTCGGTAGTTCCATTGGCTCTTGTACCTTCTGCTATCCATCCGGGTTCCAGTACCGTCAGCTGGTCCTCGGTAGTTCCTCAGCTTTCTTGTACCTTCTGCTACATTTCCAAGTTCAAGCTTTTTGAAATGGTTCTTGGTAATCACTCTGGATCTCCCTGACGAGGACCCTGAAGACGAGGACCCTGAAGACCAACCCTAAGAAGACGAGGACCCCGAAGACAATGACCCTGAAGACGAGGACCCTGAAGACCACCCCGAAGAAGACGAGGACCCTGAAGAACACCCCGAAGAAGACGAGGACCCTGAAGACCACCCCGAAGAAGACGAGGACCCCGAAGACGAGGACCCAGAAGACCAACCCGAAGAAGACGAGGACCCCGAAGACGAGGACCCCCGAAGACGACGACCCTGAAGACCACCCCGAAGAAGACCAAGAAGATGACCCTGAAGAAGTTGACCAAGAAGACAAAGAAGAGAAGACAAGCACCAAGATACAGAAAAACAAGAGACAGAAAACCAAGAAGCAGAAATACAAGAAGCTGCAGAACAAAAAGCGGAAGAACATTAAGCATAAGACTAAAAATCAGAGCAAAAGATAATATCTAAATTATAAGCAGAAGATGACTAAGCAGTGTATGGGGGTGAGTCCGTTCCTCCTCGTGGTGCCCCTGGAAAAGACCTGCTGCTGCAGGCCAAACTGAACGCGGACAAATCCTGTTGTAAATCTTTTGTGACGGGCAGAACGAAAGGTGTAATGTCCAACCTTTTATAGATAACAACTACAGGAATGCCTGTCACAAATAAGAATATGATGAAGAAGAAGAATATGAAGAAGATGAAGAAGTAGAATATGAAGAATGTAAAAAAAAGAATAATACGAAGAAGGTGAAGAAGAAGAAGGTGAAGAAGAAGTGGATGAAAAAGATGCTGAGGATGATGAAGGAGAAAGTGTGGGAGAAGTAAAAAAGAAGGTGAAGAGCATGGAAGTAGTGAAACATAAATATCTGACAAAATATAAAAATACTTAACATAGTTAATATTTCCGTAACTCAGAACATAATAAAAAAATATTAATTCCTGCTATTCCATTTGACTGGGCTAGACCTCTATGCCTTTATTGTCTCCCCCACCTCCCCCAATACATTCTACATTATTCTTAGTTGTTTTCCTTCATGTAGAAATAACCTACAAGGAAAGAAAGGGTTTATTTTAATTCCGATATTTATGTCCCATTGACTTGCATTGGTTTCCGGTATCGGAATCGGCGATATCCGATACTTTTTCGGTATCGGTCCGATCCAATCCGATCCGATATTTCCCGATATCGGAAGGTATCGCTCAACACTAGTTATGAGTTGTAGACAGATCACTTAAAATGTTAATTATTTACATTATATGTTACAATATAATATTGTGTAAATGAAACATCATCAAGCCATACAAATGGTGCGGTGTGCTTTGCAACTGCAAATATCACTTCACCACTGCCAGGAAAGTTTCTTGCCAAGCAGTGTTCAACATTGCTTACCACTGCCAGAAAAGTTTATTACAAAGTAGTGTTCTACCTTGCTTCCCAGAGCTGTTATCTTTTACAGATTTGTACTAAAAGTTGAGTGCATTCCTTGACTCTCCATAGCTCCTTTTTTCTAGTTGAAGCTTAACATTTTTTTTTCTTAACAAATATGACAACATTATTAGGTACTGGCAGATGTCTTACTATTGCTCATCTTAAACAGTTTTGCAAAATTGGATAAAAATGCACATATGCTGTCCCAGCATGAGTAAAATATCATAAATAACAAAGAGCAGTCAGGAAAAATACCATGCCCTTTGGGAGTTCACCATGCAGTGTCTCCATTGTGGAGAACGAAAGTGTCAAGACAGAAAGGGTTTTGATATGTTCCAATTAATATGAGCTACTGGGACACTGCTAACATATTCATGATTCCCTGAAGAGGACTAGGTCAGAAAAGTGCAAACCTCCATGCAGAAATTCCCAACTGTAAAATGTTGATGTGGACTTGGATGCGGTCTTCCCGTGGAAGGTAGAGTTTGGTAGAGCTTAATTATCGTCAGCCCTTTTCTTTCTATATCTCTGTGAATAGGTTTCACCTTCTTATTTGTAAAACCTTGAAATAGAACTAGCACATATGAAGAATTACTTTCTACTACCTTACTCGCTATGTACACATTAGGCAATAGAAAGGTTTTTAAATGATTAGGAAATCCGTTTTACATGTACACAAATGAAAACTCAAGTTCAAATGATTGAAAATACATTTTTAAGTTAATATTAAAATTTTCTGTTACTAGATTAAAGGAAAATAGTTTTCACTTAAAACTATTCCGAAAAAAAACAAACCAGTCTTACCCTAAGTCTTATAAATTTCAGTGATATCAATATGTTCAGAAAGGAAACATAAGTGATTGGAAATCAATTTCACCAGCTTTAGTGCAAATAAAAGCGACAGTAGGTGCACTGCAGACGCAACAGCAAGACAGCCCTCAAAAAAGGGAATGGTTTTGCAGGTTTTGGCCTCAGACAATTATTCTCTCTTTATTCTTCCTGATGTATTCTTCTCTAGTGCTGAGGGAAGAAAGTTTGATGTGTCTCCCAGTGGAGTTTCAAAAGCATGGTGCATATCAGGACATGGGCTGTCACATGAGGGAAACTGTACAAGGCCATAGAAGGGCAGAACTGGTATTTTCTCCATTGTGACAGGTGGAACAAGAAGAGCACTGCCAAAACCCTACAAAATGATCAACAACAGGCTCATGGTGTGCATATTTCAGATCAAACTGTCAGAAACACAAACCATGAAGGTGACATGTGGTCCTGATGACATGTCCTGGGACCTTTGTCCACAGCCCAGCCCCATGTATCTCTATTGGCATTTACCAGAGAACCCTAGAATTGACAGGTCCACCATTGGCGAACAATTCTCTTTAAAAATGAGCAAGTTCACACTAAGCCCAGGACAAAAATGAAGGTTATGGTGCATGCAAAATCATCCAGCATGACTAGTTTGTTGTTGGGTCAGTTTGTTGAGAAAGATCTTTGGAGGGTACAAACAAACCACCACGTCACCATCAGACCTTAAAAAGGCCTTAGATTACTCTTTGTGCTGGTCAATGACTGGCCTTATGTGGCCAGAGTTTGCAGGCAGTTTCTAAATTACAAAGGCATTGAGGCCATTGACTGGCCCTCATGTTCACCATACCAGAATCCAATTAATAACCTATAGAACATTATGTATGAGTTAATCCTACGCCTCCATGTAGTGCCACAGTTTTTTTCTTTTGGTTTTCAAGGTGATTTCAAATATTTGCCTCAATTGTTTTAGGATTTTGGTTTACATTAACTGTTGATATGCCATTTTATTCTCTAAAGTTACACAATTTATATCAGTAATGACTTTCACCTTTTGAGCTGTGTATTTTTCCAAAAGAAGACATTCATTTTTTTTTAGACTAAGATAAATCTAATGTATTCTGATGATAACTCAATATACCCATATATTGGCACTAATACTGAATAAAGGAATTATTTCAGATGTTATCTCCTTATAAGTAATATTTAGTTTCAATTGGAAGTTGTAGTAAATAACATCTGCATAGTCCCAATTAAAATTTTGGAAATTGACTTTAAAGGCGTTGCCAACTTTCAAATTACTTTTAGATGTGTTCACAGCATGATTATAAAAAATATAAGAAAATATGCTTATCTTAGGTGTCCAATTTCCTAAGAGATTTTGTAACTCTGCATCTGAAACTATATTTTATACAAGACAGAATTTCATGTTATGGCATGTGATTAGAGCTGTGTCTGAATAGTGATGACCAAGTGCTCATTTCAGTTGCTAAGTCAGACCCCTTCTTCAACAATGCTTTTTTATACAGGGTTCTCAAGCTGTAGTGAGAATTAAGCAAGTAACACAATGCTTAGATTTTTTTCTATGATTTTTCCCACAAGTATCATTAATTTTCAATATAGACTGGAAATATGTTTTTAATTTGCCTAATGTATGAAGCATTAAAACTTAATGGTTCAACATTTTAGGGTTATGTCTCATGTAAACAGCAAGCTATGTACTCGAAAACTCTTTTTTTGCCAGATGTTTGATCTATAGTCTTGCTGATTGAACATGACTGGCCACACTTTTAAAACTCAAGAAAGTTTCATTGAGAAGGAAGAATATAAAAATGTGATAATCTGTACATATTATATAATACTATAAAACATTATGCTGCGACTTAAGCACAACATACCGAATCAAAATTCACTTAGGTGGGTGGAAAGTATTGGCAGAGGTCCCGTTTTCCCTGGCTAATTTAAATAATCCCAAATGTAATTAAAATTCTGTAACATCAATGCAAGTTTTGCAGGGTGAGCTGAATTTAGACAGATAAAAATGAACACGACATTTGAAAATCTCAGTTGTGTTTTCCCAATTGTTTTTAGGTACCTAATAAATAGGTACAGTTAGGACACATTTGCACATAATTAATGATTTTATTGAAACGCACATTCATGTCTCACAGGTGCAATTTCCCATAATACCAGGATAGAGTAGCCAATTCATAATCAGCCTTTTAAAATGTATTCATAGAAGCATATCTCTTGCCGCACCACAAGCTGCCAATAAAAATTATTTGTACTGCTCGCTCTATTCATACTGTGTGAGGTTTGTACAATAGAAAAATGCTAGTTGTCGATATCAAAAAGCTGATGATGGAATGCTCCGGAGTAAAATATTCTAAAGTTAAATTATGAGGGGATGGTTTTTGGAAGACAGAGTACTGTCTGCTTTTGGTCTGAATCTTCCATTTTTATGAATAGAAAAAATATAAAGGATTGTTCTACTCAAAGAGATTTTGAAGCCAAATCTCTACATCACAGACAGCATATAAGTTCTCCTGGCAAATCATCAGGATCTCATATACACCAACCATTTAGAAGAAATAAATACATGCTGGAGAACTACTAGTGTTTAAAAATATGTCTACGAATGCTACTTCTGTTGGTTGGATACAAAGCGATACAAAGCCTGGAACGGGATTCAAGAAAAGTGCAAAACTCCAATGGGTGCTCCTCTTGCTAGAAACTGTGTTTCACTGAGTCACCCCTAGTATCGGGAAATGGAATGGCAACCCAGTTCATTTCCATTGGGTAAAACTCACATCTGGGTAAAACACATAATCAGTAATTAAACAATGTAGCAAAAATGAATTTCTATAATGTAAAAGATGGTATCTGGTCATTGCACATGATGGGCTACACATGAGCTCACGGTTACCTTTCCAAGAAGGACTCACTATATAAATTGAATATACTTTCACACAGAAATATATCGAAACAACAACTAACAGACTTACAAAACTATTTTTTAAAGCTGGTCATCTTATTTTGTGATATCCCGAGCCAAGTAGAAATGTAAGGACGGACAACCAGCTGACCCGTGGCAACATGTTTGCTGATCGATGGTCATGTAATAACCTCTTTAGACATGCAGACTGCACTTCAGATGCACACAGAATGATCAGTAATAGATTGACTTATCCGCATAGGTTGAAATTTTTCTCAGCAGTGCAGATCATTTCACCAGAGGTACAAGCGTTTCACTGATTCGTAGAGTGATTGGCATCTCATTTATACTGCATGATTATTGAGAAATCTAGGAAAGATTTTTCACTGTAATCGTGCAATATAAATTGATCTTATATATCTGGTATTGAAGGCTGAATGTGTCTACGACTGGGGTCACACGACCGTTTTCTCCACATCTGAGAAAATCAGTACGATTACGTCAATCACACTCTGATAAGACTGTAATCAGAGCTTGATCATAGTGTGATCCGAGGTTGAAGAGCAAAATACGTTTTTTATGTCATCTGGTTTGTTTCCTCGGATCCATACAGTTGAATAGGCGAGTGCCATCCGATACTCGGAGGCAAATCGTGCATGCTCGACTGACTTGGTCTAAGGAAAAAATCGGACATCTACACACAGCCGCATAGAATAACATGGGGACAAGTGCTATCAGTCAAAATGGCGAATAGCACTTGTCAGAGTCATACAATCGTCTGCACAAGCCTTAACTGTGATAAATCTATGCTGCCTTCACTCGGGGGCACAGAATCTAAATATGTACTGCTTCTCTTTCAATATCTAAAAAGGATGCAATGCTGTTTCTAAATTTCTTTTATTGGTGCCTGCAAGCAATCTGAATTTGGTCATTTAACCTTATATCTGTACAAGGAATTTATACTCATGATACAGTCACCATATAAATATATTATAATTTATAGTTAATCAGCACAGAATGTCACAACATTAAAAGGTTAATAAATACTTGAAAGAGTAACCATTGTTTTAATTTTCATTTCATCAATTAACAGTACACATGAAAATAAGAAAATTATGTAATATACTGTATCTCATCAGAGAAATCTGGTTTCTCTACTTGGACTGATGAATGATGCTCAAAATTTCTCAATTTCGGGAAGAATCTGTATTCAGAGAATTCAGATTGTTACATTACTGAGATAGGAGATGGCAGGTGCTGCTGATAAGATTCTATGTAGAGAGGAGAAAGGAGGAGAAGGGAGGAGTTAGAGGCAGAGCTCCTCCCCCCTCACATTTACATATAACCTTATCAGTAGCACCTGCCATCTCCTATCTCAGTAATGTAACAATCTGCCTTCTCTGAATACAGATTTGACCATAAATTGAGAATTTTGAGAATGAATGATCTGTCCAAGTAGAGAAAAAGCACATTTTTCTGATAAGATATATTACAAAGTTCCTTACGTTAATGTGTACTGTTGATTTATAAAATAAAAATGAAAATGACCATTATGCTTTAAGATTAAGACAACACAAAAATATGCCTCATAATTTGCATTTTCCTTACTAGAATATTTGTGCACTGATATGAATCTAAAAAAAGTAAAAAACTGGAACATGTTTTTACAAGTTTTAAAGATATAAATTTCCAAATACTCTACATGATAAATAATATTCCAATAATGAATCCCTGAATTTCCTTGCACATCTTTTTTAGCCGCTTTGTGATGGACTTTTCATCCTAGTAAATGTCTCTATAGTAAAATGATACTATACATGGAGAATAAAAGATGTTCTACAAATACACAATGTCCAAGGCTGCAGAAACATAACGTGTCTTATCCTTCTTCCTTTATGTGAACGTTAATGACAGGATCAATGTGAGGAGTTAACACAACCAGCATAAAATATTCCCTAATGCATTGACAGTTTGTCCTTCGTTACAAAAACATCCTTTACTTTATTTGTGCCAGAAAGACAGCTGCAGTTTAGAAGAAAAGTCTCAGCAGGGACATAACAGCTGCTACGGAGTTGACCAGTCATGCCCATATTTTTTGGTGTCAGCTTCGCTTGGCAAGGACGACACATTTAACAACCAATGCAATTTGCGATTTCCAGTCAACACATAAATTGAGATTTCTGCAAACCTCCCGTTCTCAGCTGATTTTTGCAATGACCTCTCGGCTCTTTTGACTGCTGACATTTGAACTCTAAGAGATGTAGATGCTGTGAGTCTATCTTTAAAAGATTAGTTCAGCTCCATATTCGGTGTAACCGTTATTCAGATTCTCTGGGTTAATTATTCTAACTTGACCTATACGCAGATCTCACCATGATTCTTGTACATATCATTTTAATGTTCAGTGCACAGGGCAGTTTTTACTATGAGTGTTTCATCAGTGATTTTCATGTATCAAAAAAAATTACCATGCTTCTCCTAAACAATGTTAATCACGGACAGCTCATGGATTGCGCACTGATGCCATTTGTGTGCTGGGTAATTTTCACATACCTCTAGACTTGCAAGGGTAATTGTCATTCATGACACTGATAAAAAACGGACATGTCTCAATGATTATTTTGCGGACACATGGTCCACAAAAAGAGCACAGACATGTGACTAGCCTCAAAGACTATTATAGAAATGCTCTATACATGAAAACCGTATATAGAACACGTCTGGATGAGGCCTATATCTGTTTTTAATTAGTTCTGGATCCTACCTGCCCTATAAATTTTAAGACTTTTAGCCCATGAGACGTATGTCTGATAGGAAAAGTTAGGGTCCCATCTGAAAAGGTCACCTTGTTGTGGCTGATGGGCACACACACATATCCGCTAATGTACTAGGTATGTCAGTTTTTAAAGTAGATTTTATATAGCAGTAATGCAGTTTAAATTTCATATATTCAATATTTGCAAATATCTTGGCGCAGACAATTTGCTGCTGTATTTTTTGCTTTGAATAAAATGCTTAAGCCACCAGGTGGCATCTGGTGATAGAAAGAATGTTATAACTAATGTCTCTGGACAGCGCAGGCTCAGTCCTTCCAGGGATAAGTCTGGCTGAGCCCTGTGTTCTGCTTCAGGCTAATGTGTGGGCTGTCCAGCAGCCCAGCAGGGGGGAATCATCTCACTGCTGATTATTTTTTTATATCTATCGCTATCTATCTATCTATTATGTAAGAAAAGCAGGCAGCACTCCAAAAACTATATGTGAAAAAAGTGGACTTTATTAGCCAATCTGGTGTGGCAACATTTCGGGTGTGAACAGCCTTTCTCAAGCCTTTCACAGCTGAAACATTGACACACCAGATGGGCTAATAAAGTCCACTTTTTCACGTATAATTTGTGGAGTGCTGCCTGCTTTTCTTACATAATATTTATATGACAACAGGATAGTTGTTTGGGAGGCCTTGCACCCATTTTTGTTTGTTTGGTGCTGTTGCGGTATTATCTATCTATCTATCTATCTATCTATCTATCTATCTATCTATCTATCTATCTATCTATCTATCTATCTATCTGTCTGTCTGTCTATCATACATTATTAGGACAAAAGTAACATTCAATTCCATGAATATCCATGTCAAAACCATCAGCAATATTATTAACTTGGCTCTCCACAAGATTTTAGAATATTTTTGTGAGCTATTTTGCACATACAGCCTTATGAGTATTTATGGTCAAGAAACTATAGCTTAAAATCTGTTTTTCAATTCATCCCAAGGAAGTTTAATGCGATTAAAGTCAGGACTCTGTGCAAGACTTGAATTCCTTCTATTCAAACTCCTCAAACCCCGTATTTATGGAGGTTACTTTGTGCACAGTAGCATAGTCATGCTGGGACATGAAAACGCCTTTCCCAAATATTTGCCAAGCTGAAACCTTACAATTGTGTAACTTGCCTTTGAAAAATGCTGCAGAAATAACATTGTGATAAAGTAAAGATAAAGCAGTTGTGCAAAATTTGACCTTTATTGATGTGAATAGAGTACAATGCAAACGGGGAATTAAAATGCCATGGTCATGAAGATAAAATCAACACGTTTCAGGTGATTTCCGTGGAGCTGGATCTCTTCTCTTTTGCATTCATCCATGCCTGAGGCACAGACGTTTCCTCTGCTCCGGATCTTCACTAATAGCTTTCCCTTTTCTAGACAACAGTTGTACTTATTTTTTTTACTTTAGTAACAGTGAAGATTGCATTTTAGTATCAATAATAGAAAGTGTACTTTAGCCAACATGAGTTGAAGATAACCACCCACTATAGCTTTAGTTAATAAACATCACCATATCTACCTAGTAACCACTTTATATCATATATGATGTATTTAGACACCTTCAATGAGCATTGTTAATTTGATACTCAATATCCCAAGTACAAATAACATTATGGTTATTCTAATAAAAGATGTAAGTTCTTTACAGAACTTTTTTTAGGCCACATTCACACGTTCAGTATTTGGTCAGTATTCTACATCAGTATTTTTAAGCCAAAATCAGGAGTGGTGATGAATACAGACGTGGTGACGTGTTTCTATTATATTTTTCCTCTGATTGTTCCACTCCTGATTTTGGATTACAAATACTGATGTAAAATACTGACCAAATACTGAACGTGTGAACGTGGCCTTATACTCCCAATGCTTTTTTTATTAACTGTACGTTAATCAAAATTGACATATTCGGTTCATACAGACTTTTACTGCTTAAGATTTATTTGAAATGGTTTAATGCATTGCCAGTCAAAAACTGTATCTCAAAGTGACATGTCTTTCACTTCAACTTGGAGTTTAAATTGGCAACTTGTCATTTTTAAGGATGCATCAAGAAATTTTACCCTTTTAAAAATTAAAATGTCCCGGTGGGAAGAGAAACATCTTTGTGTGTTAGAACCAATTTATTGTGTCACAAGTAACGAAAGAAATGCATTATCTTGCTTTGTCCCTTTGTGCAATACATGCAATGACAGTTGTACTTCTACATAATCAAATATAGTACATTCTAAATACAATTAAAATTACAGTGTTTTATTTAAAATCACGTTAGTACCATTCATAGTTTCACGCTTTGAAAACTTCATATTGCTCAAAATGCAATGCAAACTGGCTGTCATTTTGCTTATATGCTTTGCTTTGTCACTATGACTGATTATAATATAGCAGATTATAATATGGGGGTTTAGGTAACCCCTGAGTTCCAAGGATGCACATAGTCATCTGTCATTATAGTCGCCCTTCATTGTAAAAGACAAATTAAAGTGGACAGAAAAATATGATGGTGGTAGTGTGATGGTCTGGGGCTGTTTTGCTGCATCAGGACCTGGAAGACTTGCTGTGGTAAATGGAACCATGAATTCTGCTGTCTACCAAAAAATCCTGAAAGAGAATGTCCAGCCACCTGTTCGGCACCTGAAGCTGAAGTGCACTTGGGTTATGCAGCAGGACAATGATCCAAAACACACCAGCAAGTCCACCTCTGAATGGCTTAAGAAAAACAAAATTAAGACTTTGGAGTGGCCTAGTCAAAGTCCTGACCTTAATCCAATTGGGATGCTGTGGCAAGATCTTAAAACGGCGGTTCATGCTCAGAAACCCTCCAATGTGGCTGAATTATCACAATTTTGCAAAGATGAGTGGGCCCTAATTCCTACAGAGGAGTGTTGTAAAATACTAATTTCCAGTAATCACAAATGTTTGACTGCAGTTGTTGCTGCTAAGGTTGGTCCAACCATTTATTAGGTTTAAGGGGCAATCACTTTTTCACACAGGGCCCTGAATGGTTTGGATTTCTTTTTCCCTTAATAATAAAGACCTTCATTTAAAAACTGCATTTTGAGTTTATTTGTGCTATCTTTGTCTAATATTCAAATTTGTTTTGCGATCTGAAACATTTAAGTGTGACAAATGACGCGCCCCCTGGGCCAGTGCTGTTAGGGATACCCAGAGCCGGATCAGATGGGGGTTGTAGTCTCCGAGTGGCTGTGACCCGGTCCGTGCCCAGGGTGTCAAACTCAGTGTGCGGCAGTCCTTGCAGATGTTATTGATGTTCTTTAGTGTCGACTACGCCACCCGTTGATTTGCGGTCAATATGGCCGCCGCTGCAGCAGGGTCCGCTGAGGCTGGTGGTGTGTGTGCAGCTTCTGGTAGTATAACCCCCAACGGGAGGGGTATAGCCTCAGGGGGTCAGTTGTAGAGGGTGGTGGTTGTGGTGGTGCAGTGAGGGTGGTAATAAGACTCAGAGTCGGGCTGTGCAGTTCAGGGTTTTTACTTACTGCTGTTGTGCTGGTCACTCCGGCCTTGAGTGACCGCCCGAGCCGTGCTGCGTCCACCAGGTCCTGGACTCGGCCAACCCCCAGGTAATTCTGGAGCGTGATCCTGAGCTCCCTCTCTGACGTTCCTTTTCTCTGGCCTTCCCCACCAGGGATCCACTTATGTCCGGCTCCCTCGGGCCTCTTGTTGGTAAAACCCTTGTCTCTGGGTTCCCTGACCCTATACTTGGTGTGCCTTCGCAGTGGATTTAGTGGGGGGGTCGTGGCAGATCCTGCCCACAACCTCCGGTCTCTGGCTGAGGATTAGTGCCCTCCACCAGCTTGGGATCCGGTACCCTTGTGCCAACCCTTCACCCTTCTGGTTGTATTTGGGCTCTTGGGGTTCCCTCTTCTTCCCCTCTGGGTCCTTTTCTTCTCCTCTCTCTCTTCTTTCAGGACTGCTTGACCCTCTACAAAAGACTGACTGGTAACTGTCTGCCTGTCTGACCCTGATTTAAGATGGTTCCCACCTTATATACTCCCTCTATGTGTGAGCTCAGGTGACCAGCACCCAATGAGCTCCTAGCATTACCCAGACTGCTCCCCCTATCTGCCCCTACACTACTGGGATGTTCCACCCCCCTCCCACTCCAGCCAGGGACAGACACTGTCGTACCTGCACATATACCTAGTGGGAGTACCATTGATCTGTCCCCCGGAAATGGGATGTATGTAGTGCATGCAGCCTACTGAGCTCAGTTCCACACTCCATCCTTACCCGGGAGTGGAATATCACACCTCTGGCTTGAGGTGCAATACCCCTGTAGCAGCCGAATCCTCAGGGTGCTACATTCCCCCCTGGTAAATCACAGCACGTCCTCGGGCTGTAAGAGAATAAAAACATCAAACATACAAATTTTCATAACAACAATAACATATAAAACATTATATATATATTAACACTCTTGCTCCTCCGGCCACGGTGCGACTTGTGACCGGGTAAAGTGCGACAGTCTCTTGTAGAAAAACGGTTTCCTTATAAAACCAGTAGGGGGCGCCTTAGAAAGCGCAACTATATACAGGGGGAAAGTGGCCGCTCTCAGTCCTCGGCCAGGTATAAGGAAGGAATGACCGCTCTCAGTCCTCGGTCAGTGGGATTAAGGGACACACGGGTTAACAGTTCAATCTGCTGGTCCCAACGGGGACTATATTTTAACTAGCAACAGTAACAGTTCACTGTACCCCGACGGGTAACTATTTACAGTCTCTTTACCGTACTTTAACGACGGCGTCCTCCTGCTCCTTCTTTGTCTTCAGACCCGTCCGGGTCCTCTTGCTCCTCCTCACACCGCAGCTCCTCCTCCGTCAGGCGATGCACATGGAGGGCGTAGGGTCCTTTGGCACACTTGTGCCGGGTGAACGTGACCTCGTCCCCTACGTACAGGTCACGACCTCTGTGTCCCTCCGGCAGATGGCTTTCTACGTCTCTGCGGGTTACAAAGACGTCGCCGGGGGTATGATGGTCTCTTATGAAGCCCCACCCATGCTGCAGGTTGAATTTAATCACAGTCCCGGTGGTACGGGGACCATGAGCTGCACGGGGGTTCCTCCTGGTCCGGCTCTTCTGCCCTGCGCTCTGTTCCTGCAGCCGCTGCTCACGGATCCGCCTCTCTTTCCGCTCTTGCTCGAAGGCTGCCAACTGCTGGCGGCAGCACTCCACTCGCTCTGCTGCGGCTGCCCGCGTTTCTTGAGTGAGCCCCATGGGGTCTCCTCCGGTGGGGTCCCACTCGAGTTGTGCTTCTTCTAGCGGGAGCGGGGTTCTCCTGACGGGCTTCGGAGCCGGAATCAGGGGCTCGCACAGGGGCCTTGCTCTTTGGAGTTCCAGTTGGTAGTACTCCTGGGGCCATACAAAGGGCTGCCCATCCGGGCACGTGTGCTGGGCAAATAGATCTTCGCCCAGGTGCGGCACTCGAGATGTTGAGGGCGCGTTGATGGTAGCGGCGCCCGGGTTGACCAGGCCTTGCGACCAGGCTTGGGGCACCCTAAAGGTAAAGGGCACCGTAAGGACGGCGGCGCCCGGGGGTACTCGGCCCTGCGACCAGGCCGGTGGCTCCGCGGAGGTAGGGGGCGCTGTTGGAATTGCGGCGCCCGGAGGTACTAGACCTTGCGACCAGGCCGATGGTATTTCCTGTTTCGCCGCGCTCAGGGTCGAGGCGTGTGACGTCACAGGGGTCGCGGCCGCGGCTTCTACTTGAGGCCTAGTCCGGCACGGTGACGATGCAGCGACGGGCACGGCAGGGGGAATTTCGGGCTCTGCGACGGGGAGCTGGGGCAGGCTCACGGTTTCTCGGCTCGGGGTAGTGACGTCCCCTTTACCTGCCTCCAGTTGTCCAGCTCCCTTCTCGGCGCCGTCTCCGGCCTTCACTCCTCCTGCACCATCCTCAGAGGCGGTCTGTCTCCTCGTCTCGGGTGGCGTGCTCCGCTGACGGATTCCGGTCTGCTGGGCCATCTCACGGCTCCACTCCGTCAGCGTGTCTTGCTGCACCTGGGCCATCCTCCGTGCGAGGCCCTCCAGCGCGGTCTGTGCACACTCCCGGTCTCGGGGGAGCTGTGCTAGGATCTCCACTAAGCCTAGTGGGGTTGTTGCTTGCAGCAGGCTCCTGACCACTGGGTCGGTGCTGCCTGTCTCTCCCTCCATCTCCGGGTACGCTTTCTCTGGACTCCTCTCCAGACTTCTTGTCTCCGGGTGCGCTCTCTCCAGACTCCTCCAGGCTGCACCCATCTTCCCTCTTTTGTTCTGTCTCCTCCCACATTGAAGGTGGTCCCGGGGCAACTTTGTGATTGTCAGTTCCAGGGGCAGTTCTCTCACGCTGATGGACATCTCCAGCATCACAGTCTCTGTTGGTGGGGGCGGTTTCCGCTTTTCGCGCCATTCCTTGACCTGGCCCACGATGGGAGGTGACCTCTTGCCACCCTCTGGCACGCCCATAATGGCGTCTGCTCTTCCAAGGCGGGAAATCTTTGGAAATGGCGGGAATCGTCTCCCAGTGGCGGGAAACTCCATGGATGGCGGGAAAAAGCTGCAAATGGCGGACAACCGGCGGGAAACGACCTGTGATGGGGTCCGTTGGCGGGGACCCTCCGGAACCGGCGGGAGACTTCTTTTTGAGGTAACGGTGAACTTTTCTTCAGGCACGCAGTACCCGGTGGTTGCGGGCACGAAATCCTGCCGACTACGCCAAAGTTGACGCGCCCCCTGGGCCAGTGCTGTTAGGGATACCCGGAGCCGGATCAGATGGGGGTTGTAGTCTCCGAGTGGCTGTGACCCGGTCCGTGCCCAGGGTGTCAAACTCAGTGTGCGGCAGTCCTTGCAGATGTTATTGATGTTCTTTAGTGTCGACTACGCCACCCGTTGATTTGCGGTCAATACGGCCGCCGCTGAAGCAGGGTCCGCTGAGGCTGGTGGTGTGTGTGCAGCTTCTGGTAGTATAACCCCCAACGGGAGGGGTATAGCCTCAGGGGGTCAGTTGTAGAGGGTGGTGGTTGTGGTGGTGCAGTGAGGGTGGTAATAAGACTCAGAGTCGGGCTGTGCAGTTCAGGGTTTTTACTTACTGCTGTTGTGCTGGTCACTCCGGCCTTGAGTGACCGCCCGAGCCGTGCTGCGTCCACCAGGTCCTGGACTCGGCCAACCCCCAGGTAATTCTGGAGCGTGATCCTGAGCTCCCTCTCTGACGTTCCTTTTCTCTGGCCTTCCCCACCAGGGATCCACTTATGTCCGGCTCCCTCGGGCCTCTTGTTGGTAAAACCCTTGTCTCTGGGTTCCCTGACCCTATACTTGGTGTGCCTTCGCAGTGGATTTAGTGGGGGGGTCGTGGCAGATCCTGCCCACAACCTCCGGTCTCTGGCTGAGGATTAGTGCCCTCCACCAGCTTGGGATCCGGTACCCTTGTGCCAACCCTTCACCCTTCTGGTTGTATTTGGGCTCTTGGGGTTCCCTCTTCTTCCCCTCTGGGTCCTTTTCTTCTCCTCTCTCTCTTCTTTCAGGACTGCTTGACCCTCTACAAAAGACTGACTGGTAACTGTCTGCCTGTCTGACCCTGATCTAAGATGGTTCCCACCTTATATACTCCCTCTATGTGTGAGCTCAGGTGACCAGCACCCAATGAGCTCCTAGCATTACCCAGACTGCTCCCCCTATCTGCCCCTACACTACTGGGATGTTCCACCCCCCTCCCACTCCAGCCAGGGACAGACACTGTCGTACCTGCACATATACCTAGTGGTAGTACCATTGATCTGTCCCCCGGAAATGGGATGTATGTAGTGCATGCAGCCTACTGAGCTCAGTTCCACACTCCATCCTTACCCGGGAGTGGAATATCACACCTCTGGCTTGAGGTGCAATACCCCTGTAGCAGCCGAATCCTCAGGGTGCTACACAAACATGCAGAAGAATAAGAAATCAGGAAGGTGGCAAACACCACTGTATACATTTGTGCTTTCATCTAAGGGCAGTCTGTATGCAGGGAAGCGACAATTATGGCAAAAAACGTCAACCTTGGTTTCATAAGACCGTAAGAAGTTATCCCACATGATTTTGGCAGACTTAATAATAATAATAATCTTTTTATTTATATAGTGCCAACATATTCCACAACTCTTTACAATTCAGACAATTTACAGACATTAGCTGCACTGTCCCCATTGGGGCTCACAATCTCATTTCCCTGTCAGTATGTCTTTAGAGTGTGGGAGGAAACCGGAGAACCCAGAGTAAACCCACACAAACACAGGGATAACATACAAACTCCTTGCAGATGTTGTCCTTGGTGGGACTTGAACCCAGGACCCTAGTGCTGCAAGGCTGCAGTGCTAACCACTAAGCCACAATAGTGCCTGATGGAAGGTTTGGCAAAACATGGCCGGGCTTGGATGTTTTTTTTGTAAAAAGGCTTCCATATTGGCATCCTAATCTACAGGTCAAGCATATGAAGAATACAGGACAGTTTTTTCACATACAGTACACAACCAGCACCAGTTAGAAATTCCTGCAGCTCCATTAATTTTGCTGTAGGCCTCTTCTCAGCCTCCCAGATAAATTTTCTTCTTGTCTTTTCATCAATTTTTGAGGGATGTCCAGTTCAAAGTAATGTCACTTGTGGCAAAACTAAGACATTCCTTTATGGCCATTTTCACAGTGTTCCATGGTGTAAAATATAATTGTGATGAACGTATTCACACTCACACCAGGGAAATGCTGAATCTACACCCAACTGGTCCCTGTACAGACTAGAAAGGCCCTAGCCACACAACTAAAAAACCCCACCTTGGACCTTTCTTCCTAAAAGGCCATCGAGTGGTTTCTCATACCTCCTGAGGTACCAGAGGGGAAGCTGCAACACACTACCAGCAAGGGAAAAGGAAAGTGTGAGGAGAGATACAAGAACCCAAGGTGAGAAACTAAGACACATTCGAGTAAGGTGGAGGGGGTGAAGGTTAAGGAGTACCAAAAATAAGTAACAAGAAAGACCTCCCAAGAACTTAACAGTGGTAAAAGGAAAAGGTTCTGGGATTTAAAGCAAACCATTTTGCATCAGGAATACAACAGGAGTTTACCCAGCAAGGCAAACCCTTAAGATAAAGAGATGGAACTCCTAAGCATGTGTGCTGCCCGGGACCAGGTGGGGGGAGCACTGCCCGGGACCCACGCGCCTGCATCCAGCACTACACCACTCCAGACCAGCAGACGGGGCACTTGATCATGGTTGGGCCCTGTCCCTGGTTGGAGGGGGGGGGCCAAGGAGAGGGAACCGTGTGGTGGGTGTGGGTGGAGGAGGCGGCAAAGAGGAGCACCCTAGCAGAGGGTATGGGAAGAAGGGGAACCTTCTAGAAGGGGTTCAGCCAGGGCTGTAAGCCCAGGAGGGAGGTCCTGCTAGTGACAGGTCCAGACAGGAGGGTGCCCAGAGTAATGGGCCCAGAAGAAGGAAGAAGAGACAGAGGGGGTCTCAGGGGCACGGGAGCGTGGATGCTCTCCATGGGACCCGCATCCACCCGACTGCTATCAAGTGGAGGGACCAGGCCGCAGAAGGGGACTGGCCCCAGACTAGTGAAGAACAACCAGGCTCAGCTAGCCAACCGGAGGCCGCAGCATTTTCAAGGTGTTGCAGCCGAAATCCACAATTATATCGCCGAAAAGTTGGCCACATAGGGTCCAGGGGACTGAGAGTAAGTCGCCCGACAAGGCCCGAGGCTACTGGCTTGGGACACTGATTGTGAAGTGCAGGCAGGAGTGAGAGCCAGCGCAGGGAGACTGCCAGAGAGGCACATAAGAAGGGGATCCTGACTAAGTGTACCTGAACTGCCTGGCAGTTGGCTGGATCCCTTCCTTGGAGAACACAGGACGACGTGGGCGGTTATAACCGGCTGCAGCGGTAACCTGGAACTGCCTAATAACTGCGAGTACAGTCTGAAGACTGAAGAAAGAGCCATAGCTCAATAGTCAGAAGAACTGACCACAAAGGAACAGGTGACCGGAAAAAATCCCCTAACTGGGCCATGACAATACCCCCCTTCTATGAGGGGCCACCTCAGAAGCCCCCATTGCTCAATGTCACAGATAAAACTCCCTCACTAGGTGATCAGCATGAAGATACTCTGAGTCAAACCAGGAGTTATCTTCAGGACCATGACCCACCTGACATGAGCAAATCACTCAAACTTATACTCCCGATGCTCCTCCAAATCCATCTAAATTATGTCTTGAGGAACAGTTGTTCCCTCAAATATTTTTAAAAGGGAAGAATGGAAAGTATAATTGATCCTCCAGTCAATAGGAAGTTGCAACTTTACCGTCACAGGATTTAAAATTTTAACAATTGTATAAGGCCCTACAAATTTAGTGGCAAACTTCCTAGCTATGACCTATAAGCATAGATTTTTTAAGGACAACCATACAAAATCCCCCACCCTAAAGACAGGAGCCATTTTACATCTGCGGATATCATCTCTTTTGGCCCGGTCACTAGCAACCAAAAGACTCTTAAATATAAATGTAAATATAATGGATATCTGAAATATGCATAAATAGACACTGCCACAATACGTCCCTTACCCCGACCTTCAAAGCACCCACCTCCACTATGAATGGCTCTTGGAGATTGGGTTGGATTAGGACTGGAGCAGACATGAAACACTTTTTACATTTTTTAACCCCTTAACCTCCCAAGCCAGTATTCACATTCATGACCAGGCTAAATTTTACGATTCTGATCAGTGTCACTTTATATGTTAATAACACTGGAACGCTTCAATGGATCCCAGTGATTCTGAGAGTGCATTTTTGTGACATATTGAACTTCATGATAGTGGTAAAATTCGATATGGTTCTTGTTTATTTGTGAAAATATTGGAAACTTAGTGAAAATTTAGAACATTTTGCAATTTTCAAACTTTTAATTCTTATGCCCTTAAACCAGAGAGTTATGTCATACAAAATAGTTAATAAATAATATTTACCACATGTCTACATTACATCTGCATCATTTTTTAACAGTTTTTTTTGTTAGGAAGATAAAAGGGTTAAAAGATGATCATCAATTTCAAATTTTTTTCAACAAAATTTACAAAACCATTTTTTTAGAGACCGCATCCCATTTGAAGTGACAGAAAATACACAAAAGTGACACCATTTTAAAAACTGCACCCCTCAAAGTGCTCAAAACCACATTCAAGAAGTTTATTAACCCTTCAGGTGCTTCACAAGAATTAAAATTAAAAAACTACTGTTTGGGCACACGGCAGGGCTCGGAAGGGAAGGAGAACCGTTTGACTTTTTGAATGCAAAATTAGCTGGAATTGAGAGCGGAAGCCATAACATGTTTGGAGAGCCCCTGATGTGCCTAAACAGTGGAAACCCCACACAGATGACCCCATTTTGGAAACTAGACCCCTCAATGATTATATCTAGATGTGTGGTGAGTGCCTTGAACCCACAGGTACTTCACAGAATTTTACAACGTTAAACTGTGAAAATGAAAAAATATATATTTTTTCCACAAAAATGTTGCTTTAGTCTTTTCATTTTCACAAAAATAGCAAGAGAACATGGAACCCAAAATTTTCTGTGCAATTTCTACTGAGTACAAGAATACGCCATATGTGGTCAAAAACTTATTTTGAAGCATAGTGCAAAGATCAGAAGGGATGAAACGTCATATTGGAGTTCTGATTTTTCTGGAATGGTTTGAGGGTGCATGTCACATTGATAGAGCCCCTGAGGTGCCAGAACAGCAGAAACTCCCCATAAGTGACCTCATTTAAAAACTACACCTCTCAATATATTCATCTATTCATCTAGGGAAGCAGTGAGCATGGTGATTTAACATGTGCCTCTCAGAATTTTATACCATTGGGCAGTGAAAAAAGAATAATTTCATTTTTACCACTATAATATTGTTTTAGCCTCAAGTTTATAATTTTTATAAGGGTTAAGAGGAAAAAATGGACCTTAATTTGTTGTGCAATTTCTCCTGAGATCTCCAGTACCCTACATGTAATTGGGAACTACTTTTCAGGCACAGTGCAAAGCTTAGAAGGGAATGAGCGCCATATTAGAGAGCAAATTTTTCTGTTATGGTTTGCGGGTGCCATGACCGACTGAGAGAGCCCCTAAGGTGCTAGAACAGCAGAACATCCACAAGTGACCCCATATTACAAACTACACCTCTCAAATAATTCATCTAAGGCTGCAATGATCATATTGACACCACTGGTGTCTCAAAATGTTATACCATTGGATAGTAAAGAAAAAATAATTACATTTTTACCATAAAAATTCTATTTTAGCCCCAGATTTTACATTGCACATGGGGTAATGGATAAAAATGGCACCAAAATTTGTCACACAATTTATGCTATACGTAGAAATATCCTATATGTGGTTGTACAGTACTGCTTAGCCACACGGCGAGACTTGGGAGGGACGGAGCGCTATTTGCCTCCTGGAGCACAGATTTCCCTAGAATAGTTTGCAAACGCCATATTCAGAGTCCCTAAGTGCATTAAGAGCAGAATACCTCCCTCAATTGACCCCAATTTGGAAATCATACCCATTTGGGAATTTATCTACAGTCATAGTGATGATTTCACTCCATGGGTGCTTTACAGAAATAAGGAGCAGTGGATGTTGCTGAGATTGAAAATTGCAAATCTGCTATTGTAGTGCCCGTACATCATTGTAGTGCCCAGTACATTGTAGTGCCCGTATATTGTACTGCTTGAACATTGTAGAGCCCAGTCAATTATGTTCAGCTCGTGCTTCTGGAAGCCTTCACCTAAAGTAGACGAGCTCTCATTGCTACAGAAATGCCAAACATGTGGACATGAAATGTGGTTTAGGCCACAGCCCCACTTTCAGTATTTGGTCAGTTTTCGGCCAGTATTTTTTCTCAGGAGTGGGAGCCAAAACTAGGTGATAAACAATCAGAGAAAAGGTATAGTAGAAACAAGTGCACCAATTCTGCATTTATCACCTACTCCTGGTTTTGGCTCTCACTCCTGAGAAAAAATACTGACCGAATACTGACCAAATACAGATAGTAGAGCCGTGGCCTTAGGCACACTATGGGGATCAGAAGGGAGGGGGCATTTGGATTTGGGAGTGCAGAATTTGCTCAATTTCTGTTGGGGGGCAAAGAGCCATTTCTCTTTTCCAGGGCCTTTGTACTACCTGTAACGTGGAAGCCTCCTTTATTTCCATTAACAGATGACGGACTGGGAACTTGCATTTTTTGTTGATTAAGTTGACGCTTTTGTTGGGAACATTTTACATAACATTTTGGATCACGATTTTTCTGCGTTCTACCCTGAGCACTTACATCAGGGTTTCCATCTAAATTTCCTAGTGACGTGATTCAGATGAAATCCACGAGGAATCCATTCACTATAATTGAGGCAGCAGAGTTACTTTGGACTTCGTCTCGTCTCTGTTCAGCGGTATCCTTCTTTTTAGAAGTACATAAAACTGTGGTCGTCCACACTTTTATGTATGCTTCAAAAGATGGACACCGTCAGATCATAGGCCAGATGGCGTCCACAGTGCCTCCATCTTCCTCATTATAGGAAATCTTCCGCTGGGTGCTCCATGTGAACACGTATTTCAGAGATTTACATTGAAACCCCGATGTACATGCTTGGTATACAGCGCAGGATAAATGTGAGCCGAGCCTTACTGCGATCTTTAGGAGGCAAAATGAAAAAATCAACAGCAGGTGAAGAAGAGGTTTTATTTATTTTTTACTTAGTTTCTCTAAGTGACTAGATGACTTTTATTCTTTGGGTCAGTGCGATTACAGCGATACCAGATTTACATAGATTTTTTATGATTGGCAGTTCTCACACACTATAAGACGCTTTTATTTTGCAAAAAAAGTTTTTGTATCGCCGTATTTGAGAGTTATAATTTTTCCATATTTTACTCAACAGAGTCATGTGAGGGCTTATTTTGTATGTAATGAGTTCACGTCTTTATTGGCGCCATTTTCAGTTACATAATGTTGTTTGATCGCTTTCTAGTCCAATTTTTGGGAAGAAGAATGGCCAAAAAACAGCAATTCAGGATTTTTTTTTTTTATGCCGTTACGTGTGTGGTAAAATTGATAAGGCAGCGTTAGTCTTCAGGTCAGTTAGTTTACAGCACTACCACATTTATACTTTTTTTATGTTATAACGCTTTTACACAATAGAAACTATTTTATAGAAAAAATTATTATTTTTGCATCTCTTTATTCTGAGAGCTATAATGTTTTTATTTTTTTGCTGATGAAACTGTACTGCAGCTTGCTTTTTGCGTGATAAGTTCACGTTTTCAGCGGTACCATTTTTCTTTTATCGTATTTTATTCCACTTTTTGTTCAGAGGTATGATGAAAAAGCATCGTTTTTAGCCTCGTTTTTTTTTTCAGTGTTCCAAGAAGAGGTTAACTAGTGTGGCAATTTTATAGGTTAGGTCGTTATAGAAACGTGCATTTTTATTGTTTTGTTTTTTTTACATAAAAATACGTATTTATGGGTATAATTTATATACGAGGGGCGTTCATTAAAGATTTCCCTTGACCCACTTCTACTTATTACAGGATGCTAAAACTTCACATGTGTAATGATATACCATATTTTTCGGACTATAAGACGCACAGGACCATAAGACACACCTAAGGTTTTAGAGGAGGAAAATAGGAAAAAAAAAATTAAGCAAAAAATGTGGTCATGATGCCCTGTTATGGGGGAGAGGTTCTGCTGCTGACACTGGTATTGGGTATGTCCCCCAATTCTGTTAATATCCTGCATCCTGGTATGTGTGACCCCTCCTTCCTGGTATACATGGCCCCCATCCCATCCTGGTATACGTGGCCCTCATCCCCATCCTAGTATGCATGGCACCTATTGATCCCCCATCCTGGGATGCATGGCACCCATTGATACCCCTTCTTGCTATGCATGGCACCCCTTGATCCCCCTTCCTAGTATGCATGGCACCCCTTGATCCTCCAGCCTGGTATTCATGGCACCCATTAATCCCCCATCCTGGTATTCATGGCATCCCTTTATCCCCCATCCTGGTATGCATGGCACCCCTTGATCCCCCATCCTGGTATGCATGGTAGCCCTTGATCCACCATCTTGGTATGCATGGCACCCCTTGATCCCCCATCCTCGTATTCATGGCATCCCTTGATCCCCCATCCTGGTGTGCATGGTACCCCTTTGTCCCCCATCCTGGTATGCATGGCACCCATTGATCCCCCATCCTGGTATGCATGGCACCCCTTGATCACCCATCCTGGTATGCATAGCACCCCTTGAGCCCCCATCACGCTGCCTACAAAAAAAAAAAACAATCATACTCACCTCCTCTCTCCTCCAAAGCTGTCCCACTCTTCTGACGACACTCTCACTGTGTGAGCTGCACATTGCAGGGCGTGCATGGCATCAGTGCCATGCACCCTCATACAGTGTGAGATGCTGTGCCAGAATAATCACTGCTCCCCGCGCCGGGACTGTGTGCTTGGGGAGCAGTGACCATTCAGTCTCTTCAATAGCCAGCACACTGTACCGCAGCGTGGCTCCTGCTGCCGCTCTGCTGTCAGTGTGCCTGCTATTAAAGACCATAAATATTCACTACAACCCATGGGAGTGTGTTGTAGCGAATATGCATGAGCTTTAATAGCAGGCACACAGACCGCAAAGCGGCAGCAGGAGCGGCGCTGCGGCTACAGTGTGCGGCTATTAAGGAAAATGAATATTCATTGCTCTCCACGCCCATGGGCGTGGGGAGCAGGGAATATTCATTTTCTTTAGTAGCAGGCTGCTGCCTCCTGTGCAATGCTGATCCCCCGCTGCCGCTCCCCCACACCTTCTACCGCAGAGCCATGCAGCAAAATTTTGGAGGAAAAAGGTGCATCTTAAAGTCTGAAAAATACGGTAAGTCTCTATAGTCTACATGCCAATTTGAAACTCAGAACTGATAACGGTCTTGATTTTACAGGTGCTGAAGTGGTGTGAGGTGTGATAATGGACCCAGTGGAATACAGAGCAGTCATCAAGTTCCTTTACTTCAAAGGCTGCACACCAAGGGAGATGTTCGATGAGATGAAAGAGGTTTAAGGTGATGTTTCCCCATCATATGATGTAGTCAAAAACTGGCATCGTCAATTGAAATGTGGTCGGACTTCGGTGCAAACAGCTCCATTTCCATGGAGACCCCACTCTGCTATTGATGAACACACCATCAAGCAAGTGGAGGACGCCATTTTGGAAAATCGCCGTGTAACCATTCGCCACTTACCACAAAATGTCAAGATTAGTGTGGGGTCCATGGAACAAATCATCCAAGACCATCTTCACATGCATAAGATATCCGCTTGCTGGGTTCCACAGCTGCTCACACCTTTCCAGAAGCAGGATAGAGTCAAATGCTCTAAGGCTCTTTTGATGATGTGCCATGGAAACCAGGAGGACTTTTTCAACAGACTGATCACACAGGATTAAAGCTGGGTCCATCACTATGATCCTGAGACTAAAGTCGAGTTGATGCAATGGAAGCATCATGACTCACTGCCTCCAAAGAATGCACGTGCCCAACCCTCGCAGGCAAGGTCATGCTCACAGTATTTTGGGACCAGCATGGAGTAGTATTAATGGATTTCCTATCAAAGGGTACCATGATCACTGGGGCATACTATGATTCACTGCTGCGGAAATTGCGGGAGGCCATCAAAACCAAGAGGCGTGGCATGCTTACCAAAGGTGTCCGCCTTCTGCAAGACAATGCACCAGTTCACAACTCACATGTTGCCCAAATGGAAGCATGCTCCTGTGGCTTTGAAATTCTACCGCATCCCCCTTATTTACCCGACCTCGCACCATCGGACTTCCACCTCATTCCAAAAATTAAGCTATTTTTGAAGGGAAAGCATTTTCCACATGATGAGACTCTGATTTCCGAAGTCACAACGTGGCTTTTGGAGCATTCTGTCGACTTCTACAAGCGAGGTGTTTACAGTTGCTTACAGAGATGGGAGAAGTGTGTGTCCCTAGATGGCACATATGTAGAGAAGGACTAATAACTGTGCCAAGTTTCACTGCTCTCAGTCTACAAGAAGTCGGTCAGGGGAAATCTTTAATGAACGTCAGTGGTATATATATTTTTTTATTTTGTGATTTTTTTAAAAAAATATTTTACAATTATCTTTAACTTTCTTTTTACTTCTTTACTTAATCCCTCTATGTGACTTTCACTTTCGTGGCTCTGATTGCTGGTATAAACCATTGCAGAGCACGTGCATTGCAATGTTTTATACCTGCAAGTGCTGCACTGACAGAAGCCTGTTAGACCATGTTGCGTCCCTAGCACCTCACTTCTTATGGAAAAGCCATAAGGCAGGGGAGTCAAGAGGTCCGGGGTCAAACACCAAGAGCTAGGCAAACGGATGGGCAAAGGAAAGGTCCAAAGTAGGGCAGCAAAAGATCAGAATAATAGAGCACTAGAGAACAAGGCACACACACCACCGGTCTAAAGATATGACTGGCAATGATCTACCATTCTCAGCTAACTAAATAGATCATTCAAAATATGGGACACTTGCATGAAACCCAGCAGGCCTGACCTAAATGGATGGCTGTGCTGTCACTCACAATACCACAGCATAGCACTATCCTGCCACTGATTTGGTGGATGGGTTGTCATTCAAAAAACTAACAGCCAGCGCTCCCTGCATTTTATAGAGTGGCTGAGCTATTACTCACTATGTCTCTAGGGCCTCATGGATGTCAGAATCATGACAGTGACCACTAAAATCTGGTATATGGAGTGGCTTGAGCTAAGCTGGTACATAATAGCCTTTTTATTAGCTTCCAGGCTGCCGCAACCAGTGACTTTGATGAATTGGCTCATAGAAAAACATCATGTGGAAATGAGGAGCCCACAAGTATCATCACAGATGATGTTTTTATTTTTATTACCTAGGCTTTTGTGTTTGTTACATAATAATAAAGATTTATATTGTTAAAATTTAAGAAGGAAACCAATCTTTTGCATGTGTCTTTATTCATTTTTGGATAACAAATGTTTTACACATATTTTGGTTAACACTTTATTAATATCTAGGCAGCGCCCACTTCATTCGGATTTTCAGACTTTTCTATTTTACACAATATACACTGCTGAAAAAAATAAAAGGAACACTTAAACAACAGAATATAACTACAAGTAAATCAAACTTCTGTGAAATCAAACTGTCCACATAGGAAGCAACATTGATTGAAATCAATTTCACATGCTGTTGTGCAAATGGAATAGACAATAGATGGAAATTATTGGCAATTATAAAGACACCCAAAACCAACTCCATGAGGGTGGTATGAGGGCCCCCACAGATGGGGGTTGTGCTCACAGCCCAACACCGTGCAGGATGCTTGGCATTTGCCACAGAACACCAGAATTGGCAAAGTTGCCACTGGCGCCCTGTGCTCTTCACAGATGAAAGCAGGTTCACACTGAGCACATGTGACAGACGTGACAGAGTCTGGAGACACCGTGGAGAGCGAACTGCTGCCTGCAACATCCTTCAGCATGACCGGTTTGGCAGTGGGTCAGTAATGGTGTGGGGTGGCATTTCTTTGGAGGGCCGCACAGCCCTCCATGTGCTCGCCAGAGGTAACCTGACTGCCATTAGGTACCAAGATGAGATCCTCAGACCCCTCGTGAGACCAAATGCTGGTGCGGTTGGCCCTGGGTTCCTCCTAATGCAGGACAATGCCAGACCTCATGTGGCTGGAGTGTGTCAGCAGTTCCTGCAAGATGAAGGCATTGAAACTATGGACTGGCCCGCCCGTTCCCCAGACCTGAATCCGATTGAGCACATATGGGACATCATGTCTCGCTCCATCCACCAACGTCACGTTGCACCACAGACTGTCCAGGAGTTGGCGGATGCTTTAGTCCAGGTCTGGGAGGAGATTCCACAGGAGACAATCCGCAACCTCATCAGGAGCATGCCCAGGTGTTGTAGGGAGTTCATACAGGCACGTGGAGGCCACACTCAATACTGAGCCTCATTTTGACTTGTTTTAAGGACATTACATCAAAGTTGGATCAGCCTGTAGTGTGTTTTTCCACTTTAATTTTGGGGGTGACTCCAAATCCAGGCCTCCATTGGTTAATAAATTTGATTTTCATTGCTGATTTTTGTGTGATTTTGTTGTCAGCACATTCAACTTTGTACAGAACAAAGTATTCAATGAGAATATTTCATTCATTCAGATCTAGGATGTGTTTTTTGAGTGTTCCCTTTATTTATTTGAGCAGTGTTTATCTTTAGGCACTACCCTACTGTATATATATTGTAGCAGAGCAAGGTAGGATAGGGTTAAGTCCTAGCTCTGCAGGATTTGATTGGATGCACTTGCCTAGCTTTTTACTAGAACCAGGGCCTATGCTCACTAAGTGTGTCAGTCTACTGGATTGAGCTGAGTCACATATGCTGCTGGTGAATGACCAGCCAAAATGCGAGCTGTAGCTAAGAAAGAGATGTGCCCGGGTCTCTTTCTTAATTGAGACTGCATGGGTCAGCTGGGAAAGTTGAGCAGTCTGTTTGTGGGAGCTGTGGAGAACTGTGTGGAAGCTGCAGCCTGTTCAGTGTGAACTGAGCTTGGAGTTTAATACTTCTGTTTGGCACTGGAAGCTGCTGGAGCTCGGGCTGAAGAGGATACTGAGACTGGTGGGATTGGGCCTCTTCTGTGTATGAATTTTGCTCTGGGAAAATGGACTGTAATCTGTTCGAGTGAGCTCGCTCTGACATGTGCCCTGCTAAATGAATTGTTTATTTGCTGTGATACCTTTATGATCCGAAGAGGCTGCTTTTAAATCCCTTGGCGTTTTATGAAAGCAATAAAACTACACCTGTTTGGACCAAACCACATTGCCTATGTGAATGCTACCCAATGCCTACATGGAATGAATCCATACAATATATAATGAGATCTGTCATCTGCTTCATGATGCACAAACCACAGGCAGCATGAATCAGAGCCTCTCTGCACAACTGCTGCTAGGTATATCTTAAATATACTTTAAACATCTGTCCGGGGACCATAGACTAGTCTGGTGCCTCCCCCAGCTGGTTTTTCCAAGCAATGCTACAGTTGATTGATAGGTCTCTCATGTGTGTGTATAGGTAAAGACCTGTCAGATTCCTGCAACAGTGCTGGAAAGAGCCAACCTAGGGAGGGCCGGACTAGTCTTGTCACCAGCAATGGTACCAAAGTATAATTTCCTTGAGTTTTTCAGTGAATAATATACCTGACTACCAATTCTGCAATCAGGTTCTTAGTCATGCTGCTTGTGGTTTGGGCAGCATGAATCTTAAATACAGTTCCATTTTTTTGTGACTATTTGACCAAAAATCATAGCATTGTATTACATTCTAAATTAGGCCAACTATTTTAAATATAGCAAAATCTAAGCAATTATCTCTAATCTGTATTCTACAGATAGAATATCTCAATTCAAATATGTCTCTATATATTTCTTTGAACAGAGATTTATATTTCTATTTTCAGAAACTTATTTGCAACACAAAAGAGTCACAAAACTTTTTAGAATTACAAAATACAGTGCAGCAAAGTAAATGAACCAATACCAAGTGCCCTAAAGATAAATGTACCCTTCCTACCAGAAACACTATATCCGGGATGAATATATTATAACAGGGAGAAGTAAACAAAATAAATAAATGTACTTTTAAATACATTCACGGAAGGAGCTGAATCCAGTTGAGCAACAGTCACAAATATTACTTGTGGCTCAAGTCATCAAAAATGCCCCATTAAAAATGTATGACTTCTGTGACTGGTGCCTCATATTTAATTCCCTTTCATCAACTTGCAATTGTTTCTTTCATTGGTAGCCAATTTGCCTGATGCGAGAAGAAATAAACTGTACCAGCAAATTCCTGCCTTAGGTAAACAAAGAAAATTAATTACTTGAAAAGATGTCACCGCATAAGAGCATTCTCTTTCACTTTCAGGCACTTAAATTTTTTTTAAAGTTTTAAAAGTTAATGCTAACTATTGTGAATGAATGTTTTACTTCTTACAGTCTGTACTCTAAAGGTTATGTAAAGAATGGCAATTCACCAGATATTGTCAACTTAAAAAGGTCAACACACATAGGCGATCGACTCTTTTAGTTGTTTCTAAGCCCGGAAAATTAGAGAGCAAATTACTGAAGTTGTTGGCATGCATTTAAGGCAGACGATGGATTTCCCTAGATATTCACTTACATTTTGTTTTGCATCAAAATGTGATACATATGACACTAGTAGAATGAAGAAGCTTGAACAAATAGACCCTCCAACTAAATTTTTGTAAAAATATTTTTTCCAATGATTATAAACTGGATAGGCATTATGACATTATAAATATATTTCTGTTTTCTTCAAATATTCAAAAATGTAACTACACCAAAATTGTTGTAAATGGCTTATTGTAATGATTTTCTATAATGACATTAATTCCATCGAATACAGTGTTTATAATAGTAAACTGTTTCAGGATGACTCTTGTAAATTATGTACTATGATATCATAACGCTAAATAAAACTAGTAATTCATTCTGACACTCCTAAAATGACAAGCCAAAATAAGATTACATTTAAAAAAGCAGCTAAGGTTATGTGCACAGGTTACGTGTTTGGTGCAGAAATTTCTGCACCATTTCTGCATCTCTTAGCAAGAAAATCGCTTTGTAAAATAGGCGAGTTTTTAGTTGATTTTTTCCAATGTATTTTTGGTGCAGACTTTTCCGCACTCAATAGTATGGGTGAAATCTGCAGCAAAAACATTGAAAGTGTTGACATGTTTCAGATTTAAATCTACTGCAAATCTGCAAGAAAAAAAAGCAATGTGTGCATGAGACATCAGGATTCTCATTCACTTTGCTGGCATCAGGAACCCTTCAGGCTTTGTGACAAGTCTACGCAGAAAAAAAGCGACAAATATACAACATGTGCACAGGCCCTAATATAGAACACGCAAGTCCTAAGTTATAAAAGAGCACTAGTAAAAAAAATTAGACTGTCTCATCTGCTGATCAGAGGATCAGCTAGAATATGTCCTTGGAGGGTGGGAGGAAACCGGAGTACCCTGAGGAAACCCATGCAACCACGGGGAGAACTTACAAACTCCTTGTACTTCCCTAGTTTAGATCCCAACAAGGGCAACATCTGCAAGGAGTTTGTATGTTCTCCCCGTGTTTGCGTGGATTTCCTCCATGTTCTCCGGTTTCCCCCCACACTCCAAAGACATACTGATAGGGAATTTAAATTGTGAGCCCCAATGAGGACAGTGGTGATGTCTGTAAAACTAAAAATATGGTAGCAAATAAGCAAGCATAATAAATAAATAAGCAGTGCAGGGAGAGTGCAGTACACTACAAGTAGTCCAGGTATTCTACAAATAAATAAAACATATTTGACACGTGTCTGTAAACGTACAATACAGCATATCAAAATATAGTTATTTAACTCATTGCAAAATAAAAATGGAAACGCCACATTTGTTATTCTTCAGCCACGGTACCTCACCAAAAATTTAATAAAAAGCAATGAAAATATCATATGTACCCCAAAACTGTAACAATAAAGACTAGAACTCACCAGCAAGGTTGACAGAGCCATCCTGCTATTTATTTTCTTTATGGCAGTGAATTGGTAATTTGACTACATATGGTATTTTATCAATCACAATAGTTACAAAAAGCAAATACAATGCTAGACACTTCGCTAACAATTTAACAACCAAATAACCCGCGAAAAAATTAAATAACACTTGTCCCAGGATATGACGAGATTCCAGCGATGTAGATTAAAAAAATCCATAAAATAACATACTGAATAAAATGAAAGGGAAAATAAACCTCCAAACAGAGACACATAATATCCTGTATAATATCATATATAGATCCATAAAGAATCCATGGGTATTATTTACTAAAGTTCAAGAAGTGAGGCAAAACGGCGTCGGGGTGGTGAAACACAGAGCCTGGGATTTTTTCGGTGGTGCATTGTTTTAGGTAATACACCCTTTATAATTTACTTTGATGTATGCTACCTTTAGGCCACTGCCCCACTATCAGTATTTGGTCAGTATTCGGTCAGCAATTTTTCTCTGGAGTGGGAGCCAAAACCAGGAGTGGGTGATAAATACAGAATTGGTGACTTGTTTCTATTATACCTTTCTCTGATTGTTCCTCACCTGGTTTTGGCTTCCACTCCTGAGAAAAAATACTGACCGAATACAGACCAAATACTGATAGTTGGGCTGTGGCCTTAGACAACTTTAAATGTGAAACCATTGCAAAGCTAGCCATTTGGGTGGGACTATTATATCCTACTAATATTAAGAACTTGCACTTTAGTAATAAAAACTCTTGGCTCATTTATGCTTATGGATCTATATATGACATTTTGTAGGATATTCTATGTCTCTGTTTGGAGGTTTATTTTCCTTGTCATTTTATTCAGTATGTTATTTTATGGATTTATGTAATAAAAATATGTTTTAATCAACATCACTGGACTCTCTTCATATCCTGGGATTTAATTTTGTCGAGTGTTGTTTGCTTGTTAATAATATGTTATTTTATACCATCATTAACTTTTTGTAAACAATTTCATAGCTGAGAAGCCCATTTAATTTTGACATTTAGACATTCAAAGGGTTAGTCCTCATTTAGCCCTCAAAAATCATATTAGAAAATTAAAGCAGCTGTCAAGATTGTAACCTATTTTGCCATATGTTAAGAATAAGTAAACCTTTTTTTAATTCAATTATTTATCAGTCTTTTAGGTTATGAATCTTTGTAATATAATGCATCACCTTATTTTGCTTCATTCTCTTTCAAACAGCATGCTGAAATTGCTGTTTTAACAGTCTTTGCTATCCGTCTCGGCTCGGCAAGGCTTCATCACCTTTTCTTATGACCGTTGCCCTCTTGTGTGTTCCATGTGGTCCAGTGTACTCTCATGACATCATCTGCTGAGGTCTTAAGGCCCACTTAGATACACATCTGTGTCTTGGTATTAAGACTCTGAGTAGAGATGAGCGGTGTTCGACTAGAACTGTTCGCCAATCTCAAATTCGAGCTGTTTTGGGCGGTGTTCGATTTGTTCGACGAACCCGAACGATTTGCAAAAAATTCGGCTGTTCGAGGTTATGTTCGATAACTGTTCGTGCACCAAAAGCGTGTCCTGCATGTCTGGTGCTATTTAGAGCACCAATCATGCAGGGATTGTCTGCCACTCACTGTAATGCCACAGCCATGGTGGTTGTGGCATTACAGTGATTGCCCAAATCGATGGGAACAGTGCCAACAGTGAAACATGAAAAGCCGGCAATTCAGCAGCGGCATACACTGGTACCGACAATTTAGAACCGAAAGAATAGAGCTTCACACATAGATTAGATAGATATAAACATGTCAGCCACATATATACGAAGTACAGTGAAAGTGCTGCTTACTGTACTTGTCATTTAGCGTAAAGGATTTATCAAAAAAAATAATAGTGTTTTCATGCACCGTCTCTTTAAAAAAGCCGGCCGGCAATTCAGCAGCGGCATACACCGGAACCCGACAATTTAGAACCGAAAGAATAGAGCTTCACACATAGATTAGATAGATATAAACATGTCAGCCACATATATACGAAGTACAGTGAAAGTGCTGCTTACTGTACTTGTCATTTAGCGTAAAGGATTTATCAAAAAAAATAATAGTGTTTTCATGCACCGTCTCTTTAAAAAAGCCGGCCGGCAATTCAGCAGCAGTACCCGACAATTTAGAATAGAAGGAATAGAGAATCACACATAGATTAGATAGATAGAAACATGTCAGTCACATATATATGAAGTACAGTGACAGTGTTGATTACTGTACTTGTCATTTAGTGTAAAGGATTTATCAAAAAAAATAATAGTGTTTTCATGCACCGTCTCTTTAAGAAAGCCGGCCGGCAATTCAGCAGCGGTACCCGACAATTTAGAATAGAAGGAATAGAGAATCACACATAGATTAGATAGATAGAAACATGTCAGTCACATATATATGAAGTACAGTGACAGTGTTGATTACTGTACTTGTCATTTAGTGTAAAGGATTTATTAAAAAAAATAATAGTGTTTTCATGCACCGTCTCTTTAAGAAAGCCGGCCGGCAATTCAGCATCTGTACCCGACAATTTATAACAGACAGAATAGAGCTTCACACATAGATTAGATAGATAGAAACATGTCAGTCACATATATATGAAGTACAGTGATAGTGTTGGTTACTGTACTTGTCATTTAGTATTAAAATAAAGGATTTATTATTAAAAAAATTGGCGTGGGGTTCCCCTTAATTTTAGGCTCTAGCGGAGGTTAAGCAGACAGCTGGGGCAGATGTTTGAAGCCTGGGAAGGGGGTAATACCCACGGAGCTTCCCAGGCTACTAATATCAGCACCCAGCTGAATACATAGCCTTTACTAGCTATTAAAATGGGGGACCCCCCCAAAAAAATGACGTGGGGTCCCCCCTAATTTAATAGCTAGCAAAGGCTAGGCAGACAGCTGGGGGCAGATATTAATAGCCCAGGAAGGGAGCCATGAATATTGGCCCCCTCCCAGGCTAGAAACACCAGCCGTCAGCCGCCCCAGAAATGGCGCATTCATAGGATGCGCCAATTCTGGCACTTAGCCTCGCTCTTCCACGCTGCCCTGGTGCGGTGGCAGGGGGTAATAGGGCTGGGGTTGATGTCAGCTTATAATGCCAGCTGACATCAAGCCCAGGTTAGTAATGGAGAGGCGTCTATAAGACACCCCCATTACTAACCCCATAGTCAAAGTTAAAAATAACACAAACACCCAGAATAAAGTCCTTTAATTGAAATAAAGACACAATTCTTTATTGTTCTAAATTAAACCATACTTACCGTCACGCCCATTCCAGCTGAAGCCAACGATCTCCTGTAATAAAAATAAAATAATAAAGCAACCTCATCCTTACCTTTCCATGGTTCCCAGGACAGTTTCAGCTCTGCTACATCGAGATGACAGGCTGGACCGCAGCAGAAAGCTGCCATCCAGCCTGTCATCCCGCAGACACTGAGAAGCGCAGGCATGCTTGCGCTCCACATTGTCTCTCTGTGACGGCATAAAGATGAGCCGAGGTCATGTCCAATGAACTCGGCTCACCTCATGCACGTCACTTACAGCGTGGGAGAGTTCTCACGCTGAAGCGCTGAGTGCAGGAGAATTTTCCCACGCTGTCAGTGACGTGCATGAGGTGAGCCGAGTTCATTGGACATGACCTCGGCTCATCTGGATGCCCTCACAGAGAGACACTGTGGAGCGCAAGCATGCCTGCGCTTCTCAGTGTCTGCGGCATGACAGGCTGGATGGCAGCGTTCTGCTGCGGTCCAGCCTGTCATCTCGATGTAGCAGAGCTGAAGCTGTCGTGGGAACCATGGAAAGGTAAGGATGAGGTTGGTTTATTATTTTTCTTTTATTGCAGGAGATCGTTGGCTTCAGCTGGAATGGGCGTGATGGTAAGTATAGTTTAATTTAGAACAATAAAGAATTGTTTATTTCAATTAAAGGACTTTATTCTGGGTGTTGAGTTTTTTTTAAATACTTTACTAGAAATTCATGGCGGTCATGTCTAATACTGGCGTGACCCCATGAATTTTGGGCTTGGGGCCAGCTGATAATACCAAGCTGGCCCTAACCCCTTTATTACCCAGTGAGCCACCGCACCAGGGCCCTGGATGAGTTGGGTACAGCGCCAGAAGATGGCGCTTCTATGAACGCGCCATTTTCCGGGGTGGCTGCGGACTGCAATTTGCAGCGGGGGGGGGCCCAGAAAGCTTGGGCCTCCCTGCGCTGCAGATTCCAGCCCCCAGCTGCCTAGTTGTACCTGGCTGGACACAAAAATAGGGCGAAGCCCCACGTATTTTTTTTTTAATTATTTCATGAAATTCATGAAATAATTAAGAAAAAAAGGCCTTCCCTATATTGTTGTGTCCGGCCAGGTACAAATAGGCAGCTGGTGGTTGGGGGCAGCCCGTTCCTGCCTGCTGTACCTGGCTGGACACAAATATAGTGCGAAGCCCCACTTCAATTTTTTTAAATTATTTCAGGAAATTCATGAAATAATTTAAAAAAAATTGACGTGGGGCTTCGCACTATATTTGTGTCCAGTCAGGTACAGCAGGCAGGAAAGGGCTGCCCCCAACCACCAGCTGCCTATTTGTACCTGGCCGGACACAACAATATAGGGAAGGCCTTTTTTTCTTAATTATTTCATGAAATAATTTAAAGAAAATTGACGTGGGGCTTCGCCCTGTTTTTGTGTCCAGCCAGGTACAACTCTGCAGCTGGGGGCTGGAATCCGCAGCGCAGGGAGGCCCAAGCTTTCTGGGCCACCCCCGCTGCAAATTGCAGTCCGCAGCCACCCCGGACAATGGCGCGTTCATAGAAGCGCCATCTTCTGGCGCTGTACCCAACTCATCCAGGGCCCTGATGCGGTGGCTCACTGGGTAATAAAGGGGTTAGGGCCAGCTTGGCATTATCAGCTGGCCCTAAGCCCAAAATTCATGGGGTCACGCCAATATTAGACATGACCACCATGAATTTCTAGTAAAGTATTTAAAAAAAACACAACACCAAGAAAAAAGTCCTTTAATTGAAATAAACACACAATTCTTTATTGTTCTAAATTAAACCATACTTACCATCACGCCCATTCCAGCTGAAGCCAACGATCTCCTGAAATAAAAGAAAAATAATAAAGCAACATCATCCTTACCTTTCCATGGTTCCCATGACAGCTTCAGCTCTGCTACATCGAGATGACAGGCTGTACCGCAGCAGAACGCTGCCATCCAGCCTGTCATCCCGCAGACACTGAGAAGCGCAGGCTTGCTTGCGCTCCACAGTGTCTCTCTGTGAGGGCATCCAGATGAGCCGAGTTAATGTCCAATGAACTCGGCTCACCTCATGCACGTCACTGACAGCGTGGGAAAATTCTCCTGCACTCAGCGCTTCAGCGTGGGAGAATTCTCACACTGAAGCGCTGAGTGCAGGAGAATTCTCCCACGCTGTCAGTGACGTGCAGGAGGTGAGCTGAGTTCATTGGACATGAGCTCACCTTATGCACGTCACTGACAACGTGGGAAAATTCTCCTGCACTCAGCGCTTCAGCGTGGGAGAATTCTCACGCTGAAGCGCTGAGTGCAGGAGAATTCTCCCACGCTGTCAGTGACGTGCAGGAGGTGAGCTGAGTTCATTGGACATGAGCTCACCTTATGCACGTCACTGACAGCATGGGAGAATTCTCCTGCACTCAGCGCTTCAGCGTGAGAATTTTCCCACGCCGTCAGTGACGTGCATGAGGTGCGCCGAGTTCATTGGACATGAACTCGTCTCATCTTTATGCCGTCACAGCCAGACACTGCATAGCGCAAGGAAGCCTGCGCTTCTCAGTGTCTGCGGGATGACAGGCTGGATGGCAGCGTTCTGCTGCGGTCCAGCCTGTCATCTCGATGTAGCAGAGCTGAAGCTGTCGTGGGAACCATGGAAAGGTAAGGATGATGTTGCTTTATTATTTTTCTTTTATTGCAGGAGATCGTTGGCTTCAGCTGGAATGGGCGTGATGGTAAGTATGGTTTAATTTAGAACAATAAAGGATTGTGTCTTTATTTCAATTAAAGGACTTTATTCTGGGTGTTTGTGTTTTCTTTTAACTTTGACTATGGGGTTAGTAAAGGGGGTGTCTTATAGACGCCTCTCCATTACTAACCTGGGCTTGATGTCAGCTGGCATTATAAGTAGAGATGAGCGTTGTTCTACTCGAACTGTTCGCCAATCTCAAATTCGAGCTGTTTTGGGCGGTGTTCGAGCCGGTCGGCGAACACGAACAATTTGAGAAAAATTCGGCTGTTCGAGGTTATGTTCGATAACTGTTCGTGCACCAAAATCATAACTGGATTTTTTCTCAGTAATGATGAAAATTAATGTTAATACGCAGTTTGAGTGTACAGCGGGGCGGGGGGAGGGGCAGGGGATGGATCTCTGCAGGAACAATGAAGATCTCCATTTTTTTTTCTCTTTCCCGCATTTGCAGTGGGGAGGTGCAATCTGTCAGCCTATCAGCAGCGCACACACGGAGCGAAGTGCTTTTTTTCACACAAGCAAGGGCATGTGTGATTTTCAGTGTATGTCACATGTCCTTGCCCTATAAGACCAAGCCATTTTCCCCGTCGCCACCATTTTCTCACTGCTGCAGCTGCGTGTTAGACGGCACCGCTGTTGCTGTGTGCGCTATACCTTGTTAATTTCAAGCCAATTTTCGCACAAATATACAGATAGCTTGGGAGTAGGGAATAGTTGTGATTGCAGTCCTTTTAAGGACTAGGTTACAGCATTTCCTACGACTTTTATCAGGCAGGTCTGTGCTCTTAAATAGATAGATTGTGGGAGTAAAGACTAATTGTAATTGGAGTCCTTTTCAGGACTAGGTTACATCAGTTCCTATCAGTTTTTGCCAGGCAGGTCTGTGCCAGTGCTGTGCAAGTTTTTTTCACAGCATTTGGCTGAATCTAGCAAAGCTAATCCTTTTTGGCCTATTGCAGAGTGTGTTAGTCAGTGGAGTAGCCTATCTGTGTTGCAAGATATACCAACTGTGTATAGAATACCAATTTTTTTACTGCACCTAGTGAAGGAAAATCTTTTGGGCATAGCATCATTCTATTAGTCCATCTATACTGACCTCCATCAGGTTGCAAACTGAATATAATTTTTTTCTGCATCTAGCTCTGAAAAAATATTTGGGCTTCTAGCAGTGTGTGGGACTTGGTCTATTAGTCCATCTATACTGACCTCCATCAGGTTGCAAATTAAAAATAATTTTTTTCTTCATTTAGCTCTGAAAAAATATTTGGGCTTCTAGCAGTGTGTGGGACTTGTTCTATTAGTCCTTCTATACTGACCTCCAGCAGGTTGCAAATTGAATATAATTTTTTTCTGCATCTAGCTCTGAAAAAATATTTGGGCTTCTAGCAGTGTGTGGGACTTGGTCTATTAGTCCATCTATACTGACCTCCATCAGGTTGCAAATTAAAAATAATTTTTTTCTGCATCTAGCTCTGAAAAAATATTTGGGCTTCTAGCAGTGTGTGGGACTTGGTCTATTAGTCCATCTATACTGACCTCCATCAGGTTGCAAATTAAAAATAATTTTTTTCTTCATTTATCTCTGAAAAAATATTTGGGCTTCTAGCAGCGTGTGGGACTTGTTCTATTAGTCCATCTATACTGACCTCCATCAGGTTGCAAATTAAAAATAATTTTTTTCTGCATCTAGCTCTGAAAAAATATTTGGGCTTCTAGCAGTGTGTGGGACTTGGTCTATTAGTCCATCTATACTGACCTCCATCAGGTTGCAAATTAAAAATAATTTTTTTCTGCATCTAGCTCTGAAAAAATATTTGGGCTTCTAGCGGTGTGTGGGACTTGGTCTATTAGTCCATCTATACTGACCTCCATCAGGTTGCAAATTAAAAATAATTTTTTTCTGCATCTAACCCAGCCAATAGTTTTGGCCTAATACCACAGTTTGGCCACTCAGCTCTGCTCGGTTACCATCCATTGTTTTTTTGTGCAAACAACTCCAGAGTTGTGAATTAGTTAACCACCAAAATGAGTGGAAAAAGGCCTGCTGCTGGTGGAAAGGGGAATAGGCGTGTTGGGAAGGGGAAAAAAGGTTGTGTCCGTGGGGTAGGTGCAGAAGAAAGACCATCTTCCAGCCAAACTAAAATGTCTACTTCTTTTAGCGGACAATGTGATAAGATCCCTTTCTTACGGCCACGCCAATCGCTACAAATTCCAGATGAGGCACAAAAACAGCAGGTGCTTCAACGGATATCAAGTGCTCCTTTAAGTGGGCTCTCCTCCACATCAACTTCAACATCACAAATACTCCAGTCCTCAAAGGTGTCACCCAAATCGCACTTGCTTCCTCACAGCTCCCAAATCTCCAGCTGCCCGTCTGAGTATGAGGTAGAACAGATGGTTGAGTCTGCAGAGCTGTTTACTCATACTATAGCCTGGGAATCAGAGGTCGACTCCAGCGCTTCTGTGAATCCAGACGAGGAAATGATCTGCACTGATGCCCAGAATCTTTATGAGTCGGATCCAGGACCAGACGCAGAAGGTTCTGACCATAATGTAGACCCTCATTCCCAAACTGTAACTCCTGTTGGTGGAGACAATGAGGAAGACGATGATAAGACTCAAATACCTGATTGGAGCGACAACTTTAGTTTTTTGTCAGGGCAGGAACAGGTTGGCTCTGAGGACGACGGGTGTGATAACGCACAGGGTGATGATGATGAGGTCGGAGATCCCACTTACTGTCAACCCACAGTCAGCCAAGAGATGAGGTCAGCAGAGGAGGTGGAGGAAGATGCTAGTGACGACGAGGTCAGGTTGCGCCTTCCTGGACAGAGACGTAGTACTGGAAGCACGTCAACAACTGCATCCTCAAACACAACTCTGCCTCTCACCACAAGTCGTGGTGGCTCTTCAGGTCGCATGGGTGCTAAGCCTTGCATAGCCTGGGCATTTTTTCAGATCGATAAAGATGACCCAACTCGTGTTATCTGTAACATTTGTCAGCAAAAGCTAAGTAGAGGCCAAAAAATACATAGTTTGAGTACTTCATGCATGAACCGGCACATGGACATGAAGCATAAGTTGCAGTGGGAAGCTCAGTGTGCTACAATGCGGTCTAGCCGGCCGGGCCAACCACCGTCTGCCATATCTTGTGCATCCGCGGCCTCTTCATCCTCTGTGACTGGGGGGACAGCAGTCACACCTGTTTTGGGGCGCAGACCTGCCACCTCTTTACCCGCAACAGCCAGCGTGATTGGCAGGTCATCATTTTCTTTGGAGGTGGTAACACCAGCTGGTCTTGAGCGCTGTCCGACATCGATAGCACCACCTTTGGATCAAGGCAACCTAACATGTCCGCCTGCATCTTCCTCACAGACCGGCAGTTTGCCGGGGACACCCTTATCAACCCCGTCTAAGCACAATAGCCAGCCCTCGGTCCCTCAGATGTGGACAAGTAAAAGACCATTTCCTCCTAGCCATGAGAAAGCTAAGAGGTTGAATTTCACCATCTGCAAGCTCTTGGCTACAGAAATGCTGCCTTTCCGCCTGGTGGACACAGAGGATTTTCGAGACCTTATGTCCGTCGCAGTGCCCCAGTACCAGATGCCCAGTCGGCACTACTTCTCAAAGGAAGGTGTGCCTGCGCTCCACCAGCATGTCGCACACAACATCACCGCTTCTTTGAGAAACTCTGTGTGTGACAGGGTGCATTTCACCACAGACACTTGGACGAGTAGGCATGGACAGGGGCGTTACATGTCGCTGACTGGGCACTGGGTAACTATGGTGACAGCAGGACAAGGGGCTGCTGTCCAAGTCTTGCCGTCCCCACGAGTTGTGCGTCAATCCTCTTTATGTCATTTTTCCTCCACTGCTTCTGCCTCCTCAACCTCCTCTCGGTCTTCCACCTGCACCCAAAGCCTGTCTGGTCATGCCACAAGCTTTCTAACTGCGCAGAAGGGATCCTGCACACCTCCTTACTATGCTGGCAGTAGGGCTCAACGTCATCAGGCGGTTTTTACATTGAAATGTCTGGGAAATGTGAGTCATACAGCTGAGGAGTTGTGGTCAGCTCTGGAGAACCAATTTCATGAATGGTTGTCTCCACTGGACCTGAAACCAGGGAAGGCCGTGTGCGACAATGCTGCAAACCTGGGTGCGGCCCTTCGCCGGGGCAATGTCACACACGTGCCTTGTATGGCTCACGTGTTGAACCTGGTTGTCCAGCAATTTTTAGCCCACTATCCCAGACTAGATGGCCTTCTGCAGAGGGCACGGTCGCTGTGTGCTCACTTCCGCCGTTCGCATCCCGCAGCTCAGCGACTTACATCTCTACAGAAGTCGTTGGGCCTGCCACTTCACCGGCTAAAATGCGATGTGCCTACCCGGTGGAATTCAACTCTGCACATGTTGCAGCGACTGTGGCAGCACCGACAAGCCCTGGTGCAATACGTTCTGACGTATAGCCTGGGCCAACGAGATTCAGAGGTGGGGCAAATCACGCTGGAGGAGTGGTCTCAGATCAGGGACCTATGCACCCTTCTGCACAGTTTTGAAATGGCGACGAAGATGTTTAGTGCTGACGATGCCATTATCAGCATGACTATTCCGGTGATTTACATGCTGGAGCACATGTTAAACAGAATTCGGAGTCAGGTGGTGGCACAAGAGGAGGTGGAGGAAGTAGAGGAGGAGGAGTTGTATGCGGAAGGGCTAACATCTGCAAGGTCCAGACGGTCGGCAGCACCAGGGCGGCAGGCATGTGAGGGTGGGGGAGATGATTTTACCAGGGCGCATGGTAGCAGCCAAACTAGTGAGGAAGGTGCAGGAGCCCAGGAAGAAGTGGAGGACGAACTGATGGAAGACTCATCAGATGAGGGAGACCTTGATCACATTTCTGTTGTGCGAGGTTGGGGGGAGAGGACAGAGGAAGGAAGCATGATTGTTACCTCGCCACCAACACAACAGGGACTTGGTGCTCCTGGATGCGCAACACACATGAGTGCCTTCTTGCTGCACTACCTGCAACATGACCCTCGAATTGTGAGAATTAGAAATAATCCTGACTACTGGGTTGCCACACTGTTAGATCCCCGGTACAAAAGTAAATTTGCAGAAATTATTCCTGCCATAGAAAGGGATGCACGCATGCAGGAGTATCAGCAGAGACTGTTGCAGAATCTTACATGTGCTTTTCCACAAAATACCAGTGGTGCACGTAGTGAATCTCACAGTTCCAACTTGCCAACCGTGGTCTGTATGGAATTGTTCAATAAAGGGCCCAAAATTAAGATAACATAGATGGGAGAGGTCTCTATGAATAGGAATTCCTAAGTATTTGATACCCTGTGAGGGCCAGGCAAAGGGAAAGTTGGACTGGATGGAATCCTATATGGATTTAGGGAGGGAGACATCGAGGGCCTCAGACTTCGCTGCATTGATTTTAAAATTTTACCATGTAACAAAGTGATCTATTTCAGCCATAACAGCAGGGATGGATATATGTGATTGAGTGATATATACTAGGACATCATCAGCAAATAGAGAGCACTTGTACTCGGTGCCTCCCACCTCAATCCACCTAATATTGGGGTTATGGCGAATTGATGAGAGCAGGTGCTCCGTCACTAGGATGTATAAGAGAGGGGACAGAGGACATCCCTGCCTTGTCCCATTGGTGATTGTGAAAGGTGATGAAAATGTTCTGACGCACCCCCTGGGCCTTGGGACACCCGGAGCCGGACCCTTTTTGGTGGATGCTGGTGGTTGTAGTCTTCGTGGCGGCGATCCGGTTCCGTGGCTCAGGGCGGTCAAACCAGTGGCGGAACTATTTATGTGGTTTTGATGTTTAAATGTCCGACTACGCCACCCGTGGATTGCGGTCAGAGTGAACCGCCGCTACAGGGCAGACCGCTAAGGCTGGTGTTGTGGGTGCAGCAGAGCGTAGCATAACTCCCCACGGGAGGAGTATAGCCTCAGGGCAGTGTATGCGGAGGATGGGGGTGATGGTGCAGGGCAGCAGCAGTAACGACACGGAGTCAGTGATGCAGTTCAGGGCCTTTACTCACAGTTCTTATTATCCAGACCACGTCTGCAGGTAACGGCTGCCCACGTCGTACTGTGCTCACCAGGTGAGGGGCTCAGACAACTCCCAGATAACTTTGGAGCGCTTCACAGGACCCCCTTTGTGTGTCCTTTGTCTGGCCTTTCTTACCAACACTTCTGTCCGGCTGCCTCGGGCCTCCTCTTGGTAAACTTGGCGCCAGTTTCCCTGACCCTATGTGGTGCCTTCCTAGCGGGTGGAGCAAGGGGCTGCGCCACATAAAATGTCAGAGCCTCCGGTTTCTAGCTGAGGGTCGTTTCCTGCCTCCACTAGTTCGGGGACCGGTCTCCCCCTTTGGCCTGACCCCTCCACGCAGGTGGATTCGGGCGTGCGGTGGCGACTCGCCCGTCCGCACCCCTGGGATCCCTTCATTCCTCGTTCCTGGAGCCTTCTCCGCTCCTCTTCCTTCCTTCTCCCTCTTGCAGGCCTGGGCCTCTGTTACTAGGCCCGCCTCCGGAGCAGAGCTCATGCAGAGCCCCTGCTCCCTGCCACTTCTGCTCAGACTTCTCTGCACTGAACTAAGATGGTGCCCACCTTTTATACTCCCTTCTCAATGCACCCAGGAACTGCTTCCTCCCTGCTCCTGCACTGCAGGGTTCCCCTTCCTCAGTGTTCCCTCCCCCCACTCCAGCCAGGGACAGGGACTGTCGTGCCCATCTCAGGGGCATATTGGTCGCCCTGCCCCACGGCAATGTGGTGTAATGCATGCAGGTGTCGGGTCCTGATCCACACTCCATCCTTATCTGAGAGTGAGATATCACACCTCTGGGTGAGGTGCAATACGTCTGTAGCAACCGAGCCCTCGGTGCTACAGTTCCATTTATCTTCAGCCTAGGTGACGTATTGTGATACAGGGCCGTGATTTTGGCTATAAAAGGGTCCCCTAGACCCCTACCCCAAGCTTTTTAAGAGAATCATATATGGCGTGCCAGGAGACTCTATGGAATGCTTTCTCAGCATCCAACGAGAGTATCTACTTACAAATTTTTAACTGCATCTAGCCCAGGAAATACTTTGTGCCTAGTAGCAGTGTCTGCTAGTCAGCGGATTATCCCGGCTGTTAAGCAAGCTACACCACCTGTAGTTTGGACACTTAATTTTTTCAAAGGAAATGCTTCGGGACCACGGGATACTTAGTGAAGAGCATCAGGAGGCACCCCAAGGCATAGGGGCTGGGACTGGCACTAGGATGCCTTGCGGTGGACAGCCGAGCTCGATCCTTATAAAAGCTTTTTAACTGCAGCAGCTTTAGTGGACGCTACTGGAGCTGGAATTACGCGGCTGCTGGCATGAGACTTGCCCTCCAATAGATCCTTGTAAATGGATTTAAAGTGTATTCATTCAAATTAGAGGGACAATTTAAATTAAAAAGCTTAGAGCTGCCTCCACCACAGGGGGGCTCTCTCGACCCACCAGCGGACAGGCACCAGTATTGGGAGAGGGGGGCTGGCCGTCAGGGTTCACCGCGGCTCTGGCACAAACCCGGCGACACGGAGGTGGCACGGGCAGGAGCGGACTGGCCGTCTCGGCTTCTCACTTTTTGGATTTTAGAAGGGCATGACATGCCTATATCTGTGTCTCCCCCTCCTTTTACTCCTCCACCTCTTTTCTTTTCGCATGACTATATGTACTTGTCACTTTTCCATGTGTTAGTTGTGTCTTCTGAGCAGTTTGTCAGCTTTTGGACACCTTTGAAGGTGTTTTCTATGTGTTTCTATGTGTTTTTGTTTGCCTGCCATTGGTTTTAACGGTGTTCGAAGGTGTTCGACGAACAGTTCGACGAACAGTTCGGCGAACACACGGGTGTTCGACGAACCGAACCGAACTCGAACACTACGGGGGTGGCTCAACACTAATTATAAGCTGACATCAACCCCAGCCATATTACCCCCTGCCACCGCTACAGGGCAGCGTGGAAGAGCGAGGCTAAGTGCCAGAATTGGCGCATCCTATTAATGCGCCATTTCTGGGGCGGCTGATGGCTGGTGTTTCTAGCCTGGGAGGGGGCCAATATTCTTGGCACCCTTCCTGGGCTATTAATATCAGCCCCCAGCTGTCTGCCTAGCCTTTGCTAGCTATTAAATTAGGGGGGACCCCACGTCATTTTTTTGGGGGGGTCCCCCATTTTAATAGTTAGTAAAGGCTATGTATTCAGCTGGGGGCTCATATTAGTAGCCTGGGAAGATCCGTGGGTATTACCCCCTTCCCAGGCTTCAAACATCTGCCCCAGCTGTCTGCTTAACCTACGCTAGAGACTAAAATTAAGGGGAACCCCACGCCAATTTTTTTTAATAATAAATCCTTTATTTTAATACTAAATGACAAGTACAGTAACCAACACTATCACTGTACTTCATATATATGTGACTGACATGTTTCTATCTATCTAATCTATGTGTGAAGCTCTATTCTGTCTGTTATAAATTGTCGGGTACAGATGCTGAATTGCTGGCCGGCTTTTTTAAAGAGACAGTGCATGAAAACACTATTATATTTTTTAATAAATCCTTTACACTAAATGACAAGTACAGTAAGCAACACTGTCACTGTGCTTCTTATATGTGTGACTGACATGTTTCTATCTATCTAATCTATGTGTGAGGCTCTATTCCTTCTTGTCTAAATTGTCGGGTACCGGTGTATGCCGCTGCTGAATTGCCGGCCGGCTTTTTTAAAGAAAGCGTCTTCTGAGCAGTTTGTCAGCTTTTGGACACCTTTGAAGGTGTTTTCTATGTGTTTCTATGTGTTTTTGTTTGCCTGCCATTGGTTTTAACGGTGTTCGACGGTGTTCTAAGGTGTTCGACGAACAGTTAGACGAACAGTTCCTCGAACATCCCGGTGTTCGACGAACCGAACCGAACCCGAACACTACGGGGGTGGCTCAACACTAACTCTGAGTCCTGTGTTCTGTTTGTTTGCTGTGCTCTTCTATCAGCTCCTAGTCTGCATCTGCCTTGTGACCCTGCACACCTGCTACCTTTATTCTTTGGACTCGCCTGCGTCTTCTCTGTACCTGTCCTCTTGTGGTCTCTAGGATGCCAAGTCCTCTCTCCGCACATGTCTTCCTGGTTGCTGCACCAAACCCTGGGATCTGTGTGCCCACCCAGATTTGACACCTTGTTTGTGCTCTTTTACAAGCTGCTTTGATCTGCAGCAAGAATTTGAACTCAAAAGCCATTTACGAATTTGTTTGCTAGAGCTGCAGTTCAAAGCAGCTCTTAAAAGAGCATGAACTAGACAGTTAAAACTGTTCTTTCATCATGGTGTTTGAGAGAGCAAAATATGGTGATGAAGTATACTACATATATTACACATATAACAATAATTTATAACTTTGCAAAGGCTGATCAATAATTAAATTTAAAAAAACTTAGTTACTTTTCGAGATTATTACTTTCATTCATTGGACACAGAGGGAAGCAGTAGTCTAAAACTACACTGTACCTTTAGAAATCATGCTTTCTCCATTGTGAAACCGGCAGGCAGAGGTCAGCAAATTAATTTACCTACATCTGCTCAGACATTGCGACATTGCAGCACAGGTTGAACAAGAATCAATAGATTACAAAGAGCTATATTTCACATGTTAAATTCAATATAAAACGGTGAGCTAGAGTCCTATCTGGAACATTCAAGTTTTTTTTAATAAAGCAAGCAAGTATTGTGCACATTGGATATGTTAGGTTTAGTATAACGGTCTACTAGCTGCCATTACAAGTTGGTAATAATTGAAATCATTAATCCCAGCCACAAAGAGAAACACAGATCTGAGACCTATGAACAGCTCTTTCAAGACCTCCTTGTTTGACACATTTCATAATTTAGTAGAAAAGTTGGACACTACCATGTACTTTCTTACATTTTGTTCAATTTTTCTACTAAATTACAAACTGAGTTGTCTTCTTCTACATTGTAGTTAGTGATTTATGACCGCCCTCTCATACCTTCAGATCAGGATGGCATTTGCAAAGGCTGATTAAAGATCGTGGAATGATTTGTCCTTTTATGCTGTAACGTCACAGAGCAATGTCAGAGCAAGGGATAAAAATGACATTTTTAAGAAACTGCACCTGCTGCTTTCTGCATTGCAGTGATCTATTAAATCCGTCCAAGACCTCATTTGCACCAGTTAAATGGAAATTCCAGAGGTGTTTGTTATTTTCTCATCTAATACATTCAGACACGCTTATTTAGGAAAAAGTAAAAAAGGAAATAGAATTAATTGCATTGCTGTCTGAAGGGGAAAATTTTAAAAAGAGATCATGTAATTTGTTATATATATCTGACTTTATTTGTAATATGAAAATATTCCGATTATATTTCAAGCCGGCTGGAAAGAAGTGTAAATGTATTGCCTTAAGGGGGCATTTTTATTTTAAACATGTATGTAATATCACCAGAATAGTGGTTACAGCACCAGATATGACAAAGGTTAAGGGGAACTCTGTTTTAGAAATAAGTGCAGGTTCCCAAGGGCGTCCACATCTATCAGACATTTATAGCAGACTGTTAACAAATATCAATAGTCACTTTATGTGGTTGCCAGGCTTTTATAAGCTGCATGTCCCACATGACTTCAAAGCTGCAGACTGGCATTTCATGTTAAAACATTTCAAAACAGCAGGCGAGAGACAGATTGCAGGAATCTGTCATAGGTGGTCTGCTAGCTTTATTATCAATTTCACTATAGTACTCAGTTCCCCTGGGGTCCACCATTGGATCACTCATGCACCCAGATGTATTGGCACAATCCCCTTAATGAACCAGGAGCAATGAATGGTGTGCACTTCCGTTTACTTCGGCCCAAATCTGACTCCGCTCAGGGACTGAAGTAAGATTTCTGGAGTAAGGAAACCCACAGCTAGTCATGAATTGGACAAGCTGTGGTGTTTTGCCCATGCACTGCCCCAGGTCCACCCATTTTGACGGAGCAGGGCATGAAATCACCAAAACCAATAATATTTTGTGACTACACTGTAAAGTGATGTATTGTGCATCTTTAGGTTCGCTACTGGGACGGGTGTCATCATCAGCATGGGCCAAGTAAGCCCAGCATCCACTGTGTGCTTTCCTAATGAATGAGGAGAGGGAAAGTGTTACGGGTCCGGGTGGTGGAACCTCTGTGGTGTGATACAAGTAGGGACCAGAGGGGCATAACTACCCGGACCAACCCTGGCCATACGGTGGCTTAGTCGACTCCGTGAACCAAGGAGGGACCGGGAAGGTAAACCAGGTGCCACTCTGGGACCGACCTTGTGTGAGAGCAGGCGACTCCCACGGGACTGATGGCCGAAGCCGACAGGCACAGCAGATGAGCACGGCTGGTAGACAGGCAGGTGATGCGGGTAGACAAGAAGGCGGGCACGGCTGCTAGACAGGCAGGTGGACATGGCTGATAGACAGGCAGACGGGAATGGCAGATAGATAAGCAGGCGGGCACGACTGATAGACAGGCTGGTGGGCACAGCTGATAGACAGGCTGGCGGGCACTGGAACCTGGGGGCTGAGGAGAGTGTTAACAGACAAACAACAACCTTGCAAAGGCACCTTTATTTTGGAGAAGGTGCCTTATATAGGGGCAGTCCTCCAGCCATTGGCCGGGGACTCTTTAGCCCTAAGTACAGTGCCTGGGGAACTGTGCGTGGCGAGGCAGAGATGCCGTTGCTACAGGACCCCCCTTTACGCCCCATCTTCTTTAGGTCTGCAAGAAATTTTTCTAGAAGACGAGGAGCAAGAATGTTCTCCCTGGGCTCCCAAGACCACTCCTCAGGACCAAACCCCTTCCAATCCACAAGAAAGAAAGTCTTTCCTCTTACCCTCTTGATGGCCAAAATATTCTCTACCTCAAAGACGTCCTCAGCGGAGACTGGAGCTGCAGTGATACCTGGATCGTCAGAGAAAGGATGAAGGACAACAGGCAATCTGGACGATGTAGCACTAAAGCGGAGGAGAAGGCTTGCTTAAGAGAGACAAAGGCACTTTCTGCCTCGGAAGTCCATTCCCTGGGATTTGCTCCTTTACAGGTGAGAGCAGAGATGGGAGCAGTCCGGGAGGAGAAATGAGGAATGAAGAGGCGGTAATAGTTAGCGAATCCCAGAGTCTGCTGAATAGCCTTCAACCCCTCAGGTCGGGGCCACTTTAAGACGGAAGACACCTTCTCGGGATCCATCCGCAGTCTGGTCTCAGAGATGATATACCCCAAAAATGGTAGGGAGGTCTGCTCAAATAGGCATTTCTCGTACTTTGCATACAGGCGATTCTTTCGGAGCCTCAGCAGTACCTGACGAACATCCCTCCGGTGAGAGGGCAGATCAGGGGAGAACACTAAGATATCGTCCAGGTACACCACCATGCAGGAATACAGGAGATCTCGGAAGATGTCGTTCACTAACTCCTGGAAGATGGCTGGAGCATTACAGAGACTGAAGGGCATCACGCGGTACTCGTAGTGACCACCCCAAGTGTTGAATGCCATCTTCCACTTGTCTCCCTGGCTAATCCGGACCAGATTGTACGCCCCACAAAGATCGAGCTTAGTGAAGATCTTCGCGCCTTTTAGGCAGTCAAACAGCTCCAAGATGAGAGGCAGGGGGTACTTATTTTTGATGGTAATCAGGTTTAGGCCCCTATAGTCGATACATGGACAAAGAAAGCCATCTTTCTTTTTGATGAAGAAGAATCCTGTTCCAGCCAGAGAGGTGGATTTCAAGATAAAACCCCTAGCAAGATTCTCTTCTATGTACTCAGACATAGCACCGGTCTCGGCCAGCAACAAGAGGTAGATTCGCCAGCGAGGAGGTGAAGCATCAGGTATTAGGTCGATGGGGCAATCATACGGCCTATGAGGTGGTAGTGTCTCTGTCTCCTATTTATCAAAGACGTCCGCATATGATCAGTAGGATGCTGGCAGGCCAGGTAGGTTAGCTGGAGTAGACGGAGGTCGAGCAGGACGAACCGGAACCAGACAGGACTTATGACATTCCTGACTCCAACGGAGCACCTCACCCGAGCTCCAATTCAGGACGGGCTCATGTCTCTGTAATCAAGGCAGGCCAAGCAAGAGGGGATGAGAGAGACCGGACAGCACATAAAATGAGATCCTCTCCGAATGTAGCATTTCCACCTGAAGAGTTACAGGCTCAGTGACAAACAAGATGGTCTCAGAGAGAAGCTTTCCATCCACAGAGGAAGCCGCTAAAGGATCAGCCAGACATATGGTAGGAATCTGTTATCGCTCCACAACTGCCTGTTGAATGAGGTTCCCAGCGGCTCCGGAATCCAGATAGACAGTCTCGAAGAAGTGGGTCTCATCAATGGTAACCGAAACGGACAGAGTCAAGGGCGGAGAGGAAGAACTTTTGCCTAGGATGACCATTCCGAGCGATCCTAGACACTGGAGTTTCCCGGTCTCACCAGACAGGAGCGGATTAGATGCTCTATACTGCCACAGTAGAAGCAACTCCCCTCATCGCGGCGGATCTCCTGACGACACTTGACCATCTTAACTTGGTCTATTTGCATAGTCTCTGGAGAAGACACCGGAGGGGATGCTGGTTGTGAGACTGGCCTTTGGAATGTTGGTGCGAGGCGCAGGGGTATTCTCTCACGGGTCGCCTCTTTAGAACGCTCCTGAAAAAGGATGTTGATCAGTGTAGCTAATGACACCAGGTCGTCCAGAGAGGGAGGTATGTCATGACCGGCTAGCTCATCCTTGATCCGTCCGGAAAGGCCCTCCCAAAAGGTGAACACCAGAGCCTCAATGTTCCAGGCAAGTTCATATGCGAGGGTGCGGAAACGCACGGCATACTGTCCCACAGAGAGACTTCCTTGACGGAGTTGGAGAAGAGAGGAGGCAGTCGAAAATTTTCGTGTGGGCTCATCGAACACCTTCCAGAAAGCCACGAGTAAGGCCTGGAGGTCGTACACCAGAGGATCCCCTCTCTCCCACAGAGGGTTCAGCCATGCCAGCTCCTCTCTGGTGAGATGAGACATGATGAATGCCACCTTGGCCCGGTCGGAGGCGAACTGGTGTGCCAGGAGCTCAAAGTGCAGCATGCACTGATTAATGAAGACCCAACATAGGGCAGGGTCACCACTGAAACGTGGAGGAGCAGAAAGCCAGAGTCCTAAGCCGGATGCCACAGTGCCACTGGGTTGAGGTTCCGCCGGAGCGGGTGCCGCTTGGTTAGAGGCGGACACAGTCGGGGTGGACAGCGCGTCCAAGCAGGAGCTGACTGTCTGCAGATAGGACAGGATAGTATCCTGTTGGGATCTTTGGCGAGAGACCTCTGGGTACAGGTCTGAGAGCAAAGGAGCCTGGGAGCCACCAGATTCCATGGCCTGTGCAAACTGTTACGGATCCGGGTGGTGCAACCTCTGTGCTGTGATACAAGGAGGGACCAGAGGGGCATAACTAACTAGAGGGGCATAACTAAGTGCCTATCCGGACCGACCCTGGCCACACAGCGGCTTAGTCGACTCCGTGAACCAAGGAGGGACCAGGAAGGTGAACCAGGTGCCACTCTGGGACCGACCTTGTGTGAGAGCAGGCGACTCCCACGGGACTGATGGCTGAGGCCGACAGGCACAGCAGATGAGCATGGCTGGTAGACAGGCAGGTGTTGCGGGAAGACAGGCACGGCAGATAGACAGGCAGGCGGGCGCGGCAGATAGACAGGCTGGTGGGTACGGCTGATAGACAGGCTGGCGGGCACGGTTGATAGACAGGCTGGCGGGCATGGCTGAAAGACAGGCTGGAACCTGAGGACTGAGGAAAGTGTTAGCATACCAACAACAATCTTGCACAGGCACCTCCATTTTGGAGGCGGTGCCTTATATAAGGGAAGTCCTCCGGCCATTGGCCGGGGACTCTTTAGGAAGGCACGTGCAGCCCTTTTAAGAGGGAGGGAGAGCACGCGCATGCCCTAAGCACAGTGCCCGGGGAACAGGTGTTGCAGGTAGACAGGCACGGCCGATAGGCTGGCAGGCGGGCATTGCAGACAGACAGGCAGGTGGGCACGGCTGATAGACAGGCAGGCGGGCACGGCTGATAGACAGGCTGGTGGGCACGACTGATAGACAGGCTGGTGGGCACGGCTGATAGGCTGGTGGGCACGGCTGCTAGGCAGGAAGGTGGGCATAGCTGATAGACAGGCAGGCGGGCGCGGCAGATAGACAGGCAGGCGGGCACGACTGATAGACAGGCTGGCGGGCACAGCTGATAGACAGTAGAGATGAGCGTTGTTCGACTCGAACTGTTCGCCAATCTCAAATTCGAGCTGTTTTGGGCGGTGTTCGAGCCCTTCGGCGAACACGAACGATTTGAGAAAAATTCGGCTGTTCGAGGTTATGTTCGATAACTGTTCGTGCACCAAAATCATAACTGGATTTTTTCTCAGTAATGATGAAAATTAATGTTAATACGCAGTTTGAGTGTACAGCGGGGTGGGGGGAGGGGCAGGGGATGGATCTCTGCAGGAATAATGAAGATCTCCATTTTTTTTTCTCTTTTCCGCATTTACAGTGGGGAGGTGCAATCTGTCAGCCTATCAGCAGCGCACACACGGAGCGAAGTGCTTTTTTTCACACAAGCAAGGGCATGTGTCATTGGCAGTGTATGTCACATGTCCTTGCCCTATAAGACCAAGCCATTTTCCCCGTCGCCACCATTTTCTCACTGCTGCAGCTGCGTGTTAGACGGCACCGCTGTTGCTGTGTGCGCTATACCTTGTTAATTTCAAGCCAATTTTCGCACAAATCTACAGATAGCTTGGGAGTAGGGAATAGTTGTGATTGCAGTCCTTTTAAGGACTAGGTTACAGCATTTCCTACGACTTTTATCAGGCAGGTCTGTGCTCTTAAATAGATAGATTGTGGGAGTAAAGACTAATTGTAATTGCAGTCCTTTTCAGGACTAGGTTACATCAGTTCCTATCAGTTTTTGCCAGGCAGGTCTGTGCCAGTGCTGTGCAAGTTTTTTTCACAGCATTTGGCTGAATCTAGCAAAGCTAATCCTTTTTGGCCCATTGCAGAGTGTGTTAGTCAGTGGAGTAGCCTATCTGTGTTGCAAGATATACCAACTGTGTATAGGATACCAATTTTTTTACTGCACCTAGTGAAGTAAAATCTTTTGGGCATAGCATCATTCTATTAGTCCATCTATACTGACCTCCATCAGGTTGCAAATTGAATATAATTTTTTTCTGCATCTAGCTCTGAAAAAATATTTGGGCTTCTAGCAGTGTATGGGACTTGTTCTATTAGTCCATTTATACTGACCTCCATCAGGCTGCAAACTGAATATAATTTTTTTCTGCATCTAGCTCTGAAAAAATATTTGGCCTTCTAGCAGTGTGTGGGACTTGTTCTATTAGTCCATCTATACTGACCTCCATCACACTGCAAATTCAAAATAATTTTTTGTCTGCATCTAGCTCTGAAAAAATATTTGGCCTTCTAGCAGTGTGTGGGACTTTCTCTATTAGTCCATCTATACTGACCTCCATCTGGTTGCAAATTAAAAATAATTTTTATCTGCATCTAGCGCTGAAAAAATATTTGGCCTTCTAGCAGTGTGTGGGACTTTCTCTATTAGTCCATCTATACTGACCTCCATCAGGTTGCAAATTCAAAATAATTTTTTGTCTGCATCTAGCTCTGAAAAAATATTTGGCCTTCTAGCAGTGTGTGGGACTTTCTCTATTAGTCCATCTATACTGACCTCCATCAGGTTGCAAATTCAAAATAATTTTTATCTGCATCTAGCGCTGAAAAAATATTTGGCCTTCTAGCAGTGTGTGGGACTTTCTCTATTAGTCCATCTATACTGACCTCCATCAGGTTGCAAATTCAAAATAATTTTTTGTCTGCATCTAGCTCTGAAAAAATATTTGGCCTTCTAGCAGTGTGTGGGACTTTCTCTATTAGTCCATCTATACTGACCTCCATCAGGTTGCAAATTCAAAATAATTTTTTGTCTGCATCTAGCTCTGAAAAAATATTTGGCCTTCTAGCAGTGTGTGAGACTTTCTCTATTATTCCATCTATACTGACCTCCATCAGATTGCAAATTAAAAAAAAATTTTTGTCTGCATCTATCTCTGAAAAAATATTTGGCCTTCTAGCAGTGTGTGGGACTTTCTCTATTAGTCCATCTATACTGACCTCCATCAGGTTGCAAACTGAATATATTTTTTTTCTGCATCTACCTCTGAAAAAATATTGGGCTTCTAGCTGTGTGTGGGACTTGTTCTATTAATCCATCTATACAGACCTCCATCAGGTTGCAAACTGAATATAATTTTTTTCTGCATCTACCTCTGAAAAAATATTTGGGCTTCTAGCTGTGTGTGGGACTTGTTCTATTAATCCATCTGTACAGACCTCCATCAGGTTGCAAACTGAATATAATTTTTTTCTGCATCTACCTCTGAAAAAATATTTCGGCTTCTAGCTGTGTGTGGGACTTGTTCTATTAGTCCATCTATACTGACCTCCATCAGGTTGCAAACTGAATATAATTTTTTTCTGCATCTAGCTCTGAAAAAATATTTGGCCTTCTAGCAGTGTGTGGGACTTTCTCTATTAATCCATCTATACTGACCTCCATCAGGTTACAAATTAAAAATAATTTTTATCTGCATCTAGCTCTGAAAAAATATTTGGCCTACTAGCAGTGTGTGGGACTTTCTCTATTAGTCCATCTATACTGACCTCCATCATGTTGCAAATTAAAAATAATTTTTTGTCTGCATCTAGCTCTGAAAAAATATTTGGCCTTCTAGCAGTGTGTGGGACTTTCTCTATTAGTCCATCTATACTGACCTCCATCAGGTTGCAAATTCACAATAATTTTTATCTGCATCTAGCTCTGAAAAAATATTTGGCCTACTAGCAGTGTGTGGGACTTTCTCTATTAGTCCATCTATACTGACCTCCATCAGGTTGCAAATTAAAAATAATTTTTTGTCTGCATCTAGCTCTGAAAAAATATTTGGCCTTCTAGCAGTGTGTGGGACTTTCTCTATTAGTCCATCTATACTGACCTCCATCAGGCTGCAAATTAAAAATAATTTTTATCTGCATCTACCTCTGAAAAAATATTTGGCCTTCTAGCTGTGTGTGGGACTTGTTCTATTAGTCCATCTATACTGACCTCCATCAGGTTGCAAACTGAATATAATTTTTTTCTGCATCTAGCTCTGAAAAAATATTTGGCCTTCTAGCAGTGTGTGTGACTTTCTCTGTTAGTCCATCTATACTGACCTCCATCAGGTTGCAAATTAAAAATAATTTTTATCTGCATCTAGCTCTGAAAAAATATTTGGCCTTCTAGCAGTGTGTGGGACTTTCTCTATTAGTCCATCTATACTGACTTCCATCAGGTTGCAAATTAAAAATAATTTTTTGTCTGCATCTAGCTCTGAGAAAATATTTGGCCTTCTAGCAGTGTGTGGGACTTTCTCTATTAGTCCATCTATACTGACCTCCATCAGGTTGCAAATTCAAAATAATTTTTTGTCTGCATCTAGCTCTGAAAAAATATTTGGCCTTCTAGCAGTGTGTGGGACTTTCTCTATTAGTCCATCTATACTGACCTCCATCAGGCTGCAAATTAAAGATAATTTTTTTCTGCATCTACCTCTGAAAAAATATTTGGGCTTCTAGCTGTGTGTGGGACTTGTTCTATTAGTCCATCTATACTGACCTCCATCAGGTTGCAAACTGAATATAATTTTTTTCTGCATCTAGCTCTGAAAAAATATTTGGCCTTCTAGCAGTGTGTGGGACTTTCTCTATTAGTCCATCTATACTGACCTCCATCAGGTTGCAAATTAAAAATAATTTATATCTGCATCTAGCTCTGAAAAAATATTTGGCCTTCTAGCAGTGTGTGGGACTTTCTCTATTAGTCCATCTATACTGACCTCCATCAGGCTGCAAATTAAAGATAATTTTTTTCTGCATCTACCTCTGAAAAAATATTTGGGCTTCTAGCTGTGTGTGGGACTTGTTCTATTAGTCCATCTATACTGACCTCCATCAGGTTGCAAACTGAATATAATTTTTTTCTGCATCTAGCTCTGAAAAAATATTTGGCCTTCTAGCAGTGTGTGGGACTTTCTCTATTAGTCCATCTATACTGACCTCCATCAGGTTGCAAATTAAAAATAATTTATATCTGCATCTAGCTCTGAAAAAATATTTGGCCTTCTAGCAGTGTGTGGGACTTTCTCTATTAGTCCATCTATACTGACCTCCATCAGGTTGCAAACTGAATATATTTTTTTTCTGCATCTACCTCTGAAAAAATATTGGGCTTCTAGCTGTGTGTGGGACTTGTTCTATTAATCCATCTATACAGACCTCCATCAGGTTGCAAACTGAATATAATTTTTTTCTGTATCTACCTCTGAAAAAATATTTGGACTTCTAGCTGTTTGTGGGACTTGTTCTATTAATCCATCTATACAGACCTCCATCAGGTTGCAAACTGAATATATTTTTTTTCTGCATCTACCTCTGAAAAAATATTTGGGCTTCTATCTGTGTGTGGGACTTGTTCTATTAGTCCATCTATACTGACCTCCATCAGGTTGCAAACTGAATATAATTTTTTTCTGCATCTAGCTCTGAAAAAATATTTGGCCTTCTAGCAGTGTGTGGGACTTTCTCTATTAGTCCATCTATACTGACCTCCATCAGGTTACAAATTAAAAATAATTTTTATCTGCATCTAGCTCGGAAAAAATATTTGGCCTACTAGCGGTTTGTGGGACTTTCTCTATTAGTCCATCTATACTGACCTCCATCAGGTTGCAAATTAAAAATAATTTTTTGTCTGCATCTAGCTCTGAAAAAATATTTGGCCTTCTAGCAGTGTGTGGGAGTTTCTCTATTAGTCCATCTATACTGACCTCCATCAGGTTGCAAATTCAAAATAATTTTTTGACTGCATCTAGCTCTGAAAAATATTTGGCCTTCTAGCAGTGTGTGGGACTTTCTCTATTAGTCCATCTATACTGACCTCCATCAGGCTGCAAATAAAAAATAATTTTTATCTGCATCTACCTCTGAAAAAATATTTGGCCTTCTAGCTGTGTGTGGGACTTGTTCTATTAGTCCATCTATACTGACCTCCACTAGGTTGCAAACTGAATATAATTTTTTTCTGCATCTAGCTCTGAAAAAATATTTGGCCTTCTAGCAGTGTGTGGGACTTTCTCTATTAGTCCATCTATACTGACCTCCATCATGTTGCAAATTAAAAATAATTTTTTGTCTGCATCTAGCTCTGAAAAAATATTTGGCCTTCTAGCAGTGTGTGGGACTTTCTCTATTAGTCCATCTATACTGACCTCCATCAGGTTGCAAATTCACAATAATTTTTATCTGCATCTAGCTCTGAAAAAATATTTGGCCTACTAGCAGTGTGTGGGACTTTCTCTATTAGTCCATCTATACTGACCTCCATCAGGTTGCAAATTAAAAATAATTTTTTGTCTGCATCTAGCTCTGAAAAAATATTTGGCCTTCTAGCAGTGTGTGGGACTTTCTCTATTAGTCCATCTATACTGACCTCCATCAGGCTGCAAATTAAAAATAATTTTTATCTGCATCTACCTCTGAAAAAATATTTGGCCTTCTAGCTGTGTGTGGGACTTGTTCTATTAGTCCATCTATACTGACCTCCATCAGGTTGCAAACTGAATATAATTTTTTTCTGCATCTAGCTCTGAAAAAATATTTGGCCTTCTAGCAGTGTGTGTGACTTTCTCTGTTAGTCCATCTATACTGACCTCCATCAGGTTGCAAATTAAAAAGAATTTTTATCTGCATCTAGCTCTGAAAAAATATTTGGCCTTCTAGCAGTGTGTGGGACTTTCTCTATTAGTCCATCTATACTGACTTCCATCAGGTTGCAAATTAAAAATAATTTTTTGTCTGCATCTAGCTCTGAGAAAATATTTGGCCTTCTAGCAGTGTGTGGGACTTTCTCTATTAGTCCATCTATACTGACCTCCATCAGGTTGCAAATTCAAAATAATTTTTTGTCTGCATCTAGCTCTGAAAAAATATTTGGCCTTCTAGCAGTGTGTGGGACTTTCTCTATTAGTCCATCTATACTGACCTCCATCAGGCTGCAAATTAAAGATAATTTTTTTCTGCATCTACCTCTGAAAAAATATTTGGGCTTCTAGCTGTGTGTGGGACTTGTTCTATTAGTCCATCTATACTGACCTCCATCAGGTTGCAAACTGAATATAATTTTTTTCTGCATCTAGCTCTGAAAAAATATTTGGCCTTCTAGCAGTGTGTGGGACTTTCTCTATTAGTCCATCTATACTGACCTCCATCAGGTTGCAAATTAAAAATAATTTATATCTGCATCTAGCTCTGAAAAAATATTTGGCCTTCTAGCAGTGTGTGGGACTTTCTCTATTAGTTCATCTATACTGACCTCCATCAGGCTGCAAATTAAAGATAATTTTTTTCTGCATCTACCTCTGAAAAAATATTTGGGCTTCTAGCTGTGTGTGGGACTTGTTCTATTAATCCATCTATACAGACCTCCATCAGGTTGCAAACTGAATATAATTTTTTTCTGTATCTACCTCTGAAAAAATATTTGGACTTCTAGCTGTTTGTGGGACTTGTTCTATTAATCCATCTATACAGACCTCCATCAGGTTGCAAACTGAATATATTTTTTTTCTGCATCTACCTCTGAAAAAATATTTGGGCTTCTATCTGTGTGTGGGACTTGTTCTATTAGTCCATCTATACTGACCTCCATCAGGTTGCAAACTGAATATAATTTTTTTCTGCATCTAGCTCTGAAAAAATATTTGGCCTTCTAGCAGTGTGTGGGACTTTCTCTATTAGTCCATCTATACTGACCTCCATCAGGTTACAAATTAAAAATAATTTTTATCTGCATCTAGCTCGGAAAAAATATTTGGCCTACTAGCGGTTTGTGGGACTTTCTCTATTAGTCCATCTATACTGACCTCCATCAGGTTGCAAATTAAAAATAATTTTTTGTCTGCATCTAGCTCTGAAAAAATATTTGGCCTTCTAGCAGTGTGTGGGACTTTCTCTATTAGTCCATCTATACTGACCTCCATCAGGTTGCAAATTCAAAATAATTTTTTGACTGCATCTAGCTCTGAAAAATATTTGGCCTTCTAGCAGTGTGTGGGACTTTCTCTATTAGTCCATCTATACTAACCTCCATCAGGCTGCAAATAAAAAATAATTTTTATCTGCATCTACCTCTGAAAAAATATTTGGCCTTCTAGCTGTGTGTGGGACTTGTTCTATTAGTCCATCTATACTGACCTCCACTAGGTTGCAAACTGAATATAATTTTTTTCTGCATCTAGCTCTGAAAAAATATTTGGCCTTCTAGCAGTGTGTGGGACTTTCTCTATTAGTCCATCTATACTGACCTCCATCAGGTTGCAAATTCACAATAATTTTTATCTGCATCTAGCTCTGAAAAAGTATTTGGCCTTCTAGCAGTGTGTGGGACTTTCTCTATTAGTCCATCTATACTGACCTCCATCAGGTTGCAAATTAAAAATAATTTTTTGTCTGCATCTAGCTCTGAAAAAATATTTGGCCTTCTAGCAGTGTGTGGGACTTTCTCTATTAGTCCATCTATACTGACCTCCATCAGGTTGTAAACTGAATATATTTTTTTTCTGCATCTACCTCTGAAAAAATATTTGGGCTTCTAGCTGTGTGTAGGACTTGTTCTATTAGTCCATGTATACTGACCCCCATCAGGTTGCAAACTGAATACAATTTTTTTCTGTATCTACCTCTGAAAAAATATTTGGGCTTCTAGCTGTGTTTGGGACTTGTTCTATTAGTCCATCTATACTGACCTCCATCAGGTTGCAAATTGAATATAATTTTTTTCTGCATCTAACCCAGCCAATAGTTTTGGCCTAATACCACAGCTTGGCCACTCAGCTCTGCTCGGTTCCCATCCATTGTTTTTTTGTGCAAACAACTCCAGAGTTGTGAATTAGTTAACCACCAAAATGAGTGGAAAAAGGCCTGCTGCTGGTGGAAAGGGGAATAGGCGTGTTGGGAAGGGGAAAAACGGTTGTGTCCGTGGGGTAGGTGTTAAAGCAACAGTAACATCTGCAGAAGAAAGACCATCTTCCAGCCAAACTAAAATGTCTACTTCTTTTAGCGGACAATGTGATAAGATCCCTTTCTTACGGCCACGCCAATCGCTACAAATTCCAGATGAGGCACAAAAACAGCAGGTGCTTCAACGGATATCAAATGCTCCTTTAAGTGGGCACTCCTCCACATCAACTTCAACATCACAAATACTCCAGTCCTCAAAGGTGTCACCCCAATCGCACTTGCTTCCTCACAGCTCCCAAATCTCCAGCTGCCCGTAGGAGTATGAGGTAGAACAGATGGTTGAGTCTGCAGAGCTGTTTACTCATACTATAGCCTGGGAATCAGAGGTCGACTCCAGCGCTTCTGTGAATACAGACGAGGAAATGATCTGCACTGATGCCCAGAATCTTTATGAGTCGGATCCAGGACCAGACGCAGAAGGTTCTGACCATAATGTAGACCCTCATTCCCAAACTGAAACTCCTGTTGGTGGAGACAATGAGGAAGACGATGATGAGACTCAAATACCTGATTGGAGCGACAACTTTAGTTTTTTGTCAGGGCAGGAACAGGTTGGCTCTGAGGACGACGGGTGTGATAACGCACAGGGTGATGATGATGAGGTTGGAGATCCCACTTACTGTCAACCCACAGTCAGCCAAGAGGTGAGGTCAGCAGAGGAGGTGGAGGAAGATGCTAGTGACGACGAGGTCAGGTTGCGCCTTCCTGGACAGAGACGTCGTACTGGAAGCACGTCAACAACTGCATCCTCAAACACAACTCTGCCTCTCACCACAAGTCGTGGTGGCTCTTCAGGTCGCATGGGTGCTAAGCCTTGCATAGCCTGGGCATTTTTTCAGATCGATAAAGATGACCCAACTCGTGTTATCTGTAACATTTGTCAGCAAAAGCTAAGTAGAGGCCAAAAAATACATAGTTTGAGTACTTCATGCATGAACCGGCACATGGACATGAAGCATAAGTTGCAGTGGGAAGCTCAGTGTGCTACAATGCAGCCTAGCCGGCCGGGCCAACCACCGTCTGCCATATCTTGTGCATCCGCGGCCTCTTCATCCTCTGTGACTGGGGGGACAGCAGTCACACCTGTTTTGGGGCGCAGACCTGCCACCTCTTTACCCGCAACAGCCAGCATGATTGGCAGGTCATCATTTTCTTTGGAGGTGGTAACACCAGCTGGTGTTGAGCGCTGTCCGACATCGATAGCACCACCTTTGGATCAAGGCAACCTAACATGTCCACCTGCATCTTCCTCACAGACCGGCAGTTTGCCGGGGACACCCTTATCAACCCCGTCTAAGCACAATAGCCAGCCCTCGGTCCCTCAGATGTGGACAAGTAAAAGACCATTTCCTCCTAGCCATGAGAAAGCTAAGAGGTTGAATTTCACCATCTGCAAGCTCTTGGCTACAGAAATGCTGCCTTTCCGCCTGGTGGACACAGAGGATTTTCGAGACCTTATGTCCGTCGCAGTGCCCCAGTACCAGATGCCCAGTCGGCACTACTTCTCAAAGGAAGGTGTGCCTGCGCTCCACCAGCATGTCGCACACAACATCACCGCTTCTTTGAGAAACTCTGTGTGTGACAGGGTGCATTTCACCACAGACACTTGGACGAGTAGGCATGGACAGGGGCGTTACATGTCGCTGACTGGGCACTGGGTAACTATGGTGACAGCAAGACAAGGGGCTGCTGTCCAAGTCTTGCTGTCCCCACGAGTTGTGCGTCAATCCTCTTTATGTCAAAGTTCCTCCACTGCTTCTGCCTCCTCAACCTCCTCTCAGTCTTCCACCTGCACCCAAAGGATGTCTGGTCATGCCACAAGCTTTCTAACTGCGCAGAAGGGATCCTGCACACCTCCTTACTATGCTGGCAGTAGGGCTCAACGTCATCAGGCGGTTTTTACTTTGAAATGTCTGGGAAATGTGAGTCACACAGCTGAGGAGTTGTGGTCAGCTCTGGAGAACCAATTTCATGAATGGTTGTCTCCACTGGACCTGAAACCAGGGAAGGCCGTGTGCGACAATGCTGCAAACCTGGGTGCGGCCCTTCGCCGGGGCAATGTCACACACGTGCCTTGTATGGCTCACGTGTTGAACCTGGTTGTCCAGCAATTTTTAGCCCACTATCCCAGACTAGATGGCCTTCTGCAGAGGGCACGGTCGCTGTGTGCTCACTTCCGCCGTTCGCATCCCGCAGCTCAGCGACTTACATCTCTACAGAAGTCGTTGGGCCTGCCACTTCACCGGCTAAAATGCGATGTGCCTACCCGGTGGAATTCAACTCTGCACATGTTGCAGCGACTGTGGCAGCACCGACAAGCCCTGGTGCAATACGTTCTGACGTATAGCCTGGGCCAACGAGATCCAGAGGTGGGGCAAATCACGCTGGAGGAGTGGTCTCAGATCAGGGACCTATGCACCCTTCTGCACAGTTTTGAAATGGCGACGAAGATGTTTAGTGCTGACGATGCCATTATCAGCATGACTATTCCGGTGATTTACATGCTGGAGCACATGTTAAACAGAATTCGGAGTCAAGTGGTGGCACAAGAGGAGGTGGAGGAAGTAAAGGAGGAGGAGTTGTATGCAGAAGGGCTAACATCTGCAAGGTCCAGACGGTCGGCAGCACCAAGGCGGCAGGTATGTGAGGGTGGGGGAGATGGTTTTACCAGGGCGCATGGTAGCAGCCAAACTAGTGAGGAAGGTGCAGGAGCCCAGGAAGAAGTGGAGGACGAACTGATGGAAGACTCATCAGATGAGGGAGACCTTGATCACATTTCTGTTGTGCGAGGTTGGGGGGAGAGGACAGAGGAAGGAAGCATGATTGTTACCTCGCCACCAACACAACAGGGACTTGGTGCTCCTGGATGCGCAACACACATGAGTGCCTTCTTGCTGCACTACCTGCAACATGACCCTCGAATTGTGAGAATTAGAAATAATCCTGACTACTGGGTTGCCACACTGTTAGATCCCCGGTACAAAAGTAAATTTGCAGAAATTATTCCTGCCATAGAAAGGGATGCACGCATGCAGGAGTATCAGCAGAGACTGTTGCAGAATCTTACATGTGCTTTTCCACAAAACACCAGTGGTGCACGTAGTGAATCTCACAGTTCCAACTTGCCAACCGTGGGACCGTCAAGTGTTCAGCACTCAAACCGTAACAGAACCACAGTATCTGCTGGTAACATCAATTTTGCGGAATCATTTCACCACTTTTTTAGCCCATCCTTTGCAAGGCCACAGGAGACAAGAAGTCTGACACATAGTCAACGCCTAGAGACGATGGTACAGGAGTATCTCCAAGTAAACATTGAAGCCATGACTGTGTCACTGGACCCTTGCTCTTTTTGGGCTTCAAATCTGGATAAATGGCCGGAGCTAGCCACTTACGCCTTGGAGATCTTGTCATGCCCCGCAGCCAGCGTTCTGTCTGAACGTGTGTTCAGCACTGCTGGTGGTGTGCTGACAGATAAGCGCACGCGGCTCTCCACTGATAATGTAGACAGACTCACGTTCATAAAGATGAACAAATCATGGATCCGAAACGACTTTTCTACCCCTGTGTCATCCTGGGGAGAGTAAAAGCTTGATGATTGGTTAAAATCACCCTACCAACCGTTTTAAGCTTTCAAATTACTAATCATGTTTATCTGTATCTTGGCTGGAAAATAATTTGGGCTTTGTAGCAGTGTGCAGCACTGATTCTATTAGGCCATCAATAATAAGCTCCACCAGATTTAAAATTACTAATCATGTTTATCTGTATCTTGACTGGAAAATAATTTGGGCTTTGTAGCAGTGTGCAGCACTGATCCTATTAGGCCATCTATACTAAGCTCCACCAGATTTAAAATTAATAATAATTTTTAGCTGCATCTAGCCCGGAAAATAATTTTGGGGCTCCGAGATGTGCAAGACACATAAGTGCCTTCTTGCTGAACTACCTGCAACATGACCCTCATATTATCAGAATTCGAAGTAATCATTAGTGTTGAGCCACCCCCGTAGTGTTCGGGTTCGGTTCGGTTCGTCGAACACCGGGATGTTCGAGGAACTGTTCGTCGAACTGTTCGTCGAACACCTTAGAACACCGTCGAACACCGTTAAAACCAATGGCAGGCAAACAAAAACACATAGAAACACATAGAAAACACCTTCAAAGGTGTCCAAAAGCTGACAAACTGCTCAGAAGACGCTTTTTTTAAAAAAGCCGGCCGGCAATTCAGCAGCGGCATACACCGGTACCCGACAATTTAGACAAGAAGGAATAGAGCCTCACACATAGATTAGATAGATAGAAACATGTCAGTCACATATATATGAAGTACAGTGACAGTGTTGCTTACTGTACTTGTCATTTAGTGTAAAGGATTTATTAAAAAATATAATAGTGTTTTCATGCACTGTCTCTTTAAAAAAGCCGGCCGGCAATTCAGCAGCGGTACCCGACAATTTATAACAGACAGAATAGAGCTTCACACATAGATTAGATAGATAGAAACATGTCAGTCACATATATATGAAGTACAGTGACAATGTTGCTTACTGTACTTGTCATTTAGTGTAAAGGATTTATTAAAAAAAATAATAGTGTTTTCATGCACCGTCTCTTTAAAAAAGCCGGCCGGCAATTCAGCATCTGTACCCGACAATTTATAACAGACAGAATAGAGCTTCCCACATAGATTAGATAGATAGAAACATGTCAGTCACATATATATGAAGTACAGTGACAATGTTGCTTACTGTACTTGTCATTTAGTGTAAAGGATTTATTAAAAAAAATAATAGTGTTTTCATGCACCGTCTCTTTAAAAAAGCCGGCCGGCAATTCAGCATCTGTACCCGACAATTTATATCAGACAGAATAGAGCTTCACACATAGATTAGATAGATAGAAACATGTCAGTCACATATATATGAAGTACAGTGACAGTGTTGGTTACTGTACTTGTCATTTAGTATTAAAATAAAGGATTTATTATTAAAAAAAATTGGCGTGGGGTTCCCCTTAATTTTAGTCTCTAGCGGAGGTTAAGCAGACAGCTGGGGCAGATGTTTGAAGCCTGGGAAGGGGGTAATACCCACGGAGCTTCCCAGGCTACTAATATGAGCCCCCAGCTGAATACATAGCCTTTACTAGCTATTAAAATGGGGGACCCCCCCAAAAAAATGACGTGGGGTCCCCCCTAATTTAATAGCTAGCAAAGGCTAGGCAGACAGCTGGGGGCTGATATTAATAGCCCAGGAAGGGAGCCATGAATATTGGCCCCCTCCCAGGCTAGAAACACCAGCCGTCAGCCGCCCCAGAAATGGCGCATTCATAGGATGCGCCAATTCTGGCACTTAGCCTCGCTCTTCCACGCTGCCCTGTAGCGGTGGCAGGGGGTAATAGGGCTGGGGTTGATGTCAGCTTATAATGCCAGCTGACATCAAGCCCAGGTTAGTAATGGAGAGGCGTCTATAAGACACCCCCATTACTAACCCCATAGTCAAAGTTAAAAGAAAACACAAACACCCAGAATAAAGTCCTTTAATTGAAATAAAGACACAATCCTTTATTGTTCTAAATTAAACCATGCTTACCATCACGCCCATTCCAGCTGAAGCCAACGATCTCCTGCAATAAAAGAAAAATAATAAAGCAACATCATCCTTACCTTTCCATGGTTCCCACGACAGCTTCAGCTCTGCTACATCGAGATGACAGGCTGGACCGCAGCAGAACGCTGCCATCCAGCCTGTCATCCCGCAGACACTGAGAAGCGCAGGCATGCTTGCGATCCTCAGTGTCTCGCTGTGACGGCATACAGATGAGACGAGTTCATGTACAATGAACTCGGCGCACCTCATGCACGTCACTGACAGCGTGGGAAAATTCTCACGCTGAAGCGCTGAGTGCAGGAGAATTCTCCCACGCTGTCAGTGACGTGCATAAGGTGAGCTCATGTCCAATTAACTCAGCTCACCTCCTGCACGTCACTGACAGCGTGGGAGAATTCTCCTGCACTCAGCGCTTCAGCGTGAGAATTCTCCCACGCTGAAGCGCTGAGTGCAGGAGAATTTTTTCACGCTGTCAGTGACGTGCACAAGGTGAGCTCATGTCCAATGAACTCAGCTCACCTCCTGCACGTCACTGACAGCGTGGGAGAATTCTCCTGCACTCAGCGCTTCAGTGTGAGAATTCTCCCACGCTGAAGTGCTGAGTGCAGGAGAATTTTCCCACGCTGTCAGTGACGTGCATGAGGTGAGCCGAGTTCATTGGACATTACCTCGGCTCATCTGGATGCCCTCACAGAGAGACACTGTGGAGCGCAAGCAAGCCTGCGCTTCTCAGTGTCTGCGGGATGACAGGCTGGATGGCAGCGTTCTGCTGCGGTCCAGCCTGTCATCTCGATGTAGCAGAGCTGAAGCTGTCATGGGAACCATGGAAAGGTAAGGATGATGTTGCTTTATTATTTTTCTTTTATTTCAGGAGATCGTTGGCTTCAGCTGGAATGGGCGTGGCGGTAAGTATGGTTTAATTTAGAACAATAAAGAATTGTGTGTTTATTTCAATTAAAGGACTTTTTTCTGGGTGTTGTGTTTTTTTTAAATACTTTACTAGAAATTCATGGTGGTCATGTCTAATATTGGCGTGACCCCATGAATTTTGGGCTTAGGGCCAGCTGATAATGCCAAGCTGGCCCTAACCCCTTTATTACCCAGTGAGCCACCGCATCAGGGCCCTGGATGAGTTGGGTACAGCGCCAGAAGATGGCGCTTCTATGAACGCGCCATTTTCCGGGGTGGCTGCGGACTGCAATTTGCAGAGGGGGTGGCCCAGAAAGCTTGGGCCTCCCTGCGCTGCGGATTCCAGCCCCCAGCTGCATAGTTGTACCTGGCTGGACACAAAAACAGGGCGAAGCCCCACGTCAATTTTCTTTAAATTATTTCATGAAATAATTAAGAAAAAAAGGGCTTCCGTATATTGTTGTGTCCGGCCAGGTACAAATAGGCAGCTGGTGGTTGGGGGCAGCCCATTCCTGCCTGCTGCACCAGACTGGACACAAATATAGTGCGAAGCCCCACGTCAATTTTTTTTTAATTATTTCATGAATTTCCTGAAATAATTAAAAAAAATTGAAGTGGGGCTTCGCACTATATTTGTGTCCAGCCAGGTACAGCAGGCAGGAACGGGCTGCCCCCAACCACCAGCTGACTATTTGTACCTGGCCGGACACAACAATATAGGAAAGGCCTTTTTTTCTTAATTATTTCATGAATTTCATGAAATAATTAAAAAAAAAAATACATGGGGCTTCGCCCTATTTTTGTGTCCAGCCATGTACAACTAGGCAGCTGGGGGCTGGAATCTGCAGCGCAGGGAGGCCCAAGCTTTCTGGGCCCCCCCCGCTGCAAATTGCAGTCCGCAGCCACCCCGGAAAATGGCGCGTTCATAGAAGCGCCATCTTCTGGCGCTGTACCCAACTCATCCAGGGCCCTGGTGCGGTGGCTCACTGGGTAATAAAGGGGTTAAGGCCAGCTTGGTATTATCAGCTGGCCCCAAGCCCAAAATTCATGGGGTTCCGCCAGTATTAGACATGACCGCCATGAATTTCTAGTAAAGTATTTAAAAAAAACACAACACCCAGAATAAAGTCCTTTAATTGAAATAAACACACAATTCTTTATTGTTCTGAATTAAACTATACTTACCATCACGCCCATTCCAGCTGAAGCCAACGATCTCCTGCAATAAAAGAAAAATAATAAACCAACCTCATCCTTACCTTTCCATGGTTCCCACGACAGCTTCAGCTCTGCTACATTGAGATGACAGGCTGGACCGCAGCAGAACGCTGCCATCCAGCTTGCCATGCCGCAGACACTGAGAAGAGCAGGCATGCTTGCGCTCCTCAGTGTCTCGCTGTGACGGCATCCAGATGAGCCGAGGTCATGTCCAATGAACTCGGCTCACCTCATGCACGTCACTGACAGCGTGGGAAAATTCTCACGCTGAAGTGCTGAGTGCAGGAGAATTCTCCCACGCTGTCAGTGACGTGCATGAGGTGAGCTCATGTCCAATGAACTCAGCTCACCTCATGCACCTCACTGACAGCGTGGGAAAATTCTCCTGCACTCAGCGCTTCAGCGTGAGAATTCTCCCACGCTGTAAGTGACGTGCAAGAGGTGAGCCGAGTTCATTGGACATGACCTCGGCTCATCTTTATGCCGTCACAGAGAGACAATGTGGAGCACAAGCATGCCTGCGCTTCTCAGTGTCTGCGGGATGACAGGCTGGATGGCAGCGTTCTGCTGCGGTCCAGCCTGTCATCTCGATGTAGCAGAGCTGAAGCTGTCGTGGGAACCATGGAAAGGTAAGGATGAGGTTGCTTTATTATTTTATTTTTATTACAGGAGATCGTTGGCTTCAGCTGGAATGGGCGTGACGGTAAGTATGGTTTAATTTAGAACAATAAAGAATTGTGTCTTTATTTCAATTAAAGGACTTTATTCTGGGTGTTTGTGTTTTTTTTAACTTTGACTATGGGGTTAGTAATGGGGGTGTCTTATAGACGCCTCTCCATTACTAACCTGGGCTTGATGTCAGCTGGCATTATAAGCTGACATCAACCCCAGCCCTATTACCCCCTGCCACCGCACCAGGGCAGCGTGGAAGAGCGAGGCTAAGTGCCAGAATTGGCGCATCCTATGAATGCGCCATTTCTGGGGCGGCTGACGGCTGGTGTTTCTAGCCTGGGAGGGGGCCAATATTCATAGCTCCCTTCCTGGGCTATTAATATCAGCCCCCAGCTGTCTGCCTAGTCTTTGCTAGCTATTAAATTAGGGGGGACCCCACGTCATTTTTTTGGGGGGGTCCCCCATTTTAATAGCTAGTAAAGGCTATGTATTCAGCTGGGGGCTGATATTAGTAGCCTGGGAAGCTCCGTGGGTATTACCCCCTTCCCAGGCTTCAAACATCTGCCCCAGCTGTCTGCTTAACCTCCGCTAGAGCCTAAAATTAAGGGGAACCCCACGCCAATTTTTTTAATAATAAATCCTTTATTTTAATACTAAATGACAAGTACAGTAACCAACACTATCACTGTACTTCATATATATGTGACTGACATGTTTCTATCTATCTAATCTATGTGTGAAGCTCTATTCTGTCTGTTATAAATTGTCGGGTACAGATGCTGAATTGCCGGCCGGCTTTCTTAAAGAGACGGTGCATGAAAACACTATTATTTTTTTTAATAAATCCTTTACACTAAATGACAAGTACAGTAAGCAACACTGTCACTGTACTTCATATATATGTGACTGACATGTTTCTATCTCTCTAATCTATGTGTGATTCTCTATTCCTTCTATTCTAAATTGTCGGGTACCGCTGCTGAATTGCCGGCCGGCTTTTTTAAAGAGACGGTGCATGAAAACACTATTATTTTTTTTGATAAATCCTTTACGCTAAATGACAAGTACAGTAAGCAGCACTTTCACTGTACTTCGCATATATGTGGCTGACATGTTTATATCTATCTAATCTATGTGTGATGCTCTATTCTTTCGGTTCTAAATTGTCGGGTACCGGTGTATGCCGCTGCTGAATTGCCGGCTTTTCGTGTTTCACTGTGAGCACAGTTCCCATCGATTTGGGCAATCACTGTAATGCCACAACCACGATGGCTGTGGCATTACAGTGAGTGGCAGACAATCCCTGCATGATTGGTGCTCTAAATAGCACCAGACATGCAGGACACGCTTTTGGTGCACGAACAGTTATCGAACATAACCTCGAACAGCCGAATTTTTTGCAAATCGTTCGGGTTCGTAGAACAACTCGAACACCGCCCAAAACAGCTCGAATTTGAGATTGGCGAACAGTTCTAGTCGAACACCGCTCATCTCTAGTAATCATGACTACTGGGTTGCCACACTCTTAGATCCCCCAAACTTTTCGATCAACCTTTTCATTTTAATAAAGACCAAAAAAATGGTCATTTTTGAAATTATAAGCATTAGCAGGTTATTAGAAACTGAAATCAAACAGTTTTCAACTCAAAACTTTATTCTAGGTGATGTTACATTTTCACATAGGACCCCTTGTTCGAAAGGAGCTTCTGAACTCTCTCGTCCATTGAATTTTCAAGTTTTGTATGGTTTCTGCTTCAATTGTTTTGCATGAGGACAGAATACCCTCCCAGAGCTGTTGCTTAGATGTGAACTGCCTCCCGCCATCATAGACACTCCTTTTGATGATGCTCCAGAGGTTCTGAATGGGGTAGAGGTCAGGGGAGCATGGGGGTCACACCATAAGTTTGTCCCCTTTTATGCCCATATCAGCCAGAGATGCAGATGTTTTATGTGCAGCATGAGATGGTGCATTATCATACAAAAAAATGATCTTGCTGTGAAATACACGGTTCTTCTTCTTGAACCATGGCAGGAAGTGCTGTTTGAGAAAATCCACATACATTATGGAGTTCATCTTTAGCGCCTTCAGGGATCCTAAAGGGGCCGACAATCTCTCTCCCCATGATTCCAGCCCAAAACATTACTCCACCTCCTCCTTGTTGGCGCTGTAGCCGTGTTTGCGTGGTGTGTCCATCAACCAGCCATCCTCCACTCCATCCATCTGGACCATCGAGCGCTGCACGGCACTCATCCGTGAACAAAACAGTTTTGAAATCAGTCTTCATGTAATGTTTGGCACACTGGAGCCGTTTCTGCTTGTGTGAAGTGGATAGAGGAGGTCGATAGGATGGCGTATGCACAGCTGCAAACCTCTGAAGGACCCTGCATCTTGTTGTTCGGGGGACGCTGGAGGCACCAGCAGCTTCAAAAACTTGTCTGCTGCTATGACAAGGCTTTTTTGCCGCTGCTCTTTTAACCTGACGTAATTGCCTGTAGGAAAGAGTCCTCAATTTGCCCTTATCAGCACGCACACGTGTGTACTGTGAATCAGCTACTTACTTCTTGATTGCCAAGACACTTCATCCTGATCATCGCACAATGTTGATTGTAGTCATGCCTTGACCTAAACACTCCACAATTTGTTGCTTCTCAGCAGCCGACACATCCTTTTTCTTTCCCATTTTGGCAGAAAATGAAGGCTGCTTAATAATGTGAGACAGCCTTCTTAAGTAGTCTTGCCTTTCATTGGACACCCCTGCCAAACTAATTAGCACAGGTGTCTGCAATTGCTTACAGTGATATAAAGAGGCCTGACACACATCACCATCAATGAGTTTAACTGACAAACAAACAAATTCTTCCCTTATCGCTCCTAAACACTTTTTGCATAATAATTTGGAACACAGTGTACATGTGCTTTTCCACAAAACACCAGTGGTTCACGTAGTGAATCTTACAGTTCTAACTTGCCAACCGTGGTCTGTATGGAGTTGTTCAATAAAGGGCCCAAAATTAAGATAACATAGATGGGAGAGGTCTCTATGAATAGGAATTCCTAAGTATTTGATACCCTGTGAGGGCCAGGCAAAGGGAAAGTTGGACTGGATGGAATCCTATATGGATTTGGGGAGGGAGACATCGAGGGCCTCAGACTTCGCTGCATTGATTTTAAAATTTGACCATGTAACAAAGTGATCTATTTCAGCCATAACAGCATGGATGGATATATGTGATTGAGTGATATATACTAGGACATCATCAGCAAATAGAGAGCACTTGTACTCGGTGCCTCCCACCTCAATCCACCTAATATTGAGGTTATGGCGAATTGATGAGAGCAGGTGCTCCATCACTAGGATGTATAAGAGAGGGGACAGAGGACATCCCTGCCTTGTCCCATTGGTGATTGTGAAAGGTGATGAAAATGTTCTGATGCACCCCCTGGGCCTTGGGACACCCAGAGCCGGACCCTTTTTGGTGGATGCTGGTGGTTGTAGTCTTCGTGGCGGCGACCCGGTTCCGTGGCTCAGGGTGGTCAAACCAGTGGCGGAACTATTTATGTGGTTTTGATGTTTAAATGTCCGACTACGCCACCCGTGGATTGCGGTCAGAGTGAACCGCCGCTGCAGGGCAGACCGCTGAGGCTGGTGTTGTGGGTGCAGCAGAGCGTAGCATAACTCCCCACGGGAGGAGTATAGCCTCAGGGCAGTGTATGCGGAGGATGGGGGTGATGGTGCAGGGCAGCAGCAGTAACGACACGGAGTCAGTGATGCAGTCCAGGGCCTTTAATCACAGTTCTTATTATCCAGACCACGTCTGCAGGTAACGTCTGCCCACGTCGTACTGTGCTCACCAGGTGAGGGGCTCAGACAACTCCCAGATAACTTTGGAGCGCTTCACAAGACCCCCTTTGTGTGTCCTTTGTCTGGCCTTTCTTACCAACCCTTCTGTCCGGCTGCCTCGGGCCTCCTCTTGGTAAACTTTGCGCCAGTTTCCCTGACCCTATGTGGTGCCTTCCTAGCGGGTGTAGCGAGGGGCTGCGCCACATAAAATGTCACAGCCTCCGGTTTCTAGCTGAGGGTCGTTTCCTGTCTCCACTTGTTTCGGGGACCGGTCTCCCCCTTTGGCCTGACCCCTCCACGCAGGTGGATTCGGGCGTACGGTGGCAACTCACCCGTCCGCACCCCTGGGATCCCTTCATTCCTCGTTCCTGGAGCCTTCTCCGCTCCTCTTCCTTCCTTCTCCCTCTTCCAGGCCTGGGCCTCTGTTACTAGGCCCGCCTCCGGAGCAGAGCTCATGCAGAGCCCCTGCTCCCTGCCACTTCTGCTCAGACTTCTCTGCACTGAACTAAGATGGTGCCCACCTTTTATACTCCCTTCTCAATGCACCCAGGAACTGCTTCCTCCCTGCTCCTGCACTACAGGGTTCCCCTTCCTCAGTGTTCCCTCCCCCCACTCCAGCCAGGGACAGGGACTGTCGTGCCCATCTCAGAGGCATATTGGTCGCCCTGCCCCACGGCAATGTGGTGTAATGCATGCAGGCGTCGGGTCCTGATCCACACTCCATCCTTACCTGAGAGTGAGATATCACACCTCTGGGTGAGGTGCAATACCTCTGTAGCAACCGAGCCCTCAGGGTGCTACAGTTCCATTTATCTTCAGCCTAGGTGACGTATTGTGATACAGGGCCGTGATTTTGGCTATAAAAGGGTCCTCTAGACCCCTACCCCAAGCTTTTTAAGAGAATCATATATGGCGTGCCAGGAGACTCTATGGAATGCTCTCTCAGCATCCAACGAGAGTATCTAATTACAAATTTTTAACTGCATCTAGCCCAGGAAATTCTTTGTGCCTAGTAGCAGTGTCTGCTAGTCAGCGGATTATCCCGGCTGTTAAGCAAGCTACACCACCTGTAGTTTGGACACTTAATTTTTTCAAAGGAAATGCTTCGGGACCACGGGATACTCAGTGAAGAGCATCAGGAGGCACCCCAAGGCATAGGGGCTGGGACTGGCAGTAGGATGCCTTGCGGTGGACAGCCGAGCTCGATCCTTATAAAAGCTTTTTAACTGCAGCAGCTTTAGTGGACGCTACTGGAGCTGGAATTACCGCGGCTGCTGGCATGAGACTTGCCCTCCAATAGATCCTTGTAAATGGATTTAAAGTGTATTCATTCAAATTAGAGAGACAATTTAAATTAAAAAGCTTAGAGCTGCCTCCACCACAGGGGGGCTCGCTCGACCCACCAGCGGACAGGCACCAGTATTGGGAGAGGGGGGCTGGCCGTCAGGGTTCACCGCGGCTCTGGCACAAACCCGGCGACACGGAGGTGGCACGGGCAGGAGCGGACTGAACGTGTCGGCTTCTCACTTTTTGGATTTTAGAAGGGCATGACATGCCTATATCTGTGTCTCCCCCTCCTTTTACTCCTCCACCTCTTTTCTTTTCGCATGACTATATGTACTTGTCACTTTTCCATGTGTTAGTTGTGTCTTCTGAGCAGTTTGTCAGCTTTTGGACACCTTTGAAGGTGTTTTCTATGTGTTTCTATGTGTTTTTGTTTGCCTGCCATTGGTTTTAACGGTGTTCGAAGGTGTTCAACGAACAGTTCGACGAACAGTTCGGCGAACACACGGGTGTTCGACGAACCGAACCGAACTCGAACACTACGGGGGTGGCTCAACACTAATAGACAGGCTGGCGGTCACTGGAACCTGAGGGCTGAGGAGAGTGTTAGAACACAAACAACAACCTTGCACAGGCACCTCTATTTTGGAGGAGATGCCTTATATAGGGGCAGTCCTCCGGCCATTGGCCGGGGACTCTTTAGGACGGCGCGTGCGGCCCCTTTAAGAGGGAGGGAGCACACGCACGTGCACCCTAAGTACAGTGCCCAGGGAACTGTGCGTGGTGCGCGCACCCCGGGCAGATACAGCAGAGGAGCCGGAGGACGCCGAACCGGGACCGCGGGGATCGGCGTCTGCCCGGCAGGAGGCAGAGACACCGACGCTACAGAAAGAAAGTGGTAGATGCTGGGCTGTGACACGTGATGAAACCCCACCCACAGCCCATCAATCAGCAGGGAGCGCCTCACTGAGTCACGCCCGGCTGCAGCCGGAACTTGACGTGTCATGAGCGGATGTCAGAGTCGGCTACAGCTGGGGTCACGTGATGTCCACTGAGTGATTCTTGATAGCGCCGCTCACATGCATGAATCACAACAGAAGGTATTTACAAAAAAACTTATTTCTACCATTGAAATACATTGGGGCATTCTCTATAGTAGTGGACCATTTCTTTAACATTCAGAGAAGCAGAGAGATTAGCTCATTAGCACATGACCACAAGCATGCAACTTGCATATGAACGAGTTGCATATGATCGAACTGGCAGCAGTGCTGAATCCTAACAATGTATATCTTATGGTAGTCCCTCTCTATCAGGCCATAAAACTTAGCTTTTATTATTATTTAAACATTATATTGTTACATTATATATAATATTATATAATATTATATTATTTACATTATAAACAACAATTGTCCTATTCTGCTACAAATGGTGGCACTCCTTGGTGGCAACAGATAAATATGTAAGTGGCAACTTATAATAGAATAATGTAGGCAAATTAGGGACAATATTTTAATACCCTCTATGCATTTTAAATGTAAATAATAATAAAGGTAAGTTTTATGGCCCGATCAAGAGGGTCTTCTACATTATTATTATTATTATTATTTATTATTATAGTGGAATTTATTCCATGGCGCTTTACATGTGAAAGGGGTATACAAAGCACAAGCAATTACAATAATTTTGAGCAATACAAGTCAGTGACTTGTACAGGAGTAGAGAGGACCCTGCCCGTCAGGGCTCACAATCTACAAGGGATGGGTGAGGATACAGGAGGTCGGGGTAGAGCTGGTCATGCAGTGGTATGATGGAGCTGTGGTTACTGCAGGTTGTAGGCTTGTCGGAAGAGGTGGGTCTTTAGATTCCTTTTGAAGATAGCCACGGTAGACGAGAGTCTGATGTGTTGGGGTAGAGAGTTCCAGAGTAGGGGGGATGCACAGGAGAAATCTTGTATGCGATTGTGGAAAGAGGAGATAAGAGGGGAGCAGAGAAGAAGATCTTGTGAGGATCGGAGGCTGCGTGCAGGTAAGTAATGGGAGACTAGGTCACAGATGTATGGAGGACACAGGTTGCGGATGGCTTTATATGCCATGGTTAGGGTTTTGAACTGGAGTCTCTGGTAATGGGGAGCCAATCAAGGGATTGACAGAGAGGAGAGGCTGGTGACAGGTGGATTAGTCGGGCAGCAGAGTTTAGGATAGATTGGAGGGGTGCGAGAGTGTTAGAGGGGAGGCCACAGAGCAGGAGGTTGCAGTAGTCGAGGCGGGAGTTGATGAGGGCATGCACTAGTGTTTTTGCAGAGTCTATGCTGAGGAATGCGCGGATGTGGGAGATGTTTTGGAGTTGTAGTCGGCAGGAAGTGGAAAGGGCTTGGCTCTGTGGTTTGAAGGAGAGATTAGAGTCCAGGTTACCCCGAAGCAGCGAGCTTGCGGGACTCGGGAGAGTGAGCAGCCACTCACTATGATGGATAGGTTGGGTGGGGGGGTTGAGTGAGATGGTGGAAAGATGATGAATTCTGTTTAATCCATGTTAAGTTTTAGAAATCTGTCAGAGAAGAAGGGTGAAATAGCGGACAGACATTGTGGGATTCTGATTAATAAGGAGGAGATATTGGGTCCAGAGAGGTATATCTGTGTGTCATCAGCATAGAAGTGATACTGAAAGCCTTGGGACTCTATGAGCTGTCTGAGGCCAAAGGTGTAGATTGAGAAGAGCAGGGATCCTAGGACTGAACCTTGGGGGACCCCGAAAGATAGGGGGCGAGATGAGGAGGTGGTTTGTGAGTGGGAGACACTGAATGTCCTGTCTGTTAGGTATGAAGAGATCCAAGATAGGGCCAAGTCTGTGATGCCGAGAGTGATGAGAGACTCTGTAGTAAGAGGGAATGGACCACTGTGTCAAAGGCAGATGATAGGTCCAGGAGGAGGAGGACAGAGTAGTTTTGCTTGGACTTGGCAGTTAGTAGGTTGTTGGTGACTTTAGTCAGGGCAGTTTCAGTGGAGTGATGCGGTTGGAAGTCATATTGTAAGTGGTCAACAAGGGAGCAGGAGGAGAGGTGGAAGGACAGTTCAAGGTGGACGTGTTGTTCCAGTAGTTTTGAGGTATAGGCGAGAAGTGATATGGGGCGATAGCTAGTCAGAGAGGATGGGTCAAGGGAGGGTTTTTTAAGGATGGGTGTGATCGAGACATGTTTGAAGCATGAGGGGAAGACACCAGTTGTTAGTAACAGGTTGAAAAGGTGGGTTTGGGTTGGGATGAAGACTGTGGTGAAGTTAGGGATGAGGTGGGATGGGATTGGGTCAAGTTCGCAGGTGGTGAGGTGTGATTTGGAGAGTAAAGAGGAAACTTGATCTTCCGTAAAGGTGGAGAAACTGGTTTTGGAGGAGGAGGGTTGAGTAGATATGAGGAGAGGCTGTGGGGAATTTAGGCAAAAGCTTTGTTTGATGGTGTCAATCTTCTGCTTGAAGAATGAGGCAAAGTCTTCGGCTGAGATGAGAGGCGAGGGAGGAGGCGCTGGGGGGCGGAGGAGAGAATTGAAAGTGTTGAATAGCTGTTTAGGGTTGTGAGACAGGAAGGATATTATAGATGCAAAGTATGTTTGTTTTGCTGCAGTGAGTGTGGATTTGAAAATAGTGAGAGACAGTTTGAATGCGATGAAATGCTCTTTGGAGTGGGACCTTTTCCATCGCCGCTCAGCAACCCTGGAGGCCCTTTGCAGTTCTTTAGTCAGGTTGGTGTGCCAGGGTTGCCTGTTGAGTGTGCGAGCTGTGGTATGTGTGAGGGGGGTGACCAAATTGAGAGCTGCAGCTGTTGTGGTGTTATATAAAGTGGCAGCATCATCAGCATCATATAAGGAACTTATGTCTGTAAGAGAGAGGAGGGATTCAGAGAGTGAGTGTAGGTTAAGGTTTTTGAGATTTCTGCGAGGATGTGCAAGTTTGTGGAGTGGGGTTTGTGCACCTGGTTCTCCCCATTTGATTAATAATTAATTATATATTCCTCCAAGGCCATTTGTCCTCTTTTTTGATTTGATATCTTATAGCAATACAGTAAGTTACAGTATCTACAGTACCTTGAAAAAGCATTTTTTCATGTAACACCCACAAACTTAAATACATTTTATTGGGATTTTATGTGATATATTAACAACATTTGGCAAATATTTGTGAAGTTTAAAGGAAATTATACATGGTTTTCTAAATATTTTAAAAATATGAATCTGAAAATTGTGACATGCAGCCCCCTCAGTCAATACTTTGTAGGACCACCTTTCGCTGCATTTACTGCTGAAAGTCTTTTGGGGTATGTCTCTTCCAGATGTGCTCAACTAGAGGCTGAAATATTTGCCCATTCTTCTTTTCAGACTAGCTTTAGCTCAGTGAGATTGGATGGAGAGTATCTGTGAACAGCAATTTTCAAGCCTTGCAACAAATTCTCAATGGGATTTACGAGTATGTCTGGACAGTGACTGGGCCATTCAAACACATGAATATGCTTTGATATAAACCATTCCGTTATAGCTCAGGCAGTATGTTTAGAATTGTTGTTCTGCTGGAAAGTGTAGCTACATCCCAGTCTCAAGTTTTTTGCAGCCTGTAACAGGTTTTCCTCTACGATTGCCCTGTATTTAGCAACATCCATCTTTCCATAAACTCTGACCAGCTTTACTTTTCCTGCTGAAGAAAAGCATCCCCACAGCATGATGTCATCGCCCCCATGTGTGTTGGTGGGGAAGATATTTTTAGGGTGATGTGCAGTGTTAGATTTCCACCACACATAGCGTTTTGCATTTAGCCCAAAAAGTTTTAATTTGATCTCATCTGAATAGAGCACCTTCTTCCACATACAAGCTGTGTCCCCTACATAGCTTTTCGCAAACTGCAAACGAGAATTCTTATGGTTTGATTTAAAAAATTGCTTTCTTCTTGCCACTTTTCCATAAAAGCCAGATTTGTGGAGTACATGACTAATAGTTGCATGTGGACAGATTCTTCTATTTGAGCTGTGGATCTCTAAGCTCCTCCAGAGTGACCATGGACCTCTTGGCTGCTTCTCTATTTAGTGCTTTCCTTGTTTGGGATATAAGTTTAGGTCGACGTCCATATCTTGGTAGGTTTGCAGTTGTGCCGTACTCCTTCCATTTTTAGATGATGGATTGAACAGTGCTCTGTGAGATGTTCAGAGCTTGTGCTATTTTTTTATAACCTAACCCTGCTTTACTTTTCTTCACAACTTTATCTCTGACCAGTCTGGTGTGTTTCTTGGTTTTCATAATGCTGTTTGATCTCTAATGTTCTCAAACAAACCTCGGAGGCCCTCACATAACAGCTGTAGTTATACTGAAAATAAATTACACACATTATACACTTCACAAATACTTGCTACTTTCTGTTGGTATATCACATGAAAAAACAATAAAATAGATTTAAGTTTATGAGTATAACGTGGAAAATTGTGGAATTTTCACGGGGTATGAATACTTTTTCAAGGCACTGTAACGAAAATTAACCTTGGTCTGAAAAAAACACTTTAATGGAAATGTATTGATTTTGCGTAGGTGGACGTTTGGCCCTCAAAATCAAGTCCTCTGGTTGGCCCAATGTTCCCCAGGCTGACACCGATTAAGGGTTATAATCTTACCATAAAAACTGTAGAATTAATAAAGAAAGGTTGAACTGTATGGCTTTGTGTTTTTTTTCATGATATGTTACTATGTATCATTTATTGATAAAAAAAGAACGATAACATACCTTTGATACCTCTCTCTAACATTTGCGAATCACAAGACAATCTAATAAACAACTGAGGCTACAGAAATGTACTTCACAAAACTTCAATTTCCAGCTATGTTAGGTATCATTTATAGGGTCAAAAATAATTGAAAATGATGGTGCGAAGGATCTCAGTCCATTACATTTAATAGAAATGACCCTGCTTGGCCCAAGCACGAGCACGGCACAGTTATATAGATAGGCAATAGTGTTACAGCTCATTCGAGGAGTGGATGAAGTATGAAATAAGCTACACGCTGGATGAACAACTCCGAGGTAGAATGGTTTCTAAGGCTGAACTGAAAATCAATGATTTCTGTTTTGTCTCTCATGCCTCAACATCAACACAAGATGGAACGTCATGAGAACAAAAAGTATATGCCCATAATCTTTAATCTGCAGCCAGGAGATTCAAGGATGCCGTTGATTGCAACAGCCAGAGGTGTTGATGCTGTTTAGTCAATGCTCAAGGTGTGCATGAGAAAAACAAAAATAATGTATTTTTCTTCAGGTTGCAAACAAGATCATGGAAGATAATTAAACATACTCAAGATCCCTCAGGGATGTGCGTGTTACTAAATGTTGTTTCAGACAGCTAACACGCTTCTTGCAAATAAACCCTTGCTATGATTTCTCTAGAAAAAAAAACACATTTATATTCATTGCAAGCTATGATAAAAGGCCAATAAGACAATCCCATGCTTATAATGTGCTGTGCACAAAGTATTTCAAATCTCAGAGGTCTCCTGTTTGTACGTGTTATTATTTTAAAGGTATTTTACTGTGTACCCAAAGGTTTTGCCTTAGTAGAGCCAAAATGGGTTATCACAAAACTGTAAGGCTTATTATCTGTATCTAATGTACAGTCATTCAGCATTAATGTTTGCAGAGGAATTATACTGTGTGTTCGTTTCTATAATCCACAAATGTGTATTTGCAAAAAGTCTAAAGACTCCCATTCTCAGCAAATATGATTGCTTTTTGTTGTATAATGATACCATTTATATTTAGTATTTCTTACATTGCTATTAACCCGTGGTCATTTAAGTAAAGAATAGTAATTTGGATGCACTCTTAGCAATTTTAATAATATTTTCTTTAATTTCTTCGTGGTGAAATAACCTGTGGTTTCACATTAAAATAACATGAAATTAATAGACAGCTTTATAGAAAATTATTAATTTTATTTTGGAGAAACCGATAAATACATGTATTTATTAAATTGAATATATTTTATATACAGGATGTGTTTTATTAGTTCTTCACTTGCCACTGACAAGAGAGACAGTTGATCTCAAACTTTTGAAAATGTGTTTAAACACAATTTATGGAAAAACGGTGGCAATGCTATATATATACAGCGGGTGAAAGACGCATTGAATAAGTCACCAATTGTTTAAGTAAATATATTTCTAAAGGTGCGATCGACATGAAATTCTCATCAGATGTCGGTAACAGCTCATCCAATCCTCCCAGACAAAGGAATCAAATCCTAGATGTCCAAAAAATAAGTAATGTGTAATAATAAGAAATAACACAGGGAAAAAGTATTGAACACTTGAAGAAAGAGAGATGCAAAAAGCCATGGAAAGTTATGACACCAGCTGAAATATATCAGTAATTAGAAAACAAAGCTTCCACTTAGTGAAAAATAATATCAGCTGGTCCAACTGATTGCCTATAAAAGGGTTTCTCAGTACCAGGGTGCCACACAAAAATCAAATCATGATGGGTAAAACCAGTGAGCTGTCTTAAGATCTTCGCAACCTTCTTGTTGAAAAACACACTGATGGCATTGGTTACAGAAGAATTTAAACTTCTCAAGAGTACAGTGAGCACTGTTGGGGCCATAATACTGAAGTGGAAACAACATATATTCACCATAAACCGGCTATGACCAGGTACTCCCCACAATATTTCAGGCAGAGGAGAGGGTGGAGCTATACGCCATGCATGCTCTTATGGGAAATTATATATCCAAATTGCCTCTTCAGAGAGGAAGAGGACTTGAACTCTAGTGCCACCTATTGGAAGTAGCAATCCTAAAAGTCAATATCGACCTTTTAACGAGCCTTGCTATATGATTTAGGATAAAAGCCAAGCCATAATCTCAACATTGTCAGTAATAGTATGTCCCTGTGCCTTGGGCCTATTGGACCAGGTATGTACTATTATGCACAATGTGATTGCGCCCGCACAGAAGCTGCGCGGGGCGATCGCCACCAGGTGTCAGCTGATTCTCTCAGCTGACACCCGGTGCTATGTGCCATGAGCGGTTCCACACTGCTCCCGTAACATTAACCCCCGAAATTCTGCAATTGAAGTCGATCGCAAAATTCTGGCAGCAAGGGGACGTAAACGTGCACCTCTTCCCTTGAATCGGGACCCCGCGCTGTGAGCACAGGATCCCGATCGTTGCCATGTCATGATTGCATCCAGGTCACCAGGTATCAGGAAGTTATTTTGATCATGCGCAGTGCACGATCAAAGTAACTTGTGTCTGCAAGGCTGACAGCCTTCATAGCATAGAGATGCTGTTGCATCTCTATGCTTTGCAAGCGATCAGCCTGCAAAAAATGAAAGTCCCATAGTGAGATATGGTGTAAAAGTAAAAAAAAGTGTCAGAAAGTAAAAAAAAAATATATATATATTTAAAAAAAAATGAAAAAAATAATCCCACAAAATATTTATATATACTATACCCATAAGTAAATATTATTTTGAAAAAAACTAAAACAATAAAAGCACACACATTTGGTATCGCCGCGTCCGGAACGACTTGACCTATAAAACTGTCCCACTAGTTAACCCCTTTAGTGAAGACGGTAAAAAAATAATAAAAAACGACGCAAAAAACTATGCTTTATCACCATACTGTTATGATCTGCAACATAAACTAAGGAAAGATAGGGAAAAGCTGTCTCTACAGTAAGACTAAGCTGAATCCGTACGATGTAGCGGGCTGCCTGTTCCTTGTGAACAGACCCGCCTTTGTCCTCGGCTAGTCTGACCGAAGACCTATAGAATAAGGGAGGGGTCCCTAAAAGTACTAAGGACTGGGACAAAAATGGGACACCTCCTAAACAGAAGTTGTTGCAGAACGCAAAAGACAAACTGACAAAAAGTACCAGAGGTCCAAGAGGACCAAGCGAACTAGACAGAGATAGGCACCGAAGCACCTGGCTAGAGAGACAGTCAAACAACACTGAAATCCAGCAAGACCAGAAGGGCAGAGCTGGAATATATAGGCAGATGGTCATGTGACCACAAAACACAAGATAGAAAAAACTAACAGGAGGGTTCTAACACATACCGCCAAACAAAAAATGGAATAAAATGAGATCAAAAAGACGAATGTAAATAAAAATGGTACCGCTGAAAACATCATCTTGTCACACAAACAACAAGCCACAATACAGCTCCATCAGCTGGAAAATATAAAAAGTTATAGCCTCAGAATAAAGCTTCACAAAAAAATTATTTTTTCTATAAAATAATTTTAATTGTGTAAAGTACCAAAACATAAAAAAACTATACAAATGTAGTATCGCTGCAACTGTACTTACCCGAAGAATAAAGCTGCCTTATCAATTTTACCACACGTGGAACGGCATAAAGAAAACCATTTGCCCGAAAATGGTACCAATAAAAAATGTCAGCTCATCCCTAAAAAAGCAAATCCGCTGCAGAAACGCTTAAAAAATGCTTGGTAGAAGGTTTGCCATGTTCCCCAATGATAATCCACATGTGCTGTGCACATGCTGCGGAGATTTCCCCTGCTGATTATCATTGCGGAAAAATCCGCAGCACTACCAATTATTTTGCGGAATCGCTGCGTTTTCCCCGCCATTGACTTGCATTGGACCGCATGGAATCCGCATCACTGCATCTGCAGATGCGGATTCCATGCGTTTCAATGTGCGGATGGTACCCGGGTTTGGAGAAGAGGAGACTCTCCTCCAGACCCGGGTACCATAGTACCTGTAAAAAAAAATAATAAAATAAAAAATATACATTATACTTACCTTCTGATGGCCCTCCGTGTCCTTAGCGATGCGTCTTGGCTTGCCGGCAGCTCGCGATGGTCTAAAAAGGACCTGCCATGACATAATTTAGTCATGTGATGGGTCACATTTATTTTATTCTTTTTTTTACAGGTACTTAGGTACCCGGGTCCGGAGGAGAGTCTCCTCTTCTCCTAACCCGGGTACCATTCTTTTACAGTCACACTATATAGATCCATGCCGGTTGCAAGGATTTATATAGTGTGACCAAGTTGTCAAGCACTTTCCAAGTGATGCTAAAATCGCTTGGAAAGCGCTTGACAACCCGCATGTGGAAATGCATGCAAAAACGCTTCACTTCCGCTTGTCCCTGGCAGGAAAAATGCATGTAAAATCCAAATGCGTTTTTTCTGCCAGGGGGATGCAGAAACATTCAGGAAAAATCCGGAGCATTTCTGCATCGTGGGCACATAGCCTAAGTGTGTGACAGCTGCCAAACATAAAAACCCAGTATGAATCTGGTATCGCTGTAATCCCACTGACCTGAAGAATAAAGTCGTCTAATCACTTATACCGCACGAGGAACGGCGTAAAAAATAAACTCTATGGTTAGGGTTGTGCTAGGGTTAGGGTTGTGCTAGGGTTAGGGTTGTGCTAGGGCTGGGGGTAGAGTTGTGTTGGGGTTAGGACTTTTTCAAAAGCAAAGAAAAACAAAAATGATGATATGGCGACTATAGTTGAGCACAAGTGCTTGCTGCTTGAGTTTACATCGGGTGCTCGAGTGACATGGGAAGGGAAAACTGTGAAGAATATTCAACATAATCTTATGTCAATCATTGTGTCCTGTTTGGCGGGTTTTATAATGATATTCATGCACAATGTAATTCAACACTCTTGCAAGGAAGGGGACCAAAAGACAGGGAGTGACATACCTCACAGCAGCTGTGAGCTGCACAGGATGGCCCCCTGTGGATTTCAAGCCACGCGGCCTTTTTTGTAAGATACTATAATTCAACACCGAGTGATGGGAATACGATACATCCCAGTGATAAACCAACTAGATTTTTGGAAACTCAAAAGAATGACGAATGTCACCTTAGCTTTCAGCAAAGTCCAGGGCCCCAGTGCATGGCATCAACGCGTAGCAGGGGCCCGGCTGGGTCCGATGACACCACAACCGGCCCCCTAAGATCGCCCATTAAGGAAGTATAGCCCATTGTAGTTTTTGAGAGTTTAGACCAGGGGTGGAGACTTGGGATCAACCAGGGGGCGGTAGTGGGAGTGACCCAGAGTGCTTAAAGGTCCCTGCAGCTAGAGCCCAGTGTCTTTTATCCTGGGGAGGCTGTGACATCACGTTGTGTGGAAGGAGTCCATCAACCAAGAGAGGGCCCACAAGCCTCCCATGTGGCAGCCCTTCCCCCGAAAGCCAGGTTGTCCATCTGACTGGTAGCTGACTCGTAATAACTGCTATATATCTGTTGTACCCCTACTATTGTATTTGCAACTCTAACCATTGTGTATGTATAACCTTTATGTATATAGTGTATTGTCTAGTGTGCCCCTAAGGCAATTAAATATATAATTTAACCTAGGGCTGCTCTTTTATCTCGATCCACAAACCCAACGAACATGCTACCGGGCTATTTTCTAGCCCGATATAAGTCCTGTTATATCTAATAGAAACTGGTGGCAGCTCTCCCAGGCCGACCAGGTTCTGCTTCACTGGAGCTATGTGGTGCCACGTCAGTGACTGAGTGGGCCACCTCTTCTCACTCCATGGTGCCTTTCTGTACCCATGTGAACAGGGGGTGTCTGTGTAGAACTGTACCAATCTGACCTTACGCGTCCTCAAGAGGGTGAAGAACGTCATGTTGGTGCAAAGGGCAGATCCGTATTACGTGCTTCGTCTGACGTAATGGTGACGTCAGGCGGGTGGCGGGGTGTGAACCCATCACAAGTGGTGGCAGCGGTGGGATTCTGCGGGGTCTCTCTGTTGCCATTTCTTCGCATTAGTGGCAGTGGTGGGATTCTGCAGGATCTCTCTGTTGCCATTTCTTCGCATTGGTGGAAGAGGTGGGATTCTGCGTGATCTATCTGTTGCCAATTTTTCTCAACAACTAAATGCTGCGCTGGGACAAGGACGTAGACGCTGACGGTGATGGTTGCAAGTGTGCAACGACAGGTGCAAGGTAGGAGGCATCTTCACCTTCGTCATGGACAGGGGATTGGCGTTCACACACAACAGCGGAACAGGCAGTGGTGTCTCCCGCCAACACTGATTGTGAACCCAGGCATTCAGCCCACCTAGTAAGGTGCTTTGTTGTCATGTGCCTGAGCATGCTGGAGGTGATCAGGCTGGTAGTTTGGCTGCCCCTGCTGCTGCAGGCATGGCAGATGTTGCAAATTGCCTTTTTGGGGTTATCTGGACAGTCTTTAAAAAAGAGCAAGACTCTGGAAAGACCTAAAAGTTGGACTGGCAATTTCCTTTGTGTTGGTGTTTCGGGGAACAGTTGCCCGCCTTATATCTCTGGCCATCCCACTGGTTGTTCCTGCCTGTTTTGGTGCTACTTCTCCCTTCCCCTCTGCTGCTGTCCTCGCTATGCAAGTCACCTTGCCAGCTTGGGTCAGTAACTTCATCGTCCACCACCTCATCTTCCACGTATGCACCCTGGGCCTCCTCCTGACTTGGTGGCAATTGTGTCTCATCATCATCATCCACCTATTGCAACAGTTTCCCATTGTCGCCTTCATGTGACCGTAGCTGCTCAAATATTTGGGCATCACTACATGCGATCTCCTCTTACCCCGCTTGAAGCGGGCCGGCAAGAGGCCCGAATCTATAAATGGAAACGTGAACAGATCTTTGGAGTGTCCAAGTGTGGGTTCACATGTCTCTGGGTGGGAGTAAGGAGGATCAGGGTGGCCTAGAGGCGGAGTGCTCCTAGTAAGCACCTGTACACACCTATTTCTTGTTTTGAATGTGCCGGTCATTTTTTTCTGTTTATATGTATAGGCTTTGACACAGCACTCCGCCTCTAGGTCATAAGCGGTTTTAATTGTAACAGGACTTTGATTTCCCACACATGAGCAGACTTTTGGTCTCTTAGAGAGGAGCTCACATTGGCAGGGTACTGGTATAGCGAGAAACACATTAACGTGGCTACCAGGTACACATGAATTGGCCAATTTATGCGCTAAGATATAGGGTCTGTTCCATATCCAGAGAGGGAGTGAGATGGAGCATGGAGGAAGACTGAGCAGATAGGAAAGCAGACTCCATTAGCAGTGACAGCAGTGAAGAAGTGTTTTACTAGTGCAATTTATCAGAACAGAATGAGAACACATTTGAAGCAGAATCTGAACACTGGCATTGTCCTAGGCTCATGGCCTGTTAGAGGTGCTCAAGGCAAGGCCTCTTTTTCCCTACAGGGGAGTTTCTCAGCCGGGTCCCAGAAGATGTGAAAGATGTTGAGTCTCAGGAAGGAATGAGAGAAAACACTGGAAAGGCACATTACCAAAGGGGCTTTACTAACTAAAGAATTTGTCTTGATCTGTATACTGCAGCCATGTAAAGGAAGAATTGCACAGTAAAAGTGAGTCTGTTAACCCGGATCTACGATCTCCTATCTTGCTTAAAGTCGGTGTCTGCTCCATGAACGGTGTAACAGTGAGTACAGCAAATCCTCCATTGCAGCACACACTTCAGTCTCAGTCCTTAATAGTAGAGGGGGCATTGGGTGAAGAAAAGATAATTCCGGCATACAACGTGATCATAGCGGCCCCGTGTGCTCCCCTCTACAAGTGGCGCTGCGATCAGGGTATGAGGCCCGGGAAAGCAAAGAAACGGAAGAAAATGAAGAAAACAAAGAATGTAGGGAAACCAAGAAAAAAGAAAGAAACAAGTACCGTGCAGATGAAGATAAAGATGAAAAATGCCAGAATGGTGTATGGCGATGCCAGAATGGTGGATGGTGAGAATTTAAGAGACAGAAAAGAAGAATTCAGTACCTTAAAAGTGAACAGTGATGTAAGTGCCAGAATGGTGGATGGCGACATGCTTCCCAAGAAGGCGGACAGCAAAGTGGGTCCCAAGGTGGCGATTCCCGCAGGTTCAATGAGGGATCTAGCCCATCATGGGAGTGGTAAGAGATAGTGTTGAGCCACGCCCCGAAGTGTTCAAGTCCGGTTCGGTTCGTTGAACACCCGTATGTTCGCCGAACTGTTCGTCGAACTGTTCGTCGAACACCTTCGAACACCATTAAATCCAATGGCAAGCAAACAAAAACACATAGAAACACATAGAAAACACATAGAAAACACTTCAAAGGTGTCCAAAAGCTGACAAACTGCTCAGAAGACACAACTAACACATGGAAAAGTGACAAGTACATATAGTCATGCGAAAAGAAAAGAGGTGGAGGAGTCAAAGGAGGGGGAGACACAGATATAGGCATGTCATGCCCTTCTAAAACCAAAAAATTGTGAAGCCGACACGGCCAGTGCGTTCCTGCCCGTGCGACCTCCGAGTCACCGGGTTTGTGACAGAGCCGCGGTGGACCCTGACGGCCAGCCCCCCCCTCCCAATACTGGTGTCTGTCTGCTGGTGGGTCGAACGAGCCCCCCTGCGGTGGAGGCAGGTCTAATCTTTATAATTTAAATTGTCTCTCTAATTTGAATGAGTACACTTTAAATCCTTTTACAAGGATCTATTGGAGGGCAAGTCTCTTGCCAGCAGCCGCGGTAATTCCAGCTCCAGTAGCGTCCACTAAAGCTGCTGCAGTTAAAAAGCTTTTATAGGGATCGACCTTGGCGGTCCACCGCAAGGTGTCCCACCGCCAGTGCCTGCCCCTGTGCCTTGGGGTGCCTCCCCGATGCTCTTCACTGAGTGTCCCGGGGGCCCGAACCATTTCCTTTGAAAAAATTAAGTGTCCAAACTACATGAGGTGTAGCTTGCTTAACAGCTGGGTTAATCCGGTGACTAGCAGACACTTCTACTAGGCCCAAAGTATTGCTTGGGCTAGATGCAGTTAAAAATTTGTAATTAGATACTCTCGTTGGATGCTGAGAAAGCATTCCATAGAGTCTCCTGGCACGCCATATATTATTCTCTTAAAAAGCTTGGGGTAGGGGACCCTTTTATAGCCAATATCATGGCCCTGTATCGCAATCCGTCAGCTAGGCTGAAGATAAATGGAACATTATCATCACCTTTCATAATCACCAATGGGACACGGCAGGGATGTCCTCTGTCCCCTCTCTTATACATCCTAGTGATGGAGCACCTGCTCTCATCAATTCACGATAACCCCAGTATTAGGGGGATTGAGGTGGGAGGCACCGAGTACAAGTGCTCTGCATTTGCTGATGATGTCCTAGTATATATCACTCAACCACATATATCCATCACTGCTGTTATGGCTGAAATAGATCACTTTGGTACATGGTCAAATTTTAAAATCAATGCAGCGAAGTCTGAGGCCCTCGATGTCTCCCTCCCCAATTCCACACAGGATTCCATCCAGTCCAACTTTCCCTTTGCCTGGCCCTCACAGGGTATCAAATACTTAGGAATTCGTATTCATAGAGACCTCTCCCATCTATTTTATCTTAATTTTGGGCCCTTTATTGAACAACTCCATAGAGATCTTACTTCTTCGCCGGTGAATAATTTTTCCTGGTTCGGCAGAATAAATATACTTAAAATGAACATCCTACCTAAACTCTTATACCTCTTCCAAACCATTCCCGTGTTAATTCCCTCAAATTTTTGGAAAAGACTACGCAGTAGCTTTTGCAGATTTATCTGGACAAGTGGGCATCCACGCATTTGGGGGGACGTTCTGATCAGACACAAACAAAAGGGGGGCCTTAGCCTTCCGGATTGTAGAAGGTATAACATGGCAGCAGTACACGCTAGAATCCTGGACTTCTTCAATCATTCGGAGGGGAAATTGTGGGTCAAAATAGCTCAATCCATTTGTCCTAAAGCTCTTACCACTCTCCCATGGTGTGCCCATTTAATTGTCTCCTCTCTTGGCCTCATGTCATTTAGTACTTATGCCACTGCTTTGGCTTTGAGATCCCCAAAAAAAAGCTTATCCTCAATCAACCCCCAACGCCCCTTGCTCCCGATTTCAGATAATCCAGATTTCCCACCAGGACTATCTGCAAATAGATTTCTCGGTTCAAATAAATCCCATCCGATATTATTTTCTCATGTCATCTCCAATACTTCGCTGCTCCCCCTCAATGACTTGTTACTGGGAAGAGCCAATTCCCTGAAGGCTAATTTTGAATATAGCCAGTTACAACATAGTTACATAGTTATATAGTTTATAAGGCCGAAAAAAGACAAGCGTCCATCCAGTTCAGCCTATTTCTTGTGCGCTGCAGCTATTCCGCAGCGTTGATCCAGGGGAAGGCAAAAAAAACCCATGCGGTATAGGCCAATTTACATCATTGAGGAAAAATTCACTTCCTGACTCCAAACTGGCAGTCAGATTAAATCCCTGGATTAATTAACTGTCACTAAGCATAAGATGTAATTTTATTGTTCTCAAGAAAGGCATCCAGGCCTCTCTTGAACTCATTAAGTGAGTTGGACATCACCACTTCCTCTCCCAGAGAGTTCCAGAGTCTCACGGCTCTGACCGTAAAGAATCCCCTTCTATGCTGGTGCAGGAACCTCCTTTCCTCCAGACGCATAGTGTGCCCCTTCGTCTTTGTCACCATCCTTGGCATAAACAGGTCATGGGAGAGATCTCTGTACTGCCCCCTGATGTATTTATACATGTTTATGAGGTCTCCCCTAAGCCTTCTCTTTTCCAACGTAAATAGGCCTAATTTTGACAACCTCTCTGGGTATTCTAGTCCCTCCATTCCCTTTATTACCTTAGTCGCCCTCCTTTGTACCCTCTCTAGCTCCAATATGTCTTTCCTGAGCACCAGAGCCCAGAACTGTGCACAATATTCTAAGTGCGGCCTTACCAGCACTTCATACAGAGGAAGAACAATGTTCTCATCATATGCCCGTATTCCTCTTCTGATGCATGCCATGACTCTATTTGCCTTCGCAGCTACTGCCTGACACTGGGCACTCCAATTTAATTTGCTGTTAACCAAGACGCCCAGGTCCTTCTCCATGTCAGATTTCCCCAACGGTTTCCCTTTTAATATGTATGGGTGACTGCTGTTTTTCTTTCCCATGTGCAAGACCTTACATTTATCGGCATTGAACCCCATTTGCCATTTTTTGGCCCAACTCCCCAATTTATCTAAATCCTCCTGTAGCTGTGCCCTATCCTCATCTGTATTAACTACTTTACAAAGTTTAGTATCATCTGCAAATATTGATATTTTACTATGCAACCCTTCCACTAGATCATTAATAAATATATTAAACAATATAGGGCCCAAGACAGACCCTTGAGGCACCCCGCTAGTAACCCTGACACACCCTGAGCTTACTACATTGATAACCACCCTCTGCTTTCTATCACTCAGCCAGCTATTTACCCACTTGCACACATTATCCTCCAGACCAAGCATTCTCATTTTATATACCAACTTTTTGTGTGGCACGGTATCAAACGCTTTGGAGAAGTCAAGGTATACAACATCCACTGACTCCCCCGGTCCAGCTGTGAGCTCACCTCCTAGTAGAAGGCGATCAGGTTTGTTTCGCAGGAGCGATCCCTCATGAATCCATGTTGATATGGAGTTAGACAGTTATTATCATTAAGATATTCTACAATAGCATCTCTAAAAAATCCTTCAAACAATTTACCCACAACAGACGTTAAGCTTACTGATCTATAGTTCCCAGGGTCACTTTTAGACCCCTTTTTGAATATTGGTACCACATTTGCTTGGCGCCAGTCTAGTGGGACAGTCCCTGTCCATAAAGAGTGCTTGAATATAAGATACAGTGGTCTGTCTATCACATTACTTAATTCTTTTAGTACCCGGGGGTGTATGCCATCTGGGTCTGGTGACTTGTCTATTTTGATATTATTTAGGCGTTTCTGAACTTCCTCCTGGGTTAGGTGGGTTATATTTAGCGGAGGGTTTACTTTATCACTCTGCATTTTCTCCGATAAATTGTTTTCTTTTGTGAAAACAGTGGAGAAGAAGCTATTGAGTAGGTTTGCTTTACCCTCATCGCCCTCTATGATTTTACCTAGGTTATTTTTCATTGGGCCAACTCCATCAGTTTTAATCCTTTTACTGTTTATATAGTTAAAGAACAGTTTGGGATTCGTTTTACTTTCCTTGGCAATTAGTCTCTCTGTCTCCTCTTTTGCTATTCTTATTTGTTTCTTACAGATTTTGTTTTTTTCCCTATAAGATATTAGCGCTTCCTCGCTGCCTTCTTGTTTAAGTTTACCGAAAGCCCTTTTTTTATTTTTCATTGCCCTCTTGACTTCCTTATTTAGCCACATTGGCTTCCTCCTATTCCTAGCCCTTTTATTCCCATTCCCACAACACTTCTATTCAACTGCGAAGAAGCGCACACATCTTCATAGAGATCTCACAAACTTTGAAAAATTGAGCCTATCATTGTCACCTCCTACACACTCCATCTCCCTACTGTATAATCTCCTCATTGCCCAGGTAACTGACAATAGGCCAGGATTCTGCGGTGCATGGGAAAGGGAACTGGGGAAGTCCTTCTCTGACTCACAATGGGATAAATGTTTCTTCCTAACATATAAAACCTCAATAGGGTCCAAAGCTCAGGAAACCTCCTTCAAAATTATCTCTAGATGGTACCAGGTACCAGCAGTCCTTCATAGATGGTATCCAGTGGTCTCAGATAGATGTTGGAGATGTGGGGAGGGGGAAGGGACAATGTCACACATATGGTGGGCATGTCCTATAATAAATGCATTTTGGGCAAAGGTGGTTCCCATGATTGAGAAAATAACAGGTTTGACTATCCCTAATACGCCAGAAGCCCTCCTTTTATCAATGTTACCAATAAGTAAACATAGTTATAAAAGGTCATCAATAGGCTACCTAATACAGGCGGCTAAGAATGTCATTCCACGACACTGGAAAAGCAGAGACCCATCCACTGTGGAGGAATGGTTTGCGGAGATCTCCCTCCTTAATAGGATGGAGCATCTGATTGCCATCTCACCGGCTGATGTTGATAGATACTGTGTGATTTGGAGGGATTGGATTGATTTGCAAAACTCTGACGCCTACCATCTAGCCCCCAACTAAAGTTATCGGCAAAACAATGATCATAATCGCACTCTATTGATTGGTGGCCTGCCGTGGTCCGCTCCTTCTCTCTCTATCTTTCATATGGAAAAATACATGCTTGATCTGGATATTGATGGAAAACCCTCCCTGTACCCCCCAATGTACTGTAGTTATGCATAGATTTATAGTTATATTACCCCTTTTACTATGTATATTGTATTTTCTTGTACTTTTTCAACACAAAAATAAAATAAAACTTGAATTTGAAAAAAAAAAATTGTAATTAGATCTACAGGCGGAGGCTACTCCGCTGACTAGCAGACACTGAATCTTTGGAGCAGACCTCTGATTCTCAGGCTAAAGTGTAGCGCCCCGAGGGTTCGGCCGCTACAGGGGTATTGCACCTCTGCCAGAGGTGTGATATTCCACTCCCGGGTAAGGATGGAGTATGGACCAGGGCTCAGTTAGCTGCATACAGCACACACACCCCATTTCCGAGGGACAGCTCAACGGTGCTCCCACTAGACAGTGCAGGCACGACCGACTATGTCCCTATCTGGAGTGGGGAGGGGGGTGGAACACCCAGTGCTGTAGGGGCAGATAGGGGTTGGTTCCTGAGCGTAGGTAGGAGCCCATTGGTTGCTGGTCACCTGGGCTCATGGTCAGAGGGAGGTATAAAAGGTGGGCACCATCTTAGCTCAGGAAGAGAGGAGTTCGTTCTGTCCAGTGAGGAGAAGACAGGGAGTAGAGGCTCTGTAGGAGCTCTACTCCAGGAGGGCCTAGTGAGAGGCCGAGGAGGAGGTGAAGGGGAGCTGAGATTGTGTCTCATCCCAGCTCCAAGAGAAAGGAACAGAAAGGAACAGGAAGGAACAGAAAAGGAGAAGAAGAGACAGAGAAACAGAAGGGCTCAGGAACAAGAAGGTGGAAGGGACCCTAAGAACCCACAAGAATCCAGGGTGAAGGGTCAGGCAGATTAAGGGTGCCGGATCCCAAGTTGGTGGAGGAGAAACTACCCTCAGCCAAAGAGCGGTCGTCGTGATCATTTATTGGTGCGACACCTCATCAAACCTGCTAGGAAGGCACCATATAGAACAGCGGAGGATGGGGCCCACGTTTACCCGCACAAGTTCGCGGCAGCTGGACAAAAGTGGGTCACTGGTGAGGCAGGCCAGAGAAAGGACAAAAGGGGGTCCTGAGCCATACTTCTGAACTGCCTGGGAGTTGACCGAGCCCCACACCTGGTGGACGCAGCACGGCTCGGGCGGTCACTACCGGTGCCGAAGTGACCTGGAGCACATGAACTGTGGGTAAAGACCCTGGACTGTAACTTGTTGTCTGTGTGCTCCTTCGCGCCTCCAGCACTACCGGTATTGGGACTCTCACCACCATCACTCCCGCCATCCACTACACTGTCCTGGGGCTGCACCCTTCCCGTGGAGAGTCACACCACCTCAGCTGCATCCACCATCAGCCCCAGCGGTCTGCCCTGCAGCGGCGGTTCCTAATAACCGCAATCCACGGGTGGCGTAGTCGGACATTATCTAAAACATCTAAAAGACTGCCACTGGTCTGACCACCCTGAGCCACGGAACCGGGTCACCACTACTACCCCCATCGTTCCCCTATTGCCCGGATCCGAGTGCCCCACGGCCCAGGGGGCGAGTCAATAGTATGAGTAAACAGCTCTTCAGACTCAACCATCTGTGTTACCCCAAGCCATAGTGTATGTAGTTTCTTACGGTTAAAAGGGGGGGGGGACCCGACCCACCTGGAATTGATGATGGCAACGTCATGTAAAACACAGCAAGGGGACTCCAAAAAGAGTCTCCATTTTTTCCCAAAATTGTGGCACAGACACCACTTAAGTGGCATCAATTGTCCCAGAGTTGCTTAAAATGGTTGGTGAGGTGACTTTCCAAAATCCTCAAGCTTTTAGTCTCCCCAGAATGACACAGGTGGGGCAGATGGTGGTTGTCCCAGCCCGCTAGGCTGCATTGTAGCACAGTGAGCTTCGCACTGCAACTTATGCTTCATATCCGTGTGACGGTTCATGCATGAAGCAATCAAACTATACATTTTTTGGCCTCTACTTAGCTTTTGGTGAAAAATGTTACAGATAACACGAGTTGGGTCATCCTTATCGATCTGAAAAAATGCACAGACTATGCAAGGTTTAGAGCCCATGCGACTCTGCTACTAGCAATACTTTCAAATGATTGGCTGGGTTAGATGCAGAGCGTCTGGGTTTGGTTGGGGGTCCCCACAGTCTGCCTAGGCTAGATGCAGTTAAAAATTATTATTAGATACACAGGCGGTGCAACTTGCTTCGCAGCTGGGCTAATACGCCCAAAGTATTGGTAGACTCTATACTAAATATGGAAGGATTCACTGACTGTGGTGTCCCCTCCGTGGGCCGTGGTGATTGGTGGAGATTTGGTGGATGATTATAGGAGAAAGCTCCTTAATAGAGAAAGTTGGTGGATTTATAGTTTAATTACACGTGTACCAGCGGGTTTAAACATCAGACATGATTTGTTGTATCATTATGAATGATCATTTATAGATTATTATTATATATATGTTCCTTTTTTCTTCTTTTCTTTTTCTTTTGGATTATTTACAGTTATATGCATTGTTTCTATGCTATACGATTTTAACATGGTATGTGTGTTTAAATTTCTGATTAACTCAGCATTGAACAGGTGCATAGCAGGACATGACATATAAATACCACTTCCTTGCTGTTTTTTTTGCTATACAATGATTAAGAACATTTAGTTCGAAACATGTTTGCTGTTCTTCTCCAAGGTGGACTTTTAAAATATTTTTTGTATGACCCAATAAAAAGTGGATTTTAGAAGATTTGTTCAGGTGGATCTTCCTGGTTCCTCATGTTCGTCTGGTAGCACTCCTGGCTCCGTGCTGTTGATCTTCTAGGTGGGTGAGCTGATTTTTTCCTTTTTCTGCCATGTGGCGATTGGTCATCCACTTTCGCTGCCCCTTACTCAACAAATTCACAAACATCTCCCGTCGGTTTGGAGTCCCATTATGCCCAACCAAAAACATAGGCCCCACAACTAAAAAAAAATCTTTCTTAGGCATCGAAATCGACACCACAGCAAGGTTGTTACGCCTCCCATGGAAAAAAATACCAAAACATTACACCTGATCTAGGTTTTTTGCGCAGTATGGAAAGTAACACTACAGCAGATGCAAGTATTACTAGGTGTCCTCGTGTTTGCGAGCCGCGTGATGCCAGTCGGAAGGGTTTTTTCTCTTCATTTATCGCCCGCAACAAAAGGGGCATCTAAACCGAGTCATACAATCAGAATCAGCAGGCAGCTACGGGCGGACTTAGAGGTGTGGAAAACCTTCTTATAATCATTCAACGGTCACACGTTATTTATGTCAGCAGAACAGTCCAACATTGAACTAAGATTATTCACCGGGGCGGCAGAATCAGGCGGATATGCAGCAATACTAAATACCAATGGTGCACAAGCTTATGGACTCCGTATTGGGCAGAACAAGTGCTGACAAAAAAACAGACAGTCCTGGAACTGTTTCCAATAGTGGTAGCAATAGAAATATGACGCACGCGCCTGGCTAACAAAAATATACTCTTCATAACAAAAAACACCAGCCTAGCGCACTTCATTAATAATATGGCATCATCGTCTCTCCCAGTGCTAGGCCTACAACGCCGGCTAGCATTCCTGTGCCTAAAACACAATGTATGGGTCCGCGCTAGCCACGATGCTGAGGGGTCTAACGCTGTTGCTAACGCTTTATCACAATTTAATTGGCAGATTTTCACAGAGCTCCTCCCCAACGCCCACCCATCGGGCAACAGTTGCCCAGCCTCCCTATGGGATCTAGTGGAGAATAGTTGATGCCATTAATCAGAGCATCAGTTGCCCCGTCGATGTGGCAAGCATACGGTAAGGCATGGGAAGAGTGGACACGGCTAGAAGCAGGCAGACGGGTTGACCAATGTGAACAAGCCAGATTACAAGTCACCATAGAATTTCTCCACCAGCTAATGATGAGGGGCATATCAGGGGCGTCAGCGCAGCGGTGGCTGACCGGAGTAGCATTTCACTTCCAACTACTGAATTGGGGAGATGTGACAAAGAGATTCATCATCACACAATCCATAAAAGGATGGAAAAGGGGTCAGCCAAGTCAGGAGTGTAGACGTCCCGTCCCGTGTCACTAAAACTGATTTCTCACATCATATCCCTAACACCATTAACATGATACTTACAATTCGAAGCAACACTACTGTCTACTGTATTTGCGATCACCTTCTTCGGGGCGCTATGCATAAGCGAATTAGTCCCTCAATCCAAAATTAACACCAGTGGAGGCTTATTACACCAGGACGTAGTCATAGCCAATAATGCAATACGTCTATGCATACGCAAATCGAAAACGGTTCCAGAGGGCAGGGCCACTTGGGTACTTCTACAACCCACAAATGGTACGCTGAGTTGGGTAACAATAGTAAAAACATATATAACCATCAGATCACAAAGTAATTTCTTCCTATTACACATTGATGGAACGCCATTATCAAGATACCAGTTCCAAGCTATATTTAATAAATGCATAACATCGGCTGGAAACCACCCCAAAGATTATGGGACACACTCATTCCGCATAGGCGCGGCCAAGGAAGCAGCAAGAGCAGGACTGTCACAAACGGAAGTTCAGAGGATAGGGAGATGGCGATCCACGTGTTTGGCGAGATACATAAGACAGGACTTGTTATCCTAACGTGGTTTGTTTCTTTTACAGGTGACGCTAAGCCATCAGTGTGGGTGATAGGCCACTCGTATATATATTGGGCAGAAAAAAGGGCAAAAGTCCACCCAGGCTGGAGGAAATTAGAGTTTCATAACACATATTTCACCTGGAGAGGTATTAGAGGCCTGCAATGGCCACAGGTACTAATGGAGGTAATCAAGGTAGGGAGAGAGGCAAGAGGTCCGGTCATCTTAGTTATACAGGCCAAGGGAAACGACCTAGGTTATCACAAGAGCGCATAACTAATGGCAATAATGAAACTAGACACTGAGCGCTTCAGAGAATTTTTCACAAAAAAAGTCACAGATTGTGCCGAGCGCAGTATGGCAAGGTGCCCGAGACATCACGGCCATGGAACGAACAAGGCGGCTAATAAATATTTGGATGCCAAAATTTATAAGAGACAGAGGCGGACAACTGGAAGGAGATAAAGCAGGCCTCATATGGCCCGACGGTGTTTACTTAATGGATATTGGACTGGACATATTCCTGTCAGGACTCCAGGACGGAGTGGAACAAGCGTTAAGAGTGATGGATGGGGGTCAGAGTCCTGCATATGAATACGCAGGATCCTCCGTGGCCTGGAAATAGAAAGGACATGTTGGAGAGTTACACTTGTTGGCCAACTTGCCGCTGTGGAGACTGGAGACACAGTGCATGCTGCAACAAGCTGAATTATTTTAGAAATAAAATGCCTTTCCAATGTCATGAGTATAAACAGTTAATAAAGCTGTGACCGATCCTCACCCATCCAGTTGAAAGAGTTACATGATTGTATTGTCAATGAAAGGGGGGCGGTAGGGGGGCTGAGCGTCTGGGTTTGGTTGGGGGTCCCCACAGTCTGCCTAGGCTAGATGCAGTTAAAAATTATTATTAGATACACAGGCGGTGCAGCTTGCTTCACAGCTGGGCTACTACGCTGACTAGCAGACACTGAAGCTTTGGAGCAGACCTCTGAGTAAAAAGCTCTTCAGACTCAACCCTCTGTGTTACCCCAAGCCATAGTGTATGTAGTTTCTTACGGTTAAAAGGAGAGGGGGGAGACCCAACCCACCTGTAACGTCACGTAAAACACAGCAAGGGGGCTCCAAAAAGAGTCTCCATTTCTTCCAAAAATTTGGGGCACAGACACCACTTAAGTGGCATCAATTGCTCCAGAGTTGCTTAAAACAGTTGGTGAGGTGATTTTAACAAATCCTCAAGCTTTTACTCTCCCCAGCATGACACAGGGGTAGAAAAGTCCTTGCGGATCCATGATTTGTTCATCTTTATGAACGTGAGTCTATCTACATTGTCAGTGGACAGCAGCGTGCGCTTATCTGGCAGCACAACACCAGCAGCGCTGAACACACATTCATAGAGAACAAAAATTATTATTCATTTGAAAGCTGGTGGAGCTTAGTATTGATGGCCTAATAGAATGAGTATCACACACTGCTACAGGCCCAAAATTATTTTCCGGGCAAGATGCAGCTAAAAATTATTATTAATTTGAAAGCTTAAAACGGTTGGTGAGGTGATTTTAACAAATCCTCAAGCTTTTACTCTCCCCAGGATGACACAGGGGTAGAAAAGTCCTTGCGGATCCATGATTTATTCATCTTTATGAACGTGAGTCTGTCTATATTGTCAGTGGACAGCCGCGTGCGCTTATCTGTCAGAACACCACCAGCAGCGCTGAACACACGTTCAGAGAGAACGCTGGCTGCGGGACATGACAAGATCTCCAAGGCGTGAGTGGTGAGCTCCGGCCATTTATCCAGATTGGAAGCCCAAAAAGAGCAAGGGTCCAGTGACACAGTCATGGTTTCGATGTTCACTTGGAGATACTCCTGTACCATCCTCTCTACGTGTCTGACTTCTTGTCTCCTGTGGCCTTGCAAAGGATGGGCTAAAAAAGTGGTGAAAGGATTCGGCAAAATTGCTGTTACCAGCAGATACTGTGTTTCTGTTACGGTTTGAGTGCTGAAGACTCGACAGTCCCACGGTTGGCAAGATAGAACTGTGAGATTCACTACGTGCACCACTGGTATTTTGTGGAAAAGCACATGTAAGATTCTGCAACAGTCTCTGCTGATACTCCTGCATGCGTGAATCCCTTTCTATGGCAGGAATTATTTCGGCAAATTTACTTTTGTACCGGGATCTAAGAGTGTGGCTACCCAGTAGTCAGGATTATTTCGAATTCTGACAATTCGAGGGTCATGTTGCAGGTAGTGCAGCAAGAAGGCACTCATGTGTCTTGCGCATCCAGGAGCACCAAATCCCTGTTGTGTTGGTGGCGAGGTAAGGATCATGCTTCCTTCCTCTGCCCTCTCCCCTCAACCTCGCACAACAGAAATGTGATCAAGGTCTCCCTCATCTCCCCCATCGCCAGTTCATCCTCCACTTCTTCCTGGGCTCCTGCACCTTCCTCACTAGTTTGGCTGCTACCATGCGCCCTGGTTAATCCCTCTCCCCCACCCTCCCATGCCTGCCTCCTTGGTGATGCCGACCTCCTGGACCTTGTAGATGTTAGACCTTCCGCATACAACTCCTCCTCCTCTACTTCCACCACCTCCTCTTGTCCCACCACCTGACTCCGAATTCTGTTTAACATGTGCTCCAGCATGTAAATCACCGAAATAGTCATGCTGATAATGGCATCGTCAGCACTAAACATCTTCGTCGCCATTTCAAAACTGCGCAGAAGGGTGCATAGGTCCCTGATCTGAGACCACTCCTCCAGCGTGATTTGCCCCACCTCTGGCTCTCGTTGGCCCAGGCTATAAGTCAGAATGTATTGCACCAGGGCTTGTCGGTGTTGCCACAGTCGCTGCAACATGTGCAGAGTTGAATTCCACCGTGTTGGCACATCGCATTTTGGCCGGTGAAGTGGCAGGCCCAACAACTTCTGTAGAGATGTAAGTCGCTGAGCTGCGGGATGCGAATGGCGGTAGTGAGCACACAGCGACCATGCCCTCTGCAGAAGGCCATCTAGTCCGGGATATTGGGCTAAAAATTGCTGGACAACCAGGTTCAACATGTGAGCCATACAAGGCACGTGTGTGACATTGCCCCGGCGAAGGGTCGTACCCAGGTTTGCAGCATTGTCGCACACGGCCTTCCCTGGTTTCAGGTCCAGTGGAGACAACCATTCATGAAACTGGTTCTCCAGAGCTGACCACAACTCCTCAGCTGTGTGACTCACATTCCCTAGACATTTCAAAGAAAAAAACGCCTGATGACGTTGAGCCCTGCTGCCAGCATAGTAAGGAGGTGTGCAGGATCCCTTCTGCGCAGTTAGAAAGCAAGTGGCATGCCCAGACAGGCTTTGGGTGCAGGTGGAGGACCGAGAGGAGGTTGAGGAGGCAGAAGCAGTGGAGGAACTTTGAGATAAAGAGGATTGACGCACAACTCGTTGGGACGGCAAGACTTGGACAGCAGCCCCTTGTCCTGCTGTCACCATAGTTACCCAGTGCCCAGTCAGCGACATGTAACGCCCCTGCCCATGCCTACTCGTCCAAGTGTCTGTGGTGAAATGCACCCTGTCACACACAGAGTTTCTCAAAGAAGCGGTGATGTTGTGAGCGACATGCTGGTGGAGAGCAGGCACACTTTTCTTTGAAAAGTAGTGCCGACTGGGCATCTGGTACTGGGGCACTGCGACAGACATAAGGTCTCGAAAATTTTCCATGTCCACCAGGTGGAAAGGCAGCATTTCTGTAGCCAAGAGCTTGCAGATGGTGAATTTCAACCTCTTAGCTTTCTCATGGCTTGGAGTTAATGGTCTTTTACTTGTCCACATCTGAGGGACCGAGGGCTGGCTGCTGTGCTTAGACGGGGTTGAGTAGGGTGTACCCAGCAAACTGACGGTCTGTGAGAAAGATGCAGGCGGAAAAGTTAGGTTGCCTTGATCCAAAGGTGGTGCTCTCGATGTCGGAGAGCGCTCAACACCAGCTGGTGTTTCCACTTCCAAATGAAATGATGACCTGCCTATCACACTGGCTGTTGCGGGTAAAGAGGTGGCAGGTCTGCGTCTCAAAACAGGTGTGACTGCTGTCCCCCCAGTCACAGAGGATGAAGAGGCCGCAGATTCACAAGACGGGGCAGACGGTGGTTGGCCCGGCCCGCTAGGCCGCATTGTAGCACAGTGAGCTTCCCACTGCAACTTATGCTTCATATCCATGTGACAGTTCATGCATGAAGTACTCAAACTATGGATTTTTTGGCCTCTTCTTAGCTTTTGGTGACAAATGTTACAGATAACATGAGATGGGTCATCCTTATCGATCTGAAAAATGCCCAGGCTATGCAAGGCTTAGAACCCATGTGACATGAAGAGCCACAACGACTTGTGGTCAGAGGCAGAGTTGTGTTTGAGGATGCAGTTGTTGACGTGCTTCCAGTACTACGTCTCTGTCCAGGAAGGCGCAACCTGACCTCGTCGTCACTAGCATCCTCCTCCACGTCCTCTGCTGACCTCATCGACTGGCTGACTGTGGGTTGACAGTAAGTGGGATCTGCAACCTCGTCATCATCACCCTGTGTGTTCTCACATCCGTCGTCCTCAGAGCCAACCTCTTCCTGCCCTGACAAAAAACTCAAGTTGTCGCTCCAATCAGGTATTTGAGTCTCATCATCGTCTTCCTCATTGTCTCCACCAACAGGAGTTACAGTTTGGGAATGAGGGTCTACAATATGCTCAGAATCTTCTTCATCTGGTCCTGGATCCGACTTGTAAAGATTCTGGGCATCAGTGCAGATCATTTCCTCGTCTGGATTCACAGAAGCTCTGGAGCCGACTTCTGATTACCAGGCTATAGTATGAGAAAAGAGCTCTGCAGACTCAACCATCTGTTCTACCCCATACTCAGACGGGCAGCTGGAGATTTGGGAGCTGTGAGGAAGCAAGTGCGATTGGGGTGACACCTCTGAGGACTGGAGTATTTGTGATGTTGAAGTTGAGGTGGAGGAGAGCCCACTTAAAGGAGCACTTGATATCCATTGAAGCACCTGCTGTTTTTGTGCCTCATCTGGAATTTGTAGCGATGGGCGTGGCCTTAATAAAGGGATCGTATGACATTGTCCACTAAAAGAAGTAGACAAATTGTGGTACTAGCCCAAAAGGATTGGCAGGGTTAGAAGCAGTAAAACAATTTTATTAGATACACAGGTGGTGGAGCTTGGTATAGATGGCCTAATAGAATGAGTACCAAACACTTCCACAGGCCCAAAATTATTTTCCAGGCAAGATGCAGCTAAAAAGTATTAGTTATTTGAAAGCTGGTGGAGCTTAGTATAGATGGCCTAATAGAATGAGTACCACACACTGCTAATATGCCCAAAATTATTTTACAGGCAAGATGCAGCTAAAAATTATTAGTAATTTGAAAGCTGGTGGAGCTTAGTATAGATGGCCTAATAGAATGAGTACCACACACTGCTAATATGCCCAAAATTATTTTACAGGCAAGATGCAGCTAAAAATTATTAGTAATTTGAAAGCTGGTGGAGCTTAGTATAGATGGCCTAATAGAATGAGTACCACACACTGCTAATATGCCCAAAATTATTTTGCAGGCAAGATGAAGCTAAAAATTATTATTAATTTCAAAGCTGGTGGAGCTTGGTGTAGATGGCCTAATACAATGAGCACCACACACGGCTACTATGCCCAAAATTATTTTCCAGGCAAGATGCAGCTAAAAATTATTATTAATTTCAAAGCTGGTGGAGCTTGGTATAGATGGCCTAATAGATTGAGTACCACACACTGCTAGAGGCCCAAAAGGTTTTACTTGGCTAGGTGCAGTAAAAAATTTGTATTACATACACAGGTGGTGTATCTTGCAACACAGATAGGCTACTCCACTGACTAACACACACTGCAAGAGGCCCAAAAGGATTTGCTTAGCTAGATTTAGCCAAATGCTGTGAAAAACACTTGCACAGCACTAAAACAGACCTGCCTGGCAAAAATTGATAGGAACTGTTATAACCAAGCCCTAAAAAGGGCTGGAATTACAACTAGTCACTACTCCCAACCTATCTGTCTGTTTAAGAGCACAGACCTGCCTGCTAAAAGTGCTAGGAACTGCTGTAACCTAGCCCTCAAAAGGGCTGCAATTACAAACTAGTCCCTACTCCCTAAACCTTTCTATTTAAGAGAAAATTCGCTTGCAATTCAGTTACACAATATAGCTTTAACAGCAGCAGCAGTGCCATCTAACACTCAGCTGCAGCAGTGAGAAAATGGTGACGACGGGGAAAATGGCTGGGTCTTATAGGGCAAAGACTTGTGACATACACAGCCAATGACACATGCCCTTGCTTGTGTAAAAAAAAGCACTTCGCTCCGTGTGTGCGCTGCTGATAGGCTGACAGACTGCAGCTCCCCACTGTAAATGCGGGAAAGAGAAAAAAAAATGGAGATCTTCATTATTTCTGCAGAGATCCATCCCATGCCCCTCCCCCCGCCCCACTGTACACTCAAACTGTGTATTAACATTGATTATCAGCATTACTGTGAAAAAATCCAGTTACGATTTGGGTGCAAGAACAGTTATCGAACATAAACACGAACAGCCGGATTTTTTTCAAATCATTCGGGTTCGTCGAACGGCTGGAACATCGCCCAAAACAGCTCAAATTTGTGATTGGCGAACAGTTCGATTCGAACACCGCTCTTATCTAGTAAGAGACCAAAGGCGCGAAGATGGCGTGTACGGCCCACCAGACGACCACCCCTCAAAAGGTGTTCCAGAACCAAGATCCAGCCCAGGAGAGGTGGAGCCGTACAGAAGAGGGCGTGTACCAGGAGGAGAGAGGCCTCACCTGGTAAGAGATGACGAGATCAGTGGGCACAGCAAGAGGCAGAGTCAAGAGGAGTGACTGCGGAGATGTCGTCCGCGTCACTGGTGCGACCGCCGGAATGGTGGAGCTTATCGAGCGGGAAGTGCACCGGAAGTGACTTGCTGTTGCCATTCTGCTTATTGCACAGCGAAGGAGAAGACGTGTTCCTCCTTTCAGTGAAGACGAGTCGCACAGTTTACTTCACACATGAGTCGTATGACATGGACTGTAGCTCAGATGATGAGATGCTTTACCTCACCATCTGAGGTTCCGCAGCCGGGAAAATCTTGCAAGAGGAGGAGGAAGATGTTCCCATGCTGGCTGCCGCTCACTGGCAAGCTACGCCGTGTCCGGAGCTGGCCTTGTCCAGCATGACATACATATTGTTTACTGAAGCCAGATGGAGGTGACGGGCACCATCATCTACGTGTGCCAGGGCCCGAGGTCAGTCACCTACATGGACAAGAGAAAAGTCAGTGAGATGTAAGGTATAATTCGGCCAAGCTAGAAGGTTAAAAATAGCGTCCGGAAGTTGGATGCCTTGTGTGCAAGAGTGCCGGGAGCTACTGGTGCTCGCCAATGAGGCCGAAGGTTTAATTTGTTTTGTGTGAAGTGTTAAGTTTTGTCCCTCCAAGTTTGTTTTGCATGCATTTGCGTAACCCCATGCTGTACTGCGGGACTGTGAACCCTTTAAAGGGCCAGGAATTCTGGTGGCCCTGTGTACCATGTGCAACTTCCCCATGGACTCTGTCTCATTGTCCCCATGAACTGTCCTTAATGTTTTTCTATGATTTTTTCCCCACGGACTGATGAGCAGCACACTTATTTTAAAGGGTCCATACCCTGCAAAAAAGGAGGGAGGGGGGAAACTGAATGGACAACCCGAGGAACGAGCCGGGTCAGGACTGTGAACACTCCTGGACTGTCAGAGCTATTGCAAGTTGACCACTGGGTCATTATGTTTAATATGGACTTCCTGTGTTTGGATACTCAGAGCAGGATTAGTTAGCCAACGGGCCTGTTATGTTTTAAAGAAACTTGAACTGTACGTTCCAGGGTCCCAACCGAGTGGGACCGGGACCAGTACTTACCAGGAGCAGGGACAGTGATTGTCGACAAGTAAAGACACTAGTTGTTTTAAGTGAAAAATATTAAGTAACTGTTGCTTTAAATGTGGATTTATGCATGTCTGAACATTTTGGTGTCTTACAGGTACCGTTATGGTCGGGGACGACTATATTCTTGGAGGGAGGGATGTAAGGGTGTGACAGGGGCTGTCACATGCTTATCCCTCTCTAAACAGTGTTCATGCTGATTTGTGACTGTTATCATATGAGGAATGTATAGAGTTCTTTGAGCACTAGTGTGCTCAGTTGATGTATTGTAATATAATGAATGTATAATGTTCTTTATGTAAAACATATAGGGTTAAGTGTAGGACATAGATATAGCATGGGGTTCATAGTTTAGGTTAGTAATGGGAAAGGGCACTGTAGTTCAGGAAGTTAGCTAAGTTCAGTACAGAAGTAGTTAAGCATTACACCCACAGCACAAGGGAAATTCCCAGTTGGGAGGAGTTAGAGCATTAGAGCAGTTTTATAGAAAAACTATTTCCGGTCTACAGTCAGTTGGAGAGAGCCAGAGAGTGAGCTAGTCAGAGAAGACTAGGGCAGTGAGACTGCCAACAGGGCAGGCCTGTGGCAAGGCTACCCCAGTCCTGGGCTCAAGACCCAAATGCACAGGCCCAGTGTAGGGCCTGTTCCATATCCAGAGAGAAATAGATGGAGTGTGGAGGAAGACTGAGCAGACAGGAAAGCAGACTCCATTAGCAGTGACAGCAGTGAAGAAGTGTTTTACTAGTGCAAGTTATCAGAACAGAATGAGAACACATTTGAAGCAGAATCTGAACACTGGCATTGTCCTAGGCTCATGGCCTGTTAGAGGTGCTCAAGGCGAGGCCTCTGTTTCCCTAGAGGGGAGTTTCTCAGCCGGGTCACAGAAGATGTGGAAGATGTTGAGTCTCAGGAAGGAACGAGAGAAAACACTGGAAAGGCACAATACCAAGGGGGCTTCACTAACTAAAAAACTTGTCTTGATCTGTATACTGCAGCCATGTATGGAAGAATTGCACAGTAAAAGTGAGTCTGTTAACCCGGATCTACGATCTCCTAACTTGCTTGAAGTCAGTGTCGGTTCCATGAAAGGTGTAAGAGTGAGTAGAGCAAATCCTCCATTGCAGCACACACTCCGGTCTCAGTCCTTAATAGTAGAGGGGGCATTAAGCGAAGAAAGGATAGTTCCGGCACACAGCATGATGGTAGCTGCCCCGTGTGCTCCCCTCTACAATGGCAATAGGTATGATTCTTCCTAAGGCCACGTGTCACGCAAGGTGTGGGAAAGACTTAGTGAAACACAAAGGGAAGAGGGAAAGGGAGCGCAGACACAAGGGAAAGGGAGAAGTGGAGACCTCATAGGCTGATCTAATATCACACTGTCTCCACTAACGTCCCTATATTTGGTTCTTCATCAATCGCCGCACGCGAACTTTGCCCTGTCTTTTCCTGGCGTTAGACCCTGGCTAGGGAAGGGAGGGGGATGAGCGCTAGTCGATCCCCACTGACAACTAAAGACAACAAGGGGGAAAAACAAGGGAAGATAGCTTTGCTTTAGTCGACTTCAGAGAGATGAACACCTGTCCTCATAGCTCCAGACAGGAAGAAGTAATGGACTTGCTCCAAGCCTTCCCAAGGGTAATGTGAGTATCGCCGGCACCTCCCTCTAGCAGACAACAGGTATTTATAAACCCAGGCCAGGTTGTTAATTAGCCAGAGGAAGGTAGCCGTTGGGTCCTAGAGAGACAGCCTCTAAGAAGGTGTCTGTAATGCCAAACGTAGAGATCTCCTGCAACCAATTGCAGGATGACTGTCTGTCACTTCTGACACACCCGTGATACCACGGCCCCACTATCAGTATTTGGTCAGTATTCAGTCAGTATTTTTTCTCAGGAGTGGGAGCCAAAACCAGGTGAGGAACAATCATAGAAAAGGTATAATAGAAACAAGTGCACCAATTCTGCATTTAACCACACTCCTAGTTTTTGTCTCCCACTCCTGAGAAAAAATACTGACCGAATACTGACCAAATACTGATAGTGGGGCCGTGGCCAAATGCTATCTTCTGCAATGTCTGAATGTCTTGCAGTTGTACTTTAAAGATGGATACGTTTATTTTGTTCACAAATGGGCATAAAATATGCTTGTAGTTCATTCTCCAATATCAATATGTAGGGAAGTGGAGGTGCTACCCACACCCCATTTGTGTTGTTCTATAATGCATTGCACTGTTTTAAATGTGATTTTGCCTGTTTAGTAATTTACATGCATTTAGTTGGGTACAGATAGAGTTAATAGTTGGGACTAGCCCAGAATTCAAGGGGCTATGTGTGAAGACAGAAGATAACTTTCTGATAGCGAGTTAGTTAGAGCCGAGTGTTCAGTAGAGAAAGACCTAAGGTCTGCAAGTTGGCAGACTGACATGTTATACACTGTGTGCAGAATTATTAGGCAAATGAGTATTTTGCTCACATGATACTTTTTATACATGTTGTCCTACTCCAAGCTGCATAGGCTTGAGAGCCAACTACCAATTAAGTAAATCTGGTGATGTGCATCTCTGTAATGAGGAGGGGTGTTGACTAAAGACATCAACACCCTATATAAGGTGTGCTTAATTATTAGACAACTTCCTTTCCTTTGGCAAAATGGGTCAGAAGAGAGATTTGAAGGACTCTGAAAAGTCCAAAATTGTGAGATGTCTTGCAGAGGGATGCAGCAGTCTTGAAATTTCCAAACTTTAGAAGCGTGATCATCGAGCAATCAACTGTTTCATGGCAAATAGCCAACAGGGTCGCAAGAAGCGTGTTGGCCAAGAAAGGCGCAAAATAACTGCCCATGAATTGAGGAAAATCCAGCGTGATGCTGCCAAGATGCCATTTGCCACCAGTTTTGCCATATTTCAGAGCTGCAATGTTACTGGAGTATCAAAGTATCAAAAAGCACAAGGTGTGCGATACTCAGGGACATGGCCAAGGTAAGGAAGGCTGAAAAACGACCACCTTTGAACAAGAAACATAAGATAAAACATCAAGAATGGGCTAAGAAATATCTTGAGACAGATTTTTCAAAGGTTTTATGGACTGATGAAATGAGAGTGACTCTTGATGGGCCAGATGGATGGGCCAGAGGCTGGATCAGTAAAGGGCAGAGAGCTCCACTCCGACTCAGACGCCAGCAAGGTGGAGGTGGGGTACTGGTATGGGCTGGTATCATCAAAGATGAACTTGTGGGACCTTTTCGGGTTGAGGATGGAGTGAAGCTCAACTCCCAGACCTACTGCCAGTTTCTGGAAGACAACTTCTTCAGGCAGTGGTACAGGAAGAAGTCGGTATCGTTCAAGAAAAACATGATTTTCATGCAGGACAATGCTCCATCACGTGCATCCAACTACTCCACAGCGTGGCTGGCCAGTAACGGTCTAAAAGAAGAAAAAATAATGACATGGCCCCCTTGTTCACCTGATCTGAACCCCATAGAGAACCTGTGGTCCATCATAAAATGTGAGATCTACAAGGAGGGAAAACAGTACACCTCTCGGAACAGTGTCTGGGAGGCTGTGGTGGCTGCTGCACGCAATGTTGATCGAAAACAGATCAAGCAACTGACAGAATCTATGGATGGAAGGCTGTTGAGTGTCATCATAAAGAAAGGTGGCTATATTGATCACTATTTTTTTTGTTTTTTGTTTTTGCATGTCAGAAATGTTTATTTCTAAATCTTGTGCACTGATATTGGTTTACCTCGTGAAAATAAACACGTGAGATGGGATTATATTTGGTTTTTATTAAGTTGCCTAATAATTCTGCAAAGTAATAGTTACCTGCACAAACATATATCCTCCTAAGATAGCCAAATCTAAAAAAAACCCACTCCAACTTCCATAAATATTAAGCTTGGATATGTATGAGTCTTTTGAGTTGATTGAGAACATAGTTGTTGATCAATAATAAAAATAATCCTCTAAAATACAACTTGCCTAATAATTCTGTACATAGTGTACTGTGTTGTATGCAATGAGTGAGGACCACAGGGCATCAAATAATATGTCCTATGGACCAAGGAAATGTGAAGAGATATTTGATGTACAGATTTAATGGAGAAATTTGACAGACTGGAACTCAGGCCGGGGAGGCCACCTAAACAGTACAGAACTTAACCCAGGGGAAATAGGAGGCCCAGTTAAAGAGGCTTGAATGAGAAGGAATTGTATCAGCAGGACGTTAGTGAACATTTATCTACGGTGAAAGGAAACTCAATTGTGTATATTAAAAGGAAGCAATGGTCATCATATTTGTACTTAAATTCTCCAACGAAGAGCAGTGGACTTTCAAGGTTTTAGTGCGGAGTTGTACCGATGTACCTCAAGCAATGGGGTCCTCATTACATTAGTCAGTTGGGAACTGAGAGTAGCTGTGAGCGGCCATAGCATTACACTTCGATCCGTGCAGCCTTCTCAGAGGAAGACAAAGTCTCCCATAATCGTTTTCTGGATTGTCATGAGATGCAAGACTGTGAATTGCAAGAGAAATGTCAGTAAATGTAGCCAAGAAGTGCCCATGTCTGCTTAATGCAAGAGAAACCTTTTTTGAAGAAATGTGCCTATTATTTGATGTGCATATTTCTTATCAAGTTTATATTCAGTAAAAAAAAGTTTAGTTTTGAACTTTGGTCTCCCTCAATTCATTCTCTAACATCTGATCTTGGCCTGCACTCTGACCTTGACCTGCACAATCTAGCGGTGCGATGCTGTCTGCAGAGGCATGTAGTCCAAGTAACTCAAGCACACCCACCTAGCCAGAGCCCACATTTTCATGTAGCGTGCTGGGGTGTGAAACACGAGTACCTTGCCCACGGCTACCGCCCTGCGCTACATTACACATAGTGGCATTAATAATAGTAGAATACTACTACACATGTTAATGACTCTGAGTGGTAATCATTCTTGTAATTGATTGTAGTAGGGCATAGATGAGTCTTTTGAATTAGCCTAGAACTGCTTATTCTATTTGCTGCTTGTCCTGTAAAGTTGTACTGCTTGTCTCTGAGGAATTTACTGATCTTGATACAATAGCAATGTAATAGACATACAGTAAATTGAGCTAAACAATGGTATTATTTTAGGGAATTAAGCATCAAGCTTTCAATTGAGAACCTGATCTGGAAATCCACTTGCATGTGGGGAATTAACAAAACTATGCCTGAGTACTCCATTGTGAGTTCCAAATCAGCCTGTAGTTTTACTACAAAGAACAAGTCATCAGAAATGTCATTAAAATAAAACACCATAGCACATTTCTTAACACGTAACAACTAATAAGTCACAATGAACTTTATGTGCAGCCGGCAAGGTTACATCAGGTTGTTGTGCTTTGCCTTGCTGAAGGAAATGCTGCAGCTTTAAAAAAGAGCTAACAAACTGTTTGTCTCCGAAGCAGTTTGTAACCGCCTGAGAGATGCCTGGAAGACACCAAAGTTAATTGTATTCCGTCAATATTCCAAGAAGTGTCAGCAGTGTCAGATTTAAAGTTGGACCACACGGAGGAGGTGGAGGGGGGGTGAAATTGTTCACGTCCATTATTCAATTCGGCTGAATGAGGTTTCAATTTTAATATCTTCTGAAATGGCCAGTGTCGGCAATGTTCTTATTGAAGCCATTTTAAAAACATGACAACAACCTCAGGACAATGGGCATGTAAAATAATGGAGCTGAATTGCATTAAATAAGAGATGCACAAAGCATGGAAAGATGCAATTAGGCATTCCAGTGTGGCAGTACCCTGGTGCTTTCTGGAATCTGATATGAATATGGGCAGATGCTTAATGAAAACAGATGATTTACTTGATATATTTCTCTAATCAATTACATTCATTGTTGTCTGTGCTCTCTCCTAGCCATAGATAGAAGAAAGAATTTACTCCTACATCTGTTGAAAAACATTAATGCTGGTGCTCCTGCTGATATCCTGCACCACGAACAGATTGTCAAAATAAACGGAGGTTGTTTGACAGCTCTGTTAAATTAATGTTTTATCGGGTCATTTTGAAGCCACACCATTTCCATTCTGTAAGCTAATTTTATGCTTATGAAGATGTCCGCATTGCCCGAAGAAGTAATTTGTTGAGCATTTAAAGGGCAAACGCACATAAGCCACATTTTGCATAATGTTTCCTGTTATATTGATTAGCTGTATACATTTCATATCACAATCTATCATCAATATACACATATACATATATATACATATATATATATACAATATAAATAAATATATATATATATATATATATATATATATATATATATATGTGTGTGTATATATATACTAGATGGTGGCCCGATTCTAACGCATCAGGTATTCTAGAATATGTATGCGGCCGCAATCAGCAGAGCAGTGTTTAAATTTGGCGCCAATATCGCTGATTGGTCGCGTCCGGCGGCCGCGACAAATCAGCGAACCGTGTTAGTGAGAACCGGGGAGCGGCGCTGCCTGTGCGAGTACTTCCGCTGCGAGCAGCCGGGAGATGACCGGGGAGTGGCGCTGCCTATGCGGGTACTTCCGCTGCGAGCGCCACTCCCCGGTCCTCCCTTTACACTTGCCGTCGGGAGATCAGCGGCCCTAGCTGCTGATCTCCCAACGGTAGCAGCATGGAGGTCAGTGGCGCTGCCGGTCGGGGTACTTCTGCTGCATCTCCTGGCTGCATCGCCGCTGACCTCTGTGCAGAGCGGTGTTTAAATTTGGCGCCAACATGGCCGATTGGTCGCGGCTGCCAGCCGCGACCAATCAGCGAACCGTATTAGTGAGGACCGGGGAGCAGCGCTGCCTATGCGGGTACTTCCGCTGCGAGCAGCTGGGCGATGACCGGCTGCTCGCAGCAGAAGTACCCCGATCGGCGTCACCGCTCCCCGGTCCTCCCTTCACACTTGCTGTTGGGAGATCAGCGGCCCTAGCCGCTGATCTCCCGACGGTAGCCGCATGGAGGTCAGCGGCGCCGCCGGTTGGGGTACTTATGCTGCGGTCATCTCCCGGCAGCATCGCTGCTGACTTCCGAGCGGCAGATGAGCCGCTAACGGCCACCATCTTGTTCTGAAATTCCGCGTCGCTGATTGGCCGTGGCCGGACCAATCAGCGACGCAGGATTTTCTGGACAGAAGGACAGACAGACGGGATAAGCCAATTATATAGTAGATTTAATATTTAACACACTTATTGCTGGCACATGTTATCATGCATGTAGGCATCTATCTGCATTTCCAGTTGTGCAGGAGACTCTAAAGATTCTGGTGACATTCATTATGTCAGTTTTCCAAATTTTAGCTGTCTTGGTAAACTTTAAAGGTTTATGTGGAGATCTGTAATTTAGTGCAATAGGTCCATACTGTACCTCCTTATGGCCAATTTCATAGAAGGTTATATAAAATGTTTTTTCATGCATTTAAACTCAATATATGAAAACAAGTTTATGGCAGCTGAGTATCACGTGGCTTGGGGGAAATGTGGAAGGGTTTAATAATTTCAAGGAATTGCTGCAGTTAGGAGGTGGGAGAACGGTGCTAAGGCTGCACACAGTAAAAAACTGCATAGTGTTATGGAGGGAAAGCAGAGGTTATTGAAGTGTGGATGAACTGTAGACAATACTATGACTGTGCTGTGAATACTTGTACAATGTATGAAGGATGGCCAAGGTGCAATAGTCTCTCCCCCCCCCCCTCTCCCGCCAGGCTGTCATGCTGCCTCTTCTCCCCTACATGTCTATCCAGCAGCCTATGTGCTGAGATTGTGAGAAAGACTACATTTGCCCTTCATTGCTGCACCCTTGTTACCTGTACAAATGATACAGTGCGGCTACGTGATTATGCCTGGGTCTCATGAAGCTTAAAGGGGTTCTCCCACAAACAAAAGTTCATTTTAATCAATAGATCTTGGAATAGTAATAACTTCCACAATTGGATGTGTTTAAATAAAATGTCCCTGTGCTGAGATAATCTTATAAATGTGCCCCTGCTGTGTACTGTGTAATGGCTGTGTCTGACCGTACAGGGACATGGTCTGATCATACCACATCTCCTGTGGACCCAACGACTGCCACGGACATGAGAGAAGTAAAGAGAGGAGCCATAAAACATACTGATAATCATGCAGGTTTGTAACCTATGGATTGTAGCTCCATGAGAAACAAAACTTGATCAACACTCTGATTTTGAATTAATATATTAAAGTTGTAGTGGATCAAATGCCGGAGTTTAGAGAAAAAAAGTAATTGCTGTGCAGTAGACTTCTCTTTTTCTGAACTGCCTTACTTTCTCTTCTATATGTACTCCCATACACTATAGATACAGTATTTATTAAAATATAAAAAGCAAAGAAATAGAAGAAATTCAGAGTTGCTACTATTTTTCTCTTATATTTTGCACCTAAAGCGAGTGTAGTTTGAATACTGTATAAGGACGTGGACTATGCTGCACAACTGCACCCAAGCTGCATTATGACTCTGATTTGTACAGGGATGTTAACATTGTAAAAGTACCACGATAAAAATACATGAATGCTATATTAAAGAAATGATGACATCTACCATCACATTCCATTAGTGTAGACAGTGTGGAGTATGTATGGAGGTATTCTTCATCCCTCGACAGAACCTGTACGCTAGAGCATAGAGGTTGAATACACAGTTGCACTGTGTGCATTAGTGCTTACAGCTATTCATCCCAAAACTGAATTCTGAAAAATAAATAGTTGCAACTTTGACTTATGAAGTCAAGGCCCAAGAAAATTAGAACACCATAACTTTTCTAAGGTATAATGCTTTCTTATATCTATTCCATTTTCTGAATAAAATGACAAAAATATCATAAGAAATGTCAGAGACTCGTTCATTCTATTTTCATCATAAATTAGTAATGTGATCTATTTTGTGAATAATTGCAATTGCTATGAAGTCATAATATAGTAATGGAACTCTAGTACTACGTCTGTATCTATGTAATATCTAGCATATATCTAGGATATTGAATCGAATTTTAAATAAACCAAATGTGACAGCGAATGAAAACCACTTGGCTCATTAATTAGTCTTTCCTTTTTCTACCTGACCTGCTGTAAGATCTAATACTCCAAATGACCTTTGACGTATAGATGAAAAAGACCAGAAGAGACATTATAATTATGAACTATGCATATTATTGCCCTTATGAAATGACTGACAGTGGATCATTAAAGCTAAGATTTTTATACAATATTATGGACATCGGAGCACGTTGCATTTCACCTTTCTAAGATCTCCTTCATACACATTTTAAGGCTCCAGTGATCCCAGAAAATACTACAGAATATGAAAGATAAAATAATTTTTATACAGTGTGATCTTAGGATTGACAGCATTAAAATATATTAAATTTATCACATTAGCTCATCTTGTTCATTACATTTGGCCCATCTTTATAAAGAAAAGATCTAAAAGATCTTTATTCTAACTTTACATCACCTACTATTTTGTTTTTTTTTCTGTGAAATATGCAGCACTATTTTAGTGCATGGTGTCACATCTTAAGCCATACCTTCTTTCCCATAAAACTATCCCTTGTCCAGCATGGAGCATAAAGTGTCTAGAGCATATAATAAATGTAATACAAGACATATGTCACAAATTGAAGCATTCTGGCACATTTAAATTAGTAAATTTCATCACTGTGTGTAGGGATTTTTATATATAATGATAGTGTTTTAACCTCTTAATGACCTTGGGTTTTTCCATTTTTGCATTTTCATGTTTTGCTCCCCTTCTTCCCAGAGCTATAACTTTTTAAATTTTTGGTCAATATAGCAATGTGAGAGCTTGTTTTTTTGCAGAACGAGTTGTACTTTCGAACAGCACCATTGGTTTTACCATATTGTGTACTGGAAAGCAGGAAACAAATTCAAAGTGCGGCGAAATTGCAAAAAAAGTACAATTCCTCAATTGTTTTTTTTTTACCATGTTCACTAAATTCTAAAACTGACCAGTCATTATGATTCTCCGGGTCAGTATTAGTTTGTAGATACCAAACATGTATAGGTTCTTTTTCATTTATGTGGTGAAAAAAATTCCAAAGTTGGAATGTAAGTGACGTTGGAATGTAAAGGCCACTGCAGCCTCGTTTAATCAATAAACAACAATAACAACTGTAGTATATAACTAGCAAAAGGAGGGGGGGATTGAAGGTTTAACACCATTTACAAGTACTGCAACAACAGCTACTCCACACCACCCCCAGCCGCACCACACTGGCTCGGGGGCATCCAGCTGTATGTTGCCCAAACCAAGTTGTCCCACTGAGACTTAACTCAGTAGGGAACTGACGCACCCCCTGGGCCTGTGCTGTGCAGGGGATACCCGGAGCCGGGCCTTCTGTAAGATGCTGGGGGTTGTAGTCTCCGTGGCGCTGACCCGGTCCGTGCCCAGGGTGGTCAAACCAGTGGCAGTCTATTTGTGTTGTAATAAGTGTCCGACTATGCCACCCATGGATTGCGGTCAGTAGGGACCGCCGCTGCGCTGCAGACCGCTGAGGTTGATGTTATATGCGCAGCCAAGAATGGGATAACTCCCCACGGGAGAAGTATTGCCTCAGGGCAGCTAGAGTAGATGATGGTAGTGATGGTGTGAGCGTTACAGTACTAATGGTGCTGGTGCGGCGATGAAACACAGAGACGTGTGGTTGCAGTTTCCAATGCTTTACTCACAGTTCTTTACTGGTCCTAGTCACCTCGGTACCGGCGGTGACTGCCCAAGCCGTGCTGTGTCCACCAGGCAAGGGGCTCAACCAAATCCCAGGCAATTCCAGAGCGTGGCACAGGACTCCCTTCCTTTCCTTTCTCTGGCCGTCCCCACCAGTGACCCACCTTTGTCCAGCTTCCTCGGGCCTTCTGTCGGCGAAACCTCTCTCCGGTTTCCCTGACCCTATGTGGTATGCTTTCCTGGTGGATGTAGTGAAGGGTCGCACCAAGATGTGGTCACAACTAGTGTTGAGCCACCCCCGTAGTGTTCGAGTTTGGTTCGGTTCGTCGAACACCCGTGTATTCGCCGAACTGTTCGTCGAACTGTTCGTCGAACACCTTCGAACACCGTTAAAACCAATGGCAGGCAAACAAAAACACATAGAAACACATAGAAAACACCTTCAAAGGTGTCCAAAAAAGCTGACAAACTGCTCAGAAGACATAACTAACACATGGAAAAGTGACAAGTACATATAGTCATGCGAAAATAAAAGAGGTGGAGGAGTAAAAGGAGGGGGAGACACAGATATAGGCATGTCATGCCCTTCTAAAATCCAAAAAGTGAGAAGCCGACACGGCCAGTCCGCTCCTGCCCGTGCCACCTCCGTGTCGCCGGGTTTGTGCCAGAGCCGCGGTGAACCCTGACGGCCAGCCCCCCTCTCCCAATACTGGTGCCTGTCCGCTGGTGGGTCGAGCGAGCCCCCCTGTGGTGGAGGCAGCTCTAAGCTTTTTAATTTAAATTGTCTCTCTAATTTGAATGAATACACTTTAAATCCATTTACAAGGATCTATTGGAGGGCAAGTCTCATGCCAGCAGCCGCGTAATTCCAGCTCCAGTAGCGTCCACTAAAGCTGCTGCAGTTAAAAAGCTTTTATAAGGATCGAGCTCGGCTGTCCACCGCAAGGCATCCTACTGCCAGTCCCAGCCCCTATGCCTTGGGGTGCCTCCTGATGCTCTTCACTGAGTATCCCATGGTCCCGAAGCATTTCCTTTGAAAAAATTAAGTGTCTAAACTACAGGTGGTGTAGCTTGCTTAACAGCCGGGATAATCCGCTGACTAGCAGACACTGCTACTAGGCACAAAGTATTTCCTGGGCTAGATGCAGTTAAAAATTTGTAATTAGATACTCTCGTTGGATGCTGAGAAAGCATTCCATAGAGTCTCCTGGCACGCCATATATGATTCTCTTAAAAAGCTTGGGGTAGGGGTCTAGGGGACCCTTTTATAGCCAAAATCACGGCCCTGTATCACAATACGTCACCTAGGCTGAAGATAAATGGAACTGTAGCACCCTGAGGGCTCGGTTGCTACAGAGGTATTGCACCTCACCCAGATGCGTGATATCTCACTCTCAGGTAAGGATGGAGTGTGGATCAGGACCCGACACTAGTGTTGAGCCACCCCCGTAGTGTTCGGGTTCGGTTCGGTTCGTCGAACACCGGGATGTTCGAGGAACTGTTCGTCGAACTGTTCGTCGAACACCTTCGAACACCGTCGAACACCGTTAAAACCAATGGCAGGCAAACAGAAACACATAGAAACACATAGAAAACACCCTCAAAGGTGTCCAAAAGCTGACAAACTGCTCAGAAGACGCTTTCTTTAAAAAAGCCGGCCGGCAATTCAGCAGCGGCATACACCGGTACCCGACAATTTAGACAAGAAGGAATAGAGCCTCACACATAGATTAGATAGATAGAAACATGTCAGTCACATATATATGAAGTACAGTGACAGTGTTGCTTACTGTACTTGTCATTTAGTGTAAAGGATTTATTAAAAAATATAATAGTGTTTTCATGCACTGTCTCTTTAAAAAAGCCGGCCGGCAATTCAGCATCTGTACCCAACAATTTATAACAGACAGAATAGAGCTTCACACATAGATTAGATAGATAGAAACATGTCAGTCACATATATATGAAGTACAGTGATAGTGTTGGTTACTGTACTTGTCATTTAGTATTAAAATAAAGGATTTATTATTAAAAAAAATTGGCGTGGGGTTCCCCTTAATTTTAGTCTCTAGCGGAGGTTAAGCAGACAGCTGGGTCAGATGTTTGAAGCCTGGGAAGGGGGTAATACCCACGGAGCTTCCCAGGCTACTAATATCAGCCCCCAGCTGAATACATAGCCTTTACTAGCTATTAAAATGGGGGACCCCCCCAAAAAATGACGTGGGGTCCCCCCTAATTTAATAGCTAGCAAAGGCTAGGCAGACAGCTGGGGGCTGATATTAATAGCCCAGGAAGGGAGCCATGAATATTGGCCCCCTCCCAGGCTAGAAACACCAGCCGTCAGCCGCCCCAGAAATGGCGCATTCATAGAATGCGCCAATTCTGGCACTTAGCCTCGCTCTTCCACGCTGCCCTGTAGCGGTGGCAGGGGGTAATAGGGCTGGGGTTGATGTCAGCTTATAATGCCAGCTGACATCAAGCCCAGGTTAGTAATGGAGAGGCGTCTATAAGACACCCCCATTACTAACCCCATAGTCAAAGTTAAAAGAAAACACAAACACCCAGAATAAAGTCCTTTAATTGAAATAAAGACACAATTCTTTATTGTTCTAAATTAAACTCTACTTACCATCACACCCATTCCAGCTGAAGCCAACGATCTCCTGCAATAAAAGAAAAATAATAAAGCAACATCATCCTTACCTTTCCATGGTTCCCACGACAGCTTCAGCTCTGCTACATCGAGATGACAGGCTGGACCGCAGCAGAACGCTGCCATCCAGCCTGTCATCCCGCAGACACTGAGAAGCGCAGGCATGCTTGCGCTCTGCAGTGTCTGGCTGTGACGGCATAAAGATGAGACGAGTTCATGTCCAATGAACTCGGCGCACCTCATGCACGTCACTGACAGCGTGGGAAAATTCTCACGCTGAAGCGCTGAGTGCAGGAGAATTCTCCCACGCTGTCAGTGACGTGCATAAGGTGAGCTCATGTCCAATGAACTCAGCTCACCTCCTGCACGTCACTGACAGCGTGGGAGAATTCTCCTGCACTCAGCGCTTCAGCGTGAGAATTCTCCCACGCTGAAGCGCTGAGTGCAGGAGAATTTTCCCACGCTGTCAGTGACGTGCATAAGGTGAGCTCATGTCCAATGAACTCAGCTCACCTCCTGCACGTCACTGACAGCGTGGGAGAATTCTCATGCACTCAGCGCTTCAGTGTGAGAATTCTCCGACGCTGAAGCGCTGAGTGCAGGAGAATTTTCCCACGCTGTCAGTGACGTGCATAAGGTGAGCTCATGTCCAATGAACTCAGCTCACCTCCTGCACGTCACTGACAGCGTGGGAGAATTCTCCTGCACTCAGCGCTTCAGTGTGAGAATTCTCCCACGCTGAAGCGCTGAGTGCAGGAGAATTTTCCCACGCTGTCAGTGACGTGCATGAGGTGAGCCGAGTTCATTGGACATTAACTCGGCTCATCTGGATGCCCTCACAGAGAGACACTGTGGAGCGCAAGCAAGCCTGCGCTTCTCAGTGTCTGCGGGATGACAGGCTGGATGGCAGCGTTCTGCTGCGGTCCAGCCGGTCATCTCGATGTAGCAGAGCTGAAGCTGTCATGGGAACCATGGAAAGGTAAGGATGATGTTGCTTTATTATTTTTCTTTTATTTCAGGAGATCGTTGGCTTCAGCTGGAATGGGCGTGACGGTAAGTATGGTTTAATTTAGAACAATAAAGAATTGTGTGTTTATTTCAATTAAAGGACTTTTTTCTGGGTGTTGTGTTTTTTTTAAATACTTTACTAGAAATTCATGGTGGTCATGTCTAATATTGGCGTGACCCCATGAATTTTGGGCTTAGGGCCAGCTGATAATGCCAAGCTGGCCCTAACCCCTTTATTACCCAGTGAGCCACCGCATCAGGGCCCTGGATGAGTTGGGTACAGCGCCAGAAGATGGCGCTTCTATGAACGCGCCATTTTCCGGGGTGGCTGCGGACTGCAATTTGCAGCGGGGGTGGCCCAGAAAGCTTGGGCCTCCCTGCGCTGCGGATTCCAGCCCCCAGCTGCTAGTTGTACCTGGCTGGACACAAAAACAGGGCGAAGCCCCACGTCAATTTTCTTTAAATTATTTCATGAAATAATTAAGAAAAAAAGGGCTTCCCTATATTGTTGTGTCCGGCCAGGTACAAATAGGCAGCTGGTGGTTGGGGGCAGCCCGTTCCTGCCTGCTGCACCTGACTGGACACAAATATAGTGCGAAGCCCCACGTCAATTTTTTTTAATTATTTCATGAATTTCCTGAAATAATTTAAAAAAATTGAAGTGGGGCTTCGCACTATATTTGTGTCCAGCCAGGTACAGCAGGCAGGAATGGGCTGCCCCCAACCACCAGCTGCCTATTTGTACCTGGCCGGACACAACAATATAGGGAAGGCCTTTTTTTCTTAATTATTTCATGAATTTCATGAAATAATTAAAAAAAAAATACGTGGGGCTTCGCCCTATTTTTGTGTCCAGCCAGGTACAACTAGGCAGCTGGGGAATGGAATCTGCAGCGCAGGGAGGCCCAAGCTTTCTGGGCCCCCCCCACTGCAAATTGCAGTCCGCAGCCACCCCGGAAAATGGCGCGATCATAGAAGCGCCATCTTCTGGCGCTGTACCCAAGTCATCCAGGGCCCTGGTGCGGTGGCTCACTGGGTAATAAAGGGGTTAGGGCCAGCTTGGTATTATCAGCTGGCCCCAAGCCCAAAATTCATGGGGTCACGCCAGTATTAGACATGACCGCCATGAATTTCTAGTAAAGTATTTAAAAAAAACACAACACCCAGAATAAAGTCCTTTAATTGAAATAAACACACAATTCTTTATTGTTCTAAATTAAACTATACTTACCATGACGCCCATTCCAGCTGAAGCCAACGATCTCCTGCAATAAAAGAAAAATAATAAACCAACCTCATCCTTACCTTTCCATGGTTCCCACGACAGCTTCAGCTCTGCTACATCGAGATGACAGGCTGGACCGCAGCAGAACGCTGCCATCCAGCCTGTCATCCCGCAGACACTGAGAAGAGCAGGCATGCTTGCGCTCCTCAGTGTCTCGCTGTGACGGCATCCAGATGAGCCGAGGTCATGTCCAATGAACTCAGCTCACCTCATGCACCTCACTGACAGCGTGGGAAAATTCTCCTGCACTCAGCGCTTCAGCTTGAGAATTCTCCCACGCTGTAAGTGACGTGCATGAGGTGAGCCGAGTTCATTGGACATGACCTCGGCTCATCTTTATGCCATCACAGAGAGACAATGTGGAGCGCAAGCAAGCCTGCTCTTCTCAGTGTCTGCGGGATGATAGGCTGGATGGCAGCGTTCTGCTGCGGTCCAGCCTGTCATCTCGATGTAGCAGAGCTGAAGCTGTCGTGGGAACCATGGAAAGGTAAGGATGTGGTTGCTTTATTATTTTTATTACAGGAGATCGTTGGCTTCAGCTGGAATGGGCGTGACGGTAAGTATGGTTTAATTTAGAACAATAAAGAATTGTGTCTTTATTTCAATTAAAGGACTTTATTCTGGGTGTTTGTGTTTTTTTTAACTTTGACTATGGGGTTAGTAATGGGGGTGTCTTATAGACGCCTCTCCATTACTAACCTGGGCTTGATGTCAGCTGGCATTATAAGCTGACATCAACCCCAGCCCTATTACCCCCTGCCACCGCACCAGGGCAGCGTGGAAGAGCGAGGCTAAGTGCCAGAATTGGCGCATCCTATGGATGCGCCATTTCTGGGGCGGCTGACGGCTGGTGTTTCTAGCCTGGGAGGGGGCCAATATTCATGGCTCCCTTCCTGGGCTATTAATATCAGCCCCCAGCTGTCTGCCTAGCCTTTGCTAGCTATTAAATTAGGGGGGACCCCACGTCATTTTTTTGGGGGGGTCCCCCATTTTAATAGCTAGTAAAGGCTATGTATTCAGCTGGGGGCTGATATTAGTAGCCTGGGAAGCTCCGTGGGTATTACCCCCTTCCCAGGCTTCAAACATCTGCCCCAGCTGTCTGCTTAACCTCCGCTAGAGACTAAAATTAAGGGGAACCCCACGCCAATTTTTTTAATAATAAATCCTTTATTTTAATACTAAATGACAAGTACAGTAACCAACACTATCACTGTACTTCATATATATGTGACTGACATGTTTCTATCTATCTAATCTATGTGTGAAGCTCTATTCTGTCTGTTATAAATTGTCGGGTACCGCTGCTGAATTGCCGGCCGGCTTTCTTAAAGAGACTGTGCATGAAAACACTATTATTTTTTTTTGATAAATCCTTTACACTAAATGACAAGTACAGTAATCAACACTGTCACTGTACTTCATATATATGTGACTGACATGTTTCTATCTATCTAATCTATGTGTGATTCTCTATTCTGTCTGTTATAAATTGTCGGGTACAGATGCTGAATTGCCGGCCGGCTTTCTTAAAGAGACGGTGCATGAAAACACTATTATTTTTTTTAATAAATCCTTTACGCTAAATGACAAGTACAGTAAGCAGCACTTTCACTGTACTTCGTATATATGTGGCTGACATGTTTATATCTATCTAATCTATGTGTGAAGCTCTATTCTTTCGGTTCTAAATTGTCGGGTACCGGTGTATGCCGCTGCTGAATTGCCGGCTTTTCATGTTTCACTGTTGGCACAGTTCCCATCGATTTGGGCAATCACTGTAATGCCACAACCACCATGGCTGTGGCATTACAGTGAGTGGCAGACAATCCCTGCATGATTGGTGCTCTAAATAGCGCCAGACATGCAGGACACGCTTTTGGTGCACGAACAGTTATCGAACATAACCTCGAACAGCCAAATTTTTTGCAAATCGTTCGGGTTCGTCGAACAACTCGAACACCGCCCAAAACAGCTCGAATTTGAGATTGGCGAACAGTTCTAGTCGAACACCGCTCATCTCTACCCGACACCTGCATGCATTACACCACATTGCCGTGGGGCAGGGCGACCAATATGCCTCTGAGATGGGCACGACAGTCCCTGTCCCTGGCTGGAGTGGGGGGAGGGAACACTGAGGAAGGGGAACCCTGTAGTGCAGGAGCAGGGAGGAAGCAGTTCCTGGGTGCATTGAGAAGGGAGTATAAAAGGTGGGCACCATCTTAGTTCAGTGCAGAGAAGTCTGAGCAGAAGTGGCAGGGAGCAGGGGCTCTGCATGAGATCTGCTCCGGAGACGGGCCTAGTAACAGAGGCCCAGGCCTGGAAGAGGGAGAAGGAAGGAAGAGGAGCGGAGAAGGCTCCAGGAACGAGGAATGAAGGGATCCCAGGGGTGCGGACGGGTGAGTTGCCACCGCACGCCCGAATCCACCTGCGTGGAGGGGTCAGGCCAAAGGGGGAGACCGGTCCCCGAAACTAGTGGAGGCAGGAAACGACCCTCAGCTAGAAACCGGAGGCTGTGACATTTTATGTGGCGCAGCCCCTCGCTACACCCGCTAGGAAGGCACCACATAGGGTCAGGGAAACTGGCGCCAAGTTTACCAAGAGGAGGCCCGAGGCAGCCGGACAGAAGGGTTGGTAAGAAAGGCCAGACAAAGGACACACAAAGGGGGTCCTGTGAAGCGCTCCAAAGTTATCTGGGAGTTGTCTGAGCCCCTCACCTGGTGAGCACAGTACGACGTGGGCAGCCGTTACCTGCAGACGTGGTCTGGATAATAAGAACTGTGAGTAAAGGCCCTGGACTGCATCACTGACTCCGTGTCGTTACTGCTGCTGCCCTGCACCATCACCCCCATCCTCCGCATACACTGCCCTGAGGCTATACTCCTCCCGTGGGGAGTTATGCTACGCTCTGCTGCACCCACAACACCAGCCTCAGCGGTCTGCCCTGCAGCGGCGGTTCACTCTGACCGCAATCCACGGGTGGCGTAGTCGGACATTTAAACATCAAAACCACATAAATAGTTCCGCCACTGGTTTGACCACCCTGAGCCACGGAACCGGGTCGCCGCCACGAAGACTACAACCACCAGCATCCACCAAAAAGGGTCCAGCTCCGGGTGTCCCAAGGCCCAGGGGGTGTATCAGAACATTTTCATCACCTTTCACAATCACCAATGGGACAAGGCAGGGATGTCCTCTGTCCCCTCTCTTATACATCCTAGTGACGGAGCACCTGCTCTCATCAATTCGCCATAACCCCAATATTAGGTGGATTGAGGTGGGAGGCACCGAGTACAAGTGCTCTCTATTTGCTGATGATGTCCTAGTATATATCACTCAATCACATATATCCATCCATGCTGTTATGGCTGAAATAGATCACTTTGTTACATGGTCAAATTTTAAAATCAATGCAGCGAAGTCTGAGGCCCTTGATGTCTCCCTCCCCAAATCCATATAGGATTCCATCCAGTCCAACTTTCCCTTTGCCTGGCCCTCACAGGGTATCAAATACTTAGGAATTCCTATTCATAGAGACCTCTCCCATCTATGTTATCTTAATTTTGGGCCCTTTATTGAACAACTCCATACAGACCACGGTTGGCAAGTTAGAACTGTAAGATTCACTACGTGAATCACTGGTGTTTTGTGGAAAAGCACATGTACACTGCGTTCCAAATTATTATGCAAAAAGTGTTTAGGAGTGATAAGGGAAGAATTTGTTTGTTTGTCAGTTAAACTCATTGATGGCGGTGTGTCAGGGCTCTTTATACCACTGTAAGCAATTGCAGACACCTGTGCTAATTAGTTTGGCAGGTGTGTCCAATGAAAGGCAAGACTACTTAAGAACTCTCTCTCACATTATTAAGCAGCCTACATTTTCTGCCAAAATGCGAAAGAAAAAGGATGTGTCGGCTGCTGAGAAGCAACAAATTGTGGAGTGTTTAGGTCAAGGCATGACTACAATCAACATTGTGCGATGATCAGGATGAAGTGTCTTGGCAATCAAGAAGTATGTAGCTGATTCACAGTACACACGTGTGCGTGCTGATAAGGGCAAATTGAGGACTCTTTCCTACAGGCAATTACGTCAGGTTGAAAGAGCAGCGGCAAAAAAGCCTTGTCATAGCAGCAGACAAGTTTTTGAAGCTGCTTGTGCCTCCAACGTCCCCCGAACAACAAGATGCAGGGTCCTTCAGAGGTTTGCAGCTGTGCATACGCCATCCTGTCGACCTCCTCTATCCACTTCACACAAGCAGAAACGGCTCCAGTGGGCCAAACATTACATGAAGACTGATTTCAAAACTGTTTTGTTCACGGATGAGTGCCGTGCAGCGCTCGATGGTCCAGATGGATGGAGTGGAGGATGGCTGGTTGATGGACACCCCACGAAACACGGCTACAGCGCCAACAAGGAGGAGGTGGAGTAATGTTTTTGGCTGGAATCATGGGGAGAGAGATTGTCGGCGCCTTTAGGATCCCTGAAGGCGCTAAAGATGAACTCCATAATGTATGTGGATTTTCTCAAACAGCACTTCCTGCCATGGTTCAAGAAGAAGAACCGTGTATTTCACAGCAAGATCATTTTTCTGCATGATAATGCACCATCTCATGCTGCACATAAAACATCTGCATCTCTGGCTGATATGGGCATAAAAGGGGACAAACTTATGGTGTGACCCCCATGCTCCCCTGACCTGTACCCCATTCAGAACCTTTGGAGCATCATTAAAAGGAGTGTCTATGATGGCGGGAGGCAGTTCACATCTAAGCAACAGCTCTGGGAGGGTATTCTGTCCTCATGCAAAACAATTGAAGCAGAAACCATCCAAAACCTGACAAATTCAATGGACGAGAGAGTTCAGAAGCTCCTTTCGAACAAGGGGTCCTATGTGAAAATGTAACATCACCTAGAATAAAGTTTTGAGTTGAAAACTGTTTGATTTCAGTTTCTAACAACCTGCTAATGCTTATAATTTCAAAAATGACCATTTTTTTGGTCTTTATTAAAATGAAAAGGTTGATCGAAAAGTTTGGGGGATCTAAGAGTGTGGCAACCCAGTAGTCATGATTACTTCAAATTCTGACAATATGAGGGTCATGCTGCAGGTAGTGCAGCAAGAAGGCACTTATGTGTCTTGCGCATCTCGGAGCCCCAAAATTATTTTCCGGGCTAGATGCAGCTAAAAATTATTATTAATTTTAAATCTGGTGAAGCTTTAGTATAGATGGCCTAATAGGATCAGTGCTGCACACTGCTACAAAGCCCAAATTATTTTCCAGTCAAGATACAGATAAACATGATTAGTAATTTTAAATCTGGTGGAGCTTATTATAGATGGCCTAATAGAATCAGTGCTGCACACTGCTACAAAGCCCAAATTATTTTCCAGCCAAGATACAGATAAACATGATTAGTAATTTGAAAGCTTAAAACGGTTGGTAGGGTGATTTTAACCAATCATCAAGCTTTTACTCTCCCCAGGATGACACAGGGGTAGAAAAGTCGTTTCGGATCCATGATTTGTTCATCTTTATGAACGTGAGTCTGTCTACATTATCAGTGGAGAGCCGCGTGCGCTTATCTGTCAGCACACCACCAGCAGCGCTGAACACACGTTCAGACAGAACGCTGGCTGCGGGGCATGACAAGATCTCCAAGGCGTAAGTGGCTAGCTCCGGCCATTTATACAGATTAGAAGCCCAAAAAGAGCAAGGGTCCAGTGACACAGTCGTGGCTTCAATGTTTACTTGGAGATACTCCTGTACCATCGTCTCTAGGCGTTGACTATGTGTCAGACTTCTTGTCTCCTGTGGCCTTGCAAAGGATGGGCTAAAAAAGTGGTGAAATGATTCCGCAAAATTGATGTTACCAGCAGATACTGTGGTTCTGTTACGGTTTGAGTGCTGAACACTTGACGGTCCCACGGTTGGCAAGTTGGAACTGTGAGATTCACTACGTGCACCACTGGTATTTTGTGGAAAAGCACAAGTAAGATTCTGCAACAGTCTCTGCTGATACTCCTGCATGCGTGCATCCCTTTCTATGGCAGGAATAATTTCTGCAAATTTACTTTTGTACCGGGGATCTAACAGTGTGGTAACCCAGTAGTCAGGATTATTTCTAATTCTCACAATTCGAGGGTCATGTTGCAGGTAGTGCAGCAAGAAGGCACTCATGTGTGTTGCGCATCCAGGAGCACCAAGTCCCTGTTGTGTTGGTGGCGAGGTAACAATCATGCTTCCTTCCTCTGTCCTCTCCCCCCAACCTCGCACAACAGAAATGTGATCAAGGTCTCCCTCATCTGATGAGTCTTCCATCAGTTCGTCCTCCACTTCTTCCTGGGCTCCTGCACCTTCCTCACTAGATTGGCTGCTACCATGCGCCCTGGTAAAACCATCTCCCCCACCCTCACATGCCTGCCGCCTTGGTGCTGCCGACCGTCTGGACCTTGCAGAAGTTAGCCCTTCCGCATACAACTCCTCCTCCTCTACTTCCTCCACCTCCTCTTGTGCCACCATCTGACTCCGAATTCTGTTTAACATGTGCTCCAGCATGTAAATCACTGGAATAGTCATGCTGATATTGGCATCGTCAGCACTAAACATCTTCGTCGCCATTTCAAAACTGTGCAGAAGGGTGCATAGGTCCCTGATCTGAGACCACTCCTCCAGCGTGATTTGCCCCACCTCTGGATCTCGTTGGCCCAGGCTATACGTCAGAACGTATTGCACCAGGGCTTGTCGGTGCTGCCACAGTCGCTGCAACATGTGCAGAGTTGAATTCCACCGGGTAGGCACATCGCATTTTAGCCGGTGAAGTGGCAGGCCCAACGACTTCTGTAGAGATGTAAGTCGCTGAGCTGCGGGATGCGAACGGCGAAAGTGAGCACACAGCGACCGTGCCCTCTGCAGAAGGCCATCTAGTCTGGGATAGTGGGCTAAAAATTGCTGGACAACCAGGTTCAACACGTGAGCCATACAAGGCACGTGTGTGACATTGCCCCGGCGAAGGGCCGCATCCAGGTTTGCAGCATTGTCGCACACGGCCTTCCCTGGTTTCAGGTCCAGTGGAGACAACCATTCATGAAATTGGTTCTCCAGAGCTGACCACAACTCCTCAGCTGTGTGACTCACAATTCCCAGACATTTCAATGTAAAAACCGCCTGATGACGTTGAGCCCTACTGCCAGCATAGTAAGGAGGTGTGCAGGATCCCTTCTGCGCAGTTAGAAAGCTTGTGGCATGACCAGACAGGCTTTGGGTGCAGGTGGAAGACCGAGAGGAGGTTGAGGAGGCAGAAGCAGTGGAGGAACTTTGACATAAAGAGGATTGACGCACAACTCGTGGGGACGGCAAGACTTGGACAGCAGCCCCTTGTCCTGCTGTCACCATAGTTACCCAGTGCCCAGTCAGCGACATGTAACGCCCCTGTCCCTGCCTACTCGTCCAAGTGTCTGTGGTGAAATGCACCCTGTCACACACAGAGTTTCTCAAAGAAGCGGTGATGTTGTGTGCGACATGCTGGTGGAGCGCAGGCACACCTTTCTTTGAGAAGTAGTGCCGACTGGGCATCTGGTACTGGGGCACTGCGACGGACATAAGGTCTCGAAAATCCTCTGTGTCCACCAGGCGGAAAGGCAGCATTTCTGTAGCCAAGAGCTTGCAGATGGTGAAATTCAACCTCTTAGCTTTCTCATGGCTAGGAGGAAATGGTCTTTTACTTGTCCACATCTGAGGGACCGAGGGCTGGCTATTGTGCTTAGACGGGGTTGATAAGGGTGTCCCCGGCAAACTGCCAGTCTGTGAGGAAGATGCAGGCGGACATGTTAGGCTGCCTTGATCCAAAGGTGGTGCTATCGATGTCGGACAGCGCTCAACACCAGCTGGTGTTACCACCTCCAAAGAAAATGATGACCTGCCAATCACGTTGGCTGTTGCGGGTAAAGAGGTGGCAGGTCTGCGCCCCAAAACAGGTGTGACTGCTGTCCCCCCAGTCACAGAGGATGAAGAGGCCGCGGATGCACAAGATATGGCAGACGGTGGTTGGCCCGGCCGGCTAGGCCGCATTGTAGCACACTGAGCTTCCCACTGCAACTTATGCTTCATGTCCATGTGCCGGTTCATGCATGAAGTACTCAAACTATGTATTTTTTGGCCTCTACTTAGCTTTTGCTGACAAATGTTACAGATAACACGAGTTGGGTCATCTTTATCGATCTGAAAAAATGCCCAGGCTATGCAAGGCTTAGCACCCATGCGACCTGAAGAGCCACGACTTGTGGTGAGAGGCAGAGTTGTGTTTGAGGATGCAGTTGTTGACGTGCTTCCAGTACTACGTCTCTGTCCAGGAAGGCGCAACCTGACCTCGTCGTCACTAGCATCTTCCTCCACCTCCTCTGCTGACCTCATCTCTTGGCTGACTGTGGGTTGACAGTAAGTGGGATCTCCAACCTCATCATCATCACCCTGTGCGTTATCACACCCGTCGTCCTCAGAGCCAACCTGTTCCTGCCCTGACAAAAAACTAAAGTTGTCGCTCCAATCAGGTATTTGAGTCTTATCATCGTCTTCCTCATTGTCTCCACCAACAGGAGTTACAGTTTGGGAATGAGGGTCTACATTATGGTCAGAACCTTCTGCGTCTGGTCCTGGATCCGACTCATAAAGATTCTGGGCATCAGTGCAGATCATTTCCTCGTCTGGATTCACAGAAGCGCTGGAGTCGACCTCTGATTCCCAGGCTATAGTATGAGTAAACAGCTCTGCAGACTCAACCATCTGTTCTACCTCATACTCAGACGGGCAGCTGGAGATTTGGGAGCTGTGAGGAAGCAAGTGCGATTGGGGTGACACCTTTGAGGACTGGAGTATTTGTGATCATAGAATCATAGAATCATAGAATGGTAGAGTTGGAAGGGACCTCCTGGGTCATCTGGTCCAACCCCCTGCTCAAAGCAGGATTCACTAAATCATCTCAGACAGATGTCTGTCCAGCCTCTGTTTGAAGACGTCCATTGAAGGGGAACTCACCACCTCTCGTGGCAGCCTGTTCCACTCATTAATCACCCTAACTGTCAAAAAGTTTTTTCTAATATCTAATCTGTGTCTCCTCCCATTTAGTTTCATCCCATTGCTTCTAGTCTTTCCTTGTGCAAATGAGAATAAAGATGATCCTTCTACAATGTGACAGCCCTTGACATATTTGTAGACAGCTATTAAGTCTCCTCTCAGTCTTCTTTTTTGCAAGCTAAACATTGAAGTTGATGTGGAGGAGAGCCCACTTAAAGGAGCACTTGATATCCGTTGAAGCACCTGCTGTTTTTGTGCCTCATCTGGAATTTGTAGCGATTGGCGTGGCCGTAAGAAAGGGATCTTATCACATTGTCCGCTAAAAGAAGTAGACATTTTAGTTTGGCTGGAAGATGGTCTTTCTTCTGCAGATGTTACTGTTGCTTTAACACCTACTCCACGGACACAACCTTTTTTCCCCTTCCCAACACGCCTATTCCCCTTTCCACCAGCAGCAGGCCTTTTTCCACTCATTTTGGTGGTTAACTAATTCACAACTCTGGATTTGTTTGCACAAAAAAACAATGGATGGGAACCGAGCAGAGCTGAGTGGCCAAACTGTGGTATAAGGCCAAAACTATTGGCTGGGTTAGATGCAGAAAAAAATTATATTCAATTTGCAACCTGATGGAGGTCTGTATAGATGGATTAATAGAACAAGTCCCACACACAGCTAGAAGCCCAATATTTTTTCAGAGGTAGATGCAGAAAAAAATATATTCAGTTTGCAACCTGATGGAGGTCTGTATAGATGGATTAATAGAACAAGTCCCACACACAGCTAGAAGCCCAATATTTTTTCAGAGGTAGATGCAGAAAAAAATATATTCAGTTTGCAACCTGATGGAGGTCAGTATAGAGGGACTAATACAACAAGTCCCACACACAGCTAGAAGCCCAATATTTTTTCAGAGGTAGATGCAGAAAAAAATATATTCAGTTTGCAACCTGATGGAGGTCTGTATGGATGGATTAATAGAACAAGTCCCACACACAGCTAGAAGCCCAATATTTTTTCAGACGTAGATGCAGGAAAAAATATATTCAGTTTGCAACCTGATGGAGGTCTGTATAGATGGAATAATAGAACAAGTCCCACACACAGCTAGAAGCCCAATATTTTTTCAGAGCTAGATGCAGAAAAAAATTATATTCAATTTGCAACCTGATGGAGGTCAGTATAGATGGACTAATAGAATGATGCTATGCCCAAAAGATTTTACTTCACTAGGTGCAGTAAAAAAATTGGTATTCTATACACAGGTGGTATATCTTGCAACACAGATAGGCTACTCCACTGACTAACACACTCTGCAATAGGCCAAAAAGGATTAACTTTGCTAGATTCAGCCAAATGCTGTGAAAAAAACTTGCACAGCACTGGCACAGACCTGCCTGGCAAAAACTGATAGGAACTGATGTAACCTAGTCCTGAAAAGGACTCCAATTACAATTAGTCTTTACTCCCACAATCTATCTATTTAAGAGCACAGACCTGCCTGATAAAAGTCGTAGGAAATGCTGTAACTTAGTCCTTAAAATGACTGCAATCACAACTATTCCCTACTCCCAAGCTATCTGTAGATTTGTGCGAAAATTGGCTTGAAATTAACAAGGTATAGCGCACACAGCAACAGCGGTGCCGTCTAACACGCAGCTGCAGCAGTGAGAAAATGGTGGCGACGGGGAAAATGGCTTGGTCTTATAGGGCAAGGACATGTGACATACACTGCCAATGACACATGCCCTTGCTTGTGTGAAAAAAAGCACTTCGCTCCGTGTGTGCGCTGCTGATAGGCTGACAGATTGCACCTCCCCACTGCAAATGCGGGAAAGAGAAAAAAAAATGGAGATCTTCATTGTTCCTGCAGAGATCCATCCCCTGCCCCTCCCCCCACCCCGCTGTACACTCAAACTGCGTATTAACATTAATTTTCATCATTACTGAGAAAAAATCCAGTTATGATTTTGTGACTAGTTGTGACTAGAGATGAGCGTTGTTCTACTCGAACTGTTCGCCAATCTCAAATTCGAGCTGTTTTGGGCGGTGTTCGAGCCGTTCGGCGAACACGAACAATTTGAGAAAAATTCGGCTGTTCGAGGTTATGTTCGATAACTGTTCGTGCACCAAAATCATAACTGGATTTTTTCTCAGTAATGATGAAAATTAATGTTAATACGCAGTTTGAGTGTACAGCGGGGTGGGGGGAGGGGCAGGGGATGGATCTCTGCAGGAACAATGAAGATCTCCATTTTTTTTTCTCTTTCCCGCATTTGCAGTGGGGAGGTGCAATCTGTCAGCCTATCAGCAGCGCACACACGGAGCGAAGTGCTTTTTTTCACACAAGCAAGGGCATGTGTCATTGGCAGTGTATGTCACATGTCCTTGCCCTATAAGACCAAGCCATTTTCCCTGTCGCCACCATTTTCTCACTGCTGCAGCTGCGTGTTAGACGGCACCGCTGTTGCTGTGTGCGCTATACCTTGTTAATTTCAAGCCAATTTTCGCACAAATCTACAGATAGCTTGGGAGTAGGGAATAGTTGTGATTGCAGTCCTTTTAAGGACTAGGTTACAGCATTTCCTACGACTTTTATCAGGCAGGTCTGTGCTCTTAAATAGATAGATTGTGGGAGTAAAGACTAATTGTAATTGGAGTCCTTTTCAGGACTAGGTTATATCAGTTCCTACCAGTTTTTGCCAGGCAGGTCTGTGCCAGTGCTGTGCAAGTTTTTTTCACAGCATTTGGCTGAATCTAGCAAAGCTAATCCTTTTTGGCCTATTGCAGAGTGTGTTAGTCAGTGGAGTAGCCTATCTGTGTTGCAAGATATACCACCTGTGTATAGAATACCAATTTTTTTACTGCACCTAGTGAAGTAAAATCTTTTGGGCATAGCATCATTCTAATAGTCCATCTATACTGACCTCCATCAGGTTGCAAATTGAATATAATTTTTTCTGCATCTAGCTCTGAAAAAATATTGGGCTTCTAGCTGTGTGTGGGACTTGTTCTATTAATCCTTCTATACAGACCTCCATCAGGTTGCAAACTGAATATATTTTTTTCTGCATCTACCTCTGAAAAAATATTGGGCTTCTAGCTGTGTGTGGGACTAGTTCTATTAATCCATCTATACAGACCTCCATCAGGTTGCAAACTGAATATATTTTTTTCTGCATCTACCTCTGAAAAAATATTGGGCTTCTAGCTGTGTGTGGGACTTCTTGTATTAGTCCATCTATACTGACCTCCATCAGGTTGCAAACTGAATATATTTTTTTCTGCATCTACCTCTGAAAAAATATTGGACTTCTAGCTGTGTGTGGGACTTGTTCTATTAATCCATCTATACAGACCTCCACCAGGTTGCAAACTGAATATATTTTTTTCTGCATCTACCTCTGAAAAAATATTGGGCTTCTAGCTGTGTGTGGGACTTTTTCTATTAATCCATCTATACAGACCTCCATCAGGTTGCAAACTGAATATGTTTTTTTCTGCATCTAGCTCTGAAAAAATATTGGGCTTCTAGCTATGTGTGGGACTTGTTCTATTAATCCATCTATACAGACCTCCATCAGGTTGGAAACTGAATATATTTTTTTCTGCATCTACCTCTGAAAAAATTTTGGGCTTCTAGCTGTGTGTGGGACTTGTTCTATTAATCCATCTATACAGACCTCCATCAGGTTGCAAACTGAATATATTTTTTTCTGCATCTACCTCTGAAAAAATATTGGGCTTCTAGCTGTGTGTGGGACTTGTTCTATTAATCCATCTATACAGACCTCCATCAGGTTGCAAATTGAATATAATTTTTTTCTGCATCTGACCCAGCCAATAGTTTTGGCCTAATACCACAGTTTGGCCACTCAGCTCTGCTCGGTTCCCATCCATTGTTTTTTTGTGCAAACAACTCCAGAGTTGTGAATTAGTTAACCACCAAAATGAGTGGAAAAAGGCCTGCTGCTGGTGGAAAGGGGAATAGGCGTGTTGGGAAGGGGAAAAAAGGTTGTGTCCGTGGGGTAGGTGTTAAAGCAACAGTAACATCTGCAGAAGAAAGACCATCTTCCAGCCAAACTAAAATGTCTACTTCTTTTAGCGGACAATGTGATAAGATCCCTTTCTTACGGCCACGCCAATCGCTACAAATTCCAGATGAGGCACAAAAACAGCAGGTGCTTCAACGGATATCAAGTGCTCCTTTAAGTGGGCTCTCCTCCACATCAACTTCAACATCACAAATACTCCAGTCCTCAAAGGTGTCACCCCAATCGCACTTGCTTCCTCACAGCTCCCAAATCTCCAGCTGCCCGTCTGAGTATGAGGTAGAACAGATGGTTGAGTCTGCAGAGCTGTTTACTCATACTATAGCCTGGGAATCAGAGGTCGACTCCAGCGCTTCTGTGAATCCAGACGAGGAAATGATCTGCACTGATGCCCAGAATCTTTATGAGTCGGATCCAGGACCAGACGCAGAAGGTTCTGACCATAATGTAGACCCTCATTCCCAAACTGTAACTCCTGTTGGTGGAGACAATGAGGAAGACGATGATAAGACTCAAATACCTGATTGGAGCGACAACTTTAATTTTTTGTCAGGGCAGGAACAGATTGGCTCTGAGGACGACGGGTGTGATAACGCACAGGGTGATGATGATGAGGTTGGAGATCCCACTTACTGTCAACCCACAGTCAGCCAAGAGATGAGGTCAGCAGAGGAGGTGGAGGAAGATGCTAGTGACGACGAGGTCAGGTTGCGCCTTCCTGGACAGAGACGTAGTACTGGAAGCACGTCAACAACTGCATCCTCAAACACAACTCTGCCTCTCACCACAAGTCGTGGTGGCTCTTCAGGTCGCATGGGTGCTAAGCCTTGCATAGCCTGGGCATTTTTTCAGATCGATAAAGATGACCCAACTCGTGTTATCTGTAACATTTGTCAGCAAAAGCTAAGTAGAGGCCAAAAAATACATAGTTTGAGTACTTCATGCATGAACCGGCACATGGACATGAAGCATAAGTTGCAGTGGGAAGCTCAGTGTGCTACAATGCGGCCTAGCCGGCCGGGCCAACCACCGTCTGCCATATCTTGTGCATCCGCGGCCTCTTCATCCTCTGTGACTGGGGGGACAGCAGTCACACCTGTTTTGGGGCGCAGACCTGCCACCTCTTTACCCGCAACAGCCAGCATGATTGGCAGGTCATCATTTTCTTTGGAGGTGGTAACACCAGCTGGTGTTGAGCGCTGTCCGACATCGATAGCACCACCTTTGGATCAAGGCAACCTAACATGTCCGCCTGCATCTTCCTCACAGACCGGCAGTTTGCCGGGGACACCCTTATCAACCCCGTCTAAGCACAATAGCCAGCCCTCGGTCCCTCAGATGTGGACAAGTAAAAGACCATTTCCTCCTAGCCATGAGAAAGCTAAGAGGTTGAATTTCACCATCTGCAAGCTCTTGGCTACAGAAATGCTGCCTTTCCGCCTGGTGGACACAGAGGATTTTCGAGACCTTATGTCCGTCGCAGTGCCCCAGTACCAGATGCCCAGTCGGCACTACTTCTCAAAGAAACGTGTGCCTGCGCTCCACCAGCATGTCGCACACAACATCACCGCTTCTTTGAGAAACTCTGTGTGTGACAGGGTGCATTTCACCACAGACACTTGGACGAGTAGGCATGGACAGGGGCGTTACATGTCGCTGACTGGGCACTGGGTAACTATGGTGACAGCAGGACAAGGGGCTGCTGTCCAAGTCTTGCCGTCCCCACGAGTTGTGCGTCAATCCTCTTTATGTCAAAGTTCCTCCACTGCTTCTGCCTCCTCAACCTCCTCTCGGTCTTCCACCTGCACCCAAAGCCTGTCTGGTCATGCCACAAGCTTTCTAACTGCGCAGAAGGGATCCTGCACACCTCCTTACTATGCTGGCAGTAGGGCTCAACGTCAGGACACGGCCGGCCCCCTTTTGTTAGAAGGAGGTAACACAGGTGCAGAATGCTAATGAACAATCGCCCTCAACCACTCTCACTGGAGGGGCGACTACCCAGCACTAAAACTGCACACAGATGAAACTTGCAGTAGGGTGCAATTCACACACTCGCGGCACCGTGCCTAGCCAGCATCCTATTATAAGCCCCTACTATTCGACTAGGCGGGATGCCCGGCACCCTATCCGTGCATCGCAGAGTTGTGAAGCCCCCACTCACAAGGTCACCATTACTGGGCCTGGCCGTGCCCTAGCAGATAAAAAAAAAATGCAAAAAATATCATATGAGGTATTAGTTGATATTTTGGCCAAAATACGTAAGCTCGCAACCCATCGTCAAGGGTCCTCACGGTTTTGCGAGTCCCTACTCTAATATTAAAAACAGACAGCATAGCCAGAACAATAGACAGAATTTTTAGAAAATAGCAAAAGGCAATGGTACTCACCAGCCAAGGTTTCAAGAAAAAATGCACACCAGGACACGGCCGGCCCCCTTTTGTTAGAAGGAGGTAACACAGGTGCAGAATGCTAATGAACAATCGCCCTCAACCACTCTCACTGGAGGGGCGACTACCCAGCACTAAAACTGCACACAGATGAAACTTGCAGTAGGGTGCAATTCACACACTCGCGGCACCGTGCCTAGCCAGCATCCTATTATACGCCCCTACTATTCGACTAGGCGGGATGCCCGGCACCCTATCCGTGCATCGCAGAGTTGTGAAGCCCCCACTCACAAGGTCACCATTACTGGGCCTGGCCGTGCCCTAGCAGATAAAAAAAAAATGCAAAAAATATCATATGAGGTATTAGTTGATATTTTGGCCAAAATACGTAAGCTCGCAACCCATCGTCAAGGGTCCTCACGGTTTTGTGAGTCCCTACTCTAATATTAAAAACAGACAGCATAGCCAGAACAATAGACAGAATTTTTAGAAAATAGCAAAAGGCAATGGTACTCACCAGCCAAGGTTTCAAGAAAAAATGCACACCAGGACACGGCCGGCCCCCTTTTGTTAGAAGGAGGTAACACAGGTGCAGAATGCTAATGAACAATCGCCCTCAACCACTCTCACTGGAGGGGCGACTACCCAGCACTAAAACTGCACACAGATGAAACTTGCAGTAGGGTGCAATTCACACACTCGCGGCACCGTGCCTAGCCAGCATCCTATTATACGCCCCTACTATTCGACTAGGCGGGATGCCCGGCACCCTATCCGTGCATCGCAGAGTTGTGAAGCCCCCACTCACAAGGTCACCATTACTGGGCCTGGCCGTGCCCTAGCAGATAAAAAAAAAATGCAAAAAATATCATATGAGGTATTAGTTGATATTTTGGCCAAAATACGTAAGCTCGCAACACATCGTCAAGGGTCCTCACGGTTTTGTGAGTCCCTACTCTAATATTAAAAACAGACAGCATAGCCAGAACAATAGACAGAATTTTTAGAAAATAGCAAAAGGCAATGGTACTCACCAGCCAAGGTTTCAAGAAAAAATGCACACCAGGACACGGCCGGCCCCCTTTTGTTAGAAGGAGGTAACACAGGTGCAGAATGCTAATGAACAATCGCCCTCAACCACTCTCACTGGAGGGGCGACTACCCAGCACTAAAACTGCACACAGATGAAACTTGCAGTAGGGTGCAATTCACACACTCGCGGCACCGTGCCTAGCCAGCATCCTATTATACGCCCCTACTATTCGACTAGGCGGGATGCCCGGCACCCTATCCGTGCATCGCAGAGTTGTGAAGCCCCCACTCACAAGGTCACCATTACTGGGCCTGGCCGTGCCCTAGCAGATAAAAAAAAGTGCAAAAAATATCATATGAGGTATTAGTTGATATTTTGGCCAAAATACGTAAGCTCGCAACCCATCGTCAAGGGTCCTCACGGACCTGTCTATTGTTCTGGCTATGCTGTCTGTTTTTAATATTAGAGTAGGGACTCGCAAAACCGTGAGGACCCTTGACGATGGGTTGCGAGCTTACGTATTTTGGCCAAAATATCAACTAATACCTCATATGATATTTTTTGCACTTTTTTTTATCTGCTAGGGCACGGCCAGGCCCAGTAATGGTGACCTTGTGAGTGGGGGCTTCACAACTCTGCGATGCACGGATAGGGTGCCGGGCATCCCGCCTAGTCGAATAGTAGGGGCGTATAATAGGATGCTGGCTAGGCACGGTGCAGCGAGTGTGTGAATTGCACCCTACTGCAAGTTTCATCTGTGTGCAGTTTTAGTGCTGGGTAGTCGCCCCTCCAGTGAGAGTGGTTGAGGGCGATTGTTCATTAGCATTCTGCACCTGTGTTACCTCCTTCTAACAAAAGGGGGCCGGCCGTGTCCTGGTGTGCATTTTTTCTTGAAACCTTGGCTGGTGAGTACCATTGCCTTTTGCTATTTTCTAAAAATTCTGTCTATTGTTCTGGCTATGCTGTCTGTTTTTAATATTAGAGTAGGGACTCGCAAAACCGTGAGGACCCTTGACGATGGGTTGCGAGCTTACGTATTTTGGCCAAAATATCAACTAATACCTCATATGATATTTTTTGCACTTTTTTTTATCTGCTAGGGCACGGCCAGGCCCAGTAATGGTGACCTTGTGAGTGGGGGCTTCACAACTCTGCGATGCACGGATAGGGTGCCGGGCATCCCGCCTAGTCGAATAGTAGGGGCGTATAATAGGATGCTGGCTAGGCACGGTGCCGCGAGTGTGTGAATTGCACCCTACTGCAAGTTTCATCTGTGTGCAGTTTTAGTGCTGGGTAGTCGCCCCTCCAGTGAGAGTGGTTGAGGGCGATTGTTCATTAGCATTCTGCACCTGTGTTACCTCCTTCTAACAAAAGGGGGCCGGCCGTGTCCTGGTGTGCATTTTTTCTTGAAACCTTGGCTGGTGAGTACCATTGCCTTTTGCTATTTTCTAAGGGCTCAACGTCATCAGGCGGTTTTTAAATTGAAATGTCTGGGAAATGTGAGTCACACAGCTGAGGAGTTGTGGTCAGCTCTGGAGAACCAATTTCATGAATGGTTGTCTCCACTGGACCTGAAACCAGGGACGGCCGTGTGCGACAATGCTGCAAACCTGGGTGCGGCCCTTCGCCGGGGCAATGTCACACACGTGCCTTGTATGGCTCACGTGTTGAACCTGGTTGTCCAGCAATTTTTAGCCCACTATCCCAGACTAGATGGCCTTCTGCAGAGGGCACGGTCGCTGTGTGCTCACTTTCGCCGTTCGCATCCCGCAGCTCAGCGACTTACATCTCTACAGAAGTCGTTGGGCCTGCCACTTCACCGGCTAAAATGCGATGTGCCTACCCGGTGGAATTCAACTCTGCACATGTTGCAGCGACTGTGGCAGCACCGACAAGCCCTGGTGCAATACGTTCTGACGTATAGCCTGGGCCAACGAGATCCAGAGGTGGGGCAAATCACGCTGGAGGAGTGGTCTCAGATCAGGGACCTATGCACCCTTCTGCACAGTTTTGAAATGGCGACGAAGATGTTTAGTGCTGACGATGCCATTATCAGCATGACTATTCCGGTGATTTACATGCTGGAGCACATGTTAAACAGAATTCGGAGTCAGGTGGTGGCACAAGAGGAGGTGGAGGAAGTAGAAGAGGAGGAGTTGTATGCGGAAGGGCTAACATCTGCAAGGTCCAGACGGTCGGCAGCACCAAGGCGGCAGGCATGTGAGGGTGGGGGAGATGGTTTTACCAGGGCGCATGGTAGCAGCCAAACTAGTGAGGAAGGTGCAGGAGCCAGGAAGAAGTGGAGGACGAACTGATGGAAGACTCATCAGATGAGGGAGACCTTGATCACATTTCTGTTGTGCGAGGTTGGGGGGAGAGGACAGAGGAAGGAAGCATGATTGTTACCTCGCCACCAACACAACAGGGACTTGGTGCTCCTGGATGCGCAACACACATGAGTGCCTTCTTGCTGCACTACCTGCAACATGACCCTCGAATTGTGAGAAATAGAAATAATCCTGACTACTGGGTTGCCACACTGTTAGATCCCCGGTACAAAAGTAAATTTGCAGAAATTATTCCTGCCATAGAAAGGGATGCACGCATGCAGGAGTATCAGCAGAGACTGTTGCAGAATCTTACATGTGCTTTTCCACAAAATACCAGTGGTGCACGTAGTGAATCTCACAGTTCCAACTTGCCAACCGTGGGACCGTCAAGTGTTCAGCACTCAAACCGTAACAGAACCACAGTATCTGCTGGTAACATCAATTTTGCGGAATCATTTCACCACTTTTTTAGCCCATCCTTTGCAAGGCCACAGGAGACAAGAAGTCTGACACATAGTCAACGCCTAGAGACGATGGTACAGGAGTATCTCCAAGTAAACATTGAAGCCACGACTGTGTCACTGGACCCTTGCTCTTTTTGGGCTTCCAATCTGGATAAATGGCCGGAGCTAGCCACTTACGCCTTGGAGATCTTGTCATGCCCCGCAGCCAGCGTTCTGTCTGAACGTGTGTTCAGCGCTGCTGGTGGTGTGCTGACAGATAAGCGCACGCGGCTCTCCACTGATAATGTAGACAGACTCACGTTCATAAAGATGAACAAATCATGGATCCGAAACGACTTTTCTACCCCTGTGTCATCCTGGGGAGAGTAAAAGCTTGATGATTGGTTAAAATCACCCTACCAACCGTTTTAAGCTTTCAAATTACTAATCATGTTTATCTGTATCTTGGCTGGAAAATAATTTGGGCTTTGTAGCAGTGTGCAGCACTGATTCTATTAGGCCATCTATAATAAGCTCCACCAGATTTAAAATTACTAATCATGTTTATCTGTATCTTGACTGGAAAATAATTTGGGCTTTGTAGCAGTGTGCAGCACTGATCCTATTAGGCCATCTATACTAAAGCTTCACCAGATTTAAAATTAAAAATAATTTTTAGCTGCATCTAGCCCGGAAAATAATTTTGGGGCTCCGAGATGCGCAAGACACATAAGTGCCTTCTTGCTGCACTACCTGCAGCATGACCCTCATATTGTCAGAATTCGAAGTAATCATGACTACTGGGTTGCCACACTCTTAGATCCCCCAAACTTTTCGATCAACCTTTTCATTTTAATAAAGACCAAAAAAATTGTCATTTTTGAAATTATAAGCATTAGCAGGTTGTTAGAAACTGAAATCAAACAGTTTTCAACTCAAAACTTTATTCTAGGTGATGTTACATTTTCACATAGGACCCCTTGTTCGAAAGGAGCTTCTGAACTCTCTCGTCCATTGAATTTGTCAGGTTTTGGATGGTTTCTGCTTCAATTGTTTTGCATGAGGACAGAATACCCTCCCAGAGCTGTTGCTTAGATGTAAACTGCCTCCCGCCATCATAGACACTCCTTTTAATGATGCTCCAAAGGTTCTGAATGGGGTACAGGTCAGGGGAGCATGGGGGTCACACCATAAGTTTGTCCCCTTTTATGCCCATATCAGCCAGAGATGCAAATGTTTTATGTGCAGCATGAGATGGTGCATTATCATGCAGAAAAATGATCTTGCTGTGAAATACACGGTTCTTCTTCTTGAACCATGGCAGGAAGTGCTGTTTGAGAAAATCCACATACATTATGGAGTTCATCTTTAGCGCCTTCAGGGATCCTAAAGGGGCCGACAATCTCTCTCCCCATGATTCCAGCCCAAAACATTACTCCACCTCCTCCTTGTTGGCGCTGTAGCCGTGTTTGCGTGGGGTGTCCATCAACCAGCCATCCTCCACTCCATCCATCTGGACCATCGAGCGCTGCACGGCACTCATCCGTGAACAAAACAGTTTTGAAATCAGTCTTCATGTAATGTTTGGCCCACTGGAGCCGTTTCTGCTTGTGTGAAGTGGATAGAGGAGGTCGACAGGATGGCGTATGCACAGCTGCAAACCTCTGAAGGACCCTGCATCTTGTTGTTCGGGGGACGTTGGAGGCACAAGCAGCTTCAAAAACTTGTCTGCTGCTATGACAAGGCTTTTTTGCCGCTGCTCTTTCAACCTGACGTAATTGCCTGTAGGAAAGAGTCCTCAATTTGCCCTTATCAGCACGCACACGTGTGTACTGTGAATCAGCAACATACTTCTTGATTGCCAAGACACTTCATCCTGATCATCGCACAATGTTGATTGTAGTCATGCCTTGACCTAAACACTCCACAATTTGTTGCTTCTCAGCAGCCGACACATCCTTTTTCTTTCCCATTTTGGCAGAAAATGTAGGCTGCTTAATAATGTGAGACAACCTTCTTAAGTAGTCTTGCCTTTCATTGGACACACCTGCCAAACTAATTAGCACAGGTGTCTGCAATTGCTTACAGTGATAGAAAGAGCCCTGACACACATCACCATCAATGAGTTTAACTGACAAACAAACAAATTCTTCCCTTATCACTCCTAAACACTTTTTGCATAATAATTTGGAACGCAGTGTACATGTGCTTTTCCACAAAACACCAGTGGTTCACGTAGTGAATCTTACAGTTCTAACTTGCCAACCATGGTCTGTATGGAGTTGTTCAATAAAGGGCCCAAAATTAAGATAACATAGATGGGAGAGGTCTCTATGAATAGGAATTCCTAAGTATTTGATACCCTGTGAGGGCCAGGCAAAGGGAAAGTTGGACTGGATGGAATCCTATATGGATTTGGGGAGGGAGACATCAAGGGCCTCAGACTTCGCTGCATTGATTTTAAAATTTGACCATGTAACAAAGTGATCTATTTCAGCCATAACAGCATGGATGGATATATGTGATTGAGTGATATATACTAGGACATCATCAGCAAATAGAGAGCACTTGTACTCGGTGCCTCCCACCTCAATCCACCTAATATTGGGGTTATGGCGAAATGATGAGAGCAGGTGCTCCGTCACTAGGATGTATAAGAGAGGGGACAGAGGACATCCCTGCCTTGTCCCATTGGTGATTGTGAAAGGTGATGAAAATGTTCTGATGCACCCCCTGGGCCTTGGGACACCCGGAGCCGGACACTTTTTGGTGGATGCTGGTGGTTGTAGTCTTCGTGGCGGCGACCCGGTTCCGTGGCTCAGGGTGGTCAAACCAGTGGCGGAACTATTTATGTGGTTTTGATGTTTAAATGTCCGACTACGCCACCCGTGGATTGCGGTCAGAGTGAACCGCCGCTGCAGGGCAGACCGCTGAGGCTGGTGTTGTGGGTGTAGCAGAGCGTAGCATAACTCCCCACGGGAGGAGTATAGCCTCAGGGCAGTGTATGCGGAGGATGGGGGTGATGGTGCAGGGCAGCAGCAGTAGCGACACGGAGTCAGTGATGCAGTCCAGGGCCTTTACTCACAGTTCTTATTATCCAGACCACGTCTGCAGGTAACGGCTGCCCACGTCGTACTGTGCTCACCAGGTGAGGGGCTCAGACAACTCCCAGATAACTTTGGAGCGCTTCACAGGACCCCCTTTGTGTGTCCTTTGTATGGCCTTTCTTACCAACCCTTCTGTCCGGCTGCCTCGGGCCTCCTCTTGGTAAACTTGGCGCCAGTTTCCCTGACCCTATGTGGTGCCTTCCTAGCGGGTGTAGCGAGGGGCTGCGCCACATAAAATGTCACAGCCTCCGGTTTCTAGCTGAGGGTCGTTTCCTGCCTCCACTAGTTTCGGGGACCGGTCTCCCCCTTTGGCCTGACCCCTCCACGCAGGTGGATTCGGGCGTGCGGTGGCGACTCGCCCGTCCACACCCCTGGGATCCCTTCATTCCTCGTTCCTGGAGCCTTCTCAGCTCCTCTTCCTTCCTTCTCCCTCTTCCAGGCCTGGGCCTCTGTTACTAGGCCCGCCTCCGGAGCCGAGCTCATGCAGAGCCCCTGCTCCCTGCCACTTCTGCTCAGACTTCTCTGCACTGAACTAAGATGGTGCCCACCTTTTATACTCCCTTCTCAATGCACCCAGGAACTGCTTCCTCCCTGCTCCTGCACTACAGGGTTCCCCTTCCTCAATGTTCCCTCCCCCCACTCCAGCCAGGGACAGGGACTGTCGTGCCCATCTCAGAGGCATATTGGTCGCCCTGCCCCACGGCAATGTGGTGTAATGCATGCAGGTGTCGGGTCCTGATCCACACTCCATCCTTACCTGAGAGTGAGATATCACACCTCTGGGTGAGGTGCAATACCTCTGTAGCAACCGAGCCCTCAGGGTGCTACAGTTCCATTTATCTTCAGCCTAGGTGACGTATTGTGATACAGGGCCGTGATTTTGGCTATAAAAGGGTCCCCTAGACCCCTACTCCAAGCTTTTTAAGAGAATCATATATGGCGTGCCAGGAGACTCTATGGAATGCTTTCTCAGCATCCAACGAGAGTATCTAATTACAAATTTTTAACTGCATCTAGCCCAGGAAATACTTTGTGCCTAATAGCAGTGTCTGCTAGTCAGCGGATTATCCCGGCTGTTAAGCAAGCTACACCACCTGTAGTTTAGACACTTAATTTTTTCAAAGGAAATGCTTCGGGACCATGGGATACTCAGTGAAGAGCATCAGCAGGCACCCCAAGGCATAGGGGCTGGGACTGGCAGTAGGATGCCTTGCGGTGGACAGCCGAGCTCGATCCTTATAAAAGCTTTTTAACTGCAGCAGCTTTAGTGGACGCTACTAGAGCTGGAATTACGCGGCTGCTGGCATGAGACTTGCCCTTCAATAGATCCTTGTAAATGGATTTAAAGTGTATTCATTCAAATTAGAGAGACAATTTAAATTAAAAAGCTTAGAGCTGCCTCCACCACAGGGGGGCTGGCTCGACCCACCAGCGGACAGGAACCAGTATTGGGAGAGGGGGGCTGGCCATCAGGGTTCACCGCGGCTCTGGCACAAACCCGGCGACACGGAGGTGGCACGGGCAGGAGCGGACTGGCCGTGTCGGCTTCTCACTTTTTGGATTTTAGAAGGGCATGACATGCCTATATCTGTGTCTCCCCCTCCTTTTACTCCTCCACCTCTTTTATTTTCGCATGACTATATGTACTTGTCACTTTTCCATGTGTTAGTTATGTCTTCTGAGCAGTTTGTCAGCTTTTGGACACCTTTGAAGGTGTTTTCTATGTGTTTCTATGTGTTTTTGTTTGCCTGCCATTGGTTTTAACGGTGTTCGAAGGTGTTCGACGAACAGTTCGACGAACAGTTCGGCGAACTCAAGGGTGTTCGACGAACCGAACCGAACTCGAACACTACGGGGGTGGCTCAACACTAGTCACAACCTCCGGTTTTGGCTGAGGATTAGTCGCCTCCATCAATTTGGGTTCCGGTACCCTGCTCTGCCAACCCTTCACCCGTTATCTCGTGGGTTCTTAGGGTTCCTTCTTCACTCGTGTCTCTGGGCCTTTCTCTATGTTCCTGTTCCTTGCTTCCTTTCTTGCTGTCCTTTCTGTTCCTTCTCCTTTCTCTCTCTCTCAGGCTCCGGCCTCCTGACAAGGCCTGCCTGCGGAGCAGAGCCCATGCAGGGGCTCTGCTTCCTGTCTTCTCCTCTCACTCTTGACTTCTTCTCTGCACTGCACACTATTCTAAGATGGTGCCCACCTTATATACCTCCCTTATGTGTGAGCCCAGGTGACTAGCAACCAATGGGCTCCTACCTATGCCCATAGACCCACCCCTATCTGCTCCTACACCACTGGGTGTACTTTCCCCTCCCCACTCCAGTCAGGGACAGATGCTGTCGTGCCTGCACTTCTATCTTGTGGGAGCACCGTTGAGCTGTCCCTCGGAAATGGGGTGTGTGTGGTGCATGCAGCTACTGAGTCCTGGTCCACACTCCTTCCTTACCCGGGAGTGGAATATCACACCTCTGGTTTGAGGTGCAATACCCCTGTAGCAGCCGAGCCCTCGGGGTGCTACATTCCCCCCTGGTAAATCACAGCACATCCTCGGGCTGGAAAAGAGCAAAACAATTTAAAACATACAAAATTTTAGAATGCATTCGCATATAAGACATTAACCAAAAACTCATCCCTTTATGGGAGGTACTCTTTTCTTTCCAACGTTACTGGTATAAACATTATAAGACTTTCTTCACACACACATAAAATACCATAAACTCTTTTAGCAGCATATGAAACTTTTTCAGTATAAGACATTCTTAAGTAAAACATTTTTTTTTTTTTCAAAAACACATTCTTGAGTTCTGGCCGTGGTGCGACTTGCGACCAGGTGTTCTTTCTTCTTAGGGGAATGGCTGCTCTCAGTCCCCAGCCAAATTAGGAAAAAGGGATGGCTGTTCTCAGTCCCCAGCCAGATAAGGGATATAGGGGGCAACTTCTACACAGTTCTATATCAGTCCCAACGGGGACCACACTCCACTCAGTAACAGTTTCTATACCCTTACGGGTAACTATATACAGTTCCATTTACCGTTCACTGGTAACGGTGTCCTCCTGATGCTTCCTTCTTGTACTCTTCAGACCCGTCCGGGCCCTCAGGGTAGTCCATGTCTGGGCGGTACCGCAGCTCCTCCTCTGCTAGATGGTGGACATGAAGGGCATACAGTCCTTTTGCACCTGGGGAGTTCAGGCCTTGCGACTGGGCCTGGAGAGGGCCGCCGTTGATGACACCCGGGATCAGTGGGTGCGACTTTGGGCCTTTGCGCGGGCTGGTGGTGGCAGCGACCAGGGCTGGAGGGCTCGGCAGCAGGGCTTGTTGCGGGGTCTGGAGCAGGTCAGTGTTTGCAGCGCCCGGGATCGGCGGCTCCACCAGGGGGCCCGGGAGCAGGCTGACACTGGCAGCGTCCGGGACAGGGAGACTCCTCTTACCTGCTCCCGCGACCGCTCCTGCATCACGCGTCTTCTCCTGGCGCTGGTTGGGGCCCGCGACGGCTGGGGCACTGCCGATGCTGGGCAGCTTGGTCTGCTGCCGGTCCGCCATCTTGCTCTCCGTTCCTGGTGTCCTCCTCCCCCCTGGTGGACCGTGGCCTACCTTGCGTTGATCTTCCTCCGTAGGCCGCGGCTCCGCAGTCGATCGTCGGGGTTGAGGACCTTGCGTCGCGCTCCTGTGACGTCAGCATCGCTCCCTCTCCCTTCCAGGACCTTACGCAGCGTCGGTGCGTCGGGCGGAGCTTCAGATCTCGCGCGCTTTCGGCGTCCACGCCCCTCTTCTTCCCGCGCGGCGTCCCGAAGATGGCGCCCGATGGCGGGAAAATGACTGCGGATGGCGGGAAGACGGCAGGAAACGACCCAAGATGGCGTCCGATGGCGGGAAACGGTCCAAGATGACGTCTGATGGCGGGAATCGGCTCCGGATGGCGGGAAACGACTCCGGACGGCGGGAAACTTCGGGAAATGGCGGGAGACTTCTTTTCCAGGTACATGTACAATTTTCTTCAGGCACGCAATACCCGTTTGTGGCGGGTTGGTCTCGATCCTGCCGACTACGCCAAAGTTGACGCGCCCCCTGGGCCTGTCATGTGCAGGGGATACCCAGAGCCGGGCCTTCTGTAAGATGCTGGGGGTTGTAGTCTCCGTGGCGCTGACCCGGTCCGTGCCCAGGGTGGTCAAACCAGTGGCAGTCTATTTGTGTTGTAATAAGTGTCCGACTACGCCACCCGTGGATTGCGGTCAGTGGGGACCGCCACTGCACTGCAGACCGCTGAGGCTGATGTTATATGCGCAGCCAAGAATGGGATAACTCCCCACGGGAGAAGTATTGCCTCAGGGCAGCTAGAGTAGACGATGGTAGTGATGGTGTGAGCGTCCCAGTACTAATGGTGCTGGTGCGGCGATGAAACACAGAGACGTGTGGTTGCAGTTTCCAATGCTTTACTCACAGTTCATTACTGGTCCTAGTCACCTCGGTTCCGGTGGTGACTGCCCAAGCCGTGCTGCGTCCACCAGGCAAGGGGCTCGACCAACTCCCAGGCAATTCCAGAGTGTGGCACAGGACTCCCTTCCTTTCCTTTCTCTGGCCGTCCCCACCAGTGACCCACCTTTGTCCAGCTTCCTCGGGCCTTCTGTCGGCGAAACCTCTCTCCGGTTTCCCTGACCCTATGTGGTATGCTTTCCTGGTGGATGTAGTGAGGGGTCGCACCAAGATGTGGTCACAACCTCCGGTTTTGGCTGAGGATTAGTCGCCTCCACCAATTTGGGTTCCGGTACCCTGCTCTGCCAACCCTTCACCCGTTATCTCGTGGGTTCTTAGGGTTCCTTCTTCACTCGTGTCTCTGGGCCTTTCTCTGTGTTCCTGTTCCTTGCTTCCTTTCTTACTGTCCTTTCTGTTCCTTCTCCTTTCTCTCTCTCTCAGGCTCCGGCCTCCTGACAAGGCCTACCTGCGGAGCAGAGCCCATGCAGGGGCTCTGCTTCCTGTCTTCTCCTCTCACTCTTGACTTCTTCTCTGCACTGCACACTGTTCTAAGATGGTGCCCACCTTATATACCTCCCTTATGTGTGAGCCCAGGTGACTAGCAACCAATGGGCTCCTACCTATGCCCAGAGACCCACCCCTATCTTCTCCTACACCACTGGGTGTACTTTCCCCTCCCCACTCCAGTCAGGGACAGTTGCTGTCGTGCCTGCACTTCTATCTTGTGGGAGCACCGTTGAGCTGTCCCTCGGAAATGGGGTGTGTGTGGTGCATGCAGCTACTGAGTCCTGGTCCACACTCCATTCTTACCCGGGAGTGGAATATCACACCTCTGGTTGGAGGTGCAATACCCCTGTAGCAGCCGAGCCCTCGGGGTGCTACAGAACCACTTCCACTTTTGTAATATCCTTCAAAACATATAGGGAGTCACCAATCTCTGCACTGGACTCCCCCCTTCCTTCAGTGCAATCAATCACCTTCAAAACTCCCCTCCTTTTACGCTAAATGCTGTGACAATTTTAAACAAAATAACATTACAAGAAAATTAAGAACAATAGGGCGGGTGGGACGTTACGGATACCAGGTCACTATGAAGAATGGACATCCCTCAGCAGCGCCCCCCTTTTATCTGACTCCTAAAGGAACCTCCCATCAGTGTATCAGGTAAGCCCTTCAAACCATTTGCCCTTGTACCCCTCCCATAACCCAATGCCTAGAAAACCCAACTTCTGCACATTAACCCCTAACTGCCAACTGTTGAGGCCTAGCAGACATCCTGAGTCATGTGGCCCTCCCTTTAGTCCCCTTGTTAAGAGGGGTGCAGTCCAGGCCATTACATTGTTCCCATATGGTAGTCAATTATATCACTCATGCAGCGCTCCTTCTTTTGTTGCACATCTGTTGCAACTCACAGCAAATATATGACTCAGTAGCAGTATCAAATATTATTATTCATTGACATAACATAAGAAGAACAGTGTGTATTTAGTAGGGATATGACAGGTAGTACACAAGCATTACAGAAAATACCATGTCATACAAAAAATTTAAGTAAGGCATTTACATAGTAGCAATGCAACCTAAGCTACTATTTGGTATCTTAACTGCAACAAGGGGCAACTGCAACCCACATCAACTAGCAAAAAAACATATCAGTCCTTGACAATCCAGAATACATCAGTGGGATTATTACGATATGATAAGATACACTTTATTGATCCTGAGGGAAATTGCAGTATCACAGCAGCAAATCATAGACATGAATTACAACATAACAGTAGAATTTTGCAGGTATAATCTCATACAGTGGGTACAGAAAGTATTCAGACCCCTTTAAACTTTTCACTCTTTGTTTCATTGCAGCCATTTGGTAAATTCTAAAAAGTTTATTTTTTTTCTCATTAACGTACACTCTGCACGCCATCTTGACAGAAAAAAAACAGAAATGTAGAAATTTTTGCCAATTTATTAAAAAAAAAACCCTGAAATATCACATGGTCATAAGAATTCAGACCCTTTGCTCAGTATTGAGTAGAAGCACCCTTTTGAGCTAGTACAGCCATGGGTCTTCTTGGGAATGATGCAACAAGTTTATCACACCTGGATATTCTGCCATTCTTCCTTGCAGATCCTCTCCAGTTCCATCAGGTTGGATGGTGAACGTTGATGGACAGCTATTTTCAGGTCTCTCCAGAGATGCTCAATTGGGTTAAGGTCAGGGCTCTGGCTGGGCCAGTCGAGAATGGTCACAGAGTTTTTCTCAAGCCAAACCTTTGGTTTTTTAGCTGTGTGCTTAGGGTCATTGTCTTGTTGGAAGGTGAACCTTCGGCCAAGTCTGAGGTCCAGACGACTCTGGGAGAGGTTTTCATCCAGGATATCTCTGTACTTGGCCGCATTCATGTTTCCTTCAATTGCAACCAGTCGTCCTGTCCCTGCAGCTGAAAAACACCCCTATAGCATGATGCTGCCACCACCATGTTTCACTGTTGGGATTGTATTGAGCAGGTGATGAGCAGTGCCTGGTTTTCTCCACACATACCACTTAGAATTATTACCAAAAAGTTCTGTCTTCATCTCATCAGACCAGAGAATCTTATTTCTCATAGTCTTGGAGTCCTTCATGTGCTTTTGAGCAAACTCTATGCGGGCTTTCATATGTCTTGCAATGAGGAGAGACTTCCGTCGGCCACTCTGGCATAAAGGCCCGACTTGTGGAGGGCTGCAGTGATAGTTGACTTTATGGAACTTTCTCCCATCTCCCCACTGCAACTCTGGAGCTCAGCCACAGTGATCTTGGGGTTCTTCTTTACCTCTCTCACCAAGGCTCTTCTCCCACGATTGCTCAGTTTATCGGGACGGCCAGGTCTAGGAAGACATTTGGTGGTCCCAAACTTCTTCCATTTAAGGATTACGGAGGCCACTGTGCTCTTAGGAACCTTGAGTACTGCAGAAATTCTTTTGTGACCTTGGCCAGATATGTGCCTTGCCATAATTCTGTCTCTGAGTTCCTTGGGCAGTTCCTTTGAGCTCATGATTCTCATTTGGTCTGACATGCACTGTGAGCTGTGAGGTCTTATATAAACAGGTGTGTGCCTTTCCAAATCAAGTCCTATCAGTTTAATTAAACACAGCTGGACTCCAATGAAGGAGTAGAACCATCTCAAGGAGGATCACAAGGAAATGGACAGCATGTGACTTAAATATGAGTGTCTGAGCAAAAGGTCTGAATACTTATGACCATGTGATATTTCAATTTTTCTTTTTAAATAAATGTGTAAAAATTTCTACAGTTCTGTTTTTTTTCAGTCAAGATGGGCTGCAGAGTCTACTTTAATGAAAAAAAAAAGAACTTTTTAGAATTTAACAAATGGCTGCAATGAAACAAAGAGTGAAAAACTTAAAGGGGTCTGTATACTTTCCGTACCCACTGTATATTCCTATTCGTGACCGGCCAGTATGATATACAATTAGGACGCCAATAATACACCAGTCACTTAGAGAATTTCACACTGGCGTCAGTCCAGTCCCGTACAAACATTTATTGGAGTGGGCAGTAAGACTAAAAGTCATATGACATACCTGCTCCTCATAGGAGGGGTAGAAATATGGATGCAACTGAATATGAATGAAAATAAAGAAACTAAATAGCTAGAATATTGCTGGCGAATTAAATAAAATATTGTTGGAGCAGTATTTAAATTAGCAACATTACAGACTTCAGGATTTAAGGTGCCGGGCAGTAGTGCTTGTCTTTGTGCTATTAAGCTTCCCATCCCATGCATGTTGCCTTTTCTATCATTTACATTTTTTATTTCTAAAGCTGACATCTGTCCTCAAGATCCTTGCATGCTATATTAGCCGGCATGACTGACTGAACATAATTAAAAAAATGTGTAGCTCTCCAAAGATTGTCCTTTCACTAACTGCTCATAATTTTTACAAATAATCAGCAATTTACATGCATTGAGTGCAATTCCAATTAATGTATTCATTGGCTGTCGATTTATAAAAACATGTTGTGGCAGATCTACAAGACTAAGCATACATTTTCTTATGCCTCTAAGTTATATTCCCTGTGAAAACCATTTTAGGAAACTAGCATTGTCAGTTTGGTATTGAAGAATAATGAGATCCGTTATTTAACACTTGATTGCTTCTTAGGTAAAGGTTAGAAAATACGAAAATCTATCTTGTGAATTTCCATGCTACTCTGCTAGCCAACAATAGATTTAGTGATATTATATATTTTATGTACTACAGTACTGCGCAATGATTAGAATGCAATGCTTCACTAGTATCGAAACAGTATTGCAGAATCGAAATAAAGAATGAAGTTACACGGAAAAGTAAAGTTACCATCTTTTCGGTTTGCGATTAAAAGGTATCAACCACTGAGGACTCTCAAATTTCAATATTTTACTAAAAAGTAACGTTTCTTGTAGGATTGCTGCTTCCAATAGGTGGCGCTATATTGTTCAAGTCCTCTTTTTCTCTGAAGAGGCAATTTGCACACTAAAAAGTAAGTAAGTTTAATGTTAAAAAGAATAAAATTCACATGCAAAATAGAAACCAAAATATGAGCAAAAATTAAAAGTGCTTGACATTAGACTGTCAATACAGTCAATAAACAATCGACAATCTGCAACAAAATACTATTGATTCAGTTCTTCAAAGAGGCCATTCACATTGTTAGAGTACACCATTGGTCCATCAACTGTGAAAAATTGTGTTACACTGTTATTTCTGTTTTGGTAATAACACACTTTGACATCATCATGAAGAAGATTATTTTGTTTGAACTTAGATGCAAGAAGTTTGGCTTTATCTTTTGACAATGACAGGTCTCTGATAAGATCATTTAATTCATGTTGGGTAAAGCATTCTGACTGCTCGGCTGCTCCATCAGGTATACTCATCTTGACTTGAGGTCTCCATGCCTTCGCTAGTAGCTTCAGCTCCATATTCTACTTCAATTTCATCCAATCCAGACAACGGTGGTACAGGAACTGGCAAGGTATCATCATGAGGAACTGGCCTAATCGCAGATTCAAGTTTAGGGTAATTAATCTTATGGTTGTTCTTTGTAGAAAAGCCCTTCGGTTTGACAAAACAAAAGTAGCAGTCATCACTGTGATTTTTGGGTTCTCTCCATATCATGGGAAAAGCAAATGGCATAGCCACTTTCCCCATATTCAACCAGTCACGAATAGAGTTGAGCCACCTCCGTAGTGCTCGGGTTCGGTTCGGCGAACACCGGTGTGTTCGCCGAACTGTTTGTCGAACTGTTCGTCGAACACCGTCGAACACCGTTAAAACCAATGGCAGGCAAACAAAAACACATAGAAACACATAGAAAACACCTTCAAAGGTGTCCAAAAGCTGACAAACTGCTCAGAAGACACAACTAACACATGGAAAAGTGACAAGTACATATAGTAATGCGAAAAGAAAAGAGGTGGAGGAGTAAAAGGAGGGGGAGACACAGATATAGGCATGTCATGCCCTTCTAAAATCAAGAAAGGCTGGAGTAAAAATTTAAAATCAGCCTACCAACACCCAGACGTCGTGACAAGAAAATTAAAAAATTAAATATCTTTAGGTAGAATGGCGGTTCCATTCAGAACACTTTCCTTACAAGACGTAGTGGTATCCCCACGTTCCAGCTGGGCGGGGAACAGCCCTGGGAAGAAAAGCCGCTTGGCATCCCTTTGAGGATACGGGCGTGAGTGGGCAGAGGGACTACGCTGGAGTGCGAAGCCGACAGGGACAGTCCGTTCCTGCCCGTGCGACCTCCGTGTCGCCGGGTTTGTGCCAGAGCCACGGTGGACCCTGACAACCAGCCCCCCTCTCCCAATACTGGTGACTGTCCGCTGGTGGGTCGAGCCCCCCCGCGGTGGGGGGAGTAACATCTGCAGAAGAAAGACCATCTTCCTGTCAAACTAAGATGTCTACTTCTTTTCGTGGACAATGTGATACGATCCCTTTCTTACGGAGATGCCCATCGCTACAAATTCCAGATGAGGCACAAAAACAGCAGGTGCTTAAACGGATATCAAGTGCTCCTTCCAGTGGGCTCTCCTCCAACTCAACTTCAACATCACAAATACTCCAGTCCTCAGAGGTGTCACCCCAATCGCACTTGCTTCCTCACTGCTCCCCAGTCTCCAGTAGTGTTGAGCCACCCCCGTAGTGTTCGAGTTCGGTTCGGTTCGTCGAACACCCGTGTGTTCGCCGAACTGTTCGTCGAACTGTTCGTCGAACACCTTCGAACACCGTTAAAACCAATGGCAGGCAAACAAAAACACATAGAAACACATAGAAAACACCTTCAAAGGTGTCCAAAAGCTGACAAACAGCTCAGAAGACATAACTAACACATGGAAAAGTGACAAGTACATATAGTCATGCGAAAAGAAAAGAGGTGGAGGAGTAAAAGGAGGGGGAGACACAGATATAGGCATGTCATGCCCTTCTAAAATCCAAAAAGTGAGAAGCCGACACGGCCAGTCCGCTCCTGCAAGTGCCACCTCCGTGTCGCCGGGTTTGTGCCAGAGCCGCGGTGAACCCTGATGGCCAGCCCCCCTCTCCCAATACTGGTGCCTGTCCGCTGGTGGGTCGAGCGAGCCCCCCTGTGGTGGAGGCAGCTCTAAGCTTTTTAATTTAAATTGTCTCTCTAATTTGAATAAATACACTTTAAATCCATTTACAAGGATCTATTGGAGGGCAAGTCTCATGCCAGCAGCCGCGTAATTCTAGCTCCAATAGCGTCCACTAAAGCTGCTGCAGTTTAAAAGCTTTTATAAGGATCGAGCTCGGCTGTCCACCGCAAGGCATCCTACTGCCAGTCCGAGCCCCTATGCCTTGGGGTGCCTCCTGATGCTCTTCACTGAGTATCCCGTGGTCCCGAAGCATTTCCTTTGAAAAAATTAAGTGTCCAAACTACAGGTGGTGTAGCTTGCTTAACAGCCAGGATAATCCGCTGACTAGCAGACACTGCTACTAGGCACAAAGTATTTCCTGGGCTAGATGCAGTTAAAAATTTGTAATTAGATACTCTCGTTGGATGCTGAGAAAGCATTCCATAGAGTCTCCTGGCACGCCATATATGATTCTCTTAAAAAACTTGGGGTAGGGGTCTAGGGGACCCTTTTATAGCCAAAATCACGGCCCTGTATCGCAATACGTCACCTAGGCTGAAGATAAATGGAACTGTAGCACCCTGAGGGCTCGGTTGCTACAGAGGTATTGCACCTCACCCAGAGGTGTGATATCTCACTCTCAGGTAAGGATGTAGTGTGGATCAGGACCCGACACCTGCATGCATTACACCACATTGCCGTGGGGCATGGCGACCAATATGCCCCTGAGATGGGCACGACAGTCCCTGTCCCTGGCTGGAGTGGGGGGAGGGAACACTGAGGAAGGGGAACCCTGTAGTGCAGGACCAGGGAGGAAGCAGCTCCTGCGTGCATTGAGAAGGGAGTATAAAAGGTGGGCACCATCTTAGTTCAGTGCAGAGAAGTCTGAGCAGAAGTGGCAGGGAGCAGGGGCTCTGCATGAGCTCTGCTCCGGAGGCGGGCCTAGTAACAGAGGCCCAGGCCTGGAAGAGGGAGAAGGAAGGAAGAGGAGCGGAGAAGGCTCCAGGAACGAGGAATGAAGGGATCCCAGGGGTGCGGACGGGCGAGTCGCCACCGCACGCCCGAATCCACCTGCGTGGAGGGGTCAGGCCAAAGGGGGAGACCGGTCCCCGAACTAGTGGAGGCAGGAAACGACCCTCAGCTAGAAACCGGAGGCTCTGACATTTTATATGGCGCAGTCTCTCGCTACACCCGCTAGGAAGGCACCACATAGGGTCAGGGAAACTGGCGCCAAGTTTACCAAGAGGAGGCCCGAGGCAGCCGGACAGAAGTGTTGGTAAGAAAGGCCATACAAAGGACACACAAAAGGGGGTCCTGTGAAGTGCTCCAAAGTTATCTGGGAGTTGTCTGAGCCCCTCACCTGGTGAGCACAGTACGACGTGGGCAGCCGTTACCTGCAGACGAGGTCTGGATAATAAGAACTGTGAGTAAAGGCCCTGAACTGCATCACTGACTCCGTGTCGTTACTGCTGCTGCCCTGCACCATCACCCCCATCCTCCGCATACACTGCCCTGAGGCTATACTCCTCCCGTGGGGAGTTATGCTACCCTCTGCTGCACCCACAACACCAGCCTCAGCGGTCTGCGCTGTAGCGGCGGTTCACTCTGACCGCAATCCACGGGTGGCGTAGTCGTACATTTAAACATCAAAACCACATAAATAGTTCCGCCACTGGTTTGACCGCCCTGAGCCACGGAACCGGGTCGCCGCCACGAAGACTACAACCACCAGCATCCACCAAAAAGGGTCCGGCTCCGGGTGTCCCAAGGCCCAGGGGGTGCGTCAGAACATTTTCATCACCTTTAACAATCACCAATGGGACAAGGCAGGGATGTCCTCTGTCCCCTCTCTTATACATCCTAGTGACGGAGCACCTGCTCTCATCAATTCGCCATAACCCCAATATTAGGTGGATTGAGGTAGGAGGCACCGAGTACAAGTGCTCTCTATTTGCTGATGATGTCCTAGTATATATCACTCAATCACATATATCCATCCATGCTGTTATGGCTGAAATAGATCACTTTGTTACATGGTCAAATTTTAAAATCAATGCAGGGAAGTCTGAGGCCCTCGATGTCTCCCTCCCCAAATCCATATAGGATTCCATCCAGTTCAACTTTCCCTTTGCCTGGCCCTCACAGGGTATCAAATACTTAGGAATTCCTATTCATAGAGACCTCTCCCATCTATGTTATCTTAATTTTGGGCCCTTTATTGAACAACTCCATACAGACCACGGTTGGCAAGTTAGAACTGTAAGATTCACTACGTGAACTGCTGGTGTTTTGTGGAAAAGCAGATGTACACTGCGTTCCAAATTATTATGCAAAAAGTGTTTAGGAGTGATAAGGGAAGAATTTGTTTGTTTGTCAGTTAAACTCATTGATGGTGATGTGTGTCAGGGCTCTTTATATCACTGTAAGCAATTGCAGACAACTGTGCTAATTAGTTTGGCAGGTGTGTCCAATGAAAGGCAAGACTACTTAAGAAGGCTCTCTCACATTATTAAGCAGCCTACATTTTCTGCCAAAATGGGAAAGAAAAAGGATGTGTCGGCTGCTGAGAAGCAACAAATTGTGGAGTGTTTAGGTCAAGGCATGACTACAATCAACATTGTGCGATGATCAGGATGAAGTGTCTTGGCAATCAAGAAGTATGTAGCTGATTCACAGTACACACGTGTGCGTGCTGATAAGGGCAAATTGAGGACTCTTTCCTACAGGCAATTACGTCAGGTTGAAAGAGCAGCGGCAAAAAAGCCTTGTCATAGCAGCAGACAAGTTTTTGAAGCTGCTTTGCCTCCAACGTCCCCCGAACAACAAGATGCAGGGTCCTTCAGAGGTTTGCAGCTGTGCATACGCCATCCTGTCGACCTCCTCTATCCACTTCACACAAGCAGAAACGGCTCCAGTGGGCCAAACATTACATGAAGACTGATTTCAAAACAGTTTTGTTCACGGATGAGTGCCGTGCAGCGCTCGATGGTCCAGATGGATGGAGTGGAGGATGGCTGGTTGATGGACACCCCACGCAAACACGGCTACAGCGCCAACAAGGAGGAGGTGGAGTAATGTTTTGGGCTGGAATCATGGGGAGAGAGATTGTCGGCCCCTTTAGGATCCCTGAAGGCGCTAAAGATGAACTCCATAATGTATGTGGATTTTCTCAAACAGCACTTCCTGCCATGGTTCAAGAAGAAGAACCGTGTATTTCACAGCAAGATCATTTTTCTGCATGATAATGCACCATCTCATGCTGCACATAAAACATCTGCATCTCTGGCTGATATGGGCATAAAAGGGGACAAACTTATGGTGTGACCCCCATGCTCCCCTGACCTCTACCCCATTCAGAACCTTTGGAGCATCATTAAAAGGAGTGTCTATGATGGCGGGAGGCAGTTCACATCTAAGCAACAGCTCTGGGAGGGTATTCTGTCCTCATGCAAAACAATTGAAGCAGAAACCATCCAAAACCTGACAAATTCAATGGACGAGAGAGTTCAGAAGCTCCTTTCGAACAAGGGGTCCTATGTGAAAATGTAACATCACCTAGAATAAAGTTTTGAGTTGAAAACTGTTTGATTTCAGTTTCTAACAACCTGCTAATGCTTATAATTTCAAAAATGACCATTTTTTTGGTCTTTATTAAAATGAAAAGGTTGATCGAAAAGTTTGGGGGATCTAAGAGTGTGGCAACCCAGTAGTCATGATTACTTCGAATTCTGCCAATATGAGGGTCATGCTGCAGGTAGTGCAGCAAGAAGGCACTTATGTGTCTTGTGCATCTCGGAGCCCCAAAATTATTTTCCGGGCTAGATGCAGCTAAAAATTATTTTTAATTTTAAATCTGGTGAAGCTTTAGTATAGATGGCCTAATAGGATCAGTGCTGCACACTGCTACAAAGCCCAAATTATTTTCCAGCCAAGATACAGATAAACATGATTAGTAATTTGAAAGCTTAAAACGGTTGGTAGGGTGATTTTAACCAATCATCAAGCTTTTACTCTTCCCAGGATGACACAGGGGTAGAAAAGTCGTTTCGGATCCATGATTTGTTCATCTTTATGAACGTGAGTCTGTCTACATTATCAGTGGAGAGCCGCGTGCGCTTATCTGTCAGCACACCACCAGCAGCGCTGAACACACGTTCAGACAGAACGCTGGCTGCGGGGCATGACAAGATCTCCAAGGCGTAAGTGGCTAGCTCCGGCCATTTATCCAGATTGGAAGCCCAAAAAGAGCAAGGGTCCAGTGACACAGTCGTGGCTTCAATGTTTACTTGGAGATACTCCTGTACCATCGTCTCTAGGCGTTGACTATGTGTCAGACTTCTTGTCTCCTGTGGCCTTGCAAAGGATGGGCTAAAAAAGTGGTGAAATGATTCCGCAAAATTGATGTTACCAGCAGATACTGTGGTTCTGTTACGGTTTGAGTGCTGAACACTTGACGGTCCCACGGTTGGCAAGTTGGAACTGTGAGATTCACTACGTGCACCACTGGTATTTTGTGGAAAAGCACATGTAAGATTCTGCAACAGTCTCTGCTGATACTCCTGCATGCGTGCATCCCTTTCTATGGCAGGAATAATTTCTGCAAATTTACTTTTGTACCGGGGATCTAACAGTGTGGCAACCCAGTAGTCAGGATTATTTCTAATTCTCACAATTCGAGGGTCATGTTGCAGGTAGTGCAGCAAGAAGGCACTCATGTGTGTTGCGCATCCAGGAGCACCAAGTCCCTGTTGTGTTGGTGGCGAGGTAACAATCATGCTTCCTTCCTCTGTCCTCTCCCCCCAACCTCGCACAACAGAAATGTGATCAAGGTCTCCCTCATCTGATGAGTCTTCCATCAGTTCGTCCTCCACTTCTTCCTGGGCTCCTGCACCTTCCTCACTAGTTTGGCTGCTACCATGCGCCCTGGTAAAACCATCTCCCCCACCCTCACATGCCTGCCGCCTTGGTGCTGCCGACTGTCTGGACCTTGCAGATGTTAGCCCTTCCGCATACAACTCCTCCTCCTCTACTTCCTCCACCTCCTCTTGTGCCACCACCTGACTCCGAATTCTGTTTAACATGTGCTCCAGCATGTAAATCACTGGAATAGTCATGCTGATAATGGCATCGTCAGCACTAAACATCTTCGTCGCCATTTCAAAACTGTGCAGAAGGGTGCATAGGTCCCTGATCTGAGACCACTCCTCCAGCGTGATTTGCCCCACCTCTGAATCTCGTTGGCCCAGGCTATACGTCAGAACGTATTGCACCAGGGCTTGTCGGTGCTGCCACAGTCGCTGCAACATGTGCAGAGTTGAATTCCACCGGGTAGGCACATCGCATTTTAGCCGGTGAAGTGGCAGGCCCAACGACTTCTGTAGAGATGTAAGTCGCTGAGCTGCGGGATGCGAACGGCGGAAGTGAGCACACAGCGACCGTGCCCTCTGCAGAAGGCCATCTAGTCTGGGATAGTGGGCTAAAAATTGCTGGACAACCAGGTTCAACACGTGAGCCATACAAGGCACGTGTGTGACATTGCCCCGGCGAAGGGCCGCACCCAGGTTTGCAGCATTGTCGCACACGGCCTTCCCTGGTTTCAGGTCCAGTGGAGACAACCATTCATGAAATTGGTTCTCCAGAGCTGACCACAACTCCTCAGCTGTGTGACTCACATTTCCCAGACATTTCAATGTAAAAACCGCCTGATGACGTTGAGCCCTACTGCCAGCATAGTAAGGAGGTGTGCAGGATCCCTTCTGCGCAGTTAGAAAGCTTGTGGCATGACCAGACAGGCTTTGGGTGCAGGTGGAAGACCGAGAGGAGGTTGAGGAGGCAGAAGCAGTGGAGGAACTTTGACATAAAGAGGATTGACGCACAACTCGTGGGGACGGCAAGACTTGGACAGCAGCCCCTTGTCCTGCTGTCACCATAGTTACCCAGTGCCCAGTCAGCGACATGTAACGTCCCTGTCCATGCCTACTCCTCCAAGTGTCTGTGGTGAAATGCACCCTGTCACACACAGAGTTTCTCAAAGAAGCGGTGATGTTGTATGCGACATGCTGGTGGAGCGCAGGCACACCTTTCTTTGAGAAGTAGTGCCGACTGGGCATCTGGTACTGGGGCACTGCGACGGACATAAGGTCTCAAAAATCCTCTGTGTCCACCAGGCGGAAAGGCAGCATTTCTGTAGCCAAGAGCTTGCAGATGGTGAAATTCAACCTCTTAGCTTTCTCATGGCTAGGAGGAAATGGTCTTTTACTTGTCCACATCTGAGGGACCGAGGGCTGGCTATTGTGCTTAGACGGGGTTGATAAGGGTGTCCCCGGCAAACTGCCGGTCTGTGAGGAAGATGCAGGCGGACATGTTAGGTTGCCTTGATCCAAAGGTGGTGCTATCGATGTCGGAAAGCGCTCAACACCAGCTGGTGTTCCCACCTCCAAAGAAAATGATGACCTGCCAATCACGCTGGCTGTTGCGGGTAAAGAGGTGGCAGGTCTGCGCCCCAAAACAGGTGTGACTGCTGTCCCCCCAGTCACAGAGGATGAAGAGGCCGCGGATGCACAAGATATGGCAGACGGTGGTTGGCCCGGCCAGCTAGGCCGCATTGTAGCACACTGAGCTTCCCACTGCAACTTATGCTTCATGTCCATGTGCCGGTTCATGCATGAAGTGCTCAAACTATGTATTTTTTGGCCTCTACTTAGCTTTTGCTGACAAATGTTACAGATAACATGAGTTGGGTCATCTTTATCAATCTGAAAAAATGCCCAGGCTATGCAAGGCTTAGCACCCATGCGACCTGAAGAGCCACCACGACTTGTGGTGAGAGGCAGAGTTGTGTTTGAGGATGCAGCTGTTGACGTGCTTCCAGTACTACGTCTCTGTCCAGGAAGGCGCAACCTGACCTCGTCGTCACTAGCATCTTCCTCCACCTCCTCTGCTGACCTCATCTCTTGGCTGACTGTGGGTTGACAGTAAGTGGGATCTCCAACCTCATCATCATCACCCTGTGCGTTATCACACCCGTCGTCCTCAGAGCCAACCTGTTCCTGCCCTGACAAAAAACTAAAGTTGTCGCTCCAATCAGGTATTTGAGTCTTATCATCGTCTTCCTCATTGTCTCCACCAACAGGAGTTACAGTTTGGGAATGAGGGTCTACATTATGGTCAGAACCTTCTGCGTCTGGTCCTGGATCCGACTCATAAAGATTCTGGGCATCAGTGCAGATCATTTCCTCGTCTGGATTCACAGAAGCGCTGGAGTCGACCTCTGATTCCCAGGCTATAGTATGAGTAAACAGCTCTGCAGACTCAACCATCTGTTCTACCTCATACTCAGACGGGCAGCTGGAGATTTGGGAGCTGTGAGGAAGCAAGTGCGATTGGGGTGACACCTTTGAGGACTGGAGTATTTGTGATGTTGAAGTTGATGTGGAGGAGAGCCCACTTAAAGGAGCACTTGATATCCGTTGAAGCACCTGCTGTTTTTGTGCCTCATCTGGAATTTGTAGCGATTGGCGTGGCCGTAAGAAAGGGATCTTATCACATTGTCCGCTAAAAGAAGTAGACATTTTAGTTTGGCTGGAAGATGGTCTTTCTTCTGCAGATGTTACTGTTGCTTTAACACCTACCCCACGGACACAACCTTTTTTCCCCTTCCCAACACGCCTATTCCCCTTTCCACCAGCAGCAGGCCTTTTTCCACTCATTTTGGTGGTTAACTAATTCACAACTCTGGAGTTGTTTGCACAAAAAAACAATGGATGGTAACCGAGCAGAGCTGAGTGGCCAAACTGTGGTATTAGGCCAAAACTATTGGCTGGGCTAGATGCAGAAAAAAATTATATTCAATTTGCAACCTGATGGAGGTCAGTATAGATGGACTAATACAACAAGTCCCACACACAGCTAGAAGCCCAATATTTTTTCAGAGCTAGATGCAGAAAAAAATTATATTCAGTTTGCAACCTGATGGAGGTCAGTATAGATGGACTAACAGAGAAAGTCCCACACACTGCTAGAAGGCCAAATATTTTTTCAGAGCTAGATGCAGAAAAAAATTATATTCAGTTTGCAACCTGATGGAGGTCAGTATAGATGGACTAACAGAGAAAGTCCCACACACTGCTAGAAAGCCAAATATTTTTTCAGAGCTAGATGCAGAAAAAAATTATATTCAGTTTGCAACCTGATGGAGGTCTGTATAGATGGATTAATAGAACAAGACCCACACACAGCTAGAAGCCCAATATTTTTTCAGAGGTAGATGCAGAAAAAAATATATTCAGTTTGCAACCTGATGGAGGTCAGTATAGATGGACTAATACAACAAGTCCCACACACAGCTAGAAGCCCAATATTTTTTCAGAGGTAGATGCAGATAAAAATATATTCAGTTTGCAACCTGATGGAGGTCAGTATAGATGGACTAATACAACAAGTCCCACACACAGCTAGAAGCCCAAATATTTTTTCAGAGGTACTGTAGATGCAGATAAAAATTATTTTTAATTTGCAACCTGATGGAGGTCAGTATAGATGGACTAATAGAGAAAGTCCGACACACTGCTAGAAGGCCAAATATTTTTTCAGAGCTAGATGCAGAAAAAAATTATATTCAGTTTGCAACCTGATGGAGGTCAGTATAGATGGACTAACAGAGAAAGTCCCACAGACTGCTAGAAGGCCAAATATTTTTTCAGAGCTAGATGCAGAAAAAAATTATATTCAGTTTGCAACCTGATGGAGGTCAGTATAGATGGACTAACAGAGAAAGTCCCACACACTGCTAGAAGGCCAAATATTTTTTCAGAGCTAGATGCAGAAAAAAATTATATTCAGTTTGCAACCTGATGGAGGTCTGTATAGATGGATTAATTGAACAAGACCCACACACAGCTAGAAGCCCAATATTTTTTCAGAGGTAGATGCAGAAAAAAATATATTCAGTTTGCAACTTGATGGAGGTCAGTATAGATGGACTAATACAACAAGTCCCACACACAGCTAGAAGCCCAAATATTTTTTCAGAGGTACTGTAGATGCAGATAAAAATTATTTTTAATTTGCAACCTGATGGAGGTCAGTATAGATGGACTAATAGAGAAAGTCCGACACACTGCTAGAAGGCCAAATATTTTTTCAGAGCTAGATGCAGAAAAAAATTATATTCAGTTTGCAACCTGATGGAGGTCAGTATAGATGGACTAATAGAATGATGCTATGCCCAAAAGATTTTACTTCACTAGGTGCATTAAAAAAATTGGTATTCTATACACAGGTGGTATATCTTGCAACACAGATAGGCTACTCCACTGACTAACACACTCTGCAATAGGCCAAAAAGGATTAGCTTTGCTAGATTCAGCCAAATGCTGTGAAAAAAACTTGCACAGCACTGGCACAGACCTGACTGGCAAAAACTGATAGGAACTGATGTAACCTAGTCCTGAAAAGGACTCCAATTACAATTAGTCTTTACTCCCACAATCTATCTATTTAAGAGCACAGACCTCCCTGATAAAAGTCGTAGGAAATGCTGTAACCTAGTCCTTAAAAGGACTGCAATCACAACTATTCCCTACTCCCAAGCTATCTGTATATTTGTGCGAAAATTGGCTTGAAATTAACAAGGTATAGCGCACACAGCAACAGCGGTGCCGTCTAACACGCAGCTGCAGCAGTGAGAAAATGGTGGCGACGGGGAAAATGGCTTGGTCTTATAGGGCAAGGACATGTGACATACACTGCCAATGACACATGCCCTTGCTTGTGTGAAAAAAAGCACTTCGCTCCGTGTGTGCGCTGCTGATAGGCTGACAGATTGCACCTACCCACTGCAAATGCGGGAAAGAGAAAAAAAAATGGAGATCTTCATTGTTCCTGCAGAGATCCATCCCCTGCCCCTCCCCCCACCCCGCTGTACACTCAAACTGCGTATTAACATTAATTTTCATCATTACTGAGAAAAAATCCAGTTATGATTTTGGTGCACGAACAGTTATCGAACATAACCTCGAACAGCCGAATTTTTCTCAAATTGTTCGTGTTCGCCGAACGGCTCGAACACCGCCCAAAACAGCTCGAATTTGAGATTGGCGAACAGTTCGAGTAGAACAACGCTCATCTCTAGTCTCCAGCTGCCTGTCTGAGTATGGGGTAACACAGATGGTTGAGTCTGCAGAGGTGTTTACTCATACTATAGCCTGGGAAACGGAGGTCTGCTCCAGAGCTTCTGTTAATCCAGATGAGGAAATGATCTGCACTGATGCCCAGAATCTTTATGAGTCGGATCTGGGACCAGATGAAAAAGGTTCTGAGCATAATGTAGACCCTCATTCCCAAACTGTAACTCCTGTTGGTGGAGACAATGATGAAGACGATGATGAGACTCAAATACCTGATTGGAGCGACAAGTTGACTTTTCGGTCAGGGCAGGAAGAGGTTGGCTCTGAGGACGACGGGGTGTGAGAACACACAGGGTGATGAAGACGAGGTTGGAGATCCCAATTACTGTCAACCCACAGTCAGCCAGTCGATGAGGTCAACAGAGGAGGTGGAGGAGTATGCTATTGACGACGAGGTTAGGTTGCGCCTTCCTGGACAGAGACGGAGTACTGGTAGCACGTCAACAACTGCATCCTCAACCACAACTCTGCCTCTGACCACAAGTCGTGGTGGCTCTTCAGGTCGAATGGGTGCTAAGCCTTGCATAGCCTGGGCATTTTTTCAGATTGATAAGGATGACCCAACTCGTGTTATCTGTAATATTTGTCACCAAAAGCTAAGTAGAGGCCAAAAAATCTATAGTTTGAGTACTTCATGCATGAACTGTCACATGGATATGAAGCATAAGTTGCAGTGGGAAGCTCACTGTGCTACAATGTGGCCTAGCGGGCCGTGCAAACCACCGTCTGCCCCATCTTGTGCATCCGCGGCCTCTTTATCCTCTGTGACTGGGGGGACAGCAGTCACAAATGTTTTTGGACGCAGACCTGCCACCTCTTTACCCGCAACAGCCAGTGTGATTGGCACGTCATCATTTCATTTGGAAGGGGAAACACCAGCTGGTTTTGAGCGCTCTCCGACATCGAGAGCACCACCTTTGGATCAAGGCAACCTAACTTTTCCGCCTACATCTTTCTCACAGACCGGCAGTTTGCCGGGGACACCCTTATCAACCCCGTCTAAGCACAACAGCCAGCCCTCGGTCCCTCAGGTGCGGACAAGTAAAAGACCATTTCCTCCTGGCCATGACAAATTAAGAGGTTGAATTTCACCATCTGCAAGCTGTTGGCTACAGAAATGCTGCCTTTCCGCCTGGTGGGCACAGAGGATTTTCGAGACCTTATGTTCGTCGCAGTGCCCCAGTCCCAGATGCCCAGTTGGCACTACTTCTCAAAGAAAGGTGTGCCTGCGCTACACCAGCATGTCGCACACAACATCACCGCTTCTTTGAGAAACTCTGTGCGTGACAGGGTACATTTCACCACAGACACTTGGACGAGTAGGCATGGACAGAGGCGTTACATGTCGCTGACTGGGCACTGGGTAACTATGGTGACAACAGGACAAGGGGTTGCTGTCCAAGTCTTGCCGTCCCCACGAGTTATGCGTCAATCCTCTTTATCTACAAGTTCCTCCACTGCTTCTGCCTCCTCAACCTCCTCTCGGTCCTCCACCTGCACCCAAAGCCTGTCTGGTAATGCCACCCGCTTTCTAATTGCGCAGAAGGAATCCTGCACACCTCCTTACTATGCTGGCAGCAGGGCTCAACGTCATTAGGCGGTGTTTTCTTTGAAATATCTGGGAAATATGAGTCACACAGCTGAGGAGTTGTGGTCAGCTCTGGAGACCCAGTTACATGAATGGTTGTCTCCACTGGACCTGCAACCATGGAAGGCCGTGTGCGACAATGCTGCAAACCTGGGTGCGGCCCTTCGCTGCGGCAATGTCACACTCGTGCCTTGTATGGCTCACGTGTTGAACCTGGTTGTCCAGCAATTTTTAGCAAACTATCCTGGACTAGATGGCCTTCTGCAGAGGGCACGGTCGCTGTGTGCTCACATCCGCTGTTTTCATCCTGCAGCTCAACGACTTACATCTCTACAGAAGTCGTTGGGCCTGCCAGTTCACCGGCTGAAATGCGATGTGCCAACACGGTGGAATTCAACTCTGCACATGTTGCAGCGACTGTGGCAGCACCGACAAGCCCTGGTGGTGGGGAAAATCACGCTGCAGGAGTGGTCTCAGATCAGGGATCTATGCACCCTTCTGCACAGTTTTGAAAAGGCGACGAAGATGTTTAGTGCTGACGATGTCATTATCAGCATGACTATTCCGGTGATTTACATGCTGGAGCACACGTTAAACAGAATTCGGAGTCAGGTGGTGGGACAAGAGGAGGTGGAGGAAGTAGAGGAGGAGTCGTATGCGGAAGGGATAACATCTCCAAGGTCCAGACGGTCGGCAGCACCAAGGCGGCAGGCATGGGAGGGTGGGGGAGAGGGATTAACCATGGCGCATAGTAGCAGCCAAACTGTTGAGGAAGGTGCAGGAGCCGAGGAAGAAGTGGAGGACGAACTGGCGATGGGCATGGTAGACTCATCAGATGAGGGAGACCTTGATCACATTTCTGTCGAGCAAGGTTGGGGGGAGAGGGCAGAGGAAGAAAGCATGATTCTTACCTCGCTACCAACAGAACAAGGACTTGGTGCTCCTGGATGCGCAAGACACATGAGTTCCTTCTTGCTGCACTACCTGCAACATGAACCTCGGATTGTCAGAATTCGAAGTAATCCCCACTACTGGGTTGCCACACTCTTAGGTCCCTGGTATAAAACTAAATTTGCTGAAATAATTCCTGCCATAGAAAGGGATTCACGCATGCAGGAGTATCAGCAGAGGCTGTTGCAGAATCTAACATGTGCTTTTCCACAAAACACCAGTGGTGCACGTAGTGAATCTCACAGTTCTAACTTGCCAACCGTGGGACTGTCGAGTCTTCATCACTTCAACCATAACAGTAACACAGTATATCCTTTGCAAGGCCACAGGAGACAAGAAGTCTGACACATAGTCAACGCCTAGAGAGGATGGTACAGGAGTATCTCCAAGTGAACATCGAAGCCATGACTGTGTCACTGGACCCTTGCTCATCTTGGGCTTCCAACCTGGAAAAATGGCCGGAGCTCGCCACTCACGCCTTGGAGATCTTGTCATGCCCTGCAGCCAGCGCTGCTGGTGGTGTGCTGACAGATAAGTGCAAGCGGCTGTCCACTGACAATGTAGACAGACTCACGTTCATAAAGATGAACAAATCATGGATCTGCAAGGACTTTTCTACCCCTGTGTCATCCTGGGGAGACTAAAAGCTTGAGGATTTGGTAAAATCACCTCACCAACCGTTTTAAGCAAATCTGGGGCAATTGATGCCACTTAAGTGGTGTCTGTGTCACAATTTTTGGAAAAAATGGAGACTCTTTTTTGAGTCCCCTTGCTGTGTTTTACGTGACGTTGGCATCGTCAATTCCAGGTGGGTTGGGTCGCTCCCCCCCCCCTTTTAACCGTAAGAAACTACATACACTATGGCTTGGGGTAACACAGATGGTTGAGCCTGAAGAGCTGTTTACTCAGAGGTCTGCTCCAAAGCTTTAGTCTGTGCTAGTCAGCGTAGTAGCCCAGCTCTGAAGCAAGCTGCACCACCTGTGTATCTACTAAGAATTTTTAACTGCAATTAGCCCAAGCAATACTTTGGGCATAGTAGCCCAGCTGCGAATGAGTGTGTCCCATAATCTTTGGGGTGGTTCCCAGCCGATGTTAGGCATTTATTAAATATAGCTTGGAACTGGTATCTTGATAATGGCATTCCATCAATGTGTGATAGGAAGAAATTACTTTGTGATCTGATGGTTATATATGTTTTTACTATTGTTACCTGACTCAGTGTACTGTTTGTGTGTTGTAGAAGTACCCAAGTGCCCCTGCCCGCTGGAACCGTTTTCGATTTGCTTATGCGTAGACGTATTGCATTATTGGCTATGACTACATCCTGGTGTAATAAGCCTCCACTGGTGGTAATTTTGGATTGAGGGACTAATTCGCTTATGCATAGCGCCCCGAAGAAGGTGATCGCAAATGCAGTAGACAGTAGTGTTGCTTCAAATTGTGAGTGTCATGTTAATGGTGTTAGGGATATGATGTGAGAAATCAGTTTTAGTGACACGGGACGGGACGTCTACACTCCTGACTTGGCTGACCCCTTGTCCACCCTTTTATGGATTGTCTGATGATGAATTTCTTTGTCACATCTCCCCAATTCAGTAGTTGGAAGTGAAATGCTACTCCGGTCAGACACCGCTGCGCTGACGCCCCTGATATGCCCCTCATCATTAGCTGGTGGAGAAATTCTATGGTGACTTGTAATCTGGCTTGTTCACATTGGTCAACCCGTCTGCCTGCTACTAGTCGTGTCCACTCTTCCCATGCCTTACCGTATGCTAGCCACGTCAACGGGGCAACTGACGCTCTGATTAATGGCATCAACTATTCGCCACTAGATCCCATAGGGAGGGTGGGCAACTGTTGCCCGATGGGTGGGCATTGGGGAGGAGCTCTGTGAAAATCTGCCAATTGAATTGTGATAAAGCGTTAGCAGCAGTGTTAGCATCGTGGCTAGCGCGGACCCATACATTGTGTTTTAGGCACAGGAATGCTAGCCTAGCACTGGGAGAGACGATCATGCCATCTTATTAATGCAGTGCGCTAGGCTGGTGTTTTTTGTTATGAAGCGTATATTTTTATTAGCCAGGCGCGCGCCCCATATTTCTATTGCTACCACTATTGGGAAGAGTTCCAGGAGTGTCTGTTTTTTTGTCAGGACTTGTTCAGCCCAGTACGGAGGCCATAAGCTTGTGCACCATTGGTTATTTAGTATCGCTGCATATCCGTACATATGGGCTACTCCAATGAGTAACAGACACTGCTACAGGCCCAAAAGGTTTTACTTGGCTAGATGCAGTAAAAAATTGTTATTAAATACAAAGGTGGTGTAGCTTGGTACAGATGGGCTACTCCAATGAGTAACAGACACTGCTACAGGCCCAAAAGTTTTTACTTGGATAGATGCAGTAAAAAATTGTTATTAAATACCAAGGTGGTGTAGCTTGGTACAGATGGGCTACTACAATGAGTAACAGACACTGCTACAGGCCCAAAAGTATTTACTGGGCTAGATGCAGTAAAAAATTGTTATTAAATACAAAGGTGGTGTAGCTTGGTACAGATGGGCTACTCCAATGAGTAACAGACACTGCTACTATGCCCAAAAGGTTTTACTTCGCTAGATGCAGTAAAAAAATGTTATTAAATACAAAGGTGGTGTAGCTTGGTACAGATGGGCTACTACAATGAGTAACAGACACTGCTACAGGCCCAAAAGTATTTACTGGGCTAGATGCAGTAAAAAATTGTTATTAAATACAAAGGTGGTGTAGCTTGGTACAGATGAGCTACTACAATGAGTTACAGACAGTGCTACTATGCCCAAAAGGTTTTACTGGTCTAGATGCAGTAAAAAATTGTTATTAAATACAAAGGTGGTGTAGTTTGGTACAGATGGGCTACTCCAATGAGTAACAGACACTGCTACAGGCCCAAAAGTTTTTACTTGGATAGATGCAGTAAAAAATTGTTATTAAATACCAAGGTGGTGTAGCTTGGTACAGATGGGCTACTACAATGAGTAACAGACACTGCTACAGGCCCAAAAGTATTTACTGGGCTAGATGCAGTAAAAAATTGTTATTAAATACAAAGGTGGTGTAGCTTGGTACAGATGGGCTACTCCAATGAGTAACAGACACTGCTACTATGCCCAAAAGGTTTTACTTGGCTAGATGCAGTAAAAAAATGTTATTAAATACAAAGGTGGTGTAGCTTGGTACAGATGGGCTACTACAATGAGTAACAGACACTGCTACAGGCCCAAAAGTATTTACTGGGCTAGATGCAGTAAAAATTGTTATTAAATACAAAGGTGGTGTAGCTTGGTACAGATGGGCTACTCCAATGAGTAACAGACATTGCTACAAGCCCAAAAGTATTTACTGGGCTAGATGCAGTAAAAAAAATTTATTAAATACAAAGGTGGTGCACCTTGTTACAGATTGGCTACTACAATGAGTAACAGACACTGTTACAGGCCCAAAAGTATTTACTGGGCTAGATGCAGTAAAAAATTGTTATTAAATACAAAGGTGGTGTAGCTTGGTACAGATGGGCTACTACAATGAGTAACAGACACTGCTACTATGCCCAAAAGGTTTTACTTGGCTAGATGCAGTAAAAAATTGGTATTATATACACAGGTGGTGTAGCTTGCAACACAAATAGGCTACTCCACTGACTAACACACACTGCTAGAGGCCCAAAAGGATTGGCTTAGCTAGATTTAACCAAATGCTGTGAAAAACACTTGCACAGCACTGGCACAGACCTGCCTGGCAAAAAGTGCTAGGAACTGCTGTAACCTAGCCCTCAGAAGGGCTGCAATTACAACTAGTCCCTTCTCCCTAAACCTATCTGTCTATTTAAGAGCAAATTCGCTTGCAATTCACACAGTTACAAAGTATAGCGCCCACAGCAGCAGCGGTGCCGTCTAACACTCAGCTGCAGCAGTGAGAAAATGGTGGCGATGGGGAAAATGGCTGGGTCTTATAGGGCAAGGACATGTGACATACACAGCCAATGACACATGCCCTTGCTTGTGTGAAAAAAAAGCACTTCGCTGCATGTGTGCGCTGCTGATAGGCTGACAGACTGCACCACCCCACTGTAAATGCGGGAAAGAAAAAAAAAATGGAGATCGGCATTATTTCTGCAGAGATCCATCCCCTGCCCCTTCCCCCGCCCACTCTACACTGAAACTTTCTATTTTCATTGATTAACAGTATTACTGTGAAAAAATCCAGTTACGATTTTGGTGCACGAATAGTTATCGAACATAACCTTGAACAGCCGGATCTTTTGCAAATCGTTCGGGTTTGTCGAACGGCTCGAACACCGCCCAAAACAGCTCGAATTTGAGAATGGCGAACAGTTCGAGTCGAACACCGCTCATCTCTAGTCATGAAGACCATTTGAACAACGTGAGCATATCACATAAGGGGTCCAGCTTTTGTCTTGATCACCAAGTGGACAGTTAAAATACATCTGGTACACCATTTTAATATCATGAGTGATTGAATTTACTTGGCCTTTTGGTGTAAAAGAACCACACACATAGCAGAATCTGTCCGGATGATTGATACACTGTCGGGGCATTTTTCTCCTTTAAATCAGATCAAAGAGTAGAGTAAGTGGTGGTGACAAACTCAAAAAAAAACAAGCGATGAGCCGGTATGTAGATGTGGCGCCCCTGAGGTGTGGTGTCTCCTTCTCTCAGGTAAGGAGGGAGTGCTGCCCGGGACCCCAGCACCCACATACAACACTACACTGCTCCAGGCCGGCTGGAAGGGCAAGATGCACTGTGTCTCCTGCTGAGCCCTGTCCCTGGCTGGAGTGGAGGGAACCAAAGAAGGGGGAACCAGGAGTGGGTGTGGGTGGAGGATGCAGAACAGGGGAGCACCATAATAGGAGGTATATAAAGGGAAGCCATCTTAGGGTGGCAGGGAAGACAGAGAAGTGAGTGACCAGTAAGGAGGGGAGCAGAGTCTCGTTAGGTGCTCTGCTCCACAAGTGGGGCCTAGTGATAGAGGCCCAGGAGGGGAGCAGAGGAGAAAGGCTCCGTTTTACAGAAGGGATCCCAGGGGGTACGGTGAGTGCAGGACGGCCCCTGTACGTCCCGAATCTGCCAGGTGTCAGAGGGATCAGGCCGCAAGAAGGGGACCGGCCCCTGGAACAGCCGTGTTACTAGAGGTCTCGGCTGGAAAAACCGGAGGCTTCTGCACTTCCATGGTGCAGTTGCCACAGTCTCACCCTAGTCACCGTGAAGGGCATCAAGTAGGTCCGGGAACTCCAGGTTGCCCAGAGGGACTTCAGAGCACCCGATCGGGACTGAGTGTGGGGAAGCGCAGGGCAGGAGGGAGAAGACCCAGCGTGAGAAGTCGGTCTAGTAAGGAACATAAAGAATGTAGGGTTCCGTCAAGCACTCCTGATATATCTGAGAAAGTGCTGAACCCCTGGTCTGGTAGACGCAGTGTGACGTGGAGGCGGACACCAGTACATTGTACCTGAGAACCTTGAACAAGAACTGTGAGTAAAACTCGGATGACTGCACTCCACTGCCTCCGTCAGTTATTTCAGCTGCGCCATCCCGACTGCACTACAAGGCCCAGCATCACCACCCACCATCAAACCCTACACTGCCCTGAGGCCCGCTCCACCTGTGGGGAGCTGTTCCATCCTATCTGCCCTATCAACTGCCTCAGAGGTCTGCAGCAGCGCTGGTACAAATTACCAGAAACCACAGTTGGCGTCACGATCAAACTACAAATACAATATAAACTGTCCCCTTTTTGTTGACTGCCCTGGGCCACGGACCGGGCCAGCCACTGTGACATATCCTCCCCCCAGCATCCATAGGCCCGGACACCGAGTACCCCACTTCCCTGGGGGCACATCATAGACATTTCCCCAGAGATGACAGAGGCAGCTTGTATTTAGAACTGATTTTACTGGAGGTAATCTGGTAGATAACTACATACAGGTGTGAGGTAAATTGGTCAGCCTATTCCTTACAGGTGAACACATGCAGACAGGCAGTTTCTCAGTGTGACAGTGGCTGCATTCAGGTTTTCTCTCTCTGTGGAGACCCTCACTCAGTTACACCTCAGTGCAAGAGGCCTGTAGAGGCCTGTCTCCTGTCACAGTCTCAGATACCAGTCCTTGCTGCCATCACCATCCTTTTCTGACTGACTCAAATCATACCACCTCATACCAGTTAGCTCCTCCCCATAACATGTGACTTTCCGAGAAGCAGTCATTGGCTGACTGCACTGTCAATAGTACTTCCCATAAAACTCACAAAAAACTTTACTGATATTGTCCCTGTAAGAAAATTCACAATTAAATACGGCAAGCAAAGAAATGGGAATAACATAGAAAAACCACATACATTGAAAATGTAGAAATAATGTCATAACAAAAATGCTTCTATATCAGAAACTTTATGTGATAGAGCAAAACTAAGCATGTTTTTGGAATCAGCACTTCAAACTCCATAAAACAGACATATTGCCTTTGCTGATGATTTTTTTGTGTTGACCAGTGTTATTAATATTATTATTAGACTATTAAGGCAAGTTTTAAATGTTACCAATGAAATATGCAGAAAGTACAGACCAAAAATCATATTCTATAAACTATGGGCAACATGTTATTGGGCAGGAGAAAATTAGAAGCTTGATATATAGTTTTGTGAGCTTCTTTGTATATGTGTATAAACAGTAATAGCTGTCTATCAGTGAGTAAAACTGCCCACTTGACTGTGTAGGCCAGAGAAGGCAGGGACTAAAGTAAATAAAATTACAAGTTATATTTACTTTTTTACCATAAAACTATATATCACATATACCAAAAAAAGCATATACATCAAATTATGTGCATACCAGCTAGATAAAACAATGTTGATTATGACATAACAGGCAATTAACAACAATAAAAATAATCACACAATGACTTAAGGGCAATAATAATAATAATAATAATAAAGTGACCTGGGTACATGACACTAAAAGTCACTTAAGGGGAAAATGTTAGATGATGCATGCAGCCAAAACCGTGGTCAGCATGTTTCAGGAACTGTCTGTAATGTCCCAGCCACTGTGGCCAGTGTGAAAATTGCAGGATTTCTATTTTTTTTTTTTCATTTTTAATACAGATTGTGATATGTAAAAAAAAAATCGCCAAGCTTTTAAAGAAATACATGTAACACAAAAAGTTGACTTAATCAAAGTGTAATTTATTGATGATAGCTTTCCTTTTAGAACAAAAACATTCCCTTACTATATGTCAAATGACGTAAATGTGAATAAGGGCCAAGCAGGACTGAGGCCCCAACTATTGGACACCCAGCCATGGGGAGCTACTGTTTATAAACATAATGTCCAACTCAAAGAAAATGAAGGCCACACCCTTATTTGCACAAAGGCCTCAGAGGTTTGTTAGCAATCAGTCAGCATTGTGAAAACCATTGAACACACAAGATATGTCAGGCATAAAGTTTTGGAGAAGAGTAAAGCAGGGTTAGGTTATAAAAAGAAATAGCCTAAGCTTTGAACATCTCATGGAGCACTGTTCAATCCATCATCCAAAAGTTCAAGGAGAATGGCATAATTGCAAACATACTAAGACATGGCCGTCCATCTAAACTGAGATCCCAAGCAAAGAGAGCACTAATTAGAGAAGCACCCAAGAGGCACATGGTCACTCTGGATGTGCTGCAGAGATCCACAGCTCAGTTGGGAGAATCTTTCATGCCCAATCCATGTAGTGAACACAGATAGCATGTGGAAGAAGGTGCTCTAGTCAGATGAGACCAAAGTAGAACTTTTTGGGCTAAATTAAAAATGCAATGTATGTTAAAAAACAAACACTGCATATCACCCTGAAATCACATCCCCACCGTCAAACAAGGTGGTGGCAGCATCATGCTGTGGTCATGCTTTTCTTCAGCAGAAACAAGGAAGCTGGTCAGAGTTGCTGGAAAGATGGATGGTGCTTAATACAGGGAAATCCTGGAGGAAAACCTGTTAGAGGCTCCAAAAGACTTTATACTCTGACGTAGGTCACCGTCCAGCAGGACAACAACCCTAGGCATACTGACAAAGCTAAAATGGGATGGTTTAGATCAAAGCATATTCATGTGTGTGAATGACCCAGTCACAGTGCAGACCTAAAACCCATTGAGAATCTGTGGCAAGACTTGAAAATTGCTGTTCACAGACACTCTCCATCTAATTTCACTGAGCTAGAGCTAGTCTGCAAAGAAGAATATGCAAATATTTCAGCCTGTAGATGTGCAAAGCTGGTAGAGACATATCCCAAAAGACTTGCAGCAGTATTTGCAGAGAAAAGTGGTCCTACAAAGTATTGACTGAGGGGCAGACTACAAATGGATGTCACAATTTTCAAATTTATATATTTAAAATAATTAGAAAACCACATATCATTTCCTTTACACTTCACAAATACTTGCTACTTTGTGTTGGTATGTCACATAACATCTGAATAAAATGTATTTAAGTTTGTAGGTGTAATGTGAAAAAATGTGGAAAAGTTCACGAGGTATGAATACTTTTTCAACGCATTGTATATCCTTGCTGGTTCTATGTTGAGCTGTCCAGTGGGTAGTTCTAATAAATTACTGGATAAGCAAAGACCACTAGGTATACAAGGATGCAATCAATCTAAGTAGGGGTCAACAGGATCAGATTTCGGAAATAAAATATAACTTTTAATATTCAAGATTAAAATATGGGTAGCCAATAACTCACATTAACATATACAGATATTAAAGTGAAAAAGTGCTCAATTAAAAAACGATTGGATCTCACCATTAGAAGTTTTCAATCTGCCAAAATATCATACAGGAGTGAGAAAAGGTAAATAAAGTCAGACAGGTAAAACTAAATTCCCTGTCGTGCCCAATGGAATATCTCCCGTCCTGACAAAGATAGTGCCCAAGTGTGACCTATCCCTCTAAAAATGTCCTTGTACAAACCCTCATTATGCATTACATCACACTGTAATGAGGGACTCCTCAGGTTTTAAAAAGGACAATTAGGGAGTGTTGTAATGATATCACAGCCCCTTTATGTGGCAAAATGCTGACAGAGTGTTTAGCAGCACATGAATCCAATGCTTCCCTGGAGCAGCCATTTAATGTTTATTTATAGAGATAAGGTACCTTCCTTTGGCGTCTGACCTCACATCCAGGTCTTGGTGATGTCAGGTCACATGACGCAAGGAACAATTCTTATAAGGCAATGAGTGTTTTCCATAACAATCATCTATCCTATACTTATATAGGTTATACAAAAAACACCATATCCCTTTCTACCCACACATCTCCCTTTCCATTCATTACTCCATCTGGTCAATGTCACCAATTTTTTTATTTTAGACCTAATCCCATGCCAACTCACTTTTTCATGGAGCATTTGTTGTTGCGCATGCACCGGAAGTCTCGCTGTTCGCCAGCTGTTGACGTTGTAATGTGTCCCGGCGCCGGCAGTTGCAGTGATAATATGACCCGGTGTCTGTGGTTGTATACCGCACTTTTGCGCATGCCTAGAGACCGCACCTCGTTGATGGCCAGTCATTGCCATATTTACAGACATACAAAGCTATGAAATACTGAGGAGTATGGCTCATTGGATTTCTAAGTATAAAATGAGCAGGAATATAAATAAAATACAAGTTCAGCTTGACAGTTTGTTAATTGTTTCAACTGAAGAAGTATGTTATTGTCATTTACATTCATATGAATGGTCAAAATGTAGGGAGTTTTTAAAAGACGAACTGTCAGCAGGGTTTTGCTATGTAATCTGATGACAGCACAAGGTACGGGTTAAAACAAAGATGTCAATGATGTGTCAGAGAAGCCCGTGCCTCCTGGTCCGATTCCGTCCCCTCTTGTGATAAGCAGCTCGCTGTCTATAGACAATGTACTTTCAGAACCTAGTGTGGGTGGGATTAGATTTCTCAGCTCTGCTACATGTAAGAACTCTGATTGTGTCACAACTGCTGCAACCAGTAGACTAAGTGAAACATTGTTGGAATCAGGGTCTCTTTGCCTACATCAGACTGCTCTCAGATGAAGTAGCAAAAACTGGCTGACAGATTCCCTTTAACAATGGCAAAATAATTATCTTAAATAACAGCATCATTCCGACGTCCGTGAATCATAAAATAAAAATTATCCACAGCTCATCCAAATTGTGCACTGCTTATACTCTCTTCTATTTATTCGTTAATCCAAAAAACACTAGCATATGGCTCCATAAAGTAACTTGGCTTTTTTTCCGGTATACAATAGTGTTATTATTTTACTTTTATTGCAGGAGATCGTTGGCTTCAGCTGGAATGGGCGTGATGGTAAGTATGGTTTAATTTAGAACAATAAAGAATTGTGTCTTTATTTCAATTAAAGGACTTTATTCTGGGTGTTTGTGTTTTTTTGTAACTTTGACTATGGGGTAAGTAATGGGGGTATCTTATAGACGCCTGTCCATTACTAACCTGGGCTTGATGTCAGCTGGCATTATAAGCTGACATCAACCCCAACCCTATTACCCCACTGCCACCGCTACAGGGCAGTGGGAAGAGCGAAGCTAAGTGCCAGAATTGGCGCATCCTATGGATGCGCCATTTCTGGGGCGGCTGACGGCTGGTGTTTCTAGCCTGGGAGGGGGCCAATATTCATGGCACCCTTCCTGGGCTATTAATATCAGCCCCCAGCTGTCTGCCAAGCCTTTGCTAGCTATTAAGATAGGGGGGACCCCACGTCATTTTTTTGGGGGTCCCCCATTTTAATAGCTAGTAAAGGCTAGGTATTCAGCTGAGGGCTGATATTAGTAGCCTGGGAAGCTCCGTGGGTATTACTCCCTTCCCAGGCTTCAAACATCTGCCCCAGCCGTCTGCTTAACCTCCGCTAGAGACTAAAATTACGGGGAACCCCACGACAATTTTTTTTTTAATAAATCCTTTATTTTAACACTAAATGACAAGTACAGTAATCAACACTATCACTGTACTTATTATAAAAGTGACTGACATGTTTCTATCTATCTAATCTATGTGTGATGCTCTATTCTTTCTGTTATAAATTGTCGGGTACCGATGCTGAATTGCCGGCCGGCTATTTAAAAGAGACTGTGCATGAAAACACTAATATTTTTTTTAATAAATCCTTTAACACTAAATGACAAGTACAGTAACCAACACTGTCACTATACTTCTTATATATGTGACTGACATGTTTCTCTCTATCTAATCTATGTGTGATACTCTATTCTGTGAGCACTGTTCCCATCGATTTGGGCAATCACTGTAATGCCACAACCACCATGGCTGTGGCATTACAGTGAGTGGCAGACAATCCCTGCATGATTAGTGCTCTAAATAGCGCCAGATATGCAGGACACGCTTTTTGTGCACAAACTGTTATCGAACATAACCTCGAACAGCCGAATTTTTTGCAAATGGTCCGCGTTCGTCGAACGACTCGAACACCGCGCAAAACAGCTCGAATTTGAGATTGGCGAACAGTTCTAGTCGAACACCGCTCATCTCTAGTAATGACATGTATATAAGGCAAAATAAATGACCAAAACCAAAAATTCTCCTCCACACTTTGGGCTATGTTCACACGTAGCGTTTTTGATGCGTTTTTACACTTTTGCATTACTTTCAACCAAGACAAATGCATTCACCGGGAAATGGCATTTTAACATTTTACAACCTTATCTGGCCATGTGGTATGTGAAACATCATCAGATACATACTGTTTCATTTATGAAGGAGGGATTGTGAAAGTCACAAACATTATTTTTACATCCTTACTATTCTTAAAGGGCTAGTAGTGGGCCCTCGTTATTGTTAGAGAGCCATCAGCCGGCTATGCTTTCTTGTTCCCTTTATTAACCAGTGGGTCTGCTATACTGATATTGCATATGCAGTGACTGTAAGGGCTGCCAAAAATTTGAACGCAACCCAACACCCCTTTGAAGAGACATAGAGGAGGGTCTCAGTAAAAATGAAATTCCCATTATAAAGGAGCGGGTCTCCTAGAGTGGTAATGCCCATGCTGTGACTGCAAGGGCTGACAAAATTTGGTAAAAACCCCATTAATAATTAGTAGTGTGAACATGAAAAATGGCTATTTTATATTTCAAATCCATATTGAAAAAATAAGAACCGGACAAGTCAGCATTTGTAGATATCTTACCTCAGTGGACTAGGGGTCATTAGTCCAGGCATACTAAAAAACATGGCTTTAGGTTGAGTTTGCTAACAGTCTGAGGTTTAATCTTTATTACTGAAAGGAATTAGCCTTTGTATACACCAGGAGAGATCCGAGGTAGAACCAGACACAGACAATTGCACAATATTGTAAATAAGACTACAGGCATATGGCTTAAGGTGGAGAAGCTTATTGCAGTACCAAAAATATAAATGGCTATCTGAAACCCATTATGATGTATCCAACCTTTAATTAATATTCTGATTATATATTCAGTGTTAAGGTATACTTTATCTGTGAATGTATCTCACTGATACATAGCTTCTTAACACAATCTGGGAAGAAAACTTTGTTCTGATTTATAACCCAGTGTAGGATTTACTCTTATCATATGTAAACATTATGACAGAAGTAGAATGGTCCCTGAACAGGTCTTGTCCGGTATTACTTATCTGTGATAGCTGTCCACTGTCATGGGATTGGAATGTTGAACAACAACCTATGAACTTTCATGCTTACGTAATATTAGGTTGGGTAAGCCTTTTTCTAAAATATAAAAGCTGTTGAAGAATTCAGTTATGGCAGAAGCATTGTGGACCTGTGAAGAGGACGCTCTTCTCAGTGTATGTCCTAGGACGCATTCTCTGCCCATCGCTGAACGCTTCTCCAGCTGAAGTTTCCGGACAGATGATGTACATGCTACTAGGGAAATCTTTTTTCTTCTTCTATCTAATAGTAAGTATGTAACCTTTATAAATATTTAACCTTTGTAACCTTTAATCTACAAAAGTGTATGCAATATCATAATATCATACTATTCCTTTGATTCTGTATTTTATCTTTCAATTTAACTATTATAAATAAAATTGCGCTATATTACAAGTGGTTGCCTTCTTTAAAGCCGTATCCGAACTTTATTGCTAAAATCTTGGCAATACATAATTTGGGGTAGTCGGCAGGATACGCAGAAGGCTCAGAAGTTCTTTTTATTGGAAAGCAGAAGGGATTCTGTGTGATAGTGTGATATAGCATAAAACATGCCTCTCTTTAAGAAAAAAGAGGTTGTAAGTGTTTCTGTAGAAATTCCAGGGTGGGAGCAGGCTCCTTACCATATTTTGGCCAAAGAGTGGTCGCAATGTGTTGGATTAAGTGAATCATGGGATAAATGTTTAAAAGAGGCTGAACCTGCTGATGTGGTGACTTGTCTGCGAAAAGTGAGAGTGGAAAAAAAAAAAAAGGAATTGGGTGCTGTGAGCAGGAGAGGATGGATTTTGTTACATGCATATAGAAAACAGCATGATGAAAGAATACGTATATTAACAAAAGTTCAGGAATTGGAAAGACAGTTGTGTGAGGCCCAGAATGCATTGGTTATAGCACAGTGTCAGAATAAGTTATTAATGGACAGATGTGATCGATATCAGCATGTTGCAGAAAGGGCTGCTGTATGTGTAGCGCAGTATAAATACAAAAGAAGGCGAGGGAAGGTTAATAAAAAGTCAGGGGTTTCACATAATAGAAAGGTTACAGTAAAAGATTCTGAATCCCCACAGCAGGGGCCTGGCAGGACATAGGGAGAGAGAGGGCCCACTCCCTCCTCGCCGCCAGCAAAGCCCACAGCACAGGGGTTTGAGGATCTTTATGCTGAAGTTAAATCCTTGATGCAGGAATTCAAAGCCCAACAGAAGGGGGCATCATTTTCTCCTAATATGATGTCTTCATCTGACATGGAGGATCGATGGGGGGAGACAGATAAAAGTGATTGACATGCAGGCCACGCCCCACAAATGTTGGTAGATACAGGGGTGGAGGCCAGTTTGATTAATGGAACTTCAAAACAATTCAGTGAGTGCAAGGTTATAACTACAGAATTAGGAGGAAAGCAAACTGAGGCAATTCAGGACAGAGCAAAACCAGGAGTTAGTGGAATCTCCACATTGCATGAGAAGTTAAGCAAAGTCCCTATGGGACTTCAGGAGCAGGAGATACCCTTTGAACAATTGATTCCTGAGCAGAGGAAACAAGCGTGGTTTACAGAAGGGTCAGCTAGTTACCAAGGTAACAACCATGTGTGGAACGTAGGGCTATCAGACTACAAGTATACATAGCAAAGAAGTAAGGGGAAAAGAGTTGTGGCAAGATATCTGGGCAATTGTACAAATAATTAAAGTGACTGTGTTTCATGTTGATGCTAATTGTGCTTCAGATACCCTGGAAAGATTCTTCAACTCAGTAGCAGACGGACAGTCCAAAATATCAGTCACTGAATCTAGTAAAGACTGACACCACTGAGGAGCTGCTCAGACTGACTCAATGGGCACAGACCAGAGGGGTGCCCATCAGGTTAGATGTACTGTAATCAAGGAAACAATTATGAAATGTCCATTATGCCAACATTCACAGCAAAGACCTGTCCCCCATGTTGTTAGGGGTCAAATAGCCCGAGGTAAACTACCTGGACAAATTTGGCAGGTAGATTATATCGGCCCGCTTCCACAAGATGGAGGGTGTGTGTATGTATGCACGGCCGTGGATACATACTCAGGGTATATGATGGCTTGTCTGTGTAAAAGGGCCAATGCTAACAGTACCATTAAAACCATGGAAACCATAATATTATATTACGGTATTCCATTGCAAATTCAGAGTGACAATGGTAGTCACTTCAAGAATAGGAAGGTCGCAGAGTTCTGCTCAGAACATAATACTGAGTGGATTTTCCATATCCCATATTATCCTCAAGCCACAGGATTGGTAGAGCGGATGAATGGGCTATTGAAAGAACAGTTGAAGAAATTGGGAAATAGAATCTACAATGGGTGGAGAAAACATTTAAGTGAAGCCCTTAACATTCTTAATAACAGACCAATTGGAGAACAGGAAACACCGTTAATGAGAATGATTACCCCCAATTTATAGATCATGCCTTTAAAAGCTACTACTACAGGACAGACAGTTCTCTATTGGGAACTAGAGCCAGGGGCTCTGGGACCTTATAGAGCCACACCACAGGCAGCAGGACTAGATTTACACTCTCATGAGGAAATTCGATAACAAATAGGGGTTGTAAAGGCAATCAGAACTGCTATAGGATTACAAATGCCTCCTGAGCATTTTGGTTTTATAGCTCCAAGATCAGGTTTGGCCCTGAGAGGAATTCAAGTGATGGGAGGAGTGATAGATCAGGATTATCAAGGTGAAATCAAGGTACTCCTGTTGAATAGTGGGGATAGTGACTTGTTGATCCAAAAAGGAGACAGGATAGCTCGATTATTAATTTTGTCTATCCAGAAAATGAAAATAATCAAAGGACAAGCTCCTACAATAATAACAGTTGGAGGAGACAGAGGTTTTGGCTCCACTCATTTTCTGAAGGATGGTGCAAAAATCTGGGTGAAGCAACCTGGAGATAAAGGTGCTCCAGAACCTGCAGAAGTGATCGCCCAAGGGGCAGACAATGTGTTAATTAGAGATGAGCGTTGTTCGACTCGAACTGTTCTCCAATCTCAAATTCGAGCTGTTTTGGGCGGTGTTCGAGCCGTTCGGCGAACACGAACGATTTGAAAAAAATTCGGCTGTTCGAGGTTATGTTCGATAACTGTTCGTGCACCAAAATCATAACTGGATTTTTTCTCAGTAATGATGAAAATTAATGTTAATACGCAGTTTGAGTGTACAGAGGGGCGGGGGGAGGGGCAGGGGATGGATCTCTGCAGGAATAATGAAGATCTCCATTTTTTTTTTCTCTTTCCCGCATTTACAGTGGGGAGGTGCAATCTGTCAGCCTATCAGCAGCACACACACGGAGCGAAGTGCTTTTTTTCACTCAAGCAAGGGCATGTGTCATTGGCAGTGTATGTCACATGTCCTTGCCCTATATGACCCAGCCATTTTCCCCATCGACACCATTTTCTCACTGCTGCAGCTGCGTGTTAGACGGCACCGCTGTTGCTGTGTGCGCTATACCTTGTTAATTTCAAGCCAATTTTCGCACAAATCTACAGATAGCTTGGGAGTAGGGAATAGTTGTGATTGCAGTCCTTTTAAGGACTAGGTTACAGCATTTCCTACGACTTTTATCAGGCAGGTCTGTGCTCTTAAATAGATAGGTTGTGGGAGTAAAGACTAATTGTAATTGCAGTCCTTTTCAGGACTAAGTTACATCAGTTCCTATCAGTTTTGCCAGGCAGGTCTGTGCCAATGCTGTGCAAGTTTTTTTCACAGCATTTGGCTAAATCTAGCAAAGCTAATCCTTTTTGGCCTATTGCAGAGTGTGTTAGTCAGTGGAGAAGCCTATCTGTGTTGCAAGCTACACCACCTGTGTATAGAATACCAATTTTTTTACTGCACCTAGTGAAGTAAAACCTTTTGGGCATAGCATCATTCTATAAGTCCATCTATACTGACCTCCATAAGGTTGCAAATTGAATATAATTTTTTTCTGTATCTAGCTTTGAAAAAATATTTGGCCTTCTAGCTGTGTGTGGGACTTGTTCTATTAGTCCATTTATACTGACCTCCATCAGGTTGCAAACTGAATATAAATTTTTTCTGCATCTACCTCTGAAAAAATATTTGGGCTTCTATCTGTGTGTGGAACTTGTTCTATTAGTCCATCTATACTGACCTCCATCACGTTGCAAATTGAATATAATTTTTTTCTGCATCTACCTCTGAAAAAATATTTGGCCTTCTAGCAATGTGCGGGACTTGTTCTATTAGTCCATCTATACTGACCTCCATCAGGTTGCAAATTCAAAATAATTTTGATCTGCATCTAGCTCTGAAAAAATATTTGGCCTTCTAGCTGTGTGTGGGACTTGTTCTATTAGTCCATCTATACTGACCTCCATCAGGTGGCAAATTGAATATAATTTTTTTCTGCATCTAGCTCTGAAAAAATATTTGTCCTTCTAGCAGTGTGTGGGACTTGTTCTATTAGTCCATCTATACTGACCTCCATCAGGTTGCAAACTGAATATAATTTTTTTCTGCATCTACCTCTGAAAAAATATTTGGGCTTCTAGCAGTGTGTGGGACTTGTTCTATTAGTCCATCTATACTGACCTCCATCAGGTTGCAAACTGAATATAATTTTTTTCTTCATCTACCTCTGAAAAAATATTTGGGCTTCTAGCTGTGTGTGGGACTATTTCTATTAGTCCATCTATACTGACCTCCATCAGGTTGCAAATTGAATATAATATTTTTCTGCATCTAGCTCTGAAAAAATATTTGGCCTTCTAGCAGTGTGGGGGACTTGTTCTTTTAGTCCATCTATACTGACCTCCATCAAGTTGCAAACTGAATATAATTTTTTTCTGCATTTACCTCTGAAAAAATATTTGGGCTTCTAGCAGTGTGTGGGACTTGTTCTATTAGTCCATCTATACTGAACTCCATCAGGTTGCAAACTGAATATAAATTTTTTCTGCATATACCTCTGAAAAAATATTTGGGCTTCTAGCAGTGTGTGGGACTTGTTCTATTAGTCCATCTATACTGACCTCCATCAGGTTGCAAATTGAATATAATTTTTTTCTGCATCTAGCTCTGAAAAAATATTTGGCCTTCTAGCAGTGTGTGGGACTTGTTCTATTAGTCCTTCTATACTGACCTCCATCAGGTTGCAAATTGAATATAATTTTTTTCTGCATCTAGCTCTGAAAAAATATTTGGCCTTCTAGCAGTGTGTGGGACTTGTTCTATTAGTCCATCTATACTGACCTCCATCAGGTTGCAAATTGAATATAATTTTTTTTGCATCTAGCTCTGAAAAAATGTTTGGCCTTCTAGCAGTGTGTGGGACTTGTTCTATTAGTCCATCTATACTGACCTCCATCAGGTTGCAAATTGAATATAATTTTTTTCTGCATCTAGCTCTGAAAAAATATTTGGCCTTCTAGCTGTTTTTGGGACTTGTTCTATTAGTCCATCTTTACTGACCTCCATCAGGTTGCAAACTGAATATCATTTTTTTCTGCATCTAACCCAGACAATAGTTTTGGCCTAATAACACAGTTTGGCCACTCAGCTCTGCTCGATTCCCATCCATTGTTTTTTTGCGCAAACAACTCCAGAGTTGTGAATTAGTTAACCACCAAAATGAGTGGAAAAAGGCCTGCTGCTGGTGGAAAGGGGAATAGGCGTGTTGGGAAGGGGAAAAAAGGTTGTGTCCGTGGAGTAGGTGTTAAAGCAACATTAACATCTGCAGAAGAAAGACCATCTTCCAGCAAAACTAAAATGTCAACTTCTTTTAGCAGACAATGTGATAAGATCCCTTTCTTACGGCCACGCCAATCGCTACAAATTCCAGATGAGGCACAAAAACAGCAGGTGCTTCAACGGATATCAAGTGCTCCTTTAAGTGGGCTCTCCTCCACATCAACTTCAACATCACAAATACTCCAGTCCTCAGAGGTGTCACCCCAATCGCACTTGCTTCCTCAAAGCTCCAAAATCTCCAGCTGCCCGTCTGAGTATGAGGTAGAACAGATGGTTGAGTCTGCAGAGCTGTTTATTCATACTATAGCCTGGGAATCAGAGGTCGGCTCCAGCGCTTCTGTGAATCCAGATGAGGAAATGATCTGCACTGATGCCCAGAATCTTTATGAGTCGGATCCAGGACCAGACGCAGAAGGTTCTGACCATAATGTAGACCCTCATTCCCAAACTGTAACTCCTGTTGGTGGAGACAATGAGGAAGACGATGATGAGACTCAAATACCTGATTGGAGCGACAACTTTACCTTTTTGTCAGGGCAGGAACAGGTTGGCTCTGAGGACGACGGGTGTGACAACGCACAGGCTGATGATGATGAGGTTGGAGATCCCACTTACTGTCAACCCACAGTCAGCCAAGAGATGAGGTCAGCAGAGGAGGTGGAGGAGGATGCTAGTGACGACGAGGTCAGGTTGCACCTTCCTGGACAGAGACGTCGTACTGGAAGCACGTCAACAACTGCATCCTCAAACACAACTCTGCCTCTGACCACAAGTCGTGGTGGCTCTTCAGTTCGCATGCGTGCTAAGCCTTGCATAGCCTGGGCATTTTTTCAGATTGATAAAGATGACCCAACTCGTGTTATCTGTAACATTTGTCAACAAAAGCTAAGTAGTGGCCAAAAAATACATAGTTTGAGTACTTCATGCATGAACCGGCACATGGACATGAAGCATAAGTTGCAGTGGGAAGCTTACTGTGCTACAATGCGGCCTAGCCGGCCGGGCCAACCACCGTCTACCCCATCTTGTGCATCTGCGGCCTCTTCATCCTCTGTGACTGGGGGGACAGCAGTCACACCTGTTTTGGGACGCAGACCTGCCACCTCTTTACCCGCAACAGCCAGCGTGATTGGCAGGTCATCATTTTCTTTGGAGGTGGTAACACCAGCTGGTGTTGAGCGCTGTCCGACATCGATAGCACCACCTTTGGATCAAGGCAACCTAACATGTCTGCCTGAATCTCCCTCACAGACCGGCAGTTTGCCAGGGACACCCTTATCAACCCCGTCTAAGCACAACAGCCAGCCCTCAGTCCCTCAGATGTGGACAAGTAAAAGACCATTTCCTCCTAGCCATGAGAAAGCTAAGAGGTTGAATTTCACCATCTGCAAGCTCTTGGCTACAGAAATGCTGCCTTTCCGCCTGGTGGACACAGAGGATTTTTGAGACCTTATGTCCGTCGCAGTGCCCCAGTACCAGATGCCCAGTCGGCACTACTTCTCAAAGAAAGGTGTGCCTGCGCTCCACCAGCATGTCGCACACAACATCACCGCTTCTTTGAGAAACTCTGTGTGTGACAGGGTGCATTTCACCACAGACACTTGGACGAGTAGGCATGGACAGGGGCGCTACATGTCGCTGACTGGGCACTGGGTAACTATGGTGACAGCAGGACAAGGGGCTGCTGTCCAAGTCTTGCCGTCCCCACGAGTTGTGCATCAATCCTCTTTATGTCAAAGTTCCTCCACTGCTTCTGCCTCCTCAACCTCCTCTCGGTCCTCCACCTGCACCCAAAGCCTGTCTGGTCATGCCTCAAGCTTTCTAACTGCGCAGAAGGGATCCTGCACACCTCCTTACTATGCTGGCAGTAGGGCTCAACGTCATCAGGCGGTTTTTACTTTGAAATGTCTGGGAAATGTGAGTCACGCAGCTGAGGAGTTGTGGTAAGCTCTGGAGAACCAATTTCATGAATGGTTGTCTCTACTGGACCTGAAACCAGGGAAGGCCGTGTGCGACAATGCTGAAAACCTGGGTGCGGCCCTTCGCCGGGGCAATGTCACACACGTGCCTTGTATGGCTCACGTGTTGAACCTGGCTGTCCAGCAATTTTTAGCCCACTATCCCAGACTAGATGGCCTTCTGCAGAGGGCACGGTCGCTGTGTGCTCACTTCCGCCGTTCGCATCCCGCAGCTCAGCGACTTACATCTCTACAGAAGTCGTTGGGCCTGCCACTTCACCGGCTAAAATGCGATGTGCCTACCCGGTGGAATTCAACTCTGCACATGTTGCAGCGACTGTGGCAGCACCGACAAGCCCTGGTGCAATACGTTCTGACGTATAGCCTGGGCCAACGGGATCCAGAGGTGGGGCAAATCTTGCTGGAGGAGTGGTCTCAGATCAGGGACCTATGCACCCTTCTGCACAGTTTTGAAATGGCGACGAAGATGTTTAGTGCTGACGATGCCATTATCAGCATGACTATTCCGGTGATTTACATGCTGGAGCACATGTTAAACAGAATTCGGAGTCAGGTGGTGGCACAAGAGGAGGTGGAGGAAGTAGAGGAGGAGGAGTTGTATGCGGAAGGGCTAACATCTGCAAGATCCAGACGGTCGGCAGCACCAAGGCGGCAGGCATGTGAGGGTGGGGGAGATGGTTTTACCAGGGCGCATGGTAGCAGCCAAACTAGTGAGGAAGGTGCAGGAGCCCAGGAAGAAGTGGAGGACGAACTGATGGAAGACTCATTAGATGAGGGAGACCTTGATCACATTTCTGTTGTGCGAGGTTGGGGGGAGAGGACAGAGGAAGGAAGCATGATTGTTACCTCGCCACCAACACAACAGGGACTTGGTGCTCCTGGATGCGCAAGACACATGAGTGCCTTCTTGCTGCACTACCTGCAACATGACCCTCAAATTGTGAGAATTAGAAATAATCCTGACTACTGGGTTGCCACACTGTTAGATCCCCGGTACAAAAGTAAATTTGCAGAAATAATTCCTGCCATAGAAAGGGATGCACGCATGCAGGAGTATCAGCAGAGACTGTTGCAGAATCTTACATGTGCTTTTCCACAAAACACCAGTGGTGCACGTAGTGAATCTCACAGTTCCAACTTGCCAACCGTGGGACCGTCGAGTGTTCAGCACTCAAACCATAACAGAAGCACAGTATCTGCTGGTAACATCAATTTTGCGGAATCATTTCACCACTTTTTTAGCTCATCCTTTGCAATGCCACAGGAGACAAGAAGTCTGACACATAGTCAAATCCTAGAGACGATGGTACAGGAGTATCTCCAAGTAAACATTGAAGCCATGACTGTGTCACTGGACCCTTGCTCTTTTTGGGCTTCCAATCTGGATAAATGGCCGGAGCTCGCCACTTACGCCTTGGAGATCTTGTCATGCCCCGCAGCCAGCGTTCTGTCTGAACGTGTGTTCAGCGCTGCTGGTGGTGTGCTGACAGATAAGCGAACGCGGCTCTCCACTGATAATGTAGACAGACTCACGTTCATAAAGATGAACAAATCATGGATCCGAAACGACTTTTCTTCCCCTGTGTCATCCTGGGGAGAGTAAAAGCTTGATGATTGGTTAAAATCACCTCACCAACCGTTTTAAGCTTTCAAATTACTAATCATGTTTATCTGTATCTTGGCTGGAAAATTATTTGGGCTTTGTAGCAGTGTGCAGTAATGATTTTATTAGGCCATCTATACTAAGCTCCACCAGATTTAAAATTACTAATCATGTTTATCTGTATCTTGGCTGGAAAATAATTTGGGCTTTGTAGCAGTGTGCAGTACTGATTCTATTACGCCATCTGTACTCAGCACCACCAGATTTAAAATTAATAATAATTTTTAGCTGCATCTTGAACGGAAAATAATTTTGGGGCTCCGAGATGCGCAAGACACATAAGTGCCTTCTTGCTGCACTACCTGCAACATGACCCTCAGATTGTCAGAATTCGAAGTAATCCAGACTACTGGGTTGCCACACTCTTAGATCCCCCACACTCTTCAATCAACCTTTTCATTTTAATAAAGACCAAAAAAATGGTCTTTTTTGAAATTATAAGCATTAGCAGGTTATTAGAAACTGAAATCAAACAGTTTTCAACTCAAAACTTTATTCTAGGTGATGTTACATTTGCACATACGACCCCTTGTTCGAAAGGAGCTTCTGAACTCTCTCGTCCATTGAATTTGTCAGGTTTCGGATGGTTTCTGCTTCAATTGTTTTGCATGAGGACAGAATACCCTCCCAGAGCTGTTGCTTAGATGTAAACTGCCTCCCGCCATCATAGACACTCCTTTTGATGATGCTCCAGAGGTTCTGAATGGGGTAGAGGTCAGGGCAGCATGAGGGTCACACCATAAGTTTGTCCCCTTTTATGCCCATATCAGCCAGAGATACAGATGTGTTATGTGCAGCATGAGACGGTGCATTATCATGCATGAAAATGATCTTTCTGTGGAATACACGGTTCTTCTTCTTGAACCATGGCAGGAAGTGCTGTTTGAGAAACTCCACATACATTATGGAGTTCATCTTTACCCCTTCAGGGATCATAAAGGGACTGACAATCTCTCTCCCCTTGATTCCAGCCCAAAACATTACTCCACCTCCTCCTTGTTGACGCCGTAGCCATGTTTGCGTAGGGTGTCCATCAACCAGCCATCCTCCACTCCATCCATCTGGACCATCGAGCGTTGCACGGCACTCATCCGTGAACAAAACAGTTTTGAAATCAGTCTTCATGTAATGTTTGGCCCACTGGAGCCGTTTCTGCTTGTGTGCAGTGGATAGAGGAGGTCGACAGGATGGCGTACGCACAGCTGCAATCCTCTGAAGGACCCTGCATCTTGTTGTTCGGGGGACGTTGGAGGCACCAGCAGCTTCAAAAACTTGTCTGCTGCTATGACAAGGCTTTTTTGCCGCTGCTCTTTTAACCTGACGTAATTGCCTGTAGGAAAGAGTCCTCAATTTGACCTTATCAGCACGCACACGTGTATACTGTGAATCAGCTACATACTTCTTGATTGCCAAGACACTTCATCATGATCATCGCACAATGTTGATTGTAGTCATGCCTTGACCTAAACACTCCACAATTTGCTGCTTCTCAGCAGCCGACACATCCTTTTTCTTTCCCATTTTGGCAGAAAATGTAGGCTGCTTAATAATGTGGGACAGCCTTCTTAAGTAGTCTTGCCGTTCATTGGACACACCTGCCAAACTAATTAGCCAAATTCTTCCCTTATCACTCCTAAACACTTTTTGCATAATAATTTGGAACACAGTGTACATGTGCTTTTCCACAAAACACCAGTGGTTCACGTAGTGAATAGTGTTGAGCGAGCACTAAAATGCTCGGGTGCTCGAAGCTCGGGCCGAGCTCACCGTGATGCTCGGGTGCTCGACCCGAGCAACGAGCCCAATGTTAGTCTATGGGTGACTCGAGCATTTTTGCGGTGGCACCCCCGGCAGTCTTTTAAAAGCCTAACAAGTGCCCAAAACGATAGTGACAGTGCTCAAATGACATGGGGACAGCATGGGGATCGCCCCAGGAAGCATTTCTGACCCCCAGGACACTGCTGTCAACCATGTGGTCAGAGGTATTAAGCCAGTTTTACAGGCTCACAATAAAACGTTCAAAAACGAAAGAGAAACTTTTTTCCTGTGAAATATGTTAAGGAACATCCTTTCCAGGGTAAAGACTTGTGTATAAGTTAAAATAAATGACCAAAAACAAAAATACTCCTCCACACCTTCGGCTATGTTCACAAGTAGCATTTTTTATGCGTTTTTGCACTTTTGCATTGCTTTCAACTATGACAAATGCATTCACCGTGAAATGTCATTTTAACATTTTACAACCTTATCTGGCCATGTGCTGTGTGACACATGCATAAAGTGCTGAAAAGACAAGGGAACAGCATGGGGAAGACCCCTGGAAGCATCTCTGACTCCCAGGTCACTGTCTAAAAGTGTGCCCATCATAAGTGATCCTTACTGCATCAGGAGATGCAGACTTGCAACTATCCCCATGCAAGTTCTAGTCCCAGGGCAGTGTTCAATTGTACCTCCCCCATTCCTTGCAATACAAGCTCAAGTATGCAGCCTGCCACCCACCCACCCCCAGGCTGCAATACCATACTGATTGCTTGCTTGAACTTGAAATTGGGCCTTTTAGGCATGTGGAGGCGAAATCTGGCCACCACGTCATGGCTGTGTTGGCGGCCTGGAATCCATACTCAGTCCCCAGCCGCCCGGCGGCCGGGTGTCCATACTCGGTCCCCAGCCACCCCGCGGCCAGGTGTCCACACACGGTCCCCAGCCACCTGGGGGCAGCCGGGTGTCCATAAACGGTCCCCAGCCGCCCCTATTTCTCCTTGGAACATCCCCCCACACACTTTTCTTAGCCCGGCCTGCTTTAGGCAGCATTGGACGAGCCCACGAGAGAACCAAACTCCTTCGGTGGGCCCTGACTTCTCCATCGGTGGAGTTGAGAGTGCCAAGGTGAGGAGCATGATGATGATGACAGAAGTTAGCATCAGCTATGTTTTCTTTTAATGCAAGTGTAAGTGTGCAGCCTGCCACCCACCCACCCCCAGACTGCGATTCCATACTGCTAGCTTGCACTTGAAATGGGGCCTTTGAGTTTGGAGGAGGCCGAAGATGGCCACTACCTCATGGCTGCTTCGGCAGCGAGGTATTCATACTCAGTCCCCAGCCGCCCATATTTGTCCTGGTGTGCCTTATACATAAGATTAAGCGCGTATACCAAAACATTACCTGTGCCCTCCCCAGTGCATTTAGTGGGAAGGAGAGCCTATACCGCTGTAGTGTGTGCATGCCAAACCCCTGTTCATGGTACATGCGAAGATGCCTCCCACCTTGCACCTGTCGTTGCAGACTTGCAACTATCCCCATTCAAGTCCTTGTCCCAGGGCAGTGTTCAATTGTACCTCTCCCATTCCATGCAATGCAAGCGCAAGTATGCAGCCTGCCACCCACCCACCCCCAGGCTGCAATACCATACTGCTTGCTTGCTTGCACTTTAAATTGGGCCTTTTAAGCATGTGGAGGCGGAATCTGGCCACCACGCCATGGCTGTGTCGGCGGCCTGGTATCCATACTCAGTCCCCAGCCGCCTGGTCGCCGGGTGTCCCCGCTTGCTCCCCAGCCTCCAGGGGGTGGCCCGGTGTCCATACTCGGTCCCCAGCCACCCCTATTTGTCCCGGTAACCTTTCCCACACTTTTCTTAGCCTGGCCTGCTTTAGGGCAGCATTGGCCGAGCCCACCGGACTATCAGACTCCTCCGGTGGGCCCTGGCTTCTCCATCAGGGGAGTTGAGAGTGCCAAGGTGAGGAGCATGATGAGGATGATATAAGTTAGCATCTGCTTTGTTTTGTTGTAATGCAAGCGCATGTATGTAGTAGCGGCTAGGCCTGAGGTGGTCAGCGTTTTGGCGCATATCCTACCTCCTCCGAGGATTGCTGGATGTTTTCCTGCTACTATCCAAGTTCTATGACTCCCGTTAAAACAAAGCTTCAGGTGATAAATGATGGATGAGGTAGTGGCAAAGGAGAAAGAGCAGGAGGAACAGGGACCATTCACATCAATATCAGGCCAGTCAACCAGATATGTCTTGTAGGATATGTTTCTGTAACAAAAGGAGCGGTTCGGCTACACAGTTTTAGGGCATACAGTGAGTGCAATGCCTACCAAAAATTTCGAGCCACTCCAATGCCCCTTGGAAGTGACATGGAGGTCAGAGGGCGTTAACTAAACCTTTTTTTTCATTTATAGCAACTGGGTCTCCTGTGCACTGTTGGCCTAAGCAGTGAATGGAAGGCTTTCCAAAAATTATGAGGAACTGCAATGCCCCTTACAAGAACCATGTGTGGCACCCCAGGGGTCCGGTCACCACAGTAATAGAGATATTACGTCGGAGAGCAAGTGGGAGGTTTCCTGGTCAGGATCCCTTAAACATGCAACATCCTCCTGCCCTAATCCTGGGAGGGGAGAATTCTGCCCTTATAAACTGGATCTGGGGTGGGGTTGAGTGAGTCAGAGAACAGTCAGAGTCAGAGTGAGAGCAAGGGAAAGTAACGGCAAGGAGCTCTGTAGGAGCTAGGAGCTTAAGACGAGGGGCTGGAAGCTGAGCAGAGCTCGCCCTGGCAGAAGACAATAGGAACCGGACACAGGAGTCCGAAGCTGTGAGGACTTATATATCCAGCAGCAGAAACCAGCCGGCAGGGGATTTCAGGTCCTCTGGCCATAGAAGCCCGGAGGCTCAGTCACAAGCAAGGGACCAGCACCGCCGTCGTGTAGCGGAGGCGAACAGAAGGCCCCAAGTCACCAGCCATACAGGTGAGCACTACACGGTACACTCAGGGACGTGGGCTACTTCTACCCGCTTACAGCAAGGTAGCCAGGAAGAGTGCAGACAGACGGGGAGGCCTACAACTCCACCTGGCCAGGGGAACTCCTGCTTGCTCACAGACTGACCAGGCCTCTTATGCTAGCCAGTACTCCCAGGAGGGTCTACCTTATAATCATCAGTAAAGACCCTGAACTGCACTGCAAAGACTCTGAGTCATTTCTGCTGCACTCGTGCACCATCACCCCCATCATCCACACTCACTGCCCTGAGGCTATACTCCTCCCGAGGGGAGTTATCCCATTCTATGCTGCGCACACAACACCAGCCTCAGCGGTCTGCCTCGCAGCTGTGGTACTCCCTGACTGCAATCAACGGGTGGCGCAGTCGGACAATTAACCTCAAAACCTAAGAAAGACTGCCACTGGTTTGACCAGCCTGAGCCACGGGACCGGGTCACCGCCACGGAGACTACAGACCCCAGAGACCCGGCACCGGGTATCCCACACACGTGTACACACGGCCCAGGGGGCGCGTCACATGCAGTACAGCATATTACAAACATAAGTCCCATTATTGGGGAGTGGGTGTCCCATGGTATTTGCTTATGCTTTCCAAGCAAAAGCTGCCAAAAATTAGGACGGAGCAACTTGCAATGCCCCTTACAAGAGCCATGCAGTACAGCATATTACAAACATAAGTCCCATTATTGGGGAGTGGGTGTCCCATAGTATTTGCTTATGCTTTCCCAGCAAAAGCTGCCAAAAATTAGGACGGTGCAACTTGCAATGCCCATTACAAGAGCCATGCAGTACAGCATATTACAAACATAAGTCCCATTATTGGGGAGTGGGTGTCCCATAGTATTTGCTTATGCTTTCCCAGCAAAAGCTGCCAAAAATTAGGATGGAGCAACTTGCAATGCCCCTTACAAGAGCCATGCAGTACAGCATATTACAAACATAAGTCCCATTATTGGGGAGTGGGTGTCCCATAGTATTTGCTTATGCTTTCCCAGCAAAAGCTGCCAAAAATTAGGACGGAGCAACTTGCAATGCCCCTTACAAGAGCCATGCAGTACAGCATATTACAAACATAAGTCCCATTATTGGGGAGTGGGTGTCCCATAGTATTTGCTTATGCTTTCCCAGCAAAAGCTGCCAACAATTAGGACGGAGCAACTTGCAATGCCCCTTACAAGAGCCATGCAGTACAGCATATTACAAACATAAGTCCCATTATTGGGGAGTGGGTGTCCCATAGTATTTGCTTATGCTTTCCCAGCAAAAGCTGCCAAAAATTAGGACGGAGCAACTTGCAATGCCCCTTACAAGAGCCATGCAGTACAGCATATTACAAACATAAGTCCCATTATTGGGGAGTGGGTGTCCCATAGTATTTGCTTATGCCTTGCAAGCAAAAGATGCCAAAAAAAGGACGGAGGAACTAGCAATGCTGACACCCTGGTGGTGTAGTGGTGGTGGAGGCTGAGGATAAGGAGAAGAAGATTAAACAGCTGAAATGAGGAAGCGTATACCCATGTGTGGGTGTGAAGCGGTGCATGTGAATACACCTCCCAAAATAACACAGTGGATTTGACTTTATGTTACTCTGCTGTCATTTGGTGGTGATGAGAAATCTGGCCCAATCCAGCCCTTGTTCATTTTGATAAGGGGCAGCTTGTCAGCATTGTCAGTTGACAGGCGAGTGCGCTTATCAGTTATAATTCCCCCAGCGGCACTAAAAACACGCTCCGATAACACGCTAGCGGCAGGGCAGGCCAGGACCTCCAAGGCGTACAGAGCGAGTTCATTCCAAGTGTCCAGCTTGGATACCCAATAATTAAAAGGCACAGAGGAATCACGGAGGACGCTGGTACGATCGGCAAGGTGCTCCCTCACCATCTTTTGAAACTTTCCACTCCTTGTGAGAGTACCCCGCGCCTCTGGGCCTGTAAGCTGGGCGGTTGTCAGAAAACTGTCCCAGAACGTTGACAGTGTTCTCCTGCCTCTGCTGGATTGGAGTTGCATCTCTCTCGCCTGTACGCCTTGGTTTGGCAACAAACTGTGACCTCTGCCGCTAGCGTGTTCAGATGGGAATTTTTTTAAAAGTTCTGCAGCAAGGGCCTTCTGGTATTGCCCCATTTTTGTAGACCTCTCCACCTCAGGAATAAGAGAGTGAAAGTTCTTGTAGCGGGGGTCTACAAGTGTCACCAACCAGTAATGACTGTCACCCAACATTTTGACAACGCGAGGGTCACGGTTAAGGCAGCGTAACATAAAGTCAGCCATGCGTGCCAGACTGGTAACGGGCAAGATTTCCGTGTCCTCACCAAGATGACGACTGACCATGCTCTCCTCCTCCTCCTCCTCTTCCTCCTCCCCCCTGTCCTCAGGCCACCCACGCTGAACCGACGGTATGACACTTGTACAGGTACTACCGTCTACAATGCATGATAGCAGCTCCTGTTCTTCCTCCTCCTCCTCCTCCTCCTCCTCTCCCTCATTGTCCCCCAATGCACGTTGGGATGAGATGAGGCTGGGCTGTGTGTAATTGCCCGCTACGGCTTCTTGATCCATCTCATCATACTCTGGCTGCAATGCCTCCTCTTTAATTCTCTGCAGAGAGCGTTGCAAAAAACAGACAAGTGGGATGCTGACACTAATGATGGCGTCATCGCCACTCACCATCTTGGTGGCCTCTTCAAAGTTTGTCAGGATGGTACATATGTCAGACATCCAGGTTCACTCCTGAGGTCTTATGTGTGGAGTCTGACCTGAATATCGACGGCCTTGTTGCTGCTGGTACTCCACAACTGCTCTCTTCTGCTCACATATCCTTTGCAACATGTGGAGGGTAGAGTTCCAACGTGTGGGGACATCACACACCAGTCGGTGTGCCGGAAGCTGCAAACGCTGCTGCAACACAGCAAGGGCGGCGGAAGCTGTAGCCGACTTGTGAAAATGAGCTGACAGGCGGCGTACTTTCACGAGCAGATCTGGCAACTCGGGGTACGATTTAAGAAACCGCTGAACTACGAGGTTAAGCACATGAGCCAGGCATGATACGTGTGTGATCTCACCTCGCCACAGAGCCGCCACCAGGTTACGGCCATTGTCACACACGACCATGCCGGGATGTAGGTTCAGCGGTCTCAGCCACAGATCTGCCTGCTCTTTCACAGCTGTCCACTACTCACAAGCAGTGTGAGGTTTATCACCTAAGCTTATGAGTTTTAGCACAGCCTGTTGCCGCTTGGCGGAGGCAGTACTGCAATGCTTCCAGCTTGTAACTGATGTGGTGATATCTGAGATGGAGGCTGAACATGAGGAGGAGGAGGAGGAGGAGGATGCGCAGGAGCTGTACACTGTGGGGGCAACTCTGACTGACATAGGGCCCGCAATCCTCGGTGTGGGGAGGATGTGTTCCGTCCCAAGGTCCGACTGGGTCCCAGCTTCCACTATGTTTACCCAGTGTGCCGTCAGAGAGATGTACCATCCCTGGCCACAAGCACTTGTCCACGTGTCCGTTGTCAGGTTGACTCTCCCATTAACTGCATTGTTGAGGGCACGGCAGATGCATTGGGACACGTGCTTGTGTAGTGCGGAGATGGCACACCGGGCAAAATAGTGTCGGCTGGGGACCGAGTACCGAGGGACGGCCACCGCCATAAGATTTTGGAAGGATTCCATCTCCACCAGCCTAAAAGGCAGCATTTCCAATGCAAGCAGTCGTGAAATGTGCGAATTTAGGACTGTGGCCTGTGGGGCGTTAGCTGCGAATTTCCGCTTTCGTTCAAAGGTCTGGGATATGGACAATTGAACGCTGCGGTGGGACGTGGACGTGAACGTTGATGCTGTTTCTTGAGAAACTGCCATAACAAGTGAAGACTGAGAGGAGGGGGCATCTTTACGTGCAGTATGGACAGGGGATTGCCTTGCACACACAACAGGGGGTTCTATTGCACGCACAACAGTGGAAGAAGCAGTGGTGACTCCCGCTGACACTGGTCGTGGACCCTGGGTTTCGCCTCACAAAGTCGGGTGCTTTGCTGCCATGTGCCTGATCATGCTGGTGGTGGTCAGGCTGGTAGTTTAGTCACCCCTGCTGATGCTGGCATGGCAGGTGGAACATATGGCCTTTTTGGGGTTATCAGCAGAGTCTTTAAAAAAATTCCAGACTCTGGAAGACCTACTGCTTGTACTGGCAACGTCCTTCGTGTTGGTGTTACGGGGAACGGTTGCCTGCCTTCTGTCTGCGGCCACCACACTGCTTCTTCCTACCTGTTGGGGTACTCTGCCTCCCTCCCCCTGTGTGCTGCTGGCCTCACTCTGCATGTCCTCCTTCCACGTTGGGTCAGTTACTAGATCATTCACCACCTCCTCCTCTTCCACTTGCGCACCACGATCCTCCTCCTCAATTCCTGGCAATTGTGTCTCGTCATCGTCCACCTCTTGTGACAGATTGCCAACGTCGACTTCCTGTGGCCGTGGCTGTTCAAATATTTGGGCATCGCAACATGGGATCTCCTCTTCCACCACTTCAAGCGTATCAGGCGAGGGGCCCAAATATGGAAATGGACCAGTGAACAGCTCTTCAGAGTGTCCAAGTGTGGGATCACTTGCTGTCTGACGACACTCGGCATGGTGGGAGGAAGGAGCATCAGGGTGAGGAGGAGTATGCGGTCGAGACTCACGGCTACTAAGAGTTGACCGTGTGGAAGACAGACCGGAGGTGGTGGTGCCCAGGTAACTGGAAGTATTATCTGCTATCCAATTAATAACCTGTTCACACTGATCAGTTCTCAATACTGGTGTTGTTCTGTGCTTCCCTAGTAATTCTGTCAAGAAGTGGGAGCGAGAAGATGTGCCTGTTGGTTGTGGCACATTTTCACCTTGGCCACGGCCCCGTCCTCTGCACGCACCATCACCAGAACGTCAACTTCCACGTCCCTTGCCACGCACCTTGCCCATTGTAAATGAAGTAAAATAGATTACACTTGCACTATCAATGGAAAAAGGTAATAAAGAGTAGATTAGAACCGTGGAAGAGGAAAACCACAGTTATTGTTTACTGGGGTATACCACACTTTTTTAAATAGAGATATTTGCAGCTGAACAGTGAGCGACACACTCAAACTGCTGTTTTTTTAGATACCAAAGGCCCAAAACTGGATAGTACAGCGATTTGACCCGTTGAACTGAGAAACCACACTGGGATGTCGGGCCTACACAAGACTATTTTCAACAGATATATTTTTGTGTCACAACAGTCAGGAGACACTACTGTTTTTCTTTACGGAAAAAACTACCAAAAGCTGAATAAAAGAGATTTTTTACCGTGGGATGGCAAAACCAAAGTTATTGTTTACTGGGGTATACCACACTTTTTTAAATAGAGATATTTGCGGCTGAACAGTGAGCGACACACTCAAACTGCTTTTTTTTTAGATACCAAAGGCCCAAAACTGGATAGTACAGCGATTTGACCCGTGGAACTGCGAAACCACACTGGGATGTGGGGCCTACACAAGACTATTTTCAACAGATATATTTTTGTGTCACAACAGTCAGGAGACACTACTGTTTTTCTTTACGGAAAAAACTACCAAAAGCTGAATAATAGAGATTTTTTACCGTGGGGTGGCAAAACCACAGTTATTGTTTTCTGGGGTATACCTCACTTTTTTAAATAGAGATATTTGCGGCTGAACAGTGAGCGACACACTCAAACCGCTTTTTTTTTAGATACCAAAGGCCCAAAACTGGATAGTACAGCGATTTGACCCGTGGAACTGCGAAACCACACTGGGATGTCGGGCCTACACAAGACTATTTTCAACAGATATATTTTTGTGTCACAACAGTCAGGAGACACTACTGTTTTTCTTTATGGAAAAAACTACCAAAAGCTGAATAATAGAGATTTTTTACCGTGGGATGGCAAAACCACAGTTATTGTTTACTGGGGTATACCACACTTTTTTAAATTGAGATATTTGCGGCTGAACAGTGAGCGACACACTCAAACTGCGTTTTTTTTAGATACCAAAGGCCCAAAACTGGATAGTACAGCGATTTGACCCGTGGAACTGCGAAACCACACTGGGATGTGGGGCCTACACAAGACTATTTTCAACAGATATATTTTTGTGTCACAACAGTCAGGAGACACTACTGTTTTTCTTTACGGAAAAAACTACCAAAAGCTGAATAACAGAGATTTTTTACCGTGGGGTGGCAAAACCACAGTTATTGTTTTCTGGGGTATACCTCACTTTTTTAAATAGAGATATTTGCGGCTGAACAGTGAGCGACACACTCAAACCGCTTTTTTTTTAGATACCAAAGGCCCAAAACTGGATAGTACAGCGATTTGACCCGTGGAACTGCGAAACCACACTGGGATGTCGGGCCTACACAAGACTATTTTCAACAGATATATTTTTGTGTCACAACAGTCAGGAGACACTACTGTTTTTCTTTATGGAAAAAACTACCAAAAGCTGAATAATAGAGATTTTTTACCGTGGGATGGCAAAACCACAGTTATTGTTTACTGGGGTATACCACACTTTTTTAAATAGAGATATTTGTGGCTGAACAGTGAGCAACACACTCAAACTGCTTTTTTTTAGATACCAAAGGCCCAAAACTGGATAGTACAGCGATTTGACCCGTGGAACTGCGAAACCACACTGGGATGTCGGGCCTACACAAGACTATTTTCAACAGATTTATTTTGTGTCGCAACAGTCAGGAGACACTCCTGTTATTCTTTACGGAAAAAACTACCAAAAGCTGAATAATAGAGATTTTTTACCGTGGGATGGCAAAACCACAGTTATTGTTTACTGGGGTATACCACACTTTTTTAAACAGAGATATTTGCGGCTGAACAGTGAGCGACACACTCAAACTGCTTTTTCTTTATATACCAAAGGCCCAAAACTGGATAGTACAGCGATTTGACCCGTGGAACTGCGAAACCACACTGGGATGTTGGGCCTACACAAGACTATTTTCAACAGATATATTTTTGTGTCACAACAGTCAGGAGACACTACTGTTTTTCTTTACGGAAAAAACTACCAAAAGCTGAATAATAGAGATTTTTTACCGTGGGATGGCAAAACCACAGTTATTGTTTACTGGGGTATACCACACTTTTTTAAATAGAGATATTTGCGGCTGAACAGTGATCGACACACTCAAACTGCTTTTTTTAAAGATACCAAAGGCCCAAAACTGGATAGTACAGCGATTTGACCCGTGGAACTGCGAAACCACACTGGGATGTCGGGCCTACACAAGACTATTTTCAACAGATATATTTTTGGGTCACAACAGTCAGGAGACACTACTGTTTTTCTTTATGGAAAAAACTACCAAAAGCTGAATAATAGAGATTTTTTACCGTGGGATGGCAAAACCACAGTTATTGTTTACTGGGGTATACCACACTTTTTTAAATAGAGATATTTGCGGCTGAAGAGTGAGCGTCACACTCAAACTGCTTTTTTTATAGATACCAAAGGCCCAAAACTGGATAGTACAGCGATTTGACCCATAGAACTTCGAAACCACACTGGGATGTCGGGCCTACACAAGACTATTTTCAACAGATATATTTTTGTGTCACAACAGTCAGGAGACACTACTGTTTTTCTTTACGGAAAAAACTACCAAAAGCTGAATAATAGAGATTTTTTTACCGTGGGATGGCAAAACCACAGTTGTTGTTTACTGGGGTATACCACACTTTTTTAAATAGAGATATTTGCGGCTGAACAGTGAGCGACACACTCAAACTGTTTTTTTTTTAGATACCAAAGGCCCAAAACTGGATAGTACAGCGATTTGACCCGTGGAACTGCGAAAACACACTGGGATGTGGGGCCTACACAAGACTATTTTCAACAGATATATTTTTGTGTCACAACAGTCAGGAGACACTACTGTTTTTCTTTACGGAAAAAACTACCAAAAGCTGAATAATAGAGATTTTTTACCGTGGGATGGCAAAACCACAGTTATTGTTTACTGGGGTATACCACACTTTTTTAAATAGAGATATTTGCGGCTGAAGAGTGAGCGACACACTCAAACTGCTTTTTTTGTAGATACCAAAGGCCCAAAACTGGATAGTACAGCGATTTGACCCGTGGAACTACAAAACCAAACTGGGATGTCGGGCCTACACAAGACTATTTTCAACAGATATATTTTTGTGTCACAACAGTCAGGAGACACTACTGTTTATTTTTACGGAAAAAAATACCAATAGCTGAATAATAGAGATTTTTTACCATGGGATGGCAAACCGACAGTTATTGTTTACTGGGGTATACCACACTTTTTTAAATAGAGATATTTGCGGCTGAACAGTGAGCGACACACTCAAACTGCTTTTTTTTTAGATACCAAAGGCCCAAAACTGGATAGTACAGCGATTTGACCCGTGGAACTGCGAAACCACACTGGGATGTGGGGCCTACACAAGACTATTTTCAACAGATATATTTTTGTGTCACAACAGTCAGGAGACCCTACTGTTTTTCTTTACGGAAAAAACTACCAAAAGCTGAATAATAGAGATTTTTTACCGTGGGATGTCAAAACCACAGTTATTGTTTACTGGGGCATACCATACTTTTTTAAATAGAGATATTTGCGGCTGAACAGTGAGCGACACACTCAAACTGCTTTTTTTTTAGATACCAAAGGCCCAAAACTGGATAGTACAGCGATTTGACCCGTGGAACTACAAAACCAAACTGGGATGTCGGGCCTACACTAGACTATTTTCAACAGATATATTTTTGTGTCACAACAGTCAGGAGACACTACTGTTTTTCTTTACGGAAAAAACTACCAAAAGCTGAACAATAGAGACTTTTTACCGTGGGATGGCAAAACCACAGTTATTGTTTACTGGGGTATACCACACTTTTTTAAATAGAGATATTTGCGGCTGAACAGTGAGCGACACACTCAAACTGATTTTTTTATAGATAACAAAGGCCCAAAACTGGATAGTACAGCGATTTGACCTGTGGAACTGCGAAACCACACTGGGATGTCAGGCCTACATAAGACTATTTTCAACAGATCTAGTTTTGCGTCGCAACAGTCAGGAGACACTCCTGTTATTCTTTACGGAAAAAACTACCAAAAGCTGAATAATAGAGATTTTTTACCGTGGGATGGCAAAACCACAGTTATTGTTTACTGGGGTATACCACACTTTTTTAAATAGAGATATTTGCGGCTGAACAGTGAGCGACACACTCAAGCTGCTTTTTTTTTAGATACCAAAGGCCCAAAACTGGATAGTACAGCGATTTGACCCGTGGAACTGCGAAACCACACTGGGATGTCGGGCATACACAAGACTATTTTCAACAGATATATTTTTGTGTCACAACAGTCAGGAGACACTACTGTTTTTCTTTACGGAAAAAACTACCAAAAGCTGAATAAGAGAGATTTTTTACCGTGGGATGGCAAAACCACAGTTATTGTTTACTGGGGTATACCACACTTTTTTAAATTGAGATATTTGCGGCTGAACAGTGAGCGACACACTCAAACTGCTTTTTTTTTAGATACCAAAGGCCCAAAACTGGATAGTACAGCGATTTGACCCGTGGAACTGCGAAACCACACTGGGATGTCGGGCCTACACAAGACTATTTTCAACAGATATATATTTGTGTCACAACAGTCAGGAGACACTACTGTTTTTCTTTATGGAAAAAACTACCAAAAGCTGAATAATAGAGATTTTTTACCGTGGGATGACAAAACCACAGTTATTGTTTACTGGGGTATACCAAACTTTTTAAATAGAGATATTTGCGGCTGAAGAGTGAGCGACACACTCAAACTGCTTTTTTTTTAGATACCAAAGGCCCAAAACTGGATAGTACAGCGATTTGACCCATGAAACTACAAAACCAAACTGGGATGTCGGGCCTACACAAGACTATTTTCAACAGATATATTTTTGTGTCACAACAGTCAGGAGACACTACTGTTTTTCTTTACGGAAAAAACTACCAATAGCTGAATAATAGAGATTTTTTACCGTGGGATGGCAAAACCACAGTTATTGTTTACTGGGGTATACCACACTTTTTTAAATAGAGATATTTGCGGCTGAAGAGTGAGCGACACACTCAAACTGCTTTTTTTTTAGATACCAAAGGCCCAAAACTGGATAGTACAGCGATTTGACCCGTGGAACTACAAAACCAAACTGGGATGTCGGGCCTACACAAGACTATTTTCAACAGATATATTTTTGTGTCACAACAGTCAGGAGACACTACTGTTTTTCTTTACGGAAAAAACTACCAAAAGCTGAATAATAGAGATTTTTTACCGTGGGATGGCAAAACCACAGTTATTGTTTACTGGGGTATACCACACTTTTTTAAATAGAGATATTTGCGGCTGAACAGTGAGCGACACACTCAAACTGCTTTTTTTTTAGATACCAAAGGCCCAAAACTGGATAGTACAGCGATTTGACCCGTGGAACTGCGAAACCACACTGGGATGTGGGGCCTACACAAGACTATTTTCAACAGATATATTTTTGTGTCACAACAGTCAGGAGACACTACTGTTTTTCTTTACGGAAAAAACTACCAAAAGCTGAATAATAGAGATTTTTTACCGTGGGATGGCAAAACCACAGTTATTGTTTACTGGGGCATACCATACTTTTTTAAATAGAGATATTTGCGGCTGAACAGTGAGCGACACACTCAAACTGCTTTTTTTTTAGATACCAAAGGCCCAAAACTGGATAGTACAGCGATTTGACCCGTGGAACTACAAAACCAAACTGGGATGTCGGGCCTACACTAGACTATTTTCAACAGATATATTTTTGTGTCACAACAGTCAGGAGACACTACTGTTTTTCTTTACGGAAAAAACTACCAAAAGCTGAACAATAGAGACTTTTTACCGTGGGATGGCAAAACCACAGTTATTGTTTACTGGGGTATACCACACTTTTTTAAATAGAGATATTTGCGGCTGAACAGTGAGCGACACACTCAAACTGCTTTTTTTATAGATAACAAAGGCCCAAAACTGGATAGTACAGCGATTTGACCTGTGGAACTGCGAAACCACACTGGGATGTCGGGCCTACATAAGACTATTTTCAACAGATCTAGTTTTGTGTCGCAACAGTCAGGAGACACTCCTGTTATTCTTTACGGAAAAAACTACCAAAAGCTGAATAATAGAGATTTTTTACCGTGGGATGGCAAAACCACAGTTATTGTTTACTGGGGTATACCACACTTTTTTAAATAGAGATATTTGCGGCTGAACAGTGAGCGACACACTCAAGCTGCTTTTTTTTTAGATACCAAAGGCCCAAAACTGGATAGTACAGCGATTTGACCCGTGGAACTGCGAAACCACACTGGGATGTCGGGCATACACAAGACTATTTTCAACAGATATATTTTTGTGTCACAACAGTCAGGAGACACTACTGTTTTTCTTTACGGAAAAAACTACCAAAAGCTGAATAATAGAGATTTTTTACCGTGGGATGGCAAAACCACAGTTATTGTTTACTGGGGTATACCACACTTTTTTAAATTGAGATATTTGCGGCTGAACAGTGAGCGACACACTCAAACTGCTTTTTTTTTAGATACCAAAGGCCCAAAACTGGATAGTACAGCGATTTGACCCGTGGAACTGCGAAACCACACTGGGATGTCGGGCCTACACAAGACTATTTTCAACAGATATATATTTGTGTCACAACAGTCAGGAGACACTACTGTTTTTCTTTATGGAAAAAACTGCCAAAAGCTGAATAATAGAGATTTTTTACCGTGGGATGACAAAACCACAGTTATTGTTTACTGGGGTATACCAAACTTTTTAAATAGAGATATTTGCGGCTGAAGAGTGAGCGACACACTCAAACTGCTTTTTTTTTAGATACCAAAGGCCCAAAACTGGATAGTACAGCGATTTGACCCGTGAAACTACAAAACCAAACTGGGATGTCGGGCCTACACAAGACTATTTTCAACAGATATATTTTTGTGTCACAACAGTCAGGAGACACTACTGTTTTTCTTTACGGAAAAAACTACCAATAGCTGAATAATAGAGATTTTTTATCGTGGGATGGCAAAACCACAGTTATTGTTTACTGGGGTATACCACACTTTTTTAAATAGAGATATTTGCGGCTGAACAGTGAGCGACACACTCAAACTGCTTTTTTTTTAGATACCAAAGGCCCAAAACTGGATAGTACAGCGATTTGACCCGTGGAACTACAAAACCAAACTGGGATGTCGGGCCTACACAAGACTATTTTCAACAGATATATTTTTGTGTCACAACAGTCAGGAGACACTACTGTTTTTCTTTACGGAAAAAAGTACCAAAAGCTGAACAATAGAGATTTTTTACCGTGGGATGGCAAAACCACAGTTATTGTTTACTGGGGTATACCACACTTTTTTAAATAGAGATATTTGCGGCTGAACAGTGAGAGACACACTCAAACTGCTTTTTTTATAGATAACAAAGGCCCAAAACTGGATAGTACAGCGATTTGACCTGTGGAACTACGAAACCACACTGGGATGTCGGGCCTACACAAGACTATTTTCAACAGATATATTTTTGTGTCACAACAGTCAGGAGACACTACTGTTTTTCTTTATGGAAAAAACTACCAAAAGCTGAATAATAGAGATTTTTTACCGTTGGATGGCAAAACCACAGTTATTGTTTACTGGGGCATACCACACATTTTTAAATAGAGATATTTGCGGCTGAACAGTGAGCGACACACTCAAACTGCTTTTTTTTAGATACCAAAGGCCCAAAACTGGATAGTACAGCGATTTGACCCGTGGAACTGCGAAACCACACTGGGATGTCGGGCCTACACAAGACTATTTTCAACAGATATAGTTTTGTGTCGCAACAGTCAGGAGACACTCTTGTTATTCTTTACGGAAAAAACTACCAAAAGCTGAATAATAGAGATTTTTTACCGTGGGATGGCAAAACCACAGTTATTGTTTACTGGGGTATACCACACTTTTTTAAATAGAGATATTTGTGGCTGAACAGTGAGCGACACACTCAAGCTGCTTTTTTTTTAGATACCAAAGGCCCAAAACTGGATAGTACAGCGATTTGACCCGTGGAACTGCGAAACCACACTGGGATGTCGGGCCTACACAAGACTATTTTCAACAGATATATTTTTGTGTCACAACAGTCAGGAGACACTACTGTTTTTCTTTACGGAAAAAACTACCGAAAGCTGAATAATAGAGATTTTTTACCGTGGGATGGCAAAACCACAGTTATTGTTTACTGGGGTATACCACACTTTTTTAAATTGAGATATTTGCGGCTGAACAGTGAGCGACACACTCAAACTGCTTTTTTTTTAGATACCAAAGGCCCAAAACTGGATAATACAGCGATTTGACCCGTGGAACTGCGAAACCACACTGGGATGTCGGGCCTACACAAAACTATTTTCAACAGATATATTTGTGTCACAACAGTCAGGAGACACTACAGTCTTTCTTTACGGAAAAAACTACCAAAAGCTGAACAATAGAGATTTTTTACCATCGGATGGCAAAACCACAGTTATTGTTTACTGGGGTATACCACACTTTTTTAAATAGAGATATTTGCGGCTGAACAGTGAGCAACACACTCAAACTGCTTTTTTTTTAGATACCAAAGGCCCAAAACTGGATAATACAGCGATTTGACCCGTGGAACTGCGAAACCACACTGGGATGTCGGGCCTACACAAAACTATTTTCAACAGATATATTTGTGTCACAACAGTCAGGAGACACTACTGTCTTTCTTTACGGAAAAAACTACCAAAAGCTGAACAATAGAGATTTTTTACCATGGGATGGCAAAACCACAGTTATTGTTTACTGGGGTATACCACACTTTTTTAAATAGAGATATTTGCGGCTGAACAGTGAGCGACACACTCAAACTGCTTTTTTTTTAGATACCAAAGGCCCAAAACTGGATAGTACAGCGATTTGACCCGTGGAACTGCGAAACCACACTTGGATGTCGAGCCTACACAAGACTATTTTCAACAGATATATTTTTGTGTCACAAAAGTCAGGAGACACTACTGTTTTTCTTTACATAAAAAGCTACCAAAAGCTGAATAATAGAGATTTTTTACCGTGGGATGGCAAAACCACAGTTATTGTTTACTGGTGTATACCACACTTTTTTAAATAGAGATATTTGCGGCTGAACAGTGAGCGACACACTCAAACTCCTTTTTTTTTAGATACCAAAGGCCCAAAACTGGATAGTACAGCGATTTGACCCGTGGAACTGCGAAACCACACTGGGATGTCGGGCCTACACAAGACTGTTTTCAACAGATATATTTTTGTGTCACAACCTTCAGGAGACACTACTGTTCTTCTTTACGGAAAAAACTACCAAAAGCTGAATAATAGAGTTTTTTTACCACGGGATGGCAAAACCACAGTTATTGTTTACTGGGGTATACCACACTTTTTTAAATAGAGATATTTGCGGCTGAACAGTGAGCGACACACTCAAACTGCTTTTTTTTTAGATACCAAAGGCCCAAAACTGGATAGTACAGCGATTTGACCAGTGAAACTACAAAACCAAACTGGGATGTCGGGCCTACACAAGACTATTTTCAACAGATATATTTTTGTGTCACAACAGTCAGGAGACACTACTGTTTTTCTTTACGGAAAAAACTACTAATAGCTGAATAATAGAGATTTTTTACCGTGGGATGGCAAAACCACAGTTATTGTTTACTGGGGTATACCACACTTTTTTAAATAGAGATATTTGCGGCTGAACAGTGAGCGACACACTCAAACTGCTTTTTTTTTAGATACCAAAGGCCCAAAACTGGATAGTACAGCGATTTGACCCGTGGAACTGCGAAACCACACTGGGATGTGGGGCCTACACAAGACTATTTTCAACAGATATATTTTTGTGTCACAACAGTCAGGAGACACTACTGCTTTTCTTTACGGAAAAAAATACCAAAAGCTGAATAATAGAGATTTTTTACCGTGGGATGGCAAAACCACAGTTATTGTTTACTGGGGTATACCACACTTTTTTAAATAGAGATATTTGCGGCTGAACAGTGAGCGACACACTCAAACTGCTTTTTTTTTAGATAACAAAGGCCCAAAACTGGATAGTACAGCGATTTGACCTGTGGAACTGCGAAACCACACTGGGATGTCGGGCCTACACAAGACTATTTTCAACAGATATATTTTTGTGTCACAACAGTCAGGAGACACTACTGTTTTTCTTTATGGAAAAAACTGCCAAAAGCTGAATAATAGAGATTTTTTACCATGGGATGGCAAAACCACAGTTATTGTTTACTGGGGCATACCAAACTTTTTAAATAGAGATATTTGAGGCTGTACAGTGAGCGACACACTCAAACGGCTTTTTTTTTAGATACCAAAGGCCCAAAACTGGATAGTACAGCGATTTGACCCGTGGAACTGCGAAACCACACTGGGATGTCGGGCCTACACAAGACTATTTTCAACAGTTATATATTTGTGTCACAACAGTCAGGAGACACTACTGTTTTTCTTTACGGAAAAAACTACCAAAAGCTGAATAATAGAGATTTTTTACCGTGGGATGGCAAAATCACAGTTATTGTTTACTGGGGTATACCACACTTTTTTAAATAGAGATATTTGCGGCTGAACAGTGAGCGACACACTCAAACTGCTTTTTTTTTAGATACCAAAGGCCCAAAACTGGATAGTACAGCGATTTGACCCGTGGAACTGCGAAACCACACTGGGATGTCGGGCCTACACAAGACTATTTTCAACAGATATATTTTTGTGTCACAACATTCAGGAGTAGAGATAAGCGTTGTTCTACTCGAACTGTTCGCCAATCTCAAATTCGAGCTGTTTTGGGCGGTGTTCGAGCCGGTCGGCGAACACGAACAATTTGAGAAAAATTCGGCTGTTCGAGGTTATGTTCGATAACTGTTCATGCACCAAAATCATAACTGGATTTTTTCTCAGTAATGATGAAAATTAATGTTAATACGCAGTTTGAGTGTACAGCGGGGCGGGGGGAGGGGCAGGGGATGGATCTCTGCAGGAACAATGAAGATCTCCATTTTTTTTTCTCTTTCCCGCATTTGCAGTGGGGAGGTGCAATCTGTCAGCCTATCAGCAGCGCACACACGGAGCGAAGTGCTTTTTTTCACACAAGCAAGGGCATGTGTGATTGGCAGTGTATGTCACATGTCCTTGCCCTATAAGACCAAGCCATTTTCCCCGTCGCCACCATTTTCTCACTGCTGCAGCTGCGTGTTAGACGGCACCGCTGTTGCTGTGTGCGCTATACCTTGTTAATTTCAAGCCAATTTTCGCACAAATATACAGATAGCTTGGGAGTAGGGAATAGTTGTGATTGCAGTCCTTTTAAGGACTAGGTTACAGCATTTCCTACGACTTTTATCAGGCAGGTCTGTGCTCTTAAATAGATAGATTGTGGGAGTAAAGACTAATTGTAATTGGAGTCCTTTTCAGGACTAGGTTACATCAGTTCCTATCAGTTTTTGCCAGGCAGGTCTGTGCCAGTGCTGTGCAAGTTTTTTTCACAGCATTTGGCTGAATATAGCAAAGCTAATCCTTTTTGGCCTATTGCAGAGTGTGTTAGTCAGTGGAGTAGCCTATCTGTGTTGCAAGATATACCACCTGTGTATAGAATACCAATTTTTTTACTGCACCTAGTGAAGTAAAATCTTTTGGGCATAGCATCATTCTATTAGTCCATCTATACTGACCTCCATCAGGTTGCAAATTAAAAATAATTTTTTTCTGCATCTAGCTCTGAAAAAATATTTGGGCTTCTAGCAGTGTGTGGGACTTGGTCTATTAGTCCATCTATACTGACCTCCATCAGGTTGCAAATTAAAAATAATTTTTTTCTTCATTTATCTCTGAAAAAATATTTGGGCTTCTAGCAGCGTGTGGGACTTGTTCTATTAGTCCATCTATACTGACCTCCATCAGGTTGCAAATTAAAAATAATTTTTTTCTTCATTTATCTCTGAAAAAATATTTGGGCTTCTAGCAGTGTGTGGGACTTGTTCTATTAGTCCTTCTATACTGACCTCCAGCAGGTTGCAAATTGAATATAAGTTTTTTCTGCATCTAGCTCTGAAAAAATATTTGGACTTCTAGCGGTGTGTGGGACTTGGTCTATTAGTCCATCTATACTGACCTCCATCAGGTTGCAAATTAAAAATAATTTTTTTCTGCATCTAGCTCTGAAAAAATATTTGGGCTTCTAGCGGTGTGTGGGACTTGGTCTATTAGTCCATCTATACTGACCTCCATCAGGTTGCAAATTAAAAATAATTTTTTTCTGCATCTAGCTCTGAAAAAATATTTGGGCTTCTAGCAGTGTGTGGGACTTGGTCTATTAGTCCATCTATACTGACCTCCATCAGGTTGCAAATTGAATAAAAAAATTTTCTGCATCTAGCTCTGAAAAAATATTTGGGCTTCTAGCGGTGTGTGGGACTTGGTCTATTAGTCCATCTATACTGACCTCCATCAGGTTGCAAATTAAAAATAATTTTTTTCTGCATCTAACCCAGCCAATAGTTTTGGCCTAATACCACAGTTTGGCCACTCAGCTCTGCTCGGTTACCATCCATTGTTTTTTTGTGCAAACAACTCCAGAGTTGTGAATTAGTTAACCACCAAAATGAGTGGAAAAAGGCCTGCTGCTGGTGGAAAGGGGAATAGGCGTGTTGGGAAGGGGAAAAAAGGTTGTGTCCGTGGGGTAGGTGCAGAAGAAAGACCATCTTCCAGCCAAACTAAAATGTCTACTTCTTTTAGCGGACAATGTGATAAGATCCCTTTCTTACGGCCACGCCAATCGCTACAAATTCCAGATGAGGCACAAAAACAGCAGGTGCTTCAACGGATATCAAGTGCTCCTTTAAGTGGGCTCTCCTCCACATCAACTTCAACATCACAAATACTCCAGTCCTCAAAGGTGTCACCCAAATCGCACTTGCTTCCTCACAGCTCCCAAATCTCCAGCTGCCCGTCTGAGTATGAGGTAGAACAGATGATTGAATCTGCAGAGCTGTTTACTCATACTATAGCCTGGGAATCAGAGGTCGACTCCAGCGCTTCTGTGAATCCAGACGAGGAAATGATCTGCACTGATGCCCAGAATCTTTATGAGTCGGATCCAGGACCAGACGCAGAAGGTTCTGACCATAATGTAGACCCTCATTCCCAAACTGTAACTCCTGTTGGTGGAGACAATGAGGAAGACGATGATAAGACTCAAATACCTGATTGGAGCGACAACTTTAGTTTTTTGTCAGGGCAGGAACAGGTTGGCTCTGAGGACGACGGGTGTGATAACGCACAGGGTGATGATGATGAGGTCGGAGATCCCACTTACTGTCAACCCACAGTCAGCCAAGAGATGAGGTCAGCAGAGGAGGTTGAGGAAGATGCTAGTGACGACGAGGTCAGGTTGCGCCTTCCTGGACAGAGACGTAGTACTGGAAGCACGTCAACAACTGCATCCTCAAACACAACTCTGCCTCTCACCACAAGTCGTGGTGGCTCTTCAGGTCGCATGGGTGCTAAGCCTTGCATAGCCTGGGCATTTTTTCAGATCGATAAAGATGACCCAACTCGTGTTATCTGTAACATTTGTCAGCAAAAGCTAAGTAGAGGCCAAAAAATACATAGTTTGAGTACTTCATGCATGAACCGGCACATGGACATGAAGCATAAGTTGCAGTGGGAAGCTCAGTGTGCTACAATGCGGCCTAGCCGGCCGGGCCAACCACCGTCTGCCATATCTTGTGCATCCGCGGCCTCTTCATCCTCTGTGACTGGGGGGACAGCAGTCACACCTGTTTTGGGGAGCAGACCTGCCACCTCTTTACCCGCAACAGCCAGCGTGATTGGCAGGTCATCATTTTCTTTGGAGGTGGTAACACCAGCTGGTCTTGAGCGCTGTCCGACATCGATAGCACCACCTTTGGATCAAGGCAACCTAACATGTCCGCCTGCATCTTCCTCACAGACCGGCAGTTTGCCGGGGACACCCTTATCAACCCCGTCTAAGCACAATAGCCAGCCCTCGGTCCCTCAGATGTGGACAAGTAAAACACCATTTCCTCCTAGCCATGAGAAAGCTAAGAGGTTGAATTTCACCATCTGCAAGCTCTTGGCTACAGAAATGCTGCCTTTCCGCCTGGTGGACACAGAGGATTTTCGAGACCTTATGTCCGTCGCAGTGCCCCAGTACCAGATGCCCAGTCGGCACTACTTCTCAAAGAAAGGTGTGCCTGCGCTCCACCAGCATGTCGCACACAACATCACCGCTTCTTTGAGAAACTCTGTGTGTGACAGGGTGCATTTCACCACAGACACTTGGACGAGTAGGCATGGACAGGGGCGTTACATGTCGCTGACTGGGCACTGGGTAACTATGGTGACAGCAGGACAAGGGGCTGCTGTCCAAGTCTTGCCGTCCCCACGAGTTTTGCGTCAATCCTCTTTATGTCAAAGTTCCTCCACTGCTTCTGCCTCCTCAACCTCCTCTCGGTCTTCCACCTGCACCCAAAGCCTGTCTGGTCATGCCACAAGCTTTCTAACTGCGCAGAAGGGATCCTGCACACCTCCTTACTATGCTGGCAGTAGGGCTCAACGTCATCAGGCGGTTTTTACATTGAAATGTCTGGGAAATGTGAGTCACACAGCTGAGGAGTTGTGGTCAGCTCTGGAGAACCAATTTCATGAATGGTTGTCTCCACTGGACCTGAAACCAGGGAAGGCCGTGTGCGACAATGCTGCAAACCTGGGTGCGGCCCTTCGCCGGGGCAATGTCACACACGTGCCTTGTATGGCTCACGTGTTGAAGCTGGTTGTCCAGCAATTTTTAGCCCACTATCCCAGACTAGATGGCCTTCTGCAGAGGGCACGGTCGCTGTGTGCTCACTTCCGCCGTTCGCATCCCGCAGCTCAGCGACTTACATCTCTACAGAAGTCGTTGGGCCTGCCACTTCACCGGCTAAAATGCGATGTGCCTACCCGGTGGAATTCAACTCTGCACATGTTGCAGCGACTGTGGCAGCACCGACAAGCCCTGGTGCAATACGTTCTGACGTATAGCCTGGGCCAACGAGATTCAGAGGTGGGGCAAATCACGCTGGAGGAGTGGTCTCAGATCAGGAACCTATGCACCCTTCTGCACAGTTTTGAAATGGCGACGAAGATGTTTAGTGCTGACGATGCCATTATCAGCATGACTATTCCGGTGATTTACATGCTGGAGCACATGTTAAACAGAATTCGGAGTCAGGTGGTGGCACAAGAGGAGGTGGAGGAAGTAGAGGAGGAGGAGTTGTATGCGGAAGGGCTAACATCTGCAAGGTCCAGACGGTCGGCAGCACCAAGGCGGCAGGCATGTGAGGGTGGGGGAAATGATTTTACCAGGGCGCATGGTAGCAGCCAAACTAGTGAGGAAGGTGCAGGAGCCCAGGAAGAAGTGGAGGACGAACTGATGGAAGACTCATCAGATGAGGGAGACCTTGATCACATTTCTGTTGTGCGAGGTTGGGGGGAGAGGACAGAGGAAGGAAGCATGATTGTTACCTCGCCACCAACACAACAGGGACTCGGTGCTCCTGGATGCGCAACACACATGAGTGCCTTCTTGCTGCACTACCTGCAACATGACCCTCGAATTGTGAGAATTAGAAATAATCCTGACTACTGGGTTGCCACACTGTTAGATCCCCGGTACAAAAGTAAATTTGCAGAAATTATTCCTGCCATAGAAAGGGATGCACGCATGCAGGAGTATCAGCAGAGACTGTTGCAGAATCTTACATGTGCTTTTCCACAAAATACCAGTGGTGCACGTAGTGAATCTCACAGTTCCAACTTGCCAACCGTGGGACCGTCAAGTGTTCAGCACTCAAACCGTAACAGAACCACAGTATCTGCTGGTAACATCAATTTTGCGGAATCATTTCACCACTTTTTTAGCCCATCCTTTGCAAGGCCACAGGAGACAAGAAGTCTGACACATAGTCAACGCCTAGAGACGATGGTACAGGAGTATCTCCAAGTAAACATTGAAGCCACGACTGTGTCACTGGACCCTTGCTCTTTTTGGGCTTCCAATCTGGATAAATGACCGGAGCTAGCCACTTACGCCTTGGAGATCTTGTCATGCCCCGCAGCCAGCGTTCTGTCTGAACGTGTGTTCAGCGCTGCTGGTGGTGTGCTGACAGATAAGCGCACGCGGCTCTCCACTGATAATGTAGACAGACTCACGTTCATAAAGATGAACAAATCATGGATCCGAAACGACTTTTCTACCCCTGTGTCATCCTGGGGAGAGTAAAAGCTTGATGATTGGTTAAAATCACCCTACCAACCATTTTAAGCTTTCAAATTACTAATCATGTTTATCTGTATCTTGACTGGAAAATAATTTGGGCTTTGTAGCAGTGTGCAGCACTGATCCTATTAGGCCATCTATATTAAGCTTCACCAGATTTAAAATTAAAAATAATTTTTAGCTGCATCTAGCCCGGAAAATAATTTTGGGGCTCCGAGATGCGCAAGACACATAAGTGCCTTCTTGCTGCACTACCTGCAGCATGACCCTCATATTGTCAGAATTCGAAGTAATCATGACTACTGGGTTGCCACACTCTTAGATCCCCCAAACTTTTCGATCAACCTTTTCATTTTAATAAAGACCAAAAAAATGGTCATTTTTGAAATTATAAGCATTAGCAGGTTGTTAGAAACTGAAATCAAACAGTTTTCAACTCAAAACTTTATTCTAGGTGATGTTACATTTTCACATAGGACCCCTTGTTCGAAAGGAGCTTCTGAACTCTCTCGTCCATTGAATTTGTCAGGTTTTGGATGGTTTCTGCTTCAATTGTTTTGCATGAGGACAGAATACCCTCCCAGAGCTGTTGCTTAGATGTGAACTGCCTCCCGCCATCATAGACACTCCTTTTAATGATGCTCCAAAGGTTCTGAATGGGGTAGAGGTCAGGGGAGCATGGGGGTCACACCATAAGTTTGTCCCCTTTTATGCCCATATCAGCCAGAGATGCAGATGTTTTATGTGCAGCATGAGATGGTGCATTATCATGCAGAAAAATGATCTTGCTGTGAAATACACGGTTCTTCTTCTTGAACCATGGCAGGAAGTGCTGTTTGAGAAAATCCACATACATTATGGAGTTCATCTTTAGCGCCTTCAGGGATCCTAAAGGGGCCGACAATCTCTCTCCCCATGATTCCAGCCCAAAACATTACTCCACCTCCTCCTTGTTGGCGCTGTAGCCGTGTTTGCGTGGGGTGTCCATCAACCAGCCATCCTCCACTCCATTCATCTGGACCATCGAGCGCTGCACGGCACTCATCCGTGAACAAAACAGTTTTGAAATCAGTCTTCATGTAATGTTTGGCCCACTGGAGCCGTTTCTGCTTGTGTGAAGTGGATAGAGGAGGTCGACAGGATGGCGTATGCACAGCTGCAAACCTCTGAAGGACCCTGCATCTTGTTGTTCGGGGGACGTTGGAGGCACAAGCAGCTTCAAAAACTTGTCTGCTGCTATGACAAGGCTTTTTTGCCGCTGCTCTTTCAACCTGACGTAATTGCCTGTAGGAAAGAGTCCTCAATTTGCCCTTATCAGCACGCACACGTGTGTACTGTGAATCAGCTACATACTTCTTGATTGCCAAGACACTTCATCCTGATCATCGCACAATGTTGATTGTAGTCATGCCTTGACCTAAACACTCCACAATTTGTTGCTTCTCAGCAGCCGACACATCCTTTTTCTTTCCCATTTTGGCAGAAAATGTAGGCTGCTTAATAATGTGAGAGAGCCTTCTTAAGTAGTCTTGCCTTTCATTGGACACACCTGCCAAACTAATTAGCACAGGTGTCTGCAATTGCTTACAGTGATATAAAGAGCCCTGACACACATCACCATCAATGAGTTTAACTGACAAACAAACAAATTCTTCCCTTATCACTCCTAAACACTTTTTGCATAATAATTTGGAACGCGGTGTACATGTGCTTTTCCACAAAACACCAGTGGTTCACGTAGTGAATCTTACAGTTCTAACTTGCCAACCGTGGTCTGTATGGAATTGTTAAATAAAGGGCCCAAAATTAAGATAACATAGATGGGAGAGGTCTCTATGAATAGGAATTCCTAAGTATTTGATACACTGTGAGGGCCAGGCAAAAGGAAAGTTGGACTGGATGGAATCCTATATGGATTTAGGGAGGGAGACATCGAGGGCCTCAGACTTCGCTGCATTGATTTTAAAATTTTACCATGTAACAAAGTGATCTATTTCAGCCATAACAGCAGGGATGGATATATGTGATTGAGTGATATATACTAGGACATCATCAGCAAATAGAGAGCACTTGTACTCGGTGCCTCCCACCTCAATCCACCTAATATTGGGGTTATGGCGAATTGATGAGAGCAGGTGCTCCGTCACTAGGATGTATAAGAGAGGGGACAGAGGACATCCCTGCCTTGTCCCATTGCTGATTGTGAAAGGTGATGAAAATGTTCTGACGCACCCCCTGGGCCTTGGGACACCCGGAGCCGGACCCTTTTTGGTGGATGCTGGTGGTTGTAGTCTTCGTGGCGGCGATCCGGTTCCGTGGCTCAGGGCGGTCAAACCAGTGGCGGAACTATTTATGTGGTTTTGATGTTTAAATGTCCGACTACGCCACCCGTGGATTGCGGTCAGAGTGAACCGCCGCTACAGGGCAGACCGCTAAGGCTGGTGTTGTGGGTGCAGCAGAGCGTAGCATAACTCCCCACGGGAGGAGTATAGCCTCAGGGCAGTGTATGCGGAGGATGGGGGTGATGGTGCAGGGCAGCAGCAGTAACGACACGGAGTCAGTGATGCAGTTCAGGGCCTTTACTCACAGTTCTTATTATCCAGACCACGTCTGCAGGTAACGGCTGCCCACGTCGTACTGTGCTCACCAGGTGAGGGGCTCAGACAACTCCCAGATAACTTTGGAGCGCTTCACAGGACCCCCTTTGTGTGTCCTTTGTCTGGCCTTTCTTACCAACACTTCTGTCCGGCTGCCTCGGGCCTCCTCTTGGTAAACTTGGCGCCAGTTTCCCTGACCCTATGTGGTGCCTTCCTAGCGGGTGGAGCAAGGGGCTGCGCCACATAAAATGTCAGAGCCTCCGGTTTCTAGCTGAGGGTCGTTTCCTGCCTCCACTAGTTCGGGGACCGGTCTCCCCCTTTGGCCTGACCCCTCCACGCAGGTGGATTCGGGCGTGCGGTGGCGACTCGCCCGTCCGCACCCCTGGGATCCCTTCATTCCTCGTTCCTGGAGCCTTCTCCGCTCCTCTTCCTTCCTTCTCCCTCTTGCAGGCCTGGGCCTCTGTTACTAGGCCCGCCTCCGGAGCAGAGCTCATGCAGAGCCCCTGCTCCCTGCCACTTCTGCTCAGACTTCTCTGCACTGAACTAAGATGGTGCCCACCTTTTATACTCCCTTCTCAATGCACCCAGGAACTGCTTCCTCCCTGCTCCTGCACTGCAGGGTTCCCCTTCCTCAGTGTTCCCTCCCCCCACTCCAGCCAGGGACAGGGACTGTCGTGCCCATCTCAGGGGCATATTGGTCGCCCTGCCCCACGGCAATGTGGTGTAATGCATGCAGGTGTCGGGTCCTGATCCACACTCCATCCTTATCTGAGAGTGAGATATCACACCTCTGGGTGAGGTGCAATACGTCTGTAGCAACCGAGCCCTCTGTGCTACAGTTCCATTTATCTTCAGCCTAGGTGACGTATTGTGATACAGGGCCGTGATTTTGGCTATAAAAGGGTCCCCTAGACCCCTACCCCAAGCTTTTTAAGAGAATCATATATGGCGTGCCAGGAGACTCTATGGAATGCTTTCTCAGCATCCAACGAGAGTATCTACTTACAAATTTTTAACTGCATCTAGCCCAGGAAATACTTTGTGCCTAGTAGCAGTGTCTGCTAGTCAGCGGATTATCCCGGCTGTTAAGCAAGCTACACCACCTGTAGTTTGGACACTTAATTTTTTCAAAGGAAATGCTTCGGGACCACGGGATACTCAGTGAAGAGCATCAGGAGGCACCCCAAGGCATAGGGGCTGGGACTGGCACTAGGATGCCTTGCGGTGGACAGCCGAGCTCGATCCTTATAAAAGCTTTTTAACTGCAGCAGCTTTAGTGGACGCTACTGGAGCTGGAATTACGCGGCTGCTGGCATGAGACTTGCCCTCCAATAGATCCTTGTAAATGGATTTAAAGTGTATTCATTCAAATTAGAGGGACAATTTAAATTAAAAAGCTTAGAGCTGCCTCCACCACAGGGGGGCTCTCTCGACCCACCAGCGGACAGGCACCAGTATTGGGTGAGGGGGGCTGGCCGTCAGGGTTCACCGCGGCTCTGGCACAAACCCGGCGACACGGAGGTGGCACGGGCAGGAGCGGACTGGCCATCTCGGCTTCTCACTTTTTGGATTTTAGAAGGGCATGACATGCCTATATCTGTGTCTCCCCCTCCTTTTACTCCTCCACCTCTTTTCTTTTCGCATGACTATATGTACTTGTCACTTTTCCATGTGTTAGTTGTGTCTTCTGAGCAGTTTGTCAGCTTTTGGACACCTTTGAAGGTGTTTTCTATGTGTTTCTATGTGTTTTTGTTTGCCTGCCATTGGTTTTAACGGTGTTCGAAGGTGTTCGACGAACAGTTCGACGAACAGTTCGGCGAACACACGGGTGTTCGACGAACCGAACCGAACTCGAACACTACGGGGGTGGCTCAACACTAGTCAGGAGACACTACTGTTTTTCTTTATGGAAAAAAATACCAAAAGCTGAATAATAGAGATTTTTTACCGTGGGATGGCAAAACCACAGTTATTGTTTACTGGGGTATACCACACTTTTTTAAAATAGAGATATTTGCGGCTGAACAGTGAGAGACACACTCAAACTGCTTTTTTTTTAGATAACAAAGGCCCAAAACTGGATAGTACAGCGATTTGACCCGTGGAACTGCGAAACCACACTGGGATGATGGGCCTACACAAGATTATTTTCAACAGATATATTTTTGTGTCACAACAGTCAGGAGACAATACTGTTTTTCTTTATGGAAAAAACTACCAAAAGCTGAATAATAGAGATTTTTTACCGTGGGATGGCAAAACCACAGATATTGTTTACTGGGGCATACCACACTTTTTTAAATAGAGATATTTGAGGCTGAACAGTGAGCGACACACTCAAACTGCTTTTTTTTTAGATACCAAAGGCCCAAAACTGGATAGTACAGCGATTTGACCCGTGGAACTGCGAAACCACACTGGGATGTCGGGCCTACACAAGACTATTTTCAACAGTTATATATTTGTGTCACAACAGTCAGGAGACACTACTGTTTTTCTTTACGGAAAAAACTACCAAAAGCTGAATAATAGAGATTTTTTACCGTGGGATGGCAAAATCACAGTTATTGTTTACTGGGGTATACCACACTTTTTTAAATAGAGATATTTGCGGCTGAACAGTGAGCGACACACTCAAACTGCTTTTTTTTTAGATACCAAAGGCCCAAAACTGGATAGTACAGCGATTTGACCCGTGGAACTGCGAAACCACACTGGGATGTCGGGCCTACACAAGACTATTTTCAACAGATATATTTTTGTGTCACAACATTCAGGAGACACTACTGTTTTTCTTTACGGAAAAAACTACCAAAAGCTGAATAATAGAGATTTTTTACCGTGGGATGGCAAAATCACAGTTATTGTTTACTGGGGTATACCACACTTTTTTAAATAGAGATATTTGCGGCTGAACAGTGAGCGACACACTCAAACTGCTTTTTTTTTAGATACCAAAGGCCCAAAACTGGATAGTACAGCGATTTGACCCGTGGAACTGCGAAACCACACTGGGATGTCGGGCCTACACAAGACTATTTTCAACAGATATATTTTTGTGTCACAACAGTCAGGAGACACTACTGTTTTTCTTTATGGAAAAAAATACCAAAAGCTGAATAATAGAGATTTTTTACCGTGGGATGGCAAAACCACAGTTATTGTTTACTGGGGTATACCACACTTTTTTAAATAGAGATATTTGCGGCTGAACAGTGAGAGACACACTCAAACTGCTTTTTTTTTAGATACCAAAGGCCCAAAACTGGATAGTACAGCGATTTGACCCGTGGAACTGCGAAACCACACGGGGATGATGGGCCTACACAAGATTATTTTCAACAGATATATTTTTGTGTCACAACAGTCAGGGGACACTACTGTTTTTCTTTACGGAAAAAACTACCAAAAGCTGAATAATAGAGATTTTTTACCGTGGGATGGCAAAACCACAGTTATTGTTTACTGGGGTATACCACACTTTTTTAAATTGAGATATTTGCGGCTGAACAGTGAGCGACACACTCAAACTGCTTTTTTTTTAGATACCAAAGGCCCAAAACTGGATAGTACAGCGATTTGACCCGTGGAACTGCGAAACCACACTGGGATGTCGGGCCTACACAAGACTATTTTCAACAGATATATTTTTGTGTCACAACAGTCAGGAGACACTACTGCTTTTCTTTACGGAAAAAACTACCAAAAGCTGAATAATAGAGATTTTTTACCGTGGGATGGCAAAACCACAGTTATTGTTTACTGGGGTATACCACACTTTTTTAAATAGAGATATTTGCGGCTGAACAGTGAGCGACACACTCAAACTGCTTTTTTTTTAGATGCCAAAGACCCAAAACTGGATAGTACAGCGATTTGACCCGTGGAACTCTGAAACCACACTGGGATGTCGGGCCTACACAAGACTATTTTCAACAGATATATTTTTCTGTCACAACAGTCAGGAGACACTACTGTTTTTCTTTACGGAAAAAACTACCAAAAGCTGAATAATAGAGATTTTTTTACCGTGGGATGGCAAAACCACAGTTATTGTTTACTGGGGTATACCACACTTTTTTAAATAGAGATATTTGCGGCTGAACAGTGAGCGACACACTCAAACTGTTTTTTTTTTTAGATACAAATGGCCCAAAATGGATAATACAGAGGTTTGAACCGTGGAAGTGCAAAAGAACACTTCTGTTTTTCTAGCCTACTCCAGACTATTTTCAACAGTTATATTTGTGTCTGAAAAATCAGAGACACACCTTTTTTTTGGGAAGGGGACACACCAAAAGGTTAATAAGACGGGAATTTGTACAGTGTGAAGGAGGAAAAAAAAGGAGGATTTAGATGAAAAAAAAAGGATTTTTCCTGGCCCCCGATACCTGGTGCCAAGTCCAGCAATTTCAGCAACAGGAGCACACAGGACTGTAATGCAGCGTTTGCTGGTATAACCACTGTGTCTCCTATACAGCCTGCCTGCCTGGTATCTGGGATGGATATTAGTCCTGAATAGTGTTGAGCCACCCCCGTAGTGTTCGAGTTCGGTTCGGTTCGTTGGACACCCGTGTGTTCGCCGAACTGTTCGTCGAACTGTTCGTCGAACACCTTCGAACACCGTTAAAACCAATGGCAGGCAAACAAAAACACACAGAAACACATAGAAAACACCTTCAAAGGTGTCCAAAAGCTGACAAACTGCTCAGAAGACACAACTAACACATGGAAAAGTGACAAGTACATATAGTCATGCGAAAAGAAAAGAGGTGGAGGAGTAAAAGGAGGGGGAGACACAGATATAGGCATGTCATGCCCTTCTAAAATCCAAAAAGTGAGAAGCCGACACGTTCAGTCCGCTCCTGCCCGTGCCACCTCCGTGTCACCAGGTTTGTGCCAGAGCCGCGGTGAACCCTGACGGCCAGCCCCTCTCTCCCAATACTGGTGCCTGTCCGCTGGTGGGTCGAGCGAGCCCCCCTGTGGTGGATGCAGCTCTAAGCTTTTTCATTTAAATTGTCTCTCTAATTTGAATGAATACACTTTAAATCCATTTACAAGGATCTATTGGAGGGCAAGTCTCATGCCAGCAGCCGCGTAATTCCAGCTCCAGTGCCTCCTGATGCTCTTCACTGAGTATCCCGTGGTCCCGAAGCATTTCCTTTGAAAAAATTAAGTGTCCAAACTACAGGTGGTGTAACTTGCTTAACAGCTGGGATAATCCGCTGACTAGCAGACACTGCTACTAGGCACAAAGTATTTCCTGGGCTAGATGCAGTTAAAAATTTGTAATTAGATACTCTCGTTGGATGCTGAGAAAGCATTCCATAGAGTCTCCTGGCACGCCATATATGATTCTCTTAATAAGCTTGGGGTAGGGGTCTAGGGGACCCTTTTATAGCCAAAATCACGGCCCTGTATCACAATACGTCACCTAGGCTGAAGATAAATGGAACTGTAGCACCCTGAGGGCTCGGTTGCTACAGAGGTATTGCACCTCACCCAGAGGTGTGATATCTCACTCTCAGGTAAGGATGGAGTGTGGATCAGGACCCGACACCTGCATGCATTACACCACATTGCCGTGAGGCAGGGCGACCAATATGCCTCTGAGATGGGCATGACAGTCCCTGTCCCTGGCTGGAGTGGGGGGAGGGAACACTGAGGAAGGGGAACCCTGTAGTGCAGGAGCAGGGAGGAAGCAGTTCCTGGGTGCATTGAGAAGGGAGTATAAAAGGTGGGCACCATCTTAGTTCAGTGCAGAGAAGTCTGAGCAGAAGTTTCAGGGAGCAGGGGCTCTGCATGAGCTCTGCTCCGGAGGCGGGCCTAGTAACAGAGGACCAGGCCTGGAAGAGGGAGAAGGAAGGAAGAGGAGCGGAGAAGGCTCCAGGAACGAGGAATGAAGGGATCCCAGGGGTGCGGACGGGCGAGTCACCACCGCACGCCCGAATCCACCTGCGTGGAGGGGTCAGGCCAAAGGGGGAGACCGGTCCCCGGAGCTAGTGGAGGCAGGAAACGACGCTCAGCTAGAAACCGGAGGCTGTGACATTTTATGTGGCGCAGCCCCTCGCTACACCCGCTAGGGAGGCAACACATAGGGTCAGGGAAACTGGCGCCAAGTTTACCAAGAGGAGGCCCGAGGCAGCTGGACAGAAGGGTTGGTAAGATAGGCCAGCCAAAGGACACACAAAGGGGGTCCTGTGAAGCGCTCCAAAGTTATCCGGGAGTTGTCTGAGCCCCTCACCTGGTGAGCACAGTACGACGTGGGCAGCCGTTACCTGCAGACGTGGTCTGGATAATAAGAACTGTGAGTAAAGGCCCTGGACTGCATCACTGACTCCGTGTCGTTACTGCTGCTGCCCTGCACCATCACCCCCATCCTCCGCATACACTGCCCTGAGGCTATACTCCTCCCGTGGGGAGTTATGCTACGCTCTGCTGCACCCACAACACCAGCCTCAGTGGTCTGCCCTGCAGCGGCGGTTCACTCTGACTGCAATCCACGGGTGGCGTAGTCGGACATTTAAACATCAAAACCACATAAATAGTTCCACCACAGGTTTGACCACCCTGAGCCACGGAACCGGGTCGCCGCCACGAAGACTACAACCACCAGCATCCACCAAAAAGGGTCCGGCTCCGGGTGTCCCAAGGCCCAGGGGGTGCATCAGAACATTTTCATCACCTTTCACAATCACCAATGGGACAAGGCAGGGATGTCCTCTGTCCCCTCTCTTATACATCCTAGTGACGGAGCACCTGCTCTCATCAATTCGCCATAACCCCAATATTAGGTGGATTGAGGTGGGAGGCACTGAGTACAAGTGCTCTCTATTTGCTGATGATGTCCTAGTATATATCACTCAATCACATATATCTATCCATGCTGTTATGGCTGAAATAGATCACTTTGTTACATGGTCAAATTTTAAAATCAATGCAGCGAAGTCTGAGGCCCTCGATGTCTCCCTCCCCAAATCCATATAGGATTCCATCCAGTCCAACTTTCCCTTTGCCTGGCCCTCACAGGGTATCAAATACTTAGGAATTCCTATTCATAGAGACCTCTCCCATCTATGTTATCTTAATTTTGGGCCCTTTATTGAACAACTCCATACAGACCACGGTTGGCAAGTTAGAACTGTAAGATTCACTACGTGAACCACTGGTGTTTTGTGGAAAAGCACATGTACACTGTGTTCCAAATTATTATGCAAAAAGTGTTTAGGAGTGATAAGGGAAGAATTTCTTTGTTTGTCAGTTAAACTCATTGATGGTGATGTGTGTCAGGGCTCTTTATATCACTGTAAGCAATTGCACCTGTGCTAATTAGTTTGGCAGGTGTGTCCAATGAAAGGCAAGACTACTTAAGAAGGCTGTCTTACATTATTAAGCAACCTACATTTTCTGCCAAAATGGGAAAGAAAAAGGATGTGTCGGCTGCTGAGAAGCAACAAATTGTGGAGTGTTTAGGTCAAGGCATGACTACAATCAACATTGTGCGATGATCAGGATGAAGTGTCTTGGCAATCAAGAAGTATGTAGCTGATTCACAGTACACACGTGTGCGTGCTGATAAGGGCGAATTGAGGACTCTTTCCTACAGGCAATTACGTCAGGTTAAAAGAGCAGCGGCAAAAAAGCCTTGTCATAGCATAGCAGCAGACAAGTTTTTGAAGCTGCTGGTGCCTCCAACGTCCCCCGAACAACAAGATGCAGGGTCCTTCAGAGGTTTGCAGCTGTGCATACGCCATCCTGTCGACCTCCTCTATCCACTTCACACAAGCAGAAACGGCTCCAGTGGGCCAAACATTACATGAAGACTGATTTCAAAACTGTTTAGTTCACGGATGATTGCCGTGCAGCGCTCGATGGTCCAGATGGATGGAGTGGAGGATGGGTGGTTGATGGACACCCCACGCAAACACGGCTACAGCGCCAAAAAGGAGGAGGTGGAGTAATGTTTTGGGCTGGAATCATGGGGAGAGAGATTGTCGGCCCCTTTAGGATCTCTGAAGGCGCTAAAGATGAACTCCATAATGTATGTGGAGTTTCTCAAACAGCACTTCCTGCCATGGTTCAAGAAGAAGAACCGTGTATTTCACAGCAAGATCATTTTTTTGCATGATAATGCACCATCTCATGCTGCACATAAAACATCTGCATCTCTGGCTGATATGGGCATAAAAGGGGACAAACTTATGGTGTGACCCCCATGCTCCCCTGACCTCTACCCCATTCAGAACCTCTGGAGCATCATCAAAAGGAGTGTCTATGATGGCGGGAGGCAGTTCACATCTAAGCTGTTATGCACACGCCCGGGCTAAGCGGCGTGTGCGTGTGATTGGTAGTGATTCCACTGGACCGTGCCGGAGAGTGAATGCCTGGAGGGGCGTGACTAAGTATTCACCCGATCCGACCAGGGTCGCACGACGGCATACGACGCCAGTGCACCAAGGAGGAACCGAGCAGAGGGACCAGGTGCTACTCCAGGACAGACCCCGGACACGGCTGTTGACCCACACAGGGGAATACAGGAACAGGCTGGTAGGCTGGCACACAGACTGGAGGGTATAGGCAGGCACGACTGGTATGCAGGCAGGCGGGTATAGGCAAGCACAGCTAGAGTGCAGACAGGGAGGCACTAGCAGGTAGGAACACAGGCGATAGGACCCAGTACACACCGGGACTCAGGAACAATACAGGCAGAGGGTATAGGCAGGCACGACTGGTATGCAGGCAGGCGGGTATAGGCAAGCACAGCTAGAGTGCAGACAGGGAGGCACTAGCAGGTAGGAACACAGGCGGGATAGGACCCAGTACACACCGGGACTCAGGAACAATACAGGCAGAGGGTTACAGGCAAGCACAGCTAGAGTGCAGACAAGGCTGAGCAGGGAGGACAGCGCTCTGTTCACACGGAACAGACAGGAAGGGAAAGACAGAGCCAGATACTCACACAGTACTTGCAGAGACAACAAGCAGGAGTTAGGTACGAGTTCAGACTCTGCAGAAAAAGGAAGGGAACGGACATAGAGGCAAAACAGGTAAAGGACAGGAGAGAGTTCAGACTGGAACTGAGTGTACGGAGGAGACCGACACTGCAGAGGGATACAGGAGCGGGTCTGGGAATACGGCCCCCAGAGAGGCGGAACGAACAGGCAAGGAGCGTGTTCAGACAGGACAGACCAGACGCAGGAGCGGGTCTAGGAAATCGGCCACTAGAAGGCGGAACGAACAGGCAAGGAGCGTGTTCAGACAGGACAGATCAGACACAGGAGCGGGTCTAGGAAATCGGCCACTAGAAGGCGAGAGGAACAGGCTAGGAGCGTGTTCAGACAGGACAGACAAGAGAACACAGAAAGGAGTCAGTTCAGACACGGGAGCTGATACCGCAAAGCAGGAGACATACAGGACTCAGTTCAGACACGGGAGCTGATACCGCAAAGCAGGAGACATACAGGACTCAGTTCAGACACGGGAGCTGATACCGCAAAGCAGGAGACATACAGGACACAGTTCAGACACGGGAGCTGATACCGCAAAGCAGGAGACATACAGGACTCAGTTCAGACACGGGAACTGATACAAAAAGCAGGAGACAAGAGACGGGACCTGGCACCTTCAGAGTGCAAGCACACACTGAAGGAAACACTATGCTCAGGCAGGGATAGAAGGGAGCTGCTGAGCTATATACCAAGTGACAGACAGCAATAGGCTGAGGACGCACAAGGGGTGTGACCCACAGCAGGTACAAAAGGCAGGAAGTGATCGGGCGCCGCCCTTAAGCAGCAGAAACAGACACAAACAGACAGCATGGAGGGAAGCCAGAGAGACATTCTGGACAGGAGATCAAGTGCGCCCTCTTGCACAGTGGGAGATGGACCACCATGCAAGGACGCCGCCAGGTATGTTACAGTACCTCCCCCCTTACGCCCCCTCTTCTTCAGGCCTGCCAGAATCTTCCGCAGGGAATTCGAGGGCCAGTCGTTCACTGGGTTGGAGGGGGACAGAGACTTAAGGGTAATCTCTGCTTCGAGGTACATCTTGTCAAGCTCACAGGAAGAAATAGACGGGTTATCACGTACATAATGAGGAAAAGTCACTGTCTCTTTGTTATCTGGTGGTATCCCGGAGGATTCAGGAAACAACTGGAGGTCCTCCGCCGGGTCAGAAGAGTGCAGAGGCTCAGAGAAAACAACTGATTCAGAGTACACTAGGTCGGACTCACTGGAGGAAGCAGGCGAGGTATCGGGTACCAAGTATAGGAAAGTCTCTGTCCATTCACCACCAGGTGGCACCCCGAAGGGTTCTGGAGACAGCTGGCGGTTCTCCGCCTGGTCAGAGGGGTGTAGAGACTCACGGGTAACCTCTGCTTCAGAGTACACTAGGTCGGACTCACTGGACGAAGCAAGCGAGGTATCAGATCCAGGATATAGGAAAGTCTCTGTCCATTCACCACCAGGTGGCACCCCGAAGGATTCTGAACACAACTGGAGGTCCTCCGCCTGGTCGGAGGGGTGTAGAGACTCAGGAGTAACCTCTGCTTCGGAGTACACTAGGTTGGACTCACTGGACGAAGCGAGCGAGGTATCAGGTACAGAGTATAGGAAAGTCTCTGTCCATTCACCACCAGGTGGCACCCCGAAGGATTCTGAACACAACTGGAGGTCCTCCGCCTGGTCGGAGGGGTGTAGAGACTCAGGAGTAACCTCTGCTTCGGAGTACACTAGGTTGGACTCATTGGACGAAGCGAGCGAGGTATCAGGTACAGAGTATAGGAGAGTCTCTGTCCTTTCGCTACCAGGTAGCACCCCGAAGGTTTCAGGAGACAACTGGAGATCCTCCGCCTGGTCGGAGGGGTGTAGAGACTCGGAGGTAACTACCACTTTGGGGTACCCATTGTCAGGCTCACAGGACGAAGCGGACAAGGTATTGAGTACCGGGTGTAGAGAAGTCTCTCTCCATTTGTCATCGAGTGGTATCCCGGAGGGTTCAGGAGGCAACAGGGGATCCTCCGCCAGGTAGTAGAGGTGCACAGACTCTGAGGTAACCACAGCTTTGGAGCATCCTTGGACATGCACACCGGTTAAAGAGAAAGAAGCATCTGATGCCGGGTGCAGGAAGTTCTCCTGTGTGGAGTCTGGATGGGCAGAAGTCTCTTCGGCCAGGAGAACTGGTGCACTACCCACGCACATTACCCATTGGGGTTTCTCCGGGATATTGGGAAGTGAAGCTTCAGTAGGGACTTCAAGGTTGGGGTCAGGAGGTCTCAGGGAGGACAGACCCTGGCGTGACGGCTTGCCTCTAAGTCTAGCACGTCTGGACTGCCTCTTGAGGTTGAGAGAAGTATTCCGGAAAGCGTAGTCACCCTGTGAGGATTCTGGGTGGGCAGTAGTCTCATTGGGCTGGAGGACTATTGCGCTACCCACACACATTACCCGTCGGGGCTGCTCCGGGATATTGGGAAGTGAAGCTTCAGCAGGGGCTTCAGAGTTAGGGTCCTCGAAGACCATACGAAAGGCCACCAGGAAGGCCTGCAGGTCAAGGATGACAGGATCCCATGCTTCCCATAGGGGGGTGACCCATTTCAAGGCATCACCCGCTAGGTAGTCAATCATAAAGGCCACTTTAGCCCAATCGGAAGGAAAATAGAGAGGGTAGGCCTTAAAGTGTAGCATGCATTGCTCCACAAATGCACGACACTGTCTTGGATCCCCATAGTAACGTGGCGGATCCGCAGGAACGAGGGCTGATGGATCCATCTGGACGGGTGCGTAATTCGCCTGGAACTCAGCTAAAGGGGGAAAAAAATTTATTTATTTTATTTTAATGCATGTATTCGCTGGAAAAACTTCTCAAAGAGCGAAGGCCGTGGGGCTCAACGGGAACCATGGCCTGAGCATGCTGTTATGCACACGCCCGGGCTAAGCGGCGTGTGCGTGTGATTGGTAGTGATTCCACTGGACCGTGCCGGAGAGTGAATGCCTGGAGGGGCGTGACTAAGTATTCACCCGATCCGACCAGGGTCGCACGACGGCATACGACGCCAGTGCACCAAGGAGGAACCGAGCAGAGGGACCAGGTGCTACTCCAGGACAGACCCCGGACACGGCTGTTGACCCACACAGGGGAATACAGGAACAGGCTGGTAGGCTGGCACACAGACCGGAGGGTATAGGCAGGCACGACTGGTATGCAGGCAGGCGGGTATAGGCAAGCACAGCTAGAGTGCAGACAGGGAGGCACTAGCAGGTAGGAACACAGGCGGGATAGGACCCAGTACACACCGGGACTCAGGAACAATACAGGCAGAGGGTATAGGCAGGCACGACTGGTATGCAGGCAGGCGGGTATAGGCAAGCACAGCTAGAGTGCAGACAGGGAGGCACTAGCAGGTAGGAACACAGGCGGGATAGGACCCAGTACACACCGGGACTCAGGAACAATACAGGCAGAGGGTTACAGGCAAGCACAGCTAGAGTGCAGACAAGGCTGAGCAGGGAGGACAGCGCTCTGTTCACACGGAACAGACAGGAAGGGAAAGACAGAGCCAGATACTCACACAGTACTTGCAGAGACAACAAGCAGGAGTTAGGTACGAGTTCAGACTCTGCACAAAAAGGAAGGGAACGGACATAGAGGCAAAACAGGTAAAGAACAGGAGAGAGTTCAGACTGGAACTGAGTGTACGGAGGAGACCGACACTGCAGAGGGATACAGGAGCGGGTCTGGGAATACGGCCCCCAGAGAGGCGGAACGAACAGGCAAGGAGCGTGTTCAGACAGGACAGACCAGACGCAGGAGCGGGTCTAGGAAATCGGCCACTAGAAGGCGGAACGAACAGGCAAGGAGCGTGTTCAGACAGGACAGATCAGACACAGGAGCGGGTCTAGGAAATCGGCCACTAGAAGGCGAGAGGAACAGGCTAGGAGCGTGTTCAGACAGGACAGACAAGAGAACACAGAAAGGAGTCAGTTCAGACACGGGAGCTGATACCGCAAAGCAGGAGACATACAGGACTCAGTTCAGACACGGGAGCTGATACCGCAAAGCAGGAGACATACAGGACTCAGTTCAGACACGGGAGCTGATACCGCAAAGCAGGAGACATACAGGACACAGTTCAGACACGGGAGCTGATACCGCAAAGCAGGAGACATACAGGACTCAGTTCAGACACGGGAACTGATACAAAAAGCAGGAGACAAGAGACGGGACCTGGCACCTTCAGAGTGCAAGCACACACTGAAGGAAACACTATGCTCAGGCAGGGATAGAAGGGAGCTGCTGAGCTATATACCAAGTGACAGACAGCAATAGGCTGAGGACGCACAAGGGGTGTGACCCACAGCAGGTACAAAAGGCAGGAAGTGATCGGGCGCCGCCCTTAAGCAGCAGAAACAGACACAAACAGACAGCATGGAGGGAAGCCAGAGAGACATTCTGGACAGGAGATCAAGTGCGCCCTCTTGCACAGTGGGAGATGGACCACCATGCAAGGACGCCGCCAGGTATGTTACATAAGCAACAGCTCTGGGAGGGTATTCTGTCCTCATGCAAAACAATTGAAGCAGAAACCATCCAAAACCTGACAAATTCAATGGACGAGAGAGTTCAGAAGCTACTTTCGAACAAGGGGTCCTATGTGAAAATGTAACATCACCTAGAATAAAGTTTTGAGTTGAAAACTGTTTGATTTCAGTTTCTAATAACCTGCTAATGATTATAATTTCAAAAATGACCATTTTTTTCGTGTTTATTAAAATGAAAAGGTTGATCGAAAAGTTTGGGGGATCTAAGAGTGTGGCAACCCAGTAGTCATGATTACTTCGAATTCTGACAATATGAGGGTCATGTTGCAGGTAGTGCAGCAAGAAGGCACTTATGTGTCTTGCGCATCTCGGAGCCCCAAAATTATTTTCCGGGCTAGATGCAGCTAAAAATTATTATTAATTTTAAATCTGGTGGAGCTTAGTATAGATGGCCTAATAGGATCAGTGCTGCACACTGCTACAAAGCCCAAATTATTTTCCAGGCAAGATACAGATAAACATGATTAGTAATTTTAAATCTGGTGGAGCTTATTATAGATGGCCTAATAGAGTCAGTGCTGCACACTGCTACAAAGCCCAAATTATTTTCCATCCAAGATACAGATAAACATGATTAGTAATTTGAAAGCTTAAAACGGTTGGTAGGGTGATTTTAACCAATCATCAAGCTTTTACTCTCCCCAGGATGACACAGGGGTAGAAAAGTCGTTTCGGATCCATGATTTGTTCATCTTTATGAACGTGAGTCTGTCTACATTATCAGTGGAGAGACGCGTGCGCTTATCTGTCAGTACACCACCAGCAGCGCTGAACACACGTTCAGACAGAACGCTGGCTGCGGGGCATGACAAGATCTCCAAGGCGTAAGTGGCTAGCTCCGGCCATTTATCCAGATTGGAAGCCCAAAAAGAGCAAGGGTCCAGTGACACAGTCATGGCTTCAATGTTTACTTGGAGATACTCCTGTACCATCGTCTCTAGGCGTTGACTATGTGTCAGACTTCTTGTCTCCTGTGGCCTTGCAAAGGATGGGCTAAAAAAGTGGTGAAATGATTCCGCAAAATTGATGTTACCAGCAGATACTGTGGTTCTGTTACGGTTTGAGTGCTGAACACTTGACGGTCCCACGGTTGGCAAGTTGGAACTGTGAGATTCACTACGTGCACCACTGGTGTTTTGTGGAAAAGCACATGTAAGATTCTGCAACAGTCTCTGCTGATACTCCTGCATGCGTGCATCCCTTTCTATGGCAGGAATAATTTCTGCAAATTTACTTTTGTACCGGGGATCTAACAGTGTGGCAACCCAGTAGTCAGGAATATTTCTAATTCTCACAATTCGAGGGTCATGTTGCAGGTAGTGCAGCAAGAAGGCACTCATGTGTGTTGCGCATCCAGGAGCACCAAGTCCCTGTTGTGTTGGTGGCGAGGTAACAATCATGCCTCCTTCCTCTGTCCTCTCCCCCCAACCTCGCACAACAGAAATGTGATCAAGGTCTCCCTCATCTGATGAGTCTTCCATCAGTTCACCCTCCACTTCTTCCTGGGCTCCTGCACCTTCCTCACTAGTTTGGCTGCTACCATGCACCCTGGTAAAACCATCTCCCCCACCCTCACATGCCTGCCGCCTTGGTGCTGCCGACCGTCTGGACCTTGTAGATGTTAGCCCTTCCGCATACAACTCCTCCTCCTCTACTTCCTCCACCTCCTCTTGTGCCACCACCTGACTCCGAATTCTGTTTATCATGTGCTCCAGCATGTAAATCACCGGAATAGTCATGCTGATAAAGGCATCGTCAGCACTAAACATCTTCGTCGCCATTTCAAAACTGTGCAGAAGGGTGCATAGGTCCCTGATCTGAGACCACTCCTCCAGCGTGATTTGCCCCACCTCTGGATCTCGTTGGCCCAGGCTATACGTCAGAACGTATTGCACCAGGGCTTGTCGGTGCTGCCACAGTCGCTGCAACATGTGCAGAGTTGAATTCCACCGGGTAGGAACATCGCATTTTAGCCGGTGAAGTGGCAGGCCCAATGACTTCTGTAGAGATGTAAGTCGCTGAGCTGCGGGATGCGAACGGCGGAAGTGAGCACACAGCGACCGTGCCCTCTGCAGAAGGCCATCTAGTCTGGGATAGTGGGCTAAAAATTGCTGGACAACCAGGTTCAACACGTGAGCCATACAAGGCACGTGTGTGACATTGCCCCGGCGAAGGGCCGCACCCAGGTTTGCAGCATTGTCGCACACGGCCTTCCCTGGTTTCAGGTCCAGTGGAGACAACCATTCATGAAATTGGTTCTCCAGAGCTGACCACAACTCCTCAGCTGTGTGACTCACATTTACAAGACATTTAAAAGTAAAAACCGCCTGATGACGTTGAGCCCTACTGCCAGCATAGTAAGGAGGTGTGCAGGAACCCTTCTGCGCAGTTAGAAAGCTTGTGGCATGACCAGACAGGCTTTGGGTGCAGGTGGAAGACTGAGAGGAGGTTGAGGAGGCAGAAGCAGTGGAGGAACTTTGACATAAAGAGGATTGACGCACAACTCGTGGGGACGGCAAGACTTGGACAGCAGCCCCTTGTCCTGCTGTCACCATAGTTACCCAGTGCCCAGTCAGCGACATGTAACGCCCCTGTCCATGCCTACTCGTCCAAGTGTCTGTGGTGAAATGAACCCTGTCACACACAGAGTTTCTCAAAGAAGCGGTGATGTTGTGTGCGACATGCTGGTGGAGCGCAGGCACACATTTCTTTGAGAAATAGTGCCGACTGGGCATCTGGTACTGGGGCACTGCGACGGACATAAGGTCTCGAAAATCCTCTGTGTCCACCAGGCGAAAAGGCAGCATTTCTGTAGCCAAGAGCTTGCAGATGGTGAAATTCAACCTCTTAGCTTTCTCATGGCTAGGAGGAAATGGTCTTTTACTTGTCCACATCTGAGGGACCGAGGGCTGGCTATTGTGCTTAGACGGGGTTGATAAGGGTGTCCCCGGCAAACTGCCGGTCTGTGAGGAAGATGCAGGCGGACATGTTAGGTTGCCTTGATCCAAAGGTGGTGCTATCGATGTCGGACAGCGCTCAACACCAGCTGGTGTTACCACCTCCAAAGAAAATGATGACCTGCCAATCACACTGGCTGTTGCAGGTAAAGAGGTGGCAGGTCTGCGCCACAAAACAGGTGTGACTGCTGTCCCCCCAGTCACAGAGGATGAAGAGGCCGCGGATGCACAAGATATGGCAGACGGTGGTTGGCCCGACCGGCTAGGCCGCATTGTAGCACACTGAGCTTCCCACTGCAACTTATGCTTCATGTCCATGTGCCGGTTCATGCATGAAGTACTCAAACTATGTATTTTTTGGCCTCTACTTAGCTTTTGCTGACAAATATTACAGATAACACGAGTTGGGTCATCTTTATCGATCTGAAAAAATGCCCAGGCTATGCAAGGCTTAGCACCCATGCGACCTGAAGAGCCACCACGACTTGTGGTGAGAGGCAGAGTTGTGTTTGAGGATGCAGTTGTTGACTTGCTTCCAGTACTACGTCTCTGTCCAGGAAGGCGCAACCTGACCTCGTCGTCACTAGCATCTTCCTCCACCTCCTCTGCTGACCTCATCTCTTGGCTGACTGTGGGTTGACAGTAAGTGGGATCTCCAACCTCATCATCATCACCCTGTGCGTTATCTCACCCGTCGTCCTCAGTGCCAACCTGTTCCTGCCCTGACAAAAAACTAAAGTTGTCGCTCCAATCAGGTATTTGAGTCTCATCATCGTCTTCCTCATTGTCTCCACCAACAGGAGTTACAGTTTGGGAATGAGGGTCTACATTATGGTCAGAACCTTCTACGTCTGGTCCTGGATCCGACTCATAAAGATTCTGAGCATCAGTGCAGATCATTTCCTCGTCTGGATTCACAGAAGTGCTGGAGTCGACCTCTGATTCCCAGGCTATAGTATGAGTAAACAGCTCTGCAGACTCAACTATCTGTTCTACCTCATACTCAGACGGGCAGCTGGAGATTTGGGAGCTGTGAGGAAGCAAGTGCGATTGGGGTGACACCTTTGAGGACTGGAGTATTTGTGATGTTGAAGTTGATGTGGAGGAGAGCCCACTTAAAGGAGCACTTGATATCCGTTGAAGCACCTGCTGTTTTTGTGCCTCATCTGGAATTTGTAGCGATTGGCGTGGCCGTAAGAAAGGGATCTTATCACATTGTCCGCTAAAAGAAGTAGACATTTTAGTTTGGCTGGAAGATGGTCTTTCTTCTGCAGATGTTACTGTTGCTTTAACACCTACCCCACGGACACAACCTTTTTTCCCCTTCCCAACACGCCTATTCCCCTTTCCACCAGCAGCAGGCCTTTTTCCACTCATTTTGGTGGTTAACTAATTCACAACTCTGGAGTTGTTTGCACAAAAAAACAATGGATGGGAACCGAGCAGAGCTGAGTGGCCAAACTGTGGTATTAGGCCAAAACCATTGGCTGGGTTAGATGCAGAAAAAAATTATATTCAATTTGCAACCTGATGGAGGTCAGTATAGATGGACTAATAGAGAAAGTCCCACACACTGCTAGAAGGCCAAATATTTTTTCAGAGCTAGATGCAGACAAAAAAATATTTTTAATTTGCAACCTGATGGAGGTCAGTATAGATGGACTAATAGAACAAGTCCCATACACAGCTAGAAGGCCAAATATTTTTTCAGAGCTAGATGCAGATAAAAATTATTTTTAATTTGCAACCTGATGGAGGTCAGTATAGATGAACTAATAGAGAAAGTCCCACACACTGCTAGAAGGCCAAATATTTTTTCAGAGCTAGATGCAGATATAAATTATTTTTAATTTGCAACCTCATGGAGGTCAGTATAGATGGACTAATAGAGAAAGTCCCACACACTGCTAGAAGGCCAAATATTTTTTCAGAGCTAGATGCAGAAAAAAATTATATTCAGTTTGCAACCTGATGGAGGTCAGTATAGATGGACTAATAGAACAAGTCCCACACACAGCTAGAAGCCCAAATATTTTTTCAGAGGTAGATGCAGAAAAAAATTATATTCAGTTTGCAACCTGATGGAGGTCTGTATAGATGGATTAATAGAACAAGTCACACACACAGCTAGAAGCCCAATATTTTTTCAGAAGTAGATGCAGAAAAAATATATATTCAGTTTGCAACCTGATGGAGGTCAGTATAGATGGACTAATAGAGAAAGTCCCACACACTGCTAGAAGGTCAAATATTTTTTCAGAGCTAGATGCAGACAAAAAATTATTTTTAATTTGCAACCTGATGGAGGTCAGTATAGATGGACTAATAGAGAAAGTCCCACACACTGCTAGAAGGCCAAATATTTTTTCAGAGCTAGATGCAGATATAAATTATTTTTAATTTGCAACCTGATGGAGGTCAGTATAGATGGACTAATAGAGAAAGTCCCACACACTGCGAGAAGGCCAAATATTTTTTCAGAGCTAGATGCAGACAAAAATTATATTCAGTTTGCAACCTGATGGAGGTCAGTATAGATGGACTAATAGAACAAGTCCCACACACTGCTAGAAGGCCAAATATTTTTTCAGAGGTAGATGCAGATAAAGATTATTTTTAATTTGCAGCCTGATGGAGGTCAGTATAGATGGACTAATAGAGAAAGTCCCACACACTGCTAGAAGGCCAAATATTTTTTCAGAGCTAGATGCAGACAAAAAATTATTTTGAATTTGCAACCTGATGGAGGTCAGTATAGATGGACTAATAGAGAAAGTCTCACACACTGCTAGAAGGCCAAATATTTTTTCAGAGCTAGATGCAGACAAAAAATTATTTTTAATTTGCAACCTGATGGAGGTCAGTATAGATGGACTAATAGAGAAAGTCCCACACACTGCTAGAAGGCCAAATATTTTTTCAGAGCTAGATGCAGATAAAAATTATTTTTAATTTGCAACCTGATGGAGGTCAGTATAGATGGACTAATAGAGAAAGTCCCACACACTGTTAGAAGGCCAAATATTTTTTCAGAGCTAGATGCAGAAAAAAATTATATTCAGTTTGCAACCTGATGGAGGTCAGTATAGATGGACTAATAGAACAAGTCCCACACACAGCTAGTAGCCCAAATATTTTTTCAGAGGTAGATGCAGATAAAATTTATTTTTAATTTGCAACCTGATGGAGGTCAGTATAGATGGACTAATAGAGAAAGTCCCACACACTGCTAGAAGGCCAAATATTTTTTCAGAGCTAGATGCAGGCAAAAAATTATTTTGAATTTGCAGCGTGATGGAGGTCAGTATAGATGGACTAATAGAACAAGTCCCACACACTGCTAGAAGGCCAAATATTTTTTCAGAGCTAGATGCAGACAAAAAATTATATTCAGTTTGCAACCTGATGGAGGTCAGTATAGATGGACTAATAGAACACGTCCCACACACTGCTAGAAGCCCAAATATTTTTTCAGAGCTAGATGCAGAAAAAAATTATATTCAATTTGCAACCTGATGGAGGTCAGTATAGATGGACTAATAGAATGATGCTATGCCCAAAAGATTTTACTTCACTAGGTGCAGTAAAAAAATTGATATTCTATACACAGGTGGTATATCTTGCAACACAGATAGGCTACTCCACTGACTAACACACTCTGCAATAGGCCAAAAAGGATTAGCTTTGCTAGATTCAGCCAAATGCTGTGAAAAAAACTTGCACAGCACTGGCACAGACCTGCCTGGCAAAAACTGATAGGAACTGATGTAACCTAGTCCTGAAAAGGACTGCAATTACAATTAGTCTTTACTCCCACAATCTATCTATTTAAGAGCACAGACCTGCCTGATAAAAGTCGTAGGAAATGCTGTAACCTAGTCCTTAAAAGGACTGCACTCACAACTATTCCCTACTCCCAAGCTATCTGTAGATTTGTGCGAAAATTGGCTTGAAATTAACAAGGTATAGCGCACACAGCAACAGCGGTGCCGTCTAACACGCAGCTGCAGCAGTGAGAAAATGGTGGCGACGGGGAAAATGGCTGGGTCTTATAGGGCAAGGACATGTGACATACACTGCCAATGACACATGCCCTTGCTTGTGTGAAAAAAAGCACTTCGCTCCGTGTGTGCGCTGCTGATAGGCTGACAGATTGCACCTCCCCACTGTAAATGCGGGAAAGAGAAAAAAAAATGGAGATCTTCATTATTCCTGCAGAGATCCATCCCCTGCCCCTCCCCCCACCCCGCTGTACACTCAAACTGCGTATTAACATTAATTTTCATCATTACTGAGAAAAAATCCAGTTATGATTTTGGTGCACGAACAGTTATCGAACATAACCTCGAACAGCCGAATTTTTCTCAAATCGTTCGTGTTCGCCGAACGACTCGAACACCGTCCAAAACAGCTCGAATTTGAAAAGGACTGTTTGCTTGTTCTGGCAGCCTTTACAGACCCTACACTAACTATTTCGCAGTTTATATCTCTCCCTAAATCAGCAGCGCTGTCCTTACACTGTCTAATCTGGAACGACTGTGTCCAAGATGGCGGCGCCCCATTTTAAATACTCGAGGTGACGCTGTGCGGCCAGCCAATCAATTTAATGCCCACAACCAACATGGCTGCAGCATTACAGTGACTGGCTGGCAATCCCTGCATGTTCATTGGCTCTGTAAAGAGCGCCAAACATGCAGGGCGGAGACCCGAGCTCCCGCCCGAGTTACCCGGAAATGCTCGGTGCTCGCCGAACATCCCGAGTAGCGTGATGCTCGGGCGAGTACCGAGCAGTGTCGAGCATGTTCGCTCAACACTAGTAGTGAATCTTACAGTTCTAACTTGCCAACCGTGGTCTGTATGGAGTTGTTCAATAAAGGGCCCAAAATTAAGATAACAGACTGGAGAGGTCTCTATGAATAGGAATTTCTAAGAATTTGATACCCTGTGAGGGCCAGGCAAAGGGAAAGTTGGACTGGATGGAATCCTGTATGGATTTAGGGAGGGAGACATCGAGGGCCTCAGACTTCGCTGTATTGATTTTAAAATTTGACCATGTAACAAAGTGATCTATTTCAGCCATAACAGCCTGCTGATGGATATATGTGATTGACATCATCAGCAAATGCAGAGCACTTGTACTCGGTGCCTCCCACCTCAATCCACCTAATATTGGGATTATGGCAAATTGATGAGAGCAGGTGCTCCGTCACTAGGATGTATAAGAGAGGGGACAGAGGACATCCCTGCCTTGTCCCATTGGTGATTATGAAAGGTGATGAAAATGTTCTGACGCGCCCCCTGGGCCTTGGGACATCCGGAGCCGGACACTTTTTGGTGGATGCTGGTGGTTGTAGTCGGTGGCGACTCGCCCGTCCACACCCCTGGGATCCCTTCGTTCCTCGTTCCTGGAGCCTTCTCCGCTCCTCTTCCTTCCTTCTCCCTCTTCCAGGCCTGGGCCTCTGTTACTAGGCCAGCCTCTGGAGCAGAGCTCATGCAGAGCCCCTGCTCCCTGTCACTTCTGCTCAGACTTCTCTGCACTGAACTAAGATGGTGCCCACCTTTTATACTCCCTTCTCAATGCACCCAGGAACTGCTTCCTCCCTGCTCCTTCACTACAGGGTTCCCCTTCCTCAGTGTTCCCTCCCCCCACTCCAGCCAGGGACAGGGACTGTCGTGCCCATCTCAGGGGCATATTGGTCGCCCTGCCCCACGGCAATGTGGTGTAATGCATGCAGGTGTCGGGGTCCTGATCCACACTCCATCCTTACCTGAGAGTGAGATATCACACCTCTGGGTGAGGTGAAATACCTCTGCAGCAACCGAGCCCTCGGGGTGCTACAGTTCCATTTATCTTCAGCCTAGGTGACGCATTGCGATACAGGGCCGTGATTTTGGCTATAAAAGGGTCCCCTAGACCCCTACCCCAAGCTTTTTAAGAGAATCATATATGGCGTGCCAGGAGACTCTATGGAATGCTTTCTCAGCATCCAACGAGAGTATCTAATTCCAAATTTTTAACTGCATCTAGCCCAGGAAATACTTTGTGCCTAGTAGCAGTGTCTGCTAGTCAGCGGATTATCCCGGCTGTTAAGCAAGCTACACCACCTGTAGTTTGGACACTTAATTTTTTCAAAGGAAATGCTTTGGGACCACGGGATACTCAGTGAAGAGCATCAGGAGGCACCCCAAGGCATAGGGGCTGGGACTGGCACTAGGATGCCTTGCGGTGGACAGCCGAGCTCGATCCTTATAAAAGCTTTTTAACTGCAGCAGCTTTAGTGGACGCTACTGGAGCTGGAATTACGCGGCTGCTGGCATGAGACTTGCCCTTCAATAGATCCTTGTAAAAGGATTTAAAGTGTATTCATTCAAATTAGAGAGACAATTTAAATTAAAAAGCTTAGAGCTGCCTCCACCACAGGGGGGCTCGCTCGACCCACCAGCGGACAGGCACCAGTATTGGGAGAGGGGGGCTGGCCATCAGGGTCCACCGCGGCTCTGGCACAAACGGAGGTGGCACGGGCAGGAACGGACTGGCCGTGTCGGCTTCTCACTTTTTGGATTTTAGAAGGGCATGACATGCCTATATCTGTGTCTCCCCCTCCTTTTACTCCTCCACCTCTTTTCTTTTCCCATGACTATATGTACTTGTCACTTTTCCGTGTGTTAGTTATGTCTTCTGAGCAGTTTGTCAGCTTTTGGACACCTTTGAAGGTGTTTTCTATGTGTTTCTATGTGTTTTTGTTTGCCTGCCATTGGTTTTAACGGTGTTCAAAGGTGTTCGACGAACAGTTCGGCGAACACAAGGGTGTTCGACGAACCGAACTGAACTCGAACACTACGGGGGTGGCTCAACACTAGTGTTAATAGTGATGAAGCCAGGACAAGAGAAGTGGAAACATATTCCTGCGGACAGGTGTTATCTCAGAGACTAATGTATATATTTCCATTTTAGATTCAAAATTGGAGATGGTGGATGATCGGTGTCACAGGAATGGTCCTTTTGGTCTCTGTCACTACCCAACCATTATACAGAAGGGAAAGAGAAAAAAGAGAAATGCCGTACAAGGAGAATGAGGCTTTATTTAAAATTAAGCAGAATTTATGGAGTTACTTGGCGCAATTGATAAACATGAGTCATTTTTGTATGGCAAAGACTGCTATGGCTACAAATGTGTTGGAAACTTGTATGGTAGCTATACCAACCCCATTACGACTGTGGACCAAATTGATAGGGGGATTTATTCAAGATGAGGAAGCGGAAGGAGACGTGCTTCAGAATTATACATACAACTCGTATTACGCTTGTATAAACTGTACTGGAGAAGATTTTATTACTAAAGATATGATCACTATAAAGACTCAAAACATTGCATCTGTTGAAGTTATTCCTTTGGGATATGGCATTGGATATAAATAATATATGTTTTCAGATAACTAGGGGTGGAATGTAGTGTGAACATGAAAAATGGCTATTTTATATTTCAAATCCATATTGAAAAAATTAGAACCGGACAAGTCAGCATTTGTAGGTATCTTACCTCAGTAGACTAGGGGTCATTAGTCCAGACATACTAAAAAAACATGGCCTTAGGTTGAGTTTGCTCACAGTCTGAGGTTTAATCTTTATTACTGAAAGGAATTAGCCTTTGTATACGCCATGAGAGATCCGAGGTAGAACCAGACACAGATAATTGCACATTATTGTAAATAAAGCTACAGGCATATGGCTTAAGGTGGAGAAGCTTATTGCAGTACCAAAAATATAAGTGGCTATCTGAAACCCATTATGATGTATCCAACCTTTAATTAATATTTTGATTATATATTCAATGTTAAGGTATACTTTATCTGTGAATACATCTCACTGATACATAGCTTCTTAACACAATATACTGTCTGGGAAGAAAACCTTGTTCTGATTTATAACCTGGTGTAGGATTTACTCTTATCATATGAAAAACATTATGACAGTAGTAGAATGGTCCGTGAGCAGGTCTTGTCCAGTATTACTTATTAGTGTTGAGCGAGCATGCTCTACACTGCTCGGTACTCGCCCGAGCATCTCACTACTCGGGATGTTTGGCGAGCACCGAGCATTTCCGGGTTACTCGGGCGGGAGCTCGGGTCTCCGCCATGCACGTTTGGCGCTCTTTACAGAGCCAATGAACATTCAGGGATTGCCAGCCAGTCACTGTAATGCCACAGCCATGTTGGTTGTGGGCATTACAGTGATTGGCTGGCCGCACAGCATCACCTTGAGTATTTAAAACTGGGCGACGCCATCTTGGACACAGTCGCCCGGGATCAGACAGAGTAGGGTCAGTGCTGCTGAGTTAGGGAGAGAAATATAGTGTGAAATAGGTAGTGTAGGGTCTCTAAAGGCTGACAAATCAAGCGAACAGTCCTTCTCAGGACTAATATCCATCCCAGATATCAGGCAGGCAGACAGGCAGGCTGTATAGGAGACGCAGTGGTTATACCAACAAACACTGCATTACAGTCCTCTGTGCTACGAGGGGCCAGGAAAAATCCTTTTTTTTTCATCTAAATCCTCTTTTTATTTTTTTTTTCCTCAGTCAGACTGTACAAATACCCGTCTTATTAAACTTTTGGTATCACCCCCCCCCCCACAAAAGAAATTGAGTGTGTCTGCGAGTGTTCAGACACAAATATATCTGTTTAAAAGTGTGGTGTAGGCCAGATAACTAGAACTGTGGTTTTGCAGTTCCACGGTTCAAATCTCTGTATTATCCACAGTTTTGCCTTTTTTGCATAAAAAGAAACATTTTGAGTTTCTCGTTGACTGTTTAGACACAAATATATCTGTTTAAAAGAGTCTGGTGTAGGCCAGATAACTAGATCTGTGGTTTTGCAGTTCCACGGTTCAAATCTCTGTATTATCCATTTTTTTGCATAAAAAAAAAGCATTTTGAGTGTCTCGTTGACTGTTCAGACACAAATATATCTGTTTAAAAGAGTCTGGTGTAGGCCAGATAACTAGATCTGTGGTTTTGCAGTTCCACGGTTCAAATCTCTGTATAATCCCTTTTTTTGCATAAAAAAAACCATTTTGAGTTTCTCGCTGACTGTTCAGACACAAATCTATCTGTTTAAAAGAGTCTGGTGTAGGCCAGATAACTAGAACTGTGGTTTTGCAGTTCCACAGTTCAAATTTGGGTGTAATCCACCATTTTGCATAAAAAAAAACAATTTGAGTGTCTCTCTGACTGTTCAGACACAAATATATCTGTTTTAAAGAGTTTGCTGTAGGCCAGATAACTAGAACTGTGGTTTTCCAGTTCCACGGTTCAAATCTCTGTGTTATCCACTTTTTTGCACAAAAAAAAAACATTTTGAGTGTCTCGCTGACTTTTCAGAGACAAATATATCTCTTTAAAAAAGTCTAGTGTAGGCCAGATAACTAGAACTGTGTTTTTTCAGTTCCACGGTTCAAATCTCTGTATTATAAACTTTTTTGCCTTTTTGGCATAAGAAAACATTTTGAGTGTCTCGCTGACTGTTCAGACACAAATATATCTGTTTAAAAAGGGTCTGGTGTAGGCCAGATAACTAGAACTGTGGTTTTTCGGTTCCACGGTTCAAATCTCTGTATTATAAACATTTTTGCCTTTTTTGTATAAAAAAACATTTTGAGTGTCTCGCTGACTATTCAGAGAAAAATATATCTGTTTAAAAAGGGTCTGGTGTAGGACAGATAACTAGAACTGTGGTTTTTCAGATCCATGGTTCAAATCTCTGTATTTTAAACTTTTTCTGCCTTTTTTGCATAAAAAAACACTTTGAGTGTCTCGCTGACTGTTTAGACACAAATATATCTGTTTAAAAGAGTCTGTTGAAGGCCAGAGAACTAGAACTGTGGTTCTGCAGTTCCACAGTTCAAATCTGGGTGTAATCATCCTTTTTGCATAAAAAAAACAATTTGAGTGACTCGCTGACAGTTCAGACACAAATCTATATGTTTAAAAGAGTCTGGTGTAGGCCAGATAACTAGAACGGTGGTTTTGCAGTTCCACGGTTCAAATCTCTGTATTATCCACTTTTTTGCATAAAAAAAAACATTTTGAGTGTCTCGAAGACTGTTCAGACACAAATATATCTGTTTAAAAGAGTCTGGTGTAGGCCAGATAACAAGAACTGTGGTTTTGTAGTTCCACGGTTCAAATCTCTGTATTATCCACTTCTTTGCATAAAAAAAACACATTTTGAGTGTCTCGCTGACTGTTCAGACACAAATATATCTGTTTAAAAGAGTCTGATGTAGGCCAGATAACTAGAACTGTGCTTTTGCAGTTCCACAGTTCAAATCTGGGTGTAATCCACCTTTTTGCATAAAAAAAACAATTTGAGAGTCTCACTGACTGTTCAGACACAAATCTGTTTTAAAGAGTTTGGTGTAGGCCAGATAACTAGAACTGTGTTTTTCCAGTTAAACAGTTCAAATCTCTGTGTTATCCACTTTTTTGCATAAAAAAAACATTTTGAGTGTCTCGCTGACTTTTCAGAGACAAATATATCTGTTTAAAAAGTCTGGTGTAGGCCAGATAACTAGATCTGTGTTTTTTTCAGTTCCACGGTTCAAATCTCTGTATAATCCACTTTTTTGCATAAAAAAAACACATTTTGAGTGTCTCGCTGACTGTTCAGACACACATATATCTGTTTAAAAGAGTCTGGTGTAGGCCAGATAACTAGAACTGTGGTTTTGCAGTTCCACGGTTCAAATCTGGGTGTAATCCAACTTTTTGCATAAAAAAAACAATTTGAGTGTCTCGCTGACAGTTCAGACACAAATCTATCTATTTTAAAGAGTTTGGTGTGGGCCAGATTAGTAGAACTGTGGTTTTCCAGTTCCACGGCTCAAATCTCTGTGTTATCCACTTTTTTGCATAAAAAAAATCATTTTGAGTGTTTCGCTGACTGTTCAGAGACAAATATATCTGTTTAAAAAAGTCTGGTGTTGGCCAGATAACTAGAACTGTGGTTTTTCAGTTCCACGGTTCAAATCTCTGTATTATCCACTTTTTTGCCTTTTTTGTATAAAAAAACATTTTGAGAGTCTCGCTGACTGTTCAGACACAAATATATCTGTTTAAAAGAGTCTGGTGTAGGCCAGATAGCAAGAACTGTGGTTTTGCAGTTCCACTGTTCAAATCTCTGTATTATCCACTTTTTTTGCATAAAAAAAAAACATTTTGAGTGTCTCGCTGACTGTTCAGACACAAATATATCTGTTTAAAAGAGTCTGGTGTAGGCCTGATAACTAGAACTGTGGTTTTGCAGTTCCATGAATCAAATCTGGGTGTAATCCAGCTTTTTGCATAAAAAAAAGCATTTTGAGTGTCTCGCTGACTGTTCAGACACAAATCTTTCTGTCTTAAAGAGTTTGGTGTAGGCCAGATAACTAGAAATGTGGTTTTGCAGTTCGCGGTTCAAATTTCTGTATTATCCACTTTTTTGCATAAAAAAAACATTTTGAGTGTCTCGCTGACTGTGCAGACACAAATATACCTGTTTAAAAAAGTCTGGTGTAGGCCAGATAACTAGAACTGTGGTTTTTCAGTTCCACGGTTCAAATCTCTGTATTATCCAATTTTTTGCCTTATTTGCTTAAAAAAATCATTTTGAGTGTCTCGCTGACTGTTCAGATACAAATCTATCTGTAGAAAAGAGTCTGGTGTATTTCAGATAACTAGAACTGTGGTTTTGCAGTTCTACGGTTCAAATCTGCGTGTAATCCAGCTTTTTGCTTAAAAAAAACATTTTGAGTGTCTCGTTGACTGCTCTGACACAAATATATCTGTTTAAAAGAGTCTGGGGTAGGCCATATTTCTAGAACTGTGGTTTTGCAGTTCCACGGTTCAAATCTCTGTATTATTCACTTTTTTGCATAAAAAAAACTATTTGAGTGCCTCGCTGACTGTTCAGACACAAATCTTTCTAATTTAAAGAGTTTGGTGTAGGCCAGATAACTAGAACTGTGGTTTTTCAGTTCCACGGTACAAATCTCTGTATTATCCACTTTTTTTCATTAAAAAAAACTTTTTGAGTGTTTCGCTGACTGTTCAGACACAAATCTTTCTGTTTTAAAGAGTTTGGTGTAGATCAGATAACTAAAACTGTGGTTTTTCAGATCCACGGTTCAAATCTCTGTATTATCCACTTTTTTGCCTTATTTGCATAAAAAAAGCATTTTGAGTGTCTCGCTGACTGTTCAGACACAAATATATCTTTTTAAAAAAGTCTGGTGTAGGCCAGATTTCTAGAACTGTGATTTTGCAGTTCCACGGTTCAAATCTGGGTGTAATTCACCTTTTTCCATAAAAAAAAACAATTTGAGTGTCTCGTTGAATGTTCAGACACAAATCTCTCTGTTTAAAAGAGTCTGGTGTAGGCCACATAACTAGAACTGTGTTTTTTCAGTTCCACGGTTCAAATCTCTGTGTTATCCACTTTTTTGCCTTATTTGCATAAAAAACACATTTTGAGTATCTCGCTGACTGTTCAGACACAAATATATCTGTTTAAAAGTGTCTGGTGTAGGCCAGATTTCTAGAACTGTGGTTTTGCAGTACCACGGTTCAAATCTGGGTGCAATCCACCTTTTTGCATAAAAAAAACAATTTGAGTGTCTCGCTGAGTGTTCAGACACAAATCTATCTGTTTAAAATGGTCTGGTGTAGGCCACATAACTAGAACTGTGTTTTTTCAGTTCCACGGTTCAAATCTCTGTGTTATCCACTTTTTTGCCTTATCTGCTTAAAAAACACATTTTGAGTGTCTTGCTGACTGTTCAGTCTCAAATATATCTGTTTAAAAGAGTCTGGTGTAGGCCAGGTTTCTAGAGCTGTGGTTTTGCAGTACAACGGTTCAAATGAGGGTGTAATCCACCTTTTTGCCAAAAAAAAAACAATTTGAGTGTCTCGCTGACTGTTCATATTCAAATTTATCTGTTTAACAGAGTCTGGTGTAGGCCAGATAACTAGAACTGTGGTTTTGCAGTTACACGGTTCAAATCTCTGTATTATCCACTTTTTTGCATAAAAAAATTTTTTTGAGTGTCTCGCTGACTGTTCAGACACAAATATATCTGTTTAAAAGAGTCTGGTGTAGGCCAGATAACTAGAACTGTGGTTTTGCAGTTCCACGGTTCAAATCTCTGTATTATCCACTTTTTTTCATTAAAAAAAACATTTTGAGTGTCTCGTTGACTGTTCAGACACAAATCTTTCTGTTTTAAAGAGTTTGGTGTGCGCCAGATAGCTAGAACTGTGGTTTTGCAGTTCCACGGTTCAAATCTCTGTATTGTCCACCTTTTTGCATAAAAAAAAACATTTTGAGTGTCTCGCTGACTGTTCAGACACAAATCTTTCTGTTTTAAAGAGTTTGGTGTGGGCCAGACAGCTAGATCTGTGGTTTTGCAGTTCCACGGTTCAAATCTCTGTATTGTCCACTTTTTTGCATAAAAATAAACATTTTGAGTGTCTCGCTGACTGTTCAGACACAAATATATCTGTTTAAAAGAGTCTGGTGTAGGCCAGATAACTAGAACTGTGGTTTTGCAGTTCCATGAATCAAATCTGGGTGTAATCCAGCTTTTTGCATAAAAAAAAGCATTTTGAGTGTCTCGCTGACTGTTCAGACACAAATCTTTCTGTCTTAAAGAGTTTGGTGTAGGCCAGATAACTAGAAATGTGGTTTTGCAGTTCGCGGTTCAAATTTCTGTATTATCCACTTTTTTGCATAAAAAAAACATTTTGAGTGTCTCGCTGACTGTGCAGACACAAATATACCTGTTTAAAAAAGTCTGGTGTAGGCCAGATAACTAGAACTGTGGTTTTTCAGTTCCACGGTTCAAATCTCTGTATTATCCAATTTTTTGCCTTATTTGCTTAAAAAAATCATTTTGAGTGTCTCGCTGACTGTTCAGATACAAATCTATCTGTAGAAAAGAGTCTGGTGTATTTCAGATAACTAGAACTGTGGTTTTGCAGTTCTACGGTTCAAATCTGCGTGTAATCCAGCTTTTTGCTTAAAAAAAACATTTTGAGTGTCTCGTTGACTGCTCTGACACAAATATATCTGTTTAAAAGAGTCTGGGGCAGGCCATATTTCTAGAACTGTGGTTTTGCAGTTCCACGGTTCAAATCTCTGTATTATCCACTTTTTTGCATAAAAAAAACTATTTGAGTGTCTCGCTGACTGTTCAGACACAAATCTTTCTAATTTAAAGAGTTTGGTGTAGGCCAGATAACTAGAACTGTGGTTTTTCAGTTCCACGGTACAAATCTCTGTATTATCCACTTTTTTTCATTAAAAAAAACTTTTTGAGTGTTTCGCTGACTGTTCAGACACAAATCTTTCTGTTTTAAAGAGTTTGGTGTAGATCAGATAACTAAAACTGTGGTTTTTCAGATCCACGGTTCAAATCTCTGTATTATCCACTTTTTTGCCTTATTTGCATAAAAAAAGCATTTTGAGTGTCTCGCTGACTGTTCAGACACAAATATATCTTTTTAAAAAAGTCTGGTGTAGGCCAGATTTCTAGAACTGTGATTTTGCAGTTCCACGGTTCAAATCTGGGTGTAATTCACCTTTTTCCATAAAAAAAAACAATTTGAGTGTCTCGCTGAATGTTCAGACACAAATCTCTCTGTTTAAAAGAGTCTGGTGTAGGCCACATAACTAGAACTGTGTTTTTTCAGTTCCACGGTTCAAATCTCTGTGTTATCCACTTTTTTGCCTTATTTGCATAAAAAAAACATTTTGAGTATCTCGCTGACTGTTCAGACACAAATATATCTGTTTAAAAGTGTCTGGTGTAGGCCAGATTTCTAGAACTGTGGTTTTGCAGTACCACGGTTCAAATCTGGGTGCAATCCACCTTTTTGCATAAAAAAAACAATTTGAGTGTCTCGCTGAGTGTTCAGACACAAATCTATCTGTTTAAAATGGTCTGGTGTAGGCCACATAACTAGAACTGTGTTTTTTCAGTTCCACGGTTCAAATCTCTGTGTTATCCACTTTTTTGCCTTATCTGCTTAAAAAACACATTTTGAGTGTCTTGCTGACTGTTCAGTCTCAAATATATCTGTTTAAAAGAGTCTGGTGTAGGCCAGGTTTCTAGAGCTGTGGTTTTGCAGTACAACGGTTCAAATGAGGGTGTAATCCACCTTTTTGCCAAAAAAAAACAATTTGAGTGTCTCGCTGACTGTTCATATTCAAATTTATCTGTTTAACAGAGTCTGGTGTAGGCCAGATAACTAGAACTGTGGTTTTGCAGTTACACGGTTCAAATCTCTGTATTATCCACTTTTTTGCATAAAAAAAATTTTTTGAGTGTCTCGCTGACTGTTCAGACACAAATATATCTGTTTAAAAGAGTCTGGTGTAGGCCAGATAACGAGAACTGTGGTTTTGCAGTTCCACGGTTCAAATCTCTGTATTATCCACTTTTTTTCATTAAAAAAAACATTTTGAGTGTCTCGTTGACTGTTCAGACACAAATCTTTCTGTTTTAAAGAGTTTGGTGTGCGCCAGATAGCTAGAACTGTGGTTTTGCAGTTCCACGGTTCAAATCTCTGTATTGTCCACCTTTTTGCATAAAAAAAAACATTTTGAGTGTCTCGCTGACTGTTCAGACACAAATCTTTCTGTTTTAAAGAGTTTGGTGTGGGCCAGACAGCTAGATCTGTGGTTTTGCAGTTCCACGGTTCAAATCTCTGTATTGTCCACTTTTTTGCATAAAAATAAACATTTTGAGTGTCTCGCTGACTATTCAGACACAAATATATCTGTTTAAAAGAGTCTGGTGTAGGCCAGATAACTAGAACTGTGGTTTTTCAGTTCCACGGTACAAATCTCTGTATTATCCATTTTTTTGCATAAAAAACAAACATTTTGAGTGTCTCGTTGACTGTTCAGACACAAATATATCTGGAGAAAAGAGTCTGGTGTAGGCCAGATAACTAGAACTGTGGTTTTGCAGTTCCACGGTTCAAATCTGGGTGTAATCCACCTTTTTGCATAAAAAAAACATTTTGAGTGTCTCGCTGACTGTTCAGACACAAATATATCTGTTTAAAAGAGTTTGGTGTAGGCCAGATAACTAGATCTGTGGTTTTGCAGTTTCACGGTTCAAATCTTTGTATTATCCACTTTTTTGCCTGTTTTGCATAATAAAAAACATTTTGAGTGTCTCGTTGACTGTTCAGACACAAACATATTGGTTTAAAAGAGTCTGGTGTAGGCCAGATAACTAGATCTGTGGTTTTGCAGGTTCACGGTTCAAATCTCTGTATTATCCACTTTTTTGCATAAAAAAAACATTTTGAGTGTCTCAATGACTGTTCAGAAACAAATATATCTGTTTAAAAGAGTCTGGTGTAGGCCAGATAACTAGAACTGTGGTTTTGCAGTTCCACAGTTCAAATCTCTGCATTATTCACTTTTTTGCATAAAAAAATCATTTTGAGTGTCTCGCTGACTGTTCATACACAAATATATCTGTTTAAAAGAGTCTGGTGTAGGCCAGACAACAAGAACTGTGGTTTTGCAGTTCCACGGTTTAAATCTCTGTATCATCCACTTTTTTGCCTTTTTGCATAAAAAAAAAAACATTTTGAGTTTCTCGCTGACTGTTCAGACACAAATATATCTGTTTAAAATAGTCTGGTGTAGGCCAGATAACTAGTACTGTGGTTTTGCAGTTCCACGGTTCAAATCTCTGTATTATGCACTTTTTTGCATTAACCAAAACATTTTGAGTGTCTCACTGACTGTTCAGAAACAAATATATCTGTTTAAAAGGGTCTGGTGTATGCCAGATAACTAGAACTGTGGTTTTGCAGTTCCACAGTTCAAATCTCTGCATTATTCACTTTTTTGCATAAAAAAATCATTTTGAGTGTCTCGCTGACTGTTCATACACAAATATATCTGTTTAAAAGAGTCTGGTGTAGGCCAGATAACTAGATCTGTTGTTTTGAAGGTTCACGGTTCAAATCTCTGTATTATCCACTTTTTTGCTTTTTTCCATAAAACAAACATTTTGAGTGTCTCACTCACTGTTCAGAAACAATTATATCTGTTTAAATGAGTCTGGTGTAGACCAGATAACTAGAACTGTGGTTTTGCAGTTCCACGGTTCAAAAATCTGTATTATCCACTTTTTTTGCATAAAAAAACATTTTGAGTGTCTCGCTGACTGTTCAGACACAAATCTATCTGTTTAAAAGAGTCTGGTGTAGGCCAGATAACTAGAACTGTGGTTTTGCAGTTCCACGGTTCAAATCTCTGTATTATCCACTTTCTTTGCTTTAAAAAACATTTTGAGTGCCTCGCTGACTGTTCAGACACAAATATATCTGTTTAAAGGAGTCTGGTGTAGGCCAGATAACTAGAACTCTGGTTTTGCAGTTCCACGGTTCAAATCTGAGTGTAATCCACCTTTTTGCATAAAAAAAACATTTTGAGTGTCTCGCTGACTGTTCAGACACAAATATATCTGTTTAAAAGAGTCTGGTGTAGGCCAGATAACTAGAACTGTGGTTTTGCAGTTCCACGGTTCAAATCTCTGTATTATCAACTTTTTTGCATAAAAAAAACATTTTGAGTATCTCGCTGACTGTTCCACAAATATATCTGTTTAAAAAAGTCTGGTGTAGGCCAGATAACTAGAACTGTGGTTTTGAAGTTCCACGGTTCAAATCTCTGTATTATCAACTTTTTTGCTTAAAAAAAAACATTTTGAGTGTCTCGCTGACTGTTCAGACACAAATATATCTGTTTAAAAGAGTCTGGTGTAGGCCAGATAACTAGAACTGTGGTTTTCCTCTTCCACGGTTCAAATGTCCTTTTTATTACCCTTTTGACATTGATAGTGCAAATGTAAGCTATTTTCCTTCATTTACAATGGGCAAGCCGCGTGGCAAGGGACTTGGAACAGGACGTTCTGGTGATGGTGCGTGCAGAGTTCGGGGCCGTGGCCAAGGTGAAAATGTGCCAGAACCAACAGACACATCTTCTCGCTCCCAGTTCTTGACCGAATTACTAGGGAAGCACACAACAGCAGCACTATTGCAAACTGATCTGTGTGAACAGGTTACTAATTGGATAGCAGATAATACTTCCAGTCACCTGCGCACCACCACCTCCAGTCTGTCTTCCACACGGTCAAGTATTTGTAACCGTGAGTCTCGACTGCATATTCCTCCTCACCCTGATGCTCCTTCCTCCCACCATGCCGAGTGTCGTCAGAGAGCAACTGATCCCACAGTTGGACACTCTGAAGAGCTGTTCACTGGTCCATTTCCATATTTGAGCCCCTCGCCTGCTCCGCTTGAAGTGGTGGAAGAGGAGATCCCATGTAGCGATGGCCAAATATTTGAACAGCCACGGACACAGGAAGGCGACGCTGGCAATTTGTCACAAGAGGTGGACGATGTCGAGACACAATTGCCACGAAGTCAGGAGGAGGACCGTGGTGTGGAATTGGAAGAGGAGGAGGTGGTGGATGATCTAGTAACTGACCCAACGTGACAGGAAGACACGCAGAGCGAGGCCAGCAGCACACAGGGGGAGGGAGGCAGAGTACCCCAACAGGCAGGAAGAAGCAGTGTGGTGGCCGCAGACAGAAGGCGGGAACCATTCCCCATAACACCAACACGAGGGACGTTGCCAGTACAACCGATAGGTCTTCCAGAGTCTGGAATAAATTTTAAAGACTCTGCTGATAACGCCAAAAAGGCCATTTGTACCAGCTGCCAGGCCAGCATCAGCAGGGGTGACAAAACTACCAGCCTGACCACCACCAGCATGATCAGGCACATGTCAGCAAAGCGCCCGACTTTGTTGGGCAAACCCCAGGGTCCACGACCGGTATCAGCGGGTGTCACCACTGCTTCTTCTGCTGTTGTGTGTGTAAGAGAACTCCCTGTTGTGCGTGCAAGGCAATCCCCTGTCCATACTGCATGCAAAGATACCCCCTCCTCTCAGTCTTCACTCGTTATGGCAGTTTCTCAAGAAACAGCATCAACGTCCACTTCCACGTCCCACCACAGTGTTCAGTTGTCCATATCCCAGATCTTTGAACGAAAGCACAAATTCGCAGCCAACGCCCCACAGGTCACAGTCCTAAATTCGCACACTTCATGACTACTTGCGTCGGAAATGTTGCCTTTAAGGCTGGTGGAAACGGAATCCTTTCACAACCTTATGGTGGTGGCTGTCCCTCGGTGATGGGTGACAGTCATTACTTGTTGGTGACACTTTTAGACCCTCGCTACAAAGAGAACTTTCACTCTCTTATTCCTGAGGTGGAGAGGTCTACAAAAATGGGCCAGTAGCAGAAGGCCCTTGCAGCAGAACTGTTAAAAAAATTCCCACCTGAACACGCTAGCTGCAGAGGTCACAGTTCGTTGCCCAACCAAGGCGTTCAGGTGAGAGAGACACAACTCCAATCCAGCAGAGGCAGGGGAACACTGTCAACGCTCTGGGACAGTTTTCTGAGACCCGTCCAGCTTACAGGTCCTGAGGCGTGGGGTACTCTCACAAGGAGTGGAAAGTTTCAAAAGATGGTGTGGGAGTACATTTGCGACCATACCAGCGTCCTCCATGAATCCTCTGTGCCTTTAAATTATTGGGTATCCAAGCTGGACACTTGGAATGAACTCGGTCTGTATGCCTTGGTGGTCCTGGGCTGCCCTGCCACTAGCGTGTTATCGGAGCGTGTTTTTAGTGCCGCTGGGGGAATTATAACTGATAAGCACACTCGCCTGTCAACTGACAATGCTGACAAGCTGACCCTCTCAAAATGAACAAGGGCTGGATTGGGCCAGACTTGTCATCACCACCAAATGACAGCAGAGTAACATAAAGTCAAATCCACTGTGTTATTTGGGGAGGTGTATTCCAATGCACCGCTTCACACCCACACATGGGTATACGCTACCTCATTTCGGCTGTTTTTTGCTCTTCTCCATATCCTCAGCCTCCAGCACCACTATACCACCAGGGTGACCGTGGTCCGTGTTGCCAGCATTGCAAGTTCCTCCGTCCTAATTTTTGGCTGCTTTTGCTTGGAAGGCATAGGCAAAGGCTATGGGAGACCCACTCCCCAATAATGGGAATAATGTTTTTAATATGCTGTACTGCATGGCTCTTGTAAGGGGCATTGCAAGTTCCTCCATCCTAATTTTTGGCAGCTTTTGCTTGGAAGGAATAGGCAAAGACTATGGGAGACCCACTCCCCAATAGTGGGAATAATGTTTTTAATATGATGGACTGCATGGCTCTTGTAAGGGTCATTGCAAGTTCCACCGTCCTAATTTTTGGCAGCTTTTGCTCTGAAGGCCTAGGCAAAGACTATGGGAGACCCACTCCCCAATAATGATAACAACGTTTTTAATATGTTGTACTGCATGGCTCTTGTAAGGGGCATTAAACTGTCTTGTTAAGCTACTGTGACCTTCACCTCTCTTCCAAGGGGCATTAAAACCATCTTGTTAAACCACTCTGACCTCCACATCTCTTCCAAGGGGCATTAAAATCGTATTGTTAAACCACTCTGCCCTCCACGTCTCTTCCAAGGGGCATTAAAACCATTTTGTTAAAACACTCTGACCTCCACCTCTCTTCCAAGGGGCTTATAAACCATCTTGTTAAACCACTCTGACCTCCCTGTCTCTTCCAAGGGGCATTAAAACCGTCTTGTTAAGCTACTGTGACCTAAACGTCTCTTCCAAGGGGCATGAAAACCATCTTGTTAAGCTACTGTGACCTCCATGTCTCTTCCAAGGGGCATTAAAACCGTCTTGTTAAACCACTCTGACCTCCACGTCTCTTCCAAGGGGCATTAAAACCATCTTGTTAAGCTACTCTGACCTCCACGTCTCTTCCAAGGGGCATTAAAACCGTCTTGTTAAGATATTGTGACCTCCACGTCTCTTCCAAGGGGCATTAAAACCGTCTTTTTAAACCACTCTGACCTCCACCTCTCTTCCAAGGGGCGTTAAAACCGTCCTGTTAAACCACTCTGACCACCAGGTCTCTTCCAAAGGGCATTAAAACCATCTTGTTAAGGTACTGTGACCTCCATGTCTCTTCCAAGGGGCATTAAAACCGTCTTGTTAGACCAATCTGACCTCCACCTCTCTTCCAAGGGGCATTAAAACCATCTTGTTAAACCACTCTGACCTCCACATCTCTACCAAGGGGCATTAAAACCATCTTGTTAAACCACTCTGACCTCCATGTCTCTTCCAAGGGGCATTAAAACCGTCTTGTTAAACCACTCTGACCTCCAGGTTTATTCCAAGGGGCATTAAAACTGTCTTGTTAAACAACTCAGACCTCCACGTCTCTTTGAAGGGGCATTAAAACTGTCTTGTTAAGCTACTGTGACCTTCATGTCTCTTCCAAGGGGCATTAAAACCATATTTTTAAGCTACTGTGACCTCTACGTCCCTTCCAAGGGGCATTAAAACCGTCTTGTTAAACCACTCTGACCTCCATGTCTTTTCCAAGGGGCATTAAAACCATCTTGTTAAACCACTGTGACCTCCACATCTCTTCCAAGGGGCATTAAAACCGTCTTCTTAAGCCACTCTGACCTCCAGGTCTCTTCCAAGGGGCATTAAAACCGTCTTGCTAAGCTACTGTGACCTCCACGTCTCTTCCAAGGGGCATTAAAACCGTCTTTTTAAACCACTCTGAACTCCACGTCTCTTCCAAGGGCATTGAAATGTTGTTTTTAATTACCTCTAACCTCCACGACTCTTCCAACTTACTTTGCATTTCCTCCTAATTTTAGTCAGCTTTTGCTTTTCAATGCATAGGCGAACACTAAGGGAGACCCACTCCCCAATAATGGGTAGAAGGTTTTTAGTACGCTGTAATCCACGTCTGTTTCAAGGGGCATTGCAGTTACTCATAATCTTTGGAAAGCCTTCCATTCACTGCTTAGGCCAACAGTGTACAGGAGACCCAGTTGCTATAAATGGAAAAAAACTGTTTAGTTAAGGCCCTCTGACCTCCATGTCACTTCCAAGGGGCATTGGAGTGACTCGAAATTTTTGGTAGGCATTGCACTCACTGTATGCCCTATAACTGTGTAGCCGAACCGCTCCTTTTGGTACAGAAACATATCCTACAAGACATGTGTGGTTGACTGGAATGATATTGATGTGAATGGTCCCTGTTCCTCCTGCTCTTTCTCCTTTGCCACCACCTCATCCATCATAGAACTGGGATAGTAGCAGGAAAACATCCAGCAATCCTCGGAGGAGGTAGTATATGCTCCAAAATGCTGACCACCTCAGGCCTAGCCGCTACTACATACATGCGATTGCATTCCAAGGAATAGAAAGCTAAGGAGATGAATGGCCTCATGATCATGAATAATTTACTCGTTGTGTAGGAGGCCGACCACTGCTGCTGTCTACCTTCTGAACTTTGTGTTGAAGCCTGATTGACCCAGGACCCGCAATCCTCTATGTCTGGAGGACGTGATGCATCCCAGTGTCCAACTGTGTCCCGGCTTCCACAATATTAACCCAGTGTGAAGACGTCAGTGAGATGGACCATCCCTGGCCACATTCACTTGTCCATGTGTTTGTGGTTAGACTGTCCTTCCCACTAAATGCACTGGGGAGGGCACAGGTAATGTTTTGGTATGCGCGCTTGTGTATAACACGCACCTGGACAAATAGGGGTGGCTGGGAACCATGTGTGGGCACCCGGCCGCCGGGCGGCTCGTTACCGAGTATGGATACCAGGCTGGAACGCAGTCATGATGTGGTGGCCAAATTCCACCTCCACATCCCTAAAAGGCCCAATTTCAAGTGCAAGCAAGCAGTATGTTATTGCAGCCTGGGGGCGGGTGGGTGGCAGGCTGCATACTTGCGCTTGCATTGCAAGGAAAGGGGGAGGTACAATTGAACATTGCCCTGGGACAAGGATTTGCATGGGGACAGTTGCAAGTCTGCATCTTCTGATGCGGCAAGGATCACTTCTGATGGGCACACTTTTAGGCAGTGACCTGGGTGTCAGAGATGCTTCCAGGGCTCTTCCCCATGCTGTTCCCATGTCTTTTCAGCACTGTATGCATGTGTCACATAGCACATGGCCAGATAAGGTTGTAAAATGCTAAAATGACATTTCCCTGTGAATGCATTTGTCACGGTTAAAAGCAATACAAAAGTGCAAAAACGCATAAAAAATGCTACTAGTGAACATAGCCCAAGGTGTGGAGGAGTATTTTTGTTTTTGGCTATTTATTTTACCTTATACACAAGTCTTTACCCTGGAAAGGATGTTCTTTAACATATTTCACAGGAAAGCAGTTTCAGTTTCGTTTTTGAATGTTTTATTGTGAGCCCGTAAAAGTGGCTTAATACCTCTGACCACGTTGTTGACAGCAGTGACCTGGGGGTCAGAAATGCTTCCTGAGGCGATCCCCATGCTGTCGTCATGTCATTTGAGCACTGTCACTATCGTTTTGGGCACCTTTTAGGCTTTCTACAGACGGCCGGTGGTGCCGCCGCAAAAATGCTCGGGTCTTCTATAGACTGACATTGGGCTCGTTGCTCTGGTCCAGCACCCGAGTATCACGATGAGCTCGGCCCGAGCTTCGAGCACCCGAGCATTTTAGTGCTTGCTCAACACTATTACTTATCTGTGATAGCTGCCCACTGTCACGGGATTGGAATGTTGGACAACAACCTATGAACTTTCATGGTTACGTAATATTATGTTGGGTAAGCCTTTTTCTAAAATATAAAAGCTATTGAAGAAATCAGTTATGGCAGAAACATTGTGGACCTGTAAAGAGGATGCTCTTCACAGTGTAGGACCTATAATGCATTCTCTGCCCATCGCTGAACGCTTCTTCAGCTGAAGTTTCCGGACAGATGATGTTCATGCTACTAGGGAAATCTTTTTTCTTCTTCTATCTAATAGTAAGTATGTAACCTTTATAAGTATTTAACCTTTGCAACCTTTAATCTACAAAAGTGTATGCAATATCATAATATCATACTATTCCTTTGATTCTGTATTTTATCTTTCAAATTAACTATTATAAATAAAATTGCATTATATTACAAGTGGTTGCCTTCTTTAAAGCCGTGTCCAAACCTTATTGCTAAAAACTTGGCAATACATAATTTAAATACACATAGAGCTTGGCCACAGTAACGAGTACGACATGTTTCCACTAGAAAGGAGAGGGTCTGCTATTCAGTTATAGGGTATGCATTGAGTCCAATGGCTGCCAAAATATAGGAAAACCCACAGTAACATTTTAAAGACAAATAGAGGTGGTCCTCAGTAATGACATATTCCCATTAGAAAGGAGAGGTTCTCCCATACTGTTTGCTTATGCAATGACTGCAATGGCTGTCAAAAATTTGGAGGCACTCTAATGCCCCTTGCAAGAGATGTAAAGGTCAGAGGGCCTCATGAAAACAATGTTCACCATTATTAGGAAGTGTGTCTCCCATAATATTTGTGTTAGAATTCTCCTGTTTGTTTTTTCCATATTGTTTTGCGGTCACGTGACCATCTGCTTTTATATTGCAGCTCCGCCCTCCTGGCTGTGCTGGACTACAGTGTTTGACTGTTTCTCTAGCCTGGTGCTTCGGTGCCTTTCTCCGTCAGTTCAATTGGTCCTTCTGGGACCTCTAGTACCTTTTGTCAGTTAGTCTTTTTGTGTTCTGCAACTACTTCTCTGTTTAGCAGGTGTCCCATTTTTGTCCCAGTCCTTAGTTCTTTTAGGGACCCCTCCCTTAATGCTACGGTCTTCGTTCAGACTAGCTGAGGACTAAAGTGGGTCTGTTCGCTAGGAACAGGCAGCCCGCTACATCGTAGGGATTCAGCTTAGTCTTACTGTAGGGACAGCTTTTCCCTATCTTTCCTTAGTTCATATTGCAGATCATAACAATTTGCCTATGCAGTGAAGCAACGGCTGCCAAAAATTTGGAGGAACTCCAATGCCCCCAGCAAGAGCGCAGAGGTCGGAGGGCCTCCTAAAAACAATGGTCCCATAATTAGGAAGTTTGTCTCCCATACTGTTTGCCTATGCAGTGAATCAACAGCTACCAAAAATTTGGAGGAACTCCAATGCCCCTTGCAAGAGATGTAGAGGTCGGAGGGCCTCCTGAAAACAATGTTCTCATTATTAGGAAGTGTGTCTCCCATACTGTTTGCCTATGCAGTGAAGCAATGGCTGCCAAAAATTTGGAGGCACTCCAATGCCTCTTGCAAGAGACATAGAGGTCGGAAGGCCTCCTGAAAACAATGTTCCCATTATCAAGACGTGTTTCTCCCATACTATTTGCCCATTCAGTGAAGCAACAGCTGGCAAAAATTTGGAGGAACTCCATTGTCCCTTGCAAGAGACGTAGATATGTTGATATGGTGGTGATATGGTAGTGGAGGGTGACGATGCAGAGAAGGAGGAGGACAAGAGCAAATAGACAAAATCAGGAAGCGTATACCCATGTCTGGGTGTGAAGACAGAGGTGCATGGGAATCGAGTTAGACCTCCCAAAAAAATGACACTGTATTTGAGTTTATGTTACGCTGCTATCATTCGGTGGTGTTGAGAAGTCTGGCCCAATCCAGCCCTTGTTCATTTTTATAAGAGTCAGCCTGTCAGCATTTTCAGTTGACAGGCGCATGCGCCTATTGGTTATAATTCCACTGGCTGTACTAAAAACCCGCTCTAACAAAACGCTAGCGGCAGGGCAAGCCAGGACCTCAATGGCATAGAGAGCCAGTTCATGCCACATGTCCAGCTTGGATACCCAATAATTATAATGCACAGAGGAATCACGGAGGATGTTGGTACGGTCGGCAAGGTACTCCCTCAGCATCATCCGCAACTCTTCCTTCATTGGTAAAGTACACTGCGCATCAGGGCTTGAGCGATGGGAGGGTCTAAGAAAACTGTCCCAGAATTTTGACAGTGTTCCACTACCTCTGTTTGATTGCATTTGTGTCTCTGTTGCTTATACTCCTTGGTTGTCCAACGAACTCTGACCTCTGCCAACAGCGTTTTCAGATGAGAATTTTGTTAATAATTCCACAACAAGGGCCTTCTCGTACTGCACCATTTTATTAGGCCTGTCCTGCAAGGGAATAAGAGACAGAAAGTTCTTGTAGTGTGGGTCTAGAAGTGTCACCAACCAATAATGACTGTCACCAAAAATTTGGACAATGCGAGGGTCACAGGGAAAGGCAGCGTAACATAAACTCAGCCATGAGTGCCAGACTGCTAACAGGCAAGACTTCCGTGTCCTCACTAAGAGGATGACTGACGATGCTCTCCTCCTCCATCTCCCTGTCCTCAGGCCATCCACACTGAACAAACGGTATGACAGTTGTGCAGGTAGTACCGTCTATAGCGCAGAAAACTAGCTCCTGTTATTCCTCCTCCTCCACCTCTTCCTCATTGTTACCCAATCCACGTTGGGATGAGATGAGGCTGGGCTGTGTGGAATTACCCTGTATGGTTCCTTGCCCCATCTCATTGTGCTCGGCCTGCAATGCATCCTCTTTAATTGTGAGCAGAGAGTGTTTCAGAAGACAGAGAAACGGGATGGTGATGCTAAGTATGGCATTATCACCGCTCACCATCTTGGTGGAGTCCTCAAAGTTTTGGAGGATGGTACATGTCTGACATCCATGTCCACTCCTGAGGTTTTATGTGTGGAGTCTGACCTGAATACCAACGGCTTTGTTGATGCTGGTAGTCAACAACTGCCCTCTTCTGCTCATAAATCCCTCCCAACATCAGCAATGTAGAGTTTTAAAGCTTGGGGACATCGCATATCAGTCGGTGAGCTGGAAGCTGCAAACACTGCTGAAGCACGGCAAGGGCGGCGGAAGGTGTAGCTGACTTTCTAAAATGGGCACACAGGTGGCGTACTTTGACAAGCAGATCTGACAGATCCAGGTAGGTTTTGAGAAACCACTGAACCATGAGGTTAAGCACATGGGCCAGTCATGATAGGTGTGGGAGCTCGCCTCGCCTCAGAGCCGCCACCAGGTTCCGGCCATTGTCACACATGGCCCTGCCTGGCTGTAGGGTCAGCGGTGTCAGCCACAGATCTGCTTGCTCTTTCAGAGCTGTCCACAACTCTTCAGCGTTGTGTGGTTTGTCACCTAAGTTTATTCGCTTCAGCACAGCCTGTTGCTGCTTGGCAGAGGCAGTGTTGCAGTGCTTCCAGCTTGAGACTGATGTGGTCATTTTGGAGATGGAGGCTGAAGAGGAGGAGGAGGAAGAGGAGCTGTAGGAGCTGTAGAATGTATGGGAAACCCTGATTGACCCAGGGCCTTCAATCCTTGGCGTCGGGAGGACGTGTTCTGTCCCAAGGTCCGATAAAGTCCCGGCTTCCAGTATATTAACCCAGTGTGCCGTCAATGAGATGTTCCATCCCTGCCCAAAAGCACTTGTCTATGTGTCCGTGGTTAGGTGGACTTTCCCAGTAATTGCGTTGTTGAGGACACGTCTAATGTTGTGGGACATGTGCTCATGTAATGCGAGGATGGCACACCAGGAGAAATAGTGGTGGCTGGGGACCGAGTGCCAAGGGAAGGCCGCCGCCATCAGCTTGCAGAAAGCTTCCGTCTCCACCAGCTTAAAAGGCATCATTTTGAGCGCAAGCATTCACGAAATGTGTGAATTTAGTAGTGTGGCCTGTGGGGTGTTAGCTGCGTATTTGCGCTTGCGTTGCAAGGACTGGGGTAGGGACAACTGAAAGCTGCACTGGGACAAGGACGTGGACGTGCCTTCTGATGGTGCTAGTTGAGAGTGTTCAATGACAGGTGCAGGACGGGAGGCATCTTGGCATGCGCCATGGACAGGGGATTGGCATGCACGCACAACAGCGGAACAAGGGGTTGTGTCACCCACAGACAATGTTGCTGGGCCTTGGGGTTCGGCCCACTTATTTGGGTGCTTTGCTGCCTTGTGCCTGATCATGCTGGTGGCGGTCAGGCTGCTAGTTTTGCAAACCCTGCTGATGCTGGCCATGCAGGTGGTGCAAATGGCCTTTTTGGGGTTATCTGCAGAGTATTTAAAAAATAACCAGACTCAGGAAGGCCTAACAGTTGTACTGGAAACTTCCATCGTGTTGGCGTTACGAGGAACGCTTTCCCGCCTTGTGTCTGCGGCCACCACACTGCTTCTTCCTGCCTGTTGTGGTGCTACGCCTCCCTCTCCCTGCATGCTGCTGTCCTTGCTCTGTTTGTGCCCCTGCTAGGTTTGGTCAGTTACTATATCTTCCACTTCCGCACCCTGGTCCTCCTCCTGACTTTCTGGCATTTGTGTCTCATCATTATCATCATCCACCTCTTGCCACAGTAATTGCACTTTCCCACAAATCGCCTTCATGTGACCGTGGCTGCTCCAATATTTGGGTATCACTACATGTGTTCTCCTCTTGACTCGCTTGAAACTGGCTGGGTGAGAGGTCCGAATCTACAAATGGAAAAGTGAACAGCTATTCTGAGTGTCCAAATGTAGAATCAGTTGTTTCCGGGCACTCGGCATGGTGGGAGGAAGGAGGATCAGGGCGAGGAGTATGCGGTCTAGACTCATGGCTACTGAGACTTGACCGTGTGGAAAACAGGGTGGTGGTGGCAAAGTGACTGGAAGCATAGTCTGCTATCCAACCAACAACCTTTTGACACTGCTTTGTGTTCAATAGTGGTGTTCTGTGGTCCTCTAGTAATTGGGACAGGAAGGTCGAGTGACAAGATGTGGGTGTTTGTTGTTGCACAATATCAGCTTGCCCATGGCCACATCCTCAGCCTTGACCTCTGCATGCAATATCACCATCACGTCCAGTTCCCCATCCCTTGCCACGCACCTTGCCCATTTTTAATGGAGGACAATATTTTCTACATTCACGAGAAATGGCTGATTTTGGAGCGCAGTAATATGTGATACGTTTGACAGAGAACCACAATTTTATATACAGTTATATGAAAAAGTTTGGGCACCCCTATTAATCTTAAGCTTAATGTTTTATAAAAATTGGTGTTTTTGCAACAGCTATTTCAGTTTGATATATGTAATAACTGTTGGACACAGTAATGTTTCTGCCTTGAAATGAGGTTTATTGTACTAACACAAAATGTGCAATCTGCATTCAAACAAAATTTGTCAGGTGCTTAAGTATGGGCACCTCACCAGAAAAGTGACATTAATATTTAGCAGATCCTCCTTTTGCAAAAATAACAGCCTCTAGTCGCTTCCTGTAGCTTTTAATGAGTTTTTGGATCCTGGATGAAGGTATTTTTGACCATTCCTCTTTACAAAACAATTCCAGTTCAGTTAAGTTTTCGCTCTGTGTTCAAAACGCGTTGCGTTTTTTCCATGTGAGATTCCCCGATGTAATTTGGAAATTTAAAACTGCGTGGATTTGCTTCAATAAATATTTGCACTTTTGGAAGTTGGTTTCTTCAACTTTTTTTTTTTTTCATGCAAACACGTGAGGCCACACGTACCCGTGCTTCCTTCCAAAGCCTACAGCAATCAGGTGAGCTGAATCTACTTTCCTCTTTTTTCACGGTTTTAAATAGCAGGCCTATAATTTACTAATACTATTCTACACAGAGACCTAGTGTGAATAGCTTGACCGACACACTGCAAAAAAATGAAAATGGAAGAAATGGCTGATTTTGGAACACTCTTATAGGGGTTATGTCTGAAAGAGAACCACAGTTTTAAATAGCAGGGCTGTAATTTACTAATACTATCCTTCACAGACACCTAGTGTGAATAGCTTGACTGCCACACTGTAACGAAATGGTAGGCAGAAATGGCTGATTTTGGAACACAGTTCTATATGTGATATGTCTGACAGAGAACCACGGTTTTAAATAGTAGGCCTCTTATTTACTAATACTATTCTACACAGAGGAGACATGAAAACAAAGCTGGCCAGATAAATACTATGGTGTAGAACATGGTGCTAAGACATGTTGTCCGGCACCAAGTTCAAATTGCCTACTCTCAAACAATATAAGAAAACCGGAGAAAACACGAGTAGTATAGCAAAGAACAAAATATATTTATTTATAATTAATCAACATGATAATAAAGGGTTATACAAAAGAGATAGTGATAAGGCAAGAGGATCTTAAAAGGCAGTGCCAGACACAGTGACCCATGGCAGTAAAGCTGCGAGGCAGTCCCAGATAAAAGGGCATCATCAAGTGTACAAGCATCAGGACACTCCAAATAACAGTACATAATAGCAGTACATGATTACAATAAATAACCCTCAATAGGGCACAAGTCAAAAGAAGGACCATATAACATACACAGGTCTCAAGAGGTAATGGCTATATATAAAATGCATGGGAACACAGGGAGTGATTCTCTCCATCTCTTTGGGCATTTCCCTGTGTTCCCATGCATTTTATGGGCGCCTAGCAGTCAGCACTTCTGTTCCTGACATTATACTATTTCCATATATAGCCATTACCTCTTGAGACCTGTGTATGTTATATGGTCCTTCTTTTGACTTGTGCCCTATTGAGGGTTATTTATTATAATCATGTACTGCTATTATGTACTGTTATTTGGAGTGTCCTGATGCTTGTACACTTGATGATGCCCTTTTATCTGGGACTGCCTCGCAGCTTTACTGCCATGGGTCACTGTGTCTGGCACTGCCTTTTAAGATCCTCTTGCCTTATCACTATCTCTTTTGTATAACCCTTTATTATCATGTTGATTAATTATAAATAAATATATTTTGTTCTTTGCTATACTACTCGTGTTTTCTCCGGTTTTCTTATATTCTACACAGAGACCTAGAGTGAATAGCTTGACCTACACACTGCAACGAAATGAAAATGGAAGAAATGTCTGGTTTTGGAACATTCTTATAGGTGTTATGTCTGACAGAGGACAACGGTTTTAAATAAAAGGCCTGTAATTTACTAATACTATTCTTTACACCTAGTGTGAATATCTTGACAGACACACTGCAACAGAATGGAAAAGGAGGCCAATATTTTCCATGTTCAGTTGAAATGTCTGGATTTTTATTGCTGAAATATGGAACAGATCTGGCTTTATTCTATAGTGAGAACAAGCAAATGGAGCAGAAAAATGGTGTACTCTGGATTGCTTTTTAAGCAAATAACCAGGATTAAGATAAAAAAAATTTCCTTAACCCCTAATTTCTGGGGCTATGTCTACAAATATCTGTAAGAACAGCAGCAGGAGGAACGTTCAATGGACCCTCTTGCACCCAGACTTGCAGTCTGCCACTTACACAGCCTGCCTGCCTAACTCCTGCTATCACCACTGGATATATACAGCTGGATTAGTCATCAGAAGGATTGTTAGTTCAGATGGATATATACTGTATATATGTTGTGGAATACCTATACTAATCATAAAGCAGCAAATCTCTCACTGACGCAGCAGCACCTCTCCTTACTCTGCCTGATTCCGGGGTTCACTGTGACGAGCATAGCGGCTCCAGGTCTTATATAGATCTGATGACGCTGTACGGCCAGTCAATCACTGTAATGCCCACAACAAACATGGCTATGGCATTACAGTGCATGGTAGGCAATCCTTGCATGTTCATTGGCTCTCTAAAAAGCGCCAAACATGCAGGGAGAGGACCCGAGTTCCCGCCCGAGCAACCCTGAAATACTTGCTGAGCTCGTCGAGCACAGTGATGCTCGGGTGAGTACCGAGCAGTGGAGAGCAGGTTTGGTCATCACTAGTCCCTTCTCAAAGCCCTCATAACTCGGGCTATGTATAAGGACCATAAGGTTCAGAAACATGTAAGCCCTATGCATTTATCCTATCTTTCTTTATTTTTTCAATATGTTTTTAAAGCACTGATGTATGTCAAAAAAACATGCAAGTTATTTTATGGAACCATGTGCTGGCATTTTGGTTGAACTATCAACTTCATGAATTATGTACTTTACGTACTTTATTAATGTTTTTTACAGATAGAATACTTTCCCATTATAGTCTATGGAGCTATTCACATGATCATTTTGGCCAAACCCGCCAAAACAGTCAATATCATCGGATTTGGCCACCTGCATATCCACTAAGGAGTATGAGCACTTATACTCTGATTTACCAGATGGGGACTTAACTACTTCTTAAAATACCTAGGGCAGAATGAACAGCCAAGTACATAGCCAGTAGAGATGAGCGTTGTTCTACTCGAACTGTTCGCCAATCTCAAATTCGAGCTGTTTTGGGCGGTGTTCGAGCCGGTCGGCGAACACGAACAATTTGAGAAAAATTCGGCTGTTCGAGGTTATGTTCGATAACTGTTCGTGCACCAAAATCATAACTGGATTTTTTCTCAGTAATGATGAAAATTAATGTTAATACGCAGTTTGAGTGTACAGCGGGGCGGGGGGAGGGGCAGGGGATGGATCTCTGCAGGAACAATGAAGATCTCCATTTTTTTTTCTCTTTCCCGCATTTGCAGTGGGGAGGTGCAATCTGTCAGCCTATCAGCAGCGCACACACGGAGCGAAGTGCTTTTTTTCACACAAGCAAGGGCATGTGTGATTGGCAGTGTATGTCACATGTCCTTGCCCTATAAGACCAAGCCATTTTCCCCGTCGCCACCATTTTCTCACTGCTGCAGCTGCGTGTTAGACGGCACCGCTGTTGCTGTGTGCGCTATACCTTGTTAATTTCAAGCCAATTTTCGCACAAATATACAGATAGCTTGGGAGTAGGGAATAGTTGTGATTGCAGTCCTTTTAAGGACTAGGTTACAGCATTTCCTACGACTTTTATCAGGCAGGTCTGTGCTCTTAAATAGATAGATTGTGGGAGTAAAGACTAATTGTAATTGGAGTCCTTTTCAGGACTAGGTTACATCAGTTCCTATCAGTTTTTGCCAGGCAGGTCTGTGCCAGTGCTGTGCAAGTTTTTTTCACAGCATTTGGCTGAATCTAGCAAAGCTAATCCTTTTTGGCCTATTGCAGAGTGTGTTAGTCAGTGGAGTAGCCTATCTGTGTTGCAAGATATACCACCTGTGTATAGAATACCAATTTTTTTACTGCACCTAGTGAAGTAAAATCTTTTGGGCATAGCATCATTCTATTAGTCCATCTATACTGACCTCCATCAGGTTGCAAACTGAATATAATTTTTTTCTGCATCTAGCTCTGAAAAAATATTTGGGCTTCTAGCAGTGTGTGGGACTTGGTCTATTAGTCCATCTATACTGACCTCCATCAGGTTGCAAATTAAAAATAATTTTTTTCTGCATCTAGCTCTGAAAAAATATTTGGGCTTCTAGCAGTGTGTGGGACTTGGTCTATTAGTCCATCTATACTGACCTCCATCAGGTTGCAAATTAAAAATAATTTTTTTCTTCATTTATATCTGAAAAATTATTTGGGCTTCTAGCAGCGTGTGGGACTTGTTCTATTAGTCCATCTATACTGACCTCCATCAGGTTGCAAATTGAATAAAAAAATTTTCTGCATCTAGCTCTGAAAAAATATTTGGGCTTCTAGCGGTGTGTGGGACTTGGTCTATTAGTCCATCTATACTGACCTCCATCAGGTTGCAAATTAAAAATAATTTTTTTCTCCATCTAGCTCTGAAAAAATATTTGGGCTTCTAGCAGTGTGTGGGACTTGTTCTATTAGTCCTTCTATACTGACGTCCAGCAGGTTGCAAATTGAATATAATTTTTTTCTGCATCTAGCTCTGAAAAAATATTTGGGCTTCTAGCGGTGTGTGGGACTTGGTCTATTAGTCCATCTATACTGACCTCCATCAGGTTGCAAATTAAAAATAATTTTTTTCTGCATCTAGCTCTGAAAAAATATTTGGGCTTCTAGCAGTGTGTGGGACTTGGTCTATTAGTCCATCTATACTGACCTCCATCAGGTTGCAAATTAAAAATAATTTTTTTCTGCATCTAGCTCTGAAAAAATATTTGGGCTTCTAGCAGTGTGTGGGACTTGGTCTATTAGTCCATCTATACTGACCTCCATCAGGTTGCAAATTAAAAATAATTTTTTTCTTCATTTAGCTCTGAAAAAATATTTGGGCTTCTAGCAGTGTGTGAGACTTGTTCTATTAGTCCTTCTATACTGACCTCCAGCAGGTTGCAAATTGAATATAATTTTTTTCTGCATCTAGCTCTGAAAAAATATTTGGGCTTCTAGCGGTGTGTGGGACTTGGTCTATTAGTCCATCTATACTGACCTCCATCAGGTTGCAAATTAAAAATAATTTTTTTCTGCATCTAGCTCTGAAAAAATATTTGGGCTTCTAGCGGTGTGTGGGACTTGGTCTATTAGTCCATCTATACTGACCTCCATCAGGTTGCAAATTAAAAATAATTTTTTTCTGCATCTAGCTCTGAAAAAATATTTGGGCTTCTAGCAGTGTGTGGGACTTGGTCTATTAGTCCATCTATACTGACCTCCATCAGGTTGCAAATTGAATAAAAAAATTTTCTGCATCTAGCTCTGAAAAAATATTTGGGCTTCTAGCGGTGTGTGGGACTTGGTCTATTAGTCCATCTATACTGACCTCCATCAGGTTGCAAATTAAAAATAATTTTTTTCTGCATCTAGCTCTGAAAAAATAGTTGGGCTTCTAGCAGTGTGTGGGACTTGGTCTATTAGTCCATCTATACTGACCTCCATCAGGTTGCAAATTAAAAATAATTTTTATCTGCATCTACAGTACCTCTGAAAAAATATTTGGGCTTCTAGCAGTGTGTGGGACTATTTGTATTAGTCCATCTATACTGACCTCCATCAGGTTGCAAATTCAAAATAATTTTTTTCTGCATCTAACCCAGCCAATAGTTTTGGCCTAATACCACAGTTTGGCCACTCAGCTCTGCTCGGTTACCATCCATTGTTTTTTTGTGCAAACAACTCCAGAGTTGTGAATTAGTTAACCACCAAAATGAGTGGAAAAAGGCCTGCTGCTGGTGGAAAGGGGAATAGGCGTGTTGGGAAGGGGAAAAAAGGTTGTGTCCGTGGGGTAGGTGCAGAAGAAAGACCATCTTCCAGCCAAACTAAAATGTCTACTTCTTTTAGCGGACAATGTGATAAGATCCCTTTCTTACGGCCACGCCAATCGCTACAAATTCCAGATGAGGCACAAAAACAGCAGGTGCTTCAACGGATATCAAGTGCTCCTTTAAGTGGGCTCTCCTCCACATCAACTTCAACATCACAAATACTCCAGTCCTCAAAGGTGTCACCCAAATCGCACTTGCTTCCTCACAGCTCCCAAATCTCCAGCTGCCCGTCTGAGTATGAGGTAGAACAGATGGTTGAGTCTGCAGAGCTGTTTACTCATACTATAGCCTGGGAATCAGAGGTCGACTCCAGCGCTTCTGTGAATCCAGACGAGGAAATGATCTGCACTGATGCCCAGAATCTTTATGAGTCGGATCCAGGACCAGACGCAGAAGGTTCTGACCATAATGTAGACCCTCATTCCCAAACTGTAACTCCTGTTGGTGGAGACAATGAGGAAGACGATGATAAGACTCAAATACCTGATTGGAGCGACAACTTTAGTTTTTTGTCAGGGCAGGAACAGGTTGGCTCTGAGGACGACGGGTGTGATAACGCACAGGGTGATGATGATGAGGTCGGAGATCCCACTTACTGTCAACCCACAGTCAGCCAAGAGATGAGGTCAGCAGAGGAGGTGGAGGAAGATGCTAGTGACGACGAGGTCAGGTTGCGCCTTCCTGGACAGAGACGTAGTACTGGAAGCACGTCAACAACTGCATCCTCAAACACAACTCTGTCTCTCACCACAAGTCGTGGTGGCTCTTCAGGTCGCATGGGTGCTAAGCCTTGCATAGCCTGGGCATTTTTTCAGATCGATAAAGATGACCCAACTCGTGTTATCTGTAACATTTGTCAGCAAAAGCTAAGTAGAGGCCAAAAAATACATAGTTTGAGTACTTCATGCATGAACCGGCACATGGACATGAAGCATAAGTTGCAGTGGGAAGCTCAGTGTGCTACAATGCGGTCTAGCCGGCCGGGCCAACCACCGTCTGCCACATCTTGTGCATCCGCGGCCTCTTCATCCTCTGTGACTGGGGGGACAGCAGTCACACCTGTTTTGGGGCGCAGACCTGCCACCTCTTTACCCGCAACAGCCAGCGTGATTGGCAGGTCATCATTTTCTTTGGAGGTGGTAACACCAGCTGGTCTTGAGCGCTGTCCGACATCGATAGCACCACCTTTGGATCAAGGCAACCTAACATGTCCGCCTGCATCTTCCTCACAGACCGGCAGTTTGCCGGGGACACCCTTATCAACCCCGTCTAAGCACAATAGCCAGCCCTCGGTCCCTCAGATGTGGACAAGTAAAAGACCATTTCCTCCTAGCCATGAGAAAGCTAAGAGGTTGAATTTCACCATCTGCAAGCTCTTGGCTACAGAAATGCTGCCTTTCCGCCTGGTGGACACAGAGGATTTTCGAGACCTTATGTCCGTCGCAGTGCCCCAGTACCAGATGCCCAGTCGGCACTACTTCTCAAAGAAAGGTGTGCCTGCGCTCCACCAGCATGTCGCACACATCACCGCTTCTTTGAGAAACTCTGTGTGTGACAGGGTGCATTTCATCACAGACACTTGGACGAGTAGGCATGGACAGGGGCGTTACATGTCGCTGACTGGGCACTGGGTAACTATGGTGACAGCAGGACAAGGGGCTGCTGTCCAAGTCTTGCCGTCCCCACGAGTTGTGCGTCAATCCTCTTTATGTCATTTTTCCTCCACTGCTTCTGCCTCCTCAACCTCCTCTCGGTCTTCCACCTGCACCCAAAGCCTGTCTGGTCATGCCACAAGCTTTCTAACTGCGCAGAAGGGATCCTGCACACCTCCTTACTATGCTGGCAGTAGGGCTCAACGTCATCAGGCGGTTTTTACATTGAAATGTCTGGGAAATGTGAGTCACACAGCTGAGGAGTTGTGGTCAGCTCTGGAGAACCAATTTCATGAATGGTTGTCTCCACTGGACCTGAAACCAGGGAAGGCCGTGTGCGACAATGCTGCAAACCTGGGTGCGGCCCTTCGCCGGGGCAATGTCACACACGTGCCTTGTATGGCTCACGTGTTGAACCTGGTTGTCCAGCAATTTTTAGCCCACTATCCCAGACTAGATGGCCTTCTGCAGAGGGCACGGTCGCTGTGTGCTCACTTCCGCCGTTCGCATCCCGCAGCTCAGCGACTTACATCTCTACAGAAGTCGTTGGGCCTGCCACTTCACCGGCTAAAATGCGATGTGCCTACCCGGTGGAATTCAACTCTGCACATGTTGCAGCGACTGTGGCAGCACCGACAAGCCCTGGTGCAATACGTTCTGACGTATAGCCTGGGCCAACGAGATTCAGAGGTGGGGCAAATCACGCTGGAGGAGTGGTCTCAGATCAGGGACCTATGCACCCTTCTGCACAGTTTTGAAATGGCGACGAAGATGTTTAGTGCTGACGATGCCATTATCAGCATGACTATTCCGCTGATTTACATGCTGGAGCACATGTTAAACAGAATTCGGAGTCAGGTGGTGGCACAAGAGGAGGTGGAGGAAGTAGAGGAGGAGGAGTTGTATGCGGAAGGGCTAACATCTGCAAGGTCCAGACGGTCGGCAGCACCAGGGCGGCAGGCATGTGAGGGTGGGGGAGATGATTTTACCAGGGCGCATGGTAGCAGCCAAACTAGTGAGGAAGGTGCAGGAGCCCAGGAAGAAGTGGAGGACGAACTGATGGAAGACTCATCAGATGAGGGAGACCTTGATCACATTTCTGTTGTGCGAGGTTGGGGGGAGAGGACAGAGGAAGGAAGCATGATTGTTACCTCGCCACCAACACAACAGGGACTTGGTGCTCCTGGATGCGCAACACACATGAGTGCCTTCTTGCTGCACTACCTGCAACATGACCCTCGAATTGTGAGAATTAGAAATAATCCTGACTACTGGGTTGCCACACTGTTAGATCCCCGGTACAAAAGTAAATTTGCAGAAATTATTCCTGCCATAGAAAGGGATGCACGCATGCAGGAGTATCAGCAGAGACTGTTGCAGAATCTTACATGTGCTTTTCCACAAAATACCAGTGGTGCACGTAGTGAATCTCACAGTTCCAACTTGCCAACCGTGGTCTGTATGGAATTGTTCAATAAAGGGCCCAAAATTAAGATAACATAGATGGGAGAGGTCTCTATGAATAGGAATTCCTAAGTATTTGATACCCTGTGAGGGCCAGGCAAAGGGAAAGTTGGACTGGATGGAATCCTATATGGATTTAGGGAGGGAGACATCGAGGGCCTCAGACTTCGCTGCATTGATTTTAAAATTTTACCATGTAACAAAGTGATCTATTTCAGCCATAACAGCAGGGATGGATATATGTGATTGAGTGATATATACTAGGACATCATCAGCAAATAGAGAGCACTTGTACTCGGTGCCTCCCACCTCAATCCACCTAATATTGGGGTTATGGCGAATTGATGAGAGCAGGTGCTCCGTCACTAGGATGTATAAGAGAGGGGACAGAGGACATCCCTGCCTTGTCCCATTGGTGATTGTGAAAGGTGATGAAAATGTTCTGACGCACCCCCTGGGCCTTGGGACACCCGGAGCCGGACCCTTTTTGGTGGATGCTGGTGGTTGTAGTCTTCGTGGCGGCGATCCGGTTCCGTGGCTCAGGGCGGTCAAACCAGTGGCGGAACTATTTATGTGGTTTTGATGTTTAAATGTCCGACTACGCCACCCGTGGATTGCGGTCAGAGTGAACCGCCGCTACAGGGCAGACCGCTAAGGCTGGTGTTGTGGGTGCAGCAGAGCGTAGCATAACTCCCCACGGGAGGAGTATAGCCTCAGGGCAGTGTATGCGGAGGATGGGGGTGATGGTGCAGGGCAGCAGCAGTAACGACACGGAGTCAGTGATGCAGTTCAGGGCCTTTACTCACAGTTCTTATTATCCAGACCACGTCTGCAGGTAACGGCTGCCCACGTCGTACTGTGCTCACCAGGTGAGGGGCTCAGACAACTCCCAGATAACTTTGGAGCGCTTCACAGGACCCCCTTTGTGTGTCCTTTGTCTGGCCTTTCTTACCAACACTTCTGTCCGGCTGCCTCGGGCCTCCTCTTGGTAAACTTGGCGCCAGTTTCCCTGACCCTATGTGGTGCCTTCCTAGCGGGTGGAGCAAGGGGCTGCGCCACATAAAATGTCAGAGCCTCCGGTTTCTAGCTGAGGGTCGTTTCCTGCCTCCACTAGTTCGGGGACCGGTCTCCCCCTTTGGCCTGACCCCTCCACGCAGGTGGATTCGGGCGTGCGGTGGCGACTCGCCCGTCCGCACCCCTGGGATCCCTTCATTCCTCGTTCCTGGAGCCTTCTCCGCTCCTCTTCCTTCCTTCTCCCTCTTGCAGGCCTGGGCCTCTGTTACTAGGCCCGCCTCCGGAGCAGAGCTCATGCAGAGCCCCTGCTCCCTGCCACTTCTGCTCAGACTTCTCTGCACTGAACTAAGATGGTGCCCACCTTTTATACTCCCTTCTCAATGCACCCAGGAACTGCTTCCTCCCTGCTCCTGCACTGCAGGGTTCCCCTTCCTCAGTGTTCCCTCCCCCCACTCCAGCCAGGGACAGGGACTGTCGTGCCCATCTCAGGGGCATATTGGTCGCCCTGCCCCACGGCAATGTGGTGTAATGCATGCAGGTGTCGGGTCCTGATCCACACTCCATCCTTATCTGAGAGTGAGATATCACACCTCTGGGTGAGGTGCAATACGTTTGTAGCAACCGAGCCCTCGGTGCTACAGTTCCATTTATCTTCAGCCTAGGTGACGTATTGTGATACAGGGCCGTGATTTTGGCTATAAAAGGGTCCCCTAGACCCCTACCCCAAGCTTTTTAAGAGAATCATATATGGCGTGCCAGGAGACTCTATGGAATGCTTTCTCAGCATCCAACGAGAGTATCTACTTACAAATTTTTAACTGCATCTAGCCCAGGAAATACTTTGTGCCTAGTAGCAGTGTCTGCTAGTCAGCGGATTATCCCGGCTGTTAAGCAAGCTACACCACCTGTAGTTTGGACACTTAATTTTTTCAAAGGAAATGCTTCGGGACCACGGGATACTTAGTGAAGAGCATCAGGAGGCACCCCAAGGCATAGGGGCTGGGACTGGCACTAGGATGCCTTGCGGTGGACAGCCGAGCTCGATCCTTATAAAAGCTTTTTAACTGCAGCAGCTTTAGTGGACGCTACTGGAGCTGGAATTACGCGGCTGCTGGCATGAGACTTGCCCTCCAACAGATCCTTGTAAATGGATTTAAAGTGTATTCATTCAAATTAGAGGGACAATTTAAATTAAAAAGCTTAGAGCTGCCTCCACCACAGGGGGGCTCTCTCGACCCACCAGCGGACAGGCACCAGTATTGGGAGAGGGGGGCTGGCCGTCAGGGTTCACCGCGGCTCTGGCACAAACCCGGCGACACGGAGGTGGCACGGGCAGGAGCGGACTGGCCGTCTCGGCTTCTCACTTTTTGGATTTTAGAAGGGCATGACATGCCTATATCTGTGTCTCCCCCTCCTTTTACTCCTCCACCTCTTTTCTTTTCGCATGACTATATGTACTTGTCACTTTTCCATGTGTTAGTTGTGTCTTCTGAGCAGTTTGTCAGCTTTTGGACACCTTTGAAGGTGTTTTCTATGTGTTTCTATGTGTTTTTGTTTGCCTGCCATTGGTTTTAACGGTGTTCGAAGGTGTTCGACGAACAGTTCGACGAACAGTTCGGCGAACACACGGGTGTTCGACGAACCGAACCGAACTCGAACACTACGGGGGTGGCTCAACACTAATAGCCAGCTTTTGGCCGGTTTCCTGAGCAACCTTAGCTTATTCCTCATGAACAATGGCTTCCAGTTCACTAATATTCTTGGATTATCAAGAGAGTGGTTCAAAAAGCAAAACTGGCTAAAGACTAGAGATGAGCGTTGTTCTACTCGAACTGTTCGCCAATCTCAAATTCGAGCTGTTTTGGGCGGTGTTCGAGCCGGTCGGCGAACACGAACAATTTGAGAAAAATTCGGCTGTTCGAGGTTATGTTCGATAACTGTTCATGCACCAAAATCATAACTGGATTTTTTCTCAGTAATGATGAAAATTAATGTTAATTAGAGATGAGCGTTGTTCTACTCGAACTGTTCGCCAATCTCAAATTCGAGCTGTTTTGGGCGGTGTTCGAGCCGGTCGGCGAACACGAACAATTTGAGAAAAATTCGGCTGTTCGAGGTTATGTTCGATAACTGTTCGTGCACCAAAATCATAACTGGATTTTTTCTCAGTAATGATGAAAATTAATGTTAATACGCAGTTTGAGTGTACAGCGGGGCGGGGGGAGGGGCAGGGGATGGATCTCTGCAGGAACAATGAAGATCTCCATTTTTTTTTCTCTTTCCCGCATTTGCAGTGGGGAGGTGCAATCTGTCAGCCTATCAGCAGCGCACACACGGAGCGAAGTGCTTTTTTTCACACAAGCAAGGGCATGTGTGATTGGCAGTGTATGTCACATGTCCTTGCCCTATAAGACCAAGCCATTTTCCCCGTCGCCACCATTTTCTCACTGCTGCAGCTGCGTGTTAGACGGCACCGCTGTTGCTGTGTGCGCTATACCTTGTTAATTTCAAGCCAATTTTCGATACAGATAGTTTGGGAGTAGGGAATAGTTGTGATTGCAGTCCTTTTAAGGACTAAGTTACAGCATTTCCTACGACTTTTATCAGGCAGGTCTGTGCTCTTAAATAGATAGATTGTGGGAGTAAAGACTAATTGTAATTGGAGTCCTTTTCAGGACTAGGTTACATCAGTTCCTATCAGTTTTTGGCAGGCAGGTCTGTGCCTGTGCTGTGCAAGTTTTTTTCACAGCATTTGGCTGAATCTAGCAAAGCTAATCCTTTTTGGCCTATTGCAGAGTGTGTTAGTCAGTGGAGTAGCCTATCTGTGTTGCAAGATATACCACCTGTGTATAGAATACCAATTTTTTTACTGCACCTAGTGAAGTAAAATCTTTTGGGCATAGCATCATTCTATTAGTCCATCTATACTGACCTCCATCAGGTTGCAAACTGAATATAATTTTTTTCTGCATCTAGCTCTGAAAAAATATTTGGGCTTCTAGCAGTGTGTGGGACTTGGTCTATTAGTCCATCTATACTGACCTCCATCAGGTTGCAAATTAAAAATATTTTTTTTCTTCATTTAGCTCTGAAAAAATATTTGGGCTTCTAGCAGTGTGTGGGACTTGTTCTATTAGTCCTTCTATACTGACCTCCAGCAGGTTGCAAATTGAATATAATTTTTTTCTGCATCTAGCTCTGAAAAAATATTTGGGCTTCTAGCGGTGTGTGGGACTTGGTCTATTAGTCCATCTATACTGACCTCCATCAGGTTGCAAATTAAAAATAATTTTTTTCTGCATCTAGCTCTGAAAAAATATTTGGGCTTCTAGCAGTGTGTGGGACTTGGTCTATTAGTCCATCTATACTGACCTCCATCAGGTTGCAAATTAAAAATAATTTTTTTCTTCATTTATCTCTGAAAAAATATTTGGGCTTCTAGCAGCGTGTGGGACTTGTTCTATTAGTCCATCTATACTGACCTCCATCAGGTTGCAAATTAAAAATAATTTTTTTCTTCATTTAGCTCTGAAGAAATATTTGGGCTTCTAGCAGTGTGTGGGACTTGTTCTATTAGTCCTTCTATACTGACCTCCAGCAGGTTGCAAATTGAATATAATTTTTTTCTGCATCTAGCTCTGAAAAAATATTTGGGCTTCTAGCGGTGTGTGGGACTTGGTCTATTAGTCCATCTATACTGACCTCCATCAGGTTGCAAATTAAAAATAATTTTTTTCTGCATCTAGCTCTGAAAAAATATTTGGGCTTCTAGCGGTGTGTGGGACTTGGTCTATTAGTCCATCTATACTGACCTCCATCAGGTTGCAAATTAAAAATAATTTTTTTCTGCATCTAGCTCTGAAAAAATATTTGGGCTTCTAGCAGTGTGTGGGACTTGGTCTATTAGTCCATCTATACTGACCTCCATCAGGTTGCAAATTGAATAAAAAAAATTTCTGCATCTAGCTCTGAAAAAATATTTGGGCTTCTAGCGGTGTGTGGGACTTGGTCTATTAGTCCATCTATACTGACCTCCATCAGGTTGCAAATTAAAAATAATTTTTTTCTGCATCTAACCCAGCCAATAGTTTTGGCCTAATACCACAGTTTGGCCCCTCAGCTCTGCTCGGTTACCATCCATTGTTTTTTTGTGCAAACAACTCCAGAGTTGTGAATTAGTTAACCACCAAAATGAGTGGAAAAAGGCCTGCTGCTGGTGGAAAGGGGAATAGGCGTGTTGGGAAGGGGAAAAAAGGTTGTGTCCGTGGGGTAGGTGCAGAAGAAAGACCATCTTCCAGCCAAACTAAAATGTCTACTTCTTTTAGCGGACAATGTGATAAGATCCCTTTCTTACGGCCACGCCAATCGCTACAAATTCCAGATGAGGCACAAAAACAGCAGGTGCTTCAACGGATATCAAGTGCTCCTTTAAGTGGGCTCTCCTCCACATCAACTTCAACATCACAAATACTCCAGTCCTCAAAGGTGTCACCCAAATCACACTTGCTTCCTCACAGCTCCCAAATCTCCAGCTGCCCGTCTGAGTATGAGGTAGAACAGATGGTTGAGTCTGCAGAGCTGTTTACTCATACTATAGCCTGGGAATCAGAGGTCGACTCCAGCGCTTCTGTGAATCCAGACGAGGAAATGATCTGCACTGATGCCCAGAATCTTTATGAGTCGGATCCAGGACCAGACGCAGAAGGTTCTGACCATAATGTAGACCCTCATTCCCAAACTGTAACTCCTGTTGGTGGAGACAATGAGGAAGACGATGATAAGACTCAAATACCTGATTGGAGCGACAACTTTAGTTTTTTGTCAGGGCAGGAACAGGTTGGCTCTGAGGACGACGGGTGTGATAACGCACAGGGTGATGATGATGAGGTCGGAGATCCCACTTACTGTCAACCCACAGTCATCCAAGAGATGAGGTCAGCAGAGGAGGTGGAGGAAGATGCTAGTGACGACGAGGTCAGGTTGCGCCTTCCTGGACAGAGACGTAGTACTGGAAGCACGTCAACAACTGCATCCTCAAACACAACTCTGCCTCTCACCACAAGTCGTGGTGGCTCTTCAGGTCGCATGGGTGCTAAGCCTTGCATAGCCTGGGCATTTTTTCAGATCGATAAAGATGACCCAACTCGTGTTATCTGTAACATTTGTCAGCAAAAGCTAAGTAGAGGCCAAAAAATACATAGTTTGAGTACTTCATGCATGAACCGGCACATGGACATGAAGCATAAGTTGCAGTGGGAAGCTCAGTGTGCTACAATGCGGTCTAGCCGGCCGGGCCAACCACCGTCTGCCATATCTTGTGCATCCGCGGCCTCTTCATCCTCTGTGACTGGGGGGACAGCAGTCACACCTGTTTTGGGGCGCAGACCTGCCACCTCTTTACCCGCAACAGCCAGCGTGATTGGCAGGTCATCATTTTCTTTGGAGGTGGTAACACCAGCTGGTCTTGAGCGCTGTCCGACATCGATAGCACCACCTTTGGATCAAGGCAACCTAACATGTCCGCCTGCATCTTCCTCACAGACCGGCAGTTTGCCGGGGACACCCTTATCAACCCCGTCTAAGCACAATAGCCAGCCCTCGGTCCCTCAGATGTGGACAAGTAAAAGACCATTTCCTCCTAGCCATGAGAAAGCTAAGAGGTTGAATTTCACCATCTGCAAGCTCTTGGCTACAGAAACGCTGCCTTTCCGCCTGGTGGACACAGAGGATTTTCGAGACCTTATGTCCGTCGCAGTGCCCCAGTACCAGATGCCCAGTCGGCACTACTTCTCAAAGAAAGGTGTGCCTGCGCTCCACCAGCATGTCGCACACAACATCACCGCTTCTTTGAGAAACTCTGTGTGTGACAGGGTGCATTTCACCACAGACACTTGGACGAGTAGGCATGGACAGGGGCGTTACATGTCGCTGACTAGGCACTGGGTTACTATGGTGACAGCAGGACAAGGGGCTGCTGTCCAAGTCTTGCCGTCCCCACGAGTTGTGCGTCAATCCTCTTTATGTCATTTTTCCTCCACTGCTTCTGCCTCCTCAACCTCCTCTCGGTCTTCCACCTGCACCCAAAGCCTGTCTGGTCATGCCACAAGCTTTCTAACTGCGCAGAAGGGATCCTGCACACCTCCTTACTATGCTGGCAGTAGGGCTCAACGTCATCAGGCGGTTTTTACATTGAAATGTCTGGGAAATGTGAGTCACACAGCTGAGGAGTTGTGGTCAGCTCTGGAGAACCAATTTCATGAATGGTTGTCTCCACTGGACCTGAAACCAGGGAAGGCCGTGTGCGACAATGCTGCAAACCTGGGTGCGGCCCTTCGCCGGGGCAATGTCACACACGTGCCTTGTATGGCTCACGTGTTGAACCTGGTTGTCCAGCAAATTTTAGCCCACTATCCCAGACTAGATGGCCTTCTGCAGAGGGCACGGTCGCTGTGTGCTCACTTCCGCCGTTCGCATCCCGCAGCTCAGCGACTTACATCTCTACAGAAGTCGTTGGGCCTGCCACTTCACCGGCTAAAATGCGATGTGCCTACCCGGTGGAATTCAACTCTGCACATGTTGCAGCGACTGTGGCAGCACCGACAAGCCCTGGTGCAATACGTTCTGACGTATAGCCTGGGCCAACGAGATTCAGAGGTGGGGCAAATCACGCTGGAGGAGTGGTCTCAGATCAGGGACCTATGCACCCTTCTGCACAGTTTTGAAATGGCGACGAAGATGTTTAGTGCTGACGATGCCATTATCAGCATGACTATTCCGCTGATTTACATGCTGGAGCACATGTTAAACAGAATTCGGAGTCAGGTGGTGGCACAAGAGGAGGTGGAGGAAGTAGAGGAGGAGGAGTTGTATGCGGAAGGGCTAACATCTGCAAGGTCCAGACGGTCGGCAGCACCAGGGCGGCAGGCATGTGAGGGTGGGGGAGATGATTTTACCAGGGCGCATGGTAGCAGCCAAACTAGTGAGGAAGGTGCAGGAGCCCAGGAAGAAGTGGAGGACGAACTGATGGAAGACTCATCAGATGAGGGAGACCTTGATCACATTTCTGTTGTGCGAGGTTGGGGGGAGAGGACAGAGGAAGGAAGCATGATTGTTACCTCGCCACCAACACAACAGGGACTTGGTGCTCCTGGATGCGCAACACACATGAGTGCCTTCTTGCTGCACTACCTGCAACATGACCCTCGAATTGTGAGAATTAGAAATAATCCTGACTTTTGGGTTGCCACACTGTTAGATCCCCGGTACAAAAGTAAATTTGCAGAAATTATTCCTGCCATAGAAAGGGATGCACGCATGCAGGAGTATCAGCAGAGACTGTTGCAGAATCTTACATTTGCTTTTCCACAAAATACCAGTGGTGCACGTAGTGAATCTCACAGTTCCAACTTGCCAACCGTTGGACCGTCAAGTGTTCAGCACTCAAACCGTAACAGAACCACAGTATCTGCTGGTAACATCAATTTTGCGGAATCATTTCACCACTTTTTTAGCCCATCCTTTGCAAGGCCACAGGAGACAAGAAGTCTGACACATAGTCAACGCCTAGAGACGATGGTACAGGAGTATCTCCAAGTAAACATTGAAGCCACGACTGTGTCACTGGACCCTTGCTCTTTTTGGGCTTCCAATCTGGATAAATGGCCGGAGCTAGCCACTTACGCCTTGGAGATCTTGTCATGCCCCGCAGCCAGCGTTCTGTCTGAACGTGTTTTCAGCGCTGCTGGTGGTGTGCTGACAGATAAGCGCACGCGGCTCTCCACTGATAATGTAGACAGACTCACGTTCATAAAGATGAACAAATCATGGATCCGAAACGACTTTTCTACCCCTGTGTCATCCTGGGGAGAGTAAAAGCTTGATGATTGGTTAAAATCACCCTACCAACCGTTTTAAGCTTTCAAATTACTAATCATGTTTATCTGTATCTTGACTGGAAAATAATTTGGGCTTTGTAGCAGTGTGCAGCACTGATCCTATTAGGCCATCTATAATAAGCTTCACCAGATTTAAAATTAAAAATAATTTTTAGCTGCATCTAGCCCGGAAAATAATTTTGGGGCTCCGAGATGCGCAAGACACATAAGTGCCTTCTTGCTGCACTACCTGCAGCATGACCCTCATATTGTCAGAATTTGAAGTAATCATGACTACTGGGTTGCCACACTCTTAGATCCCCCAAACTTTTCGATCAACCTTTTCATTTTAATAAAGACCAAAAAAATGGTCATTTTTGAAATTATAAGCATTAGCAGGTTGTTAGAAACTGAAATCAAACAGTTTTCAACTCAAAACTTTATTCTAGGTGATGTTACATTTTCACATAGGACCCCTTGTTCGAAAGGAGCTTCTGAACTCTCTCGTCCATTGAATTTGTCAGGTTTTGGATGGTTTCTGCTTCAATTGTTTTGCATGAGGACAGAATACCCTCCCAGAGCTGTTGCTTAGATGTGAACTGCCTCCCGCCATCATAGACACTCCTTTTAATGATGCTCCAAAGGTTCTGAATGGGGTAGAGGTCAGGGGAGCATGGGGGTCACACCATAAGTTTGTCCCCTTTTATGCCCATATCAGCCAGAGATGCAGATGTTTTATGTGCAGCATGAGATGGTGCATTATCATGCAGAAAAATGATCTTGCTGTGAAATACACGGTTCTTCTTCTTGAACCATGGCAGGAAGTGCTGTTTGAGAAAATCCACATACATTATGGAGTTCATCTTTAGCGCCTTCAGGGATCCTAAAGGGGCCGACAATCTCTCTCCCCATGATTCCAGCCCAAAACATTACTCCACCTCCTCCTTGTTGGCGCTGTAGCCGTGTTTGCGTGGGGTGTCCATCAACCAGCCATCCTCCACTCCATTCATCTGGACCATCGAGCGCTGCACCGCACTCATCCGTGAACAAAACAGTTTTGAAATCAGTCTTCATGTAATGTTTGGCCCACTGGAGCCGTTTCTGCTTGTGTGAAGTGGATAGAGGAGGTCGACAGGATGGCGTATGCACAGCTGCAAACCTCTGAAGGACCCTGCATCTTGTTGTTCGGGGGACGTTGGAGGCACAAGCAGCTTCAAAAACTTGTCTGCTGCTATGACAAGGCTTTTTTGCCGCTGCTCTTTCAACCTGACGTAATTGCCTGTAGGAAAGAGTCCTCAATTTGCCCTTATCAGCACGCACACGTGTGTACTGTGAATCAGCTACATACTTCTTGATTGCCAAGACACTTCATCCTGATCATCGCACAATGTTGATTGTAGTCATGCCTTGACCTAAACACTCCACAATTTGTTGCTTCTCAGCAGCCGACACATCCTTTTTCTTTCCCATTTTGGCAGAAAATGTAGGCTGCTTAATAATGTGAGAGAGCCTTCTTAAGTTGTCTTGCCTTTCATTGGACACACCTGCCAAACTAATTAGCACAGGTGTCTGCAATTGCTTACAGTGATATAAAGAGCCCTGACACACATCACCATCAATGAGTTTAACTGACAAACAAATTCTTCCCTTATCACTCCTAAACACTTTTTGCATAATAATTTGGAACGCGGTGTACATGTGCTTTTCCACAAAACACCAGTGGTTCACGTAGTGAATCTTACAGTTCTAACTTGCCAACCGTGGTCTGTATGGAATTGTTCAATAAAGGGCCCAAAATTAAGATAACATAGATGGGAGAGGTCTCTATGAATAGGAATTCCTAAGTATTTGATACCCTGTGAGGGCCAGGCAAAGGGAAAGTTGGACTGGATGGAATCCTATATGGATTTAGGGAGGGAGACATCGAGGGCCTCAGACTTCGCTGCATTGATTTTAAAATTTTACCATGTAACAAAGTGATCTATTTCAGCCATAACAGCAGGGATGGATATATGTGATTGAGTGATATATACTAGGACATCATCAGCAAATAGAGAGCACTTGTACTCGGTGCCTCCCACCTCAATCCACCTAATATTGGGGTTATGGCGAATTGATGAGAGCAGGTGCTCCGTCACTAGGATTTATAAGAGAGGGGACAGAGGACATCCCTGCCTTGTCCCATTGGTGATTGTGAAAGGTGATGAAAATGTTCTGACGCACCCCCTGGGCCTTGGGACACCCGGAGCCGGACCCTTTTTGGTGGATGCTGGTGGTTGTAGTCTTCGTGGCGGCGATCCGGTTCCGTGGCTCAGGGCGGTCAAACCAGTGGCGGAACTATTTATGTGGTTTTGATGTTTAAATGTCCGACTACGCCACCCGTGGATTGCGGTCAGAGTGAACCGCCGCTACAGGGCAGACCGCTAAGGCTGGTGTTGTGGGTGCAGCAGAGCGTAGCATAACTCCCCACGGGAGGAGTATAGCCTCAGGGCAGTGTATGCGGAGGATGGGGGTGATGGTGCAGGGCAGCAGCAGTAACGACACGGAGTCAGTGATGCAGTTCAGGGCCTTTACTCACAGTTCTTATTATCCAGACCACGTCTGCAGGTAACGGCTGCCCACGTCGTACTGTGCTCACCAGGTGAGGGGCTCAGACAACTCCCAGATAACTTTGGAGCGCTTCACAGGACCCCCTTTGTGTGTCCTTTGTCTGGCCTTTCTTACCAACACTTCTGTCCGGCTGCCTCGGGCCTCCTCTTGGTAAACTTGGCGCCAGTTTCCCTGACCCTATGTGGTGCCTTCCTAGCGGGTGGAGCAAGGGGCTGCGCCACATAAAATGTCAGAGCCTCCGGTTTCTAGCTGAGGGTCGTTTCCTGCCTCCACTAGTTCGGGGACCGGTCTCCCCCTTTGGCCTGACCCCTCCACGCAGGTGGATTCGGGCGTGCGGTGGCGACTCGCCCGTCCGCACCCCTGGGATCCCTTCATTCCTCGTTCCTGGAGCCTTCTCCGCTCCTCTTCCTTCCTTCTCCCTCTTGCAGGCCTGGGCCTCTGTTACTAGGCCCGCCTCCGGAGCAGAGCTCATGCAGAGCCCCTGCTCCCTGCCACTTCTGCTCAGACTTCTCTGCACTGAACTAAGATGGTGCCCACCTTTTATACTCCCTTCTCAATGCACCCAGGAACTGCTTCCTCCCTGCTCCTGCACTGCAGGGTTCCCCTTCCTCAGTGTTCCCTCCCCCCACTCCAGCCAGGGACAGGGACTGTCGTGCCCATCTCAGGGGCATATTGGTCGCCCTGCCCCACGGCAATGTGGTGTAATGCATGCAGGTGTCGGGTCCTGATCCACACTCCATCCTTATCTGAGAGTGAGATATCACACCTCTGGGTGAGGTGCAATACGTCTGTAGCAACCGAGCCCTCGGTGCTACAGTTCCATTTATCTTCAGCCTAGGTGACGTATTGTGATACAGGGCCGTGATTTTGGCTATAAAAGGGTCCCCTAGACCCCTACCCCAAGCTTTTTAAGAGAATCATATATGGCGTGCCAGGAGACTCTATGGAATGCTTTCTCAGCATCCAACGAGAGTATCTACTTACAAATTTTTAACTGCATCTAGCCCAGGAAATACTTTGTGCCTAGTAGCAGTGTCTGCTAGTCAGCGGATTATCCCGGCTGTTAAGCAAGCTACACCACCTGTAGTTTGGACACTTAATTTTTTCAAAGGAAATGCTTCGGGACCACGGGATACTTAGTGAAGAGCATCAGGAGGCACCCCAAGGCATAGGGGCTGGGACTGGCACTAGGATGCCTTGCGGTGGACAGCCGAGCTCGATCCTTATAAAAGCTTTTTAACTGCAGCAGCTTTAGTGGACGCTACTGGAGCTGGAATTACGCGGCTGCTGGCATGAGACTTGCCCTCCAATAGATCCTTGTAAATGGATTTAAAGTGTATTCATTCAAATTAGAGGGACAATTTAAATTAAAAAGCTTAGAGCTGCCTCCACCACAGGGGGGCTCTCTCGACCCACCAGCGGACAGGCACCAGTATTGGGAGAGGGGGGCTGGCCGTCAGGGTTCACCGCGGCTCTGGCACAAACCCGGCGACACGGAGGTGGCACGGGCAGGAGCGGACTGGCCGTCTCGGCTTCTCACTTTTTGGATTTTAGAAGGGCATGACATGCCTATATCTGTGTCTCCCCCTCCTTTTACTCCTCCACCTCTTTTTTTTTCGCATGACTATATGTACTTGTCACTTTTCCATGTGTTAGTTGTGTCTTCTGAGCAGTTTGTCAGCTTTTGGACACCTTTGAAGGTGTTTTCTATGTGTTTCTATGTGTTTTTGTTTGCCTGCCATTGGTTTTAACGGTGTTCGAAGGTGTTCGACGAACAGTTCGGCGAACACACGGGTGTTCGACGAACCGAACCGAACTCGAACACTACGGGGGTGGCTCAACACTAATGTTAATACGCAGTTTGAGTGTACAGCGGGGCGGGGGGAGGGGCAGGGGATGGATCTCTGCAGGAACAATGAAGATCTCCATTTTTTTTTCTCTTTCCCGCATTTGCAGTGGGGAGGTGCAATCTGTCAGCCTATCAGCAGCGCACACACGGAGCGAAGTGCTTTTTTTCACACAAGCAAGGGCATGTGTGATTGGCAGTGTATGTCACATGTCCTTGCCCTATAAGACCAAGCCATTTTCCCCGTCGCCACCATTTTCTCACTGCTGCAGCTGCGTGTTAGACGGCACCGCTGTTGCTGTGTGCGCTATACCTTGTTAATTTCAAGCCAATTTTCGCACAAATATACAGATAGCTTGGGAGTAGGGAATAGTTGTGATTGCAGTCCTTTTAAGGACTAGGTTACAGCATTTCCTACGACTTTTATCAAGCAGGTCTGTGCTCTTAAATAGATAGATTGTGGGAGTAAAGACTAATTGTAATTGGAGTCCTTTTCAGGACTAGGTTACATCAGTTCCTATCAGTTTTTGCCAGGCAGGTCTGTGCCAGTGCTGTGCAAGTTTTTTTCACAGCATTTGGCTGAATCTAGCAAAGCTAATCCTTTTTGGCCTATTGCAGAGTGTGTTAGTCAGTGGAGTAGCCTATCTGTGTTGCAAGATATACCACCTGTGTATAGAATACCAATTTTTTTACTGCACCTAGTGAAGTAAAATCTTTTGGGCATAGCATCATTCTATTAGTCCATCTATACTGACCACCATCAGGTTGCAAATTAAAAATAATTTTTTTCTGCATCTAGCTCTGAAAAAATATTTGGGCTTCTAGCAGTGTGTGGGACTTGGTCTATTAGTCCATCTATACTGACCTCCACCAGGTTGCAAATTAAAAATAATTTTTTTCTTCATTTATCTCTGAAAAAATATTTGGGCTTCTAGCAGCGTGTGGGACTTGTTCTATTAGTCCATCTATACTGACCTCCATCAGGTTGCAAATTAAAAATAATTTTTTTCTGCATCTAGCTCTGAAAAAATATTTGGGCTTCTAGCAGTGTGTGGGACTTGGTCTATTAGTCCATCTATACTGACCTCCATCAGGTTGCAAATTAAAAATAATTTTTTTCTGCATCTAGCTCTGAAAAAATATTTGGGCTTCTAGCAGTGTGTGGGACTTGGTCTATTAGTCCATCTATACTGACCTCCATCAGGTTGCAAATTGAATAAAAAAAATTTCTGCATCTAGCTCTGTAAAAATATTTGGGCTTCTAGCGGTGTGTGGGACTTGGTCTATTAGTCCATCTATACTGACCTCCATCAGGTTGCAAATTAAAAATAATTTTTTCTGCATCTAGCTCTGAAAAAATATTTGGGCTTCTAGCAGTGTGTGGGACTTGGTCTATTAGTCCATCTATACTGACCTCCATCAGGTTGCAAATTAAAAATATTTTTTTTCTTCATTTATCTCTGAAAAAATATGTGGGCTTCTAGCAGCGTGTGGGACTTGTTCTATTAGTCCATCTATACTGACCTCCATCATTTTGCAAATTAAAAATAATTTTTTTCTGCATCTAGCTCTGAAAAAATATTTGGGCTTCTAGCAGTGTGTGGGACTTGGTCTATTAGTCCATCTATACTGACCTCCATCAGGTTGGAAATTAAAAATAATTTTTTTCTTCATTTAGCTCTGAAAAAATATTTGGGCTTCTAGCAGTGTGTGGGACTTGTTCTATTAGTCCTTCTATACTGACGTCCAGCAGGTTGCAAATTGAATATAATTTTTTTCTGCATCTAGCTCTGAAAAAATATTTGGGCTTCTAGCGGTGTGTGGGACTTGGTCTATTAGTCCATCTATACTGACCTCCATCAGGTTGCAAATTAAAAATAATTTTTTTCTGCATCTAGCTCTGAAAAAATATTTGGGCTTCTAGCAGTGTGTGGGACTTGGTCTATTAGTCCATCTATACTGACCTCCATCAGGTTGCAAATTGAATAAAAAAATTTTCTGCATCTAGCTCTGAAAAAATATTTGGGTTTCTAGCGGTGTGTGGGACTTGGTCTATTAGTCCATCTATACTGACCTCCATCAGGTTGCAAATTAAAAATAATTTTTTTCTGCATCTAACCCAGCCAATAGTTTTGGCCTAATACCACAGTTTGGCCACTCAGCTCTGCTCGGTTACCATCCATTGTTTTTTTGTGCAAACAACTCCAGAGTTGTGAATTAGTTAACCACCAAAATGAGTGGAAAAAGGCCTGCTGCTGGTGGAAAGGGGAATAGGCGTGTTGGGAAGGGGAAAAAAGGTTGTGTCCGTGGGGTAGGTGCAGAAGAAAGACCATCTTCCAGCCAAACTAAAATGTCTACATCTTTTAGCGGACAATGTGATAAGATCCCTTTCTTACGGCCACGCCAATCGCTACAAATTCCAGATGAGGCACAAAAACAGCAGGTGCTTCAACGGATATCAAGTGCTCCTTTAAGTGGGCTCTCCTCCACATCAACTTCAACATCACAAATACTCCAGTCCTCAAAGGTGTCACCCAAATCGCACTTGCTTCCTCACAGCTCCCAAATCTCCAGCTGCCCGTCTGAGTATGAGGTAGAACAGATGGTTGAGTCTGCAGAGCTGTTTACTCATACTATAGCCTGGGAATCAGAGGTCGACTCCAGCGCTTCTGTGAATCCAGACGAGGAAATGATCTGCACTGATGCCCAGAATCTTTATGAGTCGGATCCAGGACCAGACGCAGAAGGTTCTGACCATAATGTAGACCCTCATTCCCAAACTGTAACTCCTGTTGGTGGAGACAATGAGGAAGACGATGATAAGACTCAAATACCTGATTGGAGCGACAACTTTAGTTTTTTGTCAGGGCAGGAACAGGTTGGCTCTGAGGACGACGGGTGTGATAACGCACAGGGTGATGATGATGAGGTCGGAGATCCCACTTACTGTCAACCCACAGTCAGCCAAGAGATGAGGTCAGCAGAGGAGGTGGAGGAAGATGCTAGTGACGACGAGGTCAGGTTGCGCCTTCCTGGACAGAGACGTAGTACTGGAAGCACGTCAACAACTGCATCCTCAAACACAACTCTGCCTCTCACCACAAGTCGTGGTGGCTCTTCAGGTCGCATGGGTGCTAAGCCTTGCATAGCCTGGGCATTTTTTCAGATCGATAAAGATGACCCAACTCGTGTTATCTGTAACATTTGTCAGCAAAAGCTAAGTAGAGGCCAAAAAATACATAGTTTGAGTACTTCATACATGAACCGGCACATGGACATGAAGCATAAGTTGCAGTGGGAAGCTCAGTGTGCTACAATGCGGCCTAGCCGGCCGGGCCAACCACCGTCTGCCATATCTTGTGCATCCGCGGCCTCTTCATCCTCTGTGACTGGGGGGACAGCAGTCACACCTGTTTTGGGGCGCAGACCTGCCACCTCTTTACCCGCAACAGCCAGCGTGATTGGCAGGTCATCATTTTCTTTGGAGGTGGTAACACCAGCTGGTCTTGAGCGCTGTCCGACATCGATAGCACCACCTTTGGATCAAGGCAACCTAACATGTCCGCCTGCATCTTCCTCACAGACCGGCAGTTTGCCGGGGACACCCTTATCAACCCCGTCTAAGCACAATAGCCAGCCCTCGGTCCCTCAGATGTGGACAAGTAAAAGACCATTTCCTCCTAGCCATGAGAAAGCTAAGAGGTTGAATTTCACCATCTGCAAGCTCTTGGCTACAGAAATGCTGCCTTTCCGCCTGGTGGACACAGAGGATTTTCGAGACCTTATGTCCGTCGCAGTGCCCCAGTACCAGATGCCCAGTCGGCACTACTTCTCAAAGAAAGGTGTGCCTGCGCTCCACCAGCATGTCGCACACAACATCACCGCTTCTTTGAGAAACTCTGTGTGTGACAGGGTGCATTTCACCACAGACACTTGGACGAGTAGGCATGGACAGGGGCGTTACATGTCGCTGACTGGGCACTGGGTAACTATGGTGACAGCAGGACAAGGGGCTGCTGTCCAAGTCTTGCCGTCCCCACGAGTTGTGCGTCAATCCTCTTTATGTCAAAGTTCCTCCACTGCTTCTGCCTCCTCAACCTCCTCTCGGTCTTCCACCTGCACCCAAAGCCTGTCTAGTCATGCCACAAGCTTTCTAACTGCGCAGAAGGGATCCTGCACACCTCCTTACTATGCTGGCAGTAGGGCTCAACGTCATCAGGCGGTTTTTACATTGAAATGTCTGGGAAATGTGAGTCACACAGCTGAGGAGTTGTGGTCAGCTCTGGAGAACCAATTTCATGAATGGTTGTCTCCACTGGACCTGAAACCAGGGAAGGCCGTGTGCGACAATGCTGCAAACCTGGGTGCGGCCCTTCGCCGGGGCAATGTCACACACGTGCCTTGTATGGCTCACGTGTTGAACCTGGTTGTCCAGCAATTTTTAGCCCACTATCCCAGACTAGATGGCCTTCTGCAGAGGGCACAGTCGCTGTGTGCTCACTTCCGCCGTTCGCATCCCGCAGCTCAGCGACTTACATCTCTACAGAAGTCGTTGGGCCTGCCACTTCACCGGCTAAAATGCGATGTGCCTACCCGGTGGAATTCAACTCTGCACATGTTGCAGCGACTGTGGCAGCACCGACAAGCCCTGGTGCAATACGTTCTGATGTATAGCCTGGGCCAACGAGATTCAGAGGTGGGGCAAATCACGCTGGAGGAGTGGTCTCAGATCAGGGACCTATGCACCCTTCTGCACAGTTTTGAAATGGCGACGAAGATGTTTAGTGCTGACGATGCCATTATCAGCATGACTATTCCAGTGATTTACATGCTGGAGCACATGTTAAACAGAATTCGGAGTCAGGTGGTGGCACAAGAGGAGGTGGAGGAAGTAGAGGAGGAGGAGTTGTATGCGGAAGGGCTAACATCTGCAAGGTCCAGACGGTCGGCAGCACCAAGGCGGCAGGCATGTGAGGGTGGGGGAGATGATTTTACCAGGGCGCATGGTAGCAGCCAAACTAGTGAGGAAGGTGCAGGAGCCCAGGAAGAAGTGGAGGACGAACTGATGGAAGACTCATCAGATGAGGGAGACCTTGATCACATTTCTGTTGTGCGAGGTTGGGGGGAGAGGACAGAGGAAGGAAGCATGATTGTTACCTCGCCACCAACACAACAGGGACTTGGTGCTCCTGGATGCGCAACACACATGAGTGCCTTCTTGCTGCACTACCTGCAACATGACCCTCGAATTGTGAGAATTAGAAATAATCCTGACTACTGGGTTGCCACACTGTTAGATCCCCGGTACAAAAGTAAATTTGCAGAAATTATTCCTGCCATAGAAAGGGATGCACGCATGCAGGAGTATCAGCAGAGACTGTTGCAGAATCTTACATGTGCTTTTCCACAAAATACCAGTGGTGCACGTAGTGAATCTCACAGTTCCAACTTGCCAACCGTGGGACCGTCAAGTGTTCAGCACTCAAACCGTAACAGAACCACAGTATCTGCTGGTAACATCAATTTTGCGGAATCATTTCACCACTTTTTTAGCCCATCCTTTGCAAGGCCACAGGAGACAAGAAGTCTGACACATAGTCAACGCCTAGAGACGATGGTACAGGAGTATCTCCAAGTAAACATTGAAGCCACGACTGTGTCACTGGACCCTTGCTCTTTTTGGGCTTCCAATCTGGATAAATGGCCGGAGCTAGCCACTTACGCCTTGGAGATCTTGTCATGCCCCGCAGCCAGCGTTCTGTCTGAACGTGTGTTCAGCGCTGCTGGTGGTGTGCTGACAGATAAGCGCACGCGGCTCTCCACTGATAATGTAGACAGACTCACGTTCATAAAGATGAACAAATCATGGATCCGAAACGACTTTTCTACCCCTGTGTCATCCTGGGGAGAGTAAAAGCTTGATGATTGGTTAAAATCACCCTACCAACCGTTTTAAGCTTTCAAATTACTAATCATGTTTATCTGTATCTTGACTGGAAAATAATTTGGGCTTTGTAGCAGTGTGCAGCACTGATCCTATTAGGCCATCTATAATAAGCTTCACCAGATTTAAAATTAAAAATAATTTTTAGCTGCATCTAGCCCGGAAAATAATTTTGGGGCTCCGAGATGCGCAAGACACATAAGTGCCTTCTTGCTGCACTACCTGCAGCATGACCCTCATATTGTCAGAATTTGAAGTAATCATGACTACTGGGTTGCCACACTCTTAGATCCCCCAAACTTTTCGATCAACCTTTTCATTTTAATAAAGACCAAAAAAATGGTCATTTTTGAAATTATAAGCATTAGCAGGTTGTTAGAAACTGAAATCAAACAGTTTTCAACTCAAAACTTTATTCTAGGTGATGTTACATTTTCACATAGGACCCCTTGTTCGAAAGGAGCTTCTGAACTCTCTCGTCCATTGAATTTGTCAGGTTTTGGATGGTTTCTGCTTCAATTGTTTTGCATGAGGACAGAATACCCTCCCAGAGCTGTTGCTTAGATGTGAACTGCCTCCCGCCATCATAGACACTCCTTTTAATGATGCTCCAAAGGTTCTGAATGGGGTAGAGGTCAGGGGAGCATGGGGGTCACACCATAAGTTTGTCCCCTTTTATGCCCATATCAGCCAGAGATGCAGATGTTTTATGTGCAGCATGAGATGGTGCATTATCATGCAGAAAAATGATCTTGCTGTGAAATACACGGTTCTTCTTCTTGAACCATGGCAGGAAGTGCTGTTTGAGAAAATCCACATACATTATGGAGTTCATCTTTAGCGCCTTCAGGGATCCTAAAGGGGCCGACAATCTCTCTCCCCATGATTCCAGCCCAAAACATTACTCCACCTCCTCCTTGTTGGCGCTGTAGCCGTGTTTGCGTGGGGTGTCCATCAACCAGCCATCCTCCACTCCATTCATCTGGACCATCGAGCGCTGCACGGCACTCATCCGTGAACAAAACAGTTTTGAAATCAGTCTTAATGTATGTTCGGCCCACTGGAGCCGTTTCTGCTTGTGTGAAGTGGATAGAGGAGGTCGACAGGATGGCGTATGCACAGCTGCAAACCTCTGAAGGACCCTGCATCTTGTTGTTCGGGGGACGTTGGAGGCACAAGCAGCTTCAAAAACTTGTCTGCTGCTATGACAAGGCTTTTTTGCCGCTTCTCTTTCAACCTGACGTAATTGCCTGTAGGAAAGAGTCCTCAATTTGCCCTTATCATCACACATCACCATCAATGAGTTTAACTGACAAACAAACAAATTCTTCCCTTATCACTCCTAAACACTTTTTGCATAATAATTTGGAACGCGGTGTACATGTGCTTTTCCACAAAACACCAGTGGTTCACGTAGTGAATCTTACAGTTCTAACTTGCCAACCGTGGTCTGTATGGAATTGTTCAATAAAGGGCCCAAAATTAAGATAACATAGATGGGAGAGGTCTCTATGAATAGGAATTCCTAAGTATTTGATACCCTGTGAGGGCCAGGCAAAGGGAAAGTTGGACTGGATGGAATCCTATTTGGATTTAGGGAGGGAGACATCGAGGGCCTCAGACTTCGCTGCATTGATTTTAAAATTTTACCATGTAACAAAGTGATCTATTTAAGCCATAACAGCAGGGATGGATATATGTGATTGAGTGATATATACTAGGACATCATCAGCAAATAGAGAGCACTTGTACTCGGTGCCTCCCACCTCAATCCACCTAATATTGGGGTTATGGCGAATTGATGAGAGCAGGTGCTCCGTCACTAGGATGTATAAGAGAGGGGACAGAGGACATCCCTGCCTTGTCCCATTGGTGATTGTGAAAGGTGATGAAAATGTTCTGACGCACCCCCTGGGCCTTGGGACACCCGGAGCCGGACCCTTTTTGGTGGATGCTGGTGGTTGTAGTCTTCGTGGCGGCGATCCGGTTCCGTGGCTCAGGGCGGTCAAACCAGTGTCGGAACTATTTATGTGGTTTTGATGTTTAAATGTCCGACTACGCCACCCGTGGATTGCGGTCAGAGTGAACCGCCGCTACAGGGCAGACCGCTAAGGCTGGTGTTGTGGGTGCAGCAGAGCGTAGCATAACTCCCCACGGGAGGAGTATAGCCTCAGGGCAGTGTATGCGGAGGATGGGGGTGATGGTGCAGGGCAGCAGCAGTAACGACACGGAGTCAGTGATGCAGTTCAGGGCCTTTACTCACAGTTCTTATTATCCAGACCACGTCTGCAGGTAACGGCTGCCCACGTCGTACTGTGCTCACCAGGTGAGGGGCTCAGACAACTCCCAGATAACTTTGGAGCGCTTCACAGGACCCCCTTTGTGTGTCCTTTGTCTGGCCTTTCTTACCAACACTTCTGTCCGGCTGCCTCGGGCCTCCTCTTGGTAAACTTGGCGCCAGTTTCCCTGACCCTATGTGGTGCCTTCCTAGCGGGTGGAGCAAGGGGCTGCGCCACATAAAATGTCAGAGCCTCCGGTTTCTAGCTGAGGGTCGTTTCCTGCCTCCACTAGTTCGGGGACCGGTCTCCCCCTTTGGCCTGACCCCTCCACGCAGGTGGATTCGGGCGTGCGGTGGCGACTCGCCCGTCCGCACCCCTGGGATCCCTTCATTCCTCGTTCCTGGAGCCTTCTCCGCTCCTCTTCCTTCCTTCTCCCTCTTGCAGGCCTGGGCCTCTGTTACTAGGCCCGCCTCCGGAGCAGAGCTCATGCAGAGCCCCTGCTCCCTGCCACTTCTGCTCAGACTTCTCTGCACTGAACTAAGATGGTGCCCACCTTTTATACTCCCTTCTCAATGCACCCAGGAACTGCTTCCTCCATGCTCCTGCACTGCAGGGTTCCCCTTCCTCAGTGTTCCCTCCCCCCACTCCAGCCAGGGACAGGGACTGTCGTGCCCATCTCAGGGGCATATTGGTCGCCCTGCCCCACGGCAATGTGGTGTAATGCATGCAGGTGTCGGGTCCTGATCCACACTCCATCCTTATCTGAGAGTGAGATATCACACCTCTGGGTGAGGTGCAATACGTCTGTAGCAACCGAGCCCTCGGTGCTACAGTTCCATTTATCTTCAGCCTAGGTGACGTATTGTGATACAGGGCCGTGATTTTGGCTATAAAAGGGTCCCCTAGACCCCTACCCCAAGCTTTTTAAGAGAATCATATATGGCGTGCCAGGAGACTCTATGGAATGCTTTCTCAGCATCCAACGAGAGTATCTACTTACAAATTTTTAACTGCATCTAGCCCAGGAAATACTTTGTGCCTAGTAGCAGTGTCTGCTAGTCAGCGGATTATCCCGGCTGTTAAGCAAGCTACACCACCTGTAGTTTGGACACTTAATTTTTTCAAAGGAAATGCTTCGGGACCACGGGATACTCAGTGAAGAGCATCAGGAGGCACCCCAAGGCATAGGGGCTGGGACTGGCACTAGGATGCCTTGCGGTGGACAGCCGAGCTCGATCCTTATAAAAGCTTTTTAACTGCAGCAGCTTTAGTGGACGCTACTGGAGCTGGAATTACGCGGCTGCTGGCATGAGACTTGCCCTCCAATAGATCCTTGTAAATGGATTTAAAGTGTATTCATTCAAATTAGAGGGACAATTTAAATTAAAAAGCTTAGAGCTGCCTCCACCACAGGGGGGCTCTCTCGACCCACCAGCGGACAGGCACCAGTATTGGGAGAGGGGGGCTGGCCGTCAGGGTTCACCGCGGCTCTGGCACAAACCCGGCGACACGGAGGTGGCACGGGCAGGAGCGGACTGGCCGTCTCGGCTTCTCACTTTTTGGATTTTAGAAGGGCATGACATGCCTATATCTGTGTCTCCCCCTCCTTTTACTCCTCCACCTCTTTTCTTTTCGCATGACTATATGTACTTGTCACTTTTCCATGTGTTAGTTGTGTCTTCTGAGCAGTTTGTCAGCTTTTGGACACCTTTGAAGGTGTTTTCTATGTGTTTCTATGTGTTTTTGTTTGCCTGCCATTGGTTTTAACGGTGTTCGAAGGTGTTCGACGAACAGTTCGACGAACAGTTCGGCGAACACACGGGTGTTCGACGAACCGAACCGAACTCGAACACTACGGGGGTGGCTCAACACTACTAAAGACCTGCAGTAAAATTTTGTGGCAGTAGGCACTGATGTTTCAGTATGCAGAGCAAGAGTATGTGCACAAAATTTCTTAATTTCGACGGTGGAGTCCCTGAGTTTTTTTTAGGTAAAGCTGATTCAGGAAAAAGCTGGCTGTCTTTTGACTGAAGCGGCTTTACTGGCAGTTTCGTCATTGTTTTTTGTGGCCGGTGTCTTCCCTGTACTTTGAACTTACAGTGGTGGCCAAAAGTATTGGCACTCCTGCAATTCTGTCAGATAATACTCAGTTTCTTCCTGAAAATGATTGCAATCACAAATTCTTTGGTATTATTATCTTCATTTAATTTGCTTGCAAGGAAAAAACACAAAAGAGAATGAAGCAAAAATCAAACCATTGATCATTTCACACAAAACTCCAAAAATGGGCCAGACAAAAGTATTGGCACCCTAAGCCTAATACTTGGTTGCATAACCTTTAGCCAAAATAACTGCAAACAACCGCTTCCGGTAACCATCAATGAGTTTCTTACAATGCTCTGCTGGAATTGTAGACCATTCTTCTTTGGCAAACTGCTCCAGGTCCCTGATATTTGAAGGGGGCCTTCTCCAAACTGCCATTTTGAGATCTCTCCACAGGTGTTCTATCTGATTCAGGTCTGGACTCATTGCTGGCCACCTTAGAAGTCTCCAGTGCTTTCTCTCAAACCATTTTATAGTGCTTTTGGAAGTGTGTTTTGGGTCATTGTCCTGCTGGAAGACCCATGACCTCTGAGGGAGACCCAGCTTTCTCACACTGGGCCCTACATTATGCTGCAAAATTTGTTGGTAGTCTTCAGACTTCATAATGCCATGCACACGGTCAAGCAGTCCAGTGCCAGAGGCAGCAAAGCAACCCCAAAACATCAGGGAACCTCCGCCATGTTTGACTGCAGGGACCGTGTTCTTTTCTTTGAATGCCTCCTTTTTTTTCCTGTACACTCTATGTTGATGCTTTTTGTCAAAAAGCTCTACTTTTGTCTCATCTGAGCAGAGAACATTCTTCCAAAACGTTTTAGGCTTTCTCAGGTAAGTTTTGGCAAACTCCAGCCTGGCTTTTTTATGTCTGGGGGTAAGAAGTGGGGTCTTCCTGGCTATCCTACCATACAGTCCCTTTTCATTCAGACGCCGACGGAAAGTACGGGTTGACACTGTTGTACCCTCGGACTGCAGGGCAGCTTGAACTTGTTTGGATGTTAGTCGAGGTTCTTTATCCACCATCCGCACAATCTTGCATTGAAATCTCTCGTCAATTTTTCTTTTCCGTCCACATCTAGAGAGGTTAGCCACAGTGCCATGGGTTTTAAACTTCTTGATGACACTGCGCACGGAAGACACAGGAACCTTCAGGTCTTTAGAGATGGACTTGTAGCCTTGAGATGGCTCATGCTTCCTCACAATTTGGTTTCTCAAGTCCTCAGACAGTTCTTTGGTCTTCTTTCTTTTCTCCATGCTCAATGTGGTACACACAAGGACACAGGACAGAGGTTGAGTCAACTTTAATCCATGTTATCTGGCTGCAAGTGTGATTTAGTTATTGCCAACACCTGTTAGGTGCCACAGTTAAGTTACAGGTGCTGTTAATTACACGAATTAGAGAAGCATCACATGATTTTTCAAACAGTGCCAAAACTTTTGTCCACCCCCTTTTTTAGGTTTGGTGTGGAATTGTATCCAATTTGGCTTTAGGACAATTCTTTTTGTGTTAATTCATTGAAGACAAATTAAATGAAGATAATGATACCAAAGAATTTGTGATTGCAATCATTTTCAGAAGGAAACTGAGTATTATCTGACAGAATTGCAGGGGTGCCAATACTTTTGGCCACCACTGTATATATAGAGGGCGGCTTTTTAACTAAGCAACCCAAAGAATGGACATTTACTTCTTTTAGCTCCTTCACAGTTTCCAAACGCTAAAGCAGGCAAAAGATGTAACTAAAGACTGTACATGTGCTCAGCAATGTCGTTTTACTTTGCTGAGCATTATTGGATAATCTTTAATGGATGTTTTGCCCAGCTTTTTCAGGTAGTTTCCAGTTGGAATCTGCCTGAAATAGACGTTGTGTGCACATACTGTGTACTAAATGCTGAAACTCTCCTTGACAGACCTCCAAGACATAAACATCTACAGAGACATAAGCAAAAGAAATATTGCCTTCAATATGCTTAAAACCATAGGTAAGCCACAGAAGTTTTAGCTTTCTGTTCTGTGAGGCTATAAAGCAAAACAGTAACTTTTAGGGCTATGGTTCGTCAGTATGTTTGGAGGAGGAAGAATGATGCATACATTATAAAGAACATCCTGCCCACAGAGAAGCATGGTGGTGGCTGGGTGATGCTCTAAAGCTACTGTATTTCCTCTTGAAATGGAAACCTGAAGCATGTGGAAGATTGATTCAATCAATTATCAGGAAATTATAGGAGAAAAAATCATGCCTTCAATGATGAAGTTGAAGTTTATACATCTTTGGACCTTCCAACAGGAAAATTTACCTAATCAGACTTCAAAGTCCATTAGTGATTGGAAGAGTCTGGAATACCACTGAGGACTTGAACCTTTAAAAAAATCTTTGATTAAATTTAAAGAAGGCGCTGCAGCACACAAATCCAGGAATATTAGTGAATTAAAGGTCATTGCCCATAAGGAATGAGCTAAGATTCAGGAACACTGTTGTTAACTGATTTCTGGCAGTGCATCATGTATGTATCAATCAATAGCAACAAAAGGATGCTGTACTAAGTACTAGAACACAGACGTTTTAGATTTCAATTGATGTTGAATTTGAGAAACTGCTTGTTATATTTGTTGTATTGAGTTATTTAAATTGTTCTTGTTTGATTGATTTATTGCAAACAGCAGATATTTGTAAATTGTGCTTATAAACCTAATTTGAATTGGGAAATGAATACATTTGATTCCAACTAGACTTCTATATGACAATATAGAATGTGAATATTAATACCGATATGACATTTACCTAGAGAAAATTCACTCATTGAAAGCAGATCTATGCCTATGTAGTAGTTTTTCTGCCTCCTGTGCAAACATCTTAGAAAGTTTGAAAAATACTTATATATTGAGAACAATGTTAGGCTAAGTGCCCAATACATTTTTATGCCTGAACTAAAGTATACGTCAGGAGGTTTTCCATATGTACTGTAACATTGTCATAGATGACCATTCACCAAATGGAGGTCAAAAGTTTGTTCTTTTCCTCTACATCTAGTCTGTATGCGACTTCATTCTTTTTTTTAACTGTACAAGAAAGCACAGCAGATTGCCCTTCCCTATACAAAGGGCCACTGCAAAGAAACCTATTCCATGCTGTGTATGTTTCTTTACAGTGGATCTCTATGGTGAATGGATGCCTTTGCATCCATCCAAACTATGCACACTGTTAGGCGCATAGCTCCTGAGCATATGTGCCTGACAGTGGGTACAGACGCAGTGTGGGCCGAGTCTTAAACCCCTCCACTGTATGGGGATTAAACTACACCGAAAGTAAGAACATAATGATGTTGTGTATAGTATAGACTACATGAGACATAATTGAAGAAGGTAGTGGTTTAGTGGGGTGCCAGCATTTGAACAACTTTGTTGGATGTGGCAATATTAACCAGTTCATTGCTGGAGTAAAGACATGTGCTTGATTCTTTTTTGCAACTCCCATTAAAGTGAATGGAGAGAGCCGTGCATGCATAGCCACCTCTTCATTCATCAGCAGAGAGATGGGTGTCTGTCAACCTACATCTATTAAAGTGGTTGTCAACTACTTTTACATTGATGCCCTATCCTTAGGACAGGGCATTAATGTCTGTTCAGCGGATTTCGATACACGGCACCCCCACTGATTAGCTGTTATCGGTGGTGGTGTTTGGAAGTACTTACTTGTGGAGTCGTCCGTATACCTGTAGTGGCTGCCGCAGGTTACTGCACATCCACCTCCTATTCAAAGTAATAGGAGGCAGATGTGCAGCAACAAGCCCAGGCCACTACAAGTAGACGGTCAGCTCCGCAAATACGCCACCGGGAACAGCAGATCAGCGAGGGTTCCGGGTGTTGGACCCCGGCCGATCAGACATTGATGCCCTATCCCAAGGATAGGGCATCAATGTAAAAGTAGTGGACAACCTCTTTAAGCATTTATAACAAAACCTGAATACATTTTGAGAATGTTTATGATGGGAATACCTCTTTAAGTAAGGGTAATTTAAACAGAATAAAATTAGTAATACATACAACTGTATTAAATGTTAAAGGTGTATTCCCATCTCCAAGATTCTATTTCAGTATGTACTAGGTGTAATAATAGCAATATTAGCAAATACCTGCTATTAGAAATGTAGTGTAGTTCTCCTTGTAACCTATGTCACTTACCTCTTGTGCAGGCCATTGCAGTAGCTTAGGTGTCCATGGTTATGACCACTCATATAGTGACAGTTAATTCGTTAGTTATCTGTTAGTGGTCGCAACCATGGATACTTAAGCTACTGCAATGGCCTGCACATGAGGTAAGCGACGCAGGTTTTCAGGAGAACTATACTAGATTTCTAATTGGAGGTATTTGTTATTATTATTATTACACCTACTACATATTGGGATGGGATCTTGGAGATGGGAATACCCCTTGAATTCTAGCTTAAATTACCATTATCATTGCAACAAAGTGAAGATAATACTGGGAATAAAACAATTTATATTGTCACAGTTGGCTCTGTGAAACATAATGATTAGACTGGACACTTTACTAATTGCTCATTTTTACTGGAATATTATATGAATTTTAACATTTTTGTTGAGATCCAAATGATCTTATTTTATTTCCCTTGAAGCTTGCAAATGTTCCTTCATATGTCCAATCTAAGGGTTGTAAGTTCCTTTACTTTGAATAATTGAGAGGCAGATTTACTGCCCATAGCTTGGTCATTACTGATAATTGTATTACTTAATTACTTGCCTGTGAAAAAGTGTTCACGCTGTGTAAAAAATAATGTGTTCAGATTAATTAATGCTATAGTCTTTTTCAGTTGGTTAAATTGTCTAACTGTCCTATGGCAATGCTACAGAATAACATGAGAAAAAGGAGTAAGGGGTAAGTAAATAGATGTTTTACTGTATTATAATTAATGGGTTACTTCCACCATGTTCATGGAATTGGGAGATAAAAGGAATAAACACATAAAATTGTTTTGTACCACAACACTATTTATTTCTGCAGTAAAGGCTGTGCACAAACCTACTTTTACAAGACATGAAAAGGCCCTCAAAAATCTGTACAGATGGAGAACAGAGAATTTTCATCCAGCAATGGACTGATACATAAAGAGTAACTAAACTTTAATTCTTTTACATATTTAGCAGGTAATCAAATGTGTGCCTACAGGTCAGTGGAGATCCAGGTCCTTAAACACCCACTTATCGCTCAATTGACCCACTAAAAGTGCTCAAATCATAAGGCATGAACACTCTGCCCATGCCTGAGTGCTCACACAAAGTAGTATATGCAATCAACAGAAAGAATAGGCTGTGGAGCCTATACATTGTATTGAATCCACACACCACTTAGTATTCTCATATCTCCTGAGTTACACTCTTCTCAGGGGGCTATTGACTGATCGGTGGGAGTTTCAGGATCCAGGACCCAACTGAACTGCAGGCAATCAAAGTGCCTGCTAAATATGAAAGAAAATGTACTAAGGCTGTGACTCGCCCCCTGGGCCGTGGGGTACTCAAGACCGGGTCTCTAGGTTGCGCGGTGCTGATGGGGGTAGCAGTGGCAACCAGGTCCCGTGCTCAGGGTGTCAAGCTGAAATGGTGGCAGTCTCTTTATATATATAGACATGTGAAAGTCCGACTACTCCACCCGTGGATTGCGGTCAGGGATAACCGCCGCGGCAGGACAGACTGCTGGGGCTGGTGTTGGTGAGCAGCACAGGAATGGTATAACTCCCCACGGGAGAAGTGTAGCCCCAGGGCAGTGTAGGTGGATGTTGGGGGTGATAGTACCGGCCGCGATAGTCAGAATGCAGAATCCGCTTAAACAGTTCAGGGTCTTTATTGTAACAGGTGGTAATGACCCAACAGCATTATTGGCTAGAAGGGGGCCTGGATGTCTGAGAACACTCGGGGTGCCCTTCTGGTCAGGGTGAGGGTGTAGGCCTAACGTACTCTCTATGCTCTTTCTGACTAGTTCCCCCTTTAGTGGTAAAATAGCCCACGTCCCTGAGCGTGTCGTGTATTCTCACCAGTATGGCTTGCAACTTGGGCTCCTTTTACCTCTGGCTTCTCTTGGCTTTGCTGGTCCCTTCTGTTGTGGCGGAGCCTCCGGGCTTTTTAGGCCAAAGGACATGAAATCCCTCGCGGATTGGTTCTCTGCTGCTGGACTTAGAGTCTTTACAGCCTCGGACCCCAATGTCCAGTAGGTAGTTCTCTATCTGCCAGGACAGGCTCTCCGCGCCATACGTCCCTGGCTCATGGATTCTCCACTGCCTCACGACCTCCTCAGCTACAGCTGAACTGTCCCTCCTTTTCTGGGACTAGTCTCACTCCTGAGCTAGGTCGTCCAGTTCTCTCCAACCCTGCCCCCAGTTCCAGCTTTTATAGGGCAGCCTGCTCCCCCTACTGGCCTGGGACAGGAGGTGCTGCATGCTAATTGTCCCTAACCAGGGAACCTCCCTCCTGCTCTCAGACACAGCCTTTATTATTTGTGGCATCCAGGCCTGGGATGACACATTCCCCCCTAGTAAAAGTTTAGTACTCCGGGACTAAGCCTTTTTGGCCAAAAACAAACAGGGTATTTATACATGACCATGAAAACACTACAGGGAAGGAAATAGCAAACAACATCACATATTGAGTTCTTAGGGTCACAGTGTGGTCTGTGACCGGGTGTCCATATCACCAACACAAGGGGAGCCTTAACCAGGTGGGGGTCTGTCCTTGCCCCGAGTCCTTGACAGTCTTTATTCATTCCTTTGGTTAAGCTCCGAACATATTTTACAAGAAAGTCCAGGTTACTCAAAGTTCATAACCTGTTAGTCCATATAGTCCATATAGTCAACTGAAAGAAACTGAAAAGGCATAATTACTGGTCATGCAATTAACTGTTTTAATATTTCAACATTTGACAATTATTTATAAGGGTTATTTACAGTTTTTAATACACCCTATTTTTTTCAGCGAGCGGATATCTGCCCCCTAGTGCTCCTGGTTGACCTGCGTAACCCACTGTCTGGTGGTGGTATAACCTGGCTTCCCGCACTAGCATTTAGGGTACAGCTACTAGCTGGGTTTACAGGCAGTTTAGGCAGCTGTCTGTGGGTCCTTTGGCTTACCGCAGGCATGGCAGGCTCACTGTCAGCAGAGGGTTGACTCTCCTGGGCTGCTGGCATGGGTTCTTCTGCCTCCGGGGCTGCTTGTTCTTCTGATTCTTCCTGCTCTCCTGTAGGTTCCTGCAGGGTTGGTTGAAGGAAGTGTAGGACGGGTATCACAATTGCGTCGTTTATCCGAGTCCAGGACCGGGGAAACTCTCCGAGAACGGTGCTGACTGTTTCTTCCTTGTCCACTGTGGGCTCAAGATCATCTTGATCTTCACTTGCACTCTGTAGTTGCTCGGGGCACCTTTTTAAGTGGTCTCTGGAGACGGTGCTAGTGGTTTCTCTTCCATCCTTGGTAATTACGCATACCTTCGGGTTGTCGTGGTTGGACGGCAGTACTGTGTACGGGTCTCTTTCCCACTGGTCATCTAGCTTGTGAAGCCTTCTCTTCCGCTTCAGAACCTGCTCGCCTGGTTCCAGGGGACCAGCAGGGGCGCATTGGTTAAAGAGCCTCTCTTGCTCTTCTCTCGCTTGAGCGAGACTCCTCTCCACACTCTCCTGTGCCTTCTTGTACTGTAGCCGCCGTTCCGTATCCAAGTCCGCGTCTGGGGAGGTGTCCTCGGGTGTCAGGACTCTCATCTCCAAGTCTACCGGCAGCTTATCTGGTCTTGCTCGCATCAGGTATGCGGGGTGCAATTTGTAGCATTCACCGGGATATGGTTGTATAAGTCTATCAGGTCTGGCAGCTTCTCCGGCCACAGGCTGCGTTCTTCCAGGGGCAACGTCTTGAGGAGATCAATGACGATATTATTCATTTTTTCACACAGCCCGTTGGTTTGCGGGTGGTAAGGCGTTGTCCGAATCTTCTTACAGCCGTAGAGGTTGCAAAACTCCTGGAAGACTTCAGCCTCGAACGCTGGACCTTGGTCTGTCAGTACCTGTTCCGGATACCCGTGTGGGCGGCAGAAGTGCTGCTGAAAGGCTCTGGCCGCCGTTTGGGCTGTCAAGTCTTTAACCGGGACCACCACCAGGAACCGGGAATAGTGATCCACTATTGTCAGGGCATAGATGTAGCCCGACCGGCTTGGAGCCAATTTCACATGATCCAGAGCTACCAGCTCAAGGGGCTGCCTGGTGACGATGGGCCTCAAGGGTGTCTTCTGGCTGGTACGGTCCTTCCTTCTGAGGTTATATGGGCCACAGTCCCTGCACCACTTCTCTATGGCCCCTCTCATACCGATCCAGAAGAACCGCTCTCTCAGTAGGAACTCCAGTTTCTTCCACCAGAAGTGTCCCGCTCTGTCATGGTAGGCCTCCAGGACCATTGCTGCATCTCATCTTGGGACCACTACCTACCAGGTCAGCTCGTGCGTCCGGTGGTTGACAAGCCTTCTGCACAGCTTACCTTCGTAGAGGAATAGCCTGCTTTTCTCCTTCCTTAACTGCTTGGCTTCCTCTGGGGCGTCCGGGCCAGGGCTAGCATCTGCCTGGGTTAACATGTCTTTCACCAGGCGAATAGCAGGGTCACTATCTTGCGTTTCAGCCCAGCCGTGGTGGGGTAAGGGGTTGAACATGACGGTGGTTAGGTCTTTGTCTCTTACCCGGTGAGAATACTGAGTGGCCCCATACCGGTGGAACGCAGGGAGCTCTACTTCCTCCAGCTCTTCCGAGTCTTCTTCTCTTTCGGGTAGGTAGGGCATTCTTGATACGGCGTCTGCATTGGCGTTGGTTCTGCCTGCCCGGTATTTGATTGTGAAGTCATAATTTGATAGCTGGGCCATCCACCGCTGTTCTAGGGCACCTAATCTTGCATTATTCAGGTGTGTCAACAGGTTGTTGTCTGTGTACACAGTGAACTTTTCGGAGGCCAGGTAATGTTTAAACCATTCTGTGATGGCCCACACCACTGCCAAGAATTCTAGCTTGAAGGAGCTGTAATTCTCCGGGTTTCTTTCAGTGGGCCTCAGCTTCCGGCTGGCATACGCTATCACTCGTTCCCTGCCTTGTTGATTTTGGGACAGTACGGCTCCTAGCCCCACATTACTGGCATCGGTGTGGAGGATAAAAGGCTGGCCATAATCAGGGCAGGCCAGAATTTCATTCCCCGTGAGGGCCATTTTCAGCTGGCGGAAGGAATCCTCTTCCAACTTGTCCCACTTGAAGGGTGGCTTGTGACTTCTGGATTTAGACTGACCTATCAGGAGGTCCTGCATTGGAGCTGCCATCTTAGTGAACCCGGGGATGAACCTTCGGTAGTAACCTACCAACCCGAGGAATTGCCTCATTTCTTTGATGTTAGAGGGGCTTGGCCAGCTCTTGATGGCTGTAACCTTGTCGGGGTCGGGGGCTACTCCCTCTGCACTCACCACGTGTCCTAGGTACTGTACCTTCGGTTTCAACAGGTGACACTTTTAGGGCTTCACATTCAGGCCAAAGCCTGCCAGGGCTTCGAACACCTCTCCCAGGTTTTTCAGATGGTCCTCGTAGGTCTTTGAATATACAATCACGTCGTCCAGGTAAAGTAGGACCGTCTCAAAGTTTTGGTGCCCTAGACAGCATTCCATCAGCCTCTGGAAGGTCCCGGGTGCGTTGCAGAGTCCGAATGGCATACAGTTGAATTCACTTAATCCCATCGGGGTGGTGAAGGCGGTCTTCTCCTTGTCAGCCTCTGCCACAGGAACCTGCCAGTACCCGCTAGTAAGGTCCAAAGTAGAGAAGAAATTCGCTAATTTTAGTGCGGCCAAAGACTCCTCTATTCTGGGCAATGGGTATGCGTCTTTATGGGTGATACGATTGACTTTTCTATAGTCCACGCACATTCTCATGGTACCGTCTTTCTTTTTTACCAGAACCAAGGGGGCTGCCCAGGGGCTACAGCTGTCTCTAATGACCCCGGCTTCTTTAATTTCTCTCAGCATGCCCTTTGCGTTCTGATAGTGTGCGGGGGGTACGGGTCTGTATCTCTCTTTTATTGGTGGGTGGCTCCCCGTGGGGATGTGGTGTTCTACCCCTTTCACTCTGCCGAAGTCTAGCGGGTGCTTGCTAAAGAGTCTCTCGTACTCCTGAACCACCCGGTAGACTCCTTGTTTTTGGTGCCAGGGAGTGGAGTCAGCACCCACATGGAGTTTCTGGCACCAGTCCTCCTTGTGTTTCAGGGAGCCATTATCCTCCACCGGGGGAGATGGAGGCAAGAGTTCCACGACCCTGAGAGCATTGTGTTCGACAGCAAACAATTTGGCTAATGTAGCGTACCGGGGCAAGTGTACTTCCCTTTCCCCAATGTTTAAGATCCGGACGGGCACCCTTCCATGGCGGACATCAACCACCCCCCAGGCTGTCAAAATGGTGGGCCTGCTGTCTGAGTACATGGGTTCTACCATGGCTTGGTAGTCTCTTCCTCTTAACCCAATTGCAGTCCGACACCAGATCATCATTTCACTTTTGGGAGGCATGGCAATGGGGAACGGGTCGCTCATCCTCACGCTACCGATCTCACCACCAGACAGTTCTACCTGTTGCCGTCTCATCAGGGCTCTTATCTCTTTCTGGAGGACCCTCTGTTGGCTGGAGCTAGCATTCATCGCCACCTGCTGCAAAATTACAATTACTTCTGAAAGACAATTTTCAATCACGTTAGTACCCAAGGTTATTTTAGGGTGACTTTCTCGACGGTCAATGTCCCCAATAATCACTCCCTGTGCCGGCAGTTCAACCTTACCAATCTTGATGGTCATCTCCCTGAACCCCACCTGTGGCACGGGTTGACCATTGCTGGCGATGATGCTCAAATCATCATCTGGATAACGGGTTATATCACTGTCACTCCAGTACTGCTTGAAAAGTACATAGGGGATGGTAGTCACTTGAGACCCGGTGTCCAGCAGTGCACTCATGGGGATACCGTCCAGCACTACGGGTAAAACCGGGCATCCCCCCACGTACTTATCGCACAAATTAGATGGGCCTGGTGACCTTACGCCTGGGGGTTGGCCCTCTTCCCCAGGTCGGACCCGTTTAAAGTACAGTACCTGGCTATGTGTCCTGGCTGGTCGCAATGGCGGCAAATCGGCTGTCCATCCTCAGCGTAGCGGTCTGTGGGCCTCCCTCTGAACGACGGGATCCTCCTCCGTCGATGCCACGTGACATCCTCCGGACTGGAAGCGAGCTTGATTGGTCCTGACGGGTCCATCTGTAACGACTGTACGGTCCTGGTCAATGCGGCAACATGCTGTTATGCACACGCCCGGACTGACTGGCGTGTGCGGGTGTTGTGGTTCCACTGGACCATGGACCGGAGAGTGCCTGGAGGGGCGTGACTAAGTATCTGGCCGATCCGACCAAGGTGGCACGACGGCATACGACGCCAGTGCACCAGGGAGAAACCGGGCAGAGGGACCAGGTGCTACTCCAGGTCAAACTCCGGACACGGGGGTTGACCCACACTGGGATTACTGGAACAGGCAGGTTAGGCTGGCACAGACTGGTGGATGTAAGCAAACACGGCAGGTATGCAGATGGGTGGATACAGGCGAGTATGCAGGCAGGGAGGTACTGGCCGAAAGGACGGGCTGGAGCACAGAAAGGTTAAGACCCAGTACAGACTGGGTCACAGAACCGCAGATGCGGTAGACAACCACAGCAGAGAGGGAACGCCCGAAGCGGTGGGCAAGAACAGAGCAGGACGGGGCTGCAGGAGCAGCGAGCACAAGCAGGGCAGGACAGGACTGCCGGAGCAGCGGGCAGAAGCAGGGCAGGACAGGACTGCCGGAGCAGCGGGCAGAAGCAGGGCAGGACAGGACTGCCGGAGCAGCGGGCAGAAGCAGGGCAGGACAGGACTGCCGGAGCAGCGGGCAGAAGCAGGGCAGGACAGGACTGCCGGAGCAGCGGGCAGAAGCAGGGCAGGACAGGACTGCCGGAGCAGTGAGCAAAAGGGTCAGAGCGGAGCAAGGCTGCCGGAGCAGTGAGCAAAAGGGTCAGAGCGGAGCAAGGCTGCGGAGCAGTGAGCAAGGAGTCAGAGCAGGCTAGAACCGCCGGAGCGGTAAACAAAGGAGTCAGAGCAGACTAGAACCGCCGGAGCGGTGAGCAAAGGAGTCAGAGCAGGCTAGAACCGCCGAAGCGGTGAGCAAAGGAGTCAGAGCAGGCTAGAACCGCCGGAGCGGTAAGCAAAGGAGTCAGAGCAGACTAGAACCGCCGGAGCGGTGAGCAAAGGAGTCAGAGCAGACTAGAACCGCCGGAGCGGTGAGCAAAGGAGTCAGAGCAGGCTAGAACCGCCGGAGCAGTGAGCAAAGGAGTCAGAGCAGGCAAGGCTGAGTAGGGGGGACAGGGCTCTGTTCACACGGAACAGACAGGAAGGGAAAGGCAGAGCCAGACACCCACAGGGTACTTGCAGAGAAGTAGCGAGTGGACCACAAACTCACAAACGGGAGTACAGAGACAACAAGCAGGAGTTAGGTACGAGTTCAGACTCTGCAGAAAAAGGAAGGGAACGGACATAGAGGCAAAACAGGTAAAGGATAGGAGAGAGTTCAGACTGGAACTGAGTGTACGGAGGAGACCGACACTGCAGCGGAATACAGGAGCGGGTCTGGGAATACGGCCCCCAGAGAGGCAGGATGAACAGGCAAGGAGCGTGTTCAGACAGGACAGACAAGATACAGGAGCGGGTCTAGGTAATCGGCCCCTAGAAGGCGGGAGGAACAGGCTAGGAGCGAGTTCAGACAGGCCTGGAAATACAGCCTCCAGGATAGGCAGACAAGAGAACACAGAACGGGACCTGGCACCTTCAGAGTGCAAGCACACACTGAATGAAACACTATGCTCAGGCAGGAATAGATGGGAGCAGCTGAGCTATATACCAGGTGACAGACAGCAATAGGCTGAGGACGCACAAGGGGTGTGACCCACAGCAGGTACAAAAAGCAGGAAGTGATCGGGCGCCGCCCTTAAGCAGCAGAAACAGACACAAACAGACAGCATGGAGGGAAGCCAGAGAGACATTCTGGACTGGAGATCAAGTGCGCGCTCTTGCACAGTGGGAGATGGACCACCATGCAAGGACGCCGCCAGGTATGTTACACATTCTTTGTTAGTTCTTGGACCTGATGATGCTGGTTTGCAGACGGGGATGGGTTTAGGGCCTGCGCATCAGCCCCCACAAGGTCTGCAGGGTAGGGCGCCGCCCCCTGGTGGTACGTAATGGCAGGACGCCTGGAAGCTATAGCGCCACCTGGTGTGGGTTCTCGGAGCACCCGGATGGCCCTTTCTTTAAACTGTGCAAAAGTCAAATCGGGGTTCTGTAGGGCCATGAGGCGCAGCTGGGTTCTATGGGCTCTAGACAGCAGACCTTCTATGAACTGGTCAGTCAATAGTTTATCTGTATCCTGCACGCTGCAAGGGTCAGCTTGTTTGATTGCTCCCAAGGCTTCCTGTAAATTTAGGGCATAGTCTCTGATGCTGTCCTGTATCCGCTGCTTACATCCGTAGAAGCACATTTTAATTTCAGCTGAGGTGTGGGTGTCAAAGGTACCCCGCAGCCGGGCCAAAATGTCCTTTACAGTCCTTTTCTCCTCAGCTGGCCATGATTTTACCTCCTGCTGGGCCGCACCAGTAAACTGCCCTGTCAGTATGCTGATTTTCTGTTCTTCTGTTAGGGGATAGACTTTAAATAAACTGTACAGTCTTTCCTTAAAGTCACTTAATGTATGGGATTCCCCTGAGTACTTGGGCAGCCAGGCCACTCCGGGGATATAGGGCATGGAAAACGGCATCAACACTGCTGCAGCCACGCTGGTGGTAGTGGGCCCCTCCGCTTCCGACATCTTCCTCCCCCCTAGTCAACCGTGGGCTACCTTCCGACGATCCTCTGGGTGAGGACCTTGCGTCGCAGGGTGATGACATCGGCGTCCGCTGGATCTCCTTCCAGGACCATGTGCAGCGTCTGGAAGTAGGGCGGGGCTTCAGGTCTTGCGCGGTTTTGGTGTCCACGCCCCTCTTCTTCCCACGCGGCGTCCCGAAGTTGGCGCCTTTTGGCGGGAAACGGCCCCGAATGGCGGGAAACTTCACTCAGGTAAGTTTAAAGTCTTTTCAGGCACGCAATACCCGTTTGTGGCGGGTTGGTCACAATCCTGCTGACTACGCCAAGAAGCTGACTCGCCCCCTGGGCCGTGGGGTACTCAAGACCGGGTCTCTAAGTTGCGCGATGCTGATGAGGGTAGTAGTGGCAACCCGGTCCCGTGCTCAGGGTGTCAAGCTGATATGGTGGCAGTCTTTTTATATATATAGACATGTGAAAGTCCGACTACGCCACCCGTGGATTGCGGTCACGGATAACAGCCGCTGCAGGACAGACCGCTGGGGCTGGTGTTGGTGAGCAGCACAGGAATGGTATAACTCCCCATGGGAGAAGTGTAGCCCCAGGGCAGTGTAGGTGGATGTTGGGGGTGATAGTTCCGGCCGCGATAGTCAAAATGCAGAATCCGCTTAAACAGTTCAGGGTCTTTATTGTAACAGGTGGTAATGACCCAACAGCAGTACTGACTAGAAGGGGGCCTGGATGTCTCGGGGAGCCCCTCTGGTCAGGGTGAGGGTGTAGGCCTACCGTACTCTCTATGCTCTTTCTGACTAGTTCCCCCCTTAGTGGTAAAATAGCCCACGTCCCTGAGCGTGCCGTGTATTCTCACCCGTATGGCTTGCAAATTGGGCTCCTTTTACCTCTGGCTTCTCTTGGCTTTGCTGGTCCCTTCTGTTGTGGTGGAGCCTCCGGGCTTTTTAGGCCAAAGGACATGAAATCCCTCGGGGATTGGTTCTCTGCTGCTGGACTTAGAGTCTTTACAGCCTCGGACCCCAATGTCCTGTAGGTAGTTCTCTATCTGCCAGGACAGGCTCTCCGTGCCATACGTCCCTGGTTCGTGGCTTCTCCACTGCCTCACGACCTCCTCAGCTACAGCTGAACGGTCCCTCCTTTTCTGGGACTAGTCTCACTCCTGAGCTAGGTCGTCCAGTTCTCTCCAACCCTGCCCCCAGTTCCAGCTTTTGTAGGGCAGCCTGCTCCCCCTACTGGCCTGGGACAGGAGGTGCTGCATGCTAATAGTCCCAAACCAGGGAACCTCCCTCCTGCTCTCAGACACAGCCTTTATTATTTGTGGCATTTTTCAAGCATTTTTGCCACGGAATTTCTTCGGCAAAAACGCTTAAAAAACGCTTGGTAATATGTGCCCCATGGTCCCCAATGATAATCCGCATGTGCTATGCACATGCTACGGAAATTTCCGCTGCGGATTATCATTGCGGAGAATTCCGCAGCATGTCCATTATTTTTGCGGAAACGAGGAGTAATTGCCGCCATTGACTTGCATTGAATCGCATAATATCGGCATGACTACATGTGCACATGCGGATATTAAGCGATTCAATGTGCGGATGGTACCCGGTTCTGGAGAAGAAAAGACTCTACTCCAGACCCGGGTACCATAGTACCTGTAAAAAAAAGAATTTAAAATTAAAAAAAAAACATTTTACTCACATTCTGATGGCCCGCGGTCTTCTCTCCGGTGCGTCCTGGCTCCCCGGTGGCTCGTGATGGTGTAAAAGGACCTTCCATAACGTCACTTAGTCATGTGACAGGTCACGCGACTGCCGACGTCAACGGTCGCGTGACCTGTCACATGTCCAAATGACATCATGGAAGGTCCTTTTACACCACCGCGAGCCGCCCAAGACACCGGACGCACCAGAGAAGGAGACCGGGGGCCATCGGAAGGTGAGTATAATGTTTTTTTTCAATTTTTATTCCTTTTTTAACTATTAACTTGGTCACACTATATAAATCCATGCCGGTTGCATGGATTTATATAGTGTGACCAAGTTGTCAAGCACTTTTCCAAGTGATGCTAAAATCTAAAAAAAGCACTTGATAACCCGCATGCGAAAATGCATGAAAAAACGCTTGACAAATGCTTCTACCTGGCAGGAAAAACACAGGAAAAACACATGTAAAATCCGCATGCGTTTTTCCTGCCAGGAAGATGCAGAAAAACTCAGCAGCATTTCTGCATCGTTGGCACTTACTCTTTAAGCTTTAAATTTTAGGTTAACAATAGAGATGAGCGGTGTTCGACTAGAACTGTTTGCCAATCTCAAATTCGAGCTGTTTTGGGCGGTGTTCGAGTTGTTCGACGAACCCGAACGATTTGCAAAAAATTCGGCTGTTCGAGGTTATGTTCGATAACTGTTCGTGCACCAAAAGCGTGTCCTGCATGTCTGACGCTATTTAGAGCACCAATCATGCAGGGATTGTCTGCCACTCACTGTAATGCCACAGCCATGGTGGTTGTGGCATTAGAGTGATTGCCCAAATCGATGGGAACAGTGCCAACAGTGAAACATGAAAAGCGGCAATTCAGCAGCGGCATACACCGGTACCCGACAATTTAGAACCGAAAGAATAGAGCTTCACACATAGATTAGATAGATAGAAACATGTCAGCCACATATATATGAAGTACAGTGACAGTGTTGCTTACTGTACTTGTCATATAGTGTAAAGGATTTATCAAAAAAAATAATAGTGTTTTCATGCACCGTCTCTTTAAAAAAGCCGGCCGGCAATTCAGCAGCGGTACCCGACAATTTATAACAGAAAGAATAGAGCATCACACATAGATTAGATAGATAGAAACATGTCAGTCACATATATGAAGTACAGTGACAGTGTTGCTTACTGTACTTGTCATTTAGTGTAAAGGATTTATTAAAAAAAATAATAGTGTTTTCATGCACTGTCTCTTTAAAAAAGCCGGCCGGCATTTCAGCAGCGGTACCCGACAATTTAGAATAGAAGGAATAGAGCATCACACATAGATTAGATAGATAGAAACATGTCAGTCACATATGTAAGAAGTACAGTGATAGTGTTGATTACTGTACTTGTCATTTAGTGTTAAAATAAAGGATTTATTTAAAAAAAAATTGGCGTGGGGTTCCCCGTAATTTTAGGCTCTAGCGGAGGTTAAGCAGATGGCTGGGGCAGATGTTTGAAGCCTGGGGAGGGGGTAATACCCACGGAGCTTCCCAGGCTACTAATATCAGCCCCCAGCGGAATACCTAGCCTTTACTAGCTATTAAAATGGGGGACCCCCCCAAAAAAAATGACGTGGGGTCCCCCCTATTTTAATAGCTAGCAAAGGCTAGGCAGACAGCTGGGGGCTGATATTAATAGCCCAGGAAGGGTGCCATGAATATTGGCCCCCTCCCAGGCTAGAAACACCAGCCGTCAGCCGCCCCAGAAATGGTGCATCCATAGGATGCGCCAATTCTAGCACTTAGCCTCGCTCTTCCCACTGCCCTGTAGCGGTGGCAGTGGGGTAATAGGGCTGGGGTTGATGTCAGCTTATAATGCCAGCTGACATCAAGCCCAGGTTAGTAATGGAGAGGCGTCTATAAGACACCCCCATTACTAACCCCATAGTCAAAGTTAAAAGAAAACACAAACACCCAGAATAAAGACCTTTAATTGAAATAAAGACACAATCCTTTATTGTTCTAAATTAATCCATACTTACCACCACGCCCATTCCAGCTGAAGCCAATGATCTCCTGCAATAAAAGTAAAATAATAAAGCAACCTCATCCTTACCTTTCCATGGTTCCCAGGACAGCTTCAGCTCTGCTACATCGAGATGACAGGCTGGACCGCAGCAGAAAGCTGCCATCCAGCCTGTCATCCCGCAGACACTGAGAAGCGCAGGCGACAATGTACTCGGCTCACCTCATGCACGTCACTGACAGCGTGGGAGAATTCTCCTGCACTCAGCGCTTCAGCGTGAGAATTTTCCCACGCTGTCAGTGACGTGCATGAGGTGAGCCGACTTCATTGGACATGACCTCACCTCATGCACGTCACTGACAGCGTGGGAAAATTCTCACGCTGAAGCGCTGAGTGCAGGAGAATTTTCCCACGCTGTCAGTGACGTGCATGAGGTGAGCTCATTCATGTCCATTGAACTCAGCTGACCTCATGTACGTCACTGACAGCGTGGGAGAATTCTCACTCTGAAGCGCTGAGTGCAGGAGAATTCTTCCACGCTGTCAGTGACATACATGAGGTGAGCTGAGTTCATTGGACATGACCTCGGCTCATCTGGATGCCGTCACAGCCAGACACTGAGGAGCGCAAGCAAGCCTGCGCTTCTCAATGTCTGCGGGATGACAGGCTGGATGGCAGCGTTCTGCTGCGGTCCAGCCTGTCATCTCGATGTAGCAGAGCTGAAGCTGTCTGGGAACCATGGAAAGGTAAGGATGAGGTTGGTTTATTATTTTTCTTTTATTGCAGGAGATCGTTGGCTTCAGCTGGAATGGGCGTGATGGTAAGTATGGTTTAATTTAGAACAATAAAGAATTGTGTGTTTATTTCAATTAAAGGACTTTTTTCTGGGTGTTGTGTTTTTTTTAAATACTTTACTAGAAATTCATAGTGGTCATGTCTAATATTGGCGTGACCCCATGAATTTCGGGCTTAGGGCCAGCTGATAATGCCAAGCTGGCCCTAACCCCTTTATTACCCAGTGAGACACCGCACCAGGGCCCTGGATGAGTTGGGTACAGCGCCAGAGGATGGCGCTTCTATGAACGCGCCATTTTCCGGGGTGGCTGCGGACTGCAATTTGCAGCGGGTGGGGCCCAGAAAGCTTGGGCCTCCCTGCGCTGCAGATTCCAGCCCCCAGCTGCCTAGTTGTACCTGGCTGGACACAAAAATAGGGCGAAGCCCCACGTATTTTTTTTTTAAATTATTTCATGAAATTCATGAAATAATTAAGAAAAAAAGGGCTTCCCTATATTGTTGTGTCCGGCCAGGTACAAATAGGCAGCTGGTGGTTGGGGGCAGCCCGTTCCTGCCTGCTGTACCTGGCTGGACACACATATAGTGCGAAGCCCCACGTCAATTTTTTTTTAAATTATTTCATGAAACTAGATGGTGGCCCGATTCTAACGCATCGGGTTTTCTAGAATATGTATGCGGCAGACCCGGCGCAATCAGCAGAGCGGTGTTTAAATTTGGCGCCAAAATCGCTGACTGGTCGCGGCCAGCAACTGCGACCAATCAGCATAGCGGTGTTGAAATTTGGCGACTATATCACTGATTGGTCACGGCCGGCGGTCGCGACTAATCAGCAGAGCGGGGTTTAAATTTTGCGCCAATAATGCTGATAGGTTGTGGTCGCGACCAATCAGCAAAGCGGTGTTTAAATTTGGCGCCAATAATGGTGATTGGTCATGACCTCGACCATTCAGCAGAGCGGTGTTTAAATTTGGCGGCAACAATGTTGATTAGTCGCGGCCGGCGGTCGCGACCAATCAGCAGAGCGGGGTTTAAATTTGGCGCCAATAATGCTGATTGGTCGCAATCGCCGGCCGCGACCAATCAGCAGAGCGGTGTTTAAATTTGGCGTCAAAATCGCTGATTGGTCGCGGAAGGCAACTGTGACCAATCAGCAGAGCGGGGTTTAAATTTGGCGCCAATACTGCTGATTGGTCGCGGCCGGCAACCGTGACCAATCAGCCGAGCAGGGTTTAAATTTGGCGCCAATACTACTGATTGGTCGCGGACGGCGACCGCGATCAATCAGCAGAGCGGTGTTTAAATTTGACGCCAATAATGCTGATTAGTCGCGGCCGGCATCCGCGACAAATTAGCAGAGCGGGGTTTAAATTTGGCGCCAATCTCGCTGATTGGTCGCGGCTGGAGTCCGTGATGAATCAGCAGAGCGTTGTTTAAATTTGGCGCCAATCTCACTGATTGGACGCGTCTGGCGTCCGCGACCAATCAGCAGAGCGTTGTTTAAATTTGTCGCCAAGTTCGCTGATTGGTCGCGGCCGCTATTTAAATGTGGCGCCCAAATCGGTGATTGGTCGCGGGCAGCGTCCGCGACCAATCAGCAGAGCGGTGTTTAACTTTAGCGCCAAGATCACTGATTGGTCGTGTGCGGAGAGCGCGACCAATCAGCTAATCGTATTGGTGAGGACCGGGGAGCGCCGCTGCCTGGTTGGATACTTCCGTTACGAGAAGCCGGGAGATGAGCGACTGCTCGCAGCAGAAGTATCCCGACCGGCAGCGCCGCTCCCCGGTCCTCCCTTGACACCCTAGCCACTGATGTCCCCACAGTATCCGCATGGTGTTACAAAGATCCGGACATTTGTGTTAAAATTCGCTGATTGGTCGCTGGCGCTGCCCACGACCAATCACCGATTTGGGCACCAAATTTAAATATCGGCCGCAACCAATCACCAATCTTGGCTCCACATTTAAACACCGCTGTGCTGATTGGTCGCCGACGCTGGGCGCGACCAATCACCGATTTTGGCGCCACATTTAAATAGCGTCCGCGACCAATCAGTACAGCGGTGTTTAAATGTGGAGCCAAGATGGGTGATTGGTCGCGGAGGATATTTAAATTTGGCGCCCAAATCGGTGATTGGTCGCGGCTGATATTTAAATTTGGCCCCCAGATCGGTGATTGGTCGCGGGCAGCGCCAGCGACCAATCAGCGATTTTTAACACAAATGTCCGGACCTTTGTAACACCATGCGGATACTGTGGGGACATCAGCGGCTAGGGTGTGAAGGGAGGACCGGGGAGCGGCGCTGCGGGTCGGGATACTTCTGCTGCGAGCGCCCGCTCATGTCCCGGCTTCTCGCAGCGGAAGTATCCGCACAGGCAGCGCCGCTGACATCCATGCGGCTAGGGTGTGAAGGGAGGACCGGGGAGCGGCGCTGACATCCAATTGGTCGCAGCCGCTATTTAAATGTGCCGCACAAATCGGTGATTGGTCGCCGTCTTGACCGCGACCAATCACTGATCTTGCCGCCAAAGTTAAACACTACTGTGCTGATTGGTCGCGGACGCTGCCCGCGACCAATCACAGATTTGTGCGCCAAATTTAAATATCGGCCACGACCAATCACCGATCTTGGATCCACATTTAAACAACGCTGTGCTGATTGGTCGCGGCCGATATTTAAATGTGGCGCCCAAATCGGTGATTGGTCGCGGTCTTGGCGCGCGACCAATCACTGATCTTGCGGCCAAAGTTAAACACTACCGTGCTGATTGGTCGCGGATGCTACCCGCGACCAATCACCGATTTGTGCGCCAAATTTAAATATCAGCCTCATGCACGTCACTGACAGCGTGGGAAAATTCTCCTGCACTCAGCGCTTCAGCGTGAGAATTCTCCCACGCTGTCAGTGAGGTACATGAGGTGAGCTGAGTTCATTGGACATGACCTCACCTCATGCACGTCACTGACAGCGTGGGAAAATTCTCACGCTGAAGCGCTGAGTGCAGGAGAATTCTCCCACGCTGTCAGTGACGTGCATGAGGTGAGCTGAGTTCATTGGACATGACCTCGGCTCATCTTCATGCCGTCACAGCGAGACACTGAGGAGCGCAAGCATGCCTGCCCTTCTCAGTGTCTGCGGGATGACAGGCTGGATGGCAGCGTTCTGCTGCGGTCCAGCCTGTCATCTCGATGTAGCAGAGCTGAAGCTGTCATGGGAACCATGGAAAGGTAAGGATGAGGTTGCTTTATTATTTTTCTTTTATTGCAGGAGATCGTTGGCTTCAGCTGGAATGGGCGTTATGGTAAGTATGGTTTAATTTAGAACAATAAAGAATTGTGTGTTTATTTCAATTAAAGGACTTTATTCTGGGTGTTTGTGTTTTTTTAACTTTCACTATGGGGTTAGTAATGGGGGTGTCTTATAGACGCCTCTCCATTACTAACCTGGGCTTGATGTCAGCTGGCTTTATAAGCTGACATCAACCCCAGCCCTATTACCCCACTGCGACCGCTACAGGGCAGTGGGAAGAGCGAGGCTAAGTGCCAGAATTGGCGCATCCTATGGATGCGCCATTTCTGGGGCATCTGACGGCTGGTGTTTCTAGCCTGGGAGGGGGCCAATATTCATGGCACCCTTCCTGGGCTATTAATATCAGCCCCCAGCTGTCTGCCTAGCCTTTGCTAGCTATTAAAATAGGGGGGACCCCATGTCATTTTTTTGGGGGGTCCCCCATTTTAATAGCTAGTAAAGGCTAGGTATTCAGCTGGGGGCTGATATTAGTAGCCTGGGAAGCTCCATGGGTATTACCCCCTTCCCAGGCTTCAAACATCTGCCCCAGCCGTCTGCTTAACCTCCGCTAGAGACTAAAATTAAGGGGAACCCCACGCCAATTTTTTTTTTAATAAATCCTTTAGTTTAACACTAAATGACAAGTACAGTAATCAACACTGTCACTGTACTTCATATATATGTGACTGACATGTTTCTATCTATCTAATCTATGTGTGATGCTCTATCTTTCTGTTCTAAATTGTCGGGTACAGATGCTGAATTGCCGGCCGGCTTTTTTAAAGAGACGGTGCATGAAAACACTATTATTATTTTAAATAAATCCTTTACACTAAATGACAAGTACAGTAACCAACACTATCACTGTACTTATTATATATGTGATTGGCATGTTTATATCTATCTATGTGTGAAGCTCTATTCTTTCTGTTATAAATTGTCGGGTACCGCTGCTGAATTGCCGGCCGGCTTTTTTAAAGAGACGGTGCATGAAAACAATATTATTTTTTTAAATAAATCCTTTACACTAAATGACAATTAGGCTGTGTGCCCACGTAGCGTTTTTCAAGCGTATATGCTGCGGAATTTCCGCAGCGTAAACGCTTGAAAAACGCATGTAGATCCGCACCCCATGGTCCCCAATGGCATTCCGCAATGTCAATGCCCATGCTGCGGATTTTTCCGCAGCGTATATGCTGCAGTCAAAAATCCGCAGCATGTTCATTAATTTTGCGGAAGCGCAGCGGAATCAATGTGCGGATGGTACCCAAGTCTGGAGGAGAGGAGACTCTCCTCCAGACCTGGGTACCAAAGAACCTGTAAAAAAAAGAATAAAATAAAGTTTATACTTATCTTATGATGTTTTCCCTCCGTCGCGCTGTTGTCTGAAGGACCTGCCACATCATTGAGTCATGTGACCCACCACATGACTCAATGACGTCACCGCAGGTCCTGCACACAACAGCGTGAGCCGCTCAAGCCTCCGGACGGGGCAGAGAATGCATCAGAAGGTGAGTATAAAGTTTATTTTTTTATTTTTTACCATTCTGAACAAGTTGTCAAGCACTTTTCCAAGTGATGCTTGGAGAAGTGTTTGATAACCCGCATGTGGAAATGCATGCAAAGACGCCTCACAAACGCTTCTACCTGGCGGGAAAACCGCATGTAATATCCGCATGCGATTTTCCCGCCAGGGAGAAGCGTAAAAAATATGCTTCAGGTCCGCAACGTGGGCACATAGCCTTACAGTAAGCAACACTGTCACTGTGCTTCTTATATGTGTGACTGACATGTTTCTATCTTTCTAATCTATGTGTGATGCTCTATTCCTTCTTGTCTAAATTGTCGGGTACCGGTGTATGCCGCTGCTGAATTGCCGGCCGGCTTTTTTAAAGAGAGCGTCTTCTGAGCAGTTTGTCAGCTTTTGGACACCTTTGAAGGTGTTTTCTATGTGTTTCTATGTGTTTTTGTTTGCCTGCCATTGGTTTTAACGGTGTTCGACGGTGTTCTAAGGTGTTCGACGAACAGTTCGACGAACAGTTCCTCGAACATCCCGGTGTTCGACGAACCGAACCGAACCCGAACACTACGGGGGTGGCTCAACACTAGTTAACAACAATGTATTAAGCTGGGTCTAACACTTCACACTCAAATACAGTTGACGTTTGATGTCTTTTATTATAAAGAAGGAAAATTGTCTGCTTCAAAGGCGCTATCAGGGATTTTCTGATGTCAATGCTCCCATGATATTTTATACTGAGCAAAAGGTGTATTATTTTCTATTCACAAAATTTATAGAAGATCATTTCATTAAACCACGGATATTTTGGTCCTAACTTCTTCGATCTGTTAACTAGTGATGAGCGAATTTGTTTGAAATCCAAACTTACAACTTAAATTCGACACGAATATGGTACATTCGGGTTCGTGATTGGAAAGGCAAGAATTTTTACTTAAAATTTGAAAATATCGGCAACGTTCGGTGAATAAGTGCAGGAACGTGATTGCGGGGCAACTACAGCGTTTAGAACAGTTTGGCTAGCATAGTGCTTGTGTATGATGAGCAGGGGGATGTGATAGATGAGTGAAGGGGCTGGTGAGAGCTCAGAACAGGTCAGAGCAGCAGTGCACTTGTAATCTTTTTTTTTTTTCCCATGTAAGTTTAAGAGAGGAAAGCGCGGCTAGTCAATCAGAGCACAGGAAGCATCCACACTGTCCAGACACAAGGGCCTCTGCCATTGGCTGCTTAAATCACATGTCCTCTCTATATAAAGAGTGGACATGTTCCCTCAGCGCTATTTTATGCATGTCTCTGCTGCCAGACGCTGCTGCTCAGTGTGCCCCAGTGTGTGGAAGTGTACTGAGAGATAGATAGATTGGTGCTTGTGTGGAAATCAAATAGTGTATATAAGTCGTGTGCTGTTTACCTGTGAAATCGATGTTTCAGCACATTTTTTTTTTCTTGTGCAATTGCTGAGATTTTGAAAGAAAGAGCAGGTCCCATGCCATAGAGCAGTGTTGTGCATCGGTTGTATTATGCTCCATGCACGAGTATGCCTTCAATCTATTTTTTCATTTGCTAATGTGATAAAGCAAGCAAGCACTTGCAGCCTACCTTTTGATTTTGTGGGGTTGAAATTGAGCTGTATGCAGACTATGCAGACCTTTTTTTTCATTTGCTAATGTGATAGTGCAAGCTATAGCAGCCCACTTTGTCATTTTTTGGTGAGTGAAATTCTGCTGTATGCACAGTAAAAAAAATAGATTTTTTCTCTTGCTAGTCAGAGTCAACCAAAGATTGTTTTGTGTTGCAAACATGATACACTCTGCTAAAAGCCACCTACTATTTTAGTGGCGGTGAACTTCAGCTGTTTTCAGAGTAAAAAAATATATTTTTCTGTTGCTAGCCGGAGTCAACCAAAGATTTTTTTGTGTCGCAAACGTGATACACTCTGCTAAAAGCCACCCACTATTTTAGCGGTGTTGAAGTCCAGCTGTTTTCAGAGTAAAAAGAATTATTTTTTCTCTTTCTAGGCAGAGGACAAAAAATATTTTTTGTGTGACAGATGTGATACTCTCTGCTATAAGCCATCTACTACATTAGTGGTGGTGAACTTCAACTGTTTTCAGAGTAAAAAAATAAATTTTTTCTGTTGCTAGCTGGAGTCCACCAAAGATTTTTTTGTGTCGCAAACGTGATACACTCTGCTAAAATCTACCTACTATTTTAGTGACATTGAAGTTCAGCTGTCTTCAGAGTAAAATAATAGATTTTTTTTGTCTTGCTAGGCAGAGTCCAAAAAATATTTTTTTCTGTTGCAAATGTGTTACACTCTGCTATAAGCCACCTAGTCCTTTAGTGGCGGTGAAATTCAGCTGTATGCAGAGCTTATGCAGAGTAAAAAATCAATTTTTTGCTGTTCCTAATGTGATACAGCAGGCTAGAGCTGAGTTTGAAATAGTTTGGAGAATATCTCGTATGTTATACAGGCCTCATCCACAGTAAAAAAATACTTTGTTTGGTTCCTAACATTATACAGCAGGAGACATCTCAGTTTGAAATAGTTTGGAGAATATCTCCTATGTTATACAGGCCTCATGCACACTAAAAAAATACTTTGTTCGGTTCCTAACGTTATACAGCAAGAGACATCTCAGTTTAAAATAGCTTGGAGAATATCTCCTATGTTATACAGGCCTCATCCACACTAAAGAATATTTTGTTCGGTTCCTAACGTTATACAGCAGGGGACATCTCAGTTTGAAATAGTTTGGAGAATATCGTATGTTATATTGGCCTCATCCACACAAAAAAATAGTTTCTTCTGTTAGTAAAATTACACAGCAAGCCATATATTACCTTGTCATTTAGTGCCGCTGAAATTCAGGTGTGTGCAGAGCTGTTACAGAGGAAAAAATCTAATTTTGCTTTGCTAATAGAATGCTCCTGCCACAGTATCTGAGCAGCATAAGTGGGAAAAAGAGAGGTCATGGTGGAAGGGGGAATAGGCTTGGTGTTCAAGGAATACGTGGGTTAGGTGGTAATGTTAGTGAAAGCACTAGTGAACCAACACCGTCATGTCCTATCCGAAGACAACTGACAACTACTGGATGGGCTACTCCACTCCCTATCTTTGGCAGCCACACAGCAATACACCCTGTTGATAGAGCCAGAAACAGCAGGTGCTCTAGTGGATGGCAAGCGCTGCTTCAAGTGGCCTCTCCTCTTCTTCCTACACCTGAACATCACACACAGTACAGTCCACAGAGGTGGCACCCCAATTACCCTTGCTTCCCCCGTGTCACAACTGTCCAAGTGCCCAACTGACTGTAGGGTGAGTCTGTAGAACTGTTCACCCATTCTATACCATGGGCATTAGAAGTGTACTCCAAACTGTTATGCACATGCCCGGTCAGACTAGCGTGAGCGTGATTAGTGATTCCACTGGACCATGAACCGAGGAGTGCCTGGAGGGGCGTAACTAAGTATCAACCCGGTCCGACCAAGGTCGCACGACGCACACGCCCAGGCAGACTGGGGTGAGCGTGATTAGTGATCCCACTGGACCATGAACTGAAGAGTGCCTGGAGGGGCGTAACTAAGTATCAACCTGGTCCGACCAAGGTCGCACGGCGGCTCAGTCGACTCCGTGAACCAGGAAGGAACCGAGCAGAGGGACTAGTTGCTGCTCCAGGTCAGACCCCGGTCACAGCTGTTGACCCACACTGGGCAATGCAGGAACAGGGAGGTTAGACTGCCATATTGACAGGTGGGTACTGGCAGGCACGGCTGGTATGCAGACAGGTGGATATTGACAGGCACAGCTGGTATGCAGACAGGTGGGCACTGGCAGGCACGGCTGACATGCAGACAGGTGGGTGCTGGCATGTAGGGACGTAGGCAGGATAGGGACCAGTACAGACTGGGATACAGGAACGGAGCCGCAGGTGTGGTAGACAAGCAGAGCGGAGCAAAACCCGTAGATGCGGTAAACAAGCAAAACAGAGCAAAACCGCAGATGCGGTGAACAAGCAGAGCAGAGCAAAACCCGCAGATGCGGTGAACAAGCAGAGCAAAGCAAAACCCGCAGATGCGGTGAACAAGCAGAGCAGAGCAAAACCGCAGGTGCGGTGAACAAGCAGAGCAAAGCAAAACCCTCAGATGCGGTGAACAAGCAGTGCAGAGCAAAACCGCAGGTGCGGTGAACAAGCAGAGCAGAGCAAAACCCGCAGATGCGGTGAACAAGCAAAGCAGAGCAAAATCTGCAGGTGCGGTGAACAAGCAGAGTAAAGCAAAACCCGCAAGTGCGGTACACAAGCGGAGCAGAGCAAAACCCGCAAGTGTGGTAGAGCAGAGCAAAACCGCAGGTGCGGTGAACAAGCAGAGCAAAGCAAAACCCGCAGATGCGATGAACAAGCAGAGCAGAGCAAAACCGCAGATTCGGTAAACAAGCAGAGCAGAGCAAAACCCGCAGATGCAGTGAACAAGCAGAGCAGAGCAAAACCGCAGATGCGGTGAACAAGCAAAGCAGAGCAAAACTGCAGATGCAATGAAAAAGCAGAGCAAAGCAAAACCGCAGGTGCGGTGAACAAGCAGAGCAAAGCAAAACCCGCAGATGCGGTGAACAAGCAGAGCAGAGCAAAACTGCAGAAGCGGTAGACAAAGCAACGCAGAGCAAAACCCGCAGATGCGGTAGACAGGACAGGGCTCGGTTCACATGGAACAGACTGGAAAACACAAGAAGATAGCTGGAACATAGGAGTTAGATACGGAGGCAGAGAAACAGAACGAGCAGAACAAGATACACACAAGATACTTGCAATGATGTAGCGAGTGGACACAAAACTCACAAACAGAAGTACAGAGACAACGAGTCGGAGTTTGGTGCAGGTTCAGATACTGTAGGAAAAGGGGAAGGTACAGACATAGAGACAAACAGGTAATGGACTAGGACACAGTTCAGACAGGATCTGAACCAGGAACAAGAACAGGAACAAGCCTGGGAACTCAGCCCCCAGGGTGGCGGAAACTGACTAGAAGTCACAGGTACAGGTAACAGGCCTGGGTATACAGCCCCCAGGGTGGCAGAAACAGACTAGATACAGGACAGGACCTGGCAACTAAGTTGCAAGAAACACACAGATGGAAAGTGTTGCTCAGGCACCTTCTCTGGGTGGAGGGGGTTTAAGTATCCAGTGACTCACAGCAATAGACTGCGGACACATTAGGACTGTGCACACTGTAGCTTTAAGAATCAAAAAGTAACAGTGCCGCCGCCCTAAGGCAACAGACAAGAGACATTCAAACAGCAGGTACTGGAGCAAAGTGTGCAGCCTGGCCTGATAGGTAAGATTGCGGTCTTGCCTGGTGAGAGGTGGTAAGCCATGCAAGCATGCCACCAGGGAAGGTATACAAACATCCACAGAGTCAAGAGGAGGAAAGCATCTGCACCGATGCCCAAAAATTTTTTAGGTTGGATTTGGGACAGGACAAAATAGGGTCCGAGCAGGTTCTTGACCCTAATCACCAGATGTTAACCACCGGGGAGGGAAGTAATCCTGATGAGACTTAGAAACCTGAGGCTCATGCGGACTGTACTGTGCTGTCAGGGCAACAAGAGGAGAAAGGTCACTCTGACGTTGAGGAATGGGATAACACATTAGATGATGGCGAGGTTGAAGATCCTACTTGATGTGAACCCAGAGTCACGCAGCCGAGTAGTTCATCTGAGGAGGTGGAGGAGGAGGAAGACGAGGAGGTTATGTTTTGCCCTTTGGCGCAGACACAGAGTGATGCAAGTACGAGGAGCACTGCAACCTTAGCCATGACTCAGGCTGTGGCCAGCAGTTGTCACAGGTCTGCAACTCCGATTGGTCAAAGAGGTTGCCTAGCCTGGGCTTTTTTTGTCACAATGTAGTAGTGGGGAAGGACGTAGCCTTCCTTTGGCACTGAAAGAGTTAAAGGGGTATATTCCCATAGTTAGATCTCTCTGAGCTGCCGTTAGGGCCATTTAAGGGGTTAGCTGTGATTATCCAGCCAGTAGAGTAGAGGGGCAACTTAGTGCCATGATCAAGCATAGAGTTATAAAGGTATAAAGCGTGTTTCTGGTATAATTCCTTGTGGGCTGTAGTATCGGTAACCAGCCACAAGATGCCACTGTCCCGAGCACAGTTGATAGTGCAAGTCTACTAGTAGGATTGCAGATATATATTACAGTGAAGAGTTAATTGTGTGTGAGGACAGCCCATAGAGGGTGGGCACTTTAGGAAACCTGTGGTGAGTATCCAGAAAGAACTGAGTGAGAGTTTGGACAGAGAACTGTACGGGCAGCCTAAGTATAGTGGCTGTTAGGGCTGACGGGAGCCCTGTACCCCAGACAGTAGGATCACCAGAGTGAAGACTCCATATGCAAGAGTCCCCTTAGTCGGCCAGAGAAACTCAACAGAGATATTGAGGACCCGGGGGCACATTCTGTTTGCAGGCTGCAGAAGAAGCTAGGACTCAAGGCTAGGACGTGGGGAGATATAGGATCCGAATATACTGTCACTTGGTGAGGAAGATTCTCAAGGGGAGGAAAATAGAGCCACAGAGATGCTTCACTTAAAGAGGGAATTAGGGCTGAAGTTTTTTCCAGTACTTGTGAGAGAGATGACTACCCATTGAGCCTTATCCAGTATATCTGCCTGTAAATATTGTACATATTCCTCTTCCCCAAATAAAGTCCCAGTTAGGTTAAGAACCTCGTGTCCTCTAAATTTATTGCTGCCCTGGTCCCAGAAGAGAAATGCCTGGAGACAGCCATGACCAGATGGTCTGAAGTAAGTGGAGAGCACCACATACACCGCAGCACATCAGAGGGTGGACACACATTTGCTGTAGGGTGCCAGAGCGAGCAGGGGCCACAGCTCGCCCACGACTACCTCATTGGGGCACCTTACAACCGTAAAGGATGAGCCAACTCATGTTATTTGCAAACTTTGCGATAAAAAACTCAGTAGAGGGAAAAACTGCAATAATTTGACTACTACATGCATGAACGTTCACATGCGCAAGCAACATGCGTTACGCTGGGAATCTCACCGTGCTGAAATGCAGACCAGCGGACCTCAACTACCATCAGCTGCCTTATCAACCACATCTGCTGCTTCTTCCTTCTCCTCTGTTACCATGCCAAGTATTGGCACTCAGGTCTCCCACCGCAGAACCTCCGTTTCTTTAACCGCTCCAGTCAGGCTGAGTGAGAGCCCATCAGCTGTAACGGAAGCGGACATGGCTGTTGTGTTTGTTTAACCGAGCACACCATATGTTTCTCAATCCACCGTAACATTTGCGCCTGCACCTCACTCACGGTTCAGCAGTTTGTCTGTTTCACCATACTCCGCCCTCTCTCAGCACTGCAGCCAGCTTTCGGTCCCGCGATTGTAGTCACATAAAAGATTGTTTCATCCTACACATGAGAAAGCTAAGAGGTTGAACTCCACCTTCTCCAATCTGTTGGCAACGGAAATGCTGCCTTTCCACCTGGTAGATACAGACAGTTTCCAAAAGCAGTCCCCCAGTACCAGTTGCCCAGTCGCCATTACGTATTTAAGAAAGCTGTCCTTGTGCTACACCAGCATGTCGCAGACAACATCACTTGTTCCTTGACTAAATCTATGTCTGCCAGGGTGCATTTCACCACAGACACCTGGACGAGTAAGTATGGCCAAGGGTGTTACATCTCGTTGACTGTTAACTGGGTGATTCTTGTGGCTGTGGGGGCAGGCGGGGAAGGAGCTGCTCTTCAAATCTTGGAATCCCTAAGGCTTGCAGAAGAAATCTCTGTATTTCCCACTTCCTCCACTGCTTCTGCGTCCTTCACCTCCTCCAGGGCCTCCACCTGCGCATTCAACCTCTGCCTTAATGAGACAAGTTTTCCAACAGTGCAGAGCGAATCCACACCACATCTGTACGGTGCAGCCAGGGCTCACAGCAATCAGGCAGTCTTCAAATTAATATGCCTTGGAGATCACAGTCATACAGGTGAAGAGTTGTGGACAGCTCTCCAGGCTCAGTTTGAGCAATGGCGGTCTCCGCTGAACCTAGAGCCAGGGAAGACCGTGTGCGATAATGATATGAGGGAATGGGGGAAACAAGCATCAGTGTTACGCAGCCCACAATACAGCCTGGCTCTAGACCTCATGGAAGAGCCCGACATGTGAGTGCCTTCTTGATGCAACATGATTCCCATATAGTTAGGATTTGAAATAACGCTGACTACTGGGTTGCCACTCTGTTAGATCCATGTTATAAGAGTAAATTTTTCCAGATGCTTCCCGCCCTGGAAAGGGACCCACTAATATTGGAGTATCCAAACAAGCTTTTAAGCAACCTTAATAGAGCTTTTCCTTAAGATAGCAGTGAGGCACACAGTGTGCATCGCAGCTGTAGTCTTTCAACCTCCGGCACGTCAGTTTGTCAACTCCAAAACATTAGCAGCAGCAGCAGAGTAAGTGGCAGAAGCAATTTCTGTGAGTCCTTTCACACCTTTCACACATTTTTTAGACCAGATCATGCACCAGCACAACTGAGTACAAGTCTGACACTTTGTGAACGTCTGGTGAGGATGGGGGAGTACTATCTAGAGCTCAATATGAATACCATCAGGGAGGATGCAGACACTTTTACATTTTGGTCTTCAAAAATAGCTGAATGACCTTAGCTCGCCTGTCACGCCTTGGAGGTTTTATCATGCCTAACAGCCAGAGTTCTCTCAGAACGTGTCTTCAGCATTGCTGGTGGTGTGACAAGGTTAAATTATATATTTAATCGCCTTAGGGGCACACTAAATAATATGCTATATACATAAGGGTTATAGATACACAGTGGTCAGAGTTACAAATACAATAGCCGGGGTACAAAGGGTATAAAGCAGTTATTAAGAGTTAGTTACCGGTTATATGGAAGATCTCGCTTTTGGGGGAAGGGCTGCCACATGGGATGTGTGCGGCCTTCTCTTTGTTGTTGCAGGACTTTTCCCACACAACTTGACATCACGACCGCCTCAGGAAAAGACATTGGACCTGGGGCGGAAGGATCTTTTAACCTCTCTGGATCACTCCCTTTAGGCCCCTGAGCTGGACCTTGATCTCCACCCCTGGCCCCTCTTAGCTAACAAACTCCCAAAACTAAAATGGGCCATACGTTCTAGGAAGCCGGTTCTGGTGTCAACGGATCCAGCCGGGCCCCTGCTACACGTAGATAACAAACACCGTGGCCCTAGGGACCCCCACAAGGCTGTGCTGGATATCTCCCTTTCCTTACACACTGGACTATGTTTAAAGCTAGGTTTACATTCCCAATCCCCTCAGGTTCCCGAATATCTGTTTGGTTTATTACTGAGATGAATCGTATCCCCATAACTTGGTGTTGAATTATCATATTTTTCACAAAGAGCACATGGCTTGGGGCAAGGGCCTGCCTGCAGCAGCTTCACAGCTGCTGCTGGTGGGGCATTTTGTCACTCACTGAGTCTCTCAGCCCCCTCCCCTCTGCTTGAGCTGCAGTGTTGTCGGATTTGCATATGTAGAGCTCTGTAAAACCCACCTGGCAGTGGACAGTGATCGACAAGGGATTACCTTGAATATCTTCACAGCGTCTAACTTTCATCAAGATGAACAAGTCATGGATCTCCAAGGACTTTTGCACCCCAATCGCAGACTGTACAGACTAGGCGATGTTGTAGTTTTTAGTGTGCTGCATTGATCTTGCGGAATTGCAGTCTGTGATATGGTTTGTGTGCCTGCTATTGCTGCTGCTGCTGATGCAGGTTTTAGACCCTAATTTTTGGAAATGTGGAGAATCCTGATTGGGTCTCCATCTATTGGGTTGGCTGTAGTGGAAAAGGTGTCGTTCCTAATTCTACAATTTCTACTGTACTGAAATTAATGCCACTTTGCTCGTGTCTGCCACAAATTTTTTGTAATGTGGAGAATCCTGATTGGGTCTCCATCTTCTGTGTTGGCTGTAGAGGAAGAGGTGTCAGTCCCCATCATACTACTTATACTCAAGTGAAATTGATGGTGTTAGGCCCTAATTTTTTTAAATGTGAGCAGTCCTGATTGGTTTTCCGTCCGCTGGGTTGGCTGTAGTGGAAGTGGTTTTGGTCTCCTTTACAATAGTTATACTCTAGTGAAATTAATTTTTTGGTGTAGATATTGTTCTCCACACAGGGGTACACAGGCATGATAAACTCAAAATTGGTTTATAAAGCAGACTACATCCCTGCTTCAAATTGTTTGGGGCAGATATTGTTCTCCATGCAGGGGTACACAGACATGATAAACTCAAAATTGGTATGTAAAGCAGGCTGCATCTCCGCTTAAAATTCTTTGGGGCAAATATTCTTCTCCACACAGGGGTACACAAACATGATAAACTCAAAATTGGTATATAAAGCAGACTACATCTCCCCTTAACCCTAGAATGCATGACGTCACAAATCTACACATTTACGTAACGGCCCCCGTGCAAATCATATGGAGAAACTCACATAAATAACTTTTACAAGTTTATTTCAAAATTGCAAAATAAGATATGAATAATGCACAACATTTTAATTATATTTTTTTGCAGAAAACACCAAAAAACATTTTTTTTCCAAATTTCAAACAAAGATATGAAAAACACACAAACGTATATAAATCTAGAATAAACTAGCTGCAGCTACATTTCTTTTCTAACTTTCTATTTTAAATTTTATTGGTCTACCAAACAATTTTCACATGTTATCTTTTCTGAAAAATGTTCTTTACAGACATTTTCCCCACAAGTGGTACAATATCGCTCAGTTTTCCTCTCAAAGTTTCTTGGAAAAATGAAACAACTCTTTCATTTTCTTTCTCCTGGCCCTGGAATATCCTGAAACTGTACGCCACACCGTTTCATTGCTTCTTTAGCTTGCTTTGGCAAGCATTTCATATTGCTTCGGTCCATCATGTGAGGCATTACAAGTTCATGGCAAAGGTCCTTCAAGAATAGGCGTCTCCTGTCCTTCCTCCTTGCATTGAATTCTGGATGAGTTTCTGCATAAATAATGAATGAATTCAACACTGCTGCATCAAGCATATTTGAAAAAATTACTACAGGCCAACATCTTGTTTGCCTCTTGCATGAATATTCTTCCACCATTTCATCCATTTTGTCTACACCTCCTGCAGCGTCAGCGTCTCTGCCTCCTGCCGGGCAGAGGCGCCGATACCTCACCGCCGCGGTCCCAGTCCGGTGTCCTCTGGCTCCCCTCCTGCGTCTGCTTGGGGTGCGCGCAGTTTCCCGGGCACTGTGCTTATGGCGCGCGTGTAGGCTCCCTCCCTCTTGAAGGGGCCACACGCGCCATCCTAAAGAGTCCACGGCCAATGGCCGGAGGACTTCCCTTATATAAGGCACCTCCTCCAAAATGGAGATGCCTGTGCAAGATTGCTGTTTGTGTGCTAACACTCTCCTCAGTGATCAGGTTCCAGCCTGTCTTTCAGCCATACCCGCCAGCCTGTCTATCAGCCGTGCCCACCAGTCTATTTATCAGCCATACCCGCCAGCCTGTCTATGAGCCGTGCTCGCCAGCCTGTCTATCAGCCGTGCCCGCCAGCCTGTCTATCAGCCGTGCCTGCCAGCCTGTCTCTCTGCTGTACCCGCCAGCTTGTCTATCAGCCGTGCCCACCAGCCTGTCTATCAGCCGTACCCGCCTGCCTGTCTATCTGCCGTGCCTGCCTGCCGGCCTATCGGAGGTGCATGTCTACCTGCAACACCTGCCTGTCTACCAGCCGTGCTCATCTGCTGTGCCTGTCGGCCTCGGCCATCAGTCCCGTGTGAGTCGCCTGCTCTCACACAAGGTCGGTCCCAGAGTGGCACCTGGTTCACCTTCCTGGTCCCTCCTTGGTTCACGGAGTCGAGTAAGCCACTGTGTGGCCACGGTTGGTCTGGGTAGGCACTTAGTTACGCTCCTTTGGTCCCACCTTGTATCACAGCACAGAGGGTCCACCACCTGGATCCGTAACACCTCCTTTAGGTTTATTGTAATACAGGATGATTTCTGGTTTCAATTTCCTGTCATTGCTGTCAATACTGCAATCATAATGCATGGTACTGAGTAATATAACGGATTCCTCCTTCCTCGCTTTTTAAGATACCAGTGTCGCTTTGTTGTTGAAAACAAAGACACACTCATAAAGTGCTGGCTGTGGATTGTGTTTCATTGCTTGAGGAATTTCTCGTCGGTTTGGCTTCATAGTACCAACAAGTGTAACAGCTTTTTCAAGCAGAAAATTGCCCAGTACAACATTGGTGAAATAATTGTCCATGGTAATGTTTCTATCTGAATTGTATATTGGTACAGCAAGTGTTTTCACAATCTCAGACACTAGATCTTTCGGTACTGGTGCATCAACTTCTTTGCCACAGTAGATAAGCCCATTAATGTCATAATAGTTTGCAGAATCACACATCCAGAAGATTTTTATTCCATACTTGGCTGGTTTACTGGGCATGTATTGTATGAACTTGCAACATCCTCGGAAGGAAACAAGTTGCTCATCTACTGTAACATTAGTACTAGGATTGTAAAGTTTGGTGCAATTTTTGATAAATATGTAATTTTTGCAATTTTTGCAATTTATGCAATTTTTGATAAATATGTTCCAGAAATAACTGATAGGGGCTAATTTGTCTGTTTGGAATCTCGCTGCACAAGTTCACTTATCATCAAATCGAATGTTTCTTCTAATTTCCTCATATCTGTTCTGTCCACTGCCATTGTAGCTTGTGTGGATCAGAAAGTGGGTCCAGAAATAATTCTCTGATTGGAACATGATACGATTTTTGACTCCCTGCCAGCAGTAAAAGTCCAATATATGCATACAGTTCCTCTTTTGGGATATTTTTCTAGGACTTATTTTTTGCAGAAGCGATGCGTCTTCCTTCTAGGCCTTATCACTCCCTCCCAAAATCACATGACATCCTCACATGGCATGATCCACCCTCTGGCCCCTCCACCAGCAACCCTGGTTGAGCACATGATAAAAATAGCAGGGGCCTAAAAGGCCCCCGTTCCATACAGATGTGGTTTTTCCCAAAAAAGCATTGTTACACCAAAATGCCTATCAAAAAAATTATATGAACAACTGGATATTACCAACAATGACATACTTGAGGAATACCTAGAGTTTCAAAATTCTAACTAAAGTAATTTTGCAGATAATAACAAAAAAGTAAGCACCGGGGCCTAAAAGGCCCCGATACGCATTGTAGGGTTAAAATTGTTTGGGACAGATATTGTTCTCCATACAGGGGTCTATAGACATGTTAAACTTAAAATTGGTATGTAAAGTAGAGTACATCTCCGCTTAAAATTCTTTGGGGCAAATATTCTTCTACACACAGGGGTACACAGACATGATAAACTCAAAATTGGTATTTAAGCAGACTACATCTCCGCTTAAAATTGTTTGGGGGCAGATATTGTTCTCCATACAGGGGTACAAAGACATGATAAACTCAAAATTGGTATGTAAAACAGGCTACATCTCCGTTTAAAATTCTTTGTGGCAAATATTCTTCTCCACACAGGGGTACACAGACATGATAAACTCAAAATTGGCATATAAAGCAGACTACATCTCCACTTAAAATTGTGTGGGCAGATATTGTTCTCCTTACAAGGGAATTAAAAAAAGGTTGGGTCCGAGCAACTTCCTGCCTCTCAACTGTACTCTGCTGTCAGGGCAAGAAGAGAAGGAGGGTGACTCTGAGGGTGAGGAATGGGATAACACATTGGATGATGATGAGGTTGTACATCCAACTTGGTGTGAACCCAGAAGCACACAGCTGAGTAGCTCATCTGAGGAGGAAGCCGAGGAGGTTACGTTGCATCCTATGGCGCAGACACGGAGTGATGTAAGCACGAGGAGCACTGCATCCTTACCCACAACAGTGGCAGTAGCCAGCAGCGATCACGGGTCTGCAGCTTGCAGGGGTGGCAAGGGTTGCCTAGCCTGGGCCTTTTTTGAGACCGCAAAGGATGAGCCAGCTCATGGTATCTGCAAATTTTGCAATAAAAAGCTCAGTAGAGGGAAAAACTGCAATAATTTGACTACTACATGCATGAACGTTCACATGCGTAAACAACATGCATTACGCTGGTAATCTCATCATGCTGAAATGCAGACCAGTGGACCTCAACAATCATCAGCTGCCCGATCAACCGCCCCATCAACCGCATCCGCTGCTTCTTCCTCCTCCACTGGTACCGTACCAAGTAGTGTCACGCAAGTCTCCCACCGCAGAACCTCTGGTTCTCTACCTGCTCCAGTCAGGCTGAGTAAGAGCCCATAAGCTGTAATGGAAGCAGACATACCTGCTGTGTTTGTTTCATCGAGCACACCACATGTTTCTCAATCCATCGTAACATCTGCACCTCACTCACGGTCCAGCAGTTTATCCATTTCACAGTACTCCACCCTCTCTCAGCACTGCAGCCAGCCCTCGGTCCCGCAGTTTTGTTCACGTAAAAGATTGTTTCCTCCTACACATGACAAAGCTAAGAGGTCGAACTCCAACATCTCCAATCTGTTGGCCATGGAAATGGTGATGTCAGGCCCTAATTTTTTGAACTGTGAACACTTCTGTATGGCTGCTTTTTTACTGAGGAGGAAACTGGAGAACCTGTAGGAATCCCCCGCAAACACGGGGAGAGCATACAAACTACTTCCAGATGTTGTTCTTGGTGGGATTTGAACTCAGGACTCCAGCACTGCAAAGCTGCAGTGCTAACCACTGAGCCACCTGCTGCTCTCTTTGTTCTCCTGGCTCTGATATCTAACATGCTGGAGAAACTTGCACCTACTGCCACTCAATGTCTTCAACTCCTTTGTGAGAAACTAATGTTTTCGCATGCACTCAGTCTACCAAATAAAATTCCTGAGAAAGAAATTGTGGATGGCTTTGCTTTTGGTACTGGGTGCACTGCTAATACCATGGCATGCCATAATTCACTAGAAATATTCAAGGCTGGTTGGAGACGAGCTCATTCCCATAGAAAAGTACCAGCAGCAAGCTAAGGAGATGATGGCCTCTATCATCAAAAAGGAGTTAATTCTTTGTCTAGGAGACCGACCACCGATGCTGTCACGGTTTACCGTGACAGAGAGGAGCCAGAAGACCGCAGCGTCTGATTCCTCCCACTCCTGCACTTATTAGAAGCCTTTCGCCTTCATATTAATCGGTACAGGGGTTATTCTGCTCAGTTGTGAGCTCCTGGAAGCTTACCGTGATTTAGGCTCTCAGCAGATTTGTCCTGTGCATCTCACTGTCGCCTACTGTGGAAACCTTGAAAAGGAAGCTGAAGATCCACTTCTTCTGACAAGCGTACAATCTCCCGTAACCCTCGCACCTGCATACCGCTGCACGACTAGCTGTACACTGACCTACTGTATCCTCACCTATCCCTTGTAGATTGTTTGTGCACCCTCGCAGGCAGGGTCCTCTCTCCTTTTGTACCAGTCGGTGACCTCTTTTTACATGTAAAGCGCCACAAAATAAATGTCGCTCTAATAGTAATAATAATTATAGCACTTGTACTCTGGGTCAATTGATGGCACTTTCCTGGTGTCTACCCCTAATTTGATGTGTTTTGGCAGCTTTTGGGCTCTTTTGAAGGTGTTGTATATGTGTTTTTTTTGGCCCCCATTGAATCCTATTGTGTTCGCAATGTTCGGCTAATAAATTCGGCGATTGTTTATATATTCGGCGAACATTTCCGAACCGAATATTGAAATGTTCACTCATCTCTGCTGTTATACCATTTGACAATACATATAGATTTTCTAAAAGTATTGTATCTTGCATTACTCTACACTAGTCTTTCTATGCTTCATTTTATCTACTTCCCAAAGTCTGCTAACAACATAGTTTTCTTTTTAATAATGTATGGTGAAGTTGAGCAAAAACATTAACAAAATCCTGATTTAGCACCCACTTCAGTACTCGGTGGTAACCGGGACAGCATCTTGTTAACTTTCTAGTCAACTTTTCTTGGCATCTTGCGGTTATGAGAATGACTTCTCACAATTCCTTTGCCGTATCTGTTGACGGAAACAAAGTGCTAATTGTAACTCTGGGAAAGGAGCCGGTGTATTGTATGAAGGGCAATGAAGAATGCATAACTTGTTACTCTCTGTTCACCAGTTTGGCTGTCTATAAAAAAGACATTGTTTGAAAAAACTCATTTGGCTTGCTGATTGAAAGAGTTAAAGGGAGCGGTACTGCATCATGTATATCAGAATGGACGGTGGAGGCAGCAGATTCAGGAGTAATGTCGCACATGCTCACCCACAACACTAAATTTTCTGTAAATGGCCAGGGCGTGGAAGAGGTGGCCCACTCACACAACTACCGCTGTGGGCCCGGTTACATGAGTGATCATAGTCGTCCTGTGAACACATTCTCCCACCTCAGCTGTGGCTCTCTGCAGCTCTTACATAGTGACCCTGGGCCATTCAACTGCTTCTTTAATTAGTGCTTTCATTGCTTAGGTTGTCAACTTAGGTAAACGGCCATGTCTTGGTAGGTTTGCAGTTGTGCCATATTACATTTTTGGATAATGGATTGAACAGCACTTCATGAGATGCTCAGAGCTTGGGCTACTTTTCTTATAACCTAACTTTATCCCTGACCTGTCTGGTGTGTTCCTTGGTTTTCATGATGTTATTTGATCTCTAATATTTTCTAACAAGCCTCTGAGTCCTTTTAATAGATTACACACGGATTGACTCAATTTACTAATTACGTGACTTCTGGAGGCAATTGGCAACTCAGGATTTTATTTATGGGTAACAGACTACAGAGGGCTGAATATAAATGCATGTCACAATTTTAAGATTTATATTTTTTAAATATTTAGAAAACTATGTATCATTTCTTTTACACTACACAAATACTTGCTACTTTGTCTTGGTATATTACATAAAATAAAATGCTAATATAATATCTTTAAGTTTGTGGGTGCAAAAATGTGGAAAAGTTCACGGGGTATGAATATGTTTTCATACCAATCCTTAAATATAGGGAAAATTCTATTACCATAAAATTATGAGGGAAATATTTTTCTTTCTACTATGTTAACTGTAAAATAATTAAAAGAAATGTAGGAAAAATATAAAAATAATTGTGAGTTTGTATATGTGTGAAGCATATTTTATGTTGTAATTGAAATAAGTGAACACAAATGCTTGAGTTAAAATTATCGAAATACAGCTTTCTAATTTAACAGCACATGTTCTTCAAAATTACAATAAAACAACAGATGCATCCTTGAAGGAATTTTAGAGAACAAAAGTATTTACCTGCCTTTAAACAGACTACATTTTCCTGTAAACAAAGAAAACAATTGTTTGAGGAGATAGAAATAAAAATAAAAATATGAATTTTTATTGTACAAAATTGTGTAATAGAAATGTTTTGTACTATATCTTTGTGTGAAAGAGTAATCATTTATAATCCAGCTGTCATATTTTTAATTTAATCATGTCTGAACTAGGGCATACTTTCCAAAGTTCAAGAGCTTGAAGTATGAATATTGAACTCACTAAACCAGTGTTTCCCAAACTCCAGTCCTCGCAACCCCCAAAACATCATGTTTTCAGGAGTATTGTGTGAGGGGTGCAGGGTGGTAGTAGTATCGAGTAATGTTATGTTCTTACACCCTGGCTCCCCGACAAAGACAAATGTCCCAATTCTTCTGTGCTGTACGTGTTGTGCAGAACACTCACATTTTGGTCTCAGATCTCTGCTGTCTTCAGTTTTTCAACTTCAGGAACCGCCGCACACACAATAGGGGACTTCCACTCCATTTTATAAAAAAAAAGAACTTTATTTAACAGTCCAACTTCAACATGAGGGAACATGCAGTATTGGGTACATTCTTTTCCAGGTAAAAAGTTTTTTGCACAGCATATTTTAATATTCACAGTCCGTTTGTCCTCAGCTGTCCCTTCCATAGTCAACCTCTTTGGCCTCTGAGACGCTCGTGTGGCGCCCCGAGGGTTCGGTTGCCACAGGGGTATTGCACCTCAACCAGAGGTGTGATATTCCACTCCCAGGTAAGTATGGAGTGTGGACCAGGGCACAGTTAGCTGCATACACACACTCACCCCATTTCCGGGGGACAGCTCGACAGTGCTCCCATTTATGCAGGCACAACTGACTAGGCTCGACTGTGCTCCCATTTATGCAGGCACAACTGACCATGTCCCTGGCTGGAGTGGGGAGGGGGGAGAGAACCCAGTGATGTAGGAGCAGAAGGGGACGGCTTCTGGAGCATAGGAAGGAGCTCATTGGGTGCAGGTCACCTGAGCTCAACACAGAGAAGCAGATAAAAGGTGGGAGCCATCTTTAGTGAGGAGTTCTGAGTTCTGAGAGAAAGAGAGTAGCAGCTCAGTTAGAGCTGTCAGGGAGCTGTGGCTCAGCCTGAGCTCAGCTCCACGAGGCAGGCCTGGAGAGAAGGCCAGGGCCAGAGAGGAGAAGAGGAGGAGGAGAAGGAAGGAAAGAGGAGAGACAGAGGAGTAGAAAGGCTCCAGAAACAAGAAGGCAGAAGGGACCCTAAGAGAGCAGAACGGACAGCAACCGTTGCAAGCCCGCGTTATATTGGGTGAAGGGTCCGGCCGCGGAAGGGTTTCGGATTCCCAAGCAGGTGGAGGTAAATCATCCCTCAGCCAAGAACCGGAGGTCGTGATCATTTATTGGTGCGACCCCTTGCTACACCCGCTAGGAAGGCACCACATAGGGTCAGGGAAACTGGCGCCAAGTTTTACCAGAGAAGGCCCGAGGCAGCTGGACAGAAGTGTGGTCACTGGTGGCGCACGAGAGGCCAGAGAAAGTATAGAAGGGGTCCTGTGCCACACTCCTGAATTGCCTGGGGGTTGACCGAGCCCCTCACCTGGTGGACGCAGCACGGCTTGGGCAGTCATTGCTGACAGAAGTGACTTGGATATCAACTGTGAGTGAAAGGCCTGAACTGCACCATTGGACTCTGTGTGATTTATGCTGTGCCTGCACCATCACCCCCAGCATCCACCTACATTGCCCTGAGGCTACACTCTTCCCGTTGGGAGTTATCCTATTCCTGTGCTGCACACCAACATCAGCCTCAGTGGTCTGCCTTGCAGTGGCGGTCATTCCTGACCGCAATCCACGGGTGGCGTAGTCGGACATTCAAAACACTGATAAATAGACTGCCATAGCATTTGGTCTGACCACCCTGAGCCACGGGACAGGGTTACCACTACTACCCCCCTACCCCCATCAGCACCGTACACCAGAAGGTTCTGGGAACCCCACGGCCCAGGGGGCGAGTCACTCGCAGTTTTAAGAGTCCCGTTCCATTTACTCTGTACTATTCCCCGTCCGACTTCCCCTTCTGGGAAGATTTTGAGACAAGCTACTCTGCTGACTCCTGTGGACCATAGGCCCCGAACATTAAGGGAAAGTCGCTTTAGAGTTCCTGACTAAAGTTGCTCTGCTGCTGATCGGACCGGGTTTCTGTGCCCCCTGGTCCTCCAACTACTGCTCTATCACATCTCTATCTCAGACTCTAACTAACTAACTGACAGGAGAAACCGTTGCTCTGCCCTGGCCCAAACTCCTCCCCCTTTTGACTGAACCAATCACCAATCCTCCTTAGGTTGCTGGGCTGTCTTGCCCATTACTACACTAGATACTGTAATGCACACGCCCGGACTGACTGGCGTGTGCGTGTTTATGTAGTGATTCCACTGTGCCATGAACCGGAGAGTGCCTGGAGGGGCGTAACTAAGTATCTGCCCGATCCGACCAAGGTCGCACGACGGCATATGACGCCAGTGCACCAGGGAGGAACCGAGCAGAGGAACCAGGGTCTACTCCAGGTCACACTACGGACACGGCTGTTGACCCACACCGGGGAATACTGGAATAGGCAGACTAGAGCGCAGGCTGGGTAGGGTCCAGTACAGACTGGGAGACAAATTCGAAACCGCAGACGCGGCGGACAGAGCCGAGCAAAGCGAAAACCGCAGACGCGGCGGACAGAGCCGAGTAAAGCGAAAACCGCAGACCCGGCGGACAGAGCTGAGCAAAGCGAAAACCGCAGACGCGGCGGACAGAGCTGAGCAAAGCGAAAACCGCAGACGCGGCGGACAGAGCTGAGCAAAGTGAAAACCGCAGACGCGGCGGACAGAGCTGAGCAAAGCGAAAACCGCAGACGCGGCGGACAGAGCTGAGCAAAGCGAAAACCGCAGACGCGGCGGACAGAGCTGAGCAAAGCGAAAACCGCAGACGCGGCGGACAGAGCTGAGCAAAGCGAAAACCGCAGACGCGGCGGACAGAGCTGAGCAAAGCGAAAACCGCAGACGCGGCGGACAGAGCTAAGCAAAGCGAAAACCGCAGACGCGGCGGACAGAGCTGAGCAAAGCGAAAACCGCAGACGCGGCGGACAGATCTGAACAAAGCGAAAACCGCAGACGAGGCGGACAGAGCTGAACAAAGCGAAAACCGCAGACGCGGCGGACAGAGCTGAGCAAAGCGAAAACCGCAGACGCGGCGGACAGAGCTGAGCAAAGCGAAAACCGCAGACGCGGCGGACAGAGCTGAGCAAAGCGAAAACCGCAGACGCGGCGGACAGAGCTGAGCAAAGCGAAAACTGCAGACGCGGCGGACAGAGCTGAGCAAAGCGAAAACCGCAGACGCGGCGGACAGAGCTGAGCAAAGCGAAAACCGCAGACGCGGCGGACAGAGCTGAACAAAGCGAAAACCACAGACGCGGCGGACAGAGCTGAACAAAGCGAAAACCGCAGACGCGGCGGACAGAGCTGAGCAAAGCGAAAACCGCAGACGCGGCGGACAGAGCTGAGCAAAGCGAAAACCGCAGACGCGGCGGACAGAGCTGAGCAAAGCGAAAACCGCAGACGCGGCGGACAGAGCTGAGCAAAGCGAAAACCGCAGACGCGGCGGACAGAGCTGAGCAAAGCGAAAACCGCAGACGCGGCGGACAGAGCTGAGCAAAGCGAAAACCGCAGACGCGGTGGGAACAGGGCTCTGTTCACACGGAACAGACTAGAAGGGAAAGGCAGAACCAGATACCCACAGGGTACTTGCAGAGAAGTAGCGAGTGGACCACAAACTCACAAACGGAAGTACAGTGACAACGAGCAGGAGTTAGGTACGAGTTCAGACTCTGCAGAAAAAGGAAGGGAACGGACATAGAGGCAAAACAGGTAAAGGATAGGAGAGAGTTCAGACTGGAACTGAGTGTACGGAGGAGACCGACACTGCAGCGGAATACAGGAGCGGGTCTGGGAATACGGCCCCCAGAAGGCGGGAGGAACAGGCTAGGAGCATGTTCAGACAGGACAGACAAGATACAGGAACGGATCTAGGTAATCGGCCCCTAGAAGGCGGGAGGAACAGGCTAGGAGCGTGTTCAGACAGGCCTGGAAATACAGCCTCCAGGATAGGCAGACAAGAGAACACAGACAGGACTCAGTTCAGACACGGGAACTGATACCGCAAGGCAGGAGACATAGATAGGACTCAGTTCAGACACGGGAACTGATACCGCAAGGCAGGAGACAAAGACAGGACTCAGTTCAGACACGGGAACTGATACCGCAAGGCAGGAGACATAGACAGGACTCAGTTCAGACACGGGAACTGATACCGCAAGGCAGGAGACATAGACAGGACTCAGTTCAGACACGGGAACTGATACCGCAAGGCAGGTAACATAGACAGGACCTGGCATGTCAGAGACAAAAGCCAACTGACAAGGCAAGATGCTCAGGCATCAGTTAATTGGGGCAGCTGATTTAAATACCAGGTGATAGACAGCAATAGGCTGAGGACGCACAAGGGGTGTGCCTGCAGCAGGTACAAAAAGCAGGAAGTGATCGGGCGCCGCCCTTAAGCAGCAGACACAGAAGAAAACAGACAGCATGGAGGGAAGCCAGAGAGACACCCTGGACTGGAGATCAAGTACGCGCTCTTGCACAGTGGGAGATGGACCACTATGCAAGGACGCCGCCAGGTATGTTACAGATACTCTTACACTGGAGCTCTGGCTAAACACATTAACTGTCTCTATCCTAAACTATTGTGCCCATCACTGCACTGTACCGAGTTCCTGATCTAATACTCTATCTGTATCTAACCTATATTGACCCTATAACTAACACATCAGATATTAGGTCACATACATACTCATATATAAACACAGAGTACAGCAATATGTGCAGTAAAATTGTGGTAGGACGACTCGCTCGGCCACTTCCGGAAGTAAACTCAGGAACCCGGTTTTTCTTTGCAGGCTTTATTAACAGCATAAAGCTCTTCACTTCAACAAAATAAATACAGCCTTACTTGGCAAAACAACAAAACAAAAGATAAACTATAGCACAGTCCATATATGTGTGTGCGGGTCGCACACACAAGTTATGTCCAGCCTTCAGCTCCCTCCTGAGCTATGGCTGTCCAGTCTGGAGACCTTGCCTCTCCAAACACAACTCAAAGAAAAAAAAACAGGACTGAACATTTAAACGATGCTCAGCCACACCCTGCGTTGGAGGTATGGGGAATGACATCGCTCCCATCACTATGTCATTCCCCTAAAACCACGCCCTTTAAGTGAGTTAACCCACCAACATATAACTTGCTGGCAGAAAGTCAACTGGTTTCAGTTCACACAGGCTAGCAACCTGTGCGACACATACCTCCCCTCATATACCATACCAGTGATTCTGTCACAGAGGGAAGAGGCGCATGACTGTCATGTAGTGATGAGCGAGCACTAAAATGATTGGGTACTCGTTGCTTGGGTCGAGCAAATTGAAATACTCAGGTGCTCGACCCGAGCAACGAGCCCAATGTAAGTCTATAGCATTTTTCAGACGGCTCCACCTGGCGGTCTGCAGAGGGCCTAAAAATTGCCCAAATTGAAGGGAACAGTGCTCAAATGACATGGGAACAGCATGGGGAAAACCCATGGAAGCATTTCTGACTCCGAGATCACTGCTGTCAACAACGTGGTCAGAGTATTATGCCACTTTTACGGACTCACAATAAAACATACAAAAATGAAACCAAAATGGATTTTCCTGGGAAATATGTTAAGGAACATCCTTTCCAGGGTAATGACTTGTATATAAAGCAAAATAAATAACCAAAAACAAAAATAATCCTCCACACCTTGGGCTATGTTCACACGTAGCATTTTTGAAGCGTTTTTGCACTTTTGCATTGCTTTCAACCAAGACAAATGCATTCACCAAGAAATGTCATTTTAACATTTTACAACCTTATCTGGCCATGTGGTGTGTGACACATCATCAGACACATGCATACAGTGCTGAAAAGACATGGGAACACCATGGGGAAGACCTCTGGAAGCATCTCTGACTCCCAGGTCACTGCCTAAAAGTGTGCCCATCATAAGTGATCCTTGGCGCATGCGAAGATGCCTCCCGCCATGCACCTGTCGTTGCAGACTTGCAACAATCACTGTCCACGTCCTTGTCCCACTGCAGCGTTCAGTTGTCCCTACCCCATTCCTTGGAATGCAAGCACAAGTATGCAGGCAGCAACCCACCCACCCACAGGCTGAAATACTATACTGCCAAAATTTTGACAGCTGCTTGCACTTGAAATGTGGCCTTTTAGGCTCGTGGAGGCGGAAGCTTTTCATAACCTCATGCCAGCGGTGGCCGGGTGTCCATACTCGGTCCCCAGCCGCCTCTATATTTCCCGGTATCACCTCTGCCTTCCACAAGCATGGGTCCCGCAACATTACCCGTGCCCTCCCCAGTGCACTTACTGGGAAGGACCGCCTAACCACAAACACAGGTGAATGTGGCCAGGGACAGTACGGAGCCAGTCCACAACTTTTTTTGCTGAGAGTTGTATTTAGCTCGGTGAAAGGACTGGCATAGAGGGAAAAAGTTTCTACCCTGCGTGTCATTTCTCCAGGAAGTCCTGTAATTGAGCTTGTTGCAGAAGCAATGGCAGCCCGTCCAACATCAACTCGCACTTGTCGGTGGTGCTTTGCCACACACACATCATTCTTTGTGAGTTTAATTTCTTGAATACAGAGTTGGACAATGGCCTGATCTGTAATGCGTTTTGAGAAATAACATGCATAAGCATGGTTGATCCACATTAAAAAAGCAGCCATAGAGTGTCCGGGAACCTTCCCCCACACTTTTCTTAGCCAGGGCTGCTTCTCAGCAGGGTTGGACGGTCCCACCAGAGAATCTTCTGGTGTGCCTTTGCTTCTACCTCAGGAGAGTTCATGATAGCGCTAACTTTGCAGCTGCCATGGCAGGTGAGAAAGGTTAGCCCTCAGAATCAAATCCTCTGGTGGGCACAATGTTTTTCAATCTGAAACAGCTTCTCAGTGGGAGTTGTATTTCACCACAGCCATATTCTTTAGCTCAGTGAAAGGACTGGCATAGAGGGAAACCGTATCTACCCCGGCTGTCATTTCTCCGTCACTAGGTTCTGCCCATTGTCACACACGACCATGCCTGGCTGTATGTTCAGCGGTGAGAGCCACAGATCAGGCTGCTGTGTTACAGCTTTCAACAACTCTGCAGCGCTGGGCGGTTTGTCAATTAAGCATGTTACCTTCAGCACAGCCTGTTGCCGCTTGGCCAAGGCAGTGCTGCAGTGCTTTCAGCTTGTGACTGATGTAGTCATTTTGGAGATGGAGGAGGAGGTGCATGAGCTGAACAATATGATTACATTGAGGTTAAATCGGTGACGCTGTTTTTTATACTAAAGAAAGATCCTGTTGTTTTGTTTTTTTTACGTTATTTTTTAAGACAAATGCATTCACCGGGAAATGTCATTTTAACATTTTACAACCTTATCTGGCAATGTGGTGTGTGACACATCATCAGACACATCCTGTTTTATTTATGAAGGAGGGACTCTGAAAGTCATAAAGCCTATTTTTATAAGGACATCAGACGGCCCTTACACTTCTTAAAGGACCAGCAGTCGGCCCTAGCTATTGTTAGAGAGCCATCAGCCGGCTATGCTTTGTTGTTCCCATTAATAATAAGTGGGTATCCTATAATGTTATTGTGTATCCAGTGACTGCGAGAGCTGCCAAAAATTTGGATGCAACCCAATACCCCTTTGAAGAGACATAGAGGAGGGTATAAGTAAAAAAAATGTTCCCATTATAATAAAGGTGCAGGTCTCCTATAGTGGTAATGCCCATGCTGTGACTGCAAGGGCTGCAAATATTTGGGAAAATCCCCATTAAGAATTTAAAGACACATAGAGCAGGGCCACAGTAACAAGGTACGACATGTTCCCATTAGAAGGGAGAGGGTCTGCTATACAGTTATAGGGTATGCAGTGAGTCCAACGGCTGACCAAATTTAGGAAAACCCCCACTAAGAATTTAAAGACACACAGAGCAGGGCCACAGTAACAAGGTACGACATGTTCCCATTAGAAAGGAGAGGGTCTGCTATACAGTTATAGGATACGCAGTGAGTCCAACGGCTGACCAATTTTAGGAAAAAAACCCTAATTATTTAAAGACACACAGAGCAGGGCCACTGAAAAAGGTACGACATGTTCTCATTAGAAAGGATAGAGTCTGCTATACAGTTATAGGGTATATGTCAGGTAAAAAATGTATTTTTGTCCTAGTTTTAAAAATGTTGAAAGGGCAGCCAGAGATGTCTTAAATCTCCAACCCCTGTTCGTTTGGAAGAGACCTCCATAGAAATTACTCTTTCTTCCCCTCAATCAAGGAATTTTTATAACCACCATAAAGCGTCAGCCAAGAGCAAGCATACTGGTCTACCCTGGAATTTCCCTCCAAAGCCCTATTGTGTAACTGAACAAACTTTTAATGTCGAGTTTAATAATGCCCATGACTGTCACAAACACGTGGACCCCATTTTTGGGATGTTCACCTTTTTCCAGTTATGATGGTGCATCTTTCATAACTGGGAAACCACCAGAAACCTAGGAAATGGGTTCTGAGCTTCTGAACGTCATGAAATATCATATTTGATATCAATCTCCTTGAATATTGGTGGCGGCAAACATGGTGTATCCATCTTGGATGTGGGCCCCCCCCATACCAAGATATGGAAGATGAAGGATTTTTATGTCTTGTGCAGCTGGGTGGGCTCACAAAACCGAGCCCCCGTGTGAGGTAAACAACATGGGTGTGTCCTAGTGTTTTGCCTCCTTACTAAAAACCAAAACGGCCATCTTGACTCATTCCAACCCAGGGACGTCAGACGCAAGCACTCATCGCTGCGTGGAGGAATCACACCTAATTTCCGGGGAGCCGTCCCCCCCACAGAATCTGAGACCATCACCTCGTGGCGCAGGTTTTGCTATTATTTACCCCTTTTATTTTAATAACTGTTTTATGCATATATGTAAATTGTCTCTTTTATAATATCTTGTATATCTTTTGTAAACACTGCCAACTTTTGGGAGTAAATTATTATTATTTACCAGCTTCGTTCTTCTTGTCCTATGTCGAGCAAACACGTTCCTCACCCGCTAATTCACGTTACCTAACGGGTACCCGATCCACCTGTTAAGAGATCGTTGGTGGCAGAATTCTGTGTATTTATGTGATTTTGTGGTTGGGGGTGGCTGGATTGAGGTATATATACATGCCTGGAAGGAACTGGTGGTATATGTACACTCTGTCACATCACGTGCCACAATAGTTGACATAAATGAGAGCAGCTGCACCCTGATGCTTATCCTTGGTCAATACCGTGTTTGACCACCAGGATAAGTGGGCGCCAGAGGGCTGCAAGGTCTGACCAAGTGTTTCGTGACAAATTGGTGGCAAGCGGTGGGATCATAGGACTTTTGTGATCTGTTTTGAGCAATCATTCCTCTCACTAAAAACTTGCACGGTTCTTACCTGGACCCTGCACAAAAGTTTTGAGGATCAAACTCAGTGTTTATTAGATCTGAGACAAAACTGTATGTGTAGCAGTTACCCCTACCCTTCTTCATTTTTTCTTTTCTATTTTTATTTTGGTGATCATGGTCATAGTTGGGGAGCTCTGGTACAGCAAGCAGAAAAAGGACACTCTTATTGGAATATGTATAACCAAAGGCATTGACCCCCTCGGCAAAAACAAAGAGCAAATGGCTGCTGCACTGGCGCAACTGGAGGCAGAGCAAGCCCGTCTCCAGACCTCAGCAGGGCCAGGGGTCAGCCAAGATATGGACAGTACTGCTGAAGGGCTCCCACCTGTAGACGCACGCCGCGTCAGCGACCAGGGCAGCGTGGACCCCTATCTGCAGATGGCTCTACAGCAACTTCCTGCAGAGGATCATGAAGGATGGCTGAAAGTAATTCAGCAGCACCAGGAGGCTGCCGAGCGGCGAGCGGAGGCACAAGCCCAGCGAGAGGTGGAGCGAGAGGCCGAGAGAGTCAAGCAAGAGGCTGCCGAGCGGCGAGCGGAGGCCCAAGCTCAGAGGGCCCATGAACTGCAGATGGCCCACCTCGGGATCTCAACATCCACCTCACGGAACGGTGAGACCAACAATGTGACCTTGTTTAAACCCCGTCCAGAGCATTTTCTGGTAATGGAAAAGGACGGCGACCTCGACAACTTTCTGAGGGGTTTTGAAAAGACTTGCAGACAGTACCAGCTGCCTGTGGACCAGTAGGCCCGGTACTTAACTGCAGGGCTGCGAGTCAAAGCTCTGGATGTGTTTGTGGCTCTTTCTCAGGGCCTCGATGGGAACTATGATGCCATTAATCAGGCCCTAATCCAGAGGTTCCAACTGACTCCTGAGGTGTACCGTAAAAAGTTCCGGAACATCCAACATGGACCGCACGACAGTTACAGCGATGTGGTGCATGGGCTCAGAACCCACTTTGAGCAGTTGATCCAAGGACTGTCCGCGACCACCTTTGACCAGCTAAAGGATCTGATGGTGAAAGACCAGTTCCTGCATCTGTGTCCGACTGACGTACGGCAGTTTGTGATGGATCGGGAGCCACCAGATGCCAATAAAGCAGATCAGATGGCAGACACCCACGAGGCCAACCGGAGGTGCGGAAGCTGGTCGTCGCCATCTGGAAAGGGGGTAAGCCATCAACCACCATCCCTGCCCCTGCCAGCCGACCTTCCGGAGGCCTTGTCCCCTTTACCAATGCCCGGCCTGCATCTGATGCCCGCAAGTGTTATTTCTGCAACCAGACTGGTCATCTCAGTGCCACTTGCCCAGAGAAGCAGAGGAGGAACACCCCATCCAAGGCCCCAGGGCCTAGTGCTTCAGTTCTTTTGGTGGGTGGGCCAGTTGGGAGGGCCTGTGAAAACTTGCAGTCTGTCACTGTGGGAGACACTGTCATGGTAGGCCTCAAGGACACTGGGGCCGAACGAACCCTCATCCGACCCGAACTGGTGTCCGCTGAAGAGCTTATTCCGGGAAAGACCCTGACTGTCACCAGGATTGGGGGCGTCCGATGCCCCTTGCCCATGGTCCGGGTTTTTATTGATTGGGGTGCGGGGAGGGGGGCGAAGGAAGTGGGAGTATCTGAAAAGCTACCTGCAAATGTTTTGTTGGGAACTGATTTGGGGAGGATGTTTGCTTATTATGTCTCTGACACCCTTCCCCGATCTGATACGGTTGGTAAGGTTAATGCTGATAATGTGAATGTCAATGCTTTACCTGATGATGATGATGATGATGTATTTGAGGGTACAGGAGAACTCAGCCATGTCACGCTGCAGGGTGATATTACTTAGGATCCCCTAGCAGGAGCAAGTGTCAGTGCTAAGGGTAATGGGGAGAGGCACGGGGACCATGAAGCAGGTGGTGCTGTGCCAGCGACCAGTGCTACAACAGACGGTGATCTGGCTGATGGTAGCTGCCCCATAAGTAGCACTGCGCCTGAGGTAATAGGGGAGGATGGGGAAGTAGTACTCATAGCCGCGCAGGCTGATGGGACTGTGTTATTCCCCGGGAAGACGGCCTATATAGCCGCTGTTACCCGCAGTCAGAGTGCCCAGAACGCAAGTAACGCCCTGCCTTCTGGACCCTCCTCGGACAGAGGAATAACGGAATCAGTTATAGACCCAGAGCCGGTCCCAGAGGGTCCCAGTGATGACGTGGCCTTAACCTCACTTCTGGCTTCCTCCAGCCAGGAGTTTCAGGCAGCTCTGTACTCAGATGCTAGCCTAGGGACGTTAAGGAGCCTCGCTGAGAAACCCACCTCCGAGTTGAATAAGGAGAGGGCATTCTGGGTCCAAGGGAGGTTGTACCGGGAGACAGTTACCTGTACACCCCAACAGGAGTGGCTTAGGGAAAGACAGCTGGACGTCCCCTACCAATTCAGGGATGAGTTGTTGCGGATCGCCCATGAGATTCCACTCGCTGGACACTTGGGGGTCAGCAAAACAAAGGCCCGGCTGTCTCACCACTTTTATTGGCCCAAAATGGGGACGGATGTGGTGAACTACTGTCTCTCCTGTACCACGTGTCAAAGAGTGGGAAAGTCAGGGCTGGCTCCCAAAGCCCCCCTGATCTCTTTGCCAGTGATACAGGAGCCTTTCCAGAGGATTGCTGTGGACATTGTGGGACCACTGGCCATACCCAGCAGCTCTGGAAAACGTTTCATCCTTACTGTGGTAGACTATGCTACCCGGTATTCGGAGGCAGTAGCCCTGTCCTCAATTAGGGTGGATAAGGTGGCGGATGCCCTCTTGGCCATCTTTTCGCGAGTAGGCTTCCCCAGGGAGATGCTTACCGACCAGGGGACCCAGTTCATGTCTCGCTTAATGGAGGCCCTATGTCAGAAAATGCAGGTGCAGCATTTGGTATCGAGCGCATATCATCCCCAAACCAATGGTTTGTGTGAGCGATTCAATGGTACCCTCAAACAGATGTTGAAAATTCTGGTTGAGACCCACGGACGCGACTGGGAGCGTTTCCTCCCACACCTGCTATTTGCTTACAGAGAGGTTCCACGGGCCTCGACGGGGTTCTCCTCGTTTGAGCTCCTGTATGGCAGGCGTGTCCGAGGACCCCTTGGGTTGATAAGGGAATTCTGATAAGAAGAGCCGAGCTCCCCAGGAGTGTCCATCGTGGAGTATGTCATGCGCCTCCGTGACAAGATGCAGACCTTGATGTAGTAGGTGCATGACAACATGACGCAAGCCCAGGCTGACCAGAAGCATTGGTACGACCAGAACGCCCGAGAGCGGACCTACCAAGTGGGTCAGAAGGTGTGGGTGCTGGTCCCCGTACCAAAGGACAAGCTTCAAGCGGCCTGGGAAGGCCCATAGGTCATTCACCAACAGCTCAAACCGGTCACCTACGTGATCACTCTTGACCACGCGCGGGGTAGGCGGAAGGCTTTTCACGTTAATATGATGAAGGCTCATCAAGAACGTGGAGCCTGAATGCTACCGGTCTGCAGCCTGCCGAGGATGGGGAGGACGACCCCCTCTTGGACATGCTGGCCCAAGCGAAGGCCAGCGGGTCCCTAGAGGATGTAGAGATAAGCGCCTTGCTATCCACACCCCAGAGGTCTCAGATGCGAGCAGTGCTGAAACCCTTCCAAGCAGTGTTCACCAACATGCCTGGCAGGACTGAGGTCGCGGTCCACGAAGTGGACACCGGGAATCATGCCCCACTCCGGCGGACAGCCTATCGAATCTCAGACGAGGTGAAGCATGTCATGCGCCAGGAGGTCGAGGAGATGCTGAAGTTGGGGGTGATAAAGCGGTCCAAGAGCTCGTGGGCCTCACCTGTAATCCTGGTGCCAAAGAAGGACTGGACCACCCGGTTCTGTGTGGACTACAGGGGGCTCAATGCTATCACAGCCTCTGATGCACAACCAATGCCATGCATTGAGGAGCTGCTTGAGCGGTTAGCCGGCGCGAGCTCTCTCTCCATTATGGATCTAAGTCGGGGATATTGGCAGATTCCCTTGAGCCCCATGGCCCAGGAGAAGTCTGCCTTTATCACCCCCTTAGGATTGTATGAATCCACGGTCATGCCTTTTGGCATGAAAAATTCCCCTGCCACTTTTCAGCCAATGGTCAACCACCTGCTCCAGGGACTGGAGAGGTACGCAGTGGCGTACCTGGATGACATTGCCATCTTCAGTCCCACCTGGGAGGATCACCTAGAGCATCTGCAGCAGGTGCTCGGGCGCATTCACCAGGCAGGCTTGACCATCAAGCCAGGAAAGTGCCAGATGGGCATGAACGAGGTCCACTACCTGGGGCACGGGGTAGGTGGGGGTACTCTGCAGCCAGAGCCTGGAAAGGTGGATGCTATCGTGTCCTGGCCCACCCCCAGGACCAAGAAGCAGGTGCAGTCCTTCTTGGGCACCGCAGGGTACTATAGACGCTTTGTACGGGACAATAGTAGCCTTGCAAAGCCCTTGACAGACCTCACCAAGAGGAGCCTACCCCATCCAGTCAAATGAACAGATGAATGCGAGGTGGCCATTCGGGCTTTGAAGACTGCCCTGAGCAGGTCCCCTGTGCTAAAGGCAGTAGACGGCACACGACCATTCTTCGTACAGACCGACGCCAGTGAGTTTGGCCTCGGTGCTGTGCTCAGCCAGGTCGACTCGGGGAACCAAGAACACCCCGTGTTGTACCTAAGCAGGAAACTGCTGCCGATGGAAGTGGCATATTCCACCATAGAGAAGGAGTGCCTGGCCATTGTATGGGCCCTGCACCCCTTACAGCCTTACTTGTATGGGCGCCCCTTCACTGTCGTGACTGACCACAACCCCCTGAGTTGGCTGCACACCATGTCCGGTGCCAACGGAAGGTTGTTACGCTGGAGCCTCACCCTCCAGCAGTACAACTTTACCGTTCAATACCGCAAAGGCAGCGAGCATGGCAATGCCGATGAGTTCTCCCGGTGAGGGGAGCCTCCAGAGATACGCGTGGAGGAGTACCAGCAGGTCCTACCTCCATAGCGCAGTCTAAAGAGGGGGAGGTGTCAGGCAAAATGTATTTTTGTCCTAGTTTTAAAAATGTTTAAAGGGCAGCCAGAGATGTCATAAATCTCCGCCCCCTGTTCGTTTGGAAGAGACCTCCATTGAAACTACTCTTGCTTCCCCTCAAACAAGGAATCTTTATAACCACCATAACACGTCAGCCAAGAGCAAGCATACTGGTCTACCCTGGATTTTCCCTCCAAATCCCTATTGTGTAACTGAACAAACTTTTAATGTCGAGTTTAATAATGCCCATGACTGTCACAAACACATGGACCACATTTTTGGGATGTTCACCTTTTTCCTGTTATGATGGTGTAACTTTCAGAATTGGGAAACCACCAGAAACCTAGGAAATGGGTTCTGAGCTTCTGAACGTCATAGAAATATCATATTTGATGTCAATCTCCGTGAATATTGGTGATGGAAAACATGATGTATCCATCTTGGATGTGGGCCCCCCCCCCATACCAAGATATGGAAGATGAAGGATTTTATGTCTTGTGCAGCTGGGTAGGTTTACAAAATTGAGCCCCCGTGTGAGGTAAACAACATGGGTGTGTCCTAGTGTTTTGCCTCCTTACTAAAAGCCAAAATGGCCATCTTGGCTCATTCCAACCCAGGGACGTCAGACGCAAGCACTCATTGCTGCGTGGAGGAATCACACCTAATTTTCGGGGAGCCGTCCCCCCCACAGAATCTGAGATCATCACCTCGTGGCACAGGTTTTGCTATTATTTACCCCTTTTATTTTAATAACTGTTTTATGTATATATGTAAATTGTCTCTTTTATAATATCTTGTATATCTTTTGCAAACACTGCCAATTTTTGGGAGTAAATTATTATTATTTACCAGCTTCGTTCTTCTTGTCCTATGTCAAGCAAACACGTTCCACACCTGCTAATTCACGTTACCTAACGGGTACCCGATCCACCTGTTAAGAGATCGGTGGTGGCAGAATTCTGTGTATTTATGTGATTTTGTGGTTGGGGGTGGCTGGATTGAGGTATATATACATGCCTGGAAGGAACTGGTGGTATATATACGTCCTGTCACATCACGTGCCACAATAGTCGACATAAATGAGAGCAGCTGCGCCCTGTTGCATATCCTCGGTCAATACCATGTTTGACCACCAGGATAAGGGGGCGCCAGAGGGCTATAAGGTCTGACCAAGTGTTTCGTGACAGTTTGAAGTGAGTCCAATGGCTGATCAATTTTATGAAAAACCCCACTAAGAATTTAAAGACACACAGAACAGGGCCATAGTAAAAATGTACGACATGTTCCCATTAGAAAGGAGAGGGTCTGTTATACAGTTATAGGGTATGCAGTGAGTCCAACGGCTGACCAATTTCAGGAAAAACCCCACTAAGAATTTAAAGACACACAGAGCATGGCCACAGTAACAAGGTACGACATGTTCCCATTAGAAAGGAGAGGGTCTGCTATACAGTTATAGGGTATGCAGTGAGTCCAACGGCTGACCAATTTTCGGAAAAACCCCACTAAGAATTTAAAGACACACGGAGCAGGGCCACAGTAGCAAGGTACGACATGTTACCATTAGAAAGGAGAGGGTCTGCTATACAGTTATAGGGTATGCAGTGAGTCCAACGGCTGACCAATTTTAGGAAAAACCCCACTAAGAATTTAAAAACACATAGAGCAGGGCCACAGTAATGACAAATTCCCATTAGAAAGGAGAGAGTCTCCCATAGTGTTGGCCTATGCAGTGAAATCAAGGGCTGCCAACAATTTGGAGGCACTTCCTTGACCCTTGGAAGAGACATGGTAGAGGACCTCATAAAAAATGTTCCCATTAGAAAGGAGCGGGCCTCCTATACTTGTAATGCCCATGCACTAAGTGTATGGGCTGACAAACATTTACCCCAGGGGGGTATACATGAACATACTGTATAAAAAAATTTTTTTACGGGCATCATAAACACCCTTTAAAAAAATTATGTGGGTGTTGCATCATGGACCACTGTCACCCTGGTGATATGATGGTGGAGGATGAGGAGAAGGAGGAGTACAAGAGCAAATAGCCAAATTCAGAAAGCGTATACCCATGTGTGGGTGTGAAAAGGTGCTTGGGAATACACCTCCCAAGAAAAGGCACTGGATTTGAGTTTATGTTACGCTGCTATCATTCAGTGGTGTTGAGAAGTCTGGCCCAATCCAGCCCTTGTTCATTTTTATAAAAGTCAGCCTGTCAGCATTTTCAGTTGACAGGCGGATGCACTTATCAGTTATAATTCCACCAGCGGCACTAAAAACCCGCTCTGATAAAACGCTGGTGGCAGGGCAGGCCAGGACCTCCAAGGCAGAGCGAGCCAGTTCGTTCCACGTATACAGCTTGGATACCCAATAATTATAAGGCACAGCGGAATCACGGAGGACGTTGGTACGGTCGGCAAAGTACTCCCTCAGCATCTTCCCAAACTTTTCACTCCTTGTGAGAGTACCCCACGCCTCAGGGCCTGTGCGATGGGAGGGTCTGAAAAAACTCTCCTAGAACTTTGACAGTGTTCCCCTGCCTCTGCTGGATTGAAGTTGTGTCTCTCTCGCCTGTACTCCTTGGTTGTCCAACGAAGTGTGCCCTCTGCCGCCAGCGTTTTCAGATGAGTATTTTTTTAATAGTTCCGCAACAAGGGCCTTCTGGTACTGCCCCATTTTTGTACACCTATCCGCCTCAGGAAAAAGAGATATAAAGTTCTCCTTGTAGCGTGGGTCTAGAAGTGTCACCAACCAGTAATGACTGTCACCCAAAATTTTGAGAACGCAAGGGTCATGGGAAAGGCAGCGTAACATAAACTCAGCCATGCATGCCAGACTACTAACAGGCAAGACTTCCGTGTCCTCACAAAGAGGATGACTGACCATACTCTCCTCCTCCTACTCCTCCTCCTCCTCTCTGTCCTCTGGCCATCCATGCTCAACAGACGGTATGACAGTTGTGGAGGTAGTACCGTCTATAGTGCATGAAACTAGCTCCTGTGCTTCCTCCTCCTCCTGTTCCTCATTGTCACCCAATCCACGTTGGGATGAGATGAGGCTTGGCAGTGTGTCATCACCCTGTATGGTTCCTTGCTCCATCTCATCATGCTCCGACTGCAATACATCCTCTGTGATTGTAAGCAGAGCGCTTTTCAGAAGACAGAGAAGCGGGTTGGTGATGCTAATTGTTGTGTCATCGCCGCTCACCATCTTGGTGGAGTCCTCAAAGTTTTGGAGGATGGTACATATGTCTGACATCCATGTCCACTCCTGAGGTCTTATGTGTGGAGTCTGAAATGAATACCGACGGCTTTGTTGATGTTGGTACTCAACAACTGCCCTCTTCTGCTCACAAATCCTTCCCAACATCTGCAGTGTAGAGTTCCGATGCTCTGGGACATCACACACCTGTCTGTGAGCCGGAAGCTGCAAACGCTGCTGAAACACTGCAAGGGCGGCAGAAGCTGTAGCTGACTTTCTAAAATGGGCACACAGGTGGCTTACTTTAACAAGCAGATCCGGCAGCTCTGAATAGGATTTGAGAAACCGCTGAACCACGAGGTTAACATATGGGCCAGGCATGGTACGTGTGTGAGCTCGACTCACCTCAGAACCGCCACCAGGTTCCGGCCATTGTCACACACGACCATGCCTGGCTGAAGGGTCAGCGGTGTGAGCCACAGATCTGCCTGCTCTTTCAGAGCTGTCCACAACTCTTCAGCATTGTGCGGTTTTTCACCTAAGCATATTAGCTTCAGCACAGCCTGTTGCCGCTTGGCCGAGGGAGTGCTGCAGTGCTTCCAGCTTGTGACTGATGTGGTCATTTCGGAGATGGAGGCTGAAGAGGAGGAGGAGGCTGAGGAGGATGCGGTGCAGGAGCTGTAGACCGTGGGGGCAACCCTGATTGACCTAGGGCTCGCAATCCTTGGCGTAGGGAGGACGTGTTCCGTCCCAAGGTCCGACTGGGTCCCGGCTTCCTCTATGTTAACCCAGTGTGCCGTCAGAGAGATGTACCGTCCCTGCCCACAAGCACTTGTCCACGTGTCCGTGGTTAGGTGGACTTTACCGGTAACTTCGTTATTGAAAGCACGGCTAATGTTTTTTTGCTTGTGTAATGCGGGGACGGCACACCGGGAGAAATAGTGGCAGCTGGGGACCGAGTACCGAGGGACGGCCGCCGCCATCATGTTGTGGAATGCTTCCGTCTCCACGAGCCTAAAAGGCAACATTTCGAGCGCAAGCAGTCGTGAAATGTGAGAATTTAGTAGTGTGGCCTGTGGGGCGTTGGCTGCATATTTGTGCTTGCGTTCCAAGGACTGGGGTATGGACAACTGCCCGGTGCGCTGTGACAAGAACATGGATGTGCTTCCTGATGCTGCTACTTGAGAGCGTGCAATTACAGGTGCAGGGCTGGAGGCATCGTCGCATGCACCATGGACAGGGGATTGGCTTGCATGTACAACAGCGGAAGAAGCAATGGTGCCACCTGCACACACTGTTCCTGGACCCTGCGGTTCGGCCCACAAAGTCGGGTGCTTTGCTGCCATGTGCCTGATCATGCTGGTGGTGGTCAGGCAGGTCGTTTTGCCACCCCTGCTGATGCTGGCCTGGCAGGTGGTGCAAATGGCCTTTTTGGGGTTATCGGCAGAGTCTTTAAAAAACAACCAGACTCGGTAAAACCTAACAGTTGTACTGGCAACTTCCTTCATGTTGGTGTTATGGGGAATGGTTGCCTGCCTTCTGTCTGCGGCCACAACACAGCTTCTTCCTGCCTGTTGGGGTGCTCTGCCTCCCTCCCCCTGTGTGCTGCTGTCCTCGCTCTGCATGACCTCCTGCCAGGTTGGGTCAGTTATTATATCATCCACCTCCTCGTCTTCCACCTCCGCACCCTGGTCCTCCTCCTGACTTTCTGGCAATTGTGTCTCATCATCGTCCACCTCTTATGACACTTTCCCACCATCGCCTTCGTGTGACCGTGGCAGCTCAAATATTTGGGCATTGCTACATGTGATCTCCTCTTGCCCCGCTTCAAGTGGACCGGGTGAGAGGCCCGAATGTATAAATGGAAAAGTGAACAGCTCTTCAGAGTGTCCAAGTGTGGGATCATTTGTCTCTGGGTACTCGGCATGGTGGGAGGAAGGAGGATCAGGTTGAGGAATATGCGGTCCAGACTCATGGCTACTGAGACTTGACCGTGTGGAAGACAGGGTGGTGGTGGTGGCTAAGTGACTGGAAGTATTATTCGCTATCCAACCAACAACCTTTTGACACTGCACTGGGTTCAATAATGTTGTGCTGCGGTCCCCTAGAAATTGGGACAGGAAGGTCAGGCGAGAAGATGTGGGTGTTTGTTGTGGCACAATTTCGGCTTGCCCACCGCCTTGTCTTCGGCCTCTGCATGCACCATTACCATCACGTCCAGTTCCCCGTCCCTTGCCACATGCCTTGCCCATTTTAAATGGAGGACAGTATCTTCCACGCTCACTACAAATGACTGAATTTGAAGCGAACTTATATGTGATCCTTGTGATGGAGAAAACAGAGTTTTAAATACCTTGCCTGTAGGTAAGTAGTTTGACCAGCAAACTGCTGTAAATTGCTTCAATGACACACTAAAAGAAATTTTTAATGGAGGCAAGAAATGGCAGTATTTTCTGACAACGTATATGTGATCTATGTGACGGAGAAAACACAGTTTTCAATACCTAGCCTGTAGGTAAGTAGTTTGACCAGCAAACTGCTGTAAATTGCTTCTCTGACACACTGAAAGAAATTTTTAATGGAGGCCAGAAAAGGCAGTATTTTCTGACAACGTATATGTGATCCGTGTGATGGAGAAAACAGAGTTTTAAATACCTGGCCTGAAGGTAAGTAGTTTGAACAGCAAACTGTAGTGAATTGCTTCAATGACACACTAATGGAAATTTTTAATGGAGGCCAGAAATGGCAGTATTTTCTGACAACGTATATGTGATCTATGTGACGGAGAAAACAGAGTTTTAAATACCTGGCCTGTAGGTAAGTAGTTTGGACAGAAAACTGCAGTGAATTGCTTCAATGACACACTAAAGGAAATTTTTAATGGAGGCCAGAAATGGCAGTATTTTCTGACAACGTATATGTGATCTATGTGACGGAGAAAACACAGTTTTAAATACCTAGCCTGTAGGTAAGTAGTTTGAACAGCAAACTGTGGTGAATTGCTTCATTGACACACTAAAGGAAATTTTTAATGGAGGCCAGAAATGGCAATATTTTCTGAAAACGTACATGTGATCCGTGTGATGGAGAAAACACAGTTTTAAATAGCTGGATTTCTAGCGCTCTAATATGGAAAGGACCTTGCCGTATTCTGCAGTGCCAACAAGCAAATGGCGCAGAAAAAAAAGTGTTCTCTGGATTGCTTTTTAAGCAAATAATGAGGATTAAGATCCAAAGAAAAGTATTCCTGGCCCCTGAGACCTGGGCCTTTGTATAGAAATATCTAACAGCAGCAGTAGGCAGAATTGGAATGGAGCCTCTTGTGCTATATGCACTGCAGTCTGCTTTATACACTGCGTGCCTATACACCCTGCCTGATATCTCTGCAGATGGATTAGACCTCTAAAGGACTGTTTGTTAAGATGGATATGTGTAATGTATGGTTTTTCTCCCTACACTACCTAATACACAATCAAATCTCTCCCTAGCTCAGCAGCACCTCTCACTACACTGCCTGATTGCGGAGTAGACTGTTATGAGCATGGCGGCGCCAGGTCTGATATAGATCTGATGACGCTGTGCGGCCAGCCAATCACTGTAATGCCCACAACCAACATGGCTATGGCATTACAGTGACTGGCTGGAAATCCCTGCATGTTCATAGGCTCTCTAAAGAGCGCCAAACATGCAGGGAGGGGACCTGAGTTCCCGTCCGAGCAACCCGGAAATACTCGGTGAGCACCGAGCATCTCGAGCAGTGAGATGCTCGGGCAAGCACCGAGCAGTAGTGAGCATGCTCGCTCATCACTACCGTCCTGGTCACCCTCTTACAATTGCACAGGTGATGGAATTATTATCAAGGCATCAGAACTGTCACAGGTTCTCTCACCTGTACAAAACTAGGGAAATCATGAAAACATGATCTGTTGGGGGCCTTGAGGATGGAGTTTGGGAAACACTGCACTAAACTATGCAGTAAGCTCCCATTGGTGGTGATTTCTAGATGGCCTGAATTTTAGCATTCAACTCTTTTCCTATACTACATTGCTCAACAAAATGTGTGTTTACTTTAAATTTAGGAACTATTTGTTAACCATGGGGGCATATGTGAGGCCCTCCCTGAGAAATGGGGTTACTCAGAGCCGGGTCGGTGTAGGGGTAGCGGGGGAGGCAGTCGTGGCCTGGACCCGGTCCGTGCCCAGGGCGGTCACATAAAAAGGGGATTTTAATGGGCTTTCAAGTAAGAGTCGTATTTTTCGACTACGCCACCTGCGGTTTCCGGTGATGGACACCAGCGCTGCTTCAGTCTGCTGAGGCCGGTGTTACGGGCAGCTAAGATGGGACGGCTCCCAACTGGCGGAGTGGGCCTCAGGGCAGTGTGAGGAGGAATGGTGGATGCAGTGCCGCGCAGAAAATAATGAGCTGAGGCGGTGTATGAAGTCATCCAGGGTTTTTACTCAGATTCAGATGAACTTTAGCCGCAAAGCTTCCCTCTGCTCCTCACGGCATACTGCGTCCACCGGGAAGGGGATTCAGCTCTTTCCAGGTAGATCAGGAGCACCTGTCGAGACCGCTCTGGTGTGTGTTCCTCTCCTTGGTAAGTTCTCCCACTAAGTCTCCTCCTGACCGTGTGTGGTTAGAACAAGGTGTAAGGCCGGGTCCCACTGAATAAACGCAGGTAGAGAGATACAGGTGGCATAAGCCGCTCCGTCCGTATCCCCCCTGGGATCCACTAAGCCTCCGGGCTTTTCTGACTGAGACGTGAGGTAACAAAGTCAAATATCGGGGGCCGGTCACCCCTCTTGCAGCAGGAATCCCTCTGACTAGGCCAGAGTAAAGAATACAGGCGGCGTAGGCCGCTCCATCCGTATCCCCCTGGGATCCTTTTGCCTGTGGAGCCTATCTCCTCCGCTCTCCTCCAGGCCTTCTTAGGTAGGGACCTTGACCGGGTAGAGACAATGGTTAACTCTGACCTGCTCCTCGTCTCAAGGCCAGAGAGCGAGGACCGTGTATCTTCAGTCGGCTACAGCCTTATGCTGGACTCTGGCGGATGACCACAATGAGAGACGAAGACCACAATCACAGACGAAGATCACAATCAAAGACCTTGAACCTAAGATGGCCATAGATTAAATATGAAAGAATATGTGTTTCTTAAAAGTGTGTCCTCCACCCTCACCCACTACATGGTTCCCCCTATCTTTGGTTCCCCCATCTCCTCTATCCCGGGCCGGGACAGCACCCTAGTCCATTTAGGCCCCCTTCAGGACAGGAGTGGTGTAGTGTTGAATGGTGAAGTGGTGTCCTGAGAGATGCTCCATCCTTACCTGGAAGAGGAGATACCACACCTCATCTGAGGTGCAGTACCCCTGTGGCGACTGAACCCTCAGGAGCGCCACATTCCCCCCGTTGAAACACAGCACGTCCGCGGGCTGCAATAGAGTAAAAATACATTTACAGACATTCAATTTTTAAAAGTTTTTGTAAACAGTAAAACATTCTTCCCTTTATGGGAGGTTAGGACGCTTTTAACGTTGCTTGATATATATAATATAAATATAGAAAAACATTAAAGAGACATTAATCAAGTACAGAAGACATTATGCATATATGGAAGACATTCAAGAGACATTATGCAAGTAGACAGTTCTGTAGAAAATACGGTAGAAAGTGTCAGTTCAGCAGCTTGAGGGACCTGTCCCAAACCCTCAACGTAGGCCCTGGGGTGGCTGCAGGGCATGGAGATCCCTAGTTGGACCTCCAGGAGAGCCACTCCAGACAGGTTTTGCTTCTGAGGTCTAAGGTAGAAGTGGTTTTGCATAAAACCAATAGGGAGCACCTAAATTGATGCAAAACTATATACAGCGGAGTCTGTCTACTGCCAGTGTCGCAGGGACAAATGTCTCTCTCAACAAAAATACGGGTGTAGAAAAGAAAACCACCAAAACTGTTCACATAACTGGGAGATGCATCTCCCGGGGCTGCTTAGAAGTGGTATCTCCACCGGCGAAATGGCTCATCTTTCCCGACGGAGCCTGACCGGTCCTCTGTGGGCAGGTGAGTGGGGGTATCCTCCTTGAACACCCTGTGGACATCCAGGGCGTACCACCCACGCTCCCCGTGGTGGCGGGTGTAGGACACCAAATCGCCCGGGTAGAGGTTCCCACCAGGGTGGCCCTGCTCCAGCTGCTGCTCGATGTCCCGCCGGTTCAAAACACGTCCCGGTCGAACTGTGGGCTGCGGATGAAGCCCCATCCTGCCACCTGGTGGAAGCACACAATGACGCCTTCTTCCCGGGGGCTTGGACGGGTGGCCTCCGCCTGATGGACCTGCGCTTTTGCAGCCTTGGCGCGCACCTCCAGGCGTTCATAGAGAACCCGCTTTTCCCGTCGCTCTTTCTCATACTGAAGGAGTTCTTTGCGGCAGGTCTCCTCCCTCCTCCGCGCTTCAGCTTTGGTTTCCCGGGGAAGCCCATCAGGTCGCTGTTGTTTTTGCACATAATGGCATCCGTTCTTCTTGGGCGGGCGCCACATTGAGTGTGAAATGACAGTCTTTTTGTGAAAAAGTGCACAGTACCAGTCGGCAATGGGGATTATTCTTCCGTTGCTGCGGGCACGATATCCTGCCGACTATGCCAAGTTGTGAGGCCCTCCCTGAGAAATGGGGTTACTCAGAGCCGGGTTGGTGTAGGGGTAGCGGGGGAGGCAGTCGTGGCCTGGACCCGGTCCGTGCCCAGGGCGGTCACATAAAAAGGGGATTTTAATGGGCTTTCAAGTAAGAGTGGTATTTTTCGACTACGCCACCTGTGGTTTCAGGTGATGGACACCAGCGCTGCTTCAGTCCACTGAGGCCGTTGTTACGGGCAGCTAAGATGGGACGGCTCTCCACAGGCGGAGCGGGCCTTAGGGCAGTGTGAGGAGGAATGGTGGGTGCAGTGCCGCACAGAAAATAATGAGCTGAGGCGGTGTATGAAGTCATCCAGGGTTTTTACTCACATTCAGATGAACTTTAGCTGCAAAGCTTCCCTCTGCTCCTCACCGCGTACTGCGGCCACCGGGAAGGGGGTTCAGCTCTTTCCAGGTAGATCAGGAGCACCTGTCGAGACCCCTCTGGTGTGTGTTCCTCTCCTTGGTAAGTTCTCCCACTAAGTCTCCTCCTGACCGTGTGTTGTTAGAACAAGGTGTAAGGCCGGGTCCCACTGGATAAACGCAGGTAGAGAGATACAGGTGGCATAAGCCGCTCCGTCCGTATCCCCCCTGGGATCCACTAAGCCTCCGGGCTTTTCTGACTGAGACGTGAGGTAACAAAGTCAAATATCGGGGACCGGTCACCCCTCTTGCAGCAGGAATCCCTCTGACTAGGCCAGAGTAAAGAATACAGGCGGCATAGGCCGCTCCATCCGTATCCCCCTGGGATTCTTTTGCCTGTGGAGCCTATCTCCTCCGCTCTCCTCCAGGCCTTCTTAGGTAGGGACCTTGACCGGGTAGAGACAATGGTTAACTCTGACCTGCTCCTCGTCTCAAGGCCAGAGAGCGAGGACCGTGTGTCTTCAGTAGGCTGCGGCCTTATGCTGGACTCTGGCGGATGACCACAATCAGAGACGAAGACCACAATCACAGACGAAGATCACAATCAAAGACCTTGAACCTAAGATGGCCATAGATTAAATATGAAAGAATATGTGCTTCTTAAAAGTGTGTCCTCCACCATCACCCACTACATGGTTCCCCCTATCTTTGGTTCCCCCATCTCCTCTATCCCGGGCCGGGACAGCACCCTGGTCCATTTAGGCCCCCTTCAGGACAGGAGTGGTGTAGTGTTGAATGGTGAAGTGGTGTCCTAAGAGATGCTCCATCCTTACCTGGAAGAGGAGATACCACACCTCATCTGAGGTGCAGCACCCCTGTGGCGACTGAACCCTCAGGGGCGCCACACATATTTATCTCTGATTGATGTCTAAGGAAGGATTAGGTTCTACTCTGAAATGCGTTGAAATAAAATGGAAGTTTTTTTCACTTACTAGCTAGATTATCCTTTGTCAGTTGCAGCGCCCGGGATCCACTGCACTCCTCTCTCCTTTACTTGTTATGGCTCCTTTAATGTGACAATGAAAAAACAACAAAAAAATACTTTGTAATAGAGGCCCAAAATGGGTAAGTCCTTGAGAGGTTTATACAAAAAAAAGCATAAAAAATTATAGGGTTAAAAATACATCTTTCCAAAAGCTTTGACTTAATTTTACATTTTCACTTTTGAGTTGGAGTCATGTTTACAAATTAAAATATGTCATATCATACGATGCTGCCTACAATAGCAGTGCTAAACAAGACACCTAAAGATAAAAATAACTAAAAATAGTAAATACAGTCATAGAGTACTTACAGAAAAGCTATGTACATTAAATATTATAATAATGGTACTAAATAATAATGATCAAAATATTGTTATACAAGTACTAATATTTTGTGACTTTCCGAGTTGCATTTTCCTAAGGCTGTCCCAGACCACTACCATGACTCCTAGGTGAAATACCCACCCGATTGCTTCTAAAATATGCAATTCCTCTGAAGAGGGGAGTCTAGCACATTTTTTTGCCATTTAGTAGTAGAAGGGGATGCTGGGCTCTCTTTCTCCAGGGACTCTGTTTCAACAGCCTGATTTGTCTTTTCATCATAACATAAAATAGATGCATCAGAATTTCAGAAACCATTAAAAGAAAAGCAAAGACCTTTAGAAAATATGCACAACTCCTTAAATAAGTAATTATAATCTTAATGCTGTTTTAAAAAAGTTCATAGAAATTAATATATTTAATTCCATGCATATCGAGTATAAAAGTGTGATCTGTCGCTTTCAGAAAAAAAATGAAACAGCTTGTCACAGTATTTGTATTTCTCCAATCCCATCAGACACGGCACACTGTGTGTTAGTGGAAAGCATTAAACTTAATTTCAGTATGGTCGAGGTTTAGCCTCAGAAATATTGCTGCACCACCACACGCCTCATAATCAATCTGGATACAGCTAAGAGTGGTGATTGTACTGTTCATTTCTTGGCCTTCTATTAATCTTTCCTATTATATATCCATCAGATAATTTGCTTCTAAATCTAATGACAATCCATTTAATGTTTGGTATGGTCCATTGATCTTGTGATGCAGAGTTACCTCCGAATGATGTTCATCACTGTTATCATTACTTTTGTGTCTATTAATATTATGATATTCGATCTTTTCACCCTTCGTAAAGTTGCCAGTTTACCCCATTAATCAATAAAATATATGTTATGCTCTACAATCAATTGTTCATATTCCAGATAGTTTTTGGAAAATCTCCAATATATTTTTCTTCAGAATTGCCCTCCCTCATTTGTGCGTGTTTATTACCCTAATTGCAATATAAATAATAATACTTTATGTGTTTGAAGTCTGAAAATAAAATGTATTTAAAATTCTTGATAACATTGTTGTTAATGAAGTTACACATATCTGGTGGAATCCAGGTAGGTAGAATGTTCAAAGGACATACAGTGGGTACTGAAAGTATTCAGACCACTTTAAATGTTTCACTCTTTGTTTCAATGCAGCCATTTGGTAAATTCTAAAAAATTCATTTTTTTTCTCATTAAAGTACACTCTACACCCCATCTTGACTGAAAGAAAACAGAAATGTAGAAATTTTTAGAAATTTATTAAAAAAGAAAAACTGAAATATCACATGGTCATAAGTATTCAGACCCTTTGCTCAGTATTGAGTAGAAGCACCCTTTTGAGCTAGTACAGCCATGAGTCTTCTTAGGAATGATGCAACAAGTTTTTCACACCTGGATTTCGGGATCCTCTGCCATTCTTCCTTACAGATCCATTCCAGTTCCGTCAGGTTGGATGGTGAACATTGGTGGACAGGCATTTTCAGGTCTCTCCAGAGATGCTCTGGTCAGGTCAGGGCTCTGGCTGGGCCAGTCAAGAATGGTCACAGAATTGTTCTGAAGCCACTCCTTTGTTATTTTAGCTGTGCGCTTAGGGTCATTGTCTTGTTGGAAGGTGACCCTTCAGCCAAGTCTGAGATCCAGAGCACTCTGGAAGAGGTTTTCATCCAGGATATCTCTGTACTTGGCTGCATTCATGTTTCCTTCTATTGCAACCAGTCATCCTGTCCCTGCAGCTGAAAAACACCATTTTTCACTGTTGTGATTGTATTGAGCAGGTGATGAGCAGTGCCTGTTTTTCTCCACACATACCGCTTAGAATTATCACCAAAAAGTTCTATCTTCATCTCATCAGACCAGAGAATCTTATTTCTCAAAGTCGGGGAGTCCTTCATGTGTTTTTGAGAAAACTCTATGCGGGTTTTCATATGTCTTGCACTGAAGAGAGGGTTCCGTCTGGCCACTCTGCCATAAAGGCCCGACTGGTGGAGGGCTGCAGTGATAGTTGACTTTGTGGAACTTTCTACCATCTCCCTACTGCATCTGTGGAGCTCAGCCACAGTGACCTTGGGGTTCTTCTTTACCTCTCTCACCAAGGCTCTTCTCCCACGATTGCTCAGTTTGGCTGAACGGCCAGGTCTAGGAAGACTTCTTGTGGACCCAAACTTCTTCCATTTAAGGATTATGGAGGCCACTGTGCTCTTAGGAACCTTGAGTAATGCAGAAATTCTTTTGTAACCTTTGCCAGATCTGTGCCTTGCCACAATTCTGTCTCTGAGCTCTTTGGGCAGTTCCTTTGAGCTCATGATTCTCATTTGGTCTGACATGCATTGTGAGCTGTGAGGTCTTATATAGACAGGTGTGTGACTTTCCAAATCAAGTCATATCAGTTTAATTAAACATAGATGGACTTCAATGAAGAAGTAGAACCATCTCAAGGAGGATCACAAGGAAATAGACAGCATGTAACTTAAATATGAGTGTCTGAGCAAAGGATCTGAATACTTATGACTATGTGATATTTCAGTTTTTCTTTTTTAATAAAAAGTTTCTACATTTCTGTTTTTTTTTACATTTCACTGTATAAACTTGAAATACTGGCTCTCACTCAAAGATCCAACTCAATAGAGAAACTTTACAAGTTAATGCCGCATGGGCAAAAAAATATACCATATGAGTCAATTCAGAGACCCATCTGTAGAAAGAATAGTTTTATGTTTTTTGCCCCTGCAACTAGGGAATCTCATTCAGCTAACCAGTACCGTCCTCTGCACTTATACCAGCAAGCCCTTTGAAACAGAGCTTTCGCTGGTGTAAATAAGAAGCACACTGTCTGAATAGCATTTCTTAAAGATGGCTCTTTCTCTACGTAGCGATTAAAGTTAAAGGGATTGTGACACTGAGGATCTGTCCTCAGTGTAAGTCATTAATAGCAGACTGTTAAAAGTTCAATATCTAGCACTCCCACTGATTAGCTGTTATTGTGTGACTGTTGAGGACACTAATTGGCTGCAATGGTAACATAATAACTACTTTAGACCAGTAGAGCTGCTAGAGCTTCAGTGCTAGATCTTCAGGTGAAAAAAATGGTGGGTATTTGTTTTGTTATTTTTTTTACACGTGCAGTTGTTTTTTATTACAATTTAGAATACTTTGTTAACATTTTGAGGTTCACCTGATGGAATGAAATGAATGACACTTTTTCAAATGTTTATTTCAAGGTTAATTCTCAAGTTATTATCCCCTTCATGACATATGATGTACAGTTATGTCATATGCCGTGTCCTTGACTTTGATGCGGGCTCGAAAACAGAGCACGTAATCTTTCCAGGCTGATGATGCCTAAATTATTAAGCCATTATCTGCCTTTGACAGTTGCAGGTGGACAGGAGCTGTGACTGCTGTTATTAACCTGTTAAATTCCGCTGTTAATCTCTGACAGCGGTATTAAACACACGCCGGCAAGGGGGTGTGTGATTATATGCACCCATCGGCATGCCCGTGTGCCGATGGGTTGGCATGACAGCTGGGGGTCTGCTGAATGTCTCCATGCTTGTCATGATGATTCTTCTGTGAAAGCAAGCATTTAGGTGATGTTTGTAGATCGTGATTTTCACTATACATAGCAGTGAGGATGTTCTGCTTTATATTGTACAAGCAATCGGATGATTGCAGCTGCAAGCCCCCTAAGGGGACCAACAAATACAGTTAAAAGTGAATTTTTTATTTTTAAAAAAATATGAAATACAAAAAGTACAAAAGTTTATATCAACCCCCTTTTGCCCCATGTTAAAGAAAACATTTTTTTTTAAAAATACACATATTTGGTATCACTGCATTTGTAAAAGTTTGATCTATCAAAATCTAAAATAAATTAATCACATCAGTAAATAGCGTAATGAGAAGAAAATCGAAACTCCAGAATTAAATTTTTTTGGCCGCCACAACACTATAATAAAATGCAATAAGCTGTGATCAAAACATCATATCTGACCCATAATTATATCAGCAAAAACGACAGCTCAGGGCACAAAAAACAAGCCCTTATACGTTTTTTTTTTCACATTTCTGAATTTAGTTTACCAACTAGATTAATTAAAAATTAGGGCTAATTTTTGTGATTTTTTTATTATCACATCTCTACGTGTTATGGTTCATTTTTTTATATCTAGATTCATTATTTAATTTACAAAAACAATTTATATTTTTGCTATATCTGAAGTCTCTATGTAAGACTTACATTGTGGAATGTCTGACTAAGATACTGGTTTCCTGTGAATTCCCTGAGAAGGTTTTACGTTGGGCCCAAGGAAGTGTGTTATCGCTGATTGTCTATTTCGGCTTACTGTTCAGTTGTATGTAAGAAATGTAGTTTCGCTTTTTGTCTAGCTAATAAATGTGGTGAGTCTTTGTTGCCATTCCAGAAGACTCTACCTGCTTACAATGCATGTCACACGTATTTTGTCTCTCTCCCTTCGTTGAAGTATTTTAATTTGAATCTCACTGGCAATGTGAAGACCCTTTGCTGTCTATTGCAAAGTTCTCCTTAAAACAAAGAGGGTCTCCATAACATACGTTATAAACTTCTGTGAAGCACCTGGGGGTTCAAAGTGCTCGCCACACATCTAGATAAGTTCATTGAGTGGTCTAGTTTCCAAAATGGGGTCATTTGTGCAGAGTTTCCGCTGTTTAGGCACATCAAGGGCTCTCCAAAGGTGACATGGCGTTTGCTGATTATTCCAGCAAATTTTTGCATTCAAAAAGTCAAATGGCGCTCTGTCCCTTCCGAGCCCTGCCGTGCGCCCCAAACAGTGGTTTTCCGCCACATATGGGGTATCAGCATGCTCAGGAGAAATTGCACAATACATTTTGGTGTCCATTTTTATCTATTACCCTTGTGAAAATAAAAAAATCTATTACCCTTTGTAAAAATTTTAATTTTTTTCTTCCTCATTGCGTCAGTTCCTGTGAAGCACCTGAAAGATTAATAAACTTCTTGAATGTGGTTTTTAGCACCTTGAGGGGTGCAGTTTTTAGAATAATGTCACTTTTGGGTATTATTTTCTGTCATATAGACACTTCAAAGTTACTTCAAATGTGATATGGTCCCTAAAAAAATTGTTTTGTAAATTTTGTTGGAAAAATGAGAAATCGCTGTTCAACTATTAACCTTATAACTTCCTAACAAATTTTTTTTTTACAAAATTGCGCTGATATAACGTAGACATGTGGGAAATTTATTTATTAACTATTTTGTGTGACATATCTCTCTGATTTCAGGGCATAACAATTCAAAGTTTGAAAATTGCAAAATTTTCAAAAATCTTGCCAAATTTTCGTCTTTTTTTTTTTTAACAAATAAACGCAAGTCATATCGAAGAAATTTTACCACTATCATGAAGTATCATGAAATATGTCATGAAAAAACGATCTCAGTATCAGCGGGATCCGTTGAAGCATTCCAGAGTAATTACCTCATAAATTGACAATGGTCAGAACTGAAAAAATTGGCCTGGTCATTAACCTACAAAGTGGCTTGGTCCTTAAGGGGTTAATACAATTGTCAGCTCGCCATGTAAAAAACAAGGCCTCACACAACTGTATCGACTGAAAAACAGAAAGATGACAGGTCTCGAAAAATGGTGACACAAACAAAAAAATGTTTTATTTTTTGCACAAATTTCTGAATTTTTGTTTTCACCGCTAAAATAATAATTAGTGTTGAGCCACCCCCGCAGTGTTCGAGTTCGGTTCGGTTCTTCGAACACCCGTATGTTCGCCGAACTGTTCGTCGAACTGTTCGTCGAACACATTCGAACACCGTTAAAGCCAATGGCAGGCAAACAAAAACACATAGAAACACATAGAAAACACCTTCAAAGGTGTCCAAAAGCTGACAAACTGCTCAAAAGATACAACTAACACATGGAAAAGTGACAAGTACATATAGTCATGCGAAAAGAAAAGAAGTGGAGGAGTAAAAGGAGGGGGAGACACAGATATAGGCATGTCATGCCCTTCTAAAACCAAAAAAGTGCGAAGCCGACACGGCCAGTCCGTTCCTGCCCGTGTGACCTCTGTGTCGCCGGGTTTGTGCCAGATCTGCGGTGGACCCTGACGGCCAGCCCCCCTCTCACAATACTGGTGCCTGTCCGCTGGTCGGTCGAGCGAGCCCCCCTGCGGTGGAGGCAGGTCTAAGCTTTTAAATTTAAATTGTCTCTCTAATTTGAATGAATACGCATTAAATCTTTTTACAAGGATCTATTGGAGGGCAAATCTCATGCCAGCAGCCGCGTAATTCCAGCTCCAGTAGCGTCCACTAAAGCTGCTGCAGTTAAAAAGCTTTTATAAGGATCGAGCTCGGCGGTCCACCGCAAGGCTTCCTACCACCAGTCCCAGCCCCTATGCCTTGGGGTGCCTCCCTGATGCTCTTTACTGAGTGTCCCGGGGGCCCGAACCATTTCCTTTAAAAAATTAAGTGTCCAAGCTACAGGTGGTGTAGCTTGCTTAACAGCTGGGATAATCCACTGACTAGCAGACTCTACTACTAGGCACAAAGTATTTCCTGGGCTAGATGCAGTTAAAAATTTGTAATTAGATACTCTCGTTGGATGCTGAGAAAGCACTCCATAGAGTCTCCTGGCAAGCCATATATTATTCCCTTAAAAAGCTTGGGGTAGGGGTCTAGGGGACCCTTTTATAGGCAAAATCACGGCCCTGTATCGCAAGACGTCACCTAGGCTGAAGATAAATGGAACATTTTCATCACCTTTGATAATCACCAATGGGACAAAGCAGGGATGTCCTCTGTCCCCTCTCTTATACATCCTAGTGACGGAGCACCTGCTCTCATCAATTCGCCATAACCCCAATATTAGGTGGATTGAGGTGGGAGGCACCGAGTACAAGTGCTCTGCATTTGCTGATGATGTCCTAGTATATATCACTCAATCACATATATCCATCCCTGAAATAGATCACTTTGTTACATAGTCAAATTTTAAAATCAATGCAGCGAAGTCTGAGGCCCTCGATGTCTCCCTCCCCAAATCCATACAGGATTCCATCCAGTCCAACTTTCCCTTTGTCTGGCCCTCACAGAGTATCAAATACTTAGGAATTCCTATTCATAGAGACCACTCCCGTCTATGTTATCTTAATTTTGGGCCCTTTATTAAACAACTCCATACAGACCACGGTTGGCAAGTTAGAACTGTAAGATTCACTACGTGAACCACTGGTGTTTTGTGGAAAAGCACATATACACTGTGTTCCAAATTATTATGCAAAAAGTGTTTAGGAGTGATAAGGGAATAATTTTTTTGTTTGTCAGTTAAACTCATTGATGGTGAGGTGTGTCAGGGCTCTTTATATCACTGTAAGCAATTGCAGACACCTGTGCTAATTTGTTTGGCAGGTGTGTCCAATGAAAGGCAAGACTACTAAAGAAGGCTGTCCCACATTATTAAGCAGCCTACATTTTCTGCCAAAATGGGAAAGAAAAAGGATGTGTCGGCTGCTGAGAAGCAACAAATTGTGGAGTGTTTAGGTCAAGGCATGACTACAATCAACATTGCCAAGACACTTCATCCTGTTCATCGCACAATCAAGAAGTATGTAGCTGATTCACAGTACACATGTGTGCGTGCTGATCAGGGCAAATTGAGGACTCTTTCCTACAGGCAATTACGTCAGGTTAAAAGAGCAGCGGCAAAAAAGCCTTGTCATAGCAGCAGACAAGATTTTGAAGCTGCTGGTGCCTCCATTGTCCCCCGAACAACATGATGCAGAGTCCTTCAGAGGTTTGCAGCTGTGCATAAGCCATCCTGTCGACCTCCTCTATCCACTGCACACAAGCAGAAACGGCTCCAGTGGGCCAAACAATACATGAAGACTGACTTCAAAACTGTTTTGTTCAGCGATGAGTGCCGTGCAACGCTCGATGGTCCAGATGGATGGAGTGGAGGATGGCTGGTTGATGGACACCCCACGCAAACACGGCTACGGCGCCAACAAGGAGGAGGTGGAGTAATGTTTTGGGCTGGAATCATGGGGAGAGAGATTGTCGGCCCCTTTAGGATCCCTGAAGGGGTAAAGATGTACTCCATAATGTATGTGGAGTTTCTCAAACAGCACTTCCTGCCATGGTTCAAGAAGAAGAACCGTGTATTCCGCAGCAAGATCATTTTCATGCATGATAATGCACCGTCTCATGCTGCACATAACACATCTGCATCTCTGGCTGATATGGGCATAAAAGGGGACAAACTTATGGTGTGACCCCCATGCTCCCCTGACCTCAACCCCATTCAGAACCTCTGGAGCATCATCAAAAGGAGTGTCTATGATGGCGGGAGGCAGTTCACATCTAAGCAACAGCTCTGGGAGGGAATTCTGTCCTCATGCAAAACAATTGAAGCAGAAACCATCCAAAACCTGACAAATTCAATGGACGAGAGAGTTGAGAAGCTCTTTTCGAACAACGGGTCCTATGTGCAAATGTAACATCACCTAGAATAAAGTTTTGAGTTGAAAACTGTTTGATTTCAGTTTGTAATAACCTGCTAATGCTTATAATTTCAAAAATGACCATTTTTTTGTTCTTTATTAAAATGAAAAGGTTGATCGAAGAGTGTGGGGGATCTAAGAGTGTGGCAACCCAGTAGTCAGGATTACTTCAAATTCTGACAATCTGAGGGTCATGTTGCAGATAGTACAGCAAGAATGCACTCATGTGTCTTGCGCATCTAGGAGCCCCAAAATTATTTTCCGGCCTAGATGCAGCTAAAAATTATTATTAATTTGAAAGCTGGTGGAGCTTAGTATAGATGGTCTTATAGAATCAGTACTGCACACTGCTACAAAGCCCAAATTATTTTCCAGCCAAGATACAGATAAACATGATTAGTAATTTTAAATCTGGTGGAGTTTAGTATAGATGGCCTAATAGAATCATTACTGCACACTGCTAAAGGCCCAAATTATTTTCCAGCCAAGATACAGATAAACATGATTAGTAATTTTAAATCTGGTGGAGCTTAGTATAGATGGTTTAATAGAATCAGTACTACACACTGCTACAAGGCCCAAATTATTTTCCAGCCAAGATACAGATAAACATGATTAGCAATTTTAAATCTGGTGGAGCTTAGTATAGATGGCCTAATAGATTCAGTACTGCACACTGCTACAAGGCCCAAATTATTTTCCAGCCAAGATACAGATAAACATGATTAGTAATTTTAAAGCTTAAAACAGTTGGTGAGGTGATTTTAACAAATCTTCAAGCTTTTACTCTCCCCAGGATGACACAGGGGTAGAAAAGTCATTTCGGATCCATGATTTGTTCATCTTTATGAACGTGAGTCTCTCTACATTATCAGTGGAGAGCCGCGTGTGCTTATCTGTCAGCACACCACCAGCAGCGCTGAACACACGTTCAGACAGAACGCTGGCTGCGGGGTATGACAAGATCTCCAAGGGGTAAGTGGCGAGCTCCGGCCATTTATCCAGATTAGAAGCCCAAAAAGAGCAAGGGTCCAGTGACACAGTCATGGCTTCAATGTTTACTTGGAGATACTCCTGTACCATCGTCTCTAGGCGTTGACTATGTGTCAGACTTCTTGTCTCCTGTGGCCTTGCAAAGGATGGGCTAAAAAAGTGGTGAAATGATTCCGCAAAATAGAGGTTACCAGCAGATACTGTGTTTCTGTTACGTTTTGTGAGCTGAACACTCGACGGTCCCATGGTTGGCAAGTTGGAACTTTGAGATTCACAATGTGCACCACTAGTGTTTTGGGGAAAAGCACATGTAAGAAAGTCTCTGCTGATACTCCTGCATGCGTGCATCTCTTTCTATGGCAGGAATAATTTCTGCAAATTTACTTTTGTACCGGGGATCTAAGAGTGTGGCAACCCAGTAGTCAGGATTATTTCTAATTCTCACAATTCGAGGGTCATGTTGCAGGTAGTGCAGCAAGAAGGCACTCATGTGTCTTGCGCATCCAGGAGCACCAAGTCCCTGTTGTGCTGGTGGCGAGGTAACAATCATGCTTCCTTCCTCTGCCCTCTCCCCCCAACCTCGCACAACAGAAATGTGATCAAGGTCTCCCTCATCTGATGAGTCTTCCTTCAATTCCTCCTCCACTTCTTCCTGGGCTCCTGCACCTTCCTCACTAGTTTGGCTGCTACCATGTGCCCTGGTAAAACCATCTCCCCCACCCTCAAATGCCTGCCGCCTTGGTGCTGCCGACCGTCTGGACCTTGCAGATGTTAGCCCTTCCGCATACAACTCCTCCTCTTCTACTTCCTCCACCTCCTCTTGTGCCACCACCTGACTCCGAATTCAGTTTAACATGTGCTCCAGCATGTAAATCACCGGAATAGTCATGCTGATAATGGCATCGTCAGCACTAAACATCTTCGTCGCCATTTCAAAACTGTGCAGAAGGGTGCATAGGTCCCTGATCTGAGACCACTCCTACAGCGTGATTTGCCCCACCTCTGGATCTCGTTGGCCCAGGCTATACGTCACAACGAATTGCACCAGGGCTTGTCGGTGCTGCCACAGTTGCTGCAACATGTGCAGAGTTGAATTCCACAGGGTAGGCACATCGCATTTTAGCAGGTGAAGTGGCAGGCCCAATGACTTCTGTAGAGATGTAAGTCACTGAGCTGCGGGATGCAAACGGCGGAAGTGAGCACACAGCGACCGTGCCCTCTGCAGAAGGCCATCTAGTCCAGGATAGTGGGCTAAAAATTGCTGGACAACCAGGTTCAACACGTGAGCCATACAAGGCACGTGTGTGACATTGCCCCGGCGAAGGGCCGCACCCAGGTTTGCAGCATTGTCGCACACGGCCTTCCCTAGTTTCAGGTCCAGTGGAGACAACCATTCATGAAACTGGTTCTCCAGAGCTGACCACAACTCCTCAGCTGTATGACTCACATATCCCAGACATTTCAAAGTAAAAACCACCTGATGACATTGAGCCCTGCTGCCAGCATAGTAAGGAGGTGTGCAGGATCCCTTCTGCGCAGTTAGAAAGCTTGTGGCATGACCAGACAGGCTTTGGGTGCAGGTGGAGGACCGAGAAGTGGTTGAGGAGGCAGAAGCAGTGGAGGAACTTTGAGATAAAGAGGATTGACGCACAACTCGTGGGGACGGCAAGACTTGGACAGCAGCCCCTTGTCCTGCTGTCACCATAGTTACCCAGTGTCCAGTCAGCGACATGTAATACCCCTGTCCATGCCTACTCTTCCAAGTGTCTGTGGTGAAATGCACCCTGTCACACACAGAGTTTCTCAAAGAAGCGGTGATGTTGTGTGCGACATGCTGGTGGAGAGCAGGCACACCTTTCTTTGACAAGTATTGCCGACAGGGCATCTGGTACTAGGGCACTGCAACGGACATAAGGTCTCGAAAATCCTCTGTGTCCACCAGGCGGAAAGGAAGCATTTCTGTAGCCCTGAGCTTGCAGTTGGTGAAATTCAACCTCTTAGCTTTCTCATGCCTAGGAGGAAATGGTCTTTTACTTGTCCACATCTGAGGGACCGAGGGCTGGCTGTTGTGCTTAGACGGGGTTGAGAAGGGTGTCCCCGGCAAACTGCCGGTCTGTGAGGAAGATGCAGGCGGACATGTTAGGTTGCCTTGATCCAAAGGTGGTGCTATCGATGTCGGACAGCGCTGAACACCAGCTGGTGTTTCCACCTCCAAAAAAAATGATGACCTGCCAATCACGCTGGCTGTTGCGGGTAAAGAGGTGGCAGGTCTGCGTCCCAAAAGAGGTGTGACTGCTGTCCCCCCAGTCACAGAGGATGAAGAGGCCGCGGATGCACACGATGTGGTAGACGGTGGTTGGCCCGGCCGGCTAGGCCGCATTGTAGGAGTGAGCTTCCCACTGCAACTTATGCTTCATATCCATGTGCCGGTTCATGCATGAAGTACTCAAACTATGTATTTTTTGGCCTTTACTTAGCTTTTGCTGACAAATGTTACAGATAACACGAGTTGGGTCATCTTTATCGATCTGAAAAAATGTCCAGGCTATGCAAGGCTTAGCACCCATGCGACCTGAAGAGCCACCACGACTTGTGGTCAGATGCAGAGTTGTGTTTGAGGATGCAGTTGTTGACGTGCTTCCAGTACTACGTCTCTGTCCAGGAAGGCGCAACCTGACCTCGTCGTCACTAGCATCCTCCTCCACCTCCTCTGCTGACCTCATCTCTTGGCTGACTGTGGGTTGACAGTAAGTGGGATCTCCAACCTCATCATCATCACCCTGTGTGTTATCACACCCGTCGTCCTCAGAGCCAACCTCTTCTTGCCCTGACAAAAAACTCAAGTTGTCGCTCCAATTAGGTATTTGAGTCTCATCATCGTCTTCCTCATTGTCTCCACCAACAGGAGTTACAGTTTGGGAACGAGGGTGTACATTATGGTCAGAACCTTCTGCGTCTGGTCCTGGATCCGACTCATAAAGATTCTGGGCATCAGTGCAGATCATTTCCTCGTCTGGATTCACAGAAGCTCTGGAGCCGACCTCTGATTCCCAGGCTATAGTATGAGTAAACAGCTCTGCAGACTGAACCATCTGTTCTACCCCATACTCAGACGGGCAGCTGGAGACTTGGGAGCTGTGAGCAAGCAAGTGCGATTGGGGTGACACCTCTGAGGACTGGAGTATTTGTGATGTTGAAGTTGAGGTGGAGGAGAGCCCACTTAAAGGAGCACTTGATATCCGTTGAAGCACCTGCTGTTTTTGTGCCTCATCTGGAATTTGTAGCGATTGGCGTGGCCGTAAGAAAGGGATCTTATCACATTGTCCGCTAAAAGAAGTAGACATCTTAGTTTGGCTGGAAGATGGTCTTTCTTCTGCAGATGTTACTGTTGCTTTAACACCTACCCCACGGACACAACCTTTTTTTCCCTTCCAAACACGCCTATTCCCCTTTCCACCAGCAGCAGGCCTTTTTACACTCATTTTGGTGGTTAACTAATTTACAACTCTGGAGTTGTTTGCACAAAAAACAATGGATGGGAACCGAGCAGAGCTGAGTGGCCAAACTGTGGTATTAGCCCAAAAGTATTGGCTGGGTTTGATGCAGAAAAAAATTATATTGAATTTGCAACCTGATGGAGGTTAGTATAGATGGACTAATAGAACAAGTCCCACACACTGCTAGAAGCCGAAATAGTTTTTCAGAGCTAGATGCAGAAAAAAATTATATTGAATTTGCAACCTGATGGAGGTTAGTATAGATGGAATAATAGAACAAGTCCCACACACTGCCAGAAGCCGAAATATATTTTCAGAGCTAGATGCAGAAAAAAATTATATTGAATTTGCAACCTGATGGAGGTTAGTATAGATGGACTAATAGAACAAGTCCACACACTGCTAGAAGCCGAAATATTATTTCAGAGATAGATGCAGAAAAAAATTATATTGAATTTGCAACCTGATGGAGGTTAGTATAGATGGACTAATAGAATGATGCTATGCCCAAAAATTTTTACTTCACTAGGTGCAGTAAAAAAAAATTGTATTCTATACACAGGTGGTGTAGCTTGCAACACAGATAGGCTTCTCCACTGACTAACACACACTGCAAGAGGACAAAAACGATTAGCTTTGCTAGATTTAGCCAAATGCTGTTAAAAAAACTTGCACAGCACTGGCACAGACCTGCCTTGCAAAAAATGATTGGAACTGATGTAACCTAGCCCTGAAAAGGACTGCAATTACAATTAGTCTTTACTCCCAACCTATCTATTTAAGAGCACAGACCTGCCTAATAAAAGTGATAGGAACTGATGTAACCTAGCCCTGAAAAGGACTGCAATTACAATTAGTCTTTACTCCCAACCTATCTATTTAAGAGCACAGACCTGCCTGATAAAAGTCGTAGGAAATGATGTAACCTAGTCCTTAAAAGGATTGCAATCACAACTATTCCCTACTCCCAAGCTATCTGTAGATTTGTGCAAAAATTGGCTTGAAATTAACAAAGTATAGCGCACACAGCAACAGCGGTACCGTCTAACACGCAGCTGCAGCAGTGAGAAAATGGTGGCGACGGGGAAAATGGCTGGGTCTTATAGGGCAAGGACATGTGACATACACTGCCAATAACACATGCCCTTGCTTGTGTGAAAAAAAACAGTTCGCTCCGTGTGTGCGCTGCTGATAGGCTGACAGATTGCACCTCCCCACTGTAAATGCGGGAAAGAGAAAAAAAAATGGAGATCTTCATTATTCCTGCAGAGATCCATCCCCTGCCCCTCCCCCCGCCCCGCTGTACACTCAAACTGCGTATTAACATTAATTTTCAGCATTACTGAGAAAAAATCCAGTTATGATTTTGGTGCATGAACAGTTATCGAACATAACCTCGAACAGCTGAATTTTTTTCAAATCGTTCGTGTTCGCCGAACGGCTCGAACACCGCCCAAAACAGCTCGAATTTGACATTGGCGAACAGTTCGAGTCAAACACCGCTCATCTCTAATAATAATAAAAAAACTGCAGAAGTTTGATATTGCTGTAATCATACTGACGTGGATCGTAAGGTAATTTTTACTGCAACATGAAAGCTGTAAAAACTAAACCTTAAAAACAATGTTGGAATTGTGCAGGTTTATTTTTGCATTTTCATTTCACTTAGGATTTTTTCCCCTGGGTTTACAATACATTGTATGGTCAAATGATTGATGTCATTACCATAAAAAAAAATCCTGCAAAAAAACAAGCCCTCATACGGCTATGTGGATTGAAAAAAAAAATGATGGCTTTTGGATAAAAGGGAGGAAAAAAAACACAAAAAAGGAAAATGGTTGTATCAGGAATGGGATTACAAGGGATTTCTAGCGTGATTAGAAAAGCCTGCAGTCACTTTGTGTGTGAACACGGACTGACGACTGGCGACAATGTGCAATGCGCACACTGTCACCATTCTCCTGTATTGCCAGCACCAGAGGGTGGACAACTGACCACCATTTATATACTTCTCTCATGTCCCCACTAGATTCTCTTTGGCTTTTCTCAATGCTTTTTTTATTGTTCTGCTCAGAAAATCCCTTTAATAAGAAGCTAGTTGCAAAGTTGTTTTTTTACAAACACTTTGCAATTTATCCATAAAAGAATTAGAGAATAACATTTTAATGGATGAATCAGAACCACCAGTGAGTCAGGTCTTAGGGGGCTGTGTCTATACCCCTGCACTGTCTGCCATATTATATCAGCATACTGCTGTAGGAAGCCATTATGGCAGCACTCAGAGATGAGAGGACAGCCCCCCTCACAAGTGTCATTATACAGTATCCTCCCCCCCTGTAATACAGCCTGGAACTGGGAGGGCGTCCTCACAACAGCACCGACGAGCACCGTGGAGGAGAGACAGAAGGGTTTCCCCTCACAACTCCTCAGAACTGCTCAGGAGAAATCCGTTAAGTCTGTGATTAGAACTGCTCAGGAGAAATCCGTTATGTCTGTGATTAGACCTGCTTAGGAGAAATTGGTTATGTCGGTGATTGGAACTGCGCAGGAGAAAGCCGTCATGTCAGGGATTAGAACAGCAGAATTCCACTGCAACTGCCGGGGACTATATACACTGTGGGCACTATCGGCGGGAAAGCACAAGGCTCCGCCCACTCACAGAAAATGTCGGGAAGAGCGAAAGCTAAATGGTGCCACTGCGCCTCATCATTTATTATATAAAGAAATGAGCTACAAACCCGATATATTATGGAAATAGCTACGTTCTACTAATGTTCAGTACTTTTATGCTTAATGGCTGGCTTTAATTATTGCACTTATACAGAAAAGGTGGAAATGAATGTGCAGTGTTCTTGACTAGTGTTGAGCGAGCATGCTCGACACTGCTTGGTACTCGCACGAGCATCACGCTACTCAGGATGTTCGGCGAGCACTGAGCATTTACGGGTTACTCGGGCGGGAACACGGGTCTCCGCCCTGCATGTTTGGCGCTCTTTACAGAGCCAATGAACATGCAGGAATTGTCAGCCAGTCACTGTAATGCCGCAGCCATGTTGTTTGTGGGCATTACAGTGATTGGTTGGCCGCACAGCGTCACCTCGAGTATTTAAAACCGGGCGCCGCCATCTTGGACACAGTCGCACCGGATTAGACAGTGTAGGGACAGCGCTGCTGAGTTAGGGAGAGACTTATCCTGCGAAACAGTTAGTGTAGGGTCTGTAAAGGCTGCCAGATCAAACAAACAGTCCTTCTCAGGACTAATATCCATCCCAGATATCAGGCAGACAGGCAGGCAGTATAGGAGACGCAGTGGGGTTATACCAGCAAACGCTGCATTACAGTCCTGTGTGCTCCTGTTTCTGAAATTGCTGGACTTAGCTCCAGGTCTCGGGGGCAAGGAAAAATCCTTTTTTTTCATCTAAATCCTCTTTTTTTTTTCCTCCTTCACACTGTACAAATACCCGATTTATTAACCTATGGGTCCCACCCCCCCAAAAAAAAAAGTATGTCTCTGATTTTTCAGACACAAATATATCTGTTGAAAATAGTCTGGTATAGGCCACAGAAACAGAAATGTGGTTTTGCAGTTCCACGGGGGAAGTCTCTGTATTATCCAGTTTTGTGCCTTTTTTTGTGTTTTTTTTGTAAAAAACAGTTTGAGTGTGTGGCTCACTGTTCAGCCGTAAATTTATATATATTTAAAAAAGTCTGGTATACACCAGTAAAATATAACTGTGGTTTTGCTGTTCCATGGTAAAAAATCTCTATTATTCTGCTTTTGGCATTTTTTGCCGTAAAAAATAAATAATATTGTCTCCTGATTGTTCAGACACAAATATATCTGTTGAAAAGTCTGGAATACCCCAGTAAATTATAACTGTGGTTTTGCTGTTCCACGGTAAAAAATCTCTATTATCCTGCTTTTGCCATTTTTTGCAGTAAAAAAAAAATAATAGTGTCTCCTGATTGTTCAGACACAAATATATCTGTTGAAAATAGTCTGGAGTAGGCCCGAGAAATACAAGTGTGGTTTTGCAGTTCCACCGGTCAAATCTCTGGATTATCCTGCTTTTCGCAATTTTTGGCCATAAAAAATAAATAATAGTGTCTCCTGATTGTTCAGACACAAATATATCTGTTGAAAATAGTCTGGTATGCACCAGTAAATTATAACTGTGGTTTTGCTGTTCCACGGTAAAAAATCTCAGTGTGAACAGGTTATTAATTGGATAGCAGATAATACTTCCAGTTACCTGGGCACCACCACCTCCGGCCTGTCTTCCTCACGGTTGACTCTTAGTAGCCATGAGTCTCAACCGCATACTCCTCCTCACCCTGATGCTCCTTCCTCCCACCATGCCGAGTGTCATCAGACAGCAACTGATCCCACACTTGGACACTCTGAAGAGCTGTTCACTTGTCCATTTCCAGAGTTGTGCCCCTCGCCTGCTCCGCTTGAAGTGGTGGAAGAGGAGATCCCATGTAGCGATGCCCAAATATTTGAACAGCCACAGCCACAGGAAGTCGATGCTGGCAATTTGTCACAGAAGGCGGGTAACCATTCCCCGTAACACCAACACGAGGGACGTTGCCAGTACAAGCCGTAGGTCTTCCAGAGTCAGGAATTTTTTTAAAGACTCTGCTGATAACCCCAAAAAGGCCATTTGTACCACCTGCCATGCCAGCATCAGCAGGGGTGACAAAACTACCAGCCTGACCACCACCAGCATGATCAGGCACATGGCAGCAAAGCACCCGACTTTGTGGGGTGAACCCCAGGGTCCACGACCAGTGTCAGCGGGTGTCACCACTGCTTCTTCCACTGTTTTGCATGCAATAGAACCCCCTGTTGTGTGTGCAAGGCAATCCCCTCTCCATACTGCATGCGAAGATGCCCCCTCCTCTCAGTCTTCACTTGTTATGGCAGTTTCTCAAGAAACAGCATCAACGTCCACATCCCACCGCAGCGTTCAATTTTCCATATCCCAGACCTTTGAACAAAAGCAGAAATTCGCAGCTAAAGTCCCACAGGCCACAGTCCTGAATTCGCACATTTCACGACTGCTTGCGTTGGAAATGCTGCCTTTTAGGCTGGCGGAGACGGAATCCTTCCGCAACCTTATGGCGGTGGCCGTCCCTCGGTACTTGGTCCCCAGCCGACACTATTTTGCCCGGTGTGCCATCCCCGCACTACACAAGCACGTGTCCCAAAACATCTGCCGTGCCCTCAACAACGCAGTTACTGGGAGAGCCCACCTGACAACGGACACGTGGACAAGTGCTTGTGGCCAGGGATGGTATATCTCCCTGATGGCACACTGGGTAAACATAATGGAAGCTGGGACCCAGTCGGACCTTCGGACGGAACACATCCTCCCCACACCGAGGTTTGCGGGCCCTATGTCAGTCAGAGTTGCCCCCACACTGTACAGCTCTTGTGCATCCTCCTCCTCCTCCTCATGTTTAGCCTCAGATATCAACACATCAGTTACAAGCTGGAAGCACTGCAGTACTGCCTCCGCCAAGTAGCAACAGGCTGTGCTGAAACTCATAAGCTTAGGTGAGAAACCTCACACTGCTTGTGAGTTGTAGACAGCTGTGAAAGTGTTAGAACCTTGCTCTTAGGTTTTTTCCTTTGCTGGTCACATGACCTTGTTGGCCTATTTAATCCTGCTCCGCCCTTCTGGCTTTGCTGGACTCCATTGTTTAACTACTTTCTAGCTAGCCTGTGCTCTGTATCTAACTCTGTTAGTTTGCTTGGTCTACAGACCTCTATGTTCTATATATTTTGTTTGTTCGTCTGTCTGCTACTATTTCTGTTAGGAGGTGTCCCATTTTCCTCCCAGTCCTTAGTACTTGTAGGGATTCCTTCCCCACATCTATAGGTCTCCGTACAGACTAGCTTAGGACTTTAGCAGGTCTGATCGCAGGATCAGGTCCCCTGTTACATCGTAGGGATTAAGCTGAGTTCTATCGTAGGGACAGATCTCCTCTCTTTCCTTAGCTCTGGTAGCAGAACATAACAGTAAGTCCAGCCCAGCAAATGCTCTAAGGAAAGATTTTTTCTGTTCCATCATGGTGTCGGTTCTGGATTTGGCTAAACACCTGCAGGGACTCTCTTTGGAGGTGACTGAGCTCCGTCAACACGTGAGTAACTGTCCTGGAGCACATTTCTTGGAGCCTAAGGTACGTTTGCCGGATTTATTTTTTGGTGAACACCGAGAATTTTTTTCATTTAAAAATGCTTGCTTATTGTATTTTCGTTTGAGACCCAAGTCCTCTGGGGATGATTCCCAGCGCATAGGGTTTATAATGTCACTTTTGCGCAAAGAGCCTCAGGAGTGGGCCTTTTCTTTGCAACCTAGTGATACATGCTTCAGTTCAGTGGATAGTTTTTTTTCTGCCTTGGGACTATTATATGATGATCCTGACCGTGTCTCATCAGCTGAGACTGAGTTAAGACGTTTGAGACAGGGATCAGGTAATGTGGAAAAATATTGTACTCATTTCCGTCGATGGTCTACTCAAACAGGGTGGAAGGATTCTGCTCTGAAAAGTCTATTTCTTGCTGGGCTCAGTGAAAGGGTTAAAGACCTGCTAATTGCTTATCCTACACCTGAAGATTTGCAACAGGCTATGCAATTAGCTATGCGGGTGGATAGGAGACTGCGTGCAAGGGTTAATGAGAGCAAATCCTCTGCTATGTCAGTTTCTGGTTATGAGAATGTGTGTACTAACAGTGGTGAATCGATGGAGATTGGAGCGATGGCACCTCGCTCTCAAGAAAAAGATCGCAGATTTTCTGAAGGCTTGTGTTTCTATTGCGGAAAATCTGGTCATTTAATTAAAGACTGTGAGCTTCGTATCAAGAAAGAAAAAAAAATGGTCAGTCATGCCCGTATTGCCTGTTTAAATTCCAAGGGTGTATTTTTAGCTGCTTCCACGATTGCTCAGGAAAAATTAATGGAATTTCGGGTGTTTGTTGATTGTGGGTCTACTCTGAATGTTATTGATGGGGGATTCTTGGAAAGACTCAATTTAAAACCCGAACCTTAATCATCCCCCATTGCTGTGGTTTCTGTGGATGGTTCCCCTTTGAAGAATATTACTCTCAAGGTCTGTGAATTTCCTCTCACTATTAATGGTGTTCACCATGAGAAATTGGATTTGGTAGTGTTGAATAACTTGCCTTCTCCAGTAATATTGGGATTGCCCTGGTTAAAATTTCACAATCCTGTACTGGATTGGTCTACCAGTGAAATTAAATCCTGGAGCCGTAAATGTTATGACAAGTGTTGTAAGGGGCGTATTGCAGCTTTGGATAGGGGAGAATTGCCTGTTCCTATTCAGGATTTTTGGAGAGTTTTTTCTGAGAAGGAATCGCAGGTTTTGCCTCCCCATAGAGACTATGATTGTTCTATTGAATTTGTCCCTGGAGCGACTCTTCCTAAAAGTCGTTTATTTAACCTTACTATTCCTGAGAGAAAGGCTTTGGAGGAATACATACAGACAAGCTTGGCCGCCGGTCACATTAGGCCCTCTAAGTCTCCTGTGGCGGTTGGATTTTTTTTTGTAAAAAAAAAGGACGGCGGTTTACGTCCTTGTCTGGATTTTCGTGAGATTAACAAAATTACTGTACGCAATCCTTACCCACTGCCATTGATTCCTGATCTGTTTAACCAGTTAATGGGGGCCAAGTGGTTCTCTAAAATCGACCTTAAGGGGGCATACAATCTGTTGCGCATGAAGGAGGGTGACGAATGGAAGACTGCTTTTAACACTCCTGTGGGTCATTTTGAGAATCTGGTTATGCCTTTTGGTCTTACTAATGCTCCTGCATTTTTTCAGAATCTTATTAATGACATCCTTAGACCTTTGATCGGCAAAAATGTGGTTGTGTATTTGGATGACATTTTGATTTATTCGCCGGATCTGGAGTCTCATTGGCGGAGCGTACGTGAGGTATTACAGTTATTGATGGACAATTCGCTTTTTGCTAAGCTGGAGAAATGTGAGTTCGCTGTACAGAGAATTAGTTTTTTGGGCTACATTATCTCCAGCGAAGGTTTTGAGATGGACCCGGTTAAAGTTCAAGCTGTACAGGAATGGCCTAGGCCTATTGGTTTGAAATCGATACAGAGGTTTTTGGGTTTCGCCAATTATTACAGAAAATTCATAAAAAATTTTTCTAGTATTGTGAAACCTCTGACCGATCTCACCAGGAAAGATGCTGATGCGGTTCAGTGGTCTTCTGAGGCCATTGAAGCTTTTGTGTATCTCAAGGAGAGGTTCACCTCTGCTCCCATCCTTATGCAGCCTGATGTGACTAAGCCGTTTTTGGTTGAGGTTGATGCTTCCTCTGTGGGGGTTGGCGCAGTATTGTCTCAGGATAACGGGGATGGATTACATCCCTGTGCCTTTTTTTCAAAAAAATTTTCGGAGACTGAACTGAATTACGATATTGGTAATTGGGAATTATTGGCTATTAAACTCGCATTTGAACACTGGCGCCACTTCTTGGAAGGTGCGGAATTTCCCGTTCAGGTTCTTACGGATCATAAAAATCTGATATATCTTGATGCTGCCAAGCGCCTGAATGCCCGTCAGGCTAGGTGGGCACTGTTTTTCTCGCGGTTTAATTTCTCCGTTACTTACATCCCTGGTACTAAGAATGTTAAGGCGGATGCCTTGTCTCGCAGTTTTTCTCCGATAGTCGGTGCTGAGAAAGAGGAGAACATTTTACAAGAAGGTGTTGTGATAGCTGCTTTGGACTCCGTTTTGGAAGATGAGATTCTTAAAGCACAGGAGAATGCCCCATCTAACACTCCTCATGGGAGGTTGTTTGTGCCTGGGACCTTTAGGAGAGATTTGTTTGTTGAGTGTCACGAATCTCGGTTGGCAGGTCATCCCGGAATCTCTGAGACCAAGAGACTGGTGGGTCGCAGTTTTTGGTGGCCTGGATGGCAGAAGGAAGTCATTAAGTGGGTGCGCCAATGTACTATATGTGCTAGATCTAAGTCCTCACATACTCCTGCTGCGGGGTTGCTTTGTCCTTTGGAGGTTCCCAGTGCTCCTTGGACACATTTGGCTATGGACTTTATAACTGACCTTCCCCCCTCTGAGGGTTTTACTGTCATCTGGGTGGTCGTGGACCGTTTTAGCAAGATGTGTCACTTGGTTCCCTTCGTCAAACTGCCCTGCGCTAAAACTCTCGCTAAGGCCTTTGTCAAGGAAATTGTCAGACTTCATGGCGTTCCTACTGGCATTGTTTCTGATAGAGGTCCTCAGTTCGTGGCTCGTTTTTGGCGTGCCTTTTGTGACAGGTTGGGAGTTCATTTGTCGTTCTCGTCAGGATATCATCCTGAATCTAATGGCCAGACAGAAAGGAAAAACCAGGATGTTGAGCAGTTCTTGCGTTGTTTTGTGGCAGACAATCAAGAGGGGTGGTCTGAGTTTCTGCCACTTGCTGAATTTGCTCTGAACAATCATACATCTTCTTCTGCTGGTTGTTCGCCTTTTTTTTGTTGTTCTGGGAGACATCCGTCGTTTGGGTCGTTCTCCAAGTTGGGATCTGCCATGCCTGAGGAGGAGAATTTTTCCGGTGATTTGGAGAGAGTTTGGACGGATGTGCGTGGTAATCTTCAGGAGGCCAACAGAAAATCTAAAGACTACTTTGATAGGAAACGACAGGAGGTTATGTTCGCTGTTGGTGACATGGTTTGGTTGTCCTCTAGGAATCTGCGGTTGAGGATTCCTTCTAAGAAATTGGGTCCCAAGTTTGTAGGGCCCTTTAAGGTGCTTCAGGTTGTCAACCAATCTGCTGTTAGGTTGGAGGTTCCTACCTCCTGGAGAATTAATCCAGTATTTCATGTCTCTCTGTTGAAAAAAGCTGTTGTATCGGATTGTGACGCCTCTGCCTCTGTTCCCCCGGTGGTGGAGGACGGGGAATATGAAATTTCTCGCATCCTTACCTCTAGACGGTATAGAGGTAGTTTGCAGTATCTTGTGGCCTGAAAAGGTTTCGGACCCGAGGATAACTCTTGGGTGAGGTCGGATGATATTTCCGCGTCCAGACTTATCAGAGCGTTTCACAGGAGATTTCCTGATAAGCCTGGTCCTAGGGGATCCGGAGGATCCTCTTAGAAGGGGGGGTACTGTTAGAACCTTGCTCTTAGGTTTTTTCCTTTGCTGGTCACATGACCTTGTTGGCCTATTTAATCCTGCTCCGCCCTTCTGGCTTTGCTGGACTCCATTGTTTAACTACTTTCTAGCTAGCCTGTGCTCTGTATCTAACTCTGTTAGTTTGCTTGGTCTACGGACCTCTATGTTCTATATATTTTGTTTGTTCGTCTGTCTGCTACTATTTCTGTTAGGAGGTGTCCCATTTTCCTCCCAGTCCTTAGTACTTGTAGGGATTCCTTCCCCACATCTATAGGTCTCCGTACAGACTAGCTTAGGACTTTAGCAGGTCTGATCGCAGGATCAGGTCCCCTGTTACATCGTAGGGATTAAGCTGAGTTCTATCGTAGGGACAGATCTCCTCTCTTTCCTTAGCTCTGGTAGCAGAACATAACAGAAAGAGCAGGCAGATCTGTGGCTGTGACCGCTGAACCTACATCCGGGCATAGTCGTGTGTGACAATGGCTATAACCTGGTGGCGGCTCTGAGGCGAGGCGAGATCACACACGTACCATGCCTGGCTCATGTGCTTAACCTCGTGGTTCAGCGGTTTCTTAAATCGTACCCAGAGTTGCCAGATCTGCTCGTGAAAGTACGCCGCCTGTCAGCTCATTTTCGCAAGTCGGCTACAGCTTCCGCCGCCCTTGCTGTGTTGCAGCAGCATTTGCAGCTTCCGGCACACCGACTGGTGTGTGATGTCCCCACACGTTGGAACTCTACCCTCCACATGTTGCAAAGATTTGTGAGCAGAAGAGAGCAGTTGTGGAGTACCAGCTGCAACAAGGCCGTCGATATTCAGGTCAGACTCCACACATAAGACCTCAGGAGTGGACCTGGATGTCTGACATCTGTACCATCTTGACAAATTTTGAGGAGTCCACCCAGATGGCGAGTAGCAATGATGCCATCATTAGCGTCATCATTCCACTAGTCTGTCTTTTGCAACGCTCTCTGCAGAGAATTAAAGAGGAGGCATTTCAGCAAGAGTAAGATGAGATGGATCAAGAAGCGGTAGCAGTCGATTACACACAGCCCAGCCTCATCTCATCCCAACGTGCATTGGGGGACACTGAGGGAGAGGAGGAGGAGGAGGAGGAGGAAGAAGAACAGAAGTTTGTATCATGCGCTGTAGACGGTAGTACCTGTACAATTGTCATACCGTCTGTTCTGCGTGGGAGGCCTGAGGACAGGGGGGAGGAGGAGGAGGAGGAGAGCATGGTCAGTCATCATCTTGGTGAGGACACGGAAGTCTTGCCCGTTACCAGACTGGCACGCATGGCTGACTTTATGTTACGCTGCCTTAACCATGACCCTCGCGTTGTCAAAATGTTGGGTGACATTCATTACTGGTTGGTGACACTTTTAGACCCCCGCTACAAGAACTTTCACTCTCTTATTCCTGAGGTGGAGAGGTCTACAAAAATGGGGCAGTACCAGAAGGCCCTTGCTGCAGAACTGTTAAAAAAGTTCACATCTGAACACGCTAGCGGCAGAGGTCACAGTTCGTTGACCAACCAAGGCGTACAAGCGAGAGAGAGGCAACTCCAATCCAGCAGAGGCAGGGGAACACTGTCAACGTTCTGGGACAGTTTTCTGAGACCCGCCCAGCTTACAGGCACTGAGGCGCGGGGTACTCTCACAAGGAGTGGAATGTTTCAAAAGATGGTGAGGGAGTACCTTGCCGACCGTACCAGTGTCCTCCGTGATTCCTCTGTGCCTTTTAATTATTGGGTATCCAAGCTGGACACTTGGAATGAACTCGCTCTGTATGCCTTGGAGGTCCTGGCCTGCCCTGCCTCTAGCGTATTATCGGAGCGTGTTTTTAGTGCCGCTGGGGGAATTATAACTGATAAGCGCACTCGCCTGTCAACTGACAATGCTGACAAGCTGACCCTTATCAAATTGAACAAGGGCTGGATTGGGCCAGACTTCTCATCACCAACAAATGACAGCAGAGTAACATAAAGTCAAATCCACTGTGTTTTTTCGGGAGGTGTATTAACATGCATCACTTCACACCCACACATGGGTATACGCTTCCTCATTTTGGCTGTTTTATGTTCTTCTCCTTATCCTCGGCCTCCACGACCACTATACCACCAGGGTGACCGTGGTCCGTGTTGCCATTATTGAAAGTTCCTCTGTCCTTATTTTTGTCAGCTTTTGCTTGGAAGGCATAAGCAAAGACTGTGGGAGATCTACTCCCCAATAATGGGAATAATATTTTTAAGATGCTGTACTGTATGGCTCTTGTAAGGGGCATTGAAAGTTCCTCCATCCTAATTTTTGGCAGCTTTTGCTTGGAAGGCATAAGCAAATACTATGGGAGACCCACTCCCCAATCATGGGAAAAATGTTTGTAATTTGCTGTACTGCATGGCTCTTGTAAGGGGCAATGCAAGTTCCTCCATCCTAATTTTTGGCAGCTTTTGTTGGAAGGCATAAGCAAATACTAAGGGAGACCCACTCCCCAATCATGGGAATAATGTTTGTAATATGCTGTACTGCATGGCTCTTGCAAGGGGCATTGCAAGTTCCTCCGTCCTAATTTTTGGCAGCTTTTGTTTGGAAGGCATAAGCAAAGACTATGGGAGACCCACTCCCCAATAATGGGAATAATGTTTGTAATATGCTGTACTGCATGGCTCTTGTAAGGGGCATTAAAAGCATCTTGTTAAGCTACTGCGACCTCCACCACTTTTCCGAGGGGCATTAAAAGCTTCTTGTTAAGCTACTGGTACCTCCACGTCTCTTCTGAGGGGCATTAAAAGTGTCTTGTTAACCTACTGGGACCTCCACCACTTTTCCGAGGGGCATTAAAAGCATCTTGTTAAGCTACTGGGACCTCCACGTCTCTTCTGAGGGGCATTAAAAGCATGTTGTTATAACACTCTGACCTCCACGTCTCTTCCAAGGGGCATTAAAACTGTCTTGTTATACCACTCTGACCTCCACGTCTCTTCTGAGGGGCATTAAAAGCGTCTTGCTAAGCTATTGCAATGTCCACGTCTCTTCTGAGGGGCATTAAAACCGTCTTGTTATACCACTCTGACCTACACGTCTCTTCTGAGTGGCATTAAAAGCGTGTTGTTATACCACTCTGACCTCCATGTCTCTTCTGAGGGGCATTAAAAGCGTGTTTTTATACCACTCTGATCTCCATGTCTCTTCAGAGGGGCATTAAAAGCATCTTGTTATACCACTCTGACCTCCACGTCTCTTCTGAGTGGCATTAAAAGCATCTTGTTAAGCTACTGCGACCTCCACGTCTCTTCTGATGTTCATTAAAAGCGTGTTGTTATACCACTCTGACCTCCACGTCTCTTCTGAGGGGCATTAAAAGCATCTTGTTAAGCTGCTGTGACGTCCACGTCTCTTCTCTTCTGAGGGGCTTTAAAATCATCTTGTTATACCACTCTGACTTACACATCTCTTCTGAGGGGTGTAACGGGTCTGGGAGGCGGAACCTCTGAGCTACTATACAAGGGGGCGGTCCTTGTAAGGGAGCGGGTGGCGACCAGGCAGGCAGTCACAGCAAGTGACTGGGACAGTCTCTAGAAGAACGGGCAGGAGGTCACGGCAAGTGACCGGGGCAGTCTCTGGATGAACGGGCAGATGGTCACGGCAAGTGACCGGGGCAGTCTCTGGGTGAACGGGCAGATGGTCACGGCAAGTGACCGGGGCAGTCTCTGGGTGAACGGGCAGATGGTCACGGCAAGTGACCAGGGCAGTCTCTGGGTAAAGGGTTGGTACGACCTGTGGCGGCTGATGGTAGACGTGAGCTCCCAGGTGAGCAGGCGAGAGTCTCTGGATAAACGGGTGGTCACAGCATGTGACGGCGGAGCCTCCAGGAAGACCAACAGACAGGCGGCAGATGAGCGCTCCCAGGTGAGCGGGCAGAAGTCTCTGGACAGGCGGGTGGTCACAGCACGTGACGGCAGAGCCTCCAGGTAGGCTAGCAGACAGGCAGCAGATGAGCGCTCCCAGGTGAGCGGGCAGGAGTCACTGGACAGGCAGGTGGTCACAGCACGTGACGGCAGAGCCTCCAGGTAGGCTAGCAGGCAGGTAGCAGATGTGCGCTCCCAGGTGAGCGGCAAGCTGGTCCATAGACAGACTGACAAGAGTTGGAAGGCAGACCGTCGGACCTCAGGCAAGCAGGCAGGTAGTTGATGTGCGCTCCCAGGTGAGCGGGCAAGCTGGTCCTTAGACAGACTGACAGGAGTAGTAAGGCAGACCGTCGGACCTCAGGCTAGCAGGCAGGTAGCAGAATATCAGGCAGGAATAAGACAGCAAGCTGGCAGGAATCTGGCAGGTATCTGGCAGGTAACTGGCAACGGGACCTGAGGGCTGAAGCAGAGTAGTGAACAGTGCAACAACATTGCTCGGGCACCTCCATTTTGGAGGAGGTGCCTTATATATTGTGAAGTCCTCCGGCCATTGGCCGGGGACTCCTTAGGACGGCGCGCGCGGCCCCTTTAAGAGGGAGGGAGAGCGCGCACGCGCGCCCTAAGCACAGTGGCCGGGAAGGAGCACGCGCTGACAGCAGAGCGGGAGGAGGACGCCGGGCACGGAGCAGAGAGGTGAGGGGAACAGCGTCCCTGCCTAGCAGAGGGCAGGGACGCCGGCGCTACAAGGGGCATTAAAAGCATGTTGTTATACCACTCTGACCCCACATCTCTTCTGAGGGGCGTTAAAAGCGTCTTGTTATGCCACTCTGACCTCCACGTCTCTTCTGAGGGGCATTAAAAGCGTCTTGTTATACCACTCTGACCTCCACGTCTCTTCTGAGGGGCATTAAAAGCGTCTTAAAAAGCTACTGCGATCTCCACGTCTCTGCTGAGGGGCATTAAAACCATCTTGTTATACCACTCTGACCTACACGTCTCCTTTGAGGGGCATTAAAAGTGCGTTGTTATACCACTCTGACCTCCACGTCTCTTCTGAGGGGCATTAAAAGCATCTTGTTAGGCTACTGTGAACTCCACGTCTCTTCTGAGGGGCATTAAAACCATCTTGTTATACCACTCTGACCTATACGTGTCTTCTGAGGGGCATTAAAATCATATTGTTAAGCTACTGCCACCTCCACGTCTCTTCTGAGGGGCATTAAAAGTGTGTTGTAATACCACTCTGAACTTCACGTCTCTTCTGAGGGGCATTAAAAGCGTCTTGTTATACCACTCTGACCTCCACGTGTCTTCTGAGGGGCATTAAAAGCATCTTGTTATACCACTCTGACCTAAACATCTCTACTGAGGGGCATTAAAAGCGTGTTGTTATACCACTCTGACCTCCACGTCTCTTCTGAGGGGCATTAAAAGCGTGTTGTTATACCACTCTGACCTCCACGTCTCTTCTGAGGGGCATTAAAAGCGTGTTGTTATACCACTCTGACCTCCATGTCTCTTCTGAGGGGCATTAAAAGCGTCTTGCTAAGCTATTGTGACCTCCACGTCTCTTCTGAGGGGCATTAAAACCGTCTTATTATACGACTCTGACCTCCACGTCTCTTCTGAGGGGCATTAAAAGCGTCTTGTTAAGCTACTGTGACCTCCACGTCTCTTCTGAGGGGCATTAAAACCATGTTATTATACCACTCTGACCTCCACGTCTCTTCTGAGGGGCATTAAAAGCATGTTGTTATACCACTCTTACCTCCACGTCTCTTCTGAGGGGCATTAAAAGCGTGTTGTTATACCACTTTGACCTCCACGTCTCTTCAGAGGGGCATTAAAAGCGTGTTATTATACCACTCTGACCTCCACGTCTCTTCTGAGGGGCATTAAAAGCGTGTTGTTATACCACTCTGACCTCGACGTCTCTTCTGAGGGGCATTAAAACGGTCTTGTTAAGCTACTGGGACCTCCACGACTCTTCGCACAGGCATTGTATTTCCTCATAATTTTTGGCAGCTTTTGCTTGGAAGGCATAAGCAAATAATATGGGAGACCCACTCCCCAATAATGGGAATAATGTTTGTAATATGCTGTACTGCATGGCTCTTGTGAAAGTATTGCAAGTTCCTACGTCCTAATTTTTGGCAGCTTTTGCTTGGAAGGCATAAGCAAAGACTATGGGAGACCCACTTCCCAATAATGGGAATAATGTTTGTAATATGCTGTACTGCATGGCTCTTGTAAGGGTATTGCAAGTATCTACGTCCTAATTTTTGGCACCTTTTGCTTGGAAGACATAAGCAAAGACTATTGGAGACCCACTTCCCAATAATGGGAATAATGTTTGTAATATGCTGTACTGTATGGCTCTTGTAAGGGGCATTAAAACCATCTTGTTAAGCTTCTGCGACCTCCACGTTTCTTCTGAGGGGCATTAAAAGCGTCTTGTTAAGCTACTGGGACCTCCACGTCTCTTCTGAGGGGCATTAAAAGCGTGTTGTTATACCACTCTGACCTCCACGTCTCTTCCAAGGGGCATTAAAAGCGTGTCGTTATACCACTCTGACCTCCACGTCTCTTCCAAGGGGCATTACAACCGTCTTGTTATACCACTCTGACCTCCACGTCTCTACCGAGGGGCATTGAAATGTTGTTTTTAATTACCTCTAACCTCCACGACTCTTCCAACAGGCATTGCATTTCCTCCTAATTTTAGTCAGCTTTTGCTTTTCAATGCAAAGGTGAAAACTAAGGGAGACCCACTCCCCAATAATGGGTAGAAGGTTTTTAGTACGCTGTAATCCACGTCTGTTTCAAGGGGCATTGCAGTTCCTCATAATTTTTGGAAAGCCTTCCATTCACTGCTTAGGCCAACAGTGTACAGGAGACCCAGTTGCTATAATTGGAAAAAACGGTGATATTGATGTGAATGGTCCCTGTTCCTCCTGCTCTTTCTCCTTTGCCACCACCTCATCCATCATTTATCAATTGAAGCTTTGTTTTAACAGGAGTCATAGAACTGGGAGAGTAGCAGGAAAACATCCAGCAATCCTCGTAGGAGGTAGGATATGCGCCAAAACGCTGACCACCTAAGCCTAGCCGCTACTACATACATGTGCTTGCATTCCAAGAAAACAAAGCAGATGCTGACTTCTATCATCATCATGCTCCTCACCTTGGCACTTTCAACTCCCCTGATGGAAAAGCAAGGGCGCACCGGAGGAGTCTGGTTCTCTGGTGGGCTCGTCCAATGCTGCCCTAAAGCAGGCCAGTTTAAGAAAAGTGTGTGGGTCGGTAACAGGAGAAATCGGGGCAGCTGGGGACCGAGTGTGGACACCAGGCCTCCCCCTGGCGGCTGGGGACCTAGCGTGGACACCCGGCCGCCGGGCGGCTGGGGACTGAGTATGGATAAAAGGGCCCCCAATGCAGCCATGACATGGTGGGCGGCATCTGCCTCCACATGCCTAAAAGGTCCAATTTCAAGTGCAAGCAAGCTAGCAGTATGGTATTGCAGCCTGGGGGTGGGTGGGTGGCAGGTTGCACACTTACGCTTGCATTCCAACAAAACAAAGCAGATGCTAACTTCTATCATCATCATCATGCTCCTCACCTTGGCACTCTCAACTGCCCTGATGGAGAAGCCAGGGCCCACCGGAGGAGTCTGGTTCTCTGGTGGGCTCGTCCAATGCTGCCCTAAAGTAGGCCGGGCTAAGAAAAGTCTGTGGGGATGTTCAGCGGAGAAATCTGGGTGGATGGGGACCGTTTATGGACACCCGGCTGCCCCCAGACGGCTGGGGACCGTGTGTGGACACCCGGCAACGGGGCGGCTGGGGACCGTGTGTGGACACCCGGCCGCCCCCTGGCGGCTGGGGACCTAGCGTGGACACCCGGCCGCCAGGCGGCTGGGGACTGAGTATGGATACCTCGCTGCCAAAGCAGCCATGAGGTAGTTGCCAGCTTCGGCCTCCTCAAAACTAAAAGGCCCCATTTCAAGTGCAAGCTAGCAGTATGGTATTGCAGCCTGTGGGTGGGTTGGTGGTTTGCTGGCTGCATATTTGCGCTTTCATTGCAAGGAATGGGGGAGGTACAATTGAACACTGCCCTGTGACAAGGATTTGAACGGGGATAGTTGCAAGTCTGCATCTTCTGATGCGGCAAGGATCACTTCTGATGGGCACACTTTTAGGCAGTGACCTGGGAGTCAGAGATGCTTCAAGGGGTCTTCCCCATACTGTCCCCATGTCTTTTCCACACTGTATGCTTGTGTCACACAGCACATGGCCAGATAAGGTTGTAAAATGTTAAAATGACATTTCCCGGTGAATGCTTTTGTCACAGTTGAAAGCAATACAAAAGTGCAAAAACGCATAAAAAATGCTACTTGTGAACATAGCCCAAGGTGTGGAGGAGTATTTTTGTTTTTGGTTATTTATTTTACCTTATACACAAGTCTTTACCCTGGAAAAGAAATTCCTTAACATATTTCACAGGAAAAAAGTTTCACTTTAGTTTTTGAACGTTTTATTATGAGCCTCTAAAAGTGGCTTAATACCTCTGACCACGTTGTTGACAACAGTGACCTGGGGGTCAGAAATGCTTCCTGGGGCGATCCCCATGCTGTCCCCATGTCATTTGAGCACTGTCACTATCGTTTTGGGCACTTGTTAGGCTTTTAAAAGACTGCCGGTGGTGCCGCCGCAAAAATGCTCGGGTCTCCCATAGACTAACATTGGGCTCGTTGCTCGGGTCGAGCACTCGAGTTTCACGGCGAGCTTGGCCCGAGCTTCGAGCACCCGAGCATTTTAGTGCTCGCTCAACACTACTCTTGACACATAGTGCATGCTAAATTTAGTAAGATTAGTAATAGCTACTGTAAAAAAATAAGAGTTGGGCCATGTATTTGTTTAGCCCATTTCATGCTGCGTTATGTGTAATATAATGAGAGTCGCCCCATTTTTAAAATTTCTATAATGCATCATGTGTGAATAAAACATGTCAGAAGTCACTCCGTTTGGCATAAGTGCAGATTAGCAAAGTTCCTTCTCTGCCTCCTTGTCTCTGGAGAGGTCACTGTGCGGCTGGAAATTGTGGAATTTAGGTCACTTTTACCTGACAGGATTTTGGTCATTAGTGTTTAGATCTAGCATGTAACTCCCTTTCCAGACCAGGTGATCTTTTGTTTGCGCTTTTGCTTTTTTCTTCTCTTCCAAGAGTCATATTTTTTAAAATTTTCAAGTAATTTGAAGAAAATACAATTCTGCCATTGTTTTTAAAATTTTGTTTGTAGAGCATTTAGTGTGATAAAAAATACCTGGAAACATGATTCTCCAGATCTGAACGATTACTGCAATAACGATTTTGTAATTTTACTTGTTATTCACTGGTATGACAGAAGCATGTTCTGTTAGATTGCCTGACATTGTAAGACTGGGGCTAGTTACACTGTGACTTTGGCCGAGACCCAGGTCAGACAGCCAGAGATCACTATGTGCCGTTACTACAGTACATCACAGTGTAATGCAGGTGAATGGGATTGCATTGCAATGCCTAGGATACCACAAGGAGCAAGTCACACAAAGGCTGACTGAGGGTGTGTGCAGACGATCCAGAGCCACTGCGGGTTTGACGCTGCGGACTTATGCAACATCAAACCTGCAGCGGCCAGCTGTTATAGCATAGTGGATGGGATTTGTACAAATCCCATGTCCACTATGTGTCTCTGTGCACCAGCGGAAACTGACATGCGGCGCGTGCTTCCAGACCGCAGCATGGCAATTTCTCCTGTGGGTCCACATGTGGACTTTCCCCATAGACCTAATCTCTGAGGAAAGTCCATAGGTAAAAGAAAAAAAGAAGGCGGAGCTCATTTGCATAGTAGCTCCTCTGCAATGCCGGGGCCGCAGGCTGGGAGATACGTCTGCACATACCCTTAGACTTCACTGTATTCAATGTCATTTCATTTTGCTGCGATGTAGTGTGGCACCCCTGAGGATTTAGTCGCCACAGATGTACTGCACCTCACCCAGAGTTGTGGCATCTCCTTCTCTCAGGTAAGGATGGAGTAATGCCCGGGACCCTAACACCTGCACTCAACACTACACTACTCCACGCCGGCTGGAAGGGCATTATGCACTTCTTTTGCTGCCCCGTGCCTGGCTGGAGTGGGGGGAACCAAAAGTGAGGGGGAACCAAATAGTGAGTGTGGGTGGAGGACGTAGCCCAGGGGACTACTTGTAGAAGATACATATATATAGGGAAGCCATCTTAGAGAAGTCAGTCAGAGGAGGAGAAGTGAAAGGAGCAGGGGCTCTGCAGGAGCTCTGCTCGGGAGGCAGGCTCGGCCTGTCATGCCCTAGGATGAGAGAGGAGTGGGAGCAAGGGAGGAAGGCTCCAGGAACTGATGGGATCCCAGGGGTTGCAGTGAGTGCAGTACGGCACCCGTACACCCAAATCTGCCAGGCGTCAGAGGGATCAGGCCACAAGAAGGGAACCGGTCCCTGGAATAGTAGAGTTACTTTAGGTCTCAGCTAGAAAACCAGAGGCTTCTGCACTTTAAAGGTGCAGTTGCCACAGCCGTACCTAAGCCGCCGAGAAGGGCACCAAGCAAGGTCTGGAGCTTCAAGTTGCCCAGAAGGATCTCAAAGTACCCGATTGGGACTTTGTGTGGTGGGGAGAAGGGCAGGAGGGAGAATGCCCAGTGCGGGAAGTCAGCTAAGAAAGGAACATACAGAAAGGGGTCCCGTTAAGTGCTCTTGAGATACTTGAGGGAGTGCTGAACCCCTGCCTGGTAAACGCAGCACGACGTGGGAGTCTGTCAGCTGTAAAGTGCTACCTGAAGAACCAAAAGAACTGTGAGTAAACTCAGATGACTGCTCCCCACTGTTTCTGTCAGTTATTTCTACCACACTCCTGCACTACAACGCCCAGCATCACCATCTGCACCTACACTGCCCTGGAGCTGTGCTCTGCCTGTGGCGAGCCACACAAACCCAGCTGCCCTAACATCTGCTCCAGGGGTCCGCAGCAGCGCCGGTACCCATTACCGGGAACCACAGGTGGCGTCACGAGACAAAAACTGTTTTTCATCCCTTCAAGTAACAAACCCCTTTTTAAAGAGTGACCCCAGGGTACGGGTCCGGGAGCCGACCGCCGTGACATCCGCCCCAGAAGAACGGGTGCCATTATGTGCGTACTCAATGACAACGGGGAATCACCTCCCATCGTGGGCCGGGTCCCAGAGTGGCGCCAAAAGCAAGGTCCGCCCCAAGCAACAGTGACCTTGTATGTAGATGTGTCTATCAAAATGAAGGGGCTGCCCCTTGGAGTGACCGGCCACAGGCTGCCATGGAACCGCCCCCGAAATGGGTGAGGGGGAGGAGAGAAGCAGTGGAGACAGGGTGCGGTCTTAACCAGTCTAGACAGACCGCACCCGGCAGCCAAAATGGACTGAAGCCAGGACCGAGCCTCCGCCCCTGGCCAACAGCAACAAGCGACCCCCCTCACCCTGGAGGGAGTGATATCCAAACTGTCCCCGGGGGACGCCGAGTTCCTCCAAGCCAAAGTGCAGGAGATGAGCCAGCAAGTGGAGGAGGCCCAGCAGGCAGCAGTTGCAAGGTGGAAAAAGGAGCTGCTAGCGAAGATCGCAGCCAGGCGGCAGCCAGCTCTGCGTGTCACCAGCGGCACCCCAGCCCTGGCGGAGTCTGATGAGCACCAGGAGGCTGCGTGCAGCACAGGAGCAGGCAGGAGAAGTTCCCCTGTCCCGGGTGCTGAAAGTGCTGGCCTGCTCCAGGGCCTCCTGCAGAACCCTCCATCCCCGGCCGCATACGCCCTAGAGCAGCTTCTGAGCCCGGAACCTCCAACCCCGGGCGCCAACTCCGCAGACTTGCTGCTCGGCTCCCTCCCAGAACCACCAGCGCCGACACCCGAGTGGGTGTACGGAGCCCTCTCATTTGACTGGTCCGCCAAATATGAGGACAAGCAAGAACCCCCTCTAATCCCTGCACCAGCACCCCTGGCTGCCCGCCAAACAGGAGAACAATTTAGGTGGGACAACCGGGAGGGGGACCTTATGGGGTTCCCGCAGGAGACTCAGGCCCAAGCTCTTCGGAGGGAGGAATTCTGCAAATGAGAACTCCTATAGCTGGCAAAGGAACGGCGCACCCGGTGGGTGCGCTGGGAGCAAATGTAGGGACAGAACAAAGCCGCTAAAGCTCAAGTCCGCCAGTCAGAATCCGTCCAGTCCAGTCCCCGTGTGGAGGGACTAATAGTTAAATTTGACCTGGAGGCCGGATGGGGCTTTATCCGGGATCCACAATTTGATCGGGATATTTTCATCAATTGGCGAGATGTCGAGACCCCACCTCGAGCAGGGCCATCCCGATAGGAACCTTTACCCCAGTGACCGTGTCACTTATACCAGACACCACGGGGAACGCGGGTGGTATGTAGAGATGAGCGGTGTTCGACTAGAACTGTTCGCCAATCTCAAATTCGAGCTGTTTTGGGCGGTGTTCGAGTCGTTTGACGAACCCGAACGATTTGCAAAAAATTTGGTTGTTCGAGGTTATGTTCGATAAATGTTCATGCACCAAAAGCGTGTCCTGCATGTCTGGCGCTATTTAGAGCACCAATCATGCAGGGATTGTCTGCCACTTACTGTAATGCCACAGCCATGGTGGTTGTGGCATTACAGTGATTGCCCAAATCGATGGGAACAGTGCTCACAGTGAAACATGAAAAGCCGGCAATTCAGCAGCGGCATACACCGGTACCCGACAATTTAGAACAGAAAGAATAGAGAATCACACATAGATTAGATAGATAGAAACATGTCAGTCACATATATATGAAGTACAGTGACAGTGTTGCTTACTGTACTTGTCATTTAGTGTAAAGGATTTATTTAAAAAAATAATAGTGTTTTCATGCACCGTCTCTTTAAAAAAGCCGGCCGGCAATTCAGCAGCGGTACCCGACAATTTAGAATAGAAAGAATAGAGAATCACACATAGATTAGAGAGATAGAAACATGTCAGTCACATATATAAGAAGTACAGTGACAGTGTTGATTACTGTACTTGTCATTTAGTGTTAAAATAAAGGATTTATTTAAAAAAAAATTGGCGTGGGGTTCCCTGTAATTTTAGGCTCTAGGGGAGGTTAAGCAGACAGCTGGGGCAGATGTTTGAAGCCTGGGAAGGGGGTAATACCCACGGAGCTTCCCAGGCTACTAATATCAGCCCCCAGCTGAATACCTAGCCTTTACTAGCTATTAAAATGGGAGACCCCCAAAAAATGACGTGGGGTTCCCCCTATTTTAATAGCTAGCAAAGGCTAGGCAGACAGCGGGGGGCTGATATTAATAGCCCAGGAAGGGTGCCATGAATATTGGCCCCCTCCCAGGCTAGAAACACCAGCCGTCAGCCGCCCCAGAAATGGCACATCCGTAGGATGCGCCAATTCTTGCACTTAGCCTCGCTCTTCCCACTGCCCTGTAGCGGTGGCAGTGAGGTAATAGGGCTGGGGTTGATGTCAGCTTATAATGCCAGCTGACATCAAGCCCAGGTTAGTAATGGAGAGGCGTCTATAAGACACCCCCATTACTAACCCCATGGTCAAGGTTAAAAAAAACACAAACACCCAGAATAAAGTCCTTTAATTGAAATAAAGACACAATTCTTTATTGTTCTAAATTTAACCATACTTACCATCACGCCCATTCCAGCTGAAGCCAACGATCTCCTGCAATAAAAGTAAAATAATAAACCAGCATCATCCTTACCTCTCCATGGTTCCCATGACGGCTTCAGCTCTGCCACATTCACATAACAGGCTGGATCGCAGCAGAACGCTGCCATCCAGCTTGCCATGCCGCACACACTGAGAAGCGCAGGCATGCTTGCGCTCCTCAGTGTCTCGCTGTGACGGCATAAAGATGAGCCGAGTACATGTCCAATGAACTCGGCTCACCTCAGGCACGTCACTGACAGCGTGGGAAAATTCTCCTGCACTCAGCGCTTCAGCGTGAGAATTCTCCCACGCTGTCAGTGAAGTACATGAGGTGAGCTGAGATCATTGGACATGAACTCACCTCATGCACGTCACTGACCGCGTGGGAAAATTCTCACGCTGAAGCGCTGAGGGCAGGAGAATTTTCCCACGCTGTCAGTGACGTGCATGAGGTGAGCTGAGTTCATTGGACATGACCTCGGCTCATCTGGATGCCATCACAGCCACACACTAAGGAGTGCAAGCATGCCTGCGCTTCTCAGTGTCTGCGGGATGACAGGCTGGATGGCAGCTTTCTGCTGCGGTCCAGCCTGTCATCTCGATGTAGCAGAGCTGGAGCTGTCCTGGGAACCATCGAAAGGTAAGGATGATGTTGCTTTATTATTTTCTTTTATTGTAGGAGATCGTTGGCTTCAGCTGGAATGGGTGTGATGGTAAGTATGATTTAATTTAGAACAATAAAGAATTGTGTGTTTATTTCAATTAAAGGACTTTATTCTGGGTGTTTGGGTTTTTTTTTAACTTTGACTATGGGGTTAGTAATGGGGGTGTCTTATAGACGCCTCTCCATTACTAACCTGGGCTTGATGTCAGCTGGCATTATAAGCTGACATCAACCCCAGCCCTATTTCCCCACTGCCACCGCTACAGGGCAGTGGGAAGAGAGAGGCTAAGTGCAAGAATTGGCGCATCCTATGGATGCGCCATTTCTGGGGCGGCTGACGGCTGGTGTTTCTAGCTTGGGAGGGGGCCAATATTCATGGCACCCTTCCTGGGCTATTAATATCAGCCCCCAGCTGTCTGCCTAGCCTTTGCTAGCTATTAAAATAGGGGGGACCCCACGTCATTTTTTTGGGGGGGGACTCCCATTTTAATAGCTAGTAAAGGCTAGGTATTCAGCTGGGGGATGATATTAGTAGCCTGGGAAGCTCCATGGGTATTACCCCCTTCCCAGGCTTCAAACATCTGCCCCAGCCGTCTGCTTAACCTCCGCTAGAGACTAAAACTACGGGGACCCCCACGACAATTTTTTTTTTAATAAATCCTTTATTTTAACACTAAATGACAAGTACAGTAACCAACACTGTCACTGTACTTCTTATATATGTGACTGACATGTTTCTATCTATCTAATCTATGTGTGATGCTCTATCTTTCTGTTCAAAATTGTCGGGTACCGCTGCTGAATTGCCAGCCGGCTTTTTTAAAGAGACAGTGCATAAAAACACTAATATTTTTTTTAATAAATCCTTTACACTAAATGACAAGTACAGTAACCAACACTGTCACTGTACTTCTTATGTATGTGACTGACATGTTTCTATCTATCTAATCTATGTGTGATGCTCTATTCCTTCTTGTCTAAATTGTCGGGTACCGGTGTATGCCGCTGCTGAATTGCCGGCCGGCTTTTTTAAAAAGAGCGTCTTCTGAGCAGTTTGTCAGCTTTTGGACACCTTTGAAGGTGTTTTCTATGTGTTTCTATGTGTTTTTGTTTGCCTGCCATTGGTTTTGATGGTGTTCTAAGGTGTTCGACGAACAGTTCGACGAACAGTTCCTCGAACATCCCGGTGTTCGACGAACCGAACCCGAACACTATGGGGGTGGCTCAACACTAGTGGTATGCCCTCCGGGTGTACTGCGTGGTTGAGGAGGAAGAGGACATGCTCCCGCAGTCAGAGGCGGCTGACCCGGCTGGATCAGTCTGCAAAAACCAAGCATACCCCCGGCGGGGACACCACTACTAAGTAACAGTAAGTGGGACTGAACACTGTAAGGGTACAGAAGGAAAAAAAATTGTTTTTGTGTGAATTGAAAAAGTTAACTGTGTGCCTTAAGTTACCTGTGAGGGTATAGAGACTTGCAGGCTGAGGACTTTGAGCAGCCGAGTACTGTCCATTGTAAATAGTTGCACTTATTAAAGTGCCCCCTATGGGTTTTATATTAAAAGACCACTGAACAAAAACCCGTTTGGCATGGCCAAAGACGTGGTCCAACACCTGGATCACTTATGCCCTGTAGACACGCCCAGGGCCTACGTTGAGGGTTTTCAGACGGGTCCCTCATGCTGCTCATGTTGCACCTTCACCAGTGAGATGGACACCTGGTTATGGGACTCCCTGTAATTTTAAGAAGATTGTCTTATATGAAAAATGTTTTATACATTTGAAGAAAGTTTTACAATGTTTTGATAAAAGTAACCAGTAATGTTTAAGAAAAAGTGCCTCCCATAAAGGGAGGAAAGTGTTTGTTTATAATTAGTGTTGAGCCACCCCCGTAGTGTTCGAGTTCGGTTCGGTTCGTCGAACACCCGTGTGTTCGTCGAACTGTTCGTCGAACACCTTCGAACACCGTTAAAACCAATGGCAGGCAAACAAAAACACATAGAAACACATAGAAAACACCTTCAAAGGTTTCCAAAAGCTGACAAACTGCTCAGAAGACACAGATAACACATGGAAAAGTGACAAGTACATATAGTCATGCGAAAAGAAAAGAGGTGGAGGAGTAAAAGGAGGGGGAGACACAGATATAGGCATGTCATGCCCTTCTAAAATCCAAAAAGTGAGAAGCCGACACGGCCAGTCCGTTCCTGCCTGTGCCACCTCTGTGTCGCCGGGTTTGTGCCAGAGCCGCGGTGGACCCTGACGGCCAGCCCCCCTATCCCAATACTGGTGCCTGTCCGCCGGTGGGTCGAGGCCCCCCTGCGGTGGGGGGGGGGGTAACATCTGCAGAAGAAAGACCATCTTCCAGCCAAACTAAGATGTCGACTTCTTTTCGTGGACAATGTGATACGTTCCCATTCTTACGGACACGCCCATCGCTACAAATTCTAGATGAGGCACAAAAGCAGCAGGTGCTTCAACGGATATCAAGTGCTCCTTCAAGTGGGCTCTCCATCACCTCAATTTCAACATCACAAATACTCCAATCCTCAGAGGTATCACCCCAATCGCACTTGCTTCCTCACAGCTCCCAAGTCTCCAGCTGTCCGTCTGAGTATGGGGTAACACAGATGGCTGAGTCTGCCCAGCTGTTTACTCATACTATAGCCTGGGAAACGGAGGTCTGCTCCAGAGCTTCTGTTAATCCAGATGAGGAAATGATCTGATCCGATGCCCAGAACCTTTATAAGTTGGATCCAGGACCAGATGAAGAAGGTTCTGAGCATAATGTAGACCCTTGATCCCAAACTGTAACTCCTGTTGGTGGAGACAATGAGGAAGACGATGATGAGACTCAAATACCTGATTGGAGCGACAACTTGACTTTTCGGTCAGGGCAGGAAGAGGTTGGCTCTGAGGGCGACGGGTGTGATAACACACAGGGTGATGATGACGAGGTTGGAGATCCCACTTACTGTCAACCCACAGTCAGACAGTCGATGAGGTCTGCAGAGGAGGTGGAGGAGGATGTGACTAGCCCTGGGGATGGGGATGACTCGGTACCCGGGCATTTGCCTGGCCTTGGGGATGTCGCGGTGGTCGGCTCCCTGGCCCGTACCCTGGGGTCTCTCTTTTAAAGGGTGGATAATTGTTAATTTTATAAGAGTTCATGATGCCACCTGTGGTATCTGGTGACAAGCACCAGCGCTGCAGCAGTCAACTGAGGCCGGTGATAAGGCATCTCGATGGTATAGCTACCCACAGGTGGAGCTAGGTCTCAGGGCAGCGTATGCAGGGGGAATGCAGGACAGGCGAGACCCAGCTGGGTCAGAGCAAGAACGGGAACGGACACGGTAGTCACTTCAGTACCTTTTACTGGTGGAAATTCAGGCACATCCCGGAGAACTGTAGGGTGAAGGGTGCATATCAGGATCCTCCCCAATGAGCGGGTGTAGGGCCTCCTGTTTCTTGCCTCTGCGTAGTAAGTTTCTGACCTGCCTGGAGCTAGGCCTAACTTTGTCTCTGTCCTGCGCTGGCTGACCTTGTGGTAGGGCCTTCTCTTGGAGTTCACGCTCCCAGTATGCGGGGCCTAAGCGTCTCCTGGCTCTGTTACATATCAGCACCTTAGCGATCCTGGGACTTGTAGTTCTCCAGGGATTCCGGTTATGCCTTACTGGGTCATAGAGATACCGGTAAGCTCGGATCCTGTGTCCGGTAAATGCTTCGGGGTGAGCTGGTTAAGCTCCTCTGCCCCTTATGTACTAACTCGCCACTCGCCTTCGGCCTACTCGGGCCCTCACTATGCTATACACACTAACGGCAGCTTGCCGTGCTTCACTGATCTTACGGCACCGGCACACCTTAAGCTCTATCTGAGCTCCCTGAATCTAGCAAGCAGGAGCCTCGTGCTCCACTGCTGAACTATTAACTGCGTTCTCTAGACTAGACTGAGCTCCACTGCAGACTGACCTTTCTTAGGCTTCTCTACTGCAGGAACTCTTCAGAGGAACTGAACTGCCTAGCTCCACCTTCCCTATTTATATCCCTAACGGGCTCCCTCTGCTGGTCTGAGGTGGAAGGTGGAGATGTGTGAATGTTTATGGGGGCCTCTTGTGGAGGATTCCATCAATGCACTCTTGTAGGATCTGTGATACCAAGCGCAGCGCGGCATCACAGATGCTATTGACGACGAGGTTAGGTTGCGCCTTCCTGAACAGAGACGGAGTACTGGAAGCACGTCAACAACTGCATCCTCAACCACAACTCTGCCTCTGACCACAAGTCGTAGTGGCTCTTCAGGTCACATGGGCTCTAAGCCTTGCATAGCCTGGGCATTTATTCAGATCGATAAGGATGACCCAACTCGTGTTATCTGTAATATTTGTCAGCAAAAGCTAAGTAGAGGCCAAAAAATACATAGTTTGAGTACTTCATGCATGTACCGTCACATGGATATGAAGCATAAGTTGCAGTGGGAAGCTCACTGTGCTACAATGCGGCCTAGCCGACTGGGCCAACCACCGTCTGCCCCATCTTGTGCATCCGCAGCCTCTTCATCCTCTGTGACTGGGGGGACAGCAGTCACACATGTTTTTGGATGCAGACCTGCCACCTCTTTACCCGCAACAGCCAGTGTGATTGGCAGGTCGTCAGTAGTGTTGAGCCACCCCCGTAGTGTTCGAGTTCGGTTCGGTTCGTCGAACACCCGTGTGTTCGCCGAACTGTTCGTCGAACTGTTTGTCGAACACCTTCGAACACCGTTAAAACCAATGGCAGGCAAACAAAAACACATAGAAACACATAGAAAACACCTTCAAAGGTGTCCAAAAGCTGACAAACTGCTCAGAAGACACAACTAACACATGGAAAAGTGACAAGTACATATAGTCATGCGAAAAGAAAAGAGGTGGAGGAGTAAAAGGAGGGGGAGACACAGATATAGGCATGTCATGCCCTTCTAAAATCCAAAAAGTGAGAAGCCGAGACGGCCAGTCCGCTCCTGCCCGTGCCACCTCCGTGTCGCCGGGTTTGTGCCAGAGCCGCGGTGAACCCTGACGGCCAGCCCCCCTCTCCCAATACTGGTGCCTGTCCGCTGGTGGGTCGAGAGAGCCCCCCTGTGGTGGAGGCAGCTCTAAGCTTTTTAATTTAAATTGTCCCTCTAATTTGAATGAATACACTTTAAATCCATTTACAAGGATCTATTGGAGGGCAAGTCTCATGCCAGCAGCCGCGTAATTCCAGCTCCAGTAGCGTCCACTAAAGCTGCTGCAGTTAAAAAGCTTTTATAAGGATCGAGCTCGGCTGTCCACCGCAAGGCATCCTAGTGCCAGTCCCAGCCCCTATGCCTTGGGGTGCCTCCTGATGCTCTTCACTAAGTATCCTGTGGTCCCGAAGCATTTCCTTTGAAAAAATTAAGTGTCCAAACTACAGGTGGTGTAGCTTGCTTAACAGCCGGGATAATCCGCTGACTAGCAGACACTGCTACTAGGCACAAATTATTTCCTGGGCTAGATGCAGTTAAAAATTTGTAAGTAGATACTCTCGTTGGATGCTGAGAAAGCATTCCATAGAGTCTCCTGGCACGCCATATATGATTCTCTTAAAAAGCTTGGGGTAGGGGTCTAGGGGACCCTTTTATAGCCAAAATCACGGCCCTGTATCACAATACGTCACCTAGGCTGAAGATAAATGGAACTGTAGCACCGAGGGCTGGGTTGCTACAGACGTATTGCACCTCACCCAGAGGTGTGATATCTCACTCTCAGATAAGGATGGAGTGTGGATCAGGACCCGACACCTGCATGCATTACACCACATTGCCGTGGGGCAGGGCGACCAATATGCCCCTGAGATGGGCACGACAGTCCCTGTCCCTGGCTGGAGTGGGGGGAGGGAACACTGAGGAAGGGGAACCCTGCAGTGCAGGAGCAGGGAGGAAGCAGTTCCTGGGTGCATTGAGAAGGGAGTATAAAAGGTGGGCACCATCTTAGTTCAGTGCAGAGAAGTCTGAGCAGAAGTGGCATGGAGCAGGGGCTCTGCATGAGCTCTGCTCCGGAGGCGTGCCTAGTAACAGAGGCCCAGGCCTGCAAGAGGGAGAAGGAAGGAAGAGGAGCGGAGAAGGCTCCAGGAACGAGGAATGAAGGGATCCCAGGGGTGCGGACGGGCGAGTTGCCACCGCACGCCCGAATCCACCTGCGTGGAGGGGTCAGGCCAAAGGGGGAGACCGGTCCCCGAACTAGTGGAGGCAGGAAACGACCCTCAGCTAGAAACCGGAGGCTCTGACATTTTATGTGGCGCAGCCCCTTGCTCCACCCGCTAGGAAGGCACCACATAGGGTCAGGGAAACTGGCGCCAAGTTTACCAAGAGGAGGCCCGAGGCAGCCGGACAGAAGTGTTGGTAAGAAAGGCCAGACAAAGGACACACAAAGGGGGTCCTGTGAAGCGCTCCAAAGTTATCTGGGAGTTGTCTGAGCCCCTCACCTGGTGAGCACAGTACGACGTGGGCAGCCGTTACCTGCAGACGTGGTCTGGATAATAAGAACTGTGAGTAAAGGCCCTGAACTGCATCACTGACTCCGTGTCGTTACTGCTGCTGCCCTGCACCATCACCCCCATCCTCCGCATACACTGCCCTGAGGCTATACTCCTCCCGTGGGGAGTTATGCTACGCTCTGCTGCACCCACAACACCAGCCTTAGCGGTCTGCCCTGTAGCGGCGGTTCACTCTGACCGCAATCCACGGGTGGCGTAGTCGGACATTTAAACATCAAAACCACATAAATAGTTCCGCCACTGGTTTGACCGCCCTGAGCCACGGAACCAGATCGCCGCCACGAAGACTACAACCACCAGCATCCACCAAAAAGGGTCCGGCTCCGGGTGTCCCAAGGCCCAGGAGGTGCGTCAGAACATTTTCATCACCTTTCACAATCACCAATGGGACAAGGCAGGGATGTCCTCTGTCCCCTCTCTTATACATCCTAGTGACGGAGCACCTGCTCTCATCAATTCGCCATAACCCCAATATTAGGTGGATTGAGGTGGGAGGCACCGAGTACAAGTGCTCTCTATTTGCTGATGATGTCCTAGTATATATCACTCAATCACATATATCCATCCCTGCTGTTATGGCTGAAATAGATCACTTTGTTACATGGTAAAATTTTAAAATCAATGCAGCGAAGTCTGAGGCCCTCGATGTCTCCCTCCCTAAATCCATATAGGATTCCATCCAGTCCAACTTTCCCTTTGCCTGGCCCTCACAGGGTATCAAATACTTAGGAATTCCTATTCATAGAGACCTCTCCCATCTATGTTATCTTAATTTTGGGCCCTTTATTGAACAATTCCATACAGACCACGGTTGGCAAGTTAGAACTGTAAGATTCACTGCGTGAACCACTGGTGTTTTGTGGAAAAGCACATGTACACCGCGTTCCAAATTATTATGCAAAAAGTGTTTAGGAGTGATAAGGGAAGAATTTGTTTGTTTGTCAGTTAAACTCATTGATGGTGATGTGTGTCAGGGCTCTTTATATCACTGTAAGCAATTGCAGACACCTGTGCTAATTAGTTTGGCAGGTGTGTCCAATGAAAGGCAAGACTACTTAAGAAGGCTCTCTCACATTATTAAGCAGCCTACATTTTCTGCCAAAATGGGAAAGAAAAAGGATGTGTCGGCTGCTGAGAAGCAACAAATTGTGGAGTGTTTAGGTCAAGGCATGACTACAATCAACATTGTGCGATGATCAGGATGAAGTGTCTTGGCAATCAAGAAGTATGTAGCTGATTCACAGTACACACGTGTGCGTGCTGATAAGGGCAAATTGATTACTCTTTCCTACAGGCAATTACGTCAGGTTGAAACAGCAGCGGCAAAAAAGCCTTGTCATAGCAGCAGACAAGTTTTTGAAGCTGCTTGTGCCTCCAACGTCCCCCGAACAACAAGATGCAGGGTCCTTCAGAGGTTTGCAGCTGTGCATATGCCATCCTGTCGACCTCCTCTATCCACTTCACACAAGCAGAAACGGCTCCAGTGGGCCAAACATTACATGAAGACTGATTTCAAAACTGTTTTGTTCACGGATGAGTGCCGTGCAGCGCTCGATGGTCCAGATGAATGGAGTGGAGGATGGCTGGTTGATGGACACCCCACGCAAACACGGCTACAGCGCCAACAAGGAGGAGGTGGAGTAATGTTTTGGGCTGGAATCATGGGGAGAGAGATTGTCGGCCCCTTTAGGATCCCTGAAGGCGCTAAAGATGAACTCCATAATGTATGTGGATTTTCTCAAACAGCACTTCCTGCCATGGTTCAAGAAGAAGAACCGTGTATTTCACAGCAAGATCATTTTTCTGCATGATAATGCACCATCTCATGCTGCACATAAAACATCTGCATCTCTGGCTGATATGGGCATAAAAGGGGACAAACTTATGGTGTGACCCCCATGCTCCCCTGACCTCTACCCCATTCAGAACCTTTGGAGCATCATTAAAAGGAGTGTCTATGATGGCGGGAGGCAGTTCACATCTAAGCAACAGCTCTGGGAGGGTATTCTGTCCTCATGCAAAACAATTGAAGCAGAAACCATCCAAAACCTGACAAATTCAATGGACGAGAGAGTTCAGAAGCTCCTTTCGAACAAGGGGTCCTATGTGAAAATGTAACATCACCTAGAATAAAGTTTTGAGTTGAAAACTGTTTGATTTCAGTTTCTAACAACCTGCTAATGCGTATAATTTCAAAAATGACCATTTTTTTGGTCTTTATTAAAATGAAAAGGTTGATCGAAAAGTTTGGGGGATCTAAGAGTGTGGCAACCCAGTAGTCATGATTACTTCGAATACTGACAATATGAGGGTCATGCTGCAGGTAGTGCAGCAAGAAGGCACTTATGTGTCTTGCGCATCTCGGAGCCCCAAAATTATTTTCCGGGCTAGATGCAGCTAAAAATTATTTTTAATTTTAAATCTGGTGAAGCTTATTATAGATGGCCTAATAGGATCAGTGCTGCACACTGCTACAAAGCCCAAATTATTTTCCAGTCAAGATACAGATAAACATGATTAGTAATTTGAAAGCTTAAAACGGTTGGTAGGGTGATTTTAACCAATCATCAAGCTTTTACTCTCCCCAGGATGACACAGGGGTAGAAAAGTCGTTTCGGATCCATGATTTGTTCATCTTTATGAACGTGAGTCTGTCTACATTATCAGTGGAGAGCCGCGTGCGCTTATCTGTCAGCACACCACCAGCAGCGCTGAACACACGTTCAGACAGAACGCTGGCTGCGGGGCATGACAAGATCTCCAAGGCGTAAGTGGCTAGCTCCGGCCATTTATCCAGATTAGAAGCCCAAAAAGAGCAAGGGTCCAGTGACACAGTCGTGGCTTCAATGTTTACTTGGAGATACTCCTGTACCATCGTCTCTAGGCGTTGACTATGTGTCAGACTTCTTGTCTCCTGTGGCCTTGCAAAGGATGGGCTAAAAAAGTGGTGAAATGATTCCGCAAAATTGATGTTACCAGCAGATACTGTGGTTCTGTTACGGTTTGAGTGCTGAACACTTGACGGTCCCACGGTTGGCAAGTTGGAACTGTGAGATTCACTACGTGCACCACTGGTATTTTGTGGAAAAGCACATGTAAGATTCTGCAACAGTCTCTGCTGATACTCCTGCATGCGTGCATCCCTTTCTATGGCAGGAATAATTTCTGCAAATTTACTTTTGTACCGGGGATCTAACAGTGTGGCAACCCAGTAGTCAGGATTATTTCTAATTCTCACAATTCGAGGGTCATGTTGCAGGTAGTGCAGCAAGAAGTCATTCATGTGTGTTGCGCATCCAGGAGCACCAAGTCCCTGTTGTGTTGGTGGCGAGGTAACAATCATGCTTCCTTCCTCTGTCCTCTCCCCCCAACCTCGCACAACAGAAATGTGATCAAGGTCTCCCTCATCTGATGAGTCTTCCATCAGTTCGTCCTCCACTTCTTCCTGGGCTCCTGCACCTTCCTCACTAGTTTGGCTGCTACCATGTGCCCTGGTAAAACCATCTCCCCCACCCTCACATGCCTGCCGCCTTGGTGCTGCCGACCGTCTGGACCTTGCAGATGTTAGCCCTTCCGCATACAACTCCTCCTCCTCTACTTCCTCCACCTCCTCTTGTGCCACCACCTGACTCCGAATTCTGATTAACATGTGCTCCAGCATGTAAATCACCGGAATAGTCATGCTGATAATGGCATCGTCAGCACTAAACATCTTCGTCGCCATTTCAAAACTGTGCAGAAGGGTGCATAGGTTCCTGATCTGAGACCACTCCTCCAGCGTGATTTGCCCCACCTCTGAATCTCGTTGGCCCAGGCTATACGTCAGAACGTATTGCACCAGGGCTTGTCGGTGCTGCCACAGTCGCTGCAACATGTGCAGAGTTGAATTCCACCGGGTAGGCACATCGCATTTTAGCCGGTGAAGTGGCAGGCCCAACGACTTCTGTAGAGATGTAAGTCGCTGAGCTGCGGGATGCGAACGGCGGAAGTGAGCACACAGCGACCGTGCCCTCTGCAGAAGGCCATCTAGTCTGGGATAGTGGGCTAAAAATTGCTGGACAACCAGGTTCAACACGTGAGCCATACAAGGCACGTGTGTGACATTGCCCCGGCGAAGGGCCGCACCCAGGTTTGCAGCATTGTCGCACACGGCCTTCCCTGGTTTCAGGTCCAGTGGAGACAACCATTCATGAAATTGGTTCTCCAGAGCTGACCACAACTCCTCAGCTGTGTGACTCACATTTCCCAGACATTTCAATGTAAAAACCGCCTGATGACGTTGAGCCCTACTGCCAGCATAGTAAGGAGGTGTGCAGGATCCCTTCTGCGCAGTTAGAAAGCTTGTGGCATGACCAGACAGGCTTTGGGTGCAGGTGGAAGACCGAGAGGAGGTTGAGGAGGCAGAAGCAGTGGAGGAACTTTGACATAAAGAGGATTGACGCACAACTCGTGGGGACGGCAAGACTTGGACAGCAGCCCCTTGTCCTGCTGTCACCATAGTTACCCAGTGCCCAGTCAGCGACATGTAACGCCCCTGTCCATGCCTACTCGTCCAAGTGTCTGTGGTGAAATGCACCCTGTCACACACAGAGTTTCTCAAAGAAGCGGTGATGTTGTGTGCGACATGCTGGTGGAGCGCAGGCACACCTTTCTTTGAGAAGTAGTGCCGACTGGGTATCTGGTACTGGGGCACTGCGACGGACATAAGGTCTCGAAAATCCTCTGTGTCCACCAGGCGGAAAGGCAGCATTTCTGTAGCCAAGAGCTTGCAGATGGTGAAATTCAACCTCTTAGCTTTCTCATGGCTAGGAGGAAATGGTCTTTTACTTGTCCACATCTGAGGGACCGAGGGCTGGCTATTGTGCTTAGACGGGGTTGATAAGGGTGTCCCCGGCAAACTGCCGGTCTGTGAGGAAGATGCAGGTGGACATGTTAGGTTGCCTTGATCCAAAGGTGGTGCTATCGATGTCGGACAGCGCTCAACACCAGCTGGTGTTACCACATCCAAAGAAAATGATGACCTGCCAATCACGCTGGCTGTTGCGGGTAAAGAGGTGGCAGGTCTGCGCCCCAAAACAGGTGTGACTGCTGTCCCCCCAGTCACAGAGGATGAAGAGGCCGCGGATGCACAAGATATGGCAGACGGTGATTGGCCCGGCCGGCTAGGCCGCATTGTAGCACACTGAGCTTCCCACTGCAACTTATGCTTCATGTCCATGTGCCGGTTCATGCATGAAGTACTCAAACTATGTATTTTTTGGCCTCTACTTAGCTTTTGCTGACAAATGTTACAGATAACACGAGTTGGGTCATCTTTATCGATCTGAAAAAATGCCCAGGCTATGCAAGGCTTAGCACCCATGCGACCTGAAGAGCCACCACGACTTGTGGTGAGAGGCAGAGTTGTGTTTGAGGATGCAGTTGTTGACGTGCTTCCAGTACTACGTCTCTGTCCAGGAAGGCGCAACCTGACCTCGTCGTCACTAGCATCTTCCTCCACCTCCTCTGCTGACCTCATCTCTTGGCTGACTGTGGGTTGACAGTAAGTGGGATCTCCGACCTCATCATCATCACCCTGTGCGTTATCACACCCGTCGTCCTCAGAGCCAACCTGTTCCTGCCCTGACAAAAAACTAAAGTTGTCGCTCCAATCAGGTATTTGAGTCTTATCATCGTCTTCCTCATTGTCTCCACCAACAGGAGTTACAGTTTGGGAATGAGGGTCTACATTATGGTCAGAACCTTCTGCGTTTGGTCCTGGATCCGACTCATAAAGATTCTGGGCATCAGTGCAGATCATTTCCTCGTCTGGATTCACAGAAGCGCTGGAGTCGACCTCTGATTCCCAGGCTATAGTATGAGTAAACAGCTCTGCAGACTCAACCATCTGTTCTACCTCATACTCAGACAGGCAGCTGGAGATTTGGGAGCTGTGAGGAAGCAAGTGCGATTTGGGTGACACCTTTGAGGACTGGAGTATTTGTGATGTTGAAGTTGATGTGGAGGAGAGCCCACTTAAAGGAGCACTTGATATCCGTTGAAGCACCTGCTGTTTTTGTGCCTCATCTGGAATTTGTAGCGATTGGCGTGGCCGTAAGAAAGGGATCTTATCACATTGTCCGCTAAAAGAAGTAGACATTTTAGTTTGGCTGGAAGATGGTCTTTCTTCTGCACCTACCCCACGGACACAACCTTTTTTCTCCTTCCCAACACGCCTATTCCCCTTTCCACCAGCAGCAGGCCTTTTTCCACTCATTTTGGTGGTTAACTAATTCACAACTCTGGAGTTGTTTGCACAAAAAAACAATGGATGGTAACCGAGCAGAGCTGAGTGGCCAAACTGTGGTATTAGGCCAAAACTATTGGCTGGGCTAGATGCAGAAAAAAATTATTTTTAATTTGCAACCTGATGGAGGTCAGTATAGATGGACTAATAGAACAAGTCCCACACGCTGCTAGAAGCCCAAATATTTTTTCAGAGATAAATGAAGAAAAAAATTATTTTTAATTTGCAACCTGATGGAGGTCAGTATAGATGGACTAATAGACCAAGTCCCACACACTGCTAGAAGCCCAAATATTTTTTCAGAGCTAGATGCAGAAAAAAAATATTTTTAATTTGCAACCTGATGGAGGTCAGTATAGATGGACTAATAGACCAAGTCCCACACACTGCTAGAAGCCCAAATATTTTTTCAGAGCTAGATGCAGAAAAAAATTATTTTTAATTTGCAACCTGATGGAGGTCAGTATAGATGGACTAATAGACCAAGTCCCACACACCGCTAGAAGCCCAAATATTTTTTCAGAGCTAGATGCAGAAAAAAATTATTTTTAATTTGCAACCTGATGGAGGTCAGTATAGATGGACTAATAGACCAAGTCCCACACACTGCTAGAAGCCCAAATATTTTTTCAGAGCTAGATGCAGAAAAAAATTATTTTTAATTTGCAACCTGATGGAGGTCAGTATAGATGGACTAATAGAACAAGTCCCACACGCTGCTAGAAGCCCAAATATTTTTTCAGAGATAAATGAAGAAAAAAATTATTTTTAATTTGCAACCTGATGGAGGTCAGTATAGATGGACTAATAGACCAAGTCCCACACACTGCTAGAAGCCCAAATATTTTTTCAGAGCTAGATGCAGAAAAAAATTATTTTTAATTTGCAACCTGATGGAGGTCAGTATAGATGGACTAATAGACCAAGTCCCACACACTGCTAGAAGCCCAAATATTTTTTCAGAGCTAGATGCAGAAAAAAATTATTTTTAATTTGCAACCTGATGGAGGTCAGTATAGATGGACTAATAGACCAAGTCCCACACACCGCTAGAAGCCCAAATATTTTTTCAGAGCTACATGCAGAAAAAAATTATTTTTAATTTGCAACCTGATGGAGGTCAGTATAGATGGACTAATAGAACAAGTCCCACACGCTGCTAGAAGCCCAAATATTTTTTCAGAGATAAATGAAGAAAAAAATTATTTTTAATTTGCAACCTGATGGAGGTCAGTATAGATGGACTAATAGACCAAGTCCCACACACTGCTAGAAGCCCAAATATTTTTTCAGAGCTAGATGCAGAAAAAAATTATTTTTAATTTGCAACCTGATGGAGGTCAGTATAGTGGTTAACTAATTCACAACTCTGGAGTTGTTTGCACAAAAAAACAATGGATGGTAACCGAGCAGAGCTGAGTGGCCAAACTGTGGTATTAGGCCAAAACTATTGGCTGGGCTAGATGCAGAAAAAAATTATTTTTAATTTGCAACCTGATGGAGGTCAGTATAGATGGACTAATAGACCAAGTCCCACACACTGCTAGAAGCCCAAATATTTTTTCAGAGCTAGATGCAGAAAAAAATTATTTTTAATTTGCAACCTGATGGAGGTCAGTATAGATGGACTAATAGACCAAGTCCCACACACCGCTAGAAGCCCAAATATTTTTTCAGAGCTAGATGCAGAAAAAAATTATTTTTAATTTGCAACCTGATGGAGGTCAGTATAGATGGACTAATAGACCAAGTCCCACACACCGCTAGAAGCCCAAATATTTTTTCAGAGCTAGATGCAGAAAAAAATTATATTCAGTTTGCAACCTGATGGAGGTCAGTATAGATGGACTAATAGAATGATGCTATGCCCAAAAGATTTTACTTCACTAGGTGCAGTAAAAAAATTGGTATTCTATACACAGGTGGTATATCTTGCAACACAGATAGGCTACTCCACTGACTAACACACTCTGCAATAGGCCAAAAAGGATTAGCTTTGCTAGATTCAGCCAAATGCTGTGAAAAAAACTTGCACAGCACTGGCACAGACCTGCCAGGCAAAAACTGATAGGAACTGATGTAACCTAGTCCTGAAAAGGACTCCAATTACAATTAGTCTTTACTCCCACAATCTATCTATTTAAGAGCACAGACCTGCCTGATAAAAGTCGTAGGAAATGCTGTAACCTAGTCCTTAAAAGGACTGCAATCACAACTATTCCCTACTCCCAAGCTATCTGTATATTTGTGCGAAAATTGGCTTGAAATTAACAAGGTATAGCGCACACAGCAACAGCGGTGCCGTCTAACACGCAGCTGCATCAGTGAGAAAATGGTGGCGACGGGGAAAATGGCTTGGTCTTATAGGGCAAGGACATGTGACATACACTGCCAATCACACATGCCCTTGCTTGTGTGAAAAAAAACACTTCGCTCCGTGTGTGCGCTGCTGATAGGCTGACAGATTGCACCTCCCCACTGCAAATGCGGGAAATAGAAAAAAAAATGGAGATCTTCATTGTTCCTGCAGAGATCCATCCCCTGCCCCTCCCCCCGCCCCGCTGTACACTCAAACTGCGTATTAACATTAATTTTCATCATTACTGAGAAAAAATCCAGTTATGATTTTGGTGCACGAACAGTTATCGAACATAACCTCGAACATTTTCATCACCTTTCACAATCACCAATGGGACAAGGCAGGGATGTCCTCTGTCCCCTCTCTTATACATCCTAGTGACGGAGCACCTGCTCTCATCAATTCGCCATAACCCCAATATTAGGTGGATTGAGGTGGGAGGCACCGAGTACAAGTGCTCTCTATTTGCTGATGATGTCCTAGTATATATCACTCAATCACATATATCCATCCCTGCTGTTATGGCTGAAATAGATCACTTTGTTACATGGTAAAATTTTAAAATCAATGCAGCGAAGTCTGAGGCCCTCGATGTCTCCCTCCCTAAATCCATATAGGATTCCATCCAGTCCAACTTTCCCTTTGCCTGGCCCTCACAGGGTATCAAATACTTAGGAATTCCTATTCATAGAGACCTCTCCCATCTATGTTATCTTAATTTTGGGCCCTTTATTGAACAATTCCATACAGACCACGGTTGGCAAGTTAGAACTGTAAGATTCACTGCGTGAACCACTGGTGTTTTGTGGAAAAGCACATGTACACCGCGTTCCAAATTATTATGCAAAAAGTGTTTAGGAGTGATAAGGGAAGAATTTGTTTGTTTGTCAGTTAAACTCATTGATGGTGATGTGTGTCAGGGCTCTTTATATCACTGTAAGCAATTGCAGACACCTGTGCTAATTAGTTTGGCAGGTGTGTCCAATGAAAGGCAAGACTACTTAAGAAGGCTCTCTCACATTATTAAGCAGCCTACATTTTCTGCCAAAATGGGAAAGAAAAAGGATGTGTCGGCTGCTGAGAAGCAACAAATTGTGGAGTGTTTAGGTCAAGGCATGACTACAATCAACATTGTGCGATGATCAGGATGAAGTGTCTTGGCAATCAAGAAGTATGTAGCTGATTCACAGTACACACGTGTGCGTGCTGATAAGGGCAAATTGATTACTCTTTCCTACAGGCAATTACGTCAGGTTGAAACAGCAGCGGCAAAAAAGCCTTGTCATAGCAGCAGACAAGTTTTTGAAGCTGCTTGTGCCTCCAACGTCCCCCGAACAACAAGATGCAGGGTCCTTCAGAGGTTTGCAGCTGTGCATATGCCATCCTGTCGACCTCCTCTATCCACTTCACACAAGCAGAAACGGCTCCAGTGGGCCAAACATTACATGAAGACTGATTTCAAAACTGTTTTGTTCACGGATGAGTGCCGTGCAGCGCTCGATGGTCCAGATGAATGGAGTGGAGGATGGCTGGTTGATGGACACCCCACGCAAACACGGCTACAGCGCCAACAAGGAGGAGGTGGAGTAATGTTTTGGGCTGGAATCATGGGGAGAGAGATTGTCGGCCCCTTTAGGATCCCTGAAGGCGCTAAAGATGAACTCCATAATGTATGTGGATTTTCTCAAACAGCACTTCCTGCCATGGTTCAAGAAGAAGAACCGTGTATTTCACAGCAAGATCATTTTTCTGCATGATAATGCACCATCTCATGCTGCACATAAAACATCTGCATCTCTGGCTGATATGGGCATAAAAGGGGACAAACTTATGGTGTGACCCCCATGCTCCCCTGACCTCTACCCCATTCAGAACCTTTGGAGCATCATTAAAAGGAGTGTCTATGATGGCGGGAGGCAGTTCACATCTAAGCAACAGCTCTGGGAGGGTATTCTGTCCTCATGCAAAACAATTGAAGCAGAAACCATCCAAAACCTGACAAATTCAATGGACGAGAGAGTTCAGAAGCTCCTTTCGAACAAGGGGTCCTATGTGAAAATGTAACATCACCTAGAATAAAGTTTTGAGTTGAAAACTGTTTGATTTCAGTTTCTAACAACCTGCTAATGCGTATAATTTCAAAAATGACCATTTTTTTGGTCTTTATTAAAATGAAAAGGTTGATCGAAAAGTTTGGGGGATCTAAGAGTGTGGCAACCCAGTAGTCATGATTACTTCGAATACTGACAATATGAGGGTCATGCTGCAGGTAGTGCAGCAAGAAGGCACTTATGTGTCTTGCGCATCTCGGAGCCCCAAAATTATTTTCCGGGCTAGATGCAGCTAAAAATTATTTTTAATTTTAAATCTGGTGAAGCTTATTATAGATGGCCTAATAGGATCAGTGCTGCACACTGCTACAAAGCCCAAATTATTTTCCAGTCAAGATACAGATAAACATGATTAGTAATTTGAAAGCTTAAAACGGTTGGTAGGGTGATTTTAACCAATCATCAAGCTTTTACTCTCCCCAGGATGACACAGGGGTAGAAAAGTCGTTTCGGATCCATGATTTGTTCATCTTTATGAACGTGAGTCTGTCTACATTATCAGTGGAGAGCCGCGTGCGCTTATCTGTCAGCACACCACCAGCAGCGCTGAACACACGTTCAGACAGAACGCTGGCTGCGGGGCATGACAAGATCTCCAAGGCGTAAGTGGCTAGCTCCGGCCATTTATCCAGATTAGAAGCCCAAAAAGAGCAAGGGTCCAGTGACACAGTCGTGGCTTCAATGTTTACTTGGAGATACTCCTGTACCATCGTCTCTAGGCGTTGACTATGTGTCAGACTTCTTGTCTCCTGTGGCCTTGCAAAGGATGGGCTAAAAAAGTGGTGAAATGATTCCGCAAAATTGATGTTACCAGCAGATACTGTGGTTCTGTTACGGTTTGAGTGCTGAACACTTGACGGTCCCACGGTTGGCAAGTTGGAACTGTGAGATTCACTACGTGCACCACTGGTATTTTGTGGAAAAGCACATGTAAGATTCTGCAACAGTCTCTGCTGATACTCCTGCATGCGTGCATCCCTTTCTATGGCAGGAATAATTTCTGCAAATTTACTTTTGTACCGGGGATCTAACAGTGTGGCAACCCAGTAGTCAGGATTATTTCTAATTCTCACAATTCGAGGGTCATGTTGCAGGTAGTGCAGCAAGAAGTCATTCATGTGTGTTGCGCATCCAGGAGCACCAAGTCCCTGTTGTGTTGGTGGCGAGGTAACAATCATGCTTCCTTCCTCTGTCCTCTCCCCCCAACCTCGCACAACAGAAATGTGATCAAGGTCTCCCTCATCTGATGAGTCTTCCATCAGTTCGTCCTCCACTTCTTCCTGGGCTCCTGCACCTTCCTCACTAGTTTGGCTGCTACCATGTGCCCTGGTAAAACCATCTCCCCCACCCTCACATGCCTGCCGCCTTGGTGCTGCCGACCGTCTGGACCTTGCAGATGTTAGCCCTTCCGCATACAACTCCTCCTCCTCTACTTCCTCCACCTCCTCTTGTGCCACCACCTGACTCCGAATTCTGATTAACATGTGCTCCAGCATGTAAATCACCGGAATAGTCATGCTGATAATGGCATCGTCAGCACTAAACATCTTCGTCGCCATTTCAAAACTGTGCAGAAGGGTGCATAGGTTCCTGATCTGAGACCACTCCTCCAGCGTGATTTGCCCCACCTCTGAATCTCGTTGGCCCAGGCTATACGTCAGAACGTATTGCACCAGGGCTTGTCGGTGCTGCCACAGTCGCTGCAACATGTGCAGAGTTGAATTCCACCGGGTAGGCACATCGCATTTTAGCCGGTGAAGTGGCAGGCCCAACGACTTCTGTAGAGATGTAAGTCGCTGAGCTGCGGGATGCGAACGGCGGAAGTGAGCACACAGCGACCGTGCCCTCTGCAGAAGGCCATCTAGTCTGGGATAGTGGGCTAAAAATTGCTGGACAACCAGGTTCAACACGTGAGCCATACAAGGCACGTGTGTGACATTGCCCCGGCGAAGGGCCGCACCCAGGTTTGCAGCATTGTCGCACACGGCCTTCCCTGGTTTCAGGTCCAGTGGAGACAACCATTCATGAAATTGGTTCTCCAGAGCTGACCACAACTCCTCAGCTGTGTGACTCACATTTCCCAGACATTTCAATGTAAAAACCGCCTGATGACGTTGAGCCCTACTGCCAGCATAGTAAGGAGGTGTGCAGGATCCCTTCTGCGCAGTTAGAAAGCTTGTGGCATGACCAGACAGGCTTTGGGTGCAGGTGGAAGACCGAGAGGAGGTTGAGGAGGCAGAAGCAGTGGAGGAACTTTGACATAAAGAGGATTGACGCACAACTCGTGGGGACGGCAAGACTTGGACAGCAGCCCCTTGTCCTGCTGTCACCATAGTTACCCAGTGCCCAGTCAGCGACATGTAACGCCCCTGTCCATGCCTACTCGTCCAAGTGTCTGTGGTGAAATGCACCCTGTCACACACAGAGTTTCTCAAAGAAGCGGTGATGTTGTGTGCGACATGCTGGTGGAGCGCAGGCACACCTTTCTTTGAGAAGTAGTGCCGACTGGGTATCTGGTACTGGGGCACTGCGACGGACATAAGGTCTCGAAAATCCTCTGTGTCCACCAGGCGGAAAGGCAGCATTTCTGTAGCCAAGAGCTTGCAGATGGTGAAATTCAACCTCTTAGCTTTCTCATGGCTAGGAGGAAATGGTCTTTTACTTGTCCACATCTGAGGGACCGAGGGCTGGCTATTGTGCTTAGACGGGGTTGATAAGGGTGTCCCCGGCAAACTGCCGGTCTGTGAGGAAGATGCAGGTGGACATGTTAGGTTGCCTTGATCCAAAGGTGGTGCTATCGATGTCGGACAGCGCTCAACACCAGCTGGTGTTACCACATCCAAAGAAAATGATGACCTGCCAATCACGCTGGCTGTTGCGGGTAAAGAGGTGGCAGGTCTGCGCCCCAAAACAGGTGTGACTGCTGTCCCCCCAGTCACAGAGGATGAAGAGGCCGCGGATGCACAAGATATGGCAGACGGTGATTGGCCCGGCCGGCTAGGCCGCATTGTAGCACACTGAGCTTCCCACTGCAACTTATGCTTCATGTCCATGTGCCGGTTCATGCATGAAGTACTCAAACTATGTATTTTTTGGCCTCTACTTAGCTTTTGCTGACAAATGTTACAGATAACACGAGTTGGGTCATCTTTATCGATCTGAAAAAATGCCCAGGCTATGCAAGGCTTAGCACCCATGCGACCTGAAGAGCCACCACGACTTGTGGTGAGAGGCAGAGTTGTGTTTGAGGATGCAGTTGTTGACGTGCTTCCAGTACTACGTCTCTGTCCAGGAAGGCGCAACCTGACCTCGTCGTCACTAGCATCTTCCTCCACCTCCTCTGCTGACCTCATCTCTTGGCTGACTGTGGGTTGACAGTAAGTGGGATCTCCGACCTCATCATCATCACCCTGTGCGTTATCACACCCGTCGTCCTCAGAGCCAACCTGTTCCTGCCCTGACAAAAAACTAAAGTTGTCGCTCCAATCAGGTATTTGAGTCTTATCATCGTCTTCCTCATTGTCTCCACCAACAGGAGTTACAGTTTGGGAATGAGGGTCTACATTATGGTCAGAACCTTCTGCGTTTGGTCCTGGATCCGACTCATAAAGATTCTGGGCATCAGTGCAGATCATTTCCTCGTCTGGATTCACAGAAGCGCTGGAGTCGACCTCTGATTCCCAGGCTATAGTATGAGTAAACAGCTCTGCAGACTCAACCATCTGTTCTACCTCATACTCAGACAGGCAGCTGGAGATTTGGGAGCTGTGAGGAAGCAAGTGCGATTTGGGTGACACCTTTGAGGACTGGAGTATTTGTGATGTTGAAGTTGATGTGGAGGAGAGCCCACTTAAAGGAGCACTTGATATCCGTTGAAGCACCTGCTGTTTTTGTGCCTCATCTGGAATTTGTAGCGATTGGCGTGGCCGTAAGAAAGGGATCTTATCACATTGTCCGCTAAAAGAAGTAGACATTTTAGTTTGGCTGGAAGATGGTCTTTCTTCTGCACCTACCCCACGGACACAACCTTTTTTCTCCTTCCCAACACGCCTATTCCCCTTTCCACCAGCAGCAGGCCTTTTTCCACTCATTTTGGTGGTTAACTAATTCACAACTCTGGAGTTGTTTGCACAAAAAAACAATGGATGGTAACCGAGCAGAGCTGAGTGGCCAAACTGTGGTATTAGGCCAAAACTATTGGCTGGGCTAGATGCAGAAAAAAATTATTTTTAATTTGCAACCTGATGGAGGTCAGTATAGATGGACTAATAGAACAAGTCCCACACGCTGCTAGAAGCCCAAATATTTTTTCAGAGATAAATGAAGAAAAAAATTATTTTTAATTTGCAACCTGATGGAGGTCAGTATAGATGGACTAATAGACCAAGTCCCACACACTGCTAGAAGCCCAAATATTTTTTCAGAGCTAGATGCAGAAAAAAAATATTTTTAATTTGCAACCTGATGGAGGTCAGTATAGATGGACTAATAGACCAAGTCCCACACACTGCTAGAAGCCCAAATATTTTTTCAGAGCTAGATGCAGAAAAAAATTATTTTTAATTTGCAACCTGATGGAGGTCAGTATAGATGGACTAATAGACCAAGTCCCACACACCGCTAGAAGCCCAAATATTTTTTCAGAGCTAGATGCAGAAAAAAATTATTTTTAATTTGCAACCTGATGGAGGTCAGTATAGATGGACTAATAGACCAAGTCCCACACACTGCTAGAAGCCCAAATATTTTTTCAGAGCTAGATGCAGAAAAAAATTATTTTTAATTTGCAACCTGATGGAGGTCAGTATAGATGGACTAATAGAACAAGTCCCACACGCTGCTAGAAGCCCAAATATTTTTTCAGAGATAAATGAAGAAAAAAATTATTTTTAATTTGCAACCTGATGGAGGTCAGTATAGATGGACTAATAGACCAAGTCCCACACACTGCTAGAAGCCCAAATATTTTTTCAGAGCTAGATGCAGAAAAAAATTATTTTTAATTTGCAACCTGATGGAGGTCAGTATAGATGGACTAATAGACCAAGTCCCACACACTGCTAGAAGCCCAAATATTTTTTCAGAGCTAGATGCAGAAAAAAATTATTTTTAATTTGCAACCTGATGGAGGTCAGTATAGATGGACTAATAGACCAAGTCCCACACACCGCTAGAAGCCCAAATATTTTTTCAGAGCTAGATGCAGAAATTTTTTTTATTCAATTTGCAACCTGATGGAGGTCAGTATAGATGGACTAATAGAACAAGTCCCACACGCTGCTAGAAGCCTAAATATTTTTTCAGAGATAAATGAAGAAAAAAATTATTTTTAATTTGCAACCTGATGGAGGTCAGTATAGATGGACTAATAGACCAAGTCCCACACACTGCTAGAAGCCCAAATAATTTTTCAGAGCTAGATGCAGAAAAAAATTATTTTTAATTTGCAACCTGATGGAGGTCAGTATAGATGGACTAATAGACCAAGTCCCACACACTGCTAGAAGCCCAAATATTTTTTCAGAGCTACATGCAGAAAAAAATTATTTTTAATTTGCAACCTGATGGAGGTCAGTATAGATGGACTAATAGAACAAGTCCCACACGCTGCTAGAAGCCCAAATATTTTTTCAGAGATAAATGAAGAAAAAAATTATTTTTAATTTGCAACCTGATGGAGGTCAGTATAGATGGACTAATAGACCAAGTCCCACACACTGCTAGAAGCCCAAATATTTTTTCAGAGCTAGATGCAGAAAAAAATTATTTTTAATTTGCAACCTGATGGAGGTCAGTATAGATGGACTAATAGACCAAGTCCCACACACTGCTAGAAGCCCAAATATTTTTTCAGAGCTAGATGCAGAAAAAAATTATTTTTAATTTGCAACCTGATGGAGGTCAGTATAGATGGACTAATAGACCAAGTCCCACACACCGCTAGAAGCCCAAATATTTTTTCAGAGCTAGATGCAGAAAAAAATTATATTCAGTTTGCAACCTGATGGAGGTCAGTATAGATGGACTAATAGAATGATGCTATGCCCAAAAGATTTTACTTCACTAGGTGCAGTAAAAAAATTGGTATTCTATACACAGGTGGTATATCTTGCAGCACAGATAGGCTACTCCACTGACTAACACACTCTGCAATAGGCCAAAAAGGATTAGCTTTGCTAGATTCAGCCAAATGCTGTGAAAAAAACTTGCACAGCACTGGCACAGACCTGCCAGGCAAAAACTGATAGGAACTGATGTAACCTAGTCCTGAAAAGGACTCCAATTACAATTAGTCTTTACTCCCACAATCTATCTATTTAAGAGCACAGACCTGCCTGATAAAAGTCGTAGGAAATGCTGTAACCTAGTCCTTAAAAGGACTGCAATCACAACTATTCCCTACTCCCAAGCTATCTGTATATTTGTGCGAAAATTGGCTTGAAATTAACAAGGTATAGCGCACACAGCAACAGCGGTGCCGTCTAACACGCAGCTGCATCAGTGAGAAAATGGTGGCGACGGGGAAAATGGCTTGGTCTTATAGGGCAAGGACATGTGACATACACTGCCAATCACACATGCCCTTGCTTGTGTGAAAAAAAACACTTCGCTCCGTGTGTGCGCTGCTGATAGGCTGACAGATTGCACCTCCCCACTGCAAATGCGGGAAATAGAAAAAAAAATGGAGATCTTCATTGTTCCTGCAGAGATCCATCCCCTGCCCCTCCCCCCGCCCCGCTGTACACTCAAACTGCGTATTAACATTAATTTTCATCATTACTGAGAAAAAATCCAGTTATGATTTTGGTGCACGAACAGTTATCGAACATAACCTCGAACAGCCGAATTTTTCTCAAATTGTTCGTGTTCGCCAACTGGCTCGAACACCGCCCAAAACAGCTCGAATTTGAGATTGGCGAACAGTTCGAGTAGAACAACGCTCATCTCTAGTCGTCAGTTCATTGGGAAGTGGAAACACCTGCTAGTGTTGAGCGCTCTCCGACATCGAGAGCACCACCTTTGGATCAAGGCAACCTAACATGTCCACCTGCATCTTCCTCACAGACCGGCAGTTGCCGGGGACACCCTACTCAACACCGTCTAAGCACAATAGCCAGCCCTCGGTCCCTCAGATGTGGAAAAGTAAAAGACCATTTCCTCCTAGCCATGAGAAAGCTAAGAGGTTGAATTTCACCATCTGCAATCTGTTGGCTACAGAAATGCTGCCTTTTCACCTGGAGGACACAGAGGATTTTCAAGACCTTATGTCCGTCACAGTGCCCCAGTACCAGATGCCCAGTCGGCACTACTTCTCAAAGAAAGGTGTGCCTGCGCTCCACTAGCATGTCGCACACAACATCACGGCTTCTTTGAGAAACTCTGTGTGTGACAGGGTGCACTTCACCACAGACACTTGGACAAGAAGGCATGGACAGGGGCGTTACATGTCGCTGACTGGGCACTGGGTAACTATGGTGACAGCAGGACAAGGGGCCGCTGTCCAAGTCTTACCGTCCCCACGAGTTGTGTGTTAATCCTCTTTATGTCGAACTTCCTCCACTGCTTCTGCCTCCTCAACCTCCTCTCGGTCCTCCACCTGCACCCAAAGCCTGTCTGGTAATGCCACCTGCTTTCTAACTGCGCAGAAGGAATCCTGCACACCTCCTTACTATGCTGGCAGCAGGGCTCAACGCATCAGTGTTTACTTTGAAATGTCTGGGAAATGTGAGTCACACAGCTGAGGAGTTTTGGTCAGCTCTGGAGACCCAGTTTCATGAAAGGTTGTCTCCACTGGACCTGCAACCAGGGAAGGCCATGTGCGACAATGCTGCAAACCTGGGTGCGGCACTTCGCCGGGGCAATGTCACACACGTGCCTTGTATGGCTCACGTGTTGAACCTGGTTGTCCAGCAATTTTTAGCCCACTATCCCGGACTAGATGGCCTTCTGCAGAGTGCACGGTCGCTGTGTGCTCACTTCCACCATTCGCATCCCGCAGTTCAACGACTTACATCTCTACAGAAGTCGTTGGGCCTGCCAGTTCACCGGTTGAAATGCGATGTGCCGACATGGTGGAATTCAACTCTGCACATGTTGCAGCGACTGTGGCAGCACCGACAAGCCCTGGTGCAATACGTTCTGACGTATAGCCTGGGCCAACGAGATCCAGAGGTGGGGAAAATCATGCTGGAGGAGTGGTCTCAGATCAGGGACCTATGCACCCTTCTGCACAGTCTTGAAATGGCGACGAAGATGTTTAGTGCTGACGATGCCATTATCAGCATGACTATTACGGTGATTTACATGCTGGAGCACATGTTAAACAGAATTCGGAGTCAGGTGGTGGGACAAGAGGAGGTGGAGGAAGTAGAGGAGGAGTCGTATGCGGAAGGGATAACATCTCCAAGGTCCAGACGGTTGGCAGCACCAAGGCGGCAGGCATGGGAGGGTGGGGGAGAGGGATTAACCAGGGCGCATGGTAGCAGCCAAACTGTTGAGGAAGGAGCCGAGTAAGAAGTGGAGGACGAACTGGCAATGGGCATGGAAGACTCATCAGATGAGGGAGACCTTGATCACATTTCTGTTGTGCGAGGTTGGAGGGAGAGGGCAGAGGAAGGAAGCATGATTCTTACCTCGCTACCAACACAACAAGGACTTGGTCCTTCTGGATGCGCAAGACACATGAGTGCCTTCTTGCTGCACTACCTGCAACATGACCCCCGGATTGTCAGAATTCGAAGTAATCCCGACTACTGGGTTGCCACACTCTTAGATCCCCGGTACAAAAGTATATTTGCCGAAATAATTCCTGCCATAAAAAGGTATTGACGAATGCAGGAGTATCTGTTGCAGAATCTTACATGTGCTTTTCCACAAAACACCAGTGGAGCACGTAGTGAATCTCACAGTTCTAACTTGCCAACGGTGGGACTGTCGAGTCTTCATCACTCAAACAGTAACAGTAACACAGTATCTGCTGGTAACAGCAATTTTGTGGAATCGTTTCACCACTTTTTTAGACCATCCTTTGCAAGGCCACAGGAGACAAGAAGTCTGACACATAGTCAATGCCTAGAGAGGATGGTACAGGAGAATCTCCAAGTGAACATCGAAGCCATGACTGTGTCACTGGACCCGTGCTCATTTTGGTATTCCAATCTTGAAAAATCGCCGGAGCTCGCCACTCACGCCTTGGAGATCTTGTCATGCCATGCAGCCAGCGTTCTCTCTGAACGTGTGTTCAGCGCTGCTGGTGGTGTGCTGACAGATAAGCGCACGCGGCTGTCCACTGAGAATGTAGACAGACTCACGTTCATAAAGATGATCAAATCATGGATTCGCAAGGACATTTCTACTCCTGTATCATCCTTGGGAGACTAAAAGCTTGGGGATTTGGTAAAATCACCTCACCAACCGTTTTAAGCAACAGTGGGGCAATTGATGCCACTTAACCCTAGAACGCATGACCATAAAAATCTACACTTTCACATACCTGGGGCCCTTTAGGCCCGTGTGCAAATAACATGGAATAACTCAAACTCAAATGACAAACAACTATATACATGAAGAATACCTAGAGTTTCAAAATTCTAACTAAAGCAATCTTGCAGAAAATAGAAAACAATTAACTGGGCGGGCCTGCAAGGCCACAGGTATGCGTTCTAGGGTTAAGTGGTGTCTGTGCCACAATTTTGGGAGTCCCCTTGCTGTGTCTTACGTGACGTTGGCGTTGGCATCGTCAATTCTAGGTGGGTTGGGTCGCACCCCCCCCTTTTAACTGTAAGAAACTACATACACTATGGCTTGGGGTAACACAGATGGTTGAGTCTGAAGAGCTGTTTACTCAGAGGTCTGCTCCAAATCTTCAGTGTCTGCTAGTCAGCGTAGAATTTTTAACTGCATCTAGCCTAGGCAATACTTTGGGCGTAGTAGCCCAGCTGCGAAGCAAGCTGCACCGCCTGTGTATCTAATAAGAATTTTTAAATTAATCTAGCCTAGGCAGACTGTGGGGACCCCCAACCAAACCCAGATGCTCAGTCCCCCTACCGCCTCCCTTTCATGGACAACCCAATAATGTAACTCTTACAACTGGATGGGTGAGGATCGGTCACAGCTTTATTAACTCTTTATACTCATTCCATTAGAAAGGCATTTTATTTCTAAAATAATTCAGCTTGTTGCAGCATGCCCTGGGTCCCCACTCCGGCAAGTTGGCCAACAAGTGTAACTCTCCAACATGTCCTTTCTATTTCCAGGCCACGGAGGATCCAGCGTACTCGTATGCAGGACTCTGACCCCCACCCATCACTCTTAACGCTTGTTCCACTCCATCCTGGAGTCCTGACAGGAATATGTCCAGTCCAATATCTATTAAGTGAACACCGTCGGGCCGTATGAGGCCTGCTTTATCTCCTTCCAGTTGTCGGTGTCGTATCACTACACCGCCTCTGTCTCTTCTAAATTTTGCCATCCGAATATTTATTACCCGCCTTGTCCATTCGATGGCCGTGATGTCTCGCGCACCTTGCCATACCGCTATCGGCACAATCTCTGACCATACTATAGCTAATTTTGTGAAAAATTCTCTGAAGCGCTCAGTGTCTAGTTTCATTATTGCCATTAGTTATGCGCTCTTGTGATGACCTAGGTTGTTTCCCCCGGCCTGTATAACTAAGATGACCGGACCTCTTGCCTCTCTCCCTACCTTGATTACCTCCATTAGTACCTGTGGCCATAGCAGGCCTCTAATACCTCTCCAGTTGAAATATGTGTTATGAAACTCTAATTTCCTCCCGCCTGGGCGGACTTTCGCCCTTTTTTGTGCCCAATATATATACGAGTGGCCTATCACTCACACTGTTGGCTTAGCGTCACCTGTAAAAGAAACAAACCACGTTAGGATAACAAGTCCGGTCTTATGTATCTCGCCAAACACGTGGATCGCCATCTCCCTATCCTCTGAACTTCCGTTTCTGACAGTCCTGCTCTTGCTGCTTCCGTGGCCGCACCTATGCGGAATGAGTGTGTCCCATAATCTTTGGGGTGGTTCCCTGCCGATGTTATGCATTTATTAAATATAGCTTGGAACAGGTATCTTGATAATGGCGTTCCATCAATGTGTGATACGAAGAAATTACTTTGTGATCTGATGGTTAGATATGTTTTTACTATTGTTACCCGACTCAGTGTACCGTTTGTGGGTTGTAGAAGTACCCAAGTACCCCTGCCCGCTGGAACCGTTTTCAATTGGTGTATGCGTACACGTATTGCATTATTGGCTATGACTACTTCCTGGTGTAATAAGCGTCCACTGGTGGTAATTTTGGATTGAGGGACTAATTCGCTTATACATAGCGCCCCGAAGAAGGCGATCACAAATGCAGTAGACATTAGTGTTGCTTCAAATTGTGAGTGTCATGTTAATGGTGTTAGGGATAAGATGTGAGAAATCAGTTTTAGTGACACGGGACGGGACATCTACATTCCTGACTTGGCTGACCCCTTTTCCACCCTTTTATGGATTGTCTGATGATGAATCTTTGTCACATCTCCCCAATTCAGTAGTTGGAAGTGAAATGCTACTCCGGTCAGACACCGCTGCGCTGGCGCCCCTGATATGCCCCTCATCATTAGCTGGTGGAGAAATTCTATGGTGACTTGTGATCTGGCTTGTTCACATTGGTCAACCCGTCTGCCTGCTACTAGTCGTGTCCACTCTTCCCATGCCTTACCGTATGCTTGCCACGTTGACGGGGCAACTGACGCTCTGATTAATGGCATCAACTATTCGCCACTAGATCCCATAGGGAGGGTGGGCAACTGTTGCCCGATGGGTGGGCGTTGTGGAAGAGCTCTGTGAAAATCTGCCAATTGAATTGTTATAAAGCGTTAGCAGCAGCTTTATACCCCTCAGCATAGTGGCTAGCGCGGACCCATACATTGTGTTTTAGGCACAGGAATACTAGCCTGCGTAGTAGGCCTAGCACTGGGAGAGACGATGATGCCATCTTATTAATGCAGTGCGCTAGGCTGGTGTTTTGTGTTATGAAGCGTATATTTTTGTTAGCCAGGCGCGCGCCCCATATTTCTATTGCTACCACTATTGGGAAAAATTATTTTCAGGGCTAGATGCAGCTAAAAATTATTATTAATTTCAAAGCTGGTGGAGCTTGGTATAGATGGCCTAATACAATGAGTCCCACACACTGCTAGAAGCCCAAATATTTTTTCAGAGGTAGATGCAGATAAAAATTATTTTTAATTTGCAACCTGATGGAGGTCAGTATAGATGGACTAATAGAGAAAGTCCCACACACTGCTAGAAGGCCAAATATTTTTTCAGAGCTAGATGCAGATAAAAATTATATTCAATTTGCAACCTGATGGAGGTCAGTATAGATGGACTAATAGAGAAAGTCCCACACACTGCTAGAAGGCCAAATATTTTTTTCAGAGCTAGATGCAGATAAAAATTATATTCAATTTGCAACCTGATGGAGGTCAGTATAGATGGACTAATAGAACAAGTCCCACACACAGCTAGAAGCCCAAATATTTTTTCAGAGGTACTGTAGATGCAGATAAAAATTATTTTTAATTTGCAACCTGATGGAGGTCAGTATAGATGGACTAATACAACAAGTCCCACACACAGCTAGAAGCCCAATATTTTTTCAGAGCTAGATGCAGACAAAAAATTATTTTGAATTTGCAACCTGATGGAGGTCAGTATAGATGGACTAATAGAGAAAGTCCCACACACATCTAGAAGGCCCAATATTTTTTCAGAGGTAGATGCAGAAAAAAATATATTCAGTTTGCAACCTGATGGAGGTCAGTGTAGATGTACTAATACAACAAGTCCCACACACAGCTAGAAGCCCAATATTTTTTCAGAGGTAGATGCAGAAAAAAATATATTCAGTTTGCAACCTGATGGAGGTCTGTATAGATGGATTAATAGAACAAGTCCCACACACAGCTAGAAGCCCAATATTTTTTCAGAGGTAGATGCAGAAAATAATATATTCAGTTTGCAACCTGATGGAGGTCAGTATAGATGGACTAGTACAACAAGTCCCACACACAGCTAGAAGCCCAATATTTTTTCAGAGCTAGATGCAGACAAAAAATTATTTTGAATTTGCAACCTGATGGAGGTCAGTATAGATGGACTAATAGAGAAAGTCCCACACACTGCTAGAAGGCCAAATATTTTTTCAGAGGTAGATGCAGAAAAAAATATATTCAGTTTGCAACCTGATGGAGGTCTGTATAGATTGATTAATAGAACAAGTCCCACACACAGCTAGAAGCCCAAATATTTTTTCAGAGGTACTGTAGATGCAGATAAAAATTATTTTTAATTTACAACCTGATGGAGGTCAGTATAGATGGACTAATACAACAAGTCCCACACACAGCTAGAAGCCCAATATTTTTTCAGAGCTAGATGCAGACAAAAAATTATTTTGAATTTGCAACCTGATGGAGGTCAGTATAGATGGACTAATAGAGAAAGTCCCACACACTGCTAGAAGGCCAAATATTTTTTCAGAGCTAGATGCAGAAAAAAATTATATTCAGTTTGCAACCTGATGGAGGTCAGTATAGATGGACTAATAGAGAAAGTCCCACACACTGCTAGAAGGCCACATATTTTTTCAGAGGTAGATGCAGAAAAAAATATATTCAGTTTGCAACCTGATGGAGGTCTGTATAGATGGATTAATAGAAAAAGTCCCACACACAGCTATAAGCCCAATATTTTTTCAGAGGTAGATGCAGAAAAAAATATATTCAGTTTGCAACCTGATGGAGGTCAGTATAGATGGACTAATACAACAAGTCCCACACACAGCTAGAAGCCCAATATTTTTTCAGAGGTAGATGCAGAAAAAAATATATTCAGTTTGCAACCTGATGGAGGTCTGTATAGATGGATTAATAGAACAAGTCCCACACACAGCTAGAAGCCCAAATATTTTTTCAGAGGTAGATGCAGATAAAAATTATTTTTAATTTGCAACCTGATGGAGGTCAGTATAGATGGACTAATAGAGAAAGTCCCACACACTGCTAGAAGGCCAAATATTTTTTCAGAGCTAGATGCAGATAAAAATTATATTCAATTTGCAACCTGATGGAGGTCAGTATAGATGGACTAATAGAACAAGTCCCACACACAGCTAGAAGCCCAAATATTTTTTCAGAGGTACTGTAGATGCAGATAAAAATTATTTTTAATTTGCAACCTGATGGAGGTCAGTATAGATGGACTAATACAACAAGTCCCACACACAGCTAGAAGCCCAATATTTTTTCAGAGGTAGATGCAGAAAAAAATATATTCAGTTTGCAACCTGATGGAGGTCTGTATAGATGGATTAATAGAACAAGTCCCACACACAGCTAGAAGCCCAATATTTTTTCAGAGGTAGATGCAGAAAAAAATATATTCAGTTTGCAACCTGATGGAGGTCAGTATAGATGGACTAATACAACAAGTCCCACACACAGCTAGAAGCCCAATATTTTTTCAGAGCTAGATGCAGAAAAAAATTATATTCAATTTGCAACCTGATGGAGGTCAGTATAGATGGACTAATAGAATGATGCTATGCCCAAAAGATTTTACTTCACTAGGTGCAGTAAAAAAATTGGTATTCTATACACAGGTGGTATATCTTGCAACACAGATAGGCTACTCCACTGACTAACACACTCTGCAATAGGCCAAAAAGGATTAGCTTTGCTAGATTCAGCCAAATGCTGTGAAAAAAACTTGCACAGCACTGGCACAGACCTGCCTGGCAAAAACTGATAGGAGCTGATGTAACCTAGTCCTGAAAAGGACTCCAATTACAATTAGTCTTTACTCCCACAACCTATCTATTTAAGAGCACAGACCTACCTGATAAAAGTCATAGGAAATGCTGTAACCTAGTCCTTAAAAGGACTGCAATCACAACTATTCCCTACTCCCAAGCTATCTGTAGATTTGTGCGAAAATTGGCTTGAAATTAACAAGGTATAGCGCACACAGCAACAGCGGTGCCGTCTAACACGCAGCTGCAGCAGTGAGAAAATGGTGGCGATGGGGAAAATGGCTTGGTCTTATAGGGCAAGGACATGTGACATACACTGCCAATGACACATGCCCTTGCTTGTGTGAAAAAAAGCACTTCGCTCCGTGTGTGCGCTGCTGATAGGCTGACAGATTGCACCTCCCCACAGTAAATGCGGGAAAGAGAAAAAAAAAATGGAGATCTTCATTGTTCCTGCAGAGATCCATCCCCTGCCCCTCCCCCCACCCCGCTGTACACTCAAACTGCGTATTAACATTAATTTTCATCATTACTGAGAAAAAATCCAGTTATGATTTTGGTGCACGAACAGTTATCGAACATAACCTCGAACAGCCGAATTTTTCTCAAATTGTTCGTGTTCGCCGAACGGCTCGAACACCGCCCAAAACAGCTCGAATTTGAGATTGGCGAACAGTTCGAGTAGAACAACGCTCATCTCTATTTATAATCTTATATGTGATGCATCTAAGAATTGCATGTCTTTATTATACCGTGTTTTTACTCTGTTCCAGCCCGCGGACGTGCTGTGTTTTGCCGGGGTGGGGGTAATGTGGCGCCCCTGAGGGTTCGGTCGCCACAGAGGTACTGCACCTCACTCAGAGGTGTGGCATCTCCTTCTCTCAGTGAAAGGATGGAGTACTGCCCGGGACCCTAACACCTGCACTCAACACTACACTACTCCAGGCCGGCAGGAAAGGCATTATGCACTTCTCTTGCTGCCCCGTCCCTGGCTGGAGTGGGGGGAACCAAAAGTGAGGGGGAACCAAGTAGTGAGTGTGTGTGGAGGACGTAGGCCAGGGGAGCACTTGTAGAAGATATATATATATAGGGAAGCCGTCTTAGAGAAGTCAGTCAGAGGAGGAAAAGTGAAAGGAGCAAGGGCTCTGCAGGGGCTCTGCTCAGGAGGCAGGCTCGGCCTGTCATGCCCAAGGATGAGAGAGTAGTGGGAGCAAGGGAGGAAGGCTCCAGGAACTGAAGGGATCCCAGGGGTTACGGTGAGTGCAGTACGGCACCCGTACGCCCGAATCTGCCAGGCGTCAGAGTGATCAGGCCGCAAGAAGGGAACCGGTCGCTAGACTAGCCGAGTTTCTTTAGGTCTCTGCTAGAAAACCGGAGGCTTCTGCACTTTCAAGGTGCAGTTGCCACATCCGCACCTAAGCCGCCGAGAAGGGCACCAAGCAAGGTCCGGGAACTTCAAGTTGCCCAGAGGGATCTCAAGGTACCCGATCGGGACTTTGTGTGGCAAGGTGCAGGGCAGGAGGGAGAAGACCCAGCGCGGGAAGTCGGCTAAGAAAGGAACATACAGAAAGGGGTCCCGTTAAGTGCTCTTGAGATACTTGAGGGAGTGCTGAACCCCTGCCTGGTAAATGCACCGTGACGAGGGAGACTGTCAGCTTTTAAGTGCTACCTGAAGAACCTAAAGAACTGTGAGTAAACTCCGATGACTGCTCCCCACTGTTTCTGTCAGTTATTTCTACCACGCTATCGCTCCTGCACTACAACGCCCAGCATCACCATCTGCACCTACACTGCCCTGGAGCTGTGCTCTGCCTGTGGAGAGCCGCACCAACCCAGCTGCCCTAACATCTGCTCCAGGGGTCTGCAGCAGCGCCGGTACCCATTACCGTGAACCACAGGTGGCGTCATGAGAGAAAAACTGTTATTCATCCCTTCAAGTAACAAACCCCTTTTTAAAGAGTGACCCCAGGGTACCGGCCCGGGAGCCGACCGCCGTGACATCCCAAGAAGGTAAAGGCCTGGGTACCGAGAGTCCCCCTTTACCCCTGGGCGAGTCAGTAGCAGTGGCACACAGTGATATTTGGGAGTGTGACCTACAGTGTCAGTCAAAATTTTGGGCTAACCTGTTCTTGAGACTCACAGATAACACACATAAAATGTATAATTTATTAGTATCAATTAAAAATATCAAAGACAAAAAAATCCCTCAAAAAAAACAAAAGCCAGTATATAACCAAAACTGGATAATACAAGTAGATGGGGGGAGTTGGATACCTTACACTGGTCTATCCCAACCTGTCAGTGGAGGCTGGCACCCTATTAAACGCAAATGGCGCCCCCACTCCTCGACGGCTCTCTCCAAAGGATCCCATTAGGCCCTGAGCAGATGGAAGGTGATGGGATTCCGTACAGAGGTGAGGGGGGCAGAAAAAAAGTAGCCAAACAGCTGATTCTGGACACCGCAAACAACTCACCAGTGTACCTGTAGCGTGCAGATGTGGTGAAAAATATCCAGGAAAGTCTGTGTGATATCCTGAGAACACTATTACCTCTTGTATATTCTATATTAGACAATAGTCCAAAAGTCATCTTTTGATTATACATCTTGCATCTTAGGAATTTATATGGTATATGACTCCTGATGAGGCGATTTGCAGGAGAAACGCATAGCGCGATACATACCTGGACCTGTGTTTGCGCTTAGCACGTTTTTTAGGGAGTGTAGTTCTATTAACTATTACACCTCTGTTCTATTTCTATCTATAACATGATTGGTGTAATTCATTAATGACATTGAATGCAATTATTTTGGACCATCTGTCATTGTGGGTCATGCTTCATGTTTATAACAAAATAGACTCATATTATGTTACACGCTGATTATATCTGGACGATACCCTTATGATATGTTATAAACTATGTTATATCCTGTATTTAACCCTCTCATTTATACCAGCATTCTTGTGGTCCGTTTATGGGTATTTTACTAGTGTTGAGCGAGCATGCTCGACACTGCTTGGTACTCGTCCGAGCATCTCGGGTTACTCGGTCGGGAGCTCAGGTCTCCGCCCTGCATGTTTGGCGCTCTTTACAGAGCCAATCAACAAGCAGGGATTGACAGCCAGTCACTGTAATGCCACAGCCATGTTGGTTGTGGGCATTACAGTGATTGGCTGGCCGCACAGCGTCACCTCGAGTGTTTAGAACCTGGCGCCACCATCTTGGACACAGTCACTCCGGATCAGACGGTGTAGGCAGAGTTCTGCTGTGCTAGGGAGATATTTATACTGCAAAATAGGTAGTGTAGGGTCTCTAAAGCCTGCAAAATAAAACAAACAGTCCTACTCAGGACTAATATCCATCCCAGATATCAGGCAATCAGGCAGGCAGGCTGTATAGGAGATGCAGTGGTTATAATAACAACACTGCATTACAGTCCTGTGTAATTGCTAGACTTAGCCCCAGGTCTCAGGGGCCAAGAAAAATCCTTTTTTTTCATCTAAATCCTCTTTTTTTTTTTCCTCAGTTAGACTGTATAAATACCCATCTTATTAACCTTTTGGTATTCCCCCCCCCCAAAAAAAAGAGTGTGTCTGTGAGTGTTCAGACACAAATATATTTGTTTAAAAGAGTCTGGTGTAGGCCAAATAATTAGAACTATGGTTTTGCAGTTCCACGGTTCAAATATCTGTATTATCTACTTTTTTGCCTTTTTTCAATAAAAAAAAAAACATTTTGAGTGTCTCGCTGACTGTTCAGACACAGATATATCTGTTTAAAAGAGTCTGGTGTAGGCCAGATAACTAGAACTATGCTTTTGCAGTTCCGTGGTTCAAATCTCTGTATTATCCACTTTTTTGCATTTTTTCATAAAAAAAAAACATTTTGAGTGTCTCGCTGACTGTTCAGACATAAATATATCTGTTTAAAAGAGTCTGGTGTAGGCCAGATGAATTAGAACTGTGGTTTTGCAGTTCCACGGTTCAAATCTCTGTATTATCCACTTTTTTGCCTTTTTTCAATAAAAAAAAACATTTTGAGTAGAGATGAGCATTGTTCGACTCGAACTGTTCGCCAATCTCAAATTCGAGCTGTTTTGGGCGGTGTTCGAGCCGTTCGGCTAACACGAACGATTTGAGAAAAATTCGGCTGTTCGAGGTTATGTTCGATAACTGTTCGTGCACCAAAATCATAACTGGATTTTTTCTCAGTAATGATGAAAATTAATGTTAATACGCAGTTTGAGTGTACAGCGGGGCGGGGGGAGGGGCAGGGGATGGATCTCTGCAGGAATAATGAAGATCTCCATTTTTTTTTCTCTTTCCCGCATTTACAGTGGGGAGGTGCAATCTGTCAGCCTATCAGCAGCGCACACACGGAGCGAAGTGCTTTTTTTCACACAAGCAAGGGCATGTGTCATTGGCAGTGTATGTCACATGTCCTTGCCCTATAAGACCAAGCCATTTTCCCCGTCGCCACCATTTTCTCACTGCTGCAGCTGCGTGTTAGACGGCACCGCTGTAGCTGTGTGCCCTATACCTTGTTAATTTCAAGCCAATTTTCGCACAAATATACAGATAGCTTGGGAGTAGGGAATAGTTGTGATTGCAGTCCTTTTAAGGACTAGGTTACAGCATTTCCTACGACTTTTATCAGGCAGGTCTGTGCTCTTAAATAGATAGGTTGTGGGAGTAAAGACTAATTGTAATTGGAGTCCTTTTCAGGACTAGGTTACATCAGTTGCTATCAGTTTTTGCCAGGCAGGTCTGTGCCAGTGCTGTGCAAGTTTTTTTCACAGCATTTGGCTGCATCTAGCAAAGCTAATCCTTTTTGGCCTATTGCAGAGTGTGTTAGTCAGTGGAGTAGCCTACCTGTGTTGCAAGATATACCACCTGTGTATAGAATACCAATTTTTTTACTGCACCTAGTGAAGTAAAATCTTTTGGGCATAGCATCATTCTATTAGTCCATCTATACTGACCTCCATCAGGTTGCAAATTGAATATAATTTTTTTCTGCATCTAGCTCTGAAAAAATATTTGGGCTTCTAGCAGTGTGTGGGACTTGTTCTATTAGTCCATCTATACTGACCACCATCAGGTTGCAAACTGAATATAATTTTTTTCTGCATCTAGCTCTGAAAAAATATTTGGCCTTCTAGCAGTGTGTGGGACTTGTTCTATTAGTCCATCTATACTGAGGTCCATCACGTTGCAAATTGAAAATAATTTTTTGTCTGCATCTAGCTCTGAAAAAATATTTGGCCTTCTAGCAGTGTGTGGGACTTTCTCTATTAGTCCATCTATACTGACCTCCATCAGGTTGCAAATTAAAAATAATTTTTTGTCTGCATCTAGCTCTGAAAAAATATTTGGCCTTCTAGCAGTGTGTGGGACTTTCTCTATTAGTCCATCTATACTGACCTACATCAGGTTGCAAACTGAATATATATTTTTTCTGCATATACCTCTGAAAAAATATTTGGGCTTCTAGCTGTGTGTGGGACTTGTTCTATTAGTCCATCTATACTGACCTCCATCAGGTTGCAAACTGAATATAATTTTTTTCTGCATCTAGCTCTGAAAAAATATTTGGCCTTCTAGCAGTGTGTGGGACTTTCTCTATTAGTCCATCTATACTGACCTCCATCAGGTTGCAAATTAAAAATAATTTTTATCTGCATCTAGCTCTGAAAAAATATTTGGCCATCTAGCAGTGTGTGGGACTTGTTCTATTAGTCCATCTATACTGACCTCCATCACGTTGCAAATTCAAAATAATTTTTTGTCTGCATCTAGCTCTGAAAAAATATTTGGCCTTCTAGCAGTGTGTGGGACTTTCTCTATTAGTCCATCTATACTGACCTCCATCAGGTTGCAAATTAAAAATAATTTTTATCTGTATCTAGCTCTGAAAAAATATTTAGCCTCCTAGCAGTGTGTGGGACTTTCTCTATTAGTCCATCTATACTGACCTCCATCAGGTTGCAAACTGAATACAATTTTTTTCTGCATCTACCTCTGAAAAAATATTTGGGCTTCTAGCTGTGTGTGGGACTTGTTCTATTAGTCCATCTATACTGACCTCCATCAGGTTGCAAACTGAATATAATTTTTTTCTGCATCTAACCCAGCCAATAGTTTTGACCTAATACCACAGTTTGGCCACTCAGCTCTGCTCGGTTCCCATCCATTGTTTTTTTGTGCAAACAACTCCAGAGTTGTGAATTAGTTAACCACCAAAATGAGTGGAAAAAGGCCTGCTGCTGGTGGAAAGGGGAATAGGCGTGTTGGGAAGGGGAAAAAAGGTTGTGTCCGTGGGGTAGGTGTTAAAGCAACAGTAACATCTGCAGAAGAAAGACCATCTTCCAGCAAAACTAAAATGTCTACTTCTTTCAGCGGACAATGTGATAAGATCCCTTTCTTACGGCCACACCAATCGCTACAAATTCCAGATGAGGCACAAAAACAGCAGGTGCTTCAACGGATATCAAGTGTTCCTTTAAGTGGGCTCTCCTCCACATCAACTTCAAGATCACAAATACTCCAGTCCTCAAAGGTGTCACCCCAATCGCACTTGCTTCCTCACAGTTCCCAAATCTCCAGCTGCCCATCTGAGTATGAGGTAGAACAGATGTTTGAGTCTGCAGAGCTGTTTACTCATACTATAGCCTGGGAATCAGAGGTCGACTCCAGCGCTTCTGTGAATCCAGACGAGGAAATGATCTGCACTGATGCCCAGAATCTTTATGAGTCGGATCCAGGACCAGACGCAGAAGGTTCTGACCATAATGTAGACCTTCATTCCCAAACTGTAACTCCTGTTGGTGGAGACAATGAGGAAGACGATGATGAGACTCAAATACCTGATTGGAGCGACAACTTTAGTTTTTTGTCAGGGCAGGAACAGGTTGGCTCTGAGGACGACGGGTGTGATAAGGCACAGGGTGATGATGATGAGGTTGGAGATCCCACTTACTGTCAACCCACAGTCAGCAAAGAGATGAGGTCAGCAGAGTAGGTGGAGGAGGATGCTAGTGACGACGAGGTCAGGTTGCGCCTTCCTGGACAGAGACGTAGTACTGGAAGCACGTCAACAGCTGCATCCTCAAACACAACTCTGCATCTGACCACAAGTCATGGTGGCTCTTCAGGTCGCATGGGTCCTAAGCCTTGCATAGCCTGGGCATTTTTTCAGATCGATAAAGATGACCCAACTCGTGTTATCTGTAACATTTGTCAGCAAAAGCTAAGTAGAGGCCAAAAAATACATAGTTTGAGTACTTCATGCATGAACCGGCACATGGACATGAAGCATAAGTTGCAGTGGGAAGCTCATTGTGCTAGAATGCGGCCTAGCCGGCCGTGCCAACCCCCGTCTGCCATATCTTGTGCATCCGTGGCCTCTTCATCCTCTGTGACTGGGGGGACAGCAGTCACACCTGTTTTGGGGCGCAGACCTGCCACCTCTTTACCCGCAACAGCCAGCGTGATTGGCAGGTCATCATTTTCTTTGGAGGTGGTAACACCAGCTGGTGTTGAGCGCTGTCTGACATCGATAGCACCACCTTTGGATCAAGGCAACCTAACATGTCCGCCTGCATCTTCCTCACAGACCGGCAGTTTGCCGGGGACACCCTTATCAACCCCGTCTAAGCCCAATAGCCAGCCCTCGGTCCCTCAGATGTGGACAAGTAAAAGACCATTTCCTCCTAGCCTTGAGAAAGCTAAGAGGTTGAATTTCACCATCTGCAAGCTCTTGGCTACAGAAATGCTGCCTTTCCGCCTGGTGGACACAGAGGATTTTTGAGACCTTATGTCCGTCGCAGTGCCCCAGTACCAGATGCCCAGTCGGCACTACTTCTCAAAGAAAGGTGTGCCTGCGCTCCTCCAGCATGTCGCAAACAACATCACCGCTTCTTTGAGAAACTCTGTGTGTGACAGGGTGCATTTCACCACAGACACTTGGACGAGTAGGCATGGACAGGGGCGTTACATGTCGCTGACTGGGCACTGGGTAACTATGGTGACAGCAGAACAAGGGGCTGCTGTCCAAGTCTTGCTGTCCCCACGAGTTGTGCGTCAATCCTCTTTATCTCAAAGTTCCTCCACTGCTTCTGCCTCCTCAACCTCCTCTCGGTACTCCACCTGCACCCAAAGCCTGTCTGGTCATGCCACAAGCTTTCTAACTGCAAGAAGGGATCCTGCACACCTCCTTACTATGCTGGCAGTAGGGCTCAACGTCATCAGGCGGTTTTTACTATGAAATGTCTGGGAAATGTGAGTCACACAGGTGAGGAGTTGTGGTCAGCTCTGGAGAACCAATTTCATGAATGGTTGTCTCCACTGGATCTGAAACCAGGGAAGGCCGTGTGCGACAATGCTGCAAACCTGGGTGCGGCCCTTCGCCGGGGCAATGTCACACACGTGCCTTGTATGGCTCACTTGTTGAACCTGGTTGTCCAGCAATTTTTAGCCCACTATCCCGGACTAGATGGCCTTCTGCAGAGGGCACGGTCGCTGTGTGCTCACTTCCGCCGTTCGCATACCGCAGCTCAGCGACTTACATCTCTACAGAAGTCGTTGGGCCTGCCACTTCCCCGGCTAAAATGCGATGTGCCTACCCGGTGGAATTCAACTCTGCACATGTTGCAGCAACTGTGGCAGCACCGACAAGCCCTGGTGCAATACGTTCTGACGTATAGCCTGGGCCAACGAGATCCAGAGGTGGGGCAAATCACGCTGGAGGAGTGGTCTCAGATCAGGGACCTATGCACCCTTCTGCACAGTTTTGAAATGGCAACGAAGATGTTTAGTGTGGACGATGCCATTATCAGCATGACTATTCCGGAGATTTACATGATGGAGCACATGTTAAAAAGAATTCGGAGTCAGGTGGTGGCACAAGAGGAGGTGGAGGAAGTAGAGGAGGAGGAGTTGTATGCGGAAGGGCTAACATCTGCAAGGTCCAGACGGTCGGCAGCACCAAGGCGGCAGGCATGTGAGGGTGGGGGAGATGGTTTTACCAGGGCGCATGGTAGCAGCCAAACTAGTGAGGAAGGTGCAGGAGCCCAGGAAGAAGTGGAGGACGAACTGATGGAAGACTCATCAGATGAGGGAGACCTTGATCACATTTCTGTTGTGCGAGGTTGGGGGGAGAGGACAGAGGAAGGAAGCATGATTGTTACCTCGCCACCAACACAACAGGGACTAGGTGCTCCTGGATGCGCAACACACATGAGTGCCTTCTTGCTGCACTACCTGCAACATGACCCTCGAATTGTGAGAATTAGAAATAATCCTGACTACTGGGTTGCCACACTGTTAGATCCCCGGTACAAAAGTAAATTTGCAGAAATTATTCCTGCCATAGAAAGGGATGCACGCATGCAGGAGTATCAGCAGAGACTGTTGCAGAATCTTACATGTGCTTTTCCACAAAACACCAGTGGTGCACGTAGTGAATCTCACAGTTCCAACTTGCCAACCGTGGGACCGTCGAGTGTTCAGCACTCAAACCGTAACAGAACCACAGTATCTGCTGGTAACATCAATTTTGCGGAATCATTTCACCACTTTTTTAGCCCATCCTTTGCAAGGCCACAGGAGACAAGAAGTCTGACACATAGTCAACGCCTAGAGACGATGGTACAGGAGTATCTCCAAGTAAACATTGAAGCCATGACTGTGTCACTGGACCCTTGCTCTTTTTGGGCTTCCAATCTGGATAAATGGCCGGAGCTAGCCACTTACGCCTTGGAGATCTTGTCATGCCCCGCAGCCAGCGTTCTGTCTGAACGTGTGTTCAGCGCTGCTGGTGGTGTGCTGACAGATAAGCGCACGTGGCTCTCCACTGATAATGTAGACAGACTCACGTTCATAAAGATGAACAAATCATGGATCCAAAACGACTTTTCTACCCCTGTGTCATCCTGGGGAGAGTAAAAGCTTGATGATTGGTTAAAATCACCTCACCAACCGTTTTAAGCCTTCAAATTACTAATCATGTTTATCTGTATCTTGACTGGAAAATAATTTGGGCTTTGTAGCAGTGTGCAGCACTGATTCTATTAGGCCATCTATAATAAGCTCCACCAGATTTAAAATTACTAATCATGTTTATCTGTATCTTGGCTGGAAAATAATTTGGGCTTTGTAGCAGTGTGCAGTACTGATTCTATTAGGCTATCTATACTAAGCTCCACCAGATTTAAAATTACTAATCATGTTTATCTGTACCTTGGCTGGAAAATAATTTGGGCTTTGTAGCAGTGTGCAGCACTGATTCTTTTAGGCCATCTATACTAAGCTCTACCAGATTTAAAATTAATAAAAACTTTTAGCTGCATCTATCCCGGAAAATAATTTTGGGGCTCCGAGATGCGCAAGACACATAAGTGCCTTCTTGCTGCACTACCTGCAACATGACCCTCATATTGTCAGAATTCGAAGTAATCCTGAATACTGGTTTGCCACACTCTTAGATCCCCCAAACTTTTCGATCAACCTTTTCATTTTAATAAAGACCAAAAAAATGGTCATTTTTGAAATTATAAGCATTAGCAGGTAATTAGAAACTGAAATCAAACAGTTTTCAACTCAAAACTTTATTCTAGGTGATGTTACATTTTCACATAGGACCCCTTGTTCGAAAGGAGCTTCTGAACTCTCTCGCCCATTGAATTTGTCAGGTTTTGGATGGTTTCTGCTTCAATTGTTTTGCATGAGGACAGAATACCCTCCCAGAGCTGTTGCTTAGATGTGAACTGCCTCCCGCCATCATAGACACTCCTTTTGATGATGCTCAGAGGTTCTGAATGGGGTTGAGGTCAGGGGAGCATGGGGGTCACACCATAAGTTTGTCCCCTTTTATGCTCATATCAGCCAGAGATGCAGATGTTTTATGTGCAGCATGAGATGGTGCATTATCATGCATAAAAATGATCTTGCTTTGGAATAAACAGTTCTTCTTCTTGAACCATGGCAGGAAGTGCTGTTTGAGAAACTCCACATACATTATGGAGTTCATCTTTACCCCTTCAGGGATCCTAAAGGGGCCGACAATCTCTCTCCCCATGATTCCAGCCCAAAACATTACTCCACCTCCTCCTTGTTGGCGCTGTAGCCGTGTTTGCGTGTGGTGTCCATCAACCAGCCATCCTCCACTCCATCCATCTGGACCATTGAGCGTTGCACGGCACTCATCCGTGAACAAAACAGTTTTGAAATCAGTCTTCATGTAATGTTTGGCCCACTGGAGCCGTTTCTGCTTGTGTGAAGTGGATAGAGGAGGTCGACAGGATGGCGTATGCACAGCTGCAAACCTCTGAAGGACCCTGCATCTTGTTGTTCGGGGGACGTTGGAGGCACCAGCAGCTTCAAAATCTTGTCTGCTGCTATGACAAGGCTTTTTTGCCGCTGCTCTTTTAACCTGACGTAATTACCTGTAGGAAAGAGTCCTCAATTTGCCCTTATCAGCACGCACACGTGTGTACTGTGAATCAGCTACATACTTCTTGATTGCCAAGACACTTCATCCTGATCATCGCACAATGTTGATTGTAGTCATGCCTTGACCTAAACAGTCCACAATTTGTTGCTTCTCAGCAGCCGACACATCCTTTTTCTTTCCCATTTTGGCAGAAAATGTAGGCTGCTTAATAATGTGGGACAGCCTTCTTAAGTAGTCTTGCCTTTCATTGGACACACCTGCCAAACTAATTAGCACAGGTGTCTGCAATTGCTTACAGTGATATAAAGAGCCCTGACACACATCACCATCAATGAGTTTAACTGACAAACAAATTCTTCCCTTATCACTCCTAAACACTTTTTGCATAATAATTTGGAACACAATGTACATGTGCTTTTCCACAAAACACCAGTGGTTCACGTAGTGAATCTTACAGTTCTAACTTGCCAACCGTGGTCTGTATGGAATTGTTCAATAAAGGGCCCAAAATTAAGATAATATAGATGGGAGAGGTCTCTATGAATAGGAATTCCTAAGTATTTGATACCCTGTGAGGGCCAGGCAAAGGGAAAGTTGGACTGGATGGAATCCTGTATGGATTTGGGGAGGGAGACATCGAGGGCCTCAGACTTCGCTGCATTGATTTTAAAATTAGACCATGTAACAAAGTGATCTATTTCAGCCATAACAGCATGGATGGATATATGTGATTGAGTGATACATACTAGGACATCATCAGCAAATAGAGAGCACTTGTACTCGGTGCCTCCCACCTCAATCCACCTAATATTGGGGCTATGGCGAATTGATGAGAGCAGGTGCTCCGTCACTAGGATGTATAAGAGAGGGCACAGAGGACATCCCTGCCTTGTCCTATTGGTGATTGTGAAAGGTGATGAAAATGTTCTGATGCACCCCCTGGGCCTTGGGACACCCGGAGCCAGACCCTTTTTGGTGGATGCTGGTGGTTGTAGTCTCCGTGGCGGCGACCCGGTTCCGTGGCTCAGGGCGGTCAAACCAGTGGCGGAACTATTTATGTGGTTTTGATGTTTAAATGTCCGACTACGCCACCCGTGGATTGCAGTCAGAGTGAACCGCCGCTGCAGGGCAGACCGCTGAGGCTGGTGTTGTGGGTGCAGCAAAGCGTAGCATAACTCCCCACGGGAGGAGTATAGCCTCAGGGCAGTGTATGCGGAGGATGGGGGTGATGGTGCAGGGCAGCAGCAGTAATGACACGGAGTCAGTGATGCAGTCCAGGGCCTTTACTCACAGTTCTTATTATCCAGACCACGTCTGCAGGTAACGGCTGCCCACGTCGTACTGTGCTCACCAGGTGAGGGGCTCAGACAACTCCCAGATAACTTTGGAGCGCTTCACAGGACCCCCTTTGTGTGTCCTTTGTCTGGCTTTTCTTACCAACCCTTCTGTCCGGCTGCCTCGGGCCTCCTCTTGGTAAACTTGGTGCCAGTTTCCCTGACGCTATGTGGTGCCTTCCTAGCGGGTGTAGCGAGGGGCTGCGCCACATAAAATGTCACCGCCTCCGGTTTCTAGCTGAGGGTCATTTCCTGCCTCCACTAGTTTCGGAGACCGGTCTCCCCCTTTGTCCTGATCCCTCCACGCAGGTGGATTCGGGCGTGCGGTGGCGACTCGCCCGTCCGCACCCCTGGGATCCCTTCGTTCCTCATTCCTGGAGCCTTCTCCGCTCCTCTTCCTTCCTTCTCCCTCTTCCAGGCCCGGGCCTCTGTTACTAGGCCCGCCTCCAGAGCAGAGCTCATGCAGAGCCCCTGCTCCCTGCCACTTCTGCTCAGACTTCTCTGCACTGAACTAAGATGGTGCCCACCTTTTATACTCCCTTCTCAATGCACCCAGGAACTGCTTCCTCCCTGCTCCAGCACTACAGGGTTCCCCTTCCTCAGTGTTCCCTCCCCCCACTCCAGCCAGGGACAGGGACTGTCGTACCCATCTCAGGGGCATATTGGTCGCCCTGCCCCACGGCAATGTGGTGTAATGCATGCAGGTGTCGGGTCCTGATCCACACTCCATCCTTACCTGAGAGTAAGATATCACACCTCTGGGTGTGGTGCAATACCTCTGTAGCAACCGAGCCCTCAGGGTGCTACAGTTCCATTTATCTTCAGCTTAGGTGACGTATTGCGATACAGGGCCGTGATTTTGGCTATAAAAGGGTCCCCTAGACCCCTACCCCAAGCTTTTTAAGAGAATCATATATGGCGTGCCAGGAGACTCTATGGAATGCTTTCTCAGCATCCAACGAGAGTATCTAATTACAAATTTTTAACTGTATCTAGCCCAGGAAATACTTTGTGCCTAGTAGCAGTGTCTGCTAGTCAGCGGATTATCCCGGCTGTTAAGCAAGCTACACCACCTGTAGTTTGGATACTTAATTTTTTCAAAGGAAATGCTTCTGGACCACGGGATACTCAGTGAAGAGCATCAGGAGGCACCCCAAGGCATAGGGGCTGGGACTGGCAGTAGGATGCCTTGTGGTGGACAGCCGAGCTCGATCCTTATAAAAGCTTTTTAACTGCAGAAGCTTTAGTGGACGCAACTGGAGCTGGAATTACGCAGCTGCTGGCATGAGACTTGCCCTCCAATAGATCCTTGTAAATGGATATAAAGTGTATTCATTCAAATTAGAGAGACAATTTAAATTAAAAAGCTTAGAGCTGCCTCCACCACAGGGGGGCTTGCTCGACCCACCAGCGGACAGGCACCAGTATTGGGAGAGGGGGGCTGGCCGTCAGGGTTCACCGCGGCTCTGGCACAAACCCGGCAACACGGAGGTGGCACGGGCAGTAGCGGACTGGCCGTGTCAGCTACTCACTTTTTCGATTTTAGAAGGGCATGACATGCCTATATCTGTGTCTCCCCCTCCTTTTACTCCTCCACCTCTTTTCTTTTCGTATGACTATATGTACTTGTCACTTTTCCATGTGTTAGTTGTGTCTTCTGAGCAGTTTGTTAGCTTTTGGACACCTTTGAAGGTGTTTTCTATGTGTTTCTATGTGTTTTTGTTTGCTTGCCATTGGTTTTAATGGTGTTCGAAGGTGTTCGACGAACAGTTCGACGAACAATTCGGCGAACACACGGGTGTTCGATGAACCGAACCGAACTCGAACACTACGGGGGTGGCTCAACACTAATTTTGAGTATCTCACTGACTGTTCAGACACAAATATATCTGTTTAAAAGAGTCTGGTGTAGGCCAGATAACTAGAACTTTGGTTTTGCAGTTCCAATCTCTGTATTATCCACTTTTTTGCCTTTTTTCAATAAAAAAAACCCATTTTGAGTGTCTCGCTGACTGTTCAGACATAGATATATCTGTTTAAAAGAGTCTGGTGTAGGCCAAATAACTAGAACTATGGTTTTGCAGTTCCACGGTTCAAATCTCTGTATTATCTACTTTTTTGCCTTTTTTCAAAAAAAAAAAAACATTTTGAGTGTCTCGCTGACTGTTCAGACACAGATATATCTGTTTAAAAGAGTCTGTTGTAGGCCAGATAACTAGAACTATGCTTTGCAGTTCCGTGGTTCAAATCTCTGTATTATCCACTTTTTTGCATTTTTTCATTAAAAAAAAACATTTTGAGTGTCTCGCTGACTGTTCAGACATAAATATATCTGTTTAAAAGAGTCTGGTGTAGGCCAGATGAATTAGAACTGTGGTTTTGTAGTTACACAGTTCAAACCTCTGTATTATCCACTTTTTTGCCTTTTTTCAATAAAGAAAAACATTTTGAGTATCTCGCTGACTGTTCAGACACAAATATATCTGTTTAAAAGAGTCTGGTGTAGGCCAGATAACTAGAACTTTGGTTTTGCAGTTCCACTCTCTGTATTTTCCACTTTTTTGCCTTTTTTCAATAAAAAAAAACATTTTGAGTGTCTCGCTGACTGTTCAGACATAAATATATCTGTTTAAAATAGTCTGGTGTAGGCCAGATAACTAGAACTGTGGTTTTCTAGTTCCACGGTTCAAATCTCTGTATTATCCACTTTTTTGCCTTTTTTCAATAAAAAAACATTTTGAGTGTCTCGCTGACTGTTCAGACGCAAATATATCTGTTTAAAAGAGTCTGGTGTAGTCCAGATAACTAGAACTATGGTTTTGCAGTACCACGGCTCAAATCTCTGCATTATCCACTTTTTTGCATTTTTTCAATAACAAAAAACATTTTGAGTGTCTCGCCGACTGTTCAGACACAAATATATCTGTTTAAAAGAGTCTGGTGTAGGCCAGATAACTAGAACTATGGTTTTGCATTTCCACTGTTAAAATCTCTGTATTATCCACTTTTTTGCCTTTTTTCAATAAAAAAAAACATTTTGAGTGTCTTGCTGACTGTTCAGACACAAATATATCTGTTTAAAAGAGTCTGGTGTAGGCCAGATAACTAGAACTGTAGTATTGCAGTTCCACTGTTCAAATCTCTGTATTATCCACTTTTTTGCTTTTTTTCAATAAAAAAAAAAACATTTTGATTGTCTCGCTAACTGTTCAGACACAAATATATCTGTTTAAAAGAGTCTGATGTAGGACAGATAACTAGAACTATGGTTTTGCAGTTCTACGGTTAAAATCTCTATATTATCCACTTTTTTTCCTTTTTTTCAATAAAAAAAACATTTTGAGTGTCTCGCTGACTGTTCAGACACAAATATATCTGTTTAAAAGAGTTTGGTATAGGCCAGATAACTAGAACTGTGGTTTTGCAGTTCCAAGGTTCATCCACCGCAAGTAGTCGTGAAATGTGCAAATTTAGGACTGTGGCTTGTCGGGCGTTGGCTGCGAATTTGCGCTTTCGTTCAAAGGTCTGGGATATGGACAATTGAATGCTGCGTTGGGACGTGGACGAGGACGTTGACGCTGTTTCTTGAGAAACGTCCATAACAAGTTAAGACTGAAAGGAGGGGGCATCTTTGCATGCATTATGGACAGGGGATTGTCTTGCATGCACATCAGGTGGCTCTCTTACACACACAACAACGGAAAAAGCAGTGGTGACACCGATTGACACTGGTTGTGGACCCTGGGGTTCGCCACACAAAGTCGGGTGCTTTACTGACATGTGCCTGATCATGCTGGTGGTGGTCAGGCTGGTAGTTTTGTCACTCCTGCTGATGCTGGCCTAGGAGGTAGTACAAATGGCCTTTTTGGGGTTATCAGCAGAGTCTTTAAAAAAACTCCAGTCTCTGGAAGACCTAACGGTTGTACTGGCAATGTCCCTCATGTTGGTGTTACGGGGAATGCTAGCCCGCCTTCTGTCTGTGGCCACCACACTGCTTCTTCCTGCCTGTTTGGGTACTCTGCCTCCCTCCCCCTGTGTGCTGCTGGCCTCGCTCTGCGTGTCCTCCTCCCACGTTGGGTTAGTCAATAGATCATCCACCACCTCCTACTCTTCCACTTCCACACCACGGTCCTCCTCCTCACTTCGGGGCAATTGTGTCTCGTCATCGTCCACCTCTTGTGACAAATTGCCAGCGTCGCCTTCCTGTGGCCGTGGCTGTTCAAATATTTGGCCATCGCTTCATGGGATCTCCTTTTCCACCACTTCAAGCGGAGCAGGAGAGGGGCACAAATCTAGAAATGGACCAGTGAACAGCTCTTCAGAGTGTCCAACTGTGGGATCAGTTGCTGTCTGACGACACTCGGCATGGTGGGAGGAAGGAGGATCAGGGTGAGGAGGAGTATGCGGTCGAGACTCATGGCTACTAACACTTGACCGTGTGGAAGACTGACCGGAGGTGGTGGTGCCCAGGTGACTAGAAGTATTATCTGCTCTCCAATTAATAACCTGTTCACACTGATCAGTTCGCAATAGTGGTCTTGTTGTTGTGTGCTTCCCTAATAATTCGGTCAAGAACTGGGAGCAAGAAGATGTGGCTGTTGGTTGAGGCACATTTTCACCTTGGCCACGGCCCCGTCCTCTGCAGGCACCATCACCAGAACGTCCAGTTCCACGTCCCTTGATACTCACCTTGCCCATTTTAAATGAAGTAAATAGCTTACACTCACACTATCAATGGCAAAAGGGTAATAGAAGTGAGATTAGAACCGTGGAAGAGGAAAACCACAGTTCTATTTCTCTGGCCTACACCAGAATCTTCAAAACAGATATATTTGTGTCTGAACAGTCAGCGGAAAAAAGATAAAAAAGTAGATAACACAGGGATCTGAACGTTGGAACTGCAAAACCACAGTTATAATTTCCTGGTGTAAACCAAACTTGTTAAAATAGATATATTTGTGTCTGAACAGTCAGCAACACACTCTAACTGTTATTTTTTTATGAAAAAAAGGCAAGCAGGTTGATAACACCCAGATTTGAACCGAGGAAGAGGAAAAACACAATTGTATTTCTCTGGCCTACAACAGAATCTTTTAAACAGATATATTTGTGTCTGAAGAATCAGCGACACACTCAAACTGTTTTTTTAATGGAAAAAAGGCAAGCCGGTTGATAACACCGAGATTTGAACCGTGGAGAAGGAAAAACATAGTTTGATTTCTCTGGCCTACACCAGACTTTTTAAACAGATATATTTGTGTCTGAACCGTCACGACATACTGAAAAAGCTTCTTTTTTTGGAAAAAAGACAAAAAAGTGGATAATACAGAGATTTGAGCCGTGGAACTGCAAAACCACAGTTAATATTTCCTGGTGTATAACAGACTTGTTAAAATAGATATATTTGTGTCTGAACAGTCAGCAACACACTCAAACTGTTTTTTTTTATTGAAAAAAGGCAAGCAGGTTGATAACACCCAGATTTGAACCGTGAAAGAGGAAAACCACATTCCATTTCTCTGGCCTACACTAGACTCTTTTAAACAGATATATTGGTGTCTGAACAGTCAGTAAGACACTGAAAATGTTTTTTTTTATGGAAAAAAGACAAAAAAGTGGATAATACAGAGATTTGAACCGTGGAACTGCAAAACCACAGTTATAATTTCCTGTTGTATACCAGACTTGTTAAAATAGATATATTTATGTCGGAACAGTCAGCAACACACTCAAACTGTTTTTTATGGAAAAAGGGCAAGCAAGTTGATAACACCCATATTTGAACCGTGGAAGAGGAAAAACACAGTTCTATTTCTCTGGCCTACACCACAATCTTTTAAACAGATATATTTTTGTCTGAACAGTCAGCGACACATTCAAACTGTTTTTTTTTATGGAAAAAAGATAAAAAAGTGGATAACACAGGGATTTGAACCGTGGAACTGCAAAACCACAGTTATAATTTCCTGGTGTAAACCAGACTTGTTAAAATAGATATATTTGTGTCTGAACAGTCAGCAACACACTCAAACTGTTTTTTTTATGGAAAAAGGCAAGCAGGTTGATAACACACAGATTTGAACCGTGGAAGAGAAAAACCACAGTTCTAGTTATCTGGCCTACACCAGACTCTTTTAAACAGATATATTGGTGTCTGAACAGTCAGCAAGACACTGAAAATGTTTTTTTTTATGGAAAAAAGACAAAAAAGTGGATAATATAGAGATTTGAAATGTGGAACTGCAAAACCACCGTTAATATTTCCTGGTGTATAGCAGGATTTTAAACAGATATATTTGGGTCTGAAGAGTCAGCGACACACTCACACTGTTTTTTTCTATGGAAAAAAGGCAAGCCGGTTGATAACACCCAGATTTGAACCGTGGAAGAGGAAAAACACAGTTCTATTTCTCTGGCCTACACCAGACATTTTAAACAGATATATTTGTGTCTGAAACGACACGACACACTGAAAATGTTTTTTTTTTTTTGAAAAAAGACAAAAGAGTGGATAATACAGAGATTTGAGCCGTGGAACTGCAAAACCACAGTTAATATTTCCTGGTGTATAACAGACTTGTTAAAATAGATATATTTGTGTCTGAACAGTCAGCAACACACTCAAACTGGGTTTTTTTTAATGGAAAAAAGGCAAGCAGGTTGAAAACACCCAGATTTGAACCGTGGAAGAGGAAAAACACAGTTCTAGTTCTCTGGCCTACACCAGACTCTTTTAAACAGATATATTGGTGTTTGAACAGTCAGCGACACACTCAAACTGTTTTTTTTATGGAAAAAAGGCAAGTAGGTTTATACCACCCAGATTTGAACCGTGGAAGAGGAAAATCACAGTTCCATTTCTCTGGCCTACACTAGACTCTTTTAAACAGATATATTGGTTTCTGAACAGTCAGCAACACACTGAAAATGTTTTTTTTTATGGAAAAAAGACAAAAAAGTGGATAATTCAGAGATTTGAACCGTGGAACTGCAAAACCACAGTTATAATTTCTTGGAGTAAACCAGACTTGTTAAAATAGATATATTTGTGTCTGAACAGTCAGCGACACATTCAAACTGTTTTTTTTCTATGGAAAAAAGGCAAGCAGGTTGATAACACTCAGATTTGAACCGTGGAAGAGGAAAAACACAATTCTATATCTCTGGCGTACACCAGAATCTTTTAAACAGATATTTTTGTGTCTGAAGAGTCAGCGACACACTCACACTGTTTTTTTTAATGGAAAAAAGGCAAGCCGGTTGATAACACCCAGATTTGAGCCGTGGAATAGGAAAAACACAGTTCTATTTCTCTGGCATACACCAGACTTTTTAAACAGATATATTTGTGTCTGAAATGTCACGACTAGAGATGAGCGGTGTTCGACTAGAACTGTTCGCCAATCTCAAATTCGAGCTGTTTTGGGCGGTGTTCGAGTTGTTCGACGAACCCGAACGATTTGCAAAAAATTCGGCTGTTCGAGGTTATGTTCGATAACTGTTCGTGCACCAAAAGCGTGTCCTGCATGTCTGGTGCTATTTAGAGCACCAATCATGCAGGGATTGTCTGCCACTCACTGTAATGCCACAGCCATGGTGGTTGTGGCATTACAGTGATTGCCCAAATTGATGGGAACAGTGCCAACAGTGAAACATGAAAAGCCGGCAATTCAGCAGCGGCATACACCGGTACCCGACAATTTAGAACCGAAAGAATAGAGCTTCACACATAGATTAGATAGATATAAACATGTCAGCCACATATATACGAAGTACAGTGAAAGTGCTGCTTACTGTACTTGTCATTTAGCGTAAAGGATTTATCAAAAAAAATAATAGTGTTTTCATGCACCGTCTCTTTAAAAAAGCCGGCCGGCAATTCAGCATCTGTACCCAACAATTTAGAATAGAAGGAATAGAGAATCACACATAGATTAGATAGATAGAAACATGTCAGTCACATATATATGAAGTACAGTGACAGTGTTGCTTACTGTACTTGTCATTTAGTGTAAAGGATTTATTAAAAAAAATAATAGTGTTTTCATGCACTGTCTCTTTAAGAAAGCCGGCCGGCAATTCAGCATCTGTACCCGACAATTTATAACAGACAGAATAGAGCTTCACACATAGATTAGATAGATAGAAACATGTCAGTCACATATATATGAAGTACAGTGACAGTGTTGGTTACTGTACTTGTCATTTAGTATTAAAATAAAGGATTTATTATTAAAAAAATTGGCGTGGGGTTCCCCTTAATTTTAGGCTCTAGCGGAGGTTAAGCAGACAGCTGGGGCAGATGTTTGAAGCCTGGGAAGGGGGTAATACCCACGGAGCTTCCCAGGCTACTAATATCAGCCCCCAGCTGAATACATAGCCTTTACTAGCTATTAAAATGGGGGACCCCCCCAAAAAAATGACGTGGGGTCCCCCCTAATTTAATAGCTAGCAAAGGCTAGGCAGACAGCTGGGGGCTGATATTAATAGCCCAGGAAGGGAGCCATGAATATTGGCCCCCTCCCAAGCTAGAAACACCAGCCGTCAGCCGCCCCAGAAATGGCGCATTCATAGGATGCGCCAATTCTGGCACTTAGCCTCGCTCTTCCACGCTGCCCTGGTGCGGTGGCAGTGGGGTAATAGGGCTGGGGTTGATGTCAGCTTATAATGCCAGCTGACATCAAGCCCAGGTTAGTAATGGAGAGGCGTCTATAAGACACCCCCATTACTAACCCCCTAGTCAAAGTTAAAAAAAACACAAACACCCAGAATAAAGTCCTTTAATTGAAATAAAGACACAATTCTTTATTGTTCTAAATTAAACCATACTTACCATCACGCCCATTCCAGCTGAAGCCAACGATCTCCTGTAATAAAAATAAATTAATAAAGCAACCTCATCCTTACCTTTCCATGGTTCCCACGACAGCTTCAGCTCTGCTACATCGAGATGACAGGCTGGACCGCAGCAGAACGCCGCCATCCAGCCTGTCATCCCGCAGACACTGAGAAGCGCAGGCTTGCTTGCGCTCTGCAGTGTCTGGCTGTGACGGCATAAAGATGAGACGAGTTCATGTCCAATGAACTCGGCGCACCTCATGCACGTCACTTACAGCGTGGGAGAATTCTCACGCTGAAGCGCTGAGTGCAGGAGAATTTTCCCACGCTGTCAGTGACGTGCATGAGGTGAGCCGAGTTCATTGGACATGAACTCGGCTCATCTGGATGCCGTCACAGCGAGACACTGAGGAGCGCAAGCATGCCTGCTCTTCTCAGTGTCTGCGGCATGACAGGCTGGATGGCAGCGTTCTGCTGCGGTCCAGCCTGTCATCTCGATGTAGCAGAGCTGAAGCTGTCGTGGAAACCATGGAAAGGTAAGGATGAGGTTGGTTTATTATTTTTCTTTTATTGCAGGAGATCGTTGGCTTCAGCTGGAATGGGCGTGATGGTAAGTATAGCTTAATTTAGAACAATAAAGAATTGTGTGTTTATTTCAATTAAAGGACTTTATTCTGGGTGTTGTGTTTTTTTTAAATACTTTACTAGAAATTCATGGCGGTCATGTCTAATACTGGCGTGACCCCATGAATTTTGGGCTTGGGGCCAGCTGATAATACCAAGCTGGCCCTAACCCCTTTATTACCCAGTGAGCCACCGCACCAGGGCCCTGGATGAGTTGGGTACAGCGCCAGAAGATGGCGCTTCTATGAACGCGCCATTTTCCGGGGTGGCTGCGGACTGCAATTTGCAGCGAGGGGGGGCCAGAAAGCTTGGGCCTCCCTGCGCTGCAGATTCCAGCCCCCAGCTGCCTAGTTGTACCTGGCTGGACACAAAAATAGGGCGAAGCCCCACGTATTTTTTTTTTAATTATTTCATGAAATTCATGAAATAATTAAGAAAAAAAGGCCTTCCCTATATTGTTGTGTCCGGCCAGGTACAAATAGTCAGCTGGTGGTTGGGGGCAGCCCGTTCCTGCCTGCTGTACCTGGCTGGACACAAATATAGTGCGAAGCCCCACTTCAATTTTTTTTAATTATTTCATGAAATTCATGAAATAATTAAGAAAAAAAGGCCTTCCCTATATTGTTGTGTCCGGCCAGGTACAAATAGGCAGCTGGTGGTTGGGGGCAGCCCATTCCTGCCTGCTGTACCTGGCTGGACACAAATATAGTGCGAAGCCCCACTTCAATTTTTTTAAATTATTTCAGGAAATTCATGAAATAATTAAAAAAAAATTGACGTGGGGCTTCGCACTATATTTGTGTCCAGTCAGGTGCAGCAGGCAGGAATGGGCTGCCCCCAACCACCAGCTGCCTATTTGTACCTGGCCGGACACAACAATATAGGGAAGCCCTTTTTTTCTTAATTATTTCATGAAATAATTTAAAGAAAATTGACGTGGGGCTTCGCCCTGTTTTTGTGTCCAGCCAGGTACAACTATGCAGCTGGGGGCTGGAATCCGCAGCGCAGGGAGGCCCAAGCTTTCTGGGCCACCCCCGCTGCAAATTGCAGTCCGCAGCCACCCCGGAAAATGGCGCGTTCATAGAAGCGCCATCTTCTGGCGCTGTACCCAACTCATCCAGGGCCCTGATGCGGTGGCTCACTGGGTAATAAAGGGGTTAGGGCCAGCTTGGCATTATCAGCTGGCCCTAAGCCCAAAATTCATGGGGTCACGCCAATATTAGACATGACCACCATGAATTTCTAGTAAAGTATTTAAAAAAAACACAACACCCAGAAAAAGTCCTTTAATTGAAATAAACACACAATTCTTTATTGTTCTAAATTAAACCATACTTACCATCACACCCATTCCAGCTGAAGCCAACGATCTCCTGAAATAAAAGAAAAATAATAAAGCAACATCATCCTTACCTTTCCGTGGTTCCCATGACAGCTTCAGCTCTGCTACATCGAGATGACAGGCTGGACCGCAGCAGAACGCTGCCATCCAGCCTTTCATCCCGCAGACACTGAGAAGCGCAGGCTTGCTTGCGCTCCACAGTGTCTCTCTGTGAGGGCATCCAGATGAGCCGAGTTAATGTCCAATGAACTCGGCTCACCACATGCACGTCACTGACAGCGTGGGAAAATTCTCCTGCACTCAGCGCTTCAGCGTGGGAGAATTCTCACGCTGAAGCGCTGAGTGCAGGAGAATTCTCCCACGCTGTCAGTGACGTGCAGGAGGTGAGCTGAGTTCATTGGACATGAGCTCACATTATGCACGTCACTGACAGCGTGGGAGAATTCTCCTGCACTCAGCGCTTCAGCGTGAGAATTTTCCCACGCTGTCAGTGACGTCCATGAGGTGCGCCGAGTTCATTGGACATGAACTCGTCTCATCTTTATGCCGTCACAGCCAGACACTGCAGAGCGCAAGCAAGCCTGCGCTTCTCAGTGTCTGCGGGATGACAGGCTGGATGGCGGCGTTCTGCTGCGGTCCAGCCTGTCATCTCGATGTAGCAGAGCTGAAGCTGTCGTGGGAACCATGGAAAGGTAAGGATGATGTTGCTTTATTATTTTTCTTTTATTGCAGGAGATCGTTGGCTTCAGCTGGAATGGGCGTGATGGTAAGTATGGTTTAATTTAGAACAATAAAGGATTGTGTCTTTATTTCAATTAAAGGACTTTATTCTGGGTGTTTGTGTTTTCTTTTAACTTTGACTATGGGGTTAGTAATGGGGGTGTCTTATAGACGCCTCTCCATTACTAACCTGGGCTTGATGTCAGCTGGCATTATAAGCTGACATCAACCCCAGCCCTATTACCCCCTGCCACCGCACCAGGGCAGCGTGGAAGAGCGAGGCTAAGTGCCAGAATTGGCGCATCCTATGAATGCGCCATTTCTGGGGCGGCTGACGGCTGGTGTTTCTAGCCTGGGAGGGGGCCAATATTCATGGCACCCTTCCTGGGCTATTAATATCAGCCCCCAGCTGTCTGCCTAGCCTTTGCTAGCTATTAAATTAGGGGGGACCCCACGTCATTTTTTTGGGGGGGTCCCCCATTTTAATAGCTAGTAAAGGCTATGTATTCAGCTGGGGGCTCATATTAGTAGCCTGGGAAGCTCCGTGGGTATTACCCCCTTCCCAGGCTTCAAACATCTGCCCCAGCTGTCTGCTTAACCTCCGCTAGAGACTAAAATTAAGGTAAACCCCACGCCAATTTTTTTTAATAATAAATCCTTTATTTTAATACTAAATGACAAGTACAGTAACCAACACTATCACTGTACTTCATATATATGTGACTGACATGTTTCTATCTATCTAATCTATTTGTGAATCTCTATTCTGTCTGTTATAAATTGTCGGGTACAGATGCTGAATTGCCGGCCGGCTTTTTTAAAGAGACGGTGCATGAAAACACTATTACTTTTTTTAATAAATCCTTTACACTAAATGACAAGTACAGTAAGCAACATTGTCACTGTACTTCATATATATGTGACTGACATGTTTCTATCTATCTAATCTATGTGTGAAGCTCTATTCTGTCTGTTATAAATTGTCGGATACCGCTGCTGAATTGCCGGCCGGCTTTTTTAAAGAGACAGTGCATGAAAACACTATTATATTTTTTAATAAATCCTTTACACTAAATGACAAGTACAGTAAGCAACACTGTCACTGTACTTCATATATATGTGACTGACATGTTTCTATCTATCTAATCTATGTGTGAGGCTCTATTCCTTTTTGTCTAAATTGTCGGGTACCGGTGTATGCCGCTGCTGAATTGCCGGCCGGCTTTTTTAAAGAAAGCGTCTTCTGAGCAGTTTGTCAGCTTTTGGACACCTTTGAAGGTGTTTTCTATGTGTTTCTATGTGTTTTTGTTTGCCTGCCATTGGTTTTAACGGTGTTCGACGGTGTTCTAAGGTGTTCGACGAACAGTTCGACGAACAGTTCGACGAACCGAACCGAACCCGAACACTACGGGGGTGGCTCAACACTAGTCACGACACACTGAAAATGTTTTTTTTTTTTTAAAAAAAGACAAAAAGTGGATAATACAGAGATTGGAGCCGTGGAACTGTAAAACCACAGTTAATATTTCCTGGCGTATAACAGACTTGTTAAAATAGATATATTTGTGTCTGAACAGTCAGCAACACACTCAAACTGGGTTTTTTTAATGGAAAAAAGGCAAGCAGGTTGAGATCACCCAGATTTGAACCGTGGAAGAGGAAAAACACAGTTCTAGTTCTCTGGCCTACACCAGACTCTTTTAAACAGATATATTGGTGTCTGAACAGTCCGCGAGACACTGAAAATGTTTTTTTTTATGGAAAAAAGACAAAAAAGTGGATAATACAGAGATTTGAACTGTGTAATTGGAAAACCACAGTTATAATTTCCTGGTGTATACCAGACTTGTTAAAATACCGTGGAAGAGGAAAAACACAGTTCTATTTCTCTGGCCTACACCACAATCTTTTAAACAGATATATTTGTGTCTGAACAGTCAGCGACACACTCAAACTGTTTTTTTTTATGGAAAAAAGGCAAGTAGGTTGATAACACCCAGATTTGAACCGTGGAAGAGGAAAATCACAGTTCCATTTCTCTGGCCTACACTAGACTCTTTTAAACAGATATATTGGTTTCTGAACAGTCAGCAACACACTGAAAATCTTTTTTTTTTATGGAAAAGAGTCAAAAAAAGTGGATAATACAGAGATTTGAACCGTGGAACTGCAAAACCACAGTTATAATTTCCTGTTGTATACCAGACTTGTTAAAATAGATATATTTGTGTCTGAACAGTCAGCGACACTCTCAAACTGTTTTTTTTTATGGAAAAAAGGCAAGCAGGTTGATGACACCCAGATTTGAACCATGGAAGAGGAAAAATACAGTTCTAATTCTCTGACCTACACCCGAAACGTTTAAACAGATATATTTGTGTCTGAACAGTCAGCGAAACACTCAAACTGTTTTTTTTATGGAATAAAGACAAAAAAGTGGATTATACAGGGATTTGAACCGTGGAACTGCAAAACCACAGTTATAATTTCCTGGAGTAAACCAGACTTGTTAAAATAGATATATTTGTGTCTGAACAGTCAGTGACACATTCAAACTGTTTTTTTTCTATGGAAAAAAGGCAATGAGGTTGATAACACCCAGATTTGAACCGTGGAAGAGGAAAAACACAGTTCTATTTCTCTGGCCTACACCAGAATCTTTTAAACAGATATTTTTGTGTCTGAAGAGTCAGCGACACACTCACACTGTATTTTTTTATGGAAAAAAGGCAAGACGGTTGATCACACCCAGATTTGAACCGTGGAAGTGGAAAAACACAGTTCTATTTCTCTGGCCTACACCAGACTTTTTAAACAGATATATTTGTGTCTGAAACGTCAAGACTAGAGATGAGCGTTGTTCGACTCGAACTGTTCGCCAATCTCAAATTCGAGCTGTTTTGGGCGGTGTTCGAGCCGTTCGGCGAACACGAACGATTTGAGAAAAATTCGGCTGTTCGAGGTTATGTTCGATAACTGTTCGTGCACCAAAATCATAACTGGATTTTTTCTCAGTAATGATGAAAATTAATGTTAATACGCAGTTTGAATGTACAGCGGGGTGGGGGGAGGGGCAGGGGATGGATCTCTGCAGGAATAATGAAGATCTCCATTTTTTTTTCTCTTTCCCGCATTTACAGTGGGGAGGTGCAATCTGTCAGCCTATCAGCAGCGCACACACGGAGCGAAGTGCTCTTTTTCACACAAGCAAGGGCATGTGTCATTGGCAGTGTATGTCACATGTCCTTGCCCTATAAGACCAAGCCATTTTCCCCATCGCCACCATTTTCTCACTGCTGCAGCTGCATGTTAGACGGCACCGCTGTTGCTGTGTGTGCTATACCTTGTTAATTTCAAGCCAATTTTCACACAAATCTACAGATAGCTTGGGAGTAGGGAATAGTTGTGATTGCAGTCCTTTTAAGGACTAGGTTACAGCATTTCCTATGACTTTTATCAGGCAGGTCTGTGCTCTTAAATAGATAGATTGTGGGAGTAAAGACTAATTGTAATTGCAGTCCTTTTCAGGACTAGGTTACATCAGTTCCTATCAGTTTTTGCCAGGCAGGTCTGTGCCAGTGCTGTGCAAGTTTTTTTCACAGCATTTGGCTGAATCTAGCAAAGCTAATCCTTTTTGGCCTATTGCAGAGTGTGTTAGTCAATGGAGTAGCATATCTGTGTTGCAAGATATACCACCTATATATAGAATACCAATTTTTTTACGCACCTAGTGAAGTAAAATCTTTTGGGCATAGCATCATTCTATTAGTCCATCTATACTGACCTCCATCAGGTTGCAAATTGAATATAATTTTTTTCTGCATCTAGCTCTGAAAAAATATTTGGGCTTCTAGCAGTGTGTGGGACTTGTTCTATTAGTCCATCTATACTGACCTCCATCAGGTTGCAAACTAAATATAATTTTTTTCTGCATCTAGCTCTGAAAAAATATTTGGCCTTCTAGCAGTGTGTGGGACTTGTTCTATTAGTCCATCTATACTGACCTCCATCACGTTGCAAATTCAAAATAATTTTTTTTCTGAATCTAGCTCTGAAAAAATATTTGGCCTTCTAGCAGTGTGTGGGACTTGTTCTATTAGTCCATCTATACTGAGGTCCATCACGTTGCAAATTGAAAATAATTTTTTGTCTGCATCTAGCTCTGAAAAAATATTTGGCCTTCTAGCAGTGTGTGGGACTTTCTCTATTAGTCCATCTATACTGACCTCCATCAGGTTGCAAATTAAAAATAATTTTTTGTCTGCATCTAGCTCTGAAACAATATTTGGCCTTCTAGCAGTGTGTGGGACTTTCTCTATTAGTCCATCTATACTGACCTACATCAGGTTGCAAACTGAATATATATTTTTTCTGCATATAACTCTGAAAAAATATTTGGGCTTCTAGCTGAGTGTGGGACTTGTTCTATTAGTCCATCTATACTGACCTCCATCAGGTTGCAAACTGAATATAATTTTTTTCTGCATCTAGCTCTGAAAAAATATTTGGCCTTCTAGCAGTGTGTGGGACTTTCTCTATTAGTCCATCTATACTGACCTCCATCAGGTTGCAAATTAAAAATAATTTTTTGTCTGCATCTAGCTCTGAAAAAATATTTGGCCTTCTAGCAGTGTGTGGGACTTTCTCTATTAGTCCATCTATACTGACCTCCATCAGGTTGCAAACTGAATATAATTTTTTTCTGCATCTAGCTCAGAAAAAATATTTGGCCTTCTAGCAGTGTGTGGGACTTTCTCTATTAGTCCATCTATACTGACCTCCATCAGGTTGCAAATTAAAAATAATTTATATCTGCATCTAGCTCTGAAAAAATATTTGGCCTTCTAGCAGTGTGTGGGACTTTCTCTATTAGTCCATCTATACTGACCTCCATCAGGTTGCAAATTAAAAATAATTTTTTGTCTGCATCTAGCTCTGAAAAAACATTTGGCCTTCTAGCAGTGTGTGGGACTTTCTCTATTAGTCCATCTATACTGACCTCCATCAGGTTGCAAACTGAATATATTTTTTTTCTACATCTACCTCTGAATAAATATTTGGGCTTCTAGCTGTGTGTGGGACTTGTTCTATTAGTCCATCTATACTGACCTCCATCAGGATGCAAACTGAATATAATTTTTTTCTGCATCTAGCTCTGAAAAAATATTTGGCCTTCTAGCAGTGTGTGGGACTTTCTCTATTAGTCCATCTATACTGACCTCCATCAGGTTGCAAATTAAAAATAAATTTTATCTGCATCTAGCTCTGAAAAAATATTTGGCCTTCTAGCTGTGTGTGGGACTTGTTCTATTAGTCCAGCTATACTGACCTCAATCAGGTTGCAAACTGAATATAATTTTTTTCTGCATCTAGCTCTGAAAAAATATTTGGCCTTCTAGCAGTGTGTGGGACTTTCTCTATTAGTCCATCTATACTGACTAGTGTTGAGCCACCCCCGTAGTGTTCGGGTTCGGTTCGGTTCGTCGAACACCGGGATGTTCGAGGAACTGTTCGTCGAACTGTTCATCGAACACCTTAGAACACCGTCGAACACCGTTAAAACCAATGGCAGGCAAACAAAAACACATAGAAACACATAGAAAACACCTGCAAAGGTGTCCAAAAGCTGACAAACTGCTCAGAAGACACTCTCTTTAAAAAAGCCGGCCGGCAAATTCAGCAGCGGCATACACCGGTACCCGACAATTTAGACAAGAAGGAATAGAGCATCACACATAGATTAGATAGATAGAAACATGTCAGTCACACATATAAGAAGCACAGTGACAGTGTTGGTTACTGCACTTGTCATTTAGTGTAAAGGATTTATTAAAAAAAAATATTAGTGTTTTCATGCACCGTCTCTTTAAAAAAGCCGGCCGGCAATTCAGCATCTGTACCCGACAATTTAGAACAGAAAGAATAGAGCTTCACACATAGATTAGATAGATAGAAACATGTCAGTCACATATATAATAAGTACAGTGATAGTGTTGCTTACTGTACTTGTCATTTAGTGTAAAGGATTTATTTAAAAAAATAATAGTGTTTTCATGCACTGTCTCTTTAAAAAAGCCGGCCGGCAATTCAGCAGCGGTACCCGACAATTTAGAACAGAAAGATAGAGCATCACACATAGATTAGATAGATAGAAACATGTCAGTCACATATATATGAAGTACAGTGATAGTGTTGGTTACTGTACTTGTCATTTAGTATTAAAATAAAGGATTTATTATTAAAAAAATTGGCGTGGGGTTCCCCTTAATTTTAGGCTCTAGCGGAGGTTAAGCAGACGGCTGGGGCAGAGGTTTGAAGCCTGGGAAGGGGGTAATACCCACGGAGCTTCCCAGGCTACTAATATCAGCCCCCAGCTGAATACATAGCCTTTACTAGCTATTAAAATGGGGGACCCCCCCAAAAAAATGATGTGGGGTCCCCCCTAATTTAATAGCTAGCAAAGGCTAGGCAGACAGCTGGGGGCTGATATTAATAGCCCAGGAAGGGAGCCATGAATATTGGCCCCCTACCAGGCTAGAAACACCAGCCGTCAGCCGCCCCAGAAATGGCGCATTCATAGGATGCGCCAATTCTGGCACTTAGCCTCGCTCTTCCACGCTGCCCTGGTGCGGTGGCAGGGGGTAATAGGGTTGGGGTTGATGTAAGCTTATAATGCCAGCTGACATCAAGCCCAGGTTAGTAATGGAGAGGCGTCTATAAGACACCCCCATTACTAACCCCATAGTCAAAGTTAAAAAAAACACAAACACCCAGAATAAAGTCCTTTAATTGAAATAAAGACACAATCCTTTATTGTTCTAAATTAAACCATACTTACCATAACGCCCATTCCAGCTGAAGCCAACGATCTCCTGCAATAAAAGAAAAATAATAAAGCAACCTCATCCTTACCTTTCCATGGTTCCCACGACAGCTTCAGCTCTGCTACATCGAGATGACAGGCTGGACCGCAGCAGAACGCTGCCATCCAGCCTGTCATCCCGCAGACACTGAGAAGCGCAGGCTTGCATGCGCTGCTCAGCGTCTCTCTGTGACAACATCCAGATGAGCCGAGTTCATGTCCAATGAACTCGGCTCACCTCATGCACGTCACTGACAGCGTGGGAAAATTCTCACGCTGAAGCGCTGATTGCAGGAGAATTTTCCCATGCTGTCAGTGACGTGCAGGAGGTGAGCTGAGTTCATTGGACATGAGCTCACCTCATGCACATCACTGACAGCGTGGGAGAATTCTCCTGCACTCAGCACTTCAGCGTGAGAATTTTCCCACGCTGTCAGTGACGTGCATGAGGTGAGCCGAGTTCATTGGACATGACCTCGGCTCATCTGGATGCCGTCACAGCGAGACAGTGGGGCTTCGCACTATATTTGTGTCCAGCCAGGTACAGCAGGCAGGAACGGGCTGCCCCCAACCACCAGCTGCCTATTTGTACCTGGCCGGACACAACAATATAGGGAAGCCCTTTTTTTCTTAATTATTTCATGAAATAATTTAAAGAAAATTGACGTGGGGCTTCGCCCTGTTTTTGTGTCCAGCCAGGTACAACTAGGCAGCTGGGGGCTGGAATCCGCAGCGCAGGGAGGCCCAAGCTTTCTGGGCCACCCCCGCTGCAAATTGCAGTCCGCAGCCACCCCGGAAAATGGCGCGTTCATAGAAGCGCCATCTTCTGGCGCTGTACCCAACTCATCCAGGGCCCTGATGCGGTGGCTCACTGGGTAATAAAGGGGTTAGGGCCAGCTTGGCATTATCAGCTGGCCCTAAGCCCGAAATTCATGGGGTCACGCCAATATTAGACATGACCACCATGAATTTCTAGTAAAGTATTTAAAAAAAACACAACACCCAGAAAAAAGTCCTTTAATTGAAATAAACACACAATTCTTTATTGTTCTAAATTAAACCATACTTACCATCACGCCCATTCCAGCTGAAGCCAATGATCTCCTGAAATAAAAGAAAAATAATAAAGCAACATCATCCTTACCTTTCCATGGTTCCCATGACAGCTTCAGCTCTGCTACATCGAGATGACAGGCTGGACCGCAGCAGAACGCTGGCATCCAGCCTGTCATCCCGCAGACACTGAGAAGCGCAGGCTTGCTTGCGCTCCACAGTGTCTCTCTGTGAGGGCATCCAGATGAGCCGAGTTAATGTCCAATGAACTCGGCTCACCTCATGCACGTCACTGACAGCGTGGGAAAATTCTCCTGCACTCAGCGCTTCAGCGTGGGAGAATTCTCACACTGAAGCGCTGAGTGCAGGAGAATTCTCCCACGCTGTCAGTGACGTGCAGGAGGTGAGCTGAGTTCATTGGACATGAGCTCACCTTATGCACGTCACTGACAGCGTGGGAAAATTCTCCTGCACTCAGCGCTTCAGCGTGGGAGAATTCTCACGCTGAAGCGCTGAGTGCAGGAGAATTCTCCCACGCTGTCAGTGACGTGCAGGAGGTGAGCTGAGTTCATTGGACATGAGCTCACCTTATGCACGTCACTGACAGCGTGGGAGAATTCTCCTGCACTCACCGCTTCAGCGTGAGAATTTTCCCACGCTGTCAGTGACGTGCATGAGGTGAGCCGAGTTCATTGGACATGAACTCGGCTCATCTGGATGTCGTCACAGAGAGACGCTGAGCAGCGCAAGCAAGCCTGCGCTTCTCAGTGTCTGCGGGATGAGAGGCTGGATGGCAGCGTTCTGCTGCGGTCCAGCCTGTCATCTCGATGTAGCAGAGCTGAAGCTGTCGTGGGAACCATGGAAAGGTAAGGATGAGGTTGCTTTATTATTTTTCTTTTATTGCAGGAGATCGTTGGCTTCAGCTGGAATGGGCGTGACGGTAAGTATGGTTTAATTTAGAACAATAAAGGATTGTGTCTTTATTTCAATTAAAGGACTTTATTCTGGGTGTTTGTGTTTTTTTTAACTTTGACTATGGGGTTAGTAATGGGGGTGTCTTATAGACGCCTCTCCATTACTAACCTGGGCTTGATGTCAGCTGGCATTATCAGCTGACATCAACCCCAACCCTATTACCCCCTGCCACCGCACCAGGGCAGCGTGGAAGAGCGAGGCTAAGTGCCAGAATTGGCGCATCCTATGAATGCGCCATTTCTGGGGCGGCTGACGGCTGGTGTTTCTAGCCTGGGAGGGGGCCAATATTCATGGCTCCCTTCCTGGGCTATTAATATCAGCCCCCAGCTGTCTGCCTAGCCTTTGCTAGCTATTAAATTAGGGGGGACCCCACGTCATTTTTTTTGGGGGGTCCCCCATTTTAATAGCTAGTAAAGGCTATGTATTCAGCTGGGGGCTGATATTAGTAGCCTGGGAAGCTCCGTGGGTATTACCCCCTTCCCAGGCTTCAAACATCTGCCCCAGCCGTCTGCTTAACCTCCGCTAGAGCCTAAAATTAAGGGGAACCCCACGCCAATTTTTTTAATAATAAATCCTTTATTTTAATACTAAATGACAAGTACAGTAACCAACACTATCACTGTACTTCATATATATGTGACTGACATGTTTCTATCTATCTAATCTATGTGTGAAGCTCTATTCTGTCTGTTATAAATTGTCGGGTACCGCTGCTGAATTGCCGGCCGGCTTTTTTAAAGAGACGGTGCATGAAAACACTATTATTTTTTTTGATAAATCCTTTACGCTAAATGACAAGTACAATAAGCAGCACTTTCACTGTACTTCGTATATATGTGGCTGACATGTTTATATCTATCTAATCTATGTGTGAAGCTCTATTCTTTCGGTTCTAAATTGTCGGGTACAGGTGTATGCCGCTGCTGAATTGCCGGCTTTTCATGTTTCACTGTTGGCACTGTTCCCATCGATTTGGGCAATCACTGTAATGCCACAACCACCATGGCTGTGGCATTACAGTGAGTGGCAGACAATCCCTGCATGATTGGTGCTCTAAATAGTGCCAGACATGCAGGACACGCTTTTGGTGCACGAACAGTTATCGAACATAACCTCGAACAGCCGAATTTTTTGCAAATCGTTCGGGTTCGTCGAACAACTCGAACACCGCCCAAAACAGCTCGAATTTGAGATTGGAGAACAGTTCTAGTCGAACACCGCTCATCTCTAATACTGACCTCCATCAGGTTGCAAATTAAAAATATTTTTTTGTCTGCATCTAGCTCTGAAAAAATATTTGGCCTTCTAGCAGTGTGTGGGACTTTCTCTATTAGTCCATCTACACTGACCTCCATCAGGTTGCAAACTGAATATATTTTTTATCTGCATCTACCTCTGAAAAAATATTTGGGCTTCTAGGTGTGTGTAGGACTTGTTCTATTAGTCCATCTATACTGACCTCCATCAGGTTGCAAACTGAATACAATTTTTTTCTGCATCTACCTCTGAAAAAATATTTGGGCTTCTAGCTGTGTGTGGGACTTGTTCTATTAGTCCATCTATACTGACCTCCATCAGGTTGCAAATTGAATATAATTTTTTTCTGCATCTAACCCAGCCAATAGTTTTGGCCTAATACCACAGTTTGGCCACTCAGCTCTGCTCGGTTCCCATCCATTGTTTTTTTGTGCAAACAACTCCAGAGTTGTGAATTAGTTAACCACCAAAATGAGTGGAAAAAGGCCTGCTGCTGGTGGAAAGGGGAATAGGCATGTTGGGAAGGGGAAAAAAGGTTGTGTCCGTGGGGTAGGTGTTAAAGCAACAGTAACATCTGTAGAAGAAAGACCATCTTCCGGCCAAACTAAAATGTCTACTTCTTTTAGCGGACAATGTGATAAGATCCCTTTCTTACGGCCACGCCAATCGCTACAAATTCCAGATGAGGCACAAAAACAGCAGGTGCTTCAACGGATATCAAGTGCTCCTTTAAGTGGGCTCTCCTCCACATCAACTTCAACATCACAAATACTCCAGTCCTCAAAGGTGTCACCCCAATCGCACTTGCTTCCTCACAGCTCCCAAATCTCCAGCTGCCCGTCTGAGTATGAGGTAGAACAGATGGTTGAGTCTGCAGAGCTGTTTACTCATACTATAGCCTGGGAATCAGAGGTCGACTCCAGCGCTTCTGTGAATCCAGACGAGGAAATGATCTGTACTGATGCCCAGAATCTTTATGAGTCGGATCCAGGACCAGACGCAGAAGGTTCTGACCATAATGTAGACCCTCATTCCCAAACTGTAACTCCTGTTGGTGGAGACAATGAGGAAGACGATGATGAGACTCAAATTCCTGATTGGAGCGACAACTTTAGTTTTTTGTCAGGGCAGGAACAGGTTGGCTCTGAGGACGACGGGTGTGATAACGCACAGGGTGATGATGATGAGGTTGGAGATCCCACTTACTGTCAACCCACAGTCAGCCAAGAGATGAGGTCAGCAGAGGAGGTGGAGGAAGATGCTAGTGACGACGAGGTCAGGTTGCGCCTTCCTGGACAGAGACGTAGTACTGGAAGCACGTTAACAACTGCATCCTCAAACACAACTCTGCCTCTCACCACAAGTCGTGGTGGCTCTTCAGGTCGCATGGGTGCTAAGCCTTGCATAGCCTGGGCATTTTTTCAGATCGATAAAGATGACCCAACTTGTGTTATCTGTAACATTTGTCAGCAAAAGCTAAGTAGAGGCCAAAAAATACATAGTTTGAGTACTTCATGCATGAACCGGCACATGGACATGAAGCATAAGTTGCAGTGGGAAGCTCAGTGTGCTACAATGCCGTCTGCCATATCTTGTGCATCTGCGGCCTCTTCATCCTCTGTGACTGGGGGGACAGCAGTCACACCTGTTTTGGGGCGCAGACCTGCCACCTCTTTACCCGCAACAGCCAGCGTGATTGGCAGGTCATCATTTTCTTTGGAGGTGGTAACACCAGCTGGTGTTGAGCGCTGTCCGACATCGATAGCACCACCTTTGGATCAAGGCAACCTAACATGTCCGCCTGCATCTTCCTCACAGACCGGCAGTTTGCCGGGGACACACTTATCAACCCCGTCTAAGCACAATAGCCAGCCCTCGGTCCCTCAGATGTGGACAAGTAAAAGACCATTTCCTCCTAGCCATGAGAAAGCTAAGAGGTTGAATTTCACCATCTGCAAGCTCTTGGCTACAGAAATGCTGCCTTTCCGCCTGGTGGACACAGAGGATTTTCGAGACCTTATGTCCGTCGCAGTGCCCCAGTACCAGATGCCCAGTCAGCACTACTTCTCAAAGAAAGGTGTGCCTGCGCTCCACCAGCATGTTGCACACAACATCACCGCTTCTTTGAGAAACTCTGTGTGTGACAGGGTGCATTTCACCACAGACACTTGGACGAGTAGGCATGGACAGGGGTGTTACATGTCGCTGACTGGGCACTGGGTAACTATGGTGACAGCAGGACAAGGGGCTGCTGTCCAAGTCTGGCCGTCCCCACGAGTTGTGCGTCAATCCTCTTTATGTCAAAGTTCCTCCACTGCTTCTGCCTCCTCAACCTCCTCTCGGTCTTCCACCTGCACCCAAAGCCTGTCTGGTCATGCCACAAGCTTTCTAACTGTGCAGAAGGGATCCTGCACACCTCCTTACTATGCTGGCAGTAGGGCTCAACGTCATCAGGCGGTTTTTACTTTGAAATGTCTGGGAAATGTGAGTCACACAGCTGAGGAGTTGTGGTCAGCTCTGGAGAACCAATTTCATGAATGGTTGTCTCCACTGGACCTGAAACCAGGGAAGGCCGTGTGCGACAATGCTGCAAACCTGGGTGGGGCCCTTCGCCGGGGCAATGTCACACACGTGCCTTGTATGGCTCACGTGTTGAACCTGGTTGTCCAGCAATTTCTAGCCCACTATCACAGACTAGATGGCCTTCTGCAGAGGGCACGGTTGCTGTGTGCTCACTTCCGCCATTCGCATCCCGCAGCTCAGCGACTTACATCTCTACAGAAGTCGTTGGGCCTGCCACTTCACCGGCTAAAATGCGATGTGCCTACCCGGTGGAATTCAACTCTGCACATGTTGCAGCGACTGTGGCAGCACCGACAAGCCCTGGTGCAATACGTTCTGACGTATAGCCTGGGCCAACGAGATCCAGAGGTGGGGAAAATCACGCTGGAGGAGTGGTCTCAGATCAGGGACCTATGCACCCTTCTGCACAGTTTTGAAATGGTGACGAAGATGTTTAGTGCCGACGATGCCATTATCAGCATGACTATTCCGGTGATTTACATGCTGGAGCACATGTTAAACAGAATTCGGAGTCAGGTGGTGGCACAAGAGGAGGTGGAGGAAGTAGAGGAGGAGGAGTTGTATGCGGAAGGGCTAACATCTGCAAGGTCCAGACGGTCGGCAGCACCAAGGCGGCAGGCATGTGAGGGTGGGGGAGATGGTTTTACCAGGGCGCATGGTAGCAGCCAAACTAGTGAGGAAGGTGCAGGAGCCCAGGAAGAAGTGGAGGACGAACTGATGGAAGACTCATCAGATGAGGGAGACCTTGATCACATTTCTGTTGTGCGAGGTTGGGGGGAGAGGACAGAGGAAGGAAGCATGATTGTTACCTCGCCACCAACACAACAGGGACTTGGTGCTCCTGGATGCGCAACACACATGAGTGCCTTCTTGCTGCACTACCTGCAACATGACCCTCGAATTGTGAGAATTAGAAATAATCCTGACTACTGGGTTGCCACACTGTTAGATCCCCGGTACAAGAGTAAATTTGCAGAAATTATTCCTGCCATAGAAAGGGATGCACGCATGCAGGAGTATCAGCAGAGACTGTTGCAGAATCTTACATGTGCTTTTCCACAAAACACCAGTGGTGCACGTAGTGAATCTCACAGTTCCAACTTGCCAACCGTGGGACCGTCAAGTGTTCAGCACTCAAACCGTAACAGAACCACAGTATCTGCTGGTAACATCAATTTTGCGGAATCATTTCACCACTTTTTTAGCCCATCCTTTGCAAGGCCACAGGAGACAAGAAGTCTGACACATAGTCAACGCCTAGAGACGATGGTACAGGAGTATCTCCAAGTAAACATTGAAGCCATGACTGTGTCACTGGACCCTTGCTCTTTTTGGGCTTCCAATCTGGATAAATGGCCGGAGCTAGCCACTTACGCCTTGGAGATCTTGTCATGCCCCGCAGCCAGCGTTCTGTCTGAACGTGTGTTCAGCGCTGCTGGTGGTGTGCTGACAGATAAGCGCACGCGGCTCTCCACTGATAATGTAGACAGACTCACGTTCATAAAGATGAAGAAATCATGGATCCGAAACGACTTTTCTACCCCTGTGTCATCCTGGGGAGAGTAAAAGCTTGATGATTGGTTAAAATCACCCTACCAACTGTTTTAAGCTTTCAAATTACTAATCATGTTTATCTGTATCTTGGCTGGAAAATAATTTGGGCTTTGTAGCAGTGTGCAGCACTGATTCTATTAGGCCATCTAAAATAAGCTTCACCAGATTTAAAATTACTAATCATGTTTATCTGTATCTTGACTGGAAAATAATTTGGGCTTTGTAGCAGTGTGCAGCACTGATCCTATTAGGCCATCTATACTAAGCTCCACCAGATTTAAAATTAATAATAATTTTTAGCTGCATCTAGCCCGGAAAATAATTTTGGGGCTCCGAGATGCGCAAGACACATAAGTGCCTTCTTGCTGCACTACCTGCAACATGACCCTCATATTGTCAGAATTCGAAGTAATCATGACTACTGGGTTGCCACACTCTTAGATCCCCCAAACTTTTCGATCAACCTTTTCATTTTAATAAAGACCAAAAAAATGGTCATTTTTGAAATTATAAGCATTAGCAGGTTATTAGAAACTGAAATCAAACAGTTTTCAACTCAAAACTTTATTCTAGGTGATGTTACATTTTCACATAGGACCCTTGTTCGAAAGGAGCTTCTGAACTCTCTCGTCCATTGAATTTGTCAGGTTTTGGATGGTTTCTGCTTCAATTGTTTTGCATGAGGACAGAATACCCTCCCAGAGCTGTTGCTTAGATGTGAAATGCCTCCCGCCATCATAGACACTCCTTTTGATGATGCTCCAGAGGTTCTGAATGGGGTAGAGGTCAGGGGAGCATGGGGGTCACACCATAAGTTTGTCCCCTTTTATGCCCATATCAGCCAGAGATGCAGATGTTTTATGTGCAGCATGAGATGGTGCATTATCATGCAAAAAAATGATCTTGCTGTGAAATACACGGTTCTTCTTCTTGAACCATGGCAGGAAGTGCTGTTTGAGAAAATCCACATACATTATGGAGTTCATCTTTAGCGCCTTCAGGGATCCTAAAGGGGCCGACAATCTCTCTCCCCATGATTCCAGCCCAAAACATTACTCCACCTCCTCCTTGCTGGCGCTGTAGCCGTGTTTGCGTGGGGTGTCCATCAACCAGCCATCCTCCACTCCATCCATCTTGACCATCGAGCGCTGCACGGCACTCATCCGTGAACAAAACAGTTTTGAAATCAGTCTTCATGTAATGTTTAGCCCACTGGAGCCGTTTCTGCTTGTGTGAAGTGGATAGAGGAGGTCGACAGGATGGCGTATGCACAGCTGCAAACCTCTGAAGGACCCTGCATCTTGTTGTTCGGGGGACGTTGGAGGCACCAGCAGCTTCAAAAACTTGTCTGCTGCTATGACAAGGCTTTTTTGCCGCTGCTCTTTTAACCTGACGTAATTGCCTGTAGGAAAGAGTCCTCAATTTGCCCAGTGTGTACTGTGAATCAGCTACATACTTCTTGATTGCCAAGACACTTCATCCTGATCATCGCACAATGTTGATTGTAGTCATGCCTTGACCTAAACACTCCACAATTTGTTGCTTCTCAGCAGCCGACACATCCTTTTTCTTTCCCATTTTGGCAGAAAAGGTAGGCTGCTTAATAATGTGAGACAGCCTTCTTAAGTAGTCTTGCCTTTCATTGGACACACCTGCCAAACTAATTAGCACAGGTGTCTGCAATTGCTTACAGTGATATAAAGAGCCCTGACACACATCACCATCAATGAGTTTAACTGACAAACAAACAAATTCTTCCCTTATCACTCCTAAACACTTTTTGCATAATAATTTGGAACACAGTGTACATGTGCTTTTTCCACAAAACACCAGTGGTTCACGTAGTGAATCTTACAGTTCTAACTTGCCAACCGTGGTCTGTATGGAGTTGTTCAATAAAGGGCCCAAAATTAAGATAACATAGATGGGAGAGGTCTCTATGAATAGGAATTCTTAAGTATTTGATACCCTGTGAGGGCCAGGCAAAGGGAAAGTTGGACTGGATGGAATCCTATATGGATTTGGGGAGGGAGACATCGAGGGCCTCAGACTTCGCTGCATTGATTTTAAAATTTGACCATGTAACAAAGTGATCTATTTCAGCCATAACAGCATGGATGGATATATGTGATTGAGTGATATATACTAGGACATCATCAGCAAATAGAGAGCACTTGTACTCGGTGCCTCCCACCTCAATCCACCTAATATTGGGGTTATGGCGAATTGATGAGAGCAGGTGCTCCGTCACTAGGATGTATAAGAGAGGGGACAGAGGACATCCCTGCCTTGTCCCATTGGTGATTGTGAAAGGTGATGAAAATGTTCTGATGCACCCCCTGGGCCTTGGGACACCCGGAGCCGGACACTTTTTGGTGGATGCTGGTGGTTGTAGTCTTCGTGGTGGCGACCCGGTTCCGTGGCTCAGGGTGGTCAAACCTGTGGCGGAACTATTTATGTGGTTTTGATGTTTAAATGTCCGACTACGCCACCCGTGGATTGCGGTCAGAGTGAACCGCCGCTGCAGGGCAGACCGCTGAGGCTGGTGTTGTGGATGCAGCAGAGCGTAGCATAACTCCCCACGGGAGGAGTATAGCCTCAGGGCAGTGTATGCGGAGGATGGGGGTGATGGTGCAGGGCAGCAGCAGTAACGACACGGAGTCAGTGATGCAGTCCAGGGCCTTTACTCACAGTTCTTATTATCCAGACCACGTCTGCAGGTAACGGCTGCCCACGTCGTACTGTGCTCACCAGGTGAGGGGCTCAGACAACTCCCAGATAACTTTGGAGCGCTTCACAGGACCCCCTTTGTGTGTCCTTTGTCTGGCCTTTCTTACCAACCCTTCTGTCCGGCTGCCTCGGGCCTCCTCTTGGTAAACTTGGCGCCAGTTTCCCGGACCCTATGTGGTGCCTTCCTAGCGGGTGTAGCGAGGGGCTGCGCCACATAAAATGTCACAGCCTCCGGTTTCTAGCTGAGGGTCGTTTCCTGCCTCCACTAGTTTCGGGGACCGGTCTCCCCCTTTGGCCTGACCCCTCCACGCAGGTGGATTCGGGCGTGCGGTGGCGACTCGCCCGTCCGCACCCCTGGGATCCCTTCATTCCTCGTTCCTGGAGCCTTCTCCGCTCCTCTTCCTTCCTTCTCCCTCTTCCAGGCCTGGGCCTCTGTTACTAGGCCCACCTCCGGAGCAGAGCTCATGCAGAGCCCCTGCTCCCTGCCACTTCTGCTCAGACTTCTCTGCACTGAACTAAGATGGTGCCCACCTTTTATACTTCCTTCTCAATGCTCCCAGGAACTGCTTCCTCCCTGCTCCTGCACTACAGGGTTCCCCTTCCTCAGTGTTCCCTCCCCCCACTCCAGCCATGGACAGGGACTGTCGTGCCCATCTCAGAGGCATATTGGTCGCCCTGCCCCACGGCAATGTGGTGTAATGCATGCAGGTGTCGGGTCCTGATCCACACTCCATCCTTACCTGAGAGTGAGATTTCACACCTCTGGGTGAGGTGCAATACCTCTGTAGCAACCGAGCCCTCAGGGTGCTACAGTTCCATTTATCTTCAGCCTAGGTGACGTATTGTGATACAGGGCCATGATTTTGGCTATAAAAGGGTCCCCTAGACCCCTACCCCAAGCTTTTTAAGAGAATCATATATGGCGTGCCAGGAGACTCTATGGAATGCTTTCTCAGCATCCAACGAGTGTATCTAATTCCAAATTTTTAACTGCATCTAGCCCAGGAAATACTTTGTGCCTAGTAGCAGTGTCTGCTAGTCAGCGGATTATCCCGGCTGTTAAGCAAGCTACACCACCTGTAGTTTGGACACTTAATTTTTTCAAAGGAAATGCTTCGGGACCACCGGATACTCAGTGAAGAGAATCAGGAGGCACCCCAAGGCATAGGGGCTGGGACTGGCAGTAGGATGCCTTGCGGTGGACAGCCGAGCTCAATCCTTATAAAAGCTTTTTAACTGCAGCAGCTTTAGTGGACGCTACTGGAGCTGGAATTACGCGGCTGCTGGCATGAGACTTGCCCTCCAATAGATCCTTGTAAATGGATTTAAAGTGTATTCATTCAAATTAGAGAGACAATTTAAATTAAAAAGCTTAGAGCTGTCTCCACCACAGAAGGGCTCGCTCGACCCACCAGCGGACAGGCACCAGTATTGGGAGAGGGGGGCTGGCCGTCAAGGTTCACCGCGGCTCTGGCACAAACCCGGCGACACGGAGGTGGCACGGGCAGGAGCGGACTGAACGTGTCGGCTTCTCACTTTTTGGATTTTAGAAGGGCATGACATGCCTATATCTGTGTCTCCCCCTCCTTTTACTCCTCCACCTCTTTTCTTTTCGCATGACTATATGTACTTGTCACTTTTCCATGTGTTAGTTGTGTCTTCTGAGCAGTTTGTCAGCTTTTGGACACCTTTGAAGGTGTTTTCTGTGTGTTTCTATGTGTTTTTGTTTGCCTGCCATTGGTTATAACGGTGTTCGAAGGTGTTCGACGAACAGTTTGGCGAACACACGGGTGTTCGACGAACCGAACCGAACTCGAACACTACGGGGGTGGCTCAACACTAGTCACAACACACTGAAAATGTTTTTTTTTTTTGAAAAAAGACAAAAAAGTGGATAATACAGAGATTTGAGCCATGGAACTGCAAAACCACAGTTATTATTCTCTGCTGTATAACAGACTTGTTAAAATAGATATTTTTGTGTCTGAACAGTCAGCAACACAGTCTAACTGTTTTTTTTTAATGGAAAAAAGGCAAGCAGGTTGAGAACACCCAGATTTGAATCGTGGAAGAGGAAAAACACAGTTCTAGTTCTCTGGCCTACACCAGACTCTTTTAAACAGATATATTGGTGTCTGAATAGTCCGCGAGACACTGAAAATATTTTTTTTTATGGAAAAAAGACAAAAAAGTGGATAATACAGAGATTTGAACTGTGGAATTGCAAAGCCACAGTTATAATTTCCAGGTGTATACCAGATTTGTTAAAATACAGTGGAAGAGGAAAAACACAGTTCTATGTCTCTGGCCTACACCAGAATCTTATAAACAGATATATTTGTGTCTGAAGAGCCAGCGACACACTCAAACTGTTTTTTTTATGGAAAAAAGACAAAAAAGTGGATAATTCAGAGATTTGAACCGTGCAACTGCTAAACCACAGTTATAATTTCCTGTTGTATACCAGACTTGTTAAAATAGATATATTTGTGTCTGAACAGTCAGCGACACACTCAAACTGTTTTTTTTATGGAAAAAAGACAAAAAAGTGGATAATTCAGAGATTTGAACCGTGCAACTGCTAAACCACAGTTATAATTTCCTGTTGTATACCAGACTTGTTAAAATAGATATATTTGTGTCTGAACAGTCAGCGACACACTCAAACAGTTTTTTTTTATGGAAAAAAAGCAAGCAAGTTGATAACACCCATATTTGAACCGTGGAAGAGGAAAAACACAGTTCTATTTCTCTGGCCTACACCACAATCTTTCAAACAGATATATTTTTGTCTGTACAGTCAGCGACACACTCAAACTGTTTTTTTTATGGAAAAAAGGCAAGCAGGTTGATAAAACCCAGATTTGAACCGTGTAAGAGGAAAAACACAATACCATTTCTCTGGCCTACACCAGAATCTTTTAAAAAGATATATTTGTGTCTGAACAGTCAGCAACACACTCAAACTGTTTTTTTTTATGGAAAAAAGGCAAGCAGGTTGATAACACCCAGATTTGAGCCGTGGAAGAGTAAAATCACACTTCCATTTCTCTGGCCTGCAATAGACTCTTTTAAACAGATATATTGGTTTCTGAACAGTCAGTAACAAACTGAAAATGTTTTTTTTTTATGGAAAAAAGACAAAAAAAGTGGATAATACAGAGATTTGAACCGTGGAACTGCAAAACCACAGTTATAATTTCCTGTTGTATACCAGACTTGTTAAAATAGATATATTTGTGTCTGAACAGTCAGCGACACTCTCAAACTGTTTTTTTTATGGAAAAAAGGCAAGCAGGTTGATGACACCCAGATTTGAACCATGGAAGAGGAAAAATACAGTTCTAATTCTCTGACCTACGCCAGAAACTTTTAAACAGATATATTTGTGTCTGAACAGTCAGCGAGACACTCAAACTGTTTTTTTTATGGAATAAAGACAAAAAAGTGGATTATACAGGGATTTGAACCGTGGAACTGCAAAACCACAGTTATAATTTCCTGGAGTAAACCAGACTTGTAAAAATAGATATATTTGTGTCTGAACAGTCAGTGACACATTCAAACTGTTTTTTTTTCTATGGAAAAAAGGCAATCAGGTTGATAACACCCAGATTTGAACCGTGGAAGAGGAAAAACACAGTTCTATTTCTCTGGCCTACACCAGAATCTTTTAAACAGATATTTTTGTGTCTGAAGAGTCAGCGACACACTCACACTGTATTTTTTTATGGAAAAAAGGCAAGCCGGTTGATCACACCCAGACAAAAAAGTGGATAATACAGAGATTTGAACCGTGGAACTGCAAAACCACAGTTATAATTTCCTGGTGTATACCAGACTTGTTAAAATCGATATATTTGTGTCTGAACAGTCAGCGACACACTCAAACTGTTTTTTTTTATGGAAAAAAGGCAAACAGGTTGATAACACCCAGATTTGAACCGTGGGAGAGGAAAAACACAATTCTATTTCTATGGCCTACACCAGAATCTTTTAGACTATGTGCCCACGATGCAGAAATGCTCAGGATTTTTTCCAGAGCGTTTCTGTATCTCCCTGGCCGAAAAAAAACGCATGCTGATTGCACGTGTGTTTTCCTGCCAGGGACATGCGGAAATGGAGCTGTTACCCACTGACATTTCCGCATGTGGATTGACAAGCGCTTTCCAAGCGATTAGCATCACTTGGAAAGTGCTTGTGACAACTAGGTCACACTATATAAATCCATGCAAACAGCATGGATTTATATAGTGTGACCCGAGAGAGTGGTAAAAAATAAAAAAATAAATGTATACTTACCCTCCGATGGCCCCCGGTGTCCCGCTCACTCCGTTCTCCATTGCCGGCAACAGTGAATTGAAAGACCTGCCGACATCAGCGTCTCGTGACCGGTCACATGACTCTGACGTCATCGCAGGTCCTTCAATTCACTGCAAAGTGCAGGGAAGCAAGTAGGAGCGCTGCGCGGGCCGACAGTAGGTAAGTATACATTTATTTTTTACTTTATTCTTTTTTTACAGATTTTTTAATGGTACCTGGGTGTGGAGGAGACTCTCCTCTCATCTACACCCGGGTACCATCCGCACATTATAACTCTTGGATTATGCATCTACATATACAGTGTTGCGTAATCCATGTGGTCTAATGCAAGTCAATTGCGGCGAAGACACAGCACTTCCCCAAAATAATTGGTAGTGCTGCGTTTTTTTCCGCAATGATAATCCGCAGCGGAAATTTCCGCAGCATGAGCACAGCACATGCGGATTATCATTGGGGAACATTGCTGCCCTTCTACCATGCGTTTTTAATGCGTTTTTAATGCATTTCCGCAGCTGCAAAAACACTGCGTAAGCGCATTAAAGACACATCGTGGGCACACAGCCTTAAACAGATATATTTGTGTCTGAACAGTCAGCGACACACTTAAACTGTTTTTTTTATTGGAAAAAGGCAAGCAGGTTGATAACACCCAGATTTGTACCGTGAAAGAGAAAACCATAGTTCTATTCCTCTGGCCTACACCAGACTCTTTTAAACAGACATATTGGTGTCTGAACAGTCAGCTAGACACTGAAAATGTTTTTTTTTTTATGGAAAAAAGGCAAGCAGGTTGATAACACCCAGATTTGTACCGTGGAACAGAAAACCATAGTTCTATTCCTCTGGCCTACACCAGAATCTTTTAAACAGATATATTGGTGTCTGAACAGTCGAGACACTGAAAATGTTTTTTTTATGGAAAAAAGACAAAAAAGTGGATAATACAGAGATTTGAACCGTGGAACTGCAAAACCACAGTTAGAATTTCCTGGTGTATACCAGACTTGTTAAAATACCGTGGAAGAGGAAAAACACAGTTCTATTTCTCTGGCCTACACCAGATTCTTTTAAACAGATATATTTGTGTCTGAACAGTCAGCGACACACTGAAAATGTTTTTTTTAATGGGAAAAAGACAAAAAAGTGGCTAATACAGAGATTTGAACCGTTGAACTGCAAACCACAGTTATAATTTCCTGGTGTATACCAGACTTGTTAAAATCGATATATTTGTGTCTGAACAGTCCGCGACACACAAACTGTTTTTTTTTATGGAAAAAAGGCAAGCAGGTTGATTACACCCAGATTTGAATCGTGGAAGAGGAAAAAAAACAGTTCTAGTTCTCTGGCCTACACCTGAATCTTTTAGACAGATATATTTGTGTCTGAACACTCACAGACACACTAAATTTTTTCTCTTGGGGGGGGGGGGGGGATACCAAAAGGTTAATAAGGCTGGTATTTGTACAGTCTGACTGAGGGAAAAAAGAAAAACAGCACTTAGATCAGGGTTCCCCAACTCCAGTCCTCAAGGCCCACCAACAGGCCATGTTTTCAGGATTTCCTTAGTATTGCACAGGTGATGGAATTATTGCCTGTGCAGGTGATGGAATTATCACCCGTGCAATACTAAGGAAATCCTGAAAACATGATCTGTTGGTGGGCCTTGAGGACTGGAGTTGGGGAACCCTGACTTAGATGAAAAAAAAGAAGGATCTTTCTGGCCCCTGAGACCTGGGGATAATTCTAGCAATTTGACCAGCAGGAGCACACAGGACTGCAATGCAGTGTTTGTTGGTATAACCACTGCGTCTCCTATACAGCCTGCCTGCCTGCCTGATATCTGGGATGGATATTAGTCCTGAGAAGGACTGTTTGTTTGATTTGGCATGCTTTAGAGACCCTACACTAACTATTTTGCAGTATAAATCTCTCCCTAACTCAGCAGCACTGTCCGTACACTGTCTGATCCGGAGCGACTGTGTCCAAGATGGCGGCGCCCTGTTTTAAATATTCGAGGTGACACTGTGCGTTCAGCCAATCACTGTATTGCCCACAACCAACATGGCTCCCGTCCGAGTAACCCGGAAATGCTCGCTCAACACAAGTGGTTATTAATGGAACACAGTCAGACTAGGTCACAGTTAACAGTGGGGTACCACAGGGGTCAGTATTGGGCCCGCTTTTTAACATTTATTAATGACCTTGTAGGCGGCTTACAAAGTAGTATTTCAATATTTTCAGATGATACTAAACTCTGCAGGGTAATCAATACAGAGGAGGACAATTTTATATTACAGGAGGATCTATGTAAACTAGAAGCTTGGGCTGATAAATTGGAAATGAGCTTTAATGGGGATAAATGTAAGGTAATGCACTAGGGCAGAGGAAATAAAATGTAAAATTATTTGCTTAATTGTAAAACACTGGGTAAAACTGTCACTGCAAAAGACCTGGGTGTATTGGTGGATGACAAGCTCACATTTGGTGTCCAGTGTCAGACAGCTGCTGCAAAGGCAAATAAAATAATGGGATGCATTAAATGAAGCATAGATGCTCATGAAGAGAACATAATTTTACCTCTATACAAGTCACTAGTGCGACCACACTTAGAATACTGTGTACAGTTCTGGTCTCCGGTGTATAAGAAAGACATAGCTGAACTAGAGTGGGTGCAGAGAAGAGCGACCAAGGTTACTAGAGTACTGGGGGGTCTGCAATACCAAGACAGGTTATTACACTTGGGGTTATTTACTGTGGAAAAAAGAAGGCTTAGGGGTGATCTTATTACTATGTACAAGTATATGAGGGGACAGTACAAAGACCTTTCTACTGATCTTTTTACTCTGAGGCCTGAGACAGGGACAAGGGGGCATCTTCTACATCTTGAGGAAAGAAGGTTTAATCATAATCACAGACGCGGATTCTTTACTGTAAGCGCAGTGAGACTATGGAACTCTCTGCCACATGATGTTGTAATGAGTGATTCACTACTAAAATTTAAGAAGGGCCTGGATGCCTTTCTTGAAAAGTATAATATTACGGGTTATATATACTAGATTCCTTGATAGGGCGTTGATCCAGGGAACTTATCTGATTGCCGTATATGGAGTCAGGAAGGAATTTTTTTCACTAATGTGGAGCTTAGTGTTTGCCACATGTTTTTTTTTGTCTTCCTCTGGTTCAACATGTTAGGCTATGGGTTGAACTAGATGGACTTAGTCTTCCTTCAACTTTAAAAACTATAACCCTCATATGGTTATATGGATGGGAAAATAAAGTTATGGCTCCTGGAATAAAGTGAGGAAAATATGGAAATTGGATGCGGTGTGAAGGGGTTAAAGTGCTTTACAGCATGAAATAAGAAAGTTTGCAATTGGCTTGCATTTTTTATTTGTTTTTAGCCTCCTGCAATGTGAGCTTTTATCTTTCATAGTGTGCAACTGGTTTGCATGGACCTCAGCCTCTACAGCCTGACCAAACCCTGGCCAAGAGTGCACAGAAGTTACATTCCAGGAGATAAGTTAACCATTAACATACCAGTCAGATTTCTCTAGCCCTTTGATTTCCATACACAAGATCACCTTCCTTCCCTGCCTCTCAGCTCCTGACTGATCTGTTGTTTTAAATGTTGCTCTTACCAATCCTGTATAATCACAATACACATCATCCAGCATCATGGCTCTCACTGTCCTAAGCTGTGTGCTTGTTAAAATGCCCTGTTATCTTTATATGTAAATATAGTGATAGCAGTGTAGGCTCAGTACTGATAGCTGAATGTATTACAGAAGAACTTGTGCTGAGCTTTAGGCTGCGTTCACACATTGCGTATTTGCTGCTTTTTTTTACGCGCGCGTATTTTCCTGCAATTTTTACCTGCGTTTTTTTACACAGGTAAAAAAAAGCACCTCCATTCACACACTGCATTTTTTGCAGTTCTACTAATACAGCTTTGCTGCTCACCAAAACTGTCACTCAGGGAGGAGTACCCACTTCCAGAAACCAAAAAGTAAGGAAACTGTAAGCCGACAACATAGCTCTGAGCTGCTAAATATACAATTTGAGATTAACACTTTAAGATATAAACAACAGAAATGTCCATCTTTTTAACTCATATTCCTCCAAAATAAAGTGAGGTTGTGCAGGGGTGGATTAAGAGTAGAAAGGGCCCCGGGCAGTTTAGAAGGCTCAGGCCCCCCCCCCCACACAAAAACACACGATGTATCACATGTCACATGATCCCCTGTGTTAGGAGGGCGGTTGCAGACAACTTTATTATAATGGAATGCAACCGACCCCGGGGTCCGCGATGCAGCCTGGAGGACTGCTGCCTTACACTTTCCGGGTGGAAAGTAAAGCAACCAACTTAAATGGTAAACCCTTACGTGTTACTGCACACAGGAACAGGTATAGCGGTTCGCTCTATCTCCGTTAGCAGCACGAGAGATAGGCGGAGAAAAACTATCTGTAGTCCTGTTACATCACAGGGACTACAGTGGCGGCGCTAGGATGCGTGTGTGATTACGCCGACGGGTACACGTGCCTCCAACCGGCGTGCTACCGGACTGAAGGGTACAACTCCACGAGGCTGACAGGCGATAGCCGTGGATAGGACATCTGCAGGCTGCTCGGGGTGATAAGTGACCCCTTTGGCTGAGCCAGGCTGCAAGACGAAGCTACCTGCCTAAGCACATCTAAGCCTGCCTAAGCGACCTGTGGTAATCAGCCAAGCGAACTCTGGCATCGGCATGTCACGGAGTGAACAGCTATGTAGTATGTGGAACACAGTTGTCCACACAACAGCATCACTTTCTCAAATGATCAGAGCGCCCGCCATGTTTGTGGGCGGGCCTTTTAAAGACTAAGCCCTGCCCACCGACGCGCCATTGGTGACGCCACCCGTTGACCAATCAGGCGGTGTCAGGTCACCGGGTCAGGTGGGTGCCAAACCACCTATCACGATCCGCCAGGTCACGGGCATGCTCAGAGCGGCGAATCCTGGACTTAGATTCCAAGCACCCTGTCTCCCTCTGCGACCTATGCTTAACATTGCTAGTTACCAATACATGGGAGACAATCTTTGAATCTTGTGGACCAGCTATGGGTTGGTGCTGATGATGATGCTGAGCAGCATCAGTCCTGGCTGGACTGAAATGGGAGACCACAGAAGGTCCTGGACCCATTTTGAATCCAGCTACAGACCGACACCTAACATTATCCCCCTCCACTTGACGCTCATTTTCATCCATGAGCAGGGGGGCAAAAATGTGGTCCACCGGGTCACAGAGGGAATTCACAGAACCGTGACCCCCCGGTGTACAGGGTACCCTTTTTTAGAGTGGGGGACAAACCTCACAGATTCCCCACGTACTTTAGCATTACAGGCCGTGGGCCACACTCTGTCGCCCAGATAGAATACGGGGGCAGGACGACGAGAAGTGACAACCGACTCTCTATGTGTGGAATCCGTCGTGGGTGACAGATGGGGAAGACCCGCCGGACTTTGGCGGAAAGATTTATCTCCCGCACTGACGGGACACGCGAGGACAAAGTCCTTAACGTCCTGGCGCCACCGGGGCCACCAATAGGACCGTTGAAGGGACTTAGTAGTACGTTTGACCCCCAGATGAGCTCCGATCTTTGGGGCATGAGCCAAGGAGAGCACCATATTCTGTAGATTAGGGGAAACAAACGTCCTCCCCAATGGAACCTGGTTAGAGGACACAGCAGCCACCCTCTCTATCTGAGAGTTCCTTTTGACATAGTCTGACAAGACCCGGGTCATGGGGACAGACAAAGAATCTGTATCGGAAGCCACAACGGTAGAGGAATCAGAGACTGCCCTCCAGGTGACTGTGACCATACACTGAGACGCACAATTCTCACTCCAGGAAGAAATTTCCCCCTTATTCCAGTCAATGTGTGGAGTATGACAACGTAACCAGGGGAGACCCAATAACACCTTGTCTAATCCACCGAGAATAATAAGAAATGAGATGACCTCCCGGTGGCCCTGAGGAAATGACATGGTGAGAGGAATCGACTGGTGGGTGATTTGCGCGTCCAATAGTGAAACATTGACAACACTAATGTTCATGGGTCTTGACAGTAACTCTAGAGGAATGGCATGCCTCGGGGCAAACGTAGATGATAAAAAATTGCCATCAGCACCAGAGTCCACCCACGCCTTGGCAGTAACTGCAGATGTACCAAAAGACAATGACACATTATATAATAATTTGGAGGAAGAAGTCCCAGAATTTAATACACCTCCTCCAACGGTGGTAAGACCAACTCGTTTATCCGACTGCTTGGAACCCTTATTAACGGGGGACTCCAAGAGATGAGCAGGTCGGGAACGAGAAGAGTTGAACTCAGTTCGAAATATATATCTTTAGCCTCAGGCTCCGGGTCGGGAGTCTCGGGTTTGGAAATGGGTCTAGAGAAGGATGGTGCCAACTGATACTGAGGTCTGGCGACCTCCAGCTCTAAGTTGTGTTCCGCATGACGCAAGTCTATATGGTTAGCAAGAGATATTAACTCCTCCAGGGAGTTTGGGATCTCTCTGGTAGATAGAGCATTTTTAACATGACCAGCCAGACCCTTCCAGAACACCGGGATTACACTGTGTTCCAAATTATTATGCAAATAATATTTTCTCATATTTTCCCAAATTACCTATATGAATTGCAGTCATTGTAATTTTCCAGTCAAATAACTATTAGAGTACAATTGAAAGGTTTTTGTACAAACTGCCTATGATAACAGTATATTTTTAAAAAAATAAAAAACTCAAACTGCACTCAAAATGCATGTTCCAAATTGTCATGCACAGCAGAGTTTTCAACCTTTTCATTTTAATAAAGAACAAAAAAATGGTCATTTTTGAAATTATAAGCATTAGCAGGTTATTACAAACTGAAATCAATCAGTTTTCAACTCAAAAGTTTATTATAGGTAATGTTACATTTGCACATACGACCGCTTGTTCGAAAGGAGCTTCTGAACTCTCTCGTCCATTGAATTTGTCAGGTTTTGGATGGTTTCTGCTTCAATTGTTTTGCATGAGGACAGAATACCCTCCCAGAGCTGTTGCTTAGATGTGAACTGCCTCCCGCCATCATAGACACTCCTTTTGATGATGCTCCAGAGGTTCTCAAGGGGTTGAGGTCAGGGGAGCATTGGTGCTACACCATAAGTTTGTCCCCTTTTATGCTCATAGCAGCCAGAGATGCAGATGTGTTATGTACAGCATGAGACGGGGCATTATCATGCATGAAACGATCTTGTTGCGAAATGAACGGTTCTTCTTCTTGAACCATGGAAGGAAGTGCTGTTTGAGAAACTCAACATACATTATGGAGTTCATCTTTACCCCTTCAGGGATCCTAAAAGGGCCGACAATCTCTCTCCCCATGATTCCAGCCCAAAACATTACTCCACCTCCTCCTTGTTAGCGCCGTAGCCGTGTTTACATGGAGTGTCCATCAACCAGCCATCCTCCACTCCATCCATCTGGACCATCGAGATCATTTCATGCATGATAATGCCCCGTCTCATGCTGCACATAACACATCTGCATCTCTGGCTGCTATGGGCATAAAAGGGGACAAACTTATGGTGTGGCACCCATGCTCCCCTGACCTCAACCCCAATGAGAACCTCTGGAGCATCATCAAAAGGAGTGTCTATGATGGCGGGAGGCAGTTCACATCTAAGCAACAGCTCTGGGAGGGTATTCTGTCCTCATGCAAAACAATTAAAGCAGAAACCATCCAAAACCTGACAAATTCAATGGACGAGAGAGTTCAGAAGCTCCTTTCGAACAAGGGGTCCTATGTGCAAATGTTACATCACCTAGAATAAAGTTTTGAGTTGAAAACTGTTTGATTTCAGTTTGTAATAACCTGCTAATGCTTATAATTTAAAAAAATGACCATTTTTTTGTTCTTTATTAAAATGAAAAGGTTGAAAACTCTGCTGTACATAATAATTTGGAACATGCATTTTGAGTGCAGTTTGAGTTTTTTATTTTTTTAAAAATATACTGTTATCATAGGCAGTTTGAAAAAAACCTTTCAATTGTACTCTAATAGTTATTTGACTGGAAAATTACAATGACTGCAATTCATATTGGCAATTTGGGAAAATCGGAGAAAATATTATTTGCATAATAATTTGGAACACAGTGTAAAGACCGCTCAGACCAATCCAATTCAGCCGCTAAGGTTCTGAATTGGATGGCATAGTGGCTTGCGGTGGCCGAACCCTGAATCAGCGCAAGAAGCTTAAGAGCCGCATCATGCGTGACCTGAGGACCAAGGAATACACTCTTTAGGGCTTTGAGAAAGAGACCTGCATTAGTCACTACCGGGTCATTGCGCTCCCACAGCGGAGTAGCCCACTCCAGAGCTCTATGGGAGAGTAGCGAGATGACATATCCCACTTTGGCTCTTTCGGAGGGGAACCGTGCCTCCATCATCTCCAAGTGAATGGAGCATAAATTAATAAAACCCCTGCAGGATTTACTGTCCCCAGAAAATTTTTCAGGGAGAGCAAAATGGGGTAATGGGGCAGTTGCAGCCATCGCAGCATTTATCGCAGCCGAGTTAACCATATTGGCTGCTTGCGAAGCCGCCTGGGTAGCTACTGCAGTGATATCGGCAACCGGAGCTTGTTCCAGAGACCTAAGTCTGGTCTCCAGTTGCTGTATGTAACGCTGCAGTTGCTGGTTGTCAGCCATGTTCGGCAAGACCCTGGCGCTCTGATACTGTTAGGAGGGTGGTTGCAGACAACTTTATTATAATGGAATGCAGCAGACCCTGGGGTCCACGATGCAGCCTGGAAGACTGCTGCCGAACACTTTCCAGGTGGAAAGTAATGCAACCAACTTAAATGGTAAACCCTTCCGTGTTACTGCACACAGGAACGGGTATAGCGGTTCGCTCTATCTCCGTTAGCAGCACGCGAGATAGGCAGAGAAAAACTATCTGTAGTCCTGTTACATCACAGGGACTACAGTGGCGGTGCTAGGATGCGTGTGTGACTACGCCGATGGGAACACGTGCCTCCAGCCGGCATGCTACCGGACTGATGGGTGCAACTCCATGTGGCTGACAGGCGATAGCTGTGGACAGGATGTCTGCAGGCTGCTCGGGGTGATAGGTGACTCCTTTGGCTGAGCCAGGCTGCAAGACGAAGCTACCTGCCTAAGCACATCTAAGCCTGCCTAAGCAACCTGTGCTAATCAGCCGAGTGAACTCTGGCATCGGCAGGTCACGGAGTAAACAGCTAGGGAGCACATGGAACACAGTTGTTCACACAACAGCATCACTTTCTCAAATGATCAGAGCGCCCGCCATGTTTGTGGGCAGGCCTTTTAAAGACTAAGCCCTGCCCACTGACGTGCCATTGGTGACACCGCCCGTGGACCAATCAGGCGGTACTAGGTCACCGAGTCAGGTGGGTGCCAAACCACCAATCACGATCCGCCAGGTCACGGGCATGCTCAGTGCGGCGAATCCTGGACTTAGATTCCAAGCACCCTGTCTCCCTCTGCGATCTATGCTTAACATTGCTAGTTACCAATACACTGGAGACAATCTGTACGTCTCGTGGACCAGCTAGGCGTTGGGGTTGATGATAATGCTGAGCAGCATCAGCCCCTGCTGGACCAAAATGGGAAACCACAGAAGGTCCTGGATGCATTTCGAATCCAGCCACAGACCGACAGCTAACACCCCAGTGATAGATCATGTGATAGTTCACGTGAAATTAATTTGGCACTATATTAATTACAATAATTTTTTTTAGGCTGTGTGCCCACTATGCGTTTTTTAAGCATTTCCGCAGCAGCAATTCCGCTGCAGAAACGCTTAAAAAATGCTTGGTAGAGGGTCTGCCATGTTCCCCAATGATAATCCGCATGTGCTGTGCACATGCTGCGGAAATTTCCGCTGCGGATTATCATTGCGGAAAAATCGGCAGCACTACCAATTATTTTGCGGACGCGCTGCGTTTTCGCCACCATTGACTTGCATTGGAACGCATGGAATCCGCATCACTGCATCTGTACATACGGATTCCATGCGTTTCAATGTGCCGATGGTACTCGGGTCTGGAGAAAAGGGGACTCTCCTCCGGACCCGGGTACCATAGAACCAGTAAAAAAAAGAATAAAATAAAAAATAAATATTATACTTACCTTCTGATGGCCCCCGGTGTCTTTATCCAATGCGTCCTGGCTTGCCGGCAGCTTGCGGTAGACTAAAGGACCTGTGGTGACTTCATTTAGTCATGTGACGGGTCACGCGACCGCTGACATTGGCAGGCCATCAGAAGGTAAGTATATATTTATTTTTTACTATTCTTTTACGGTCAGACTATATAAATCCATGCTGGTTGAATGGATTTATGTAGTGTGACCAAGTTGTCTAGCACTTTTCCAAGTGATGCTAAAATCGCTTGGAAAGCGCTTGACAACCCGCATGCGGAAATGCATGTGAAGAATGCTTCACATCCGCTTGTCCCTGGCAGGAAAAACGCATGTACAATCCGCATGCGTTTTTTTCTGTCAGGAAGATGCAGAAACGCTCAAAAAAAATCCAGAGCATTTATGCATCGTGGGCACATAGCCTTACATTAATTGTACGGCTTAATATTGAGCACACGTAGCCATCTATACATAGCAGGAGGCCGCACAGCACCATCTATACACAGAGGGAGGCCGCACGTAGCCATCTATACACAGCGGGAGGCCGCACGTAGCCATCTATACACAGCTGGAGGCCGCATGTAGCCATTTATACACAGCGGGAGGCCGCACGTAGCCATTTATACACAGTGTGAGGCCGCACGTAGCCATTTATACACAGCGGGAGGCCGCACATAGCCATCTATACACAGCAGGAGGCCGCACGTAGCCATCTATACACAGCAGGAGGCCGCACGTAGCCATCTATACACAGCTGGAGGCCGGACGTAGCCATCTATACACAGCAGGAAGCCGCACGTAGCCATCTATACACAGCAGGAGGCCGCATGTAGCCATCTATACACAGCTGGAGGCCGCACGTAGCCATATATACACACCAGGAAGCCGCACGTAGCCATCTATACACAGCAGGAGGCCGCATGTAGCCATCTATCCACAGCGGGGGGAAGCACGGTGCCATCTATACACAGCAGGAGGCCGCATGGCACCACCTATACACAGCGGGAGGCCGCACGTAGCCATCTATACACAGCGGGAGGCAACACATGGCAATCTATACACAGCGGGAGGCCGCACGTAGCCATTTATATACAGCGGGAGGCCACACATAGCCATCTATACACAGCAGGAGGCCGCACGTAGCCATCTATACACAGCAGGAGGCCACACGTAGCCATCTATACACAGCTGGAGGCCGCACGTAGTCATCTATACACAGCAGGAGGCTGCACGTAGCCATCAATACACAGCGAGAGGCCGCATGTAGCCATCTATACACAGCGGGAGGCCGCACGGCGCCATCTATACACAGCAGGAGGCCGCACATAGCCATCTATACACAGCGGGAGGCCGCATGGCGCCATCTATACACAGCAAGAGGCCGCAGGTAGCCATCTATACACAGCGGGATGCCGAACGGTGCCATCTATACACAGCAGGAGGCCGCAAGTAGCCATCTATACACAGCAGGAGGCCGCACGGCGCCATCTATACTCAGCAGGAGGCCGCACGCAGTCACTCACACACACAAACATGTGCTGACATATACATGCACGCATAAACACTAGAATACATATAAACAGACATCACACAATGATATCTGCCTGCACACACACAGTCGCTCACTCAATCACTCACACACACACTCTCACACAGACACTCACACACACTCACTCACCAGTCCTCCAGATCCTCTCCGGTGCAGCAGTGCAGCGCACACTGCGTGACGTAACATTAGCAGACACTGCCGCACACAGGCCGTGTCACCTAGCTGTGACGCGGCCGGGCCAGCACACAGGAAAGCTAACAGGTGCAGTGCTGGCCTGGCCGAAGAAGAAGCAGCGGCTGTGCGCCGCTGCTGGGGGAGCGGTCCGGGGCCCCCCCGCCTCTGACTGCCAGCATGTGCCGCGGCGCCACACATATTATAATGAGGGCAATCTGGCCATGGATCCCCCGGAGTCCAGATTGCCCTCATTATAATCCGCCTATGAGGTTGTGGCGTGCCCTTGGTTTTTTCTAAAACTAAAGATTCTACTTTCAGAAAAATGTTAATAGCTATGGCTACCCTTACAAGGCTATTCTAATACAGCAACCTATATCACAACTGATATATGAAAAACAATTAACATCTAGTTTCTGTCTGATTGACTATTTTTCTTTTTTTTTTTTACTCAAGAGACACCTTGATTTAGCTTCGAGAAGAGCAAGATGTCCTTTTACATCATTAGGCATTCATTCGCTGAGGTATTTTGGGAAGACACTTGCACCTATTGATGTTTTCTGAGAAGTTGATCGATATAGCAGTGCAAGTTGAAGAAGTGATCATGTTGCAAATTCTCCCAGAGGAAGCTAGAGGATTGTTGAGGTTGAGCAATTCAATAGTAAAGATGAAAACAAAGTGATATTTGTAAAACCATCAAGTATTAAAAAATGTTGCCACCTAATCTGTCATCTTGGTGTGCTCAGTCGGACATTATCTACTGTTATTGTCAGTGCACGTTAGAGAGTTAAAGGCATAAAAAAGAAGGTTTGTTATCTGAGAACAAGCATAGCTGTTTTATTGAATGTGTCCTTATAGAATGAAACCATAAGTAATGGAGCAATTCAGCAACTTCAGATTTCTAAATGGAGAATAAAATAACCATTGTCTCATCTGTACATGTACAATAACAATTAGTGTGCATTTTAGTATTTTTCCAGCTATACTTGATTTGTTAGATTAGCATATCATTCTTCCAATGTGTTTTTGATCTGGGAACACTTAACTTAGAAGCAAATAGTTATTTCTCTTCTTCAGTAAGTGGGCCATGTTTTTGGATCCATTCTAGGTTAGGTGGAGAAAATTTCCTTCAAAAACTGCATAACAACTGGACAGTATTAGCTTATGGGCCATAAAGCACATGGCCAACCTTGACTTATTATATCCTATTTCTAGATAAATCACATTTGCTATTACTAGTGATGAACAAGCACTAAAATGCTCGGGTACTTGTTGCTTGGGTCGAGCAAATTGGAATGCTCGAGTGCCCGGTCTGAGTAATGAGCCCAATGTAAGTCTATGGGAAACTTTAGCATTTTTCCGGCGGCTTCTCCCGGCGGTCTGCAGAGGGCCTAAAAATTGCTCAAATCGATGGGAACAATGCTCAAATTACATGGGAACAGCATGGGGAAGACGCCTGGAAGCATTTCTGACTCCCAGGTCATTGCTGTCAACAATGTTGTCAGAGGTAATACGCCACTTTTATGGACTCACAATGAATCATACAAAAATGCCAATTCCAAGAAACGTAGAGGTCGGAGGGCCTCCTGAAAACAATGTTCTTATTATTAGGAAGTGGTTCTCCCATACTGTTTGCTTATGCAGTGAATGTAATGGCTGCCAAAAATTTGGAGGAAGTCCAATGCCCCTTGCAAGAGAGGTAGAGGTCTTAGGGCTTCCTGCAAACAATGTTCCCATTACTAGAAAGTGGCTCTCCCATACTGTCTGCCTATGCAGTGAATGCAACGGCTGCCAAAACTTTGGAGGAATTCCAATGCCCCTTGTAAGAGACGTAGAGGTCGGAGGGCCTCCTTTAAACAATGTTCTCTCCCATACTGTTTGCCTATGCAGTGAATGCAACGGCTGCCAAAACTTTGGAGGAATTCCAATGCCACTTGCAAGAGACGTAGAGGTCGGAGGGCCCCCTTAAAACAATGTTCTCATTATTAGGAAGTGGGATTCCCATACTGTTTGCATATGCAGTGAATGCAACGGTTGCCAAACATTTAGCGGAACTCCAATGCCCCTTGCAAAAGACGTAGATGTCGGAGAGCCTCCTGAAAACAGTGCTCCCATTATTATGAAGAGGGTATCCCATACTGTTTGCGTATGCAGTGAATGCAACGGCTGCCAAAAATTTGAAGCAACTCCAATGCCCCTTGCAAGAGACGCTGAGGTCTGAGGGCATTCGGAAAACAATGTTCCCATTATAAGGAAGTGGGTCTCCCATACTATTTGCGTATGCAGAGAATGCAACGGCTGTCAAAAATTTGGAGAAACTCCAATGCCCCTTGCAAGAGACGTAGATATGGTGATATGGTAGATATGGTGGTGATATGATGGTGGAGGATCACGATGCGGAGAAGGAGGACAAGAGCAAATTGACAAAATCAGGAAGCGTGTACCCATGTCTGGGTGTGAAGACAGAGGTGCACGGGATTAGAGTTAGACCTCCCAAAAAAAACACTGTAATTGAGTTTATGTTACACTGCCATCATTTGGTGGTGTTGTGAAGTCTGGCCCAGCCTTTGTTCATTTTTATAAGAGTCAGCCTGTCAGCATTTTCAGTGGACAGGCGGATGCGCCTATTGGTTATAATTCTACCAGAGGCACTAAAAATCCGCTTTGACAAAACGCTAGCGGCAGGGCAGGCATAGAGGCATAGCAAGCCAGTTCATGCCACATGTCCAGCTTGGATACCTAACAATTATAAGGCACAGAGAAATCACGGAGGATGTTGGTTTGGTCGGCAAGGTACTCCCCCACCATCTTCTGAATCTTTTCCCTCCTTGGGAGAGTACCACATGCATCAGGGCCTGTGCAATGGGAGGGTCTGAGAAAACTGTCCGAGAACTTTGATAGTGTTCCCCTTCCTCTGCTAGATTGCATTTGTGTCTCTCTCACCTGTACTCTTTGGTTGTCCAACGAACTGTGACCTCTGCCACCAGCATTTTCAGATGGGAATTTTTTAAATAATTCCGCAACAAGGGTCTTCTCGTACTGCACCATTTTATTAGGCCTGTCCTGCAAAGGAATAAGAGACAGAAAGTTCTCCTTGACACCTGGAAGTGTCACCAACCAGTAATGACTGTCACCCAAAATTTGGACAATGCGAGGGGCACGGGAAGGGCAGCATAACATAAACTCAGCCATGTGTGCCAGACTGCTAACAGGCAAGACTTCCGTGTCCTCACTAAGAATACGACTGACCATGCTCACCTCCACATCCTCCTCCCTGTCCTCATGCCATCCACGCTGAACATACAATATGACAGTTGTGCAGGTAATACCATCTATAGCGCAGGAAACTAACTCCTGTTCTTACTCCTCCTCCTCCTCTTCCTCATTGTAACCCAAACCACGTTGTGAAGAGATGAGGCTGGGCTGTGTGGAATCACCCTGTATAGTTCCTTGTTCCATCTCATCTTCACCTGCAATGCATCCTCTTTAATTTTGAGCAGAGAGCATTTCAGAAGACAGAGAAGTGGGATGGTGACGCAAATTATGGCATCATCGCTGCTCACCATCATGGTGAAGTACGTGTGTAAGCACGCCTCACCTCAGAACCGCCACCAGGTCCCGGCCATTGTCACACACAACCATGCCTGGCTGAAGGTTCAGCGGTGTCAGCCACAGATCTGCCTGCTCTTTCAGAGCTGTCCACAACTCTTCAGCATTGTGCTGTTTTTCACCTAAGCATATTAGATTCAGCACAGCCTGTTGCTGCTTGGCCGAGGCAGTGCTGCAGTGCTTCCAGCTTGCGACTGATGTGGTAATTTCGGAGATGGAGGCTGAAGAGGAGGAGGAGGTGTAGGAGCTGTGAGAATGTGGGGGCAACCCTGACTGACCCAGGGCCCGGCGTCGGGAGGACGTGTTCCGTCCCAAGGTCCGACTGGGTCCCGGCTTCCACTATATTAACCTCAGTGAGATGTACAGTCCCTGCCCACAAGCACTTGTCCACGTGTCCGTGGTTAGGTGGACTTTCCCAGTAACTGCGTTGTTGAGGGCACAGCTAATGCTGTGGGACACATGCTCGTGTAATGCGGGGATGGCACACCGGGAGAAATAGTGGCAGCTGGGGACTGAGTACAGAGGGATGGCTGCCGCCATAAGGTTACGGAAAGCTTCCGTCTCCACGAGCCTAAAAGGCAGCATTTCAAGTGCAAGCAGTTGTGAAATGTGTAAATTTAGTAGTGTGGCCTGTGGAGCATTGGCTGCATATTTGCACTTGCGTTCCAAGGACTGGGATAGGGACAACTAAATGCTGCGCTGGGACAAGGATGTGGACGTGCTTGCTGATGGTGCTAGTTGAAAGTGTGCAATGATATGTGAAGGGCGGGAGGCATCTTGGCATGCGACATAGACAGGGAATTCGTGTGCGACAACAGCAGAACAATCAGTGGTGTCACCCGCAGACACTGTTTCTGGACCCTGGGGTTTGGCCCACTTAGTCGGGTGCTTTGCTGCCATGTGCCTGATCATGCTGGTGGTGGTCAGGCTGCTAGTTTTTCTACCCCTGCTGATGCTGGCCTGGAAGGTGGTGCAAATGGCCTTTTTCTGGTTATCTGCAGAGTCTTTAAAAGACAACCAGACTCGTGAAGACCTAAAGTCGTACTGGCAACTTCCATCGTATTGGCGTTATGAAGAACGCTTTCCCGCCTTGTGTCTGTGGCCACCACACTGCTTCTTCCAGCCTGTTGTGGAGCTATGCCTCCCTTCCCCTGTGTGCTGCTGACCTCGCTCTGTATGTACCCCTGCCAGGTTGGGTCAGTTATTATATCATCCACCACCTCGTCTTCCACTTCCGCAATCTGGTCCTCCTCCTGACTTTCTGGCAATTGTGTCTCATCATCATCATCATCATCCACCTCTTGCGACAGTAATTGCACTTTCCCACCATTGCCTTCATGTGACACGCGTTCTCCTATTGACTCGCTTGAAGCAGGCTGGGCGAGAGGCCCGGATCTAGAAATGGAAAAATGAACAGCTCTTCTGAGTGTCCAACTGTGGGATCAGTTGTCTACGGGCACTCGACATGGTGGGAGGAAGGAGGATCAGGATGCGGAATATGCTGTCCAGACTCACGGCTACTAAGATTTGACCGTGTGGAAGATAGGGTGGTGGCAAAGTGACTGGATGCATTATCTGCTATCCAACCAACAAAGTTTTGACACTGATCTGGGTTCAATAGTGGTGTATTGCGGTCCCCTAGAACCACGGTTTTAAAAAGCAGACCTGTAATTTACTAATGTTATTCTACACAGACACGTAGCATGAATAGCTTGACCAACACACTGCAACAAAATGGAAGGCAGAAATAGCTGATTTTGAAACACTTATGTAGCATCGGCGTCTCTGCCCCCTGCCAGGCAGAGACGCCATCCTTCTCACCTCCCCGCTCCCCACGCGGCGTCCTCCTGCGCTCCTCCTCCTGCTGCGGCCGGTGTGCACAGCTTCCCGGGCACTGTGCTTAGGGCGCGCGCGAGCTCCCCCTCGATTAAAGGGGCCGCGCGCGCCGTCCTAAGGAGTCCCCGGCCAATTGCCGGAGGACCTCCCATATATAAGGCACCTCCTCTAAAATGGAGGTGACCGAGCAAAAGTTGATGCACACCATACTTACCTCTGCTTCAGCCCTCAGGTCCAGTTGCCAGCCTGACTACTGTTCCAGTCCACCTGTCTGACTACTCTCCAGCCCGACAGTCTGCCTTCCGTTCAACCCGCCAGTCTGTCTATGGGCAAGTCCGCCTGCTTACCAGGAAGCACCTGCCAGTTACCTGCCTGCTACCTGCCGTGCCTGCTAGCCCGCTTACCTGGGAGCACTCGCCTGTTACCTGCCTGTTAACTGCTCTGCCGTCACGTGCCGTGACCACCCGTCTGTTAACCTAGAGACTTCAGCCTGCTCTGCCGTCACGTGCCGTGACCACCCGACTGCTAACCTAGAGACTTCAGCCTGCTCTGCCGTCACGTGCCGTGACCACCCGCCTGCTAACCTAGAGACTTCTGCCTGCTTGGCCGTCACTTGCCGTGACCACCTGATAGCCTACCTGGAGGCTCCTGCTGTCACTTGCCGTGACTACCCATCTGCTAACCTAGAGACTTCTGCCTGCTGGTTGTGTCCATCCGCTATACTGGTCAGTCCTAGTCTGCTCACCCGTGGGAGCCACCTGCTCTCTTACAAGGTCGTCCCCAGAGTAGCACCTCATCCCTCTGCTCGGTCCCTCCCTGGTCACGGAGTCGTTAGCCGCTGTACGACCAGGGTCGGTCTGAGTTGATACTTAGTTACGCCCCTCTGGGTCCCTCCTTGCACCGCGGCACAGCGGTTCCACCACCCGGATCCGTAACAGTTTGCTCGGGCCATGGAACCCGGTGGCCCCCAGACCCCCGCAATCTCCGACCTGCACCAGGAGGTCTTACGTCAGAGGGCTCAACAGGAGTCAGTCCTGTCCTATCTGCGGTCTGTTAACTCTCGCCTATGTGCATTGTCCGATCCGTCTGTGTTCTTCTCTGCTCAGGCAGCGCCTACTTCCGCGGCATCGCAACCTAGTCCTATTATAGTGTCCAGCTATGGACCCCGTCTCTCGGCACCTCCACGTTTTGCTGGTAACCCCGCCTTAGCCCGGGGTTTCATAAACCAGTGCACCCTGCACTTTGAACACTTGGCTCATCAGTTCATCTCCGACCGGGCGCCAAGGTGGCATTTATCATGTCCCATCTCACTGGGGAAGCACTGGCATGGCTAAATCCCCTGTGGGAGAGAGGGGATCCCCTGTTGTCCGACCTATCGTCTTTCCTTGCTGCTTTCCGGAAAGTCTTCGATGAACCAGGACGAAAATCCTCTTCAGCCTCCTCTCTGCTAAGTCTCCGCCAAGAGAATCTCACTGTGGGCCAATATGCCATACGATTCCGTACCCTCGCTTCTGAGCTTGCCTGGGATAACGAGGCTCTGGTGTCCGTCTTCTGGGAGGGTCTTTCCAGCCGGATTAAGGATGAGCTAGCCGGTCGGGACATTCCTACCACCCTGGATGACCTGGTGTCACTTGCTACCCGGATTGACATCCGGTTCCAAGAACGCATCAAAGAGACTACCCGGGAGAGAAAATTCCTCCGCCTTGCTCTTACTCTCCAGAGACCTGCCTCTCAACCAGTCACTCCCCGGATGCACTCGCCCGAACCCATGCAGATCGACCAGACCAAGATGGTCAAATCTCACCAAGAGTCACATCGAGCCGAGGGGAGCTGTTTCTATTGTGGCAATAAAGAGCACCTGATCTGTTCCTGTCCGGAGAGGCCGGGAAACTTCAGTGTCAAGGACTGCTCAGAGAGGTCGTCCTAGGCAAAAGTAAGCCCTCTCCATCCCTGACTTTGTCTGTCTCTATCTCCTGGGGAGAGAACCGTCTCTTTGAAATTGCTCATCTGGATTCTGGAGCTGCTGGAAACCTCATTTCCCAGTCCCTGGTAGAGAGATACCGAATTCCCACCAAACCTCTGGCTGAACCATTGTCCGTCGCCTCCGTGGATGGAAGACTCCTTCCGGCGACCATCCTGCTCGTCACTGAGGCCCTTAGCCTGCAGGTGGGAATGCTGCACTCGCAGAAAATCTCCTTCCATGTGCTGTCCGGACTCTCTCACTCCCTATTGCTAGGTCTACCCTGGCACCAGACACATGAACCCGTGCTTAACTGGCAATCCGGTGAAGTACTCCGGTGGGGGCAGGACTGCCATAGGACCTGCCTGATTCCGGTCTGCCCGACTCGTTCTCCACCTACCCCAGCTGATTTACCCGGTCTACCGGCTCCTTACTGGTCCTACACGGATGTCTTCGGTAAAAAGAAAGCAGAGACACTGCCACCTCATAGGCCATATGATTGCCCGATCGACCTGGTACCTGGCGCCACTCCACCCCATGGGCGTATTTACCCGTTGTCGGCGGCCGAAACCTGGGCCATGTCTGAGTACATTGAGGAGAATCTGGTTAGGGGATTCATTCAGAAATCTACCTCCCCGGCGGGAGCCGGATTCTTCTTTGTCAAGAAGAAGGATGGCTCGCTACGCCCCTGTATTGATTATAGAGGACTCAATTAGATCACAGTAAAAAACAAATATCCCCTGCCGCTCATCTCCGAGTTGTTTGATCACATTAAGGGCGCCAGGATCTTTTCCAAGCTGGATCTACGTGAAGCGTATAACTTGGTCCGAATCCGTCAAGGAGATGAGTGGAAAACGGCATTCAATACCCGGGACTGTCACTATGAATACCGTGTGATGCCCTTCGGTCACTGCAATGCTCCCGCTGTCTTCCAAGAATTGGTGAACGACATCTTCCGTGATCTTCTTTACTCTTGCATGGTGGTATACCTGGACGATATCTTGGTCTTCTCTCCGGATCTTCCCACACACCGGAGGGATGTTCGCCAGGTCCTGCTTAGGCTCAGGCAGAACCACCTCTATGCAAAACACGAGAAGTGCCTCTTCGAGTAGACATCTCTTCCATTCCTGGGCTACGTTATCTCCCAGACAGGCTTACAAATGGATCCCGAGAAACTCTCTGCTGTCCTTAAATGGCCCCGTCTGGAGGGGTTGAAGGCGATTCAGCGGTTCCTGGGCTTCGCCAACTACTATCATCTCTTCATTCTGCACTTCTCTTCCCGGACTGCTCCCATATCTGCGCTCACCGGTAAGGGAGCAAATCCTAAGGCATGGTCACCCGAAGCTGAGGAGGCCTTCCTCTCCTTAAAACAAGCCTTCTCCTCTGCCCCGGTACTGCACCGTCCGGACTGCAACAAACAATTCTACCTGGAGGTTGATGCTTCCTCCTCCGGAGCCGGAGCGGTGCTCACCCAAAAGTCTTCATCCGGGAGAATGGTAACCTGCGGCTTCTTCTCCGAACTCTACTCCTCGTCTGAGCGCAACTACTCCATTGGAGACCGAGAATTGTTAGCCGTTAAATTGGCGCTGGAGGAGTGGCGCTACCTGCTTGAAGGGGCTCTATACCCGGTGATCATCTATATGGATCACAAAAATCTGGCATATCTCCAAAATGCCCAAAGACTCAATCTGCGTCAAGACCGGTGGTCTTTGTTCTTCGCCCTCTTCGATTTCATCCTACATTTCCGCCTGGCGGACAAGAACGTCACAGTCGACGCCTTGTCCCATTCTTTCCTGTCCTCCGATCAAGAGGAGGAGCCTATGCACATCATCGACCCCTACAAAGCACCTGCCAGTTACCTGCCTGCTACCTGCCGTGCCTGCTAGCCCGCTCACCTGGGAGCACTCGCCTGTTACCTGCCTGCTACCTGCTCTGCCGTCATGTGCCGTGACCACCCTTCTGCTAACCTAGAGATTTCAGCCTGCTCTGCCGTCACGTGCCGTGACCACCCGTTTGCTAACCTAGAGACTTCCGCCTGCTCTGCCGTCACGTGCCGTGACCACCCGTCTGCTAACTTAGAGACTTCAGCCTGCTCTGCCATCACATGCCGTGACCACCCGCCTGCTAACCTAGAGACTTCTGCCTGCTTGGCCGTCACTTGCCGTGACCACCTGATAGCGTACCTGGAGGCTCCTGCTGTCACTTGCCGTGACTACCCGTCTGCTAACCTAGAGACTTCTGCCTGCTGATTGTGTCCATCCGCTATACTGGTCAGTCCCAGTCTGCTGACCCGTGGGAGCCACCTGCTCTCTTACAAGGTCGTCCCCAGAGTGGCACCTGGTCCCTCTGCTCGGTCCCTCCCTGGTCACGGAGTCGTTAGCCGCCGTACGACCAGGGTCGGTTTTAGTTGATACTTAGTTACGCCCCTCTGGGTCCCTCCTTGCACCGCGGCACAGAGGTTCCACCACCCGGATCCGTAACAACTTATAGGTGATATGTCTGACAGAGAACTATGGTTTTAAATAGCAGGCCTGTAATATACTAATATTATTCTACACAGAAACCTAGTGTGAATAGCTTGACTGACACACTGCAATGAAATGAAAATGAAAGAAATGGCTAATTTTGGAACACTGTTATAGGTGATATGTCTGACACAGAACCATGGTTTTAAATAGCAGGCCTGTAATTTACTAATATTATTCTACACAGAGACTTAGTTTGAATTGCTTGACCGACACACTGCAACGAAATGAAAATGGAAGAAATGGTTGATTTTGGAACACTGTTATAGGTGATATGTCTGACAGAGAACCACAGATTTAAATAGCAGGCCTGTAATTTACTAATATTATTCTACACAGAGACCTAGTGTGAATAGCTTGACCAACACACAGCAACAAAATGAAAATGGAAGAAATGGCTAATTTTGGAACACTGTTATAGGTGATATGTCTGACAGAGAACCACGGTTTTAAATAGCAGGCCTGTAATTTACTAATATTATTCTACACAGAGACATAGTGTGAAAAGCTTGACCGACACACTGCAACAGAATGAAAAAGGAGGCCAATTTTTTCCATGTTCAGTTCAAATTTCTGAATTTTTATTGCTGAAATATGGAACAGATCTGGCTGTATTCTGCAATGCTAACAAGCAAATCGTGCAAAAACAATGGTGTACTGTGGATTGCTTTTTAAGTAAATAAACAAGATGTAGCGCTGGCGTCCCTGCCCTCTGCTAGGCAGGGACGCTGCTCCCCTCACCGCTCTGCTCCGTGCCCGGCGTCCTCTCCCCGCTCTGCTGTCAGCGCGCGCTCCTTCCCGGCGTCCTCCTCCCGCTCTGCTCTCAGCGCGCGCTCCTTCCCGGCCCCCGTGGTTAGGGCGCGCGCGCGCGCGCTCCCCTCCTCTTAAAGGGGCCGCGCGCGCCGTCCTAAGGAGTCCCCGGCTAATGGCCGGAGGACTTCATCATATATAAGGCACCTCCTCCAAAATGGAGGTGCCCGAGCAATGTTGTTTGCACCTGTGTCTCACCTGTGCTTCAGCCCTCAGGTCCCGTTGCCAGTTACCTGCCAGTTACCTGCCAGTTTCCTGCCAGTTTCCTGCTAGTTACCTGCCAGTTACCTGCCTGATTCCTGCCTGAATACTTGTTACCTGTCTGCCAGTCTGAGGTCCGACGGTCTGCCTTACTACTCCTGTCAGTCTGTCTAAAGGACCAGCCTGCCCGCTCACCTGGGAGCGCATATCAGCTACCTGCCTGCTTGCCTGAGGTCCGACGGTCTGCCTTACTACTCCGGTCAGTCTGTCTATGGACCAGCTTGCCCGCTCACCTGGGAGCGCTTCTCCGTTATCTGCCTGCTTGCCAGCCCGGAGGCTCCGTTGTCACGTGCTGTGACCACCAGCTATCTCAGAGACTCTTGCCCGCTCACCTGGGAGCGCATCTCCGTTACCTGCCTGCTTGCCAGCCCGGAGGTCCCGTTGTCACGTGCGGTGACCACCAGCTATTCCAGAGACTCTTGCCCGCTCACCTGGGAGCGCTTCTCCGTTACCTACCTGCCTGCCAGCCCGGAGGTTCCGCCGTCACGTGCCGTGACCACCTGCTATTCCAGAGACTCTCGCTTGCTCTCCTGGGAGCACACATCTACCATCTGCCTGCTAGCCTACCCGGAGGCTCTGCCATCACAGGTCGTACCTACCCCTTACCCAGAGACTGCCCTGATCACTTGCCGTAACTCCCTGTCCGTTCACCCAGAGACTGCCACCCGCTCCCTTACAAGGGCCGCCCCCTTGTATAGTAGCTCAGAGGTTCCGCCTCCCGGACCCGTTACAGTTTGCTCGGGCCATGGAACCCGGTGGCACCCAAGCTCCCTCGCTCACGGACCTGTGTCATGAACTGTCCCGTCAAAGGTCCCAACAGGAGTCCATCCTGGGTCACCTGCGGAATGTCAATACTCGCCTGGACACTCTGACTGCACCACCTGCAGCCACTGCCAGTACCATGACTCGCAACCCGGCAGCTCTGCTACCCACTAATACCATGGTAACCTATCCCGGTCCCCGGCTGTCTGCACCTCCTCGCTTCGGAGGCGACTCCGTCCAGGCTCGGGGCTTCATAAATCAGTGCACCCTGCACTTTGAACTTTTGTCCCATCAGTTTAATTCCGACCGGGCCAAAATTGCCTTTATCATGTCCCATCTCACCGGGGAGGCCCTGGCCTGGCTAAATCCTCTATGGGAGAGAGGAGACCCCCTGGTGTCCAACTTGCCTGCTTTTCTCTCGGCTTTCCGGAAAGTCTTCGACGAACCCGGACGGAAGACCTCATCCGCATCCTCTCTGCTACGCCTCCGTCAGGAGGGTCTCACCGTGGGCCAATATGCCATACGGTTCCGCACCCTTGCCTCGGAGCTGGCCTGGGATAACGACGCTCGGGTATCCGTCTTCTGGGAGGGTCTGTCCGGTCGTATTAAAGATGAACTTGCTGGTCGGGACATTCCTACCTCTCTCGATGATCTAATAACCCTTGCCACCCGGATTGACCTACGGTTCCAGGAGCGTGCCAAAGAGGTCACCCGTGAGAGAAGGATTCCACGTTTAGCTCCTACTTTCCAGAAACCCGTCATTCCCTCCATCTCTCCCCAGGTACACTCTCCTGAGCCTATGCAGGTCGACCAGACCAAGATGGTCAAAACCCGTCAGGACTCACGCCGTGCCGAGGGGAGCTGCTTCTACTGTGGCAGTAAGGAGCACCGGATCCGTGCCTGCCCGGAGAGGTCGGGAAACGCCTGTGTCTAGGTTCGCTCAGAGAGGTCCACCTAGACAAGAATAAATCCTCTCCATCCCTGCTGTTGTCTGTTTCGATCATCTACGGGGAGAACCGTTATTTCGAACTAGCCCAACTTGACTCTGGAGCAGCCGGGAACCTTATTTCACAGTCCCTGGTTGAGAAATACCGCATCCCCACCAAACCTCTGGCTGTACCCTTGTCTGTCGCTGCCGTGGATGGGGGCCTCTTACCTCGCCCCATTCAACTCATCACCGAATCCATTACCCTGCAGGTGGGAATGCTGCATTCTGAAAGTATCTCCTTTCATGTTCTGCCTGGACTCTCTCACGCCCTCTTGCTAGGTCTGCCCTGGCTCCAGAGACATGCACCCGTGCTAGACTGGCAAACCGGAGAGGTCCTTCGCTGGGGACAAGACTGTCATAAAACCTGCCTGGTTCCCGTCCATCCCGTCCGTCCCTCTCCTACCCCAGCTAATCTACCTGGACTTCCGATTCCTTATTGGTCTTATGCAGATGTCTTTAATAAAAAGGAGGCAGAGACTTTACCACCACATAGACCATACGACTGTCCCATCGATCTGCTACCCGGTACTACTCCTCCCCGTGGGCGTATCTATCCTTTATCCGCTGCTGAGACCCGGTCAATGTCCGAATATATTGAGGAGAATCTGGCCAGAGGATTCATCCGGAAATCTACCTCCCCGGCGGGAGCAGGCTTCTTTTTCGTCAAAAAGAAGGACGGCTCTCTCCGTCCCTGTATAGACTATAGAGGCCTAAACCTGATCACGGTGAAAAATAAGTACCCCCTTCCGCTCATTCCAGAATTATTTGATCGTCTGAGGGGGGCTAGGATCTTCACCAAACTGGACCTTCGTGGGGCGTACAACCTGGTTCGTATTCGTCAGGGGGATGAATGGAAGACGGCATTCAACACCCGGGACGGCCACTATGAATACCTGGTAATGCCCTTTGGTCTCTGTAACGCTCCTGCCGTCTTTCAAGAGTTGGTCAATGACATCTTCCGGGACCTTCTCTACTCCTGCGTAGTGGTGTACCTGGACGACATCTTGGTCTTCTCTCCGGATCTCCAGACTCACCGGAGGGACGTTCGTCAGGTCCTGCTCAGGCTAAGGCAGAACCATCTCTACGCTAAATTTGAGAAGTGCCTCTTTGAGCAGACCTCGCTTCCGTTTCTGGGCTACATTATCTCTCAGACCGGCCTACAAATGGATCCTAAGAAACTGTCTGCCATCGAGAAATGGCCCCGACCGGAGGGGTTGAAGGCCATTCAGCGATTCCTGGGCTTCGCCAACTACTACCGCCTCTTCATACCACACTTCTCTTCCCGGACGGCCCCAATTTCTGCGCTCACCCGTAAAGGTACTAATCCCAAAGAGTGACCACCCGAAGCAGAGGAGGCCTTTCTTTCCCTTAAACAGGCCTTCTCTTCCGCCCCGGTGCTGCATCGCCCAGATGGCAACAAGCAGTTCTTCCTGGAAGTTGACGCCTCCTCCTCTGGAGCCGGAGCGGTACTTACTCAAAAATCATCTTCCGGGAGGATGGTAACTTGTGGCTTCTTCTCTAAACTCTTCTCCTCCTCTGAGCGCAACTATTCCATAGGAGACCGAGAGTTATTGGCCATCAAACTGGCATTGGAGGAGTGGCGTTACCTGCTCGAGGGGGCTCTTCACCCGGTAATAATTTACACTGACCACAAGAACTTGGCTTACCTCCAGCATGCCCAGAGACTTAACCCGCGCCAAGCCCGGTGGTCCTTGTTTTTTGCTCGTTTTGATTTTGTCCTTCATTTTCGCCCGGCTGACAAAAACGTCAAGGCGGACGCCTTGTCTCGGTCCTTTCTGGTGTCTGATCTCGAGGAGGATCCTAAACATATCATCGATCCCGCCAGAGTAATGCAGGTGGCTCCCGTGAGTCTAAATCGTCTTCCTCCTGGTAAGACGTTCGTACCAGTACCTGATCGGGAGAAGATCCTACACTGGGGTCATTCGTCTAAACTAGCTGGCCACGCCGGTCAGAAAAAGACCCTCCAGCTTATTACCCGGCACTACTGGTGGCCTAACCTGCACAAGGATGTAATAGACTTTGTTTCTGCCTGTGTGTCCTGCGCCCGCAACAAAGTTCCGAGACACCTGCCGGCCGGCCGCCTCCTACCTCTGCCAGTACCTGCTGCCCCCTGGCAGCATATTGCGATGGACTTCATTACTGATCTGCCCGTCTCTGCCGGTTGTACGGTCATTTGGGTGGTCGCTGACCGCTTCTCCAAGATGGCTCACTTCATTCCACTGCCAGGTCTTCCGTCTGCACCCGAGCTGGCTAAAGACTTTATCCGCCACATCTTCCGTCTTCATGGCCTGCCCCGTCACATCGTGTCGGATCGTGGGGTACAGTTCACTTCCCGTTTCTGGAGAGCCACTTGTAAATTGCTGGACGTCACCCTGGACTTCTCCTCCGCTTACCACCCACAGTCTAATGGTCAAGTGGAGCGGATCAATCAGAACCTGACCAGTTACCTTCGGCACTTCGTTAATGCCCACCATTCTGACTGGGTGGATCTCCTGCCATGGGCCGAATTCTCGTACAACAATCACGAGAGCGAGTCTTCCTCCAAATCCCCGTTTTTTGTAGTCTACGGTCAGCATCCTCGGATCCCGTTTCCCGTCTCCACCTCGGCGGACAATCCGGCTGCGGAATCTCTTGTTAACAAATTTTCCTCCATATGGGAGAGTACCCGGTCCGCACTTCTTCTGTCATCCGAGCGTATGAAAAGACACGCTGACAAAAAACGTCTGGATCCTCCTCAATTCCGCCCTGGGGATAAAGTCTGGCTCTCGTCCAAATATGTCCGGCTCAAGATCCCTTCCTATAAGTTAGGGCCTCGGTTCATCGGCCCACTGGAGGTCATCAGTCAGATCAACCCGGTGGCCTATAAATTGAAACTCCCGGCCAACTTACGGATCCCTAACTCCTTCCATGTGTCTCTCCTCAAACCTGTGGTGCTTAACTCTTTTTCCAAGTCTACAGGTACGCCTCCTGCTCCGGTTTCTGCTGAGGACGAGTTTGAGGTAGAGAACATTCTTGCCACCAAAAGGGTAAGAGGAAAGACCTTTTTTCTGGTAGATTGGAAGGGGTTTGGTCCTGAGGAGAGAACGTGGGAGCCCCGGGAGAACATCCATGCCCCTCTCATCCTAGCTAAATTTCTGTCTGGCCTAAAAAAGGGGGGGCCTAAAGGGGGGGGTACTGTAGCGCTGGCGTCCCTGCCCTCTGCTAGGCAGGGACGCTGCTCCCCTCACCGCTCTGCTCCGTGCCCGGCGTCCTCTCCCCGCTCTGCTGTCAGCGCGCGCTCCTTCCCGGCGTCCTCCTCCCGCTCTGCTCTCAGCGCGCGCTCCTTCCCGGCCCCTGTGCTTAGGGCGCGCGCGCGCGCGCTCCCCTCCTCTTAAAGGGGCCGCGCGCGCCGTCCTAAGGAGTCCCCGGCCAATGGCCGGAGGACTTCATCATATATAAGGCACCTCCTCCAAAATGGAGGTGCCCTAGCAATGTTGTTTGCACCTGTGTCTCACCTGTGCTTCAGCCCTCAGGTCCCGTTGCCAATTACCTGCCAGTTACCTGCCAGTTTCCTGCCAGTTTCCTGCTAGTTACCTGCCAGTTACCTGCCTGATTCCTGCCTGAATACTTGTTACCTGTCTGCCAGTCTGAGGTCCGACGGTCTGCCTTACTACTCCTGTCAGTCTGTCTAAAGGACCAGCCTGCCCGCTCACCTGGGAGTGCATATCAGCTACCTGCCTGCTTGCCTGAGGTCCGACGGTCTGCCTTACTACTCCGGTCAGTCTGTCTATGGACCAGCTTGCCCGCTCACCTGGGAGCGCTTCTCCGTTATCTGCCTGCTTGCCAGCCCGGAGGCTCCGTTGTCACGTGCTGTGACCACCAGCTATCTCAGAGACTCTTGCCCGCTCACCTGGGAGCGCATCTCCGTTACCTGCCTGCTTGCCAGCCCGGAGGTCCCGTTGTCACGTGCGGTGACCACCAGCTATTCCAGAGACTCTTGCCCGCTCACCTGGGAGCGCTTCTCCGTTACCTACCTGCCTGCCAGCCCGGAGGTTCCGCCGTCACGTGCCGTGACCACCTGCTATTCCAGAGACTCTCGCTTGCTCTCCTGGGAGCACACATCTACCATCTGCCTGCTAGCCTACCCGGAGGCTCTGCCATCACAGGTCGTACCTACCCCTTACCCAGAGACTGCCCTGATCACTTGCCGTAACTCCCTGTCCGTTCACCCAGAGACTGCCACCCGCTCCCTTACAAGGGCCGCCCCCTTGTATAGTAGCTCAGAGGTTCCGCCTCCCGGACCCGTTACACAGGATTAAGATAAAAAAAAATTGTCCTGGCCCCTGATATCTGGGGCCATGTCTACAAATATCTGTAATTATTACAGCAGCAGAAGACAGGATGTTCAATGGACCCTCTTGCGCTATATGCACTGCAGTCTGCCAAATACACTGTCTGCCTTCCTAACTACTGCCTAGCACTGATTATATGCAGCTGGATCAGTCCTCAGAAGGACTGTTAGTTCATATATATATATATATATATATATATATATATATATACATATATATATATATATATATATATATTTACATATGTTATGGAATACCTATACTAATGATAAACAATAGTGATGAGCGAGCACTGAAATGCTCTGGTGCTCAAAGCTCGGGTCGAGCACATTGGAATACTTGGGTATTCGACCCGAGCAATGAGCCCAATGTCTATGGGAAACTCGAGCATTTTTCTGAAGGTCCCCCCCCGGCGGTCTGCAGAAGGTCAAAAGTTGCCCAAATGGATGGCAACAGTGCTCAATTAAACGTCAGGCAGGCAGAATATATAGGCAGACAGGCAGGCAGGGTATTTAGGAGGGTGCATGAAAAACATAGCAGGGCACTTGGAACACACTAGTGTCCTCCGATTTTCATGCACCCATCTCTTTAAAAAAGCCGGTCGGCAATTCATCAGCGGCATACACCGGTACTCGACAATTTAGAACAGAAAGAATAGAGCATCACACATAGATTAGATAGATAGAAACATGTCAGTCACATATATAATAAGTACAGTGCCAGTGTTGGTTACTGTTCTTGTTATTTAGTGTTAAAATAAAGGATTTATTCAAAAAAATTAATAGTGTTTTTGTCTCTTTAAAAAAGCCGGCAGGCAATTCAGCAGCAGCATACATCGGTACCCGACAATTTAGAACAGAAAGAATAGAGCATCACACATAAATTAGATAGATAGAAACATGTCAGTCACATATATAATAAGTACAGTGATAGTGTTGATTACTGTACTTGTCATTTAGTGTTAAAATAAAGGATTTATTTAAAAAAAAAATTGGTGTGGGGTTCCCCGTAATTTTAGTCTCTAGCGGAAGTTAAGCAGATGGCTAGGGCAAATGTTTGAAGCCTGGGAAGGGGGTAATACGCATGGAGCTTCCCAGGCTACTAATATCAGCCTCCAGCTGAATACCTAGCCTTTACTAGCTATTAAAATGGGGGACCCCCCCAAAAAATGACGTGGGGTCCCTCCTATTTTAATAGCTAGCAAAGGCTAGGCAGACAGCTGGGGGCTGATATTAATAGCCCAGGAAGGGTGCCATGAATATTGGCCCCCTCACAGGCAAGAAACACCAGCCATCAGCCACCCCAGAAATGGTGCATCCATAGGATGTGCCAATTCTGGCACTTAGCCTCGCTCTTCCCACTGCCCTGTAGCGGTGGCAGTGGGGTAATAGGGCTTGGGTTGATGTCAGCTTATAATGCAAGCTGACATCAAGCCCCAGTTAGTAATGGGGAGGCATATATAAGACACCCCCATTACTAACCCCATAGTCAAAGTTAAAAAAAAAACACAAACACCCAGAATAAAGTCCTTTAATTGAAATAAACACACAATTCTTTAATGTTCTAAATTAAACCATACTTACCATCACGCCCATTCCAGCTGAAGCCAACGATCTCCTGCTATAAAAATAAAATAATAAAGCAACCTCATCCTTACATTTCCATGGTTCCCAGGACGGCTCCAGCTCTGCTACATTCACATGGCAGGCTGGATCACAGTCGAAAGCTGCTATGCAGCTTGCCATGCCGCAGACACTGAGAAGCGCCGGCATGCTTGCGCTCCTCAGAGTCTGGCTGTGACGGCATCCAGATGAGCCGAGTTCATGTCCAATGAACTCGGCTCATCTCATGCACGTCACTGACAGCGTGGGAAAATTCTCCTGCGCTTACAGTGAGCGCAGGAGAATTCTCTCACGCTCACCGACACTGAGGAGCTTCACTGAGGAGTTTCTCAGTGTCTGCGGCATGGCAAGCTGGATGGCAGCATTCTGCTGCGATCCAGCCTGTCATGTGAATGTAGCAGAGCTGGAGCTGTCCTGGGAACCATGGAAAGGTAAGGATGAGGTTGGTTTATTATTTTACTTTTATTGCAGGACATCGTTGGCTTCAGCTGGAATGGGCGTGATGGTAAGTATGGTTTAATTTAGAACATTAAAGAATTGTGTGTTTATTTCAGTTAAAGGACTTTATTCTTGGTGTTTGTGGTTTTTTTTAACTTTGACTATGGGGTTAGTAATGGGGGTGTCTAATAGACGTCTCTCAATTACTAACCTGGGCTTGATGTCAGCTGGCATTATAAGCTGACATCAACCCCAGCCCTATTACCCCACTGTCACCGCTACAGGACAGTGGGAAGAGCGAGGCTAAGTGCCAGAATTGGCGCATCCTATGGATGCGCCATTTCTGGGGTGGCTGACGGCTGGTGTTTCTAGCCTGGAAGGGGGCCAATATTCATGGCACCCTTCCTGGGCTATTAATATCAGCCCCCAGCTGTCTGCCTAGCCTTTGCTAGCTATTAAAATAGGGGGGACCCCACGTCATTTTTTTGAGGGTCCCCCATTTTAATAGCTGGTAAAGGTTAGGTATTCAGCTGTGGGCTGATATTAGGAGCCTGGGAAGCTCCATGGGTATTAACCCCTTCCCAGGCTTCAAACATCTGCCACAGCCGTCTGCATAACCTCCGCTAGAGACTAAAATTACGGGGAACCATACGCCAATTTTTCTTTTAATAAATCCTTTATTTTAACACTAAATGACAAGTACAGTAACCAACACTGTCACTCTACTTATTATATATGTGACTGACATGTTTCTATCTATCTAATCTATGTGTGATGCTCTATTCTTTCTGTTCTAAATTGTCGGGTGCCGGTATATGCCGCTGCTGAATTGCCGGCTTTTCATGTTTCACTGTGAGCACTGTTCCAATCGATTTGGGCAATCACTGTAATGCCACAACCACCATGGCTGTAACATTACAGTGAGTGGCAGACAATCCCTGCATGATTGGTGCTCTAAATAGTGCCAAACATACAGGGAGGGGACTCTAGCATCTCGAAAGTACTCGGCGAGCTCCGAGTATCTCGAGTACTGAGATGCTCAGGTGAGTACCGAGCAGTGGCGAGCATGCTCGCTCATCACTAATAAGCAACCAAATCTCTCCCTGACACAGCAGCACCTCTCCCTACTCTGCCTGTTTCCGGGGTAGACTGTGACAAGCATAGCGGCGCCAGGTCATATATAGACCTGATGACGCTGTGCGGCCAGCCTATCACTGTAATGCCACAACCAACATGGCTATGGCATTACAGTGCTTGTCAAGCAATCCCTGCATGTTTATTGGCTCTCTAAAGAGCGCCAAATATGCACGGAGGGGACCCGAGTTCCCACCCGAGCAATCCGGAGATTCTCGCCGAGCTTGTCGAGCACCGTGATGCTCGGGCGAGTACCAACCAACATGGCTATGGCATTACAGTGCTTGGCAAGCAATCCCTGCATATTATTGGCTCTCTAAAGAGCGCCAAACATGCACAGAGAGGACCCGAGTTCCCATCCGAGCAATCCGGAGATTCTCGCCGAGCGCTGAGCTTGTCGAGCACCGTTATGCTCGGGCGAGTACCGAGCAATGATGAGCACATTCGCTTATCACTACTATTTACTTTCTTTTAAAAAATAAGCCTGTAAAGAGTTATGACATTTTCTAACATAGTATGATGGCACCTGGGGTTCAGAGTGTCTACTACTATGCAAGTCTCACTAAAGAATGCAGGCTGTAAATACTTGGCTGTGAATACTTACTTTTCTACTAGGAAAAACTGAGGAATTACAAAATGCAGAGGTCTACTACTAATAATAATAATTTTATTTCTACTTTGCCAATATTCAGCACAGTAAGAGGAATAGGAGTGGAAGGAGACCCAGCAAGAGCTGGTAAATAAAACACTGAAGGAGTGGTCAGAGAGGTAAGAAGAGAAGCAAGTATCCTTGAAGGTGATAGAGTGAAGCATAGCAAAATGCTGCAGAGAGATCCAGGGGAATCAGCAGTGGGTAGTGGCCATTAGATTTAGCTGTTAGTAAATCATTACAGACTTTAGTAAGGGCATTTTCTGTAGATTATAAGGAGTGGAAACTGGATTGTGAAAGGTTATCTGAAAGATAGGGGTCAGACTACAGTAGACCAAGGGTTCCAGGAGTTTAGAGATAAAAGGGAGTTTGGAGACAGGTCTGTAGTTAGGAGAGCAGGAGAAAAAAAGGAAATCTACTGAATGAAAGGGTAAAGTTACATATTTTAGTTAGGTGGGTAGTGACATCTGGGTAAAGAGACTGGAGGAGCTGTGAGGGAATAGAGTCATTGGTGCAGGTAGTAGGGCAAGAAGATGCAAGAAGAGTGGTAACATCTTCTTCCATAACTGATTCAACATGGGAAGTGAACTTGAAGTCTGTGAGGAAAGATAATCCATACTATTAGAGCAGAGGTGGGAAACCTCCGTTTGCAGCCCGCAATGTCATTTAAACCTTTCCTCGGGCAGATTTCTGGTGGGTCACAGTGATTGGGCCACTAGACCCATTTTTTACAGCCATCAGCCCTTTCATTTTTCTGTAAAGAATTCACTAATGAACTTTGAGGCACACGCAGCGCTGGATTGCACACAGGATGTTCTTTGTGGGTGGAGTCAGTGTGCTCTGCGATTCAGTCTTTGAGATTATGCAGGAATAACACTGTCTATGTAATGTATTCCATAGTCTCAGTGTCTCCTATTTGATTTATACAATATTCACACGGTCTCCTATGTGATGTATGTACAGGAGTCTCAGTGTCTCTTATGTGATGTATATACAGTACTCTCAGTGTCTCTTATTTGATGTGTATACAGCAGTCTTGGTGTATCCTATGTTATGTATATACATCACTCTCAGCATCTCCTATGTGACAGATATACAGCAGTCTTGATGTATACTATGATGTGTATACTGCAGACGCCGTGCCTCCTATATGATGTATATACAGCAGTCTCGGTGTCTCCTATGTTATATACATACATCAGTCTCGGTGTATCCTTTGTCATGTAAAACAACTGAGAAAAAGTTAAATTCTCAAAATAGCATTAATTTCCACATACAAAAAGGCACTGGGAGCACTACACATTCAACCCCAAATGAAAACATGAACAAGATATCAATTTTTAAACTGAAAATGAAGAAAAGGGAATAATAGGCCGTTAAAAAAATAGCAGTGTCTGCATTTTCATTTACACACTCGAATATTTACAGTATAAACTTAAATTTGCTTACAGACTTAGCTTTTCTGTTAATCACTGAACTAATATTTAGGCTGTGTGCCCACGATGGTGCGGATTTGCAGTGCAGAAACGCTCCAGAAACGCATTACATGGTCAGGATTTTTTCTGGGTGGATTTTACTTGCAGAAAAAATCCTGACATGACCAATTATTGTGCGTTTCTGCATGAAGATTTGCCTATGCAATGCATTGGAAAAACGCATGGCAAAAACGCATCAAAAACGCATGTAAAAATTGCATGCGTTTTTCTGCCAAGGAGATGCAGAAATGCTCAGGAAAATTTCTGCTTCATTTCTGCATCGTGGACATTAAGCCTTAGTTGTATAACCTACATTTCTGATAACTGCTTTACATTTGTATGGCCTGGAGTCAACTAACAGCTGACACCTGCGAACATATATTCCAGCGCAAGCTGACTAGATAGACTACATTACACAGTTCTTTTGCATTCCTAGGTTTTGTAGCAAAAACAGCATTTTTTATGTCAATCCACAAATTCTCAATCAGATTGAGGTCTGGGTATTGGGCTGACCACTTTATAACATTAATCTTGTTGGTCTGGAACCAGGATGTTGCTCACTAGCTGGTATGTTTGGGGTCGTTGTCAGGCTGAAACACCCATTTCAAGGACATTTATTTGTCAGCATAAGACAACATGACCCCCAAAGCATTATGCTTGCATCTGCATGTTCTACAGTCTTCACATTGTACTGTGGCTTGAATTCAGTATTTATAGATCATCTCACAAACTTCGGCCTTTAGACCCAATAAGAACAATCTTGGGCTCATCTGTCCATAGAATGTTGCGCCACGTCTCTTTAGGCCAGTCAATGTGTTCTTTGGCAAACTGTAACCTTTTCAACACATCTTTTTTGCAGCAATAGTACTTTACGAGGGTTTCTTGTAAATAGTTTGGCTAAACATAGGCATATTCAGATGGTTGCAGGACTCACAGGTAGCTGGTATATTCTTTGATCTCCCTGGAGCTTATCATTGGATGCTTCTTTGCCATTCTTGTTATTCTATGTTCTATGCGGATGGTAATATTTATTTTCCCACCACGTTTTGGGTGTTGCTTGGATTTTAAAGGATTGGAAATATTTTAGCTGAGCAACCAATTATTTTTTGAACTTCTTTATATGTTTTCTCCTTTCCAATCAACTTCTTGATCAAAGTTGTTTCTCCTTTGGTGTAATGTCTGGAACAACCCATTTTACTCACTGAGTAAGGGCTAAAAGCAGCAAGTACAACTTTTCCTACCCTCTTTCTTTAAATAAGGGACAAAATTGACACCTGTTTCTAGACAGAATAATTAACCTCACTAATTGAACTATGCACTGCTATGAATTAGATGTTATTACAGCTAATTAGCAGTGTGTATGTCATGTCTGTTGATTCTGTTGGTTGTCCATTACTCGCCAACACCTAGTCATACTTTTTTATCCCATGTTGTATGATCTTTAACTCAAAAAACAATAATTAAACACATTAGTGATGTTAGAGTGCTATAATTTTGCACGTAACTATACACAGCAGTCTCCGTGTATCCTATGTGATGTAGACAGAAGTCTTGGTGTATCCTATGTTATCTACTGTATACTAGAAACCTCCCATTGCTCAGTAGAATAAACATTACACGAGCAGTTTTGAATTTACCACATTGAAGAGACATGTATTGAAATATGCATCTGTGTTACGAACAACTTACTGCTGCAAACAGTTCGAGTCTTGACAAAACTTATCATCACAAAGAGTCGACTGTACTCTCAACCAAGAAAAGTACTTGTAAGTAGCAACATCATCAAACCGCCTAACATCACAACATCTCAACAAGGAGAGGCTGTTCCAGCCATTACATTGGGGATGAGTTAATTAAATGTTTGTCCAAATTTTTGAACAGCTAAGTTTTACTAATCTTTTATCTGCTCATTTTTACAAATTTTTAAGCTGCTCATTTTGTATGGCCCACGAATGATGTTATAAATATCTAAATGACCCTTGTTAGCTCAGGTTGGTGATCAGAACTGACGCTTTAGGACTTAGGAGGGAAGGAAAAGTATCAAAGGGTTGTTTTGGATTGTTAGATATTGAAGTGACGAGGGTGGTGAAGTAGGTTTGCTAGGCAAAATAAAGGGCAGAGTTATATGTTTTCAGCATAAGCTTGCAATGGATGAAGTCTTCTGCCAAAAGTAATATTCACCACAGACGTTTAGCACACCTATAGCACTGCTGTATAAAATATGTGTGCAGCATTTCTTAAGGTTGCCGTCACTTTTTCCTGGTTGTTCTGCATGTAGGGATCCAGCTTCTTCAATGGCATTTTATTATATTGTATCAACTTTAGCTCAGGACATGATAGGTCTAAAAGAAAGAATCTAATCTACAAAATTGTTATTTATTTAATGGGAATTATATGTTCTCAAAATAGATGTGAGGGGAGCTCACAGGTCCTCTTTTAAAATACTAAGCATTAAATTATTACAATAAAACATATTTTGAGAATGTTTAACTTTATCTAAAAGTCGAAGTGACCCGCAATGTCAATATAACAATGCCATTGCTGGCTTTAATAGGTTTTCTTAAAGTCTTTTTGCATTAGAATAACCTGACTAGCACATAGCACCAGGGGATGCCTGTGTAGCCTATTTCATGTAATTTTTCAATATTCCACCTGTTCTTATGAATTTGTACACAATGTGACCTCCTGAACTCCAGCATAAGGATCAAGCAGAGACAATGTCAGCTCAGTCCTTTTATATAAGTAAAATGAGTAAAAGACGAGGCCAGGCGGAGCTGCATGGGGTATTTGAAATTATTGAATAGGCTATCTTCTGTTTGCTTCAAGCTATTCTATCTCTCAGTGGGATCCCTTCTAAATAAGAGGAATTGACTATTGAAGCATTTTTTATTCATAGAAGGCAAAAGGCATAGATGCCTTTTGTATATCTCATTGCTAAGACCACTGGTTATTCTATTGCCTTAGCCAAATTCAAGAGTACAGCTGTAGGGGGTGCAGAGACCCAGAGGCATATCTCCACAAAAGAAAATGACAATATTATAAATGATGGTATAACCTGTTACTGTTCTGCATTGGGCCATAAAGCTGCAAGATAAAGTGTTCGTAATGCAAATTCGAATGTAGTGGAAAAAACTAAAAATCCACTGCAGGTTCTGGGCACTAGACATTCAGGAGCTTTCGAACTCTTAGTTCACCCCTTGCCTCCGCAGCCAATATTTATTTTTTGGTGTATAATTTTCCCTCCACTTCTTCGAAGACCCGTAACATTTTTTATTTTTTTATTGATAGTGCTGTTTAAGGACTTGTTTTTCCTATGGCAAGCTTATGGTTTTACTGATACCGATTTGTGGCACATATGATGTTTTAATTGTTTTTTAATACCTTTTTTTAGGCAAGTGTGGTAATAGAAAAAAGCACAATTCTGGTGTGTTTTTTTTTCTCTTTACATCATTTACTGTATGGGTTATTTAAATTTATATTTTGATAAACTGTACTATGTATGGATATATATTTTTTAATCTACTGAATATTAATTGGGAAAAAAGAATGATTTGAATTTTTATATAGTTTTTATTTAAAATTTATATATATTTTTTTTACTTTATTTATTTTTTAGTCCCTTAGCGACTGAGCTAATTTTGAGTTTATTGACCAGGCAAAAGTTTAGCAATGTTACCAGTGTCTTTTTATGTGGTAATAAATATGAAACACTTCTACGTATCCCAGTGTTTGTGAGAATGTATTTTCATAACATATTGTACTTCATAATAGTGGTAAAATTTGTTTGATATGACTTACGTTTATTTGTGAAAATATCGCAATTTGTGAGAAAATTTTGAAAAAAAAAATCACAATTTTCAACCTTTCAATCTTTATATTGTTAAACCAGTTAGTCACGCTGTACAAAATAATTAATAAATAGCTTTTCCCATATATCTACTTCTGCATCATTTATCAATCCTCATTTTATTTTGTTGAAGGTTAAAGGGATTTAAAGTTTATCAGCAATTTCTCATTTTTTCAACAAATTTACAAAACCTGTTTCTTTAGGGACCTATTCAGATTTCACTGGACTTTGAGGAGCCTATATATTGGAAACTCCCCAAAAGCGATACCATTTTAAAAACTGCAAATACTTCAAAACTGTTGTCAGGAATTTTTTTAACCCTTCAGGTGCTACACAAGAATTAATGCAAAGTGGAAAAAAAATGTACCACTAAAACGTAGCTTAAGCCCCCATTTGTTCGCTTTTGCAAGAGGTAATACCAAAAAGTAGACCACACAGTTTGTTACCCACTTTATTTTGAGCTCAGTGATACCCCACATGTAGTCAAAAAGTTTTATTTGGACAAACGGCAGGGCTCGGAACGGATGGAGAACCATTTGAATTTGGAACACAAATTGGCTGAAATAGATTGCAGGCAACATGTCACATTTGCAGGGCCCCTAAAATGCCCAAACAGCAGAAACCACCCACGAATGACCCCATTTGGAAACTACACCCCTCAAGGATTTTATCCAGGGGTATAGTGAGGATTTTGGAGCAAAAAGTACTACACAGAATTTGATAACATTAGGTCATCATATTGAATATGTCATTATATCGTCATCAGCAAAGAATGAAAGAAAAAAAATTATAAAATAAAAAAAATCATCTGACTAAGGGGTTGATACGGGGGGGGGGGTTGATTTACTAAATATTGGGCTTTTGGTCACTGTGATAGGGTCTATCATGGTGAACAAAATTTAGGATCCAAAAGGAAAAAGCCCTGCTGTTGCCGGCTGGAAGATAAGCCCACCATTTTTCTTCATGACGAGGAGGAGGAGCGCCGGGGGATGCAGCAGGAGGATAGAGGTTAGCAGAGATACCATGAAAGGCTTGGGGACAACATTTTTCTCTCCTCTGACATGTTATATCTAGTGATGGGCGAACCCATGGATGTTTGGGTTAGGCAGGTTTGTCGAACATCTATGAAGGTATCCGAACCCGGACCACATTCATATGAATAGGGGGACCGAACATTTGTGGTTTCCCACTCTGTCATAGTAAAAGTTTGTAAATACAGACACAGCCTGAAACAACTGGCGGTGTTGGAGCTCAGGGATATTACTGAAAACAGAGGAGCCAGAGGTGTAATTGGAGCAAGTTTTAAATTAGTAGTAGAGTGGATGTGGACAGAGCAGGAGAATTTGCCAGACACACAGCAGGGGATCAGCTGACGTTACTGAACCCCAATAACACGGCAGCAAGTGTTGACTGTGCAGACGGTACTTCTGAGTGCCAACTGGCGGTGTTGGAGCTCAGGGATAATACTGAAAACAGAGGAGCCAGAGGTGTAATTGGAGCAACTTTAAAATCTGTAGTAGTGAAAATGTGGACAGAGCAGGAGAAATTGCCATACGCACAGCAGGGAAACAGCTGACGTTACTGAACCCCAATAACACGGCAGCAAGTGTTGACTGTGCAGATGGCACTTCTGAGCGCCAACTGGCGGTGTTGGAGCTCAGGGATAATACTGAAAAAAGAGGAGCCAGAGGTGTAATTGGAGCAAGTTTTAAATTAGTAGTAGAGTGGATATGGACAGAGCAGGAGAATTTGCCGGACACACAGCAGGGGATCAGCTGACGTTACTGAACCCCAATAACACGGCAGCAAGTGTTGACTGTGCAGACGGCACTTCTGAGCGCCAACTAGCGGTGTTGGAGCTCAGGTATAATACTGAAAACAGAGGAGCCAGAGGTGTAATTGGAGCAACTTTAAAGTCTGTAGTAGTGAAAATGTGGACAGAGCAGGAGAAATTGCCATACGCACAGCAGGGAAACAGCTGACGTTACTGAACCCCAATAACACGGCAGCAAGTGTTGACTGTGCAGATGGCACTTCTGAGCGCCAACTGGCGGTGTTGGAGCTCAGGGATAATACTGAAAAAAGAGGAGCCAGAGGTGTAATTGGAGCAAGTTTTAAATTAGTAGTAGAGTGGATATGGACAGAGCAGGAGAATTTGCCGGACACACAGCAGGGGATCAGCTGACGTTACTGAACCCCAATAACACGGCAGCAAGTGTTGACTGTGCAGACGGCACTTCTGAGCGCCAACTAGCGGTGTTGGAGCTCAGGGATAATACTGAAAACAGAGGAGCCAGAGGTGTACTTGGAGCAATTTTAAAATCTGTAGTAGTGTGAATGTGGACAGAGCAGGAGAAATTGCCGTACGCACAGCAGGGAAACAGCTGACGTTACTGAACCCCAATAACACGGCAGCAAGTGTTGACTGTGCAGACGGCACTTCTGAGCGCCAACTTGCAGTGTTGGAGCTCAGGGATAATACTGAAAACAGAGGAGCCAGAGGTGTAATTGGAGCAACTTTAAAGTCTGTAGTAGTGTGAATGTGGACAGAGCAGGAGAAATTGCCGTACGCACAGCAGGGGAACAGCTGACATTACTGAACCCCAATAACACGGCAGCAAGTGTTGACTGTGCAGACGGCACTTCTGAGCGCCAACTGGCGGTGTTGGAGCTCAGGGATAATACTGAAAACAGAGGAGCCAGAGGTGTAATTGGAGCAACTTTAAAATCTGTAGTAGTGTGAATGTGGACAGAGCAGGAGAAATTGCCGTACGCACAGCAGGGGAACAGCTGACGTTACTGAACCCCAATAACACGGCAGCAAGTGTTGACTGTGCAGACGGCACTTCAGAGCGCCAACTGGCGGTGTTGGAGCTCAGGGATAATACTGAAAACAGAAGAGCCATAGGTGTAATTGGAGCAAGTTTTAAATTAGTAGTAGAGTGGATGTGGACAGAGCAGGAGAATTTGCCGGACACACAGCTGGGGATCAGCTGATGTTACGGAACCCCAGTAACACAGGAGCAAGCGTTGACTGTGCAGACGGCACTTCTGAGCACCAACTAGCGGTGTTGGAGCCCAGGGTAAATACTAAAAACAGAGGAGCCATAGGTGTAATAGGAGCAAGTTTTAAATTAGTAGTACAGTGGATGTGGACAGAGCAGGAGAATTTGCCGGACACACAGCTGGGGATCAGCTGATGTTACTGAACCCCAATAACACTGGAGCAAGCATTGACTGTGCAGATGGCACTTCTGAGCAGCAACTAGTGGTGTTGGAGCCCAGGGTAAATTCTAAAAACAGAGGAGCCAGAGGTGTAATTGGAGCAAGTTTTAAATTAGTAGTACAGTGGATGTGGACAGAGCAGGAGAATTTGCCGGACACACAGCTGGGGATCAGCTGACGTTACTGAACCCCAATAACACTGGAGCAAGCGTTGACTGTGCAGACGGGACTTCTGAGCACCAACTAGCGGTGTTGGAGCCCAGGGTAAATACTAAAAACAGAGGAGCCAGAAGTGTAATTGGAGCAAGTTTTAAATTAGTAGTACAGTGGATGTGGACAGAGCAGGAGAATTAGCCGGACACACAGCTGGGGACCAGCTGACGTTACTGAACCCCAATAACACTGGAGCAACCATTGACTGTGCAGACGGCACTTCTGAGTAGCAACTGGCGGTGTTGGAGCTCAGGGATTACAGTTCAGGTGGTAGAAACATGAACACAACAGGAGACCTGGATACTGTTGCCAATCAATTATTTATTCTGGAAGAGGACTGGCAAATTCATGCGAAATCCAGGCCTTGTTCATTTTCAGAAAAGTAAGCCGGTTAACGTTATCAGAGGATAGGCGCATGCGACGGTTTGTTAGTACACCACCTGTGGCACTAAAGACGCGTTCTGATAATACACTAGCAGCAGGGCAAGCCAGCACCTCCAATGCATACTGGCTAAGCTCTGGCCATGTATCCAGCTTAGAGACCCAAAACTTGAAGGGGGAAGAGCAGTCTGGGAGTACACTGAGAGGGCAAGACATTTAGTTTGTCACCATCTGACGGAAACGTTGCCTCCTGCTGACTGGAGCCGTCTGTGATGGTGTAGACATTTGTGGTGGCGGGGAAACAAAACTTTGCCACATTTGGGCCATACTGGTCTTGCCTTGTGCTAAGGCGCTGCTTCTGCTCCCTCTTTGTGCGGAGCTTCCTCCACTGCCTCGACGCACTGAGCTGCTTTGTAAAGCACTAGCAGCACTGCTCTCGGTTGGAATGGAGAACATGATGGAATGCACCAGTGTGTCTTGGTACTCCCATATTTTACGCTCCCGGTTCAACGGTGTTATGAGGCTTTGTAAGTTGTCCCGGTAGCGAGGATCTAGGAGGGTGGACACCCAATAATGAGCCGTGTTGAGAATGTGGGCGATGCGGCGGTAGTTTCTCAGGCACTGCAGCATGAAATCAACCATGTGCTGCAGACTGCCAGCTGGCCAAGAAACGCTGTCCCCTGCTTGAGGCATAATCTCTGCCTGCTCTGCATCACCCCACCCTCGCTCTAGATACTGACTACTAGAGCATTGTGTACCTCTCTCCTCTGGACAGATGTCTTCCTCCTCCATTGACTCCTCCTCATCCTCCTCACAAAGAGTCCCCTGCCTAGGCCTTTGTGAGGAACCACGTTGCGCAGACTGTACAGAAGCAGATGGCATTTGTGACTCCTCATCCTCCACCTCTTCCAAAACCTCCTCCCTTATAGTGTTGAGCCACCCCCGTAGTGTTAGAGTTCGGTTCGGTTCGTCGAACACCCGTGTGTTCGCCGAACTGTTCGTCGAACACCTTCGAACACCGTTAAAACCAATGGCAGGCAAATAAAAACACATAGAAACACATAGAAAACACCTTAAAAGGTGTCCAAAAGCTGACAAACTGCTCAGAAGACACAACTAACACATGGAAAAGTGACAAGTACATATAGTCATGCGAAAAGAAAAGAGGTGGAGGAGTAAAAGGAGGGGGAGACACAGATATAGGCATGTCATGCCCTTCTAAAATCCAAAAAGTGAGAAGCCGACACGTTCAGTCCGCTCCTGCCCGTGCCACCTCCGTGTCGCCGGGTTTGTGCCAGAGCCGCGGTGAACCCTGACGGCCAGCCCCCCTCTCCCAATACTGGTGCCTGTCCGCTGGTGGGTCGAGCGAGCCCCCCTGTGGTGGAGGCAGCTCTAAGCTTTTTAATTTAAATTGTCTCTCTAATTTGAATGAATACACTTTAAATCCATTTACAAGGATCTATTGGAGGGCAAGTCTCATGCCAGCAGCCGCGTAATTCCAGCTCCAGTAGCGTCCACTAAAGCTGCTGCAGTTAAAAAGGTTTTATAAGGATCGAGCTCGGCTGTCCACCGCAAGGCATCCTACTGCCAGCCCCAGCCCCTATGCCTTGGGGTGCCTCCTGATGCTCTTCACTGAGTATCCCGTGGTCCCGAAGCATTTCCTTTGAAAAAATGAAGTGTCCAAACTACAGGTGGTGTAGCTTGCTTAACAGCCGGGATAATCCGCTGACTAGCAGACACTGCTACTAAGCACAAAGTATTTCCTGGGCTAGATGCAGTTAAAAATTTGTAATTAGATACTCTCGTTGGATGCTGAGAAAGCATTCCATAGAGTCTCCTGGCACGCCATATATGATTCTCTTAAAAAGCTTGGGGTAGGGGTCTAGGGGACCCTTTTATAGCCAAAATCACGGCCCTGTATCGCAATACGTCACCTAGGCTGAAGATAAATGGAACTGTAGCACCCTGAGGGCTCGGTTGCTACAGAGGTATTGCACCTCACCCAGAGGTGTGATATCTCACTCTCAGGTAAGGATGTAGTGTGGATCAGGACCCGACACCTGCATGCATTACACCACATTGCCGTGGGGCAGGGCGACCAATATGCCCCTGAGATGGGCATGACAGTCCCTGTCCCTGGCTGGAGTGGGGGGAGGGAACACTGAGGAAGGGGAACCCTGTAGTGCAGGAGCAGGGAGGAAGCACTTCCTGGGTGCATTGAGAAGGGAGTATAAAAGGTGGGCACCATCTTAGTTCAGTGCAGAGAAGTCTGAGCAGAAGTGGCAGGGAGCAGGGGCTCTGCATGAGCTCTGCTCCGGAGGCGGGCCTAGTAACAGAGGCCCAGGCCTGGAAGAGGGAGAAGGAAGGAAGAGGAGCGGAGAAGGCTCCAGGAACGAGGAACGAAGGGATCCCAGGGGTGCGGACGGGCGAGTCGCCACCGCACGCCCGAATCCACCTGCGTGGAGGGATCAGGCCAAAGGGGGAGACCGGTCCCCGAAACTAGTGGAGGCAGGAAATGACCCTCAGCTAGAAACCGGAGGCGGTGACATTTTATGTGGCGCAGCCCCTCGCTACACCCGCTAGGAAGGCACCACATAGGGTCAGGGAAACTGGCGCCAAGTTTACCATGAGGAGGCCCGAGGCAGCCGGACAGAAGGGTTGGTAAGAAAGGCCAGACAAAGGACACACAAAGGGGGTCCTGTGAAGCGCTCCAAAGTTATCTGGGAGTTGTCTGAGCCCCTCACCTGGTGAGCACAGTACGACGTGGGCAGCCGTTACCTGCAGACGTGGTCTGGATAATAAGAACTGTGAGTAAAGGCCCTGGACTGCATCACTGACTCCGTGTCGTTACTGCTGCTGCCCTGCACCATCACCTCCATCGTCCGCATACACTGCCCTGAGGCTATACTCCTCCCGTGGGGAGTTATGCTACGCTCTGCTGCACCCACAACACCAGCCTCAGCGGTCTGCCCTGGAGCGGCGGTTCACTCTGACCGCAATCCACGGGTGGAGTAGTCGGACATTTAAACATCAAAACCACATAAATAGTTCCGCCACTGGTTTGACCACCCTGAGCCACGGAACCGGGTCGCCGCCACGGAGACTACAACCACCAGCATCCACCAAAAAGGGTCCGGCTCCGGGTGTCCCAAGGCCCAGGGGGCGCGTCAGAACATTTTCATCACCTTTCACAATCACCAATGGGACAAGGCAGGGATGTTCTCTGTCCCCTCTCTTATACATCCTAGTGATGGAGCACCTGCTCTCATCAATTCGCCATAACCCCAATATTAGGTGGATTGAGGTGGGAGGCACCGAGTACAAGTGCTCTCTATTTGCCGATGATGTCCTAGTATATATCACTCAATCACATATATCCATCCATGCTGTTATGGCTGAAATAGATCACTTTGTTACATGGTCAAATTTTAAAATCAATGCAGCGAAGTCTGAGGCCCTCGATGTCTCCCTCCCCAAATCCATATAGGATTCCATCCAGTCCAACTTTCCCTTTGCCTGGCCCTCACAGGGTATCAAATACTTAGGAATTCCTATTCATAGAGACCTCTCCCATCTATGTTATCTTAATTTTGGGCCCTTTATTGAACAACTCCATACAGACCACGGTTGGCAAGTTAGAACTGTAAGATTCACTACGTGAACCACTGGTGTTTTGTGGAAAAGCACATGTACACTGTGTTCCAAATTATTATGCAAAAAGTGTTTAGGAGTGATAAGGGAAGAATTTGTTTGTTTGTCAGTTAAACTCATTGATGGTGATGTGTGTCAGGGCTCTTTATATCACTGTAAGCAATTGCAGACACCTGTGCAAATTAGTTTGGCAGGTGTGTCCAATGAAAGGCAAGACTACTTAAGAAGGCTGTCTCACATTATTAAGCAGCCTACATTTTCTGCCAAAATGGGAAAGAAAAAGGATGTGTCGGCTGCTGAGAAGCAACAAATTGTGGAGTGTTTAGGTCAAGGCATGACTACAATCAACATTGTGCGATGATCAGGATGAAGTGTCTTGGCAATCAAGAAGTATGTAGCTGATTCACAGTACACACGTGTGCGTGCTGATAAGGGCAAATTGAGGACTCTTTCCTACAGGCAATTACGTCAGGTTGAAAGAGCAGCGGCAAAAAAGCCTTGTCATAGCAGCAGACAAGTTTTTGAAGCTGCTGGTGCCTCCAACGTCCCCCGAACAACAAGATGCAGGGTCCTTCAGAGGTTTGCAGCTGTGCATACGCCATCCTGTCGACCTCCTCTATCCACTTCACACAAGCAGAAACGGCTCCAGTGGGCCAAACATTACATGAAGACTGATTTCAAAACTGTTTTGTTCACGGATGAGTGCCGTGCAGCGCTCGATGGTCCAGATGGATGGAGTGGAGGATGGCTGGTTGATGGACACCCCACGCAAACACGGCTACAGCGCCAACAAGGAGGAGGTGGAGTAATGTTTTGGGCTGGAATCATGGGGAGAGAGATTGTCGGCCCCTTTAGGATCCCTGAAGGCGCTAAAGATGAACTCCATAATGTATGTGGATTTTCTCAAACAGCACTTCCTGCCATGGTTCAAGAAGAAGAACCGTGTATTTCACAGCAAGATCATTTTTTTGCATGATAATGCACCATCTCATGCTGCACATAAAACATCTGCATCTCTGGCTGATATGGGCATAAAAGGGGACAAACTTATGGTGTGACCCCCATGCTCCCCTGACCTCTACCCCATTCAGAACCTTTGGAGCATCATTAAAAGGAGTGTCTATGATGGCGGGAGGCAGTTCACATCTAAGCAACAGCTCTGGGAGGGTATTCTGTCCTCATGCAAAACAATTGAAGCAGAAACCATCCAAAACCTGACAAATTCAATGGACGAGAGAGTTCAGAAGCTCCTTTCGAACAAGGGGTCCTATGTGAAAATGTAACATCACCTAGAATAAAGTTTTGAGTTGAAAACTGTTTGATTTCAGTTTCTAACAACCTGCTAATGCTTATAATTTCAAAAATGACAATTTTTTTTGTCTTTATTAAAATGAAAAGGATGATCGAAAAGTTTGGGGGATCTAAGAGTGTGGCAACCCAGTAGTCATGATTCGAATTCTGACAATATGAGGGTCATGCTGCAGGTAGTGCAGCAAGAAGGCACTTATGTGTCTTGCGCATCTCGGAGCCCCAAAATTATTTTCCGGGCTAGATGCAGCTAAAAATTATTATTAATTTTAAATCTGGTGAAGCTTTAGTATAGATGGCCTAATAGGATCAGTGCTGCACACTGCTACAAAGCCCAAATTATTTTCCAGTCAAGATACAGATAAACATGATTAGTAATTTTAAATCTGGTGGAGCTTATTATAGATGGCCTAATAGAATCAGTGCTGCACACTGCTACAAAGCCCAAATTATTTTCCAGCCAAGATACAGATAAACATGATTAGTAATTTGAAAGCTTAAAAAGGTTGGTGGGTGATTTTAACCAATCATCAAGCTTTTACTCTCCCCAGGATGACACAGGGGTAGAAAAGTCGTTTCGGATCCATGATTTGTTCATCTTTATGAACGTGAGTCTGTCTACATTATCAGTGGAGTGCCGCGTGCGCTTATCTGTCAGCACACCACCAGCAGCGCTGAACACACGTTCAGACAGAATGCTGGCTGCGGGGCATGACAAGATCTCCAAGGCGTAAGTGGCTAGCTCCGGCCATTTATCCAGATTGGAAGCCCAAAAAGAGCAAGGGTCCAGTGACACAGTCATGGCTTCAATGTTTACTTGGAGATACTCCTGTACCATCGTCTCTAGGCGTTGACTATGTGTCAGACTTCTTGTCTCCTGTGGCCTTGCAAAGGATGGGCTAAAAAAGTGGTGAAATGATTCCGCATAATTGATGTTACCAGCAGATACTGTGGTTCTGTTACGGTTTGAGTGCTGAACACTTGACGGTCCCACGGTTGGCAAGTTGGAACTGTGAGATTCACTACGTGCACCACTGGTATTTTGTGGAAAAGCACATGTAAGATTCTGCAACAGTCTCTGCTGATGCTCCTGCATGCGTGCATCCCTTTCTATGGCAGAAATAATTTCTGCAAATTTACTTTTGTACCGGGGATCTAACAGTGTGGCAACCCAGTAGTCAGGATTATTTCTAATTCTCACAATTCGAGGGTCATGTTGCAGGTAGTGCAGCAAGAAGGCACTCATGTGTGTTGCGCATCCAGGAGCACCAAGTCCCTGTTGTGTTGGTGGCGAGGTAACAATCATGCTTCCTTCCTCTGTCCTCTCCCCCCAACCTCGCACAACAGAAATGTGATCAAGGTCTCCCTCATCTGATGAGTCTTCCATCAGTTCGTCCTCCACTTCTTCCTGGGCTCCTGCACCTTCCTCACTAGTTTGGCTGCTACCATGCGCCCTTGTAAAACCATCTCCCCCACCCTCACAAGCCTGCCGCCTTGGTGCTGCCGACCGTCTGGACCTTGCAGATGTTAGCCCTTCCGCATACAACTCCTCCTCCTCTACTTCCTCCACCTCCTCTTGTGCCACCACCTGACTCCGAATTCTGTTTAACATGTGCTCCAGCGTGTAAATCACCGGAATAGTCATGCTGATAATGGCATCGTCAGCACTAAACATCTTCGTCGCCATTTCAAAACTGTGCAGAAGGGTGCATAGGTCCCTGATCTGAGACCACTCCTCCAGCGTGATTTGCCCCACCTCTGAATCTCGTTGGCTCAGGCTATACGTCAGAACGTATTGCACCAGGGCTTGTCGGTGCTGCCACAGTCGCTGCAACATGTGCAGAGTTGAATTCCACCGGGTAGGCACATCGCATTTTAGCCGGTGAAGTGGCAGGCCCAACGACTTCTGTAGAGATGTAAGTCGCTGAGCTGCGGGATGCGAACGGCGGAAGTGAGCACACAGCGACCGTGCCCTCTGCAGAAGGCCATCTAGTCTGGGATAGTGGGCTAAAAATTGCTGGACAACCAGGTTCAACACGTGAGCCATACAAGGCACGTGTGTGACATTGCCCCGGCGAAGGGCCGCACCCAGGTTTGCAGCATTGTCGCACACGGCCTTTCCTGGTTTCAGGTCCAGTGGAGACAACCATTCATGAAATTGGTTCTCCAGAGCTGACCACAACTCCTCAGCTGTGTGACTCACATTTCCCAGACATTTCAATGTAAAAACCGCCTGATGACGTTGAGCCCTACTGCCAGCATAGTAAGGAGGTGTGCAGGATCCCTTCTGCACAGTTAGAAAGCTTGTGGCATGACCAGACAGGCTTTGGGTGCAGGTGGAAGACCGAGAGGAGGTTGAGGAGGCAGAAGCAGTGGAGGAACTTTGACATAAAGAGGATTGACGCACAACTCGTGGGGACGGCAAGACTTGGACAGCAGCCCCTTGTCCTGCTGTCACCATAGTTACCCAGTGCCCAGTCAGCGACATGTAACGCCCCTGTCCATGCCTACTCGTCCAAGTGTCTGTGGTGAAATGCACCCTGTCACACACAGAGTTTCTCAAAGAAGCGGTGATGTTGTGTGCGACATGCTGGTGGAGCGCAGGCACACCTTTCTTTGAGAAGTAGTGCCGACTGGGCATCTGGTACTGGGGCACTGCGATGGACATAAGGTCTCGAAAATCCTCTGTGTCCACCAGGCGGAAAGGCAGCATTTCTGTAGCCAAGAGCTTGCAGATGGTGAAATTCAACCTCTTAGCTTTCTCATGGCTAGGAGGAAATGGTCTTTTACTTGTCCACATCTGAGGGACCGAGGGCTGGCTATTGTGCTTAGATGGGGTTGATAAGGGTGTCCCCGGCAAACTGCCGGTCTGTGAGGAAGATGCAGGCGGACATGTTAGGTTGCCTTGATCCAAAGGTGGTGCTATCGATGTCGGACAGCGCTCAACACCAGCTGGTGTAACCACCTCCAAAGAAAATGATGACCTGCCAATCACGCTGGCTGTTGCGGGTAAAGAGGTGGCAGGTCTGCGCCCCAAAACAGGTGTGACTGCTGTCCCCCCAGTCACAGAGGATGAAGAGGCCGCGGATGCACAAGATATGGCAGACGGTGGTTGGCCCGGCCGGCTAGGCCGCATTGTAGCACACTGAGCTTCCCACTGCAACTTATGCTTCATGTCCATGTGCCGGTTCATTCATGAAGTACTCAAACTATGTATTTTTTGGCCTCTACTTAGCTTTTGCTGACAAATGTTACAGATAACACGAGTTGGGTCATCTTTGTCGATCTGAAAAAATGCCCAGGCTATGCAAGGCTTAGCACCCATGCGACCTGAAGAGCCACCACGACTTGTGGTGAGAGGCAGAGTTGTGTTTGAGGATGCAGTTGTTGACGTGCTTCCAGTACTACGTCTCTGTCCAGGAAGGCGCAACCTGACCTCGTCGTCACTAGCATATTCCTCCACCTCCTCTGCTGACCTCATCTCTTGGCTGACTGTGGGTTGACAGTAAGTGGAATCTCCAACCTCATCATCATCACCCTGTGCGTTATCACACCCGTCGTCCTCAGAGCCAACCTGTTCCTGCCCTGACAAAAAACTAAAGTTGTCGCTCCAATCAGGTATTTGAGTCTCATCATCGTCTTCCTCATTGTCTCCACCAACAGGAGTTACAGTTTGGGAATGAGGGTCTACATTATGGTCAGAACCTTCTGCGTCTGGTCCTGGATCTGACTCATAAAGATTCTGGGCATCAGTGCAGATCATTTCCTCGTCTGGATTCACAGAAGCGCTGGAGTCGACCTCTGATTCCCAGGCTATAGTATGAGTAAACAGCTCTGCAGACTCAACCATCTGTTCTACCTCATACTCAGACGGGCAGCTGGAGATTTGGGAGCTGTGAGGAAGCAAGTGCGATTGGGGTGACACCTTTGAGGACTGGAGTATTTGTGATGTTGAAGTTGATGTGGAAGAGAGCCCACTTAAAGGAGCACTTGATATCCGTTGAAGTACCTGCTGTTTTTGTGCCTCATCTGGAATTTGTAGCGATTGGCGTGGCCGTAAGAAAGGCATCTTATCACATTGTCCGCTAAAAGAAGTAGACATTTTAGTTTGGCTGGAAGATGGTCTTTCTTCTGCAGATGTTACTGTTGCTTTAACACCTACCCCACGGACACAAACTTTTTTGCCCTTCCCAACACGCCTATTCCCCTTTCCACCAGCAGCAGGCCTTTTTCCACTCATTTTGGTGGTTAACTAATTCACAACTCAGGAGTTGTTTGCACAAAAAAACAATGGATGGGAACCGAGCAGAGCTGAGTGGCCAAACTGTGGTATTAGGCCAAAACTATTGGCTGGGTTAGATGCAGAAAAAAATTATATTCAATTTGCAACCTGATGGAGGTCAGTATAGATGGACTAATAGAACAAGTCCCACACACTGCTAGAAGGCCAAATATTTTTTCAGAGCTAGATGCAGAAAAAAATTATATTCAGTTTGCAACCTAATGGAGGTCTGTATAGATGGATTAATAGAACAAGTCCCACACACAGCTAGAAGCCCAAATATTTTTTCAGAGGTAGATGCAGAAAAAAATTATTTTTATTTTGCAACCTGATGGAGGTCAGTATAGATGGACTAATAGAGAAAGTCCCACACACTGCTAGAAGGCCAAATATTTTTTCAGAGCTAGATGCAGATAAAAATTATTTTTAATTTGCAACCTGATGGAGGTCAGTATAGATGGACTAATAGAAAAAGTCCCACACACTGCAAGAAGGCCAAATATTTTTTCAGAGCTAGATGCAGATAAAAATTATATTCAATTTGCAACCTGATGGAGGTCAGTATAGATGGACTAATAGAACAAGTCCCACACACAGCTAGAAGCCCAAATATTTTTTCAGAGGTACTTTAGATGCAGATAAAAATTATTTTTAATTTGCAACCTGATGGAGGTCAGTATAGATGGACTAATACAACAAGTCCCACACACAGCTAGAAGCCCAATATTTTTTCAGAGGTAGATGCAGAAAAAAATAGATTCAGTTTGCAACCTGATGGAGGTCAGTATAGATGGAGTAATAGAACAAGTCCCAAACACAGCTAGAAGCCCAAATATTTTTTCAGAGGTAGATGCAGATAAAAATTATTTTTAATTTGCAACCTGATGGAGTTCAGTATAGATGGACTAATAGAGAAAGTCCCACACACTGCTAGAAGGCCAAATATTTTTTCAGAGCTAGATGCAGATAAAAATTATATTCAATTTGCAACCTGATGGAGGTCAGTATAGATGGACTAATAGAGAAAGTCCCACACACTGCTAGAAGGCCAAATATTTTTTCAGAGCTAGATGCAGATAAAAATTATATTCAATTTGCAACCTGATGGAGGTCAGTATAGATGGACTAATAGAACAAGTCCCAAACACATCTAGAAGCCCAAATATTTTTTCAGAGGTACTGTAGATGCAGATAAAAATTATTTTTAATTTGCAACCTGATGGAGGTCAGTATAGATGGACTAATAGAGAAAGTCCCACACACTGCTAGAAGGCCAAATATTTTTTCAGAGCTAGATGCAGAAAAAAATTATATTCAGTTTGCAACCTGATGGAGGTCTGTATAGATGGATTAATAGAACAAGTCCCACACACAGCTAGAAGCCCAATATTTTTTCAGAGGTAGATGCAGAAAAAAATATATTCAGTTTGCATCCTGATGGAGGTCTGTATAGATGGATTAATAGAACAAGTCCCACACACAGCTAGAAGCCCAATATTTTTTCAGAGGTAGATGCCGAAAAAAATATATTCAGTTTGCAACCTGATGGAGGTCAGTATAGATGGACTGATACAACAAGTCCCACACACAGCTAGAAGCCCAATATTTTTTCAGAGGTAGATGCAGAAAAAAATATATTCAGTTTGCAACCTGATGGAGGTCTGTATAGATGGATTAATAGAACAAGTCCCACACACAGCTAGAAGCCCAATATTTTTTCAGAGGTAGATACAGAAAAAAAATAAATTCAGTTTGCAACCTGATGGAGGTCAGATAGATGGACTAATAGAATGATGCTATGCCCAAAAGATTTTACTTCACTAGGTGCAGTAAAAAAATTGGTATTCTATACACAGGTGGTATATCTTGCAACACAGATAGGCTACTCCACTGACTAACACACTCTGCAATAGGCCAAAAAGGATTAGCTTTGCTAGATTCAGCCAAATGCTGTGAAAAAAACTTGCACAGCACTGGCACAGACCTGCCTGGCAAAAACTGATAGGAACTGATGTAACCTAGTCCTGAAAAGGACTCCAATTACAATTAGTTTTTACTCCCACAATCTATCTATATAAGAGCACAGACCTGCCTGATAAAAGTCATAGGAAATGCTGTAACCTAGTCCTTAAAAGGACTGCAATCACAACTATTCCCTACTCCCAAGCTATCTGTAGATTTGTGCGAAAATTGGCTTGAAATTAACAAGGTATAGCGCGCACAGCAACAGCGGTGCCGTCTAACATGCAGCTGCAGCAGTGAGAAAATGGTGGCGACGGGGAAAATGGCTTGGTCTTATAGGGAAAGGACATGTGACATACACTGCCAATGACACATGCCCTTGCTTGTGTGAAAAAAAGCACTTCGCTCCGTGTGTGCGCTGCTGAAAGGCTGACAGATTGCACCTACCCACTGTAAATGCGGGAAAGAGAAAAAAAAAATGGAGATCTTCATTGTTCCTACAGAGATCCATCCCCTGCCCCTCCCCCCACCCCGCTGTACACTCAAACTGCGTATTAACATTAATTTTCATCATTACTGAGAAAAAATCCAGCTATGATTTTGGTGCACGAATAGTTATCGAACATAACCTCGAACAGCCGAATTTTTCTCAAAATGTTCGTGTTCGCCGAACGGCTCGAACACCGCCCAAAACAGCTCGAATTTGAGATTGGCGAACAGTTCGAGTAGAACAACGCTCATCTCTAGCAGACACTGCTACTAGGCACAAAGTATTTCCTGGGCTAGATGCAGTTAAAAATTTGTAATTAGATACTGTCGTTGGATGCTGAGAAAGCATTCCATAGAGTCTCCTGGCATATATGATTCTCTTAAAAAGCTTGGGGTAGGGGTCTAGGGGACCCTTTTATAGCCAAAATCACGACACTGTATCACAATACGTCATCTAGGCTGAAGATAAATGGAACTGTAGCACCCTGAGGGCTCGGTTGCTACAGAGGTATTGCACCTCACCCAGAGGTGTGATATCTCACTCTCAGGTAAGGATGGAGTGTGGATCAGGATCCGACACCTGCATGCATTACACCACATTGCCGTGGGGCAGGGCGACCAATATGCCTCTGAGATGGGCACGACAGTCCCTGTCCCTGGCTGGAGAGGGGGGAGGGAACACTGAGGAAGGGGAACCCTGTAGTGCAGGAGCAGGGAGGAAGCAGTTCCTGGGTGCATTGAGAAGGGAGTATAAAAGGTGGGCACCATCTTAGTTCAGTGCAGAGAAGTCTGAGCAGAAGTGTCAGGGAGCAGGGGCTCTGCATGAGCTCTGCTCCGGAGGCGGGCCTAGTAACAGAGGCCCAGGCCTGGAAGAGGGAGAAGGAAGGAAGAGGAGCGGAGAAGGCTCCAGGAACGAGGAATGAAGGGATTCCAGGGGTGCGGACGGGCGAGTCGCCACCGCACGCCCGAATCCACCTGCGTGGAGGGGTCAGGCCAAAGGGGGAGACCGGTCCCCGAAACTAGTGGAGGCAGGAAACGACCCTCAGATAGAAACCGGAGGCTGTGACATTTTATGTGGCGCAGCCCCTCGCTACACCCGCTAGGAAGGCACCACATAGGGTCAGGGAAACTGGCGCCAAGTTTACCAAGAGGAAGCCCGAGGCAGCCGGACAGAAGGGTTGGTAAGAAAGGCCAGACAAAGGACACACAAAGGGGGTCCTGTGAAGCGCTCCAAAGTTATCTGGGAGTTGTCTGAGCCCCTCACCTGGTGAGCACAGTACGACGTGGGCAGCCGTTACCTGCAGACATGGTCTGGATAATAAGAACTGTGAGTAAAGGCCTTGGACTGCATCACTGACTCCGTGTCGTTACTGCTGCTGCCCTGCACCATCGCCCCCATCCTCCGCATACACTGCCCTGAGGCTATACTCCTCCCGTGGGGAGTTATGCTACGCTCTACTGCACCCACAACACCAGCCTCAGCGGTCTGCCCTGCAGCGGCGGTTCACTCTGACCGCAATCCACGGGTGGCGTAGTCGGACATTTAAACATCAAAACCACATAAATAGTTCCGCCACTGGTTTGACCACCCTGAGCCACGGAACCGGGTCGCCGCCACGAAGACTACAACCACCAGCATCCACCAAAAAGGGTCCGACTGCGGGTGTCCCAAGGCCCAGGGGTTGCATCAGAACATTTTCATCACCTTTCACAATCACCAATGGGACAAGGCAGGGATGTCCTCTGTCCCCTCTCTTATACATCCTAGTGACGGAGCACCTGCTCTCATCAATTCGCCATAACCCCAATATTAGGTGGATTGAGGTGGGAGGCACCGAGTACAAGTGCTCTCTATTTGCTGATGATGTCCTAGTATATATCACTCAATCACACATATCCATCCATGCTGTTATGGCTGAAATAGATCACTTTGTTACATGGTCAAATTTTAAAATCAATGCAGCGAAGTCTGAGTCCCTCGATATCTCCCTCCCCAAATCCATATAGGATTCCATCCAGTCCAACTTTCCCTTTGCCTGGCCCTCACAGGGTATCAAATACTTAGGAATTCCTATTCATAGACACCTCTCCCATCTATGTTATCTTAATTTTGGGCCCTTTATTGAACAACTCCATACAGACCACGGTTGGCAAGTTAGAACTGTAAGATTCACTACGTGAACCACTGGTGTTTTGTGGAAAAGCACATGTACACTGTGTTCCAAATTATTATGCAAAAAGTGTTTAGGAGTGATAAGAGAAGAATTGGTTTGTTTGTCAGTTAAACTCATTGATGGTGATGTGTGTCAGGGCTCTTTATATCACTGTAAGCAATTGCAGACACCTGTGCTAATTAGTTTGGCAGGTGTGTCCCATGAAAGGCAAGACTACTTAAGAAGGCTCTCTCGCATTATTAAGCAGCCTACATTTTCTGCCAAAATGGGAAAGAAAAAGGATGTGTCGGCTGCTGAGAAGCAACGAATTGTGGAGTGTTTAGGTCAAGGCATGACTACAATCAACATTGTGCGATGATCAGGATGAAGTGTCTTGGCAATCAAGAAGTATGTAGCTGATTCACAGTACACACGTGTGCGTGCTGATAAGGGCAAATTGAGGACTCTTTCCTACAGGCAATTACGTCAGGTTAAAAGAGCAGCGGCAAAAAAGCCTTGTCATAGCAGCAGACAAGTTTTTGAAGCTGCTGGTTCCTCCTACGTCCCCCAAACAACAAGATGCAGGGTCCTTCAGAGGTTTGCAGCTGTGCATACGCCATCCTGTCGACCTCCTCTATCCACTTCACACAAGCAGAAACGGCTCCAGTGGTCCAAACATTACATGAAGACTGACTTCAAAACTGTTTTGTTCACGGATGAGTGCCGTGCAGCGCTCGATGGTCCAGATGGATGGAGTGGAGGATGGCTGGTTGATGGACACCCCACGCAAACACGGCTACAGCGCCAACAAGGAGGAGGTGGAGTAATGTTTTGGCTGGAATCATGGGGAGAGAGATTGTCGGCCCCTTTAGGATCCCTGAAGACGCTAAAGATGAACTCCATAATGTATGTGGATTTTCTCAAACAGCACTTCCTGCCATGGTTCAAGAAGAAGAACCGTGTATTTCACAGCAAGATCATTTTTTTGCATGATAATGCACCATCTCATGCTGCACATAAAACATCTGCATCTCTGGCTGATATGGGCATAAAAGGGGACAAACTTATGGTGTGATCCCCATGCTCCCCTGACCTCTACCCCATTCAGAACCTCTGGAGCATCATCAAAAGGAGTGTCTATGATGGCGGGAGGCAGTTCACATCTAAGCAACAGCTCTTGGAGGGTATTCTGTCCTCATGCAAAACAATTGAAGCAGAAACCATCCAAAACCTGACAAATTCAATGGACGAGAGAGTTCAGAAGCTCCTTTCGAACAAGGGGTCTTATGTGAAAATGTAACATAACCTAGAATAAAGTTTTGAGTTGAAAACTGTTTGATTTCAGTTTCTAATAACCTGCTAATGCTTATAATTTCAAAAATGACCATTTTTTTGGTCTTTATTAAAATGAAAAGGTTGATCGAAAAGTTGGGGGATCTAAGAGTGTGGCAACTAGAGATGAGCGTTGTTCTACTCGAACTGTTCGCCAATCTCAAATTCGAGCTGTTTTGGGCGGTGTTCGAGCCGGTCGGCGAACACGAACAATTTGAGAAAAATTCGGCTGTTCGAGGTTATGTTCGATAACTGTTCGTGCACCAAAATCATAACTGGATTTTTTCTCAGTAATGATGAAAATTAATGTTAATACGCAGTTTGAGTGTACAGCGGGGCGGGGGGAGGGGCAGGGGATGGATCTCTGCAGGAACAATGAAGATCTCCATTTTTTTTTCTCTTTCCCGCATTTGCAGTGGGGAGGTGCAATCTGTCAGCCTATCAGCAGCGCACACACGGAGCGAAGTGCTTTTTTTCACACAAGCAAGGGCATGTGTGATTGGCAGTGTATGTCACATGTCCTTGCCCTATAAGACCAAGCCATTTTCCCCGTCGCCACCATTTTCTCACTGCTGCAGCTGCGTGTTAGACGGCACCGCTGTTGCTGTGTGCGCTATACCTTGTTAATTTCAAGCCAATTTTCGCACAAATATACAGATAGCTTGGGAGTAGGGAATAGTTGTGATTGCAGTCCTTTTAAGGACTAGGTTACAGCATTTCCTACGACTTTTATCAGGCAGGTCTGTGCTCTTAAATAGATAGATTGTGGGAGTAAAGACTAATTGTAATTGGAGTCCTTTTCAGGACTAGGTTACATCAGTTCCTATCAGTTTTTGCCAGGCAGGTCTGTGCCAGTGCTGTGCAAGTTTTTTTCACAGCATTTGGCTGAATCTAGCAAAGCTAATCCTTTTTGGCCTATTGCAGAGTGTGTTAGTCAGTGGAGTAGCCTATCTGTGTTGCAAGATATACCACCTGTGTATAGAATACCAATTTTTTTACTGCACCTAGTGAAGTAAAATCTTTTGGGCATAGCATCATTCTATTAGCCCATCTATACTGACCTCCATCAGGTTGCAAACTGAATATAATTTTTTTCTGCATCTAGCTCTGAAAAAATATTTGGGCTTCTAGCGGTGTGTGGGACTTGGTCTATTAGTCCATCTATACTGACCTCCATCAGGTTGCAAATTAAAAATATTTTTTTTCTGCATCTAGCTCTGAAAAAATATTTGGGCTTCTAGCAGTGTGTGGGACTTGGTCTATTAGTCCATCTATACTGACCTCCATCAGGTTGCAAATTAAAAATAATTTTTTTCTGCATCTAGCTCTGAAAAAATATTTGGGCTTCTAGCAGTGTGTGGGACTTGGTCTATTAGTCCATCTATACTGACCTCCATCAGGTTGCAAATTGAATAAAAAAAATTTCTGCATCTAGCTCTGAAAAAATATTTGGGCTTCTAGCAGTGTGTGGGACTTGGTCTATTAGTCCATCTATACTGACCTCCATCAGGTTGCAAATTGAATAAAAAAATTTTCTGCATCTAGCTCTGAAAAAATATTTGGGCTTCTAGCGGTGTGTGGGACTTGGTCTATTAGTCCATCTATACTGACCTCCATCAGGTTGCAAATTAAAAATATTTTTTTTCTGCATCTAGCTCTGAAAAAATATTTGGGCTTCTAGCAGTGTGTGGGACTTGGTCTATTAGTCCATCTATACTGACCTCCATCAGGTTGCAAATTGAATAAAAAAATTTTCTGCATCTAGCTCTGAAAAAATATTTGGGCTTCTAGCAGTGTGTGGGACTTGGTCTATTAGTCCATCTATACTGACCTCCATCAGGTTGCAAATTGAATAAAAATAATTTCTGCATCTAGCTCTGAAAAAATATTTGGGCTTCTAGCGGTGTGTGGGACTTGGTCTATTAGTCCATCTATACTGACCTCCATCAGGTTGCAAATTAAAAATATTTTTTTTCTGCATCTAGCTCTGAAAAAATATTTGGGCTTCTAGCAGTGTGTGGGACTTGGTCTATTAGTCCATCTATACTGACCTCCATCAGGTTGCAAATTAAAAATAATTTTTTTCTGCATCTAGCTCTGAAAAAATATTTGGGCTTCTAGCAGTGTGTGGGACTTGGTCTATTAGTCCATCTATACTGACCTCCATCAGGTTGCAAATTGAATAAAAAAAATTTCTGCATCTAGCTCTGAAAAAATATTTGGGCTTCTAGCAGTGTGTGGGACTTGGTCTATTAGTCCATCTATACTGACCTCCATCAGGTTGCAAATTGAATAAAAAAATTTTCTGCATCTAGCTCTGAAAAAATATTTGGGCTTCTAGCGGTGTGTGGGACTTGGTCTATTAGTCCATCTATACTGACCTCCATCAGGTTGCAAATTAAAAATAATTTTTTTCTGCATCTAGCTCTGAAAAAATATTTGGGCTTCTAGCAGTGTGTGGGACTTGGTCTATTAGTCCATCTATACTGACCTCCATCAGGTTGCAAATTAAAAATAATTTTTTTCTGCATCTAGCTCTGAAAAAATATTTGGGCTTCTAGCAGTGTGTGGGACTTGGTCTATTAGTCCATCTATACTGACCTCCATCAGGTTGCAAATTAAAAATAATTTTTTTCTTCATTTATCTCTGAAAAAATATTTGGGCTTCTAGCAGCGTGTGGGACTTGTTCTATTAGTCCATCTATACTGACCTCCATCAGGTTGCAAATTAAAAATAATTTTTTTCTGCATCTAGCTCTGAAAAAATATTTGGGCTTCTAGCAGTGTGTGGGACTTGGTCTATTAGTCCATCTATACTGACCTCCATCAGGTTGCAAATTAAAAATAATTTTTTTCTGCATCTAGCTCTGAAAAAATATTTGGGCTTCTAGCAGTGTGTGGGACTTGGTCTATTAGTCCATCTATACTGACCTCCATCAGGTTGCAAATTAAAAATAATTTTTTTCTGCATCTAGCTCTGAAAAAATATTTGGGCTTCTAGCAGTGTGTGGGACTTGGTCTATTAGTCCATCTATACTGACCTCCATCAGGTTGCAAATTAAAAATAATTTTTTTCTGCATCTAGCTCTGAAAAAATATTTGGGCTTCTAGCAGTGTGTGGGACTTGGTCTATTAGTCCATCTATACTGACCTCCATCAGGTTGCAAATTAAAAATAATTTTTTTCTGCATCTAGCCCAGCCAATAGTTTTGGCCTAATACCACAGTTTGGCCACTCAGCTCTGCTCGGTTACCATCCATTGTTTTTTTGTGCAAACAACTCCAGAGTTGTGAATTAGTTAACCACCAAAATGAGTGGAAAAAGGCCTGCTGCTGGTGGAAAGGGGAATAGGCGTGTTGGGAAGGGGAAAAAAGGTTGTGTCCGTGGGGTAGGTGCAGAAGAAAGACCATCTTCCAGCCAAACTAAAATGTCTACTTCTTTTAGCGGACAATGTGATAAGATCCCTTTCTTACGGCCACGCCAATCGCTACAAATTCCAGATGAGGAACAAAAACAGCAGGTGCTTCAACGGATATCAAGTGCTCCTTTAAGTGGGCTCTCCTCCACATCAACTTCAACATCACAAATACTCCAGTCCTCAAAGGTGTCACCCAAATCGCACTTGCTTCCTCACAGCTCCCAAATCTCCAGCTGCCCGTCTGAGTATGAGGTAGAACAGATGGTTGAGTCTGCAGAGCTGTTTACTCATACTATAGCCTGGGAATCAGAGGTCGACTCCAGCGCTTCTGTGAATCCAGACGAGGAAATGATCTGCACTGATGCCCAGAATCTTTATGAGTCGGATCCAGGACCAGACGCAGAAGGTTCTGACCAAAATGTAGACCCTCATTCCCAAACTGTAACTCCTGTTGGTGGAGACAATGAGGAAGACGATGATAAGACTCAAATACCTGATTGGAGCGACAACTTTAGTTTTTTGTCAGGGCAGGAACAGGTTGGCTCTGAGGACGACGGGTGTGATAACGCACAGGGTGATGATGATGAGGTCGGAGATCCCACTTACTGTCAACCCACAGTCAGCCAAGAGATGAGGTCAGCAGAGGAGGTGGAGGAAGATGCTAGTGACGACGAGGTCAGGTTGCGCCTTCCTGGACAGAGACGTAGTACTGGAAGCACGTCAACAACTGCATCCTCAAACACAACTCTGCCTCTCACCACAAGTCGTGGTGGCTCTTCAGGTCACATGGGTGCTAAGCCTTGCATAGCCTGGGCATTTTTTCAGATCGATAAAGATGACCCAACTCGTGTTATCTGTAACATTTGTCAGCAAAAGCTAAGTAGAGGCCAAAAAATACATAGTTTGAGTACTTCATGCATGAAGCGGCACATGGACATGAAGCATAAGTTGCAGTGGGAAGCTCAGTGTGCTACAATGCGGCCTAGCCGGCCGGGCCAATCACCGTCTGCCATATCTTGTGCATCCGCGGCCTCTTCATCCTCTGTGACTGGGGGGACAGCAGTCACACCTGTTTTGGGGCGCAGACCTGCCACCTCTTTACCCGCAATAGCCAGCGTGATTGGCAGGTCATCATTTTCTTTGGAGGTGGTAACACCAGTTGGTGTTGAGCGCTGTCCGACATCGATAGCACCACCTTTGGATCAAGGCAACCTAACATGTCCGCCTGCATCTTCCTCACAGACCGTCAGTTTGCCGGGGACACCCTTATCAACCCCGTCTAAGCACAATAGCCAGCCCTCGGTCCCTCAGATGTGGACAAGTAAAAGACCATTTCCTCCTAGCCATGAGAAAGCTAAGAGGTTGAATTTCACCATCTGCAAGCTCTTGGCTACAGAAATGCTGCCTTTCCGCCTGGTGGACACAGAGGATTTTCGAGACCTTATGTCCGTCGCAGTGCCCCAGTACCAGATGCCCAGTCGGCACTACTTCTCAAAGAAAGGTGTGCCTGCGCTCCACCAGCATGTCGCACACAACATCACCGCTTCTTTGAGAAACTCTGTGTGTGACAGGGTGCATTTCACCACAGACACTTGGACGAGTAGGCATGGACAGGGGCGTTACATGTCGCTGACTGGGCACTGGGTAACTATGGTGACAGCAGGACAAGGGGCTGCTGTCCAAGTCTTGCCGTCCCCACGAGTTGTGCGTCAATCCTTTTATGTCAAAGTTCCTCCACTGCTTCTGCCTCCTCAACCTCCTCTCGGTCTTCCACCTGCACCCAAAGCCTGTCTGGTCATGCCACAAGCTTTCTAACTGCGCAGAAGGGATCCTGCACACCTCCTTACTATGCTGGCAGTAGGGCTCAACGTCATCAGGCGGTTTTTACATTGAAATGTCTGGGAAATGTGAGTCACACAGCTGAGGAGTTGTGGTCAGCTCTGGAGAACCAATTTCATGAATGGTTGTCTCCACTGGACCTGAAACCAGGGAAGGCCGTGTGCGACAATGCTGCAAACCTGGGTGCGGCCCTTCGCCGGGGCAATGTCACACACGTGTCTTGTATGGCTCACGTGTTGAACCTGGTTGTCCAGCAATTTTTAGCCCACTATCCCAGACTAGATGGCCTTCTGCAGAGGGCACGGTCGCTGTGTGCTCACTTCCGCCGTTCGCATCCCGCAGCTCAGCGACTTACATCTCTACAGAAGTCGTTGGGCCTGCCACTTCACCGGCTAAAATACGATGTGACTACCCGGTGGAATTCAACTCTCCACATGTTGCAGCGACTGTGGCAGCACCGACAAGCCCTGGTGCAATACGTTCTGACGTATAGCCTGGGCCAACGAGATTCAGAGGTGGGGCAAATCACGCTGGAGGAGTGGTCTCAGATCAGGAACCTATGCACCCTTCTGCACAGTTTTGAAATGGCGACGAAGATGTTTAGTGCTGACGATGCCATTATCAGCATGACTATTCCGGTGATTTACATGCTGGAGCACATGTTAAACAGAATTCGGAGTCAGGTGGTGGCACAAGAGGAGGTGGAGGAAGTAGAGGAGGAGGAGTTGTATGCGGAAGGGCTAACATCTGCAAGGTCCAGACGGTCGGCAGCACCAAGGCGGCAGGCATGTGAGGGTGGGGGAGATGGTTTTACCAGGGCGCATGGTAGCAGCCAAACTAGTGAGGAAGGTGCAGGAGCCCAGGAAGAAGTGGAGGACGAACTGATGGAAGACTCATCAGATGAGGGAGACCTTGATCACATTTCTGTTGTGCGAGGTTGGGGGGAGAGGACAGAGGAAGGAAGCATGATTGTTACCTCGCCACCAACACAACAGGGACTTGGTGCTCCTGGATGCGCAACACACATGAGTGCCTTCTTGCTGCACTACCTGCAACATGACCCTTGAATTGTGAGAATTAGAAATAATCCTGACTACTGGGTTGCCACACTGTTAGATCCCCGGTACAAAAGTAAATTTGCAGAAATTATTCCTGCCATAGAAAGGGATGCACGCATGCAGGAGTATCAGCAGAGACTGTTGCAGAATCTTACATGTGCTTTTCCACAAAATACCAGTGGTGCACGTAGTGAATCTCACAGTTCCAACTTGCCAACCGTGGGACCGTCAAGTGTTCAGCACTCAAACCGTAACAGAACCACAGTATCTGCTGGTAACATCAATTTTGCGGAATCATTTCACCACTTTTTTAGCCCATCCTTTGCAAGGCCACAGGAGACAAGAAGTCTGACACATAGTCAACGCCTAGAGACGATGGTACAGGAGTATCTCCAAGTAAACATTGAAGCCACGACTGTGTCACTGGACCCTTGCTCTTTTTGGGCTTCCAATCTGGATAAATGGCCGGAGCTAGCCACTTACGCCTTGGAGATCTTGTCATGCCCCGCAGCCAGCGTTCTGTCTGAACGTGTGTTCAGCGCTGCTGGTGGTGTGCTGACAGATAAGCGCACGCGGCTCTCCACTGATAATGTAGACAGACTCACGTTCATAAAGATGAACAAATCATGGATCCGAAACGACTTTTCTACCCCTGTGTCATCCTGGGGAGAGTAAAAGCTTGATGATTGGTTAAAATCACCCTACCAACCGTTTTAAGCTTTCAAATTACTAATCATGTTTATCTGTATCTTGACTGGAAAATAATTTGGGCTTTGTAGCAGTGTGCAGCACTGATCCTATTAGGCCATCTATAATAAGCTTCACCAGATTTAAAATTAAAAATAATTTTTAGCTGCATCTTGCCCGGAAAATAATTTTGGGGCTCCGAGATGCGCAAGACACATAAGTGCCTTCTTGCTGCACTACCTGCAGCATGACCCTCATATTGTCAGAATTCGAAGTAATCATGACTACTGGGTTGCCACACTCTTAGATCCCCCAAACTTTTCGATCAACCTTTTCATTTTAATAAAGACCAAAAAAATGGTCATTTTTGAAATTATAAGCATTAGCAGGTTGTTAGAAACTGAAATCAAACAGTTTTCAACTCAAAACTTTATTCTAGGTGATGTTACATTTTCACATAGGACCCCTTGTTCGAAAGGAGCTTCTGAACTCTCTCGTCCATTGAATTTGTCAGGTTTTGGATGGTTTCTGCTTCAATTGTTTTGCATGAGGACAGAATACCCTCCCAGAGCTGTTGCTTAGATGTGAACTGCCTCCCGCCATCATAGACACTCCTTTTAATGATGCTCCAAAGGTTCTGAATGGGGTAGAGGTCAGGGGAGCATGGGGGTCACACCATAAGTTTGTCCCCTTTTATGCCCATATCAGCCAGAGATGCAGATGTTTTATGTGCAGCATGAGATGGTGCATTATCATGCAGAAAAATGATCTTGCTGTGAAATACACGGTTCTTCTTCTTGAACCATGGCAGGAAGTGCTGTTTGAGAAAATCCACATACATTATGGAGTTCATCTTTAGCGCCTCCAGGGATCCTAAAGGGGCCGACAATCTCTCTCCCCATGATTCCAGCCCAAAACATTACTCCACCTCCTCCTTGTTGGCGCTGTAGCCGTGTTTGCGTGGGGTGTCCATCAACCAGCCATCCTCCACTCCATTCATCTGGACCATCGAGCGCTGCACGGCACTCATCCGTGAACAAAACAGTTTTGAAATCAGTCTTCATGTAATGTTTGGCCCACTGGAGCCGTTTCTGCTTGTGTGAAGTGGATAGAGGAGGTCGACAGGATGGCATATGCACAGCTGCAAACCTCTGAAGGACCCTGCATCTTGTTGTTCGGGGGACGTTGGAGGCACAAGCAGCTTCAAAAACTTGTCTGCTGCTATGACAAGGCTTTTTTGCCGCTGCTCTTTCAACCTGACGTAATTGCCTGTAGGAAAGAGTCCTCAATTTGCCCTTATCAGCACGCACACGTGTGTACTGTGAATCAGCTACATACTTCTTGATTGCCAAGACACCTCATCCTGATCATCGCACAATGTTGATTGTAGTCATGCCTTGACCTAAACACTCCACAATTTGTTGCTTCTCAGCAGCCGACACATCCTTTTTCTTTCCCATTTTGGCAGAAAATGTAGGCTGCTTAATAATGTGAGAGAGCCTTCTTAAGTAGTCTTGCCTTTCATTGGACACACCTGCCAAACTAATTAGCACAGGTGTCTGCAATTGCTTACAGTGATATAAAGAGCCCTGACACACATCACCATCAATGAGTTTAACTGACAAACAAACAAATTCTTCCCTTATCACTCCTAAACACTTTTTGCATAATAATTTGGAACGCGGTGTACATGTGCTTTTCCACAAAACACCAGTGGTTCACGTAGTGAATCTTACAGTTCTAACTTGCCAACCGTGGTCTGTATGGAATTGTTCAATAAACGGCCCAAAATTAAGATAACATAGATGGGAGAGGTCTCTATGAATAGGAATTCCTAAGTATTTGATACCCTGTGAGGGCCAGGCAAAGGGAAAGTTGGACTGGATGGAATCCTATATGGATTTAGGGAGGGAGACATCGAGGGCCTCAGACTTCGCTGCATTGATTTTAAAATTTTACCATGTAACAAAGTGATCTATTTCAGCCATAACAGCAGGGATGGATATATGTGATTGAGTGATATATACTAGGACATCATCAGCAAATAGAGAGCACTTGTACTCAGTGCCTCCCACCTCAATCCACCTAATATTGGGGTTATGGCGAATTGATGAGAGCAGGTGCTCCGTCACTAGGATGTATAAGAGAGGGGACAGAGGACATCCCTGCCTTGTCCCATTGGTGATTGTGAAAGGTGATGAAAATGTTCTGACGCACCCCCTGGGCCTTGGGACACCCGGAGCCGGACACTTTTTGGTGGATGCTGGTGGTTGTAGTCTTCGTGGCGGCGATCCAGTTCCGTGGCTCAGGGCGGTCAAACCAGTGGCGGAACTATTTATGTGGTTTTGATGTTTAAATGTCCGACTACGCCACCCGTGGATTGCGGTCAGAGTGAACCGCCGCTACAGGGCAGACCGCTAAGGCTGGTGTTGTGGGTGCAGCAGAGCGTAGCATAACTCCCCACGGGAGGAGTATAGCCTCAGGGCAGTGTATGCGGAGGATGGGGGTGATGGTGCAGGGCAGCAGCAGTAACGACACGGAGTCAGTGATGCAGTTCAGGGCCTTTACTCACAGTTCTTATTATCCAGACCACGTCTGCAGGTAACGGCTGCCCACGTCGTACTGTGCTCACCAGGTGAGGGGCTCAGACAACTCCCAGATAACTTTGGAGCGCTTCACAGGACCCCCTTTGTGTGTCCTTTGTCTGGCCTTTCTTACCAACACTTCTGTCCGGCTGCCTCGGGCCTCCTCTTGGTAAACTTGGCGCCAGTTTCCCTGACCCTATGTGGTGCCTTCCTAGCGGGTGGAGCAAGGGGCTGCGCCACATAAAATGTCAGAGCCTCCGGTTTCTAGCTGAGGGTCATTTCCTGCCTCCACTAGTTCGGGGACCGGTCTCCCCCTTTGGCCTGACCCCTCCACGCAGGTGGATTCGGGCGTGCGGTGGCGACTCGCCCGTCCGCACCCCTGGGATCCCTTCATTCCTCGTTCCTGGAGCCTTCTCCGCTCCTCTTCCTTCCTTCTCCCTCTTGCAGGCCTGGGCCTCTGTTACTAGGCCCGCCTCCGGAGCAGAGCTCATGCAGAGCCCCTGCTTCCTGCCACTTCTGCTCAGACTTCTCTGCACTGAACTAAGATGGTGCCCACCTTTTATACTCCCTTCTCAATGCACCCAGGAACTGCTTCCTCCCTGCTCCTGCACTGCAGGGTTCCCCTTCCTCAGTGTTCCCTCCCCCCACTCCAGCCAGGGACAGGGACTGTCGTGCCCATCTCAGGGGCATATTGGTCGCCCTGCCCCACGGCAATGTGGTGTAATGCATGCAGGTGTCGGGTCCTGATCCACACTCCATCCTTATCTGAGAGTGAGATATCACACCTCTGGGTGAGGTGCAATACGTCTGTAGCAACCGAGCCCTCGGTGCTACAGTTCCATTTATCTTCAGCCTAGGTGACGTATTGTGATACAGGGCCGTGATTTTGGCTATAAAAGGGTCCCCTAGACCCCTACCCCAAGCTTTTTAAGAGAATCATATATGGCGTGCCAGGAGACTCTATGGAATGCTTTCTCAGCATCCAACGAGAGTATCTACTTACAAATTTTTAACTGCATCTAGCCCAGGAAATACTTTGTGCCTAGTAGCAGTGTCTGCTAGTCAGCGGATTATCCCGGCTGTTAAGGAAGCTACACCACCTGTAGTTTGGACACTTAATTTTTTCAAAGGAAATGCTTCGGGACCACGGGATACTTAGTGAAGAGCATCAGGAGGCACCCCAAGGCATAGGGGCTGGGACTGGCACTAGGATGCCTTGCGGTGGACAGCCGAGCTCGATCCTTATAAAAGCTTTTTAACTGCAGCAGCTTTAGTGGACGCTACTGGAGCTGGAATTACGCGGCTGCTGGCATGAGACTTGCCCTCCAATAGATCCTTGTAAATGGATTTAAAGTGTATTCATTCAAATTAGAGGGACAATTTAAATTTAAAAGCTTAGAGCTGCCTCCACCACAGGGGGGCTCTCTCGACCCACCAGCGGACAGGCACCAGTATTGGGAGAGGGGGGCTGGCCGTCAGGGTTCACCGCGGCTCTGGCACAAACCCGGCGACACGGAGGTGGCACGGGCAGGAGCGGACTGGCCGTCTCGGCTTCTCACTTTTTGGATTTAGAAGGGCATGACATGCCTATATCTGTGTCTCCCCCTCCTTTTACTCCTCCACCTCTTTTCTTTTCGCATGACTATATGTACTTGTCACTTTTCCATGTGTTAGTTGTGTCTTCTGAGCAGTTTGTCAGCTTTTGGACACCTTTGAAGGTGTTTTCTATGTGTTTCTATGTGTTTTTGTTTGCCTGCCATTGGTTTTAACGGTGTTCGAAGGTGTTCGACGAACAGTTCGACGAACAGTTCGGCGAACACACGGGTGTTCGACGAACCGAACCGAACTCGAACACTACGGGGGTGGCTCAACACTAGTGGCAACCCAGTAGTTATGATTACTTCGAATTCTGACAATTTGAGGGTCATGTTGCAGGTAGTGCAGCAAGAAGGCACTTATGTGTCTTGCGCATCTCGGAGCCCCAAAATTATTTTCCGGGCTAGATGCAGCTAAAAATTATTATTAATTTTAAATCTGGTGGAGCTTAGTATAGATGGCCTAATAGGGTAAGTGCTGCACACTGCTACAAAGCCCAAATTATTTTCCAGTCAAGATACAGATAAACATGATTAGTAATTTTAAATCTGGTGGAGTTTATTATAGATGGCCTAATAGAATCAGTGCTGCACACTGCTACAAAGCCCAAATTATTTTCCAGCCAAGATACAGATAAACATGATTAGTAATTTGAAAGCTTAAAACGGTTGGTAGGGTGATTTTAACCAATCATCAAGCTTTTACTCTCCCCAGGATGACACAGGGGTAGAAAAGTCGTTTCGGATCCATGATTTGTTCATCTTTATGAACGTGAGTCTGTCTACATTATCAGTGGAGAGCCGCGTGCGCTTATCTGTCAGCACACCACCAGCAGCGCTGAACACACGTTCAGACAGAACGCTGGCTGCGGTGCATGACAAGATCTCCAAGGCGTAAGTGGCTAGCTCCGGCCATTTATCCAGATTGGAAGCCCAAAAAGAGCAAGGGTCCAGTGACACAGTCATGGCTTCAATGTTTACTTGGAGATACTCTTGTACCATCGTCTCTAGGCGTTGACTATGTGTCAGACTTCTTGTCTCCTGTGGCCTTGCAAAGGATGGGCTAAAAAAGTGGTGAAATGATTCCGCAAAATTGATGTTACCAGCAGATACTGTGGTTCTGTTACGGTTTGAGTGCTGAACACTTGACGGTCCCACGGTTGGCAAGTTGGAACTGTGAGATTCACTACGTGCACCACTGGTGTTTTGTGGAAAAGCACATGTAAAATTCTGCAACAGTCTCTGCTGATACTCCTGCATGCGTGCATCCCTTTCTATGGCAGGAATAATTTCTGCAAATTTACTTTTGTACCGGGGATCAAACAGTGTGGCAACCCAGTAGTCAGGATTATTTCTAATTCTCACAATTCGAGGGTCATGTTGCAGGTAGTGCAGCAAGAAGGCACTCATGTGTGTTGCGCATCCAGGAGCACCAAGTCCCTGTTGTGTTGGTGGCGAGGTAACAATCATGCTTCCTTCCTCTGTCCTCTCCCCCCAACCTCGCACAACAGAAATGTGATCAAGGTCTCCCTCATCTGATGAGTCTTCCATCAGTTCGTCCTCCACTTCTTCCTGGGCTCCTGCACCTTCCTCACTAGTTTGGCTGCTACCATGCGCCCTGGTAAAACCATCTCCCCCACCCTCACATGCCTGCCGCCTTGGTGCTGCTGACCATCTGGACCTTGCAGATGTTAGCTCTTCCGCATACAACTCCTCCTCCTCTACTTCCTCCACCTCCTCTTGTGCCAACACCTGACTCCAAATTCTGTTTAACATGTGCTCCAGCATGTAAATCACCGGAATAGTCATGCTGATAATGGCATCGTCAGCACTAAACATCTTCGTCGCCATTTCAAAACTGTGCAGAAGGGTGCATAGGTCCCTGATCTGAGACCACTCCTCCAGCGTGATTTTACCCACCTCTGGATCTCGTTGGCCCAGGCTGTACGTCAAAACGTATTGCACCAGGGCTTGTCGGTGCTGCCACAGTCGCTGCAACATGTGCAGAGTTGAATTCCACCGGGTAAGCACATCGCATTTTAGCCGGTGAAGTGGCAGGCCCAACGACTTCTGTAGAGATGTAAGTCGCTGAGCTGCGGGATGCGAACGGCGGAAGTGAGCACACAGTGACCGTGCCCTCTGCAGAAGGCCATCTTGTCTGGGATAGTGGGCTAAAAATTGCTGGACAACCAGGTTCAACACGTGAGCCATACAAGGCACGTGTGTGACATTGCCCCGGCAAAGGGCCGCACCCAGGTTTGCAGCATTGTCGCACACGGCCTTCCCTGGTTTCAGGTCCAGTGGAGACAACCATTCATGAAATTGGTTCTCCAGAGCTGACCACAACTCCTCAGCTGTGTGACTCACATTTCCCAGACATTTCAAAGTAAAAACCGCCTGATGACGTTGAGCCCTACTGCCAGCATAGTAAGGAGGTGTGCAGGATCCCTTCTGCGCAGTTAGAAAGCTTGTGGCATGACCAGACAGGCTTTGGGTGCAGGTGGAAGACCGAGAGGAGGTTGAGGAGGCAGAAGCAGTGGAGGAACTTTGACATAAAGAGGATTGACGCACAACTCGTGGGGACGGCAAGACTTGGACAGCAGCCCCTTGTCCTGCTGTCACCATAGTTACCCAGTGCCCAGTCAGCGACATGTAACGCCCCTGTCCATGCCTACTCGTCCAAGTGTCTGTGGTGAAATGCACCCTGTCACACACAGAGTTTCTCAAAGAAGCGGTGATGTTGTGTGCGACATGCTGGTGGAGCGCAGGCACACCTTTCTTTGAGAAGTAGTGCCGACTGGGCATCTGGTACTGGGGCACTGCGATGGACATAAGGTCTCGAAAATCCTCTGTGTCCACCAGGTCGAAAGGCAGCATTTCTGTAGCCAAGAGCTTGCAGATGGTGAAATTCAACCTCTTAGCTTTCTCATGGCTATGAGGAAATGGTCTTTTACTTGTCCACATCTGAGGGACCAAGGGCTGGCTATTGTGCTTAGACGGGGTTGATAAGGGTGTCCCTGGCAAACTGCCGGTCTGTGAGGAAGATGCAGGCGGACATGTTAGGTTGCCTTGATCCAAAGGTGGTGCTATCGATGTCGGACAGCACTCAACACCAGCTGGTTTTACCACCTCCAAAGAAAATGATGACCTGCCAATCACACTGGCTGTTGCGGGTAAAGAGGTGGCAGGTCTGCGCCCCAAAACAGGTGTGACTGCTGTCCCCCCAGTCACAGAGGATGAAGAGGCCGCGGATGCACAAGATATGGCAGACGGTGGTTGGCCCGGCCGGCTAGGCCGTATTGTAGCACACTGAGCTTCCCACTGCAACTTATGCTTCATGTCCATGTGCCGGTTCATGCATGAAGTACTCAAACTATGTATTTTTTGGCCTCTACTTAGCTTTTGCTGACAAATGTTACAGATAACACGAGTTGGGTCATCTTTATCGATCTGAAAAAATGCCCACGCTATGCAAGGCTTAGCACCCATGCGACCTGAAGAGCCACCACGACTTGTGGTGAGAGGCAGAGTTGTGTTTGAGGATGCAGTTGTTGACGTGCTTCCAGTACTACGTCGCTCCAATCAGGTATTTGAGTCTCATCATCGTCTTCCTCATTGTCTCCACCAACAGGAGTTACAGTTTGGGAATGAGGGTCTACATTATGGTCAGAACCTTCTGCGTCTGGTCCTGGATCTGACTCATAAAGATTCTGGGCATCAGTGCAGATCATTTCCTCGTCTGGATTCACAGAAGCGCTGGAGTCGACCTCTGATTCCCAGGCTATAGTATGAGTAAACAGCTCTGCAGACTCAACCATCTGTTCTACCTCATACTCAGACGGGCAGCTGGAGATTTGGGAGCTGTGAGGAAGCAAGTGCGATTGCGGTGACACCTTTGAGGACTGGAGTATTTGTGATGTTGAAGTTGATGTGGAGGAGAGCCCACTTAAAGGAGCACTTGATATCCGTTGAAGTACCTGCTGTTTTTGTGCCTCATCTGGAATTTGTAGCGATTGGCGTGGCCGTAAGAAAGGGATCTTATCACATTGTCCGCTAAAAGAAGTAGACATTTTAGTTTGGCTGGAAGATGGTCTTTCTTCTGCAGATGTTACTGTTGCTTTAACACCAACCCCACGGACACAACCTTTTTTCCCCTTCCCAACACGCCTATTCCCCTTTCCACCAGCAGCAGGCCTTTTTCCACTCATTTTGGTGGTTAACTAATTCACAACTCTGGAGTTGTTTGCACAAAAAAACAATGGATGGGAACCGAGCAGGGCTGAGTGGCCAAACTGTGGTATTAGGCCAAAACTATTGGCTGGGTTAGATGCAGAAAAAAATTATATTCAATTTGCAACCTGATGGAGGTCAGTATAGATGGACTAATAGAGAAAGTCCCACACACTGCTAGAAGGCCAAATATTTTTTCAGAGCTAGATGCAGAAAAAAATTATATTCAGTTTGCAACCTGATGGAGGTCAGTATAGATGGACTAATAGAACAAGTCCCACACACAGCTAGAAGCCCAAATATTTTTTCAGAGGTAGATGCAGAAAAAAATTATATTCAGTTTGCAACCTGATGGAGGTCTGTATAGATGGATTAATAGAACAAGTCCCACACACAGCTAGAAGCCCAAATATTTTTTCAGAGGTAGATGCAGAAAAAAATTATATTCAGTTTGCAACCTGATGGAGGTCTGTATAGATGGATTAATAGAACAAGTCCCACACACAGCTAGAAGCCCAATATTTTTTCAGAGGTAGATGCAGAAAAAAAATATATTCAGTTTGCAACCTGTTGGAGGTCAGTATAGATGGACTAATAGATAAAGTCCCACACACAGCTAGAAGGCCAAATATTTTTTCAGAGCTAGATGCAGACAAAAAAATATTTTTAATTTGCAACCTGATGGAGGTCAGTATAGATGGACTAATAGAGAAAGTCCCACACACAGCTAGAAGGCCAAATATTTTTTCAGAGCTAGATGCAGATATAAATTATTTTTAATTTGCAACCTGATGGAGGTCAGTATAGATGGACTAATAGAGAAAGTCCCACACACTGCTAGAAGGCCAAATATTTTTTCAGAGCTAGATGCAGATATAAATTATTTTTAATTTGCAACCTGATGGAGGTCAGTATAGATGGACTAATAGAGAAAGTCCCACACACTGCTAGAAGGCCAAATATTTTTTCAAAGCTAGATGCAGAAAAAAATTATATTCAGTTTGCAACCTGATGGAGGTCAGTATAGATGGACTAATAGAACAAGTCCCACACACAGCTAGAAGCCCAAATATTTTTTCAGAGGTAGATGCAGAAAAAAATTATATTCAGTTTGCAACCTGATGGAGGTCTGTATAGATGGATTAATAGAACAAGTCCCACACACAGCTAGAAGCCCAATATTTTTTCAGAGGTAGATGCAGAAAAAAAATATATTCAGTTTGCAACCAGATGGAGGTCAGTATAGATGGACTAATAGAGAAAGTCCCACACACTGCTAGAAGGTCAAATATTTTTTCAGAGCTAGATGCAGACAAAAAATTATTTTTAATTTGCAACCTGATGGAGGTCAGTATAGATGGACTAATAGAACAAGTCCCGCACACAGCTAGAAGGCCAAATATTTTTCCAGAGATAGATGCAGATAAAAATGATTTATAATTTGCAGCCTGATGGAGGTCAGTATAGATGGACTAATAGAGAAAGTCCCACACACAGCTAGAAGGCCAAATATTTTTTCAGAGCTAGATGCAGATAAAAATTATTTTTAATTTGCAACCTGATGGAGGTCAGTATAGATGGACTAATAGAGAAAGTCCCTCACACTGCTAGAAGGCCAAATATTTTTTCAGAGCTAGATGCAGACAAAAAATTATTTTTAATTTGCAACCTGATGGAGGTCAGTATAGATGGATTAATAGAGAAAGTCCCACACACTGCTAGAAGGCCAAATATTTTTTCAGAGCTAGATGCAGATAAAAATTATTTTTAATTTGCAACCTGATGGAGGTCAGTATAGATGGACTAATAGAGAAAGTCCCACACACTGCTAGAAGGCCAAATATTTTTTCAGAGGTAGATGCAGAAAAATATTATATTCAGTTTGCAACCTGATGGAGGTCTGTATAGATGGATTAATAGAACAAGTCCCACACACAACTAGAAGCCCAAATATTTTTTCAGAGGTAGATGCAGAAAAAAATTATATTCAGTTTGCAAGCTGATGGAGGTCTGTATAGATGGATTAATAGAACAAGTCCCACACACAGCTAGAAGCCCAATATTTTTTCAGAGGTAGATGCAGAAAAAAAATATATTCAGTTTGAAACCTGATGGAGGTCAGTAAAGATGAACTAATAGAGAAAGTCCCACACACTGCTAGAAGGCCAAATATTTTTTCAGAGCTAGATGCAGACAAAAAATTATTTTGAATTTGCAACCTGATGGAGGTCAGTATAGATGGACTAATAGAGAAAGTCCAACACACTGCTAGAAGGCCAAATATTTTTTCAGAGCTAGATGCAGACAAAAAATTATTTTTAATTTGCAACCTGATGGAGGTCAGTATAGATGGACTAATAGAGAAAGTCCCACACACTGCTAGAAGGCCAAATATTTTTTCAGAGCTAGATGCAGATAAAAATTATTTTTAATTTGCAACCTGATGGAGGTCAGTATAGATGGACTAATAGAGAAAGTCCCAAACACTGCTAGAAGGCCAAATATTTTTTCAAAGCTAGATGCAGACAAAAAATTATATTCAGTTTGCAACCTGATGGAGGTCAGTATAGATGGACTAATAGAACAAGTCCCACACACAGCTAGAAGCCGAAATGTTTTTTCAGAGGTAGATGCAGAAAAAAATTATATTCAGTTTGCAACCTGATGGAGGTCTGTATAGATGGATTAATAGAACAAGTCCCACACACAACTAGAAGCCCAAATATTTTTTCAGAGGTAGATGCAGAAAAAAATTATATTCAGTTTGCAACCTGATGGAGGTCTGTATAGATGGATTAATAGAACAAGTCCCACACACTGCTAGAAGCCCAATATTATTTCAGAGTTAGATGCTGAAAAAAAATATATTCAGTTTGCAACCTGTTGGAGGTCAGTATAGATGGACTAATAGAGAAAGTCCCACACACTGCTAGAAGGCCAAATATTTTTTCAGAGCTAGATGCAGACAATAAATTATTTTTAATTTGCAACCTGATGGAGGTCAGTATAGATGGACTAATAGAGAAAGTCCCACACACTGCTAGAAGGCCAAATATTTTTTCAGAGCTAGATGCAGAAAAAAATTATATTCAGTTTGCAACCTGATGGAGGTCAGTATAGATGGACTAATAGAACAAGTCCCACACACAGCTAGAAGCCCAAATATTTTTTCAGAGGTAGATGCAGAAAAAAATTATATTCAGTTTGCAACCTGATGGAGGTCTGTATAGATTGATTAATAGAACAAGTCCCACACACAGCTAGAAGCCCAATATTTTTTCAGAGGTAGATGGAGATAAAAATTATTTTTAATTTGCAACCTGATGGAGGTCAGTATAGATGGACTAATAGAGAAAGTCCCACTCACTGCTAGAAGGCCAAATATTTTTTCAGAGCTAGATGCAGAAAAAAATTATATTCAGTTTGCAACCTGATGGAGGTCAGTATAGATGGACTAATAGAGAAAGTCCCAAACACTGCTAGAAGGCCAAATATTTTTTCAGAGCTAGATGCAGAAAAAAATTATATTCAGTTTGCAACCTGATGGAGGTCAGTATAGATGGACTAATAGAGAAAGTCCCACACACTGCTAGATGGCCAAATATTTTTTCAGAGCTAGATGCAGACAAAAATTAATTTTAATTTGCAACCTGATGGAGGTCAGTATAGATGGACTAATAGAGAAAGTCCCACACACTGCTGGAAGGCCAAATATTTTTTCAGAACTAGATGCAGATATAAATTATTTTTAATTTGCAACCTGATGGAGGTCAGTATAGATGGACTAATAGAGAAAGTCCCAAACACTGCTAGAAGGCCAAATATTTTTTCAGAGCTAGATGCAGAAAAAAATTATATTCAGTTTGCAATCTGATGGAGGTCAGTATAGATGGACTAATAGAACAAGTCCCACACACAGCTAGAAGCCCAAATATTTTTTCAGAGGTAGATGCAGATAAAAATTATTTTTAATTTGCAACCTGATGGAGGTCAGTATAGATGGACTAATAGTGAAAGTACCACACACTGCTAGAAGGCCAAATATTTTTTCAGAGCTAGATGCAGACAAAAAATTATTTTGAATTTGCAACCTGATGGAGGTCAGTATAGATGGACTAATAGAGAAAGTCCCACACACTGCTAGAAGGCCAAATATTTTTTCAGAGCTAGATGCAGACAAAAAATTATTTTTAATTTGCAACCTGATGGAGGTCAGTATAGATGGACTAATAGAGAAAGTCCCACACACTGCTAGAAGGCCAAATATTTTTTCAGAGCTAGATGCAGACAAAAAATTATTTTGAATTTGCAGCGTGATGGAGGTCAGTATAGATGGACTAATAGAACAAGTCCCACACACTGCTAGAAGGCCAAATATTTTTTCAGAGCTAGATGCAGAAAAAAATTATATTCAGTTTGCAACCTGATGGAGGTCAGTATAGATGGACTAATAGAGAAAGTCCCACACACTGCTAGAAGGCCAAATATTTTTTCAGAGCTAGATGCAGAAAAAAATTATATTCAGTTTGCAACCTGATGGAGGTCAGTATAGATGGACTAATAGAACAAGTCCCACACACAGCTAGAAGCCCAAATATTTTTTCAGAGGTAGATGCAGAAAAAAATTATATTCAGTTTGCAACCTGATGGAGGTCTGTATAGATGGATTAATAGAACAAGTCCCACACACAGCTAGAAGCCCAAATATTTTTTCAGAGGTAGATGCAGAAAAAAATTATATTCAGTTTGCAACCTGATGGAGGTCTGTATAGATGGATTAATAGAACAAGTCCCACACACAGCTAGAAGCCCAATATTTTTTCAGAGGTAGATGCAGAAAAAAAATATATTCAGTTTGCAACCTGATGGAGGTCAGTATAGATGGACTAATAGATAAAGTCCCACACACTGCTAGAAGGCCAAATATTTTTTCAGAGCTAGATGCAGACAAAAAAATATTTTTAATTTGCAACCTGATGGAGGTCAGTATAGATGGACTAATAGAGAAAGTCCCACACACAGCTAGAAGGCCAAATATTTTTTCAGAGCTAGATGCAGATATAAATTATTTTTAATTTGCAACCTGATGGAGGTCAGTATAGATGGACTAATAGAGAAAGTCCCACACACTGCTAGAAGGCCAAATATTTTTTCAGAGCTAGATGCAGATATAAATTATTTTTAATTTGCAACCTGATGGAGGTCAGTATAGATGGACTAATAGAGAAAGTCCCACACACTGCTAGAAGGCCAAATATTTTTTCAAAGCTAGATGCAGAAAAAAATTATATTCAGTTTGCAACCTGATGGAGGTCAGTATAGATGGACTAATAGAACAAGTCCCACACACAGCTAGAAGCCCAAATATTTTTTCAGAGGTAGATGCAGAAAAAAATTATATTCAGTTTGCAACCTGATGGAGGTCTGTATAGATGGATTAATAGAACAAGTCCCACACACAGCTAGAAGCCCAATATTTTTTCAGAGGTAGATGCAGAAAAAAAATATATTCAGTTTGCAACCAGATGGAGGTCAGTATAGATGGACTAATAGAGAAAGTCCCACACACTGCTAGAAGGTCAAATATTTTTTCAGAGCTAGATGCAGACAAAAAATTATTTTTAATTTGCAACCTGATGGAGGTCAGTATAGATGGACTAATAGAACAAGTCCCGCACACAGCTAGAAGGCCAAATATTTTTCCAGAGATAGATGCAGATAAAAATGATTTATAATTTGCAGCCTGATGGAGGTCAGTATAGATGGACTAATAGAGAAAGTCCCACACACAGCTAGAAGGCCAAATATTTTTTCAGAGCTAGATGCAGATAAAAATTATTTTTAATTTGCAACCTGATGGAGGTCAGTATAGATGGACTAATAGAGAAAGTCCCTCACACTGCTAGAAGGCCAAATATTTTTTCAGAGCTAGATGCAGACAAAAAATTATTTTTAATTTGCAACCTGATGGAGGTCAGTATAGATGGATTAATAGAGAAAGTCCCACACACTGCTAGAAGGCCAAATATTTTTTCAGAGCTAGATGCAGATAAAAATTATTTTTAACTTGCAACCTGATGGAGGTCAGTATAGATGGACTAATAGAGAAAGTCCCACACACTGCTAGAAGGCCAAATATTTTTTCAGAGGTAGATGCAGAAAAATATTATATTCAGTTTGCAACCTGATGGAGGTCTGTATAGATGGATTAATAGAACAAGTCCCACACACAACTAGAAGCCCAAATATTTTTTCAGAGGTAGATGCAGAAAAAAATTATATTCAGTTTGCAAGCTGATGGAGGTCTGTATAGATGGATTAATAGAACAAGTCCCACACACAGCTAGAAGCCCAATATTTTTTCAGAGGTAGATGCAGAAAAAAAATATATTCAGTTTGAAACCTGATGGAGGTCAGTAAAGATGAACTAATAGAGAAAGTCCCACACACTGCTAGAAGGCCAAATATTTTTTCAGAGCTAGATGCAGACAAAAAATTATTTTGAATTTGCAACCTGATGGAGGTCAGTATAGATGGACTAATAGAGAAAGTCCAACACACTGCTAGAAGGCCAAATATTTTTTCAGAGCTAGATGCAGACAAAAAATTATTTTTAATTTGCAACCTGATGGAGGTCAGTATAGATGGACTAATAGAGAAAGTCCCACACACTGCTAGAAGGCCAAATATTTTTTCAGAGCTAGATGCAGATAAAAATTATTTTTAATTTGCAACCTGATGGAGGTCAGTATAGATGGACTAATAGAGAAAGTCCCAAACACTGCTAGAAGGCCAAATATTTTTTCAAAGCTAGATGCAGACAAAAAATTATATTCAGTTTGCAACCTGATGGAGGTCAGTATAGATGGACTAATAGAACAAGTCCCACACACAGCTAGAAGCCGAAATGTTTTTTCAGAGGTAGATGCAGAAAAAAATTATATTCAGTTTGCAACCTGATGGAGGTCTGTATAGATGGATTAATAGAACAAGTCCCACACACAACTAGAAGCCCAAATATTTTTTCAGAGGTAGATGCAGAAAAAAATTATATTCAGTTTGCAACCTGATGGAGGTCTGTATAGATGGATTAATAGAACAAGTCCCACACACTGCTAGAAGCCCAATATTATTTCAGAGTTAGATGCTGAAAAAAAATATATTCAGTTTGCAACCTGTTGGAGGTCAGTATAGATGGACTAATAGAGAAAGTCCCACACACTGCTAGAAGGCCAAATATTTTTTCAGAGCTAGATGCAGACAATAAATTATTTTTAATTTGCAACCTGATGGAGGTCAGTATAGATGGACTAATAGAGAAAGTCCCACACACTGCTAGAAGGCCAAATATTTTTTCAGAGCTAGATGCAGAAAAAAATTATATTCAGTTTGCAACCTGATGGAGGTCAGTATAGATGGACTAATAGAACAAGTCCCACACACAGCTAGAAGCCCAAATATTTTTTCAGAGGTAGATGCAGAAAAAAATTATATTCAGTTTGCAACCTGATGGAGGTCTGTATAGATTGATTAATAGAACAAGTCCCACACACAGCTAGAAGCCCAATATTTTTTCAGAGGTAGATGGAGATAAAAATTATTTTTAATTTGCAACCTGATGGAGGTCAGTATAGATGGACTAATAGAGAAAGTCCCACTCACTGCTAGAAGGCCAAATATTTTTTCAGAGCTAGATGCAGAAAAAAATTATATTCAGTTTGCAACCTGATGGAGGTCAGTATAGATGGACTAATAGAGAAAGTCCCAAACACTGCTAGAAGGCCAAATATTTTTTCAGAGCTAGATGCAGAAAAAAATTATATTCAGTTTGCAACCTGATGGAGGTCAGTATAGATGGACTAATAGAGAAAGTCCCACACACTGCTAGATGGCCAAATATTTTTTCAGAGCTAGATGCAGACAAAAATTAATTTTAATTTGCAACCTGATGGAGGTCAGTATAGATGGACTAATAGAGAAAGTCCCACACACTGCTGGAAGGCCAAATATTTTTTCAGAACTAGATGCAGATATAAATTATTTTTAATTTGCAACCTGATGGAGGTCAGTATAGATGGACTAATAGAGAAAGCCCCACACTCTGCTAGAAGGCCAAATATTTTTTCAGAGCTAGATGCAGAAAAAAATTATATTCAGTTTGCAATCTGATGGAGGTCAGTATAGATGGACTAATAGAACAAGTCCCACACACAGCTAGAAGCCCAAATATTTTTTCAGAGGTAGATGCAGATAAAAATTATTTTTAATTTGCAACCTGATGGAGGTCAGTATAGATGGACTAATAGTGAAAGTCCCACACACTGCTAGAAGGCCAAATATTTTTTCAGAGCTAGATGCAGACAAAAAATTATTTTGAATTTGCAACCTGATGGAGGTCAGTATAGATGGACTAATAGAGAAAGTCCCACACACTGCTAGAAGGCCAAATATTTTTTCAGAGCTAGATGCAGACAAAAAATTATTTTTAATTTGCAACCTGATGGAGGTCAGTATAGATGGACTAATAGAGAAAGTCCCACACACTGCTAGAAGGCCAAATATTTTTTCAGAGCTAGATGCAGACAAAAAATTATTTTGAATTTGCAGCGTGATGGAGGTCAGTATAGATGGACTAATAGAACAAGTCCCACACACTGCTAGAAGGCCAAATATTTTTTCAGAGCTAGATGCAGAAAAAAATTATATTCAGTTTGCAACCTGATGGAGGTCAGTATAGATGGACTAATAGATCAAGTCCCACACACTGCTAGAAGCCCAAATATTTTTTCAGAGCTAGATGCAGAAAAAAATTATATTCAATTTGCAACCTGATGGAGGTCAGTATAGATGGACTAATAGAATGATGCTATGTCCAAAAGATTTTACTTCACTAGGTGCAGTAAAAAAATTGGTATTCTATACACAGGTGGTATATCTTGCAACACAGATAGGCTACTCCACTGACTAACACACTCTGCAATAGGCCAAAAAGGATTAGCTTTGCTAGATTCAGCCAAATGCTGTGAAAAAAACTTGCACAGCACTGGCACAGACCTGCCTGGCAAAAACTGATAGGAACTGATGTAACCTAGTCCTGAAAAGGACTGCAATTACAATTAGTCTTTACTCCCACAATCTATCTATTTAAGAGCACAGACCTGACTGATAAAAATCGTAGGAAATGCTGTAACCTAGTCCTTAAAAGGACTGCAATCACAACTATTCCCTACTCCCAAGCTATCTGTAGATTTGTGCGAAAATTGGCTTGAAATTAACAAGGTATAGCGCACACAGCAACAGCGGTGCCGTCTAACACGCAGCTGCAGCAGTGAGAAAATGGTGGCGATGGGGAAAATGGCTTGGTCTTAAAGGGCAAGGACATGTGACATACACTGCCAATGACACATGCCCTTGCTTGTGTGAAAAAAAGCACTTCGCTCCGTGTGTGCGCTGCTGATAGGCTGATAGATTGCACCTCCCCACTGTAAATGCGGGAAAGAGAAAAAAAAATGGAGATCTTCATTATTCCTGCAGAGATCCATCCCCTGCCCCTCCCCCCACCCCGCTGTACACTCAAACTGCGTATTAACATTAATTTTCATCATTACTGAGAAAAAATCCAGTTATGATTTTGGTGCACGAACAGTTATCTAACATAACCTCGAACAGCCGAATTTTTCTCAAATCGTTCGTGTTCGCCGAACGGCTCGAACTCCGCCCAAAACAGCTCGAATTTGAGATTGGCGAACAGTTCGAGTCGAACAACGCTCATCTCTACTCCCTTAGTGCTTGCAGTGTTTTTTCAAGCAGGCAGATAAGGGGGATAGTCATGCTGACTAGTGCATCATCTGCACTCGCCATCCGCGTGGAAAAATTGAAGGCACGCAAAACGTGGCACATGTCCTTCATAGAGGCCCACTCAATGGTGGTGAAGTGTGAACGGCGCGCACTGCGACGTGTTTGCGCCTGCTGCAGCTGGTACTCCATTACTGCTGCCTGCTGCTCACACAACCTCTCCAACATATGTAACATTGAATTCCACCTGGTGGGTAGGTCACATATGATGCAATGTTCCGGAAGACGTTATCGGCACTGCAGAGCTGCAATGCGCGATCTTGCGTTGCTGGAACACCGCAAGTGAGCGCACTCTATGCGGACCTTGTGAAACAGTGCATCAAGATCCGAATAGTCCCTCAAAAAACTCTGCACGACCAAGTTGAGCGCATGTGCCAGACATGGGATGTGAGTGAGGTTGCCTAGGCCCAGAGCTGCCACCATATTTCGGCCATTGTCACACACTACCATGCCTGGCTGGAGATTTGCTGGCACAAACCACACATCGCTCTGCTGCTTGATGTCATTCCAGAGCTCCTGCGCTGTGTGGCTTCGATTCCCCAAAGAAATTAATTTTAATTCGGCCTGTTGACGTTTGGCCACGACTGTGCTCATATCTGTCATCATAACAGGTAACCCGTTCACGGGTCGATGTGGAGGTAGACCGTGACGGCTCCTGCAGCGCTGATTCAGAGGAACTGGAGTATGAGGAGGAGTCAATGTGTACAGACTGGATTCCTGCAATCCTTTGAGTTGGCAGAACACGTACAGCGCCACTCTCAAGATCTGTACCCGGCTCCACAACATTTACCCAATGGGCAGTGAGGGAAAGGTATCGTCCCTGTCCATGCTTACTGGTCCATGCATCGGTGGTCAGGTGGACCTTGCTACTGATGGCGTTTTGTAGCACATGTTTAATTTTTCCCTCCACATGCTGTTGCAGGGCAGGGACGGCTTGCCTGCTGAAATAAAAGCATCTGGGCACGTTGTATTGTGGGACTGCCAATGCCATAAAGTTACGGAAGGTGTCAGTCTCCACCAGCCTGAATGACAGCATTTCAAGGGCCAGTAGTTTTGCAATGCCAGCATTCAGAGCCTGTGCTCGGGGGTGGTTTGCCGAGTATGGGCGCCTTTTCTCCCATGCCTGTGCTAACGATGGCTGTAGACTGGCCTGGGAGTGTGAGGATGACAGGGAAAGTGGTGCTGTGGGTGGAATTACACTGTGTCTCTGTACAACAGTGGCAGATGTTCTTCCATGGCGATCCTGTGAGGAAGCCGAACCAGCTGTGTGTGAGCTGGAGGAAGAGGCTACAACACGAGCTGAAGAGGTGGTAGGTGGCGCTGTAGGTTGGCCTAGGTCTTCAGTGTGTTTTTGTAACTCCACCACGTGCTTGGTCCGCACATGTTTCCACATATTTGTGGTATTGAGGTTGCTGACACTTTTCCCTCTTTTCACCTTCTGATTACACAGCTTGCATTTGACAAAGCAAATGTCATCTGCAACTGTGTCAAAAAAGGACCAGGCACTGCAAGTCTTGGGAGCGCCCGCTTTGGATTTTGGAAGAGCCATGCTCCTAATGGGTGCCGAAGTGGAGGCTACAGGCAACCAAGTCTGCACCCTCCCTCTCCCTCCTTTTTGGGCCATTCAGGGAATCTCTTCCTCAGAGCTGCTCCCACCACTTTCCTGTCCCTCACACCATGATGGGTCAAGGACCTCATCATCTACACCACCCTCTTCAAACAACTGCTTCTCCTGGGTAGTCTCGACAGCACAGTACGCACCAGAAAGTGGCACCTGAGTCTCATCATCAGATGCGTACTGAGGTGTGCTGCTGACCATAGGCACTGGCCCACCCGCCTCTTCAGATTCAGAGAGACAAAACGATTGCGCATCACTGCATACTACCTCTTCTTCAAATTCTCGAAATCTGCTTGGCTGGCCCCCTCTTTCCAAGCCAAGAGATTCAGAGAACAGAAGTAAAGATGGCTCCTGTCCAGGGCTCTCTGACTGCTTGGGCAATTTGGCAGGTGGTGAAGAGACAGATGGGTGCTCTTCAGTGCTCAGGACCTGAGAGGATCTGGAACTAATTGAAGTCGATGCGTTAGCTGCCATCCATCCGACAACAGCTTCAATTTGGTCCTCCCGCAGCAGTGGGGTACGGCTAGCTCCTACAAAGCTGCGCATAAAGGACTGTTCCCTGGTAAAACTGGGGGATGCTGAGTCACTGGTGCCCGCAGCAGGCACAGAATCCCCACGTCCTCTCCCTGCAGGCACAGAATCCTCACGTCCTCTCCCTGCAGAAACTCCACGCCCACGACCACGACCACATGCCTTACTCCCTGCCTTCTTCATCTTGCTAGACTGATAAAGATAGGCAGAAAAGTACTAAGGGCTTAGTGTGCCTATTCCTGAACAGCTGCTAACAGGTATAAGAAACACTAATTTTATAAAGTGTGGACTAGACTTTAATATGAGCTAATGTGGCCTACACAACTGTAAAGTGGAGTGTTTGGTGAACTTTATTTAGGTTTTTTTTGTCACAAAAAGACACTGGATGTGCCCATAGATGTAATACCGATAGTATCACAAACTTTTTGTAGCTATTACAATGCAGGAAGGTAACCTACAATGCAATAGATGAGGCTACAAAAAATAGGCTAATACTAATCTGGCTGGGGCTGCAGGGCACAATACTGCAGAAAGGCTCCTCTATCTACTCCTATACAGTGTGTGGCTGAAGCACACACTACAGCGTGAGCTGAACTTACACACAGAGACCTTGCAGACAGGCGTGAACAGTGCAGATGCAGAGCACTGTGCACTAGCGCTGCAAGACAAAAAAAAAATTCTCTATCTACTCCTATATAGTGTGTTTGGAACCAATTTAGCTGAATACGGATGGAACCACCACACTAATAGGAGAAATCAGGAAAAATGATCAATTAGCAAAAAAGTACAATGCATGAGGCAGTGACACACATTGAGCGCACTACAACCAGACGTGGCTGAAGCACACACTACAGCGTGAGCTGCACTCACACACAGAGACCTTGCAGACAGGCGTGAACAGTGCAGATGCAGAGCACTGTGCACTAGCACTGCAAGACAAAAAAAAAATTCTCTATCTACTCCTATATAGTGTGTTTGGTACCAATTTAGCTGAATACGGATGGAACCACCACACTAATAGGAGAAATCAGGAAAAATTATCAATTAGCAAAAAAGGACAATGTATGAGGCAGTGACGCACGCTGAGCGCACTACAACCAGACTTGGCTGAAGCACACACTACAGCGTGAGCTGCACTCATACACAGAGACCTTGCAGACAGCGGTGAACAGCACAGAGAACTGTGCACTAGCGCTGCAAGGCACAGCGATTTATAAAGTAGCTTGGGTAGAGCAGAATAGAGCAAAAAGGTAGCTAAAACTGTCCCTCAGAACAACAGCGTCCTATCCCTAACTGAATTCACAGCAGAGTGAGCTCAAAATGGCGGCGGCGGCTTTTATAGTGCATCATGACATCATTTTAGCAGCCAATCACAGCCATGCCATTAGTTAACATGCTTACATGCCTAACAGGATGTGCCCACACTTTTTAGGACCTTCATTGGCTGAATAAATGAAACTGTCTCATTGCATTATGGGAACTTCCGATTCCGGTATACGATATTCTAAAAGTATCGGAATTAAGTATCGGAATTCCGATACCGCGAATATCGGCCGATACCCGATATTTCAGTATCGGAATGCTCAACACTAGTTATAACACAACTATTGAATATTAAAAATGATATTACTAAAAATGACAGTTACACTTTAAATGGTAAAATAATATTGGAAAGCTATAAGAAAATGGTTTGTTTCACTATTTTTTGAGACTGGGACTGTGACGCCCAGCTGCGCTTGGTATCACAGATCCTAGAAGAGTGCATTGATGGATTCCTCCACAAGAGGCCCCCATAAACATTCACACATCTTTGCCTTCCACCTCAGACCAGCAGAGGGAGCCCGTTAGGGATATAAATAGGGAAGGTGGAGCCAGGCAGTTCAGTTCCTGCAGAGTGAGACACAGAAACAGGTCAGTCGGCAGTGGAGCTCAGTGATTCAGCAGTTCCTCTGGAGAAGTCAGTTAGTATACATTTGAATACAGAGTCGAGCTCAGTTGAGTTGTAGCTCAGAATAGTGAGCTTTAGGTGTGCCGGCGTCATAAGATCGGTGAAGCGCGGCAAGCTGCCGTTAGTGTGTATAGCCTAGTCAAGGCCCCAGTAGGCCGAAGGCGAGTTGAGAGTTAGTACATAGGGGGCAGAGGAGCTTAACTAGCTCACCCCGAAGCAGTTACCGGACACTGGGTCCGAAGTTTACCGGGATCTCTATGACCCAGTAAGGCATAATCGGAATCCCTGGAGAACCACAAGTCCCAGGATTGCTAAAGTTCTGATACGTAATAGAGCCAGGAGACACATAGGCCCCGCAAGCTGAGGAGTGTGTACTCCAAGGAAAGGCCCTACCACAAGGTCAGCCAGCGCAGGACAGAGACAAAGTTAGGCCTAGCTCCAGGCAGGTCAGAAACTTACTACGCAGAGGCAAGAAACAGGAGGCCCTACACCCGCTCATTGGGGAGGATCCTGACATGCACCCTTCACCCTACTGTGCTCCAGGATGTAATTAGAGAAATAGCCCAAGTACTACAAATTGAGTGTGGGCAAGGGAACAGAATCCCCCCCGACACCCTCAAATACCGACTCCAAGGCAACATTTTTTTACTAGGAGAAAAACAGAGTCATCATGGTTTTTTAAAAAAAGACACATATTTTATTAACAATCAGTTTAAGACAAGTGTTGTAATCAAAAAACAGGAAATATTAATTTTTTGAAAGAGCAAGTGAAAAGCAAGGTGGACAATGAGATATCCACATAAGCCCAAACAGACCTGCCTCAATATTAGATGCTTAATCAAAAATAGACACAACTCTTATGACTGGAAAAAAGGATTTTTCCATAAGAGTAGAAAGACCGCTGCACCTAAGATTTTCAACCAATACCGTGAAAATTGCATAAATAATAGGCCAATAATTTATCTCAATGGAATATCAAAATTGAAGAGCTGTCGTTAAACTAAACACCTAGTGGCGCACTATAGTATACTGAAAAAAGAGAACAAGCATCAAAGACAGACCCATCAATTAAGGTGCAGCGTGCATGTTAATATAGACTCTAGAGTTGGACAGATAGAGGAGCATCTCCACAAATTCCCTCCCTTCCCCCAATCTCCCACTCCTACAAAATGAAAGGAGGGGAGAGTGACCTCTTAGGCATATTAGCATGAAGTGCCAGAAAGGGCATGTCACTCAAATTAGCAGTGGGGGAGATGTTGTTCTTACCAGGGGTGGTGGTGGGCAGTCAGTGGGCTTTAGGACAGACCACGTGCGTCCCCGACGCGCGTTTCGCGGTGACTACGGCCGTTTTCTCAAGGGGCGGTCTCCAGGATGTGCCTGAATTTCCATCAGTAAAAGGTACTGAAGTGATTATCGTGTCCATCCCTGTTCTTGCTCTGACCCGGCTGGGTCTCGCCTGCCCTGCATCCCCCTTTCCGTACACTGCCCTGAGGCCCAGCTCCACCTCTGGGGAGCTATACCATCAAGCTGCATTATCATCAGCCTCAGTGGACTGCGCAGCGCTGGTGATTCTCAGCAGAAGCCACAGGTGGCGTCACGAACCTTTACAAAATTAACAACTATCAACGCTTTTAAAGAGTGACCCCAAGGTATGGGCCCGGGAGCCGTCCACCGCGACATCCTTAAGGCTAGAGGCCCGGGTAACCGAGTAATCCCCATCCCCCTGGGCGAGTTAGTACCATCTTAATTTTTCTGTGATATAGCTGTCTGAGGGTTTATTTTTTTGTGTGGTGAGTGTGGTGAGTTGAAGCTTTTAGTAATACTATTTTGTGCTGCACATGATGTTATCATTTTTTTTTAAATTTATTATGGAAGTGTTGTGACAGAAACAAAAGCAATTTTGGTATTTCACTATCTTTTTTCTCAGCATGGTTTATCTATTAGGGTTAATTACATTTTTATTTCAACAGGTAAGACTTTTATGGACACGGTGTTACAAAATATACCGCACTTATTGTTTTATTATATTTAATGGAGGAAAAGGAGGTTATTTGAATTTGTATATACAATATTTTATATTTTTTAAAATTAGATTTTATTTATTTACTTTTTTTTGTTAGTCCCTTGGAGAATTTTAACCTGTGATCATATGATTGCTTGTTTTATACGCTGAAATACCATGTTATTGTAATATATAAACAAAAATCATTATAATCCTATGAAGCCCAGACACAGTCCTCCGGCTGTCAGGACAACCCATTAGCACCTCAGTATTCCTAGTGTGAGCGGCGATTTACATACAGTCACGTGCTGACTAAATGCATTCATATTCCCTCAATAGAAGTGAATTGAGAGAAGTTGGAGGAAACTAGTTAGCTTGTGACTGCAAGTATGCAAATCGCTGCTTGCAACGGGAATACTGGAGAATTGAGTTAGCGAATGCACCTTATGCTGTCACAATTCAGCAGTCTTCAGTTACATTGAGTAACTGCAGACTTTTCTCCCAAGTCTGGACAAAACCTTTAAATTTATTTTAGAGTTTGTAAAAGTTTGTGTGATGCCTGTGCTCAACGGACAACATGCTAATCAAATAACAATCAGGGCGCCAGAGCACACGGGCAATTTTTCATATGGACTGATGGTTTTGGGCAAAAAAGATTACAGCATACACTAGCCTGCTATATGTCACTATCAGCAGCTGTTGTGTTCATTTGCACAAAATTTGTGAACATGTGACTGGCCCTTCCCTCAGATGATGACCTCTGCCAACATATTAATATATAAATTAATTTACATAAATTAATTTTTATTTTGGAAAACAAGATTCTTATAAACTGTCAACAAGAAAGGTTGCAATTGTCCTCCTACCTTTTTTGGAAAACAAGATATTACAGATTCCTACCTGTTTTGGAAAGCAATATTCTTACAAACTTTCCACAAGAGAGGTTGCAATTGTCCTCCTACCTTCTCACAGCCACAGTCTTCTTGTCCTCCGACCTTCTCACAGTCACTTTCAGCTGCAGAATCCTGCTCAAAGCTGTAACTCCTAGTCCTGGCAGCCACTTGTTCTTCATCCAGTGTCAGCTAATCATGGATGTTCCTATATAGCAGAGTCTGTGATTGGAAGATAGGGGATGAGATACAACTATCACTGTATAAGATGAGGTGCTCTGCTGACTCCTCACACTTATAGTGGCTATCGTTAATGTGCCACATCAGAGCAATTTCTTTCTCCCCCAAAAGCCCACCTCTTTCCATACATCCCGGCTTTATCCCATATGTTTCCTCTTCCCGTTCCGTCAGGCAATCGACAAGCGTGCATACTCCACAGACTGATGTCAGGGGTGTAGGATGGTGGGACAGTAGTCCGGCGCTTCAGGGACAGAGATATATGCTGACCCACCAAAGTGGTACAAAGTATAGATACCAGTGTTTACATGAATATAAAGCTTGTTTCCAGCAGATATCAGCTCATCCATTTATATATGCAAATGTATATGTATAAGCTGCAATGGTGTCATGTGACCACAGGAGGTCACTGTTTCCTTACTACTCTCTGCTAAGTTTGTTTTTCAACGGAAATTGGTATCTAGGGAAAATGGCAAAGGTGGGCGAGTACAAACGGAAGCCAACGTGAGGAGTGACGGTTGTCGGAGAAGGAGACCAGCCACGATTGTCTGGATGGAGATACCCCAATTTGGGAAGGAAGCCCCCTCAGCTGCCTGCTATCACCTGATGAGTCAGACCCGGGTCTGTAAGAGATTTAAGGCCCTCGGCATCATTGTAGAGGGTAACCATGCAGGCAACTTCATTTTTTTTGGCGCCTAAACCAAAGGCTGATCAGAGGCCTGTATATAGCTAGTCAGTTAGTTAGACTGTGTTTTTGCGCAGGCTAGAACTTTCCCCACTAACGAAGCCCAGGATCGTGTTGTTATTTAGACTTTTATTTTTTTATTTTATGCTGGACTCCTGAGTATCTAGTACGGTGTGGCCATATCTCACGTGCTATATAATTGAGTAGCTTTGAACCTTACGGACAGACTTGTTTTACATAGTAAGGTGCTTGAAAGGCACCTATGAACATTGCTATCGTAAAAGTCCCTGATCCAAAGTCCTGTTGAAGCAGCTGCTGTTAAAACGTAAATGTGTACACTAAGCGCTTTGGGGAGCCGGGATATTTAAAAGTAGTATTATAAGATTGTAAACTGCTGTGTTGCACCGCGGGCAGCCCAGGCCTCGTATTCATTGAAATTGTTCCTGGTTCGAGTATTAATAGTTTTTATATTCTGCAGTACATATCGTGGGCTGCCCTGCCGTACAGCATAATAGTCTCAACTCTAGGCTGAGTGTTTGGATTTGTATATGTTGTGAGTGTAGTTTAATAAAGCTCCCACTTGATTCAATAAAAACATTTTTTCTGGGGATAAACTTTCTGGGTCGTCTTCCTTGTCTGTGACTTCATCGTATCCTGAGAACCCCCTCCATACTCGGCTTACAATTTGGTGTAGTCGGCAGGATACGACGATCGTCATGAAGGGGGACGCGGCGGGAGGTGGCGCCTCCGCACCAACTGCACCAGCACAGGCCCCAGCCCTTGAACTTTCAGCGACATCGGGCCAGGTGGCCCTGATGGTGTTCGAGCGACAAACCCCCACCTCTCCGGCTCCTGTAGAGTATCTTCCCGCGGGGGCGTTAATTCACTGCATGGCTAAGTTTGACGGTAGTAATGTAGACCTACAGGATTGGAAAGAGAGGGTCCGAAGCATGGTTAAGTTGTGTAATCTGGCCCCAGAAGTGCAGGCAGAGGTGGCCCTGAGCACACTGGAGGGGGATGCTTGGCGGACGGTGATGGTGCGCTCTGAGCCTGAGAGAGACACTGTGGAGAAGATATTCGCCATAATGGAGAGGGTTCATGGGTCCCGTATACAGGTGACCCAGCTGAGGGGTAGTTTCTTCAACAGGCCGTAGGGTGAGGAGGAGACACTGATGCGGTATGCAAACGCCCTCCAAGAGGCGGTACAGGAGATTCGGAGGAAGGACGCCACAGGCCTGGGCGCATCTTAGGAGTTAGACCAACTCCTGAGAGATCAGTTTATTGCAGGTATTAGTAGAGAGTCTATGCGCGACAAGCTCAGAGAGATAACTCGGAGCAATCTGGTTATGAAGTTTGATGATAGCTACGTGGCTGCTCTGGAAAGAGAAAAAGAAATCAACCCGGTATCCAAAAATCAGTGAGTAGTGCCCAAATCGCAGAACCTCAAGTGGAATCAGGAGAAACAGTAGCCATGAGGGAGGCTCACCGGGCCTTGATCACGACCCTGCAGGAACAAATGCGAGAACTTCACCTAGAGATTGCTGAAGTGAGGGCTCAACCACCCCAAGCACCACCCGTAGCATCACAACCTCGAACCCCTACAACAGGTTCGGCAAGAGGAAGTAGTTGTTATGATCTGCAACAAGTACTAAGGAAAGATAGGGGAAAGCTGTCCCTACAGTAAGACTTAGCAGAATCCTTACGATGTAGCGGGCTGACTGTTCCTAGAGAACAGACCCTCCTTAGTCCTCGGCTAGTCTGAACGAAGACCTATAGCATAGGGGAGGGGTCCCTAAAAGAACAAAGGACTGGGACAAAACTGGGACACCTCCTAAACTGAGAAGTTGTTGCAGAACACAAAAAGACAAACTGACCAAAGGTACTAGAGGACCCAGAAGGACCAAGCAAACTGAGAGAGAAAGGCACCGAAGCACCTGGCTAGAGAAACAGTCAAACACTGAAGTCCAGCACAGCCAAAAGGGCAGAGCTGGAATATAAAGGCAGATGGTCACGTGACCGCAAAACACAAGATGGAAAAAACAAACAGGAGGGTTCTAACAGTGCCCGTTTTTTTAAGAGTATCCTCCGGATCCTCCAGGCCCAGGCGTAGCCGGAAACCTCTTGTGGAAAGCTTTAACAAGCCTTGGAGCAGAGACATCATCCGTCCTTACCCAGGAGTTGTCTTCGGGACCGAAACCCTTCCAGGAGACAAGATACTGTAATCTCCCTCTATGGCATCTAGAATTCAAGATAGGAGAAATTTCATATTCGCCGTCTTCCACCACAGGAGGAACTGTGACAGTGGCATCCCTATCTGATACATCAGCCTTTTTCAACTTGGAAACATGAAACACAGGATTAATCTTCCAGGAAGTAGGGACATCTAACCTAACAGCAGACGGGTTAACAACCAGAAGCACTTTAAATGGACCGACAAACTTAGGACCCAGTTTTTTAGAGGGAATCCTCAACCGCAGGTTCTTTGAGGACAACCAAACCATGTCACCCACAGTAAACAAAACCTCCTTATATTTCCTTTCAAAATATATCTTGGACATCTTGTTAGCCTCTTGAAGGTTGCAACATACATTAGTCCAAACTCTCTCCAAATCACTGGAAAAATTCACCTCCTCCGGCACCGCCGACCCCAATTTGGAGTACGAACCAAAAGACGGATGTCTTCCAGTACAACAAAAAAAAGGAGAACACCCAGCAGAGGAAGATGTATGACTGTTAAGAGCAAATTCTGCGAGAAGCAGAAACTCAGACCACACCTCTTGATTGTCCACCACAAAACAACGCAAAAACTGTTCAACATCCTGGTTCTTTCTTTCAGTCTGTCCATTAGACTCAGGATGATAACCAGACGAAAATGACAAATGGACTCCCAACTAGTGTTGAGCATTCCGATACTGAAATATCGGGTATCGGCCGATATTCACTGTATCGGAATTCCGATACTTAATTCCGATACTTTTATAATATCGAATACCGGAATCGGAAGTTCCCATAATGCCTGCGCTCTGCAGTGTCTGTGAAGGATGACAAGCTGGATGGCAGCGCTCAGCTGCGATCCAGCTTGTCATCAGAATGCCATCCCAGCGTGGGAGAATTCTCCTGATTGTTTAAAAGCCGGCGCGCGGTAAAAAGCCGCCGGCTTTTAAACAATCACGCAGCCCCATACTGCTTCCCCGCAGCCTCCCACCCCGATCCTCCGCTCCCCTCGCCACCTCCAATCCCAATCGTAAATTAGGACCGGGCGGGGAGCGCAGCACCAAGGAGCGAAGGACCCGGGCGGGGAAGCCGGCAGTGAAAAGACTTCACCGCCGGCTTTCCCGTTCTGTGCTGCGCTTTCCCGCCGGTTATTTCAAATGAACAGCTGAGGTATCAGGTGATGCCGATCAGCTGTTCATTTGAAGTAGCCGCGGTGCCCTCAGAGGGTTCATGTGAGTTCATGCTTGACTGCATGAACTCACATCAACTTTCCCACGGCCGCACAGGTCAGCCTCACCTCCCAGACCCGTCATGATTAGTGTGTGCGGGGTGTGTGTGCGGGGTGTGTGTGTGTGCGGGGTGTGTGTGTGTGCGGGTGTGTGTGTGCGGGTGTGTGTGCGGGTGTGTGTGCGGGGTGTCTGTGCGTGCAGGCAGACATAGGCCGATGTGACACTACTACTCCCATCGGCCTATGTCTGTCCCCCGTCCACTCCTGCCAGCAGGATCAGCTCGATGGGAGCAGTAGTTCCCATCAGCCTGATCCTGCTATTTAAATTGCCCTACTGTGTCCCCAATAAATTTTAAATACATGTCATTGGTGGCCAGTGGTTACCTAAAAGAAATTAGTTCATACATTACCTGTCCCCGCCGATCGCCACCTAAAATAAAGTAAAAAATAAAAAACTACACCTATACTCACCTAGACACCTAATTCCCCGAAGCCATCGATCTCCTGTAATAAAATATAAAATAATAAACCACAACCTTATCCTTACCCCTCCGTAGCAGTCCACGAGTGTCCCACGAAGATCTCCAGTTCAGAGCAGCCACATAGAATGTGACCGCTCTGAACCGCTGCCGCCGCTAGAATGACGGGGCCGTAAGGGTTCACCGGAGTTCAGGCAGCGCTGCTCCGGTTAGCTCCTTTACGGCACTGCTGTATCGTGAGAAATTCCCATGGTACAGCACTGCCGTAAAGGAGGTCTCCGGAGCTGCGCTGCCTGAATGCACTCCGGTGACCTCAGTCAGTGGCTCCCGCTGCCGGGAGCGGACGTGTTCCCGGCAGCGTGAGCTTACAGCAGCCATGCACAGCTGTCACCATCTCCAGATGTGACAGCTGTGCATGGGAGATCAGCGCAGGAACGTGGACAGGTAACTATTTTTTTTTTAGTAAACTAAGAATTAAATAAAATGGTGTTTTATTTCAAATAAATTATTTTTTTCTGGGTGTAGTGTGTTTTTTCTTTTTAACACTTTGTAGGTTAGTAATGGGGGTGTCATATAGACGGCCATCATTACTAACCTGGGCTTCATGGCAGCTGGCGCTGACATGAACCCCACCACTATTACCCCCTGCCACCGCACCAGGGCAGCGTGGAAGAGCGAGGCTAAGTGCCAGAATTGGCGCATCCTATGGATGCGCCATTTCTGGGGCGGCTGACGGCTGGTGTTTCTAGCCTGGGAGGGGGCCAATATTCATGGCACCCTTCCTGAGCTATTAATATCAGCCCCCAGCTGTCTGCCTAGCCTTTGCTAGCTATTAAAATAGGGGGGACCCCACGTCATTTTTTTTGGGGGGGTCCCCCATTTTAATAGCTAGTAAAGGCTAGGTATTCAGCTGGGGGCTGATATTAGTAGCCTGGGAAGCTCCGTGGGTTTTACCCCCTTCCCAGGCTTCAAACATCTGCCCCAGCCGTCTGCTTAACCTCCGCTAGAGACTAAAATTATGGGGGATCCCACGCCATTTTATTTTTAAATAAATCCTTTATTTTAACACTAAATGACATTTGAGGACTTAATAAAGATGCAGTCCCTAAATTATTATTTATTTTTTAATAAATTTTTCCCAAAACTTTTGACGTGGGCCTCGCCATATTTTTGTATGCCAGCCAGGTACAGCATCCAGCTTCTATGAACGCGCCATTTTCCGGGGCGGCCGCGGACTGCAATTTTCAGCGGGTGGGAGGGGGGGGGCAGAAAGCTTGGGCCTCCCTGCGCTGCAGATTCCATCCCCCAGCTGCCTAGTTGTACCTGGCTGGACACAAAAATAGGGAGAAGCTCCACGTTTTTTTTTTTTAATTATTTCATGAAATTCATGGAATAATTAAGAAAAAAAGGGCTTCCCTATATTGTTGTGTCCGGCTAGGTACAAATAGGCAGCTGGTGGTTGGGGGCAGCCCGTTCCTGCCTGCTGTACCTGGCTGGACACAAATATAGTGTGAAGCCCCACGTCAATTTTTTTTAATTATTTCAGGAAATTCATGAAATAATTAAAAAAAAATTATGTGGGGCTTCGCCCTATATTTGTGTCCAGCCAGGTACAGCAGGCAGGAACGGGCTGCCCCCAACCACCAGCTGCCTATTTGTACCTAGCCGGACACAACAATATAGGGAAGCCCTTTTTTTCTTAATTATTCCATGAATTTCATGAAATAATTAAAAAAAAAATGTGTGGCGCTTCGCCCTATTTTTGTGTCCAGCCAGGTACAACTAGGCAGCTGGGGGCTGGAATCTGCAGCGCAGGGAGACCCAAGCTTTCTGGGCCCCACCCGCTGCAAATTGCAGTCCGCAGCCGCCCCGGAAAATGGCGCGTTCATAGAAGCGCCATCTTCTGGCGCTGTACCCAACTCATCCAGGGCCCTGGTGCGGTGGCTCACTGGGTAATAAAGGGGTTAAGGCCAGCTTGGCATTATCAGCTGGCCCTAAGCCGAAATTCATGGGGTCACGCCAATATTAGACATGACCGCCATGAATTTCTAGTAAAGTATTTAAAAAAAACACAAACACCCAGAAAAAAGTCCTTTAATTGAAATAAAGACACAATTCTTTATTGTTCTAAATTAAACCATACTTACCGCCACGCCCATTCCAGCTGAAGCCAACGATCTCCTGCAATAAAAGTAAAATAATAAAGCAACCTCATCCTTACCTTTCCATGGTTCCCAGGACAGCTTCAGCTCTGCTACATCGAGATGACAGGCTGGACCGCAGCAGAACGCTGCCATCCAGCCTGTCATCCCGCGGACACTGAGAAGCGCAGGCATGCTTGCGCTCCTCAGTGTCTCTCTGTGACGTCATCCAAATGAGCCGAGGTCATGTCCAATGAACTCAGCTCACCTCATGCACGTCACTGACAGCGTGGGAAAATTCTCCTGCACTCAGCGCTTCAGCGTGAGAATTCTCCCACGCTGTCAGTGACGTGCATGAGGTGCGCCGAGTTCATTGGACATGACCTCACCTCATGCACGTCACTGACAGCGTGGGAAAATTCTCACGCTGAAGCGCTGAGTGCAGGAGAATTCTCCCACGCTGTCAGTGACGTACATGAGGTGAGCCGAGTTCATTGTCGGCTCATCTGGATGCCGTCACAGCCAGCCACTGAGGAGTGGAAGTATGCCTGCGCTTCTCAGTGTCTGCGAGATGACAGGCTGGATGGCAGCGTTCTGCTGCGGTCCAGCCTGTCATCTCGATGTAGCAGAGCTGGAGCCGTCGTGGGAGCCATGGAAAGGTAAGGATGAGGTTGCTTTATTATTTTTCTTTTATTGCAGGAGATCGTTGGCTTCAGCTGGAATGGGCGTGATGGTAAGTATGGTTTAATTTAGAACAATAAAGAATTGTGTGTTTATTTCAATTAAAGGACTTTTTTCTGGGTGTTTGTGTTTTTTTTAAATACTTTACTAGAAATTCATGGTGGTCATGTCTAATATTGGCGTGACCCCATGAATTTCGGGCTTAGGGCCAGCTGATAATGCCAAGCTGGCCTTAACCCCTTTATTACCCAGTGAGCCACCGCACCAGGGCCCTGGATGAGTTGGGTACAGCGCCAGAAGATGGCGCTTCTATGAACGCGCCATTTTCCGGGGCGGCTACGGACTGCAATTTGCAGCGGGTGGGGCCCAGAAAGCTTGGGCCTCCCTGCGCTGCAGATTCCAGCCCCCAGCTGCCTAGTTGTACCTGGCTGGACACAAAAATAGGGCGAAGCTCCACGTTTTTTTTTTTTAAATTCATGAAATTCATGGAATAATTAAGAAAAAAAGGGCTTCCCTATATTGTTGTGTCCGGCTAGGTACAAATAGGCAGCTGGTGGTTGGGGGCAGCCCGTTCCTGCCTGCTGTACCTGACTGGACACAAATATAGGGCGAAGCCCCACATCAATTTTTTTAAATTATTTCATGAATTTCCTGAAATGATTTAAAAAAAATTGACGTGGGGCTTCGCACTATATTTGTGTCCAGCCAGGTACAGCAGGCAGGAACGGGCTGCCCCCAACCACCAGCTGCCTATTTGTACCTGGTTGGACACAACAATATAGGGAAGCCCTTTTTTTCTTAATTATTTCATGAATTTCATGAAATAATTAAAAAAAAAAATACGTGAAGCTTCTCCCTATTTTTGTGTCCAGCCAGGTACAACTAGGCAGCTGGGGGATGGAATCTGCAGCGCAGGGAGGCCCAAGCTTTTTGCCCCCCCCCCCGCTGAAAATTGCAGTCCGCAGCCACCCCGGAAAATGGCGCGTTCATAGAAGCTGGATGCTGTACCTGGCTGGCATACAAAAATATGGCGAAGCCCACGTCAAAAGTTTTGGGAAAAATTAATTAAAAAATAAATAATAATTTAGGGACTGCATCTTTATTAACTCCTCAAATGTCATTTAGTGTTAAAATAAAGGATTTATTTAAAAAAAAATTGACGTGGGGCTTCGCCGTATATTTGTGTCCAGCCAGGTACAGCAGGCAGGAACAGGCTGCCCCCAACCACCAGCTGCCTATTTGTACCTGGCCGGACACAACAATATAGGGAAGCCCTTTTTTAAAAAAATTATTTCATGAAATAATTTAAAAAAATTGACGTGGGGCTTCGCACTATATTTGTGTCCAGCCAGGTACAGCAGGCAGGAATGGGCTGCCCCCAACCACCAGCTGCCTATTTGTACCTGGTTGGACACAACAATATAGGGAAGCCCTTTTTTTTTTAATTATTCCATGAATTTCATGAAATAATTTTAAAAAAAAAATGCGTGGGGCTTCGCCCTATTTTTGTGCCCAGCCAGATACAACTAGGCAGCTGGGGGCTGGAATCCGCAGCGCAGGGAGACCCAAGCTTTCTGGGCCACCCCCGCTGCAAATTGCAGTCCGCAGCCGCCCCAGAAAATGGCGCGTTCATAGAAGCGCCATCTTCTGGCGCTGTACCCAACTCATCCAGGGCCCTGGTGCGGTGGCTCACTGGGTAATAAAGGGGTTAAGGCCAGCTTGGCATTATCAGCTGGCCCTAAGCCCGAAATTCATGGGGTCACGCCAATATTAGACATGACCACCATGAATTTCTAGTAAAGTATTTAAAAAAACACAACACCCAGAAAAAAGTCCTTTAATTGAAATAAACACACAATTCTTTATTGTTCTAAATTAAACCATACTTACCATCACGCCCATTCCAGCTGAAGCCAACGATCTCCTGCAATAAAAGTAAAATAATAAAGCAACATCATCCTTACCTTTCCATGGCTCCCACGACAGCTTCAGCTCTGCTACATCGAGATGACAGGCTGGACCGCAGCAGAACGCTGCCATCCATCCTGTCATCCCGCAGACACTGAGAAGCGCAGGCATACTTCCACTCCTCAGTGTCTGGCTGTGACGGCATCCAGATGAGCCGAGGTCATGTCCAATGAACTCAGCTCACCTCATGTACATCACTGACAGCGTGGGAAAATTCTCCTGCACTCAGCGCTTCAGCGTGAGAATTTTCCCACGCTGTCAGTGACGTGCATGAGGTGAGCTGAGTTCATTGGACATGACCTCACCTCATGTATGTCACTGACAGCGTGGGAGAATTCTCACGCTGAAGCGCTGAGTGCAGGAGAATTTTCCCACGCTGTCAGTGACGTGCATGAGGTGAGCTGAGTTCATTGGACATGAACTCGGCTCATCTGGATGACGTCACAGAGAGACACTGAGGAGCGCAAGCATGCCTGCGCTTCTCAGTGTCTGCGGGATGACAGGCTGGATGGCAGCGTTCTGCTGCGGTCCAGCCTGTCATCTCGATGTAGCAGAGCTGAAGCTGTCGTGGGAACCATGGAAAGGTAAGGATGAGGTTGCTTTATTATTTTACTTTTATTGCAGGAGATCGTTGGCTTCAGCTGGAATGGGCGTGATGGTAAGTATGGTTTAATTTAGAACAATAAAGAATTGTGTCTTTATTTCAATTAAAGGACTTTATTCTGGGTGTTTGTGTTTTCTTTTAACTTTGACTATGGGGTTAGTAATGGGGGTGTCTTATAGACGCCTCTCCATTACTAACCTGGGCTTGATGTCAGCTGGCATTATAAGCTGACATCAACCCCAACCCTATTACCCCCTGCCACCGCACCAGGGCAGCGTGGAAGAGCGAGGCTAAGTGCCAGAATTGGCGCATCCTATGGATGCGCCATTTCTGGGGCGGCTGACGGCTGGTGTTTCTAGCCTGGGAGGGGGCCAATATTCATGGCACCCTTCCTGGGCTATTAATATCAGCCCCCAGCTGTCTGCCTAGCCTGTGCTAGCTATTAAATTAGGGGGGACCCCACGTTATTTTTTTGGGGGGGGTTCCCCCATTTTAATAGCTAGTAAAGGCTAGGTATTCAGCTGGGGGCTGATATTAGTAGCCTGGGAAGCTCCTTGGGTATTACCCCCTTCCCAGGCTTCAAACATTTGCCCCAGCTGTCTGCTTAACCTCCGCTAGAGCCTAAAATTAAGGGGAACCAAACGCCAATTTTTTTTTAAATAAATCCTTTATTTTAACACTAAATGACAAGTACAGTAATCAACACTGTCACTGTACTTCATATATATGTGACTGACATGTTTCTATCTATCTAATCTATGTGTGATCCTCTATTCTTTCTGTTATAAATTGTCGGGTACAGATGCTGAATTGCCGGCCGGCTTTCTTAAAGAGACGGTGCATGAAAACACTATTATTTTTTTAAATAAATCCTTTACACTAAATGACAAGTACAGTAAGCAACACTGTCACTGTACTTCATATATATGTGACTGACATGTTTCTATCTATCTAATCTATGTGTGAAGCTCTATTCTGTCTGTTATAAATTGTCGGGTACAGATGCTGAATTGCCGGCCGGCTTTTTTAAAGAGACGGTGCACGAAAACACTAATATTTTTTTTAATAAATCCTTTACACTAAATGACAAGTACAGTAAGCAACACTGTCACTGTACTTCATATATATGTGACTGACATGTTTCTATCTATCTAATCTATGTGTGATTCTCTATTCCTTCTATTCTAAATTGTCGGGTACAGATGCTGAATTGCCGGCCGGCTTTTTTAAAGAGACGCTGCATGAAAACACTATTATTTTTTTAAATAAATCCTTTACACTAAATGACAAGTACAGTAAGCAACACTGTCACTGTACTTCTTATATATGTGGCTGACATGTTTCTATCTATCTAATCTATGTGTGAAGCTCTATTCTGTCTGTTATAAATTGTCGGGTACCGCTGCTGAATTGCCGGCCGGCTTTTTTAAAGAGACGGTGCACGAAAACACTAATATTTCTTTTAATAAATCCTTTACACTAAATGACAAGTACAGTAAGCAACACTGTCACTGTACTTCATATATATGTGACTGACATGTTTCTATCTATCTAATCTATGTGTGAAGCTCTATTCTTTCTGTTGTAAATTGTCGGGTACCGGTGTATGCCGCTGATGAATTGCCGGCTTTTCATGTCATTCTACATTATTCTTAGTTGTTTTCCTTCATGTAGAATTAACCTACAAGGAAAGAAAGGGTTTATTTTCATTCCGATATTTGTGTCCCATAGACTTGCATTGGTTTCCGGTATCGGAATCGGCGATATCCGATACTTTTTGGGTATCGGCCCGATCCAATCCGATACGATATTTCCTGATATCGGAAGGTATCGCTCAACACTACTCCCAACCTGTCACAAAAAGCACGCCAAAAGCGAGCCACAAACTGAGGTCCTCTATCAGAAACAATATCCGTGGTAACAATCTCCTTAGCAAACGCCTTAGCGAGTGTCTTGGCGCAGGGCAACTTAATGAATGAACCAAATGACACATCTTACTAAAACGGTCTATGACCACCCAGATGACCGTAAAACCTCGGACACAGGAAGATCAGTAATAAAATCCATTGTGAGATGCGTCCAAGGCACATTAGGAACCTCCAGAGGTCAAAGCAACCCCGAAGGAGGAGTATGTGAAGCCTTTGACCTAGCACACACAGTACATTCACGCACTCACTTGATGATTTCCTTCTGCCATCCCGGCCACCAAAAACTGCGACTGATAAGTCTCTTAGATTCCGAAATTCCTGGATGACCTGCCAACAGAGACTCATTACTAGTGTTGAGCCACCCCCGTAGTGTTCGAGTTCGGTTCGGTTCGTCGAACACCCGTGTGTTCGCCGAACTGTTCGTCGAACTGTTCGTCGAACACCTTCGAACACCGTTAAAACCAATGGCAGGCAAACAAAAACACATAGAAACACATAGAAAACACCTTCAAAGGTGTCCAAAAGCTGACAAACTGCTCAGAAGACATAACTAACACATGGAAAAGTGACAAGTACATATAGTCATGCGAAAATAAAAGAGGTTGAGGAGTAAAAGGAGGGGGAGACACAGATATAGGCATGTCATGCCCTTCTAAAATCCAAAAAGTGAGAAGCCGACACGGCCAGTCCGCTCCTGCCCGTGCCACCTCCGTGTCGCCGGGTTTGTGCCAGAGCCGCGGTGAACCCTGATGGCCAGCCCCCCTCTCCCAATACTGGTGCCTGTCCGCTGGTGGGTCGAGCGAGCCCCCCTGTGGTGGAGGCAGCTCTAAGCTTTTTAATTTAAATTGTCTCTCTAATTTGAATGAATACACTTTAAATCCATTTACAAGGATCTATTGGAGGGCAAGTCTCATGCCAGCAGCCGCGTAATTCCAGCTCCAGTAGCGTCCACTAAAGCTGCTGCAGTTAAAAAGCTTTTATAAGGATCGAGCTCGGCTGTCCACCGCAAGGCATCCTACTGCCAGTCCCAGCCCCTATGCCTTGGGGTGCCTCCTGATGCTCTTCACTGAGTATCCCGTGGTCCCGAAGCATTTCCTTTGAAAAAATGAAGTGTCCAAACTACAGGTGGTGTAGCTTGCTTAACAGCCGGGATAATCCGCTGACTAGCAGACCCTGCTGCTAGGCACAAAGTATTTCCTGGGCTAGATGCAGTTAAAAATTTGTAATTAGATACTCTCGTTGGATGCTGAGAAAGCATTCCATAGAGTCTCCTGGCACGCCATATATGATTCTCTTAAAAAGCTTGCGGTAGGGGTCTAGGGGACCCTTTTATAGCCAAAATCACGGCCCTGTATCGCAATACGTCACCTAGGCTGAAGATAAGTGGAACTGTAGCACCCTGAGGGCTCGGTTGCTACAGAGGTATTGCACCTCACCCAGAGGTGTGATATCTCACTCTCAGGTAAGGATGGAGTGTGGATCAGGACCCGACACCTGCATGCATTACACCACATTGCCGTGGGGCAGGGCGACCAATATGCCCCTGAGATGGGCACGACAGTCCCTGTCCCTGGCTGGAGTGGGGGGAGGGAACACTGAGGAAGGGGAACCCTGTAGTGCAGGAGCAGGGAGGAAGCAGGGAGCAGGGGCTCTGCATGAGCTCTGCTCCGGAGGCGGGCCTAGTAACAGAGGCCCAGGCCTGGAAGAGGGAGAAGGAAGGAAGAGGAGCGGAGAAGGCTCCAGGAATGAGGAACGAAAGGATCTCAGGGGTGCGGACGGGCGAGTCGCCACCGCACGCCAGAATCCACCTGCGTGGAGGGGTCAGGCCAAAGGGGGAGACCGGTCCCCGAAACTAGTGGAGGCAGGAAACGACCCTCAGCTAGAAACAGGAGGCTGTGACATTTTATGTGGCGCAGCGCCTCGCTACACCCGCTAGGAAGGCACCACATAGGGTCAGGGAAACTGGCGCCAAGTTTACCAAGAGGAGGCCCGAGGCAGCCGGACAGAAGGGTTGGTAAGAAAGGCCAGACAAAGGACACACAAAGGGGGTCCTGTGAAGCACTCCAAAGTTATCTGGGAGATGTCTGAGCCCCTCACCTGGTGAGCACAGTACGACGTGGGCAGCCGTCAGAACATTTTCATCACCTTTCACAATCACCAATGGGACAAGGCAGGGATGTTCTCCGTCCCCTCTCTTATACATCCTAGTGACGGAGCACCTGCTCTCATCAATTCGCCATAACCCCAATATTAGGTGGATTGAGGTGGGAGGCACCGAGTACAAGTGCTCTCTATTTGCTGATGATGTCCTAGTATATATCACTCAATCACATATATCCATCCATGCTGTTATGGCTGAAATAGATCACTTTGTTACATGGTCAAATTTTAAAATCAATGCAGCGAAGTCTGAGGCCCTCGATGTCTCCCTCCCCAAATCCATATCGGATTCCATGCAGTCCAACTTTCCCTTTGCCTGGCCCTCACAGGGTATCAAATACTTAGGAATTCCTATTCATAGAGACCTCTCCCATCTATGTTATCTTAATTTTGGGCCCTTTATTGAACAACTCCATACAGACCACGGTTGGCAAGTTAGAACTGTAAGATTCACTACGTGAACCACTGGTGTTTTGTGGAAAAGAACATGTACAATGTGTTCCAAATTATTATGCAAAAAGTGTTTAGGAGTGATAAGGGAAGAATTTGTTTGTCAGTTAAACTCATTGATGGTGATGTGTGTCAGGGCTCTTTATATCACTGTAAGCAATTGCAGACACCAGTGCTAATTAGTTTGGCAGGTGTGTCCAATGAAAGGCAAGACTACTTAAGAAGGCTCTCTCACATTATTCAGCAGCCTACATTTTCTGCCAAAATGGGAAAGAAAAAGGATGTGTCGGCTGCTGAGAAGCAACAAATTGTGGAGTGTTTAGGTCAAGGCATGACTACAATCAACATTGTGCGATGATCAGGATGAAGTGTCTTGGCAATCAAGAAGTATGTAGCTGATTCACAGTACACACGTGTGCGTGCTGATAAGGGCAAATTGAGGACTCTTTCCTACAGGCAATTACGTCAGGTTGAAAGAGCAGCGGCAAAAAAGCCTTGTCATAGCAGCAGACAAGTTTTTGAGGCTGCTTGTGCCTCCAACGTCCCCCGAACAACAAGATGCAGGGTCCTTCAGAGGTTTGCAGCTGTGCATACGCCATCCTGTCGACCTCCTCTATCCACTTCACACAAGCAGAAACGGCTCCAGTGGGCCAAACATTACATGAAGACTGATTTCAAAACTGTTTTGTTCACGGATGAGTGCAGTGCAGCGCTCGATGGTCCAGATGAATGGAGTGGAGGATGGCTGGTTGATGGACACCCCATGCAAACACGGCTACAGCGCCAACAAGGAGGAGGTGGAGTAATGTTTTGGGCTGGAATCATGAGGAGAGAGATTGTCGGCCCCTTTAGGATCCCTGAAGGCGCTAAAGATGAACTCCATAATGTATGTGGATTTTCTCAAACAGCACTTCCTGCCATGGTTCAAGAAGAAGAACCGTGTATTTCACAGCAAGATCATTTTTCTGCATGATAATGCACCATCTCATGCTGCACATAAAACATCTGCATCTCTGGCTGATATGGGCATAAAAGGGGACAAACTTATGGTGTGACCCCCATGCTCCCCTGACCTCTACCCTATTCAGAACCTTTGGAGCATCATTAAAAGGAGTGTCTATGATGGCGGGAGGCAGTTCACATCTAAGCAACAGCTCTGGGAGGGTATTCTGTCCTCATGCAAAACAATTGAAGCAGAAACCATCCAAAACCTGACAAATTCAATGGACGAGAGAGTTCAGAAGCTCCTTTCGAACAAGGGGTCCTATGTGAAAATGTAACATCACCTAGAATAAAGTTTTGAGTTGAAAACTGTTTGATTTCAGTTTCTAACAACCTGCTAATGCTTATAATTTCAAAAATGACCATTTTTTTGGTCTTTATTAAAATGAAAAGGTTGATCGAAAAGTTTGGGGGATGTAAGAGTGTGGCAACCCAGTAGTCATGATTACTTCGAATTCTGACAATATGAGGGTCATGCTGCAGGTAGTGCAGCAAGAAGGCACTTATGTGTCTTGCGCATCTCGGAGCTCCAAAATTATTTTCCGGGCTAGATGCAGCTAAAAATTATTTTTAATTTTAAATCTGGTGGAGCTTATTATAGATGGCCTAATAGGATCAGTGCTGCACACTGCTACAAAGCCCAAATTATTTTCCAGTCAAGATACAGATAAACATGATTAGTAATTTGAAAGCTTAAAACGGTTGGTAGGGTGATTTTAAACAATCATCAAGCTTTTACTCTCCCCAGGATGACACAGGGGTAGAAAAGTCGTTTCGGATCCATGATTTGTTCATCTTTATGAACGTGAGTCTGTCTACATTATCAGTGGAGAGCCGCGTGCGCTTATCTGTCAGCACACCACCAGCAGCGCTGAACACACGTTCAGACAGAACGCTGGCTGCGGGGCATGACAAGATCTCCAAGGCGTAAGTGGCTAGCTCCGGCCATTTATCCAGATTGGAAGCCCAAAAAGAGCAAGGGTCCAGTGACACAGTCGTGGCTTCAATGTTTACTTGGAGATACTCCTGTACCATCGTCTCTAGGCGTTGACTATGTGTCAGACTTCTTGTCTCCTGTGGCCTTGCAAAGGATGGGCTAAAAAAGTGGTGAAATGATTCCGCAAAATTGATGTTACCACCAGATACTGTGGTTCTGTTACGGTTTGAGTGCTGAACACTTGACGGTCGCACGGTTGGCAAGTTGGAACTGTGAGATTCACTACGTGCACCACTGGTATTTTGTGGAAAAGCACATGTAAGATTCTGCAACAGTCTCTGCTGATACTCCTGCATGCGTGCATCCCTTTCTATGGCAGGAATAATTTCTGCAAATTTACTTTTGTACCAGGGATCTAACAGTGTGGCAACCCAGTAGTCAGGATTATTTCTAATTCTCACAATTCGAGGGTCATGTTGCAGGTAGTGCAGCAAGAAGGCACTCATGTGTGTTGCGCATCCAGGAGCACCAAGTCCCTGTTGTGTTGGTGGCGAGGTAACAATCATGCTTCCTTCCTCTGTCCTCTCCCCCCAACCTCGCACAACAGAAATGTGATCAAGGTCTCCCTCATCTGATGAGTCTTCCATCAGTTCGTCCTCCACTTCTTCCTGGGCTCCTCCACCTTCCTCACTAGTTTGGCTGCTACCATGCGCCCTGGTAAAACCATCTCCCCCACACTCACATGCCTGCAGCCTTGGTGCTGCCGACCGTCTGGACCTTGCAGATGTTAGCCCTTCCGCATACAACTCCTCCTCCTCTACTTCCTCCACCTCCTCTTGTGCCACCACCTGACTCCGAATTCTGTTTAACATGTGCTCCAGCATGTAAATCACCGGAATAGTCATGCTGATAATGGCATCGTCAGCACTCTACATCTTCGTCGCCATTTCAAAACTGTGCAGAAGGGTGCATAGGTCCCTGATCTGAGACCACTCCTCCAGCGTGATTTGCCCCACCTCTGAATCTCGTTGGCCCAGGCTGTACGTCAGAACGTATTGCACCAGGGCTTGTCGGTGCTGCCACAGTCGCTGCAACATGTGCAGAGTTGAATTCCACCGGGTAGGCACATCGCATTATAGCCGGTGAAGTGGCAGGCCCAACGACTTCTGTAGAGATGTAAGTCGCTGAGCTGCGGGATGCGAACGGCGGAAGTGAACACACAGCGACCGTGCCCTCTGCAGAAGGCCATCTAGTCTGGGATCGTGGGCTAAAAATTGCTGGACAACCAGGTTCAACACGTGAGCCATACAAGGCACGTGTGTGACATTGCCCCGGCGAAGGGCCGCACCCAGGTTTGCAGCATTGTCGCACACGGCCTTTCCTGGTTTCAGGTCCAGTGGAGACAACCATTCATGAAATTGGTTCTCCAGAGCTGACCACAACTCCTCAGCTGTGTGACTCACATTTCCCAGACATTTCAATGTAAAAACCGCCTGATGACGTTGAGCCCTACTGCCAGCATAGTAAGGAGGTGTGCAGGATCCCTTCTGCGCAGTTAGAAAGCTTGTGGCATGACCAGACAGGCTTTGGGTGCAGGTGGAAGACTGAGAGGAGGTTGAGGAGGCAGAAGCAGTGGAGGAACTTTGACATAAAGAGGATTGACGCACAACTCGTGGGGACGGCAAGACTTGGACAGCAGCCCCTTGTCCTGCTGTCACCAAAGTTAACCAGTGCCCAGTCAGCGACATGTAACGCCCCTGTCCATGCCTACTCGTCCAAGAGTCTGTGGTGAAATGCACCCTGTCACACACAGAGTTTCTCAAAGAAGCGGTGATGTTGTGTGCGACATGCTGGTGGAGCGCAGGCACACCTTTCTTTGAGAAGTAGTGCCGACTGGGCATCTGGTACTGGGGCACTGTGACGGACATAAGGTCTCGAAAATCCTCTGTGTCCACCAGGCGGAAAGGCAGCATTTCTGTAGCCAAGAGCTTGCAGATGGTGAAATTCAACCTCTTAGCTTTCTCATGGCTAGGAGGAAATGGTCTTTTACTTGTCCACATCTGAGGGACCGAGGGCTGGCTATTGTGCTTAGACGGGGTTGATAAGGGTGTCCCCGGCAAACTGCCGGTCTGTGAGGAAGATGCAGGCGGACATGTTAGGTTGCCTTGATCCAAAGGTGGTGCTATCGATGTCGGACAGCGCTCAACACCAGCTGCTGTTACCAACTCCAAAGAAAATGATGACCTGCCAATCACGCTGGCTGTTGCGGGTAAAGAGGTGGCAGGTCTGCGCCCCAAAACAGGTGTGACTGCTGTCCCCCCAGTCACAGAGGATGAAGAGGCCGCGGATGCACAAGATATGGCAGACGGTGGTTGGCCGGGCCGGCTAGGCCGTATTGTAGCACACTGAGCTTCCCACTGCAACTTATGCTTCATGTCCATGTGCCGGTTCATGCATGAAGTACTCAAACTGTGTATTTTTTGGCCTCTACTTAGCTTTTGCTGACAAATGTTACAGATAACACGAGTTGGGTCATCTTTATCGATCTGAAAAAATGCCCAGGCTATGCAAGGCTTAGCACCCATGCGACCTGAAGAGCCACCACGACTTGTGGTGAGAGGCAGAGTTGTGTTTGAGGATGCAGTTGTTGACGTGCTTCCAGTACTACGTCTCTGTCCAGGAAGGCGCAACCTGACCTCGTCGTCACTAGCATCTTCCTCCACCTCCTCTGCTGACCTCATTTCTTGGCTGACTGTGGGTTGACAGTTAGTGGGATCTCCAACCTCATCGTCATCACCCTGTGTGTTATCACACCCGTCGTCCTCAGAGCCAACCTGTTCCTGCCCTGACAAAAAACTAAAGTTGTCACTCCAATCAGGTATTTGAGTCTTATCATCGTCTTCCTCATTGTCTCCACCAACAGGAGTTACAGTTTGGGAATGAGGGTCTACATTATGGTCAGAACCTTCTGCGTCTGGTCCTGGATCCGACTCATAAAGATTCTGGGCATCAGTGCAGATCATTTCCTCGTCTGGATTCACAGAAGCGTTGGAGTCGACCTCTGATTCCCAGGCTATAGTATGAGTAAACAGCTCTGCAGACTCAACCATCTGTTCTACCTCATACTCAGACGGGCAGCTGGAGATTTGGGAGCTGTGAGGAAGCAAGTGCGATTTGGGTGACACCTTTGAGGACTGGAGTATTTGTGATGTTGAAGTTGATGTGGAGGAGAGCCCACTTAAAGGAGCACTTGATATCCGTTGAAGCACCTGCTGTTTTTGTGCCTCATCTGGAATTTGTAGCGATTGGCGTGGCCGTAAGAAAGGGATCTTATCACATTGTCCGCTAAAAGAAGTAGACATTTTAGTTTGGCTGGAAGATGGTCTTTCTTCTGCAGATGTTACTGTTGCTTTAACACCTACCCACGGACACAACCTTTTTTCCCCTTCCCAACATGCCTATTCCCCTTTCCACCAGCAGCAGGCCTTTTTCCACTCATTTTGGTGGTTAACTAATTCACAACTCTGGAGTTGTTTGCACAAAAAAACAATGGATGGTAACCGAGCAGAGGTGAGTGGCCAAACTGTGGTATTAGGCCAAAACTATTGGCTGGGTTAGATGCAGAAAAAAATATATTCAGTTTGCAACCTGATGGAGGTCAGTATAGATGGACTAATACAACAAGTCCCACACACAGCTAGAAGCCCAATATTTTTTCAGAGGTAGATGCAGAAAAAAATATATTCAGTTTGGAACCTGATGGAGGTCAGTATAGATGGACTAATACAACAAGTCCCACACACAGCTAGAAGCCCAATATTTTTTCAGAGGTAGATGCAGAAAAAATTATATTCAGTTTGCAACCTGATGGAGGTCAGTATAGATGGACTAATACAACAAGTCCCACACACAGCTAGAAGCCCAAATATTTTTTCAGAGGTACTGTAGATGCAGATAAAAATTAGTTTTAATTTGCAACCTGATGGAGGTCAGTATAGATGGACTAATACAACAAGTCCCACACACAGCTAGAAGCCCAAATATTTTTTCAGAGGTACTGTAGATGCAGATAAAAATTAGTTTTAATTTGCAACCTGATGGAGGTCAGTATAGATGGACTAATACAAAAAGTCCCACACACAGCTAGAAGCCCAAATATTTTTTCAGAGGTAGATGCAGAAAAAAATATATTCAGTTTGCAACCTGATGGAGGTCAGTATAGATGGACTAATACAACAAGTCCCACACACAGCTAGAAGCCCAAATATTTTTTCAGAGGTACTGTAGATGCAGATAAAAATTATTTTTAATTTGCAACCTGATGGAGGTCAGTATAGATGGACTAATACAACAAGTCCCACACACAGCTAGAAGCCCAAATATTTTTTCAGAGGTACTGTAGATGCAGATAAAAATTAGTTTTAATTTGCAACCTGATGGAGGTCAGTATAGATGGACTAATAGAATGATGCTATGCCCAAAAGATTTTACTTCACTAGGTGCAGTAAAAAAATTGGTATTCTATACACAGGTGGTATATCTTGCAACACAGATAGGCTACTCCACTGACTAACACACTCTGCAATAGGCCAAAAAGGATTAGCTTTGCTAGATTCAGCCAAATGCTGTGAAAAAAACTTGCACAGCACTGGCACAGACCTGCCTGGCAAAAACTGATAGGAACTGATGTAACCTAGTCCTGAAAAGGACTCCAATTACAATTAGTCTTTACTCCCACAACCTATCTATTTAAGAGCACAGACCTCCCTGATAAAAGTCGTAGGAAATGCTGTAACCTAGTCCTTAAAAGGACTGCAATCACAACTATTCCCTACTCCCAAGCTATCTGTATATTTGTGCAAAAATTGGCTTGAAATTAACAAGGTATAGCGCACACAGCAACAGCGGTGCCGTCTAACACGCAGCTGCAGCAGTGAGAAAATGGTGGCGACGGGGAAAATGGCTTGGTCTTATAGGGCAAGGACATGTGACATACACTGCCAATGACACATGCCCTTGCTTGTGTGAAAAAAAGCACTTCGCTCCGTGTGTGCGCTGCTGATAGGCTGACAGATTGCACCTCCCCACTGCAAATGCGGGAAAGAGAAAAAAAAATGGAGATCTTCATTGTTCCTGCAGAGATCCATCCCCTGCCCCTCCCCCCACCCCGCTGTACACTCAAACTGCGTATTAACATTAATTTTCATCATTACTGAGAAAAAATCCAGTTATGATTTTGGTGCACGAACTGTTATCGAACATAACCTCGAACAGCCGAATTTTTATCAAATTGTTCGTGTTCGCCGAACGGCTCGAACACCGCCCAAAACAGCTCGAATTTGAGATTGGCGAACAGTTCGAGTAGAACAACGCTCATCTCTACTCATTACACTCCACAAACAAATCTCTCCTAAAGGCTCTAGGCACGAACAACCTCCCATGGGGTGTGTTAGATGGAGCATCATCTTCAGCTTTCAGAATCCCATTCTCCAAAATGGAGTCCAATGCCGCCACCACAACTCCTTTCTGTAAAATGCTCTCCTCCTCCTCGGCACCGACCGTAGGAGAGAAGCTGCAAGATAATGCATCGGCTTTAACATTCTTAGTACCAGGGATATAGGTAACAGAAAAATGAAACCGAGAAAAAAAAAGTGCCCACCTAGCTTGACAGGCATTCAAGCGCTTGGCAGCATCCAGATAGATCAAATTCTTATGATCTGTGAAAACCTGAATAGGAAATCTAGTGCCTTCCAAAAAATGATGCCAATGATCAAACGCGAGTTTAATAGCCAGCAACTCCCGATTCCCAATATCATAATTCAGTTCGGTTTCCGAAATTTTTTTCGAAAAGAAGGCACAAGGATGTACTCCACTCTTGTTCTCCTGAGACAAAACTGCTCCGACCCCCACTGATGAAGCATCGACCTCGACCAAAAAAGGCTTGGTTTCATCAGGCTGCATAAGGATAGGGGCAGAACTGAACCCCTCTTTGAGATACTCGAGCACTTCAATGGCCTCAGTAGTCCACTGGACCATATTCGCACCTTTCCTGGTGAGACCGGTCAGAGGCTTAACAATTACAGAAAAATTCTTAATGAAATTCCAGCAATAAATGGCAAAACCCAAAAATCTCTGTATAGATTTCAAACCAATAGGCCTAGGCCATTCCTGCACAGCCTGAACCTTCATCGGGTCCATCTCAAAGCCCTCGCTGGAGACAATGTAGCCCAAAAAACTAATTTTCTGCACAGCGAACTCACATTTCTACAGCTTAGCAAAGAGTGAATTATCACTCAATAACTGCAAAACTTCACGTACACTCTGCCAAGGGGACTCTAAATCTGGTGAATAAATCAAAATGTCATCCAAATACAAAACCACATTGTTACCAATCAAAGGTCTCAGGATGTCATTAATAAGGTTCGGAAAAAATGCAGGTGCATTGGTAAGACCAAAAGGCATCACCAGATTCTCAAAATGACCTACCGGAGTGTTAAAAGCAGTTTTCCATTCATCACCCTCCTTCACTCGTAACAAATTGTATGCCCCCGGAGATCAATTTTAGACAACCACTTGGCCCCCACCAACTGGTTAAATAATTCAGGAATTAACAGCAATTGGTAGGAATTGTGTACGGTAATCTTATTAATTTCCCGAAAATCCAGACATGGATGTAAACCCCCGTCCTTTTTTTTAACAAAGAAAAATCTAACTGCCACAGGCGACTTAGAAGGTCTAATGTGACCAGCAGCCAGGCTAGTCTGTATATACTCCTCCAAGGCCTTTCTTTCAGGAATAGTCAGATTAAACAAGCGACTCTTGGGAAGAGTAGCTCCAGGAACAAACTCAATGGCGCAATCATAATCCCAATGAGGAGGTAAAACTTGCGACTCCTCCTCCGAAAGAACCCTCCAAAAATCTTGAATAAGTACAGGTAATTCCCTTTTTTCCACAGCCGCAATGCAACCATTACAACATTTATCATAGCACTTCGGACTCCAAGACTTAATCATACTAGTAGACCAGTCCAGCAAAGTATTGTGCAGTTTTAACCAAGGCAAACCTAAAACGACCGGAGAGGGTAAATTATCTAATACAACCAAGTCCAAAATTTCTTGGTGAACTCCATTGATAGTGAGGGGAAATGCAGCAACCTTGTGAGTAATACATTTCAAGGGAGTGTTATCAATTGCAATCACAGAAATAGGTGATGACAAAGGTTTGGATTTCAATTTAAGGTTTTCCAAAAACCTTTTATCAATCACATTAAGTGTTGAACCACAATCCACAAATACATGAAATTCAATCAAATTTTCCTGCAAAGTAGTACTCCCAGAAAGAAATACTCCTGCAGAGCGTAAACAAGCTATACGGGCGTAACTGACTTTTTTTTTTTCTTTACTTAAACAAAGCTCACAATACTTAATCAAATGGTCAGCTCTACCACAATAAAGACACAATCCCTCGGCGAACCTCCAGTCTCTTTCCTGACAGCGGAGTGACATCGCCCCAACCTCCATCGGTTCTCCGCCATCAGAGCAGATTTTCTGGGGACTAGGACCTGACATTACAGGAGTCTTTGCCTCATTCACCGAGGACCTCAGTCTCCTGTCCACACGAACAGCTAACTGCATGGCATCCTGCAGAGTCTCAGGTGCGGGGAATGCAATTAGCAGATCCTTAACCCTTTCACTCAGACCAGCAAGAAATAAACATTTCAGCGCAGGATTATTTCATTTGACTTCTGAAGCCCATCTCGTGAAGTGTGTGCAATAATTTTCAACATCACCTGACCCCTGATTCAAACGCCTGAGTTCTGCCTCAACAGATGAGATTCGATGAGGATTGTTATATAATAGTCCCGTAGCAGAAAAAAAATATTTTACAGACCTTAAACACGGATCATTAGGTTGGAGAGAAAAGGCCCTCCCCTGAGGTTCATTGCGCAAAAGTGACATAATAAAACCAATGCGCTGTGATTCATTCCCAGAGGATCTGGGTCTCAAACAAAAATATAGCAAACAAGCATTTTTAAAGGAAAAAAAATCTTGCTGTTTACCATAAAAAACATCAGGCAGTCCTACCTTGGGTTCCACAAAATGCGCTCCAGAACAGCTACTCACGTGTTGCTGTAGCTCGGCCACCTCTAGAGACAATCCCTGCAAGCATACTAAGGAAAGATAGAGGAAAGCTGTCCCTACAGTAAGACTAAGCTGAATACCTACGATGTAGTGGGCTCACTGTTCCTAGCGAACAGACCCGCCTTAGTCCTTGGCTAGTCTGAATGAAGACCTATAACATAGGGGTGGGGTCCCTAAAAGAACTAAGGACTGGGACAAAAATGGGACACCTCCTAAACAGAGAAGTTGTTGCAGAACGCAAAAAGACAAAAAGGTACTAGAGGTCCCAGAAGGACCAAGCGAACTGACAGAGAAAGGCACCGAAGCACCTGGCTAGAGAAACAGTCAAACACTGAAGTTCAGCACAACCAAATGGGCGGAGCTGGAATATAAAAGCAGATGGTTACGTGACCGCAAAACACAAGATGGAAAAAACAAATAGGAGGGTTCTAACAGGAGTCGCACGGGATACGGCACTACAGAGGCCCGGCCCCGCCGTGGACGTCAATGCTGGTACTGCAGACGGTATGACCACACGGTTCGAGAGTGCCCTAGCCTGACCAGACCCGAATCAGCATTAAACTTCACCCCGCCGCAGTAGATTGGCAACCTACGGCAGTCCACCAAAAGCAGAGTCCAGTGGAAGAGGAGTTGGAAGGCCGACGTGTGCGCTGCCTAGTTGATACCGAGTCAGAATGTACCATTATGCCTCTGGAATTCTTCCAGAGAATCTTTGAACACATGATGGAGAAAGGAGACTGGATTATCATTAGACTGATGGCCGCTAACAATCGTGAGATGAATATGGGAGGGATAGTCTGGATGCGGGTCCATCTGTTTGGACAGAACATCGGTAAGAAGGGGATCGTGCTGGTGAATCACATGCACCAGAGGGGATTAGATGTAACGCTGGGAATGAATGTGTTGCGAGACTTGGATCACCGTCTATATGCCAAAGAAGGTCCTAACTATTGACAGCAGGCCACTACGCACCGGCTGAATCAGAAAGTTCTGCAACAAATGGTGAGGAGCTGTAGGTTGCACAAGAACATCAGGAGTGGTTGGTCTGTTGGACAGGTCAGAGTGCCCTCTAGAGGACCGGTAAAGATTCCACCATGACAGGAGAAGTTATTCCCGTGGGGACTGGACAACGGTTGAATGGGGAGGAAGTCCTGATTGAGCCTGCCAACCAGTAGACACGCCGACCTGACCACTGGTGGTTCGAACCCTCGCCACTGTGAATGATGGCTGCGTGCCCATATGCTGCATTAATGTCCTAGACACTGAGATGATTGTTCCCAGGAGGACACTATTGGCTGAAGTACATGTACTCGATGGGAAGGTCATGTGACGGGAAGATATCACGCTGCGGCCTGACAGGAAATGCGCTTGGACCTTTGCCATAGAAGTTTGACAGAAGGAGCCCCCCGACGGTGGATTGGAATGGTTCCGTGATTATGAGTCGAATGGTAGTAGACTGGCATACCATAACCCCGGGGCAACAGAAACTCCTTGAAGACAATCTTTGGGAATTCCAGGAGGCATTCTCACGACATGACGAAGACTTTGGGTGTGCCTCCGCCATCGAGCATGAGATTCCCACCGGAGATGCCACGCCAGTCAGGGAGCGATACTGGCAGATTCCACCTAAAATATATCAGGAGGTGGAGGACATGGTGGCGAGTATGCTGGAGTATCGGGTGATTCGAGAAAGTCAAAGTCCCTGGGCAGCCCCAGTGGTCTTGGTGCGGAAGAAGGATGGGTCTCTCCGGTTTTGCGTGGATTATCGAAAATTGAGTGCACAGATCGTCCGGGATGCGTACCCCCTTCCACGGATTGAAGAATCATTGTCCGCCCTGAGTCATGCAAAATTTTTCTCGACTCTTGATTTGGCCAGTGGATATCGGCAGGTTCCGGTTGCCGAGTAGGACAGAGCAAAGACAGCTTTCATCCTACCTATGGGACTCTTTGAGTTTAATCAGATGCCTTTTGGCCTGTCTAACAAGCCAGGCACCTTTCAGCGGTTGAAGGAGCACTGTTTGGGTGACCTCAACTTCGAATCGGTATTGATATACTTAGACGACGTGGTGGTGTTTGGAACCTCCTTCAAGGTCACCTTCAAAAGCTGTGACAGGTCCTAGAACGAATAGAGAACCATGGCTTTAAGATCAAACCTAAAAAGTGCCAAATATTCAGAAGTTGGATAGAGTACCTAGGACATGTAGTCACTTCAGAAGGGGTACAGCCCGCCATGAGCAAAGTAGAGGCAGTTCTGAACTGGCCTCGTCCAAACACGCTACAGGAGGTGCGAGCCTTCCTTGGACTGGCTGGGTATTATCAATGATTTGTACCCAAGTTTACCCATCTGGTCGGCTCTATAAATGAGTTGCTGAGAGGCGTCAAAGGAGGACTTAAGACTCGGACGATCGAATGGGGACACCGACAACAAGAAGCATTTGCGGCTGTGAAAAAGGCCTTGACCAGTGCTCCGGTCTTAGCCTATGCACGATTTGATGCCCCGTTTTTGTTGTACACCAATGGAAGTTTGCATGGTCTGGGAGCTGTGCTGTCTCAGGTACAAGACGGTCGCGAATGGGTGATTGCTTATGGCAGCAGAGCTTTGAGGGATTGGGAACGTAATCCTGATAACTATAGTTCCTTCAAATTGGAACTATTGGCGTTGGTGTGGGCCATGACAGAACGGTTCGCTTAGTACTTGACAGGTGCTGAGGTGACCGTAATGACAGACAATAACCCATTAGCACACTTGGAAAATGAAAAACTAGGGGCCCTCGAACAGAGATGGCTGGCCTGACTCTCCAAGTACCAGTATCGCATTAGATTCCCATCAGGGAGAGAGAACGGCAATGCAGACGCCCTCTCTCGGGTTCCTGTAGGGGTAGCAACCCAGAGTGTCCATGAAGAGTTAGAAGACACTGAAACCCCGAATCTTGGTCAGTTGCTCCTGTTGCGGAACGTGACCCATTCAAGTGGGGTGGCATCCGGGATGACGATGATGCTGGGGAAAACACTGATGGATTGGGAGAGAGTTCAGAGTGAGTGCCCAGACATTCAAAAAGTAAGAGATTGGGTGCGAATTAAGGTCTGGCCCCGACCAGAGGAGAAAGCAAGTCTGGGTTCTGAGGGCGAGAAGTTGCTGAGACAGTGGGATAGGTTGAGTGTTGTCCAAGGGCTCCTGTGCTGGAAAGTGTACTTGCCGGCGGAGCTGCAGCAGCGACAACAGATTGTTATTCCAATGTCGATGGGGCCAACAGCTGCTAGAGAAACCCATGAGAAAGGCGCCCATTTTGGGAGTGATAAAACAAACAAATGTCTTCAGCGACTTGTGTATTGCCCTGAATTGGGAAGCATGGTGGTGGAGGCCTGTTTTAAGTGCCAGGCGTGTTCAGAAGAGTTCAGAATAGCGGGCCCCTGTTCAAACCATCACGACTTCTGCTCCTCTAGACATTGTGATGATTGATTATGTGCAGATTGGGTACTCTACTTCAGGTCATTCATATTGTCTAGTAATGACTGACCATTTCACGAAATACGCGGTACCTGTACCCACCCGAGATCAGACAGCCGAATCGGCCGCTGAGGCAGTGTGCAAACACTTTATACAGGTGTTCGGGTGCCCATGTAAAATACACTCGAATCAAGGGGCATGTTTTCAGGGTGCTTTGATGGCTTAACTGTACCAACTTTATGGCATCGAACGTTCACGCACGACCCCGTACCATCCCCAAGGGAATGGGGCATGTGAGTGGTTTAATCGTACATTGCTCCAAATGTTGCGGACCCTGGAAGACAGTCAAAAAGCCCGGTGGCCAGAATATTTTCCTGAGTTGATGTGGGCCTACAACAATTGGGTACATAGCACCACTGGGTATTCACCACATCTGCTCAAGTTTTGGAGAGTGGGCCAAGAGATTGAGGATCTCCATATACCCGATCCTATGCAACCACCACCCTGAGGCTCCACTGCGTGGGCGCATGTAGCTCGCTGCCGACTGAGGGTGGTACATAGTGTTGTAGGGAGTGTTTGAGACAAGTGGTGCATCCCAACCCACGGCCCGTACGGCGGGATGAGTATGCCCCAGGTGATCGGGTTAGGGTAAAGGCCAAATGGCCATCGGGGAAACTGAAGGGGTGATGGGAGGCGGTCCCATACACAGTGAAGAGGAGGGTTAATCCGTCTATTTCAGTCTATGAAGCGGAACCGATGGGGACTGGGGGGCCCTCAAGAAACCTTCACTGTAACATGCTGAGACGTTGCACTTTTGAGGAGCCCATGGTTGTAAAGGAAGTGCATACTCCAGCCACAAATCCTGAGGAACTGTTCTTAGAGGATGAGTGGTGGGAAACCCCCATTTTGATCCCGACTGGGGTCCCGGCCACGACATGTTTGCCATCCCTGGAGGAGGTCATACAGTCAACAGCCTCTCCCCCGATGCCTGTGCATGACGCCATTGAGCCTAAGGTATTGCGTACAACAACCAGGTTCAATGCCGGGGTGCCTCCACAGAGCTATGCACAAGATGAGTTTGTATGGAGGGGATTGCAGAGGACGTCAATCACTAGTGGGGTGGCATGTAGAATGGTGGGACAGTAGTCCAGCGCTTCAGGGACGGAGATATATTCTGACCCACCAAAGTGGTACAAAATATAGATACCAGTGTTCACATGAATATAAACCTTGTTTCCTGCAGTTATCAGCTCATTCATTTATATATGCTAATGTATGATATGAATAAGCTGCAATGGCGTCATGTGACCACAGGAGGTCACTGTTTCCTTACTACTCTCTGCTAAGTTTGTTTTTCAACTAAATTGGTATCTAGGGAAGATGGCAAAGGTGGGCGAGTACAGCCGGAGGCCAATGTGAGGAGAGACGGTTGTTGGAGAAGGAGACCAGCCACGATTATCTGGATGGAGATACCCCCATTTGGGAAGGGAGCCGCCTCAGCTGCCAGTTAGCACCTGAAGAGTCAGACCCAGGTCTGTAAGAAATTTAAGGCCCTCGGCATCATTGTAGAGGGTAACCGTGCACGCAGCGACATTTTTTTTGGTGCCTAAACCAAAGTCTGATCAGAGGCCTGTATATAGCTAGTCAGTTAGTAAGACAGTGTTTTTGCGCAGACCAGAACTTTCCCCACTAACGGAGCCCGGGATCTTGTTGCTATTTAGACTTTTATTTTTTTATTTTATGCTGGACTCCTGAGTATCTAGTACGGTGTGGCCATACCTCACGAGCTATATACAGTAATTGAGTAGCTTTGAACCTTACTGACAGACTTGTTTTAAGTAGTAAGGTGCTTGAAAGGCACCTATGAACATTGCTATCGTAAAAGTCCCTGATCCAAAGTCCTGTTGAAGCAGCTGTTGTTAAAACGTAAATGTATACACTAAGCGCTTTGGGGAGCCGGGATATTTAAAAGTAGTATTATAAGATTGTAAACTGCTATGTTGCACCGCGGGCAGCCCAGGCCTCGTATTCACTGAAATTGTTCCTGGTTCGAGTATTAATAGTTTTTATATTCTGCAGTACATATCGTGGGCTGCCCTGCCATACAGCATAATAGTCTCAACTCTTGGCTGAGTGTTTGGATTTGTATATGTTGTGGGTGTAGTTTAATATAGCTCCTTCTTGATTCAGTAAAAACGTATTTTCTGGGGATGAACTGTCTGGGTCGTCTACCTTGTCTATGACTTTGTCGTATCCTGAGAACTCCCTCGGTACTCGGCTTACAGGGGCACACAGAGCAGTTGGACTCCACATAGCAAAGGGAACCACATGCTGTGTGAGGCTCTGTGTGAGTGACCCCCTCCCTGCAGCACTATGCGACTCTTGTGACGCGCCCCCTGGGCCTGTGCTGTGCAGGGGATACCCGGAGCCGGATCGCTGGGGGTTGTAGTCCTCCGTAGCTGTGACCCGGTCCGTGCCCAGGGCGGTCAAACCAGTGGCAGTCTTAGTAATGTGACAAATGTCCGACTACGCCTCCCGTGGATTGCGGTCAGTGGGGACCGCCGCTGCGCTGCAGACCGCTGAGGCTGATGTTGTATGCGCAGCCAAGTATGGGATAACTCCCCACGGGAGAAGTATTGCCTCAGGGCAGCTAGTGTGGATGATGGGAGTGATGGTGTGAGCGTCCCAGTACTAATGGTGCTGGTGCGGCGATGAAACACAGAGACGTGTGGTGTAGTTCAGGGTCTTTACTGATGGTATAACGCAGACCCTCCCGGGAGTACTGGTTAGCAGTAGGGGCCTGGTCAGTCTGTAAGCAAGTAGGATCTCCCCTGGCCAAGTGGAGTTGTTGGCCTCCCCGACTATCTGCACTCTTTCCTGGCTACCTTGCTGTGTGCGGGTAGAAGTAGCCCACGTCCCTGAGTATACCGTGTGGTGCTCACCCGTATGGCCGGTGACTTGGGGCCTTCCGTTAGCCTCCGCTTCACGATGGCGGTGCTGGTCCCTTGCTTGTGACCGTGCCTCCGGGCTTCTATGGCCAGAGGACATGGAATCCCCTGCCGGTTGGATTCTGCTGCTGGACCTGGATGTTCCCACAGCCTCGGACTCCGTGCCCGGGTTTAGTGTCTTCAGCCAAGGCGAGCTTTCTAGCTTCCAGCCTCTGGCACTCGCTCCTGCTCCTACAGAGCTCCTAGTTCTTGCTTTCCCTGTGTCTGCTGTCCTCCAGACCTGACTGCGTCTCTGTCTGGGACCTCACTTCCTAATCCCGCCCCAGACCCAGTTTATAAGGGCAGATTCCTCCCCTCCCAGGTCTGGGCGGGCAGTGTTGCATGCTTAGGGCTCCTGACCAGAGAAACCTCCCACTTGCTCTCAGACATAATATTTCTATTACTGTGGCAACCAGAGCCCTGGGGTGCCACACTTGCGACCAGCGGAAGCATCAACACTAACAGGAGAGGAAAAGGGCAATTTCAGCATCATCTGTAGCATGCAGCAGAGTGGGCCCATTCCCCTTTGTTTGTGAATATTACCATAATGGGCCCCTTGCCTCTTATGTTAGTGGTGATGTTGCTGCTGGCTCTACAATAGACCAAGGACTTCCATTAGTTTTTTGGGCCCATGTACCCCCTGACTGCAGTGCTGAAGTACATGTATATTTCATGCTAAAAGATTACTATTCTAAATTTATTGTGTTTCGGGGCAGAACATATCTCATGAAGAAGATCAAACATGTAACAGGTTATTACTGCTGGATACAAAAGTTCTTAAAAATCTCATGATGTTTGAGTTATTATTTTCTTAGGAAATAGGGTCTACAGTGGATTCTAATTTCTTGCCCACACCTATTGGACTATCATCAAGACTGATCCATTTGGATGTTGCACTAATCTATAGTTTCAGCTTCTCATCTCTTGTAAAAGTGCAAAAGTGGAGAAGATGTCAAACACCCTCTCTGAAGAGCTCTAATGTATTTAATTATGTGATTTATTAGTTAGTTCCTGTTTTTTCAGTCAGTCTAAGTTCAGCTACAGACAAAGGAAGAACACTCTCAGCATTGTCAGTCGTATTAGGTTTGTGCAGAGAAGAGCAGGCTCAAAAGAAGGTAGTAAGATCCTTAACTTATCAAACAACAGTAACGGCAGCTTCTTCTCTAGAAACAACTTGGGGCAAGTACAGAATGAGATTCTTAGGCTATGTTCCCACGATGAAGAAATGCTCAGGATTTTTTCCTGAGCGTTTCTGTATCTCCCTGGCAGAAAAAACCGCATGCGGATTGTACATTCGTTTTCCTGCCAGGGACATGCGGAAGTGAAGCGTTCTTCATTGGCATTTCCGCATGCGGGTTAACAAGCGCTTTCCAAGCGATTAGCATCACTTGGAAAGTGCTTGTGACAACTAGGTCACACTACATAAATCCATGCAAACGGCATTGATTTATATAGTGTGACCCGAGAGAATGGTTAAAAATAAAAAAATAAACCTATACTTACCCTCCGATGGCCCCCGAGACTTGCTGCGCTCCTGTGCAGGCTGCCGGCAGATCGCGGTAAGCTGTACTGAAAGACCTGCCGTCACATGACTGTGACGTCACCACAGGTCCTTCAGTCCTGCGCGATCTGTCGGCAAGCGAAGAGAAGGAGTCCGGGGGCGTCGGAAGGTGAATATAATCTTTATTTTTTATTTTATTCTTTTTTTTTATGGTACCTGGGTGTGGAGGAGAGTCTCCTGTCCTCCACACCCGGGTACCATCCGCACATTAGAATGCGCCAATTACGCAAGTACAGATGCAATCTTGCGGAATTGGCGCATTCTAATGCAAGTCAATGGCGGCGATAACGCAGCGCTTCCGCAAAATTAATGGACATGCTGCGGATTTTTGAGCGCAGCATAAACGCTGCGGAAAAATCCGCAGCATGGGCATTGAAAGTGCGGAATTGCATTGGAGACCATGGGAGAAGGTTTACCAAGCGTTTCCCAAGTGTTTATGCTGCGGAAATTCCGCAGCATAAACGCTTGAAAAACGCATCGTGGGCACACAGCCTTACACACGAATCCTAGTGTCAGCCAGACCTGGATGTCTTAATGAAGGAATGTGGGATCAGAGTGTAGTGCTGGGTGCAGTGATCACAGTGAAACACATTGACCTAGGTGGCCCTGTACTGGGAAGATGGGGGTCCTCAATTTAACCTGTTATTCTTCACTGATGTTCCTCACAAGTTATGTGCCGCCATCCAGAACCAAAATGTTTTTGCCTCTGTCATGTAATGCAGATGAAGAATTCAAGTGTTTTACCTACTACCTATACATAGTTCCAAGACCAAGTAAACAAGAGTTTATTTTATTAATAACATCTGGCTTATTCTTCATGAGAACAATGTGTCCCAACTTGCTCCAAGATACAGCAGCATGCAGTGTGAAAGTAACAGCAATTCAAGAGTACACATGTACACACACCAAGGGACACCTGTATAAGGTGTTTAGGGATACAGAAGTAATAATCGACCAGTCGCATTCCATGCAAAAGGGTTAATACAGTGCACAAAGCGCATAAACATCAGGTGAACACCTACGCTCCTATGTATTCTTGATTCTTCACGGTTAATCCCCTATGTTAAGTACTCATCCAATTTGAAACCCATAATGTAAGCACAACCTGTCTCTTTAATTTCTATTCTTCAAGTTAGTCTCTTTTGGGAAGAAGTTAACATGTTCTGTTTCTTAACTTCCTTTCTCCACCTTGTATTTTCAGTTGAAGCGTTACCAAAGCTGACACCAGCAATGTAATTCATATGTGTGAGCTGGTTATTTCAGTGAGATGAACACTGTTTCCAATTTACATAACACTTACACTGGAAAGTTTGTGTTTACTGCACAGAAGAGCAATTTATTTCAGATAATGTGCATTACCTCTCGAAGGAATACATTTCACAAAGAACAGCTCATTTTTTCCATTAAATGTTTTACCATTAAAATATTTTACTGTTTTAAGCCCTACGATGAACAATTTCATGCCACTCTGTAGAACAGGCGAATCCAGTAGAGCTCATGTGGGTTTTTAAAGGAGTTCTCTATATGCAAGGATTTTTTGCCTAATTTCCAGCCACAGAGGATTTAGCTTAGCATTAAGTCAGCAATGGGATTCTGTTTAATGTTTTACATTTAATGATATAATTACATCAGTTGCATTTTGGGAACAACTGTGCATTAATCATATATCTAATTTTGTAGAAATAGTTGAATAAAGATAATTAACTATTTAAAATACAATGGTATTTTTTTCTGCCAGTGCTTTCTTTCAATTTTATTTGTTTTATGGGCAGTTTGCATAAATGATGCAGCCCCCGTCCTGCCAACCCCCCATCAACAATAAGTCCCTGGTTAAAGTCTCTCAGGCTTCATTTCATTCCTTTCTGGGGTTTTTTGACTGAACCACTTCATCTTGTGCCTGTAAAAGGGTTTACTGAGTGTCAGCAAAATGAATCCATAGAGAAGACATATCCTTGAACTGTATTGTTAAAGCGCTACTCTGGCATTTTTTTTTATTTCACCGCTAGAGTGATATCACTAATGTCTGTTCCCTGACCCTACTAAAATACTTACTAGCCACCGTCTTCTGCTCTTCCCAGTGCCACTCTGGTCCCATTCCATCATCTTGTGACCACAGCTCCTGACTGATCAGGAGTCACAGGTAATGGTCTTAAGCTCTCGATGTAAGTCTATGAAACCTTATATGGTGGCTATTTGGCCTGTATTGTGAGATCTGAAAGAAAGAGTCTTTGAAACAAGCTGTTCCGGGGAAAGCAAGGTGTGCCAAAACTGGCATGAGTTTGTGAACAGCTAGTACAACATGCTGTTGGAGTTTAGAGACTGTTCCTGTTAATTTGCAACTACCAAGCTCTGTGCCTTTTAGCAGTATTGACGCAACGGTATGTGCCTCATAGTAGTGTAACTGCCAACCTTATGGACTGTTCCTGTTATTACAGAACCCTCTATACTAGTGCCTCACTTGCTATGTGCAACTAGCAAGCTTTATGCCTGAGCATTGTTGCAGCCATAAAGCTGTGCTCTTAGTTAGAGACTGTGACCACTTGCTTCAACTTAAGTAAATTTATTTGAAGTTAACCCTACCATGTCTTACCCATGTCTGTCAATGTGCTGCAAAGAAATATTTAGGGTCAAAAGGCAACAAGCTATAACTCACATACATGCCCATCAGAGGATTTAGTACTCTGCTGGACCAGTTTGAATCGGTTTGTAACTAATGCCAGTTAGGAGTGTCTCTAATGTGATAAGTACAGTATTTTATTCTGCACTCTGGACCCATCACTTTACAGAGCTGCATTAAAAACTTGTATGTTGAAATGAGAAATAAGGGAAAAATATTTTTTTTTATCAAAATGCACAACATTGTACGCAATTATAGAACTAACTAGATGGAGGCCTGATGCTATCGCATCGAGAGGTTGGTAATGTCGCGATGGGGGCAGGCTTTGCAGCGTTGAGAATCTCTCCCCCCCATGTGCTCACCCACCTATCCACTCTCTCTTTCCCCCATGTGCCAACTTCTCCCGTCTGTGCTCTCTTCTTTGACCTGTCTACCCCATGTGCTATCCCCCTTGTCTGCTGTCTCTCTCCTTCCTGTGCTGTGTTCTCCCCTCATGTGCTGTCCCGTTTGAGCTGTCTTCCCCCCCCCTGTGCTCTGTCTCTCTCCCCCCTGTGCACTTTCTCTCTCCCCCATCTGCTGTCTTCTCCTCTCTTGTGATCTCTTCTTTGACCTGTGTACCCAATGTGCTCTCCCCCTTGTCTGCACTCTCTCCACCCCTGTGCTGTCTTCTTCCCTCATGTGTTCTCTCGTTTGAGCTGTCTCCCCCATGTGTGGTCTCTCTTTCCTATGTGCACTCACCCTCCCCCTGTGTTAAAATGAAAGCAAAGTAGGTAAAGGTAACATTTTATTAACATGGAGAAATTTGTGACAAAGGTACTTTAATTTACCTTCTATCCACATGAGGACAAAACGTAAGTACAGCATATATAGAGTGTGTATGTGTGGTGCGTACGGCGTATATACAGTGTGTGTGTGTGGTGCGTGCGGTGTATACAGTGTGTGTGTTGTGCTTACGGTGTATACAGTGTGTTTGTGTGTGGTGGTGCGTAATGTGTATACAGTGTGTGTGGAGCATACAGCATATACAGTGTGTGTGTTTAGTGCGTACAGCGTATACAGTGTGTGTGTGGTGCGTACAGCATATACAGTGTGTGTGTGTGTGGTGCGTACGGTGTATAAAGTGTGTGTGTGTGGTGCGTACTGCGTATAGACTGTGTGTGGTGCGTACGACTTATACAGTGTGCGTGTGTGGTGCGTACGGCATATAAAGTGTGTGTGTCGTGCGTACAGAGTATACAGTGTGTGTGTGTGTGGTGTGTACGGCATATACAGTTTGAGTGTGGGGGGGTGCATACGGTGTATACAGTGTGTGTGGTGCGTACGGCTTCTACAGTGTGTGTGTGTGTGGTGCGTATACAGTGTGTGTGTGTGGTGCGTACGATGTATACAGTGTGTGTGTGTGGTGCATATGGCGTGTACAGTGTGTTTGGTGCATACAGTGTATACAGTGTATGTGTGTGGTGAGTATGGCGTATACAGTGTGTGTGTGTGTATATGTGGTGCGCACGGCGTATACAGTGTGTGGTGCGTACAGCATATACAGTGTGTGTGTGTGGTGCGTACGGCGTATACAGTGTGTGTGTGGTGCGTAAAGCGTATACAGTGTGAGTGGTGCATACGGCGCATACAGTGTGTGTAATGCGTACTGCGTATACAGTGTGTGTGTGGTGGTGCGTACGGTGTATACAGTTAGTGTTGCGCGTACGGTGTATACAGTGTGTGTGTGTGTGCTGCGTATGGCCTTATACAGTGTGTGTGTGGTGCGTACAGTATATACAGTGTGTGTGGTGTGTACGGTGTATACAGGGTGTGTGTGGTGTGTTATGATCTGCAACATAATCTAAGGAAAGATAAGGAAAAGCTGTCCCTACAGTAAGACTAAGCTGAATTCCTACGATGTAGCGGGCTGCCTGTTCCTTGTGAACCGACATGCCTTTGTCCTCGTCTAGTCTGAACGAAGACCTATAGAATAAAGGGAGGGGTCCCTAAAAGAACTAAGGACTGGGACAAAAATGGGACACCTCCTAAACAGAAGTTGTTGCAGAGCAAAAAGGACAAACTGACAAAAAGTACTAAAGGTCCCAGAGGACCAAGAACTGACAAAGATAGGCACCGAAGCACCAGGCTAGAGAGACAGTCAAAACAACACTGAAGTCAAGCAAAGCCAGAAGGGCGGAGCTGGAATATACAGGCAGCTAGTCACGTGACTGGAAAACACAAGATAGCAAAAACTTACCGGAGGGTTCAAACAGTACCCCCTCTTCTATGAGGATCCTCCGGATCCTCCAGGCCCAAGCCTATCTGGAAACCTCCTGTGGAAAGCTTTAACAAGCCCACCTTCTAAAGTGTGTGCAATAAATTTCAACATCATCTGACCCTTGATTCAAACGTCTAAGTTCTGATTCAGCAGATGAGATTCGATCAGTAAACGTCATATAATAGCCCCATAGCAGAAAAAAATTCTTCAACAGAACTTAAACACGGATCATTAGGTTATAGAGAAAAGGCCCAACCCTGTGGTTCTTTGCGCAAAAGTGACATAATAAAACCAATGCACTGTGATTCATTCCCAGAGGATCTTGGTCTCAAACGAAAATATAACAAACAAGCATTTTTAAAGGAAAAAAAATCTTGCTGTTTACCATAAAAAACATAAGGCAGTCCTACATTCGGTTCCACAAAATGCGCTCCAGGACAGCTACTCACGTGTTGCTGAAGCTCGGCCACCTCCAGAGACAATCCCTGCAGGCGTTGAGCCAACTCCTGGATGGAAGCCATACTGATCCCTGAATTTTCTTTCCTTTAGTTTTTTTTTTTGGGCTGGACTTACTGTTATGATCTGCAACATAAACTAAGGAAAGATAACGGAAAGCTGTCCCTACAGTAAGACTAAGCTGAATCCCTACGATGTAGCGAGCTGCCTGTTCCTTGTGAACAGACCCGCCTTCATCCTCGGCTAGTCTGAACGGAGACCTATAGAATAAAGGGTGGGGTCCCTAAAAGAACTAAGGACTGGGACAAAAATGGGACACCTCCTAAACAGAAGTTGTTGCAGAGCAAGAAGTACAAACTGACAAAAAGTACTAAAGGTCCCAGAGGACCAAGAACTGACAAAGATAGGCAACAAAGCACCTGGCTAGAGAGACAGTCAAAACAACACTTAAGTCCAGCAAAGCCAGAAGGGCGGAGCAGGAATATATAGGAAGATGGTCACGTGACCGCAAAACACAAGATAGCAAAAACTAACAGGAGGGTTCTAACAGTGTGCATACTGCGTATACAGTGTGCATGTGTGCTGTCTACTTCCCTGAGGTGTTCTCTCGTTTGAGCTGTCTCCCCCCCTGTGTGTCCTCTTTCCTATGTGCACTCACCCCTCCCCCTGTGTTAAAATGAAAGCAAAGTAGGTAAAGTTAACATTTTATTTACATGGAAAAATTGACAAAGGTGCTTTAATTTACATTCAATCCACATAAGGACAAAACGTACGTACGGCGTATACAGAGTGTGTTTGTGTGGTGCGTACGGCGTATACAGTGTGTGTGTGGTGCGTACGGCGCATACAATGTGTGAGTGGTGTGTACGGCATATACAGTGTGTTTGTGTGGTGCATATGGCGTATACAGTGTGTGTGTGTGTGGTGCGTACAGCGTATACAGTGTGTGTGTTGCGCGTACGGTGTATACAGTGTGTGTGTGTGTATGTGTGTGTGGTGCGTACGGTGTAAACAGTGTGTGTGTGTGTGGTGAGTACTGCGTATACAGTGTGTGTGTGTGTACTGTCTTCTTCCCTCATGTGTTCTCTCATTTGAGCTGTCTCCCCCCTGTGTGGTCTCTCTTTCCTATGTGCACTCACCCTCCCCCTGTGTTACAATGAAAGCAAAGTAGGTAAAGGTAACATTTTATTAACATGGAAAAATTGACAAAGGTGCTTTCATTTACTTTCTATCCACATAAGGACAAAATGTACGTACGGCGTATACAGAGTGTGTGTGTATGTGGTGCGTACGGCGAATACAGTGTGTGAGTGTGGTGCGTACGGTGTATACAGTGTGTGTGTGAGGTACTTACAGCATATATAGTGTGTGTGTGTGTGTGTGTGTGTGTGTGTGGTGCGTACGGCATATACAATGTGTGTGTGTGGTGCATACGAAGTATACAGTGTGTGTTGCGCGTACGGTTTATACAGTGTGTGTGGTGCGTACGGCGTATACAGTGTGTGTGTGTCGTGCGTACGGCGTATACAGTGTGTGTGGTGCGTACAGCGTATACAGTGTGTGTGGTGCATACAGCGTATACAGTGTGTGTGGTGCGTACAGAAATACAATGTGTGTGTGGTGCGTACTGCGTATACAGTGTGTGTGCTGTCTTCTTCCCTCATGTGTTCTCTCATTTGAGCTGTCTCCCCCCTGTGTGGTCTCTCTTTCCTATGTGCACTCACCCTCCCCCTGTGTGAAAATGAAAGCAAAGTAGGTAAAGGTAACATTTTATTAACATGGAAAAATTGACAAAGGTGCTTTAATTTACATTCAATCCACATAAGGACAAAACGTACGAACGGCGTATACAGAGTGTGTTTATGTGGTGCGTACAGCTTATACAGTGTGTGTGTGTGGTGCGTACGGCGTATACAGTGTGTGTGTGTGGTGCGTATGTGTCACCCTTGCCTGGATGCCACAAAATGGAATAAAGCTGTGTCTGAGAGCAAGGGGGAGGTTCTCTAGTCAGGGGAACATTAGCATGCAGTACCTCCTGTCTCAGGCCAGTAGGGGGAGCAGGCTGCCCCTATAAAACCTGGTGCTGGGGGCAGGGTTAGTGAGAACTGGACGACCTGTCTCAGGACGGAGAGGTCCCAGAGCAGAGAGGGACAGCTGTATTGCACCTAAGAGGAAGTGTGGCAGGAGGAGAGCCACAAGCCAGAGACAAGAGGCGAAGTGAGCCTGTCTTGACAGATAAAGGACTTAATTTACCAGACTTTGATGTCTGAGGCTGGGAGGATTCCACATCCTACAGCAGATAACCAGTCCGCAGGGGACTGTATATTCCTTAGCCTAAGAAGCCTGAAGGCCCTGCCACAACAGAAGGGACCAGGAAAGCCATACCAGGCCGGGAGCAGAAAGGAACCCACGTTGCAGGCCATACAGGCGAGAGTACACGGAGAGCTCGGAAACGTGGGCTGTTACCCTATAAGGAGGAGATAGCCAGAAGGAGCGCAGAAAGCACGGTAGGCCTACACCCTCACCCTGACCAGGGCCAATCTCCCAATTGCTCTCAGACATCCAGGTCCCCTCCTAGCCGGGACTGTTTATGGGTCAGTTTACCTGTTTTAGTGAAGACCCTGGACTGCAACCTGTTGTCTGTGTGCTCCTTCGCGCCTCCAGCACTACCGGTACTGGGACTCTCACCACCATCACTCCCATCATCCATTATACTGCCCTGGGGCCGCACTCTTCCCGTGGGGAGTCACACTACCCTAGCTGCACACCTCATCAGTCCCAGCGGTCTGCATGCAGCGGCGGTTCCTAATAGCCGCAATCCACGGGTGGCGTAGTCGGGCATAATCATCAGCGCATAACGGACTACCACTGGCCTGACCACCCTGAGCCACGGAACCGGGTTGCCACTACTACTACCACTGTTTCCCTATTGCCCGGATCCGAGTGCCCTACGGCCCAGGGGGCGAGTCAGCTTTGGAGTAGTCGGCAGGATTTCGTGCCCGCAACCACCGGGTACTGCGTGCCTTCAAAAGACTGTAATACCTGCCGTGGTGAAGGTTCCCGCCATCTGGAGCCGTTTCCCGCCATCTTCAGTCGGTTCCCGCCATCTTCAGCTGTTTTCCCGCCATCCGAACTCGTTTTCCCGCCGTCGGACGCCATCTTCAGGACGCCGAGCGGGAAGAAGAGGGGCGTGGACGTCCACACGGCGCGAGACCCGAAGCTCCGCCCCACGCATGACGCTGCGCAAGGTCCTGAAAGGGAGAGAGAGCGACGCTGACGTCACCAGGACGCGACGCAAGGTCCTCGTCCAGAGCAGCATCAGCGGAGCCGCGGCCTACAGAAGCGGATCGTCGGAAGGTAGGCCACGCTTAACTATGGGGGAGGAAGATGTCGGACACAGAGGCGCCCACTACCACCAACCCGGCTGCAGCAGCGGTGATGCCATTTTCCCTGCCTTACATCCCTGGAGCGGCCTGGCTGCCTAAGTATTCAGGGGAGCCCCATGCCCTAACTGACTTTAAGGAAAGGCTGTACAGTTTGTTCCAAGTCTACCCCCTGACAGAGGAACAGAAGGTCAGCATATTAACAGGGCAGTTAACTGGCGCAGCCCAAAGGGAGGTAAAATCATGGTCCACTGAGGAGAAAAGGACTGTGAAGGGTATTCTGGCCTGGCTGCGGGGTACCTTTGACACACGTACCTCCGCTGAAATTAAAATGAGGTTCTATGGATGTAAGCAGCAGGCACAGGACAGCATCAGAGACTATGATCTAAATTTGCAGGAAGCCCTGAGGGCCATCCAACAAGCTGACCCAGGCAGCATGCAGGATACGGATAAGCTCCTAACAGAACAGTTCATAGAAGGTCTGCTGTCTAGCGCCCACAGAACCCAGCTGCGCCTCATGTTCTTTCAGAACCCTGATCTGACCTTTGCCCAATTCAAGGACATGGCCATAAGGGTGCTCCGTGAATCCGCAACAAGTGGCGCTATAAACCCCCGGCGCCCTGCTCTCACCTACCACCAGGAGGCGGCGCCCTCCTCTATGGACTCCGTGGGGGCTGATGCACAGGCCCTGAACCAAGTCCCGTCAATGGATCTGCACCACCAAGTCCAGGAGCTGACCAGGAGGGTCGCGGCGTTGACCAGGACCGTCCAGGCGTTACAAGTGGACCCGTCAAGACCAATCAAGTTGGCTTCAAGTCAGGAGGATGTCCCGTGGCATCGACAGAGGAGGATCCCGTCGTTCCGAGGGAGGCCAACAGACCGCTACGCAGAGGATGGACATCCCATTTGCCATCGATGCAACCAGTCTGGACACATTTCCAGGTACTGTAATTTAAACGGGTCCAACATGGGGCAGAGGGCCAACCCCCAAGCATAAGATCACCAGGCCCTTACAATTGGCGTAATAAGTACGTTGGGGGTCGCCCGGTTTTACCCGTGGTGCTGGACAGTATCCCCATGAGCGCCTTGCTGGATACTGGGTCGCAAGTAACCACTATCCCTTATGTACTTTTTAAGCAGTATTGTAATGATGCTGATATCACACGGTATCCAGACAGTAACTTGAGCATCATCGCCAGTAATGGCTTGCCCGTGCCGCAGATGGGGTTCAAGGAGATGACCATTAAAATTGGTAAAGTTGAACTGCCGGCACAGGGAGTAATTATTGTGGACATTGACCGTCGTGAAAGTCACCCTAAAATAACTGTGGGTACTAATGTAATTGAAAATTGTCTTTCAGAGGTAATTGCAATTCTACAACAGGTGGCGGTGAATGCTAGTTCCAGCCAACAGAGAGTCCTCAACAAGGAGATAAAAGCCCAGATGAGACGGCAGCAGGTAGAACTGTCTGGTGGTGAGATCGGTAGCGTAATCGGGTTGAGAGGTAGAGACTACCAAGCCATGGTAGAACCCGTGTACTCAGACAGCAGGCCCACCATTTTGACAGCCCGGGGGGTGGTTGATGTCCGTCATGGGAGGGTGCCCGTTTGCATTCTCAACATTGGGGAGAGAGAGGTACACTTGCCCAGGTAAGCTACACTTGCCAAACTGTTTGTTGTCGAACACAAAGCTATCAGGGCCGTGGAACCCTTGCCCCCATCTCCACAGGCGGAGGGTAATGGTTCCCAGAAATAAAAGGAGGACTGGTGCCAGAAACTCCATGTGGGTGCTGACTCCACTCCCCTGCACCAAAAACAAGCAGTCTACCGGGTGGTACAGGAGTACGAGAGAGTCTTTAGTAAGCACCCGCTAGACTTCGGCAGAGTAAAAGTGATAGAACACCATATCCCCACAGGGAGCCACCCACCAATAAAAGAGAGACACAGGCCTGTACCCCCTGCACATTATCAGAACGCCAAGGATATGCTGAGGGAAATGAAAGAAGCTGGGGTCATTAGAGATAGCTGTAGCCCCTGGGCAGCCCCCTTGGTTCTGGTAAAAAAGAAAGACGGCACCATGAGAATGTGCGTGGACTATAGACAAATCAACCGTATCACCCACAAAGACGCATATCCGCTGCCTAGAATAGAGGAGTCTTTAGCCGCACTAAAATCAGCTAACTTCTTTTCTACTTTGGACCTTACTAGCGGGTACTGGCAGGTTCCTGTGGCAGAGGCTGACAAGGAGAAGACCGCCTTCACCACCCCGATGGGACTGAGCGAATTCAACTGTATGCCTTTCGGGCTCTGCAACGCACCAGGGACCTTCCAGAGGCTGATGGAATGCTGTCTAGGGCACCGAAACTTCGAGACGGTCCTCCCTTACCTGGACGACGTGAGCGTCTATTCGAAGACCTACGAGGACCACCTAAAGCACCAGGCCGAGGTGTTCGAAGCCCTGGCAGGCTATGGCCTGAAGGTGAAACCATCGAAGTGTCACCTGTTGAAACCAAAGGTCCAGTACCTAGGGCACGTGATAAGCGCGGAAGGAGTGGCCCCCGACCCTGACAAGTCACGGCAATCAAGAGCTGGCAAAGCCCCTCGAACATCAAAGAGGTGAGACAGTTTCTCGGATTGGTAGGCTACTACCGAAGGTTCATCCCCGGGTTCACTAGGATGGCAGCTCCTATGCAGGACCTCCTAATCGGACAGACTAAGTCCAGGAGCTAAAAGCCACCCTTCAAGTGGGATAAACCGGAAGAGGAGTCCTTCCGCCAGTTGAAGATGGCCCTCACGGGGGATGAGATCCTGGCCTACCCTGATTATGGTCAGCCTCTTATTCTCCACAAGGACGCCAGTAATGTGGGACTGGGAGCAGTACTGTCCCAAAACCAACAGGGCAGAGAAAGGGTGATCGCGTACGCTAGCCGGAAGCTGAGGCCCACCGAGAGGAACCCGGAGAATTACAGCTCCTTCAAGCTAGAATTCTTGGTGGTGGTGTGGGCCGTGACGGAACGCTTCAAGCATTACCTGGCCTCCACAAAGTTCACCGTGTATACGGACAGCAACCCGTTGACACACCTGGACAATGCGAGACTGGGTGCCCTGGAACAGCGGTGGATGGCCCGTCTCTCCAACTATGACTTCGTGATCAAGTACCGGGCAGGCAAAACCAATGCCAACGCTGACGCCCTATCGAGAATGCCTCACTTACCTGAAGGTGACGAAGACCCAGAAGAGCTGGAGGAGGTAGAACTCCCCGCATTTCACCGGTATGGAGCCGCTCAAAACTCCCACCGCGTGAAGGAGGAGGATCTAACAACCGTGATGATCAATCCCCTACCTCAACACAGCTGGGCTGAGACCCAAGATAGTGACCCTGCCATCCGCCTAGTGAAAGATCTGCTGACCCAGGAAGACGCCCACATGGATCCGGATGCTCCAGAGGAAGTCAAGCAGCTATGGAAAGAGAAGAGCAAGCTGTTCCTCTACGAAGGCAAGCTGTGCAGAAGGATTGTCAACCACCGGGCGCACGAGCTGACCTGGCAAGTCTTGGTTCCAAGGCGGGATGCAGCTATGGTCCTGGGGGCTTACCATGACAGAGCGGGGCACTTCGGTTGGAAGAAACTGGAGTTCCTGCTAAGAGGACGGTTCTTTTGGGTCGGCATGAGAGGGGCTGTAGAGAAGTGGTGCAGAGACTGTGGCCCTTGTCACCTAAGGAGGAAGGACCGTGCCAGCCAGAATACACCCTTGAGGCCCATCGTCACCACGCAGCCTCTTGAGCTGGTAGCTCTGGACCACGTCAAATTGGCTCCAAGCCGGTCAGGATACATCTACGCCCTGACAATCGTGGACCACTATTCCCGTTTTCTAGTGGTGGTCCCGGTAAAGGACTTGACAGCCCAAACAGCGGCTAGAGTCTTCCAGCAATACTTCTGCCGTCCACACGGGAATCCGGAACAGGTCCTGACAGACCAGGGTCCAGCGTTTGAAGCTGAAATCTTCGAAGAGCTCTGCAACCTCTATGGCTGTAAGAAGATTCGGACAACGCCTTACCACCCACAAACCAACGGGATGTGTGAGAAAATGAACAACATAGTCATTGACCTCCTAAAGACGTTGCCCCTGGAGGAACGCAGCCTGTGGCCAGAAAAACTGCCGGACCTGATAGACTTATACAATCATATCCCGGTGAATGCTACCAACTGCACCCCGACTTACCTGATGCGAGCCAGACCAGGTAAGCTGCCCGTAGACCTGGAGATGGGAGTCCTAACGCCTGAGGACACCTCCCCGGATGCGGACTGGGATACGGAAAGGCAACTGAAGTACAAGAAGGTACAGGAGAGTGTGGAGAAGAGCTTGGCCCAGGTGAGAGAGAGGCAAGAAAAACTCTTCAACCAACAAGCCCCTGCTGGTCCCCTGGAACCTGGTGAGCAGGTCCTGAAGTTAAAGAGAAGGCTTCACAAGTTGGACGACCAGTGGGAAAGGGAACCCTACACCATTCTCCAGTCTGGTCACCACAACCCGAAGGTGTGCGTGATCACCAAGAACGGAGGAGAAACCACCAGTACCGTCTCCAGAGGCCACCTCAAAAGGTGTCCCGAGCAACTCCGTAGTGCAGTAGAGGATCAGAGTGACCTTGAACCCGCAGAGGACAAGGAAGAAATGATCAGCACCGTTCTCGGAGAGTTCCCTCAGTCCTGGACTCGGATAAACGATGCCATAGTGGTACCCGTCCTGCATTTCCTGCAACCGACTGCGCAACAACCTGCACCAGAGCCGGAAGACAAAGAGGAGCAAGCAGTTCCAGCGTCAGAAGAGCCTGTACCAGCAGCCCAGGAGAGTCAACCCTCTGCTGACAGTGAGCCTGCCATGCCTGCGGTAAGCCAAAGGACCCGCAGACAGCTGCCTGCCCTACCTGTACACCCAGCTGGCAGCTGTACCCCTAACGCTAGAGGGGAAAGCCGAGTCAGTCCACCACCAGACAGTGGGTTAAGGAGGTCAACCAGGAGCACAAAGGGACAGATACCCTCTCGCTGGAGAATATAGGGTGCACTAAAATTGTAAATAACCCTGTTGCCAAATGTTGAAATGTTTGCAAAGTTACATGCATGTTTGGTAATTCTGTGTTTCAGTCTCTTGCAGCTACCGTAAGGACTCACAGGTTATGCACTTTTTATAACCGGTACCTTTTATGGACTGCGTTCGGAGCCTAACCAAGGAATGAACTAAGACTGTAAGGACTTGGGGTAGGACAGACCCCCACCTGGTTAAGGCTCCCCGTTGTATTGGTGATATGGACACCCGGTCACAGACCACACTGTGACCTAAAGAACTCAATTTGTGAGTCACTTTCCTGATAATGTTTTATGGTTATGCATGTTATTCTTTATTTACTGTTTAGTCCCGGAGTACTAAATTTTACTAGGGGGGAATGTGTCACCCTGGCCTGGATGCCACAAAATGTAATAAAGCTGTGTCTGAGAGCAAGGAGGAGGTTCTCTAGTCAGGGGAACATTAGCATGCAGTACCTCCTGTCTCAGGCCAGTAGGGAAAGCAGGCTGCCCCTATAAAACCTGGTGCTGGGGGCAGGGTTAGTGAGAACTGGACAACCTGTCTTAGGACTGAGAGGTCCCAGAGCAGAGAGAGACAGCTGTATTGCACCTAAGAGGAAGTGTGGCAGGAGGAGAGCCACAAGCCAGAGACAAGAGGCGAAGTGAGCCTGCCTTGGCAGATAAAGCACTTAATTTACCAGACTTTGGTGTCTGAGGCAGGGAGGATTCCACATCCTACAGCAGATAACCAGTCCGCAGGGGACTGTATATTCCTTGGCCTAAGAAGCCTGAAGGCACTGCCACAACAGAAGGGACCAGGAAAGCCGTACCAGGCCGGGAGCAGAAAGGAACCCACGTTGCAGGCCATACCGGCGAGAGTACACGGAGAGCTCGGAAACGTGGGCTGTTACCCTATAAGGAGGAGATAGCCAGAAGGAGCGCAGAAAGCACGGTAGGCCTACACCCTCACCCTGACCAGGGCCAATCTCCCAATTGCTCTCAGACATCCAGGTCCCCTCCTAGCCGGGACTGTTTATGGGTCAGTTTACCTGTTTTAGTAAAGACCCTGGACTGCAACCTGTTGTCTGTGTGCTCCTTCGCGCCTCCAGCACTACCGGTACTGGGACTCTCACCACCATCACTCCCACCATCCATTATACTGCCCTGGGGCCGCACTCTTCCTGTGGGGAGTCACACTACCCTAGCTGCACACCTCATCAGCCCCAGCGGTCTGCATGCAGCGGCGGTTCCTAATAACCGCAATCCACGGGTGGCGTAGTCGGGCATAATCATCAGCGCATAAAGGACTACCACTGGCCTGACCACCCTGAGCCACGGAACCGGGTTGCCACTACTACTCCCACCATTTCCCTATTGCCCGGATCCGAGTGCCCCACGGCCCAGGGGGCGAGTCACGTACGGCATATATAGTGTGTGTGTGTGGTGCGTACGGCATATACAGTGTATATGTGTGGTGCGTATGGCGTATACAGTGTGTGTGTGTGGTGTGTACTGTGTATACAGTGTGTGTGTGTGTGTGGTGCGTATGGCGTATACAGTGTGTGTGCTGTCTTCTTCCCTCATGTGTTCTCTCGTTTGAGCTGTCTCCCCCATGTGTGGTCTCTCTTTCCTATGTGCACTCACCCTCCCCCTGTGTTAAAATGAAAGCAAAGTAGGTAAAGGTGACATTTTATTAACATGGAAAAATTGACAAAGGTGCTTTCATTTACATTCTATCCTCATAAGGACAAAAAGTACATATGGCGTATACAGTTTGTGTGTGTGTGTGGTTCGTACGTCGTATACAGTGTGTGTGTGTGTGGTGCATACGGTGTATACAGTGTGTGTGTGTGGTGCGTATGGCGTATACAGTGAGAGTGTGTGGTGCGTACGGCGTATACAGTGTGTGTGGTGCGTACGGCGTATACAGTGTGTGTGGTGCGTACGGCGTATACAGTGTGTGTATGTTGGTACGTATGGCGTATACAGTGTGTGTGTGTGGTGCATACGGCATATACAGTGTGTGTATGTTGGTACGTACTGCGTATACAGTGTTTGTGTTGCGCGTACGGTGCATACAGTGTGTGTGTGGTGCGTACGGCGTATACAGTGTGTGTGTGTGTGGTGCGTACGGCGTATACAGTGTGTGTGTGTGTGTGTGGTGCGTATGGCGTATACAGTGTGTGTGTGTGGTGTGTACTGTGTATACAGTGTGTGTGTGTGTGGTGCGTATGTCGTATACAGTGTGTGTGCTGTCTTCTTCCCTCATGTGTTCTCTCGTTTGAGCTGTCTCCCCCCTGTGTGGTCTCTCTTTCCTATGTGCACTCACCCTCCCCCTGTGTTAAAATGAAAGCAAAGTAGGTAAAGGTAACATTTTATTAACATGGAAAAATTGACAAAGTTGCTTTAATTTACATTCTATCCACATAAGGACAAAATGTACGCACGGCATATACAGAGTATGTGTGTGTGGTGCGTATGGCGTATACAGTGTGTGTGTGTACATGTGGTGCGTACGGCGTATACAGTGTGTGTGTGGTGCGTACGGCATATACATTGAGTTTGTGTGGTGCATATAGCGTATACAGTGTGTGTGGTGGTGCGTACGGAGTATACAGTGTGTGTGTTGCGCGTAAGGTGTATACCGTGTGTGTGTGTGGTGCGTACGGCGTATACAGTGTGTGTGTGTGTGGTGCGGACTGCATTTACAGTGTGTGTGTGTCGTGCTTACGGCGTATAAAGTGTGTGTATGGTGGTGCGCACGGCGTATACAGTGTGTGTGTTGCGCGTACAGTGTATACAGTGTGTGGGTGTGATGCGTACGGAGTATGTACACTGTGTTCCAAATTATTGCGCAAATAATATTTTCTCAGATTTTCCCAAATTACCTATATGAATTGTAGTCATTGTAATTTTCTAGTCAAATAACTATTAGAGTACAATTGAAAGGTTTTTGTACAAACTGCCTATGATAACAGTATATTTTTAAAAAAATAAAAAACTCAAACTGCACTCAAAATGCATGTTCCAAATTATTATGCACAGCAGAGTTTTCAACCTTTTCATTTCAATAAAGAGCAAAAAAATGGTCATTTTTGAAATTATAAGCATTAGCTGGTTATTACAAACTGAAATCAAACAGTTTTCAACTCAAAACTTTATTCTAGGTGATGTTACATTTACACATAGGACCCCTTGTTCGAAAGGAGCTTCTGAACTCTCTCATCCATTGAATTTGTCAGGTTTTGGATGGTTTCTGCTTCAATTGTTTTGCATGAGGACAGAATACCCTCCCAGAGCTGTTGCTTAGATGTGAACTGCCTCCCGCCATCATAGACACTCCTTTTGATGATGCTCCAAAGGTTCTCAACGGGGTTGAGGTCAGGGGAGCATGGGTGCCACACCATAAGTTTGTCCCCTTTTATGCCCATAGCAGCCAGAGATGCAGATGTGTTATGTGCAGCATGAGACGGGGCATTATCATGCATGAAAATGATCTTGCTGCGGAATGCACGGTTCTTCTTCTTGAACCATGGAAGGAAGTGCTGTTTGAAAAACTCAACATACATTATGGAGTTCATCTTTACCCCTTCAGGGATCCTAAAAGGGCCGTCAATCTCTCTCCCCATGATTCCAGCCCAAAACATTACTCCACCTCCTCCTTGTTAGCGCCGTAGCCGTGTTTGCATGGGGTGTCCATCAACCAGCCATCCTCCACTCCATCCATCTGGACCATCGAGATCATTTCATGCATGAAAATGCCTGAAAACTGTTACATAGTTACGTAGTTTATAAGGCCGAAAAAAGACAAGCGTCCATCCAGTTCAGCCTATTTCTTGTGCACTGCAGCTATTCCGCAGCGTTGATCCAGGGGAAGGCAAAAAAAAAAACCAAGCGGTATAGGCCAATTTACATCATTGAGGAAAAATTCACTTCCCGACACCAATCTGGCAGTCAGATTAAATCCCTGGATTAATTAACTATCACTAAGCATAAGATGTAATTTTATTGTTCTCAAGAAAGGCGTCCAGGTGTTTGATTTCAGTTTGTAATAATCTGCTAATGCTTATAATTTCAAAAATGACCATTTTTTTGTTCTTTATTAAAATGAAAAGGTTGAAAACTCTGCTGTGCATAATAATTTGGAACATGCATTTTGAGTGCAGTTTGAGTTTCTTATTTTTTTAAAAATATACTGTTATCATAGGCAGTTTGTACAAAAACCTTTCAATTGTACTCTAATAGTTATTTGACTGGAAAATTACAATGACTGCAATTCATATAGGTAATTTGGGAAAATCTGAGAAAATATTATTTGCATAATAATTTGGAACACAGTGTAGTGTGTGTGTGGTGCGTACAGCGTATACAGTGTGTGTGTGGTGCATACGGCGTAGGCAGTTTGTGTGTGTGTGTATGTGGTGCGTACGGAGTATACAGTGTGTGTGTGGTGCGTACGGAGTATACAGTGTGTGTATGGCATATACAGTGTGTGTGCTGTCTTCTTCCCTCATGTGTTCTCTCGTTTGAGCTGCCTCCCCCTGTGTGGTCTCTCTTTCCTATGTGCACTCACCTTTCCCCTGTGTTAAAATGAAAGCAAAGTAGGTAAAGGTAACATTTTATTAACATGTAAAAATTGACAAAGGTGCTTTCATTTACATTCTATCCTCATAAGGACAAAAAGTCCGTATGGCATATACAGTTTGTGTGTGTGTGTGTGTGTGTGTGGTTTTACGGCGTATACTGCGTGTGTGTGTGTGTGTGGTGCGTACGGCATATACAGTGTGTGTGTGTGGTGCATACGGCGTATACAGTGTGCGTGTTGCGAGTACTCTGTATACAGTGTATGTGTGTGGTGCGTACGGCGTATACAGTGTGTGTGTGTGTGTGGTGTGTACGGCATATACAGTGTGTGTGTGTTGTGCGTACGGCATATATACAGTGTGTGTGTGTGGTGCATACGGCGTATTCAGTGTGTGTGGTGCATACGGCGTATACAGTGTGTGTGTGTGGTGCGTACGGCATATACAGTGTGTGTGTGTGGTGCATACGGCGTATACAGTGTGTGTATGGTGGTGCGTATGGCGTATATGTGTCACCCTGGCCTGGATGCCACAAATATAATAAAGCTGTGTCTGAGAGCAAGGGGGAGGTTCTCTGGTCAGGGGAACATTAGCATGCAATGCCTCCTGTCACAGGCCAGTAGGGGAAGCAGGCTGCCCTCCAAAATCTGGAACTGGGGGCAGGGTTAGGGAGAACTGGACGACCTGTCTCTGGATAGAGAGTTGTCCCAGATCAGAGAGGGACAGTTGTATTGCACCCTAAGAGGAAGTGTGGCAGTAGGAGAGCCACAAGCCAGAGACAAGAGGCGAAGTGAGCCTGTCTTGGCAGACAAAGAACTCCATTTTACCAGACTTTGGTGTCTAAGGCTGTGAGGATTCCACGTCCTGCAGCAGATAACCAGTCCACAGAGGACTGTATGTTCTTTGGCCTGAGAAGCCCGGAGGCTCTGCCACAACAGAAGCGACCAGGAAAGCCGTACCAGGCCAGGAGTAGAAAGGAACCCACGTTGCAGGCCATACAGGCGAGAATACACGGTGAGCTCGGACCGTGGGCTGTTACCCTATCAGGAGGAGATAGCCAGAAGGAGCGCAGAGAGCACAGTAGGCCTACACCCTCACCCTGACCAGGGTCAATTTCCCAATTGCTCTCAGACATCCAGGTCCTCTCCTAGCCGGGACTGTTTGTGGGTCAGTTCACCTGTTCTAGTAAAGACCCTGGACTACAACCTGTTTTCTGCGTGCTCCTTGCTCCTCCAGCACTAACGGTACTGGGACGCCCTACACCATCACCCCCATCTTCCATTATACTGCCCTGGGGTCGCACTCTTCCCGTGGGGATTCACACTATCCCAGCTGCATACATCATCAGCCCGAGCGGTATGCCTTGCAGCGGCAGCTCCTAACAACTTATAAAGGGACTACCACTGGTCTGACCACCCTGAGCCACGGACCGGGTCGCCACTACTACCCCCATCGTTCCCCTATTGCCCGGATCCGATTGCCCCACGGTCCAGGGGGCGAATCCGCTTTGGCGTAGTCGGCAGGATTGAGACCAACCCGCCACAAACGGGTATTGCGTGCCTGAAAAAGACTGTACACGTACCTGAAGTTTCCCGCCATTTTCAGCTGTCTCCCGCCATCTTCCGTCGGTTCCCGCCATCTTCAGCCGTTTTCCCGCCATCGGACGCCATCTTCAGGATGCCGCGCGGGAAGAAGAGGGGCGTGGACGTCCAAACCGCGCGAGACCCGAAGCTCCGCCCCACGCACCGACGCTGCGCAAGGTCCTGGAAGGGAGAGAGAGTGACGCTGACGTCACCTGGACGCGACGCAAGGTCCTCGTCCAGAGCAGCACCAGCGGAGCCGTGGCCTACAGAAAAGGATTGTCGGAAGGTAGGCCACGCTTAACTAGGGGGGAGGAAGATGTCGGACACAGAGGCGCCCACTACCACCAGCGCAGCTGCAGCAGCGGTGATGCCCTTTTCCCTGCCCTACATCCCTGGAGCTGCCTGGCTGCCTAAGTACTCAGGGGAGCCCCATGCCCTAACTGACTTTAAGGAAAGGCTGTACAATTTGTTACAAGTCTACCCCCTGACAGAGGAACAGAAGGTTAGCATACTAACAGGGCAGTTAACTGGCGCAGCCCAAAGGGAGGTAAAGTCATGGCCCGCTGAGGAGAAAAGAACTGTGAAGGGTATTCTGGCCCGGCTGCGAGGTACCTTTGACACATGTACCTCCACTGAAATTAAAATGAGGTTCTATGGATGTAAGCAGCGGGCACAGGACAGCATCAGAGACTATGCCCCAAATTTGCAGGAAGCCTTGAGGGCCATCCAACAAGCTGACCCTGGCAGCGTGCAGGATACGGATAATCTACTAACAGAACAGTTTATAGAAGGTCTGCTGTCTAGCGCCCACAGGACCCTGCTGCGCCTCATGTTCTTTCAGAACCCTGATCTGACCTTTGCCCAATTTAAGGACAGGGCCATAAGGGTGCTCCGTGAATCCGCAACAAGTGGCGCTATAAACCCCCAGCGCCCTGCTCTCACCTACCACCAGGAGGCAGCGCCCTCCCCTATGGACTCTGTGGGGGCTGATGCACAGGCCCTGAACCAAGCCCCGTCGAAAGACCTGCACCACCAAGTCCAGGAGCTGACCAGGAGCGTCGTGGCATAGACCTGGACCGTCCAGGCGTTACAAGTGGACCCCTCAAGACCCATTGAGCTGGCTTCAAGTCCGGAGGATGTCCCGTGGCGTCGACAGAGGAGTATCCCGTCGTTCCGAGGGAGGCCCACAGACCGCTACGCAGAGGATGGACATCCCATTTGCCGTCGATGCAACCAGCCCAGACACATTTCCAGTTACTGTAATTTAAACGGGTCCAACCTGGGGCAGAGGGCCAACCCCCAGGCATAAGATCAACAGGCCCTTACAATTGGCGCAATAAGTACGTTGGAGGGCGCCCAGTTTTACCCGTGGTGCTGGACGGTATCCCCATGAGCGCCTTGCTGGATACTGGGTCGCAGGTAACCACTATCCTTTATGTACTTTTTAAGCAGTATTGGACTGATGCTGATATCACACGGTATCCAGACAGTAACTTGAGCATCATCGCCAGTAATCGCTTGCCCGTGCCGCAGATGGGGTTCAAGGAGATGACCATTAAAATTGGTAAAGTTGAACTACCGGCACAGGGAGTGATTATTGTGGACATTGACCGTCGTGAAAGTCACCCTAAAATAACTGTGGGTACTAACGTGATTGAAAATTGTCTTTCAGAGGTAATTATAATTCTACAACAGGTGGCGGTGAATGCTAGCTAAAGCCAACAGAGAGTCCTCAACAAGGAGATAAAAGCCCTGATGAGACGGCAGCAGGTAGAACTGTCTGGTGGTGAGATCGGTAGCGTAAGACTGAGTGACCCATTCCCCATTTCCATGCCTCCCAAAAGTGAAATGATGATCTGGTGTCAGACTGCAATCGGGTTGAGAGGTAGAGACTACCAAGCCATGGTAGAACCCGTGTACTCGGACAGCAGGCCCACCATTTTGACAGCTCGGGGGGTGGTTGATGTCCGTCATGGGAGGGTGCCCGTTCGCATTCTCAACATTCGGGAGAGAGAGGTACACTTACCCAGGTACGCTACACTTGCCAAACTGTTTGTTGTCGAACGCAAAGCTATCAGAGCCGTGGAGCCTTTGCCTCCATCTCCTCAGGGGGAGGGTAATGGCTCCCAGAAACAAAAGGAGGACTGGTGCCAGAAACTCCACGTGGGTGCTGACTCCACTCCCCTGCACCAAAAACAAGGAGTCTACTGGATGGTACAGGAGTACGAGAGAGTCTTTAGTAAGCACCCGCTAGACTTCGGCAGAGTAAAAGGGGTAGAACACCATATCCCCACAGGGAGCCACCCACCAATAAAAGAGAGACACAGACCTGTACCCCCTGCACATTATCAGAACGCCAAGGATATGCTGAGGGAAATGAAAGAAGCTGGGGTCATTAGAGATAGCTGTAGCCCCTGGGCAGCCCCCTTGGTTCTGGTAAAAAAGAAAGACGGCACCATGAGAATGTGCGTGGACTATAGACAAATCAACCGTATCACCCACAAAGACGCATATCCGTTGCCTAGAATAGAGGAGTCTTTAGCCGCACTAAAATCAGCTAACTTCTTTTCTACTTTGGACCTTACTAGCGGGTACTGGCAGGTTCCTGTGGCAGAGGCTGACAAGGAGAAGACCGCCTTCACCACCCCGATGGGACTGAGTGAGTTCAACTGTATGCCCTTCGGGCTCTGCAACGCACCAGGGACCTTCCAGAGGCTGATGGAATGCTGTCTAGGGCACCGAAACTTCGAGTCGGTCCTCCTTTACCTGGACGAAGTGATCGTCTATTCAAAGACTTACGAGGATCATCTAAAGCACCTGGCCGAGGTGTTCGAAGCCCTGGCAGGCTATGGCCTGAAGGTGAAACCATCGAAGTGTCACCTGCTGAAACCAAAGGTACAGTACCTAGGGCACGTGGTAAGTGCGGAAGGAGTGGCCCCCGACCCTGACAAGGTCACGGCAATCAACAGCTGGCCAAGCCCCTCGAACATCAAAGAAGTAAGGCAGTTCCTTGGGTTGGTAGACTAGTACCGAAGGTTCATCCCCGGGTTTACTAAGATGGCAGCTCCTATGCAGGACATCCTGATAGGACAGTCTAAGTCCAGAAGCCAAAAGCCACCCTTTAAGTGGGATAAACCGGAAGAAGAGTCCTTCCGCCAGTTGAAGATGGCCCTCACAGAGGATGAGATCCTGGCCTACCCTGATTATGGCCAGCCTTTTATTCTCCACACAGACGCCAGTAATGTGGGACTGGGAGCCGTACTGTCACAAAACCAACAGGGCAGAGAAAGGGTGATCGCGTACGCCAGCCGGAAGCTGAGGCCCACCGAGAGGAACCTGGAGAATTACAGCTCCTTCAAGCTAGAATTCTTGGCGATGGTGTGGGCCGTAACGGAACGCTTCAAGCATTACCTGGCCTCCGCAAAGTTCTCTGTGTACACGGACAACAACCCGTTAACACACCTAGACAGTGCAAGACTTGGTGCCCTGGAACAGCGGTGGATGGCCCATCTCTCCAATTATGACTTTGTGATCAAGTACCGGGCAGGCAAAACCAATGCCAACGCTGATGCCCTATCGAGAATGCCTCACTTACCTGAAGGTGACGAAGACCCAGAAGCACAGGAGGAAGTAGAACTCCCCGCATTTCACCGGTATGGAGCCGCTCAATACTCCCACCGGGAGAAGGAGGAAGATTTAACCACCGTTATGATCAATCCCCTACCTCACCACAGCTGGGCCGAGACCCAAGATAGTGACCCTGCAATCCGCCTGTTGAAAGATCTGCTGACCTAGGAAGATGCCCGCATAGATCCGGATGCTCCAGAGGAAGCCAAGCAGCTATGGAAAGAGAAGAGCAAGCTGTTCCTCTACGAAGGCAAGCTGTGCAGAAGGATTGTCAACCACCGGACACATGAGCTGACCTGGCAAATCGTGGTCCCAAGGCGGGATGCAGCTATGGTCCTGGGGGCTTACCATAACAGAGCGGGGCACTTCGGTTGGAAGAAACTGGAGTTCCTGCTAAGAGGACGGTTCTTTTGGGTCGGCATGAGAGGGGCTGTAGAAAAGTGGTGCAGAGACTGTGGCCCTTGTCACCTAAGGAGGAAGGACCGCACCAGCCAGAAGACACCCTTGAGGCCCATCGTCACCACGCAGCCTCTTGAGCTGGTAGCTCTGGACCACGTCAAATTGGCTCCAAGCCGGTCAGGATACATCTATGCCCTGACCATCGTGGACCACTATTCCCGTTTTCTAGTGGTGGTCCCGGTAAAAGACTTGACAGCCCAAACGGCGGCCAGAGCCTTCCAGCAATACTTCTGTCGTCCACACGGGTATCCGGAACAGGTCCTGACAGACCAGGGTCCAGCGTTCGAGGCTGAACTCTTCCAAGAGTTCTGTAACCTCTATGGCTGTAAGAAGATTCGGACAACGCCTTACCACCCACAAACCAACGGGATGTGTGAGAAAATGAACAATATAGTCATTGACCTCCTGAAGACGTTGCCCCTGGAGGAACGCAGCCTGTGGCCAGCAAAACTGCCGGACCTGATAGACCTATACAACCATATCCCGGTGAATGCTACAAACTGCACCCCGGCTTACCTGATGCGATCTAGACCAGGTAAGCTGCCCATAGACCTGGAGATGGGAGTCCTAACACCTGAGTACACCTCCCCGGATGCAGACTGGGATACGGAAAGGCAACTGAAGTACAAGAAGGTACAGGAGAGTGTGGAGAAGAGCCTTGCCCAGGTGAGAGGAGGCAAGAAAAACTCTTCAACCAACACGCCCCTGCTGGTCCCCTAGAACCTGGTGAGCAGGTCCTGAAGAGAAAGAGAAGGCTTCACAAGTTGGACGACCAGTGGTAAAGGGAACCCTACACCGTACTGCAGTCTGATCACGACAACTCGAAGGTGTGCGTGATTACCAAGGATGGAGGAGAAACCACTAGTACCGTCTCCAGAGACCACCTAAAAAGGTGCCCCGAGCAACTCCGTAGTGCAGAAGAGCATCAGAGTGACCTTGAACCCGCAGAGGACAAGGAAGAAATGATCAGCACCGTTCTCGGAGAGTTCTCTCAGTCCTGGACTCGAATAAACGATGCCATAGTGGTACCCGTCCTGCATTTCCTGCAACCGGCTCAGCAACAACCTGCACCAGAGCCGGAAGGTGAAGAAGAGAAAGCAGTTCCAGAGGCGGAAGAGCCTGTACCAGCAGCCCAGGAGAGTCAACCCTCTGCTGACAGTGAGCCTGCCATGCCTGCGGTAAGCCAAAGGACCCACAGACAGCTGCCTGCCCTACCTGTAAGTCCAGCTGGTAGCTGTACCCCTAATGCTAGTGGGGAAAGCCAGGTCGGTCCACCACCAGACAGTGGGTTACGCAGGTCAACCAGGAGCACAAAGGGGCAGATACCCGCTCGCTGGAGAATATAGGGTGCACTAAAATTGTAAATAACGCTGTTGCCAAATGTTGAAATGTTTGCCAAGTTACCTGCATGATTATTAATAGTGTATTTCAGTTTCTTGCAGTTACCGCACGGACTCAAAGGTTATGGACTTTTAATAACCGGGACGTTGTATGGACTGCGTTCGGAGTCTGACCAAGGAATGAACTAAGACTGTAAAGGACTTGGGGTAGAACAGACCCCCACCTGGTTAAGGCTCCCCGTTGTATTGGTGATATGGACACCCGGTCACAGACCACACTGTGACCTTAAGAACTCAATCTGTGCGTCACTTTCCTGATAATGTTTTATGGTCATGCATATTGTCTTTGTTTATTGTTTAGTCCCGGAGTACTAAATTTTACTAGGGGGGAATGTGGATGCCACAAATATAATAAAGCTGTATCTGAGAGCAAGGGGGAGGTTCTCTGGTCAGGGGAACATTAGCATGCAATACCTCCTGTCACAGGCCAGTATGGGGAGCAGGCTGCCCTCTAAAAGCAGGAACTGGGGGCAGGGTTAGGGAGAACTGGATGACCTGTCTCTGGATAGAAAGTTGTCCCAGAGCAGAGAGGGACAGTTGTATTGCACCCTAAGAGGAAGTGTGGCAGTAGGAGAGCCACAAGCCAGAGACAAGAGGCGAAGTGAGCCTGTTTTGGCAGACAAAGAACTCCATTTTACCAGACTTTGGTGTCTAAGGCTGTGAGGATTCCACGTCCTGCAGCAGATAACCAGTCCGCAGGGGACTGTATGTTCCTTGGCCTGAGAAGCCCGGAGGCTCTGCCACAACAGAAGGGACCAGCAACGCCGTACCAGGCCGGGAGTAGAAAGGGACCCATGTTACAGGCCATACAGGCGAGAATACACGGTGAGCTCGGACCGTGGGCTGTTACCCTATCAGAGGAGATAGCCAGATGGAGTGCAGAGAGCACAGTAGGCCTACACCCTCACCCTGACCAGGGCCAATTTCCCAATTGCTCTCAGACATCCAGGTCCCCTCCTAGCCGGGACTGTTTGTGGGTCAGTTCACCTGTTCTAGTAAAGACCCTGGACTGCAACCTGTTGCACTAATGGTACTGGGACGCCCTACACCATCACCCCCATCTTCCATTATACTGCCCTGGGGCCGCACTCTTCCCGTGGGGAGTCACACTATCCCAGCTGCATACATCATTAGCCCCAGCGGTCTGCCTTGCAGCGGCGGTTCCTAATAACCGCAATCCACGGGTGGCGTAGTTGGACATCACTTAAAACTTATAAAGGGACTACCACTGGTCTGACCACCCTGAGCCACGGACCGGGTCGCCACTACTACCCCCATCGTTTCCCTATTGCCCGGATCCGAGTGGCCCACGGCCCAGGGGGCGAGTCATATACAGTGTGTGTGTTGCGCGTACTGTGTATACAGTTTGTGTATGTGGTGCGTACGACGTATACAGTGTGTGTGTGTGTGTGGTGTGTACGACATATACAGTGTGTGTGTGTGGTGCGTACGGCATATATAGAGTGTGTTTGTGGTGCGTACGGCGTATAGAGTGTGCGTGTGTGGTGCGTACTGCGTATACAGTGTGTGTTTGGCGCATACAGTGTGTGTGTGTGTGCTGTCTTCTTCCCTCATGTGTTCTCTCGTTTGAGCTGTCTCCCCCCTGTATGGTCTCTCTTTCCTATGTGCACTCACCCTCCCCCTGTGTTAAAATGAAAGCAAAGTAGGTAAAGTTAACATTTTATTAACATGAAAAAATTGACAAAGGTGCTTTAATTTACATTCTATCCACATAAGGACAAAACGTACGAACGGCGTATACAGAGTGTGTGTGTGTGTGGTGTGTACGGCGTATACAGTGTGTGTGTGTGTGGTGCGTACGGTGTATACAGTGTGTGTGTGGTGCGTACAGCATATACAGTGAGTGTGTGGTGCATGCGGTGTATACAGTGTGTGTGTGGTGGTGCGTACGGCGTATTCAGTGTGTGTGTTGCTCGTAAGGTGAATACAATGTGTGAATGTGTTGCATTCGGCGTTTACATTGTGTGTGTGTGTGGTGCGTACGGCATATACTGTGTGTGTGTGTGTGTGGTGTGTACGGCATATACTGTGTGTGTGTGTGGTGCGTACGGCATATACTGTGTGTGTGTGTGGTGCGTACGGCGTATACAGTGTGTGTGTCGTGCGTACGGCATATACAGTGTGTGTGTGTGTGTTGCGTCTACAGTGTGTGTGTGGTGCATATGGCATATACAGTGTGTGTGTGTGGTACATACAGCATATACAATGTGTGTGTGTGTGGTGCGTACGGCGTATAGTTTGTGTGTGTGTGGTGCATACGGCGTATACAGTGTATGTGTGGTGCATATACAGTGTGTGTGTGTGTTACATACGGCGTATATAGTGTGTGAGTGTGTGGTGCGTATGGCGTATACAGTTTGTGTGTGTGTGTGGTGCGTACGGCGAATACAGTGTGTGTGGTGTGTGCGGTGTATACAGTGTGTGTTTGTGTGTGTATGTGGTGCGTACCGCTTATGCAGTGTGTGTGTGTGGTGCGTACGGTGTATACCGTGTGTGTGTGGTGCGTACGGTGTATACAGTGTGTGTGTGTGGTGCGTAACGCATATACAGTGTGTGTGTGTGGTGCGTACTGCGTATACAGTGTGTGTGTGTGTACGCCGTATACAGTGTGTGTGTGGTGCGTACAGCGTATACAGTGTGTGTGTGTGGTGCGTACGGCGTATACAGTGTGTGTGTGTGTGGTGCATATACAGTGTGTGTGTGTGTGTGGTACATATGGCGTATACAGTGTGTGTGTGTGTGGTGCGTACTGCGTATACAGTGTGTGTGTGTGTGGTGCGTACGGCGTATACAGTGTGTGTGTGTGGTGTGTACGCCGTATACAGTGTGTGTGTGGTGCGTACAGCGTATACAGTGTGTGTGTGGTGCGTACTGCGTATACAGTGTGTGTGTGGTGCGTACAGCGTATACAGTGTGTGTGTGGTGCGTACTGCGTATACAGTGTGTGTGTGGTGTGTACAGCGTATACAGTGTGTGTGTGTGTGTGTGTGTGGTACATATGGCGTATACAGTGTGTGTGTGTGTGGTGCGTACGGCGTATACAGTGTGTGTGTGGTGTGTACGCCGTATACAGTGTGTGTGTGGTGCGTACTGCGTATACAGTGTGTGTGTGTGTGTGGTGCGTACGACGTATACAGTGTGTGTGTGGTGCGTACTGCGTATACAGTGTGTGTGTGTGGTGCGTACGGCGTATACAGTGTGTGTGTGGTGCGTACTGCGTATACAGTGTGTGTGTGTGTGTGGTGCGTACGACGTATACAGTGTGTGTGTGGTGCGTACTGCGTATACAGTGTGTGTGTGTGGTGTGTACGCCGTATACAGTGTGTGTGTGGTGCGTACAGCGTATACAGTGTGTGTGTGTGGTGCGTACGGCGTATACAGTGTGTGTGTGTGGTTCATATACAGTGTGTGTGTGTGGTACATATGGCGTATATAGTGTGTGTGTGTGTGGTGCGTACGGCGTATACAGTTTGTGTGTGTGTGTGTATGTGTGTAAGAGGGTGTATAGAGATATGTGTGTTGGTGATGACCGTTAGTGGAGGCCACACCTGTAAAGATGACATCTGACCACTAGATGTCAGTGACACTCATTGTTGATCTAAATTTTATTAAGTGTTAACAAAACAATACTTGAATAATTTTATGAATGCTGCGATGCAAATAATAGACAAACTGTGCAGTGAAAATGAAATTTTGCAGCTTGAGTTATAAAATACTTTCATTGCATCATTGCTCTGCCACTCAAGCTGAGGATGGATAAAGTTTGTTTGGTGGAGAGGGGTTGGGTTGCCAGGGAGACGGAGCTGGATGTGACACGTGTGGTGTGGGAGCTCCTGGTGGATGAGAAAAAAAGGAAGGTCCGGAGTAGGCGAACCTGGTTCCCCCTTGGAGTGCAGAACTTTCATGCTCATTTGATTGGTGACGTCTGGGACAATAATCCTCTATTTCTGTTCGGTGAAGAGCGCGGGGCAGTGCCACAGTGGGATAACATTGAAAAGAGCCGGCCATCTTGTGAAGTATGACACGGCTCCCGCGGACGGTAAAGCACCCTATGAAGTACCTCATGTTCTTCTTCATATTTTTAATTCTCCCTGGTTCAACAAGTAAGTTAGGGTCAGCTAGGTGTTGAGACCAATCTAAATGACTAGTCTCTATGGGACGGTGTCAATGAGGCACGGACTGTGTTCATCTTGTCAACGACTGTTGACAGCGCGGTGCGAAGTTCAGAAAGGCCGCAGTCCATGGTGAAGCTCCCAAGGCACCCACCTGTCTGGATTGAATTTCCCGCAGAACATGCTAATCTAATGAATTTGCTATCGTCTGTGTTCTTGTAAACGGGAATTGAATATGATTGTTTATTTTATGTTATTCTTGTTAGGTGAACTTGGGTTGTAATACGCCTAGCTGTCCAGCTGAGTTTGGTCACATTGGGATCCCAGAAAGTTTATTGATTGGGAATAGTATTAAGATTGTTAACCAGGAGAAAAGACACATATTACGGCTTCCCCTTAGGAACTAGCCCTGTTTAAGTCCAGACACATTTAGGGGAGAGGGGTGGCATTATTGGCCCAAGGGAAGATATCCTGGGACCAGGGATATGTGGCTGTTCTCCTGGTAAGCAAAATAAAACACAATTCTTTTGTACGAGTTGTTGGATTAAAAATGTTACTGTTTATTTTATTCACTTTTCTTCCCCATACAAACAGGGGCAAGTATTGTTACAATAAATTTTGTTATTGTTTTACCACCATTTTTTTTTGTTTTGAAGCTCATCTGTCCTGTCAGTGGCATCACTGTATCAAAATGGAATCTTACCTCCGCCGTTAGTAGTCGGAGCCTTTTACATGTGTGTGGTGCGTATACAGTGTGTGAGTGTGTGGTACATACGGTGTATACAGTGTGTGTGGTGCGTACGGCGTATACAGTTTGTGTGTGTGTGTGGGGCGTAAGGCGTATACAATGTGTGTGTGGTGCGTACGGCGTATACAGTTTGTGTGTGTGTGTAGTGCGTATGGCGTATACAGTGTGTGTGTGTGGTGAATACGGGGTATGCAGTGTGTGTGTGGTGCGTATGGCGTATACAGTTTGTGTGTGTGGTGAATACGGCGTATGCAATGTGTGTGTGGTGCGTACTGCGTATACAGTTTGTGTGTGTGTGTGGTGGGCACGGCATATACAGTGTGTGTGTGGTACGTACGACGTATACAGTTTGTGTGTGTGTGTGGGGCGTATGGCGTATACAGTGTGTGTGTGTGGTGCATACGGCGTATGCAGTGTGTGTGTGTGTGTGTGTATGTGGTGCGTATGGCGTATACAGTGTGTGTTTGTGTGTGTGGTGCGACGGTGTTCCACTGGTGGTTTCCATATTGAGACACCCATCACTTGGGTGTCTCAATATGGTGGTCGGCAAACTTCTGTCGCTTGGAATTCTGGGATCCGGACACATCTGGACGGAACAGGATGTGAAGACATTACAGGGTAATTATATTAATAGATTGTTTTTAAAGACAGAGGAAAAGTCATTCTAGAGTAAATGATGTCGATTGAAAGAAGTCTATTCTCTTTTTTAATGGATTTAAGTTCATATTTCAGAGATGTCCTTTTTTCCATCATAGATTGTGTTCGGCCGGGGGATTAATGATTTCAATTATCTGATGAACTATCTTACAACTGAATTGTAGCCACATTTCTCTATGGTTACGAAAGATACAATGATATCTGTGTACACACTTATACAGAGTGATGTTCTTTGATAAACGGTAGGCAAAACGTTCTCCCTCTTATTAAACCTACTGCATATATACGTATTGATTAAGAAAAGTGCAAGTTACATGAGAAATAGGGGTAATTTCATTGCTTCTCTAATCTTGTTGGCCTTATTTAGCTGCAATCTCTGATATAGTTATAATATAAATTACATTATTATCGTCTCAGCACCTATGCGTACTCATCTGTTTAAGATGTTACACTGCCTGACATGAGAAATGCTAATCTTTCCCCAGCTTCCTCCAAGATTAATATCTAATACTTTGATTCTCAGTTGCTTGTATGTTAAAGGTTAAAGCTTGCATTTAAGTAATTTGCTCTCTACCACCAGTGTTTTTTTTCTTAGGCAAGGTTTATGCTTTCATTATATTATATTACTTTCTCATTATTAGAGATGAGCGGTGTTCGACTCGAACTGTTCGCCAATCTCAAATTCGATCTGTTTTGGGCGGTGTTCGAGCCGTTCGCCGAACACGAACAATTTGAAAAAAATTCGGCTGTTCGAGGTTATGTTCGATAACTGTTCGTGCACCAAAATCATAACTGGATTTTTTCTCAGTAATGATGAAAATTAATGTTAATACGCAGTTTGAGTGTACAGCGGGGCGGGGGGAGGGGCAGGGGATGGATCTCTGCAGAAATAATGAAGATCTCCATTTTTTTTTCTCTTTCCCGCATTTACAGTGGGGAGGTGCAATCTGTCAGCCTATCAGCAGCGCACACACGGAGCGAACTGCTTTTTTTCACACAAGCAAGGGCATGTGTCATTGGCAGTGTATGTCACATGTCCTTGCCCTATAAGACCCAGCCATTTTCCCCGTCACAACCATTTTCTCACTGCTGCAGCTGCGTGTTAGACGGCACCGCTGTTGCAGTGTGCGCTATACTTTGTTAATTTCAAGCCAATTTTCGCACACATCTACAGATTGCTTGGGAGTAGGGAATAGTTGTGATTGCAGTCCTTTTAAGGACTAGGTTACATCATTTCCTACGACTTTTATCATGCAGGTCTGTGCTCTTAAATAGATAGGTTGGGAGTAAAGACTAATTGTAATTACAGTCCTTTTCAGGGCTAGGTTACATTAGTTCCTATCACTTTTATCAGGCAGGTCTGTGCTCTTAAATAGATAGGTTGGTAGTAAAGACTAATTGTAATTGGAGTCCTTTTGAGGGCTAGGTTACATCAGTTTCTATAACTTTTTGCCAGGCAGGTCTGTGCCAGTGCTGTGCAAGTTTTTTTCACAGCATTTGGCTAAATCTAGCAAAGGAAATCCTCTTTGTCCTCTTGCAGTGTGTGTTAGTCAGTGGAGAAGCCTATCTGTGTTGCAAGCTACACCACCTGTGTATAGAATACAATTTTTTTTACTGCACCTTGTGAAGTAAAACATTTTGGGCATAGCATCATTCTATCAGTCCATCTATACTAACCTCCACCAGGTTGCAAATTCAATATAATTTTTTTCTGCATCTAGCTCTGAAAAAATATTTCGGCTTGTAGCAGTGTGTGGGACTTGTTCTATTAGTCCATCTATACTAACCTCCACCAGGTTGCAAATTCAATATAATTTTTTTCTGCATCTAGCTCTGAAAAAATATTTCGCCTTGTAGCAGTGTGTGGGACTTGTTCTATTAGTCCATCTATACTAACCTCCACCAGGTTGCAAATTCAATATAATTTTTATCTGCATCTAACCCAGCCAATACTTTTGGGCTAATACCTCAGTTAGGCCACTCAGCTCTTCTCGGTTCCCATCCATTGTTTTTTGTGCAAACATCTCCAGAGTTGTGAATTAGTTAACCAAAAAAATGAGTGGATAAAGGCCTGCTGCTGGTGGAAAGGGTAATAGGCGTGTTGGGAAGGGAAAAAAAGGTTGTGTCCGCGGGTTAGGTGTTAAAGCAACAGTAACATCTGCAGAAGAAAGACCATCTTCCAGACAAACTAAGATGTCTGCTTCTTTTAAAGCACAATGTGATAAGATCCCTTTCTTACGGCCACGCCAATCGCTACAAATTCCAGTTGAGGCACAAAAACAGCAGGTGCTTCAATGGATATCAAGTGCTCCTTTAAGTGGGCTCTCCTCCACCTCAACTTCAACATCACAAATACTCCAGTCCTCAGAGGTGTCACCCCAATCGCACTTGCTTCCTCACAGCTCCCAAGTCTCCAGCTGCCCGTCTGAGTATGGGGTAGAACAGATGGCTGAGTCTGCAGAGCTGTTTACTCATACTATAGCCTGGGAATCAGAGGTCGGCTCCAGAGTTTCTGTAAATCCAGACGAGGAAATGATCTGCACTGATGCCCAGAATCTTTATGAGTCGGATCCAGGAGCAGACGCAGAAGGTTCTGACCATAATGTAGACCCTCGTTCCCAAACTGTAACTCCTGTTGGTGGAGACAATGAGGAAGACGATGATGAGACTCAAATACCTGATTGGAGCGACAACTTTAGTTTTTTGTCAGGGCAGGAAGAGGTTGGCTCTGAGGACGACGGGTGTGATAACACACAGGGTGATGATGACGAGGTTGGAGATCCCACTTACTGTCAACCCACAGTCAGCCAAGAGATGAGGTCAGCAGAGGAGGTAGAGGAGGATGCTAGTGATGACGAGGTCAGGTTGCGCCTTCCTGGACAGAGACGTAGTACTGGAAGCACGTCAACAACTGCATCCTCAAACACAACTCTGCCTCTGACCACAAGTCGTGGTGGCTCTTCAGGTCGCATGGGTGCCAAGCCTTGCATAGCCTGGGCATTTTTTCAGATCGATAAAGATGACCCAACTCGTGTTATCTGTAACATTTGTCAGCAAAAGCTAAGTAGAGGCCAAAAAATACATAGTTTGAGTTCTTCATGCATGAACCGGCACATGGATATGAAGCATAAGTTGCAGTGGGAAGCTCACTGTTACAATGCGGCCTAGCCGGCCGGGCCAACCACCGTCTGCCACATCTTGTGCATCCGCGGCCTCTTCATCCTCTGTGACTGGGGGACAGCAGTCACACCTGTTTTGGGATGCAGACCTGCCACCTCTTTACCCGCAACAGCCAGCGTGATTGGCAGGTCATCATTTTCTTTGGAGGTGGAAACACCAGCTGGTGTTCAGCGCTGTCCGACATTGATAGCACCACCTTTGGATCAAGGCAGCCTAACATATCCGCCTGTATCTTCCTCACAGACCGGCAGTTTGCCAGGGACACTCTTCTCAACCCCGTCTTAGCACAACAGCCAGCCCTCGGTCCCTCAGATGTGGACAAGTAAAAGACCATTTCCTCCTAGCCATGAGAAAGCTAAGAGGTTGAATTTCACCATCTGCAAGCTCTTGGCTACAGAAATGTTGCCTTTCTGCCCGGTGGACACAGAGGATTTTCGAGACCTTATGTTCGTCGCAGTGCCCCAGTATCAGATGCCCAGTCGGCACTACTTCTCAAAGAAAGGTGTGCCTGCGCTCCACCAGCATGTCGCACACAACATCACCGCTTCTTTGAGAAACTCTGTGTGTTACAGGGTGCATTTCACCACAGACACTTGGACGAGTAGGCATGGACAGGGGCGTTACATGTCGCTGACTGGGCACTCGGTAACTATGGTGACAGCAGGACAAGGGGCTGCTGTCCAAGTCTTGCTGTCCCCACGAGTTGTGCGTCAATCCTTTTTATCTCAAAGTTCCTCCACTGCTTCTGCCTCCTCAACCTCCTCTCGGTCCTCCACCTGCACCCAAAGCCTGTCTGGTCATGCCACAAGCTTTCTAACTGCGCAGAAGGGATCCTGCACACTTCCTTACTATGCTGGCAGTAGGGCTCAACGTCATCAGGAGGTTTTTACTTTGAAATGTCTGGGAAATGTGAGTCACACAGCTGAGGAGTTGTGGTCAGCTCTGGAGAACCAATTTCATGAATGGTTGTCTCCACTGGACCTGAAACCAGGGAAGGCCGTGTGCGACAATGCTGCAAACCTGGGTGCGGCCCTTCGCCGGGGCAATGTCACACACGTGCCTTGTATGGCTCACGTGCTGAACCTGGTTGTGCAGCAATTTTTAGCCCACTATCCCGGACTAGATGGCCTTCTGCAGTGGGCATGGTCACTGTGTGCTCACTTCCGCCGTTCACATCCTGCAGCTCAGCGACTTACATCTCTACAGAAGTCGTTGGGCCTGCCACTTCACCGGCTAAAATGCAATGTGCCTACCCGGTGGAATTCAACTCTGCACATGTTGCTGCGACTGTGGCAGTACCGACAAGCCCTGGTGCAATACGTTGTGACGTATAGCCTGGGCCAACGAGATCCAGAGGTGGGGCAAATCACGCTGGAGGAGTGGTCTCAGATCAGGGAACTATGCACCCTTCTGCACAGTTTTTAAATGGCGACGAAGATGTTTAGTGCTGACGATGCCATTATCAGCATGACTATTCCGGTGATTTACATGCTGGAGCACATGTTAAACAGAATTCGGAGTCAGGTGGTGGCACAAGAGGAGGTGGAGGAAGTGGAGGAGGAGGAGGAGTTGTATGCGGTAGGGCTAACATCAGCAAGGTCCAGACGGTCGGCAGCACCAAGGCGGCAGGCATGTGAGGGTGGGGGAGATGGTTTTACCAGGGCGCATGGTAGCAGCCAAACTAGTGAGGAAGGTGCAGGAGCCCAGGAAGAAGTGGAGGATGAACTGATGGAAGACTCATCAGATGAGGGAGACCTTGATCACATTTCTGTTGTGCGAGGTTGGAGGGAGAGGGCAGAGGAAGGAAGCATGATTGTTACCTCGCCACCAACACAACAGGGACATGGTGCTCCTGGATGCAGAAAACACATGAGTGCCTTCTTGCTGCACTACCTGCAACATGACCCTCGAATTGTGAGAATTAGAAATAATCCTGACTACTGGGTTGCCACACTGTTAGATCCCCGGTACAAAAGTAAATTTGCAGAAATTATTCCTGCCATAGGAAGAGATGCACGCATGCAGGAGTATCAGCAGAGACTGTTGCAGAATCTTACATGTGCTTTTCCCCAAAACACTAGTGGTGCACGTAGTGAATCTCACAATTGAAACTTGCCAACCGTGGGACCGTCAAGTGTTCAGCACTCAAAACGTAACAGAAACACAGTATCTGCTGGTAACATCAATTTTGCGGAATCATTTCACCACTTTTTTAGCCCATTCTTTGCAAGGCCACAGGAGACAAGAAGTCTGACATATAGTCAACGCCTAGAGACGATGGTACAGGAGTATCTCCAAGTAAACATTGAAGCCATGACTGTGTCACTGGACCCTTGCTCTTTTTTGGCTTCCAATCTGGATAAATGGCCGGAGCTCGCCACTTACGCCTTGGAGATCTTGTCATGCCCCGCAGCCAGCTTTCTGTCTGAACGTGTGTTCAGCGCTGCTGGTGGTGTGCTGACAGATAAGCGCACGCGGCTCTCCACTGAAAATGTAGACAGACTCACGTTCATAAAGATGAACAAATCATGGATCCGAAACGACTTTTCTACCCCTGTGTCATCCTGGGGAGAGTAAAAGCTTGATGATTTGTTAAAATCACCTCACCAACCATTTTAAGCTTTCAAATTACTAATCATGTTTATCTGTATCTTGGCTGGAAAATAATTTGGGCCTTGTAGCAGTGTGCAGTACTGATTCTATTAGGCCATCTATACTAAACTCCACCAGATTTAAAATTACTAATCATGTTTATCTGTATCTTGGCTGGAAAATAATTTGGGCCTTGTAGCAGTGTGCAGTACTGATTCTATTAGGCCATCTATACTAAACTCCACCAGATTTAAAATTGCTAATCATGTTTTTCTGTATCTTGGCAAGGAAATAATTTGGGATTTGTAGCAGTTTGCAGTACTGATTCTATTAGGCCATCTATACTAAGCTCCACCAGCTTTCAAATTAATAATAATTTTTAGCTGCATCTAGCACGGAAAATAATTTTGTCAGAATTCTAAGTAATCCTGGCTACTGGGTTGCCACACTCTTAGATCCCCCACACTCTTCGATCAACCTTTTCATTTTAATAACGAACAAAAAAATGGTCATTTTTGAAATTATAAGCATTAGCAGGTTATTACAAACTGAAATCAAACAGTTTTCAACTCAAAACTTTATTCTAGGTGATGTTACATTTGCACATAGGACCCCTTGTTCGAAAGGAGCTTCTGAACTCTCTCGTCCATTGAATTTGTCAGGTTTTGGATGGTTTCTGCTTCAATTGTTTTGCATGAGGACAGAATACCCTGCCAGAGCTGTTGCTTAGATGTGAACTGCCTCCCGCCATCATAGAAACTCCTTTTGATGATGCTCCAGAGGTTCTCAATGGGGTTGAGGTCAGGGGAGTATGGGGGTCACACCATAAGTTTGCCCCCTTTTATGCCCATAGCAGCCAGAGATGCAGATGTGTTATGTGCAGCATGAGACGGTGCATTATCATGCATGAAAATGATCTTGAAGCGGAATACACAGTTCTTCTTCTTGAACCATGGCAGGAAGTGCTGTTTGAGAAACTCCCCATACATTATGGGGTTCATCTTTACCCCTTCAGGGATCCTAAAGGGGCCGACAATCTCTCTCCCCACGATTTCAGCCCAAAACATTACTCCACTTCCTCCTTGTTGGCACCGTAGCCGTGTTTGCGTGGGGTGTCCATCAACCAGCCATCCTCCACTCCATCCATCTGGACCATTGGGCATTGCACGGCACTCATCGGTGAACAAAACAGTTTTGAAGTCAGTCTTCATGTTTTGTTTGGCCCACTGGAGCCATTTCTGCTTGTGTACAGTGGATAGAGGAGGTCGACAGGATGGCTTACGCACAGCTGCAAACCTCTGAAGGACCCTGCATCTTGCTGTTCGGGGGACGTTGGAGGCACCAGCTGCTTCAAAAACTTGTCTGCCGCTATGACAAGGCTTTTTTGCCGCTGCTCTTTTAACCTGACATAATTGCCTGTAGGAAAGAGTCCTCAATTTTCCCTTATCAGCACGCACATGTGTGTACTGTGAATCAGCTACATACTTCTTAATTGTGCGATGATCAGGATGAAGTGTCTTGGCAATGTTGATTGTAGTCATGCCTTGACCTAAACACTCCACAATTTGTTGATTCTCAGCAGCCGACACATCCTTTTTCTTTCCCATTTTGGCAGAAAATGTAGGCTGCTTAATAATGTGGGACAGCCTTCTTAAGTAGTCTTGCCTTTCATTGGACACACCTGCCAAACTAATTAGCACAGGTGTCTGCAATTGCTTACAGTGATATAAAGAGCCCTGACACACATCACCATTAGTGTTGAGCGAGCACTAAAATGCTCGGGTGCTCGAAGCTCGGGCCGAGCTCGCCGTGATACTCGGGTGCTCGACCTGAGCAATGAGCCCAATGTTAGTCTATGAGAGACTCGAGCATTTTTGCGGTGGCACCCCCGGCAGTCTTTTAAAAGCCTAACAAGTGCCCAAAACGATAGTGACAGTGCCCAAATGACATGGGGACAGCATGGGGATCGCCCCAGGAAGCATTTATGACCCCCAGGTCACTGCTGTCAACAACGTGGTCAGAGGTATTAAGCGACTATTACAAGCTCACAATAAAACGTTCAAAAACGAAAGTGAAACTTTTTTCCTGTGAAATATGTTAAGGAACATCCTTTCCAGGGTAAAGACTTGTGTATAAGTTAAAATAAATGACCAAAAACAAAAATACTCCTCCACACCTTCGTCTATGTTCACAAGTAGCATTTTTTATGCGTTTTTGCACTTTTGTATTGCTTTCAACTATGACAAATGCATTCACCGTGAAATGTCATTTTAACATTTTACAACCTTATCTGGCCATGTGCTGTGTGACACATGCATAAAGAGCTGAAAAGACAAGGGAACAGCATGGGGAAGACCCCTGGAAGCATCTCTGACTCCCAGGTCACTGTCTAAAAGTGTGCCAATCATAAGTGATCCTTACCGCATCAGAAGATGCAGACTTGCAACTATCCCCATGCAAGTTCTAGTCCCAGGGCAGTGTTCAATTGTAACTCCCCCATTCCTTGCAATACAAGCTCAAGTATGCAGCCTGCCAACCACCCACCCCCCCGGCTGCAATACCATACTGCTTGCTTGCTTGAACTTGAAATTGAGCCTTTTAGGCATGTGGAGGCGGAATCTGGCCACCACGTCATGGCTGTGTTGGCGGCCTGGAATCCATACTCAGTCCCCAGCCGCCCGGCGGCCGGGTGTCCATACTCGGTCCCTAGCCGCCCCTATTTCTCCTTGCAACATCCCCCCACACACTTTTCTTAGCCCGGCCTGCTTTAGGCAGCATTGGATGAGCCCACCAGAGAACCAGACTCCTCTGGAGGGCCCTGACTTCTCCATCGGTGGAGTTGAGAGTGCCAAGGTGAGGAGCATGATGATGATGACAGAAGTTAGCATCTGCTATGTTTTCTTTTAATGCAAGTGTAAGTGTGCAGCCTGCCACCCACCCACCCCCAGACTGCAATTCCATACTGCTAGCTTGCACTTGAAATGGGGCCTTTTAGTTTGGAGGAGGCCGAAGCCGGCAACTACCTCATGGCTGCTTCGGCAGTGAGGTATCCATACTCAGTCCCCAGCTGCCCATATTTGTCCTGGTGTGCCTTATACATAAGATTAAGCGCGTATACAAAAACATTACCTGTGCCCTCCCCAGTGCATTTAATGGGAAGGAGAGCCTATTCCGCTGTAGTGTGTGCATGCCAAACCCCTGTTCATGGTACATGCGAAGATGCCTCCCACCTTGCACCTGTCATTGCAGACTTGCAACTATCCCCATTCAAGTCCTTGTCCCAGGGCAGTGTTCAATTGTACCTCTCCCATTCCTTGCAATGCAAGCGCAAGTATGCAGCCTGCCACCCACCCACCCCCAGGCTGCAATACCATACTGCTTGCTTGCTTGCACTTTAAATTGGGCCTTTTAGGCATGTGGAGGCGGAATCTGGCCACCACGCTATGGCTGTGTCGGCGGCCTGGTATCCATACTCAGTCCCCAGCCGCCTGGTGGCCGGGTGGCCCCGCTTGCTCCCCAGCATCCAGGGGGTGGCCGGGTGTCCATACTCGGTCCCCAGCCACCCCTATTTGTCCCGGTAACCTTTCCCTCATTTTTCTTAGCCTGGCCTGCTTTAGGGCAGCATTGGCCGAGCCCACCGGACTATCACACTCCTCCGGTGGGCCCTGGCTTCTCCATCAGGGGAGTTGAGTGTGCCAAGGTGAGGAGCATGATGAGGATGATAGAAGTTAGCATCTGCTTTGTTATGTTGTAATGCAAGCGCATGTATGTAGTAGCGGCTAGGCCTGAGGTGGTCAGCGTTTTGGCGCATATCCTACCTCCTCTGAGGATTGCTGGATGTTTTCCAGCTACTATACAAGTTCTATGACTCCCGTTAAAACAAAGCTTCAGGTGATAAATGATGGATGAGGTTGTGGCAAAGGAGAAAGAGCAGGAGGAACAGGGACCATTTACATCAATATCAGACCAGTCAACCAGATATGTCTTGTAGGATATGTTTCTGTAACAAAAGGAGCGGTTCGGCTACACAGTTATAGGGCATACAGTGAGTGCAATGCCTACCAAAAATTTCGAGCCACTCCAATGCCCCTTGGAAATGACATGGAGGTCAGAGGGTGTTAACTAAACCTTTTTTTCCATTTATAGCAACTGGGTCTCCCGTGAACTGTTGGCCTAAGCAGTGAATGGAAGGCTTTCCAAAAATTATGAGGAACTGCAATGCCCCTTACAAGAGCCATGTGTGGCACCCCAGGGGTCTGGTCATCACAAAAATAGAGATATTACGTCGGAGAGCAAGTGGGAGGATTCCTGGTCAGGATCCCTTAAACATGCAACATCCTCCTGCCCCAATCCTGGGAGGGGAGAATTCTGCCCTTATAAACTGGATCTGGGGCGGTGTTGAGTGAGTCAGAGAACAGTCAGAGTCAGAGTGAGAGCAAGGGAAAGTAACAGCAAGGAGCTCTGTAGGAGCTAGGAGCTAAAGACCAGGGGCTGGAAGCTGAGCAGAGCTCGCCCTGGCAGAAGACAATAGGAACCGGACACAGGAGTCCGAAGCTGTGAGGACTTATATATCCAGCAGCAGAAACCAGCCGGCAGGGGATTTCAGGTCCTCTGGCCATAGAAGCCCGGAGGCTCAGTCACAAGCAAGGGACCAGCACCGCCGTCGTGGTGCGGAGGCTAACAGAAGGCCCCAAGTCACCAGCCATACGGGTGAGCACTACACGGTACACTCAGGGACGTGGGCTACTTCTACCCGCTTACAGCAAGGTAGCCAGGAAGAGTGCAGACAGACGGGGAGGCCTACAACTCCACCTGGCCAGGGGAACTCCTGCTTGCTCACAGACTGACCAGGCCTCTTATGCTAGCCAGTACTCCCGGGAGGGTCTACCTTATAATCACCAGTAAAGACCCTTAACTGCACTGCAAAGACTCTGAGTCATTCCTGCTGCGCTCGTGCACCATCACCCCCATCATCCACACTCACTGTCCTGAGGCTATACTCCTCCCGAGGGGAGTTATCCCATTCTATGCTGCGCACACAACACCAGACTCAGCGGTCTGCCTCGCAGCGGTGGTACTCCCTGACAATTAACCTCAAAACCTAAGAAAGACTGCCACTGGTTTGACCAGCCTGAGCCACGGGACCGGGTCACCGCCACGGAGACTACAGACCCCAGAGACCCGGCACCGGGTATCCCACACACGTGTACACCCGGCCCAGGGGGCGCGTCACATGCAGTGCAGCATATTACAAACATAAGTCCCATTATTGGGGAGTGGGTGTCCCATAGTATTTGCTTAAGCTTTCCCAGCAAAAGCTGACAAAAATTAGGACGGAGCAACTTGCAATGCCCCTTACAAGAGCCATGCAGTACAGCATATTACAAACATAAGTCCCATTATTGGGGAGTGGGTGTCCCATAGTATTTGCTTATGCTTTCCAAGCAAAAGCTGCCAAAAATTAGGACGGAGCAACTTGCAATGCCCCTTACAAGAGCCATGCAGTACAGCATATTACAAACATAAGTCCCATTATTGGGGAGTGGGTGTCCCATAGTATTTGCTTATTGTAACGGGTCTGGGAGGCGGAACCTCTGAGCAACTATACAAGGGGGCAGTCCTTGTAAGGAAGTGGGTGGCTCCCAGGGTAGATGGGCAGGTAGTCACGGCAAGTGACAGGGACAGTCTCTGGGTAGAAGGACGGGTACTCACGGCAAGTGACAGGGACAGTCTCTGGGTAGAAGGACAGCAGGCAGGTGGCTGGTGAGCGCTCCCAGGTGAGCGGGCGAGAGTCTTTGGATGGGCAGGTGGTCACGGCAAGTGGCGGCAGAGCCTCCAGGTAGGCTAGCAGGCAGGTAGGAGGTGAGTGCTCCCAGGTGAGCAGGCAAGAGTCTCTGGACAGGCAGGTGGTCACGGCAAGTGACGGCGGAGCCTCCAGGTAGGCTAGCGGGCAGGTAGCATATGAGCGCTCCCAGGTGAGCAGGCAAGAGTCTCTGGACAGGCAGGTGGTCACGGCAAGTGACGGCGGAGCCTCCAGGTAGGCTAGCTAGCAGGTAGCAGATGAGCGCTCCCAGGTGAGCAGGCAAGAGTCTCTGGAAAGGCAGGTGGTCACGGCAAGTGACGGCGGAGCCTCCAGGTAGGCTAGCAGGCAGGTAGCAGATGAGCGCTCCCAGGTGAGCGGGCAGGCTGGTCCATAGACAGACTGACAGGTGTCGAAAGGCAGACCGTCGGACTGCAAGCTTGCAAGCATGTAGACGGATATCAGGCTGGAATCAAGCAGGAATCTGACAGGTGACTGGCAGGTAACTGGCAACGGGACCAGAGGGCTGAAGCAGAGTGAAGGCTTTGCAACAACATTGCTCGGGCACCTCCATTTTGGAGGAGGTGCCTTATATATGGTGAGGTCCTCCGGCCATTGGCCGGGGACTCCATAGGACGGCGCTCGCGGCCCCTTAAAGAGAGGGGGAGCGTGCGCGCGCGCGCCCTAAGCACAGTAGCCGGGAAGCAGCGCGCGCTGCCAGCAGAGCGGGAGGAGGACTCCGGGCACGGAGTGGAGAGGTGAGGGGAACAGCGTCCCTGCCTAGCAGGAGGCAGGGACGCCGACGCTACACTTATGCTTTCCCAACAAAAGCTGCCAAAAATTAGGACGGAGCAACTTGCAATGCCCCTTACAAGAGCCATGCCGTACAGCATATTACAAACATAAGTCCCATTATTGGGGAGTAGGTGTCCCATAGTATTTGCTTATGCTTTCCCAGCAAAAGCTGCCAAAAATTAGGACAGAGCAACATGCAATGCCCCTTACAAGAGCCATGCAGTACAGCATATTACAAACATAAGTCCCATTATTGGGGAGTGGGTGTCCCATAGTATTTGCTTATGCCTTGCAAGCAAAAGCTGCCAAAAATAAGGACGGAGGAACTTGCAATGCTGGCACCCTGGTGGTATAGTGGAGGTGGAGGCTGAGGATAAGGAGAAGAAGATTAAACAGCCGAAACGAGGAAGCGTATACCCATGTGTGGGTGTGAAGCGGTGCATGTGAATACACCTCCCGAAATAACACAGTGGATTTGACTTTATGTTACTCTGCTGTCATTTGGTGGTGATGAGAAGTCTGGCCCAATCCAGCCCTTGTTCATTTTGATAAGGGTCAGCTTGTCAGCATTGTCAGTTGACAGGCGAGTGCGCTTATCAGTTATAATTCCCCCAGCGGCACTAAAAACACGCTCCGATAACACGCTAGCGGCAGGGCAGGCCAGGACCTCCAAGGCGTACAGAGCGAGTTCATTCCAAGTGTCCAGCTTGGATACCCAATAATTAAAAGGCACAGAGGAATCCTGGAGGATGCTGGTACGATCGGCAAGGTACTCCCTCACCATCTTTTGAAACTTTCCACTCCTTGTGAGAGTACCCCGCGCCTCTGGGCCTGTAAGCTGGGCGGGTGTCAGAAAACTGTCCCAGAACGTTGACAGTGTTCCCCTGCCTCTGCTGGATTGGAGTTGCATCTCTCTCGCCTGTACGCCTTGGTTGGGCAACGAACTGTGACCTCTGCCGCTAGCGTATTCAGATGGGAGTTCTTTTAAGAGTTCTGCAAGGGCCTTCTGGTATTGCCCCATTTTTGTAGGCCTCTCCACCTCAGGAATAAGAGAGTGAAAGTTCTCCTTGTAGCGGGGGTCTACAAGTGTCACCAACCAGTAATGACTGTCACCCAACATTTTGACAACGCGAGGGTCACGGTTAAGGCAGTGTAACATAAAGTCAGCCATGCGTGCCAGACTGGTAACGGGCAAGATTTCCGTGTCCTCACCAAGATGACGACTGACCATGCTCTCCTCCTCCTCCTCCTCCTCTTCCTCCTCCCCCCTGTCCTCAGGCCACCCACGCTGAACCGACGGTATGACACTTGTACAGGTACTACCGTCTACAACGCATGATAGCAGCTCCTGTTCTTCCTCCTCCTCCACCTCCTCCTCCTCTCCCTCATTGTCCCCCAATGCACGTTGGGATGAGATGAGGCTGGGCTGTGTGTAATCGCCCGCTACGGCTTCTTGATCCATCTCATCATACTCTGGCTGCAATGCCTCCTCTTTAATTCTCTGCAGAGAGCATTACAAAAGACAGACAAGTGGGATTCTGACACTAATGATGGCGTCATCGCCACTCACCATCTTGGTGGCTTCCTCAAAGTTTGTCAGGATGGTACATATGTCAGACATCCAGGTCCACTCCTGAGGTCTTATGTGTGGAGTCTGACCTGAATATCGACGGCCTTGTTGCAGCTGGTACTCCACAACTGCTCTCTTCTGCTCACAAATCCTTGGCATCATGTGGAGGGTAGAGTTCCAACGTGTGGGGACATCACACACCAGTCGGTATGCCGGAAGCTGCAAATGCTGTTGCAACACAGCAAGGGCGGCGGAAGCTGTAGCCGACTTGCGAAAATGAGCTGACAGGCGGCGTACTTTGACGAGCATATCTGGCAACTCGGGGTACGATTTAAGAAACCGCTGAACCACGAGTTTAAGCACATGAGCCAGGCATGGTACGTGTGTGATCTCACCTCGCCTCAGAGCCGCCACCAGGTTACGGCCATTGTCACACACGACCATGCCGGGATGTAGGCTCAGCGGTCTCAGCCACAGATCTGCCTGCTCTTTCACAGCTGTCCACAACTCACAAGCAGTGTGAGGTTTATCACCTAAGCTTATGAGTTTCAGCACAGCCTGTTGCCGCTTGGCGGAGGCAGTACTGCAATGCTTCCAGCTTGTAACTGATGTGGTGATATCTGAGATGGAGGCTGAACATGAGGAGGAGGAGGATGCGCAGGAGCTGTACACTGTGGGGGCAACTCTGACTGACATAGGGCCCGCAATCCTCGGTGTGGGGAGGATGTGTTCCGTCCCAAGGTCCGACTGGGTCCCGGCTTCCACTATGTTTTCCCAGTGTGCCGTCAGAGAGATGTACCGTCCCTGGCCACAAGCACTTGTCCACGTGTCCGTTGTCAGGTGGACTCTCCCAGTAACTGCGTTGTTGAGGGCACGGCAGATGCTTTGGGACACGTGCTTGTGTAGTGCGGGGATGGCACACCGGGCAAAATAGTGTCGGCTGGGAACCGAGTACCGAGGGACGGCCACCGCCATAAGATTGCGGAAGGATTCCATCTCCACCAGCCTAAAAGGCAGCATTTCCAATGCAAGCAGTCGTGAAATGTGCGAATTTAGGACTGTGGCCTGTGGGGCGTTAGCTGCGAATTTCCGCTTTCGTTCAAAGCTCTGGGATATGAACAATTGAACTCTGCGGTGGGACGTGGACTTTGATGCTGTTTCTTGAGAAACTGCCATAACAAGTGAAGACTGAGAGGAGGGGGCATCTTTACATGCAGTATGGACAGGGGATTGCCTTGCACACACAACAGGGGGTTCTATTGCACGCACAACAGTGGAAGAAGCAGTGGTGACACCCGCTGACACTGGTCGTGGACCCTGGGTTTCGCCCCACAAAGTTGGGTGCTTTGCTGCCATGTGCCTGATCATGCTGGTGGTGGTCAGGCTGGTAGTTTTGTCACCCCTGCTGCTGCTGGCATGGCAGGTGGAGCATATGGCCTTTTTGGGGTTATCAGCAGAGTCTTTAAAAAAATTCCAGACTCTGGAAGACCTACCGCTTGTACTGGCAACGTCCCTCATGTTGGTGTTACGGGGAACGGTTGCCTGCCTTCTGTCTGCGGCCACCACACTGCTTCTTCCTGCCTGTTGGGGTACTCTGCCTCCCTCCCCCTGTGTGCTGCTGGCCTCACTCTGCATGTCCTCCTTCCACGTTGGGTCAGTTACTAGATCATCCACCACCTCCTCTTCTTCCACTTGCGCACCACGATCCTCCTCCTCACTTCCTGGCAATTGTATCTCGTCATCGTCCACCTCTTGTGACAGACTGCCAACGTCGACTTCCTGTGGCCGTGGCTGTTCAAATATTTGGGCATCGCAACATGGGATCTCCTTTTCCACCACTTCAAGCGTATCAGGCGAGGGGCCCAAATATGGAAATGGACCAGTGAACAGCTCTTCAGAGTGTCCAAGTGTGGGATCACTTGCTGTCTGACGACACTCGGCATGGTGGGAGGAAGGAGAATCAGGGTGAGGAGGAGTATGCGGTCGAGACTCACGGCTACTAAGAGTTGACCGTGTGGAAGACAGACCAGAGGTGGTGGTGCCCAGGTAACTGGAAGTATTATCTGCTATCCAATTAACAACCTGTTCACCCTGATTAGTTGTCAATACTGGTGTTGTTCTGTGCTTCCCTAGTAATTCGGTCAAGAAGTGGGAGCGAGAAGATGTGGCTGTTGGTTGTGGCACATTTTCACCTTGGCCACGGCCCCATCCTCTGCACGAACCATCACCAGAACGTCCACTTCCACGTCCCTTGCCACGCGCCTTGCCCATTGTAAATGAAGTAAAATAGCTTACACTTGCACTATCAATGGAAAAAGGGTGATAAAGAGTAGATTATAACCGTGGAAGAGGAAAACCACAGTTATTGTTTACTGGGGTATACCACACTTTTTTAAATAGAGATATTTGCGGCTGAACAGTGAGCAACACACTCAAACTGTTTTTTTTTTTAGATACAAATGGCCCAAAATGGATAATACAGAGGTTTGACCCATGGAACTGCGAAACCACACTGGGATGTCGGGCCTACACAAGACTATTTTCAACAGATATATTTTTGTGTCACAACAGTCAGGAGACACTACTGTTTTTCTTGACGGAAAAAACTACCAAAACCTGAATAATAGAGATTTTTTACTGTGGGATGACAAAACCACACTTATTGTTTACTGGGGTATACCACACTTTTTTAAATAGAGATATTTGCGGCTGAACAGTGAGCGACACACTCAAACTGCTTTTTTTTTAGATACCAAAGGCCCAAAATTGGATAGTACAGCGATTTGACCCGTGGAACTGCGAAACCACACTGGGATGTCGGGCCTACACAAGACTATTTTCAACAGATATATTTTTGTGTCACAACAGTCAGGAGACACTACTGTTTTTCTTGACGGAAAAAACTACCAAAACCTGAATAATAGAGATTTTTTACTGTGGGATGGCAAAACCACACTTATTGTTTACTGGGGTATACCACACTTTTTTAAATAGAGATATTTGCGGCTGAACAGTGAGCAACACACTCAAACTGTTTTTTTTTTTTAGATACAAATGGCCCAAAATGTATAATACAGAGGTTTGAACCGTGGAAGTGCGAAACAACACTTCTGTTTCTCTAGCCTACACCAGACTATTTTCAACAGTTATATTTGTGTCTGAAAAATCAGAGACACGCTTTTTTTTTGGGGGGGGGGGGGGGACACACCAAAAGGTTAATAAGACGGGTATTTGTACAGTGTGAAGGAGGGAAAAAAAAGGAGGATTTAGATGAAAAAAAAAGGATTTTTCCTGGCCCCCCGACACTTGGTGCTAAGTCCAGCAATTTCAGCAACAGGAGCACACAGGACTGTAATGCAGCGTTTGCTGGTATAACCACTGTGTCTCCTATACAGCCTGCCCTGCCTGCCTGGTATCTGGGATGAATATTAGTCCTGAAAAGGACTGTTTGTTTGTTCTGGCAGGCCTTACAGACCCTACACTATTTCGCAGTTTATATCTCTCCCTAAATCAGCAGCACTGTCCCTACACTGTTTAATCCGGAGCGACTGTGTCCAAGATGGCGGCGCCCCATTTTAAATACTCGAGGTGACGCTGTGCGGCCAGCCAATCACTGTAATGCCCACCACCAACATGGCTGCAGCATTACAGTGACTGGCTGGCAATTCCTGCATGTTCATTGGCTCTGTAAAGAGCGCCAAACATGCAGGGCGGAGACCCGAGCTCCCGCCCAAGTAACCCGGAAATGCTCGGTGCTCGCCGAACATCCCGAGTAGCATGATGCTCGGGCGAGTACCGAGCAGTGTCGAGCATGTTCGCTCAACACTAATCACCATCAATGAGTTTAACTGACAAACAAAAAAATTCTTACCTTATCACTCCTAAACACTTTTTGCATAATAATTTGGAACACAGTGTACATGTGCTTTTCCGCAAAACACCAGTGGTTCACGTAGTGAATCTTACAGTTTTAACTTGCCAACCATGGTCTGTATGGAGTTGTTCAATAAAGGGCCCAAAATTAAGATAACATAGATGGGAGAGATCTCTATGAATACGAATTCCTAAGTATTTGATACCCTGTGAGGGCCAGGCAAAGGGAAAGTTGGACTGGAAGGAATCCTGTATGGATTTGGGGAGGGAGACATCGAGGGCCTCAGACTTCGCTGCATTGAATTTAAAATTTGACCATGTAACAAAGTGATCTATTTCAGCCATAACAGCAGGGATGGATATATGTGATTGAGTGATATATACTAGGACATCATCAGCAAATGCAGAGCACTTGTACTCGGTGCCTCCCACCTCAATCCACCTAATATTGGGGTTATGGCGAATTGATGAGAGCAGGTGCTCCGTCACTAGGATGTATAAGAGAGGGGACAGAGGACATCCCTGCCTTGTCCCATTGGTGATTATGAAAGGTGCTGAAAATGTTCCATTTATCTTCAGCTTAGGTGACGTATTGCGATACAGGGCCGTGATTTTGGCTATGAAAGGGACCCCTAGACCCGTACCCCAAGCTTTTTAAGAGAATAATATATGGCGTGCCAGGAGACTCTATGAAATGCTTTCTCAGCATCCAACGAGAGTATCTAATTACAAATTTTTAACTGCATCTAGCCCAGGAAATACTTTGTGCCTAGTAGCAGTGTCTGCTAGTCAGCGGATTATCCCAGCTGTTAAGCAAGCTACACCACCTGTAGTTTGGACACTTAATTGTTTCAAAGGAAATGCTTCGGCCCCCGGGACACTCAGTGAAGAGCATCGGGAGGCACCCCAAGGCACAGGGGCTGGGACTGGCGGTAGGACTCCTTGTGGTGGTCCGCCAAGCTCGATCCTTATAAAAGCTTTTTAACTGCAGCAGCTTTAGTGGACGCTACTGGAGCTGGAATTCCCGCTGCTGCTGGCATCAGACTTGCCCTCCAATAGATCCTTGTAAAAGGATTTAAAGTGTATTCATTCAAATTAGAGAGACAATTTAAATTAAAAAGCTTAGACCTGCCTCCACCGCAGGGGGGTTCGCTCGAACCACCAGCGGACAGGCACCAGTATTGGGAGAGGGGGGCTGGCCGTCAGGGTCCACCGCAGCTCTGGCACAAACCCGGAGACTCAGAGGTCACACGGGCAGGAACGGACTGGCCGTGTCGGCTTCGCACTTTTTTGGTTTTAGAAGGGCATGACATGCCTATAACTGTGTCTCCCCCTCCTTTTACTCCTCCACCTCTTTTCTTTTCGCATGACTATATGTACTTGTCACTTTTCCATGTGTTAGTTGTGTCTTCTGAGCAGTTTGTCAGCTTTTGGACACCTTTGAAGTTGTTTTCTATGTTTTTCTATGTGGTTTTGTTTGCCTGCCATTGGTTTTAACGGTGTTCGAAGGTGTTCGACGAACAGTTCGACGAACAGTTCGGCGAACATATGGGTGTTCGATGAACCGAACCAAACTCGAACACAACGGGGGTGGCTCAACACTACTCATTATCCTTGTGTTAGCAGTTCATACATTCTTACAAGACCCAGACACCACAAGAAACATACCCACCAAATTCTCTTTTTCTGAAACACAGTATTTACTTTTGATCAACAATCTTCTGTCTCTTTGCTCCTGAAACATTCCTGACTTAATCAATCATTTCCATAAATAAATGGACAACATTATTCTTGGGGGCCTGTGCCCACTTTGTTTTACGTATATGAACTTGTTTTTGCTGTAGTTGCTTATATATTCATCTAACATTTTGAGGCAAAGGCACCCATTAATCAAGACCGGCATTCTTCATGCCGGTCTTGATAGTAGCGTGTGCTGGAGAAAGATGTACCTGATTTATTTGGAGGCTTATGGATGTTAATGAATTAGTTGCTTCTGAAAAGTGGTGAGCAATTCGCCACAAATATTACTCCAGTCAGAGAGTGGAGTAAGCTTTATGGAAAAGGTATGCCACAGCTCGTCATGAATTAGATTTTGGCGTAGCTGAGCTAAACTTGCATAAAAACATCAAAAGTTGCCAACATTTTTATGCAACACCCACAATGCGCAAAAATATTGTGACTTTTCAAAGAGATTTATAAAAGAAATCCAGTGTAATCACTTTGATAAATCAGAGCCAAAGTATGTAAAAACTGTTTTACTACAATCTTTGAGCAAATTATATATTAAGCATTCATGAAGGTAAACTTATCTGGCACCAAAACACCATCAACAGATCTTGTAGTCCCATAAAGGGAATCTGTCCCCAGATTTTTGCCAACTCATCTGAGAGCAGCATAATGTAGGGAAAGAGGCCCTGATTCCAACAATGTATCACTAATTTTACTGGATGCAGTAGTTGTGACACAGTTTTAGATGTAGCAGATAGTGATGAGCGAGCACTAAAATGCTCGGGTACTTGTTGCTCGGGTCGAGCACTTTGGAATACTCGGGTGCTCGACCAGAGCAATGAGCCCAATGTAAGTCTATGGGAAACTCAAGCATTTTTCAGGCGGCTCCCCCCCGGCGGTCTGCAGAGGGCCTAAAAATTGCCCAAATCAATGGGAACAGTGCTCAAATGACATGGGAACAGCATGGGGAAGACCCCTGGAAGCATCTCTGACTCCCAGGTCACTGCCTAAAAGTGGGCCCATCATAAGTGATCCTTGGCGCATGCAAAGATGCCTCTCACCATGCACCTGTCGTTGCAGACTTGCAACAATCACCGTCCACGTCCTTGTCCCAGTGCAGCGTTCAGTTGTCCCTACCCCATTCCTTGGAATGCAAGCGCAAGTATGCAGCCAGCCACCTACCAACCCACAGGCTGCAATACTATACTGCCAAATTTTTGCCAGCTGCTTGCACTTGAAATGTGGCCTTTTAGGCTCGTGGAGGCAGAAGCTGTCCACAATCTTATGGCAGTGACTGGGTATCCATACTCGGTCCCCAGCCGCCACTGTTTCTCCCCGTATCATCTCCGCCTTCCACAAGCACGGGTCCCACAACATTACCCGTGCCCTCCCCAGTGCACTTACTGAGAAGGACCGCCTAACCACAAACACGTGGAAAGGTGAATGTGGCCAGGGACAGTACGGAACCAGTCCATAGCTTTTTTTGCTGAGAGTTGTATTTCACTACAGCCATGTTCTTTAGCTCGGTGAGGGGACTGGCATAGAGGGAAACCGTATCTACTCTGGCTGTCATTTCTCCGTCACCAGGTTAGGCCCATTGTCACACATGACCATGCCTGGCTGTATGTTCAGCGGCGAGAACCACAGATCAAGCTGCTGTGTTACAGCTTTCAACAACTCTGCATCGCAAGGTGGTTTGTCACCTAAGCATTAAGCATGTTATCTTCAGCACAGCCTGTTGCCGCTTGGCCAAGGCAGTGCTGTAGTGCTTTCAGCTTGTGACTGATGTGGTCAAAACGGAGATGGAGGAGGAGGTGCAGGAGCTGAACAATGTGATTACATTGAGGTTACATTGGCAACTCTGCTTTTATACTAAAGAAATATCCTACTGTGACATGTTCCCATTAGAAAGGAGAGAGTCTGCTATACAGTTATAGGGTATGCAGTGAGTCCAACGGCTGACTAAATTTTGGAAAAACCCCACTAAGAAATTAAAGACACATAGAGCAGGGCCACAGTAACGACAAATTCCCATTAGAAAGGAGAGAGTCTGCTATACAGTTATAGGCTATGCAGTGAGTCCAACGGCTGACCAAATTTAGGAAAACCCCTCTAAGAAATTAAAGACACATAGAGCAGGGCCACAACAACGACAAATTCCCATTAGAAAGGAGAGAGTCTACTATACAGTTATAGGGTATGCAGTGAGTCTAACGGCTGACCAAATTTAGGAAAAACCCCACTAAAAATTTAAAGACACATAGAGCAGGGCCACAGTAACAAGTACGACATGTTTCCATTAGAAAGGAGAGAGTCTGCTATACAGTTATAGGGTATTGTAAGGCGGCGGTGTTCACACTGTGCAGTAACTGAGGCAGTGACCGAAGCAAGTCCAACATAAACAGCTTTCATTTCAGCAACTCACGGGTTAACAGAAAGTCCTCCGGTTCGCAGCCGGGTTACCAGAAAGTCCATACACAATGGTTGCCAGGGACAAAGGCCACACCGGGCCGCTCAGAGCCTGACAGGTGCAGAGCCTTCCCAGGCAGTGGTTCAGCCTCCCTCAATACTGCTGAGGTTTCCTGCTATGCTCCCAGCAGGTTGCAACATAGAACAATACTAATGTTTAGTGCAGGGATTTTAAAGGACCTGTGGCAAGAGCCACTGGAAAACGCGGGTTGGAGAGAGGAGGCCGCCCCACTGCCTCCTGTGACCTCCTCCAAGAAATGAAGGCCCTGCCAGGTTTTACTTAAGCTGCCTTAGCCAGGTAGTCTGACCAGGTGATTGCTCACCTTCATTCCTGCATTGCAGCCGCAGCTGTGTCTGTGACTGCAATGCACTCCAATGGATTTAATAGGTCTCTGTACACATTCTGGGGGATATATAACGTCCCTCGTATACGATTCCGGTCACTGCCTCACATATCCCCCCCCTCTGTTCAAATTTGTGGGGTTGAACATTTGCCACCATACAGGGTGCCCGAGACAGGGCATCTGCGTTTGCTTGCAACTTCCCAGGGCGAGGTTCTACAGAGATACTGAAATTTTGCAGTGACAGGAACCACCTGGTGACTCTCGCATTCCTCTCCTTGGCATTCCTCATCCATGCCAAGGGTGAGTGATCCGTCACCAAGCGGAACTGACGCCCGAGTAAATAATAACATAGTGATTCCAAGGCCCACTTAATAGCCAAACACTCCTTCTCTACCACGCTATAGTTTTTCTCTGCCGGGACAAGTTTTCTACTCAAGTAGGTGACCGGGTGCTCTTCACCATTCACTTTTTGTGACAATACCGCCCCTAGGCCTACCTCCGAGGCATCTGTCTGTACAATGAAGGTTTCCTTGAAGTTGGGGCTGATGAGGACCGGCTGTCCACACAAAGCCAACTTCATGGACTGAAAAGCTTCTTCTGCCTGAGGGTTCCACCGAACCATTACAGATTTTTTCCCTTTCAAGAGATCGGTCAGGGCCGCCGTTCGCCCAGCAAAATTAGGTATAAACCGCCGGTAATACCCAAGGATGCCAAGGAATGCCCTCACCTGCTTTGTACTTGATGGTTTAGGCCAGTTTTTTATGGCCTCAACTTTATTGATTTGGGGCTTGATAGCTCCTCAGCCTATCACATACCCCAAATATCGGGCTTCCTCTAGCCCTATCGCACATTTTTTTGTGTTTGTCGTTAACCCCGCGGCTCTGAGAGAATCCAGCACTGCTTGTACCTGTGATAGGTGCGTATGCCAGTCGGTGCTAAAGATGATAATATCATCTAGGTACGCGGACGTGTACTCCTGATGAGGCTTGAGCACCATGTCCATCAACCTCTGGAATGTAGCCGGTGCCCCATGTAAACCAAAAGGTAAGACCACATAGTGGTACAGACCCTCCGGAGTTACGAAGGCGGTTTTTTCCTTTGCCGAATCTGTGAGAGGTACCTGCCAGTAACCCCTGGTGAGATCGAGCGTGGTAAAGTACTGGGCCTGCCCCAGTCTCTCAATCAGCTCGTCCACCCTGGGCATTGGATAAAGGTCAAACTTCGATACTTCATTCAATTTCCGGAAATTGTTACAAAAGCGTAACGATCCATCTGGTTTTGGAATCAGTACGATGGGGCTAGCCCACTCACTCCGTGACTCCTCTATGATGCCTAACCGAAGCATTTGTTTTACCTCAGCCATGATGGCTTGCCTCCGGGCTTCGGGTACCCGGTACGATCTCATTCGCACCCTTAGCCCAGGTTCGGTGACAATGTCATGTTGGATAACTGTAGTTCTACCCGGAAGCTCTGAGAACACGTTGGTATTGTGCTGCACCAGCGAGCGAGCCTCCCATCGCTGCTGTTTAGTGAGAGCATCACTTATCCTGACATCCCCCTCGTACGCTTTCCTGGCTGAAGGTAGAGAACTCTCTGGCGATATGCCCGGGGTGACGTCTGTAACTAAACACTCTCTGTCTTTCCAAGGTTTAAGCAGGTTTACATGGTAAAGCTGCTCAGGTTTCCTCCTTCCGGGCTGATACACCTGGTAATTTACCTCCCCCACTTTTTCTCGAACCTCATATGGCCCTTGCCACTTGGCCATGAGTTTACTCTCAGTTATGGGTACCAGAGCTAACACCCGATCGCCCTTGTTAAAAGACCTGACTCTGGCCCTTTTATCATATGTGCGCCTCAGGGCTGCCTGGGCATTTAACAGATGTTGTTTCACAATGGGCATGACCGCCGCGATCCGGTCCTGCATACTAGCCACGTGTTCAATTATATTCCTATGTGGAGTCGGCTCTTGTTCCCATGTCTCTTTGGCTACGTCCAACAGACCCCTAGGGTGTCTGCCGTACAATAACTCAATGGGAGAGAACCCTGTGGAAGCTTGTGGTACCTCACGAACGGCGAACATCAAATAGGGAAGCAACATGTCCCAATCTCTCCCGTCCATAGAAACCACCTTTTTCAACATGGACTTGAGGGTTTTATTGAACCGTTCTACTAGGCCGTCGGTTTGAGGGTGGTACACAGAGGTGAGCAATTGTTTAATTTTTAGCAATTTGCACAGTTCCCTTGTCACTTTGGACATAAAAGGGGTCCCTTGATCTGTCAGGATCTCCTTAGGTAGTCCAAGGCGACAGAACATAGCAAACAGCTCCCGTGCAATCAGTTTTGCTGAGGTGTGGCGTAGTGGTATAGCCTCCGGGTACCGAGTGGCATAGTCGACGACCACCAGCAGGGCCGGCTCCAGGTTTTTCTGGGCCCCGGGCGAAAGAATCTCAGTGGGCCCCTTTAACACATACCACGATTCATGATGCAGAGATACGGCGGAGAAATATATATATATATATATATATATATATATATATATATAGTACAATGCAAAGATTTCACTTCTTACATTACATGAGTGATATCTATTGTAAATTCCACAATAGCTCAGAAACCGGTGAATCGCTCCACACAGAATACTGGCCCCCATATAAGGCTCCATACGGAATACTGGCCCCCATATAACGCTTCATACAGAATACTGGCCCCCATATAAGGCCCCATACGGAATACTGGCCCCCATATAAGGCCCCATAAGGAATACTGGCCCCCATATAAGGCTCCATGCAGAATACTGACCCCCATATAAGGCTCCATGAGGAATACTGGCCCCCATATAAGGCTCCATATGGAATACTGGCCCCCATATAAGGCTCCATACGGAATACTGGCCCCCATATAAGGCTCCATACAGAATACTGGCCCCCATATAACGCTCCATACAGGATACTGGTCCCCTTATAAAGCTCCATACAGGATACTGGACCCCATATAACGCTCCATACAGGATACTGGTCCCCTTATAAAACTCCATACAGGATACTGGCCCCCATATAACGCTCCATACAGGATACCGGTCCCCTTATAACGCTCCATACAGGATACCAGTCCCCTTATAACGCTCCATACAGGATACTGGCCCCCATATAATGCTGCATGCAGGCTGTTACCCCCCACATAATGCCCCATACAGGCTGTCCCCCCCTTATAATGCTCCACGCAGGCTGTTACCCCCCACATAATGCCCCATACAGGCCCCCCCTTTTAATGCTCCATGAGGCTGTTACCCCCCACATAATGCCCCATACAGGCTGCCCCCCCTTATAATGCTCCATGCAGGCTGTTCCCCCCCACATAATGCACTATGCAGGCTGTCCCCCCTTTATAATGCACCATGCAGGATGTCACCCCCCCTCTTTATAATGCCCCATGCAGGATGTCCCCCCCTCTCTTTATAATGCCCTATGCAGGATGCCCCCCCCCTCTCCTTAGACCCATGCCTCCATACATTAAAAAAAGAAAAATCAAATACTCACCTCCCTTCTCCTCACCTGCTACCTGCTGCCCGCTGCCCGCTGCTCGGATCCGAACTCCAGCGTTGTCGGAGTCTTCGCGTTCAGTGCTCCCTGTGACGGCTCAGGGGAGGGCGCGGTGTAAAGACGTCACCGCGCCCTCTGACCTGAGACGTCACAGGGAGCGCAGAGCAGGAAGACAGCTGATCTGCAGAGGCACGGGGAGAGGTAAGTATCCAGCTGCCGGGGCCCTGAGCAAGCGGCGGAGAAGGGCGGGCGCTGACACCGCTCTCCTCCGCCCATAGCCCAGCGGGGTGCGCTACCGCCAGTGGGCCCCTCTGCCTGCTCAGGGCCCCGGCATTTGCCCGGGTGCTGACGCCGGCCCTGACCACCAGTATATGTTGGTGGCCACGGGCGGATTTTACAATGGGCCCTACCAAGTCCATTGCAATCCGTTCAAAAGGTACCTCTATCACCGGCAGGGGTACCAATGGGCTACGGAAACTTGCAGTGGGTGTGGTCAACTGACATTCGGGGCAGGATTCGCAGTACCTTTTGACCTCCGCGTAAACCCCAGGCCAAAAGAACCGCTGCAAGATACATTCTAGTGTCTTTTTTACCCCTAAGTGTCCACCCAGCAGGTGTGAGTGTGCCATCTCGAGAATCGCCCGACGGTACGACTAAGGTGCCACTAACTGATCCACAACCTCGTCCCTGATCTTATCTATCCTATAGAGCAACTCACTGTTGATTACCATGCGTGGAAATACAGTATTGGCACCCGGCTGTTGAGCTATGCCATTTACCTCTAACACCCTTTCCCGCGCCTGAGCCAGGGTGAGATCCTGTAGCTGAGCCGTCCCAAACGTGGCCCGGGACACTTCCAGCTCGGGGATCGATGGGATCTCCTCGACCTCTCCTGCCACCACCTCTAAGGGAAACCTATCGGGGTCACACTCTGTCCCTAGATTTGACACCCCTACGGCAGGTTCTCCTGACTCCGGTTCGTCGGGTACAATGCCTGTAATACATTTTACTGGGGGAGAGTGGATTTTGTTTTTCCACAGAGTCCAGAACAGGGGCAAGTCTCTTCCCAACACAGTCCCATAGGGAAGAGTTTTTACCACCCCTACCACATGTTTTATTTCTCCACACGGCGTGGACAGGACTACCTCCACAGTTGGGTACTCTCGGAGGTCCCCATGGATACACACAACCCCAACGGGCCGTTCACCGGGGTTGTCTCCTGCCACCAACGACCATGTACCAAAGTCACAAGGCTCCCTGAGTCCAGGAGGGCCTCCGTGGGGTACCCATTAACCAGTACCTGGCATAATTGGAGTTCACTGTCCCGGGAGTCGGCGCTCGCCGTGCAGATGGTCTGGGCATACATTGAGACCCGGCGGCTGTATCCACAGTCCATGGGTTCCGTAGTCAGGGGGCAATTAGCAATCACATGTCCCGGGCACTGACACCGCCAACATCTAAGGGTGGAGGTACTATTTGGTCTTATAACAGTTTGGGAGGGAGTCGGTCTCCTGTCACTCTCACTCCGAGGATCCCCTTCAGCACGGGTACGGTGCTGACTGTCCCCAGCAGAGGGACACGACCCCTTTCCCGACTCCTGGGTAGAGATGAGCGTTGTTCTACTCGAACTGTTCGCCAATCTCAAATTCGAGCTGTTTTGGGCGGTGTTCGAGCCGTTCGGCGAACACGAACAATTTGAGAAAAATTCGGCTGTTCGAGGTTATGTTCGATAACTGTTCGTGCACCAAAATCATAACTGGATTTTTTCTCAGTAATGATGAAAATTAATGTTAATACGCAGTTTGAGTGTACAGCGGGGTGGGGGGAGGGGCAGGGGATGGATCTCTGCAGGAACAATGAAGATCTCCATTTTTTTTTCTCTTTCCCGCATTTGCAGTGGGGAGGTGCAATCTGTCAGCCTATCAGCAGCGCACACACGGAGCGAAGTGCTTTTTTTCACACAAGCAAGGGCATGTGTCATTGGCAGTGTATGTCACATGTCCTTGCCCTATAAGACCAAGCCATTTTCCCCGTCGCCACCATTTTCTCACTGCTGCAGCTGCGTGTTAGACGGCACCGCTGTTGCTGTGTGCGCTATACCTTGTTAATTTCAAGCCAATTTTCGCACAAATATACAGATAGCTTGGGAGTAGGGAATAGTTGTGATTGCAGTCCTTTTAAGGACTAGGTTACAGCATTTCCTACGACTTTTATCAGGGAGGTCTGTGCTCTTAAATAGATAGGTTGTGGGAGTAAAGACTAATTGTAATTGGAGTCCTTTTCAGGACTAGGTTACATGAGTTCCTATCAGTTTTTGCCAGGCAGGTCTGTGCCAGTGCTGTGCAAGTTTTTTTCACAGCATTTGGCTGAATCTAGTAAAGCTAATCCTTTTTGGCCTATTGCAGAGTGTGTTAGTCAGTGGAGTAGCCTATCTGTGTTGCAAGATATAACACCTGTGTATAGAATACCAATTTTTTTACTGCACCTAGTGAAGTAAAATCTTTTGGGCATAGCATCATTCTATTAGTCCATCTATACTGACCTCCATCAGGTTGCAAACTGAATATAATTTTTTTCTGCATCTAGCTCTGAAAAAATATTTGGGCTTCTAGCAGTGTGTGGGACTTGGTCTATTAGTCCATCTATACTGACCTCCATCAGGTTGCAAATTAAAAATAATTTTTTTCTTCATTTAGCTCTGAAAAAATATTTGGGCTTCTAGCAGTGTGTGGGACTTGTTCTATTAGTCCTTCTATACTGACCTCCATCAGGTTGCAAATTGAATATAATTTTTTTCTGCATCTAGCTCTGAAAAAATAGTTGGGCTTCTAGCGGTGTGTGGGACTTGGTCTATTAGTCCATCTATACTGACCTCCATCAGGTTGCAAATTAAAAATAATTTTTTTCTGCATCTAGCTCTGAAAAAATATTTGGGCTTCTAGCAGTGTGTGGGACTTGGTCTATTAGTCCATCTATACTGACCTCCATCAGGTTGCAAATTAAAAATATTTTTTTTCTGCATCTAGCTCTGAAAAAATATTTGGGCTTCTAGCAGTGTGTGGGACTTGGTCTATTAGTCCATCTATACTGACCTCCATCAGGTTGCAAATTAAAAATAATTTTTTTCTTCATTTAGCTCTGAAAACATATTTGGGCTTCTAGCAGTGTGTGGGACTTGTTCTATTAGTCCTTCTATACTGACCTCCAGCAGGTTGCAAATTGAATATAATTTTTTTCTGCATCTAGCTCTGAAAAAATAGTTGGGCTTCTAGCGGTGTGTGGGACTTGGTCTATTAGTCCATCTATACTGACCTCCATCAGGTTGCAAATTAAAAATAATTTTTTTCTGCATCTAGCTCTGAAAAAATATTTGGGCTTCTAGCAGTGTGTGGGACTTGGTCTATTAGTCCATCTATACTGACCTCCATCAGGTTGCAAATTAAAAATATTTTTTTTCTGCATCTAGCTCTGAAAAAATATTTGGGCTTCTAGCAGTGTGTGGGACTTGGTCTATTAGTCCATCTATACTGACCTCCATCAGGTTGCAAATTAAAAATAATTTTTTTCTGCATCTAGCTCTGAAAAAATATTTGGGCTTCTAGCAGTGTGTGGGACTTGGTCTATTAGTCCATCTATACTGACCTCCATCAGGTTGCAAATTAAAAATAATTTTTTTCTTCATTTAGCTCTGAAAAAATATTTTGGCTTCTAGCAGTGTGTGGGACTTGTTCTATTAGTCCTTCTATACTGACCTCCAGCAGGTTGCAAATTGAATATAATTTTTTTCTGCATCTAGCTCTGAAAAAATAGTTGGGCTTCTAGCGGTGTGTGGGACTTGGTCTATTAGTCCATCTATACTGACCTCCATCAGGTTGCAAATTAAAAATAATTTTTTTCTGCATCTAGCTCTGAAAAAATATTTGGGCTTCTAGCAGTGTGTGGGACTTGGTCTATTAGTCCATCTATACTGACCTCCATCTGGTTGCAAATTAAAAATAATTTTTTTCTGCATCTAGCTCTGAAAAAATATTTGGGCTTCTAGCGGTGTGTGGGACTTGGTCTATTAGTCCATCTATACTGACCTCCATCAAGTTGCAAATTAAAAATAATTTTTTTCTGCATCTAGCTCTGAAAAAATATTTGGGCTTCTAGCAGTGTGTGGGACTTGGTCTATTAGTCCATCTATACTGACCTCCATCAGGTTGCAAATTAAAAATAATTTTTTTCTGCATCTAGCTCTGAAAAAATATTTGGGCTTCTAGCGGTGTGTGGGAGTTGGTCTATTAGTCCATCTATACTGACCTCCATCAGGTTGCAAATTAAAAATAATTTTTTTCTGCATCTAGCTCTGAAAAAATATTTGGGCTTCTAGCAGTGTGTGGGACTTGGTCTATTAGTCCATCTATACTGACCTCCATCAGGTTGCAAATTAAAAATAATTTTTTTCTTCATTTAGCTCTGAAAAAATATTTGGGCTTCTAGCAGTGTGTGGGACTTGTTCTATTAGTCCTTCTATACTGACCTCCAGCAGGTTGCAAATTGAATATAATTTTTTTCTGCATCTAGCTCTGAAAAAATAGTTGGGCTTCTAGCGGTGTGTGGGACTTGGTCTATTAGTCCATCTATACTGACCTCCATCAGGTTGCAAATTAAAAATAATTTTTTTCTGCATCTAGCTCTGAAAAAATATTTGGGCTTCTAGCAGTGTGTGGGACTTGGTCTATTAGTCCATCTATACTGACCTCCATCAGGTTGAAAATTAAAAATAATTTTTATCTGCATCTACAGTACCTCTGAAAAAATATTTGGGCTTCTGGCAGTGTGTGGGACTATTTGTATTAGTCCATCTATACTGACCTCCATCAGGTTGCAAATTCAAAATAATTTTTTTCTGCATCTAACCCAGCCAATAGTTTTGGCCTAATACCACAGTTTGGCCACTCAGCTCTGCTCGGTTACCATCCATTGTTTTTTTGTGCAAACAACTCCAGAGTTGTGAATTAGTTAACCACCAAAATGAGTGGAAAAAGGCCTGCTGCTGGTGGAAAGGGGAATAGGCGTGTTGGGAAGGGGAAAAAAGGTTGTGTCCGTGGGGTAGGTGTTAAAGCAACAGTAACATCTGCAGAAGAAAGACCATCTTCCAGCCAAACTAAAATGTCTACTTCTTTTAGCGGACAATGTGATAAGATCCCTTTCTTACGGCCACGCCAATCGCTACAAATTCCATATGAGGCACAAAAACAGCAGGTGCTTCAACGGATATCAAGTGCTCCTTTAAGTGGGCTCTCCTCCACATCAACTTCAACATCACAAATACTCCAGTCCTCAAAGGTGTCACCCAAATCGCACTTGCTTCCTCACAGCTCCCAATTCTCCAGCTGCCCGTCTGAGTATGAGGTAGAACAGATGGTTGAGTCTGCAGAGCTGTTTACTCATACTATAGCCTGGGAATCAGAGGTCGACTCCAGCGCTTCTGTGAATCCAGACGAGGAAATGATCTGCACTGATGCCCAGAATCTTTATGAGTCGGATCCAGGACCAGACGCAGAAGGTTCTGACCATAATGTACACCCTCATTCCCAAACTGTAACTCCTGTTGGTGGAGACAATGAGGAAGACGATGATAAGACTCAAATACCTGATTGGAGCGACAACTTTAGTTTTTTGTCAGGGCAGGAACAGGTTGGCTCTGAGGACGACGGGTGTGATAACGCAAAGGGTGATGATGATGAGGTCGGAGATCCCACTTACTGTCAACCCACAGTCAGCCAAGAGATGAGGTCAGCAGAGGAGGTGGAGGAAGATGCTAGTGACGACGAGGTCAGGTTGCGCCTTACTGGACAGAGACGTAGTACTGGAAGCACGTCAACAACTGCATCCTCAAACACAACTCTGCCTCTCACCACAAGTCGTGGTGGCTCTTCAGGTCGCATGGGTGCTAAGCCTTGCATAGCCTGGGCATTTTTTCAGACCGATAAAGATGACCCAACTCGTGTTATCTGTAACATTTGTCAGCAAAAGCTAAGTAGAGGCCAAAAAATACATAGTTTGAGTACTTCATGCATGAACCGGCACATGGACATGAAGCATAAGTTGCAGTGGGAAGCTCAGTGTGCTACAATGCGGCCTAGGCGGCCGGGCCAATCACCGTCTGCCATATCTTGTGCATCCGCGGCCTCTTCATCCTCTGTGACTGGGGGGACAGCAGTCACACCTGTTTTGGGGCGCAGACCTGCCACCTCTTTACCCGCAACAGCCAGCGTGATTGGCAGGTCATCATTTTCTTTGGAGGTGGTAACACCAGCTGGTGTTGAGCGCTGTCCGACATCGATAGCACCACCTTTGGATCAAGGCAACCTAACATGTCCGCCTGCATCTTCCTCACAGACCGGCAGTTTGCCGGGGACACCCTTATCAACCCCGTCTAAGCACAATAGCCAGCCCTCGGTCCCTCAGATGTGGACAAGTAAAAGACCATTTCCTCCTAGCCATGAGAAAGCTAAGAGGTTGAATTTCACCATCTGCAAGCTCTTGGCTACAGAAATGCTGCCTTTCCGCCTGGTGGACACAGAGGATTTTCGAGACCTTATGTCCGTCGCAGTGCCCCAGTACCAGATGCCCAGTCGGCACTACTTCTCAAAGAAAGGTGTGCCTGCGCTCCACCAGCATGTCGCACACAACATCACCGCTTCTTTGAGAAACTCTGTGTGTGACAGGGTGCATTTCACCACAGACACTTGGACGAGTAGGCATGGACAGGGGCGTTACATGTCGCTGACTGGGCACTGGGTAACTATGGTGACAGCAGGACAAGGGGCTGCTGTCCAAGTCTTGCCGTCCCCACGAGTTGTGCGTCAATCCTCTTTATGTCAAAGTTCCTCCACTGCTTCTGCCTCCTCAACCTCCTCTCGGTCTTCCACCTGCACCCAAAGCCTGTCTGGTCATGCCACAAGCTTTCTAACTGCGCAGAAGGGATCCTGCACACCTCCTTACCATGCTGGCAGTAGGGCTCAACGTAATCAGGCGGTTTTTACATTGAAATGTCTGGGAAATGTGAGTCACACAGCTGAGGAGTTGTGGTCAGCTCTGGAGAACCAATTTCATGAATGGTTGTCTCCACTGGACCTGAAACCAGGGAAGGCCGTGTGTGACAATGCTGCAAACCTGGGTGCGGCCCTTCGCCGGGGCAATGTCACACACGTGCCTTGTATGGCTCACGTGTTGAACCTGGTTGTCCAGCAATTTTTAGCCCACTATCCCAGACTAGATGGCCTTCTGCAGAGGGCACGGTCGCTGTGTGCTCACTTCCGCCGTTCGCATCCCGCAGCTCAGCGACTTACATCTCTACAGAAGTCGTTGGGCCTGCCACTTCACCGGCTAAAATGCGATGTGCCTACCCGGTGGAATTCAACTCTGCACATGTTGCAGCGACTGTGGCAGCACCGACAAGCCCTGGTGCAATACGTTCTGACGTATAGCCTGGGCCAACGAGATTCAGAGGTGGGGCAAATCACGCTGGAGGAGTGGTCTCAGATCAGGGACCTATGCACCCTTCTGCACAGTTTTGAAATGGCGACGAAGATGTAGAGTGCTGACGATGCCATTATCAGCATGACTATTCCGGTGATTTACATGCTGGAGCACATGTTAAACAGAATTCGGAGTCAGGTGGTGGCACAAGAGGAGGTGGAGGAAGTAGAGGAGGAGGAGTTGTATGCGGAAGGGCTAACATCTGCAAGGTCCAGACGGTCGGCAGCACCAAGGCGGCAGGCATGTGAGGGTGGGGGAGATGGTTTTACCAGGGCGCATGGTAGCAGCCAAACTAGTGAGGAAGGTGCAGGAGCCCAGGAAGAAGTGGAGGACGAACTGATGGAAGACTCATCAGATGAGGGAGACCTTGATCACATTTCTGTTGTGCGAGGTTGGGGGGAGAGGACAGAGGAAGGAAGCATGATTGTTACCTCGCCACCAACACAACAGGGACTTGGTGCTCCTGGATGCGCAACACACATGAGTGCCTTCTTGCTGCACTACCTGCAACATGACCCTCGAATTGTGAGAATTAGAAATAATCCTGACTACTGGGTTGCCACACTGTTAGATCCCCGGTACAAAAGTAAATTTGCAGAAATTATTCCTGCCATAGAAAGGGATGCACGCATGCAGGAGTATCAGCAGAGACTGTTGCAGAATCTTACATGTGCTTTTCCACAAAATACCAGTGGTGCACGTAGTGAATCTCACAGTTCCAACTTGCCAACCGTGGGACCGTCAAGTGTTCAGCACTCAAACCGTAACAGAACCACAGTATCTGCTGGTAACATCAATTTTGCGGAATCATTTCACCACTTTTTTAGCCCATCCTTTGCAAGGCCACAGGAGACAAGAAGTCTGACACATAGTCAACGCCTAGAGACGATGGTACAGGAGTATCTCCAAGTAAACATTGAAGCCACGACTGTGTCACTGGACCCTTGCTCTTTTTGGGCTTCCAATCTGGATAAATGGCCGGAGCTAGCCACTTACGCCTTGGAGATCTTGTCATGCCCCGCAGCCAGCGTTCTGTCTGAACGTGTGTTCAGCGCTGCTGGTGGTGTGCTGACAGATAAGCGCACGCGGCTCTCCACTGATAATGTAGACAGACTCACGTTCATAAAGATGAACAAATCATGGATCCGAAACGACTTTTCTACCCCTGTGTCATCCTGGGGAGAGTAAAAGCTTGATGATTGGTTAAAATCACCCTACCAACCGTTTTAAGCTTTCAAATTACTAATCATGTTTATCTGTATCTTGACTGGAAAATAATTTTGGTTTTGTAGCAGTGTGCAGCACTGATCCTATTAGGCCATCTATACTAAAGCTTCACCAGATTTAAAATTAAAAATAATTTTTAGCTGCATCTAGCCCGGAAAATAATTTTGGGGCTCCGAGATGCGCAAGGCACATAAGTGCCTTCTTGCTGCACTACCTGCAGCATGACCCTCATATTGTCAGAATTCGAAGTAATCATGACTACTGGGTTGCCACACTCTTAGATCCCCCAAACTTTTCGATCAACCTTTTCATTTTAATCAAGACCAAAAAAATGGTCATTTTTGAAATTATAAGCATTAGCAGGTTGTTAGAAACTGAAATCAAACAGTTTTCAACTCAAAACTTTATTCTAGGTGATGTTACATTTTCACATAGGACCCCTTGTTCGAAAGGAGCTTCTGAACTCTCTCGTCCATTGAATTTGTCAGGTTTTGGATGGTTTCTGCTTCAATTGTTTTGCATGAGGACAGAATACCCTCCCAGAGCTGTTGCTTAGATGTGAACTGCCTCCCGCCATCATAGACACTCCTTTTAATGATGCTCCAAAGGTTCTGAATGGGGTAGAGGTCAGGGGAGCATGGGGGTCACACCATAAGTTTGTCCCCTTTTATGCCCATATCAGCCAGAGATGCAGATGTTTTATGTGCAGCATGAGATGGTGCATTATCATGCAGAAAAATGATCTTGCTGTGAAATACACGGTTCTTCTTCTTGAACCATGGCAGGAAGTGCTGTTTGAGAAAATCCACATACATTATGGAGTTCATCTTTAGCGCCTTCAGGGATCCTAAAGGGGCCGACAATCTCTCTCCCCATGATTCCAGCCCAAAACATTACTCCACCTCCTCCTTGTTGGCGCTGTAGCCGTGTTTGCGTGGGGTGTCCATCAACCAGCCATCCTCCACTCCATCCATCTGGACCATCGAGCGCTGCACGGCACTCATCCGTGAACAAAACAGTTTTGAAATCAGTCTTCATGTAATGTTTGGCCCACTGGAGCCGTTTCTGCTTGTGTGAAGTGGATAGAGGAGGTCGACAGGATGGCGCATGCACAGCTGCAAACCTCTGAAGGACCCTGCATCTTGTTGTTCGGGGGACGTTGGAGGCACAAGCAGCTTCAAAAACTTGTCTGCTGCTATGACAAGGCTTTTTTGCCGCTGCTCTTTCAACCTGACGTAATTGCCTGTAGGAAAGAGTCCTCAATTTGCCCTTATCAGCACGCACACGTGTGTACTGTGAATCAGCTACATACTTCTTGATTGCCAAGACACTTCATCCTGATCATCGCACAATGTTGATTGTAGTCATGCCTTGACCTAAACACTCCACAATTTGTTGCTTCTCAGCAGCCGACACATCCTTTTTCTTTCCCATTTTGGCAGAAAATGTAGGCTGCTTAATAATGTGAGAGAGCCTTCTTAAGTAGTCTTGCCTTTCATTGGACACACCTGCCAAACTAATTAGCACATGTGTCTGCAATTGCTTACAGTGATATAAAGAGCCCTGACACACATCACCATCAATGAGTTTAACTGACAAACAAACAAATTCTTCCCTTATCACTCCTAAACACTTTTTGTATAATAATTTGGAACGCAGTGTACATGTGCTTTTCCACAAAACACCAGTGGTTCACGTAGTGAATCTTACAGTTCTAACTTGCCAACCGTGGTCTGTATGGAGTTGTTCAATAAACGGCCCAAAATTAAGATAACATAGATGGGAGAGGTCTCTATGAATAGGAATTCCTAAGTATTTGATACCCTGTGAGGGCCAGGCAAAGGGAAAGTTGGACTGGATGGAATCCTATATGGATTTGGGGAGGGAGACATCGAGGGCCTCAGACTTCGCTGCATTGATTTTAAAATTTTACCATGTAACAAAGTGATCTATTTCAGCCATAACAGCATGGATGGATATATGTGATTGAGTGATATATACTAGGACATCATCAGCAAATAGAGAGCACTTGTACTCGGTGCCTCCCACCTCAATCCACCTAATATTGGGGTTATGGCCAATTGATGAGAGCAGGTGCTCCGTCACTAGGATGTATAAGAGAGGGGACAGAGGACATCACTGCCTTGTCCCATTGGTGATTGTGAAAGGTGATGAAAATGTTCTGACGCACCCCCTGGGCCTTGGGACACCCGGAGCAGGACCCTTTTTGGTGGATGCTGGTGGTTGTAGTCTTTGTGGCGGCGACCCAGTTCCGTGGCTCAGGGCGGTCAAACCAGTGGCGGAACTATTTATGTGGTTTTCATGTTTAAATGTCCGACTACGCCACCCGTGGATTGCGGTCAGAGTGAACCGCCGCTACAGGGCAGACCACTGAGGCTGGTGTTGTGGGTGCAGCAGAGCGTAGCATAACTCCCCACGGGAGGAGTATAGCCTCAGGGCAGTGTATGCGGAGGATGGGGGTGATGGTGCAGGGCAGCAGCAGTAACGACACGGAGTCAGTGATGCAGTTCAGGGCCTTTACTCACAGTTCTTATTATCCAGACCACGTCTGCAGGTAACGGCTGCCCACGTCGTACTGTGCTCACCAGGTGAGGGGCTCAGACAACTCCCAGATAACTTTGGAGCACTTCACAGGACCCCCTTTGTGTGTCCTTTGTCTGGCCTTTCTTACCAACACTTCTGTCCGGCTGCCTCGGGCCTCCTCTTGGTAAACTTGGCGCCAGTTTCCCTGACCCTATGTGGTGCCTTCCTAGCGGGTGTAGCGAGGGGCTGCGCCACATAAAATGTCAGAGCCTCCGGTTTCTAGCTGAGGGTCGTTTCCTGCCTCCACTAGTTCGGGGACCGGTCTCCCCCTTTGACCTGACCCCTCCACGCAGGTGGATTCGGGCGTGCGGTGGCGACTCGCTCGTCCGCACCCCTGGGATCCCTTCATTCCTCGTTCCTGGAGCCTTCTCCGCTCCTCTTCCTTCCTTCTCCCTCTTCCAGGCCTGGGCCTCTGTTACTAGGCCCGCCTCCGGAGCAGAGCTCATGCAGAGCCCCTGCTCCCTGCCACTTCTGCTCAGACTTCTCTGCACTGAACTAAGATGGTGCCCACCTTTTATACTCCCTTCTCAATGCACCCAGGAACTGCTTCCTCCCTGCTCCTGCACTACAGGGTTCCCCTTCCTCAGTGTTCCCTCCCCCCACTCCAGCCAGGGACAGGGACTGTCGTGCCCATCTCAGGGGCATATTGGTCGCCCTGCCCCACGGCAATGTGGTGTAATGCATGCAGGTGTCAGGTCCTGATCCACACTCCATCCTTACCTGAGAGTGAGATATCACACCTCTGGGTGAGGTGCAATACGTCTGTAGCAACCGAGCCCTCAGGGTGCTACAGTTCCATTTATCTTCAGCCTAGGTGACGTATTGCGATACAGGGCCGTGATTTTGGCTATAAAAGGGTCCCCTAGACCCCTACCCCAAGCTTTTTAAGAGAATCATATATGGCGTGCCAGGAGACTCTATGGAATGCTTTCTCAGCATCCAACGAGAGTATGTAATTACAAATTTTTAACTGCATCTAGCCCAGGAAATACTTTGTGCCTAGTAGCAGTGTCTGCTAGTGAGCGGATTATCCCGGCTGTTAAGCAAGCTGCACCACCTGTAGTTTAGACACTTAATTTTTTCAAAGGAAATGCTTCGGGACCATGGGATACTTAGTGAAGAGCATCAGGAGGCACCCCAAGGCATAGGGGCTGGGACTGGCAGTAGGATGCCTTGCGGTGGACAGCCGAGCTCGATCCTTATAAAAGCTTTTTAACTGCAGCAGCTTTAGTGGACGCTACTGGAGCTGGAATTACCACGGCTGCTGGCATGAGACTTGCCCTCCAATAGATCCTTGTAAATGGATTTAAAGTGTATTCATTCAAATTAGAGAGACAATTTAAATTAAAAAGCTTAGAGCTGCCTCCACCACAGGGGGGCTCGCTCGACCCACCAGCGGACAGGCACCAGTATTGGGAGAGGGGGGCTGGCCGTCAGGGTTCACCGCGGCTCTGGCACAAACCCGGCGACACGGAGGTGGCACGGGCAGGAGCGGACTGGCCGTGTCGGCTTCTCACTTTTTGGATTTTAGAAGGGCATGACATGCCTATATCTGTGTCTCCCCCTCCTTTTACTCCTCCACCTCTTTTATTTTCGCATGACTATATGTACTTGTCACTTTTCCATGTGTTAGTTATGTCTTCTGAGCAGTTTGTCAGCTTTTGGACACCTTTGAAGGTGTTTTCTATGTGTTTCTATGTGTTTTTGTTTGCCTGCCATTGGTTTTAACGGTGTTCGAAGGTGTTCGACGAACAGTTCGACGAACAGTTCGGCGAACACACGGGTGTTCGACGAACCGAACCGAACTCGAACACTACGGGGGTGGCTCAACACTACTCCTGGGTTAGCAGGGATCGGCGTGACAGCCGCGAGGGGCCAGAGTCCCGCATAAAGTCCTGAGTGGCCGAGTAGCGCTCCATCAGGCTGACCACCTGGTCAAGTGTGCCGGGGTCCCCTTGCCCCACCCAATGTTGGATAGCGGCTGGCAGAGTCCTCACCTGCCGGTCAACCACCACCCTCTCCACCATCTGGGATGGAGACAAAGTCTCAGGCTGGAGCCACCTCTTTACCAGCTGCAGGAGGTCATAAGCCTGAGACCGGTAGGGTCGGGTCTCCACATAGGCCCACGAAATCACACGCTGAGCCCTCACGTATGTATTGACCCCCAGCCGGGCAAGGATCTCAACTTTGAGCCTCTGGTAGTCCTGGGCGTCCTCCCGACTGAGGTCGAAACAGGCCTTCTGGGCATCGCCAACCAAAAACGGAGCTACCACTTCCGCCCACTGGTTGGCTGGTAGGTTTTCCTGCTCTGCTGTGCGTTCGTAGATGGTCAGGAAGGCTTCCACGTCGTCCTCCGGACCCATCTTCCTCAACGCTGAGCGAACCTTGTCCCGGGCCTCTCAACGTTCCGGAATCGGTGCTGTGGCCGTTTCCCACATGGCAGAAATCTGTTGCATCATCAGTTCATTTGTTTTTTGCTGCTGCTGGTACAGTAGCTGCTGCTGCTGATTGTGCTGCTGTTCCCGCTCCTGCTGTTGCCGTTGGAGACTCAGGTGCTGCTCCTGCTGTTGCCGCTGAGACTGCAGCAACTGCTGCTGGGCAAGTGCGAGCTGCTTTAATAGCTGCTCCATTTTGTCCATGGGGTGGAACTGAAAGGCGGCAGGCCGGATTATGGTCATGCAGCGGCCGGTGGAGTATGCCTCAGTCACTATGCCCACATTCTCCACCAAACTGTAAGGCGGCGGTGTTCACACCGTGCGGTAACTGAGGCAGTGACCCAAGCAAGTCCAACATAAACAGCTTTTATTTCAGCAACTCACGGGTTAACAGAAAGTCCTCCGGTTCACGGCCGGGTTACCAGAAAGTCCATACACAATGGTTGCCGGGGACAACGGCCACACCGGGCCGCTCAGAGCCTGACAGGTGCAGAGCCTTCCCAGGCAGTGGCTCAGCCTCCCTCAATACTGCTGAGGTTTCCTGCTATGCTCCCAGCAGGTTGCAACATAGAACAACACTAATGTTTAGTGCTGGGATTTTAAAGGACCTGTGGCAAGAGCCACTGGAAAACCCGGGTTGGAGGGAGGAGGCCGCCCCACTGCCTCCTGTGACCTCCTCCAAGAAATGAAGGCCCTGCCGGGTTTTACTTATGCTGCCTTAGCCAGGTAGTCTGACCAGGTGATTGCTCACCTTCATTCCTGCATTGCAGCCGCAGCTGTGTCTGTGACTGCAATGCACTCCAATGGATTTAATAGGTCTCTGTACACATTCTGGGGGATATATAACGTCCCACATATACGATTCCGGTCACTGCCTCACAGTATGCAGTGAGTCCAACGGCTGACCAAATTTAGGAGAAAGCCCACTAAGATATTAAAGACACATAGAGCAGGGCCACAGTAACAAAATGTTCCCATTAGAAAGGAGAGAGTCTGCTATGCAGTTAAATCGTATGCAGTGAGTCCAACGGCTGACCAATTTTAGGAAAAACCCACTTAGAAATTAAAGACACATAGAGCAGGGCCACAGTAACGGCAAATTCCCATTAGAAAGGAGAGAGTCTGCTATACATATAGGGTATGCAGTGAGTCCAACAGCTGACCAAATTTAGTGAAAACCCCACTAAGAAATTAAAGACACATAGAGCAGGGCCACAGTAGTGAAAAATTCCCATTAGAAAGGAGAGAGTCTACTGTACAGTTATAGGGTATGCAGTGAGTCTAACGGCTGACCAAATTTAGTAAAAACCCCACTAAGAAATTAAAGACACATAGTACAGTGCTACAGTAACGGCAAATTCCCATTAGAAAGGAGAGTCTGCTATACAGTTATAGGGTATACATTGAGGCCAACGGCTGACCAAATTTAGGAAAAACCCCACTAAGAAATTAAAGACACATAGAGCAGGGCCATAGTAACAAGTACGACATGTTCCCATTAGAAAGGAGAGGGTCTGCTGTACAGTTATAGGGTATGCAGTGAGTCTAACGGCTGACCAAATTTAGGAAAAACCCCACTAACAATTTAAAGACACATAGAGCAGGGCCACAGTAATGACAAATTCCCATTAGAAAGGAGAGAGTCTCCAATAGTGTTGGCCTATGCAGTGAATACAAGGGTTGCCAAAAATTTGGAGGCACTCCAATGCCCCTTGGAAGAGACATGGAGGAGGGCCTCAGAAAAAAATGTTCCCATTAGAAAGGAGCGGGCCTCCTATACATGCAATGCCCATGCACTAAGTGTATGGGCTGACAAACATTTACCCCTGGGGGGTATACATGAGCATACTGTATAAAAAAGTTTTTACGGACAACATAAACACCCTTTAATAAAATTATGTGGGTGTTACATCACGGACCACGGTCACCCTGGTGATATGGTGGTGAAGGATGAGGAGAATGAGGAGGACAAGAGCAAATAGCCAAAATCAGAAAGCGTATACCCATCTCTGGGTGTGAAAAGGTGCATGGGAATACACCTCCCAAGAAAAGACACTGGATTGGAGTTTATGTTACGCTGCTATCATTCAGTGGTGTTGAGAAGTCTGGCCCAATCAAGCCCTTGTTCATTTTTATAAGAGTCAGCCTGTCAGCATTTTCAGCTGACAGGCGGATGCGCTTATCAGTTATAATTCCACCAGCGGCATTAAAAACCCGCTCTGATAAAATGCTGGCGGCTGGGCAGGCCAGGACCTCCAAGGCATAGAGAGCCAGTTCATTCTACATATCCAGCTTGGATACCCAATAATTATAAGGCATAGAGGAATCACGGAGGATGTTGGTACGGTCGGCAAGGTACTAGCTCAGCATCTTCCCAAACTTTGCACTCCTTGTACCCCACGCCTCAGGGCCTGTGCGATGGGAGGGGCTGAGAAAACTCTCCCAGAACTTTGACAGTGTTCCCCTGCCTCTGCTGGATTGAAGTTGTGTCTCTCTCGCATGTACTCCTTGGTTGACCAACGAAGTGTGCCCTCTGCCGCCAGCCTTTTCAGATAGGAATTTTTTTAATAGTTCCGCAACAATGGCCTTCTGGTACAGCCCCATTTTTGTAGACCTGTCCGCCTCAGTAATAAAAGATATAAAGTTCTCCTTGTAGCGTGGGTCTAGAAGTGTCACCAACAAGTAATGATTGTCACCCAAAATTTTGAGAATGTGAGGGTCATGGGAAAGGCAGCATAGCATAAACTCAGCCATGCGTGCCAGACTAACAGGCAAGACTTCCGTGTCCTCACCAAGAGGATGACTGACAATGCTCTCCTCCTCCTCCTCCTCCTCTCTGTCCTCTGCCCATCCATGCTGAACAGACGCTATGACAGTTGTGCAGGTAGTACTGTCTATAGCACATGAAACTATCTCCTGTCCTTCCTCCTACTCCTCTTCTTCCTCATTGTCACCCAATCCACGTTGGGATGAGATGAGGCTGGGCTGTGTGTAATCACCCTGTATGGTTCCTTACTCCATCTCATCGTGCTCCGCCTGTAATGCATCCTCTTTGATCTTGAGCAGAGAGCATTTCAGAAGACAGAGAAGCGGGATGGTAACGCTAATTATGGCATCATCGCCGCTCATCATCTTGGTGGAGTCCTCAACGTTTTGAAGGATGGTACATATGTCTGACATCCATGTCCACTCTTGAGGTCTTATGTGTGGAGTCTGAACTGAATATCGACTGCCTTGTTGATGCTGGTACTCAACAACTGCCCTCTTCTGCTCACAAATCCTTCCAAATATCTGCAGTATAGAGTTCCAACGTGTGGGGACATCACACACCAGTCTGTGAGCCGGAAGCTGCAAACGCTGCTGAAACATGGCCAGGGCGTCAGTAGCTGTAGCTAACTTTCTAAAATGGGCATACAGGCAGCGTACTTTAACAAGCAGATCCGGCAGCTCTGGGTAGGATTTGAGAAACCACTGAACCACAAAGTTAAGCACATAGGCCAGGCATGGTACGTGTGTGAGCTCGCCTCGCCTCAGAGCCGCCACCAGGTTCCGACCATTGTCACCAATGATCATGCCTGGCTGTAGGTTTAGTGGTGTGAGCCACAGATCTGCCTGCTCTTTCAGAGCTGTCCACAACTCTTCAGCATTGTGCAGTTTGTCACCTAAGCATATTAGCTTCTGCACAGCCTGTTGCCGCTTGGCCGAGGCAGTGCTGCAGTGCTTCCAGCTTGTGACTGATGTGGTCATTTCGGAGATGGAGGCTGAAGAGGAGGAGGAGGATGAGGAGGATGAGGTGCAGGAGCGGTAGACCGTGGGGGCAACCCTGATTGACTTTGGCCCCGCAATCTTTGGCGTCAGGAGGACGTGTTCCATCCCAAGGTCTGAATGGGTTCTGGCTTCCACTATGTTAACCCAGTGCGCCGTCAGCGATAAGTACCGTCCCTGCCCATAAGCACTTGTCCACGTTTCCGTGGTTAGGTGGACTTTCCCGGTAACTGCGTTGTTGAGGGCATGGCTAATATTTTGGGACACGTGCTTGTGTAATGTGGGGACGGCACACCGGGAGAAATAGTGGCGGCTGGAGACTGAGTACCGAGGTACGGCCGCAGCCATCAGGTTGTGGAGTGCTTCGTCTCCACAAGGCTAAAAGGCAACATTTCGAGTGCAAGCAGTCGTGAAATGTGAAAATTTATTAGTGTGGCCTGTGGGGCGTTGGCTGCATATTTGCACTTACATTCCAAGGACTGGGGTATGGACAACTGAACACTGCGCTGGGACTAGAACATGGATGTGCTTCCTGATGCTGCTATTTGAGAGTGTACAACGACAGGTGCAGGGCAGGAGGCATCTTCGCATGCACCATGGACAGGGGATTGGCTTGCATGCACAAGAGCGGAAGAAGCAATGGTGCCACCTTCAGACACTGTTCCTTGAACCTGGCGCTCGGCCCACAAAGTCGGGTGCTTTGTTGCCATGTGCCTGATCATGCTGGTGGTGGTCAGGCTGGTTGTTTTGCCACCCCTGCTGATGCTGGCCTGGCAGGTGGTGCAAATGGCCTTTTTGGGGTTATCGACAGGCTGGGGAAAACCTAACAGTTGTACTGGCAACTTCCTTTGTGTTGGTGTTACGGGGAATGGTTTCCTGCCTTCTGTCTGTGGCTACCAAACTGCTTCTTCCTGCCTGTTGGGGTGCTCTGCCTCCCTCCCCCTGTATGCTGCTGTCCTCCCTTTGCATGTCCTCCTGCCAGGTTGGGTCAGTTACTATATCATCCACCACCTCGTCTTCCACTTCCACACCCTGGTCCTCCTCCTGACTTTCTGGCAATTGTGTCTCATCATCGTCCACCTCTTGTGCTAATTTTCCACCGTCGCCTTCGTGTGACTGTTGCTTAGCAAATATTTTGGCATCGCTACAAGCGATCTCCTTTTGCCCTGCTTCAAGTGGACCGGATGTTAGAACCCTCCTGTTTGTTTTTTCCATCTTGTGTTTTGCGGTCACGTCACCATCTGCCTTTATATTCCAGCTCCGCCTTTTTGGCTGTGCTGGACTTCAGTGTTTGACTGTTTCTCTAGCAAGGTGCTTATATGCCTTTCTCTGTCAGTTTGCTTGGTCCTTCTGGGACCTCTAGTACCTTTTTGTCAGTGAGTTTTTGTGTTCTGCAACAACTTCTCTGTTTAGGAGTAGAGATGAGCGTTGTTCTACTCGAACTGTTCGCCAATCTCAAATTCGAGCTGTTTTGGGCGGTGTTCGAGCCGGTCGGCGAACACGAACAATTTGAGAAAAATTCGGCTGTTCGAGGTTATGTTCGATAACTGTTCGTGCACCAAAATCATAACTGGATTTTTTCTCAGTAATGATGAAAATTAATGTTAATACGCAGTTTGAGTGTACAGCGGGGCGGGGGGAGGTGCAGGGGATGGATCTCTGCAGGAACAATGAAGATCTCCATTTTTTTTTCTCTTTCCCGCATTTGCAGTGGGGAGGTGCAATCTGTCAGCCTATCAGCAGCGCACACACGGAGCGAAGTGCTTTTTTTCACACAAGCAAGGGCATGTGTGATTGGCAGTGTATGTCACATGTCCTTGCCCTATAAGACCAAGCCATTTTCCCCGTCGCCACCATTTTCTCACTGCTGCAGCTGCGTGTTAGACGGCACCGCTGTTGCTGTGTGCGCTATACCTTGTTAATTTCAAGCCAATTTTCGCACAAATATACAGATAGCTTGGGAGTAGGGAATAGTTGTGATTGCAGTCCTTTTAAGGACTAGGTTACAGCATTTCCTACGACTTTTATCAGGCAGGTCTGTGCTCTTAAATAGATAGATTGTGGGAGTAAAGACTAATTGTAATTGGAGTCCTTTTCAGGACTAGGTTACATCAGTTCCTATCAGTTTTTGCCAGGCAGGTCTGTGCCAGTGCTGTGCAAGTTTTTTTCACAGCATTTGGCTGAATCTAGCAAAGCTAATCCTTTTTGGCCTATTGCAGAGTGTGTTAGTCAGTGGAGTAGCCTATCTGTGTTGCAAGATATACCACCTGTGTATAGAATACCAATTTTTTTACTGCACCTAGTGAAGTAAAATCTTTTGGGCATAGCATCATTCTATTAGTCCATCTATACTGACCTCCATCAGGTTGCAAACTGAATATAATTTTTTTCTGCATCTAGCTCTGAAAAAATATTTGGGCTTCTAGCGGTGTGTGGGACTTGGTCTATTAGTCCATCTATACTGACCTCCATCAGGTTGCAAATTAAAAATAATTTTTTTCTGCATCTAGCTCTGAAAAAATATTTGGGCTTCTAGCAGTGTGTGGGACTTGGTCTATTAGTCCATCTATACTGACCTCCATCAGGTTGCAAATTAAAAATAATTTTTTTCTTCATTTATCTCTGAAAAAATATTTGGGCTTCTAGCAGCGTGTGGGACTTGTTCTATTAGTCCATCTATACTGACCTCCATCAGGTTGCAAATTAAAAATAATTTTTTTCTGCATCTAGCTCTGAAAAAATATTTGGGCTTCTAGCAGTGTGTGGGACTTGGTCTATTAGTCCATCTATACTGACCTCCATCAGGTTGCAAATTAAAAATTATTTTTTTCTGCATCTAGCTCTGAAAAAATATTTGGGCTTCTAGCAGTGTGTGGGACTTGGTCTATTAGTCCATCTATACTGACCTCCATCAGGTTGCAAATTGAATAAAAAAAATTTCTGCATCTAGCTCTGAAAAAATATTTGGGCTTCTAGCGGTGTGTGGGACTTGGTCTATTAGTCCATCTATACTGACCTCCATCAGGTTGCAAATTAAAAATATTTTTTTTCTGCATCTAGCTCTGAAAAAATATTTGGGCTTCTAGCAGTGTGTGGGACTTGGTCTATTAGTCCATCTATACTGACCTCCATCAGGTTGCAAATTAAAAATAATTTTTTTCTTCATTTAGCTCTGAAAAAATATTTGGGCTTCTAGCAGTGTGTGGGACTTGTTCTATTAGTCCTTCTATACTGACGTCCAGCAGGTTGCAAATTGAATATAATTTTTTTCTGCATCTAGCTCTGAAAAAATATTTGGGCTTCTAGCGGTGTGTGGGACTTGGTCTATTAGTCCATCTATACTGACCTCCATCAGGTTGGAAATTAAAAATAATTTTTTTCTGCATCTAGCTCTGAAAAAATATTTGGGCTTCTAGCAGTGTGTGGGACTTGGTCTATTAGTCCATCTATACTGACCTCCATCAGGTTGCAAATTAAAAATAATTTTTTTCTGCATCTAACCCAGCCAATAGTTTTGGCCTAATACCACAGTTTGGCCACTCAGCTCTGCTCGGTTACCATCCATTGTTTTTTTGTGCAAACAACTCCAGAGTTGTGAATTAGTTAACCACCAAAATGAGTGGAAAAAGGCCTGCTGCTGGTGGAAAGGGGAATAGGCGTGTTGGGAAGGGGAAAAAAGGTTGTGTCCGTGGGGTAGGTGCAGAAGAAAGACCATCTTCCAGCCAAACTAAAATGTCTACTTCTTTTAGCGGACAATGTGATAAGATCCCTTTCTTACGGCCACGCCAATCGCTACAAATTCCAGATGAGGCACAAAAACAGCAGGTGCTTCAACGGATATCAAGTGCTCCTTTAAGTGGGCTCTCCTCCACATCAACTTCAACATCACAAATACTCCAGTCCTCAAAGGTGTCACCCAAATCGCACTTGCTTCCTCACAGCTCCCAAATCTCCAGCTGCCCGTCTGAGTATGAGGTAGAACAGATGGTTGAGTCTGCAGAGCTGTTTACTCATACTATAGCCTGGGAATCAGAGGTCGACTCCAGCGCTTCTGTGAATCCAGACGAGGAAATGATCTGCACTGATGCCCAGAATCTTTATGAGTCGGATCCAGGACCAGACGCAGAAGGTTCTGACCATAATGTAGACCCTCATTCCCAAACTGTAACTCCTGTTGGTGGAGACAATGAGGAAGACGATGATAAGACTCAAATACCTGATTGGAGCGACAACTTTAGTTTTTTGTCAGGGCAGGAACAGGTTGGCTCTGAGGACGACAGTTGTGATAACGCACAGGGTGATGATGATGAGGTCGGAGATCCCACTTACTGTCAACCCACAGTCAGCCAAGAGATGAGGTCAGCAGAGGAGGTGGAGGAAGATGCTAGTGACGACGAGGTCAGGTTGCGCCTTCCTGGACAGAGACGTAGTACTGGAAGCACGTCAACAACTGCATCCTCAAACACAACTCTGCCTCTCACCACAAGTCGTGGTGGCTCTTCAGGTCGCATGGGTGCTAAGCCTTGCATAGCCTGGGCATTTTTTCAGATCGATAAAGATGACCCAACTCGTGTTATCTGTAACATTTGTCAGCAAAAGCTAAGTAGAGGCCAAAAAATACATAGTTTGAGTACTTCATGCATGAACCGGCACATGGACATGAAGCATAAGTTGCAGTGGGAAGCTCAGTGTGCTACAATGCGGTCTAGCCGGCCGGGCCAACCACCGTCTGCCATATCTTGTGCATCCGCGGCCTCTTCATCCTCTGTGACTGGGGGGACAGCAGTCACACCTGTTTTGGGGCGCAGACCTGCCACCTCTTTACCCGCAACAGCCAGCGTGATTGGCAGGTCATCATTTTCTTTGGAGGTGGTAACACCAGCTGGTCTTGAGCGCTGTCCGACATCGATAGCACCACCTTTGGATCAAGGCAACCTAACATGTCCGCCTGCATCTTCCTCACAGACCGGCAGTTTGCCGGGGACACCCTTATCAACCCCGTCTAAGCACAATAGCCAGCCCTCGGTCCCTCAGATGTGGACAAGTAAAAGACCATTTCCTCCTAGCCATGAGAAAGCTAAGAGGTTGAATTTCACCATCTGCAAGCTCTTGGCTACAGAAATGCTGCCTTTCCGCCTGGTGGACACAGAGGATTTTCGAGACCTTATGTCCGTCGCAGTGCCCCAGTACCAGATGCCCAGTCGGCACTACTTCTCAAAGAAAGGTGTGCCTGCGCTCCACCAGCATGTCGCACACAACATCACCGCTTCTTTGAGAAACTCTGTGTGTGACAGGGTGCATTTCACCACAGACACTTGGACGAGTAGGCATGGACAGGGGCGTTACATGTCGCTGACTGGGCACTGGGTAACTATGGTGACAGCAGGACAAGGGGCTGCTGTCCAAGTCTTGCCGTCCCCACGAGTTGTGCGTCAATCCTCTTTATGTCATTTTTCCTCCACTGCTTCTGCCTCCTCAACCTCCTCTCGGTCTTCCACCTGCACCCAAAGCCTGTCTGGTCATGCCACAAGCTTTCTAACTGCGCAGAAGGGATCCTGCACACCTCCTTACTATGCTGGCAGTAGGGCTCAACGTCATCAGGCGGTTTTTACATTGAAATGTCTGGGAAATGTGAGTCACACAGCTGAGGAGTTGTGGTCAGCTCTGGAGAACCAATTTCATGAATGGTTGTCTCCACTGGACCTGAAACCAGGGAAGGCCGTGTGCGACAATGCTGCAAACCTGGGTGCGGCCCTTCGCCGGGGCAATGTCACACACGTGCCTTGTATGGCTCACGTGTTGAACCTGGTTGTCCAGCAATTTTTAGCCCACTATCCCAGACTAGATGGCCTTCTGCAGAGGGCACGGTCGCTGTGTGCTCACTTCCGCCGTTCGCATCCCGCAGCTCAGCGACTTACATCTCTACAGAAGTCGTTGGGCCTGCCACTTCACCGGCTAAAATGCGATGTGCCTACCCGGTGGAATTCAACTCTGCACATGTTGCAGCGACTGTGGCAGCACCGACAAGCCCTGGTGCAATACGTTCTGACGTATAGCCTGGGCCAACGAGATTCAGAGGTGGGGCAAATCACGCTGGAGGAGTGGTCTCAGATCAGGGACCTATGCACCCTTCTGCACAGTTTTGAAATGGCGACGAAGATGTTTAGTGCTGACGATGCCATTATCAGCATGACTATTCCGGTGATTTACATGCTGGAGCACATGTTAAACAGAATTCGGAGTCAGGTGGTGGCACAAGAGGAGGTGGAGGAAGTGGAGGAGGAGGAGTTGTATGCGGAAGGGCTAACATCTGCAAGGTCCAGACGGTCGGCAGCACCAAGGCGGCAGGCATGTGAGGGTGGGGGAGATGGTTTAACCAGGGCGCATGGTAGCAGCCAAACTAGTGAGGAAGGTGCAGGAGCCCAGGAAGAAGTGGAGGACGAACTGATGGAAGACTCATCAGATGAGGGAGACCTTGATCACATTTCTGTTGTGCGAGGTTGGGGGGAGAGGACAGAGGAAGGAAGCATGATTGTTACCTCGCCACCAACACAACAGGGACTTGGTGCTCCTGGATGCGCAACACACATGAGTGCCTTCTTGCTGCACTACCTGCAACATGACCCTCGAATTGTGAGAATTAGAAATAATCCTGACTACTGGGTTGCCACACTGTTAGATCCCCGGTACAAAAGTAAATTTGCAGAAATTATTCCTGCCATAGAAAGGGATGCACGCATGCAGGAGTATCAGCAGAGACTGTTGCAGAATCTTACATGTGCTTTTCCACAAAATACCAGTGGTGCACGTAGTGAATCTCACAGTTCCAACTTGCCAACCGTGGTACCGTCAAGTGTTCAGCACTCAAACCGTAACAGAACCACAGTATCTGCTGGTAACATCAATTTTGCGGAATCATTTCACCACTTTTTTAGCCCATCCTTTGCAAGGCCACAGGAGACAAGAAGTCTGACACATAGTCAACGCCTAGAGACGATGGTACAGGAGTATCTCCAAGTAAACATTGAAGCCACGACTGTGTCACTGGACCCTTGCTCTTTTTGGGCTTCCAATCTGGATGAATGGCCGGAGCTAGCCACTTACGCCTTGGAGATCTTGTCATGCCCCGCAGCCAGCGTTCTGTCTGAACGTGTGTTCAGCGCTGCTGGTGGTGTGCTGACAGATAAGCGCACGCGGCTCTCCACTGATAATGTAGACAGACTCACGTTCATAAAGATGAACAAATCATGGATCCGAAACGACTTTTCTACCCCTGTGTCATCCTGGGGAGAGTAAAAGCTTGATGATTGGTTAAAATCACCCTACCAACCGTTTTAAGCTTTCAAATTACTAATCATGTTTATCTGGATCTTGACTGGAAAATAATTTGGGCTTTGTAGCAGTGTGCAGCACTGATCCTATTAGGCCATCTATAATAAGCTTCACCAGATTTAAAATTAAAAATAATTTTTAGCTGCATCTAGCCCGGAAAATAATTTTGGGGCTCCGAGATGCGCAAGACACATAAGTGCCTTCTTGCTGCACTACCTGCAGCATGACCCTCATATTGTCAGAATTCGAAGTAATCATGACTACTGGGTTGCCACACTCTTAGATCCCCCAAACTTTTCGATCAACCTTTTCATTTTAATAAAGACCAAAAAAATGGTCATTTTTGAAATTATAAGCATTAGCAGGTTGTTAGAAACTGAAATCAAACAGTTTTCAACTCAAAACTTTATTCTAGGTGATGTTACATTTTCACATAGGACCCCTTGTTCGAAAGGAGCTTCTGAACTCTCTCGTCCATTGAATTTGTCAGGTTTTGGATGGTTTCTGCTTCAATTGTTTTGCATGAGGACAGAATACCCTCCCAGAGCTGTTGCTTAGATGTGAACTGCCTCCCGCCATCATAGACACTCCTTTTAATGATGCTCCAAAGGTTCTGAATGGGGTAGAGGTCAGGGGAGCATGGGGGTCACACCATAAGTTTGTCCCCTTTTATGCCCATATCAGCCAGAGATGCAGATGTTTTATGTGCAGCATGAGATGGTGCATTATCATGCAGAAAAATGATCTTGCTGTGAAATACACGGTTCTTCTTCTTGAACCATGGCAGGAAGTGCTGTTTGAGAAAATCCACATACATTATGGAGTTCATCTTTAGCGCCTTCAGGGATCCTAAAGGGGCCGACAATCTCTCTCCCCATGATTCCAGCCCAAAACATTACTCCACCTCCTCCTTGTTGGCGCTGTAGCCGTGTTTGCGTGGGGTGTCCATCAACCAGCCATCCTCCACTCCATTCATCTGGACCATCGAGCGCTGCACGGCACTCATCCGTGAACAAAACAGTTTTGAAATCAGTCTTCATGTAATGTTTGGCCCACTGGAGCCGTTTCTGCTTGTGTGAAGTGGATAGAGGAGGTCGACAGGATGGCGTATGCACAGCTGCAAACCTCTGAAGGACCCTGCATCTTGTTGTTCGGGGGACGTTGGAGGCACAAGCAGCTTCAAAAACTTGTCTGCTGCTATGACAAGGCTTTTTTGCCGCTGCTCTTTCAACCTGACGTAATTACCTGTAGGAAAGAGTCCTCAATTTGCCCTTATCAGCACGCACACGTGTGTACTGTGAATCAGCTACATACTTCTTGATTGCCAAGACACTTCATCCTGATCATCGCACAATGTTGATTGTAGTCATGCCTTGACCTAAACACTCCACAATTTGTTGCTTCTCAGCAGCCGACACATCCTTTTTCTTTCCCATTTTGGCAGAAAATGTAGGCTGCTTAATAATGTGAGAGAGCCTTCTTAAGTAGTCTTGCCTTTCATTGGACACACCTGCCAAACTAATTAGCACAGGTGTCTGCAATTGCTTACAGTGATATAAAGAGCCCTGACACACATCACCATCAATGAGTTTAACTGACAAACAAACAAATTCTTCCCTTATCACTCCTAAACACTTTTTGCATAATAATTTGGAACGCGGTGTACATGTGCTTTTCCACAAAACACCAGTGGTTCACGTAGTGAATCTTACAGTTCTAACTTGCCAACCGTGGTCTGTATGGAATTGTTCAATAAAGGGCCCAAAATTAAGATAACATAGATGGGAGAGGTCTCTATGAATAGGAATTCCTAAGTATTTGATACCCTGTGAGGGCCAGGCAAAGGGAAAGTTGGACTGGATGGAATCCTATATGGATTTAGGGAGGGAGACATCGAGGGCCTCAGACTTCGCTGCATTGATTTTAAAATTTTACCATGTAACAAAGTGATCTATTTCAGCCATAACAGCAGGGATGGATATATGTGATTGAGTGATATATACTAGGACATCATCAGCAAATAGAGAGCACTTGTACTCGGTGCCTCCCACCTCAATCCACCTAATATTGGGGTTATGGCGAATTGATGAGAGCAGGTGCTCCGTCACTAGGATGTATAAGAGAGGGGACAGAGGACATCCCTGCCTTGTCCCATTGGTGATTGTGAAAGGTGATGAAAATGTTCTGATGCACCCCCTGGGCCTTGGGACACCCGGAGCCGGACCCTTTTTGGTGGATGCTGGTGGTTGTAGTCTTCATGGCGGCGATCCGGTTCCGTGGCTCAGGGCGGTCAAACCAGTGGCGGAACTATTTATGTGGTTTTGATGTTTAAATGTCCGACTACACCACCCGTGGATTGCGGTCAGAGTGAACCGCCGCTACAGGGCAGACCGCTAAGGCTGGTGTTGTGGGTGCAGCAGAGCGTAGCATAACTCCCCACGGGAGGAGTATAGCCTCAGGGCAGTGTATGCGGAGGATGGGGGTGATGGTGCAGGGCAGCAGCAGTAACGACACGGAGTCAGTGATGCAGTTCAGGGCCTTTACTCACAGTTCTTATTATCCAGACCACGTCTGCAGGTAACGGCTGCCCACGTCGTACTGTGCTCACCAGGTGAGGGGCTCAGACAACTCCCAGATAACTTTGGAGCGCTTCACAGGACCCCCTTTGTGTGTCCTTTGTCTGGCCTTTCTTACCAACACTTCTGTCCGGCTGCCTCGGGCCTCCTCTTGGTAAACTTGGCGCCAGTTTCCCTGACCCTATGTGGTGCCTTCCTAGCGGGTGGAGCAAGGGGCTGCGCCACATAAAATGTCAGAGCCTCCGGTTTCTAGCTGAGGGTCGGTTCCTGCCTCCACTAGTTCGGGGACCGGTCTCCCCCTTTGGCCTGACCCCTCCACGCAGGTGGATTCGGGCGTGCGCTGGCGACTCGCCCGTCCGCACCCCTGGGATCCCTTCATTCCTCGTTCCTGGAGCCTTCTCCGCTCCTCTTCCTTCCTTCTCCCTCTTGCAGGCCTGGGCCTCTGTTACTAGGCCCGCCTCCGGAGCAGAGCTCATGCAGAGCCCCTGCACCCTGCCACTTCTGCTCAGACTTCTCTGCACTGAACTAAGATGGTGCCCACCTTTTATACTCCCTTCTCAATGCACCCAGGAACTGCTTCCTCCCTGCTCCTGCACTGCAGGGTTCCCCTTCCTCAGTTTTCCCTCCCCCCACTCCAGCCAGGGACAGGGACTGTCGTGCCCATCTCAGGGGCATATTGGTCGCCCTGCCCCACGGCAATGTGGTGTAATGCATGCAGGTGTCGGGTCCTGATCCACACTCCATCCTTATCTGAGAGTGAGATATCACACCTCTGGGTGAGGTGCAATACGTCTGTAGCTACCGAGCCCTCGGTGCTACAGTTCCATTTATCTTCAGCCTAGGTGACGTATTGTGATACAGGGCCGTGATTTTGGCTATAAAAGGGTCCCCTAAACTCCTACCCCAAGCTTTTTAAGAGAATCATATATGGCGTGCCAGGAGACTCTATGGAATGCTTTCTCAGCATCCAACGAGAGTATCTACTTACAAATTTTTAACTGCATCTAGCCCAGGAAATACTTTGTGCCTAGTAGCAGTGTCTGCTAGTCAGCGGATTATCCCGGCTGTTAAGCAAGCTACACCACCTGTAGTTTGGACACTTAATTTTTTCAAAGGAAATGCTTCGGGACCACGGGATACTTAGTGAAGAGCATCACGAGGCACCCCAAGGCATAGGGGCTGGGACTGGCACTAGGATGCCTTGCGGTGGACAGCCGAGCTCGATCCTTATAAAAGCTTTTTAACTGCAGCAGCTTTAGTGGACGCTACTGGAGCTGGAATTACGCGGCTGCTGGCATGAGACTTGCCCTCCAATAGATCCTTGTAAATGGATTTAAAGTGTATTCATTCAAATTAGAGGGACAATTTAAATTAAAAAGCTTAGAGCTGCCTCCACCACAGGGGGGCTCTCTCGACCCACCAGCGGACAGGCACCAGTATTGGGAGAGGGGGGCTGGCCGTCAGGGTTCACCGCGGCTCTGGCACAAACCCGGCGACACGGAGGTGGCACGGGCAGGAGCGGACTGGCCGTCTCGGCTTCTCACTTTTTGGATTTTAGAAGGGCATGACATGCCTATATCTGTGTCTCCCCCTCCTTTTACTCCTCCACCTCTTTTCTTTTCGCATGACTATATGTACTTGTCACTTTTCCATTTGTTAGTTGTGTCTTCTGAGCAGTTTGTCAGCTTTTGGACACCTTTGAAGGTGTTTTCTATGTGTTTCTATGTGTTTTTGTTTGCCTGCCATTGGTTTTAACGGTGTTCGAAGGTGTTCGACGAACAGTTCGACGATCAGTTCGGCGAACACACGGGTGTTCGACGAACCGAACCGAACTCGAACACTACGGGGGTGGCTCAACACTATTTAGGAGGTGTCCCTTAAAACTATAGGTCTTCGTTCAGACTAGCCGAGGAATAAGGCTCGTCTGTTCGCTAGGAACAGGCAGCCAGCTATATTGCAGGGATTCAGCTTTGTCTTACTGTAGGGACAGCTTTCCCCTATCTTTCCTTAGTTCATGTTGCAGATCATAACAGTAAGTCCAGCCCAAAAAACTAAAAGGAAAGAAATTCGGGGATCAGTATGGTTTCCATCCAGGATTTGGACCAACGCCTGCAGGGATTGTCTCTGGAGGAGGCTGAGCTTAAGACGGATGTCTCCCAGTACAACAAAAAAAAGGAGAACACCCAGCAGAGGAGGATGTATGATTGTTAAGAGGAAATTCTGCGAAAGACAGAAACTCAGACCACACCTCTTGATTGTCCGCCACAAAACAACGCAAAAACTGTTCAACATCCTGGTTCTTTCTTTCAGTCTGTCCATTAGACAGACGAAAATGACAAATGGACTCCCAACCGGTCACAAAAAGCATGCCAAAAGTGAGCCACAAACTGAGGTCCTCTATCAGAAACAATGTCTGTGGGAATGCCATGGAGCTTAACAATCTCCTTAACAAACGCCTTAGCGAGTGTCTTGGCGCAGGGCAACTTAATGAATGGAACCAAATGACACATCTTACTAAAATGGTCCACGACCACCCAGATGACAGTAAAACCCTCGGACACCAGAAGATCAGTAATAAAATCCATTGTGAGATGCATCCAAGGCGCACTAGGAACCTCCAGAGGGCAAAGCAACCCAGCAGCAGGAGTATGTGAAGCCTTTAACCTAGCACACACAGTACATTGATGCACCCACTTGATGACTTCCTTCTGCCATCCCGGCCACCAAAAACTGCAACTGATAAGTCTCTTAGTCTCCGAAATTCCTGGATGACCTGCAAACCGAGACTCATGAGACTCTACAAACAAATCTCTCCTAAAGGCTCTAGGCACAAACAACCTTCCATGGGGACTGTTAGATTGAGCATCATCTTGAGCTTTCAGAATCCTATTCTCCAAAATGGAGTCCAATGCCGCCACTACAACTCCTTTTTGTAAAATGCTCTCCTGCTCCTCGGCACCGACCGTAGGAGAGAAGCTGCGCGATAAAGCATCAGCTTCAAGCGCTTGGCAGCATCCAGGTAGATCGAATTCTTATGATCTGTGAAAACCTGAATAGGAAATCTAGTGCCTTCCAAAAAATGACACCAATGTTCAAACGCAAGTTTAATAGCCAGCAACTCCTGATTCCTAACATCATAATTTAGTTCGGTTTCCGAATTTTTTTTCGAAAAAAAGGCACAAGGATGAACTCTACCCTTGTACTCCTGAGACAAAACTGCTCCGACCCCCACCGATGAAGCATCGACCTCGACCAAAAAAGGCTTGGTCTCATCAGGCTGCATAAGGATAGGGGCAGAACTGAACCTCTCTTTGAGATACTCAAATGCTTAAATGGCCTCAGTAGTCCACTGGGCCGTATTCGCACCTTTCCTGGTGAGATCGGTTAGAGGTTTATCAATTACAGAAAAATTCTTAATGAATTTCTTGTAATAATTGGCAAAACCCAAAAATCTCTGTATAGATTTCAAACCAAAAGGCCATTCCTGCACAGTCTGAACCGTCACAGGGTCCATCTCAAAGCCCTCGCTGGAGACAATGCAGCCCAAAAAACTAATTTTCTGCACAGCGAACTCACATTTCTCCAGCTTAGCAAAGAGTGAATTATCACTCAAGAACTGCAAAACTTCACGCACACTTTGCCAATGGGACTCTAAATCTGGTGAATAAATCAAAATGTCATCCAAATACACAACCACATTCTTACCAATCAAAGGTCTCAGGATGTCATTAATAAGGTTCGGAAAAAATGCAGGTGCATTGGTAAGACCAAAAGGCATCACCAGATTCTCAAAATGACCTACCGGAGTGTTAAAAGCAGTTTTCCATTCATCACCCTCCTTCACTCGTAACAAATTGTATGCCACCGGATATCAATTTTAGAGAACCACTTGACCCCCACTAAATGGTTAAACAAGTCAGGCAATGGGTAGGAATGGCGTACGGTAATCTTATTAATTTCACGAAAATCCAGACATGGACGTAAACCCCCGTCTTTTTTTTACAAAGAAAAATCCAACTGCCACAGGCGACTTAGAAGGTCTAATGTGACCAGCAGCCAGGCTAGTCTGTATGTACTCCTCCAAGGCCTATCCTTCAGGGATAGTCAGATTAATCAAGCGACTCTTGGGAAGAGTAGCTCCCGGAACAAACAAAATGGAGCAATCATAATCCCTATGAGGAGGTAAAACTTGCGACTCCTCCTCCGAAAAAACCCTCCAAAAATCTTGAATAGGTACAGGTAATTCCCCTTTTTCCACAGCTGCAATGCGACCATTACAACATTTATCTTAGCACTTCAGACTCCAAGACTTAATCACATTAGTAGACCAGTCCAGTAAAGGATTGTGCAGTTTTAACCAAGGCAATCCGAGAACAACCGGAGAGGGTAAATTATATAAAACAAACAAGTCCAAAATTTCTTGGTGAACTCCATTGATAGTGAGGGGAAATGCAGCCACCTTGTGAGTAATACATTTCAAGGGAGTGTTATCAATTGCAATCACAGAAATAGGTGATGACAAAGGTTCGGATTTCAATTTAAGGTTTTCCAAAAACCCTTTATCAATCACATTAAGTGTTGAATCACAATCCACAAATAACAGAAATTCAATCAAATCTCCCTGCAAAGTAGTATTCCCAGAAAGAAATACTCCTGCAGAGCGTAAACAAGCAGTATGGGCGTACCTGACCTTTTTTTTTTCTTTACTTAAACGAAGCTCACAATACTTAATCAAATGGTCAGCTTTACCACAATAAAGACACAATCCCTCGGCGAACCTCCGGTCTCTTTCCTGAGAGCGGAGTGACATCGCCCCAACCTCCATCGGTTCTCCGCCGTCTGAGCAGATTTTCTGGGGACTAGGAACTGACATTACAAGAGTCTTTACCTCATTCAGCCTGCACCTCAGCCTCCTGTCCACACAAACAGCTAATTGCATGCCATCCTGCAGAGTCTCAGGTGCAGGGAATGCAATTAGCAGATTCTTAACCCTTTCACTCAGACCAGCAAGAAATAAACATTTCAGCACAGGATCAGTCCATTTAACTTCTGCGGCCCATCTCCTGAAGTGTGTGCAATAATTTTCAACATCACCTGACCCCTGATTCAAATGCCTGAGTTCTTCCTCAGCAGATAAGATTCGAGCAGGATTGTCATATAATAGCCCCAAAGCAGAAAAAAATTCTTCAACAGACCTTAAACACAGATCATTAGGTTGGAGAGAAAAATCTCACCCCTGTGGTTCATTGCGCAAATGTGACATAATAAAACCAATGCGCTGTGATTCATTCCCAGAGGAGCTTGGTCTCAAACGAAAATATAACAAACAAGCATTTTTAAAGGAAAAAAAATCTTGCTGTTTACCATAAAAAAAAATCAGGTACTCCTACCTTGGGTTCGACAAAATGCGCTCCAGAACAGCTACTCACGTGTTGCTTGGTTCGTTCTCCAAATTGGGGTCGGCGGTGCTGGGGGAAGAGAATTTTTCCAGTGATTTGGAGAGAGTTTGGCCTAATGTACGTTGCAACCTTCAAGAGGCTAAGAAGAAGTCCAAGAAGTATTTGACAGGAAACGTAAGGAGGTTTTGTTTACTGTGGGTGACATGGTTTGGTTGTCCTCAAAGAACCTGCGGTTGAGGATTCCCTCTAAAAAACTGGGTCCTAAGTCTGTGGGTCCATTTAAAGTGCTTCAGGTTGTTAACCCGTCTGCTGTTAGGTTGGATGTCCCCACTTCCTGGAAGATTAATCCTGTATTTCATGTTTCCTTGTTGAAAAAGGCTGATGTATCTGATAGGGATGCCACTGTCACAGTTCCTCCTGTGGTGGAAGAAGGCGAATATGAAATTTCCCGTATCTAGAATTCTAGATGGCATAGAGGGAGATTACAGTTTCTCGTCTCCTGGAAGGGTTTCGGTCACGAAGACAACTCTCTGTTCCTAGGCTTGTTAAAGCTTTCCACATGGGGTTTACGGATAGGCCTGGGCCTGGAGGATCCGGAGGATAATCATAAAAGAGGGGGTACTGTTAGAACCCTCCTGTTTGTTTTTTCCATCTTGTGTTTTGCGGTCACGTGACCATCTGCCTTTATATTCCAGCCACGCCATTTTGCCTGTGCTGGACTTCAACGTTTGACTGTTTCTCTATCCATGTGCTTCTGTGCCTTTCTCTGTCAGTTTGCTTGGTCCTTCTGCGACCTCTAGTACCTTTTTGTCAGTTTGTCTTTTGTGTTCTGCAACAACTTCTCTGTTTAGGAGGTGTCCCATTTTTGGCCCAGTCCTTAGTTCTTTTAGGGTCTCCTCCCTTAATGCTATAGGTCTTCGTTCAGACTAGCCAAGGACAAAGGCGGGTCTGGTCACTAGGAACAGGCAGCCCACTACATCGTAGGGATTCAGCTTAGTCTTACTGTAGGGACAGCTTTACCCTATCTTTCCTTAGTTCATGTTGCAGATCATAACACCGGGCGAGAGGCCCGAATCTATAAATGGAAAAGTGAACAGCTCTTCAGAGTGTACAAGTGCGGGATCAGTTGTCTCCAGGCACTCGGCATGGTGAAAGGAAGGAGGATCAGGGTGAGGAATATGCGGTCCAGACTCACAGCTACTGAAACTTGACCGTGTGGAAGACAGGGTGGTGATGGTGGTGGTGGCTAAGTGACTGGAAACATTATTCGCTATCCAACCAACAACCTTTTGAAACTGCTCTGGGTTCAATAGTGGTGTGCTGACATCCCCTAGGAATTGGGACAGGAAGGTCGGGCGAGAAGATATGGGTGTTTGTTGTGGCACAATTTCAGCTTGCCCACAGCCTTGTACTCGGACTCTGCATGCACCATCACCATCACGTCCAGTTCCCCGTCCCTTGCCACGTGCCTTGCCTATTTTAAATGGAGGACAGTATCTGCCACGCTCACTACAAATGACTGAGTTTGGAGCGAACTTATTTGTGATCCGTGTGACAGAGAAAACAGAGTTTTAAATACCTGGCCTGTAGGTAACTAGTTTGAACAGCAAACTGGTGTGAATTGCTTGACAGACACACTGAAGGAAATTTTTAATGTAGGCAAGAAATGGCAGTATTTTCTGACAACGTATATGTGATCCGTGTGACAGAGAAAACTGAGTTTTAAATACCTGGCCTGTAGGTAACTAGTTTGAACAGCAAACTGGTGTGAATTGTTTCACTGACACACTGAAGGAAATTTTTAATGGAGGCCAGAAATGGCAGTATTTTCTGACAACTTATATGTGATCCACGTGATGGAGAAAGCAGAGTTTTAAATACCTGGCCTGTAGGTAACTAGTTTGAACAGCAAACTGGTGTGAATTGTTTCACTGACACACTGAAGGAAACTTTTAATGAAGGCCTTAAATGGCAGTATTTTCTGACAATGTATATGTGATCCGTGTGTCGGAGAAAACAGAGCCTTAAATACCTGGCCTGTAGGTAAATAGTTTGAACAGCAAACTGGTGTGAATTGCTTCACTGACACACTGAAGGAAATTTTTAATAGAGGCTAGAAAAGGCACTATTTTCTGACAACGTATACAGTACAGACCAAAAATTTGGACACACCTTCTCATTTAAAGATTTTTCTGTATTTTCATGACTATGAAAATTGTACATTCACACTGAAGGCCTCAAAACTATGCATTAACACATGTGTAATTATAGCCACCTTTTGCTTTGATGACTGCTTTGCACACTCTTGGCATTCTCTTGATCAGGTTCAAGAGGTAGTCACAGGAAATGGTCTTCCAACAATCTTGAAGGAGTTCCCAGAGATGCTTAGCACTTGTTGGCCCTATTGCCTTCACTCTGCCGTCCAGCTCACCCCAAACCATCTGGATTGGGTTCAGGTCTGGTGACTGTGGAGGCCAGGTCATCTGGCGTAGCACCCTACCTGTCCTGTAGGTAACTAGTTTGAGCAGCAAACCGGTGTCAAAAACTTCACTGACACAGTGTAAAAAAATTGGAATCGAGGTCAAACTTGGCAGTATTTTCTGAAAACGTATATGTGATCCGTGTGACAGAGACAACACAGTTTTAAATAGCTGGATTTCTAGTGCTGTAATATGGAAAGGACCTGGCTGTATTCTGCTGTGCCAACAAGCAAATGGCGAAGAAAAACAGTGTTGTCTGGATTGCTTTTTAAGAAAATAATGAGGATTAAGATTAGTGTTGAGCCACCTCCGTAGTGTTCGGGTTCGGTTCGGTTCGTCGAACACCGGGATGTTCGCGGAACTGTTCGTCGAACACCTTAGAACACCGTCGAACACCGTCGAACACCGTTAAAACCAATGGCAGGCAAACAAAAACACATAAAAACACATAGAAAAAACCTTCAAAGGTGTCCAAAAGCTGACAAACTGCTCCGAAGACACTCTCTTTAAAAAAGCCGGCCGGCAATTCAGCAGCGGCATACACCGGTACCTGACAATTTAGACAAGAAGGAATAGAGCATCACACATAGATTAGATAGATAGAAACATGTCAGTCACATATATAAGAAGTAGAGTGACAGTGTTGGTTACTGTACTTGTCATTTAGTGTTAAAGGATTTATTAAAAAAAATATTAGTGTTTTCATGCACCGTCTCTTTAAAATAGCCGGCCTGCAATTCAGCATCGGTACCCGACAATTTATAACAGAAAAAATAGAGCATCACACATAGATTAGATAGATAGAAACATGTCAGTCAAACATGTAAGAAGTGCAGTGATAGTGTTGATTACTGTACTTGTCATTTAGTGTTAAAATAAAGGATTTATTAAAAAAAAAATTGGCGTGGGGTTCCCCGTAATTTTAGTCTCTAGCGGAGGTTAAGCAGACGGCTGGGGCAGCTGAATACCTAGCCTTTACTAGCAAGCATGCCTGCACTCTACAGTGTCTATGAAGGATGGCATGCTGCATGGCAGCGCTCAGCTGTGATCCAGCCTGTCATCTCAATGCCATCCCAGCGTGGGAGAATTCTCCTGCTCAAGCGCTGAGCGCTGAGAATTTTCCCACGCTGTCAGTGACGTGCATGAGGTGAGCTGAGTTTATTGGACATGAGCCCACCTCATGCACGTCACTGACAGCGTGGGAAAATTCTCCTGCACTCACCGCATGCGCAGGAGAATTTTCCCACGCTGTCAGTGACGTGTATGAGGTGAGCTGAGTTCATTGGACATGACCTCGGCTCATCTTTATGCCGTCACAGCCAGACACTGAGAAGCACAAGCATGCCTGCGCTTCTCAGTCTCTGCGGCATAGCAAGCTGGATGGCAGCGTTCTGCTGCGGTCCAGCCTGTCATGTGAATGTAGCAGAGCTGAAGCTGTCGTGGGAATCATGGAAAGGTAAGGATGATGTTGCTTTATTATTTTTCTTTTATTGTAGGAGATCGTTGGTTTCACCTGGAATGGGTGTGATGGAAAGTATGGTTTCATTTAGAACAATAAAGAATTGTGTCTTTATTTCAATTAAAGGACTTTATTCTGGGTGTTTGTGTTTTTTTTTTAACTTTGACTAAGGGGTTAGTAATGGGGGTGTCTTATAGACGCCTCTCCATTATTAACCTGGGCTTGATGTCAGCTGGCATTATAAGCTGACATCAACCCCAGCCCTATTACCCCACTGCCACCGCTACAGGGCAGTGGGAAGAGCGAGGCTAAGTGCCAGAATTGGCACATCCTATGGATGCGCCATTTCTGGGGCGGCTGACGGCTGATGTTTCTAGCCTGGGAGGGGGCCAATATTCATGGCACCCTTCCTGGGCTATTAATATCAGCCCCAGCTGTCTGCCTAGCCTTTGCTAGCTATTAAAATAGGGGGGACCCCACGTCATTTTTTTTTGGGGTCCCCCATTTTAATAGCTAGTAAAGGCTAGGTATTCAGCTGGGGGCTGATATTAGTAGCCTGGGAAGCTCCGTGGGTATTACCCCCTTCCCAGACTTCAAACATCTGCCCCAGCCATCTGCTTAACCTCCGCTAGAGACTAAAATTACGGGGAACCCCACGCCAATTTTATTTTAATAAATCCTTTATTTTAACACTAAATGACAAGTACAGTAATCAACACTATCACTGTACTTATATATGTGACTGACATGTTTCTATCTATCTAATCTATGTGTGATGCTCTATTCTTACGGTTATAAATTGTCGGGTACCGATGCTGAATTGCCGGCCGGCTTTTTTAAAGAGACGGTGCATGAAAACACTAATATTTTTTTTAATAAATCCTTTAACACTAAATGACAAGTACAGTAACCAACACTGTCACTGTACTTCTTATATATGTGACTGACATGTTTCTATCTATCTAATCTATGTGTGATACTCTATTCTTTAGGTTCTAAATTGTCGGGTACCGGTGTAAGCCGCTGCTGAATTGCCGGCTTTTCATGTTTCACTGTGAGCACTGTTCCCATCGATTTGGGCAACCACTGTAATGCCACAAACACCATGGCTGTGGCATTACAGTGAGTGGCAGACAATCCCTGCATGATTGGTGCTCTAAATAGCGCCAGACATGCAGGTCATGCTTTTGGTGCACGAACAGTTATCGAACATAACCTCGAACAGCCGAATTTTTTGCAAATCGTTTGCGTTCGTCGAACGACTCGAACACTGCCCAAAACAGCTCGAATTTGAGATTGGCGAATAGTTCTAGTCGAACACCGCTCATCTTTAATCAAGATCCAAAAAAAGTATCCCTGGCCCCTGCGACCTGGGCCTTTGTATAGAAATATCTAACAGCAGCAGAAGGCAGAATTGAAATGGAGCCTCTTGTGCTATATGCACTGCAGTCTGCTATATACCCTGCCTGCCTGATATCTTTGCAGATGGATTAGTTAGTCCTCAAAAGGACTGTTTGTTAAGATGGATATGTGTAATGTACGGTTTTTCTTCCTACACTAACGAATACACAATCAAATCTGTCCCTGACGCAGCCGCAGCTCTCCCTACACTGTCTGATCCGGAGTGACTGTGACGAGCACAGCGATGCCAGTTCTGAAATAGACCTGCTGACGCTGTGCGGCCATCCAATCACTGTAATGCCACAGCCACCATGGCTACGGCATTACAATGAGTGGCATGCAATCCCTGCATGTTGGTTGGTGCTCTAAAGAGCGCCAAACATCCAGGGAGGGGATCCAAGCGCCCGCCAAGCAACCCCGGAAATACTCGGTGAGCGCCGAGCATCTCGAGCAGTGAGATGCTTGGGCGAGCACCGAGCAGTAGCGAGCATGCTCGCTCATCACTAGTAGCAGAGCTTAAAAGCTAACCCCACAAACACCACAGTTTTCTGTGTACATTGTACATTAACAGTAAACTGCTTATCAGAGGAGGGTGCAGCCAGACCAGGGTTCACGTGAGCTGTAGTCCAGGCAGTGATAATCTCCTTGTGATAAAACATTCGCTGTATAGAAACAACAGCCCACAGCCTAATAAGTGACACATCGCTGAGGTGTGTATCTCAGGCCCTGTCACATGATGCCCCCCTTACATAGCAAAAACCTGCTGACAGATTCCATTCCCTTTAAGCATCTGAGAATTTTTCATTTTTGCACTTTCATTTTTTTCTACCTTTACTCTAGGAACCATAATGTTTTTATTTTTCTGAGGACATTGCCGTATGAAGTCTTATTTTTGTATAATGAATTGCAGTTTTGAATAACACTATTCATTTTACTATACATTGCACTGGAAAATGGGAAAAAATCCATCCAAGTGTGATGAAACTGTTTTGTGGGTTTTGTGTTTTTGGCATTCATAGTTTGATAAAAATGACCCAGCAACATAATTATCCAGGTCAGTATGATTACGGTGATACCAAAGATGTTCTTTTTTTATTTTTGCATTAAAAAAATTTTAAATTTGTAAAAAGTGTTTTGCTAGTGTCATAATTATCTTATGCATATGCATGAAGAGGCTATTTGCATATTAAATATCCCAGAGGAGCATTGCCTTGACATGCCAAAGCCGGTATGTTATTCTCCACAAGGAGAAACGTTACCCCTTAGACTTTTTTTGTATGTTATTTTTCCATGAGTGAAGCTGTGTGATGGATTTTTTTGTGCCCTGATATGATGTTGTTATTGACACCACTTTGGGGTTCATATGACATTTTGTTTGCATGTTATTGCATTTTTTTTAGAAGAGGAAAGTGTGTCAAGAAGTAAATGACAATTCTAGTGTCCTGAATTTTTTTCTTTTTAGCATTTAACCACTTTACCCCCGAGGGTGGTTTGCACGTTAATGACCATGCCAATTTTTACAATTCTGACCACTGTCACTTTATGAGGTAATAACTCGGGAACGCTTAAACGGATCTCTCTCATTCTGAGATTGTTTTTTGTGACATATTGTACTTCATGATAGTGGTACAAGTTCTTCTATATCACTTTTGTTGATTTCTGAAAAAAATGGAAATTTGGCGAAAATTTAGAAAATTTCGCAATTTTCAAACTTTGAATTTTCATGCCCTTAAATTAGAGAGATATGTAACGGAAAATAGTTAATAAGTAACATTTCCCACATGTCTACTTTACATCAGAAAAATTTTGAAACCAAATTTTTTTTTGTTAGGAAGTTATAAGGGTTAAAAGTTGACCAGCGATTTCTCATTTTCCAACAAAATTTACAAAACCATTTTTTTAGGGACCATATCACATTTGAAAACCACTGTTTGGGCACACGGCAGGGTTCGGATGGGAAGGAGCGTCATTTGACATTTTGAATGCAAAATTTGCTTGAATAATTAGCGGATGCCATGTTGCGTTTGGAGAGCCCGTGATGTGCCTAAACAGTGGAACCCACACAAGTGACACCATTTTGGAAACTAGAACCCTCAGGGAACTTATCTAGATGTGTGGTCAGCACCTTGAACCCCGAAGTGCTTCACAGAAATTTATAACATTGAGCCGTAAAAATAAAATTTTACATTTTTCCTACAAAAATGTTTTTCAGCCCCCAATTTTTCTTTTTCATAAGGGTAACAGGAGAAATTGCACCATACCATTTGTTGTGTAATTTCTCCTGAGTAAGCCGATACCCCCATATGTGGGAGAAAACCACTGTTTGGGCACACGGCAGGGTTCGGAAGGGAAGGAGCGCCATTTGACTTTTTGAATGTAAAATTTGCTTGAATAATTAATGGACCCATGTTGCGTTTGGAGAGCCCCTGATGTGCCTAAACAGTATAAACTCCCCACAAGTGACACCATTTTAAAAACTAGACCCCTCAGGGAACTTATCTAGATGTGTGGTGAGCACCCTGAACCCTGAAGTGCTTCACAGAAGATTATAACATGGAGCTGTGAAAATAAAAAAAATCTAACTTTTTCCACAAAAATAATGTTTTAGCCCCAAATTTTTTATTTTCACAACAGTAAGAGGAGAAAATGGACCCCAAAAACTTTTGTGCAATTTCTCCTGAGTACGCCGATACCCCATGTGTGGGGAAAATACACTGTGTGGGCGCACGGCAGGGTTCAGAAGGGAAGAAGCAATGTGTGACTTTTTGAACACAAAATTGGCTGGAATAGAGAGCGGATGCCATATCGTGTTTGGAAAGCCCCTGAAGTGCCTAAATAGTGGAACCCCCCCCCACAAGTGACCCCATTTTGGAAACTAGACCCCTCAAGGATTTTATCAAAGGGTATAGTGAACATTTTTAACCCAGAGGTACAACACAGAATTTGATAACATTAGGTCATCATATTGAATAAGTTGTAATTAGTCTTGAGCGCAAGTGCTCGCCACTTGTGTTTGCATCGGGCGCTTGGGTATGCACCAAGTATCGTGGGTGCTCGAGTGACATGCTCGAGTCCCCGCTTTGCATGTTTCATGGTTGTTAGACACTCAAAAAAAATATGCTGAAACTTGAAACTTTTTTTAGCCAAGAAGCATATGGGGCAGAGACTCGAGCATGTCACTCGAGCACCCACGATACTCGATGCATACCCTAGCTCCTAATGCAAATTCAAGTAGCGAGAACATGCGCTCAACACTGGTCGCCATATCGTCATCATTTTTTTTCTTTACTTTTGAAAAAATCCCAACCCTAGCACAACCCTAACCCTAGCACAACCCTAACTTTAGAGTTGATTTTTTTACGCTGTTTCTTGTGCAGCATAAGTAATTAGACGACTTTATTTTTCTGGACGGTGCGATTACAGCGATGCCAGATACATATCGAGTTTTTATGACTGACAGCTGTCACACACTAAAAGACGCTTTTTTTTGCATCGCCATATTTTGAGAGCTATAATTTTTCTATGTTTCGGCCGACAGAGTCATGTGATGGCTTGTTTTTTGCAGGACGATTTGACGTTTTTAATGGTATCATTTTCGGGCACATGACAATTTTTGATCGCTTTCTATTCCGAATTTTGGTTGGCAGAATAAACAAAAACCAACAATTCAGGAATTGTTTCTTTTTTTTTTTTTATACCATTCTGCGTGTGGTAAAATTGATAAGGCAGATTTATTCTTTGGGTAGGTACCTTTACATCGGTACCACATTTATATTGTTTTTTTATGTTTTGGTGCTTTTATACAATAAAAACTGTTTTATAAAAAAAATTATTTTTTTGTATCGCTTTATTCTGAGAGCTGTAACTTTTTTATTTTTTGGCTAATGGAGCTGTTTGTTGGCTTGTTTTTTGTGGGACAAGATTACGTTTTCAGTGGTACCATTTTTATTTACATTCGTATTTTTGATCGCGTTTTATTCCATTTTTTGTTTGGCGGTATGTTGGTAAAGCATTGTTTTTTGCAATGTTTTTTATTTATATTTTTTACCTTGTTCACTAAAGGGGTTAACTAGTGGGACAGTTTTATAGGTCAGGTCATTTCAGAAGCGACGATGCTAAATATGTGTACTTTTATTAGTTTATTTTTTTTTCATAATAATATTTATTTATAGGTACAGTATATTTTTATTTTTTGGAAACTATTTTTTTCTAAATATTTTTACTATTTTTTTTTCTTTTTCACTTTCTGACACTTTTCTTACTTTTACACATTGTCCCACTACGGGACTTTCACTTTTTACATTCTGATCGGCTGTATAGCATAGGAATGTAGCACCATCCCTGTGCTATACAGCCTGTCAGTAATGCACAGGGAGAAGTTACTATGCACTGCGCATGACCAAAGTAACTTCTTGCCTCCTGATAACCCGGATGTTGTTATGACGACTTCATGTCACCATGACAACATCCGGGACCCGGCAGGAGACAGCGCGGGACGCCGGAGAGGAGGTAAGTAACGGTGCTTACCACCCCCTTGCTCCCTGAATGCTGAGAATGACTTAGATTGCAGAATTTCAGGGGTTAATGTGCCAGCAGCAGTGCTTGATCGCTGCTGGCACATATCACCGGGTGTCAGTTGTGACAATCAGCTAACACCCGGCGGCGATCGACCTGCACCGCTTGTGTGCGGTTGCGATCGCATTATGCGTAATAGTACGTAACTGGTCGATAAGGCCCAGGGTACAGCAGCGTACTATTACTGACAAGGTCGTAAAGGGGTTAATGTATAGTTATATAATGTCATATTTTGATAGATCAGACTTTTTTGGACATGCCAGTACCAAATAGGTTTATTTTTTCCACTATTTTTTTTACTCTTTGTTTCATTGCAGCCATTTGGTAAATTCTAAAAAGTTCATTTTTTTTCTCATTAAAGTACACTCTGCACCCCATCATGACTGAAAAAAAACAGAAATGTACAAATTTATGCAAATTTATTAAAAAATAAAAACTGAAATATCACATGGTCATAAGTATTCACACCCTTTGCTCAGACACTCATATTTAAGTCACATGCTATCCATTTCCTTGTGATCCTCCTTGAGATGGTTCTACTCCTTCATTGGAGTCCAGCTGTGTTTAATTAAACTGATAGGACTTGATTTGGAAAGACACACACCTGTCTGTATAAGACCTAACAGCTCACAGTGCATGTCAGACCAAATGAGAATCATGAGCTCAAAGGAACTGCCCAAAGAGCTCAAAGACAGATTGGGGCAAGGCACAGATCTGGCAAAGGTTACAAAAGAATTTCTGCATTACTCAAGGTTCCTAAGAGCACAGTGGCCTCCATAATCCTTAAATGGAAGAAGTTTGGGACCACCAGAAGTCTTCCTAGACCTGGCCGTCCAGCCAAACTGAGCAATCGTGGGAGAAGAGCCTTGGTGAGAGAGGTAAAGAAGAACCCCCAAGATCACTGTGGCTGAGCTCCAGAGATGCAGTAGGGAGATGGGAGAAAGTTTCACAAAGTCAACTATCACTGAAGCCCTCCACCAGTTGGGCCTTTATGGCACAGTGGCCCGATGGAAGCCTCTCCTCAGTGCAAGACATATGAAAGCCCACATAGAGTTTGCTCAAAAACACATGAAGGACTCCCAGACTATGAGAAATAAGATTCTCTGGTCTGATGAGACGAAAGTAGACCTTTTTGGTGATAATTCTAAGCGGTATGTGTGAAGAAAACCAGGCACTTCTCATCACCTGCCCAATACAATCCCATCAGTGAAACATGTTGGTGGCAGCATAATGCTATGGGGGTGTTTTTTTCAGCTGCAGGGACAGGACGACTGGTTGCAATTGAAGGAAACATGAATGCAGCCAAGTACAGAGATATGCTGGATGAAAACCTCTTCCAGAGTGCTCTGGACCGCAGACTTGGCCGAAGGTTCACCTTCCAACAAGACAATGACCTTAAGCATTCAGCTAAAATAACAAAGGAGTGGCTTCAGAATAACTCTGTGACCATTCTTGACTGGCCCAGTGAGAGCCCTGACCTAAACCCAATTGAGCATCTCTGGAGAGACCTGAAAATGGCTGTCCACCAACGTTCACTATCCAACCTGCCAGAAGTAGAGAGGATTTGCAAGGAAGAATGGCAGAGGATCCCCAAATCCAGGTGTGAAAAACTTGTTGCATCATTCCCAAAAAGACTTATGGCTGTACTAGCTCAAAATGCTGCTTCTACTCATTACTGAGCAAAGGGTCTGAATACTTATGACCATGTGATATTTCAGTTTTTCTTTTTTAATGAATTTGCAAAAATTTCTACATTTCTGTTTTTTTTCAGTCAAGATGGGGTTCAGAGTGTACTTTAATGAGAAAAAAAATGAACTTTTTAGAATTTACCAAATGGCTGCAATGAAACAAAGAGTGAAAAATCAGAATACTTTCCATACCCACTGTAACTCTCCATGTACCTGACCTTTGGCAATGTCTTATAGAAAGCTTAAGATGACAAGACAACTATTGTAACCATTGTTAGGCTCCCCTGCTGCCATGTTAATGCATTGGTAACCCCACAATTGGGTCGCAGGGAAATAATGGGCTGACAGAGGAAGTGTCCTCCCTCTGGAGGAGTTAAGCCTTTAAGGAGTTCAACTATTGTGATCATTGTTCTCATTAATCCACATATTTTCAGAAGCCTGACAATGATAATCAGTTATGCTCTTACAGCTGATAGAAACACTTATAAGTCCAGCACACAACCAGGAAGGTATAAAGTGAACTGGACAGATAAATAAAAAACACAAGACATGACATAAACAATGTTAAAAAAATGGAGGTAAAAAAGTGCAGCACACAAAAAATAGCATTGTAAATAAATAAATAATAGGAATAGCATGGAGATTGAATTATGATTAAAAATAAATAGTTAATGGTTGTCTATGAAGTACTCAAGTGCATACAAATCATTACATAAATGGATAACATGTGTCTATAAGAGTCATTGAAGTGCTAGAGCATGATAAATATGCAGTGATCAATCTATAATACAATGATGCATAAAATAACATTGATAATGTCAATTGATAATATAAAGACAAGCCAAACCAAAGTGATGACATAGTAAAGGTAATGGAAGGCTACAAACTTAAAGTGTCCATGAGCACTGCTGGCCCTCCACCTAACCTTCCAATATGCTTCCTAAGGGAGTGGTGAGTTGAGTTGGAGATTAGCTACATATGGTACAAGAAAATTAAAGTTATACTGCTTAGGTGGGAAAGGAAGTTACCGGTGTTCAGTTGGATAATTAATCCTTGCTAAGACATCGGTAGATGACATAGCTGAGGCCATGTCAGAGTGGAAGCAATTGGCACTACTCTGAGAAATATCAGCTGCGCCAAAAATTTGTATTGTTTTCAATTTCTGCTTCACATACCAGCAGTGGTGTAGCTAGAGTCCGATTGGTCCAGATGCAAGATTTGAATCTGCTTCCCCCATCTTGGTATATATATATATTGTCCTCCATCATACAGTGGCATGTAAAATTTGGGCAAAAATCCAGCCTCGTTTAACCTTGCACCAAAAACCAGCAGCCATGGGTTCTTCTAATCAGCTGCCTAGTACTAAGAAAAGGAAAATCGTGGAGGCCCACAAAGCAGCAGTAGTTTATAAAAAGATAGCAAAGTGTTTTCAAGTTGACCTTTCCTCAGTTCGGAATGTAATTAAGAAATAGCAGTTAATTGGAACAGTAGAGGTCAACATAACGTCAGGATGACCAAGTAAAATTTCATTGATAGCTTCTAGCAGGCTTGCTAGAGAGGCAAATCAGAACCACCGCTTGAGTGCAAAAGACCTTTAGAAAGACTTAGCAGACTCTGGAATTGTGGTAAATTGTTCTACTGTTCAGAGACACCTGCACAAATATGGCCTTCATGGAAGAGTCATTAGAAGAAAACCTCTCCTGCATCCTCACCATAAAATGAAGCATCAGAAATATGTAAAAGAACATATAAACAAGCCTGATGCATTTTGGAAACGAGTCCTGTGGACTGGTGAGGTTAAAATTAAAGTCTTTGGCCACAATGATCAAAGGTATGTGTGGAGAGAAAAGGGCACAAAATTTCAGTAAAAAAGATCTCGCCAACCACTAAGCATGGGGGTGGATCAATCATGCTTTAGAGCTATGTTTGAGCCAATAGCACAGGAAACATTTCATGGGTAGAGGGAAGAATGAATTCAATGAAATTTCAACAAAGTTCTTGATGCAAACAAAACAACATCTATAAAAAGGCTGAAGTCGAAAAGAGGATGGCTTCTACAAATGGATAATGATCCTAAACACACGTTAAAATCAACAACAGACTACCTCAAAAGGTGTAAGCTGAAAGTTTTACAATGGTCCTCACAGTCTCCTGATCTGAACATCATTGAAAATCTGTGGCTAGACCTCAAAATAGCAGTGCATGCAAGACAACCCAGGAATCTCACAGAACTGGAAGAATTTTCCAAGGAAGAATGGATGAAAATCCCTCAAATAAAAATTGAAAGACTCTTGGCTGGCTATAAAAAGAGTTTGCAAGCAGTAATACTTTCAAAAGGGGTGCTACTAGGTACTAACCATGCAGGGTGAGCAAACTTTTGCATCAGCCCATTTTCCTTTTTGTAATTTTTAAAATGGAAAAATGGAAAAAATAAATAAATTAATAAATATATATATATTTATACTGTATTTATATTTATGTATATATATATATATATATATATATATATATATATATATATATATATATATATATATATATACAGTACAGACCAAAAGTTTGGACACACATTCTCATTTAAAGATTTTTCTGTATTTTCATGACTATGAAAATTGTACATTCACACTGAAGGCATCAAAACTATGAATTAACACATGTGGAATTATATACTTAACAAAAAAGTGTGAAACAACTGAAAATATGTCATATTTTAGGTTCTTCAAAGTAGCCACATTTTGCTTTGATGACTGCTTTGCACAATCTTGGCATTCTCTTGATGAGCTTTAAGAGGTAGTCACCGGAAATGGTCTTCCAACAATCTTGAAGGAGTTCCCAGAGATGTTTAGCACTTGTTGGCCCTTTTGCCTTCACTATGTGGTCCAGCTCACCCCAAACCATCTCGATTGGGTTCAGGCCTGGTGACTGTGGTGGCCAGGTCATCTGGAATAGCACCCCATCACTCTCCTTCTGGGTCAAATAGCCCTTACACAGACTGGAGGTGTGTTTGGGGTCATTGAGATGTTGAAAAATAAATGATGGTCCAACTAAACGCAAACCGGATGGAATAGCATGCCGCTGCAAGATGCTGTGGTAGCCATGCTGGTTCAGTATGCCTTCAATTTTGAATAAATACCCAACAGTGGCACCCCACACCTTCACACCTCCTCCTCCATGCTTCACAGTGGGAACCAGGCATGTAGAGTCCATCCGTTCAACTTTCCTGCATCGCACAAAGACACTGTGGTTGGAAGCAAAGATCTCAAATTTGGACTCATCTGACCAAAGCTCAGATTTCCACTGGTCTAATGTCCATTCCTTGTGTTCTTTAGCCCAAACAAGTCTCTTCTGCTTGTTGCCTGTCCTTAGCAGTAGTTTCCTAGCAGCTATTTTACCATGAAGGCCTGCTGCACAAAGTCTCCTCTTAACAGTTGTTGAAGAGATGTGTCTGCTGCTAGAACTCTGTGTGGCATTGACCTGGTCTCTAATCTGAGCTGCTGTTAACCTGCAATTTCTGAGGCTGGTGACTCAGATAAACTTATCCTCAGAAGCAGAGGTGACTCTTGGTCTTCCCTTCCTGGGGCGGTCCCTGGTATATGTCCCCTATCCTGGGCCCCATCCTGATATGTATGTTACCCATCCTGGTATATGTCCCCTGGTCTGCCGCTGTTTTGTAATGCAAAGACAAAAATAAACAATTATTCTCATCTTCCTTCCGCTCTCCACCGCACGGCATCCACTCCTGAAGCTGGGAGCTGACTTCAGTGAGTAAGTGACAGGAGCGCATGACGACATTGCCATATGCCCTCAGTCCTGTGTACGACAACATCAGCTGCTGGCCTGTGATTGGCGGGTCCCTAAGTAGTGATATACTTCAGCTTAATGTGTGTCCAAAGAATCACATCCAGTTAAAGTTTGCGCTGGCATTGCCCGGGCCCCCACCCGCATGGGCATGGTGGCGATTGTTACGCCCCTGCATAACAGCATTTGAGTGTTCCTTCAATTTATACACCCATTTCACTTTCATGAATACGTCAGCATATTATTGGACTTGACTTTTTTTCCCTTTTTGTTCACACTTTTGTCTTTACACATTTTGCATATTCAACATACAGTATCTGTTAGGAGGACGGTTGCAGACAACTTTATTATAATGGAACGCAACCGACCCCAGGGTCCGCGATGCAGCCTGGAGGACTGCTGCCGAACACTTCCCGGGTGAAAAGGGAAGCAACCAACTTAAAGGATAAACCCTTCCATGTTACTGCACACAGGAACGGGTATAGCGGTTCGCTCAATCTCCGTTAACAGCATGGAAGATGTGCGATCGGAAAACTATCTGTAGCCCTGTTAACTACACAGGAACTACACTGGCGGCGCTAGGATGCGTGTGTGACTACGGCCGACGGGTACACGTGCCTCCAGCCGGCGTGCTACCGGACTGAAGGGTACTACTCCACGTGGCTGACAGGCGATAGCCGTGGATAGGACGTCTGCAGGCTGCTCGGGGTGTTAGGCGACCCCTTTGGCAGAGCCAGACTGCTAGACAAAACTACCTGCCTCTATGGAACTAGCCTGCCTCTATGGAACTAGCTTGCCTGACAGAAACTACTCGTGGAACACAGTCGTCCACACAATCGCATCACTGCTCAATGATCAGAGCGCGCTGCCATGTTTGTGGGCGGGCCTTTTAAAGACTAAGCCCTGCCCACCGATGCGCTATTGGTGACGCCACCCGTGGACCAATCAGGAGGTGCCAGGTCACCGAGTCAGGTGGGTGCCAAACCACCAATCACGATCCGCCAGGTCACGGGCATGCTCAGTGCGGCGAATCCTGGACTTAGACTGCAAACGCCCTGTCTCCCTCTGCAACCCATGCTTAACATTGGTAGGTACCAATACACAGGAGACAATCTGTACGTCTTGTGGACCAACTAGGCATTGGGGCTGATGATGATGCTGCGCAGCATCAACCCTGGCTAGACCAAAATGTGAGACCTCAGAAGGTCCTGGACCCATTTCAAATCCAGCCACAGACCAATGCCTCACAATATCTTTATTGTATGTATCACTATCACTGATCAATCACACTAAGACTAGGGTCAAGCAAGCGTATATTCTCTCACCTGAGAGAATCAGGTTATTTATCACACTTTGATCAGAGTGTGATCACACACCACATTCCAAATTATTATGCTTATTGGATTTAAGTGTCATCAAGATATAATTTTTGGTTTTTCAAACAAACTCATGAATGGTATTGTGTCTCAGGGCTCTTTGGATCTCTGAAATCAATCCCAAACACCTGTGATGATTAGTTTGCCAGGTGAGCCCAATCAAAGGAAAACTACTTAAACAGGTTGTTCCACATTATTAAGCAGGCCACAGGTTTCAAGCATTATGGGAAAGATAAAGGATGCTATGAGGCATATGTTTGTTTAAACAATAAAACAAGGGAAACAATAGGTGCATAATAAATTAAACATTTTTTTCTTCTTAGATCCCATGGACACATGAAAATATTATTAATGGAAACAAGCAATAACATTACCACCAATTTGCTTGTTGATACAAAAGGTAGGTGTCACGAATCCACAGCTCACTGTGTCCTAGGGATGCAGGGAGTGACAGCTTTGCCACCCAACAGATGGCAGGTGCGTACTGGGCTACTACGAATAAGAACACACGGTTCTAAACGCGTCAGATAGCATGCTGTTTGAAGCATTTTTTTACATATACTCTTTTCAATCATGTTTAAATAAATTTCAAGTTTTTAGTTAATTCCCTGGCTGTCAGTATTGTGAATGGAATAGCCCACCCGCCCAATCACGACTGGAGCGTGCTGACTATCCTCATGCTAATTAGGGATAGTCCAGCAGCCCAAAGAGGGACTAGGGCATGCTGGGCTATCCCCATGTAAATTTAGGATTGCCCAGCAGCCCAAACACAAGCTGGGCCTGCTGAGCTTACTCCAGGTTTCACCTTTTTTGGTGATGGCCTGGCTATTTAGCTGGCTAGCAATGGTCAGACCATTGTTATGCACAGCTTTGCTTGGTGAAGTATGTGCCTTGCGCTCTAGTGTTCTGCTGTTCTTACCTTTTGCTGCCTGACCTCAGACATTGCCTTTGACTATTCATTTGGTTATCCATTTTGTACCTATCTGCACCATTTTGGACTGCCGACTTCGGACTGTGACCTGTTTACTCTTTTGTCTTGCCTCTCTGCCTTTGATGTACACTCTTGGTATTTGACCCCGAACTTCTTGACTCTCCTGTTTTACGACTTGTACATGAGAAGTGACGATAGGCAGCGTTACAGTGAGGTATAGAATGCTGTGCTCTTCAGTTACTTTTCAATTTTCTAGCAGACATGCTGTCAGTCTCAATTGCACTTCTTCCAACTGAACCTGAGAAAGTAGGGGTGTAATGATTGCTATCACACAGGGTGTGACCAAGACCAGGCCCGAAGGTGGAAGGGGACCCGCCTGTGCCTATTTCAGTTGGATTGTGTGACCGTGGACACACATTCAGCTGAAATGCATTGCGTCGCCGACCTCCTCCAGATTCCTGAATTGCAACACAATTTAAAGATAACCACAACACTACTGCTTAATGGTGTACAAGTATGATCCAATCCCGTTAGAATAAATAAGCAAAAACTTTGCACTCAAAGTAGATGAAAGTAAATAATTCATTTCATTTGCTATCCAAAAAAGGTTCACAAATGATTCAGTCTATATTAGACTTTCATCAGTGTACCTATAACCCAATTGTATGAGAGAAAAAAAAACATCGGATTGCGATTATCCCATTTAAACAGTTAGAAAGCACTGAATGAGGCATCTACCGCTGGTTCAGACAGGAGCACCTGTCTGAACCAGTGGTGGATGCTGCGTTTAGCGCTTCCTAACTGTTTAAATGGGATAATCGCAATCTAATGTTTTTTTTCATGCGATTGGATTATAGGTTAACTGATGAAAGTATAATATAGACTGAAACATTTGTGAACCTTTTTTGGATTGCACATTAAATCAATTATTTAAATTATTTACTTTGAGTGCCAAGTTTTTGCTTATTGTTCTGCAATGCAAGCTGCCAGCCAATCAGAATGCCCGTGACTAGGGGCACATGGCAGTGACATCATGTGCTGCCCATCACTTTCACATTGAAGTCAGCTGTCGGCTGCAGAAGAGGACATCAGGCATTGGAGCAGGGGCAAGGTAAGTAGAATTGTTTGTTTTTAAATGTTTAAAAGAACAGTGGAAGAACAGGTGACATATATACCAGGATGGGCCCAGGAGGTGGAACATATTTACCAGAATGGGCCCAGGATGGGGGACATCTATACCAGGATAGGCCCAGGATGGGGAACATGTATACCAGGATGGGCCCAGAATGGGGGACATATATACCAGGATGGGCCCAGGATGTGGAACATACAGCTCTGGCAAAAATTAAGAGACCACTGCAAAATATTAATTTTCTCTGATTTTTCTCTTTATAGGTATATTTTTGAGTAAAATGTACATTGTTGTTTTATTCTATAAACTACTGACAACATGTCTCTGAAATTCAAAGCTAAATTTTTTTTTATTTATTTGCAGCAAATGAGAAATCGTCAAAATAATAAAAAAGAAACAATGCTTTCAGACCTCAAATAATGCAAAGAAAACAAGTTCTTATTCATTTAGAGACAACAGTACTCATTTTTTAACTCAGGAAGAGTTCAGAAATCAATATTTGGTGGAATAACCATGATTTTAATCACAGCTTTCATGCGTCTTGGCATGCTTTCCACCAGTCTTCCACACTGCTTTTGGGTGACCTTATGCCACTCCTGGCACAAAAATGTAAGCAGTTCTTATTTGTTTGCTGGCTTGTGACTATCCATCTTCCTCTTGATTACATTCCAGAGGTTTTCAATGGGGTTCAGGTCTGGAGATTTGGCTGGCCATGACAGGGTCTTGATGTGGTGCTCCTTCATCCACACATTGATTGACCTAGCTGTGTGGCATGGAGCATTGTCCTGCTGGAAAAAAACAGTCCTCAGAGTTGGGGAACATTGCCTGAGCAGAAGGAAGCAAGTGTTTTTCAAGGATAACCTTGCATGCGGCTTGATTCATACGTCCTTCGCAAAGATTAACCTGCCCAATTCCAGCCTCGCTGAAGCATCCCCAGATCATCACCAATCCTCCGCTAAATTTCACAGTGGGTGCAAGACACTGTGGCTTGTATGCCTCTCCAGGTCTCCGTCTAACCATTAGATGACCAGGTGTTGGGCAAAGCTGAAAATTAGACTCATCAGAGAAGATTACCTTACTCCAGTCCACTATGGTCCAATCCTTATGGTCTTTGGCAAACTTTAGCCTGGCTCTCCTTTGCTTCTCATTGATGAAAGGCTTTTTTCTAGCTTTACATGACTTGAGGACTGCCTCTAGGAGCCTGTTACGAACTGTTCTTGCCATGCACTTCACCCCAGCTGCCATTTGCCATTCCTTTTGTAGGTCACTTGATGTCATTCTGCGGTTGCTGAGTGACATTCATATAAGATGACAGTCATCCCGGTCAGTGGAGAGTCGCTTTTGCCCTCTGCCAGTCTGTAGCTTTGTTGTCCCCAATGTCTGCTGCTCGACCTAGTTGTAATGAACTGCCGTCTTCGAAATTTTAAGGATGGAGGCAACATGACGCTCACTGTATCCCTCTGCTAGTAAAGCCAGAATTGAGACCTTCTTTTCCTCACTCAAGACTTTTCTTTTCAACTCCTTTGGCATGGTTAAAAGTTATTTTTTCATTCAAATTACTTTTGGGCTATTCCTAGCACTTGTTTAGCCATCCAGCTTGTCCTATTGCAAGAGGATTGTGAAGACCACAGCAGTATTTTTTATACTTTTCCTCGTTACATAAGATTTGGTTCAGGTGATCACCTAATCAGAAGCACATTAAGTAGAATGAGGTGTACTTTGGTTGGAATTCAACTGACACTGGAATGGAATGGCTGTCAGACATGTAGAGATGGTGATTTTTAGAAAACTGTGCAGTGGGCTCTTAATTTTTGCCAGAGCTGTATATACGAAGGTGGATGACATAAATTCCAGGATGGGGGACATATATACCAGGATGATTGAGAACAGGCAATGCACTTCTTGTTGGATTGGTGCCGGAGTAAGATCCTATCCCATAATGCAATTCAATATGAAACTTGGCAACTCAATATGTTGAAAAAGTAGAATTATTTTATTTGGTATTTCCAATCAAGAATATTTTTCACGTTTCGGTATTAATGGCAGATCTTCATCAGTAAAGATTGCATGTAGGAACTGCAGAATCAGCATAGCACAGATGAAAGGATAGTGTGCAGGGAGACTTGAGAATCCAAGGTTAAGAAACTAAACACATTCACATAGGATAGAGAGAGAAAAATACAAAGAACCAAAAAATAAACGGACTAAGTGAAAAAAACATCCCAGACCACCAAACGTAAAAGGAAGGGAAGCGTGCAAGGGAGGAGAACTCACAGTCTGACCACAGGCAACGCAACTGGGGTTAATCAAGCAAGATAATCCTTAGTTGAGGAGCAGGAACTCCTAACACCATCTACGTAGAAGTATAGCCAGCAAAGAAAGTCAGAACCAAAAGAGAAAATAGAAAGCACCTGAACTGAAGCAAACCAAGAAAAGGAAATTAATGACAAAAGAACCATCAGCATTTGGCTATAGATGAATTGTCCTGTGGCTCAAGAGAGATCAAAACAGGCCACTCAGCAAAGGGAACCGACTTGAGTCCCAAAGCTGATCCATAACATCAGCATTCCCTCAGCATTCTCTTGTAACAGCAATATAAATGTGGAGTTGTTTATCTGTGAATGGCCACTTTACGGCACATTATGTGCAGCTAACGGTGTTCAAGAGTGCTATGTGCAGTTTATTTAAGGGTGCCAACCTCTGCAGTAAGGTAGGTACCCAGATTAGAGTATATTAGGGTTTTTTGAAGATTTATACAGCTTTGACATAGTGATAAATCTTACACTATATAATAGTAATGCAGAAGTCTGACTCATATGAATCTGTATCTCTACTTACAGTGAGATAGAGCAAGGCCTTAACTGACATATCTTCTGATCATGCATGCCATGCCATAATTTGGGTGTAACCAACAGATTCAGATTACTCAGGTCTCTTTGAAGCCACATTTCACATTTCAGTTATTGGCACATTCCAACTGGGGAAATGCTGATTATTGCATATCTGTTTAGTGAGCCCTGATGGTGTCACAAGGCACCTTCCTTTTTTGCTGGCCTTCTGATCCCCCATTATAAAGAACTTATTACATGTCTATGGTCCTTGCATAGTTTTACTTATCCTGGTCTTTTTTTACTCCTTTTAATGTGTTTGGATCTTTATTAATATATATCTAATAAATACTTGTGGACTATTAAATACTATGCTTTATGAGGTTATTTTCTGTAAATAATATCAAACGAAGCTGCCAGCGGATCTTGATGATTTGTGTGCCAAATGCATTTAGCGAGTCACAAAATTGCTCAGACAACAATTAACCCCTTTACCCCCGAGGGTGGTTTGCACGTTAATGACCGGGCCAATTTTTACAATTCGGACCACTGTCACTTTATGAGGTAATTACTCTGAAACGGTTCAACGGATCCTCCTGATTCTAAGAGATTGTTTTTTCATGACATATTGTACTTCATGATAGTGGTAAAATTTCTTCGATATCACTTGCGTTTATTTGTGAAAAAATCGGAAATTTGGCGAAAATTTTGCAATTTTCAAAATTTTAACTTTCATGCCCTTAAATCAAAGAGATATGTCACACAAAATAGTTAATAAATAACATTTCCATCATGTCTACTTTACATCAGCACAATTTTGGAAAAAAATTTTTTTTTTTAGTAGGGAGTGTAACGGGTCTGGGAGGCGGAACCTCTGAGCAACTATACAAGGGGGCGGTCCTTGTAAGGAAGCGGGTGGCTCCCAGGGAAGACGGGCAGGTAGTCACGGCAAGTGACAGGGACAGTGTCTGGGTAGAAGGGCAGGTAGTTACGGCAAGTGACAGGGACAGTCTCTGGGTAGAAGGGCAGGTAGTCACGGCAAGTGACAGGGACAGTCTCTGGGTAGAAGGACAGCAGGCAGGTGGCTGTTGAGCGCTCCCAGGTGAGCGGGCGAGAGTCTTTGGACAGGCAGGTGGTCACGGCAAGTGACGGCAGAGCCTCCAGGTAGGCTAGCAGGCAGGTAGCAGGTGAGCGCTCCCAGGTGAGCAGGCAAGAGTCTCTGGACAGGCAGGTGGTCACGGCAAGTGATGGCAGAGCCTCCAGGTAGGCTAGCAGACAGGTAGCAGGTGAGCGCTCCCAGGTGAGCAGGCAAGAGTCTCTGGACAGGCAGTTGGTCACGGCAAGTGACGGCGGAGCCTCCAGGTAGGCTAGCAAGCAGGTAGCAGATGAGCGCTCCCAGGTGAGCGGGCAGGCTGGTCCATAGACAGACTGACAGGTGTCGGAAGGCAGACCGTCAGACCGCAGGCTTGCAAGCAGGTAAACGGATATCAGGCAGGTATCAAGCAGGAATCTGGCAGGTGACTGGCAGGTAACAAGCAGGAATCTGGCAGGTGACTGGCAGGTAACAGGCAGGAATCTGGCAGGTGACTGGCAGGTAACTGGTAACGGGACCTGAGGGCTGAAGCAGAGAGAAGCCTTTGCAACAACATTGCTCGGACACCTCCATTTTGGAGGAGGTGCCTTATATATGGTGAGGTCCTCCGGCCATTGGCCGGGAACTCCTTAGGACGGCGCGCGCGGCCCCTTTAAGAGAGGGGGAGCGCGCGCGCGCGCCCTAAGCACAGTGGCCGGGAAGCAGCGCGCGCTGCCAGCAGAGCGGGAGGAGGATGCCGGGCATGGAGTGGAGAGGTGAGGGGAACAGCGTCCCTGCCTAGCAGGAGGCAGGGACGCCGACGCTACAGGGAGCTATAAGGGTTAAAAGTTGACCAGCGATTTCTCATTTTAACAACAAAATTTACAAAACCATTTTTTTAGAGACCAAATCACATTTGACTTGACTTTCAGGGGCCTTTATGACAGAAATACCCAAAAGTGACACCATTCTAAAAACTGCACCCCTCAAAACCACTTTCAAGAAGCTTATTAACCCTTCAGGTGCTTCACAGGAATTTTTGGAATGTGGAAGAAAAAAATGAACATTTAACTTTTTTTCACAAAAATGTTACTTTAGACCCAAATTTTTTTATTTTCACAGGGGTATCAGGAAAAAATGGACCCCAAAATTTGTTGTGCAATTTCCCCTGAGCACAAAGATACCCGATATGTGAGGAAAAACCACTGTTTGGGCACACGGCAGGGTTTGGAAGGGAAGGAGCGCCATTTGACTTTTTGAATGTAAAATTTGCTTGAATAATTAGCGGACATCATGTTGCATTTGGGGAGCCCCTGGTGTGCCTTAACAGTGGAAACCCCCACAAGTGACACCATTTAGTAAACTAGACCCCTTAGGGAACTTATCTAGATGTGTGGTGAGCACCTTGAACTCCCAGGTGCTTCACAGAAGTTTATAAAATTGAGCCTGCACATAGCACAGGGTGTCAGCTGTGACAATCAGATGACACCCGGCGGCGATCTCGCCCACACCGCTTGTGTGCGGGCGAAATTGCCAGGGCATATTAATAAGTATCAGGCCCATAAGGCCCAGGGCACAGATACGTACTAATACTCCCTGGGTCAGAAAGGGGTTAATAACCGCAATGATAGCATGACAAGGTGTGTAAGTTCAGAGATTTCTGCACAGGGTGCTCATTCTCACTACTGAATAAATCAAAATGTTTTGAAAATTTTGTTTTCCATTTCCATGTGATTTCCATAATTTCACAACTTTTTCTTCTTCGTATTGCAATGTCAATGTTAAGGAGTGTAGCTTAATTTAATTTCTATCTTTTCTACTACCCTCAGAAAACAGCAGTACTTTGCTTATACAAGCTGCGAGCCCAACACATGAACGATGACTTTCAAATCAAACATATTTTCAATATGTAATTTTCACACTGGATCGTTTCCAAAGTGGATTGATATTTCACATTTATAATATGGGCAAGGATACTGATGCAAACCTGTTTTCATCAGGAAAAATACATACTTTAAACTAGTTTTGCTAGATCAATAAACATCTACCACTTTGTTACCTTTTATTATAGCTCAATAAACTGATAGCATACACAGATTTTTTTTCTTATTAAATTGTAAAACAAAGTACAAGTGAATAATGGGAATTATATAATTTTGCACAAAGAAACTCACAACTCTGCAGACATATAGAGTGACTGCAGACTTGTAGTTTTAAACATTTTAAGTACATCAGTACTGTTGAATATGCTATCTAGACCTCAATCGTAACAGAAACTGCAGCTGGCCGAGGTAATCAAATCACAAATAATTGAATTCTATTTTTTTGTGTGAAATTCATAGTGAATTTGATTTGCTTTGAACTTGATTCACTCACATCTAATTACCATATTAGGGTAACACAATTAAATAATTACAAAAGATAGTGAAGACAAGTGAAGTAAAGTTAGTAAGAGATACTAACGCACAAAAAGTTGCTGCATATTTGTGCCCTGAAGACAATTATATTTTGCGTAAGTTTTCCAACAACTTTTGATCACTTAAACACAAAAATACAAGAATATATTAGTATGAGTGTACTCTAATCTACACATATGTGAAAATGAACAAGTATAAAAACTATCAGAAAATGATCCTGTAGGAATACCACCAAGCGATAATATGCAAACTGATAGAGTAAGTTGACATCACTAGCAAATCTTGGCTTTATAAAAATGTCAGGTTAGCACAACCTTTCTAATAGCACATTTAGCTGATGCTGATGTAACATTTTGATGTCTGTCACTAAGCTTGATATCAGAATCAGAATTCAATTCTCTCTTCCTATTAATTTGGTTTGAAGTGCAGAATTCAAAAGTGACTCGCAATATATCAAGTCAGCAAAACTGAACAGAAACCCCGGTATTTCTCCTCGTTAGTGAAAACATGTTCTGTAGAAAGATCTAGTAACTCAAACAAAGTTATTAACCCCTGTCAGCTTGTTCGTACTGAAGATTCAAAAGTTTTAATGTAACACTTTAAACTACTACGAAGTTTAATTAAAATTTCTGGCAAGGTGACTATGCACATTCTGATATGACTCCTATGAGATGCATATATTAGCTACTATGTAAGTTAGGAGGAATCTATGTGAATTGCAAGCAATAATTAATTTCTACTATCTAACGTTATTAATTATAGTTTATGTGATTTTCTCCTTATTATGTCTACATTACTTTAAAACATGAAATAATTTAGTGTATTTATGCTCCTACTGTTCCCTCAGTCACCTCTATATGTCTTTAGACACTCTGCAGGGCAAGCAATGTTCTTGTATAGTATTCAAAGTAAAAGTTAAATTATTGCATTCATTTTAAGATCTATATTAAAGTTTGCTAGGACTCAGATTTTATAAAATATCAGTCATACTAAGGTTAAGTTTTCACAATGAGTTTTTAGTGAGCTTGTTGTAATGTAAACGCTTTTTATGAATTTTATGTCTGTGTTAATAAATTATATTTCTATAACTATTTAAAGGAAATCTGTCACGTGAAAAATGCTATTAATCGGCAGATAGAGAGTTAATCTGCAGATTAATAGCGTTCTGAACCTACCCAGAGCCCACACTTAGAGCCCTGCCTCCTGAAGGAAATTAACTTTACTCCTTCTGGCAGCATTTGGGTTTCAGTCATGGTGCCAGCACGGATTCAGTCACCACTCTGTGTATAGAGGGCAGAGGATGTAATGCTCGCTCAGCATTAGGGCCGGATATCAGTCAGTGCTGGGGGCACAGATACAGCCACCACTCTCTATACACTGAGCAGACTGCTACATCAAGTATTTTGTATAATCTCCATGATTCATAAGGACAGCACAAAGACTTCTTGACATGGAATAAACAAGTTGGTGACATATTGCAACTAGTGATGGGCGAGCACTAAAATGCTCGGGTGCTCGTTGCTCGTGTAGAGCTCATTGGAAAACTCGGGTGCTCGACCCGAGAAACGAGCCCAATGTAAGTCAATGGGAAACTCAAGCATTTTTCAGACGGCTCCCTCCAGCGGTCTGGAGGGGGCCTAAAAATTGCCCAAATAGAAGGGAACAGTGCTCAAATGGCATGGGAACAGCATGGGCATTTCTGACTCCCAGGTCACTGCTGTCAACAATGTTGTCAGAGGTATTACTCCACTTTTACGGACTCACAATATAACATACAAAAAGAAAACCAAAATGAATTTTCCTGGGAAATATGTTAAGGAACATCCTTTCCAGGGTAATGACTTGTATATAAGGAAAAATAAATAACCAAAAACAAGAATACTCCTCCACACATTGGGCTATGTTCACACGAAGCTTTTTTGATGCGTTTTTGCACTTTAGCATTGTTTCAACCGTGACAAATGCATTCACCGGGAAATGTCATTTTAACATTTTACAACCTTATCTGGCTATGTGGTGTGTGAGACATGATAAGACATATCCTGTTTCATTTATGAAGGAGGGACTCTGAAAGTCACAAAGCCTATTTTTATAGGTCCATCAGGTGGCGTTTACTATTCTTAAAGGGCCAGCAGTCGGCCCTCGCTATTCTTAGAGAGCCATCAGCCGGCTATGCTTTGTTGTTCCCATTACTAAAGATTGGGTCTCCTATACTGTTATTGCGTATGGAGTGAGTGGCAGGTCTGACCAAAATTTGGGCGCACCCCAATACCCCTTTGAAAATTTGGACACACCCCAATACCCCTTTGAAAATTTGGACGCACCCAAATCCCCCTTTGAAGAGACTTAGAAGGGCCTCCTGAAAACAATGTTCCCATTATTAGTAAGTGGGTCTCCCATACTGTTTTCCTATGCAGTGAATGCAAGGGCTGCAAAAATTTGGACCTACTCCAATGCCCCTTGGAAGAGACATAGAGGAGGAGCTCCTGAAAAAAAATGTTCCCATTATTGGTAAGTAGATGTCCCATTGTGTTTGCCTATGCAGTGAATGCAAGGGTTGCCAAAAATTTGGAGGCACTCCAATGCCCCTTGGAAGAGATGTGGAGGTCAGAGGGCCTCCTGAAAACAATGTCGCCATTATTAGAAAGTGGGTCTCCCATTGTGTTTGCCTATGCAGTGAATGCAAAAGTTGCCAAAAATTTGGAGGCACTCCAATGCCCCTTGTAAGAGACATGGAGGTCAGAGGGCCTCCTGAAAACAATGTTCCCATCATTAGGAAGTGGGTCTCCCATTGTGTTTGCCTATGCAGTGAATGCAAGGGTTGCCAAAAATTGGGAGGCACTAAAATGTCACTAGGAAGAGACGTAGAGGGCCTCATAAAATTTTTTTCCCATTATTAGAAAGTGGGTATCCCATAGTGTTGTCCTATGCAGTGAATGCAAGGGCTGCCAAAAATTGGGAAGGACTCCAATGCCCTTTGGAAGAGATGTGGAGGAGGGCCTCATAAAAAATGTTCCCATTAGAAGCGAGCGGGTCTCCTATACTTGTAATGCCCATGCACTAAGTATATGGGCAGAAAAACATTTACCCCTGGGGGGTATACATGAACATACTGTATAAAAATCTTTTTTTTACGGGCATCATAAAGACCCTTTAAAAAATGATGTGGGTGTTGCATCACGGACCACGGTCACCCTGGTGATATGGTGGTGGAGGATGAGGATGAGGAGAAGGAGGAGGACAAAAGCAAATAGCCAAAATCAGGAAGCATATACCCATGTGTGGATGTGAAAAGGTGCTTGGGAGTACACCTCCCTAGAAAAGACACTGGATTTGAGTTTATGTTACGCTGCTATCATTCGGTGGTGTTGAGAAGTCTGGACAAATACAGCCCTTGTTCATTTTTATAAGAGTCAGCCTGTAAGCATTTTCAGTTGACAGGAGGATGCGCTTATCAGTTATAATTCCACCAGCGGCAATAAAAGCCCGCTCTGATAAAACACTAGCGGCAGGGCAGGCCAGGACCTCCAAGGCATTGAGAGACAGTTCATTCCACATATCCAGATTTGATACCCAATAATTATAAGGCACAGAGGAATCACGGAGGAAGTTGGTACAGTCGGCAAGGTACTCCCTCAGCATCTTCCCAAACTTTGCACTCCTTGTGAGAGTACCCTGCGCCTCAGGGCCTGTGCGATGGAAGGGGCTGAGAAAATTCTCCCAGAACTTTGACAGTGTTCCTCTGCTTATGCTGGATTGGAGTTGTGTCTCTCTTGCCTGTAGTCCTTGGCTGTCCAACAAACTGTGACCTCTGCCACCAACTTTTTCAGATGGGAATTTTTTTAATAGTTCCGCAACAAGGGCCTTCTGGTACTGCCACATTTTTGTAGACCTGTCCGCCTAAGGAATAAGAGATATAAAGTTTTCCTTGTAGCGTGGGTCTAGAAGTGTCACCAACCAGTAATGACTGTCACCCAAAATTATGAGAATGCGAGGGTCATGGGAAAGGCAGCATAACATAAACTCAGCCATGTGTGCCAGACTGCTAACAGGCAAGACTTCCATGTCCTCACCAAGAGGACGAGTGACCATGCTCTCCTCCTCCTCCTCCTCTCTGTCCTCAGACCATCCGCACTGAACAGACGGTATGACAGTTGTGCAGGTAGTACCGTCTATAGCGCATTAAAATACCTCCTTTTCTTCCTCCTCCTTCTCCTCTTGCCATTGTCACCCAATCCACGTTGGGATGAGATGAGGCTGGGATGTATGTAAACACCCTGTATGGTTCCTTGCTCCATCTCATCGTGCTCAGCCTGCAATGCATCCTCTTTGATTGTGAGCAGAGAGCGTTTCAGAAGACAGAGAAGCATAATGGTGATGCTAATTATGGCGTCATCGCCGCTCACCATCTTGGTGGAGTCCACAAAGTTTTGGAGGATGGTACATATGTCTGACATTCATGTCCACTCCTGAGGTCTTATGTGCGGAGTCTGAACTGAATACTGACTGCAATGTTGATGTTGGTACTCAACAACTGCCCTCTTCTGCTCACAAATCCTTCCCAACATCTGCCGGGTAGAGTTCCAATGCGTAGGGACATCAGACACCAGTCTGTAAGCTGGAAGCTGCAAACGCTACTGAAACACGGCAAGTGTGGCGGAAGCTGTAGGTGACTTTCTAAAATGGGCACACAGGCGGCGTACTTTAACGAGCAGATTCGGCAGCTCCGGGTAGGATTTAAGAAACCACTGAACCACGAGGTTAAGCACATGGGCCAGGCATGGTAAGTGTGTGAGCTCACCTCGCCTCAAAGCCGCCACCAGGTTCCGGCCATTGTCACACACAACCATGCCTGGCTGTAGGTTCAGCAGTGTGAGCCACAGATCTGCCTGCTCTTTCAGAGCTGTCCACAACTCTTCAGCATTGTGCGGTTTGTCACCTAAGCATATTAGCTTCAGCACAGCCTGTTGCCGCTTGGCCGAGGCAGTGCTGCAGTGCTTCCAGCTTGTGACTGATGTGGTCAATTCAGAGATGGAGGCTAAAGAGGTGGAGGAGGCTGAGGAGGATGAGGTGCAGGAGTTGTAGATTGTGGGGGCAAACCTGATTGGCCTAGGGCCTACAATCCTTGGCGTCGGGAGGACGTGTTCCGTCCCAAGGTCCGACGGGGTCACGGCTTCCACTATGTTAACCCAGTGTGCCATCAGCGAGATGTACCATCCCTGCCAAAAGCACTTGTCCATGTGTCCATGGTTAGGTGGACTTTTCCGGTAACTGCGTTGTTGAGGGCACGGCTGTTATGCACACGCCTGGGCTGACTGGCGTGTGCGTGATTTAGTGATTCCACTGTGCCATGAACTGGAGAGTGCCTGGAGGGGCGTAACTAAGTATCTATCCGATCCGACCAAGGTCGCACGACGGCTAACGACGCCGTGCACCAGGGGGGAACTGAGTGGAGGGACCAGGTGCTACTACAGGCCAGACCTCTGACACGGCTGTTGACCCACACCGGGGAATACAGGAACAGGCAGGTTAGGCTGACACACAGACAGGTGGGTATTGGCAGGCACAGCTGGCATGCAGACAGGTGGGCGCTGGCAGGCACGGCTGGAGTGCAGACAGGAGGATACTGGCAGGCACGGCTGGTATGCAGACAGGAGGGTACTGACAAGTACAGAAGGCGTGCAGATGGGAAGGTACTAGCAGGTTGGAGCACAGGCTGGATAGGGTCCAGTACAGACTGGGATTCAGGAACAGAACTTCAGATGCGGTAGACAAGTAGAGCAGAGACGAACCGCTGGAGCGGTGTGCAAGGCGGAGCAGAGTGGTAACAACAGTGCGGTGAGAAAGCAGAGCAGGGAGAAACATCCAGAGTGGTGAGCAAGGCAGAGCAGGCAGGAACCGCCGGAGCGGTGAGCAAGGCAGAGCTGTCAAGAACCGCCGGAGCAGTGAGCAAGGTAGAGCAGGCAGGAACCGCCAGAGCAGTGAGCAAGGAAAAAAGGCAAGAATCGCCGGAGCGGTGAGCAAGGCAGAGCAGGCAGGAACCGCCAGAGCGGTGAGCAAGGCAGAGCAGAGAGGAACCGCCGGAGCGGGGAGCAAGGCAGAGCGGACAGGAACCGCCGGAGCGGTGAGCAAGGCAGAGCGGGCAGGAACCACCGGAACGGCGAGCAAGGCAGAGCAGGCAGGAACCGCCGGAGCGGTGAGCAAGGCAGAGCAGGCAGGAGCTGCTGGAGCGGTGAGCAAGGCAGAGCAGGCAGGAACCGCTGGAGCGGTGAGCAAGGCTGAGCGGGCAGGAACCGCCGGAGCGGTGAGCAAGGCAGAGAGGACAGGGCTCTGTTCACACTGAACAGACTGGAAGGGACAAGCAAAACCAGATACACACCAGGTACTTGCAATGAAGTAGCGAGTGGACTCTAAACTCACAACAGAAGTTCAGAGACATAGAGTTGGAGTTAAGTGCAGGTTCAGGGACTGCAGGAAAAGAGAAGGTACAGACACAGAGACAAACAGGCTAGGAGAGTGTTCAGACTAGAGATGAGCGTTGTTCGACTCGAACTGTTCGCCAATCTCAAATTCGAGCTGTTTTGGGCTGTGTTCGAGCCGTTCGGCGAACACGAACGATTTGAAAAAAATTCGGCTGTTCGAGGTTATGTTCGATAACTGTTCGTGCACAAAAATCATAACTGGATTTTTTCTCAGTAATGATGAAAATTAATGTTAATACGCAGCTTGAGTGTACAGCGGGGCGGGGGGAGGGGCAGGGGATGGATCTCTGCAGGAATAATGAAGAACTCCATTTTTTTTTCTCTTTCCTGCATTTACAGTGGGAGGTGCAATCTGTCAGCCTATCAGCAGCGCACACACGGAGCGAAGTGCTTTTTTTCACACAAGCAAGGGCATGTGTCATTGGCAGTGTATGTCACATGTCCTTGCCCTAAAAGACCCAGCCATTTTCTCCATCGCCACCATTTTCTCACTGCTGCAGCTGCATGTTAGACGGCACCGCTGTTGCTGTGTGCACTATACCTTGTTAATTTCAAGCCAAATTCGCACAAATCTACACATAGCTTGGGAGTAGGGAATAGTTGTGATTGCAGTCCTTTTAAGGACTAGGTTACAGCATTTCCTACGACTTTTATCAGGCAGGTCTGTGCTCTTAAATAGATAGATTGTGGGAGTAAAGACTAATTGTAATTGCAGTCCTTTTCAGGATAAAGTTACATCAGTTCCAATCAGTTTTTGCCAGGCAGGTCTGTGCCAGTGCTGTGCAAGTTTTCTTCACAGCATTTGGCTAAATCTAGCAAAGCTAATCCTTTTTGGCAAATTGTAGAGTGTGTTAGTCAGTGGAGTAGCCTATCTGTGTTGCAAGCTACACCACCTGTGTATAGAATACCAACTTTTTTACTGCACCTAGTGAAGTAAAACCTTTTGGGCATAGCATCATTCTATTAGTCCATCTATACTGACCTCCATAAGGTTGCAAATTGAATATAATTTTTTTCTGCATCTAGCTCTGAAAAAATATTTGGCCTTCTAGCAGTGTGTGGGACTTGTTCTATTAGTCCATCTATACTGACCTCCATCAGGTTGCAAACTGAATATAATTTTTTTCTGCATCTACCTCTGAAAAAATATTTGGGCTTCTAGCTGTGTGTGGGACTTGTTCTATTAGTCCATCTATACTGACCTCCATCAGGTTGCAAGTTGAATATAATTTTTTTCTGCATCTAGCTCTGAAAAAATATTTGGCCTTCTAGCAGTGTGTGGGACTTGTTCTATTAGTCCATCTATACTGACCTCCATCAGGTTGCAAATTCAAAATAATTTTTTGTCTGCATCTAGCTCTGAAAAAATATTTGGCCTTCTAGCAGTGTGTGAGACTTGTTCTATTAGTCCATCTAAACTGACCTCCATCAGGTTGCAAATTAAAAATAATTTTTATCTGCATCTAGCTCTGAAAAAATATTTGGCCTTCTAGCAGTGTGTGGGACTTGTTCTATTAGTCCATCTATACTGACCTCCATCAGGTTGTAAATTAAAAATAATTTTTATCTGCATCTAGCTCTGAAAAAATATTTGGCCTTCTAGCAGTGTGTGGGACTTGTTCTATTAGTCCATCTATACTGACCTCCATCAGGTTGCAAACTGAATATAATTTTTTTCTGCATCTACCTCTGAAAAAATATTTGGGCTTCTAGCTGTGTGTGGGACTTGTTCTATTAGTCCATCTATACTGACCTCCATCAGGTTGCAAATTGAATATAATATTTTTCTGCATCTAGCTCTGAAAAAATATTTGGCCTTTTAGCTGTGTGTGGGACTTGTTTTATTAGTCCATCTATACTGACCTCCATCAGGTTGCAAATTAAAAATAATTTTTATCTGCATCTACCTCTGAAAAAATATTTGGCATTCTAGCTGTGTGTGGGACTTGTTCTATTAGTCCATCTATACTGACCTCCATCAGATTGCAAATTCAAAATAATTTTTTTCTGCATCTAACTCTGAAAAAATATTTGGGCTTTTAGCTGTGTGTGGGACTTGTTCTATTAGTCCATCTATACTAACCTCCATCAGGTTGCAGATTAAAAATAATTTTTATCTGCATCTAGCTCTGAAAAAATATTTGACCTTCTAGCAGTGTGTGGGACTTGTTCTATTAGTCCATCTATACTGACCTCCATCAGGTTGCAAACTGAATATAATTTTTTTCTGCATCTACCTCTAAAAAAATATTTGGGCTTCTAGCTGTGTGTGGGACTTGTTCTATTAGTCCATCTATACTGACCTCCATCAGATTGCAAATTGAATATAATATTTTTCTGCTTCTAGCTCTGAACAAAATATTGGGACTTCTAGCAGTGTGTGGGGCTTGTTCTATTAGTACATCTATACTGACCTCCATCAGGTTGCAAATTCAAAATAATTTTTATCTGCATCTAGATCTGAAAAAATATTTGGCCTTCTAGCAGTGTGTGGGACTTGTTCTATTAGTCCATCTATACTGACCTCCATCAGGTTGCAAATTAAAAATAATTTTTTTCTGCATATAGCTCTGAAAAAATATTTGGCCTTCTAGCAGTGTTTGGGACTTGTTCTATTAGTCCATCTATGCTGACCTCCATCAGGTTGCAAACTGAATATCATTTTTTTCTGCATCTACCTCTGAAAAAATATTTGGGCTTCTAGCTGTGTGTGGGACTTGTTCTATTAGTCCATCTATTCTGACCTCCATCAGGTTGCAAATTGAATATAATATTTTTCTGCATCTAGCTCTGAAAAAATATTTGGGCTTCAAGCTCTGTGTGGGACTTGTTCTATTAGTCCATCTATACTGACCTCCATCAGGTTGCAAATTCAAAATAATTTTTATCTGCATCTAGCTCTGAAAAAATATTTGGCCTTCTAGCAGTGTGTGGGACTTGTTCTATTAGTCCATCTATACTGACCTCCATCAGGTTGCAAACTGAATATAATTTTTTTCTGCATCTACCTCTGAAAAAATATTTGGGCTTCTAGCTGTGTGTGGGACTTGTTCTATTAGTCCATCTATACTGACCTCCATCAGGTTGCAAATTAAAAACAATTTTTATCTGCATCTAGCTCTGAAAAAATATTTGGCCTTCTAGCAGTGTGTGGGACTTGTTCAATTAGTCCATCTATACTGACCTCCATCAGGTTGCAAACTGAATATAATTTATTTCTGTATCTACCTCTGAAAAAATATTTGGGCTTCTAGCAGTGTGTGGGACTTGTTCTATTAGTCCATCTATACTGACCTCCATTAGGTTGCAAATTGAATATAATATTTTTCTGCATCTAGCTCTGAAAAAATATTTGGGCTTCTAGCTGTGTGTGGGACTTGTTCTATTAGTTCATCTATACTGACCTCCATCAGGTTGCAAATTGAATATAATATTTTTCTGCATCTAGCTCTGAAAAAATATTTGGCCTTCTAGCAGTGTTTGGGACTTGTTCTATTAGTCCATCTACACTGACCTCCATCAGGTTGCAAACTGAATATAATTTTTTTCTGCATCTACCTCTGAAAAAATATTTGGGCTTCTAGCTGTGTTTGGGACTTGTTCTATTAGTCCATCTATACTGACCTCCATCAGGTTGCAAATTGAATATAATTTTTTTCTGCATATAGCTCTGAAAAAATATTTGGCCTTCTAGCAGTGTTTGGGACTTGTTCTATTAGTCCATCTATACTGACCTCCATCAGGTTGCAAACTGAATTTCATTTTTTTCTGCATCTACCTCTGAAAAAATATTTGGGCTTCTAGCTGTGTGTGGGACTTGTTCTATTAGTCCATCTATTCTGACCTCCATCAGGTTGCAAATTGAATATAATATTTTTCTGCATCTAGCTCTGAAAAAATATTTGGGCTTCTAGCTGTGTGTGGGACTTGTTCTATTAGTCCATCTATACTGACCTCCATCAGGTTGCAAATTCAAAATAATTTTTATCTGCATCTAGCTCTGAAAAAATATTTGGCCTTCTAGCAGTGTGTGGGACTTGTTCAATTAGTCCATCTATACTGACCTCCATCAGGTTGCAAACTCAATATAATTTATTTCTGTATCTACCTCTGAAAAAATATTTGGGCTTCTAGCTGTGTGTGGGACTTGTTCTATTAGTCCATCTATACTGACCTCCATTAGGTTGCAAATTGAATATAATATTTTTCTGCATCTAGCTCTGAAAAAATATTTGGGCTTCTAGCTGTGTGTGGGACTTGTTCTATTAGTTCATCTATACTGACCTCCATCAGGTTGCAAATTGAATATAATATTTTTCTGCATCTAGCTCTGAAAAAATATTTGGCCTTCTAGCAGTGTTTGGGACTTGTTCTATTAGTCCATCTACACTGACCTCCATCAGGTTGCAAACTGAATATAATTTTTTTCTGCATCTACCTCTGAAAAAATATTTGGGCTTCTAGCTGCGTGTGGGACTTGTTCTATTAGTCCAACTATACTGACCTCCATCAGGTTGCAAATTAAAAATAATTTTTATCTGCATCTACCTCTGAAAAAATATTTGGCCTTCTAGCTGTGTGTGGGACTTGTTCTATTAGTCCATCTATACTGACCTCCATCAGATTGCAAACTCAAAATAATTTTTATAAGCATCTAGCTCTGAAAAAAATATTTGGCCTTCTAGCAGTGTGTGGGACTTGTTCTATTAGTCCATCTATACTGACATCCATCAGGTTGCAAATTAAAAATATTTTTTTTCTGAATCTAGCTCTGAAAAAATATTTTGCCTTCTAGCAGTGTGTGGGGCTTGTTCTATTAGTCCATCTATACTGACCTCCATGAGGTTGCAAACTGAATATAATTTTTTTCTGCATCTACCTCTGAAAAAATATTTGGGCTTCTAGCTGTGCGTGGGACTTGTTCTATTAGTCCATCTATACTGACCTCCATCAGGTTGCAAATTAAAAATAATTTTTATCTGCATCTAGCTCTGAAAAAATATTTGGCCTTCTAGCAGTGTGTGGGACTTGTTCTATTAGTCCATCTATACTGACCTTCATCAGGTTGCAAACTGAATATAATTTATTTCTGCATCTACCTCTGAAAAAATATTTGGGCTTCTAGCTGTGTGTGGGACTTGTTCTATTAGTCCATCTATACTGACCTCCATTAGGTTGCAAATTGAATATAATATTTTTCTGCATCTAGCTCTGAAAAAATATTTGGGCTTCTACCTGTGTGTGGGACTTGTTCTATTAGTTCATCTATACTGACCTCCATCAGGTTGCAAATTGAATATAATATTTTTCTGCATCTAGCTCTGAAAAAATATTTGGCCTTCTAGCAGTGTGTGGGACTTGTTCTATTAGTCCATCTACACTGACCTCCATCAGGTTGCAAATTCAAAATAATTTTTTGTCTGCATCTAGCTCTGAAAAAATATTTGGCCTTCTAGCAGTGTATGGGACTTGTTCTATTAGTCCAACTATACTGAACTCCATCAGGTTGCAAATTGAAAATAATTTTTATCTGCATCTACCTCTGAAAAAATATTTGGCCTTCTAGCTGTGTGTGGGACTTGTTCTATTAGTCCATCTATACTGACCTCCATCAGATTGCAAATTCAAAATAATTTTTATCTGCATCTAGCTCTGAAAAAATATTTGGCCTTCTAGCAGTGTGTGGGACTTGTTCTATTAGTCCATCTATACTGACCTCCATCAGGTTGCAAACTGAATATAATTTTTTTCTGCATCTACCTCTGAAAAAATATTTGGGCTTCTAGCTGTGTGTGGGACTTGTTCTATTAGTCCATCTATACTGATCTCCATTAGATTGCAAATTGAATATAATATTTTTCTGCATCTAGCTCTGAAAAATATTTGGGCTTCTAGCTGTGCGTGGGACTTGTTCTATTAGTCCATCTATACTGACCTCCATCAGGTTGCAAATTAAAATTAATTTTTATCCGCATCTAGCTCTGAAAGAATATTTGGCCTTCTAGCAGTGTGTGGGACTTGTTCTATTAGTCCATCTATACTGACCTCCATCAGGTTGCAAACTGAATATAATTTTTTTCTGCATCTACCTCTGAAAAAATATTTGGGCTTCTAGCTGTGTGTGGGACTTGTTCTATTAGTCCATCTATTCTGACCTCCATCAGGTTGCAAATTGAATATAATATTTTTCTGCATCTAGCTCTGAAAAAGTATTTGGGCTTCAAGCTCTGTGTGGGACTTGTTCTATTAGTCCATCTATACTGACCTCCATCAGGTTGCAAATTCAAAATAATTTTTATCTGCATCTAGCTCTGAAAAAATATTTGGCCTTCTAGCAGTGTGTGGGACTTGTTCTATTAGTCCATCTATACTGACCTCCATCAGGTTGCAAACTGAATATAATTTTTTTCTGCATCTACCTCTGAAAAAATATTTGGGCTTCTAGCTGTGTGTGGGACTTGTTCTATTAGTCCATCTATACTGACCTCCATCAGGTTGCAAATTAAAAATAATTTTTATCTGCATCTAGCTCTGAAAAAATATTTGGCCTTCTAGCAGTGTGTGGGACTTGTTCTATTAGTCCATCTATGCTGACCTCCATCAGGTTGCAAACTGAATATAATTTTTTTCTGCATCTACCTCTGAAAAAATATTTGGGCTTCTAGCTGTGTGTGGGACTTGTTCTATTAGTCCATCTATACTGACCTCCATTAGGTTGCAAATAAAATATAATATTTTTCTGCATCTAGCTCTGAAAAAATGTTTGGGCTTCTAGCTGTGTGTGGGACTTGTTCTATTAGTTCATCTATACTGACCTCCATCAGGTTGCAAATTGAATATAATTTTTATCTGCATCTAGCTCTGAAAAAATATTTGGCCTTCTAGCAGTGTGTGGGGCTTGTTCTATTAGTCCATCTATACTGACCTCCATCAGGTTGCAAACTGAATATAATTTTTTTCTGCATCTACCTCTGAAAAAATATTTGGGCTTCTAGCTGTGCGTGGGACTTGTTCTATTAGTCCATCTATACTGACCTCCATCAGGTTGCAAATTCAAAATAATTTTTTGTCTGCATCTAGCTCTGAAAAAATATTTGGCCTTCTAGCAGTGTGTGGGACTTGTTCTATTAGTCCATCTATACTGACCTCCATCAGGTTGCAAATTAAAAATAATTTTTATCTGCATCTAGCTCTGAAAAAATATTTGGCCTTCTAGCAGTGTGTGGGGCTTGTTCTATTAGTCCATATATACTGACCTCCATTAGGTTGCAAACTGAATATAATTTTTTTCTGCATCTACCTCTGAAAAAATATTTGGGCTTCTAGCTGTGCGTGGGACTTATTCTATTAGTCCATCTATACTGACCTCCATCACGTTGCAAATTAAAAATAATTTTTATCTGCATCTAGCTCTGAAAAAATATTTGGCCTTCTAGCAGTGTGTGGGACTTGTTCTATTAGTCCATCTATACTGACCTCCATCAGGTTGCAAACTGAATATAAATTTTTTCTACATCTACCTCTGAAAAAATATTTGGGCTTTTAGATGTGTGTGGGACTTGTTCTATTAGTCCATCTATATTAACCTCCATCAGGTTGCAAATTAAAAATAATTTTTATCTGCATCTAGCTCTGAAAAAATATTTGGCCTTCTAGCAGTTTGTGGGACTTGTTCTATTAGTCCATCTATACTGACCTCCATCAGGATGCAAACTGAATATAATTTTTTTCTACATCTACCTCTGAAAAAATATTTGGGCTTCTAGCTGTGTGTGGGACTTGTTCTATTAGTCCATCTATACTGACCTCCATCAGGTTGCAAATTGAATATAATATTTTTCTGCATCTACCTCTGAAAAAATATTTGGACTTTTAGCAGTTTGTGGGACTTGTTCTATTAGTCCATCTATACTGACCTCCATCAGGTTGCAAATTCAAAATAATTTTTATCTCCATCTAGATCTGAAAAAATATTTGGCCTTCTAGCATTGTGTGGGACTTGTTCTATTAGGCCATCTATACTGACCTCCATCAGGTTGCAAATTAAAAATATTTTTTTTCTGCATCTAGCTCTGAAAAAATATTTGGCCTTCAAGCAGTGTGTGGGACTTGTTCTATTAGTCCATCTATACTGACCTCCATCAGGTTGCAAACTGAATATAATTTTTTTCTGCATCTACCTCTGAAAACATATTTGGGCTTCTAGCTGCGTGTGGGACTTGTTCTATTAGTCCATCTATACTGACCTCCATCAGGTTGCAAATTCAAAATAATTTTTTGTCTGCATCTAGCTCTGAAAACATATTTGGCCTTCTAGCAGTGTGTGGGACTTGTTCTATTAGTCCAACTATACCGACCTCCATCAGGTTGCAAATGAAAAATAATTTTTATCTGCATCTACCTCTTAAAAAATATTTGGGCTTCTAGCTGTGTGTGGGACTTGTTCTATTAGTCCATCTATACTGACCTCCATCAGATTGCAAATTCAAAATAATTTTTATCTGCATATAGCTCTGAAAAAATATTTGGCCTTCTAGCAGTGTGTGGGACTTGTTCTATTAGTCCATCAATACTGACCTCCATCAGGTTGCAAATTAAAAATAATTTTTATCTGCATCTAGCTGTGAAAAAATATTTGGCCTTCTAGCAGTGTGTGGGGCTTGTTCTATTAGTCCATCTATACTGACCTCCATCAGGTTGCAAACTGAATATAATTTTTTTCTGCATCTACCTCTGAAAAAATTTTTGGGCTTCTAGCTGTGCGTGGGACTTGTTCTATTAGTCCATCTATACTGACCTCCATCAGGTTGCAAATTAAAAATAATTTTTATCTGCATCTAGCTCTGAAAAAATATTTGGCCTTCTAGCAGTGTGTGGGACTTGTTCTATTAGTCCATCTATACTGACCTCCATCAGGTTGCAAACTGAATATAATTTTTTTCTGCATCTACCTCTGAAAAAATATTTGGGCATTTAGCTGTGTGTGGGACTTGTTCTATTAGTCCATCTATACTGACCTCCATCAGGTTGCAAAATAAAAATAATTTTTATCTCCATCTAGATCTGAAAAAATATTTGGCCTTCTAGCAGTGTGTGGGACTTGTTCTATTAGTCCATCTATACTGACCTCCATCAGGTTGCAAATTAAAAATATTTTTTTTCTGCATCTAGCTCTGAAAAAATATTTGGGCTTCTAGCTGTGTGTGGGACTTGTTCTATTAGTCCATCTATACTGACCTCCATCAGGTTGCAAATTGAATATAATATTTTTCTGCATCTAGCTCTGAAAAAATATTTGGACTTTTAGCAGTTTGTGGGACTTGTTCTATTAGTCCATCTATTCTGACCTCCATCCAGTTGCAAATTGAATATAATATTTTTCTGCATCTAGTTCTGAAAAGATATTTGGGCTTCAAGCTCTGTGTGGGATTTATTCTATTAGTCCATCTATACTGACCTCCTTCAGGTTGCAAACTGAATATAATTTTTTTCTGCATCTACCTCTGAAAAAATATTTGGGCTTCTAGCTGTGTGTGGGACTTGTTCTATTAGTCCATCTATACTGACCTCCATCAGGTTGCAAACTGAATATAATTTTTTTCTGCATCTACCTCTGAAAAAATATTTGGGCTTCTAGCTGTGCGTGGGACTTGTTCTATTAGTCCATCTATTCTGACCTCCATCAGGTTGCAAATTGAATATAATGTTTTTCTGCATCTAGCTCTGAAAAAATATTTGGGCTTCAAGCTCTGTGCGTGACTTGTTCTATTAGTCCATCTATACTGACCTCCATCAGGTTGCAAATTCAAAATAATTTTTATCTGCATCTAGCTCTGAAAAAATATTTGGCCTTCTAGCAGTGTGTGGGACTTGTTCTATTAGTCCATCTATACTGACCTCCATCAGGTTGCAAACTGAATATAATTTTTTTCTGCATCTAGCTCTGAAAAAATATTTGGCCTTCTAGCTGTGTGTGGGACTTGTTCTATTAGTCCATCTATACTGACCTCCATCAGGTTGCAAATTGAATATAATATTTTTCTGCATCTACCTCTGAAAAAATATTTGGACTTTTAGCAGTTTGTGGGACTTGTTCTATTAGTCCATCTATACTGACCTCCATCAGGTTGCAAATTCAAAATAATTTTTATCTCCATCTAGATCTGAAAAAATATTTGGCCTTCTAGCATTGTGTGGGACTTGTTCTATTAGGCCATCTATACTGACCTCCATCAGGTTGCAAATTAAAAATATTTTTTTTCTGCATCTAGCTCTGAAAAAATATTTGGCCTTCAAGCAGTGTGTGGGACTTGTTCTATTAGTCCATCTATACTGACCTCCATCAGGTTGCAAACTGAATATAATTTTTTTCTGCATCTACCTCTGAAAAAATATTTGGGCTTCTAGCTGCGTGTGGGACTTGTTCTATTAGTCGATCTATACTGACCTCCATCAGGTTGCAAATTCAAAATAATTTTTTGTCTGCATCTAGCTCTGAAAACATATTTGGCCTTCTAGCAGTGTGTGGGACTTGTTCTATTAGTCCAACTATACCGACCTCCATCAGGTTGCAAATGAAAAATAATTTTTATCTGCATCTACCTCTTAAAAAATATTTGGGCTTCTAGCTGTGTGTGGGACTTGTTCTATTAGTCCATCTATACTGACCTCCATCAGATTGCAAATTCAAAATAATTTTTATCTGCATATAGCTCTGAAAAAATATTTGGCCTTCTAGCAGTGTGTGGGACTTGTTCTATTAGTCCATCAATACTGACCTCCATCAGGTTGCAAATTAAAAATAATTTTTATCTGCATCTAGCTGTGAAAAAATATTTGGCCTTCTAGCAGTGTGTGGGGCTTGTTCTATTAGTCCATCTATACTGACCTCCATCAGGTTGCAAACTGAATATAATTTTTTTCTGCATCTACCTCTGAAAAAATTTTTGGGCTTCTAGCTGTGCGTGGGACTTGTTCTATTAGTCCATCTATACTGACCTCCATCAGGTTGCAAATTAAAAATAATTTTTATCTGCATCTAGCTCTGAAAAAATATTTGGCCTTCTAGCAGTGTGTGGGACTTGTTCTATTAGTCCATCTATACTGACCTCCATCAGGTTGCAAACTGAATATAATTTTTTTCTGCATCTACCTCTGAAAAAATATTTGGGCATTTAGCTGTGTGTGGGACTTGTTCTATTAGTCCATCTATACTGACCTCCATCAGGTTGCAAAATAAAAATAATTTTTATCTCCATCTAGATCTGAAAAAATATTTGGCCTTCTAGCAGTGTGTGGGACTTGTTCTATTAGTCCATCTATACTGACCTCCATCAGGTTGCAAATTAAAAATATTTTTTTTCTGCATCTAGCTCTGAAAAAATATTTGGGCTTCTAGCTGTGTGTGGGACTTGTTCTATTAGTCCATCTATACTGACCTCCATCAGGTTGCAAATTGAATATAATATTTTTCTGCATCTAGCTCTGAAAAAATATTTGGACTTTTAGCAGTTTGTGGGACTTGTTCTATTAGTCCATCTATTCTGACCTCCATCCAGTTGCAAATTGAATATAATATTTTTCTGCATCTAGTTCTGAAAAAATATTTGGGCTTCAAGCTCTGTGTGGGATTTATTCTATTAGTCCATCTATACTGACCTCCTTCAGGTTGCAAACTGAATATAATTTTTTTCTGCATCTACCTCTGAAAAAATATTTGGGCTTCTAGCTGTGTGTGGGACTTGTTCTATTAGTCCATCTATACTGACCTCCATCAGGTTGCAAACTGAATATAATTTTTTTCTGCATCTACCTCTGAAAAAATATTTGGGCTTCTAGCTGTGCGTGGGACTTGTTCTATTAGTCCATCTATTCTGACCTCCATCAGGTTGCAAATTGAATATAATGTTTTTCTGCATCTAGCTCTGAAAAAATATTTGGGCTTCAAGCTCTGTGCGTGACTTGTTCTATTAGTCCATCTATACTGACCTCCATCAGGTTGCAAATTCAAAATAATTTTTATCTGCATCTAGCTCTGAAAAAATATTTGGCCTTCTAGCAGTGTGTGGGACTTGTTCTATTAGTCCATCTATACTGACCTCCATCAGGTTGCAAACTGAATATAATTTTTTTCTGCATCTAGCTCTGAAAAAATATTTGGCCTTCTAGCTGTGTGTGGGACTTGTTCTATTAGTCCATCTATACTGACCTCCATCAGGTTGCAAACTGAATATAATTTTTTTCTGCATCTACCTCTGAAAAAATATTTGGGCTTCTAGCTGCGTGTGGGACTTGTTCTATTAGTCCATCTATACTGACCTCCATCAGGTTGCAAATTGAATATAATATTTTTCTGCATCTAGCTCTGAAAAAATATTTGGCCTTCTAGCAGTGTGTGGGACTTGTTCTATTAGTCCATCTATACTGACCTCCATCAGGTTGCAAATTCAAAATAATTTTTATCTGCATCTAGCTCTGAAAAAATATTTGGCCTTCTAGCAGTGTGTGGGACTTGTTCTATTAGTACATCTATACTGACCTCCATCAGGTTGCAAATTAAAAATAATTTTTTGTCTGCATCTAGCTCTGAAAAAATACTTGGCCTTCTAGCAGTGTGTGTGACTTGTTCTATTAGTCCATCTATACTGACCTCCATCAGGTTGCAAACTGAATATGATTTTTTTCTGCATCTACCTCTGAAAAAATATTTGGGCTTTTAGCTGTGTTTGGGACTTGTTCTATTAGTCCATCTATACTAACCTCCATCAGGTTGCAAATTAAAAATATTTTTTTTCTGCATCTAGCTCTGAAAAAATATTTGGCCTTCTAGCAGTGTGTGGGACTTGTTCTATTAGTCCATCTATACTGACCTCCATCAGGTTGCAAACTGAACATAATTTTTTTCTGCATCTACCTCTGAAAAAATATTTGGGCTTCTATCTGTGTGTGGGACTTGTTCTATTAGTCCATCTATACTGACCTCCATCAGGTTGCAAATAGAATATAATATTTTTCTGCATCTAGCTCTGAAAAAATATTTGGGCTTCAAGCTCTGTGTGGGACATGTTCTATTAGTCCATCTATACTGACCTCCATCAGGTTGCAAATTCAAAATAATTTTTATCTGCATCTAGCTCTGAAAAAATATTTGGCCTTCTAGCAGTGTGTGGGACTTGTTCTATTAGTCCATATATACTGACCTCCATCAGGATGCAAACTGAATATAATTTTTTTCTACATCTACCTCTGAAAAAATATTTGGGCTTCTAGCTGTGTGTGGGACTTGTTCTATTAGTCCATCTATACTGACCTCCATCAGGTTGCAAACTGAATATAATTTTTTTCTGCATCTACCTCTGAAAAAATATTTTCGCTTTTAGCTGTGTGTGGGACTTGTTCTATTAGTCCATCTATACTAACCTCCATCAGGTTGCAAATTAAAAATAATTTTTATCTGCATCTAGCTCTGAAAAAATATTTGGCCTTCTAGCAGTGTGTGGGACTTGTTCTATTAGTCCATCTATACTGACCTCCATCAGGTTGCAAATTGAATATAATATTTTTTCTGCATCTAGCTCTGAAAAAATATTTGGACTTCTAGCAGTGTGTGGGACTTGTTCTATTAGTCCATCTATACTAACCTCCATCAGGTTGCAAATTAAAAATAATTTTTATCTGCATCTAGCTCTGAAAAAATATTTGGCCTTCTAGCAGTGTGTGGGACTTGTTCTATTAGTCCATCTATACTGACCTCCATCAGGTTGCAAACTGAATATAATTTTTTTCTGCATCTACCTCTGAAAAAATATTTGGGCTTCTAGCTGTGTATGGGACTTGTTCTATTAGTCCATCTATTCTGACCTCCATCAGGTTGCAAATTGAATATAATATTTTTCTGCATCTAGCTCTGAAAAAATATTTGGGCTTCAAGCTCTGTGTGGGACTTGTTCTATTAGTCCATCTATACTGACCTCCATCAGGTTGCAAATTCAAAATAATTTTTATCTGCATCTAGCTCTGAAAAAATATTTGGCCTTCTAGCAGTGTGTGGGACTTGTTCTATTAGTCCATCTATACTGACCTGCATCAGGTTGCAAACTGAATATAATTTTTTTCTGCATCTACCTCTGAAAAAATATTTGGGCTTCTAGCTGTGTGTGGGACTTGTTCTATTAGTCCATCTATACTGACCTCCATCAGGTTGCAAATTAAAAATAATTTTTATCTGCATCTAGCTTTGAAAAAATATTTGGCCTTCTAGCAGTGTGTGGGACTTGTTCTATTAGTCCATCTATGCTGACCTCCATCAGGTTGCAAACTGAATATAATTTTTTTCTGCATCTAGCTCTGAAAAAATATTTGGGCTTCAAGCTCTGTGTGGGACATGTTCTATTAGTCCATCTATACTGACCTCCATCAGGTTGCAAATTCAAAATAATTTTTATCTGCATCTAGCTCTGAAAAAATATTTGGCCTTCTAGCAGTGTATGGGACTTGTTCTATTAGTCCATCTATACTGACCTCCATCAGGATGCAAACTGAATATAATTTTTTTCTACATCTACCTCTGAAAAAATATTTGGGCTTCTAGCTGTGTGTGGGACTTGTTCTATTAGTCCATCTATACTGACCTCCATCAGGTTGCAAACTGAATATAATTTTTTTCTGCATCTACCTCTGAAAAAATATTTTCGCTTTTAGCTGTGTGTGGGACTTGTTCTATTAGTCCATCTATACTAACCTCCATCAGGTTGCAAATTAAAAATAATTTTTATCTGCATCTAGCTCTGAAAAAATATTTGGCCTTCTAGCAGTGTGTGGGACTTGTTCTATTAGTCCATCTATACTGACCTCCATCAGGTTGCAAATTGAATATAATATTTTTTCTGCATCTAGCTCTGAAAAAATATTTGGACTTCTAGCAGTGTGTGGGACTTGTTCTATTAGTCCATCTATACTGACCTCCATCAGGTTGCAAATTCAAAATAATTTTTATCTGCATCTAGATCTGAAAAAATATTTGGCCTTCTAGCAGTGTGTGGGACTTGTTCTATTAGTCCATCTATACTGACCTCCATCAGGTTGCAAATTTAAAATAATTTTTTTCTGCATCTAGCTCTGAAAAAATATTTGGCCTTCTAGCAGTGTGTGGGACTTGTTCTATTAGTCCATCTATACTGACCTCCATCAGGTTGCAAACTGAACATAATTTTTTTCTGCATCTACCTCTGAAAAAATATTTGGGCTTCTAGCTGTGTGTGGGACTTGTTCTATTAGTCCATCTATACTGACCTCCATCAGGTTGCAAATTGAATATAATATTTTTCTGCATCTAGCTCTGAAAAAATATTTGGGCTTCAAGCTCTGTGTGGGACTTGTTCTATTAGTCCATCTATACTGACCTCCATCAGGTTGCAAATTCAAAATAATTTTTATCTGCATCTAGCTCTGAAAAAATATTTGGCCTTCTAGCAGTGTGTGGGACTTGTTCTATTAGTCCATCTATACTGACCTCCATCAGGATGCAAACTGAATATAATTTTTTTCTACATCTACCTCTGAAAAAATATTTGGGCTTCTAGCTGTGTGTGGGACTTGTTCTATTAGTCCATCTATACTGACCTCCATCAGGTTGCAAATTGAATATAATATTTTTCTGCATCTAGCTCTGAAAAAATATTTTGACTTTTAGCAGTTTGTGGGACTTGTTCTATTAGTCCATCTATACTGACCTCCATCAGGTTGCAAACTGAATATAATATTTTTCTGCATCTAGCTCTGAAAAAATATTTGGGCTTCAAGCTCTGTGTGGGACTTGTTCTATTAGTCCATCTATACTGACCTCCATCAGGTTGCAAATTCAAAATAATTTTTATCTGCATCTAGCTCTGAAAAAATATTTGGCCTTCTAGCAGTGTGTGTGACTTGTTCTATTAGTCCATCTATACTGACCTCCATCAGGTTGCAAACTGAATATGATTTTTTTCTGCATCTACCTCTGAAAAAATATTTGGGCTTTTAGCTGTGTTTGGGACTTGTTCTATTAGTCCATCTATACTAACCTCCATCAGGTTGCAAATTAAAAATATTTTTTTTCTGCATCTAGCTCTGAAAAAATATTTGGCCTTCTAGCAGTGTGTGGGACTTGTTCTATTAGTCCATCTATACTGACCTCCATCAGGTTGCAAACTGAACATAATTTTTTTCTGCATCTACCTCTGAAAAAATATTTGGGCTTCTAGCTGTGTGTGGGACTTGTTCTATTAGTCCATCTATACTGACCTCCATCAGGTTGCAAATAGAATATAATATTTTTCTGCATCTAGCTCTGAAAAAATATTTGGGCTTCAAGCTCTGTGTGGGACATGTTCTATTAGTCCATCTATACTGACCTCCATCAGGTTGCAAATTCAAAATAATTTTTATCTGCATCTAGCTCTGAAAAAATATTTGGCCTTCTAGCAGTGTGTGGGACTTGTTCTATTAGTCCATATATACTGACCTCCATCAGGATGCAAACTGAATATAATTTTTTTCTACATCTACCTCTGAAAAAATATTTGGGCTTCTAGCTGTGTGTGGGACTTGTTCTATTAGTCCATCTATACTGACCTCCATCAGGTTGCAAACTGAATATAATTTTTTTCTGCATCTACCTCTGAAAAAATATTTTCGCTTTTAGCTGTGTGTGGGACTTGTTCTATTAGTCCATCTATACTAACCTCCATCAGGTTGCAAATTAAAAATAATTTTTATCTGCATCTAGCTCTGAAAAAATATTTGGCCTTCTAGCAGTGTGTGGGACTTGTTCTATTAGTCCATCTATACTGACCTCCATCAGGCTGCAAATTGAATATAATATTTTTTCTGCATCTAGCTCTGAAAAAATATTTGGCATTCTAGCAGTGTGTGGGACTTGTTCTATTAGTCCATCTATACTAACCTCCATCAGGTTGCAAATTAAAAATAATTTTTATCTGCATCTAGCTCTGAAAAAATATTTGGCCTTCTAGCAGTGTGTGGGACTTGTTCTATTAGTCCATCTATACTGACCTCCATCAGGTTGCAAACTGAATATAATTTTTTTCTGCATCTACCTCTGAAAAAATATTTGGGCTTCTAGCTGTGTATGGGACTTGTTCTATTAGTCCATCTATTCTGACCTCCATCAGGTTGCAAATTGAATATAATATTTTTCTGCATCTAGCTCTGAAAAAATATTTGGGCTTCAAGCTCTGTGTGGGACTTGTTCTATTAGTCCATCTATACTGACCTCCATCAGGTTGCAAATTCAAAATAATTTTTATCTGCATCTAGCTCTGAAAAAATATTTGGCCTTCTAGCAGTGTGTGGGACTTGTTCTATTAGTCCATCTATACTGACCTGCATCAGGTTGTAAACTGAATATAATTTTTTTCTGCATCTACCTCTGAAAAAATATTTGGGCTTCTAGCTGTGTGTGGGACTTGTTCTATTAGTCCATCTATACTGACCTCCATCAGGTTGCAAATTAAAAATAATTTTTATCTGCATCTAGCTTTGAAAAAATATTTGGCCTTCTAGCAGTGTGTGGGACTTGTTCTATTAGTCCATCTATGCTGACCTCCATCAGGTTGCAAACTGAATATAATTTTTTTCTGCATCTAGCTCTGAAAAAATATTTGGGCTTCAAGCTCTGTGTGGGACATGTTCTATTAGTCCATCTATACTGACCTCCATCAGGTTGCAAATTCAAAATAATTTTTATCTGCATCTAGCTCTGAAAAAATATTTGGCCTTCTAGCAGTGTATGGGACTTGTTCTATTAGTCCATCTATACTGACCTCCATCAGGATGCAAACTGAATATAATTTTTTTCTACATCTACCTCTGAAAAAATATTTGGGCTTCTAGCTGTGTGTGGGACTTGTTCTATTAGTCCATCTATACTGACCTCCATCAGGTTGCAAACTGAATATAATTTTTTTCTGCATCTACCTCTGAAAAAATATTTTCGCTTTTAGCTGTGTGTGGGACTTGTTCTATTAGTCCATCTATACTAACCTCCATCAGGTTGCAAATTAAAAATAATTTTTATCTGCATCTAGCTCTGAAAAAATATTTGGCCTTCTAGCAGTGTGTGGGACTTGTTCTATTAGTCCATCTATACTGACCTCCATCAGGTTGCAAATTGAATATAATATTTTTTCTGCATCTAGCTCTGAAAAAATATTTGGACTTCTAGCAGTGTGTGGGACTTGTTCTATTAGTCCATCTATACTGACCTCCATCAGGTTGCAAATTCAAAATAATTTTTATCTGCATCTAGATCTGAAAAAATATTTGGCCTTCTAGCAGTGTGTGGGACTTGTTCTATTAGTCCATCTATACTGACCTCCATCAGGTTGCAAATTTAAAATAATTTTTTTCTGCATCTAGCTCTGAAAAAATATTTGGCCTTCTAGCAGTGTGTGGGACTTGTTCTATTAGTCCATCTATACTGACCTCCATCAGGTTGCAAACTGAACATAATTTTTTTCTGCATCTACCTCTGAAAAAATATTTGGGCTTCTAGCTGTGTGTGGGACTTGTTCTATTAGTCCATCTATACTGACCTCCATCAGGTTGCAAATTGAATATAATATTTTTCTGCATCTAGCTCTGAAAAAATATTTGGGCTTCAAGCTCTGTGTGGGACTTGTTCTATTAGTCCATCTATACTGACCTCCATCAGGTTGCAAATTCAAAATAATTTTTATCTGCATCTAGCTCTGAAAAAATATTTGGCCTTCTAGCAGTGTGTGGGACTTGTTCTATTAGTCCATCTATACTGACCTCCATCAGGATGCAAACTGAATATAATTTTTTTCTACATCTACCTCTGAAAAAATATTTGGGCTTCTAGCTGTGTGTGGGACTTGTTCTATTAGTCCATCTATACTGACCTCCATCAGGTTGCAAATTGAATATAATATTTTTCTGCATCTAGCTCTGAAAAAATATTTTGACTTTTAGCAGTTTGTGGGACTTGTTCTATTAGTCCATCTATACTGACCTCCATCAGGTTGCAAACTGAATATAATATTTTTCTGCATCTAGCTCTGAAAAAATATTTGGGCTTCAAGCTCTGTGTGGGACTTGTTCTATTAGTCCATCTATACTGACCTCCATCAGGTTGCAAATTCAAAATAATTTTTATCTGCATCTAGCTCTGAAAAAATATTTGGCCTTCTAGCAGTGTGTGGGACTTGTTCTATTAGTCCATCTATACTGACCTGCATCAGGTTGCAAACTGAATATAATTTTTTTCTGCATCTACCTCTGAAAAAATATTTGGGCTTCTAGCTGTGTGTGGGACTTGTTCTATTAGTCCATCTATACTGACCTCCATCAGGTTGCAAATTAAAAATAATTTTTATCTGCATCTAGCTTTGAAAAAATATTTGGCCTTCTAGCAGTGTGTGGGACTTGTTCTATTAGTCCATCTATGCTGACCTCCATCAGGTTGCAAACTGAATATAATTTTTTTCTGCATCTACCTCTGAAAAAATATTTGGGGTTCTAGCTGTGTGTGGGACTTGTTCTATTAGTCCATCTATACTGACCTCCATTAGGTTGCAAATTGAATATAATATTTTTCTGCATCTAGCTCTGAAAAAATATTTGGGCTTCTAGCTGTGTGTGGGACTTGTTCTATTAGTTCATCTATACTGACCTCCATCAGGTTGCAAATTGAATATATTATTTTTCTGCATCTAGCTCTGAAAAAATATTTGGCCTTCTAGCAGTGCGTGGGACTTGTTCTATTAGTCCATCTACACTGACCTCCATCAGGTTGCAAACTGAACATAATTTTTTTCTGCATCTACCTCTGAAAAAATATTTGGGCTTCTAGCAGTGTGTGGGACTTGTTCTATTAGTCCATCTATACTGACCTCCTTCAGGATGCAAACTGAATATAATTTTTTTCTACATCTACCTCTGAAAAATATTTGGGCTTCTAGCTGTGTGTGGGACTTGTTCTATTAGTCCATCTATTCTGACCTCCATCCGGTTGCAAATTCAATATAATATTTTTCTGCATCTAGCTCTGAAAAAATATTTGGACTTTTAGCAGTTTGTGGGACTTGTTCTATGAGTCCATCTATACTGACCTCCATCAGGTTGCAAATTCAAAATAATTTTTATCTCCACCTAGATCTGAAAAAATATTTGGCCTTCTAGCAGTGTGTGGGACTTGTTCTATTAGTCCATCTATACTGACCTCCATCAGGTTGCAAATTAAAAATATTTTTTTTCTGCATCTAGCTCTGAAAAAATATTTGGCCTTCTAGCAGTGTGTGGGACTTGTTCTATTAGTCCATCTATACTGACCTCCATCAGGTTGCAAACTGAATATAATTTTTTTCTGCATCTACCTCTGAAAAAATATTTGGGCTTCTAGCTGTGCGTGGGACTTGTTCTATTAGTCCATCTATTCTGACCTCCATCAGGTTGCAAATTGAATATAATGTTTTTCTGCATCTAGCTCTGAAAAAATATTTGGGCTTCAAGCTCTGTGCGGGACTTGTTCTATTAGTCCATCTATACTGACCTCCATCAGGTTGCAAATTCAAAATAATTTTTATCTGCATCTAGCTCTGAAAAAATATATGGCCTTCTAGCAGTGTGTGGGACTTGTTCTATTAGTCCATCTATACTGACCTCCATCAGGTTGCAAACTGAATATAATTTTTTTCTGCATCTACTTCTGAAAAAATATTTGGGCTTCTAGCTGTGTGTGGGACTTGTTCTATTAGTCCATCTATTCTGACCTCCATCCGGTTGCTAATTGAATATAATATTTTTCTGCATCTAGCTCTGAAAAAATATTTGGGCTTCAAGCTCTGTGCGGGACTTGTTCTATTAGTCCATCTATACTGACCTCCATCAGGTTGCAAATTCAAAATAATTTTTATCTGCATCTAGCTCTGAAAAAATATTTGGCCTTCTAGCAGTGTGTGGGACTTGTTCTATTAGTCCATCTATACTGACCTCCATCAGGTTGCAAACTGAATATAATTTTTTTCTGCATCTACTTCTGAAAAAATATTTGGGCTTCTAGCTGTGTGTGGGACTTGTTCTATTAGTCCATCTATTCTGACCTCCATCCGGTTGCTAATTGAATATAATATTTTTCTGCATCTAGCTCTGAAAAAATATTTGGGCTTCAAGCTCTTTGTGGGACTTGTTCTATTAGTCCATCTATACTGACCTCCATCAGGTTGCAAACTGAATATAATTTTTTTCTGCATCTACCTCTGAAAAAATATTTGGGCTTCTAGCTGTGCGTGGGACTTGTTCTATTAGTCCATCTATACTGACCTCCATCAGGTTGCAAATTAAAAATAATTTTTATCTGCATCTAGCTCTGAAAAAAAATTTGGCCTTCTAGCAGTGTGTGGGACTTGTTCTATTAGTCCATCTATACTGACCTCCATCAGGTTGCAAACTGAATATAATTTTTTTCTGCATCTACCTCTGAAAAAATATTTAGGCTTCTAGCTGTCCGTGGGACTTGTTCTATTAGTCCATCTATACTGACCTCCATCAGGTTGCAAATTAAAAATAATTTTTATCTGCATCTAGCTCTGAAAAAATATTTGGCCTTCTAGCAGTGTGTGGGACTTGTTCTATTAGTCCATCTATACTGACCTCCATCAGGTTGCAAACTGAATATAATTTTTTTCTGCATCTACCTCTGAAAAAATATTTGGTCTTCTAGCTGTGTATGGGACTTGTTCTATTAGTCCATCTATTCTGACCTCCATCAGGTTGCAAATTGAATATAATATTTTTCTGCATCTAGCTCTGAAAAAATATTTGGGCTTCAAGCTCTGTGTGGGACTTGTTCTATTAGTCCATCTATACTGACCTCCATCAGGTTGCAAACTGAATATAATTTTTTTCTGCATCTACCTCTGAAAAAATATTTTCGCTTTTAGCTGTGTGTGGGACTTGTTCTATTAGTCCATCTATACTAACCTCCATCAGGTTGCAAATTAAAAATAATTTTTATCTGCATCTAGCTCTGAAAAAATATTTGGCCTTCTAGCAGTGTGTGGGACTTGTTCTATTAGTCCATCTATACTGACCTCCATCAGGTTGCAAATTGAATATAATATTTTTTCTGCATCTAGCTCTGAAAAAATATTTGGACTTCTAGCAGTGTGTGGGACTTGTTCTATTAGTCCATCTATACTGACCTCCATCAGGTTGAAATTCAAAATAATTTTTATCTGCATCTAGATCTGAAAAAATATTTGGCCTTCTAGCAGTGTGTGGGACTTGTTCTATTAGTCCATCTATACTGACCTCCATCAGGTTGCAAATTTAAAATAATTTTTTTCTGCATCTAGCTCTGAAAAAATATTTGGCCTTCTAGCAGTGTGTGGGACTTGTTCTATTAGTCCATCTATACTGACCTCCATCAGGTTGCAAACTGAACATAATTTTTTTCTGCATCTACCTCTGAAAAAATATTTGGGCTTCTAGCTGTGTGTGGGACTTGTTCTATTAGTCCATCTATACTGACCTCCATCAGGTTGCAAATTGAATATAATATTTTTCTGCATCTAGCTCTGAAAAAATATTTGGGCTTCAAGCTCTGTGTGGGACTTGTTCTATTAGTCCATCTATACTGACCTCCATCAGGTTGCAAATTCAAAATAATTTTTATCTGCATCTAGCTCTGAAAAAATATTTGGCCTTCTAGCAGTGTGTGGGACTTGTTCTATTAGTCCATCTATACTGACCTCCATCAGGATGCAAACTGAATATAATTTTTTTCTACATCTACCTCTGAAAAAATATTTGGGCTTCTAGCTGTGTGTGGGACTTGTTCTATTAGTCCATCTATACTGACCTCCATCAGGTTGCAAATTGAATATATTTTTCTGCATCTAGCTCTGAAAAAATATTTTGACTTTTAGCAGTTTGTGGGACTTGTTCTATTAGTCCATCTATACTGACCTCCATCAGGTTGCAAATTCAAAATAATTTTTATCTCCATCTAAATCTGAAAAAATATTTGGCCTTCTAGCAGTGTGTGGGACTTGTTCTATTAGTCCATCTATACTGACCTCCATCAGGTTGCAAATTAAAAATATTTTTTTTCTGCATCTAGCTCTGAAAAAATATTTGGCCTTCTAGCAGTGTGTGGGACTTGTTCTATTAGTCCATCTATACTGATCTCCATCAGGTTGCAAACTGAATATAATTTTTTTCTGCATCTACCTATGAAAAAATATTTGGGCTTCTAGCTGTGCGTGGGACTTGTTCTATCAGTCCATCTATTCTGACCTCCATCAGGTTGCAAATTGAATATAATGTTTTTCTACATCTAGCTCTGAAAAAATATTTGGGCTTCAAGCTCTGTGTGGGACTTGTTCTATTAGTCCATCTATACTGACCTCCATCAGGTTGCAAACTGAATATAATATTTTTCTGCATCTAGCTCTGAAAAAATATTTGGGCTTCAAGCTCTGTGTGGGACTTGTTCTATTAGTCCATCTATACTGACCTCCATCAGGTTGCAAATTCAAAATAATTTTTATCTGCATCTAGCTCTGAAAAAATATTTGGCCTTCTAGCAGTGTGTGGGACTTGTTCTATTAGTCCATCTATACTGACCTGCATCAGGTTGCAAACTGAATATAATTTTTTTCTGCATCTACCTCTGAAAAAATATTTGGGCTTCTAGCTGTGTGTGGGACTTGTTCTATTAGTCCATCTATACTGACCTCCATCAGGTTGCAAATTAAAAATAATTTTTATCTGCATCTAGCTTTGAAAAAATATTTGGCCTTCTAGCAGTGTGTGGGACTTGTTCTATTAGTCCATCTATGCTGACCTCCATCAGGTTGCAAACTGAATATAATTTTTTTCTGCATCTACCTCTGAAAAAATATTTGGGCTTCTAGCTGTGTGTGGGACTTGTTCTATTAGTCCATCTATACTGACCTCCATTAGGTTGCAAATTGAATATAATATTTTTCTGCATCTAGCTCTGAAAAAATATTTGGGCTTCTAGCTGTGTGTGGGACTTGTTCTATTAGTTCATCTATACTGACCTCCATCAGGTTGCAAATTGAATATATTATTTTTCTGCATCTAGCTCTGAAAAAATATTTGGCCTTCTAGCAGTGCGTGGGACTTGTTCTATTAGTCCATCTACACTGACCTCCATCAGGTTGCAAACTGAACATAATTTTTTTCTGCATCTACCTCTGAAAAAATATTTGGGCTTCTAGCTGCGTGTGGGACTTGTTCTATTAGTCCATCTATACTGACCTCCATCAGGTTGCAAATTCAAAATAATTTTTGTCTGCATCTAGCTCTGAAAAAATATTTGGCATTCTAGCAGTGTGTGGGACTTGTTCTATTAGTCCATCTATACTGACCTCCATCAGGTTGCAAACTGAATATAATTTTTTTCTACATCTACCTCTGAAAAAATATTTGGGCTTTTAGCTGTGTGTGGGACTTGTTCTATTAGTACATCTATATTAACCTCCATCAGGTTGCAAATTAAAAATAATTTTTATCTGCATCTTGCTCTGAAAAAATATTTGGCCTTCTAGCAGTGTGTGGGACTTGTTCTATTAGTCCATCTATACTGACCTCCTTCAGGATGCAAACTGAATATAATTTTTTTCTACATCTACCTCTGAAAAATATTTGGGCTTCTAGCTGTGTGTGGGACTTGTTCTATTAGTCCATCTATTCTGACCTCCATCCGGTTGCAAATTCAATATAATATTTTTCTGCATCTAGCTCTGAAAAAATATTTGGACTTTTAGCAGTTTGTGGGACTTGTTCTATGAGTCCATCTATACTGACCTCCATCAGGTTGCAAATTCAAAATAATTTTTATCTCCACCTAGATCTGAAAAAATATTTGGCCTTCTAGCAGTGTGTGGGACTTGTTCTATTAGTCCATCTATACTGACCTCCATCAGGTTGCAAATTAAAAATATTTTTTTTCTGCATCTAGCTCTGAAAAAATATTTGGCCTTCTAGCAGTGTGTGGGACTTGTTCTATTAGTCCATCTATACTGACCTCCATCAGGTTGCAAACTGAATATAATTTTTTTCTGCATCTACCTCTGAAAAAATATTTGGGCTTCTAGCTGTGCGTGGGACTTGTTCTATTAGTCCATCTATTCTGACCTCCATCAGGTTGCAAATTGAATATAATGTTTTTCTGCATCTAGCTCTGAAAAAATATTTGGGCTTCAAGCTCTGTGCGGGACTTGTTCTATTAGTCCATCTATACTGACCTCCATCAGGTTGCAAATTCAAAATAATTTTTATCTGCATCTAGCTCTGAAAAAATATTTGGCCTTCTAGCAGTGTGTGGGACTTGTTCTATTAGTCCATCTATACTGACCTCCATCAGGTTGCAAACTGAATATAATTTTTTTCTGCATCTACTTCTGAAAAAATATTTGGGCTTCTAGCTGTGTGTGGGACTTGTTCTATTAGTCCATCTATTCTGACCTCCATCCGGTTGCTAATTGAATATAATATTTTTCTGCATCTAGCTCTGAAAAAATATTTGGGCTTCAAGCTCTTTGTGGGACTTGTTCTATTAGTCCATCTATACTGACCTCCATCAGGTTGCAAACTGAATATAATTTTTTTCTGCATCTACCTCTGAAAAAATATTTGGGCTTCTAGCTGTGCGTGGGACTTGTTCTATTAGTCCATCTATACTGACCTCCATCAGGTTGCAAATTAAAAATAATTTTTATCTGCATCTAGCTCTGAAAAAAAATTTGGCCTTCTAGCAGTGTGTGGGACTTGTTCTATTAGTCCATCTATACTGACCTCCATCAGGTTGCAAACTGAATATAATTTTTTTCTGCATCTACCTCTGAAAAAATATTTAGGCTTCTAGCTGTCCGTGGGACTTGTTCTATTAGTCCATCTATACTGACCTCCATCAGGTTGCAAATTAAAAATAATTTTTATCTGCATCTAGCTCTGAAAAAATATTTGGCCTTCTAGCAGTGTGTGGGACTTGTTCTATTAGTCCATCTATACTGACCTCCATCAGGTTGCAAACTGAATATAATTTTTTTCTGCATCTACCTCTGAAAAAATATTTGGTCTTCTAGCTGTGTATGGGACTTGTTCTATTAGTCCATCTATTCTGACCTCCATCAGGTTGCAAATTGAATATATTATTTTTCTGCATCAAGCTCTGAAAAAATATTTGGCCTTCTAGCAGTGTGTGGGACTTGTTCTATTAGTCCATCTACACTGACCTCCATCAGGTTGCAAACTGAACATAATTTTTTTCTGCATCTACCTCTGAAAAAATATTTGGGCTTCTAGCTGCGTGTGGGACTTGTTCTATTAGTCCATCTATACTGACCTCCATCAGGTTGCAAATTCAAAATAATTTTTGTCTGCATCTAGCTCTGAAAAAATATTTGGCCTTCTAGCAGTGTGTGGGACTTGTTCTTTTAGTCCAACTATACTGACCTCCATCAGGTTGCAAATTAAAAATAATTTTAACTGCATCTAGCTCTGAAAAAATATTTGGCCTTCTAGCAGTGTGTGGGACTTGTTCTATTAGTCCATCTATACTGACCTCCATCAGGATGCAAACCGAATATAATTTTTTTCTACATCTACCTCTGAAAAAATATTTGGGCTTCTAGCTGTGTGTGGGACTTGTTCTATTAGTCCATCTATTCTGACCTCCATCCGGTTGCAATTTGAATATAATATTTTTCTGCATCTAGCTCTGAAAAAATATTTGGACTTTTAGCAGTTTGTGGGACTTGTTCTATTAGTCCATCTATACTGACCTCCATCAGGTTGCAAATTAAAAATATTTTTTTTCTGCATCTAGCTCTGAAAAAATATTTGGCCTTCTAGCAGTGTGTGGGACTTGTTCTATTAGTCCATCTATACTGACCTCCATCAGGTTGCAAACTGAATATAATTTTTTTCTGCATCTACCTCTGAAAAAATATTTGGGCTTCTAGCTGTGCGTGGGACTTGTTCTATTAGTCCATCTATTCTGACCTCCATCAGGTTGCAAATTGAATATAATGTTTTTCTGCATCTAGCTCTGAAAAAATATTTGGGCTTCAAGCTCTGTGCGGGACTTGTTCTATTTGTCCATCTATACTGACCTCCATCAGGTTGCAAATTCAAAATAATTTTTATCTGCATCTAGCTCTGAAAAAATATTTGGCCTTCTAGCAGTGTGTGGGACTTGTTCTATTAGTCCATCTATACTGACCTCCATCAGGTTGCAAACTGAATATAATTTTTTTCTGCATCTACTTCTGAAAAAATATTTGGGCTTCTAGCTGTGTGTGGGACTTGTTCTATTAGTCCATCTATTCTGACCTCCATCCGGTTGCAAATTGAATATAATATTTTTCTGCATCTAGCTCTGAAAAAATATTTGGGCTTCAAGCTCTGTGTGGGACTTGTTCTATTAGTCCATCTATACTGACCTCCATCAGGTTGCAAACTGAATATAATTTTTTTCTGCATCTACCTCTGAAAAAATATTTGGGTTTCTAGCTGTGCGTGGGACTTGTTCTATTAGTCCATCTATACTGACCTCCATCAGGTTGCAAATTAAAAATAATTTTTATCTGCATCTAGCTCTGAAAAAAAATTTGGCCTTCTAGCAGTGTGTGGGACTTGTTCTATTAGTCCATCTATACTGACCTCCATCAGGTTGCAAACTGAATATAATTTTTTTCTGCATCTACCTCTGAAAAAATATTTAGGCTTCTAGCTGTCCGTGGGACTTGTTCTATTAGTCCATCTATTCTGACCTCCATCAGGTTGCAAATTGAATATAATATTTTTCTGCATCTAGTTCTGAAAAAATATTTGGGCTTCAAGCTCTGTGTGGGACTTGTTCTATTAGTCCATCTATACTGACCTCCATCAGGTTGCAAATTCAAAATAATTTTTATCTGCATCTAGCTCTGAAAAAATATTTGGCCTTCTAGCAGTGTGTGGGACTTGTTCTATTAGTCCATCTATACTGACCTCCATCAGGTTGCAAACTGAATATAATTTTTTTCTGCATCTACCTCTGAAAAAATATTTGGGCTTCTACCTGTGTGTGGGACTTGTTGTATTAGTCCATCTATACTGACCTCCATCAGGTTGCAAATTAAAAATAATTTTTATCTGCATCTAGCTTTGAAAAATATTTGGCCTTCTAGCAGTGTGTGGGACTTGTTCTATTAGTCCATCTATGCTGACCTCCATCAGGTTGCAAACTGAATATATTTTTTTTCTGCATCTACCTCTGAAAAAATATTTGGCCTTCTAGCAGTGTGTGGGATTTGTTCTATTAGTCCATCTATACTGACCTCCATCAGGTTGCAAACTGAATATAATTTTTTTCTGCATCTACCTCTGAAAAAATATTTGGGCTTTTAGCTGTGTGTGGGACTTGTTCTATTAGTCCATCTATATTAACCTCCATCAGGTTGCATATTAAAAATATTTTTTATCTGCTTCTAGCTCTGAAAAAATATTTGTCCTTCTAGCAGTGTGTGGGACTTGTTCTATTAGTCCATCTATACTGACCTCCATCAGGTTGCAAATTGAATATAATATTTTTCTGCATCTAGCTCTGAAAAAATATTTGGGCTTCAAGCTCTGTGTGGGACTTGTTCTATTAGTCCATCTATACTGACCTCCATCAGGTTGCAAATTCAAAATAATTTTTATCTGCATCTAGCTCTGAAAAAATATTTGGCCTTCTAGCAGTGTGTGGGACTTGTTCTATTAGTGCATCTATACTGACCTCCATCAGGATGCAAACTGAATATAATTTTTTTCTACATCTACCTCTGAAAAAATATTTGAGCTTCTAGCTGTGTGTGGGACTTGTTCTATTAGTCCATCTATACTGACCTCCATCAGGTTGCAAATTGAATATAATATTTTTCTGCATCTAGCTCTGAAAAAATATTTGGACTTTTAGCAGTTTGTGGGACTTGTTCTATTAGTCCATCTATACTGACCTCCATCAGGTTGCAAACTGAATATAATTTTTTTCTGCATCTACCTCTGAAAAAATATTTGGGCTTCTAGATGTGTGTGGGACTTGTTCTATTAGTCCATCTATACTGACCTCCATCAGGTTGCAAATTAAAAATAATTTTTATCTGCATCTAGCTTTGAAAAAATATTTGGCCTTCTAGCAGTGTGTGGGACTTGTTCTATTAGTCCATCTATGCTGACCTCCATCAGGTTGCAAACTGAATATATTTTTTTTCTGCATCTACCTCTGAAAAAATATTTGGGCTTCTAGCTGTGTGTGGGACTTGTTCTATTAGTCCATCTATACTGACCTCCATTAGGTTGCAAATTGAATATAATATTTTTCTGCATCTAGCTCTGAAAAAATATTTGGGCTTCTAGCTGTGTTTGGGAATTGTTCTATTAGTTCATCTATACTGACCTCCATCAGGTTGCAAATTGAATATATTATTTTTCTGCATCAAGCTCTGAAAAAATATTTGGCCTTCTAGCAGTGTGTGGGACTTGTTCTATTAGTCCATCTACACTGACCTCCATCAGGTTGCAAACTGAACATAATTTTTGTCTGCATCTAGCTCTGAAAAAATATTTGGCCTTCTAGCAGTGTGTGGGACTTGTTCTTTTAGTCCAACTATACTGACCTCCATCAGGTTGCAAATTAAAAATAATTTTAACTGCATCTAGCTCTGAAAAAATATTTGGGCTTCTAGCTGTGCGTGGGACTTGTTCTATTAGTCCATCTATTCTGACCTCCATCAGGTTGCAAATTGAATATAATGTTTTTCTGCATCTAGCTCTGAAAAAATATTTGGGCTTCAAGCTCTGTGCGGGACTTGTTCTATTTGTCCATCTATACTGACCTCCATCAGGTTGCAAATTCAAAATAATTTTTATCTGCATCTAGCTCTGAAAAAATATTTGGCCTTCTAGCAGTGTGTGGGACTTGTTCTATTAGTCCATCTATACTGACCTCCATCAGGTTGCAAACTGAATATAATTTTTTTCTGCATCTACTTCTGAAAAAATATTTGGGCTTCTAGCTGTGTGTGGGACTTGTTCTATTAGTCCATCTATTCTGACCTCCATCCGGTTGCAAATTGAATATAATATTTTTCTGCATCTAGCTCTGAAAAAATATTTGGGCTTCAAGCTCTGTGTGGGACTTGTTCTATTAGTCCATCTATACTGACCTCCATCAGGTTGCAAACTGAATATAATTTTTTTCTGCATCTACCTCTGAAAAAATATTTGGGTTTCTAGCTGTGCGTGGGACTTGTTCTATTAGTCCATCTATACTGACCTCCATCAGGTTGCAAATTAAAAATAATTTTTATCTGCATCTAGCTCTGAAAAAAAATTTGGCCTTCTAGCAGTGTGTGGGACTTGTTCTATTAGTCCATCTATACTGACCTCCATCAGGTTGCAAACTGAATATAATTTTTTTCTGCTTCTACCTCTGAAAAAATATTTAGGCTTCTAGCTGTCCGTGGGACTTGTTCTATTAGTCCATCTATTCTGACCTCCATCAGGTTGCAAATTGAATATAATATTTTTCTGCATCTAGCTCTGAAAAAATATTTGGGCTTCAAGCTCTGTGTGGGACTTGTTCTATTAGTCCATCTATACTGACCTCCATCAGGTTGCAAATTCAAAATAATTTTTATCTGCATCTAGCTCTGAAAAAATATTTGGCCTTCTAGCAGTGTGTGGGACTTGTTCTATTAGTCCATCTATACTGACCTCCATCAGGTTGCAAACTGAATATAATTTTTTTCTGCATCTACCTCTGAAAAAATATTTGGGCTTCTACCTGTGTGTGGGACTTGTTGTATTAGTCCATCTATACTGACCTCCATCAGGTTGCAAATTAAAAATAATTTTTATCTGCATCTAGCTTTGAAAAATATTTGGCCTTCTAGCAGTGTGTGGGACTTGTTCTATTAGTCCATCTATGCTGACCTCCATCAGGTTGCAAACTGAATATATTTTTTTTCTGCATCTACCTCTGAAAAAATATTTGGCCTTCTAGCAGTGTGTGGGACTTGTTCTATTAGTCCATCTATACTGACCTCCATCAGGTTGCAAACTGAATATAATTTTTTTCTGCATCTACCTCTGAAAAAATTTTTGGGCTTTTAGCTGTGTGTGGGACTTGTTCTATTAGTCCATCTATATTAACCTCCATCAGGTTGCATATTAAAAATATTTTTTATCTGCTTCTAGCTCTGAAAAAATATTTGTCCTTCTAGCAGTGTGTGGGACTTGTTCTATTAGTCCATCTATACTGACCTCCATCAGGTTGCAAATTGAATATAATATTTTTCTGCATCTAGCTCTGAAAAAATATTTGGGCTTCAAGCTCTGTGTGGGACTTGTTCTATTAGTCCATCTATACTGACCTCCATCAGGTTGCAAATTCAAAATAATTTTTATCTGCATCTAGCTCTGAAAAAATATTTGGCCTTCTAGCAGTGTGTGGGACTTGTTCTATTAGTGCATCTATACTGACCTCCATCAGGATGCAAACTGAATATAATTTTTTTCTACATCTACCTCTGAAAAAATATTTGAGCTTCTAGCTGTGTGTGGGACTTGTTCTATTAGTCCATCTATACTGACCTCCATCAGGTTGCAAATTGAATATAATATTTTTCTGCATCTAGCTCTGAAAAAATATTTGGACTTTTAGCAGTTTGTGGGACTTGTTCTATTAGTCCATCTATACTGACCTCCATCAGGTTGCAAACTGAATATAATTTTTTTCTGCATCTACCTCTGAAAAAATATTTGGGCTTCTAGATGTGTGTGGGACTTGTTCTATTAGTCCATCTATACTGACCTCCATCAGGTTGCAAATTAAAAATAATTTTTATCTGCATCTAGCTTTGAAAAAATATTTGGCCTTCTAGCAGTGTGTGGGACTTGTTCTATTAGTCCATCTATGCTGACCTCCATCAGGTTGCAAACTGAATATATTTTTTTTCTGCATCTACCTCTGAAAAAATATTTGGGCTTCTAGCTGTGTGTGGGACTTGTTCTATTAGTCCATCTATACTGACCTCCATTAGGTTGCAAATTGAATATAATATTTTTCTGCATCTAGCTCTGAAAAAATATTTGGGCTTCTAGCTGTGTTTGGGAATTGTTCTATTAGTTCATCTATACTGACCTCCATCAGGTTGCAAATTGAATATATTATTTTTCTGCATCAAGCTCTGAAAAAATATTTGGCCTTCTAGCAGTGTGTGGGACTTGTTCTATTAGTCCATCTACACTGACCTCCATCAGGTTGCAAACTGAACATAATTTTTGTCTGCATCTAGCTCTGAAAAAATATTTGGCCTTCTAGCAGTGTGTGGGACTTGTTCTTTTAGTCCAACTATACTGACCTCCATCAGGTTGCAAATTAAAAATAATTTTAACTGCATCTAGCTCTGAAAAAATATTTGGCCTTCTAGCAGTGTGTGTGGCTTGTTCTATTAGTCCATCTATACTGACCTCCATCAGGTTGCAAACTGAATATAATTTTTTTCTACATCTACCTCTGAAAAAATATTTGGGCTTTTAGCTGTGTGTGGGACTTGTTCTATTAGTACATCTATATTAACCTCCATCAGGTTGCAAATGAAAAATAATTTTTATCTGCATCTAGCTCTGAAAAAATATTTGGCCTTCTAGCAGTGTGTGGGACTTGTTCTATTAGTCCATCTATACTGACCTCCATCAGGATGCAAACCGAATATAATTTTTTTCTACATCTACCTCTGAAAAAATATTTGGGCTTCTAGCTGTGTGTGGGACTTGTTCTATTAGTCCATCTATTCTGACCTCCATCCGGTTGCAATTTGAATATAATATTTTTCTGCATCTAGCTCTGAAAAAATATTTGGACTTTTAGCAGTTTGTGGGACTTGTTCTATTAGTCCATCTATACTGACCTCCATCAGGTTGCAAATTAAAAATATTTTTTTTCTGCATCTAGCTCTGAAAAAATATTTGGCCTTCTAGCAGTGTGTGGGACTTGTTCTATTAGTCCATCTATACTGACCTCCATCAGGTTGCAAACTGAATATAATTTTTTTCTGCATCTACCTCTGAAAAAATATTTGGGCTTCTAGCTGTGCGTGGGACTTGTTCTATTAGTCCATCTATTCTGACCTCCATCAGGTTGCAAATTGAATATAATGTTTTTCTGCATCTAGCTCTGAAAAAATATTTGGGCTTCAAGCTCTGTGCGGGACTTGTTCTATTTGTCCATCTATACTGACCTCCATCAGGTTGCAAATTCAAAATAATTTTTATCTGCATCTAGCTCTGAAAAAATATTTGGCCTTCTAGCAGTGTGTGGGACTTGTTCTATTAGTCCATCTATACTGACCTCCATCAGGTTGCAAACTGAATATAATTTTTTTCTGCATCTACTTCTGAAAAAATATTTGGGCTTCTAGCTGTGTGTGGGACTTGTTCTATTAGTCCATCTATTCTGACCTCCATCCGGTTGCAAATTGAATATAATATTTTTCTGCATCTAGCTCTGAAAAAATATTTGGGCTTCAAGCTCTGTGTGGGACTTGTTCTATTAGTCCATCTATACTGACCTCCATCAGGTTGCAAACTGAATATAATTTTTTTCTGCATCTACTTCTGAAAAAATATTTGGGCTTCTAGCTGTGTGTGGGACTTGTTCTATTAGTCCATCTATTCTGACCTCCATCCGGTTGCAAATTGAATATAATATTTTTCTGCATCTAGCTCTGAAAAAATATTTGGGCTTCAAGCTCTGTGTGGGACTTGTTCTATTAGTCCATCTATACTGACCTCCATCAGGTTGCAAACTGAATATAATTTTTTTCTGCATCTACCTCTGAAAAAATATTTGGGTTTCTAGCTGTGCGTGGGACTTTTTCTATTAGTCCATCTATACTGACCTCCATCAGGTTGCAAATTAAAAATAATTTTTATCTGCATCTAGCTCTGAAAAAAAATTTGGCCTTCTAGCAGTGTGTGGGACTTGTTCTATTAGTCCATCTATACTGACCTCCATCAGGTTGCAAACTGAATATAATTTTTTTCTGCATCTACCTCTGAAAAAATATTTAGGCTTCTAGCTGTCCGTGGGACTTGTTCTATTAGTCCATCTATTCTGACCTCCATCAGGTTGCAAATTGAATATAATATTTTTCTGCATCTAGCTCTGAAAAAATATTTGGGCTTCAAGCTCTATGTGGGACTTGTTCTATTAGTCCATCTATACTGACCTCCATCAGGTTGCAAATTCAAAATAATTTTTATCTGCATCTACCTCTGAAAAAATATTTGGGCTTCTACCTGTGTGTGGGACTTGTTCTATTAGTCCATCTATACTGACCTCCATCAGGTTGCAAACTGAATATAATTTTTTTCTGCATCTACCTCTGAAAAAATATTTGGGCTTCTACCTGTGTGTGGGACTTGTTCTATTAGTCCATCTATACTGACCTCCATCAGGTTGCAAATTAAAAATAATTTTTATCTGCATCTAGCTTTGAAAAATATTTGGCCTTCTAGCAGTGTGTGGGACTTGTTCTATTAGTCCATCTATACTGACCTCCATCAGGTTGCAAACTGAATATAATTTTTTTCTGCATCTACCTCTGAAAAAATATTTCGGCTTCTACCTGTGTGTGGGACTTGTTCTATTAGTCCATCTATACTGACCTCCATCAGGTTGCAAATTAAAAATAATTTTTATCTGCATCTAGCTTTGAAAAATATTTGTCTTTCTAGCAGTGTGTGGGACTTGTTCTATTAGTCCATCTATGCTGACCTCCATCAGGTTGCAAACTGAATATATTTTTTTTCTGCATCTACCTCTGAAAAAATATTTGGGCTTCTAGCTGTGTGTGGGACTTGTTCTATTAGTCCATCTATACTGACCTCCATTAGGTTGCAAATTGAATATAATATTTTTCTGCATCTAGCTCTGAAAAAATATTTGGGCTTCTAGCTGTGTGTGGGACTTGTTCTATTAATTCATCTATACTGACCTCCATCAGGTTGCAAATTGAATATATTATTTTTCTGCATCTAGCTCTGAAAAAATATTTGGCCTTCTAGCAGTGTGTGGGACTTGTTCTATTAGTCCATCTACACTGACCTCCATCAGGTTGCAAACTGAACATAATTTTTTTCTGCATCTACCTCTGAAAAAATATTTGGGCTTCTAGCTGCGTGTGGGACTTGTTCTATTAGTCCATCTATACTGACCTCCATCAGGTTGCAAATTCAAAATAATTTTTATCTGCATCTAGCTCTGAAAAAATATTTGGCCTTCTAGCAGTGTGTGGGACTTGTTCTATTAGTGCATCTATACTGACCTCCATCAGGATGCAAACTGAATATAATTTTTTTCTACATCTACCTCTGAAAAAATATTTGAGCTTCTAGCTGTGTGTGGGACTTGTTCTATTAGTCCATCTATACTGACCTCCATCAGGTTGCAAATTGAATATAATATTTTTCTGCATCTAGCTCTGAAAAAATATTTGGACTTTTAGCAGTTTGTGGGACTTGTTCTATTAGTCCATCTATACTGACCTCCATCAGGTTGCAAACTGAATATAATTTTTTTCTGCATCTACCTCTGAAAAAATATTTGGGCTTCTAGATGTGTGTGGGACTTGTTCTATTAGTCCATCTATACTGACCTCCATCAGGTTGCAAATTAAAAATAATTTTTATCTGCATCTAGCTTTGAAAAAATATTTGGCCTTCTAGCAGTGTGTGGGACTTGTTCTATTAGTCCATCTATGCTGACCTCCATCAGGTTGCAAACTGAATATATTTTTTTTCTGCATCTACCTCTGAAAAAATATTTGGGCTTCTAGCTGTGTGTGGGACTTGTTCTATTAGTCCATCTATACTGACCTCCATTAGGTTGCAAATTGAATATAATATTTTTCTGCATCTAGCTCTGAAAAAATATTTGGGCTTCTAGCTGTGTTTGGGAATTGTTCTATTAGTTCATCTATACTGACCTCCATCAGGTTGCAAATTGAATATATTATTTTTCTGCATCAAGCTCTGAAAAAATATTTGGCCTTCTAGCAGTGTGTGGGACTTGTTCTATTAGTCCATCTACACTGACCTCCATCAGGTTGCAAACTGAACATAATTTTTGTCTGCATCTAGCTCTGAAAAAATATTTGGCCTTCTAGCAGTGTGTGGGACTTGTTCTTTTAGTCCAACTATACTGACCTCCATCAGGTTGCAAATTAAAAATAATTTTAACTGCATCTAGCTCTGAAAAAATATTTGGCCTTCTAGCAGTGTGTGTGGCTTGTTCTATTAGTCCATCTATACTGACCTCCATCAGGTTGCAAACTGAATATAATTTTTTTCTACATCTACCTCTGAAAAAATATTTGGGCTTTTAGCTGTGTGTGGGACTTGTTCTATTAGTACATCTATATTAACCTCCATCAGGTTGCAAATGAAAAATAATTTTTATCTGCATCTAGCTCTGAAAAAATATTTGGCCTTCTAGCAGTGTGTGGGACTTGTTCCATTAGTCCATCTATACTGACCTCCATCAGGATGCAAACCGAATATAATTTTTTTCTACATCTACCTCTGAAAAAATATCTGGGCTTCTAGCTGTGTGTGGGACTTGTTCTATTAGTCCATCTATTCTGACCTCCATCCGGTTGCAATTTGAATATAATATTTTTCTGCATCTAGCTCTGAAAAAATATTTGGACTTTTAGCAGTTTGTGGGACTTGTTCTATTAGTCCATCTATACTGACCTCCATCAGGTTGCAAATTAAAAATATTTTTTTTCTGCATCTAGCTCTGAAAAAATATTTGGCCTTCTAGCAGTGTGTGGGACTTGTTCTATTAGTCCATCTATACTGACCTCCATCAGGTTGCAAACTGAATATAATTTTTTTCTGCATCTACCTCTGAAAAAATATTTGGGCTTCTAGCTGTGCGTGGGACTTGTTCTATTAGTCCATCTATTCTGACCTCCATCAGGTTGCAAATTGAATATAATGTTTTTCTGCATCTAGCTCTGAAAAAATATTTGGACTTTTAGCAGTTTGTGGGACTTGTTCTATTAGTCCATCTATACTGACCTCCATCAGGTTGCAAATTAAAAATATTTTTTTTCTGCATCTAGCTCTGAAAAAATATTTGGCCTTCTAGCAGTGTGTGGGACTTGTTCTATTAGTCCATCTATACTGACCTCCATCAGGTTGCAAACTGAATATAATTTTTTTCTGCATCTACCTCTGAAAAAATATTTGGGCTTCTAGCTGTGCGTGGGACTTGTTCTATTAGTCCATCTATTCTGACCTCCATCAGGTTGCAAATTGAATATAATGTTTTTCTGCATCTAGCTCTGAAAAAATATTTGGGCTTCAAGCTCTGTGTGGGACTTGTTCTATTAGTCCATCTATACTGACCTCCATCAGGTTGCAAACTGAATATAATTTTTTTCTGCATCTACTTCTGAAAAAATATTTGGGCTTCTAGCTGTGTGTGGGACTTGTTCTATTAGTCCATCTATTCTGACCTCCATCCGGTTGCAAATTGAATATAATATTTTTCTGCATCTAGCTCTGAAAAAATATTTGGGCTTCAAGCTCTGTGTGGGACTTGTTCTATTAGTCCATCTATACTGACCTCCATCAGGTTGCAAACTGAATATAATTTTTTTCTGCATCTACCTCTGAAAAAATATTTGGGTTTCTAGCTGTGCGTGGGACTTTTTCTATTAGTCCATCTATACTGACCTCCATCAGGTTGCAAATTAAAAATAATTTTTATCTGCATCTAGCTCTGAAAAAAAATTTGGCCTTCTAGCAGTGTGTGGGACTTGTTCTATTAGTCCATCTATACTGACCTCCATCAGGTTGCAAACTGAATATAATTTTTTTCTGCATCTACCTCTGAAAAAATATTTAGGCTTCTAGCTGTCCGTGGGACTTGTTCTATTAGTCCATCTATTCTGACCTCCATCAGGTTGCAAATTGAATATAATATTTTTCTGCATCTAGCTCTGAAAAAATATTTGGGCTTCAAGCTCTGTGTGGGACTTGTTCTATTAGTCCATCTATACTGACCTCCATCAGGTTGCAAATTCAAAATAATTTTTATCTGCATCTACCTCTGAAAAAATATTTGGGCTTCTACCTGTGTGTGGGACTTGTTCTATTAGTCCATCTATACTGACCTCCATCAGGTTGCAAACTGAATATAATTTTTTTCTGCATCTACCTCTGAAAAAATATTTGGGCTTCTACCTGTGTGTGGGACTTGTTCTATTAGTCCATCTATACTGACCTCCATCAGGTTGCAAATTAAAAATAATTTTTATCTGCATCTAGCTTTGAAAAATATTTGGCCTTCTAGCAGTGTGTGGGACTTGTTCTATTAGTCCATCTATACTGACCTCCATCAGGTTGCAAACTGAATATATTTTTTTTCTGCATCTACCTCTGAAAAAATATTTGGGCTTCTAGCTGTGTGTGGGACTTGTTCTATTAGTCCATCTATACTGACCTCCATTAGGTTGCAAATTGAATATAATATTTTTCTGCATCTAGCTCTGAAAAAATATTTGGGCTTCTAGCTGTGTGTGGGACTTGTTCTATTAATTCATCTATACTGACCTCCATCAGGTTGCAAATTGAATATATTATTTTTCTGCATCTAGCTCTGAAAAAATATTTGGCCTTCTAGCAGTGTGTGGGACTTGTTCTATTAGTCCATCTACACTGACCTCCATCAGGTTGCAAACTGAACATGATTTTTTTCTGCATCTACCTCTGAAAAAATATTTGGGCTTCTAGCTGCGTGTGGGACTTGTTCTATTAGTCCATCTATACTGACCTCCATCAGGTTGCAAATTCAAAATAATTTTTGTCAGCATCTAGCTCTGAAAAAATATTTGGCCTTCTAGCAGTGTGTGGGACTTGTTCTATTAGTCCAACTATACTGACCTCCATCAGGTTGCAAATTAAAAATAATTTTAACTGCATCTACCTCTGAAAAAATATTTGGCCTTCTAGCTGTGTGTGGGACTTGTTCTATTAGTCCATCTATACTGACCTCCATGAGATTGCAAATTCAAAATAATTTTTATCTGCATCTAGCTCTGAAAAAATATTTGGCCTTCTAGCAGTGTGTGGGACTTCGTCTATTAGTCCATCTATTCTGACCTCCATCCGGTTGCAAATTGAATATAATTTTTTTCTGCATCTAGCTCTGAAAAAATATTTGGGCTTCAAGCTCTGTGTGGGACTTGTTCTATTAGTCCATCTATACTGACCTCCATCAGGTTGCAAACTGAATATAATTTTTTTCTGCATCTACCTCTGAAAAAATATTTGGGCTTCTAGCTGTGTGTGGGACTTGTTCTATTAGTCCATCTATACTGACCTCCGTCAGGTTGCAAATTGAATATATTATTTTTCTGCATCTAGCTCTGAAAAAATATTTGGCCTTCTAGCAGTGTGTGGGACTTGTTCTATTAGTCCATCTATACTGACCTCCATCAGGTTGCAAATTAAAAATAATTTTTATCTGCATCTAGCTCTGAAAAAATATTTGGCCTTCTAGCAGTGTGTGGGGCTTGTTCTATTAGTCCATCTATACTGACCTCCATCAGGTTGCAAACTGAATATAATTTTTTTCTGCATCTACCTCTGAAAAAATTTTTGGGCTTCTAGCTGTGCGTGGGACTTGTTCTATTAGTCCATCTATACTGACCTCCATCAGCTTGCAAATTAAAAATAATTTTTATCTGCATCTAGCTCTGAAAAAATATTTGGCCTTCTAGCAGTGTGTGGGACTTGTTCTATTAGTCCATCTATACTGACCTCCATCAGGTTGCAAACTGAATATAATTTTTTTCTGCATCTACCTCTGAAAAAATATTTGGGCTTTTAGCTGTGTGTGGGACTTGTTCTATTAGTCCATCTATATTAACCTCCATCAGGTTGCATATTAAAAATATTTTTTATCTGCTTCTAGCTCTGAAAAAATATTTGTCCTTCTAGCAGTGTGTGGGACTTGTTCTATTAGTCCATCTATACTGACCTCCATCAGGTTGCAAATTGAATATAATATTTTTCTGCATCTAGCTCTGAAAAAATATTTGGGCTTCAAGCTCTGTGTGGGACTTGTTCTATTAGTCCATCTATACTGACCTCCATCAGGTTGCAAATTCAAAATAATTTTTATCTGCATCTAGCTCTGAAAAAATATTTGGCCTTCTAGCAGTGTGTGGGACTTGTTCTATTAGTGCATCTATACTGACCTCCATCAGGATGCAAACTGAATATAATTTTTTTCTACATCTACCTCTGAAAAAATATTTGAGCTTCTAGCTGTGTGTGGGACTTGTTCTATTAGTCCATCTATACTGACCTCCATCAGGTTGCAAATTGAATATAATATTTTTCTGCATCTAGCTCTGAAAAAATATTTGGACTTTTAGCAGTTTGTGGGACTTGTTCTATTAGTCCATCTATACTGACCTCCATCAGGTTGCAAATTCAAAATAATTTTTATCTCCATCTAGATCTGAAAAAATATTTGGTCTTCTAGCAGTGTATGGGACTTGTTCTATTAGTCCATCTATACTGACCTCCATCAGGTTGCAAATTAAAAATATTTTTTTTCTGCATCTAGCTCTGAAAAAATATTTGGTCTTCTAGCAGTGTGTGGGACTTGTTGTATTAGTCCATCTATACTGACCTCCATCAGGTTGCAAAGTGAATATAATTTTTTTCTGCATCTACCTCTGAAAAAATCTTTGGGCTTCTAGCTGTGTGTGGGACTTGTTCTATTAGTCCATCTATACTGACCTCCATTAGGTTGCAAATTGAATATAATATTTTTCTGCATCTAGCTCTGAAAAAATATTTGGGCTTCTAGCTGTGTGTGGGAATTGTTCTATTAGTTCATCTATACTGACCTCCATCAGGTTGCAAATTGAATATAATATTTTTCTGCATCTAGCTCTGAAAAAATATTTGGCCTTCTAGCAGTGTGTGGGACTTGTTCTATTAGTCCATCTACACTGACCTCCATCAGGTTGCAAACTGAACATAATTTTTTTCTGCATCTACCTCTGAAAAAATATTTGGGCTTCTAGCTGCGTGTGGGACTTGTTCTATTAGTCCATCTATACTGACCTCCATCAGGTTGCAAATTCAAAATAATTTTTTGTCTGCATCTAGCTCTGAAAAAATATTTGGCCTTCTAGCAGTGTGTGGGACTTGTTCTATTAGTCCAACTATACTGACCTCCATCAGGTTGCAAATTAAAAATAATTTTTATCTGCATCTACCTCTGAAAAAATATTTGTCCTTCTAGCTGTGTGTGGGACTTGTTCTATTAGTCCATCTATACTGAACTCCATCAGATTGCAAATTCAAAATAATTTTTACCTGCATCTAGCTCTGAAAAAATATTTGGCCTTCTAGCAGTGTGTGGGACTTGTTCTATTAGTCCATCTATACTGACCTCCATCAGGTTGCAAATTAAAAATAATTTTTATCTGCATCTAGCTCTGAAAAAATATTTGGCCTTCTAGCAGTGTGTGGGACTTGTTCTATTAGTCCATCTATACTGACCTCCATCAGGTTGCAAACTGAAAATAATTTTTTTCTGCATCTACCTCTGAAAAAATTTTTGGGCTTCTAGCTGTGCGTGGGACTTGTTCTATTAGTCCATCTATACTGACCTCCATCAGCTTGCAAATTAAAAATAATTTTTATCTGCATCTAGCTCTGAAAAAATATTTGGCCTTCTAGCAGTGTGTGGGACTTGTTCTATTAGTCCATCTATACTGACCTCCATCAGGTTGCAAACTGAATATAATTTTTTTCTGCATCTACCTCTGAAAAAATATTTGGGCTTTTAGCTGTGTGTGGGACTTGTTCTATTAGTCCATCTATATTAACCTCCATCAGGTTGCATATTAAAAATATTTTTTATCTGCTTCTAGCTCTGAAAAAATATTTGTCCTTCTAGCAGTGTGTGGGACTTGTTCTATTAGTCCATCTATACTGACCTCCATCAGGTTGCAAATTGAATATAATATTTTTCTGCATCTAGCTCTGAAAAAATATTTGGGCTTCAAGCTCTGTGTGGGACTTGTTCTATTAGTCCATCTATACTGACCTCCATCAGGTTGCAAATTCAAAATAATTTTTATCTGCATCTAGCTCTGAAAAAATATTTGGCTTCTAGCAGTGTGTGGGACTTGTTCTATTAGTGCATCTATACTGACCTCCATCAGGATGCAAACTGAATATAATTTTTTTCTACATCTACCTCTGAAAAAATATTTGAGCTTCTAGCTGTGTGTGGGACTTGTTCTATTAGTCCATCTATACTGACCTCCATCAGGTTGCAAATTGAATATAATATTTTTCTGCATCTAGCTCTGAAAAAATATTTGGACTTTTAGCAGTTTGTGGGACTTGTTCTTTTAGTCCATCTATACTGACCTCCATCAGGTTGCAAATTCAAAATAATTTTTATCTCCATCTAGATCTGAAAAAATATTTGGTCTTCTAGCAGTGTGTGGGACTTGTTCTATTAGTCCATCTATACTGACCTCCATCAGGTTGCAAATTAAATATATTTTTTTTTCTGCATCTAGCTCTGAAAAAATATTTGGTCTTCTAGCAGTGTGTGGGACTTGTTCTATTAGTCCATCTATACTGACCTCCATCAGGTTGCAAACTGAATATAATTTTTTTCTGCATCTACCTCTGAAAAAATCTTTGGGCTTCTAGCTGTGTGTGGGACTTGTTCTATTAGTCCATCTATACTGACCTCCATTAGGTTGCAAATTGAATATAATATTTTTCTGCATCTAGCTCTGAAAAAATATTTGGGCTTCTAGCTGTGTGTGGGAATTGTTCTATTAGTTCATCTATACTGACCTCCATCAGGTTGCAAATTGAATATAATATTTTTCTGCATCTAGCTCTGAAAAAATATTTGGCCTTCTAGCAGTGTGTGGGACTTGTTCTATTAGTCCATCTACACTGACCTCCATCAGGTTGCAAACTGAACATAATTTTTTTCTGCATCTACCTCTGAAAAAATATTTGGGCTTCTAGCTGCGTGTGGGACTTGTTCTATTAGTCCATCTATACTGACCTCCATCAGGTTGCAAATTCAAAATAATTTTTTGTCTGCATCTAGCTCTGAAAAATATTTGGCCTTCTAGCAGTGTGTGGGACTTGTTCTATTAGTCCAACTATACTGACCTCCATCAGGTTGCAAATTAAAAAAATTTTTATCTGCATCTACCTCTGAAAAAATATTTGGCCTTCTAGCTGTGTGTGGGACTTGTTCTATTAGTCCATCTATACTGACCTCCATCAGGTTGCAAATTAAAAATAATTTTTATCTGCATCTAGCTCTGAAAAAATATTTGGCCTTCTAGCAGTGTGTGGGGCTTGTTCTATTAGTCCATCTATACTGACCTCCATCAGGTTGCAAACTGAATATAATTTTTTTCTGCATCTACCTCTGAAAAAATTTTTGGGCTTCTAGCTGTGCGTGGGACTTGTTCTATTAGTCCATCTATACTGACCTCCATCAGCTTGCAAATTAAAAATAATTTTTATCTGCATCTAGCTCTGAAAAAATATTTGGCCTTCTAGCAGTGTGTGGGACTTGTTCTATTAGTCCATCTATACTGACCTCCATCAGGTTGCAAACTGAATATAATTTTTTTCTGCATCTACCTCTGAAAAAATATTTGGGCTTTTAGCTGTGTGTGGGACTTGTTCTATTAGTCCATCTATATTAACCTCCATCAGGTTGCATATTAAAAATATTTTTTATCTGCTTCTATCTCTGAAAAAATATTTGTCCTTCTAGCAGTGTGTGGGACTTGTTCTATTAGTCCATCTATACTGACCTCCATCAGGTTGCAAATTGAATATAATATTTTTCTGCATCTAGCTCTGAAAAAATATTTGGGCTTCAAGCTCTGTGTGGGACTTGTTCTATTAGTCCATCTATACTGACCTCCATCAGGTTGCAAATTCAAAATAATTTTTTTCTGCATCTAGCTCTGAAAAAATATTTGGTCTTCTAGCAGTGTGTGGGACTTGTTCTATTAGTCCATCTATACTGACCTCCATCAGGTTGCAAACTGAATATAATTTTTTTCTGCATCTACCTCTGAAAAAATCTTTGGGCTTCTAGCTGTGTGTGGGACTTGTTCTATTAGTCCATCTATACTGACCTCCATTAGGTTGCAAATTGAATATAATATTTTTCTGCATCTAGCTCTGAAAAAATATTTGGGCTTCTAGCTGTGTGTGGGAATTGTTCTATTAGTTCATCTATACTGACCTCCATCAGGTTGCAAATTGAATATAATATTTTTCTGCATCTAGCTCTGAAAAAATATTTGGCCTTCTAGCAGTGTGTGGGACTTGTTCTATTAGTCCATCTACACTGACCTCCATCAGGTTGCAAACTGAACATAATTTTTTTCTGCATCTACCTCTGAAAAAATATTTGGACTTCTAGCTGCGTGTGGGACTTGTTCTATTAGTCCATCTATACTGACCTCCATCAGGTTGCAAATTCAAAATAATTTTTTGTCTGCATCTAGCTCTGAAAAATATTTGGCCTTCTAGCAGTGTGTGGGACTTGTTCTATTAGTCCAACTATACTGACCTCCATCAGGTTGCAAATTAAAAAATTTTTTATCTGCATCTACCTCTGAAAAAATATTTGGCCTTCTAGCTGTGTGTGGGACTTGTTCTATTAGTCCATCTATACTGACCTCCATCAGATTGCAAATTCAAAATAATTTTTATCTGCATCTACCTCTGAAAAAATATTTGGCCTTCTAGCAGTGTGTGGGACTTGTTCTATTAGTCCATCTATACTGACCTCCATCAGGTTGCAAATTAAAAATAATTTTTATCTGCATCTAGCTCTGAAAAAATATTTGGCCTTCTAGCAGTGTGTGGGGCTTGTTCTATTAGTCCATCTATACTGACCTCCATCAGGTTGCAAACTGAATATAATTTTTTTCTGCATCTACCTCTGAAAAAATTTTTGGGCTTCTAGCTGTGCGTGGGACTTGTTCTATTAGTCCATCTATACTGACCTCCATCAGCTTGCAAATTAAAAATAATTTTTATCTGCATCTAGCTCTGAAAAAATATTTGGCCTTCTAGCAGTGTGTGGGACTTGTTCTATTAGTCCATCTATACTGACCTCCATCAGGTTGCAAACTGAATATAATTTTTTTCTGCATCTACCTCTGAAAAAATATTTGGGCTTTTAGCTGTGTGTGGGACTTGTTCTATTAGTCCATCTATATTAACCTCCATCAGGTTGCATATTAAAAATATTTTTTATCTGCTTCTAGCTCTGAAAAAATATTTGTCCTTCTAGCAGTGTGTGGGACTTGTTCTATTAGTCCATCTATACTGACCTCCATCAGGTTGCAAATTGAATATAATATTTTTCTGCATCTAGCTCTGAAAAAATATTTGGTCTTCAAGCTCTGTGTGGGACTTGTTCTATTAGTCCATCTATACTGACCTCCATCAGGTTGCAAATTCAAAATAATTTTTATCTGCATCTAGCTCTGAAAAAATATTTGGCCTTCTAGCAGTGTGTGGGACTTGTTCTATTAGTGCATCTATACTGACCTCCATCAGGATGCAAACTGAATATAATTTTTTTCTACATCTACCTCTGAAAAAATATTTGAGCTTCTAGCTGTGTGTGGGACTTGTTCTATTAGTCCATCTATACTGACCTCCATCAGGTTGCAAATTGAATATAATATTTTTCTGCATCTAGCTCTGAAAAAATATTTGGACTTTTAGCAGTTTGTGGGACTTGTTCTATTAGTCCATCTATACTGACCTCCATCAGGTTGCAAATTCAAAATAATTTTTATCTCCATCTAGATCTGAAAAAATATTTGGTCTTCTAGCAGTGTGTGGGACTTGTTCTATTAGTCCATCTATACTGACCTCCATCAGGTTGCAAATTAAAAATATTTTTTTTTCTGCATCTAGCTCTGAAAAAATATTTGGTCTTCTAGCAGTGTGTGGGACTTGTTCTATTAGTCCATCTATACTGACCTCCATCAGGTTGCAAACTGAATATAATTTTTTTCTGCATCTACCTCTGAAAAAATCTTTGGGCTTCTAGCTGTGTGTGGGACTTGTTCTATTAGTCCATCTATACTGACCTCCATTAGGTTGCAAATTGAATATAATATTTTTCTGCATCTAGCTCTGAAAAAATATTTGGGCTTCTAGCTGTGTGTGGGAATTGTTCTATTAGTCCATCTATACTGACCTCCATCAGGTTGCAAATTCAAAATAATTTTTTGTCTGCATCTAGCTCTGAAAAATATTTGGCCTTCTAGCAGTGTGTGGGACTTGTTCTATTAGTCCAACTATACTGACCTCCATCAGGTTGCAAATTAAAAATAATTTTTATCTGCATCTACCTCTGAAAAAATATTTGGCCTTCTAGCTGTGTGTGGGACTTGTTCTATTAGTCCATCTATACTGACCTCCATCAGATTGCAAATTCAAAATAATTTTTATCTGCATCTACCTCTGAAAAAATATTTGGCCTTCTAGCAGTGTGTGGGACTTGTTCTATTAGTCCATCTATACTGACCTCCATCAGGTTGCAAATTAAAAATAATTTTTATCTGCATCTAGCTCTGAAAAAATATTTTGCCTTCTAGCAGTGTGTGGGGCTTGTTCTATTAGTCCATCTATACTGACCTCCATCAGGTTGCAAACTGAATATAATTTTTTTCTGCATCTACCTCTGAAAAAATTTTTGGGCTTCTAGCTGTGCGTGGGACTTGTTCTATTAGTCCATCTATACTGACCTCCATCAGCTTGCAAATTAAAAATAATTTTTATCTGCATCTAGCTCTTGAAAAATATTTGGCCTTCTAGCAGTGTGTGGGACTTGTTCTATTAGTCCATCTATACTGACCTCCATCAGGATGCAAACCGAATATAATTTTTTTCTACATCTACCTCTGAAAAAATATTTGGGCTTCTAGCTGTGTGTGGGACTTGTTCTATTAGTCCATCTATTCTGACCTCCATCCGGTTGCAAATTGAATATAATATTTTTCTGCATCTAGCTCTGAAAAAATATTTGGACTTTTAGCAGTTTGTGGGACTTGTTCTATTAGTCCATCTATACTGACCTCCATCAGGTTGCAAATTCAAAATAATTTTTATCTCCATCTAGATCTGAAAAAATATTTGGCCTTCTAGCAGTGTGTGGGACTTGTTCTATTAGTCCATCTATACTGACCTCCATCAGGTTGCAAATTAAAAATATTTTTTTTCTGCATCTAGCTCTGAAAAAATATTTGGCCTTCTAGCAGTGTGTGGGACTTGTTCTATTAGTCCATCTATACTGACCTCCATCAGGTTGCAAACTGAATATAATTTTTTTCTGCATCTACCTCTGAAAAAATATTTGGGCTTCTAGCTGTGCGTGGGACTTGTTCTATTAGTCCATCTATTCTGACCTCCATCAGGTTGCAAATTGAATATAATGTTTTTCTGCATCTAGCTCTGAAAAAATATTTGGGCTTCAAGCTCTGTGCGGGACTTGTTCTATTAGTCCATCTATACTGACCTCCATCAGGTTGCAAACTGAATATAATTTTTTTCTGCATCTACCTCTGAAAAAATATTTGGGCTTCTAGCTGTGCGTGGGACTTGTTCTATTAGTCCATCTATACTGACCTCCATCAGGTTGCAAATTAAAAATAATTTTTATCTGCATCTAGCTCTGAAAAAAAATTTGGCCTTCTAGCAGTGTGTGGGACTTGTTCTATTAGTCCATCTATACTGACCTCCATCAGGTTGCAAACTGAATATAATTTTTTTCTGCATCTACCTCTGAAAAAATATTTAGGCTTCTAGCTGTCCGTGGGACTTGTTCTATTAGTCCATCTATACTGACCTCCATCAGGTTGCAAATTAAAAATAAATTTTATCTGCATCTAGCTCTGAAAAAATATTTGGACTTCTAGCAGTGTGTGGGACTTGTTCTATTAGTCCATCTATACTGACCTCCATCAGGTTGCAAACTGAATATAATTTTTTTCTGCATCTACCTCTGAAAAAATATTTGGTCTTCTAGCTGTGTATGGGACTTGTTCTATTAGTCCATCTATTCTGACCTCCATCAGGTTGCAAATTGAATATAATATTTTTCTGCATCTAGCTCTGAAAAAATATTTGGGCTTCAAGCTCTGTGTGGGACTTGTTCTATTAGTCCATCTATACTGACCTCCATCAGGTTGCAAATTCAAAATAATTTTTATCTGCATCTAGCTCTGAAAAAATATTTCGCCTTCTAGCAGTGTGTGGGACTTGTTCTATTAGTCCATCTATACTGACCGCCATCAGGTTGCAAACTGAGTATAATTTTTTTCTGCATCTACCTCTGAAAAAATATTTGGGCTTCTAGCTGTGTGTGGGACTTGTTCTATTAGTCCATCTATACTGACCTCCATCAGGTTGCAAATTAAAAATAATTTTTATCTGCATCTAGCTTTGAAAAAATATTTGGCCTTCTAGCAGTGTGTGGGACTTGTTCTATTAGTCCATCTATGCTGACCTCCATCAGGTTGCAAACTGAATATATTTTTTTTCTGCATCTACCTCTGAAAAAATATTTGGGCTTCTAGCTGTGTGTGGGACTTGTTCTATTAGTCCATCTATACTGACCTCCATTAGGTTGCAAATTGAATATAATATTTTTCTGCATCTAGCTCTGAAAAAATATTTGGGCTTCTAGCTGTGTGTGGGACTTGTTCTATTAGTTCATCTATACTGACCTCCATCAAGTTGCAAATTGAATATATTATTTTTCTGCATCTAGCTCTGAAAAAATATTTGGCCTTCTAGCAGTGTGTGGGACTTGTTCTATTAGTCCATCTACACTGACCTCCATCAGGTTGCAAACTGAACATAATTTTTTTCTGCATCTACCTCTGAAAAAATATTTGGGCTTCTAGCTGCGTGTGGGACTTGTTCTATTAGTCCATCTATACTGACCTCCATCAGGTTGCAAATTCAAAATAATTTTTGTCAGCATCTAGCTCTGAAAAAATATTTGGCCTTCTAGCAGTGTGTGGGACTTGTTGTATTAGTCCAACTATACTGACCTCCATCAGGTTGCAAATTAAAAATAATTTTAACTACATCTACCTTTGAAAAAATATTTGGCCTTCTAGCTGTGTGTGGGACTTGTTCTATTAGTCCATCTATACTGACCTCCATGAGATTGCAAATTCAAAATAATTTTTATCTGCATCTAGCTCTGAAAAAATATTTGGCCTTCTAGCAGTGTGTGGGACTTGTTCTATTAGTCCATCTATTCTGACCTCCATCCGGTTGCAAATTGAATATAATATTTTTCTGCATCTAGCTCTGAAAAAATATTTGGGCTTCAAGCTCTGTGTGGGACTTGTTCTATTAGTCCATCTATACTGACCTCCATCAGGCTGCAAACTGAATATAATTTTTTTCTGCATCTACCTCTGAAAAAATATTTGGGCTTCTAGCTGTGTGTGGGACTTGTTCTATTAGTCCATCTATACTGACCTCCATCAGGTTGCAAATTAAAAATAATTTTTATCTGCATCTAGCTCTGAAAAAATATTTGGCCTTCTAGCTGTGTTTGGCACTTGTTCTATTAGTCCATCTATACTGACCTCCATCAGGTTGCAAACTGAATATAATTTTTTTCTGCATCTACCTCTGAAAAAATATTTGGGCTTCTAGCTGTGTGTGGGACTTGTTCTATTAGTCCATCTATACTGACCTCCATCAGGTTGCAAATTGAATATATTATTTTTCTGCATCTAGCTCTGAAAAAATATTTGGCTTTCTAGCAGTGTGTGGGACTTGTTCTATTAGTCCATCTATACTGACCTCCATCAGGTTGCAAACTGAACATAATTTTTTTCTGCATCTACCTCTGAAAAAATATTGGGGCTTCTAGCTGTGTGTGGGACTTATTCTATTAGTCCATCTATACTGACCTCCATCAGGTTGCAAATTGAATATAATATTTTTATGCATCTAGCTCTGAAAAAATATTTGGGCTTCAAGCTCTGTGTGGGACTTGTTCTATTAGTCCATCTATACTGACCTCCATCAGGTTGCAAATTCAAAATAATTTTTATCTGCATCTAGCTCTGAAAAAATATTTGGCCTTCTAGCAGTGTGTGGGACTTGTTCTATTAGTGCATCTATACTGACCTCCATCAGGATGCAAAATGAATATAATTTTTTTCTACATCTACCTCTGAAAAAATATTTGGGCTTCTAGCTGTGTGTGGGACTTGTTCTATTAGTCCATCTATACTGACCTCCATCAGGTTGCAAATTGAATATAATATTTTTCTGCATCTAGCTCTGAAAAAATATTTGGACTTTTAGCAGTTTGTGGGACTTGTTCTATTAGTCCATCTATACTGACCTCCATCAGGTTGCAAATTCAAAATAATTTTTATCTCCATCTAGATCTGAAAAAATATTTGGCCTTCTAGCAGTGTGTGGGACTTGTTCTATTAGTCCATCTATACTGACCTCCATCAGGTTGCAAATTAAAAATATTTTTTTTCTGCATCTAGCTCTGAAAAAATATTTGGCCTTCTAGCAGTGTGTGGGACTTGTTCTATTAGTCCATCTATACTGACCTCCATCAGGTTGCAAACTGAATATAATTTTTTTCTGCATCTACCTCTGAAAAAATATTTGGGCTTCTAGCTGTGTGTGGAACTTGTTCTATTAGTCCATCTATACTGACCTCCATTAGGTTGCAAATTGAATATAATATTTTTCTGCATCTAGCTCTGAAAAAATATTTGGGCTTCTAGCTGTGTGTGGGAATTGTTCTATTAGTTCATCTATACTGACCTCCATCAGGTTGCAAATTGAATATAATATTTTTCTGCATCTAGCTCTGAAAAAATATTTGGCCTTCTAGCAGTGTGTGGGACTTGTTCTATTTGTCCATCTACACTGACCTCCATCAGGTTGCAAACTGAACATAATTTTTTTCTGCATCTACCTCTGAAAAAATATTTGGGCTTCTAGCTGCGTGTGGGACTTGTTCTATTAGTCCATCTATACTGACCTCCATCAGGTTGCAAATTCAAAATAATTTTTTGTCTGCATCTAGCTCTGAAAAAATATTTGGCCTTCTAGCAGTGTGTGGGACTTGTTCTATTAGTCCAACTATACTGACCTCCATCAGGTTGCAAATTAAAAATAATTTCTATCTGCATCTACCTCTGAAAAAATATTTGGCCTTCTAGCTGTGTGTGGGACTTGTTCTATTAGTCCATCTATACTGACCTCCATCAGATTGCAAATTCAAAATAATTTTTATCTGCATCTAGCTCTGAAAAAATATTTGGCCTTCTAGCAGTGTGTGGGACTTGTTCTATTAGTCCATCTATACTGACCTCCATCAAGTTGCAAATTAAAAATAATTTTTATCTGCATCTAGCTCTGAAAAAATATTTGGCCTTCTAGCAGTGTGTGGGGCTTGTTCTATTAGTCCATCTATACTGACCTCCATCAGGTTGCAAACTGAATATAATTTTTTTCTGCATCTACCTCTGAAAAAATTTTTGGGCTTCTAGCTGTGCGTGGGACTTGTTCTATTAGTCCATCTATACTGACCTCCATCAGCTTGCAAATTAAAAATAATTTTTATCTGCATCTAGCTCTGAAAAAATATTTGGCCTTCTAGCAGTGTGTGGGACTTGTTCTATTAGTCCATCTATACTGACCTCCATCAGGTTGCAAACTGAATATAATTTTTTTCTGCATCTACCTTTGAAAAAATATTTGGGCTTTTAGCTGTGTGTGGGACTTGTTCTATTAGTCCATCTATATTAACCTCCATCAGGTTGCATATTAAAAATATTTTTTATCTGCTTCTAGCTCTGAAAAAATATTTGTCCTTCTAGCAGTGTGTGGGACTTGTTCTATTAGTCCATCTATACTGACCTCCATCAGGTTGCAAATTGAATATAATATTTTTCTGCATCTAGCTCTGAAAAAATATTTGGGCTTCAAGCTCTGTGTGGGACTTGTTCTATTAGTCCATCTATACTGACCTCCATCAGGTTGCAAATTCAAAATAATTTTTATCTGCATCTAGCTCTGAAAAAATATTTGGCCTTCTAGCAGTGTGTGGGACTTGTTCTATTAGTGCATCTATACTGACCTCCATCAGGATGCAAACTGAATATAATTTTTTTCTACATCTACCTCTGAAAAAATATTTGAGCTTCTAGCTGTGTGTGGGACTTGTTCTATTAGTCCATCTATACTGACCTCCATCAGGTTCCAAATTGAATATAATATTTTTCTGCATCTAGCTCTGAAAAAATATTTGGACTTTTAGCAGTTTGTGGGACTTGTTCTATTAGTCCATCTATACTGACCTCCATCAGGTTGCAAATTCAAAATAATTTTTATCTCCATCTAGATCTGAAAAAATATTTGGTCTTCTAGCAGTGTGTGGGACTTGTTCTATTAGTCCATCTATACTGACCTCCATCAGGTTGCAAATTAAAAATATTTTTTTTTCTGCATCTAGCTCTGAAAAAATATTTGGTCTTCTAGCAGTGTGTGGGACTTGTTCTATTAGTCCATCTATACTGACCTCCATCAGGTTGCAAACTGAATATAATTTTTTTCTGCATCTACCTCTGAAAAAATCTTTGGGCTTCTAGCTGTGTGTGGGACTTGTTCTATTAGTCCATCTATACTGACCTCCATTAGGTTGCAAATTGAATATAATATTTTTCTGCATCTAGCTCTGAAAAAATATTTGGGCTTCTAGCTGTGTGTGGGAATTGTTCTATTAGTTCATCTATACTGACCTCCATCAGGTTGCAAATTGAATATAATATTTTTCTGCATCTAGCTCTGAAAAAATATTTGGCCTTCTAGCAGTGTGTGGGACTTGTTCTATTAGTCCATCTACACTGACCTCCATCAGGTTGCAAACTGAACATAATTTTTTTCTGCATCTACATCTGAAAAAATATTTGGGCTTCTAGCTGCGTGTGGGACTTGTTCTATTAGTCCATCTATACTGACCTCCATCAGGTTGCAAATTCAAAATAATTTTTTGTCTGCATCTAGCTCTGAAAATTATTTGGCCTTCTAGCAGTGTGTGGGACTTGTTCTATTAGTCCAACTATACTGACCTCCATCAGGTTGCAAATTAAAAATAATTTTTATCTGCATCTACCTCTGAAAAAATATTTGGCCTTCTAGCTGTGTGTGGGACTTGTTCTATTAGTCCATCTATACTGACCTCCATCAGATTGCAAATTCAAAATAATTTTTATCTGCATCTAGCTCTGAAAAAATATTTGGCCTTCTAGCAGTGTGTGGGACTTGTTCTATTCGTCCATCTATACTGACCTCCATCAGGTTGCAAATTAAAAATAATTTTTATCTGCATCTAGCTCTGAAAAAATATTTGGCCTTCTAGCAGTGTGTGGGGCTTGTTCTATTAGTCCATCTATACTGACCTCCATCAGGTTGCAAACTGAATATAATTTTTTTCTGCATCTACCTCTGAAAAAATTTTTGGGCTTCTAGCTGTGCGTGGGACTTGTTCTATTAGTCCATCTATACTGACCTCCATCAGCTTGCAAATTAAAAATAATTTTTATCTGCATCTAGCTCTTGAAAAATATTTGGCCTTCTAGCAGTGTGTGGGACTTGTTCTAATAGTCCATCTATACTGACCTCCATCAGGTTGCAAACTGAAAATAATTTTTTTCTGCATCTACCTCTGAAAAAATATTTGGGCTTTTAGCTGTGTGTGGTACTTGTTCTATTAGTCCATCTATATTAACCTCCATCAGGTTGCATATTAAAAATATTTTTTATCTGCTTCTAGCTCTGAAAAAATATTTGGCCTTCTAGCAGTGTGTGGGACTTGTTCTATTAGTCCATCTATACTGACCTCAATCAGGATGCAAACTGAATATAATTTTTTTCTACATCTACCTCTGAAAAAATATTTGGGCTTCTAGCTGTGTGTGGGACTTGTTCTATTAGTCCATCTATACTGACCTCCATCAGGTTGCAAATTGAATATAATATTTTTCTGCATCTAGCTCTGAAAAAATATTTGGACTTTTAGCAGTTTGTGGGACTTGTTCTATTAGTCCATCTATACTGACCTCCATCAGGTTGCAAATTCAAAATAATTTTTATGTCCATCTAGATCTGAAAAAATATTTGGCCTTCTAGCAGTGTGTGGGACTTGTTCTATTAGTCCATCTATACTGACCTCCATCAGGTTGCAAATTAAAAATAATTTTTCTGCATCTAGCTCTGAAAAAATATTTGGGCTTCTAGCTGTGTGTGGGACTTGTTCTATTTGTCCATCTATACTGACCTCCATCACGTTGCAAATTGAATATAATATTTTTCTGCATCTAGCTCTGAAAAAATATTTGGACTTTTAGCAGTTTGTGGGACTTGTTCTATTAGTCCATCTATTCTGACCTCCATCCAGTTGCAAATTGAATATAATATTTTTCTGCATCTAGCTCTGAAAAAATATTTGGGCTTCAAGCTCTGTGTGGGACTTGTTCTATTAGTCCATCTATACTGACCTCCATCAGGTTGCAAACTGAATATAATTTTTTTCTGCATCTACCTCTGAAAAAATATTTGGGCTTCTAGCTGTGTGTGGGACTTGTTCTATTAGTCCATCTATACTGACCTCCATCAGGTTGCAAACTGAATATAATTTTTTTCTGCATCTACCTCTGAAAAAATATTTGAGCTTCTAGCTGTGCGTGGGACTCGTTCTATTAGTCCATCTATTCTGACCTCCATCAGGTTGCAAACTGAATATAATGTTTTTCTGCATCTAGCTCTGAAAAAATATTTGGGCTTCTAGCTCTGTACGTGACTTGTTCTATTAGTCCATCTATACTGACCTCCATCAGGTTGCAAATTCAAAATAATTTTTATCTGCATCTAGCTCTGAAAAAATATTTGGCCTTCTAGCAGTGTGTGGGACTTGATCTATTAGTCCATCTATACTGACCTCCATCAGGTTGCAAACTGAATATAATTTTTTTCTGCATCTACCTCTGAAAAAATATTTGGGCTTCTAGCTGTGTGTGGGACTTGTTCTATTAGTCCATCTATACTGACCTCCATCAAGTTGCAAATTAAAAATAATTTTTATCTGCATCTAGCTCTGAAAAAATATTTGGCCTTCTAGCTGTGTGTGGGACTTGTTCTATTAGTCCATCTATACTGACCTCCATCAGGTTGCAAACTGAATATAATTTTTTTCTGCATCTACCTCTGAAAAAATTTTTGGGCTTCTAGCTGTGTGTGGGACTTGTTCTATTAGTCCATCTATACTGACCTCCATCAGGTTGCAAATTGAATATAATATTTTTCTGCTTCTAGCTCTGAAAAAATATTTGGCCTTCTAGCAGTGTGTGGGACTTGTTCTATTAGTCCATCTATACTGACCTCCATCAGGTTGCAAATTCAAAATAATTTTTATCTGCATCTAGCTCTGAAAAAATATTTGGCCTTCTAGCAGTGTGTGGGACTTGTTCTATTAGTCCATCTATACTGACCTCCATCAGGTTGCAAATTAAAAATAATTTTTTGTCTGCATCTAGCTCTGAAAAAATACTTGGCCTTCTAGCAGTGTGTGTGACTTGTTCTATTATTCCATCTATACTGACCTCCATCAGGTTGCAAATTGAATATAATTTTTTTCTGCATCTACCTCTGAAAAAATATTTGGGCTTCTAGCTGTGTGTGGGACTTGTTCTATTAGTCCATCTATACTGACCTCCATCAGGTTGCAAATTAAAAATAATTTTTATCTGCATCTAGCTCTGAAAAAATATTTGGCCTTCTAGCTGTGTGTGGGACTTGTTCTATTAGTCCATCTATACTGACCTCCATCAGGTTGCAAACTGAATATAATTTTTTTCTGCATCTACCTCTGAAAAAATATTTGGGCTTCTAGCTGTGTGTGGGACTTGTTCTATTAGTCCATCTATACTGACCTCCATCAGGTTGCAAATTAAAAATAATTTTTATCTGCATCTAGCTCTGAAAAAATATTTGGCCTTCTAGCTGTGTGTGGGACTTGTTCTATTAGTCCATCTATACTGACCTTCATCAGGTTGCAAACTGAATATAATTTTTTTCTGCATCTACCTCTGAAAAAATATTTGGGCTTCTAGCTGTGTGTGGGACTTGTTCTATTAGTCCATCTATACTGACCTCCATCAGGTTGCAAATTGAATATATTATTTTTCTGCATCTAGCTCTGAAAAAATATTTGGCCTTCTAGCAGTGTGTGGGACTTGTTCTATTAGTCCATCTATACTGACCTCCATCAGGTTGCAAACTGAACATAATTTTTTTCTGCATCTACCTCTGAAAAAATATTTGGGCTTCTAGCTGTGTGTGGGACTTGTTCTATTAGTCCATCTATACTGACCTCCATCAGGTTGCAAATTGAATATAATATTTTTCTGCATCTAGCTCTGAAAAAATATTTGGGCTTCAAGCTCTGTGTGGGACTTGTTCTATTAGTCCATCTATACTGACCTCCATCAGGTTGCAAATTCAAAATAATTTTTATCTGCATCTAGCTCTGAAAAAATATTTGGCCTTCTAGCAGTGTGTGGGACTTGTTCTATTAGTGCATCTATACTGACCTCCATCAGGATGCAAACTGAATATAATTTTTTTCTACATCTACCTCTGAAAAAGTATTTGGGCTTCTAGCTGTGTGTGGGACTTGTTCTATTAGTCCATCTATACTGACCTCCATCAGGTTGCAATTTGAATATAATATTTTTCTGCATCTAGCTCTGAAAAAATATTTGGACTTTTAGCAGTTTGTGGGACTTGTTCTATTAGTCCATCTATACTGACCTCCATCAGGTTGCAAATTCAAAATAATTTTTATTTCCATCTAGATCTGAAAAAATATTTGGCCTTCTAGCAGTGTGTGAGACTTGTTCTATTAGTCCATCTATACTGACCTCCATCAGGTTGCAAACTGAATATTATTTTTTTCTGCATCTACCTCTGAAAAAATATTTGGGCTTCTAGCTGTGTGTGGGACTTGTTCTATTAGTCCATCTATACTGACCATCATTAGGTTGCAAATTGAATATAATATTTTTCTGCATCTAGCTCTGAAAAAATATTTGGGCTTCTAGCTGTGTGTGGGAATTGTTCTATTAGTTCATCTATACTGACCTCCATCAGGTTGCAAATTGAATATAATATTTTTCTGCATCTAGCTCTGAAAAAATATTTGGCCTTCTAGCAGTGTGTGGGACTTGTTCTATTAGTCCAACTATACTGACCTCCATCAGGTTGCAAATTAAAAATAATTTTTATCTGCATCTACCTCTGAAAAAATATTTGGCCTTCTAGCTGTGTGTGGGACTTGTTCTATTAGTCCATCTATACTGACCTCCATCAGATTGCAAATTCAAAATAATTTTTATCTGCATCTAGCTCTGAAAAAATATTTGGCCTTCTAGCAGTGTGTGGGACTTGTTCTATTAGTCCATCTATACTGACCTCCATCAGGTTGCAAATTAAAAATAATTTTTATCTGCATCTAGCTCTGAAAAAATATTTGGCCTTCTAGCAGTGTGTGGGGCTTGTTCTATTAGTCCATCTATACTGACCTCCATCAGGTTGCAAACTGAATATAATTTTTTTCTGCATCTACCTCTGAAAAAATTTTTGGGCTTCTAGCTGTGCGTGGGACTTGTTCTATTAGTCCATCTATACTGACCTCCATCAGCTTGCAAATTAAAAATAATTTTTATCTGCATCTAGCTCTGAAAAAATATTTGGCCTTCTAGCAGTGTGTGGGACTTGTTCTATTAGTCCATCTATACTGACCTCCATCAGGTTGCAAACTGAATATAATTTTTTTCTGCATCTACCTCTGAAAAAATATTTGGGCTTTTAGCTGTGTGTGGGACTTGTTCTATTAGTCCATCTATATTAACCTCCATCAGGTTGCATATTAAAAATATTTTTTATCTGCTTCTAGCTCTGAAAAAATATTTGTCCTTCTAGCAGTGTGTGGGACTTGTTCTATTAGTCCATCTATACTGACCTCCATCAGGTTGCAAATTGAATATAATATTTTTCTGCATCTAGCTCTGAAAAAATATTTGGGCTTCAAGCTCTGTGTGGGACTTGTTCTATTAGTCCATCTATACTGACCTCCATCAGGTTGCAAATTCAAAATAATTTTTATCTGCATCTAGCTCTGAAAAAATATTTGGCCTTCTAGCAGTGTGTACGACTTGTTCTATTAGTGCATCTATACTGACCTCCATCAGGATGCAAACTGAATATAATTTTTTTCTACATCTACCTCTGAAAAAATATTTGAGCTTCTAGCTTTGTGTGGGACTTGTTCTATTAGTCCATCTATACTGACCTCCATCAGGTTGCAAAGTGAATATAATATTTTTCTGCATCTAGCTCTGAAAAAATATTTGGACTTTTAGCAGTTTGTGGGACTTGTTCTATTATTCCATCTATACTGACCTCCATCAGGTTGCAAATTCAAAATAATTTTTATCTCCATCTAGATCTGAAAAAATATTTGGTCTTCTAGCAGTGTGTGGGACTTGTTCTATTAGTCCATCTATACTGAAGGTTGCAAATTAAAAATATTTTTTTTTCTGCATCTAGCTCTGAAAAAATATTTGGTCTTCTAGCAGTGTGTGGGACTTGTTCTATTAGTCCATCTATACTGACCTCCATCAGGTTGCAAATTCAAAATAATTTTTTGTCTGCATCTAGCTCTGAAAAATATTTGGCCTTCTAGCAGTGTGTGGGACTTGTTCTATTAGTCCAACTATACTGACCTCCATCAGGTTGCAAATTAAAAATAATTTTTATCTGCATCTACCTCTGAAAAAATATTTGGCCTTCTAGCTGTGTGTGGGACTTGTTCTATTAGTCCATCTATACTGACCTCCATCAGATTGCAAATTCAAAATAATTTTTATCTGCATCTAGCTCTGAAAAAATATTTGGCCTTCTAGCAGTGTGTGGGACTTTTTCTATTAGTCCATCTATACTGACCTCCATCAGGTTGCAAATTAAAAATAATTTTTATCTGCATCTAGCTCTGAAAAAATATTTGGCCTTCTAGCAGTGTGTGGGGCTTGTTCTATTAGTCCATATATACTGACCTCCATCAGGTTGCAAACTGAATATAATTTTTTTCTGCATCTACCTCTGAAAAAATTTTTGGGCTTCTAGCTGTGCGTGGGACTTGTTCTATTAGTCCATCTATACTGACCTCCATCAGCTTGCAAATTAAAAATAATTTTTATCTGCATCTAGCTCTTGAAAAATATTTGGCCTTCTAGCAGTGTGTGGGACTTGTTCTATTAGTCCATCTATACTGACCTCCATCAGGTTGCAAACTGAATATAATTTTTTTCTGTATCTACCTCTGAAAAAATATTTGGGCTTTTAGCTGTGTGTGGTACTTGTTCTATTAGTCCATCTATATTAACCTCCATCAGGTTGCATATTAAAAATATTTTTTATCTGCTTCTAGCTCTGAAAAAATATTTGGCCTTCTAGCAGTATGTGGGACTTGTTCTATTAGTCCATCTATACTGACCTCCATCAGGATGCAAACTGAATATAATTTTTTTCTACATCTACCTCTGAAAAAATATTTGGGCTTCTAGCTGTGTGTGGGACTTGTTCTATTAGTCCATCTATACTGACCTCCATCAGGTTGCAAATTGAATATAATATTTTTCTGCATCTAGCTCTGAAAAAATATTTGGACTTTTAGCAGTTTGTGGGACTTGTTCTATTAGTCCATCTATACTGACCTCCATCAGGTTGCAAATTCAAAATAATTTTTATGTCCATCTAGATCTGAAAAAATATTTGGCCTTCTAGCAGTGTGTGGGACTTGTTCTATTAGTCCATCTATACTGACCTCCATCAGGTTGCAAATTAAAAATATTTTTTTTCTGCATCTAGCTCTGAAAAAATATTTGGGCTTCTAGCTGTGTGTGGGACTTGTTCTATTTGTCCATCTATACTGACCTCCATCACGTTGCAAATTGAATATAATATTTTTCTGCATCTAGCTCTGAAAAAATATTTGGACTTTTAGCAGTTTGTGGGACTTGTTCTATTAGTCCATCTATTCTGACCTCCATCCAGTTGCAAATTGAATATAATATTTTTCTGCATCTAGCTCTGAAAAAATATTTGGGCTTCAAGCTCTGTGTGGGACTTGTTCTATTAGTCCATCTATACTGACCTCCATCAGGTTGCAAACTGAATATAATTTTTTTCTGCATCTACCTCTGAAAAAATATTTGGGCTTCTAGCTGTGTGTGGGACTTGTTCTATTAGTCCATCTATACTGACCTCCATCAGGTTGCAAACTGAATATAATTTTTTTCTGCATCTACCTCTGAAAAAATATTTGAGCTTCTAGCTGTGCGTGGGACTTGTTCTATTAGTCCATCTATTCTGACCTCCATCCAGTTGCAAATTGAATATAATATTTTTCTGCATCTAGCTCTGAAAAAATATTTGGGCTTCAAGCTCTGTACGTGACTTGTTCTATTAGTCCATCTATACTGACCTCCATCAGGTTGAAAACTGAATATAATTTTTTTCTGCATCTACCTCTGAAAAAATATTTGGGCTTCTAGCTGTGTGTGGGACTTGTTCTATTAGTCCATCTATACTGACCTCCATCAGGTTGCAAATTAAAAATAATTTTTATCTGCATCTAGCTCTGAAAAAATATTTGGCCTTCTAGCTGTGTGTGGGACTTGTTCTATTAGTCCATCTATACTGACCTCCATCAGGTTGCAAACTGAATATAATTTTTTTCTGCATCTACCTCTGAAAAAATTTTTGGGCTTCTAGCTGTGTGTGGGACTTGTTCTATTAGTCCATCTATACTGACCTCCATCAGGTTGCAAATTGAATATAATATTTTTATGCTTCTAGCTCTGAAAAAATATTTGGCCTTCTACCAGTGTGTGGGACTTGTTCTATTAGTCCATCTATACTGACCTCCATCAGGTTGCAAATTCAAAATAATTTTTATCTGCATCTAGCTCTGAAAAAATATTTGGCCTTCTAGCAGTGTGTGGGACTTGTTCTATTAGTCCATCTATACTGACCTCCATCAGGTTGCAAATTAAAAATAATTTTTTGTCTGCATCTAGCTCTGAAAAAATACTTGGCCTTCTAGCAGTGTGTGGGACTTGTTCTATTAGTCCATCTATACTGACCTCCATCAGGTTGCAAACTGAATATAATTTTTTTCTGCATCTACCTCTGAAAAAATATTTGGGCTTCTAGCTGTGTGTGGGACTTGTTCTATTAGTCCATCTATACTGACCTCCATCAGGTTGCAAATTAAAAATAATTTTTATCTGCATCTAGCTCTGAAAAAATATTTGGCCTTCTAGCTGTGTGTGGGACTTGTTCTATTAGTCCATCTATACTGACCTCCATCAGGTTGCAAACTGAATATAATTTTTTTCTGCATCTACCTCTGAAAAAATATTTGGGCTTCTAGCTGTGTGTGGGACTTGTTCTATTAGTCCATCTATACTGACCTCCATCAGGTTGCAAATTGAATATATTATTTTTCTGCATCTAGCTCTGAAAAAATATTTGGCCTTTTAGCAGTGTGTGGGACTTGTTCTATTAGTCCATCTATACTGACCTCCATCAGGTTGCAAACTGAACATAATTTTTTTCTGCATCTACCTCTGAAAAAATATTTGGGCTTCTAGCTGTGTGTGGGACTTGTTCTATTAGTCCATCTATACTGACCTCCATCAGGTTGCAAATTGAATATAATATTTTTCTGCATCTAGCTCTGAAAAAATATTTGGGCTTCAAGCTCTGTGTGGGACTTGTTCTATTAGTCCATCTATACTGACCTCCATCAGGTTGCAAATTCAAAATAATTTTTATCTGCATCTAGCTCTGAAAAAATATTTGGCCTTCTAGCAGTGTGTGGGACTTGTTCTATTAGTGCATCTATACTGACCTCCATCAGGATGCAAACTGAATATAATTTTTTTCTGCATCTACCTCTGAAAAAATTTTTGGGCTTCTAGCTGTGCGTGGGACTTGTTCTATTAGTCCATCTATACTGACCTCCATCAGCTTGCAAATTAAAAATAATTTTTATCTGCATCTAGCTCTGAAAAAATATTTGGCCTTCTAGCAGTGTGTGGGACTTGTTCTATTAGTCCATCTATACTGACCTCCATCAGGTTGCAAACTGAATATAATTTTTTTCTGCATCTACCTCTGAAAAAATATTTGGGCTTTTAGCTGTGTGTGGGACTTGTTCTATTAGTCCATCTATATTAACCTCCATCAGGTTGCATATTAAAAATATTTTTTATCTGCTTCTAGCTCTGAAAAAATATTTGTCCTTCTAGCAGTGTGTGGGACTTGTTCTATTAGTCCATCTATACTGACCTCCATCAGGTTGCAAATTGAATATAATATTTTTCTGCATCTAGCTCTGAAAAAATATTTGGGCTTCAAGCTCTGTGTGGGACTTGTTCTATTAGTCCATCTATACTGACCTCCATCAGGTTGCAAATTCAAAATAATTTTTATCTGCATCTAGCTCTGAAAAAATATTTGGCCTTCTAGCAGTGTGTACGACTTGTTCTATTAGTGCATCTATACTGACCTCCATCAGGATGCAAACTGAATATAATTTTTTTCTACATCTACCTCTGAAAAAATATTTGAGCTTCTAGCTTTGTGTGGGACTTGTTCTATGAGTCCATCTATACTGACCTCCATCAGGTTGCAAAGTGAATATAATATTTTTCTGCATCTAGCTCTGAAAAAATATTTGGACTTTTAGCAGTTTGTGGGACTTGTTCTATTATTCCATCTATACTGACCTCCATCAGGTTGCAAATTCAAAATAATTTTTATCTCCATCTAGATCTGAAAAAATATTTGGTCTTCTAGCAGTGTGTGGGACTTGTTCTATTAGTCCATCTATACTGAAGGTTGCAAATTAAAAATATTTTTTTTTCTGCATCTAGCTCTGAAAAAATATTTGGTCTTCTAGCAGTGTGTGGGACTTGTTCTATTAGTCCATCTATACTGACCTCCATCAGGTTGCAAATTCAAAATAATTTTTTGTCTGCATCTAGCTCTGAAAAATATTTGGCCTTCTAGCAGTGTGTGGGACTTGTTCTATTAGTCCAACTATACTGACCTCCATCAGGTTGCAAATTAAAAATAATTTTTATCTGCATCTACCTCTGAAAAAATATTTGGCCTTCTAGCTGTGTGTGGGACTTGTTCTATTAGTCCATCTATACTGACCTCCATCAGATTGCAAATTCAAAATAATTTTTATCTGCATCTAGCTCTGAAAAAATATTTGGCCTTCTAGCAGTGTGTGGGACTTTTTCTATTAGTCCATCTATACTGACCTCCATCAGGTTGCAAATTAAAAATAATTTTTATCTGCATCTAGCTCTGAAAAAATATTTGGCCTTCTAGCAGTGTGTGGGGCTTGTTCTATTAGTCCATCTATACTGACCTCCATCAGGTTGCAAACTGAATATAATTTTTTTCTGCATCTACCTCTGAAAAAATTTTTGGGCTTCTAGCTGTGCGTGGGACTTGTTCTATTAGTCCATCTATACTGACCTCCATCAGCTTGCAAATTAAAAATAATTTTTATCTGCATCTAGCTCTTGAAAAATATTTGGCCTTCTAGCAGTGTGTGGGACTTGTTCTATTAGTCCATCTATACTGACCTCCATCAGGTTGCAAACTGAATATAATTTTTTTCTGTATCTACCTCTGAAAAAATATTTGGGCTTTTAGCTGTGTGTGGTACTTGTTCTATTAGTCCATCTATATTAACCTCCATCAGGTTGCATATTAAAAATATTTTTTATCTGCTTCTAGCTCTGAAAAAATATTTGGCCTTCTAGCAGTATGTGGGACTTGTTCTATTAGTCCATCTATACTGACCTCCATCAGGATGCAAACTGAATATAATTTTTTTCTACATCTACCTCTGAAAAAATATTTGGGCTTCTAGCTGTGTGTGGGACTTGTTCTATTAGTCCATCTATACTGACCTCCATCAGGTTGCAAATTGAATATAATATTTTTCTGCATCTAGCTCTGAAAAAATATTTGGACTTTTAGCAGTTTGTGGGACTTGTTCTATTAGTCCATCTATACTGACCTCCATCAGGTTGCAAATTCAAAATAATTTTTATGTCCATCTAGATCTGAAAAAATATTTGGCCTTCTAGCAGTGTGTGGGACTTGTTCTATTAGTCCATCTATACTGACCTCCATCAGGTTGCAAATTAAAAATATTTTTTTTCTGCATCTAGCTCTGAAAAAATATTTGGGCTTCTAGCTGTGTGTGGGACTTGTTCTATTTGTCCATCTATACTGACCTCCATCACGTTGCAAATTGAATATAATATTTTTCTGCATCTAGCTCTGAAAAAATATTTGGACTTTTAGCAGTTTGTGGGACTTGTTCTATTAGTCCATCTATTCTGACCTCCATCCAGTTGCAAATTGAATAAAATATTTTTCTGCATCTAGCTCTGAAAAAATATTTGGGCTTCAAGCTCTGTGTGGGACTTGTTCTATTAGTCCATCTATACTGACCTCCATCAGGTTGCAAACTGAATATAATTTTTTTCTGCATCTACCTCTGAAAAAATATTTGGGCTTCTAGCTGTGTGTGGGACTTGTTCTATTAGTCCATCTATACTGACCTCCATCAGGTTGCAAACTGAATATAATTTTTTTCTGCATCTACCTCTGAAAAAATATTTGAGCTTCTAGCTGTGCGTGGGACTTGTTCTATTAGTCCATCTATTCTGACCTCCATCCAGTTGCAAATTGAATATAATATTTTTCTGCATCTAGCTCTGAAAAAATATTTGGGCTTCAAGCTCTGTACGTGACTTGTTCTATTAGTCCATCTATACTGACCTCCATCAGGTTGAAAACTGAATATAATTTTTTTCTGCATCTACCTCTGAAAAAATATTTGGGCTTCTAGCTGTGTGTGGGACTTGTTCTATTAGTCCATCTATACTGACCTCCATCAGGTTGCAAATTAAAAATAATTTTTATCTGCATCTAGCTCTGAAAAAATATTTGGCCTTCTAGCTGTGTGTGGGACTTGTTCTATTAGTCCATCTATACTGACCTCCATCAGGTTGCAAACTGAATATAATTTTTTTCTGCATCTACCTCTGAAAAAATTTTTGGGCTTCTAGCTGTGTGTGGGACTTGTTCTATTAGTCCATCTATACTGACCTCCATCAGGTTGCAAATTGAATATAATATTTTTATGCTTCTAGCTCTGAAAAAATATTTGGCCTTCTACCAGTGTGTGGGACTTGTTCTATTAGTCCATCTATACTGACCTCCATCAGGTTGCAAATTCAAAATAATTTTTATCTGCATCTAGCTCTGAAAAAATATTTGGCCTTCTAGCAGTGTGTGGGACTTGTTCTATTAGTCCATCTATACTGACCTCCATCAGGTTGCAAAATAAAAATAATTTTTTGTCTGCATCTAGCTCTGAAAAAATACTTGGCCTTCTAGCAGTGTGTGGGACTTGTTCTATTAGTCCATCTATACTGACCTCCATCAGGTTGCAAACTGAATATAATTTTTTTCTGCATCTACCTCTGAAAAAATATTTGGGCTTCTAGCTGTGTGTGGGACTTGTTCTATTAGTCCATCTATACTGACCTCCATCAGGTTGCAAATTAAAAATAATTTTTATCTGCATCTAGCTCTGAAAAAATATTTGGCCTTCTAGCTGTGTGTGGGACTTGTTCTATTAGTCCATCTATACTGACCTCCATCAGGTTGCAAACTGAATATAATTTTTTTCTGCATCTACCTCTGAAAAAATATTTGGGCTTCTAGCTGTGTGTGGGACTTGTTCTATTAGTCCATCTATACTGACCTCCATCAGGTTGCAAATTGAATATATTATTTTTCTGCATCTAGCTCTGAAAAAATATTTGGCCTTTTAGCAGTGTGTGGGACTTGTTCTATTAGTCCATCTATACTGACCTCCATCAGGTTGCAAACTGAACATAATTTTTTTCTGCATCTACCTCTGAAAAAATATTTGGGCTTCTAGCTGTGTGTGGGACTTGTTCTATTAGTCCATCTATACTGACCTCCATCAGGTTGCAAATTGAATATAATATTTTTCTGCATCTAGCTCTGAAAAAATATTTGGGCTTCAAGCTCTGTGTGGGACTTGTTCTATTAGTCCATCTATACTGACCTCCATCAGGTTGCAAATTCAAAATAATTTTTATCTGCATCTAGCTCTGAAAAAATATTTGGCCTTCTAGCAGTGTGTGGGACTTGTTCTATTAGTGCATCTATACTGACCTCCATCAGGATGCAAACTGAATATAATTTTTTTCTACATCTACCTCTGAAAAAATATTTGGGCTTCTAGCTGTGTGTGGGACTTGTTCTATTAGTCCATCTATACTGACCTCCATCAGGTTGCAAATTGAATATAATATTTTTCTGCATCTAGCTCTGAAAAAATATTTGGACTTTTAGCAGTTTGTGGGACTTGTTCTATTAGTCCATCTATACTGACCTCCATCAGGTTGCAAATTCAAAATAATTTTTATTATCATCTAGATCTGAAAAAATATTTGGCCTTTTAGCAGTGTGTGAGACTTGTTCTATTAGTCCATCTATACTGACCTCCATCAGGTTGCAAACTGAATATAATTTTTTTCTGCATCTACCTCTGAAAAAATATTTGGGCTTCTAGCTGTGTGTGGGACTTGTTCTATTAGTCCATCTATACTGACCTCCATTAGGTTGCAAATTGAATATAATATTTTTCTGCATCTATCTCTGAAAAAATATTTGGGCTTCTAGCTGTGTGTGGGAATTGTTCTATTAGTTCATCTATACTGACCTCCATCAGGTTGCAAATTGAATATAATATTTTTCTGCATCTAGCTCTGAAAAAATATTTGGCCTTCTAGCAGTGTGTGGGACTTGTTTTATTAGTCCATCTACACTGACCTCCATCAGGTTGCAAACTGAACATAATTTTATTCTGCATCTACCTCTGAAAAAATATTTGGGCTTCTAGCTGCGTGTGGGACTTGTTCTATTAGTACATCTATACTGACCTCCATCAGGTTGCAAATTCAAAATAATTTTTTGTCTGCATCTAGCTCTGAAAAAATATTTGGCCTTCTAGCAGTGTGTGGGACTTGTTCTATTAGTCCAACTATACTGACCTCCATCAGGTTGCAAATTAAAAATAATTTTTATCTGCATCTACCTCTGAAAAAATATTTGGCCTTCTAGCTGTGTTTGGGACTTGTTCTATTAGTCCATCTATACTGACCTCCATCAGATTGCAAATTCAAAATAATTTTTATCTGCATCCAGCTCTGAAAAAATATTTGGCCTTCTAGCAGTGTGTGGGACTTGTTCTATTAGTCCATCTATACTGACCTCCATCAGGATGCAAATTAAAAATAATTTTTTGTCTGCATCTAGCTCTGAAAAAATATTTGGCCTTCTAGCAGTGTGTGGGGCTTGTTCTATTAGTCCATCTATACTGACCTCCATCAGGTTGCAAACTGAATATAATTTTTTTCTGCATCTACCTCTGAAAAAATTTTTGGGCTTCTAGCTGTGCGTGGGACATGTTCTATTAGTCGATCTATACTGACCTCCATCAGCTTGCAAATTAAAAATAATTTTTATCTGCATCTAGCTCTGAAAAAATATTTGGCCTTCTAGCAGTGTGTGGGACTTGTTCTATTAGTCCATCTATACTGACCTCCATCAGGTTGCAAACTGAATATAATTTTTTTCTGCATCTACCTCTGAAAAAATATTTGGGCTTTTAGCTGTGTGTGGGACTTGTTCTATTAGTCCATCTATATTAACCTCCATCAGGTTGCATATTAAAATATTTTTTATCTGCTTCTAGCTCTGAAAAAATATTTGGCCTTCTAGCAGTGTGTGGGACTTGTTCTATTAGTCCATCTATACTGACCTCCATCAGGTTGCAAATTGAATATAATATTTTTCTGCATCTAACTCTGAAAAAATATTTGGGCTTCAAGCTCTGTGTGGGACTTGTTCTATTAGTCCATCTATACTGACCTCCATCAGGTTGCAAATTCAAAATAATTTTTATCTGCATCTAGCTCTGAAAAAATATTTGGCCTTCTAGCAGTGTGTGGGACTTGTTCTATTAGTGCATCTATACTGACCTCCATCAGGTTGCAAGCTGAATATAATTTTTATCTGCATCTACCTCTGAAAAAATTTTTGGGCTTCTAGCTGTGTGTGGGACTTGTTCTATTAGTCCATCTATACTGACCTCCATCAGGTTGCAAATTGAATATAATATTTTTCTGCTTCTAGCTCTGAAAAAATATTTGGCCTTCTAGCAGTGTGTGGGACTTGTTCTATTAGTCCATCTATACTGACCTCCATCAGGTTGCAAATTCAAAATAATTTTTATCTGCATCTAGCTCTGAAAAAATATTTGGCCTTCTAGCAGTGTGTGGGACTTGTTCTATTAGTGCATCTATACTGACCTCCATCAGGATGCAAACTGAATATAATTTTTTTCTACATCTACCTCTGAAAAAATATTTGGGCTTCTAGCTGTGTGTGGGACTTGTTCTATTAGTCCATCTATACTGACCTCCATCAGGTTGCAAATTGAATATAATATTTTTCTGCATCTAGCTCTGAAAAAATATTTGGACTTTTAGCAGTTTGTGGGACTTGTTCTATTAGTCCATCTATACTGACCTCCATCAGGTTGCAAATTCAAAATAATTTTTATTTCCATCTAGATCTGAAAAAATATTTGGCCTTCTAGCAGTGTGTGAGACTTGTTCTATTAGTCCATCTATACTGACCTCCATCAGATTGCAAATTCAAAATAATTTTTATCTGCATCTAGCTCTGAAAAAATATTTGGCCTTCTAGCAGTGTGTGGGACTTGTTCTATTAGTCCATCTATACTGACCTCCATCAGGTTGCAAATTAAAAATAATTTTTATCTGCATCTAGCTCTGAAAAAATATTTGGCCTTCTAGCAGTGTGTGGGGCTTGTTCTATTAGTCCATCTATACTGACCTCCATCAGGTTGCAAACTGAATATAATTTTTTTCTGCATCTACCTCTGAAAAAATTTTTGGGCTTCTAGCTGTGCGTGGGACTTGTTCTATTAGTCCATCTATACTGACCTCCATCAGCTTGCAAATTAAAAATAATTTTTATCTGCATCTAGCTCTGAAAAAATATTTGGCCTTCTAGCAGTGTGTGGGACTTGTTCTATTAGTCCATCTATACTGACCTCCATCAGGTTGCAAACTGAATATAATTTTTTTCTGCATCTACCTCTGAAAAAATATTTGGGCTTTTAGCTGTGTGTGGGACTTGTTCTATTAGTCCATCTATATTAACCTCCATCAGGTTGCATATTAAAAATATTTTTTATCTGCTTCTAGCTCTGAAAAAATATTTGTCCTTCTAGCAGTGTGTGGGACTTGTTCTATTAGTCCATCTATACTGACCTCCATCAGGTTGCAAATTGAATATAATATTTTTCTGCATCTAGCTCTGAAAAAATATTTGGGCTTCAAGCTCTGTGTGGGACTTGTTCTATTAGTCCATCTATACTGACCTCCATCAGGTTGCAAATTCAAAATAATTTTTATCTGCATCTAGCTCTGAAAAAATATTTGGCCTTCTAGCAGTGTGTACGACTTGTTCTATTAGTGCATCTATACTGACCTCCATCAGGATGCAAACTGAATATAATTTTTTTCTACATCTACCTCTGAAAAAATATTTGAGCTTCTAGCTGTGTGTGGGACTTGTTCTATTAGTCCATCTATACTGACCTCCATCAGGTTGCAAAGTGAATATAATATTTTTCTGCATCTAGCTCTGAAAAAATATTTGGACTTTTAGCAGTTTGTGGGACTTGTTCTATTATTCCATCTATACTGACCTCCATCAGGTTGCAAATTCAAAATAATTTTTATCTCCATCTAGATCTGAAAAAATATTTGGTCTTCTAGCAGTGTGTGGGACTTGTTCTATTAGTCCATCTATACTGAAGGTTGCAAATTAAAAATATTTTTTTTTCTGCATCTAGCTCTGAAAAAATATTTGGTCTTCTAGCAGTGTGTGGGACTTGTTCTATTAGAACCATCTATACTGACCTCCATCAGGTTGCAAATTCAAAATAATTTTTTGTCTGCATCTAGCTCTGAAAAATATTTGGCCTTCTAGCAGTGTGTGGGACTTGTTCTATTAGTCCAACTATACTGACCTCCATCAGGTTGCAAATTAAAAATAATTTTTATCTGCATCTACCTCTGAAAAAATATTTGGCCTTCTAGCTGTGTGTGGGACTTGTTCTCTTAGTCCATCTATACTGACCTCCATCAGATTGCAAATTCAAAATAATTTTTATCTGCATCTAGCTCTGAAAAAATATTTGGCCTTCTAGCAGTGTGTGGGACTTTTTCTATTAGTCCATCTATACTGACCTCCATCAGGTTGCAAATTAAAAATAATTTTTATCTGCATCTAGCTCTGAAAAAATATTTGGCCTTCTAGCAGTGTGTGGGGCTTGTTCTATTAGTCCATCTATACTGACCTCCATCAGGTTGCAAACTGAATATAATTTTTTTCTGCATCTACCTCTGAAAAAATTTTTGGGCTTCTAGCTGTGCGTGGGACTTGTTCTATTAGTCCATCTATACTGACCTCCATCAGCTTGCAAATTAAAAATAATTTTTATCTGCATCTAGCTCTTGAAAAATATTTGGCCTTCTAGCAGTGTGTGGGACTTGTTCTTTAGTCCATCTATACTGACCTCCATCAGGTTGCAAACTGAATATAATTTTTTTCTGTATCTACCTCTGAAAAAATATTTGGGCTTTTAGCTGTGTGTGGTACTTGTTCTATTAGTCCATCTATATTAACCTCCATCAGGTTGCATATTAAAAATATTTTTTATCTGCTTCTAGCTCTGAAAAAATATTTGGCCTTCTAGCAGTATGTGGGACTTGTTCTATTAGTCCATCTATACTGACCTCCATCAGGATGCAAACTGAATATAATTTTTTTCTACATCTACCTCTGAAAAAATATTTGGGCTTCTAGCTGTGTGTGGGACTTGTTCTATTAGTCCATCTATACTGACCTCCATCAGGTTGCAAATTGAATATAATATTTTTCTGCATCTAGCTCTGAAAAAATATTTGGACTTTTAGCAGTTTGTGGGACTTGTTCTATTAGTCCATCTATACTGACCTCCATCAGGTTGCAAATTCAAAATAATTTTTATGTCCATCTAGATCTGAAAAAATATTTGGCCTTCTAGCAGTGTGTGGGACTTGTTCTATTAGTCCATCTATACTGACCTCCATCAGGTTGCAAATTAAAAATATTTTTTTTCTGCATCTATCTCTGAAAAAATATTTGGGCTTCTAGCTGTGTGTGGGACTTGTTCTATTTGTCCATCTATACTGACCTCCATCATGTTGCAAATTGAATATAATATTTTTCTGCATCTAGCTCTGAAAAAATATTTGGACTTTTAGCAGTTTGTGGGACTTGTTCTATTAGTCCATCTATTCTGACCTCCATCCAGTTGCAAATTGAATATAATATTTTTCTGCATCTAGCTCTGAAAAAATATTTGGGCTTCAAGCTCTGTGTGGGACTTGTTCTATTAGTCCATCTATACTGACCTCCATCAGGTTGCAAACTGAATATAATTTTTTTCTGCATCTACCTCTGAAAAAATATTTGGGCTTCTAGCTGTGTGTGGGACTTGTTCTATTAGTCCATCTATACTGACCTCCATCAGGTTGCAAACTGAATATAATTTTTTTCTGCATCTACCTCTGAAAAAATATTTGAGCTTCTAGCTGTGCGTGGGACTTGTTCTATTAGTCCATCTATTCTGACCTCCATCCAGTTGCAAATTGAATATAATATTTTTCTGCATCTAGCTCTGAAAAAATATTTGGGCTTCAAGCTCTGTACGTGACTTGTTCTATTAGTCCATCTATACTGACCTCCATCAGGTTGCAAACTGAATATAATTTTTTTCTGCATCTACCTCTGAAAAAATATTTGGGCTTCTAGCTGTGTGTGGGACTTGTTCTATTAGTCCATCTATACTGACCTCCATCAGGTTGCAAATTAAAAATAATTTTTATCTGCATCTAGCTCTGAAAAAATATTTGGCCTTCTAGCTGTGTGTGGGACTTGTTCTATTAGTCCATCTATACTGACCTCCATCAGGTTGCAAACTGAATATAATTTTTTTCTGCATCTACCTCTGAAAAAATTTTTGGGCTTCTAGCTGTGTGTGGGACTTGTTCTATTAGTCCATCTATACTGACCTCCATCAGGTTGCAAGTTGAATATAATATTTTTATGCTTCTAGCTCTGAAAAAATATTTGGCCTTCTACCAGTGTGTGGGACTTGTTCTATTAGTCCATCTATACTGACCTCCATCAGGTTGCAAATTCAAAATAATTTTTATCTGCATCTAGCTCTGAAAAAATATTTGGCCTTCTAGCAGTGTGTGGGACTTGTTCTATTAGTCCATCTATACTGACCTCCATCAGGTTGCAAATTAAAAATAATTTTTTGTCTGCATCTAGCTCTGAAAAAATACTTGGCCTTCTAGCAGTGTGTGGGACTTGTTCTATTAGTCCATCTATACTGACCTCCATCAGGTTGCAAACTGAATATAATTTTTTTCTGCATCTACCTCTGAAAAAATATTTGGGCTTCTAGCTGTGTGTGGGACTTGTTCTATTAGTCCATCTATACTGACCTCCATCAGGTTGCAAATTAAAAATAATTTTTATCTGCATCTAGCTCTGAAAAAATATTTGGCCTTCTAGCTGTGTGTGGGACTTGTTCTATTAGTCCATCTATACTGACCTCCATCAGGTTGCAAACTGAATATAATTTTTTTCTGCATCTACCTCTGAAAAAATATTTGGGCTTCTAGCTGTGTGTGGGACTTGTTCTATTAGTCCATCTATACTGACCTCCATCAGGTTGCAAATTGAATATATTATTTTTCTGCATCTAGCTCTGAAAAAATATTTGGCCTTTTAGCAGTGTGTGGGACTTGTTCTATTAGTCCATCTATACTGACCTCCATCAGGTTGCAAACTGAACATAATTTTTTTCTGCATCTACCTCTGAAAAAATATTTGGGCTTCTAGCTGTGTGTGGGACTTGTTCTATTAGTCCATCTATACTGACCTCCATCAGGTTGCAAATTGAATATAATATTTTTCTGCATCTAGCTCTGAAAAAATATTTGGGCTTCAAGCTCTGTGTGGGACTTGTTCTATTAGTCCATCTATACTGACCTCCATCAGGTTGCAAATTCAAAATAATTTTTATCTGCATCTAGCTCTGAAAAAATATTTGGCCTTCTAGCAGTGTGTGGGACTTGTTCTATTAGTGCATCTATACTGACCTCCATCAGGATGCAAACTGAATATAATTTTTTTCTACATCTACCTCTGAAAAAATATTTGGGCTTCTAGCTGTGTGTGGGACTTGTTCTATTAGTCCATCTATACTGACCTCCATCAGGTTGCAAATTGAATATAATATTTTTCTGCATCTAGCTCTGAAAAAATATTTGGACTTTTAGCAGTTTGTGGGACTTGTTCTATTAGTCCATCTATACTGACCTCCATCAGGTTGCAAATTCAAAATAATTTTTATTTCCATCTAGATCTGAAAAAATATTTGGCCTTCTAGCAGTGTGTGAGACTTGTTCTATTAGTCCATCTATACTGACCTCCATCAGGTTGCAAACTGAATATAATTTTTTTCTGCATCTACCTCTGAAAAAATATTTGGGCTTCTAGCTGTGTGTGGGACTTGTTCTATTAGTCCATCTATACTGACCTCCATTAGGTTGCAAATTGAATATAATATTTTTCTGCATCTATCTCTGAAAAAATATTTGGGCTTCTAGCTGTGTGTGGGAATTGTTCTATTAGTTCATCTATACTGACCTCCATCAGGTTGCAAATTGAATATAATATTTTTCTGCATCTAGCTCTGAAAAAATATTTGGCCTTCTAGCAGTGTGTGGGACTTGTTTTATTAGTCCATCTACACTGACCTCCATCAGGTTGCAAACTGAACATAATTTTTTTCTGCATCTACCTCTGAAAAAATATTTGGGCTTCTAGCTGCGTGTGGGACTTGTTCTATTAGTACATCTATACTGACCTCCATCAGGTTGCAAATTCAAAATAATTTTTTGTCTGCATCTAGCTCTGAAAAAATATTTGGCCTTCTAGCAGTGTGTGGGACTTGTTCTATTAGTCCAACTATACTGACCTCCATCAGGTTGCAAATTAAAAATAATTTTTATCTGCATCTACCTCTGAAAAAATATTTGGCCTTCTAGCTGTGTGTGGGACTTGTTCTATTAGTCCATCTATACTGACCTCCATCAGATTGCAAATTCAAAATAATTTTTATCTGCATCCAGCTCTGAAAAAATATTTGGCCTTCTAGCAGTGTGTGGGACTTGTACTATTAGTCCATCTATACTGACCTCCATCAGGATGCAAATTAAAAATAATTTTTTGTCTGCATCTAGCTCTGAAAAAATATTTGGCCTTCTAGCAGTGTGTGGGGCTTGTTCTATTAGTCCATCTATACTGACCTCCATCAGGTTGCAAACTGAATATAATTTTTTTCTGCATCTACCTCTGAAAAAATTTTTGGGCTTCTAGCTGTGCGTGGGACATGTTCTATTAGTCCATCTATACTGACCTCCATCAGCTTGCAAATTAAAAATAATTTTTATCTGCATCTAGCTCTGAAAAAATATTTGGCCTTCTAGCAGTGTGTGGGACTTGTTCTATTAGTCCATCTATACTGACCTCCATCAGGTTGCAAACTGAATATAATTTTTTTCTGCATCTACCTCTGAAAAAATATTTGGGCTTTTAGCTGTGTGTGGGACTTGTTCTATTAGTCAATCTATATTAACCTCCATCAGGTTGCATATTAAAATATTTTTTATCTGCTTCTAGCTCTGAAAAAATATTTGGCCTTCTAGCAGTGTGTGGGACTTGTTCTATTAGTCCATCTATACTGACCTCCATCAGGTTGCAAATTGAATATAATATTTTTCTGCATCTAACTCTGAAAAAATATTTGGGCTTCAAGCTCTGTGTGGGACTTGTTCTATTAGTCCATCTATACTGACCTCCATCAGGTTGCAAATTCAAAATAATTTTTATCTGCATCTAGCTCTGAAAAAATATTTGGCCTTCTAGCAGTGTGTGGGACTTGTTCTATTAGTGCATCTATACTGACCTCCATCAGGATGCAAACTGAATATAATTTTTTTCTACATCTACCTCTGAAAAAATATTTGGGCTTCTAGCTGTGTGTGGGACTTGTTCTATTAGTCCATCTATATTGACCTCCATCAGGTTGCAAATTGAATATAATATTTTTCTGCATCTAGCTCTGAAAAAATATTTGGACTTTTAGCAGTTTGTGGGACTTGTTCTATTAGTCCATCTATTCCGACCTCCATCCAGTTGCAAATCGAATATAATATTTTTCTGCATCTAGCTCTGAAAAAATATTTGGGCTTCAAGCTCTGTGTGGGACTTGTTCTATTAGTCCATCTATACTGACCTCCATCAGGTTGCAAATTGAAAATAATTTTTATCTGCATCTAGCTCTGAAAAAATATTTGGCCTTCTAGCAGTGTGTGGGACTTGTTCTATTAGTCCATCTATATTGACCTCCATCAGGTTGCAAATTGAATATAATATTTTTCTGCATCTAGCTCTGAAAAAATATTTGGACTTTTAGCAGTTTGCGGGACTTGTTCTATTAGTCCATCTATACTGACCTCCATCAGGTTGCAAATTCAAAATAATTTTTATCTCCATCTAGATATGAAAAAATATTTGGCCTTCTAGCAGTGTGTGGGACTTGTTCTATTAGTCCATCTATTCTGACCTCCATCAGATTGCAAATTAAAAATATTTTTTTTTCTGCATCTAGCTCTGAAAAAATATTTGGCCTTCTAGCAGTGTGTGGGACTTGTTCTATTAGTCCATCTATACTGACCTCCATCAGGTTGCAAACTGAATATAATTTTTTTCAGCATCTACCTCTGAAAAAATATTTGGGCTTCTAGCTTTGTGTGGGACTTGTTCTATTAGTCCATCTATACTGACCTCCATTAGGTTGCAAATTGAATATAATATTTTTCTGCATCTAGCTCTGAAAAAATATTTGGGCTTCTAGCTGTGTGTGGGAATTGTTCTATTAGTTCATCTATACTGACCTCCATCAGGTTGCAAATTGAATATAATATTTTTCTGCATCTAGCTCTGAAAAAATATTTGGCCTTCTAGCAGTGTGTGGGACTTGTTCTATTAGTCCATCTACACTGACCTCCATCAGGTTGCAAACTGAACATAATTTTTTTCTGCATCTACCTCTGAAAAAATATTTGGGCTTCTAGCTGCGTGTGGGACTTGTTCTATTAGTCCATCTATACTGACCTCCATCAGGTTGCAAATTCAAAATAATTTTTTGTCTGCATCTAGCTCTGAAAAATATTTGGCCTTCTAGCAGTGTGTGGGACTTGTTCTATTAGTCCAACTATACTGACCTCCATCAGGTTGCAAATTAAAAATAATTTTTATCTGCATCTACCTCTGAAAAAATATTTGGCCTTCTAGCTGTGTGTGGGACTTGTTCTATTAGTCCATCTATACTGACCTCCATCAGATTGCAAATTCAAAATAATTTTTATCTGCATCTAGCTCTGAAAAAATATTTGGCCTTCTAGCAGTGTTTGGGACTTGTTCTATTAGTCCATCTATACTGACCTCCATCAGGTTGCAAATTAAAAATAATTTTTATCTGCATCTAGCTCTGAAAAAATATTTGGCCTTCTAGCAGTGCGTGGGGCTTGTTCTATTAGTCCATCTATACTGACCTCCATCAGGTTGCAAACTGAATATAATTTTTTTCTGCATCTACCTCTGAAAAAATTTTTGGGCTTCTAGCTGTGCGTGGGACTTGTTCTATTAGTCCATCTATACTGACCTCCATCAGCTTGCAAATTGAAAATAATTTTTATCTGCATCTAGCTCTTGAAAAATATTTGGCCTTCTAGCAGTGTGTGGGACTTGTTCTATTAGTCCATCTATACTGACCTCCATCAGGTTGCAAACTGAATATAATTTTTTTCTGCATCTACCTCTGAAAAAATATTTGGGCTTTTAGCTGTGTGTGGTATTTGTTCTATTAGTCCATCTATATTAACCTCCATCAGGTTGCATATTAAAAATATTTTTTATCTGCTTCTAGCTCTGAAAAAATATTTGGCCTTCTAGCAGTGTGTGGGACTTGTTCTATTAGTCCATCTATACTGACCTCCATCAGGATGCAAACTGAATATAATTTTTTTCTACATCTACCTCTGAAAAAATATTTGGGCTTCTAGCTGTGTGTGGGACTTGTTCTATTAGTCCATCTATACTGACCTCCATCAGGTTGCAAATTGAATATAATATTTTTCTGCATCTAGCTCTGAAAAAATATTTGGACTTTTAGCAGTTTGTATGACTTGTTCTATTAGTCCATCTATACTGACCTCCATCAGGTTGCAAATTCAAAATAACTTTTATGTCCATCTAGATCTGAAAAAATATTTGGCCTTCTAGCAGTGTGTGGGACTTGTTCTATTAGTCCATCTATACTGACCTCCATCAGGTTGCAAATTAAAAATATTTTTTTTCTGCATCTAGCTCTGAAAAAATATTTGGGCTTCTAGCTGTGTGTGGGACTTGTTCTATTTGTCCATCTATACTGACCTCCATCACGTTGCAAATTGAATATAATATTTTTCTGCATCTAGCTCTGAAAAAATATTTGGACTTTTAGCAGTTTGTGGGACTTGTTCTATTAGTCCATCTATTCTGACCTCCATCCAGTTGCAAATTGAATATAATATTTTTCTGCATCTAGCTCTGAAAAAATATTTGGGCTTCAAGCTCTGTGTGGGACTTGTTCTATTAGTCCATCTATACTGACCTCCATCAGGTTGCAAACTGAATATAATTTTTTTCTGCATCTACCTCTGAAAAAATATTTGGGCTTCTAGCTGTGTGTGGGACTTGTTCTATTAGTCCATCTATACTGACCTCCATCAGGTTGCAAACTGAATATAATTTTTTTCTGCATCTACCTCTGAAAAAATATTTGGGCTTCTAGCTGTGCGTGGGACTTGTTCTATTAGTCCATCTATTCTGACCTCCATCAGGTTGCAAATTGAATATAATGTTTTTCTGCATCTAGCTCTGAAAAAATATTTGGGCTTCTAGCTGTGTGTGGGACTTGTTCTATTAGTCCATCTATTCTGACCTCCATCCAGTTGCAAATTGAATATAATATTTTTCTGCATCTAGCTCTGAAAAAATATTTGGGCTTCAAGCTCTGTGTGGGACTTGTTCTATTAGTCCATCTATACTGACCTCCATCAGGTTGCAAACTGAATATAATTTTTTTCTGCATCTACCTCTGAAAAAATATTTGGGCTTCTAGCTGTGTGTGGGACTTGTTCTATTAGTCCATCTATACTGACCTCCATCAGGTTGCAAATTAAAAATAATTTTTATCTGCATCTAGCTCTGAAAAAATATTTGGCCTTCTAGCTGTGTGTGGGACTTGTTCTATTAGTCCATCTATACTGACCTCCATCAGGTTGCAAACTGAATATAATTTTTTTCTGCATCTACCTCTGAAAAAATTTTTGGGCTTCTAGCTGTGTGTGGGACTTGTTCTATTAGTCCATCTATACTGACCTCCATCAGGTTGCAAATTGAATATAATATTTTTCAGCTTCTAGCTCTGAAAAAATATTTGGCCTTCTAGCAGTGTGTGGGACTTGTTCAATTAGTCCATCTATACTGACCTCCATCAGGTTGCAAATTCAAAATAATTTTTATCTGCATCTAGCTCTGAAAAAATATTTGGCCTTCTAGCAGTGTGTGGGACTTGTTCTATTAGTCCATCTATACTGACCTCCATCAGGTTGCAAATTAAAAATAATTTTTATCTGCATCTAGCTCTGAAAAAATATTTGGCCTTCTAGCAGTGCGTGGGGCTTGTTCTATTAGTCCATCTATACTGACCTCCATCAGGTTGCAAACTGAATATAATTTTTTTCTGCATCTACCTCTGAAAAAATTTTTGGGCTTCTAGCTGTGCGTGGGACTTGTTCTATTAGTCCATCTATACTGACCTCCATCAGCTTGCAAATTGAAAATAATTTTTATCTGCATCTAGCTCTTGAAAAATATTTGGCCTTCTAGCAGTGTGTGGGACTTGTTCTATTAGTCCATCTATACTGACCTCCATCAGGTTGCAAACTGAATATAATTTTTTTCTGCATCTACCTCTGAAAAAATATTTGGGCTTTTAGCTGTGTGTGGTATTTGTTCTATTAGTCCATCTATATTAACCTCCATCAGGTTGCATATTAAAAATATTTTTTATCTGCTTCTAGCTCTGAAAAAATATTTGGCCTTCTAGCAGTGTGTGGGACTTGTTCTATTAGTCCATCTATACTGACCTCCATCAGGATGCAAACTGAATATAATTTTTTTCTACATCTACCTCTGAAAAAATATTTGGGCTTCTAGCTGTGTGTGGGACTTGTTCTATTAGTCCATCTATACTGACCTCCATCAGGTTGCAAATTGAATATAATATTTTTCTGCATCTAGCTCTGAAAAAATATTTGGACTTTTAGCAGTTTGTATGACTTGTTCTATTAGTCCATCCATACTGACCTCCATCAGGTTGCAAATTCAAAATAACTTTTATGTCCATCTAGATCTGAAAAAATATTTGGCCTTCTAGCAGTGTGTGGGACTTGTTCTATTAGTCCATCTATACTGACCTCCATCAGGTTGCAAATTAAAAATATTTTTTTTCTGCATCTAGCTCTGAAAAAATATTTGGGCTTCTAGCTGTGTGTGGGACTTGTTCTATTTGTCCATCTATACTGACCTCCATCACGTTGCAAATTGAATATAATATTTTTCTGCATCTAGCTCTGAAAAAATATTTGGACTTTTAGCAGTCTGTGGGACTTGTTCTATTAGTCCATCTATTCTGACCTCCATCCAGTTGCAAATTGAATATAATATTTTTCTGCATCTAGCTCTGAAAAAATATTTGGGCTTCAAGCTCTGTGTGGGACTTGTTCTATTAGTCCATCTATACTGACCTCCATCAGGTTGCAAACTGAATATAATTTTTTTCTGCATCTACCTCTGAAAAAATATTTGGGCTTCTAGCTGTGTGTGGGACTTGTTCTATTAGTCCATCTATACTGACCTCCATCAGGTTGCAAACTGAATATAATTTTTTTCTGCATCTACCTCTGAAAAAATATTTGGGCTTCTAGCTGTGCGTGGGACTTGTTCTATTAGTCCATCTATTCTGACCTCCATCAGGTTGCAAATTGAATATAATGTTTTTCTGCATCTAGCTCTGAAAAAATATTTGGGCTTCTAGCTGTGTGTGGGACTTGTTCTATTAGTCCATCTATTCTGACCTCCATCCAGTTGCAAATTGAATATAATATTTTTCTGCATCTAGCTCTGAAAAAATATTTGGGCTTCAAGCTCTGTGTGGGACTTGTTCTATTAGTCCATCTATACTGACCTCCATCAGGTTGCAAACTGAATATAATTTTTTTCTGCATCTACCTCTGAAAAAATATTTGGGCTTCTAGCTGTGTGTGGGACTTGTTCTATTAGTCCATCTATACTGACCTCCATCAGGTTGCAAATTAAAAATAATTTTTATCTGCATCTAGCTCTGAAAAAATATTTGGCCTTCTAGCTGTGTGTGGGACTTGTTCTATTAGTCCATCTATACTGACCTCCATCAGGTTGCAAACTGAATATAATTTTTTTCTGCATCTACCTCTGAAAAAATTTTTGGGCTTCTAGCTGTGTGTGGGACTTGTTCTATTAGTCCATCTATACTGACCTCCATCAGGTTGCAAATTGAATATAATATTTTTCAGCTTCTAGCTCTGAAAAAATATTTGGCCTTCTAGCAGTGTGTGGGACTTGTTCAATTAGTCCATCTATACTGACCTCCATCAGGTTGCAAATTCAAAATAATTTTTATCTGCATCTAGCTCTGAAAAAATATTTGGCCTTCTAGCAGTGTGTGGGACTTGTTCTATTAGTCCATCTATACTGACCTCCATCAGGTTGCAAATTAAAAATAATTTTTTGTCTGCATCTAGCTCTGAAAAAATACTTGGCCTTCTAGCAGTGTGTGTGACTTGTTCTATTATTCCATCTATACTGACCTCCATCAGGTTGCAAACTGAATATAATTTTTTTCCGCATCTACCTCTGAAAAAATATTTGGGCTTTTAGCTGTGTGTGGGACTTGTTCTATTAGTCCATCTATACTAACTTCCATCAGGTTGCAAATTAAAAATAATTTTTATCTGCATCTAGCTCTGAAAAAATATTTACCCTTCTAGCAGTGTGTGGGACTTGTTCTATTAGTCCATCTATACTGACCTCCATCAGGTTGCAAATTGAATATAATATTTTTTCTGCATCTAGCTCTGAAAAAATATTTGGGCTTCAAGCTCTGTGTGGGACTTGTTCTATTAGTCCATCTATACTGACCTCCATCAGGTTGCAAATTCAAAATAATTTTTATCTGCATCTAGCTCTGAAAAAATATTTGGCCTTCTAGCAGTGTGTGGGACTTGTTCTATTAGTCCATCTATACTGACCTCCATCAGGTTGCAAACTGAATATAATTTTTTTCTGCATCTACCTCTGAAAAAATATTTGAGCTTTTAGCTGTGTGTGGGACTTGATCTATTAGTCCATCTATACTAACCTCCATCAGGTTGCAAATTAAAAATAATTTTTATCTGCATCTAGCTCTGAAAAAATATTTGGCCTTCTAGCAGTGTGTGGGACTTGTTCTATTAGTCCATCTATACTGACCTCCATCAGGTTGCAAATTGAATATAATATTTTTCTGCATCTAGCTCTGAAAAAATATTTGGGCTTCAAGCTCTGTGTGGGACTTGTTCTATTAGTCCATCTATACTGACCTCCATCAGGTTGCAAATTAAAAATAATTTTTATCTGCATCTAGCTCTGAAAAAATATTTGGCCTTCTAGCAGTGTGTGGGACTTGTTCTATTAGTCCATCTATACTGACCTCCATCAGGTTGCAAACTGAATATAATTTTTATCTGCATCTACCTCTGAAAAAATATTTGGGCTTCTAGCTGTGTGTGGGACTTGTTCTATTAGTCCATCTATTCTGACCTCCATCAGGTTGCAAACTGAATATAATATTTTTCTGCATCAAGCTCTGAAAAAATATTTGGGCTTCAAGCTCTGTGTGGGACTTGTTCTATTTGTCCATCTATACTGACCTCCATCAGGTTGCAAACTGAATATAATTTTTTTCTGCATCTATCTCTGAAAAAATATTTGGCCTTCTAGCTGTGTGTGGGACTTGTTCTATTAGTCCATCTATACTGACCTCCAACAGGTTGCAAACTGAATATAATTTTTTCCTGCATCTACCTCTGAAAAAATATTTGGGCTTCTAGCTGTGTGTGGGACTTGTTCTATGAGTCCATCTATACTCACCTCCATCAGGTTGCAAATTGAATATAATATTTTTCTGCATCTAGCTCTGAAAAAATATTTGGCCTTCTAGCAGTGTGTGGGACTTGTTCTATTAGTCCATCTATACTGACCTCCATCAGGTTGCAAATTCAAAATAATTTTTATCTGCATCTAGCTCTGAAAAAATATTTGGCCTTCTAGCAGTGTGTGGGACTTGTTCTATTAGTCCATCTATACTGACCTCCATCAGGTTGCAAATTAAAAATAATTTTTTGTCTGCATCTAGCTCTGAAAAAATACTTGGCCTTCTAGCAGTGTGTGTGACTTGTTCTATTAGTCCATCTATACTGACCTTCATCAGGTTGCAAACTGAATATAATTTTTTTCTGCATCTACCTCTGAAAAAATATTTGGGCTTTTAGCTGTGTGTGGGACTTGTTCTATTAGTCCATCTATACTAACCTCCATCAAGTTGCATATTAAAAATAATTTTTATCTGCATCTAGCTCTGAAAAAATATTTGGGCTTCTAGCTGTGTGTGGGACTTGTTCTATTAGTCCATCTATACTGACGTCCATCAGGTTGCAAATTAAATATAATATTTTTTCTGCATCTAGCTCTGAAAAAATATTTGGCCTTCTAGCAGTGTGTGGGACTTGTTCTATTAGTCCATCTATACTGACCTCCATCAGGTTGCAAATTCAAAATAATTTTTATCTGCATCTAGATCTGAAAAAATATTTGGCATTCTAGCAGTGTGTGGGACTTGTTCTATTAGTCCATCTATACTGACCTCCATCAGGTTGCAAATTAAAAATATTTTTTTTCTGCATCTAGCTCTGAAAAAATATTTGGCCTTCTAGCAGTGTGTGGGACTTGTTCTATTAGTCCATCTATACTGACATCCATCAGGTTGCAAACTGAACATAATTTTTTTCTGCATCTACGTCTAAAAAAATATTTGGGCTTCTAGCTGTGTGTGGGACTTGTTCTATTAGTCCATCTATACTGACCTCCATCAGGTTCCAAATTGAATATAATATTTTTCTGCATCTAGCTCTGAAAAAATATTTGGGCTTCAAGCTCTGTGTTGGACTTGTTCTATTAGTCCATCTATACTGACCTCCATCAGGTTGCAAATTCAAAATAATTTTTATCTGCATCTAGCTCTGAAAAAATATTTGGCCTTCTAGCAGTGTGTGGGGCTTGTTCTATTAGTCCATCTATACTGACCTCCATCAGGTTGCAAATTGAATATAATATTTTTCTGCATCTAGCTCTGAAAAAATATTTGGCCTTCTAGCAGTGTGTGGGACTTGTTCTATTAGTCCAACTATACTGACCTCCATAAGGTTGCAAATTAAAAATAATTTTTATATGCATCTACCTCTGAAAAAATATTTGGCCTTCTAGCTGTGTGTGGGACTTGTTCTATTAGTCCATCTATACTGACCTCCATCAGATTGCAAATTCAAAATAATTTTTTTCTGCATCTAGCTCTGAAAAAATATTTGGCCTTCTAGCAGTGTGTGGGACTTGTTCTATTAGTCCACCTATACTGACCTCCATCAGGTTGCAAATTAAAATAATTTTTATCTGCATCTAGCTCTGAAAAAATATTTGGCCTTCTAGCAGTGTGTGGGGCTTGTTCTATTAGTCCATCTATACTGACCTCCATCAGGTTGCAAATTGAATATAATATTTTTCTGCATCTAGCTCTGAAAAAATATTTGGCCTTCTAGCAGTGTGTGGGACTTGTTCTATTAGTCCATCTATACTGACCTCCATCAGGTTGCAAATTCAAAATAATTTTTATCTGCATCTAGCTCTGAAAAAATATTTGGCCTTCTAGCAGTGTGTGGGACTTGTTCCATTAGTCCATCTTTACTGACCTCCATCAGGATGCAAACTGAATATAATTTTTTTCTACATCTACCTCTGAAAAAATATTTGGGCTTCTAGCTGTGTGTGGGATTTGTTCTATTAGTCCATCTATACTGACCTCCATCAGGTTGCAAATTGAATATAATATTTTTCTGCATCTAGCTCTGAAAAAATATTTGGACTTTTAGCAGTTTGTGGGACTTGTTCCATTAGTCCATCTATACTGACCTCCATCAGGTTGCAAATTCAAAATAATTTTTATCTCCATCTAGATCTGAAAAAATATTTGGCCTTCTAGCAGTGTGTGGGACTTGTTCTATTAGTCCATCTATACTGACCTCCATCAGGTTGCAAATTAAAAATATTTTTTTTCTGCATCTAGCTCTGAAAAAATATTTGACCTTCTAGCAGTTTGTGGGACTTGTTCTATTAGTCCATCTATACTGACCTCCATCAGGTTGCAAATTCAAAATAATTTTTATATCCATCTAGATCTGAAAAAATATTTGGCCTTCTAGCAGTGTGTGGGACTTGTTCTATTAGTCCATCTATACTGACCTCCATCAGGTTGCAAACTGAATATAATTTTTTTCTGCATCTACCTCTGAAAAAATATTTGGGCTTCTAGCTGTGCGTGGGACTTGTTCTATTAGTCCATCTATTCTGACCTCCATCAGGTTGCAAATTGAATATAATGTTTTTCTGCATCTTACTCTGAAAAAATATTTGGGCTTCAAGCTCTGTGCGGGACTTGTTCTATTAGTCCATCTATACTGACCTCCATCAGGTTGCAAATTCAAAATAATTTTTATCTGCATCTAGCTCTGAAAAAATATTTGGCCTTCTAGCAGTGTGTGGGACTTGTTCTATTAGTCCATCTATACTGACCTCCATCAGGTTGCAAACTGAATATAATTTTTTTCTGCATCTACCTCTGAAAAAATATTTGGGCTTCAAGCTGTGTGTGGGACTTGTTCTATTAGTCCATCTATTCTGACCTCCATCCGGTTGCAAATTGAATATAATATTTTTCTGCATCTAGCTCTGAAAAAATATTTGGGCTTCAAGCTCTGTGTGGGACTTGTTCTATTAGTCCATCTATACTGACCTCCATCAGGTTGCAAACTGAATATAATTTTTTTCTGCATCTACCTCTGAAAAAATATTTGGGCTTCTAGCTGTGTGTGGGACTTGTTCTATTAGTCCATCTATACTGACCTCCATCAGGTTGTAAATTGAATATAATATTTTTCTGCATCTAGCTCTGAACATATATTTGGCCTTCTAGCAGTGTGTGGGACTTGTTCTATTAGTCCATCTATACTGACCTCCATCAGGTTGCAAATTCAAAATAATTTTTATCTGCATCTAGCTCTGAAAAAATATTTGGCCTTCTAGCAGTGTGTGGGACTTGTTCTATTAGTCCATCTATACTGACCTCCATCAGGTTGCAAATTAAAAATAATTTTTTGTCTGCATCTAGCTCTGAAAAATTATTTGGCCTTCTAGCAGTGTGTGTGACTTGTTCTATTAGTCCATCTATACTGACCTCCATCAGGTTGCAAACTGAATATAATTTTTTTCTGCATCTACCTCTGAAAAAATATTTGGGCTTTTAGCTGTGTGTGGGACTTGTTCTATTAGTCCATCTATACTAACCTCCATCAGGTTGCAAATTAAAAATAATTTTTATCTGCATCTAGCTCTGAAAAAATATTTGGCCTTCTAGCAGTGTGTGGGACTTGTTCTATTAGTCCATCTATACTGACCTCCATCAGGTTGCAAACTGAACATAATTTTTTTCTGCATCTACCTCTGAAAAAATATTTGGGCTTCTAGCTGTGTGTGGGACTTGTTCTATTAGTCCATCTATACTGACCTCCATCAGGTTGCAAATTGAATATAATATTTTTCTGCATCTAGCTCTGAAAAAATATTTGGGCTTCAAGCTCTGTGTGGGACTTGTTCTATTAGTCCATCTATACTGACCTCCATCAGGTTGCAAATTCAAAATAATTTTTATCTGCATCTAGCTCTGAAAAAATATTTGGCCTTCTAGCAGTGTGTGGGACCTGTTCTATTAGTCCATCTATACTGACCTCCATCAGGATGCAAACTGAATATAATTTTTTTCTATATCTACCTCTGAAAAAATATTTGGGCTTCTAGCTGTGTGTGGGACTTGTTCTATTAGTCCATCTATACTAACCTCCATCAGGTTGCAAATTGAATATAATATTTTTCTGCATCTAGCTCTGAAAAAATATTTGGAATTTTAGCAGTTTGTGGGACTTGTTCTATTAGTCCATCTATACTGACCTCCATCAGGTTGCAAATTCAAAATAATTTTTATCTCCATCTAGATCTGAAAAAATATTTGGCCTTCTAGCAGTGTGTGGGACTTGTTCTATTAATCCATCTATACTGACCTCCATCAGGTTGCAAATTAAAAATATTTTTTTTCTGCATCTAGCTCTGAAAAAATATTTGGCCTTCTAGCAGTGTGTGGGACTTGTTCTATTAGTCCATCTATTCTGACCTCCATCAGGTTGCAAACTGAATATAATTTTTTTCTGCATCTACCTCTGAAAAAATATTTGGGCTTCTAGCTGTGCGTGGGACTTGTTCTATTAGTCCATCTATTCTGAACTCCATCAGGTTGCAAATTGAATATAATGTTTTTCTGCATCTAGCACTGAAAAAATATTTGGGCTTCAAGCTCTGTGCGGGACTTGTTCTATTAGTCCATCTATACTGACCTCCATCAGGTTGCAAATTCAAAATAATTTTTATCTGCATCTAGCTCTGAAAAAATATTTGGCCTTCTAGCAGTGTGTGGGACTTGTTCTATTAGTCCATCTATACTGACCTCCATCAGGTTGCAAACTGAATATAATTTTTTTCTGCATCTACCTCTGAAAAAATATTTGGGCTTCTAGCTGTGTGTGGGACTTGTTCTATTAGTCCATCTATCCTGACCTCCATCCGGTTGCAAATTGAATATAATATTTTTCTGCATCTAGCTCTGAAAAAATATTTGGGTTTCAAGCTCTGTGTGGGACTTGTTCTATTAGTCCATCTATACTGACCTCCATCAGGTTGCAAACTGAATATAATGTTTTTCTGCATCTACCTCTGAAAAAATATTTGGGCTTCTAGCTGTGTGTGGGACTTGTTCTATTTGTCCATCTATACTGACCTCCATCAGGTTGCAAATTAAAAATAATTTTTATCTGCATCTAGCTCTGAAAAAATATTTGGCCTTCTAGCTGTCTGTGGGACTTGTTCTATTAGTCCATCTATACTGACCTCCATATGGTTGCAAACTGAATATAATTTTTTTCTGCATCTACCTCTGAAAAAATATTTGGGCTTCTAGCTGTGTGTGGGACTTGTTCTATTAGTCCATCTATACTGACGTCCATCAGGTTGCAAATTGAATATAATATTTTTCTGCATCTAGGTCTGAAAAAATATTTGGCCTTCTAGCAGTGTGTGGGACTTGTTCTATTAGTCCATCTACACTGACCCCCATCAGGTTGCAAACTGAATATAAATTTTTTCTGCATCTACCTCTGAAAAAATATTTGGGCTTCTAGCTGCGTGTGGGACTTGTTCTATTAGTCCATCTATACTGACCTCCATCAGGTCGCAAATTCAAAATAATTTTTTGTCTGCATCTAGCTCTGAAAAAATATTTGGCCTTCTAGCAGTGTGTGGGACTTGTTCTATTAGTCCAACTATACTGACCTCCATAAGGTTGCAAATTAAAAATAATTTTTATATGCATCTACCTCTGAAAAAATATTTGGCCTTCTAGCTGTGTGTGGGACTTGTTCTATTAGTCCATCTATACTGACCTCCATCAGATTGCAAATTCAAAATAATTTTTTTATGCATCTAGCTCTGAAAAAATATTTGGCCTTCTAGCAGTGTGTGGGACTTGTTCTATTAGTCCACCTATACTGACCTCCATCAGGTTGCAAATTAAAAATAATTTTTATCTGCATCTAGCTCTGAAAAAATATTTGGCCTTCTAGCAGTGTGTGGGGCTTGTTCTATTAGTCCATCTATACTGACCTCCATCAGGTTGCAAATTGAATATAATATTTTTCTGCATCTAGCTCTGAAAAAATATTTGGCCTTCTAGCAGTGTGTGGGACTTGTTCTATTAGTCCATCTATACTGACCTCCATCAGGTTGCAAATTCAATATAATTTTTATCTGCATCTAGCTCTGAAAAAATATTTGGCCTTCTAGCAGTGTGTGGGACTTGTTCTATTAGTCCATCTATACTGACCTCCATCAGGTTGCAAATTAAAAATAATTTTTTGTCTGCATCTAGCTCTGAAAAAATACTTGGCCTTCTAGCAGTGTGTGTGACTTGTTCTATTAGTCAATCTATACTGACCTCCATCAGGTTGCAAACTGAATATAATTTTTTTCTGCATCTACCTCTGAAAAAATATTTGGGCTTTTAGCTGTGTGTGGGACTTGTTCTATTAGTCCATCTATGCTAACCTCCATCAGGTTGCAAATTAAAAATAATTTTTATCTGCATCTAGCTCTGAAAAAATATTTGGCCTTCTAGCAGTCTGTGGGACTTGTTCTATTAGTCCATCTATACTGACCTCCATCAGGTTGCAAACTGAATATAATTTTTTTCTGCATCTTCCTCTGAATAAATATTTGGGCTTCTAGCTGAGTGTGGGACTTGTTCTATTAGTCCATCTATACTGACCTCCATCAGGTTGCAAATTGAATATAATATTTTTTCTGCATCTAGCTCTGAATAAATATTTGGACTTCTAGCAGTGTGTGGGATTTGTTCTATTAGTCCATCTATATTGACCTCCATCAGGTTGCAAATTCAAAATAATTTTTATCTGCATCTAGATCTGAAAAAATATTTGGCCTTCTAGCAGTGTGTGGGGCTTGTTCTATTAGTCCATCTATACTGACCTCCATCAGGTTGCAAATTGAATATAATATTTTTCTGCATCTAGCTCTGAAAAAATATTTGGCCTTCTAGCAGTGTGTGGGACTTGTTCTATTAGTCCATCTATACTGACCTCCATCAGGTTGCAAATTCAAAATAATTTTTATCTGCATCTAGCTCTGAAAAAATATTTGGCCTTCTAGCAGTGTGTGGGACTTGTTCTATTAGTCCATCTATACTGACCTCCATCAGGTTGCAAATTAAAAATAATTTTTTGTCTGCATCTAGCTCTGAAAAAACACTTGGCCTTCTAGCAGTGTGTGTGACTTGTTCTATTAGTCCATCTATACTGACCTCCATCAGGTTGCAAACTGAATATAATTTTTTTTTGCATCTACCTCTGAAAAAATATTTGGGCTTTTAGCTGTGTGTGGGACTTGTTCTATTAGTCCATCTATGCTAACCTCCATCAGGTTGCAAATTAAAAATAATTTTTATCTGCATCTAGCTGTGAAAAAATATTTGGCCTTCTAGCAGTGTGTGGGACTTGTTCTATTAGTCCATCTATACTGACCTCCATCAGGTTGCAAACTGAATATAATTTTTTTCTGCATCTTCCTCTATATAAATATTTGGGCTTCTAGCTGAGTGTGGGACTTGTTCTATTAGTCCATCTATACTGACCTCCATCAGGTTGCAAATTGAATATAATATTTTTTCTGCATCTAGCTCTGAAAAAATATTTGGACTTCTAGCAGTGTGTGGGATTTGTTCTATTAGTCCATCTATATTGACCTCCATCAGGTTGCACATTCAAAATAATTTTTATCTGCATCTAGATCTGAAAAAATATTTGGCCTTCTAGCAGTGTGTGGGACTTGTTCTATTAGTCCATTTATACTGACCTCCATCAGGTTGCAAACTGAATATAATTTTTTTCTGCATCAACCTCTGAAAAAATATTTGGGCTTCTAGCTGTGCGTGGGAATTGTTCTATTAGTCCATCTATTCTGACCTCCATCAGGATGCAAATTGAATATAATATTTTTCTGCATCTAGCTCTGAAAAAATATTTGGGCTTCAAGCTCTGTGTGGGACTTGTTCTATTAGTCCATCTATACTGACCTCCATCAGGTTGCAAATTCAAAATAATTTTTATCTGCATCTAGCTCTGAAAAAATATTTGGCCTTCTAGCAGTGTGTGGGACTTGTTCTATTAGTCCATCTATACTGACCTCCATCAGGTTGCAAATTAAAAATAATTTTTTGTCTGCATCTAGCTCTGAAAAAATACTTGGCCTTCTAGCAGTGTGTGTGACTTGTTCTATTAGTCCATCTATTCTGACCTCCATCAGGTTGCAAACTGAATATAATTTTTTTCTGCATCTACCTCTGAAAAAATATTTGGGCTTTTAGCTGTGTGTGGGACTTGTTCTATTAGTCCATCTATGCTAACCTCCATCAGGTTGCAAATTAAAAATGATTTTTATCTGCATCTAGCTCTGAAAAAATATTTGGCCTTCTAGCAGTGTGTAGGACTTGTTCTATTAGTCCATCTATACTGACCTCCATCAGGTTGCAAACTGAATATAATTTTTTTCTGCATCTTCCTCTGAATAAATATTTGGGCTTCTAGCTGAGTGTGGGACTTGTTCTATGAGTCCATCTATACTGATCTCCATCAGGTTGCAAATTGAATATAATATTTTTTCTGCATCTAGCTCTGAAAAAATATTTGGACTTCTAGCAGTGTGTGGGACTTGTTCTATTAGTCCATCTATACTGACCTCCATCAGGTTGCAAATTCAAAATAATTTTTATCTGCATCTAGATCTGAAAAAATATTTGGCCTTCTAGCAGTGTGTGGGACTTGTTCTATTAGTCCATCTATACTGACCTCCATCAGGTTGCAAATTAAAAATAACTTTTTCTACATCTAGCTCTGAAAAAATATTTGGCCTTCAAGCAGTGTGTGGGACTTGTTCTATTAGTCCATCTATACTGACCTCCATCAGGTTGCAAACTGAATATAATTTTTTTCTTCATCTACCTCTGAAAAAATATTTGGGCTTCTAGCTGTGTGTGGGACTTGTTCTAGTAGTCCATCTATTCTGACCTCCATCAGGATGCAAATTGAATATAATATTTTTCTGCATCTAGCTCTGAAAAAATATTTGGGCTTCAAGCTCTGTGTGGCACTTGTTCTATTAGTCCATCTATACTGACCTCCATCAGGTTGCAAATTCAAAATAATATTTATCTGCATCTAGCTCTGAAAAAATATTTGGCCTTCTAGCAGTGTGTGGGACTTGTTCTATTAGTCCATCTATACTGACCTCCATCAGGTTGCAAACTGAATATAATTTTTTTCTGCATCTACCTCTGAAAAAATATTTTTGGCTTCTAGCTGTGTGTGTGACTTGTTCTATTAGTCCATCTATACTGACCTCCATCAGGTTGCAAATTAAAAATAATTTTTATCTGCATCTAGCTCTGAAAAAATATTTGGCCTTCTAGCAGTGTGTGGGACTTGTTCTATTAGTCCATCTATACTGACCTCCATCAGGTTGCAAACTGAATATAATTTTTTTCTGCATCTACCTCTGAAAAAATATTTGGGCTTCTAGCTGTGTGTGGGACTTGTTCTATTAGTCCATATATACTGACCTCCATTAGGTTGCAAATTGAATATAATATTTTTCTGCATCTAGCTCTGAAAAAATATTTGGGCTTCTAGCTGTGTGTGGGACTTGTTCTATTAGATAATCTATACTGACCTCCATCAGGTTGCAAATTGAATATAATATTTTTCTGCATCTAGGTCTGAAAAAATATTTGGCCTTCTAGCAGTGTGTGGGACTTGTTCTATTAGTCCAACTATACTGACCTCCATCAGGTTGCAAATTAAAAATAATTTTTATCTGCATCTACCTCTGAAAAAAATATTTGGCCTTCTAGCTGTGTGTGGGACTTGTTCTATTAGTCCAACTATACTGACCTCCATCAGGTCGCAAATTCAAAATAATTTTTTGTCTGCATCTAGCTCTGAAAAAATATTTGGCCTTCTAGCAGTGTGTGGGACTTGTTCTATTAGTCCAACTATACTGACCTCCATCAGGTTGCAAATTAAAAATAATTTTTATCTGCATCTACCTCTGAAAAAAATATTTGGCCTTCTAGCTGTGTGTGGGACTTGTTCTATTAGTCCATCTATACTGACCTCCATCAGATTGCAAATTCAAAATAATTTTTATCTGCATCTAGCTCTGAAAAAATATTTGGGCTTCAAGCTCTGTGTGGGACTTGTTCTATTAGTCCATCTATACTGACCTCCATCAGGTTGCAAATTCAAAATAATTTTTATCTGCATCTAGCTCTGAAAAAATATTTGGCCTTCTAGCAGTGTGTTGGACTTGTTCTATTAGTCCATCTATACTGACCTCCATCAGGATGCAAACTGAATATAATTTTTTTCTACATCTACCTCTGAAAAAATATTTGGGCTTCTAGCTGTGTGTGGGACTTGTTCTATTAGTCCATCTATACTAACCTCCATCAGGTTGCAAATTGAATATAATATTTTTCTGCATCTAGCTCTGAAAAAATATTTGGACTTTTAGCAGTTTGTGGGACTTGTTCTATTAGTCCATCTATACTGACCTCCATCAGGTTGCAAATTCAAAATAATTTTTATCTCCATCTAGATCTGAAAAAATATTTGGCCTTCTAGCAGTGTGTGGGACTTGTTCTATTAATCCATCTATACTGACCTCCATCAGGTTGCAAATTAAAAATATTTTTTTTCTGCATCTAGCTCTGAAAAAAATTTGGCCTTCTAGCAGTGTGTGGGACTTGTTCTATTAGTCCATCTATTCTGACCTCCATCAGGTTGCAAACTGAATATAAATTTTTTCTGCATCTACCTCTGAAAAAATATTTGGGCTTCTAGCTGTGCGTGGGACTTGTTCTATTAGTCCATCTATTCTGAACTCCATCAGGTTGCAAATTGAATATAATGTTTTTCTGCATCTAGCTCTGAAAAAATATTTGGGCTTCAAGCTCTGTGCGGGACTTGTTCTATTAGTCCATCTATACTGACCACCATCAGGTTGCAAATTCAAAATAATTTTTATCTGCATCTAGCTCTGAAAAAATATTTGGCCTTCTAGCAGTGTGTGGGACTTGTTCTATTAGTCCATCTATACTGACCTCCATCAGGTTGCAAACTGAATATAATTTTTTTCTGCATCTACCTCTGAAAAAATATTTGGGCTTCTAGCTGTGTGTGGGACTTGTTCTATTAGTCCATCTATCCTGACCTCCATCCGGTTGCAAATTGAATATAATATTTTTCTGCATCTAGCTCTGAAAAAATATTTGGGTTTCAAGCTCTGTGTGGGACTTGTTCTATTAGTCCATCTATACTGACCTCCATCAGGTTGCAAACTGAATATAATGTTTTTCTGCATCTACCTCTGAAAAAATATTTGGGCTTCTAGCTGTGTGTGGGACTTGTTCTATTTGTCCATCTATACTGACCTCCATCAGGTTGCAAATTAAAAATAATTTTTATCTGCATCTAGCTCTGAAAAAATATTTGGGCTTCTAGCTGTGTGTGGGACTTGTTCTATTAGTCCATCTATACTGACCTCCATCAGGTTGCAAATTGAATATAATATTTTTCTGCATCTAGGTCTGAAAAAATATTTGGCCTTCTAGCAGTGTGTGGGACTTGTTCTATTAGTCCATCTACACTGACCCCCATCAGGTTGCAAACTGAATATAATTTTTTTCTGCATCTACCTCTGAAAAAATATTTGGGCTTCTAGCTGCGTGTGGGACTTGTTCTATTAGTCCATCTATATTGACCTCCATCAGGTCGCAAATTCAAAATAATTTTTTGTCTGCATCTAGCTCTGAAAAAATATTTGGCCTTCTAGCAGTGTGTGGGACTTGTTCTATTAGTCCAACTATACTGACCTCCATCAGGTTGCAAATTAAAAATAATTTTTATATGCATCTACCTCTGAAAAAATATTTGGCCTTCTAGCTGTGTGTGGGACTTGTTCTATTAGTCCATCTATACTGACCTCCATCAGATTGCAAATTCAAAATAATTTTTATCTGCATCTAGCTCTGAAAAAATATTTGGCCTTCTAGCAGTGTGTGGGACTTGTTCTATTAGTCCATCTATACTGACCTCCATCAGGTTGCAAATTAAAAATAATTTTTATCTGCATCTACCTCTGAAAAAATATTTGGCCTTCTAGCTGTGTGTGGGACTTGTTCTATTAGTCCATCTATACTGACCTCCATCAGATTGCAAATTCAAAATAATTTTTTTCTGCATCTAGCTCTGAAAAAATATTTGGCCTTCTAGCACTGTGTGGGACTTGTTCTATTAGTACACCTATACTGACCTCCATCAGGTTGCAAATTAAAAATAATTTTTATCTGCATCTAGCTCTGAAAAAATATTTGGCCTTCTAGCAGTGTGTGGGGCTTGTTCTATTAGTCCATCTATACTGACCTCCATCAGGTTGCAAACTGAATATAATTTTTTTCTGCATCAACCTCTGAAAAAATATTTGGGCTTCTAGCTGTGCGTGGGACTTGTTCTATTAGTCCATCTATACTGACCTCCATCAGGTTGCAAATTAAAAATAATTTTTATCTGCATCTAGCTCTGAAAAAATATTTGGCCTTCTAGCAGTGTGTGGGACTTGTTCTATTAGTCCATCTATACTGACCTCCATCAGGTTGCAAACTGAATATAATTTTTTTCTGCATCTACCTCTGAAAAAATATTTGGGCTTCTAGCTGTGTGTGGGACTTGTTCTATTAGTCCATCTATACTGACCTCCATCAGGTTGCAAATTGAATATAATATTTTTCTGCATCTAGCTCTGAAAAAATATTTGGCCTTCTAGCAGTGTGTGGGACTTGTTCTATTAGTCCATCTATACTGACCTCCATCAGGTTGCAAATTCAAAATAATTTTTATCTGCATCTAGCTCTGAAAAAATATTTGGCCTTCTAGCAGTGTGTGGGACTTGTTCTATCAGTCCATCTATACTGACCTCCATCAGGTTGCAAATTAAAAATAATTTTTTGTCTGCATCTAGCTCTGAAAAAATACTTGGCCTTCTAGCAGTGTGTGTGACTTGTTCTATTAGTCCATCTATACTGACGTCCATCAGGTTGCAAACTGAATATAATTTTTTTCTGCATCTACCTCTGAAAAAATATTTGGGCTTCTAGCAGTGTGTGGGATTTGTTCTATTAGTCCATCTATATTGACCTCCATCAGGTTGCAAATTCAAAATAATTTTTATCTGCATCTAGATCTGAAAAAATATTTGGCCTTCTAGCAGTGTGTGGGACTTGTTCTATTAGTCCATCTATACTGACCTCCATCAGGTTGCAAACTGAATATAATTTTTTTCTGCATCAACCTCTGAAAAAATATTTGGGCTTCTAGCTGTGCGTGGTACTTGTTCTATTAGTCCATCTATACTGACCTCCATCAGGTTGCAAATTAAAAATAATTTTTATCTGCATCTAGCTCTGAAAAAATATTTGGCCTTCTAGCAGTGTGTGGGACTTGTTCTATTAGTCCATCTATACTGACCTCCATCAGGTTGCAAACTGAATATAATTTTTTTCTGCATCTACCTCTGAAAAATAATTTGGGCTTCTAGCTGTGTGTGGGACTTGTTCTATTAGTCCATCTATACTGACCTCCATCAGGTTGCAAATTGAATATAATATTTTTCTGCATCTAGCTCTGAAAAAATATTTGGCCTTCTAGCAGTGTCTGGGACTTGTTCTATTAGTCCATCTATACTGACCTCCATCAGGTTGCAAATTCAAAATAATTTTTATCTGCATCTAGCTCTGAAAAAATATTTGGCCTTCTAGCAGTGTGTGGGACTTGTTCTATTAGTCCATCTATACTGACCTCCATCAGGTTGCAAATTAAAAATAATTTTTTGTCTGCATCTAGCTCTGAAAAAATACTTGGCCTTCTAGCAGTGTGTGTGACTTGTTCTATTAGTCCATCTATACTGACCTCCATCAGGTTGCAAACTGAATATAATTTTTTTCTGCATCTACCTCTGAAAAAATATTTGGGCTTTTAGCTGTGTGTGGGACTTGTTCTATTAGTCCATCTATGCTAACCTCATTCAGGTTGCAAGTTAAAAATAATTTTTATCTGCATCTAGCTCTGAAAAAATATTTGGCCTTCTAGCAGTGTGTGGGACTTGTTCTATTAGTCCATCTATACTGACCTCCATCAGGTTGCAAACTGAATATAATTTTTTTCTGCATCTTCCTCTGAATAAATATTTGGGCTTCTAGCTGAGTGTGGGACTTGTTCTATTAGTCCATCTATACTGACCTCCATCAGGTTGCAAATTGAATATAATATTTTTTCTGCATCTAGCTCTGAAAAAATATTTGGACTTCTAGCAGTGTGTGGGACTTGTTCTATTAGTCCATCTATATTGACCTCCATCAGGGTGCAAATTCAAAATAATTTTTATCTGCATCTAGATCTGAAAAAATATTTGGCCTTCTAGCAGTGTGTGGGACTTGTTCTATTAGTCCATCTATACTGACCTCCATCAGGTTGCAAATTAAAAATAATTTTTTTCTGCATCTAGCTCTGAAAAAATATTTGGCCTTCAAGCAGTGTGTGGGACTTGTTCTATTAGTCCATCTATACTGACCTCCATCAGGTTGCAAACTGAATATAATTTTTTTCTGCATCTACCTCTGAAAAAATATTTGGGCTTCTAGCTGTGTGTGGGACTTGTTCTATTAGTCCATCTATTCTGACCTCCATCAGGATGCAAATTGAATATAATATTTTTCTGCATCTAGCTCTGAAAAAATATTTGGGCTTCAAGCTCTGTGTGGTACTTGTTCTATTAGTCCATCTATACTGACCTCCATGAGGTTGCAAATTCAAAATAATATTTATCTGCATCTAGCTCTGAAAAAATATTTGGCCTTCTAGCAGTGTGTGGGACTTGTTCTACTAGTCCATCTATACTGACCTCCATCAGGTTGCAAACTGAATATAATTTTTTTCTGCATCTACCTCTGAAAAAATATTTTTGGCTTCTAGCTGTGTGTGGGACTTGTTCTATTAGTCCATCTATACTGACCTCCATCAGGTTGCAAATTAAAAATAATTTTTATCTGCATCTAGCTCTGAAAAAATATTTGGCCTTCTAGCAGTGTGTGGGACTTGTTCTATTAGTCCATCTATACTGACCTCCATCAGGTTGCAAACTGAATATAATTTTTTTCTGCATCTACCTCTGAAAAAATATTTGGGCTTCTAGCTGTGTGTGGGACTTGTTCTATTAGTCCATCTATACTGACCTCCATTAGGTTGCAAATTGAATATAATATTTTTCTGCATCTAGCTCTGAAAAAATATTTGGGCTTCTAGCTGTGTGTGGGACTTGTTCTATTAGATAATCTATACTGACCTCCATCAGGTTGCAAGTTGAATATAATATTTTTCTGCATCTAGGTCTGAAAAAATATTTGGCCTTCTAGCAGTGTGTGGGACTTGTTCTATTAGTCCATCTATACTGACCCCCATCAGGTTGCAAACTGAATATAATTTTTTTCTGCATCTACGTCTGAAAAAATATTTGCGCTTCTAGCTGCGTGTGGGACTTGTTCTATTAGTCCATCTATACTGACCTCCATCAGGTCGCAAATTCAAAATAATTTTTTGTCTGCATCTAGCTCTGAAAAAATATTTGGCCTTCTAGCAGTGTGTGGGACTTGTTCTATTAGTCCAACTATACTGACCTCCATCAGGTTGCAAATTAAAAATAATTTTTATCTGCATCTACCTCTGAAAAAAATATTTGGCCTTCTAGCTGTGTGTGGGACTTGTTCTATTAGTCCATCTATACTGACCTCCATCAGATTGCAAATTCAAAATAATTTTTATCTGCATCTAGCTCTGAAAAAATATTTGGCCTTCTAGCAGTGTGTGGGACTTGTTCTATTAGTCCATCTATACTGACCTCCATCAGGTTGCAAATTAAAAATAATTTTTATCTGCATCTAGCTCTGAAAAAATATTTGGCCTTCTAGCAGTGTGTGGGGCTTGTTCTATTAGTCCATCTATACTGACCTCCATCAGGTTGCAAACTGAATATAATTTTTTTCTGTATCAACCTCTGAAAAAATATTTGGGCTTCTAGCTGTGCGTGGGACTTGTTCTATTAGTCCATCTATACTGACCTCCATCAGGTTGCAAATTAAAAATAATTTTTATCTGCATCTAGCTCTGAAAAAATATTTGGCCTTCTAGCAGTGTGTGGGACTTGTTCTATTAGTCCATCTATACTGACCTCCATCAGGTTGCAAACTGAATATAATTTTTTTCTGCATCTTCCTCTGAATAAATATTTGGGCTTCTAGCTGAGTGTGGGACTTGTTCTATTAGTCCATCTATACTGACCTCCATGAGGTTGCAAATTGAATATAATATTTTTTCTGCATCTAGCTCTGAAAAAATATTTGGACTTCTAGCAGTGTGTGGGACTTGTTCTATTAGTCCATCTATATTGACCTCCATCAGGTTGCAAATTTAAAATAATTTTTATCTGCATCTAGATCTGAAAAAATATTTGGCCTTCTAGCAGTGTGTGGGACTTGTTCTATTAGTCCATCTATACTGACCTCCATCAGGTTGCAAATTAACAATATTTTTTTTCTGCATCTAGCTCTGAAAAAATATTTGGCCTTCTAGCAGTGTGTGGGACTTGTTCTATTAGTCCATCTATACTGACCTCCATCAGGTTGCAAACTGAATATAATTTTTTTCTGCATCTACCTCTGAAAAAATATTTGGGCTTCTAGCTGTGTGTGGGACTTGTTCTATTAGTCCATATATTCTGACCTCCATCAGGATGCAAATTGAATATAATATTTTTCTGCATCTAGCTCTGAAAAAATATTTGGGTTTCAAGCTCTGTGTGGGACTTGTTCTATTAGTCCATCTATACTGACCTCCAACAGGTTGCAAATTCAAAATAATTTTTATCTGCATCTAGCTCTGAAAAAATATTTGGCCTTCTAGCAGTGTGTGGGACTTGTTCTATTAGTCCATCTATACTGACCTCCATCAGGTTGCAAATTCAAAATAATTTTTATCTGCATCTAGCTCTGAAAAAATATTTGGCCTTCTAGCAGTGTGTGGGACTTGTTCTATTAGTCCATCTATACTGACCTCCATCAGGTTGCAAATTAAAAATAATTTTTTGTCTGCATCTAGCTCTGAAAAAATACTTGGCCTTCTAGCAGTGTGTGTGACTTGTTCTATTAGTCCATCTATTCTGACCTCCATCGGGTTGCAAACTGAATATAATTTTTTTCTGCATCTACCTCTGAAAAATATTTGGGCTTTTAGCTGTGTGTGGGACTTGTTCTATTAGTCCATCTATGTTAACCTCCATCAGGTTGCAAATTAAAAATAATTTTTATCTGCATCTAGCTCTGAAAAAATATTTGGCCTTCTAGCAGTGTGTGGGACTTGTTCTATTATTCCATCTATACTGACCTCCATCACGTTGCAAACTGAATATAATTTTTTTCTGCATCTTCCTCTGAATAAATATTTGGACTTCTAGCAGTGTGTGGGACTTGTTCTATTAGTCCATCTATACTGACCTCCATCAGGATGCAAATTCAAAATAATAATTATCTGCATCTAGATCTGAAAAAATATTTGGCCTTCTAGCAGTGTGTGGGACTTGTTCTATTAGTCCATCTATACTGACCTCCATCAGGTTGCAAATTAAAAATAATTTTTTTCTGCATCTAGCTCTGAAAAAATATTTGGCCTTCTAGCAGTGTGTGGGACTTGTTCTATTAGTCCATCTATACTGACCTCCATCAGGTTGCAAACTGAATATAATTTTTTTCTGCATCTACCTCTGAAAAAATATTTGGGCTTCTAGCTGTGTGTGGGACTTGTTCTATTAGTCCATCTATTCTGACCTCCATCAGGATGCAAATTGAATATAATATTTTTCTGCATCTAGCTCTGAAAAAATATTTGGGCTTCAAGCTCTGTGTGGTACTTGTTCTATTAGTCCATCTATACTGACCTCCATCAGGTTGCAAATTCAAAATAATATTTATCTGCATCTAGCTCTGAAAAAATATTTGGCCTTCTAGCAGTGTGTGGGACTTGTTCTATTAGTCCATCTATACTGACCTCCATCAGGTTGCAAACTGAATATAATTTTTTTCTGCATCTACCTCTGAAAAAATATTTTTGGCTTCTAGCTGTGTGTGGGACTTGTTCTATTAGTCCATCTATAGTGACCTCCATCAGGTTGCAAATTAAAAATAATTTTTATCTGCATCTAGCTCTGAAAAAATATTTGGCCTTCTAGCAGTGTGTGGGACTTGTTCTATTAGTCCATCTATACTGACCTCCATCAGGTTGCAAACTGAATATAATTTTTTTCTGCATCTACGTCTGAAAAAATATTTGGGCTTCTAGCTGTGTGTGGGACTTGTTTTATTAGTCCATCTATACTGACCTCCATTAGGTTGCAAATTGAATATAATATTTTTCTGCATCTAGCTCTGAAAAAATATTTGGGCTTCTAGCTGTGTGTGGGACTTGTTCTATTAGATAATCTATACTGACCTCCATCAGGTTGCAAATTGAATATAATATTTTTCTGCATCTAGGTCTGAAAAAATATTTGGCCTTCTAGCAGTGTGTGGGACTTGTTCTATTAGTCCAACTATACTGACCTCCATCAGGTCGCAAATTAAAAATAATTTTTATCTGCATCTACCTCTGAAAAAAATATTTGGCCTTCTAGCTGTGTGTGGGACTTGTTCTATTAGTCCATCTATACTGACCTCCATCAGATTGCAAATTCAAAATAATTTTTATCTGCATCTAGCTCTGAAAAAATATTTGGCCTTCTAGCAGTGTGTGGGACTTGTTCTATTAGTCCATCTATACTGACCTCCATCAGGTTGCAAATTAAAAATAATTTTTATCTGCATCTAGCTCTGAAAAAATATTTGGCCTTCTAGCAGTGTGTGGGGCTTGTTCTATTAGTCCATCTATACTGACCTCCATCAGGTTGCAAATTAAAAATAATTTTTATCTGCATCTAGCTCTGAAAAAATATTTGGCCTTCTAGCAGTGTGTGGGACTTGTTCTATTAGTCCACCTATACTGACCTCCATCAGGTTGCAAATTAATAATAATTTTTATCTGCATCTAGCTCTGAAAAAATATTTGGCCTTCTAGCAGTGTGTGGGGCTTGTTCTATTAGTCCATCTATCCTAACCTCCACCAGGTTGCAAACTGAATATAATTTTTTTCTGCATCAACCTCTGAAAAAATATTTGGGCTTCTAGCTGTGCGTGGGACTTGTTCTATTAGTCCATCTATACTGACCTCCATCAGGTTGCAAATTAAAAATAATTTTTATCTGCATCTAGCTCTGAAAAAATATTTGGCCTTCTAGCAGTGTGTGGGACTTGTTCTATTAGTCCATCTATACTGACCTCCATCAGGTTGCAAACTGAATATAATTTTTTTCTGCATCTACCTCTGAAAAAATATTTGGGCTTCTAGCTGTGTGTGGGACTTGTTCTATTAGTCCATCTATACTGACCTCCATCAGGTTGCAAATTGAATATAATATTTTTCTGCATCTAGCTCTGAAAAAATATTTGGGCTTCTAGCTGTGTGTGGGACTTGTTCTATTAGTCCATCTATACTGACCTCCTTCAGGTTGCAAATTCAAAATAATTTTTATCTGCATCTAGCTCTGAAAAAATATTTGGCCTTCTAGCAGTGTGTGGGACTTGTTCTATTAGTCCATCTATACTGACCTCCATCAGGTTGCAAATTAAAAATAATTTTTTGTCTGCATCTAGCTCTGAAAAAATACTTGGCCTTCTAGCAGTGTGTGTGACTTGTTCTATTAGTCCATCTATACTGACCTCCATCAGGTTGCAAACTGAATATAATTTTTTTCTGCATCTACCTCTGAAAAAATATTTGGGCTTTTAGCTGTGTGTGGGACTTGTTCTATTAGTCCATCTATGCTAACCTCCATCAGGTTGCAAATTGAATATAATATTTTTTCTGCATCTAGCTCTGAAAAAATATTTGGACTTCTAGCAGTGTGTGGGACTTGTTCTATTAGTCCATCTATATTGACCTCCATCAGGTTGCAAATTCAAAATAATTTTTATCTGCATCTAGATCTGAAAAAATATTTGGCCTTCTAGCAGTGTGTGGGACTTGTTCTATTAGTCCATCTATACTGACCTCCATCAGGTTGCAAATTAAAAATAATTTTTTTCTGCATCTAGCTCTGAAAAAATATTTGGCCTTCTAGCAGTGTGTGGGACTTGTTCTATTAGTCCATCTATACTGACCTCCATCAGGTTGCAACTGAATATAATTTTTTTCTGCATCTACCTCTGAAAAAATATTTGGGCTTCTAGCTGTGTGTGGGACTTGTTCTATTAGTCCATCTATTCTGACCTCCATCAGGATGCAAATTGAATATAATATTTTTCTGCATCTAGCTCTGAAAAAATATTTGGGCTTCAAGCTCTGTGTGGGACTTGTTCTATTAGTCCATCTATACTGACTTCCATCAGGTTGCAAATTCAAAATAATTTTTATCTGCATCTAGCTCTGAAAAAATATTTGGCCTTCTAGCAGTGTGTGGGACTTGTTCTATTAGTCCATCTATACTGACCTCCATCAGGATGCAAATTCAAAATAATTTTTATCTGCATCTAGCTTTGAAAAAATATTTGGCCTTCTAGCAGTGTGTGGGACTTGTTCTATTAGTCCATCTATACTGACCTCCATCAGGTTGCAAATTAAAAATAATTTTTTGTCTGCATCTAGCTGTGAAAAAATACTTGGCCCTCTAGCAGTGTGTGTGACTTGTTCTATTAGTCCATCTATTCTGACCTCCATCAGGTTGCAAACTGAATATAATTTTTTTCTGCATCTACCTCTGAAAAAATATTTGGGCTTTTAGCTGTGTGTGGGACTTGTTCTATTAGTCCATCTATGCTAACCTCCATCAGGTTGCAAATTAAAAATAATTTTTATCTCCATCTAGCTCTGAAAAAATATTTGGCCTTCTAGCAGTGTGTGGGACTTGTTCTATTATTCCATCTATACTGACCTCCATCAGGTTGCAAACTGAATATAATTTTTTTCTGCATCTTCCTCTGAATAAATATTTGGGCTTCTAGCTGAGTGTGGGACTTGTTCTATGAGTCCATCTATACTGATCTCCATCAGGTTGCAAACTGAATATAATATTTTTTATGCATCTAGCTCTGAAAAAATATTTGGACTTCTAGCAGTGTGTGGGACTTGTTCTATTAGTCCATCTATACTGACCTCCATCAGGTTGCAAATTCAAAATAATTTTTATCTGCATCTAGATCTGAAAAAATATTTGGCCTTCTAGCAGTGTGTGGGACTTGTTCTATTAGTCCATCTATACTGACCTCCATCAGGTTGCAAATTAAAAATAATTTTTTTCTGCATCTAGCTCTGAAAAAATATTTGGGCTTCAAGCTCTGTGCGGTACTTGTTCTATTAGTCCATCTATACTGACCTCCATCAGGTTGCAAATTCAAAATAATATTTATCTGCATCTAGCTCTGAAAAAATATTTGGCCTTCTAGCAGTGTGTGGGACTTGTTCTATTAGTCCATCTATACTGACCTCCATCAGGTTGCAAATTGAATATAATTTTTTTCTGCATCTACCTCTGAAAAAATATTTTTGGCTTCTAGCTGTGTGTGGGACTTGTTCTATTAGTCCATCTATAGTGACCTCCATCAGGTTGCAAATTAAAAATAATTTTTATCTGCATCTAGCTCTGAAAAAATATTTGGCCTTCTAGCAGTGTGTGGGACTTGTTCTATTAGTCCATCTATACTGACCTCCATCAGGTTGAAAACTGAATATAATTTTTTTCTGCATCTACCTCTGAAAAAATATTTGGGCTTCTAGCTGTGTGTGGGACTTGTTCTATTAGTCCATCTATACTGACCTCCATTAGGTTGCAAATTGAATATAATATTTTTCTGCATCTAGCTCTGAAAAAATATTTGGGCTTCTAGCTGTGTGTGGGACTTGGTCTATTAGATAATCTATACTGACCTCCATCAGGTTGCAAATTGAATATAATATTTTTCTGCATCTGGGTCTGAAAAAATATTTGGCCTTCTAGCAGTGTGTGGGACTTGTTCTATTAGTCCATCTATACTGACCCCCATCAGGTTGCAAACTGAATATAATTTTTTTCTGCATCTACCTCTGAAAAAATATTTGCGCTTCTAGCTGCGTGTGGGACTTTTTCTATTAGTCCATCTATACTGACCTCCATCAGGTCGCAAATTCAAAATAATTTTTTGTCTGCATCTAGCTCTGAAAAAATATTTGGCCTTCTAGCAGTGTGTGGGACTTGTTCTATTAGTCCAACTATACTGACCTCCATCAGGTTGAAAATTAAAAATAATTTTTATCTGCATCTACCTCTGAAAAAAATATTTGGCCTTCTAGCTGTGTGTGGGACTTGTTCTATTAGTCCATCTATACTGACCTCCATCAGATTGCAAATTCAAAATAATTTTTATCTGCATCTAGCTCTGAAAAAATATTTGGCCTTCTAGCAGTGTGTGGGACTTGTTCTATTAGTCCATCTATACTGACCTCCATCAGGTTGCAAATTAAAAATAATTTTTATCTGCATCTAGCTCTGAAAAAATATTTGGCCTTCTATCAGTGTGTGGGGCTTGTTCTATTAGTCCATCTATACTGACCTCCATCAGGTTGCAAATTAAAAATAATTTTTATCTGCATCTAGCTCTGAAAAAATATTTTGCCTTCTAGCAGTGTGTGGGACTTGTTCTATTAGTCCATCTATACTGACCTCCATCAGGTTGCAAATTGAATATAATATTTTTCTGCATCTAGCTCTGAAAAAATATTTGGCCTTCTAGCAGTGTGTGGGACTTGTTCTAATAGTCCAACTATACTGACCTCCATCAGGTTGCAAATTAAAAATAATTTTTATCTGCATCTACCTCTGAAAAAATATTTGGCATTCTAGCTGTGTGTGGGACTTGTTCTATTAGTCCATCTATACTGACCTCCATCAGATTGCAAATTCAAATTAATTTTTATCTGCACCTAGCTCTGAAAAAATATTTGGCCTTCTAGCAGTGTGTGGGACTTGTTCTATTAGTCCATCTATAATGACCTCCATCAGGTTGCAAATTAAAAATAATTTTTATCTGCATCTAGCTCTGAAAAAATATTTGGCCTTCTAGCAGTGTGTGTGGCTTGTTCTATTAGTCCATCTATACTGACCTCCATCAGGTTGCAAATTAAAAATAATTTTTATCTGCATCTAGCTCTGAAAAAATATTTGGCCTTCTAGCAGTGTGTGGGACTTGTTCTATTAGTCCATCTATACTGACCTCCATCAGGTTGCAAATTAAAAATAATTTTTTGTCTGCATCTAGCTCTGAAAAAATACTTGGCCTTCTAGCAGTGTGTGTGACTTGTTCTATTAGTCCATCTATACTGACCTCCATCAGGTTGCAAACTGAATATAATTTTTTTCTGCATCTACCTCTGAAAAAATATTTGGGCTTCTAGCTGTGTGTGGGACTTGTTCTATTAGTCCATCTATACTGACCTCCATCAGGTTGCAAATTGAATATAATATTTTTCTGCATCTAGCTCTGAAAAAATATTTGAGCTTCTAGCTGTGTGTGGGACTTGTTCTATTAGTTCATCTATACTGACCTCCATCAGGTTGCAAATTGAATATAATATTTTTCTGCATCTAGCTCGGAAAAAATATTTCTCCTTCTAGCAGTGTGTGGGACTTGTTCTATTAGTCCATCTACACTGACCTCCATCAGGTTGCAAACTGAATATAATTTTTTTCTGCATCTACCTCTGAAAAAATATTTGGGCTTCTAGCTGCGTGTGGGACTTGTTCTATTAGTCCATCTATACTGACCTCCATCAGCTAGCAAATTCAAAATAATTTTTTGTCTGCATCTAGCTCTGAAAAAATATTTGGCCTTCTAGTAGTGTGTGGGACTTGTTCTAATAGTCCAATTATACTGACCTCCATCAGGTTGCAAATTAAAAATAATTTTTATCTGCTTCTACCTCTGAAAAAATATTTGGCCTTCTAGCTGTGTGTGGGACTTGTTCTATTAGTCCATCTATACTGACCTCCATCAGATTGCAAATTCAAAATAATTTTTATCTGCATCTAGCTCTGAAAAAATATTTGGCCTTCTAGCAGTGTGTGGGACTTGTTCTATTAGTCCATCTATAATGACCTCCATCAGGTTGCAAATTAAAAATAATTTTTATCTGAATCTAGCTCTGAAAAAATATTTGGCCTTCTAGCAGTGTGTGGGACTTGTTCTATTAGTCCATCTATACTGACCTCCATCAGGTTGCAAACTGAATATAATTTTTTTCTGCATCTACCTCTGAAAAAATATTTGGGCTTCTAGCTGTGTGTGGGACTTGTTCTATTATTCCATCTATACTGACCTCCATCAGGTTGCAAATTAAAAATAATTTTTTGTCTGCATCTAGCTCTGAAAAAATACATGGCCTTCTAGCAGTGTTTGTGACTTGTTCTATTAGTCCATCTATACTGACCTCCATGAGGTTGCAAATTAAAAATAATTTTTATCTGCATCTAGCTCTGAAAAAATATTTGGCCTTCTAGCAGTGTGTGGGGCTTGTTCTATTAGTCCATCTATACTGACCTCCATCAGGTTGCAAATTAAAAATAATTTTTATCTGCATCTAGCTCTGAAAAAATATTTGGCCTTCTAGCAGTGTGTGGGACTTGTTCTATTAGTCCATCTATACTGACCTCCATCAGGTTGCAAATTAAAAATAATTTTTTGTCTGCATCTAGCTCTGAAAAAATACTTGGCCTTCTAGCAGTGTGTGTGACTTGTTCTATTAGTCCATCTATACTGACCTCCATCAGGTTGCAAACTGAATATAATTTTTTGTCTGCATCTAGCTCTGAAAAAATATTTGGCCTTCTAGCAGTGTGTGGGACTTGTTCTATTAGTCCAATTATACTGACCTCCATCAGGTTGCAAATTGAATATAATATTTTTCTGCATCTAGCTCTGAAAAAATATTTGAGCTTCTAGCTGTGTGTGGGACTTGTTCTATTAGTTCATCTATACTGACCTCCATCAGGTTGCAAATTGAATATAATATTTTTCTGCATCTAGCTCGGAAAAAATATTTCTCCTTCTAGCAGTGTGTGGGACTTGTTCTATTAGTCCATCTACACTGACCTCCATCAGGTTGCAAACTGAATATAATTTTTTTCTGCATCTACCTCTGAAAAAATATTTGGGCTTCTAGCTGCGTGTGGGACTTGTTCTATTAGTCCATCTATACTGACCTCCATCAGCTAGCAAATTCAAAATAATTTTTTGTCTGCATCTAGCTCTGAAAAAATATTTGGCCTTCTAGTAGTGTGTGGGACTTGTTCTAATAGTCCAATTATACTGACCTCCATCAGGTTGCAAATTAAAAATAATTTTTATCTGCTTCTACCTCTGAAAAAATATTTGGCCTTCTAGCTGTGTGTGGGACTTGTTCTATTAGTCCATCTATACTGACCTCCATCAGATTGCAAATTCAAAATAATTTTTATCTGCATCTAGCTCTGAAAAAATATTTGGCCTTCTAGCAGTGTGTGGGACTTGTTCTATTAGTCCATCTATAATGACCTCCATCAGGTTGCAAATTAAAAATAATTTTTATCTGAATCTAGCTCTGAAAAAATATTTGGCCTTCTAGCAGTGTGTGGGACTTGTTCTATTAGTCCATCTATACTGACCTCCATCAGGTTGCAAACTGAATATAATTTTTTTCTGCATCTACCTCTGAAAAAATATTTGGGCTTCTAGCTGTGTGTGGGACTTGTTCTATTATTCCATCTATACTGACCTCCATCAGGTTGCAAATTAAAAATAATTTTTTGTCTGCATCTAGCTCTGAAAAAATACATGGCCTTCTAGCAGTGTTTGTGACTTGTTCTATTAGTCCATCTATACTGACCTCCATGAGGTTGCAAATTAAAAATAATTTTTATCTGCATCTAGCTCTGAAAAAATATTTGGCCTTCTAGCAGTGTGTGGGGCTTGTTCTATTAGTCCATCTATACTGACCTCCATCAGGTTGCAAATTAAAAATAATTTTTATCTGCATCTAGCTCTGAAAAAATATTTGGCCTTCTAGCAGTGTGTGGGACTTGTTCTATTAGTCCATCTATACTGACCTCCATCAGGTTGCAAATTAAAAATAATTTTTTGTCTGCATCTAGCTCTGAAAAAATACTTGGCCTTCTAGCAGTGTGTGTGACTTGTTCTATTAGTCCATCTATACTGACCTCCATCAGGTTGCAAACTGAATATAATTTTTTTCTGCATCTACCTCTGAAAAAATATTAGGGCTTCTAGCTGTGTGTGGGACTTGTTCTATTATTCCTTCTATACTGACCTCCATCAGGTTGCAAACTGAATATAATTTTTTTCTGCATCTACCTCTGAAAAAATATTTGGGCTTGTAGCTGTGTGTGGGACTTGTTCTATTAGTCCATCTATACTGACCTCCATCAGGTTGCAAATTGAATATAATATTTTTCTGCATCTAGCTCTGAAAAAACATTTCTCCTTCTAGCAGTGTGTGGAACTTGTTCTATTAGTCCATCTACACTGACCTCCATCAGGTTGCAAACTGAATATAATTTTTTTCTGCATCTACCTCTGAAAAAATATTTGGGCTTCTAGCTGCGTGTGGGACTTGTTCTATTAGTCCATCTATACTGACCTCCATCAGCTAGCAAATTCAAAATAATTTTTTGTCTGCATCTAGCTCTGAAAAAATATTTGGCCTTCTAGCAGTGTGTGGGACTTGTTCTATTAGTCCAATTATACTGACCTCCATCAGGTTGCAAATTAAAAATAATTTTTATCTGCATCTACCTCTGAAAAAATATTTGGCCTTCTAGCTGTGTGTGGGACTTGTTCTATTAGTCCATCTATACTGACCTCCATCAGATTGCAAATTCAAAATAATTTCTATCTGCATCTAGCTCTGAAAAAATATTTGGCCTTCTAGCAGTGTGTGGGACTTGTTCTATTAGTCCATCTATAATGACGTCCATCAGGTTGCAAATTAAAAATAATTTTTATCTGAATCTAGCTCTGAAAAAATATTTGGCCTTCTAGCAGTGTGTGGGACTTGTTCTATTAGTCCATCTATACTGACCTCCATCAGGTTGCAAACTGAATATAATTTTTTTCTGCATCTACCTCTGAAAAAATATTTGGGCTTCTAGCTGTGTGTGGGACTTGTTCTATTAGTCCATCTATACTGACCTCCATCAGGTTGCAAATTAAAAATAATTTTTTGTCTGCATCTAGCTCTGAAAAAATACATGGCCTTCTAGCAGTGTTTGTGACTTGTTCTATTAGTCCATCTATACTGACCTCCATCAGGTTGCAAACTGAATATAATTTTTTTCTGCATCTACCTCTGAAAAAATATTAGGGCTTCTAGCTGTGTGTGGGACTTGTTCTATTATTCCATCTATACTGACCTCCATCAGGTTGCAAACTGAATATAATTTTTTTCTGCATCTACCTCTGAAAAAATATTTGGGCTTCTAGCTGTGTGTGGGACTTGTTCTAATATTCCATCTTTACTGACCTCCATCAGGTTGCCAATTAAAAATAATTTTTATCTGCATCTAGCTCTGAAAAAATATTTTGCCTTCTAGCAGTGTGTGGGTCTTGTTCTATTAGTCAATCTATACTGACCTCCATCAGGTTGCAAACTGAATATGATTTTTTTCTGCATCTACCTCTGAAAAAATATTTGGGCTTCTAGCTGTGTGTGGGACATGTTCTATTAGTCCATCTATACTGACCTCCATCAGGTTGCAAATTGAATATAATATTTTTCTGCATCTAGCTCTGAAAAAATATTTGGGCTTCTAGCTGTGTGTGGGACTTGTTCTATTAGTTCATCTATACTGACCTCCATCAGGTTGCAAATTGAATATAATATTTTTCTGCATCTAGCTCTGAAAAAATATTTGGCCTTCTAGCAGTGTGTGGGACTTGTTCTATTAGTCCATCTACACTGACCTCCATCAGGTTGCAAACTGAATATAATTTTTTTCTGCATCTAGCTCTGAAAATATATTTGGGCTTCTAGCTGCGTGTGGGACTTGTTCTATTAGTCCATCTATACTGACCTCCATCAGCTCGCAAATTCAAAATAATTTTTTGTCTGCATCTAGCTCTGAAAAAATATTTGGCCTTCTAGCAGTGTGTGGGACTTGTTCTATTAGTCCAACTATACTGACCTCCATCAGATTGCAAATTCAAAATAATTTTTATATGCATCTAGCTCTGAAAAAATATTTGGCCTTCTAGCAGTGTGTGGGACTGGTTCTATTAGTCCAACTATACTGACCTCCATCAGGTTGCAAATTAAAAATAATTTTTATCTGCATCTACCTCTGAAAAAATATTTGGCCTTCTAGCTGTGTGTGGGACTTGTTCTATTAGTCCATCTATACTGACCTCCATCAGATTGCAAATTCAAAATAATTTTTATCTGCATCTAGCTCTGAAAAAATATTTGGCCTTCTAGCAGTGTGTGGGACTTGTTCTATTAGTCCATCCATACTGACCTCCATCAGGTTGCAAATTAAAAATAATTTTTATCTGCATCTAGCTCTGAAAAAATATTTGGCCTTCTAGTAGTGTGTGGGACTTGTTCTATTAGTCCATCTATCCTGACCTCCATCAGGTTGCAAATCGAGTATAATATTTTTCTGCATCTAGCTCTGAAAAAATATTTGGCCTTCTAGCAGTGTGTGGGACTTGTTCTATTAGTCCATCTATACTGACCTCCATCAGGTTGCAAATTAAAAATAATTTTTATCTGCATCTAGCTCTGAAAAAATATTTGGCCTTCTAGCAGTGTGTGGGACTTGTTCTATTAGTCCATCTATACTGATCTCCATCAGGTTGCAAACTGAATATAATTTTTTTCTCCATCTACCTCTGAAAAAATATTTGGGCTTCTAGCTGTGTGTGGGACTTGTTCTATTAGTCCATCTATACTGACCTCCATCAGGTTGCAAATTGAATATAATATTTTTCTGCATCTAGCTCTGAAAAAATATTTGGCCTTCTAGCTGTGTGTGGGACTTGTTCTATTAGTCCATCTATACTGACCTCCATCAGGTTGCAAATTAAAAATAATCTTTTGTCTGCATCTAGCTCTGAAAAAATACTTGGCCTTCTAGCAGTGTGTGTGACTTGTTCTATTAGTCCATCTATACTGACCTCCATCAGGTTGCAAACTGAATAAAAAATTTTTCTGCATCTAACTCTGAAAAAATATTTGGGCTTCTAGCTGTGTGTGGGACTTGTTCTATTAGTCCATCTATACTGACCTCCATCAGGTTGCAAACTGAATAAAATTTTTTTCTGCATCTACCTCTGAAAAAATATTTGGACTTCTAGCTGTGTGTGGGACTTGTTCTATTATTCCATCTATACTGACCTCCATCAGGTGGCCAATTAAAAATAATTTTTATCTGCATCTAGCTCTGAAAAAATATATTGCCTTCTAGCAGTGTGTGGGACTTGTTCTATTAGTCAATCTATACTGACCTCCATCAGGTTGCAAACTGAATATAATTTTTTTCTGCATCTACCTCTGAAAAAATATTTGGGCTTCTAGCTGTGCGTGGGACTTGTTCTATTAGTCCATCTATACTGACCTCCATCAGGTTGCAAACTGAATATAATTTTTTTCTGCATCTACCTCTGAAAAAATATTTGGGCTTCTAGCTGTGTGTGGGACTTGTTCTATTAGTCCATCTATACTGACCTCCATCAGGTTGCAAATTGAATGTAATTTTTTTCTGCATCTAGCTCTGAAAAAATATTTGGGCTTCTAGCTGCGTGTGGGACTTGTTCTATTAGTCCATCTATACTGACCTCCATCAGCTCGCAAATTCAAAATAATTTTTTATCTGCATCTAGCTCTGAAAAAATATTTGGCCTTCTAGCAGTGTGTGGGACTTGTTCTATTAGTCCAACTATACTGACCTCCATCAGATTGCAAATTCAAAATAATTTTTATATGCATCTAGCTCTGAAAAAATATTTGGCCTTCTAGCAGTGTGTGGGACTGGTTCTATTAGTCCAACTATACTGACCTCCATCAGGTTGCAAATTAAAAATAATTTTTATCTGCATCTACCTCTGAAAAAATATTTGGCCTTCTAGCTGTGTGTGGGACTTGTTCTATTAGTCCATCTATACTGACCTCCATCAGATTGCAAATTCAAAATAATTTTTATCTGCATCTTGCTCTGAAAAAATATTTGGCCTTCTAGCAGTGTGTGGGACTTGTTCTATTAGTCCATCCATACTGACCTCCATCAGGTTGCAAATTAAAAATAATTTTTATCTGCATCTAGCTCTGAAAAAATATTTGGCCTTCTAGTAGTGTGTGGGACTTGTTCTATTAGTCCATCTATCCTGACCTCCATCAGGTTGCAAATCGAGTATAATATTTTTCTGCATCTAGCTCTGAAAAAATATTTGGCCTTCTAGCAGTTTGTGGGACTTGTTCTATTAGTCCATCTATACTGACCTCCATCAGGTTGCAAATTAAAAATAATTTTTATCTGCATCTAGCTCTGAAAAAATATTTGGCCTTCTAGCAGTGTGTGGGACTTGTTCTATTAGTCCATCTATACTGACCTCCATCAGGTTGCAAACTGAATAAAAATTTTTTCTGCATCTACCTCTGAAAAAATATTTGGGCTTCTAGCTGTGTGTGGGACTTGTTCTATTAGTCCATCTATACTGACCTCCATCAGGTTGCAAACTGAATAAAATTTTTTTCTGCATCTACCTCTGAAAAAATATTTGGACTTCTAGCTGTGTGTGGGACTTGTTCTATTATTCCATCTATACTGACCTCCATCAGGTGGCCAATTAAAAATAATTTTTATCTGCATCTAGCTCTGAAAAAATATTTGGGCTTCTAGCTGTGTGTGGGACTTGTTCTATTAGTTCATCTATACTGACCTCCATCAGGTTGCAAATTGAAAATAATTTTTTTCTCCATCTACCTCTGAAAAAATATTTGGGCTTCTAGCTGTGTGTGGGACTTGTTCTATTAGTCCATCTATACTGACCTCCATCAGGTTGCAAATTGAATATAATATTTTTCTGCATCTAGCTCTGAAAAAATATTTGGCCTTCTAGCTGTGTGTGGGACTTGTTCTATTAGTCCATCTATACTGACCTCCATCAGGTTGCAAATTAAAAATAATCTTTTGTCTGCATCTAGCTCTGAAATAATACTTGGCCTTCTAGCAGTGTGTGTGACTAGTTCTATTAGTCCATCTATACTGACCTCCATCAGGTTGCAAACTGAATAAAAATTTTTTCTGCATCTACCTCTGAAAAAATATTTGGGCTTCTAGCTGTGTGTGGGACTTGTTCTATTAGTCCATCTATACTGACCTCCATCAGGTTGCAAACTGAATAAAATTTTTTTCTGCATCTACCTCTGAAAAAATATTTGGACTTCTAGCTGTGTGTGGGACTTGTTCTATTATTCCATCTATACTGACCTCCATCAGGTGGCCAATTAAAAATAATTTTTATCTGCATCTAGCTCTGAAAAAATATATTGCCTTCTAGCAGTGTGTGGGACTTGTTCTATTAGTCAATCTATACTGACCTCCATCAGGTTGCAAACTGAATATAATTTTTTTCTGCATCTACCTCTGAAAAAATATTTGGGCTTCTAGCTGTGCGTGGGACTTGTTCTATTAGTCCATCTATACTGACCTCCATCAGGTTGCAAACTGAATATAATTTTTTTCTGCATCTACCTCTGAAAAAATATTTGGGCTTCTAGCTGTGTGTGGGACTTGTTCTATTAGTCCATCTATACTGACCTCCATCAGGTTGCAAATTGAATGTAATTTTTTTCTGCATCTAGCTCTGAAAAAATATTTGGCCTTCTAGCAGTGTGTGGGACTTGTTCTATTAGTCCATCTACACTGACCTCCATCAGGTTGCAAATAGAATATAATTTTTTTCGGCATCTACCTCTGAAAAAATATTTGGGCTTCTAGCTGTGTGTGGGACTTGTTCTGTTAGTCCATCTATACTGACCTCCATCAGGTTGCAAATTGAATATAATTTTTTTCTGCATCCAGCTCTGAAAAAATATTTGGCCTTCTAGCAGTGTGTGGGACTTGTTCTATTAGTCCATCTATACTGACCTCCATCAGGTTGCAAATTCAAAATAATTATTTGTCTGCATCTAGCTCTGAAAAAATATTTGTCCTTCTAGCAGTGTGTGGGACTTGTTCTATTAGTCCAACTATACGGACCTCCATCAGGTTGCAAATTAAAAATAATTTTTATCTGCATCTACCTCTAAAAAATATTTGGCCTTCTAGCTGTGTGTGGGACTTGTTCTATTCGTCCATCTATACTGACCTCCATCAGATTGCAAATTCAAAATAATTTTTATCTGCATCTAGCTCTGAAAAAATATTTGGCCTTCTAGCAGTGTGTGGGACTTGTTCTATTAGTCCATCTATAATGACCTCCATCAGTTTGCAAATTAAAAATAATTTTTATCTGCATCTAGCTCTGAAAAAATATTTGGCCTTCTAGCAGTGTGTGGGACTTGTTCTATTAGTCCATCTATACTGACCTCCATCAGGTTGCAAACTGAATATAATTTTTTTCTGCATCTACCTTTGAAAAAATATTTGGGCTTCTAGCTGTGTGTGGGACTTGTTCTATTAGTCCATCTATACTGACCTCCATCAGGTTGCAAATTGAATATAATATTTTTCTGCATCTAGCTCTGAAAAAATATTTGGCCTTCTAGCTGTGTGTGGGACTTGTTCTATTAGTCCATCTATACTGACCTCCATCAGGTTGCAAATTAAAAATAATTTTTTGTCTGCATCTAGCTCTGAAAAAATACTTGGCTTTCTAGCAGTGTGTGTGACTTGTTCTATTAGTCCACCTATACTGACCTCCATCAGGTTGCAAACTGAATATAATTTTTTTCTGCATCTACCTCTGAAAAAATATTTGGGCTTCTAGCTGTGTGTGGGACTTGTTCTATTAGTCCATCTATACTGACCTCCATCAGGTTGCAAACTGAATATAATTTTTTTCTGCATCTACCTCTGAAAAAATATTTGGGCCTCTAGCTGTGTGTGGGACTTGTTCTATTAGTCCATCTATACTGACCTCCATCAGGTTGCCAATTAAAAATAATTTTTATCTGCATCTAGCTCTGAAAAAATATTTTGCCTTCTAGCAGTGTGTGGGACTTGTTCTATTAGTCAATCTATACTGACCTCCATCATGTTGCAAACTGAAAATAATTTTTTTCTGCATCTACCTCTGAAAAAATATTTGTGCTTCTAGCTGTGTGTGGGACTTGTTCTATTAGTCCATCTATACTGACCTCCATCAGGTTGCAAATTGAATATAATATTTTTCTGCATCTAGCTCTGAAAAAATATTTGGGCTTCTAGCTGTGTGTGGGACTTGTTCTATTAGTCCATCTATACTGACCTCCATCAGGTTGCCAATTGAATATAACATGTTTCTGTATCTAGCTCTGAAAAAATATTTGGCCTTCTAGCAGTGTGTGGGACTTGTTCTATTAGTCCATCTACAATAACCTCCATCAGGTTGCAAACTGAATATAATTTTTTTCTGCATCTACCTCTGAAAAAATATTTGGGCTTCTAGCTGTGTGTGAGACTTGTTCTATTAGTCCATCTATACTGACCTCCATCAGGTTGCAAATTGAATATAATTTTTTGTCTGCATCTAGCTGTGAAAAAATATTTGGCCTTCTAGCAGTGTGTGGGACTTGTTCTATTAGTCCATCTATACTGACCTCCATCAGGTTGCAAATTCAAAATAATTATTTGTCTGCATCTAGCTCTGAAAAAATATTTGTCCTTCTAGCAGTGTGTGGGACTTGTTCTATTAGTCCAACTATACGGACCTCCATCAGGTTGCAAATTAAAAATAATTTTTATCTGCATCTACCTCTAAAAAATATTTGGCCTTCTAGCTGTGTGTGGGACTTGTTCTATTCGTCCATCTATACTGACCTCCATCAGATTGCAAATTCAAAATAATTTTTATCTGCATCTAGCTCTGAAAAAATATTTGGCCTTCTAGCAGTGTGTGGGACTTGTTCTATTAGTCCATCTATAATGACCTCCATCAGTTTGCAAATTAAAAATAATTTTTATCTGCATCTAGCTCTGAAAAAATATTTGGCCTTCTAGCAGTGTGTGGGACTTGTTCTATTAGTCCATCTATACTGACCTCCATCAGGTTGCAAACTGAATATAATTTTTTTCTGCATCTACCTTTGAAAAAATATTTGGGCTTCTAGCTGTGTGTGGGACTTGTTCTATTAGTCCATCTATACTGACCTCCATCAGGTTGCAAATTGAATATAATATTTTTCTGCATCTAGCTCTGAAAAAATATTTGGCCTTCTAGCTGTGTGTGGGACTTGTTCTATTAGTCCATCTATACTGACCTCCATCAGGTTGCAAATTAAAAATAATTTTTTGTCTGCATCTAGCTCTGAAAAAATACTTGGCTTTCTAGCAGTGTGTGTGACTTGTTCTATTAGTCCACCTATACTGACCTCCATCAGGTTGCAAACTGAATATAATTTTTTTCTGCATCTACCTCTGAAAAAATATTTGGGCTTCTAGCTGTGTGTGGGACTTGTTCTATTAGTCCATCTATACTGACCTCCATCAGGTTGCAAACTGAATATAATTTTTTTCTGCATCTACCTCTGAAAAAATATTTGGGCCTCTAGCTGTGTGTGGGACTTGTTCTATTAGTCCATCTATACTGACCTCCATCAGGTTGCCAATTAAAAATAATTTTTATCTGCATCTAGCTCTGAAAAAATATTTTGCCTTCTAGCAGTGTGTGGGACTTGTTCTATTAGTCAATCTATACTGACCTCCATCATGTTGCAAACTGAAAATAATTTTTTTCTGCATCTACCTCTGAAAAAATATTTGTGCTTCTAGCTGTGTGTGGGACTTGTTCTATTAGTCCATCTATACTGACCTCCATCAGGTTGCAAATTGAATATAATATTTTTCTGCATCTAGCTCTGAAAAAATATTTGGGCTTCTAGCTGTGTGTGGGACTTGTTCTATTAGTCCATCTATACTGACCTCCATCAGGTTGCCAATTGAATATAATATGTTTCTGTATCTAGCTCTGAAAAAATATTTGGCCTTCTAGCAGTGTGTGGGACTTGTTCTATTAGTCCATCTACAATAACCTCCATCAGGTTGCAAACTGAATATAATTTTTTTCTGCATCTACCTCTGAAAAAATATTTGGGCTTCTAGCTGTGTGTGAGACTTGTTCTATTAGTCCATCTATACTGACCTCCATCAGGTTGCAAATTGAATATAATTTTTTGTCTGCATCTAGCTGTGAAAAAATATTTGGCCTTCTAGCAGTGTGTGGGACTTGTTCTATTAGTCCATCTATACTGACCTCCATCAGGTTGCAAATTCAAAATAATTTTTATCTGCATCTAGCTCTGAAAAAATATTTGGCCTTCTAGCTGTCTGTGGGACTTGTTCTATTTGTCCATCTATACTGACCTCCATCAGGTTGCAAACTGAATATAATTTTTTTCTGCATCTACCTCTGAAAAAATATTTGGCCTTCTAGCAGTGTGTGGGACTCATTGTATTAGGCCATCTAAAATAAGCTCCACCAGCTTTTAAATTAATAATAATTTTTAGCTGCATCTAGCCCTGAAAATAATTTTTCCTCCCAATAGTGGTAGCAATAGAAATATGGGGCGCGCTACTGGCTTACAAAAATATACGCTTCATAACAAAAAACACCAGCCTAGCGCACTGCATTAATAAGATGGCATCATCGTCTCTCCCAATGCTAAGCCTACTACAGAGGCTAGCATTCCTGTGCCTAAAACACAATGTATGGGTCCGCGCTAGCCACTATGCAGAGGGGGTTAAAGCTGCTGCTAACGCTTTATAACAATTCAATTGGCAGATTTTCACAGAGCTCTTCCACAACGCCCACCCATCGGGCAACAGTTGCCCACCTTCCCTATGGGATCTAGTGGCGAATAGTTGATGCCATTAATCAGAGCGTCAGTTACCCCGTCGACGTGGCAAGCATACGGTAAGGCATGGGAAGAGTGGACACGACTAGTAGCAGGCAGACGGGTTGACCAATGTGAACAAGCCAGATCACAAGTCACCATAGAATTTCTCCACCAGCTAATGATGAGGGGCACATCAGGGGCGTCAGCGCAGCGGTGTCTGACTGGAGTAGCATTTCACTTCCAACTACTGAATTGGGGAGATGTGACAAAGATTCATCATCAGACAATCCATAAAAGGGTGGAAAAGGGGTCAGCCAAGTCAGGAGTGTAGACGTCCCGTCCCGTGTCACTAAAACTGATTTCTCACATCATATCCCTAACACCATTAACATGACACTCACAATTTGAAGCAACACTACTGTCTACTGCATTTGTGATCGCCTTCTTCGGGGCGCTATGCATAAGCGAATTAGTCCCTCAATCCAAAATTACCACCAGTGGAGGCTTATTACTCCAGGACGTAGTCATAGCCAATAATGCAATACGTCTACGGATACACAAATCGAAAACGTTTCCAGCGGGCAGGGGCACTTGGGTACTTCTACAACCCACAAATGGTACACTGAGTTGGGTAACAATAGTAAAAACATATCTAACCATCGGATCACAAAGTCATTTCTTCCTATCACACATTGATGGAACGCCATTATCAAGATACCAGTTCCAAGCTATATTTAATAAATGCATAACATCGGCAGGGAACCACCCCAAAGATTACGGGACACACTCATTCCGCATAGGCGCGGCCACGGAAGCAGCAAGAGCAGAACTGTCAGAAACGGAAGTTCAGAGGATAGGGAAATGGCGATCCACGTGTTTGGCAAGATACATAAGACCGGACTTGTTATCCTAATGTGGTTTGTTTCTTTTACAGGTGACGCTAAGCCAACAGTGTGGGTGATAGGCCACTCGTATGTATATTGGGCAGAAAAAAGGGCGAAAGTCCACCCAGGCGGAAGGAAGTTAGAGTTTCATAACACATATTTCAACTGGAGAGGTATTAGAGGCCTGCTATGGCCACAGGTACTAATGGAGGTAATCAAGGTAGGGAGAGAGGCAAGATGTCCGGTCATCTTAGTTATACAGGCCGGGGGAACCAACCTAGGTCATCGCAAGAGCGCATAACTAATGGCAATAATGAAACTAGACACTGAGCGCTCCAGAGAATTTTTCACAAAACTAGCTATAGTATGGTCAGAGATTGTGCCGATAGCGGTATGGCAAGGTGCGCGAGACATCACGGCCATCGAACGGACAAGGCGGGTAATAAATATTCGAATGGCAAAATTTAGAAGAGACAGAGGCAGTGTAGTGGTACGACACCGACAACTGAAATGAGATAAATCAGGGCTCAGATGGCCCGACGGTGTTCACTTAATGGATATTGGACTGGACATATTCCTGTCAGGACTCCAGGACGGAGAGGAACAGGCGTTAAGAGTGATGGGTGGGGGTCAGAGTCATGCATACAAGTACGCAGGATACTCCGTGGCCTGGAAATAGAAAGGACATGTTGGAGAGTTACACTTGTTGACCAAGTTGCCGGAGTGGAGACCCAGGGCATGCTGCAACAAGCTGAATTATTTTAGAAATAAAATGCCTTTCTAATGGAATGAGTATAAAGAGTTAATAAAGCTGTGACCGATCCTCACCCATCCAGTTGTAAGAGTTACATTATTGTATTGTCAAGGAAAGGGGGGCGGTAGGGGGGCTCAGCGTCTGGGTTTGGTTGGGGGTCCCCACATTCTGCCTATGCTACATGCATTTAAAAATTCTTATTAGATACACAGGCGGTGCAGCTTGCTTCGCAGCTGGGCTACTACGCCCAAAGTATTGCCTAGGCTAGATGCAGTTATAAATCCTACGCTGACTAGCAGACACTGAAGATTTGGAGCAGACCTCTGAGTAAACAGCTCTTCAGACTCAACCATTTGCGTTACCCCAAGCCATAGTGTATGTAGTTTCTCACAGTTAAAAGGGGTGGGGAGCGACCCAACTAACCTTGAATTGACGATGCCAACGTCACGTAAGACACAGCAAGGGGACTCCAAAAAGAGTCTCCATTTTTTCCCAAAATTGTGGCACAGACACCACTTAACCCTAGAACGCATACCTGGGGCCTCGCAGTCCCGCCCTATTAATTGTTTTCTATTTTCTGCAAGATTACTTTAGTTAGCATTTTGAAACTCTAGGTATTCTTCATGTATATAGTTGTTTGTTATTTGAGTTTGAGTTATTCCATGTTATTTGCACACGGGCCTAAAAGGCCCCAGGTATATGAAAGTGTAGATTTTTATGGTCATACGTTCTAGGGTTAAGTGGCATCAATTGCCCCACAGTTGCTTAAAACGGTTGGTGAGGTGATATTACCAAATCCTCAAGCTTTTAGTCTCCCAAGGATAACACAGCGTTAGAAAAGTCCTTGCGAATCCATGATTTGAACGTGAGTCTGTCTACATTCTCAGTGGACAGCCGCGTGCGCTTATCAGTCAGCACACCATCAGCAGCGCTGAACACACGTTCAGAGAGAACACTGGCTGCAGGGTATGACAAGATCTCCAAGGCGTGAGTGGCGAGCTCCGGCCATTTTTCCAGATTAGAATCCCAAAATGAGCAAGGGTCCAGTGACACAGTCATGGCTTCGATGTTCACTTGGAGATACTCCTGCACCATCCTCTCTAGGCATTGACTATGTGTCAGACTTCTTGTCTCCTGTGGCCTTGCAAAGGATGGTCTAAAAAAGTGGTGAAACGATTCCACAAAATTGCTGTTACCAGCAGATACTGTGTTACTGTTACGGTTTGAGTGATGAAGACTCGACAGTCCCACGGTTGGCAAGTTAGAACTGTGAGATTCAATTCGTGCACCACTGGTGTTTTGTGGAAAAGCACATGTAAGATTCTGCAACAGCGTCTGCAGATACTCCTACATGCGTCAATCCCTTTTTATGGCAGGAATTATTTCATCAAATTTACTTTTGTACAGGGGATCTAAGAGTGTGGCAACCCAGTAGTCGGGATTACTTCGAATTCTGTAATCTGAGGGTCATGTTGCATTTAGTGCAGCAAGAAGGCACTCATGTGTCTTGCGCATCCAGGAGGACCAAGTCCTTGTTGTGTTGGTAGCGAGGTAAGAATCATGCTTCCTTCCTCTGCCCTCTCCCCCCAACCTCGCACAACAGAAATGTGATCAAGGTCTCCCTCATCTGATGAGTCTTCCATGCCCATCGCCAGTTCATCCTCCACTTCTTCCTCTGCTCCTGCACTACTTCCTCAACAGTTTGGCTGCTACCATGCGCCCTGGTTAATCCCTCTCCCCCACCCTCCCATGCCTGCCGCCTTGGTGCTGCCAACCGTCTGGACCTTGGAGATGTTATCCCTTCCGCATATGACTCCTCCTCTACTTCCTCCACCTTCTCTTGTCCCACCACCTGACTCTGAATTGTGTTTAACGTGTGCTCTAGCATGTAAATCACCGGAATAGTCATGCTGATAATGGCATCGTCGTCAGCACTAAACATCTTCGTCGCCATTTCAAAACCGTGCAGAAGGGTGTGTGGCGCCCCTGAGGTTTCAGTCGCCACAGAGTTACTGCATCTCACCCAGAGGTGTGGTATCTCACCCTCAGGTAAGGAAGGCGTATGGCTCGGGACCCTAACACCTGCATCCAACACATACCCACAGTGGGGGTAGGGCGAGATTGCTCCTAAGGGAGAGCAAAGTCCAGGTCCCTAGCTGGTGGGAGGGTCCTATGTAGTGGGTGCTTAGGGGAGCAGCTTAGGGGAGCACAAGACAGGGAGAGTATAAATAGGAAGCCATCTTAGAAAGAGCAAGCCAGTCAGAGGAGGAAAAGTGACAGGAGCAGAGGCTCGGCATGAGCTCTGCTCCGGAGGCGGGCCTTGCCTGGGAGGCCCAGGACTGAAGGAGAGAAGAGAGGAGTGGGAGCAGGAAGGCTCCAGGAACCGAAGGGACCCTAGGGCTACGGGCCGTGCAGAAGGCCACCCGTACTCCCGCTGCTACCAGGAGGTAGAGGGGTCAGCCCAGATAAGGGGAAGTGGTCCCTCAACTAGAGGAGAAACAGCAAGGCTCTCCTAGAAACCGGAGGCTGCAGCATTTCATGTACTGCAGGCAAAAGTCCACACCAGTCTCACTAAGAAGGTAGCCACATAGGACCCAGGGGACGGAACACACGTCGCCCGCCAAGGCCCAAGGATACCGGATAGAAGTGTCACTGGGTGTGAGGTGCAGGGAGAAGGCCAGAGAAAGGACACACAGAAGGGGGTCCTGCTAAGTACTCCGGAGCTATCTGGGGGTGGACTGAGCCCCTCACTGAGTACGGACAGCACGACGGGTGAGATTGCTCTGGTACCTGTAATCTGGACTGCAGCAACTGTGAGTAAAGATCTTGGGACTGCATCACACGGACTTTTTGTTCATTACTGACTCCCTGCACTACAACCACAATCATCCACCCACACTGCCCTGAAGCTACACTCTTCCTGTGGTGAGTAATAATACCATTGCTGCAAAACCACCAGCTTCAGAGGACTGTTCCGCAGCGGCGGCCCCTTTGGCCGCACTCCACATGTCGCGTAGTCGGACATTATAAAATCCATATATACAAATTACCGTTGGATTGACCGCCCTGGGTCACGGACTGGGTCACCGCCACAGTGACTACAACCCCCAGCGTCTACCTGCCCGGCTCAGGGTACCCCACGGCCCAGGGGGCGCATCAACATCATAGGTCCCTGATCTGAGACCACTCCTGCAGTGTGATTTGCCCCACCTCTGGATCTCGTTGGCCCAGGCTATAAGTCAGAAAGTATTGCACCAGGACTTGTCGGTGCTGCCACAGTCGCTGCAACATGTGCAGAGTTGAATTCCACCGTGTCGGCACATCGCATTTCAGCGAGGGAACTGGCAGGCCCAACGACTTCTGTAGAGATGTAAGTCGTTGAGCTGCGGGATGCGATCGGCGGAAGTGAGCACACAGCGACCGTGCCCTCTGCAGAAGGCCATCTAGTCCGGGATAGAGGGCTAAAAATTTATGGACAACCAGGTTCAACACGTGAGCCATACAAGGCACGTGTGTGACATTGCCCCGGCGAAGGGCCGCACCTAGGTTTGCAGCATTGTCGCACACGGCCTTCCCTGGTTGCAGGTCCAGTGAAGACAACCATTCATGAAACTGGGTCTCCAGAGCTGACCACAAGTCTTCAGCTGTGTGACTCACATTTCCCAGACATTTCAAAGTAAACACTGATGCCGTTGAGCCCAGCTGCCAGCATAGTAAGGAGGTGTGTAGGATTCCTTTTGCGCAGTTAGAAAGCAGGTGGCATTACCAGACAGGCTTTGGGCGCAGGTGGAGGACCGAGAGGAGGTTGAGGAGGCAGAAGCAGTGGAGGAACTTTGAGATAAAGAGGATTGACACAAAACTCTTGGGGACGGTAAGACTTGGACAGCAGCCCCTTGTCCTGCTGTCACCATAGTTACCCAGTGCCCAGTCAGCGACATGTAACGCCCCTGTCCATGCCTACTCGTCCAAGTGTCTGTGGTGAAATGCACCCTGTCACACACAGAGTTTCTCAAAGAAGCGGTGATGTTGTGTGTGACATGCTGGTGGAGCGCAGACACACCTTTCTTTGAGAAGTAGTGCCGACTGGGCATCTGGTACTGGGGCACTGCGACGAACATAAGGTCTCGAAAATCCACTGTGTCCTCCAGGCGGAAAGGCAGCATTTCTGTAGCCAACAGCTTGCAGATGGTGAAATTCAACCTCTTAGCTTTCTCATGGCTAGGAGGAAATGGTCTTTTACTTTTCCACATCTGAGGGACCGAGGGTTGGCTGTTGTGCTTTTACGGGGTTGAGTAGGGTGTCCCCGGAAAACTGCCGGTCTGTGAGGAAGATGCAGGCGGACATGTTAGGTTGCCTTGATCCAAAGGTGGTGCTCTCGATGTCAGAGAGTGCTCAACACCAGCAGGTGTTTCCACTTCCCAATGAACTGATGACCTGCCAATCACACTGGCTGTTGCAGGTAAAGAGGTGGCAGGTCTGCGTCCAAAAACATGCGTGACTGCTGTCCCCCCAGTCACAGAGGATGAAGAGGCCGTGGATGCACAAGATGGGGCAGACGGTGGTTGGCCCAGCCTGCTAGGCCGCATTGTAGCACAGTGAGCTTCGCACTGCAACTTATGCTTCATATCCATGTGACGGTACATGCATGAAGTACTCAAACTATGGATTTTTTTGCCTCTACTTAGCTTTTGGTGACAAATATTACAGATAACACGAGTTGGGTCATCCTTATCGATCTGAATAAATGCCCAGGCTATGCAAGGCTTAGAGCCCATGCGACCTGAAGAGCCACTACGACTTGTGGTCAGAGGCAGAGTTGTGGTTGAGGATGCAGTTGTTGACGTGCTTCCATTACTCCGTCTGTGTCCAGGAAGGCGCAACCTAGCCTCGTCGTCAATAGCATCTGTGACGCCCCGCTGCGCTTGGTATCACAGATACTAGAAGAGTGTATTGATGGAATCCTCCACAAGAGGCCCCCATAAACAATCACACATCTCCACCTTCCACCTCAGACCAGCAGAGGGAGCCCGTTAGGGATATAAATAGGGAAGGTGGAGCTAGGCAGTTCAGTTCCTCTGAAGAGTTCCTGCAGTAGAGAAGCCTAAGAGAGGTCAGTCTGCAGTGGAGCTCAGTCTAGTCTAGAGAACTCAGTTAATAGTTCAGCAGAGGAGCACAAGGCTCCTGCTAACTAGATTCAGGGAGCCCAGATAGAGCTTAAGGTGTGCCGGCACCATAAGATCGGTGAAGCGCGGTAAGCTGCCGTTAGTGTGTATAGCCTAGTGAGGGCCCGAGTAGGCCGAAGGCGAGTGGTGAGTTAGTACATAAGGGGCAGAGGAGCTTAACCAGCTCACCCCGAAGCATTTACCGGACACCGGATCCGAGCTTGCCGGGATCTCTATGACCCAGTAAGGCATAACCAGAATCCCTGGAGAACTACAAGTCCCAGGATCGCTAAGGTGCTGATACGTAACAGAGCCAGGAGACGCTTAGGCCCCGCATACTGGGAGCATGAACTCCAAGAGAAGGCCCTACCACAAGGTCAGCCAGCGCAGGACAGAGACAAAGTTAGGCCTAGCTCCAGGCAGGTCAGAAACTTACTACGCAGAGGCAAGAAACAGGAGGCCCTACACCCACTCATTGGGGTGGATCCTGATATGCACCCTTCACCCTACAGTGCTCCAGGATGTGCCTGAATTTCCTCCAGTAAAAGGTACTGAAGTGACTACCGTGTCCGTTCCCGTTCTTGCTCTGACCCAGCTGGGTCTTGCCTCTCCTGCATTCCCCCTGCATACGCTGCCCTGAGACCTAGCTCCACCTGTGGGGTGCTATACCATCGAGCTGCCTTAACACGGGCCTCAGTGGACTGCTGCAGCGCTGGTGCTTCTCACCAGATACCACAGGTGGCATCACGAACTCTTATAAAATTAACAATTATCCACCCTTTTAAAGAGTGACCCCAGGGTACGGGCCAGGGAGCCGACCACCGCGACATCCCCAAGGCCAGGCAAAGGCCCGGGTGACCTCATCGACTGGCTGACTGTGGGTTGACAGTAAGTGGGATCTCCAACCTTGTCATCTTCACCCTGTGTGTTATCACACCCGTCGTCCTCAAAGCCAACCTCTTCCTGCCCTGACCGAAAAGTCAAGTTGTCGCTCCAATCAGGTATTTGAGTCTCATCATCGTCTTCATCATTGTCTCCACCAACAGGAGTTACAGTTTGGGAACGAGGGTCTACATTATGCTCAGAACCTTCTTCATCTGGTCCTGGATCCGACTTATAAAGATTCTGGGCATCAGTGCAGATCATTTCCTCATCTGGATTAACAGAAGCTCTGGAGGAGACCTCCATTTCCCAGTCTATAGTATGAGTAAACAGCTCTGCAGACTCAACCATCTGTGTTACCCCATACTCAGACGGGCAGCTGGAGACTTGGGAGCTGTGAGGAAGCAAGTGCGATTGGGGTGACACCTCTGAGGACTGGAGTATTTGTGATGTTGAAATTGAGGTGGAGGAGAGCCCACTTGAAGGAGCACTTGATATCCGCTGAAGCATCTGCTGTTTTTGTGCCTCATCTGGAATTTGTAGCGATGGGCGTGTCCGTAACAAAGGGATCGTATCACATTGTCCACGAAAAGAAGTCGACATGTTAGTTTGGCTGGAAGATGGTCTTTCTTCTGCAGATGTTACTCCCCCCCCCACCGCGGGGGGGCTCGACCCACCAGCGGACAGGCACCAGTTTTGGGAGAGGGGGGCTGGCCGTCAGGGTCCACCGCGGCTCTGGCACAAACCCGGCGACACGGAGGTGGCACGGGCAGGAACGGACTGGCCGTGTCAGCTTCTCACTTTTTGGATTTTAGAAGGGCATGACATGCCTATATCTGTGTCTCCCCCTCCTTTTACTCCTCCACCTCTTTTCTTTTCGCATGACTATATGTACTTGTCACTTTTCCATGTGTTAGTTATGTCTTCTGAGCAGTTTGTCAGCTTTTGGATACCTTTGAAGGTGTTTTATATGTGTTTCTATGTGTTTTTGTTTGCCTGCCATTGGTTTTAACGGTGTTCGAAGGTGTTCGACGAACAGTTCGACGAACAGTTCGGCGAACACAAGGGTGTTCGACGAACTGAACCGAACTTGAACACTACGGGGGTGGTTCAACACTAGTTCAGACAGGAACTGACACAGCAACAAGATACAGGAGCGAGTCTGTGTATACGGCCTCCAGAGAGGTGGACAAACAGGCTAGGAGAGTGTTCAGACAGGAACTGACACTGCAACAAGATACAGGAGCGAGTCTGGGTATACGGCCCCCAGAGATTCGGACAAACAGGCTAGGAGATAGTTCAGACAGGCCTGGGAATACAGCCCCCAGGGTGGCGGACAGGCAAGAACAGAACGGGACCTGGCACATCAGAGGCAAGGAGCCCACTGAAGGTAAGAGTTGCTCAGGCCCCTCCTACAGGGTGGAGGGGGTTTAAATATCCAGTGACTCACAGCAATAGGCTGGAGACGCATACGGGGTGCACCCACAGCAGCTACAAGAATCAGGAAGTAACTGGGCCGCTGCCCTAAGCAGTCAGTCAAGGGACAAGCACACAGCATGATCTGGAGCAGGAATAGCAGACTGGACAACAGGTAAGATTGCGGTCTTGCATAGTGGGAGGTGGTGCACTATGCAAGCACACCGCCAGGGATGTTACAGTACCCCCCCCTTACGCCCCCTATTCTTCAATCCTGCAAGGGACATCTGTAGAGAATTTGGAGGCCAATACTTCTCTTCAAGAGGATTACCTTTTCTGTCCATTAGAGGAAACGAAACTGGTCTCATCATATTGATGACTAGGATGCTTTCTCCCATCGAGCCATCCTCAGCAACAGATGAAGTGGGTGAAGTACCGGGAACAATACACGGAAAAGTCTCTCTCCATTTGTTATCAGGTAGCACCCTGGTGGATTCAGGAGACAACTGGAGGTCCTCCGCCTGGTTGGAGGGATGCAGAGACTCAGTGGGTAATCAGTGCTTCGGAGTACATTTTGCCAAGCTTACTGGATGAAGTGGGCGGCGTACCAGGTACCGGGTGTAGGAAAGTCTCTCTCTGTTTAACAGGTCGCACCCCGGGGAATTCAGGAAACAACTGGAGGTCCTCCGCCTGGTTGGATGGGTGCAGAGACTCGGGGGTAATCACCGCCCTGATGGCCGTAGGACCAGATTTATTAGAGACGGAGGGTCCTTGCTTTAGTACCATCTTCAGACTGGTTTCAGAGATGACTTGTCTGTAAGGCGGGATGGTACCTGAAGCCTGATCATTGGTACAATCGTCTAGACTGTGTGGGGACAACGCCTCCGCTTCTCTTCCTTCGGAGACTTCAGCGCACAGCGAGTCAGCGACTAGCAGATCTGGTGAAGAAGAAGAAGAAACTGCTGACTGTCCTGAAGATGTCCTGTGGGGACTGGACACCCCTTGTACCTTAGCAGTCCCCCAGGATACACCATGCAGAATCTCCAGACCTGAGCGGGCACTAGATCTCTCGGCTCTGGACGACCTGTGGGTAAGCCAGTCAGCACCTGGAATGTGAACTTCTTCATATGTAATGCTCCAATCTGGAGCTTAATTTGTACAGACATCTTTTGACTGTTTCTGAGTAGTGCTTGTCCTTCCGCTGACAATGCCCAAACCAGCTTCTGGAGTTTACGGACTGGAATCAAACACTGACTCTTCAAGGCTTTAAGCCCGAAACTTCCGGTTAATCTGAGGCTTTTACTTGCCACGGAGACAGTCATGGTCATCTGTGGAGAGGAAACACTAAGGCCAAGGGCAGCCTCTCCTACAGGCCTAATGTCTTGGGATTCTCCAACCTTCTCTGGACAAAGGCCGTCAGGGGGTCCCAAACAACCGCAGCGGGACTGCAATCTGATTTTTTGACTGAGTTCCGGCCTCTGCTTCGCCTGACGAACATGGTCAACCTTCATGGATTCAGTGCGGGTAGCTGCTTTTACAGGCTGGGGAACAGGAGGTCTTTGGTAGTGTTGAGCCACCCCCGTAGTGTTCGAGTTCGGTTCGGTTCGTCGAACACCCGTGTATTCGCCGAACTGTTCGTCGAACTGTTCGTCGAACACATTCGAACACCGTTAAAACGAATGGCAGGCAAACAAAAACACATAGAAACACATAGAAAACACCTTCAAAGGTGTCCAAAAGCTGACAAACTGCTCAGAAGACACAACTAACACATGGAAAAGTGACAAGTACATATAGTCATGCGAAAAGAAAAGAGGTGGAGGAGTAAAAGGAGGGGGAGACACAGATATAGGCATGTCATGCCCTTCTAAAATCCAAAAAGTGAGAAGCCGAGACGGCCAGTCCGCTCCTGCCCGTGCCACCTCCGTGTCGCCGGGTTTGTGCCAGAGCCGCGGTGAACCCTGACGGCCAGCCCCCCTCTCCCAATACTGGTGCCTGTCCGCTGGTGGGTCGAGAGAGCCCCCCTGTGGTGGAGGCAGCTCTAAGCTTTTTAATTTAAATTGTCCCTCTAATTTGAATGAATACACTTTAAATCCATTTACAAGGATCTATTGGAGGGCAAGTCTCATGCCAGCAGCCGCGTAATTCCAGCTCCAGTAGCGTCCACTAAAGCTGCTGCAGTTAAAAAGCTTTTATAAGGATCGAGCTCGGCTGTCCACCGCAAGGCATCCTAGTGCCAGTCCCAGCCCCTATGCCTTGGGGTGCCTCCTGATGCTCTTCACTAAGTATCCCGTGGTCCCGAAGCATTTCCTTTGAAAAAATTAAGTGTCCAAACTACAGGTGGTGTAGCTTGCTTAACAGCCGGGATAATCCGCTGACTAGCAGACACTGCTACTAGGCACAAAGTATTTCCTGGGCTAGATGCAGTTAAAAATTTGTGAGTAGATACTCTCGTTGGATGCTGAGAAAGCATTCCATAGAGTCTCCTGGCACGCCATATATGATTCTCTTAAAAAGCTTGGGGTAGGGGTCTAGGGGACCCTTTTATAGCCAAAATCACGGCCCTGTATCACAATACGTCACCTAGGCTGAAGATAAATGGAACTGTAGCACCGAGGGCTCGGTTGCTACAGACGTATTGCACCTCACCCAGAGGTGTGATATCTCACTCTCAGATAAGGATGGAGTGTGGATCAGGACCCGACACCTGCATGCATTACACCACATTGCCGTGGGGCAGGGCGACCAATATGCCCCTGAGATGGGCACGACAGTCCCTGTCCCTGGCTGGAGTGGGGGGAGGGAACACTGAGGAAGGGGAACCCTGCAGTGCAGGAGCAGGGAGGAAGCAGTTCCTGGGTGCATTGAGAAGGGAGTATAAAAGGTGGGCACCATCTTAGTTCAGTGCAGAGAAGTCTGAGCAGAAGTGGCAGGGAGCAGGGGCTCTGCATGAGCTCTGCTCCGGAGGCGGGCCTAGTAACAGAGGCCCAGGCCTGCAAGAGGGAGAAGGAAGGAAGAGGAGCGGAGAAGGCTCCAGGAACGAGGAATGAAGGGATCCCAGGGGTGCGGACGGGCGAGTCGCCACCGCACGCCCGAATCCACCTGCGTGGAGGGGTCAGGCCAAAGGGGGAGACCGGTCCCCGAACTAGTGGAGGCAGGAAACGACCCTCAGCTAGAAACCGGAGGCTCTGACATTTTGTGTGGCGCAGCCTCTTGCTCCACCCGCTAGGAAGGCACCACATAGGGTCAGGGAAACTGGCGCCAAGTTTACCAAGAGGAGGCCCAAGGCAGCCGGACAGAAGTGTTGGTAAGAAAGGCCAGACAAAGGACACACAAAGGGGGTCCTGTGAAGCGCTCCAAAGTTATCTGGGAGTTGTCTGAGCCCCTCACCTGGTGAGCACAGTACGACGTGGGCAGCCGTTACCTGCAGACGTGGTCTGGATAATAAGAACTGTGAGTAAAGGCCCTGAACTGCATCACTGACTCCGTGTCGTTACTGCTGCTGCCCTGCACCATCACCCCCATCCTCCGCATACACTGCCCTGAGGCTATACTCCTCCCGTGGGGAGTTATGCTACGCTCTGCTGCACCCACAACACCAGCCTTAGCGGTCTGCCCTGTAGCGGCGGTTCACTCTGACCGCAATCCACGGGTGGCGTAGTCGGACATTTAAACATCAAAACCACATAAATAGTTCCGCCACTGGTTTGACCGCCCTGAGCCACGGAACCGGATCGCCGCCACGAAGACTACAACCACCAGCATCCACCAAAAAGGGTCCGGCTCCGGGTGTCCCAAGGCCCAGGGGGTGCGTCAGAACATTTTCATCACCTTTCACAATCACCAATGGGACAAGGCAGGGATGTCCTCTGTCCCCTCTCTTATACATCCTAGTGACGGAGCACCTGCTCTCATCAATTCGCCATAACCCCAATATTAGGTGGATTGAGGTGGGAGGCACCGAGTACAAGTGCTCTCTATTTGCTGATGATGTCCTAGTATATATCACTCAATCACATATATCCATCCCTGCTGTTATGGCTGAAATAGATCACTTTGTTACATGGTAAAATTTTAAAATCAATGCAGCGAAGTCTGAGGCCCTCGATGTCTCCCTCCCTAAATCCATATAGGATTCCATCCAGTCCAACTTTCCCTTTGCCTGGCCCTCACAGGGTATCAAATACTTAGGAATTCCTATTCATAGAGACCTCTCCCATCTATGTTATCTTAATTTTGGGCCCTTTATTGAACAATTCCATACAGACCACGGTTGGCAAGTTGGAACTGTGAGATTCACTACGTGCACCACTGGTATTTTGTGGAAAAGCACATGTAAGATTCTGCAACAGTCTCTGCTGATACTCCTGCATGCGTGCATCCCTTTCTATGGCAGGAATAATTTCTGCAAATTTACTTTTGTACCGGGGATCTAACAGTGTGGCAACCCAGTAGTCAGGATTATTTCTAATTCTCACAATTCGAGGGTCATGTTGCAGGTAGTGCAGCAAGAAGGCACTCTTGTGTGTTGCGCATCCAGGAGCACCAAGTCCCTGTTGTGTTGGTGGCGAGGTAACAATCATGCTTCCTTCCTCTGTCCTCTCCCCCCAACCTCGCACAACAGAAATGTGATCAAGGTCTCCCTCATCTGATGAGTCTTCCATCAGTTCGTCCTCCACTTCTTCCTGGGCTCCTGCACCTTCCTCACTAGTTTGGCTGCTACCATGCGACCTGGTAAAATCATCTCCCCCACCCTCACATGCCTGCCGCCCTGGTGCTGCCGACCGTCTGGACCTTGCAGATGTTAGCCCTTCCGCATACAACTCCTCCTCCTCTACTTCCTCCACCTCCTCTTGTGCCACCACCTGACTCCGAATTCTGTTTAACATGTGCTCCAGCATGTAAATCACCGGAATAGTCATGCTGATAATGGCATCGTCAGCACTAAACATCTTCGTCGCCATTTCAAAACTGTGCAGAAGGGTGCATAGGTCCCTGATCTGAGACCACTCCTCCAGCGTGATTTGCCCCACCTCTGAATCTCGTTGGCCCAGGCTATACGTCAGAACGTATTGCACCAGGGCTTGTCGGTGCTGCCACAGTCGCTGCAACATGTGCAGAGTTGAATTCCACCGGGTAGGCACATCGCATTTTAGCCGGTGAAGTGGCAGGCCCAACGACTTCTGTAGAGATGTAAGTCGCTGAGCTGCGGGATGCGAACGGCGGAAGTGAGCACACAGCGACCGTGCCCTCTGCAGAAGGCCATCTAGTCTGGGATAGTGGGCTAAAAATTGCTGGACAACCAGGTTCAACACGTGAGCCATACAAGGCATGTGTGTGACATTGCCCCGGCGAAGGGCCGCACCCAGGTTTGCAGCATTGTCGCACACGGCCTTCCCTGGTTTCAGGTCCAGTTGAGACAACCATTCATGAAATTGGTTCTCCAGAGCTGACCACAACTCCTCAGCTGTGTGACTCACATTTCCCAGACATTTCAATGTAAAAACCGCCTGATGACGTTGAGCCCTACTGCCAGCATAGTAAGGAGGTGTGCAGGATCCCTTCTGCGCAGTTAGAAAGCTTGTGGCATGACCAGACAGGCTTTTGGTGCAGGTGGAAGACCGAGAGGAGGTTGAGGAGGCAGAAGCAGTGGAGGAAAAATGACATAAAGAGGATTGACGCACAACTCGTGGGGACGGCAAGACTTGGACAGCAGCCCCTTGTCCTGCTGTCACCATAGTTACCCAGTGCCCAGTCAGCGACATGTAACGCCCCTGTCCATGCCTACTCGTCCAAGTGTCTGTGGTGAAATGCACCCTGTCACACACAGAGTTTCTCAAAGAAGCGGTGATGTTGTGTGCGACATGCTGGTGGAGCGCAGGCACACCTTTCTTTGAGAAGTAGTGCCGACTGGGCATCTGGTACTGGGGCACTGCGACGGACATAAGGTCTCGAAAATCCTCTGTGTCCACCAGGCGGAAAGGCAGCATTTCTGTAGCCAAGAGCTTGCAGATGGTGAAATTCAACCTCTTAGCTTTCTCATGGCTAGGAGGAAATGGTCTTTTACTTGTCCACATCTGAGGGACCGAGGGCTGGCTATTGTGCTTAGACGGGGTTGATAAGGGTGTCCCCGGCAAACTGCCGGTCTGTGAGGAAGATGCAGGCGGACATGTTAGGTTGCCTTGATCCAAAGGTGGTGCTATCGATGTCGGACAGCGCTCAAGACCAGCTGGTGTTACCACCTCCAAAGAAAATGATGACCTGCCAATCACGCTGGCTGTTGCGGGTAAAGAGGTGGCAGGTCTGCGCCCCAAAACAGGTGTGACTGCTGTCCCCCCAGTCACAGAGGATGAAGAGGCCGCGGATGCACAAGATATGGCAGACGGTGGTTGGCCCGGCCGGCTAGACCGCATTGTAGCACACTGAGCTTCCCACTGCAACTTATGCTTCATGTCCATGTGCCGGTTCATGCATGAAGTACTCAAACTATGTATTTTTTGGCCTCTACTTAGCTTTTGCTGACAAATGTTACAGATAACACGAGTTGGGTCATCTTTATCGATCTGAAAAAATGCCCAGGCTATGCAAGGCTTAGCACCCATGCGACCTGAAGAGCCACCACGACTTGTGGTGAGAGGCAGAGTTGTGTTTGAGGATGCAGTTGTTGACGTGCTTCCAGTACTACGTCTCTGTCCAGGAAGGCGCAACCTGACCTCGTCGTCACTAGCATCTTCCTCCACCTCCTCTGCTGACCTCATCTCTTGGCTGACTGTGGGTTGACAGTAAGTGGGATCTCCGACCTCATCATCATCACCCTGTGCGTTATCACACCCGTCATCCTCAGAGCCAACCTGTTCCTGCCCTGACAAAAAACTAAAGTTGTCGCTCCAATCAGGTATTTGAGTCTTATCATCGTCTTCCTCATTGTCTCCACCAACAGGAGTTACAGTTTGGGAATGAGGGTCTACATTATGGTCAGAACCTTCTGCGTCTGGTCCTGGATCCGACTCATAAAGATTCTGGGCATCAGTGCAGATCATTTCCTCGTCTGGATTCACAGAAGCGCTGGAGTCGACCTCTGATTCCCAGGCTATAGTATGAATAAACAGCTCTGCAGACTCAACCATCTGTTCTACCTCATACTCAGACGGGCAGCTGGAGATTTGGGAGCTGTGAGGAAGCAAGTGCGATTTGGGTGACACCTTTGAGGACTGGAGTATTTGTGATGTTGAAGTTGATGTGGAGGAGAGCCCACTTAAAGAAGCACTTGATATCCGTTGAAGCACCTGCTGTTTTTGTGCCTCATCTGGAATTTGTAGCGATTGGCGTGGCCGTAAGAAAGGGATCTTATCACATTGTCCGCTAAAAGAAGTAGACATTTTAGTTTGGCTGGAAGATGGTCTTTCTTCTGCACCTACCCCACGGACACAACCTTTTTTCCCCTTCCCAACACGCCTATTCCCCTTTCCACCAGCAGCAGGCCTTTTTCCACTCATTTTGGTGGTTAACTAATTCACAACTCTGGAGTTGTTTGCACAAAAAAACAATGGATGGTAACCGAGCAGAGCTGAGTGGCCAAACTGTGGTATTAGGCCAAAACTATTGGCTGGGTTAGATGCAGAAAAAAATTATTTTTAATTTGCAACCTGATGGAGGTCAGTATAGATGGACTAATAGACCAAGTCCCACACACCGCTAGAAGCCCAAATATTTTTTCAGAGCTAGATGCAGAAATTTTTTTTATTCAATTTGCAACCTGATGGAGGTCAGTATAGATGGACTAATAGACCAAGTCCCACACACTGCTAGAAGCCCAAATATTTTTTCAGAGCTAGATGCAGAAAAAAATTATTTTTAATTTGCAACCTGATGGAGGTCAGTATAGATGGACTAATAGACCAAGTCCCACACACCGCTAGAAGCCCAAATATTTTTTCAGAGCTAGATGCAGAAAAAAATTATATTCAATTTGCAACCTGCTGGAGGTCAGTATAGAAGGACTAATAGACCAAGTCCCACACACTGCTATAAGCCCAAATATTTTTTCAGAGCTAAATGAAGAAAAAAATTATTTTTAATTTGCAACCTGATGGAGGTCAGTATAGATGGACTAATAGACCAAGTCCCACACACTGCTAGAAGCCCAAATATTTTTTCAGAGCTAGATGCAGAAAAAAAATATTTTTAATTTGCAACCTGATGGAGGTCAGTATAGATGGACTAATAGACCAAGTCCCACACACCGCTAGAAGCCCAAATATTTTTTCAGAGCTAGATGCAGAAATTTTTTTTATTCAATTTGCAACCTGATGGAGGTCAGTATAGATGGACTAATAGACCAAGTCCCACACACTGCTAGAAGCTCAAATATTTTTTCAGAGCTAGATGCAGAAAAAAAATATTTTTAATTTGCAACCTGATGGAGGTCAGTATAGATGGACTAATAGACCAAGTCCCACACACCGCTAGAAGCCCAAATATTTTTTAAGAGCTAGATGCAGAAAAAAATTATATTCAATTTGCAACCTGCTGGAGGTCAGTATAGAAGGACTAATAGAACAAGTCCCACACACTGCTAGAAGCCCAAATATTTTTTCAGAGCTAAATGAAGAAAAAAATTATTTTTAATTTGCAACCTGATGGAGGTCAGTATAGATGGACTAATAGACCAAGTCCCACACACTGCTAGAAGCCCAAATATTTTTTCAGAGCTAGATGCAGAAAAAAATTATATTCAGTTTGCAACCTGATGGAGGTCAGTATAGATGGACTAATAGAATGATGCTATGCCCAAAAGATTTTACTTCACTAGGTGCAGTAAAAAAATTGGTATTCTATACACAGGTGGTATATCTTGCAACACAGATAGGCTACTCCACTGACTAACACACTCTGCAATAGTCCAAAAAGGATTAGCTTTGCTAGATTCAGCCAAATGCTGTGAAAAAAACTTGCACAGCACTGGCACAGACCTGCCTGGCAAAAACTGATAGGAACTGATGTAACCTAGTCCTGAAAAGGACTCCAATTACAATTAGTCTTTACTCCCACAATCTATCTATTTAAGAGCACAGACCTGCCTGATAAAAGTCGTAGGAAATGCTGTAACCTAGTCCTTAAAAGGACTGCAATCACAACTATTCCCTACTCCCAAGCTATCTGTATATTTGTGCGAAAATTGGCTTGAAATTAACAAGGTATAGCGCACACAGCAACAGCGGTGCCGTCTAACACGCAGCTGCAGCAGTGAGAAAATGGTGGCGACGGGGAAAATGGCTTTTTCTTATAGGGCAAGGACATGTGACATACACTGCCAATCACACATGCCCTTGCTTGTGTGAAAAAAAGCACTTCGCTCCGTGTGTGCACTGCTGATAGGCTGACAGATTGCACCTCCCCACTGCAAATGCGGGAAAGAGAAAAAAAAATGGAGATCTTCATTGTTGCTGCAGAGATCCATCCCCTGCCCCTCCCCCCGCCCCGCTGTACACTCAAACTGCGTATTAACATTAATTTTCATCATTACTGAGAAAAAATCCAGTTATGATTTTGGTGCACGAACAGTTATCGAACATAACCTCGAACAGCCGAATTTTTCTCAAATTGTTCGTGTTCGCCGACCGGCTCGAACACCGCCCAAAACAGCTCGAATTTGAGATTGGCGAACAGTTCGAGTAGAACAACGCTCATCTCTAGTCTTTGGGAGGACAGATCCTGGCGTGATGGTTTGCCTCTACGCCTTGCACATCTTGACTGCCTCTTGAGGTTTGGAAGAGAAGTATTCTGCGGAGCATAGTCATCCTGTGTGGATTCTGGGTGAGCAGCAGTTTCTTCAGGCTGGAGAACTGGTGAGCTACTCACACACATCACCGATTGGGGTTGCTCCGGGTTATTGGGAAGGGAAGCTTTAGCAGAGGCTTCAGGGTTAGGGTCATCGAAGACCATTAGAAAGGCCACCAGGAAGGCCTGCAGGTCAAAGATGATAGGATACCATGCTTCCCATAGGGGGGTGATCCATTTCAAGGCATCACCCTCTAGGTAGGACATCATGAATGCTACTTTAACCCGATCAGTAGGAAAATAGTGAGCATAGAACTTGAAATGCAGCATGCATTGCTCCTCAAATGCACGGCTTCGATTCGGATCCCCACCGTACCGAGGTGGATCCGCAGGAACAAGTGCTGATAGATCCATTTGGGCTGGTGCATAAATCGCCTGGGCCATTGCTAGAGAAAAATTTTTTTCTTGGTGCACGTATTCGCCAGACAAGGATTCAAAATGTCTCTGAGAGCGAAAGGCCGTGGGGCTCAACGGGAACCATGGCCTGACTAAACTGTTATGCACACGCCAGGGCTGACTGGTGTGTGCGTGATTTAGTGATTCCACTGTGCCATGAACCGAAGAGTGCCTGGAGGGGCATAACTAAGTATCTACCCGATCCGACCAAGGTCGCACGACAGCTAACGACACCGTGCACCAGGGAGGAACCGAGCAGAGGGACCAGGTGCTACTCCAGGCCAGACCCCGGACACGACTGTTGACCCACACCGGGGAATACAAGAACAGGCAAGTTAGGCTGGCACACAGACTGGTGGGTATTGGCAGGCACGGCTGGCATGCAGACAGGTGGGCGCTGGCAGGCACGGCTGGTATGCAGACAGGAGGGTACTGACAAGTACGGCTGACGTGCAGACGGGGAGGTACTAGCAGGTTGGAGCACAGGCTGGATAGGGTCCAGTACAGACTGAGATTCAGGAACAGAACCGCAGATGTGGTAGACAAGTAGAGCAGAAATGAACCACTGGAGCGGTGGGCATGGCGGTGCAGAGAGGTACCGCCAGAGCGGTGAGCAAGCAGAGCAGGGAGAAACCGCCGGAGTGCTGAGCAAGGCAGAGCAGGCAGGAACCACCGGAGCGGTGAGCAAGGCAGAGCAGGCAGGAATCGCCGGAGCGGTGAGCAAGGCAGAGCAGGCAGGAACCGCTGGAGCGGTGAGCAAGGCAGAGCAGGCAGGAATCGCCAGAGCGGTGAGCAAGGCAGAGCAGGCAGGAACTGCCGGAGCGGTGAGCAAGGCAGCGCTGGCAGGAACCGCCGGAGCGGTGAGCAAGGCAGAGCAGGCAGGAACCGCCGGAGCAGTGAGCAAGGCAGAGCAGGCAGGAACCGCCGGAGCGGTGAGCAAGGCAGAGCAGGCAGGAACCGCCGGAGCGGTGAGCAAGGCAGAGCAGGCAGGAACCGCTGGAGCAGTGAGCAAGGCAGAGCAGGCAGGAACCGCCGGAGAGGTGATACGGGAGAGCAGGCAGGAACCGCTGGAGCGGTGAGCAAAGCAGAGCAGGCAGGAACCGCCGAAGCGGTGAGCAAGGCAGAGCAGGCAGGAACCGCCGGAGCGGTGAGCAAGACAGAGCAGGCAGGAACCGCTGGAGCAGTGAGCAAGGCAGAGCAGGCAGGAACCGCCGGAGCGGTGAGCAAGGCAGAGCAGAGAGGAACTGCCGGAGAGGTGAGCAAGGCAGAGCAGAGAGGAACCGCCGGAGCGGTGAGCAAGGCAGAGCAGAGAGGAACCGCCGAAGCGGTGAGCAAGGCAGAGCAGGAAGGAACCGCCGGAGCAGTGAGCAAGGCAGAGCGGGCAAGAACCGCTGGATCGGTGAGCAAGGCAGAGCGGGCAGGAACCGCCGAAGTGGCGAGCAAGGCAGAGCAGGCAGGGACCGCCGGAGCGGTGAGCAAGGCAGAGCAGGCAGGAACCACCGGAGCGGTGAGCAAGGCAGAGCAGGCAGGAACCGCCGGAGAGGTGAGCAAGGCAGAGCAGGCAGGAACCACCGGAGAGGTGAGCAAGGCAGAGCGGGCAGGAACCGCCGAAGTGGCGAGCAAGGCAGAGCAGGCAGGGACCGCCGGAGCGGTGAGCAAGGCAGAGCAGGCAGGAACCGCCGGAGAGGTGAGCAAGGCAGAGCAGGCAGGAACCTCCGGAGCGGTGAGCAAGGCAGAGCGGGCAGGAACTACCGGAGTGGTGAGCAAGGCAGAGAGGACAGGGCTCTGTTCTCACTGAACAGACTGGAAGCGACAAGCAGAACCAGATACACACCAGGTACTTGCAATGAAGTAGCGAGTCGACTCTAAACTCACAACAGAAATACAGAGACATAGAGTAGGAGTTAGGTGCCGGTTCAGGGACAGCAGGAAAAGGGAAGGTGCGGACACAGAGACAAACAGGCTAGGAGAGTGTTCAGACAGGAACTGACACTGCAACAAGATACAGGAGCGAGTCTGGGTATACGGCCCCCAGAGAGGCGGACAAACAGGCTAGGAGAGTGTTCAGACAGGAACTGACACTGCAACAAGATTCAGGAGTGAGTCTGGGTATACGGCCCCCAGAGAGGCGGACAAACAGGCTAGGAGATAGTTCAGACAGGCCTGGGAATACAGCCCCCTGGTTGGCGGACAGGCAAGAACAGAACGGGACCTGGCACATCAGAGGCAAGGAGCCCACTGAAGGTAAGAGTTGCTCAGGCCCCTCCTACAGGGTGGAGGGGGTTTAAATATCCAGTGACTCACAGCAATAGGCTGGAGATGCATAAGGGGTGCGCCCACTGCAGCTACAAGAATCAGGAAGTAACCGGGCCGCTGCCCTAAGCAGTCAGTTAAGGGACAAGCACACAGCATGAACTGGAGCAGGAATAGCAAACTGGATAGACAGGTAAGATTGCGGTCTTGCATAGTGGGAGGTGGTGCACTATGCAATCACACCGCCAGGGATGTTACAATGGCTAATGTTTAGGGACACGTGCTTGTGTAATGCGTGGACAGCACACAGGGAGAAATAGTGGCGGCTGTGGATCGAGAGCAAACAGTCGCGAAATGTGGGAATTTAGTAGTGTGCCCTGTGGGGTGCTGGCTGCGTATTTGCGCTTGCATTCCAAGGACTGGGCTATAGACAACTGAACGCTGCGCTGGGACAAGGGAGTGGACGTGCTTCCTGATGCTGCTACTTGAGAGTGTGCAATGACAGGTGCAGGGCAGGAGGCATTTTTGCATGGACCATGGACAGAAGATTGGCTTGAATGAACAATGGCAGGAGAAGCATTGGTGCCAACCGCAGACACTGTTCCTGAACCCTGGGGTTCGGCCAACAAAGTCTGGTGCTTTGCTGCCATGTGCCTGATCATGCTGCTGGTGGTCAGGCTGGTAGTTTTGCCACCCCTGCTGATGCTGACCTGGCAGGTGGTGCAAATGGCAGCTTCCTTTGTGTTGCTGTTACTGGGAACGGTTACCTCCCTTCTGTCTGCTGCCACCACACTGCTTCTCCCTGCCTGTGGGGTGCTCTGCCTCTCTCCCCCTGTGTGCTGCTGTCCTTGCTCTGCATGTCCTCCTTCCAGGTTTTGTCAGTTACTATATCATCCACCTCCTCATCTACCACTTCCACACTCTGGTCCTCCTCCTGACTTTCTGGCAATTGTGTCTCATCATTTTCCACCTCTTGTGACACTTTCCCACCTTCACCTTCGTGTGACCGTGGCTGCTCAAATATTTGGGCATCGTTACATGCGATCTCCTCTTGCCCCGCTTCAAGTGGACCGGGCGAGAGGCCCGAATCTATAAATGGAAAAGTGAATAGCTCTTCAGAGTGTTCAAGTGTGGGAAAAGTTGTCTCTGGGCACTCGGCATGGTGGGAGGAAGGAGGTTCAGGCTGAGGAATATGCGGTCCAGACTCATGGCAACTGAGACTTGACCGTGTGGAAGACAGGGTGGTGGTGGTGGTGATGGCTAAGTGACTGAAAGTATTATCTGCTATCCAACCAATATCTTTTTCACACTGTTCTGTGTTCAATAGTGGTGTTCTACGGTCTCCTATTAATTGGGACAGGAAGGTCGAGCGAGAAAATGTGGGTGTTTGTTGTGGCACAATTTCAGCTTGCCCATGGCCTCGGCCTCTGCATGCACCATCACCATCACGTCCAGTTCTTCGTCCCTTGCCAAGTGCCTTGACCATTTTAAATGGAGGACAATATCTTCCACGCTCACTGCAAATGGCTGAATTTGGAGCAAACTTATATGTAATTCGTGTTACAGACAAAGCACAGTTTTAAATAGCTGGCCTGTAGGTAACTATTTTGAACATCAAACTGGTGTCAATAGCTTCACTGACACAATGAAACTAATTTTTAATGGAGGCCAGAAATTGCAGTATCTTCTAAAAACGTATATGTGATCCGTGTGACGGAGAAAACACAGTTTTAAATACCTGGCCTGTAAGCAACTATTTTTAACAGCAAGCTGGTGTCAATAGCTTTACTGACCCACTGAAACAAATTTTTAATGGAGGCCAGAAACGGCAGTATTTTCTGAAAACGTATATGTGATCCGTGCGACGGAGAAAGCACAGTTTTAAATACCCGGCCTGTAGATAACAATTTTGAACTTCAATCTGGTGTCAATAGCTTCACTGACACACTGAAACACATTTTTAATGGAGGCCAGAAATGGCAGCATTTTCTGAAAATGCATATGTGATCCGTGTGACGGAGAACACACAGTTTGAAATATCTGGCCTGTAAGCAACTATTTTGAACAGCAAACTGGTGTCAATAGTTTCACTGACACACTGAAACAAATTTTTAATGGAGGCCAGAAACGGCAGTATTTTCTGAAAACGTATATGTCATCCGTGTGGTGATGAAAACACAGTTTTAAATACCTGGCCTGTAGGTAATTATTTTGAACAGCAAACTGGTGTCAATAGCTTCACTGACACACTGAAACATATTTTTAATGGAGGCCAGAAATGGCAGTATTTTCAGTGCAATTATATGTGATCCGTGTGATGGACAAACCACAATTTTAAATAGCTGGACTTTTAGCACTGTAATATGGAAAGGACCTGGCTGTATTCTGCAGTGCCAACAAGCAAATGGCGCAGAAAAATGGTGTTCTCTGGATTGCTTTTTAAGCAAATAATGAGGATTAAAAACCCCAGTCTGCTATATACACTGCCTGTCTGCCTATATATACTGCCTGCCTGATATCTCTGCAGATGGATTAGTCCTCAGAAGGACTGTTTGTTTAGATGGATATGTGTCTCTAATATAGTTTGGTACACCAACACTAACGAGAAACAAGCAAATCTCTCCCTAGCTCAGCTGCACCTGTCCCTACACTGTCTGATTTCGGAGTGACTGTGACAAGGCGCCAAGTCTGATATAGACCTGATGACGCTGTGCGGCCAGCCAATCACTGTAATGCCACAACCAACATGGCTGCGGCATTACAGTGAGTGGCAGACGATCCCTGCATGTTCCATGGCTCTGTAAAGGGCGCCAAACATGCAGGAAGGGGAGCCAAGCTCCCACCGAGCAACGCCGGAAATACTCGGCGAGCGCCGAGCATCTCCAGCAGTGAGATGCTCGGGCGAGCACAGAGCAGTAGCGAGCATGCTTGCTCATCACTAATTGCAATATCTATCTTTTTTTTGTCAGCAATAATGACCTCTTTTAGAGCTTGGATGCGGGGTGGAAAGTAATGCTTAGCTTGTCTCTTCAGAATTCCCCTTACACTTGCTGGCTGCTTTGCCTTCAATCCGCTGTCCAATTCATCCCAAACTATGAGCAGGTATGTCCAAGCTTTTGACCTGTACTGTGTGTGCATGCTTCACTGTAGGCACAATGCATTTAGAAAAAAACTGCATATCTATCAAGGCACAGAGTGATCTAACCTTTTGATATAAAGCAGTACATCTGTGAATTCATGATACTATCAATGAATTGTAGTTCCTCGATACACTCATGCAGCCCCACATAAGGACACTGCCACCTCCATGTTTCACTGTAGGCACCATGCATTTTTCTAAATTAATTTTTCTGAATCCACAGTGAAACATTGTGGTGGCAGTTAGAGTTGAGCCACCCCCGTAGGGTTCGAGTTCGGTTTGGTTCGTCGAACACCCGTATGTTCGCCGAACTGTTCGTCGAACTGTTCATCAAACACCTTTGAACACCGTTAAAACCAATGGCAGGCAAACAAAAACAAATAGAAACACATAGAAAACACCTTCAAAGGTGTCCAAAACCTGACAAACTGCTCTGAAGACACAACTAACACATGGAAAAGTGACAAGTACATATAGTCATACGAAAAGAAAAGAGGTGGAGGAGTAAAAGGAAGGGGAGACACAGATATAGGCATGTCATGCCCTTCTAAAATCAAGAAAGGCTGGAGTAAAAATCTAAAATCAGCCTACCAACACCCAGACGTTGTGACAAGAAAATTAAAAAAAGAAATATCTTTAGGTAGAATGGCGGTTCCATTCAGAACACTTTCCTTACAAGTCGCAGTGGCATCCCCGTTGTGAGTTGTGCCAAAAATGGAACCCAATGCATTCGGACTGATCCACCATTTGTCATATCCAAGGGGCAGGTCAGTAAATGACAACATCGATACTGAACCAAGTACAGTAGTATATACTGTACATCCTTTGACAAGGCAATCAGGCGGATCAAGAAGTTGAGAAGGGTCACCCTAATGGCCAAAACAGACATTGATGCGGCGTTCTGGTTACTTACTACCTGTGCCTCCGAATAGTGTCCACCTATTGGGCTGCTTCTGGGAAGGAGCATACTATATAGATCGCTGTTTTCCCATGGGGTGGTCCAGATCCTGCTCACTATTTAAGGCATTTAGTTGCTTCCTCGAATGGGTTGTAATGGACGTTTCTAAGGGGGCACATATTATCCATTACCTCGACAACTTCTTATGCCTGGGCCCAAAAGATTCACCACAGTGTGAATACACGCGGTAGTCCACCTGTGAGAAGGAGAGAGCTGGAGTGAGAGCGGACACCACAGATTCGAGGGGTTAGATGGAGAACGGAAGAAGGAAAGAGGGCGAGGGAGGTAAGGGAGTACAGTGGAAGGCCGACCTGAGCTCCCCCACGTTCCTGCTGGGCGGGGAACAGCCCTGGGAAGAAAAGCCGCTTGCGCATCCCTTTGAGGTTATGGGCACGAGCGGGCAGAGGGACTACGCTGGAGTGCGAAGCTGACACGGCCAGTCCATTCCTGCCCGTGCGACCTCTGTGTCGCCGGGTTTGTGCCAGAGCTGCGGTGGACCCTGACGGCCAGCCCCCCTCTCCCAATACTGGTGCCTGTCCGCTGGTGGGTCGAGCCCCCCCGCGGTGGGGGGGAGTAACATCTGCAGAAGAAACACCATCTTCCAGCCAAACTAAGATGTCGGCTTCTTTTCGTGAAAAATGTGATACGATCCCTTTCTTACGGACACGCCCATCGCTACAAATTCCAGATGAGGCACAAAAACAGCAGGTGCTTCAACGGATATCAAGTGCTCCTTTAAGTGGGCTCTCCTCCACCTAAACTTCAACATCACAAATACTCCAGTCCTCAGAGGTGTCACCCCAATCGCATTTGCTTCCTCACAGCTCCCAAGTCTCCAGCTGCCCGTCTGAGTATGGGGTACCACAGATGGTTGAGTCAGCACAGCTGTTTACTCATACTATAGCCTGGGAAACGGAGGTCTACTCCAGAGCTTCTGTTAATCCAGACGAGGAAATGATCTGCACTGATGCCCAGAATCTTTATGAGTCGGATCCAGGACCAGATGAAGAAAGTTCTGAGTGTAATGTAGACCCTCGTTCCCAAACTGTAACTCCTGTTGGTGGAGACAATGATGAAGACGATGATGAAACTTAAATACCTGATTGGAGCGACAACTTGACTTTTCGGTCAGGGCAGGAAGAGGTTGGCTCTGAGGATGACGGGTGTGAGAACACACAGGGTGATGATGACGAGGTTGGAGACCCACTTACTGTCAACCAACAGTCAGCCAGTCGATGAGGTCAGCAGAGGAGGTGGAGGAGGATGTGACTAGCCCAGGGGATGGGGATGACTCGGTACCCGGGCCTTTGCCTGGCCTTTGGGATGTCGCGGTGGTCGGCTCCCGGGCCCATACCCTGGGGTCACTCTTTAAAAGGGTGGATAATTGTTAATTTTATAAGAGTTCGTGACGCCACCTGTGGTATTTGGTGAGAAGCACCAGCGCTGCAGCAGTCCACTGCGGCCGGTGATTAGGCAGCTCGATGGTATAGCTCTCCACAGGTGGAGCTAGGCCTCAGAAAAGCGTATGTAAGGGGGATGCAGGACAGGCGAAACCCAGCTGGGTCAGAGCAAGAATGGGAACGGACACGGTAGTCACTTCAATACCTTTTACTGGTGGAAATTCAGGCACATCTCGGAGCACTGTAGGGTGAAGGGTGCATATCAGGATCCTCCCCAATGAGCGGGTGTAGGGCTTCCTGTTTCTTGCCTCTGCGTAGTAAGGTTCTGACCTGCCTGGAGCTAGGCCTAACTTTGTCTCTGTCCTGCGCTGGCTGACCTTGTGGTAGGGCCTTGTCTTGGAGTTCATGCTCCCAGTATGCGGGGCCTAAGCGTCTCCTGGCTCTGTTACGTATCCGCACCTTAGCGATATTGGGACTTGTAGTTCTCCAGGGATTGCGGTTATGCCTTATTGGGTCACAGAGATCCCGGTAAGAACCGGATCCGGTGTCCAGTAAATTCTTCGGGGTGAGCTGGTTAAGCTCCTCTGCCCCCTATGTACTAACTCTCCACTCGCCTTTGGCCTACTCGGGCCATCACTAGGCTATACACACTAACGGCAGCTTGCCGCGCTTCACCGATCTTATGGTGCCGGCACACCTTAAGCTCTAACTGGGCTCCCTGAATCTAGCTAGCAGGAGCCTCGTGCTCCACTGCTGAACTATTAACTGAGTTCTCTAGACTAGACTGAGCTCCACTGCAGACTGACCTCTCTCAGGCTTCTCTACTGCAGGAACTCTTCAGAGGAACTGAACTGCCTAGCTCCACCTTCCCTATTTATATCCCTAATGGGCTCCCTTTGCTGGTCTGAGGTGGAAGGTGGAGATGTGTGAATGTTTATGGGGGCCTCTTGTGGAGGATTCCATCAATGCACTCTTCTAGGATCTGTGATACCAAGCGCAGCTGGGCGTCACAGATGCTATTGACAACGAGGTTAGGTTGTGCCTTCCTGGACAGAGACGGAGTACTGGAAGCACGTCAACAACTACATCCTCAACCACAACCCTGCCTCTGAGTCGTGGTGGCTCTTCAGGTCGCATGGGCTCTAAGCTTTGCATAGCCTGGGCATTTTTTCAGATCGATAAGGATGACCCAACTCGTGTTATCTGTAATATTTGTCACCAAAAGCTAAGTAGAGGCCAAAAAATCCATAGTTTGAGTACTTCATGCATGAACCGTCACATGGATATGAAGCATAAGTTGCTGTGGGAAGCTCACTGTGCTACAATGCGGCCTAACGGGCCGGGCCAACCACCGTCTGCCATATCTTGTGCATCCGCGGCCTCTTCATCCTCTGTGACTGGGGGGACAGCAGTCACACATGTTTTTGGACGCAGACCTGCCACCTTTTTACCCGCAACAGTCAGTGTGATTGGCAGGTCATCATTTCATTTGGAAGTGGAAACACCAGCTGGTGTTGAGCGCTCTCCGACCTCGAAAGCACCATCTTTGGATCAAGGCAACCTAACTTTTCCGCCTGCATCTTCCTCACAGACCGGCAGTTTGCCTAGGACACCCTACTCAACCCCATCTAAGCACAACAGCCAGCCCTCGGTCCCTCAGATGTGGACAAGTAAAAGACCATTTCCCCTTAGCCATGACAAAGCTAAGAGGTTGAATTTCACCATCTGCGAGCTGTTGGCTACAGAAATGCTGCCTTTCCGCCTGGTGGACACAGAAGATTTTCAAGACGTTATGTCCGTCGCAGTGCCCCAGTACCAGATGCCCAGTCGGCACTACTTCTCAAAGAAAGGTGTGCCCGCGCTACACCAGCATGTCGCACACAACATCACCGCTTCTTTGAGAAACTCTGTGTGTGACAGGGTGCATTTCACCACAGACACTTGGACGAGTAGGCATGGACAGGGGCGTTACATGTCGCTGACTGGGCACTGGGTAACTATGGTGACAGCAGGACAAGGGGCTGCTGTCCATGTCTTGCCGTCCCACCGAGTTGTGCATCAATCCTCTTTATCTAGAAGTTCCTCCACTGTTTCTGCCTCCTCAACCTCGTCTCGGTCCTCCACCTGCACCCAAAGCCTGTCTGGTAATGCCACCCGCTTTCTAACTGCACAGAAGGAATCCTGCACACCTCCTTACTATGCTGGCAGCAGGGCTCAATGGCATCAGGCGGTGTTTACTTTGAAATGTCTGGGAAATGTGAGTCACACAGCTGAGGAGTTGTGGTCAGCTCTGGATACACAGTTCATGAATGATTGTCTCCACTGGACCTGCAACCAGGGAAGGCCGTGTGCGACAATGCTGCAAACCTAGGTGCGGCCCTTCGCCGGGGCAATGTCACACACGTGCCTTGTATGGCTCACGTGTTGAACCTGGTTGTTCAGCAATTTTTAGCCCACTATCTCAGACTAGATGGCCTTCTGCAGAGGGCACGGTCGCTGTGTGCTCACTTCCGCTGTTCGCATCCTGCAGCTCAACGACTTACATCTCCACAGAAGTCGTTGGGCCTGCCAGTTCACCAGCTGAAATGCGATGTGCCGACACGGTGGAATTCAACTCTGCACATGTTGCAGCGACTGTGGCAGCACCGACATGCCCTGGTGCAATACATTCTGATGTATAGCCTGGGCCAACGAGATCCAGAGGTGGGGCAAATCACACTGCAGGAGTGGTCTCAGATCAGGGACCTATGAAGTTGACGCTCCCCCTGGGCCGTGGGGTACCCGGAGCCGGGCCGGTAGACGCTGGGGGTTGTAGTCACTGTGGCAGTGACCCGGTCCGTGACCCAGGGCGGTCAATCCAAGGTTAATTTGAATATATGGGTTTTATAATGTCCGACTATGCCACCTGTGGAGTGCAGCCAAAGCTGGTGGTTTTGCAGCAATGGTATTATTACTCCCCACAGGAAGAGTGTAGCTTCAGGGCAGTGTGGGTGGATGATGGTGGTTGTAGTGCAGGGAGTCAGTAATGAACACATAGTCCGTGTGATGCAGTCCCAGGATCTTTACTCACAGTTTTTGCAGTCCAGATTACAGGTACCAGAGCAATCTCCCCCGTCGTGCTGTGAGTACTCAGTGAGGGGCTCAGTCCATCCCCAGATAGCTCCGGAGTACTTAGCAGAACCCCCTTCTGTGTGTTCTTTCTCTGGCCTTCTCCCTGCACCTCAAACCCAATGACACTTCTAACCGGTATCCTCGGGCCTTGGCGGGCGACGTGTGTTCCGTCCCCTGGGTCCTATGTGGCTACCTTCTTAGTGAGACTTGTGTGGACTTTGGCCTGCAGTACATGAAATGCTGCAGCCTCCGGTTTCTAGTTGAGCCTTGCTGTTTCTCCGCTAGTTGAGGGAACGGTTCCCCTTAACTGGCCAGACCCCTCTACCTCCTGGTAGCAGCGGGAGTATGGGTGGCCTTCTGCACGACCCGTGGCCCTAGGGTCCCTTCGGTTCCTGGAGCCTTCCTGCTCCCACTCCTCTCTTCTCTCCTTCAGTCCTGGGCCTCCCAGGCTAGTCCCGCCTCCGGAGCAGAGCTCATGCAGAGCCTCTGCTCCTGTCACTTCTCCTCCTCTGACTGGCTTTCTCTTTCTAAGATGGCTTCCTATTTATACTCTCCCTGTCATGTGCTCCCCTAAGCTGATTTCTCCACCCACACCCACTACATAGGACCCTCCCGCCAGCTAGGGACCTGGGACTGTGCTGTCCCTTAGGAGCAATCTCGCCCTAACCCCACTGCGGGTATGTGTTGGATGCTGGTGTTAGGGTCCCGAGCCATACTCCTTCCTTAAATGAGGGTGAGATACCACACCTCTGGGTGAGATGCAGTACCTCTGTGGCGACTGAACCCTCAGGGGCGCCACACACCCTTCTGCACAGTTTTGAAATGGCGACGAAGATGTTTAGTGCTGACGACGATGCCATTATCAGCATGACTATTCCGGTGATTTACATGCTGGAGCACACGTTAAACAGAATTCAGAGTCAGGTGGTGGGACAAGAGGAGGTGGAGGAAGTAGAGGAGGAGTCGTATGCGGAAGGGATAACATCTCCAAGGTCCAGACGGTCGGCAGCACCAAGGCGGCAGGCATGGGAGGGTGGGGGAGAGGGATTAACCAGGGCGCATGGTAGCAGCCAAACTGTTGAGGAAGGTGCAGGAGACGAGGAAGAAGTGGAGGACAAACTGGTGATGGGCATGTAAGACTCATCAGATGAGGGAGACCTTGATCACATTTCTGTTGTGTGAGGTTGGGGGGAGAGGGCAGAGGAAGAAAGCATGATTCTTACCTAGCTACCAACACAACAAGGACTTGGTCCTCCTGGATGCGCAAGACACATGAGTGCCTTCTTTCTGCACTACCTGCAACATGACCCTTGGATTGTCAGAATTCGAAGTAATCCTGACTACTGGGTTGCCACACTCTTAGATCCCCGGTACAAAAGTAAATTTGCCAAAATAATTCCTGCCATAGAAAGGGATTGACGCATGCAGGAGTATCAGCAGAGGCTGTTGCAGAATCTTACATGTGCTTTTCCACAAAACACCAGAGGTGCACGTAGTGAATCTCACAGATCTAACTTGCAAACCATGGGACTGTCGAGTCTTCATCATTCAAACCGTAACAGTAACACAGTATCTGCTGGTAACAGCAATTTTGTGGAATCCTTTCACCACTTTTTTAGACCATCCTTTGCAAGGCCACTGGAGACAAGAAGTCTGACACATAGTCAACGCCTAGAGAGGATGATACAGGAGTTTCTCCAAGTGAACATCGAAGCCATGACTGTGTCACTGGACCCTTGCTCATTTTGGGATTCCAATCTGGAAAAATGTCCTTAGCTCGCCACTCACGCCTTGGAGATCTTGTCATGCCCTGCAGCCAGCGTTCTCTCTAATGTGTGTTCAGCGCTGCTGGTGGTGTGCTGACAGATAAGCGTACGCGGCTGTCCACTGAGAATGTAGACAGACTCACGTTCATAGTGATGAACAAATCATGAACCTGCAAGGACTTTTCTACCCCTGTGTCATCCTGGGGAGACTAAAAGCTTGAGGATTTGGAAAAAAATCACCTCACCAACCGTTTTAAGCAACTCTAGGTCAATTGATGCCATTTAAATGGTGTCTGTGCCACAATTTTTGGAAAAAATGGAGACCCTTTTTGGAGTCCCCTTGCTGTGTTTTACGTGACGTTGGCATCATCAATTCCAGGTGGGTTGGGTCGCCCCCCCCCCCTTTTTAACTGTAAGAAACTACATACACTATGTCTTGGGGTAACACAGATGGTTGAGTCTGAAGAGCTATTTACTCAGAGGTCTGCTCCAAAGCTTCAGTGTATGCTAGTCAGCGTAGAATTTTTAACTGCATCTAGTCTAGGCAATACTTTGGGCGTAGTAGCCCAGCTGTGAAGCAAGCTGCACCGCTTGTGTATCTAATAAAAAATTTTAAATGCATCTAGCCTAGGCAGACTGTGGGGACCCCCAACCAAACCCAGACGCTCAGCCCCCCTACAGCCCCCCTTTCCTTGACAATACAATAATGTAACTCTTACAACTGGATGGGTGAGGATCGGTCACAGCTTTATTAACTCTTTATACTCATTCCATTAGAAAGGCATTTTATTTCTAAAATAATTCAGCTTGTTGCAGCATGCCCTGGGTCTCAACACCGGCAACTTGGTCAACAAGTGTAACTCTCCAACATGTCCTTTCTATTTCCAGGCCACGGAGGATCCTGCGTACTTGTATGCAGGACTCTGACCCCCATCCATCACTCTTAATGCTTGTTCCTCTCCGTCCTGGAGTCCTGACAGGAATATGTCCAGTCCAATATTCATTAAGTGAACACCGTCGGGCCGTATGAGGCCTGCTTTATCTCCTTCCAGTTGTCGGTGTTGTTTCACTACATCGCCTCTGTCTCTTCTAAATTTTGCCATCTGAATATTCATTACCCGCCTTGTCCGTTCGATGGCTGTGATGTCTTGCGCACCTTGCCATACCGCTATCGGCACAATCTCTGACCATACTATAGTTAGTTTTGTGAAAAATTCTCTGAAGCGCTCAGTGTCTAGTTTCATTATTGCCATTAGTTATGCGCTCTTGTGATGACCTAGGTCGTTTCCCCCGGCCTGTATAACTAAGATGACCGGACCTCTTGCCTCTCTCCCTACCTTGATTACCTCCATTAGTACCTGTGGCCATAGCAGGCCTCTAATACCTCTCCAGTTGAAATATGTGTTATGAAACTCTAATTTACTCCCGCCTGGGCGGACTTTCACCCTTTTTTCTGCCCAATATATATACGAGTGGCCTATCGCCCACACTGTTGGCTTAGCGTCACCTGTAAAAGAAACAAACCACATTAGGATAACAAGTCCGGTCTTATGTATATCGCCAAACACGTGGATCGCCATCTCCCTATCCTCTGAACTTCCATTTCTGACAGTCCTGCTCTTGCTGCTTCCGTGGCTGCGCCTATGCGGAATGAGTGTGTCCCATAATCTTTGGGGTGGTTCCCTGCCGATGTTATGCATTTATTAAATATAGCTTGGAACTGGTATCTTGATAATGGCATTCCATCAATGTGTGATAGGAAGAAATTACTTTGTGATCTGATGGTTATATATGTTTTTACTATTGTTACCCGACTCAGTGTACCGTTTGTGGGTTGTAGAAGTACCCAAGTGCCCGTGCCCGCTGGAACCATTTTTGATTGGCGTATGCGTAGACGTATTGCATTATTGGCTATGACTACGTCCTGGTGTAATAAGCCTCCACTGGTGGTAATTTTGGATTGAGGGACTATTTCGCTTATGCATAGCGCCCCGAAGAAGGTGATCGCAAATGCAGTAGACAGTAGTGTTGCTTCAAATTGTGAGTGTCATGTTGATGGTGTTAGGGATATGATGTGAGAAATCAGTTTTAGTGACTCAGGACGGGACGTCTACACTCCTGACTTGACTGACCCCTTTTCCACCCTTTTATGGATTGTCTGATGATGAATCTCATTGTCACATGTCCCCAATTCAGAAGTTGGAAGTGAAATGCTTCTCCGGTCAGAAACCGTTGCGCTGACACCCCTGATGTGCCCCTCATCATTAGCTGGTGGAGAAATTCTATTGTGACTTATAATCTGGCTTGTTCACATTGGTCAACCCGTCTGCCTGCTACTAGTCGTGTCCACTCTTCCCATGCCTTACCGTATGCTTGCCACGTCGACGGGGCAACTGACGCTCTGATTAATGGCATCAACTATTCGCCACTAGATCACATAGGGAGGGTGGGCAACTGTTGCCCGATGGGTGGGCGTTGGGGAGGAGCTCTGTGAAAATCTGCCAATTGAATTGTGATTAAGCGTTAGCAGCAGCTTTAGACCCCTCAGCATCGTGGCTAGAGCGGACCAATACATTGTGTTTTAGGCACAGGAATGCTAGCCGGCGTAGTAGGCCTAGCCCTGGGAGAGACGATGATGCCATCTTATTAATGCAGTGCGCTAGGCTGGTGTTTTTTGTTATGAAGCGTATATTTTTGTTAGCCAGGCGCGTGCCCCATATTTCTATTGCTACCACTATTGGGAAGAAAAATTATTTTCCGGGCTAGATGCAGTTAAAAATTATTAGTAATTTGAAAGCTGGTGGAGCTTAGTATAGATGGCCTAATAGAAGGAGTACCACACAATGCTAATATGCCCAAAATTATTATCCAGGAAAGACGCAGCTAAAATTTATTAGTAATTTGAAAGCAGGTGGAGCTTCGTATAGATGGCCTAATAGATGAGTACCACACACTGCTAATATGCCCAAAAATTATTTTACAGGCATGATGCAGCTAAAAATTGTTATTAATTTCAAAGATGGTGGAGCTTGGTATAGATGGCCTAATACAATGAGTACCACACACTACTACTAGGCCCAAAATTATTTTCCAGGCAAGATGCAGCTAAAAATTATTAGTAATTTGAAAGCTGGTGGAGCTTAGTATAGATGGCCTAATAGAAGGAGTACCACACACTGCTAATATGCCCAAAATTATTTTCCAGGCATGATGCAGCTAAAAATTATTAGTAATTTGAAAGCTGGTGGAGCTTAGTATAGATGGCCTAATAGAAGGAGTACCACACACTGCTAATATACCCAAAATTATTTTCCAGGAAAGATGCAGCTAAAAATTATTAGTGATTTGAAAGCTGGTGGAGCTTAGTATAGATGGCCTTATAGAATGAATACCACACACTGCTAATATGCCCAAAATTATTTTACAGGCAAGATGCAGCTAAAAATTATTATTAATTTCAAAGATGGTGGAGCTTGGTATAGATGGCCTAATACAATGAGTACCACTCACTTCTACTAGGCCCAAAATTATTTTCCAGGCAAGATGCAGCTAAAAATTATTAGTAATTTGAAAGCTGGTGGAGCTTAGTATAGATGGCCTAATAGAAGGAGTACCACACACTGCTAATATGCCCAAAATTATTTTACAGGCATGATGCTGCTAAAAATTATTAGTAATTTGAAAGCTGGTGGAGCTCAGTATAGATGGCCTAATAGAAGGAGTACCACACACTGCTAATATGCCCAAAATTATTTTCCAGGAAAGATGCAGCTAAAAATTATTAGTGATTTGAAAGCTGGTAGAGCTTAGTATAGATGGCCTAATAGAGTGAGTACCACACACTGCTAGTATGCCCAAAATTATTTTACAGGCAAGATGCAGCTAAAAATTATTATCAATTTCAAAGATGGTGGAGCTTGGTATAGATGGCCTAATACAATGAGTGCCACACAATACTACTAGGCCCAAAATTATTTTCAGGCAAGATGCAGCTAAAAATTATTAGTAATTTGAAAGATGGTGGAGCTTGGTATAGATGGCCTAATGCAATGAGTACCACACACTACTACTATGCCCAAAATTATTTTCCAGGCAAGATGCAGCTAAAAATTATTAGTAATTTGAAAAAAAAAAGTCGTAGGAAATGCTGTAACCTTGTCCTCAAAAGGACTACAATTACAAGTAGACCCTACTACCAACCTATCTATTTAAGAGCACAGACCTGCCTGCTAAAAGTCGTAGGAAATGCTGTAACCTATTCCTCAAAGGACTGCAATCACAACTATTCCCTACTCCCAAGCTATCTGTATATTTCTGAGAAAATTGGCTTGAAATTAACACTGAAAGTATAGCACGCACAGCAACAGCGGTGCCGTCTAACACGCAGCTGCAGCAGTGAGAAAATGGTGGCGACGGGGAAAATGGCTGGGTCTTATAGGGCAAGGACATGTGACATACACAGCCAATAACATATGCCCTTGCTTGTGTGAAAAAAAGCACTTCGCTCCGTGTGTGCACTGCTGACAGATTGCACCTCCCCACTGTAAATGCGGGAAAGAGAAAAAAAAATGGAGATCTTCATTATTTATGCAGAGATCTATCCCCTGCGTATTAACATTGATTATCAGCATTACTGTGAAAAAATCCAGTTATGATTTTGGTGCACGAACAGTTATCGAACATAACCTCGAACAGCCGGATTTTTTTCAAATCGTTCGTGTTCGCCGAACGACTCGAACACCACCCAAAACAGCTCGAATTTGAGATTGGCGAACAGTTCGAGTCGAACACCGCTCATCTCTAGTGGCAGTGTCCTTATGGTGGCTGCATAAGAGATGCTGGTGTCATGAAGCTACATTTCGTTAATGGTATCATGAATTCACAGATATACTGCTCTATCCTGAAAGAGATATCCATGTCCCGTGTGTCCGTGTGTGCCACACGTGTGGGACATTTTGCGGACTGTGCATCCACAAAAAAACGGACATGTCAGCATGTAGAGCACATGGACACAACGGTCTGTGGAAACACACTGACATGTGCGCAGACCCATAGATTTGAATATTTCTGCATGTGTCAGTGTCTCCAGTAAGTGTGGAAACTGTCACCACACGTACTGGAAACACGGACGTGTGAAAGAGACCTAAAAGAGCTTGTTCTTGAAGAATGGAAAAAGATTGATGATATTGAAATATGTCACCAATTGTTCATGCCATGCCTAGAAGACTTGGTGCTGTCCTTAAAAATCATGGCGGTCATACAAAATACTAGATGTATTAGTTTTTGTTGTGGGGTGTATTAATTTTTGCATCACCTAAATCAACTAATTTCAGTAAAACTGAAATCTTTTGATAAAAGGTGTATTATTAACCTTACGTTCATGTTATGGGTTAAAAAATGTTCTATAAAACTCAGAATTGTCACAATTTTTTAAATTTTTCTTACAGTGCATTGAGAAAGTATTTGGCCCCCTTGAACTTTTCTACCTTTTGCCACATTTCTGGCTTCAAACTTAAAGATATAATATTCAAATTTTTGGGGGAGAATCAACAACAAGTGGGACACAATCGTGAAGTGGAACAAAATTTATTGGATATTTTAAACTTTTTTAACAAATTAAAAACAGAAAAGTGGGGCGTGCAATATTATTCGGCCCTTTTACTTTCAGTGCAGCAAACTCACTCCAGAAATTCAGTGAGGATCTCTGAATGATCCAATGTTGTCCTAAATGACTGGTAATGATAAATAGAATCCACCTGTGTGTAATCAAGTCTCCGTATAAATGCACCTGCTCTGTGATAGTCTCAGGGTTCTGTTTCAAGGGCAGAGAGCATCATGAAAACCAAGGAACACACCAGGCAGGTCCGAGATACTGTTGTGGCGAAGTTTAAAGCTGGATTTGGATACGAAAAGATTTCCCAAGTTTTAAACATCTCAAGGAGCACTGTGCAAGCTATCATATTAAAATGGAAGGAGTATCAGACCACTGCAAATCTACCAAGACCCGGCCGTCCCTCTAAACTTTCATCTCGAACAAGGAGAAGACTGATCAGAGATGCAGCCAAAAGGCCCATGATCACTCTGGATGAACTGCAGAGATCTACAGCTGAGGTGGGAGAGTCTGTCCATAGGACAACAATCAGTAGTACACTGCACAAATCTGGCCTTTATGGAAGAGTGGCAAGAAGAAAGCCATTTCTCAAAGATATCCATAAAAAGTCTCATTTGAAGTTTGCCACAAGCCACCTGGGAGACACACCAAACATGTGAAATAAAGTGCTATGGTCAGATGAAACCAAAATCAAACTTTTTGGCCACAATGCAAAACGATATGTTTGGCTTAAAAGCAACACAGCTCATCACCCTCAAAACATCATCCCCACTGTCAAACATGGTGGTGGCAGCATCATGGTTTGGGCCTGCTTTTCTTCAGAAGGGACAGGGAAGATGGTTAAAATTGATGGGAAGATGGACAGAGCCAAATACAGGACCATTCTGGAAGAAAACCTGTTGGAGTCTGCAAAAGACCAGAGACTGGGACGGAGATTTATCTTCCAACAAGACAATGATCCCAAACATAAAGCAAAATCTACAATAGAATGGTTCAAAAATAAACGTATCCAGGTGTTAGAATGGCCAAGTCAAAGTCCAGACCTGAATCCAATCGAGAATCTGTGGAAGGAGCTGAAAACTGCTGTTCACAAACGCCCTCCATCCAACCTCAATGAGCTCGAGCTGTTTTGCAAGGAAGAATGGGCAAGAATCTCCACCTCTCGATGTGCAAAACTAATAGAGACATACCCCAAGCGACTTGCAGCTGTAATCGCAGCAAAAGGTGGCGCTACAAAGTATTAACTCAAGGGGGCCGAATAATATTGCATACCCCACTTTTCAGTTTGTTAAAAAAGTTTAAAATATCCAATATATTTCGTTCCACTTCACGATTGTGTCCCACTTGTTGTTGATTCTTCCCAAAAAATTAGAATTTTATATCTTTATGTTTGAAGCCAGAAATGTGGCAAAAGGTAGAAAAGTTCAAGGGGGCCAAATACTTTCACAATGCACTGTATATTAAGTGAGATGTTGATATCTTACTTTTCAAGGGTGAAGCTCAATTATGCAGACTACTATATACACTGGAAAAAACATGATATATTTACATGTATATATATCTGTAGAACAGATATACATATACAATATATACATAGATATACATGTATAAACATATATATATATATATATATATATATATATATATATATACATATATACATATATATGTATATGTTTTACAATTAACCTCTGTGTAAGAAAGCACAGCCTGCTACTCTTTCTTGTTCTGTACATGCTGACATCCAAGAAAAATTAAAAGGATTCTTTTCTGGCATCAGACAAGCAAATGAAATCTGTTAAATACAGTTAATGTATATGTTAGGATCTTTTCCATACATATATGCTAATTATAAGGCAATGGTGCAGAACCATATGAAAAATAATTTTTCTTTGTAGTTCTATTCATAATACTATTTTTTATCAATGCATGACTGCAGACAAGAAGGTAAAGGCTGTGATCAACTATTTTCGCTGGAACAAAAAGACTAAGCTAATTTTACATGAATTCATGTTAATGTGTATGTTTATATGCATGCCTGCATGTTACATTTGTTACAGTTGCAGAATCCACATTTTTATTCTAATCAGAATACTGATTTATTGTGAAAATTATTCCATTATATTGTAAATTGTTCTAGAAGCATTGTGTTAAAAGGCAGGTGGCCTTCCTATTAGAATTTTACAGTTAACCATATTCTACATAAATAGATGTAAATTACAGCTTCACATCTAAGGACTATTCCTGCATAGTGTAATATGTGATGTTGCCTTGTGTAATATATGATAGTCTTTTATAAATTTCCTCTGCCATGTTCTTGTTGACTTTCATTTTAGTTTTTCATAAAAGGAGAATATGAAATCTCCTCAAACAATCTGAGCTTTATGCTTATTCTTTCGCCTTCTAGGTTTCGGAGTGACCTTTCGCTCAACAAGATAAGGTGCCGAGATGATCAGTGTTAGAAGTTATTTAAATATAGTCAGCTATTTTATTCTGTATGTAGTGCAGGATAATATAGTACAACATTTGCACGATATGGCAGGTAGAATTTAACACTGTCAGGGATGCTGCAATTGAAAACTGCATTTTGAAAAGCTGGTTAGATGGAAGGATGATTTACTGAAGTTTCATTTTGAATAATACTATAGGAATACCTCATTAATTATTTTGACATTTATGTAAAAATATTCTATCCTAAGTAACGCAATCAATTTTGATAATATGATAATAAGAGTATAAGACAGTGGTTTCCAACTTCTAGCAACACTATAACTCCAATCATGCTTGGCTTTGAAGTTTTGCAACAGCTAGAGAGCTGCAGGTTGGAGACCACTGGTATAAGAAAGAAACAAGGACTCTGCTACTATGTATATCCACTTAAGGTCCATGGTGTTTTTAGTCTTCAGGACAACATATAAGCATAAGCATTTTTAGTTTTGCAAAGTTTTTACTTTTTTTTAGAAAATTAAATCTTACAGATTGTAAAAAATGTGTTATTTTTAATATTCTTGTTAATTTTTCCAGTAATTATTTAGTGTTATATTGAAATAGACCTTTTCGTGTTTGTCTTACGATCAATTTATGTGTTTATTCATAAGAAGTATATTATGTGTATATTTTATTCATATAATTAATTTATTTAACTTTTTTCATCTTCATTGTCAATATGACAAAAAAGACCATTTGGGGAACTTTATTATTTTATGTTCATTTTTTTACATACTTTTCCACTGATACTAGTACTGCTGTGTCACCCTAATACACTATCGATTGCTACTGGTAAGGCTTTGCTGGGTCTAGTTAGACCAGTCATGTAATCATTTGCCCCCATTTCATACACTGCGCTCATCGACTGCTATTTATATGAAAAAAGAAAAGACCCAAATTGGTGAATAACCTTTTTGTCTCTTTCCATTATTTGGATTTACAGTGGATTGCAAAAGTATTCACCCCCTTGGCATTTTTCGTGTTTTACCACTTCTCAATCTGGAATTTCACTGTTTTTTTGAGGGTTTACATTACTTCATGTAAAGAAAATACCTACAACTGTGAACATTTAGTTTTCTTTTTATTGTGAAGCAAACAACAAACACAACAAAATTATTGAAAACTTCAGTGTGCATAACAATTCAGTTTGTACTTTGTAGAGCCTCCTTTTGCCTCAACTAAAGCTGCAAGTTGCTTTGAATAAGTCTCTATGAGCTTTCCACATCTTGCCACTGGGATTTTTGCCCACTCTTGGAGGCAAAACTGCTCCAGCTCCTTCAAGTTAGATAGTTTCCTCTGTCCCTGCTGCCAAACATCATCCCCACAGCATGATGCTGCCACCACCATGTTTCACTGTGGAGATGGTGTTCTGAGGGTGAGCTGTGTTGGTTTGGCGCCAAACATAGTGTTTACCTTGTTGGCCAAAACGTAAAATTCTGGTCTCATCTGATCACAGCATCTTCCTCTATACATTTGGAGAGTCTCCCACATGGTTTTTGGCAAACTCAAAAAGAGCCTTACAATTTTTTTGTGTAAGTAACGGCTTTTTTTCTGCCCATTCTTCCATAAAGGCCACCTCTTTGCAGTGTAAGGCTTATTGTGGTCCTATGGACACATACTCCAGTCTCTTCTTGTGAACTATGCAGCTCCTTCAGCGTTACCTTTTGTCTCTGTGCTACCTCTCTGATTAATGCCATTCTTGCAATGCCCTCCATGTATTTACTGACAGATCACAAGACTAGTGATGAGCAAGCACTAAAATTCTCGGGTGCTTGTTGCTTAGGTCAAGCAAATCGTAATCCTCTGGTGCTCAATGTAAGTCTATGGGAAACTCAAGCATATTTCCGGCGGCCCCCACCAGAAGTTTGGAGAGGGCCTAAAAATTGGTTAAATCGATAGAAACAGTGCTCAAATGACATGGGAACAGCATGGGGAAGACCCCTGGAAGCATTTCTGACTCCCAAGTCACTGCTGTGAACAATGTTGTCAGAGTATTATGCCACTTTTATGGATTCACAATAAAACATTAAAAAACTAAGCCAAAATGGATTTGCCTGAAAAAAATGTTAATAAACATTCATTCCAGGGTAATGACTTATATATAAGGCAAAATAAATAACCAAAAACAAAAATGCTCCTCCACACTTTGGGCTATGTTCACACATAGAGTTTTAAATGCCCCATTAAATGTAATTTTAACATTTTAATACCTTATCTGGACCTGTGGTGTGTGATCAGACGCATCCAGAATGAACGCTCATTTCCAGCTGATAATACAATCTAGCACCTGTCCCTATTTTAAAAGCAGCTAATATCATTATCAATAGGGAATAGAATTAATTTTTTCAGCATGGAGATTAATACAATAATCCCTGACTAGATGCCTGTAATACACTATTCCAACTGCTATAGGTCACTCGTCTATGAATCTCAGATAAGAGAGGTAATATAGTACAATTGAAAATAGTATTTAACCAGCTCTGAAGAGATTTTTTTTTATACGTTGCACCACCAAACTGTAAAAAGGAAAGCCAACAACCCTGTCTGCTTTCATCATTTTCTAATTACAGAACATCGTTAAAAATTATGAATCGGTCAACAAATGCATGGATAAAATCTATCAAGTTAAGGATTGTTGTAGGGATGTATATGACCAGAATGAACACTCATTTCCATCTAATAATACAATCAATTCAGCATTATCAGTAAGGTATAGATTTTTTTTCAGCACAAAGTAAAATACAATAATCCCTGACTAGATGCCTGTAAGACGCTATCCCAACTGCTATAGGTCACCTGTACATGAATCTCCGATAAAAGAAGTAATATAGTACAATAGAAAATAGAATTTAACAAACTCCAAAGAAATTTTTTTGGTACATTGCACCACTTTAAATAGATGTAGTGAAGGGCCTCATTACTTTTTTTTTTTTCTCTTCTTAAGGAGTGGGTCTCCTATACTGTTATTGCGTAGGCGGCAAGTTCAAAGTCTGCCAAAAATTAGGACGCCCTCCAATACCGCTTTGAAGACACATAGTGGAAGGCCTCATTAAAAAATTGTTCCCATTATAAAGGAGTGGGTCTCCTATACTGTTATTGCGTATGCAGTTGACGCGCCCCCTGGGCCTGTGTTGTGTAGGGGATACCCGGAACCGGGCCTCTAGGGGTTGTAGTCTCCGTGGCGCTGACCCGGTCCGTGCCCAGGGTGGTCAATTCAGTGGCAGTCTTAGTGTAATAACAAATGTCCGACTACGCCACCCGTGGATTGCGGTCAGTGGGGACCGCCGCTGCGCTGCAGACCGCTGAGGCTGATGTTGTTTGCGCAGCCGAGTATGGGATAACTCCCCACGGGAGAAGTATTGCCTCAGGGCAGCTAGTGTGGATGATGGGAGTGATGGTGTGAGCATCCCAGTACTAATGGTACTGGTGCGGCGATGAAACACAGAGACGTGTGGTGCCGTTTCCAATGCTTTACTCACAGTTCTCATCCAGGTCACTTGTGCACATGAAGGACCGCCTGAGCCGTGCTGCGTTCACCAGGCAAGGGGCTCGACCAACTCCCAGGCAATTCCAGAGCGTGGCACAGGGCTCCCTTCTTTTCCTTTCTCTGGCCGTCCCCACCAGTGACCCACCTTTGTCCAGCTTCCTCGGGCCTTCTATTGGCGAAACCTATCTCCGGTTTCCCTGACCCTATATGGTATGCTTTCCTGGTGGATGTAGTGAGGGGTCGCACCAAGATGTGGTCACAACCTCCGGTCCTTGGCTGAGGAATCTGTTGCCTCCACCAATTTGGGTCCCGGTACCCTACTCTGCCAACCCCTCACCCGCAATCTCCTGGGCCTTTGGGGTTCCTTCTGCCTTCGTGTCTCTGGGCCTTTCTCTGTGTTCCAGTTCCTTGTTTCTTTTCTTACTTCCTTTGCTGTTCCTTCTCCTCTCTCTCTCTCTCTCTCTCTCTCAGGCCCCGGCCTCCTGACAAGGCCTGCCCGTGGAGCAGAGCCCATGCAGCAGCTCTGCTCCCTGTCACTTCTCTCAGACTCAACTTCTTCTTCTTTCTCCTGAATGGACTGAACTGAACTCTAAGATGGTGCCCACCTTATATACCTCCCTCTAGCACCCGAGCCCAGGTGACTAGCAACCAATGGGCTCCTACCTATGCCCAGAGACCCACCCCTATCTGCTCCTACACCACTGGGTTTTCCTCCCCCTCCCCACTCCAGCCAGGGACAGAAGCTGTCGTGCCTGCACTTCTGTGGGAGCACCGTTGAGCTGTCCCTCGGAAATGGGGTGTGTGTGGTGCATGCAGCTTACTGAGTCCTGGTCCACACTCCATCCTTACCCGGCAGTGGAATATCACACCTCTGGTTTGAGGTGCAATACCCCTGTAGCAGCTAGCAGCCGAGCCCTCGAGGTGCTACACAGTGACTGCAAGGGCTGCCCAAAATTAAGACGCACTCCAATACCCCTTTGAAGAGACATAGAGGAGGGCCTCATTAAAAAAATTGTTCCCATCATTAAGGAGTGGGTCTCCTATACTGGCAATGTTCATGCACTAAATGCATGGGCCGAAAGACATTTACCCCTGGGGGTATACATGAACATACTGTATACATGAACATACTGTATAACATACAGAATGTTAGCCTCAAAAAATACTTCCTACGGGCATCATAAACACACTTAAAAAAATTATGTGGGTGTTGCATGATGGTCACCCTGTTGATATGGTGGTGGAGGATGAGGAGAAGGAGGAGGGTGACATAAAATAGACAAAATCGTGAAGCATATACCCTTGGCTGGGTGTTAAGAGGTACATAGGGATAGACCCTCCAAAATAACCACTGGATTTGGCTAATAAGTTCCGCTCCGCTGCTATCATCCAGTGATGTCGAGAAGTCTGGCCCAATCCAGCCCTTGTTCATTTTGATAAGAGTTAGCCTGTCAGCATTTTCAGTTGACAGGTGGATGTACCTATCAGTTATAATACCCCCGGCGGCACTAAAAAAAACCCTCTGATAAAACTCTAGCGGCAGGGCAGGCCATGACCTCCAAGGAGTAGAAAGATAGTTCATGTCATATGTCCAACTTGGATACCCAATAATTATAAGGCACAGAGGAATCATGGAGGATACTGGTACGGTCGGTAAGGTTCTCCTTCAGCATCTTCTAAAACATTTCCCTCCTTGTCACAGTAACCTGTGCTTCAGGGCCTGGGGGCTGGGAGAGAAAATTGTCCCAGACCTTTAACAGCGTTCCCCTACCTCTGCTCATCTGCTTTGTTTCTTCCTCGCCTTAACTCCTTGGTTGTCCAAGAAACTGCAACCTCAGCCGCCAGTGTTGTCAGATGGGATTTTTTTTTTAATAATTCTTCAACAAGGGCCATCTGGTACTGCAACATACATCATAGGAGTGGACCTCCTATACTGTTATTGCATATGCAGCAAGTTCAAGGGCTGCTCAAAATTAGGACACACTTCTATACCACTTTGAGACGTAGTGAAGTGCCTCAGTACTTTTTTTCTCCCTTCTTAAGGAGTGGGTCTCCTATACTGTTATTGCTAGTTTTGAGCATTCCGATACTGAAATATCGGGTATCGACCGATATTCGCGGTATCGGAGTTCCGATACTGAGATCAAATACTTTTAGAATATCGAATACCGGAATCGGAAGTTCCCATAATGCCTGCGCTCTGCAGTGTCTCTGAAGGATGACAAGCTGGATAGCAGCGCTCAGCTTACTGTACTTGTCATTTAGTGTTAAAGGATTTATTAAAAAAAATAATAGTGTTTTCATGCACCGTCGCTTTAAAAAAGCCGGCCGGCAATTCAGCATCAGTACCCGACAATTTAGAACAGAAAGAATAGAGCATCACACATAGATTAGATACATAGAAATATGACAGTCACATATATAAGAAGTACAGTGATAGTATTGATTACTGTACTTGTCATTTAGTGTTAAAATAAAGGATTTATTAAAAAAAAAATTGGCGTGGGGTTCCCCGTAATTTTAGTCTCTAGCGGAGGTTAAGCAGACAGCTGGGGTAGATGTTTGATGCCTGGGAAGGGGGTAATACTCACGGAGCTTCCCAGGCTACTAATATCAGCCCCCAGCTTAATACCTTGCCTTTACTAGCTATTAAAATGGGGGACCCCCAAAAAAATGACGTGGGGTCCCCCCTATTTTAATAGCTAGCAAAGGCTAGGCAGCCAGCTGGGGGCTGATATTAATAACCCAGGAAGGGTGCCATGAATATTGACCCCTCCCAGGCTAGAAACACCAGCCGTCAGCCGCCCCAGAAATGGCGCATCCACAGGATGCGCCAATTCTGGCACTTAGCCTCGTACTTCCCACTGCCCTATAGCGGTGGCAGTGAGGTAATAGGGCTGGGGTTGATGTCAGCTTATAATGCCAGCTGACATCAAGCCCAGGTTAGTAATGGAGAGGCGTCTATAAGACACCCCCATTACTAACCCCATAGTCAAAGTTAAAAAAAAACACAAACACCCAGAATAAAGTGCTTTAATTGAAATAAACACACAATTCTTTAATGTTCTAAATTAAACCATACTTACCATCACGCCTATTCCAGCTGAAGCCAATGTTTTCTGCAATATAGGGAAGCCCTTTTTTTTATTATTATTTCATGAAATTCATGAAATAATTAAAAAAGGGCTTCCCTGTATGTTTGTTTCCAGCCAGGTACAAATAGGCTTCTGGGGGTTGGGGGCAGCCCATTCCTGCCTGCTTTACCTGGCTGGACACAAAAATATGGCGAAGGCCACGTCAAATTTTTGGTGAAAAATTCAATAAAATAAAAAAAAAAAAACACATTTAGAGACTGCATCTTTATTAACCCCTCCACGTGAGCGGTTAATAAAGATGCAGTCCCTAAATTATTATTTTTTAATTATTTTTTAATTAATTTTTCCCAAAAATTTGACGTGGGCTTCGCCATATTTTTGTATGCCAGCCAGGTACAGCATCCAGGAACGGGCTGCCCCCAACCACCAGATGCCTATTTGTACCTGGCCGGACACAACAATGTAGGGAAGCCCTTTTTTTGTTTGTTTTATTATTTTATGAAATTCATGAGATAATTTAAAAAAAAAATACGTGGGGCTTCGCCCTATTTTTGTTTCCAGCTGTCTGCTTAACCTCTGCTAGAGACTAAAATTACGGGGAACCCCACGCCATTTTTTTTTTAAATAAATCCTTTATTTTAACACTAAATGACAAGTACAGTAATCAACACTATCACTGTACTTCTTATATATGTGACTGACATGTTTCTATGTATCTAATCTATGTGTGATGCTCTATTCTTTCTGTTCTACATTGTCGGGTACCGACGCTGAATTGCCGGCCGGCTTTTTTAAAGGGACGGTGCATGAAAACACTATTATTTTTTTTAATAAATCCTTTAAGACTAAATGACAAGTACAGTAAGCAACACTGTCACTGTACTTCTTATATATGTGACTGACATGTTTCTATCTATCTAATCTATGTGTGATGCTCTATTCTTTCTGTTCTAAATTGTCGGGTACCTGTGTATGCCGCTGCTGAATTGTCGGCTTTTCATGTAATACATCCTACATTATTGTTTGTTGTTTTCCTTCATGTAGAATTAACCTACAAGGAAAGAAAGGGTTTATTTTCTTTCCGGTATTTGTGTCCCATTGACTTGCATTGGTTTCCGGTATTGGAATCGGCGATATCCGATATTTTTTGGGTATCGGTCCGATCCAATCCAATCCGATAGTTCCCGATATCGGAAGGTATCGCTCAACACTAGTTATTGCATATGCAGCAAGTTCAAGGGCTGCCAAATATTAGGAAGTGCTCCAAAACCCCTTTGAAGAGATATAGTGGAGGGCCTCATTAAAAAAATTGTTCCCATTATTAAGGAGTGGGTCTCCTATACTGGTAATGCACTAAGGCAGATCTGGGTAGGTTTTGAGAAACCGCTGAACTACTAGGTTGAGCACATGGGCCAGGCATGGTACGTTTGCGAGGTTGCCAAGCATCAGAGCAGACACCAGGTTCCGGCCATTGTCACACACGACCATGTCTAGCTGTAGGTTCAGAGGTGACAGCCACAGATCTGCCTGCTCTGTTACAGCTGTCAAAAACTGCAGCTGTGTGCGGTTTGTCACCTAAGCATATTAACTTCAGCACAGCCTGTGGCAGTGCTGCAGTGCTTCCAGCTTCCGACTGATGTGGTCATTTCAGAGATGGAGGCTGAAGAGGAGGTGCAAGAGCTGTAGAATGTGGGAGCAACCCTGATTGACCCAGGGCCCACAATCCTCGGTGTCGGGAGGATGTGTCCCAGGGTCCGAATGGGTCCCGGTTAGCACAATATTAACTCAGTGAGATGTAACATCCCTGGCCACAAGCATTTATCCACGTGTCCATGGTTAGGTGAACCTTCTCACTAACTGCGTTGTTGAGGGCATGGCTAATGTTCTGGGACGCATGTTTGTTTGTAAGGCGGGGATGGCACAACCATGAGGTTGCGGAAAGCTTGCGTCTCCATGAGCCTAAATGGCAACATTTCTAGTGCAAGCAGTGGAGAAAGGTGGCAGTTTAGTATTCTGGTCTGTGGGAGGTTGGCGACAAGGACGTGCTTGCTGATGGTGCTAGTTGAGAGTGTTCAATGACAGGTGCAGGGCGGGAGGCATCTTGGCATGCGCCATGGTCAGAGGATTGGCATGCACGCACAACAGCAGAGCAAGCAGTGGTGTCACCTACAGACACTGTTGCTGGACCATGGGGTCCAGCCCACTTAGTAGGGTGATTTGCTGGTGGTGGTGGTAAGGCTGCTAGTTTTGCTACCCCTGCTGATGCTGGCCTGGCAGGTGGCACAAATGGCCTTTTTGGGGTTATCTGCAGAGTCTTTAAAAAGTAACAGTCTTGGAAAGACCTAACAGTTGTACTGGCAACTTCCGGCGTTACGAGGAATGCTTTCCCGCCTTGTGTCTGCGGCCACCGCACTGCTTCTTCCTGCCTGTTGTGGTGCTACGCCTCCCTCCCCTTGTGTGCTGCTGTCCTCGCTCTGTATGTCCCCCTGCCAGGTTGGATCAGTTACTATATCTTCCACCACCTCATCTTCCACTTCCACTCCCTCGTCCTCCTCCTGACTTTCTGGCAATTGTGTCTCATCATCATCATCATCCACCTCTTGCGACAGTAATTGCACTTTCCCACCATCACCTTCATGTGACAGTCCATGGCTGCTCAAATAATTGGTCATCGCTACAAGCGATCTCATCTTGCCTTGCTTGAAGCGAACCAAGCGAGAGAGCCAGAGTCTATAAATGGAAATGTGAACAACTCTTCACAGCGTCCAAGTGTGGGAACACTTGTCTCAGGGAGCTCGGCATGGTGGGAGGAAGGAGGATCAGGGTGAGGAATATATGGTCCAGGCTCACGGCTACTAAAACTGGACCGTGTGGAAGACGGAAGGTGGTGGCAAAGTGACTGGAAGCATTATCTGCTATCCAACCAACAACCTTTACACACTGCTCTAGCTGTAGGAGAAAAAATGTGCAATGGACTCTATTCTGTACTATACTAGCTCTCCACAAACTTTGCCTAACTAGTGCTATCAGCAGGATTAATATTTTCTTCTGAATGAGCCCTTACAAGAACTGTTAGAGTAGATTTATAATAGTGGTGTGGAATCTCTGTTTAAAATAATTGCCAATTCTATCCCTCGCTCAGCTGCAGCTCTCCCTACTCTGCCTGTTTGACCAGTAGACTGTGACGAGCTTAGGGTCCCGGGTCTTATATAGACACTATGGTGCTATGCAGCCAGCCAATCACTGTAATGCCACAACCAACATGGCTATGGCATTACAGTGACTGTCAGACAATCCCTGCATGTTAATTGGCTGCCTAAAATGCGCCCAACATGTGGGGTGGGGACTCGAGTTCCTGCCCGAACACTCAAAAAATACTCACCGAGTAACAAGCACCTCAAGCACTGTGATTCTCAGGCGAGTAATGAATAGTGGCGAGCATGCTCGCTCATCACTACACATGACACTTAGATTGCACACAGGTAGACTTCTTTTAACTAAGCATTTGACTTTTGAAGGTAATTGCTTGCACCAGAAATTTTTAAAGGTTTCATAGGAAAAGGGGTGAATACATATGCACATGCCAATTTTTAGTTATTTCATCCCATAAATTTAATTTATGCCTATATTTTTCTCACTTCACTACATCAACTTAGACTATTTAGTTTTGATGCATCACACACAAATCTGATTACAAAAATGTTTAAACACAGGTTGTAATGTAACAAAATAGGTAAAAAGCCAAGGGGGTGAATACTTTCACAAGCCACTGTACTCTCCCCTGCATGAGTTTCAGTTGAAATAATAGGAGTATACAGTATATGATGTTTATGTTTAGCTGAATTGTATGTGTCCTTTACTGATCTGAGAGACCCAATTACATAATGTCACAATTCTACCACTCACAGTGTCCTAAGGACGCTATGTGTGACAGCTCAGCCGCCTTATAGGATTAAGGTCGTGCTGAGCTGTTCGGATTGTGAGTGACAGCTCAGCCGTCCAATCTGAGACAGGGGACTGCTGAGCTGTCAGTATTGTAAATGACAGCTCAGCTGTCCAATCTGGCTGGGCCTGTGGGGCTTCCTCAAGGTGTCACCTGTTCTGGGCGATTACCTGGCTATTTAGCTGGCTAGCAATGATTAGAAGACTTCCAGTTGTAGCTTAGCTCAAGTGGTGTGTGTTTGCTCTGTGTATTTAAATTCTGAAATTTATTGCTTGACCCTGGATTTGTCTTTGAACATTCAGTTGCCTAGCCCCTTTGTCTTGATCTGCTACTTTCTTGGAATTCTGACCCCAGATTGTGACCTGATTTTACCTTTGTCTCACTCTTCGGTTTATGATGTACTCTCCTGGCTTATGACCTCAAAGTTCTTGACTTCCCCGACTCACGTCTTGTCCATGAGAAGTGACTCAGCCTCACATTACAACTGGCCTATACATTTGTCTTTTTTGCCAGTATGGATCCTGTTCACATGCCCCTTTTGAAAGTAGCATCGTTTGCAAACACTATTTGTTGCCAGACAAGAGTTTTTCAATTATTGTTTGAGGGATTTTCATCCATTCTTTCTTTGAAAATTCTTCCAGTTCTGTGAGATTCCTGGGTCATCTTGCATGCACTGCTATTTTTATGTCTAGCCACAGATTTTCAATGATGTACAGATCAGGGGACTGTGTGTGCCACTGTAAAATCTTCAGCTTGCACCTTTTGAGGTAGTCTATTGTGGATTTTGACGTGTGTTTAAGATCATTATCCATTTGTAGAAGCCATTCTCTTTTCAGCTTCAGCTTTTTAACAGATGGTGTTATGTTTGCCTCAAGAATCTGTTGAAATTTCATTGAATCCATTCTTCCCTCTACCCATGAAATGTCCCCTGTGCCATTGGCTCCAACACAACCCCAAATCATAATTGATCTTTTCATGAAATTCTGTGCCCTTTTTACTCCACACAGACCTTTGATCATTGTGGCCAAAGAGTTCTATTTTGACCTCATCAGTCCCCGTTTACAAAATGAATCAGATGTTCTTTACTTCTGAAGATGAATTTTATGGTGAGGATGCAGGAGAGGTTTTCCTCTGATGACTCTTCAATGAAGGCCATATTTGTGCATGTTTCTCTGAACAGTAGATCAATGTACCACAACTCCAGAGTCTGCTAAATCTTTCTGAAGGTCTTTTGCAGTCATGTGGGGATTCTGATTTGCCTCTCTAGTAGTGTTGAGTGAGCACTAAAATGCTCGGGTGCTCGAAACTCGGACCGAGCTCACCGTGATACTCGGGTGCTCGACCCGAGCAACGAGCCAAACGTTAGTCTATGGGAGACCCGAGCATTTTGGCGGCGGCACCCCCGGAAGTCTGTAGAAAGCCTAAAAAGTGCCCAAAACGATAGTGACAGTGCTCAAAAGACATGGGGGCAGCATGGGGATCGCCCCTGGAAGCATTTCTGACCCCCAGGTCACTGCTGTCAACAACGTGGTCAGAGGAATTAAGCCACTTTTAAGAGCTCACAATAAAACGTTCAAAAACGAAACTGAAACGATTTTCCTGTGAAATATGTTAAGGAATTTCCTTTCCAGGGTAAAGACTTGTGTATAAGGTAAAATAAATGACCAAAAACAAAAATACTCCTCCACGCCTTGGGCTATGTTCACAAGTAGGATTTTTCATGCGTTTTTGCACTTTTGTATTGCTTTCAACCGTGACAAATGCATTCACTGGAAAATGTCATTTTAACATTTTACAATCTTATCTGGCCATGTGCTGTGTGATACATGCATACAGTGCTGAAAAGACATGGGAACAGCATGGGGAAGACCCCTGTCACTGCCTAATAGTGTGCCCATCAGAAGTGATCCTTACCGCATCAGAAGATGCAGACTTGCAACTATCCCCATTCAAGTCCTTGTCCCTGGGCAGTGTTCAATTGTACCTCCCCCATTCCTTGCAATGCAAGCACAAATATGCAGCCAACCACCCACCCACCTGCTGGCTGCAATATCATACTGCTAGCTTTCACTTGAAATGGGGCCTTTTAGCTTGGAGGAGGGCGAAGCTGGCCACTACCTCATGGCTGCTTCGGCAGCGAGGTATCCATACTCAGTCCCCAGCCGCCCGGCGGTCGGGTGTCCACACTCGGTCCCCAGCCGCCCCGCGGCCAGGTGTCCACACACGGTCCCCAGCCGCCTGGGGACGGCCTGGTGTCCATAAACGATCCCCAGCCGCCCCTATTTCTCCTGTCACCTTTCCACACACTTTTCTTAGCCTTGCCTGCTTTAGGGCAGCATTGGACGAGCCCACCAGAGAACCAGAGTCCTCTGGTGGGCCATGGCTTCTCCATCAGGGGAGTTGAGAGTGCCAAGGTGAGGAGCATGATGTTGATGACAGAAGTTAGCATCTGCTTTGTTTTCTTTTAATGTAAGCGTAAGTGTGCAGCCTGCCACCCACCCACCCCCAGGCTGCAATGCCATACTTCTAGCTTGCACTTGAAATGGGGCCTTTTAGTTTGGAGGAGGCCGAAGCTGGCCACTACCTCATGGCTGCTTCGGCGGCCTGGAATCCATACTCAGTTCCCAGCAGCCCGGCGGCCGGTTGTCCATAGACGGTCCCCAGCCACCCCTATTTGTCCTGACACCTTCCCACACACTTTTCTTAGCCTGGCCTGCTTTAGGACGAGCCCACCAGAGAACCAGACTCCTCTGGTGGTCCCTGGCTTCTCCATCAGGGGAGTTGAGAGTGCCAAGGTGAGGAGCATAATGATGATGATAGAAGTTAGCATCTGCTTTGTTTTCTTGGAATGCAAGCGCATGTATGTAGCAGCGGCTAGGCCTGAGATGGTCAGCGTTTTGGCGCATATCCTACCTCCTCCGAGGATTGCTGGATGTTTTCCTGCTACTATCCCAGTTCTATGACTCCCGTTAAAACAAAGCTTCAGGTGATAAATGATGGATGAGGTGGTGGCAAAGGAAAAAGAGCAGTAGGAACAGGGACCATTCACATCAATATCAGGCCAGTCAACCACACATGTCTGGTAGGATATGTTTCTGTACCAAAAGGAGCGGTTCGGTTACACAGTTATAGGGCATACAGTGAGTGCAATGCCTACCAAAAATTTAGAGGCACTCTAATGCCCCTTGGAAGTGACATGGAGGTCAGAGGGCCTTAACTAAACCATTTTTTCCATTTATAGCAACTGGGTCTCCTGTGCACTGTTGGCCTAAGCAGGGAATGGAAGGCTTTCCAAAAATTATGAGGAACAGCAATGCCCCTTGAAACAGACGTGGATTACAGCGTACTAAAAACCTTCTACCCATTATTGGGGAGTTGGTCTCCCTTAGAGTTCGCCTATGCATTGAAAAGCAAAAGCTGACTAAAATTAGGAGGAAATGCAATGCACGTTGGAAAAGTCGTGGAGGTCGCAGTAGCTTAACAAGAAGGTTTTAATGCCCCATGGAAAAGTGGTGTAGGTCACAGTAGCTTAACAAGACAGTTTGAATGCCCCTTGGAAGAGTGGTGGAGGTCGCAGTAGCTTAACAAGATGGTTCTAATGCCCCTAGGAAGAGACGTGGAGGTCGCAGTAGCTTAACAAGACGGTTTTAATGCCCCTTGGAAAAGTGGTGGAGGTCACAGTAGCTTAACAAGACTGTTTGAATGCCCCTTGGAAAAGTGGTGGAGGTCTCAGTGGCTTAACAAGATGGTTTTAATGCCCCTTATAAGAGCCATATGTGGCACCCCAGGGGTCTGGTTTCCACAGTAATGCAATGTTATGTCTGAGAGCAGGTGGGAGGTCCCTTGGTCAGGAATCCTATGCATGCCACACCTCCTGCCCAGTCCTGGGAGGGGAAGGACTTCCCCTATATAAACCTGGGGCTGAGGCAGGGTTAGAGAGTTCAAAGGGAGAGTTCAGCCAGGAGGGCTGACAGGGAGCTGTGGCTCCGGCTGGGCCCAGCTCCTGGGCCATGCCAGAAGTAGAGACAGAGAAGAGAAGCAGCTATGGGAAAAGAACAACAGGAGCTCTGTGGGAGCAGTGTTACAAGGAGTCAGGGGCTGGCAGCTGCAGAGCTCGCCCTGACTGAGAAGTTATCACCGGACCCGGCGTCCGAGGCTGTGGGGACTAATCTTACCCAGCAGCAGAAACCGACCGGCAGGGGATTGCAGGTCCTCTGGCCCAGAAACCCGAAGGCACGGTCACACGCGTGGGACCAGCACCGCCGTCGTGGAGCGGAAGCTACTAGAAGGCCCCGAGTCACCCGCCATATGGGTGAGCACCACACGGTACACTCAGGGACGTGGGCTACTTATACCCGCCTCTAGCAAGGTAGCCAGAAGAGTACAGTCAGTTTGGGAGGCCTACAACTCCGCCTGGCCAGGGGACATCCCATCTGCTCAAGGACTGACCAGGCCCCGATCGCTAGCCAGTACTCCGGGAGGGTCTATCTTTGTCACCAGTAAAGACCCTGAACTACACCGTACCGTCTCCGAGTGGTTCCTGCTACCCCCATCATCCGCACCAGCTGCCCTGAGGCCATACCCCTCCCGTTGGGGGTTATACCACCATCGCTGCACCCATACTACCGGCCTCAGCGGACTGTTCTGCAGCGGCGGCCTTGTGACCGCAAATCAACGGGTGGCGTAGTCGACACAGAAACAACATCTCCCAAGACTGCCACACACTTAGTTTGACTCCCTGGGCACGGACCGGGTCACCGCCACGAGACTACAACCCTCAACAGATCCGGCTCCGGGTGAGCTCCCGCGTGCGCAACGCAGCGCGACACAGGCCCAGGGGCGCGTCAACTTTTGGCGTAGTCGGCAGGATTTCGTGCCCGCAACCACCGGGTACTGCGTGCCTGAAAAAGAGACTTTTAAAACTTACCATCCGTGAAGTTTTCCCGCCATCCGGCGCCATCTTCAGCCTTCTTCCCGCCATCCGTGAAGATTCCCGCCATCCGGCGCCATCTTCAGCCTTCTTCCCGCCATCCGTGAGGTTTTCCCGCCATCCGGCGCCATCTTCAGCCTTCTTCCCGCCATCCGTGGAGTTTTCCCGCCGTTGGCCGCCATCTTGAAGACGCCGCGCGGGAAGAAGAGGGGCGTGGACTCCGAAAGCGCGCGAGAACTGAAGCCCCGCCTCACGTCCGGACGTTGCGTAAGGTCCTGGAAGGAGCCCAGCAGACGCCGACGTCACAGGAGCGCGACGGAAGGTCCTCAACCCTGACGATCCACTGCGGAGCCGCGGCCTACGGAAGAGGATCATCGCAAGGTAGGCCACGGTCCACTAGGGGGGAGAAGGATGTCGGATACGGAGGAGAGCTTCACCGCTTCAACCCCCGCCAGCGCCACCGCTGTGGCGGTCATGCCTTTCACCATGCCCTATATCCCGGGGGCGGCCTGGCTACCCCAGTACTCAGGGGAGTCACATACCCTGCATGACTTTAGAGAAAAGCTGGATAGCCTCTTCCAGGTGTATCCCCTCACAGAAGAGCAAAAAGTGAGCATCCTGGTGGCCCAATTAACCGGGGCAGCCAAAAGGGAGGTAAAGTCCTGGCCACCTGGGAGGAGGACTGTCGCAGAGATACTAACCCAGCTAACCGAGGAGGAGCTGCAGTACTACCAATACGAGGAAAGCCAAGAGGACCCGGACGGGTCTGAGGACTACCCTCAGGAGAGAGCACAAAGAGGACATAGCTACTGAAGGGAAGTAGCGTGAATAAAGAGCTGTAAATAGTTACCCGTAAGGGTACAAGGACTGCTGCTAATTAAAATATGGTCCCCATTGGGATTAGTGAATTGTTCCCCGTGTGTCCCTATCCCTTACCAGGCTGAGGACTGTGAGCAGCCAATCCTTATCCCCACTGGCCAAGGACTGAGAGCGGCCATATCCTTTAAATAATTATGTGTTTCTAGGAATTTATAGGAGTCCTTGGTGGATTTACCGGGAATCCTGTGGACATAGTTGGAGCGTAACCCAGGACGGACTAAAGACTGTTAAGGACTCGGGGCAGGACAGACCCCTACCTGGTTACGTCTCCCTGTTTTGGTGAAATGGACACCTTGCTTTTCTTCAAAGACTGCACCCGGTTACGGACATGCCGTGACCACCTTTATGTGTTTTTCTTATTGTATCATTATTGTTATACCTTGTTATGTTTTTCCAAAAATATGTTTAGTCCCGGAGTACTAAATTTCACTAGGGGGGAATGTGGCACCCCAGGGGTCTGGTTTCCACAGTAATGCAATGTTATGTCTGAGAGCAGGTGGGAGGTCCCTTGGTCAGGAATCCTATGCATGCCACACCTCCTGCCCAGTCCTGGGAGGGGAAGGACTTCCCCTATATAAACCTGGGGCTGAGGCAGGGTTAGAGAGTTCAAAGGGAGAGTTCAGCCAGGAGGGCTGACAGGGAGCTGTGGCTCCGGCTGGGCCCAGCTCCTGGGCCATGCCAGAAGTAGAGACAGAGAAGAGAAGCAGCTATGGGAAAAGAACAACAGGAGCTCTGTGGGAGCAGTGTTACAAGGAGTCAGGGGCTGGCAGCTGCAGAGCTCGCCCTGACTGAGAAGTTATCACCGGACCCGGCGTCCGAGGCTGTGGGGACTAATCTTACCCAGCAGCAGAAACCGACCGGCAGGGGATTGCAGGTCCTCTGGCCCAGAAACCCGAAGGCACGGTCACACGCGTGGGACCAGCACCGCCGTCGTGGAGCGGAAGCTACTAGAAGGCCCCGAGTCACCGGCCATACGGGTGAGCACCACACGGTACACTCAGGGACGTGGGCTACTTATACCCGCCTCTAGCAAGGTAGCCAGAAGAGTACAGTCAGTTTGGGAGGCCTACAACTCCGCCTAGCCAGGGGAGATCCCATCTGCTCAAGGACTGACCAGGCCCCGATCGCTAGCCAGTACTCCGGGAGGGTCTATCTTTGTCACCAGTAAAGACCCTGAACTACACCGTACCGTCTCCGAGTGGTTCCTGCTACCCCCATCATCCGCACCAGCTGCCCTGAGGCCATACCCCTCCCGTTGGGGGTTATACCACCATCGCTGCACCCATACTACCGGCCTCAGCGGACTGTTCTGCAGTGGCGGCCTTGTGACCGCAAATCAACGGGTGGCGTAGTCGACACAGAAACAACATCTCCCAAGACTGCCACACACTTAGTTTGACTCCCTGGGCACGGACCGGGTCACCGCCACGAGACTACAACCCTCAACAGATCCGGCTCCGGGTAAGCTCCCTTAACATTATTCCCTTAATTGGGGAGTGGGTCTCCCATAGTCTTTGCTTATGCCTCCCAAGCAAAAGCTGCCAAAAATAAGGACGGAGGAACTTGCAATTCCACTTACAAGAGCCATGCAGTACAGCATAATACAAACATTTTTCCCATTATTGGGGAGTGGGTCTCCAATAGTCTTTGCTTATGCCTTACAAGCAAAGGCGGCCAAAAATTAGGAGGAAATGCAATGCCCGTTCGAAGAGTCATGGAGTTTAGAGTTAATTAAAAACAACATTTTAATGCCCCTTGGAAGAGCTGTGGAGTTCAGATTGGTTTAACAAGACGCTTTTAATGCCCCTCGGGAGAGACGTGGAGGTCCCAGTAGCTTAACAAGACTGTTTTAATGCCCCTCGGAAGAGACGTGGAAGTCGCAGTAGCTTAACAATATGGTTTTAATGCCCCTTGGAATAGTGGTGGAAGTCGCAGTAGCTTAACAAGACTGTTTTAATGCCCCTCGGAAGAGACGTGGAGGTCGCAGTAGCTTAACTAGATGGTTTTAATGTCCCTTACAAGAGCCATACAGTACAGCATCTTTAAAAGAGTATTCCCATTATTGGGGAGTGGGTCTCCCACAGTCTTTGCTTATGCCTTCCAAGCAAAAGCTGACAAAAATAAGGAAGGAGGAACTTTCAATAATGGCAACACGGACCACGGTCACCCTGGTGGTATAGTCATGGTGGAGGCTGAGGATAAGGAGAAGAACATGAAACAGCTGAAATGAGGAAGCGTATACCCATGTGTGGGTGTGAAGCGGTGCATGTGAATACACCTCCCGAAATAACACAGTGGATTTGACTTTATGTTACTCTGCTGTCATGTGGTGGTGATGAGAAGTCTGGCCCAATCCAACACTTGTTCGTTTTGATAAGAGTCAGCTTACCAGCATTGTCAGTTGACAGGCGAGTGCACTTATCAGTTATAATTCCCCCAGCGGCACTAAAAACACGCTCCGATAACACGCTAGCGGCAGGGCAGGCCAGGACCTCCAAGGCATACAGAGCAAGTTCATTCCAAGTGTCCAGCTTGGATACCCAATAATTAAAAGGCACAGAGGAATCACGGAGGACGCTGGTACGGTCGGCAAGATACTACCTCACCATCTTTTGAAACGTTCCACTCCTTGTGAGAGTACCCCGCGCTCAGGGTCTGTCCAAAGGGAGGGTCTGAAAAAATTCCCAGAACGTTGACAGTGTTCCCCTGCCTCTGCTGGATTGCAGTTGCATCTCTCTCGCCTGTGACCTCGGCCGCTAGTGTGTTCAGATGGGAATTTTTTTAACAGTTCTGCAGCAAGGGCCTTCTGGTACTGCCTCATTTTTGTAGACTTCTCCACCTCAGGAATAAGAGAGTGAAAGTTCTTCTTGTATCAGGGGTCTAAAAGTGTCACCAACCAGTAATGACTGTCACCCAACATTTTGACAACGCGAGGGTCACGGTAAAGGCAGCGTAACATAAAGTCAGCCATGCGTGCTAGACTGGTAATGGGCAAGACTTCTGTGTCCTCACCAAGATGACGACTGACCATGCTCTCCTCCTCCTCCTCCTCCTCCCCCCTGTCCTCAGGCCACCCATGCTGAACCGACGGTATGACAGTTATACAGGTACTACCGTCAACAGCGCATGATACAAGCTCCTGTTGTTCCTCCTCCTCCTCCTTCTCCTCCTCTCCCTCATTGTCCCCCAATGCACGTTGGGATGAGATGAGGCTTGGCTGTGTGTAATCGACCGCTACGGATTCTTGATCCATCTCATCATACTCTGGCTGCAATGCCTCCTCTTTAATTCTCTGCAGAGAGCGTTGCAAAAGACAGACAAGTGGAATGCTGACGCTTATGATGGCGTCATCGCCACTCACCATCTTGGTGGACTCCTCAAAGTTTGTCAAGATGGTACATATGTCAGACATCCAGGTCCACTCCTGAGGTCTTATGTGTGGAGACGGACCTGAATATCAACGGCCTTGTTGCAGCTGGTACTCCACAACTGCTCTCTTCTGCTCACAAATCCTTTGCAACATGTGGAGGGTAGAGTACTAACGTGTGGGGACATCACACACCAGTCGGTGTGACGGAAGCTGCAAATGCTGCTGCAACACAGCAAGGGCGGTGGAAGCTGTAGCCGACTTGAGAAAATGAGCATACAGGCGGCGTACTTTGACGAGCAGATCTGGCAACTCGGGGTACGATTTAAGAAACCACTGAACCACGAGGTTAAGCACATGAGTCAGGCATGGCACATGTGTGATCTCGCCTCGCCTCAGAGCCGCCACCAGGTTACGGCCATTTTCACACACGACCATTCCTGGATGTAGGTTCAGCGGTCTCAGCCACAGATCTACCTGCTCTTTCACAGCTGTCCACAACTCATAAGCAGTGTGAGGTTTCTCACCTAAGCTTATGAGTTTCAGCACAGCCTGGTGCCGCTTGGTTGAGGCAGTACTGCACTGCTTCCAGCTTGTAACTGATGTGGTAATATCTGAGATGGAGGCTGAACATGAGGAGGAGGAGGAGGATGATGCGCAGGAGCTGTACACTGTCGGGGCAACTCTGACTGACATAGGGCCCGCAATCCTCGGTGTGAGGAGGATGTGTTCCGTCCCAAGGTCCGACTGGGTCCCAGCTTCCACTATATTTACCCAGTGTGCCGTGAGAGAGATGTACCATCCCTGGCCACAAGCACTTGTTCACGTGTCCGTTGTCAGGTGGACTCTCCCAGTAACTGTGTTGTTGAGGGCACGGCAGATGTTTTGAGACACATGCTTGTGTAGTGCGGGGATGGCACACCGGGGAAAATAGTGTCGGCTGGGGACCGAGTGCCGAGGGACAGCCACCGCCATAAGGTTGCGGAAGGATTCCATCTCCACCAGCCTAAAAGGCAGCATTTCCAACGCAAGCAGTGGTGAAATGTGCGAATTTTGGACTGTGGCCTGTGGGGCGTTGGCTGCGAACTTCCGCTTTCGTTCAAAGCTCTGGGATATGGACAAGTGAACGCTGCGGTGGGACGTGGACATGGATGTTGATGCTGTTTCTTGAGAAACTGCCATACCAAGTGAAGACTGAGAGGAGGGGACATCATTGTATGCAGTATGGACAGGGGATCATCTTGCACACACAACAGGGGGTTCTATTGCACACACAACAGTGGAAGAAGCAGTGGTGACACCCGCTGACACTGGTCATGAACCCTGGGGTTCACCCCACAAAGTCTGGTGCTTTGCTGCCATGTGCCTGATCATGCTGGTGGTGGTCAGGCTGGTAGTTTTGTCCCCCCTGCTGATGCTGACATGGCAGGTGGTACAAATGGCCTTTTTGGGGTTATCAGCAGAGTCTTTAAAAAAATTCCAGACTCTGGAAGACCTACAGGTTGTACTGGTAACGTCCCTCGTGTTGATGTTACGGGGTACTGATGCCTGCCTTCTGTGTGCTGCCACCACACTGCCTCTTTCTGCCTGTTGGGGTACTCTGCCTCCCTCACCCTGTGTGCTGCTGGCCTCACTCTGCATGTGTGGCGCCCCTGCTGCGCATTGGTGCCACAGATCCTAGAGAGGTGCATGGACGGATTCCTCCACAAGAGGCCCTTACAGCATACACACACCTCCACCTTCCACCTCAGACCACCAGAGGGAGACCGTTAGGGATATAAAAAGGGAAGGTGGAGCTAGGCAGTTCAGTCTGGAGTAAGTCTGAAGACTGTAAGGAGTCCAGTTACAGTCTAAGTCCGTAATCTACAGTCTAAGTCTAAAGTCTGCTGCAGCCAGAGAGGTTGGCAGTCCAGCCCAGACTCAAGGAGCTCAGGTTAGTGAGCCCAAGGCGTGCCGACGCCCTAAGAGCGGTGAAGAGTAGCGAGGCCTACTGCCAATATGAAGCCTAGCGAGGGCCCTGAGCGCGGCCGAAGGCAAGTGGAGTAAGCGAGCTACATAGGGGGCAGAGGAGCTTAACCAGCTCACCCCACAAGCATTTACCGGACACCGGGTCCGCGTCTGCAAGGATCTCTAGGACCAGCAGAAACACCGGAATCCCTGGCGAACTACATGTCCCAGGAACACCAAAAGCTGACTGTTATACCATGGTCAGGAGTCACTGAGGCCCAAGAGACCAGGGAGTGTGATCTCCAACAGAAGGCCCTACCACCAGGTCAGCCGGTGCAAGACAGAAATCAAGTTAGGCCTAGCTCCAGGCCAGGGCCGGCTCCAGGTTTTTCTGGGCCCCGGGCGAAAGAATCTCAGTGGGCCCCTTTAACACATACCACGATTCATGATGCAGAGATACGGCGGAGAAATATATATATATATATATATATATATATATATATATATAGTACAATGCAAAGATTTCACTTCTTACATTACATGAGTGACATCTATTGTAAATTCCACAATAGCTCAGAAACCGGTGAATCGCTCCACACAGAATACTGGCCCCCATATAAGGCTCCATACGGAATACTGGCCCCCATATAACGCTTCATACAGAATACTGGCCCCCATATAAGGCCCCATACAGAATACTGGCCCCCATATAAGGCCCCATAAGGAATACTGGCCCCCATATAAGGCCCCATACGGAATACTGGCCCCCATATAAGGCTCCATGCAGAATACTGACCCCCATATAAGGCTCCATGAGGAATACTGGCCCCCATATAAGGCTCCATACAGAATACTGGCCCCCATATAAGGCTCCATACGGAATACTGGCCCCCATATAATGCTCCATACAGAATACTGGCCCCCATATAACGCTCCATACAGGATACTGGTCCCCTTATAAAGCTCCATACAGGATACTGGCCCCCATATAACGCTCCATACAGGATACTGGTCCCCTTATAAAACTCCATACAGGATACTGGCCCCCATATAACGCTCCATACAGGATACCGGTCCCCTTATAACGCTCCATACAGGATACCGGTCCCCTTATAACTCTCCATACAGGATACTGGCCCCCATATAATGCTGCATGCAGGCTGTTACCCCCCACATAATGCCCCATACAGGCTGTCCCCCCCTTATAATGCTCCATGCAGGCTGTTACCCCCCACATAATGCCCCATACAGGCCCCCCCCCTTTTAATGCTCCATGCAGGCTGTTACCCCCCAACATAATGCCCCATACAGGCTGCCCCCCCCTTATAATGCTCCATGCAGGCTGTTCCCCCCACATAATGCACTATGCAAGCTGCCCCCCCTTTATAATGCACCATGCAGGATGTCACCCCCCTCTTTATAATGCCCCATGCAGGATGTCCCCCACTCTCTTTATAATGCCCTATGCAGAATGCCCCCCCCCTCTCCTTATAATGCTCCATGGAGGATGCCACCGCCCCTTCTCTTTATACTGCCCCATGCCTCCATACATTAAAAAAAGAAAAATCAAATACTCACCTCCCTTCTCCTCACCTGCTACCTGCTGCCCGCTGCCCGCTGCTCGGGTCCGAACTCCAGCGTTGACGGAGTCTTCGCGTTCAGTGCTCCCTGTGACGGCTCAGGGGAGGGCGCGGTGTAAAGACGTCACCGCGCCCTCTGACCTGAGACATCACAGGGAGCGCAGAGCAGGAAGACAGCTGATCTGCAGAGGCACAGGGACAGGTAAGTATCCAGCTGCCGGGGTCCTGAGCAAGCGGCGGAGAAGGGCGGGCGCTGACACCGCTCTCCTCCGCCCATAGCCCAGCGGGGTGCGCTACCGCCAGTGGGCCCCTCTGCCTGCTCAGGGCCCCGGCATTTGCCCGGGTGCGCCGGTGCTGACGCCGGCCCTGCTCCAGGCAGGTCATAAACTTAACAGGAAAAGGCAAGAAGCAGGAGGCCCCACACCCGCTCACTGGGGAGAGTCCTGAAATGCACCCTTCACCCTACAGTGCCCCGGATCGTGCCTGAAATACCACCAGTAAAGGTACTGAAGTGTACTGTCGTGTGTGTGCCTATTCTTCCTCCGACCCGGCTGGGTCCCCTCTGTCCTTCTTCCCTTCTCTTATGCTGCCCTGAGGCCCCTCTCCTCCTGTGGGGAGCTGCACCATCTAAGCTGCCTGTGTTAGAACTCTCCTGTTAGGTTTTTTCGATTTTGCTGGTCACATGACATTTTTTGCCTATTTTATCCTCTTAAGCTAGCCAGGTGCTTTGTAACCTTTCTCAGTCAGTTTTTGCTAGGTCTTTTGACCTTTATGTTCTATTTTCTGTGTTTGTCTTTTTTATGCTACAATTTCTGCTAGTAGGTGTCCATCTTTCTCCCAGTCCCTAGTTCTTGTAGGGATCCCTCCCTCACATCTATAGGTCTTCGTTCAGACTAGCTGAGGACTTTAGCAGGTCTGAGAGCAGGATCAGGTTCCCCGTTACATCGCAGGGATCTAGCTTAGTTCTATTGTAGGGACAGATCTCCTGTCTTTCCTTAGTGCTTGTAGCCTTTCATAACAGTAAGTCCAGCCCAAAAATATCTCTAAGGAAGGACCTCCAGTTTCCATTATGGTGTCGGTTCAGGATTTGGCTCAACGCCTGCAGGGACTCTCTCTGGAGGTGGACGAGCTCCAACAACACGTGAGTAGCTGTTCTGGAGCGCATTTTGTGGAGCAAAAGGTACGATTGCCTGATTTATTTTGTGGTGAACAACAAGATTTGTTTTCCTTTAAAAATGCTTGTTTATTGTATTTTCGTTTGAGACCCAGATCCTCTGGTGATGAATCACAGCGCATAGGGTTCATAATGTCACTTTTGCGCAAAGAACCTCAGGGATGGGCCTTTTCTCTCCCACCTAGTGATCCGTGCTTTAGATCAGTGGATAGTTTTTTTTCTGCTTTGGGGTTGTTGTATGATGATCCTGATCGTGTCTCATCAGCTGAGACGGAATTGAGACTTTTGAGGCAGGGATCAGGTAATGTGGAAAATTATTGTACTCACTTCCGTCGGTGGTCTGCTCAGGTGGGGTGGAATGATTCAGCTCTGAAAAGTTTATTTCTTACTGGGCTAGGTGAAAGGGTTAAGGATCTGCTTATTGCTTATCCTACACCTGGAAACTTGCAGGAGGCAATGCAATTAGCTATACGGGTGGACAGGAGACTGCGTGCAAGGGTTAATGAGAGTAAATCCTTTACCATGTCAGCTCCTAGTCTTGAGAGGGTCTGTACTGACATTGGAGAGCCGATGGAGATTGGGGCGATGTCACCCCGCTCTCAGGAAAAAGACCGCATGTTTTCTGAAGGTTTGTGCTTTTATTGCGGAAAATCTGCCCATTTCATTAAGAACTGTGTGCTTCGTTTGAACAAAGAAAAAAAAAAAAAGGTCAGTTACGCCCGTATAGCCTGTTTAAACACTAAGGGGGTATTTCTTTCTGTGACTACTGCAACTCAGGAGGAATTAATTGAATTTCGGGTATTTGTGGATTGTGGTTCTACTCTGAATGTGATTGATGGGGGATTCTTGGAAAAACTTAAATTAAAACCCAAACCTTTGTCATCCCCTATTGCCGTGGTTTCTGTCGATGGCTCTCCCTTGAAATGTGTTACTCACAAGGTTTATGAATTTCCCCTCACTATTAATGGTATTCACCAAGAAAATTTGGATTTGGTAGTATTAAATAATTTGCCTTCTCCAGTAATTTTGGGGTTACCCTGGTTAAAATTGCACAATCCTGTACTCGATTGGTCTGCTAATGAAATTAAGTCCTGGAGCCCTAAGTGTTATGACAAGTGTTGTAACGGGTGCATTGCTGCTGTGGATAAAGGGGAATTACCTGTACCTATTCAGGATTTTTGGTAATTTTTTTCTGAGGAGGAGTCGCAAATTTTGCCTCCCCATAGAGACTATGATTGTACCATTGAATTTGTCCCTGGAGTGACTCTTCCTAAAAGTCGTTTATTTAATCTTACTATTCCTGAGAGAAAGGCTTTGGAGGAATACATACAGACGAGCTTGGCCGCCGGTCATATCAGACCCTCTAAGTCACCTGTGGCTGTTGGATTTTTTTTTGTTAAAAAAAAGGACGGCGGTTTACGTCCTTGTCTGGACTTTTGCGAGATTAATAAAATTACTGTACGTAATCCCTACCCACTGCCATTGATTCCTGATTTGTTTAACCAGTTAGTGGGGGCCAAGTGGTTCTCTAAAATTGATCTCCGGGGGGCATACAATTTGTTGCGCATGAAGGAGGGTGATGAATGGAAGACTGCTTTTAACACTCCTGTGGGTCATTTTGAGAATCTGGTTATGCCTTTTGGTCTTACCAATGCACCCGCATTTTTTCAGAATCTTATTAATGACATCCTTAGACCTTTGATCGGCAAAAATGTGGTTGTGTATTTGGATGACATTTTGATTTATTCGCATGATCTGGAGTCTCATTGGCGGAGCGTACGTGAGGTATTACAGTTATTAATTGACAATTCGCTTTTTGCTTAGCTAGAGAAATGTGAGTTCGCTGTACAGAGAATTAGTTTTTTGGGCTACATTATCTCCAGTGAGGGCTTTGAGATGGACCCAGTGAAAGTTCAAGCTGTGCAGGAATGGCCTAGGCCTATTGGTTTGAAATCGATATAGAGGTTTTTGGGTTTCACCAATTATTACAGAAAATTCATTAAAAAATTTTCTATTATTGTTAAACCACTGACCGATCTCACCAGGAAAGGTGCTAATACGGTTCAGTGGACTACTGAGGCCATTGAAGCATTTGTGTTTCTAAAGGAGAGGTTCAGCTCTGCCTCCATCCTTATGCAGCCTGATGTGACTAAGCTGTTTTTTGTTGAGGTTGATGCTTCTTCTGTGGGGGTCGGTGCGGTATTGTCTCAGGAAATCAAGGATGGAGTACATCCCTGTGCATTTTTTTCAAAAAAATTTTCTGAGACTGAACTTAATTACGATATTGGTAATCGGGAATTGCTGGCTATTAAACTCGCATTTGAACACTGGCGTCATCTCTTGGAAGGTGCTGAATTTCCCATTCAGGTTTTCACTGATCATAAAAACCTGATCTATCTTGATGCTGCCAAGCGCTTGAATGCCCGTCAGGCTAGGTGGGCACTTTTTTTTTCGCGGTTTAATTTTTCCGTTACTTACATCCCGGGTACCAAGAATGTTAAAGCTGATGCGTTGTCTCGCAGCTTTTCTCCCATGGTCGGTGCTGAGGAGGAGGAGAGCATTTTACAAGAAGGTGTTGTAATTGCTGCATTGGACTCCGTTTTGGAAGATGAGATTCTTAAAGCACAGGAGAATGCCCCATCTAACACTCCCCATGGGAGGTTGTTTGTGCCTAGGACCTTTAGGAGAGATTTGTTTGTTGAGTGTCATGAGTCTCGGTTGGCAGGTCATCCAGGAATTTCTGAGACCAAGATACTTGTGGGTCGCAGTTTTTGGTGGCCTGGATGGCAGAGGGAAGTCATTAAGTGGGTGCGTCAATGTACTGTGTGTGCTAGATCTAAGTCTTCTCATGCTCCTGCTGCGGGGTTGCTTTGCCCTCTGGAGGTTCCTAGTGCACCTTGGACACATCTGGCTATGGACTTTATTACTAACCTTCCCTCCTCTGAGGGTTTCACGGTCATCTGGGTGGTCGTGGACCGTTTTAGCAAGATGTGTCACTTGGTTCCCTTCATCAAACTGCCCTGCGCTAAGACACTCGCTAAGGCCTTTGTCAAGGAAATTGTCAGACTCCATGGTGTTCCTACTGACATTGTTTCTGATAGAGGACCTCAGTTCGTGGCTCGTTTTTGGCGTGCCTTTTGTGACAGGTTGGGAGTTCATTTGTCGTTTTCATCTGGATATCATCCTGAGTCTAATGGCCAGACAGAAAGGAAGAATCAGGATGTTGAGCAGTTCTTGCGTTGTTTTGTGGCAGACAATCAAGAGGGGTGGTCTGAGTTTCTGCCGCTTGCTGAATTTGCTCTTAACAACCATACATCCTCTTCTGCTGGGTGTTCGCCTTTTTTTGGTTGTTCTGGGAGACATCCGTCTTTTGGGTCATTCTCCAAATTGGTATAGGCTGTGCCTGAGGAGGAGAGTTTTTCCAGTTATTTGGAGAGAGTTTGGACGGATGTGCGTGGTAATCTTCAGGAGGCTAGCAAAAAATCTAAGAGGTACATTGACAGGAAACGTCAAGAGGTTTTGTTTACGGTTGGTGACATGGTTTGGTTGTCCTCTAAGAATCTGCGGTTGAGGATTCCTTCTAAAAAATTGGGTCCCAAGTTTGTAGGACCCTTCAAGGTGCTTCAGGTAGTTAACCAATCTGCTGTTAGGTTGGAGGTTCCTACCTCCTGGAAGATTAATCCGGTGTTTCATGTTTCTCTATTGAAAAAAGCTGATGTATCAGATACAGACGCCACTGCCACTGTTCCTCCGGTGGTGGAGGACGGGGAATATGAAATTTCCCGCATCCTTAATTCTAGACGGTATAGGGGGAGTTGAAGTATCTTGTCGCTTGGAAGGGTTTCGGTCCCGAGGATAACTCATGGGTGACGGCGGATGATGTTTCTGTTTCCAGACTTGTCAGAGCATTTCACAAGAGGTTTCCTGATAGGCCTGGGCCTAGGAGATCCGGAGGATGCTCATAGAAGAGGGGGTACAGTTAGAACTCTCCTGTTAGGTTTTTTCTATTTTGCTGGTCACATGACCTTTTTTGCCTATTTTATCCTGCTCCGCCCTTCTGGCCCTGCTGGACTTCATTGTAATTTCTACTCTTAAGCTAGCCAGGTGCTTTGTAACCTTTCTCAGTCAGTTTTTGCTAGGTCTTTTGACCTTTAAGTTCTGTTGTGTGTTTGTATTTTTCTGCTACAATATCTGCTAGGAGGTGTCCATCTTTCTCCCAGTCCTTAGTTCTTGTAGGGATCCCTCCCTCACATCTATAGGTCTTCGTTCAGACTAGCTGAGGACTTTAGCGGGTCTGAAAGCAGGATCAAGTTCCCCGTTACATCGTAGGGATCTAGATTAGTTCTATTGTAGGGACAGATCTCCGGTCTTTCCTTAGTGCTTGTAGCCTATTATAACAGCCTGATCACCGGCCTCAGAGGACTGTAGCAGCGCTGGTTATCCTCACCAGACACCACAGATGGCGTCACGAACTTTCCCCTTTCCCATAAACCTTTTCCCACCATTCCTTTCCTTACTTTTAAGAGTGACCCCAGGGTACGGCCCCGGGAGCCGGCCACCGCGGCATCCCCCAGTACTAACAACAAGGCCCGGTCGCCGAGTCGTCCCCATCCCCTGGGCGCGTCATCTCTTCCTGGCGTCATGAACACATGTCCTCCTGCCACGTTGGGTCAGTTACTAGATCATCCACCACCTCCTCCTCTTCCACTTGCGCACCACGATCCTCCTCCTCACTTCCTGGCAATTGTGTCTCGTCATCGTCCACCTCTTGTGACAAATTGCCAGCGTTGACTTCCTGTGGCCGTGGCTGTTCAAATATTTGGGCATCGCTACATGGGACCTCCTCTTCCACCACTTCAAGCGGAGCAGTCGAGGGGCACAAATCTGGAAATGGACCAGTCAACAGCTCTTCAGAGTGTCTAACTGTGGGATCAGTTGCTGTCTGGCGAAACTCGGCATGGTGGGAGGAAGGAGCATCAGGGTGAGGAGGAGTATGCGGTCGAGACTCACGGCTGCTAAGAGCTGACCGTGTGGAAGACTGACCGGAGGTGGTGGTGCCCAGGTAACTGGAAGTATTATCTGCTATCCAATTAATAACCTGTTCACACTGATCAGTTCGCAATACTGGTGTTGTTCTGTGCTTCCCTAGTAATTCGATCAAGAAGTGGGAGCAAGAAGATGTGGCTGTTGGTTGTGGCACATTTTCTACTTGGCCACGGCCACGTCCTCTGCACGCACCATCACCAGAACATCCAGTTCTACGTCCCTTGCCACGCGCCGTGCCTGTTGTAAAGGAAGTAAAATAGCTTACACTCGCATTATCAATGGAAAAAGGGTAATAAAAAGTAGATTAGAACCGTGGAAGAGGAAAAGCACAGTTCTATTTCTCTGGCCTACACCCGACTCTTTTAAACAATCTGAACAGTCAGGGAGAAACTATTACTGTTTTTATTTACGGAAAAAATACCAAAAGCTGAATAATAGAGATTTTTTACTGTGGAATGGCAAAACCACAGTTATTGTTTACTGGGGTATGCCAGACAATTTCAAACAGATATATTTGCGGCTGAACAGTGAGCGACACACTCAAACTGTTTTTTTAGGTAAAAATGGCCCAAAAGTGGATAATACAGAGGTTTGAACCGTGGAACTGCAAAACCACACTTCTGTTTCTCTGGCCTACACCAGACTATCTTCAACAAATTTATTTGTGTCTGAATAATCAGGGAGAAACTATTATTTTTTTTTTTTTACGGCAAAAAATGCCAAAAGCAGGATAATAGAGATTTTTTACCGTGGAACAGCAAAACCACAGTTATAATTTACTGGTGTAGACCAGACTATTTTAAACAGATATATTGGTGTCTGAACAATCAGGAGACACTATTACTGTTTTTCTTTACGGAAAAAATACTAAAAGCAGGATAATAGAGATTTTTTACCATGGAACGGCAAAACCACAGTTATAATTTACTGGTGTATACCAGACTCTTTTAAACAGATATATTTGTGTCCGAACAATCAGGAGACACTATTACTGTTTTTCTTTACGGCAAAAAATGACAAAAGCTGAATAATACAGAGATTTGACCCATGGAACTGCAAAACCACAGTTCTATTTCTCGGGCCTACACCAGACTATTTTCAACAGATATATTTGTGTCTGAAAAATCAGGAGACACTATTACTGTTTTTCTTTACGGCAAAAAATGCCAAAAGCAAGATAATATAGATTTTTCACCGTGGAACAGCAAAACCACAGTTATAATTTACTGGTGTATACCAGACTCTTTTAAACAGATATATTTGTGTCTGAACAATCAGGAGACACTATTACTGTTTTTCTTTACGGAAAAAATTCCAAAAGCTGGATAATAGATTTTTTACCGTGGAACTGCAAAACCACAGTTATAATTTACTGGTGTATACCAGACTCTTTTAAACAGATATATTGGTGTCTGAACAATCAGGAGACACTATTACTGTTTTTCTTTACGGAAAAAATACCAAAAGCTGGAAAATCGAGATTTTTTACCGTGGGACGGCAAAACCACAGTTATAATTTACTGGTGTATGCCAGACTCTTTTAAACAGATATATTTGTGTCTGAACAATCAGGAGACACTATTACTGTTTTTCTTTATGGCAAAAAATGCCAAAAGCTGGATAATACAGAGATTTGACCCATGGAACTGCAAAACCACAGTTCTATTTCTTGGGCCTGCACCAGACTATTTTCAACAGATTTATTTGTGTCTGAAAAATCAGGAGACACTATTACTCTTTTTCTTTATGGCAAAAAATGCCAAAAGCAGGATAATAGAGATTTTTCACCGTGGAATGGCAAAACCACAGTTATAATTTACTGGTGTATACCAGACTCTTTTAAACAGATATATTTGTGTCTGAACAATCAGGAGACACTATTAATGTTTTTCTTTACGGAAAAAATACCAAAAGCTGGATAATAGAGATTTTTTACTGTGGAACTGCAAAACCACAGTTTTAATTTACTGGTGTATACCAGATTCTTTTAAACAGATATATTTGTGTCTGAACAATCAGGAGACACTATTACTGTTTTTCTTTACGGCAAAAAATGCCAAAAGCAGGATAATACAGAGATTTGACCCATGGAACTGCAAAACCACAGTTCTATTTCTTGGGCCTACACCAGACTATTTTCAACAGATTTATTTGTGTCTAAACAATCAGGAGACACTATTACTGTTTTTCTTTACGGAAAAAATACCAAAAGCTGGATAATAGAGATTTTTTACTGTGGAACGGCAAAACCACAGTTATAATTTACTGCTGTATACCAGACTCTTTTAAACAGATATATTGGTGTCTGAACAATCAGGAGACACTATTACTGTTTTTATTTACGGAAAAAATACCAAAAGCTGGATAATAGAGATTTTTTACCGTGGAACGGCAAAACCACAGTTATAATTTACTGGTGTATACCAGACTTTTTAAAATAGATATATTTGCGGCTGAACAGTGAGCGACACACTCAAACTGTTTTTTTTTAGGTAAAAATGGCCCAAAAGTGGATAATACAGAGATTTGAACCGTGGAACTGCAAAACCACACTTCTATTTCTCGGGCCTACACCAGACTATTTTCAACAAATATATTTGTGTCTGAACAATCAGGGAGACACTACAACAGGTTTTTTTTATGGCAAAAAATACCAAAGAATAGGATAATAGAGATTTTTTACCGTGGAACGGCAAATCCACAGTTATAATTTACTGTGTGGCCAGCCAATCAATGTAATGCCCACAACCAACATGGCTGCGGCATTACAGCGACTGTCTGGCAATCACTGCATGTTCATTGGCTCTGTACAGAGGGCCAAACATGCAGGGCGGAGACCCGAGCTCCCGCTAGAGTGACCCAGAAATGCTCGGTGCTCGCCGAACATCCTGAGTAGCGTGATGCTCGGGCGACTACCAAGCAGTGTCGAGCATGTTCGCTTAACACTACTCTCTAGTAATCCTATGAGCAGCTCTCACCGAAGTTTTGCTTAGTCTTCCAGATCTTATCTTGACCTCCACTGTTCCTGTTAACTGCCATTTCTTAATAACATTTCGAACTGAGGAAAGGGCAACTTGAAAACGCTTTGCTATATTCTTATAGCCTTCTCCTGCTTTTCGGGCCGCTACCATTTTCATTTTCAGTATGCTGGACAGCGGCTTAGAAAAACCCATGTCTGCTGTTTTTGGCACAATGTTGAAGGAGGCTGGGTTTTTATAAAGCTCGGAAATTTACATCACCTGGCTTTTCCTAACGATGATAGTGAACAATCCATTACCTTAACAGACTAATTAAGGTCTGAAACCTTGGTCAATGTAATCTGAGCACACAAATCTTCAAGGGTGCCCACACTTTTGCATCAGCCCATTTTCCTTTTTGTAATTTTTAAAATGTAAAAAATGACAATATTTTTTTTCCTAAAATACAAAGGAACTGTGTCATCTTTAGCTTTAGGCATTTTAGAGATCATTTCATCTTCAACTTGCTTATCTGTTCACAATAACAGTAATTTTGACCAGTAGTGCCTAAACTTTTACATGCCACTGTAAATGTACAGAAACAAGAGGCTTTCTATCTTATTGTCATTCGATTAAAGAAAAGTTAAATGAATGGTATAAGATTTTTAATGGTGTGCTTTACTGCTAAAACTGCTGTAAAAGAAAAAAAAAACAGTTATAAGAATACAATTTTCTAATTTACAAAACTACACAAGCTTAGGTCCCGATTCATTAAGAATGGCATTTATACACCATTCTTGATGAAGAGTTCACTGGAGTAAGATGTAGTAAATTGTTACACACTTATCCCTGGTATCCTGGGCTACAGCTTCATCCCCTAGGGCCACTGCCCTCTGTTGTGCTTCACGTCATGTTTTGCAAATTGCTTAGAGTGGTTAATCTCTTATGGTTTGCACCTTCCCAGGTTCCATCTTAAATCCATCAGCCGATAAAATGAACCTGAGAACTTAAATTTCCTGTTTAAATAAATTTTCAGAAAAAATACATTTCTCAATTTTAGCAAACAAAGAATTCTCCCTCAATTTTTGTAATACTACGCAGACATGTTCCTGGTGAGAATCCAAATGAAGCGAAAAAATTAAAATATCATCAAGGTAGATCACAACAAATCTCCGAATGCAATCAGAAAAAATATCATTCCTAAAGTTTTGAAATACTGTGGTGCATTGGTTAGTCCAAATGGCATGGCAGGATTTTAGAATAAACCCTCAGATGTTAAAAATGACGTTTTCCACTCATCACCCTTGATAAATATCAAATTGTAAGCCCCTCTGACGTCAAGTTTAGAAACCCATTTCGCCCCCATAAGCTGATTATATAGGTCGGGAATGAGTAGAAGTGGGTATGTATTCTTAACCGTGATTTTCTTCAGTTCCCAGAAATTAAGGCAAGGACACATTTTCAAAAACTTTCAGGTACCCTGGCAGACCCTGCAGCCTAGCAGAGCATATTTGTACAGAACTGAAACATTTCTTTTGACAATTGAGGCTCCACTTCACAAGTTCCTTCTTACACCAATCAATAACATGTTTGTAAATAAGCAGCCATGGTAGCCCCAGTACCACCCTAGCAGGTGAATTTTCAAAGACAAAACAGGAACTGAATTCAGAAATTGAAATGCTCCCACTTGAAATGTGAATTCCACAGTTACTCATTGTGGCTAGACAACTCGCTTGGCTGCAGTCGGAAGTAGACAGAGGGATGGTTTCGTCTGCAGGTTTATTTTATCAGTATAAAGCACTGACGACTTAAGCAAAATAAACTCAGCCTTGCTGGCATAAAGGTAAAACAAAAGATAAAGGATAACACAGTCCATATGCGTGTGGGTTCGCCTGCACCAATTTGCAGCACACTTCAGCTCCTCCTGAGCTGATGTTTCACAGTCTGGAGACTTGCCTCTCCAAACTCCCAGCAACAGAAAAAAAACAGTGACTGAGCATTTAACCTGGCTCAGCCACACCCTGAGGTGGACATATGGTGAATGACTTCCCTCCCATCTCTAAGTCATTCACAAAAAAACGCTCCCTTTACAATGGTGATTTAACCCTCCAACATATAAAATGCTGGAGAAAAGTTGTAGGTTCAGTTCACTAAGGCTAGTAGCCGTAGTGAAACACATCTCCTCTCACATATAACACCAGTTACTCTGTCACACAGTTTAACGAAATTCTGAAGCAGCGGTGTTTTGTCAATAGAAAAAATTTTAATGGGTTTTTCCAGACTAACTGTCCCTAATCCTAGTGTCAGAACCAGTCCCGAATCAATAAAGTTAGCTGCAGAAATGCACTCAAGGAAAGCAAATGCTGGCATCGCTTGGTTCTTGAAGGACAACATTGCTTTATCTGAGGAGAAAAAAGGTACCTGGAAGTCTGGGTGACCCCGTCTACAATCACCCAGACTTAGGTGTTTTCCAGATGGCTTGTCCACTTGAGGGCATGTTAGGAAATCCTTTAACAAATGTTCTGTGATACCACAGTATAGACATAGTCCCAGATCTTGTCTAGGTTTTATCTCCACAGCATGAAAACTGGAAACTCCAACCTCCAATGGCTCCTCCTCAGATAAATGGACATGCTCCGGGATAGAATAACGGCACCCTGCTGCTCACCATGCCACTCACAGATTCTGTTATCCATCCGTATGGCCTGTTGCCTGGGTCATGGCCTCCACCAAAGCACAAGGGAAATCCTAAAGAACCAGAGTGTCCTTCAGAGTCTCAGAAAGACCTTTGCAGAATTGGGACCTGAGAGCTGCATCATTCCACAGAACTTTAGTGGACCATTGCCGGAACTCGGTGCAGTAATCCTCAGCGGTGTGGCCTCCCTGTGCCAGATTTATGATCTTTGTCTCAGCAACCTGGATCCTGTTGGTTTTACCATAAATTAAACAATTACATTGTTGGAATTTTCCGGTATCACTTCCGATACTGGGTGGTCACATGACCGCAAATATGAGATTTGCATACTTTCAAACCCCATTCCAATTAGATGTGCTCAGCCTCATTCAGTTGACTTCTATTGAGAGAGGTCGAGCACGTCTAGTTGGCACGTGACCGCATGTATGCAAATTGAATAATTGTGATCACGTGACTGTCCGGTCTTGGCAGCAACACCAGAGAATGCTGACAGCATGTGATGTGTGCGCTGTAAGGATTCAAAAGTATACAATTACATAGAGTTGCAAAAGACTTTTGCCACAAGATCGGACAACTCTCTTAATATCTGTACATTTTGCCATCATATGACAAGATGTTAATAATTTTTGTATTGATAATTCACATGAATAAAACATAAAAAAAGCTTAATCTTAAGTTAGTCACTTTTTTATGCAGTTACATAATTCTGAAGGTTCTGATAGTTAATTTCTGGGCTGCTAGTATCACTACAGACAGCTGAATATCTACTCTGACCTTGTAATTAAAACACTAGTCGAGGATAAGCCTATATAAACCATTAGAGTATATATTTATGATTTGATAATTCTCTTTCCCTCCATTTACGGCAAATCTATTATTGGTAGCTTTCAGATGCTTAAAGGAACTATCTGGCAAGCAATACCTTTCTATGGGAATTGCATGTTAGAATTCAGAATGTATTGTTAGAACTGAGTCATATGTGTCATTTGAGGGACATTTAAGGCTAATGATGTAGCATTCATTTTAATTAATCTATTGATTGTATTCTCCAGTGTACATCTAGGCTCTATATCTTTCACATGTTGCAGGTTGGGAGATTAAGCACCTTGGGTTTACATTTACTTGGTGTGATTAATGCTGCTGAAAAAAAATATACTGCAAGGACGGAAAGGATACTGATCTTAAATATATTTGATTTTTTCATGCTTCTCCATGTTATTCTGATAATTTAAAGTAATATTAATATAAGAGCTGTTTTAAACACACTTTTTTAACACGTTAAAAAATACCATAAATGACAGGTTCTTCCATAGCATTTTTACAAGCATTTTAATAGATTTTTTTTATATTTTTTAACATTGTGAACATGCATTTTTTGAATTATATAGAGAAACCTATGGGAAAAAAACACAAAAAATCTCCTGTCATATCCAGGGCATGCTGTGTTTTGAAAAGAAATGCTGACCCAAAAAGAGTCACAAAAGCTGCACGCACTGTGGCGCAGTGGTTAGCACTGCAGCCTTGCAGCGCTGGGGTCCTGGGTTCAAATCCCACCAAGGACAACATCTGCAAGGAGTTTGTATGTTCTCCCCGTGTTTGTGTGGGTTTCCTCCAGTTTCCTCCCACACTCCAAAGACATACTGATAGGGAATCTAGATTGTGAGCCCCAATGGGGACAGCAATGATAATGTATGTACAGTGCTGCGGAATATGTTAGCGCTATATAAAAATAAAGATGATTATTGTTATTATATACTGCAATATGTAGTGCAGTTTATATTTCAGTGCATGATTCATATGTATAAATTGCATGTCTTACAATTATAAAGGAGTAATGTAACCAAATACATCTTTGGCATATCTAAAGGAGTCTCATAAAAAAGGAGGTCATATGACTTCTTTTTAGCTATGCAAGAGGACAAACAGGAAAATCCAAGGAAAGGAGGCCATGCTAAAAAAAATCTGCAGACTTTTCCTGTGCTTTTATGCTCTTGGAAACCTAATATTGCTAAATAGAGGTCAAGGGACCTACCATTCTTTTGAGAGCTTTGTCCCCACTTATCAGAAAAAGTTGAGCTTAACAAGTGAATGTCATGTAAGGATTTATTTCTATAGAGGAGAAAAGTCATGTTATATTATCATAAATGTGTGGTAAGATGCCATAAAACCACAGCATGGTTATTAACTGGTCATTTGAAATCAATTGTTTTGATTGTGTACTTTTATTTCAACCAAATAAAAATTAACTATTTTTTTCTGAGGATAGTATAACACATAGTATAATAAATATTTTGTCCAGGACAGTAGAACACAAAATAAAATTATCATTCACATGATAGTCCTTCATTTAATGGGCCACCTCTGTGAATTTTTATCTAATGACAAGGACTAAGCCAAAAATATGTTTTTTCAGAAAGTGATCAGATTTGTGTAAAAATAAAGTTTTCTACTTCTTTTATTTTGATCAAAATGCATAAACAACCAAGTCCCAATGTGAATTTGGTGCTGTTCAATCACAATTCTACTATACCTTCTGTTACAACTATAAAACAGAAAATATATGGTTGAAGATGTTCATTACAACATGTATACTTATCTTTAAAGAGTTGCCCAGTTTCGTAAAAACTAGCTTCTGCTGAAATCTCTGCCGCTTGAGTGTCGCCTCTTGATTCTGCTTGCTGGTCTGTTAACATGACTGCATCAGAGATCTCCCAACTACACCATGGGACCACTGTTGCAGCCTTGTGAGGGCTACCTCCACATGACCGAGGAGCCCATGAGCAAGTAAGCTGCAGATGGAAAATCACTGATGCAGTCTTATCAACATAGATTGAAAGGGAGCAGTGTAGAGGTGGTGCTGGGTCTACAAATCACAGCTGACTTCAACCCCAATACCATTACCCTGATTGCCACCGCACCAGGGCAATCGGAATTGGCACATTTAATGTGAAGCGCCACTTCTAGGGTGACTGTTGGCTGGTAATTTTAGGCTGGGAATGGCCCAATAACTATGTACCTTCCCAGCCTGATAATATCAGCTCTCAGCTGTCTTCTATACCTTTGTTGGTTATCAAAAATAGGGAGGACCCCATGTCGGTTTTTAATTAATTAATTTATTTATTAGGTTAAACAAAGCTAAACACCCTTTAGTGTCACATGAAAGGCACTAAAGGGTGCAAGTTTATTATAAGTAGAGGACTTGTGAAATATATATCTACAGACTTTCTATTCTATTTATGTATTTTATATATCTATTTTATCTATCATATATATATTCTGAGGTCTCAGGCTGAGAATCTATTGCACTTGGCTGATGAAATTTCATAATTCCTTTAAGATATGTGCTGAAAAATCGGACATGCATGGTCCGTGTGCTGTCCGATTTTTTTCTAGCACTCATTAACTTACATTGGCGAGTCTCGTCCGATATATGCGGGCACTCACAGCATGCTGCAATTTTTTCCTCGGTCCGATTAGAGTTGAGAAAATAATTGCAGATGAACACAGCCTTAATGGATAACATTGGTGCAATCGCATTGCACTCGCCGATTTTATATGCAAGTGGGAGCGAGACCTAATACTGAGGAGTTTATGCTGTAATTTTGTAATGTGTGTAAAGGAATGTCAGCCTTAGTCATTTTTAAGTGAGCTGAATCTAGAAATAAATAGCGATAATCTCGGCAATTAGGAAATTTCACTCAAATTCGATTTGCATTGAATCGATTTGATCATCTCTAGTATTATATATTTTCTTCTATATTGATAGCTCTGAAAACATATTAATACAACTGTAGCAAAAATAGAGTTCTTTGGGGAGAATAGATTAAATTGTATGTCTTTTGGTTATCAACAAAATACCATGAACATTTGGTGAAGTACAATAATTGCTTTGGCTAATGAAACATCCCAAGAACTGAACTAATTTACAAGATCTACCTTCTTAGACTAATAAATATACTTGCATGACAAAATAGTGCCTGCGTTACAAATCATTCTGTAAAAAAGGTCTGTAGTAAATGAACAGCCTGGAGCATAGTGTCCAATTACAGGCTCCATTTGAGTCAAGAGGCACCCACAAGATGCTTATCTGCACATAAATACATATAAGTTAAAAGGGTCACATGGGTGAATTCATGCATGGATTACCTCTCTTCCTAATTAGATCTTGTGATTTATGTTCATACGGTATCATATATTTTACATGTGCATCTCTTCATAGACTTGAAAAACAAAGAACAATCTCTATTGTAGGAGCCTGACATATGGCTTTATAATGTATATACAGTATTTGAAAATTCTCTCCTCATATCTCATATGAGAATTTACCTTTGCTTTGCCAATATGAAAGCTTATTGACACAAGGTGTTAGGAGCAGATGAGACCAGATCAATATTTCATTTAAAGGGATAATAAATTCTAATATTGACACAAAAAGAAACCAGTGCTGAAATCTCTTTTATCCATAATATGGTGGAATGGTTCTAAAATGGACATGAGGATTATATAAAAATATATTGTAGCACACATTTATTTCCAAGAACATTTTAATATTTACCCTTCAAATGCATTATTGGTCTACAAACCAATGTCATGAGTGATTTTCTAGAGTAGATGGGACAAGTAGAGATGAGCGAACCTTTCAAGGTTCGGTTCAGTTCAGATTGGCGAACTTCTTGATGTTCGCCGAACAGTTAGCCAAACAGTTCGTCGAATATATCAGAACCCCATTGAATTGAATGGGAGGCAAAAGTAAAAGCATAGACAACACCTTCAGGGGGGCCCACAAGCTGCCAAAACAGCTCAAATTAGGCGCAGACACCAGAAAAAGTGGCATCAATTGACCAATAGTACAAATAGTATAATTGCGCAGGGCCTGGGACAGGACTTGGGCCGGCATTTCTAGCTTAAACATTGATCAGTAACAGGTGGATGAGTGACAGGTGTAGACCCTGTGCTCTGAGGGCCCTGCCAAATTCAGGCAACACACATGAAGGAGACCAAACTTGGAGTCCAAACATTTCCAAAAATTAGGGGCAGACACCAGGAAAAGTGTCATCAATTGACCCACTATAGAAATTTTATAATGGCACAGCAGCAGTCAGTCATGGGCTATGCATGAGGTATCAGGGTCTGGGCCGGTATTTACAGCTTTGAATTTAGGTTCAAATTAAGACAAGATGGGTTAGGGACCAGTGTAGGCCTTCTGTGCTGGGAGCCCTGATACCTCATTCAACAGCTCAAGCTGCTTTTGTGCTCAGCCACACTCAGGTGGCACAAATATCAGTTTGGTAGACTACTATTGTTAGAAAAATTCAAGGATAGTAACACAGGTAGTTGACTGAAAGAAAGTGCAAGCCTGCTGGTCTGCGAGCCCTACTGCTACAGACAACACACATGAAGGAGACCCAACTTGGAGTTCAAACATTTCCAAAAATCATTGGCATACACCACTAAAGTGGCAGAAATTTTCTCAGAGTAGAAATAGTATAATGTGGCTCTGACACCCCTTCTACTACAGGCAACCCACCAGATGGAAACCCGTCTTGGAGTCTCCACATGTCAAAAAATTATTGCAATACACTACTAAAGTGGCATCAATTTCCCCAGAATAGAAATAGTATAATGGGGCGCTAACACCCCTTTCACTACAGGCAACCCACCAGATGGAGACCCAACTTGGAGTCTCCACATTTACAAAAATTGTTCGTAACATCAGGAGCAGTAGCAACAGCAGGCACAGAAGCCATGACAAAGGTGTCAAAGACTGAAATAACGCAAGATCAATGCAGCACACTTTAAACTACACCAACGACTAGTTTTATCAGTCTGTGACTGGGGTGCAAAAGTCATTGGAGATCCATGACTTGTTCACTTTGAAAAAAGTTAGGTGGTCTACACTTTCAGGGGACAGCTGGATGCGCTTATCCATCAGGACACCACCAGCAGTGCTGAAGACACTTTCTGTGAGAACACTGGCAGCCGGGCTTGACAAAACCTCCAAGGCTTGACAGGTAAGCTCAGGCCACTCTTCCATTTTTCAAGACCAAAATGCAAAAGGGTCCAAACCCTCCCTGATGGCATTGATTTTGAGCTCGAGATACTCCTGCTCCATCCTCTCCAGTCGTTCACTATGTGTCAGACTTGAATTCTGTTCTGCTGTTGCACAGGCTGGTCTAAAACATATGTGAAACAACTCACAGAAATTGCTTCTGCTACTTACACTGCTGCAGCTGCTGCTAATGTTTTTGCTTTGACAACTCAACATTCCTGGGGTTGAAAGTCTAGAATTGAGATGCAAACTCTGTGCCTCACTGCTGTTTTGGGGAAAACCACTCTTAAGATTGTCTACAAGCGTGTTACGATACTCCATCATGGGCGATATTAAAGATATTGTTATCCCTTCCACATCCTCCTCTGCTTCCTCTTCTTCCTCTGGGGCCAAAATCTCCACACGCAGACTTTTAAAAGTGTGCTCCACCATGTAGATAACCAGATTAGTGTTGCTGACAATGGCATCATCAGCGCTAACCATCTTAGCAGCCATTTCAAAACTGTGCAGAAGGGTGCAGAGGTTCTTCATCTGTGGCCACTCCACAAGTGTGATTTGCACAACGTCCATACTTCGTTGGCCCAGGCTATGCAAAATTATATACTGCTTCAGGGCTCATTGCTGCTGCCACAGTTGCTGCAACATGTGCAAAGTGGAATTCTACCATGCTGGCACATAGCATATCATAGGATTAGCTTTTATTTAACACTACTCGTTGCAGCCTTTTTTATTGAACACATGCACTTTATGATATGGGGATTATATGAATCGTCCTACTTGTTGTAGTATGTACTCTTTTTGACCACTAGATGGAGACCAAATATCCATTTCTATCTGAAGTATATAATATGTATAAAATTTAAGGGTCATTAGTAGGAAATAGGTGACATTCAGAAACATCTTTTGGACTGACATAATATCTGTATGCATATTTACATGCGTATACTGCATTACAATCTTACTTATGGTTTTTAATGTATTTTCTTCTGTGTTGATTTATATTTTCAATAAAGATATATATCTTTTTTAATTAAAGGGAGTGTATATATTGTTTTTCTGGTTTAATACTCCCTTATACTTAGGACCTTTGTTTAGGTATCTATATACAGATGTATCTCTATGTACTAGTGTAATCTGCTTGTGTGTTTAGAGCCTGCAATGCACCTTAAGTATACCATATCCCCCCATGCTTGTCAGTGCATGCTGTGGCTCATATCTTTAGCTACTGCCTGCTATGATATAGGTTGTGGGTTAGATTCCCGGAGAGAACAGATCACAAGAAAAGAAGAGAATTGTTTATTTAATTAATGTAAGTGTATACAGAGCAGAGATGCCAACCCTGCCAACCAAGGAGGAGGAGGTACTGAGCGATGAAGACATCACACTGAGAGAGTGAGTGGAAGTCGGGTCAAAACCTTGACCGGCCGGAATGGCAGGACAGTCCCGCTCTATCCGGGGAAGGTTGGGTAATAAGGCAAAGCTACTATTCTAATTACACTTGGTAGGCCATCAATCACACCATGTTTGTTGTGTTCTGGCATAATATACACCTCGAAAAACTGTTAATGTTTATGCAGATGTGCGCATCGATTTTATTAGTCAATTGCACTGTATGACAAAGGACTTAATTTAGTGCAATAATTGCTATATGAAATGTACATTTTCTGTTTGCTTTACTGTAATGAAAATCATTTTACTATCCTCTAGAGAGTTTTAAGTCTAAAGACATTTCTGAAATGCAATCCAGTCTGTTTTTGTCATATTAATTAGCCCTATATCCAAGTCCCATTGTCCCACAGATTGCTTATGCTCAACAGAAAACATAAATGAGATCTCTTTCTCTAATGGTACCTGGTGCATGCAGAGCTGATATAAAGCATTATCGCTTACACTGTATTTGCAAAGACGTGCACCTTGCTATAATTCTGTATTGTTTACCTTCCACTCTGCTGCATTTAAATCAACGCTACTGCCCGGGATCCAAGCCTGTGTTTGGTGTTGATAAAGCGTCTCTTTTGTTTGATGTTGAAGGTGCTTGTCAGCTTCCAGGCGATAAAAAGGCCACAGGCATTTCTAATTATGAAATGAAATTGCTAATGTATTAAAGGATACCTTGAGGGCATCTGTCACTCTCTGGGTGATGACTATATTTTCAGAAATCAATAAAAGATGAAAGGACACGTTAGGTTACCTCCTTCCATGCCACCGGTTAACACCAGTCAGCTACAAGTGAAATCAATTTACAATGCTATTAAAGGGAGTCTTCAATATTAAAATGCAGTTAAAGGCTTTAGCGTTTGAGATTATATCCACTTGTGCAACCATAGGCATTTTCATTGTTGTATATTTTTACTTAACAGGAAATGATCAAAACAGGAAAACAACGTTAAGGCCACGTTCACACATTCAGTATTTGGTGAGTATTTTACATCAGTATATGTCAGCCAATACCAGGAGTGGGTGATAAATACAGAAGTGGTGACGTGTTTCTATTATACTTTTCCTCTGACTGTTCCACTCCTGATTTTGGCTTACATATACTAATGTACAATACTGATCAAATACTAAATGTGTGAACGTGACATTAGAGGCATATTTATGATTACAGGGAGTCTGTCAGTACAAAAAGACTGTTCAACCCAAGCGCTGGAGCTCAGTACACCCTTTTGCATGGCCAAGCAGATCAGTGCATCTCTCCACCTACTTCTTTTTCATCTATCTCTGCCCTTCCTTTGCTCCAGTAAAGTCAAAGCTGTCAACAAAAAGAAGCGGAGGACGAAGACAGATTGATAAGAATTAGGCAATGCCTGGAGTCAAGCATTAAAACATTAAGTAGCCCCCTTTACATTTTAGACCCATTTTCTGGCATTAAAATAATATTTATTGTTTCATGCAAATGTAAGTATTTGTGAGAAATCAAGAGGCTCTCCGTATGCAAATTACCCCTTCTAGTCCAGAGAAGCGTTTGCTCACTGAGACTAGCTTAGAGTCAGTAGCTACAGTCACAACACCTCCACCTTCCTGGTTGACATTCCCCACACTGCCCAAAGTCACAGGAGCAAAGACATACAGGAGAAGACGTGGACAATGCAGAGAATGTAAACCACACCAAGAGCTGTGACTCCAGCTACTGAGCCCAGACTAGTCTCAGTGAGTTAAAGCATCACCGGGTTAATTTACATACAACAAACCACTGTATATAACTTGATTCTGCATAAATATGTGCATTTGCATAAAATATATTTATTTTTGCCGAGAGGCAAAATTAGATTTAGATCAAATGTATGATTTTTTGGAGGTGCGGTCCATGCTCCTTTTTTTGCATTGCATATTCTTTCCCCTTTCTTGGACAAGCACTCCTCCCATTTGGCACAGGCGATTTTAATTAGCAGGAGACTACAAAGAGGGTCTAGCATATTTTTGCTCTCACTTTAGAGCTTGAGGAAGGTGAGTCACAATGTTCCTTTCTTGTGGTGTTGGCGCAGTGTGTCGGCCATTGTTGCTGTGGCTTTGTGCTTGTGGGGCTGCGCAGCCTGGAGTTATGGGGACTCGGTCTTGCAGCATGGGTGCTGTGAGGCACCAGGCCGCCCGCCCTGCTGGTGCATTGTCGCTGTGGCGGTGGTTGGCGCACGGATCCGCTCCCGTTCAGGCAGGAAATGTTAGGACCTACTACGAGGTTTGCCGTGACGTGGCAGTGGGCTTCATTCGTTCTGATCAGAATGTTAAACTAAGAACCTCATGTTCAGTTATATATATTTTTGCCGAGAGGCATTAGATCAAATGTATGATTTTTTGGAGGTGCGGTCCATGCTCCTTTTTTTGCATTGAACAAAATAATAAACCCATTATTTTAATGATTTAAAAAGAGACGAGATTTCAGTAGGGCACACAATGGTGTAAATTATTGTCCCTGGACAGGTACAGTGTATAACACCCTAAATTAAGCTGCAGTGATTGACAGTGAAGGCTGTGTGCTCTGCAACTATGTATACTGAAAACCTTCCTGCCATCTCTCTTCTTCTCTGTTCCTCCCTTCTATGGTCACAGCCTTCAATTTTAATGTGCGCAGGCACTGGAGAGTCACAAACTTCTGGTCCCATTGATTTCTGGCGCACAGTGAAGGTGAATTCCCCAAAATGCAGAGGAGCGACAGCAGACAGAATGGGCAGGTGCAGGATTTCCTTCCGCACACATGACGTCAAAGGGACATCTGAAAAGCATTTGAGGAGAAATCCGGTATAAAGAAGACCAGAGGCAGTCTTATCTTCCTGCAGTCTACGCCCCATAGCCTGGAAGATCAAAGCTATTTTTACTAAACAAAATATCATCAAGGAGGGATACAGGTATGACTAATTTCAGCTGTATACAACCTGTATGTGAATCAAAGAAGAACTTACAGCTTTCTGGTAACTGGTACTAGCAAACAAATCTTTATTCCATAAATTCGGATTCCATCGTCATCACAGAATTAGCAACGCGTTTCGTACGCTATAATCTGCATTCTTTTTCAAAGCAGCAGGGTACCACTGCTGCTGAGGTCACCGGGACTGATCAGCTGATCTTCAGCTGATGAACCCAAGTGACCTCACGCCTGCAGCAGCTGTCTTCTACAGCAGTCACATCATTATTGATATATGATGCAAAACTCGGCACTCAAAGTAAATTTTCAGGGCTTTAATTAGCCAGTATATTAAGAGTGTTTAAACAGCAACGTTTCAAGTCACATGGACCTTCATCAGTATACTCTACAATGATAGAGCCAAAAGAAAAAAATAAATAAATGAAACATATATAATGCATTACAGTCATGCAAAATTTGATACAACAAAAGTATGTTTTGTAAAAATGAAGCACATAAATGAAACATGAGCTTGATCAATAGAGGTCAAAGTAAGAAGGCTGTAATGAGCTCTCATAGTAATACTTTGGAAAGCAAAAAAGAAAGAAGGAAAAGGGGAGGAGAAGGAGGGACAAGAAGATCTAGAAGATATAAGAGAAGGAAAAGCATACCTGTATGGCTGCGTGTTGAGAGGGATAGGCGTGGGACTCAGTGTCTCACAAGAGAAAAGTAATTCTGCAAGACAAGATGATTCCAGGTAAGTATCCACAGTGTTGTAGACAGCCCCAGGAAAGTGAAAGGTAAAGACATACCATAGAACATGTGTCAAGATTCTTTCAGATGCACAAAGTCCTACCGCGGTATGCACAGCTTGTTAGCTTTTAGTGCTGATAGCAGTGGGTGCCCGGGAATCCTTTTAACAGGCCAGAGAGTGGGCATGTGTGAGTCGCGGACAATAGAGAAATTGGAGTTTGCGGCAGACGTGACACAGCTAGTTGCTGGGTGAATCGATTTCCGGTCAGGTGACCACTATGCTGCTTTCCACGCATGCGGAAGAGTGTGTTCCAAGCGTGTATGCATACAAAAGATCAAAGAACCTGCATTTCAAGGCTGAATACAACTGGTTATGTGGATATATATAGGAGGCGGAATGCAGCGGAAGGGAGATGGTAAGGCATTCCATATCAATAGGACCAGCAAGAGGAGCGGATGATGGTCCCCAAGAGGGGGAGGAGAAACAATAGGACATTAGTTCTGAGTCTAGAAAAGAAAAGGAAATGTCAATATTCCTTAAATGAATACATGATACATAGCCAGTTCACATAAGATACATATTATTATGGGCAAAGACAATATAGAAATGAGAACATCCCAAATAATGAGGTCAAAACAGACCGTAAATCAAATAAATGACAACAGATCATACTCCCTATTGATGAATATGAATAGCGGTACCAGAGCGCCAATAACAGGGCAAAAATATTAAAAGGACTGATTTATTAATACACACAACGCGTTTCGGTGGACACAGCCACCTTCATCAGGTGTGACAAGCAGCAAACAATTGATCCTTATATGCATTTGACTAGGTATACAATTACTTAAAAGGGGCGGGGCCAGATACAGAGTAATACCTCTATATTAACCCCTTGAGTTCATATATGCTCAATAGAGTAAAAAGGATTGTTATAAATTAATGCCTAATGAAGCATATAGGGTTCTTATAAAAAGGATTCGCTGCATAAAAACTTGTGAATCCTATAATCATAATACTTCATAGGATATATTGTCATCTACCACCCTATATTTTATATTATAAAAAAAAAATAAAAAAATAATAATTTTTACATACAACATAAAACAATGTATAAATATAAAGTTATAAAATGACAATCAGTTTCTATCATTATAATTAGGGAAAGTAGACGAAGAAAGGAAAGAGAAAAAAAAAAAGAAAAAAAAAATTCTCAAAAAAAAAAAATTCTCAAAAAAAAATGAAATTTTTTTTTTTATTTTTTTCTCCTTTCTCTCTCTCCTCCCTCCTTCCCTCCCTCTCTCCTTTCCAATCTTCCCTCCTTCTCTCTCTCCTCCCCCCTCCTCCTCCATATAAAAGATATATATAATAAATTTGCTAAAATATAAAAACAATTATTTAAAAAGTTGTCTTCTCTATATTAAGGTTCAAACGTTCAGGAGACAAGGTTCCCATTTTGAAAATCCAATAATTTTCACGTGTAATGAGACGATTTAGTCTATCAGGGTGTGTATCAACTATTTGATCAATGATAGTTAGTTTTAGGTTATTAGGATTTTTTTGATGTTCTTTTAAGAAATGATTAGAAACACTATGTAGGGGAAAGCCGTTTCTAATATTTTGGTGATGTTTATTTAATCTGGAGTGCATTTCCTGGATAGTGCGGCCAATGTATTGCAGGCCGCAGGTGCACTGGAGCAGATATATCACATATGAGGACTGACATGTAAGTCTAAAGCGAATGGGATATATCTCTCCAGTGACCGCAGAGACGAATGTTTTAGCTCCGTTATCAATGCATTGACAGCATAAGCATTTAGGGACGTTGCATTTATAACATCCATTATTGCTAATAGGAGCTGAATTTAAATGGTTCGGTCTTCTACCAATTGTTGTATTGCTAGGGGCTATATAGTTTCCTAGATTTTTACTCCTCCGATATGACATGAGGAAATTCCGGTAAATGACCAGTTAATATTGGATCATTACTTAAAATGAACCAGTATTTTTTTAATAAACTGGATAACACTTGCGTCGGTTTACCATAAGTAGTAATCAGATTTAAACTGAAATCGTTGTATAGCTCTTGGCTGGTATTCTTGGATTTGTTGATACACAAGTTCTGTGATAGGGATCTAGTTTTGGAGAAAGCATCCTTTAATAATTTCTGGGGGTATCTCTTAGCTCTAAAACGTTTTTGTAAAACCTTAGATTCCAGAAAAAAATCCGAATCATGTGTACAATTTTTTCTGACACGCCAATATTGACCGTATGGAATATTTCGAATCCAGCTGGGTAGATGGCCACTGTCAAATTCAAGATAGCTATTTACATCCACTTCCTTAAAGTGGGTAGATGTGGATATTTTACCCGAATTGTCTATATTTATCTGAAGGTCAAGATATTGAATATTACTCTCAGATATGGTAGAGGTAAAGGAAAGACCCCAGTCGTTAGAGTTTAATTCATCAATAAATTTGGCAGCCTCCACAGTATTTCCCCTCCATATGATAAACAAATCATCTATAAAGCGGCGGTACATAACGATGGATTTATCGGCGCCGAGGGATTGCGCGATGTGGATAGACTCGAATGCCCCCATATAGAGATTTGCATAACTGGGGGCAAACCTCGTCCCCATCGCGCAGCCCCTCAGCTGCCGATACATCACCCCCTCAAAAGAAAATACATTGTTCTCAAGAATGAAAGTTATACCCCTCAATAAAAAGTTTTTTTGAGGATCTTGTAAGTTAGGGTCCTCATCTAGGAATTTTTTAATTGCCTGTAAACCCAATACATGTGTGATATTGGAATAAAGAGAGCTTATATCGAGTGTAATAAGAAGACAGCCTGGAAGAGGTGGTAATTCTCTCAATAGTCTAATTAAATGTGTGGAATCCTTTAAATGAGAATCTAGGGATAAAACGTACTTCTGTAAAAAAAGATCAATATAGTGGGATAAGTTGGATGTGATAGAATTAATACCTGAAATAATAGGACGTCCAGGGGGATTAAATTTATCTTTATGAATTTTGGGTAAAAAATAAAAATAAGGGACTTTGAATTTTTTAATGTCTAAAAAGGATTTTTCTTTTTTATTGAGGAAGCCAGCTGTAGAGGCCCCTGCTACAAGCCCTCTGTCCTATCCAGGAAATGCACTCCAGATTAAATAAACATCGCCAAAATATTAGAAACGGCTTTCCCCTACATAGTGTTTCTAATCATTTCTTAAAAGAACATCAAAAAAATCCTAATAACCTAAAACTAACTATCATTGATCATATAGTTGATACACACCCTGATAGACTAAATCGTCTCATTACACGTGAAAATTATTGGATTTTCAAAATGGGAACCTTGTCTCCTGAAGGTTTGAACCTTAATATAGAGAAGACAACTTTTTAAATAATTGTTTTTATATTTTAGCAAATTTATTATATATATCTTTTATATGGAGGAGGAGGGGGGAGGAGAGAGAGAAGGAGGGAAGAGGGGAAAGGAGAGAGGGAGGGGAGGAGGGAGGAGAGAGAGAAAGGAGAAAAAATTAAAAAAAAAATATTTTTTTTTGGAATTTTTTTATTTTATTTTTTTTTAACTTTTTTTTTTTTTTTTGGGAATTTTTTTTTTTTGAGATTTTTTTTTTTTTTCTCTTTCCTTTCTTCGTCTACTTTCCCTAATTATAATGATAGAAACTGATTGTCATTTTATAACTTTATATTTATACATTGTTTTATGTTGTATGTAAAAATTATTATTATTTTTTTTTAGAATATAAAATATAGGGTGGTAGATCACAATATATCCTATGAAGTATTGTGATTATAGGATTCACAAGTTTTTATACAGCGAATCCTTTTTATAAGAACCCTATATGCTTCATTAGGCATTAATTTATAACAATCCTTTTTACTCTATTGAGCATATATGAACTCAAGGGGTTAATATAGAGGTATTACTCTGTATCTGGCCCCGCACCTTTTAAGTAATTGTATACCTAGTCAAATGCATATAAGGATCAATTGTTTGCTTCTTGTCACACCTGATGAAGGTGGCTGTGTCCACCGAAACGCGTTGTGTGTATTAATAAATCAGTCCTTTTAATATTTTTGCCCTGTTATTGGCGCTCTGGTACCTCTATTCATATTCACTGATTGTCCCTTTCCCCCTGTTGGGGTGCGGTAGAGCTGCCTTTAATCTATTGTTCTTTCACCTGTGGGAGCAATTTAATTAGAATTACACAACTTCATAAGGTTAGTAGCCATTCCCACACCCCTCTAACAATTGCAATACTGAGTCACCCATTGCGCCTTGTTCTCTCCTCTCTTTACATACTCCCTACTGAGGCCTTTTGGTACCAGGGTCTGTAACTCATGGATCCTAAAAGCCTCCCTATACTTCAGGAATCGGACCTGATCCCCTCCCTGTCTTAACGGAGGGACATGTTCTATCACCTGAAATTTCAATTATCCCACACACCAAGGGAAAAAATCCATGAAGGATTTACTTGAGCACTCCCAAGTTGACCCTCAAGTCAGGGAGCTCTGTATAGAGCTCCTGACAACAATTCTCATGAAAAACTATTTTATGTTTCAGGACTATTTCTACCTCCAGAACAGGGGTACAGCCATGGGTTCTAATGTGGCCCCCCCCATATACTAATTGCTTTATCGTTATGCTTTATTTATTTTATTTTTGCATCATATATCCAATGGCGTTGGACCCTGATTGAGCACCATATATAGGAAGTACAGTGAATTACTACTTTACATCAGTGATTGATGTGGCTGCTGTAGAAGTGACCCGAATCCCGGATTAAAACTGTGTGTCATTTTATTTCAATAAAATACTTTATTCTGGTTGTGTCTTTATTGAAAAACATCGATATTCTTTAATATGGCGTTAGTAATGGGGGCATCTTATAGACACCCTCCATTACTAACCTGGGCTTCACGTCAGCTGCCATTACAAGGCTGACATGAACCTCAACCCCATTACCCCACTCGCCACCACTACAGGGCAGTGGGAAGAGCAGAGGCTAAGCACCAGATTTGGTGCATCTTATGGATGTGCAATTTCTTGTACTGCTGAGGGGTGATATTATTAGCCGCGGAGGGGGCTAGTTTCCATGGCCCCTTCCCTGGCTATTAATATCAGCATACAGCTGTCTGTTTAGCCTTTTCTGGTAGGGGGGCCCTACGTTCATTTTTTTCTTGGGGTCACTCTGTAATCTACCCAGTAAAGGCTAAGCAAACAGCTGTGGGCTCTTATTAATAGTCAGGGAACATTTTTGGCTAATGGCCCCTTCCCCGGCTACTAATATCAGCTCCCAATGGTCGGCTTTCCATCTGCTGGTTATAAAAATGACGCAGGAGCCCACGCTTTTTTTTTTCTTACGCTATGTGCCCATGATCTGGACATAGCAGCGCTTTGAACACGGCATATTTTTGCTACTATCATTTCATATCGCTTTTTCAGCTTCTGTGATGGGAGCATCCAGTGCATATAAAAAATCTGTACACCACTTGTAAAATGCCAGGTTTTGTCATGTAAAGAAAAAATCATACCAAGAAAAATGATTCCAGAACTTTTCCACCTTCAATGTCATCAATAATTTGAACACATTCATTAAGAAGCAAACTGAAATCATTTTAAGGGCAAACATAAAATTAGAAAAACAAAAATAATGTGGTTGCCTAAGTATAAACACTCTCATTAGGCGATGTGGTTTGATTCAGAATTAGCCAATCACATTTAAATTCATGTTAAATAGTAGTCAGTGCACAGCTGTCATCATTTAAAGTGATTCTGATTATTTTCATATAAAGTTTTTCTGTTCCAGCAGGATTTTTCTGACATATTCATAGTTACATTTTAATCCAAAAGCTTACAACACAGCACAAGGATCTCATTGTTGAAAGTTAACAGTAAGGAGGAGGATATAAAGAAAATGTCAAGCCTTTAGCTATACCATTGAACACTGATAAGAATTGCATCAAGAAGTGGCTTAAATTTTCACAAAAGTGACATTACCTAGAGCTGAACGTGCCTCAAAAATTGATGAAAAGGCAAGAAGAAAATTTGTCTAGGAGACTGCCAAGTGGCCTACAGCAAAATTAAAGGAGCTGCATATATGTCTGACAAGTACTGTTTGTGTGCTGCAAGTCACAACAATCTCCTGTATTCTTCATATGTCTGGCCTATGGGGCCGGGTGACAAGATGAAAGCCTTTTCTTACAATGAAAAACATCCAAGCCCGGCAATGTTTTGCTAAAACCTAGATCAAGTCTGCCAAAAGCATGTGGAGAAATATGCTATGGTCTAATGAGACCAAGGCTGTATTTTTTGGCCATATTTACAAAAAGTATATTTTGCGTAAAGCCAACACTACGCAACACCAACAGAACACCATACTCACAGTGAAGCATGGTGGACGTAGCATTATTCTGTGGAGATATTTTTCAGCAGCTGGAATTGGGAAAATGGTCAAGCTGGATGGAATTATGAACAGTTCCAAATATCATTCAATTTTGCAAGAAAGTCTTCAAGCTTCTGCTGAAAAGCTGAAGATTAATTTCCTTTCTCAGCACAGCAACGACCCTAAGCATATCTCCAAATCAAAAAAAGAATATCTTTACCAGAAAAAAATCAAAGTTTTGGCATGGCCCAGAACCCAGACCTGAATCCAACTGATTATCTGCGGGTTGACCTGAAAAAGACTGTACGCAGAAGATTCCTTCGCAATCTGATAGATTTGAAGAGCCATTGCAAGAAAGATTGGACAAAAATTGCCAATTCTAGATGTGCCATGCTGATAGACTCTTACACAAAAAGACTGACTGCTGTTATAAATTCAAATGGTAATTCATCAAAGTATTAGTTTAATGGTGTGTGTATAGTAATGCAACCAATTTTTTTTAGCTCTTTTATTTTCTTATTCCATCTGAAAAGATTTCAGTTTATTTTTCAGTTGCATGGTACATAATATAGGTGACATTAAAAGTGGAAAAAGCTCTGAACAGATTCTTCTTGGTATGATTTTTTTTCTATCCACTGTATATTTGATGTGGACACTAGATGCAAAAGGCTCTTAGAAAAGTCTATTCTCCAATAATTAGAGATGATTCAATCTTTTAAAATTTAAATTCACCGGCTTTGACGTATTTTTTCCCAAATTTTGATTTCAGGTTAATAAATTTGCCATAAATCACAGGTACTATAATTGCCCTTAAAAAGATGGGTATAACACTCTGACTTCTCTTAGGACTGTATTGAACCCCCTTTTGAGCTCTTTAAACCAAAAACAGTCTTTCAATTTCTAAGTAACCACAACATACTGTATCTGGCTAGGCAAAAACAGATGGTAACCGGTGGTAACCAATAGCTCATTTAACAACACACTGTATTAATAAAGTTTTAAAGCTGCTTTACAATACTCCTAATTTATCCCTTTTGGGGTCAAATGCCAGCAGTGCTGAAGTCTATACACAGGCAGTGCGAACAGAACAAGCCATAGCTTGTTGCAAAAATGATCGCTGCTAAGGGAGTTTCAAGAGCTTTGTTCTTTGCTAAATTTAGAAGTGATAGTTTTTTTACAAGACATCCAAAAATAATTATTATATTTAGAAAACAGGTATGCTATTTGAAATCAATGGATTTTCAAATAGGAGTGCAAAAAAATACTCCTTTTTGGGAATCTGCACCAGTTTTCTATTTTCAAAACAAAACAGATTAAAAAAGAAAACTAAACAAATACAATGACTTTTTAACAAGCCTCTAAAATTTTTCACTTTATTTAGAGAACATGAACAGGTTAGATATTTTCAAAACTTAGACGCACTGGGTTGTCAGCAAGCCACCTAAAAATTATCCCTATTTTGGAAGCCATTTCATATTTGTTTACCATGGAGAGTATGTGCTTCCCACCAGCAGTAGAGATAGCTATACAACACACTGAACAAGTGCACAGTGGAAGCGGCAAAAACCACAAGGTAGAAAAATATCATGGAGCAATCAAGGAGATGACTGGCAGTGTAGGAATAGCTGACCCAGCAGCATGAGTAATACAGTATAGCTCTATAAAAAACAGTGGGCTGCCTGGAGAGGCTGGCTGACCAGGAGCATATAAATGGCGTGGCTGTGCAGTGGTATCAGCAGAAGCCGCATAGCAGAAAATAATTATGGCACAGGAATTGAGATGTCTGACAGGTAGGGCCAGCAATGCAGCCACAGCAGCAGTAAGTGACATGATGGAAGGTAAACTGGGAGGAGATATCCATGCTTGCAGAGGATTGTCTGGTCCACTTGGATGTGACAAAATTATGTCCACACTCATTATTCTCTCTATCAATACATTGGAGGCTGGACAAGAAAGTATGCTCATAGAAAACTGGGTACATTTTGCCACTGGTCCAATCTGCTAAGCCAGAAAACTATGGGATCAATGCTCAGAGTATATACTAGAGAAAGGACACAGGCAAGGTACAACAGAACCTGGCTGTTTAGCCAGTGTGTCTCTGTTTACTGAAATGTGTCAGGGTTACACAATGGCAGAAAAATTATCTGATCCATGTCAAATATACTGTAGTTGTTTCTGCTGCTGCCTCAACTAGTTCTTGTAGCCCTAAAACTGACACAGGTAGTATAGCTCTGCGTGGAGAAGATAGGGGTCTCCTAGTGAGCCGTGCCGTCAGCAGGCACTGGTTTGCGAAAGATTCGAAGAGCAGGTTACATCGTTTATCCTGATGATACATCAATTTGAACTCACTTTCATAAGTCAGAGACCTGAAAAAATTCCCACATTTTGCTTTATAGCGAGAGTCTAAAATCATGACTATTCAACGGTCATTCCTGTGGTTGGTAACAATTCGTTTGTCATCCCACAAGCATTCTATCCTATAGTTTGCATACTCACCAGCAGAACAAAGGGTTCATTTTCAGCACGTTTTCAAAATTTGTTGTCATGGTCAGCGTCGTCATTGTCCTTTTCAGTCAGTCTGTTAGCCTCATGCCCATGGCTGTCGTTCATATGGGATTGTGAATTCTGCAGAAGCACAAGTGATTGGACGGTCGCAGTTCAAATCAGCCCCCTTTTGCGCCATTGAAAAAAGCAATAAAAAAAAAATACACATATTTAATATCGTTGAGTTCAGAAATGTCCAATCTATCAAAATATAAAAACGATTAATCCGATCGGTAAACGGCGTAATGAGAAAAAAATCAAAATACCAGAATTATGTTTTTTTGGCCACCGCAACATTGCAATAAAATGCAATAAGAGGCGAATAAAACTTCGTATCGACCCCAAAATGGTGTCAATAAAAACGTGAGCTGAAGCCTCAAAAAGTAATCCCTCACCCGGCCCCAGATCCCGAAAAATGAAAAATCTATGAGTCTCGCAAAACGGCGACTTAAGCGAAAAAACTTCGAAATTTCTGGATTTTTTTTCACCACTTAAGTAAAGAAAACCTATACATGTTTGGCATCTGCATTCTCATACTTACCTGGAGAATCAAGCTGCCAAGTCAATTTTATCATACAATGAACATGGTAAATAAAACCCCAAAAAAACAATTGTGCAACTGCACTTTTTTTTTTGCAATTTCACCTCCCTTAGAATTTTTTTCCCATTTTCTAGTACAGTATATGGTAAAATCAGTGGTGTCAAAAGTACAACTCGTCCCGCAAAAAACAAGCTCTCATATGTCTATATTGATGGAAAAATAAAAGAGTTATGGCTCTTGGAAGAAGGGGAGGAAAAAACAAAATAGCAAAAACAGATCAGAAAGCCCGTGATCAGACAGCAGGTACCAACTGTCAGGTTCCATTTAAGGAAGAGCCCTGGCTGATAGAAATATGAGCATGCCAAAAAGTTGGAGGAGGACAACTTGAGGTTCTCTTTGCTTGTTGGCTATCTTGCTTTTCCCGAATGAGTAGGTGATGTTGCTTCATGTGCTGATAGAGAACCATAGTTCTCGGTCTCTACAAATTGAGATATCCAAGACTTATTTTTCTCTTGCAGCATGATTTGCTCGCACATACAACTAGCCACCACCAAGGTCAGAGATTTCGGTCATTGTAGAACTTCATCCATCAAAAGAGCATGCTGCTTCCTCTGCTTCAGTGCTCACAACAAAAAGAGATTATTCCCCAGAAATTTATTTATCCACATGCTGCTTCTGCTGTTTATGGCCAAGGCCAGCACCCTCATATGAGCACCTCTGCCTGGTTCCCATGTCTTGTCCATCACAAAAACATAATCATTATCATCTTCATCCCTAATTTGTCTGGCATCTACCTCTGTTTTAAAAAAGGCTTAAGGATCTCGTGGTCTGCCCGATTCCCATCAACAGATTTGCCCTGGCTGAGGGTCTACTACCACTACCAGTACCTCTACCACCGCAGCTCACAGACAGCAATACAGCTAGGCATTAAAAGTGCTCTGGTTTAGAAAATTAGGGGGGAACAACAAAAACAGGTGTCATTGCTGTAATTCAAATTTTTCAATGTGCAACATTAAGTGTCATGGCGCTGGAGGAGGCGAACTGAGCAGAACACTAGATCTAGCTGATGGTGTTACTTTCAGAGGCTACACCACCCTGCTGTGCCTGAGATGAGCAGTATAACAAAAATTCCATTATTTCCTTTGCTTCATCTCAACTAATACACTTTCCAGAGGCTAAAGAGTCCAAGTGTGAACTATGTATGGTGCTACTTCTGCTGGTATTGGTGCTGCTTCTGCTAGCAGCTCACACATTTTTCGCCGTGGTATAAGGTTTTTTGCTTTCTCACGCTAACATGTCTGTTTCCAGTGACACTTTTTCATTTACCTTACAATTAGAACACAATTACAATGTTTACAAAATTTTTTTACCACACTTACCCAACCTTGGTAAAATGGAATCAACCAAAAATTGTTTGTTAGAGAACACTGAATTGCCAAAAAGGTTAATGGAATAACAGCCTGTTAACATAAACTGGTATGCCAAAATAGACATGCACGGATAACAGTCTCAATTTAGTTTAATAATTTCTTTTATGATTCTTGTTTGAACAGATTAATTCTCCTTCCCCCCATAAATTACATAATGAATGCCAGAAGGTAGTAACATGCTTCCAAATGTGGCAGTATCATTGTGGGGAGTATAGTTGCCAAATTGGAGCATCAAGACAGGTATAGAAAAAGTAAAATGTGTGTATAATTTTTAAATATTAACATTTTTCGTTTTATATACTATTATCTCTTCCTGTAAAAAATGTAACAAAAATGTTATGTTCGTTAGTAGGTAAAGGCACAGAAAGGAAGTTATTGAGCATATGGTTGTTAAATAGGACTGGTAAAACAGGTACATAAATCCTTAAAGGGAGTCTGTCACCGAAAATGGCAATAAACTGCTTAAGCATTTGTCAATGGGACATAGCCTCTATTTTAATCATACTAGCCATGTATAGTTATCTTATTATTTAATTAAAAATAAAAGTTTATTAGGCAGTCTAATTTCCCTTTTGGAATTGACAACAGATTCCCTTTAAACTTTTCTTGTTATATGAGAGAGACGGGTTCTGTGTCCCAGAGTTGAAAGTGCTTTGGTCCGACATGTGCATATCAACCCAAGGAAAAAAGTAAAAGACCCTGTGAAGATGATGGCGGAAGCTGGTAAGATTGAGTCAATATCCACAGTAAAACGAGTACTGTATCAACATGTGCTGACAGGCCACTCTGCCAGGAAGAAGCCATTACTCCAAAAGAAACATAAATAAGCCAGATTATTGTTTGCAAATGCACACAGGAACAAAGACTTTCATTTTTGGAGACATGTCTTGTGGTCTGATGAAACTAAAAGTGAACTTTTTGGACAAAATGACTAGTGTTGAGCGAGTATGTTCTGTTAACCCTTTCACCGAGTATGCTCTGGCCGTGCTCCGAGTATTTATAGCTGCTTGGTGATATGGTTGAATCACTCCCGTGTGCATGATTTGCAACTGTTTGACAGTTTTATTACATGGGAGGAATGTCTATTTCTTACACATTCCTCACATGTAATAAAGCTGCCAAACAGTTGCAAATCATGCACACGGGAGCAATTCAAGCATATCACCAAGCAGCTATAAATACTCGGAGCTCGGCCCGAGCGTACTCGGACAGAACATACTCGCTCAACACTAATAATGACCATTGTTATGTCTGTAGGAAAGAGGGAGACGCTTGGAAGCCTAAAAACCTCATCCCAACAGTGAAACATGGGGGTGGAAGCATCATGTTGTGCGGTTGTTTTTCTTCAGGACAGACTGGTGCACTTCACAAAATAGAAGGCATCATGAGAAAAGAAGATTATGTGGCAATACTGAAGCAACATCTCAAGACATCAGCCAGGAAGTTAAAGCTTGGGCGGAAATGTGTATTCCAAATGGACAATGACCCGAAGCATACTGCCAAAATGGTAACAAAGTGGCTTAAGGATAACAAAGTCAATGTTTTGGAGTGGCCATCACAAAGCCCTGATTTCAATCCTATTGAAAATTTATGGGCAAAGCTGAAAAGGCAGATGTGAGCAAGGCGACCTACAAACCTGGATCAGTTACACCAGTTTTGTTAGGAGGAATGGGCCCAAATTCCGACCAACTATTGTGAGAAGCTTGTGGAAGGATATCCCAAATGCTTGACCCAGGTCATTCACTTTAAGGGTAATGGTACCAAATACTACTGAAATGTTTGTAAACGTTTGACTTTGCAGTAAGCAATAAAAATGCCTTAAAACATTCTCTCTCTCTCATTATTCTGCCATTTGGCAAATATTAAAAATCATGGTAATCCTAATTGACCTAAAATGGGAAAGGTTTATTCTGATTTCATGTCAGATATTGAGAAAAACATGCATATGTGTCTTTTTATATAGTGTATGTAAACTTCTGGTTTCAACTGTATCTATATATTGTATCATAGCTGGGAAGGTTTGATTAAAAGCACATGCAGTGTTTCTCTTAGAAGTAGGAAGTAGGTGCCTTGTGTGGCAGTCTCTTGATGGAGTGTCCATTTGCTGGATGGAGCAGAGGCGAAAATGTTAGCTGATGAAAGCACAAACCGTGTCCACCTGACTGGACGTGTCTTGGAGCGGAAGAGAGAGACAGACTAGAATCCCTCTCTCAGAATAGTCTGCCCAGGCGATAGGCCATGTGCAGAGAACTGCAAGTATCATTGGTTGGTATACAGGGCCATATTTGGTGTTCATGCTGCCCTTGGCACTGTAAATGGTCTTGCCACCTGGTAAGTCAGGCTAAGGGTATGCGCACGCGACATCTTGTTCAGGCGATTCTGCTCTGTACCCTGCTTGAAAACATTCACATAGTACTTGCTCACTTGTGTTAGTACTTGCTCACTTGTGTTAGTACTTGCTCACTTGTGTCCGAGGGTGATGGCGCATACTGATGCTCTTCAGTTTGCGTACCGGCAGGGACTGGGGGTGGACGATGCTGTAGCGTCTCTGCTACAAACAGTACATTCCTTTTTGGACAATGATGGAACCACTGTGCGTGCTTTGTTCTTTGATTTCTCTAGTGCGTTCAACACATTACAGTCACTCTTACTGCGTGGAAAGTTGATTAAAATGGCGGTGGATGAGGGACTTGTGAATTGGATAATTGACTACCTGTCGGATAGGCCACAGTTTGTTAGGTGGGGGACGGCTACATCAGATAGTGTACTGAGCAGTGTCGGAGCCCCGCAGGGAACAGTGCTGTCGCCATTCCTCTTTACATTGTACACAGCTGACTTTCAGTATAAATCAGACCGTTGTCACCTCCAGAAGTACTCGGATGACTCTGTGATAGTTGGCGGTATTGGGAAGGACTGGGATGAAGAATCATAGAATCATAGAATAGAATCATAGAATGGTAGAGTTGGAAGGGACCTCCTGGGTCATCTGGTCCAACCCCCTGCTCAAAGCAGGATTCACTAGATCATCTCAGACAGATGTCTGTCCAGCCTCTGTTTGAAGACATCCATTGAAGGGGAACTCACCACCTCTCGTGGCAGCCTGTTCCACTCATTAATCACCCTAACTGTCAAAAAGTTTTTTCTAATATCTAATCTGTGTCTCCTCCCATTTAGTTTCATCCCATTGCTTCTAGTCTTTCCTTGTGCAAATGAGAATAATGATGATCCTTCTACAATGTGACAGCCCTTGACATATTTGTAGACAGCTATTAAGTCTCCTCTCAGTCTTCTTTTTTGCAAGCTAAACATTCCCAAATCCTGCAACCGTTCCTCATAGGACATGGTTTGCAGACCAGTCACCATTCTGGTCGCTCTTCTCTGAACTTGCTCCAGTTTGTCTATGTCTTTTTTAAAATGTGGTGCCCAAAACTGTACACAGTATTCCAGATGAGGTCTGACCAAAGAGGAGTAAAGACTGATAATGACTTCACGTGATCTAGACTGTATGCTTCTGTTAATACATCCCAGAATTGTATTTGTCTTTTTTGCTGCTGCATCACACTGTTGACTCATGTTCAGTCTATGATCTATTAGTATACCTAAGTCTTTTTCACATGTACTGTTGCTTAGCTCTATTCCTCCCATTCTGTATATGCTTTTTTCATTTTTATTGCCCAGATGTAGTACTTTGCATTTTTCCCTGTTAAAAACCATTCTGTTGGTTGCTGCCCACTGCTCCAGTTTATTTAGGTCTTTTTGAATCCTCTCTCTCTCTTCTCTAGTATTAGCTATCCCTCCTAGCTTTGTGTCATCAGCAAATTTAATCAGTTTACCCTCAATTCCTTCATCTAAATCATTGATAAAGATGTTGAACAATACAGGTCCCAGGACAGAGCCCTGTGGTACCCCACTTGAGACATTCATCCAGCTGGATGTGAAGCCATTTACAACCACCCTTTGAGTCCGATCACTAAGCCAGTTATGAATCCACCTAACAGTTGCCTGGTCCATTGCATACTTGGTCATTTTTTCAATAAGGATGGTGTGAGATACTTTGTCAAATGCTTTGCTGAAGTCAAGATATACTATATCTACAGCATTTCCCTGATCCACCCAGTCAGTGATTCTGTCATAGAAGGAAATTAAGTTAGTCTGACATGACTTGTTAGTTACAAACCCATGCTGACTCTGGTTAATCACTTCATTCTTATCCATGTACTTACATACATGTTGTTTAATAATTTGTTCAAAGATCTTTCCTGGTATAGAAGTCAGACTCACCGGCCTATAGTTCCCTGGGTCCACCTTCTTCCCCTTTTTGAAGATAGGAACAACATTTGCTCTTCTCCAGTCTTCTGGGACTTCTCCTGTTCTCCAAGAATTTTCAAAGATTATGGAGAGTGGTTCTAAAATTTCTTCTACGATCTCCTTCAGTACTCTGGGGTGTAATTCATCTGGACCTGGAGACTTGAACTCATTTATGTTAGCTAAATATTCCCTCACAATCTTTCTGTTTACAGATAACTTGGATTCCTCTATTCCTTTAAAAGGACAGTGAAGATCAGTGAAGATCAGTGAAGAGGAATATAGAAGGGTGGTTGCGGACTTTGTAGTATGGTGCCAGGCTAACCATCTAGAACTAAATGTTAAGAAAACCAGGGAGTTGGTGATGAGCTATGGAAGGTGCAAGAAGGTATGCCTACCTGTTACCATTGACGGTCAGGATGTGGAGATGGTGGACAGTTTCAAATATTTGGGGGTTTACCTGGATAGCAAGCTAGACTGGAAGTGCCACATGGAGAAGGTCTACAAGAAGGGGATGAGTAGATTGTACTTCCTAAGGAAGTTAAGGTCTTTTAATGTGTGTGGCAAAATGCATGAGGTGTTCTACCAATCCATTGTGGCTAGTGCCACCTTTGCGGCAATAATTTGCTGGGGTAACAGTGTGCGTGTTGCTGACGCCAACAAGCTCAACAAACTTATAAAGAAGGCTAGCGCGACAGTGGGCCTACAGCTTGGGACTTTTGAAGAGGTGGTAGAGGATAGGATTAAGAAGAAGTGCAGAGCTATAATGGGCAACAACACACACCCGCTTTATGAACTGTTTGCGAAACAGAAGAGCACATTCAGCAATCGCCTAATACAGCTAAGGTGTAAAAAGGAAAAATACAGGAGATCGTTTGTTCCAACAGCTATGGGGGTGTTTAACAAATGTCTGAAAAGCAATGTCTAAAGCATTCCAAATGTTATGTTATCATATGTGTCATGTTCGAGATCTGTGTTCTGCTGCTGTGATACCGCAATTTCCTCCGGGATAAATAAAGTATATCTTATCTTATCTTATCTTATATGCCCTGCAGTATAAAAACAACTTGATGTGCATATGTTCGGTCTTTTGAGCTTCTTTTCTCTTTACGTTTCAGAGGCAACAAACTGTTAAAAGAAGTGAGCAGTCTATACTTATGTTTATTGAATACAAATTAAATTAAAAAACTGGCAAAAAAAGTTGTGGGAAAAAATGACAAAAAACAAGTAGAAAAAGTCACTTCCGAACAATTCACCAAGGTATCCTGAAGAGTCTTCCATCTGAATAACTTGTTGGCTTTGCAGATGTCTACAAACATCATGTGCACATACCCTGCCTTAACATAGTAATTAGGCACCCTAAATTAAAGGGGTGGTCTAAAAGACAAATTAATATTCACCCTAAATGCCTATATATTTAATGCGATAATATAATCTTACAAAAAGAAAAAAGTGATATGCCCTAATAATCCCAGAATCTTTAAGGAATGACAAAAACGATTGTCATATAATGAATTCCCAAATGATTAGCAACTGGGTCGTGTTAGGCTACCTACTTGTACGTAGATCCACGATACAATGAAACCATAGAGATTTCCTTGATGACAGGTGATCTTAGGAACTTAGCAGCAAATTAATAGATCGATGTTGATACCAATTAATACTGTGTTCAATAAGCCCTCAGTTCAAGATCAGTGCTACATTGTCTGTAGTGTTCGCAGCGGTTACATGGTCACGTTTGCTGAAGCACTGAATGAAAAAAAACGGCCGCCCTGAGCATTTGTGATGTCACGAGCTACAAGCTATTCTCTGGGCAAAAAGCTTATACACTAGCTTTTTAGAGGCAGCGCTGGTATATCTTCATATTTCCATAAAATAATCTATTTTCTAATACATTTTAATATAAAATATATTGAGAGAGACCGTATCCAGTAGACGGGATCTTCCCAGGAGTATGCATATTGCATACCTGACTACCGTTCCCAGAGCAGAAGGTCATTCTAATATTCCAGAAGAAAAATATCCACACATTCTGTGCCCTAAGTGGGCCCTACACTGTGCTCCTTGCACAAAAAATGACCCCCACACTATCCCTCTTTTGTTAAATAGTGTCCACACTTTCCTCTCCTATAAAGTATTCCCAGCATACCATCTCCCATTTTATACTAAAACCACCACCATACCATATGCTGTGTTGAACTACAACCGCCACTGCCCTCCCTTATGAGTTATACCCACAACATCTTCATCCTTTATGAACATAGTTACATAGTTTGTAAAGCCGAATAAAGACTTGCGTCCATCAAGTTCGACCTGTTAGTTCTGTAATTGCTAAAGTTGATCCAGAGGAGGGCAAAAACCCCAAATGATTTAGCCAATCTTCACCTGAGGAAAAATTCCCTCCCGACTCTGAAACCAGCAGTCAGAATAAATCCCTGTATCAACCTACTATTTTATTCTATTTTTAAGTATATGCAGAAATCTGCCTGGTATCTAGAAAAGCATCCAGTCCCCGCTTGAACTGGTTTAGTGAATCTGACATTACCGTCTCCTCACTCAGTGAATTCCATATTCTCACTGCTCTTACCGTAAAGAACCCCTTCCTATGCTGGTGCTGAAACCTTTTCTCTTCCAGTCTTAGTGAATGCCCTCTTGTTACCGTAATATCCCTCCTTTTGAACAAATCCCGGGCAAGGTCTCTATACTGTCCCCTAACATATTTGTACACATTTATTATGTCCCCCCTCAACCTTCTCTTTTCCAGGCTGAATAGTCCTAGTTTTGCCAACCTCTCTGGGTATTGCAGTCCCTCCATTCCCTTTATTAATTTTGTTGCCCTCCTTTGTACCTTTTCAAGCTCATTTATATCCTTTCTATATATTGGGGCCCATAACTGAGCACAGTATTCCAAGTGTGGTCTGACCAGTGCTTTGTACAGTGGAAGAACAATGTTCTCATCCTTTGCAGCTATACCTCTTCTGATACATCCCATTACCCTGTTTGCCCTTACAGCAGCTGCCTGACTTTGGGCACTCCAATTTAGTTTGCTATCAATCAAGATGCCCAAGTCCTTCTCCATCTCTGAATTCCCCAATGATTTCCCATTCAGTGAGTACTGGTGACTTCCATTTTTCCTTCCCATATGTATGACCTTACATTTCTCCTCGTTAAACCTCATTTGCCATTTAATGCTCCACCTACCCAGCTTATCCAAATCCCTCTGTAGGTCTTCACTATCCTCTTTTGTATTAATTGTTTTACATAACTTTGTGTCATCTGCAAATATTGATATTTTACTATTTATCCCGTTGACTATGTCGTTAATAAAGATATTAAATAACATTGGGCCTAGTACAGACCCCTGTGGTACCCCACTAGTGACGCTTACCCAATCTGAGTATATTCCATTTATAACCACCCTCTGCCTTCTATCCTTTAGCCAGTTAGCTACCCACTTGCAGACATTTTCCCCCAGCCCCATCATTCTCATTTTGTATACCAACCTATTATGTGGCACGCTATCGAACGCTTTTGAGAAGTCGAGATACACGACATCCACTGGTTCCCCCTGATCTACTCGAGAGCTAACCTCCTCGTAGAAGTCAATCTGGTTTGTTTGGCAGGAGCGATTCCTCATGAATCCATGTTGGTTCGGGGTTAATAGATTATTAGCGTCAAGATGCTCCATGATTGCCTCATTAATAAAGCCTTCAAAAATTTTGCCCACAACGGACGTCAGACTCACCGGCCGATAGTTTCCGGTGTTACTTTTTGCTCCCTTTTTGAATATTGGCACTACATTCGCCTGTCGCCAATCAAGTGGTACAGACCCAGTCTCAACAGAGTCCTTAAATATAAGATATAACGGTCTGTCTATCACATTACTTAGTTCCCTTAGTACCCGTGGGTGTATGCCATCAGGTCCTGGTGATTTGTTTATTTTAATGTTACTGAGGCGTTTCTGTACCCCAGCTTGGGTTAGATTTGTCATACTTAGTGGAGGATTAAGCTTGTCACTTCTCATTTCGCCTGTTAGTTCTTTTTCCTTTGTGAAAGTTGACGAAAAAAATTTATTTAATAGATTAGCTTTATCCTCATCTTTCTCTATGATTTTGCCTTCATCACTTTTTATCGGTCCAATATTATTCGATTTAATCCTTTTACTATTTATATACGTAAAGAACAGTTTGGGATTTGATCTACTTTCCCTAGCAATACGTCTCTCTGTTTCCTCCTTTGCTATTTTTATTTGTTTTTTGCAGGTTCTCGTTTTTTCCTTGTAACACATTAGTGCCTCCTTGCTGTTTTCCTGTTTTAATCTCTTGAATGCCTCTTTTTTGCTATTTAACGCCCCTTTTACGTTCTTATTCAACCATATTGGTTTCCTCTTATTTCTGGCCCTTTTATTCCCATACGGTATATACCTCTCGCACTGAGTATTCAGAATTCTTTTGAAGGTTTCCCATTTACTATTCGTATTTCCTTGATTAAGAACTTTGTCCCAGTCTATAAGTTGAAGGTTTTCTTTCAGCTGATCAAACTTCGCCCTCCTAAAGTTTAATGTTTTAGTTGTTCCCTTATTGATAACCCTACTGAAGGGCATTTTGAAATTGATAATACTATGATCGCTATTACCTAGGTGCCCCCCTATCTGTACCTCAGTTATTCTATCAGGCCTATTAGTCAATATTAAGTCCAACACTGCCTTCCCTCTCGTTGGTTCCTGCACTAGTTGGGAGAGATAATTATCCTTGATATTTGTCAAGAACCTTTTTCCTTTCTGCGATCTACAGGTTTCTGTTTCCCAGTCAATATCCGGGTAGTTGAAGTCCCCCATTACAATCACCTCATTATGTTTTGCTACTTTGTCTATTTGTCCTAATAGCAGTTTCTCATTCTCCTCTGTTATATTGGGTGGCTTATAGCAGACCCCCAGTAATATTTTATTATTATTTTTTGCCCCCTCTATCTCTACCCACATGGACTCGACCCCCTCTTCTCCCTCTCCTATATCTTCCCTTAGTCTGGGCTTTAGACGTGACTTTACATATAAGCAGACTCCTCCGCCCTTCCCCTGTTTCCGGTCCCTTCTAAATAAACTATAATCTGTTAAATTTACCGCCCAGTCATAGCTATCGTCTAGCCAAGTCTCTGTTATACCTACGATGTCATACCTCTCCTCCGATATAAGCGCCCGCAGCTCATCCGCCTTATTGGTCAGGCTTCTTGCGTTGGTCAGCATGCAAGATAAAACTTTGGGGTTATTTAGCATCCTATTCTTCTCTAACGATCTAACTGTACTATCCCCACCCCCCTCTCCACCCTCATTATATTCACTTCTCCCCTTCCCCCTTGCTTGCCTCACATCCCACCTATTTCCTTGGTTTCCCACCCCCGTCTCTAGTTTAAAAACTCCTCCAACCTATTAGCCATCTTCTTCCCCAGCACCGCTGCACCCTCCCCATTGAGGTGCAGCCCGTCCCTACGGTAGAGCCTGTAGCCGACAGCGAAGTCGGCCCAGTTCTCCATGAACCCAAACCCTTCTGCCTTGCACCAACTCTTTAGCCACTTATTCACCTCCCTAACCTCCCGTTGGCGCTCCTGTGTGGCTCGTGGGATTGGTAGTATTTCTGAGAAAACTACCTTGGAGGTCCTTGCCCTAAGCTTCCTACCTAGATCCCTGAAATCATTTTTAAGGACCCTCCATCTACCACTCACTTTGTCATTGGTGCCAATGTGGACCATGACCGCTGGGTCTTCGCCAGCCCCACCCAGTAACCTGTCAACCCGATCCGCGATGTGCCGGACTCGAGCGCCAGGGAGGCAGCACACCGTTCGGCGATCCCGGTCTTTGTGACAGATTGCCCTGTCTGTCCCCCTAATAATAGAGTCACCCACTACCAGGACCTGTCTAGCCTGCCCTACACTTCCCCCCTCCCCCTCATTACTGGAGCATACACTCCCCCGGCGGTCAGAGGATCCGTCGTGCTCCAATAATGCCGGTTCTGAACCAGCCTTCCTATACTTCTTCCCTCTATCCCTTCTAACAGTTACCCAGCTCCCTGCCTGTTCAGCCTGCGCTTCCCCACTAAGCTCCACCCCCAGTGTTGACCCATTGAGTGTCTGCTCGGTGAGCAGCAAACTCCGTTCCATGTTGTCGATGCTCCTCAGTACCGCTATCTGAGCACTTAGATCCAGGATTTGGGCTTCCAAGTGCACGATATGCTCACATCTCTCGCAGCAGTATGGATCCCTGAGCGGTAGCTCAGGGAATGCATACATTGCGCAAGATGTACACTGCACGGCTCCGGCCAACATGGACGTCATTCTAAATATGGGGATACAGTCAGTATATATGTACAAGTACAAAACACAATTATTTATATATAGGTGTATGGACGGGGATCAATTAGGGATGTGCAAGTGTATCGATTAGATATCGGCGCGGGATCAGTTAAGTATGGACGGGGGATCAATTAAGTATCAATTAAGTATGGACGGGGGATCAGCTGAGTGGGTCAGGTGGATTAATTAAGTGTGGACGGTGTGTCAATTAACTATGGACTGGGATCAATAAGTATGGACTGGGGAAATAATTAATTGTGGACTAGGGATTCAATCAATTAATTATGGACAGGGGGTTTAATTAAATAGGATGGGGTAAAGCAAATAAATAGGTATGGACGGTGGGTCAATTAACTAAGGACTGGGGATCAATAAGTATCAATAATATCAATAAATATGGACTGGGGAAATAATTAATTGTGGTCTGGGGAATCAATCAATTAATTATGGACAGGGGTTAATTAAATATGGTGGGGGATAAGGCAAATAGATAGGGACTGGGGATGAGTAAAAGTGGACAAGGGGAATCTATTAAATAGGACAAGGGGGATCAATCAATTATGGGCTGGGGGGGTCAATCATTTAAATGTGGTCAGGGGGATCACTTTAATATGGAAGGGGGGTGGTCGGGGATCAATTAAATGAGGACGGGGGGTCAATTTAATGTGGTCAGAGGGATCAGTTAAATATGGACGGGGGTGTTCAGGGGAATCAATTTAAATATGGACGGGGGTGATCAATTAAATATGGACGGGGGGGTAATCAATTAAATATGGACTAGGGAATACAATACAATTACAATACAGATACAAATACAATACAGTACAGTACACACTTGGGTTCAGTAGGGCCGCTTATCGCGGCCTCCTGCCCCTCACTCACCTCCTCTAGGGACGCTGCACGCTATCACAGCGCGCTTGTCCCTCCGGTCGCCTCTTACCGGTCCTCCTGATCACCTCCTGGTCACCACCACCTGGCACCCTCCGCTGGCCGGCACTGCACGCTGCCACAGCGCTCTCTTGCGCTCGTCCCTCCGGTCGCCTCCTACTGGTCCTCCCGGTCCGCTCGGTCACCTCCGCCTGGCTCTCCTCCCTTCCCAGGAGCTCTCTCCACACACAGCACAACTCTTGCAGCACACGGCAGGCTCCGCCTCCACCACTTCCTGTCAGGCCTCCTCCCACTATGACCTGCATATTGTTTCTCCCATGCTAACCCCCCACTATGCCTTCACACCATATTGAGACCCCTCTTTACACTGTCCCCCGCTCTATACTGAGCCTCCTCTCTATACTGACCTGCCACACTCCCCTTCTTTATAAACAGCCCCCATTCTGCCTTTTTTCCATTCACAGACTTCCCATACTGCCCCTTCTCCATAGAGAGCCCCTCCATACTGCCCCATCTCCACTCAGACCACCCCTCATATTGCCCTATTGTCATTCTGAGTTGCCCCTATACTGACCCATTTCCCACACAGTGACCACAACACTGCCCCATATCTATATAGATCCTCCCTTAGGCTTCCCCATCACCAAACAGAGCTCTCCCATAACACATAATCTCCAGACAGAGACTTTAGCACTGCCCCGTCGCCATGCAGAGCCCACTTATACTGCCCTGTTTTTATCGTCCCCCAGACTGCCATATCGCCATATAGAGCCTCCCCAGACTACACAGTCATCATACAGAGTCACCCAGACAGCTCCGCTGCCATGCAGAGCCCCCTAGACTGCCCCATCACCATACAGAGTCCCCCCAGACTGTCCCATCGCCATCCAGAGTCCCCCAAAACTGACCCGTTGCCATCCACAGCCCACTCAGACTGCCCAGTCACCATACAGAGCCTCCAAGACTGCCTCATCGCCATCCAGGGCCCATCAGATGGCTCTGTTGCCATCCAGAGCCCCACAGACTACTCCATGTCCACTCTGAGCCCCGTTATATGGCCCCGTCTCCACTCTTAGACGCCCTTACATGGCCCTGTCTTACCTCTGAGCCCCCCTATACTGTCCAATCTCCACTCTGAGCCCCCTTATATGGCGATATCTCCATATACAAATGACTCACCCCTTGGGCCGTGGGGCACTCGGAGCCGGGCAATCGGGAAACGATGGGGGTAGTAGTGGCAACCCGGTTCCGTGGCTCAGGGTGGTCAGACCATTGGTAATGTCCGACTACGCCACCCGTGGATTGCGGTCAGTGCGAACCGCCGCTGCAAGGCAGACCGCTGGGGCTGATGGTGTATGCAGCTAGGGTAGTGTGACTCCCCACGGGAAGAGTGCGGCCCCAGGGCAGTATAGTAGAAGATGGGGGTGATGGTGTAGGGCGTCCCAGCACCGTTAGTGCTGGAGGAGCAAGGAGCACACAGACAACAGGTTGCAGTCCAGGGTCTTTACTAGAACAGGTGAACTGACCCACAAACAGGCCAGGCTAGGAGGGGGGGCCTGGACGTCTGAGAGCAAACGGGAAATTGGCCCTGGTCAGGGTGAGGGTGTAGGCCTACCGTGCTCTCTGCGCTACTTCTGGCTATTTCCTCCTTATAGGGTAACAGCCCACGTTCCCGAGCTCACCATGTCTTCTCGCCCGTATGGCCTGCAACTTGGGTCCCTTTCTATTCCCGGCCTGGTACGGCTTTGCTGGTCCCTTCTGGTGTGGTGGGACCTCCGGGCTTCTTAGGCCAAGGAACATACAGTCCCCTGCGGACTGGTTATCTGCTGTAGGACGTGGAATCCTCACAGCCTCAGATGCCAAAGTCTGGTAAATTAGGTTCTTTGTCTGCCAGGACAGGCGTACTCCACCTCTTGTCCCTGGCTTGTGGCTCTCCTACCGCCACACGTCCTCTTAGGGTGCAATACAACAGTCTCTCCCTGCTCTGGGACACCTCTCAATCCAGAGACAGGTCGTCAAGTTCTCTCTAACTCTGCCCCCAGTTCCAGCTTTTATAGGGGCAGCCTGCTCCCCCTACTGGCCTGAGACAGGAGGTATTGCATGCTAATGTTCCCCTGACCAGAGAACCTCCCCTTTGCTCTCAGACACAGCTTTATTATATTTGTGGCATCCAGGCCAGGGTGACACATTCCCCCATAGTAAAATTTAGTACTCCGGGACTAAACAGTAAACAAAAATAATATACATGACTATAAAACATTATCAGGAAAGTGACGCACAGATTGAGTTCTAAAGGTCACAGTGTGGTCTGTGACCGAGTGTCCATATCACCAACACAACGGGGAGCCTTAACCAGGTGAGGGTCTGTCCTACCCCAAGTCCTTCACAGTCTTAGTTCATTCCTCGGTTAGGCTCCGAACGCAGTCCATACAAAGTCCCGGTTATTAAAAGTCCATAACCTTTGAGTCCGAACTGTAACTGCAAGAAACTGAAATACACTATTAATAATCATGCAGGTAACTGCGCAAACATTTCAACACTTGGCAACAGGGTTATTTACAATTTTAGTGCACCCTATATTCTCCAGCGAGCCGGTATCTGCCCCTTTGTGCTCCTGGTTGACCTCCTTAATCCACTGTCTGGTGGTGGACCGACCTGGCTTTCCCCACTAGCGTTAGGGGTACAGCTATTAGCTGGACTTACAGGCAGGGCAGGCAGCTGTCTGCGGGTCCTTTGGCTTACCTCAGGCATGGCAGGCTCACTGTCAGCAGAGGGTTGACTCTCCTGGGTTGCTGGTACAGGCTCTTCCGCCTCTGGAACTGCTTGCTCTTCTTCACCTTCCAGCTCGGGTGTACGTTGTTGCTGAGCCGGTTGCAGGAAATGCAGGACGGGTACCACTATGGCATCGTTTATTCGAGTCCAGGACTGAGGGAACTCTCCGAGAACGGTGCTGATCATTTCTTCCTTGTCCTCTGCGGGTTCAAGGTCACTTTGATCCTCTTCTGCACTACGGAGTTGTTCGGGGCACCTTTTTAGGTGGTCTCTGGAGACGGTACTAGTGGTTTCTCCTCCGTCCTTGGTGATCACGCACACCTTCGGGTTGTCGTGGTCAGACTGCAGTACGGTGTAGGGTTCCCATTCCCACTGGTCATCCAACTTATGTAGCCTTCTCTTTCGCTTCAGGACCTGCTCACCAGGTTCTAGGGGACCAGCAGGGGCATGTTGGCTGAAGAGTCTTTCTTGCCTTTCTCTCACCTGGGCCAGGCTCTTCTCCACACTCTCCTGTACCTTCTTGTACTGCAGTTGCCTTTCCGTATCCCAGTCCGCATCCGGGGAGGTGTCCTCAGTTGTTAGGACTCCCATCTCCAGGTCTACGGGCAGCTTACCTGGTCTAGCTCGCATCAGGTAAGCCGGGGTGCAGTTTGTAGCATTCACCGGGATATGGTTGCATAAGTCTATTAGATCCGGCAGTTTTTCTGGCCACAGGCTGCGTTCCTCCAGGGGCAACGTCTTCAGGAGATCAATGACTATATTTTTCATTTTCTCACACATCCCATTGGTTTGTGGGTGGTAAGGCGTTGTCCGAATCTTCTTACAGCCATAGAGGTTGCAGAACTCTTTGAAGATTTCGGCCTCGAACGCTGGACCAAGGTCTGTCAGAACTTGTTCCGGATACCCGTGAGGACGGCAGAAGTATTGCTGGAAGGCTCTGGCCGCCGTTTGGGCTGTCAAGTCTTTTACCGGAACCACCACTAGAAAACGGGAATAGTGGTCCACGATTGTCAGGGCGTAGATGTATCCTGACCGGCTTGGAGCCAATTTGATGTGGTCCAGAGCTACCAGCTCAAGAGGCTGCTGGGTGACAATGGGCTTCACGGGTGTCTTCTGGCTGGTGCGGTCTTTTCTCCTTAAGTTACAAGGGCCACAGTCCCGGCATCACTTCTCTACAGCCCCTCTCATGCCAACCCAAAAGAACCGTCCTCTTAGCAGGAACTCCAGTTTCTTCCAACCGAAGTGCCCCGCTTTGTCATGGTAAGCCCTCAGGACCATAGCTGCATCCCGCCTTGGGACCACGACTTGCCAGGTCAGCTCGTCCGGTGGTTGACAAGTTTTCTGCATAGCTTGCCTTCATAGAGGAACAGCTTGCTCTTCTCTTTCCATAGCTGCTTGGCTTCCTCTGGAGCATCCGGATCTAAGCGGGCGTCTTCCTGGGTCAGCAGATCTTTCACCAGGCGGATTGCAGGGTCACTATCTTGGGTCTCGGCCCAGCTGTGGTGAGGTAGGGGATTGATCATAATGGTTGTTAAATCTTCCTCCTTCACGCGGTGGGAGTATTGAGCGGCCCCATACCGGTGAAACGCGGGGAGTTCTACTTCCTCCAGCTCTTCTGGGTCTTCGTCACCTTCAGGTAAGTGAGGCATTCTCGATAGGGCGTCAGCGTTGGCATTGGTTTTGCCTGCCCGGTACTTGATCATGAAATCATAATTGGAGAGACGGGCCATCCACCGCTGTTCCAGGGCACCAAGTCTTGCACTGTCTAGGTGTGTTAACGGGTTGTTGTCCGTGTACACAGTGAACTTTGCAGAGGCCAGGTAATGCTTGAAGCGTTCCGTTATGGCCCACACCACCGCCAAGAATTCTAGCTTGAAGGAGCTGTAATTCTCCGGGTTCCTCTCGGTGGGCCTCAGCTTCCGGCTTGCGTACGCGATCACTCTTTCTCTGCCCTGTTGGTTTTGTGACAGTACGGCTCCCAGTCCCACATTATTGGCGTCTGTGTGGAGAATAAAAGGCTGGCCATAATCAGGATAGGCCAGGATCTCATCCCCTGTGAGGGCCATCTTCAACTGGCGGAAGGACTCCTCTTCCGGTTTATCCCACTTGAAGGGTGGCTTTTGGCTACTGGACTTAGACTGTCCTATCAGGAGGTCCTGCATAGGAGCTGCCATCTTAGTGAACCCGGGGATGAACCTTCGGTAGTAGCCTACCAACCCGAGGAATTGCCTCACTTCCTTGATGTTCGAAGGGCTTGGCCAGCTCTTGATTGCCGTGACCTTGTCAGGGTCGGGGGCTACTCCTTCCGCACTTACCACGTGCCCTAGGTACTGGACCTTCGGTTTCAACAGGTGACACTTTGATGGTTTCACCTTCAGGCCATAGCCTGCCAAGGCTTCAAACACCTCGGCCAGGTGCTTTAGATGGTCCTCGTAAGTCTTCGAATAGATGATCACGTCGTCCAGGTAAAGGAGGACCGCCTCGCAGTTTCGGTGCCCTAGACAGCATTCCATCAGCCTTTGGAAGGTCCCTGGTGCGTTGCAGAGCCCGAAGGGCATACAGTTGAACTCGCTCAGTCCCATCGGGGTGGTGAAGGCGGTCTTCTCCTTGTCAGCCTCTGCCACAGGAACCTGCCAGTACCCGCTAGTAAAGTCCAAAGAAGAAAAGAAGTTAGCTGATTTTAGTGCGGCTAAAGACTCCTCTATTCTAGGCAGCGGGTACGCGTCTTTATGGGTGATACGGTTGATTTGTCTATAGTCCACACACATTCTCATGGTGCCGTATTTCTTTTTTACCAGAACCAAGGGGGCTGCCCAGCGGCTACAGCTATCTCTAATGACCCCAGCTTCTTTCATCTCTCTTTGCATGCCCTTTGCGTTCTGATAATGTGCAGGGGGTACAGGTCTGTGTCTCTCTTTTATTGGTGGGTGGCTCCCTGTGGGGATATGGTGTTCTATCCCTTTTACTCTGCCGAAGTCCAGCGGGTGCTTACTAAAGACTCTCTCGTACTTCTGTATCACACGGTAGACTCCTTGTTTTTGGTGCAGGGGAGTGGAGTCAACACCCACATGGAGTTTCTGGCACCAGTCCTCCTTTTGTTTCTGGGAGCCATTACCCTCCGCCTGTGGAGATGGAGGCAAAGGCTCCACGGCCCTGATAGCTTCGACAACAAACAGTTTGGCAAGTGTAGCGTACCTGGGTAAGTGTACCTCTCTCTCCCCTATGTTGAGAATGCGAACGGGCACCCTCCCATGACGGACATCAACCACCCCCCGGGCTGTCAAAATGGTGGGCCTGGTGTCTGAGTACACGGGTTCTACCATGGCTTGGTAGTCTCTACCTCTCAACCCGATTGCAGTCCGACACCAGATCATCATTTCACTTTTGGGAGGCATGGAAATGGGGAATGGGTCACTCAGTCTTACGCTACCGATCTCACCACCAGACAGTTCTACCTGTTGCCGTCTCATCAGGGCTTTTATCTCCTTGTTGAGGACTCTCTGTTGGCTGGAACTAGCATTCACCGCCTCCTGTTGTAGAATTACAATTACCTCTGAAAGACAATTTTCAATCACGTTAGTACCCACAGTTATTTTAGGGTGACTTTCACGACGGTCAATGTCCACAATAATCACTCCCTGTGCCGGTAGTTCAACTTTACCAATTTTAATGGTCATCTCCTTGAACCCCATCTGTGGCACGGGCAAGCCATTACTGGCGATGATGCTCAAGTCACTGTCTGGATACCGTGTTATATCAGCATCAGTCCAATACTGCTTAAAAAGTACATAAGGGATAGTAGTTACTTGCGACCCGGTATCCAGCAAGGCGCTCATGGGAATACCGTCCAGCACCACGGGTAAAACCGGGCGCCCCCCAACGTACTTATTACGCCAATTGTAAGGGCCTGGTGATCTTATGCCTGGGGGTTGGCCCTCTGCCCCAGGTTGGACCCGTTTAAATTACAGTACCTGGAAATGTGTCCGGGCTGGTTGCATTGACGGCAAATGGGCTGTCCATCCTCTGCGTAGCGGTCTGTGGGCCTCCCTCGGAATGATGGGGTCCTCCTCTGTCGACACCACGGGACAGCCTCCGGACTTGAAGCCAACTCGATGGGTCTTGACGGTTCCACTTGTAACTAGTGTTGAGCCACCCCCGTAGTGTTCGGGTTCGGTTCTGTTCGTCGAACACCGGGATGTTCGAGGAACTGTTCGTCGAACTGTTCGTCGAACACCTTACAACACCGTCGAACACCGTTAAAACCAATGGCAGGCAAACAAAAACACATAGAAACACATAGAAAACACCTTCAAAGGTGTCCAAAAGCTGACAAACTGCTCAGAAGACGCTTTCTTTAAAAAAGCCGGCCGGCAATTCAGCAGCGGCATACACCGGTACCCGACAATTTAGACAAGAAGGAATAGAGCCTCACACATAGATTAGATAGATAGAAACATGTCAGTCACATATATATGAAGTACAGTGACAGTGTTGCTTACTGTACTTGTCATTTAGTGTAAAGGATTTATTAAAAAATATAATAGTGTTTTCATGCACTGTCTCTTTAAAAAAGCCGGCCGGCAATTCAGCATCTGTACCCGACAATTTATAACAGACAGAATAGAGCTTCACACATAGATTAGATAGATAGAAACATGTCAGTCACATATATATGAAGTACAGTGACAATGTTGCTTACTGTACTTGTCATTTAGTGTAAAGGATTTATTAAAAAAAATAATAGTGTTTTCATGCACCGTCTCTTTAAAAAAGCCGGCCGGCAATTCAGCATCTGTACCCAACAATTTATAACAGACAGAATAGAGCTTCACACATAGATTAGATAGATAGAAACATGTCAGTCACATATATATGAAGTACAGTGATAGTGTTGGTTACTGTACTTGTCATTTAGTATTAAAATAAAGGATTTATTATTAAAAAAAATTGGCGTGGGGTTCCCCTTAATTTTAGTCTCTAGCGGAGGTTAAGCAGACAGCTGGGGCAGATGTTTGAAGCCTGGGAAGGGGGTAATACCCACGGAGCTTCCCAGGCTACTAATATGAGCCCCCAGTTGAATACATAGCCTTTACTAGCTATTAAAATGGGGGACCCCCCCAAAAAAATGACGTGGGGTCCCCCCTAATTTAATAGCTAGCAAAGGCTAGGCAGACAGCTGGGGGCTGATATTAATAGCCCAGGAAGGGAGCCATGAATATTGGCCCCCTCCCAGGCTAGAAACACCAGCCGTCAGCCGCCCCAGAAATGGCGCATTCATAGGATGCGCCAATTCTGGCACTTAGCCTCGCTCTTCCACGCTGCCCTGTAGCGGTGGCAGGGGGTAATAGGGCTGGGGTTGATGTCAGCTTATAATGCCAGCTGACATCAAGCCCAGGTTAGTAATGGAGAGGCGTCTATAAGACACCCCCATTACTAACCCCATAGTCAAAGTTAAAAGAAAACACAAACACCCAGAATAAAGTCCTTTAATTGAAATAAAGACACAATCCTTTATTGTTCTAAATTAAACCATACTTACCATCACGCCCATTCCAGCTGAAGCCAACGATCTCCTGCAATAAAAGAAAAATAATAAAGCAACATCATCCTTACCTTTCCATGGTTCCCACGACAGCTTCAGCTCTGCTACATCGAGATGACAGGCTGGACCGCAGCAGAACGCTGCCATCCAGCCTGTCATCCCGCAGACACTGAGAAGCGCAGGCATGCTTGCGCTCTGCAGTGTCTGGCTGTGACGGCATAAAGATGAGACGAGTTCATGTCCAATGAACTCGGCGCACCTCATGCACGTCACTGACAGCGTGGGAAAATTCTCACGCTGAAGCGCTGAGTGCAGGAGAATTCTCCCACGCTGTCAGTGACGTGCATAAGGTGAGCTCATGTCCAATGAACTCAGCTCACCTCCTGCACGTCACTGACAGCGTGGGAGAATTCTCCTGCACTCAGCGCTTCAGCGTGAGAATTCTCCCACGCTGAAGCGCTGAGTGCAGGAGAATTTTCCCACGCTGTCAGTGACATGCATAAGGTGAGCTCATGTCCAATGAACTCAGCTCACCTCCTGCACGTCACTGACAGCGTGGGAGAATTCTCCTGCACTCAGCGCTTCAGTGTGAGAATTCTCCCACGCTGAAGCGCTGAGTGCAGGAAAATTTTCCCACGCTGTCAGTGACGTGCATGAGGTGAGCCGAGTTCATTGAACATTAACTCGGCTAATCTGGATGCCCTCACAGAGAGACACTGTGGAGCGCAAGCAAGCCTGCGCTTCTCAGTGTCTGCGGGATGACAGGCTGGATGGCAGCGTTCTGCTGCGGTCCAGCCTGTCATCTCGATGTAGCAGAGCTGAAGCTGTCATGGGAACCATGGAAAGGTAAGGATGATGTTGCTTTATTATTTTTCTTTTATTTCAGGAGATCGTTGGCTTCAGCTGGAATGGGCGTGACGGTAAGTATGGTTTAATTTAGAACAATATAGAATTGTGTGTTTATTTCAATTAAAGGACTTTTTTCTGGGTGTTGTGTTTTTTTTAAATACTTTACTAGAAATTCATGGTGGTCATGTCTAATATTGGCGTGACCCCATGAATTTTGGGCTTAGGGCCAGCTGATAATGCCAAGCTGGCCCTAACCCCTTTATTACCCAGTGAGCCACCGCATCAGGGCCCTGGATGAGTTGGGTACAGCGCCAGAAGATGGCGCTTCTATGAACGCGCCATTTTCCGGGGTGGCTGCGGACTGCAATTTGCAGCGGGGGTGGCCCAGAAAGCTTGGGCCTCCCTGCGCTGCGGATTCCAGCCCCCAGCTGCCTAGTTGTACCTGGCTGGACACAAAAACAGGGCGAAGCCCCACGTCAATTTTCTTTAAATTATTTCATGAAATAATTAAGTAAAAAAGGGCTTCCCTATATTGTTGTGTCCGGCCAGGTACAAATAGGCAGTTGGTGGTTGGGGGCAGCCCGTTCCTGCCTGCTGCACCTGACTGGACACAAATATAGTGCGAAGCCCCACGTCAATTTTTTTTTAATTATTTCATGAATTTCATGAAATAATTAAAAAAAATTGAAGTGGGGCTTCGCACTATATTTGTGTCCAGCCAGGTACAGCAGGCAGGAACGGGCTGCCCCCAACCACCAGCTGACTATTTGTACCTGGCCGGACACAACAATATAGGGAAGGCCTTTTTTCTTAATTATTTCATGAATTTCATGAAATAATTAAAAAAAAAATATGTGGGGCTTCGCCCTATTTTTGTGTCCAGCCAGGTACAACTAGGCAGCTGGGGGCTGGAATCTGCAGCGCAGGGAGGCCCAAGCTTTCTGGGCCCCCCCCGCTGCAAATTGCAGTCCGCAGCCACCCCGGAAAATGGCGCGTTCATAGAAGCGCCATCTTCTGGCGCTGTACCCAACTCATCCAGGGCCCTGGTGCGGTGGCTCACTGGGTAATAAAGGGGTTAGGGCCAGCTTGGTATTATCAGCTGGCCCCAAGCCCAAAATTCATGGGGTCACGCCAGTATTAGACATGACCGCCATGAATTTCTAGTAAAGTATTTAAAAAAAACACAACACCCAGAATAAAGTCCTTTAATTGAAATAAACACACAATTCTTTATTGTTCTAAATTAAACCATACTTACCATCACGCCCATTCCAGCTGAAGCCAACGATCTCCTGCAATAAAAGAAAAATAATAAACCAACCTCATCCTTACCTTTCCATGGTTCCCACGACAGCTTCAGCTCTGCTACATCGAGATGACAGGCTGGACCGCAGCAGAACGCCGCCATCCAGCCTGTCATGCCGCAGACACTGAGAAGAGCAGGCATGCTTGCGCTCCTCAGTGTCCCGCTGTGACGGCATCCAGATGAGCCGAGGTCATGTCCAATGAACTCGGCTCACCTCATGCACGTCACTGACAGCGTGGGAAAATTCTCCTGCACTCAGCGCTTCAGCGTGAGAATTCTCCCACGCTGTAAGTGACGTGCATGAGGTGAGCCGAGTTCATTGGACATGACCTCTGCTCATCTTTATGCCGTCACAGAGAGACAATGTGGAGCGCAAGCAAGCCTGCTCTTCTCAGTGTCTGCGGGATGACAGGCTGGATGGCGGCGTTCTGCTGCGGTCCAGCCTGTCATCTCGATGTAGCAGAGCTGAAGCTGTCGTGGGAACCATGGAAAGGTAAGGATGAGGTTGCTTTATTATTTTATTTTTATTACAGGAGATCGTTGGCTTCAGCTGGAATGGGCGTGATGGTAAGTATGGTTTAATTTAGAACAATAAAGAATTGTGTCTTTATTTCAATTAAAGGACTTTATTCTGGGTGTTGTGTTTTCTTTTAACTTTCACTATGGGGTTAGTAATGGAGGTGTCTTATAGACGCCTCTCCATTACTAACCTGGGCTTGATGTCAGCTGGCATTATAAGCTGACATCAACCCAAGCCCTATTACCCCCTGCCACCGCACCAGGGCAGCGTGGAAGAGCGAGGCTAAGTGCCAGAATTGGCGCATCCTATGAATGCGCCATTTCTGGGGCGGCTGACGGCTGGTGTTTCTAGCCTGGGAGGGGGCCAATATTCATGGCTCCCTTCCTGGGCTATTAATATCAGCCCCCAGCTGTCTGCCTAGCCTTTGCTAGCTATTAAATTAGGGGGGACCCCACGTCATTTTTTTGGGGGGGTCCCCCATTTTAATAGCTAGTAAAGGCTAGGTATTCAGCTGGGGGCTGATATTAGTAGCCTGGGAAGCTCCTTGGGTATTACCCCCTTCCCAGGCTTCAAACATCTGCCCCAGCTGTCTGCTTAACCTCCGCTAGAGCCTAAAATTAAGGGGAACCCCACGCCAATTTTTTTAATAATAAATCCTTTATTTTAATGCTAAATGACAAGTACAGTAACCAACACTATCACTGTACTTCATATATATGTGACTGACATGTTTCTATCTATCTAATCTATGTGTGAAGCTCTATTCTGTCTGTTATAAATTGTCGGGTACAGATGCTGAATTGCCGGCCGGCTTTCTTAAAGAGACGGTGCATGAAAACACTATTATTTTTTTTGATAAATCCTTTACGCTAAATGACAAGTACAGTAAGCAGCACTTTCACTGTACTTCGTATATATGTGGCTGACATGTTTATATCTATCTAATCTATGTGTGAAGCTCTATTCTTTCAGTTCTAAATTGTCGGGTACCGGTGTATGCCGCTGCTGAATTGCCGACTTTTCATGTTTCACTGTTGGCACTGTTCCCATCGATTTGGGCAATCACTGTAATGCCACAACCACCATGGCTGTGGCATTACAGTGAGTGGCAGACAATCCCTGCATGATTGGTGCTCTAAATAGCACCAGACATGCAGGACACGCTTTTGGTGCACGAACAGTTATCGAACATAACCTCGAACAGCCGAATTTTTTGCAAATCGTTCGGGTTCGTCGAACAACTCGAACACCGCCCAAAACAGCTCGAATTTGAGATTGGCGAACAGTTCTAGTCGAACACCGCTCATCTCTACTTGTAACGCCTGGACGGTCCTGGTCAACGCCACGACGCTCTTGGTCAGCTCCTGGACTTGGTGGTGCAGATCTTTCGATGGGGCTTGGTTCAGGGCCTGTGCATTGGCCCCCACAGAGTCCATAGAGGAGGGCGCCGCCTCCTGGTGGTAGGTCAGAGCAGGGCGCCGGGGGTTAATAGCGCCACTTGTTGCGGGTTCACGGAGCACCCTTATGGCCCTGTCCTTGAATTGGGCAAAGGTCAGGTCAGGGTTCTGAAAGAACATGAGTCGCAGCTGGGTCCTGTGGGCACTAGACTGCAGACCTTCTATGAACTGTTCTGTTAGTAGCTTATCCGTATCCTGCACGCTGCCAGGGTCAGCTTGTTTGATGGCTCTCAAGGCTTCCTGTAAATTTAAGGCATAGTCTCTGATGCTGTCCTCTACCCGCTGCTTACATCAATAGAACCGCATTTTAATTTCAGCGGAGGTACAGGCATCAAAGGTACCCCACAGCCGGGCCAGAATGTCCTTTACAGTTCTTTTCTCATCAGCGGGCCATGACTTTACCTCCCGCTGGGCTGCGCCTGTTAACTGCCCTGTCAGTATGCTAATCCTCTTTTCCTCTGTCAGGGGGTAAACTTGGAACAAACTATACAGCCTTTCCTTAAAGTCAGTTAGGGCATGGGGCTCCCCTGAATACTTAGGCAGCCAGGCCGCTCCAGGGATGTAGGGCAGGGAAAATGGCATCACCGTTGCTGCAGCTGCGCTGGTGGTAGTGGGCGCCTCTGTGTCCGACATCTTCCTCCCCCCTAGTTAAGCGTGGCCTACCTTCCGACGATCCTCTTCTGTAGGCCGCGGCTCCGCTGTTGCTGCTCTGGACAAGGACCTTGCGTCGCATCCTGGTGACGTCAGCGTCACTCTCTCTCCCTTCCAGGACCTTGCGCAGCATCGGTGCATGGGGCAGAGCTTGGGGTCTCGCGCGGTTTGGACGTCCACGCCCCTCTTCTCCCCGCGCGGCGTCCTGAAGATGGCGTCCGATGCCGGGAAAACGGCTGAAGATGGCGGGAACCGACAGAAGATGGCGGGAGACGGCTGAAAATGGCGGGAAACGGCTCCGGATGGCGGAAACCTCTTCTTCTGGTACGTGTACAGTCTTTTTCAGGCATGCAATAACCGTTTGTGGCGGGTTGGTTACTATCCTGCCGACTGCGCCAAAGCTGACTCACCCCCTGGGCCGTGGGGCACTCGAAGCCGGGCAATCGGGAAACGATGGGGGTAGTAGTGGCAACCCGGTTTCGTGGCTCAGGGTGGTCAGACCATTGGTAATCTGCCATGCACTGTTGGTAATGTCCGACTACGCCACCCCTGGATTGCGGTCAGTGCGAACCGCCGCTGCAAGGCAGACCGCTGGGGCTGATGGTGTATGCAGCTGGGGTAGTGTGACTCCCCACGGGAAGAGTGCGGCCCCAGGGCAGTATAGTAGAAGATGGGGGTGATGGTGTAGGGCGTCCCAGCGCCGTTAGTGCTGGAGGAGCAAGGAGCACACAGAAAACAGGTTGCAGTCCAGGGTCTTTACTAGAACAGGTGAACTGACCCACAAACAGGCCCGGCTAGGAGGGGGGGCCTGGACGTCTGAGAGCAAACGGGAAATTGACCCTGGTCAGGGTGAGGGTGTAGGCCTACCGTGCTCTCTGCGCTCCTTCTGGCTATTTCCTCCTTATAGGGTAACAGCCCACGTTCCGGGGCTCACCATGTCTTCTCGCCCGTATGGCCTGCAACTTGGGTCCCTTTCTTTTCCGGCCTGGTACGGCTTTGCTGGTCCCTTCTGGTGTGGTGCGACCTCCGGGCTTCTTAGGCCAAGGAACATAAAGTCCCCTGCGGACTGGTTATCTGCTGTAGGACGTGGAATCCTCACAGCCTCAGACGCCAAAGTCTGGTAAATTGGGATCTTTGTCTGCCAGATCAGGCGTACTCCACCTCTTGTCCCTGTCTTGTGGCTCTCCTACCGCCACACGTCCTCTTAGGGTGCAATACAACTGTCTCTCCCTGCTCTCGGACACCTCTCAATCCAGAGACAGGTCGTCCAGTTCTCTCTAACCCTGCCCCCAGTTCCAGCTTTTATAGGGGCAGCCTGCTCCCCCTACTGGCCTGAGACAGGAGGTATTGCATGCTAATGTTCCCCTGACCAGAGAACCTCCCCCTTGCTCTCAGACCCAGCTTTATTATATTTGTGGCATCCAGGCCAGGGTGACACACAGACACCCCACACTGTCCCATTAATATAGGGTCCCTCTGATTCTTCTCCATCTCCAGTTTCCCCCTATCATGCTCATACTAAGGACATACCTCTCCCTTTACTGCCTCGTCTTCATAAACATAAAATGCACACCATCCCTAGCTATATTGTCCAAACATCATAATTAGTTCACCTCCCCATGCTGACCCCTCTTTATGTTAAGCCCCTCTGTCTTTAATGAGCCCATATCTTCAGCTCATAGGACACTTACCTTCTCCTGGCTGGTGCTGCTGCTCCAGTGCTCTCCTGTCTTCTGCGGAGCTCTGACCATGTCTGCAGTGTGATGAGATGACCTCATCTCGCTGAATGTCAGGAGAGGATCTTGGAAGTGCCAGTGCTCGCATCTTCATTTGTGTTGTATACAAATGATTGCAGGGAACTTCCAAACCACTCTTTCCTCACACGCTACTGATCTGGCGGAGTAGAGGGGGAAATTAATTTTTATTTTTTTTGGCAGGCCAGTGCCGCCCCCTGCAACCCGCCAATCTAGGCACCTGACCTCAAGTGCCTAGTGGAAAATACAGACCTGTTGCTATGAACAATAGCTGTTTTTTTACCTAACTGGGCAGCTCAGCCATGTATGAGTAGCTAGGGTCTGTTCTGTTTACTTAGTGCCTACACAAAGCTATAGGGATTTATGTATATGAGTTTGTTTTGATGCTGTACAACCTGTGCAAAGCAATAACAACTGCATGTTTGGACCAAAACTGCATTGCCTATGTGAATGCTACCTATGGCCCAATGACTCAAGCACTATCAGAGAGAGTGAATCCCTACAGTATATCTATATCTACAGTGTGGAAAATAAATATTTGATGCACTGCTGATTTTGCAAGTTTTCCCACCTCTGTAATCTTTATCGGAGGTACCTTTCAACTATGAGAGACAGAATCTTAAAAAAAATCCAGAAAACACATTTTTACATAATTAATTTCCATTTTATTGTATGAAATACGTATTTGATACAATAAATAAAAAGAACTTAATATTTGGTACAGAAACCTTTGTTTGCAATTACAGAGATCAGGCGTTTCCTGTAGTTATTGACCAAGTTTAGACACTGCAGCAGGGATTTTTGCCCACTCCTCCATACAGATCTTTTCCAGATCTTTCAGGTTTCGGGGCTGTTGCTAGGCAACATTGAGTTTCAGCTCTCTCCAAAGGTTTTCTATTCATTTCAGGTGTGGAGACTGGCTACGCTATTCCAGGACCTTGAAATGCTTCTTAAGGAGCCACTCCTTAGTTCCCCTGGCTGTGTGTTTCATGTCATTGGCATGCTGGAAGACCCAGCCATGACCCATCTTCAATGCTCTTATTGAGGGAAGGAGGTTGTTGGCCAAAATCTCATGATAGCTGACCCCATCCATCCTCACTGCAATACGAAGCAGTCATCCTGTATCCTTTAAAAAAAACACCCCCATAGTATGATGTTTTCCCTACCATGCTTCACGGTTGGGACAGTGCTCTTATGGTTATACTGATCCTTCTTCATCCTCCAAATAGTGTGTAGTTGATACCAAAAATTTCTATTTCGGCCTCATCTGACCACATTACCTTCTCCCATGCCTCCTCTGGATCATCCAGATGGTCATTGGCGAATTTCAAATGGGCCTGGACATGTGCTGGCGTGAGCAGGAGAACCTTGCATGTCCTGCAGGATTTTAATCAATTACGGCGTAATGTGCTACAAATGGTAATGTTTTATACTGTGGTCCCAGCTCTCTTCAGGTCATTGACCAGGTCCTCCCATGTAGTTCTGAGCTGATTTCTGACCTTTCTCAGAATCATTATTATACCACGAGGCGAGATCTTGCATGGAGCCCCAGACAGAGGAAGATTGACAGTCATCTTGTGTTTCTTCCATTTACTAATAATTGTGCCAACAGTTGTTTCCTTCTCACCAAACTGCTTGCCTATTGTCCTGTAGCCCATCCCAGCCTTGTGCAGGTCTACAATTACAGCTATTTGGTCTTTGCCATGGTGGAGAGGTTGGAATGTGATTGATTGAGTGTGTGGACAGGTGTCTTTTATACAGGAAATGAGTTCAAACAGGTGCAATTAATACAGGTAATGAGTGCACAGTAAGAGTGTTTCTTAAAGAAATCTCTGTGAGATCCTGAATTTTTGCTGGTTGGTAGGTGATCATGCAATAAAGTGCAATTTAATTATTTAAAAATAATACAATGTGATTTTCTATTTTTTATTTTTAGATTCTGTCTCTCACAGTTGAAGTGTACCTACTATAAAACTTACAGATCTCTCCATTCTTTGTAGGTGGGATGCTCATATCAAGTTAACAGATGAACAAATGTTATGTTAATGTTAATCTTTAACTTAGTGCGTGACTCCCAGGGACACTTGTCTAGTATACAGTACAAGAATAAATGTAATGATGGAGCAAAACACATATCATAGGGTGGCAAACATTTCTCTGCACAACACAACACTAGATGGCTGTGTACAGGTGTGGTTAGGGCTAAATATGTGTGTTTCTAGTGCAAATATATATATACTGTATGTGAAGCTACGATTTAACATAGATAATATATAGATATATACTGTGTATTATTATTACCAAAAATCCACTGTTAACTCAAAAATGCTACATTACTAGGCAGCTACACGTTAGGCTTATGCCAGGTTTCTAAATTGGACTAGTACTACAAGCATGCAAATATTAAAATGTTTTTTTTTTATTAAGTTAAAAACTTATATAACATGTCCCACGTTTTTACCAAAGAGGATGTTACAGGAAAAGCTATGCAGGTTCACAACCCAAAAGCTGGCACCTGCAACAGAATACTGTATTCGAGTGGTGTAAATGAGGGTATTATTGGACTATTTTAACAAGTGTGGAAAGAAAGAAACATTTTTTAAAATGCGGACACTGTTTGAGGTAGACAGTTGCATTTAAATGTATGCAATGTATAGACTTTTCTTTTGTCTTTTAAAAAACATGCAAAGGAATTGCAAATATTTAATGCTTATTGCTTGTTCATCTCACAAGCCAGGAAGCACACTTTCACTCTCACACAAGCCTTGGTTTTAGTATTTAATTTATTTTGGTGTTATTTTTTTTCATATTGAAACAAGGACAGAGGGGAATTAAATTGCCTTCCTGGTAGCAGTGCTTCAAGAATAAAAAAAATTTGTGTTAGACTTTAATGAAATTTGTCTCAAAGATGATTTGCAGCAGATCGATTCGCCCATCTATACCTATAGATCTTCAAAATGTTGAATCCCATTTTTTATTTATAAATCTGGAATCTGGTGAATTGACTCCACTACCGTAATTTTTTGACTATAAGATGCACTTTTTTCCTCCAAAATTTTGGAGGAAAGTGGGGGGTGCATCTTATAGTCCAAATGTACAGTTGTGGATGGTTGTCTGGCTGTGGATGGTGAGGAAGGTGCGGCAGTGGCGAATGAGCGGGTCACAGAGGCAGGAGCCGCCTGCTGAGGCTAACACTGTACTCGCTCTTAAGGAAAATGAATATTCACTGCTCCTCACGTCCATAGTTCCTCCCAACTCTATGCATAGTGAATATTCATGCTCTTTTATTGTGGGCACACTTTTAGCCACAGCCATGGCTCCTGCAGCTGGTCGGCGATCACATGTGCCCGCTACTAAAGAGCATGAATATTCACTGCTGTCCACTCTCATGGGTGTGGGTAGTAGTGAATATTCATGCTCTTTAGTAGCAGGCATACATGATTGCCGAGCAGCTGCAGAAGCTGCTGCTGTGACTGACAGTGTTCCCGCTATTAAAGAACATGAATATTCATTGCTCCCAACGCCTTTAGCCGTGGGAAGCAGTGAATATTCCGGCAGCTGAGCTCAATGTGAGGGCACATGTCTGTGATGTCATGAGATGCTTACACGCTGACATCAACTGCTGACATCAGAACAGAACACCGCTGGAGCAGAGGGAGGGTGAGTAGAATCCTTTATTATTTTTTTGTGTGCTGTGTGAGAGGGCCATATATACAAGGAGGGGATGGGGTGCCATATACACCAGGATGGGGATGGGAGGTGCCATATATACCAGGATGGGGATGGGGGGTGTCATATATACCAGGATGGGGATGGTGGGTACCATATATACCAGTATGGGGAATGCCATATATACCAGGATGGGGATGGGGGGTGCCATATATACCCATATGAGGATGGGGGTGCTGTATATACCAGAATGGGGATGGGGGGCATGTATACCAGGATAGAGGGCCATGTATACCAGGAAGGGGGGCATATATAACAGGATGGAGAGCCATGTATACCAGGATGGGGATAAGGGCATGTATACCAGGATGGGGATGGGGGACCATGAAAACAGGATGGGGGCCATGTATACTAGGATGGGGGCCACATATATCAGGCATGTATAACAGGATGGGGATATTAGTTAAGAATTGGGGATATTACCCCTATATCAGTGTCAGCAGCAGACCCCTCCCATAACAATGCATCATGACCACATTTTTTGCTTACATTTTTTTTCTATTTTCTTCCTCTAAAACCTAATTGTGTCTTATGGTCTGGTGCGTCTGATAGTCTGAAAAATACGGTATATGATTTCTTTTGTCCATTGTTATGAAATAGAAGCATTGCTATTTTCTTTACTAAGCAAAATTTCTATATACCAATACCAATATTTTTATTTATCAAGATATTTTACTTTAGTAAATCTGTTATTTACTGTGGATGCTTCCGAATATTTGGGAATTGACACATTTACAGTCAAAACAATAATGTTTTTCAAGTACAGTGAGGCATATGGGGTATTGTATTATGAAATTTTACTTTTAACCAATGTTTGCCTTATAAACTGTACATTCCTGCACAAAGTAGCAGGTACATACTTACAGTTTGCTTTTATTTTATTTTTTCTCTACTCCATTGTGGAGATACAGAGTACCAAAATTACTGGTGTCCAGCATGTTATTTTTTTTATCATTCAACTCAACATTTTATTTTGTTCAACTCTGTGGGTAGTTACTTTTATCCCGCTATGATGCTGTCATATCATGAAAATACAGCATCCATAGGTAGGAAAAAGTAGATACCCACAGTTCTGACCTAAATCAAACACATATTGAGGTCAGGAACAGTGAAAGTGTGATACATACCGGTCCTCGGTCCTCAGTTGCTCCCATGACGCTCCCCACTCTGATACTGCTGTCCATCACCTCTCGCAGACCTTTACTAACAGGAAATGCTGTAAGGAAGATGTGGTCACGCGAGACAGATAAAATCTTGCGCGAGCACAATGGCACAGTTCTTGACCTCAATGGGTGTCTCATTTCGGTCAGAACTGTGGGTGTCTCTTTTTTCCTACCTATGGATGCTGCCTTTTTATGACTGGACAGTGCCATAATGGGATTAAAGTAAATGCTTACAGAACTGAACGAAATGAAATGCTCAACTGAATGATACAAAATTAACAGATTAGGCACTAGTAATTTCGGAGCCCTTTATCACCACATCTAAATGGAGGCAAAAAAACGTTTTATGTACATAATACTGCATATTGCTAGGGTAGAACTACATATGGAAAAAAATAATAAGTTAATGCCTTAAGTGCAATGTTTCCAAATTAACCACCCCTAGTTATAGATAGCTACCAATTACCTATTTTGTCTCATGGTATACAGTTCCCATGAATTTAGATCAACAGGACAATTGCAAATTGTCAACTAGAGATAGTTTATGGCCTATGCAAACTTTTCACCCATTAGTTACCCTGCAAGAATATCATAACATTAAAAAAGTTATGAAAGTATTATAAATATATAATTTAAAATATTAAATAGTGTACAACTAATTTGACCCATACTGATTTTTATTAACCCTCCGTCACATACAATAGGCCTGACAGGCACATCTCTTTTACTTTCATTTCTCCTTCCTCACCAGATTGTGAGGAAATCCCCTCCCTCCAGGTAGTCTCCTGTCTCTAGCAGCTCTGTGAAACCTCATACCACAGTTGGATTGCAGAGCTTCAGGAGGAAAGATATAACTGCGCTAATCTCTCAGGCTCATTGTATGTGAACACGTCACACTCAATAAGGTTGGTATTTTATGTTTTCATTCATCACAATTGTTTATTTAGCTTGTTTTATGAATGTATAGCACAAAGTGTGAGGATATTTCATAGAAATAAGGCAGATTAAAAAAGAAAGTGTGCTGCTCAGGCATATACAGTAGTTCCCTGACACATATTCCTTCTCTTGCTTCAGATTATCTGCTGAAATGGAGAGGAAAATGTACAATTTATCAAAAAACCTTGATGTTGAGGAAGTAACAAACATGCTGTTAGATGATGCAGACCCCACACTGAATGAGGATTTAGGAGAGGAAAGTGAGATTGATTCTCATGATGAGGTGGAAGTATGTGAAGTGGATTCTGAAACAGAGCAAGAAGGTGACAGTGATGAGGATGAAGATGTAGAATCTTATTATATGGGAAAAGTTAAAAAAAAACAATGGAACAAGAAGCCACTCCAGAAAAAACGTAGGGAACCTCAAAACATTATTACTCACCTTCCTGCAGTTATAGGAACTGCAAGTAATGCAAAAACTGCAGTTGAATGCTGGAATAGTTTATTCACAGATGACATTCTGGACTCTATTGTCACATATGCCAACCAATATATAGACATTATAAAGGACAAGTTCATCTGCAACAGAACCATCAAGGCCACAGATGAAATAGCACTGCATGCTTTTTTGGATTATTATACCTTGCAGGAGCTTATAGGGCAAATAGACAAAGTTTAGAGGAACTTTGGAGTAAAGATGGGGATGGAGTTGAAAAATTTGGCCTTGTTATGTCCATAAACAGATTCAAGCTTCTAATTCGTTGCCTTCGGTTTGACGATAGAACTACCCGAACCGAACATAAAACACATGACCGACTTGCTCCAATTCGTGATATATTCCAAAAATTTGTTGAAAACTGTAAAAAAAGCTATTGCCCTGGGGAGAATCTCACTATTGACGAAATGCACCCTGGTTTTTGTGGTAAATGTGCCTTTCGTCAATATATTCCATCAAAGCCTAACAAATATGGAATAAAAATGTATGCCCTTGTTGATGCCAGTAAGACCTACACTTACAACCTGGAAGTTTATGCAGGAAAACAACCAGAAGGTCCTTACTGTGTCAGCAACAAACCCAGTGATGTTGTAAAAAGACTGGCTGAGCCCTTATTTGGATCAGGTCACAATATAACAGCTGACAATTGGTTTTCAAATTGTGATCTGATTGATTATCTGAAAATGCAGAAGCTTTCATATGTCGGAACCGTAAGAAAAAATAAAAAATAATTGCCTACACAGTTTGTAAGTGTGAAAGGGAGACAACAGTACAGCAGTATGTTTGCATTCCATAATGGAAAGGTTTTGGTTTCCTATGTACCACAAGCAAAAAAATTTGTACTTCTTCTATCAACACTTCATGATGATGATGCCATCGATCCTGGGACTGAGGCACAAAAAACCCCGGAGATAATTACATTTTATAATGCAACCAAAGGGGGTGTTGATACAGCTGATCAGATGTGCTCAACTTTCAACGTCAGCAGAAACACCAAACGCTGGCCAATGGTCATATTTTTTGCTATGTTGAATTTGGGTGGTATAAATTCACAAGTCATTTACCTTGAAAACAAGCTTGAACCACTCCGTAGACGATTCTATCTGAAAAAATTGGCCCATGAACTAGTGCTTGGAGAGCTACACAGGAGAAGTATGAAAACAATCGGTATCCCCTCTCGCCTTCAAGTTCAGCTCAAAAGATTCCGCCCAGAAGATGATAGTGAAAATTCACCACCTGCACCACCTGCACCACCTCCCAAAAGAAGGAGATGCACCACCTGCACCACGGAAAGCAGAATCAGAAGGCTTTCTAATTATGAATGTCACAAATGTCATAATGCAATCTGCCTGACACATGAAAAAATGATGTGTAATTCTTGCTCTTTGCTCTGCAAGTGTAATTTTTCTGGGGAAACTTCAGGATCTAATTCTGATTGAATATGTGTTTAATAGTACTTAAGGTACCTTAAAATTAAGTTTGTTTCCAAAAATTTTCTTTGTAGTTTTTTGACAGAGTCGAACTGGGGACTATTTGGCGGGAGTTTTGAAATGTTTGTATTTCCGAGTTATTAGTTTTATGTTAAGTAAATGGTTTTTTTTTGCACCTGATTATGTGTAATCTCTTTTATTACATCCCTATGAAGGTCACTGATCACTTTTAGAGCACTGAAATTGCAAACATTAGATATTATAGGTATTTTTCTAGCCTGCGCCTGACAGTCACATTGTATGTGAAATCGTTAGAACCGATATTGTATGTGACGGAGGGTTAACATTTTATTATTTATTTCAAGCATGATTGACCTGTATATTGCCTTGTTGGGAGTAAATGTCCTTATGTTCAACCCACAGCACTGTAATCATGTGCAGTAGTGTTTAATGTCTGGTAATTACCTAACTGCTAGTTTAGTGGGACAGTCTATTAATGGTTTATGGCAGCACTCACCTAATCTCAACAGAAAAGACACATTCTGTGAAAACAACACTGACTCTTTCTCACTTAGTGTATGTCTAATCCACATTAGTGTGTGGGTTATTACAGCCTCTGGTTTACTGCAAGAGGTTTATTTGTATAGTTCAATTAGCAGGATTATTACAAGCACGAACAGATAAGAGCAAAGAGAATCACTGGGTCTCTGTGGTAAACTGTTCAAAGAACAATAATACCCAAAGTGAGCAGGGATTATACTCTGTGTAATTAAATTTTACTTTGAATTATAGCTTGCCAGGCACGTTGTTGTATTAGTATGTCTGATAAAGCTGGAAAATGAAAAGAGGAACAAACAGCATGCAACTAAGACTAAATGATCAAATTAAAGTTTATACAAGCAGCCAATACGCTTTTCACAAAACAGATTCTGTGTCTATAAAATAGTTTATGATAGCAGCGACCCTACAGAAATAGGTAAATCCTACTTTTACTAGTTTGGACAATCCGTACTTGCTGAAGGGGTCTCTTAGAAATAGACTGATCATAAAGTGTCCCCTTAATCTGATCCGTATTGATTAGTGCTTTTGGGTTTTTACACATCTCCCAAAAAGGAGTGACAAAAATTGTTAGGTAAATATCCAAGCAATGACAGCTAATTTATTGCTTACCCGGCTGAGGATATGCACGCAAAAAGAGAGCAGTAATGGAATACATAGCTTCCCTCAGCCGGGTAAGGAATAATTATGCTCAGTATTTATGGCCTGTACACTATACTTAACGGGGGAGCCCCAGAAGGTCTACTATGACTTGGTCTTACAAGACGCCAAGGATTAAGCCGAAGTGGTGAGGGAGGTAATGCTGAAAGTCCCAGCTGGCGATATTATATGCAGGAAATGTCACAGCCCAGGCCATATAGCCGCCCGTTGTCCCCTGACCTCCAAGCAGATGGACTGTAGCCTGGGATGTCACTGTTCATACTATGCGTATCTGGCCTGCAGTGTGAACTGTCCATCCAGTGAGGGGCCACAAGCTTGTCCGGTAAAAGGTGAATGGTCTGCAAGTGACTGATCTACTAGACTCAGGGAGTTTGGTGACCCTTATGAGGGCCACATTTCATCACCAGCTGATCCCTGGGAAGAAGGTTGGCATCTGCTGCATTCACAGGGAAGCTAAAGACTATCTAGTGGCCAAAGTGGACATTGAAACTGCCCAACGTACTGAGTCCCATGAGGTCGGTGTGGTCCAGGACTTATTGCACCCCATTATCATAGGCCTGGGACTTGTGTGGGAAGGGAACAGGGCTCAGTTGCGGAGGAAAGAGACAGGTCACCCTGAAAAAGTGTCACCACACCTAGAGTCTGACAGGTTTCCCTTCTGTGTCCTTGTTGGGGGAGAAGGAGGTAGTGTTACCTGTGGCCGACATTCCTGAGTTAGGAGTGATCAGAAAAAATTTGGGGTCTGCCCAACAAAGGGACCTTACTCTGAAGGAGGCATTCAATAATGTAACCGTCATAAACAGTATAGCGCAGGAGCTGAGGGCTGACACCAGGTTTCCCTAATTTATGTTGAGTGGAGAGGACTTATTGTGCCGGGTTACTAAGGTGAAGGAAAATATAGTAGAACAATTGTTGGTACCAGGACCCTATAGATGGAGGGTGTTGGACATGGCCCATTCACGTGTCTTGGGTGGCCATTTGGGAGTGGACAATAGTCAAGAACAGGTCATGCAGAGGTTCTATTGGCCCAGATGTCACAGGGAAATCTTGAAGTATTTCAGGTCCTGTCCTATCTGCCAGCTAACCGCCCCCACCTCTCATTTTCAAAGTCCCCTCGTGCCATTACCCTTCATAGAAGTGCCATTTGAGTGAATTGCCATGGACTTGGTTGGCCCCCTGGTTAAATCTGCTCGTGGGCATCAATATATATTGGTCATCCTTGACTATGCTACGCGGTACCCTGAAGTGGTTCCCCTGAGAAACTCCTCTGTGAAAAGGACGGTCGAGACTGGGACTGTCTCCTGCCGTATCTGTTGTTTTCAATTCGGGAGGTTCCACAAGCCTCTACCAGATTCTCTCACTTTAAAATTCTGTATGGCCAACATTCACGGTGTCTCCTTGATATAGCGAAGGAAAACTGGGAAGCCAAAGTCAAAGTCATGCCCCACCGGAGCATCATCGAGCACGCCACCCAGATGCAGGAGAGTATTTTAAAGGTGATGCCCATAGTAAAAAAGGACATGTCCTCCAGGCACAAGAGGCTCAAGCTAGGGTCTACAATTTGTCAGCTAGGGTGGGGCAGTTTAGCCCCGGGAACAGAGTCCTCATACTTATTCCCACAGTGGAGAGTAAGTTCTTTGACAAAAGGCAAGGCCCCTATGAGGTGGTCGAGAATCTTGGTGAAGTGAACTACAAGGTTCATCAACCAGGAAGACGAAAACCATACCAAGTGTAAAACATCAATCTTATCAAGCCGTGGCAAGACAAGGAGCCTGTTGAAACTCCATGTTTGCTGGTCAAGCCAGAAGCAGATGTTGAACAAGTCACAATAGCGGAGACGCTGTTGAAGGCCCAAAAACAGCAGTGTCTGGAATTGCTGCAGCAGAACAGGGACCTGTTCTCAGATTTTCTGGGGTGTCATTGAGGACTCAAAGAGCGGGTGGTCTAGACTGATTGTCCAGGTTCCAAAACCCAATAGTGAATGGAGGTTCTATAACGATTATAGAAAGCTGAATGAAGTCTCCAAGTTTGAAGCATATCTGATGCCGCGTGTCGATTAGCTGATTGAGAGACTTGGGCCAGCTAGGTACATAACCACCTTGGATTTAACAACGGGATATTGGCAAATCCCCTTGTCACAAGAAGCCGAGAAGAATACGGCTTTCCCTATGGCCGACAGGTGCTTTGAATACATCCGGATGCCATTTCGACTGCAGGGAGCCTCGGCCACCTTCCGGAGGACCATGGACCAGATCTCAGCACCCCATAAGAATTACGGCACAGCATACATAGACAATATTGCAATCTTCATCCTGGATTGTGGAAGTCATCTGTGAAAGTTCCAGGCAGTGTTTGATGCTTTCAGGAAGGCAGGGATTTCTATAAATTCCCAAAAATTTGCCATGGGGAAAAAAGAGGTCAAATACCTAGGATATGTAGTAGGTACCTTGATCAGTAAAGTGGAAGCAATCCAAAACTCACTGAGACCACTCTAAAAGAAGCAAGTTAGAGCCTTTCTGTGAATTGTGGGGTGCTACATGAGGTTCCTCAGAAACTTAGCCATATTTACCGCACCTCTGACTGACCTCCTTAAGGGGTTGAAATCAGCTTTGGCCAAATGGACTGCGGAGTCGGAGATGGCCTTTAAAGAACTGAAAGTATCTTTGTGTAAGCAGCTGATTCTGGTTGTCCCAGACTTTAAGAAGGAATTTGGACTCCAGACAGAGGCCTCTGAAGTTGGATTAGGAGCGGTTATTTTTCAGGAGTAACATGGGGAGGAGCACAACGTTCTCTATCTGAGTAGGAAGCTGTCAACATTTGAGAACAATCATTCCATCGTAGAAAATAAATTCTTGGCCATTAATTGGCCTGTGGACACATTACGATACTATTATTGATGAGCGAGCACTAAAATGCTCAGGTACTCGTTGCTCGGGTCGAGCAAATTGAAATGCGCGAGTGCTTGGTCCGAGCGTCAAGCCCAATGTAAGTCTATGGGAAACTCAAGCATTTTTCCGGCGGCCACCCCCGGCGGTCTGCAGAGGGCCTAAAAATTGCCCAAATCGATGGGAACAGTTCTCAAATGACTTGGGAACAGCATGGGGAAGACCCCTGAAAAAATCTCTGACTCCCAGGTCACTGCTGTCAACAATATTGTCAGAGTATTACGCCACTTTTACGGACTCACAATAAAACGAAACCAAAATGGGTTTTCCTGTGAAAAATGTTAAGGAACATCCCTTCCAGAGTAATGACTTGTATATAAGGCAAAATAAATAACCAAAAACAAAAATACTTCTCCACACCATGGGCTACGTTCACACGTAGCGTTTTTGATGCGTTTTTGCACTTTTGCATTGCTTAAAACGGTGAAAAATACATTCACCAGTAAATATCATTTTAACATTTTACAACGTTATCTGGCCAAGTGGTGTGTGAGACATCATCAGACACATCCTGTTTCATTTATGAAGGAGGGACTCTGAAAGTCACAAACACTATTTTTATAGGGCCGTCAGGCAGCCCTTAATAATCTTTAAGGGCCAGCAGTTGGCCCACACTATTGTTAGGGGGCCATCAGCCGGCTATGCTTTGTTGTTCCGATTATTAACGAGTGGGTGTCCTATACTGTTATTGCATATGCAGTGACTGCAAGGGCTGACAAAAATTTGGACGCACCCCAATACCCCTTTGAAGAGACATAGAGGAGTGCCTCAGTAAAAAAAAATGTTCCCATCATAAAGGAGTGGGTCTCCTGTAGTGGTAATCACCATGCAGTGACTGCAAGGGCTGCCAAAATTTGGGAGAAACCCCAATACCAGTTTAAAGACACATAGAGCTGGGCCACAGTAACGAGATGTTCCTATTAGAAAGGAGAGGGTCTACTATACAGTTATAGGGTATGCAGTGAGTCCAACGGCTGTCAAAATTTAGGAAAAATCCCACTAACAAATTAAAGACACATAGAGCTGGGCCACAGTAACGAGTTTGACATGTGCCCATTAGAAAGGAGAGGGTTTGCCAAAAATATGGAAGCAATCCAATGTCCCTTGCAAGAGACGTAAAGGTCAGAGGGCCTCCTGAAAACAATGATCCCATTACTAGGAAGTGGGTCTCCCAGACTCTTTGCCTATGCAGTGAATGCAACAGCTGCCAAAAATTTGGAGGAGCTCCAATGTCCCTTGCAAGAGACGTAGAGGTCAGAGGGCCTCCTGAAAACAATGTTCCTATTATTAGGAAGTGGGTCTCTCCAGACTGTTTCCTATGTAGTGAATGCAACGGATGCCAAAAATTTGGAAGAACTCCAATGTCCCTTGCAAGAGACGTAGAGGTCGGAGCGCCTCCTGAAAACAATTTTCCCATTATTAGGAAGTGGGTCTCCCATACTGTTTGCTTATGCAGTGAATGCAACGGGTGCCAAAAATTTGGAGGAACTCCAATGTCCCTTGCAAGAGACGTAGATATGGTAGATATGGTGGTGATATGGTGGTGGAGGATGAGGATGAAGAGAAGGAGGAGGATAAGAGCAAATAGACAAAATCAGGAAACGTATACCCATGTCTGGGTGTGAAGACAGAGGTGCATGGAAAGAGAATTAGACCTCCCAAAAAAAGTATACTGAACTTGAGTTTATGTTACACTGTTATCATTCAGTGGTGTTGAGAAGTTTGGCCCAATCCAGCCCTTGTTTATTTTTATAAGAGTAAGCCTGTCAGCATTTTCAGTTGACAGGCGGATGCGCCTATCGGTTATAATTCCACCAGCGGCACTAAAAATCCGCTCTGACAAAATGCTAGCGGCAGGGCAGGCCAAGACCTCCAAGGTGTCGAGAGCCAGTTCATGCCACGTGCCCAGCTTGGATACCCAATAATTATAAGGCACACAGTAATCACGGAGGACATTGGTACGGTTGGTCAGGGTACACCCTCATCATCTTCCGAAACTTTCCCTCCTTGTGAAAGTACCCCGCGCCTCAGGGCCTGTGCAATGGGAGGGTCTAAGAAAACTGTCCCAGAACTTTGACAGTCTTCCCCTGCCTCTGCTGGATTGCATTTGTGTCTCTCTCGCCTATACTACTTGGTTGTCCAACAAACTGAGACCTCTGCCGCCAGCGTTTTCAGGTGGGAATTTTTAAAATAATTCCGCAGCAAGGGCCTTCTCGTACTGCCCCATTTTATTAGGCCTGTTATAAGAGACAGAAAGGTCTCCTTGCAGTGTGGGTATAGAAGTGTCACTAACCAGCAATGACTGTCACACAAAATTTGGACAACGTGTGGGTCACGGGAAAGGCAGCATCACATAAACTCAGCCATGTGTACCAGACTGCTAACAGGCAAGACTTCTGTGTCCTCACCAAGAGGACGAGTGACCATGCTCTCCTCCTCATCCTCCTCTTCCCTGTCCTCAGCCCATCCACACTGAACAGATGGTATGACAGTTGTGCAGGTAGTACCGTCTATAGAGCAGGAAACTATCTCCTGTTGTTCCTCCTCTTCTTCCTCATTGTCACCCAATCTATGTTGGGATGAGATTTGGCTGGGCTCTGTGGAATCACCCTGTATGGTTCCTTCCTCCATCTCATTGTGCTCCGCGTGCAATGCATCCTCTTTAATTGTGAGCAGAGAGCATTTCAGAAGAGAGGGAAGTGGGATGGTGACATTAATTATGACATCATCGCTGCTCATTATCTCAGTCCTCAAAATTTTGGAGGATGGTACAGATGTCTGACATTCATGTCCTCTCCTGAGGTCTTATGTGTGGAGTCTGACCTGAATACCGATGGCCTTGTTGATGCTGGTAGTCAACAACTGGCTTCTTCTGCTCACAAATCCTTCAAAACATCTGGAATGAAGAGTTCCAATGCGTGGGGACATCACACACCTGTCGGTGAGCTGGAAGCTGCAAACGCTGCTGAAGCACGGCAAGGGCGGCAGAAGCTTTTGCTGACTTTCTAAAATGGGCACACACTCGGCGTACTTTGACAAGTAGATCCAACAGATCCGGGCAGGTTTTGAGAAACCGCTGAACCACGAGGTTAAGTACATGGGCCAGGCATGGTACGTGTGTGAGCTTATCTCGCTTCAGAGCCACCACTAGGATCCAGCCATTGTCATACACGACCATGCCTGGCTGTAGAATCAGCGGTGTGAGCTACAGTTCTGCCTGCACTTTCACAGCTGTCCACAACTCTTCAGAGTTGTGCGGTTTGTCACCTAAGCATTAGCTTCAGTATAAGAACAGCCTGTTGCCGCTTGGCCGAGGCAGTGCTGCAGTGCTTCCAACTTGTGACTGATGTGGTAATTTCATAGATGGAGGCTGAAGAGGAGGGGGAAGAGGAGGAGGTGTAGGAGCTGTAGAATTTGGGGGCAACCCTGATTGAATAGGGCCCGCAATCCTCAGTGTCAGGAGGACGTGTTCCGTCCCAAGGTCCGACTGGGTCCCGGCTTCCACTATATTAACCCAGTGTGCCATCAGCGAGATGTACAGTCCCTGCCCACAAGCACTTGTCCACGTGTCCGTGGTTAGGTGGACTTTCCAAGTAACTGCATTGTTGAGGGCGCGGCTAATTATGTGGGACACATGGTCTTGTATTGAAGGGACGACACACGGGGAGAAATAGTGGCGGCTGAAGACGGAGTAACAAAGGAAAGCCGCCGCCATCAGGTTGCGGAAAGCTTCCGTCTCCACGATCATAAAAGGCAACATTTCAAGCAAAAGCATTCACGAAATGTGTGAATTTAGTAGTGTGGCCTGTGGGGTGTTGGCTGCGTATTTGCACATGTGTTCCAAGAACTGGGGTAGGGAGTAGGACAACTGAACCCTGCGCTTGGAAAAAAATGTGGACTTGCTTGCTGACGGTGCTAGTTGAGAGTGTGCAATGACAGGTGCAGGGTGGGAGGCATCTTCGCATGCGCCATGGACAGGGGATTGGCGTGCACGCACAACAGCGGAAGAAGCACTGGTGTTACCCGCAGACACTGTTTCTAGACCCTGGGGTTCGGCCCATTTAGTCGGGTGCTTTGCTGCCGTGTGCCTGATCATGCTGGTGGTGGTCAGGCTGCTAGTTTTTCTACCCCTGCTGATTCTGGCCTGGCAGGTGGTGCAAATGGCCTTTTTGGGGTTATCTGCAGAGTCTTTAAAAGACAAACAGACTCAGCAAGACCTAACAGTTGAGCTGGCAACTTCCATTGTGTTGGCGTTACGTGGAACGCTTTCTCCACCTTGTGTCTGCAGCCACCGCACTGCTTCTTCCTGCCTGTTGTGGTGCTACGCCTCCCTCCCCCTGTGTGCTGCTGTCCTCGCTCTGCATGTCGCCATGCCAGGTTGGGTCAGTTACTAGATCATCCACCACCTCGTCTTCCACTTCCGCACCCTGGTCCTCCTCCTGACTTTCTGGCAATTGTGTCTCATCATTATCATCCACCTCTTGCAACAGTAATTGCACTTTCCCACCGTTGCCTTCGTGTGACTGTGGCTGCTCAAATATTTGGGCATCGCTACACGCGTTCTCCTCTTGACTCGCTTGATGCTTGGCAGGTGAGAGGCCCGAATATACAAATGGAAACGTGAACAGCTCTTCTGAGTGTCCAAGTGTGGGATCAGTTGTCTCCAGGCACTCAGCATGGTGGGAGGAAGGAGTATCAGGGTGAGGAATATGCAGTCCAGACTCACGGCTACTGAGACTTGACCGTGTGGAAGACAGGGTGGTGGTGGCAAAGTGACTGGAAGCAATATCTGCTATCCAGCGAACAAGCTTTTGACACTGCTCTGGTTTCAATATAGGTGTGCTGTGGTCCCCTAGTAACTGGGACAGGAAGGTTCGAGCGAAAGTTGTGGGTGTTTGCTGTGACACAATTTCAGCTTGCCCACGACCACGTCCTCGGTCTCGGCCTATGCATGCACCATTACCATCACTTCCACTTCTCTGTCTCTTGCCATGCACCTAGCCCCTTTTTAAATGGAGGACAATATTTTCCACGTTCACGAGAAATGGTTGATTTTGGAACACAGTTATATGTGATATGTCCGACAGAGAACCACGGTTTTAAACAGCAGGCCTGTAGTTTACTAATACTATTCTTCACAGAGACCTAGTGTAAATAGCTTGACTGACACACTGCAACGAAATGGAAGGCAGAAATGGCTGATTTTGGAATGCGGTTATATGTGATATGTCTGACAGAGAACCACGGTTTTAAATAGCAGGCCTGTAGTTTACTAATACTATTCTTCAAAGAGAGCTAGTGTGAATAGCTTGACCAACACACTGCAACAAAATGGAAAAGGAGGCCAATATTTTCCATGTTCAGTTCAAATTTCTGGATTTTTATCGCTGTAATATGGAAAAGATCTGGCTGTATTCTGCAGTGCTAACAAGCAAATGGAGCAGAAAAATGGTGTTCTCTGGATTGCTTTTTAAGCAAATAACCAGGATTAAGATAAAAAAAATTAGCCCTGGCCCCTGATACCTGGGGCTATGTCTACAAATATTTGTCACAGCAGGATCACTCAGAAGTTGAACATGCAATGGACCCTCTTGTGCTGTATCATGCACTGCAGTCTGTCATATACTTTGCCTGCCTTGGTTTTTAAGCAAATAACCAGGATTAAGATGAAAAAAAAATTTGCCCTGGCCCCTGATACCTGGGGCTATGTCTACAAATATCTGTAAGAACAGCAGCAGCAGGAACGTGCTATGGACCCTCTTGCACTATATGCACTTCAGTCTGCCACATACACTGCCTGCCTGCCTAACTCCTGCTATCACCACTGAATATATGCAGCTGGATTAGTCCTTAGAAGGACTGTTAGTTCAGATGGATATATATATATATATATATATATATATGTTGTGGAATACCTATACTAACTATAAACAAGCAAATCTCTCCCTGACTCAGCAGCAGCTCTTCCAACTCTGCCTGTTTCCGGGGCAGACTTTGATGAGCATGGCGGTGCCAGGTCTTATATAGACCTGATGACGCAGTGCGGCCAGCCAATCATTTTAATGCCCACAACCAACATGGCTACGGCATTGCAGTGTGTGACAAGTAATCCCTGAACGTTCATTGGCTCTCTAAAGAGCGCCAAACATGCAAGGCGTGGACCCAAGTTCCTGCCCGAGCAACCCAGAAATACTCGCCGAGCGACGAGCTTGTCGAGCACCGTGATGCTTGGGTGAGTGCCGAGCAGTGGCGAGCAAGTTCGCTCATCACTAGATACTATCTGTAAGGCTGAAAATTTACTGGTAAGTTAGTACCAGACCATGCTCCACTCAGGTGGATGAGGGAGAAAAAGGGGAAAAGAGCTCAAGTCAACCTCTAGTTTCTAGCCCTGCAGGATTTCAGCTTCCTTGTGGAACATAGAGTTGGGAAACTACATGGTAATGCCGATGCCCTCTCGAGAACCCCATGTCTAGTGGCAGAAAGTGCCAAGCCCCATGGCTTTAGGCACGGGAGGAGGTATTTAAGGTGACTTCCAGACACATAGTTGATGGGAGGTATGTATCACATAGGCGGTTGTCCCCTGTGATGTAAACCTGGAGTAATGCTCTATTGCACGTAGTACTGAGAGGCATGTTTTGTGCATCTGGGTCAGGTTGATGGGCAGACTGAGAGATGGGTGAGTCGGCATTCCCACAATTGGAATAGTAAATTATTACAGTATATAGAGAAAGTAATCAAATAATTGCAGCTTCAACTCTGCAGGGGACTAAAAAAGAATTCAAAAAAGATTTTAAAAAGTTATTAAAAATACTTAAGATTAAAAAAAATTGTATGACCTTCGTTTTCCCAAAAAGAAAATAAAGGAAAATCAATCAAAATATAAGGCTGTTTAACCAATATGCTAAATGTCATAAAAAAAGTATATAGTTGATAGAAGAGAGTTGAGGTACAGCAGGTAGATTCCCAGTGACATATACACCATACAATGCAAAGCTCTGCAGTCAGTTGAATTTGACCAGTATTCTTTTATTTACAAGAGCACTCTACCATTTGCAATTACATTGCCATTCACTGTGCTGTTTTAGACTAATTGTATTCTCTGCAAGCTTGGCAAGATTGTCTAATCAAGGTCGCAAGAGAAAAACATTCATGCAAAATCTACCGTGTTATTTATCTACTATATAATTGTCTTATCCCGTCAGTCTGTCTGTCTGTCTGTCCTGGAAATCCCGCGTCGCTCATTGGTCCGGCAGCGGCCAATCAGCGCCGCTGGATTTCTGAAAAAAGATGGCGGCCGTTAGCGGCTCATCTGGCGGACGGAGGTCAGCGGCGATGCAGCGGGGAGATGAGCGGCTCTAGCAGCACAACTACCCCGACCGGCGCCGCTGACCTCCATGCGGCTAACGTCGGAAGATCAGCGGCTTGGCCCGCTGATCTCCCGACAGCAAGTGTGAACGTAGGACCGGGGAGCGGCGCCGCCGGTCGGGATGCTTCTGCTGCGAGCAGCCGCTCATCTCCCGGCTTCTCACAGCAGAAGGAGCCGCACAGGCAGCGCCGCTCCCCGGTCCTCGCTAATACGGAGCCGCACAAGCAGCGCCGCTCCCGGGCCCACACTAATACGACGCTGATTGGTCGCGGTGGCAAGCCGGCCGCGACCAATCAGCGAGATGGGCGGCAAATTTAAACTCCGCTGTGCTGATTGGTCGCGGTGGCCGGCCGACCGCGACCAATCAGCGAGATGGGCGGCAAATTTAAACGCCGCTCTGCTGATTAATCGCGACCGGCCACCGCGACCAATGAGCGAGATGGGTGACAAATATAAACGCCGCTCTGCTGATTGGTCGCGGTGGCCGGCCGACCGCGACCAATCAACGAGAAGGGTGGCAAATTTGAACGCCGCTGTGCTGATTGGTCGCGGTGGCCGGCCGTGACCAATCAGCGAGTTGGGCGGCAAATTTAAATGCCGCTCTGCTGATTGGTCGCGGTGGCCGGCCGCGACCTATCAGCGACATGGGCGGCAAATTTAAACGCCGCTCTGCTGATTAATCGCGGCCACCGCGACCAATCAGCGAGATGGGTGGCAAATTTAAACGCCGCTCTGCTGATTGGTCCCGGTGGCCGGCCGCGACCAATCAGCAATATACGCTGCAAATTTAAACGCCGCTCTGCTGATTGGTCCCGGTGGCCGGCCGCGACCAATCAGCAATATACGCTGCAAATTTAAACGCCGCTCTGCTCATTAGTCGCGGACGCCGGCGACCGCTACCAATCAGCGATTTTGGCACCAAATTTAAACACCGCTCTGCCCATTGGTCCCAGCCGCCGGCCGGCCGAGACCAATCAGCGAGATTGCCGGCAAATTTAAACAACGCTCTGCTGATTGGTCGATTTTATCGCCAAATTTAAACAAGCTCTCCGGTCCTCACTAACACAGTTCGCTGATTGGTCGCGGCCGCCACCCGTGACCAATCACCGATATTGCCGCCAAATTTAAACACCGTTTTGCTGATTAGTCGCAGTTGCCGGCCGCGACCAATCAGCGATTTTGGAGCCAAATTTAAACAACGTTCTGCTGATTGCGCCCGGTCGGCCGCATAACTATTCTAGAATACCCGATGCGTTAGAATCGGGCCACCATCTAGTTTTATATATTTATACTGATCAAATACAACTCAGTGTGCAGAACATTTTATTCTATTCCATATGAAAAAATCAAACTGACAAAATTGCCACGTTTTGGTCTTGGCGCATCACCAAAAAACAAAGTTAAAAAACAGTCAACATTTTGTACATACCCCCAAAATGGTACAGATAAAAACTACAACTCACCATGCAAAAATTAGGTCATCAAACAGTTCTGTCAATGGAAAGGTAAAATAGTTATAGTTGTAACACAAGCAATACTTTTTACAAATTTTTTAATTTTTTAAAACTCAAAAATAGAAATAAAAAAACTTTATAAGTTCAATATCGCCATAATCACTTAAAGAATTTTGTGGCTCGGTCCACATGAATGTCACAGAACCAAGAGGTAAAAACAATGGTGGAATTACAATTTTGATGAAAATGAATGTCAACTCATCACACAAAAAAACAATTCCTCATATTGCTAAGTTGATGGAAAAAAAATATAACTTTTGAAAGAAGGTGAAGAAAAATTTGAAAGTGCAAAAATAAAAATTGACTGCATGTTAAAGTGTTAAATTGCAGAGTGTTGAAATGTACAACTGGTTATCTACTGAAGTATTTGCAATCTTGTCATGTATAAATTAATTATATGTTACTGTTTATTATTGAATGTATTACAATAATAAAGCAATAACGATGCAGATGGAGTCACAATGTACTCAGTCATAAATCATTTTTGACTGTATATCCCTAGTCGAGGCAGCCAGCAAGACATAGAATACCAGAAAACCAATCGAAGACAGCACTCATCAGTAAGTTTCATATAAAGTTCTTTTTTCCTCCATATATAGTGGCTTGTGAAAGTATTCCCCCCCGTGGATTTTTAACTATTTTATTACCTTACAACTTGCGTTTAAATATTTTGTAATTCGATTTGTGTGTAATGTGTTGCGCTCGTGCCCGGACTGACTGGCATGAGTGTGATTAGTGATCCCACTGTACCATGAACCGAGGAGTGCCTGGAGGGGCATAACTAAGTATCAACTTGGTCCGACCAAGGTCGCACGGCCTCTCAATTGACTCCGTGAACCAGGGAGGAACCGAGCAGAGGGACCAGGTGCTACTCCAGGTCAGACCCCGGTCACAGCTGTTGACCCACACCGGGGAATGCAGGAACAGGCCGGTTAGACTGGCATACTGACAGGTAGGTATTGGCAGGCACGGCTGGTATGCAGACAGGTGGTTGCTGGGAAGCACGGCTGGTATGGAGACAGATGGGTACTTGCAAGCACGGCTGGTGTGCAGACAGGTGGGTATGCAGACAGGTGGGTACTGTCAAGCACGGCTGGTATGCAGTCAAGTGGGTACTGGCAAGCACAGCAGGTATGCAGACTGGGTAGGGTCCAGTACAGACTGGGAGACAGGAACAGAGCCACAGATGCGGTAGACAAGCAGAGTAAAGCAAAACCGCCGGAGCGGAGGACTAGGCAGAGCAGAGCGGAACCGCCGGAGCAGTGGACAAGGCGGAGCAGAGCGAAACTGCAGGTGCAGTAAGCAAGCAGAGCAGAGCGAAATCACAGGTGCAGTGGACAAGGCAGAGCAGAGAGGAACCGCCGGAGCGGTGGGCAAGACAGAGCAGAGAGAAACCGCTGATGCGGTGAGCAAGCAGAGCGGAGCAAAACCACATGTGTGGTGGACAAGGCAGAGCAGAGAGGAACCGCCGGAGCGGTGGGCAAGACAGAGCAGAGAGAAACCGCTAACGCGGTGAGCAAGCGGAGCGGAGCGAAACCGCTGGTGCGGTGGACAAGGCAGAGAGGAACCGCTGGAGCAGTGGGCAAGACAGAGCATAGAGAAACCGCTGACGCGGTGAGCAAGCGGAGCGGAGTGAAACCGCAGGTGCGGTGGACAAGGCAGAGCAGAACAGGGCTGAAGGTGCAGGCAGAGAGGACAGGGCTCTGTTCACATAGAACAGACTGGAAAATACAGGAAGATGACTAGAAAACAGGAGGTAGATACGGAGGAAGGGAAAAGGGACAAGCAGAACCAGATACACACAAGGTACTTAAAATGAAGTAGCGAGTGGTCACTAAACTCACAAACAGAAGTACAGAGACAACGAGTTGGAGTTAGGTGCTGGTTCAGACACTGAAGGAAGAGGGAAGGTATAAACATAGAAACAAACAGGTAACAGGCTAGGAGACAGTTCAGACAGGAACTGATACTGCAACGAGATACAGGAACGAGCCTGGGTATACAGCCCCCAGAGTGGCGGAAACAGACTAGAAGTCACAGGTAACAGGCCTGGGTATACAGCCAACAGGGTGGCGCAAACAGACTAGAAGTCACAAAATACAGGTAACAGGCCTGGATATGCGGCCCCCAGGGTGGCAGAAACAGACAAGAAGCAGAAAAAGACCTGGCAACTCAGAGGCAAGGAGCACACTGAAAGTTAGCGTTGCTCAGGCACCTCCTTCTGGGTGGAGGGGGATTAAATATCCAGTGACTCACAGCAATAGGCTGGGGATGCATTAGGAGTGCGCCCACAGCAGCTATAAGAATCAGGAAGTAACCGGGACGCCGCCCTAAGCAATCAGACAAGAGACATGCGTACAGCATGAACTGGAGCAAGGTTTGCAGGCTGGACTGATGGGTAAGAATGCGGTCTTGCATGGTGGGAGGTGGTGCACTATGCAAGCATGCCGCCAGGGATGTTACATGATGAATCAGCACTAAATAGTCTAAGTTAGTGAAGTGAACTGAGAAAAAATTTAAATTTGAGGGATCAAATAACTAAAACTTGGCATGTGCATATGTATTCACTATTTTTGCGATTAAGCTCCTAAAAATTATGGTGCAAGCAATTGCCTTCATAAGTCACATGCTCAGTGAAAGGAAGTCCACCTGTGTGCAATCTAAGTGTCACATGATCTGTCAGTATATACACACCTTTTCTGAAAGGCCACAGAGGCTACAACACCATATTGAAAGAGACACCACAAACCAAACAACACCATAAACACCAAGGAGATCTCCAAACAAGTCAGCGACAAAGTTCTTAAGAAATACAACTCAGGTTTGGGTTATAAAAAAATATCCAAATCTCTGATGATCCCCGGAGCACCATCAAATCCATTATCATGAAATGGAAAGAACATGGTACCACAACAAACCTGCCAAGAGGGCCACCCACCAAAACTCATAGCCAGAGCAAGGAGGGCATTAATCAGAGAGGCAGCACAGAGACCAAAGGTAAACCTGAAGGAGCTGCAGAGTTCCCAAGAAGAGACTAGAGTATCTGTCCCTATGACCACAATAAGCTGGCTTTTATGGAAGACTGGGCAGAAAAAAGCCTTGATTTACACACAAAAAATGTAAGGTTCATTTTGAGCTTGCCAAAAAACATGTTGGAGACTCCTCAAATGTATGCAGGAAGGTGCTGTGGTCAGATGAGATCAAAATTGAACTTTGTGGCCACCAAGGTAAACTCTATGTCTGGCACAAAATCAACACAGCTCATCACCCCAAGAACGCCATAGTGGTAGCAGCATCATGCTGTGGCATGTTGTTTGGCAGCAGGGACAGGAAAAATGGTCCGAATCGAGGGGAAGATGGATGGTGCAAAATACAGGGATATTCTTGAGCAAAAGATGTTTCAGTCTGCCAATGATGTGAGACTGGGATGGAGGTTCACCTTTCAACAAGACAATGACCCAAAGCATATTGCTAAAGCAACACTTGAGTGGATTAAGGGTAAATGTGTAAAGGTTTTGGAGTGGCCTAGTCAAAGCTCAGACCTTAATCCTATTGAGAATCTGTGGTCAGACTTGAAGATTGCTGTTCACCAGAGGAAACATCTAACTTGAAGGAGCTGGAACAGTTTTGCATTGAGGAATGGGCAAAAATTCTCGTGTTAAGATGTGGAAAGGTCATAGAGACTTATCCAACATGCCCTGCAGCTGTAATTGCTGCAAAAGGAGGCTCTACAAAATGCTGACTTTAGGGGAGTGAATAGTTATGCCCACTGAAGTTTTCAGTTATTTTGTCTTATTTGTTTGCTGCACAATTAAAAGAAAACCAAATACTCACAGTTGTAGGCATGTTCTTTACATGAACTGAGGCAAACCCTAAAAAAACAGTGAAATTTCAGGTTGTGAGGAAGCAAAACGCAAAAAATAACAAGGAGGTGAATACTTTCGCAAGCCACTGTAGTAATGACAGAAGCAATATTTCAACCAGCAGGGTGTTTTTCAAGCTCATAGTCCACTGTCTTGCTGCCCACCTCTAATAGGTGTATACAGCCAAAAAAGATACACGACAGAACATGTCTCTGTTTTTACCATTACAATCAATGGCCCCATCAGTACAAATCCCATCTTGTGGGAGGTTCAGAGTTAAGCCCCACATTGGCCATCGAATGTAGGAAAGAACGCTGGGTTAAAGGGCCCCTAGTAGGATTGATCCTACTGACAGATTTTCTTTAAAGCAGTTTCTTGAAGAATAGACAAATGTTGACTTCCACTTTTCTTCTCTCCTCCTTCATGTAACAGGAGTGGTGGAACCACTGTACCATGATCCGAGGAGAGCCTGGAGGGGCGAGACTAGGTGCTACACCAAGACTGACCTCAGATGCACAGCAGCGGACCCCCAAGAGACAAGAGGCTGGAACGGCCAAGAAGGGAAAGTTCAGCTGGTACAGGCAGGCATGGCAGGAACCCAGGAGTGGCATGTGCTGTCAGACGCAACTGGTAGACAGGCAGGTACTGGCTTATGCTGGCAGGTGCGGCAGGTATACAGGTTGGAACAGGCAGGTGCTGGCGGATATGACTGGCAGACAGGCAGGTATTGGCTGATGCAGTCAGGTGCGGCTGATATAGAGCTGGGCACAGGCAGGTGCAGGCCAGTGTGGCTAGAAGGCGCAAGCAAGGACAAGCAGGATCGAGACAAGAACAAGCAGGTAATGGCAGGTACTAACGAACTGGGAGCCTGACAGCAGACTTAAAACATTGTTCAGGCACCTCTCAATAGGTGGAGGTGCCTTAAATAATAAATGTCTCCTAGTCATTGGCTGGGGACCCTTTAGGATGGCGCGCGCTGCCCCTTTAAGAAGGGCGGACGGTACGCGCACCCTAAGCATAGTGCCCGGAGGTCTGCGAGCCATGCGCAGACCCTGGGCAGCAGGAGGAGGAGCAGGACGGAGGCTACGGCGGTGAGTAATTCGGCATCTCTGCCGGAGGAGGGAGGGAACGTGCAGAGATGCCGGCGCTACAATCCTTCACATTTAGCAGCCCAAAAAATCTGTGTGATCATGACTGTTACTGGGCACAATTAAATTTCCTCTAAAATAGTAGTAGAAATAAATTGATCACTACTTTCATACTGGAAATAAATATATTCATAAAATGGTCACTGATGTTTCAACAATCTTTTCATAAATCAAGAGAGCAAATGTAAGAAACATTCTGTAATATATCTTTTCAGATAAATGTGCCTTTTCTCCTCCATTTATGAGACACTTCTCTTTCATTCCTCCTAAAATCATCATCCACCCTGAAAAAAGCTCAAATACATCTTGTAAAAGAAAGGTGGACTGTAGTGTTGAGCCACCCCCGTAGTGTTCGAGTTCGGTTCGGTTCGTCGAACACCCGTGTGTTCGTCGAACTGTTCGTCGAACACCTTCGAACACCGTTAAAACCAATGGCAGGCAAACAAAAACACATAGAAACACATAGAAAACACCTTCAAAGGTGTCCAAAAGCGGACAAACTGCTCAGAAGACACAACTAACACATGGAAAAGTGACAAGTACATATAGTCACGCGAAAAGAAAAGAGGTGGAGGAGTAAAAGGAGGGGGAGACACAGATATAGGCATGTCATGCCCTTCTAAAATCCAAAAAGTGAGAAGCCGACACGTTCAGTCCGCTCCTGCCCGTGCCACCTCCGTGTCGCCGGGTTTGTGCCAGAGCCGCGGTGAACCCTGACGGCCAGCCCCCCTCTCCCAATACTGGTGCCTGTCCGCTGGTGGGTCGAGCGAGCCCCCCTGTGGTGGAGGCAGCTCTAAGCTTTTTAATTTAAATTGTCTCTCTAATTTGAATGAATACACTTTAAATCCATTTACAAGGATCTATTGGAGGGCAAGTCTCATGCCAGCAGCCGCGTAATTCCAGTTCCAGTAGCGTCCACTAAAGCTGCTGCAGTTAAAAAGCTTTTATAAGGATCGAGCTCGGCTGTCCACCGCAAGGCATCCTACTGCCAGTCCCAGCCCCTATGCCTTGGGGTGCCTCCTGATGCTCTTCACTGAGTATCCCGTGGTCCCGAAGCATTTCCTTTGAAAAAATTAAGTGTCCAAACTACAGGTGGTGTAGCTTGCTTAACAGCCGGGATAATCCGCTGACTAGCAGATACTGCTACTAGGCACAAAGTATTTCCTGGGCTAGATGCAGTTAAAAATTTGTAATTAGATACTCTCGTTGGATGCTGAGAAAGCATTCCATAGAGTCTCCTGGCACGCCATATATGATTCTCTTAAAAAGCTTGGGGTAGGGGTCTAGGGGACCCTTTTATAGCCAAAATCACGGCCCTGTATCACAATTCCTCACCTAGGCTGAAGATAAATGGAACTGTAGCACCCTGAGGGCTCGGTTGCTACAGAGGTATTGCACCTCACCCAGAGGTGTGATATCTCACTCTCAGGTAAGGATGGAGTGTGGATCAGGACCCGACACCTGCATGCATTACACCACATTGCCATGGGTCAGGGCGACCAATATGCCTCTGAGATGGGCACGACAGTCCCTGTCCCTGGCTGGAGTGGGGGGAGGGAACACTGAGGAAGGGGAACCCTGTAGTGCAGGAGCAGGGAGGAAGCAGTTCCTGGGTGCATTGAGAAGGGAGTATAAAAGGTGGGCACCATCTTAGTTCAGTGCAGAGAAGTCTGAGCAGAAGTGGCAGGGAGCAGGGGCTCTGCACGAGCTCTGCTCCGGAGGCGGGCCTAGTAACAGAGGCCCAGGCCTGGAAGAGGGAGAAGGAAGGAAGAGGAGCGGAGAAGGCTCCAGGAACGAGGAATGAAGGGATCCCAGGGGTGCGGACGGGCGAGTCGCCACCGCACGCCCGAATCCACCTGCGTGGAGGGGTCAGGCCAAAGGGGGAGACCGGTCCCCGAAACTAGTGGAGGCAGGAAACGACCTTCAGCTAGAAGCCGGAGGCTGTGACATTTTATTTGGCGCAGCCCCTCGCTACACCCGCTAGGAAGGCACCACATAGGGTCAGGGAAACTGGCGCCAAGTTTACCAAGAGGAGGCCCGAGGCAGCCGGACAGAAGGGTTGGTAAGAAAGGCCAGACAAAGGACACACAAAGGGGGTCCTGTGAAGCGCTCCAAAGTTGTCTGGGAGTTGTCTGAGCCCCTCACCTGGTGAGCACAGTACGACGTGGGCAGCCGATACCTGCAGACATGGTCTGGATAATAAGAACTGTGAGTAAAGGCCATGGACTGCATCACTGACTCCGTGTCGTTACTGCTGCTGCCCTGCACCATCACCCCCATCCTCCGCATACACTGCCCTGAGGCTATACTCCTCCCGTGGGGAGTTATGCTACGCTCTGCTGCACCCACAACACCAGCCTCAGCGGTCTGCCCTGCAGCGGCGGTTCACTCTGACCGCAATCCACGGGTGGCGTAGTCGGACATTTAAACAACAAAACCACATAAATAGTTCCGCCACTGGTTTGACCACCCTGAGCCACGGATCCGGGTCGCCGCCACGAAGACTACAAACACCAGCATCCACCAAAAAGGGTCCGGCTCCGGGTGTCCCAAGGCCCAGGGGGTGCATCAGAACATTTTCATCACCTTTCACAATCACCAATGGGACAAGGCAGGGATGTCCTCTGTCCCCTCTCTTATACATCCTAGTGACGGAGCACCTGCTCTCATCAATTCGCCATAACCCCAATATTAGGTGGATTGAGGTGGGAGGCACCGAGTACAAGTGCTCTCTATTTGCTGATGATGTCCTAGTATATATCACTCAATCACATATATCCATCCATGCTGTTATGGCTGAAATAGATCACTTTGTTACATGGTCAAATTTTAAAATCAATGCAGCGAAGTCTGAGGCCCTCGATGTCTCCCTCCCCAAATCCATATAGGATTCCATCCAGTTCAACTTTCCCTTTGCCTGGCCCTCACAGGGTATCAAATACTTAGGAATTCCTATTCATAGAGACCTCTCCCATCTATGTTATCTTAATTTTGGGCCCTTTATTGAACAACTCCATACAGACCACGGTTGGCAAGTTAGAACTGTAAGATTCACTACGTGAACCACTGGTGTTTTGTGGAAAAGCACATGTACACTGTGTTCCAAATTATTATGCAAAAAGTGTTTAGGAGTGATAAGGGAAGAATTTGTTTGTTTGTCAGTTAAACTCATTAATGGTGATGTGTGTCAGGGCTCTTTATATGACTGTAAGCAATTGCAGACACCTGTGCTAATTAGTTTGGCAGGTGTGTCCAATGAAAGGCAAGACTACTTAAGAAGGCTGTCTCACATTATTAAGCAGCCTACATTTTCTGCCAAAATGGGAAAGAAAAAGGATGTGTCAGCTGCTGAGAAGCAACAAATTGTGGAGTGTTTAGGTCAAGGCATGACTACAATCAACATTGTGCGATGATCAGGATGAAGTGTCTTGGCAATCAAGAAGTATGTAGCTGATTCACAGTACACACGTGTGCTTGCTGATAAGGGCAAATTGAGGACTCTTTCCTACAGGCAATTACGTCAGGTTAAAAGAGCAGCGGCAAAAAAGCCTTGTCATAGCAGCAGACAAGTTTTTGAAGCTGCTGGTGCCTCCAACGTCCCCCGAACAACAAGATGCAGGGTCCTTCAGAGGTTTGCAGCTGTGCATACGCCATCCTGTCGACCTCCTCTATCCACTTCACACAAGCAGAAACGGCTCCAGTGGGCTAAACATTACATGAAGACTGATTTCAAAACTGTTTTGTTCACGGATGAGTGCCGTGCAACGCTCGATGGTCAAGATGGATGGAGTGGAGGATGTCTGGTTGATGGACACCCCACGCAAACACGGCTACAGCGCCAACAAGGAGGAGGTGGAGTAATGTTTTGGGCTGGAATCATGGGGAGAGAGATTGTCGGCCCCTTTAGGATCCCTGAAGGCGCTAAAGATGAACTCCATAATGTATGTGGATTTTCTCAAACAGCACTTCCTGCCATGGTTCAAGAAGAAGAACCATGTATTTCACAGCAAGATCATTTTTTTGCATGATAATGCACCATCTCATGCTGCACATAAAACATCTGCATCTCTGGCTGATATGGGCATAAAAGGGGACAAACTTATGGTGTGACCCCCATGCTCCCCTGACCTCTACCCCATTCAGAACCTCTGGAGCATCATCAAAAGGAGTGTCTATGATGGCGGGAGGCAGTTCACATCTAAGCAACAGCTCTGGGAGGGTATTCTGTCCTCATGCAAAACAATTGAAGCAGAAACCATCCAAAACCTGACAAATTCAATGGACGAGAGAGTTCAGAAGCTCCTTTCGAACAAGGGGTCCTATGGGAAAATGTAACATCACCTAGAATAAAGTTTTGAGTTGAAAACTGTTTGATTTCAGTTTCTAATAACCTGCTAATGCTTATAATTTCAAAAATGACAATTTTTTTGGTCTTTATTAAAATGAAAAGGTTGATCGAAAAGTTTGGGGGATCTAAGAGTGTGGCAACCCAGTAGTCATGATTACTTCGAATTCTGACAATATGAGGGTCATGTTGCAGGTAGTGCAGCAAGAAGGCACTTATGTGTCTTGCGCATCTCGGAGCCCCAAAATTATTTTCCGGGCTAGATGCAGCTAAAAATTATTATTAATTTTAAATCTGGTGGAGCTTAGTATAGATGGCCTAATAGGATCAGTGCTGCACACTGCTACAAAGACCAAATTATTTTCCAGCCAAGATACAGATAAACATGATTAGTAATTTTAAATCTGGTGGAGCTTATTATAGATGGCCTAATAGAATCAGTGCTGCACACTGCTACAAAGCCCAAATTATTTTCCAGCCAAGATACAGATAAACATGATTAGTAATTTGAAAGCTTAAAACGGTTGGTAGGGTGATTTTAACCAATCATCAAGCTTTTACTCTCCCCAGGATGACACACGGGTAGAAAAGTCGTTTCGGATCCATGATTTGTTCATCTTTATGAACGTGAGTCTGTCTACATTATCAGTGGAGAGCCGCGTGCGCTTATCTGTCAGCACACCACCAGCAGCGCTGAACACACGTTCAGACAGAACGCTGGCTGCGGGGCATGACAAGATCTCCAAGGCGTAAGTGGCTAGCTCCGGCCATTTATCCAGATTGGAAGCCCAAAAAGAGCAAGGGTCCAGTGACACAGTCATGGCTTCAATGTTTACTTGGAGATACTCCTGTACCATTATCTCTAGGCGTTGACTATGTGTCAGACTTCTTGTCTCCTGTGGCCTTGCAAAGTATGGGCTAAAAAAGTGGTGAAATGATTCCGCAAAATTGATGTTACCAGCAGATACTGTGGTTCTGTTACGGTTTGAGTGGTGAACACTTGACGGTCCCACGGTTGGCAAGTTGGAACTGTGAGATTCACTACGTGCACCACTGGTGTTTTGTGGAAAAGCACATGTAAGATTCTGCAACAGTCTCTGCTGATACTCCTGCATGCGTGCATCCCTTTCTATGGCAGGAATAATTTCGGCAAATTTACTTTTGTACCGGGGATCTAACAGTGTGGCAACCCAGTAGTCAGGATTATTTCTAATTCTCACAATTCGAGGGTCATGTTGCAGGTAGTGCAGCAAGAAGGCACTCATGTGTGTTGCGCATCCAGGAGCACCAAGTCCCTGTTGTGTTGGTGGCGAGGTAACAATCATGCTTCCTTCCTCTGTCCTCTCCCCCCAACCTCGCACAACAGAAATGTGATCAAGGTCTCCCTCATCTGATGAGTCTTCCATCAGTTCGTCCTCCACTTCTTCCTGGGCTCCTGCACCTTCCTCACTAGTTTGGCTGCTACCATGCGCCCTGGTAAAACCATCTCCCCCACCCTCACATGCCTGCCGCCTTGGTGCTGCCGACCGTCTGGACCTTGCAGATGTTAGCCCTTCCGCATACAACTCCTCCTCCTCTACTTTCCTCCACCTCCTCTTGTGCCACCACCTGACTCCGAATTCTGTTTAACATGTGCTCCACATGTTTTTTTTTTTTGTTTTTTTTTTTGTTTTTGTTTTTCTTTTTTATGTGCTCCAGCATGTAAATCACCGGAATAGTCATGCTGATAATGGCATCGTCAGCACTAAACATCTTCGTCGCCATTTCAAAACTGTGCAGAAGGGTGCATAGGTCCCTGATCTGAGACCACTCCTCCAGCGTGATTTGCCCCACCTCTGGATCTCGTTGGCCCAGGCTATACGTCAGAACGTATTGCACCAGGGCTTGTCGGTGCTGCCACAGTCGCTGCAACATGTGCAGAGTTGAATTCCACCGGGTAGGCACATCGCATTTTAGCCGGTGAAGTGGCAGGCCCAACGACTTCTGTAGAGATGTAAGTCGCTGAACTGCGGGATGCGAACGGCGGAAGTGAGCACACAGCGACCGTGCCTCCTGCAGAAGGCCATCTAGTCTGGGATAGTGGGCTAAAAATTGCTGGACAACCAGGTTCAACATTTGCGCCATACAAGGCACATGTGTGACATTGCTCCAGCGAAGGGCCGCACCCAGGTTTGCAGCATTGTCGCACACGGCCTTCCCTGGTTTCAGGTCCAGTGGAGACAACCATTCATGAAATTGGTTCTCCAGAGCTGACCACAACTCCTCAGCTGTGTGACTCACATTTCCCAGACATTTCAAAGTAAAAACCGCCTGATGACGTTGAGCCCTACTGCCAGCATAGTAAGGAGGTGTGCAGGATCCCTTCTGCGCAGTTAGAAAGCTTGTGGCATGACCAGACAGGCTTTGGGTGCAGGTGGAAGACCGAGAGGAGGTTGAGGAGGCAGAAGCAGTGGAGGAAATTTGACATAAAGAGGATTGACGCACAACTCGTGGGGACGGCAAGACTTGGACAGCAGCCCCTTGTCCTGCTGTCACCATAGTTACCTAGTGCCCAGTCAGCGACATGTAACGCCCCTGTCCATGCCTACTCGTCCAAGTGTCTGTGGTGAAATGCACCCTGTCACACACAGAGTTTCTCAAAGAAGCGGTGATGTTGTGTGCGACATGCTGGTGGAGCGCAGGCACACCTTTCTTTGAGAATTAGTGCCGACTGGGCATCTGGTACTGGGGCACTGCGACGGACATAAGGTCTCGAAAATCCTGTGTGTCCACCAGGCGGAAAGGCAGCATTTCTGTAGCCAAGAGCTTGCAGATGGTGAAATTCAACCTCTTAGCTTTCTCATGGCTAGGAGGAAATGGTCTTTTACTTGTCCACATCTGAGGGACCAAGGGCTGGCTATTGTGCTTAGACGGGGTTGATAAGGGTGTCCCCGGCAAACTGCCGGTCTGTGAGGAAGATGCAGGCGGACATGTTAGGTTGCCTTCATCCAAAGGTGGTGCTATCGATGTCGGACAGCGCTCAACACCAGCTGGTGTTACCACCTCCAAAGAAAATGATGACCTGCCAATCACGCTGGCTGTTGCGGGTAAAGAGGTGGCAGGTCTGCACCCCAAAACAGGTGTGACTGCTGTCCCCCCAGTCACAGAGGATGAAGAGGCCGCGGATGCACAAGATATGGCAGACGGTGGTTGGCCCGGCCGGCTAGGCCGCATTGTAGCACACTGAGCTTCCCACTGCAACTTATGCTTCATGTCCATGTGCCGGTTCATGCATGAAGTACTCAAACTATGTATTTTTTGGCCTCTACTTAGCTTTTGCTGACAAATGTTACAGATAACACGAGTTGGGTCATCTTTATCGATCTGAAAAAATGCCCAGGCTATGCAAGGCTTAGCACCCATGCGACCTGAAGAGCCACCACGGCTTGTGGTGAGAGGCAGAGTTGTGTTTGAGGATGCAGTTGTTGACGTGCTTCCAGTACTACGTCTCTGTCCAGGAAGGCGCAACCTGACCTCGTCGTCACTACCATCTTCCTCCACCTCCTCTGCTGACCTCATCTCTTGGCTGACTGTGGGTTGACAGTTATTGGGATCTCCAACCTCATCATCATCACCCTGTGCGTTATCACACCCGTCGTCCTCAGAGCCAACCTGTTCCTGCCCTGACAAAAAACTAAAGTTGTCGCTCCAATCAGGTATTTGAGTCTCATCATCTTCCTCATTGTCTCCACCAACAGGAGTTACAGTTTGGGAATGAGGGTCTACATTATGGTCAGAACCTTCTGCGTCTGGTCCTGGATCCGACTCATAAAGATTCTGGGCATCAGTGCAGATCATTTCCTCATCTGGATTCACAGAAGCGCTGGAGTCGACCTCTGATTCCCAGGCTATAGTATGAGTAAACAGCTCTGCAGACTCAACCATCTGTTCTACCTCATACTCAGACGGGCAGCTGGAGATTTGGGAGCTGTGAGGAAGCAAGTGCGATTGGGGTGACACCTTTGAGGACTGGAGTATTTGTGATGTTGAAGTTGATGTGGAGGAGAGCCCACTTAAAGGAGCACTTGATATCCGTTGAAGCACCTGCTGTTTTTGTGCCTCATCTGGAATTTGTAGCGATTGGCGTGGCCGTAAGAAAGGGATCTTATCACATTGTCCGCTAAAAGAAGTAGACATTTTAGTTTGGCTGGAAGATGGTCTTTCTTCTGCAGATGTTACTGTTGCTTTAACACCTACCCCACGGACACAACCTTTTTTCCCCTTCCCAACACGCCTATTCCCCTTTCCACCAGCAGCAGGCCTTTTTCCACTCATTTTGGTGGTTAACTAATTCACAACTCTGGAGTTGTTAGCACAAAAAAACAATGGATGGGAACCGAGCAGAGCTGAGTGGCCAAACTGTGGTATTAGGCCAAAACTATTGGCTGGGTTAGATGCAGAAAAAAATTATATTCGATTTGCAACCTGATGGAGGTCAGTATAGATGGACTAATAGAACAAGTCCCACACACAGCTAGAAGCCCAAATATTTTTTCAGAGTTAGATGCAGAAAAAAAATATATTCAGTTTGCAACCTGATGGAGGTCAGTATAGATGGACTAATAGAGAAAGTCCCACACACTGCTAGAAGGCCAAATATTTTTTCAGAGCTAGATGCAGACAAAAAATTATTTTGAATTTGCAACCTGATGGAGGTCAGTATAGGTGGACTAATAGAAAAAGTCCCACACACTGCTAGAAGCCCAAATATTTTATCAGAGGTAGATGCAGATAAAAATTATTTTTAATTTGCAACCTGATGGAGGTCAGTATAGATGGACTAATAGAGAAAGTCCCACACACTGCTAGAAGGCCAAATATTTTTTCAGAGCTAGATGCAGAAAAAAATTATATTCAGTTTGCAACCTGATGGAGGTCTGTATAGATGGATTAATAGAACAAGTCCCACACACAGCTAGAAGCCCAATATTTTTTCAGAGGTAGATGCAGAAAAAAATTATTTTTAATTTGCAACCTGATGGAGGTCAGTATAGATGGACTAATAGAGAAAGTCCCACACACTGCTAGAAGGCCAAATATTTTTTCAGAGCTAGATGCAGAAAAAGATTATATTCAGTTTGCAACCTGATGGAGGTCAGTATAGATGGACTAATAGAACAAGTCCCACACACAGCTAGAAGCCCAAATATTTTTTCAGAGGTAGATGCAGATAAAAATTATTTTTAATTTGCAACCTGATGGAGGTCAGTATAGATGGACTAATAGAGAAAGTTCCACACACTGCTAGAAGGCCAAATATTTTTTCAGAGCTAGATGCAGATAAAATTATTTTTAATTTGCAACCTGATGGAGGTCAGTATAGATGGACTAATAGAGAAAGTCCCACACACTGCTAGAAGGCCAAATATTTTTTCAGAGCTAGATGCAGAAAAAAATTATATTCAGTTTGCAACCTGATGGAGGTCAGTATAGATGGACTAATAGAACAAGTCCCACACACAGCTAGAAGCCCAAATATTTTTTCAGAGGTAGATGCAGATAAAAATTATTTTTAATTTGCAACCTGATGGAGGTCAGTATAGATGGACTGATAGAGAAAGTCCCACACACTGCTAGAAGGCCAAATATTTTTTCAGAGTTAGATGCAGATAAAATTATTTTTAATTTGCAACCTGATGGAGGTCAGTATAGATGGACTAATAGAGAAAGTCCCACACACTGCTAGAAGGCCAAATATTTTTTCAGAGCTAGATGCAGAAAAATTTTTTATTCAATTTGCAACCTGATGGAGGTCAGTATAGATGGACTAATAGAATGATGCTATGCCCAAAAGATTTTACTTCACTAGGTGCAGTAAAAAAAATTGGTATTATATACACAGGTGGTATATCTTGCAACACAGATAGGCTACTCCACTGACTAACACACTCTGCAATAGGCCAAAAAGGATTAGCTTTGCTAGATTCAGCCAAATGCTGTGAAAAAAACTTGCACAGCACTGGCACAGACCTGCCTGGCAAAAACTGATAGGAACTGATGTAACCTAGTCCTGAAAAGGACTGCAATTACAATTAGTCTTTACTCCCACAATCTATCTATTTAAGATCACAGACCTGCCAGATAAAAGTCGTAGGAAATGCTGTAACCTAGTCCTTAAAAGGACTGCAATCACAACTATTCCCTACTCCCAAGCTATCTGTAGATTTGTGCGAAAATTGGCTTGAAATTAACAAGGTATAGTGCACACAACAACAGCGGTGCCGTCTAACACGCAGCTGCAGCAGTGAGAAAATGGTGGCGACGGGGAAAATGGCTTGGTCTTATAGGGCAAGGACATGTGACATACACTGCAAATGACACATGCCCTTGCTTGTGTGAAAAACAGCAGTTCGCTCCGTGTGTGCGCTGCTGATAGGCTGACAGACTGCACCTCCCCACTGTAAATGCGGGAAAGAGAAAAAAAAAATGGAGATCTTCATTGTTCCTGCAGAGATCCATCCCCTGCCCCTCCTCCCACCCCGCTGTACACTCAAACTGCGTATTAACATTAATTTTCATCATTACTGAGAAAAAATCCAGTTATGATTTTGGTGCACGAACAGTTATCGAACATAACCTCGAACAGCCGAATTTTTCTCAAATCGTTCGTGTTCGCCGAACGGCTCGAACACCGCCCAAAACAGCTCGAATTTGAGATTGGCGAACAGTTCGAGTAGAACAACGCTCATCTCTAGTGGACTGTCATCTCATTAAAGTGTCAGGTTACAGAGACCATTAAACTTTATTATTAAGTATAGGGCGGCAGTTGGAGGGAGTGAGCAGCAGAGAAGCGCTGACATAGGTAAGATCACAGATCTGTGCTGCAGATTCTCTAGGAAGTAATATATCTCACTGTAGTGATGGAGTCACAACTACACTGCTCCATACTGCTGTACAATGTCCTCCACGATACTTCTGCTTCTGTCTGTGTGCTACAGAGTAACCAGAGCAGGAATCTATCTCTGTGTGAGAGACAATATAATAATAGTTCATCCTCAACCCCTATCTTGGAGAGAACTGAAAATTAGAAATGAAGTCTGCAAAAGAAAAAAATAATAATAAACAGTGTACATGCACTATACACACACATAAACCTTATTCGGAAAAGTTACCTAAAATGACAGGTCTGCTTTAATAGTACAGTATAATACAAACTGTTTTGACCTTAAAATTACGCAGAAACACTGGTTTTGTGGAAACACTATCATTTCAGAAGACTCAAAATTGAAAATATCTCAATAAAAGGATAAGTAAAAGTTCTTTGCCTTTGGTAAGGGGTATGTCCACCACAGCAATCATCTGAAATAAAAAATTAAACAGCTCTGCTAATAATAATATTCCTATAAAAAATAACTAAAAATAAATTCCTGCTGTTTTGTGTCTTAAGATGCTGGCAGATCTACAAAAAGAATCTTATGTGCGAACTATAATCTTGGTATTATACTTTATTCTCTTACATGTGGTTCTTAGTTCTTGCTAATGGAAAAATAGTGACAGAGGTAAGTGGCATAAAGCGTTAAATTACTGCAGGACTTGACTGCCGCCAGGGTTTCTAATAGTTTATAACCATGAAGATACTCTGGTCTACATATGGTCAGCTGTTATCACAACTCAATGGCTTTGGGGGGCATGTGGGGATTTGGGTATAGTTCCTCTAGGCTTGTGATGTTAACTCCTTAGTGACCGAGCTAATTTTGACCTTAATGACCAGCCTAAATTTTTAAATCTGACCTGTGTCACTTTATGCGGTAATAACTCAGGAACGTTTCAGCGTGTCCCAGTATTTCATTTTTATTGCAGATGGAGACACTTTGGTATACATATATTTAGGCATGCACAGAACTGTGGTCGGTTACACTTGTGCGCTAAAAAGATGCCCAAAATAATGTGACACCAACGGACAAGAGACCAGATGAAGTTCAAAGTGTCTCGATTTGCCTTGTAAGTGAGTAATTCTGTAAAGGGTTTTGCCTGAATTGCATTTTTGGGGATTTACATGGAAAACCCAACTTTAGCGCTAAACGTAGAGCTAATTTTTTTGCAAAATGAGATGGAGATTTTTTTGGCAATCAGCTGTAACTTTTTTATTTTTTTGCCGAATGAACCATATTAGGGCTTGTTTTTTGAGTGACCGTTTAGCATTTTCATTTGTTCCAGGTTTTTTTTTACATACTGTACATCTTTTTAATTGCTGTCTATTAAACTTTTGTGAGTCAATATGATGAAAAAGCTGCTGCTACTGGGCTCTTATGAATTGGCTAATTTAAGCACTAAGTACCATTATTTACTATAACGGTAATGCAGTTCCAATTTTCTATTTTTAGTGTTTGTACATTATAGCATTTACATATTTTCTATAGCAGTAATGCAGTTCCAATTTTCTTTTTTCATTACTTGCATATCAAAGTGCAGCTATTTTTTTTTAGCTTTATTGACTTGGTTGTCATAGCATGTACCTGTTCACACTTGCCTGATGTGCCGGTCAGTCTTTTTTATATTTGTAGTAACTCCTCACTGACTGAGCACTCTGCCTCAGGCAGTTTTACTTAGATCGGGATCCTTCCTGCCCTATAAATTGTAGGCTTTAAGCCCAGGAGAGGTGTAAATAGGTTAGGGTCCCAACAATAAGGTACACCTTGACTTTGGCTACTGAACTCTGATGAATTGGCCAATTTATGCACTAAGTACCTTTATTTTCTATAGCAGTAATTCAGTTACAATTTTCTATATTCATTACATGCATATCAAAGTGCAGCTATTTTTTCTTAGCTTTATGATGAAAAAAAACATTTTTGGAGTGTTTTTAAGTTGTTTTTTATGATATTTGTCATATGGAATAAATAACATGCCAGTTTTATAGGTCGGGTCCTTCCAGATACGGCAATACCAATTATGTGTCCATTTTCTTGTTTATTTTAGTTTTAACTCAAACGCTGCGTTTTTAGTGGCGAAATGGCTTTTCATGATTTGGGTGCGCTTTGTATGTGTGGTTTTTTTACTTCTTAATACATTTTACATTTTATGTAACTTTTTTCACTTAGTCCCACTGTGGAACATGTTTAATTTTTACTTTGATTGTTGGTCTCCTGCATTGCCACCCTTTCAATGGTCCCATTGCCACCCTCTCATGCCAACACCTTTTCAACCACTTAGATACGACTGTCCCGATTGACAGCGTATTTAAGGGGTTAATTGGCCCTGATCAGTTAAAAAAATGGATGAGGTCAATATCAGGGGGTGTCATGTACAGCTGTCACTTACAGGAATTGCACACGCAACGGGACTCTATTAATTTATTCCTGGCCGCTATTTTAAAATGGTGATCCGGAATATGAGACCCCTAACGACTGCTTTTTAATGCAGATTGATGGTTGTTATGGGGTTAAACTTAAGCTAGACAGAGGGCTCTTGTAAATTTGGAACTACCTTAATGAAATGTATACAAACAAATTGAAATCATATTATTGAAAAACACTTTCTTTGCATAAGTCTTTATAGCTTACCCCATTAATTAATAAGGCATTCTCTTCAATTTAGCAATACAATGGCAAATTACTTCTGCAAATGCTAAAGTTGCCAGTTGAAAATAAATGTATATTTGATAATAAAAGTACAGACAATGAGTTAGAATTTAGGATTTTCTGAATATTAGTGAGTATAATAGAGACATTTTTCATCCCTCATGATGTTATGAAAGCCATAGACAGAAAATGATAACCTATTAAAATTTACATATAAATCTAAAGATGCAAGGCTGCATTTAAAGCGGTTGGATCCACGCCAGTGTTCTTCTTGCTAGAACCATTAACATGCAGATGGCTGAAGATTAATATGAGTAGGACAAGATCTTTAGTTCATTGGTGCTTACATTGATATATGGCAGCTGCTTGTGATGGATCACTTAAAAATGTTTATGACAATTAAAACAAAAAATCCCCATTACAGATAATATAACCTCTAAGCCATAGTCATATTAAAATAGGCTAACGGTTGTAATTCTTTTTAAATGATAGAATAATAATAGTCATAACCTTTGAATGGAATCTTTTACCAGGGTTACCAGGTAGAGACACAGACCCTGATTCCAGTGATGCGTCACTTACTATGCAGCTTGCTGTAATTTTGTTAAAATCAATGTTTTGCCAACAAGAGATAATCATTAGATGACTAGCAAACTTGCTACAATGTATTTTTCCATATTCATGAACTCTGCATATCCCCACACCCACTACTGGTTGGCAGCTTTCTGCCTATGCATAGTGTACATGGATAGGTTCCAATCAGTGATGTGGGCGGGGTTATACAGAACTAAGTATTCAGAGAACAGGTAGATCTTCAACAGATATAAAAGTGATTTCATCAAAACTACAGTAAGCAGCCAAGTAAGTGATACATCGCTGGAATCAGGGTCTTTGTCCCTACATCATGCTTCTCTCAGATAGGGAAACAAAAAAACAGGTGACAGATTACCTATAAGAAGCATTAAAACATAGCCGCTGTTCTGGAAGTTAGGGGGCTGTCTCTTCAATCCGTGTTTATATGCTTTGCTAGGGCAGGAGACCAGCCTTTATTACCTAAGAGCTGAGAGTTGCTATCAAAGAGCTTGGACTGGCAGACTAGATCCATCTATTTGTACATTTGCAATATTATATTTTCCCAATAGCAGTCACTCAGAAATGTAACGCTGAATAGAACTTTTGACAGCTTACCGTCATGGATACTTTGAGTCAAACCAGCACTGATCAGCTATTTTTAGAGAAGGGGCTGTTTCCAATATACAAGCCTTTTAATTATGGATGCTGGATTCTAGTTTTGGGTCTTTATAAAACTCGTATTGTATAATACAAATTATGTAAAAGAAAAGGCAAATAATTACAGATGAACGAATCTCTTGAAATACAGATTTGCTTGATTTGCTGAATTGTCCCTAGAAAGTTGATGCATCATGAATCAATTTGCCACAAATAAAAAGTACTCTAAAGCGACAATTGTAAGGGAATACATGTATAACACTATCTGCTTTTCCTCACATTCCAATTTTCTCCACTATTGTGCTGTCACACATGATCTGTACTATTTCTTCAGTCTGACGTCCTCTCACTATCCAGATTCCCCATAAATAGCTGCTGTATTTAATATCTAGGCTTTTATAAAGACTATGATAGTCCCTCCTGATTGGCTGTAAAATACCATGTGAAGTGATATCCACAAGGCATTATGGGGAAGTCCGCCTTGCCACATCCAAGGTCAGCTAATCTTCCGTTGGCTAATGCAATCTTCTGCAATGTGCAAAATGGCATAAGCAATTTTCGGCGAAGCAAAGCAATTTGAAATTTTTTTCAATTGGGCAGGTTCAACAAATTCCTGAAAATTTGACATAATTTCAATATTTGCATTGAATGTATTAGTTCATCTCTACTAATAATACTTTCACAGACTTTCTGAGTGAGAATAAAGCTTGAATTTATCAAAACTAGTGTTTTGTATGCTGGTCTTGAGGAAGGGTTTGATAAGTAAAATGCTGCAAATTCTTTAAGCGGTTGTGCGTCTCAATAAATTTAGTGTACATTTCTGCTACCATGCACCAAAACAAGAAATGCACTTCAGTCAGGGACTAGTAAATTTTTTTTACATCATTTACTCCACTTTTGTGGTGTAAATTATGATTAATTTATTGGCTGTGCTCCACAATGATCATTTCTCACTAGGCTCTACCTACTTTTCAACAATTTGCTCATGCAGGTTGAAATAGGTAATAAATAGCAAAAGTCACAAAACTGTTATGTAAAAATTTTGCAACATTTCAATCAATTTTATGCCAGTGTTCTGGAGAAAATTGCCTGATGAATGCGGACCTAACTGTTTCTTCTCTCAAATCCATTTTGTCAAATGAGTCTTAAGTTTTCTCTTCAATGTTAGTAAGCTTTATCTGTATGAACCACTGGGGTTTCAGCTCTAATCCATTGGACACAGATCACTTCCTTACAAGTCCATACTAGAGATGAGCGGTGTTCGACTTGAACTGTTCGCCAATCTCAAATTCGAGCTGTTTTGGGCGGTGTTCAAGCTGTTCGAGGTTATGTTCGATAACTGTTCATGCACCAAAATCATAACTGGATTTTTTCTCAGTAATGCTGAAAATTAATGTTAATACGCAGTTTGAGTGTACAGCGGGGCGGAGGGAGGGGCAGGGGATGGATCTCTGCATAAATAATGAATTTCTCCATTTTTTTTTCTCTTTCCTGCATTTACAGTGGGGAGGTGCAATCTGTCAGCCTATCAGTAGCGCACACACGGCGCAAACTGCTTTTTTTCACACAAGCAAGGGCATGTGTCATTGGCAGTGTATGTCACATGTCCTTGCCCTATAAGACCCAGCCATTTTCCACGTAGCCACCATTTTCTCACTGCTGCAGCTGCGTGTTAGATGGCACCACTGTTGCTGTGTGCGCTATACTTTCAGTGTTAATTTCAAGCAAATTTTCGCACAAATCTACAGATAGCTTGGGAGTAGGGAATAGTTGTGATTGCAGTCCTTTTGAGGACTAGGTTACATCATTTCCTACGACTTTTATCAGGCAGGTCTGTGCTCTTAAATAGATTGGTTGGGAGTAGGGACTAATTGTAATTGCAGTCCTTTTGAGGGCTAGGTTACATCAGTTCCTATCACTTTTTGCCAGGCAGGTCTGTGCCAGTGCTGTGCAAGTTTTTTCCACAGCATTTGGCTAAATCTAGCTAAGCAAATCCTTTTTGGCCTCTTGCAGTGTGTGTTAGTCAGTGGAGTAGCCTATCTGTGTTGCAAGCTACACCACCTGTGTATAGAATACAATTTTTTTTACTGCACCTAGCCAAGTAAAACCTTTTGGGCATAGCATCATTCTATTAGTCCATCTATACTAACCTCCAAAAGGTTGCAAATTCAAAATAATTTTTATCTGCATCTAGCTCTGAAAAAATATTTGGGCTTGTAGCCGTGTGTGGGACTAGTTCTATTAGTCCATCTATACTAACCTCCACCAGGTTGCAAATTTAAAATAATTTTTATCTGCATCTAGCTCTGAAAAAATATTTGGGCTTGTAGCAGTGTGTGGGACTTGTTCTCTTAGTCCATCTATAATAACCGCCACCAGGTTGCAAATTAAAAATAATTTTTATCTGCATCTAGCTCTGAAAAAATATTTGGGCTTGTAGCACTGTGTGGGACTTGTTCTATTAGTCCATCTATACTAACCTCCACCAGGTTGCAAATTCAAAATAATTTTTATCTGCATCTAGCTCTGAAAAAATATTTGGGCTTGTAGCAGTGTGTGGGACTTGTTCTATTAGTCCATCTATACTAACCTCCACCAGGTTGCAAATTCAAAATAATTTTTTTCTGCATTTAGCTCTGAAAAAATATTTGGGCTTGCAGCAGTGTGTGGGTCTTGTTCTATTAGTCCATCTATAGTAACCTCCACCAGGTTGCAAATTCAATATAATTTTTATCTGCGTCTAGCTCTGAAAAAATCTTTGGGCTTGTAGCAGTGTGTGGGACTTCTTCTATTAGTCCATCTATACTAACCTCCACCAGGTTGCAAATTCAAAATAATTTTTATCTGCATCTAGCTCTGAAAAAATATTTGGGCTTGTAGCAGTGTGTGGGATTTATTCTATTACTCCATCTATACTAACCTCCACCAGGTTGCAAACTCAAAATAATTTTTATCTGCATCTAGCTCTAAAAAAATATTTGGGCTTGTAGCAGTGTGTGGGACTTGTTCTATTAGTCCATCTATACTAACCTCCACCAGGTTGAAAATTCAAAATAATTTTTATCTGTATCTAGCTCTCAAAAAATATTTGGGCTTGTAGCAGTGTGTGGGATTTGTTCTATTAGTCCATCTATAGTAACCTCCACCAGGATGCAAATTCAAAATAATTTTTATCTGCATCTAGCTCTGAAAAAATATTTGGGATTGTAGCAGTGTGTGGGACTTGTACTATTAGTTCATCTATACTAACCTCCACCACATGTTTATGTAATAAAATTGTTTTACTGCATCTAACCCAGCCAATACTTTTGGGCTAATACCACAGTTTGACCACTCAGCTCTGCTCGGTTCCCATCCATTGTTTTTTGTGCAAACAACTCCAGAGTTGTCAATTAGTTAACCACCAAAATGAGTGGAAAAAGGCCTGCTGCTGGTGGAAAGGGGAATAGGCGTGTTGGGATGGGAAAAAAAGGTTGTGTCCGTGGGGTAGGTGTTAAAGCAACAGTAACATCTGCAGAAGAAAGACCATCTTCCAGCCAAACTAAGATGTCTACTTCTTTTAGTGGATAGTGTGATAAGATCCCTTTCTTACGGCCACGCCAATCGCTACAAATTCCAGATGAGGCACAAAAACAGCAGATGCTTCAACGGATATCAAGTGCTCCTTTAAGTGGGCTCTCCTCCACCTCAACTTCAACATCACAAATACTCCAGTCCTCAGAGGTGTCAACCCAATCGCACTTGCTTCCTCACAGCTCCCAAGTCTCCAGCTGCCCGTCTGAGTATGGGGTAGAACAGATGGTTGAGTCTGCAGAGCTGTTTACTCATACTATAGCCTGGGAATCAGAGGTCGGCTCCATGGCTTCTGTGAATGCAGATGAGGAAATGATCTGCACTGATGCCCAGAATCTTTATGAGTCGGATCTAGGACCAGACGCAGAAGGTTCTGACCATAATGTAGACCCTCATTCCCAAACTGTAACTCCTGTGGATGGAGACAATGAGGAAGACCATGATGAGACTCAAATACCTGATTGGAGCGACAACTTGAGTTTTTTGCCAGGGCAGGAAGACGTTGGCTCTGAGGACGACGGGTGTGATAACACACAGATGATGATGATGACGAGGTTGGAGATCCCACTTACTGTCAACCCACAGTCAGCCAGTCGATGAGGTCAGCAGAGGAGGTGGAGGAGGATGCTAGTGACGACGAGGTCAGGTTGCGCCTTCCTGGACAGAGACGTAGTACTGGAAGCACGTCAACAACTGCATCCTCAAACACAACTCTGCCTCTGACCACAAGTCGTGGTGGCTCTTCAGGTCGCATGGGTGCTAAGCCTTGCATAGCCTGGGCATTTTTTCAGATCGATAAGGATGACCCAACTCATGTTATCTGTAACATTTGTCAGCAAAAGCTAAGTAGAGGCCAAAAAATATATAGTTTGAGTACTTATGCATAAACCGGCACATGGATATGAAGCCTAAGTTGCAGTGGGAAGCTCACTGTGCTACAATGCGGCCTAGCCGGCCGGGCCAACCACCATGTGCTACATCTTGTGCATCCGTGGCCTCTTCATCCTCTGTGACTGGGGGGACAGCAGTCACACGTGTTTTGGGACGCAGACCTGCCACCTCTTTCCCCGCAACAGCCAGCGTGATTGGCAGGTCATCATTTTCTTTGGAGGTGGAAACACCAGCTGGTGTTGAGCGCTGTCCGACATCGAGAGCACCACCTTTGGATCAAGGCAACCTAACATGTCCACCTTCATCTTCCTCACAGACCGGCAGTTTGCCGGGGACACCCTTCTTAACCCCGTCTAAGCACAACAGCCAGCCCTCAGTCCCTCAGATGTGGACCAGTAAAAGACCATTTCCTCCTAGCCATGAGAAAGCTAAGAGGTTGAATTTCACCATCTGCAAGCTCTTCGGTACAGAAATGCTGCCTTTCCGCCTGGTGGACACAGAGGATTTTCGAGACCTTATGTCCGTCGCAGTGCCCCAGTACCAGATGCCCAGTCGGCACTACTTCTCAAGGAAAGGTGTGCCTGCGCTCCACCAGCATGTCACACACAACATCACCGCTTCTTTGAGAAACTCTGTGTGTGACAGGGTGCATTTCACCACAGACACTTGGATGAGTAGGCATGGACAGGGGCGTTACATGTCGCTGACTGGGCACTGGGTAACTATGGTGACAGCAGGACAAGAGGCTGCTGTCCAAGTCTTGTCGTCCCCACGAGTTGTGCGTCAATCCTCTTTATCTCGAAGTTCCTCCACTGTTTCTGCCTCCTCAACCTCCTCTCGGTCCTCCACCTGCACCTAAAGCCTGTGTGGTCATGCCACAAGCTTTCTAACTGCGCAGAAGGGATCCTGCACACCTCCTTACTATGCTGACAGCAGGGCTCAACGTCATCAGGCGGTTTTTACTTTGAAATGTCTGGGAAATGTGAGTCACACAGCTGAGGAATTGTGGTCAGCTCTGGAGAACCAGTTTCATGAATGGTTGTCTCCACTGGACCTGAAACCAGGGAAGGCCGTGTGCGACAATGCTGCAAACCTGGGTGCAGCCCTTCGCCGGGGCAATGTCACACACGTGCCTTGTATGGCTCACGTGTTGAACCTGGTTGTCCAGCAATTTTTAGCCCACTATCCCGGACTAGATGGCCTTCTGCAGAGGGCACAGTAGCTGTGTGCTCACTTCCGCTGTTCGCATCCCGCAGCTCAGCGACCTACATCTCTATAGAAGTCGTTGAGCCTGCCACTTCACCGGCTAAAAAGGGATGTGCCTACCCGGTGGAATTCAACTCTGCACATGTTGCAGCGACTGTGGCAGCACCGACAAGCCCTGGTGCAATACGTTCTGACGTATAGCCTGGGCCAACGAGATCCAGAGGTGGGGCAAATCATGCTGGAGGAGTGGTCTCAGATCAGGTACCTATGCACCCTTCTGCACAGTTTTGAAATGGCGACGAAGATGTTTAGTGCTGACGATGCCATTATCAGCATGACTATTCCGGTGATTTACATGCTGGAGCACATGTTAAACAGAATTCGGAGTCAGGTGCTGGCACAAGAGGAGGTGGAGGAAGTAGAGGAGGAGGAGTTGGTTGCGGAAGGGCTAACATCTGCAAGGTCCAGACGGTCGGCGGCAGGCATGTGAGAATGGGGGAGATGGTTTTACCAGGGCGCATGGTTGCAGCCAAGCTAGTGAGGAAGGTGCAGGAGCCCAGGAAGAAGTGGAGGATGAACTGATGGAAGACTCATCAGATGAGGGAGACCTTGATCACATTTCTGTTGTGTGAGGTTGGGAGGAGAGGGCAGAGGAAGGAAGCATGTTTGTTACCTCGCCACCAACACAACAGGGACTTGGTGCTCCTAGATGCGCAAGACACATGAGTGCCTTCTTTCTGCACTACCTGCAACATGACCCTCGAATTGTGAGAATTAGAAATAATCCTGACTGCTGGGTTGCCACACTGTTAGATCCCCGGTACGAAAGTAAATTTGCAGAAATTATTCCTGCCATAGAAAGGGATGCACGCATGCAGGAGTATCAGCAGAGACTGTTGCAGAATTTTACATGTGCTTTTCCACAAAACACCAGTGGTTCACGTAGTAAATCTCATAGTTCCAACTTGCCAACCATGAGGCCGTCGAGTGTTCAGCACTCAAAACGTAACAGAAACACTGTATCTGCTGGTAACATCAATTTTGCGGAATCATTTCACCACTTTTTTGGCCCATCCTTTGCAAGGCCACAGGAGACAAGAAGTCTGACACATAGTCAACGCCTAGAGACGATAGTACAGGAGTATCTCCAAGTAAACATTGAAGCCATGACTGTGTCACTGGACCCTTGCTCTTTTTGGGCTTCGAATCTGGATAAATGGCCGGAGCTCGCCACTTACACCTTGGAGATCTTGTCATGCCCCGCAGCCAGCGTTCTTTCTGAACGTGTGTTCAGCGCTGCTGGTGGTGTGCTGACAGATAAGCGCACGTGGCTCTCCACTGATAATGTAGACAGACTCACGATCATAAAGATGAACAAATCATGGATCCGAAAGGACTTTTCTACCCCTGTGTCATCCTGGGGAGAGTAAAATCTTGATGATTTGTTAAAATCACCTCACCAACCATTTTAAGCTTTAAAATTACTAATCATGTTTATCTGTATCTTGGCTGAAAAATAATTTGGGCCTTGTAGCAGTTTGCAGTACTGATTCTATTAGGCCATCTATACTAAACTCCACCAGATTTAAAATTACTAATCATGTTCATCTGTATCTTGGCTGGAAAATAATTTTGGCCTTGTAGCAGTTTGCAGTGCTGATTCTATTAGGCCATTTATACTAAGCTCCACCAGCTTTCAAATTAATAATAATTTTTAGCTGAATCTAGCCCGGAAATTAATTTTGGGGCTCCTAGATGCGCAAGACACATGAGTGCCTTCTTGCTGCACTACCTGCAACATGACCCTCAGATTGTCAGAATTCGAAATGATCCTGACTACTGGGTTGCCACACTCTTAAATCTCCCACACTCTTCAATCAACCTTTTCATTTTAATAAAGAACAACAAAAAGGTTATTTTTGAAATTATAACTAGAGATGAGCGTTGTTCTACTCGAACTGTTCGCCAATCTCAAATTCGAGCTGTTTTGGGCGGTGTTCGAGCCGTTCGGCGAACACGAACAATTTGAGAAACATTCGGCTGTTCGAGGTTATGTTCGATAACTGTTCGTGCACCAAAATCATAACTGGATTTTTTCTCAGTAATGATGAAAATTAATGTTAATACGCAGTTTGAGTGTACAGCGGGGTGGGGGGAGGGGCAGGGGATGGATCTCTGCAGGAACAATGAAGATCTCCATTTTTTTTTCTCTTTCCCGCATTTACAGTGGGGAGGTGCAATCTGTCAGCCTATCAGCAGCGCACACACGGAGCGAAGTGCTTTTTTTCACACAAGCAAGGGCATGTGTCATTGGCAGTGTATGTCACATGTCCTTGCCCTATAAGACCAAGCCATTTTCCCCGTCGCCACCATTTTCTCACTGCTGCAGCTGCGTGTTAGACGGCACCGCTGTTGCTGTGTGCGCTATACCTTGTTAATTTCAAGCCAATTTTCGCACAAATCTACAGATAGCTTGGGAGTAGGGAATAGTTGTGATTGCAGTCCTTTTAAGGACTAGGTTACAGCATTTCCTATGACTTTTATCAGGCAGGTCTGTGCTCTTAAATAGATAGGTTGTGGGAGTAAAGACTAATTGTAATTGGAGTCCTTTTCAGGACTAGGTTACATCAGTTCCTATCAGTTTTTGCCAGGCAGGTCTGTGCCAGTGCTGTGCAAGTTTTTTTCACAGCATTTGGCTGAATCTAGCAAAGCTAATCCTTTTTGGCCTATTGCAGAGTGTGTTAGTCAGTGGAGTAGCCTATCTGTGTTGCAAGATATACCACCTGTGTATAGAATACCAATTTTTTTACTGCACCTAGTGAAGTAAAATCTTTTGGGCATAGCATCATTCTATTAGTCCATCTATACTGACCTCCATCAGGTTGCAAATTGAATATAATTTTTTTCTGCATCGAGCTCTGAAAAAATATTGGGCTTCTAGCTGTGTGTGGGACTTGTTCTATTAATCCATCTATACAGACCTCCATCAGGTTGCAAACTGAATATATTTTTTTCTGCATCTACCTCTGAAAAAATATTGGGCTTCTAGCTGTGTGTGGGACTTGTTGTATTAGTCCATCTATACTGACCTCCATCAGGTTGCAAACTGAATATATTTTTTTCTGCATCTACCTCTGAAAAAATATTGGGCTTCTAGCTGTGTGTGGGACTTGTTCTATTAATCCATCTATACAGACCTCCATCAGGTTGCAAACTGAATATATTTTTTTCTGCATCTACCTCTGAAAAAATATTGGGCTTCTAGCTGTGTGTGGGACTTGTTGTATTAGTCCATCTATACTGACCTCCATCAGGTTGCAAATTAAAAATAATTTTTATCTGCATCTACAGTACCTCTGAAAAAATATTTGGGCTTCTAGCTGTTTGTGGGACTTGTTCTATTAGTCCATCTATACTGACCTCCATCAGGTTGCAAATTGAATATAATTTTTATCTGCATCTAGCTCTGAAAAAATATTTGACCTTCTAGCAGTGTGTGGAACTTTCTCTGTTAGTCCATCTATACTGACCTCCATCAGGTTGCAAATTAAAAATAATTTTTATCTGCATCTACCTCTGAAAAAATATTTGGGCTTCTAGCTGTGTGTGGGACTTGTTGTATTAGTCCATCTATACTGACCTCCATCAGGTTGCAAACTGAATATATTTTTTTCTGCATCTACCTCTGAAAAAATATTGGGCTTCTAGCTTTGTGTGGGACTTGTTCTATTAATCCATCTATACAGACCTCCATCAGGTTGCAAACTGAATATATTTTTTTCTGCATCTACCTCTGAAAAAATATGTGGCCTTCTAGCAGTGTGTGGGACTTTCTCTATTAGTCCATCTATACTGACCTCCATCAGGTTGCAAATTAAAAATAATTTTTATCTGCATCTACCTCTGAAAAAATATTTGGGCTTCTAGCTGTGTGTGGGACTTGTTCTATTAGTCCATCTATACTGACCTCCATCAGGTTGCAAATTGAATATAATTTTTATCTGCATCTAGCTCTGAAAAAATATTTGGCCTTCTAGCAGTGTGTGGGACTTTCTCTATTAGTCCATCTATACTGACCTCCATCAGGTTGCAAATTGAATATAATTTTTATCTGCATCTAGCTCTGAAAAAATATTTGGCCTTCTAGCAGTGTGTGGGACTTTCTCTATTAGTCCATCTATACTGACCTCCATCAGGTTGCAAATTAAAAATAATTTTTATCTGCATCTACCTCTGAAAAAATATTTGGGCTTCTAGCAGTGTGTGGGACTCATTGTATTAGGCCATCTATACCAAGCTCCACCAGCTTTGAAATTAATAATAATTTTTAGCTGCATCTAGCCCTGAAAATAATTTTTCCCAATAGTGGTAGCAATAGAAATATGGGACGCGCGCCTGGCTAACAAAAATATACGCTTCATAACACAAAACACCAGCCTAGCGCACTGCATTAATAAGATGGCATCATCGTTTCTCCCAGTGCTAGGCCTACTACGCAGGCTAGTATTCCTGTGCCTAAAACACAATGTATGGGTCCGCGCTAGCCACTATGCTGAGGGGTATAAAGCTGCTGCTAATGCTTTATAACAATTCAATTGGCAGATTTTCACAGAGCTCTTCCACAACGCCCACCCATCGGGCAACAGTTGCCCACCCTCCCTATGGGATCTAGTGGCGAATAGTTGATGCCATTAATCAGAGCGTCAGTTGCCCCGACAACATGGCAAGCATACGGTAAGGTATGGGAAGAGTGGACACGACTAGTAGCAGGCAGACGGGTTGACCAATGTGAACAAGCCAGATCACAAGTCACCATAGAATTTCTCCACCAGCTAATGATGAGGGGCATATCAGGGGCGTCAGCGCAGCGGTGTCTGACCGGAGTAGCATTTCACTTCCAACTACTGAATTGGGGAGATGTGACAAAGATTCATCATCAGACAATCCATAAAAGGGTGGAAAAGGGGTCAGCCAAGTCAGGAATGTAGACGTCCCGTCCCGTGTCACTAAAACTGATATCTCACATCTTATCCCTAACACCATTAACATGACACTCACAATTTGAAGCAACACTAATGTCTACTGCATTTGTGATCGCCTTCTTCGGGGCGCTATGTATAAGCGAATTAGTCCCTCAATCCAAAATTACCACCAGTGGTCGCTTATTACACCAGGAAGTAGTCATAGACAATAATGCAATACGTGTACGCATACACCAATCGAAAACGGTTCCAGCGGGCAGGGGTACTTGGGTACTTCTACAACCCACAAACGGTACACTGAGTCGGGTAACAATAGTAAAAACATATCTAACCATCAGATCACAAAGTAATTTCTTCGTATCACACATTGATGGAACGCCATTATCAAGATACCTGTTCCAAGCTATATTTAATAAATGCATAACATCGGCAGGGAACCACCCCAAAGATTACGGGACACGCTCATTCCGCATAGGTGCGGCCACGGAGGCAGCAAGAGCAGGACTGTCAGAAACGGAAGTTCAGAGGATAGGGAGATGGCGATCCACGTGTTTGGCGAGATACATAAGACCGGACTTGTTATCCTAACGTGGTTTGTTTCTTTTACAGGTGACGCTAAGCCAACAGTGTGAGTGATAGGCCACTCGTATATATATTGGGCACAAAAAATGGCGAAAGTCCGCCTAGGCGGGAGGAAATTAGAGTTTCATAACACATATTTCAACTGGAGAGGTATTAGAGGCCTGCTATGGCCACAGGTACTAATGGAGGTAATCAAGGTAGGGAGAGAGGCAAGAGGTCCGGTCATCTTAGTTATACAGGCCGGGGGAAACAACCTAGGTCATCACAAGAGCGCATAACTAATGGCAATAATGAAACTAGACACTGAGCGCTTCAGAGAATTTTTCACAAAATTAGCTATAGTATGGTCAGAGATTGTGCCGATAGCGATATGGCAAGGTGCGCGAGACATCTCGGCCATCGAATGGACAAGGCGGGTAATAAATATTCGGATGGCAAAATTTAGAAGAGACTGAGGCGGTGTAGTGATACGACACCGACAACTGGAAGGAGATAAAGCAGGCCTCATACGGCCCGACGGTGTTCACTTAATAGATATTGGACTGGACATATTCCTGTCAGGACTCCAGGACGGAGTGGAACAAGCGTTAAGAGTGATGGGTGGGGGTCAGAGTCCTGCATACGAGTACGCTGGATCCTCGGTGGCCTGGAAATAGAAAGGACATTTTGGAGAGTTACACTTGTTGGCCAACTTGCCGGAGTGGGGACCCAGGGCATGCTGCAACAAGCTGAATTATTTTAGAAATAAAATGCCTTTCTAATGGAATGAGTATAAAGAGTTAATAAAGCTGTGACCGATCCTCACCCATCCAGTTGCAAGAGTTACATTATTGGGTTGTCCATGAAAGGGGGGCGGTAGGGGGGCTGAGCATCTGGGTTTGGTTGGGGGTCCCCACAGTCTGCCTAGGCTAGATTAATTTAAAAATTCTTATTAGATACACAGGCGGTGCAGCTTGCTTCGCAGCTGGGCTACTACGCCCAAAGTATTGCCTAGGCTAGATGCAGTTAAAAATTCTACACTGACTAGCAGACACTGAAGATTTGGAGCAGACCTCTGAGTAAACAGCTCTTCAGACTCAACCATCTGTGTTACCCCAAGCCATAGTGTATGTAGTTTCTTACAGTGAAAAGGGGGGGGTGCGACCCAACCCACCTGGAATTGACGATGCCAACGTCACGTAAGACACAGCAAGGGGACTCCCAAAATTGTGGCACAGACACCACTTAACCCTAGAACGCATACCTGTGGCCTTGCAGGCCCGCCCAGTTAATTGTTTTCTATTTTCTGCAAGATTGCTTTAGTTAGAATTTTGAAACTCTAGGTATTCTTCATGTATATAGTTGTTTGTCATTTGAGTTTGAGTTATTCCATGTTATTTGCACACGGGCCTAAAGGGCCCCAGGTATGTGAAAGTGTAGATTTTTATGGTCATGCGTTCTAGGGTTAAGTGGCATCAATTGCCCCACTGTTGCTTAAAACGGTTGGTGAGGTGATTTTACCAAATCCCCAAGCTTTTAGTCTCCCAAGGATGACACAGGGGTAGAAATGTCCTTGCGAATCCATGATTTGATCATCTTTATGAACGTGAGTCTGTCTACATTCTCAGTGGACAGCCGCGTGCGCTTATCTGTCAGCACACTACCAGCAGCGCTGAACACACGTTCAGAGAGAACGCTGGCTGCATGGCATGACAAGATCTCCAAGGCGTGAGTGGCGAGCTCCGGCGATTTTTCAAGATTGGAATACCAAAATGAGCAAGGGTCCAGTGACACAGTCATGGCTTCGATGTTCACTTGGAGATTCGCCTGTACCATCCTCTCTAGGCATTGACTATGTGTCAGACTTCTTGTCTCCTGTGGCCTTGCAAAGGATGGTCTAAAAAAGTGGTGAAACGATTCCACAAAATTGCTGTTACCAGCAGATACTGTGTTACTGTTACTGTTTGAGTGATGAAGACTCGACAGTCCCACCGTTGGCAAGTTAGAACTGTGAGATTCACTACGTGCACCACTGGTGTTTTGTGGAAAAGCACATGTAAGATTCTGCAACAGATACTCCTGCATTCGTCAATACCTTTTTATGGCAGGAATTATTTCGGCAAATATACTTTTGTACCAGGGATCTAAGAATGTGGCAACCCAGTAGTCGGGATTACTTCGAATTCTGACAATCCGGGGGTCATGTTGCAGGTAGTGCAGCAAGAAGGCACTCATGTGTCTTGCGCATCCAGAAGGACCAAGTCCTTGTTGTGTTGGTAGCGAGGTAAGAATCATGCTTCCTTCCTCTGCCCTCTCCCTCCAACCTCGCACAACAGAAATGTGATCAAGGTCTCCCTCATCTGATGAGTCTTCCATGCCCATTGCCAGTTCGTCCTCCACTTCTTCCTCGGCTCCTGCACCTTCCTCAACAGTTTGGCTGCTACCATGCGCCCTGGTTAATCCCTCTCCCCCAACCTCCCATGCCTGCCGCCTTGGTGCTGCCAACCGTCTGGACCTTGGAGATGTTATCCCTTCCGCATACGACTCCTCCTCTACTTCTTCCACCTCCTCTTGTCCCACCACCTGACTCCGAATTCTGTTTAACATGTGCTCCAGCATGTAAATCACCATAATAGTCATGCTGATAATGGCATCGTCAGCACTAAACATCTTCGTCGCCATTTCAAGACTGTGCAGAAGGGTGCATAGGTCCCTGATCTGAGACCACTCCTCCAGCGTGATTTGCCCCACCTCTGGATCTCGTTGGCCCAGGCTATACGTCAGAACGTATTGCACCAGGGCTTGTCGGTGCTGCCACAGTCGCTGCAACATGTGCAGAGTTGAATTCCACCGTGTCGGCACATCGCATTTCAGCCGGTGAACTGGCAGGCCCAACGACTTCTGTAGAGATGTAAGTCGTTGAACTGTGGGATGCAAACAGCGGAAGTGAGCACACAGCGACCGTGCACTCTGCAGAAGGCCATCTAGTCCGGGATAGTGGGCTAAAAATTGCTGGACAACCAGGTTCAACACGTGAGCCATACAAGGCACGTGTGTGACATTGCCCTGGCGAAGTGCCGCACCCAGGTTTGCAGCATTGTCGCACATGGCCTTCCCTGGTTGCAGGTCCAGTGGAGACAACCTTTCATGAAACTGGGTCTCCAGAGCTGACCAAAACTCCTCAGCTGTGTGACTCACATTTCCCAGACATTTCAAAGTAAACACTGATGCGTTGAGCCCTGCTGCCAGCATAGTAAGGAGGTGTGCAGGATTCCTTCTGCGCAGTTAGAAAGCAGGTGGCATTACCAGACAGGCTTTGGGTGCAGGTGGAGGACCGAGAGGAGGTTGAGGAGGCAGAAGCAGTGGAGGAAGTTCGAGATAAAGAGAATTAACACACAACTCGTGGGGACGGTAAGACTTGGACAGCAGCCCCTTGTCCTGCTGTCACCATAGTTACCCAGTGCCCAGTCAGCGACATGTAACGCCCCTGTCCATGCCTTCTCGTCCAAGTGTCTGTGCTGCAGTGCACCCTGTCACACACAGAGTTTCCCAAAGAAGCGGTGATGTTGTGTGCGACATGCTAGTGGAGCGCAGGCACACCTTTCTTTGAGAAGTAGTGCCGACTGGGCATCTGGTACTGGGGCACTGTGACGGACATAAGGTCTTGAAAATCCTCTGTGTCCTCCAGGTGGAAAGGCAGCATTTCTGTAGCCAACAGCTTGCAGATGGTGAAATTCAACCTCTTAGCTTTCTCATGGCTAGGAGGAAATGGTCTTTTACTTGTCCACATCTGAGGGACCGAGGGCTGGCTGTTGTGCTTAGACGGTGTTGAGTAGGGTGTCCCCGGCAACTGCCGGTCTGTGAGGAAGATGCAGGCGGACATGTTAGGTTGCCTTGATCCAAAGGTGGTGCTCTCGATGTCGGAGAGCGCTCAACACTAGCAGGTGTTTCTACTTCCCAATGAACTGACGACCTGCCAATCACACTGGCTGTTGCGGGTAAAAAGGTGGCAGGTCTGCATCCAAAAACATGTGTGACTGCTGTCTCCCCAGTCACAGAGGATGAAGAGGCTGCGGATGCACAAGATGGGGCAGACGGTGGTTGGCCCAGCCGGCTAGGCCGCATTGTAGCACAGTGAGCTTCCCACTGCAACTTATGCTTCATATCCATGTGACGGTACATGCATGAAGTACTCAAACTATGTATTTTTTGGCCTCTACTTAGCTTTTGCTGACAAATATTACAGATAACACGAGTAGTGTTGAGCCACCCCCGTAGTGTTCGAGTTCGGTTCGGTTCGTCGAACACCTGTGTGTTCGCCGAACTGTTCGTCGAACTGTTCGTCGAACACCTTCGAACACCGTTAAAACCAATGGCAGGCAAACAAAAACACATAGAAACACATAGAAAACACCTTCAAAGGTGTCCAAAAGCTGACAAACTGCTCAGAAGACACAACTAACACATGGAAAAGTGACAAGTACATATAGTCATGCGAAAATAAAAGAGGTGGAGGAGTAAAAGGAGGGGGAGACACAGATATAGGCATGTCATGCCCTTCTAAAATCCAAAAAGTGAGAAGCCGACACGGCCAGTCCGCTCCTGCCCGTGCCACCTCCGTGTCGCCGGGTTTGTGCCAGAGCCGCGTTGAACCCTGATGGCCAGCCCCCCTCTCCCAATACTGGTGCCTGTCCGCTGGTGGGTCGAGCGAGCCCCCCTGTGGTGGAGGCAGCTCTAAGCTTTTTAATTTAAATTGTCTCTCTAATTTGAATGAATACACTTTAAATCCATTTACAAGGATCTATTGGAGGGCAAGTCTCATGCCAGCAGCCGCGTAATTCCAGCTCCAGTAGCGTCCACTAAAGCTGCTGCAGTTAAAAAGCTTTTATAAGGATCGAGCTCGGCTGTCCACCGCAAGGCATCCTACTGCCAGTCCCAGCCCCTATGCCTTGGGGTGCCTCCTGATGCTCTTCACTGAGTATCCCATGGTCCCGAAGCATTTCCTTTGAAAAAATTAAGTGTCTAAACTACAGGTGGTGTAGCTTGCTTAACAGCCGGGATAATCCGCTGACTAGCAGACACTGCTACTAGGCACAAAGTATTTCCTGGGCTAGATGCAGTTAAAAATGTGTAATTAGATACTCTCGTTGGATGCTGAGAAAGCATTCCATAGAGTCTCCTGGCACGCCATATATGATTCTCTTAAAAAGCTTGGGGTAGGGGTCTAGGGGACCCTTTTATAGCCAAAATCACGACCCTGTATCGCAATACGTCACCTAGGCTGAAGATAAATGGAACTGTAGCACCCTGAGGGCTCGGTTGCTACAGACGTATTGCACCTCACCCAGAGGTGTGATATCTCACTCTCAGGTAAGGATGGAGTGTGGATCAGGACCCGACACCTGCATGCATTACACCACATTGCCGTGGGGCAGGGCGACCAATATGCCCCTGAGATGGGCACGACAGTCCCTGTCCCTGGCTGGAGTGGGGGGAGGGAACACTGAGGAAGGGGAACCCTGTAGTGCAGGAGCAGGGAGGAAGCAGTTCCTGGGTGCATTGAGAAGGGAGTATAAAAGGTGGGCACCATCTTAGTTCAGTGCAGAGAAGTCTGAGCAGAAGTGGCAGGGAGCAGGGGCTCTGCATGAGCTCTGCTCCGGAGGCGGGCCTAGTAACAGAGGCCCAGGCCTGGAAGAGGGAGAAGGAAGGAAGAGGAGCGGAGAAGGCTCCAGGAACGAGGAATGAAGGGATCCCAGGGGTGCGGACAGGCGAGTCGCCACCGCACGCCCGAATCCACCTGCGTGGAGGGGTCAGGCCACAGGGGGAGACCGGTCCCCGAACTAGTGGAGGCAGGAAACGACCCTCAGCTAGAAACCGGAGGCTCTGACATTTTATGTGGCGCAGCCCCTCGCTACACCCGCTAGGAAGGCACCACATAGGGTCAGGGAAACTGGCGCCAAGTTTACCAAGAGGAGGCCCGAGGCAGCCCGACAGAAGTGTTGGTAAGAAAGGCCAGACAAAGGACACACAAAGGGGGTCCTGTGAAGTGCTCCAAAGTTATCTGGGAGTTGTCTGAGCCCCTCACCTGGTGAGCACAGTACGACGTGGGCAGCCGTTACCTGCAGACATGGTCTGGATAATAAGAACTGTGAGTAAAGGCCCTGGACTGCATCACTGACTCCGTGTCGTTACTGCTGCTGCCCTGCACCATCACCCCCATCCTCCGCATACACTGCCCTGAGGCTATACTCCTCCCGTGGGGAGTTATGCTACGTTCTGCTGCACCCACAACACCAACCTCAGCGGTTTGCCCTGTAGCGGCGGTTCACTCTGACCGCAATCCACGGGTGGCGTAGTCGGACATTTAAACATCAAAACCACATAAATAGTTCCGCCACTGGTTTGACCGCCCTGAGCCACGGAACCGGGTCGCCGCCACGAAGACTACAACCACCAGCATCCACCAAAAAGGGTCCGGCTCCGGGTGTCCCAAGGCCCAGGGTGTGCGTCAGAACATTTTCATCACCTTTCACAATCACCAATGGGACAAAGCAGGGATGTCCTCTGTCCCCTCTCTTATACATCCTAGTGACGGAGCACCTGCTCTCATCAATTCGCCATAACCCCAATATTAGGTGGATTGAGGTGGGAGGCACCGAGTACAAGTGCTCTCTATTTGCTGATGATGTCCTATTATATATCACTCAATCACATATATCCATCCATGCTGTTATGGCTGAAATAGATCACTTTGTTACATGGTCAAATTTTAAAATCAATGCAGCGAAGTCTGAGGCCCTCGATGTCTCCCTCCCCAAATCCATATAGGATTCCATCCAGTCCAACTTTCCCTTTGCCTGGCCCTCACAGGGTATCAAATACTTAGGAATTCCTATTCATAGAGACCTCTCCCATCTATGTTATCTTAATTTTGGGCCCTTTATTGAACAATTCCATACAGACCACGGTTGGCAAGTTAGAACTGTAAGATTCACTACGTGAACCACTGGTGTTTTGTGGAAAAGCACATGTACACCGCGTTCCAAATTATTATGCAAAAAGTGTTTAGGAGTGATAAGGGAAGAATTTGTTTGTTTGTCAGTTAAACTCATTGATGGTGATGTGTGTCAGGGCTCTTTATATCACTGTAAGCAATTGCAGACACCTGTGCTAATTAGTTTGGCAGGTGTGTCCAATGAAAGGCAAGACTACTTAAGAAGGCTCTCTCACATTATTAAGCAGCCTACATTTTCTGCCAAAATGGGAAAGAAAAAGGATGTGTCGGCTGCTGAGAAGCAACAAATTGTGGAGTGTTTAGGTCAAGGCATGACTACAATCAACATTGTGCGATGATCAGGATGAAGTGTCTTGGCAATCAAGAAGTATGTAGCTGATTCACAGTACACACGTGTGCGTGCTGATAAGGGCAAATTGAGGACTCTTTCCTACAGGCAATTACGTCAGGTTGAAAGAGCAGCGGCAAAAAAGCCTTGTCATAGCAGCAGACAAGTTTTTGAAGCTGCTTGTGCCTCCAACGTCCCCCGAACAACAAGATGCAGGGTCCTTCAGAGGTTTGCAGCTGTGCATACGCCATCCTGTCGACCTCCTCTATCCACTTCACACAAGCAGAAATGGCTCCAGTGGGCCAAACATTACATGAAGACTGATTTCAAAACTGTTTTGTTCACGGATGAGTGCCGTGCAGCGCTCGATGGTCCAGATGGATGGAGTGGAGGATGGCTGGTTGATGGACACCCCACACAAACACGGCTACAGCGCCAACAAGGAGGAGGTGGAGTAATGTTTTGGGCTGGAATCATGGGGAGAGAGATTGTCGGCCCCTTTAGGATCCCTGAAGGCGCTAAAGATGAACTCCATAATGTATGTGGATTTTCTCAAACAGCACTTCCTGCCATGGTTCAAGAAGAAGAACCGTGTATTTCACAGCAAGATCATTTTTCTGCATGATAATGCACCATCTCATGCTGCACATAAAACATCTGCATCTCTGGCTGATATGGGCATAAAAGGGGACAAACTTATGGTGTGACCCCCATGCTCCCCTGACCTCTACCCCATTCAGAACCTTTGGAGCATCATTAAAAGGAGTGTCTATGATGGCGGGAGGCAGTTCACATCTAAGCAACAGCTCTGGGAGGGTATTCTGTCCTCATGCAAAACAATTGAAGCAGAAACCATCCAAAACCTGACAAATTCAATGGACGAGAGAGTTCAGAAGCTCCTTTCGAACAAGGGGTCCTATGTGAAAATGTAACATCACCTAGAATAAAGTTTTGAGTTGAAAACTGTTTGATTTCAGTTTCTAACAACCTGCTAATGCTTATAATTTCAAAAATGACCATTTTTTTGGTCTTTATTAAAATGAAAAGGTTGATCGAAAAGTTTGGGGGATCTAAGAGTGTGGCAACCCAGTAGTCATGATTACTTCGAATTCTGACAATATGATTTGTTCATCTTTATGAACGTGAGTCTGTCTACATTATCAGTGGAGAGCCGCGTGCGCTTATCTGTCAGCACACCACCAGCAGCGCTGAACACACGTTCAGACAGAACGCTGGCTGCGGGGCATGACAAGATCTCCAAGGCGTAAGTGGCTAGCTCCGGCCATTTATCAAGATTGGAAGCCCAAAAAGAGCAAGGGTCCAGTGACACAGTCGTGGCTTCAATGTTTACTTGGAGATACTCCTGTACCATCGTCTCTAGGTGTTGACTATGTGTCAGACTTCTTGTCTCCTGTGGCCTTGCAAAGGATGGGCTAAAAAAGTGGTGAAATGATTCCGCAAAATTGATGTTACCAGCAGATACTGTGGTTCTGTTACGGTTTGAGTGCTGAACACTTGACGGTCCCACGGTTGGCAAGTTGGAACTGTGAGATTCACTACGTGCACCACTGGTATTTTGTGGAAAAGCACATGTAAGATTCTGCAACAGTCTCTGCTGATACTCCTGCATGCGTGCATCCCTTTCTATGGCAGGAATAATTTCTGCAAATTTACTTTTGTACCGGGGATCTAACAGTGTGGCAACCCAGTAGTCAGGATTATTTCTAATTCTCACAATTCGAGGGTCATGTTGCAGGTAGTGCAGCAAGAAGGCACTCATGTGTGTTGCGCATCCAGGAGCACCAAGTCCCTGTTGTGTTGGTGGCGAGGTAACAATCATGCTTCCTTCCTCTGTCCTCTCCCCCCAACCTCGCACAACAGAAATGTGATCAAGGTCTCCCTCATCTGATGAGTCTTCCATCAGTTCGTCCTCCACTTCTTCCTGGGCTCCTGCACCTTCCTCACTAGTTTGGCTGCTACCATGCGCCCTGGTAAAACCATCTCCCCCACCCTCACATGCCTGCCGCCTTGGTGCTGCCGACCTTCTGGACCTTGCAAATGTTAGCCCTTCCGCATACAACTCCTCCTCCTCTACTTCCTCCACCTCCTCTTGTGCCACCACCTGACTCCGAATTCTGTTTAACATGTGCTCCAGCATGTAAATCACCGGAATAGTCATGCTGATAATGGCATCGTCAGCACTAAACATCTTCGTCGCCATTTCAAAACTGTGCAGAAGGGTGCATAGGTCCTTGATCTGAGACCACTCCTCCAGCGTGATTTGCCCCACCTCTGAATCTCGTTGGCCCAGGCTATACGTCAGAACGTATTGCACCAGTGATTGTCAGTGCTGCCACAGTCGCTGCAACATGTGCAGAGTTGAATTCCACCTGGTAGGCACATCACATTTTAGCCGGTGAAGTGGCAGGCCCAACGACTTCTGTAGAGATGTAAGTCGCTGAGCTGCGGGATGCGAACGTCGGAAGTGAGCACACAGCGACCGTGCCCTCTGCAGAAGGCCATCTAGTCTGGGATAGTGGGCCAAAAATTGCTGGACAACCAGGTTCAACACGTGAGCCATACAAGGCACGTGTGTGACATTGCCCCGGCGAAGGGCCGCACCCAGGTTTGCAGCATTGTCGCACACGGCCTTCCCTGGTTTCAGGTCCAGTGGAGACAACCATTCATGAAATTGGTTCTCCAGAGCTGACCACAACTCCTCAGCTGTGTGACTCACATTTTCCAGACATTTCAATGTAAAAACCGCCTGATGACGTTGAGCCCTACTGCCAGCATAGTAAGGAGGTGTGCAGGATCCCTTCTGCGCAGTTAGAAAGCTTGTGGCATGACCAGACAGGCTTTGGGTGCAGGTGGAAGACCGAGAGGAGGTTGAGGAGGCAGAAGCAGTGGAGGAACTTTGACATAAAGAGGATTGACGCACAACTCGTGGGGACGGCAAGTCTTGGACAGCAGCCCCTTGTCCTGCTGTCACCATAGTTACCCAGTGCCCAGTCAGCGACATGTAACGCCCCTGTCCATGCGTACTCGTCCAAGTGTCTGTGGTGAAATGCACCCTGTCACACACAGAGCTTCTCAAAGAAGCGGTGATGTTGTGTGCGACATGCTGGTGGAGCGCAGGCACACCTTTCTTTGAGAAGTAGTGCCGACTGGGCATCTGGTACTGCGGCACTGCGACGGACATAAGGTCTCGAAAATCCTCTGTGTCCACCAGGCGGAAAGGCAGCATTTCTGTAGCCAAGAGCTTGCAGATGGTGAAATTCAACCTCTTAGCTTTCTCATGGCTAGGAGGAAATGGTCTTTTACTTGTCCACATCTGAGGGACCGAGGGCTGGCTATTGTGCTTAGACGGGGTTGATAAGGGTGTCCCCGGCAAACTGCCGGTCTGTGAGGAAGATGCAGGCGGACATGTTAGGTTGCCTTCATCCAAAGGTGGTGCTATCGATGTCGGACAGCGCTCAACACCAGCTGGTGTTACCACCTCCAAAGAAAATGATGACCTGCCAATCACGCTGGCTGTTGCGGGTAAAGAGGTGGCAGGTCTGCGCCCCAAAACAGGTGTGACTGCTGTCCCCCCAGTCACAGAGGATGAAGAGGCCGCGGATGCACAAGATATGGCAGACGGTGGTTGGCCCGGCCGGCTAGGCCGCATTGTAGCACACTGAGCTTCCCACTGCAACTTATGCTTCATGTCCATGTGCCGGTTCATGCATGAAGTACTCAAACGATGTATTTTTTGGCCTCTACTTAGCTTTTGCTGACAAATGTTACAGATAACACGAGTTGGGTCATCTTTATCGATCTGAATGCCCAGGCTATGCAAGTCTTAGCACCCATGCGACCTGAAGAGCCACCACGACTTGTGTTGAGAGGCAGAGTTGTGTTTGAGGATGCAGTTGTTGACGTGCTTCCAGTACTACGTCTCTGTCCAGGAAGGCGCAACCTGACCTCGTCGTCACTAGCATCTTCCTCCACCTCCTCTGCTGACCTCATCTCTTGGCTGACTGTGGGTTGACAGTAAGTGGGATCTCCGACCTCATCATCATCACCCTGTGCGTTATCACACCCGTCGTCCTCAGAGCCAACCTGTTCCTGCCCTGACAAAAAACGAAAGTTGTCGCTCCAATCAGGTATTTGAGTCTTATCATCGTCTTCCTCATTGTCTCCATCAACAGGAGTTACAGTTTGGGAATGAGGGTCTACATTATGGTCAGAACCTTCTGCGTCTGGTCCTGGATCCGACTCATAAAGATTCTGGGCATCAGTGCAGATCATTTCCTCGTCTGGATTCACAGAAGCGCTGGAGTCGACCTCTGATTCCCAGGCTATAGTATGAGTAAACAGCTCTGCAGACTCAACCATCTGTTCTACCTCATACTCAGACGGGCAGCTGGAGATTTGGGAGCTGTGAGGAAGCAAGTGCGATTTGGGTGACACCTTTGAGGACTGGTGTATTTGTGATGTTGAAGTTGATGTGGAGGAGAGCCCACTTAAAGGAGCACTTGATATCCGTTGAAGCACCTGCTGTTTTTGTGCCTCATCTGGAATTTGTAGCGATTGGCGTGGCCGTAAGAAAGGGATCTTATCACATTGTCCGCTAAAAGAAGTAGACATTTTAGTTTGGCTGGAAGATGGTCTTTCTTCTGCAGATGTTACTGTTGCTTTAACACCTACCCCACGGACACAACCGTTTTTCCCTTTCCCAACACGCCTATTCCCCTTTCCACCAGCAGCAGGCCTTTTTCCACTCATTTTGGTGGTTAACTAATTCACAACTCTGGAGTTGTTTGCACAAAAAAACAATGGATGGTAACCGAGCAGAGCTGAGTGGCCAAACTGTGGTATTAGGCCAAAACTATTGGCTGGGTTAGATGAAGAAAAAAATTATTTTGAATTTGCAACCTGATGGAGGTCAGTATAGTTGGACTAATAGAGAAAGTCCGACACACTACTAGAAGGCCAAATATTTTTTCAGAGGTAGATGCAGAAAAAAATATATTCAGTTTGCAACCTGATGGAGGTCAGTATAGATGGATTAATAGAAGAAGACCCACACACAGCTAGAAGCCCAATATTTTTTCAGAGGTAGATGCAGAAAAAAATATATTCAGTTTGCAACCTGATGGAGGTCAGTATAGATGGACTAATAGAACAAGTCCCACACACTGCTAGAAGCCCAAATATTTTTTCAGAGGTACTGTAGATGCAGATAAAAATTAGTTTTAATTTGCAACCTGATGGAGGTCAGTATAGATGGACTAATATAGAAAGTCCGACACACTACTAGAAGGCCAAATATTTTTTCAGAGGTAGATGCAGAAAAAAATATATTCAGTTTGCAACCTGATGGAGGTCAGTATAGATGGACTAATACAACAAGTCCCGCACACAGCTAGAAGCCCAAATATTTTTTCAGAGGTACTGTAGATGCAGATAAAAATTATTTTTAATTTGCAACCTGATGGAGGTCAGTATAGATGGACTAATAGAGAAAGTCCGACACACTACTAGAAGGCCAAATATTTTTTCAGAGGTAGATGCAGAAAAAATTATATTCAGTTTGCAACCTGATGGAGGTCAGTATAGATGGACTAATACAACAAGTCCCACACACAGCTAGAAGCCCAACTATTTTTTCAGAGGTACTGTAGATGCAGATAAAAATTAGTTTTAGTTTGCAACCTGATGGAGGTCAGTATAGATGGACTAATAGAGAAAGTCCGACACACTACTAGAAGCCCAAATATTTTTTCAGAGGTACTGTAGTTGCAGATAAAAATTAGTTTTAATTTGCAACCTGATGGAGGTCAGTATAGATGGACTAATAGAGAAAGTCCGACACACTACTAGAAGGCCAAATATTTTTTCAGAGGTAGATGCAGAAAAAAATATATTCAGTTTGCAACCTGATGGAGGTCAGTATAGATGGACTAATAGAACAAGTCCCACACACTGCTAGAAGCCCAAATATTTTTTCAGAGGTACTGTAGATGCAGATAAAAATTAGTTTTAATTTGCAACCTGATGGAGGTCAGTATAGATGGACTAATATAGAAAGTCCGACACACTACTAGAAGGCCAAATATTTTTTCAGAGGTAGATGCAGAAAAAAATATATTCAGTTTGCAACCTGATGGAGGTCAGTATAGATGCACTAATACAACAAGTCCCGCACACAGCTAGAAGCCCAAATATTTTTTCAGAGGTACTGTAGATGCAGATAAAAATTATTTTTAATTTGCAACCTGATGGAGGTCAGTATAGATGGACTAATAGAGAAAGTCCGACACACTACTAGAAGGCCAAATATTTTTTCAGAGGTAGATGCAGAAAAAAATATATTCAGTTTGCAACCTGATGGAGGTCAGTATAGATGGACTAATACAACAAGTCCCACACACAGCTAGAAGCCCAAATATTTTTTCAGAGGTACTGTAGATGCAGATAAAAATTAGTTTTAATTTGCAACCTGATGGAGGTCAGTATAGATGGACTAATAGAGAAAGTCCGACACACTACTAGAAGGCCAAATATTTTTTCAGAGCTAGATGCAGAAAAAAATTATATTCAGTTTGCAACCTGATGGAGGTCAGTATAGATGGATTAATAGAACAAGACCCACACACAGCTAGAAGCCCAATATTTTTTCAGAGGTAGATGCAGAAAAAAATATATTCAGTTTGCAACCTGATGGAGGTCAGTATAGATGGACTAATAGAACAAGTCCCACACACTGCTAGAAGCCCAAATATTTTTTCAGAGGTACTGTAGATGCAGATAAAAATTAGTTTTAATTTGCAACCTGATGGAGGTCAGTATAGATGGACTAATAGAATGATGCTATGCCCAAAAGATTTTACTTCACTAGGTGCAGTAAAAAAATTGGTATTCTATACACAGGTGGTATATCTTGCAACACAGATAGGCTACTCCACTGACTAACACACTCTGCAATAGGCCAAAAAGGATTAGCTTTGCTAGATTCAGCCAAATGCTGTGAAAAAAACTTGCACAGCACTGGCACAGACCTGCCTGGCAAAAACTGATAGGAACTCATGTAACCTAGTCCTGAAAAGGACTCCAATTACAATTAGTCTTTACTCCCACAACCTATCTATTTAAGAACACAGACCTCCCTGATAAAAGTCGTAGGAAATGCTGTAACCTAGTCCTTAAAAGGACTGCAATCACAACTATTCCCTACTCCCAAGCTATCTGTATATTTGTGCGAAAATTGGCTTGAAATTAACAAGGTATAGCGCACACAGCAACAGCGGTGCCGTCTAACACGCAGCTGCAGCAGTGAGAAAATGGTGGCGACGGGGAAAATGGCTTGGTCTTATAGGGCAAGGACATGTGACATACACTGCCAATGACACATGCCCTTGCTTGTGTGAAAAAAAGCACTTCGCTCCGTGTGTGCGCTGCTGATAGGCTGACAGATTGCACCTCCCCACTGTAAATGCGGGAAAGAGAAAAAAAAATGGAGATCTTCATTGTTCCTGCAGAGATCCATCCCCTGCCCCTCCCCCCACCCCGCTGTACACTCAAACTGCGTATTAACATTAATTTTCATCATTACTGAGAAAAAGTCCAGTTATGATTTTGGTGCACGAACAGTTATCGAACATAACCTCGAACAGCCGAATTTTTCTCAAATTGTTCGTGTTCGCCGAACGGCTCGAACACCGCCCAAAACAGCTCGAATTTGAGATTGGCGAACAGTTCGAGTAGAACAACGCTCATCTCTAAACACGAGTTGGGTCATCCTTATCGATCTGAATAAATGCCCAGGCTATGCAAGGCTTAGAGCCCATGTGACCTGAAGAGCCACTACAACTTGTGGTCAGAGGCAGAGTTGTGTTTGAGGATGCAGTTGTTGACGTGCTTCCAGTACTCCGTCTCTGTTCAGGAAGGCACAACCTAACCTCGTCGTCAATAGCATCTGTGATGCCCCGCTGCGCTTGGTATCACAGATCTTACAAGAGTGCATTGATGGAATCCTCCACAAGAGGCCCCCATAAACATTCACACATCTCCACCTTCCACCTCAGACCAGCAGAGGGAGCCCGTTAGGGATATAAATAGGGAAGGTGGAGCTAGGCAGTTCAGTTCCTCTGAAGAGTTCCTGCAGTAGAGAAGCCTAAGAGAGGTCAGTCTGCAGTGGAGCTCAGTCTAGTCTAGAGAACGCAGTTAATAGTTCAGCAGTGGAGCACGAGGCTCCTGCTTGCTAGATTCAGGGAGCCCAGATAGAGCTTAAGGTGTGCCGGTGCCGTAAGATCAGTGAAGCGCGGCAAGCTGCCGTTAGTGTGTATAGCCTAGTGAGGGCCCGAGTAGGCCGAAGGCGAGTGGCGAGTTAGTACATAAGGGGCAGAGGAGCTTAACCAGCTCACCCCGAAGCATTTACCGGACATAGGATCCGAGCTTACCGGTATCTCTATGACCCAGTAAGGCATAATCGGAATCCCTGGAGAACTACAAGTCCCAGGATCGCTAAGGTGCTGATATGTAACACAGCCAGGAGACGCTTAGGCCCCGCATACTGGGAGCGTGAACTCCAAGAGAAGGCCCTACCACAAGGTCAGCCAGCGCAGGACAGAGACAAAGTTAGGCCTAGCTCCAGGCAGGTCAGAAACTTACTACGCAGAGGCAAGAAACAGGAGGCCCTACACCCGCTCATTGGGGAGGATCCTGATATGCACCCTTCACCCTACAGTGCTCCGGGATGTGCCTGAATTTCCACCAGTAAAAGGTACTGAAGTGACTACCGTGTCCGTTCCCGTTCTTGCTCTGACCCAGCTGGGTCTCGCCTGTCCTGCATTCCCCCTGCATACGCTGCCCTGAGACCTAGCTCCACCTGTGGGGAGCTATACCATCGAGCTGCCTTATCACCGGCCTCAGTGGACTGCTGCAGCGCTGGTGCTTGTCACCAGATACCACAGGTGGCGTCATGAACTCTTATAAAATTAACAATTATCCACCCTTTTAAAGAGAGACCCCAGGGTACGGGCCAGGGAGCCGACCACCGCGACATCCCCAAGGCCAGGCAAATGCCCGGGTACCGAGTCATCCCCATCCCCAGGGATAGTCACATCCTCCTCCACCTCCTCTGCTGACCTCATCGACTGTCTGACTGTGGGTTGACAGTAAGTGGGATCTCCAACCTCGTCATCATCACCCTGTGTGTTATCACACCCGTCGCCCTCAGAGCCAACCTCTTCCTGCCCTGACCGAAAAGTCAAGTTGTCGCTCCAATCAGGTATTTGAGTCTCATCATTGTCTCCACCAACAGGAGTTACAGTTTGGGAACAAGGGTCCACATTATGCTCAGAACCTTCTTCATCTGGTCCTGGATCCAACTTATAAAGATTCTGGGCATCGGATCAGATCATTTCCTCATCTGGATTAACAGAAGCTCTGGAGCAGACCTCCGTTTCCCAGGCTATAGTATGAGTAAACAGCTGGGCAGACTCAGCCATCTGTGTTACCCCATACTCAGACGGGCAGCTGGAGACTTGGGAGCTGTGAGGAAGCAAGTGCGATTGGGGTGACACCTCTGAGGACTGGAGTATTTGTGATGTTGAAATTGAGGTGATGGAGAGCCCACTTGAAGGAGCACTTGATATCCGTTGAAGCACCTGCTGTTTTTGTGCCTCATCTAGAATTTGTAGCGATGGGCGTGTCCGTAAGAATGGGATCGTATCACATTGTCCACGAAAAGAAGTCGACATCTTAGTTTGGCTGGAAGATGGTCTTTCTTCTGCAGATGTTACTCCCCCCCCCCACCGTGGGGGGCCTCGACCCACCAGCGGACAGGCACCAGTATTGGGATAGGGGGGCTGGCCGTCAGGGTCCACCGCGGCTCTGGCACAAACCCGGCGACACAGAGGTGGCACAGGCAGGAAAGGACTGGCCGTGTCGGCTTCTCACTTTTTGGATTTTAGAAGGGCATGACATGCCTATATCTGTGTCTCCCCCTCCTTTTACTCCTCCACCTCTTTTCTTTTCACATGACTATATGTACTTGTCACTTTTCCATGTGTTAGCTGTGTCTTCTGAGCAGTTTGTCAGCTTTTGGACACCTTTGAAGGTGTTTTCTATGTGTTTCTATGTGTTTTTGTTTGCCTGCCATTGGTTTTAACGGTGTTCGAAGGTGTTCGACGAACAGTTCGACGAACAGTTCGGCGAACACACGGGTGTTCGACGAACCGAACCGAACTCGAACACTACGGGGGTGGCTCAACACTAATTATAACCATTAGCTGGTTATTAGAAACTGAAATCAAACAGTTTTTAACTCAAAACTTTATTCTAGGTGATGTTACATTTGCACATAGGACCCCTTGCTCGAAAGGAGCTTCTGAACTCTCTCGTCCATTGAATTTGTCAGGTTTTGGATGGTTTCTGATTCAATTGTTTTGCATGAGGACAGAATACCCTCCCAGAGCTGTTGCTTAGATGTGAACTGCCTCCCGCCATCATAGACACTCCTTTTGATAATGCTCCAGAGGTTCTCAATGGGTTTAGGTCAGGGGAGCATGGGGGTCACACCATAAGTTTGTCCCCTTTTATGCCCATATCAGCCAGAGATGCAGATGTGCTATGTGCAGCATGAGACGGTGCATTATCATGCATGAAAATGATCTTGCTGCGGAATACACGGTTCTTCTTCTTGAACCATGGCAGGAAATGCTGTTTGAGAAACTCCACATACATTATGGAGTTCATCTTTACCCCTTCAGGGATCCTAAAGGGGCCGACAATCTCTCTCCCCATGATTCCAGCCCAAAACATTACTCCACCTCCTCCTTGTTGGCACCGTAGCCGTGTTTGCATGGCGTGTCCATCAACCAGCCATCCTCCACTCCATCCATCTGGACCATCGAGCGTTGCACGGCACTCATCGGTGAACAAAACATTTTTGAAGCCAGTCTTCATGTATTGTTTGGCCCACTGGAGCCGTTTCTGCTTGTGTACAATGGATAGAGGAGGTCGACAGGATGGCTTACGCACAGCTGCAAACCTCTGAAGGACCCTGCATCTTGTTGATCGGGGGACGTTGGAGGCACAAGCAGCTTCAAAAACTTGTCTGCTGCTATGACAAGGCTTTTTTGCCGCTGCTCTTTTAACCTGATGTAATTGCCTGTAGGAAAGAGTCCTCAATTTTCCCTTATCAGCACGCACACATGTGTACTGTGAATCAGCTACATACTTCTTGATTGTGCGATGATCAGGATGAAGTGTCTTAGCAATGTTGATTGTGGAGTGTTTAGGTCAAGGCATGACTACAATTTGTTGCTTCTCAGCAGCCGACACACCCTTTTTCTTTCCCATTTTGGCAGAAAATGTAGGCTGCTTAATAATGTGGGACAGCCTTCTTAAGTAGTCTTGCCTTTCATTGGACACACCTGCCAAACTAATTAGCACAGGTGTCTGCAATTGCTTACAGTGATATAAAGAGCCATGACACACATCACCATCAATGAGTTTAACTGACAAACAGAAAAATTCTTACCTTATCACTCCTAAACACTTTTTGCATAATAATTTGGAACACAGAGTACATGTGCTTTTCCACAAAACACCAGGGGTTCACGTAGTGAATCTTACAGTTCTAACTTGCCAACCGTGGTCTGTATGGAGTTGTTCAATAAAGGGCCCAAAATTAAGATAACATAGACGGGAGAGGTCTCTATGAATATGAATTCCTAAGTATTTGATATCCTGAGAGGGCCAGGCAAAGGGAAAGTTGGACTGTATGGAATCCTGTATGAATTTGGGGAGGGAGACATCGAGGGCCTCAGACTTCGCTGCATTGATTTTAAAATTTGACCATGTAACAAAGTGATCTATTTCAGCCATAACAGCAGGGATGGATATATGTGATTGAGTGATATATACTAGGACATCATCAGCAAATGCAGAGCACTTGTACTCGATGCCTCCCACCTCAATCCACCTAATATTGGGGTTATGGCGAATTGATGAGAGCAGGTGCTCCATCACTAGGATGTATAAGAGAGGGGACAGAGGACATCCCTGCCTTGTCCCATTGGTGATTATGAAAGGTGATGAAAATGTTCCATTTATCTTCAGCCTAGGTGACGTATTGCGATACAGGGCCGTGATTTTGGCTATAAAAGGGTCCCCTAGACCCCTACCCCAAGCTTTTTAAGAGAATAATATATGGTGTGCCAGGAGACTCTATGGAATGCATTCTCAGCATCCAACGAGAGTATCTAATTACAAATTCTTAACTGCATATAGCCCAGGAAATACTTTGTGCCTAGTAGCAGTGTCTGCTAGTCAGCGGATTATCCCAGCTGTTAAGCAAGCTACTCCATCTGTAGTTTGGACACTTAATTTTTTCAAAGGAAATGGTTCTGGCCCCTGGGACACTCAGTGAAGAGCATCGGGGAGGCACCCCAAGGCACAGGGGCTGGGACTGTCGGTAGGATGTCTTGCGGTGGACCGCCAAGCTCGATCCTTATAAAAGCTTTTTAACTGCAGCAGCTTTAATGGACGCTACTGAAGCTGGAAATACCGTGGCAGCTGGCATGAGACTTGCCCTCCAATAGATCCTTGTAAAAGGATTTAAAGTGAACTCATTCAAATTAGAAAGACAATTTAAATTAAAAAGATTAGACCTGCCTCCACCGCAGGGGGGCTTGCTCGACCCACCAGCGGACAGGCACCAGTATTGGGAGAGGGGCTCTGGCACAAGCCCTGCCACACGGAGGTCGCACGGGCAGGAACGGACTGGCCGTGTCGGCTTCGCACTTTTTTGGTTTTAGAGGGGCATGACATGCATATATCTGTGTCTCCCCCTCCTTTTACTCCTCAACCTCTTTTCTTTTCGCATGACTATATGTACTTGTCACTTTTCCATGTGTTAGTTGTGTCTTCTGAGCAGTTTGTCAGCTTTTGGACACCTTTGAAGTGTTTTCTATGTGTTTTCTATGTGTTTCTATGTGTTTTTGTTTGCCTGCCATTGGTTTTAACGGTGTTCGAAGGTGTTCGACAAACAGTTCGACGAACAGTTCGGCGAACATACGGGTGTTCGACGAACCGAACCGAACTCGAACACTACGGGGGTGGCTAAACACTAGTCCATACTTCTAATTTATTTTAAAAATTTGAGGTTTAAAGTGGAGTTCTTCCTTAAGTTAAGCATTGGTTATTCTAATGTCATACCTCCCTACTTTGAAAGTTAGGAAAGACGAAAACATACTGCAGTGTTTGTACTGTGCGGTAGCAATTTTTATTTTACACTAAGCCACTTCCCTTCCTTTCACAGTCCTTCATCTGTTTGCACATTGAAATATTCTTCCTAGTAAAGCCCATTAGTGTTCCCACACAGTACTGTACTGCTTTCATGGTCCCCTTTCTGCCCCTGACACAAAATATGATGCCCTCATACTGGTCATCACACACAGTTTGATGTACTGACAGGACATTCACTCCTACTGAGTATGTCAACAATTTCCCCACTCCACAGTATGATTCCCTTTCACATCCCCCACATATTATGATGCCCCAACAGTCCCCCACACAGTATGATTCCCCCACATCCTCTCCATACTGTATTATGCTTTAAAACACAGTATGATGCAATTACAATACCCTCCACACACAGGTTGATGCACTCCCACAGTTTTAAGGCCCCACAGACCACAACACAGTATAATTCTGACATAGTCTCCCTATACAGTATGATGCAAACATAGACCCCTTACACAGTATTATGCCCTCACAGAGTATGATGATCTCACAGTCTCCCCACACAGTATTATGTCCACATAGTATCGTAACCCACAGCCACTTCATACAGTATGATGACACCATAGTCCCCAGCATTCAGTATTATGACCTCATAGCACTCCCAAATTGTATGATGCCACCACATTCTCCCTTACATGGTTTGATGCGCTCAAAACCCAACATTGAGTATGAATCCTCTATAGTTTTTACACAGTATGATGACCTCACAGCATGATGACCTTACAGTTCCCACAACACCCCCACACAGTATAATCCCACAACAGAGTGTGAGGTCCTCAGTCCCCACCTCACACTCTGATGCCCCCAAAGCCCCCAAAAAAGAAAGATTTTGTTACACTCCCACACAGTGTGTTGTCCCTACAGCTTCAGCTCACACACACGTTGTGATGCACTTATAAAATGATCTCATGTTCAGATACAGCAGCTCTAGCAATGAGCCACAGCCTACAATGATAAACATAGGAGAACTTGGTAATTTTAAACTGTATTGCAGGCAGTGATCCCAGAAGCAGATTGTTCAGGTGCATAGAGTTGCATTGTACACAACAGTGTATCTCTATGACCCTAATTCTAGAAATAAAGAAAACGTCAGATTTTTTTGTTCTTATATAATTACTAAAAATAATAAAAAACAAAAATAAAAATGTCATTTTTTCTTTTTTTGTGAGTCTCCCTGGGACTTGAACCCACAACCTACAACATTACAGGCAGAAACTAAAGCTATTAAGCCACAGGCTCTGCTAACATCACTGGAAAAATTTTCTATATTTGATCTGTATTACAGCCACTAACTCCACAGACAAATTATACTCATACATAGAGACACATTGTATATAACGGCGTATTTCTATGTTCCTGTATTCTAGAGGGAGAATAAAAGAGTTTTTTTATTTCTTCCCAAAAAATGACAATAATATAATGAAAAACAATTACAATTTTCATGAAATGTTTAAAAAAAATAATAAACATCACAAATCAGCAAATAACACAGACATATTTGATGTCCCTGTAATAGTAACGACCAGCACAACACATTAATCAGATTATTTATGTAGATTGGTAAATGGCATCATTGATAATTTTTCTCTATTAAACCCATACAAAGTAATAAAAATGTAACACTGAAGCCATGTTCACACTTAACTTAAATGCTGTATTTTTTCTATTGCGTTTTTTTTTGCAGGTTTTCTGCAGGTGTCTGCACTGCGTGATGCAATAACAATCTTCTCTGATTATTGTGTTTGCTACTTTTCTTTCATGCGTTACTGGATGCATTTTTGGTGCAGATGTGAATCCGTGTTTTTGTTTCCTTTTTTACTAGTACAGAAAAGCTTTGATTCTGTGCTTAAAAGTGCAATGGCATTTATTTTCCTTTGCATTTTTTCCAGGCTTCACATAGAAGGCTATAGAGAAAAAAAACACCAAACTGCAGAGTGCAGAGTCTTTGGACACACTGAGGGCGGATTTCTCCTGAAATCATATTCACGTTAATTGGACATTTAGACCATTTAGACCATGTTCACATGTGGCGTAAATGCTGTGTATTTTCTGCTGCTTTTTTTGCACAAAAATTCTGCTGTTTTTACCTGTCCAAGCAAAGTGGATGTGATATCACGAGACCTGTTCCCACTGCGTCTAAAGACGGTGCTGAAGTATGCAGTTTTTTTTTATAGGCTTCTATGTGCAGCCTTTAAAAACACATGTAAAAAACTGCAGTTACTTTTTTTAAGTGTAGAATCAAAGCTTTTCTCTACTATAAAAACATATTAGAAATGCCGCTTCACATTTTGCACCAAAGATGCATCAAATAAGGCGGAAAAGGCATAAAAATGCAGCAATAATGCAATAACTAGAGAAGATCATTATTGTGTAGGTTGGCGTGGACACCTGCAGAAAACAAAAAACATATGATTTACACTATGTGTGAACAAGGCCTTACAGACGCCAGAAGCCAGATGTCATATAGTGAACCTACATAAAGATGAGAAAGTTCTGGCTGCTACGACTGTGAAGGAAGGAACGTACAGATGACATCACGCCAGCTCTGGATAATCAAAAGCCATGCCGGGGACAGTAATAAATTTGTGTCCTGTTCAGCCTCCCAGTACCATTGACCTGGATGCTGGACCGGAGTCCTATGAATCGATCCGCTCATCTCTATTCCCAACCATCCCGGATACAGTGGGACAGTTCCAGATTTGGGTCTACACCCTGCAGTCATGGGCATCTGCTGAATGTTCCACACAACCACAGAAATAGTAAATGGGTGTGGATTGGGGTGTGGCTAGGGGCATAGCCAAAATTTGCCCCTTCTTTGGAATCTTTCATTTCTTCAGTCTTGTTCCCTTCTCAGTAACAGGGCTTCTCTGCCATTCAGCTAGCTTTGGTCACACATTTACTTTCTGCTAGCAGCTCATTTATATCAACTCTTTCTGACCTCTGCTACACAGAGAAATATAGTAAATGGTTAACATAGAGGAAATGGTTAACATAGCTAAATATTGTAGGTAAACGGTAAAATCGGTAAGAGGCTGGTAAGACTTACAGGCGTACATACTGTGAAAAGAGCTTTAGGTTAATCATTCCCCTTCTCTGTTTGTCACTCTGGAGAGTTTTTTATGTGTGTAATTGTACCCAATAGTAATAATATCATTCTGATGTCCTTATTTTAATAGTACAGTCGTATTTATAGAGTACCTAGCTGTCATTTTCTTCAGAATTTTCAGTTTTTTAGTGTGGTTTAGTTTGACATGTTTACAAATGTAAAATATGCTTGCAGGCAAACTATAGCAGTTTAGAATACTAGAATTGAACATTATAGATTTTTTTTTATTTGTATAACAATTTAGGTTTTAGTGAGCATACTCCAACAAATAGTGCTTAGCTATATAATCATACATTTTTGTGCCCGTTTTGAAAGTTGTTGGAAAAATAACAATGCCTTTACTGTGTGTACCCCACCATAAATCTTCATTGGAAGAAAAATGTCTGATTAATGTAGCACAGACTGTATCATGGAGCCAAGAAGAACGTTAATTTGTATTATGTCTCCATTAACACAGTCACCAAGGAAGCAGAGTTTCTAGCTGACACAAACCCTAAAGTCTTAAAGTTAAATGTAATATCAAACTATTCAAACATTTTCACGTGTAGGAATATCTTCAGATGTTTTTCTTAATCCATTCAATATTTATGCATGTATGCTTATTATATAGATGTAGATATTACTTATAGGTGGAAATATTATTTTAAGTAATAATTCAATTATCAATAACATTACACCATTAACCTTCTTAATATGTTTTTAGCTCTTGATGTAGGAACTTGCGCATAAAAATATTAAATTATTGTTTATCTTTGATTCGCTTCATTTCTCAGCTCGTTTTTCTTTTTAAAATTATTATAGAAAAAAGGGAATGCCAGAATCGTGGTGGTTTATTAAGAACACCTGTGCTTTATGAGGAAATAACGGCAGGACTCTGAAGGATCCATTCGTTTTAGTGACAGTGTTATTGATCGTCTATTGCAATGTATATTTCATCAGGCCTGAAAGCCGTAGCACCTTGTAATTGCTTTAGGTAAATGAGATTCTTTTCTCATGCATCTGCAAGAGCTTATCTGCCTTGATATTACTATTACAGCGGCTGCTTAGAAAGCATCCTCCAATGAGTGTAGATTTTCATTCAGCGACTTTGTACCAATTACATCTTTAATGTCAGCAAAAAAAAGAAAAGGTTCAAAAGCCTAAAGAAAGTCTTTTAGCAGATTTTTTCTTATTAAACAATTAATAGTTCAGGTACCCCATTCAAAAACAGGTAGAGATTCACCATTTGTATTGCAGATTAATGAACTATTGCATGAGAAAACATATTTTTAATTTGTTTGCAAATTATGTTTTGTGTCCCGTGGGTGTTCCAAAACTAAGCAATGCTTTAGCTTTTGCCACAAGACCCCTGATGGAGCATTTGTGAAACACATGTCATGTGTGTTTGGTGGGTTTTTATGGCACTTCATCGTGATCTGCTTATCAAGTGTTCTTAATTTTTCAGTTCTAATTATATTAATGGCTTTTCTGTATACTATATGAACATAAGCTTACTATGCCACCAGTCATTTTTTCATGGGAGTTTCTCTGCTTGTTCACCCACCTATACATGTTTTTTGTCTATTGTATTGGATACATATATTTACATGTCTTTTTACATTCATTTTTAATAAAAGCTATATTTTATTCATTATCATTATTACATTTTTGGTCCCACATTTTATTCATTATTGATTTTTGTTTCATGTCAGTGCTCTCGGATTTTTACATTACCCTAGGTTGTGGTTATTGGTATTTTTTGTCCCAAAAGCTTTACCAACTCTTCCCTCTTTCTCTTGATTGGTGTACTGAACTTTGGCTGGACAGCACTGCCACTGGCAATCAAGAGAATCATTCATTTTGTTTAGCATATATATAATAAAGAGCTATTGAAAAGCTAAAGAAATATATTAAAAATGTCATTTATAAACTAAATGTATACAAAAAAAATCTATAGGTGAACAAGTGCTGAGAGATGAGAAAAATACAGATCCTCCTAGCCTAGATAATCATCATTAGTTACATACAGGTGTGCTCAAAAGTTTACATACCCCGGCAGAATCTTTCCTTTTTTGGCCTTTTTTCAGATAATATGAATGATAGCAAAAAAAACTTTTTCTCCACTCATGGTTATTGGTTGGGTGAAGCCATTTATTGTCAAACTACTGTGTTTTCTCTTTTTTAAATCTTAATGACAACCAAAAACATCAAAATGACCCTAATCAATAGTGCACATACCCTAGTGATTTTGACCTGATAACATGCACAGAATTTTACACAAATGGGTTTCAATGGCTACTAAAGGTAACATCCTCACCTGTGACCTATTTCCTTGTAATCAGTGTGTGTGCATAAAAGCTGAGTGAGTTTCTGGGATCCAAACAGACTCTTGCATCTTTCATCCAGCCACTGACATTTCTGAATTGTGATTCATGGGGAAAGCAAAAGAATTGTCAACGGATCTATGGGAAAAGGTAGTTGAACTGCATAACACAGGAAAGGGATACAAAAAAATATCCAAGGAATTGATAATGCCAGTCAGCAGCATTCAAACTGTGATTAACAAATGGAAAATCAGGGCCTCTGCAAAGAAAAACCCACAAATAACATCAGCTGAAATTCAGGACTCTCTGAAAACTAGCGGTGTGGCTGTTTCAATATGCACAATAAGGAGGCACTTGAAGAAAAATGGGCTGCATGGTCGAGTAACCAGAAGAAACCCATTACTGCGCAAATGCCACGAAGTATCTCACTTACAATTAGAGATGAGCGTTGTTCTACTCGAACTGTTCGCCAATCTCAAATTCGAGCTGTTTTGGGCGGTGTTCGAGCCGTTCGGCGAACACGAACAATTTGAGAAAAATTCGGCTGTTCGAGGTTATGTTCGATAACTGTTCGTGCACCAAAATCATAACTGGATTTTTTCTCAGTAATGATGAAAATTAATGTTAATACGCAGTTTGAGTGTACAGCGGGGTGGGGGGAGGGGCAGGGGATGGATCTCTGCAGGAACAATGAAGATCTCCATTTTTTTTTCTCTTTCCTGCATTTACAGTGGGGAGGTGCAATCTGTCAGCCTATCAGCAGCGCACACACGGAGCGAAGTGCTTTTTTTCACACAAGCAAGGGCATGTGTCATTGGCAGTGTATGTCACATGTCCTTGCCCTATAAGACCAAGCCATTTTCCCCGTCGCCACCATTTTCTCACTGCTGCAGCTGCGTGTTAGACGGCACCGCTGTTGCTGTGTGCGCTATACCTTGTTAATTTCAAGCCAATTTTCGCACAAATATACAGATAGCTTGGGAGTAGGGAATAGTTGTGATTGCAGTCCTTTTAAGGACTAGGTTACAGCATTTCCTACGACTTTTATCAGGCAGGTCTGTGCTCTTAAATAGATAGGTTGTGGGAGTAAAGACTAATTGTAATTGGAGTCCTTTTCAGGACTAGGTTACATCAGTTCCTATCAGTTTTTGCCAGGCAGGTCTGTGCCAGTGCTGTGCAAGTTTTTTTCACAGCATTTGGCTGAATCTAGCAAAGCTAATCCTTTTTGGCCTATTGCAGAGTGTGTTAGTCAGTGGAGTAGCCTATCTGTGTTGCAAGATATACCACCTGTGTATAGAATACCAATTTTTTTACTGCACCTAGTGAAGTAAAATCTTTTGGGCATAGCATCATTCTATTAGTCCATCTATACTGACCTCCATCAGGTTGCAAACTGAATCTAATTTTTTTCTGCATCTAGCTCTGAAAAAATATTTGGCCTTCTAGCAGTGTGTGGGACTTGTTCTATTAGTCCACCTATACTGACCTCCATCAGGTTGCAAACTGAATATATTTTTTTTCTGCATCTACCTCTGAAAAAATATTGGGCTTCTAGCTGTGTGTGGGACTTGTTGTATTAGTCCATCTATACTGACCTCCATCAGGTTGCAAACTGAATATATTTTTTTCTGCATCTACCTCTGAAAAAATATTGGGCTTCTAGCTGTGTGTGGGTCTTGTTCTATTAATGCATCTATACAGACCTCCATCAGGTTGCAAACTGAATATAATTTTTTTCTGCATCTAGCTCTGAAAAAATATTTGGCCTTCTAGTAGTGTGTGGGACTTTCTCTGTTAGTCCATCTATACTGACCTCCATCAGGTTGCAAACTGAATATATTTTTTTCTGCATCTACCTCTGAAAAAATATTGGGCTTCTAGCTGTGTGTGGGTCTTGTTCTATTAATCCATCTATACTGACCTCCATCAGGTTGCAAACTGAATATAATTTTTTTCTGCATCTAGCTCTGAAAAAATATTTGGCCTTCTAGTAGTGTGTCGGACTTTCTCTATTAGTCCATCTATACTGACCTCCATCAGGTTGCAAATTAAAAATAATTTTTATCTGCATCTACAGTACCTCTGAAAAAATATTTGGGCTTCTATCTGTGTGTGGGACTTGTTGTATTAGTCCATCTATACTGACCTCCATCAGGTTGCAAACTGAATATATTTTTTTCTGCATCTACCTCTGAAAAAATATTGGGCTTCTAGCTGTGTGTGGGACTTGTTGTATTAGTCCATCTATACAGACCTCCATCAGGTTGCAAACTGAATATATTTTTTTCTGCATCTACCTCTGAAAAAATATTGGGCTTCTAGCTGCGTGTGGGACTTGTTGTATTAGTCCACCTATACAGACCTCCATCAGGTTGCAAACTGAATATATTTTTTTCTGCATCTACCTCTGAAAAAATATTGGGCTTCTAGCTGTGTGTGGAACTTGTTGTATTAGTCCATCTATACTGACCTCCATCAGGTTGCAAACTGAATATATTTTTTTCTGCATCTACCTCTGAAAAAATATTGGGCTTCTAGCTGTGTGTGGGACTTGTTCTATTAATTCATCTATACAGACCTCCATCAGGTTGCAAACTGAATATATTTTTTTCTGCATCTACCTCTGAAAAAATATTGGGCTTCTAGCTGTGTGTGGGACTTGTTGTATTAGTCCATCTATACTGACCTCCATCAGGTTGCAAACTGAATATATTATTTTCTGCATCTACCTCTGAAAAAATATTGGGCTTCTAGCTGTGTGTGGGACTTGTTCTATTAATCCATCTATACAGACCTCCATCAGGTTGCAAACTGAATATATTTTTTTCTGCATCTACCTCTGAAAAAATATTGGGCTTCTAGCTGTGTGTGGGACTTGTTGTATTAGTCCATCTATACTGACCTCCATCAGGTTGCAAACTGAATATATTTTTTTCTGCATCTACCTCTGAAAAAATATTGGGCTTCTAGCTGTGTGTGGGACTTGTTCTATTAATCCATCTATACAGACCTCCATCAGGTTGCAAACTGAATATATTTTTTTCTGCATCTACCTCTGAAAAAATATTGGGCTTCTAGCTGTGTGTGGGACTTGTTGTATTAGTCCATCTATACTGACCTCCATCAGGTTGCAAACTGAATATATTTTTTTCTGCATCTACCTCAGAAAAAATATTGGGCTTCTAGCTGTGTGTGGGACTTGTTGTATTAGTCCATCTATACAGACCTCCATCAGGTTGCAAACTGAATATATTTTTTTCTGCATCTACCTCTGAAAAAATATTGGGCTTCTAGCTGCGTGTGGGACTTGTTGTATTAGTCCATCTATACAGACCTCCATCAGGTTGCAAACTGAATATATTTTTTTCTGCATCTACCTCTGAAAAATATTGGGCTTCTAGCTGTGTGTGGGACTTGTTGTATTAGTCCATCTATACTGACCTCCATCAGGTTGCAAACTGAATATATTTTTTTCTGCATCTACCTCTGAAAAAATATTGGGCTTCTAGCTGTGTGTGGGACTTGTTCTATTAATCCATCTATACAGACCTCCATCAGGTTGCAAACTGAATATATTTTTTTCTGCATCTACCTCTGAAAAAATATTGGGCTTCTAGCTGTGTGTGGGACTTGTTGCATTAGTCCATCTATACTGACCTCCATCAGGTTGCAAACTGAATATATTATTTTCTGCATCTACCTCTGAAAAAATATTGGGCTTCTAGCTGTGTGTGGGACTTGTTCTATTAATCCATCTATACAGACCTCCATCAGGTTGCAAACTGAATATATTTTTTTCTGCATCTACCTCTGAAAAAATATTTGGCCTTCTAGCAGTGTGTGGGACTCTCTCTATTAGTCCATCTATACTGACCTCCATCAGGTTGCAAATTAAAAATAATTTTTATCTGCTTCTAGCTCTGAAAAAATATTTGGCCTTCTAGCAGTGTGTGGGACTTTCTCTATTAGTCCATCTATACTGACCTCCATCAGGTTGCAAATTGAATATAATTTTTTTCTGCATCTAACCCAGCCAATAGTTTTGGCCTAATACCACAGTTTGGCCACTCCGCTCTGCTCGGTTCCCATCCATTGTTTTTTTGTGCAAACAACTCCAGAGTTGTTAATTAGTTAACCACCAAAATGAGTGGAAAAGGCCTGCTGCTGGTGGAAAGGGGAATAGGCATGTTGGGAAGGGGAAAAAAGGTTGTGTCCGTGGGGTAGGTGTTAAAGCAACAGTAACATCTGCAGAAGAAAGACCATCTTCCAGCCAAACTAAAATGTCTACTTCTTTTAGCGGACAATGTGATAAGATCCCTTTCTTACGGCCACGCCAATCACTACAAATTCCAGATGAGGCACAAAAACAGCAGGTGCTTCAACGGATATCAAGTGCTCCTTTAAGTGGGCTCTCCTCCACATCAACTTCAACATCACAAATACTCCAGTCCTCAAAGGTGTCACCCCAATCGCACTTGCTTCCTCACAGCTCCCAAATCTCCAGCTGCCCGTCTGAGTATGAGGTAGAACAGATGGTTGAGTCTGCAGAGCTGTTTACTCATACTATAGCCTGGGAATCAGAGGTCGACTCCAGCACTTCTGTGAATCCAGATGAGGAAATGATCTGCACTGATGCCTAGAATCTTTATGAGTCGGATCCAGGACCAGACGCAGAAGGTTCTGACCATAATGTAGACCCTCATTCCCAAACTGTAACTCCTGTTGGTGGAGACAATGAGGAAGATGATGATAAGACTCAAATACCTGATTGGAGCGACAACTTTAGTTTTTTGTCAGGGCAGGAACAGGTTGGCTCTGAGGACGATGGGTGTGATAACGCACAGGGTGATGATGATGAGGTTGGAGATCCCACTTACTGTCAACCCACAGTCAGCCAAGAGATGAGGTCAGCAGAGGAGGTGGAGGAAGATGCTAGTGACGACGAGGTCAGGTTGCGCCTTCCTGGACAGAGACGTAGTACTGGAAGCACGTCAACAACTGCATCCTCAAACACAACTCTGCCTCTCACCACAAGTCGTGGTGGCTCTTCAGGTCGCATGGGTGCTAAGCCTTGCATAGCCTGGGCATTTTTTCAGATCGATAAAGATGACCCAACTCGTGTTATCTGTAACATTTGTCAGCAAAAGCTAAGTAGAGGCCAAAAAATACATAGTTTGAGTACTTCATGCATGAACCGGCACATGGACATGAAGCATAAGTTGCAGTGGGAAGCTCAGTGTGCTACAATGCGGCCTAGCCGGCCGGGCCAACCACCGTCTGCCATATCTTGTGCATCCGCGGCCTCTTCATCCTCTGTGACTGGGGGGACAGCAGTCACACCTGTTTTGGGGCGCAGACCTGCCACCTCTTTACCCGCAACAGCCAGCGTGATTGGCAGGTCATCATTTTCTTTGGAGGTGGTAACACCAGCTGGTGTTGAGCGCTGTCCGACATCGATTGCACCACCTTTGGATCAAGGCAACCTAAGATGTCCGCCTGCATCTTCCTCACAGACCGGCAGTTTGCTGGGGACACCCTTATCAACCCCGTCTAAGCACAATAGCCAGCCCTCGGTCCCTCAGATGTGGACAAGTAAAAGACCATTTCCTCCTAGCCATGAGAAAGCTAAGAGGTTGAATTTCACCATCTGCAAGCTCTTGGCTACAGAAATGCTGCCTTTCCGCCTGGTGGACACAGAGGATTTTCGAGACCTTATGTCCGTCGCAGTGCCCCAGTACCAGATGCCCAGTCGGCACTACTTCTCAAAGAAAGGTGTGCCTGCGCTCCACCAGCATGTCGCACACAACATCACCGCTTCTTTGAGAAACTCTGTGTGTGACAGGGTGCATTTCACCACAGACACTTGGACGAGTAGGCACGGACAGGGGCGTTACATGTCGCTGACTGGGCACTGGGTAACTATGGTGACAGCAGGACAAGGGGCTGCTGTCCAAGTCTTGCCGCCCCCACGAGTTGTGCGTCAATCCTCTTTATCTCAAAGTTCCTCCACTGCTTCTGCCTCCTCAACTTCCTCTCGGTCTTCCACCTGCACCCAAAGCCTGTCTGGTCATGCCACAAGCTTTCTAACTGCGCAGAAGGGATCCTGCACACCTCCTTACTATGCTGGCAGTAGGGCTCAATGTCAACAGGCGGTTTTTACATTGAAATGTCTGGGAAATGTGAGTCACACAGCTGAGGAGTTGTGGTCAGCTCTGGAGAACCAATTTCATGAATGGTTGTCTCCACTGGACCTGAAACCAGGGAAGGCCGTGTGCGACAATGCTGCAAACCTGGGTGCGGCCCTTCGCCGGGGCAATGTCACACACGTGCCTTGTATGGCTCACGTGTTGAACCTGCTTGTCCAGCAATTTTTAGCCCACTATCCCAGACTAGATGGCCTTCTGTAGAGGGCACGGTCGCTGTGTGCTCACTTCCGCCGTTCGCATCCCGCAGCTCAGCGACTTACATCTCTACAGAAGTCGTTGGGCCTGCCACTTCACCGGCTAAAATGCGATGTGCCTACCCGGTGGAATTCAACTCTGCACATGTTGCAGCGACTGTGGCAGCACTGACAAGCCCTGGTGCAATACGTTCTGATGTATAGCCTGGGCCAACGAGATCCAGAGGTGGGCAAATCACGCTGGAGGAGTGGTCTCAGATCAGGGACCTATGCACCCTTCTGCACAGTTTTGAAATGGCGAAGAAGATGTTTAGTGCTGACGATGCCATTATCAGCATGACTATTCCGGTGATTTACATGCTGGAGCACATGTTAAACAGAATTCGGAGTCAGGTGGTGGCACAAGAGGAGGTGGAGGAAGTAGAGGAGGAGGAGTTGTATGCGGAAGGGCTAACATCTGCAAGGTCCAGACGGTCGGCAGCACCAAGGCGGCAGGCATGTGAGGGTGGGTTAGATGGTTTTACCAGGGCGCATGGTAGCAGCCAAACTAGTGAGGAAGGTGCAGGAGCCCAGGAAGAAGTGGAGGACGAACTGATGGAAGACTCATCAGATGAGGGAGACCTTGATCACATTTCTGTTGTGCGAGGTTGGGGGGAGAGGACAGAGGAAGGAAGCATGATTGTTACCTCGCCACCAACACAACAGGGACTTGGTGCTCCTGGATGCTCAACACACATGAGTGCCTTCTTGCTGCACTACCTGCAACATGACCCTCGAATTGTGAGAATTAGAAATAATCCTGACTACTGGGTTGCCACACTGTTAGATCCCCGGTACAAAAGTAAATTTGCAGAAATTATTCCTGCCATAGAAAGGGATGCACGCATGCAGGAGTATCAGCAGAGACTGTTGCAGAATCTTACATGTGCTTTTCCACAAAATACCAGTGGTGCACGTAGTGAATCTCACAGTTCCAACTTGCCAACCGTGGGACCGTCAAGTGTTCAGCACTCAAACCGTAACAGAACCACAGTATCTGCTGGTAACATCAATTTTGCGGAATCATTTCACCACTTTTTTAGCCCATCCTTTGCAAGGCCACAGGAGACAAGAAGTCTGACACATAGTCAACGCCTAGAGACGATGGTACAGGAGTATCTCCAAGTAAACATTGAAGCCATGACTGTGTCACTGGACCCTTGCTCATTTTGGGCTTCCAATCTGGATAAATGGCCGGAGCTAGCCACTTACGCCTTGGAGATCTTGTCATGCCCCGCAGCCAGCGTTCTGTCTGAACGTGTGTTCAGCGCTGCTGGTGGTGTGCTGACAGATAAGCGCACGCGGCTCTCCACTGACAATGTAGACAGACTCACGTTCATAAAGATGAACAAATCATGGATCCGAAACGACTTTTCTACCCCTGTGTCATCCTGGGGAGAGTAAAAGCTTGATGATTGGTTAAAATCACCCTACCAACCGTTTTAAGCTTTCAAATTACTAATCATGTTTATCTGTATCTTGGCTGGAAAATAATTTGGGCTTTGTAGCAGTGTGCAGCACTGATCCTATTAGGCCATCTATACTAAAGCTTCACCAGATTTAAAATTAATAATAATTTTTAGCTGCATCTAGCCCGGAAAATAATTTTGGGGCTCCGAGATGCGCAAGACACATAAGTGCCTTCTTGCTGCACTACCTGCAGCATGACCCTCATATTGTCAGAATTCGAAGTAATCATGACTACTGGGTTGCCACACTCTTAGATCCCCCAAACTTTTCGATCAACCTTTTCATTTTAATAAAGACCAAAAAAATGGTCATTTTTGAAATGATAAGCATTAGCAGGTTGTTAGAAACTGAAATCAAACAGTTTTCAACTCAAAACTTTATTCTAGGTGATGTTACATTTTCACATAGGACCCCTTGTTCGAAAGGAGCTTCTGAACTCTCTCGTCCATTGAATTTGTCAGGTTTTGGATGGTTTCTGCTTCAATTGTTTTGCATGAGGACAGAATACCCTCCCAGAGCTGTTGCTTAGATGTGAACTGCCTCCCGCCATCATAGACACTCCTTTTAATGATGCTCCAAAGGTTCTGAATGGGGTAGAGGTCAGGGGGCATGGGGGTCACACCATAAGTTTGTCCCCTTTTATGCCCATATCAGCCAGAGATGCAGATGTTTTATGTGCAGCATGAGATGGTGCATTATCATGCAGAAAAATGATCTTGCTGTGAAATACACGGTTCTTCTTCTTGAACCATGGCAGGAAGTGCTGTTTGAGAAAATCCACATACATTATGGAGTTCATCTTTAGCGCCTTCAGGGATCCTAAAGGGGCCGACAATCTCTCTCCCCATGATTCCAGCCCAAAATATTACTCCACCTCCTCCTTGTTGGCGCTGTAGCCGTGTTTGCGTGGGGTGTCCATCAACCAGCCATCCTCCACTCCATCCATCTGGACCATCGAGCGCTGCACGGCACTCATCCGTGAACAAAACAGTTTTGAAATCAGTCTTCATGTAATGTTTGGCCCACTGGAGCCGTTTCTGCTTGTGTGAAGTGGATAGAGGAGGTCGACAGGATGGCGTATGCACAGCTGCAAACCTCTGAAGGACCCTGCATCTTGTTGTTCGGGGGACGTTGGAGGCACAAGCAGCTTCAAAAACTTGTCTGCTGCGATGACAAGGCTTTTTTGCCGCTGCTCTTTCAACCTGACGTAATTGCCTGTAGGAAAGAGTCCTCAATTTGCCCTTATCAGCACGCACACGTGTGTACTGTGAATCAGCTACATACTTCTTGATTGCCAAGACACTTCATCCTGATCATCGCACAATGTTGATTGTAGTCATGCCTTGACCTAAACACTCCACAATTTGTTGCTTCTCAGCAGCCGACACATCCTTTTTCTTTCCCATTTTGGCAGAAAATGTAGGCTGCTTAATAATGTGAGACAGCCTTCTTAAGTAGTCTTGCCTTTCATTGGACACACCTGCCAAACTAATTAGCACAGGTGTCTGCAATTGCTTACAGTGATATAAAGAGCCCTGACACACATCACCATCAATGAGTTTAACTGACAAACAAACAAATTCTTCCCTTATCACTCCTAAACACTTTTTGCATAATAATTTGGAACACAGTGTAAATGTGCTTTTCCACAAAACACCAGTGGTTCACGTAGTGAATCTTACAGTTCTAACTTGCCAACCGTGGTCTGTATGGAGTTGTTCAATAAAGGGCCCAAAATTAAGATAACATTGATGGGAGAGGTCTCTATGAATATTAATTCCTAAGTATTTGATACCCTGTGAGGGCCAGGCAAAGGGAAAGTTGGACTGGATGGAATCCTATATGGATTTGGGGAGGGAGACATCGAGGGCCTCAGACTTCGCTGCATTGATTTTAAAATTTGACCATGTAACAAAGTGATCTATTTCAGCCATAACAGCATGGATGGATATATGTGATTGAGTGATATATACTAGGACATCATCAGCAAATAGAGAGCACTTGTACTCGGTGCCTCCCACCTCAATCCACCTAATATTGGGGTTATGGCGAATTGATGAGAGCAGGTGCTCCATCACTAGGATGTATAAGAGAGAAGACAGAGAACATCCCTGCCTTGTCCCATTGGTGATTGTGAAAGGTGATGAAAATGTTCTGACGCGCCCCCTGGGCCTTGGGACACCCGGAGCCGGACCCTTTTTGGTGGATGCTGGTGGTTGTAGTCTCCGTGGCGGCAACCCGGTTCCGTGGCTCAGGGCGGTCAAACCAGTGGCGGAACTATTTATGTGGTTTTGATGTTTAAATGTCCGACTACGCCACCCGTGGATTGCGGTCAGAGTGAACCGCCGCTCCAGGGCAGACCGCTGAGGCTGGTGTTGTGGGTGCAGCAGAGCGTAGCATAACTCCCCACGGGAGGAGTATAGCCTCAGGGCAGTGTATGCGGAGGATGGGGGTGATGGTGCAGGGCAGCAGCAGTAATGACACCGAGTCAGTGATGCAGTCCAGGGCCTTTACTCACAGTTCTTAGTATCCAGACCACGTCTGCAGGTAACGGCTGCCCACGTCGTACTGTGCTCACCAGGTGAGGGGCTCAGACAACTCCCAGATAACTTTGGAGTGCTTCACAGGACCCCCTTTGTGTGTCCTTTGTCTGGCCTTTCTTACCAACCCTTCTGTCCGGCTGCCTCGGGCCTCCTCTTGGTAAACTTGGAGCCAGTTTCCCTGACCCTATGTGGTGCCTTCCTAACGGGTGTAGCGAGGGGCTGCGCCACATAAAATGTCACAGCCTCCTGTTTCGAGCTGAGGGTCGTTTGCTGCCTCCACTAGTTTCGGGGACCGGTCTCCCCCTTTGGCCTGACCCCTCCACGCAGGTGGATTCGGGCGTGCGGTGGCGACTCGCCCGTCCGCACCCCTGAGATCCCTTCGTTCCTCATTCCTGGAGCCTTCTCCGCTCCTCTTCCTTCCTTCTCCCTCTTCCAGGCCTGGGCCTCTGTTACTAGGCCCGCCTCCGGAGCAGATCTCATGCAGAGCTCCTGCTCCCTGCCACTTCTGCTCAGACTTCTCTGCACTGAACTAAGATGGTGCCCACCTTCTCAATGCACCCAGGAACTGCTTCCTCCCTGCTCCTGCACTACAGGGTTCCCCTTCCTCAGTGTTCCCTCCCCCCACTCCAGCCAGGGACAGGGACTGTCGTGCCCATCTCAGGGGCATATTGGTCGCCCTGCCCCACGGCAATGTGGTGTAATGCATGCAGGTGTCGGGTCCTGATCCACACTACATCCTTACCTGAGAGTGAGATATCACACCTCTGGGTGAGGTGCAATACCTCTGTAGCAACCGAGCTCTCAGGGTGCTACAGTTCCATTTATCTTCAGCCTAGGTGACGTATTGCGATACAGGGCCGTGATTTTGGCTATAAAATGGTCCCCTAGACCCCTACCCCAAGCTTTTTAAGAGAATCATATATGGCGTGCCAGGAGACTCTATGGAATGCTTTCTCAGCATCCAACGAGAGTATCTAATTACAAATTTTTTACTGCATCTAGCCCAGGAAATACTTTGTGCCTAGTAGCAGGGTCTGCTAGTCAGCGGATTATCCTGGCTGTTAAGCAAGCTACACCACCTGTAGTTTGGACACTTCATTTTTTCAAAGGAAATGCTTCGGGACCACGGGATACTCAGTGAAGAGCATCAGGAGGCACCCCAAGGCATAGGGGCTGGGACTGGCAGTAGGATGCCTTGCGGTGGACAGCCGAGCTCGAACCTTATAAAAGCTTTTTAACTGCAGCAGCTTTAGTGGACGCTACTGGAGCTGGAATTACGCGGCTGCTGGCATGAGACTTGCCCTCCAATAGATCCTTGTAAATGGATTTAAAGTGTATTTATTCAAATTAGAGAGACAATTTAAATTAAAAAGCTTAGACCTGCCTCCACCACAGGGGGGCTCGCTCGACCCACCAGCGGACAGGCACCAGTATTGGGAGAGGGGGACTGGCCGTCAGGGTTCACCGCGGCTCTGGCACAAACCCGGCGACACGGAGGTGGCACAGGCAGGAGCGGACTGAACGTGTCGGCTTCTCACTTTTTGGATTTTAGAAGGGCATGACATGCCTATATGTGTGTCTCCCCCTCCTTTTACTCCTCCACCTCTTTTCTTTTCGCATGACTATATGTACTTGTCACTTTTCCATGTGTTAGTTGTGTCTTCTGAGCAGTTTGTCAGCTTTTGGACACCTTTGAAGGTGTTTTCTATGTGTTTCTATGTGTTTTTGTTTGCCTGCCATTGGTTTTAACGGTGTTCAAAGGTGTTCGATGAACAGTTCGACGAACAGTTCGGCGAACACACGGGTGTTCGACGAATCGAACCGAACTCGAACACTACGGGGGTGGCTCAACACTAATGCCTATATCTGTGTCTCTCCCTCCTTTTACTCCTCCACCTCTTTTCTTTTCGCATGACTATATGTACTTGTCACTTTTCCATGTGTTAGTTGTGTCTTCTGAGCAGTTTGTCAGCTTTTGGACACCTTTGAAGGTGTTTTCTATGTGTTTCTATGTGTTTTTGTTTGCCTGCCATTGGTTTTAACGGTGTTCGAAGGTGTTCGACGAACAGTTCGACGAACAGTTCGGCGAACACACGGGTGTTCGACGAACCGAACCGAACTCGAACACTACGGGGGTGGCTCAACACTATTGCCAAGTTCACACACATACCATGCCTGGCCCACATGCTCAACTTAGTGGTTCAGGGGTTTCTGAAAACCTACCCACATTTTCCTAAACTACTTGTGAAGGTACGCCACTTGTACACAGCTTGGGCGCCCATTTCCGCAAGTCAGCTACAGCTGCCACTAGTCTGGCACCGACTGGTGTGCAACAAGGCCACACGCTAGAACTCCTCATTATACATGTTATCGAGGCATTGTGAACAGTAAAGGCAGTAGTTAATTTCAAGCTACAACATTCCCATTGGTATTCCGGTCAGTCACTGCATATAATAACCGATGACTGCGCATGGATGTCTGACATCTATGAGATTCTACAAAACATTGAGGAATCAACCAAGATGGTGAGAGGCGATGACGCCATAACCAGCGCAATGATCCCGCTTTTGTGTCTACTCTAAAGTTTGCTGCTTACAATTAGGGATGTGCAAACCCAAACAGTAAAGTTCGGGGTCTGTACCAGACACCAAGTGTCCGTGCATGGATCCCGAACACACACTTCTCCAAGTGCAGCCAGCCAATCATCAAGCTTTTCAGGAGTGGGCACTTCTTGCTCAATCACAGCCATGACAAGTATCGGCATGGCTTTGATTGTCCGACACACTGTTTAAAAAAAATAATGTGTTTTTTTTATTTTTATTATGATAATAACAGGGTAAAAGAGGGTTGAGGAATTTTTATTTCAAATAAAGGACTTTACTTTGTGTGTGTTTTTTAAATTAAGCTTACGGGGTTAGTAATGGGACGTCTGATCGACGCCCCTCCATTACTAACCCCTGGGCTTGATGTCAGCTGACATTACAAAGCTGACATCAACCCCAATAATATTACCTCACTTGCCAATGCACCAGGGCAAGTGAAATGAGCCAGGCAAAGAGCCAAAATTAGGGAATCTAATGGATACGCCTTTTATGAGTCGGCCGCGGGCTGCTATTTTTAGGTTGGGGAGGGTCAATATACATGGACCCTTCCCAGTCTGAGAATATCAGCCCCCAGCTGTCTGCTTTAGACAAAAATGGGGGGATCCCACACCATTTTTTAAAAATTATTTATTTATGTAAATAATTAAAATATATGGCGTGGGGACCCCTCTATTTTTGATAACCAGTCAAGATAAATCTGACAGCTGAGGGCTGCATACGGCAGCTGTCAGCTTTACCTGCTCTTGTTATCAAGAAAAGGGGGGGATCCCACGCCATTTTTTTAAAAATTTATTTATGTATTGCACGAGCGCCGGTTGGTGAATACTTTCATCAGCATACGCCTGCTCTTGCTGCCATTAGCGATGCCAGTCGTACGCTGATGACAGTAGTACTCTCATTAGCCAACGCCTGACTGGCGGTAACCTTTTCACCACAGGTCACAGCTGCTGGCTCATGCTGTCATCTGTGTGACAGCGTAAGAACTGCAGTTCTGTGACTGGCGGTAACTTGTAAGGTTACCGCTAGTGTTGAGCGAGCATGCTCGACACTGCTCGTTACTCGCCCGAGCATCTCACTACTCGGGATGTTCGGCGATCACTGAGCATTTCCGGGTTACTCGGGCGGGAGCTCGGGTCTCCGCCCTGCACGTTTGGCGCTCTTTACAGAGCCAATGAACATGCAGGGAATGCCAGCCAGTCACTGTAATGCCGCAGCCATGTTGTTTGTGGGCATTACAATGATTGGCTGGCCGCACAGCATCACCTCGAGTATTTAAAACCGGGCGCCGCCATCTTGTACACAGTCGCTCCGGATCAGACAGTGTAGAGAGGGTGCTGCTGAGTTAGGGAGAGATATATAGTGCAAAATAGGTAGTGTAGGGTCTCTAAAGCCTGCCAAATCAAACAAACAGTCCTTCTCAGGACTAATATCCATCCCAGATATCAGGCAGGCAGGCAGGCTGTATAGGAGACGCAGTGTTTATACCAGCAAACGCTGCATTACAGTCCTGTGTGCTCCTCTTGGTCAAATTGCTAGACTTATCAGCACGGTCTCAGGGGCCAGGAAAATTATTATTTTTTTCATCTAAATCCTGTATTTATTTTTTTTCCTCAGTCAGACAGTACAAATACGCATCTTATTTACCTTTTGGTATCCCCCCCCCCCCAAAAAAAAAAGTTGAGTGTGTCTGTGACAGTTCAGACACCAATATATCTGTTTAAAAGAGTCTGGTGTAGGCCAGAAAAATAGAACTGTGGTTTTGTACTTCCATGGGTCAAATCTCTGTATTATCCTGCTTTTGCCATTTTTGCCGTAAAAAAAACTGTAATAGTGTCTCCCTGACTGGTCAGACACCAATATATCTGTTTAAAAGATTCTGGTTTAGGCCAGAGAAATAGAACTGGTTTTGCAGTTCCACGGGTCAAATCTCTGTATTATCCTGCATTTGGCATTTTTTGCCGTAAAAAAAAAACTGTAATAGTGTCTCCCTGACTGGTCAGACACCAATATATCTGTTTAAAAGATTCTGGTGTACGCCACATAACTATAACTGTGGTTTTGCAGTTCCACGGGTCAAATCTCTGTATTATCCTGTTTTTGGCATTTTTTGCCGTAAAAAAAAACTGTAATAGTGTCTCCCTGACTGGTCAGACACCAATATATCTGTTTAAAAGAGTCTGGTGTAGGCCAGAAAAATAGAACTGTGGTTTTGCAGTTCCACAGGTCAAATCTCTGTATTATCCTGCTTTTGCCATTTTTTGCCATAAAAAAACTGTAATAGTGTCTCCCTGATTGGTCAGACACCAATATATCTGTTTAAAAGATTCTGGTGTACGCCACATAACTATAACTGTGGTTTTGCAGTTCCACGTGTCAAATCTCTGTATTATCCTGCTTTTGGCATTTTTTGCATAAAAAAAACTTTAATAGTGTCTCCCTGACTGGTCGGACACCAATATATCTGTTTAAAAGATTCTGGTGTACGCCACATAACTATAACTGTGTTTTTGCAGTTCCACGGGTCAAATCTCTGTATTATCCTGCTTTTGTCATTTTTTGCTGTAAAAAAAAACTGTAATAGTGTCTCCCTGACTGGTCAGACACCAATATATCTGTTTAAAAGAATCTAGTGTAGGCCAGAAGAATAGAACTGTGGTTTTCCTCTTCCACTGTTCTAATCTCCTTTTTGTTACCCTTTTTCCATTGATAGTGTGAGTGTAAGCTATTTTAATTCATTTACAATGGGCAAGGCGCGTGGCAAGGGACGTGGAACTGGACGTTCTGGTGATGGTGCGTGTAGAGGACGGGGCCATGGTCAAGGTGAAAATGTGCCACAACCAACAGCCACATCTTCTCACTCCCACTTCTTTACCGAATTACAAGGGAAGCACACTACAACACCAGTATTGCGAACTGATCAGTGTGAACAGGTTATTAATTGGATAGCAGATAATACTTCCAGTTACCTAGGCACCACCACCTTCGGTCTGTCTTCCACACGGTCAAGTTTTAGTAGCCGTTAGTCTCGACCGCATACTCATCCTCACCCTGATGCTCTTTCCTCCCACCATGCCGAGTGTCGTCAGACAGCAACTGATCCCACACTTGAACACTCTGAAGAGCTGTTCACTGGTCCATTTCCATATTTGTGCCCCTCGCCTGCTCCGCTTGAAGTGGTGGAAGAGGAGATCCCATGTAGCAATGCCCAAATATTTGAACAGCTACGGACACAGGAAGTCAACGCTGGCAATTTGTCACAAGAGGTAGACGATGACGAGACACAATTGCCACAAAGTGAGGAGGAGGATCGTGGTGCACAAGTGGAAGAGGAGGAGGTGGTGGATGATCTAGTAACTGACCTAACGTGGCAGGAGGACACACAGAGCGAGGCCAGCAGCACACAGGGGGAGAGAGGCAGAGTACCCCAACAGGCAGGACGAAGCAGTGTGGTGGCCGCACACAGAAGGCGGGCAACAGATCCCCGTAACACCAACACGAGGGACATTGCCAGTACAACCGGTAGGTCTTCCAGAGTCTGGGACTTTTTTAAAGACTCTGCTGATAACCCCAAAAAGGCCATTTGTACCACCTGCCATGCTAGCATCAGCAGGCGTGATAAACTACCAGCCTGACCACCACCAGCATGATCAGGCACATGGCAGCAAAGCACCTGACTTTATGGGGCGAACCTCAGGATCCACGACCAGTGTCAGCGGGTGTCACCACTGCTTCTTCCACTGTTGTGCATGTAATAGAACCCCCTGTTGTGTGTGCAAGGCAATACCCTGTCCATACTGCATGCAAAGATGCCCCCTCCTCTCAGTCTTCACTTGTTATGACAGTTTCTCAAGAAACAGCATCAACGTCCACGTCCACGTCCCACCGCAGTGTTCAATTGTCCAGATCCCAGAGCTTTGAACGAAAGCGCAAATTTGCAGCCAACGCCCCATAGGCCACAGTCCAAAATTTGCACGTTTCACGACTGCTTGCGTTGGAAATGCTGCCTTTTAGGCTGGTGGAGATGGAATCCTTCCGCAACCTTATGGCCGTGGCCGTTCCTCAGTACTCGGCCCCCAGCTGACACTATTTTGCCCGGTATGCCATCCCCGCACTTCACAAGCACGTGTCCAAAAACATCTGCCGTGCCCTCAGCAATGCAGTTACTGGGAGAGTCCACCTGACAACGGACACGTGGACAACTGCTTGTGGTCAGGGACGGTACATCTCCCTGACGGCACACTGGGTAAACAAAGTGGAAGCCGGGACCCAGTCGGACCTTGGGACAGAACACATCCTCTGCACACCGAGGATTGCGGGTCCTATGTCAGTCAGAGTTGCCCCCAGAGTGTACAGCTCCAGCGCATCATCCTCCTCCTCCTCCTCATGTTCAGCCTCCATCTCAGATATCACCACATCAGTTACAAGCTGGAAGCACTGCAGTACTGCCTCAGCCAAGCGGCAACAGGCTGTGCTGAAACTCATAAGCTTAGGTGATAAACCTCACACTGCTTGTGAGTTGTGGACAGCTGTGAAAGAGCAGGCAGATCTGTGGCTGAGACCGCTTAACCTCCATCCAGGCATGGTCGTGTGCGACAATGTCCGTAACCTGGTGGCGGCCCTGAGGCAAGGTGAGATTGCACACGTACGATGCCTGGCTCATGTGCTTAACCTCGTGGTTCAGCGGTTTCTTAAATCGTACCCCGAGTTGCCAGATCTGCTTGTCAAAGTACGTCGCCTGTCAGCTCATTTTCGCAAGTCGGCTACAGCTTCCGCCGCCCTTGCTGTGTTGCAGCAGCTTTTGCAGCTTCTGCCACACCAACTGGTGTGTGATGTCCCCACACGTTGGAACTCTACCCTCCAAATGTTGCAAAGGATTTGTGAGCAGAAGAGAGCAGTTGTGGATAACCAGCTGCAACAAGGCCGTCGATATTCAGGTCAGACTCCACACATAAGACCTCAGGAGTGGACCTGGATGTCTGACATATGTACCATCCTGACATACTTTGAGGAGTCCACCAAGATGGTGAGTGGCGATGACGCCATCATTAGCATCAGCATCCCACTTGTCTGTCTTTTGCAATGCTCTCTGCAGAGAATTAAAGAGGAGGCATTGCAGCCAGAGTATGATGAGATGGATCAAGAACCCGTAATGGGCGATTACACTCAGCCCAGCCTCATCTCATCCCAACGTGCATTAGGGGACAATGAGGGAGAGGAGGAGGAGGAGGAAGAACAGGAGCTGGTATCATGCGCTGTATACGGTAGTACCTGTACAACTGTCATACAGTCGGTTCAGTGTAGGTGGCCTGAGTACAGGGGGGAGGAGGAGGAGGAGGAGAGTATGGTCAGTCGTCATCTTGGTGAGGACACGGAAGTCTTGCTCATTACCAGTCTGGCACGTATGGCTGACTTTATGTTACGCTGCCTTAACCGTGACCCTGCGTTGTCAAAATGTTGGGTGACAGTCATTACTGGTTAGTGACACTTTTAGACCCCTGCTACAAGGAGAATTTTCACTCTCTTATCCCTGAGGTGGAGAGGTCTACAAAAATGAGGTAGTACCAGAAGGCCCTTGCTGCAGAACTGTTAAAAAAATTCCCATCTGAACACGCTAGTGGCAGAGGTCACAGTTCGTTGACCAACCAAGGCGTACAGGCGAGAGAGCCGCAACTCCAATCCAGCAGAGGCAGGGGGACACTGTCAACATTCTGGGACAGTTTTCTGAGACCCGCCCAGCTTACAGGCCCTGAGGCGCGGGGTACTCTCACAAGGAGTGGAAAGTTTCAAAAGAAAGTGAGGGAGTACCTTGTTGACATTTCCAGTGTCCTCCGTGATTCCTCTGTGCCTTTTAATTATTGGGTACCCAAGCTGGACACATGGAATGAACTCGCTGTGTACGCCTTGCAGGTACTGGCCTGCCCTGCCACTAGCGTGCTTTCAGAGCGTGTTTTTAGTGCCACTGGGGGAATTATAACTGATAAGCGCACTCGCCTGTCAACTGACAATGCTGACAAGCTGACCCTTATCAAAATGAACAAGGGCTGGATTGGGCCTGACTTCTCATCACCACCAAATGACAGCAGAGTAACATAAAGTCAAATCCACTGTGTTATTTCGGGAGGTGCATTCCCATGCACCCCTTCACACCCACACATGGGTATACGCTTCCTCATTTCGGCTGTATTTTGCTCTTCTCCTTATCCTCAGCCTCCACCACCACTATACCACCAGGGTGACCGTGGTCCGTGTTGCCAGCATTGCAAGTTCCTCCATCCTAATTTTTGGCAGCTTTTGCTTGGAAGGCATAGGCAAAGAGTATGGGAGGCCCACTCCCCAATAATGGGAATAATGTTTTTAATATGCTGTACTTCATGGCTCTTGTAAGGGGCAAGAAAACGGTCTTGTTAAGCTACTGCGACCTCCACCACTTTTCCCAGGGACATTGATGTTGTCCTTTTATTCCACTGCGACCTCCACCATTCTTCCAAGGGGCATGAAAACCGTCTTGTTAAGCTACTGCGACCTCCACCACTTTTCCCAGGGGAATTGATATTGTCTTTTTATTCCACTGCAACTTCCACGTCTCTTCCAAGGGGCATTAAAACCGTCTTGTTAAGCTAGTGCGATCTCCGCCTCTTTTCCCAGGGGCATTAAAACCGTCTTGTTAAGCTACTGCGACCTCCACCACTTTTCTCAGGGGCATGATATTGTCTTGTTAAGCTACTGCGACCTCCACCACTTTTCTCAGGGGCATGATATTGTCTTGTTAAGCTACTGCGACCTCCACCACTTTTCCCAGGGGCATTGATATTGTTTTTTATTCCACTGCGACCTCCACCACTTTTCCCAGGGGTATTAAAAACGTCTTGTTAAGCTACTGCGACCTCCACCATTCTTCCAAGGGGCATTAAAACCATCTTGTTAAGCTACTGCGAGCTCCAGGTCTCTTCCAAGGGGCATTAAAACCGTCTTGATAAGCTACTGCGACCTCCACCACTTTTCTCAGGGGTGTTAAAACCGTCTTGTTAAGCTACTACGACCTCCACCACTTTTCCCAGGGGCATTGATATTGTCTTTTTATTCCACTGCGAACTCCACCATTCTTCCAAAGGGCATGAAAACCATCTTGTTAAGCTACTGCGACCTCCACCACTTTTCCCAGGGGCATTGATATTGTCTTTTTATTCCACTGCGACCTCCACGTCTCTTCCAAGGGGCATTTAATCCGCCTTGTTAAGCTACAGCCACCTCCACCATTTTTTCAAGGGGCATTGATATTGTCTTTTTATTCCACTGCGAACTCCACCATTCTTCCAAGGGGCATTAAAACGATCTTGTTAAGCTATTGCAACCTCCACCACTTTTCCAATGGGCATTAAAACCGTCTTGTTAAGCTACCGCGACCTCTACCACTTTTCCAAGGGGCATTAAAACCGTCTTGTTAAGCTACTGCGACCTCCACATCTCTTCCAAGGGGCATTAAAACCGTCTTGTTGAGCTACTGCGACCTCCACTTCTCTTCCAAGGGGCATTAAAACTGTCTTGTTAAGCTACTGCGACCTCCACTTCTCTTCCAAGGGGCATTAAAACTGTCTTGTTAAGCTACTGCAACCTCCACCACTTTTTCAAGGGGCATTGATATTGTCTTTTTATTCCACTGCGACCTCCACCATTCTTCCAATGGGCATTGCATTTCCTACTAATTTTAGTCAGGTTTTGCTTTTCAATGCATAGGCGAACATTAAGGGAGACCCACTCCCCAATAATGGTTAGAAGGTTTTTTGTATGCTATAATCCACGTCTGTTTCAAGGGGCATTGCAGTTACTCATAATTTTTGGAAAGCCTTCCATTCACTGCTTAGGCCAACAGTGCACAGGAGACCCACTTGCTATAAAAAGAAAAAACGGTTTAGTTAAGGCCCTCTGACCTCCATGTCACTTCCAAGGGGCATTGGAGTGCCTCGAAATTTTTGGTAGGCATTGCACTCTCTGCATGCCCTATAACTGTGCAGCTGAACCGCTCCTTTTGGTACAGAAACATATCCTAAAAGACATGTGTGGTTGACTTGACTGATATTGATGTGAATGGTCCCTGTTCCTCCTGCTCTTTCTCCTTTGCCACCACCTCATCCATCATTCATCACCTGAAGCTTTGTTTTAAAGTGAGTCATAGAATTGGGATAGTAGCAGGAAAACATCCAGCAATCCTCGGATGAGGTAGGATATGCACCAAAACGCTGACCACCTCAGGCCTAGCCGCTACTACATACATGCGCTTGCATTCCAAGAAAACAAAGCAGATGCTAACTTCTATCATCATCATCATGCTCCTCACCTTGGCACTCTCAACTCCCCTGATGGAGAAGCCAGGGCCCACCAGAGGAGTCTGGTTCTCTGGTGGGCTCGTCCAATGCTGCCCTAAAGCAGGCCGGGCTAAGAAAAGTTTGGGGGGAAGTTCAAAGGAGAAATAGGGGCGGCTGGGGACCGTTTATGGACACCCGGCCGCCCCCAGGCGGCTGGGAACCGTGTGTGGACACCCGGCAGCCAGGCGGCTGTGGACCGAGTATGGACACCCGGCCGCCCCCAGGCGGCTGGGGACCGAGCGTGGACACCCAGCCGCCGGGCGGCTGGGGACTGAGTATGGATACCTCGCTGCCAAATCAGCCATGAGTTAGGGGCCAGCTTTGGCCTCCTTCAAACTAAAAGGCTCCATTTCAAGTGCAAGTAAGCAGTATGGTATCGCAGCCTGGGGGTGGGTGGGTGGCAGGCTGCATACTTGCGCTTGCATTGCAAGGAATGGGGGAGGTACAATTGAACACTGCCCTGGGACAAGGACTTGCACGGGGATAGTTGCAAGTCTGCATCTTCTGATGCGGCAAGGATCAATTCTGATGGACACACTTTTAGGCAGTGACCTGGGTGTCAGAGATGCTTCCAGGGGTCTTCCCCATGCTGTTCCCATATCTTTTCAGCACTGTATGCATGTGTCACACAGCACATGGCCAGATAAGATTGTAAAATGTTAAAATTACATTTCCCTGTGATTGCATTTGTCACGGTTGAAAGCAATACAAATGTGCAAAAACGCATGAAAAATGCTACTTGTGAACAGAGCCCAAGGTGTGGAGGAGTATTTTTGTTTTTGGTTATTTATTTTACCTTATACACAAGTCTTTACCCTGGAAAGGAAGTTCCTTAACATATTTCACAGGAAAACCGTTTCAGTTTCGTTTTTGAACGTTTTATTGTGAGCCCGTAAAAGTGGTTTAATACCTCTGACCACGTTGTTGACAGCAGTGACCTGGGGGTCAGAAATGCTTCCTGGGGCGATCCCCATGCTGTTCCCATGTCATTTGAGCACTGTCACTATCGTTTGGGGCACTTTTAAGGCTTTCTACAGACTGCCGGGGGTGCCGCACGAAAAATGCTCGGGTCTCCCATAGACTAACATTGGGCTAGTTGCTCGGGTCGAGCACCCGAGTATCACTGTGAGTTCGGCCCAAGCTTCGAGCACCCGAGCATTTTAGTGCTCGCTCAACACTGGTTACCGCCAATCAGAGCTGGTGTTTCTCGCTTTGTCACATAGATGACAGTGTGGGAAACGCCGGATGTTCGGGCCACCCATTCATTTGATTGGGGCCCTGGTACCCCTCTAGAACCCGAATCAAACTTTTTTTTAATGTTCGGCCTAACCTGAAGTACTCAAATATTAACGGGTCCACCTATCACTACTCACAATTAAATAGGACGCTTTGCATGTGGACCAGGTGGTGTCACACCAGGTGTAAGCGAAACACAGAGGGAAAAGGGAGAGGGAGCCCAGACACTAGGGAAAGGGGGAAGTGGAGACATCCTGGTCTGGTCTAGCGTCACCCTGTCTCAACTAACGTCCCTATATAGCCTCCTCAGCTATCGCCGATCGCGTGCCTCACCCTACTTTCCCTGGCGTATAGCTACAGCTGGGGATGGAAGGAGATGAGCACTAGTCAACCTCCATTGAAACTCTAAAGACAACAAGGGTAGACAAAACAGGGGAAAATGGCATAGATGAACTCCAAATGAGCTCACGGTCTCAAGCTCCAGAGAGGACGAGGTACTGCTCCTGCTAAGCTTCACAAGTAGAAATGAATATAACCGGCGATGCCCTCTCAGACACACCAGGTATATATACACCAAGACCAGATAGCAAATTAGCAAGAGAGAGGTAGTCGCTCACTCCTAAAGACAGCCTCCTATCTAAGCAGCTGTCTGCAATGCCAAACGTGAAGATCTCCTGCAACCCACTGCAGGGCGACTGTCTGTCACCTCTGACACACCCGTGACAGGTGGAGATGGAAGAAGAAAGTACACAGGGTGATACTACCTGTAGCATTGGCGTCTCTGCCCCCTGCCAGGCAGAGACGCCGTCCCACTCACCTCCTCGCTCCCCGCGCTCCCCGCTCTGCGTTCTCCAGTGCTCCTCTTCCTGCTGCCGGCGCGCGCAGCTCCCCGGGCACTGTGCTTAGGGCGCGCGCGCGCGCGCTCCCTCCCTCTTACAGGGGCCGCGCGCGTCATCCTAAGGAGTCCCCAGCCAATAACCGAGGGTCCTCCCATATATAAGGCACCTCCTCCAAAATGGAGGTGCCCGAGCAACAGTTGTCGCACAGTATACTTACCTATGCTTCAGCCCTCAGGTCCCACTGCTAGCCTGCCTGTTACCTGCCTGTTACCTGCCATGCCAGCCAGCCCGCTTACCTGGAAGCACCTGCCTGTTACCTGCCGTACCTGCCAGCCCGCTTACCTGGAAGCACTCGCCGTCACTTGCCGCGACCACCTGCCAGCCTACCTAGAGACTCCTGCCGTCACTTGCCACATCTACCTGATAGCCTACCTGGAGGCTTCTGCTTGCCAGCCTGCCTGCTGTGCCCATCTGCAATTCCAGTCAGTCCCTGCCATCTGTACCGTGGGAGTCACCTGCTCCCTTACAAGGTTGTCCCCAGAGTAGCACCTGGTCCCTCTGCTCGGTCCCTCCCTGGTCACGGAGTCGTTAGCCGCCATACGACCAGGGTCAGTCCGAGTTGATACTTAGTTACGTCCCTCTGGGTCCCTCCTTGCACCGCAGCACAGAGGTTCCACCTCCCGGACCCGTAACACTACCCATCCCAGCCTCATTTCATCTTCTCAGCGCGGATTTGTTGATAATGAGGAGGCAGATTCATCCTGTCTGTTCAGCGTGGATGGGCTGAAGAGGAAGAGGAGAGGGAGGAGGACATGAAGAGTCATCCTTCTGGTGGGGATAGAGAAGTCTTGCCTATTGGGAGTCTGGCAGACATGGCTAACTTTATGCCCCACTGCCTTTTTACGTGACCCTTGCATTAAATATATTTTGGCCAACACTGATTACACTGTACAACAAATTTTCATAATTTTTTTGTCTCTTCAATAGTTTTGGGTGATTCATAAAGATTTCACAATGCTGAACAAGAATATGTTAGCCAACAACATCTATCGCGTAGGGTTTTTAAGATACAGCAAATTAAAAATTTTGCACATCACTACCCCTCGATCGCCATACATATATATATATAATAAAAGTATGACTTAATTAAAGTCATAATGATAAAGACAGCATATTGAGCTGTAAACCATATCAGCAGTAAAAATAAAGAGTTAAAAATGATTTGCTGCCGATTTTTGCTTATAATTAGCCATTGGCAAATCACGAATCAGATGCCAACAGTAGTCAGACAGCATCGAAGAACTCCACTTGCCCTGGTATCGTTTCTCCATCTTTGCAATGTCCTGGTGAAACCTTTCACAGTATTCATCGCTAACTGATCCAAGATTGTTAGGGAAAAAGTCCAAGTGGGAATACAGAAAATGTATTTTCAATGACATGTTACAGTTCATTGATTTGAACGCAGAGAGCATGTTTTCCACCAGTTGGACATAGTTCGGCGCTCTTCTGTTGCCAAGAAAGTTAGAAATCACATTTTTTAACTCTGTCCATGCAACATTTTCAGTGCCTTGGAGAAGGCCATCGAAGTGACTGTCTTTCATTATCTCTCTAATTTGTGGGTCAACAACAATTCCCTCTCTAATCTTTGCATCCCTGGTGTGTGGAGATTCCTGTTGCAAGTAACAAAATGCCTCCGTTTGCTTGTTCAGTCCCTTAAAGTTCTTCATTAGCCTGAGTTTTATGTGTAGAGGAGGAAGAAATATATTTTACGGATCTACAAGCGCATCATCTTTAATATTTTTTGCCCAGCAACCAGTTTTGCATGTAGTGGCTATTCCTTTCCAACAGTGTTGATCTCTCTCACATCTGTCCCATTCACAGAGAAAGCAGCAGTACTTGGTATAGCCAAGCGGCATTCCAAGGAGAATTGCCACTACCTTCAAATCTGTGCATATATTCCAGTTGTAATTGTAGTAATGAATGTGGTTCAACTGTAACTGCATGTTTTCATAAGTCTCTTTCATATGAACAGCATATCCGACTGGTATAGAAGGATATATATATTGGCGTTGTGTAATAAAGCTGCCTTCAGACGTCTGATGGACGAGTCAATAAACAGTCGCCATTCTGTTGGGTCGTGTTCACATCCTAGCACACTAAACAAACACGTGATGTCATGGCAAAATGCTAAATCATCAACTTGACTGAAGAATTTTGTAAGATCTCCTTCACGACTACGAAATACAGAAATTTTCATCCCTGGTTACAACAGATTCCATCCTGGCAGCTTTCATTCCAGTAATTCTGCCTGTCTCTTTGATAGGTTCAAATCCCTCACCAGGTCATTCAGATCAGCTTGACAAAGAAGATGTGGCTCACTGGATGCTGATGGTTCAAAGTCTGGATCAGCAAAAGTCTCCTTTTCTGACAACACCTCTCTTGTTGCTTCGTCGTCTTCTTCCTCTAGCGTCCATACTTCAGGTAGCTTTGAAACTGGGAGACTATCATGAGGTACTGGTCGCAAGGCTGATGAAATGTTGGGATAGTGTATGAATTTCTTAGTCTCTGCTGAAAACCCAGAAACATTTGTAATACAGAAGTAACAATCACTAACTTGATCCCTCTGCTCCCTCCATATCATTGGGACAGCAAACGGCATTGAAGATCGCGATGCCGTTATCCAGAGTTTTAGATTGGCAGAGCAAGAAGTGCAACATATGTGAGGTGCCCAGGACTTATCTTGGTCCCCAAGTTAACACCCAAAATATAGCTCATATGTTTGCTTGATGACTGGACTATTATGGCACTGACGATACATTTCAGAGTCGATTTATTACAAAATACTACAGATATATATCAAGCAATTGCAATGAGGATTGATTGCAGAAACGGTAATGTTCATGAACTCGAATTTCGACTGGCTATAGCTAAGTCGCATATATAATGATGTGGTTTCTATGGCAACATGCCATGATTATAGACATGTCTGGGCATGTCCGTTATATGTCCAGACAGAATATCTTTATTGAGTTTGTACTATATACATGTATATTACATATTTACAATGCAATAACATATTTTTCAAACAAGTTGGGTGGAAAAATTGAAAATTTGCTATGACATTTTCAATTAGTAGCTTTAACATATTAGCAATAAATTGTACGTTTCACATCATATTTCAAAAACCTTAAGTGATACAGAAATTCTGATTTCACCTCTGAAATCTGGACCATGAATTCTATATAAAACACCTTTCCATCTCTCTTTTCTTTGGTAGAGAGGGCTAGTAAAATTGTGCAATACCACAAAGCTGTAGTCTGAAAATTAGTACAAAAATTCCCATCTGAGATCACTGGCGGCATAGATCCTTGGGCAACCAAGGAGGAGAGATGACGGAGACACACATCAGGTGCAACAGAGGCATTTGAACACTATCAAAGGTCTGGGACAGTTTCATTAGAATCTCCCAGCTCCCAGTCCCTGATGCGCGGGATAGTCTGACAAGGAGGGAAAAGTTTTTGAAGATGGTTAAAAAGTACCTAGCCAACTGTACCAGCATCCTTCATGATTCCTCTGTGCCGTACTACTATTGCGTATCCAAGCTGGACACGAGGCATGAACTGTCCCTTTATACCTTGGAGGTGTTGGCCTGCCCTGCCGCTGGCCTTTTGTCAGTGCTGGTTTTTAGAGGCACGAGGGGCATAATAATTGATAGGCAAATCTGCCTGTCAACTGAAAATGCTGACATGCTGACTCTTATCAAAATGAACAAGCCCTGGATTGGCCCAGACTTCTCAACCCCACCAGATGACAGCAGCGGAATATAAAGCCAATTCAAATGTTCTTTTTCTAGTGTATTACCATGCAACCCTCCCCACTCAAAAAGGATATATGGTTCATGGTTTCTTCATTTTCTTGTCCTCCTCCTCTTCCATCATATCAACAGGGTCATCATGCAGCACTCGCTCCAAATTTTTATAGGGTCAACATACGGCACTCACTCCAAATTTTTAGAGGGTCATTATGCTGCCATCACTCGAAATTTTTAAAGGGTCATCATGTGGCCCTCGCTCCAAATTTTTAGAGGGTCATCAGGCAGCCCTTACTCATAATTTTTAGAGGATCATCATGTGACCCTCAGTCGTACTTTTTTCAGGGTTTGTATGATGCGCTCCTTCATAATTTTTATTGAATGTATATAAGGCCTACCTCTACAATTTCCTTACATATATATACGTATATCCCCCAGGGGTAAATGTTTTTCAGCTCTTGCACTTAGTGCATTGGCACTAGTTTAAGAGTCCCACTTCTTAAAAATAGGAAAAAAATGTTTTCTGAGGGCCTCCTCTACGTATCTTCCAGGGTGTGTTGCAGTCCTTCTTTCTAATTTTTGGCAGCCTTTGCACATAGTGCATAGGCTTCATGAGTCTAGGAGTCACACTACCTAACAATTTGAACAGAATGTGTATGAGGCCTTCCTTTATGTCTAATACAGGTTGTATCGGAGTCCCTCTTCCTTCTAATTTTTGGCAGTACATGCATTGTCCGCATAGGTTTTATGAGTTTCAGAGTCCCTCCTTCATAAATTAAACAGGCTGTGTCTGATAAAATGTTAAAATTACATTTACCAGTGACTACTGGTGGGTGTAGTCTTATTTCTCCTTCCACTATGTCATCTACTAGACATAGACGACAGGGAAATACAGTGAGAGATGGCTCGGCTATTAACGGGTGGGGGAGGTGTTTTTTTTTTGTTTTTTTTCATTTTTTCTTAAATACAAATCCTTATATAGGAAAAATGTTTTCTAACATTTTTTCCTGTAAAAAACATTTTATCTTCAATTTTGTATGTGTTATTGTCATTTCATAAAAGTGGAGTAATACCCTGACAAAATTGTTCCCAGCAGTGGCCTGGTTGTCAGAGATGCATCCAGGCATCTTCCCCATGCTGTTCCCATTCCATTTGAGCACTGTTTCCAACCATTTCTGTGATTTTCCTGCCTCCGTAAGCCATCCAATTAGGGTCTTCCGGAAAAATACTTAAGTTTCCTATTGACTTCCATTCTACTTGGTACTCGAGTCAAGCCCATCCGAGCATCTGACCTGCTCGATCCGAGTACTGAGGACTCGAGCATTTTAGTGCTCCATCATCACTAGTAATGACCGCTTTCATTTAAAATAAGCTCTGGAGGCAGATTCTCAAGAAGATCTACGTCCTGGCCATAGATTTTAACAGCTATAATTTACATATTAGGAAAAATTATGATTATTCTGGCATGAGACATCAGATCACAGATATGAAAGTATCATTTTATTTAACTTTCTATTGCCTACATGACCTTACACTGTGTGCCGAATTATTAGGCAAATTAGTATTTTGATCACATGATACTTTTTATACATGTTGTCCTACTCCAAGCTGCATAGGCTTGAGAGCCAACTACCAATTAAGTAAATCTGGTGATGTGCATCTCTGTAATGAGGAGGGGTGTTGACTAATGACATCAACACCCTATATAAGGTGTGCTTAATTATTAGGCAACTTCCTTTCCTTTGGCAAAATGGGTCAGAAGAGAGATTTGACGGGCTCTGAAAAGTCCAAAATTGTGAGATGTCTTGCAGAGGGATGCAGCAGTCTTGAAATTTCCAAACTTTTGAAGCGTGATCACCGAGCAATCAAGCATTTCATGGCAAATAGCCAACAGGGTTGCAAGAAGCGTGTTGGCCAAAAAAGGCGCAAAATAACTGCCCATGAATTGAGGAAAATCAAGCGTGAAGCTGCCAAGATGCCATTCGCCACCAGTTTTGCCATATTTCAGAGCTGTAACGTTACTGGAGTATCAAAAAGCACAACTTGTGCGATACTCAGGGGCATGGCCAAGGTAAGGAAGGCTGAAAAACGACCACCTTTGAACAAGAAACAAAAGATAAAACGTCAAGAATGGGCCAAGAAATATCTTAAGACTGATTTTTCAAAGGTTTTATGGACTGATGAAATGAGAGTGACTCTTGATGGGCCAGATAGATGGGCCATAGGCTGGATCAGTAATGGGCAGAGAGCTCCACTCTGACTTAGATGCCAGCAAGGTGGAGGTGGGGTAGTGGTATGGGCTGGTATCATCAACGATGAACTTGTGGGGCTTTTTCGAGTTGAGGATGGAGTGAAGCTCAACTCCCAGACCTACTGCCAGTTTCTGGAAGACAACTTCTTCAAACAGTGGTACAGGAAGCAGTCGGTATCATTCAAGAAAAACATAATTTTCATGCAGGACAATGCTCCATCACATGCATCCAACTACTTCACAGTGTGGCTGGCCAGTAAAGGTCTAAAAGAAGAAAAAATAATGACATGGCCCCCTTGTTCACCTGATCTGAACCCCATAGAGAACCTGTGGTCCATCATAAAATGTGAGATCTATAGGGAGGGAAAACAGTACACCCCTCGGAACAGTGTCTGGGAGGCTGTGGTTGCTGCTGCACGCAATGTTGATCGAAAACAGATCAAGCAACTGACAGAATCTCTGGATGGAAGGCTGTTGAGTGTCATCATAAAGAAAGGTGGCTATATTGATCACTAATTTTTTTGGTTTTTGTTTTTGCATGTCAGAAATGTTTATTTCTAAATTTTGTGCACTGATATTGGTTTACCTGGTGAAAATAAACAAGTGAGATGGGATTATATTTGTTTTTTATTAAGTTGCCTAATAATTCGGCACAGTAATAGTTACCTGCACAAACAGATATCCTCCTAAGATAGCCAAATCTAAAATAAACCCACTCCAACTCCCAAAAATATTAAGCTTGGATATTTATGAGTCTTTTGGGTTGATTGAGAACATAGTTGTTGATCAATAATAAAAATAATCCTCTAAAATACAACTTGCCTAATAATTCTGCACACAGTGTATAGATGGCTTAGGAGAGTTAATGCTACTGACAGACCCCCTTTAAAAGTTTGCACAAGTAAGTAAATGTGTGATGAGAGCTCTATGATAAATAAAACCTTTTCAAGACTCTAAGGCTATGTGCCCTCAATGCAGAAATGCTGCATATTTTTTCCGCTTCTCCCTGGCAGGAAAAATGCATGCAGTTTTTACATGCGTTTTTCCCGCCAGGTAGAAGTGTTTGTCAAGCGTTTTTGCATGCATTTCCGCATGCGGGTTATCAATCGCTTTTCCAAGCGATTTTAGCATCACTTAGAAAAGTGCTTGACAACTTGTTCACACTATATAAATCCATGCAGCTGGCATGGATTTATAGTAGTGTGACCAAGTTAGTTAAAAAAAAAAGAATAAGAATGGTAAAAAAAAAAAAAAAAAAGATTATACTTACCTTCCGATGTCCTCCCGGTGTTTCCTCTGCTGCGTCCAGTCTCTTGCACTGCTCGCGGTGGTGTGAAGGACCTGCGGTGACATCATTGAGTCATGTAACAGGAGGGGAGGACATCGGAAGGTAAGTATAATCTTTATTTTTTATTTTAAATTCTTTTTTTTCCAGTTTCTATGGTACCCAGGTCTGGATGAGAGTCTCCTCAATGAACCGTGTGAAATCCACTTGTGCAGATGCAGTGATGTGGATGTCACGCGGTCCAATGCAAGTCAATGGCGATGATTACGCTGCATGTCCGCAAAATTAAATTCCGCAGCACAAACGCTTGGAAAATGCTTCGTGGGCACGCAGCCTAAGACAATGTCTCATGAGTCATGGTAAAATCATAGTATTACTGTCATTATGATATGAGTGTTACTCTTAATGGACTTATTAATTACATTATTATTAAGGCACAGAGATTATACAGGATCAGAAGCTGTAATGACACTTAAGCAGGAAATGTTAAATGTAACATATGCAGTACAGTAGCTGATAACCTGCTTCCATGACGGTGCAGTTTTAAAGGATATGAAACACTTCTTCTAATCTGAATGCATTACAATATGGCTACAAATATTTTTTAAAATTGGTCTTTCTTGAAAATTTTGCATTTTATTCTTTCTATAGTCTCTGTGATATACTTTTTTTGCTGGCTGAGTTAGCTGAGAATTAGTGATGAGCGAACATTAAAATGCTCGGATGCTCGATGCTCAGGTCGAGCTAATTGGAGTGCACATGTCCTCGACCCGAGCAACGAGCCCAATTTAAGTCTAAGGGAAACTCAAGCATTTTTCCGGCGCCTCCCTCCCCTCCCTGCGGTCTGCAGGGGGCCTAAAAATTGCCAAAATTGATGGAAATAGTGCTCAAATGACATTGGAACAGCATGGAGAAGACCTCTGGAAGCATCTCTGACTCCCAGGTCACCGCTGTGAACAATGTTGTCAGAGTATTACGCCACTTTTACAGGCTCACAATAAAACATACAAAAATGAAACCAAAATGGATTTCCCTGTTAAAAACATTAAAGAACATTATTTTCAGGGTAATGACTTGCATATAAGGCAAAATAAATAACCAAAAACAAAAATTCTCCTCTACAACCTTGGGCTATGTTCACACATAGCGTTTTTCATGCGACTTTTGCATTGCTTTCAACTGTGAAAAATACATTCACCAGTAAATGTAATTTTAACATGTTACTACCTTATCTGGCCATATGGTGTGTGAGACATGAAGAGACACATCCTGTTTCATTTATGAAGGAGGGACTCTGAAAGTCAAAAAGCCTATATTTATAGGGGTATCAGGCAGCCCTTACCATTGTTAGAGGGCCATCAGCTAGCTATGCTTTGCTGCTCCCATTATTAAGGGGCGGGTCTCCTATAGCGTATGCAGTGACTTCAATGCCTACCCAAAATTTGGAAAAACACCAATACCCCTTTGAAGACACATAGAGGGCCTGATATAAAAAAAATCCCATTATTAATGAGCGGGTCTCCTATACTGCTATTGTGTATGCAGTGACTGAAAGGGCTGCCCAAATTTTGGAAAAACTCCAATACCATTTTGAAGACACGTAGAGGAGGGCCTCAGTAAAAAAAATGTTCCCATTATAAAGGAGCGGGTCTCCTATACTGTTATTGCATATGCAGTGACTGTAAGGGCTGCAAAAAATTAGGATGCACTCCAATGCCCCTTTGATGAGACATAGATGAGGGCCTCAATAAAAAAAATATTCCCATTATATAGGAGGGGGTCTCCTACACTGTCATTGTGCATGCAGTGTCTGCAAGAGCTGTCAAAAAGTTGGACGCACTCCAAAATCCCTTTGAAGAGACCAAGAGGAGGTCCTTGTTAAAAATGTTGTTACCATTGTTAAGGAATGGGTCTCCTATACTGGTAATGCCCATGCAGTGACTGAAAAACATTTACCCCTGGGGGGTATGCATGAACAGAACATTCTGTATAACATACAGACTGTTATATGTGGCCATCTAAAAAAAATTCCTACTGGCATTATAAACACCATTACAAAAAAAATATGTGGGTGTTGCATCATGGTCACCCTGGTGATATAGTGGTGGAGGATGAGGAGAAAGAGGAAGACAACAGAAAATAGCCAAAATCAGGAAGTATATACCCATGTCTGGGTGTGAAGACGTGCATGGTAATAGACCTCTCAAAAAAGCCACTGGATTTGACTTTATGTTCTGCTGCTATCATCCGGTGGTGTTGAGAAGTCTGGCCCAATCCAGCCCTTGTTCATTTTTATAAGAGTCAGCCTGTCAGGATTTTCAGTTCACAGGCGGGTGCGCCTATCAGTTATAATGCCCACAGCGGCACTAAAACCCCGCTCTGACAAAACGCTAGCAGCTTGGCAGGCCAGGACCTCCAAGGCGTAGAGAGACAGTTCTTACCACTTGTCTAACTTGGATACTCAATAAATATAAGGCACGGAGGACGCTGGTGCGGTTGGCAAGGTAGTCCTTCAGCATCATCCAAAACTTTTCCCTACTTGTCAAAATACCCCACGCATCAGGACCTGGGTGCTGAGAGTGTCTGAGAAAACTGTCCCACACCTTTGACAGTGTTCCCCTGCCTCTGCTGCATCGTATTTCAGTCTTCCTCGCCTGTACTCCTTGGTTGTCCAAGGAACTGTGACCTCTGCTGCCACATTTTCAGATGGGAATTTTTTGAATAATTTTGCAACCAGGGTCTTCTGGTACTGCAACATTTTACTAGACCTCTCCGCCACTGGAATGAGAGATAGAAAGTTTTCCTTGTAGCATAGGTCTAGAAGTGTGACCAACCAGTAATTACTGTTGGCCAAAATGCATACAACACGAGGGTCACAGGAAAGGCAGCGGAACATAAAGTCAGCCACGTGTGCCAGACTGTTACCAGCCAAGTCTTCCCTGTCCTGAACAAGAGGACGACTGTCCATGCTCTCCTCCTCATCCTCATTCTCCCTTTCCTCAGGCAATCCACACTGAACACATGGTATGAATGTGGTGTGGGTAGTACCATCTGTAGTGCAGGAACCAACTCCTGTTCCTCCTCATCTTCTTCCTCCTCTTCCCCATTAGCACCCAATCCACGTTGGGATGAGATGAGGCTGGGCTGTGTGGCATCACCCTGTATGATTCCTTGCTCCATCTCATCGTACGTCATCGCTTCTCACCATCATGGTGGAGTCCTCAAAGATTTGGAGGATGACGCAGATGTCTGACATCCGTGCTCACTCCTGAGTTCTTAAGTGCGGAGGCTGACCTGAATGCTGACGGGAGTGTTGAAGCTGGTACTCAACAACTGCCCTCTGCTGCTCAAAAATCCTTCCCAACATCTGCAAGGTTGAGTTTCAATGTGTGGTGACATTGCACACTAGTCGGTGAGCTGGAAACTGCCAACACTGCTAAAGCACAGCAATGGCGGCCAAAGCTGTAGGTGACAATCTTAAATGGGCACACACTCGGCGTACTTTGACAAGCAGGTCACGCAGATCTGGGTAGGTTTTGACAAACCGATGAACCACTTGTTTGAGCACATGAGCCAGGCATGGTACGTGTGTGAGGTTGCCTAGCTTCAGAGCCTCCAAAAGGTTCCGGCCATTTTCACACACGACCGTGCCAGGCTGTAGGTTCAGTGGTGACAGCCACAGATCGGCCTGCTCTGTTACAGCTGTCAACAACTTTTCAGAGATGTGCAGTTTGTCCCCTAAGCATGCTTCTGAAGAAGCCACGTAGGTGAAATGCGTGTTGAGGCGCGCTGTTTATTTCAGTTCCCTCTCCGAAGCCCTGCACATCCCACCATGTCACTAGGTAATTATACAGGGTGGGCCACTTATATGGATACACCTAAATAAAATGGGAATGGTTGGTGATATCAACTTCCTGTTTGTGGCACAATAGTATATGGGAGGGGGAAAACTTTTCCAGATGGGTGGTGACCATGGTGGCCATTTTGAAGTCGGCCATTTTGGATCCAACTTTATTTTTTCAATGAGAAGAGGGTCGTGTGACACATAAACTTATTGAGAATTTCATAAGAAAAACAATGGTGTGCTTGGTTTTAACGTAACTTTATTCTTTTATGAGTTATTTACAAGTTTCTCTTTGTTTACAGCCATTGACATGTTGCAGAGGTTAACACGTGAGGAGCGGATAGAAATTGTGTTGATGTCTGGTGAACGCAGTACCCGGGTCATTGCAGCAGATTTCAATGCAAGACGCCCTACGAGACCACCCATCTCCCATGCTACAGTCAGCAAACTGCTTGCCAAATTTCGTGAAACAGGTTAAGTGTTGGATTTGCCAAAATGTGGAGCAAGAAAACTGTCACTAATGAAGAAACATCAGTGGCTGTCCTATCTTCATTCAGCAAGAGCCCACAGGGTAGCACTCGCCGCATGTCACTGGAGAGTGGCATCAGTCGAACATCCCTTCCGCGGATATTAGCTACTCACAAATGGCACCCTTACAAAATCCAGCTGGTGCAGCATGTAACGAGGATGACCCAGATCGGCGCACTGAATTTTCAGAATGGGCAAAACAAAAATTGGAACAGGACCCTCAGTTTACACAGAACATTATGTTCAGTGATGAGGCAAACTTTTTTGTGAATGGTGAAGTTAACAAACAAAACCACCGCTATTGGTCTGACACTAACCCACGGTGGATAGATCCCTCCAAGACTGTTGGAACACAAAAATTGATGGTACGGTGTGGTATATGGGGTACAAAGAGAGTGGGGCCAGTCTTCATCAATGGAAACCTCAATGCCACTGGATATCTGAAATTGCTACATGATTATGTGTTGCCCTCTTTATGCACTGAAGATGGTATGTTCCCTGAGTTTTTCCAACAAGATGGTGAACCACCACATTACGCGTGTCAGGTCCAAGCATTCCTACATGAACAGTTTCCTGGAAAGTGGATTGGTCGTCGTGGGCCAGTTGAATGGCCACCAAGGACTCCCGATCTGACCCCCTTAGACTTTTATCTTTGGGTCATCTGAAGGCAATTGTCTATGCTGTGAAGATACGAGATGTGAAGCATCTGAAACAATGGATACTGGAAGCTTGTGATAGCATTTCTTCTGCGATGTTACTATCAGTGTGTCAAGAGTGGGAGAAGAGGGTTGCATTGACAATCCAACACAATGGGCAGCACTTTGAACACATTTTATAAGTGGTCATAAACTTGTAAATAACTCATGAAAGAATAAAATTATGCTAAAACCAAGCATGCCATTGCTTTTCTTATGAAATTCTCAATAAGTTTGATGTCACATGACCCTCTTCCATTGAAAAAAATTAAGTTGGATCCAAAATGGCTAACTTCAAAATGGCCGCCATGGTCACCACCCATCTGGAAAAGTTTTCCCCCTCCCATATACTAATGTGCCACAAACAGGAAATTGATATCACCAACCATTCCCATTTTATTTAGGTGTATCCATATAAATGGCCCACCCTGTATTATTATTGCTACTCTCAGTATCATCTCTTAATAGCCTTTCTTTATATCAGGCATGTCTCATGATCTCTGGATAGATCCATATGGTGACTGTTATTGCTTCCTATAGTTTGGATTTATATAGCACTGTGGTCTTAAATCATCCAAGCACAATTTGCATATTACATTTACTGTTATATGTTAATGACGACTGTACAGTCTTTCTACACACGTGGTCAAAATTGTTGGTACCCCTCGTTTAATGAAAGAAAAACCCATAATGGTCACAGAAATAACTTGAATCTGACAAAAGTAATAATAAATTTTAAAGCTATGGATATGAACAAATGAAAGTCCGTCATTGCTTTTCAATCCTGCTTCCACAGAATTTTAAAAAACAATTAAGCTCATGAAATTACTCTGGACAGAAATGATGTTACTCTTAACTTGATATTTTGTTGAACAACCTTTTGAGGCAATCACTGCAATCAAATGATTCCTGTAACTATCAATGAGACTTCTGCACCTCTCGACAGGTATTTTGGGCCACTCCTCATGAGCAAACTGCTCCAGTTGTCTCGTGTTTGAAGGTTGCATTTTCCATGTTTCAGCTCTTTCCAAAGATGCTCAATAGGATTTAGGTCAGGGCTCATAGAAGGCTACTTCAGAATAGACCACTATTTTCCTCTTAGCCATGATTGGGTGTTTTTAGCTGCATGTTTTGGGTCATTATCCAGTTGCAAGACCCATGACCTGCGACTGAGACCAAGCTTTCTGACACTGGGCAGCACATTTCTCTCTAGAATCCCTTGATTGTCTTGAGAATTCATTGTACCCTGCACAGATTCAAGACACCCTGTGCAAAGCAGTCCCAGAACATAAAAGAGCCTCCTCCATGTTTCACAGTAGGGACAGTGTTCTTTTCTTCATATGCTTCATTTCTTCGTCTGTGAACATAGAGCTGATGTGCCTTGCCATTTTTGTCTCATCTGTCCATAGGACATTCTCCCAGAAGCTTTGTGGCTTGTCATCATGTAGTTTGGCAAATTCCAGTCTGTCTTTTTTATGATTTTTTTCAACAATGGTGTTCTCCTTGGTCGTCTCTCATGAAGTCCGCTTTGGATCAAACAATGATAGATGGTGCGATCTGACACCGATGTTCCTTGAGCTTGAAGTTTGCCTTTAATCTCTTTAGAAGTTATCCTGGGTTCTTTTCTTATCATTAATATTATCTGTCTCTCTGATTTGTCTTCAATTTTCCTCCTGTGGTAACGTCCAGGGAGGTTGGCTACAGTCCCATGGATCTTAAATTTCTCAATAATAAGTGCAACTCTAGTTACAGGAACATCAAGCTGCTTGGAGATGGTCTTAGAACCTTTACCTTTAACATGCTTGTCTATAATTTTCTTTCTAGTCTCCTGAGACAACTCTTTCCTTTGCTTCCTCTGGTCCATGTTGAGTGTGGTACTCACCAAGTCACCAAACAGCACAGTGAGTATCTGTAGCCTTATATATAGGCCCACTGACTGATTGTAGACACAACTTGATTTAACATGAAGACCTAACAGTTGTACTGGCAATGTCCATCGTGTTGGTGTTCCGGGGCTGGTTGTTCCTGCCTGTTTTGGTGCTACACCTCCCTCCCCCTGTGTCCTGCTTTTCTTGCTCTTCATGTCACTTTGCCAGGTTGGGTCAGTGACTTCATAGTCCACCACTTCGTCTTCCACTTCTGCACCCTGGTCCTCCTCCTGACTTTCTGGCAATTGTGTCTCATCATCATCCGACTATTGCAACTGTAATTGCACTTTCCCACCGTCACCTTCATATGACCAATGGCTGCTCATGACTTGACTGTGGCTGCTCAAATATTTGGGCATCGCTACATGTGATCTCCTCTTGGCCCGCTTGAAGCTGGACGGGCGAGAGGCCCAAATCTATAAATGGAAAAGTGAACAGCTCTTCGGAGTGTCCAAGTGTGGGATCAGTTGTCTCCGGGCACTCGGCATGGTGTGAGGAAGGAGGATCAGGGTGAGGAATATGTGGTTCAGACACACAGCTACTGAGACTTGACCGTGTGGAAGACAGGGTGGTGGTGGCGGTGGCAAAGTGACTGGAAGTATCTGCTATCCAACCAACAATCTTTCCACACTGCTCTGGCTTCAAGAGTCATTTTTCGCTGCCCCCTAGTAATTGCGACAAGAAGATAGGATGACATGATGTGGGTGTTTGTTGTGCTCACTCAGCAGGCACAGCTTCACCTTGCCCATGGCCTCGGCCTCTGCTTGCACCATCACCATCATGTCCACTTCCCGGTCCCTTGCCACGCGCCTTTACCATTTTCAATGGAGTTTATTATTTAGCACGCTCCACAAAATATCTGAATTATTACCGCAGTAATATGTGATCACGTGTGCCAGCCACGGTTTTAGGCTGTGGACTTGTAGTATAGTATTGGTCAGCAACTAAGTGTGAATAGGTTTACCAAAACACAGAAGGTTGACTTTAAATGGAGTGGAATATTTGGCACACTCCACAAAATGTCTGAATTATTGCCACAGTAATATGTGATCACGTATGACAACCATGATTTTAGCTGTGGCCTTGTAGTATAGTATTGGTCAGCAACCAAGTGAGAATAGGTTCAATAAAACACAGATGGCTAACTTTAAATGGAGTGTAATAGTTAGCATGCTCCACAAAATATCTGAATTATTACCACAGTAATGCAATAACGTGTGCCGACCACGGTTATAGGCTGTGGCCTTGTAGTATATTATTGGTCTGCAACCAAGTGTGAATAGATTTACCAAAACACAGAAGGCTGACTTTAAAAGGAGTGGAATATTTGAGACACTCCACAAAATGTCTGAATTATTGCCGCAGTAATATGCGATCACGTGTGATGACCATGGTTTTAGGCTGTGGCCTTGTAGTATAGTATTAGTCAGCAACTAAGTGTGAATAGGTTCAATAAAACACAGATGTCTGACTATAAAGGGAGTGGAATGTTTTGCATGCTCCTCAAAATGGCTTAATTATTACCACAGTAATATGCCATCACGTGTGACCACGGTTTTAGACTGCGGCTTTGTAGTATAGTATTGGTCAGCAACCAAGTGTGAATAGGTTCAATAAAACACAGATGGCTTACTTTAAATGGAGTGGAATATTTGGCACGCTCCACAAAATGTCTGAATTATTACCACAGTAATATGCAATCACGTGTGACAACCACGGTTTTAGGCTGTGGCCTTGTAATATAGTATTGGTCAGCAACCAAGTGTGAATAGGTTCAATAAAATACATCTGGCTGACTTTAAATGGAGTGGAATATTAAGCACACTCCACAAAATGTCAGAATTATTACCACAGTAATATACCATCACGTGTGACGACGACGGTTTTAGGCTGTGGCCTTGTAGTATAGTATTGGTCAGCAACCAAGTGTGAACAGGTTCAATAAAACACTGATGGCTGACTCTAAATGGAGTGGAATATTTGGCACTCTCCACAAAATGTCTGAATTATTACCACAGTAATATGCAATCACGTGTGACAACCACGGTTTTAGGCTGTGGCCTTGTAATATAGTATTGGTCAGCAACCAAGTGTGAATAGGTTCAATAAAACACATCTGGCTGACTTTAAATGGAGTGGAATATTAAGCACACTCCACAAAATGTCTGAATTATTACCACAGTAATATACCATCACGTGTGACGACGACGGTTTTAGGCTGTGGCCTTGTAGTATAGTATTGGTCAGCAACCAAGTGTGAACAGGTTCAATAAAACACTGATGGCTGACTCTAAATGGAGTGGAATATTTGGCACTCTCCACAAAATGTCACGATTATTACCGCAGTAATATGCGATCACGTGTGATGTGATGGAGAAGTTTCTCTGCTTCCACAATACAGCAATGTGAATAAAATAAAAAAAATCTGCATGTATTCTGCTAAGAAGCAAATGGAGCAGTAAAATGGAGTACTGTATTGCTTTTTAAGCAAATAATCAGGATTAAGAGCGAAGAAAAAAAAATGGCCCTGATATGTAGGGTTATGTAGATATGTAACAACCGCAGCAGACAGAATGTGCACAGAACATGCACAGCACGCTCGCTCATCACTACTGAGAATGCCACACAATCAATTAGTGACCTTTAGGTAAAGCTGGTTTTACACATCCATGTTTTGCTGCCCGTACTCAGACAGGACTGCATGGACTGACTGTGTATCTCCTGAACAGAACTCAACAGCCTGATTCGTTCAGGTTACGGGACCCATGACCGGTTTGTGCGTATTATCTATTTTGGCATGACTACTGAGCCTAGGGATTGACTGCAGCAGTCACATGCAGTAGTAGTGACACCATGGCTGTTGCCATTTCAACAAAGCCAGAGGAGTTGGGGAGAGGCAGCACTGCAGTGGCAGGAAGCTAATAAGACTGATTTTGCTATCTTTACACATAGCAAGCTATTGTACTAAAAAAGTTAACATTAGAAAATCAATTTTAACTTGTACTGCATACATGTGACAGCTTGTAGTACAAAACAATATAACTTTATAGAATAAGCTTGCCTGAATTCTAGCTCAATGTACATCATTTGTGGGCACCATTAGCTATGATGATCCCACAATTGGTGACCTGAATCTATGGAAATTCAGTTGCACAGGATCCAAGTATAGTCCCAAATTTTTTGATTGGGAATGACATGAGCATTGAATAATGTGGTTATTTGCATTCTGATTGTTACTCAAAAAAGAGTGTCAATACAATGTATTGCAGAAGATGCCATTTAGCCTAAGGCTAGCCTTGGATGTTTGTTTTTAAAAATCAGTAAAACTGTGAATGCTGTTAGACTGTAAAAAGGTCAAAATTCAGGTTCAGTATAATATAAGTAATGCAATAGGGTGGAGCTCGGGCTCACCCTAGTAAATTGTTGTGTTTGCCTTTAATTTCTATTGCCCTGCCCCAGTTACAAATGATTATATGTACTACCCCAAAAGTTGGGGAATACATCAGTGTTGTGTAAGGTTATTTATAATCTGAAAGTGTTGCATCATGCCTTGTAGGGTTTGCATTATTGTCACTATGAGTCAGCATTTATTGACTCAGTATAGTACAAAATTAGTTAAACTCCCCACTGAGACAGTAGCTAAGAGAGTAGCTTGGTTGGTGAAGTCTTTGGGCACACTAAAAGTTTATCAAATATAGTTTTTATTCAGAGTCTAACAATATACTACAGAGTACTGTTGGAGAATAGCCAGAAGTCACGCCAGAAAACATGTGAGAGAATTACTGTATCTATTCCCCTTCCAGTAGGCCGAATAGAAATTGACAGACCTGAAGAAACCTGTAGAATCTCCTGAGAACTAGCACCCAGGAGGCAGATGAAATTCCCTGGTCACCACAGGCCCCTTAGCCTAAAAAATATGCTGTGGAAGCAGGAGGGATATGGGCTTGAAGAATGGTGGCCCCCCAAAGGATATGGGAAAAAAGGAATCCTACAACACCATGAAGGTTAGATGGAGAAGGGACTTAGGGGTCTGCTGGGGAACGCCACTCCAGTGGGGTATAGGGTAACTCTATCATGTCAGCTTGTACAACAGAATAGGCTCTGGTTGCACTTGCTGTCTATCACACCTCTCATATGCTGTTTCCTGCATCTGTTGTTATGTGCCTGTCTGAGGAACTCTGACATCTAAACATGCTATACCATCTGTTGGAACCCAACATGGACAATATCTATCATACGTGTAATATGAATGACTGAACTCACGATTTGATCCATAAACTCTGTATAGCACTAAAGTTCATCAAAGGACTGCATCAAAGAGATTGACCATGTGCTGTGGAGTCATAAAACCTGTGAGGTGGGAAGACATTGTGTGTCCTGTGGTGTGGTGCCTTTTGTTCTAGTGATAGAGTAAAGAGAGCACCTACATGGGAGATGGACATCTTGTCTGGCCTCTTGAAAGGTACATAACCCCTGTGGTGTTTGGATTAGAAACCATTGTTCTTCAAGTCGGCCTCTTATCTCCAAGCAAAATGCAGATGAACCTGTCCTTGGGCCACTTGATACAAAGACCTTTTGGCTATATACCAGACGCCATCAGCAGGATGATGAAGACTACTGCAATCACATATGAACTCTGATACTCGTACCCATTCTATACCTAAGAGCGCCACCTTCAGAAGAGTGTCTGCATCAACAGCCATGTGCATGTTTCTGGAGAATTTCAAAGACTGTGACCTGATTGGATGGTACCATTATTTGGAGGTGTTACAGGGATGGGCAATGCATGTGCCATGTCTGACTGTGTAACTGACATGCAAATTAGTTAGGTTTTCTTCTTCTTCTTCTCACTTCCCATCTTCTACCACACTCTCCTTTTACCTTTCCCTTACATTGTTCCCTTGTCCCTTAGTTAGGTTTCCCTTATGTATGTTATTGTAAATATCCTATTTGTAATAAATCCCCTTTTAAAGATCCAGTAGCTCTTGTTAATTATTATTAACTGGCACCCCAAAACTCAGCAGATTCTACATAATGGCACCCCGACTGGGACTGTGATTAAATTCCACAGAGAATCTGCAATAAATGAATCTGCTTTAGTCTACATTTGGAAAAGGCATGGAGATCAAAGAACTAAGGAGTCTAGATCTTGGATGAAAAGGAAACACTGGTGAGTTAAGAATTTCCTTGTGAACCTTTTTTTGTATGCTGATCATAATGATTTTGGTGTTGCTGTGTATCAAGTATTGTGTTTTGTTAACAGTGTGTCGTTGGATGTATTTAGTAAAAGTGAAATATCATTTGTATTTGATAGAATAGTTTATATCAGAATCAGATTGGAATTGTGTGTGTGGAAAGTGTGGAAGTAGTGAAAAATTTAGACCTTTGGGAAGTTCCTAGTGTAAGGCCTAGTGCTTCAGTTTTAATTTTGTTTGTAAGTGTTTACAATTTGCTGAAAATGGAATTTGTGGAAAAGTATGAGAAGAAGTATGCATCTGCCATTTACTATGTCAGTGCAGATGAATCTTTAGAAGTCCAATACAAGGACTTGGTATCACAATGTAAGATCTATAATAATAAGTTAAATAATAAAGTTCTCAGTAAGAAATTGAAAAAGGAAAAGTTAAGCAATGAGATTTCAGTGTTGCTTAAGATGAAGGAATTGAGTGAAATGAAAGAAGCAAGTTGGTGGAAGCAAAGGTTACAAATCAAGGAGGATATAGACAAAATTAGTGATTCTGTCATTGAAATTTCTGATAATACAATTAGTGAAATGGACGGTTTACGTTCACATGTGGATGAATTAGCTGTGAGAAATGAGAAGTTAGAAGAACAATTGAAGGAGTGCAGATTGAGTGTCACGTCACATGCAAATCAGGTTTTCTCTTTAGAACTGAAAAATAGTCAAATGGAGAAGTTAATTGCAACACTGGAGAGACAACTGGGTGAAGCCAAGTGTCAACTGCATAACAAAGAGCAACATATACAGTCTCTTACATCAAAGAAATGCAGTCTTGAGACAGTGAATGTCTGTACTCTTTCTAATGAGGATACAAGGGATGACAGGTGTACTTCTCCATTCATTGATAGTGCCCCATTGCTCACCATTTCTGAAAAACGTCATCTGTGTCAACTTCTTGGTAAGTTTGACTCACATATTTCTCCGGTCCTTCTGTCTAATAGATTTGAGGCTGTGGTCCAGCAGTATAGTCTAAACAATAAAAATGCTTGGTCTCTGTTCCAAGCTTGGCTCCCAGGGCCACTTGCAGCACAGCTTTCATCTGCACATATGAGTGATAATTGTAAAGGTGCAGAGTTAAGAAGGAAGGAATTGCAACGTATCATAGGTGGACGGGACACTAGAGGTGAAAATGCTCTAGCAATGACCAGATTCAGGAGATATGATGATCCTCTGCTCTTCTGTAATGATTATCTGGCCTTGTATAAGACTGTTTACAACTGTCTGGATATGTCTCAGGATGATGCTAATTTCCTGTATTCAATGGCAAATCATTGTAATGTAGATTACACCACAATGGTCGCTCTAAGGAATAGCAGCTCCTATGGAAACATTGTGAATATACTTAGGGACTGGTGTAATCAGTCTAAGGAGCAGTATGAGACATCCACAAATATATCTGCTGTACATAGACCTAGGAGAAGAGGATATGTTAGGTATTGTTATGGATGTGGGAGGCCTGGACATATTAAACGGTATTGTAATACACCTTACATGTACCCAGAACCAAATATCCATTTGTTTCACCAGGAGATTGATAGTATTGAGTCTAATGAGGAAGAATCTACCTCTAATAACACAGAGTTCACAGAGACAGGTGAGGAGATAGGTACTATAGAAGCTGACCGGGCTACACCTACACCAAAACCTTATACAATGCAGAGCCAAAATGCTAATAAGGACAACACAGGAAGAGAGCAGGATACGCCGTATTAAAGACAACAAAAGGAAGGTGCTAATATCCCTGTGATTGATCCATGGGTAACTCTACCATTCTGGCTATTTTGGAGTAGGTCACAGATTGCCCTACCCCTGTTGCTAAATAGCACAACCCAATGCGCCAATATGGTTGGGTAAACACGGAGAGACTTTGGCTGTCATAGTAGATGTGAATCAATAGCATACGGATAATGGACCGGATAAAATTATGTTTTGTGTTTGGTTTGAATTTGTGTTCTAATTATGTCTTTGTTTCTTTTTAGACTGGAGACCATTTAGCATGTGATATCAGAGAAAGGAGACCATTTATCAGAGCAAGGAGACTAACCAATGTGTTTGTTCAACAGGTCATATACAGTACTGTGTCCATAGATGAAACTGGTTATTTCTCGCTACAGCTATTAATTCTGTGTATACATTGATACGGCCAATATGTAATTAAAAGCCACGTGATTTAGACATTGAGCTCAAAGTTAAAGGTTTAAATAATTGTTTGCAAACAATTATACAAGTAATCATCCCATTGTGATGAATCGGTATTGTGTTTGCCTATTGGTTGTTTGTTTGCTTTGTATGTTCTTAATCTTGTTTCACAGGTAAAAGTCTTCAATCAGGACCTGAATTGGATAGATCATTTATATGATAATGTCAACCAAGGCAAAGCTGTAGTTTCTGTGTGAGATCTGCAGCACCCGCTTGACCACTTTACCAATCTTTATTCGTCATAAGACAGATAAAGTTGAGTTACCCCTAATTGTTTTTATGTTTGTCTGGTTTGTTTGTTTGTTTGTTTGTTTTGTATTTTTTTGTCATCCTATGCAATGCATTGAGTCACAATATTTTGCTTTTCATATTCCCACTGTTCAGGAATATAAATTTTTATATATATATTTTTTTTTTTACCTCACGTTCAGCATTTTGTTTCCCCCCCTTGGTTTTGTTTGGTACAATGTCTTAGTACCAAAGGGGCATAAGGGTAAGATTTACCATGCAATATATATAGCTAGGGAGATTAAAGTTTTTATTTTTTTTGCAATCATTTTTTTTTTTTTGCAATTGTTATTTTTTTTCTCCTCTTCAAGTTATTTTTGCTGATTACAAGTGCTTTACTTGTAAAAAAAGTCAGATGCTCAAGTTAAAATTTGTCTTCTAAAGAAACCATATGTAGATTACAACTGCTAAGAATCTTATACTGCTCTTGTTCTTTATTTCCAGGATCTGTGATGGAGCATACTCCAATTTATCAAATTTGAATCCTGGATGAGCCATGGTTTGATGGCAATTGGATTGATAAACCACCTTTATGGAACATTTTCTTGGGATTTCTTGACATGAATTGACCTGTATATGAAAATTTGTGAAAAGACCATATATTACAATCTAAATGAAAAATATACATGATGAAAGGACCTACAACAGAGTGTGCCCATTATAGGAGAGTATAGACACTTGCTAATATTTTGCAATAGGGTATCAAATATTTCTATCAGCCAGTGTGACATTCATATATTCTAATAGACAATAAGAAGATGCTTTTAATTGGGCATTGGACAGGTTATCTACTGGTACCGTCTGCAGCGATTCAAGTTGTATGTGATATTTGTGAACTATCCATAATCTGAATGTATCAGATATACTCAAAGGCGTATGGGATTATATAAACGTATGACTAGTAAATATCATGACCATTAATATATTATAAATTTGGAGTGCTTGAAACTGCCTAAAAGCACCAATTTTATTTTAAAAGGTATAGATGTTGAAGTTATGATGTGTTCATTGGATGCACATTAAACATGTAGACATTTTGATATATTGCTATATATATTTTTTATTAGTGTTCTATACCTTATTTATATTAGTGCTCCTGTACATCTGTCATAAATTATAAATTAACTTATAAAGAAGGCTAGCGCGACGGTGGGCCTACAGCTTGGGACTTTTGAAGAGGTGGTAGAGGATAGGATTAAGAAGAAGTGCAGAGCTATAATGGGCAACAACACACACCCGCTTTATGAACTGTTTGCGAAACAGAAGAGCACATTCAGCAATCGCCTAATACAACTAAGGTGTAAAAAGGAAAAATACAGGAGATCGTTTGTTCCAACAGCTATGGGGGTGTTTAACAAATGTCTGAAAAGCAATGTCTAAAGCATTCCAAATGTTTTGTTATTATATGTGTCATGTTCGAGATCTGTGTTCTGCTGCTGTGATACCGCAATTTCCTCCGGGATAAAATAAAGTATATCTTATCTTATCTTATATAATTGCTGAAGTATAAAATGCATCTAGATAGGTGTGAATGAGAGTGAATGTTGTGAGTCCAGCGATTTCTATGCCTTGTCCCTGTTAGTTACCTCGCATTTATGGTGCCCTGATGCAGTAAATGGATGATGATCCTGGAGCAGAGTGCTATTTTATCATGCCCTGATCATAAGTTTGTGTGTCATTCAGACACAAAGGGGCGTATGTTGGAACCCAACATGGACAATATCTATCATACGTGTAATATGAATGACTGAACTCACAATTTGATCCACAAACTCTGTATAGCACTAAAGTTCATCAAAGGACTGCATCAAAGAGATTGACCATGTGCTGTGGAGTCATAAAACCTGTGAGGCGGGAAGACATTGTGTGTCCTGTGGTGTGGTGCCTTTTGTTCTAGTGATAGAGTAAAGAGAGCACCTACATGGGAGATGGACATCTTGTCTGGCCTCTTGAAAGGTACAAAACCCCTGTGGTGTTTGGATTAGAAACCATTGTTCTTCAAATCGGCCTCTTATCTCCAAGCAAAATGCAGATGAACCTGTCCTTGGGCCACTTGATACAAAGACCTTTTGGCTATATTCCAGATGCCATAAGCAGGAAGATGAAGACTACTGCAATCACATATGAACTCTGATACTCTTACCCATTCTATACCTAAGAGCACCACCTTCAGAAAAGTATCTGCATCAACAGCCATGTGCATGTTTCTGGAGAACTTCAAAGACTGTGACCTGATTGGATGCTACCATTATTTGGAGGTGTTACAGGGATGGGCAATGTATGGGCCAAGTCTGACTGTGTAGCTGATATAGAGGTAGCACATCAAATTAGTTAGGTATTCTTCTTCTTCTTCTTCTTCTTCTCACTTCCCATCTTCTACCACACTCTCCTTTTACCTTTCCCTTACATTGTTCCATTGTCCCTTAGTTAGGTTTCCCTTATGTATGTTATTGTAAATATCCTATTTGTAATAAATCCCCTTTTAAAGATCCAGTAGCTCTTGTTAATTAATATTAACTGGCACCCCAAAACTCAGCAGATTCTCCACCATCCATGGCTGTGAACGTTTTGGCTGTATTGCAAGAAGAAGTTGATCTGTTTTGCCACTCAATGGTCTCCAGATGCTCCTGTCTCCCCTCCAAAAATGCCACCAAGCACCACAACTAGAGAGGGAACAGTACAAAACCAACCCTAACCCCCACACATGCACAGCCATGTGCCCCAATCAACTGCATCAGTGCACCAGGCTCCGGGCATGGCCACCACCACTGTTGACATCCAGGATCCGACCCTCTGCCGGGTATACTTGGTTCCACTGCGCACTACAGATGTACATGCTATGTTTAAATTGCAGCTCAGTTGTAAATGTGTTCTGCTATCTTTTTGAACTAAGACTTCATAGGTGGCAGATATGATAGCAGATCAAGAATTGGCTTCTAATGATTGATGCAACATTGCAGTAGGATAATTTGACCCTGGTATATAGGTTGCTGGATGTGTTTGTGATGCAGGGATGTAGGGGTACATAAATATGCCCCACTGCTTTGAGTAAGTGAGGCTTAGATTCCCAGTATACAAGATTGGTTGTTGGGTGTATGTTTGTGGTGTTAGAGCAGTTCAACTTAATTAGAGAACAAGTTAAGCAACCTATGGAAAAACTACAATAATTCTTTAGAGACAAAAATATTCTAAATAGGTACCAGGGGGTCCTGCAGATGTCTGTAGAGCCAGAAGAGAAGCTATTGGACCACTGGCTTAAGAGTCTGACAGAAACTCTAGTTGCAAAGGGTGCAGATTGTACCACAAAGGAAAGTGTGCGATTTAGATTGATAAATTGATGAGCATTCTTGCAGCTAAAGCCCAATGAGAAAAACTATGGAGGATACAAAGAATAGTCAGCTTGAAGTATAGTGACTTGCATAATTTCAGTTGCCACCGAATTGGCCTTGACCTGGACTTAGTGAAAAAACTGTAATTAAAGCGAATATGTTAGCAGGTTTTTGCTATGTAGTCTGAGAATAGCTAGATATAAGGGCAGAGATCCTTATTCCAGTAAAATGTCATTTACTATGCTTTCTATTGCTGTTTCAATAAAATCAGTGTTTTATCAGAAGGAGATTATCACTACAGGACTAGGTGATTTGTGCCTCCTAGTCAGCTGCTCTGTGTAACCCCGCCCCCACCACTGATTGGCAGCTTTCTGTCAATGTACAGTGTGCACAGAAAACTGCCAGTCAATAGTAGGCAGATTTATACAGGTCTCGGCAGTCTGAGCACTGCTTGATCTGCAGCAGAGAAAACAGTGATTATAGCAAAATGACAGCAAACGGCCCAGCAAGTGACACCGCTGGAATAAAGTTCAATGTCAGTACATTATACTGCTTTCAGATTACATAGCAAAAACCTGGCGTCAGATTCCCTTTAAGAAACAGTGCCTAAATTGTGTAATTGTGTGTGCGTGAATGAGAAAGCTTAAAGAATAGAAATGGTAAATTTGCCCTTATTTATTTATTTTTAAGAACTTTAGCCCTTTGGGCACAGCTTTGTACCTGAGTTGAGTCTGACTCATAATAAGCCGGGAATCCATTCTAAAATTTCTTACATGTATCAACTACCAAGTTGAATTCTGTTCACATACATGTGTTGTTCACTGAAAAATACCTTAAATGAAGCTTAGGATCCAAAAATATCTATTCAAAAATCTAAATTATATCCTACCTGTAGGACAGATGCAAAGCTATTTTTCTCCATTGTTTCATTTTGGCATATTGTTTCTGAGAAAAATTACCTACTGTGTAGCATTGAACAGTAATATGAGCCAGGACACTCCGCTGAGATGACTGCTTTATACTTCACAGTGGTCAGGATAACATTACATTAATATGCTGTAAAGGATCTTTCCTGGGTTCAGGGTTCATTTGGTACTGTGAATGATATTAAGACCAATATCTTACATCCAGTCCACATTAATTTTGTTCTCAAACTTCAACCTTTCTAGAATTGAGCATGTAGAATTGGTTAAGCCTTTTGTGTGCCTTGATCAAGCATCTTGGCAGGTCATAGTGTATTCCTCTGTGGACAAGAAGGCAACTCTTAGGCTTAAAATGGAAGCAATATCACTGTTTTTCCAAATATTTCTCTGCATACAACTCCATCAAATAACGTTGTGTAGAAAGGGCAGGTCTCTCCATCCTGACTGGAAGTTTACAGTTTGATTTCGTACATTAATAGAATTATATTGATACATCCTGCCTGTCATAGTCCATCAATGTGATGTTCTGCTAATCTTTAAGGGAGGTTTTGAGAGGTTTTTATGGACTCCCAATCTGTTGTGGTGTTTATCATTTTTAATCTATGATTATAGACGGAGAATATTTATTGAATGTCAGTATTTTTGATCAAATTATCTTTTCCATATAAACACAGTCTGAAAAATGTAAGAAAAGAAGTCTCCATAAGCCTCTGTTCACGTAATTTTTAAGCCTTTTGTCTTAGGTATATGTTGGGTGGACTACAGCCACATTTGCAGGGGCTTCAATATATCACATTCTATAGAGAAATTTGTCATGAGAATTTGGTTGTGCAGTTAAGGAGATTTGGTTCTGTTTCACAGTCAGTTGCCGATACCTCACCCACAGTTCAGACCAGGTTGATACTGATTAGCCTGAATAGGAACTGTGTACAGTATAACGACACTCCAAAGCAGGTCTCCAGATACACTCATCCCATTATATTTACATTGAATTGCAGGTTTCAAACAGGGAGGTGGCCATTTTGTTTTACCACAGAGAGCATATTTTAAGCCAGATAAGCTTCTATTGTTAATAGGGTTATAGGGTGAAAATTAATTTTCAACTATCTACTATGTTATAAATTTTTGATTGGTATAGGTCAGATGACTGATACCCATACCAATTCATAGATTGAGGTACTTTTATCCCGGTTAGAAGGGAGTGGCAGTGTACTTGCGCAACCACTGCTGCATGTTGTGAAGAAGAACAACAAAGTGAAAGTGACTCAGTGGCCAAGTATATCTCCTGATCTGAACCCAATCAAACACCTATGGGGAATTCTGAAGAGAGGAGTTGAGCATCACTCTCCATCTAGCATCCAGGCTCTAAAACAGGTCGTTCTTGAAAAATAGAAAAAAAGGTCATGCAAAATGCTAGATGTAGAAGTTTTTAATGTGTGGTATATTCATTTTTGCATCAAATAATTTGAGTAAAACTGGAGATTTTGTAATGAAAATTATTTCATTTACCTTACTTTCACAAAATCATATGCCCAATACATCTGTTAAACTAAAGATAAAATGGCCAATCCCTTTGAATGGAGATTTCACTATAAATCAGGAAATTTTAGGACTTCTAAAATAACTGTTCGTGGGGCACTTTTATGAAATGGCAGTTGCACTCACCAAACTTTTACTGAGGAAGCCTACATACTTACCTGAATGAAAACTTTTATTTTTCTACTTTCTGATTCTAATCTTCTTTGTTCTGTAAAGCCCCGCATAAGCTTCTGCCATTCAAACCCCCCACATTCTCCTTTAAGATCTTTTATTAGACAGCTCACTTTCCATTTCATTTCACTTTAATTTAGTCCCCCCGCTGGTATCTCTTTTGCAAGTTATATTTCTTTTTCCATTAGTTCCATAGACATCCATTTAATGTTTAGAAATACGGGTCAAAACGTCCATGGAAGCCCATTTCCCTGGCAGAATGGTTCATACTCTCCTAGGTGGTCTACCATTCATTTATATTAGTCTGTCACATTGAATCCAGCTGGCAGTATGAACTAAATTAAACTAATGTCAAATCCATTACAGTTTTCTAATTTTCAAATATAACCCCTTTAATACCAAAGCACACCTAAAGTCTCAGTATACAGAATATCTATATACTTCCTATGCTGCCACACAGCAAAGTATTATCAAGGTATTCTATGCTAGAAACAGAGCAGTTTGTAGTGCATAAAAAAATACTCTTACCGTATGTTTCTTACTTTCTTTTAAAATAAAAATTACATTTTCTTTTGAATGAAAGCAAACGGAGATTGGGAAAACTGCAAGAGACTGATGTATAATGAATATTGGAAATATGTTTTACTATTCATTCTGAAAATAACATTGTTTGAAGCTGGAAACCCCTAGTTTCACAATGATAAAGCAACACTTAATAAAAACACAATGGGGAGATTTACTAGAACTATCAGAGATTTTGTCCATATGTATCCAAGTTGCTCATTTTCTATAATTTACTTTGTGCATGTTTAGACTGTGAATCTAACGTTAGGGCAACTAATGACTGAATTACTGTGTGCTAAAAATTTGTGCCAAAATTTGCCATTATGTTATATTTTAAACTACATACCTGTCATGAAAAGTTATGCCCGTTTTCTCACTAACCATTCATTAGCAAAAATAGTCTAAAATACATAAAAAATGTGGTACAACTTAAATAGTTTTTTGCATGAATCGCAGAATAATTTTGGTGCGTTTAGCTTAGAACATCTTTACCTTTTATTTTTTCATGTATAAAATGTGTGCAAACGCTCAATATTTAGGAAATCACTGGAAAATAGAAAAGAGAGTATGTTTTTCGGGGACTGACAATGTTAAGGCTACAGAAGTTGTTGGATATTAGAAATACACCACAATGCTCTGCTTTATTTTGTAGAAGAAGAATAACATTGTATTCACAATTATACTCACATACAGTATATAGCGCCATTAATTCCACAGCGCTTTACAGACATCACTTCCCCATTTGGGCTCACAATCTAAATCCCCTATCAGTATGTCTTTTGAGTGTGGGATGAAACCAAAAAACCCAGAGGAAAACCACGCCAACATGGGGAAAACATAAAAACTCCACCATGTTACCAATTGTATATATATACTTTATGGCTTACTTTATAAGCAAAGTCAAAAGCTGAAGACAATCTTTGCCTACAGGCTCTTGAAATGCAAATCCACTAATGGCAACTTTCTATAGAACTGTATATCAATTCAATACTCAATATATACTTAGTGAACAGTGTACATTTTCATTGTTATTTTACTATTTCACTTTGTTTCTAAATATTATTATTTGCTAGGAGGGCGGTTGCAGACAACTTTATTAAAATGGAACGCAACCGGCCCGGAGTCCGCAATGCAGCCTGGAAGGCTGCTGCCGAACACTTTCCGAGTGGAAAGGAAAGCGACAACTTAAATACTAAACCCTTCCGTGTTTCTCCACACAGGAACGGGTATAGCGGTACGCTCTATCTCCGTTAACTGCATGGGAGATGAGCGTCTGGAGACGCACCTAACTGAATAAACCCTCCGTGTTAATGCACACGGAGCGGGTATAACGGTTCACACAATCTCCAAGAACCGCAGGGAGACGTGTGACTGGGGAGAAGCAGTAGCCCTGTCTGCGATACAGGCGCTACGCAATAGGAGTTGGCGCTAGTGTGCGGGTGTGACTACGCCGACAGGTACACGTGCTACCGGACTGAAAGGAGTGTGAAAGACAGGCGATAGCCGTGAATTGGGCGTCTGCAGGCTGCTTGGGGTGTTAGGCGACCCCTTTGGCAGAGCCAGACTGCTAGACGAAGCTACCTGCCTACTTTCTCTAAACCTGCCTGCAGAAACTACGTGGAACCAGTCGTCCACACACCGCAACACATGCTCAACGATCTGAGCGCGTCGCCATGTTTGTGGGCGGGCCTTTTAAAGACTAAGCCCTGCCCACCGACGTGCCATTGGTAACGTTACCCGTGAACCAATCAGGCGGTGCCAGGTCACAGGGTCAGGTAAGTACCAGACCACCAATCATGATCCGCCAGGTCACGGACATGCTCAGTGCCGCAAATCCTGGACTTTGATTCCTCAAGCCCTGTCTCCCTCTGCAACCCAGGCTTAACATTGCTAGGCACAACAACCTGGGAGATAAACAGCGATTGCGGACCAGCTAGGCGTTGAGGCTGACGGCGATGCTGAGCAGCATCAGCCCTGGCTGTACCAAAATGGGAGACCACAGAAGGTCCTAGACCAATTTTGAATCCAGCACTAGACTGACGCCTAACATTATCCCCCCATTAACACCCCCCTCCACTTGATGCTCATTTTCCTCCGTGAGCCGGGGGGCAAGGATGTGGTCCATCGGGTCACAGAGAGGATTCACGAAACTGTGACCCCTCCGGTGTACAGGATACCTTTTTTTAGGGCGGGAAGCAGGATGGCAAAAAATGACAGCTGGTTCTCTAAGTGTGGGATCCTTCACGGATGACAGAGGGAAAGGACCCGCCGGTCTCTGGCGAAAAGATTTATCTCTCGCACAGACGGGACACGCAAGAACAAAGTCCTTGACGTCCTGGCGCCACCGGGGCCACCAATAGGACCGTTGAAGGAACTTAGTGGTACGTTTGACCCCCAGGTGAGCTCCGGTCTTAGGGGCATGAGCCCAGGAGAGCACCATACTCCGTAGATTAGGGGAAACAAACGACCTCCCCGACGGAACCGGGTTTGGGGACACTGCAGCCACCCTCTCCTCCTGAGAATTTTTTGCGACAAAATCTGACAAGGCCCGGGTCCTGGAAACAGACCAGGAATCTGTACCGGATGTCGCAATGATAGGAGGATCAGAGACTACTCTCCGGGTGACTTTGACCACACACTGAGATGCACAATTCTCACTCCAGGAAGAAATTCTCCCCGTCTTCCAGTCAATGTGTGGAGTATGACAATGTAACCAGGGGAGACCCAGTAACACCTCCTCTAATCCACAGGGAATAATAAGAAATGAGATAACCTCCCGATGGCCCTGAGGGAATGACATGGAGAGAGGGATCGACTGATGTGTGATTTGCACATCCAGGAGTGAACCATTGGCAACACAAATGTTTATTGGTTTGGAGAGTAACTCAATAGGGATGGCATGCCTCTGGGCAAATGTAGATGATAAAAAATTGCCATCAGCACCAGAGTCCACCCACGCCTTGGCAGTAACTGTAGATTTACCAAACGACAATGTCACACTATATGATAATTTGGAGGAAGAAGTCCCGGACTTTAATACACCTCCTCCAATGGTGGTAAGACCTACTCGTTTTACCGACTGCTTGGAACCCTTATTTACGGGGTGCTCCAAGAGATGTGTGGGTCAGGAACGCGAGGGACTAGACTAAGTCCGGGATATATCCATAGCCTCAGGCTCCGGGTCGAGAGTCTTAGGTTTGTGTCTAAAGGCACCAGGTGCCAACAGATGCTGAGGTCTAGCAACCTCCAGCTTTAACTTATGTTCCGCATGACGCAAGTCAATACGGTCAGCGAGAGATATTAACTCCTCCAGAGAGGTTGGAATATCTCTGGTAGATAAAGCATCTTTAATATGCCCAGCCAGACCCCTCCAGAACACAGGAATAAGCGACCGCTCAGACCAATCCAGTTCAGCCGCTAGGGTTCTGAACTGGATGGCATAGTGGCTGGCGGTGGCTGAACCCTGGACCAACGCAAGAAGCTTAAGAGCCGTATCATGCGTGACCTGAGGACCCAGGAAAACATTTTTTAGGGTCTTAAGAAAAAGACCCACGTTTACTACCACAGGGTCGTTCCGCTCCCATAGAGGAGTAGCCCACTCCAGAGCCCTGTGAGTAAGTAAAGAAATGATATATCCCACTTTGGCTCTTTCGGAGGGGAACCGTGCCTCCATCATCTCCAAATGAATGGAGCATACGTTAATAAAACCCCTGCAGAGTTTACTGTCCCCAGAAAATTTCTCTGGGAGAGCAAACCGGGGTAATGGGGCACTTGCAGTGGTGGCAGTATTCACCGCAGCCGAGTTAATAATGTTGGCTGCTAGAGTAGCCGTCTGGGAAGCTACTGCAGTGTTATCAGCGACCGGAGCAGTTTGTTCCAGAGTTCTAAGTCTGGCATCCAGTTGCTGTATATACCGCTGCAGTTGTTGGTTGTCGGCCATGTTCGGCAAGACCCTGGCGCTCAGATACTGTTAGGAGGGCGGTTGCAGACAACTTTATTAAAATGGAGCGCAACCGACCCCGGTGTCCGCAATGCAGCCTGGAAGGCTGCTGCCGAACACTTTCCGGGTGGAAAGGAAAGCGACAACTTAAATACTAAACCCTTCCATGTTTCTCCACACAGGAACGGGTATAGCGGTACGCTCTATCTCCGTGAACTGCACGGGAGATGAGCGTCCGGAGACGCACCTAACTGAATAAACCCTCCGTGTTAATGCACACGGAGCGGGAATAACGGTTCACACAATCTCCAAGAACCGCAGGGAGACGTGTGACCGGGGGAGAAGCAGCAGCCCTGTCTGCGATACAGGCGCTACGCAATAGGAGTTGGCGCTAGTGTGCGGGTGTGACTACGCCGACAGGTACACATGCCAACAGCTGGCGTGCTACCGGACTGAAGGGAGCTATTCCTCATGACAGACAGGCGATAGCCGTGAATAGGGTGTCTGCAGGCTGCTCGGGGTGTTAGGCGACCCCTTTGGCAGAGCCAGACTGCTAGACGAAGCTACCTGCCTACTTTCACTAGCCTGCCTACTTTCTCTAAACCTGCCTGCAGAAACTACATGGAACCAGTCGTCCACACACCCCAACACATGCTCAATGATCTGAGCGCTTCGCCATGTTTGTGGGCGGGCCTTTTAAAGACTAATCCCTGCCCACAGACGCGCCATTGGTGACGTTACCCGTGAACCAATCAGGCGGTGCCAAGTCACCGGGTCAGGTGGGTACCAGACCACCAATCATGATCCGCCAGGTCACGGACATGCTCAGTACCGCAAATCCTGGACTTAGATTCCACAAGCCCTATCTCCCTCTGCAACCCAGGCTTAACATTGCTAGGCACAACAACCTAGGCGATAAACAGCGCTCACGGACCAGCTAGGTGTTGAGACTGACAGCGATGCTGAGCAACATCAGCCCCAGCTGGACCAAAATGGGAGACCACAGAAGGTCCTGGACCCATTTTGAATACAGCACCAGACCAAGGCCTACCAATTATTATTATGTTATTTTAAAGAATTATAAAACTTAGGGCAATGTACAAATGAAAATTAATTTAAAGACATAACAAAAGACAAAATACACAATAAACATAAAACAAATGAGTTTAAGACTGAAACAGAGGAATAGGACTCTCCCCACTAGGTCTTACTATCTATGAAGGAATCTAGGTAGGCATCGTGCTTCAGTTTAATGAAGAGGGATACTACATGAACTTTTTCTTATTAAAAACAAACAATTTTCTGTGAGATCAACTGGTCATGCTGTGTTAGGCTATGTTCACATATAGATTTTTGCAGCTTTTTTGCTGCATTTTTTATTTATAAACATAATGTTTATTATTCTTACTAAAAAATATAATAGCAATAAAGGAAAACTGATGAGCAGATGCACACAAACATAACATACATCATACAGCAAGAAAGCGTACAGTGAGACCCATGCTACGCATTGTGTTGGTCCTTGCCCTGTGAATATTATTCATATTATACGCGTATACTTGTGGGTTTTGCCAATAGTAAAGTCGTCTATTTGTAATTCTGTTGATCACAGAGCGTATATAAGAGATCATCCTAAAGAGTTACTGTATGAGAGTTTTATATTTAACTAAAGTGATATTGAGCAGGATTCGTTACTATTATAACATATAAAAGAATGAAAAAAGAAAATATAGAAAACAAGAGCAACAATTATCAATTATGCTTTTTAGACATAATGCATATTTGTTTGAAACTTATGGACATATGATATATAACACTTGTCAGGAACCCAGGCCAAAGCATATTGGCCATTTTAATCACATGATTAGTTGAGAAATGGAACCATTTCACCAAGTTATATTTAAATTGTGCTAAGAGGACTAAGCAATGATATGTTCCATGATACAGTTATGGTGCATATTATTAAGGATTTCATAGATCGAGGGTACTTGTGGGATTTTCCAGTTTTTAGCTATACCAGCTCTTGCTATTGTGAGAATATGACTCGAGATTAGGGTATCATCGATTGAAAGCGAGTTTAAAGAAGTTAACCACTACCATAACTCATTTAATTTTTTATTCATTAATCTTTATATTATGTGTCAGTAAATGCATCCATATTCTTATTATAGTAATACTTGTATAAACCTTTATCATGCAGATAGCTTCACTTGGTGTCTGCCAGCTGCAGCTCTGATGCTTACAGTGATAACTTCCTGTCCCCAGACCTATAGTGTTCTAATACTACAAGTTCCATCATGCATTGCAATGGCATGTGCCAGAAATGCATTGTACAATTCCTGCGCAGGAAAAGGAAGTGTCAGACAAAACAGAGGAGGAAGAAGAATCTCCATAACAATCTTCATGTGATGCCTGCTGAGATGCGCTCATAGAAGCTATACTTCTAATACAAGTATATTACAAAAGCTATTGTTTTGAAGAGTTATGATATATAATGGGGGGGGGTTAAAAAGTAGTGGAAAACCCCTTTAATAGAGCTATTGTCCGACCCCATGGTATCTCATAGCTGAGAATATTTGTAATCAAGAAGTGTACTTCCAAAATTGCTTGGAACCAAAGCAAATAAAGTCCAGTGGAGGAACCCTTATTTTGGCATTTTTCTTAAAATCTTTTTATTCTTCAAAAATCCTTAAAAGAACATCATTCCTTTTCGGACCAGGTAAGTACATACAGTGGGGACTTTATGGCAGTATAGAGGACATAGCTGTCTAGGAACAGACTACGTGTTTCAAAGAAACTACAATCTGGGTAAGCTGGCTACTATTGACTTTTTGCATGTACAGTTAGGTCCATATATATTTGGACAGAGACAACATTTTTCTAATTTTGGTTCTAGACATTACCACAATGAATTTTAAACAAAACAATTCAGATGCAGTTGAAGTTCTGACTTTCAGCTTTCATTTGAGGGTATCCACATTAAAATTGGATGAAGGGTTTAGGAGTTTCAGCTCCTTAACATGTGCCACCCTGTTTTTAAAGGGACCAAAAGTAATTGGACAATTGACTCCAAGGCTATTTCATGGACAGGTGTGGGCAATCCCATCGCTATGTCATTCTCAATTAAGCAGATAAAAGTCCTGGAGTTGATTTGAGGTGTGGAGCTTGCATTTGGAAGGTTTTGCTGTGAAGTAAACATGCGGTCAAAGGAGCTCTCCATGCAGGTGAAACAAGCCATCCTTAAGCTGCAAAAACAGAAAAAACCCATCTGAGAAATTGCTACAATATTAGGAGTTGCAAAATCTACAGTTTGGTACATCCTGAGAAAGAAAGAAAGCACTGGTGAACTCATCAATGCAAAAAGACCTGGGCACCCACGGAAGACAACAGTGGTGGATGATCGCAGAATAATCTCCATGGTGAAGAGAAAACCCTTCACAACAGCCAACCAAGTGAACAACACTCTCCAGGAGGTAGGCATATCAATATTCAAATCTACCATAAAGAGAAGACTGCATGAGAGTAAATACAGAGGGTTCACTGCACGGTGCAAGCCACTCATAAGCATCAAGGATAAAAAGGCTAGACTGGACTTTGCTAAAAAGACATCTAAAAAAGCCTGCACAGTTCTGGAAGAACATTATTTGGACAGATGAAACCAAGATCAACCTCTACCAGAATGATGGAAAGAGAAAAGTATGGCAAAGGCGTGGTACAGCTCATGATCCAAAGCATACCACATCATCTGTAAAACACGGTGGAGGCAGTGTGATGGCTTGGGCATGCATGGCTGCCAGTGGCACTGGGTCACTAGTGTTTATTGATGATGTGACACAGGACAGAAGCAGCCGAATGAATTCTGACGTATTCAAAGCCATACTGTGTGCTCAGATCCAGCCAAATGCAGCCAAACTGATTGGTCATCGTTTCATACTACAGATGGACAATGACCCAAAACATAAAGCAAAAGCAACCCAGGAGTTTATTAAAGCAAAGAAGTGGAATATTCTTGAATGGCCAAGTCAGTCACCTGATCTCAACCCAATTGAGCATGCATTTCACTTGTTAAAGACTAAACTTCAGACAGAAAGGCCCACAAACAAACAGCAACTGAAAACCACCGCAGTGAAGGCAGAGCATCAAAAATGAGGAAACACAGCGTCTGGTGATGTCCATGAGTTCAAGACTTCAGGCAGTCATTGCCAACAAAGGGTTTTCAACCAAGTACTAGAAATTAACATTTATTTACAATTATTTAATCTGTCCAATTACTTTTGGTCCCTTTAAAAACAGGGTAGCACATGTTAAGGAGCTGAAACTCCTAAACCCTTCATCCAATTTTAATGTGGATACCCTCAAATGAAAGCTGAAAGTCTAAACTTCAACTGCATCTGAATTGTTTTGTTTAAAATTCAATTTGGTAATGTCTACAACCAAAATTAGAAAAATGTTGTCTCTGTCCAAATATATATGGACCTAACTGTACTTCCAAAATTGTTGTATTATGGGGCGTGACCACCATATATGCAATAAAGAACTTATGTCGTTCTGGCATCTCCAACATAAGGTGGAGGTTTGTGGGAATATTTTATTAATTCTGTAAGGGGTAAAGTACCATATATATAATATTTTTAGATATTTTCAAGTGGTTTATTCAGTGGGAGGTTTTATTATGCAGTTGAAATACATGCAGCTATTCTTCTTGAGTATAAGAACTTACCAACACTTTTTCCATTTTAACAATGACAGGAAAGGTCTCAGGTATAGGGAACAGATAACAGCCACATAAGATTTAGAAAGACCCTTAGAGGAATCCTTAATAGTGGAGATTAGAAGTAATATTCATAAGGACACTTGAGAGAATCTGTATTTATATTTATTCAGCTAATAAGGTGTCTAATCTAGAGATACTTGAAAATATCTCTTTTATTAATGTGCAATATATCTGTTAGTCTCTAGAAAGGGGATAAAGCTTTAGATTGCATTATATCACTCATAGATCTTATACCCTTAACTATCCAATCTCAAGCTTAGTGGATGATATAATATACTGAAGGGATGCATTTGGTAATTCACTCAATCTAAAGGATACTAGTGTACAAGCTATATTTTTGTTCAACCAATTTATGGAAGGTGATTGGGTAAGAGAAAGGTCCTTTGAAAGTTTTATATGCCATAATTGATAGGACATTTTGGGATAACCAACTATGTGAGATTCCAGCACAAAGTTTACAGTTATTGTCAGCCCACCAAGATTTTACCTGATCCAAATAAGAAGCACAGTAGTAATCCTCAATATTGAAGCATCCCAAGCCTCCTTGCTTTACAGGAATATAAAGGATTTTTGCAGATACTCTTGCTCTTTGATGGTTCCAAATGAAACACGTTAGTAGTGATCGAAGCTTCTTTAGCCCTTCTGCGGAAAGGAGTATAGGTAAATTGCGGAAGTAATATAATATTTTTTGAAGGAGCATCATTTTCACCACAGAGAGCCATCCGATCCATGAAAATTGGAAACTATTATATTTTTGGTTATCTTTTTAAATTTATGTTAGGGCACGTGAACTGGTTTCCAAGTTTTTAATGGGGAGGGTTAGAGAGATGCCTAAGTAGGGAACAGCCCCATCTGCCCAAACAAAGGGGAAAGCTTGTGTCACGCTGTCTCAGTATACTGAAGGTAGGGGGCCTAAGCTGACCCTAAGCTGGGGCCCTGACTAATCCCTCAACCTGGAGGTACTGTTAAAGGTACAGAGGTCCAGGCCGCCAGCGTAACCCCTACCTCCTGAGGATCCCTGCACCTAAGTAATCTAGTCCTGAGAAGGACCCCGATCACAACAAAAGGGGACAAGAAATAATATGCCCACACACAGTACTTAGACGAACGAGACAGTACAAGGGAAAAACCAAAACCACCTTGCATACAACAACTACACAACTACAACAGAGGAAACACCAACGGGAAAGGAGATAAATGATAAAGCGAGGAAGGAAAAAAACACTCCAAGTACACTTATCTCAGAAACTCCAAACACCACGATCCGCTCTGTAAGTCTGAATGAAATGCTTTCACCGACACTTCCCAAACAGACCAGCAGGCATTTGAAGGAGTCTCACTACAGAAGTATTGATTGCAGCTGGGCGAGGCTGGACCTCGTCTAGCACAGAGAGAGAGAGAATTAACTCCCTCACTGCCGAAAAACACAAAGCACCAACAAGTCAGCTGCGAGAAGTCAGGCTGTGTACTCGTGACGATCTTCGTGGCGACACACCCGTGACAGTACCCCCCCTTCTACGAGGGGCCTCCGGACCCTCAGGGCCAGGTTTATCCGGGTGAGTCGTGTGGAAGGCCCGAACTAATCGGTCTGCGTTAATATCCGACGCAGGAACCCACATCCTCTCCTCAGGACCATACCCTTTCCAATGAACCAGGTACTGAAGGGACCGGCAATTAAAGCGTGAATCGATGACCCTCGATACCTGGAACTCCAAATTACCATTGACCACCACTGGAGGGGGAGGTAAAGGTGATGGTACCACCGGCGCCACATACCTCTTAAGCAATGATCTGTGGAACACGTTGTGAATTTTAAACGTAGGGGGGAGGTCAAGACGGAATGCCACCGGATTAATAATAGAACTGATTCTGTACGGCTCGATGAACCTGGGACCCAGTTTCCAGGAGGGAACCTTAAGTTTAATATTCCTGGTAGACAACCATACCCGATCGTTCACACTTAGGTCCGGACCAGACACTCTCCTCCTATCAGCCATACGTTTGTATCGGTTCCCCATAGTATTCAGATTCTTCAGCACCCCTCTCCATACTGAAGCGAGTGATGAGGAAAATCGTTCCTCCTCAGGAACCCCCGAAGAGCCCCCCCTACTGAGAGTACAAAACTGGGGGTGAAAACCATATGCCCCAAAAAACGGGGACTTACCAGTGGACTCGCTCCGCCTATTATTAAGAGCAAACTCTGCCAGAGGTAAGAAAGAAGCCCAGTCCTCCTGGTTCTCTGACACAAAACACCGGAGATATGTCTCCAAGCTCTGGTTCATACGTTCCGTCTGACCATTGGTCTGAGGATGAAAAGCCGATGAGAATGACAAATGCATCCCCCGCCATGCACAAAACGCCTTCCAGAACTTGGACACAAACTGAGACCCCCGATCAGACACCACCTCGGAGGGTACCCCGTGAAGCCTCACAATCTCCCCAATGAACACCTGCGCAAGAGTTTTAGCATTAGGGAGAGCCGGAAGAGCGATGAAATGTGCCATCTTGCTGAACCTGTCCACTACAACGAGTATGACCGTTTTACCCGAAGACGGAGGGAGGTCCGTAATAAAGTCCATAGACAGATGAGTCCAAGGACGCTCCGGGATCTTCAAAGGTAAGAGGGCCCCAGACGGACGGGTATGTGAGGTCTTAGAGCGCGCACAAACCCCACAGGACGCGACAAAAGTTACCACCTCCTTATGTAAGTTAGGCCACCAAAACCGACGCGAGAGGAGATCCACAGTTGCTTTACTCCCCGGGTGTCCTGCAAAAACTGAGTTATGGTGTGCCTCGATCACCTTTTGTCGCAACTGATCTGGAACAAACAGTCTCCCCGGAGGTCCAACAGGGGGGTCCCCCTGAGCCTCCAATACCTCCTCCTCCAGCTCAGAGCATACTGCCGAAACCACCACCCCCTCCTGAAGCATAGGAATCGGGTCGTCCGTATTCCCGGCCCCAGGGAAACTACGAGATAAGGCATCCGCCTTTACATTTTTTGACCCAGGACGATATGCAACGACAAAATTAAACCTGGTAAAAAACAATGACCACCTAGCTTGTCTGGGATTCAGACGTTTCGCGGACTCCAGATATAGCAGGTTCTTGTGATCGGTGATGACGGTGACCGGATGGACTGCCCCCTCCAAAAAATGGCGCCACTCCTCAAAAGCTAACTTAATGGCCAAGAGTTCCCTATTGCCGACATCGTAATTCCTCTCAGCGGACGACAATTTTTTAGAGAAAAAGGCGCACGGATGCCACTTACCAGGGGACGAACCCTGTGACAATACTGCTCCCACCCCTACCTCGGAAGCGTCTACCGCTACAATGAATGGCTGTGACGCATCAGGTTGAATGAGTATGGGTGCCGAGGCAAAACATTTTTTCAAGGAGGAGAATGCTTGACAAGCCTTGTCAGACCACCTAGAAAAATCCGTCCCCTTTTTAGTCATGTCTGTGAGAGGCTTAACCATGGACGAGAAATTACGAATGAACTTCCGGTAATAATTAGCAAACCCCAGGAAACGTTGTAGTGCCTTAAGATTCTCTGGCCGATCCCACTCAAGAACTGCCCGCACTTTCCCAGGGTCCATACGAAAACCGGACGCTAAAACCAGGAAGCCTAAAAACTGGAGTTCCTGTACGGCGAACACACACTTTTCCCATTTGGCATACAGTTTATTATCCCGCAAGATCTGTAACACCTGCTTAATGTGCTCCTGATGAGACACCAGATCCGGCGAGTAAATTAAGATATCATCCAGATATATGACAACAAACTGTCCCACCAGGCGGCGAAAAATGTCATTAACAAAGTGTTGGAACACCGCCGGGGCATTAGTCAGACCGAATGGCATGACAAGGTTCTCATAATGCCCCTCCGGAGTGTTAAACGCCGTCTTCCACTCATCCCCCTCCTTCATCCTAATCAGATTGTACGCCCCCCTGAGATCCAACTTAGAGAACCATTTGGCGCCCACGATCTGATTAAAGAGATCGGGAATAAGTGGGAGCGGATACGGATCTCGGACCGTAATCCGATTAAGTTCACGGAAATCCAGGCAAGGGCGTAGGCCTCCATCTTTCTTCTTAACAAAGAAGAACCCCGCAGCCACCGGTGAAGATGAAGGTCTAATATGCCCCTTAGCCAGACTTTCTGAAATATAATCCTTCATGGCCTGCCTCTCAGGACCAGAAAGGTTATACAACCTAGCTTTAGGTAACTTGGCCTCAGGGAGCAGTTTTACAGAACAGTCATACTCGCGATGAGGAGGTAGTTCCTGACACTCTTTCTCTGAGAATACATCCTCAAAGTCCGCCAGAAATGGAGGTAAGACCCAAGGAGTAACCGCACCGATGACCGTGTTCATGCAGTTTTTATTACAGAATTTACTCCATTGGCTTATCTCTCTGGTTTGCCAATTAATAACCGGGTTATGCTTAGCTAACCAGGGAAGGCCCAACACTATAGGAGTGGGAAGACCCTCCAACACGTAGCAAGACAACAGTTCTTTATGTATCGCCCCCACTTGAAGTTTTACGTCATGCACAGCTTGCAAAAAACTTCCCTGACCGAGAGGCCTGGCATCGATCGAGAATATGGGGATGGGTTTAGCCAACTCACTCAATCGCATACCTTGAACCCGGGCAAACCGAGCATCAACCAGATTAGCCCCGGCCCCACTATCCAGAAGAACAGATATCCTCTCAGTTCTCGTACCCACCACCACCTCCGCCGGTACGAGAAACTGAGACGAACCTAGGGACGAAATACCTACTCCCAGATTGCCGTCCACCACACAACCTGGGATCAACAGTTTTCCGACGACTCTTCACTCTGCAAGGGACGGGATGGACACCCCCCAATAAAATGTCCCTTTCTCCCGCAGAAGAAACACCTTCCTGTCTTATGGCGCACCACCGGTCCCCTCCCCCAAAATGATGTCCCTCCTAATTGCATAGGCTCCTCTGGACTGACCAGGGGAACCACCATATGAGGGGACCTTGTAGGAGGTAGAGTCATCACAGGGGGTAGAGTTATCCCGCACCTCTCCCGAAGCCGTCTGTCAACGCGAATAGCAAGGGCCATAGCGGCTTCCAGTGACGCGGGAGAGTCATACTGTGCCAACACATCCTGTAATTTGTTGGATAAACCATGACAAAACTGGCTCCTAAGAGCCGGGTCATTCCACTGGGTGTCCGTGGCCCACCTACGGAACTCCGAACAGAATTCCTCCGCCGGAGGATCTCCCTGCTGGATCCTACGTAACTTACACTCAGCAAGGGAGATCCGATCTGGGTCATCATATACGAGTCCCAGAGCAGCGAAAAACCTATCCACTGACTGGAGAGCCGGGGAGCCTGGGGGAAGAGAGAACGCCCAAGATTGTGGGTCCCCTAGTAGGAGCGAGATGACAATTCCCACCCTTTGTTCTTCACTCCCCGATGACCGAGGCCGCAGCCGAAAGTACAACTTGCATGCCTCCCGGAAAACAAAAAACTTGTCCCGCCCCCCAGTGAACCTGTCAGGGAGAGCTACTTTAGGTTCTGGTCCGGCTTGCTCCTGAGGATGCAAAACCTTGGACCTAACGTCCGCCAGCTCCATGGACAAACTCTGCAACTGCCGAGCTAGACCCGCTACTGGATCCATGGTAGCTGGAGAAAAACTAAGTGGGTCGGTGAAAATGTCACGCTGTCTCAGTATACTGGAGGTAGGGGGCCTAAGCTGACCCTAAGCTGGGGCCCTGACTAATCCCTCAACCTGGAGGTACTGTTAAAGGTACAGAGGTCCAGGCCGCCAGCGTAACCCCTACCTCCTGAGGATCCCTGCACCTAAGTAATCTAGTCCTGAGAAGGACCCCGATCACAACAAAAGGGGACAAGAAATAATATGCCCACACACAGTACTTAGACGAACGAGACAGTACAAGGGAAAAACCAAAACCACCTTGCATACAACAACTACACAACTACAACAGAGGGATCACCAACGGGAAAGGAGATAAATGATAAAGCGAGGAAGGGAAAAAACACTCCAAGTACACTTATCTCAGAAACTCCAAACACCACGATCCGCTCTGTAAGTCTGAATGAAATGCTTTCACCGACACTTCCCAAACAGACCAGCAGGCATTTGAAGGAGTCTCACTACAGAAGTATTGATTGCAGCTGGGCGAGGCTGGACCTCGTCTAGCACAGAGAGAGAGAGAATTAACTCCCTCACTGCCGAAAAACACAAAGCACCAACAAGTCAGCTGCGAGAAGTCAGGCTGTGTACTCGTGACGATCTTCGTGGCGACACACCCGTGACAGCTTGTTGCAGAGAAAGCAGGAGGTTGGAGGGGATGCCCATTGATTTTGACGGGTTAACCTTATAATAGCTGATAGCACCAAAATCATTAATGATTTGAGTAATTTGGGTGAGGTGATTTGAAAGGGTTGGTGGCATACAGTAGCACATCATATGCAAACAGACTAGCATGATGATCAGTTGTACATATTTTCATGGCAGATATTCCAGGAGAGGGACAAATTATCTGAGCAAAAGGTTCCATTAATAGGGTGAAAATTAACCCTCCGTCACATACAATAGGCCTGACAGTCACATCTCTTTTACTTTCATTTCTCCTTCCTCACCAGATTGTGAGGAAATCCCCTCCCTCCAGGTAGTCTCCTGTCTCTAGCAGCTCTGTGAAACCTCATACCACAGTTGGATTGCAGAGCTTCAGGAGGACAGATATAACTATGCTAATCTCTCAGGCTCATTGTATGTGAACACGTCACACTCAATAAGGTTGGTATTTTATGTTTTTATTCATCACAATTGTTTATTTAGCTTGTTTTATGAATGTATAGCACAAAGTGTGAGGATATTTCATAGAAATAAGGCAGATTAAAAAGAAAGTGTGCTGCTCAGGCATATACAGTGTAGCATCGGCGTCCCTGCCCTCTGCTAGGCAGGGACGCTGTTCCCCTCACCTCTCTGCTCCGAGCCCGGCGTCCTCCTCCCGCTCTGCTGGCAGCGCGCGCTCCTTCCCGGCCACTGTGCTTAGGGCGCGCGCGCGCTCCCTCCCTCTTAAAGGGGCCGCACGCGCCGTCCTAAGGAGTCCCCGGCCAATGGCCGGAGGACTTCACCATATATAAGGCACCTCCTCCAAAATGGAGGTGCCCGAGCAATGTTGTTGCACTGTTCACTACTCTGCTTCAGCCCTCAGGTCCCGTTGCCAGTTACCTGCCTGATTCCTGCCAGAGTCCTGCCAGTTTGCTGTCTGTTTCCTGCCTGATTCCTGCCAGAGTCCTGCCAGTTTGCTGTCTGTTTCCTGCCTGATATTCCTGCTACCTGCTTGCTAGCCTGAGGTCCGACGGTCTGCCTTCCTACTCCTGTCAGTCTTTCTATGGACCAGCTTGGCCGCTCACCTGGGAGCGCACATCTGCTACCTGCCTGCTAGCCTTCCTGGAGGCTCCGCCGTCACGTGCTGTGACCACCTGCTATTCCAGAGACTCCTGCCCGCTCACCTGGGAGCGCTCCTCCGCTGCCTGCCTGCTTGCCTACCTGGAGGCTCCGCTGTCACGTGCTGTGACCACCTGCTATTCCAGAGACTCTTGCCCGCTCACCTGGGAGCGCTCATCTGCTACCTGTCTGTTGGACTTCCTGGAGGCTCCGCCGTCACATGCTGTGACCACCCGATTATCCAGAGACTCTCGCCTGCTCACCTGGGAGCTCACGTCTATCATCTGCCGCCACAGGTCATACCAATCCTTTACCCAGAGACTGCCCCGGTCACTTGCCGTGACCTCCTGCCCGTTCATCCAGAGACTGCCCCGGTCACTTGCCGTGACCTCCTGCCCGTTCATCCAGAGACTGCCCCGGTCACTTGCCGTGACCTCCTGCCCGTTCATCCAGAGACTGCCCCGGTCACTTGCCATGACCTCCTGCCCGTTCATCCAGAGACTGCCCAGGTCACTTGCCGTGACCTCCTGCCCGTTCACCCAGAGACTGCCCCGGTCACTTGCCGTGACCTCCTGTCCGTTCATTCAGAGACTGTCCCAGTCACCTGCTGTGACTGCCTGCCCGTCTACCCTGGTCGCCACCCGCTCCCTTACAAGGACCGCCCCCTTGTATAGTAGCTCAGAGGTTCCACCTCCCAGACCCGTTACATACAGTAGTTCCCTGACACATATTCCTTCTCTTGCTTCAGATTATCTGCTGAAATGGAGAGGAAAATGTACAATTTATCAAAAAACCTTGATGTTGAGGAAGTAACAAACATGCTGTTAGATGATGCAGACCCCACACTGAATGAGGATTTAGGAGAGGAAAGTGAGATTGATTCTCATGATGAGGTGGAAGTATGTGAACTGGATTCTAAAACAGAGCAAGATGGTGACAGTGATGAGGATGAAGATGTAAAATCTTATTATATGGGAAAAGATAAAAAAAAACAATGGAACAAGAAGCCACACCAGAAAAAACGTAGGGAACCTCAAAACGTTATTACTCACCTTCCTGCAGTTATAGGAACTGCAAGTAATGCAAAAACTGCAGTTGAATGCTGGAATAGTTTATGACATTCTGGACTCTATTGTGACATATACCAACCAATATATAGACATTATAAAGGACAAGTTCATCTGCAACAGAACCATCAAGGCCACAGATGAAATAGAACTGCGTGCTTTTTTTGGATTATTGTACCTTGCAGGAGCTTATAGGGCAAATAAACAAAGTTTGGAGGAACTTTGGAGTAAAGATGGGGAAGGAGTTGAAAAATTTGGCCTTGTTATGTCCATAAACAGATTCATGCTTTTAATTCGTTGCCTTCGGTTTGACGACAGAACTACCCGAACCCAACGTAAAACACATGACCGACTTGCTCCAATTCATGATATATTCCAAAAATTTGTTGAAAACTGTAAAAAAAGCTATTGCCCTGGGGAGAATCTCACTATTGACGAAATGCTCCCTGGTTTTCGTGGTAAATGTGCCTTTCGTCAATATATTCCATCAAAGCCTAACAAATATGGAATAAAAATGTATGCCCTTGTTGATGCCAGTAAGACCTACACTTACAACCTGGAAGTTTATGCAGGAAAACAACCAGAAGGTCCTTACTGTGTCAGCAACAAACCCAGTGATGTTGTAAAAAGACTGGCTGAGCCTTTATTTGGATCGGGTCGCAATATAACAGCTGACAATTGGTTTTCAAATTGTAATCTGATTGATTATCTGAAAATGCAGAAGCTTTCATATGTCGGACTGTAAGAAAAAATAAAAAAGAATTGCCTACACAGTTTGTAAGTGTGAAAGGGAGACAACAGTACAGCAGTATGTTTGCATTCCATAATGGAAAGGTTTTGGTTTCCTATGTACCACAAGCAAAAAAAATTGTACTTCTTCTATCAACACTTCATGATGATGATGCCATCGATCCTGGGACTGAGGCACCAAAAAACCCAGAGATAATTACATTTTATAATGCAACTAAAGGGGGTGTTGATACAGCTGATCAGATGTGCTCAACTTTCAACGTCAGCAGAAACACCAAACGCTGGCCAATGGTCATATTTTTTGCTATGTTGAATTTGGGTGGAATAAATTCACAAGTCATTTACCTTGAAAACAAGCTTGAACCACTCCGTAGACGATTCTATCTGAAAAAATTGGCCCATGAACTAGTGCTTGGAGAGCTACACAGGAGAAGTATGAAAACAATCGGTATCCCCTCTCGCCTTCTAGTTCAGCTCAAAAGATTCCGCCCAGAAGATGATAGTGAAAATTCACCACCTGCACCACCTCCCAAAAGAAGGAGATGCACCACCTGCACCACGGAAAGCGGAATCAGAAGACTTTCTATTTATGAATGTCACAAATGTCATAATGCAATCTGACTGACACATGCAAAAATGATGTGTAATTCTTGCTCTTTGCTCTGCAAGTGTAATTTTTTTCTGGGGAAACTTCAGGATCTAATTCTGATTGAATATGTGTTTAATAGTAATTAAGGTACCTTAAAATTAAGTTTGTTTCCATAAATTTTCTTTGTAGAGTTTTTTGACAGAGGCGAACTGGGGACTATTTGGCGGGAGTTTTGAAATGTTTGTATTTCAGAGTTATTAGTTTTATGTTAAGTAAATGGGTTTTTTTTGCACCTGATTATGTGTAGTCTCTTTTATTACATCCCTATGAAGGTCACTGATCACTTTTAGAGCACTGAAATTGCAAACATTAGATATTATAGGTATTTTTCTAGCCTGCGCCTGACAGTCACATTGTATGTGAACTCGTTAGAACCAATATTGTATGTGACGGAGGGTTAAAGGGGATAAGAAGCACCCTTGGCGAGCACCATTTGAGATTGGGAAAGTGGTAGAAAGAACACCTGATGAGTATATTTGTGCAGCAGAAAATGTATAAAGTGCCATAATTGAGGATAAATTGGGGCCTGAAAAACCAAATTTTCTTGAAGACGTCTTTGAGATATCCCCAGTCGAATGCCTTCTCTGCATCTAGAGTGAGGAGCAGAGAAGGCATTTGATGATGCTTCTCTTCTGTTATAATACTGATTAAGCAAAGAGTTTTGTGCACAGTTTGATGTTTTTTAACAAAACCCACTGGTACCTACCTATAAATAGTAGTAAAATATTTAAAACTCTGAGGGATATTATCTTGGCATAAACTTTTAGATCCGTGTTTAAAAGAGATAGTGGTTTGAAATTTGATGAGGTATCTGAAGATTTATCAGGTTTAGGTAGGGTGATAATTAATGATGAGTAGTGTTGAGCGAGCATGCTCGACACTGCTCGGTACTCGCCCGAGCATCTCACTACTCGGAATGTTCGGCGAGCACCGAGCATTTCCTGGTTACTCGGGCGGGAGCTCGGGTCTCCGCCCTGCATGTTTGGCGCTCTTTACAGAGCCAATGAACATGCATGGATTGCCAGCCAGTCACTGTAATGCCACAGCCATGTTGTTTGTGGGCATTACAGTGATTGGCTGGCCGCACAGCGTCACCTCGAGTATTTAAAACCGGGCTCCGCCATCTTGGACACAGTCGCTCCGGATCAGCCAGTGTAGGGTCAGTGCTGCTGAGCTAGGGAGAGATTTATACTCCGAAATAGTTAGTGTAGGGTCTCTAAAGCCTGCCAAATCAAACAAACAGTCCTTCTCAGGACTAATATCCACCCCAGATATCAGGCAGGCAGGCAGGCTGTATAGGAGACGCAGTGGTTATAACAGCAAATGCTGCATTACAGTCCTGTGTGCGCCTGTTGGTCAAATTGCTAGACTTATCACCCCGATGTCAGGTGCCAGGAAACATTTTTTTTTTTCATCTAAATCCTGTATTTTTTTTTTCCTCAGTCAGACTGTACAAATACCCGTCTTATTAACCTTTTGGTATTCCCCCCCCCCAAAAAAAAATAGAAGAGAGTGTGTCTGTGACTGTTCAGACACCAATATATCTGTTTAAAAGAGTTTGATGTAGGCCAGAAAAATAGAACTGTGGTTTTGCAGTTCCACGGGTCAAATCTCTGTATTATCCAGTTTTTTTGTCAATTTTTGCCGTAAAAAAAAACAGTAATAGTGTCTCCCTGACTTGTCAGACACCAATGTATCTGTTTAAAAGAGTCTGGTGTAAGCCAGAAAAATATAACTGTGGTTTTGCAGTTCCACGGGTCAAATCTCTGTATTATCCTGTTTTTGGCATTTTTTGCTGGAAAAAAAATGTAATAGTATCTCCCTGACTGGTCAGACACCAATAAATCTGTTTAAAAGAGTCTGGTGAAGGCCAGAAAAATATAACTGTGGTTTTGCCGTTCCACTGGTCAAATATCTGTTTTATTCTGTTTTTGGCATTTTTTGCCGTAAAAAAAAAATGTAATAGTGTCTCCCTGATTGTTCAGACACAAATATATCTGTTTGAAAGATTCTGGTGTAGGCCAGGAAAATATAACTGTGGTTTTGCAGTTCCACAGGTCAAATCTCTGTATTATCCTGTTTTGGGCATTTTTTGCCGTAAAAAAACCCTGTAATAGTGTCTCCCTGACTGGTCAGACACCAATATATCTGTTTAGAAAAGTCGGGTGTAGGCCAGAAAAATAGAACTGTGTTTTTTCAGTTCCACGGGTCAAATCTCTGTATTATCCTGTTTTTGGCATTTTTTGCCGTAAAAAAAACCTGTAATAGTGTCTCCCTGACTGGTCAGACACCAATATATCTGTTTAAAAGAGTGTGGTGTAGGCCAGAAAAATATAACTGTGGTTTTGCAGTTCCATGGGTCAAATCTCTGTATTAACCTGTTTTTGAATTTTTTTGCCGTAAGAAAAAACCGTAATAGTGTCTCCCTGACTGGTCAGACACCAATATGTCTGTTTAAAAGAGTCTGGTGTAGGCCAGAAAAATGTAACTGTGGTTTTGCAGTTCCATGGTTCAAATCTCTGTTTTATCCAGCTTTTGGTATTTTTTCCATAAAGAAAAACAGTAATAGTGTCTCCCTGATTGTTCGGACACAAATATATCTGTTTGAAAGATTCTGGTGTAGGCCAGGAAAATATAACTGTGGTTTTGCAGTTCCACGGTTCAAATCTCTGTATTATCAAGCTCTTAGCCTGTTTTACGTAAAAAAAAAAAATAGTGTCTCCCTGTCTATTCAGTCACAAATATATCTGTTTAAAAGATTCTGGTGTAAGCCAGAGAAATAGAACTGTGGTTTTTCTCTTCCACGGTTCTAATCTCCTTTTTATTACCCTTTTTCCATTGATAGTGCGAGTGTAAGCTATTTTACTTAATTTACAATGGGCAAGACGCGTGGCAAGGGACGTGGAACTGGACGTTCTGGTGATGATGCGTGTAGAGGATGGGGCCATAGCCAAGGTGAAAATCTGCCACAGCCAACAGCCACATCTTCTCACTCCCACTTCTTGACCGAATTACTAGGGAACCACACTACAACACCAGTATTGCGAACTGATCAGTGTGAACAGGTTATTAATTGGATAGCAGATAATACTTCCAGTTACCTGGGTACCTCCAACTCCGGTCAAGTTTTAGTAGCCGTGAGTCTCGACCGCACACTCCTCCTCACCCTGATGCTCCTTCCTCCCACCATGCCGAGTGTCGTCAGACAGCAACTGATCCCACACTTGGACACTCTGAAGAGCTGTTCACTGGTCCATTTCCATATTTGTGCCCCTCGCCTGCTCCACTTGAAGTGGTGGAAGAGGAGATCCCATGTAGCGATGCCCAAATATTTGAACAGCCACGACCACAGGAACTCGACGCTGGCAATTTGTCACAAGAGGTGGACGATGACGAGACACAATTGCCACGAAGTGAGGAGGAGGATCGTGGTGCGCAAGTGGAAGAGGAGGAGGTGGTGGATGATCTAGTAACAGACTGAACGTGGTAGAAGGACACTCAGAATGAGGCCAGCAGCACACAGAGGGAGGGAGGAAGAGTACCCCAACAGGCAGGAAGAAGCAGTGTGGTGGCCGCACACAGAAGGCGGGCAACAGTTCCCCGTAACACCAACACGAGGGACGATGCCAGTACAACCGGTAGGTCTTCCAGAGTCTAGAATTTTTTTAAAGACTCTGTTGATAACCCCAAAAAGGCCATTTGTACCACCTGCCATGCCAGTTTCAGCAGGGTTGACAAAACTACCAGCCTGACCACAACCAGCATGATCAGGCACATTGCAGCGAAGCACACGACTTTGTGGGGTGAACCCCAGGGTCCACGATAAGTTACAGCGGGTGTCACCACTGCTTCTTCTGCTGTTGTGCGTGTAATAGAACCCCCTGTTGTGCGTGCAAGGCAATCCCCTGTCCATACTGCATGCAAAGATGCCCCCTCCTCTCAGTCTTCACTTGTTATGGCAGTTTCTCAAGAAACATCATCAACGTCCACGTCCCACCGCAGCGTTCAATTGTCCATATCCCAGAGCTTTGAACGAAAGCGCAAATTCACAGCCAACACCCCACAGGCCACAGTTCTAAATTCGCACATTTCACGACTGCTTGCGTTGGAAATGCTGCCTTTTAGGCTGGAGGAGACGGAATCCTTCCGCAAACTTATGGCGGTGGCCGTCCCTCGGTACTCGGTCCCCAGCCGACACTATTTTGCCCGGTGTGCCATCCCCGCACTACACAAGCACGTGTCCCAAAACATCTGCAGTTCCCTCAACAACGCAGTTACTGGGAGAGTCCACCTGACAACGGACACGTGGACAAGTGCTTGAGGCCAGGGACGGTTCATCTCCCTGACGGCACACTGGGTAAACATAGTGGAAGCTGGGACCCAGTCGGACCTTGGGACGGAACACATCCTCCCCACACCGAGGAGTGCGGGCCCTATGTCAGTCAGAGTTGCCCCCACAGTGTACAGCTTCTGCACCTCATCCTCCTCCTCCTCCTCATGTACAGCCTCCATCTCAGATATAACCACATCAGTTACAAGCTGGAAGCACTGCAGTACTGCCTCAGCCCAGAGGCAACAGGCTGTGCTGAAACTCATAAGCTTAGGTGATAAACCTCACACTGCTTGTGAGTTGTGGACAGCTGTGAAAGAGCAGGCGGATCTGTGGCTGAGACCGCTGAACCTACATCCAGGCATGGTCGTGTGTGACAATGGCCGTAACCTGGTGCTGGCTCTGAGGCGAGGCGAGATCACACACGTACCATGCCTGGCTCATGTGCTTAACCTCGTGGTTCAGCGGTTTTTTAAATCATACCCCGAGTTGCCAGATCTGCTCGTCAAAGTACACCGCCTGTAAAGTTCATTTTTGCAAGTCGGCTGCAGCTTCCGCTGCCCTTGCAGTGTTGCAGCAGCATTTGCAGCTTCCGGCACACCGACTGGTGTGTGATGTCCCCACATGTTGGAACTCTACCCTCCAAATGTTGCAAAGGATTTGTGAGCAGAAGAGAGCAGTTGTGGAGTACCAGCTGCAACAAGGCCGTCGATATTCAGGTCAGACTCCACACATAAGACCTCAGGAGTGGACCTGGATGTCTGACATATGTACCATCCTGACAAACTTTGAGGAGTCCACCAAGATGGTGAGTGGCGATGATGCCATCATTAGCATCAGCATCGCACTTGTCTGTCTTTTGCAACGTTCTCTGCAGAGAATTAAAGAGGAGGCATTGCAGCCACAGTATGATGAGATGGATCAAGAAGCCGTAGCGGGCGATTACACACTGCCCAGCCTCATCTCATCCCAACGTGCATTGGGGGACAATGAGGGGGAGGAGGAGGAGGAGGAAGAACAGAAGCTGGTATCATGCGCTGTAGACGGTAGTACTTGTACAACTGTCATACCGTCGGTTCAGCGTGGGTGGCCTGAGGACAGGGGGGAGGAGGTGGAGGAGAGCAAGGTCAGTCGTCATCTTGGTGAGGACACGGATGTCTTGCCCGTTACCAGTCTGGCACGCATGGCTGACTTTATGTTACGCTGCCTTAACCGTGACCCTCGCGTTGTAAAAATGTTGGGGGACAGTCATTACTGGTTGGTGACACTTTTAGATCCCCGCTACAAGGAGAACTTTCACTCTCTTATTCTTGAGGTGGAGAGGTCTACAAAAATAGGGCAGTACCAGAAGGCCCTTGCTGCAGAACTGTTAAAAAAATTCCCATCTGAACACGCTAGCGGCAGAGGTCACAGTTCAGTTGCTCAACCAAGGCGTTCAGTCGAGAGAGACGCAACTCCAATCCAGCAGAGGCACTTGAACACTGTCATCCTTCTGGGACAGTTTTCTGAGTCGCGCCCAGCTTACAGGCCCTGAGGCGCGGGGTACTCTCACAAGGAGTGGAAAGTTTCAAAAGATGATGAGGGAGTACGTTGCCGACCGTACCAGTGTCCTCCGTGATTCCTCTGTGCCTTTTAATTATTGGGTATCCAAGCTGGACACTTGAAATGAACTTGCTCTGTACGCCTTGGAGGTGCTCGCCTGCCCTGCCGCTAGCGTGTTATCGGAGCGTGTTTTTACTGCTGCTGGGGGAATTATAACAGATAAGCGCACTCGCCTGTCAACTGACAATGCAGACAAGCTGACCCTTATCAAAATGAACAAGGGCTGGATTGGGCCAGACTTCTCATCACCACCAAATGACAGCAGAGTAACATAAAGTCAAATCCACTGTGTTATTTCGGGAGATGTATTCCCATGCACCGCTTCACACCCACACGTCGGTATACGCTTCCTTATTTTGGCTGTATTTTGCTCTTCTCCTTATCCTCAGCCTCCACCACCACTATACCACCAGGGTGACCTTGGTCCGTGTTTCCAGCATTGCAAGTTCCTCCGTCCTAATTTTTGGCAGCTTTTGCTTGGAAGGCATAGGCAAAGACTATGGGAGACCCACTCCCCAATAATAGGAATAATGTTTTTAAGATGCTGTACTGCATGGCTCTTGTTTGCCAGCATTGCAAGTTCCTCCCTCCTAATTTTTGGCAGCTTTTGCATGGAAGGCATAGGCAAAGACTATGGGAGACCCGCTCCCCAATAATGGGAATAATGTTTTTAAGATGCTGTACTGCATGGCTCTTCTAAGGGGCATTTAAACGGTCTTGTTAAGCTACTGCAACCTCCACGTCTCTTCCAGTGGGAATTAAAACCTTCTTGTTAAGCTACTGCGACCTCCACCACTTCTCCAGGGGGCATTAAAACCGTCTTGTTAAGCTACTGCGACCTCCACCACTTTTCAAAGGGGCATTAAAACCATCTTGTTAAGCTAGTGCGACCTCCACCGCTCTTCCATGGGGCATTAAAACCGTCTTATCAAGCTACTGTGACCTCCACCATTCTTCCAAGGGGCACTAAAACCGTCTTGTTAAGCTACTGCGACCTCCACCTCTTATCCCAGGGGCATTAAAACAGTCTTGTTAAGCTACTGCGACCTCCACCACAGTTTTAAGTGGCATTGATATTGTCTTTTTATTTGACTGCGAACTCCATGTCTCTTCCAAGGGGCATTAAAACCATCTTGTTAAGCTACTGCGACCTCCACCACTTTTCCCAGGGGCATTAAAACCGTTTTGTTAAGCTACTGCGACCTCCACCACTTCTCCAAGGGGCATTAAAACCGTCTTGTTAAGCTACTGCGACCTCCACCACTGCTCTAAGCGGCATTAAAACCATCTTGTTAAGCTACTGCGACCTCCACCACTTTTCCAAGGGGCATTTAAACCGTCTTTTTAAGCTACTGTGACCTCCACCACTCTTACAAGGAGCATTAAAACCATCTTTTTAAGCTACTGCGACCTCCACCGCTCTTCCAAGGGGCATTAAAACCATCTTGTTAAGCTACTGCGACCTCCACCATTCTTCCAAGGGGCATTAAAACCGACTTGTTAAGCTACTGCAACCTCCACCACTTTTCCCAGGGGCATTAAAACCGTCTTGTTAAGCTACTGCGACCTCCACGACATTTTCAAGGGGCATTGATATTGTCTTTTTATTCCACTGCGACCTCCATGTCTCTTCCAAGGAGCATTAATACCGTCTTGTTAACCTACGGCAACCTCCACTTTTCTTCCAAGGGGCATTAAAACCGTCTTGTTAAGCTATTGCGACCTCCACTACTTTTCTTAGGGGCATTAAAATCGTCTTTTTAAGCTACTGCGACCTCCATCGCATTTTCAAGGGGCATTGATATTGTCTTTTTATTCCACTGCGACCTCCACGTCTCTTCCAAGGGGCATTAAAACCGTCTTGTTAAGCTACTGTGACCTCCATCATTCTTCCAAGGGGCATTAAAACCGTCTTGTAAAGCTACTGCGACCTCCACTACTTTTCTCAGGGGCATTAAAATCGTCTTGTTAAGCTTCTGCGACCTCCACCACAATTTCAAGGGGCATTGATATTGTCTTTTTATTCCACTGCGACCTCCACGTCTCTACCAACGGGCATTAAAACCATCTTGTTAAGCTTCTGCGACCTCCACCACATCTCCAAGGGGCATTAAAACTGTCTTGTTAAGCTACTGCAACCTCCACCACATTTTCAAGGGGCATTGATATTGTATTTTTATTCCACTGCAACCTCCACGTCTCTTCCAAGGGGCATTAAAACCGTCTTGTTAAGCTACTGCGACCTCCACCACTTCTCCAAGTGGCATTAAAACCATCTTGTTAAGATACTGCGACCTCCACCACTTTTCCAAGGGGCATTAAAACCATCTTGCTAAGCTACTGCGACCTCCACCGCTCTCCCAAGGGGCATTAAAACCGTCTTGTTAAGCTACTGCAACCTCCACCATTCTTCCAAGGGGCATTAAAACCGTCTTGTTAAGCTACTGCGACCTCCGCAACTTTTACCGGGGGCATTAAATCGGTCTTGTTAAGCTACTGCTATCTCCATCACATGTTCAAGAAGCATTGATATTGTCTTTTTATTCCACTGCGACCTCAACGTCTCTTCCAAGGGGCATTAAAACCGTCTTGTTAAGCTACTGCGACCTCCACCACTTTTCCAAGGTGCATTAAAACCGTCTTGTTAAGCTACTGTGTCCTCCACCACTATTCCAAGGGGCATTGATATTGTCTTTTTATTCCACTGCGACCTCCACCATTCTTCCAACGGGCATTGCATTTGCTCCTAATTTTAGTCAGCTTTTGCTTTTCAATGCATAGGCGAACACTAAGGGAGACTCCACTCCCCAATAATGGGTAGAAGGTTTTTAGTATGCTGTAATCCACATCTGTTTCAAGGGGCATTGCAGTTCCGCATAATTTTTGGAAAGCCTTCCATTCCTTCCATTCACTGCTTAGATCAAGAGTACACAGGAGACACAGTTGCTATAAATGGAAAAAACGGTTTAGTTTAGGCCCTCTGACCTCCATGTCACTTCCAAGGGGCATTGGAGTGCCTTGAAATTTTTGGTAGGCATTGCACTCACTGCAAGCGTCGTCACTTCCTGTCTCAGCACCGTCATTTCCTGGTCCTGCGATCTGCGTTCCACCAATGCGTTCCACTGACGAACTTCCGGCTGTGACGGCAGGCGGATGCGCACTTTAGCACCGGAGTAGCTATGTATCCCATTCCCGCACTTTGTTAGGATACACCCCTTATTTTTTTCTATATATACCGCAGGTGCTCTACTCTGTACAGCGCATTTCCTCTATATGGCATATTGGTCCTTTCCACTGTGCGCTTTTTCTCCAGGTCTCTCACCTCAATAGCAATCCGGTAAATTATACCCTTTATATATCTCATTCATCTTCTGTATCCCTTATTGTTATTACTGCTCTATACTATAGTTTCTTCTCATATGGCTTACAGTAATGTTATCCTTTAGAGCCATATACATGGTCCTACAGTTTTTCCTTCACATTTTTTCTCCCTCCCCCCTTTTTTTTCTTTCCAGCTATTTCCTTTCTGGATTTTTCTTTAAGAATGCATTCTATTTTTTCTATTTTATGGGTCCTTTAACATTTTGACCACCTGTCTCTTTATGAGATTCCGGTTCAGATATACTATATTCTGTTTGATGAGGCTTGATTTTTTCACTGCATGACCCCTTCTTGCATTGATCTTGTTTATTTTATTTTTACATGGTGATTACAACAGATAGTATCCTCCATATGTTTCATTGAAGGATGTATTACCTGTCTATTCCTGCATAATGTATTTTTTGCCAACTTTCATTCATTTTTTGTAAATCTTATACCTATGAATTTCTTGTCTTTGTATATGCATTAGTGTCTGATGAAGGTTGCAGTTGGATGACCGAAAAGTCACAGTTTGTGGATTGCATTTCTTATGAATCCGGAAAGAACTCTAAATATTTGATTAAAATTATATTTCATACTACTTCGAGTGCCGGATTATATATTCGTATTAAGTAAGGAGTGGTAACCTTTCCGTGCACCGAAATCAATCCGGAGTGACGTATATCTGAACTCTACTTGTAGCCGAACTGCACCTTTTGGTACAGAAACATATCCAACAAGACATGTGTGGTTGACTGGCCTGATATTGATGCGAATGGTCCCTGTTCCTCCTGCTCTTTCTCTTTTGCCACCACCTCATCCATCATTCATCACCTGAAGCTTTGTTTTAACGGGAGTCATAGAACTGGGATAGTAGCAGGAAAACATCCAGCAATCCTCGGAGGAGGTAGGATATGCGCCAAAACGCTGACCACCTCAGGCCTAGCCACTACTACATACATGCGCTTGCATTCCAAGAAAACAAAGCAGACGCTGACTTCTAAAATCATCATCATGCTCCTCACCTTGGCACTCCCAACTCTCCTGATGGAGAAGCCAGGGCCCACCGGAGGAGTCTGGTTCTCTGGTGGGCTCGTCCAATGCTGCCCTAAAGCAGGCCTGGCTAAGAAAAGTGTGCGGGGGGATGTTCCAAGGAGAAATGGGGTGGCTGGGGACCGTTTATGGACACCCGGCCGCCCCCAGGCGGCTGGGGAGCTTGTTTGGACACCCGGCCACTGGGCGGCTGGGGACCGAGTATGGACACCCGGCCGCCCCCTGGCGGCTGGGGACCGAGCGTGGACACCCGGCCACCGGGCGCCTGGGGACTGAGTATGGATGCCTCGATGCCGAAGCAGCCATGAGGTAGTGGCCAGCTTCAGCCTCCTCCAAACTAAAAGGCCCCATTTCAAGTGCCAGCTAGCAGTATGGTATTGCAGCCTGGGGGTGGGTGAGTGTTTGGTTGCACACTTACGCTTGCATTCCAAGAAAACAAAGCATATGCTAACTTCTATCATCATCATCATGCTCCTCACCTTGGCACTCTCAACTCCCCTGATGGAGAGGCCAGGGCCCACCGGAGGAGTCTGGGGAGCGTGTGTGGACACCCAGCCGCGCGGCGCCTGGGGACCGAGTATGGAAACCCGGCCGCCCCCTGGCAGCCTCCTCCAAACTAAAAGGCCCCATTTCAAGTGCCAGCTAGCAGTATGGTATTGCAGCCTGGGGGTGGGTGAGTGTTTGGTTGCACACAAACTAAAAGGCTCCATTTCAAGTGCAAGCAAGCTAGCAGTATTCTATTGCAGTCTGGGGGTGGGTGGGTGGCAGGCTGCATACTTGCGCTTGCATTGCAAGGAATGGGGGAGGTACAATTGAACACTGCCCTGGGACAAGGACTTGCACGGGGATAGTTGCAAGTCTGCACCTTCTGATGCGGCAAGGATCACTTCTGATGGGCACACTTTTAGGCAGTGACCTGGGTGTCAGAGATGCTTCCAGGGGTCTTCCCCATGCTGTTCCCATGTCTTTTCAGCACTGTATGCATGTGTCACACAGCACATGGCCAGATAAGATTGTAAAATGTTAAATGACATTTCACGGTGAATGCATTTGTCACGGTTGATTGCAGTACAAAAGTGCAAAAACGCATAAAAAATGCTACTTGTGAACATAAATCACACGTCACCCACTACAGGCAATAGTAGAGGGCATGAACAGAGTATGGACACCATCAAACTATTCTAAATAATTTTTATTAATTCATTATAAAAACAAAAAATTTTTTTTCATGTAAAAATGATTAAAAGTTAAGCAGGAGAATTGTTAGCAATCCAGGATTATAAATATCGTGCTCAATCCAATATAAGATAGGACAAGAAATTTTATACACTTTAAACAATATATAGCTGTGAAAATTCAATTATAAAAAATTCTTTTAAGGTTTTCAAATCCAAGATTATAAAGTGCAACTGCCCATAAGGTGTCAAAATGCAGCCTGGGTATATTTACCTTAATAGTTATACAGCCAATAAAAGTATATATAAAATGCCAATGGAATATCACATGCTAGCCTAAGCTATTGTCCTGATGGTTAAATAGATGTCAGGGGTATATAAAGTGCCAATATAACTATAAAGTGTCACATGCTAATAACCAAAGTTTTATGCCCCTAATGGAAATATACCTAAAAGCATTCAATATTGCTAGGACTCAAGCACTATCATATCATCTTATCATGTTATATAAGTATCAAGAATACATCCAAAATGCCAATGGAATATTAGAATATTAGAGGCTAACCTGTACAATTGTCCAAAGATTAAACAGATACCAGGAGTATATATAAAGTGACAATCTAAGGTGTCATGTGCTAGCAGCCAATGATTATAGCCCTATAGGAATATCTACAGGGCATTCAGTAATGCTAGGACTCAGATACTATCAACCCCATTGATCCTAATCTCAAGCCAAATACTTACAAGGAAAGAGAAGTAAGCCCAACGATCCTGGTGCCAGGGGTATCAGGGGCTAGGGCAAATTTATTTTTATCTTCATCCTGGTTATTTGCTTAAAAAGCAATCCAGAGTACACCATTTTTCTGATCCATTTGCTTGTTAGCACTGCAGAATACAGACCAGATCTTTTCCATATTACAGCGATAAAAATCCAGAAATTTGAACTGAATGTGGAAAATATTGGCCTTCTTTTCCATTTTGTTGCAGTGTGTCGGTCAAGCTATTCACACTAGGTCTCTGTGAAGAATAGTATTAGTAAACTACAGGCCTGCTATTTAAAACCGTGGTTCTCTGTCAGACGTATCACATGTAACAGCATTCCAAAATCAGCCATTTCTGCCTTCCATTTCCATTTTGTTGCAGTGTGTCAGTCAAGCTATTCACACTACGTCTCTGTGAAGAATAGAATTAGTAAACTACAGGCCCACTTTTTAAAAGTGTGGTTCTGTGTCAGAAGTATCACATATAACAGAGTTCCAAAATCAGCCATTTCTATTGAACATGGAAAATATTGTCCTCCATTTAAAATGGGCAAGGTGTGTGGCAAAGGATGGGGAAGTGGACATGATGGTGATGGTACATGCAGAGGCCGAGGACGTGGCCATGGGCAAGCTGAAATTCTGCCACAATAAACACCCACATCTTATCGCTCGACCTTCCTGTCCCAATTACTAGGGGACCGCAGCACACCACTATTGAACCCAGAGCAGTGTCAAAAGGTTGTTGGTTGGATAGCAGATAATGCTTCCAGTCACTTTCCACACGGTCAAGTCTCAGTAGCCGTGAGTCTGGACCGCATATTTCTCAACCTGATCCTCCTTCCTCCCACCATGCTGAGTGCCCAGAGACAACTGATCCCACACTTGGATACTCGGAAGGGCTGTTCACTTTTCCATTTATAGATTCGGGCCTCTCGCACTGCCAGCTTCAAGCGAGTCAAGAGGAGAATGGCGAGAGTAGCGATGCCCAAATATTTGAGCAGCCATGGTCACACAAAGGCAATGGTGGGAAAGCGCAATTACTTTCGCAAGAGGTGGATGATGATGATGAGACACAATTGCCAGAAAGTCAGGAGGAGGACCAGGGTGCCGAAGTGGAAGACGAGGTGGTGGATGATATAGTAACTGATCCAACCTGGCAGGGGGACATACAGAGCGAGGACAGCAGCACACTGGGGAAGGGAGGCGTAGGACCACAACAGGCAGGAAGAAGCAGTGCGGTGGCCACAGACACAAGGCGGGAAAGCGTTCCCCATAACGCCAACACGATGGAAGTTGCCAGTACAAGTATTAGGTCTTCCCGAGTCTGGTTGTTTCTTAAAGACTCTGCAGATAACCCCAAAGAGTCCATTTACACCACCTGCCAGGCCAGCATCAGCAGGGGTAGCAAAACTACCAGCCTGACCATCACGAGCATGATCAGGCATATGGCAGCAAAGCACCCGACTAAGTGGGCCGTACCCCAGGGTCCAGAATCAGTGTCTGCGGGTGACAAAATTGCTTCATCCACTGTTGTGCATGCACGTCAATCCCCTGTCCAAGGCGCATGCGAAGATGCCTACTGCCCTGCAAGTGTCGTTGCGCACTCTCAACTAGCACCATCAGCAAGCATGTCCACATCCTTGTCCCAGTGCAGCATTCAGTTGTCCCTACGCCAGTCCTTAGAACGCAAGCTCAAATACGCAGTCAACAAATCTCAGGCCACACTACTAAATTCACACATTTAGCGAATGCTTGCACTCGAAATGTTGTCTTTTAGGCTCGTGGAGACAGAAGCTTTCCACAACCTGATGGTGGCCGTTCCTCGGTACTCGGTCACCAACCGCCACTATTTCTCCTGGTGTGCTGTCTCTCCATTACACAAGCACATGTCGCACAACATTAGCCATGCCCTCAACAATGCAGTTACTGGGAAAGACCACCTAACCTCGGAGACGTGGACAAGTGCTTGTGGACAGGGAGGGTACATCTGGCTGATGGGACACTGGGTTAATATAGTGAAAGCCGGGACCCAGTCGGACCTTGGGACGGAACACATCCTCCCAATGCCGAGGATTGTGGGCCCTGGGTCAATCAGGGTTGCCCTCACATTCTACAGCTCCTGCACCTCCTCCTCCTCTTCAGCCTCCATCTCTGAAATGACCACATCAGTCACAAGCTGGAAGCACTGCAGCACTGCCTCAGCCAAGTGGCAACAGGCTGTGCTGAAGCTAATATGCTTAGTTGATTAGGTGACAAACCGCACAATGCTGAAAAGTTGTGGACAGCTCTGAAAGAGCAGGCAGATCTGTGGCTGACATCGCTGACCCTACAGCCAGGCATGGTCGTGTGTGACAATGGCTGGAACCTGGTGGCGGCTCTGTGGCAAGGCGAGCTCACACACGTATTATGTCTGGCCCATATGCTTAACCTCGTAGTTCAGCGGATTCTCAAAAGCTACCTGGATCTGCCGGATCTGATGTCAAAGTAGACCGCATGTATGCCCATTTTAGAAAGTCAGCTACAGCTTCTGCAGCCCTTGCCGTGCTTCAGCAGCATTTGCAACTTCCAGCTCACTTACTGGTGTGCGATGTCCCCACGGATTGGAATAGATTTGTGAGCAGAAGAGGCCAGTTGTTGACTACCAGCATCAACAAGGCTGTCGGTATTCAGGTCAGACTCCACACATAAGACCTCAGGAGTGGATATGGATGTCAGACATCTATACGATCCTCCAACATTTTGATGACTTCACCAAGATGCTGAGCGGCGATGATGCCATAATTACTAGAGATGAGCGGTGTTCGACTAGAACTGTTCGCCAATCTCAAATTCGAGCTGTTTTGGGCGGTGTTCGAGTTGTTCGACGAACCCGAACGATTTGCAAAAAATTCGGCTGTTCGAGGTTATGTTCGATAACTGTTCGTGCACCAAAAGCGTGTCCTGCATGTCTGGCGCTATTTAGAGCACCAATCATGCAGGGATTGTCTGCCACTCACTGTAATGCCACAGCCATGGTGGTTGTGGCATTACAGTGATTGCCCAAATCGATGGGAACAGTGCCAACAGTGAAACATGAAAAGCTGGCAATTCAGCAGCGGCATACACCTGTACCCGACAATTTAGAACCGAAAGAATAGAGCTTCACACATAGATTAGATAGATATAAACATGTCAGTCACATATATAAGAAGTACAGTGACAGTGTTGCTTACTGTACTTGTCATTTAGCGTAAAGGATTTATCAAAAAAAATAATAGTGTTTTCATGCACCGTCTCTTTAAAAAAGCCGGCCGGCAATTCAGCATCTGTACCCAACAATTTATAACAGACAGAATAGAGCTTCACACATAGATTAGATAGATAGAAACATGTCAGCCACATATATACGAAGTACAGTGACAGTGTTGCTTACTGTACTTGTCATTTAGCGTAAAGGATTTATCAAAAAAAATAATAGTGTTTTCATGCACCGTCTCTTTAAAAAAGCCGGCCGGCAATTCAGCAGCGGTACCCGACAATTTATAACAGACAGAATAGAGCTTCACACATAGATTAGATAGATAGAAACATGTCAGTCACATATATATGAAGTACAGTGATAGTGTTGGTTACTGTACTTGTCATTTAGTATTAAAATAAAGGATTTATTATTAAAAAAATTGGCGTGGGGTTCCCCTTAATTTTAGGCTCTAGCGGAGGTTAAGCAGACGGCTGGGGCAGATGTTTGAAGCCTGGGAAGGGGGTAATACCCACGGAGCTTCCCAGGCTACTAATATCAGCCCCCAGCTGAATACATAGCCTTTACTAGCTATTAAAATGGGGGACCCCCCAAAAAAAATGACGTGGGGTCCCCCCTAATTTAATAGCTAGCAAAGGCTAGGCAGACAGCTGGGGGCTGATATTAATAGCCCAGGAAGGGAGCCATGAATATTGGCCCCCTCCCAGGCTAGAAACACCAGCCGTCAGCCGCCCCAGAAATGGCGCATTCATAGGATGCGCCAATTCTGGCACTTAGCCTCGCTCTTCCACGCTGTCCTGGTGCGGTGGCAGGGGGTAATAGGGTTGGGGTTGATGTCAGCTTATAATGCCAGCTGACATCAAGCCCAGGTTAGTAATGGAGAGGCGTCTATAAGACACCCCCATTACTAACCCCATAGTCAAAGTTAAAAAAAACACAAACACCCAGAATAAAGTCCTTTAATTGAAATAAAGACACAATCCTTTATTGTTCTAAATTAAACCATACTTACCGTCACGCCCATTCCAGCTGAAGCCAACGATCTCCTGCAATAAAAGAAAAATAATAAAGCAACCTCATCCTTACCTTTCCATGGTTCCCACGACAGCTTCAGCTCTGCTACATCGAGATGACAGGCTGGACCGCAGCAGAACGCTGCCATCCAGCCTCTCATCCCGCAGACACTGAGAAGCGCAGGCTTGCTTGCGCTGCTCAGCGTCTCTCTGTGACGACATCCAGATGAGCCGAGTTCATGTCCAATGAACTCGGCTCACCTCATGCACGTCACTGACAGCGTGGGAAAATTCTCACGCTGAAGCGGTGAGTGCAGGAGAATTCTCCCACGCTGTCAGTGACGTGCATAAGGTGAGCTCATGTCCAATGAACTCAGCTCACCTCCTGCACGTCACTGACAGCGTGGGAGAATTCTCCTGCACTCAGCGCTTCAGCGTGAGAATTCTCCCACGCTGAAGCGCTGAGTGCAGGAGAATTTTCCCACGCTGTCAGTGACGTGGATAAGGTGAGCTCATGTCCAATGAACTCAGCTCACCTCCTGCACGTCACTGACAGCGTGGGAGAATTCTCCTGCACTCAGCGCTTCAGCGTGAGAATTCTCCCACGCTGAAGCGCTGAGTGCAGGAGAATTTTCCCACGCTGTCAGTGACGTGCATAAGGTGAGCTCATGTCCAATGAACTCAGCTCACCTCCTGCACGTCACTGACAGCGTGGGAGAATTCTCCTGCACTCAGCGCTTCAGTGTGAGAATTCTCCCACGCTGAAGCGCTGAGTGCAGGAGAATTTTCCCACGCTGTCAGTGACGTGCATGAGGTGAGCCGTGTTCATTGGACATTAACTCGGCTCATCTGGATGCCCTCACAGAGAGACACTGTGGAGCGCAAGCAAGCCTGTGCTTCTCAGTGTCTGCGGGATGACAGGCTGGATGGCAGCGTTCTGCTGCGGTCCAGCCTGTCATCTCGATGTAGCAGAGCTGAAGCTGTCATGGGAACCATGGAAAGGTAAGGATGATGTTGCTTTATTATTTATCTTTTATTTCAGGAGATCGTTGGCTTCAGCTGGAATGGGCATGATGCTAAGTATGGTTTAATTTAGAACAATAAAGAATTGTGTGTTTATTTCAATTAAAGTACTTTTTTCTGGGTGTTGTGTTTTTTTTAAATACTTTACTAGAAATTCATGGTGGTCATGTCTAATATTGGCGTGACTCCATGAATTTCGGGCTTAGGGCCAGCTGATAATGCCAAGCTGGCCCTAACCCCTTTATTACCCAGTGAGCCACCGCATCAGGGCCCTGGATGAGTTGGGTACAGCGCCAGAAGATGGCGCTTCTATGAACGCGCCATTTTCCGGGGTGGCTGCGGACTGCAATTTGCAGCGGGGGTGGCCCAGAAAGCTTGGGCCTCCCTGCGCTGCGGATTCCAGCCCCCAGCTGCCTAGTTGTACCTGGCTGGACACAAAAACAGGGCGAAGCCCCACGTCAATTTTCTTTAAATTATTTCATGAAATAATTAAGAAAAAAAGGGCTTCCCTATATTGTTGTGTCCGGCCAGGTACAAATAGGCAGCTGGTGGTTGGGGGAAGCCCGTTCCTGCCTGCTGTACCTGGCTGGACACAAATATAGTGCGAAGCCCCACGTCAATTTTTTTTAAATTATTTCATGAATTTCCTGAAATAATTTAAAAAAATTGAAGTGGGGCTTCGCACTATATTTGTGTCCAGCCAGGTACAGCAGGCAGGAATGGGCTGCCCCCATCCACCAGCTGCCTATTTGTACCTGGCCGGACACAACAATATAGGGAAGCCCTTTTTTTCTTAATTATTTCATGAATTTCATGAAATAATTAAAAAAAATTGAAGTGGGGCTTCGCACTATATTTGTGTCCAGCCAGGTACAGCAGGCAGGAACGGGCTGCCCCCAACCACCAGCTGCCTATTTGTACCTGGCCGGACACAACAATATAGGGAAGGCCTTTTTTTCTTAATTATTTCATGAATTTCATGAAATAATTAAAAAAAAAGTACGTGGGGCTTCGCCCTATTTTTGTGTCCAGCCAGGTACAACTAGGCAGCTGGGGGCTGGAATCTGCAGCGCAGGGAGGCCCAAGCTTTCTGGCCCCCCCCCGCTACAAATTGCAGTCCGCAGCCACCCCGGAAAATGGCGCGTTCATAGAAGCGCCATCTTCTGGCGCTGTACCCAACTCATCCAGGGCCCTGGTGCGGTGGCTCACTGGGTAATAAAGGGGTTAGGGCCAGCTTGGTATTATCAGCTGGCCCCAAGCCCAAAATTCATGGGGTCACGCCAGTATTAGACATGACCGCCATGAATTTCTAGTAAAGTATTTAAAAAAAACACAACACCCAGAATAAAGTCCTTTAATTGAAATAAAGACACAATTCTTTATTGTTCTAAATTAAACCATACTTACCATCACACCCATTCCAGCTGAAGCCAACGATCTCCTGCAATAAAAGAAAAATAATAAACCAACCTCATCCTTACCTTTCCATGGTTCCCACGACAGCTTCAGCTCTGCTACATCGAGATGACTGGCTGGACCGCAGCAGAACGCTGCCATCCAGTCTGTCATCCCGCAGACACTGAGAAGCGCAGGCATGCTTGCGCTCCTCACTGTCTCGCTGTGACGGCATCCAGATGAGCCGAGGTCATGTCCAATGAACTCGGCTCACCTCATGCACGTCACTGACAGCGTGGGAAAATTCTCACGCTGAAGTGCTGAGTGCAGGAGAATTCTCCCACGCTGTCAGTGATGTGCATGAGGTGAGCTCATGTCCAATGAACTCAGCTCACCTCCTGCACGTCACTGACAGCGTGGGAAAATTCTCCTGCAATCAGCGCTTCAGCGTGAGAATTTTCCCACGCTGTCAGTGACGTGCATGAGGTGAGCCGAGTTCATTGGACATGAACTCGGCTCATCTGGATGTCGTCACAGAGAGACGCTGAGCAGCGCAAGCAAGCCTGCGCTTCTCAGTGTCTGCGGGATGACAGGCTGGATGGCAGCGTTCTGCTGCGGTCCAGCCTGTCATCTCGATGTAGCAGAGCTGAAGCTGTCGTGGGAACCATGGAAAGGTAAGGATGAGGTTGCTTTATTATTTTTCTTTTATTGCAGGAGATCGTTGGCTTCAGCTGGAATGGGCGTGATGGTAAGTATGGTTTAATTTAGAACAATAAAGGATTGTGTCTTTATTTCAATTAAAGGACTTTATTCTGGGTGTTTGTGTTTTTTTTTAACTTTGACTATGGGGTTAGTAATGGGGGTGTCTTATAGACGCCTCTCCATTACTAACCTGGGCTTGATGTCAGCTGGCATTATAAGCTGACATCAACCCCAACCCTATTACCCCCTGCCACCGCACCAGGGCAGCGTGGAAGAGCGAGGCTAAGTGCCAGAATTGGCGCATCCTATGAATGCGCCATTTCTGGGGCGGCTGACGGCTGGTGTTTCTAGCCTGGGAGGGGGCCAATATTCATGGCTCCCTTCCTGGGCTATTAATATCAGCCCCCAGCTGTCTGCCTAGCCCTTGCTAGCTATTAAATTAGGGGGGACCCCACGTCATTTTTTTGGGGGGGTCCCCCATTTTAATAGCTAGTAAAGGCTATGTATTCAGCTGGGGGCTGATATTAGTAGCCTGGGAAGCTCCGTGGGTATTACCCCCTTCCCAGGCTTCAAACATCTGCCCCAGCCGTCTGCTTAACCTCCGCTAGAGCCTAAAATTAAGGGGAACCCTACGCCAATTTTTTTAATAATAAATCCTTTATTTTAATACTAAATGACAAGTACAGTAACCAACACTATCACTGTACTTCATATATATGTGACTGACATGTTTCTATCTATCTAATCTATGTGTGATGCTCTATCTTTCTGTTCTAAATTGTCGGGTACCGCTGCTGAATTGCCGGCCGGCTTTTTTAAAGAGACAGTGCATGAAAACACTATTATTTTTTTAAATAAATCCTTTACACTAAATGACAAGTACAGTAAGCAACACTATCACTGTACTTATTATATATGTGACTGACATGTTTCTATCTATCTAATCTATGTGTGAAGCTCTATTCTTTCTGTTCTAAATTGTCGGGTACAGATGCTGAATTGCCGGCCGGCTTTTTTAAAGAGACGGTGCATGAAAACACTAATAATTTTTTTAATAAATCCTTTACACTAAATGACAAGTGCAGTAACCAACACTGTCACTGTGCTTCTTATATGTGTGACTGACATGTTTCTATCTATCTAATCTATGTGTGATGCTCTATTCCTTCTTGTCTAAATTGTCGGGTACCGGTGTATGCCGCTGCTGAATTTGCCGGCCGGCTTTTTTAAAGAGAGTGTCTTCTGAGCAGTTTGTCAGCTTTTGGACACCTTTGCAGGTGTTTTCTATGTGTTTCTATGTGTTTTTGTTTGCCTGCCATTGGTTTTAACGGTGTTCGACGGTGTTCTAAGGTGTTCGACGAACAGTTCGACGAACAGTTCCTCGAACATCCCGGTGTTCGACGAACCGAACCGAACCCGAACACTACGGGGGTGGCTCAACACTAATAATTACCATCACCATCCTGCTTCTCTGTCTTCTGAAATGCTCTCTGCTCACAATTAAAGTGGATGCATTGCAGGCAAAGCATGATGAGATGGAGCAAGGAACCATACAGAGAGATTACACACAGACCAGCCTCATCTCGTCCCAACGTGGATTGGGTGATAATGAGGAAGAGGAGGAGGAAGAGCAGGAGCTAGTTTCCTGCACTATAGACGGTACTAACTGCACAACTGTCATACTGTATGCTCAGCGTGGATGGCCTGAGGACAGGGAGGAGGATGAGGAGGAGAGCATGGTCAGTCATCCTGTTGGTGAGGAAACAGAAGTCATGCCTGTTAGTAGTCTGGCACACATGGCTGAGTTTATGTTATGCTGCTTTACCCGTGACCCTCTCATTGTCCAAATTTTCGGTGACAGTCATTACTGGTTGGTGACACTTCTAGACCCACGCTACAAGAAGAACTTTCTGCTGGACAGTCTTAATAAAATGGGACAGTACCAGAATGCCCATGTTGTGGAATTATTAAAAAAATTCCCATCGGAAAAAGGCGGCAGCAGAGGTCTCAGTTCGTTGGACAACCAAGGAGTACAGGAAAGAGAGACACAAATGCAATCCAGCAGAGGCAGGGGAACACTGTCAAAGTTCTGGGACAGTTTTCTCAGACCCTCCCATTGCAAAGGACCTGAGGCACGGGGTACTCTGACAAGGAGGAAAAAGTTTGCAAAGATGCTGAGGGAGTACCTTGCTGACCGTACCAACATCCTTCATGATTCCTCTGTGCCTTATAAGTGTTGGGTATCCAAGCTGGACCCATGGCATGAACTGGCTCTCTATACTTTGGAGGTCCTGGCCTGCTCTTCCGCTAGCGTTTTGTCAGAGCAGGTTTTTACTGTCACTGGTGGAATTATAACCGATAGGCACATCCGCCTGTCAACTGAAAATGCTGACAGGCTGACTCTACTAAAAATGAACAAGGGTTGGATTGGGCCAGACTTCTCAACACCACCGAATGATAGCAGCGTAACATAAACTCAAATACAGTGTATTTTTTGGGAGATCTAACTCTATTCCCAAGCACCTCTGTCTTCTCGCCCAGACATGTGTATATGCTTCTTGATTTTATCTATTTGCCCTTGTCCTCCTCCTCCTCATACTCATCCTCCACCACCATATCACCACCATATGTACCATATCACCATATCTATGTCTCTTGCAGGCAAATAGTATGGGAGACCCACTTCCTAATAATGGGAGCATTGTTTACAAGAGGCCCTCCGACCTCTACGTCTCTTGCAATGGGCATTGGAGTTCCTCCAAAATTTTGGCATCTTTTGCATTCACTGCATAGGGAAACAGTATGGGAGACCCACTTCCTAATACTGGGAACATTGTTTTCAGGAGACTCTATGACCTCTATGTCTCTTGCAAAGGACATTGGAGTTCCTCCAAATTTTTGGCAGCCATTGCATTCACTGCATAGGCAAACATTATGGGAGACCCACACCTTTCTAATGGGAACATGTCATTACTGTCATGTCATTACTGAGCTCTATACCAGCTCTATGTGTCTTTAAATTGGTATTGGGGTTCTTCCTAAATTTTGGCAGCAGTTGGACTCACTACATACCCTATAACTGTATAGCTGACTCGCTCCTTCCTAATGGGAACATGTCGTTACTGAGTCCCACCTCTATGTGTCTTTAAATTGTTATTGGGGTTTTTCCCAAATTTTGTCAGCCCTTGCAGTCACTGCATGGGCATTACTACTATAGGAGACCTACTCCTTTATAATGGGAACATTTTTTTACTGAGGCCCTCCTCTATGTCTCTTCAATCCGATATTGGGGTGCCTCCAAATTTTTGTCAGCCCTTGCAGTCACTGCACACCCAATAATAGTATAGGAGACCCACTCTTTAATAATGGGAACAACAAAGCATAGCCAACTGCTGGCCCTTTAAGAATAGTAAGGGCTGCCTTATGTCCCTATAAAAATAGTGTTTGTGACTTTAAGAGTCCCTCCTTAATAAATGAAACAGCATGTGTCTGATCATATCTCACACACCACATGGCTAAATAAAAGAGTAAAATGGAAAAAAATTACATTTACCGGTAAATGTATTTTTCATCGTTGAAAATAACGCAAAAGTGCAAAAACGCATAAAAAAATGCTGCGTGTGAACATAGCCCAAGGGGTGGAGGAGCATTTTTGTTTTTGTATATTTATTTTGCCTTATATACAAGTCATTACACTGGAAAGGATGTTCCTTAACATTTTTGCCAGGAAAATCAATTTTTGTTTTGTTTTTGTATGTTTTATTGTGAGTCTGTAAAAGTGGCGTAATACCTCTGACAACATTGTTGACAGCAGTGACCTGGGAGTCAGAGATGCTTGCAGGGGTCTTCCCCATTGTAACATCCCTGGCGGCATGCTTGCATACTGCACCACCTCCCACTATGCAAGACCGCAATCTTACCTGTCAATCCAGCCTGCAAATCTTGCTCCAGTTCATGCTGTGTGCATGTCTCTTGACTGACTGCTTAGGGCGGCAGCCCAGTTACTTCCTTATTCTTATATCTGCTGTGGGCACACCCCTAATGCGTCTCCAGCCTATTGCTGTCAGTCACTGGATATTTAAACCCCTTCCACCCAGTAGGAGGTGCCTGAGCAACACTAACATTCTGTTCTGCTTCTTGTCTGTTTCCGTCATCTCTGGGGGCTGCATACCCAGACCTGTTATCTGTGACTTCTTGCCCGTTTCTGCCATCTCTGGGGGCTGTATACCAAGGCCTGTTATCTCTGACTTCTAGTCTGTTCCACCACTCTGGGGGCTGTATATCCAGGCTCTTTCTTGTATCTCATTGCAGCAGCAGTTCCTGTCTGAACTGTATCCTAGCCTGTTACCTGTTTGTCTCTTTGTCCGTACCTTCCCTTTTCCTGCAGTATCTGAACCTGCACCTACTCCAACTCATTGTCTCTGTACTTCTGTTTGTGAGTTTTGTGTCCACTCGCTACTTCATAGTAAGTATTTTGTGTGTATCTGGTTCTGCTTGTCCCTTTTCCATTCCTCCGTATCTTCCTCCAGTGTTCTAGCCATCTTCCTGTATTTTCCAGTCTGTTCCATGTGAACAGAGCCCTGTGCTCTCTGCCTTGTCTACCGCACCTGCGGTTTCGCTCCGCTCTGTCTTGCCCACCGCTCCGGCGGTTTCTCTCTGCTCTGACTTGCCCACCGCTCTGGTGGCTTCCCTCTGCCCTGCCTTACCCACTGCTTTGGCGGTTTCTCTCTGCTCTGACTTGCCCACCGCTCCAGCAGCTTCTCTCTGCTCTGCCTTGCTCACCGCACCAGCGGTTTCTCTCTGCTCTGCCTTGCCCACCGCTCCGGTGGCTTCTCTCTGCTCTGCCTTGCCCACCACTCCGGCGGCTTCTCTCTGCTCTGCCTTGCCCACCACTCCGGCGGTTCCGCTCTGCTCTGCCTTGCCCACCGCACCTGCGGTTTTCGCTCCGCTCTGCTTGCTCACCGCACCAGCAGTTCCTCTCTGCTGTGCCTTGTCCTCCGCTCTGGTGGTTTCACTTTACTCTGCTTGTCTACCGCATCTGCGGCTCTGTACCTGTCTCCCAGTCTGTACTGAACCCTATCCAGCCTGCCCTCCAACCTGCTAGCACCTCCTTGTCTGCACTCCAGCCGTGCTTGCCAGTATCTCCCTGTCTGCATACCAGCGTTCTTGCCAGTATCTCCCTGTCTGCATACCAGCCATGCTTGCCAGTGCCGACCTGTCTACATACCAGCCGTACTTGCCAGTACCCACCTGTCTGCATACCAGCCGTACTTGCCAATACCCACCTGCCTGTATGCCAGTCTAACCTGCCTGTTCCTGCATTCCCCAGTGTGGGTCAACAACTGTGACCGGGGTCTGACCTGGAGTCGCACCTGGTCCTTCTGCTCGGTTCCTCCTTGGTCCACGGAGTCGACTAAGCCGCCGTGCGACCTTGGTCAGATCGGGTTGATACTTAGGTACGCCCCTCCAGGCACTCCTCGGTTCATGGTACAGTGGGATCAATAATCACGCTCACGCCAGTCAGTCCGGGCGCGAGCGTAACACCCATGCTGTTCCCATGTCATTTGAGCACTGTTACCATTGATTTGGGCAATTTTTAGGCCCTCTGCAGACCGCCGAGGGGTCCGTCGGAAAAATGCTCAAGTTTCCCATAGACGTACATTGGGCTCGTTGCTCAGGTCGAGCACTCGAGCATCCCAATTTGCTTGACCCGAGCAACGATTACCTGATAATTTTACTCCTCGCTCATCACTAGTGATAATTAATTCTTTGAACATTTATCTGGGGAAGGTTTCTAATTTAGAGACCTCATTTAAAAGTCTACCAAGTAGAGGGCTAATAGTAATTTATATTTTCATATTCATTTGTAAGGCTGTCTTGGCCAAGGGCCTTATTTAGTTTTAATAAGTTTACTATTTTGTGTACTGTATGTGGTTGAGAAATAATATCTGCTTACTTATTGTCAGGGGTAAGTATATAAGGAATGCATGCTTTGGTATTTTGCAATTTTATTAGCCTGGCTAACAGGGCACTTGGATTGTTCCCTTGCCAAGAAAAGGACATTTTATATTTCTTTCAATGCTAGTTCATGTTTGTAAAACTTTAGTTTATGCAATTGTTGGTGAAGCTGGGAGATTTCTAGTGCTCTTGTGCTAGAGAAAGATAGTTTATTAAGTTTATGTAAGGAGCTTCGTTAATCTGTATATCTGAGTAGATGTCTATTTTTTTTTATTGTGAGCTGATTGTTTAATAAATTGATCCCTTAAAGTGGCTTTATGAGCACACCAAAGAGTTTTATCTAGGACCTCAAAGTTATTGTTTATTTAAACATATTCTTAAATAAAGTATTTTATATGAGGACTATTAGTGGAATGGTTTAAAATATAGTTGTTAAGGCAGCAAATTGGATTGGGAAAAGTGTTATCATTTTCATGTATTGATAGGGTGATAGGAGCGTGGTCTGACCAAGTTTTATTATCAATTTGGGTTTTATTTATCATGGTAAGAAGGATTTGGGCTACTAATAAATAATCTATTCTTGTATATATTTTATGGGGATGGGAAAAAAGTATAATTCTTTTTCGTCTGGTTTTGTAACCTCCAAATATCATATAAATCATTTGCGTGAAGCGTGTTTATTAAAAGGCTAGGATTAAGGTTTTTGCCTTTAGATATTGTATCCATCGTAGGCCATAGTGCGAAATTGAAGTCTCCCACTATAATGAGAGAACCTGACTGGTTTTGATTAGTTAGTGAGATAATTTTTTTGATAAACTTGAATTGGTTTACATTTGGTGTACACAGAAAAACCAAGGTATATGGAATGTTAATAATTAAATAATTCAGGATAATATATATATACTATTTTCAGCAATGAGTTGTTTAGTTATAGAAAATGCTTCAGAACGCGTTATGGCAATAGATAAACCACATTTTTTGTACATGCAGGGGCTGAAATTATATGAGGAAATCTAATATTTTTTACCCTATTGTTATTGGAGTGCGTCTCTTGCATGCAGAGAATGTCTGGCTTCATTTGGATAGCTTCTTTCCATAACAAAGATATTTTATAGGATGAATTTAGACCTTTGGCATTAATATACAATCTTAAATACCATAATTGTGACCAAAATAGGTGTGGTAAAAGCTTTGAATCATTGTACAGTGATAGCCATACTGGCAAACATACAGTATGTAAGTGCTGAGTTCTAAACTAAGGGGACAGTAATATAAGAGTCAAACAATAAGGATGACTGGTCGTAATACAGCAAAATAAACATAGACATAAAAACAATGTTAAAAACAATACTAAATGAAAGCATACTCCTTGAGGGAATTCAAGGAGTTAGATAACTTAGGAGTAAAGAGCTTCTAAGAAAAAGTGAGGTCCAATTAGAGAAAAAAATGGAAAAAAAGAAAAAATGTGCCAGAGCTGGCAATATGTAAATGGTAGCCAAGACTCAAAACAAAATGTTTATATTGAAGACAAGGAGGGTTATGGGCTGTTTCCATCATTTTCTCCTTTATATGGAAGAAATATATTCTCACTATAATGTCCCTTGGAAGTGAGGGTGGAAGAGTCTTGGGTTTCAATAATTTGTGGGCACAATTGATTACCACATCTGACTGCAATTCATCAGGAATAAGATATCAGTCTTAATAGATTCCACAATGCCTTTAAGGCCACATTCACACGTTCAGTATTTGGTCAGTATTTTACATCAGTATTTGTAAGCCAAAAACAGGAGTGGGACAATCAGAGGAAAAGTATAATAGAAACACGTCACCACTTCTACATTTATCACCCGCTCCATGTTTTGTCTAATACTCCTGGGTTTTACTAATACTGATGTTAAATACTGACTAAATACTGAACATGGCCTGAGGTGGATATTGTTACGGCGTGATATGGCTTCCATGTCTGTCAGCTTAAGGATAATGGCATCCACTTCCTCATCTGTGGCAGTCACCAAATTCCCCATTTCATTATGAGAGATGGTTAGCTCTACCATTTTGTTTTCTACATGAGATTTATGGTCTCCCAAAGACATTTCTGTTTGTAAGTTGTTAATCGCATAGTGTTAATCGTTCTGAATAGCGGATTTAAGCTCTGCCAAAAGAATCCGCATGGTGGACTCCATAATGGGACCTGAAGAGGTAAGTGACATAGCTTGTGTGTGCTTTCTGTTGTTTGGAGAGATGTTACAGTTCTGTTGAGTTGGTGGAAGTGATTGTGTGGCAGCGGTGGTGATAAGGCCTAACCCTGTGTAGATGTTACTGGAGGCTGAGTCATCAAATCCTCAGATCGATGAATTAGAGGCTGGGCTTCTCACAGAAGAGGCCATCATCAGCCGAAGGTCCGCCAGGGAGAAGGGGTCATTCACCTCACTGGAAATACTGGATGCCACTTTGTTAGATAGCGAGGATGCGCCATTGAGAGACCTGCCGTCGCCATCTTGAGTGCCTTCAGACACCTGGAAGAATTTTGTAAGTTTGAGAGGGCGTTTCTTCTGTTTCCCCAAGGAATTTTTAATCTCCTTCATGCTGCACATAATCCAGATGCATTTAAGAGAAGGGGTCTGCAGGTTTGAGGCTTCTACTTGCCATTTTGAGCTGTTTTAGAGCTGCATAGCACCGGAGCTATCAGCTGCACGTCTGCATCCATGTGCTGCTGGACACTCCCCCGCTGCATTTTTTTACTGCAGTAAAAAAGCTGGATTTTACAGTACCAATAAAAACTGTGTGATTTCAGAAATCTCATGCATATGTTTTTTTCCCCTGATTGAATTGGAGTAGTGCGATGTTTTTTTTGCTGCAGTTTTGGTGAATAAGGCTACATCCCCACAGTGAGCTTTTGGTGAGTTTTTTATGTTGCAGATTTTCTGCACCATTTCTGCACCCATTAAGTAAAATAGACTACTTGCATTTCTTTGAAAATATCCAGCGTAAAAAAATTACCAAATTGCCTAAAACTAACTTTATTCAAAATATTGCATATGAACATAGCCTTATATAACTTTGACTCATATTTAGGAAAGGAATACATTGTATATTATTTTACCCCCAAAATTTACATAGAAAAAAAATACAGGTAACGTTTGTTGAAAAGTTAAACTGCAGAATGCATGCAATTATAATGAAGCCTTCCAAGGAATATGAAATGCTGGTTAAATATTGCCAAATAAAAATTCCTTTTCGACATCTATGTCTGCTTAAGATGAATGAAGAAGACCTTAGAAATTTTAAGCTCTGTTTAGTGGAATAACTTCTTTATGAAGAAAGCACTATTAAAAATACTGTTTCGCTGTTTTGCAAATGGGATAAGACAGTTCTCGTTTTCTAAAAAAGCCCAGATGCTTGTTCTTCTATTCATGACGAATTGATCGTTAATAAAAAGAGAAGCCGAATGCTTTGCAATTTTCCACTAATTAAGTGACAGAAGATTCATCTGCAGACAGCAGGGATTGGCTTTTATTCACCAAAAATGTATGACCATTCTTTAGTTTCAACACATTTAATGCTTATCGCACCAAACTAAATATAAATTGATATATAAAATCATTGTATTCAGTAAAGGAAGGGCAGGTAAATTATTACTGCATACTCATTTCATTCTTACTTACCCATTTGCGAGATTACACTATATATGTAACACCATCAGTGGCTTTGGAGACACGCAGAATGATCCAGACCAATGGGATGAACATTGATTATCTTGAGCTTTGTACTCAATGCACAAAAATAATTTTTATTACAATAGAAGTTATTTTTATCTAAACATACATTATAAGGCTAAGTGCCCATGATGCAGAAATGCTGCATATTCTTTCCGCATCTCCCTGGCAGGAAAAACCCATGCGGATTTTACATGTGTTTTTCCTGCCAGGTAGAAGCGTTTGTCAAGCTTTTTTGCATGCATTTCTGCATGTGGATTTTCAAGCGCTTTTCCAAGAGATTTTAGCATCACTTGGAAAAGTGCTTGACTACTTGGTCACACTATATAAATCCATGCAACCGGCATGGATTTATATAGTGTGACCAAGTTAATAGTTGAAAAAAAGAATAAAAATGGTAAAAAATGAAAAAAAAACATTATACTCACTTTCTGATGGCCCCCGGTCTTTTCTCCGCTGCGTCTGGTCTCTTGTATGGCTCGCGATGGTGTGAAAGGACCTTTCATGATGTGATTTAGTCATGTGACAGGTCATGCGACCGCCGACGTCAGTGGTCGCGTGACCTGTCACATGACTAAATGACATCATGGAAGGTCCTTTCACCCCACCGCGAGCTGTACAAGAGACCGGATGCAGCGGAGAAAAGACCTGGGGCCATCAGAAGGTGAGTATAATGTTTATTTTTTATTTTAAATTCTTTTTTAAGAGGTTCTATGGTACCCGGGTCTGGAGGAGAGTCTCCTCTTCTCCTGACCCGGGTACCATCCGCACATTGAATCACTTAATATCTGCATGTGCACATGTAGTCATGCGGATATTAAGCGATTCAATGCAAGTCAATGGCGGCAATTACACTGCATGTCCACCAAATTAATGGACATGCTGCATATTTTTCCGCAATGATAATTGCAACGGAAATTTCCGCAGCATGTGCACAGCACATGCGGATTATCTTTGGGCACCATGGGGCACGTATTACCAAGCATTTTTGCATCGGAAATTCCGCGGCAAAAATGCTTGAAAAACGCATAGTGGGCATGCAGCCTAATTGTTCCAATGAGTATTTCTGCTTATAGCACATGATAGCAAAGATTTATCAATTTATCTATGAGGTTATAAGTATTGAAGCTTTCATCTTTGCACAATAATTGTAGGTAGGGTTTCAAAGAAACAAAGTTAAAGAAAACAATTATACAAAAATTAGAAGGTTATTCCTATCTATGCTTTTTAGAGATTTTTTTTCTAGAATTTAAAGTATTTTTCCATCTAAGCCTTTAATGGTCTATATTTGCATTTTATTTATTAGAAATTAAAGTTATTGCCACACAGAAACGTGGTCAGGAGTATTCAGATCTCATACTTGCGGTCACATGATCGTCGTTCCCTGCTCCGGCATTCGAGAATCGTCACATCACGCAGTGCGCACGAAGTAAGGATTCACAAGTCTGTAGTCACATAGAGTGACTGCAGACTTGTAGCTTAAGACTGGACAACCCCTTTAAGCAATGAATAAAATATGAGCGTCTTTTTTATAGACCAAACAAGCTCACAAAATGAACCAAAAGGCCCCAAGAAGTCATCTGGCATGTTTTTTTGTCTTCCCATTGACTTCTATTGTTAAGTATGGAGCGGCTTCCGAGCAGAAAATGCTTGTAAAACTCACTTATTTTAACCGCTTGGCATTTTTGGAAACCTGAAGCTGCTAAAAGACGCTTAAAATCCTAAAACTATGAATAGCAAGTTGTTTTTACATAAAAATTAATAGAAAGTTTCTTTTGAGTGTTTTCTGAGTGCAGACCAGCTCAAAATCTGCCTGAAAAAATGGTGTGTGAACATACTTTAATACTTATATTTACTAAAAGTTGACGTTTGGGCATCGTGAAAATGTTACCTTGCATATTACAATCATCAGCACAACATTTTGTCAAAAAATACAGTGGGGAAATAAGTATTTGATCCCTTGCAGTTTTTGTAAGTTTGCCCACTAACAAAGACATGAACAGTCTGTAATTTTAAGGTTAGGTTCATTTTAACATTGAGAGATAGAATATCCAAAAAAAAATCAAGAAAATAACACTGTATAAATTAGATAACATTTTTTGCATTTTGCAGTGAGAAATAAGTATTTGATCCCTTACAAACCATTATGAGTTCTGGCTTCTACAGACCAGTTAGACGCTGATAATCAATTCGTTACCTGCATTAAAGACAGCAGTCTTACATAGTCACCTGTATTAAAGACTCCTGTCCACGGACTCAATCAGTCAGACTCTAACCTCTACAACATGGGCAAGACCAAAGAGCTTTTTAAGGATGTCAGGGACAAGATCATAGACCTGCACAAAGCTTCAATGGGCTGCAAAACCATAAGTAAGACGCTCGGTGAGAAGGAGACAACTGTTGGTGCAATAATAAGAAAATGAAAGAAATACAAAATGACTGTCAATCGACATGTATCTGAGGCACCATGCAAAATCTCACCTCGTGGGGTATCCTTGATCATGAGGAAGGTGAGAGATCAGCCTAAAACTACACAGGGGGAACTTGTTAATGATCTCAAGGCAGCTGGGACCACAGTCACTAAGAAAACCATTGGTAACACATTATGCCATAAAGGTTTAAAATCCTGCAGTGCCCGCAAGGTCCCCCTGCTCAAGAACGCATATGTGCAGGCCCATCTGAAGTTTGCCAATGAACACCTGGATGATTCTGTGAGTTATTGGGAGAAGGTGCCGTAGTCAGATGAGACAAAAATCGAGCTGTTTGGCATTAAATCAACTCGCCGTGTTTGGAGGAAGAAGAAGGATGAGTACAACCCTAAGAACATCGTCCCAACCGTGAAGCATAGTGGGGTAAAAATTATACTTTAGGGGTTCTTTTCTGGAAAGGGGACATGACGACTGCATCGTACTGCATTGGGTCGTGGCTGGGTCTTCCAGAAAGCTAATGACCCAAGAAATACAGCCAAGGCAACAAAGGAGTGGCTCAAAAAGAAGCACAGTAAGATCATGGAGTGGCCTAGCCAGTCTCCAGACCTTAATCCCATAGAAAACTTATGGAGGGAGTTGAAGCTCCGAGTTTCCAAGCAACAGACTCAAAATCTTAATGATTTAGAGATGATCTGCAAAGAGGAGTGGACCAAAATTCCTCCTGACATGTGCGCAGCCCTCATCATCAACTACAGAAAACGTCTCACTACTGTGCTTGCCAACAAGGGTTTTGCCACCAAGTATTAAGTGTTGTTTGACAGAGGGATCAAATACTTATTATTCAATGCAAAATGAAAAAAAATTATCTAATTGTACAATGTGATTTTCTTGTTTTTTTTTTTGGGATATTCTATCTCTCAATGTTAAAATTAACTTACACTTAAAGTTATAGACTGTTCATGTTTTTGTCAGTGGGCAAACTTACAAAAACAGCAAGGGATCAAATACCCCCACTGTATATATAAAAAATTCATGTTTACATGGGAAAAGCTGGCATTTTAATGTTGAAAACCTTTATGCCAGACAATTTTTCGAATAATGTGCACTTTTGCTGGCAAGAACACTGGCAATTAATGGAATATTATTTATTATTGCCTTCTGAAAAATGAGTAATAGAAAAAAAAAGTATTTTATGCACTACTTTGTAATCAATGTTTTCATAGCAAAAAAATAACACATGCTGAAAAGTTATTCATAGCTGTTTAGTAGCAGCACAATTATTAGAGCAATTTATATATAATTTGCTGCAGACGAGACTGATTCAAACATCTGCAAAATTTCCACAGTTGGCTTCTGAAGCATTGAGACTTGCTATTCACTCTGAATCAGCTGAGACCTTCAAGAACAGAGCAATGTGCCAAGTGCAAATCTTCTTTATGCTGAACCACATGGCTTCATTTTCATATTTCAACATTATAAACAGAGCTAAACAAAAATTGGAAGTAATGTGTGTAATTTTTAAACAGTGATCTGCATGGTTCAGAATAGTTTTCATAGCCTGATCATTCAGGCAAATTTAGGTCTTCGAAAATTAATATTCCTTAATATGCCTGGTTACACAGTTTTACTTTGGAATACCACTGCTCTCTCAGTAAATGTGAGTGTGATCATTTGGTTGACTTGAAAACTTAGGCTGTAAGCCAATGATAAGTTTTTGTGAGTTTTTTACACTGCGTATTTTTGCTGGGTCAAAAACATAGAAATTCACAGTTACAGTAAGGTGGTTGTATTTCTTGAAATTTAATGCCCACTGTGCTTATTTCTTAATCAGCGTAAACTGACCTGTGGCGTTCGTTTCAAATCTGCAACATGTCAATTTCTGTTGTGAGTTGCTGAGTTTTCGGTGCAGATTTTTCCCAAAAACTTGCATTAGATGCGTTTCTGCTGTCAATAAAGCTTTGTTAAAGCATAATAAGTGTCAAAAATAAAGCCGTTTTATTTAAAACAAGATATTTCAACAAGAGACAAAAAACCCAGAGTCAAAAACGCAATAAAAACGCAGGTAAAAAACACACTGGAAAAACGTGTGACTAAATTTTTTTCCCACCCTATGCTTATTATGAATAATAAGAAATATTTGATTTGCATCAATTAACTGATGCAAATCAAATTTTCTGACCAAATTCAAGCAAACTACTGAATTTTAAAATCGGCACATTTGATCATAACTACAATCAACCAATAACCTGCTCCAAATTTAGTTTCAACGGGTTTGCCTTCTGTAGGACCTTATGGGCACTGTTTTGGTTGAGATTCATTTTCATAACACAAATTCAGTGTGCTCTATCAGGCTTTATCAGACAAATCCAACCATGAAGTGATGAGTAGAGTTGATTGAATCTGACAAGTTTCAAATTCGCAAAAGTGAATGTTCCTTATTTTGCCCTGGGGTCCAGAGATAATAAACATAGGATGTAAGAAAAAATAATTGTCGCCTCAACACACACCTATCCGGTCCTCTGCATCTCTTCTTTTCACCTTTCTGCATTGTGCTCTTACTCTTTGGCTCCTTCCTTCTAATCCAGGTATTTGGGCTTGACCAGACTTGGATGTCAATTGATGTCGCTTCAAAGGGCGCAGTCTTATCCAAAACCTACTGAAGATGAGCCGGAAGCTGTAGTCTAGAGTGAAGGGGTCAAAGAGAATCCGCCAAATGGGGGAATAATGAACAGCCATGACATGACAGGTAAGCAGTAAGGTATTTTTTTTTTTTAACTATTTGTTAGCCCTCGATGATTCATCAAAATGGCAAAAGCAGATGTTTGCCATTTTGCAGAAAGAATTGAAAAAAAAACTGTATTCGGGATATTCTAGTAGAATTTAATTCCACTTGAATTTATCTGCTAATCTCTAATCTGAATATAACTAGTTTTAAATTCGTTTTTCATAAAATATAGTAAGTTCATAATAAGTCTTCCAAAATATGTGATATACATTGTTGACAGTATTTTTTTGATCTTTTTTCTACTTGAAATATGTCATCTAATGAGTAGAGATTCAACATGTAGTCAAATGTGCTATCTACTAAGGCTTACTCTATAAACTCTTGTATAAACTGTAATCAACATCAATAGTGATGAGAGAATTTATTCATGTGGAATTGAATTTTACTTAAAATTAACAAAAAGCAGCATACTCCAAAATTTTAACTTTGCTTCCACACCATATTTTTCTCATCCATAGAAGGCCATTAAAATGTTAAAAAAACTTACACTCACCTCTCCAGCCCCTCTGCTCCTGACGCCACCCCCCACTATGGTCCTCGTTGCATCTCTCCGGGCTGGCAGCACTGAAATCCATGGCATGCTCTACAACCTTTGAGGGTGCATGCGGAGAACCCGGCCAAGCAAACTTCGACGCCTTAGTCTAACAACCAAAGCCTGAGAATTTCAGTGCTGCCAACATCAATTTGAATAAATATGGGAAGAGGATAGGACGAGTGGTGGAGAGGAGCCAACAAGGTGAGCAGTGAGTGATTTTAACATTTTACCAGCTTATCTGGTCATGTGGTGTGTGAGACATGATGAGACACATCCATACAGTGCTGAAATGACATGGGGCAGCGTTGGGAAGACCCCTGGAAGCATCTCTGTATCCCAGGTCACTGCCTAAAACCATCAGACCTGATCCTAAATTACTGTTGTAATAATACAAACACTTTTGGCATTGTGACAAATATTAAACTTTACTTAAAATGGGCAATGCATGTGGCAAGGGATGGGGAAGTGAACGTAATGCTGATGGTACATGCAGAGGCCAAGACTGTGGGCAAGATGAAACTGTGCCTGCTGAGGGAGCACAACAAGCACCCACATAATGTTGACCTAGCTTCCTGTCCCACTTTCTAAGGGGTCACAAAATACCACTCTTGAAGCTAGATCAGTGTGAAAAGGTTGTTGATTGAATAGAAGATAAATAGATAATACTTCCAGTCAGTTTGCAACCACCACCACCCTGTCTTCCACATGGTCCAGTCTCAGTAGCCGTGAGTCTGGACCACATTATTATTATTTATTATTATAGCGTCTTACATGTTAAAAACAGGTATACATAGCAAAAACAATTACAATAATCTTGAACAAAAACGTGACGTTGACTGGCACTGGAGGAGAGAGGACCCTGCCTGCGAGGGCTCACAGTCTACAAGGGATGTGTGAGGATACAGTAGGTGAAGGTAGAGCTGGTTGTGCAGTGGTATGGTGGAGCGATGGTTACTGCAAGTTGTAGGCTTGTGGGAAGAGGTAGGTCTTTAGGTTCCTTTTGAAGGTTTCCACGGTAGGCGGGAACCTTGATATGTTGGGGTAGAGAGTACCAGAGTAGGGGGGATGCACGGAAGAAATCTTGTATGCGGTTGTGGGAAGAGGAGATAAGAGGAGAGGAGAAAAGGAGATCTTGTGAGAATCGGAGGTTGCATGCAGGTAAGTACCGGGAGACAAGGTCACAGATGTATGGAGGCGACAGTTTGTAGATGGCTTTGCATGCCAAGGTTAGGGTTTTGAACTGGAGTCTCTGGGCAGTGGGGAGCCATTGAAGGGATTGACAGAGAGTAGAGGCCGGGGAATAGCGGGGAAACAGGTGGATTAGTCGGGCAGCAGAAGTTAAGATAGATTGGAGGGATGCGAGAGTGTTAGAAGGGAGGCTGCAGAGCAAAAGGTTGCAGTAGTCGATGCGGGAGATGATGAGGGCATGCATAATTGTTTTTGCAGATTCTTGTTTCAGGAATGTGCAGATCCAGTTCGGTTGTCCCTACCCCAGTCCTTGGAAAGCAAGTGCAAATATGCAGCCAAACCGGCCACAATACCAAACTGCTACATTTCTCAACTGCTTGCACTATAAATTTTGCCTTTTAGGCTTGTGGAGGTGGAAGCTTTCCGCAACCTCATGGCTGTGGCCGTCCCTCGATACTCGGTCCCCAGCCGCCACTATTTCTCCCAGTGTGTCGTCCCTGACTTATACAAGCACGGGTCCCAGAACATTACCCGAACCCTCACCAACACAGTTACTGGGAAGGACCACCTAACCACAGACACGTAAACAAGTGCGTGTGGACAGGAACGGTACATCTCACTGACGGCACACTGGGTTAATATTGTGGAAGCTGGGACCTAGTCGGACCCTGGGACTGAACACGTCCTCCCGACACAAAGAATTGTGGGCCCATGTTCACAAGATAGACAGCAGCGGTGGTTGGTGTCCTAGACAATGGGCAAACTCCTTCATGATGATAGAGGCCACCATCTACTTAGCTTGCTAGTTGTCACAAATAACTTGGAGATTCGTGGCAGCCCTGGTTATGCTGTAATTGAAATGTATTTTTTCCTTTGGGTCCAGCAAGGGCTAATCTTACTCTTGCTGGCAGCCTTTTGTTAAAGGTCAGCTGATGTTGGTTGGTGCCACTCTCACCTCCCTTTAAATAGCCACATGATCCATCAGTTGATTGCCTGTTATAGTTCATTCTATGCTGACCTCTTTGAAGGAGCCAGACTCTGGAGAAGCTGTTGGGTTCGTTGAACCTTCACACAGGTCCAGGAACCTTCACACAGACTTTTCTTAGCCAGGCCTGCTTCTAAGCATGGTTGGACTGGCCCACCGGAGAACTGGAGAATCCTCTGGTGGGCCCTGGCATCTTCTTCAGGAGCGTTCTTAGTGCAAATCTTGCAGCTGCTATGGGGCTCTTGAGTGGAGGATAAAGGTGGGCCCTAAGAATAAAATCTTCTGGTGGGCCCAATGTTCTTCAGTCAGACACTGCTTATCAGTGAGAGTTGTATTCCACCACAGACATATTCTTTAGGTCGGTGAAAGAACTGGCATAAGGGAAACCATATCTACTCCGGCTGTAATTTCTCCCAGGAAATCCTCTAATGCAGCTTGTTCCATAAGCAATGGCAACTCATCCAACATCGGCTCACACTTCTCGGTGGTGTTTCGACACACAAAGATCTTTACGCCTTGAATTTCATGACTACAGAGTTGGGAAATGGTCTGATCGGCAATGTGTTTTGAGAAATAACATGCATAAGCAAAGAAAAACTGATACAGCTTTCCCACAAACTGAAAGAGGGGTATCAAGACTTTCAAGAAAGCCAAGACTTCCCTGTCCTCACAATGAGGATGACTGTCCATTTTCTCCTCCTCATCCTCCTTCTCGTTCTCATTATCACTCAATCTGTGTTGAGATGAGATGAGGATGGGCTGTGTAGCATCACCCTGTATAGTTCCTTGCTCGGTCTACAATGCATCCTCCTTAATTGTGAGCAGCAAGCATTTCAGTAGACAGAGAAGAGGGATGGTGACTCTAATTATGACGTCATCGCCGCTCATCATCTTGGTGGAGTCCTCAAAGTGTTGGAGGATGGCACAGATGTCAGACATCCATGCCCACTCATCAGCTCTTATGTGCGGCGGCTGACCTGAATTCCAACGGGCGTGAATAAGCTGGTACTCAACAACTGCCCTCTGCTGCTTACAAATCCTTCCCAATATCTGCAACGTTGATTTGCAAAGAGTGGTCACATCGCACACCAGTCGGTGAGCTGGAAGCTGCTGAAGCACTGCCAGGGTGGCATAGCAGACTTTCTGAAAAAGGCACAAGGTAGACAGCATCAGTGGTCGGTCTCTTAGACAACGAGCAAACACCTTCATGGTGATAGAGACCACCATCTCCTTAGCTTGCTGGCACTTTTCGGTGGGAATGAGCTTGTCTCTAACCAGCCAGGAATATCCAGTAAATTATGGCACGCCATCATTTGGTATTAGCACCCAGTACCAGATGCAAAGCCATCCACAATTTCCATCTCAGGAATTTTTTTTTGTAGACTGGCTGCCCAAACATTGATTTCTCACAAATGAGCTGAAGACACTGAGTGGCAGTAGGTGCAAGTTTCTCCAGCATGACCTGTTTGTTAGATATCAGAGGGACTTTGCTAAAGTGCCAGATTGCATCTTTTTAAGTCTTATAGATTGCTGGAGCCAATCCACTGTATACAAGCAGCAATAGAGTGTTCATGAACCTTCAAACAGACTTTTCTTAGACAGGTCTGCTTCTCGATGAGAGTTGTATTCCACCACAGCCATATTCTTTAGGTCAGTGAAAAACTGGCATAAGGGAAACCATGTTGACTGTGTCAGTCAATTCTCCGCCACCAGGTTCCCGCCATTGTCACACATGACCATGCCTGGCTGTATGTTCAGCAGTAAGAGCCACAGATCTGCCTGCTCTGCTACAGCTTTTAACAACTCTGCAGGGGTGTGCGGTTTGTCACCTAAGCATATTATCTTCAGCACGGCCTGTTGCCGCTTGTCCGAGGCAATGCTGCAGTGCTTCCAGCTTGCGACTGATGTAATTTCGGAGATGGAGGCCGAAGAGGAGGAAGAGGTGCAGGAGCTGCAGAATGTGATTACACTGAGGCTACATTGGCGAGTCTGGTTTTTATGCTAAAGGTCCTGCTGTGTTTTTATAGTTTCTTTTTACGTCTCTTCAAATGTGTATTGGCATGCGTCCTAATTTTTTGTAGCCCTTGAAATTGCAGCATATACGCAATAACAGAATAGGAGACTCACTCCTTAATAATGGGAAGGACGATTCATATACAGTAGATTCTATATTCTAGAATATTACATGTCTTATCTGAAATTCGTTTACGGGTGAGCTAGCGCTGTATGGATAGCGTATTACACCGATCCAGCCAGGTATTATTGCCTTATACTGCGTGCTGCTGGTGCTGCAGAAAAAAATACAAATCTATTCTATTCCCTATTGATACCATTGTTAGATGCATTTACAATATGGACAGATGGTGCTAGATGGTATCATCAGCTTTGAGATGAGTGTTCATTCTGGTCACATAAATCTCCTTCACAGTCCATACCTTTTTTTTGTTATTTATTTGGCCTTATATACAAGTCATGACCCTGCAAAGAATGTTTCTTAACATTTCTTCCACGAAAATCCATTTTAGCTTTGCTTTTGTATGTTTTATTGTCAGTCCGTGAAAGTGGCATACTGCTCTGACAACATTGTTCACAGGTATGCTAATGGTCTGTGACCAACTGTAAATAGGTTTGAACAACACACAACTGGCAGACTTTAAATGGAGTACAATATCTGCCACGCTCCCCCAAAAATTTGGATTATTAGCACAGTAATATCTGATCCTGTATGATGACCACGATTTTAGGCAGTGGCGTTAGCGATATGGTAGTGGTCAGCAACTAAATGTGAATAGGTTGAACAACACACAACTGGCAGACTTTAACTGGAGTGTCATATTTGGCACGCTTCAAAAAATGTCACGATTATTACCACAGTAATATGGGATCACGACTGATGACCACGGTTTTAGGCAGTTCTGTTTGACATGTGGTATAGGTCAACGACTAAGTGTGAATTGGTTGAACAACACACAACTGGCAGACTTTAACTGGAGTGTCATATTTGGCACACTCCAAAAAATGTCACGATTATTATTGCAGTAATATGGGATCATGTCTGATGACCACGGTTTTAGGCAGTGGCCTATTAGTATAATATTGGTCAGCGACCAAGTGTGAATAGGTTTGAACAACACACAACTGACAGACTTTAAATTTTGGCACACTCCCCAAAAATTCTGTATAATTAGCGCAGTAATATCTGATCCCATCTGATGACCACGGTTTTAGGCCGTGGTGTTAGAGATATGGTATTGGTCAGCGACTAAATGTGAATAGGTTGAACAACACACAACTGGCAGACCTTAACTGAAGTGTAATATTTGGCATGCTCCAAAAAATGTCACAATTATTACCACAGTAAGATGGGATCACGTCTGATGATGGACAAGGTTCTCTGCTATGCAATGCGAATAAAATGTAAAAAATCTGGCTGTATTCTGCTAACAAGCAAGGGGAGCAGTAAAATGGTGTACTGTATTGCTTTTTAAGCAACTAATCAGGATTAAGAGCAAAAAATAATTAGCCCTGATATCTAGGGCTATGCATATCTGTAACCGCAGCAGACAGAACGTGCAGTGGACCCTATTCTGCTGTATACAGTGTCCACAAACTCTGCCTGCCTAACTCCTGCTCTCACCAGTAATATATGCAGCTGGATTAGTCCTTAGAAGGACTGTTAGTTCAGATGGATATATATCTTACTGTGGAATGTGGAATACCTATACCTAGCTAATAAACCGCTAATTCTCTCCCTCACTCAGCATCAGCTCTCCTTACTCTGCCTGTTTCCGGGGTACATTGTGACGAGCATAGGGTCAGCAAGTCTTATATAGATCCGATGACGCTATGTGGCCAGCCAATCACGGTAATGCCACAACCAACATGGCTATGGCATTACAGTGAGTAGCAGGCAGTCCCTGCATGTTAATTGGCTGTTTAAAGAGCACCAAACATGTGGGGTGGGGACCCGAGCTCCCGCCCGAGCATTCCGGAAGTACTCGCCGAGCATCTCGAGCAGTGGCGACCACGCTCGTTCATCACTGATTAAAAGTCCTTGATAGCATCATAATGAATTTGAGGGTGGAAGAAAACATTATCAGGTACTGAGCATCCTCAGCCACCTCCCAATTCATTACAAGTCCCTGATAGCATCTTCTCCCACCTTACAATTCATTGTAAAGTGTCTTATCCACCTTACCCCTCCTCTCCCACTCTCCAATAAATTTTAAGTCACCAAAAGTGTCATAACAAATTGTGAGATGGGGAGGATGCTCTCAGGGACTTAGCACTCTCCTCTACCACCCAATTAATTTTATATCTAAATCTAATGTCCTCTTTCCCCTTCCCCTGTTCATAAGTCCATTATAAGTCCCCCTCACTCCCATCCCAATCCCCCACCCCCTCATTGTCATCTATTCCACCCCTTTCATTGTCCTCTCCCCCAGCTTATTATTGTCCTCTCCTCCACATCCATTATTGTCTTCACCCCCACTCTCCTCATCATTGTCCTCTCCCCCACATCCATCATTTTCCTTTCCTCCGCATTCCATCATTTTCCTTTTTCCCACTCCCATCATTGTCATCTTCCCCACCCCATCATTGCCCTCTCCCCAACATCAGTGTCCTCTCCACCACCCCATCATTGTCCTTTCCCCCATCATTGTTCCCCCACCACACCTCAGTGTTTTCTCCCTCACCCCATCATTGTTCTCCCCACCACACCCATCATTGTTCTCCCCCACCTCAGTGTCCTCTCCATCACCCCATCATTGTTCTCCCCAATACACCTCAGTGTCTTCTCCACCACACCTCAGTGTCCTCTCTACCACTCCATCATTGTTCGCCCCTAACACACCTCAGTGTCCTTCCCCCCACCCCATCATTGTTCTACCACATCATACCTCATTTTCGTCTAGCCCATCCTCATCATTGTTCTCCCCTACCACACCTTAGTGTCTTCTCCCACTGGCCCTTCATTGTTCTCACCCACCACACCTCAGTGTCCTCTCCACACCCCCATCATTGTTCTCCCCCACCATCCCTCAATGTCCTCTCCCCCACCCCCATCATTGTTCTTCCCCATCACAACTCAGTGCTCTTTCCAGGTTCTCACCAGTGCATTTAAAAAAAAAAAACTAACACTCAATGCCCATTCCCCTGCAGCATTGTCATTGCCGGCAACTTTTTCTCTGACACTGGCGCACGCTGCATGTTGAAGTCATCAAGCTGCGCATGCCTGTGTCAGAGAAAAAGTGCCAAACAGGAAGCAGAGGATGGATGCCTGCAGCTTTGCTGACATTTTCTCCTGCAGGCTGAGGATCATTCCCTGCCCGCTGTGTATGATGAAGGCAATCTGGCCATGGTCCCCCTGGAGCTTCGGGCTTCAAGAAACAGGCCAGATTGCCCTCAGTTTTAGCCGCCCTGCAAAGGCCCCTCTCCATCTACATCTATGGGCCCTGATACAGCTGCATCGGTTGTATGTCCACCCCTGTATATAGGTATATGTCAGTAAAAGTATAGATAATGGTTTGAATTAAGCATAGAAACGATGTCCAATCCCATAGTAGCTGGCATATGCAGCGAGCAATCCAATTACATAAAGTTATAAAATATCAGGGTATTGAGAGATCAGGACTCCTAAGAGCAACTCCTTGGCCCACTTAATGTTAAAACCTTTTGCACTTCATTAATATCTTACAGACTCATAAGTAAATCAATTATAGTCAAAGTATGTAGACAGCATAATCCTTATTAAATTTTTGCTTCAAATCAAGCCATTGATTGTGATCGTCAAAACGACTGAGAAAAGAGAAAACATCAAATCACGTCTTAGAAAGACACTGTAACTGAAACTCTCATTAAAGGGAATCTGTCACCACTTTGGAGTTATCAGACTTCTACTATGGGCATACAGGGTATAGAAAAGTAAATCTATACATACCTGAATGCAGAGAAATGTAGTTTTATCTCCTTGGATTTTCACAGGCTTGGCTTCCCCCGGATGCCAAGCTATCCACGACCAGCTGCTTATTATTCCACCAATTCCCTGCCTATGTCCACGTTTACCATATTTCCCCCTGTCCCCGCACATTACAGGTCCCTGTGACGTGCACTTTTTTCCCACACCTCCAGGCGCATGCACAAAGCATGGCTCACAGGGAGCATGCTTTGTTTCCTCCCGGGCCAGGTTGGCTGAGCACAGTGCCACAGTGTTCTACTGCGCAGGCAGCGGGGATTCTACAATATTTCCCCTCTAATCTGCAATTCGTGTATGGTGAGCATTCGTACTAGGGATAGCGTATTACAGGCATCCAGTCAGGGATTATTGCCTTATAGTCCTTGCTGCTGCAACCAAAAAAAACAAGTATTCTATTCCCTATTAATGCCTCTTTTAGCTGCATTTAGCATAGGGATAGGTGCTAGATATCATCTGCTGGAAATAAGAGTTCATTCTGGTGACATACATGTCTTCCACTGTCTATAACTTGATTGCTTTTTTAAAAAAAATCCTTGACAGATTTGTGATTTTTACGGTGATCTGTTCTCAGATATTCATCCAAGCATGCAGGTTGCTTGTGTTCCTCAACAGTTTGGTGCTGCCACATCCAAAAAAAACTCTTTTCAGGGCCTATTCAAATATATTCTACAATATTACCTCTCTAATTTTCAATTTGTGTACGGTGAGCTGTCACACTAAGGTTAGGGTATTACGGACATCTAGTCAGGGATTATTGCCTTACAGTCTTTGCTGCTGCAACCAAACAAAAAAAGCAAAAAAACAAAGGAAAAACTATTCTATTTCCTATTAATACTGTTGTTAGCTGAATTTAGAATAGGGACAGGTGCTAGGTATCATCTGGTAGAAATAAGTGTTCATTGTCGTCGGATACATCTCTTACTCTGTCTATAACTTGACAGCCCAAAAAAAGTGTCTATTCTATTCCCTATCAGGGCTGTCTCCATCTTCTTCAGCAGTTCCTGTAATTCCTCCTCCTCAACCTCCATCTCCGGAACGTCAACATCAGTCACAAGCTGGAAGCACTGCAGCACTTCCTCGGCCAAGCGACAACAGGCTCTGCTGAAGCTAATCTGCTTACGTGACAAACCGCACACCACCGCAGAGTTGTTGGCAGCCTCACACACGTGCCATACCCGTCGGTATTCCGGTCAGCCTCCGCAATGATTGGGCTAATGAGTGGGCATGGATGTCTGACATCTGTGCAGTTCTCCAAAACTTTGAGGAATTGACCAAGATGGTGAGCATCAATGATGCCATAATCATCGTAACCATCCCGCTTCTCTGTCTACTGAAATGCACTGTAGCATCGGTGTCTCTGCCCCCTGCCAGGCAGAGACGCCGTCCCCCCTACCGCCGCGGTCCTGCTCCGGTGTCTTCCGGCCTCCCTGCTGCTGCTGGTGCACGCAGCTTTCCTGGTACTGTGCATAGGGCGCGCACGCTGCCTCCCTCTTAACGGGGCCGCGCGCGCCGTCCTAAAAAGTCCCCGACCAATGGCCGAGGACTTTCTCTATAAAAGGCACCTCCTCCAATATGGAGGTGCCCGTGCAAGGTTGTTGCTCTGTTATACTTACTTTGCTTCAGCCCTCAGGTCCTCTGCAAGTCAGTCCTGTCCGCCAATCTGTTCTTCAGTCCAGTCTGCCAGTCTGACTACTTTCCAGCCTGACAGTCTGCCTACAGTCCAGTCCGCCAGTCTGTCTATGGGCTCTGCCCGCCTGCTTACCTGGAAGCACCTGCCTGTTACCTGCCGTGCCCGCCAGCCTGCTTACCTGGAAGCACCTGCCTGTCACCTGCCGTGCCCACCTGCTTACCTGGAAGCACCTGCCAGGTACCTGCCGTGACCACTTGCCTGCTTATCTGGAAGCACCAGCCTTTACCTGCCATGTCCGCTTGCCTGCTTACTTGGAAGCACCTTCCAGTTACCCGTTGTGCCCGCCAGCTTGCCTACCCGGAGCACCTGTCTGGCTACCAGCCGAATCAGCCTGCCTGTCTACCCGGACCACCCATCAGCCTGCCGTGCTCTTCCACTGTACCGGTCAGTTCCCGCCTTCTGACCCGTGGGAGTCACCTGCTCTCATACAAGGTCGGTCCCAGAGTGGCACCTGGTCCCTCTGCTCGGTCCCTCCCTGGTTCACGGAGTCGACTGAGCCGCCGTGCGACCTTGGTCAGGCCGAGTAGATACTTAGTCACGCCCCTCTGGTCCCTCCTTGCACCGCAGCACAGAGGTTCCACCACCCGGATACGTAACACGCACACTGCTCAAAATTAAAAAGGAGGCTTTAACTCGAACTGAACTGCAGCTGAAAAAAATTCTATTCTTTTCACTATTAATACTGTAAGCTGCACTGCTGCGGGTGAGCTATTGCACTATGGATAGTGTATTACATGCATCCTGCCAGGGATTATTGACTTATACTCCTTGCTGCCAAAACCATTCAAAAAATATAATATATATATATATATATATTCTACTCCCTATTAATACCGCTGTTAGCTGCATTAGCATCAATAGGGACAGGCGCTAGGTATCATCTGCTGAAAATGAATTTTCATTGAAGTCACATACATCTCCTACACTGTCTATATCTTGATTTTTACAAAAAACTCATTGACAGATTCATGATTTTTATGGTGATCTGTACTCAGAAATTCATCAAAGTAGGCAAAATTAACTGATATAATGTGTCCATTCGCAATTTCTCTGTATGTACGAGATAGTGGTGGGAGACTTTATGCTACTCGAGCTGGAATTACCACTTCAGACCTCTCCATTGCTTTGTTTCTATTTATTTCTGGGTGCTTCTTGAAGTATGTTTGAGGTCATTGTCCTGATGGAAGACCCATGACCTAGGATGTAAGCTCAGCTTTCTAGCACTGGGCACTAAATTGTGACCCAAAATCCCTTGGGAATCTTCACATTTCATGATACTTTGCACACAGTCAAGGCACCGAGTTCCTTTATTCGTTGATGTTATGAACTGCTACAAGCACTAAGGAAAGATAGGAAAACTGTCCCTACAATAGGACTAGGCTGATTCCCTACGATGCAGTGGGGGAGCTGTTCCTTGTGAACAGACCCGCCTAAGTCCTCGGCTAGTCTGAACGCAGACCTATAGATATAAGGGAGGGGTCCCTACAAAAACTAAGGACTGGGATACAGTTGGACACCTCCTAGCAGAAATTGTAGCAGAGCAAAGACAAACAAACAAAAAGTACTAGTGGTCCAAAGACCAAGCAAACTACAAAGTTAGGTACAAGGCACCTGGCTAGCTTAAGAGTAAATGTAACACTGAAGTCCAGCAAGGCCAGAAGGGCGGAGCTGGATTATATATGCAGAAAGTCATGTGACCAACAAAATAGAAAAAGAACTAACAGGAAGGTTCTAACAGTTGACCTCAGTCCATTTACAGTAAACTGTTGAATTATGTGCTTTAATAAAAAGCTCTATCTTGGATTCATCTGTTCAAAAGATGCCTGCAGCTATCTAAAAATAGTGGAGACCGCCTGCTGCCATGCTATAAATTGTGAGGGCTGCCTGCTGGCACTCCAAGTTTCAGACTTTACAGAATATATACGAAAAAAGAAAATTTGATCACCTCAGATGAATACATTATATTGCAATAGCTGGCTACTGACACTCCAAAAATGCTTAGTGAGGGCTGGCTTCTGTCACTTTAAAAATGTTGAGTGATGGCTGGCTGCTGACCCTCTAAAATTTGAGTGATGGCTGTCGAATGGCCCTCTGACAATAGTGAGGGCCACCTGCTGGCCCTCTAATAATAGTGAGGGTTGACTGCTGGCCCTCTAACAATAGTAATGGCCATTTTATGGCCCTCTTCAAATAGTGAGGGCTGCCTGATGGCCTTGAAAAAAAAAGATTTTCAGAGTCCATCCTTCATAAAATAAACAGAATGTGTCTGATCATGTCTAAAACACCACATGGGGAGATAAGGTATTAAAATGTTAAAATTACATTTAGTGGTAATGTTTTTTTCACTGTTCAAAGCAATCCGAACGTGCAAAAACACAGCAAAAACACTATGTGTGAACATAGCCCAAGGTGTGGAGGAGCTTTTTTTTTCTCTTATTTATTTTGCCTTATATACAAGTAATTATCCTTGAAAGAATGTTTCTTAACATTTTTTCCAAGAAAATCCATTTTAGCTTCATTTTTGTATGTTTTATTGTTAGTCCATAAAAGTGGCGTAATACTGTGACAACATTGCTCCCAGCAGCGATCTAGGATTCAGAGATTTTTCCATGGGTCTTCCTCATGCTCTTCCCTTGTCACTTCAGTCTTATTTCTATCGATTTATCCAATTTTTAGACCCCCTCCAGTCCTCAGGGGGAAGAAGCCACAGAAAAAATGCTCGAGTTTCTCACTGACTTACATTACACTCATTACTCAGGTCGAGCACCCGAGCATTACGATTTGCTCATGCCGAGTAATAAGTTCCCGAGTATTTCAGTGCTCGCCCATTACTAGTCCTGACCTCTCATTACCCTGATATTTTATAACTTTATATAATTCTATTGCTCACTGTATATGCTAGATACTTATATTGGATTGAACATCATTTCTATACTATACTTTTACTGATATATACCTATATGCAATTAGGGAGGAGTATTAAGAAGAAGATCCTTAAAGGGGTTGTCTGGGCATTCAGTATAATCTGTGTGTGTACCTAGACTGTAGAATACTGACAGGTTGTAATTTACTCCCTGTCAGCATTCTGCTCCGTTGCCTAGATACAAACATGTCATGTGACCAGCCTCACTCCTGATTGTGGAGGAGCTGGTGAAAACCCGACTAGAGTTTTTCTGTCTGACAGAGTCTAGTTGGTGATGTCACAACAGACACCACCCCCAGTCTCCGCCAGACCCTCCCCCTTCTCCTGCTCCAGCCTACAGTGCTGTATACTGAGGTGTGAGGCAGCAGGGGAATGACTCAGCTGATTGGAGGAACCAGTCCAACCAGCTGTTACCAGACACAGACTGCAGGGATGAATGGTGAAGGATAACACTAAAAGTTTTCTCCACTGTTCAATATCAGAAAAGTCTGACTGCCTCATGTGACTAGGTGCCAAACACCCAGTGCTGTCCTGAAATCCCAGAAAGAAAATATTTCTTCATAGGTGAGTATAATGTGTCTGTATCTATCTATCTATCTATCTATCTATCTATCTATCTATGTATCTATCTATCTCTCTATCCCTACAGATTAATCTATTTCTAGAGATTAATCTCTATCTCTAATCTCTAGAGATAAATCTCTAATCTTTATCTCTAGCTCTAATCTCAAGAAATGAATCTATATCTCTATCTCTAGAGATTAATCTCTTATATTTATCTCTAATCTCTAGATATTAATCTTTAGCTTTAATTATTATTATTATTATTATTTATTATTATAGTGCCTTTTATTCGATGGCACTTTACATGTGAAGAATGGGTATACATACAAGAGCAATTACAATAATCTTGAACACAATGTGACGGCGACTGGTACAGGAGGAGCGAGGACCCTGCCCGCGAGGGCTCACAATCTACAAGGGATGGGTGAGGATACAGTAGGTGAGGGTAGAGCTGGTCGTGCAGCGGTATGGTGGAGCGGTGGTTACTGCAGGTTGTAGGCTTGTCGGTAGAGGTGGGTCTTCAGGCTCTTTTTGAAGGTTTCCACGGTCGACGAGAGTCTGATGTGTTGGGGTAGAGAGTTCCAGAGTAGAGGGGAAGCACGGGAGAAATCTTGTATGCGATTGTGGGAGGAGGAGATTAGAGGGGAGTAGAGAAGGAGATCTTGTGAGGATCGGAGGTTGCGTGCGGGTATGTAGCGGGAGACTAGGTCAGAGATATATGGAGGTTGTGAATGGCTTTGTATGTCATGGTTAAGGTTTTGAACTGGAGTCACTGGGCAATGGGGAGCCAGTGAAGAGATTGACAGAGAGGAGAGGCCGGGGAATAGCGGGGGGACAGGTGGATTAGTCGGGCAGCAGAGTTTAGGATGGATTGGAGGGGTGCGAGAGTGTTGGAAGGGAGGCCACAGAGCAGGAGGTTGCAGTAGTCAAGGCGGAAAATGATGAGGGCTTTAATATATATATATATATATATATATATATATAATCTAGATAATAATCTCTAAAGATTAACCTAATCTATATCTCTAGAGATTAATATCTAATATAGCTCTAATCTCAATCGCTAATCTCTAGAGATTAATCTCTAATCTCTATCTCTAATCTCTAGATTATTCTCTAATCCCTTTTTCTATTCTCTATCTATAATCTCTAATATCTAATTAATCGATTAATCTATATCTCTAATCTCCATCTCTAATCTCAATCTCCAATTTCAAGCTCTAATCTCTACAGATTAATCTATAATCGTTATCTCTACTCTCAATCTCTATCTCTAATCTCTTTTTTTCGTTTGTATTACTGGGCTAGTAATGCGGGTGTCTGATACAGACGCCTCTTCATTACTAACACCAGGGCTTGATGCTAGCTGATATTACACAGCTGACATCAACCCCCCAACATATTACCCCGATTGCCAAAGCACCAGGGCAATCGAGAATAGCCAGGTAAAGAGTCAGATTTGGCGCATGTCATGTGATGTGCCAATTCTGGGTCAGTTGCATGCTGGTATTTTTAGTCTGCGAAGGGTCCAATAACCAGGGGCCTTCCCAGCCAGATAATATCAGCTTACAGCTGTCTGTTTTACCTTGGCTGGTTATCAGAAATAAGATGGGACCCCACACCACTTTTTTCTACTTATTTATTTATTTGGTTAATACAAAGCTGGGCAATAAACTCCACATGCCAGTCACTAAAGGGTGCAATTTTATAATATCTTGTGGGGTTGTGAAGTTATATAACTGCCGAATATCTATTCTGGCAGTTATATAACTTCTAGTGATGAGCGAGCACTAAAATGCTCGGGTACTCATTGCTCGGGTTCAGCAAATTTGAATGCTTGAGTGCTCGATCCGAGTAACGAGCCCAATATAATTCTATGGGAAATTCAGGCATTTTTCTGGCAGCTCCACCTGGCGGTCTGCAGAGGACCTAAAAATTGCCCAAATCAAAGGGAACAGTGCTCAAATGACATGGGGACAGCATGGGGAAGATCCCTGGAAGCATTCCTGACTCCCAGGTCACTGCTGTCAACAATGTTGTCAGAAGTATTACGCCACTTTTATGGACTCACAATAAAACATACAAAAACTATACCAAAATGGATTTTCCTGTGAAATATGTTTAGGAACATCCTTTCCAGGGTAATGACTTGTATATAAGGCAAAATAAATAATCAAAAACAAATATGGTCCTCCACACCTTGGGCTATGTTCACACGTAGTGTTTTTGATGCGTTTTTGCACTTTTGTATTGCTTTCAACTGTGACAAATGCTATCACCGGAAATGCAATTTTACAACCTTTTCTGGCCATTTCATGCGGGAAATATCATCAAACACATCCGGTTTCATTTATGATGGTGGGATTGTGAAATCACAAACACTATTTTTACAGCCTTACAATTCTTAAAGGGCCAGCAGTCGGCGATGCATTGTTCTCATTATTAAAGAGTGGGTCTCCTATACTGTTATTGCGTATGCAGTGACTGCAAGGGCTGCCAAAAATTTGGGCGATCCCCAATACCCCTTTGAAGAGACATAGAGGAAGGTCTCAGTAAAAAAAATGTTCCCATTTTAAAGGAGTGGATCTCCTATTGTGGTAATGCACATGCTGTGACTGCAAGGGCTGCCAAAATTTGGGAAAAACCCCACTAACAATTTAAGGACGCATAGAGCTGGGCCACTGTAACGATTACGACATGTTCCCATTAGAAAGGAGAGGGTCTGCTATACAGTTATAGGGTATACAGTGAGTCAAACGGCTTCCAAAATTTAATAAAAACCCCACTAACAATTTAAACACACATAGAGCTGGGCCCCAGTAACGAGTACGATATGTTCCCATTAGAAAGGAGAGGGGCTGCTATACAGTTATAGGGTATACAGTGAGTCCAACGGCTTCCAAAATTTAATAAAAACCCCACTAACAATTTAAACACACATAGAGCTGGGCCCCAGTAACGAGTACGATATGTTCCCATTAGAAAGGAGAGGGGCTGCTATACAGTTATAGGGTATACAGTGAGTCAAACGGCTGCCAAAATTTAGGAAAAACCCCACTAACAATTTAAAGACACATAGAGCTGGGCCCTAGTAATGACATGTTCCCATTAGAAAGGAGAGGGTCTGCTATACAGTTATAGGGTATGAAGTGAGTCCAATGGCTGCCAAAATTTAGGAAAATCCCCGCTAACAATTTAAACACACATAGAGCTGGGCCACAGTAAGGACATGTTTCCATTAGAAAGGAGAGGGTCTGCTGTACAGTTATAGGGTATGCAGTGAGTCCAACGGCTGCCAAAATTTAGGAAAATCCCCACTAACAATTTAAACACACATAGAGCTGGGCCACAGTAAGGACATGTTTCCATTAGAAAGGAGAGGGTCTGCTATACAGTTATAGGGTATGCAGTGAGTCCAATGGCTGTCAAAATTTAGGAAAAACCCAAATAACAATTTAAACACAAATAGAGCTGGGCCACAGTAGCGATTACAACTTGTTCCTATTAAAAAAGAATGGGTCTCCCATACTGTTTGACTATGGAGTGAATGCAACGGCTGCCAAAATTTTGGAGGAACTCCAATGCCCCTTGCAAGAGATGTAGAGGTCGGAGGGCCACCTGAAAACAATGTTCTCATTATTAGGTAGTGGGTTTCCCATACTGTTTGCCTATGCAGTGAAGCAGCGACTGCCAAAAATTTTGAGGAATTCCAATGCCCATTGCAAGAGACATAGAGGTCGAGGGCCTCCTGAAAACAATGTTCCCATTATTAGAAAGTGTGTATCCCAAACTGTTTGCCTATGCAGTGAATACAACGGCTGCCAAAAATTTGGAGGAACTCCAATGCCCCTTGCAAGAGATGTAGAAGTTGGAGAGCCACCTGAAAACAATGTTCCCATTATTGGGAAGTGTGTCTCCAATATTGTTTGCCTATGCAGTGAAGGCAATGGCTGCCAAAAATTTGGAGGAACTTCAACGTCCCTTGCAAGAGACGTAGATATGGTGCTCTGGTAGATATGGTGGTGATATGGAGGAGGATGTGGAGGATGAGGAGAAGGAGGAGGAACAGAGCAAATAGACAAAATCAGGAAGTGTATACCCATGTCTGGATGTGAAGACAGAGGTGCATGGAAATAGAGTTAGACCTCCCAAAAAAAACACTACATTTGAGTTCATGTTATGCTGCTATCATTCAGTGACGTTGAGAAGTGTGGCCCAATCCAGCCCTTGTTCATTTTTATAAGAGTCAGCCTGTCAGCATTTTCAGTTGACAGGCGGATGCGCCTATCGTTTATAATTCCACCAGCGGCACTAAAACCCCGCTCTGACAAAATGCTAGCCGCAGGACCAGCCAGGACCTCCAAGGAGTAGAGAGTAGTGTTGAGCCACCCCCGTAGTGTTCGGGTCTGTTCGGTTCGTGGAACACTGGGATGTTCGTGGAACTGTTTGTCGAACAAATTAGAACACCGTCGAACACCGTTAAAACCAATGGCAGGCAAACAAAAACACATAGAAACACATAGAAAACACCTTCAAAGGTGTCCAAAAGCTTACAAACTGCCCAGAAGACACATACATAGTTACATAGTTACATAGTTTATAAGGCCGAAAAAAGACAAGGGTCCATCCAGTTCAGCCTATTTCTTGTGCACTGCAGCTATTCCGCAGCGTTGATCCAGGGGAAGGCAAAAAAAAACCATGCGGTATAGGCCAATTTACATCATTGAGGAAAAATTCACTTCCCGACACCAATCTGGCAGTCAGATTAAATCCCTGGATTAATTAACTAAGCATAAGATGTAATTTTATTGTTCTCAAGAAAGGCGTCCAGGCCTCTCTTGAACTCATTAAGTGAGTTGGACATCACCACTTCCTCTCCCAGAGAGTTCCAGAGTCTCACGGCTCTGACCATAAAGAATCCCCTTCTATGCTGGTGCAGGAACCTCCTTTCCTCCAGACGCATAGTGTGCCCCCTCGTCTTTGTCACCATCCTTGGTATAAACAGGTCATGGGAGAGATCTCTGTACTGCCCCCTGATGTATTTATACATGTTTATGAGGTCTCCCCTAAGCCTTCTCTTTTCCAACGTAAATAGGCCTAATTTTGACAACCTCTCTGGGTATTCTAGTCCCTCCATTCCCTTTATTACCTTAGTCGCCCTCCTTTGTACCCTCTCTAGCTCCAATATGTCTTTCCTGAGCACCGGAGCCCAGAACTGTGCACAATATTCTAAGTGCGGCCTTATCCTCATCTGTATTAACTACTTTACAAAGTTTAGTATCATCTGCAAATATTGCTATTTTACTATGCAACCCTTCCACTAGATCATTAATAAATATATTAAATAATATAGGGCCCAAGACAGACCCTTGAGGCACCCCGCTAGTAACCCTGACACACCCTGAGCTTACTCCATTGATAACCAGCCTCTGCTTTCTATCACTCAGCCAGCTATTTACCCACTTGCACACATTATCCCCCAGACCAAGCATTCTCATTTTATATACCAACCTTTTGTGTGACACGGCATCAAACGCTTTGGAGAAGTCAAGGTATACAACATCCACTGACTCTCCCCGGTCCAGCTGTGAGCTCACCTCCTCGTAGAAGGCGATTAGGTTTGTTTGGCAGGAGCGATCCCTCATGAATCCATGTTGATATAGAGTTAGACAGTTATTATCATTAAGATATTCTACAATAGCATCTCTAAGAAATCCTTCAAACAATTTACCCACAACAGACGTTAAGCTGACTGGTCTATAGTTCCCAGGGTCACTTTTAGACCCCTTTTTGAATATTGGTACCACATTTGCTTGGCGCCAGTCTAGTGGGACAGTCCCTGTCCATAAAGAGTGCTTGAATATAAGATACAGCGGTCTGTCTATCACATTACTTAATTCTTTTAGTACCTGGGGGTGTATGCCATCTGGGCCTGGTGACTTGTCTATTTTGATATTATTTAGGCGTTTCTGAACTTCCTCCTGGGTTAGGTGGGTGATATTTAGCGGAGGGTTTACTTTATCACTCTGCATTTCCTCCGATAAATTGTTTTCTTTTGTGAAAACAGTGGAGAAGAAGCTATTGAGTAGGTTTGCTTAACCCTCATCGCCCTCTACGATTTTACCCAGGTTATTCTTCAATGGGCCAACTCCATCAGTTTTAATCCTTTTACTGTTTATATAGTTAAAAACAGTTTGGGATTCGTTTTACTTTCCTTGGCAATTAGTCTCTCTGTCTCCTCTTTTGCTATTTTTATTTGTTTCTTACAGATTTTGTTTTCTTCCCTATAAGATATTAGCGCTTCCTCGCTGTCTTCTTGTTTAAGTTTACCGAAAGCCCTTATTTTGTTTTTCATTGCCCTCTTTACTTCCTTATTTAGCCATATTGGCTTCCTCCTATTCCTAGCCCTTTTATTCCCATAAGGTATGTACCTTCTACAGTGACTATGTAGGACTGTTTTGAAAATTTCCCATTTTCTATCCGTGCTCCTATTACTAAAGATACTATCCCAGTCTATAAGGTGAAGGGCATCTCTTAGCTGATCAAACTTTGCCCTCCTGAAGTTCAGTGTTTTTGTGACTTCCTTGCTGGGCACCCTACTGAAGCACATGTGGAATTGTATAATGTTGTGGTCACTATTTCCCAGGTGCCCCCCGACCTGCACCTCAGTTATTCTGTCTGGCCTGTTAGTTAATATTAAGTCTAAAATGGCCGTCCCTCTAGTTGGTTCCTGCACAAGTTGTGACAAATAATTGTCTTTGATAATTGATAGAAACCTGTTTCCTTTCTGAGATCTACAGCTTTCGGTTTCCCAGTCTATATCGGGGTAGTTGAAGTCCCCCATAATAATCACCTCGTTATTTTTTGCTACTTCGTCTATTTGTCTCATTAATAGACTTTCCGTGGCTTCTGCTATATTTGGTGGTTTATAAGACTCCTATGATAATTTTATTATTGTTTTTTGCCCCATGTATCTCCACCCATAAGGACTCGACCTCCTCATTTCCCTTCCATACATCCTCCCGTATTGTAGGCTTTAGACACGTCTTTACATATATACAGACTCCACCCCCTTTCCGACTTCTTCGATCCCTTCTAAACAGACTGTAACCCTGTAAGTTAACTGCCCAGTCATAGCTTTCATCTAACCATGTCTCGGTTATTCCCACTATGTCATAGTTACCTGTAGATATTTCTGCTTCCTGTTCATCCATCTTGTTTGTCAGGCTCCTGGCATTTGCTAGCACGCAGTTTACACGATTTTGTTTTGTTCCAATCTTCTCTCTGTGGATTGTATTAGAAATTTTCTTACCTCCCTTCCAAGTATCTTGTCTTGGACCTTCTTTGTCGCACTTCATATCTTTCATTAGTATGTTCTCTGGTTGCATGTTCGTGTCCGGCATTTTTCTTCCCATTCCCTCTTCTTCTAGTCTAACGCCCTCCTGATGAGTGTTGCGAGTCTCCTGGCGAATGTGTGTTTCCCGGGTTTGTTGAGGTGTAGTCCGTCTCTGGCAAGGAGTCCATCATAGAGGTAATTCTCACTGTGGTCCAGGAATCCAAATCCTTGTTGTCTGCACCATCGTCTCAGCCAGTTGTTCACATCAAGGATCCTGTTCCATCTCCTGACGCCATGCCCGTCTACTGGAAGGATAGAAGAAAAAACTACCTGCGCATCCAGTTCTTTTACTTTCTTCCCCAATGCTTCAAAGTCCTTGCAGATTGTCGGTAGGTCGATCTTTGCCGTGTCATCGGTGCCAACATGTATCAGAAGAAATGGGTGGACATCCTTGGAACTGATGAGCTTCGGTATCCTATCGGTAAGATCCTTGATCTTCGCCCCTGGGAGTCAGCATACTTCTCTTGCGGTTATGTCCGGTCTGCAGATAGCTGCTTCTGTTCTCAGTAGTGAGTCTCCCACCACCACCACTCTTCTTCCCTTCTTGGCTGTCCTTTTTCTTGTCGCTTCTGGGTGTTTCTGGGTACTCTTTTCTTTTTAGCTTGCTGGTAGTTCCTCATCCTTAGGTGTGCCATCTTCGTCCTCCACAAGTCCTTGGAATCTGTTTCTCAGTTGTGTGGTTGGTGGTGTCTCGATGGTCTTTTTGCTTCTTTTGGTCACTTGCCTCCACTTGTCTGCCTCTGGAGGTTCTCTGACGCTTCCTTCACTTTCCGTGACCAGTAGTGAAGCTTCTGTTCTGTCCAGGAAGTCTTCATTTTCCTTGATGAGTTTTAATGTTGCAATTCTTTCTTCCAGTCCCCGCACCTTTTCTTCTAAAAGAGCCAGTAGTCTACACTTCTGGCAGGTGAAGTTGGTTTCAGCTTCTGGTCGATCTGTGAACATGTAGCACATGTTGCAGCTCACCATGTAGGTTGTCACATCTGCCATGCTGCTCCTTGTCCCTGCTGACTTGATGTCTGTCTTCTTTCTTGTGATACCCTAGGATAAACCTGACGGCGCGCGGTTTGGCGATGCTTTCCAAGCAGCTGGTCCCGGCTGTACCCAACGATCTTCTAGCTGAAGGAGACTCTTCGCTTTTCCCAGAAGGCACCTGGAATATGCAAATTGACCTCTTCAAGCTTCAATCCCTGGTTTGGCGATGCTTTCCAAGCAGCTGGTCCCGGCTGTACCCAACGATCTTCTAGCTGAAGGAGACTCTTCGCTTTTCCCAGAAGGCACCTGGAATATGCAAATTGTCCTCTTCAAGCTTCAATCCCTGGTTTAAAAAAGCCAGCCGGCAATTTAGCAGCGGCATACACCGGTACCCGACAATTTAGAAAAGAAAGAATAGAGCATCACACATAGATTAGATAGCTAGAAATATGTCAGTCACATATATAAGAAGTACAGTGACAGTGTTGCTTACTGTACTTGTCATTTAGTGTTAAAGGATTTATTAAAAAAAATAATAGTGTTTTCATGCACCGACTCTTTAAAAAAGCCTGCCGGCAATTCAGCATCGGTACCCGACAATTTAGAATAGAAAGAATAAAGCATCACACATAGATTAGATACATAGAAACATGTCAGTCACATATATAAGAAGTACAGTGATAGTGTAGATTACTGTACTTGTCATTTAGTGTTAAAATAAAGGATTTATTTTAAAAAAAATTGGCGTGGGGTTCCCCGTAATTTTAGTCTCTTGCGGAGGTTAAGCAGACGGCTGGGGCAGATGTTTGAAACCTGGGAAGGGGGTAATACTCACAGAGCTTCCCAGGCTACTAATATCAGCCCCCAGCTGAATACCTAGCCTTTACTAGCTATTAAAATGGGGGACCCCCAAAAAAATGACGTGGGGTCCCCCCTATTTTAATAGCTAGCAAAGGCTAGGCAAACAGCTGGGGGCTGATATTAATAGCCCAGGAAGGGTGCCATGAATATTGGCCCCCTCCCAGGCTAGAAACACCAGCCGTCAGATGCCCCAGAAATGGCGCATACATAGGATGCGCCAATTCTGGCACTTAGCCTCGCTCTTCCCACTGCCCTGTAGCGGTGGCAGTGGGGTAATAGGGCTGGGGTTGATGTCAGCTTATAATGCCAGCTGACATCAAGCCCAGGTTAGTAATGGAGAGGCGTCTATAAGACACCCCCATTACTAACCCCATAGTCAAAGTTAAAAAAAAACACAAACACCCAGAATAAAGTCCTTTAATTGAAATAAACACACAATTCTTTAATGTTCTAAATTAAACCATACTTACCATCACGCCCATTCCAGCTGAAGCCAATGTCTTCTGCAATAAAAGTAAAATAATAAACCAACATCATCCTTACCTTTCCATGGTTCCCACGACGTGTCCAGCTCTGCTACATTCACATGACAGGCTGGATCGCAGCCGAAAGCTGCCATCCAGCTTGCAATGCCGCAGACACTGAGAAGCGCAGGCATGCTTGCGCTCCTCAGTGTCTGGCTATGACGGCATAAAGATGAGCCGAGGTCATGTCCAATGAACTCAGCTCACCTCATGCACGTCACTGACAGCGTGGGAAAATTCTCCTGTGCTTGCAGTGAGTGTGAGAGAATTATCCTGCTGAAGAGCTGAGCGCAGGATAATTTTCCCACACTGTCAGTGACGTGCATGAGGTGAGCTCAAGTCCAATGAACTCAGCTCACCTCATGCACGTCACTGACAGCGTGGGAGAATTCTCCTGCGCTCAGCGCTTCAGGAGGAGAATTCTCCCACACTGGGATGGCATTGAGATGACAGGCTGGATCGCAGCTGAACACTGTCAGTGACGTGCATCAGGCGAGATGAGTTCTTTGGACATGACCTTGGCTTATCTGGATGCAGTCACAGCCGGACACTGCAGAGCGCAAGCATGCCTGCGCTTCTCAGTGTCTGCAGCATGTCAAGCCGGATGGCAGCTTTCGGCTGCGATCCAGCCTGTCATGTGAATGTAGCAGAGCTGGAGCCATCGTGGGAACAATGGAAAGGTAAGGATTAGTGTTGAGCGAACATGCTCGACACTGCTCGGTACTCGCCCGAGCATCACGCTACTCGGGATGTTCGGCGAGCACCGAGCATTTCCGGGTTACTCGGGCGGGAGCTCGGGTCTCCGCCCTGCATGTTTGGCGCTCTTTACAGAGCCAATGAACATGCAGGGATTGCCAGCCAGTCACTGTAATGCTGCAGCCATATTGGTTGTGGGCATTACAGTGATTGGCTGGCCGCACAGCGTCACCTCGAGTATTTAAAACCGGGCGCCGCCATCTTGGACACAGTCGCTCCGGATTAGACAGTGTAAGGACAGCGCTGATGATTTAGAGAGAGATACAAACTGCAAAATAGTTAGTGTAGGGTCTGTAAAGGCTGCCAGAACAAACAAACAGTCCTTTTCAGGACTAATATCCATCCCAGATACCAGGCAGGCAGGCTGTATAGGAGACACAGTGGTTATACCAGCAAACGCTGCATTACAGTCCTGTGCGCTCCTGTTGCTGAAATTGCTGGACTTAGCACCAGGTGTCGGGGGCCAGGAAAAATCCTTTTTTTTCATCTAAATCCTCCTTTGTTTTTCCTCCTTCACACTGTACAAATACCCGTCTTATTAACCTTTAGGTGTGTCCCCCCCCCCCTCCCAAAAAAAAAGCGTGTCTCTGATTTTTCAGACACAAATATAACTGTTGAAAATAGTCTGGTGTAGGCTAGAGAAACAGAAGTGTTGTTTGGCACTTCCACTGTTCAGACCTCTGTATTATCCATTTTGGGCCATTTGTATCTAAAAAACAAAACAGTTTGAGTGTGTCGCTCACTGTTCAGCCGCAAATCTATATATTTAAAAAATTCTGGTATACCCCAGTAAACACTAACTGTGGTTTGCCATCCCACGGTAAAAAATCTCTATTATTCAGGTTTTGGTATATTTTCGGTAAAGAAAAACAGTAGTGTCTCCTGACTGTTGTGACACAAAAATATATCTGTTGAAAATAGTCTTGTGTAGGCCCGACATCCCAGTGTGGTTTCGCAGTTCCACGGGTCAAATCGCTGTACTATCCAGTTTTGGGCCTATGGTATCTAAAAAAAAAAGCAGTTTGAGTGTGTCGCTCACTGTTCAGCCGCAAATATCTCTATTTAAAAAAGTGTGGTATACCCCAGTAAACAATAACTGTGGTTTTGCCATCCCACGGTAAAAAATCTCTATTATTCAGCTTTTGGTAGTTTTTTCCGTAAAGAAAAACAGTAGTGTCTCCTGACTGTTGTGACACAAAAATATATCTGTTGAAAATAGTCTTGTGTAGGCCCGACATCCCAGTGTGGTTTCGCAGTTTCACGGGTCAAATCGCTGTACTATCCAGTTTTGGGCCTTTGGTATCTAAAAAAAAAGCAGTTTGAGTGTGTCGCTCACTGTTCAGCCCCAAATATCTCTATTTAAAAAAGTGTGGTATACCCCAGGAAACAATAACTGTGGTTTTGCCATCCCACGGTAAAAAATCTCTATTATTCAGCTTTTGGTAGTTTTTTCCGTATAGAAAAACAGTAGTGTCTCTTGACTGTTGTGACACAAAAATATATCTGTTGAAAATAGTCTTGTGTAGGCCCGACATCCCAGTGAGGTTTCGCAGTTCCATGGGTCAAATCGCTGTACTATCCAGTTTTGGGCCTTTGGTATCTAAAAAAAAAGCAGTTTGAGTGTGTCGCTCACTGTTCAGCCGCAAATATCTCTATTTAAAAAAGTGTGGTATACCCCAGTAAACAATAACTGTGGTTTTGCCATCCCACGGTAAAAAATCTCTATTATTCAGGTTTTGGTAGTTTTTTCCGTAAAGAAAAACAGTAGTGTCTCCTGACTGTTGTAACAAAAAAATATATCTGTTGAAAATAGTCTTGTGTAGGCCCAACATTCCAGTGTGGTTTCGCATTTCCACGGATCAAATAGCTGTACTATCCAGCTTTGAGCCTGTCGCTCACTGTTCAGCCGCAAATATCTCTATTTAAAAAAGTGTGGTATACCCCAGTAAACAATAACTGTGGTTTTCCTCTTCCACGGTTCTAATCTACTCTTTATTACCCTTTTTCCATTGATAGTGCAAGTGTAAGCTATTTTACTTCATTTTTCAATGGGCAAGGCGCGTGGCAAGGGACGTGGAAGTGGACGTTCTGGTGATGGTTCGTGCAGAGGACGGGGCCGTGGCCAAGGTGAAAATGTGCCACAACCAACAGCCACATCTTCTCCCTCCCACTTCTTGACCGAATTACTAGTGAAGCACAGAACAACACCAATATTGAGAACTGATCAGTGTGAACAGGTTATTAATTGGATAACAGATAATACTTCCAGTTACCTGGGCACCACCACCTCCGGTCTGTCTTCCACAAGGTCAACTCTTAGTAGCCGTGAGTCTCGACCGCATACTCCTCCTCACCCTGATGCTTCTTCCTCCCACCATGCCGAGTGTCGTCAGACAGCAAGTGATCCCACACTTGGACAATCTGAAGAGCTGTTCACTGGTCCATTTCCATATTTGGGCCCCTCGCCTGATATGCTTGAAGTGGTGGAAGAGGAGATCCCATGTTGCGATGCCCAAATATTTGAACAGCCACGGCCACAGGAAGTCGACGTTGGCAATCTGTCACAAGAGGTGGACGATGACGAGACACAATTGCCAGGAAGTGAGGCCAGCAGCACACAGGGGGAGGGAGGCAGAGTACTCCAACAGGCAGGAAGAAGCAGTGTGATGGCCACAGACAGAAGGCAGGCAACAGTTCCCCGTAACACCAACACAAGGGACGTTGCCAGTACAAGCGGCAGGTCTTCCAGAGTCTGGAATTTTTTTAAAGACTCTGCTGATAACCCCAAAAAGGCCATATGTTCCACCTGCCATGCCAGCATCAGCAGGGGTGACAAAACTACCAGCCTGACCACCACCAGCATGATCAGGCACATGGCAGAAAAGCACCCGACTTTGTGGGGCGAAACCCAGGGTCCACGACCAGTGTCAGCGGGTGTCACTACTGCTTCTTCCACTGTTGTGCGTGCAATAGAACCCCCTGTTGTGTGTGCAAGGCAATCCCCTGTCCATACTGCATGTAAAGATGCCCCCTCCTCTCAGTCTTCACTTGTTATGGCAGTTTCTCAAGAAACAGCATCAACGTCCACGTCCACGTCTCACCGCAGCGTTCAATTGTCCATATCCCAGACCTTTGAACGAAAGTGGAAATTCGCAGCTAAAGCCCCACAGGCCACAGTCCTAAATTCGCACATTTCACGACTGCTTGCATTGGAAATGCTGCCTTTTAGGCTGGTGGAGACGGAATCCTTCCGCAATCTTATGGCGGTGGCCGTCCCTCGGTACTCGGTCCCCAGCCGACACTATTTTGCCCAGTGTGCCATCCCCGCACTACACAAGCACGTGTCCCAAAGCATCTGCCGTGCCCTCAACAACGCAGTTACTGGAAGAGTTCACCTGACAACGGACACGTGGACAAGTGCTTGTGGCCAGGGACGGTACATCTCTCTGACGGCACAATGGGTAAACATAGTGGAAGCCGGGACCCAGTCGTGCCTTGGGACGGACCACATCCTCCCCACACCGTGGATTGCGGGCCCTATGTCAGTCAGAGTTGCCCCCACAGTGTACAGCTCCTGTGCATCCTCCTCCTCCTCCCCCTCCTCATGTTCAGCCTCCATCTCAGATATCACCACATCAGTTACAAGCTGGAAGCATTGCAGTACTGAGTCCGCCAAGCGGCAACAGGCTGTGCTGAAACTCATAAGCTTAGGTGATAAACCTCACACTGCTTGTGAGTTGTGGACAGCTGTGAAAGAGCAGACAGATCTGTGGCTGAGACCGCTGAACCTACATCCCGGCATGGTCGTGTGTGACAATGGCCGTAACCTGGTGGCGGCTCTGAGGCGAGGTGAGATCACACACATACCATGCCTGGCTCATGTGCTTAACCTCGTGGTTCAGCGGTTTCTTAAATCGTACCCCGAGTTGCCAGATCTGCTCGTGAAAGTACACCGCCTGTCAGCTCATTTTCGCAAGTCGGCTACAGCTTCCGCCACCCTTGCTGTGTTGCAGCAGCGTTTGCAGCTTCCGGCATACCGACTGGTGTGTGATGTCCCCACACGTTGGAACTCTACCCTCCACATGTTGCAAAGGATTTGTGAGCAGAAGAGAGCAGTTGTGGAGTACCAGCTGCAACAAGGCCGTCGATATTCAGGTCAGACTCCACACATAAGACCTCAGGAGTGGACCTGGATGTCTGACATATGTACCATCCTGACAAACTTTGAGGATGCCACCAAGATGGTGAGTGGCGATGACGCCATCATTAGTGTCAGCATCCCACTTGTCTGTCTTTTGCAACGCTCTCTGCAGAGATATAAAGAGGAGGCATTGCAGCCAGAGTATGATGAGATGGATCAAGAAGCTGTAGCGGGCGATTACACACAGCCCAGCCTCATCTCATCCCAACGTGCATTGGGGGACAATGAGGGAGAGGAGGAGGAAGAAAAGGAGCTGCTATCATGCGTTGCAGACGGTAGTACCTGTACAAGTGTCATACCGTCGTTTCAGCGTGAGTGGCCTGAGGACAGGGGGAGGAGGAAGAGGAGGAGGAGGAGAGCATGGTCAGTTGTCATCTTGGTGAGGACACGGAAATCTTGCCCGTTACCAGTCTGGCACGCATGGCTGACCTTATGTTACGCTGCCTTAACCGTGACCCTCGCGTTGTCAAAATGTTGGGTGACAGTCATTACTGGTTGGTGACACTTGTAGACCCCCGCTACAAGGAGAACTTTCACTCTCTTATTACTGAGGTGGAGAGGTCTACAAAAATGGGGCAGTACCAGAAGGCCCTTGCTGCAGAACTCTTAAAAAAATTCCCATCTGAACACGCTAGCAGCAGAGGTCACAGTTCATTGCCCAACCAAGGCGTACAGGCGAGAGAGATGCAACTCCAATCCAGCAGAGGCAGGGGAACACTGTCAACGTTCTGGACAGTTTTCTGACACCCGCCCAGCTTACAGGCCCTGAGGCGCGGGGTACTCTCACAAGGAGTGGAAAGTTTCAAAAGATGGTGAGGGAGTACCTTGCCGACTGTACCATCGTCCTCCGTGATTCCTCTGTGCCTTTTAATTATTGGGTATCCAAGCTGGACACTAGGAATGAACTCGCTCTGTACGCCTTGGAGGTCCTGGCCTGCCCTGCCGCTAGCGTGTTATCGAAGCGTGTTTTTAGTGCCGCTGGGGGAATTATAACTGATAAGCGCACTCTCCTGTCAACAGACAATGCTGACAAACTGACCCTTATCAAAATGAACAAGGGCTGGATTGGGCTAGTCTTCTCATCACCACCAAATGACAGCAGAGTAACATAAAGTCAAATCCACTGTGTTATTCACACCCACACATGGGTATACGCTTCTTTGTTTCGGCGGTTTTATCTTCTTCTCCTTATCCTCAGCCTCCACCACCACTATACCACCGGGGTGCCAGCATTGCAAGTACCTCCGTCCTTATTTTTGGCAGCTTTTGCTTGCAAGGCATAAGCAAATACAATGGGACACCCACTCCCCAAAAATGGGACTTATGTTTGTAATATGCTGTACTGCATGGCTCTTGTAAGGGGCATTGCAAGTTGCTCCATCCTAATTTTTGGCAGCTTTTTCTTGGAAAGCATAAGCAAATACTATGGGAGACCCACTCCCCAATAATGGGACTTATGTTTGTAATATGCTGTACTGCATGGCTCTTGTAAGGGGCATTGCAAGTTGCTCCGTCCTAATTTTTGGCAGCTTTTGCTTGCAAGGCATAAGCAAATACTATGGGACACCCACTCCCCAATAATGGGACTTATGTTTGTAATATGCTGTACTGCATGGCTCTTGTAAGGGGCATTGCAAGTTGCTCTGTCCTAATTTTTGGCAGCTTTTGCTTGAAAGGCATAAGCAAATACTATGGGAGACCCACTCCCCAATAATGGGAGTTATGTTTTTAATATGCTGTACTGCATGGCTCTTGTAAGGGGCATTGCAAGTTGCTCCGTCCTAATTTTTGGCAGCTTTTGCTTGCAAGGCATAAGCAAATACTATGGGAGACCCACTCCCCATTAATGGGACTTATGTTTGTAATATGCTGTACTGCATGGCTCTTGTAAGGGGCATTGCAAGTTGCTCCGTCCTAATTTTTGGCAGCTTTTGCTTGCAAGGCATAAGCAAATACTATGGGACACCCACTCCCCAATAATGGGACTTATGTTTGTAATATTCTGTACTGCATGTGACGCGCCCCCTGGGCCGTGTGTACTCGTCTGTTGTCTCTGTGGCGGTGACCCGGTCCCGTGGCTCAGGCTGGTCAAACCAGTGGCAGTCTTTCTTAAGTTTTGAGGTTAATTGTCCGACTGCGCCACCTGTGGATTGCGGTCAGGGAGTACCACCGCTGCGAGGCAGACCGCTGAGGCTGGTGTTGTGTGCGCAGCAGAGAATGTGATAACTCCCCACGGGAAGAGTATAGCCTCAGGGCAATGAGTGTGGATGATGGGGGTGATGGTGCACGAGTGCAGCAGGAACGACTCAGAGTCTTTGCAGTGCAGTTCAGGGTGTTTACTGATGATTATAAGGTAGACCCTCCCGGGAGTACTGGCTAGCATAAGAGGCCTGGTCAGCCTGTGAGCAAGCAGGAGTTCCCCTGGCCAGGTGGAGTTGTAGGCCTCCCCGTCTGTCTGCACTCTTCCTGGCTACCTTGCTGTAAGAGGGTAGAAGTAGCCCATGTCCCTGAGTGTACCTTGTAGTGCTCACCCGTATGGCTGGTGACTTGGGGCCTTCTGTTAACCTCCGCTCCACGACGGCGGTGCAGGTCCCTTGCTTGTGACTGAGCCTCCGGGCTTCTATGGCCAGAGGACCTGAAATCCCCTGCCGGCTGGTTTCTGCTGCTGGATATATAAGTCCTCACAGCCTCGGACTCCTGTGTCCGGTTCCTATTGTCTTCTGCCAGGGCGAGCTCTGCTCAGCTTCCAGACCCTGATCTTTAGCTCCTAGCTCCTACAGAGCTCCTTGCTGTTACTTTCCCTTGCTCTCACTCTGACTTTGACTGTTCTCTGTTCTCTGACTCACTCAACCTCGCCCCAGATCCAGTTTATAAGGGCAGAATTCTCCCCTCCCAGGACTGGGGCAGGAGGATGTTGCATGTTTAAGGGATCCTGACCAGGAAACCTCCCACTTGCTCTCCGACGTAATATCTCTATTACTGTGGTGACCACACCCCTGGGGTGCCACACATGGCTCTTGTAAGGGGCATTGCAGTTCCTCATAATTTTTGGTAAGCCTTCCATTCACTGCTTAGGCCAACAGTGCACAGGAGACCCAGTTGCTATAAATGGAAAAAAAGGTTTAGTTAACGCCCTCTGACCTCCATGTAATTTCCAAGGGGCATTGGAGTGCCTCGAAATTTTTGGTAGGCATTGCACTCACTGTATGCCCTATAACTGTGTAGCCGAACCGCTCCTTTTGTTACAGAAACATATCCTACAAGACATATCTGGTTGACTGGCCTGATATTGATGTGAATGGTCCCTGTTCCTCCTGCTCTTTCTCCTTTGCCACTACCTCATCCATCATTTATCACCTGAAGCTTTGTTTTAACGGGAGTCATAGAACTTGGATAGTAGCAGGAAAACATCCAGCAATCCTCGGAGGAGGTAGGATATGCGCCAAAACGCTGACCACCTCAGGCCTAGCCGCTACTACATACTTGCGCTTGCATTACAACAAAACAAAGCAGATGCTAACTTCTATCATCCTCATCATGCTCCTCACCTTGGCATTCTCAACTCCCCTGATGGAGAAGCCAGGGCCCACCGGAGGAATCTGATAGTCCGGTTGGCTCGGCCAATGCTGCCCTAAATCAGGCCAGGCTAAGAAAAGTGTGGAAAAGGTTACCGGGACAAATGGGGGTGGCTGGGGACCAAGTATGGACACCCGGCCACCCCCTGGAGGCTGGCGAGCAAGCGGGGACACCCGGCCACCAGGCGGCTGGGGACTGAGTATGGATACCAGGCCGCCGACACAGCCATGGCGTGGTGGCCAGATTCTGCCTCCACATGCCTTAAAGGCCCAATTTAAAGTGCAAGCAAGCAGTATGGTATTGCAGCCTGGGGGTGGGTGGGTGGCAGGCTGCATATTTGCGCTTGCATTGCAAGGAATGGGAGAGGTACAATGAACAGGGGTTTGGCATGCACTCACTACAGCGGAATAGGCTTTCCTTCCCACTAAATGCACTGGGGAGGGCACAGGTAATGTTTTGGTATAAAAGCTTAATCTTATGTATAAGGCACACCAAGACAAATAGGGGCGGCTGGGGACTGAGTATGGATACCTCGCTGCGAAGCAGCCATGAGGTAGTGGCAGGCTTCGGCCTCCTCCAAACTAAAAGGCCCCATTTCAAGTGCAAGCTAGCAGTATGAAATTGCAGTCTGGGGGTGGGTGGGTGGCAGGCTGCACACTTACACTTGCATTAAAAGAAAACATAGCAGATGCTAACTTATGTCATCATCATCATGCTCCTCACCTTGGCACTCTCAACTCCACCGATGGAGAAGTCAGGGCCCACCGGAGGAGTCTGGTTTTCTGGTGGGCTCGTCCAATGCTGCCCTAAAGCAGGCCTGGCTAAGAAAAGTGTGTGGGGGGATGTTCCAAGGAGCAATAGGGGCGGCTGGGGACCGTTTATGGACACCCGGCTGCCCTCAGGCGGCTGGGGACCATGTGTGGACACCCGGCCGCGGGGTGGCTGGGGACCGAGTATGGACACCCGGCCGCCGGGCGGCTGGGGACTGAGTATGGATTCCAGGCAGCCAACACAGCCATGACGTGGTGGCCAGATTCCACCTCCACATGCCGAAAAGGCCCAATTTCAAGTTCAAGCAAGCAGTATGGTATTGCAGCCTGGGGGTGGGTGGGTGGCAGGCTGCATACTTGCGCTTGTATTGCAAGGAATGGGGGAGGTACAATTGAACACTGCCCTGGGACTAGAACTTGCATGGGGATAGTTGCAAGTCTGCATCTTCTGATGCGGCAAGGATCACTTATGATGGGCACACTTTTAGACAGTGACCTGGGAGTCAGAGATGCTTCCAGGGGTCTTCCCCATGCTGTTCCCATGTCTTTTCAGCACTTTATGCATGTGTCACACAGCACATGGCCAGATAAGGTTGTAAAATGCTAAAATGACATTTCCCGGTGAATGCATTTGTCATAGTTGAAAGCAATACAAAAGTGCAAAACGCATAAAAAATGCTACTTGTGAACTTAGCCGAAGGTGTGGAGGAGTATTTTTGTTTTTGGTCATTTATTTTAACTTATACACAAGTCTTTTCCCTGGAAAGGATGTTCCTTAACATATTTCACAGGAAAAAAGTTTCACTTTCGTTTTTGAACGTTTTATTGTGAGCCCGTAAAAGTGGCTTAATACCTCTGACCACGTTGTTGACAGCAGTGACCTGGGGGTCAGAAATGCTTCCTGGGGCGATCCCCATGCTGTCCCCATGTCATTTGAGCACTGTTACTCTCGTTTTGGGCACTTGTTAGTCTTTTAAAAGACTGCCGGGGGTGCCACCGCAAAAATGCTCGAGTCTCCCATAGACTAACCTTGGGCTCGTTGCTCGGGTCGAGCACCCGAGTATCACGGCGAGCTCGGCCCGAGCTTCGAGCACCCGAAGCATTTTAGTGCTCGCTCAACACTAGTAAGGATGATGTTGGTTTATTATTTTACTTTAATTGCAGAAGACATTGGCTTCAGCAGGAATGGGCGTGATGGTAAGTATGGTTTAATTTAGAACATTATAAAATTGTGTGTTTATTTCAATTAAAGGACTTTATTCTGGGTGTTGTGTTTTTTTAAATACTTTACTAGAAATTCATGGTGGTCATGTCCAATATTGGCGTGACCCCATGAATTTCGGGCTTAGGGCCAGCTGATAATGCCAAGCTGGCCCTAACCCCTTTATTACCCAGTGAGCCACCACACCAGGGCCCTGGATGAGTTGGGTACAGCGCCAGAATATGGCGCTTCTATGAACGCGCCATTTTCTGGGGTGGCTGCGGACTGCAATTTGCAGCGGGGTGGGGGGCCATAAAGCTTGGGCCTCCATGCGCTGCGGATTCCAGCCCCCAGCTGCCTAGATATACCTGGCTGGACACAAAAATACGGCGAAGCCCCACGTATTTTTTTTTTCAATTATTTCATGAAATTCATGAAATAATTAAAAAAAAAAGGGCTTGCCTATATTGTTGTGTCCGGCCAGGTACAAATAGGCAGCTGGTGGTTGGGGGCAGCCCGTTCCTGCCTGCTGTACGTGGCCGGACACAAAAATAGGGCGAAGCCCCATGGCAATTTTTTTTAAATTATTTCACGAAATTCATGAAATAATTTAAAAAAGGGCTTCCCTGTGTTTTTGTTTCCAGCCAGGTACAAATAGGCATCTGGGGGTTGGGGGCAGCCCATTCCGGCCTGCTGTACCTGGCTGGACACAAAAATATGGCGAAGGCCACGTCAAATTTTTGGTGAAAAATTCAATAATTTAAAAAAAAAAAAAAAAGCACATTTAGGGACTGCATCTTTATTAACCCCTCCACATGAGGGGTAATAAAGAAGCAGTCCCTAAATTATTGTTTTTTTTAATTATTTTTTAATTAATTTTTCCCCAAAATTTTGACGTGGGATTCGCCATATTTTTGTATGCCAGCCAGGTACAGCATCTAGGAACGGGCTGCCCCCAACCACCAGCTGCCTATTTGTACCTGGCCGGACGCAACAATATAGGGAAGCACTTTTTTTAAAATTATTTCATGAATTTCATTAAATAATGAAAAAAAAAATACGTGGGGCTTCGCCTATTTTTGTGTCCAGCCAGGTACAGCAGACTGGAACGGGCTGCCCCCAACCACCAGCTACCTATTTGTACCTTGCCGGACACAACAATATAAGGAAGCCCTTTTTTTTAAATTATTTCATGAATTTCATGAAATAATTAAAAAAAAAAAAATACGTACGGCTTCGCCCTATTTCTGTGTCCAGCCAGGTACAACTAGGCAGCTGGGGCCTGGAATCCGCAGTGCAGGGAGGCCCAAGCTTTCTGGGCCCCCCTAGCAGCAAATTGCAGTCCGCAGCCACCCCAGAAAATGGCGCGTTCATAGAAGCGCCATCTTCTGGCGCTGTACTCAACTCATCCGGGGCCCTGGTGCAGTGGCTCACTGAGTAATAAAGGGGTTAGGGCCAGCTTTGCATTATCAGCTGGCCCTAAGCCCGAAATTCATGGGGTCACGCCAATATTAGACATGACCGCCATGAATTTCTAGTAAAGTTTTTCAAAAAACTCAAAACCCAGAATAAAGTCCTTTAATTGAAATAAACACACAATTTTTTAATGTTCTAAATTAAACCATACTTACCATCACGCCCATTCCAGCTGAAGCCAATGTCTTCTGCAATAAAAGTAAAAGAATAAAGCAACCTCATCCTTACCTTTCCATGGCTCCCAGGACGGCTCCAGCTCTGCTACATTGACATGACAGGCTGAATCGCAGCCGAAAGCTGCCATCCAGCTTGCCATGCCGCAGACACTGAGAAACGCAGGTATGCTTGCGCTCTGCAGTGTCCGGCTGTGATGGCATCCAGATGAGCAGAGGTCATGTCCAATGAACTCAGCTCACCTCATGCACGTCACTGACAGCGTGGGAGAATTCTCCTGCGTTCAACGCTTCAGCAGGAGAATTCTCCCACGCTGGGATGGCATTGAGATGACAGGCTGGATCGCAGCTGAGCGCTGCCATCCAGCATGCCATCCTTCATAGACACTGCAGAGCGCAGGCATGCTTGCGCTCTGCAGTGTCTCTGAAGGATGACAAGCTGGATGGCAGCATTCAGCTGCGATCCAGCCTGTCATCTCAATGCCATCCCAGCGTGGGAGAATTCTCCTGCTGAAGCGCTGAGCACAGGAGAATTCTCCCACCCTGTCAGTGATGTGAATGAGGTGAGCTGAGTTCATTGGACATGAGCTCACCTCATGCACGTCACTGACAGCGTGGGAAAATTCTCCTGCGCTCAGCGCTTCAGCAGGAGAATTCTCTCACACTCACTGCAAGCGCAGGAGAATTTTCCCACGCTGTCAGTGACGTGCATGAGGTGAGCTGAGTTCATTGGACATGACCTCGGCTCATCTTTATGCCGTCATAGCCAGACACTGAGGAGCGCAAGCATGCCTACGCTTCTCAGTGTCTGCGGCATTGCAAGCTGGATGGCACCTTTCGGCTGCGATCCAGCCTGTCATGTGAATGTAGCAGAGCTGGACACGTCGTGGGAGCCATGGAAAGGTAAGGATGATGTTGGTTTATTAATTTACTTTTATTGCAGAAGACATTGGCTTCAGCTGGAATGGGCGTGATGGTAAGTATGGTTTAATTTAGAACAATAAAGAATTGTGTGTTTATTTCAATTAAAGGACTTTATTCTGGGTGTTTGTGTTTTTTTTTTAACTTTGACTATGGGGCTAGTAATGGGGGTGTCTTATAGATGCCTCTCCATTAGTAACCAGGGCTTGATGTCAGCTGGCATTATAAGCTGACATCAACCCCAGCCCTATTACCCCACTGCCACTGCTACAGGGCAGTGGGAAGAGCGAGGCTAAGTGCCAGAATTGGCGCATCCTATGGATGCTCCATTTCTGGGGCGGCTGATGGCTGGTGTTTCTAGCCTGGGAGGGGGCCAATATTCATGGCACCCTTCCTGGGCTATTAATATCAGCCCTCAGCTGTCTGCCTAGCCTTTGCTAGCTATTAAAATAGGGGGAACCCCACGTCATTTTTTTTTGGGTCCCCCATTTTAATGGCTAGTAAAGGCTAGGTATTCAGCTCGGGGCAGATATTAGTAGCCTGGGAAGCTCTGTGGGTATTACCCCCTTCCCAGGCTTCAAACATCTGCCCCAGCCGTCTGTTTAACCTCCGCTAGAGACTAAAATTACGGGGAACCCCACGCCAATTTTTTTTTTTAATAAATCCTTTATTTTAACACTAAATGACAAGTACAGTAATCAACACTGTCACTGTACTTATATATGTGACTGACATGTTTCTATCTATCTAATCTATGTGTGATGCTCTATTCTTTCTATTCTAAATTGTCGGGTACAGAAGCTGAATTGCCGACCGGCTTTTTTAAAGAGACAGGTGCATGAAAACACTATTATTTTTTTTTAATAAATCCTTTAACACTAAATTACAAGTACTTATTATATATGTGACTGACATGTTTCTATCTATCTAATCTATGTATGATGCTCTATCCTTTCTGTTCTAAATTGTCGGGTACCGGTGTATGCCGCTGATGAATTGCCGGCTTTTCATGTTTCACTGTGAGCACTGTTCCCATCGATTTGGGCAACCACTGTAATGCCACAACCACCATGGCTGTGGCATTACAGTGAGTGTGTAACATACAGTACAGACCAAAAGTTTGGACACACCTTCTCATTTAAAGATTTTTCTGTATTTCATGACTATGAAAATTGTACATTCACACTGAAGGCATCAAAACTATGAATTAGCACATGTGGAATTATATACTTAACAAAAAAGTGAGAAACAACTGAAAATATATCTTATATTCTAGGTTCTTCAAAGTAACCACCTTTTGCTTTGATGACTGCTTTGCTCACTCTTGGCATTCTCTTGATGAGCTTCGAGATGTTGTCACCGGAAATGGTTTTCACTTCACAGGTGTGCCCCGTCAGGTTTAATAAGTGGGATTTCTTGCCTTATAAATGGGGCTGGGACCATCAGTTGTGTTGTGCAGAAGTCAGGTGGATACACAGCTGATAGACCTACTGAATAAACTGTTAGAATTTGTATTATGGCACGAAAAAAGCAGCTAAGTAAAGAAAAACAAGTGGCCATCATTACTTTAAGAAATGAAGGTCAGTCAGACCAAAAAATTGGGAAAACTTTGAAATGTCCCCAAGTGCAATTGCAAAAACCATCAAGCGCTACAAAGAAACTGGCTCACATGAGGACCGCCCCAGGAAAGGAAGACCAAGAGTCACCTCTGCTTCTGAGGATAAGTTTATCCGAGTCACCAGCCTCAGAAATTGCAGGTTAACAGCAGCACAGATTAGAGACCATGTCAATGCCACACAGAGTTCTAGCAGCAGACACATCTCTTCAACCACTGTAAAGAGGAGACTTTGTGCAGCAGGCCTTCATGGTAAAATAGCTGCTAGGAAACCACTGCTAAGGACAGGCAACAAGCAGAAGAGACTTGTTTGGGCTAAAGAACACAAGGAATGGACATTAGACCAGTGGAAATCTGTGCTTTGGTCTGATGAGTCCAAATTTGAGATCTTTGGTTCCAACCACCATGTCTTTGTGCGACGCAGAAGAGGTGTAGGGATGGACTCTACATGCCTGGTTCCCACCGTGAAGCATGGAGGAGGAGGTGTGATGGTGTGGGGGAGCTTTCTGGTGACACTGTTGGGGATTTATTCAAAATTGAAGGCATACTGAACCAGCATGGCTACCACAGCATCTTGCAGCGGCGTGCTATTCCATCCGGTTTGAGTTTAGATGGACCATCATTTATTTTTCAACAGGACAATGACCCCAAACACATCTCAAGGCTGTGTAAGGGCTATTTGACCAAGGGGGAGAGTGATGGGGTGCTACGCCAGATGACCTGGCCTCCACAGTCACCAGACCTGGCCCCAATCGAGATGGTTTCGGGTGAGCTGGACCGCAGAGTGATGGCAAAAGGGCCAACCAGTGCTAAGCATCTCTGGGAACTCCTTCAAGATTGTTGGAAGACCATTTCCGGTGACTACCTCTTGAAGCTCATCAAGAGAATGAAAAGAGTGTGCAAAGCAGTCATCAAAGCAAAAGGTGGCTACTCTGAAGAACCTAGAATATAAGGCATATTTTCAGTTGTTTCACACTTTTTTGTTAAGTATATAATTCCACATGTGTTAATTCATAGTTTTGATGCCTTCAGTGTGAAGGTACAATTTTCATAGTCATGAAAATACAGAAAAATCTTTAAATGAGAAGGTGTGTCCAAACTTTTGGTCTGTACTGTACCTGGCGGCGTCCTTGCATAGTGGTCCATCTCCCATTGTGCAAGAGCGCGCACTTGATTTCTAATCCAGACTATCACTTTGGCTTCTTTCCATACAGTCTGCTTTGCTCTCCTCTGTCTGCTTAGGGCGATGCCCGCTGAACTTCCTATTTCTTGTAGCTACTGCAGACACACCCCTGATGCTTCCTCAGCCTATTGCTGTCTGTCACCTGGTATTTAACCCAGCTCCTCCCTGGAATTCTTGCCTGATCATCTAGTTCTGTCAGTTGGCTTCTTGTCACTGATGTGACAGGTCCTCTCTATGTTTCCTGCCTTGCGGTACAGTTCCCGTGTCTGAACTGTGTCCTGTCTGTGTACTCTAGCCAGCTGTCTTTCTGCATTTCCTGGAGGCTGTATTTCCAGGCCCGTGTGAACACGCTCTCAGCCTGTTCCTTCTGCCCTCTAGTGGCCGCATACCTAGATCTGTTGTCTGTGTATTTTCCCAGTGTCTGTTCCTGCCCTAACTATCTTCCAGCATGTTTCTCGTCTCTCTCTACGCCCATATCTTCCCTTTTTCTGCAGAGTCTGAACTCGTGCCTAACTCCTGCTCGTTGTCACTGTACTTCCGTTTGTGAGTTTGTGATCCACTCGCTACTTCACTACAAGTACCCTGTGGGTATCTGGTTCTGCCTTTCCCTTCCTGTCTGTTCCCTGTGAACAGAGCCCTGTCCCCTCTGCCCTGCCCTGCTCGCCGCTCCAGCAGTTTCTGCCTGCTCTGCCTTATTCACCACTCCGGCGGTTCTTGCCTGCCCTGCCTTGCTCACCGCTCTGGCGGTTCTTGCCTGCTCTGCCTTGCTCACTGCTCCAGCAGTCTCGCTCTGCTCTGACCCTTTTCTCACTGCTCCGGCAGTCTCGCTCTGCTCTGACCCTTTGCTCACTGCTCCGGCAGTCTCGCTCTGCTCTGACCCTTTGCTCACTGCTCCGGCAGTCTCGCTCTGCTCTGACCCTTTGCTCACTGCTCCAGCAGTCTCGCACTGCTCTGACACTTTGCTCACTGCTCCGGCAGTCTCGTTCTGCTCTGACCCTTTGCTCACTGCTCTGGCAGTCTCGTTCTGCTCTGACCCTTTGCTTACTTCTCCGGCAGTCTCGCTCTGCTCTGACCCTTCGCTCACTGCTCCAGCAGTCTCGTTCTGCTCTGACCCTTTGCTCACTGCTCCGGCAGTCTCGTTCTGCTCTGACCCTTTGCTCACAGCTCCGGCAGTCTCGCTTTGCTCTGACCCTTTGCTCACTGCTCCGGCAGTCTCGCTATGCTCAGACCCTTTTCTCACTGCTCCGGCAGTCTCGCTCTGCTCCTACCCTTTGCTCACTGCTCTAGCAGTCTCGATCTGCTCTGACCCTTTGCTCACTGCTCCGGCAGTCTCGCTCTGCTCTGACCCTTTGCTCACTGCTCCGGCAGTCTCGCTCTGCTCTAACCCTTTGCTCACTGCTCCGGCAGTCTCGCTCTGCTCTGACCCTTTGCTTACTGCTCCGGCAGTCTCGTTCTGCTCTGATCCTTTTCTCACTGCTCTGGCAGTCTCGCTCTGCTCTGACCCTTTGCTCACTGCTCCGGCAGTCTCGCTCTGCTCTGACCCTTTGCTCACTGCTCCGGCAGTCTCGCTCTGCTCTGACCCTTTGCTCACTGTTCCACCAGTATCGTTCTGCTCTGACCCTTTGCTCACTGCTCTGGCAGTCTCATTCTGCTCTGACCCTTTGCTCACTGCTCTGGCAGTCTCATTCTGCTCTGACCCTTTGCTCACTGCTCCGGCAGTTTCGCTCTGCTCTGACCCTTTGCTCACTGCTCCGGCAGTCTTGCTCTGCTCCGACCCTTTGCTCACTGCTCCGGCAGTCTCGCTCTGCTCTGACTCTTGCTCACTGCTCCGCCTGTCTCATCCTGCTCCACTCTTGCTCACTGCTCCAGGCGGCCTCGTCCAGCTCTACTCTCGCTCACCGCTCCAGGCGGTCTCTTCTTGCTCTGCTCTTGCTCGCTGCTCCGGGCGGCCTCACTCTGCTGTATTTGTCCATCGCATCTGCGGTTCTGTTCCTGAGTCCCAGTCTGTACTGGGACCTATCCACTCTGTGCTCCAACCTGTCGTATCTGCCAGTACCTCCCTGCCTGCATACCAGTCGTGCTTACCAGCATCCACCTGCCTGCATACCGGCCGTACCTGTCAGTACCTCCCTGTTTGCATACCAGTCATGCTTGCCAGCAGCCACCCGTCTGTGTGCCAGCCTAACCTGCCTGTTCCTGTATTCCCCGGTGTGGGTCAACAGCCGTGTCCGCGGTCTGACCTGGAGTAGCCCCTGGTCCCTCTGCTCGGTTCCTCCTTGGTGCACTGGCGTCGTATGCCGTCGTGCGACCTTGGTCGGATTGGGTGGATACTTAGTTACGCCCCTCCAGGCTTTCACTCTCTGGTACGGTCCAGTGGAATCACTACATATACACGCACACGGGTGTGCATTACAGCGTGACAGACAATTCCTGCATGATTGGTGCTCTAAATAGCGCCATACATGCAGGACACGCTTTTGGTGCACGAACAGTTATCGAACATAACCTCGAACAGCCGATTTTTTTGCAAATCGTTTGCGTTCGTCGAACGACTCGAACACCGCTCAAAACAGCTCGAATTTGAGATTGGCGAACAGTTCTAGTCGAACACTGCTCATCTCTAGTAGAGAGCCAGTTCTTGTCACGTTTCCTGCTTGGATACCCAATAATTATTAGACACAAAGGAATCAAGGAGGACGTTGGTACGGTCGGCAAGGTACTCCCTCATAATCTTCAGAAACTTTTCCCTGCTTGTGAGAGTACCCCGCACGTCAGGGCCTGTGCGATGGGAGGGTCTGAGAAAACTGTCCCAGAACTTTGACAGTGTTCTCTTGCCTCTGCTGGATTGCATGAGTCTCACGCAAGCATTTTCAGATGGGAATTTTTTAAATAATTCCGCAAGGGACTTCTTGTACTGCCTTATTTTATTAGGCCTGTCCTACACAGGAATAAAAGACTGAAAGGTCTCCTTGTTGTGTGGGCCTAGAAGTGAAATCAACCAGTAATGACTGTCACCCAAAATTTGGACAACAACACAAGGGTCACGGGAAAAGCAGGGTAACATAAACTCAGCCATGTGTGCCAGACTGCAAAAAGGCAAGAATTCCGTGTTCTCATCAAGAGGACGCATGACCATGCTCTCCTCCTCCTCCTCCCTGTCCTCAGGCCATCCACACTGAACAGACAGTTGTGCAGGTAGTACCGTCTATAGAGCAGGAAATTATCTCCTGTTCTTGCTTCTCTTCCTCCTCTATCTCATTGTCACCCCATCCACGTTGGGATGTCCTGAGGCTGGGCTGGGTGGATTCATCCTGTATGTGTTATGATCTGCAACAAGAACTAAGGACAGATAGGAGAAAGGTGTCCCTACAGTAAGACTAAGCTGAATCCCTACGATGTAGCGGGCTGCCTGTTTCTTGTGAACAGACCCGCCTTAGTCCTCGGCTAGTCTGAAAGAAGACCTATAGAAATAAGGGAGGGGTCCCTAAAAGTACTAAGGACTGGAACAAAAATGGGACACTTCCTAAACAGAAGTTGTTGCAAAACACAAAAGACAAACTGACAAAAAGTACTAGAGGTCCCAGAGGACCAAGCAAACTGACAGAGATAGGCACCGAAGTACCAGGCTAGCAAAACAGTTAAACAACACTCAGGTCCAGCAAAGCCAGAAGGGCGGAGCTGGAATATATAGGCAGATGGTCACGTGACCGCAAAACACAAGATAGGAAAAACTAACAGGAGGGTTCTAACAGTATGGTTCCTTGCTCCACTTGCAATGCATCCTCTTTAATTGTGAGCAGAGAGCGTTTCAGAAGACAGAGAAGTGGGATGGTGATGCTAATTATGGCATCATTGCTGCTTACCATCTTGGTGGAGTCCTCAAAGTTTTGGAGGATGGTACATAGGTCTGACATCCATTTCCACTCCTGGGGTCTTATGTGTGGAGTCTGATCTGAATACTGATGGCCTTGTTGATGCTGGCCTCTTCTGCTCACAAATCCTTCCCAACATCTGCAATATAGAGTTCCAACGCGTTATGACATCGCAGATCAGTCGATGAACTGGAAACTGCAAACACTGCTGAAGCACTGCAAGGGTGGCAGAAACTGTAGCTGAATTTCTAAAATGGGCACACAGGCGGCGTACTTTGACAAACAAATCCGAGAGATCCGGGTAGGTTTTGAGAAACTGCTGCACAACGAGGTTGAGCACATGGGCCAGGCATGGTAAATGTGTGAGCTTGCCTCGCCTCAGAGTAGCCACCAGGTTCCAGTCATTGTCACTAGTGTTGAGCCACCCCCGTAGTGTTCGAGTTCGGTTCGGTTCGTCGAACACCCGTGTGTTCGCCGAACTGTTCGTCGAACTGTTCGTCGAACACCTTCGAACACCGTTAAAACCAATGGCAGGCAAACAAAAACACATAGAAACACATAGAAAACACCTTCAAAGGTGTCCAAAAGCTGACAAACTGCTCAGAAGACACAACTAACACATGGAAAAGTGACAAGTACATATAGTCATGCGAAAAGAAAAGAGGTGGAGGAGTAAAAGGAGGGGGAGACCATGATATAGGCATGTCATGCCCTTCTAAAATCCAAAAAGTGAGAAGCCGACACGTTCAGTCCGCTCCTGCCCGTGCCACCTCCGCGTCGCCGGGTTTGTGCCAGAGCCGCGGTGAACCCTGACGGCCAGCCCCCCTCTCCCAATACTGGTGCCTGTCCGCTGGTGGGTCGAGCGAGCCCCCCTGTGGTGGAGGCAGCTCTAAGCTTTTTAATTTAAATTGTCTCTCTAATTTGAATGAATACACTTTAAATCCATTTACAAGGATCTATTGGAGGGCAAGTCTCATGCCAGCAGCCGCGTAATTCCAGCTCCAGTAGCGTCCACTAAGGCTGCTGCAGTTGAAAAGCTTTTATAAGGATCGAGCTCGGCTGTCCACTGCAAGGCATCCTACTGCCAGTCCCAGCCCCTATGCCTTGGGGTGCCTCCTGATGCTCTTCACTGAGTATCCCGTGGTCCCGAAGCATTTCCTTTGAAAAAATGAAGTGTCCAAACTACAAGTGGTGTAGCTTGCTTAACAGCCGGGATAATCCGCTGACTAGCAGACACTGCTACTAAGCACAAAGTATTTCCTGGGCTAGATGCAGTTAAAAATTTGTAATTAGATACTCTCGTTGGATGCTGAGAAAGCATTCCATAGAGTCTCCTGGCACGCCATATATGATTCTCTTAAAAAGCTTGGGGTAGGGGTCTAGGGGACCCTTTTATAGCCAAAATCACGTCCCTGTATCGCAATAGGTCACCTAGGCTGAAGATAAATGGAACTGTAGCACCCTGAGGGCTCGGTTGCTACAGAGGTATTGCACCTCACCCAGAGGTGTGATATCTCACTCTCAGGTAAGGATGGAGTGTGGATCAGGACCCGACACCTGCATGCATTACACCACATTGCCGTGGGGCAGGGCGACCAATATGCCCCTGAGATGGGCACGACAGTCCCTCTCCCTGGCTGGAGTGGGGGGAGGGAACACTGAGGAAGGGGAACCCTGTAGTGCAGGAGCAGGGAGGAAGCAGTTCCTGGGTGCATTGAGAAGGGAGTATAAAAGGTGGGCACCATCTTAGTTCAGTGCAGAGAAGTCTGAGCAGAAGTGGCAGGGAGCAGGGGCTCTGCATGAGCTCTGCTCCGGAGGCGGGCCTAGTAACAGAGGCCCAGGCCTGGAAGAGGGAGAAGGAAGGAAGAGGAGCGGAGAAGGCTCCAGGAACGAGGAACGAAGGGATCCCAGGGGTGCGGACGGGCGAGTCGCCACCGCACGCCCGAATCCACCTGCGTGGAGGGGTCAGGCCAAAGGGGGAGACCGGTCCCCGAAACTAGTGGAGGCAGGAAACAACCCTCAGCTAGAAACAGGAGGCTGTGACATTTTATGTGGCGCAGCCCCTCGCTACACCCGCTAGGAAGGCACCACATAGGGTCAGGGAAACTGGCGCCAAGTTTACCAAGAGGAGGCCCGAGGCAGCCGAACAGAAGTGTTGGTAAGAAAGGCTAGACAAAGGACACACAAAGGGGGTCCTGTGAAGCGCTCCAAAGTTATCTGGGAGTTGTCTGAGCCCCTCACCTGGTGAGCACAGTACGACGTGGGCAGCCGTTACCTGCAGACGTGGTCTGGATAATAAGAACTGTGAGTAAAGGCCCTGGACTGCATCACTGACTCCGTGTCGTTACTGCTGCTGCCCTGCACCATCACCCCCATCCTCCGCATACACTGCCCTGAGGCTATACTCCTCCCGTGGGGAGTTATGCTACGCTCTGCTGCACCCACAACACCAGCCTCAGCGGTCTGCCCTGCAGCGGCGGTTCACTCTGACCGCAATCCACGGGTGGCGTAGTCGGACATTTAAACATCAAAACCACATAAATAGTTCCGCCACTGGTTTGACCGCCCTGAGCCACGGAACCGGGTCGCCGCCACGGAGACTACAACCACCAGCATCCACCAAAAAGGGTCCGGCTCCGGGTGTCCCAAGGCCCAGGGGGCGCGTCAGAACATTTTCATCACCTTTCACAATCACCAATGGGACAAGGCAGGGATGTTCTCTGTCCCCTCTCTTATACATCCTAGTGACGGAGCACCTGCTCTCATCAATTCGCCATAACCCCAATATTAGGTGGATTGAGGTGGGAGGCACCGAGTACAAGTGCTCTCTATTTGCTGATGATGTCCTAGTATATATCACTCAATCACATATATCCATCCATGCTGTTATGGCTGAAATAGATCACTTTGTTACATGGTCAAATTTTAAAATCAATGCAGCGAAGTCTGAGGCCCTCGATGTCTCCCTCCCCAAATACATATAGGATTCCATCCAGTCCAACTTTCCCTTTGCCTGGCCCTCACAGGGTATCAAATACTTAGGAATTCCTATTCATAGAGACCTCTCCCATCTATGTTATCTTAATTTTGGGCCCTTTATTGAACAACTCCATACAGACCACGGTTGGCAAGTTAGAACTGTAAGATTCACTACGTGAACCACTGGTGTTTTGTGGAAAAGCACATGTACACTGTGTTCCAAATTATTATGCAAAAAGTGTTTAGGAGTGATAAGGGAAGAATTTGTTTGTTTTTCAGTTAAACTCATTGATGGTGATTTGTGTCAGGGCTCTTTATATCACTGTAAGCAATTGCAGACACCTGTGCTAATTAGTTTGGCAGGTGTGTCCAATGAAAGGCAAGACTACTTAAGAAGGCTGTCTCACATTATTAAGCAGCCTACATTTTCTGCCAAAATGGGAAAGAAAAAGGATGTGTCGGCTGCTGAGAAGCAACAAATTGTGGAGTGTTTAGGTCAAGGCATGACTACAATCAACATTGTGCGATGATCAGGATGAAGTGTCTTGGCAATCAAGAAGTATGTAGCTGATTCACAGTACACACGTGTGCGTGCTGATAAGGGCAAATTGAGGACTCTTTCCTACAGGCAATTACATCAGGTTGAAAGAGCAGTGGCAAAAAAGCCTTGTCATAGCAGCAGACAAGTTTTTGAAGCTGCTTGTGCCTCCAACGTCCCCCGAACAACAAGATGCAGGGTCCTTCAGAGGTTTGCAGCTGTGCATACGCCATCCTGTTGACCTCCTCTATCCACTTCACACAAGCAGAAACGGCTCCAGTGGGCCAAACATTACATGAAGACTGATTTCAAAACTGTTTTGTTCACGGATGAGTGCCGTGCAGCGCTCGATGGTCCAGATGGATGGAGTGGAGAATGGCTGGTTGATGGACACCCCACGCAAACACGGCTACAGCGCCAACAAGGAGGAGGTGGAGTAATGTTTTGGGCTGGAATCATGGGGAGAGAGATTGTCGGCCCCTTTAGGATCCCTGAAGGCGCTAAAGATGAACTCCATAATGTATGTGGATTTTCTCAAACAGCACTTCCTGCCATGGTTCAAGAAGAAGAACCGTGTATTTCACAGCAAGATCATTTTTCTGCATGATAATGCACCATCTCATGCTGCACATAAAACATCTGCATCTCTGGCTGATATGGGCATAAAAGGGGACAAACTTATGGTGTGACCCCCATGCTCCCCTGACCTCTACCCCATTCAGAACCTTTGGAGCATCATTAAAAGGAGTGTCTATGATGGCGGGAGGCAGTTCACATCTAAGCAACAGCTCTGGGAGGGTATTCTGTCCTCATGCAAAACAATTGAAGCAGAAACCATCCAAAACCTGACAAATTCAATGGACGAGAGAGTTCAGAAGCTCCTTTCGAACAAGGGGTCCTATGTGAAAATGTAACATCACCTAGAATAAAGTTTTGAGTTGAAAACTGTTTGATTTCAGTTTCTAACAACCTGCTAATGCTTATAATTTCAAAAATGACCATTTTTTTGGTTTTTATTAAAATGAAAAGGTTGATCGAAAAGTTTGGGGGATCTAAGAGTGTGGCAACCCAGTAGTCATGATTACTTCGAATTCTGACAATATGAGGGTCATGCTGCAGGTAGTGCAGCAAGAAGGCACTTATGTGTCTTGCGCATCTCGGAGCCCCAAAATTATTTTCCAGTCAAGATACAGATAAACATGATTAGTAATTTTAAATCTGGTGGAGCTTATTATAGATGGCCTAATAGAATCAGTGCTGCACACTGCTACAAAGCCCAAATTATTTTCCAGCCAAGATACAGATAAACATGATTAGTAATTTGAAAGCTTAAAACGGTTGGTAGGGTGATTTTAACCAATCATCAAGCTTTTACTCTCCCCAGGATGACACAGGGGTAGAAAAGTCGTTTCGGATCCATGATTTGTTCATCTTTATGAACGTGAGTCTGTCTACATTATCAGTGGAGAGCCGCGTGCGCTTATCTGTCAGCACACCACCAGCAGCGCTGAACACACGTTCAGACAGAACGCTGGCTGCGGGGCATGACAAGATCTCCAAGGCGTAAGTGGCTAGCTCCGGCCATTTATCCAGATTGGAAGCCCAAAAAGAGCAAGGGTCCAGTGACACAGTCGTGGCTTCAATGTTTACTTGGAGATACTCCTGTACCATCGTCTCTAGGCGTTGACTATGTGTCAGACTTCTTGTCTCCTGTGGCCTTGCAAAGGATGGGCTAAAAAAGTGGTGAAATGATTCCGCAAAATTGATGTTACCAGCAGATACTGTGGTTCTGTTACGGTTTGAGTGCTGAACACTTGACGGTCCCACGGTTGGCAAGTTGGAATTGTGAGATTCACTACGTGCACCACTGGTATTTTGTGGAAAAGCACATGTAAGATTCTGCAACAGTCTCTGCTGATACTCCTGCATGCGTGCATCCCTTTCTATGGCAGGAATAATTTCTGCAAATTTACTTTTGTACCGGGGATCTAACAGTGTGGCAACCCAGTAGTCAGGATTATTTCTAATTCTCACAATTCGAGGGTCATGTTGCAGGTAGTGCAGCAAGAAGGCACTCATGTGTGTTGCGCATCCAGGAGCACCAAGTCCCTGTTGTGTTGGTGGCGAGGTAACAATCATGCTTCCTTCCTCTGTCCTCTCCCCCCAACCTCGCACAACAGAAATGTGATCAAGGTCTCCCTCATCTGATGAGTCTTCCATCAGTTCGTCCTCCACTTCTTCCTGGGCTCCTGCACCTTCCTCACTAGTTTGGCTGCTACCATGCGCCCTGGTAAAACCATATCCCCCACCCTCACATGCCTGCCGCCTTGGTGCTGCCGACCGTCTGGACCTTGCAGATGTTAGCCCTTCCGCATACAACTCCTCCTCCTCTACTTCCTCCACCTCCTCTTGTGCCACCACCTGACTTCGAATTCTGTTTAACATGTGCTCCAGCATGTAAATCACCGGAATAGTCATGCTGATATTGGCATCGTCAGCACTAAACATCTTCGTCGCCATTTCAAAACTGTGCAGAAGGGTGCATAGGTCCCTGATCTGAGACCACTCCTCCAGCGTGATTTGCCCCACCTCTGGATCTCGTTGGCCCAGGCTATACGTCAGAATGTATTGCACCAGGGCTTGTCGGTGCTGCCACAGTCGCTGCAACATGTGCAGAGTTGAATTCCACCGGGTAGGCACATCGCATTTTAGCCGGTGAAGTGGCAGGCCCAACGACTTCTGTAGAGATGTAAGTCGCTGAGCTGCGGGATGCGAACGGCGAAAGTGAGCACACAGCGACCGTGCCCTCTGCAGAAGGCCATCTAGTCTGGGATAGTGGGCTAAAAATTGCTGGACAACCAGGTTCAACACGTGAGCCATACAAGGCACGTGTGTGACATTGTCCTGGCGAAGGGCCGCACCCAGGTTTGCAGCATTGTCGCACACGGCCTTCCCTGGTTTCAGGTCCAGTGGAGACAACCATTCATGAAATTGGTTCTCCAGAGCTGACCACAACTCCTCAGCTGTGTGACTCACATTTCCCAGACATTTCAATGTAAAAACCACCTGATGACGTTGAGCCCTACTGCCAGCATAGTAAGGAGGTGTGCAGGATCCCTTCTGCGCAGTTAGAAAGCTTGTGGCATGACCAGACAGGCTTTGGGTGGAGGTGGAAGACCGAGAGGAGGTTGAGGAGGCAGAAGCAGTGGAGGAACTTTGACATAAAGAGGATTGACGCACAACTCGTGGGGACGGCAAGACTTGGACAGCAGCCCCTTGTCCTGCTGTCACCATAGTTACCCAGTGCCCAGTCAGCGACATGTAACGCCCCTGGTCATGCCTACTCGTCCAAGTGTCTGTGGTGAAATGCACCCTGTGACACACAGAGTTTCTCAAAGAAGCGGTGATGTTGTGTGCGACATGCTGGTGGAGCGCAGGCACACCTTTCTTTGAGAAGTAGTGCCGACTGGGCATCTGGTACTGGGGCACTGCGACGGACATAAGGTCTTGAAAATCCTCTGTGTCCAACAGGCGGAAAGGCAGCATTTCTGTAGCCAAGAGCTTGCAGATGGTGAAATTCAACCTCTTAGCTTTCTCATGGCTAGGAGGAAATGGTCTTTTACTTGTCCACATCTGAGGGACCGAGGGCTGGCTATTGTGCTTAGACGGGGTTGATAAGGGTGTCCCCAGCAAACTGCCGGTCTGTGAGGAAGATGCAGGCGGACATGTTAGGTTGCCTTGATCCAAAGGTGGTGCTATCGATGTCGGACAGCGCTCAACACCAGCTGGTGTTACCACCTCCAAAGAAAATGATGACCTGCCAATCACGCTGGCTGTTGCGGGTAAAGAGGTGGCAGGTCTGCGCCCCAAAACAGGTGTGACTGCTGTCCCCCCAGTCACAGAGGATGAAGAGGCCGCGGATGCACAAGATATGGCAGACGGTGGTTGGCCCGGCCGGCTAGGCCGCATTGTAGCACACTGAGCTTTCCACTGCAACTTATGCTTCATATCCATGTGCCGGTTCATGCATGAAGTACTCAAACGATGTATTTTTTGGCCTCTACTTAGCTTTTGCTGACAAATGTTACAGATAACACGAGTTGGGTCATCTTTATCGATCTGAAAAAATGCCCAGGCTATGCAAGGCTTAGCACCCATGCGACCTGAAGAGCCACCACGACTTGTGGTGAGAGGCAGAGTTGTGTTTGAGTATGCAGTTGTTGACGTGCTTCCAGTACTACGTCTCTGTCCAGGAAGGCGCAACCTGACCTCGTTATCACTAGCATCTTCCTCCACCTCCTCTGCTGACCTCATCTCTTGGCTGACTGTGGGTTGACAGTAAGTGGGATCTCCAACCTCATCATCATCACCCTGTGCGTTATCACACCCGTCGTCCTCAGAGCCAACCTGTTCCTGCCCTGACAAAAAACTAAAGTTGTCGCTCCAATCAGGTATTTGAGTCTTATCATCGTCTTCCTCATTGTCTCCACCAACAGGAGTTACAGTTTGGGAATGAGGGTCTACATTATGGTCAGAACCTTCTGCGTCTGGTCCTGGATCTGACTCATAAAGATTCTGGGCATCAGTGCAGATCATTTCCTCGTCTGGATTCACAGAAGCGCTGGAGTCGACCTCTGATTCCCAGGCTATAGTATGAGTAAACAGCTCTGCAGACTCAACCATCTGTTCTACCTCATACTCAGACGGGCAGCTGGAGATTTGGGAGCTGTGAGGAAGCAAGTGCGATTGGGGTGACACCTTTGAGGACTGGAGTATTTGTGATGTTGAAGTTGATGTGGAGGAGAGCCCACTTAAAGGAGCTCTTGATATCCGTTGAAGCACCTGCTGTTTTTGTGCCTCATCTGGAATTTGTAGCGATTGGCGTGGCCGTAAGAAAGGGATCTTATCACATTGTCCGCTAAAAGAAGTAGACATTTTAGTTTGGCTGGAAGATGGTCTTTCTTCTGCAGATGTTACTGTTGCTTTAACACCTACCCCACGGACACAACCTTTTTTCCCCTTCCCAACACGCCTATTCCCCTTTCCACCAGCAGCAGGCCTTTTTCCACTCATTTTGGTGGTTAACTAATTCACAACTCTGGAGTTGTTTGCACAAAAAAACAATGGATGGGAACCGAGCAGAGCTGAGTGGCTAAACTGTGGTATTAGGCCAAAACTATTGGCTGGGTTAGATGGAGAAAAAAATTATATTCGATTTGCAACCTGATGGAGGTCAGTATAAATGGACTAATAGAGAAAGTCCCACACACTGCTAGAAGTCCAAATATTTTTTCAGAGCTTGATGTAGATAAAAATTATTTTTAATTTGCAACCTGATGGAGGTCAGTATAGATGGACTAATAGAGAAAATCCCACACACTGCTAGAAGGCCAAATATTTTTTCAGAGCTAGATGCAGAAAAAAATATATTCAGTTTGCAACCTGATGGAGGTCTGTATAGATGGATTAATAGAACAAGACCCACACACAGCTAGAAGCCCAATATTTTTTCAGAGGTAGATGCAGAAAAAAATATATTCAGTTTGCAACCTGATGGAGGTCAGTATAGATGGACTAATACAACAAGTCCCACACACAGCTAGAAGCCCAATATTTTTTCAGAGGTAGATGCAGAAAAAAATATATTCAGTTTGCAACCTGATGGAGGTCTGTATAGATGGATTAATAGAACAAGTCCCACACACAGCTAGAAGCCCAATATTTTTTCAGAGGTAGATGCAGAAAAAAATATATTCAGTTTGCAACCTGATGGAGGTCTGTATAGATGGACTAATACAACAAGTCCCACACACAGCTAGAAGCCCAATATTTTTTCAGAGGTAGATGCAGAAAAAAATATATTCAGTTTGCAACCTGATGGAGGTCTGTATAGATGGATTAATAGAACAAGTCCCACACACAGCTAGAAGCCCAATATTTTTTCAGAGGTAGATGCAGAAAAAAATATATTCAGTTTGCAACCTGATGGAGGTCAGTATAGATGGACTAATACAACAAGTCCCACACACAGCTAGAAGCCCAATATTTTTTCAGAGGTAGATGCAGAAAAAAATATATTCAGTTTGCAACCTGATGGAGGTCTGTATAGATGGATTAATAGAACAAGTCCCACACACAGCTAGAAGCCCAATATTTTTTCAGAGGTAGATGTAGAAAAAAATATATTCAGTTTGCAACCTGATGGAGGTCAGAATAGATGGACTAATACAACAAGTCCCACACAGCTAGAAGCCCAATATTTTTTCAGAGGTAGATGCAGAAAAAAATATTTTCAGTTTGCAACCTGATGGAGGTCTGTATAGATGGATTAATAGAACAAGTCCCACACACAGCTAGAAGCCCAATATTTTTTCAGAGGTAGATGCAGAAAAAAATATATTCAGTTTGCAACCTGATGGAGGTCAGTATAGATGGACTAATACAACAAGTCCCACACACAGCTAGAAGCCCAATATTTTTTCAGAGGTAGATGCAGAAAAAAATATATTCAGTTTGCAACCTGATGGAGGTCTGTATAGATGGATTAATAGAACAAGTCCCACACACAGCTAGAAGCCCAATATTTTTTCAGAGGTAGATGCAGAAAAAAATATATTCAGTTTGCAACCTGATGGAGGTCAGTATAGATGGACTAATACAACAAGTCCCACACACAGCTAGAAGCCCAATATTTTTTCAGAGGTAGATGCAGAAAAAAATATATTCAGTTTGCAACCTGATGGAGGTCTGTATAGATGGATTAATAGAACAAGTCCCACACACAGCTAGAAGCCCAATATTTTTTCAGAGGTAGATGCAGAAAAAAATATATTCAGTTTGCAACCTGATGGAGGTCAGTATAGATGGACTAATACAACAAGTCCCACACACAGCTAGAAGCCCAATATTTTTTCAGAGGTAGATGCAGAAAAAAATATATTCAGTTTGCAACCTGATGGAGGTCTGTATAAATGGATTAATAGAACAAGTCCCACACACAGCTAGAAGCCCAATATTTTTTCAGAGGTAGATGCAGAAAAAAATATATTCAGTTTGCAACCTGATGGAGGTCAGTATAGATGGACTAATACAACAAGACCTACACACAGCTAGAAGCCCAATATTTTTTCAGAGGTAGATGCAGAAAAAAATATATTCAGTTTGCAACCTGATGGAGGTCAGTATAGATGGACTAATAAAACAAGTCCCACACACAGCTAGAAGCCCAATATTTTTTCAGAGGTAGATGCAGAAAAAAATATATTCAGTTTGCAACCTGATGGAGGTCTGTATAGATGGATTAATAGAACAAGTCCCACACACAGCTAGAAGCCCAATATTTTTTCAGAGGTAGATGCAGAAAAAAATATATTCAGTTTGCAACCTGATGGAGGTCTGTATAGATGGATTAATAGAACAACTCCCACACACAGCTAGAAGCCCAATATTTTTTCAGAGGTAGATGAAGAAAAAAATATATGCAGTTTGCAACCTGATGGAGGTCAGTATAGATGGACTAATACAACAAGTCCCACACACAGCTAGAAGCCCAATATTTTTTCAGAGCTAGATGCAGAAAAAAATTATATTCAATTTGCAACCTGATGGAGGTCAGTATAGATGGACTAATAGAATGATGCTATGCCCAAAAGATTTTACTTAACTAGGTGCAGTAAAAAAATTGGTATTCTATACACAGGTGGTATATCTTGCAACACAGATAGGCTACTCCACTGACTAACACACTCTGCAATAGGCCAAAAAGGATTAGCTTTGCTAGATTCAGCCAAATGCTGTGAAAAAAACTTGCACAGCACTGGCACAGACCTGCCTGGCAAAAACTGATAGGAACTGATGTAACCTAGTCCTGAAAAGGACTCCAATTACAATTAGTCTTTACTCCCACAATCTATCTATTTAAGAGCACAGACCTGCCTGATAAAAGTCGTAGGAAATGCTGTAACCTAGTCCTTAAAAGGACTGCAATCACAACTATTCCCTACTCCCAAGCTATCTGTAGATTTGTGCGAAAATTGGCTTGAAATTAACAAGGTATAGCACACACAGCAACAGCGGTGCCGTCTAACACGCAGCTGCAGCAGTGAGAAAATGGTGGCGACGGGGAAAATGGCTTGGTCTTATAGGGCAAGGACATGTGACATACTCTGCCAATGACACATGCCCTTGCTTGTGTGAAAAAAAGCACTTCGCTCCGTGTGTGCGCTGCTGATAGGCTGACAGATTGCACCTCCCCACTGTAAATGCGGGAAAGAGAAAAAAAAATGGAGATCTTCATTGTTCCTGCAGAGATCCATCCCCTGCCCCTACCCCCACCCCGCTGTACACTCAAACTGCGTATTAACATTAATTTTCATCATTACTGAGAAAAAATCCAGTTATGATTTTGGTACACGAACAGTTATCGAACATAACCTCGAACAGCCGAATTTTTCTCAAATTGTTCGTGTTCGCCGAACGGCTGGAACACCGCCCAAAACAGCTCGAATTTGAGATTGGCGAACAGTTCGAGTAGAACAACGCTCATCTCTAATTGTCACACATGACCATGTCTGGCTGTAGGGTCAGCGGTGTCAGCCACAGATCTGCCTGCTCTTTCAGAGCTGTCCACAACTCTTCAGCGTTGTGTGGTTTGTCACCTAAGCATATTAGCTTCAGAACAGCCTGTTACCGCTTGACCGAGGCAATGCTGCAGTGCTTCCAGCTTGTGACTGATGTGGTCATTTTGGAGATGGAGGCTGAAGAGGAGGAGTAGGTGCATGAGCTGTAAAATGTGGGGACAACCCTGATTGACCCAGAGCCTGCAATCCTCGGTGTCAGGAGGACGTGTTCTGTCCCAAGGTCCAACTAAGTCCCGGTTTCCACTATATTAACCCAGTGTGTCATCAGCGAGATGTACCGTCACTGCCCACAAGCACTTGTCCACTTGTCTGTGATTAGGTGAACTTTCCCAGTAACTGAGTTGTTGAGGGTACGGCTAATGTTGTGGGACACATGCTCATGTAATGCGGGGATGGCACACCGGGAGAAATAGTGACGAATGGGGACCGAGTACCAAGGGATGGCCACTGCCATTGGTTTGCGGAAAGCTTCCGTTTCCACGAGCCTAAAAGGCAACATTTCGAGCGCAAGCATTCATGAAATGGGTGTATTTAGTAGTGTGGCCTGTGGGACATTGGCTGCGTATTTGCACTTAGGTTCCAAGGACTGGGGTAGGATCAACTGAATGCTGCACTGGGACAAGGACGTGCTTGCTGATGGTGCTAGTTGAGAGTGTGCAATGACATGTGCAGGGTGGGAGGCATGGTGTTGTCACTCGTGGACACTGTTTCTGGACCCTGGGGTTTGGCCCACTTAGTCAGGTGCTTTGCTGCCATGTGCCTCATCATGCTGGTGGTGGTCAGGCTGCTAGTTTTGCTACCCCTGCTGATGCTGGCCTGGCAAGTGGTGCAAATGGCTTTTTTGGGGTTATCTGCAAAGTCTTTAAAAAACAACCAGACTCGGGATGACCTAACAGTTGTACTGGCAACTTCCGTAGTTTTGGTGTTGCGAGGAACGGTTTCTGCCTTGTGTTTGCGGCAACCACACTACTTCTTCCTACCTGTTGTGGAGCTATGCCTCCCTCCCCCTGTGTGCTGCTGTCCTTTCTCTGTATGTCCCCCTGCCAGGTTGGGTCAGTTAATATATCATCCACCACCTCATCTTCCACTTCCGCACCCTGGTCCTCTTCCTGACTTTCTGGCAATTGTGTCTCATCATCATCCACCTCTTGCGACAGTTATTGCACTTTTCCACCATTGCCTTCAGGTGACCGTGGCTGCTCCAATATTTGGACATCGCTATAAGCGTTCTCTTGATTCGCTTGAAGCTGGCCGGGCGAGAGGCCCGGATCTACAAACGGAAAAGTGAACAGCTTTTCTGAGTGTCCAAGTGTGGGATCAGTTGTCTCCGGGCACTCGGCATGGTGGAAGAAAGGAGGATCAGGGTGAGTAATATGCGGTCCAGACTCAAGGCTACTGAGACTTGACCGTGAGGAAGACAGGGTGGTGGTGGCAAAGTGACTATCTTCTAACCAATCAACAACCTTTTGACACTGCTCTGGGTTCAATAGTGGTGGAATGTGGTCCGATAGTAATTGGGACAGAAAAGTCAAGCAACAAGAAGTGGGTGTTTGTTGTGTCACAATTTCATCTTGCCCACGGCCACATACTCAGCCTCTGCATGCACCATCATGCCCACTTCCTCGTCCCTTGCCATGCACTTTGCCCATTTTAAATGGAGAACAATATTTTAAAAGTTCACGAGAAATGGCTGATTTTGGAATGCAGTTATATGTGATACGTCTGACAGAGAACCACGGTTTTAAATAGTAGGCCTGTATTTTACTAATACTATTCTTCACAGACACCTAGTGTGAATAGCTTGACCGACACATTGCAATGAAATGGAAGGCAAAATGGCTGATTTTGGAACACTGTTATTGGTGATATGTCTGACAGAGAACCACGGGTTTAAATAGCAGGCCTGTATTTTACTAATACTATTCTTCACAGACACCTAGTGTGAATAGCTTGACCGACACACTGCAACACAATGGAAAAGGGGGCCAATATTTTCAACGCTCAGTTCAAATTTCAGGATTTTTATCACTGATATATGTAACAGATGTGGCTGTATTCTGCAGTGCTAACAAGCAAATGGAATAGAAATATGGTGTACTCTGGATTGCTTTTTAAGCCAATAACCAGGATTAAGATAAAAAAAAATTTGTCCTGGCCCCTGATATCTGGGGCCATGTCTACAAATACAATGGGGAAACAATGTATTTAGTCAGCCACCAATTGTGCAAGTTCTCCCTCTTAAAAAGATGAGAGAGGCCTATAATTGACATCATAGGTAGACCTCAACTATGGGTGACAAAATGAGAAAACAAATCCTGAAAATCACATTTTCTGATTTGGAAAGAAATTTTTTTCAAATTTTGGTGGAAAATAAGTATTTGGTCAATTACAAACAAGCAAGATTTCTGTCTCTCACTGACCTATAACTTCTTCTTTAAGAGGCTCCTCTGTCCTCCACTTATTACCTGTAGTACTGGCACTTGTTTGAACTTGTTATCAGTATAAAAGACACTTGTCTGCAACCTCAAACAGTCACACTCCAAAATCCACTATGGTGAAAACCAAAGAGCTGTAGAAGGACACCAGAAACAAAATTGTAGCCCTGCACCAGGCTGGGAAGACTGAATCTGCAAAAAGCACGCAGCTTGGTGTGAAGAAATCAACTGTGGGAGCAATAATTAGAAAGTGGAAGGCATACAAAACCACTGATAATCTCCCTTGATCTGGGTCTCCACACAAGATCTCACCCTGTAGGGTCAAAATAATCTCAAGAACGGTGAGCAAAAAAAACAGAACCACATGAGGGGACCTAGTGAATGACCTGCAGAGAGCTGGGACCAACGTTACACAGGCTGCCAACAGTACGCCGCCAGGGACTCAGATAATGCAGTGCCAGATGTGTCCCCCTGCTTAAGCCATTACATGTCCGGGCCCATCTGAAGTTTTCTAGAGAGCATTTGGATGATCCAGAAGAGTACTGGGAGAATATCATATGGTCAGATGAAACCAAAGTAGAACTGTTTGGTAGAAACACAACTCGTCATGTTTGGAGCAGAAAGAATGCTGAGTTGCATCCAAAGAACACCATACCTACTGTGAAGCAGGGAGGTGGAGACATTATGGCTGTTTCTCTGCCAAGGGACCAGGACGACTGATCCGTGTACATGAAAGAATAAATGGGGCCATGTATCGTGAGATTTTAAGTGCAAACCTACTTCCATCAGCAAGGGCATTGAAGATGAAATGTGGCTGGGTCTTTCAGCATGACAATGATCCCAAGCACACCACCAGGGCAATGAAGGAGTGGCTTCGTCAGAAGCATTTCAAGGTCCTGGAGTAGCCTAGCCAGTCTCCAGATCTAAACCCTATAGAAATCCTTTGGAGGGAGTTGAAAGTCTCTGTTGCCAAGTGACAGCCCAAAAACATCACTGCTCTAGAGAAGGTCTGCATGGAGGAATGGGCCAACATACCAGCAACAGTGTGTGCCAACCTAGTGAAGACTTAGAGAAGCGTTTGACCTCTGTCATTGCCAACAAAGAATATATAACAAAGTATTGAGATTAACTTTTGTGATTGACCAAATACTTATTTTCCACCAAAATTGTTTTTAAAAAATTCTTTCCAAATCAGACAATGTGATTTTCAAGATTTGTTATCTCATTTTGTCTCTCATAGCTGAGGTCTACCTATGATGTCAATTACAGGCCTATCTCATCTTTTTAAATGGGAGAACTTGCACAATTGGTGGCTGACTAAATACTTTTGTTCCCCACTGTATCTGTAATTATTACAGCAGCAGCAGACAGGATGTTCAATGTATCCTGTTGCGCATAATGCACTGCAGTCTGCCACATACACTGCCTGCCTGCCTAACTCCTGCTATCACCTTCACCACTGAAAATATGCATCTGGATTAGTCCTTGGAAGGACTGTTAGTTCAGATGGATATATGTATGTATATATATATATATATATATATATATATATATATATATATATATATATATATATACATATACATATGTTGTGCAATACCTATACTAAATATAAACAAGCAAATCTCTCCCTGACTTAGCAGCACCTCTCCCTACACTGCCTGTTTCCGGGGTAGACTGTGCCGAGTACGGCGGAGCTAGGTCTTATATAAATCCAGAGTCGGACTGGGGCACCGGGACACCGGAGAATTCTCCGGTGGGCCCGGGTCCTCAGCGGGCCCCCTAGCAGGATGCACAGGGGCCCGTGGTTAACATGGCCGCCGGTGCTCCACACAGCAAGGGCCCGGAGGATCATGAGGGCCCTTCCAGTGCGGCTGATGAGGGCAATCTTGCCTGCTTCTCGGAGCCCCTGGCTCCGGGGGGCCCAGGCCCAGATTGCCCTCATCCTGTGCGGCAGGCAGGGACCGATCCCTCCAGCTCTGCTGCCGACAGCAGAAAATGGCAGAGGAGCTGGAGTGATCCGTCCTCTGCTTTCTGCCTGGCGCTTCTTCCCTGACACAGGCTCGTGCTGCTTGATGACGTCATCATGCAGCGCGAGCCTGTGTCAGGGAGAAAGATGCCGGGCAGGAAGCAGAGGACGGTGCTGCGGGGGAGTGCGCTGAGTGGTAAGTTTTTTTTTTTTAGGCAGAGCAATGGTGATTGAGAAGGTGGGGGGAGATATGACATGGTGGGGGAAGATATAACATAGCAATGGGGGTGGTGGGGGAGATATGACATGGTGGGGGATATATGGCATGGCAATGGGGGAGGTGGGGGGAGATATGACATGGTGGGGGATATATGGCATGGCAATGGGCGAGGTGGGGGGAGATTTGTCATGGTGGGGGATATATGGCATGGCATGCTGATGGAGAAGATAGGGGCAGATATGCATGGCATGGTGATGGAGGAGGTGGGGGGAGATATGCATGGAATGGTGATGGAGGAGGTGGGGGGAGATATGGAAGGCATGGTGATGTAGGAGGTAGGGGGAGATATGCATGGCATGGTGATGAAGGATGTGGGTGAAGATATGCATGGCATGCTGATGGAGGAGTTAGGGGGAGATATGCATGGCATGGTGATGGAGAAGGTGGGGGGAGATATGGAATGGCAATGGGGGAGGTGGGGGGAGATATGACATGGTGGAGGAAGATTTGGCATGGCAATGGGGGAGGTGGGGGGTGATATAACATGGTGGGTAAAGATATGGCATGGCAATGGGGGATGTGGGTGGATATATGACATGGTGGGGGATATATGGCATGGCAATGGAGGAGGTGGGAGGAGATATGACATGGTGGGGGATGTATGGCATGGCAATGGGCGAGGTGGGGGGAGATATGTCATGGTGGGGGATATATGGCATGGGATGCTGATGGAGAAGGTAGGGGCAGATATGCATGGCATGGTGATGGAGGATGTGGGTGAAGATATGCATGGCATGCTGATGGAGGAGGTAGGGGGAGATATGCATGGCATGGTGATGGAGAAAGTGGGGGGAGATATGGAATGGCAATGCGGGAGGTGGGGGGAGATATGACATGGTGGAGAAAGATTTGGCATGGCAATGGGGGAGATGGGGGGAGATATAATATGGTGGGTAAAGATATGGCATGGCAATGGGGGAGGTGGGGGGATATATGACATGGTGGGGGATATATGGCATGGCAATGGAGGAGGTGGGAGGAGATATGACATGGTGGGGGATATATGGCATTGCAATGGGGGAGGTGGGGGGAGATATTCTTGACATGGTGATGGAGGAGGTAGGGGGAGATATGCATGGCATGGTGATGGAGGAGGTGGGGGGAGATATGACATGGCATTAGTGATAGAGGAGGTAGGAGAGATATGGCAATGATGATGGAGCAGGTGATTGGAGGTATGGCAATGATGATGGAGGAGGTGGGGGGAGATTTGGCAATGATGACGGAGCAGGTGGGGGGAGATATGGCAATGATGATGAAGCAGGTGGGGGGAGATATGGAAATGATGATGGAGCAGGTGGGGGGAGACATGGCAATGATGAAGGAGTAGGTGGGGGGAGATATGGCAATGATAACGGAGCAGGTGGGGGGATATATGGCAATGATGACGGAGCAGGTGGGGGGAGATATGGCAATGATGATGGAGCAGGTGGGGGGAGATATGGTAATGATGACTGAGCAGGTGGGGGAGATATGGCAATGATGATGGAGGTGGTGGGGGGGATATGACAATGATGGATGAGGTGGCGGAGATATGACAATGATGGAGGAAGAGGGGGAGATATGACAATGATTGAGGAGGTGGGGGAGATATGACAATGATAGAGATGGTGGGGGAGATATGACAATGTTGGAGAAGGTGGGGGAGAGCAATGATGGGGATGGGAGGGAGCAATGATGGAGGAGGTGGGGAGAGCAGTGATGGAGATGGGGAGAGCAATTATGGAGGTGGGGGAAAGAAATTATGGGGAATTATTTGTGCGCTATATGCTGCTAATATCTGGTCTGGTCATGGTATGGTGGTATTTCTCCCTTGTATGTGGTATTATTCAGTCACTATGTGGTGGTAATATGTGGTCTGGTCATGGCGTGGTGGTATTTCTCCCCTGTACGTAGTGTTATTCGGTCACTATGTGGTGGTAATATGTGGTCTGGTCATGGTGTAGTGGTATTTCTCCCTTGTATGTGGTATTATTCGGTCACTATGTGGTGGCAATATCTGGTCTGGTCATGGTGTGGTGGTATTTCTCCCTTTTATGCAGTATTATTCAGTCACTATGTGGTGGTAATATGTTGTCAAGTCATGGTATGGCAGTATTTCTTCCTTGTATGTGGTACTATTTGTGTTGGTACAGTGGATTGTGTTGTGTATGGCAGTCATTTGTTCTCTCTGATATTATTTAGGAGAAGATTCTTTATTTCCATTAGTGATTAAATACTTGGAACAAGATGCACTTACAGGGGTTCTCCAAGGAAAACAAGTAATCTCCTCTTCACAGGATAAGTGATGCATTATTGATTAGTGGGGGTCTGACTGCTGGGACCCACACCGATTGGTAGAATGTGGAGCTTTAATCCCCATTAGACTGGAGCTCATGTGCGACTTGACCACTGATCCATTCATTCCCTCAGTGGCTGTTATTGTTTTTTTTCTGGAAACCCCAAAGAGAATGAATGGAGCCGCGGCCAGACGTCCCACCTGCTGCTGCATTTTAAAATGGGGATAAGTGTCCTGACAGGGATAAAATTTCCCCATTCTTCCGATCGGTGTGGTTTCCAATGTTTGGACCCAAACGATCAGTAAGTTATCACCTATCCTGTGGAGCCCTTGAATCGGTGATAACTTGTTTTAACCAAAGAACCCCTTTACTGCAAACTACCGTAATTATACATCCCAGTTATATCATGTGCACAGTAGATGTGCAGGAGCTGCCTGTGATTTACATCAGACGCTCCACTATAACGGGGATTTCTGCTATCAGGTATTTGCATATAGCTGTAGAGTAACCCCCGAGGATCAATTCATCCTTTGAGCCCCAGACACTCCAGTCCGACACTGTATAGACCTGATGACGCTGTGCGGCCAGCCAATCACTGTAATGCCACAACCAACATGGCTACGGCATTACAGTGGGTGGCAAGCAATCCCTGCATGTTCACTGGATCTCTAAAAAGTGCCAAACATGCAGGAAGGGGACTCGAGTTCCCGCCCGAGCAACCCGGAAATACTCACCGAGCTTGTCGAGCACCGTGATGCTTGGGCGAGTACCGATCAGTGGTGAACACGTTCGCTCATCACTAATAACTTCACAACTACACAAGATATTATAAATTATTATCTATTTATCTAGCTATGTATTATTCTCTTTGCACATCTTTTAAAAGGAACCTATCTCCAGAAATAACGCCATTAACCTGCAGATATGGGGTTAATATGCAGGTTAACAGCGTTATTATGCACCAGGTGCCTGCCCATAGCCGAACGCTGTTGGGAGAAAATTTATTTTATTCTCCCTGCTGCATTCCGGTTTTGTTCATTGGGTCGGCACGGTGCTGGTTCAGCCTCCTCTCTGAGTATTTAGAATGGTGGCTGTAACCATGCCTCCAGCCCTGACTGACAACCAGCCCCAATGCAGAGTTACAGGCGCCACTTTGTGTTCTCAGAGCCATGACTGAACCGGCGCCACCTTCGTGACTGAAACCGGTACTCTGCAGGGAGAATAAAGTTTATTTTTAGGGTTGAGCGAGTATGTTCTGTCCGAGGATGCTCGGGCCGAGCTCCGAGTATTTATAGCTGCTCAGTGATAAGGTTAAATTTCTCCCGTGTGCATGATTTGCAACTGTTTGACAGCTTAATTGCATGTGAGGAATGTGTAAGAAATAGATATTATCACCGAGCAGCTGTAAATACTCGGAGCTCGGCTCGAGCATACTCGGCGAAAGGGTTAATAGAACATACTCGCTCAACACTATTCATTTTCTCTCCCCAGCGTTTGGCTAAGTGCGACCACTGGGCAGGTTAATAATGGTATTAACCTGCAGATTAACCCCATATCTGCAGGTTAATAGCTTTTTTTCTGGTGACAGGCTCCCTTTAACACATGAAAATCTGTAATTTCTTGAATGCATTTTATTTCGGTATGTGTCACATGGACAGCACACACGTACACATAAATGGTAAAAGTGCTCCAGGCCACACTTTCACGTGTACATGTGAAGGAGGCTTAAGATGTATTGTGAAGTTCTGCAGCAGCTGAGGTGTATTATGAGGTATATATGTAGATATACACACACACATATACTTACACTCATGCACACACACATCACTATAGACTGAGGTTCTGCAGTAGATGAGGTGCATTGTGAGGTTCTGCAGCAGCTGAGGTGTATTGAGAGGTTTTGCAGCAGCTGAGGTGCATTGTGAGGTTCTGCAGCAGCTGAGGTGTATTGTTAGGTTTTTCAATAGCTGAGGTGCATTATTATGTATTAAATTGATTAGAGTCCATTGATATATGCAATAGGACCTGCACAGTAATGATACAATAGGACTGAATGCTGTCTCTGTTTACAGGACCTTAGCATGTGACTGTGACATCATCGCAATCCTGGTATGGTGATTGGCCTATGATCACCGTGTGACCAGGTGATGCACCTCCATACACTCCCCCATACCTCTGTCATAGGACAGTCCCCATGGTGATGTCATAAGATGGGAGGTAAGCATAAATGGCCATAGCCAATTACGGATATCCTTTTTGTTTGAGGATTTATTATGGGCTGTCAGCGAGACACATCATTAATGACAGCTTTATTTCTGATTGGACACAACATATGGGAATACTTGATTGGTTTGTTATTTTGATGATGTCACAACAGAAGCCTTAAAAGACCTTGCAATTTTTTTTTTAACTCAGTCTAGCCTCTTTCACCTGATGAAGCCAGTCATGGTGAAACATGTCAGGGAGGCCATGAGTGAATTTCAGTAAGCTTTAGTGGCCTTGCAAGTGACATCTACAATTGCCCTTAGAAAAGCCTTCCTAGCTAGTGGACTGCAGCCATTAATCTAGGTAGGAGATATATTAGCATGGTACTATCACACACACGGGTGCAGAGTACACATAGACAGTGTTTTTATAAAACAGCGCAAATGTAAAACCTTAAACTGTCACTCAGTACAGCAGCGTCCTATCCCGTCGCTAAGCATAATAGAAATAAAAAACAAGAATCATGAACCAGGAGGAACAGGTCCAAGTGGAGGAGGAGGTAGCCAACACAGTTTTTTTTTTTTTTTTTTTATTTGGGGAGGAGGCGCCCAAATAAAATGAATGGCCATTAGAGTACATGACTGGCTGATATTCTTGTCTAGTCATCCAAAGATATGGAGAAATCATGTGGGATCCATACCTGGTTCATCTTAAGTAATGTTAGGTTACCCACATTGGATGTGGACAGGCAGATGTGACTGCCTTTGATGACCCCCTCTGCCATGCTAAACACTTTCCAACAGTACATTTGCCGCAGGGCACGGCAGCACCTCCATAGCAAAAAGGGCAAGCTTAGGCCATGTGTCCAATTTGAAGCCCAGGAAGCTAAATGGGGAAAACCCATCTGTTAGTATCTTTAGACATGTGGACAGGTAGTCTTCCACCATGTTGTTGTAATGCTGCCTCTTGCTAATATGGACCATATCAGATGGGGGTGTCGTAAGTTGTGACATTTAGCCACATATCAGCCATGCAAACTCTGCCTTCCAAGATACTTGCGGTGCCCCCTCCTCTGCCTCTGCCTTGTTGTTCCGCTGAGCCCCCACTGTCAGGTGGGAAAGCTATTAGCAGTTTTCTACCAGTGTGTGATTGTATTCACGCATTTTGCGATCCCTTTCTAGTGCCAGAAGTAATGGTGGTATGTTGTCCTTTTAGCGGGGATCCATTAGGGTGGCCAACCAGTAATCTGCACTGGTAATACGGGCAACTCGGCGGTCTTTCTGCAGGTACTGCAGCATGTATTGGCTCATGGGTACCAGGCTGCCAAAAGACAATAAACAGTTGTCCTCAGTGGAAGATATATTGTCTGATTTCTCTGTATCCCTCCAGCCCCAATAACCTTTGAAGAGATATAGAAGGCCTCATCAAAATTCAATATTAAGGAGTGGGTTTTTTATAGTTATAATGCCCATGCAGTAACTTAAAAAGTCTCTTGAAAAGACATAGAGGGCCTGATTTAAAAAAAAAAATTCCCAATTTTAAGGATCGACTCTCCTATACTGTTATAGCGTATGCAGCGACTTCAAGGCCTGGCCAAAATTTGGAAAAACCTCAATACCCCTTTGAAGAGATAAAGAGAGCCTGATTTTAAAAAATAAAATCCCATTATTAAGGAGTGGGTCTCCTATTCTATTATAGCTTATGCAGTAACTGCAGGTGCTTTCCAAAATTTTGAAACCCCCCCCCTACCCCTTTGAAGAGACATAGAGGGCCTGATTTAAAAAAAAATTCTCATTATTAAGGAGCAGGTCTCCTATACTGTTATAGCATATGCAGTGACTTCAAGGCCTGGCCAAATTTTTTAAACACACCAATAACCCGTTGAAGAGATATAGAGGGCCTGATTTAACAAAAAACAAATCCAATTATTAAGCAGCTGGTCCCCTATAGTGTTGTTGTGTATGCAGTGACTTCAAGGCATGCCCAAAAATTTGGAAAAACCCCAATACACTTTTGAAGAGACATAAAGGGCTTCATTTAAATAAAAAAATTCCCATTGTTAAGAAGTGGGTCTCCTATAGAGGTAATGCTCATGTAGTGACTGCAAGGGCTGCCCAAAATTTTGAAAACCCCCACTACCCCTTTGAAGAGACTTAGAGGATCTGATTTAACAAAAATAATTCCCATTAATAAGAAGTGAGTCTCCTATAGAGGTAATGCTCAAGTAGTGACTGGAAGGCCTGCCCAAAATTTTGAAAAAACCCAATTCACCTTTGAAGAGAATTAGAATTAGAGACTTAGAATTATTAAGGAGCAGGTCTCCAATTGTGTTATTGCGTTAGCAGTGACTCACAATTTTGAAAAAAAAAAACAATACTCCTTTGAAAAGACATAGAGGGCTTCATTTAATTAAAAAAATGCCCCATTATTAAGGAGTCGGTCTCCTATAGGAGTAATGCCCATGCAGTGACTGCAATGGCTACCAAAAATTGAATTGGACTCTTTTCAATACCCCTTTGAAGAGACATAGAGGAGGTCTTCATTAAAAAAAATTGTTATCATTGTTAATGAATGAATCTCCTATATTGGTAATGCCCATGCAGTGATTGCAAGGGCTGCCAAAAAATTGGACTCACTCCTATACCTCTTTGAAAAGACATAGAGGAGGTCCTCATTAAAAAATTGTTACCATTGTTAATAAATGGTTCTTCTATGTTGATAATTCCCATGCAGTGACTGCAATGGCTGCCACAAGATTGTACGCATCCTAATATTCCCTTGAAGAGGCGTAGAGGAGGTCCTCATTAAAAAAATTGTTACCATTGTTAAGGAATGGGTCTCCTATACTGGTAATGCCCATGCAGTGACTGCAAGGGATGCCCAAAATTTAAAAAAAACACTACCCCTTTGAGGAGACATAGAGGGCCTGATTTAAAAAAAGATGTCCCTTTATTAAGGAGTGGGTCTCTTATAGTGTTAATGCCCACACAGTGACTGCAAGGGCTGCCAAAAATTGAATGCCCTCCAGTACCCCGTTGAAGAGATGTAGAGGAGGAGGTCCTCATTAAAAAAACTTGTTACTATTGTTAAGGAATGATTCTCCTATGCTGGTAATTCCCATGCAGTGACTGCAAGGGCTGCCAAAAGATTGGAAGCACCCTAATATTTCTTTTGAAGAAATGTAGAGGAGGTCCTGAATAAAAAAAATTGTTATCATTGTTAAGGAATGGGTCTGCTATACTGGTAATGCCCATGCAGTGACTGCAAGACCTCCCAAGAAAGTGGACACACTCCGATACCCCTTTAAAGAGACGTAGAAGAGGTCCTCATTAAAAAATTGTTACCATTGTTAAGGAGTGGGTCTCTTATACTGGTAATGCCCATGTAGTGACTGGAAGAGCTGTCAAAAAATTGGATGCACTCCAATACCCCATTGAAGAGAAAAGACATAGAGATGGTTCTCATTAAAAAAAATTACCATTGCTAAGGAGTGTGTTTCTTATACTGGTAATGCCCATGCAATGACTGCAAGGGCTGCTAAAAAATTTGACGCTTTCCAATAACCCTTTGAAGAGACGTAGAGGAGATCCTCAACAAAAAAATAGTTACCATTGTTAAGAAATGGTTCTCCTATATTGGTAATGCCCATGCAGTGACTGCAAGGGCTTCCAAAAAATTGGACGGACTCCAATACCCCTTTGAAGAGACATAGAGGAGGTCTTCATTAAAAAAATTGTTACCATTGTTAAGGAATGTGTCTCGTATACTGGTAAAGCCCATGCAGTGACTGCAAGGGCAGCTAAGAAATTGCATGCACTCCTATACCTCTTTGAAGAGACATAGAGGAGGTCCTCATTAAAAAATTGTTACCATTGTTAATAAATGATTCTTCTATGCTGGTAATTCCCATGCAGTGACTGCAAGGGCTGCCACAAGATTGTACGCAATACTAATATTCCCTTGAAGAGGCATAGAGGAGGTCCTCATTAAAAAAATTGTTACCATTGTTAAGGAATGGTTCTCCTATACTGGTAATGCCCATGCAGTGACTGCAAGGGATGCCCAAAATTTAAAAAAAAACACTACCCCTTTGAGGAGACATAGAGGGCCTGATTTAAAAAAAAAATGTCCCTTTATTAAGGAATGGGTCTCCTATATTTGTAATGCCCATGCAGTGACTGCAAGGTCTGGAAAAAATTAGGACGCACTCCTATACCCCTATGAAGAGATGTAGAGGAGGTCCTCATTAAAAAAATTTTACCATTTTTAAGGAATGGGTCTGCTACACTGTTAATGCCCATGAAGTGACTGCAAGGTCTGCCCAACATTTAAAAAAATCCCACTACCCGTTTGAAGAGAGATAAAGGGCCTGATTTTAAAAAAAAATGTCCCATTATTAAGAAGCGGGTCCTTTATAGTAGTAATGCCCACGCAGTGACTGCAAGGGCTGCCAAAAATTGAATGCTCCCCAATGCCCCGTAGAGGAGAAGAGGAGATCCTCAACAAAAAAATTGTTACCATTGTTAAGAAATGGGTCTCCTATACTGGTAATGCCCATGTAGTAAATGCAAGGTCTTCCAAAAAATTGGACGGACTCCAATACCCCTTTGAAGAGACGTAGAGGAGGTCCTCATTAAAAAAATTGTTACCATTGTTAAGGAATGAGTCTCATATACTGGTAAAGTCCATGCAGTGACTGCAAGGGCAGCCAAGAAATTGCATGCACTCCAATTCCCCTTTGGAGAGAGGTAGAGAAGGTCCTCATTAAAAGAATGGTTACCATTGTTAAGCAATGGGTCTCCTATACTAGTAATGTCCATGAAGTGACTGCAAGGGCTGGCAAAAATTTTGAAAAATCCCACTACCCCTTTGAAGAGACATTAAGGGGCTGATTTAAAAAAAAAATCCCATTGTTAAGGAGCGGGTTTCTTTTAGTGGTAATGCCCATGCAGTGAATGGAAAGGAAAATTGGAATTACTTCAATACCCTTTAAAGAGGCATAGAGGTCTTCATTAAAAAAGTTGTTACCATTGTTAAGGAATGGGTATCCTATACTGGTAATGCCCATACAATGACTGCAAGGGCAGCCAAAAAATTGGACGCTCTCCAATAACCCTTTGAAGAAAAGAGAAGTAGAGAAGTTTCTCATTAAAAAAAATTGTTACCATTGTTAAGGAGTGGGTCTCCTATACTGGTAATGCCCATGAAGTGACTGGAAGGTCTGCCAAAAATTTTGAAAAACCCCAATACCCCTTTGAGGAGACAGAGGGCTTGATTAAAAAAAATAAATTATTACGGAGCTAGGCTCTTATAGTGTTAATGCACACACAGTGAATGCAAGGGCTGCCAAGAATTAGACGCTCTCCAATAACCCTTTGAAGAGATGTAAAGGAGGTTCTCATTAAAAAAAATTGTTACCATTGTTAAGGAATGGGTCTCCTATTCTGGTAATGCCCATGCAGTGACTGCAAGGTCTGGTAAACATTAGAATGCACTCCAATACCCCTTTGAAGAGATGAAGAGGAGGTCCTCAATAAGAAATTGTTACCATTTTTAAGGAATGGGTCTCCTATACTGTTAATGCAAATGAAGTGACTGCATGGTCTGCCCAACATTTTGAAAATTCCCACTACCCCTTTGAAGAGACATTAAGGGGCTGATTTAAAAAAAAAATCCCATTGTTGAGGAGCGGGTCTCTTTTAGTGGTAATACCCATGCAGTGAATGGAAAGGAAAATTGAAATTACTTCAATACCCTTTAAAGAGACATAGAGGTCTTCATTAAAAAAGTTGTTACCATTGTTAAGGAATGGGTATCCTATACTGGAAATGCCCATGCAGTGACTACAAGGGCTGCCAAAAAATTGGACACACACTAATATTCCTTTGAAGAGGCGTAGAGGAGGTCTACATTAAAAAAAAAATACCATTGTTAAGGAATGGGTCTCCTATACTGGTAATGCCCATGCAGTGACTACAGGACTGCCAAAAATTTGGACGCACTCCAATACCCCTTTTAAGAAAAGAGACGCAGAGAAGGTTCTCATTTAAAAAAAAATTGTTACCATTGTGAAGGAGTCGATCTCCTATACTGGTAATGCCCATACAATGACTGCAAGGGCAGCCAAAACATTGGACGCTCTCCAATAACCCTTTGAAGAAAAGAGACGTAGAGAAGTTTCTCATTAAAAAAAATTGTTACCATTGTTAAGGAGTGGGTCTCCTATACTGGTAATGCCCATGAAGTGACTGGAAGGTCTGCCAAAAATTTTGAAAAACCCCAATACCCCTTTGAGGAGACAGAGGGCTTGATTAAAAAAAATAAATTATTACGGAGCTAGGCTCTTATAGTGTTAATGCACACACAGTGAATGCAAGGGCTGCCAAGAATTAGACGCTCTCCAATAACCCTTTGAAGAGATGTAAAGGAGGTTCTCATTAAAAAAAATTGTTACCATTGTTAAGGAATGGGTCTCCTATTCTGGTAATGCCCATGCAATGACTGCAAGGTCTGGTAAACATTAGAATGCACTCCCATACCCCTTTGAAGAGATGAAGAGGAGGTCCTCAATAAGAAATTGTTACCATTTTTAAGGAATGGGTCTCCTATAATGTTATTGCAAATGAAGTGACTGCATGGTCTGCCCAACATTTTGAAAAATCCCACTACCCGTTTGAAGAGACATAGAGGGCCTGATTTAAAAAAAAAATGTCCCTTTATTAAGGAGCGGGTCTCTTATAGTAGTAATGCCAATTGCAAGGGCTGCCAATATCCCTTTCAAGAGATGTAGAGGAGGTCCTCTTTTAAAAAATTGATATCATTGTTAAGGAATGGGTCTGCTATACTGGTAATGCCCATGCAGTGAATGCAAAGGAAAATTGGAATTACTTCAATACCCCTTTGAAGAGACGTAGAGGAGGTCCTCATTAAAAAATTGTGGCCATTGTTAAGGAGTGGGTCTCCTATATTGGTCATGACCATGCAGTGACTACAAGGGCTGCCAAAAATTAAAAAAAAAACACTACCCCTTTGAGGAGACATAGAGGGCCTGATTTAAAAAAAAAATGTCCCTTTATTAAGGAATGGGTCTCCTATATTTGTAATGCCTATGCAGTGACTGCAAGGTCTGGAAAAAATTAGGACGTACTCCTATACCCCTATGAAGAGATGTAGAGGAGGTCCTCATTAAAAAAATGTTACCATTTTTAAGGAATGGGTCTGCTACACTGTTAATGCCCATGAAGTGACTGCAAGGTCTGCCCAACATTTAAAAAAATCCCACTACCCGTTTGAAGAGAGATAAAGGGCCTGATTTAAAAAAAAAATGTCCCATTATTAAGAAGCGGGTCCTTTATAGTAGTAATGCCCACGCAGTGACTGCAAGGGCTGCCAAAAATTGAATGCTCCCCAATGCCCCGTAGAGGAGAAGAGGAGATCCTCAACAAAAAAATTGTTACCATTGTTAAGAAATGGGTCTCCTATACTGGTAATGCCCATGCAGTAAATGCAAGGTCTTCCAAAAAATTGGACGGACTCCAATACCCCTTTGAAGAGACGTAGAGGAGGTCCTCATTAAAAAAATTGTTACCATTTGTGATGAAAGCCGGCCGGTGGGTGCAGCTCTCTGGCGCCCCCTTACCTCTCAGGTCAGTCAAAGTACTGCACCTAGAGAAAGTAGTGCCAGGAAGCTGCAACCAGCGCAGGGAACACGGTAGAGTGTTCCCCTTCAACGTCACTAAACCGTAACGTCACTACACAGCACAACTCGCTAGCGCCCTCTTAGCCTCAGGTCAGTCAAGGAACTGCACCTAGGATAAGCGGTCGCCAGAGAGACTGTCCTGTAACCTACTGGGTATCGGGGCCCTCTGTAGTGAGGGTGGTATATATATCTTCCTTGGCCGCGCCAGGAATATATATATCTGAACCTCCGACCGTCACTACCAGCCTTCCCCAATCCCCAGTTGGTATGCTGCCACCAGTCCCTATTTTAGATATACGCCCAGTCCGTGAATGGGCCTATATCGGGTCAGGAACCAACCCTGGGTAGCGTTTTTGGCTTGAGCCGAGCTCACACGGACGTGCGTTCGTTATGCAGAATAAAAGGCAGGCCCACAATTACTTGAGGTAATTGATTATAATAATACACTAGATACACGATATACAACTAAATATACACAGGTATAAGGTCAGGCTAAACTATACAACAATGGAATACAACACACAGAATCACCACAGCATATCAGTTACCGGTTTCTTGATTTTCTTGTGACGCAGGGAGAGGATTCTGCGGTCGCAGGCACGGTTCTTTGTTACAGGCTGAGGCCTACCACCGCATGGTCAAACTGCTCCTCCCCTTGGTGGCCTCAGCTGGTGCTCAGATGTTCAGCACACCACTCTTGGGTCAAGACTGACTTATCTCTTGTCTGTCCTGCTATCTTACCTGCCCCGTCCCGCCCACTGCTGGTGAGGTCAGCTGGCTCAGTCTCCACCCTCAGGTCTAACTTCGATCAGAAGCCCAAATTCTATGGAACCCAATAACTTCTTCTGGGATGGTCTCATGATACCCCCAGGGGTTCCCATGGATTCGGGCCGCCGTAACCGACCTTTTGATATCAATTATGATACCCTACGGTCCTCAGGAATGGCTCCGCGCTATATCTTGGCTTCCAGAGCACGTACAAACGTCTACCGCGGAGGCTTGTGTGCGCAATGGCTCCGGGACGCCGTGATATTTTTTTATTGGCCCATCCCACGCAACATGCGTGTACTATTCATGTTTCTATATCTTATGCCTCCATGCTTGTGACAGACAAAGAAACTAGTCCTATGGGACAAATGGTCAGTTACAGATGGACGAAGCACCCCCCCCTGCTGGCTGTGTTTCCTCTCGAAGCCTTTGAAGCTCCTAGCATTCAAGTGTTAAGTAGGCCCTGGCTCTTCTTATCTCACAGGAGCCTGGATGGGGGAAACTATCTAGTTGACTTTTTAACAGAAGGTCCCAAGGGTGGGGGCTGCTGAAGTGTGGCCATCCCTGGATATGATTTATCTTTACCAAGATGGCGGCTACGGGTTCATCACACCTCCCCCTATACGAGGGCGCGAGGGGGTAGCACATTCCTGTGTTCCCCCGTGCGTCCTTCTGCACCCTCCCCTTGCCGGGATAACCCGTCAGCGTTACCGTGGTCACGGCCTTTTCTGTGGCGAATGGAGAAGTGGTACTGCTGGAGAGCGAGGCTCCAGCGTAGCAACCTGCCATTCGACCCAGAGACCGTGTGTAACCAGCTGAGGGGGTTGTGGTCCGTCTCCACGGTGAAATGGCTCTCGTACAAGTAGGGCTGCAGACGCTGCAGGGCCCATACAATTGCCAGGCATTCTTTTTCCACCGTTGAGTAAGCCACCTCCCGGGGCAGTAGCTTCCTGCTCAGGTACAAGACAGGATGTTCCTGGCCTGTCGTGTTGACCTGACTTAGCACAGCACCGAGGCCAAAGTCACTGGCGTCGGTCTGTACCACAAACGGCCGGTCGAAGTCGGCAGCTTGCAGTACAGGGGAGCTACTTAGGGCGGCTTTGAGTGCCCCAAAAGCTGTCTCGCAGGCGACTGTCCAGTCGACTGCGACGGGCAGCTTCTTCTTGGTGAGGTCCGTCAGGGGCTTGGCCAGGGTGCTATAGTGTGGGACGAACCTCCTATAGTACCCAGCGGTCCCCAAGAAGGACATCACCTGCTTTTTGGTCCTAGGAGTGGGCCAGGATGCGATGACATCCACTTTCCCAGGTTCTGGCTTCAGAACCCCCCCGCCTACCCGGTGACCCAGGTAGAGGACCTCACTCATGCCCAGCTGGCACTTTTCCGGCTTGATGGTCAAGCCTGCCCGGTGGATCCGACCGAGCACCTGCCGCAGGTGCTCTAGGTGATCCTCCCAAGTGGGACTGAAGACTGCAATATCGTCCAAGTACACAGCCACGTACCCTTCAAGTCCCTCAAGCAGCGTATTGACCATCCGCTGAAAAGTGGCAGGGGCATTCTTCATGCCGAATGGCATCACTGTGGACTCGTACAGTCCAAAAGGGGTGATAAAGGCAGAGCGTTCCCTTGCCGCGGGGGTCAGAGGAATCTGCCAGTACCCCCGGCTCAGATCCATGATGGTCAGGTACTTAGCCCCGGCCATCCGATCGAGCAGGTCATCGATGCGTGGTATGGGGAACGCATCGGTGGCCGTTACAGCGTTGAGCCCCCGGTAGTCCACGCAGAACCGTGTAGTTCGGTCCTTCTTTGGTACGAGGACTACAGGCGAGGCCCACGCGCTGCTGGATGCCTGGATCACCCCCAGCTTCAGCATCTCGTCTATCTCTTGGCGCATGTTTCCCTGCACCTCGAAAGAGACCCGATATGCTGAACGCCGGATCGGCGGGTGATCGCCAGTGTCCACGTCGTGGACAGCCATCTCAGTCCTTCCGGGCAGGCTGCTGAACAGCCCCCGGAAGGGGTGCAGGGTGGTCCCCAGCTGGGACCGTTGGTCCTCCGTGAGCTGGTGGCCAACCCCCACATCCTCGATGGACCCACCCGCCTTGGCTTGGGTGAGCAGATCCAGGAGGGTTTCTACCTCTCCTTCCTCGGGAAGGTTGCACACTGGGTGGGCAGTCGCTTCCCGCTCATGATGAGCCTTCATCATGTTCACGTGGAAGGTCTTCCTCCTTCCACGGGCGTGATCCAGGGTGACCAGATAGGTGACGGCGTTGAGTTTCTGGTGCACGAAGTAGGGACCTTCCCAGGCTGCCTGAAGCTTGTTCTGTGGTACGGGGACCAGTACCCACACCTTTTGACCCACCTGGTAGGTCCTCTCACAAGCATTCTGGTCGTACCACCGCTTCTGGTCGGCCTGGGCCTGGGCCATATTGTCCTGCACCAGCTTTGCCAAGGCCATCATCCTGTCCCGGTGGCGCACGACATACTCGATGACCGACACCTCGGGGGTGGCCAAATCCCCTTCCCATGCTTCCTTCACCAGAGCCAGGGGGCCCCGTACCCGTCACCCGTACAGGAGCTCAAAGGGGGAGAACCCCGTTGAGGCCTGCGGAACCTCCCGGTAAGCAAATAGGAGGTGTGGGAGGTAACGCTCCCAGTCTCTCCCGTGGGAGTCGAAAAACATCTTAAGCATCTGCTTTAAGGTGCCATTGAACCGCTCAAACAGGCCATTAGTCTGTGGGTGATACGGGCTGGCCACCAGATGTTGCACCTGCATTTGCTTACAGAGGGACTCCATCAGCCGCGACATGAACTGGGTCCCTCGGTCGGTGAGCATTTCCTGGGGGAAATCCACTCTGGAGAAGATCTCCAGTAAGGCGGTAGCCACCTTGTCGGCCCAAATGGACGACAAAGCTACCGCTTCCGGGTACCGGGTGGCATAGTCCACTACCGTGAGTATGAAGCATTTCCCGGAGTGGCTGGGAGTGGACAGAGGTCCAATAAGATCCACAGCAACCCTCGAGAAAGGCTCTTCGATGATTGGCAGAGTTACCAGTGGGGCTTTGGGGCGCGGCCCCGCCTTCCCCACCCTCTGACAGGTGTCACACGAATGGCAGTAGGCACCCACCGCGGCTCCCATCCCAGGCCAGTAGAAATGCTGAGCTATCCTGGCCTTGGTTTTAGCGATCCCTAGGTGTCCGGCCATCGGAATCTCGTGTGCAATCCGCAACAATTCCACCCTGAACGGATAGGGTACCACTAACTGTCGGTCCCTGGGCCACGCCTCCGGTGAACCCTGCTGGACCGTTACCCGGTACAGCCGTCCCTGGTCCCAGACCACACGCTCGCAGTCTGACTCCATGGAAGGCTGTGCCGCCTGTTCCTTGAGAGCTTTCAGGCTGTCGTCTGCTTCCAACGCAGCCTGAAATTCCTGACTTGATGTGGCCAGAATCGACGAAACTGCCACATCCTCCGTCAGCCCCTCCGGGCATGTCACCTGGCCGCTGTCTGACCCGGCAGACACTTGGTCAGAAGTGGGGAAGCCGTCGGACCTCTGCAAGGCTCCTTGGGCTCCGGCGCTCCCACTCCTGGTGACAGCGGCTATGACCGCTGTGACCGTGGGTAGTGCCTGCTTCCCCTCTGTTTCTGACCAAGCCGCCCGATCAGGCAGGCTTCCTAGGCCTTTGGACATCTCGGATGTGGGGAACTCCTGCCCTGGGGTCTTACCTGGCGGCTCCTCTCCTGGGACACCCCCACCCCCCATGGCCTGTTCCTCCCCCTGCAGTGGGCCTATACTCAGCAGCCTGGATACCCCTGGGAGCCCTACACTGCCGGTAGCTGCCCCCCTCTCCATCCCTGAGCTTCCCTCTACAGAATCCTGCCCGCCCTCTCCCTCACCGGAGGACAAGAGGTCATGGCACGCCGGCTGAGCACCTCTGCGGGCATCCCCACACTCCCCACCTGATTTCACTAACCCTGTTTGTGTTGTGTCTGTGCAGGTGTTACCCTCAGGTTTCACTCCCTCCTCCTCAGCAGGACGCACACTACATACAACATGGTTGGCATTAGCAGCAGACAAATCAATACACTCTTGGGGGGCCGAACTTGGGGGTTCAGAGGGTACATACTGCGATACTAGACGCCCCAAGTCGGTCCCTAATAAAACATTTGCGGGAATATTTGGCGTTACTCCCACCTCCCGCATCCCCCTCCCGGCACCCCAGTCCAAATACACCATGGCAACGGGAAGGGCCGGCTCCACGCCTCCAACCCCGGAGACGGAAAAAATCTTTCCTGGTACCAAGTCCTGGGGGGACACCACCTCAGGCCGTACCAGTGTTCGTTCAGCGCCAGTGTCCCGCAGTCCCATGACCGCAGAACGGCCTATGGTGACGGGTTGGATGTTGTCCAGGGACCTACCACCACCCCCTCCCACACACAAAACATTGGGCGCTCTCTGGGACTGGGATGGGGTCTTTTGGCGCTGGGGACACTCAGCCCTAAAGTGTCCTGGTTTGTTGCATAGATGACAACGTCTTACGTCTGGTCCTTGCCTGGAGAGGGCAACAGGGGGATACACCCCTTGTGTTCTAGGGGCCGGGGAAACAGGGGCATGACTGGGCTTACCCCCCTCTCCAGGTGCTGCTGGCAGACTTCTTCAGCTCAGGCGCCCTGTTATTGGCATACTCGTCTGCCAGGGCGGCTGTAGCAGAAGCCCCTGTTGGTTTTCGGTCACGGAGGAACTGTCGGAGGTCCTCTGGGCAGTTCCACAAGAACTGCTCCGTGACGAACAGTTCCTGGACCTCCTGGCGGGTAGTAAGCGCTAGACCCGAGGTCCAGTGCTCTGCGGCTCTCAACAGCGCCCGCATATGATCGGTCCAGGTGTCCTTGGGGCCACGCAGCAGGCTCCGGAACTTCTGGCGGTACGACTCGGGAGTGAGGTTGTACTGCCGGATCAGGGCCCGCTTGATGCAGTCGTAGTTCTGTACCTCCCCGGCAGGTAAGTCCCCCAAGGCATCCAGGGACTTACCCCTCAAACGGGGGGTCAGGTATCTGGCCCACTGATCCCGGGCCAGATGGTGCTGAAGACAGGTCCGTTCAAATGCCACCAGAAAGGAGTCCAGGTCCCCATCCTTCTCCAGTAGAGGGAAGTCCTCAGCTCGGACTTTGGACGACTTGGTCTCCTGATGGGTTGGTTGCTCTAGCGGAAGCCCCTGCTGGGCCAGGTCCAGTTGGTGCTGGCGCTCCGCAGCTCGCTCTGCACGCTCCGCAGCCTCCCGGCGCTCTGCAGCTTCACGCTCCGCAGCCCGCTCCGCAGCCCGCTCCGCAGCCCGCTCTGCACGCTCCTCCTCCGCTGCCTTCTCTGATGCTGCCAGGAGGGTTTTGTAGACGGCATCGCCATGAGACTGGAGACTTGCCATAGCCGCTTGTAAAAGGGCTTGTGATCTGGACAGGCTGGGCTGGGTAGGTGGTGGGCAGCCCACTGCGGGACCGTATACTGGGGACTGGCTCCCTGAGGTGCCCGGGCTGGACTCCTCCTCGCCATGAGTATCAATGTCCTCCCCTCCTGCCACACGGACCGTAGCATTAGCCTTCTGCAGGGTCTTGCTCCTGGTGCCGTCTGCCATCTTGGTAACTGACACCGCTGGAACCCTGAGTTTGCACACACCTTGTTATACTTTTAGCCTGACCGTCTAACGTTGGGCTGACCTTAAGACTCCAGCAGTGGAAGTTACCACTGGCAGTCTTTAGTGCCTGGGAGTAGGGGTCCCACAACACTATTATTCTGCAATCCTACCGCTCTGCCACCAATGTGATGAAAGCCGGCCGGTGGGTGCAGCTCTCTGGCGCCCCCTTACCTCTCAGGTCAGTCAAGGTACTGCACCTAGAGAAAGTAGTGCCAGGAAGCTGCAACCAGCGCAGGGAACACGGTAGAGTGTTCCCCTTCAACGTCACTAAACCGTAACGTCACTACACAGCACAACTCGCTAGCGCCCTCTTAGCCTCAGGTCAGTCAAGGAACTGCACCTAGGATAAGCGGTCACCAGAGAGACTGTCCTGTAACCTACTGGGTATCGGGGCCCTCTGTAGTGAGGGTGGTATATATATCTTCCTTGGCCGTGCCAGGAATATATATATCTGAACCTCCGACCGTCACTACCAGCCTTCCCCAATCCCCAGTTGGTATGCTGCCACCAGTCCCTATTTTAGATATACGCCCAGTCCGTGAATGGGCCTATATCGGGTCAGGAACCAACCCTGGGTAGCGTTTTTGGCTTGAGCCGAGCTCACACGGACGTGCGTTCGTTATGCAGAATAAAAGGCAGGCCCACAATTACTTGAGGTAATTGATTATAATAATACACTAGATACACGATATACAACTAAATATACACAGGTATAAGGTCAGGCTAAACTATACAACAATGGAATACAACACACAGAATCACCACAGCATATCAGTTACCGGTTTCTTGATTTTCTTGTGACGCAGGGAGAGGATTCTGCGGTCGCAGGCACGGTTCTTTGTTACAGGCTGAGGCCTACCACCGCATGGTCAAACTGCTCCTCCCCTTGGTGGCCTCAGCTGGTGCTCAGATGTTCAGCACACCACTCTTGGGTCAAGACTGACTTATCTCTTGTCTGTCCTGCTATCTTACCTGCCCCGTCCCGCCCACTGCTGGTGAGGTCAGCTGGCTCAGTCTCCACCCTCAGGTCTAACTTCGATCAGAAGCCCAAATTCTATGGAACCCAATAACTTCTTCTGGGATGGTCTCATGATACCCCCAGGGGTTCCCATGGATTCGGGCCGCCGTAACCGACCTTTTGATATCAATTATGATACCATACGGTCCTCAGGAATGGCTCCGCGCTATATCTTGGCTTCCAGAGCACGTACAAACGTCTACCGCGGAGGCTTGTGTGCGCAATGGCTCCGGGACGCCGTGATATTTTTTTATTGGCCCATCCCACGCAACATGCGTGTACTATTCATGTTTCTATATCTTATGCCTCCATGCTTGTGACAGACAAAGAAACTAGTCCTATGGGACAAATGGTCAGTTACAGATGGACGAAGCACCCCCCCCCTGCTGGCTGTGTTTCCTCTCGAAGCCTTTGAAGCTCCTAGCATTCAAGTGTTAAGTAGGCCCTGGCTCTTCTTATCTCACAGGAGCCTGGATGGGGGAAACTATCTAGTTGACTTTTTAACAGAAGGTCCCAAGGGTGGGGGCTGCTGAAGTGTGGCCATCCCTGGATATGATTTATCTTTACCAAGATGGCGGCTACGGGTTCATCACACCATTGTTAAGGAATGAGTCTCATATACTGGTAAAGCCCATGCAGTGACTGCAAGGGCAGCCAAGAAATTGCATGCACTCCAATTCCCCTTTGGAGAGAGGTAGAGGAGGTCCTCATTAAAAGAATGGTTACCATTGTTAAGCAATGGGTCTCCTATACGAGTAATGTCCATGAAGTGACTGCAAGGGCTGGCAAAAATTTTGAAAAATCCCACTACCCCTTTGAAGAGACATTAAGGGGCTGATTTAAAAAAAAATCCCATTGTTAAGGAGCGGGTTTCTTTTAGTGGTAATGCCCATGCAGTGAATGGAATGGAAAATTGGAATTACTTCAATATCCTTTAAAGAGGCATAGAGGTGTTCATTAAAAAAGTTATTACCATTGTTAAGGAATGGGTATCCTATACTGGAAATGCCCATGCAGTGACTGCAAGGGCTGCCAAAAAATTGGACGCTCTCCAATAACCCTTTGAAGAAAAGAGACGTAGAGAAGTTTCTCATTATAAAAAATTGTTACCATTGTTAAGGAGTGGGTCTCCTATACTGGTAATGCCCATGAAGTGACTGGAAGGTCTGCCAAAAATTTTGAAAAACCCCAATACCCCTTTGAGGAGACAGAGGGCTTGATTAAAAAAAATAAATTATTACGGAGCTAGGTTCTTATAGTGTTAATGCACACACAGTGAATGCAAGGGCTGCCAAGAATTAGACGCTCTCCAATAACCCTTTGAAGAGATGTAAAGGAGGTTCTCATTAAAAAAAATTGTTACCATTGTTAAGGAATGGGTCTCCTATTCTGCTAATGCCCATGCAGTGACTGCAAGGTCTGGTAAACATTAGAATGCACTCCAATACCCCTTTGAAGAGATGAAGAGGAGGTCCTCAATAAGAAATTGTTACCATTTTTAAGGAATGGGTCTCCTATACTGTTAATGCAAATGAAGTGACTGCATGGTCTGCCCAACATTTTGAAAAATCCCACTACCCGTTTGAAGAGACATAGAGGGCCTGATTTAAAAAAAAATGTCCCTTTATTAAGGAGCGGGTCTCTTATAGTATTTATGCCCATGCAAGGGCTGCCAAGAATTGGACGCGCTCCAATATCCCTTTCAAGAGATGTAGAGGAGGTCCTCTTTTAAAAAATTGATATCATTGTTAAGGAATGGGTCTGCTATACTGGTAATGCCCATGCAGTGAATGCAAAGGAAAATTGGAATTACTTCAATACCCCTTTGAAGAGACGTAGAGGAGGTCCTCATTAAAAAATTGTGGCCATTGTTAAGGAGTGGGTCTCCTATACTGGTCATGACCATGCAGTGACTACAAGGGCTGCCAAAAATTGAACGGACTCCAATACCCCTTTGAAGAGACGTAGGTCAGGTCCTCATTAAAAAAATTACCATTGTTAAGAAATAGGTCTCCCATACTGGTAATGCTTTTGCAGTGACTGCAAGAACTGACAAAAAAAATTGAAAAACCCCACTACCCTGTTGAAGAGACATAGAGGGCTTGATTTTAAAAAAATATCCCATTATTACGGAGCGGCTCTTTTATAGTGTTAATGCACACACAGAGAATGCAAGGGCTGACAAGAATTAAACGCTCTCCAATAACCCTTTGAAGAGATGTAGAGGAGGACCTCATTAAATAATTGTTAAGGAGTGGGTCTCCTATACTGGTAATGCGCATTTAGTGACTGTAAGGTTTGGTGAAAATTAGAATGCGCTCCCATACCCGTTTGAAGAGACGAAGAGTAGGTCCTCATTAAAAAAATTGTTACCATTGTTAAGGAATGGATCTCCTACACTGGTAATGCCCATGCAGTGACCACAAGGGCTGCCAAGAATTGGACACTTTCCAATACCCCTTTCAAGAGATGTAGAGGAGGTCCTCTTTAAAAACTTGATATCATTGTTAAGGAATGGGTCTGCTATACTGGTAATGCCCATGCAGTGACTATAAGGGCTACCAAGAAATTGGACGTACTACAATACCCTTTTGAAGACAAGTAGAGGAGGTCATAATTTAAAAAAATTACCATTGGTAAAGAATGGGTCTCCTATACTGGTAATGCCCATGCAGTGAATGCAAAGGAAAATTGGAATTCCTTCAATACCCTTTGAAGAGACATAGAGGAGGTCCTCATTAAAAAAGTTGTTACCATTGTTTAGGAATGGGTCTCCTATACTGGTAATGCCCATGCAGTGACTACAAGGGCTGCTGAAAAATTGGACGCACCCTAATATTCCTTTGAATAGACGTAGAGGAGGTCTACATTAAAATTTTTTTTACCATTACTATTGTACCAACACTGGTAATGCCCATGCAGTGACTGCAAGGGCTGCCAAAAAATTGGATGCAATCCAATACCCCTTTGAAGAGATGTAGGGGAGGTCATCATTAAAAAAAATACCATTGTTAAGGAATGGGTCTCGCATACTGGTAATGACCATGCAGTGACTACAAGGGCTGCCAAAAAATTGGACGCACTCCAATACCCCTTTTAAGAGAAGAGATATAGAGAAGGTTCCCATTAAAAAAAATTGTTACCATTGTTAAGGAATGGGTCTCCTATACTGGTAATGCCCATGAAGTGACTGCAAGGGCTGCCAAAAATTTTGAAAAACCCCACTACCCCTTGAAACGACATGGAGGGCTTGATTAAAAAAAAAATCCCATTATTATGGAGCGGGTCTCTTATAGTGTTAATGCACACACAGTGAATGCAAGGGCTGCCAAAAAATTGGACGCACTCCAATACCCCTTTAAAAAGAGAGACATAGAGAAGGTTCCCATTAAAAAAAAATTATTACCATTGTGAAGGAGTGGGTCCCTTATACTGGTAATGCCCATACAATGACTGCAAGGGCTGCCAAAACATTGTACGCTCTCCAATACCCCTTTGAAGAGATGTAGAGGAGGTCATCTTAAAAAAAATGTTACCATTGTTAAGGAGTGGGTCTCCTATACTGGTAATGCCCATGAAGTGACTGCAAGGGCTGCCAAAAATTTTGAAAAACCCCACTACCCCTTTGAATAGACATAGAGGGCTTGATTGAAAAAAAAATATCCCATCATTACGGATCGGGTCTCTTATAGTGTTAATGCACACACAATGAATGCAAGGGCTACCAAGAATTATACGCTCTCCAATAACCCTTTAAAGAGATGTAGAGGCGGTCCTCATTAGCAAAAAATGGTTACCATTGTTAAGGAATGGTTCTCCTTTACTGATAATTCCCATGCAGTGTTTGCAAGGGCTGCCAAAAAATTGGACGGACTCCAATATCCATTTGAAGAGACTAAGAGGATGTCCTCATTAACAAAATTGTTACCATGGTTAAGGAATGGGTCTCTTATTGTGGTAATGCCCACGCAGTGACTTCAAGGGTTGCAAAAAATTGGATGCTCTCCAATACCCCTTTCAAGAGATGTAGAGGAGATCCTCAATAAAAAAATTACCATTGTTAAGAAATGGTTCTCCTATGCTGGTAATTGACATCAATGGCTGCTAAAAGATTGGAAGCACCCTAATATTCCTTTAAAGATCTGTAGAGGAGCTCCTCATTAAAAAAAATTTTATCATTGTTAGAGAATAGGTCTGCTATACTGGTTATGCCCATGCAGTGACTACAAGGGCTGCTAAGTAATTGGACACACTCCAATATCTCTTTGAAGAGACATAGAGGAAGTCCTAATTAATATTTTTTTTACCATTTTAAGGAATGGGTCTCCTATATTTGTAATGCCCATGTAGTGACTGCAAGGTCGGGAAAAAATTAGGACGCACTCCCATACCCCTATGAAGAGACGTAGAGGAGGTCTTCATTAAAAAAATGTTATAATTTTTAAGGAATGGGTCTGCTATACTGTTAATGCCCATGAAGTGACTGCAAGGTCTACCCAACATTTTGAAAATTCCCACTACCCATTTGAAGAGACATTTAAAAAAAAAATGTCCCATTATTAAGGGCCGGGTCTCTTATAGTGGTAATGCGCATGCAGTGACTGCAAGGGCTGCCAAGAATTGGACGCTTTCCAATACCCCTTTTAAGAGATGTAGAGGAGGTCCTCTTAAAAAAAAATGATATCATTGTTAAGGAATGGGTCTGCTATATGGGTAATGCCCATGCAGTGACTGCAAGTGATGACAAGAAATTGGACGTACTCCAATACCATTTTGAAGACACGTAGAGGAGGTCCTTATTAACAAAAATTACCATTGTTAAGGAATGGGTCTCCAATACTGGTAATGCCGATGCAGTGAATGAGAAGGAAAATTGGAACTACTTCAATACCCTTTGAAGAGACATAGAGGAGGTTTCTGCAAGGGCAGCCACAAGATTGTACGCATCCTAATATTCCCTTGAAGAGGCGTAGAGGAGGTCCTCATTAAAAAAAATTGTTACCATTGTTAAGGAATGGGTCTCCTATACTGGTAATGCCCATGCAGTGACTGCAAGGGATGCCCAAAATTAAAAAAAAAACACTACCCCTTTGAGGAGACACAGAGGGCCTGATTTAAAAAAAAAAGTCCCTTTATTAAGGAGTGGGTCTCTTATAGTGGTAATGCCCACACAGTGACTACAAGGGCTGCCAAAAATTGAATGCTCCCCAATACCCCATTGAAGAGATGTAGAGGAGGAGGTCCTCATTAAAAAAAATTGATACTATTGTTAAGGAATGATTCTCTTATGCTGGTAATTCCCATGCAGTGACTGCAAGGGCTGCTAAAAGATTGGAAGCACCCTAATATTTCTTTTGAAGAAATGTAGAGGAGGTCTTCAATAAAAAAATTGTTATCATTGTTAAGGAATGGGTCTGCTATACTGGTAATGCCCATGCAGTTACTGCAAGAGCTCCCAAGAAAGTGGACACACTCCGATACCCCATTGAAGGGACGTAGAAGAGGTTCTCATTAAAAAATTGTTACCATTGTTAAGGAGTGGGTCTCTTATACTGGTAATGCCCATGCAGTGACTGGAAGAGCTGCCAAAAAATGGGATGCACTCCAATACCCCATTGAAGAGAAAAGACGTAGAGATGGTTCTCATTAAAAAAAATTACCATTGCTAAGAAGTGTGTTTCTTATACTCCTAATGCCCATGCAATGACAGCAAGGGCTGCCAAAAAATTGGACGCTTTCCAATACCCATTTGAAGAGACGTAGAGAAGATCCTCATTAAAAAAATTGTTACAATTGTTAAGAAATGAGTCTCGTAAACTGGTACAGCCCATGCAGTGACTGCAAGGGCAGCCAAGAGATTGCATGCACTCTTATACCTCTTTGAAGAGACATAGAGGAGGTCCTCTTTAAAAAATTGTTACCATTGTTAATAAATGGTTCTTCTATGCTGGTAATTCCCATGCAGTGACTGCAAGGGCTGCCACATGATTGTACGCATCCTAATATTCCCTTGAAGAGGCGTAGAGGAGGTCCTCATTAAAAAAATTGTTACCATTGTTAAGGAATGGGTCTCCTATACTGGTAAGTGACTGCAAGGGATGCCCAAAAGTTAAAAAAAAACACTACCCCTTTGAGGAGACATAGAGGGCCTGATTTAAAAAAAAGATGTCCCTTTATTAAGGAGTGGGTCTAATATAGTGGTAATGTCCACGCAGTGACTGCAAGGGCTGCCAAAAATTGAATGCTCCCCAATACCCCGTAGAGGAGTAGAGGAGATCCTCAATAAAAAAATTGTTACCATTGTTAAGAAATGGGTCTCCTATACTGGTAATACCCATGCAGTGACTGTAAGAGCTGCCAAAAAATTGGATGCAATCCAATACCCCTTTGAAGAGACGTAGAGAAGATTCTCATAAAAAAAATTGTTACCATTGTGAATGAGTGGGTCTCCTATACTGGTAATGCCCTTGAAGTGACTGCAAGAGCTGCCAAAAATTTTGAGAAACACCACTACCCCTTTGAAGAGACATAGAGGGCTTGATTGAAAAAAAAAATCCCATTATTACGGAGTGGGCCTCTTATAGTGTTAAGTCACACACAGTGAATGCAAGGGCTGCCAAGAATAAGACGCTCTCCAATAACCCTTTAAAGAGATGTAGAAGAGGTCCTCATTAAAAAAACTTGTTACTATTGTTAAGGAATGGGTCTCCTATACTGGTAATGCCCATGCAGTGATTGCAAGGGCTGCCAAAAAATTGGGCGGACTCCAATATCCCTTTGAAGAGACTTAGAGGAGGTCTTCATTAAAAAAAATTGTTACCATGGTTAAGGAATGGGTCTCTTATAGTGGTAATTCCCAAGCAGTGACTGCAAGGGTTGTAAAAAATTGGATGCTCTCCAAAACCCCTTTGAAGAGATGTAGAAGAAGTGCTGATTAAAAAAATTGTTACCATTGTTAAGAAATGGTTCTCCTATGCTGGTAATTCCCATGCAGTGACTGCAAGGGCTGCCAAAAGATTGGAAGCACCCTAATATTCCTTTGAAGATCTGTAGAGGAGGTTCTCATTAAAAAAAATGTTATTGTTAAGGAATGGGTCTGCTATACTGGTTATGCCCATGCAGTGACTACAAGGGCTGCCAAGTAATTGGACACACTCCAATACCCCTTTGAAGAGACGTAGAGGAGGTCCTAGTTAATATTTTTTTTACCATTTTAAGGAATGGGTCTCCTATATTTGTAATGCCCATGCAGTGACTGCAAGGTCTGGAAAAAATTAGGACGCACTCCTATACCCCTATGAAGAGACGTAGAGGAGGTCCTCATTAAAAAAATGTTACCATTTTTAAGGAATGGGTTTGCTACACTGTTAATGCCCATGAAGTGACTGCAAGGTCTGCCCAACATTTAAAAAAATCCCACGTTTGAAGAGAGATAAAGGGCCTGATTTAAAAAAAAAATGTCCCATTATTAAGAAGCGGGTCTTTTATAGTAGTAATGCCCATGCAGTGACTGCAAGGGCTGCCAAGAATTGGACGCTTTCCAATACCCCTTTCAAGAGATGTAGAGGAGGTCCTCTTTAAAAATTTGATATCATTGTTAAGGAATGGGTCTGCTATACTGGTAATGCCCATGCAGTGGCTACAAGGGCTACCAAGAAATTGGACGTACTATAATACCCTTTTGAAGACACGTAGAGGAGGTTCTTATTAAAAAAAATTACCATTGTTAAAGTATGGATCTCCTATACTGGTAATGCCCATGCAGTGAATGCAAAGGAAAATTGGAATTCCTTCAATACCCTTTGAAGAGACATAGAGGAGGTCCTCATTAAAAAAGTTGCTACCATTGTTAAGGAATGGGTCTCCTATACTGGTAATGCCCATGCAGTGACTGCAAGGGCTGCCGAAAAATTGGACGCACCCTAATATTCCTTTGAATAGACGTAGAGGAGGTCTACATTAAAAAATTTTTTACCATTACTATTGTACCTACACTGGTAATGCCCATGCAGTGACTACAAGGGCTGCCAAAAAATTGGATGCAATCCAATACCCCTTTGAAGAGATGTAGGGGAGGTCTCATTAAAAAAAATTACCATTGTTAAGTAATAGGTCTCGTATACTGGTAATGACCATGCAGTGACTACAAGGGCTGCCAAAAAATTGGACGCACTCCAATACCCCTTTTAAGAGAAGAGATATAGAGAAGGTTCCCATTAAAAAAAATTGTTACCATTGTGAAGGAGTGGGTTTCTTATACTGGTAATGCCCATACAATGAGTTCAAGGGCTGCCAAAACATTAAACGCTCTGCAATACCCCTTTGAAGAGATGTAGAGGAGGTCCTCATTAAAAAAAATTGTTACCGCTCTTAACGAGTGGGTCTCCTATACTGGTAATGCCCATGAAGTGACTACAAGGGCTGCCAAAAGTTTTGAAAAACCCCACTACCCCTTTGAAGAGACATAGAGGGCTTGATTGAAAAAAAAATCCCATTATTACGGAGCGGGTCTCTTATAGTGTTAATGCACACACAGTGAATGCAAGGGCTGCCAAGAATTGGACGCTCTCCAATAACCCTTTGAACAGATGTAGAGGAGGTCCTCAATAACAAAAAATGGTTACCATGGTTAAGGAATGGGTCTCCTATACTGGTAATGCCCATGCACTGATTGCAAGGGCTGCCAAAAAATTGGACGGACTCCAATATCCATTTGAAGAGACTAAGAGGAGGTCCTCATTAACAAAATTGTTATCATGGTTAAGGAATGGGTCTCTTATAGTGGTAATGCCCACACAGTGACTGCAAGGGTTGCAAAAAATTGGATGCTCTCCAATACCCCTTTCAAGAAATGTAGAGGAGATCCTCATTAAAAAAATTACCATTGTTAACAAATGGTTCTCCTATGTTGGTAATTGACTGCAAGGGCTGCTAAAAGATTGGAAGCACCCTAATATTCCTTTAAAGATCTGTAGAGGAGCTCCTCATTAAAAAATTTTTTATCTTTATTAGAGAATAGGTCTGCTATACTGATTATGCCCATGCAGTGACTGCAAGGGCTGCCAAGTAATTGGACACACTTCAATATCCCTTTGAAGAGACATAGAGGAGGTCCTAGTTCATTTTTTTTTTTACCATTTTAAGGAATGGGTCTCCTATATTTGTAATGCCCATGCAGTGACTGCAAGGTCTGGAAAAAATTAGGATGCACTCCGATACCCCTATGAAGAGACGTAGAGGAGGTCTTCATTAAAAAACTGTTACCATTTTTAAGGAATGGGTCTGCTATACTGTTAATGCCCATGAAGTGACTGCAAGGTCTGCCCAACATTTTGAAAAATCCCACTACCCATTTGAAGAGACATTTAAAAAAAAAATGTCCCATTATTAAGGACCGGGTCTCTTATAGTGGTAATGAGCATGCAGTGACTGCAAGGGCTGCCAAGAATTGAAGGCTTTCCAATACCCCTTTCAAGAGATGTAGAGGAGGTCCTAATTAACAAAAATTAACATTGTTAAGGAATGGGTCTCCTATACTGGTAATGTCCATGCAGTGAATGCAAAGGATAATTGGAACTACTTCAATACCCTTTGAAGAGACATAGAGGAGGTCCTCATTAAAAAAGTTGTTACCATTGTTAACGAATGGGTCTTCTATACTGGTAATACCCATGCAGTGAATGCAAGGACTGCCAATAAATTGGACACACGCTAATATTCCTTAGAATAGACGTAGAGGAGTTCTAAATTTAAAAAAATGTTGCCATTACCATTGTACCTTTACTGGTCATGCCCATTCAGTAACTTCAAGGGCTGCTTAAAAGTTGGACGCAGTCCAAATCCCCTTTGAAGAGAAGAGATGTAGAGAAGGTTCTCATTATAATAAAAATTGTTACCATTATGAAGGAGAGGGTTTCTTATACTGGTAATCAAGAAAGAAGGAATTGTGCGGTGTTAGTGAAGCGCAAGAACAACTAGACAGGGGATTAGGTTATAACACACAAACCTTTTAATGTTTAGTACGCTCTCTAATGCCACGACGCGTTTCTATAGCAGAAGCTATCTTCCTCAGGTAGATTAGAGAGCAAATGAAAGAGCAACCATTATATAGTGTAGGTGCACCAATCAAAGGACACTAACAATTATGACAACACAGGAAATACAAAACAGGAAGTAAATAAAAAAAAAAAAAAGGAAGTAAAAAAATGAATATCATATAAATATGAATATAAAAACGACATTAGATCAAAACATTAAAAAAGAGGTTAAAACCTGCCGTGATGTCATTGTGGAACGCCCTCTTTGGTCACATGGTACTGGTCATGTGACCGCTGAAGAAGACAAACTCCCTACAGCAGTTCCTGCTAAGCTGCGGTAATCTTTCAGACTCCCACCTGGAAGTGTTTACCCTTGTTGTGCGGGGCTCCTTTGCACAACAGGACCAGGTGAGTGGTCACAACATCCTCCCCCTTATTTCCCCCGCCAAACCTCAGGCTCTTCACCATTGGCGCTCCAACTGCTTTTGTTTTCCATCTTATACTGGTAATGACCATGCAATGACTGCAAGGCCTGCCAAAACATTGGACGCTCTCCAATACCCATTTGAAGAGACGTAGAGGAGGTCCTCATTAAAAAATTGCTACCATTGTTAAGAAGTTGGTACCCTATACTGGTCATGCCCATGCAGTGACTGCAAGGGCTGCCAAAAAATTGAACGGACTCTAATACCCCTTTGAAGAGACGTAGTGGAGGTCCTCGTTAAAAAAAAATTGTTACCATTGTTAAGGAATGGGTCTCCTATACTGGTAATGCCCATGCAGTGACTGCAAGGGCTGACAAGAAATTGGATGCATTCCAATACCCCTTTGAAGGATGTAGAGGAGGTCCTCATTAAAAAATTTGTTACCATTGTTAAGAAATGGGTCTTCCATACTGGTAATGCCCATGCAATGACTACAAGAGCTGACAAAAATGTTGAAAAACCCCACTACCCCTTTAAAGAGACACGGAGGGCTTGATTTAAAAAAAATATCCCATTATTAAGGAGCGGATCTTTTATAGTCTTAATGCACACACAGTGAATGCAAGGGCAGCCAATAATTAAATGCTCTCCATTAACCCTTTGAAGAGATGTGGTGGAGGTCCTCATGAAATAATTGTTAACGATTGGGTCTCCTTTACTGGCAATGCCCATGTAGTGACTGTAAGGTAAAAATTAGAATCCTCTCCCATACCCATTTGAAGAGACAAAGAGGAGGTCCTTATTAAAAAAAATTGTTACCATTGTTAAGTAATGGGTCTGTTATACTGGTAATGCCCATGCAATGACTGCAAGAGCTGCCAAAAAATTGGATGGACTCCAATATCCCTTTGCAGAGATGTATAAGAGGTCCTCATTAAAAAAATTACCATTGTTAAGGAATAGGTCTCTTATAGTGGAAATGCCCACACAGTGACTGCAAGGGCTGCCAAAAAATTGCACACTCTCCAATACAATACCCCTTTAAAGAGACATAGAGGAAGTCCTCATTAAAAAAAATTGTTACCATTGTTAAGGAATGGTTTTCCAATACTGGTAATGCCCATGAAGTGACTGCAAGGTCTGCACAATGTAATGCACATGCCCGGGCTGAGTGGCGTATGCGTGTGTATGCAGTGATTCCACTGGACCGTCCTGGAGAGTAAATACCTGGAGGGGCATAACTAAGTATCCACCCGATCCAACTACAGTCGCACGATGGCATACAATGCCAGTGCACCAAGGAGGAACCGAGCAGAGGGACAAGGTGCTACTCCAGGACAGACCCCGGACACAGCTGTTGACCCACACAGGGGAATACAGGAACAGGCAGGTTAGGCTGGCACACAGACTGCTGGGTATAGGCAGACACGGCTGGTATGCAGACTGGCGGATGCTGGCAAGCACGACTGGTATGCAGGCAGGGAGGTACTGGCAGGTTCGACAGGTTGGAGCACCTAGAGGATAGGACCCAGTACAGACTGGGACTCAGGAACAGAACTGCAGATGCGGTGGACAAACAGCAGAGTGAGCCTGGAGCGGTGAGCAAGAGAGGAGCAGGACGAGACTGCCGAAGCAGCGAGCAAAGGGTCAGAGCAGAGCGAGACTGCCGGTGCAGCGAGCAAAGGATCAGAGCAGAGCGAGACTGCCAAAGCAGCGAGCAAAGGGTCAGAGCAGAGCGAGACTGCCAGAGCAGCGAGCAAAGGGTCAGAGCAGAGCGAGACTGCCGGAGCAGCGAGCAAAGGGTCAGAGCAGAGCGAGACTGCCGGAGCAGCGAGCAAAGGGTGAGAGCAGAGCGAGACTGCCGGAGCAGCGAGCAAAGGGTCAGAGCAGAGCGAGACTGCCAGAGCAGCGAGCAAAGGGTCAGAGCAGAGCGAGACTGCCGGAGCAGCGAGCAAAGGGTCAGAGCAGAGCAAGAACCGCCGGAGCGGTGAGCAAGGCAGAGCAGAGGGGACAGGCCTCTGTTCACATGGAACAGACAGGAAGGGAAAGGCAGAACCAGGTACACACAGCATACTTGCAATGAAGTAGTGAGTGGACTCTAAACTCACAAACGGGAGTACAGGGACAACAAGTAGGAGTTAGGTACGGGATCAGATTCTGCAGGAAAAGGGAAGGTACGGACAAGGAGAAAAACAGGTAACAGGCTAGGAGAGTATTCCGACAAGAACAGGCAAGATACAGGAACGGGTCTAGGTATGCGGCCCCTTGAAGGCGGAAAGAACAGGCTAGGAGCGTGTTCACACAGGCCTGCAAATACAGCCTCCAGGATAGGCAGAAGACAACAGGCTAGAAGATAGTTCAGACAGGACACAGTTCAGACACGGGAACTGATACCGCAAGGCAGGAAGCATAGACAGGACCTGGCACATCAGTGACCGGAAGCCAACTGACAGAACACAATGCTCAGGCATGGATTCCAGGGAGGAGCTGGGTAAAATTCCAGGTGACAGACAGCAATAGGCTGAGGACGCACAAGGGGTGTGCCTGCAGCAGCTACAAGAAGCAGGAAGTGATCGGGCGCTGCCCTTAAGCAGCAGAAACAGAGGCAAGCAGACAGCATGGAGGGAAGCCAGGCTAGCAGACAGGACTGGAGATCAAGTGCGCGCTCTTGCAAAGTGGGAGATGGACCACTATGCAAGGACGCCGCCAGGTATGTTACACCCAACAGTTTTAAAAATCCCACTTCCCGTTTGAAGAGACATAGAGGGCCTGATATATAAAAAAAAGTCCCATCATTAAGGAGCATGTCTCTTATAGTGGTAATGCCCATGCAGTGAGTGCAAGGGCTGCAAAAGATTGGATGCTCTCCAATACCCCTTTCAAGAGATGTAGAGGAGGTCCTCATTTCCTCATTAAACAAATTAATATTATTGTTAAGGAATGGGTCTGCTATACTGGTAATGCCCATGCTGTGACTACAAGGGCTGTCAAGAAATTGGACACTCTCCAATACCCCTCTGAAGAGACGTAGAGGAAGTCCTCATTAAAAAAATGTTACCATTGTTAAGGAATGGGTCTCCTATACTGGTAATGCCCATGCAGTGACTGCAAGGGTAGCCAAGAAATTGCATGCACTCCAATAACCCTTTGAAGAGAGGTAGAGGAGGTCCTCATTAAAAAAAATTGTTACCATTGTTAAGATATGGGTCTCCCATATTGGTAATGCCCATACAATGACTGCATAGTCTGGCAAAAATTAGGATGCACTCTCATATCCCTTTGAAGAAACATAGAGGAGGTCCTCATTAATAAAAAATTGCCATTGTTAAGGAATGGGTCTGCTATACTACTAATGCCCATGAAGTGACTGCAAGGGCTGCCAAAAATTTTGAAAAATCCCACTACCCCTTTGAAGAGACATAGGGGGCCTGATTTAAAAAAAAAATATCCCATTATTAAGGAGCGGGTCTTTTAGTGGTAATGCACACGCAGTGAAAGCAAGGGCTGCCAAGAATTGGACGCTCTCCAATAACCCTTTGAAGAGATGTAAAGGAGGTCCTCATTAAAAAAATTGTTACCATTGTTAAGGAATGGGTCTCCTATACTGGTTATGCCCATGCAGTGACTGCAAGGGCTGCCAAAAATTAGGATGCACTCCAATACCCCTTTGAAGAGACGTAGAGGAGGTCCTTATTAAAAAATTTTTTACCATGGTAAAGGAATGGGTCTCCTATACTGGTAATGCCCATTCAGTGAATGCAAAGGAAAATTGGAATTACTTCAATACCCTTTGAAGAGACATAGAGGAGGTCCTCATTAAAAAAAATTACCATTGTTAAGGAGTTGGTCTCCTATACTAGTAATGCCCATGCAGTGACTACGAGGGCTGCCAAAAAATTGGACGCACTCCAATATCCCTTTTAAGAGAAGAGACATAGAGAGCTTGATTAAAAAATAATATCCCATTATTACAGAGCGAGTCTCTTATAGTGTTAATGCACACACAGTGAATGTAATGGCTGCCAAGAATTAGACGCTCTTCAATAACTCTTACAAGAGATATAGAGGAGGTCCTCAGTGAAAAAATTGTTACCATTGTTAAGAAATGGTTCTCCTATGCTGGTAATTCCCATGCAGTGACTGCAAGGGCTGCCAAAAGATTGGAAGCACCCTAATATACCTTTGAAGATCTGTACAGGAGGTCCTCATTAAAAAAAATGTTACCATTGTTAAGGAATGGGTCTGCTATACTGGTTATGCCCATGCAGTGACAACAAGGGCTGCCAAGTAATTGGACACACTCCAATACCCCTTTGAAGAGACATAGAGGAGGTCCTCATTAACATTTTTTTACCATTGTAAGGAATTGGTCTCCTATATTTGTAATGCCCATGGTCTGGAAAAAATTAGGACCCACTCCCATACCCCTATGAAGATACGTAGAGGAGGTCCTCATTAAATAATTGTTACCTTTTTTAAGAAATGGGTCTCCTATACAGTTAATGCCCATGAAGTGACTGCAAGGTCTGCCCAACATTTTGAAAAATCCCACTACCCATTTGAAAAGATATAGAGGGCCTGATTTAAAAAAAAAAATGTTCCATTATTAAGAAGCGGGTCTCTCATAGTGGTAATGCCCATGCAGTGACTGCAAGGGTTGCCAAGATATTGGACGCACTCCAATACCTCTTTGAAGAGACGTAGAGGAGATCCTCATTAAAAAAATTGTTACCATCATTAAAGAATGGGTCTCTTATAGTGGTAATGCCCATGCAATGACTGCAATGGCTGCCAAAATATTGGACGCTCTCCAATACTGCTTTGAAGAGACGTAGAGGAGGTCCTCATTAAAAAAATTATTACCTTTCTTAAGGAATGGGCCACCTATTCTGGTAATTACCATGCAATGACTGGAAAGGCTGCCACAAAATTGGACCGACTCCTGTACATCTTTGAAGAGACGTAGAGGAGGTCCTCATTAAAAAAAATTGTTACCATTGTTAAGGAATGGATCGCCTATAGTGGTAATGCCAATGCAGTGAATGCAAGGGCTTCCAAAAAATTGGTTGCACTCCAATACCCCCTTAAAGAGACGTATAGGGGGTTTTCATTACAAAAATTGTTACTCTTGCTAAGGAATGAGTCTCTTATACTGGTAATGCCCATACAATGACTGCAAAGGCTGCTAAAAAATTAGACGGACTCCAATACCCCTTTGAAAAGACGTAGAGGAGGTCTTCATGAAAAAAAAATTATACCATTTTAAGTAATGGGTCTCCTATACTGGTAATGCCAATGCAGTGACTGCAAGGACTGCCATAAAAATTAAACCTACACCAATGCCTCTTTGAAGACACGTAGAGGAGGTCCTCATTAAAAAAAATGTTGCCATTTTTAAGGAATGGGTCTCCTTTACCAATTATTCCAATGCAGTGACTGCAAGGACCACCAAAAAATGGACGCACACTAATACCCCTTTGAAAAGACATAGAGGATGTCCTCATTAAAAAAAATTGTTACCATAGTTGAGGATTTGGTCTCCTATAGTGGCAATGCTCATGCAGTGACTGCAAGAGCTGTAAAAAAATTGGACGCTCTATAATACACCTTCGAAGTGACGTAGACGAGGTCCTCATTAAAAAAATTGTTACCATTGTTAACCAATGGGTCTCCTATACTGGTAATGCCCATTTAATGACTGCAAGGGCTGGAAAAAAATTGGACCGACTCCTATACATCTTTGGAGAGACGTAGAGGAAGTCCTATATAAAAAAATATTGTCACCATTGGTAAGGAATGCGTCTCCTACACTGGTAAAGCCCATGTAGTGTGTGCAATGGCTTCCAAAAAATTGGAAGCACTTCAATACCCCTTTGAAGAGACGTAGAGGAGGTTCTCATTAAAAAATTGTTACCATTGTTAAGGTTTGAGTCTCCTTAACTGATAATGCCCATGGAGTGACTGCAAGGGCTACCAAAAAAGTGGACCTACTCGAATACCTCTTTAAAGAGACGTAGAGGGGGTCCTCATTAACAAAAGTTGTTACCATTGTTAAGTAATGGGTCTTCTATACTGGTAATCCCCATGCAGTGACTGCAAGGGCTGCCTAAAAAATGGACGCACCCTAATATTCCTTTAAAGAGACATAGAGGAGGTCCTAATTTAAAAGATTACCATTTGTTAAGAAATGGGTTTCCTATAATGGTAATGCCCATGCAGTGACTGCAAGGGCTGCCAAAAAATTGGACGCACTTCAATAACCCTTTGAAGAGACGTAGAAGAGATTATCATTTAAAAATTGCTACCATTGTTAATGAATGGATCTCCTATAGTGGTAATGCCCATGCAGCGACTGCAAGTGCTGCCAAAAAATTGGTTACACTCCAATTCCCCTTTCAAGAGACGTATAGGAGGTTCTTGTTAAAAAATAGTTACTATTGTTAACCCCTTTACAACCAAAGGTGATTTTCACTTTAATGACCAGGCCAATTTTTGCATTTCTGACCACTGTCACTTTGAGGAAATTACTCTGGAATTGTTTTTTCGTGACATATTGTACTTCATGATTGTGGTAAAATTTCTTTGATATCATTTGCGTTTATTTGAGAAAAAAAATGGAAATTTGGAGAAAATGTAGCAATTTTTATGCCCTTAAATCAGAGAAATGTCACACAAAATAGTTAATAAATAACATTTCCCACATGTCTACTTTACATTGGCACAATTTTGGAACCAAAATTTTTTTTCATTAGGGAGCTATAAGGGTTAAAAGTTGACCAGCAATTTCTCATATTTCCAACAAAATTTACAAAACTATTTTTTTAGTCAGCACATCACATTTGAAGTCACTTAATGACAGAAAATACCCCAAAGTGACACCATTCTAAAAACTGCATCCATCAAGATGCTCAAAGCCACACTCAAGAACTTTATTAACCCTTCAGGTGCTTCACAGGAATTTTTGGAATGTGGAAGTAAAAAATGAACATTTATTTTTATCCACAAAAATGCTCTAGCCCCAATTTTTTTTATTTTTACAGGGGTAAGAGGAGAAAATGGACCCCAAAAACTTTTGTGCAATTTCTCCTGAGTACGCCAATACCCCATATGTGGGGAAAATACAGTGTTTGGGCGCCCAGCAGAGTTCAGAAGGGAAGGAGCGCTGTGTGACTTTTTGAACGCAAAATTGGCTGGAATCGAGAGCGGACGCCATGTCGCTTTTGGAGAGCCCCTGATGTGCCTAAATAGTAGAAACCCCCTACAAGTGACCCCATTTTGGAAACTACACCCTTCAAGGATTTTATCAAGCGGTATAGTGAACATTTTGAACCCAGAGGTATGACACAGAATTTCGTGCATGGCAGGCAATCCCCTGCAAGGTTATTTTGGCCGGGAAGCATATGGGGCAGAGACTCGAGCATGTCACTTGAGCACTCGCGATACTCCGTGCATACCCGAGCACCCGATGCAAACTCAAGTAGCGAGCACTTGCGCTCAACACTAGTCGCCATATCGTCATCTATTTTTTTTACTTTTGAAAAAAATTCCAACCCTAGCTCTATCCCAACCCTAGCTTAACCCCAACCCAACCCTAACCCTAGCCCAACCCTAGCCCTAGCCCAATCCTAACCCTAGCCCAAACCTAACCCTAACCCTAACCCTAGCCCAACCCTAACCCTAGCCCCAACCCTAACCCTAGCCCCAACCCTAACCCTAGCAGAACCCTAACCCAACCCTAACCCAAAACCCAACCCTAACCCCAGCCCTAACCCCAGCCCTAACCCCAGCCCTAACCCCAGCCCTAACCTTAGCCCTAACCCTAGCCCTAACCCCAACTCTAACCCTAACCCTAGCCCTAACCCCAACCCTAACCCTAGCCCTAACCCCAACCCTAACCCCAACCCCAGCCCCAACCCCAACCCTAGCCCCAACCCCAACCCTAACCCTAGCCCTAACACCAACCCTAACCCTAGCCCTAACCCCAACCCCCACCCTAACCCTAGCCCAACCCTAACCCTAGACAAACCCCAATCCTAGCCCAACCCCAACCCTAGCCCAACCCTAACCCTAGCCCAACCCCAACCCTAACCCCAACCCTAGCCCAACACGAACCCCAACCCTAGCCCAACCCTAACCCTAGCCCAATCCTAACCCTAGCCCAACCCTAACCCCAACCCTAGCCCAACCCTAACCCCAAACCTTGCCCAACCCTCACCTTAACACTAGCCCAACCCTCACCTTAACACTAGCCCAACCCTAAGCCTAGCCCAACCCTAGTCCAACACTAACTCTAGCCCTAACCATAGTACAACCGAAAACCCTAACCCGAGAGTTTATTTTTTATGCGATTCCTCGTGCGTTATAAGTGATTAGATGACTTTATTCTTCAGGTCAGTGCGATTACAGTGATACCAGAATCATATAGAGTTTTTATGATTGATAGCTGTCACACACTAAAAGACGCATTTTTTTGTAAAGTCTAGTTTTTGCATCGCCATATTTTGAGAGCTATAATTTTTCCATATATTGGTCAACAGAGTCATGTGATGGCTTGTTTTTTGCAGGATGAGTTGACATTTTTATTGGTGCCATTTTCAGGCACGTGACCTTTCTATTCCGATTTTTGGGAGGCAGAATAAACAAAAACCAACAATTCAGGAATTATTTTTTTTTTATGCTTTTCCGCTTGTGGTAAAATTGATAAGGTAGCTTTATTCATCGGGTCAGCATGTTTACAGTGGTACCACATTTATATTGTTTTTCTATGTTTTGGCGCTTTTTACACAATAAAAGCTATTTTATGGAAAAACTTATTTTTTTGCATCGCTTTATTTTGAGAGTTATAACTTTTATTTTTCGGCTGATGGAGCTGTATAGCGGCTTGTTTTTTGCTGAACAAGATGACGTTTTCAGCGGTACCATTTTCATTTATATTCATCTTTTTGATCGCGTGTTACTCCATTTTTTACTGTGTTCACTGAAGGGGCTAACTAGTGGGACAGTTTTATAGGTCAGGTCGTTCTGGACGTGTCGATATCAAATGTGTACTTTTATTGTTTGTTTTTTTTTCATATTAATATTTATTAATGGGTTCATTATATTTTTATTTTTGGTGGATTATTTTTTTTATTCTTTTAAAATATTTTTACAATTTTTTTTTCTCTTTCTGACACTTTTTTTGACTTTTATTCATTGTCCCACTATGGGACTTTCACTTTTTTTATTCTGATCGCCTGTATAGCATAGGGATGGAGCACCATGCCTGTGCTATACAGGCTGTCAGCGCTGCAGACGCAGCAGATACTTTGGTCATGCACTGCACATGACCAAAATATCTTCCTGCTGTTTGGTGACCCGAATGTTGTCATGACGACAAGTAGACGGCTGATGCCAATTTTTTATTTCCCAGAATAATAACAAACACACACCAGGCCTAAAATAATATTTTTGAGGCTTAGAAGTGACAACGAGAAGGCTGATGTGATGTATTGATTTGCAAAAGTCCTATAAAACACACACGAGGCCTGAAAAAGCTTTTCTTTGGCCAAGAAAAGGCAACAAGAAGGCTCATGCGATATATTGATTTGCAAAACTACTAGAAAACAGACACCAGTTTGTAAAAATTATTTTTGGGGCCTACTAATAGCAATGAAATGACACACGGAACCTGTTGTCACTCAAGGTGAGGGATAGTGCGCAACAATGGGAAGAGGGGAGGAAGCCCAAACACTAGGGAAAGGAGGAGTGGAGATCCCTAGGCAAATCTGACAGCACACTGGCTCCCCTAATGTCCCTAAATAGGTTCCGCACCTATTGCCAAGCAGGAAACCTATTCCCTGACTGCCCCTAGCGATAGGCCCTAGATAGGGGGGGACGGGGTCAGCACTATTCAGCCCCAACAGCAACTAAAGACAAACAGGTAAACAGATGAGGGAAACACTTAGCTTGAGAAGTCACCAGAGAGATCACGCCAACTATCCTTCAAGGGAACTCTAAGAAGACCCTAGCCGACAACTAGTACTTCAAGCCTGGACAAAGGAAAATAGAGCTATCACTGGCGACTCTCTGGAGAGACTGAAGGTATTTAAACATCCTGCAAGGGTGTGTCAATTAACAGCAGAAGGTAGAGGTCACTGCTAGGTCCTAGAGGGAGAAGGATATCACTACACTACAGAGATGAAAAGACCAAGAAGGTCCCTGCAGAGCCAAGTGCAATGACCTTCTACAGTTGGATCCAGAACAACTGTCTGTCTCCCCTGACACACCCGTGACAGTATCACCCTTCTACCAGTGGCCTCTGGACACTCAGGACCAGGTTTCTCAGGATGAGAGGCATGGAAGAAATGAACCAGCTTGGGGCATTCACCTCTGATGCTGAAACACACATCTTTTCCTCTAGACTATAACCCTTCCAGTGCACCAAATACTGTAGGGAACGACGTTGAAGACTGGAAACAACAATCCTCGAAATTTGGAACTCTAAATTGCCATCAGCCATGATTGGGGGCCGTGTCAGGGGAGAGGACTTAAAAGGTTCTACATATTTCTTGAGCAGAGACTTGTGGAGCTCATTGTGGATTTTAAAACCTTGAGGGTTAACTCAAGACAAAAAGCTGCAGGGTTAATGACATTGGTTATTTTATAGGGGGCAATAAGCCTAGGTCCCAGCTCCCAGGAAAGAATTTTCAACTTGATATTCCTGGTAGACAACCACACAAAATCATTCACACTCAGGTCCGGACCTAGCGAGCGTTTCCTGTCGGCAATACGTTTGTACCTGACTCCCATGATCTTCAAATTACTCTGAACCCCCCGCCACACAGAAAAGAGTGACAAAGTAAAAAGTTTCTCCTCAGGAACTCCTGAAGCCCCTCTCCCATTAAAAGTAGCAAACTGTGGATGGAAACCGTATGCACCAAAGAACGGTGACCTGCCAGTAGATTCTTGGTGATTATTAATAGCAAACTCGGCCAATGGTAAGTACGATGCCCAATCCTCCTTGATTTTCAAGACAAAACATCTGAGCTAAGTCTCTAAATTCTGATTAATACGCTCAGTCTGTCCATTTGATTGAGGATGGAAGGCAGAGGAAAAGGACAGCTGCACCCCCAGTCGAGTACAGAAAGCTTTCCAGAACTTAGAAACAAACTGGGTCCCCGATCTGACACCACATTGGAGGGAACCCCATGAAGCTTCTCGATCTCATTAATAAAAACCTGAGCAAGAGTCTTGGCATCCAGAAGTGCCTGTAATGCAATGAAATGAACCATTTTACTGAACCTATCTACAACCACCAGAACCACAGTCTTGCCTGCAGATATCGGTAGGTCAGTAATAAGATCCATGGACAGGTGTGTCCATGACCTGCTAGGAATAGGCAGTGGAAGAAGAGGACCAGACGGATGGGTATGCGATACTTTAGAACGCGTGCAAATACTGCAAGCAGACACCTGTTCAACCACATCCCAATGCAACACCAGCCACAAAAAATGAGAAAGGAGGTCCGCGGTTGCCTTACCTCCTGGATGACTCGCAAGCACTAAGTTATGATGTTCCCTCATTACTTTACAGTGCAAATTAGATGGTACAAATAACCTCCTCGAAGGGTAGGAGTAAGGGGCGTCCCCCTGAGCCTCCAACTCCTCACCTTCCAGTTCAGGGCACAACGCCGAAATGATTACCCCCTTCTGCAAAATAAGGGTAGGGTTCTCATCGTCACCACCAGGGAAGCTACAGGACAAAGCTTCAGCCTTGATGTTTTTAATCCCTGGATGGAAAGTGACAACAAAATTTAACCTAGTAAAAACAGGGACCACCTAGCTTGCCTAGGTTTGAGATGTTTAGCAAATTGAAGGTATGACAGGTTCTTATGGGCCGTGATAACAGTAATAGGATGAACTTCCCCCTCCAACCAATGTTGCCATTCTTCGAACGCCAACTTAAATCTCCAAAAGCTCTCTATTACCCATGTCATAATTTCTCTCAGCCGAAGATAATTTTTTGGGAAAGAAAGCGCATGGAAGCCTTTTACCAGCCCCAACCCCCACCTCTGATGCATCAGCTTCTACGATAAAAGATTGAGAAACATCGGGTTGACTGAGTACAGTCATGGCCAAAAGTATTGAGAATGAGACAAATAGTAATTTTTCCAAAGTTTACTGCTTCATTTTTTGTAATGGCAATTTGCATATACTCCTGAATGTCAAAGAGTGATCAGCTTAACAGCAATTACTGTACTTGCAAAGTCAATATTTGCCCAGAAAATGAACTTTAACCCCCAAAACACATTTCAACATCATTGCAGTCCTGCCTAAAAGGAGCAGCTAACATCGTTTTAGTGATTGATCCATTAACACAGGTGTGGGTGTTGATGAAGACAGGGCTGGCGATCAATCAGTCATGATTAAGTAAGAATGACATCACTGGACACTTTAAAAGGAGGCTGGTTCTTGGTATCATTGTTTCTCTTCAGTTAACCATGGTTATCTCTAAAGAAACCCGTGCAGCTATCATTGCACTGCACAAAAATGGCCTAACAGGGAAGAGTATCGCAGCTGCAAAGATTGCACCTCAGTCAACAATCTATCGCATCATCAAGGACTTCAAGGAGAGAGCTTCCATTGTTGTCAAAAAGGCTCCAGGGCGCCCAAGAAAGACCAGCAAGCGCCAGGACCGTATCTTAAAACTCTTTCAGCTGCGGGATCGGACTACCAGCAGTGCCGAGCTTGCTCAGGAATGGCAGCAGGCTGGTGTGAGTGCTTCTGCATGCATTGTGAGGCGGAGACTCTTTGAGCAAGGGCTGGTTTCAAGGAGGGCAGCAAAGAAGCCACTTCTCTCCAGAAAAAACATCAGGGACCGACTGATATTCTGCAAAAGGTACAGGGAGTGGACTGCTGAGGACTGGGGCAAAGTCATTTTCTCTGATGAATCCCCTTTTCGATTGTTTGGGACATCTGGAAAACAGCTTATTCGGAGAAGAAGAGGTGAGCGCTACCACCAGTCTTGTCTCATGCAAACTGTAAAGCATCCTGAAACCATTCATGTGTGGGGTTGCTTCTCAGCCAAGGGAATCGGCTCACTCACAGTCTCGCCTAAAAACACAACCATGAATAAAGAATGGTACCAGAATGTCCTCCAAGAGCAACTTCTCCCAACCGTCCAAGAGCAGTTTGGCGCCCAACAATGCCTTTTCCAGCATGATGGAGCACCTTGCCATAAAGCAAAGGTGATAACTAAATGGCTCATGGAACAAAACATAGAGATTTTGGTTCCATGGCCTGGAAACTCCCCAGATCTTAATCCCATTGAGAACTTGTGGTCAATCATCAAGAGATGGGTGGACAAACAAAAACCAACAAATTCTGGCAAAATGCAAGCATTGATTATGCAAGAATGGACTGCTATCAGTCAGGATTTGGTCCTAAAGTTGATTGAGAGCATGCCAGGGAGAATTACAGAGGTCTTGAAGAAGAAGGGGCAACACTGCAAATATTGACTTGCTGCATTAACTCATTCTGTCAATATAACCTATTGGTACTCATAATATGATTGCAATTATATTTCTGTATGTGATATAAATATCAAACAAACACTAATAAAAACCAGAGGCCAGCAGATCATGTGAAAATATAATTTTGTTGTCATTCTCAAAACTTTTGGCCATGACTGTATAAGTGCTGTGACAAATCAACTCTTAAGGGAGGAAAAAGAGCGCTGGGCGGCATTCGACCATTTAGACAAATCAGACCCCTTCCTTGTCTTGTCAGTAAGGGGTTTCAAAATTACCGAATAATTTTGAATACATTTCCGGTAAAAATTAGTAAAACCTAGAAAGTTCTGTAATGCCTTCAGGTTCTCGGGACAGTCCCAATCAAGTACAGCACGTTCCTTCTCGGGATCCATCCGAAAACATAAAGATGACAACAGGTACCCCAAAAAGTGCACCTCCTGGACTGTGAAAGCACATTTCTCTAGTTTGACATATAGTTTATCCCTTAATATCTGAAGCACCTGTTTAACATGCCCCCGATGTGTCTCAAATCCGTTGAATAAACCAAAATATCATCCAGATAGACCACCACAAACCAACCCACCAAATTATGAAAAATATCATTAATGAAATGCTGGAACACCGCAGGTGCATGGGTCAGACCGAAAGGCATAACCAGACTCTCAAAATGTCCCTCAGGGTTATTAAAAACTGTTTTCCATTTGTCCTCTTCTCTGATTCTAACCAGGTTGTAGGCCCCACTTAAATCCAACTTGGAGAACACTTTACCTCCCACAACCTGGTTGAATAAATCTGGAATCAGAGGAAGAGGGTTTGGATCTCAGATGGTAATTTGATTCAATTCCCGGAAATCTAAACAAGGATGGCGACTGCCATCTTTCTTCTTCACAAAGAAGAACCCTGACACTATGGGCGAAGATGAGGGTCTGATATGTCCCCTTTCCAGACTCTCAGAAACAAAATCCTTCATTGATTGTCTCTCAGGGCCAGAAAGATTGTGCAGTATTGACTTGGGTAGTTTAGCTTCAGGGGTCAGGTAATAGTAAACAGTGATATGCACAATGAGGAGGCAAATCCTAACACCCTTTCTCAGAAAATATGTCCTCAAAACCAGACAAAAATGCAGGTAAGGTCCCGTAGAGAATGTAGAAGGGGACATTTTTAATCAATTCTCATGGCAGTTATCTCCCCACTCAACAATCTCTCTGGATTGCTAATCCACTATCGGATTATGTTTCACCAACCAGGGTAAGCCCAGTACAATTGGAGTGGGAAGGCCCTCCAGAATATAACAGGAAATTATCTCAGAATGAAAAGACCCCACCTTCATTCTTATATTATGTACAAACTGAGTTAAAGCTTTCTGTGCAAGTGGTGCTGAGTCGATGGTATAAAAAGGAATGGGCTTAGCTAAAGTACAGCAATCAAGCCCATGAGTTCTCTAAAACTCAGCATCAACCATGCTGACTACAGCTCCACTGTCTACAAACACATAAATCTACTCAGTCCTGCTCTCTAGCACCACCTCTGCCATCAGGACAAACTGAGAACTGCAGGTTGAAGACAAACATACCCCTTGATCATCCAACTTCAGACTCGCAAAGGTTATTCAAGCCTCTTTTTGTTTAGGAATCAAGGGACAAGCCCTAATAAAATGTCCCTTCTTCCCACAAAAAAACACACAGACTTTTTCTTGCGGATGTCAGGGGAGACATACAGTGCTGGCCAAAAGTATTGGCACCCTTGCAATTCTGTCAGATAATGCTCAGTTTCTTCCTGAAAATGATTGAAATCACAAATTCTTTGGTATTATTCCCTTCATTTAATTTGCTTGCAAGGAAAAAACACAAAAGAGAATGAAGCAAAAATCAAATCATTGATCATTTCACACAAAACTCCAAAAAAGGGCCAGACAAAAGTATTGGCACCCTCAGCCTAATGCTTAGTTGCACAACCTTTAGCCAAAATAACTGCGAACAACCACTTCCGGTAACCATCAATGAGTTTCTTACAATGCTCTGCTGGAATTGTAGACCATTCTTCTTTGGCAAACTGCTCCAGGTCCCTGATATTTGAAGGGTGCCTTCTCCAAACTGCCATTTTGAGATCTCTCCACAGGCGTTCTATGGGATTCAGGTCTGGACTCATTGCTGGCCACCTTAGAAGTCTCCAGTGCTTTCTCTCAAACCATTTTATAGTGCTTTTGGAAGTGTGTTTTGGGTCATTGTCCTGCTGGAAGACCCATGACCTCTGAGGGAGACCCAGCTTTCTCACACTGGGCCCTACATTATGCTGCAAAATTTGTTGGTAGTCTTCAGACTTCATAATGCCATGCACACGGTCAAGCAGTCCAGTTCCAGAGGCAGCAAAGCAACCCCAAAACATCAGGGAACCTCTGCCATGTTTGACTGTAGGGACCACGTTCTTTTCTTTGAATGCCTCTTTTTTTTCCTGTACACTCTATGTTGATGCTTTTTCCCAAAAAGCTCTACTTTTGTCTCATCTGACCAGAGAACATTCTTCCAAAACGTTTTAGGCTTTCTCAGGTAAGTTTTGGCAAACTCCAGCCTGGCTTTTTTATGTCTCGGGGTAAGAAGTGGGGTCTTCCTGGGTATCCTACCATACAGTCCCTTTTCATTCAGACGCCGAAGGATAGTACGGGTTGACACTGTTGTACCCTCGGACTGCAGGGCAGCTTGAACTTGTTTGGATGTTAGTCGAGGTTTTTTATCCATCATCCGCACAATCTTGCGTTGAAATCTCTCGTCAATTTTTCTTTTCCGTCCACATCTAGGGAGGTTAGCCACAGTGCCATGGGCTTTAAACTTCTTGATGACACTGTGCACGGAAGACACAGGAACATTCCGGTCTTTGGAGATGGACTTGTAGCCTTGAGATTGCTCATACTTCCTCACAATTTGGTTTCTCAAGTCCTCAGACAGTTCTTTGGTCTTCTTTCTTTTCTCCATGCTTAATGTGGTAGACACAAGGACACAGGACAGACGTTGAGTCAACTTTAATCCATGTTAACTGGCTGCAAGTGTGATTTAGTTATTGCCAACACCTGTTAGGTGCCACAGGTAAGTTACAGGTGCTGTTAATTACACGAATTAGAGAAGCATCACATGATTTTTCAAACGGTGCCAATACTTTTGTCCACCCCTTTTTTTAGGTTTGGTGTGGAATTATATCCAATTTGGCTTTAGGACAATTCTTTTTGTGTTTTTTCCATTGAAGACAAATTAAATGAAGAGAATTATACCAAAGAATTTGTGATTGCAATCATTTTCAGGAAGAAACTGAGTATTATCTGACAGAATTGAAGGGGTGCCAATACTTTTGGCCAGCACTGTAAGATGCAGAAGCACCCCCTAAAAGCTTGCATTCCTCTAACTCCACAAGTTACCCCCAGACTGCCCCCCGGCTAAAGGGCATTGCCCCAGAAATAGGGCTCAGTAGAAGGTGGTCTTACCCACCTATCCGGCAGGCATCTATCAATACGTATAGTCAACGACATGGCAGCCTCCAAGGACTCCGGGGTTTTGTACATCTTTCAACCTTTCTGTAAGGCCCTGACAAAATTGGCTTCTTAGAGCCGGGTCATTCCATTTGGTATCGGTTGCCCACCTGGGGAATTCAGAGCTGTAAGTCTCTACTGACCAATTCCCCGGCTGAAGGCGATGCAGCCTGGATTCAGCAAAGGAAATTCAGTCAGGATAATCATAGATGAGAGCTAAAACCCCCCAAAAAACCTTATACTGACTGGAGACAAAAAGAACCCTGTGGCAAAGAAAAAGCCCAGGATTGAGGGTCTCCTTGTAACAGTGAGATCACAATCCCCACTTGCTGCTCCTCATCTCCAGAGGAGTAAGGAAAAAGTTAGAAATACAATTTACAAGCTTCCTTGAATGCAAAAATCTTGTCCCTACTTCCTGAAAACCTGTCCAGGAAGGCAACTTTGGGTTCAAGCTGAAAGAGACCTAGTCGCAGAGTCCCCAACAATAGCAGTCTGCTGCCGTTGCTGCTGAACCTCAGATCGATGGTCAATCACCCATAGTGAAAACCTCTGCAGCTGCTCTGCCAGCACAGAAACAGGATCCGTGAACCAGGGGAGAGGGAAAAAAAAACGCACAAAAATAAATCACATGTCAGTTTTTATTTTATTTTTTTATACATGTGTACGACCGGTGATATTGTCACGCAAGGTGAGGAAAAGACTAAGTGTACAACAATGGGAAGATGGGGGGGGGGGCCCAAACACTAGCAAAAGGGGGAGTGGAGACTCCTAGGCAGATCTGACAACACCCTGGCTCCCCTAACGTCCCTAAATAGGTTTCTCACCTATCACCGAGCAGGAAATCTAATCCCTGACTGCCCCTAGCGATAGGCCCTAAATAGAGAGGGAACGGGGTGATCACTAGTCGGCCCCCACTGCAACTAAAGACAAACAGGTAAAGAGGCACTTTCCCCAGTGCTTCTGCCTCCTCTACCTCCTCTAGGGCCTCTACCTGCGCTATCAACCTCTGCCTTAAAGAGACACATGTTCCAACAGTGCAGAGAGAATCCCCCTCACCTCTGTTCTGCACAGCCAGGGCTCACTGCAATCAGGCAATGTTAAAATTAATATGACTTGGAGATTGTACTCATACAGCTGATGAGTTGTGGACAGCTCAACAGGTCGAGTTTGAGCAATGGCTGTTTCAACTGAACCTGGAGCAAGGGAAGGCTGTGTGCGATAACGGTGCAAACCTGGTGGCAGCCCTCAGCCGGGGCAACCTCAGACACGTGCCTTCCATGGCTTGCATCATTGAACTGATGGTACAGCAATTTCTCTACCACTATCGAGGGCTGGATGCACTGCTGCAGAAACCCGGGTCTCTGTGTGCTCCCTTAAAACTATAAAAATGAGCAGGATCTTGAGTATAAAAACCAGACTACTAAACAACGAGCAAACTCCTTCATGATGAGAGAGGCCACCATCTCCTTAGCTTGCTGGTACTTTTCTGTGGGAATGAGCTTGTCTCCATCCAGCCAGGAATATCCAATGAATGGCACGCCACGGTTTGGTATTAGCACCCAGTACTAGAAGCGAGGCCATCCACAATTTCCATACCTCAGAAATTATATTTGGTAGACACTGAGTGGCAGTAAGTGCAAGTTTCTCCAGCATGACCTCTTTGTTATTGTTAGATATCAGAGGGAGAACGTAACTGGGCTTTGCCAAGGTGCCATATAGCCTTATAGACTCTGCACTTGTGGTGGCTGAATGTGGTGGCTAATCAGATGTGTTGAGGCACAGAATTACAGTGGATTGGGGAATATTTGGTAGAAGTCTTGGAGGCGATTGGGTGAGGAACAAATAAGTGTAGAGGAGAGGAGGAGGTCTTGGGAGGACCGGAGATTACTTAAGGGAATATATTGTGAGATTAGTTCAGAGAAGTACAGAGAAGAAAGGTTATGGATGGCTTTGTACGACAGTGTTTGTAGTTTGAACTGGATACGCTGGGCAATTGAGAGCAAGAGAAGAGATCTTATAGATTGCAATCTTATACAGTGGTGGCCAAAAGTATTGGCACCCCTGCAATTCTGTCAGATAATACTCAGTTTCTTCCTGAAAATGATTGCAATCACAAATTCTTTGGTATTATTATCTTCATTTAATTTGTCTTCAATGAAAAAACACAAAAAGAATTGTCCTAAAGCCAAAATTGTGTATAATTCCACACCAAACCTAAAAAAGGGGGTGGACAAAAGTATTGGCACTGTTTGAAAAATCATGTGATGCTCCTCTAATTCGTGTAATTAACAGCACCTGTAACTTACCTGTGCCACCTAACAGGTGTTGGCAATAACTTAATCACACTTGCAGCCAGTTAACATGGATTAAAGTTGACTCAACCTCTGTCCTGTGTCCTTGTGTGTACCACATTGAGCATGGAGAAAAGAAAGAAGGTCAAAGAACTGTCTGAGGACTTGAGAAACCAAATTGTGAGGAAGCATGAGCAATCTCAAGGCTACAAGTCCATCTCCAAAGACCTGAATGTTCCTGTGTCTTCCGTGCGCAGTGTCATCAAGAAGTTTAAAGCCCATGGCACTGTGGCTAACCTCCCTAGATGTGGACGGAAAAGAAAAATTGACGAGAGATTTCAATGCAAGATTATGCGGATGGTGGATAAAGAACCTCGACTAACATCCAAACAAGTTCAAGCTGCCCTGCAGTCCGAGGGTACAACAGTGTCAACCCGTACTATCCGTCGGCGTCTGAATGAAAAGGGACTGTAAGGTAGGATAACCAGGAAGACCCCACTTCTTACCCCGAGACATAAAAAAGCCAGGCTGGAGTTTGCCAAAACTTACCTGAGAAAGCCTAAAACATTTTGGAAGAATGTTCTCTGGTCAGATGAGACAAAAGTAGAGCTTTTTGGGAAAAAGCATCAACATAGAGTGTACAGAAAAAAAAAGAGGCATTCAAAGAAAAGAACACGGTCCCTACAGTCAAACATGGCGGAGGTTCACTGATGTTTTGGGTTTGCTTTGCTGCCTCTGGCACTGGACTGCTTGACCGTGTGCATGGCATTATGAAGTCTGAAGACTACCAACAAATTTTTACAGCATAAAGTAGGGCCCAGTGTGAGAAAGCTGAGTCTTCCAGCAGGACAATGACCCAAAATTCACTTCCAAAAGCACTATAAAATGGTTTGAGAGAAAGCACTGGAGACTTCTAAGGTGGCCAGCAATGAGTCCAGACCTGAATCCCATAGAACACCTGTGGAGAGATCTCAAAATGGCAGTTTGGAGAATGCACCCTTCAAATATCAGGGACCTGGAGCAGTTTGCCAAAGAAGAATGGTCTACAATTCCAGCAGAGCATTGTGAGAAACTCATTGATTTTTACCAGAAGCGGTTGTTCGCTGTTATTTTGGCTAAAGGTTGTGCAACCAAGTATTAGGCTGAGGGTGGCAATACTTTTGTCTGGCCCATTTTTGGAGTTTTGTGTGAAATGATCAATGATTTGATTTTTGCTTCATTCTCTTTTGTGTTTTTACCTTGCAAGCAAATTAAATGAATATAATAATACCAAAGAATTTGTGATTGCAATCATTTTCAGGAAGAAACTGAGTATTATCTGATAGAATTGCAGGGGCGCCAATACTTTTGGCCACCACTGTAGATTGCTGGACCCAGTCCACAGTAAAAAAGCAGCAATAGAGTGTCCGGGAGCCTTCACACAGACTTTTATTAGCTAGGGCTGCTTCTCGGCAGGGTTGGACAGGCCCACCAGAGAACCGGAGACTCCTCCGGTGGGCCCTGGCTTCTCCTTCAGTAGAGTGCATAGCGCAAACCTTGCAGCTGCTATGGATCTCTTGAGCAGGGGAGAAAGGTTGGCCCTCAGAATCAAATCCTCTGGTGGGCCCAATGTTCTTCAGTCTTACACTGCTTCTCGGTGACAGTTGCCTTTCACCTCAGCCATATTCTTTAGCTCAGTGAAAGGACTGGCATAGAGGGAAACTGTATCTTCTCCTGCTGTCATTTCTCCCAGGAAAGTACTCTAAGACAGCTTGCTTCATAAGCAATGAAAACCCGTCCAACATCAGCTCACACTTCTCGGTGGTGCTTCGACACACAAAGATCTTTCTTTGCGCCTTGAATTTCATGACTACAGAGTTGGGCAATGGCCTTAACTACAAAGCTTTTGGAAAAATAACTTGCATAAGCATAGCCACGGTTTAGGCCGCTCAAGGTCATCATTAAGCAAAACTCATCCAGCTTGTCCCACAGACTGAAAAAGGAATATCAAGACTTTGAAAACACAGCCAAGACTTCATTATAACCCATCCGCGTTGAGATGAGATGAGGCTGGGCTGTGTAGTATCACCCTGTATAGTTCCTTAATCCGCCTGAAAAGCCTCCTCTTTAACTGTGAGCACCGAGCGTTTCAGTAGACAGAGAAGCAGGATTGTGGTGGTAATTATGGCGTCATCGCCACTCACCATCTTATTGTGGTGTCCTCAAAGTTTTGGAGGACAGCACAGATGTCAGACATCCATGCCCACTCAATAGCCCTTATGTGCAGAGGCTGACCTGAATTCCGACGGGCGCGTTGAAGCTGGTACTCAACAACTGCCCTCTGCTGCTCACAAATACTTCCCAACATCTGCAACATTGATTTCCAATATGTGGTGACATCGCACAACAGTCGGTGAGCTGGAAACTGCAAATGCTGCTGAAGCACTGCCAGGGTGGCGGAAGCTGTAGCTGACTTTCTGAAATGGGCACACACATTTTGTAGTTTCACAAGCAGCTCTTGCAGATCCGGGTAGGTTTTGAGAAACCTCTGAACCACTAAGTTGAGCACATTTAGTGATCTCTCATTACTAATGTGTACCTCTGTATGGAGAACTTTATTAGCACCAACGAATTAAAGGATGAAATATAGCTTGCTTTATAAACCACGATACTTTGAATTCCAATTTTGATTATATCTTGTGTACCCCTGTGACAACAATATCTGCACCAAAGAATTCATTTCTCTAGAGTAAAACTAGTATAAAGGAGACTGCCAACTCTTTAACTACGGCCAACCCAGCAGATATAAACCCAACCAGGATTGTTCACATTTAAAAAAATTAGGGCCTAAGACCAACATTTCCATGACCAACTAATTGGAGAAGGTGGAGATCAATCTCTTAGCTTTGTCATGTGTAGGAGGAAGCAATCTTTTATGTGACCACAACTGCAGGATCAAGGGCTGGCTGCAGTGCTGAGTAGTGTTGAGCCACCCCCGTAGTGTTCGAGTTCGGTTCGGTTCGTCGAACACCCGTGTGTTAGCCGAACTGTTCGTCGAACTGTTCATCGAACACCTTCAAACACCGTTAAAACCAATGGCAGGCAAACAAAAACACATAGAAACACATAGAAAACATCTTCAAAGGTGTCCAAAAGCTGACAAACTGCTCAGAAGACACAAATAACACATGGAAAAGTGACAAGTACATATAGTCATGCGAAAAGAAAAGAGGTGGAGGAGTAAAAGGAGGGGTTGACACAGATATAGGCATGTCATGCCCTTCTAAAATCCAAAAAGTGAGAAGCCGACACGTTCAGTCCGCTCCGGCCCGTGCCACCTCCGTGTCGCCGGGTTTGTGCCAGAGCCGCGGTGAACCCTGACGGCCAGCCCCCCTCTCCCAATACTGGTGCCTGTAAGCTGGTGGGTCGAGCGAGCCCCCCTGTGGTGGAGGCAGCTCTAAGCTTTTTAATTTTAATTGTCTCTCTAATTTGAATGAATACACTTTAAATCCATTTACAAGGATCTATTGGAGGGCAAGTCTCATGCCAGCAGCCACGTAATTCCAGCTCCAGTAGCGTCCACTAAAGCTGCTGCAGTTAAAAAGCTTTTATAAGGATCGAGCTCGGCTGTCCACTGCAAGGCATCCTACTGCCAGTCCCAGCCCCTATACCTTGGGGTGCCTCCTGATGCTCTTCACTGAGTATCCCGTGGTCCCGAAGCATTTCCTTTGAAAAAATTAAGTGTCCAAACTACAGGTGGTGTAGCTTGCTTAACAGCCGGGATAATCCGCTGACTAGCAGACACTGCTACTAGGCACAAAGTATTTCCTGGGCTAGATGCAGTTAAAAATTTGTAATTAGATACTCTCGTTGGATCCTGAGAAAGCATTCCATAGAGTCTCCTGGCACGCCATATATGATTCTCTTAAAAAGCTTGGGGTAGGGGTCTAGGGGACCCTTTTATAGCCAAAATCACGGCCCTGTATCACAATACGTCACCTAGGCTGAAGATAAATGGAACTGTAGGACCATGAGGGCTCGGTTGCTACAGAGGTATTGCACCTCACCCAGAGGTGTGATATCTCACTCTCAGGTAAGGATGGAGTGTGGATCAGGACCCGACACCTGCATGCATTACACCACATTGCCGTGGTGCAGGGCGACCAATATACCTCTGAGATGGGCACGACAGTCCCTCTCCCTGGCTGGAGTGGTGGGAGGGAACAATGAGGAAGGGGAACCCTGTAGTGCAGGAGCAGGGAGGTAGCAGTTCCTGGGTGCATTGAGAAGGGAGTATAAAAGGTGGGCACCATCTTAGTTCAGTGCAGAGAAGTCTGAGCAGAAGTGGCAGGGAGCAGGGGCTCTGCATGAGCTCTGCTCCGGAGGCGGGCCTAGTAACAGAGGCCCAGGCCTGGAAGAGGGAGAAGGAAGGAAGAGGAGCGGAGAAGGCTCCAGGAACGAGGAATGAAGGGATCCCAGGGGTGCGGACGGGCGAGTCGCCACCGCACGCCCGAATCCACCTGCGTGGAGGGGTCAGGCCAAAGGGGGAGACCGGTCCCCGGAACTAGAGGAGGCAGGAAACGACCTTCAGCTAGAAACCGGAGGCTGTGACATTTTATGTGGCACAGCCCCTCGCTACACCCGCTAGGAAGGCACCACATAGGGTCAGGGAAACTGGCGCCAAGTTTACCAAGAGGAGGCCCGAGGCAGCCGGACAGATGGGTTGGTAAGAAAGGCCAGACAAAGGACACACAAAGGGGGTCCTGTGAAGCGCTCCAAAGTTATCTGGGAGTTGTCTGAGCCCCTCACCTGGTGAGCACAGTACGACGTGGGCAGCCGTTACCTGCAGACGTGGTCTGGATAATAAGAACTGTGAGTAAAGGCCCTGAACTGCATCACTGACTCCGTGTCATTACTGCTGCTGCCCTGCACCATCACCCCCATCCTCCGCATACACTGCCCTGAGGCTATACTCCTCCCGTGGGGAGTTATGCTACGCTCTGCTGCACCCACAACACCAGCCTCAGCGGTCTGCCCTGCAGCGGCGGTTCACTCTGACCGCAATCCACGGGTGGCGTAGTCGGACATTTAAACATCAAAACCACATAAATAGTTCCGCCACTAGTTTGACCACCCTGAGCCACGGAACCGGGTCGCCGCCACGAAGACTACAACCACCAGCATCCACCAAAAAGGGTCCGGCTCCGGGTGTCCCAAGGCCCAGGGGGTGCATCAGAACATTTTCATCACCTTTCACAATCACCAATGGGACAAGGCAGGGATGTCCTCTGTCCCCACTCTTATACATCCTAGTGACGGAGCACCTGCTCTCATCAATTCGCCATAACCCCAATATTAGGTGGATTGAGGTGGTAGGCACCGAGTACAAGTGCTCTCTATTTGCTGATGATGTCCTAGTATATATCACTCAATCACATATATCCATCCATGCTGTTATGGCTGAAATAGATCATTTTGTTACATGGTCAAATTTTAAAATCAATGCAGCGAAATCTGAGGCCCTCGATGTCTCCCTCCCCAAATCCATATAGGATTCCATCCAGTCCAACTTTCCCTTTGCCTGGCCCTCACAGGGTATCAAATACTTAGGAATTCCTATTCATAGAGACCTCTCCCATCTATGTTATTTTAATTTTGGGCCCTTTATTGAACAACTCCATACAGACCACGGTTGGCAAGTTAGAACTGTAAGATTCACTACGTGAACCACTGGTGTTTTGTGGAAAAGCACATGTACACTGTGTTCCAAATTATTATGCAAAAAGTGTTTAGGAGTGATAAGGGAAGAATTTGTTTGTTTGTCAGTTAAACTCATTGATGGTGATGTGTGTCAGGGCTCTTTATATCACTGTAAGCAATTGCAGACACCTGTGCTAATTAGTTTGGCAGGTGTGTCCAATGAAAGGCAAGACTACTTAAGAAGGCTGTCTCACATTATTAAGCAGCCTACATTTTCTGCCAAAATGGGAAAGAAAAAGGATGTGTCGGCTGCTGAGAAGCAACAAATTGTGGAGTGTTTAGGTCAAGGCATGACTACAATCAACATTGTGCGATGATCAGGATGAAGTGTCTTGGCAATCAAGAAGTATGTAGCTGATTCACAGTACACACGTGTGCGTGCTGATAAGGGCAAATTGAGGACTCTTTCCTACAGGCAATTACGTCAGGTTGAAAGAGCAGCGGCAAAAAAGCCTTGTCATAGCAGCAGACAACTTTTTGAAGCTGCTGGTGCCTCCAACGTCCCCCGAACAACAAGATGCAGGGTCCTTCAGAGGTTTGCAGCTGTGCATACGCCATCCTGTCGACCTCCTCTATCCACTTCACACAAGCAGAAACGGCTCCAGTGGGCCAAACATTACATGAAGACTGATTTCAAAACTGTTTTGTTCACGGATGAGTGCCGTGCAGCGCTCGATGGTCCAGATGGATGGAGTGGAGGATGGCTGGTTGATGGACACCCCACGCAAACACGGCTACAGCGCCAACAAGGAGGAGGTGGAGTAATGTTTTGGGCTGGAATCATGGGGAGAGAGATTGTCGACCCCTTTAGGATCCCTGAAGGCGCTAAAGATGAACTCCATAATGTATGTGGATTTTCTCAAACAGCACTTCCTGCCATGGTTCAAGAAGAAGAACCGTGTATTTCACAGCAAGATCATTTTTTTGCATGATAATGCACCATCTCATGCTGCACATAAAACATCTGCATCTCTGGCTGATATGGGCATAAAAGGGGACAAACTTATGGTGTGACCCCCATGCTCCCCTGACCTCTACCCCATTCAGAACCTCTGGAGCATCATCAAAAGGAGTGTCTATGATGGCGGGAGGCAGTTCACATCTAAGCAACAGCTCTGGGAGGGTATTCTGTCCTCATGCAAAACAATTGAAGCAGAAACCATCCAAAACCTGACAAATTCAATGGACGAGAGAGTTCGGAAGCTCCTTTCGAACAAGGGGTCCTATGTGAAAATGTAACATCACCTAGAATAAAGTTTTGAGTTGAAAACTGTTTGATTTCAGTTTCTAATAACCTGCTAATGCTTATAATTTCAAAAATGACCATTTTTTTGGTCTTTATTAAAATGAAAAGGTTGATCGAAAAGTTTGGGGGATCTAAGAGTGTGGCAACCCAGTAGTCATGATTACTTCGAATTCAGACAATATGAGGGTCATGTTGCAGGTAGTGCAGCAAGAAGGCACTTATGTGTCTTGCGCATCTCGGAGCCCCAAAATTATTTTCCGGGCTAGATGCAGCTAAAAATTATTATTAATTTTAAATCTGGTGGAGCTTAGTATAGATGGCCTAATAGGATCAGTTCTGCACACTGCTACAAAGCCCAAATTATTTTCCAGTCAAGATACAGATAAACATGATTAGTAATTTTAAATCTGGTGGAGCTTATTATAGATGGCCTAATAGAATCAGTGCTGCACACTGCTACAAAACCCAAATTATTTTCCAGCCAAGATACAGATAAACATGATTAGTAATTTGAAAGCTTAAAATGGTTGGTAGGGTGATTTTAACCAATCATCAAGCTTTTACTCTCCCCAGGATGACACAGGGGTAGAAAAGTCGTTTCGGATCCATGATTTGTTCATCTTTATGAACGTGAGTCTGTCTACATTATCAGTGGAGAGCCGCGTGCGCTTATCTGTCAGCACACCACCAGCAGCGCTGAACACACGTTCAGACAGAACGCTGGCTGCGGGGCATGACAAGATCTCCAAGGCGTAAGTGGCTAGCTCCGGACATTTATCCAGATTGGAAGCCCAAAAATAGCAAGGGTCCAGTGACACAGTCATGGCTTCAATGTTTACTTGGAGATACTCCTGTACCATCGTCTCTAGGCGTTGACTATGTGTCAGACTTCTTGTCTCCTGTGGCCTTGCAAAGGATGGGCTAAAAAAGTGGTGAAATGATTCCGCAAAATTGATGTTACCAGCAGATACTGTGGTTCTGTTACGGTTTGAGTGCTGAACACTTGACGGTCCCACGGTTGGCAAGTTGGAACTGTGAGATTCACTACGTGCACCACTGGTGTTTTGTGGAAAAGCACATGTAAGATTCTGCAACAGTCTCTGCTGATACTCCTGCATGCATGCATCCCTTTCTATGGCAGGAATAATTTCTGCAAATTTACTTTTGTACCGGGGATCTAACAGTGTGGCAACCCAGTAGTCAGGATTATTTCTAATTCTCACAATTCGAGGGTCATGTTGCAGGTAGTGCAGCAAGAAGGCACTCATGTGTGTTGCGCATCCAGGAGCACCAAGTCCCTGTTGTGTTGGTGGCGAGGTAACAATCATGCTTCCTTCCTCTGTCCTCTCCCCCCAACCTCGCACAACAGAAATGTGATCAAGGTCTCCCTCATCTGATGAGTCTTCCATCAGTTCGTCCTCCACTTCTTTCTGGGCTCCTGCACCTTCCTCACTAGTTTGGCTGCTACCATGCGCCCTGGTAAAACCATCTCCCCCACCCTCACATGTTGGTGCTGCCGACCGTCTGGACCTTGCAGATGTTAGCCCTTCCGCATACAACTCCTCCTCCTCTACTTCCTCCACCTCCTCTTGTGCCACCACCTGACTCCGAATTCTGTTTAACATGTGCTCCAGCATGTAAATCACCGGAATAGTCATGCTGATAATGGCATCGTCAGCACTAAACATCTTCGTCGCCATTTCAAAACTGTGCAGAAGGGTGCATAGGTCCCTGATCTGAGACCACTCCTCCAGCGTGATTTGCCCCACCTCTGGATCTCGTTGGCCCAGGCTATACGTCAGAACGTATTGCACCAGGGCTTGTCAGTGCTGCCACAGTCGCTGCAACATGTGCAGAGTTGAATTCCACGGGGTAGGCACATCGCATTTTAGCCGGTGAAGTGGCAGGCCCAACGACTTCTGTAGAGATGTAAGTCGCTGAGCTTCGGGATGCGAACGGCGGAAGTGAGCACACAGCGACCGTGCCCTCTGCAGAAGGCCATCTAGTCTGGAATAGTGGGCTAAAAATTGCTGGACAACCAGGTTCAACACGTGAGCCATACAAGGCACGTGTGTGACATTGCCCCGGCGAAGGGCCGCACCCAGGTTTGCAGCATTGTCACACACGGCCTTCCCTGGTTTCAGGTCCAGTGGAGACAACCATTCATGAAATTGGTTCTCCAGAGCTGACCACAACTCCTCAGCTGTGTGACTCACATTTCCCAGACATTTCAAAGTAAAAACCGCCTGATGACGTTGAGCCCTACTGCCAGCAGAGTAAGGAGGTGTGCAAGATCACTTCTGCGCAGTTAGAAAGCTTGTGGCATGACCAGACAGGCTTTGGGTGCAGGTGGAAGACCGAGAGGAGGTTGAGGAGGCAGAAGCAGTGGAGGAACTTTGACATAAAGAGGATTGACGCACAACTCGTGGGGACGGCAAGACTTGGACAGCAGCCCCTTGTCCTGCTGTCACCATAGTTACCCAGTGCCCAGTCAGCGACATGTAACGCCCCTGTCCATGCCTACTCGTCCAAGTGTCTGTGGTGAAATGCACCCTGTCACACACAGAGTTTCTCAAAGAAGCGGTGATGTTGTGTGCGACATGTTGGTGGAGCGTAGGCACACCTTTCTTTGAGAAGTAGTGCCGACTGGGCATCTGGTACTGGGGCACTGCGACGGACATAAGGTCTCGAAAATCCTCTGTGTCCACCAGGCGGAAAGGCAGCATTTCTGTAGCCAAGAGCTTGCAGATGGTGAAATTCAACCTCTTAGCTTTCTCATGGCTAGGAGGAAATGGTCTTTTACTTGTCCACATCTGAGGGACTGAGGGCTGGCTATTGTGCTTAGACGGGGTTGATAAGGGTGTGCCCGGCAAACTGCCGGTCTGTGAGGAAGATGCAGGCGGACATGTTAGGTTGCCTTGATCCAAAGGTGGTGCTATCGATGTCGGACAGCGCTCACCACCAGCTGGTGTTACCACCTCCAAAGAAAATGATGACCTGCCAATCACGCTGGCTGTTGCGGGTAAAGAGGTGGCAAATCAGGTGTGACTGCTGTCCCCCCAGTCACAGAGGATGAAGAGGTCGCGGATGCACAAGATATGGCAGACGGTGGTTGGCCCGGCCGGCTAGGCCGCATTGTAGCACACTGAGCTTCCCATTGCAACTTATGCTTCATGTCCATGTGCCGGTTCATGCATGAAGTACTCAAACTATGTATTTTTTGGCCTCTACTTAGATTTGCTGACAAATGTTACAGATAACACGAGTTGGGTCATCTTTATCGATCTGAAAAAATGCCCAGGCTATGCAAGGCTTAGCACCCATGCGACCTGAAGAGCCACCACGACTTGTGGTGAGAGGCAGAGTTGTGTTTGAGGATGCAGTTGTTGACGTGCTTCCAGTACTATGTCTCTGTCCAGGAAGGCGCAACCTGACCTCGTCGTCACTAGCATCTTCCTCCACCTCCTCTGCTGACCTCATCTCTTGGCTGACTGTGGGTTGACAGTAAGTGGGATCTCCAACCTCATCATCATCACCCTGTGCGTTATCACACCCGTCGTCCTCAGAGCCAACTTGTTCCTGCCCTGACAAAAAACTAAAGTTGTCGCTCCAATCAGGTATTTGAGTCTCATCATCGTCTTCCTCATTGTCTCCACCAACAGGAGTTACAGTTTGGGAATGAGGGTCTACATTATGGTCAGAACCTTCTGCGTCTGGTCCTGGAACCGACTCATAAAGATTCTGGGCATCAGTGCAGATCATTTCCTCGTCTGGATTCACAGAAGCGCTGGAGTCGACCTCTGATTCCCAGGCTATAGTATGAGTAAACAGCTCTGCAGACTCAACCATCTGTTCTACCTCATACTCAGATGGGCAGCTGGAGATTTGGGAGCTGTGAGGAAGCAAGTGCGATTGGGGTGACACCTTTGAGGACTGGAGTATTTGTGATGTTGAAGTTGATGTGGAGGAGAGCCCACTTAAAGGAGCACTTGATATCCGTTGAAGCACCTGCTGTTTTTGTGCCTCATCTGGAATTTGTAGCGATTGGCGTGGCCGTAAGAAAGGGATCTTATCACATTGTCCGCTAAAAGAAGTAGACATTTTAGTTTGGCTCGAAGATGGTCTTTCTTCTGCTGATGTTACTGTTGCTTTAACACCTACCCCACGGACACAACCTTTTTTCCCCTTCCCAACACGCCTATTCCCCTTTCCACCAGCAGCAGGCCTTTTTCCACTCATTTTGGTGGTTAACTAATTCACAACTCTGGAGTTGTTTGCACAATAAAACAATGGATGGGAACCGAGCAGAGCTGAGTGGCCAAACTGTGGTATTAGGCCAAAACTATTGGCTGGGTTAGATGCAGAAAAAAATTATATTCAATTTGCAACCTGATGGAGGTCAGTATAGATGGACTAATAGAACAAGTCCCACACACAGCTAGAAGCCCAAATATTTTTTCAGAGGTAGATGCAGAAAAAAATTGTATTCAGTTTGCAACCTGATGGAGGTCAGTATAGATGGACTAATAGAACAAGTCCTACACACAGCTAGAAGCCCAAATATTTTTTCAGAGGTAGATGCAGAAAAAAAATATATTCAGTTTGCAACCTGATGGAGGTCAGTATAGATGGACTAATAGAGAAAGTCCCACACACTGCTAGAAGGCCAAATATTTTTTCAGAGCTAGATGCAGATATAAATTATTTTTAATTTGCAACCTGATGTAGGTCAGTATAGATGGACTAATAGAGAAAGTCCCACACACTGCTAGAAGGCCAAATATTTTTTCAGAGCTAGATGCAGAAAAAAATTATATTCAGTTTGCAACCTGATGGAGGTCAGTATAGATGGACTAATAGAACAAGTCCCACACACAGCTAGAAGGCCAAATATTTTTTCAGAGGTAGATGCAGATAAAAATTATTTTTAATTTGCAGTCTGATGGAGGTCAGTATAGATAGACTAATAGAGAATGTCCCACACACTGCTAGAAGGCCAAATATTTTTTCAGAGCTAGATACAGACAAAAAATTATTTTGAATTTGCAACCTGATGGAGGTCAGTATATATGGACTAATAGAGAAAGTCCCACACACTGCTAGAAGGCCAAATATTTTTTCAGAGCTAGATGCAGACAAAAAATTATTTTTAATTTGCAACCTGATGGAGGTCAGTATAGATGGACTAATAGAGAAAGTCCCACACACTGCTAGAAGGCCAAATATTTTTTCAGAGCTAGATGCAGATAAAAATTATTTTTAATTTGCAACCTGATGGAGGTCAGTATAGATGGACTAATAGAGAAAGTCCCACACACTGCTAGAAGGTCAAATATTTTTTCAGAGCTAGATGCAGACAAAAAATTATTTTTAATTTGCAACCTGATGGAGGTCAGTATTAGTGTTGAGCCACCCCCGTAGTGTTCGAGTTCGGTTCGGTTCGTCGAACACCCGTGTGTTCGCCGAACTGTTCGTCGAACTGTTCGTCGAACACCTTCGATCACCGTTAAAACCAATGGCAGGCAAACAAAAACACATAGAAACACATAGAAAACACCTTCAAAGGTGTCCAAAAGCTGACAAACTGCTCAGAAGACATAACTAACACATGGAAAAGTGACAAGTACATATAGTCATGCGAAAATAAAAGAGGTGGAGGAGTAAAAGGAGGGGGAGACACAGATATAGGCATGTCATGCCCTTCTAAAATCCAAAAAGTGAGAAGCCGACACGGCCAGTCCGCTCCTGCCCGTGCCACCTCCGTGTCGCCGGGTTTGTGCCAGAGCCGCGGTGAACCCTGACGGCCAGCCCCCCTCTCCCAATACTGGTGCCTGTCCGCTGGTGGGTCGAGCGAGCCCCCCTGTGGTGGAGGCAGCTCTAAGCTTTTTAATTTAAATTGTCTCTCTAATTTGAATGAATACACTTTAAATCCATTTACAAGGATCTATTGGAGGGCAAGTCTCATGCCAGCAGCCGCGGTAATTCCAGCTCCAGTAGCGTCCACGAAAGCTGCTGCAGTTAAAAAGCTTTTATAAGGATCGAGCTCGGCTGTCCACCGCAAGGCATCCTACTGCCAGTCCCAGCCCCTATGCCTTGGGGTGCCTCCTGATGCTCTTCACTAAGTATCCCATGGTCCCGAAGCATTTCCTTTGAAAAAATTAAGTGTCTAAACTACAGGTGGTGTAGCTTGCTTAACAGCCGGGATAATCCGCTGACTAGCAGACACTGCTACTAGGCACAAAGTATTTCCTGGGCTAGATGCAGTTAAAAATTTGTAATTAGATACTCTCGTTGGATGCTGAGAAAGCATTCCATAGAGTCTCCTGGCACGCCATATATGATTCTCTTAAAGAGCTTGGGGTAGGGGTCTAGGGGACCCTTTTATAGCCAAAATCACGGCCCTGTATCGCAATACGTCACCTAGGCTGAAGATAAATGGAACTGTAGCACCCTGAGGGCGCGGTTGCTACAGAGGTATTGCACCTCACCCAGAGGTGTGATATCTCACTCTCAGGTAAGGATGGAGTGTGGATCAGGACCCGACACCTGCATGCATTACACCACATTGCTGTGGGGCAGGGCGACCAATATGCCCCTGAGATGGGCACGACAGTCCCTGTCCCTGGCTGGAGTGGGGGGAGGGAACACTGAGGAAGGGGAACCCTGTAGTGCAGGAGCAGGGAGGAAGCAGTTCCTGGGTGCATTGAGAAGGGAGTATAAAAGGTGGGCACCATCTTAGTTCAGTGCAGAGAAGTCTGAGCAGAAGTGGCAGGGAGCAGGGGCTCTGCATGAGCTCTGCTCCGGAGGCGGGCCTAGTAACAGAGGCCCAGGCCTGCAAGAGGGAGAAGGAAGGAAGAGGAGCGGAGAAGGCTCCAGGAACGAGGAATGAAGGGATCCCAGGGGTGCGGACGGGCGAGTCACCACCGCACGCCCGAATCCACCTGCGTGGAGGGGTCAGGCCAAAGGGGGAGACCGGTCCCCGAACTAGTGGAGGCAGGAAACGACCCTCAGCTAGAAACCGGAGGCTCTGACATTTTATGTGGCGCAGCCCCTTGCTCCACCCGCTAGGAAGGCACCACATAGGGTCAGGGAAACTGGCGCCAAGTTTACCAAGAGGAGGCCCGAGGCAGCCGGACAGAAGTGTTGGTAAGAAAGGCCAGACAAAGGACACACAAAGGGGGTCCTGTGAAGCGCTCCAAAGTTATCTGGGAGTTGTCTGAGCCCCTCACCTGGTGAGCACAGTACGACGTGGGCAGCCGTTACCTGCAGACGTGGTCTGGATAATAAGAACTGTGAGTAAAGGCCCTGAACTGCATCACTGACTCCGTGTCATTACTGCTGCTGCCCTGCACCATCACCCCCATCCTCCGCATACACTGCCCTGAGGCTATACTCCTCCCGTGGGGAGTTATGCTACGCTCTGCTGCACCCACAACACCAGCCTTAGCGGTCTGCCCTGTAGCGGCGGTTCACTCTGACCGCAATCCACGGGTGGCGTAGTCGGACATTTAAACATCAAAACCACATAAATAGTTCCGCCACTGGTTTGACCGCCCTGAGCCACGGAACCGGATCGCCGCCACGAAGACTACAACCACCAGCATCCACCAAAAAGGGTCCGGCTCCGGGTGTCCCAAGGCCCAGGGGGTGCGTCAGAACATTTTCATCACCTTTCACAATCACCAATGGGACAAGGCAGGGATGTCCTCTGTCCCCTCTCTTATACATCCTAGTGACGGAGCACCTGCTCTCATCAATTCGCCATAACCCCAATATTAGGTGGATTGAGGTGGGAGGCACCGAGTACAAGTGCTCTCTATTTGCTGATGACGTCCTAGTATATATCACTCAATCACATATATCCATCCCTGCTGTTATGGCTGAAATAGATCACTTTGTTACATGGTAAAATTTTAAAATCAATGCAGCGAAGTCTGAGGCCCTCGATGTCTCCCTCCCTAAATCCATATAGGATTCCATCCAGTCCAACTTTCCCTTTGCCTGGCCCTCACAGGGTATCAAATACTTAGGAATTCCTATTCATAGAGACCTCTCCCATCTATGTTATCTTAATTTTGGGCCCTTTATTGAACAATTCCATACAGACCACGGTTGGCAAGTTAGAACTGTAAGATTCACTACGTGAACCACTGGTGTTTTGTGGAAAAGCACATGTACACCGCGTTCCAAATTATTATGCAAAAAGTGTTTAGGAGTGATATGGGAAGAATTTGTTTGTTTGTCAGTTAAACTCATTGATGGTGATGTGTGTCAGGGCTCTTTATATCACTGTAAGCAATTGCAGACACCTGTGCTAATTAGTTTGGCAGGTGTGTCCAATGAAAGGCAAGACTACTTAAGAAGGCTCTCTCACATTATTAAGCAGCCTACATTTTCTGCCAAAATGGGAAAGAAAAAGGATGTGTCGGCTGCTGAGAAGCAACAAATTGTGGAGTGTTTAGGTCAAGGCATGACTACAATCAACATTGTGCGATGATCAGGATGAAGTGTCTTGGCAATCAAGAAGTATGTAGCTGATTCACAGTACACACGTGTGCGTGCTGATAAGGGCAAATTGAGGACTCTTTCCTACAGGCAATTACGTCAGGTTGAAAGAGCAGCGGCAAAAAAGCCTTGTCATAGCAGCAGACAAGTTTTTGAAGCTGCTTGTGCCTCCAACGTCCCCCGAACAGCAAGATGCAGGGTCCTTCAGAGGTTTGCAGCTGTGCATACGCCATCCTGTCGACCTCCTCTATCCACTTCACACAAGCAGAAACGGCTCCAGTGGGCCAAACATTACATGAAGACTGATTTCAAAACTGTTTTGTTCACGGATGAGTGCCGTGCAGCGCTCGATGGTCCAGATGAATGGAGTGGAGGATGGCTGGTTGATGGACACCCCACGCAAACACGGCTACAGCGCCAACAAGGAGGAGGTGGAGTAATGTTTTGGGCTGGAATCATGGGGAGAGAGATTGTCGGCCCCTTTAGGATCCCTGAAGGCGCTAAAGATGAACTCCATAATGTATGTGGATTTTCTCAAACAGCACTTCCTGCCATGGTTCAAGAAGAAGAACCGTGTATTTCACAGCAAGATCATTTTTCTGCATGATAATGCACCATCTCATGCTGCACATAAAACATCTGCATCTCTGGACGATATGAGCATAAAAGGGGACAAACTTATGGTGTGACCCCCATGCTCCCCTGACCTCTACCCCATTCAGAACCTTTGGAGCATCATTAAAAGGAGTGTCTATGATGGCGGGAGGCAGTTCACATCTAAGCAACAGCTCTGGGAGGGTATTCTGTCCTCATGCAAAACAATTGAAGCAGAAACCATCCAAAACCTGACAAATTCAATGGACGAGAGAGTTCAGAAGCTCCTTTCGAACAAGGGGTCCTATGTGAAAATGTAACATCACCTAGAATAAAGTTTTGAGTTGAAAACTGTTTGATTTCAGTCTCTAAGAACCTGCTAATGCTTATAATTTCAAAAATGAACATTTTTTTGGTCTTTATTAAAATGAAAAGGTTGATCGAAAAGTTTGGGGGATCTAAGAGTGTGGCAACCCAGTAGTCATGATTACTTCGAATTCTGACAATATGAGGGTCATGCTGCAGGTAGTGCAGCAAGAAGGCACTTATGTGTCTTGCGCATCTCGGAGCCCCAAAATTATTTTCCGGGCTAGATGCAGCTAAAAATTATTTTTAATTTTAAATCTGGTGAAGCTTATTATAGATGGCCTAATAGGATCAGTGCTGCACACTGCTACAAAGCCCAAATTATTTTCCAGTCAAGATACAGATAAACATGATTAGTAATTTGAAAGCTTAAAACGGTTGGTAGGGTGATTTTAACCAATCATCAAGCTTTTACTCTCCCCAGGATGACACAGGGGTAGAAAAGTCGTTTCGGATCCATGATTTGTTCATCTTTATGAACGTGAGTCTGTCTACATTATCAGTGGAGAGCCGCGTGCGCTTATCTGTCAGCACACCACCAGCAGCGCTGAACACACGTTCAGACAGAACGCTGGCTGCGGGGCATGACAAGATCTCCAAGGCGTAAGTGGCTAGCTCCGGCCATTTATCCAGATTGGAAGCCCAAAAAGAGCAAGGGTCCAGTGACACAGTCGTGGCTTCAATGTTTACTTGGAGATACTCCTGTACCATCGTCTCTAGGCGTTGACTATGTGTCAGACTTCTTGTCTCCTGTGGCCTTGCAAAGGATGGGCTAAAAAAGTGGTGAAATGATTCCGCAAAATTGATGTTACCAGCAGATACTGTGGTTCTGTTACGGTTTGAGTGCTGAACACTTGACGGTCCCACGGTTGGCAAGTTGGAACTGCGAGATTCACTACGTGCACCACTGGTATTTTGTGGAAAAGCACATATAAGATTCTGCAACAGTCTCTGCTGATACTCCTGCATGCGTGCATCCCTTTCTATGGCAGGAATAATTTCTGCAAATTTACTTTTGTACCGGGGATCTAACAGTGTGGCAACCCAGTAGTCAGGATTATTTCTAATTCTCACAATTCGAGGGTCATGTTGCAGGTAGTGCAGCAAGAAGGCACTCATGTGTGTTGCGCATCCAGGAGCACCAAGTCCCTGTTGTGTTGGTGGCGAGGTAACAATCATGCTTCCTTCCTCTGTCCTCTCCCCCCAACCTCGCACAACAGAAATGTGATCAAGGTCTCCCTCATCTGATGAGTCTTCCATCAGTTCGTCCTCCACTTCTTCCTGGGCTCCTGCACCTTCCTCATTAGTTTGGCTGCTACCATGCGCCCTGGTAAAATCATCTCCCCCACCCTCACATGCCTGCCGCCTTGGTGCTGCCGACCGTCTGGACCTTGCAGATGTTAGCCCTTCCGCATACAACTCCTCCTCCTCTACTTCCTCCACCTCCTCTTGTGCCACCACCTGACTCCGAATTCTGTTTAACATGTGCTCCAGCATGTAAATCACCGGAATAGTCATGCTGATAATGGCATCGTCAGCACTAAACATCTTCGTCGCCATTTCAAAACTGTGCAGAAGGGTGCATAGGTCCCTGATCTGAGACCACTCCTCCAGCGTGATTTGCCCCACCTCTGAATCTCGTTGGCCCAGGCTATACGTCAGAACGTATTGCACCAGGGCTTGTCGGTGCTGCCACAGTCGCTGCAACATGTGCAGAGTTGAATTCCACCGGGTAGGCACATCGCATTTTAGCCGGTGAAGTGGCAGGCCCAACGACTTCTGTAGAGATGTAAGTCGCTGAGCTGCGGGATGCGAACGGCGGAAGTGAGCACACAGCGACCGTGCCCTCTGCAGAAGGCCATCTAGTCTGGGATAGTGGGCTAAAAATTGCTGGACAACCAGGTTCAACACGTGAGCCATACAAGGCACGTGTGTGACATTGCCCCGGCGAAGGGCCGCACCCAGGTTTGCAGCATTGTCGCACACGGCCTTCCCTGGTTTCAGGTCCAGTGGAGACAACCATTCATGAAATTGGTTCTCCAGAGCTGACCACAACTCCTCAGCTGTGTGACTCACATTTCCCAGACATTTCAATGTAAAAACCGCCTGATGACGTTGAGCCCTACTGCCAGCATAGTAAGGAGGTGTGCAGGATCCCTTCTGCGCAGTTAGAAAGCTTGTGGCATGACCAGACAGGCTTTGGGTGCAGGTGGAAGACCGAGAGGAGGTTGAGGAGGCAGAAGCAGTGGAGGAACTTTGACATAAAGAGGATTGACGCACAACTCGTGGGGACGGCAAGACTTGGACAGCAGCCCCTTGTCCTGCTGTCACCATAGTTACCCAGTGCCCAGTCAGCGACATGTAACGCCCCTGTCCATGCCTACTCGTCCAAGTGTCTGTGGTGAAATGCACCCTGTCACACACAGAGTTTCTCAAAGAAGCGGTGATGTTGTGTGCGACATGCTGGTGGAGCGCAGGCACACCTTTCTTTGAGAAGTAGTGCCGACTGGGCATCTGGTACTGGGGCACTGCGACGGACATAAGGTCTCGAAAATCCTCTGTGTCCACCAGGCGGAAAGGCAGCATTTCTGTAGCCAAGAGCTTGCAGATGGTGAAATTCAACCTCTTAGCTTTCTCATGGCTAGGAGGAAATGGTCTTTTACTTGTCCACATCTGAGGGACCGAGGGCTGGCTATTGTGCTTAGACGGGGTTGATAAGGGTGTCCCCGGCAAACTGCCGGTCTGTGAGGAAGATGCAGGCGGACATGTTAGGTTGCCTTGATCCAAAGGTGGTGCTATCGATGTCGGACAGCGCTCAAGACCAGCTGGTGTTACCACCTCCAAAGAAAATGATGACCTGCCAATCACGCTGGCTGTTGCGGGTAAAGAGGTGGCAGGTCTGCGCCCCAAAACAGGTGTGACTGCTGTCCCCCCAGTCACAGAGGATGAAGAGGCCGCGGATGCACAAGATATGGCAGACGGTGGTTGGCCCGGCCGGCTAGGTCGCATTGTAGCACACTGAGCTTCCCACTGCAACTTATGCTTCATGTCCATGTGCCGGTTCATGCATGAAGTACTCAAACTATGTATTTTTTGGCCTCTACTTAGCTTTTGCTGACAAATGTTACAGATAACACGAGTTGGGTCATCTTTATCGATCTGAAAAAATGCCCAGGCTATGCAAGGCTTAGCACCCATGCGACCTGAAGAGCCACCACGACTTGTGGTGAGAGGCAGAGTTGTGTTTGAGGATGCAGTTGTTGACGTGCTTCCAGTACTACGTCTCTGTCCAGGAAGGCGCAACCTGACCTCGTCGTCACTAGCATCTTCCTCCACCTCCTCTGCTGACCTCATCTCTTGGCTGACTGTGGGTTGACAGTAAGTGGGATCTCCGACCTCATCATCATCACCCTGTGCGTTATCACACCCGTCGTCCTCAGAGCCAACCTGTTCCTGCCCTGACTAAAAACTAAAGTTGTCGCTCCAATCAGGTATTTGAGTCTTATCATCGTCTTCCTCATTGTCTCCACCAACAGGAGTTACAGTTTGGGAATGAGGGTCTACATTATGGTCAGAACCTTTTGCGTCTTGTCCTGGATCCGACTCATAAAGATTCTGGGCATCAGTGCAGATCATTTCCTCGTCTGGATTCACAGAAGCGCTGGAGTCGACCTCTGATTCCCAGGCTATAGTATGAGTAAACAGCTCTGCAGACTCAACCATCTGTTCTACCTCATACTCAGACGGGCAGCTGGAGATTTGGGAGCTGTGAGGAAGCAAGTGCGATTTGGGTGACACCTTTGAGGACTGGAGTATTTGTGATGTTGAAGTTGATGTGGAGGAGAGCCCACTTAAAGGAGCACTTGATATCCATTGAAGCACCTGCTGTTTTTGTGCCTCATCTGGAATTTGTAGCGATTGGCGTGGCCGTAAGAAAGGGATCTTATCACATTGTCCGCTAAAAGAAGTAGACATTTTAGTTTGGCTGGAAGATGGTCTTTCTTCTGCACCTACCCCACGGACACAACCTTTTTTCCCCTTCCCAACACGCCTATTCCCCTTTCCACCAGCAGCAGGTTTTTTTCCACTCATTTTGGTGGTTAACTAATTCACAACTCTGGAGTTGTTTGCACAAAAAAACAATGGATGGTAACCGAGCAGAGCTGAGTGGCCAAACTGTGGTATTAGGCCAAAACTATTGGCTGGGTTAGATGCAGAAAAAAAATATTTTTAATTTGCAACCTGATGGAGGTCAGTATAGATGGACTAATAGACCAAGTCCCACACACCGCTAGAAGCCCAAATATTTTTTCAGAGCTAGATGCAGAAATTTTTTTTATTCAATTTGCAACCTGATGGAGGTCAGTATAGATGGACTAATAGACCAAGTCCCACACACTGCTAGAAGCCCAAATATTTTTTCAGAGCTAGATGCAGAAAAAAATTATTTTTAATTTGCAACCTGATGGAGGTCAGTATAGATGGACTAATAGACCAAGTCCCACACACCGCTAGAAGCCCAAATATTTTTTCAGAGCTAGATGCAGAAATTTTTTTTATTCAATTTGCAACCTGATGGAGGTCAGTATAGATGGACTAATAGACCAAGTCCCACACACTGCTAGAAGCCCAAATATTTTTTCAGAGCTAGATGCAGAAAAAAATTATTTTTAATTTGCAACCTGATGGAGGACAGTATAGATGGACTAATAGACCAAGTCCCACACACTGCTAGAAGCCCAAATATTTTTTCAGAGCTAAATGAAGAAAAAAATTATTTTTAATTTGCAACCTGATGGAGGTCAGTATAGATGGACTAATAGACCAAGTCCCACACACTGCTAGAAGCCCAAATATTTTTTCAGAGCTAGATGCAGAAAAAAATTATTTTTAATTTGCAACCTGATGGAGGTCAGTATAGATGGACTAATAGAACAAGTCCCACACGCTGCTAGAAGCCCAAATATTTTTTCAGAGATAAATGAAGAAAAAAATTATTTTTAATTTGCAACCTGATGGAGGTCAGTATAGATGGACTAATAGACCAAGTCCCACACACTGCTAGAAGCCCAAATATTTTTTCAGAGCTAGATGCAGAAAAAAAATATTTTTAATTTGCAACCTGATGGAGGTCAGTATAGATGGACTAATAGACCAAGTCCCACACACCGCTAGAAGCCCAAATATTTTTTCAGAGCTAGATGCAGAAAAAAATTATATTCAATTTGCAACCTGCTGGAGGTCAGTATAGAAGGACTAATAGAACAAGTCCCACACACTGCTAGAAGCCCAAATATTTTTTCAGAGCAAAATGAAGAAAAAAATTATTTTTAATTTGCAACCTGATGGAGGTCAGTATAGATGGACTAATAGACCAAGTCCCACACACTGCTAGAAGCTCAAATATTTTTTCAGAGCTAGATGCAGAAAAAAATTATATTCAGTTTGCAACCTGATGGAGGTCAGTATAGATGGACTAATCGAATGATGCTATGCCCAAAAGATTTTACTTCACTAGGTGCAGTAAAAAAATTGGTATTCTATACACAGGTGGTATATCTTGCAACACTGATAGGCTACTCCACTGACTAACACACTCTGCTTTAGGCCAAAAAGGATTAGCTTTGCTAGATTCAGCCAAATGCTGTGAAAAAAACTTGCAGAGCACTGGCACAGACCTGCCTGGCAAAAACTGATAGGAACTGATGTAACCTAGTCCTGAAAAGGACTCCAATTACAATTAGTCTTTACTCCCACAATCTATCTATTTAAGAGCACAGACCTGCTTGATAAAAGTCGAAGGAAATGCTGTAACCTAGTCCTTAAAAGGACTGCAATCACAACTATTCCCTACTCCCAAGCTATCTGTAGATTTGTGTGAAAATTGGCTTGAAATTAACAAGGTATAGCGCACACAGCAACAGCGGTGCCGTCTAACACGCAGCTGCAGCAGTGAGAAAATGGTGGCGACGGGGAAAATGGCTTGGTCTTATAGGGCAAGGACATGTGACATACACTGCCAATCACACATGCCCTTGCTTGTGTGAAAAAAAGCACTTCGCTCCGTGTGTGCGCTGCTGATAGGCTGACAGATTGCACCTCCCCACTGCAAATGCGGGAAAGAGAAAAAAAAATGGAGATCTTCATTGTTCCTGCAGAGATCCATCCCCTGCCCCTCCCCCCGCCCCGCTGTACACTCAAACTGCGTATTAACATTAATTTTCATCATTACTGAGAAAAAATCCAGTTATGATTTTGGTGCACGAACAGTTATCGAACATAACCTCGAACAGCCGAATTTTTCTCAAATTGTTCGTGTTCACCGACCGGCTCGAACACCGCCCAAAACAGCTCGAATTTGAGATTGGCGAACAGTTTGAGTACAACAACGCTCATCTCTAGTCAGTATAGATGGACTAATAGAGAAAGTCCCACACACTGCTAGAAGGCCAAATATTTTTTCAGAGCTAGATGCAGAAAAAAATTATATTCAGTTTGCAACCTGATGGAGGTCAGTATAGATGGACTAATAGAGAAAGTCCCACACACTGCTAGAAGGCCAAATATTTTTTCAGAGCTAGATGCAGACAAAAAATTATTTTGAATTTGCAGCGTGATGGAGGTCAGTATAGATGGACTAATAGAACAAGTCCCACACACTGCTAGAAGGCCAAATATTTTTTCAGAGCTAGATGCAGAAAAAAATTATATTCAGTTTGCAACCTGATGGAGGTCAGTATAGATGGACTAATAGAACAAGTCCCACACACTGCTAGAAGCCCAAATATTTTTTCAGAGCTAGATGCAGAAAAAAATTATATTAAATTTGCAACCTGATGGAGGTCAGTATAGATGGACTAATAGAATGATGCTATGCCCAAAAGATTTTACTTCACTAGGTGCAGTAAAAAAATTGGTATTCTATACACAGGTGGTATATCTTGCAACACAGATAGGCTACTCCACTGACTAACACACTCTGCAATAGGCCAAAAAGGATTAGCTTTGCTAGATTCAGCCAAATGCTGTGAAAAAAACTAGCACAGCACTGGCACAGACCTGCCTGGCAAAAACTGATAGGAACTGATGTAACCTAGTCCTGAAAAGGACTGCAATTACAATTAGTCTTTACTCCCACAATCTATCTATTTAAGAGCACAGACCTGCCTGATAAAAGTCGTAGGAAATGCTGTAACCTAGTCCTTAAAAGGACTGCAATCACAACTATTCCCTACTCCCGTAAGCTTGAAGCACTGGATGACTGCCAAGAGGCAACAGGCTGTGCTGAAGCTAATGTGTTTGGGTGACAAACCACACAACGCTGAAGAGTTGTGGAGAGCTCTGAAATAGCAGGCAGATCTGTGGCTGACACCGCTGACCCTATAACCAGGCAAGGTCGTGTGTGACAATGGCCATAATCTGGTGGCGGCTCTGAGGCGAAGCGAGCTCACACACGTACCATGCCTGGCCCATGTGCTTAAGTTCGTGGTTCAACGGTTTCTCAAAACTTACCCGGATCTGCTTGTCAAAGTGCGCTGCCTGTGTGCCCATTTTACAAAGTCAGCTACAGCTTCCTCCGCCCTTGCTGTGCTTTAGCAACATTTGCAGCTTCCTGCTCACTGACTGATCTGCAATGTCTCCATGCGTTGGAGCTCTACATTTGCAGATATTGGGAACGATTTGTGAGCAGAAAAGGGCAGTTGTTGACTACCAGCATCAACATGGCCTTCGGTATTCAGGTCATACTCCACACACAAAACCTCAGGATTGGACATGGATGTCAGACATCTGTACCATCCTCCAAAACTTTGAGGACCCCACCAAGATTGTGAGCGGCGATGACGCCATAATTAGTGTCATCATCCCGCTTCTCTGTCTTCTGAAAAATGCTCTGTTCTCAATTAAAGAGGGTGCATTGCAGGTGAAGCAAGATGGGATGGAGCAAGGAAACATACAGGGTGATTACACACAGCCCAGCCTCATCTAATCCCAACGTGGAATGTGTGACAATGAGGAAAAGGAGGAGGAGTAAGAATAGGAGCTAGTTTCATGCGCTCTGGACGGTACTATAAGCACAGCTGTCATACCATCTGTTAAGCGTGGATGGCCCGAGGACAGGGAGGAGGAGGATGAGAAGTGCATGGTCAGTCGTCCTCTTGGTGAGGACACGGAAGTCTTACCTCTTTGCATTCTGGCACACATGGCTGAGTTTATTCCGGTTCACCGTACTCCGCCCTCTCTCAGCACTAGAGATGAGCGTTGTTCTACTCGAACTGTTCGCCAATCTCAAATTCGAGCTGTTTTGGGCGGTGTTCGAGCCGTTCGGCGAACACGAACAATTTGAGAAAAATTCGGCTGTTCGAGGTTATGTTCGATAACTGTTCGTGCACCAAAATCATAACTGGATTTTTTCTCAGTAATGATGAAAATTAATGTTAATACGCAGTTTGAGTGTACATCGGGGTGGGGGGAGGGGCAGGGGATGGATCTCTGCAGGAACAATGAAGATCTCCATTTTTTTTTCTCTTTCCCGCATTTGCAGTGGGGAGGTGCAATCTGTCAGCCTATCAGCAGCGCACACACGGAGCGAAGTGCTTTTTTTCACACCAGCAAGGGCATGTGTCATTGGCAGTGTATGTCACATGTCCTTGCCCTATAAGACCAAGCCATTTTCCCCGTCGCCACCATTTTCTCACTGCTGCAGCTGCGTGTTAGACGGCACCGCTGTTGCTGTGTGCGCTATACCTTGTTAATTTCAAGCCAATTTTCGCACAAATCTACAGATAGCTTGGGAGTAGGGAATAGTTGTGATTGCAGTCCTTTTAAGGACTAGGTTACAGCATTTCCTACGACTTTTATCAGGCAGGTCTGTGCTCTTAAATAGATAGATTGTGGGAGTAAAGACTAATTGTAATTGGAGTCCTTTTCAGGACTAGGTTACATCAGTTCCTATCAGTTTTTGTCAGGCAGGTCTGTGCCAGTGCTGTGCAAGTTTTTTTCACAGCATTTGGCTGAATCTAGCAAAGCTAATCCTTTTTGGCCTATTGCAGAGTGTGTTAGTCAGTGGAGTAGCCTATCTGTGTTGCAAGATATAACACCTGTGTATAGAATATCATTTTTTTTACTGCACCTAGTGAAGTAAAATCTTTTGGGCATAGCATCATTCTATTAGTCCATCTATACTGACCTCCATCAGGTTGCAAATTGAATATAATTTTTTTCTGCATCTAGCTCTGAAAAAATATTGGGCTTCTAGCTGTGTGTGGGACTTGTTGTATTAGTCCATCTATACTGACCTCCATCAGGTTGCAAACTGCATATATTTTTTTCTTCATCTACCTCTGAAAAAATATTGGGCTTCTAGCTGTGTGTGGGACTTGTTCTATTAATCCATCTATACAGACCTCCATCAGGTTGCAATATGAATATATTTTTTTCTGTATCTACCTCTGAAAAAATATTGGGCTTCTAGCTGTGTGTGGGACTTGTTCTATTAATCCATCTATACAGACCTCCATCAGGTTGCAAACTGAATATATTTTTTTCTGCATCTACCTCTGAAAAAATATTGGGCTTCTAGCTGTGTGTGGGACTTGTTCTATTAATCCATCTATACAGACCTCCATCAGGTTGCAAACTGAATATATTTTTTTCTGCATCTACCTCTGAAAAAATATTGGGCTTCTAGCTGTGTGTGGGACTTGTTGTATTAGTCCATCTATACTGACCTCCATCAGGTTGCAAACTGAATATATTTTTTCTGCATCTACCTCTGAAAAAATTTTGGGCTTCTAGCTGTGTGTGGGACTTGTTCTATTAATCCATCTATACAGACCTCCATCAGGTTGCAAACTGAATATATTTTTTTCTGCATCTACCTCTGAAAAAATATTGGGCTTCTAGCTGTGTGTGGGACTTGTTCTATTAATCCATCTATACAGACCTCCATCAGGTTGCAAACTGAATATATTTTTTTCTGCATCTACCTCTGAAAAAATATTGGGCTTCTAGCTTTGTGTGGGACTTGTTCTATTAATCCATCTATACAGACCTCCATCAGGTTGCAAACTGAATATATTTTTTTCTGCATCTACGTCTGAAAAAATATTGGGCTTCTAGCTGTGTGTGGGACTTTCTCTATTAGTCCATCTATACTGACCTCCATCAGGTTGCAAATTGAATATAATTTTTTTCTGCATCTAACCCAGTCAATAGTTTTGGCCTAATACCACAGTTTGGCCACTCAGCTCTGCTCGGTTCCCATCCATTGTTTTTTTGTGCAAACAACTCCAGAGCTGTTAATTAGTTAACCACCAAAATGAATGGAAAAAGGCCTGCTGCTGGTGGAAAGGGGAATAGGCGTGTTGGGAAGGGGAAAAAATGTTGTGTCCGTGGGGTAGGTGTTAAAGCAACAGTAACATCTGCAGAAGAAAGACCATCTTCCAGCCAAACTAAAATGTCTACTTCTTTTAGCGGATAATGTGATACGATCCCTTTCTTACGGCCACGCCAATTGCTACAAATTCCAGATGAGGCACAAAAACAGCAGGTGCTTCAACGGATATCAAGTGCTCCTTTAAGTGGGCTCTCCTTCACATCAACTTCAACATCACAAATACTCCAGTCCTCAAAGGTGTCACCCCAATTGCACTTGCTTCCTCACAGCTCCCAAATCTCCAGCTGCCCGTCTGAGTATGAGGTAGAACAGATGGTTGAGTCTGCAGAGCTTTTTACTCATACTATAGCCTGGGAATCAGAGGTCGACTCCAGCGCTTCTGTGAATCCAGACGAGGAAATGATCTGCACTGATGCCCAGAATCTTTATGAGTCAGATCCAGGACCAGACGCAGAAGGTTCTGACCATAATGTAGACCCTCATTCCCAAACTGTAACTCCTGTTGGTGGAGACAATGAGGAAGACGATGATAAGACTCAAATACCTGATTGGAGCGACAACTTCAGTTTTTTGTCAGGTCAGGAACAGGTTGGCTCTGAGGACGACGGGTGTGATAACGCACAGGGTGATGATGATGAGGTTGGAGATCCCACTTACTGTCAACCCACAGTCAGCCAAGAGATGAGGTCAGCAGAGGAGGTGGAGGAAGATGCTAGTGACGACGAGGTCAGGTTGCGCCTTCCTGGACAGAGACGTAGTACTGGAAGCACGTCAACAACTGCATCCTCAAACACAACTCTGCCTCTCACCACAAGTCGTGGTGGCTCTTCAGGTCGCATGGGTGCTAAGCCTTGCATAGCCTGGGCATTTTTTCAGATCGATAAAGATGACCCAACTCGTGCTATCTGTAACATTTGTCAGCAAAACCTAAGTAGAGGCCAAAAAATACATAGTTTGAGTACTTCATGCATGAACTGGCACATGGACATGAAGCATAAGTTGCAGTGGGAAGCTCAGTGTGCTACAATGCGGCCTAGCCGGCCGGGCCAACCACCGTCTGCCATATCTTGTGCATCCGCGGCCTCTTCATCCTCTGTGACTGGGGGGACAGCAGTCACACCTGTTTTGGGGCGCAGACCTGCCACCTCTTTACCCGCAACAGCCAGCGTGATTGGCAGGTCATCATTTTCTTTGGAGGTGGTAACACCAGCTGGTGTTGAGCGCTGTCCGACATCGATAGCACCACCTTTGGATCAAGGCAACCTAACATGTCCGCCTGCATCTTCCTCACAGACCGGCAGTTTGCCGGGGACACCCTTATCAACCCCGTCTAAGCACAATAGCCAGACCTCGGTCCCTCAGATGTGGACAAGTAAAAGACCATTTCCTCCTAGCCATGAGAAAGCTAAGAGGTTGAATTTCACCATCTGCAAGCTCTTGGCTACAGAAATGCTGCCTTTCCACCTGGTGGACACAGAGGATTTTCGAGACCTTATGTCCGTCGCAGTGCCCCAGTACCAGATGCCCAGTCGGCACTACTTCTCAAAGAAAGGTGTGCCTGCGCTCCACCAGCATGTCGCACACAACATCACCGCTTCTTTGAGAAACTCTGTGTGTGACAGGGTGCATTTCACCACAGACACTTGGACGAGTAGGCATGGACAGGGGCGTTACATGTCGCTGACTGGGCACTGGGTAACTATGGTGACAGCAGGACAAGGGGCTGCTGTCCAAGTCTTGCCGTCCCCACGAGTTGTGCGTCAATCCTCTTTATGTCAAAGTTCCTCCACTGCTTCTGCCTCCTCAACCTCCTCTCGGTCTTCCACCTGCACCCAAAGCCTGTCTGGTCATGCCACAAGCTTTCTAACTGCGCAGAAGGGATCCTGCACACCTCCTTACTATGCTGGCAGTAGGGCTCAACGTCATCAGGCGGTTTTTACATTGAAATGTCTGGGAAATGTGAGTCACACAGCTGAGGAGTTGTGGTCAGCTCTGCAGAACCAATTTCATGAATGGTTGTCTCCACTGGACCTGAAACCAGGGAAGGCCGTGTGCGACAATGCTGCAAACCTGGGTGCGGCCCTTCGCCGGGGCAATGTCACACACGTGCCTTGTATGGCTCACGTGTTGAACCTGGTTGTCCAGCAATTTTTAGCCCGCTATCTCAGACTAGATGGCCTTCTGCAGAGGGCACGGTCGCTGTGTGCTCACTTTCGCCGTTCGCAGCCCGCAGCTCAGCGACTTACATCTCTACAGAAGTCGTTGGGCCTGCCACTTCACCGGCTAAAATGCGATGTGCCTACCCGGTGGAATTCAACTCTGCACATGTTGCAGCGACAGTGGCAGCACCGACATGCCCTGGTGCAATACGTTCTGACGTATAGCCTGGGCCAACGAGATCCAGAGGTGGGGCAAATCACGCTGGAGGAGTGGTCTCAGATCAGGGACCTATGCACCCTTCTGCACAGTTTTGAAATGGCGACGAAGATGTTTAGTGCTGACGATGCCATTATCAGCATGACTATTCTGGTGATTTACATGCTGGAGCACATGTTAAACAGAATTCGGAGTCAGGTGGTGGCACAAGAGGAGGTGGAGGAAGTAGAGGAGGAGGAGTTCTATGCGGAAGGGCTAACATCTGCAAGGTCCAGACGGTCGGCAGCACCAAGGCGGCAGGCATGTGAGGGTGGGGGAGATGGTTTTACCAGGGCGCATGGTAGCAGCCAAACTAGTGAGGAAGGTGCAGGAGCCCAGGAAGAAGTGGAGGACGAACTGATGGAAGACTCATCAGATGAGGGAGACCTTGATCACATTTCTGTTGTGCGAGGTTGGGGGGAGAGGACAGAGGAAGGAAGCATGATTGTTACCTCGCCACCAACACAACAGGGACTTGGTGCTCCTGGATGCGCAACACACATGAGTGCCTTCTTGCTGCACTACCTGCAACATGACCCTCGAATTGTGAGAATTAGAAATAATCCTGACTACTGGGTTGCCACACTGTTAGATCCCCGGTACAAAAGTAAATTTGCAGAAATTATTCCTGCCATAGAAAGGGATGCACGCATGCAGGAGTATCAGCAGAGACTGTTGCAGAATCTTACATGTGCTTTTCCACAAAATACCAGTGGTGCACGTAGTGAATCCCACAGTTCCAACTTGCCAACCGTGGGACCATCAAGTGTTCAGCACTCAAACCGTAACAGAACCACAGTATCTGCTGGTAACATCAATTTTGCGGAATCATTTCACCACTTTTTTAGCCCATCCTTTGCAAGGCCACAGGAGACAAGAAGTCTGACACATAGTCAACGCCTAGAGACGATGGTACAGGAGTATCTCCAAGTAAACATTGAAGCCACGACTGTGTCACTGGACCCTTGCTCTTTTTGGGCTTCCAATCTGGATAAATGGCCGGAGCTAGCCACTTACGCCTTGGAGATCTTGTCATGCCCCACAGCCAGCGTTCTGTCTGAACGTGTGTTCAGCGCTGCTGGTGGTGTGCTGACAGATAAGCGCACGCGGCTCTCCACTGATAATGTAGACAGACTCACGTTCATAAAGATGAACAAATCATGGATCCGAAACGACTTTTCTACCCCTGTGTCATCCTGGGGAGAGTAAAAGCTTGATGATTGGTTAAAATCACCCTACGAACCGTTTTAAGCTTTCAAATTACTAATCATGTTTATCTGTATCTTGGCTGGAAAATAATTTGGGCTTTGTAGCAGTGTGCAGCACTGATCCTATTAGGCCATCTATACTAAAGCTTCACCAGATTTAAAATTAATAATAATTTTTAGCTGCATCTAGCCCGGAAAATAATTTTGGGGCTCCGAGATGCGCAAGACACATAAGTGCCTTCTTGCTGCACTACCTGCAGCATGACCCTCATATTGTCAGAATTCGAAGTAATCATGACTACTGGGTTGCCACACTCTTAGATCCCCCAAACTTTTCGATCAACCTTTTCATTTTAATAAAGACCAAAAAAATGGTCATTTTTGAAATTATAAGCATTAGCAGGTTGTTAGAAACTGAAATCAAACAGTTTTCAACTCAAAACTTTATTCTAGGTGATGTTACATTTTCACATAGGACCCCTTGTTCGAAAGGAGCTTCTGAACTCTCTCGTCCATTGAATTTGTCAGGTTTTGGATGGTTTCTGCTTCAATTGTTTTGCATGAGGACAGAATACCCTCCCAGAGCTGTTGCTTAGATGTCAACTGCCTCCCGCCATCATAGACACTCCTTTTAATGATGCTCCAAAGGTTCTGAATGGGGTAGAGGTCAGGGGAGCATGGGGGTCACACCATAAGTTTGTCCCCTTTTATGCCCATATCAGCCAGAGATGCAGATGTTTTATGTGCAGCATGAGATGGTGCATTATCATGCAGAAAAATGATCTTGCTGTGAAATACACGGTTCTTCTTCTTGAACCATGGCAGGAAGTGCTGTTTGAGAAAATCCATATACATTATGGAGTTCATCTTTAGCGCCTTCAGGGATCCTAAAGGGGCCGACAATCTCTCTCCCCATGATTCCAGCCCAAAACATTACTCCACCTCCTCCTTGTTGGCGCTGTAGCCGTGTTTGCGTGGGGTGTCCATCAACCAGCCATCCTCCACTCCATCCATCTGGACCATCGAGCGCTGCACGGCACTCATCCGTGAACAAAACAGTTTTGAAATCAGTCTTCATGTAATGTTTGGCCCACTGGAGCCGTTTCTGCTTGTGTGAAGTGGATAGAGGAGGTCGACAGGATGGCGTATGCACAGCTGCAAACCTCTGAAGGACCCTGCATCTTGTTGTTCGGGGGACATTGGAGGCACAAGCAGCTTCAAAAACTTGTCTGCTGCTATGACAAGGCTTTTTTGCCGCTGCTCTTTCAACCTGACGTAATTGCCTGTAGGAAAGAGTCCTCAATTTGCCCTTATCAGCACGCACACGTGTGTACTGTGAATCAGCTACATACTTCTTGATTGCCAAGACACTTCATCCTGATCATCGCACAATGTTGATTGTAGTCATGCCTTGACCTAAACACTCCACAATTTGTTGCTTCTCAGCAGCCGACACATCCTTTTTCTTTCCCATTTTGGCAGAAAATGTAGGCTGCTTAATAATGTGAGAGAGCCTTCTTAAGTAGTCTTGCCTTTCATTGGACACACCTGCCAAACTAATTAGCACAGGTGTCTGCAATTGCTTACAGTGATATAAAGAGCCCTGACACACATCACCATCAATGAGTTTAACTGACAAACAAACAAATTCTTCCCTTATCACTCCTAAACACTTTTTGCATAATAATTTGGAACACAGTGTACATGTGCTTTTCCACAAAACACCAGTGGTTCACGTAGTGAATCTTACAGTTCTAACTTGCCAACCGTGGTCTGTATGGAGTTGTTCAATAAAGGGCCCAAAATTAAGATAACATAGATGGGAGAGGTCTCTATGAATAGGAATTCCTAAGTATTTGATACCCTGTGAGGGCCAGGCAAAGGGAAAGTTGGACTGGATGGAATCCTATATGGATTTGGGGAGGGAGACATCGAGGGCCTCAGACTTCGCTGCATTGATTTTAAAATTTGACCATGTAACAAAGTGATCTATTTCAGCCATAACAGCATGGATGGATATATGTGATTGAGTGATATATACTAGGACATCATCAGCAAATAGAGAGCACTTGTACTCGGTGCCTCCCACCTCAATCCACCTAATATTGGGGTTATGGCGAATTGATGAGAGCAGGTGCTCCGTCACTAGGATGTATAAGAGAGGGGACAGAGGACATCCCTGCCTTGTCCCATTGGTGATTGTGAAAGGTGATGAAAATGTTCTGATGCACCCCCTGGGCCTTGGGACACCCGGAGCCGGACCCTTTTTGGTGGATGCTGGTGGTTGTAGTCTTCGTGGCGGCGACCCGGTTCCGTGGCTCAGGGTGGTCAAACCAGTGGCGGAACTATTTATGTGGTTTTGATGTTTAAATGTCCGACTACGCCACCCGTGGATTGCGGTCAGAGTGAGCCGCCGCTCCAGGGCAGACCGCTGAGGCTGGTGTTGTGGGTGCAGCAGAGCGTAGCATAACTCCCCACGGGAGGAGTATAGCCTCAGGGCAGTGTATGCGGAGGATGGGGGTGATGGTGCAGGGCAGCAGCAGTAACGACACGGAGTCAGTGATTCAGTTCAGGGCCTTTACTCACAGTTCTTATTATCCAGACCACGTCTGCAGGTAACTGCTGCCCACGTCGTACTGTGCTCACCAGGTGAGGGGCTCAGACAACTCCCAGATAACCTTGGAGCGCTTCACAGGACCCCCTTTGTGTGTCCTTTGTCGGCCTTTCTTACCAACACTTCTGTCCGGCTGCCTCGGGCCTCCTCTTGGTAAACTTGGCGCCAGTTTCCCTGACCCTATGTGGTGCCTTCCTAGCGGGTGTAGCGAGGGGCTGCGCCACATAAAATGTCAGAGCCTCCGGTTTCTAGCTGAGGGTCGTTTCCTGCCTCCACTAGTTCGGGGACCGGTCTCCCCCTTTGGCCTGACCCCTCCACGCAGGTGGATTCGGGCGTGCGGTGGCGACTCGCCCGTCCGCACCCCTGGGATCCCTTCATTCCTCGTTCCTGGAGCCTTCTCCGCTCCTCTTCCTTCCTTCTCCCTCTTCCAGGCCTGGGCCTCTGTTACTAGGCCCGCCTCCGGAGCAGAGCTCATGCAGAGCCCCTGCTCCCTGCCACTTCTGCTCAGACTTCTCTGCACTGAACTAAGATGGTGCCCACCTTTTATACTCCCTTCTCAATGCACCCAGGAACTGCTTCCTCCCTGCTCCTGCACTACAGGGTTCCCCTTCCTCAGTGTTCCCTCCCCCCACTCCAGCCAGGGACAGGGACTGTCGTGCCCATCTCAGGGGCATATTGGTCGCCCTGCCCCACGGCAATGTGGTGTAATGCATGCAGGTGTCGGGTCCTGATCCACACTCCATACTTACCTGAGAGTGAGATATCACACCTCTGGGTGAGGTGCAATACCTCTGTAGCAACCGAGCCCTCAGGGTGCTACAGTTCCATTTATCTTCAGCCTAGGTGACGTATTGTGATACAGGGCAGTGATTTTGGCTATAAAAGGGTCCCCTAGACCCCTACCCCAAGCTTTTTAAGAGAATCATATATGGCGTGCCAGGAGACTCTATGGAATGCTTTCTCAGCATCCAACGAGAGTATCTAATTAGAAATTTTTAACTGCATCTAGCCCAGGAAATACTTTGTGCCTAGTAGCAGTGTCTGCTAGTCAGCGGATTATCCCGGCTGTTAAGCAAGCTACACCACCTGTAGATTGGACACTTAATTTTTTCAAAGGAAATGCTTCGGGACCACGGGATACTCAGTGAAGAGCATCAGGAGGCACCCCAAGGCATAGGGGCTGGGACTGGCAGTAGGATGCCTTGCGGTGGACAGCCGAGCTCGATCCTTATAAAAGCTTTTTAACTGCAGCAGCTTTAGTGGACGCTACTGGAGCTGGAATTACGCGGCTGCTGGCATGAGACTTGCCCTCCAATAGATCCTTGTAAATGGATTTAAAGTGTATTCATTCAAATTAGAGAGACAATTTAAATTAAAAAGCTTAGAGCTGCCTCCACCACAGGGGGGCTCGCTCGACCCACCAGCGGACAGGCACCAGTATTGGGAGAGGGGGGCTGGCCATCAGGGTTCACCGCGGCTCTGGCACAAACCCGGCGACACGGAGGTGGCACGGGCAGGAGCGGATTGGCCGTGTCGGCTTCTCACTTTTTGGATTTTAGAAGGGCATGACATGCCTATATCTGTGTCTCCCCCTCCTTTTACTCCTCCACCTCTTTTATTTTCGCATGACTATATGTACTTGTCACTTTTCCATGTGTTAGTTATGTCTTCGGAGCAGTTTGTTAGCTTTTGGACACCTCTGAAGGTGTTTTCTATGTGTTTCTATGTGTTTTTGTTTGCCTGCCATTGGTTTTAATGGTGTTCGAAGGTGTTCGACGAACAGTTCGGCGAACACACGGGTGTTCGACGAACCGAACCGAACTCGAACACTACGGGGGTGGCTCAACACTACTTGTCATGACCACCTGCCTGCTTGCCAAGAGACTTCTTCCGTCACGTACCGTGATCTCCCGTCAGCTAACCCAGAGACTCTGGCCTGCCTGTTGTGTCTTTCCGCTATACCGGTCAGTCCCAGCTGTCTGACCCGTGGGAGCCACCTGCTCTCTTACAAGGTCGTCCCCACAGTAGCACCTGGTCCCTCTTCTCGGTCCCTCCCTGGTTATGGTGTCGTTAGCCGCCGTCCGACCAGGGTCGGTCCGGGTTGACACTTAGTTACGCCCCTCTGGGTCCCTCCTTGCACCGTGGCACAGAGGTTCCACCACCCGGACCTGTAACAGTTTGCTCGGGCCATGGAACCCGGTGGCTCCCAGATCTCCGATCTGCACCAGGAAGTCTTACGTCAGAGAACTCAGCAGGAAGTGGTGAGGTCCTATCTACGGTCCATTAACTCTCGTCTAGGTCCATTGTTTGACTCGTCTATATCTCTGGCCCAGCCATGTCTGTTTCTGCGGCACCGCAATCCAGTCCCATTATGGCACCCAGATATGGACCTCGGCTCCTGACACCTCCACGCTTTGCCGGCGACCCCGCTTTAGCTCGGGGTTTCGTAAACCAGTGCACCCTGCACTTTGAGCTCTTGGCATACCAGTTCATCTCCGACCGGACAAAGGTGGCCTTCATCATGTCCCATCTCACTGGGGAGGCACTGGCATGGCTAAATCCCCTGTGGGAGAGAGGGGACCCCCTGATGTCCGACCTGTCGTCTTTCCTCGCTGCTTTCAGGAAAGTCTTCGATGAACCTGGACGGAAAACCTCTTCTGCCTCCTCTCTGCTACGTCTCCGCCAAGAGAGTCTCACCGTGGGCCAATATGCCATACGGTTCCGTACCCTTGCTTCTGAGCTTGCCTGGGAAAATGAGGCTCTGGCGTCCGTCTTCTGGGAGGGTCTTTCTGGTCGGATTAAGGACGAGTTAGCTGGTTGGGACATTCCTACCACCCTGGATGACCTGGTGTCACTAGCTACCCGGATTGACATCCGGTTCCAAGAATGTGCCAAAGAGACTACCCGGGAGAAAGACTTTTCTCGCTTTGCTCCTACTTTCCTGAGACCTGCCTCTCAACCAGTCACTCCCCGGGCGCACTTGCCTGAACCTATGCAGATCGACCAGACCAAGATGGTCAAATCTCGCCAAGAGTCATGCCGAGCCGAGGGAAGCTGTTTCTATTCTGGCAGTAAAGAGCACTTCATCCGTTCCTGCCCGGAGAAGCCGGGAAACGCCAGTGTCTAGGACTGCTCGGAGAGGTCATCCTAGACAAAAGTAAGCCATCTCCATCCCTGACTTTGTCTGTCTCTATCTCCTGGGGAGAAAACTGTCACTTTGAACTCGCCCACCTGGATTCTGGAGCTGCTGGAAACCTCATTTCCCAGTCCCTGGTTGAGAAATACCGTATTCCCACCAAATCTCTGGCTGAACCATTGTCAGTCGCCTCTGTGGATGGAAGACTCCTTCCAGTGACCATCCTGCTCATCACGGAACCCATAACCCTGCAGGTGGGAATGTTGCACTCTGAGAAAATCTCCTTCCATGTGCTACCCGGACTCTCTCACTCACTATTGCTAGGCCTACCTTGGCTCCAGACACATGAACCCGTGTTGAACTGGCAATCCGGTGAAGTACTCCGGTGGGGGCCGGACTGCCATAAGACCTGCCTGGTTCCGGTTCACCCGGTTCGTCGACCACCTACCCCAGCTAATTTACCCGGTCTTCCGGCTCCTTACTGGCCCTATGCGGACGTCTTCGGTAAAAAGGAAGCAGAGACTTTGCCACCTCATAGGCCATATGATTGCCCGATCGACCTGGCACCTGGCGCCACTCCACCCCGTGGGCGTATTTACCCGTTGTCTGCGTCCGAAACCCGGGCCATGTCTGAGTACATTGAAGAGAACCTGGCTAGGGGATTCATCCGGAAGTCTACCTCCCCAGCTGGAGCCGGATTCTTCTTTGTCAAAAAAAAGAATGGCTCGCTACGCCCCTGCATTGACTATAGAGGACTCAATCAGATCACGGTTAAAAATAAATACCCCATGCCGCTCATCTCCGAGTTATTTGATCGCCTTAAAGGCGCCAAGATCTTTTCCAAGCTGGATCTACATGGAGCATATAACCTGGTCCGTATCCGTCAAGGAGACGAGTGGAAAACGGCATTTAATACCCGGGACGGACACTATGAGTACCGTGTGCTGCCCCTTCGGCCTCTGCAATGCTCCCGCCGTCTTCCAAGAACTGATCAACGACATCTTCCGTGACCTTCTTTACTCCTGCGTGGTGGTATACCTGGATGATATCTTGGTCTTCTCTCCGGATCTTCCCACTCACCGGAGGGATGTTCGTCAGGTCCTGCTTAGGCTCAGGCAGAACCACCTCTATGCTAAATACGAGAAGTGCCTTTTCGATCAGACCTCTCTTCCATTCCTGGGCTATGTTATCTCCCAGACATGCTTGCGAATGGATCCCGAGAAGCTCTCTGCTGTCCTAAAGTGGCCCCGTCCGGAGGGGTTGAAGGCGGTACAGCGATTCCTGGGCTTCGCCAATTACTATCGTCTCTTCATTCCACACTTCTTGTCTCGGACTGCTCCCATATCTGCGCTCACCCGTAAGGGGGCAAATCCCAAGTTATGGTCGCCCAAAGCCGAGGAGGCCTTCCTTTCCTTAAAGCAAGCCTTCTCCTCTGCCCCAGTTCTGCACCGTCCAGACTGCAATAAACAATTCTACCTGGAGGTTGATGCCTCCTCTGCCGGAGGAGCCGAAGCAGTACTTACCCAAAAATCTTCTTCTGGGAGAATGGTAACCTGCGGCTTCTTCTCCAAAATCTTCTCCTCTTCTGAGCACAACTACTCCATAGGAGACCGAGAATTGCTAGCCATCAAATTGGCGCTGGAGGAGTGGCGCTATCTGCTTGAAGGGGCTCTATACCCGGTGATCATCTACACAGATCACAAAAATCTGGCATATCTCCAAAATGCCCAGAGACTTAATCCGCGTCAGGCCCGTTGGTCTTTGTTTTTTGCCCGCTTCGATTTCATCCCTCATTTCCGCCCGGCGGACAAGAATGTCAAAGCTGATGCCTTGTCCCGATCCTTCCTGTCATCCAATCAAGAGGAGGAGCCTATGCACATCATCGACCCCTCCAAGGTGATGAATGTGCCCCCCTTGGATTTGACTCGTCTTCCACCCGGCAAGACGTTTGTAGCGGTTCCAGACCGTGAGAAGGTTCTTCGCTGGGGTCATTCTTCTAAACTAGCTGGCCATGCTGGCCACAAGAACACCTTCCTGCTCATTTCCCGGCATTACTGGTGGCCTACCCTGCGTAAGGATGTGGTAGACTTCGTCTCTGCCTGTTCATCTTGTGCCCGCAACAAAGTTCCCAGACACTTACCAGCCCGTCATCTCCTGCCGCTTCCCATACCTGTTGCCCCGTGGCAACACATCGCTATGGACTTCATTAAGGATCTCCCTGTTTCTGCCTGGTGTACTGTCATTTGGGTGGTCGTGGACCGCTTTTCTAAAATGGCCCACTTCATTCCCCTGCCTCGTCTCCCATCTGCACCTGAGCTGGCTAAGGACTTTATCCGCCATATCTTCCGTCCCCATGGCCTACCCCTCCACATCGTGTCGGATCGAGGGGTTCAGTTCACCTCACGCTTCTGGAGAGCCACATGTAAACTGCTGGATGTCACCGTGGATTTATCCTCCGCTTACCATCCTCAGTCCAATGGTTAAGTGGAGCGGATCAATCAGATCCTTACCAGCTACCTCCGGCACTTTGTTAATGCCCACCATTCTGATTGGGTGGACCTCCTTCCTTGGGCCGAATTCTCTTATAATAACCATGAGAGCGAATCCTCTTCCAAGCCCCCGTTCTTTATAGTCTATGGCCAACTTCCCCGGATTCCGTTTCCCGTCTCCGCTTCTGTGGACAACCCTGCCGCTAAGTCTCTTGTCTGCGGATTTTCCACCATTTGGGAGAGTACTAGGTCCGCACTTCTTCAGTCCTCCGAGCGGATGAAGAGATATGCTGATAAGAGACGTCTGTATCCGCCTCAATTCCGTCCAGGAGACAAGGTTTGGCTCTCCTCCAAACATGTGCGGCTCAAGATACCCTCCTACAAGTTAGGTCCTCACTTAATCGGCCCTTTCGAAATCCTCCAGCAAATTAATCCAGTGGCCTACAAGTTAAAACTCCCGGCCACCTTACGGATTCCCAACTCCTTCCACGTATCTCTCCTCAAACCCGTTGTCTTTAACTCTTTTTCCAACAATCCAGGTACTTCCCCTGCTCCGGTTTCCGCTGAGGATGTCTTTGAGGTAGAGAGTATTCTGCCCATTAAGAGGGTAAGAGGAAAAACCTTTTTTCTGGTAGATTAGAAGGGGTTTGGTCCTGAGGAGAGAACTTGGGAACCCAGGGAGAACATCAGCGCCCCGCTTCTCCTTGAAAAATTTCTTTCTGGCCTAAAAAAGAGGGGGCCTAAAGGGGGGGTACTGTAGCATCGGCGTCTCTGCCCTCTGCCAGGCAGAGACGCCGTCATTCTCACCTTCCCGCTCCTGGCGCGGCGTCCTCCAGCGCTCCTCTCCCCGCTGCTGCCGCGCGCCATCCTAAGGAGTCCCCGGCCAATTGTCGGAGGACCTCCCATATATAAGGCACCTCCTCCAAAATGGAGGTGCCCGAGCAAAGTTGTTGCACAGAATACTTACCTCTACTTCAGCCCTCAGGTCCCATTGCCAGCCTGACTACCAGTCCTGTCTGCCAGCTTGTCTACTCTCCAGCCCGACAGCCTGCCTCCGGTCATCCACCAGTCTGTCTATGGGCAAGTCCACCTGTGTACCAGCAAGCACCTGCCAGTTACCTGCCTGCTACCTGTCGTGTCTGCTAAACCCGCTCACCTGGGAGCGCACGTCTGGTACCCGCCTGTTACCTGCTAGACTACCTTGAGGCTCTGCCGTCACATGCCGTGACCACCTGCCTGCCAGCCTAGAGACTACAGCTTGCTTGCCGTCACTTGCCGTGAGAATCTGATAGCCTACATGGAGGCTCTTGCTGTCACTTGTCGTGACCACCTGCCTGCTTGCCAAGAGACTTCTTCCGTCACGTACCGTGATCTCCCGTCAGCTAACCCAGAGACTCCTGCCTGCCTGTTGTGTCCTTCCGCTATACCAGTCAGTCCCAGCTGTCTGACCCGTGGGAGCCACCTGCTCTCTTACAAGGTCGTCCCCAGAGTAGCACCTGGTCCCTCTGCTCGGTCCCTCCCTGGTTAAGGTGTCGTTAGCTGCCGTCCGACCAGGGTCGGTCCGGGTTGATACTTAGTTACGCCACTCTGGGTCCCTCCTTGCACCGCGGCACAGAGGTTCCACCACCCGGACCCGTAACAAACACATCCTAGATCTGAATGAATGAAATATTTTCATTGAATTCTTTGTTCTGTACAAAGTTGAATGTGCTGACAACAAAATCAGACAAAAATCATCAATGGAAATCAAATTTATTAATCAATGGAGGCCTGGATTTGGGGTCGCCCCCAAAATTAAAGTGAAATACACACTACAGGCTGATCCAACTTTCATGTAATGTCCTTAAAACAAGTCAAAATGAGGCTCAGTAATGTGTGTGGCCTCCACGTGCCTGTATCACCTCCCTACAACGCCTGGACATGCTCCTGATGAGGTTGCGGATGGTCTCCTGTGGGATCTCCTCCCAGACCTGGACTAAAGCATCCGCCAACTCCTGGATAGTCTGTGGTGCAATGTGACGTTGGTGGATGGAGCGAGACATGATGTCCCAGATGTGCTGAATCGGCTTCAGGTCTGGGGAATGGGTGGGTCAGTCCATAGCTTCAATGTCTTCATCTTGCAGGAACTGCTGACACACTCCAGCCACATGATTTCTGGCATTGTCCTAAATTAGGAGGTACCCTGGGCCAACCGCACCAGCATATGGTCTCACAAGGGGTCTGAGGATCTCATCTCGGTACGTAATGGCAGTCAGGCTACCTCTGACGAGCACATGGAGGGCTGTGCGGCCCTCCAAAGAAATGCCACCCCACACCATTACTGTCCCACTGCCAAACTAATCATGCTGAAGGATGTTGCAGGCAGCAGATCAGTTTCCACGGTGTCTCCAGACTCTGTCTCGTCTCTCACATGTGCTCAGTGTGAACCTTCTTTCATCTGTGAAGAGCACAGGGTGTCAGTGGCGACTTTGCCAATCCTGGTGTTCTGTGGCAAATGCCAAGCGTCCTGCATGGTGTTGGACTGTGAGCACAACCCCCATCTGTGGAAGTCGGGCCCCCATACCACCCTCATGGAGTCGGTTTCTAAGTGTTTGTGCAGACACATGCACATTTGTGGCCTGCTGGAGGTCATTTTGCAGGGCTCTGGCAGTGCTCCTCCTGTTCCTCCTTGCACAAAGGCGGAGGTAATGGTCCTGCTGCTGGGTTGTTGCCCTCCTACGGCCCCCTCCATGTTTCCTGGTGTACTGGCCTATCTCCTGGTAGCACCTCAAGCCTCTGGACACTACGCTGACAGACACAGCAAACCTTCTTGCCATTGATGTGCCATACTGGATGATCTGCACTACCTGAGCAACTTCTGTGGGTTGAAGAGTCCGTCTCATGCTACCACGAGTGTGAGAGCACAATCAACATTCAAAAGTGACCAAAACATCAGCCAGAAAGCATTGGTACTGAGATGTGTGTCTTGATAATTGCCAATAATTTCCATCTATTGTCTATTCCATTTGCACGACAGCATGTGAAATTGATTGTCAACCAGTGTTGCTTCCTAAATGGGCAGTTTGATTTCATGGAAGTTTGATTTACTTGGAGTTATATTCTGTTGTTTAAGTGTTCCCTTTATTTTTTTGAGCAGTGTATTAGTAAATTACAGGCCTACAATTTAAAGCCGTGGTTCTCAGGCAGTCATATCACTGAAAAGACTTCTAAAATCATACATTTCTTCCACTTCCATTCTGTTGCAGTGTGTCGGTGGAGCTATTCACACTAGATCTCCATGTAGAAAAATATTAGTAAATTACAGGCCTTCAATTTAAAGCCATGGTTCTCTGTTAGACATATCACTGAAAAGACTTCTTAAATCATACATTTCTTCCATTTTCATTCCGTTGCAGTGTGTCGGTGAAGCTATTAAGACTACTTCTCCGTGTAGAATAATATTAGTAAATTACAGGCCTGCTATTTAAAATCGTGTTTCTTTGTCAGACACATCACATATAATTGCGTTCCAAAATCAACCATTTCTCGTGAGCGTGGAAAATATTGTCCTTCATTTAAAATGGGCAAGGTGCATGGCAAGGGTCAGGGAAGTGGACGTGATGGTGCATGCAGAGGCTGAGGACGTGGCCATGGGCAAGGTGAAATTGTGCCACAACAAACACCCACATCTTTCCGCTCTACCTTCCTGTCCCAAATACTAGGGGACCGCAGAGCACCACTATTGCACACAGAGCAGTGTGAAAAGATTATTGGTTGGATAATGTTTCTAGTCACTTGGCCACCAGCATCTCCACCCTGTCTTCCACACGGTCAAGTCTCAGTAGCCATGAGTCTGGACCACATATCTCTCATCTTGATCCTCCTTCCTCCCACCATGCAGAGAACCCAGAGACAATTGCTCCCACACTTGGACACTCTAAAGAGCTGTTCACTTTTCCATTTGTAGATTCAGACTAACTTCAAGTGAGTAAAGAGGAGAATGCGTGTAGCGATGCCAAAGTATTGGAGCAGCCACGGTCACATGAAGGCGATGGTGGGAAAGTGCAATACAGTTGAAAGAGGTGGATGATGATGAGACACAATTGCCAGAAAGTTAGGAGGAGGACCACGGTGCGGAAGTGGAAGACGAGGTGGTGGATGATATAGTAACTGACACAACCTGTCAGGGGGACACATAGAGGACAGCAGCACATAGGGTGAGGAAGGTGTAGCACCACAACAGGAAGGAAGAAGCAGTGTGGTGGCCGCAGATACAAGGCAGGAAAGTGTTCCTCGTAACCCAAATACGACCGAAGTTGCCAGTACAACTGTTAGGTCTTCCCAAGTCTGGTTATTTTTTAAAGCATCTGCAGATAACCCCAAAAAGGCCATTTGCACCACTTGCCAGGCCAGAATCAGCAGGGTAGCAAAACTACCAGCCTGACCACCACCAGCATAATCAGGCACATCGCAGCAAAGCACCCGACTAATTGGGCCGAACCCCAGGGTCTAGCAACAGTGTCTGCAGGGGACACCACTGCTTCTCCCACTGTTGTGCTTGCACGCCAATCCCCTGTCCAGGGTGCATTCCAAGATGCCTCCCACCCTACACCTATTGTTGCGCACTCTCAAGTAGCACCATCAGCAAGCATGTCCACGTCCTTGTCCCAGCGCAGTATTCAGTTGTCTCTACCACAGTCCTTGGAACGCAAGCACAAATATGCAGCTAACGCCCCACTTGCCACACTACTAAATTCACACATTTCACGAATGCTTGTGCTCTAAATGTTGCCTTTTAGGCTCGTGGAGATGGACGCTTTCCGCAACCTGATGGCGGCGGCCGTTCCTCGGTACTCGGTCCCCAGCCGCCACTATTTCTTCCGGTGTGCCGTCCCCACATTGCACGAGCATGTGTCCCACAATATTAGACGTGCTCTCAACAATGCAGTTACTGGGAATGTCCACCCAACCACGGACCCATGGACAAGTGCTTGTGGCAGGGACTGTACTTCTCGCTGACGGCACACTGGGTTAATATAGTGAAAGCCGGGAACCAGTCGAACCTTGGGATGGAAAACTTCCTCCCGACACCGAGGATTGCGGGCCCTGGGTCAATCAGTGTTGCCCTCACATTCTGCATCTCCTCCGATTCAGCATCCATCTCCGAAATGACCACATCAGTAGCAAGCTGGAAGCACTGCATCACTGCCTTGGCCAAGCTGCAACAGGCTGTGCTGAAGCTAATGTGTTTGGGTGACAAACCACACAACGCTGAAGAGTTGTGGACAGCTCTGAAAGAGCAGGCAGATCTGTGGCTGACACCGCTGACCCTATTGCCTGGCATGGTCGTGTGTGACAATGGCCATAATCTGGTGGCAGCTCTGAGGCGAAGCAAGCTCACACACGTACCGTGCCTGGCCCATGTGCTTAACCTCGTGGTTCAGCGGTTTCTCAAAACTTACCCGGATCTGCTTGTCAAAGTGCGCCACCTGTGTGCCCATTTTAGAAAGTCAGCTACAGCTACCTCCACCGTTGCTGTGCTTCAGCAATGTTTGCAGCTTCCATCTCACCGACTGATCTGCGATGTCCCCACCCTTTGGAACTCTACATTTGCAGATATTGGGAAGGATTTGTGAGCAGAAGAGGGCAGTTCTTGACTACCAGCATCAACATGGCCTTCGGTATTCAGGTCAGACTCCACACACAAAACCTCAGGAGTGGACATGGATGTCAGACATCTGTACCATCCTCCAAAACTTTGAGGACTCCACCAAGATTGTGAGTGGTGATGACGCCATAATTAGTGTCATCATCCCGCTTCTCTGTCTTCTGAAAAACTCTCTGTTCTCAATTAAAGAGGATGCATTGCAGGCGAAGCACGATGAGATGGAGCATGGAACCATACAGGGTGATTACACACAGCCAAGCCTCATCTCATCCCAATGTGGCATGGGTGACAACACGGAAGAGGAGGAGGAGGAAGAATAGGAGCTAGTTTCATGCGCTATGGACCATACTACAAGCACAGCTGTCATACCATCTTTTAAGTGTGGATGGCCTGAGGACAGGGAGGAGGAGGATGAGAAGTGCATGGTCAGTCGTCCTCTTGGTGAGGACATGGAAGTCTTGCCTCTTTGTATTCTGGCACACATGGCTGAGTTAATGTTACGCTGCCTTTCCCGTGACCCTTGCGCTGTCTAAATTTTGGGTGACAGTCATAACTGGTTGATGACACTTCTAGACCCATGCTAGAGGGAGAACTTTGTCTTTTATTCCCTTGCAGGACAGGCCTAATGAAATGGGGCAGTACGAGAAGGCCCTTATTGCAGAATTATTTAAAAAATTCCCATCTGAAAACGCTGGCGGCAGAGGTCACAGTTCGTTGCACAACCAAGGAGTACAGGTGAGAGAGACACAAATGCAATCCAGCAGAGGCAGGGGAACACTGTCAAAGTTCTGGGACAGTTTTCTCAGACCCTACCATCGCACATGCCCTGAGGCGCAGGGTACTTTCACAAAGAGTGCAAAGTTTCGGAAGATGCTGAGGGAGTACCTTGCCGACCGTTCCAACATCCTCCATGAGTCCCCTGTGCCTTATAATTATTGGGTATCCAAGCTGTACATGTGGCATGAACTGGCTCTCTACGCCTTGGAGGTCCTGGCCTTCCCTGCCACTAGCGTCAGAGCGGGAATTATAACCGATAGGCGCACCTGCCTGTCCACTGAAAATGCTGACAGGCTGACTCTTATAAAAATGAACAAGGGCTGGATTGGGCCAGACTTCTCAACACCACTGAATGATAGCAGTGTAACATAAACTCAAATACCGTCCCTTTTTTTGGGGAAGTCTAATTCTATTCCCATGCACCTCTGTCTTCACACCCAGTCATGGTTATACGCTTCCTGATTTTGTCTATTTGCACTTGTCCACATCCTCATCCGTATCCTCCATCATGATATCACTACCATATGTACCATATCAACATATCTACGTCTCTTGCAAGGGGCATTGGAGTTACTCCAAATTTTTGGCAGCCGTTGCTTCACTGCATAGGCAAACACTATGAGAGACCCAATTCCTAATAATGGAAACATTGTTTTCAGAAGGTACTCCGACCACTACGTCTCTTGCAAGGGGCATTGGAGTTCCTCCAAATTTTTGGCAGACGTTGCAATTACTGCATAGGCAGACAGTATGGGAGACCAACTTCCTAATAATGTGAGCATTTTTTTCAGGAGGCCATCCGACATATTCGTCTCTTGCAAGGGACATTGGAGTGCCTCCAAATTTTTGACAGCCATTGCAGTCACTGCATAGGCAAACAGTATGGGAGACTCAGTTTTTTCTAATGGGAATATGTCATTACTGAGGCCCACCTCTATGTTTCTTTAAATTGTTAGTGGGTTTTTTCCTAAATTTTAGCAGCCATTAGACACACTTCATACCCTATAACTGTATGGCAGACCCGCTCCTTTCTAATGGAAACATGTCGTTACTGTGGCCCTGCTCTATGTGTCTTTAAACTGTTAATGGGGTTATTCCTAAATTTTGTCAGCCGTTTGACTCACTGTATACCCTGAATAGCAGACTTTATCCTTTCTAATGGGAACATGTCATTCTCGTTACTGTGGCCCAGCTCTGTGTGTCTTTAAATTCTTAGTGGGGTTTTTCCTAAAATTGGTCAGCCGTTGGACTCACTGCATACCCTATAACTGTATAGCAGACCCTCTCTTTTCTAATGGGAACATGTCGTACCTTGTTACTGTGGCCCTGCTCTGTGTGTCTTTAAATTCTTAATGGGGTTTTTCCAAAAATTGGTCAGCCGTTGGACTCACTGCATACCCTATAACTGTATAGCAGACTCTCTCCTTTCTAATGGAAATTTGTCGTTACTGTGGCCCTGCTCTGTGTCTTTAAATTGTTATTGGGGTTTTTCCCAAATTTTGGCAGCCCGTGCAGTCACAGCATGGGCATTTCCACTATAGGAGATCCGCTCCTTCATAATGGGAACATTTTTTTTTTACTGAGACCCTCTTCTATGTCTCTTCAAAGGGGTATTGGGTTGCGTCCAAATTTTTGGCAGCCTTTGCAGTCACTGCATACGCAATAACAGTATAGGAGACCCACTCATTAATAACGGGAACAACAAAGCATAGCCGGCTGATGGCTCTTTAACAATCGCGAGGGCCGACTCTTGACACTTTAAGAATTGTAAGGGCCACCTTATGACCCTATAAAAATAGGCTTTGCGACTTTCAGTATCCCTCCATCATAAATGAAACAGGATGTGTCTGATGATGTGTCACACACCAATGGCAATTGCATGTTATTTCTCATACCGCATTGCAGATCAGGCCATTGACCAACTCTGTAGTCATGAAATTAAAGGGCAAAGAAAAATGTTTGTGTGTCGAAGCACCACCGACAAGTGCGAGCTGATGTTGGACGGGCTGCTGCCTTTGCTTATGCGCCAAGCTGAATTAGAGGACTTCCTTGGAGAAGTGACAGCTGGAGTAGATATGGTTTTCCAAAAGTCTGTCCTTTCACCGAGATAGAAAATATGGCTGTGGTGAAATACAACAGTCACCAACAAGCTGTGGACAGGCTCCGTACCGTCACTGGCCACATTTACTTGTCCATGTGTTTATGGTTAGGCGGTCCTTCCCAGTAAGTGCACTGGAGAGGGCACCAGTAATGTTGTGGGACCCATGCTTGTGGAAGGCGGAGACGATACAGGGAGAAATAGTGGCGGCTGGGGACCGAGTATGGACACCGCCGCCATGAGATTATAAAAAGCTTGCGCCTCCACGAGCCTAAAAGGCCACATTTCAAGTGCAAGCAGCTGCCCAGAAATCTGGCCGTTTACTATTGAGGCCTGTGATTGGGTGGGTGGCTGGCTGCATACTTGCGCTTGAATTCCAAGTGACAGAAAACTAAGCAAATGGTGACTTCTATCATCATCATGGCCTCACCTCGGCACTATGAACTCTCCCAATTGAGAAGCCAGGGCCCACCGAATGAGTCTCTGCTGGTTCCGTCCAACCGTGCTGAGAAGCAGCCCTGGCTAAGAGAAGTGTGTGGGAAGGTTCTCGGACACTCTATGGCTGCTTTTTTTAATGTTTATGGGACGTGCTTAATTGCATGTAATTTCTCAAACCGCATTGCAGATCAGGCCATTGACCAACTCTGTAGTCATGAAATTAAAGGACAAAAAAAGATATTTGTGTGTCAAAGCACCACCGACAAGTGCAATCTGATGTTGGACGAGCTGCTGCCATTGCTTATGCGCCCAGCTGCATTAGAGGACTTCCTGGGAGAAATGGCAGGTGGAGTAGATACGGTTTCCCAAGTCCTTTCACCGAGCTAAAAAATATAGCTGGGGTGAAATACAGCTCTCACCGACAAGCTGTGGACTGGCTCTGTACCATCCCTGGCCACATTCACTTGTCCACATGTTTGTGGTTTGGCGGTCCTTCCCAGTGAGTGCACTGGGTAGGGCACAGTGTAATGTTCTGGGACCCGGGCTTATGGAAGGCGGAGACGATACCGGGACAAATGTTCCGTCGCCACAAACCTAAAAGGCAACATTTAAATGCAAGCAAGCAGTCCAGAAATGTGGCAGTTTAGTATTGCAGCCTGTAGGTGGGTGGGTGGCTGGCTGCATACTTGCGCTTGTATTCCAAGTAACAGAAAACTAAGCAGATGGTGGCCTCTATCATCATCATGGCCTCACCTTGTCACTATGAACTCTCCTGATCGAGGAGACAGGGCCCACCCGAGGATCCTCAGGTGGGCTCATCCAACCCTGCCAAGAAGCAGCCCTGGCTAAGAAATGTGTTTGGGAAGGTTCTCAGACACTCTATGGCTGCATTTTTAATGTGGGCTGGCTCCGTGCCATCCCTGGCCACATTCACCTCTCCACGTGTTTGTGGTTAGGCGGTATTTCCCACCTATGTGCACTGGGGAGGGCACGGATAATATTGTGGACCTGTGCTTGTAGAAGGCAGAGACGCGGCTGGGGACAAAGTATGGACACCCGGCCGCCGCCATGAGGTGGTGGACAGCTTCCGCCTCCACTGGCCTAAAAGGCCACATTTCAAGTGCAAGCAGCTGTCAAATATTTGGCAGTATGGAATTGCAGCCTGTGGGTGGCTGGGTGGCTGGCTGCATACTTGCACTTGCATTCCAAGGAATGGGGTAGGGACATCTGAATGCTGCGCTGGGACAAAGACGTGGACGGTGATTGTTGCAAGTCTGCAATGACAGGTGCATGGCGGGAGGCATCTTCGCATGGGTTATAGGAAGTTTCGCCCCCAGCAGTCCGCCCCCAGCAATTCGCCCCCATCTGTTTGCCCCCAAGTACATGTCCCCCACACATTTCGCCCCTATCATTTCACCCCCAGGAACATTCACCCCAGGACGGGGGCAAACTGTGGGCGATATGTTCAGGGGTGAGATGTGCGGGGGCAAAACATCCTGGGGGCCAAATGCTGGGGACACAGCTGACTGTGAACAACCAATATCTTTTGCAACAGTGCGTGATGAGTTAACTTCTTTTAAGAGTTTGATAATCCTCTCCTTTGTTTCAATTGACATCTCTCGTGTTGGAGTCATGATTCATGTCAGTCCACTTGGTGCAACAGCTCTCCAAGGTGTGATCACTCCTTTTTAGATGCAGACTAACGAGCAGATCTATTTTGATGCAGGTGTTAGTTTTGGAAATGAAAATTTACAGGGTGATTCCATAATTTTTTCCTCAGAATTGAGTGATTCCATAATTTTTTCCCTTTGCTTGGTCTGAGAAAAATTAAAAAAATGACCCTTACTGAGCACCACATTTTTAATCTTGATTTCTTTTAGTGTTTCTTAACGCCGTAAAGTTGCCATTTGAAAATACTTTAGTTTTGGGCCATGTCTGTGATCTGCTTTTTTTCAACAACATTTAACAACTGAATGAACATCCTCCGAGCCCAGTGATTCCATAATTTTTGCCAGGGGTTGTATATGTAAACATTATGACAGAAGTAGAATGGTCCTTGAACAGGTCTTGTCCGGGTATTGCTTATCGGTGATAGCTGGGCACTGTCACGGGATTGGAATGTTGGACAACAACCTATGTACGTTCGTGCTTACGTAATATTAGGTTGGGTAAGCCTTTTTCTAAAATATAAAAGCTGTTGAAGAATTCAGTTATGGCAGAAGCATTGTGGACCTGTGAAGAGGATGCTCTTCACAGTGGAGAATCTAGGATGCATTCTCTGCCCCTCGCTGAACGCTTCTCCAGCTGAAGTTTCCAGACGGATGATGTACATGCTACTAGGGAAATCATTTTTCTTCTTCTATCTAATAGTAAGTATGTAACCTTTATAAGTATTTAACCTTTGTACTTAGAATCTACAAAAGTGTACTCAATATCCTAATCTCATACTATTCCTTTAATTCTGTATTTTATCTTTCAAATTAACTGTTATAAATAAAACTGCGTTCTATTACAAGTGGTTGCCTTCTTTAAAGTCGTATCCGAACCTTATTGCTAAAAACTTGGCAATACAAGATGAAACCCCCGAGGAATCCATTCACTGTAATGAGGCTCCAGTGTAACTCTGGACTCAGTCTGGCCTCTGTTCAGCGTTGTCCTTCTTTTCAGAAGTGCACAAAACTGTGGCGGACTGCACTTTTGTGCACGCCTTAAAAGATGGACACTGCCCAATCACAGGGTAGATGGCATCCACAATGCCTCCATCTGCCTCATTATAGGGAAATCTTCCACCGGGGTTCTGTGTGAATGACGTATTTCAGAGATTTTCAAGGAAACCCCGATGTAAGCACTCAGCGCAGAGCGTAATGTGAATGTGAACCGAACCTTACTGCGATATTTGGGAGGCAGAATGAACAAATCAACAGCAGGTGAAGAATTTGTTTTATTTTTTACGCCGTTTTTTGTGCTGTATAAGCGATTAGATGACTTTATTCTTTGGTTCTTCGATGATTACAGCGATACCAGATTTATAGCGAGTTTTTATGTTTGCTTGCTGTCACACAGTAAAATACGCTTTTTTTTTTACTTTACAAAAAACAAGTTTTTGCATTGCCATATTTAGACAGCTAGAATTTTTGCATACCTTTGCTGACAGAGTCATGTGATGGCTTGATTTTTGCGGGACTAGTTGATGATTTTATTGATACCATTTTAGGTCACATGACATTTTTGATCGCTTTCTCTTCCGATTTTTGGGAGGCAGAATAAACAAAAACCATCAATTCAGGATTGTTTTTTTTATGTCGTTCCAGGTGTGGTAAAATTGATAAGGCAACTTTATTCTTCGAGTCAGTACGATTACAGCGATATCACATTTATATTGTTTTCTTATGTTTTGCCGCTTTTGCACAATAAAAACTATTTTATAGAAAAAATAATTATTTTTGCATCACTTTTTTCTCAGAGCTATAACTTTTTTATTTTTCCACTGTTGGAGCTGTATGGCAACTTTTTTTTTGCGGAATGAGATGACATTTTCAGCAGTATCTTTTTTATTTCTATTTGACTTTTTGATCGGGTTTTAATCCACTTTTTGTTCGGCGTTATGATGAAAAAGCATTGTTTCTTGCTGTTTTTTATTTTTTTTTTATGGTGTGCACAGAAGGGGTTAATTAGTGTGAAAACTTGATAGATCTGATTCTTCCGGACTCGTTGATAACTAATATGTGTACTTTTTTTGTTTTTATTTAAATATACGTATTTATTGGTTTAATATTTTTTCTTCTTTTTTTTATTTATTTTGTGATTTTTGTTAATAATTTTAAAACATTTTTTTACTTTTGTTTTTGCTTTTTTACTTAATCCCTGTATGGGACTTCAAATTTTATTTTTCTGATCTCTGGTCACATGCTTTTCAATAGACATGTATTGCTTTGCATGAGACTTGTCAGATCACCTGCTGGTTGAGCCTAGCAGGCCACCATTGCTTGCAGACCCGGAGGTCATCATGTGACCTCCGGCTGCCATGACAATGCTCGGATCCTCTGTGATGTGTTCAGATCACATCATAGGGGTGTCGGAGAAGTGAATGGATGACCCCACTCCCTCTCACTATCTTCTAAATGTCGCGATTGAGGCATCTAGAAGATAGCAAAAAGATAACTTCATGGGAATCTGATCCAATCAGGTCCCAATGATGTCACCTGTCAGAGCTGTTGCTCAGCACTGGAATTACAGCACTTGCAGGACCCTGGAGGTCCTGAGCGCTGCGAGACTGCCAACCATAGGCAAACGTCAGTGCTGCACAGAGCGCAGCACGTGCCGACGTTTATCTACAGTGGGCAGTTGGGAATCGGTTACTACTTGACATTTTTTCAGTTGTTAAAAATACATTTTTTTTGGTACCACCTTCCCTTTAATTTGGTGACCAGACCATGGCAAACAAAGAGTCAGGTTTGATTCTTTGTTTGATTATCATCTTGATCTGATGAGAAAGTGATTAAAAATAACACTACCATACCCTTTTCCCAGCTCTGGAAAGGGGAAGGCAAGGGCCTGCTAGGGAAATTCAGAACAAAAAATACTTATTTTCACCAAAGATTAAGGTAAAGAATGATAAAAAAGAAAACAGTAACAATGGCAGACATAAATTTTTTTGGAAACCATGGAAAACACATTAGCCTCTTATACCCAGTTTTCCACAGGGGACTATCTATGCACAGAGGCCTGCTGGGGAAATACACACCAATTTATGCCTATTTACAAAGGGAGTATGATGGTAAAGAAATTAATTTTGTAAGCCATGATTTTTTGAAATAAAAATGACATTAGGAGACATTCATACCAGTCAAGGACAACACCCCCCACCATGGTAAAGAAAATAGTAAAAATGGAAGCCGTAGCTTTTATTTAAGCCTTAGTATTTTGTGCCCCATCATTCTCAGGGGCCTACCAGGAAAAGTCACACATTTAAGTCACAAATTTCAACACATAAAAAATCTTAATTAAAAAATGGTAAATAATTAATCATGGACGCAATGGTTTATTTTTTAATCCAGACAAAACAATTTTTTGTTGGTTAGTGCAGCAACAATATACCTAAACATGTGACATATTCTTGCGTACCACAGCTCAAGGAATGCCCCAAGACGGTAATAACGACGTATTTAAAACAATGTAAAGCAGCAGGGGTAGGCCCATACACTCACATATGAAAAATCAATGAAAATCAATATGAGGCTCCCACAGTCAGAAATAGTGAGATAAGTTTGGCAATTGCTATTCTTCCTCCATCCCTTGCTGCATGATTATCAACAATTTTTCCCAATTTTTCCAATACAATTATAAGTGGAATGGCAGCACTGATGCCATACTTGTGCTTACTAACACATTTTATAGCCTCTTCAAAGGGCCTCAGTAAGCGACATGTGTTCCTTATCACCTGCCAATGGTAACACAAGCCAGTTTCTATTCTGCATGATAGTGGGGACTACTGGCTAGGTATACTCCATTGAGGCTGGGTATATGCTCATTTTTCAGAAGGCAGCAGAATCCACATGTTATGGCACTGGCAATGGTGAACCTGAAAACTTGTTCTTTAAGTCCATATTTAAAAACTATTACAAAACACATTATAAAATTGTCAGGATTTCAGAACATACAACTTCTTTCAAATTTGTAAGGTAATTTTCTGCATTTAAAAATCATTGTTATACAATTGATGTCTATTCTGCTTTTAAACTGCTTTGAAAAAGCAACATAGGAAAAAATCTAAATTATCCCATATGAGCACCTGCCCGGGCCTAAATAAGGCTCACCAAGACATACACCTGTGTCTTGGTATTAAGACTTCAGTGCTCTGAAGACTCTGAGTTGCTCAAAGTTCCATGACTTGCTCTGCTGCATATTTGTAATCTCATTGACATCTCCTGCCCAACAGCGGTTTCCAATATCCCAGCTGCCTGTCCATAGTCTCCTGGATGTCAACTGTCTGCCTGCAGTTTCCATCATCCCATCTGCCTGTCCATCATCTCCTGGATGGCTCCTGCCTGCAGTTTCCAGCATCCCAGCTCCCTATCCATGGTCTCCTGCCTGCGTTTTCCAGTATCCTAGCTATCCTTGTCCTGCGTGCTTCACCCGTTTGCTGTACCGACACCCATGGTCCATGTGCTCACCCGTACCTTGAGCTTGGAGGATGCAACTCTCCTGGTGAGCCTAACATGATGTCTGCATGCATAGTCATAAAAGGAAAACCGTCAATCACTAAATAGGACCACCCACTGAACTCATACGCATACAAACACCAAGGATTTTAATTAATTAAATGCAAGTTTTACAAAAACTATTCCCACAAAAATGTGTAGTAATCTGATAAGCTCCTTTTGCTTTTTAATATCCTGCCTACAGGTCAGATACTGTTTGCAATATGACAAGTTCCTTTTAAAGAAAATATACATAGAGAATACAGTGGTGACAATGGGGCTTGGCTTTTTAAATAGGTTTTACATAAATAGGGAATTCCCTTATTCTGATCTGACTTCTAACCTTTTTTTATCTGATAACTTTTTTCTGTCATTTGAGTTCATGTTAAGTTACAGACTCGGGAAATCCTTTGAAAATACAGATGGCATGGAGCAGAAAATAATACAACCAGTTATTCAATGGCATTTTCCTAGTTGCTTCATTTAAAGATTTGTCAAATTGTATTATACTTTTGCCAATAAAGTGAGTAAGCTATTAGGTTTGCATATGTTAGCCACTTATTTACTAGCAATTTGATAGTAAAATGGAAATACTTTAAAGCAGTTGTATGCAAATGTCTCTTCAAGGCCACGTGTAGTGTGTCATTGGACTAACCTTAAAGGCAGCACTTATTTGGCAGTCATATAAGGAATCGGGAGAACATACCTGTGATATGATTCCTTTTATAAAATGCCTTTGACCTACTAATGAAGTTCATCCAATACCCAATGGTCCTATCAACCTCTAGAAAGGCATGCTAGATTGCTTAGAAGTCTCTTATGGATACTTATGGTTATTACTCCATGCAGCATATTCTTTAGTTCACTGCATTTTCATTTAATCTATTTCAACTATTTCAATACTATATTTTATGCTTTCTTTGTTTTATTGATATTATGGGATTCTTTGAGTAACTTTGCATCCAAATCATCCTTCTATGCGTAAAACATTAGATTGTATTTGACTAGATTCCATTTGACTATTCATTAAGAAAAGTTATAATTAATTTGAAATGATTAAATAAAGTTGCAGAAAAAGCTCATTGTTTGTGAAGGGTAAAGATTTTGAAACATTTATTTTTATGCACTATTGCTAGTTAATAGCCATACCATGCGGATACCTCACCCATATTCATACATTTTTAAAACTACAAATGAAGTACTAAAGTATTATAGAAGTACACTGTGTGGCCAAAAGTATGTGGACACCTGAATATCACAACTATGTAAGCCTGCTGGACAACTTATTTTAAAACCAAGCCAACTCACCAAACCCATCAAGCCATTATTTTATGGACCTCACTTTGTGTATAGAAGCACAGTCATTATGGAACAGAGAGTTTCTCCAAACTTTTGTTCTAAACTTGGTAGAGTACAGATGTCTTTATATGATGTAGTAATAGCATTACCCTTCAATGGAAATATGGAAAGCATCCCATATCTTTATTACAATTCCCAAATTGTGCAATAGAAAATGGTCAAAATCTGGTCAGTTGCACTAGCCATTTCAATTAATTGTTCTTTACTTCCACAAAATATTTTTTTACTAAATCCTAGTTCTGGCCTTCCCTTATAAAACACAGTCATTGCTGCACTAGGTAATTCATCTAAAGGGATAAATGTAGAGGAACCCCTTCAATGGAAATATGGAAAGCAGCCCATATCTACAGTGTATATTATAATTCACCAAATTGTGCAATAGGGAATGTTCAAAATCGGGTCACAATCAGAGTGCCCCTATAACAATAATGCTTCTTAAGTGCCCAGTTAACATTTAATAATGTCCACTGAGACCCCCAATGTACTTCTCCCCTATACACAGTATAATACAATATAATGTCCTCACACAGAATATGATGTCCCTGCCGCTCCGCTATACACAGTATGGTGGCCCGCAGCTCCGCTATACACAGTATAGTGGGCCCGCAACTCCCCTATACACAGTATGGTGGGTTTGCAGCTCCCCTATACACAGTAAGGTGGGCCGCAGCTCCCCTATACACAGTATGGTGGGCCCGCAGCTCTGCTGTACACAGTATGGTGGGCCCGCAGCTCCGCTATACACAGTATGGTGGGCCAGCTGCTCCGCTATACACAGTATGGTGGGCCCGCAGCTCCCCTATACACAGTATGGTGGGCCTGCAGCTCCCCTATACACAGTATGGTGGGCCCGCAGCTCCCCTATACACAGTATGGTGGGTTTGAAGCTCCCCTATACACAGTATGGTGGGCCGCAGCTCCCCTATACACAGTATGGTGGGTCCGCAGCTCCACTATACACATTATGGTGGGCCCGCAGCTCCGCTATACACAGTATGGTGGGCCCGCAGCTCCCCTATACACAGTATGGTGGGCCCGCTGCTCTGCTATACAGAGTATGGTGGGCCCACAGCTCCGCTATACACAGTATGGTGGGCCCGCAGCTCCCCTACACACAGTATGGTGGGCCCGCAGCTCCCCTACACACAGTATGGTGGGCCCGCAGCTCCCCTACACACAGTATGGTGGGCCCGCAGCTCCCCTATACACAGTATAGTGGGCCCGCAGCTCCCCTATACACAGTATGGTGGGCCCGCAGCTCCCCTATACACAGTATGGCGAGCCCGCAGCTCCCCTATACACAGTATGGTGAGCCCGCAGCTCCCCTATACACAGTATGGTGAGCCCGCAGCTCCCCTATGCACAGTATGGTGAGCCTGCAGCTCCCCTATGCACAGTATGGTGGGCCCGCAGCTCCCCTATACACAGTATGGTGGGCCCGCAGCTCCCCTATACACAGTATGGTGGGCCCGCAGCTCCCCTATACACAGTATGGTGAGCCCGCAGCTCCCCTATACACAGTATGGTGGGCCCGCAGCTCTGCTATACACAGTATGGTGGGCCCGCAGCTCCACTATATACAGAAAGGCAGTATGATTGGTCAACAGCTCCCCTATACACCATATGATGAGCCCACAGCTCCACTCTACACAGTATGATACCACACCATAGCTCACCTATACATAGTATGATGTCTCCAATGCTCTCTCCAAACGTATATTCACTGTAATCACCCCAACAGTAGTGCTTGCACTGTATAATCGCTTTCATGTATAATGGCCTCTACAGTAGTCCCCACAGTTTGATGGCCCCCACAGTAGCCCTCAAACTGTGTAATGGCACCCGCATTAGTTCCCACAATGTGTAATGGCCCCCACAGTAGTTCCCACACTGTATGATTGTCCCCACAAATGGTCCTACACTATATAATGTTCCCCACATTATCTCCCACGCTGTATGACCCCCACACTTTGAGGACCCCCACAGATGTCCCTACAATGTATGAGAGTTCCCCACACTGCATTAGCACCCCCCACAGTAGTCCCTACACTGTATGATTGCCTCCACGATAGACCCCAAACTGTATAATGGCCCCCACATTACCCCCAAACTGTATAATGGCCCCCACATTAGCCCCCAAACTGTATAATGGCCCCCACATTAGCCCATATACTGTTTAGTGGCCTCCACATTAGCCCCCAAACTGTAAATGTCCCTTGCATTAGCCACCAAATTGTATAATGGCCCCTACATTAGCTTTCACTCCGTATAATGGCCCCCATGCTTTAAACCTCACAGTAGTCTCAATAATGTATTAGGGCCTCCCATACTGTTTCAAGGTCCTCCATATTAACCTCCACAATATATAAGGATATCCCATTTTTTATGATACCCTGACAAGTTTAATTAACCCCTTAAGGAACGAGTCACTTTGTAAGTTAATGACCGGGCCTCATTTTTTAAATCTGACCACTGTCAGTTTATGAAGTAATAACTCTGGAACATTTCAAAGGATCCCACTGATTCGGAGAGTGTTTTTTGTGACATTTTGTAATTCATGATGGTGGTAAAATTTCTTCAATTTGACTTTTGTTTATTTGTGAAAATATCAGAAATTTGTCAAAAATGTTGAAAATTTCACAATTTTCAAACTTTGATTTTTATACCATTAAATTAGAGATATATGTCACAGAAAATAGTTAATAAATAACATTTCCCACATGTCTACTTTACATCAGCACAATTTTTGAAACATAACTTTTGTTACGAAGTTAAAAGGGTTAAAAGTTGACTGGCAATTTCTCATTTTTCCAACAAAATTTACAAAATGATTTTTTAGGGACCACATCACATTTGAAGTAACTTTGAGAGGCATATATGAAAATACCCAAAAGTGACACCAATCTAAAAACTGCATCTCTCAGGTTGCTGAAATCCACTTTCAAGAAGTTTATTAACTCTTCAGATGCTTCACAGATGCTTTTTCCCACAAAAGTTTTACATTAGACCCAATTTTTTTAATTTTTACGAGGGTAACAGAGAAAATGGACCTCAAAAATTGTTGTGCAATTCCTCCTGAGTAACAGTTAACAGATGACAGACCTGAGTGGGGACTTGCTTTTTTGTGTGGAATGAGTTAAAGCTTTTATTGGGAACATTTTACAGATCATTTTGGATCACCTTTACCCGGTGATCAACGCTGAGCACTTACATCGCGGTTTCCACCTAAATCTCTGAGTCACATGATTCTGATGAAACCCCGAGGGATCCATTCACTGTAATGAGGTAGCAGAGTTACTCTGGACTTTTTTCAGCATTGTCCATTCAGAAGTGCATAAAACTGTGGCTCACCACGCTTTTATGCTCACCTAAAAACGCGGACACCACCGGATCAAAAGCCAGACTGCATCTACAATGTCTGGAAATCCCGGTGTAAGCGTTCAGTGCAGAGTGCGGGATAAATGTGAGTCGAGACTTACTGCAATATTTGGGAGGCAGAATGATCAAATTAACAGCAGGTGAAGAATTGGTTTTATTTATGCAGTTCCTCGTGTGGTAAAATTGATTAGATGACATTTTGTCGTTCGAGTCGGTACGATTACAGCGATACCAGATTTACCTGTCACACATTAAGACTTTTTTTTGCAAAAACTAGTTTTTACATCACGATATCTTGAGCTATTATTTTTCTATATTTCTGCCAACATAGTCATGTGACAGCTTGTATTTTACGGTATGAGCTGACATTTTTATTGGTACCATTTTCAGCCACATGACATTTTTTGATTTTTTTTTGCTTTCTATTCCGATTTTTGGAAGGAAGAATGAACAAAAACCAGCAATTCAGGAATCGTTTTTTTTTGTTTGTTTTTTTTTATGCCGTTTTGCTTGAAGTAAAAGTGATAAGGCAGCTTTCTTCTGGTCAGCGCTATTACAGCGATACCTCATTTATGTAATTTTTTATGTATTAGAACTTTTACAGAATAAAAACTTTTATAGAAAAAAATATTTTTGCATCGCTTTATTCTGAGAGCTATAACTTTTTGATTTTTCTGCTGATGGAGCTGTATGGTGGCTTGTTTTTTGCGGGACAAGATGACGTTTTCAGAAATACCATTTTTATTTAGAGTCGTCTTCTTGATCGCAATTTATTCCACTTTTTTTCAGCAGTATGATGAAAAAGCATAATTTGCTAAAGTTTTATTTATTTTTTTGTTTACAGCATTTATTGAAGGGGTTAAGTAATGACAATTTTATAGATCGGGTTGTTGCAGACGCGGCAATGTAAAATCTGTGTAGATTTTTGCTTATTTAATTTTTTTACATAAAAGCGTACATGTACACTGCTCAAAAAAAAAAGGGAACACTCAAATAACACATCCTACATCTGAATGAACAAAATCTTCTCATTGAATACTTTGTTCTGTACAAAGTTGAATGTGCTGACAACAAAACCACACAAAAATCATCAATGGAAATCAAATTTATTAACCAATGGAGGCCTGGATTTGGAGTTACCCCCAAAATTAAAGTGGAAAAACACACTACAGGCTGATCCAACTTTGATGTAATGTCCTTAAAACAAGTTAAAATGAGGCTCAGTATTGTGAGTGGCCTCCACATTACCTGTATAACCTCCCTACAATGCCTGGACATGCTCCTGATGAGGTTGCGGATGGTCTCCTCTGGGATCTCCTCCCAGACCTGGACTAAAGCATCCGCCAACTCCTGGACAGTCTGTGGTGCAACGTGACGTTGGTGGATGGAGCGAGACATGATGTCCCAGATGTGCTCAATCAGATTCAGGTCTGGGGAACGGGCGAGCCAGTCCATAGCTTCAATGCCTTCTTCTTGCAGGAACTGCTGACACACTCCAGTCACATGAGGTCTGGCATTGTCCTGCATTAGGAGGAACCCAGGGCCAACCGCATCAGCATATGGTCTCACAAGGGGTCTGAGAATCTCATCTTGGTACCTAACGGCAGTCAGGCTACCTCTTGCGAGCACATGGAGGGCTGTGCGGCCCTCCAAAGAAATGCCACCCCACACCATTACTGACCCACTGCCAAACCGGTCATGGTGAAGGATGCTGCAGGCAGCAGATCGCTCTCCAGAGCGTTTCGAGACTCTGTCACGTCTGTCACATGTGCTCAGTGTGAACCTGCTTTCATCTGTGAAGAGCACAGGGCGCCAGTGGCGACTTTGCCAATCCTTGTGTTCTGTGGCAAATGCCAAGCGTCCAGCATGGTGTTGAGCTGTGAGCACAACCCCCATCTGTGGACGTCGGGCCCACATACCACCCTCACGGAGTCGGTTTCTAACCGTTTGTGCAGACACATGCACATTTGTAGCCTGCTGGAGGTCATTTTGCAGGGCTCTGGCAGTGCTCCTCTTGTTCCTCCTTGCACAAAGACGTTGGTAGAGGTCCTGCTGCTGGGTTGTTGCCCTCCTACGGCCCCCTCCACATCTCCTGGTGTACTGGCCTGTCTCCTGATAGCACCTCCAGCCTCTGGACACTACGCTGACAGACACAACAAACCTTCTTGCCACAGCTCGCATTGATGTGCCATCCTGGATGAGCTGCACTACCTGAGCAACTTCTGTGGGTTGTAGAGTCAGTCTCATGCTACCACGAGTGTGAAAGCACAAACAACATACAAAATTGACCAAAGCTTCAGCCAGAAAGCATTGGTACTGAGTTGTGGTCTGTGGACCCCACCTGGAGAACCACTTCTTTATTGAGTGTGTATTGATAATTGCCAATAATTTCCATCTATTGTCTATTCCATTTGCACAACAGCATGTGAAATTGATTGTCAATCAGTGTTGCTTCCTAAGTGGACAGTTTGATTTCACAGAAGTTTGATTTACTTGGAGTTATATACTGCTGTTTAAGTGTTCCCTTTATTTTTTGAGCAGTGTATTTTACTCAGTCCCTCTATGGGACTTTCACTTTTTTTTACTTTGATGACATATACTGGAAGCTCTTAAACAATGCTGTTAGCATGGTTTAAGAAGCTCTCTGTAGCTTGGTGATGACCATCATGACGAACCCAGGGTTGCCATGGCAATGATCGGGCCTCTGCAATGATGTTGTGGGAGCACCTATCTGAAGGCAGAGGGAGCTCCTGTCACTCTGCCTTCTAAATTTTGCGATCACTCACTATTGCAGCATCTAGGGGGTAAACAGCCAAGGGCAGTGCTTGCACCGCTCCTGATTGTTAGTGTACGAGTTCGGCCACTGGCTGTGCTGAGCTCCTGCTGTGATAGGGCAGGAGGTGCTGATATTTCAGATTGACTGACTGACCACAGCTCTCTGGGTGTGGGGACTGATGGCATGGGTCCCCGCACCTCTTCCTGTGCCGCTAAGCTGTCATTGACAGTCAGCACTGAATTCTCACTGTGTATTTACATGTTCAAAGTCAGGACAGGCATAGCACGTCATGGTGCGGGGATTGACACCTGCTCATGATGTACTATTTACGTCATTGGTCGTTAAGGGGTTAAAATAAAAAACATCATATAATCCAGGATCCTGACGAGTCCACCGGCAAGGTCTGGGCGGACCAATGCGCTTTCATAGTGGAGTCACACATGGAGGAGATCAGAGTCTCAACGCTGCACAATGATGTCACCATTCCGGGACTCTGATGTCCTGAATGTGGGTCGGAGCCTCGGCCATTCTATAGACTGCACGCTTAACTGTGGTCTCCAGAATGGAGAGTGGTAGTACAGGATGATCATGCCTCCATGCTCTACTGTAGAGCTTACCTGTATAGACATAGTGTGCATGCCGATATAGTTAAGGGTAGCATAGCTACAGATGCACAGATGCACGTAGGGTGTGGTGGGTGCCTGGACGTCCCCTGGTAAATATGTTTTTTTGTGCTACATATTCATTTAGGCAGTATTGTACCATAATTTACATGTTGTGCTGATTATATACATATGGGTCATGTTCATTTGACTTAGAGAATAACTACCAAATATATTTCCACTGCAGGACTGATATTTTCTTGACTGTATTTTATATATACTATATGTTCCCAAGATGTTCACCCATGTATCCATAGGACTTTTATGTACATAAGCTCAAACAGATTATATATATTTCTTTGTGGGTACATATGATGGACCACAATATATAGATTTTTTCTGTCAATAATGTATTATACTTACCTGTTGAAACTTTTGCACTTATTTTGTGATTACTGTATATACTGTTCTACCTCCAGGTCTACCTACCTATTCTTGCTATCTATGGTGTTTTGTTTTTTTACTATGTCTATTTGTGTTTTTTTTTACTTATTTCAATAAAGTGTTGCAATTTTTAACTTTGGCCGTTTAGTTAATTTTTGCCTTATGTTTTGGTGTTGCTATTAACATCGATGACTCATAAGAGAATTTTCTCCATCCATTTGTTATCTTACACTTTTACCATTAAAATGAAATACCCACATGAATTTATTGTAGACTAACATTACAATAATAGTGAGCACTCTTTACTGCTAAGCCCAGTTGTAACTGCTTTGACTGCTGCCCATGCACTTGATTTCAACTTGTGATTTGGATGTTAAAATAGAGGTATTGATTACTATTGAAAGCCAGATGTCAATATTTTCTTAGAATTTACTTAACGCTTGAAAGACCATGAACAGTACATGTTACGTGATCGTGGTCTATCGACCACTCTGGAAATTGTCAGCCAGTATTGACATTCTTTTCAAAGAACAAGGTACAAGGTTCTATATGGTTCTTCATTTACATATTAGGAGGAATATTCCAACCCGAGCTGGCAGTGGATTTACTAAATCCTAAGAATCCAAGGAAAATATAATTTATTTTATTTAAAGCATGCTGTGCTTCATAGGTGTTGCACTCAGCCAGGAAGTGAAAACACCCTGAAAGAGACTGCCTATCAATTAGTTTCTAGCTTAGCTTTTGTTCCTGGATTTGTTGTAAGGTTTGTTATAAGGTCAGACATTGACCTATAAGATAGCTACCTCTCCTTGGTGATACTTGCAAGATAGTTTGTTACATTCTGTAACAGAAACAGGGCTAATTTACATACTTTTTCCCATGGAGCATTGCCTGTAAGACTCTCCTGCTTTTGGACCACCCATAAACTGTAAACATCCGGGCAATAACATTGCAGAGTTATCAGCTGCATTAAATGGTGCAGCTACAGGAGCAGGGATGGAGGCAGACATGGTTTATTACCACCTCTGCCTTCCAGATTACCATGTACACAGCGCAGAACAAGTATACAATGCGCTAACAGGGCTTTCTCCTTCAGACTCAACAATCATATGATTGCCAGGAGTTGGTATGAGGCAGTAGCTGCTAGTATCTAGCAGAATTTTCCTCAGTTACAAGGAAGATATGTAATATATAACAGTATTTCAATGTTGAAATGCCAACCAAAGTACTATTATGACCTTATATGAGGGGGGGGGGCACATTACGTGAAATAAATAAAAAAAATTAAAAACAAAGCTAAATGTAAAAAAAGAAAGCCTCTGCCAGTCCAAACCACTGTTTCTTGTCCCTCCCCCGTTGAATAAAACATATTTGAAGTATAAAAAAATACTCAAAATGTCTAAACAATTACAAAGGCTTTTTATCAAGCTGTCCAAAAATGATCACTTTATTTATGGAGTAAAAATTAGTGGATCGATCCATAGAGGATCAAATATGAATTTAATTTCCTGAAAATCAAAATTCCTTGAGTCTTCAAACCAACTGCAAATCAACTAACAAGGATTTGCAAAAAAAATAAATTCTTGACACCATCTCACATGCTGCATACTCTGTGAGTCGACCAGTGGCATCAGGCATGGCAGCAGAACTTCCCCATTAAGCCTTGCAGTAATCTGATCACATGGTGTAGAACAGCCAATCACAAGCAATGTAAAAGATAGGGGCTTGCCAAGGAGAGAGATTTTATGCCTGTACTGTGTAAGGATAGAAGCGCTCAGAGCACACAGCAAAGGGATAAAAAAAAGCCAAATGCGATTATGGTGTTCTACTTCCATGCTGATGTACCAGATTGAAATGAAAGTGAAACTCTGTCTGTGAATAGAAATCCAAGATTCAAATGTTATTCAGTGAACTGTTGCAGGAGTCTCATCATCACCACTCAGTGTGTGACTGTGGATTAATACATCTGTGATACACAGCAGCAATAGCACGTTAATAGCTTCATAATTTTTTCTCACACAGTGCAAGCAAGTAAGGTTAGTAGTAAACCACAAATTTCAGATTTTCAGAAATTTCTGCTTATATATATTTTTTTTAAGAGAAATCTCTCTTGTTTTGAAATTTATACATGAGTGTTTACCTACTAAGTTGTGTACGTTGTCTATAATAATATTTTTTAGCTAGCTCAAGTGGTGCAATAGTCTAAAAGACAAATGCACACAGCAACTGAATACAGCAACACAAGCTTCTTCCACAAGCTTCCGACCAACTATTGTGAGAAGCTTGTGGAAGAATATCCCAAACAATTGACCAAAGTCATTTGTGACATGCAGAAGTAGTGCTGCTGCTTTAAAAGCATTCAGCAACTATTAGAAGTAACACAAGTACAGGAGACAGGAAGTGTTGTGCTCCAGAAGCATCCAGCAACTAGAGGGGTTAACACAGTCACAGGAGAAGGGGAGTGTTTTAGCAGAGTCCCAGGGGGATTTTGTGGAAGTTGTTTACTGTCTGGCTGGAGCCAAAGAGAAATGTGGTGTGTGTTCTGTATCTCACAGAAGTGCCCCTGCAAGAGAAAAGGATTCAAGTCAGGAGTGAAACTAAGCACAGGTCAGGTAGAGTTACTGAACTAACAGTGCAGAGTACTGTCAGGGTAGAAATATAAAGGCTGGAAGAGATGGTGTCATAGGGATCATCTCCTACAGAAAACGCTCCCGCTCCTCCATCTCCCCCCTCCATCTCCCCCCTCCTCCATCTCCCCCCTCCTCCATCTCCCCCCTACTCCATTTCTCCCCCATCCCTCCTCCATCTCTCCCCCTCCTCCATCTCTCCCCCTCCTCCATCTCTCCCCCTCCTCCATCTCTCCCCCTCCTCCATCTCTCCCCCTCCTCCATCTCTCCCCCCTCCTCCATCTCTCCCCCTCCTCCATCTCTCCCCCCTCCTCCATCTCTCCCCCCTCCTCCATCTCTCCCCCCTCCTCCATCTCTCCCCCCTCCTCCATCTCTCCCCATCCTCCCTCCTCCATATCTCCCCCCCCTCCTCCATCTCTCTCCCCTCCTCCATCTCTCCCCCCTCCTTCATCTCTCCCCCTCCTCCACCACTCCCCCCTCCTCCATCTCTCCCCCCTCCTCCATCTCTCCCCCCTCCTCCATCTCTCCCCCCTCCTCCATCTCTCCCCCCCTCCTCCATCTCTCCCCCTCCTCCATCTCTACCCCCCTCCTCCACCTATCCCCCCTCCTCCACCTATCCCCCCCTCCTCCTCCACCTATCCTCCTCCTCCACCTATCCCCCTCCTCCACCTATCCCCCTCCTCCACCTATCCCCCCCTCCTCCATCTCTCCCCCCCTCCTCCATCTCTCCCCCCTCCTCCATCTCTCCCCCTCCTCTATCTCTTCCCCCTCCTCCATCTCTTCCCCTCCTCCATCTCTTCCCCCTCCACCATCTCTCCCCCTCCACCATCTCTCCCCCTCCACCATCTCTCCCCCTCCACCATCTCTCCCCCCTCCTCCATCTCTTCCCCCTCCTCCATCTCTCCCCCTCCTCCATCTCTCCCCCTCCTCCATCTCTCCCCCTCCTCCATCTCTCCCCCTCCTCCATCTCCCCTCTCCTCCATCTCCCCCTCCTCCATCTCCCCTCCTCCTCTCCTCCATCTCCCCCTCCTCCATCTCCCCCTCCTCCTCTCCTCCATCTCCCCCTCCTCTCCTCCATCTCCCCTCTCCTCCATCTCCCCTCTCCTCCATCTCCCCCCTCCTCCATCTCCCCCCTCCTCCATCTCCCCCTCCTCCATCTCCCCCTCCTCCATCTCTCCCCCCTCCTCCATCTCTCCCCCCTCCTCCATCTCTCCCCCCACCTCCATCTCTCCCCCCTCCTCCATCTCTCCCCCCTCCTCCATCTCTCCCCCCTCCTCCATCTCCCCCCCTCCTCCATCTCCCCCCTCCTCCATCTCCCCCTCCTTCATCTCTTCCCCCTCCTCCATCTCTCCCTCCTCCATCTCTTCCCCCTCCTCCATCTCTCCCCCCTCCTCCATCTCTCCCCCCATCCTCCATCTCTCCCCTCCTCCATCTCTCCCCTCCTCCATCTCCCCCTCCTCCATCTCCCCCTCCTCCATCTCCCCCTCCTCCTCTCCTCCATCTCCCCCCTCCTCCATCTCCCCCCTCCTCCATCTCCCCCCCTCCTCCATCTCCCCTCTCCTCCATCTCCCCCTCCTCCATCTCCCCCTCCTCCATCTCTTCTCTCCTCCATCTCCTCCCTCCTCTCCCTCCATCTCCCCCCTCCTCCATCTCTCCCCCCTTCCTCCATCTCTCCCCCCCTCCTCCATCTCTCCCCCCTTCCTCCATCTCTCCCCCCTCCTACATCTTTCCCCCTCTCCTACATCTTTCCCCCTCTCCTCCATCTCTCCCCCCTCCTCCATCTCCCTTCCTCCTCCATCTCTCCCCCCTCCTCCACCTCTCCCCCTCTCCTCCATCTCTCCCCCCTCCTCCATCTCTCCCCCCTCCTCCATCTCTCCCTCCTCCTCCATCTCTCTCCCCTCCTCCATTTCTCTCCCCTCCTCCATCTCTCCTTCATCTCTCCCCACCTCCTCCATCCCCCACTCCATCATCTCTCCCCCCCTTCTCCACCCCCCCTCCCCCCCTCCTCCCCCCTCCTCCATCTCCCCTTTCCTCCCCCCTCCTCCATCTCCCCTTTCCTCCACCCCCCTCCTCCTTTCCCCCCTCCTCCATCTCACTGTGCTATAAAGAATGCTGTATTCACTAATGCGCCTTAGCATTAGAACTGTGCTGTCCTTTACTATTGGGAAGACTATGAACTGCTGTGCTGCTAAGGAAACTGTACTATTTGTCACTGGAGCTTGTTGCTCATAAGACTTAACTTGCACTGGCTGATGCGACTTCTTATTAAATGCTACTGTTCTACCGTTTATGAGGACTCATGTCAAGTGTGTCTGATCAGCAAGTGAAACAACCTACGTGTCTGTGCCTAAGGGTCAATACCCCTATGTGCCTGAGAGAAGCTGCAGCACATGGTCTATGGTCACCCTGAGTAACGCTTCCCCCAGAATTCCAAAGAATTCATGTAACCTGTCTCGCCCCTATCTGAACCTAGCGGCGTGCATGTAACACATTCAGTTTAAGGGCAATGGTACCAAATACTAATGAAATGTATGTAAACTTTTGACTTTGCAGTAAGTAATAAAAATGCCTTAAAACATTCTCTCTCTCATTATACTGGCATTTGGCAAATATTAAAAATTATGGTAATCCTAATTGACCTAAAACAGGAAAGGTTTATTCTGATTTCATGTCAGATAATGAGAAAAACATGCATATGTGTTTTTTTATATAGTGTATGTAAACTTCTGGTTTCAACTGTAAGTGAGTAAAATAAATAAATATTAGTGATATTAGTGATGAGTGAGCACTAAAATGCTCGGGTGCTCCATGCTCAGATCAAGCAAATTGGAAGGCTCGTGTGCTCAACTCGAGCAATGAGTCCAATGTAAGTCTATGGGAAACTCGAGCATTTTTCAGGCGGCTCCCCCCGGCAGTCTGCAGAGGGCCTAAAAATTGCCCAAATCGATGGGAACAATGCTCAAATGACATAGAACAGCATGGGGAAGACCCCTGGAAGTATTTCTGACTCCCAGGTCACTGCTGTCGACAATGTTGTCAAAGATATTACGCCACTTTTAAGGACTCACAATAAAACATACTAAAATGAAACCAAAATGGATTTTCCTGGGAAATATGTTAAGGAACATCCTTTCCAGGGTAATGAGTTGTATATAAGGCAAAACAAATATATAAAAACAAAAATGCTCCTCCACACATTGGGCTATGTTCACACGTAGCGTTTTTGATGCATTTTTGCACTTACAACCTTACCTGGCCATGTGGTCTGTGACACATCATCAGACATATCCTGTTTCATTTATGATGGAAGGACTCTGAAAGTCACAAAGCCTATTTTTATAGGGCCAACAGTCGTCCCTCGCTATTGTTAGAGATGCTATGCTATGCTATGTTTTGTTTTTCCCATTATTAACGAGTGGGTCTCCTATACTGTTATTGCGTATGCAGTGACTGCAAGGCTGCCAAAAATTTGGAGGCTCTCTACTGCCCCTTGGAAGATAAATAGAGGTCGGAGAGCCTCCTAAAAACAATGTTCCCATTATTAGTGTTATGATCTGCAACATGAACTAAGGAAAGATAAGGGAAAACTGTCCCCACAGTAAAACTAAGCTGAATTCCTACGATGTAGCCGGCTGCCTGTTCCTAGCGAACAAACCTGCCTTAGTCCTCGGCTAGTCTGAACGAAGACGTATAGCATAAGGGGAGGGGTCCCTAAAAGAACTAAGGACTGGGACAAAAATGGGACGCCTCCTAAACAGAGAAGTTGTTGCGGAACACAAAAAGACAAACAGACAAAAAGTACTAGAGGTCCCAGAAGGACAAAACGAACTGACAGAGAAAGGCACAGAAGCACCTGGCTAGAGAAGCAGTCAAACACTGAAGTCCAGCACAGCCAAAAGGGTGGAGCTGGAATATAAAAGCAGATGGTCACATGACCGCAAAACACAAGATGGAAAAAACAAACAGGAGGGTTCTAACAGTACCCCCTCTTTTATGAGGATCCTCCAGGCCCAAGCCTATCTGTAAACCTCTTGTGGAAAGCTTTAACAAGCCTAGGAGCAGAGACATCATCCACCCTTATCCAGGAGTTGTCTTCAGGACCGAAACCCTTCCAGGAGACAACATACTGTAATCTCCCTCTATGCCATCTAGAATTCAAGATACAAGAAATTTCATATTCGCCATCTTCCACCACTGGAGGAACTGAGACAGTGGCATCCCTATCTGATACATTAGCCTTCATCAACAAGGAAACATGAAACACAGGATTAATCTTCCAGGAAGTAGGGGCATCCAACCTAAGAGCAGATGGCTTAACAACTTGAAGCACTTTAAATGGACCCACAAACTTAGGACCCAGTTTTTTAGAGGGAATCCTCAACCGCAGGTTCTTCGAGGACAACCAAACCATGTCACCCACAGTAAACAAAACCTCCTTACGTTTCCTGTCAAAATACTTCTTGGACTTCTTGTTAGCCTCTTGAAGGTTGCAATGTACATTAGTCCAAACTCTCTCCAAATCACCGGAAAATTTCACCTCCTCCGGCACCGCCAACCCCAATTTAGAGAACGAACCAAAAGACGGATGTCTCCCAGTACAACAAAAAAAAGGAGAACACCCAGCAGAGGAGGATGTATGATTGTTAAGAACAAATTTTGCGAGAGGCAGAAACTCAGACGACACCTCTTGATTGTCCGCCACAAAACAACGCAAAAACTGTTCAACATCCTTTCTTTCAGTCTGTCCATTAGACTCAGGATGATACCCAGATGAAAATGACACATGGACTCCCAACCTGTCACAAAAAGCACGCCAAAAGCGAGCCACAAACTGAGGTCCTCTATCAGAAACAATATCCGTGGGAACGCCATGGAGCTTGACAATCTCCTTAACAAATGCCTTAGCGAGTGTCTTGGCGCAGTGCAACTTAATGAATGGAACCAAATGACACATCCTACTAAAACGGTCCACGACCACCCAGATGACAGTAAAACCCTCGGACACAGGAAGATCAGTAATAAAATCCATTGTGAGATGCGTCCAAGGCGGACTAGGATCCTCCAGAGGGTAAATCAACCCCGCAGCAGGAGTATGTGAAGCCTTTGACCTAGCAAACACAGTACATTGACGCACCCACTTGATGACTTCCTTCTGCCATCCAGGACACCAAAAACTGCGACCGATAAGTCTCTTAGTCTCCGAAATTCCTGGATGACCTGCCAACCGAGACTCATGACACTCTACAAACAAATCTCTCCTAAAGGCTCTAGGCACGAACCACCTCTCATGGGGAGTGTTAGATGGAGCATCATCTTGAGCTTTCAGAATCCCATTCTCCAAAACGGAGTCCAATGCTGCCACCACAACTCCTTTCTGTAAAATGCTCTCCTCCTCCTCAGCACCGACCGTAGGAGAGAAGCTGCGAGATAAAGCATCGACTTTAAGATTCTTAGTACCTGGGATATAGGTAACAGAAAAATGAAACCGAGAAAAAAAAGTGCCCACCTAGCTTGACGGGCATTCAAGCGCTTGGCAGCATCCAGATAGATCAAATTCTTATGATCTGTGAAAACCGGAATAGGAAATCTAGTGCCTTCCAAAAAATGACGCCAATGTTCAAACGCGTTCCAACATCATAATTCAGTACGGTTTCCAAAAATTTTTTAGAAAAGAAGGCACAAGGATGTACTCCATCCTTGTTCTCCTGAGACAAAACTGCTCCGACCCCCACCGATGAAACATCGACCTCAACCAAAAGAGGCTTGGTCTCATCAGGCTGCATAAGGATGGGGGCAGAACTGAACCTCTCTTTGAGATACTCAAACGCTTCAATGGCCTCAGTAGTCCACTGGACCGTATTCGCACCTTTCCTGGTGAGATCAGTCAGAGGCTTAACAATTACAGAAAAATTCTTAATAAATTTCCTGTAATAATTGGCCACACCCAAAAATCTCTGTTTAGATTTCAAACCAATAGGCTTAGGCCATTCCTGCACAGCCTGAACCTTCACCAGGTCCAACTCAAAGCCCTCATTGGAGACAATGTAGCCCAAAAAACTAATTTTCTGCACAGCAAACTCACATTTCTCCAGCTTAGCAAAGAGTGAATTATCACTCAATAACTGCAAAACTTCACGCACACTCTGCCAATGGGACTCTAGATCTGGCGAATAAATCAAAATGTCATCCAAATACACAACCACATTCTTACTAATCAAAGGTCTCAAGATGTCATTAATAAGGTTCTGAAAAAATGCAGGTGCATTGGTATGACCAAAAGGCATCACAAGATTCTCAAAATGACCTACCGGAGTGTTAAAAGCAGTTTTCCATTCATCACCCTCCTCCACTCGATCAATTTTAGAGAACCACTTGGCCCCCACCAACTGGTTAAACAAGTCAGGAATTAACGGCAATGGGTAGGAATTGCGTACGGTAACGTTATTAATTTCACTAAAATCCAGACATGGACGTAAACCGACGTCCTTTTTTTTAACAAAGAAAAATCCAACTGCCATAGGCGACTTAGAAGTTCTAATGTGACCGGCAGCCAGGCTAGTCTGTAAGTACTCCTCCAAGGCCTTTCTTTCAGGAATAGTCATTTTAAACTAGCGACTCTTGGGAAGAGTAGCTCCAGGAACAAACTCTATGGCGCAATCATAATCCCTATGAGGAGGTAAAACTTGCAACTCCTCCTCTGAAAAAACCCTCCAAAAATCTTGAATAGGTACAGGTAATTCCCCTTTTTCCACAGCCGCAATGCGACCATTACAACATTTATCATAGCACTTCAGACTCCTAGACTTAATCACATTAGTAGACCAGTCCAGCAAAGGATGTGCAGTTTAACCAAGGCAATCCTAGAATGGCCGGAGAGGGTAAATTATCTAATACAACCAAGTCCAAAATTTCTTGGTGAACTCCATTGATTGTGAGGGGAAATGCAGCAACCTTGTGAGAAATACATTTCAAGGGAGTGTTATCAATTGGAATCACAGAAATAGGTGATGACAAAGGTTTGGATTTCAATTTAAGGTTTTCCAAAAACCCTTTATCAATCACATTAAGTGTTGAACCACAATCCACAAATACCTGAAATTCAATCAAATTTTCCTGCAAAGTAGTACTCCCAGAAAGAAAAACTCCTGCAGAGCGTAAACAAGCTATATGGGCGTAACTGACCTTTTTTTTTCTTTACTTAAACGAAGCTCACAATACTTAATCAAATGGTCAGCTTTACTACAATGAAGATACAGTCCCTCGGCGAACCTCCGGTCTCTTTCCTGAGAGGGGAGCGACTTCGCCCCAACCTCCATCGGTTCTCCGCTGTCAGAGCAGATTTTATGGGGACTAGGACCTGGCATTCCAGGAGTCTTTACCTCATTCTGTCTAAATCTCAGTCTCCTATCCACACGAACAGCTAATTACATGGCATCCTGCAGAGTCTCAGGTGCGGGGAATGCAATTAGCAAATCCTTAACCCTTTCACTCAGACCATCAAGAAATATACATTTCAGAGCTGGATCATTCCATTTAACTGCTGAGGCCCATTTTCTGAAGTGTGTGCAATAATTTGTAACATCACCTGACCCCTGATTCAAACGCCTGAGTTCTGCCACAGCAGATGAAATTCAATTAGGATCGTCATATAATAGCCCCATTTTGGAAAAAAATGTTCTACAGACCTTAAACATGGATCATTAGGCTGGAGAGAAAAGGCCCACCCCTGTGTTTCTTTGCGCAAAAGTGACATAATAAAACCAATACGCTGTGATTCATTCCCAGAGGACCTTGGTCTCAAACGAAAATATAACAAACATGCATTTTTAAAGGAAAAAAAATCTTGCTGTTTACCATAAAAACCATCAGGTAGTCCTACCTTGGGTTCCACAAAATGCCCTTCAGATCAGCTACTCACATGTTGCTGGAGCTTGGCCACCTCCAGAGACAATCCCTGCAGGCGTTGAGCCAAATCCTGGATGGAAACCATGCTGATCCCCGAATTTCTTTCCTTTTAGTATTTTTGGGCTGGACTTACTGTTATGATCTGCAACATGAACTATGGAAAGATAAGGGAAAACTGTCCCTACAGTAAAACTAAGCTGAATCCCTACGATGTAGCGGGCTGCCTGTTCCTAGCGAACAGACCGGCCTTAGTCCTCGACTAGTGTGAACGAAGACCTATAGCATAAGGGGAGGGGTCCCTAAAGGAACTAAGGACTGGGACAAAAATGGGACACCTCCTAAACAGAGAAGTTGTTGCAGAACACAAAAAGACAAGCAGAGAAAAAAGTACTAGAGGTCCCAGAAGGACAAAACGAACTGACAGAGAGGGGCACAGAAGCACCTGGCTAGAGAAACAGTCAAACACTGAAGTCCAGCAAAGCCAAAAGGGCGGAGCTGGAATATAAAGGCAGATTGTCAAGTGATCGCAAAACACAAGATGGAAAAAACAAACAGGAGGGTTCTAACAATTAGGAAGTGGGTCTACCATAGTGTTTGCCTATGCAGTGAATGCAAAAGCTGCCAAAAATTTGGACGAACTCCAGTGCCCCTTGGAAGAGACGTAGAGGTCAGAGAGCCTCCTGAAAACAATGTTCCCATTATTAGGAAGTGGGTCTCCCATAGTGTTTGCCTATGCAGTGAATTCACAAGCTACCAAAAATTTGGAGGAACTCCAATGCCCCTTGCAAGACATGTAGAGGAGGTCATATGGTAGGTATGGTGGTGAATGATATGGTGATGGAGGATGAGGAGAAGGAGGAGGACAAGAGCAAATAGACAAAATCAGGAAGCGTATACCCATGTGTAGGTGTGAAGAGGTGCATGGGAATACACCTCCCAAAAAAAGACATTGGATTTGAGTTTGTTACGCTGCTATCATTCGGTGGTGTTGAGTAGTCTGGCCCAATCCAGCTCTTGTTCATTTAAATAAGAGTCAGCCTGTCAGCATATTCAGTAGACAGGCGGCTGCGCCTATTGGTTATAATTCCACCAGCGGCACTAAAAACCTGCTCTGATAAAACGCTAGCGGCAGGGCAGGCCAGGCCAGGACCTCCAAGGCGTAGAGAGCCAGTTCGTTCCACGTATCCAGCTTGGATACCCAGTAATTATAAGGCACAGAGGAATCACGGAGGACGTTGGTACGGTCGGCAAAGTACTCCCTCACCATCTTCCCAAACTTTGCACTCCTTGTGAGAGTACCTTGCGCCTCAGGGCCTGTAATATGGGAGGGTCTGAGAAAACTGTCCCATAACTTTGAGAGTGTTCCGCTGCCTCTGCTGGATTGGAGTTGTGTCTCACTCGCCTGTACTCCTTGGTTGTCCAACGAACTGTGACCTCTGCCGCCAGCATTTTCAGATGGGAATTTTTTTAATAATTTCTCAACAAGGGCCTTCTGGCACTGCCCCATTTTTGTAGACCTGTCCGCCTCAGGAATAAGAGATAGAAAGCTCTCCTTGTAGCGTGGTTCTAGAAGTGTCACCAACCAGTAATGACTGTCTTCCAAAATTTGGAGAACGTGAGGATCACGGGAAAGACAGCGTAACATAAACTCAGCCATGCGTGCCAGACGGCTAACAGTCCGTTACAGCAATGGTAAATTAGGCATTAATACTTAACCTTTAATAAACTTAGTTAAAAAATTATTAGTAAAAGAGAGAAGATACCATGGTATAGACCCAAACAGAATAAACCATGTCAGGTCAGGGACCTAGATCTCCTGTGACTGTCCATGATCGGTTGGGGGATAAATCTAACCCGATCAGAACAATGCCCGCTACAGTGTCCAGCCAAAATTGGATGGACAAGAGGAAATAGCAATCAAGAGGAGTAAAAACCGGTATCAAATATACTGTAGACTAACAATGTTGTCAGTGGACACACACAAAGCCTGAATACTCAAAGATTATTACAAATATAGGCAGTGCTAGATAACTAATAACTAATAAATAAGGAACGTCCTCACCCATGAGTTGCAGAACATCTATGGTACCGGGAGGAGTTCTCCAAGGAGGGGAGGCAGGTCCACTTCCAGGGATAAGGCATATAAATCTGCCCCTGTTATTTCCCTAAAGGATCTACACTGCCCCGACACCCTTTGCTCCTGCCCTTAGAAGGACAGTCCATATCTAGCCACTGCACTCTGAAGCCCTGTGCTTTCCCAATAGTCCTGACGCATTTCTTCCAAGTGGAGTCATCAGGGGACTTGAACTATAGCACATATAGAGCAAGGCTAATGACTTGCTCAAAGAGCATGACTGTCTCCATTAATCTGGTGAAGCATCTATCAGTCATAGTACAGGGTTTTTATAGAGGAAAGGTGTAACAAAAACGTAATGCACTAATTTCATTGTCCAATAAAGGAGTAGTACATAAATGACAACCATTATAGACCATTACATTCAAATGCCGGGTGTCTAAAATGCTGCAAATGGCCTCAGCGTAACATGTAGATGTACGCTCAGTGTATGGACCGTACAGCCAGTGATGTCACTTCCGGTCGCGCATGCCGTTTGGAGCCGAATAGTGAAACGCAAGCCAGCCTCATGGAACGCAAGTGCATCACAGCCAGTGAGGTCACATCCGGTGAGCTCACCGCATACACCATCCATGCTGGTTACTAAGATTGCGCCGTTGCGATTACCAGGGGGCTCATAATGCATGTGTTTAGTCAGTCAACTAATTATCAAATCAAAGAGAAAACACTGGGTGAAACAAATGCATTTAGACAGCCAAATATAGGTATATATCAAACTCAATGAGATATTTACATAAGTGGACACTGTATAAGTGGTAAAATTAACAAGAATATAAGGGTTACCTGTGGCAGTGACTATCACAGAATTAAGAAAAATACAACCACTAGAGCTTGGTAATAGGCAGTATATGGGAAAGTCAAGATAATATCTGAGATGTGTACAAAAACACACATGTAAAAGGATAATTATAGGACACATGTGAAAGGATAATTATGGGACCACAGAAGGAGAAGGAGCCAGTTACAGTGGTCTATATGAAACAATTATATGTGCACTGCTTATTCATGCCCAGAGGAGACGAGACACTGTATCCAGATAATAAATCCACTTTGTCTCCGCCTGCAGAATCAGCCTGTCCCAATTCTCAATTCCCTCCTCTCTGTGGTTTCCGTATGTGATCAATCCCCATGAATTTGATGAGTTTGGTATCGCCATTGTGGCACAGGTTCAGGTGCCTCGCCAGGGGGGTGACCCTTTGATGTTCCACATCGCCAATGTGCTCACCTATCCTGCGCCTAAACTCACGGATGGTTTTGCCTACATATTCGAGGCCACAGGGGCACGTGGCTTTGTATATTACCCCTCTGGTACGACAGTTAATAAATTATCATATGTCGTAGCTTTTACTAGTGACATTGCTTCTGAAACTTGCACCAGTTTGGATATATTGGCAAGCGACACAGTTATGACATTTGTAGCATACTTTATGATTATCCAACCAAGCATGAGTTCTGGGTGTTCCATGATGACAATGAACCAGCCGGCCATTGGTAGATCGCTCTATAAGAGCGATTCATATTTTTTGTCACATGGTAGGCCTTCTTTAATATATAGTCAGGGTAACCCCTATTCCTGAATCTATCTCTCAAGTCTCTGGCCTGCGACTCATAAACTGTCATGCTAGTACAATTCCTCCTTAACCGTAAGTACTGCCCCTTGGGTATGCCCATTTTTAAATGTTTGGGGTGGCTGCTATCCCATTATAGGAGTGAATTTGTTGCTGTTGGTTTTCTGTATGTTTGGGTTGCCAATTCACCAGTCTCGTTTTTGGTAATAACCACATCAAGGAAGTGAAGTGTGTATTTCTCAAGTACAGTTGTAAAATACATCCCAATATGATTATGATTCAGTGAATTGATGAAAACATCAAAATCTTGCTGATCCCCCTTCCAGATTAGGAACACATCTTCAATGTATTGTGTCCATAGTTCAAGTCTGGAAGTGTGCTCTTCCATGTTTCCTCCAAAGACCACAGTGTCCTCCCACCAGCCCAAGAACAGATTTGCGTAAGTGGGCGCACAGGGACTGCCCATCGCGGTGCCCCTGAGCTGGTGGTACACTTTATGGTCAAAGAGGAAATAGTTTCTCGTCAGACAGAATTCCAACAGTTTAATCACAAATTCATTATGAATCTGGTATTGGCAGCCTCTTGTACTCAGGAAGAATTGTACTGCATGTAGACCTTTCTCATGAGGTATAGAGGAATAGAGGGACTCTACATTGATACTACGGATCATTACCTCAGGTTCGACGGAGAGGCCCTCCAATTTACGTAACAGATCAGGGGTGTCCCGAACATATGATTGTAAGGATGTAACAAAAGGTTTTAAAATCTGGTCCAGATAAATGCTAATCTTTTGAGTCAAACTGTTAATTCCGGAGACAATGGGTCTTCCCATCAAAGGGTCAAGACCCTTGTGAACCTTAGGTAAGCAGTAGAATGTGGCAGTGACCGGATGTGTCGGTAAGAGGAAATCATATTCAGTTTTTCTGATTGCCTTATTAGACAGTCCCTCATCAAGTATCACTTTAAGTTCTTGCCTATATTGTGCGGTGGGATTATTGGGTAGCACTTCATACCCCTGGGGATCGTTCAAAAGACTCACACACAGTTGTCTGAAATTAGGGCTATCCAGGACAACCACGTTGCCTTCTCAGACGATTTGATAGCAACGTGGCTGTCCTGTTCCAAACTCCTCAAGGCCGTGATTTCTGATTTGGTGCAGTTGTAAGCCGAGGGATTATAATCACCAGAAAGTTTTTTGATATCCCTGCTGACAAGATTGCTAAAAACATCAATTGCAGAGATGTCATTTGAGGGAGGTGGATTTTTTGTGCTCTTATTTTTTAAGGTAGTAAACGGACCCATACCTTTCAAGTTGGGATCTGCCTTGCCGATGCTGTTCAATAAACTTGTATTAAGTAGTATCTCACTAGAGATGCCTATTTCTGAGAAAATAAGATTACCTTGTCGGATAAAATGTTTTCTCTATTTTAATTTCTTAAGGAACAGGTGGAGGTCCTTATTAGCCCGGAAAGTATCAACATTAGAGGTAGGAATAAAGGATAGACCCTTGCCCAGGACCCCCATTTCGGTCTGATTCAAAATTCTCTTAGGTTAATAATCTGAATGTCAGATTTAAATTTTTGTTCTATTGAATTCGACTCCTTAGTGGGTAAGTCTGCTCTAAAAAAGGAAAAGGGGAGCCAGGGGATTTAAATTGTTGATCATATGCTCTACATCCCCCTCATGAGCGACACCTACCTCTCTCCCCCTCCTTTGTTGTCTACCCCTAATCTCAGAGTGTGATAGTTCATTTTCGTTAGAAGATAGATCAACTTCTCTCTCATGTAGGGTAGTTTTATTATTGAGTACAAGATAGGCCTTATTATCCTTAAAGTCCTGACTGTCTCTAGAGGATTGTTTATGTTTACGATCCTTCAGATGGTATTGGAATCGTTCTAGAGCGTTCTGAAGTTTGATCTCTTTTATCGAGAAATCCAGCTCGGCTGAGAATTTAATTAATGATCTCCACTTGTTCCTTTACCCTTTCATTCAGTGTGGTCAGGGACAGCTGTTCCTATTCAAGTAATAATTGCATAAAACGAATGGAACTGTTAGTTGCCTCCTGCTCCCACCTAACGAGAAAGTTTGGGTCCTTATGCTTAGGGCCCGCTAATAAGTTAATCCTGAGTCATCGGGGCACAATTCTTTCTTAAATATAGCTTTCCAAGCTTCTCACCTCCCACCAAGTAGTAATCTGGTCTTTATATGTCTCTGTTAATTCTCTAACTGCTAACAGGCAAGACTTCTGTGTCCTCACCAACAGGACGACTGACCATGCTCTCCTCCTCCTCCTCCCCCCTGTCCTCAGGCCATCCACGCTGAACAGATGAGATGACAGTTGTGCAGGTAGTACCGTCTATAGCGCATGAATCTAGCTCCTCCTTCTTTTCCTCATTATCACCCAATCCACGTTGGGATGAAATGAGGCTGGGCTCTGTGTAATCACCCTGTATGGTTCCTTGCTCCATCTCATTGTGCTCCGCCTGCCATGCATCCTCTTTGATTGTGAGCAGAGAGCGTTTCAGCATCATCGCCGCTCACCATCTTGGGGGAGTCCTCAAAGTTTTGGAGGATGGTACATATGTCTGACATCCATGTCTACTCCAGAGGTCTTATGTGTGGAGTCTGACCTGAATACCGACGGCCTGTTGATGCTGGTAGTCATCAACTGCCCTCTTCTGCTCACAAATCCTTCCCAACATCTGCAATGTAGAGTTCTAATGCGTGGGGACATCACACACCAGTCGGTGAGCCGGAAGCTGCAAATGCTGCTGAAACACGGCAAGGGTGGCGGAAGCTGTACGTGACTTTCTAAAATGGGCACACAGGTGGCGTACTTTGACAAGCGGATCTGAAAGCTCTGGGTAGGTTTTGAGAAACCGCTGAACTACGAGGTTAAGCACATGGGCCAGGCATGGAGCGTGTGTGAGCTCACCTCGCCTCAGACATCGCACACCAGTAAGTGAGCTGGAAGTTGCAAATGCTGCTGAAGCACGGCAAGGGCTGCAGAAGCTGTAGCTGACTTTCTAAAATGGGCATACATGCGGTCTACTTTGACATCAGATCCGGCAGATCCAGGTAGCTTTTGAGAATCCGCTGAACTACGAGGTTAAGCATATGGGCCAGACATAATACGTGTGTGAGCTCGCCTTGCCACAGAGCCGCCACCAGGTTCCGGCCATTGTCACACACGACAATGCCTGGCTGTAGGTTAAGCGGTGTCAGCCACAGATCTGCCTGCTCTTTCAGAGCTGTCCTCAACTCTTCAGCGTTGTGTGGTTTGTCACCTAAGCATATTAGCTTCATTACAGCCTGTTGCCGCTTGGCCGAGGCAATGCTGCAGTGCTTCCAGCTTGCGACTGTTGTGGTAATTTCGGAGATGGATGCTGAAGAGGAGGAGAAGGTGCAGGAGCTGTAGAATGTGGGGGCAACCCTGATTGACCCAAGGCCCGCAAACCTCTGCGTCGTAAGGATGTGTTCCTTCCCAAGGTCCGACAGGGTACCGGCTTCCACTATATTAACCCAGTGTTCCATCAGCGAGATGTACCATCCCTGCCCACAAGCACTTGTCCACGTGTCCGTGGTTAGGTGGACTTTCCCGTAACTGCATTGTTAAGGGCACGGCTAATATTGTGGGACACGTGCTCGTGTAATGCGGGGACGGCACACCGCGAGAAATAGTGGCGGCTGGGGACTGAGTACCGAGGGACGGCCGCCGCCAAAAGGTTGCGGAAAGCTTCCATCTCCTCGAGCCTAAAAGGCAACATTTCAAGCAGTCACGAAATGTGTGAATTTAGTAGTGAAGCCTGTGGGGCATTTCATGCGCACTTGTGCTTGAGTTCCAAGTACTGGGGTAGGGAAAACTGAACGCTGCGCTGGGACAAGGACGTGGACGTGAGAGTGTGCAACGACAGGTGCAGAGCAGGAGGCATCTTCCCATGCGCCATGTACAGGGGATTGGCTTGCACGCACAATAGCGGAAGAAGCAGTGGTGCCACCTGCAGACACTGTTCCTGGATCCTCGGGTTCAACCCACAAAGTGGGTGCTTTGCTGCCATGTGCCTGATCATCTTGGTGGTGGTCAGGCTGGTAGTTTTGCTACCCCTGCTGATGTTGGCCTGGCAGGTGGTGCAAATGGCTCTTTTTGGGTTATCGGCTTTAAAAAACAACCAGACTCGGGAAGATCTAACAGTTGTACTTGCAACTTCCGTCATGTTGATGTTACAGGGAGCGGTTTCCCGCCTTCTGTCTGCGGCCACCACACTGCTTCTTCCTACCTGTTGTGGTGCTACACCTCCCTTCCCCTGTGTGCTACTGTCCTCGCTCTGTATGTCCTCCTGCAAGGTTGGGTCAGTTACTATATCATCCACCACCTCGTCTTCCACTTCTGCACTCTGGTCCTCCTCCTGACTTTCTGGAAATTATGTCTCATCATCGTCCACCTCTTGTGATACTTTCCTACCTTAACCTTCATGTGACCATGGCTGCTCAAATTTTTGGGCATCGCTACATGCGATCTCCTCTTGCCCCGCTTCAAGTGGATTGGGCGAGAGGCCCGAATCTATAAATGGACACTTCGAAGAGCTTTTCACATTTTCAAGTGTGGGATCAGTTGTCTCCGGGCACTCGGCATGGTGGGATGAAGGAGGATCAGGGTGAGGAATACGTGATCCAGACTCACGGCTATTGATACTTGACCGTGTGGAAGACAGGGTGGTGGTGGTGGCTAAGTGACTGGAAGCATTATCTTCTATCTAACCAATAACTTTTTCACACTGCTCTGTGTTCAATAATGGTATTCTGCGGTTCCTTATTAATTGGGACAGGAAGGTCGAGCGAGAAGATGCAGGTGTTTGTTGTGGCAAAATTTCAGCTAGCCCATGGCCTCGGCCTCGTCTTCAGCCTCATCCTCTGGATGCACCATCATCACCATCACGTCCACGCGAGTTCTTGCCACGCGCCTTGCCCATTTTAAATGAAGGACAATATTTTCCATGTTCAGTACAAATGGCTGGATTTGAACCGCAGTGATATGTGATATGTGTGATGGAAAACCACAGTTTTATATAACTGGCCTGTAGGTAACTATTTTTAACAGCGACCTCTTGTCAATATCTTCGCTGACACACTGCAACAAAATTTCAATGGAGGCCTGAAATGGCAGAATTTTCAGCTCAATTATATGTGATCCGTGTGATGGACAAACCACAGTTTTAAATAGATGGATTTTTAGCGCTGTAATATGGAAAGGACCTGGCTGTATTCTGCAGTGCCAACAAGCAAATGGAGCAGAAAAGCAATGTTCTCTTGATTGCTTTTTAAGCAAATAATCAGGATTAAGATCCAAAAAAAATTATTCCTGGCCCCTGATACCTGGGTCTATTTTTAGAAATATCTGTAAAAGCACCAGCAAACAGAACTGGAATGGACCCTCTTGCTATATGCACTGCCGTCTGCCACATACACTGTCTGTCTGCCTAGCATTACAATTTTACATTTTAAAAATTACAAAAATGAAAATGGGCAGATGCAAAAGTTTGACTGATAAGTGCCATCACTCATATCAAACACAGCAGGGTGATGTTATCTCTGACAGCAGCACCATCAGTTGGAGTTCTTCTCAGTACACCTCCTCTGCTAACATAACAGTTAATGTTGTACATAACTGAATATCCAATCCATCAGAAAACCTTTTTCTATTCTGCTCAAAGACCCCTAATCCACAGCACCCTGAGGCATAAGGGACATACTATACCAGAAAAACCTCCAGTCAATATTTTTAAAGACATGAGCAATCAGCCTTTTTTCTAAGAAGACATGGTGCCAGATGAGATGGATAACATGATTTTAATCTCAATCTGTATTGTAGACCAAGCAAGCCAAGGTGATAGGAACACTGTCCATGGTAGTGGCACTCTGAGAGAGGTCAAACCTTAGAGTGAAAATCAGAGGTGGGGGGCAAGGAGCTCCGGACATTTCGCACACAGAGGCACCTGTCAGCTCAATTATGGATGATGATGATGATGATGATGATGATTGTGTGTTTGACAAAAGATGGGAACCAGATATAGGGAAAGTGGAGCTGTGCTTATCAGAAAAGTAGGTTGCTGAAGTAGGTTGCTGACATCAGTGATACAGAGCGCAGGTGCGCAAAAACTTAGCCTTTGGGTCTAAGTTAGTTTTTTCTGTGTACAGCCCTGGTAATGCCGCAATTGCTAGTCTATAAGAGCCAGAACGTCCACATCTTACAAAGATTGCAAAGTACCAAAGAATCGTCTGGCGGCAACGTGCAAAAGAGCTCTTTTACATGAGTAGCTCGCAACTCACCACCGCTATAACCAAACCTTTCAGGCACTGTAAATCTTCCTCCACCAACAGTACTTGTGGTATCATCTGATCCAAAGCTGACCACACAACATGCAGATTTTGATCTTCAACATTTCTGTTCGTAGGTCTTGTTTACTGCAAAGTCTTCATATTCCAGAATCAGCTGACAGTTGCCTTTGAGTAGGATGTGGCTTGAGCTCATTGCTTCCCTGCCAGATTCCCATCTTGAGATTTGCCCTTACTGTCATGCAAGGTGAGGAAAGGCACAAGAGTACAACGACGGGAAGGGGGGAAGGAAGCCCAACAACTAGGGAAAAGGGGAGTGGAGACCCCTAGGCAGAAATAATATCCCCCTGCCTACCCTATCATCCCTATATAGGTTCCACATCTAGGTTCCACATCTATCGCCGAGCAGGAGCCTAAGCCCGAAATGTCCCTAGAGCTTGGCCCAAGTTAGGGAGGGGACGGGGTGAGCACCAGTCAGGCCCCACTACAAACTAAAGACAACAAGGTAAACAAAGGGGATACACTTATCTTGAGCAGACACCAGAGAGATAACACCAACTGTCCTCCAAGAGCACCAAAGAAGAAACTAGCCGACTACTAGTTCTCCAAGCCTGCACAGAGGTACATAGAACTATCACCGGCGATTCTCTGGAGAAACTGAGAGTTTTTAACTACCAAGCAAGGGTGTGTCAATCAGCAGCAGAAGGTGGAGGTGACTGCTGGGTCTAAAGGAAAAAGGACATAACTATACTAAAGAGATGAGAGGGTCAAGAAGGTGTCTGCAATGCCAGGCTCAGTGACTTTCTACAGCCAAATCCAAAGTCGCTGTCTGTCACACCTGACACACCCGTGTCACTGACTCAGAGTGCTACCATTAAAGTTAGTTCACTTCCCCTACCACCATTGCTCAGAGTGCCAGCAACACTATTTGGTGTTAGAATTGGGTTCTCCATCTCCTCTAACCCCATGTCTTACAGGTACAAAGACTGATTGTACATCTCTTCCAAAATATTAACTGGGAGAAGTTTTTCTGGTTTACTATCTTCCTTTTTTCTCGGGATGCTTTGGGTCAGAGGACTATGGACAAAACAGAAAGAGGTGTCATTAACAGAATGGAAATTCTGCTCTGTTCAACATTAAGCGTTATGGTGGTGGATGAGATTGACTGTGCAAAACACTGACTGAAGATCAATGTTGACATTTTTTGTTACAACTTAAAAAAAAAAAAGACACATACAAATGATTTGTTGCACTTTTAAATTATAACAATATAATTATTTATTATGTACCAAACACAAAACCAACATGACATAAACATTTATAAATGCTCCATTGTACCAGAACCTTTTTCCTAAACCAAACACTGGCACACCATATGACTGGCATGACAACCAATGGTACAATGTATGTATAATGAATATCAAAAATTGATATGAAAAGACACTTCCCCTAAAGTAATGTCAAATAGCATTTAATATGAAAAAAATTGCTATGCACATATACAGATAATGCATAAATACTGCAGTATTACCATAATATAAACGATGCATGCAGTAACACTGTGCAATAAAGTGTCATGTGCAAAGTCACCCTGGTAAATTGGCTTATAGGAAAAGTATCATATGGGCAAGAGGCCATTACTCATGCTGTCATGGGAGGAAGACTAGAAGGATCAATCAATTCAAGGTCACAAAGGCTCTGTAGATTTAACACCTCACTTATAGGGAATATCCACTGCAAGGATAAACCTGAATATTTGCCCCTGTTTAAATAAAAACACCTATACTCACCTCCCATGCTGGCACTATTCCAGCGGTGTTGGCACACTTGTTTCTGGGGCTCATGTCGTGGCGTCGCTGTCGCCAACCTTCAAACGTATAAGTAATTAAGATGAGGTGAGCAGCCTACCGCAGCCCTGCCTTCCTCTTGATTACTTATATGTCTGAAGGTGGGGACAGCGAAGCCAGCGCTGATTGGGCACAGGGCTCTTGTGATGCCACAGCCTCACATAAGTGCTGGGAATGCAATTACAGACACTGCTGGAACGGCGCCGACACGAGGTAAGTACAAGTGTTTTCATGTTAGCGGTGACAAACATTCAGCGTGATAAGGGCTTGTCCTAGTAGTGGACAGTCTCTTTAAATCTGTGTATTATTATTCACAGACTAGGTTTTCCACTCCCATTATCTATGTCCTTCAGTGTTATAGTAGTACACCACAATCTGATTTAGGCCATTTCATTTCTATCTGTAATGATGAGTTGTGCGCCTTGACCTCCTATCCTTAAACTGTAAATTCCTCTAATGAACACTACATTTTCTGACCACATCTTTTATAATTCCTGTGACAGTACCCTCTGATTGGTTGTTCTATAGCATGCAATGTGATAACTGCAAGGCATTTTGAGCAAGCTCGCCTGGCTACACCTAATGTGTGCCTACTCTCCAGTTGACGCAATCTTCAGCAATGTGTGGAATGGTGAAAAGCCATGAATCACAAATTAAATCGCAAGTTGTTCAAATTACCTGGAACCTGCAAATTTCAGGAAATTTGACTCGAAGTTAATTTAACTGATTAAGCATATGCTATAGATTGTCCCCTGCTCAGACAACCCATGTTGTAACCCTGAATTTCAATCTATTCATAATGGTAGCACACTCCCTATTATAAAATTCTTCACCATAGCAAGTTCTTCTTGCCCAGGTGATTGCACCAATAGGAAAATTTGCATTTTGCAGGGGATCGATTCAATCATCTCTAATAGCAAATTACGAGTGATACTCTTCATTCTATTTAAATTAACAGAACTGAGCCGGAATACCAAATAAGACATGGTTAACAGTGGCACTAGTTCTCAAAATAAGATGACCCATTTTTCCATCTCAGACAACCTACCTTTGAAACAAAGATAATGACCTTATTATACTTACAGTTAAGTTCTGTAAACTGGAGGAACCTTGAAAAATCTGCAACTTTATGAGAGAAAAAGTATCTTAAATTCATGAGAGGAACTTGTCTTGCATTCTTGTATTTTGCCTGCACTTTTTCTTTTCTGACTGCTGACTTATTAAAACTTTGTCTATCAGGTGTTCAATCATTCAGCTGCAATGTTTTGCAAATCACATCAATTTTTTGTGTCATCGCACACCTGAGGAAACTCTCAGACAAGATTTATGTCATAGGGTATGCCACAATGAATACACTACTCCAAAATATTTCAAGGTTTAATTCAAAACATCTTTCAATTGTGTATGTTCTTGCAGAATATACAGTAGTGTCTCTGATCCAACACAGAATCACTACTGTAATTAGACAAATTTCTGTATTTTTTGTTAACTTTAATATAATAAACTGTTAATTTTGATGATTATACATATTTTACATATGAATAAACCAAATTAATTATGATGTAATAACCCAAATTGCTATGCATGTGCCTTCAAAATGTAGCAAAGAAGCCAAATAATTCATCATGCTCGCACTGCTTACATTTTTCCCTTTGCAAGTAATACAAAGTGACGTATTTTTGGCTAGGAGTTAAAGGGGTTATCCGGTCAAAATCGATAAGTCTGCAGTCACTCTGTGTGAATGCAGACTTATGAATTCCCCCAGCACACATACTGTGCGCTGCAAGGATTTTAGACCTGGGACTGGAGGGTAGGTAGGAGTTATTCATACCCCCGGGCCAGTGGGGTCAACAATTTGAATTTAAAATTCTCTTTGGAGTTTAATCAGATTTCCACCACTTTTAAAATGTTTTGCTAATGGAGGATATAAAATTTACTAAGTAGCCAAATTATATAGGGGATTTACTTGTGGCAATATGCTACTAGTGCATGCCACTAGTTGTTACCCCCAATATGTCACCAAAAATCTTCCTATTGGTGCAATTATCTGTTCAAGATGAGCTTGCTTGGATGAAGAATTCTATAATTAGGAGTGTGCTACCATTAAGAGTAAGTTGAAATTCAGGAATACAACATGGGTTGTCTGAGCAGGGCACAAACTATAGCATATGCTAAATCGAGCCATCAACACTTACATTACCAAAGATCCAGTGAAAATGCTACTGTGACTCCTATTATGTGATCTATACCTTATACCATGAATTCTAATAATATCGTAAAATTCATCCAAAAAATTCGTCACAGACATAACATTTTGGCTAGGATTCTGGCACCTTGTGATACATAGTTAGAAAATCCATATCTTTGGGTAACTGCTTAGCTCAGAATTGTGAAAAAAAAATCCACTCATTCCGGGTTGTCTGCGAAAAGTTTGTGTATATGTTCCAATCTGAGATGTAAACTTTGTCAAAACTGTCAATATATTCCTAAAACTCTTTTACATATAAATCCTGTGACACCACTTATCCCATCAACGCTTTTTTTAACTGTAATAAAACTGTCAGCATTAGTGTGCTCGGCGAGTATTTCCGGGTTGATCGGGCTCAGGTCCCCTCCCTGCATGTTTGGCGCTCTTTAGAGAACAAATGAACATGCAGGGATTGCCTGCCATGCACTGTAATGCCGCAGCCATGTTGGTTGTGGGCATTACAGTGATTGGCTAGCCACACAGCATCATCAGGTGTATATAAGATTAGGTGCAGCCATGCTCGTCATTGTCTACTCCGGAACCAGGCAGAGTAGGGACAGCTGCTGCTGCGTCAGGGGGAGATTTGCTTCTTCATAGTTAGTATAGGTATTCCACAACATATATATATATAGCAGGAGTTAGGCGGGCAGGCAGGGTGTGTGGCAGACTGCAGTGCATATAGTGTATTGAGCTTTCCTGCTGCTGCTGTTCTTACAGATATTTGTAGACATAGCCCCAGATATCAGGGGCCAGGGAAATTTTTTTTTTATCTTAATCCTGGTTATTTGCTTAAAAAGCAATCCAGAGCTCCATTTGCTTGTTCTCATTGCAGAATAAAGATTGATCTGTTCCAAATTTCAGCAATAAAAATCCAGAAATTTAAACTGAACGTGGAAATTAATCGCCTCCTTTTCCATTCTGTTGCAGTGTGTCGGTCAAGCTATTCACACTAGGTGTCTGGGAAGGATAGTATTAGCAAATTATAGGCCTGCTATTTAAAACTGTGGTTTTCTGTCAGACATAACACCTATAAGAGTGCTCCAAAATCAGACAGTTCTTCCATTTTCATTCTGTTGCAGTGTGTCAGTGAAGCTATTCACACTAGGTGTCTGTGAAGGATAGTATTAGAAAATTTCAGGCCTGCTATTTAATACTGTTGTTCTCTGTCAGACATAACACCTATAACAGTGTTCCAAAATCAGACATTTCTTCCATTTCCATACCGGTGCAGTGTGTACATCAAGCTATTCACTCTAGGTGTCTGTGAAGGATTGTATTAGCAAATTACAAGCCTGCTATTTAAAACCATGGTTCTCTGTCAGACTTTTCACATATAACTGCGGTTCAAATCCAGCCATTTGTAGTGAACATGGAAAATATTGTCCTCCATTTATAGATTTAGCAGTGTGTCAGTGTTCATCATTCACAGCTCCATTTGCTTGTTCGCAGTATACAGCCAGATTTTTTTAGCTTTATTCATATTACTGTATTGTGGAAGCAGAGGAACTTTTTTCAATCAGATGCACGTGATCCATATGACTGCCATAATAATGCAGAAATTTTGTGGAGCGTGCCTAATATTCCACTCCTAAAGTCAGCCACCTGTGTTTTGTTGAGCCAATTGACACTTGGTCGCTGACAAATACCATACTATTAGGCAACTGCCTGAAACTGTGGCCATCAGACGTTATCCCATATGACTGCCCTAATAATCCAGCAATTATTGTGAGCGTGTCAAATATTACACTCCATTTAAAGTATTGCAGTTGAAGGTTCAAACCTATTCTCAGTTGGCCGCAGACAAATAGCATATCTGTGAACAATGTTGTCAGTGTATTACGCCACTTTTGCGGACTGACAAGAAAAAAAACATACAAAAAACAAGCTAAAATGCAAAAAAAATGTTAAAAAACATTCTTTCCAGGGTAATGACTGGCAAAAAAATTAAAAAATATAAAGTTATGGACTGTGGAAGACATTTATGCGACCAGAATGAACACTCATGTGTAGATGGTGATGATACCACCTAGCAGCAGCACCTGTTCCTATTGTGAATGCATCTGACAGCGTTATCGATAGGGAATAGAATAGATTTTAAATTTTTTTGGGCAGCACCAGCAGCACGAAGTATAAGGCAATATTACCTGGCTGGATAGGTGTAATACGCTATCCATACTGCAATACTTCACCAGTAAAAGAATTTCAGACAAGACAGTTAATATTCTAGAATATAGAATCTATTTGAATTGTCCTTCCCATTATTAAGGAGTGTGTCTCCTATACTGTTATTGCATATGCAACAATTTCAAGGGCAGCCAAAAATTAGTACGCACCCCAATACACATTTGAAGAGACATAAAAAAAAAATAAAAACACAGTAGGATCTTTCTTTAGTATAAAAACCAGACTCGCCAATATAACCTCAATGTAATCACATTGTTCAGCTCCTGCAACACCTCATCCGGTTCGACCTCCATCTCCAAAATGATTACATCAGTGTCACAAGCTGGAAGCACTGCAGCACTGCCTTTTCCAAGCGGCAACAGGTTGTGCTGAAGATAATATGCTTAATGCTTAGGTGACAAACCGCCCACCGCTGCAGAGTCGTTGAAAGCTGTAACACAGCAGCCTGATCTGTGGCTCTCACTGCTGAACATACAGCCAGGCATGGTCGTGTGTGACAATGGGTGGAACCTGGTGGCGGAGAAATGACAGCAGGAGTATATATGGTTTCCCTCTGTGACAGTTGTTTCACTGAGCTAAAGAATATGGCTGTAGTGAAATACAAGTCTCACCAAGAAGCAGTGTCAGTAAAAAACATTGGGTCCACCAGAGGATTTGATTTTGAGGGCCCACCTTTCTCCCCCGCTCAAGAGCCCCATAGCAGCTGCAAAATTTGCGGTATCATGAACTCTGCTGATGGAGAAGCCCGGGCCCACCCGAGGATTCTCTGGTGGGACCGTAAAACCCTGCTGAGAAGCAGCCCTGGCTAAGAAAAGTGTGTGGGAAGGTTCCTGGACGCTCTATGGCTGCTTTTTTACTGTCGGCTGTACTGGCTCAAGAAATCTGTAAGATTGAAATCTATGATCCCTTCACTGGCTCTCCATTGGCCAGAGACTTCAGTTCAAAACCATAACCATGACATGCAAAGACATCCACAACCTGTCTGCTCCATATATCTGTGACGTAGTCTCCCGGTACATACCAGCACACTACCTCCGATCCTGACAAGATCTCCTTCTCTACTCCCATCTTCTCTCCTCTTCCCACAATCGCAGACAAGATTTTTCCTGTGCATCCCTTCTACTTTTGAACTGTGTACCCCAACATATCAGACTCTCGCCTACTGTTGAAACCTTTAAAAGGAAGCTGAAGACCCACCTCTTCCGACAAGCCTTCAACCTGCAGTAACCCTCACTCCACCATACCGCTGCACCACCAGCTGTACCCTCACCTACTGTATCCTCACCCATCCTTTATAGACTCTGCGCCCTCATGGGCAGGGTCCTCTCTGCTCTTGTACCAGTCAGTGACTTCTTTTGTCATGTAAAGCGCAATGGAATAAATGGTGCTATAATAATTAATAATAATTATACTACTTGTACTCTGGGTCAATTGATGGCACTTTCCTGGTGACTGCCCCTAAATTGATGTATTTTGGTAGCTTTTGGTCCCTTTTGAAGGTGTTGTGTATACATTTGGTTTTGGCACCCATTGAATCCAATAGCGTTTGGCAATGTAGGGCGAATATTCGACAATTACATTGGCGAATATTGCAAAAACGGTGATTGTAAAAAGAAAGAATATTGAAATATTTGCTCGTCTCTAATCAGAAACACCCTTAAAAAAAAAATTGTGGGTATTGCATCACAGTCTCCCTGGTGATATGGTGGTGGAGGATGAGGAGATAGAGAAGGGCGACATAAAATAGAACAATTCCTGAAGGGTATACCCATGCCTGGGTGTGAAGGGGTGCATGGGAATAGACCCTCAAAAAAATAACCACTGGATTTGAGTTTGTTTGATGCTATTATCTGGTGGTGTTGAGAAGTCTGGCCCAATTCAGCCCTTGTTCATTTTTATAAGAGTCAGCCTGTGGCACTAAAAACTATCTCTGACAGAACGCTAGCAGCCAGGACCTCCAAGGCGTAGAAAGACAGTTCATGCCACGTGTCCAGCTTGCATCTTCCAAAACTTTTCCATCCTTATAAAAGTACCCATTGTATCAGGTCCTGGGCACTGGGAGGGTCGGATAAAACTGTCCCAGACCTCTGACAGCGTTCTCCTGCCTCTGCCGCATCTGGTTTGTGTCTTCCTCACTTGTACTCTTTGGTTGTCCAATGACCTGTCTGACTGTGACCTCTGTTACCAGCGTTGTCAGATGGGAATTTTTTTTTTTGTTATAATTCTTCAACAAGAGCCTGAACTTAATATCTCCCAAAATTAACTCCTTCGGTTTCCTCCCTCTACTAACCTACTTATACCTGACTTTGCAATTTTCTTTAGTTGCTGCCACCATAGCTTTCACTTAGCACGCCTGTTATCCTGGAGTCACATTTGACACATAACTTTCCTTTATTCAACTTGGAAAATCACTCACTCGCTCATATCACCTGCACCTTAAAAACTTCTCCAGAAGTCGACTTTTCTCACCTTTGATACTGCAAAAACTCTTACTGTCACGCTTATTCACTAGTGCAACTCTCTTCTAATCGGTCTCCCTCTAAACAAACTGTCTCCTCTCAAATCCCTTCTGAATGCAGCAGCCAGGGTCGTATTTCCATCAAGCCACTTCACCGACACCTCTACCCTGTGCCAGTCATTGTACGGGTTAGGTTAAACAATCACTACAGAATACAATACAAACTCATCTCTCTCACCCACCAAGCTGTCCACACTTCTGCACTGGCCTATATCTCTTCCCTCATTTCTGTGTAACACCCCTCCTATGCCCTCCATTCTGCAACTGATCTAAGACAGACATTCTCCTTAATCAGAACTTCACACCTCCATCTCTAAGAATTCTCTCCTGCTGTGCCACTTTTCTGTAATGCCTAAAATGCGTACAACGCGATGATCATGGTAAATGCAGGGGAACATAAAGTCGGCCTTGTGTGCCAGACTGCCAACAGCCAAGACTTCCCTGTTCTCACAAAGAATATTACTGTCTATGTTCTCTTCTTTCTCCTCCTCATTATCACCCAATCTGCACTGAGATAAGGCTGGGCTGGGTAGAATCACCCTGTACAGTTCCTTGCTCCGCCTGCAATGACTCCTCTTTAATTGTGAGCAGCGAGCTTTTCAGTAGAGAGAGAAGCGGGATGGTGATGCTAATTATGGCGTCATCGCCGCTCACCATCTTGGTGGAGTCCTCAAAGTTTTGGAGGAGGGCACAAATGTCAGACATTCATGCCCACTCATCAGCTCTTATTTGCGGAGGCTGACCTGAATGCCGATGGACGTTTTGAAGCTGGTACTCAACAACTGCTCTCTGCTGCTCAATATCATTCCAAACAACTGCAACGTTGATTTCCAATGCGTAGTCACATCTCACACCAGTCGGTGATCTGGAAGCTGCAAAAGCTGCTGAAGCCCTGCCAGGGCCGCGGAAGCTGTAGCTGACTGTCTGAAATGGGCACACACGCGGCGTACTTTCACAAGCAGTTCTGGCAGATCCATGTAGATTTTGAGAAACTGCAGAACCACTAAGTTGAGCACATGGGCCAGGCATGGTACATGTGTGAGCTTGCCTAGCTTCAGAGCTGACACGAGGTTCTCTGATACAGCTTTCAACAACTCTGCAATGGTTTGCGGTTTGTCGCCTAAGCATACAGTCCTGTTTATTGTTATTGCCACACACGAAGTTTAAGTAAATAATCTGAAATATGTCCTGAAAAAATTAATCAAGTGATGGAGATTGAGGCTGAAGAGGAGGAGGAGGAGGTGGTGCAGGACCTGTAGAATGTAGGGGTAGCCCTGATTGACCCAGGGCCCACAATCCTCTGCATCGGAAGGACATGTTCAGTCTCAGGGTCCCACTGGATCCTTGCTTCCACAATATTAGCCCAGTGGAATGCGTCAGTGAGATGAACCATCCCTGCCTTCATTCATTTGTCCACGTGTTTGTGGTTAGGCGTTCCTTCCCACTTAAGTGCACTGGGGAGGGCATGGGTAATGTTCTTGCGCTTGTTGAAGGCAGAGATGATACCGGGAGAAATAGTGGCAGCTGGGGACAGAGTATGGACACCCGGCCGCCGCCGGCATGAGGTTGTGGAAGGCTTCTGTCTCCACAAGCATAAAAGGCAATATTTCAAGTGCAAGCAGCTGTACAGAAATGTGGCAGTCTAGTATTGCTGCCTGGGTGGGTGGCTGGCTGCATACTTGCGCTTGCATTCCAAGTAACAGAAAACTAAGCAGATGGTGGCCTCTATCATCATCATGACCTAACTTAGGCACTATGAACTCTCCTGAATGAGAAGTCAGGGCCCACTGGAGGATTCTCTGGTTCTCTGGTGGGCCCGTCCAACCCTGCCGAGAAGCAGCTCTGGCTAAGAAAAGTGTGTGGGAAGGTTCCCGGACACTCTGTGGCTGCTTTTTTACTGAGGGGGAAACCCAGGCAAACACAGGGAGAGCATACAAAATCCTTGCAGATGTTGTCCTTACTGAGCCACTGTGCTGTTCTCTCTGTTCTCCCTCTCTTTTCTCCCTCTGATATCTAACATGCTTGACAAACTTGCACCTACTGCCTCAGTATCTTCAGCTCCTTTATGAGAAACGAATGCATTTGGGCAGCCACTCAGTCTGCCAAATAAAATTCCTGAGAAGGAAATTGTGGATGGCTTCGCTTTTGGTACTGGGTACCAATACCAAACCACTGGAATTATTCCTGACTTGTTGGAGCTAAGCTGATTCCCACAGAAAAGTACCAGCAGCAAGCTAAGCAGATGGTGGCCTCTATAATCATCATGACCTCACCTTGGCACTATGGACTCTCCTGATGGAGAAGCCAGGGCCCACCGGTGGAGTCTCCGGTTCTCTGGTGGGCCCGTCCAACCCCGACGGGAAGCAGCCCTGGCTTAGAAAAGTGTGTGGGAAGGTTCCCGGACACTCTCTATGTCTGTTTCTTTTTTTTTTACTGCGGACTTGCTCCGTACCGTCCCTGGCCACATTCACCTGTCTACGTGTTTGTGGTTAGGTGGTACTTCCCAGAAAGTGCAAAGGGGAGTGCACGGGTAATTTTCTGGGACCCGCGTTTGTGGAAGGTGGAGATGATACCGGGAGAAATAGTGGCGGCTGAGGACCAAGTATGGACTCCCGGTCACCGCTGGCATGAGGTTGTGAATAGCTTCCACCTCTACAAGCCTAAAAGGCAACATTTCAAGTGCAAACAAGCAGTTCAGAAATGTGGCAGATTAGTATTGTGGCCTGTGGGTATGTGGTTGGCTGCATACTTGCGCTAGCATTCCAAGAACGGTGGTAGGGACAACTGAACGCTGCAAAGGGACAAAGACATGGACGGTGATGGTTGCAAATCTGCAATAACAGGTTCAGGGCAGGAGGCATCTTTGCATGCACCATGGACAGGGGATTGGCATGCATGCACAACAGTGGAAGAGGCAATGGTGTCATCCGCAGACACTGTTTCTGGACCTGGGCGTTTGGCCCAGCTGGTCAGGTGCTTTGTTGTCATGTGCCTGAACATGCTGGTGGTGGTCAGGCTGGTAGATTTGGTGCTATTGCTGATGCTGGCCTGGCAGATGTTGCAAATTGCCTTTTTGGTGTTATTTAAACAGTCTTTTAAAAAATAACCAGACTCGGAAGACCTAACAGTTCTACTGGCAACTTCCGTTGTGTTGGTGTTCCGGGCGCAGTTGCCTGCCTTGTGTCTGTGGCCACCACATTGCTTGTTTCTGCCTGTTGTGGTGCTATGCCTCCCTCCCCCTTTGTGCTGCTGTCCTCGCTCTACATGTCCCCTTGCCAGGTTGGGTTAGTGACTTCATCGTCCACTGCTTCATTTTCCACTTCCGCACCCTGGTCCTCCTCCTGACTTTCTATCCATTGTGTCATCTCATTATCCACCTCTTGCGACAGTATTTGCACTTTCCCACTGTCACCTTTGGGTAACCGTGGCTCCTCAAATCGCTACATGTGATTTTCTGTTGCCCTGCTCGAAGCTGGCCTGTCGAGAGGCCCAAATTTATTGATGGAAAGAACTTGTATATGTGGTTTGAAGGAGAGATTAGAGTCCAGGGTTACCCCAAGAGCTGTTAACTTTTCCACTTCCAAGCGAGAGGCCAGAATCTATAACTTCCGAGCGAGAGGCCAGAATCTATAAATTGAAAGATGGACACTTCGAAGAGTTGTTTTGTTCAAGTGTGGGATCAGTTGTCTCAGGGCACTCGGAATGGTGGGAGGAAGGAGGATCAAGGTGAGGAAGATGCCGACTCCAAGCAAAAAAAATCTCCCGGATCCGCAAATTCCTCAACCACAAATCTAAAAAAACACTAGTGCACGCGCTCATCATTTCCCTTCTCGACGACTGCAACTTCCTGCTCTGTGGAATCCCTTCTAACACTCTCGCATTCATCCAATTTTATCTTAAACTCTGTTGCCCGACTAATCCACCTGTCCCCTCGCTATTCGATGGCCTCTCCTCTCTGTCAATCCCTTCACTGGCTCCCCATTACCCAGAGACTCCAGTTGAAAACCCTAACCTTGGAATGCAAAGCCATCCACAATTTGTCTCCTCAATAAATCTGTGACCTAGGCTCCCGATACTTACATGCACACAACCTCCAATCTCACAAGATCTCTTTTTCTACTCTCCTCTTATCTCCTCTTCCTAAAATCGCATGCAAGATTTCTCCCGTGCATCCCCCCTTCTCTGGAACTCTCTACCCCAACATATCAGGCTCCCGCCTACCGTGGAGACCTTCAAAAGGAACCTAAAGACCTACCTCTTCCGACAAGACTACAAACTGCAGTAATCACCGCTCCACCATACCCGCTGAAAGACCAGCTCTATTCTTCACCTACTGTATCCTCACCTATGCCTTGTAGACTGAGCCCTCGCGGGCAGGTTCCTCTCCTCTCCTGTAGCAGTCGCTGTCACATTTTTGTTCAAGATTATTGTAATTGTTTTTGCAATGTATAACCCTTTTTCACATGTAAAGTGCCATTGAATAAATGGCGATAAAGTAATAATAATAATGTGATCCAGACTCACATCTACTGAGACTGGACAATGTGGAACACAGGGTGGTGCTGGTGGAGAACTGACTGAAAGCTTTATCTGCTATCCAACCAACAACTTTTTCACACTGCTCTGGCTTCAATAGTGGAGTTCCGCTGCCCTAGAAATTGGGACAGGAAGGTAGTTCGGCATGACGTGGGTGTTTGTTGTGCTCCCTCAGCAGGCACAGTTTCATCTAGCCCCCGGCCTCTGCGTGTACTATCACCATCACCATAATGTCCACGTCCGCGTCCCTTGACACACACCTTGCCCATTTTAAATGGAGTTTAAGATTTGTCGCGTTGCTAAAATTGTCTGTATTACAACCCCTGGCAAAAATTATGGAATCACCGGGCTCGGAGCATGTTCATTCAGTTGTTTAATGTTGTTGAAAAAAAGCAGATTACAGACATGGCACAAAACTAAAGTCATTTCAAATGGCAACTTTAGGGCTTTAAGAAACACTAAAAGAAATCAAGATTAAAAATCTGGTACTCAGGGTAATTTTTTTCAGACCAAGCAGATGAAAAAAAATGTGAAATCACTCAATTCTGAGGAAAAAATTATGGAATCATGAAAAACAAACACACAAAAGAACACTCCAAGACATCACTAGCATTTTGTTACACCACCTCTGGCTCTAATAACAGCTTGCAGTCTCTGAGGCATGTACTTAATGAGTGACAAACAGTACTCTTCATCAATCTGGCTCCCACTTTCTCTGATTGCTGTTGCCAGATCAGCTTTGCAGGTTGGAGTCTTGCATGGAGCATTTTCTCCAACTTCCACCAAAGATTGAGATCCGGACTATTTGCTTGCCATGACATTGACCTTATATATCTTCTTTCAAGGAATGTTTTCACAGTTTGTGCTCTATGGCAGGATGCACTATCATCTTGAAAAATGGTGTCATCATCCCCAAACATCCTTTCAATTGATGGGAAGAGAAAACTGTCCAAAATATCAATGTAAACTTGGACATTTATTTAAGATGTAATGACAGCCATCTCGCCAGTGCCTTTACCTGACATGCAACCCCATATCATCAATGATTGTGGAAATTTGAATGTTCTCTTCATTCAGTCATCTTTATAAATCTCATTGGAACGGCACCAAACAAAAGTTCCAGCATGATCACCTTGCCCAATGCAGATTCGCGATTCATCACTGAATATGACCTTCATCCAGTCATCCACCATCCACGATTGCTTTTCCTTAGCCCATTGTAACCTTGTTTTTTTCTGTTTAGGTATTAATGATGACTTTTGTTTAGCTTTTCTGTATTTAAATCCCCTTTCCTTTAGGCGGTTTCTTACAGTTCGGTCATAGACATTGACTCCAGTTTCCTCCCATTCGTTCCTCATTTGTTTTGTTGTGCATTTCCTGTTTTGGAGACATATTGCTTTAAGTTTCTGGTCTTGACGCTTTTATGTCTTCCTTGGTCTACCAGTATGTTTGCCTTTAACAACCTTCCCCTGTTGTTTGTGTTTGGTCCAGATTTTAGACACAGCTGACTGTGAACAACCAACATCTTTTGCAACATTGCGTGATGATTTACCTTCTTTTAAGAGTTTGATAATCCTCTCCTTTGTTTCAATTGACATATCTCTTGTTGGAGCCATGATTCATGTCAGTCCACTTCGTGCAACAGCTCTCCAAGGTGTGATCACCCTTTTCAGATGCAGACTAATGAGCAGATCTAATTTGATGCAGGTGTTAGTTTTGGAAATGAAACTTTACAGGGTGATTCCATAATTTTTTCCTTAGAATTGAGTGATTCCATACTTTTTTCCCTCTGCTTGGTCTGAAAAAAATTACCCTTACTGAGTACCACATTTTTAATCTTGATTTCTTTTAGTGTTTGTCAAAGCCCTAATGTTGCCATTTGAAATGACTTTAGTTTTGTGCCATGTCTGTGATGTTTTTTTAACAACATTAAACAACTAAATGAACATCCTGCGAGCCCGGTGATTCCATAATTTTTTTCCAGGGGTTGTATTACTGCAGTAATATAGGATCACGTCTGATGAGATGACCAAATTTTAGGCAGTGCCCTGGGAGTCAGAGATGCTTCAAACCCCAGAGGTCTTCCCCAATATGTTCCCATGTCACACACCACATGGCCAGATAAGGTTGTAAAATGTTAAAATGACATTTGCCGGTGAATGCATTTGTCTTGGTTGAAAGCAATGCAAAAGTGCAAAAACGCATCAAAAACGCATCAAAAACGCTACATGTGAACATAGCCCAAGGTGTGGAGGAGCATTTTTGTTTTTATATATTTATATATTTATTTTGCCTTATATACAAGTCATTATCCTGGAAAGGATGTTCCTTAACCTATTTCCCATTAAAATCCATTAAGGTTTCATTTTTGTATGTTTTATTGTAAGTCCGTAAAAGTGGCTTAATACCACTGACAACATTGTTGACAGCTGTGACTTGGGAGCCAGACATGCTTACAAGGGTCTTCCCCATGCTGTTCCCATGTCATTTGAGCACTGTTCCCATCGATTTGGGAAATTTTTAGGCCCTCTGAAGACCGCCGTGGGAAGCCCCCGGAAAAATGCTCGAGTTTCCCATAGACTTACATTGGGCTCGTTATTCGGTCTGAGCACTCAAGTATTCCAATTTGCTCGACTCGAACAATGAGTACCTGAGCATTTTAGTGCTCGCTCATCACTAGTCAGCATTCTATCTATCTATCTATAAAATGCTGACAGTGACAGCTACAATACATAGGTTCTTCTACTACTCGCAGGTCAGGAGTTAGGAAACCTAAACACATTACCGCAGTTTAAAGTAATGCCACTAGGATGTTCTTTATCTGGTGTGTGTTAGACCATCATGCACATGATTTATAGAAAAAGCAAGTTAACCAATTAGGAGAGGGGATTGCTTTAGGTAGTTATTAGCTTGTGAAGGCTATTGAATTCTGCATATACAGTAGTGTTCAAAAACATGAGTTAAGCACAAAATCTTTATACTAATTTTTATTTCCATGCATTGGGAACATTGCACAATGTTTTCTAATTCATAATATGAAGAGAAATGTATATAATTTTTAACTATTTTATAGAAAATAACAAAATATGAACATTGGGCGTTTCTAAAAAAATAGCAGTGCCTGCATTTGTCTTTACAAAGTCACAATATATACTATTTTTTCTTGAGGATTAATCATTCCTGTGAATCGCTAGCCAAATATTTAGTTGCATACCCACAGTTTTTTTAGAAGTGCTTCACATCTGTGTTGCATATAGTCAACCAATTTCTGTCACCTGTCAACTATAATTCCCACCCAGAATGCTTTGACTACATCCCACAATTTGTTGGCTTTGCCTCTGAAATGGCATTTTTGATGTCAGCCCACAAATGTTCTATCGGGTTAAGGTCCGGGCATTGGGCTGGCCACTCCATAACCTCAATTTATTTGGACTGGAACCAAGATTTTGCTCATTTACAGGTGTGTTTAGGGTCGTTGTCTTGTTGAAACACCCATTTCAAGAGCATATCTTCTTTAGTGTAAGGCAACATGGCCTCTGCAAGTATTTTAATATATGCAAACTGGTCCATGATCCCTGTCACAGTACTCACAGGTAACTTGAGACTCTCTTTGATCATCCTGGAGCTGATCATTTGCTGAGCCTTTGCCATTCTGGCTATTCTTCGATCCATTCGAACTTTAGTCTTCCATTTTCTTCCTTGTCTCTCTGGTTTTGCTTTCCATTTTTAAGCATTGGAGATCATTTAACTGAACAGCCTATCATTGTCTGCACTTCCTTATAAATTTTACCCTCTTCAATCAACTTTTTAATGAAAGTACACTGTTCTTCTGAACAATATCTCAAACGACCCATATTTTTCAGGTTTTCAAGGAGAAATGCATGTATAACATGTGCTGGCTTCACCCTTAAATAAGGGCCACCTGATTCACACCTGTTTCTTCACAGAATGATTGACCTCACAAATTGAACTCCACATTGCTATTATTTTGAACACACACCCTTTTAAGTAATTATTCAATTACACACACTCAAAAACATTAATATCATAAATGCGGAGTCTGGTGTTTTTCTAAGAATGTACTGCACCAACTGGGAAATTGTTTGACATGTGGTAATATAATTTATACCAAAAACAGTGATTAATCTGGTTAGTCATATTGGACTGCTTTATTTTGAACACTACTATAGAAACACATGAACCCCATAGAAAAGATTTAATATATCTTTACTTAGTTGTCTATAGTATAATTTTTGTTGCTTTCTATTTGTTGATTTTTTGGTTTGTATTTAAGTTATTTTTCAGGTTGCTCCAATGGGCTGTAACCTTGGCAGCACCTAGTGTCCCAATATTTCTGATAGCACCAGTATTTAAGATGTCTCAGGTGTACAAATACAGTGCTATGATTTAAAAGATCTAGATTTTAGAACTAGATTTTAAACATTTTAAACATACAGATTTTAAACATACAGTCAGGGTTCACCATGGTTTCTCTGTGTGTCATAGGCTGTGCTGCTCTTACGCCACTGACAGTGAAACTGATATACAGAGGAAAATTATTTGCCAAAAATAGAAATAACTTGATGTACTGAAACAAAATAATGACAAATCAATAAAAATTAAGATTAGCCCATCAGTTGTTTTAGGTTTTAGCTTAGTCTGGTAAAAATCTGGAAGTTTACGCCACTGCGTCACTACTTTCTTTATCTTTCACTACTGCAATCCGCATTACTGATGAAGGTCATGTGTAAGCTGAAACATCTACATTTATGTTTTGAATTGCTTGCATTTAATAAATTATATCAATACAGAGTTTTGAGTGGCAAGTTTTATCTACGATTCTTTAGGGGATAGGATCCTACTTGACCACTGAACACAGGAGTGCAGTGTCCACACTCTCTGTGCTAAACATAGGCATATATTTTAATCCTACTTCTCAATAAATGCACATTAACCAATATCTAAATATATCCCATGATGAAGGTAGCTGGAAATTCTACGCTTCTTATCTGTTTAAAGCTTCCAGTATACTGAACACCTTCTAAATTTCAGTGCTGGTACGGGATCACTTAGTTTGTGAATGAGAAAAATGAAAAAACAAGCCCAGTGGGTGGCTTAAAGCATGACATGCTGAAGCCTGGGCGTACCGAAGGTTTGTTTTTTCACCTCCAATCTTCTCCAGGTGCTGACATTCACAACTAGATGCATTACAATAGAATGACCTTTAAAACTTTTGCTCACCTGATTAATCAGTATGGCCCTTAAATCTCGTATCTCAACTCACTATGAGCCAGCATACCTCTGTTGGTCCTGTGTGTGAGAATGTGCTGTCCATCTTTTTAGATGGATTCTGCAGCGGTGCATCTAACAAAGATGTAAATGGAGCCTAAGAATGAAAAATTGCTCAATTTTAGTGTCCAAGAATCAAATGTCTAGACCACTCAAATTGTCCATTATGTGCCTCAACAAATTTATTTGTAAATTGTTTTCTCCCTTACATGACACTACAGTTTCGCAAAATACATCACAACAATTCTTCAAGATATGCTATTTTACATTGGGGACTTGTTTACACTATTTAGGCTTACATCATGAATGGATCAGTTAATGAGCTGTAAAAAGTAATTGCCCACTAATTTGTAGTATTTTTACATATTTGTCACACTTATATACCACTTTTAAAATGAAAAATAAAATAAGCAACAAAATGCTATTTTTCAATTATAATTTCAGTTATTAACCTCTTACTTGTGTCACATACATATATATCACACATCTGATGTTGGTGTATGGAGCGGGCACAAAAGTTGAGCCCCCACCAACCCTAGTGAGTGCCAGTTGTGTCACACAGCTGGCTTCAGTATCTAACAGCAGCAACCAGAATGAAAAAGTTGTAGCTTTCAGAATATGTAATGTAACTAAAGTAGTAAAAACATAATAAAATCAGAAATTATGTATCAACATAATCATTCTCGACCCATATTATAAAACTGTATCTTTGTCATCTGAATGCCCAAAAAATAATAAAACATAATAAAATTGAATAAATTTGGTATGACCATAATAGTGCTGACCCACAGAATAAAGTTAATATTTTATATATGCAGTAAATGAAAAAAAGTTAAATTCAATTTCTCGATCCATTAGCCCTTTTTACCTTGTTTCTTCCAGAACCATTTTCACCCATCAGAGACTAGTCTATTGCCTTACTTTCAACTTTTCGTACTTTTTTGCTAACTCGAGCTGACACTTCTTATGACAATATTGGAGTCATGGCACTCACATGATGCAGGTCGTGTTGATGTAAACACTTATTTAGTTTTCTAGTGGACACTGTAATGCTCGCAGGTGGCGCGTGTGGTTTGTGGACCCACTGTGGTACAGTGCCAGGCTTGCCTGGGAGAGGTATAGCTAAGCAGCTACCTGGTTTTCACTGGAGCTCCTGAAAGTGTAGTCAGGCTTGAGGTGCAAGTAGCCACTAAGTACCACTCTCAAGTAGTCCCCAGTGCCGCAGCTGCAGATCCCAAGGGGTCGGGTTTCCTGGAGGGGAAGATGTGACCAGAGTCACTGGCGAGCAGGATTTGGAGACTAACGGACAGTCCGGATAACTTGGATCTCAGCGATAGGTTCTCGTTTAGACATACAGTTTATTGAGAAATGGTTCAGATACTGCCAACGTGGTTTCAGGGTTTGGATACCTCCTAAACAGCCACAGGATCAAGTATACACTATACTAAGCAAATGGGACGACACATGATAAGGGAATAACAATAACAGACTAAGAATGGGGGACCTGGCAACATATAGTTGCACACACCAACACCACTAACAAACTAACTATAGGGGTTGCTCAGGCATTGTCCTATTGGAGAGGTTACCTTATATACAAGATGCCCCCCAGCTACTGGCTGCAGGCATCTTTGCATGTGTGTTCTGCTCCTTTAAGAGCAGGGAGCACGCGTTCACTAGGCGCTCTGCTGGAAAGCAGTGCGACGTGTACAGAGGGAGGAGGTGGAATGCGAGGTCGCTTCTCTGGCCGGGACGATGAGTGTGTTGGCGTCCCTGCATGGAGAGCAGAGGAACCCGTTACAGTTATCCTCCTTTACCACCCCTCTTCTTCAAGTCCGCGAGGATTCCCTGCAGAGAAGATGTTACCCAATTCTTCCTCCAGAACTCCCATGACCTCTCGTCAGGACCACATTTTCTACAATCACTTGAAGAAAGGTTACATCTCCCACCTTCTCATTAGTGGGGAATATTCTCACTGACTGGACATCCTTGGAGCAGAATGGAGTGGGTTTGGAAACAGGAACAATAAATTGCTGAACCTCTTTTAGCTGGGCAAGGCTAGCTATCTCCTTGAAAGAAACAAAGATGGACTGGGATTCTTCCTCCTGGTTGGTAGATAGTAGAGACTCGGAGGATGCCTCCACATCAACATTCTCATCCTGCGACCACCTGGAACTAAAAGATCCCTTCTCTGGGTCAATCTTAAAATTGGTCTCACTAAGGATATGTTATTGAGGTGGGGAAGTTCTCGGAAACAGGCAATTGGAAGAATCGCCTGACGGAGAAGATGACAACACTGTCGGCTGATCTGGACAAACTGGGACTGTACACCTCTTGTGACACGAGTGTCCCAATCAAAGCACTTCACCGGACCTCATGAGTTCCCATCAAAGCACAGGCTCATGAGTTCTCAACCATGGAAGACCTAAGAGAAGTGGGTGAAAAATATCAGATCGCAAATAGAAAGCAATTTTCTCCAAATGAAGAGCCTCCTATCTGGAGCACTACAGGTTCTGTGACGACTTGAACGACTTTGGGTAGGTCCTTCCCTTCAACAGATGATACTCTCAGCCGATTCTGGAATGGAGGTGTTGAACAGGAATTTGATATCGATCCGCCATGGCCTGCTGTAACCGGAGTCAAGATAGGCTGTTTTGTTGAACCTCCACAGTACATGGATATGTTCAAGTCAGTGGTGAAGAATCTCCATTTTCACCTAGGGAACCTTCACCCACAGGCCTTAGGTTTAGGAGTTTTTAGACCTCTCAGGAGTCAGGACAGCCATGAATAGAGTGCTTAACACGATCGACCTGCATGGGTTCCACAAGGACGGCTGTTTCTGGAAGCTGAAGAAAAAGCTTTGGAAAGATGGAGACAGACACGACTGTTTCTTTTCACACTTCACCTCTTTGGTCCGCTCTTGAAACCTGAGGATGATTTGAATTGCCATGGAGATTTATTCATCTAGAGTTGCCAGGATGTCACAACCAGCCAATTAGTCCTTGATCCATCTAAATAATCCATCCCAATAGGCAGCTACCAATGCTTCGTCATTCCATCCAAGTTCAGAAGACAAAGTACGGTACTAGACGGCATACTGACTGATGGCCAAATCTCCCTGACACAGTCTGAGAAGGGAAGATGCAGTAAATGAAGCACTATCAGGTTCATCAAGACCTTTGTGAAGGCCACCAAGAAGGCCTGTAGGTCCATGGTCACATGATCTACTCTCTCACACAAAGGGTTAATCCATGCTAGGGCTTCTTCTACAAGGTGGGACATCAAGAATCCCACTTTAACACGATCAGATGGAAACTGATAATCCACAGCACTACTTAGGATCTCCGTTGAATTGTGGTGGAGCCAATAAATGAAGATTAACTCCAGAAGCTTAGGATGAAGGCAGTGTAGACTCAACCAGAGCGGCAGCAACTTGAGCTGGAGCAGAAAAAGCATCCATAGTCAGAGCATCCAACTATGTATGCACAGTTGTAGCTATGACAACATTTTTTTCTTGCTGATGGATCAGCTCTTGGTACAGCTTTGAGTACTTGGGGATCTTGGGATCAGCGGGATCCATGGCCTAAGCAAACTGGTGGCACACGTGGTTTGTGGACCCACTGTATCACAGGGTCGGGCTTTCATGGGAGGGGCGTAGCTAAGTGGCTACCTGGCTATTAGCTGGGGGCATCTTTGCATGTGCGCGCGCTCTCCCTTGCTCCTCCTACTAAGTGGCGCCGATGGAAGACAGAGGGAGGAGGAGGAGCATGAGGATACTACTGCAGCCAGGGTGATGACAGTCAGTGTCCCCGTATGGAAAGAGTAGGGTGGGGGTGCCGGCAATGGCCGCTACAGACACTATCGCAAGTGGGTAAGGAATGTCCTATATGGACAGTATTGATGCATCAGAAAAAAACTGTACTTGGGATGCAGATTTTATTAAAGAAGCCCAGGTTTTATGTAAAGGGAAGTGTCCCAGGTGGTACATGTATATATGTATCTGCATGCTAGCCATGCTTGCAGATAAGTATACATGTATATATTGACCCCACATCTCCCCATGTGATTCAGTGTGTTTGCTGCTGGGGGAGCATTCAATAGAATGTCCAGCCATGTGCTAAAACAGGTTTTGCAAGTATGGTTGGACATGTATTAATCCCCCTCACTGGCTAAGTTCTTTGTTCATCATTTCCTGTGACTTGAAGCTGGACACTGGCTGGACTTAAAACCCCAGAGCTCACATGTGCTTGTGCCTTTTTGACTCTTGGAGATGGACATAACAACACATGGCTGAGTATCTATCTTCCCCTGTAACTTCTTTTCTTACTAGCCCTACATACCCTGTACTAACCCTCCTAGATATTATATAGGGAAAGTTAGTATAGTTGAGTGGGCCGATATTGCATGAGTGATTAGGAAACGTGGGTGGAAAATATATTCGGTAATTGGGAATTGTATATATTATTATTGCGTACTGTGTTAGTGTGATAAATAGTAGTATATTAACTGTAGACTTTTGTGTAATAAATACCTTTTATTAGTACACGGTTTTGTCTCAGTTGGTATATAGTATAAGGTACAGATAACGTTAGTGGATATTAATTATTAATAGTCAAGTTTGATACTAATAGTTAATATCGGACCTCAATAGAGATGTAGGAGCGTTCCCCATTAATAACTTATATTTTAGGAGGAAACCCGTCCTTTTACATTAAGGTCACCCTGAAGGAACAGAAGTTTGATGGGATAGTGAAGATCAAAATAAGGAAGGTTATAAAGTGCCAGGATGTTGATTAACTGCATCGAGAGAACTCCAAGAGCATATTGTTCCCTTAATCCCATTTTAGGTATCGATGTAGCAGAGCATAGTGCTGAAGAACACCTATCACTCCTGAGAGAAGACTTGACCTTCACCCAGATACCCCTGAGAGATGCCGGAAGACCCCTATTGTGTTTGGCACTGAGCTGAAGCATCTCCTCTCATATTTCAGCCATGAGGAGGAGACTGTAATAAAGCCCCAAAGCTGCCTCTTCCTGTCATTGCCTCCTGGTCGTAATCTTATATATTGGACTGTTTCTGATTTGCAGGAGGATCAAAAGACTGGCTGCCCAACTGCACAGAAGTCAGGCTGAGCACCATAAGCTCAGCCAGAGACAGGGGTTAAAAACATAAGACAAATACAGTCCTTTACCCCGAATCCAATATATATTGTGTATATATTATTTAATGTAAATTTATGGGTTTTACTGTATACTGAAATTCCATATGTGTGCATATAGACACTTTAGGTGTAAGTGCAGAACTCCCTGTGCATGGACATACTCAGTCCACAGTAAGTGTGTTCATGTGACGGTGTTCATGCATTTGCAGCCGGTAGTTAACTCCAATTGCACATGGGTCAATGATCTGCATGTGCTCTATGGATCAGTTAGAATACATGCTATTTTAGCTCAAGTTTCTATATGCATTCAAACCAAAAGCTTATTTTGGAATGGAATAGTAATGTGTGTTCTGTGTGAATGGGGAAATAGTTAGGTTTCTCTAGGGACAGGTCCCCTCACTTTATAGGGTATTTGCCACTTCAACCCTAGCTATTGTGAAGTTCGTAAGGGATGTCAGTTAGAATCAGACGGTGTTTCTTCCCGCAGTCTACTTAGGTATTGTGACACAACTCCCTACTCGAGAAATTCTGACCTGCCTAGTAAAGATCTGCGTATCTATCCTTGGAAGAAACTCATCAAAGATCTTCAATCATTACTACAGGAAAAGTGCCTGATGAAAGTCGTGCCTGAGGGAAGTCGTGCCTCTACTGAAAGACCACGATTGATCGTACCCCAAAAAGAAGGTGCTCAAAGAAACCACAAGGTGAGGCCCAACTACAGACTGTGACACCCAGCAGTCTCTCACGCCAGGAGTACTCATAACCCTGCAGAAGCAAGCTGTGGGAGAGCAATAGAAAGACTGGCAGGGTGAGGGGTGTACACAGGATAGTGACGAGGGCCAACCTATAGACTGAGGGTAAAGCTATTCCAGAGTCTGACCAGCAAGACAACTTTGGGATAGGCAGATATCTGAAGACTGGCAATGACAGGACCACAGCAAAAAGACTTTAACAACAAATAAACTTTGATTAAATATCCAAGAAAGAAGCAGGGTGTATTCTGTGGAGGGATGCATTGGATTACGGTGAAAGGCAGGGAAGAACTGATGGCCGTAATGGGTGATGTCTAGGTACCTAAGTGCAGTATTATACTTCTTTCCATCCTGAACTGTCACAACTTATAAATGGGGCTTGAGTAGGCAAATAAATCCCAGTACAACACTTCCCTCAAATTTCATTGTCGTGTTCTCGACAACAGGAGGATTATAAAGGGAAGTGTCCCAGGTTGTACATGTATATACAGTATGTATCTGCATGCTAGTAGTGATGAGTGAGCACTAAATTGCTTGGGTACTTGTTGCTTGGGTCGAGCAAATTGGAATACTTGGGTGCTCGACCCGAGCAACGAGCCCAATGTAAGTCTATGGGAAACAGGAGCATTTTTCAGGCAGCTCCCCCCGGCGGTCTGCAGAGGGCCTAAAAATTGCCCAAATCGAAGGGAACAGTGCTCAAATGACATGGGAACAGCATGGGCAAGACCCCTGGAAGCATTTCTGACTCCCAGGTCACTGCTGTCAACAACGTTGTCAGAGTATTACGCCACTTTTATGGACTCACAATAAAACATACGAAAACAAAACCAAAATGGATTTTCCTGGGAAATATATTAAGGAACATCCTTTCCAGGGTAATGACTTGTACATAAGGCAAAATAAATAACCAAAACCAAAAATACTCCTCCACACCCTGGGCTATGTTCACAAGTAGCGTTTTTGATGCTTTTTTTCACACTTGCATTGATTTCAACCGTGACAAATGCATTCATTGGGAAATGTCATTTTAACATTTTACAACCTTATCTGGCCATGTGGTGTGTGACACATCATCAGACACATGCATACAGTGCTGAAAAGACATGGGAACAGCAGGGGGAAGACCTCTGGAAGCATTTCTGACTCCGAGGTCACTGCCTAAAAGTGTGCCCATCATAATTGATCCTTGGCGCATGCGAAGATGCCTCCCGCCATGCACCTGTCATTGCAGACTTGCAACAATCACCGTCCACATCCTTGTCCCAGTGCAGCGTTCAGTTGTCCCTACCCCATTCCTTGGAATGCAAGTGCAAGTATGCAGCCAGCCACCTACCCACCCACAGGCTGCAACACTATACTGCCAATTTTTTGACAGCTTCTTGCACTTAAAATGTGGCCTTTTAGGCTCATGGAGGCGGAAGCTTTTCATAACCTCATGCTGGCGGCGGCCGGGTGTCTCCTCCTTTCACAAGCACAGGTCCCACAACATTACCCGTGTCCTCCCCAGTGCACTTACTGGGAAGGACCGTCTAACCACAAACACGTGGACAGGTGAATGTGGCCAGGGACAGTATGGAGCCAGTCCACAGCTTTTTTTGCTGAGTTGTATTTCACCACAGCCATATTCTTTAGCTTGATGAAACGACTTGGGAAACCATATCTACTCAGCTGTCATTTCTCCCAGGAAGTCCTCTAAAGCTGCTTTCACTTGAAATGTGGCCTTTTAGGCTTGCAGAGGTGGAACCTTTTCACAACCTCATGCCGGTGGCGGCCGGGTGTCCATACTTGGTCCCCAGCCGCCACTATTTCTCCCGGTATCGTCTCCGCCTTGCACAAGCACGGGTCCCACAACATTACCCGTGCCCTCCCCAGAGCACTTACTGGGAAGGACCCCCTAACCACAAATACGTGGACAGGTGAATGTGGCCAGGAATGGTACGGAGCCAGTCCACAACTTTTTTTGCTAAGAGTTGTATTTAGCTCAGTGAAAGGACTGGCATAGAGGGAAACCGTATCTACCCTGGGTGTCATTTCTCCCAGGAAGTACGCTAATGCAGCTTGTTGCAGAAGCAATGGCAGCCCGTCCAACATCAACTCGAACTTGTCGGTTGTGCTTTGACACACAAACATCTTTCTTTGTGCATTTAATTTCATGAATACAGAGTTGGACAATGGCCTGATCTGCAATGCGGTTTAAGAAATAACATGCATAAGCACAGGGCCGGATACAGCACCAGGGCAAGTGCCGGGGCCCCGAGCGGGCAGGGGGGCCCACTCGCCGTCAGGCACCCTGCCACTCTGTGGGACCTGTGAGCGGAGGAGAGCGGTGCCAGCACCCACTCCCCCCTGCTTGCTCAGAGCCCCCGCAGCCGGCACAATACTTACCTCTCCCTGTGCCTCCGTAGCAGGTCCTGTTTCTTCCGCGGCTGCTGCACATTGACGTCTCAGTTTAGAGGGCGCGGTGACGTCTTTACACCGCGCTCTCTCCTGATTCATCACAGCGCAGAGCGGGAAGACACCTGCACGGGTGAGGATTCCGGAGCAGGGGCAGCAGGTGAGGAGTGAGGTGAGTATTTGATATTTTTTTTTATTGTATGGAGGCATGGGGCCTTATAAGGGAGGGGTGGTGGGGTGGTGTGACATCCTGCATGGGGCATAATAAGCGAGGGTGGTGTGTGACATCCTGCATGGGGCATTATAAGGAAGGGGGGAAGTGTGACATCATGCATGGGGCATTATAAGGGAGGGGGGGTGGGACATCCTGCATGGGGCATTATAAGTGAGGGGGGGTGTGACATCCTGCATGTGACATTATATGGGGGGGAGTGACATCCTGCATGTGGCATTATATGGCGGGCATATGACATCCTGCATGTGGCATTATAAAGGAGGGGGGTTGACATCCTGCATGGGGCATTATAAGGGAGGGGGGGTGTGAGACATCCTGCATGGAGCATTATAAGGGAGGGGGGAGTGTGACATCCTGCATGGGGCATTATAAGGGAGGGGGGTGTGCCATCCTGCATGGGGCATTATTAGCGAGGAGGGTGTGACATCCTGCATGTGGCATTATATGGGGGGGCATATGACATCCTGCATGTGGCATTATAAAGGAGGGGGGTTGACATCCTGCATGGGGCATTATAAGGGAGGGGGGTGTGAGACATCCTGCATGGGGCATTATAATGGAGTGGGGGGTGTGACATCCTGCATGGGGCATTATAAGGGAGGGGGGGTGTAACATCCTGCTTGGGGCATTATATGGGGGGAACAGCCTGCATGGGGCATTATGTGGGGGGAACAGCCTGTGTGGGGCATTATGTGGGGGGAACAGCCTGCATGAGGCATTATGTGGGTGGAACAGCCTGCATGGAGCATTATGTGGGGGCACAGCCTGCATGGAGCGTTATATGGGGGCCAGTATTCTGTATGGATCGTTAAATGGGGGCCAGTATCCTATATGGAGCGATTCACCTGTTTCTGAGCTATTGTAGAATTTACAATAGATATCACTCATGTAATGTAAGAAGTGAAATCTTTGTCCTTGTACTATATATATATATTTTTCTGCGGTATTTGTGCATCATAAATCGTGGTATGTGTTAAAGGGGCCCACTGAGACTTTGTTGCCCAGGGCCCACAAAAACCTAGAGCTGGCCCTGCATAAGCATGTCCGATCCACATTAAAAAAGCCATAGAGTGTCCGGGAGCCTTCCCCCAGACTTTTCTTAGCCATGGCTGCTTCTCGGCAGGGTTGGACGGGCCCACCAGAGAACCGGAGACTCCTCCGGTGGGCCCTGGATTCTCCTTCAGGAGAGTTTATTGTGCCAAGGTGAGGCCATGATGATGATAGAGGCCACCATCTGCTTAGTTTTCTGTTACTTGGAATGCAAGCGCAAGTATGCAGCCAGCCACCCACCCACCCATAGGCCTCAACAATAAACTGCCAGATTTCAGGCAGCTGCTTGCACTTGAAATGTGGCCGTTTAGGCTTGTGGAGGCGGAAGCTTTTCACAACCTCATGCCGGCGGCGGCCAGGTGTCCATACTTGGTCCCCAGCCGCCACTGTTTCTCCCGGTGTCGTCTCCGCCTTCCACAAGCACGGGTCCCACAACATTACCCGTGCCCTCCCCAGTGCAGTTACTGGGAAGGACCGTCTAACCACAAACACGTGGACAGGTGAATGTGGCCAGTGATGGTACGGAGCCAGTCCACAGCTTTTATTTTGCCGAGTTGCATGTCACCACAGCCATATTCTTTAGCTTGGTGAAAGAACTTGGGAAACCTTATCTACCCAGCTGTCATTTCTCCCAGGAAGCCCTCTAAAGCTGCTTGCACTTGAAATGTGGCCGTTTAGGCTCATGGAGGCAGAAGCTTTTCACAACCTCATGCCGGCGGCGGCAGGGTATCCATACTCGGTCCCCAGCCGCCATTAGTTTTCCCGGTATCGTTTCCGCCTTCCACAAACACGGGTCCCACAACATTTCCCGTGCCCTCCCCAGTGCACTTACTGGGAAGGACCGCCTACCCACAAACAAGTGGACGGGTGTATGTGGCAAGGGATGGTACGGAGCCAGTCCACAGCTTTTTTTGATGAGAGTTGTATTTAGCTCGGTGAAAGGACTGGCATAGAGGGAAAACTTATCTATTCTGGGTGTCATTTCTCCGTCTCCAGGTTCCGCCCATTGTCACACACAACCATGCCTGGCTGTATGTTCAGCGCTGAGAGCCATAGATCAGGCTGCTGTGTTACAGTTTTCAACAACTCTGCAGCACTGGGCGGTTTGTCAATTAAGCATTAAGCATGTTATCTTCAGCACAGCCTGTTACCGCTTGGCCAAGGCAGTGCTGCAGTGCTATCAGCTTGTGACTAATGTGGTCATTTCGGAGATGGAGGAGGAGGTGCAGGAGCTGAACAATGTGATTACATTGAGGTTAAATTGGTGAAGCTGTTTTTTATACTAAAGAAAGTTCCTATTATTTTGTTTTTTTTACGTTATCTTTTTAAGCCAAATGCATTCACCGGGAAATGTCATTTTAACATTTTACAACCTTATCTGGCAATGTGGTCTGTGACACATCATCAGACACATCCTGTTTTATTTATGATGGAGGGACTCTGAAAGTCATAAAGCCTATTTTTATAGGGCCATCAGACGACCCTTACTATTCTTAAAAGGCCAGCAGTCGGCCCTCACTATTGTTAGAGAGCCATCAGCCGGGTATGCTTGCTGTTCCCATTATTAACAAGTGGGTCTCCTATACTGTTATTGCGTATCCAGTGACTGAAAGGGCTGCCAAAAATTTGGACGCACCCAATACCCCTTTGAAGAGACATAGAGGAGGGTCTCTCCTATAAAGGAGCAGGTCTTCTATAGTGGTAATGCCCATGCTGTGACTGCAAGGGCTGCCAAAATTTGGGAAAAACCCCACTAAGAATTTAAAGACACATAGAGCAGGGCCACAGTAACAACAAATTCCCATTAGAAAGGAGAGAGTCTGCTGTACAGTTATAAGGTGTAAAGTGAGTACAACGGCTGACCAATTTTACGAAAAACCCCAACAAGAATTTAAGGACACATAGAGCAGGGCCACAGTAGCGACAAATTCCCATTAGAAAGGAGAGAGTCAGCTATACAGTTATAGGATATGCAGTGAGCCCAATGGCTGACCAATTTTAGGAAAAACCCCACTAAGAATTTAAAGACACATATAGCAGGGCCACAGTAACAAGTACGACATGTTCCCATTAGAAAGGAGAGGGTCTGCTATACAGTTATAGGGTATGCAGTGAGTCCAACTTCTGAACAATTTTAGGAAAAACCCCACTAAGAATTTAAAGACACATAGAGCAGGGCCACAGTAACGACAAATTCCCATTAGAAAGGAGAGAGTGTCCATAATGTTGGCCTATGCAGTGAATGCAAGGGCTGGCAAAAATTTGGAGGCACTTCAATGCCCCTTGGAAGTGACGTGGAGGAGGGCCTCATAAAAAAATGCTCCCATTAGAAAGGAGCCGGCCTCCAATACTTGTAATGCCCATGCACTAAGTGTATAGGCTGATAAACATTTACCCCTTGGGGGTATACATGAACATACTGTATAAAAAAAATGTTTTGCCGGCATCATAAACACCCTTTAAAAAAATGATGTGGGTGTTGCATCACGGACCACAGTCACCCTGGTGGTGGAGGATGAGGAGATGGAGGAGGACAAGAGCAAATATCCAAAATCAAGAAGCGTATACCCATGTGTGGGTGTGAAAAGGTGCATGGGAATACACCTCCTAAGAAAAGACTGTATTTGAGTTTGTTATGCTGCTATCATTCGGTGGTGTTGAGAAGTCTGGCCCAATCCAGCCCTTGTTCATTTTTATAACAGTCAGCCTGTCAGAATTTTCATTTGACAGGCGGATGCTATTATCAATTATAATTCCACCAGTGGCACTAAAAACCAGCTCTGATAAAACGCTGGCGGAAGGTAGGCCAGGACCTCTAAAGCATAGAGAGCCAGTTAATTCCACGTATCCAGCTTGTATACCCAATAAATATAAGGCACAAAGGAATCACGAGGACTTTGGTACGTCGGCAAGGTACTCCCTCAGCATCTTCCCAAACTTTGCACTCCTTGTGAGAGTACCCTGCGCCTCAGGGCCTGTGCGATGGGAAGGTCTGAGAAAACTCTCCCAGCACTTTGACTGTGTTCCCCTGCGTCTGCTGGATTGGAGTTGACTCTCTCGCCTGTACTCCTTGGTTGTCCTACGAAGTGTGCCCTCTGCCGCCAGCGTTTTCAGATGGGAATTTTTTAATAGTTCCGCAACAAGGGCCTTCTGGTACAGCCCCATTTTTGTAGACCTGTCCGCCTCAGGAATATGAGATATCAAGTTCTCCTTATAGCATGGGTCTAGAAGTGTCACCAACCAGTAATGACCGTCACCCAAAATTTTGAGAACGTGAGGGTCATGGGAAAGGCAGCGTAGCATAAACTCAGCCATGCGTGTCAGGCTAATAACAGGCAAGACTTCCGTGTCCTCACCAAGAGGATGACTGACCATGCTCTCCTCCTCCTCCTCCTCCCCCTCCTCCTCTCTGTCCTCTGGCCATCCACGCTGAACAGACGGTATGACAGCTGTGCAGGCAGTACCGTCTCTAGTGCATGAAACTAGCTCCTGTCCTTCCTCCTCCTCCTCCTCTTCCTCATTGTCACCCAATCCACGTTGTGATGAGATGAAGCTTGGCTGTGTGTAATCACCCTGTATGGTTCCTTGCTCCATCTCATCATGCTCCGCCTGCAATGCATCCTCTTTGATTGTGAGCAGAGAGCATTTCAGAAGACAGAGAAGCGGGATGGTGACGCTAATTATGGCGTCATCGCTACTCACAATCTTGGTGGAGTCCTCAAAGTTTTGGAGGATGGTACATATGTCTGACATCCATGTCCACTCCTGAGGTCTTATGTGTGGAGTTTGAACTGAATACCGACAGCCTTGTTGATGCTGGTACTCAACAACTGCGCTCTTCTGCTCACAAATCCTTCCCAACATCTGCAGTGTAGAGTTCCAACTCATGGGGACATCATACACCAGTCTGTGAGCCGGAAGCTGCAAACTCTGCTGAAACACCGCAACGTCGGCGGAAGCTGTAGCTGACTTTCTAAAATGGGCACACAGGCGGCGTACTTTAACAAGCAGAACCAGCAGCTCTGGGTAGGATTTGAGAAACCGCTGAACCATGAGGTTAAGAACATGGGCCTGGCATGTTACGTGTGTGTGAGCTCGCCTTGCCTCAGAGCCGCCACCAGGTTCCGGCCATTGTCACACACGACCATGCCTGGCTGTAGGTACAAAGGTGTGAGCCAAAGATCTGCCTGCTCTTTCAGAGCTGTCCACAGCTCTTCAGCATTGTGCGGTTTGTCACCTAAGCATATTAGCTTCAGCACAGCCTGTTGTCACTTGGTCGAGGCAGTGCTGCAGTGCTTCCAGCTTGTGACTGATGTGGTCATTTTGGAGATGGAGGCTGAACAGGAGGAGGCTAAGGAGGATGAAGTGCAGGAGCTGTAGACCATGGGGGCAACCCTGATTGACCTAGGGCCCGCAATCCTTGGCGTCGGGAGTACGTGTTCCGTCCCAAGGTCCGACTGGGTCCCTGCTTCCACTATGTTAACCCAGTGTGTCGTCAGTGAGATGTACCATCCCTGCCCATAAGCACTTGTCCACGTGTCCGTGGTTAGGTGGACTTTCCCGGTAACTGCGTTGTTGAGGGCACTGCTAATGTTTTGGGACACGTTCTTGTGTAATGCGGGAACGGCACACCCGGAGAAATAGTGGCGGCTGGGAAACAAGTACAGACGGATGGCCGCCGCCATCAGGTTGCGGATTTCTTCCATCTCCATGACCTAAAAGGTAACATTTTGAGCGCAAGCAGTCGTGAAATGTGAGAATTTAGTAGTGTGGTCTGTAGGGCGTTGGCTGCATGTTTGCGCTTGCGTTCCAAAAACTGGGGTATGGACAACTGAACGCTGCACTGGGACAAGGACATGGACGTGCTTCCTGATGCTGCTACATGAGAATGTGCAAAGACAGGTGCAGGGCAGGAGGCATCTTCGCATGCACCATGGACAGGGGATTGGCTTGCATGCACAACAGCAGAAGAAGCAATGGTGCCACCTGAAGACACTGTTCCTGGACCATGGGGTTCAGCCCAAAAAGCCGGGTTGCTTGCTGTCATGTGCCTGATCATGCTGGTGGTGGTCAGGCTGGTCGTTTTGCCACCCCTGCTGATGCTGGCCTGGCAGGTGGTGCAAATGGCCTTTTTGGGGTTACCGGCAGAGTCTTTAAAAAATAACCAGACTCAGGAAGACCTAACAGTTGTACTGGCAACTTCCTTTGTGTTGGTGTTACAGGGAACGGTTGCCTGCCTTCTGTCTGTGGCCACCACACTACTTCTTCCTGCTTGTTGGGGTGCTCTGTCTCCCTCCCCCTGTGTGTTGCTGTCCTCGCTCTGCATGTCCTGCTGCCAGGTTGGGTCAGTTACTATATCATCCACCACCTCATCTTCCACTTCCGCACCCTGGTCCTCCTCCTGACTTTCTGGCAATTGTGTCTCATCATCGTCCACCTCTTGTGACACTTTACCACTATCGCCTTCGTGTGACCCTGGCTGCTCAAATATTTGGGCATCGCTATACGCGATCTCCTCTTGCCCCGCTTCAAGTGGACAGGGCGAGAGTCCCAAATCTATAAATGGAAAAGTGAACAGCTCTTAAGAGTGTCCAAGTGTGGGATCAGTTGTCTCTGGGCACTCGGCATGGTGGGAGGAAGGAGGATCAGGGTGAGGAATATGCGGTCCAGACTCACGGCTACTGAGACTTGACCGTGTGGAAGACAGGATAGTGGTGGTAGTGGTGGCTAAGTGATTATCCGCTATCCAACCAACAACCTTTTGACACTGCTCTGGGTTCAATAGTGGTGTGCTGCGGTCCCCTAGAAATTGGGACCGGAAGGTCAGGCGAGAAGATGTGGGTGTTTGTTGTGGCACAATTTAAGCTTGCCCACGGCCTTGTCCTCCACCTATGCATGCACCATTACCATCACGTCCAGTTCCCCTTCCCTTGCCACGTGCCTTGCCCATTTTAGATGGAGGACACTATCTTCCATGCTCACTACAAATGACTGAGTTTGGATTTAACTTATATGTGATCCATGTGACGGAGAAAACAGAGTTTTAAATACCTGGCCTGTAGGTAAGTAGTTTGAACAGCAAACTGGTGTGAATTGCTTCACTGACACACTGAAAGAAATTTTTAATGGATGCCAGAAATGGCAGTATTTTCTGACAACGTATATGTGAGCCGTGTGACGAAGAAAACACAATTTTAAATAGCTGAATTTCTAGCACTGTAATATGGAAAAGACATGGATGTATTCGACAGTGCCAACAAGCAAATGGCGCAGAAAAATGGTGTTCTCTGGATTGCTTTTTAAGCAAATAATGAGGATTAAGATCCAAAGAAAAGTATTCCTGGCCCCTGAGACCTGGGCCATTGTATAGAAATATCTAACAGCAGCAGAAGGCAGAATTGGAATGGAGCCTCTTGTGCTATATGCTCTGCAGTTTGCTGTATACCCTGCCTGCCTGCCTATATACACTGCCTGCCTGATATCTCTGCAGATGGATTAGTTAGTCCTCAAAAGGACTATTTGTTAAGATGGATATGTGTAATGTACGTTTTTTCTCCCTACACTAACTAAAACACAAGCAAATCTCTCCCTGACGCAGCAGCAGCTCTCCCTACACTGTCTGATTCCGGAGTGACTGTGACGAACATGGCGGCGCCAGGTCTGATATAGACCCGATGACGCTATGTAGCCAGCCAATCACTATAATGCCACAACCAACATGGCTACGGCATTACAGTGAGTGGCAGGCAATCCTTGCATGTTGATTTGGCTCTAAAGAGCGCCAAACATGCAGGGAGGGGACCCGAGCTCCCACCGAGCAACCCCGGAAATACTCGGTGAGCGCCGAGCATCTCGAGTAGTGAGATGCTCGGGCAAGCACTGAGCAGTAGCGAGCATGCTTGCTCATCACTACATGCTAGCCATGCTTGCAGATAAGTATACATGTATATATTGGCCCCACATCTCCCCATGTGTTTCAGTGTGTTTGCTGCTGGGGGAGGATTCAATAGAATGTCCAGCCATGTGCTAAAACAGGTTTTGCGATTAAGGTTGGACATGAACAAAGATCTTAGCCAGTGGGCGGGGAATAATACATCATTTCCTGTGACTTGAAGCTGGACACTGGCTGGACTTAAAACCCCAGAGCCCACATGTGCTCGGCCACTTTTGACTCTTGGAGATGGATATAACAACACATCGCTGAGTATCTCTCTTCCCTTGTAACTTCTTTACTTACTAGCCCTACGTACCCTCTACTAACCCTCTACTAACCCTCCTAGATATTGATATCCTTATATCTGTATATATATAGGGAAAGTTAGTATAGTTGGGTGGGCCGATATTGCATGAGTGATTAGGAAACGTGGGTGGAAAATATATTAGGTAATTGGGAATTGTATATCTGTCTTGTGTGCTATTATTATTGTGTACTGTGTTAGTGTGATAAATAGTAGTTTATTAATTGTAGACTTTTGTGTAATAAATACCTTTTATTAGCACACGGTTTTGTCTCAGTGGGTGTATAGTATAAGGCACAGATAACGTTAGTGGATATTAATAAATTTGATGTTAATGGTTAATATCGGACCTCAATAGAGGTGTAGGAGAGTAATAACTGATATTTTTGGAGGAAACCTCGTCCTTTTACATTTTACAAAAAAGATTTGAGGAGAAAAAATACCCTAAAGAGATCCTGAAAGATGTCTATAAGAGCACAAGAAAATTACACCAGATAGATTGTCTCAATGTAGAAGAGGTTAATAATAATAATAATAATAATAATAATAAAAGAGGAACCAGAAGTCACTAAAAAAATTAAATACAGTTTTATCACTACTTTTTCTCATAAAAATATAAGAAATGTTAATAAATGATCCCATTCTTTCAGAGGTTGTACCAAAACCACCCAATATTATTTTTCATTGGCGCATGAATATGAAAAATCATAATGTACCAAGAAGGATCAAATCTAACAAACCTCCTAACAAATCCATCCATATGTCTATTTCCCCATTACCAATCATGGGGTCTTTTCATTGTGGGGCGTTACATTTCCTATCTGCAACACGATAATGCATGGTTGCAAGGAATTCAAATCCACATCAATAGGAGAAATCTTTCACCTAACCCTATATTTATATTGTTATACAAATTATGTGATTTATTTACTGCAATGTAATTGCAATCTTCAATATGTTGAACTATACAATCACAAACAGGATGAATAAACACTGATACAATATACGCAATGGTATAATCAATCACAGCTTGTCAAAATATTTCTTATTGGAACATCAGAAAGATCCAAACAGTTTAAAACTTACTATCATTGAACAGATAGCAGAAAATATTCTAAATTGATTCCAAAATCATATTAATGGAGAATCCTACTGGATCTTTAAATTATCAACCCTAAGGGCCTTAATGAATACATTGAAAATACTATCCAATGAACGGTTAATTGAGGAGCTCTACAAAAGCTACTCTCAGATTCATTTATGTATGCAGCATTTAGCGCAAATATTCCATAATAAGATCAGGGACAAGTTTTTCGCTATAATATTATGTTGTCTTATACATTTTTAAATTTATTTTATATATATATTTACTAATGCATTTATTTTATTTTATATAATCATGACTAGTGTTGAGCGAGCACTAAAATGTTCGGGTGCTCGAAGCTCGAGCCGAGCTCACCGTGATACTCGGGTGCTCGACCCGAGCAACGAGCCCAATGTTAGTCAATGGGAGACCCGAGCATTTTTGTGGCGGCACTCCCGGCAGTCTGTAGAAAGCCTAAAAAGTGCCCAAAACGATAGTGACAGTGCTCAAATGACATGGGGACAGCATGGGGATCGCCCCAGGAAGCATTTCTGACCCCCAGGTCACTGCTGTCAACAACGTGGTCAGAGGTATTAAGCCACTTTTACGGGCTCACAATAAAAGGTTCAAAAACGAAACTGAAACTGCTTTCCTGTGAAATATGTTAAGGAACATCCTTTCCAGGGTAAAGACTTGTGTATAAGGTAAAATAAATAACCAAAAACAAAAATACTCCTCCACACCATGGGCTATGTTCACAAGTAGCATTTTTTATGCGCTTTTGCACTTTTGTATTGCTTTCAACTGTGACAAATGCATTCACCGGGAAATGTCATTTTAACATTTTACAACCTTATCTGGCCATGTGCTGTGTGACACATGCATACAGTGCTGAAAAGACATGGGAACAGCATGGGGAAGACCCCTGGAAGCATCTCTGACACCCAGGTCACTGCCTAAAAGTGTGCTCATAATGCGCCCCCGGGGCTGTGGGGTACTCGTCAGCCGGGCCTCCGGTTGCCGGGGGAAATCACGGTGGCTGGCCTGGCCCGTGGCCCAGGGCAGTCACTAAAAAGGGGGAATATGAATATATGGGGAACTTGGAAAAGTTCTTGACGCCACCTGTGGTACCTGGGGAGGATCACCAGCGCTGCAACAGTCCTATGAGGCAGATGTTAGGGCATCTCGAGATGGGATGGCTCCCCACAGGTGGAGCAGGCCTCAGGGCAGTGTAGTAGAAGAGAGTGGGTCGCGCTGGGCGTTGTAGTGCAGGGGGAACGATAATGCCAATGAAGAATGGACAGAGGCAGTGCAGTGCAGTCATCCAAGATTTTACTCACAGTTCTTTAGACACTTCACAGGTGCACTAGACAGGTAAAGGCCTCCCGCGTCGCACTGCGTTCACCGGGCAGAGGTTCAAATCTTCCTCAGGCAACTTGGGAATACCTGGCAGAACCCCACTTTCTCGTGTTCCTATTTTGACCATCTTTACTCTGGTCCTTCTCCCTCCTGCTCTGCGCTGCCCACTCTTAATCCCGCTCGGGTGCTCTGAAGTCCTTCCAGTACGTCGGATCTGGGACCTACTTGACCCTCCTGGGGGATTAGAATGCCGCAGCGATCCCTCTGTCTTCTGACAGATGCGGGGCGTACGGGTGCCGTCTAGTGTTGAGCGAGCCCTAAAATGCTCGGGTGCTCGAAGCTCGAGTCGAGCTCGCCGTGATACTCGGGTGCTCGACCCGAGCAACGAGCCCAATGTTAGTCTATGGGAGACCTGAGCATTTTTGCGGCGGCACCCCCGGCAGTCTTTTTAAAGCCTAACAAGTGCCCAAAACGATAGTGACAGTGCTCAAATGACATGGGGACAGCATGGGGATCGCCCCAGGAAGCATTTCTGACCCCCAGGTCACTGCTGTCAACAACGTGGTCAGAGGTATTAAGCCACTTTTAAGGGCTCACAATAAAACGTTCAAAAACGAAACTGAAACTGCTTTCCTGTGAAATATGTTAAGGAAGCTCCTTTCCAGGGAAAAGACTTGTGTATAAGGTAAAATAAATAACCCCCAAAAAAATACTCCTCCACACCTTGGGCTATGTTCACAAGTAGCATTTTTTATGCGTTTTTGCACTTTTGTATTGCTTTCAACCGTGACAAATGCATTCACCGGGAAATGTCATTTTAACATTTTACAACCTTATCTGGCCATGTGCTGTGTGACACATGCATAAAGTGCTGAAAAGACATGGGAACAGCATGGGGAAGACCCCTGGAAGCATCTCTGACACCCAGGTCACTGCCTAAAAGTGTGCCCATGAGAAGTCATCCTTGCCGCATCAGAAGATGCAGACTTGCAACTATCCCCATGCAAGTTATTGTCCCAGGGAAGTGTTCAATTGTACCTCCCCCATTCCTTGCAATGCAAGCGCAAATATGCAGCCAACCACCCACCCACCCCCAGGCTGCAATACCATACTGCTTGCTTGCACTTGAAATTGGGCCTTTTAGGCATGTGGAGGCGGAATCTAGCCACCACGTCATGGCTGCGTTGGTGGCCAGGTGTCCACACTCGGTCCCTAGCCGCCAGGGGGCGGCCGGGTGTCCATACTCCGTCCCCAGCCACCCCGCGGCCGGGTGTCCACACACGGTCCCCAGCCGCCTGAGGGCAGCCGGGTGTCCATAAATGGTCCCCAGCCGCCCCTATTTCTCCTGTCAACTTCCTCCCACACACTTTTCTTAGCCCGGCTTGCTTTAGGGCAGCATTGGACGAGCCCACCAGAGAACCAGACTCCTCCGGTGGGCCCTGGCTTCTCCATCAGGGGAGTTGAGAGTGCCAAGGTGAGGACTAGTGTTGAGCCACCCCCGTAGTGTTTGATTAAGGTTCATCGAACACCCGTATGTTCGCCGAACTGTACATCGAACTGTTCATCGAACACCTTCGAATACCGTTAAAACCAATGGCAGGCAACCAAAAACACATAGAAACACACAGAAAACACATAGAAAATACTTCAAAGGTGTCCAAAAGCTGACAAACTGCTCAGAAGACACAACTATCACATGGAAAAGTGACAAGTACATATAGTCATGCGAAAAGAAAAGAGGTGAAGGAGTAAAAGGAGGGGGAGACCCAGATATAGGCATGTCATGCCCTTCTAAAACCAAAAAAGTGCGAAGCCGACACGGCCAGTCTGTTCCTGCCCATGCGACCTCCGTGTCGCCGGGTTTGTGCCAGAGCCGCGGTGGACCCTGACGGCCAGCCCCCCCTCTCCCAATACTGGTGCCTGTCCGCTGGTGGGTCAAGCGAGCCCCCCTGCGGTGGAGGCAGGTCTTATCTAATTAAATTGTCTCTCTAATTTGAATGAGTACACTTTAAATCCTTTTACAAGGATCTATTGGAGGGCAAGTCTCATGCCAGCAGCCACGGTAATTCCAGCTCCAGTAGCGTAAACTAAAGCTGCTGCAGTTAAAAAGCTTTTATAAGGATCGAGCTTGGCGGTACACCGCAAGGCGTCCTACCGCCAGTCCCAGCCCCTGTGCCTTGGGGTGCCTCCCCGATGCTCTTCACTGAGTGTCCCGGGGGCCCGAACCATTTCCTTTGAAAAAATTCAGTGTGCAAACTACAGGTGGTGTAGCTTGCTTAACAGCTGGGTTAATCCGCTGACTAGCAGACACTGCTACTAGGCCCAAAGTATTGCTTGGGCTAGATGCAGTTAAAAATTTGTAGTTAGATACTCTCGTTGGATACTGAGAAAGGATTCCATAGAGTCTCCTGGCACGCCATATATTATTCTCTTAAAAAGCTTGGGGTAGGGGACCCTTTTATAGCCAAAATCATGGCCCTGTATCACCATCCGTCAGCTAGGCTGAAGATAAATGGAACACTATCATCACCTTTCATAATTACCAATGGGACAAGGCAGGGATGTCCTCTGTCCCCTCTCTTATACATCCTAGTGATGGAGCACCTGCTCTCATCAATTCACGATAACCCCAATATTAGGGGAATTGAGGTGGGAGGCACCGAGTACAAGTGCTCTGCATTTGCTGATGATGTCCTAGTATATATCACTCAACCACATATATCCATCACTGCTGTTATGGCTGAAATAGATCACTTTGGTACATAGTCAAATTTTAAAATCAATGCAGCGAAGTCTGAGGCCCTCGATGTCTGCCTCCCCAAATCCATACAGGATTTCATCCAGTCCAACTTTCCCTTTGCCTGGCCCTCACAGGGTATCAAATACTTAGGAATTCATATTCATAGAGACCTTTCCCGTTTATTTTATCATAATTTTGGGCCCTTTATTGAACAACTCCATAGAGATCTTACTTCTTGGCCGGTGAAGGATTTTTCCTGGTTCGGCAGAATAAATATACTAAAAATGAACGTCCTACCTAAACTCTTATACCTCTTCCAAACCATTTCCGTGGTAATTCCCTCAAATTTTTGGAAAAGACTACGCAGTAGCTTTTGCAAATTTATCTGTGCAAGTGGGCATCCACACATTCGGGGGGACGTTCTGATCAGACTTAAACAAAAGAGGGGCCTTAGCCTTCCGGATTGTAGAAGGTATTACATGGCAGCAGTACACTCTAGAATCCTGGACTTCTTCCATCATTCGGAGGGGAAATTGTGGGTCAAAATAGCTCAGTCCATTTGTCCTAAAGCTCTTACCACTCTCCCATGGTGCGCCCATTTAATTGTCCCCTCTCTTGGCCTCATGTCATATAGTACTTATGCCACTGCTTTGGCTTTGAGATCCCCAAAAAAAAGCTTATCCTCAATCGACTCCCAGGGCCCCTTGCTTCCGATTTCAGATAATCCAGATTTCCCACCAGGGCTATCTGCAAATAGATTTTTCGGTTCAAATAAATCCCATCCGATATTATTTTCTCATGTCATCTCCAATACTTCGCTGCTCCCCCTCAATGACTTGTTACAGGGAAGAGCCATTTCCCCGAAGGCTAATTTTGAATATAGCCAGTTACAACACTTCTATTCAACTGTGAAGAAGCGCACACATCTTCATAGAGATCTCAAAAACTTTGAAAAATTGAGCCTATCATTGTCACCCCCTACACACTCCATCTCCCTACTGTATAATCTCCTCATTGCCCAGGTAACTGACAATAGGCCAGGATTCTGCGGTGCATGGGATAGGGAACTGGGGAAGTCCTTCTCTGACTCACAATGGGATAAATGTTTCTTCCTAACACATAAAACCTCAATAGGGTCCAAAGCTCAGGAAACCTCCTTCAAAATGATCTCAAGATGGTACCTGGTACCAGCAGTCCTTCATAGATGGTATCCAGTGGTCTCAGATAGATGTTGGAGATGTGGGGAGGGGGAAGGCACAATGTTACACATATGGTAGGCATGCCCTATAATAAATGCATTTTGGGGCTAAGGTGGTTCCCATGATTGAGAAAATAACTGGTTTGACTATCCCTAATACGCCAGAAGCTCTCCTTTTATCAATGTTACCAATAAGTAAACATAGTTATAAAAGGTCATCAATAGGCTACCTAATACAGATGGCTAAGAATGTCATTACACGACACTGGAAAAGCAGAGACCCACCCACTGTGGAGGAATGGTTTGCGGAGATCTCCCTCCTTAATAGGATGGAGCATCTGATTGCCATCTCACCGGCTGATGTTGATAGATACTGCGTGATTTGGAGGGATTGGATTGATTTGCAAAACTATGACGCCTACCATCTAGCCCCCAACTAAAGTTATCCTTGATGTTGGCACAACAATGATCATAATCGTACTCTATTGATTGGTGGTCTGCCGTGGTCTGCTCCCTCTCTCTCTATCTTTCATATGGAAAAATACATGCTTGATCTGGATATTGATGGAAAACCCTCCCTGTACTGTTGTTATGCATAGATTTATAGATATACTACCCCTTTTACTATGTATATTGTATTTTCTTGTACTTTTTCAAGACAAAAATAAAAAAAAACTTGAATTTGAAAAAAAATTTGTATTTAGATCTACAGGCGGTGGCTGCTCCGCTGACTAGCAGACACTGAAGCTTTGGAGCAGACCTCTGATTCCCAGGCTATAGTATGAGTAAACAGCTCTTCTGACTCAACCATCTGTGTTACCCCAAGCCATAGTGTATGCAGTTTCTTACGGTTAAAAGGGGGAGAGAGACCCGACCCACCTGGAATTGACGATGGCAACGTCATGTAAAACACAGCAAGGGGACTCCAAAAAGAGTCTCCATTTTTTCCCAAAATTGTGGCACAGACACCACTTAAGTGGCATCAATTGTCCCAGAGTTGTTTAAAATGGTTGGTGAGGTGATTTTCCAAAATTCTCAAGCTTTTAGTCTCCCGAGAATGACACAGGTGGGGCAGATGGTGGTTGTCCCGGCCCGCTAGGCCGCATTGTAGCATAGTGAGCTTCGCACTGCAACTTATGCTTCATATCCGTGTGACGGTTCATGCATGAAGTACTCAAACTATGGATTTTTTGGCCTCTACTTAGCTTTTGGAGACAAATGTTACAGATAACACGAGTTGGGTCATCCTTATCGATCTGAAAAAATGCACAGGCTATGCAAGGTTTAGAGCCCATGTGACTCTGCTACTAGCAATACTATCAAATGATTTCCTGGGTTAGATGCAGAGCGTCTGGGTTTGGTTGGGGGTCCCCACAGTCTGCCTAGGCTAGATGCAGTTAAAAATTATTATTAGATACACAGGCGGTGCAGCTTGCTTCACAGCTGGGCTAATAGGCCCAAAGTACTGGTAGACTCTATACTAAATAAGGAAGGATTCACTGACTGTGGTGTCCCCTCCGTGGGCCGTGGCGATTGGTGGAGATTTGGTGGATGATTATAGGAGAAAGCTCCTTAATAGAGAAAGTTGGTGGATTTATACTTTAAATACACGTGTACCAGCGGGTTTAAACATCAGACATGATTTGATGTATCATTATGAATGATCATTTATAGATTATTATTATATATATGTTCCTTTTTTCTTCTTTTCGTTTTCTTTTGGATTATTTACATTTATATGCATTGTTTCTATGCTATATGATTTTAATATGGTATGTGTGTTTAAATATCTGATTAACTCAGCCTTGAACAGGAGCATAGCAGGACATGACATATAAATACCACTTCCTTGCAGTTTTTTTGCTATGCAATGATTAAGAACCTTTAGTTCGAAACGCGTTTGCTGTTCTTCTCCAAGGTGGACTTTTAAAATATTTTTTGCATGACCCAATAAAAAGTGGATTTTAGAAGATTTGTTCAGCTGGATCTTCCTGGTTCCTCTGTTCGTCTGGTAGCACTCCTGGCTCCGTGCGGTTAATCTTCTAGGTGGGTAAGCTGATTTTTTCCTTTTTCTGCCATGTGCGATTAGTCATCCACTTTCGCTGCCCCTTACTCAACGAATTCACAAACATTTCCCGTCGGTTTGGAGTCCCATTATGCCCAACCAAAAACATAGGCCCCACAACTAAAAATAATCGTTCTTAGGCAACGAAATCGACACCACAGCAAGGTTGTTCCGCCTCCCATGGGAAAAAATACCAAAACATTACACCTGATCTAGTTTTTTTGCGCAGTATGGAAAGTAACACTACAGCAGATGCAAGTATTACTAGGTCTCCTCGTGTTTGCAAGTCGGGTGATGCCAGTCGGAAGGGTTTTTTTCTCTTCATTTATCGCCGCAACAAAAGGGGCATCCAAACCGAATCAGACAATAAGAATCAGCAGGCAGCTACAGATGGACTTAGAGGTGTGGAAAACCTTCTTATAATCATTAAACGGTTACATGTTATTTATGTCAGCAGAACAGTCCAACATTCAACTAAGATTATTCACCGGGGCGGCACAATCAGGCGGATATGCAGCGATACAAAATAACCAATGGTGCACAAGCTTATGGCCTCCGTATTGGGCAGAACAAGTGCTGACAAAAAAACAGACAGTCCTGGAACTGTTTCCAATAGTGGTAGCAATAGAAATATGGGGCGCGCGCCTGGCTAACAAAGATATACTCTTCATAACAAAAAACACCAGCCTAGCGCACTTCATTAATAATATGGCATCATCGTCTCTCCCAGTGCTAGGCCTACTACGCCGGCTAGCATTCCTGTGCCTAAAACACAATGTATGGGTCCACGCTAGCCACGATGCTGAAGGATCTAACGCTGCTGCTAACGCTTTATCACAATTCAATTGGCAGATTTTCACAGAGCTTCTCCCCAACGCCCACCCATCGGGCAACAGTTGCCTAGCGTCCCTATGGGATCTAGTGGAGAATAGTTGATGACATTAAACAGAACGTCAGTTGCCCCGTCGATGTGGCAAGCATACGGTAAGGCATGGGAACAGTGGACATGACTAGTAGCAGGCAGACGGGTTGACCAATGTGAACAAGCCAGATTACAAGTCACCATAGAATTTCTCCACCAGCTAATGATGAGGGGCATATCAGGGGCATCAGCGCAGCGGTGGCTGACCGGAGTAGCATTTCACTTCCAACTACTGAATTTGGGACATGTGACAAAGAGATTCATCATCAGACTATCCATAAAAGGGTGGAAAAGGGGTCAGCCAAGTCAGTAGTGTAGACGTCCCGTCCCGTGTCACTAAAACTGATTTCTCACATCATTTCCCTAACACCATTAACATGATACTCACAATTCGAAGCAACAATACTGTCTACTGTATTTGCGATCGCCTTCTTCAGGGCGCTATGCATAAGCGAATTAGTTCCTCAATCCAAAATTAACACCAGTGGAGGCTTATTACACCAGGATGTAGTCATAGCCAATAATGCAATGCGTCTTCACATACGCAAATCGAAAACGGTTCCAGCGGGCACGGGCACTTGGGTACTTCTACAACCCACAAATGGTACGCTGAGTCGGGTAACAATAGTAAAAACGTATATAACCATCAGATCACAAAGTAATTTCTTCCTATCACACATTGATGGAACGCCATTATCAAGATACCAGTTCCAAGCTATATTTAATAAATGCATAACATCGGCAGGGAACCACCCCAAAGATTATGGGACACACTCATTCCGCATAGGCGCGGCCACGGAAGCAGCAAGAGCAGGACTGTCACAAATGGAAGTTCAGAGGATAGGGAGATGGTGATCCACGTGTTTGGTGAGATACATTTGACCAGACTTGTTATCCTAACGTGGTTTGTTTCTTTTACAGGTGACGCTAAACCAACAGTGTGGGTGATAGGCCACTCGTATATATATTGGGCAGAAAAAAGGGTGAAAGTCCGCCCAGGCGGGAGGAAATTAGAGTTTTAGAACACATATTTCAACTGGAGAGGTATTAGAGGCCTGCAATGGCCACAGGTACTAATGGAGGTAATCAAGGTAGGGAGATAGGCAAGAGGTAAGGTCATCTTAGTTATACAGGCCAGGGGAAACGACCTAGGTTATCACGAGAGCGCATAACTAATGGCAATAATGAAACTAGACACTGAGCGCTTCAGAGAATTTTTCACAAAAATAGTCAGAGATTGTGCCGAGCGCGGTATGGCAAGGTGCCCGAGACATCACGGCCATCGAACGGACAAGGCGGCTAATAAATATTTGGATGCTAAAATTTATACGAGACAGAGGCGGACAACTGAAAGGAGATAAAGCAGGCCTCATACGGCCCGACTGTGTTCACTTAATGGATATTGAACTGGACATATTCCTGTCAGGACTCCAGGACGGAGTGGAACAAGCATTAAGAGTGATGGATGGGGGTCAGAGTACTGCATATGAGTACGCAGGATCCTCCATGGCCTGGATATAGAAAGGACATGTTGGAGAGTTACACTTGTTGGCCAACTTGCCGTTGGGGAGACTGGAGACACAGTGCATGCTGCAACAAGCTGAATTATTTTAGAAATAAAATGCCTTTCTAATGTAATGAGTATAAAGAGTTAATAAAGCTGTGACTGATCCTCACCCATCCAGTTGTAAGAGTTACATGATTGTATTGTCAATGAAAGGGAGGCGGTAGGGGGCTGAGCATCTGGGTTTGGTTGGGGGTCACCACAGTCTGACTAGGCTAGATGCAGTTAAAAATCATTATTAGATACACAGGCGGTGCAACGTGCTTCGCAGCTGGGTTACTACGCTGACTAGCAGACACTGAAGCTTTGGAGCAGACCTCTGAGTAAACAGCTCTTCAGACTCAACCATCTGTGTTACCCCAAGCCATAGTGTATGTAGTTTCTTACGGTAAAAAAAGGGGGGGGGGAGACCCAACCCACCTGTAATTGACGATGCTAATGTCAAGTAAAACACAGCAAGGGGACTCCAAAAAGAGTCTCCATTTTTTCAAAAAATTTGGGGCACACACACCACTTAAGTGGCATTAATTGCCGCAGAGTTGCTTAAAACGATTTGTGAGGTGATTTTAACAAATCCTCAAGCCTTTACTCTCCCCAGGATGACACAGGGGTAGAAAAGAACTTGCGGATCCATGATTTGTTCATCTTTATGAACGTGAGTCTGTCTACATTGTCAGTGAACTGCCGCGTGCGCTTATCTGTCAGCACACCACCAGCAGCGCTGAACACATGTTCAGAGAGAATGCTGGCTGCGGGGCATGACAAGATCTCCAAGGCATGAGTGGCATCCTCCGACCATTTATCCAGATTGGAAGCCCAAAAAGAGCAAGGGTCCAGTGACACTGTCATGGCTTCGATGTTCACTTGGAGATACTCCTGTACCATCATCTCTAGGCGTTGACTATATGTCTAACTTCTTGTCTCCTGTGGTCTTGCAAAGGAAGGGCTGAAAAAGTGGTGAAAGGATTCCGCAACATTGCTGTTACCAGCAGATACTGTGTTTCTGTTACGGTTTGAGTGCTGTAGACTCGACAGTCCCACGGTTGGCAAGTTAGAACTGTGAGATTCACTACGTGCACCACTAGTGTTTTGTGGAAAAGCACATGTAAGATTCTGCAACAGTCTCTGCTGATACTCCTGCATGCGTGCATCCCTTTCTATGGCAGGAATAATTTCGGCAAATTTACTTTTGTACCGGGGAACTAAGAGTGTGGCTACCCAGTAGTCAGGATTATTTTGAATACTGACAATTCGAGGGTCATGTTGCAGGTAGTGCAGCTAGAAGGCACTCATGTGTCTTGTGCGTCCAGGAGCACCAAGTCCCTGTTGTGTTGGTGGCGAGGTAACAATCATGCTTCCTTCCTCTGCCCTCTCCCCCCAACCTCGCACAACAGAAATGTGATCAAGGTCTCCCTCATCTGATGAGTCTTCCATGCCCATCGCCAGTTCGTCCTCTACTTCTTCCTGGGCTCCTGCACCTTCCTCACTAGTTTGGCTGCTACCATGCGCCCTGGTTAATCCCTCTCCCCCACCCTAACATGCCTGCCGCCTTGGTGATGCCGACCGTCTGGACCTTGCAGATGTTAGCCCTTCCGCATACAACTCCTCCTCCTCTACTTCCTCCACCTCCTCTTGTCCCACCACCTGACTCCAAATTCTGTTTAATATGTGCTCCAGCATGTAAATCACCGGAATAGTCATGCTGATAATGGCATCGTCAGCACTAAACATCTTCGTCGCCATTTCAAAACTGTGCAGAAGGGTGCATAGGTCCCTGATCTGAGACCACTCCTCCAGCGTGATTTGCCCCACCTCTGGGTCTCGCTGGCCCAGGCAATAAGTCAGAACATAATGCACCAGGGCTTGTCGGTGCTGCCACAGTTGCTGCAACATGTGCAGAGTTGAATTCCACCGTGTTGGCACATCGCATTTTAGCCGGAGAAGTGGCAGGTCCAGCGACTTCTGTAGAGACGTAAGTCGCTGAGCTGCGGGATGCGAACAGCGGAAGTGAGCACACAGTGACCATGCCCTCTGCAGAAGACCATCTAGTCCGGGATAGTGGGCTAAAAATTGCTAGACAACCAGGTTCAACATGTGAGCCATACAAGGCACGTGTGTGACATTGCCCCGGCGAAGGGCCGCACCCTGGTTTGCAGCATTGTCGCACACGGCCTTCCCTGGTTGCAGGTCCAGTGGAGACAACCATTCATGCAACTGGTTCTCCAGAGCTGACCACAACTCCTCAGCTGTGTGACTCACATTTCCCAGACATTTCAAAGTAAAAACCGCCTGATGACGTTGAGCCCTGCTGCCAGCATAGTAAGGAGGAGTGCAGGATCCCTTCTGTGCAGTTAGAAAGCGGGTGGCATGACCAGACAGGCTTTGGGTGCAGGTGGAGGACCGAGAGGAGGTTGAGGAGGCAGAAGCAGTGGAGGAACTTCGAGATAGAGGATTGACGCACAACTCGTGGGGACGGCAAGACTTGGACAGCAGCCCCTTGTCCTGCTGTCACCATAGTTACCCAGTGCCCAGTCAGCGACATGTAACGCCCCTGTGAATGCCTACTCATCCAAGTGTCTGTGGTGAAATTCACCCTGTCACACACAGAGTTTCTCAAAGAAGCGGTGATGTTGTGTGCGACAGGCTGGTGGAGCGCAGGCACATTTTTCTTTGAGAAGTAGTGCCGACTGGGCATCTGGTACTGGGGCACTGCGACGGACATAAGGTCTCGAAAATCCTCTGTGTCCACCAGGCGAAAAGGCAGCATTTCTGTAGCCAAGAGCTTGCAGATGGTGAAATTCAACCTCTTAGCTAGCTTTCTCATGGCTAGGAGGAAATGGTCTTTTACTTGTCCACATCTGAGGGACCGAGGGCTGGCTGTTGTGCTTAGACCGGGTTGAATAGGGTGTCCCCGGCAAACTGACGGTCTGTGAGGAAGATGCAGGCGGAAAAGTTAGGTTGCCTTGATCCAAAGGTGGTGCTCTCGATGTCGGAGAGCGCTCAACACCAGCTGGTGTTTCCACTTCCAAATGAAATGATGACCTGCCAATCACACTGGCTGTTGCGGGTAAAGAGGTGGCAGGTCAGCGTCTCAAAACAGGTGTGACTGCTGTCCCACCAGTCACAGAGGATGAAGAGGCCGCGGATGCACAAGATGGGGAAGACGGTGGTTGGCCCGGGCCCGCTAGGCAGCATTGTAGCACAGCGAGCTTCCCACTGCAACTTATGCTTCATATCCATGTGACGGTTCATGCATGAAGTACTCAAACTATGGATTTTTTGGCCTCTACTTAGCTTTTGGTGAGAAATGTTACAGATAACATGAGTTAGGTCATCCTTATTGATCTGAAAAAATGCCCAGGCTATGCAAGGCTTAGAACCCATGTGACGTGAAGAGCCACCTCGACTTGGGGTCAGAGGCAGAGTTGTGTTTGAGGATGCTGTTCTTGACGTGCTTGCAGTACTACGTCTCTGTCCTGGAAGGCGCAACCTGACCTCGTCGTCACTAGCATCCTCCTCCACCTCCTCTGCTGACCTCATCGACTGGCTGACTGTGGGTTGACAGTAAGTGGGATCCGCAACTTCGTCATCATCACCCTGTGTGTTCTCACACCCGTCGTCCTCAGAGCCAACCTCTTCCTGCCCTGACAAAAAACTCAAGTTGTCGCTCCAATCAGGTATTTGAGTCTCATCATTGTCATCCTCATTGTCTCCACCAACAGGAGTTACAGTTTGGGAACGAGGGTCTACATTGTGCTCAGAACCTTCTTCATCTGGTCCTGAATCCGACTCATAAAGATTCTGGGCATCAGTGTAGATCATTTCCTCGTCTGGATTCACAGAAGCTCTGGAGCCGACCTCTGATTCCCAGGCTATAGTATGAGTAAACAGCTCTGCAAACTCAACCATCTGTTCTACCCCATACTCAGACGGGCAGCTGGAGACTTGGGAGCTGTGAGGAAGCAAGTGCGATTGGGGTGACACCTCTGAGGACTGGAGAATTTGTGATGTTGAAGTTGAGGTGGAGGAGATCCCACTTAAAGGAGCACTTGATATCCGTTGAAGCACCTGCTGTTTTTGTGCCTCATCTGGAATTTGTAGCGATGGGCGTGGCCGTAAGAAAGGTATCGTATCACATTGTCCACTAAAAGAAGTAGACATCTTAGTTTGGCTGGAACATGGTATTTCTTCTGCAGATGTTACTGTTGCTTTAACACCTACCCCACGGACACAACCTTTTTTTCCCTTCCCAACAAGTCTATTCCCCTTTCCACCAGCAGCAGGCCTTTTGCCACTCATTTTGGTGGTTAACTAATTCACAACTCTGGAGTTGATTGCACAAAAAACGATGGATGGAAACCGAAAAGAGCTGAGTGGCCAAATTGTGGTACTAGCCCAAAAGGATTGGCTGGGTTAGAAGCAGTAAAACAATTTTATTAGATACACAGGTGGTGGAGCTTGGTATAGATGGCCTAATAAAATGAGTACCACACACTGCTAATATGCCCAAAATTATTTTACAGGCAAGATGCAGCTAAAAATTATTAGTAATTTCAAAGCTGGTGGAGCTTGGTATTGATGGCCTAATACAATGAGTACCACACACTGCTACAGGCCCAAAATTATTTTCCAGGCAAGATGCAGCTAAAAATTATTATTAATTTGAAAGCTGGTGGAGCTTAGTATAGATGGCCTAATAGAATGAGTACCACACACTGCTAATATGCCCATAATTATTTTACAGGCAAGATGCAGCTAAAAATTATTATTAATTTCAAAGCTGGTGGAGCTTGGTATAGATGGCCTAAAACAATGAGTACCACACACTGCTACAGGCCCAAAATTATATTCCAGGCAAGATGCAGCTAAAAATTATTAGTAATTTGAAAGCTGGTGGAGCTTGGTATAGATGGCCTAATAGAATGAGTACCACACACTGCTAATATGCCCAAAATTATTTTACAGGCAAGATGCAGCTAAAAATTATTAGTAATTTGAAAGCTGGTGGAGCTTAGTATAGATGGCCTAATAAAATGAGTACCACACACTGCTAATATGCCCAAAATTATTTTACAGGCAAGATGCAGCTAAAAATTATTAGGAATTTGAAAGCTGGTGGAGCTTAGTATAGATGACCTAAAAGGATGAGTACCACACACTGCTACAGGTCCAAAATTATTTTCCAGGCAAGATGCAGCTAAAAATTATTAGTAATTTGAAAGCTGGTGGAGCTTAGTATAGATGGCCTAATAGAATGAGTACCACACACTGCTAATATGCCCAAAATTATTTTACAGGAAAGATGCAGCTAAAAATTCTTAGTAATTTGAAAGCTGGTGGAGCTTAGTATAGATGGCCTAATAGAATGAGTGCCACACACTGCTAATATGCCCAAAATTATTTTACAGGCAAGATGCAGCTAAAAATTATTATTAATTTAAAAGCTGGTGGAGCTTGGTGTAGATGGCCTAATAAAATGAGTACCACACACTGATACAGGCCCAAAATTATAATCCAGGCAAGATGCAGCTAAAAATTATTAGTAATTTGAAAGCTGGTGGAGCATAGTATAGATGGCCTAATAGAATGAGTACCACACACTGCTAATATGCCCAAAATTATTTTACAGGCAAGATGCAGCTAAAAATTATTTTTAATTTCAAAGCTGGTGGAGCTTGGTATAGATGGCCTAATACAATGAGTACCACACACTGCTAATATGCCCAAAATTATTTTACATGCAAGATGCAGCTAAAAATTAATAGCAATTTGAAAGCTGGTGGAGCTTGGTATAGATGGCCTAATAGAATGAGCACCACACACAGCTAATATGCCCAAAATTATTTTACAGGCAAGATGCAGATAAAAATTATTAGTAATTTGAAAGCTGGTGGAGCTTAGTATAGATGGCTTAATAGAATGAGTACCAAACACTGCTAATATGCCCAAAATTATTTTACAGGCAAGATGCAGCTAAAAATTAATAGCAATTTGAAAGCTGGTGGAGCTTGGTATAGATGGCCTAATACAATGAGTACCACACACTGCTAATATGCCCAAAATTATTTTACATGCAAGATGCAGCTGAAAATTATTAGTAATTTGAAAGCTGGTGGAGCTTAGTATAGATGGCCTAATAGAATGAGCACCACACACAGCTAATATGCCCAAAATTATTTTACAGGCAAGATGCAGATAAAAATTATTAGTAATTTGAAAGCTGGTGGAGCTTAGTATAGATGGCTTAATAGAATGAGTACCAAACACTGCTAATATGCCCAAAATTATTTTACAGGCAAAATGCAGCTAAAAATTATTAGTAATTTGAAAGCTGGTCGAGCTTAGTATAGATGGCCTAATAGAATGAGTAGCACACACTGCTAATATGCCCATAATTATTTTACAGGCAAGATGCAGCTAAAAATTATTAGTAATTTGAAAGCTGGTGGAGCTTAGTTTAGATGACGTAATAGAATGAGTACCAAACACTGCTAATATGCCCAAAATTATTTTACAGGCAAGATGCAGCTAAAAATTATTAGTAATTTGAAAGCTGGTCGAGCTTAGTATAGATGGCCTAATAGAATGAGTAGCACACACTGCTAAAATGCCCATAATTATTTTACAGGCAAGATGCAGCTAAAAATTATTAGTAATTTGAAAGCTGGTGGAGCTTAGTATAGATGACGTAATAGAATGAGGACCACACACTGATAATATGCCCAAAATTATTTTACAAGCAAGATGCAGCTAAAAATTATTATTAATTTGAAAGCTGGTGGAGCTTAGTATAGATGGCCTAATAGAATGAGTACCACACACTGCTAATAAGCCCATAATTATTTTACAGGCAAGATGCAGCTAAAAATTATTATTAATTTCAAAGCTGGTGGAGCTTGGTATAGATGGCCTAAAACAATGAGTACCACACACTGCTACAGGCCCAAAATTATATTCCAGGCAAGATGCAGCTAAAAATTATTAGTAATTTGAAAGCTGGTGGAGCTTGGTATAGATGGCCTAATAGAATGAGTACCACACACTGCTAATATGCCGAAAATTATTTTACAGGCAAGATGCAGCTAAAAATTATTAGTAATTTGAAAGCTGGTGGAGCTTAGTATAGATGGCCTAATAAAATGAGTACCACACACTGCTAATATGCCCAAAATTATTTTACAGGCAAGATGCAGCTAAAAATTATTAGGAATTTGAAAGCTGGTGGAGCTTAGTATAGATGACCTAAAAGAATGAGTACCACACACTGCTACAGGTCCAAAATTATTTTCCAGGCAAGATGCAGCTAAAAATTATTAGTAATTTGAAAGCTGGTGGAACTTAGTATAGATGGCCTAATAGAATGAGTACCACACACTGCTAATATGCCCAAAATTATTTTACAGGAAAGATGCAGCTAAAAATTCTTAGTAATTTGAAAGCTTGAGGAGCTTAGTATAGATGGCCTAATAGAATGAGTGCCACACACTGCTAATATGCCCAAAATTATTTTACAGGCAAGATGCAGCTAAAAATTATTATTAATTTAAAAGCTGGTGGAGCTTGGTGTAGATGGCCTAATAAAATGAGTACCACACACTGATACAGGCCCAAAATTATATTCCAGGCAAGATGCAGCTAAAAATTATTAGTAATTTGAAAGCTGGTGGAGCTTGGTATAGATGGCCTAATATAATGAGTACCACACACTGCTAATATGCCCAAAATTATTTTACAGGCAAGATGCAGCTAAAAATTATTAGTAATTTGAAAGCTGGTGGAGCTTAGTATAGATGGCCTAATAGAATGAGTACCACACACTGCTAATATGCCCAAAATTATTTTACAGGCAAGATGCAGCTAAAAATTATTATTAATTTCAAAGCTGGTGGAGCTTGGTATAGATGGCCTAATACAATGAGTACCACACACTGCTAATATGCCCAAAATTATTTTACAGTCAAGATGCAGCTAAAAATTAATAGCAATTTGAAAGCTGGTGGAGCTTGGTATAGATGGCCTAATACAATGAGTACCACACACTGCTAATATGCCCAAAATTATTTTACATGCAAGATGCAGCTGAAAATTATTAGTAATTTGAAAGCTGGTGGAGCTTAGTATAGATGGCCTAATAGAATGAGCACCACACACAGCTAATATGCCCAAAATTATTTTACAGGCAAGATGCAGATAAACATTATTAGTAATTTGAAAGCTGGTGGAGCTTAGTATAGATGGCTTAATAGAATGAGTACCAAACACTGCTAATATGCCCAAAATTATCTTACAGGCAAGATGCAGCTAAAAATTATTAGTAATTTGAAAGCTGGTCGAGCTTAGTATAGATGGCCTAATAGAATGAGTAGCACACACTGCTAATATGCCCATAATTATTTTACAGGCAAGATGCAGCTAAAAATTATTAGTAATTTGAAAGCTGGTGGAGCTTAGTATAGATTATGTAATAGAATGAGTACCAAACACTGCTAATATGCCCAAAATTATTTTACAGGCAAGATGCAGCTAAAAATTATTAGTAATTTGAAAGCTGGTCGAGCTTAGTATAGATGGCCTAATAGAATGAGTAGCACACACTGCTAATATGCCCATAATTATTTTACAGGCAAGATGCAGCTAAAAATTATTAGTAATTTGAAAGCTGGTGGAGCTTAGTATAGATGACGTAATAGAATGAGGACCACACACTGATAATATGCCCAAAATTATTTTACAGGCAAGATGCAGCTAAAAATTATTATTAATTTCAAAGCTGGTGGAGCTTAGTATAGATCGCCTAATACAATGAGTACCACACACTGCTAATACGCCCCAAATTATTTTACAGGCAAGATGCAGCTAAAAATTATTAGTAATTTGAAAGCTGGTGGAGCTTAGTATAGATGGCCTAATAGAATGAGTACGACACACTGCTAATATGCCCAAAATTATTTTACAGACAAGATGCAGCTAAAAATTATTATTAATTTCAAAGCTGGTGGAGCTTGATATTGATGGCCTAATACAATGAGTACCACACACTGCTACAGGCCCAAAATTATTTTCCAGGCAAGATGCAGCTAAAAATTATTAGTAATTTGAAAGCTGGTGGAGCTTAGTATAGATGGCCTAATTGAATGAGTACCACACACAGGTAGTATGCCCATAATTATTTTACAGGCAAGAAGCAGCTAAAAATTCTTAGTAATTTGAAAGCTGGTGGAGCTTAGTGTAGATGGCCTAATAGAATGAGTGCCAAACCCTGCTAATATGCCCAAAATTATTTTACAGGCAAGATGCAGCTAAAAATTATTATTAATTTCAAAGCTGGTGGAGCTTGGAATAGATGGCCTAATAAAATGAGTACCACACACTGCTACAGGCCCAAAATTATATTGCAGGCAAGATGCAGCTAAAAATTATTAGTAATTTGAAAGCTGGTGGAGCTTGGTATAGATGGCCTAATAGAATGAGTACCACACACTGCTAATATGCCCAAAATTATTTTACAGGCAAGATGCAGCTAAAAATTATTAGTAATTTGAAAGCTGGTGGAGCTTAGTATAGATGGCCTAATAAAATGAGTACCACACACTGCTAATATGCCCAAAATTATTTTACAGGCAAGATGCAGCTAAAAATTATTAGGAATTTGAAAGCTGGTGGAGCTTAGTATAGATGGCCTAATAGAATGAGTACCACACACTGCTAGAGGCCCAAAATTATTTTCCAGGCAAGATGCAGCTAAAAATTATTAGTAATTTGAAAGCTGGTGGAGCTTGGTATAGATGGCGTAATAGAATGAGTACCACACACTGCTAATATGCCGAAAATTATTTTACAGGCAAGATGCAGCTAAAAATTATTAGTAATTTGAAAGCTGGTGGAGCTTATTATAGATGGCCTCATAGAATGAGTACCACACACTGCTAATATGCCCAAAATTATTTTACAGGCAAGATGCAGCTAAAAATTATTATTAATTTCAAAGCTGGTGGAGCTTGGTATAGATGGCCTAATACAATGAGTACCACACACTGCTAATATGCCCAAAATTATTTTCCAGGCAAGATGCAGCTAAAAATTATTAGCAATTTGAAAGCTGGTGGAGCTTGGTATAGATGGCCTAATAGAATGAGTACCACACACTGCTAGAGGCCCAAAATTATTTTCCAGGCAAGATGCAGCTAAAAATTATTAGTAATTTGAAAGCTGGTGGAGCTTAGTATAGATGTCCTCATAGAATGAGTACCACACACTGATAATATGCCCAAAATTATTTTACAGGAAAGATGCAGCTAAAAATTCTTAGTAATTTGAAAGCTGGTGGAGCTTAGTATAGATGGCCTAATAGAATGAGCGCCATACACTGCTAATATGCCCAAAATTATTTTGCAGGCAAGATGCAGCTAAAAATTATTATTAATTTCAAAGCTGGTGGAGCTTGGTATAGATGGCCTAATACAATGAGTACCACACACTGCTACAGGCCCAAAATTATATTCCAGGCAAGATGCAGCTAAAAATTATTAGTAATTTGAAAGCTGGTGGAGCTTGGTATAGATGGCCTAATAGAATGAGTACCACACACTTCTACAGGCCCAAAATTATTTTACAGGCAAGATGCAGCTAAAAATTATTATTAATTTAAAAGCTGGTGGAGCTTGGTGTAGATGGCCTAATAAAATGAGTACCACACACTGATACAGGCCCAAAATTATATTCCAGGCAAGATGCAGCTAAAAATTATTAGTAATTTGAAAGCTGGTGGAGCTTGGTATAGATGGCCTAATATAATGAGTACCACACACTGCTAATATGCCCAAAATTATTTTACAGGCAAGATGCAGCTAAAAATTATTAGTAATTTGAAAGCTGGTGGAGCTTAGTATAGATGGCCTAATAGAATGAGTACCACACACTGCTAATATGCCCAAAATTATTTACAGGCAAGATGCAGCTAAAAATTATTATTAATTTCAAAGCTGGTGGAGCTTGGTATAGATGGCCTAATACAATGAGTACCACACACTGCTAATATGCCCAAAATTATTTTACAGGCAAGATGCAGCTAAAAATTAATAGCAATTTGAAAGCTGGTGGAGCTTGGTATAGATGGCCTAATACAATGAGTACCACACACTGCTAATATGCCCAAAATTATTTTACATGCAAGATGCAGCTGAAAATTATTAGTAATTTGAAAGCTGGTGGAGCTTAGTATAGATGGCCTAATAGAATGAGCACCACACACAGCTAATATGCCCAAAATTATTTTACAGGCAAGATGCAGATAAACATTATTAGTAATTTGAAAGCTGGTGGAGCTTAGTATAGATGGCTTAATAGAATGAGTACCAAACACTGCTAATATGCCCAAAATTATTTTACAGGCAAGATGCAGCTAAAAATTATTAGTAATTTGAAAGCTGGTCGAGCTTAGTATAGATGGCCTAATAGAATGAGTAGCACACACTGCTAATATGCTCATAATTATTTTACAGGCAAGATGCAGCTAAAAATTATTAGTAATTTGAAAGCTGGTGGAGCTTAGTATAGATTACGTAATAGAATGAGTACCAAACACTGCTAATATGCCCAAAATTATTTTACAGGCAAGATGCAGCTAAAAATTATTAGTAATTTGAAAGCTGGTCGAGCTTAGTATAGATGGCCTAATAGAATGAGTAGCACACACTGCTAATATGCCCAAAATTATTTTACAGGCAAGATGCAGCTAAAAATTATTAGTAATTTGAAAGCTGGTGGAGCTTAGTATAGATGACGTAATAGAATGAGGACCACACACTGATAATATGCCCAAAATTATTTTACAGGCAAGATGCAGCTAAAAATTATTATTAATTTCAAAGCTGGTGGAGCTTAGTATAGATCGCCTAATACAATGAGTACCACACACTGCTAATACGCCCCAAATTATTTTACAGGCAAGATGCAGCTAAAAATTATTAGTAATTTGAAAGCTGGTGGAGCTTAGTATAGATGGCCTAATAGAATGAGTACCACACACTGCTAATATGCCCAAAATTATTTTACAGACAAGATGCAGCTAAAAATTATTATTAATTTCAAAGCTGGTGGAGCTTGATATTGATGGCCTAATACAATGAGTACCACACACTGCTACAGGCCCAAAATTATTTTCCAGGCAAGATGCAGCTAAAAATTATTAGTAATTTGAAAGCTGGTGGAGCTTAGTATAGATGGTCTAATTGAATGAGTACCACACACAGCTAGTATGCCCATAATTATTTTACAGGCAAGAAGCAGCTAAAAATTCTTAGTAATTTGAAAGCTGGTGGAGCTTAGTGTAGATGGCCAAATAGAATGAGTGCCAAACCCTGCTAATATGCCCAAAATTATTTTACAGGCAAGATGCAGCTAAAAATTATTATTAATTTCAAAGCTGGTGGAGCTTGGAATAGATGGCCTAATAAAATGAGTACCACACACTGCTACAGGCCCAAAATTATATTCCAGGCAAGATGCAGCTAAAAATTATTAGTAATTTGAAAGCTGGTGGAGCTTGGTATAGATGGCCTAATAGAATGAGTACCACACACTGCTAATATGCCCAAAATTATTTTACAGGCAAGATGCAGCTAAAAATTATTAGTAATTTGAAAGCTGGTGGAGCTTAGTATAGATGGCCTAATAAAATGAGTACCACACACTGCTAATATGCCCAAAATTATTTTACAGGCAAGATGCAGCTAAAAATTATTAGGAATTTGAAAGCTGGTGGAGCTTAGTATAGATGGCCTAATAGAATGAGTACCACACACTGCTAGAGGCCCAAAATTATTTTCCAGGCAAGATGCAGCTAAAAATTATTAGTAATTTGAAAGCTGGTGGAGCTTGGTATAGATGGCGTAATAGAATGAGTACCACACACTGCTAATATGCCGAAAATTATTTTACAGGCAAGATGCAGCTAAAAATTATTAGTAATTTGAAAGCTGGTGGAGCTTATTATAGATGGCCTCATAGAATGAGTACCACACACTGCTAATATGCCCAAAATTATTTTACAGGCAAGATGCAGCTAAAAATTATTATTAATTTCAAAGCTGGTGGAGCTTGGTATAGATGGCCTAATACAATGAGTACCACACACTGCTAATATGCCCAAAATTATTTTCCAGGCAAGATGCAGCTAAAAATTATTAGCAATTTGAAAGCTGGTGGAGCTTGGTATAGATGGCCTAATAGAATGAGTACCACACACTGCTAGAGGCCCAAAATTATTTTCCAGGCAAGATGCAGCTAAAAATTATTAGTAATTTGAAAGCTGGTGGAGCTTAGTATAGATGTCCTCATAGAATGAGTACCACACACTGATAATATGCCCAAAATTATTTTACAGGAAAGATGCAGCTAAAAATTCTTAGTAATTTGAAAGCTGGTGGAGCTTAGTATAGATGGCCTAATAGAATGAGCGCCATACACTGCTAATATGCCCAAAATTATTTTGCAGGCAAGATGCAGCTAAAAATTATTATTAATTTCAAAGCTGGTGGAGCTTGGTATAGATGGCCTAATACAATGAGTACCACACACTGCTACAGGCCCAAAATTATATTCCAGGCAAGATGCAGCTAAAAATTATTAGTAATTTGAAAGCTGGTGGAGCTTGGTATAGATGGCCTAATAGAATGAGTACCACACACTTCTACAGGCCCAAAATTATTTTACAGGCAAGATGCAGCTAAAAATTATTATTAATTTAAAAGCTGGTGGAGCTTGGTGTAGATGGCCTAATAAAATGAGTACCACACACTGATACAGGCCCAAAATTATATTCCAGGCAAGATGCAGCTAAAAATTATTAGTAATTTGAAAGCTGGTGGAGCTTGGTATAGATGGCCTAATATAATGAGTACCACACACTGCTAATATGCCCAAAATTATTTTACAGGCAAGATGCAGCTAAAAATTATTAGTAATTTGAAAGCTGGTGGAGCTTAGTATAGATGGCCTAATAGAATGAGTACCACACACTGCTAATATGCCCAAAATTATTTACAGGCAAGATGCAGCTAAAAATTATTATTAATTTCAAAGCTGGTGGAGCTTGGTATAGATGGCCTAATACAATGAGTACCACACACTGCTAATATGCCCAAAATTATTTTACAGGCAAGATGCAGCTAAAAATTAATAGCAATTTGAAAGCTGGTGGAGCTTGGTATAGATGGCCTAATACAATGAGTACCACACACTGCTAATATGCCCAAAATTATTTTACATGCAAGATGCAGCTGAAAATTATTAGTAATTTGAAAGCTGGTGGAGCTTAGTATAGATGGCCTAATAGAATGAGCACCACACACAGCTAATATGCCCAAAATTATTTTACAGGCAAGATGCAGATAAACATTATTAGTAATTTGAAAGCTGGTGGAGCTTAGTATAGATGGCTTAATAGAATGAGTACCAAACACTGCTAATATGCCCAAAATTATTTTACAGGCAAGATGCAGCTAAAAATTATTAGTAATTTGAAAGCTGGTCGAGCTTAGTATAGATGGCCTAATAGAATGAGTAGCACACACTGCTAATATGCTCATAATTATTTTACAGGCAAGATGCAGCTAAAAATTATTAGTAATTTGAAAGCTGGTGGAGCTTAGTATAGATTACGTAATAGAATGAGTACCAAACACTGCTAATATGCCCAAAATTATTTTACAGGCAAGATGCAGCTAAAAATTATTAGTAATTTGAAAGCTGGTCGAGCTTAGTATAGATGGCCTAATAGAATGAGTAGCACACACTGCTAATATGCCCAAAATTATTTTACAGGCAAGATGCAGCTAAAAATTATTAGTAATTTGAAAGCTGGTGGAGCTTAGTATAGATGACGTAATAGAATGAGGACCACACACTGATAATATGCCCAAAATTATTTTACAGGCAAGATGCAGCTAAAAATTATTATTAATTTCAAAGCTGGTGGAGCTTAGTATAGATCGCCTAATACAATGAGTACCACACACTGCTAATACGCCCCAAATTATTTTACAGGCAAGATGCAGCTAAAAATTATTAGTAATTTGAAAGCTGGTGGAGCTTAGTATAGATGGCCTAATAGAATGAGTACCACACACTGCTAATATGCCCAAAATTATTTTACAGACAAGATGCAGCTAAAAATTATTATTAATTTCAAAGCTGGTGGAGCTTGATATTGATGGCCTAATACAATGAGTACCACACACTGCTACAGGCCCAAAATTATTTTCCAGGCAAGATGCAGCTAAAAATTATTAGTAATTTGAAAGCTGGTGGAGCTTAGTATAGATGGTCTAATTGAATGAGTACCACACACAGCTAGTATGCCCATAATTATTTTACAGGCAAGAAGCAGCTAAAAATTCTTAGTAATTTGAAAGCTGGTGGAGCTTAGTGTAGATGGCCAAATAGAATGAGTGCCAAACCCTGCTAATATGCCCAAAATTATTTTACAGGCAAGATGCAGCTAAAAATTATTATTAATTTCAAAGCTGGTGGAGCTTGGAATAGATGGCCTAATAAAATGAGTACCACACACTGCTACAGGCCCAAAATTATATTCCAGGCAAGATGCAGCTAAAAATTATTAGTAATTTGAAAGCTGGTGGAGCTTGGTATAGATGGCCTAATAGAATGAGTACCACACACTGCTAATATGCCCAAAATTATTTTACAGGCAAGATGCAGCTAAAAATTATTAGTAATTTGAAAGCTGGTGGAGCTTAGTATAGATGGCCTAATAAAATGAGTACCACACACTGCTAATATGCCCAAAATTATTTTACAGGCAAGATGCAGCTAAAAATTATTAGGAATTTGAAAGCTGGTGGAGCTTAGTATAGATGGCCTAATAGAATGAGTACCACACACTGCTAGAGGCCCAAAATTATTTTCCAGGCAAGATGCAGCTAAAAATTATTAGTAATTTGAAAGCTGGTGGAGCTTAGTATAGATGGCCTAATAGAATGAGTACCACACACAGCTAATATGCCCAAAATTATTTTACAGACAAGATGCAGCTAAAAATTATTATTAATTTCAAAGCTGGTGGAGCTTGATATTGATGGCCTAATACAATGAGTACCACACACTGCTACAGGCCCAAAATTATTTTCCAGGCAAGATGCAGCTAAAAATTATTAGTAATTTGAAAGCTGGTGGAGCTTAGTATAGATGGCCTAATTGAATGAGTACCACACAAAGCTAGTATGCCCATAATTATTTTACAGGCAAGAAGCAGCTAAAAATTCTTAGTAATTTGAAAGCTGGTGGAGCTTAGTGTAGATGGCCTAATAGAATGAGTGCCAAACCCTGCTAATATGCCCAAAATTATTTTACAGGCAAGATGCAGCTAAAAATTATTATTAATTTCAAAGCTGGTGGAGCTTGGAATAGATGGCCTAATAAAATGAGTACCACACACTGCTACAGGCCCAAAATTATATTGCAGGCAAGATGCAGCTAAAAATTATTAGTAATTTGAAAGCTGGTGGAGCTTGGTATAGATGGCCTAATAGAATGAGTACCACACACTGCTAATATGCCCAAAATTATTTTACAGGCAAGATGCAGCTAAAAATTATTAGGAATTTGAAAGCTGGTGGAGCTTAGTATAGATGGCCTAATAGAATGAGTACCACACACTGCTAGAGGCCCAAAATTATTTTCCAGGCAAGATGCAGCTAAAAATTATTAGTAATTTGAAAGCTGGTGGAGCTTAGTATAGATGGCCTCATAGAATGAGTACCACACACTGCTAATATGCCCAAAATTATTTTACAGGAAAGATGCAGCTAAAAATTCTTAGTAATTTGAAAGCTTGAGGAGCTTAGTATATATGGCCTAATAGAATGAGTGCCATACACTGCTAATATGCCCAAAATTATTTTACAGGCAAGATGCAGCTAAAAATTATTATAAATTTCAAAGCTGGTGGAGTTTGGTATAGATGGCCTAATACAATGAGTACCACACACTGCTACAGGCCCAAAATTATATTCCAGGCAAGATGCAGCTAAAAATTATTAGTAATTTGAAAGCTGGTGGAGCTTGGTATAGATGGCGTAATAGAATGAGTACCACACACTGCTAATATGCCGAAAATTATTTTACAGGCAAGATGCAGCTAAAAATTATTAGTAATTTGAAAGCTGGTGGAGCTTATTATAGATGGCCTCATAGAATGAGTACCACACACTGCTAATATGCCCAAAATTATTTTACAGGCAAGATGCAGCTAAAAATTATTATTAATTTCAAAGCTGGTGGAGCTTGGTATAGATGGCCTAATACAATGAGTACCACACACTGCTAATATGCCCAAAATTATTTTCCAGGCAAGATGCAGCTAAAAATTATTAGCAATTTGAAAGCTGGTGGAGCTTGGTATAGATGGCCTAATAGAATGAGTACCACACACTGCTAGAGACCCAAAATTATTTTCCAGGCAAGATGCAGCTAAAAATTATTAGTAATTTGAAAGCTGGTGGAGCTTAGTATAGATGTCCTCATAGAATGAGTACCACACACTGATAATATGCCCAAAATTATTTTACAGGAAAGATGCAGCTAAAAATTCTTAGTAATTTGAAAGCTGGTGGAGCTTAGTATAGATGGCCTAATAGAATGAGCGCCATACACTGCTAATATGCCCAAAATTATTTTACAGGCAAGATGCAGCTAAAAATTATTATTAATTTCAAAGCTGGTGGAGCTTGGTATAGATGGCCTAATACAATGAGTACCACACACTGCTACAGGCCCAAAATTATATTCCAGGCAAGATGCAGCTAAAAATTATTAGTAATTTGAAAGCTGGTGGAGCTTGGTATAGATGGCCTAATAGAATGAGTACCACACACTGCTAATATGCCCAAAATTATTTTACAGGCAAGATGCAGCTAAAAATTATTATTAATTTCAAAGCTGGTGGAGCTTGGTATAGATGGCCTAATACAATGAGTACCACACACTGCTAATATGCCCAAAAGGTTTTATTTGGCTAGGTGCAGTTAAAAATTTGTATTACACACACAGGTGGTATAGCTTGCAACACAGATAGGCTACTCCACTGACTAACACACACTGCAAGAGGCCCAAAAGGATTTGCTTAGCTAGATTTAGTCAAATGCTGTGAAAAATACTTGAATAGCACTAAAACAGGCTTGCCTGGAAAAAAATTATAGGAACTGATGTAACCTAGCCCTAAAAAGTGCTGGAATTACAACTAGTCACTACTCTCAACCTATCTGTCTATTTAAGAGCACAGACCTGCCTGGCAAAAAGTGTTAGGAACTGATGTAACTTAGCCCTCAAAAGGGCTGGAATTACAACTAGTCAATACTCCCAACCTATCTGTCTTTTTAAGAGCACAGACCTGCCTGCTAAAAGTGCTAGGAACTGCTGTAACCTAGCCCTCAAAAGGGCTGCAATTACAAACTAGTCCCTACTCCCTAAACCTTTCTGTCTATTTAATAGAAAATTCGCTTGCAATTCAGTTACACAATATAGCGCTAACAGCAGCAGTAGTGCCGTCTAACACTCAGCTGCAGCAGTGAGAAAATGGTGGCGACCGGGAAAATGGCTGGGTCTTATAGGGCAAGGACATGTGACATACACAGCCAATGACACATGCCCTTGTGTAACATACCTGGCGGCGTCCTTGCAAAGTGGTCCATCTCCCACTGTGCAAGAGCGCGCACTTGATCTCCAGTCCAGGGTGTCTCTCTGGCTTCCCTCCATGCTGTCTGTTTGTTTCTGTGTCTGCTGCTTATGGGCGGCGCCCGATCACTTCCTGCTTTTTGTACCTGCTGCAGGCACACCCTTTGTGCATCCTCAGCCTATTGCTGTCTGTCACCTGGTATTTAAACCAGCTGCCCCATTAACCCATGACTGAGCATCTTGCCCTGTCAGTTGGCTTTTGTCTCTGACATGCCAGGTCCTGTCTATGTTACCTGTCTTGCAGTATCTGTTCCCATGTCTGTACTGTGTCCTATCTGTGTACCTTAACCTGCAGTCTGTACTCGTTCCTTGCCTGTTCGTTCCGCCTTCCTGGAGGCTGTATTTCCAGGCCAGTCTGAACACGCTCCTTGCCTGTTCGTCCCGCCTCTCTGGGGGCCGTATTCCCAGACCCGCTCCTGTATCCCGCTGCAGTGTCGGTCTCCTCCGTACACTCAGTTCCAGTCTGAACTCTCTCCTATCTTTTACCTGTTTTTTCTCTATGTCCGTTCCTTTCCTTTTTCTGCAGAGTCTGAACTCGTACCTACTCCTGCTCGTTGTCACTGTACTTCCGTTTGTGAGTTTGTGGTCCACTCGCTACTTCTCTGCAAGTACCCTGTGGGTATCTGGTTCTGCCTTTCCCTTCTAGTCTGTTCCGTGTGAACAGAGCCCTGTTCCTTCCACGTCTGCGGTTTTCGCTTTGCTCTGCTCTGTCCACCGCGTCTGCGGTTTTCGCTTTGCTCAGCTCTGTCCGCCGCGTCTGCGGTTTTCGCTTTGCTCAGCTCTGTCCGCCGCATCTGTGGTTTTCGCTTTGCTCAGCTCTGTCCGCCGCGTCTGCGGTTTTCGCTTTGCTCAGCTCTGTCCGCCGCGTCTGCGGTTTTCGCTTTGCTCAGCTCTGTTCGCTGCGTTTGCGGTTTTCGCTTTGCTCAGCTCTGTCCGCCGCGTTTGCGGTTTTCGCTTTGCTCAGCTCTGTCCGCCGCGTTTGCGGTTTTCGCTTTGCTCAGCTCTGTCCACCGCGTCTGCGGTTTTCGCTTTGCTCAGCTCTGTCCACCGCGTCTGCGGTTTTCGCTTTGCTCAGCTCTGTCCACCGCGTCTGCGGTTTTCGCTTTGCTCAGCTCTGTCCACCGCGTCTGCGGTTTTCGCTTTGCTCAGCTCTGTCCACCGCGTCTGCGGTTTTCGCTTTGCTCAGCTCTGTCCACCGCGTCTGCGGTTTTCGCTTTGCTCAGCTCTGTCCACCGCGTCTGCGGTTTTCGCTTTGCTCAGCTCTGTCCACCGCGTCTGCGGTTTTCGCTTTGCTCAGCTCTGTCCACCGCGTCTGCGGTTTTCGCTTTGCTCAGCTCTGTCCACCGCGTCTGCGGTTTTCGCTTTGCTCAGCTCTGTCCACCGCGTCTGCGGTTTTCGCTTTGCTCAGCTCTGTCCACCGCGTCTGCGGTTTTCGCTTTGCTCAGCTCTGTCCACCGCGTCTGCGGTTTTCGCTTTGCTCAGCTCTGTCCACCGCGTCTGCGGTTTTCGCTTTGCTCAGCTCTGTCCACCGCGTCTGCCGTTTTCGCTTTGCTCAGCTCTGTCCACCGCGTCTGCGGTTTTCGCTTTGCTCAGCTCTGTCCACCGCGTCTGCGGTTTTCGCTTTGCTCAGCTCTGTCCACCGCGTCTGCGGTTTTCGCTTTGCTCAGCTCTGTCCACCGCGTCTGCGGTTTTCGCTTTGCTCAGCTCTGTCCACCGCGTCTGCGGTTTTCGCTTTGCTCAGCTCTGTCCACCGCGTCTGCGGTTTCGAATTTGTCTCCCAGTCTGTACTGGACCCTACCCAGCTTGTGCTCTAGTCTGCCTGTTCCTGTATTCCCCGGTGTGGGTCAACAGCCGTGTCCGGAGTCTGACCTGGAGTAGACCCTGGTTCCTCTGCTCGGTTCCTCCCTGGTGCACTGGCGTCGTATGCCGTCGTGCGACCTTGGTCGGATCGGGCAGATACTTAGTTACGCCCCTCCAGGCACTCTCCGGTTCATGGCACAGTGGAATCACTACATAAACACGCACACGCCAGTCAGTCCGGGCGTGTGCATTACTGCATGCTCAGGCCATGGTTCCCGTTGAGCCCCACGGCCTTCGCTCTCTGAGAAGTTTTCCAGCGAATACATGCATTAAAATAAATAAATATTTTTTTTTTTCCCCTTTAGCTGAGTTCCAGGCGAATTACGCACCCGTCCAGATGGATCTATCTCCTCTCGTTCCTGCGGATCCGCTACGTTATTATGGGGATCCAAGACAAAGTCGTGCATTTGTGGAGCAATGCATGCTACACTTCAAGTTCTACCCTCTATGTTTTCCCACCGATCGGGTTAAGGTGGCATTCATTATGTCTTACCTGGCGGGTGATGCCTTGGAATGGATCAACCCCCTATATGAAACACAGGATCCGATCCTCCTGGACCTAATGGCCTTCCTGGTGGCCTTTCTAATGGTCTTTGATGATCCTAACCCGGAGGCTCCTGCTGAAGCTTCACTTCCCAATATCCCGGAGCAGCCCCAATGGGTAATGTGTGTGGGTAGCGCAATAGTCCTCCAGCCCAATGAGACAACTGCCCACCCAGAATCCTCACAGGGTGACTACGCTTTCCGGAATACTTCTCCCAACCTCAAGAGGCAGTCCAGACGTGCTAGGCGTAGAGGCAAGCCGTCACGCCAGGGTCTGTCCTCCCTGAGACCTCCTGACCCCAACCTTGAAGTCCCTACTGAAGCTTCATCTCCCTGTATCCCGGAGAAGCCCCAATGGGTAATGTGCGTGGGTAGTGCACCAGTTCTCCTGCCCGAAGAGACTTCTGCCCATCAAGACTCCACACAGGAGAACTTCCTGCACCCGGCATCAGATGCTTCACCCACTTTAACCGGTGTGCATGTCCAAGGATGCTCCAAAGCTGTGGTTACCTCAGAGTCTGTGCACCTCTACTACCTGGCGGAGGACCCCCTGTTGCCTCCTGAATCCTCCGGGATACCACTCGATGACAAATGGAGAGAGACTTCTCTACACCCAGTACTCGATACTTTGTCCGCTTCGTCCTGTGAGCCTGATAATGGGTACCCCAAAGTGGTAGTTACCTCCGAGTCTCTACACCGCTCCGACCAGGCGGAGGACCTCCAGTTGTCTCCAGAACCCTTCGGGGTGCTACCTGGTAGCGAAAGGACAGAGACTCTCCTATACTCTGTTCCTGATACCTCGCTCGATTCGTCCAGTGAGTCCAACCTAGTGCACTCTGAAGCAGAGGTTACTCCCGAGTCTCTACACCCCTCCGACCTGGCGGAGGACCTCCAGTTGTCTACAGAACCCTTCGGGGTGCCACCTGGTGGTGAATGGATAGAGACTTTCCTATATCCTGGATCTGATACCTCGCTTGCTTCGTCCAGTGAGTCCGACCTAGTGTACTCTGAAGCAGAGGTTACCCATGAGTCTCTACACCCCTCTGACCAGGCGGAGGACCTCCAGTTGTCTCCAGAACCCTTCGGGGTGCCACCTGGTGGTGAATGGACAGAGACTTTCCAATACTCGGTACCCGATACCTCACCTGCTTCGTCCAGTGAGTCCGACCTAGTGTACTCTGAAGCAGATGTTTTCCCCGAGCCTCTGCACTCTTCTGACCCGGCAGAGGACCTCCAGTTGTTTCCTGACTCCTCCGGGGTACCACCAGATAACAAAGAGACAGTGACTTTTTTTCACCCTGTACCTGATAACCTGTCTATTTCTTCCTGTGAATTTGACAAGATGTACCTCGAAGCAGAGGTTATCCCCGAGTCTCTACACCCCTCCGACCAGGCGGAGGACCTCCAGTTGTCTCCTGAACCCTTCGGGGTGCTACCTGATAACGAATGGACAGGTACTCTTCTATATTCGGTACCTGATACCTCGCCCGCTTCATCCAGCGAGTCCGACCTAGTGTACTCCGAAGCAGAGGTTACCCCCGAGTCTCTGCACTATTCCGACCCGGCGGAGGACTCCCAGTTGTTTTCTGAATCCTCCTGGGTACCACCAGATAACAAGGTAACAGGGACTTTTCTACACCTTGTACCTGACACCTCGCCCATTTCATCCTGTGAGTTTGACAAGATGTACCCCGAAGCAGAGGTTACCCCCGAGTCTCTGCACTCCTTCAACCCGGCGGAGGACTTCCAGTTGTCTCCTGAACCCTCTGGGGTGCTACCTGATAATAAGTGGAGAGAGACTTCACTGTTTGCTGTTCCTGGTACTCCACCTCTTTCGTCTGTTGCTGAGGATGGCTGGATAGGAGGTAGCATCCTAGCTACCCAGATGAGACCAGTTTCTCCAGTGGACAGTGGAAGTGAAATACTTGAAGTAAAGGATTGGCCCTCGAATTCCCTGCGGAACATTCTGGCAGGCCTGAAGAAGAGGGGGCGTAAGGGGGGGGTACTGTAACATACCTGGCGGCGTCCTTGCATAGTGGTCCATCTCCCACTGTGCAAGAGCGCGCACTTGATCTCCAGTCCAGGGTGTCTCTCTGGCTTCCCTCCATGCTGTCTGTTTGCTTCTGTGTCTGCTGCTTATGGGCGGCGCCCGATCACTTCCTGCTTTTTGTACCTGCTGCAGGCACACCCTTTGTGGGTCCTCAGCCTATTGCTGTCTGTCACCTGGTATTTAAACCAGCTGCCCCATTAACCCATGCCTGAGCATCTTGCCCTGTCAGTTGGCTTTTGTCTCTGACATGCCAGGTCCTGTCTATGTTACCTGTCTTGCACAATCTGTTCCCATGTCTTTACTGTGTCCTATCTGTGTACCTTAACCTGCAGTCTGTACTCGTTCCTTGCCTGTTCGTTCCGCCTTCCTGGAGGCTGTATTTCCAGGCCAGTCTGAACACGCTCCTTGCCTGTTCGTCCCGCCTCTCTGGGGGCCGTTTTCCCAGACCCGCTCCTGTATCCCGCTGCAGTGTCGGTCTCCTCCGTACACTCAGTTCCAGTCTGAACTCTCTCCTATCTTTTACCTGTTTTTTCTCTATGTCCGTTCCGTTCCTTTTTCTGCAGAGTCTGAACTCGTACCTACTCCTGCTCGTTGTCACTGTACTTCCGTTTGTGAGTTTGTGGTCCACTCGCTACTTCTCTGCAAGTACCCTGTGGGTATCTGATTCTGCCTTTCCCTTCTAGTCTGTTCCGTGTGAACAGAGCCCTGTTCCTTCCGCGTCTGCGGTTTTCGCTTTGCTCTGCTCTGTCCGCCGCGTCTGCGGTTTTCGCTTTGCTCAGTCTGTCCGCCGCGTCTGTGGTTTTCGCTTTGCTCAGCTCTGTCCGCCACGTCTGCGGTTTTCGCTTTGCTCAGCTCTGTCCGCCGCGTCTGCGGTTTTCGCTTTGCTCAGCTCTGTCCGCCGCGTTTGCGGTTTTCGCTTTGCTCAGCTCTGTCCGCCGCGTTTGCGGTTTTCGCTTTGCTCAGCTCTGTCCACCGCGTTTGCGGTTTTCGCTTTGCTCAGCTCTGTCCACCGCGTCTGCGGTTTTCGCTTTGCTCAGCTCTGTCCACCGCGTCTGCGGTTTTCGCTTTGCTCAGCTCTGTCCACCGCGTCTGCGGTTTTCGCTTTGCTCAGCTCTGTCCACCGCGTCTGCGGTTTTCGCTTTGCTCAGCTCTGTCCACCGCGTCTGCGGTTTTCGCTTTGCTCAGCTCTGTCCACCGCGTCTGCGGTTTTCGCTTTGCTCAGCTCTGTCCACCGCGTCTGCGGTTTTCGCTTTGCTCAGCTCTGTCCACCGCGTCTGCGGTTTTCGCTTTGCTCAGCTCTGTCCACCGCGTCTGCGGTTTTCGCTTTGCTCAGCTCTGTCCACCGCGTCTGCGGTTTTCGCTTTGCTCAGCTCTGTCCACCGCGTCTGCGGTTTTCGCTTTGCTCAGCTCTGTCCACCGCGTCTGCGGTTTTCGCTTTGCTCAGCTCTGTCCGCCGCGTCTGCGGTTTTCGCTTTGCTCAGCTCTGTCCGCCGCGTTTGCGGTTTTCGCTTTGCTCAGCTCTGTCCACCGCGTCTGCGGTTTTCGCTTTGCTCAGCTCTGTCCACCGCGTCTGCGGTTTTCGCTTTGCTCAGCTCTGTCCACCGCGTCTGCGGTTTTCGCTTTGCTCAGCTCTGTCCACCGCGTCTGCGGTTTTCGCTTTGCTCAGCTCTGTCCACCGCGTCTGCGGTTTTCGCTTTGCTCAGCTCTGTCCACCGCGTCTGCGGTTTTCGCTTTGCTCAGCTCTGTCCACCGCGTCTGCGGTTTTCGCTTTGCTCAGCTCTGTCCACCGCGTCTGCGGTTTTCGCTTTGCTCAGCTCTGTCCACCGCGTCTGCGGTTTTCGCTTTGCTCAGCTCTGTCCACCGCGTCTGCGGTTTTCGCTTTGCTCAGCTCTGTCTACCGCGTCTGCGGTTTCGAATTTGTCTCCCAGTCTGTACTGGACCCTACCCAGCTTGTGCTCTAGTCTGCCTGTTCCTGTATTCCCCGGTGTGGGTCAACAGCCGTGTCCGGAGTCTGACCTGGAGTAGACCCTGGTTCCTCTGCTCGGTTCCTCCCTGGTGCACTGGCGTCGTATGCCGTCGTGCGACCTTGGTCGGATCGGGCAGATACTTAGTTACGCCCCTCCAGGCACTCTCCGGTTCATGGCACAGTGGAATCACTACATAAACACGCACACGCCAGTCAGTCCGGGCGTGTGCATTACACCTTGCTTGTGTGAAAAAAAGCACTTCGCTCCGTGTGTGCGCTGCTGATAGGCTGACAGACTGCACCTCCCCACTGTAAATGCGGGAAAGAGAAAAAAAATGGAGATCTTCATTATTTCTGCAGAGATCCATCTCATGCCCCTCCCCCCACCCCGCTGTACACTCAAACTGTGTATTAACATTGATTATCAGCATTACTGTGAAAAAATCCAGTTACTATTTGGGTGCACGAACAGTTATCGAACATAACCTCAAACAGCCGGATTTTTTTCAAATCGTTCGGGTTCGTCGAACGGCTCGAGCACCGCCCAAAACAGCTCGAATTTGAGATTGGCGATCAGTTCGATTCGAACACCGCTCATCTCTAGTGAGGACTATGATGATGATGATACAAGTTAGCTTTCTGCATCTGCTTTGTTTTCTTGGAATGCAAGCGTAAGTGTGCAGCCTGCCACCCAACCCCAGGCTGCAATACCATACTGCTTGAAATTGGGCCAGTTAGGCATGTGGAGGCGGAATCTGGCCACCACGTCATGGCTGCGTTGGCGGCCAGGAATCCATACTTCGTCCCCAGCTGCCCGGCGGCCGGGTGTCCACACTCGGTCCCCAGCCTCCCCGCGGCCGGGTGTCCACACACGGTCCCCAGCCGCCTGGGGGCAGCCGTGTGTCCATAAACGGTCCCCAGCCGCCCCTATTTCTCCTGTCAACTTCCTCCCACACACTTTTCGTAGCCCGGTCTGATTTAGGGTAGCATTGGACGAGCCCACCAGAGAACCAGACTCCTCCGGTTGGCCCTGGCTTCCCCATCAGGGGAGTTGAGAGTGCCAAGGTGAGGAGCATGATGATGATGATAGAAGTTAGCATCTGCTTTGTTTTCTTGGAATGCAAATGCATGTATGTAGTAGCTGCTAGGCCTGAGGTGGTCAGCGTTTTGGCGCATACCCAACCTCCTCCGAGGATTGCTGGATGTTTTCCTGCTACTATCCCAGTTCTATGACTCCCGTTAAAACAAAGTTTCAGGTGATAAATGATGGATGAGGTAGTGGCAAAGGAGAAAGAGCAGGAGGAACAGGGACCATTCACATCAATATCTCGCCAGTCAACCACATATGTCTTGTAGGATATGTTTCTGTAACAAAAGGAGCTGTTCGGCTGCACAGTTATAGGGCATACAGTGAGTGCAATGCCTACCAAAAATTTTGAGGCACTCCAATGCCCCTTGGAAATGACATGGAGGTCAGAGGGCCTTAACTAAACCGTTTTTTCCATTTATAGCAACTGGGTCTCCTGTACACTGTTGGCCTAAGCAGTGAATGGAAGGCTTTCCAAAAATTATGAGGAACTGCATTGCCCCTTGAAACAGATGTGGATTACAGCGTACTAAAAGCCTTCTACCCATTATTGGGGAGTGGGTCTCTCTTAGTTTTCGCCTTTGCATTGAAAAGCAAAAGCAGACTAAAATTAGGAGGAAATGCAATGCCCGTTGGAAGAGTCGTGGAGGTTAGAGGTAATTAAAAACAACATTTCAATGCCCCTTGGAAGAGATGTGGAGTTCAGAGTGGCTTAAGAAAACGCTTTTAATGCCCCTTTGAAGAGACGTGGAGGTCACAGTAGCTTAAGAAGACAGTATTAATGCCCCTCGGAAAAGACGTGGAGCTCCCAGTAGCTTAACAAGACAGTTTGAATGCCCCTTGGAAGAGACGTGGAGGTCACAGTAGCTTAACAAGACGGTTTTAATGCCCCTCGGACAAATGGTGGAGGTCACAGTAGCTTAACAAGACGCTTTTAATGCCCCTTCCAAGAGCCATACAGTACAGCATATTACAAACATTATTCCCATTATTGGGGAGTAGGTCTCCCATAGTATTTGCTTATGCCTTCCAAGCAAAAGCTGCCAAAAATTAGGATGGAGAAACTTGCAATGCACCTTACAAGAGCCATGCAGTACAGCATATTACAAACATTATTCCCATTATTAGGGAGTGGGTCTCCCATAGTATTTGCTTATGCCTTCCAAGCAAAAGCTGCCAAAAATTAGGACGGAGGAACTTGCAATGCCCCTTACAAGAGCCATGCAGTACAGCATATTACAAACATTATTCCCATTATTGGGGAGTGGGTCTCCCATGGTATTTTCTTATGCCTTCCAAGCAAAAGCTGCCTAAAATTAGGACGGAGGAACTTGCAATGCCCCTTACAAGTGCCATGCAGTACAGCATATTACAAACATTATTCCCATTATTGGGGAGTGGGTCTCCTATAGTCTTTGCTTATGCCTTCCAAGCAAAAGCTGCCAAAAATTAGGAGGAAATGCAGTGCCCGTTCGAAGAGTAGTGGAGGTTAGAGTTAATTAAAAACAACATTTCAATGCCCCTTGGAAGAGCTGTGGAGTTCAGAGTGGTTTAACAAGATGCTTTTAATGCCCCTTGGAAAAGTGGTGGAGGTTGCAGTAGCTTAACAAGACGCTTTTAATGCCCCATCCAAGAGCCATAGAGTACAGCATCTTAAAAATATTATTTACATTATTGGGGAGTGGGTCTCACCCAGTCTTTGCTTATGCCTTCCAAGCAAAAGCTGACAAAAATAAGGACAGAGGAACATTCAATAATGGCATCATGGACCACGGTAACCCTGGTGGTATAGTGGTGGTGGAGGCTGAGGATAAGGAGTAGAACATTAAACAGCCGAAATGAGGAAGCGTATACCCATGTGTGAGTGTGAAGCAGTGCATGTGAATACACCTCCCGAAATAACAAAGTGGATTTGACTTTATGTTGCTCTACTGTCATTTGGTGGTGATGAGAAGTCTGGCCCAATCCAGCCCTTGTTCATTTTAATAAGGGTCAGCTTGTCAGCATTGTCAGTTGACAGGCGGGTGCGCTTATCAGTTATAATTCCCCCAGCGGCACTAAAAACACGCTCCTCCAAGGCATACAGAGCAAGTTCATTCCAAGTGTCCAGCTTGGATACCCAATAATTAAAAGGCACAGAGGAAACACGGAGGCCGCTGGTACGGTCGGCAAGGTACTCCCTCACCATCTTTTGAAACTTTCCACTCCTTCTGAGAGTACCCCGCGCCTCAGGGCCTGTAAGCTGGGCGGGTCTCATAAAACTGTCCCAGAACGTTGACAGTGTTCTCCTGCCTCTGCTGGATTGGAGTTGCCTCTCTCTCGCTTGTACGACTTGATTGGTCAACAAACTGTGACCTCTGCCGCTAGCGTGTTCAGATGGGAATTTTTTTAACAGTTCTGCAACAAGGGCCTTCTAGTACTGCCCCATTTTTGCAGACCTCTCCACCTCAGGAATAAGAGAGTGAAAGTTCTCCTTGTAGCGGGGGTCTAAAAGTATGTTAAGCTGCCTTAACAGTGACCCTCGCATTGTCAAAATGTTGGGTGACAGTCATTACTGGTTGGTGACAAAGTCAGCCATGCGTGCCAGACTGGTAACGGGCAAGACTTCCGTGTCCTTACCAAGATGACGACTGACCTTGTTCTCCTCCTCCTCCTCCTCCTCCCCCCTGTGCTCAGGCCACCCACCCTAAAACAACGGTATGACAGTTGTACAGGTACTACCGTCTACAGCGCATGATACAAGCTCCTGTTCTTCTTCCTCCTCCTCCTCTCCCTCATTGTCCCACAATGCACGTTGAGATGAGATGAGGCTGGGCTGTGTGTAATCGACCGCTACGGCTTCTTCATCCATCTCATCATACTCTGGCTGCAATGCCTCCTCTTTAATTATCTGCAGAGAGCGTTGCAAAAGACAGACAAGTGGAATGCTGACGCTAATGATGGCGTCATCGCCACTCACCATCTTGGTGGACTCCTCAAAGTTTGTCAAGATGGTACATATGTCAGACATCCAGGTCCACTCCTGACGTCTTATGTGTGGAGTCTGACCTGAATATCGACAGCCTTGTTGCAGCTGGTACTCCACAACTGCTCTCCTCTGCTCACAAATCCTTTGCAACATGTGGAGGGTAGAGTTCCAACGTGTGGGGACATCACACACCAGTCGGTGTGACGGAAGCTGAAAACGCTGCTGCAACACAGCAAGAGCGGCGGAAGCTGGAGCCGACTTGCGAAAATGAGCTGACAGACGGCGTACTTTGATGAGCAGATCTGGCAACTCGGGGTACGATTTAAGAACCGCTGAACCACGAGTTTAATCTCATGAGCCAGGCATGGTACGTGTGTGATCTCGCCTCACCTCAGAGCCGCCACCAGGTTACCGCCATTGCCTCTATGTAGGTTCAGCGGTCTCAGCCACAGATCTGCCTACTCTTTCACAGCTGTCCACAACTCACAAGCAGTGTGAGGTTTCTCACCTAAGCTTATGAGTTTCAGCACAGCCTGTTGCCGCTTGGCGGAGGCAGTACTGCAGTGCTTCCAGCTTGAAACTGATGTGTTGATCTCTGAGATGGAGGCTGAACATGAGGAGGAGGATGATGCACAGGAGCTGTACACTGTGGGGGCAACTCTGACTGACATAGGGCCCACAATCCTCGGTGTGGGGAGGATGTGTTCCGTCCCAAGGTCCGACTGGGTCCCGGCTTCCACTATGTTTACCCAGTGTGCCGTCAGGATGATGTACCGTCCCTGGCCACAAGCACTTGTCCACGTGTCCGTTGTCAGGTGGACTCTCCCAGTAACTGCGTTGTTGAGGGCACGGCAGATGTTTTGGGACACGTGCTTGTGTAGTGCGGGGATGGCACACCGGGCAAAATAGTGTCGGCTGGGGACCGAGTACCGAGGGACGGCCACCGCCATAAGGTTGCGGAAGGATTCCGTCTCCACCAGCCTAAAAGGCAGCATTTCCAACGCAAACAGTCGTGAAATGTGCGAATTTAGGACTGTGGCCTGTGGGGCGTTAGCTGCGAATTTTCGCTTTCGTTCAAAGGTCTGGGATATGGACAATTGAATTTTGCGCTGGGACGTGCACGTGGACGTTGATACTGTTTCTTGAGAAACTGCCATAACAAGTGAAGACTGAGAGGAGGGGGCATCTTTGCATGCAGTATGGACAGGGGCTTGCCGTGCACACACAACAGGGGGTTCTATTGCACACACAACAGCGGAAGAAGCAGTGGTGACACCCGCTGACACTGGTCGTGGACCCTGGGGTTTGCCCCACAAGGTCGGGTGCTTTGCTGCCATGTGCCTGATCATGCTGGTGGTGGTCAGGCTGGTAGTTTTGTCACCCCTACTGATGCTGGCATGGCAGGTGGTACAAATGGCCTTTTTGGGGTTATCAGCAGAGTCTTTAAAAAAATTCCAGACTCTGGAAGATCTACAGGTTGTACTGGCAACGTGCCTCGTGTTGGTGTTACATGGAACTGTTGCCCGCTTTCTGTGTGCGGCCACCACACGGCTTCTTCCTACCTGTTGGGGTACTCTGCCTCCCTCACCCTGTGTGCTGCTGGCCTCGCTCTGCATGTCCTCCTGCCACGTTGGGTCAGTTACTAGATCATCCACCACCTCCTCCTCTTCCACTTGCGCACCACGATCCTCCTCCACACTTCCTGGCAATTGTGTCTCGTCATCGTCCACCTCTTGTGACAAATTGCCAGGGTTGACTTCCTGTGGCCGTGGCTGTTCAAATATTTGGGCATCGCTACATGGGATCTCCTATTCCACCACTTCAAGCGGAGCAGGCGAGGGGCACAATTCTGGAAATGGACCAGTGAACAGCTCTTCAGAGTGTCCAAGTGTGGGATCAGTTGCTGTCTGACGACACTCGGCATGGTGGGAGGAAGGAGCATCAGGGTGAGGAGGAGTATGCGGTCGAGACTCACGGCTACTAAGTTTTGACCATGTTGAAGACAGACCGGAGGTGGTGGTGCCCATGTAACTGAAAGTATTATCTGCTATCCAATTAATAACCTGTTCACACTGATCAGTTCGCAATACTGGTGTTGTTCTGTTCTTGCCGAGTTATTCAATCAAGAAGTGGGAGCGAGAAGATGTGGCTGTTGGTTGTGGCATATTTCCACCTTGGCCACGGCCCCGTCCTCTGCACGCACCATCACCAGAACGTCCAGTTCTATGTCCCTTGCCAACCGCCTTGCCCATTGTAAAGGAAGTAAAATAGCTTACACTTGCACTATCAATGGAAAAAGGGTAATAAAAAGTAGATTAGAACAGTGGAAGAGGAAAACCACAGTTATATTTCTCTGGCCTACACCCGACTCTTTTAAACAATGCGAACAATAAGGGAGAAACTATTACTGTTTTTCTTTTCGGAAAAAATACCAAAAGCTGAATAAAAGAGATTTTTTACCATGGAATGGCAAAACCACAGTTATTGTTTACTGGGGTATAGCAGAAAATTTTAAATAGATATATTTGCGGCTGAACAGTGAGCGACACACTCAAACTGTTTTCTTTAGGTAAAAATGTCCCAAAAGTGAATAATACAGAGATTTGACCCATGGAACTGCAAAACCACACTTGTATTTCTCGGGCCTACGCCAGACTATTTTCAACAGATATATTTGTGTCTGAACAATCAGGAGACACTACTAATGTTTTTCTTTACGGCAAAAAATGGCAAAAGCAGGATAATACAGAGATTTGATCAGTGGAACTACAAAACCACACTTGTATTTCTCAGGCCTACACCAGGCTATTTTCAACAGATATATTTGTGTCTGAACAATCAGGAGACACTACTGTTTTTCTTTACAGCAAAAAATGCAAAAAAGCAGGATAATACAGAGATTTGACCCGTGGAACTGCAAAACCACACTTGTATTTCTCAGGCCTACACCAGACTATTTTCAACAGATATATTTGTGTCTGAACAATCAGGAGACACTATTATTTTTTTTTTACGGCAAAAAATGCCAAAAGCAGGATAATAGAGATTTTTTACAGTGGAACAGCAAAACCACAGTTATAATTTACTGGTGTATACCAGACAATTTTCAACAGATATATTTGTGTCTGAACAATCAGGAGACACTACTACTGTTTTTCTTTACGACAAAAAATGCCAAAAGCAGGATAATAAAGATTTTTTACCATGGAACAGCAAAACCACAGTTATTATTTACTGGTGTATACCAGACTATTTTCAACAGATATATTTGTGTCTGAACAATCAGGAGACACTACTGTTTTTCTTTACAGCAAAAAATGCAAAAAAGCAGGATAATACAGAGATTTGAACCGTGGAACTGCAAAACCACACTTGTATTTCTCGGGCCTACACCAGACTATTTTCAACAGATATATTTGTGTCTGAACAATCAGGAGACACTATTATTTTTTTTTTACGGCAAAAAATGCCAAAAGCAGGATAATAGAAATTTTTTACCGTGGAATGGCAAAACCACAGTTATAATTTACTGGTGTATACCAGACTTTTTGAAATATATATATTTACGGCTGAACAGTGAGCGACACACTCAAATTGTTTTTTTTAGATACAAATGGCCCAAAACTGGATAATACAGAGGTTTGAACCATGTAACTGCAAAACCACACTTCTATTTCTCTAGCCTACACCAGACTATTTTCAACAGATATATTTGTGTCTGAAAAATCAGAGACACACTTTTTTTTTTTTTTTGAGGGGGGGGGACACCAAAAGGTTAATAAGACGGGTATCTGTACAGTGTGAAGGAAGAAAAAAAAAAGAGGATTTAGATGAAAAAAAAAAGGATTTTTCCTGGTCCCCGAGACCTGGAGCTAAGTCCAGCAATTTCAGCAACAGGAGCACACAGGACTGTAATGCAGCGTTTGCTGGTATAACCACTGCATCTCCTATACAGCCTGCCTGCCTGATATCTGGGATGAATATTAGTCCTGAGAAGGACTGTTTGTTTGATCTGGCAGCCTTTACAGACCCTACACTAACGATTTTGCAGGATATATCTCCCTAAATCAGCAGCACTGTCCCTAAACTGTCTGATCCGGAGCGACTGTGTCCAAGATGGCGGCGCCCGGTTTTAAATGCTCGAGGTGACACTGTGTGGCCAGCCAATCACTGTAATGCCCACAAACAACATGGCTGCGGCAATACAGTGACTGGCTGGCAATCCCTGCATGTTCATTGGCTCTGTAAAGAGCGCCAAACATGCAGGGCGGAGACCCGAGTAACCCGGAAATGCTCGGTGCTCGCCGAACATCCCGAGTAGCGTGATGCTTGGGCGAGTACTGAGCAGTGTCGAGCATGCTAGCTCAACTCTAGTGCCGTCCTGCACGCGCCGTACCCCCTGGGATCCTTTCTGTAGAACGGAGCCTACTCCCTGCTCCCCTCTGGGGCCTTCCGACCTTGCCCTAACTGGAGCAGATCTCCTAATGAGACTCTGCTCCCGGACTGTTCCTCCGAACAGTCCCGAGCTGTTCTTCTGAACAGCTCCCTAGAACTGATCACTTAACTAATCTGCCACCCTAAGATGGCTTCCCCATTTATACTCCTACTAAATTTCCTCCTCTAACTACTTCCTCCACCCACACCCACTACTGGTTCCCCCCTACCTTTGGGTTCCCCCCCACTCCAGCCAGGGTCAGGGACCAGCAGAAGCATACATTGCGTCTTGCCCCTCCAGCCGGCCTGGAGTAGTGTAGTGTTGGATGCAGGTGTGTTGGGGTTCCGTGCAGCACTCACATCTTACCTGAGAGAAGGGAGACACCACACCTCTGGGTGGGGTGCAGTACCTCTGTGGCGACTGAACCCTCAGGGGCGCCACATTCCCCCCCGGCAAAACACACCACGTCCTCGGGCTGGAACAGAGCAAAGCAGAGATATATGACATGCAAAATTTCATTGTCCCAGGGCAGTGTTCAATAGCTCCTCCCCCATTCCTTACAATGCAAGCGCAAGTATGCAGAATGACACCCACCCACCCACCCCCAGGCTGTAATACCATGCTGCTTGCTTGCACTTGAAATTGGGCCTTTTAGGCATGTGGAGGCGGAATCTGGCCACCACGTCATGGCTGCGTTGTCGGCCTGGTATCCATACTCGGTCCCGAGCTGCCCCGCGGCCAGGTTCCCACACGCGGTCCTCAGCCGCCTGGAGGCGGCCGGGTGTCCATAAAAGGTCCCCTGCCGCCCCTATTTGTCCAGGTGCGCCTTATACACTGTGCCCTCTCCAGTGCATTTAGTGGGAAGGACAGCCTAACCACAAACACGTGGAGAAGTGAATGTGGCCAGGGATGGTCCATCTCACTGACGCCTTCACACTGGGTTAATATTGTGGAAGCCAGGACACAGTTGGACACTGGGATGCAACACGTCCTCCAGACATAGAGGATTGCAGGTCCTGGGTCAATCAGGCTTCAACACAAAGTTCAGAAGGTAGACAACAGCAGTGGTCGGCCTCCTACACAATGAGTAAATTATTCAAGATCATGAGGCCATCCATCTCCTTATCTTTCTGTTCCTTGGAATGCAAGCGCATGTATGTAGTAGCGGCTAGGCCTGAGGTGGTCAGCGTTTTGGCGCATATCCTACCTCCTCCGAGGATTGCTGGATGTTTTCCTGCTACTATCCCAGTTCTATGACTCCCGTTAAAACAAAGATTCAGGTGATGAATGATGGATGAGTTGGTGGCAAAGGAGAAAGAGCCAGAGGAACAGGAACCATTCACATCAATATCAGGCCTGTCAACTACACATGTCTTGTAGGATATGTTTCCATACCAAAAGGAGCGGTTTGGCTACATAGTTATAGGGCATACAGTGAGTGCAATGCCTACCAAAAATTTTGAGGCACTCCAATGCCCCTTGGAAGTGACATGGAGGTCAGACGGCCTTAACTAAACCATTTTTTTCCATTTATAGCAACTGGGTCTCCTGTACACTGTTGGCCTAAGCAGTGAATGGAAGGCTTTTCAAAAATTATGAGGAACTGCAATGCCCCTTGAAACAGACGTGGATTTCAGCGTACTAAATACCTTCTACCCATTATTTGGGAGTGGGTCTCCCTTAGTTTTCACCTATGCATTGAAAAGCAAAAGCTGACTAAAATTAGGAGGAAATGCAATGCCCGTCGTGGAGGTTAAAGGTAATTAAAAACAACATTTCAATGCCCCTTAGAACAGCTGTGGAGTTCAGAGTGGTTTAACAAGACGGTTTTAATGCCCCTTTGAAGAGATGTGGAGGTCACAGTAGCTTAACAAGACGATTTTAATGCCCCTTGGAAGAGTTGTGGAGTTCAGAGTGGTTTAACAAGACGGTTTTAATGCCTCTTGGAAGAGTGGTGGAGGTTGCAGTGGAATAAAAAGACAATATCAATGCCCCTTGGAAGAGATGTGGAGGTCACTGTAGCTTTTCATACATGAAGAAAGCGAGGTGGCACAACTATGTAATAAAATCTTCTTTTATCCCATTTCCATTAAAAAAGCAGGGAAGCGGCACCTTTTGAGGACGACGGCCGTTTTACGCGTCTATCACGCTTCCACGGGTCCAGGCATATGGTCATGGGGGTGTGCAGGGGTTAAAATACTCCCGACCCCACCCCCTGGACCAAACAGCCATACAAAATGTTACAACAAAAAATACAAAATTAAAAACAATTGTTTTAAAAAAATTTTTTTTACTAAATATTCATGGAAGCATCATAAAAATTGGACTCCTTTGTCAAGTATTTGAATGATGACTGACAAGAACATGTCGTTCACCTCAGTGTTTGGAAAAACGGAATTTAATTTTTTGGATGTAAAACTTAAAATTGTGGATGGCAATCTATCCACAGAATCTTTTTCAAAACCCACATCCTGTAATGCACTGTTTCACTATCAGAGTGCGCATCCTTTACACACGAAGCAATCTCTACCCTACAGTCAATTTTTACGCTTGAGAAAAATTTATAACAATACTGCCTCCTTGGTAAAAGAAGCACGAAATCTGAAAATGAAGTTCACACAAAAAGGATATCCAGACGATATCATAGATAATGCCTATCAAAGGGTATGCCAATTTCCTCAGACCCCGTTATTAAATTCCAAAAAAAATGAGGACAATACAGATAAGATTAAGAGATTCATTTTCAATTTTAAGTTTGGTCCTATGGATAAAAAAATTAGATCAGCAATTCTGAAAAACTGGCATCTTGTCACTGCAGACAGGGATTTCAAGGTGGGAGTGGGAAACCCATTGATCACTTACCGCCGGGGACCAAGTTTGAAAGACAAGCTTGTAAAGAATTGCATAGAGGGTAACTCGGCAAGGAATTGGTTAAATAAATCAGTAACCATGGGCAATCACAAATGTGGTACCTGTAATTTTTGCAGTTTTCATGAGAATGCCTGGCAAATAGAACTTGGAGGGGTACACCATGTGATCAGGGATCTGATTACATGTAGAACCAAATTCACGGTTTATGCTATTTTTTGCCCGTGTAGAAGGTTCTATATAGGCAAATCAATTAGAGCCCTGTTCACACGGTTCCTGGAGCATTTCAATTCAATCCTTTCAGGAAAGGGCTCTGAAAGGTTAATAGAGCATATTCGCACTGAGCATAGGGGTAATCCTGAAGTCATGTGACGCGCCCCCTGGGACATATTCCTTTTTGAGGGGAATACCCGGCACCGGATCAGATGGGGGGTTGTAGTCTCCGAGCGGCTGTGACCCGGTCCCGTGCCCAGGGCGTCAAGCTCAGGGTTATGTGGCAGTCTTTACTGATGTTATTAAAGTTCGTTGTGTCGACTACGCCACCCGTTGTGATGCGGTCACTGTGGCCGCCGCTGCAGCAGGGTCCGCTGAGGCTGATGGTGGATGCGCAGCTTGGTGGGATAACCCCCAACGGGAGGGGTATAGCCTCAGAGGGGACAGGCGCAGAGGATGGGGGTTGTGGTGGTGCGGTGCAGCCGGTAATGATGACAGACTCGGGTTGTGCAGTTAAGGGTCTTTACTTACTGCAGATGTTCCTGGTCACTCTAGCTCCAAGTGACCTCCCGAGCCGTGCTGCGTCCACCAGGTCCTGGATCCGGCCAACCCCCAAACAAGTCCGGAGCGTGGCCCTGAGCTCTCCCTCTGTCCTTTCTTCAGCCGTCCCCACCAGTGATTCACCTAAGTCCAGCTCCCTCGGGCCTTCTGTTGGGCAACCTTTGGCCTAAGGTTCCCTGACCCTTCCTGTGGTGTGCCTTCAGGGTGAATGTAGTGGGTGACCGTGACAGACACTGCCCACGGTCTCCGGTCTCTGGCTGGGGAATGTCTTTGCCCCCACCAGCTTGGGTTCCGGTACCCTTCTGCTGACTCCTCACCCGGTGTTCTTATTTGGGTTCTTGGGTCCCTTCTTTGTCCCCCTCTGGGTCTTTCTTCACTCCACTCTCTCTCTCTCCAGGGCTGCTGTTTCCTGCTCTCTGCATCTGACTTGTCCTCTGCAGCTGACTGACCCTGATTCTAAGTTGGTGCCCTCCTTATATATCCCTCTATGTGTGAGCTCAGGTGACCAGCACCCAATGAGCTCCTACCACTACCCAGACTGCTCCCCCTATCTGCCCCTACACTACATGGGATGTTCCTCCCCCCTCCCACTCCAGCCAGGAACAGGCTCGGTCGCACCTGCACATTTCTAAGTGGGAGTGCCGTCGGCCTGCTCCTCTGGAATGGGATGTATGTAGTGCATGCAGTCTATCTGAGCTCAGTTCCACACTCCTTCCTCACCCGGGAGTGGAATATCACACCTCTGGGTTGAGGTGCAATACCCCTGTAGCAGCCGAATCCTCAGGGTGCTACATTCCCCCCTGGTAAATCACAGCACGTCCTCGGGCTGCAAAGACAAAAACACCAAAACATACAAATTTTTATAAACATATAAAACATATAAAATATTATATATATAACTTTTTCATATAGACATCATTATAACATTCTCGTCGTCTCTTTCTTTCTTCCTCCTCTGGTCACCGTGCAACTCGTGACCAGGTAAAGTGCGACAGTCTTTTGATAAGCAGTTTCTCATAAAACCAGTAGGGGGCGCCTTAGGAAGCGCAACTATGTACAGGGAAGTTTTGGCCGTTCTCAGTCCCCGGCCAAGTAAAGGGAATGGGATGGCTGCTCACAGTCCTCAGCCTGGTTTGGGTAGGGGACACACGGGTTAAACTGTTCACTGGTCCCAACGGGGACTAAACTTTAAAGCAGCCACGGTTACTTGTGTACCCCGACGGGTAACTATTTACATCTCCTTTGTACTATTTCAGTCATAGTACCTTCTAGCCTTGAACCCGTCCGGGTCTTCTGGCTCCTCCTCCCTACACCGCAACTCCTCCTCTGTCAGGCGATGCACGTGGAGGGCGTAAGGTCCCTTGGCACACTTGTGCCGGGTGAACGTTACCTCGTCACCGACGTAGAGGTCACGGCCTTTGTGACCCTCTGGCAGGTGAGACTCGACATCCCGTCGGGTAACGAAGACGTCACCCATGGTGTTCCGGTCCTTTATGAAGCCCCACCCATGCTGCGCATTAAACTTTATTACCGTCCCGATGGTACGGGGACGATCTGCTGCATAGGGGTCCCTTCTGGTCCGACTCTTTTGCTCCGCGCTGCGGGTCCGGGCCCATTGCTCTCTGACCCGCCTCTCCTCCCGCTCTCTCTTGAACTCTGCCAGCTGTTGACGGCAACACTCGGTACGCTCTGCTGCAGCTGCCCGAGTCTCTCCGGTGAACCCCATCAAATCTTCTCCCGTGGGGTCCCACACGAATTGGGCTTCTTCTAGTGGAGGCGAGACCCGAGTCACGGGCTTTGGAGCCGGGATCAGGGGCTCACACAGGGGACCTAACTTCTTTTGTCGCTCCAGTTCCAAGAATTCTTCGGGCCAGATGAAGGGCCGCCCGTCCGGCCACGCTAGCTGGCTGAAGGGGTCCTCTCCCAGACTTGGCACCCTTGATGTTACGGGTGCGGGCGCGATGGTGGGGGCGCCCAGGTTACCCAGGCCTTGCGGCCAGGCCGGGGGCATCTGGAAGGTAAATGGAACTGTTAACACGGCGGCGCCCTGGGCCACCTGACCTTGCGACCAGGCCGGAGGCTCCGCGGAGGTAGATGGCTCTGCTGGGGATGCGGCGCCCGGAAACGCTAGGCCTTGCGACCAGGCCGGAGGCTTCCCTTCCTTCGCCACGCTCTGGGTCACGACGCGTGACGTCACTGGGGTCGCGACGGCGGCTTCCGGTCGGGGCCTAGTCGGTGGCGGTGTCATGGCGGTCTCGGGTACGGCAGGGGGACTTTCGGGCTCTGCGACGGGGAGCTGGGGCAGGTGGGTGGTCTTCCGGTATGGGGTATAGGCGTCCCCCTTACCTGCTGCCATACGTCTCGCTCCCTCTTCTGCGCCGTCTCCGGCCTTGGGTCCTCCCGCGTCATCCGCAGAGGTAGTCGGTGTCTTCTTCCAAGGGAGCGGGTTCCGTGGACGGATTCCAGCTTGCTGGGCCATCTCCCGGCCCCACTCCGCCAGGATCTCCCTCTGCACTCGGGCCATCCTTCCCGCGAGGCCCTCCAGGGCACTCCGCGCGCACTCCCGATCTCGGGGAAGCTGCGCCAGGATCTCCGCTAAGCCTAGCGGGGTTGTTGACTCCAGCAGGCTCCTGACCATCGGGTCGGTGCTGCTCTGCTCTGCTTCCGGCAGGCTCCTGGCCAGCGGGCCGGTGCTGCTCTGCTCTCCTCCTTCTTCCTTCTGCAGGCTCCTGGCCAGCGGGCCGGTGCTGCTCTGCTGCCGCTCCATTCCCGGGTCTACTCTTCCTCTTCTCGACTCCGGGTGCTCTCGCTCTGGACACCTTGCCTCCGGGTGCGCTCGTTCTAGACTGCTCCAAGCGACACCCATCTTTTCTCTTTTCTTTCGTCTCCTCCCCCTCCGAGGGCGGTCCCGGGGCAACTCGGTGACTGTCAGCTCCAGGGGTAGTTCTTTCACGCTGACAGACACCTCCAGCATCACAGTCTCTGTTGGTGGGGGCGGTTTCCACTTTTGGCGCCATTTTCTGTCCTGGCCCACGATGGGAGGTGGCCTCTCGCCCTCCTTTGGCACGCCCATAATGGCGTCCGCTGCTCTTCCAAGGCGGGAAATCTGCGGTTTTGGCGGGAAGCGTCGCCCAGTGGCGGGAAACTCTGCAGATGGCGGGAACAAGCTGGAAATGGCGGACAATCGGCGGGAAACGACTGGTGATGGAGTCCGATGGCGTGGACCCTCCGGAACCGGCGGGAGACTTCTTTCTGAGGTAAACTTGCACTTTTCTTCAGGCACGCAGTACCCGGGTGTTGCGGGCACGTGATCCTGCCGACTACGCCAAAGTTGACGCGCCCCCTGGGACATATTCCTTTTTGAGGGGAATACCCGGCACCGGATCAGATGGGGGGTTGTAGTCTCCGAGCGGCTGTGACCCGGTCCCGTGCCCAGGGCGTCAAGCTCAGGGTTATGTGGCAGTCTTTACTGATGTTATTAAAGTTCGTTGTGTCGACTACGCCACCCGTTGTGATGCGGTCACTGTGGCCGCCGCTGCAGCAGGGTCCGCTGAGGCTGATGGTGGATGCGCAGCTTGGTGGGATAACCCCCAACGGGAGGGGTATACCCTCAGAGGGGACAGGCGCAGAGGATGGGGGTTGTGGTGGTGCGGTGCAGCCGGTAATGATGACAGACTCGGGTTGTGCAGTTAAGGGTCTTTACTTACTGCAGATGTTCCTGGTCACTCTAGCTCCAAGTGACCTCCCGAGCCGTGCTGCGTCCACCAGGTCCTGGATCCGGCCAACCCCCAAACAAGTCCGGAGCGTGGCCCTGAGCTCTCCCTCTGTCCTTTCTTCAGCCGTCCCCACCAGTGATTCACCTAAGTCCAGCTCCCTCGGGCCTTCTGTTGGGCAACCTTTGGCCTAAGGTTCCCTGACCCTTCCTGTGGTGTGCCTTCAGGGTGAATGTAGTGGGTGACCGTGACAGACACTGCCCACGGTCTCCGGTCTCTGGCTGGGGAATGTCTTTGCCCCCACCAGCTTGGGTTCCGGTACCCTTCTGCTGACTCCTCACCCGGTGTTCTTATTTGGGTTCTTGGGTCCCTTCTTTGTCCCCCTCTGGGTCTTTCTTCACTCCACTCTCTCTCTCTCCAGGGCTGCTGTTTCCTGCTCTCTGCATCTGACTTGTCCTCTGCAGCTGACTGACCCTGATTCTAAGTTGGTGCCCTCCTTATATATCCCTCTATGTGTGAGCTCAGGTGACCAGCACCCAATGAGCTCCTACCACTACCCAGACTGCTCCCCCTATCTGCCCCTACACTACATGGGATGTTCCTCCCCCCTCCCACTCCAGCCAGGAACAGGCTCGGTCGCACCTGCACATTTCTAAGTGGGAGTGCCGTCGGCCTGCTCCTCTGGAATGGGATGTATGTAGTGCATGCAGTCTATCTGAGCTCAGTTCCACACTCCTTCCTCACCCGGGAGTGGAATATCACACCTCTGGGTTGAGGTGCAATACCCCTGTAGCAGCCGAATCCTCAGGGTGCTACACATGCGCTTCATAGGATTAGAAAAAGTTGAATTGCCACGCAAGGGAGGAAACCACAATAGGATCCTCTTACAGAGGGAGGCGAAATTGATCCTCCGAACTAATGCCCAGGGACCCCTTGGCATAAACGACAAGCTAGACATGGCAGTATTTTTATGATGGTTCCATGAATATTTTGTAAAAAATTTTTTTTAAAACAATTGTTTTTAATTTTGTAGTTTTGTTGTAACATTTTGTATGGCTGTTTGGTCCAGGGGGTGGGGTCGGGAGTATTTTAACCCCTGCACACCCCCATGACCATATGCCTGGACCCGTGGAAGCGTGATAAACACGCGAAACGGCCGTCGTCCGCAAAAGGTGCCGCTTCCCTGCATTTTTAATGGAAATGGAATAAAAGAAGATTTTGTTACATTGGTGTGCCACCTCGCTTTCTTCATGTATGAAATGTGACTTACTTTGTTTCTGGAGGGAGTTGCACCTGATGGTAAGATTGATTGCTCCAGCTGATGAGGTCGAGCTTCTGGAGTCTCTGCACAAGGACTGAGTTGCTGCAGTGCTGGTTGCCTGTGCATTTGTATTTGATCACAGTAGCTTAACAAGACGGTCTTAATGCCCCTCGGAAGAGTGGTGGAGGTTGCAGTGGAATAAAAGACAATATCAATGCCCCTTGGAAGAGACGTGGAGGTCACAGTATCTTAACAAGACGGTTGTAATGCCCCTTGGAAGAGCTGTGGAGTTCAGAGTGGTTTAACAAGATGGTAATCATGCCCCTTGGAAGAGACGTGGAGGTCACAGTAGATTAACAAGACGGTTTTAATGCCCCTTGGAAGAGCTGTGGAGTTCAGAGTGGTTTAACAAGACGGTTTTAATGCCCCTTGGAAGAGACGTGGAGGTCACAGTCGCTTAACAAGATAGTTTTAAAGCCCCTTGAATGAGTGGTGGAGGTCGCAGTGGAATAAAATGACAATATCAATGCCCCTTGGAAGAGTGGCGGAGGACACAGTAGCTTAAGAAGACGGTTTTAATGCCCCTTGGAAGAGCTGTGGAGTTCAGAGTGGTTTAACAAGACAGTTTTAATGCCCCTTGGAAAAGACGTGGAGGTCACAGTAGCTTAACAAGATGGTTTTAATGCCCCTTGGAAGAGATGTGGAGGTCACAGTAGCTTAACAAGACGGTTTTAATGCCCCTTGGAAGAGTTGTGGAGTTCAGAGTGGTTTAACAAGACGGTTTTAATGCCCCTTGGAAGAGACGTGGAGGTCACAGTAGCTTAAAAAGACAGTTTTAATGCCCCTCGGTAGAGACGTTGAGGTCACAGTAGCTTAACAAGACAGTTTTCATGCCCCTTGGAAGAGCTGTGGATATCAGAGTGGTTTAACTAGACAGTTTTAATGCCCCTTGGAAGAGCTGTGGAGTTCAGAGTGGTTTGACAAGTCGGTTTTCATGCCCCTTGGAAGAGCTGTGGATATCAGAGTGGTTTAACTAGACAGTTTTAATGCCCCTTGGAAGAGCTGTGGAGTTCAGAGTGGTTTGACAAGTCGGTTTTCATGCCCCTTGGAAGAGCTGTGGAGCTCAGAGTGGTTTAACAAGACGGTTTTAATGCCCCTTGGTAGAGTGGTGGAGGTCGCAGTGGAATAAAAAGACAATATCAATGCCCCTTGGAAGAGTGGTGGAGGTCACAGTAGCTTAACAAGACGGTTTTAATGCCCCTTTGAAAATTGGTGGAGGTCGCAGTGGAATAAAAAGACAATATCAATTCCCCTTGGAAGAGACGTGGAGGTCACAGTAGCTTAACAAGAAGGTTTTGATGCCCCTTGGAAGAACTGTGGAGTTCAGAGTCGTTTAACAAGACTGTTTTCATGCCCCTTGGAAGAGACGTGGAGGTCACAGTAGCTTAACAAGACAGTTTTAATGCCTCTTGGAAGAGTGGTGGAGGTCGCAGTGGAAAAAAAAGACAATATCAATGCGCCTTGGAAGAGACGTGGAGGTCACAGTAGCTTAACAAGACTGCTTTAATGCCCCTTGGAAGAGACATGGAGGTCACAGTAGCTTAACATGATGGTTTTAATGCCCCTTGGAAGAGCTGTGGAGTTCAGAGTGGTTTAACAAGATGGTTCTAATGCCCCTTGGAAGAGACGTGGAGGTCACAGTAGCCTAACAAGACAGTTTTAATGCCCCTTGGAAGAGTGGTGGAGGTCGTAGTGGAATAAAAAGACAATATCAATGCCCCTTGGAAGAGTGGTGGAGGTCACAGTAGATTAACAAGACGGTTTTAATGCCCCTTGGAAGAGACGTGGATGTCACAGTAGCTTAACAAGATGGTTTTAGTGCCCCTTGGAAGAACTGTGGAGTTCAGAGTGGTTTAACAAGACGAATTTCATACCCCTTGGAAGAGACGTGGAGTTCAGAGTGGTTTAACTAGACGGTTTTAATGCCCCTTGGAAGAGCTGTGGAGTTCAGAGAGGTTTAACAAGACGGTTTTACTGCCCCTTGGAAGAGATGTGGAGGTCACAGTAGCTTAACAAGACTGTTTTAATGCCCCTTGGAAGAGCTGTGGAGTTCAAAGTGGTTTAACAAGATGGTTTTCATGCCCCTTACAAAAGCCATGCAGTACAGCATATTAAAAACATTATTCCCATTATTGGGAGTGGGTTTCCCATAGTCTTTGCCTATGCCTTCCAAGCAAAAGCTGCAAAAAATTAGGACGGGGGAACTTGCAATGCTGGCAAACAAGAGCCATGCAGTACAGCATATTCAAAACATTATTCCCATTATTGGGGAGTGGGTTTCTTATAGTCTTTGCCTATGCCTTCCAAGCAAAAGCTGCCAAAAATTAGGATGGAGGAACTTGCAATGCTGGCAAACAAGAGCCATGCCGTACAGCATATTAAAAACATTATTCCCATTATTGGGAGTGGGTTTCCCATAGTCTTTGCATATGCCTTCCAAGCAAAAGCTGCCAAAAAGTAGGACGGAGGAACTTACAATGCTGGCAACACGGACCACGGTCACCCTGGTGGTATAGTGGTGGTGGAGGCTGAGGATAAGGAGAAGAGCAAAATACAGCCGAAATGAGGAAGCGTATACCCATGTGTGGGTGTGAAGCGATGCATGGGAATACAACTTCCAAAATAACAAATTGGATTTGACTTTATGTTACTCTGCTGTCATTTGGTGGTGATGAGAAGTCTGGCCCAATCCAGCCCTGGTTCATTTTGATAAGGGTCATCTTGTCAGCATTGTCAGTTGACAGGCGAGTGCGCTTATCTGTTTTTATTCCCCCAGCGGCACTAAAAACACGCTCCGATAACACGCTAGTGACAGGGCAGACCAGGACCTCCAAGGCATACAGAGCGAGTTCATTCCAAGTGTCCAGCTTGGATACCCAATAATTAAAAGGGACAGAGGAATCATGGAGGACGCTGCTACGGTTGGCAAGGCACTCCCTCACCATCTTTTGAAACTTTCTACTCCTTGTGAGAGTACCCCGCGCCTCAGGGCCTGTAAGCTGGGCGGATCTCACTAAACTGTCCCAGAACGTTGACAGTGTTCCCCTGCCTCTGCTGGATTTGAGTTGCGTCTCTCTCGCCTGTACGCCTTGGTTGGGCAATGAACTGTGACCTCTGCCGCTAGAGTGTTCAGATGGGAATTTTTTTAACAGATCTGCAGCAAGTGCCTTCTTGTACTGCCCCATTTTTGTAGACCTATCCACCTCAGGAATAAGAGAGTGAAAGTTCTCCTTGTAGCGGGGGTCTAAAAGTGTCACCAACCAGTAATGACTGTCACCCAACATTTTGAAAACGCAAGGGTCACGGTTAAGGCAGCTTAGCAAAGTCAGCCATGTGTGCCAGACTGGTAACGGGCAAGACTTCCGTGTCCTCACCAAGATGATGACTGACCATGTTCTCCTCCTCCTCCTCACCCCTATCCTCAGGCCACCCTCGCTGAACCGATGGTATGACAGTTGTACAGGTACTACAGTCAACAGCGCATGATACCAGCTCCTGTTCTTCCTCCTCCTCCTCTCCCTCATTGTCCCCCAATGCACGTTGGGATGAGATGAGGCTGGGCTGTGTGTAATCGCCCGTTACGGCTTCTTGATCCATCATACTCTGGCTGCAATGCCTCCTCTTTAATTTTCTACAGAGAGCGTTGCAAAAGACAGACAAGTGGGATGCTGATGCTAATGATGGCGTCATCGCCACTCACCATCTTGGTGGACTCCTCAAAGTTTGTCAGGATGGTACATATGTCAGATATCTAGGTCCACTCCTGAGGTCTTATGTGTGGAGTCTGACCTGAATATCGACGGCCTTGTTGCAGCTGGTACTCCACAACTGCTCTCTTCTGCTCACAACTCCTTTGCAACATGTGGAGGGTAGAGTTCCAACGTTTGGGGACATCACACACCAGTCAGTGTGCCGGAACCCGCAAACGCTGCTGCAACACAGCAAGGGCGGCAGAAGTTGTAGCCGACTTGCGAAAATGAGCTGACAGGCGGCGTACTTTGACGAGCAGATCTGGCAACTCGGGGTCCGATTTAAGAAATCGCTGAACGACGAGGTTAAGCACATGAGCCAGGCATGGTACATGTGTGATCTCGCCTCGCCTTAGAGCCGCTTCCAGGTTACGGCCATTGTCACACACGACCATGCCAGGATGTAGGTTCAGCGGTCTCAGCCACAGATCTGCCTGCTCTTTCACAGCTGTCCACAACTCACAAGCAGTGTGAGGTTTATTGCTTAAGCTTATGAGTTTCATCACATCCTGTTGCCGCTTGGCTGAGACAGTACTGCAGTGCTTCCAGCTTGTAACTGATGTGGTGATATCTGAGATGGAGGCTGATCATGAGGAGAAGGAGGCGGAGGATGATGCGCAGGAGCTGTACACTGTGGGGGCAACTCTGACTGACATAGGGCCCGCAATCCTCAGTGTGGGGAGGATGTGTTCTGTCCCAAGGTCCGACTGGGTCTTGGCTTCCACTATGTTTACCCAGTGTGCTGTCAGGGAGATGTACCGTCCCTGGCCACAAGCACTTGTCCCCGTGTCCATTGTCAGGTGGACTCTCCCAGTTGCTGCGTTCTTGAGGGCACGGCAGATGTTTTGGGACACGTGCTTGTGTAGTGCGGGGATGGCTAACCGGGCAAAATAGTGTTGGCTAAGGACCGAGTACCGAGGGACGGCCACCACCATAAGGTTGCGAAAGGATTCCGTCTCCACCAGCCTAAAAGGCAGCATTTCCAATGCAAGAAGTCGTGAAATGTGTGAATTTAGGACTGTGGCCTGTGGGGCGTTGACTTCGAATTTGCGCTTTCGTTCAAAGGTCTAGGATATGGACAATTGAACGCTGCGGTGGGACGTGCCCATGGACATTGATGCTGTTTCATGAGAAACTGCCATAACAAGTGAAGACTGAGAGGAGGGGGCATCTTTGCATGCAGTATGCACAGGGGATTGCCTTGCATGCACAAGAGGGAGTTCTCTTACACGCACAAAAGCAGAAGAAGCAGTGGTGACACCCGCTGACACTGGTCGTGGACCCTGGGGTTCGCCCCACAAAGTCGGGTGCTTTGCTGCCATGTGCCTGATCATGCTGGTGGTGGTCAGGCTGGTAGTTTTGTCACCCCTGCTGATGCTGGCATGGCAGGTGGTACAAATGGCCTTTTTGGTGTTATCAGCAGAGTCTTTAAAAAAATTCCAGACTCTGGAAGACCTACCGCTTGTACTGTCAATGTCCCTCATGTCGGTGTTACGGGGAACTGTTGCCCGCCTACTGTGTGCGGCCACCACACTGCTTCTTCCTGCCTGTTGGGGTAATCTGCCTCCCTCCCACTGTGTGCTGCTGGCCTCGCTCTGCGTGTCCTCCTGCCACGTTGGGTCAGTTACTAGTAGTGTTGAGCCACCCCTGTAGAGTTCGAGTTCGGTTCGGATCGTCGAACACCCGTATTAAAACCAATGGCAGGCAAACAAAAACATATAGAAACACATAGAAAACACCTTCAAAGGTGTCCAAAAGCTGACAAACTGTTCAGAAGACCCAAATAACACATGGAAAAGTGACAAGTACATATATTTATGCGAAAAGAAAAGAAGTGGAGGAGTAAAAGGAGGGGGAGACACAGATATAGGCATGTCATGCCCTTCTAAAACCGAAAAAGTGCGAAGGCGACACGGCCAGTCCGTTCCTGCCCGTGCGACCTCCATGTCGAAGGGTTTGTGCCAGAGTCGCGGTGGACCCTGACGGCCAGCCCCCCTCTCCCAATACTGGTGCCTGTCCACTGGTGGGTCGAGCGAGCCCCCCTGCGGTGGAGGCAGGTCTAATCTTTTTAATTTAAATTTTCTCTCTAATTTGAATGAGTACACATTAAATCCTTTTACAAGGATCTATTGAAGGGCAAATCTCATGCCAGCAGCCGCGGTAATTCCAGCTCCAGCAGCGTCCACTAAAGCTGCTGCAGTTTAAAAACTTTTATAAGGATCGAGCTTGGCGGTCCACCGCAAGGCGTCCTACCGCCAGTCCCAGCCCCTATGCCTTGGGGTACCTCCCCGATGCTCTTCACTGAGTGTCCCGAGGGCCCGAACCATTTCCTTTCAAAATATTAAGTGGCCAAACTACAGGTGGTGTAGCTTGCTTAACAGCTGGGATAATCCGCTAACTAGCAGACACTGCTACTAGGCACAAAGTATTTCCTGGGCTAGATGCAGTTAAAAATTTGTAATTAGATAGTCTCGTTGGATGCTGAGAAAGCATTCCATAGAGTCTCTTGGCACGCCATATATTATTCTCTTATAAAGCTTGGGGTAGGGGTCTACGGGACCCTTTTATAGCCAAAATCACGGCCCTGTATCGCAAAACGTCACCAAGGCTGAAGATAAATGGAACATTTTCATCACCTTTCATAATCACCAATGGGACAAGGCAGAGATGTCCTCTGTCCCCTCTCTTATACATCCTAGTGATGGAGCACCTGCTCTCATCAATTCGCCATAACCCCAATATTAGGTGGATTGAGGTGGGAGTCACTGAGTACAAGTGCTCTGCATTTGCTGATGATGTCCTAGTATATATCACTCAATCACATATATCCATCCCTGCTGTTATGGCTGAAATAGATCACTTTGTTACATGGTCAAATTTTAAAATCAATGCAGCGAAATCTGAGGCCCTCGATGTCTCCCTCCCCAAATCCTTACAGGATTCCATCCAGTCCAACTTTCCCTTTGCCTGGCCCTCACAGGGTATCAAATACTTAGGAATTCGTATTCATAGAGACCTCTCCCGTCTATGTTATCTTAATTTTGGGCCCTTTATTGAACAACTCCATACAGACCACGGTTGGCAAGTTAGAACTGTAAGATTCACTACGTGAACCACTGGTGTTTTGTGGAAAAGCACATGTACACTGTGTTCCAAATTGTTATGCAAAAAGTGTTTAGGTGTGATAAGGTAAGAATTTTTTTGTTTGTCAGTTAAACTCATTGATGGTGATGTGTGTCAGGGCTCTTTATATCACTGTAAGCAATTGCAGACACCTGTGCTAATTAGTTTGGCAGGTGTGTCCAATGAAAGGCAAGACTACTTAAGAAGGCTGTCCCACATTATTAAGCAGCCTACATTTTCTGCCAAAATGGGAAAGAAAAAGGATGTGTCGGCTGCTGAAAAGCAACAAATTGTGGAGTGTTTAGGTCAAGGCATGACTACAATCAACATTGCCAAGGCACTTCATCCTGATCATCGCACAATCCAGAAGTATGTAGCTGATTCACAGTACACACGTGTACGTGCTGATAAGGGCAAATTGAGGACTCTTTCCTACAGGAAATTACGTCAGGTTAAAAGAGCAGAGGCAAAAAAGCCGTGTCATAGCAGCAGACAAGTTTTTGAAGCTGCTGGTGCCTCCAACGTCCCCCGAACAACAAGATGCAGGGTCCTTCAGAGGTTTGCAGCTGTGCGTAAGCCATCCTGTTGACCTCCTCTATCCACTGTACACAAGCAGAAACGGCTCCAGTGGGCCAAACAATACATGAAGACTGACTTCAAAACTGTTTTGTTCACGGATGAGTGCCGTGCAACGCTCGATGGTCCAGATGGATGGAGTGGAGGATGGCTGGTTGATGGACACCCCATGCAAACACGGCTACGGCGCCAACAAGGAGGAAGTGGAGTAATGTTTTGGGCTGGAATCATGGGGAGAGAGATTGTCGGCCCCTTTAGGATCCCTGAAGGGGTAAAGATGAACTCCATAATGTATGTGGAGTTTCTCAATCAGCACTTCCTGCCATGGTTCAAGAAGAAGAACCGTGTATTCCGCAGCAAGATCATTTTCATGCATGATAATGCACCGTCTCATGCTGCACATAACACATCTGCATCTCTGGCTGATCTGGGCATAAAAGGGGACAAACTTATGGTGTGACCCCCATGCTCCCCTGACCTCAACCCCATTGAGAACCTCTGGAGCATCATCAAAAGGAGTGTCTATGATGGCGGGAGGCAGTTCACATCAAAGCAACAGCTCTAGGAGGGTATTCTGTCCTCATGCAAAATAATTGAAGCAGGAACCATCCAAAACCTGAAACATTCAATGGACGACAGAGTTCAGAAGCTCCTTTCGAACAAGGGGTCCTATGTGCAAATGTAACATAAAATTTTTTCTAGGTTGAGTTGAAAACTGTTTGATTTCAGTTTGTAATAACCTGCTAATGCTTATAATTATAAAAATGACCATTTTTTTGTTCTTTATTAAAATGAAAAGGTTGATCGAAGAGTGTGGGGGATCTAAGAGTGTGGCAACCCAGTAGTCAGGATTATTTCGAATTCTGACAATCTGAGGGTCATGTTGCAGGTAGTGCAGCAAGAAGGCACTCATGTGTCTTGCGCATCTAGGAGCCCCAAAATTATTTTCCGGGCTAGATGCAGCTAAAAATTATTATTAATTTGAAAGCTGGTGGAGCTTAGTATAGATGGCCTAATAGAATCAGTACTGCAAACTGCTACAAGGCCCAAATTATTTTCCGGCCAAGATACAGATAAACATGATTAGTAATTTTAAATCTGGTGGAGTTTAGTATAGATGGCCTAATAGAATCAGTACTGCACACTGCTACAAGGCCCAAATTATTTTCCAGCCAAGATACAGATAAACATGATTAGTAATTTGAAAGCTTAAAACGGTTGGTGAGGTGATTTTAACAAATCATCAAGCTTTTACTCTCCCCAGGATGACACAGGGGTAGAAAAGTCGATTCGGATCCATGATTTGTTCATCTTTATGAATGTGAGTCTGTCTACATTATCAGTGGAGAGCCGCGTGCGCTTATCTGTCAGCACACCACCAGCAGCGCTGAACACACGTTCAGACAGAACGCTGGCTGCGGGGCATGACAAGATCTCCAAGGCGTAAGTGGCGAGCTCCGGCCATTTATCCAGATTGGAAGCCCAAAAAGAGCAAGGGTCCAGTGACACAGTCATGGCTTCAATGTTTACTTGGAGATACTCCTGTACCATCGTCTCTAGGCGTTGACTATGTGTCAGATTTCTTGTCTCCTGTGGCCTTGCAAAGGATGGGCTAAAAAAGTGGTGAAATGATTCCGCAAAATTGATGTTACCAGCAGATACTGTGTTTCTTTTAAGTTTTGAGTGCTGAACACTCGACGGTCCCACGGTTGGCAAGTTGGAACTGTGAGATTCACTACGTGCACCACTAGTGTTTTGGGGAAAAGCACATGTAAGATTCTGCAACAGTCTCTGCTGATACTCCTGCATGCGTGCATCTCTTTCTATGGCAGGAATAATTTCTGCAAATTTACTTTTGTACAGGGGATATAACAGTGTGGCAACCCAGTAGTCAGGATTATTTCTAATTCTCACAATTCGAGGGTCATGTTGCAGGTAGTGCAGCAAGAAGGCACTCATGTGTCTTGCGCATCCAGGAGCACCAAGTCCCTGTTGTGTTGGTGGCGAGGTAACAATCATGCTTCCTTCCTCTGCCCTCTCACCCCAAACCTCGCACAACAGAAATGTGATCAAGGTCTCCCTCATCTGATGAGTCTTCCATCAGTTCGTCCTCCACTTCTTCCTGTGCTCCTGCACCTTCCTCACTAGTTTGGCTGCTACAATGTGCCCTGGTAAAACCATCTCCCCCACTCTCACATGCCTGCCCCCTTGGTACTGCCGATCGTCTGGACCTTGCAGATGTTAGCCCTTCCGCATACAACTCCTCCTCCTCTACTTCCTCCACCTCCTCTTTTGCCACCACCTGACTCCGAATTCTGTTTAACATGTGCTCCAGCATGAAAATGACCGGAATAGTCATGCTGATAATGGCATCGTCAGCACTGAACATCTTCATCGCCATTTCAAAACTGTGCAGAAGGGTGCATAGGTCCCTGATCTGAGACCACTCCTCCAGCGTGATTTGCCCCACCTCTGGATCTCGTTGGCCCAGGCTATACGTCACAACGTATTGTACTAGGGCTTGTCGGTGCTGCCACAGTCGTTACAACATGTGCAGAGTTGAATTCCACCGGGTAGGCACATCGCATTGTAGCCGGTGAAGTTGCAGGCCCAACGACTTCTGTAGAGATGTAAGTCGCTGAGCTGCGGGATGCGAACGGCGGAAGTGAGCACACAGTGACCGTGCCCTCTGCAGAAGGATATCTAGTCCAGGATCGTGGGCTAAAAATTGCTGGACAACCAGGTTCAACACGTGAGCCATACAAGGCACGTGTGTGACATTGCCCCGGCGAAGGCCTGCACCTAGGTTTGCAGCATTGTCGCACACGGCCTTCCCTGGTTGCAGGTCCAGTGGAGACAACCATTCATGAAACTGGTTCTCCAGAGCTGACCACAACTCCTCAGCTGTGTGACTCACATTTCCCAGACATTTCAAAGTAAAAACTGTAATGCACACACCCGGGCTGAGCGGCGTGTGCGTGTGATTCCACAGGACCGTGCCGGAGAGTGAATGCCTGGAGGGGCGTAACTAGGTATTCACCCGATCCGACCAGGGTCGCACGACGGCATACGACGCCAGTGCACCAAGGAGGAACCGAGCAGAGGGACCAGGTGCTACTCCAGGACAGACCCCGGACACGGCTGTTGACCCACACAGGGGAATACAGGAACAGACTGGTAGGCTGGCACACAGACTGCTGGGAATAGGCAGGCACGACTGGTATCAAGGCAGGCGGGTATGCAGGCAGGGGGGTACAGGCAAGCACAGCTAGAGTGCAGACAGGGAGGCACTAGCAGGTAGGAACACAGGCAGGATAGGACCCAGTACACACTGGGACTCAGGAACAGAACCACAGATGTAGCGGACAAACACAGCAGAGTGAGGCCGCCCAGAGAGGTGAGCGAGAGCAGGGCAGGACAAGGCCGCCTGGATCGGTGAGCAAAGGGTCAGAGCTGAGCGAGACTGCCGGAGCAGTGAGCAAGGAGTCAGAGCAGGACGAGGCCGTCTGGAGCGGTGAGCAAGAGTAGAGCAGGACGAGGCCGCCTGGAGCGGTGAGCAAGAGTAGAGCAGGACGAGGCCGCCTGGAGCGGTGAGCAAGAGTAGAACAGGACGAGGCCGCCTGGAGCGGTGAGCAAAGGGTCAGAGCGGGCTAGAACCACCAGAGCGGTGAGCAAAGGAGTCAGAGCAGGCTAGAACCCCCAGAGCGGTGAGTAAAGGAGTCAGAGCAGGCTAGAACCGACGGAGCGGTGAGCAAAGGAGTCAGAGCAGGCTAGAACCGCCGGAGCGGTGAGCAAAGGAGTCAGAGCAGGCTAGAGCCGCCGGAGCGGTGAGCAAAGGAGTTAGAGCAGGCTAGAACCGCCGGAGCAGTGAGCAAAGGAGTCAGAGCAGGCTAGAACCGCCGGAGCGGTGAGCAAAAGAGTCAGAGCAGGCTAGAACCGCCGGAGCGGTGAGCAAAGGAGTCAGAGCAGGCTAGAACCGCCGGAGCGGTGAGCAAAGGAGTCAGAGCAGGCTAGAACCGCTGGAGCGGTGAGCAAAGGAGTCAGAGCAGGCTAGAACTGCCGGAGCGGTGAGCAAGGCAGAGCAGGGGGGACAGGGCTCTGTTCACACGGAACAGACAGGAAGGGAAAGGCAGAGCCAGATACCCACAGGGTACTTGCAGTGAAGTAGCGAGTGGACCGCAAACTCACAAACGGGAGTACAGAGACAACAAGCAGGAGTTAGGTACGAGTTCAGACTCTGCAGAAAAACGAAGGGAACGGACATAGAGGCAAAACAGGTAAAGGATAGGAGAGTGTTCAGACTGGAACTGAGTGTACGGAGGAGACCGACACTGCAGCAGAATACAGGAGCGGGTCTGGGAATACGGCCACCAGAGAGGCGGGACGAACAGGCAAGGAGCATGTTCAGACAGGACAGACAAGATACAGGAGCGGGTCTAGGTAATCGGCCCCTAGAAGGTGGGAGGATCAGGCTAGGAGCGTGTTCAGACAGGACAGACAATATACAGGAGCGGGTCTAGGTAATCGGCTCCTAGAAGGCAGGAGGAACAGGCTAGGAGCGTGTTCAGACAGGCCTGGAAATACAGCCTCCAGGATAGGCAGACAAGAGAACACAGAACGGGACCTGGCACCTTCAGTGTGCAAGCACACACTGAAAGAAACACAATGCTCAGGCAGGAATTGATTGGAGCAGCTGGGTTATATACCAGGTGACAGACAGCAATAGGCTGAGGACGCACAAGGGGTGTGACCCACAGCAGGTACAAAAAGCAGGAAGTGATCGGGCGCCGCCCTTAAGCAGCAGAAACAGACACAAACAGACAGCATGGAGGGAAGCCAGAGAGATATTCTGGACTGGAGATCAAGTGCGCGCTCTTGCACAGTGGGAGATGGACCACTATGCAAGGATGCCGCCAGGTATGTTACAGTACCACCCCCTTACGCCCCCTCTTCTTCAGGCCTGCCAGAATCATCCGCAGGGAATTCGAGGGCCAATTCTTCACTTCAAAGAGATCACTTCCACTGTCCACAGGAAAAACTGGTCTCATCTGGTTAGCTAGGATGCTACCTCCTATCCAGCCATCCTCAGCAACAGACGAAACGGGTGGAGTACCAGGAACAGCACACAAGGAAGTCTCTCTCCACATATTTTCAGGTGGCACCCCAGAGGGTACAGGAGACAACTGGAAGTCCTCCACCGGGTTGGAGGGGAGCAGAGACTTGGGGGTAATCTCTGCTTCGAGGTACATCTTGTCAAATTCACAGGAAGAAATAGATGGGTTATCAGGTACAGGGTGAGAAAAAGTCACTGTCTCTTTGTTATCTGGTGGTACCCCGGAGGAGTCAGAAACAACTGGAGGTCCTCTGCCGGGTCAGAAGAGTGCAGAGGCTTGGGGAAAACATCTGCTTCAGAGTACACTAGGTCGGACTCACTGGATGAAGCAGGCGAGGTATCGGGTACCGAGTATTGGAAAGTCTCTGTCCATTCACCACCAGGTGGCACCCCGAAGGGTTCTGAAGACAACTGGAGGTCCTCCGCCTGGTCAGAGGGGTGTAGAGACTCATGGGTAACCTCTGCTTCAGAGTACACTAGGTCGGACTCACTGGACGAAGCAAGCGAGGTATCAGATCCAGGATATAGGAAAGTCTCTGTCCATTCACCACCAGGTGGCACCTCGAAGGGTTTTGGAGACAACTGGAGGTCCTCCGCCTGGTCGGAGGGGTGTAGAGACTCGGGAGTAACCTCTGCTTCGGAGTACACTAGGTGGGACTCACTGGACGAAGCGAGCAAGGTATCAGGTACAGAGTATAGGAGCGTCTCTGTCCTTTCGCTACCAGGTAGCACCCCGAAGGGCTCAGGAGACAACTGGAGGTCCTCCGCCAGGTCGGAGGGGTGAAGAGACTCATGGGTAACCTCTGCTTCAGAGTACACTAGGTCGGACTCACTGGATGAAGCAGCCAAGGTATCAGGTACCGAGTATAGGAAAGTCTCTGTCCATTCGCTACCAGGTAGCACCCCGAAGGGTTCAGGAGACAACTGGAGATCCTCCGCCTGATCGGAGGGGTGTAGAGACTCAGGGGTAACCTCTGCTTCAGAGAACACTAGGTCGGACTCACTGGACGAAGCGGGTGAGGTATCAGGTGCAGGGTATAGGGAAGTCTCTCTCCAATTGTCCTCAAGTGGTATCCCGGGGGATTCAGGAGGCAACAGGGGGTCCTCCGGTGTGAATTCTGGGTGGGCAGCAGTCTCTTCGGGCAGGAGAACTGGTGCACTACCCACGCACATTAACCGTTGGGGCTTTTCCGGGATACAGGGAGATGAAGCTTCGGTAGGGACTTCAAGGTTGGGGTCAGGAGGTCTCAGGGAGGACAAACCCTGGCGTGACGGCTTGCCTCTACGTCTAGCACGTCTGGACTGCCTCTTGAGGTTGGGAGAAGTATTCCGGAGAGTGTAGTCACCCTGTGAGGATTCTGGGTGGGCAGTAGTCTCATTGGGCTGGAGGACTATTGCGCTACCCACACACATTACCCATCGGGGCTGCTCCGGGATACTGGGAAGTGAAGCTTCAGCAGGAGCCTCCGGGTTAGGATCATCGAAGACCATTAGAAAGGCCACCAGGAAGGCCATTATGTCTAGGGCGATAGGATCCTGTGCGTCCCATAGGGGAATGATCCAATTCAAGGCATCACCCGCTAGGTAAGACATCATGAATCGCACCTTAACCCGATCTGTGGGAAAACAAAGAGGGTAGAACTTGAAGTGTAGCATGCATTGCTCCACAAATGCACGACTCTGTCTTGGATCCCCATAGTAACGTGGCGGATCCGCAGGAACGAGAGCTGATAGATCCATCTGGACGGGTGCGTAATTCGCCTGGAACTCAGCTAAGGAAAAAAAAAAATGTATTTATTTATTTTTAATGCACGTATTCGCTGGAAAACATCTCAGAGAGCGAAGGCCGTGGGGCTCAACGGGAACCATGGCCTGACAATGCTGTAATGCACACACCGGGGCTGAACGACGTGTGCGTGTGATTCCACAGGACCGTGCCGGAGAGTGAATGCCTGGAGGGGCGTAACTAGGTATTCACCCGATCCGACCAGGGTCGCACGATGGCATACGACGCCAGTGCACCAAGGAGGAACCGAGCAGAGGGACCAGGTGCTACTCCAGGACAGACCCCGGACACGGCTGTTGACCCACACAGGGGAATACAGGAACAGACTGGTAGGCTGGCACACAGACTGGTGGGAATAGGCAGGCACGACTGGTATGCAGGCAGGCGGGAATGCAGGCAGGGGGGTACAGGCAAGCACGGCTAGAGTGCAGACAGGGAGGCACTAGCAGGTAGGAACACAGTCAGGATAGGACCCAGTACACGCTGGGACTCAGGAACAGAACCACAGATGTAGCGGACAAACACAGCAGAGTGAGGCCGCCCAGAGAGGTGAGCGAGAGCAGGGCAGGAAAAGGCCGCCTGGAGCGGTGAGGAAAGGGTCAGAACTGAGCGAGACTGCCGGAGCAGTGAGCAAGGAGTCAGAGCAGGACGAGGCCGCCCGGAGCGGTGAGCAAGAGTAGAGCAGGACGAGGCCGCCTGGAGCGGTGAGCAAGGGGTCAGAGCAGGACGAGGCCGCCTGGAGCGGTGAGCAAGAGTAGAACAGGACGAGGCCGCCTGGAGCGGTGAGCAAGAGTAGAGCAGGACGAGGCCGTCTGGAGCGGTGAGCAAACGGTCAGAGCGGGCTAGAACCGCCAGAGCGGTGAGCAAAGGAGTCAGAGCAGGCTAGAACCGCCGGAGCGGTGAGCAAAGGAGTCAGAGCAGGCTAGAGCCGCCGGAGCGGTGAGCAAAGGAGTCAGAGCAGGCTAGAACCGCCGGAGCGGTGAGCAAAGGAGTCAGAGCAGGCTAGAACCGCCGGAGCGGTGAGCAAAGGAGTCAGAGCAGGCTAGAACCGCCGGAGCGGTGAGCAAAGGAGTCAGAGCAGGCTACAACCGCCGGAGAAGAGTGAGCAAGGCAGAGCAGGGGGGACAGGGCTCTGTTCACACGGAACAGACAGGAAGGGAAAGGCAGAGCCAGATACCCACAGGGTACTTGCAGTGAAGTAGCGAGTGGACCGCAAACTTACAAACGGGAGTACAGAGACAACAAGCAGGAGTTAGGTACGAGTTCAGACTCTGCAGAAAAACGAAGGGAACGGACATAGAGGCAAAACAGGTAAAGGATAGGAGAGAGTTCAGACTGGAACTGAGTGTACGGAGGAGACCGACACTGCAGCGGAATACAGGAGCGGGTCTGGGAATACGACCCCCAGAGAGGCGGGACGAACAGGCAAGGAGCGTGTTCAGACAGGACAGACAAGATACAGGAGCGGATCTAGGTTATCGGCCCCTAGAAGGCAGGAGGAACTGGCTAGGAGCATGTTCAGACAGGCCTGGAAATACAGCCTCCAGGATAGGCAGACAAGAGAACACAGAACGGGACCTGGCACCTTCAGAGTGCAAGCACACACTGAAAGAAAAACAATGCTCAGGCAGGAATTGATTGGAGCAGCTGGGTTATATACCAGGTGACAGACAGCAATAGGCTGAGGACGCACAAGGGGTGTGACCCACAGCAGGTACAAAAAGCAGGAAGTGATCGGGCGCCGCCCTTAAGCAGCAGAAACAGACACAAACAGACAGCATGGAGGGAAGCCTGAGAGACATTCTGGACTGGAGATCAAGTGCGCGCTCTTGCACAGTGGGAGATGGACCACTATGCAAGGACACTGCCAGGTATGTTACAAAAACCGCCTGATGACGTTGAGCCCTGCTGCCAGCATAGTAAGGAGGTGTGCAGGATCCCTTCTGCACAGTTAGAAAGCTTGTGGCATGACCAGACAGGCTTTGGGTGCAGGTGGAGGACCGAGAGGAGGTTGAGGAGGCAGAAGCAGTGGAGGAACTTTCATATAAAGAGGATTGACGCACAACTCTTGGTGACGGCAAGACTTGGACAGCAGCCCCTTGTCCTGCTGTCACCATAGTTACCCAGTGCACAGTCAGCGATATGTAACGCCCCTGTCCATGCATACTCGTCCAAGTGTCTGTGGTGAAATGCACCCTGTCACACACAGAGTTTCTCAAAGAAGCGGTGATGTTGTGTGCGACATGCTGGTGGAGCGCAGGCACACCTTTCATTGAGAAGTAGTACCGACTGGGCATCTGGTACTGGGGCCCTGCGATGGACATAAGATCTCGAAAATCCTCTGTGTCCAGCAGGCAGAAATGCAGCATTTCTGTAGCCAAGAGCTTGCAGATGGTGAAATTCAACCTCTTAGCTTTCTCATGGCTAGGAGGAAATGGTCTTTTACTTGTCCACATCTGAGGGACCGAGGGCTGTCTGTTGTGCTTTGACGAGGTTGAATAGGGTGTCCCCGGCAAACTGCCCGTCTGTAAGGAAGATGCAGGCGGACATGTTAGGTTGCCTTGATCCAAAGGTGGTGCTATCGATGTCGGACAGCGCTGAACACCAGCTGGTGTTTCCACCTCCAAAGAAAATGATGACCTGCCAATCACGCTGGCTGTTGCGGGTAAAGAGGTGGCAGGTCTGCGTCCCAAAACAGGTGTGACTGCTGTCCCCCCAGTCACAGAGGATGAAGAGGCCATGGATGCACAAGGTGTGGCAGACGGTGGTTGGCCCGGCCGGATAGGCCGCATTGTAGTACAGTGAGCTTCCCACTGCAACTTATGCTTCATATCCATGTGCCGGTTCATGCATGAAGTACTCAAACGATGTATTTTTTGGCCTCTACTTAGCTTTTGCTGACAAATGTTACAAATAACACAAGTTGTGTCATCCTTTCCGATCTGAAAAAATGCCCAGGCTTTGCAAGGCTTAGCACCCATGCGACCTGATGAGCCACCACGACTTGTGGTCAGAGGCAGAGTTGTGTTTGAGGATGCAGTTGTTGACGTGCTTCCAGTACTTCGTCTCTGTCCAGGAAGGCGCAACCTGACCTCGTCGTCACTAGCATCCTCCTCCACCTCCTCTGCTGACTTCATCGACTGGCTGACTGTGGGTTGACAGTAAGTGGGATCTACAACCTCGTCATCATCACCCTGTGTGCTATCACACCCTGTGTGCTATCACACCCGTCGTCCTCAGAGCCAACCTGTTCCTGCCCTGACAAAAAACTCAAGTTGTCGCTCCAATCAGTTATTGGAGACTCATCATCGTCTTCCTCATTGTCTCCTCCAACAGAAGTTACAGTTTGGGAACGAGGGTCTACATTATGGTCAGAACCTTCTGCGTCTGGACCTGGATCCGACTCAAAGATTCTGGGCATCAGTGCAGATCATTTCCTCGTCTGGATTCACAGAAGCTCTGGAGCCGACCTTTGATTCCCAGGCTATAGTATGAGTAAACAGCTCTGCAGACTCAACCATCTGTTCTACCCCATACTCAGACGGGCAGCTGGAGACTTGGGAGCAGTGAGGAAGCAAGTGCGATTGGGGTGACACCTCTGAGGACTGGAGTATTTGTGATGTTGAAGTTGAGGTGGAGGAGAGCCCACTTAAAGGAGCACTTGATATCCGTTCAAGCAAATGCTGTTTTTGTGCCTCATCTGGAATTTGTAGCGATTGGCGTGGCCATAAGAAAGGGATGTTATCACATTGTCCGCTAAAAGAAGTAGACATCTTAGTTTGGCTGGAAGATGATCTCTCTTCAGCAGATATTACTGTTGCTTTAAAACCTACCCCACGGACACAACCTTTTTTTCCCTTCCCAACACGCCTATTCCCCTTTCCACCAGCAGCAGGCCTTTTTCCACTCATTGTGGTGGTTAACTAATTCACTACTCTGGAGTTGTTTGCACAAAAAACAATGGATGGGAACCGAGCAGAGCTGAGTGGCCAAACTGTGGTATTAGCCCAAAAGTATTGGCTGGGTTAGAGGGAGATAAAAATTGTATTGAATTTGCAACCTGGTGGAGGTTAGTATAGATGGACTAATAGAACAAGTCCCACACACTGCTACAAGCCAAAATATTTTTCAGAGCTAGATGCAGAAAAAAATTATATTGAATTTGCAACCTGGTGGAGGTTAGTATAGATGGACTAATAGAACAAGTCCCACACGCTGCTACAAGCTGAAATATTTTTTCAGAGCTAGATGCAGAAAAAAATTATATTGAATTTGCAACCTGGCGGAGGTTAGTATAGATGGACTAATAGAACAAGTCCCACACACTGCTACAAGCCAAAATATTTTTTCAGAGCTAGATGCAGAAAAAAATTATATTGAATTTGCAACCTGGTGGAGGTTAGTATAGATCGACTAATAGAACAAGTCCCACACACTGCTACAAGCTGAAATATTTTTTCAGAGCTAGATGCAGGAAAAAATTATATTGAATTTGCAACCTGGTGGAGGTTAGTATAGATGGACTAATAGAACAAGTCCCACACACTGCTACAAGCCGAAATATTTTTTCAGAGCTAGATGCAGAAAAAAATTATATTGAATTTGCAACCTGGTGGAAGTTAGTATAGATGGAATAGTAGAACAAGTCCCACACACTGCTACAAGCCGAAATATTTTTTCAGAGCTAGATGCAGAATAAAATTATATTGAATTTGCAACCTGGTGGAGGTTAGTATAGATGGACTAATAGAACAAGTCCCACACACTGCTACAAGCCAAAATATTTTTTCAGAGCTAGATGCAGAAAAAAATTATATTGAATTTGCAACCTGGTGGAGGTTAGTATAGATGGACTAATAGAACAAGTCCCACACACTGCTACAAGCCAAAATATTTTTTCAGAGCTAGATGCAGAAAAGAATTATATTGAATTTGCAACCTAGTAGAGGTTAGTATAGATGGACTAATAGAACAAGTCCCACACACTGCTACAAGCCGAAATATTTTTTAAGAGCTAGATGCAGAAAATAATTATATTGAATTTGCAACCTGGTGGTGGTTAGTATAGATGGACTAATAGAACAAGTTCCACACACTGCTACAAGCCGAAATATTTTTTCAGAGTTAGATGCAGAAAAAAATTATATTGAATTTGCAACCTGGTGGAGGTTAGTATAGATGGACTAATAGAACAAGTCCCACACACTGCTACAAGCCGAAATATTTTTTTAGAACTAGATGCAGAAAAAAATTATATTGCATTTGCAACCTGGTGGAGGTTAGTATAGATGGACTAATAGAACAAGTCCCACACACTGCTACAAGCCGAAATATTTTTTCAGAGCTAGATGCAGAAAAAAATTATACTGAATTTGCAACCTGGTGGAAGTCAGTATAGATGGACTTATAGAACAAGTTCCACACACTACTACAAGCCAAAATATTTTTTCAGAGCTAGATGCAGAAAAAAATTATATTGAACTTGCAACCTGGTGGAGGTTAGTATAGATGGACTAATAGAACAAGTCCCACACACTGCTACAAGCCAAAATATTTTTTCAGAGCTAGATGCAGAAAAAAATTATATTAAATTTGCAACCTGGTGGAGGTTAGAATAGATGGACAAATAGAATAAGTCCCACACACTGCTACAAGCCGAAATATTTTTTCAGAGCTACATGCAGAAAAAAATTATATTGAATTTGCAACCTGGTGGAGGTTAGTATAGATGGACTAATTGAACAAGTCCCACACACTGCTACAAGCCGAAATATTTTTTCAGAGCTAGATGAAGAAAAAAATGATATTGAATTTGCAACCTGGTGGAGGTTAGTATAGATGGACTAATAGAACAAGTCCCACACACTGCTACAAGCCGAAATATTTTTTCAGAGCTAGATGCAGAAAAAAATTATATTGAATTTGCAACCTTTTGGAGGTTAGTATAGATGGACTAATAGAACAAGTCCCACACACTGCTACAAGCCGAAATATTTTTTCAGAGCTTGATGTAGAAAAAAATTATATTGAATTTGCAACCTGGTGGAGGTTAGTATAGATGGACTAATAGAACAAGTCCCACACACTGCTACAAGCCGAAATATTTTTTCAGAGCTAGATGTAGAAAAAAATTATATTGAATTTGCAACCTGGTGGAGGTTAGTATAGATGGACTAATAGAACAAGTCCCACACACTGCTACAAGCCGAAATATTTTTTCAGAGCTAGATGCAGAAAAAAATTATATTGAATTTGCAACCTGGTGGAGGTTAGTATAGATGGACTAATAGAACAAGTCCCACACACTGCTACAAGCCGAAATATTTTTTCATTGCTAGATGCAGAAAAAAATTATATTGAATTTGCAACCTGGTGGAAGTCAGTATAGATGGACTAATAGAACAAGTCCCACACACTACTACAAGCCAAAATATTTTTTCAGAGCTAGATGCAGAAAAAAATTATATTGAATTTGCAACCTTGTGGAGGTTAGTATAGATGGACTAATAGAACAAGTCCCACACACTACTACAAGCCAAAATATTTTTTCAGAGCTAGATGCAGAAAAAAATTATATTGAATTTGCCACCTGGTGGAGGTTAGTATAGATGGACTAATAGAACAAATCCCACACACTACTACAAGCCAAAATATTTTTTCAGAGCTAGATGCAGAAAAAAATTATATTGAATTTGCAACCTGGTGGAGGTTAGTATAGATGGACTAATAGAACAAGTCCCACACATTGCTACAAGCCGAAATATTTTTTCAGAGCTAGATGAAGAAAAAAAATTATATTGAATTTGCAACCTGGTGGAGGTTAGTATAGATGGACTAATAGAACAAGTACCACACACACCTACAAGCCGAAATATTTTTTCAGAGCTAGATGCAGAAAAAAATTATATTGAATTTGCAACCTGGTGGAGGTTAGTATAGATGGACTATTAAAACAAGTCCCACACACTGCTGCAAGCCGAAATATTTTTACAGAGCTAGATGCAGAAAAAGGTTATATTGAATTTGCAACCTGGTGGAGGTTAGTATAGATGGACTAATAGAACAAGTCCCACACACTGCTACAAGCTGAAATAATTTTTTCAGAGCTAGATGCAGGAAAAAATTATATTGAATTTGCAACCTGGTGGAGGTTAGTATAGATGGACTAATAGAACAAGTCCCACACACTGCTACAAGCTGAAATATTTTTTCAGAGCTAGATGTAGAAAAAAATTATATTGAATTTGCAACCTGGTGGAGGTTAGTATAGATGGACTAATAGAACAAGTTCCACACACTGCTACAAGCCGAAATATTTTTACAGAGCTAGATGCAGAAAAGAATTATATTGAATTTGCAACCTGGTGGTGGTTAGTATAGATGGACTAATAGAACAAGTCCCACATACTGCTACAAGCCGAAATATTTTTTCAGAGTTAGATGCAGAAAAAAATTATATTGAATTTGCAACCTGGTGGAGGTTAGTATAGATGGACTAATAGAACAAGTCCCACACACTGCTACAAGCCGAAATATTTTTTCAGAGCTAGATGAAGAAAAAAATTATATTGAATTAGCAACCTGGTGGAAGTTAGTAAAGATGGACTAATAGAACAAGTCCCACACACTGCTACAAGCCGAAATATTTTTTCAGAGCTTGATGCAGAAAAAAATTATATTGAATTTGCAACCAGGTGGAGGTTAGTATAGATGGACAAATAGAACGAGTCCCACACACTGCTACAAGCCGAAATATTTTTTCAGAGCTAGATGCAGAAAAAAATTATATTGAATTTGCAACCTTGTGGAGGTTAGTATAGATGGACTAATAGAACAAGTCCCACACACTACTACAAGCCAAAATATTTTTTCAGAGCTAGATGCAGAAAAAAATTATATTGAATTTGCCACCTGGTGGAGGTTAGTATAGATGGACTAATAGAACAAATCCCACACACTACTACAAGCCAAAATATTTTTTCAGAGCTAGATGCAGAAAAAAATTATATTGAATTTGCAACCTGGTGGAGGTTAGTATAGATGGACTAATAGAACAAGTCCCACACACTGCTACAAGCCGAAATATTTTTTCAGAGCTAGATGAAGAAAAAAATTATATTGAATTTGCAACCTGGTGGAGGTTAGTATAGATGGACTAATAGAACATGTACCACACACACCTACAAGCCGAAATATTTTTTCAAAGCTAGATGCAGAAAAAAATTATATTAAATTTGCAACCTGGTGGAGGTTAGTATAGATTGACTATTAAAACAAGTCCCACACACTGCTGCAAGCCGAAATATTTTTACAGAGCTAGATGCAGAAAAAGGTTATATTGAATTTGCAACCTGGTGGAGGTTAGTATAGATGGACTAATAGAACAAGTCCCACACACTGCTACAAGCTGAAATAATTTTTTCAGAGCTAGATGCAGTAAAAAATTATATTGAATTTGCAACCTGGTGGAGGTTAGTATAGATGGACTAATAGAACAAGTCCCACACACTGCTACAAGCCGAAATATTTTTTCAGAGCTAGATGTAGAAAAAAATTATATTGAATTTGCAACCTGGTGGAGGTTAGTATAGATGGACTAATAGAACAAGTTCCACACACTGCTACAAGCCGAAATATTTTTACAGAGCTAGATGCAGAAAAGAATTATATTGAATTTGCAACCTGGTGGTGGTTAGTATAGATGGACTAATAGAACAAGTCCCACATACTGCTACAAGCCGAAATATTTTTTCAGAGCTAGATGCAGAAAAAAATTATATTGAATTTGCAACCTGGTGGAGGTTAGTATAGATGGACTAATAGAACAAGTCCCACACACTGCTACAAGCCAAAATATTTTTTCAGAGCTAGATGCAGAAAAAAATTATATTGAGTTTGCAACCTGGTGGAAGTCAGTATAGATGGACTAATACAACAAGTTCCACACACTACTACAAGCCAAAATATTTTTTCAGAGCTAGATGCAGAAAAAAATTAGATGGAATTTGCAACCTTGTGGAGGTTAGTATAGATGGACTAATAGAACAAGTCCCACACACTACTACAAGCCATAATATTTTTTCAGAGCTAGATGCAGAAAAATATTATATTGAATTTGCCACCTGGTGGAGGTTAGTATATTTGGACTAATAGAACAAGTCCCACACACTGCTACAAGCCAAAATATTTTTTCAGAGCTAGATGCAGAAAAAAATTATATTAAATTTGCAACCTGGTGGAGGTTAGTATAGATGGACTCATAGAACAAGTCCCACACACTGCTACAAGCCGAAATATTTTTTCAGAGCTAGATGCAGAAAAAAATTATATTGAATTTGCAACCTGGTGGAGGATAGTATAGATGGACTAATAGAACAAGTCCCACACACTGCTACAGGCCAAAATATTTTTTCAGAGCTAGATGAAGAAAAAAATTATATTGAATTTGCAACCTGGTGGAGGTTAGTATTGATGGACTAATAGAACAAGTCCCACACACTGCTGCAAGCCGAAATATTTTTACAGAGCTAGATGCAGAAAAAGATTATATTGAATTTGCAACCTGGTGGAGGTTAGTATTGATGGACTAATAGAACAAGTCCCACACACTGCTGCAAGCCGAAATATTTTTACAGAGCTAGATGCAGAAAAAGATTATATTGAATTTGCAACCTGGTGGAGGTTAGTATAGATGGACTAATAGTACAAGTCCCACACACTGCTGCAAGCCGAAATATTTTTACAGAGCTAGATGCAGAAAAAGATTATATTGAATTTGCAACCTGGTGGAGGTTAGTATAGATGGACTAATAGAACAAGTCCCACACACTGCTACAAGCCGAAATATTTTTTCAGAGCTAGATGCAGGAAAAATTTATATTGAATTTGCAACGTGGTGGACGTTAGTATAGATGGACTAATAGAACAAGTCCCACACACTGCTACAAGCCAAAATATTTTTTCAGGGCTAGACGTAGAAAAAAATTATATTGAATTTGAAACCTGGTGGAGGTTAGTATAGATGGACTAATAGAACAAGTCCCACACACTGCTACAAGCCGAAATACTTTTTCAGAGCTAGATGTAGAAAAAAATTATATTGAATTTGCAACCTGGTGGAGGTTAGTATAGATGGACTAATTGAACAAGTCCCACACACTGCTACAAGCCGAAATATTTTTTCAGAGCTAGATGCAGGAAAAAATTATATTGAATTTTCAACCTGGTGGAGGTTAGTATAGATGGACTAATAGAACAAGTCCCACACACTGCTACAAGCCGAAATATTTTTTCAGAGCTTGATGTAGAAAAAAATTATATTGAATTTGCAACCTGGTGGAGGTTAGTATAGATGGACTAATAGAACAAGTCCCACACACTGCTACAAGCCGAAATATTTTTTCAGAGCTAGATGCAGAAAAAAATTATATTGAATTTGCAACCTGGTGGAGGTTAGTATAGATGGACTAATAGAACAAGTCCCACACACTGCTAAAAGCCGAAATATTTTTTCAGAGCTAGATGCAGAAAAAAATTATATTGAATTTGCAACCTGGTGGATGTTATTATATCTGGACTAATAGAACAAGTCCCACACACTGCTACAAGACAAAATATTTTTTCAGAGCTAGATGCAGAAAAAAATTATATTGAATTTGCAACCTGGTTGAAGTCAGTATAGATGGACTAATAGAACAAGTCTCACACACTGCTACAAGCCGAAATATTTTTTCAGAGTTAGATGCAGAAAAAAATTATATTGAATTTGCAACCTGGTGGAGGTTAGTATAGATGGACTAATAGAACAAGTCCCACACACTGCTACAAGCCGAAATATTTTTTCAGAGCTAGATGCAGAAAAAATTAGATTGAATTTGCAACCTGGTGGAAGTCAGTATAGATGGACTTATAGAACAAGTTCCACATACTACTACAAGCCAAAATATTTTTTCAGAGCTAGATGCAGAAAAAAATTATATTGAATTTGCCACCTGGTGGAGGTTAGTATAGATGGACTAATAGAACAAGTCCCACACACTGCTACAAGCCAAAATATTTTTTCAGAGCTAGATGGAGAAAAAAATTATATTGAATTTGCAACCTGGTGGAGGTTAGTATAGATGGTCTAATAGAACAAGTCCCACACACTGCTACAAGCCGAAATATTTTTTCAGAGCTACATGCAGAAAAAAATTATATTGAATTTGCAACCTGGTGGAGGTTAGTATAGATGGACTAATAGAACAAGTCCCACACACTGCTGCAAGCTGAAATATTTTTACAGAGCTAGATGCAGAAAAAGATTATATTGAATTTGCCACCTGGTGGAGGTTAGTATAGATGGACTAATTGAACAAGTCCCACACACTGCTACAAGCCGAAATATTTTTTCAGAGCTAGATGCAGGAAAAAATTATATTGAATTTTCAACCTGGTGGAGGTTAGTATAGATGGACTAATAGAACAAGTCCCACACACTGCTACAAGCCGAAATATTTTTTCAGAGCTTGATGTAGAAAAATATTATATTGAATTTGCAACCTGGTGGAGGTTAGTATAGATGGACTAATAGAACAAGTCCCACACACTGCTACAAGCCGAAATATTTTTTCAGAGCTAGATGCAGAAAAAAATTATATTGAATTTGCAACCTGGTGGAGGTTAGTATAGATGGACTAATAGAACAAGTCCCACACACTGCTAAAAGCCGAAATATTTTTTCAGAGCTAGATGCAGAAAAAAATTATATTGAATTTGCAACCTGGTGGATGTTATTATATCTGGACTAATAGAACAAGTCCCACACACTGCTACAAGACAAAATATTTTTTCAGAGCTAGATGCAGAAAAAAATTATATTGAATTTGCAACCTGGTTGAAGTCAGTATAGATGGACTAATAGAACAAGTCTCACACACTGCTACAAGCCGAAATATTTTTTCAGAGTTAGATGCAGAAAAAAATTATATTGAATTTGCAACCTGGTGGAGGTTAGTATAGATGGACTAATAGAACAAGTCCCACACACTGCTACAAGCCGACATATTTTTTCAGGGCTAGATGTAGAAAAAAATTATATTGAATTTGCAACCTGGTGGAGGTTAGTATAGATGGACTAATAGAACAAGTCCCACACACTGCTACAAGCTGAAATATTTTTTCAGAGCTAGATGCAGAAAAAAATTATATTGAATTTGCAACCTGGTGGAGGTTAGTATAGATGGACTAATAGAACAAGTCCCACACACTGCTACAATCCGAAATATTTTTTCAGAGCTAGATGCAGAAAAAAATTATATTGAATTTGCAACCAGGTGGAAGTCAGTATAGATGGACTAATAGAACAAGTCCCACACACTACTACAAGAAAAAAAATATTTTTTCAGAGCTAGATGCAGAAAAAAATTATATTGAATTGGCAACCTTGTGGAGGTTAGTATAGATGGACTAATAGAAAAAGTCCCACAAACTGCTACAAGCCAAAATATTTTTTCAGAGCTAGATGCAGAAAAAAATTATATTGAATTTGCAACCTGGTGGATGTTATTATATATGGACTAATAGAACAAGTCCCACACACTGCTACAAGCTGAAATATTTTTTCAGAGCTAGATGCAGAAAAAAATTATATTGAATTTGCAACCTGGTGGAGGTTAGTATAGATGGACTTAAAGAACAAGTCCCACACACTGCTACAAGCCAAAATATTTTTTCAGAGCTAGATGAAGAAAAAAATGATATTCAATTTGCAACCTGGTGGAGGTTAGCATAGATGGACTAATAGAACAATTCCCACACACCGCTACAAGCCGAAATATTTTTTCAGAGCTAGATGCAGAAAAAAATAATATTGAAGTTGCAACCTGGTGAAGGTTAGTATAGATGGACTAATAGAACAAATCCCACACACTGCTACAAGCCAAAATATTTTTTCAGAGCTAGATGTAGAAAAAAATTATATTGAGCTTGCAACCTGGTGGAGATTAGTATAGATGGACTAATAGAACAAGTCCCACACACTGCTACAAGCCGAAATATTTTTTCAGAGCTAGATGTAGAAAAAAATTATATTGAATTTGCAACCTGGTGGAGGTTAGTATAGATGGACTAATAGAATAAGTCCCACACACTGCTGCAAGCCGAAATATTTTTACAGAGCTAGATGCAGAACAAGATTATATTGAATTTGCAACCTGGTGGAGGTTAGTATAGATGGACTAATAGAACAAGTCCCACACACTGCTACAAGCCAAAATATTTTTTCAGAGCTAGATGCAGAAAAAAATTATAACAAATTTGCAACCTGGTGGAGGTTAGTATAGATGGACTAATAGAACAAGTCCCACACACTGCTACAAGCCGAAATATTTTTTCAGAGCTAGATGTAGAAAAAAATTATATTGAATTTGCAACCTGGTGGAGGTTAGTATAGATGGACTAATAGAACAAGTCCCACACACTGCTAAAAGCCGAAATATTTTTCCAGAGCTAGATGCAGAATAAAATTATATTGAATTTGCAACCTGGTGGATGTTATTATATATGGACTAATAGAACAAGTCCCACACACTGCTACAAGCCGAAATATTTTTTCAGAGCTAGATGCAGAAAAAAATTATATTGAATTTGCAACCTGGTGGAAGTCAGTATAGATGGACTAATAGAACAAGTCCCACACACTACTACAAGCCAAAATATTTTTTCAGAGCTAGATGCAGAAAAAAATTATATTGAATTTGCAACCTTGTGGAGGTTAGTATAGATGGCTAATAGAACAAGTCCCACACACTACTACAAGCCAAAATATTTTTTCAGAGCTAGATACAGAAAAAAATTATATTGAATTTGCAACCTGGTGGAGGTTAGTATAGATGGACTAATAAAACAAGTCCCACACACTGCTACAAGCTGAAATATTTTTTCAGAGCTAGATGAAGAAAAAAATTATATTGAATTTGCAACCTGGTGGAGGTTAGTATAGATGGACTAATAGAACAAGTCCCACACACTGCTACAAGCCGAAATATTTTTTCAGAGCTAGATGTAGAAAAAAATTATATTGAATTTGCAACCTGGTGGAGGTTAGTATAGATGGACTAATAGAACAAGTCCCACACACTGCTACAAGCCGAAATATTTTTTCAGAGCTAGATGCAGAAAAAAATTATATTGAATTTGCAACCAGGTGGAAGTCAGTATAGATGGACTAATAGAACAAGTCCCACACACTACTACAAGCCAAAAGATTTTTTCAGAGCTAGATGCAGAAAAAAATATAATGAATTTGTAACCTGGTGGAGTTTAGTATAGATGGACTAATAGAACAAGTCCCACACACTGCTGCAAGCTGAAATATTTTTACAGAGCTAGATGCAGAAAAAGATTATATTGAATTTGCAACCTGGTGGAGGTTAGTATAGATGGACTAATAGAACAAGTCCCACACACTGCTACAAGCCGAAATATTTTTTCAGAGCTTGATGTAGAAAAAAATTATATTGAATTTGCAACCTGGTGGAAGTCAGTATAGATGGACTAATAGAACAAGTCCCACACACTACTACAAGCCGAAATATTTTTTCAGAGCTAGATGCAGAAAAAAATTATATTGAATTTGCAACCTGGTGGAGGTTAGTATAGATGTACTAATAGAACAAGTCCCACACACTGCTACAAGCCGAAATATTTTTTCAGAGCTAGATGAAGAAAAAAATTATATTGAATTTGCAACCTGGTGGAGTTTAGTATAGATGGACTAATAGAACAAGTCCCACACACTGCTACAAGCCGAAATATTTTTTCAGAGTTAGATGCAGAAAAAAATTATATTGAATTTGCAACCTGGTGGAGGTTAGTATAGATGGACTAATAGAACAAGTCCCACACACTGCTACAAGCTGAAATATTTTTACAGAGCTAGATGCAGAAAAAGATTATATTGAATTTGCAACCTGGTGGAGGTTAGTATAGATGGACTAATAGAACAAGTCCCACACACTGCTAAAAGCCAAAATATTTTTTCAGAGCTAGATGCAGAAAAAAATTATATTGAATTTGCAACCTGGTGGTTGTTATTATATATGGACTAATAGAACAAGTCTCACACACTGCTACAAGCCGAAATATTTTTTCAGAGCTAGATGCAGAAAAAAATTATATTGAATTTGCAACCTGGTGGAAGTCAGTATAGATGGACTAATAGAACAAGTCCCACACACTGCTACAAGCCGAAATATTTTTTCAGAGCTAGATGTAGAAAAAAATTATATTGAATTTGCAACCTGGTGGAAGTCAGTATAGATGGACTAATAGAACAAGTCCCACACACTACTACAAGCCAAAATATTTTTTCAGAGCTAGATGCAGAAAAAAATTATATTGAATTTGCAACCTTGTGGAGGTTAGTATAGATGGCTAATAGAACAAGTCCCACACACTACTACAAGCCAAAATATTTTTTCAGAGCTAGATACAGAAAAAAATTATATTGAATTTGCAACCTGGTGGAGGTTAGTATAGATGGACTAATAAAACAAGTCCCACACACTGCTACAAGCTGAAATATTTTTTCAGAGCTAGATGAAGAAAAAAATTATATTGAATTTGCAACCTGGTGGAGGTTAGTATAGATGGACTAATAGAACAAGTCCCACACACTGCTACAAGCCGAAATATTTTTTCAGAGCTAGATGTAGAAAAAAATTATATTGAATTTGCAACCTGGTGGAGGTTAGTATAGATGGACTAATAGAACAAGTCCCACACACTGCTACAAGCCGAAATATTTTTTCAGAGCTAGATGCAGAAAAAAATTATATTGAATTTGCAACCAGGTGGAAGTCAGTATAGATGGACTAATAGAACAAGTCCCACACACTACTACAAGCCAAAAGATTTTTTCAGAGCTAGATGCAGAAAAAAATATAATGAATTTGTAACCTGGTGGAGTTTAGTATAGATGGACTAATAGAACAAGTCCCACACACTGCTGCAAGCTGAAATATTTTTACAGAGCTAGATGCAGAAAAAGATTATATTGAATTTGCAACCTGGTGGAGGTTAGTATAGATGGACTAATAGAACAAGTCCCACACACTGCTACAAGCCGAAATATTTTTTCAGAGCTTGATGTAGAAAAAAATTATATTGAATTTGCAACCTGGTGGAAGTCAGTATAGATGGACTAATAGAACAAGTCCCACACACTACTACAAGCCGAAATATTTTTTCAGAGCTAGATGCAGAAAAAAATTATATTGAATTTGCAACCTGGTGGAGGTTAGTATAGATGTACTAATAGAACAAGTCCCACACACTGCTACAAGCCGAAATATTTTTTCAGAGCTAGATGAAGAAAAAAATTATATTGAATTTGCAACCTGGTGGAGTTTAGTATAGATGGACTAATAGAACAAGTCCCACACACTGCTACAAGCCGAAATATTTTTTCAGAGTTAGATGCAGAAAAAAATTATATTGAATTTGCAACCTGGTGGAGGTTAGTATAGATGGACTAATAGAACAAGTCCCACACACTGCTACAAGCTGAAATATTTTTACAGAGCTAGATGCAGAAAAAGATTATATTGAATTTGCAACCTGGTGGAGGTTAGTATAGATGGACTAATAGAACAAGTCCCACACACTGCTAAAAGCCAAAATATTTTTTCAGAGCTAGATGCAGAAAAAAATTATATTGAATTTGCAACCTGGTGGTTGTTATTATATATGGACTAATAGAACAAGTCTCACACACTGCTACAAGCCGAAATATTTTTTCAGAGCTAGATGCAGAAAAAAATTATATTGAATTTGCAACCTGGTGGAGGTTAGTATAGATGGACTAATAGAACAAGTCCCACACACTGCTACAAGCCGAAATATTTTTTCAGAGCTAGATGCAGAAAAAAATTATATTGAATTTGCAACCTGGTGGAAGTCAGTATAGATGGACTAATAGAACAAGTCCCACACACTACTACAAGCCAAAATATTTTTTCAGAGCTAGATGCAGAAAAAAATTATATTGAATTTGCAACCTTGTGGAGGTTAGTATAGATGGACTAATAGAACAAGTCCCACACACTGCTACAAGCCGAAATATTTTTTCAGAGCTAGATGCAGGAAAAAATTATATTGAATTTGCAACGTGGTGGACGTTAGCATAGATGGACTAATAGAACAAGTCCCACACACTGCTACAAGCCAAAATATTTTTTCAGGGCTACATGTAGAAAAAAATTATATTGAATTTGCAACCTAGTGGAGGTTAGTATAGATGGACTAATAGAACAAGTCCCACACACTGCTACAAGCCGAAAAACTTTTTCAGAGCTAGATGTAGAAAAAAATTATATTGAATTTTCAACCTGGTGGAGGTTAGTATAGATGGACTAATAGAACAAGTGCCACACACTGCTACAAGCCGAAATATTTTTTCAGAGTTAGCTGCAGAAAAAAATTATATTGAATTTGCAACCTGGTGGAGGGTTAGTATAGATGGACTAATAGAACAAGTCCCACACACTGCTACAAGCCGAAATATTTTTTCAGAGCTAGATGCAGAAAAAAATTATATTGAATTTGCAACCTGGTGGAAGTCAGTATAGATGGACTAATAGAACAAGTCCCACACACTACTACAAGCCAAAATATTTTTTCAGAGCTAGATGCAGAAAAAAATTATATTGAATTTGCAACCTTGTGGAGGTTAGTATAGATGGACTAATAGAACAAGTCCCACACACTGCTACAAGCCGAAATATTTTTTCAGAGCTAGATGCAGGAAAAAATTATATTGAATTTGCAACGTGGTGGACGTTAGCATAGATGGACTAATAGAACAAGTCCCACACACTGCTACAAGCCAAAATATTTTTTCAGGGCTACATGTAGAAAAAAATTATATAGAATTTGCAACCTAGTGGAGGTTAGTATAGATGGACTAATAGAACAAGTCCCACACACTGCTACAAGCCGAAAAACTTTTTCAGAGCTAGATGTAGAAAAAAATTATATTGAATTTTCAACCTGGTGGAGGTTAGTATAGATGGACTAATAGAACAAGTGCCACACACTGCTACAAGCCGAAATATTTTTTCAGAGTTAGCTGCAGAAAAAAATTATATTGAATTTGCAACCTGGTGGAGGTTAGTATAGATGGACTAATAGAACAAGTCCCACACACTGCTACAAGCCAAAATATTTTTTAAGAACTAGATGCAGAAAAAAATTATATTGCATTTGCAACCTGGTGGAGGTTAGTATAGATGGACTAATAGAACAAGTCCCACACACTGCTACAAGCCAAAATATTTTTTCAGACTTAGATGCAGAAAAAAAATTATATTGAATTTGCAACCTGGTGGAAGTCAGTATAGATGGACTTAAAGAACAAGTTCCACACACTACTACAAGCCAAAATATTTTTTCAGAGCTAGATGCAGAAAAAAATTATATTGAATTTGCCACCTGGTGGAGGTTAGTATAGATGGACTAATAGAACAAGTCCCACACACTGCTACAAGCCAAAATATTTTTTCAGAGCTAGATGCAGAAAAAAATTATATTGAATTTGCCACCTGGTGGAGGTTAGTATAGATGGACTAATAGAACAAGTCCCACACACTGCTACAAGTCAAAATATTTTTTCAGAGCTAGATGCAGAAAAAAATTATATTGAATTTGCAACCTGGTGGAGGTTAGTATAGATGGACTAATAGAACAAGTCCCACACACTGCTACAAGCCGAAATGTTTTTTCAGAGCTAGATGAAGAAAAAAATTATATTGAATTTGCAACCTGGTGGAGGTTAGTATAGATGGACTAATAGAAAAAGTCCCAAACACTCCTACAAGCCGAAATATTTTTTCAGAGCTAGATGCAGAAAAAAATTATATTGAATTTGCAACCTGGTGGAAGTCAGTATAGATGGACTAATAGAACAAGTCCCACACACTACTACAAGCCGAAATATTTTTTCAGAGCTAGATGCAGAAAAAAATTATATTGAATTTGCAACCTGGTGGAGGTTAGTATAGATGTACTAATAGAACAAGTCCCACACACTGCTACAAGCCGAAATATTTTTTCAGAGCTAGATGAAGAAAAAAATTATATTGAATTTGCAACCTGGTGGAGTTTAGTATAGATGGACTAATAGAACAAGTCCCACACACTGCTACAAGCCGAAATATTTTTTCAGAGTTAGATGCAGAAAAAAATTATATTGAATTTGCAACCTGGTGGAGGTTAGTATAGATGGACTAATAGAACAAGTCCCACACACTGCTACAAGCTGAAATATTTTTACAGAGCTAGATGCAGAAAAAGATTATATTGAATTTGCAACCTGGTGGAGGTTAGTATAGATGGACTAATAGAACAAGTCCCACACACTGCTAAAAGCCAAAATATTTTTTCAGAGCTAGATGCAGAAAAAAATTATATTGAATTTGCAACCTGGTGGTTGTTATTATATATGGACTAATAGAACAAGTCTCACACACTGCTACAAGCCGAAATATTTTTTCAGAGCTAGATGCAGAAAAAAATTATATTGAATTTGCAACCTGGTGGAAGTCAGTATAGATGGACTAATAGAACAAGTCCCACACACTGCTACAAGCCGAAATATTTTTTCAGAGCTAGATGTAGAAAAAAATTATATTGAATTTGCAACCTGGTGGAGGTTAGTATAGATGGACTAATAGAACAAGTCCCACACACTGCTACAAGCCGAAATATTTTTTCAGAGCTAGATGCAGAAAAAAATTATATTGAATTTGCAACCTGGTGGAAGTCAGTATAGATGGACTAATAGAACAAGTCCCACACACTACTACAAGCCAAAATATTTTTTCAGAGCTAGATGCAGAAAAAAATTATATTGAATTTGCAACCTTGTGGAGGTTAGTATAGATGGACTAATAGAACAAGTCCCACACACTGCTACAAGCCGAAATATTTTTTCAGAGCTAGATGCAGGAAAAAATTATATTGAATTTGCAACGTGGTGGACGTTAGCATAGATGGACTAATAGAACAAGTCCCACACACTGCTACAAGCCAAAATATTTTTTCAGGGCTACATGTAGAAAAAAATTATATTGAATTTGCAACCTAGTGGAGGTTAGTATAGATGGACTAATAGAACAAGTCCCACACACTGCTACAAGCCGAAAAACTTTTTCAGAGCTAGATGTAGAAAAAAATTATATTGAATTTTCAACCTGGTGGAGGTTAGTATAGATGGACTAATAGAACAAGTGCCACACACTGCTACAAGCCGAAATATTTTTTCAGAGTTAGCTGCAGAAAAAAATTATATTGAATTTGCAACCTGGTGGAGGTTAGTATAGATGGACTAATAGAACAAGTCCCACACACTGCTACAAGCCAAAATATTTTTTAAGAACTAGATGCAGAAAAAAATTATATTGCATTTGCAACCTGGTGGAGGTTAGTATAGATGGACTAATAGAACAAGTCCCACACACTGCTACAAGCCGAAATATTTTTTCAGACTTAGATGCAGAAAAAAAATTATATTGAATTTGCAACCTGGTGGAAGTCAGTATAGATGGACTTAAAGAACAAGTTCCACACACTACTACAAGCCAAAATATTTTTTCAGAGCTAGATGCAGAAAAAAATTATATTGAATTTGCCACCTGGTGGAGGTTAGTATAGATGGACTAATAGAACAAGTCCCACACACTGCTACAAGCCAAAATATTTTTTCAGAGCTAGATGCAGAAAAAAATTATATTGAATTTGCCACCTGGTGGAGGTTAGTATAGATGGACTAATAGAACAAGTCCCACACACTGCTACAAGCCAAAATATTTTTTCAGAGCTAGATGCAGAAAAAAATTATATTGAATTTGCAACCTGGTGGAGGTTAGTATAGATGGACTAATAGAACAAGTCCCACACACTGCTACAAGCCGAAATGTTTTTTCAGAGCTAGATGAAGAAAAAAATTATATTGAATTTGCAACCTGGTGGAGGTTAGTATAGATGGACTAATAGAAAAAGTCCCAAACACTCCTACAAGCCGAAATATTTTTTCAGAGCTAGATGCAGAAAAAAATTATATTGAATTTGCAACCTGGTGGAAGTCAGTATAGATGGACTAATAGAACAAGTCCCACACACTACTACAAGCCGAAATATTTTTTCAGAGCTAGATGCAGAAAAAAATTATATTGAATTTGCAACCTGGTGGAGGTTAGTATAGATGTACTAATAGAACAAGTCCCACACACTGCTACAAGCCGAAATATTTTTTCAGAGCTAGATGAAGAAAAAAATTATATTGAATTTGCAACCTGGTGGAGTTTAGTATAGATGGACTAATAGAACAAGTCCCACACACTGCTACAAGCCGAAATATTTTTTCAGAGTTAGATGCAGAAAAAAATTATATTGAATTTGCAACCTGGTGGAGGTTAGTATAGATGGACTAATAGAACAAGTCCCACACACTGCTACAAGCTGAAATATTTTTACAGAGCTAGATGCAGAAAAAGATTATATTGAATTTGCAACCTGGTGGAGGTTAGTATAGATGGACTAATAGAACAAGTCCCACACACTGCTAAAAGCCAAAATATTTTTTCAGAGCTAGATGCAGAAAAAAATTATATTGAATTTGCAACCTGGTGGATGTTATTATATATGGACTAATAGAACAAGTCTCACACACTGCTACAAGCCGAAATATTTTTTCAGAGCTAGATGCAGAAAAAAATTATATTGAATTTGCAACCTGGTGGAAGTCAGTATAGATGGACTAATAGAACAAGTCCCACACACTGCTACAAGCCGAAATATTTTTTCAGAGCTAGATGTAGAAAAAAATTATATTGAATTTGCAACCTGGTGGAGGTTAGTATAGATGGACTAATAGAACAAGTCCCACACACTGCTACAAGCCGAAATATTTTTTCAGAGCTAGATGCAGAAAAAAATTATATTGAATTTGCAACCTGGTGGAAGTCAGTATAGATGGACTAATAGAACAAGTCCCACACACTACTACAAGCCAAAATATTTTTTCAGAGCTAGATGCAGAAAAAAATTATATTGAATTTGCAACCTTGTGGAGGTTAGTATAGATGGACTAATAGAACAAGTCCCACACACTGCTACAAGCCGAAATATTTTTTCAGAGCTAGATGCAGGAAAAAATTATATTGAATTTGCAACGTGGTGGACGTTAGCATAGATGGACTAATAGAACAAGTCCCACACACTGCTACAAGCCAAAATATTTTTTCAGGGCTACATGTAGAAAAAAATTATATTGAATTTGCAACCTAGTGGAGGTTAGTATAGATGGACTAATAGAACAAGTCCCACACACTGCTACAAGCCGAAAAACTTTTTCAGAGCTAGATGTAGAAAAAAATTATATTGAATTTTCAACCTGGTGGAGGTTAGTATAGATGGACTAATAGAACAAGTGCCACACACTGCTACAAGCCGAAATATTTTTTCAGAGTTAGCTGCAGAAAAAAATTATATTGAATTTGCAACCTGGTGGAGGTTAGTATAGATGGACTAATAGAACAAGTCCCACACACTGCTACAAGCCAAAATATTTTTTAAGAACTAGATGCAGAAAAAAATTATATTGCATTTGCAACCTGGTGGAGGTTAGTATAGATGGACTAATAGAACAAGTCCCACACACTGCTACAAGCCGAAATATTTTTTCAGACTTAGATGCAGAAAAAAAATTATATTGAATTTGCAACCTGGTGGAAGTCAGTATAGATGGACTTAAAGAACAAGTTCCACACACTACTACAAGCCAAAATATTTTTTCAGAGCTAGATGCAGAAAAAAATTATATTGAATTTGCCACCTGGTGGAGGTTAGTATAGATGGACTAATAGAACAAGTCCCACACACTGCTACAAGCCAAAATATTTTTTCAGAGCTAGATGCAGAAAAAAATTATATTGAATTTGCCACCTGGTGGAGGTTAGTATAGATGGACTAATAGAACAAGTCCCACACACTGCTACAAGCCAAAATATTTTTTCAGAGCTAGATGCAGAAAAAAATTATATTGAATTTGCAACCTGGTGGAGGTTAGTATAGATGGACTAATAGAACAAGTCCCACACACTGCTACAAGCCAAAATGTTTTTTCAGAGCTAGATGAAGAAAAAAATTATATTGAATTTGCAACCTGGTGGAGGTTAGTATAGATGGACTAATAGAAAAAGTCCCAAACACTCCTACAAGCCGAAATATTTTTTCAGAGCTAGATGCAGAAAAAAATTATATTGAATTTGCAACCTGGTGAAAGTCAGTATAGATGGACTAATAGAACAAGTCCCACACACTACTACAAGCCGAAATATTTTTTCAGAGCTAGATGCAGAAAAAAATTATATTGAATTTGCAACCTGGTGGAGGTTAGTATAGATGTACTAATAGAACAAGTCCCACACACTGCTACAAGCCGAAATATTTTTTCAGAGCTAGATGAAGAAAAAAATTATATTGAATTTGCAACCTGGTGGAGTTTAGTATAGATGGACTAATAGAACAAGTCCCACACACTGCTACAAGCCGAAATATTTTTTCAGAGCTAGATGCAGAAAAAAATTATATTGAATTTGCAACCTGGTGGAGGTTAGTATAGATGGACTAATAGAACAAGTCCCACACACTGCTACAAGCTGAAATATTTTTACAGAGCTAGATGCAGAAAAAGATTATATTGAATTTGCAACCTGGTGGAGGTTAGTATAGATGGACTAATAGAACAAGTCCCACACACTGCTAAAAGCCAAAATATTTTTTCAGAGCTAGATGCAGAAAAAAATTATATTGAATTTGCAACCTGGTGGATGTTATTATATATGGACTAATAGAACAAGTCCCACACACTGCTACAAGCCGAAATATTTTTTCAGAGCTAGATGCAGAAAAAAATTATATTGAATTTGCAACCTGGTGGAAGTCAGTATAGATGGACTAATAGAACAAGTCCCACACACTACTACAAGCCAAAATATTTTTTCAGAGCTAGATGCAGAAAAAAATTATATTGAATTTGCAACCTTGTGGAGGTTAGTATAGATGGACTAATAGAACAAGTCCCACACACTGCTACAAGCCGAAATATTTTTTCAGAGCTAGATGCAGGAAAAAATTATATTGAATTTGCAACGTGGTGGACGTTAGCATAGATGGACTAATAGAACAAGTCCCACACACTGCTACAAGCCAAAATATTTTTTCAGGGCTACATGTAGAAAAAAATTATATTGAATTTGCAACCTAGTGGAGGTTAGTATAGATGGACTAATAGAACAAGTCCCACACACTGCTACAAGCCGAAAAACTTTTTCAGAGCTAGATGTAGAAAAAAATTATATTGAATTTTCAACCTGGTGGAGGTTAGTATAGATGGACTAATAGAACAAGTGCCACACACTGCTACAAGCCGAAATATTTTTTCAGAGTTAGCTGCAGAAAAAAATTATATTGAATTTGCAACCTGGTGGAGGTTAGTATAGATGGACTAATAGAACAAGTCCCACACACTGCTACAAGCCAAAATATTTTTTAAGAACTAGATGCAGAAAAAAATTATATTGCATTTGCAACCTGGTGGAGGTTAGTATAGATGGACTAATAGAACAAGTCCCACACACTGCTACAAGCCGAAATATTTTTTCAGACTTAGATGCAGAAAAAAAATTATATTGAATTTGCAACCTGGTGGAAGTCAGTATAGATGGACTTAAAGAACAAGTTCCACACACTACTACAAGCCAAAATATTTTTTCAGAGCTAGATGCAGAAAAAAATTATATTGAATTTGCCACCTGGTGGAGGTTAGTATAGATGGACTAATAGAACAAGTCCCACACACTGCTACAAGCCAAAATATTTTTTCAGAGCTAGATGCAGAAAAAAATTATATTGAATTTGCCACCTGGTGGAGGTTAGTATAGATGGACTAATAGAACAAGTCCCACACACTGCTACAAGCCAAAATATTTTTTCAGAGCTAGATGCAGAAAAAAATTATATTGAATTTGCAACCTGGTGGAGGTTAGTATAGATGGACTAATAGAACAAGTCCCACACACTGCTACAAGCCGAAATGTTTTTTCAGAGCTAGATGAAGAAAAAAATTATATTGAATTTGCAACCTGGTGGAGGTTAGTATAGATGGACTAATAGAAAAAGTCCCAAACACTCCTACAAGCCGAAATATTTTTTCAGAGCTAGATGCAGAAAAAAATTATATTGAATTTGCAACCTGGTGGAAGTCAGTATAGATGGACTAATAGAACAAGTCCCACACACTACTACAAGCCGAAATATTTTTTCAGAGCTAGATGCAGAAAAAAATTATATTGAATTTGCAACCTGGTGGAGGTTAGTATAGATGTACTAATAGAACAAGTCCCACACACTGCTACAAGCCGAAATATTTTTTCAGAGCTAGATGAAGAAAAAAATTATATTGAATTTGCAACCTGGTGGAGTTTAGTATAGATGGACTAATAGAACAAGTCCCACACACTGCTACAAGCCGAAATATTTTTTCAGAGTTAGATGCAGAAAAAAATTATATTGAATTTGCAACCTGGTGGAGGTTAGTATAGATGTACTAATAGAACAAGTCCCACACACTGCTACAAGCTGAAATATTTTTACAGAGCTAGATGCAGAAAAAGATTATATTGAATTTGCAACCTGGTGGAGGTTAGTATAGATGGACTAATAGAACAAGTCCCACACACTGCTAAAAGCCAAAATATTTTTTCAGAGCTAGATGCAGAAAAAAATTATATTGAATTTGCAACCTGGTGGATGTTATTATATATGGACTAATAGAACAAGTCTCACACACTGCTACAAGCCGAAATATTTTTTCAGAGCTAGATGCAGAAAAAAATTATATTGAATTTGCAACCTGGTGGAAGTCAGTATAGATGGACTAATAGAACAAGTCCCACACACTGCTACAAGCCGAAATATTTTTTCAGAGCTAGATGTAGAAAAAAATTATATTGAATTTGCAACCTGGTGGAGGTTAGTATAGATGGACTAATAGAACAAGTCCCACACACTGCTACAAGCCGAAATATTTTTTCAGAGCTAGATGCAGAAAAAAATTATATTGAATTTGCAACCTGGTGGAAGTCAGTATAGATGGACTAATAGAACAAGTCCCACACACTACTACAAGCCAAAATATTTTTTCAGAGCTAGATGCAGAAAAAAATTATATTGAATTTGCCACCTGGTGGAGGTTAGTATAGATGGACTAATAGAACAAGTCCCACACACTGCTACAAGCCAAAATATTTTTTCAGAGCTAGATGCAGAAAAAAATTATATTGAATTTGCCACCTGGTGGAGGTTAGTATAGATGGACTAATAGAACAAGTCCCACACACTGCTACAAGCCGAAATGTTTTTTCAGAGCTAGATGAAGAAAAAAATTATATTGAATTTGCAACCTGGTGGAGGTTAGTATAGATGGACTAATAGAAAAAGTCCCAAACACTCCTACAAGCCGAAATATTTTTTCAGAGCTAGATGCAGAAAAAAATTATATTGAATTTGCAACCTGGTGAAAGTCAGTATAGATGGACTAATAGAACAAGTCCCACACACTACTACAAGCCGAAATATTTTTTCAGAGCTAGATGCAGAAAAAAATTATATTGAATTTGCAACCTGGTGGAGGTTAGTATAGATGTACTAATAGAACAAGTCCCACACACTGCTACAAGCCGAAATATTTTTTCAGAGCTAGATGAAGAAAAAAATTATATTGAATTTGCAACCTGGTGGAGTTTAGTATAGATGGACTAATAGAACAAGTCCCACACACTGCTACAAGCCGAAATATTTTTTCAGAGCTAGATGCAGAAAAAAATTATATTGAATTTGCAACCTGGTGGAGGTTAGTATAGATGGACTAATAGAACAAGTCCCACACACTGCTACAAGCTGAAATATTTTTACAGAGCTAGATGCAGAAAAAGATTATATTGAATTTGCAACCTGGTGGAGGTTAGTATAGATGGACTAATAGAACAAGTCCCACACACTGCTAAAAGCCAAAATATTTTTTCAGAGCTAGATGCAGAAAAAAATTATATTGAATTTGCAACCTGGTGGATGTTATTATATATGGACTAATAGAACAAGTCCCACACACTGCTACAAGCCGAAATATTTTTTCAGAGCTAGATGCAGAAAAAAATTATATTGAATTTGCAACCTGGTGGAAGTCAGTATAGATGGACTAATAGAACAAGTCCCACACACTACTACAAGCCAAAATATTTTTTCAGAGCTAGATGCAGAAAAAAATTATATTGAATTTGCAACCTTGTGGAGGTTAGTATAGATGGACTAATAGAACAAGTCCCACACACTGCTACAAGCCGAAATATTTTTTCAGAGCTAGATGCAGGAAAAAATTATATTGAATTTGCAACGTGGTGGACGTTAGCATAGATGGACTAATAGAACAAGTCCCACACACTGCTACAAGCCAAAATATTTTTTCAGGGCTACATGTAGAAAAAAATTATATTGAATTTGCAACCTAGTGGAGGTTAGTATAGATGGACTAATAGAACAAGTCCCACACACTGCTACAAGCCGAAAAACTTTTTCAGAGCTAGATGTAGAAAAAAATTATATTGAATTTTCAACCTGGTGGAGGTTAGTATAGATGGACTAATAGAACAAGTGCCACACACTGCTACAAGCCGAAATATTTTTTCAGAGTTAGCTGCAGAAAAAAATTATATTGAATTTGCAACCTGGTGGAGGTTAGTATAGATGGACTAATAGAACAAGTCCCACACACTGCTACAAGCCAAAATATTTTTTAAGAACTAGATGCAGAAAAAAATTATATTGCATTTGCAACCTGGTGGAGGTTAGTATAGATGGACTAATAGAACAAGTCCCACACACTGCTACAAGCCGAAATGTTTTTTCAGAGCTAGATGAAGAAAAAAATTATATTGAATTTGCAACCTGGTGGAGGTTAGTATAGATGGACTAATAGAACAAGTCCCAAACACTCCTACAAGCCGAAATATTTTTTCAGAGCTAGATGCAGAAAAAAATTATATTGAATTTGCAACCTGGTGGAAGTCAGTATAGATGGACTAATAGAACAAGTCCCACACACTACTACAAGCCGAAATATTTTTTCAGAGCTAGATGCAGAAAAAAATTATATTGAATTTGCAACCTGGTGGAGGTTAGTATAGATGTACTAATAGAACAAGTCCCACACACTGCTACAAGCTGAAATATTTTTTCAGAGCTAGATGAAGAAAAAAATTATATTGAATTTGCAACCTGGTGGAGGTTAGTATAGATGGACTAATAGAACAAGTCCCACACACTGCTACAAGCCGAAATATTTTTTCAGAGCTAGATGCAGAAAAAAATTATATTGAATTTGCAACCTGGTGGAGGTTAGTATAGATGGACTAATAGAACAAGTCCCACACACTGCTACAAGCTGAAATATTTTTACAGAGCTAGATGCAGAAAAAGATTATATTGAATTTGCAACCTGGTGGAGGTCAGTATAGATGGACTAATAGAACAAGTCCCACACACTGCTAAAAGCCAAAATATTTTTTCAGAGCTAGATGCAGAAAAAAATTATATTGAATTTGCAACCTGGTGGATGTTATTATATATGGACTAATAGAACAAGTCCCACACACTGCTACAAGCCGAAATATTTTTTCAGAGCTAGATGCAGAAAAAAATTATATTGAATTTGCAACCTGGTGGAAGTCAGTATAGATGGACTAATAGAACAAGTCCCACACACTACTACAAGCCAAAATATTTTTTCAGAGCTAGATGCAGAAAAATATTATATTGAATTTGCAACCTTGTGGAGGTTAGTATAGATGGACTAATAGAACAAGTCCCACACACTACTACAAGCCAAAATATTTTTTCAGAGCTAGATGCAGAAAAAAATTATATTGAATTTGCAACCTGGTGGAGGTTAGTATAGATGGACTAATAGAATAAGTCCCACACACTGCTGCAAGCCGAAATATTTTTACAGAGCTAGATGCAGAACAAGATTATATTGAATTTGCAACCTGGTGGAGGTTAGTATAGATGGACTAATAGAACAAGTCCCACACACTGCTACAAGCCAAAATATTTTTTCAGAGCTAGATGCAGAAAAAAATTATAATAAATTTGCAACCTGGTGGAGGTTAGTATAGATGGACTTATAGAACAAGTCCCACACACTGCTACAAGCTGAAATATTTTTTCAGAGCTAGATGCAGAAAAAAATTATATTGAATTTGCAACCTGGTGGAGGTTAGTATAGATGGACTAATAGAACAAGTCCCACACACTGCTACAAGCCGAAATACTTTTGTAGAGCTAGATGAAGAAAAAAATTATATTGAATTTGCAACCTGGTACAGGTTAGTATAGATGGACTAATAGAACAAGTCCCACACACTGCTACAAGCCAAAATATTTTTTCAGAGCTAGATGCAGAAAAAAATTATATTGAATTTGCAACCTGGTGGAGGTTAGTATAGATGGACTAATAGAACAAGTCCCACACACTGCTGCAAGCCGAAATATTTTTACAGAGCTAGATGCAGAAAAAGATTATATTGAATTTGCAACCTGGTGGAGGTTAGTATAGATGGACTAATAGAACAAGTCCCACACACTGCTACAAGCCGAAATATTTTTTCAGAGCTAGATGCAGGAAAAAATTATATTGAATTTGCAACGTGGTGGACGTTAGTATAGATGGACTAATAGAACAAGTTCCACACACTGATACAAGCCGAAATATTTTTTCAGAGCTAGATGCAGGAAAAAATTATATTGAATTTGCAACGTGGTGGAAGTTAGTATAGATGGACTAATAGAACAAGTCCCACACACTGCTACAAGCCGAAATATTTTTTCAGAGCTAGATGCAGAAAAAAATTATATTGAATTTGCAACCTTGTGGAGGTTAGTATAGATGGACTAATAGAACAAGTCCCACACACTACTACAAGCCAAAATATTTTTTCAGAGCTATATGCAGAAAAAAATTATATTGAATTTGCAACCTGGTGGAGGTTAGTATAGATGGACTAATAGAACAAGTCCCACACACTGCTACAAGCTGAAATATTTTTTCAGAGCTAGATGAAGAAAAAAATTATATTGAATTTGCAACCTGGTGGAGGTTAGTATAGATGGACTAATAGAACAAGTCCAACACACTGCTACAAGCCAAAATATTTTTTCAGAGCTAGATGCAGAAAAAAATATATTGAATTTGTAACCTGGTGGAGTTTAGTATAGATGGACTAATAGAACAAGTCCCACACACTGCTGCAAGCTGAAATATTTTTACAGAGCTAGATGCAGAAAAAGATTATATTGAATTTGAAACCTGGTGGAGGTTAGTATAGATGGACTAATAGAACAAGTCCCACACACTGCTACAAGCCGAAATATTTTTTCAGAGCTAGATGCAGGAAAAAATTATATTGAATTTGCAACCTGGTGGAGGTTAGTATAGATGGACTAATAGAACAAGTTCCACACACTGCTTCAAGCCGAAATATTTTTTCAGAGCTTGATGTAGAAAAAAATTATATTGAATTTGCAACCTGGTGGAAGTCAGTATAGATGGACTAATAGAACAAGTCCCACACACTGCTACAAGCCGAAATATTTTTTCAGAGCTAGATGTAGAAAAAAATTATATTGAATTTGCAACCTGGTGGAGGTTAGTATAGATGGACTAATAGAACAAGTCCCACACACTGCTACAAGCCGAAATATTTTTTCAGAGCTAGATGCAGAAAAAAATTATATTGAATTTGCAACCAGGTGGAAGTCAGTATAGATGGACTAATAGAACAAGTCCCACACACTACTACAAGCCAAAATATTTTTTCAGAGCTAGATGCAGAAAAAAATTATATTGAATTTGCAACCTTGTGGAGGTTAGTATAGATGGACTAATAGAACAAGTCCCACACACTGCTACAAGCCAAAATATTTTTTCAGAGCTAGATGCAGGAAAAAATTATATTGAATTTGCAACGTGGTGGACGTTAGCATAGATGGACTAATAGAACAAGTCCCACACACTGCTACAAGCCAAAATATTTTTTCAGGGCTAGATGTAGAAACAAATTATATTGAATTTGCAACCTGGTGGAGGTTAGTATAGATGGACTAATAGAACAAGTCCCACACACTGCTACAAGCCGAAATACTTTTTCAGAGCTAGATGTAGAAAAAAATTATATTGAATTTTCAACCTGGTGGAGGTTAGTATAGATGGAATAATAGAAAAAGTCCCACACACTGCTACAAGCCGAATTATTTTTTCAGAGCTAGATGCAGAAAAAAATTATATTGAATTTGCAACCTGGTGGAGGTTAGTATAGATGGACTAATAGAACAAGTCCAACACACTGCTGCAAGCCGAAATATTTTTACAGAGCTAGATGCAGAAAAAGATTATATTGAATTTGCAACCTGGTGGAGGTTAGTATAGATGGACTAATAGAACAAGTCCCACACACTGCTACAAGCCGAAATATTTTTTCAGAGCTAGATGCAGAAAAAAATTATATTAAATTTGCAACCTGGTGGAGGTTAGTATAGATCGACTAATAGAACAAGTCCCACACACTGCTACAAGCCGAAATATTTTTTCAGAGCTAGATGCAGAAAAATATTATATTGAATTTGCAACCTGGTGGAGGTTAGTATAGATGGACTAATAGAACAAGTCCCACACACTGCTACAAGCCAAAATATTTTTTCAGAGCTAGATGCAGAAAAAAATTATATTGAATTTGCAACCTGGTGGAGGTTAGTATAGATGGACTAATAGAACAAGTCCCACACACTGCTGCAAGCCGAAATATTTTTACAGAGCTAGATGCAGAAAAAGATTATATTGAATTTGCAACCTGGTGGAGGTTAGTATAGATGGACTAATAGAACAAGTCCCACACACTGCTACAAGCCGAAATATTTTTTCAGAGCTAGATGCAGGAAAAAATTATATTGAATTTGCAACGTGGTGGACGTTAGTATAGATGGACTAATAGAACAAGTTCCACACACTGATACAAGCCGAAATATTTTTTCAGAGCTAGATGCAGGAAAAAATTATATTGAATTTGCAACGTGGTGGAAGTTAGTATAGATGGACTAATAGAACAAGTCCCACACACTGCTACAAGCCGAAATATTTTTTCAGAGCTAGATGCAGAAAAAAATTATATTGAATTTGCAACCTGGTGGAGGTTAGTATAGATGGACTAATAGAACAAGGCCCACACACTGCTACAAGCCGAAATATTTTTTCAGAGCTAGATGTAGAAAAAAATTATATTGAATTTGCAACCTGGTGGAGGTTAGTATAGATGGACTAATTGAACAAGTCCCACACACTGCTAAAAGCCAAAATATTTTTCCAGAGCTAGATGCAGAATAAAATTATATTGAATTTGCAACCTGGTGGATGTTATTATATATGGACTAATAGAACAAGTCCCACACACTGCTACAAGCCGAAATATTTTTTCAGAGCTAGATGCAGAAAAAAATTATATTGAATTTGCAACCTGGTGGAAGTCAGTATAGATGGACTAATAGAACAAGTCCCACACACTACTACAAGCCAAAATATTTTTTCAGAGCTAGATGCAGAAAAAAATTATATTGAATTTGCAACCTTGTGGAGGTTAGTATAGATGGAGTAATAGAACAAGTCCCACACACTACTACAAGCCAAAATATTTTTTCAGAGCTAGATGCAGAAAAAAATTATATTGAATTTGCAACCTGGTGGAGGTTAGTATAGATGGACTAATAGAACAAGTCCCACACACTGCTACAAGCTGAAATATTTTTTCAGAGCTAGATGAAGAAAAAAATTATATTGAATTTGCAACCTGGTGGAGGTTAGTATAGATGGACTAATAGAACAAGTCCAACACACTGCTACAAGCCGAAATATTTTTTCAGAGCTAGATGCAGAAAAAAATATATTTAATTAGCAACCTGGTGGAGTTTAGTATAGATGGACTAATAGAACAAGTCCCACACACTGCTGCAAGCTGAAATATTTTTACAGAGCTAGATGCAGAAAAAGATTATATTGAATTTGCAACCTGGTGGAGGTTAGTATAGATGGACTAATAGAACAAGTCCCACACACTGCTACAAGCCGAAATATTTTTTCAGAGCTTGATGTAGAAAAAAATTATATTGAATTTGCAACCTGGTGGAAGTCAGTATAGATGGACTAATAGAACAAGTCCCACACACTGCTACAAGCCGAAATATTTTTTCAGAGCTAGATGTAGAAAAAAATTATATTGAATTTGCAACCTGGTGGAGGTTAGTATAGATGGACTAATAGAACAAGTCCCACATGCTGCTACAAGCCAAAATATTTTTTCAGAGCTAGATGCAGAAAAAAATTATATTGAATTTGCAACCTGGTGGAGGTTAGTATAGATGGACTAATAGAACAAGTCCCACACACTGCTGCAAGCCGAAATATTTTTACAGAGCTAGATGCAGAAAAAGATTATATTGAATTTGCAACCTGGTGGAGGTTAGTATAGATGGACTAATAGAACAAGTCCCACACACTGCTACAAGCCGAAATATTTTTTCAGAGCTAGATGCAGGAAAAAATTATATTGAATTTGCAACGTGGTGGACGTTAGTATAGATGGACTAATAGAACAAGTTCCACACACTGATACAAACCGAAATATTTTTTCAGAGCTAGATGCAGGAAAAAATTATATTGAATTTGCAACGTGGTGGAAGTTAGTATAGATGGACTAATAGAACAAGTCCCACACACTGCTACAAGCCGAAATATTTTTTCAGAGCTAGATGCAGAAAAAAATTATATTGAATTTGCAACCTTGTGGAGGTTAGTATAGATGGACTAATAGAACAAGTCCCACACACTACTACAAGCCAAAATATTTTTTCAGAGCTAGATGCAGAAAAAAATTATATTGAATTTGCAACCTGGTGGAGGTTAGTATAGATGGACTAATAGAACAAGTCCCACACACTGCTACAAGCTGAAATATTTTTTCAGAGCTAGATGAAGAAAAAAATTATATTGAATTTGCAACCTGGTAGAGGTTAGTATAGATGGACTAATAGAACAAGTCCAACACACTGCTACAAGCCGAAATATTTTTTCAGAGCTAGATGCAGAAAAAAATATATTGAATTTGTAACCTGGTGGAGTTTAGTATAGATGGACTAATAGAACAAGTCCCACACACTGCTGCAAGCTGAAATATTTTTACAGAGCTAGATGCAGAAAAAGATTATATTGAATTTGAAACCTGGTGGAGGTTAGTATAGATGGACTAATAGAACAAGTCCCACACACTGCTACAAGCCGAAATATTTTTTCAGAGCTAGATGCAGGAAAAAATTATATTGAATTTGCAACCTGGTGGAGGTTAGTATAGATGGACTAATAGAACAAGTCCCACACACTGCTACATGTCGAAATATTTTTTCAGAGCTTGATGTAGAAAAAAATTATATTGAATTTGCAACCTGGTGGAAGTCAGTATAGATGGACTAATAGAACAAGTCCCACACACTGCTACAAGCCGAAATATTTTTTCAGAGCTAGATGTAGAAAAAATTATATTGAATTTGCAACCTGGTGGAGGTTAGTATAGATGGACTAATAGAACAAGTCCCACACACTGCTATAAGCCGAAATATTTTTTCAGAGCTAGATGCAGAAAAAAATTATATTGAATTTGCAACCAGGTGGAAGTCAGTATAGATGGACTAATAGAACAAGTCCCACACACTACTACAAGCCAAAATATTTTTTCAGAGCTAGATGCAGAAAAAAATTATATTGAATTTGCAACCTTGTGGAGGTTAGTATAGATGGACTAATAGAACAAGTCCCACACACTGCTACAAGCCGAAATATTTTTTCAGAGCTAGATGCAGGAAAAAATTATATTGAATTTGCAACGTGGTGGACGTTAGCATAGATGGACTAATAGAACAAGTCCCACACACTGCTACAAGCCAAAATATTTTTTCAGGGCTAGATGTAGAAAAAAATTATATTGAATTTGCAACCTGGTGGAGGTTAGTATAGATGGACTAATAGAACAAGTCCCACACACTGCTACAAGCCGAAAAACTTTTTCAGAGCTAGATGTAGAAAAAAATTATATTGAATTTTCAACCTGGTGGAGGTTAGTATAGATGGAATAATAGAAAAAGTCCCACACACTGCTACAAGCCGAATTATTTTTTCAGAGCTAGATGCAGAAAAAAATTATATTGAATTTGCAACCTGGTGGAGGTTAGTATAGATGGACTAATAGAACAAGTCCCACACACTGCTGCAAGCCGAAATATTTTTACAGAGCTAGATGCAGAAAAAGATTATATTGAATTTGCAACCTGGTGGAGGTTAGTATAGATGGACTAATAGAACAAGTCCCACACACTGCTACAAGCCGAAATATTTTTTCAGAGCTAGATGCAGAAAAAAATTATATTAAATTTGCAACCTGGTGGAGGTTAGTATAGATCGACTAATAGAACAAGTCCCACACACTGCTACAAGCCGAAATATTTTTTCAGAGCTAGATGCAGAAAAATATTATATTGAATTTGCAACCTGGTGGAGGTTAGTATAGATGGACTAATAGAACAAGTCCCACACACTGCTACAAGCCGAAATATTTTTTCAGAGCTAGATGAAGAAAAAAATTATATTGAATTTGCAACCTGGTGGAGGTTAGTATAGATGGACTAATAGAACAAGTCCCACACACTGCTACAAGCCAAAATATTTTTTCAGAGCTAGATGCAGAAAAAAATTATATTGAATTTGCAACCTGGTGGAGGTTAGTATAGATGGACTAATAGAACAAGTCCCACACACTGCTGCAAGCCGAAATATTTTTACAGAGCTAGATGCAGAAAAAGATTATATTGAATTTGCAACCTGGTGGAGGTTAGTATAGATGGACTAATAGAACAAGTCCCACACACTGCTACAAGCCGAAATATTTTTTCAGAGCTAGATGCAGGAAAAAATTATATTGAATTTGCAACGTGGTGGACGTTAGTATAGATGGACTAATAGAACAAGTTCCACACACTGATACAAGCCGAAATATTTTTTCAGAGCTAGATGCAGGAAAAAATTATATTGAATTTGCAACGTGGTGGAAGTTAGTATAGATGGACTAATAGAACAAGTCCCACACACTGCTACAAGCCGAAATATTTTTTCAGAGCTAGATGCAGAAAAAAATTATATTGAATTTGCAACCTGGTGGAGGTTAGTATAGATGGACTAATAGAACAAGTCCCACACACTGCTACAAGCCGAAATATTTTTTCAGAGCTAGATGTAGAAAAAATTTATATTGAATTTGCAACCTGGTTGAGGTTAGTATAGATGGACTAATAGAACAAGTCCCACACACTGCTAAAAGCCGAAATATTTTTCCAGAGCTAGATGCAGAATAAAATTATATTGAATTTGCAACCTGGTGGATGTTATTATATATGGACTAATAGAACAAGTCCCACACACTGCTACAAGCCGAAATATTTTTTCAGAGCTAGATGCAGAAAAAAATTATATTGAATTTGCAACCTGGTGGAAGTCAGTATAGATGGACTAATAGAACAAGTCCCACACACTACTACAAGCCAAAATATTTTTTCAGAGCTAGATGCAGAAAAAAATTATATTGAATTTGCAACCTTGTGGAGGTTAGTATAGATGGAGTAATAGAACAAGTCCCACACACTACTACAAGCCAAAATATTTTTTCAGAGCTAGATGCAGAAAAAAATTATATTGAATTTGCAACCTGGTGGAGGTTAGTATAGATGGACTAATAGAACAAGTCCCACACACTGCTACAAGCTGAAATATTTTTTCAGAGCTAGATGAAGAAAAAAATTATATTGAATTTGCAACCTGGTGGAGGTTAGTATAGATGAAGTAATAGAACAAGTCCCACACACTGCTACAAGCCGAAATATTTTTTCAGAGCTAGATGCAGAAAAAAATTATATTGAATTTGCAACCAGGTGGAAGTCAGTATAGATGGACTAATAGAACAAGTCCCACACACTACTACAAGCCAAAATATTTTTTCAGAGCTAGATGCAGAAAAAAATTATATTGAATTTGCAACCTTGTGGAGGTTAGTATAGATGGACTAATAGAACAAGTCCCACACACTGCTACAAGCCGAAATATTTTTTCAGAGCTAGATGCAGGAAAAAATTATATTGAATTTGCAACGTGGTGGACGTTAGCATAGATGGACTAATAGAACAAGTCCCACACACTGCTACAAGCCAAAATATTTTTTCAGGGCTAGATGTAGAAAAAAATTATATTGAATTTGCAACCTGGTGGAGGTTAGTATAGATGGACTAATAGAACAAGTCCCACACACTGCTACAAGCCGAAAAACTTTTTCAGAGCTAGATGTAGAAAAAAATTATATTGAATTTTCAACCTGGTGGAGGTTAGTATAGATGGAATAATAGAAAAAGTCCCACACACTGCTACAAGCCGAATTATTTTTTCAGAGCTAGATGCAGAAAAAAATTATATTGAATTTGCAACCTGGTGGAGGTTAGTATAGATGGACTAATAGAACAAGTCCCACACACTGCTGCAAGCCGAAATATTTTTACAGAGCTAGATGCAGAAAAAGATTATATTGAATTTGCAACCTGGTGGAGGTTAGTATAGATGGACTAATAGAACAAGTCCCACACACTGCTACAAGCCGAAATATTTTTTCAGAGCTAGATGCAGAAAAAAATTATATTAAATTTGCAACCTGGTGGAGGTTAGTATAGATCGACTAATAGAACAAGTCCCACACACTGCTACAAGCCGAAATATTTTTTCAGAGCTAGATGCAGAAAAATATTATATTGAATTTGCAACCTGGTGGAGGTTAGTATAGATGGACTGATAGAACAAGTCCCACACACTGCTACAAGCTGAAATATTTTTTCAGAGCTAGATGAAGAAAAAAATTATATTGAATTTGCAACCTGGTGGAGGTTAGTATAGATGGACTAATAGAACAAGTCCCACACACTGCTACAAGCCAAAATATTTTTTCAGAGCTAGATGCAGAAAAAAATTATATTGAATTTGCAACCTGGTGGAGTTTAGTATAGATGGACTAATAGAACAAGTCCCACACACTGCTGCAAGCCGAAATATTTTTACAGAGCTAGATGCAGAAAAAGATTATATTGAATTTGCAACCTGGTGGAGGTTAGTATAGATGGACTAATAGAACAAGTCCCACACACTGCTACAAGCCGAAATATTTTTTCAGAGCTAGATGCAGGAAAAAATTATATTGAATTTGCAACGTGGTGGACGTTAGTATAGATGGACTAATAGAACAAGTTCCACACACTGATACAAGCCGAAATATTTTTTCAGAGCTAGATGCAGGAAAAAATTATATTGAATTTGCAACGTGGTGGAAGTTAGTATAGATGGACTAATAGAACAAGTCCCACACACTGCTACAAGCCGAAATATTTTTTCAGAACTAGATGCAGAAAAAAATTATATTGAATTTGCAACCTGGTGGAGGTTAGTATAGATGGACTAATAGAACAAGTCCCACACACTGCTACAAGCCGAAATATTTTTTCAGAGCTAGATGTAGAAAAAATTTATATTGAATTTGCAACCTGGTGGAGGTTAGTATAGATGGACTAATAGAACAAGTCCCACACACTGCTAAAAGCCAAAATATTTTTCCAGAGCTAGATGCAGAATAAAATTATATTGAATTTGCAACCTGGTGGATGTTATTATATATGGACTAATAGAACAAGTCCCACACACTGCTACAAGCCGAAATATTTTTTCAGAGCTAGATGCAGAAAAAAATTATATTGAATTTGCAACCTGGTGGAAGTCAGTATAGATGGACTAATAGAACAAGTTCCACACACTACTACAAGCCAAAATATTTTTTCAGAGCTAGATGCAGAAAAAAATTATATTGAATTTGCAACCTTGTGGAGGTTAGTATAGATGGAGTAATAGAACAAGTCCCACACACTACTACAAGCCAAAATATTTTTTCAGAGCTAGATGCAGAAAAAAATTATATTGAATTTGCAACCTGGTGGAGTTTAGTATAGATGGACTAATAGAACAAGTCCCACACACTGCTGCAAGCTGAAATATTTTTACAGAGCTAGATGCAGAAAAAGATTATATTGAATTTGAAACCTGGTGGAGGTTAGTATAGATGGACTAATAGAACAAGTCCCACACACTGCTACAAGCCGAAATATTTTTTCAGAGCTAGATGCAGGAAAAAATTATATTGAATTTGCAACCTGGTGGAGGTTAGTATAGATGGACTAATAGAACAAGTCCCACACACTGCTACAAGCCGAAATATTTTTTCAGAGCTTGATGTAGAAAAAAATTATATTGAATTTGCAACCTGGTGGAAGTCAGTATAGATGGACTAATAGAACAAGTCCCACACACTGCTACAAGCCGAAATATTTTTTCAGAGCTAGATGTAGAAAAAATTATATTGAATTTGCAACCTGGTGGAGGTTAGTATAGATGGACTAATAGAACAAGTCCCACACACTGCTACAAGCCGAAATATTTTTTCAGAGCTAGATGCAGAAAAAAATAATATTGAATTTGCAACCAGGTGGAAGTCAGTATAGATGGACTAATAGAACAAGTCCCACACACTACTACAAGCCAAAATATTTTTTCAGAGCTAGATGCAGAAAAAAATTATATTGAATTTGCAACCTTGTGGAGGTTAGTATAGATGTACTAATAGAACAAGTCCCACACACTGCTACAAGCCGAAATATTTTTTCAGAGCTAGATGCAGGAAAAAATTATATTGAATTTGCAACGTGGTGGACGTTAGCATAGATGGACTAATAGAACAAGTCCCACACACTGCTACAAGCCAAAATATTTTTTCAGGGCTAGATGTAGAAAAAAATTATATTGAATTTGCAACCTGGTGGAGGTTAGTATAGATGGACTAATAGAACATGTCCCACACACTGCTACAAGCCGAAAAACTTTTTCAGAGCTAGATGTAGAAAAAAATTATATTGAATTTTCAACCTGGTGGAGGTTAGTATAGATGGAATAATAGAAAAAGTCCCACACACTGCTACAAGCCGAATTATTTTTTCAGAGCTAGATGCAGAAAAAAATTATATTGAATTTGCAACCTGGTGGAGGTTAGTATAGATGGACTAATAGAACAAGTCCCACACACTGCTGCAAGCCGAAATATTTTTACAGAGCTAGATGCAGAAAAAGATTATATTGAATTTGCAACCTGGTGGAGGTTAGTATAGATGGACTAATAGAACAAGTCCCACACACTGCTACAAGCCGAAATATTTTTTCAGAGCTAGATGCAGAAAAAAATTATATTAAATTTGCAACCTGGTGGAGGTTAGTATAGATCGACTAATAGAACAAGTCCCACACACTGCTACAAGCCGAAATATTTTTTCAGAGCTAGATGCAGAAAAATATTATATTGAATTTGCAACCTGGTGGAGGTTAGTATAGATGGACTAATAGAACAAGTCCCACACACTGCTACAAGCCGAAATATTTTTTCAGAGCTAGATGAAGAAAAAAATTATATTGAATTTGCAACCTGGTGGAGGTTAGTATAGATGGACTAATAGAACAAGTCCCACACACTGCTACAAGCCAAAATATTTTTTCAGAGCTAGATGCAGAAAAAAATTATATTGAATTTGCAACCTGGTGGAGGTTAGTATAGATGGACTAATAGAACAAGTCCCACACACTGCTGCAAGCCGAAATATTTTTACAGAGCTAGATGCAGAAAAAGATTATATTGAATTTGCAACCTGGTGGAGGTTAGTATAGATGGACTAATAGAACAAGTCCCACACACTGCTACAAGCCGAAATATTTTTTCAGAGCTAGATGCAGGAAAAAATTATATTGAATTTGCAACGTGGTGGACGTTAGTATAGATGGACTAATAGAACAAGTTCCACACACTGATACAAGCCGAAATATTTTTTCAGAGCTAGATGCAGGAAAAAATTATATTGAATTTGCAACGTGGTGGAAGTTAGTATAGATGGACTAATAGAACAAGTCCCACACACTGCTACAAGCCGAAATATTTTTTCAGAGCTAGATGCAGAAAAAAATTATATTGAATTTGCAACCTGGTGGAGGTTAGTATAGATGGACTAATAGAACAAGTCCCACACACTACTACAAGCCGAAATATTTTTTCAGAGCTAGATGTAGAAAAAATTTATATTGAATTTGCAACCTGGTGGAGGTTAGTATAGATGGACTAATAGAACAAGTCCCACACACTGCTAAAAGCCGAAATATTTTTCCAGAGCTAGATGCAGAATAAAATTATATTGAATTTGCAACCTGGTGGATGTTATTATATATGGACTAATAGAACAAGTCCCACACACTGCTACAAGCCGAAATATTTTTTCAGAGCTAGATGCAGAAAAAAATTATATTGAATTTGCAACCTGGTGGAAGTCAGTATAGATGGACTAATAGAACAAGTCCCACACACTACTACAAGCCAAAATATTTTTTCAGAGCTAGATGCAGAAAAAAATTATATTGAATTTGCAACCTTGTGGAGGTTAGTATAGATGGAGTAATAGAACAAGTCCCACACACTACTACAAGCCAAAATATTTTTTCAGAGCTAGATGCAGAAAAAAATTATATTGAATTTGCAACCTGGTGGAGGTTAGTATAGATGGACTAATAGAACAAGTCCAACACACTGCTACAAGCTGAAATATTTTTTCAGAGCTAGATGAAGAAAAAAAATATATTGAATTTGCAACCTGGTAGAGGTTAGTATAGATGAAGTAATAGAACAAGTCCCACACACTGCTACAAGCCGAAATATTTTTTCAGAGCTAGATGCAGAAAAAAATTATATTGAATTTGCAACCTTGTGGAGGTTAGTATAGATGGACTAATAGAACCAGTCCCACACACTGCTACAAGCCGAAATATTTTTTCAGAGCTAGATGCAGGAAAAAATTATATTGAATTTGCAACGTGGTGGACGTTAGCATAGATGGACTAATAGAACAAGTCCCACACACTGCTACAAGCCAAAATATTTTTTCAGGGCTAGATGTAGAAAAAAATTATATTGAATTTGCAACCTGGTGGAGGTTAGTATAGATGGACTAATAGAACAAGTCCCACACACTGCTACAAGCCGAAAAACTTTTTCAGAGCTAGATGTAGAAAAAAATTATATTGAATTTTCAACCTGGTGGAGGTTAGTATAGATGGAATAATAGAAAAAGTCCCACACACTGCTACAAGCCGAATTATTTTTTCAGAGCTAGATGCAGAAAAAAATTATATTGAATTTGCAACCTGGTGGAGGTTAGTATAGATGGACTAATAGAACAAGTCCCACACACTGCTGCAAGCCGAAATATTTTTACAGAGCTAGATGCAGAAAAAAATTATATTGAAATTGCAACCTGGTGGAGTTTAGTATAGATGGACTAATAGAACAAGTCCCACACACTGCTGCAAGCCGAAATATTTTTACAGAGCTAGATGCAGAAAAAGATTATATTGAATTTGCAACCTGGTGGAGGTTAGTATAGATGGACTAATAGAACAAGTCCCACACACTGCTACAAGCCGAAATATTTTTTCAGAGCTAGATGCAGGAAAAAATTATATTGAATTTGCAACGTGGTGGACGTTAGTATAGATGGACTAATAGAACAAGTTCCACACACTGATACAAGCCGAAATATTTTTTCAGAGCTAGATGCAGGAAAAAATTATATTGAATTTGCAACGTGGTGGAAGTTAGTATAGATGGACTAATAGAACAAGTCCCACACACTGCTACAAGCCGAAATATTTTTTCAGAGCTAGATGCAGAAAAAAATTATATTGAATTTGCAACCTGGTGGAGGTTAGTATAGATGGACTAATAGAACAAGTCCCACACACTGCTACAAGCCGAAATATTTTTTCAGAGCTAGATGTAGAAAAAATTTATATTGAATTTGCAACCTGGTGGAGGTTAGTATAGATGGACTAATAGAACAAGTCCCACACACTGCTAAAAGCCGAAATATTTTTCCAGAGCTAGATGCAGAATAAAATTATATTGAATTTGCAACCTGGTGGATGTTATTATATATGGACTAATAGAACAAGTCCCACACACTGCTACAAGCCGAAATATTTTTTCAGAGCTAGATGCAGAAAAAAATTATATTGAATTTGCAACCTGGTGGAAGTCAGTATAGATGGAATAATAGAACAAGTTCCACACACTACTACAAGCCAAAATATTTTTTCAGAGCTAGATGCAGAAAAAAATTATATTGAATTTGCAACCTTGTGGAGGTTAGTATAGATGGAGTAATAGAACAAGTCCCACACACTACTACAAGCCAAAATATTTTTTCAGAGCTAGATGCAGAAAAAAATTATATTGAATTTGCAACCTGGTGGAGGTTAGTATAGATGGACTAATAGAACAAGTCCCACACACTGCTACAAGCTGAAATATTTTTTCAGAGCTAGATGAAGAAAAAAATTATATTGAATTTGCAACCTGGTGGAGGTTAGTATAGATGGACTAATAGAACAAGTCCAACACACTGCTACAAGCCGAAATATTTTTTCAGAGCTAGATGCAGAAAAAAATATATTGAATTTGTAACCTGGTGGAGTTTAGTATAGATGGACTAATAGAACAAGTCCCACACACTGCTGCAAGCTGAAATATTTTTACAGAGCTAGATGCAGAAAAAGATTATATTGAATTTGCAACCTGGTGGAGGTTAGTATAGATGGACTAATAGAACAAGTCCCACACACTGCTACAAGACGAAATATTTTTTCAGAGCTTGATGTAGAAAAAAATTATATTGAATTTGCAACCTGGTGGAAGTCAGTATAGATGGACTAATAGAACAAGTCCCACAAACTGCTACAAGCCGAAATATTTTTTCAGAGCTAGATGTAGAAAAAAATTATATTGAATTTGCAACCTGGTGGAGGTTAGTATAGATGGACTAATAGAACAAGTCCCACACACTGCTACAAGCCGAAATATTTTTTCAGAGCTAGATGCAGAAAAAAATTATATTGAATTTGCAACCAGGTGGAAGTCAGTATGGATGGACTAATAGAACAAGTCCCACACACTACTACAAGCCAAAATATTTTTTCAGAGCTAGATGCAGAAAAAAATTATATTGAATTTGCAACCTTGTGGAGGTTAGTATAGATGGACTAATAGAACAAGTCCCACACACTGCTACAAGCCAAAATATTTTTTCAGAGCTAGATGCAGGAAAAAATTATATTGAATTTGCAACGTGGTGGACGTTAGCATAGATGGACTAATAGAACAAGTCCCACACACTGCTACAAGCCAAAATATTTTTTCAGGGCTAGATGTAGAAAAAAATTATGTTGAATTTGCAACCTGGTGGAGGTTAGTATAGATGGACTAATAGAACAAGTCCCACACACTGCTACAAGCCGAAATATTTTTTCAGACTTAGATGCAGAAAAAAAATTATATTGAATTTGCAACCTGGTGGAAGTCAGTATAGATGGACTTAAAGAACAAGTTCCACACACTACTACAAGCCAAAATATTTTTTCAGAGCTAGATGCAGAAAAAAATTATATTGAATTTGCCACCTGGTGGAGGTTAGTATAGATGGACTAATAGAACAAGTCCCACACACTGCTACAAGCCAAAATATTTTTTCAGAGCTAGATGCAGAAAAAAATTATATTGAATTTGCCACCTGGTGGAGGTTAGTATAGATGGACTAATAGAACAAGTCCCACACACTGCTACAAGCCAAAATATTTTTTCAGAGCTAGATGCAGAAAAAAATTATATTGAATTTGCAGCCTGGTGGAGGTTAGTATAGATGGACTAATAGAACAAGTCCCACACACTGCTACAAGCCGAAATATTTTTTCAGAGCTAGATGAAGAAAAAAATTATATTGAATTTGCAACCTGGTGGAGGTTAGTATAGATGGACTAATAGAACAAGTCCCACACACTGCTACAAGCCAAAATATTTTTTCAGAGCTAGATGCAGGAAAAAATTATATTGAATTTGCAACCTGGTGGAGGTTAGTATAGATGGACTAATAGAACAAGTCCCAAACACTGCTACAAGCCGAAATATTTTTTCAGAGCTTGATGTAGAAAAAAATTATATTGAATTTGCAACCTGGTGGAGGTTAGTATAGATGGACTAATAGAACAAGTCCCACACACTGCTACAAGCCGAAATAATTTTTTCAGAGCTAGATGTAGAAAAAAATTATATTGAAATTGCAACCTGTTGGATGTTATTATATATGGACTAATAGAACAAGTCCCACACACTGCTACAAGCCGAAATATTTTTTCAGAGCTAGATGCAGAAAAAAATTATATTGAATTTGCAACCTGGTGGAAGTCAGTATAGATGGACTAATAGAAAAAGTCCCACACACTACTACAAGCCGAAATATTTTTTCAGAGCTAGATGCAGAAAAAAATTATATTGAATTTGCAACCTGGTGGAGGTTAGTATAGATGTACTAATAGAACAAGTCCCACACACTGCTACAAGCTGAAATATTTTTTCAGAGCTAGATGAAGAAAAAAATTATATTGAATATGCAACCTGGTGGAGGTTAGTATAGATGGACTAATAGAACAAGTCCAACACACTGCTACAAGCCGAAATATTTTTTCAGAGCAAGATGCAGAAAAAAATATATTGAATTTGTAACCTGGTGGAGTTTAGTAGAGATGGACTAATAGAACAAGTCCCACACACTGCTGCAAGCTGAAATATTTTTACAGAGCTAGATGCAGAAAAAGATTATATTGAATTTGCAACCTGGTGGAGGTTAGTATAGATGGGCTAATAGAACAAGTCCCACACACTGCTACAAGCCGAAATATTTTTTCAGAGCTTGATGTAGAAAAAAATTATATTGAATTTGCAACCTGGTGGAAGTCAGTATAGATGGACTAATAGAACAAGTCCCACACACTGCTACAAGCCGAAATATTTTTTCAGAGCTAGATGTAGAAAAAAATTATATTGAATTTGCAACTTGGTGGAGGTTAGTATAGATGGACTAATAGAACAAGTCCCACACACTGCTATAAGCCGAAATATTTTTTCAGAGCTAGATGCAGAAAAAAATTATATTGAATTTGCAACCAGGTGAAAGTCAGTATAGATAGACTAATAGAACAAGTCCCACACACTACTACAAGCCAAAATATTTTTTCAGAGCTAGATGCAGAAAAAAATTATATTGAATTTGCAACCTTGTGGAGGTTAGTATAGATGGACTAATAGAACAAGTCCCACACACTGCTACAAGCCGAAATATTTTTTCAGAGCTAGATGCAGGAAAAAATTATATTGAATTTGCAACGTGGTGGACGTTAGCATAGATGGACTAATAGAACAAGTCCCACACACTGCTACAAGCCAAAATATTTTTTCAGGGCTAGATGTAGAAAAAAATTATATTGAATTTGCAACCTGGTGGAGGTTAGTATAGATGGACTAATAGAACAAGTCCCACACACTGCTACAAGCCGAAAAACTTTTTCAGAGCTAGATGTAGAAAAAAATTATATTGAATTTTCAACCTGGTGGAGGTTAGTATAGATGGAATAATAGAAAAAGTCCCACACACTGCTACAAGCCGAATTATTTTTTCAGAGCTAGATGCAGAAAAAAATTATATTGAATTTGCAACCTGGTGGAGGTTAGTATAGATGGACTAATAGAACAAGTCCCACACACTGCTACAATCCGAAATATTTTTTCAGAGCTAGATGCAGAAAAATATTATATTGAATTTGCAACCAGGTGGAAGTCAGTATAGATCGACTAATAGAACAAGTCCCACACACTGCTACAAGCCGAAATATTTTTTCAGAGTTAGCTGCAGAAAAAAATTATATTGAATTTGCAACCTGGTGGAGGTTAGTATAGATGGACTAATAGAACAAGTCCCACACACTGCTACAAGCCAAAATATTTTTTAAGAACTAGATGCAGAAAAAAATTATATTGCATTTGCAACCTGGTGGAGGTTAGTATAGATGGACTAATAGAACAAGTCTCACACACTGCTACAAGCCGAAATATTTTTTCAGACTTAGATGCAGAAAAAAAATTATATTGAATTTGCAACCTGGTGGAAGTCAGTATAGATGGACTTAAAGAACAAGTTCCACACACTACTACAAGCCAAAATATTTTTTCAGAGCTAGATGCAGAAAAAAATTATATTGAATTTGCCACCTGGTGGAGGTTAGTATAGATGGACTAATAGAACAAGTCCCACACACTGCTACAAGCCAAAATATTTTTTCAGAGCTAGATGCAGAAAAAAATTATATTGAATTTGCCACCTGGTGGAGGTTAGTATAGATGGACTAATAGAACAAGTCCCACACACTGCTACAAGCCGAAATATTTTTTCAGAGCTAGATGCAGAAAAAAATTATATTGAATTTGCCACCTGGTGGAGGTTAGTATAGATGGACTAATAGAACAAGTCCCACACACTTCTACAAGCCGAAATATTTTTTCAGAGCTAGATGAAGAAAAAAATTATATTGAATTTGCAACCTGGTGGAGGTTAGTATAGATGGACTAATAGAACAAGTCCCACACACTGCTACAAGCCGAAATATTTTTTCAGAGCTAGATGCAGGAAAAAATTATATTGAATTTGCAACCTGGTGGAGGTTAGTATAGATGGACTAATAGAACAAGTCCCAAACACTGCTACAAGCCGAAATATTTTTTCAGAGCTTGATGTAGAAAAAAATTATATTGAATTTGCAACCTGGTGGAGGTTAGTATAGATGGACTAATAGAACAAGTCCCACACACTGCTACAAGCCGAAATATTTTTTCAGAGCTAGATGTAGAAAAAAATTATATTGAAATTGCAACCTGTTGGATGTTATTATATATGGACTAATAGAACAAGTCCCACACACTGCTACAAGCCGAAATATTTTTTCAGAGCTAGATGCAGAAAAAAATTATATTGAATTTACAACCTGGTGGAAGTCAGTATAGATGGACTAATAGAACAAGTCCCACACACTACTACAAGCCGAAATATTTTTTCAGAGCTAGATGCAGAAAAAAATTATATTGAATTTGCAACCTGGTGGAGGTTAGTATAGATGTACTAATAGAACAAGTCCCACACACTGCTACAAGCCGAAATATTTTTTCAGAGCTAGATGAAGAAAAAAATTATATTGAATTTGCAACCTGGTGGAGGTTAGTATAGATGGACTAATAGAACAAGTCCCACACACTGCTACAAGCCGAAATATTTTTTCAGAGCTAGATGCAGAAAAAAATTATATTGAATTTGCAACCTGGTGGAGGTTAGTATAGATGGACTAATAGAACAAGTCCCACACACTGCTACAAGCTGAAATATTTTTACAGAGCTAGATGCAGAAAAAGATTATATTGAATTTGCAACCTGGTGGAGGTTAGTATAGATGGACTAATAGAACAAGTCCCACACACTGCTAAAAGCCGAACTATTTTTTCAGAGCTAGATGCAGAAAAAAATTATATTGAATTTGCAACCTGGTGGATGTTATTATATATGGACTAATAGAACAAGTCCCACACACTGCTACAAGCCGAAATATTTTTTCAGAGCTAGATGCAGAAAAAAATTATATTGAATTTGCAACCTGGTGGAAGTCAGTATAGATGGACTAATAGAAAAAGTCCCACACACTACTACAAGCCGAAATATTTTTTCAGAGCTAGATGCAGAAAAAAATTATATTGAATTTGCAACCTGGTGGAGGTTAGTATAGATGTACTAATAGAACAAGTCCCACACACTGCTACAAGCTGAAATATTTTTTCAGAGCTAGATGAAGAAAAAAATTATATTGAATTTGCAACCTGGTGGAGGTTAGTATAGATGGACTAATAGAACAAGTCCAACACACTGCAACAAGCCGAAATATTTTTTCAGAGCAAGATGCAGAAAAAAATATATTGAATTTGTAACCTGGTGGAGTTTAGTATAGATGGACTAATAGAACAAGTCCCACACACTGCTGCAAGCTGAAATATTTTTACAGAGCTAGATGCAGAAAAAGATTATATTGAATTTGCAACCTGGTGGAGGTTAGTATAGATGGACTAATAGAACAAGTCCCACACACTGCTACAAGCCGAAATATTTTTTCAGAGCTTGATGTAGAAAAAAATTATATTGAATTTGCAACCTGGTGGAAGTCAGTATAGATGGACTAATAGAACAAGTCCCACACACTGCTACAAGCCGAAATATTTTTTCAGAGCTAGATGTAGAAAAAAATTATATTGAATTTGCAACTTGGTGGAGGTTAGTATAGATGGACTAATAGAACAAGTCCCACACACTGCTACAAGCCGAAATTTTTTTTCAGAGCTAGATGCAGAAAAAAATTATATTGAATTTGCAACCAGGTGAAAGTCAGTATAGATAGACTAATAGAACAAGTCCCACACACTACTACAAGCCAAAATATTTTTTCAGAGCTAGATGCAGAAAAAAATTATATTGAATTTGCAACCTTGTGGAGGTTAGTATAGATGGACTAATAGAACAAGTCCCACACACTGCTACAAGCCGAAATATTTTTTCAGAGCTAGATGCAGGAAAAAATTATATTGAATTTGCAACGTGGTGGACGTTAGCATAGATGGACTAATAGAACAAGTCCCACACACTGCTACAAGCCAAAATATTTTTTCAGGGCTAGATGTAGAAAAAAATTATATTGAATTTGCAACCTGGTGGAGGTTAGTATAGATGGACTAATAGAACAAGTCCCACACACTGCTACAAGCCGAAAAACTTTTTCAGAGCTAGATGTAGAAAAAAATTATATTGAATTTTCAACCTGGTGGAGGTTAGTATAGATGGAATAATAGAAAAAGTCCCACACACTGCTACAAGCCGAATTATTTTTTCAGAGCTAGATGCAGAAAAAAATTATATTGAATTTGCAACCTGGTGGAGGTTAGTATAGATGGACTAATAGAACAAGTCCCACACACTGCTACAATCCGAAATATTTTTTCAGAGCTAGATGCAGAAAAATATTATATTGAATTTGCAACCAGGTGGAAGTCAGTATAGATCGACTAATAGAACAAGTCCCACACACTGCTACAAGCCGAAATATTTTTTCAGAGTTAGCTGCAGAAAAAAATTATATTGAATTTGCAACCTGGTGGAGGTTAGTATAGATGGACTAATAGAACAAGTCCCACACACTGCTACAAGCCAAAATATTTTTTAAGAACTAGATGCAGAAAAAAATTATATTGCATTTGCAACCTGGTGGAGGTTAGTATAGATGGACTAATAGAACAAGTCTCACAAACTGCTACAAGCCGAAATATTTTTTCAGACTTAGATGCAGAAAAAAAATTATATTGAATTTGCAACCTGGTGGAAGTCAGTATAGATGGACTTAAAGAACAAGTTCCACACACTACTACAAGCCAAAATATTTTTTCAGAGCTAGATGCAGAAAAAAATTATATTGAATTTGCCACCTGGTGGAGGTTAGTATAGATGGACTAATAGAACAAGTCCCACACACTGCTACAAGCCAAAATATTTTTTCAGAGCTAGATGCAGAAAAAAATTATATTGAATTTGCCACCTGGTGGAGGTTAGTATAGATGGACTAATAGAACAAGTCCCACACACTGCTACAAGCCAAAATATTTTTTCAGAGCTAGATGCAGAAAAAAATTATATTGAATTTGCCACCTGGTGGAGGTTAGTATAGATGGACTAATAGAACAAGTCCCACACACTGCTACAAGCCGAAATATTTTTTCAGAGCTAGATGAAGAAAAAAATTATATTGAATTTGCAACCTGGTGGAGGTTAGTATAGATGGACTAATAGAACAAGTCCCACACACTGCTACAAGCCGAAATATTTTTTCAGAGCTAGATGCAGGAAAAAATTATATTGAATTTGCAACCTGGTGGAGGTTAGTATAGATGGACTAATAGAACAAGTCCCAAACACTGCTACAAGCCGAAATATTTTTTCAGAGCTTGATGTAGAAAAAAATTATATTGAATTTGCAACCTGGTGGAGGTTAGTATAGATGGACTAATAGAACAAGTCCCACACACTGCTACAAGCCGAAATATTTTTTCAGAGCTAGATGTAGAAAAAAATTATATTGAAATTGCAACCTGTTGGATGTTATTATATATGGACTAATAGAACAAGTCCCACACACTGCTACAAGCCGAAATATTTTTTCAGAGCTAGATGCAGAAAAAAATTATATTGAATTTGCAACCTGGTGGAAGTCAGTATAGATGGACTAATAGAACAAGTCCCACACACTACTACAAGCCGAAATATTTTTTCAGAGGTAGATGCAGAAAAAAATTATATTGAATTTGCAACCTGGTGGAGGTTAGTATAGATGTACTAATAGAACAAGTCCCACACACTGCTACAAGCCGAAATATTTTTTCAGAGCTAGATGAAGAAAAAAATTATATTGAATTTGCAACCTGGTGGAGGTTAGTATAGATGGACTAATAGAACAAGTCCCACACACTGCTACAAGCCGAAATATTTTTTCAGAGCTAGATGCAGAAAAAAATTATATTGAATTTGCAACCTGGTGGAGGTTAGTATAGATGGACTAATAGAACAAGTCCCACACACTGCTACAAGCTGAAATATTTTTACAGAGCTAGATGCAGAAAAAGATTATATTGAATTTGCAACCTGGTGGAGGTTAGTATAGATGGACTAATAGAACAAGTCCCACACACTGCTAAAAGCCGAACTATTTTTTCAGAGCTAGATGCAGAAAAAAATTATATTGAATTTGCAACCTGGTGGATGTTATTATATATGGACTAATAGAACAAGTCCCACACACTGCTACAAGCCGAAATATTTTTTCAGAGCTAGATGCAGAAAAAAATTATATTGAATTTGCAACCTGGTGGAAGTCAGTATAGATGGACTAATAGAACAAGTCCCACACACTACTTCAAGCCAAAATATTTTTTCAGAGCTAGATGCAGAAAAAAATTATATTGAATTTGCAACCTGGTGGAGGTTAGTATAGATGGACAAATAGAAAAAGTCCCACACACTGCTGCAAGCTGAAATATTTTTACAGAGCTAGATGCAGAAAAAGATTGTATTGAATTTGCAACCTGGTGGAGGTTAGTATAGATGGACTAATAGAACAAGTCCCACACACTGCTACAAGCCGAAATATTTTTTCAGAGCTAGATGTAGAAAAAAATTATATTGAATTTGCAACCTGGTGGAGGTTAGTATAGATGGACTAATAGAACAAGTCCCACACACTGCTACAAGCCGAAATATTTTTTCAGAGCTAGATGCAGAAAAAAATTATATTGAATTTGCAACCAGGTGGAAGTCAGTATAGATGGACTAATAGAACAAGTCCCACACACTACTACAAGCCAAAATATTTTTTCAATGCTAGATGCAGAAAAAAATATATTGAATTTGTAACCTGGTGGAGTTTAGTATAGATGGACTAATAGATCAAGTCCCACACACTGCTGCAAGCTGAAATATTTTTACAGAGCTAGATGCAGAAAAAGATTATATTGAATTTGCAACCTGGTGGAGGTTAGTATAGATGGACTAATAGAACAAGTCCCACACACTGCTACAAGCCGAAATATTTTTTCAGAGCTTGATGTAGAAAAAAATTATATTGAATTTGCAACCTGGTGGAAGTCAGTATAGATGGACTAATAGAACAAGTCCCACACACTGCTACAAGCCGAAATATTTTTTCAGAGCTAGATGTAGAAAAAAATTATATTGAATTTGCAACCTGGTGGAGGTTAGTATAGATGGACTAATAGAACAAGTCTCACACACTGCTACAAGCCGAAATATTTTTTCAGAGCTAGATGCAGGAAAAAATTATATTGAATTTGCAACCAGGTGGAAGTCAGTATAGATAGACTAATAGAACAAGTCCCACACACTACTACAAGCCAAAATATTTTTTCAGAGCTAGATGCAGAAAAAAATTATATTGAATTTGCAACCTTGTGGAGGTTAGTATAGATGGACTAATAGAACAAGTCCCACACACTGCTACAAGCCGAAAAACTTTTTCAGAGCTAGATGTAGAAAAAAATTATATTGAATTTTCAACCTGGTGGAGGTTAGTATAGATGGAATAATAGAAAAAGTCCCACACACTGCTACAAGCCGAATTATTTTTTCAGAGCTAGATGCAGAAAAAAATTATATTGAATTTGCAACCTGGTGGAGGTTAGTATAGATGGACTAATAGAACAAGTCCCACACACTGCTACAATCCGAAATATTTTTTCAGAGCTAGATGCAGAAAAATATTATATTGAATTTGCAACCAGGTGGAAGTCAGTATAGATGGACTAATAGAACAAGTCCCACACACTGCTACAAGCCGAAATATTTTTTCAGAGTTAGCTGCAGAAAAAAATTATATTGAATTTGCAACCTGGTGGAGGTTAGTATAGATGGACTAATAGAACAAGTCCCACACACTGCTACAAGCCAAAATATTTTTTAAGAACTAGATGCAGAAAAAAATTATATTGCATTTGCAACCTGGTGGAGGTTAGTATAGATGGACTAATAGAACAAGTCTCACACACTGCTACAAGCCGAAATATTTTTTCAGACTTAGATGCAGAAAAAAAATTATATTGAATTTGCAACCTGGTGGAAGTCAGTATAGATGGACTTAAAGAACAAGTTCCACACACTACTACAAGCCAAAATATTTTTTCAGAGCTAGATGCAGAAAAAAATTATATTGAATTTGCCACCTGGTGGAGGTTAGTATAGATGGACTAATAGAACAAGTCCCACACACTGCTACAAGCCAAAATATTTTTTCAGAGCTAGATGCAGAAAAAAATTATATTGAATTTGCCACCTGTGGAGGTTAGTATAGATGGACTAATAGAACAAGTCCCACACACTGCTACAAGCCAAAATATTTTTTCAGAGCTAGATGCAGAAAAAAATTATATTGAATTTGCAACCTGGTGGAGGTTAGTATAGATGGACTAATAGAACAAGTCCCACACACTGCTACAAGCCGAAATATTTTTTCAGAGCTAGATGAAGAAAAAAATTATATTGAATTTGCAACCTGGTGGAGGTTAGTATAGATGGACTAATAGAACAAGTCCCACACACTGCTACAAGCCGAAATATTTTTTCAGAGCTAGATGCAGAAAAAAATTATATTGAATTTGCAACCTGGTGGAGGTTAGTATAGATGGACTAATAGAACAAGTCCCAAACACTGCTACAAGCCGAAATATTTTTTCAGAGCTTGATGTAGAAAAAAATTATATTGAATTTGCAACCTGGTGGAAGTTAGTATAGATGGACTAATAGAACAAGTCCCACACACTGCTACAAGCCGAAATATTTTTTCAGAGCTAGATGTAGAAAAAAATTATATTGAAATTGCAACCTGTTGGATGTTATTATATATGGACTAATAGAACAAGTCCCACACACTGCTACAAGCCGAAATATTTTTTCAGAGCTAGATGCAGAAAAAAATTATATTGAATTTGCAACCTGGTGGAAGTCAGTATAGATGGACTAATAGAACAAGTCCCACACACTACTACAAGCCGAAATATTTTTTCAGAGCTAGATGCAGAAAAAAATTATATTGAATTTGCAACCTGGTGGAGGTTAGTATAGATGTACTAATAGAACAAGTCCCACACACTGCTACAAGCCGAAATATTTTTTCAGAGCTAGATGAAGAAAAAAATTATATTGAATTTGCAACCTGGTGGAGGTTAGTATAGATGGACTAATAGAACAAGTCCCACACACTGCTACAAGCCGAAATATTTTTACAGAGCTAGATGCAGAAAAATATTATATTGAATTTGCAACCTGGTGGAGGTTAGTATAGATGGACTAATAGAACAAGTCCCACACACTGCTAAAAGCCGAAATATTTTTTCAGAGCTAGATGCAGAAAAAAATTATATTGAATTTGCAACCTGGTGGATGTTATTATATATGGACTAATAGAACAAGTCCCACACACTGCTACAAGCCGAAATATTTTTTCAGAGCTAGATGCAGAAAAAAATTATATTGAATTTGCAACCTGGTGGAAGTCAGTATAGATGGACTAATAGAACAAGTCCCACACACTACTACAAGCCAAAATATTTTTTCAGAGCTAGATGCAGAAAAATATTATATTGAATTTGCAACCTTGTGGAGGTTAGTATAGATGGACTAATAGAACAAGACCCACACACTGCTACAAGCCGAAATATTTTTTCAGAGCTAGATGAAGAAAAAAATTATATTGAATTTGCAACCTGGTGGAGGTTAGTATTAGAGATGAGCGGTGTTCGACTAGAACTGTTCGCCAATCTCAAATTCGAGCTGTTTTGGGCGGTGTTCGAGTTGTTCGACGAACCCGAACGATTTGCAAAAAATTCGGCTGTTCGAGGTTATGTTCGATAACTGTTCGTGCACCAAAAGCGTGTCCTGCATGTCTGGTGCTATTTAGAGCACCAATCATGCAGGGATTGTCTGCCACTCACTGTAATGCCACAGCCATGGTGGTTGTGGCATTACAGTGATTGCCCAAATCGATGGGAACAGTGCCAACAGTGAAACATGAAAAGCCGGCAATTCAGCAGCGGCATACACCTGTACCCGACAATTTAGAACCGAAAGAATAGAGCTTCACACATAGATTAGATAGATATAAACATGTCAGCCACATATATACGAAGTACAGTGAAAGTGCTGCTTACTGTACTTGTCATTTAGCGTAAAGGATTTATCAAAAAAAAAATAGTGTTTTCATGCACCGTCTCTTTAAAAAAGCCGGCCGGCAATTCAGCAGCGGTACCCGACAATTTATAACAGACAGAATAGAGCTTCACACATAGATTAGATAGATAGAAACATGTCAGTCACATATATAAGAAGTACAGTGACAGTGTTGCTTACTGTACTTGTCATTTAGCGTAAAGGATTTATCAAAAAAAATAATAGTGTTTTCATGCACCGTCTCTTTAAAAAAGCCGGCCGGCAATTCAGCAGCGGTACCCGACAATTTATAACAGACAGAATAGAGCTTCACACATAGATTAGATAGATAGAAACATGTCAGTCACATATATATGAAGTACAGTGATAGTGTTGGTTACTGTACTTGTCATTTAGTATTAAAATAAAGGATTTATTATTAAAAAAAATTGGCGTGTGGTTCCCCTTAATTTTAGGCTCTAGCGGAGGTTAAGCAGACGGCTGGGGCAGATGTTTGAAGCCTGGGAAGGGGGTAATACCCACGGAGCTTCCCAGGCTACTAATATCAGCCCCCAGCTGAATACATAGCCTTTACTAGCTATTAAAATGGGGGACTCCCCAAAAAAAATGACGTGGGGTCCCCCCTAATTTAATAGCTAGCAAAGGCTAGGCAGACAGCTGGGGGCTGATATTAATAGCCCAGGAAGGGAGCCATGAATATTGGCCCCCTCCCAGGCTAGAAACACCAGCCGTCAGCCGCCCCAGAAATGGCGCATTCATAGGATGCGCCAATTCTGGCACTTAGCCTCGCTCTTCCACGCTGCCCTGGTGCGGTGGCAGGGGGTAATAGGGTTGGGGTTGATGTCAGCTTATAATGCCAGCTGACATCAAGCCCAGGTTAGTAATGGAGAGGCGTCTATAAGACACCCCCATTACTAACCCCATAGTCAAAGTTAAAAAAAACACAAACACCCAGAATAAAGTCCTTTAATTGAAATAAAGACACAATCCTTTATTGTTCTAAATTAAACCATACTTACCGTCACGCCTATTCCAGCTGAAGCCAACGATCTCCTGCAATAAAAGAAAAATAACAAAGCAACCTCATCCTTACCTTTCCATGGTTCCCACGACAGCTTCAGCTCTGCTACATCGAGATGACAGGCTGGACCGCAGCAGAACGCTGCCATCCAGCCTCTCATCCCGCAGACACTGAGAAGCACAGGCTTGCTTGCGCTGCTCAGCGTCTCTCTGTGACGACATCCAGATGAGCCGAGTTCATGTCCAATGAACTCGGCTCACCTCATGCACGTCACTGACAGCGTGGGAAAATTCTCACGCTGAAGCGGTGAGTGCAGAAGAATTCTCCCACGCTGTCAGTGACGTGCATAAGGTGAGCTCATGTCCAATGAACTCAGCTCACCTCCTGCACGTCACTGACAGCGTGGGAGAATTCTCCTGCACTCAGCGCTTCAGTGTGAGAATTCTCCCACGCTGAAGCGCTGAGTGCAGGAGAATTTTCCCACGCTGTCAGTGACGTGCATGAGGTGAGCCGAGTTCATTGGACATTAACTCGGCTCATCTGGATGCCCTCACAGAGAGACACTGTGGAGCGCAAGCAAGCCTGCGCTTCTCAGTGTCTGCGGGATGACAGGCTGGATGGCAGCGTTCTGCTGCGGTCCAGCCTGTCATCTCGATGTAGCAGAGCTGAAGCTGTCATGGGAACCATGGAAAGGTAAGGATGATGTTGCTTTATTATTTTTCTTTTATTTCAGGAGATCGTTGGCTTCAGCTGGAATGGGCGTGATGGTAAGTATGGTTTAATTTAGAACAATAAAGAATTGTGTGTTTATTTCAATTAAAGGACTTTTTTCTGGGTGTTGTGTTTTTTTTAAATACTTTACTAGAAATTCATGGTGGTCATGTCTAATATTGGCGTGACCCCATGAATTTCGGGCTTAGGGCCAGCTGATAATGCCAAGCTGGCCCTAACCCCTTTATTACCCAGTGAGCCACCGCATCAGGGCCCTGGATGATTTGGGTACAGCGCCAGAAGATGGCGCTTCTATGAACGCGCCATTTTCCGGGGTGGCTGCGGACTGCAATTTGCAGCGGGGGTGGCCCAGAAAGCTTGGGCCTCCCTGCGCTGCGGATTCCAGCCCCCAGCTGCCTAGTTGTACCTGGCTGGACACAAAAACAGGGCGAAGCCCCACGTCAATTTTCTTTAAATTATTTCATGAAATAATTAAGAAAAAAAGGGCTTCCCTATATTGTTGTGTCCGGCCAGGTACAAATAGGCAGCTGGTGGTTGGGGGCAGCCCATTCCTGCCTGCTGTACCTGGCTGGACACAAATATAGTGCGAAGCCCCACGTCAATTTTTTTTAAATTATTTCATGAATTTCCTGAAATAATTTAAAAAAATTGAAGTGGGGCTTCGCACTATATTTGTGTCCAGCCAGGTACAGCAGGCAGGAACGGGCTGCCCCCATCCACCAGCTGCCTATTTGTACCTGGCCGGACACAACAATATAGGGAAGCCCTTTTTTTCTTAATTATTTCATGAATTTCATGAAATAATTAAAAGAAATTGAAGTGGGGCTTCGCACTATATTTGTGTCCAGCCAGGTACAGCAGGCAGGAACGGGCTGCCCCCAACCACCAGCTGCCTATTTGTACCTGGCCGGACACAACAATATAGGGAAGGCCTTTTTTTCTTAATTTTTTCATGAATTTCATGAAATAATTAAAAAAAAAGAACGTGGGGCTTCGCCCTATTTTTGTGTCCAGCCAGGTACAACTAGGCAGCTGGGGGCTGGAATCTGCAGCGCAGGGAGGCCCAAGCTTTCTGGGCCCCCCCGCTACAAATTGCAGTCCGCAGCCACCCCGGAAAATGGCGCGTTCATAGAAGCGCCATCTTCTGGCGCTGTACCCAACTCATCCAGGGCCCTGGTGCGGTGGCTCACTGGGTAATAAAGGGGTTAGGGCCAGCTTGGTATTATCAGCTGGCCCCAAGCCCAAAATTCATGGGGTCACGCCAGTATTAGACAAGACCGCCATGAATTTCTAGTAAAGTATTTAAAAAAACACAACACCCAGAATAAAGTCCTTTAATTGAAATAAAGACTCAATTCTTTATTGTTCTAAATTAAACCATACTTACCATCACACCCATTCCAGCTGAAGCCAACGATCTCCTGCAATAAAAGAAAAATAATAAACCAACCTCATCCTTACCTTTCCATGGTTCCCACGACAGCTTCAGCTCTGCTACATCGAGATGACTGGCTGGACCGCAGCAGAACGCTGCCATCCAGTCTGTCATCCCGCAGACACTGAGAAGCGCAGGCATGCTTGCGCTCCTCACTGTCTCGCTGTGACGGCATCCAGATGAGCCGAGGTCATGTCCAATGAACTCGGCTCACCTCATGCACGTCACTGACAGCGTGGGAAAATTCTCACGCTGAAGTGCTGAGTGCAGGAGAATTCTCCCACGCTGTCAGTGATGTGCATGAGGTGAGCTCATGTCCAATGAACTCAGCTCACCTCCTGCACGTCACTGACAGCGTGGGAAAATTCTCCTGCAATCAGCGCTTCAGCGTGAGAATTTTCCCACGCTGTCAGTGACGTGCATGAGGTGAGCCGAGTTCATTGGACATGAACTCGGCTCATCTGGATGTCGTCACAGAGAGACGCTGAGCAGCGCAAGCAAGCCTGCGCTTCTCAGTGTCTGCGGGATGACAGGCTGGATGGCAGCGTTCTGCTGCGGTCCAGCCTGTCATCTCGATGTAGCAGAGCTGAAGCTGTCGTGGGAACCATGGAAAGGTAAGGATGAGGTTGCTTTATTATTTTTCTTTTATTGCAGGAGATCGTTGGCTTCAGCTGGAATGGGCGTGATGGTAAGTATGGTTTAATTTAGAACAATAAAGGATTGTGTCTTTATTTCAATTAAAGGACTTTATTCTGGGTGTTTGTGTTTTTTTTAACTTTGACTATGGGGTTAGTAATGGGGGTGTCTTATAGACGCCTCTCCATTACTAACCTGGGCTTGATGTCAGCTGGCATTATAAGCTGACATCAACCCCAACCCTATTACCCCCTGCCACCGCACCAGGGCAGCGTGGAAGAGCGAGGCTAAGTGCCAGAATTGGCGCATCCTATGAATGCGCCATTTCTGGGGCGGCTGACGGCTGGTGTTTCTAGCCTGGGAGGGGGCCAATATTCATGGCTCCCTTCCTGGGCTATTAATATCAGCCCCCAGCTGTCTGCCTAGCCTTTGCTAGCTATTAAATTAGGGGGGACCCCACGTCATTTTTTTTGGGGAGTCCCCCATTTTAATAGCTAGTAAAGGCTATGTATTCAGCTGGGGGCTGATATTAGTAGCCTGGGAAGCTCCGTGGGTATTACCCCCTTCCCAGGCTTCAAACATCTGCCCCAGCCGTCTGCTTAACCTCCGCTAGAGCCTAAAATTAAGGGGAAACCCACGCCAATTTTTTTAATAATAAATCCTTTATTTTAATACTAAATGACAAGTACAGTAACCAACACTATCACTGTACTTCATATATATGTGACTGACATGTTTCTATCTATCTAATCTATGTGTGATGCTCTATCTTTCTGTTCTAAATTGTCGGGTACAGATGCTGAATTGCCGGCCGGCTTTTTTAAAGAGACAGTGCATGAAAACACTATTATTTTTTTAAATAAATCCTTTACACTAAATGACAAGTACAGTAAGCAACACTCTCACTGTACTTATTATATATGTGACTGACATGTTTCTATCTATCTAATCTATGTGTGAAGCTCTATTCTTTCTGTTCTAAATTGTCGGGTACAGATGCTGAATTGCCGGCCGGCTTTTTTAAAGAGACGGTGCACGAAAACACTACTATTTTTTTTAATAAATCCTTTACACTAAATGACAAGTGCAGTAACCAACACTGTCACTGTGCTTCTTATATGTGTGACTGACATGTTTCTATCTATCTAATTTATGTGTGATGCTATATTCCTTCTTGTCTAAATTGTCGGGTACCGGTGTATGCCGCTGCTGAATTTGCCGGCCGGCTTTTTTAAAGAGAGTGTCTTCTGAGCAGTTTGTCAGCTTTTGGACACCTTTGCAGGTGTTTTCTATGTGTTTCTATGTGTTTTTTTTTGCCTGCCATTGGTTTTAACGGTGTTCGACGGTGTTCTAAGGTGTTCGACGAACAGTTCGACGAACAGTTCCTCGAACATCCCGGTGTTCGACGAACCGAACCCGAACACTACGGGGGTGGCTCAACACTAGTTAGTATAGATGGACTAATAGAACAAGTCCCACACACTGCTACAAGCCGAAATATTTTTTCAGAGCTAGATGCAGAAAAAAATTATATTGAATTTGCAACCTGGTGGAGGTTAGTATAGATGGACTAATAGAAAAAGTCCCACACACTGCTGCAAGCTGAAATATTTTTACAGAGCTAGATGCAGAAAAAGATTGTATTGAATTTGCAACCTGGTGGAGGTTAGTATAGATGGACTAATAGAACAAGTCCCACACACTGCTACAAGCCGAAATATTTTTTCAGAGCTAGATGTAGAAAAAAATTATATTGAATTTGCAACCTGGTGGAGGTTAGTATAGATGGACTAAAAGAACAAGTCCCACACACTACTACAAGCCAAAATATTTTTTCAGAGCTAGATGCAGAAAAAAATTATATTGAATTTGCAACCTTGTGGAGGTTAGTATAGATGGACTAATAGAACAAGTCCCACACACTGCTACAAGCCGAAATATTTTTTCAGAGCTAGATGCAGGAAAAAATTATATTGAATTTGCAACGTGGTGGATGTTAGTATAGATGGACTAATAGAAAAAGTCCCACACACTGCTACAAGCCAAAACATTTTTTCAGGGCTAGATGTAGAAAAAAATTATATTGAATTTGCAACCTGGTGGAGGTTAGTATAGATGGACTAATAGAACAAGTCCCACACACTGCTACAAGCCGAAATACTTTTTCAGAGCTACATGTAGAAAAAAATTATATTGAATTTGCAACCTGGTGGAGGTTAGTATAGATGGACTAATAGAACAAGTCCCACACACTGCTACAAGCCGAAATATTTTTTCAGAGCTAGATGTAGAAAAAAATTATATTGAAATTGCAACCTGTTGGATGTTATTATATATGGACTAATAGAACAAGTCCCACACACTGCTACAAGCCGAAATATTTTTTCAGAGCTAGATGCAGAAAAAAATTATATTGAATTTGCAACCTGGTGGAAGTCAGTATAGATGGACTAATAGAACAAGTCCCACACACTACTACAAGCCGAAATATTTTTTCAGAGCTAGATGCAGAAAAAAATTATATTGAATTTGCAACCTGGTGGAGGTTAGTATAGATGTACTAATAGAACAAGTCCCACACACTGCTACAAGCCGAAATATTTTTTCAGAGCTAGATGAAGAAAAAAATTATATTGAATTTGCAACCTGGTGGAGGTTAGTATAAATGGACTAATAGAACAAGTCCCACACACTGCTACAAGCTGAAATATTTTTACAGAGCTAGATGCAGAAAAAATTATATTGAATTTGCAACCTGGTGGAGGTTAGTATAGATGGACTAATAGAACAAGTCCCACACACTGCTAAAAGCCGAAATATTTTTTCAGAGCTAGATGCAGAAAAAAATTATATTGAATTTGCAACCTGGTGGATGTTATTATATATGGACTAATAGAACAAGTCCCACACACTGCTACAAGCCGAAATATTTTTTCAGAGCTAGATGCAGAAAAAAATTATATTGAATTTGCAACCTGGTGGAAGTCAGTACAGATGGACTAATAGAACAAGTCCCACACGCTACTACAAGCCAAAATATTTTTTCAGAGCTAGATGCAGAAAAATATTATATTGAATTTGCAACCTTGTGGAGGTTAATATAGATGGACTAATAGAACAAGTCCCACACACTACTACAAGCCAAAATATTTTTTCAGAGCTAGATGCAGAAAAAATTATATTGAATTTGCAACCTGGTGGAGGTTAGTATAGATGGACTAATAGAACAAGACCCACACACTGCTACAAGCCGAAATATTTTTTCAGAGCTAGATGAAGAAAAAAATTATATTGAATTTGCAACCTGGTGGAGGTTAGTATTAGAGATGAGCGGTGTTCGACTAGAACTGTTCGCCAATCTCAAATTCGAGCTGTTTTGGGCGGTGTTCGAGTTGTTCGACGAACCCGAACGATTTGCAAAAAATTCGGCTGTTCGAGGTTATGTTCGATAACTGTTCATGCACCAAAAGCGTGTCCTGCATGTCTGGTGCTATTTAGAGCACCAATCATGCAGGGATTGTCTGCCACTCACTGTAATGCCACAGCCATGGTGGTTGTGGCATTACAGTGATTGCCCAAATCGATGGGAACAGTGCCAACAGTGAAACATGAAAAGCTGGCAATTCAGCAGCGGCATACACCTGTACCCGACAATTTAGAACCGAAAGAATAGAGCTTCACACATAGATTAGATAGATATAAACATGTCAGCCACATATATACGAAGTACAGTGAAAGTGCTGCTTACTGTACTTGTCATTTAGCGTAAAGGATTTATCAAAAAAAATAATAGTGTTTTCATGCACCGTCTCTTTAAAAAAGCCGGCCGGCAATTCAGCAGCGGTACCCGACAATTTATAACAGACAGAATAGAGCTTCACACATAGATTAGATAGAAAGAAACATGTCAGTCACATATATAAGAAGTACAGTGACAGTGTTGCTTACTGTACTTGTCATTTAGCGTAAAGGATTTATCAAAAAAAATAATAGTGTTTTCATGCACCGTCTCTTTAAAAAAGCCGGCCGGCAATTCAACAGCGGTACCCGACAATTTATAACAGACAGAATAGAGCTTCACACATAGATTAGATAGATAGAAACATGTCAGTCACATATATATGAAGTACAGTGATAGTGTTGGTTACTGTACTTGTCATTTAGTATTAAAATAAAGGATTTATTATTAAAAAAATTGGCGTGGGGTTCCCCTTAATTTTAGGCTCTAGCGGAGGTTAAGCAGACGGCTGGGGCAGATGTTTGAAGCCTGGGAAGGGGGTAATACCCACGGAGCTTCCCAGGCTACTAATATCAGCCCCCAGCTGAATACATAGCCTTTACTAGCTATTAAAATGGGGGACTCCCCAAAAAAAATGACGTGGGGTCCCCCCTAATTTAATAGCTAGCAAAGGCTAGGCAGACAGCTGGGGGCTGATATTAATAGCCCAGGAAGGGAGCCATGAATATTGGCCCCCTCCCAGGCTAGAAACACCAGCCGTCAGCCGCCCCAGAAATGGCGCATTCATAGGATGCGCCAATTCTGGCACTTAGCCTCGCTCTTCCACGCTGCCCTGGTGCGGTGGCAGGGGGTAATAGGGTTGGGGTTGATGTCAGCTTATAATGCCAGCTGACATCAAGCCCAGGTTAGTAATGGAGAGGCGTCTATAAGACACCCCCATTACTAACCCCATAGTCAAAGTTAAAAAAAACACAAACACCCAGAATAAAGTCCTTTAATTGAAATAAAGACACAATCCTTTATTGTTCTAAATTAAACCATACTTACCGTCACGCCCATTCCAGCTGAAGCCAACGATCTCCTGCAATAAAAGAAAAATAACAAAGCAACCTCATCCTTACCTTTCCATGGTTCCCACGACAGCTTCAGCTCTGCTACATCGAGATGACAGGCTGGACCGCAGCAGAACGCTGCCATCCAGCCTCTCATCCCGCAGACACTGAGAAGCGCAGGCTTGCTTGCGCTGCTCAGCGTCTCTCTGTGACGACATCCAGATGAGCCGAGTTCATGTCCAATGAACTCGGCTCACCTCATGCACGTCACTGACAGCGTGGGAAAATTCTCACGCTGAAGCGGTGAGTGCAGAAGAATTCTCCCACGCTGTCAGTGACGTGCATAAGGTGAGCTCATGTCCAATGAACTCAGCTCACCTCCTGTACGTCACTGACAGCGTGGGAGAATTCTCCTGCACTCAGCGCTTCAGTGTGAGAATTCTCCCACGCTGAAGCGCTGAGTGCAGGAGAATTTTCCCACGCTGTCAGTGACGTGCATGAGGTGAGCCGAGTTCATTGGACATTAACTCGGCTCATCTGGATGCCCTCACAGAGAGACACTGTGGAGCGCAAGCAAGCCTGCGCTTCTCAGTGTCTGCGGGATGACAGGCTGGATGGCAGCGTTCTGCTGCGGTCCAGCCTGTCATCTCGATGTAGCAGAGCTGAAGCTGTCATGGGAACCATGGAAAGGTAAGGATGATGTTGCTTTATTATTTTTCTTTTATTTCAGGAGATCGTTGGCTTCAGCTGGAATGGGCGTGATGGTAAGTATGGTTTAATTTAGAACAATAAAGAATTGTGTGTTTATTTCAATTAAAGGACTTTTTTCTGGGTGTTGTGTTTTTTTTAAATACTTTACTAGAAATTCATGGTGGTCATGTCTAATATTGGCGTGACCCCATGAATTTCGGGCTTAGGGCCAGCTGATAATGCCAAGCTGGCCCTAACCCCTTTATTACCCAGTGAGCCACCGCATCAGGGCCCTGGATGAGTTGGGTACAGCGCCAGAAGATGGCGCTTCTATGAACGCGCCATTTTCCGGGGTGGCTGCGGACTGCAATTTGCAGCGGGGGTGGCCCAGAAAGCTTGGGCCTCCCTGCGCTGCGGATTCCAGCCCCCAGCTGCCTAGTTGTACCTGGCTGGACACAAAAACAGGGCGAAGCCCCACGTCAATTTTCTTTAAATTATTTCATGAAATAATTAAGAAAAAAAGGGCTTCCCTATATTGTTGTGTCCGGCCAGGTACAAATAGGCAGCTGGTGGTTGGGGGCAGCCCATTCCTGCCTGCTGTACCTGGCTGGACACAAATATAGTGCGAAGCCCCACGTCAATTTTTTTTAAATTATTTCATGAATTTCCTGAAATAATTTAAAAAAATTGAAGTGGGGCTTCGCACTATATTTGTGTCCAGCCAGGTACAGCAGGCAGGAACGGGCTGCCCCCATCCACCAGCTGCCTATTTGTACCTGGCCGGACACAACAATATAGGGAAGCCCTTTTTTTCTTAATTATTTCATGAATTTCATGAAATAATTAAAAGAAATTGAAGTGGGGCTTCGCACTATATTTGTGTCCAGCCAGGTACAGCAGGCAGGAACGGGCTGCCCCCAACCACCAGCTGCCTATTTGTACCTGGCCGGACACAACAATATAGGGAAGGCCTTTTTTTCTTAATTTTTTTATGAATTTCATGAAATAATTAAAAAAAAATTACGTGGGGCTTCGCCCTATTTTTGTGTCCAGCCAGGTACAACTAGGCAGCTGGGGGCTGGAATCTGCAGCGCAGGGAGGCCCAAGCTTTCTGGGCCCCCCCCGCTACAAATTGCAGTCCGCAGCCACCCCGGAAAATGGCGCGTTCATAGAAGCGCCATCTTCTGGCGCTGTACCCAACTCATCCAGGGCCCTGGTGCGGTGGCTCACTGGGTAATAAAGGGGTTAGGGCCAGCTTGGTATTATCAGCTGGCCCCAAGCCCAGAATTCATGGGGTCACGCCAGTATTAGACATGACCGCCATGAATTTCTAGTAAAGTATTTAAAAAAAACACAACACCCAGAATAAAGTCCTTTAATTGAAATAAAGACACAATTCTTTATTGTTCTAAATTAAACCATACTTACCATCACACCCATTCCAGCTGAAGCCAACGATCTCCTGCAATAAAAGAAAAATAATAAACCAACCTCATCCTTACCTTTCCATGGTTCCCACGACAGCTTCAGCTCTGCTACATCGAGATGACTGGCTGGACCGCAGCAGAACGCTGCCATCCAGTCTGTCATCCCGCAGACACTGAGAAGTGCAGGCATGCTTGCGCTCCTCACTGTCTCGCTGTGACGGCATCCAGATGAGCCGAGGTCATGTCCAATGAACTCGGCTCACCTCATGCACGTCACTGACAGCGTGGGAAAATTCTCACGCTGAAGTGCTGAGTGCAGGAGAATTCTCCCACGCTGTCAGTGATGTGCATGAGGTGAGCTCATGTCGAATGAACTCAGCTCACCTCCTGCACGTCACTGACAGCGTGGGAAAATTCTTCTGCAATCAGCGCTTCAGCGTGAGAATTTTCCCACGCTGTCAGTGACGTGCATGAGGTGAGCCGAGTTCATTGGACATGAACTCGGCTCATCTGGATGTCGTCACAGAGAGACGCTGAGCAGCGCAAGCAAGCCTGCGCTTCTCAGTGTCTGCGGGATGACAGGCTGGATGGCAGCGTTCTGCTGCGGTCCAGCCTGTCATCTCGATGTAGCAGAGCTGAAGCTGTCGTGGGAACCATGGAAAGGTAAGGATGAGGTTGCTTTATTATTTTTCTTTTATTGCAGGAGATCGTTGGCTTCAGCTGGAATGGGCGTGATGGTAAGTATGGTTTAATTTAGAACAATAAAGGATTGTGTCTTTATTTCAATTAAAGGACTTTATTCTGGGTGTTTGTGTTTTTTTTAACTTTGACTATGGGGTTAGTAATGGGGGTGTCTTATAGACGCCTCTCCATTACTAACCTGGGCTTGATGTCAGCTGGCATTATAAGCTGACATCAACCCCAACCCTATTACCCCCTGCCACCGCACCAGGGCAGCGTGGAAGAGCGAGGCTAAGTGCCAGAATTAGCGCATCCTATGAATGCGCCATTTCTGGGGCGGCTGACGGCTGGTGTTTCTAGCCTGGGAGGGGGCCAATATTCATGGCTCCCTTCCTGGGCTATTAATATCAGCCCCCAGCTGTCTGCCTAGCCTTTGCTAGCTATTAAATTAGGGGGGACCCCACGTCATTTTTTTTGGGGAGTCCCCCATTTTAATAGCTAGTAAAGGCTATGTATTCAGCTGGGGGCTGATATTAGTAGCCTGGGAAGCTCCGTGGGTATTACCCCCTTCCCAGGCTTCAAACATCTGCCCCAGCCGTCTGCTTAACCTCCGCTAGAGCCTAAAATTAAGGGGAAACCCACGCCAATTTTTTTAATAATAAATCCTTTATTTTAATACTAAATGACAAGTACAGTAACCAACACTATCACTGTACTTCATATATATGTGACTGACATGTTTCTATCTATCTAATCTATGTGTGATGCTCTATCTTTCTGTTCTAAATTGTCGGGTACAGATGGTGAATTGCCGGCCGGCTTTTTTAAAGAGACGGTGCACGAAAACACTAATATTTTTTTTAATAAATCCTTTACACTAAATGACAAGTGCAGTAACCAACACTGTCACTGTGCTTCTTATATGTGTGACTGACATGTTTCTATCTATCTAATCTATGTGTGATGCTATATTCCTTCTTGTCTAAATTGTCGGGTACCGGTGTATGCCGCTGCTGAATTTGCCGGCCGGCTTTTTTAAAGAGAGTGTCTTCTGAGCAGTTTGTCAGCTTTTGGACACCTTTGCAGGTGTTTTCTATGTGTTTCTATGTGTTTTTGTTTGCCTGCCATTGGTTTTAACGGTGTTCGACGGTGTTCTAAGGTGTTCGACGAACAGTTCGACGAACAGTTCCTCGAACATCCCGGTGTTCGACGAACCGAACCCGAACACTACGGGGGTGGCTCAACACTAGTTAGTATAGATGGACTAATAGAACAAGTCCCACACACTGCTACAAGCCGAAATATTTTTTCAGAGCTAGATGCAGAAAAAAATTATATTGAATTTGCAACCTGGTGGAGGTTAGTATAGATGGACTAATAGAAAAAGTCCCACACACTGCTGCAAGCTGAAATATTTTTACAGAGCTAGATGCAGAAAAAGATTGTATTGAATTTGCAACCTGGTGGAGGTTAGTATAGATGGACTAATAGAACAAGTCCCACACACTGCTTCAAGCCGAAATATTTTTTCAGAGCTAGATGTAGAAAAAAATTATATTGAATTTGCAACCTGGTGGAGGTTAGTATAGATGGACTAAAAGAACAAGTCCCACACACTGCTACAAGCCGAAATATTTTTTCAGAGCTAGATGCAGAAAAAAATTATATTGAATTTGCAACCAGGTGGAAGTCAGTATAGATGGACTAATAGAACAAGTCCCACACACTACTACAAGCCAAAATATTTTTTCAGAGCTAGATGCAGAAAAAAATTATATTGAATTTGCAACCTTGTGGAGGTTAGTATAGATGGACTAATAGAACAAGTCCCACACACTGCTACAAGCCGAAATATTTTTTCAGAGCTAGATGCAGGAGAAAATTATATTGAATTTGCAACGTGGTTGATGTTAGTATAGATGGACTAATAGAACAAGTCCCACACACTGCTACAAGCCAAAACATTTTTTCAGAGCTAGATGTAGAAAAAAATTATATTGAATTTGCAACCTGGTGGAGGTTAGTATAGATGGACTAATAGAACAAGTCCCACACACTGGTACAAGCCGAAATACTTTTTCAGAGCTACATGTAGAAAAAAATTATATTGAATTTGCAACCTGGTGGAGGTTAGTATAGATGGAATAATAGAACAAGTCCCACACACTGCTACAAGCCGAAATATTTTTTCAGAGCTAGATGCAGAAAAAAATTATATTGAATTTGCAACCTGGTGGAGGTTAGTATAGATGGACTAATAGAACAAATCCCACACACTGCTACAATCCGAAATATTTTTTCAGAGCTAGATGCAGAAAAAAATTATATTGAATTTGCAACCAGGTGGAAGTCAGTATAGATGGACTAATAGAACAAGTCCCACACACTGCTACAAGCCGAAATATTTTTTCAGAGTTAGATGCAGAAAAAAATTATATTGAATTTGCAACCTGGTGGAGGTTAGTATAGATGGACTAATAGAACAAGTCCCACACACTGCTACAAGCAAAAATATTTTTTAAGAACTAGATGCAGAAAAAAATTATATTGCATTTGCAACCTGGTGGAGGTTAGTATAGATGGACTAATAGAACAAGTCCCACACACTGCTACAAGCCGAAATATTTTTTCAGACTTAGATGCAGAAAAAAATTATATTGAATTTGCAACCTGGTGGAAGTCAGTATAGATGGACTTAAAGAACAAGTTCCACACACTACTACAAGCCAAAATATTTTTTCAGAGCTAGATGCAGAAAAAAATTATATTGAATTTGCCACCTGGTGGAGGTTAGTATAGATGGACTAATAGAACAAGTCCCACACACTGCTACAAGCCAAAATATTTTTTCACAGCTAGATGCAGAAAAAAATTATATTGAATTTGCCACCTGGTGGAGGTTAGTATAGATGGACTAACAGAACAAGTCCCACACACTGCTACAAGCCAAAATATTTTTTCAGAGCTAGATGCAGAAAAAAATTATATTGAATTTGCAACCTGGTGGAGGTTAGTATAGATGGACTAATAGAACAAGTCCCACACACTGCTACAAGCCGAAATATTTTTTCAGAGCTAGATGTAGAAAAAAATTATATTGAATTTGCAACCTGGTGGATGTTATTATATATGGACTAATAGAACAAGTCCCACACACTGCTACAAGCCGAAATATTTTTTCAGAGCTAGATGCAGAAAAAAATTATATTGAATTTGCAACCTGGTGGAAATCAGTATAGATGGACTAATAGAACAAGTCCCACACACTACTACAAGCCAAAATATTTTTTCAGAGCTAGATGCAGAAAAAAATTATATTGAATTTGCAGCCTTGTGGAGGTTAGTATAGATGGACTAACAGAACAAGTCCCCACACTACTACAAGCCAAAATATTTTTTCAGAGCTAGATGCAGAAAAAAATTATATTGAATTTGCAACCTGGTGGAAGTTAGTATAGATGTACTAATAGAACAAGTCCCACACACTGCTACAAGCCGAAATATTTTTTCAGAGCTAGATGCAGTAAAAAATTATATTGAATTTGCAACCTGATGGAGGTTAGTATAGATGGACTAATAGAACAAGTCCCACACACTGCTACAAGCCGAAATATTTTTTCAGACTTAGATGCAGAAAAAAATTATATTGAATTTGCAACCTGGTGGAAGTCAGTATAGATGGACTTAAAGAACAAGTTCCACACACTACTACAAGCCAAAATATTTTTTCAGAGCTAGATGCAGAAAAAAATTTATTGAATTTGCCACCTGGTGGAGGTTAGTATAGATGGACTAACAGAACAAGTCCCACACACTGCTACAAGCCAAAATATTTTTTCAGAGCTAGATGCAGAAAAAAATTATATTGAATTTGCCACCTGGTGGAGGTTAGTATAGATGGACTAACAGAACAAGTCCCACACACTGCTACAAGCCGAAATATTTTTCAGAGCTAGATGAAGAAAAAAATTATATTGAATTTGCAACCTGGTGGAGGTTAGTATAGATGGACTAATAGAACAAGTCCCACACACTGCTACAAGCCGAAATATTTTTTCAGAGCTAGATGCAGGAAAAAATTATATTGAATTTGCAACCTGGTGGAGGTTAGTATAGATGGACTAATAGAACAAGTCCCACACACTGCTACAAACCGAAATATTTTTTCAGAGCTTGATGTAGAAAAAAATTATATTGAATTTGCAACCTGGTGGAGGTTAGTATAGATGGACTAATAGAACAAGTCCCACACACTGCTACAAGCCGAAATATTTTTCAGAGCTAGATGTAGAAAAAAATTATATTGAATTTGCAACCTGGTGGATGTTATTATATATGGACTAATAGAACAAGTCCCACACACTGCTACAAGCCGAAATATTTTTTCAGAGCTAGATGCAGAAAAAAATTATATTGAATTTGCAACCTGGTGGAAATCAGTATAGATGGACTAATAGAACAAGTCCCACACACTACTACAAGCCAAAATATTTTTTCAGAGCTAGATGCAGAAAAAAATTATATTGAATTTGCAACCTTGTGGAGGTTAGTATAGATGGACTAATAGAACAAGTCCCACACACTACTACAAGCCAAAATATTTTTTCAGAGGTAGATGCAGAAAAAAATTATATTGAATTTGCAACCTGGTGGAAGTTAGTATAGATGGACTAAAAGAACAAGTCCCACACACTGCTACAAGCCGAAATATTTTTTCAGAGCTAGATGCAGGAAAAAATTATATTAAATTTGCAACCTGGTGGAGGTTAGTATAGATGGACTAATAGAACAAGTCCCACACACTTCTACAAACCGAAATATTTTTTCAGAGCTTGATGTAGAAAAAAATTATATTGAATTTGCAACCTGGTGGAGGTTAGTATAGATGGACTAATAGAACAAGTCCCACACACTGCTACAAGCCGAAATATTTTTTCAGAGCTAGATGTAGAAAAAAATTATATTGAATTTGCAACCTGGTGGATGTTATTATATATGGACTAATAGAACAAGTCCCACACACTGCTACAAGCCGAAATATTTTTTCAGAGCTAGATGCAGAAAAAAATTATATTGAATTTGCAACCTGGTGGAAATCAGGATAGATGGACTAATAGAACAAGTCCCACACACTACTACAAGCCAAAATATTTTTTCAGAGCTAGATGCAGAAAAAAATTATATTGAATTTGCAACCTTGTGGAGGTTAGTATAGATGGACTAATAGAACAAGTCCCACACACTACTACAAGCCAAAATATTTTTTCAGAGCTAGATGCAGAAAAAAATTATATTGAATTTGCAACCTGGTGGAGGTTAGTATAGATGTACTAATAGAACAAGTCCCACACACTGCTACAAGCCGAAATATTTTTTCAGAGCTAGATGAAGAAAAAAATTATATTGAATTTGCAACCTGGTGGAGGTTAGTATAGATGGACTAATAGAACAAGTCCCACACACTGCTACAAGCCGAAATATTTTTTCAGAGCTAGATGCAGAAAAAAATTATATTGAATTTGCAACCTGGTGGAGTTTAGTATAGATGGACTAATAGAACAAGTCCCACACACTGCTACAAGCTGAAGTATTTTTATACAGCTAGATGCAGAAAAAGATTATATTGAATTTGCAACCTGGTGGAGGTTAGTATAGATGGACTAATAGAACAAGTCCCACACACTGCTACAAGCCGAAATATTTTTTCAGAGCTAGATGCAGGAAAAAATTATATTGAATTTGCAACCTGGTGGAGGTTAGTATAGATGGACTAATAGAACAAGTCCCACACACTGCTACAAGCCGAAATATTTTTTCAGACTTAGATGCAGAAAAAAATTATATTGAATTTGCAACCTGGTGGAAGTCAGTATAGATGGACTTAAAGAACAAGTTCCACACACTACTACAAGCCAAAATATTTTTTCAGAGCTAGATGCAGAAAAAAATTATATTGAATTTGCCACCTGGTGGAGGTTAGTATAAATGGACTAACAGAACAAGTCCCACACACTGCTACAAGCCAAAATATTATTTCAGAGCTAGATGCAGAAAAAAATTATATTGAATTTGCCACCTGGTGGAGGTTAGTATAGATGGACTAATAGAACAAGTCCCACACACTGCTAAAAGCCAAAATATTTTTTCAGAGCTAGATGCAGAAAAAAATTATATTGAATTTGCAACCTGGTGGAAGTTAGTATAGATGTACTAATAGAACAAGTCCCACACACTACTACAAGCCAAAATATTTTTTCAGAGCTAGATGCAGAAAAAAATTATATTGAATTTGCAACCTGGTGGAAGTTAGTATAGATGTACTAATAGAACAAGTCCCACACACTGCTACATGCCGAAATATTTTTTCAGAGCTAGATGCAGGAAAAAATTATATTGAATTTGCAACCTGGTGGAGGTTAGTATAGATGGACTAATAGAACAAGTCCCACACACTGCTACAAACCGAAATATTTTTTCAGAGCTTGATGTAGAAAAAAATTATATTGAATTTGCAACCTGGTGGAGGTTAGTATAGATGGACTAATAGAACAAGTCCCACACACTGCTACAAGCCAAAATATTTTTTCAGAGCTAGATGTAGAAAAAAATTATATTGAATTTGCAACCTGGTGGATGTTATTATATATGGACTAATAGAACAAGTCCCACACACTGCTACAAGCCGAAATATTTTTTCAGAGCTAGATGCAGAAAAAAATTATATTGAATTTGCAACCTGGTGGAAATCAGTATAGATGGACTAATAGAACAAGTCCCACACACTACTACAAGCCAAAATATTTTTTCAGAGCTAGATGCAGAAAAAAATTATATTGAATTTGCAACCTTGTGGAGGTTAGTATAGATGGACTAATAGAACAAGTCCCACACACTACTACAAGCCAAAATATTTTTTCAGAGCTAGATGCAGAAAAAAATTATATTGAATTTGCAACCTGGTGGAGGTTAGTATAGATGTACTAATAGAACAAGTCCCACACACTGCTACAAGCCGAAATATTTTTTCAGAGCTAGATGAAGAAAAAAATTATATTGAATTTGCAACCTGGTGGAGGTTAGTATAGATGGACTAATAGAACAAGTCCCACACACTGCTACAAGCCGAAATATTTTTTCAGAGCTTGATGTAGAAAAATTTTTTATTGAATTTGCAACCTGGTGGAGGTTAGTATAGATGGACTAATAGAACAAGTCCCACACACTGCTACAGGCCGAAATATTTTTTCAGAGCTAGATGTAGAAAAAAATTATATTGAATTTGCAACCTGGTGGACGTTAGTATAGATGGACTAATAGAACAAGTCCCACACACTGCTACAAGCTGAAATATTTTTTCAGAGCTAGATGCAGAAAAAAATTATATTGAATTTGCAACCTTGTGGATGTTATTATATATGGACTAATAGAACAAGTCCCATACACTGCTACAAGCCGAAATATTTTTTCAGAGCTAGATGCAGAAAAAAATTATATTGAATTTGCAACCTGGTGGAAGTCAGTATAGATGGACTAATAGAACAAGTCGAACACACTACTACAAGCCAAAATATTTTTTCAGAGCTAGATGCAGAAAAAAATTATATTGAATTTGCAACCTTGTGGAGGTTAGTATAGATGGACTAAAAGAACAAGTCCCACACACTACTACAAGCCAAAATATTTTTTCAGAGCTAGATGCAGAAAAAAATTATATTGAATTTGCAACCTTGTGAAGGTTAGTATAGATGGACTAATAGAACAAGTCCCACACACTACTACAAGCCAAAATATTTTTTCAGAGCTAGATGCAGAAAAAAATTATATTGAATTTGCCACCTGGTGGAGGTTAGTATAGATGGACTAACAGAACAAGTCCCACACACTGCTACAAGCCAAAATATTATTTCAGAGCTAGATGCAGAAAAAAATTATATTGAATTTGCCACCTGGTGGAGGTTAGTATAGATCGACTAATAGAACAAGTCCCACACACTGCTAAAAGCCAAAATATTTTTTCAGAGCTAGATACAGAAAAAAATTATATTGAATTTGCAACCTGGTGGAGGTTAGTATAGATGGACTAATAGAACAAGTCCCACACACTGCTACAAGCCGAAATATTTTTTCAGAGCTAGATGAAGAAAAAAATTATATTGAATTTGCAACCTGGTGGAGGTTAGTATAGATGGACTAATAGAACAAGTCCCACACACTGCTACAAGCCGAAATATTTTTTCACAGCTAGATGCAGGAAAAACTTATATTGAATTTGCAACCTGGTGGAGGTTAGTATAGATGGACTAATAGAACAAGTCCCACACACTGCTACAAACCAAAATATTTTTTCAGAGCTTGATGTAGAAAAAAATTATATTGAATTTGCAACCTGGTGGAGGTTAGTATAGATGGACTAATAGAACAAGTACCACACACTGCTACAAGCCGAAATATTTTTTCAGAGCTAGATGTAGAAAAAAATTATATTGAATTTGCAACCTAGTGGATGTTATTATATATGGACTAATAGAACAAGTCCCACACACTGCTACAAGCCGAAATATTTTTTCAGAGCTAGATGCAGAAAAAAATTATATTGAATTTGCAACCTTGTGGAAATCAGTATAGATGGACTAATAGAACAAGTCCCACACACTACTACAAGCCAAAATATTTTTTCAGAGCTAGATGCAGAAAAAAATTATATTGAATTTGCAACCTTGTGGAGGTTAGTATAGATGGACTAATAGAACAAGTCCCACACACTGCTACATGCCGAAATATTTTTTCAGAGCTAGATGCAGGAAAAAATTATATTGAATTTGCAACCTGGTGGAGGTTAGTATAGATGGACTAATAGAACAAGTCCCACACACTGCTACAAACCGAAATATTTTTTCAGAGCTTGATGTAGAAAAAAATTATATTGAATTTGCAACCTGGTGGAGGTTAGTATAGATGGACTAATAGAACAAGTCCCACACACTGCTACAAGCCAAAATATTTTTTCAGAGCTAGATGTAGAAAAAAATTATATTGAATTTGCAACCTGGTGGATGTTATTATATATGGACTAATAGAACAAGTCCCACACACTGCTACAAGCCAAAATATTTTTTCAGAGCTAGATGCAGAAAAAAATTATATTGAATTTGCAACCTGGTGGAAATCAGTATAGATGGACTAATAGAACAAGTCCCACACACTACTACAAGCCAAAATATGTTTTCAGAGCTAGATGCAGAAAAAAATTATATTGAATTTGCAACCTTGTGGAGGTTAGTATAGATGGACTAATAGAACAAGTCCCACACATTACTACAAGCCAAAATATTTTTTCAGAGCTAGATGCAGAAAAAAATTATATTGAATTTGCAACCTGGTGGAGGTTAGTATAGATGTACTAATAGAACAAGTCCCACACACTGCTACAAGCCGAAATATTTTTTCAGAGCTAGATGAAGAAAAAAATTATATTGAATTTGCAACCTGGTGGAGGTTAGTATAGATGGACTAATAGAACAAGTCCCACACACTGCTACAAGCCGAAATATTTTTTCAGAGCTAGATGCAGAAAAAAATTATATTGAATTTGCAACCTGGTGGAGGTTAGTATAGATGGACTAATAGAACAAGTCCCACACACTGCTACAAGCTGAAGTATTTTTATAGAGCTAGATGCAGAAAAAGATTATATTGAATTTGCAACCTGGTGGAGGTTAGTATAGATGGACTAATAGAACAAGTCCCACACACTGCTACAAGCCGAAATATTTTTTCAGAGCTAGATGCAGGAAAAAATTATATTGAATTTGCAACCTGGTGGAGGTTAGTATAGATGGACTAATAGATCAAGTCCCACACACTGCTACAAGCCGAAATATTTTTTCAGAGCTTGATGTAGAAAAATTTTTTATTGAATTTGCAACCTGGTGGAGGTTAGTATAGATGGACTAATAGAACAAGTCCCACACACTGCTACAGGCCGAAATATTTTTTCAGAGCTAGATGTAGAAAAAAATTATATTGAATTTGCAACCTGGTGGACGTTAGTATAGATGGACTAATAGAACAAGTCCCACACACTGCTACAAGCTGAAATATTTTTTCAGAGCTAGATGCAGAAAAAAATTATATTGAATTTGCAACCTTGTCGATGTTATTATATATGGACTAATAGAACAAGTCCCACACACTGCTACAAGCCGAAATATTTTTTCAGAGCTAGATGCAGAAAAAAATTATATTGAATTTGCAACCTGGTGGAAGTCAGTATAGATGGACTAATAGAACAAGTCGAACACACTACTACAAGCCAAAATATTTTTTCAGAGCTAGATGCAGAAAAAAATTATATTGAATTTGCAACCTTGTGGAGGTTAGTATAGATGGACTAAAAGAACAAGTCCCACACACTACTACAAGCCAAAATATTATTTCAGAGCTAGATGCAGAAAAAAATTATATTGAATTTGCAATCTTGTGAAGGTTAGTATAGATGGACTAATAGAACAAGTCCCACACACTACTACAAGCCAAAATATTTTTTCAGAGCTAGATGCAGAAAAAAATTATATTGAATTTGCCACCTTGTGGAGGTTAGTATAGATGGACTAATAGAACAAGTCCCACACACTGCTACAAGCCAAAATATTTTTTCAGAGCTAGATGCAGAAAAAAATTATATTGAATTTGCAACCTGGTGGAGGTTAGTATAGATGGACTAATAGAACAAGTCCCACACACTGCTACAAGCCGAAATATTTTTTCAGAGCTAGATGCAGGAAAAAATTATATTGAATTTGCAACCTGGTGGAGGTTAGTATAGATGGACTAATAGAACAAGTCCCACACACTGCTACAAGCCAAAATATTTTTTCAGAGCTTGATGTAGAAAAAAATTATATTGAATTTGCAACCTGGTGGAGGTTAGTATAGATGGACTAATAGAACCAGTCCCACACACTGCTACAAGCCGAAATATTTTTTCAGAGCTAGATGTAGAATAAAATTATATTGAATTTGCAACCTGGTGGAGGTTAGTATAGATGGACTAATAGAACAAGTCCCACACACTGCTACAAGCCGAAATATCTTTTCAGAGCTTGATGTAGAAAAAAATTATATTGAATTTGCAACCTGGTGGAGGTTAGTATAGATGGACTAAGAGAACAAGTCCCACACACTGCTACAAGCCGAAATATTTTTTCAGAGCTAGATGTAGAAAAAAATTATATTGAATTTGCAACCTGGTGGAGGTTAGTAAAGATGGACTAATAGAACAAGTCCCACACACTGCTACAAGCCGAAATATTTTTTCAGAGCTAAATGCAGAAAAAAATTATATTGAATTTGCAACCTGGTGGATGTTATTATATATGGACTAATAGAACAAGTCCCACAAGCTGCTACAAGCCAAAATATTTTTTCAGAGCTAGATGCAGAAAAAAATTATATTGAATTTGCAACCTGGTGGAGGTTAGTATAGATGGACTAATAGAACAAGTCCCACACACTGCTACAAGCTGAAATATTTTTACAGAGCTAGATGCAGAAAAAGATTATTTTGAATTTGCAACCTGGTGGAGGTTAGTATAGATGGACTAATAGAACAAGTCCCACACACTGCTACAAGCCGAAATATTTTTTCAGAGCTAGATGCAGGAAAAAATTATATTGAATTTGGAACCTGGTGGAGGTTAGTATAGATGGACTAATAGAACAAGTCCCACACTCTGCTACAAGCCGAAATATCTTTTCAGAGCTTGATGTAGAAAAAAATTATATTGAATTTGCAAACTGGTGGAGGTTAGTATAGATGGACTAATAGAACAAGTCCCACACACTGCTACAAGCCGAAATATTTTTTCAGAGCTAGATGTAGAAAAAAATTATATTTAATTTGCAACCTGGTGGAGGTTAGTAAAGATGGACTAATAGAACAAGTCCCACACACTGCTACAAGACGAAATATTTTTTCAGAGCTAGATGCAGAAAAAAATTATATTGAATTTGCAACCTCGTGGATGTTATTAAATATGGACTAATAGAACAAGTCCCACACACTGCTACAAGCCAAAATATTTTTTCAGAGCTAGATGCAGAAAAAAATTATATTGAATTTGCAAACTGGTGGAGGTTAGTATAGATGGACTAATAAAACAAGTCCCACACACTGCTGCAAGCCGAAATATTTTACAGAGCTAGATGCAGAAAAAGATTATATTGAATTTGCAACCTGGTGGAGGTTAGTATAGATGGACTAATAGAACAAGTCCCACACACTGCTACAAGCCAAAATATTTTTTCAGAGCTAGATGCAGAAAAAAATTATATTGAATTTGCAACCTGGTGGAGGTTATTATAGATGGACTAATAGAACAAGTCCCACACACTGCTACAAGCCGAAATATTTTTTCAGAGCTAGATGTAGAAAAAATTCGATTGGATTTGCAACCTGGTAGAGGTTAGTATAGATGGACTAATAGAACAAGTTCCACACACTGCTACAAGCCAAAATATTTTTACAGAGCTAGATGCAGAAAAAAATTATATTGAATTTGCAACCTGGTGGTGGTTAGTATAGATGGACTAATAGAACAAGTCCCACACAATGCTACAAGCCGAAATATTTTTTCAGAGCTAGATGCAGAAAAAAATTATATTGAATTTGCAACCTGGTGGTGGTTTGTATAGATGGACTAATAGAGCAAGTCCCACACACTGCTGCAAGCCAAAATATTTTTTCAGAGTTAGATGCAGAAAAAAATTATATTGAATTTGCAACCTGGTGGAGGTTAGTAAAGATGGACTAAAAGAACAAGTCCCACACACTGCTACAAGCCGAAATATTTTTTCAGAGCTAGATGCAGAAAAAAATTATATTGAATTTGCAACCTGGTGGAGGTTAGTAAAGATGGACTAATAGAACAAGTCCCACACACTGCTACAAGCCGAAATATTTTTTCAGAGCTAGATGCAGAAAAAAATTATATTGAATTTGCAACCTGGTGGAGGTTAGTATAGATGGACAAATAGAACAAGTCCCACACACTGCTACAAGCTGAAATATTTTTTCAGAGCTAGATGCAGAAAAAAATTATATTGAATTTGCAACCTGGTGGAAGTCAGTATAGATGGACTTATAGAACAAATTCCACACACTACTACAAGCCAAAATATTTTTTCAGAGCTAGATGCAGAAAAAAATTATATTGAATTTGCAACCTTGTGGAGGTTAGTATAGCTGGACTAATAGAACAAGTCCCACACTCTACGAAAAGCCAAAATATTTTTTCAGAGCTAGATGCAGAAAAAAATTATATTAAATTTGCCACCTGGTGGAGGTTAGTATATTTGGACTAATAGAACAAGTCCCACACACTGCTAGAAGCCAAAATATTTTATCAGAGCTAGATACAGAAAAAAATTATATTGAATTTGCAACCTTGTGGAGGTTAGTATAGATGGACTAATAGAACAAGTCCCACACACTACTACAAGCCAAAATATTTTTTCAGAGCTAGATGCAGAAAAAAATTATATTGAATTTGCCACCTGGTGGAGGTTAGTATATATTGACTAATAGAACAAGTCCCACACACTGCTTCAAGCCAAAATATTTTTTCAGAGCTAGATGCAGGAAAAAATTATATTGAATTTGCAACCTGGTGGAGGTTAGGATAGATGGACTAATAGATCAAGTCCCACACACTGCTACAAGCCGAAATATTTTTTCAGAGCTAGATGTAGAAAAAAATTATATTGAATTTGCAACCTGGTGGAGGTTAGTATAGATGGACTAAAAGAACATGTTCCACACACTGCTACAAGCCGAAATATTTTTACAGAGCTAGATGCAGAAAAAAATTATATTGAATTTGCAACCTGGTGGTGGTTAGTATAGATGGACTAATAGAACAAGTCCCACACACTGCTACAAGCCGAAATATTTTTTCAGAGCTTGATGCAGAAAAAAATTATATTGAATTTGCCACCTGGTGGAGGTTAGTATATATGGACTAATAGAACAAGTCCCACACATTGCTACAAGCCAAAATATTTTTTCAGAGCTAGATGCAGAAAAAAATTATATTGAATTTGCAACCTGGTGGAGGTTAGTATAGATGGACTAAAAGAACAAGTCCCACACACTGCTACAAGCCGAAATATTTTTTCAGAGCTAGATGAAGAAAAAAATTATATTGAATTTGCAACCTGGTGGAGGTTAGTATAGATGGGCTAATAGAACAAGTACCACACACACCTACAAGCCGAAATATTTTTTCAGAGCTAGATGCAGAAAAAGATTATATTGAATTTGCAACCTGGTGGAGGTTAGTATAGATGGACTAATAAAACAAGTCCCACACACTGCTGCAAGCCGAAATATTTTTACAGAGCTAGATGCAGAAAAAGATTATATTGAATTTGCAACCTGGTGGAGGTTAGTATAGATGGACTAATAGAACAAGTCCCACACACTGCTACAAGCCGAAATATTTTTTCAGAGCTAGATGCAGGAAAAAATTATATTGAATTTGCAACCTGGTGGAGGTTAGTATAGATGGACTAATAGAACAAGTTCCACACACTGCTGCAAGCCGAAATATTTTTTCAGAGTTAGATGCAGAAAAAAATTATATTGAATTTGCAACCTGGTGGAGGTTAGTATAGATGGACTAATAGAACAAGTCCCACACACTGCTACAAGCCGAAATATTTTTTCAGAGCTAGATGAATAAAAAAATTATATTGAATTTGCAACCTGGTGGAGGTTAGTAAAGATGGACTAATAGAACAAGTCCCACACACTTCTACAAGCCGAAATATTTTTTCAGAGCTAGATGCAGAAAAAAATTATATTGAATTTGCAACCTGCTGGAGGTTAGTATAGATGGACTAATAGAACAAGTCCCACACACTGCTACAAGCTGAAATATTTTTTCAGAGCTAGATGCAGAAAAAAATTATATTGAATTTGCAACCTGGTGGAAGTCAGTATAGATGGACTTATAGAACAAGTTCCACACACTACTACAAGCCAAAATATTTTTTCAGAGCTAGATGCAGAAAAAAATTATATTGAATTTGCAACCTGGTGGAGGTTAGTATAGATGGGCTAATAGAACAAGTCCCACACACTTCTGCAAGCTGAAATATTTTTACAGAGCTAGATGCAGAAAAAGATTATATTGAATTTGCAACCTGGTGGAGGTTAGTATAGATGGACTAATAGAACAAGTCCCACACACTGCTACAAGCCGAAATATTTTTCAGCGCTAGATGCAGGAAAAAATTATATTGAATTTGCAACCTGGTGGAGGTTAGTATAGATGGAATAATAGAACAAGTCCCACACACTGCTACAAGCCGAAATACTTTTTCAGAGCTAGATGTAGAAAAAAATTATATTGAATTTGCAACCCGGTGGAGGTTAGTATAGATGGACTAATAGAACAAGTCCCACACACTGCTACAATCCGAAATATTTTTTCAGGGCTAGATGCAGAAAAAAATTATATTGAATTTGCAACCAGGTGGAAGTCAGTATAGATGGACTAATAGAACAAGTCCCACACACTGCTACAAGCCGAAATATTTTTTCAGAGTTAGATGCAGAAAAAAATTATATTGAATTTGCAACCTGGTGGAGGTTAGTATAGATGGACTAATAGAACAAGTCCCACACACTGCTACAAGCCGAAATATTTTTTAAGAACTAGATGCAGAAAAAAATTATATTGCATTTGCAACCTGGTGGAGGTTAGTATAGATGGACTAATAGAACAAGTCCCACACACTGCTACAAGCCGAAATATTTTTTCAGAGCTAGATGCAGAAAAAAATTATATTGAATTTGCAACCTGGTGGAAGTCAGTATAGATGGACTTATAGAAAAAGTTCCACACACTACTACAAGCCAAAATATTTTTTCAGAGCTAGATGCAGAAAAAAATTATATTGAATTTGCCACCTGGTGGAGGTTAGTATGGATAGACTAATAGAACAAGTCCCACACACTGCTACAAGCCGAAATATTTTTTCAGAGCTAGATGCAGAAAAAAATTATATTGAATTTGCAACCTGGTGGAGGTTAGTATAGATGGACTAATAGAACAAGTCCCACACACTACTACAAGCCGAAATATTTTTTCAGAGCTAGATGAAGAAAAAAATTATATTGAATTTGCAACCTGGTGGAGGTTAGTATAGATGGACTAATAGAACAAGTCCCACACACTGCTACAAGCTGAAATATTTTTTCAGAGCTAGATGCAGAAAAAAATTATATTGAATTTTCAACCTGGTGGAGGTTAGTATAGATGGACTAATAGAACAAGTCCCACACACTGCTGCAAGCTGAAATATTTTTACAGAGCTAGATGCAGAAAAAGATTATATTGAATTTGCAACCTGGTGGAGGTTAGTATAGATGGACTAATAAAACAAGTCCCACACACTGCTGCAAGCCGAAATATTTTTACAGAGCTAGATGCAGAAAAAGATTGTATTGAATTTGCAACCTGGTGGAGGTTAGTATAGATGGACTAATAGAACAAGTCCCACACACTGCTACAAGCCGAAATATTTTTTCAGAGCTAGATGCAGGAAAAAATTATATTGAATTTGCAACCTGGTGGAGGTTAGTATAGATGGACTAATAGAACAAGTTCCACACACTGCTGCAAGCCGAAATATTTTTTCAGAGTTAGATGCAGAAAAAAATTATATTGAGTTTGCAACCTGGTGGAGGTTAGTATAGATGGACTAATAGAACAAGTCCCACACACTGCTACAAGCCGAAATATTTTTTCAGAGCTAGATAAATAAAAAAATTATATTGAATTTGCAACCTGGTGGAGATTAGTAAAGATGGACTAATAGAACAAGTCCCACACACTACTACAAGCCAAAATATTTTTTCAGAGCTAGATGCAGAAAAAAATTAGATTGAATTTGCAACCTTGTGGAGGTTAGTATAGATGGACTAACAGAACAAGTCCCACACACTTCTGCAAGCTGAAATATTTTTACAGAGCTAGATGCAGAAAAAGATTATATTGAATTTGCAACCTGGTGGAGGTTAGTATAGATGGACTAATAGAACAAGTCCCACACACTGCTACAAGCCGAAATATTTTTCAGCGCTAGATGCAGGAAAAAATTATATTGAATTTGCAACCTGGTGGAGGTTAGTATAGATGGACTAATAGAACAAGTCCCACACACTGCTACAAGCCGAAATACTTTTTCAGAGCTAGATGTAGAAAAAAATTATATTGAATTTGCAACCTGGTGGAGGTTAGTATAGATGGAATAATAGAAAAAGTCCCACACACTGCTACAAGCCAAAATATTTTTTCAGAGCTAGATGCAGAAAAAAATTATATTGAATTTGCAACCTGGTGGAGGTTAGTATAGATGGACTAATAGAACAAGTCCCACACACTGCTACAATCCGAAATATTTTTTCAGGGCTAGATGCAGAAAAAAATTATATTGAATTTGCAACCAGGTGGAAGTCAGTATAGATGGACTAATAGAACAAGTCCCACACACTGCTACAAGCCGAAATATTTTTTCAGAGTTAGATGCAGAAAAAAATTATATTGAATTTGCAACCTGGTGGAGGTTAGTATAGATGGACTAATAGAACAAGTCCCACACACTGCTACAAGCCGAAATATTTTTTAAGAACTAGATGCAGAAAAAAATTATATTGCATTTGCAACCTGGTGGAGGTTAGTATAGATGGACTAATAGAACAAGTCCCACACACTGCTACAAGCCGAAATATTTTTTCAGAGCTAGATGCAGAAAAAAATTATATTGAATTTGCAACCTGGTGGAAGTCAGTATAGATGGACTTATAGAAAAAGTTCCACACACTACTACAAGCCAAAATATTTTTTCAGAGCTAGATGCAGAAAAAAATTATATTGAATTTGCCACCTGGTGGAGGTTAGTATGGATAGACTAATAGAACAAGTCCCACACACTGCTACAAGCCAAAATATTTTTTCAGAGCTAGATGCAGAAAAAAATTATATTAAATTTGCAACCTGGTGGAGTTTAGTATAGATGGACAAATAGAATAAGTCCCACACACTGCTACAAGCCGAAATATTTTTTCAGAGCTAGATGTAGAAAAAATTCGATTGGATTTGCAACCTGGTGGAGGTTAGTATAGATGGACTAATAGAACAAGGTCCACACACTGCTACAAGCCAAAATATTTTTACAGAGCTAGATGCAGAAAAAAATTAGATTGAATTTGCAACCTGGTGGTGGTTAGTATAGATGGACTAATAGAACAAGTCCCACACACTGCTACAAGCCGAAATATTTTTTCAGAGCTAGATGCAGAAAAAAATTATATTGAATTTGCAACCTGGTGGTGGTTTGTATAGATGGACTAATAGAGCAAGTCCCACACACTGCTGCAAGCCAAAATATTTTTTCAGAGTTAGATGCAGAAAAAAATTATATTGAATTTGCAACCTGGTGGAGGTTAGTAAAGATGGACTAATAGAACAAGTCCCACACACTGCTACAAGCCGAAATATTTTTTCAGAGCTAGATGCAGAAAAAAATTATATTGAATTTGCAACCTGGTGGAGGTTAGTAAAGATGGACTAATAGAACAAGTCCCACACACTGCTACAAGCCGAAATATTTTTTCAGAGCTAGATGCAGAAAAAAATTATATTGAATTTGCAACCTGGTGGAGGTTAGTATAGATGGACAAATAGAACAAGTCCCACACACTGCTACAAGCTGAAATATTTTTTCAGAGCTAGATGCAGAAAAAAATTATATTGAATTTGCAACCTGGTGGAAGTCAGTATAGATGGACTTATAGAACAAATTCCACACACTACTACAAGCCAAAATATTTTTTCAGAGCTAGATGCAGAAAAAAATTATATTGAATTTGCAACCTTGTGGAGGTTAGTATAGCTGGACTAATAGAACAAGTCCCACACTCTACGACAAGCCAAAATATTTTTTCAGAGCTAGATGCAGAAAAAAATTATATTAAATTTGCCACCTGGTGGAGGTTAGTATATTTGGACTAATAGAACAAGTCCCACACACTGCTAGAAGCCAAAATATTTTATCAGAGCTAGATACAGAAAAAAATTATATTGAATTTGCAACCTTGTGGAGGTTAGTATAGATGGACTAATAGAACAAGTCCCACACACTACTACAAGCCAAAATATTTTTTCAGAGCTAGATGCAGAAAAAAATTATATTGAATTTGCCACCTGGTGGAGGTTAGTATATATGGACTAATAGAACAAGTCCCACACACTGCTTCAAGCCAAAATATTTTTTCAGAGCTAGATGCAGGAAAAAATTATATTGAATTTGCAACCTGGTGGAGGTTAGGATAGATGGACTAATAGATCAAGTCCCACACACTGCTTCAAGCCGAAATATTTTTTCAGAGCTAGATGTAGAAAAAAATTATATTGAATTTGCAACCTGGTGGAGGTTAGTATAGATGGACTAAAAGAACAAGTTCCACACACTGCTACAAGCCGAAATATTTTTACAGAGCTAGATGCAGAAAAAAATTATATTGAATTTGCAACCTGGTGGTGGTTAGTATAGATGGACTAATAGAACAAGTCCCACACACTGCTACAAGCCGAAATATTTTTTCAGAGCTTGATGCAGAAAAAAATTATATTGAATTTGCCACCTGGTGGAGGTTAGTATATATGGACTAATAGAACAAGTCCCACACATTGCTACAAGCCAAAATATTTTTTCAGAGCTAGATGCAGAAAAAAATTATATTGAATTTGCAACCTGGTGGAGGTTAGTATAGATGGACTAAAAGAACAAGTCCCACACACTGCTACAAGCCGAAATATTTTTTCAGAGCTAGATGAAGAAAAAAATTATATTGAATTTGCAACCTGGTGGAGGTTAGTATAGATGGGCTAATAGAACAAGTACCACACACACCTACAAGCCGAAATATTTTTTCAGAGCTAGATGCAGAAAAAGATTATATTGAATTTGCAACCTGGTGGAGGTTAGTATAGATGGACTAATAAAACAAGTCCCACACACTGCTGCAAGCCGAAATATTTTTACAGAGCTAGATGCAGAAAAAGATTATATTGAATTTGCAACCTGGTGGAGGTTAGTATAGATGGACTAATAGAACAAGTCCCACACACTGCTACAAGCCGAAATATTTTTTCAGAGCTAGATGCAGGAAAAAATTATATTGAATTTGCAACCTGGTGGAGGTTAGTATAGATGGACTAATAGAACAAGTTCCACACACTGCTGCAAGCCGAAATATTTTTTCAGAGTTAGATGCAGAAAAAAATTATATTGAATTTGCAACCTGGTGGAGGTTAGTATAGATGGACTAATAGAACAAGTCCCACACACTGCTACAAGCCGAAATATTTTTTCAGAGCTAGATGAATAAAAAAATTATATTGAATTTGCAACCTGGTGGAGGTTAGTAAAGATGGACTAATAGAACAAGTCCCACACACTTCTACAAGCCGAAATATTTTTTCAGAGCTAGATGCAGAAAAAAATTATATTGAATTTGCAACCAGGTGGAGGTTAGTATAGATGGACAAATAGAACAAGTCCCACACACTGCTACAAGCCAAAATATTTTTTCAGAGCTAGATGCAGAAAAAAATTATATTGAATTTGCAACCTGCTGGAGGTTAGTATAGATGGACTAATAGAACAAGTCCCACACACTGCTACAAGCTGAAATATTTTTTCAGAGCTAGATGCAGAAAAAAATTATATTGAATTTGCAACCTGGTGGAAGTCAGTATAGATGGACTTATAGAACAAGTTCCACACACTACTACAAGCCAAAATATTTTTTCAGAGCTAGATGCAGAAAAAAATTATATTGAATTTGCAACCTGGTGGAGGTTAGTATAGATGGGCTAATAGAACAAGTCCCACACACTTCTGCAAGCTGAAATATTTTTACAGAGCTAGATGCAGAAAAAGATTATATTGAATTTGCAACCTGGTGGAGGTTAGTATAGATGGACTAATAGAACAAGTCCCACACACTGCTACAAGCCGAAATATTTTTCAGCGCTAGATGCAGGAAAAAATTATATTGAATTTGCAACCTGGTGGAGGTTAGTATAGTTGGACTAATAGAACAAGTCCCACACACTGCTACAAGCCGAAATACTTTTTCAGAGCTAGATGTAGAAAAAAATTATATTGAATTTGCAACCTGGTGGAGGTTAGTATAGATGGAATAATAGAAAAAGTCCCACACACTGCTACAAGCCAAAATATTTTTTCAGAGCTAGATGCAGAAAAAAATTATATTGAATTTGCAACCTGGTGGAGGTTAGTATAGATGGACTAATAGAACAAGTCCCACACACTGCTACAATCCGAAATATTTTTTCAGGGCTAGATGCAGAAAAAAATTATATTGAATTTGCAACCAGGTGGAAGTCAGTATAGATGGACTAATAGAACAAGTCCCACACACTGCTACAAGCCGAAATATTTTTTCAGAGTTAGATGCAGAAAAAAATTATATTGAATTTGCAACCTGGTGGAGGTTAGTATAGATGGACTAATAGAACAAGTCCCACACACTGCTACAAGCCGAAATATTTTTTAAGAACTAGATGCAGAAAAAAATTATATTGCATTTGCAACCTGGTGGAGGTTAGTATAGATGGACTAATAGAACAAGTCCCACACACTGCTACAAGCCGAAATATTTTTTCAGAGCTAGATGCAGAAAAAAATTATATTGAATTTGCAACCTGGTGGAAGTCAGTATAGATGGACTTATAGAAAAAGTTCCACACACTACTACAAGCCAAAATATTTTTTCAGAGCTAGATGCAGAAAAAAATTATATTGAATTTGCCACCTGGTGGAGGTTAGTATGGATAGACTAATAGAACAAGTCCCACACACTGCTACAAGCCGAAATATTTTTTCAGAGCTAGATGCAGAAAAAAATTATATTGAATTTGCAACCTGGTGGAGGTTAGTATAGATGGACTAATAGAACAAGTCCCACACACTACTACAAGCCGAAATATTTTTTCAGAGCTAGATGAAGAAAAAAATTATATTGAATTTGCAACCTGGTGGAGGTTAGTATAGATGGACTAATAGAACAAGTCCCACACACTGCTACAAGCTGAAATATTTTTTCAGAGCTAGATGCAGAAAAAAATTATATTGAATTTGCAACCTGGTGGAGGTTAGTATAGATGGACTAATAGAACAAGTCCCACACACTGCTGCAAGCTGAAATATTTTTACAGAGCTAGATGCAGATAAAGATTATATTGAATTTGCAACCTGGTGGAGGTTAGTATAGATGGACTAATAAAACAAGTCCCACACACTGCTGCAAGCCGAAATATTTTTACAGAGCTAGATGCAGAAAAAGATTATATTGAATTTGCAACCTGGTGGAGGTTAGTATAGATGGACTAATAGAACAAGTCCCACACACTGCTACAAGCCGAAATATTTTTTCAGAGCTAGATGCAGGAAAAAATTATATTGAATTTGCAACCTGGTGGAGGTTAGTATAGATGGAATAATAGAACAAGTTCCACACACTGCTGCAAGCCGAAATATTTTTTCAGAGTTAGATGCAGAAAAAAATTATATTGAGTTTGCAACCTGGTGGAGGTTAGTATAGATGGACTAATAGAACAAGTCCCACACACTGCTACAAGCCGAAATATTTTTTCAGAGCTAGATGAATAAAAAAATTATATTGAATTTGCAACCTGGTGGAGATTAGTAAAGATGGACTAATAGAACAAGTCCCACACACTACTACAAGCCAAAATATTTTTTCAGAGCTAGATGCAGAAAAAAATTAGATTGAATTTGCAACCTTGTGGAGGTTAGTATAGATGGACTAACAGAACAAGTCCCACACACTTCTGCAAGCTGAAATATTTTTACAGCGCTAGATGCAGAAAAAGATTATATTGAATTTGCAACCTGGTGGAGGTTAGTATAGATGGACTAATAGAACAAGTCCCACACACTGCTACAAGCCGAAATATTTTTCAGCGCTAGATGCAGGAAAAAATTATATTGAATTTGCAACCTGGTGGAGGTTAGTATAGATGGACTAATAGAACAAGTCCCACACACTGCTACAAGCCGAAATACTTTTTCAGAGCTAGATGTAGAAAAAAATTATATTGAATTTGCAACCTGGTGGAGGTTAGTATAGATGGAATAATAGAAAAAGTCCCACACACTGCTACAAGCCAAAATATTTTTTCAGAGCTAGATGCAGAAAAAAATTATATTGAATTTGCAACCTGGTGGAGGTTAGTATAGATGGACTAATAGAACAAGTCCCACACACTGCTACAATCCGAAATATTTTTTCAGGGCTAGATGCAGAAAAAAATTATATTGAATTTGCAACCAGGTGGAAGTCAGTATAGATGGACTAATAGAACAAGTCCCACACACTGCTACAAGCCGAAATATTTTTTCAGAGTTAGATGCAGAAAAAAATTATATTGAATTTGCAACCTGGTGGAGGTTAGTATAGATGGACTAATAGAACAAGTCCCACACACTGCTACAAGCCGAAATATTTTTTAAGAACTAGATGCAGAAAAAAATTATATTGCATTTGCAACCTGGTGGAGGTTAGTATAGATGGACTAATAGAACAAGTCCCACACACTGCTACAAGCCGAAATATTTTTTCAGAGCTAGATGCAGAAAAAAATTATATTGAATTTGCAACCTGGTGGAAGTCAGTATAGATGGACTTATAGAAAAAGTTCCACACACTACTACAAGCCAAAATATTTTTTCAGAGCTAGATGCAGAAAAAAATTATATTGAATTTGCCACCTGGTGGAGGTTAGTATGGATAGACTAATAGAACAAGTCCCACACACTGCTACAAGCCAAAATATTTTTTCAGAGCTAGATGCAGAAAAAAATTATATTAAATTTGCAACCTGGTGGAGGTTAGTATAGATGGACAAATAGAATAAGTCCCACACACTGCTACAAGCCGAAATATTTTTTCAGAGCTAGATGCAGAAAAAAATTATATTGAATTTGCAACCTGGTGGAGGTTAGTATAGATGGACTAATAGAACAAGTCCCACACACTACTACAAGCCAAAATATTTTTTCAGAGCTAGATGAAGAAAAAAATTATATTGAATTTGCAACCTGGTGGAGGTTAGTATAGATGGACTAATAGAACAAGTCCCACACACTGCTACAAGCTGAAATATTTTTTCAGAGCTAGATGCAGAAAAAAATTATATTGAATTTGCAACCTGGTGGAGGTTAGTATAGATGGACTAATAGAACAAGTCCCACACACTGCTGCAAGCTGAAATATTTTTACAGAGCTAGATGCAGAAAAAGATTATATTGAATTTGCAACCTGGTGGAGGTTGATATAGATGGACTAATAGAACAAGTCCCACACACTGCTACAAGCCGAAATATTTTTTCAGAGCTAGATGCAGGAAAAAATTATATTGAATTTGCAACCTGGTGGAGGTTAGTATAGATGGACTAATAGAACAAGTCCCACACACTGCTACAAGCCGAAATATTTTTTCAGAGCTTGATGTAGAAAAAAATTATATTGAATTTGCAACCTGGTGGAGGTAAGTATAGATGGACTAATAGAACAAGTCCCACACACTGCTACAAGCCGAAATATTTTTTCAGAGCTAGATGCAGAAAAAAATTATATTGAATTTGCAACCTGGTGGAAGTCAGTATAGATGGACTAATAGAACAAGTCCCACACACTACTACAAGCCAAAATATTTTTTCAGAGCTAGATGCAGAAAAAAATTATATTGAATTTGCAACCTGGTGGAGGTTAGTATAGATGGACTAATAGAACAAGTCCCACACACTACTACAAGCCAAAATATTTTTTCAGAGCTAGATGCAGAAAAAAATTATATTGAATTTGCAACCTGGTGGAGGTTAGTATAGATGGACTAATAGAACAAGTCCCACACACTGCTACAAGCCGAAATAATTTTCAGAGCTAGATGAAGAAAAAAATTATATTGAATTTACAACCTGGTGGAGGTTAGTATAGATGGACTAATAGAACAAGTCCCACACATTGCTACAAGCCGAAATATTTTTTCAGATCTAGATGCAGAAAAAAATTATATTGAATTTGCAACCTGGTGGAGATTAGTATAGATGGACTAATAGAACAAGTCCCACACACTGCTGCAAGCTGAAATATTTTTACAGAGCTAGATGCAGGAAAAGATTATATTGAATTTGTAACCTGGTGGAGGTTAGTATAGATGGACTAATAGAACAAGTCCCACACACTGCTACAAGCCGAAATATTTTTTCAGAGCTAGATGCAGGAAAAAATTATATTGAATTTGCAACCTGGTGGAGGTTAGCATAGATGGACTAATAGAACAAGTCCCACACACTGCTACAAGCCGAAATACTTTTTCAGAGCTAGATGTAGAAAAAAATTATATTGAATTTGCAACCTGGTGGAGGTTAGTATAGATGGAATAATAGAACAAGTCCCACACACTGCTACAAGCCGAAATATTTTTTCAGAGCTAGATGCAGAAAAAAATTATATTGAATTTGCAACCTGGTGGAGGTTAGTATAGATGGACTAATAGAACAAGTCCCACACACTGCTACTAGCCGAAATATTTTTTCAGAGCTAGATGCAGAAAAAAATTATATTGAATTTGCAACCTGGTGGAAGTCAGTATAGATGGACTAATAGAACAAGTCCCACACACTACTACAAGGCAAAATATTTTTTCAGAGCTAGATGCAGAAAAAAATTATATTGAATTTGCAACCTGGTGGAGGTTAGTATAGATGGACTAATAGAACAAGTCCCACACACTGCTACAAGCCGAAATATTTTTTCAGAGCTAGATGAAGAAAAAAATTATATTGAATTTACAACCTGGTGGAGGTTAGTATAGATGGACTAATAGAACAAGTCCCACACACTGCTACAAGCCGAAATATTTTTTCAGATCTAGATGCAGAAAAAAATTATATTGAATTTGCAACCTGGTGGAGATTAGTATAGATGGACTAATAGAACAAGTCCCACACACTGCTGCAAGCTGAAATATTTTTACAGAGCTAGATGCAGGAAAAGATTATATTGAATTTGTAACCTGGTGGAGGTTAGTATAGATGGACTAATAGAACAAGTCCCACACACTGCTACTAGCCGAAATATTTTTTCAGAGCTAGATGCAGGAAAAAATTATATTGAATTTGCAACCTGGTGGAGGTTAGTATAGATGGACTAATAGAACAAGTCCCACACACTGCTACAAGCCGAAATTTTTTTTCAGAGCTTGATGTAGAAAAAAATTATATTGAATTTGCAACCTGGTGGAGATTAGTATAGATGGACTAATAGAACCAGTCCCACACACTGCTACAAGCCGAAATATTTTTTCAGAGCTAGATGTAGAAAAAAATTATATTGAATTTGCAACCTGGTGGAGGTTAGTATAGATGGACTAATAGAACAAGTCCCACACACTGCTACAAGCCGAAATATTTTTTCAGAGCTAGATGCAGAAATTTTTTTTATTGAATTTGCAACCTGGTGGAAGTCAGTATAGATGGACTAATAGAACAAGTCCCACACACTACTACAAGCCAAAATATTTTTTCAGAGCTAGATGCAGAAAAAAATTATATTGAATTTGCAACCTTGTGGAGGTTAGTATAGATGGACTAATAGAACAAGTCCCATACACTACTACAAGCCAAAATATTTTTTCAGAGCTAGATGCAGAAAAAAATTATATTGAATTTGCCACCTGGTGGAGGTTAGTATAGATGGACTAATAGAACAAGTCCCACACACTACTACAAGCCAAAATATTTTTTCAGAGCTAGATGCAGAAAAAAATTATATTGAATTTGCAACCTGGTGGAGGTTAGTATAGATAGACTAATAGAACAAGTCTCACACACTGCTACAAGCCGAAATATTTTTTTAAGAGCTAGATGCAGGAAAAAATTATATTGAATTTGCAACCTGGTGGAGGTTAGTATAGATGGACTAATAGAACAAGTCCCACACACTGCTACAAGCCGAAAAATTTTTTCAGAGCTTGATGTAGAAAAAAATTATATTGAATTTGCAACCTGGTGGAGATTAGTATAGATGGACTAATAGAACAAGTCCCACACACTGCTACAAGCCGAAATATTTTTTCAGAGCTAGATGTAGAAAAAAATTTTATTGAATTTGCAACCTGGTGGAGGTTAGTATAGATGGACTAATAGAACAAGTCCCACACACTGCTACAAGCCGAAATATTTTTTCAGAGCTAGATGCAGAAATTTTTTTTATTGAATTTGCAACCTGGTGGAAGTCAGTATAGATGGACTAATAGAACAAGTCCCACACACTGCTACAAGCCGAAATATTTTTTCAGAGCTAGATGTAGAAAAAAATTCTATTGAATTTGCAACCTGGTGGAGGTTAGAATAGATGGACTAATAGAACAAGTTCCACACACTGCTACAAGCCGAAATATTTTTACAGAGCTAGATGCAGAAAAAAATTATATTGAATTTGCAACCTGGTGGTGGTTAGTATAGATGGACTAATAGAACAAGTCCCACACACTGCTACAAGCCGAAATATTTTTTCAGAGCTAGATGCAGAAAAAAATTATATTGAATTTGCAACCTGGTGGTGGTTTGTATAGATGGACTAATAGAACAAGTTCCACACACTGCTGCAAGCCGAAATATTTTTTCAGAGTTAGACGCAGAAAAAAAATATATTGAATTTGCAACCTGGTGTAGGTTAGTATAGATGGACTAATAGAACAAGTCCCACACACTGCTACAAGCCGAAATATTTTTTCAGAGCTAGATGAAGAAAAAAATTATATTGAATTTGCAACCTGGTGGAGGTTAGTAAAGATGGACTAATAGAACAAGTCTCACACACTGTTCTATAGTAAAAATCGCGCTATCGGTAGTGGAAAAGAGATCAGGAGAAGAGTACTATTATTTTATAAAAAATGTTTTATTTGTTTGGATGCTAGCGATAAAAACTTAATAAAATACAGGATTAAAAAGACGAGTGTAGAAAACAATATTTCGTTTGGGATAAAAAAAACAAATGGTATACAAGGTGTAATAAATAGTTAAATCCAGCGGTTAATTGGTGTGGAAAAAATGCCTGTGGTGGCTTTGTACCTGGAAAGAAGAGGAGTTTGGTTAGGACTATTGTTCTCTAGTATTGGATATGCTTAGCTGGCTGTGGAGCTGTTACTCACCAGGTATCAGGATTGGCAAAGTGCAGGTGTGCACTAGGACTGTGGTCCGTCAGGATTCTTTGGGTGAGGCGTGGTCCTAAACGCTTTGTTATGCTCCTGGAGATTTAATGATATGGGGTTAGTGCTGTTAGCACTTGGGTAGGTAGATAGTGGGGTTAGCGACTTACCCTCGGAGGAGCTGGTCTATTTTTGGAGATTGCTTGTTAGCACTCCCTCAATTGGGGGGTGCAGCAGGAGGCTCTGGATTGTATCTGACTTTATTGCAGAGATGTGACAGGGGGGCTTTTGGTTGCCGGTAGGCGTATTAACGCTTGAGAATACTCAATGTCCTGTATATAGATATGGAGAAAGGATTAGGAACTGAGACATACAGGAATAGTCCACAGTATGTGGTAAACCTAGATGTTTACCTGTGCATAATTATCAGTAATCCAGGGGTGCAACAGGAGGCTTGGATTGTATCTATCTCTGAGCAGAGATGTAGCAGGAGGCTTCTGATTGCCGGGTGATAGGGGGCGTTGTAGCACTCAAGGATATTTGATGTCCTGTATATAGATGGGGAGGGAGAGTTAGGGGCTGAGGTATGCAAACAATAAGCCACAGTGTAAGTAAGTCCAGGTGTTTACCTTGTTTAGGGTCCAAGTGTGAAATGGTCAGTCACCTTCTTATCTATAGCTGAAGGCCTAAATCAAGGGAAGGTGTTCAAGAGGTTCTGCAGGAGGTTTCAGCCTAGTGGTAGGTGTAGCAGGAGGCTCTGGCTGAGTAGTTTCCTGGCTAAGTAGCAGTGGGTCTTGTCCCTGGACGCTGTGGTGCAGCAGGGGACCGGCTACAAATGTGGCAGGAGGCCTGTTCTGGGTAAGTATATTCAAGTGGGTGAAAGGCTATGGTAGCAGGCTGTGTAGTAGATATCCGGGCAAGGTATATGGTTATGCGGAGTCCGGTATTCATACACGATCCCATACACGAGAGGCAGAGAGACGCGCTGACACGTGGTGTGCAGCGTGTATTCGGGACGGATGCCTGTGGGTGCCTTCTCTTCTGGGTCAGTCAATTCCAACGCGTTTCGACAGCTGACGGCTGTCTTCATCAGGGATAGTCTGGCCCAGTAGGTGGAGTCCTTTATATACCTGTCTATAATGACGTCATGGCAACGGTCCGCTGTTTGTGGCGTTGTCATGGTAACTATCAGTCATTGAAAGCGAATAGCTCAATTTCATTGTTAAGACCCCATGGTCTCAAGGTGTTTAATTTAAAGATCCACTCGCTTTCTTTTCTTGACATATATTTAATAAAATCACCCTGTCTCCAATGTTTGTGAACTATTAGTATGCCTATCACTTTAATTCCTTTGATGGATCCTTTATGTTTATCCGCAAAATGCTTGGACAGGGGGTGGCCCATGTATTTATTTTTAATATTCCTCAGATGTTCATTAATTCTAGTGCCCATTGCTCTTTTAGTCCGACCTATATACATTTTTTCACAAGGGCACATTATTCCATAGATAACCCCCGTAGTGGTACATGTGACGAAGTCTGTGATGGGATATGACTCTTTGCGGTGATTGACAGCGTGTGATTTGGCTGGTTTCAGGGTTTTGCATATTTTGCATTTTTGGCATGGAAAGAACCCTGTTATTTTTTGTTGAAAAGGTGTGACTGTTTTTTTTGTGATGATATTATTTTTTACAGTGGGGGCTATGAGTGATCCTAGGTTCCGTGCTTTCCTGAATATGAACCTAGGCCTATTGGGCATTTGATCGCCAATGATTTTGTCATCCTTTAGTATATGCCAGTGTTTTTCCACAATTTTTTTTAAAATATGCGCATTGGCGGAGTAAGGGGTAATGATGGGCATGATTATATTGGGATTGGGATTGGTTCGTGTTGATTTTGTGGTGTTTGTATCAGTTAAGAGGTTTTGTCTTGGTATTGCAGCTATTTTTTCTTTAGTATTTTTAAGAAACTGAGCATTGTATCCTTTTTCCAAGAATTTATCCGTGAGTGAATCTGCCTCATTATTGAAGTCTTCCTGTTTGGAGCAGTTTCTATGGAGGCGCAGGTATTGGCTGCGGGGGACATTAAGTAACCAGTTGGGAAGATGGCAACTATCTAGCGGAATATAGCCATTAGCATCAGTGGGTTTGTGGTATGTGTGAGTCTGGATGGAATTGTTTTCGATATAAATATTGAGATCTAAGAAGTTAATTGCAGTGGAGCTAGTGGTAGATGTAAATTCTAAAAAGAATTTGTTCTTATTTAGTTCCTGTATAAATAGATCCAGGGAGGGTTTGTCGCCTGACCAAATGAATAATATGTCATCAATGAATCTCCGCCATAGGACCAGGTTCGCATGTAGTTTGCCTCCAGGGTGAATGGCTAGGGATTCCCACCTGCTAACATAGAGGTTGGCATAGCTGGGTGCGAATCTAGTGCCCATGGCGGTGCCCCACTGCTGGGAGTAGTAGTCCCCCTCGTAGAGAAAGTAATAATGTGTTAAGATGAAGAACATGCAGTCTGTAATGAATTTACTTTGTTCTGAAGACATTTTTTGTTCGAGAAAGTGGAGGGAGGCTTCACATCCTTTGGTGTGTTGGATATTTGTGTATAGTGACGTTATATCCATTGTTCCTAGGATATAGTGGCTATCCCATGGGGTGTTGTTGAGTATGCGGATAGCATGTTTGCTATCTTTTAAGTGGGATGGGAGTGTTGGAACCAACTCCTGTAGATGGTGATCTACTAGTCTGGAGAGATTTGATGTCAGGCATTGAATACCGGAGATGATGGGTCTTCCTGGTGGGTTATTTATGTTTTTATGGATTTTTGGTAAGTGGTAAAAGGCGGCTAGTCTGGGGTGTTGGATATTAACATAATCAAATTCATTTTTATTGATGTAGCCATCTTGGAGTCCTTTTAAGGTTAGGTTCCGTAGTTCCTTTTGGTAGTTGTTGGTTGGATTAGAGGGGAGGATCTGATAGGTTCTAGAGTCGCCCAAGAGTCTAAGTGATTCCTTGTGATAGTATTCTTGGTCAAGAATAACTATGCCACCTCCTTTGTCAGCTGGTCGGATTATTATTTCATTGTTTATTTGTAATTGTTTCATGGCGCGGACTTCTAGTTTGGTGAGGTTATTCTTGTATTTTGCGCATTGTTTGTTATTGATTCTGCGGATATCGTCTGTAACGTTTTTTTCAAAGGTATTGAAGGCCTCTGAATATTCTTGAAGAGGGTGGAAGTTAGATTTATTTTTAAGTATAGTGTGTCTGAATTTTGGTGATTCCTCTGAGCAGAGTATCACTGGGGCGTCTTCCTTCTTCATATAGTATTTTTTTATAGCCAGTTGTCGCATGAATTTTTTTATACCTATATACGCTTGGAATTTGTCGAGTTGTGTTGCTGGAGCATATTTTAGCCCTTTTTTAAGGACTGCAGTTTCATTCTGTGTCAGTTGATATTTGCTTAGATTATAGATGGACTTGTGTCCATTTATTTCTTTGGGTTTATTCTTTTTCTTTTGGGTGAGTTTCCCTCCCCTAGTGCCTCTTTTGCGTTTTTTCTTGTGGCCATCCGAAAAAAATCCACCTTGCTGTTGTGTTTGCGTATTAATGGTTGTAAGGTGGTGGTAGAAGTTGGGATGGGGGTTGCTGTTAGGGGGAGGGTTTTTTCTGGTTGTAATGATGGTGTTTCTGGGGGTGGAGTGGTGGGTTGATTAGGTGTCTCTACAGTAGTAGTAAGTAAAGGTGAGAACCTATTATGCGTGCTAAGCGGGGTAGGTTGATCTAGTAGATTAAGATCAGTATGGTTTGGGCCTGGTTCATAATGTTTTGGTTGGAGAATCTGTTTCAGATGTGGGGTAAATGGAAATTTGATCAATAGAAATAAGTGAATTGTTTGGGCTACCAACCACTTCGTCCAAAGTTTCGAAAAAGTTTAGTGGTTCTTTACTGGGGAGATGGGTGGTGAAAGGTACGGCGTCTCTACCAAATTTGGCTCGTTTCTTTTCGACTATATCTTGCTCTTCGCTTTCAATGACTGATAGTTACCATGACAACGGCACAAACAGCGGACCGTTGCCATGACGTCATTATAGACAGGTATATAAAGGACTCCACCTACTGGGCCAGACTATCCCTGATGAAGACAGCCGTCAGCTGTCGAAACGCGTTGAAATTGACTGACCCAGAAGAGAAGGCACCCACAGGCATCCGTCCCGAATACACGCTGCACACCACGTGTCAGCGCGTCTCTCTGCCTCTCGCGCGCTTCCAAAGAACGCGCCCCCTCACCTTCTCCGCCCCTCCTCTCTTGCTCCACCTACCCAGAAGCACGCGAGTAACGGCGGTCACCGGCCGGGACCCCGCTCTCGCTCCGGGCCCCACTACCTCTTGACATCTCCGCAGGACCACGGACCGTAAGTACCCTGGGCCACGGCCCCCACCGCTTATGATACACGCCACCACTAGGACCAAAAACCACATACACTCACCTCTTTATTACCGACAGGATTCCAGGAACGCGGCCTGCCTGACTCCAAACAAGTAGGGATCGTGTATGAATACCGGACTCCGCATAACCATATACCTTGCCCGGATATCTACTACACAGCCTGCTACCATAGCCTTTCACCCACTTGAATATACTTACCCGGACCAGGCCTCCTGCCACATTTGTAGCCGGTCCCCTGCTGCACCACAGCGTCCAGGGACAAGACCCACTGCTACTTAGCCAGGAAACTACTCAGCCAGAGCCTCCTGCTACACCTACCACTAGGCTGAAACCTCCTGCAGAACCTCTTGAACACCTTCCCTTGATTTAGGCCTTCAGCTATAGATAAGAAGGTGACTGACCATTTCACACTTGGACCCTAAACAAGGTAAACACCTGGACTTACTTACACTGTGGCTTATTGTTTGCATACCTCAGCCCCTAACTCTCCCTCCCCATCTATATACAGGACATCAAATATCCTTGAGTGCTACAACGCCCCCTATCACCCGGCAATCAGAAGCCTCCTGCTACATCTCTGCTCAGAGATAGATACAATCCAGAGCCTCCTGTTGCACCCCTGGATTACTGATAATTATGCACAGGTAAACATCTAGGTTTACCACATACTGTGGACTATTCCTGTATGTCTCAGTTCCTAATCCTTTCTCCATATCTATATACAGGACATTGAGTATTCTCAAGCGTTAATACGCCTACCGGCAACCAAAAGCCCCCCTGTCACATCTCTGCAATAAAGTCAGATACAATCCAGAGCCTCCTGCTCCACCCCCCAATTGAGGGAGTGCTAACAAGCAATCTCCAAAAATAGACCAGCTCCTCCGAGGGTAAGTCGCTAACCCCACTATCTACCTACCCAGTGCTAACAGCACTAACCCCATATCATTAAATCTCCAGGAGCATAACAAAGCGTTTAGGACCACGCCTCACCCAAAGAATCCTGACGGACCACAGTCCTAGTGCACACCTGCACTTTGCCAATCCTGATACCTGGTGAGTAACAGCTCCACAGCCAGCTAAGCATATCCAATACTAGAGAACAATAGTCCTAACCAAACTCCTCTTCTTTCCAGGTACAAAGCCACCACAGGCATTTTTTCCACACCAATTAACCGCTGGATTTAACTATTTATTACACCTTGTATACCATTTGTTTTTTTTATCCCAAACGAAATATTGTTTTCTACACTCGTCTTTTTAATCCTGTATTTTATTAAGTTTTTATCGCTAGCATCCAAACAAATAAAACATTTTTTGTAAAATAATAGTACTCTTCTCCTGATCTCTTTTCCACTACCGATAGCGCGATTTTTACTATAAAACAGTTAATTTATTGTAGTATATCTACTACGGACAATAGTGGTTCCCTGTCCACAATTATCGCTGCCATTGGTAGTAGTTAGCCTGATAAGCGCCTTCTACACGTACCATACCCTAAAGTCTCACACACTGCTACAAGCCGAAATATTTTTTCAGAGCTAGATGCAGAAAAAAATTATATTGAATTTGCAACCAGGTGGAGGTTAGTGTAGATGGACAAATAGAACAAGTCCCACACACTGCTACAAGCCGAAATATTTTTTCAGAGCTAGATGCAGAAAAAAATTATATTGAATTTGCAACCTGGTGGAGGTTAGTATAGATGGACTAATAGAACAAGTCCACACACTGCTACAAGCCAAAATATTTTTTCAGAGCTAGATGCAGAAAAAAATTATATTGAATTTGCAACCTGGTGGAAGTCAGTATAGATGGACTTATAGAACAAGTTCCACACACTACTACAAGCCAAAATATTTTTTCAGAGCTAGATGCAGAAAAAAATTATATTGAATTTGCAACCTTGTGGAGGTTAGTATAGATGGACTAATAGAACAAGTCCCACACACTACGACAAGCCAAAATATTTTTTCAGAGCTAGATGCAGAAAAAAATTATATTGAATTTGCAACCTGGTGGAGGTTATTATAGATGGACTAATAGAACAAGTCCCACACACTGCTACAAGCCGAAATATTTTTTCAGAGCTAGATGAAGAAAAAAATTATATTGAATTTGCAACCTGGTGGAGGTTAGTATAGATGGACTAATAGAACAATTCCGACACACTGCTACAAGCCAAAATATTTTTTCAGAGCTAGATGAAGAAAAAAGTTATATTGAATTTGCAACCTGGTGGAGGTTAGTATAGATGGACTAATAGAACAAGTCCCACACACTGCTACAAGCCGAAATATTTTTTCAGAGCTAGATGCAGAAAAAAATTATATTGAATTTGCAACCTGGTGGAGGTTAGTATAGATGGACTAATAGAACAAGTCCCACACACTGCTGCAAGCTGAAATATTTTTACAGAGCTAGATGCAGAAAAAGATTATATTGAATTTGCAACCTGGTGGAGGTTAGTATAGATGGACTAATAGAACAAGTCCCACACACTGCTACAAGCCGTAATATTTTTTCATAGCTAGATGAAGAAAAAAATTATATTGAATTAGCAACCTGGTGGAGGTTAGTATAGATGGACTAATAGAACAAGTCCCACACACTGCTACAAGCCGAAATATTTTTTCAGAGCTAGATGAAGAAAAAAATTATATTGAATTTGCAACCTGGTAGAGGTTAGTATAGATGGACTAATAGAACAAGTCCCACACACTGCTGCAAGCCGAAATATTTTTACAGAGCTAGATGCAGAAAAAGCTTATATTGAATTTGCAACCTGGTGGAGGTTAGTATAGATGGACTAATAGAACAAGTCCCACACACTGCTACAAGCCGAAATATTTTTTCAGAGCTAGATGCAGGAAAAAATTATATTGAATTTGCAACCTGGTGGAGGTTAGTATAGATGGACTAATAGAACAAGTCCCACACACTGCTACAAGCCGAAATATTTTTTCAGAGCTAGATGTAGAAAAAAATTATATTGAATTTGCAACCTGGTGGAGGTTAGTATAGATGGACTAATAGAACAAGTCCCACACACTGCTACAAGCCGAAATATTTTTTCAGAGCTAGATGCAGGAAAAAATTATATTGAATTTGCAACCTGGTGGAGGTTAGTATAGATGGACTAATAGAACAAGTCCCACACACTGCTACAAGCCGAAATATTTTTTCAGAGCTAGATGTAGAAAAAAATTATATTGAATTTGCAACCTGGTGGAGGTTAGTATAGATGGACTAATAGAACAAGTCCCACACACTGCTACAAGCCGAAATATTTTTTCAGAGCTAGATGAAGAAAAAAATTATATTGAATTTGCAACCTGGTGGAGGTTAGTATAGATGGACTAATAGAACAATTCCGACACACTGCTACAAGCCAAAATATTTTTTCAGAGCTAGATGAAGAAAAAAGTTATATTGAATTTGCAACCTGGTGGAGGTTAGTATAGATGGACTAATAGAACAAGTCCCACACACTGCTACAAGCCGAAATATTTTTTCAGAGCTAGATGCAGAAAAAAATTATATTGAATTTGCAACCTGGTGGAGGTTAGTATAGATGGACTAATAGAACAAGTCCCACACACTGCTGCAAGCTGAAATATTTTTACAGAGCTAGATGCAGAAAAAGATTATATTGAATTTGCAACCTGGTGGAGGTTAGTATAGATGGACTAATAGAACAAGTCCCACACACTGCTACAAGCCGTAATATTTTTTCATAGCTAGATGAAGAAAAAAATTATATTGAATTAGCAACCTGGTGGAGGTTAGTATAGATGGACTAATAGAACAAGTCCCACACACTGCTACAAGCCGAAATATTTTTTCAGAGCTAGATGAAGAAAAAAATTATATTGAATTTGCAACCTGGTAAAGGTTAGTATAGATGGACTAATAGAACAAGTCCCACACACTGCTGCAAGCCGAAATATTTTTACAGAGCTAGATGCAGAAAAAGCTTATATTGAATTTGCAACCTGGTGGAGGTTAGTATAGATGGACTAATAGAACAAGTCCCACACACTGCTACAAGCCGAAATATTTTTTCAGAGCTAGATGCAGGAAAAAATTATATTGAATTTGCAACCTGGTGGAGGTTAGTATAGATGGACTAATAGAACAAGTCCCACACACTGCTACAAGCCGAAATATTTTTTCAGAGCTAGATGTAGAAAAAAATTATATTGAATTTGCGACCTGGTGGAGGTTAGTATAGATGGACTAATAGAACAAATCCCACACACTGCTACAAGCCGAAATATTTTTTCAGAGCTAGATGAAGAAAAAAATTATATTGAATTTGCAACCTGGTGGAGGTTAGTATAGATCGACTAATAGAACAATTCCGACACACTGCTACAAGCCAAAATATTTTTTCAGAGCTAGATGAAGAAAAAAGTTATATTGAATTTGCAACCTGGTGGAAGTTAGTATAGATGGACTAATAGAACAAGTCCCACACACTGCTACAAGCCGAAATATTTTTTCAGAGCTAGATGTAGAAAAAAATTATATTGAATTTGCGACCTGGTGGAGGTTAGTATAGATGGACTAATAGAACAAATCCCACACACTGCTACAAGCCGAAATTTTTTTTCAGAGCTAGATGAAGAAAAAAATTATATTGAATTTGCAACCTGGTGGAGGTTAGTATAGATGGACTAATAGAACAATTCCGACACACTGCTACAAGCCAAAATATTTTTTCAGAGCTAGATGAAGAAAAAAGTTATATTGAATTTGCAACCTGGTAGAGGTTAGTATAGATGGACTAATAGAACAAGTCCCACACACTGCTGCAAGCCGAAATATTTTTACAGAGCTAGATGCAGAAAAAGCTTATATTGAATTTGCAACCTGGTGGAGGTTAGTATAGATGGACTAATAGAACAAGTCCCACACACTGCTACAAGCCGAAATATTTTTTCAGAGCTAGATGCAGGAAAAAATTATATTGAATTTGCAACCTGGTGGAGGTTAGTATAGATGGACTAATAGAACAAGTCCCACACACTGCTACAAGCCGAAATATTTTTTCAGAGCTAGATGTAGAAAAAAATTATATTGAATTTGCAACCTGGTGGAGGTTAGTATAGATGGACTAATAGAACAAGTCCCACACACTGCTACAAGCCGAAATATTTTTTCAGAGCTAGATGCAGGAAAAAATTATATTGAATTTGCAACCTGGTGGAGGTTAGTATAGATGGACTAATAGAACAAGTCCCACACACTGCTACAAGCCGAAATATTTTTTCAGAGCTAGATGTAGAAAAAAATTATATTGAATTTGCAACCTGGTGGAGGTTAGTATAGATGGACTAATAGAACAAGTCCCACACACTGCTACAAGCCGAAATATTTTTTCAGAGCTAGATGAAGAAAAAAATTATATTGAATTTGCAACCTGGTGGAGGTTAGTATAGATGGACTAATAGAACAATTCCGACACACTGCTACAAGCCAAAATATTTTTTCAGAGCTAGATGAAGAAAAAAGTTATATTGAATTTGCAACCTGGTGGAGGTTAGTATAGATGGACTAATAGAACAAGTCCCACACACTGCTACAAGCCGAAATATTTTTTCAGAGCTAGATGCAGAAAAAAATTATATTGAATTTGCAACCTGGTGGAGGTTAGTATAGATGGACTAATAGAACAAGTCCCACACACTGCTGCAAGCTGAAATATTTTTACAGAGCTAGATGCAGAAAAAGATTATATTGAATTTGCAACCTGGTGGAGGTTAGTATAGATGGACTAATAGAACAAGTCCCACACACTGCTACAAGCCGTAATATTTTTTCATAGCTAGATGAAGAAAAAAATTATATTGAATTAGCAACCTGGTGGAGGTTAGTATAGATGGACTAATAGAACAAGTCCCACACACTGCTACAAGCCGAAATATTTTTTCAGAGCTAGATGAAGAAAAAAATTATATTGAATTTGCAACCTGGTAGAGGTTAGTATAGATGGACTAATAGAACAAGTCCCACACACTGCTGCAAGCCGAAATATTTTTACAGAGCTAGATGCAGAAAAAGCTTATATTGAATTTGCAACCTGGTGGAGGTTAGTATAGATGGACTAATAGAACAAGTCCCACACACTGCTACAAGCCGAAATATTTTTTCAGAGCTAGATGCAGGAAAAAATTATATTGAATTTGCAACCTGGTGGAGGTTAGTATAGATGGACTAATAGAACAAGTCCCACACACTGCTACAAGCCGAAATATTTTTTCAGAGCTAGATGTAGAAAAAAATTATATTGAATTTGCGACCTGGTGGAGGTTAGTATAGATGGACTAATAGAACAAATCCCACACACTGCTACAAGCCGAAATATTTTTTCAGAGCTAGATGAAGAAAAAAATTATATTGAATTTGCAACCTGGTGGAGGTTAGTATAGATCGACTAATAGAACAATTCCGACACACTGCTACAAGCCAAAATATTTTTTCAGAGCTAGATGAAGAAAAAAGTTATATTGAATTTGCAACCTGGTGGAAGTTAGTATAGATGGACTAATAGAACAAGTCCCACACACTGCTACAAGCCGAAATATTTTTTCAGAGCTAGATGTAGAAAAAAATTATATTGAATTTGCGACCTGGTGGAGGTTAGTATAGATGGACTAATAGAACAAATCCCACACACTGCTACAAGCCGAAATTTTTTTTCAGAGCTAGATGAAGAAAAAAATTATATTGAATTTGCAACCTGGTGGAGGTTAGTATAGATGGACTAATAGAACAATTCTGACACACTGCTACAAGCCAAAATATTTTTTCAGAGCTAGATGAAGAAAAAAGTTATATTGAATTTGCAACCTGGTAGAGGTTAGTATAGATGGACTAATAGAACAAGTCCCACACACTGCTGCAAGCCGAAATATTTTTACAGAGCTAGATGCAGAAAAAGCTTATATTGAATTTGCAACCTGGTGGAGGTTAGTATAGATGGACTAATAGAACAAGTCCCACACACTGCTACAAGCCGAAATATTTTTTCAGAGCTAGATGCAGGAAAAAATTATATTGAATTTGCAACCTGGTGGAGGTTAGTATAGATGGACTAATAGAACAAGTCCCACACACTGCTACAAGCCGAAATATTTTTTCAGAGCTAGATGTAGAAAAAAATTATATTGAATTTGCAACCTGGTGGAGGTTAGTATAGATGGACTAATAGAACAAGTCCCACACACTGCTACAAGCCGAAATATTTTTTCAGAGCTAGATGCAGGAAAAAATTATATTGAATTTGCAACCTGGTGGAGGTTAGTATAGATGGACTAATAGAACAAGTCCCACACACTGCTACAAGCCGAAATATTTTTTCAGAGCTAGATGTAGAAAAAAATTATATTGAATTTGCAACCTGGTGGATGTTAGTATAGATGGACTAATAGAACAAGTCCCACACACTGCTACAAGCCGAAATATTTTTTCAGAGCTAGATGAAGAAAAAAATTATATTGAATTTGCAACCTGGTGGAGGTTAGTATAGATGGACTAATAGAACAATTCCGACACACTGCTACAAGCCAAAATATTTTTTCAGAGCTAGATGAAGAAAAAAGTTATATTGAATTTGCAACCTGGTGGAGGTTAGTATAGATGGACTAATAGAACAAGTCCCACACACTGCTACATGCCGAAATATTTTTTCAGAGCTAGATGCAGAAAAAAATTATATTGAATTTGCAACCTGGTGGAGGTTAGTATAGATGGACTAATAGAACAAGTCCCACACACTGCTGCAAGCTGAAATATTTTTACAGAGCTAGATGCAGAAAAAGATTATATTGAATTTGCAACCTGGTGGAGGTTAGTATAGATGGACTAATAGAACAAGTCCCACACACTGCTACAAGCCGTAATATTTTTTCATAGCTAGATGAAGAAAAAAATTATATTGAATTAGCAACCTGGTGGAGGTTAGTATAGATGGACTAATAGAACAAGTCCCACACACTGCTACAAGCCGAAATATTTTTTCAGAGCTAGATGAAGAAAAAAATTATATTGAATTTGCAACCTGGTAGAGGTTAGTATAGATGGACTAATAGAACAAGTCCCACACACTGCTGCAAGCCGAAATATTTTTACAGAGCTAGATGCAGGAAAAAATTATATTGAATTTGCAACCTGGTGGAGGTTAGTATAGATGGACTAATAGAACAAGTCCCACACACTGCTACAAGCCGAAATATTTTTTCAGAGCTAGATGTAGAAAAAAATTATATTGAATTTGCGACCTGGTGGAGGTTAGTATAGATGGACTAATAGAACAAATCCCACACACTGCTACAAGCCGAAATATTTTTTCAGAGCTAGATGAAGAAAAAAATTATATTGAATTTGCAACCTGGTGGAGGTTAGTATAGATGGACTAATAGAACAATTCCGACACACTGCTACAAGCCAAAATATTTTTTCAGAGCTAGATGAAGAAAAAAGTTATATTGAATTTGCAACCTGGTGGAGGTTAGTATAGATGGACTAATAGAACAAGTCCCACACACTGCTACAAGCCGAAATATTTTTTCAGAGCTAGATGTAGAAAAAAATTATATTGAATTTGCGACCTGGTGGAGGTTAGTATAGATGGACTAATAGAACAAATCCCACACACTGCTACAAGCCGAAATTTTTTTTCAGAGCTAGATGAAGAAAAAAATTATATTGAATTTGCAACCTGGTGGAGGTTAGTATAGATGGACTAATAGAACAATTCCGACACACTGCTACAAGCCAAAATATTTTTTCAGAGCTAGATGAAGAAAAAAGTTATATTGAATTTGCAACCTGGTGGAGGTTAGTATAGATGGACTAATAGAACAAGTCCCACACACTGCTACAAGCCGAAATATTTTTTCAGAGCTAGATGCAGAAAAAAATTATATTGAATTTGCAACCTGGTGGAGGTTAGTATAGATGGACTAATAGAACAAGTCCCACACACTGCTGCAAGCTGAAATATTTTTACAGAGCTAGATGCAGAAAAAGATTATATTGAATTTTCAACCTGGTGGAGGTTAGTATAGATGGACTAATAGAACAAGTCCCACACACTGCTACAAGCCGTAATATTTTTTCATAGCTAGATGAAGAAAAAAATTATATTGAATTAGCAACCTGGTGGAGGTTAGTATAGATGGACTAATAGAACAAGTCCCACACACTGCTACAAGCCGAAATATTTTTTCAGAGCTAGATGAAGAAAAAAATTATATTGAATTTGCAACCTGGTAGAGGTTAGTATAGATGGACTAATAGAACAAGTCCCACACACTGCTGCAAGCCAAAATATTTTTACAGAGCTAGATGCAGAAAAAGCTTATATTGAATTTGCAACCTGGTGGAGGTTAGTATAGATGGACTAATAGAACAAGTCCCACACACTGCTACAAGCCGAAATATTTTTTCAGAGCTAGATGCAGGAAAAAATTATATTGAATTTGCAACCTGGTGGAGGTTAGTATAGATGGACTAATAGAACAAGTCCCACACACTGCTACAAGCCGAAATATTTTTTCAGAGCTAGATGTAGAAAAAAATTATATTGAATTTGCAACCTGGTGGAGGTTAGTATAGATGGACTAATAGAACAAGTCCCACACACTGCTACAAGCCGAAATATTTTTTCAGAGCTAGATGTAGAAAAAAATTATATTGAATTTGCAACCTGGTGGAGGTTAGTATAGATGGACTAAAAGAACAAGTCCCACACACTGCTACAAGCCGAAATATTTTTTCAGAGCTAGATGCAGGAAAAAATTATATTGAATTTGCAACCTGGTGGAGGTTAGTATAGATGGACTAATAGAACAAGTCCCACACACTGCTACAAGCCGAAATATTTTTCAGAGCTAGATGTAGAAAAAAATTATATTGAATTTGCAACCTGGTGGAGGTTAGTATAGATGGACTAATAGAACAAGTCCCACACACTGCTACAAGCCGAAATATTTTTTCAGAGCTAGATGAAGAAAAAAATTATATTGAATTTGCTACCTGGTGGAGGTTAGTATAGATGGACTAATAGAACAATTCCGACACACTGCTACAAGCCAAAATATTTTTTCAGAGCTAGATGAAGAAAAAAGTTATATTGAATTTGCAACCTGGTGGAGGTTAGTATAGATGGACTAATAGAACAAGTCCCACACACTGCTACAAGCCGAAATATTTTTTCAGAGATTGATGCAGAAAAAAATTATATTGAATTTGCAACCTGGTGGAGGTTAGTATAGATGGACTAATAGAACAAGTCCCACACACTGCTGCAAGCTGAAATATTTTTACAGAGCTAGATGCAGAAAAAGATTATATTGAATTTGCAACCTGGTGGAGGTTAGTATAGATGGACTAATAGAACAAGTCCCACACACTGCTACAAGCCGTAATATTTTTTCATAGCTAGATGAAGAAAAAAATTATATTGAATTAGCAACCTGGCGGAGGTTAGTATAGATGGACTAATAGAACAAGTCCCACACACTGCTACAAGCCGAAATATTTTTTCAGAGCTAGATGAAGAAAAAAATTATATTGAATTTGCAACCTGGTAGAGGTTAGTATAGATGGACTAATAGAACAAGTCCCACACACTGCTGCAAGCCGAAATATTTTTACAGAGCTAGATGCAGAAAAAGCTTATATTGAATTTGCAACCTGGTGGAGGTTAGTATAGATGAACTAATAGAACAAGTCCCACACACTGCTACAAGCCGAAATATTTTTTCAGAGCTAGATGCAGAAAAAAATTATATTGAATTTGCAACCTGGTGGAGGTTAGTATAGATGGACTAATAGAACAAGTCCCACACACTGCTACAAGCCGAAATATTTTTTCAGAGCTAGATGTAGAAAAAAATTATATTGAATTTGCAACCTGGTGGAGGTTAGTATAGATGGACTAATAGAACAAGTCCCACACACTGCTACAAGCCGAAATATTTTTTCAGAGCTAGATGTAGAAAAAAATTATATTGAATTTGCAACCTGGTGGAGGTTAGTATAGATGGACTAATAGAACAAGTCGCACACACTGCTACAAGCCGAAATATTTTTTCAGAGCTAGATGCAGGAAAAAATTATATTGAATTTGCAACCTGGTGGAGGTTAGTATAGATGGACTAATAGAACAAGTCCCACACACTGCTACAAGCTGAAATATTTTTTCAGAGCTAGATGTAGAAAAAAATTATATTGAATTTGCAACCTGGTGGAGGTTAGTATAGATGGACTAATAGAACAAGTCCCACACACTGCTACAAGCCGAAATATTTTTTCAGAGCTAGATGTAGAAAAAAATTATATTGAATTTGCAACCTGGTGGAGGTTAGTATAGATGGACTAATAGAACAAGTCCCACACACTGCTACAAGCCGAAATATTTTTTCAGCGCTACATGCAGGAAAAAATGATATTGAATTTGCAACCTGGTGGAGGTTAGTATAGATGGACTAATAGAACAAGTCCCACACACTGCTACAAGCCGAAATATTTTTTCAGAGCTAGATGCAGAAAAAAATTATAATGAATTTGCAACCTGGTGGAGGTTAGTATACATGGACTAATAGAACAAGTCCCACACACTGCTACAAGCCAAAATATTTTTTCAGAGCTAGATGCAGAAATTTTTTTTATTGAATTTGCAACCAGGTGGAAGTCAGTATACATGGACTAATAGAACAAGTCCCACACACTGCTACAAGCCGAAATATTTTTTCAGAGCTAGATGAAGAAAAAAATTATATTGAATTTGAAACCTGGTAGAGGTTAGTATAGATGGACTAATAGAACAAGTCCCACACACTGCTGCAAGCCGAAATATTTTTACAGAGCTAGATGCAGAAAAAGATTATATTGAATTTGCAAACTGGTGGAGGTTAGTATAGATGGACTAATAGAACAATTCCGACAGATTGCTACAAGCCAAAATATTTTTTCAGAGCTAGATGAAGAAAAAAGTTATATTGAATTTGCAACCTGGTGGAGGTTAGTATAGATGGACTAATAGAACAAGTCCCACACACTGCTACAAGCCGAAATATTTTTTCAGAGCTAGATGCAGAAAAAAATTATATTGAATTTGCAACCTGGTGGAGGTTAGTATAGATGGACTAATAGAACAAGTCCCACACACTGCTGCAAGCTGAAATATTTTTACAGAGCTAGATGCAGAAAAAGATTATATTGAATTTGCAACCTGGTGGAGGTTAGTATAGATGGACTAATAGAACAAGTCCCACACACTGCTACATGCCGAAATATTTTTTCAGAGCTAGATGAAGAAAAAAATTATATTGAATTAGCAACCTGGTGGAGGTTAGTATAGATGGACTAATAGAACAAGTCCCACACACTGCTACAAGCCAAAATATTTTTTCAGAGCTAGATGAAGAAAAAAATTATATTGAATTTGCAACCTGGTAGAGGTTAGTATAGATGGACTAATAGAACAAGTCCCACACACTGCTGCAAGCCAAAATATTTTTACAGAGCTAGATGCAGAAAAAGCTTATAATGAATTTGCAACCTGGTGGAGGTTAGTATAGATGGACTAATAGAACAAGTCCCACACACTGCTACAAGCCGAAATATTTTTTCAGAGCTAGATGCAGAAATTTTTTTTAATTGAATTTGCAACCAGGTGGAAGTCAGTATAGATGGACTAATAGAACAAGTCCCACACACTGCTACAAGCCAAAATATTTTTTCAGAGCTAGATGAAGAAAAAAATTATATTGAATTTGCAACCTGGTAGAGGTTAGTATAGATGGACTAATAGAACAAGTCCCACACACTGCTGCAAGCCGAAATATTTTTTCAGAGCTAGATGAAGAAAAAAATTATATTGAATTTGCAACCTGGTGGAGGTTAGTATAGATGGACTAATAGAACAATTCCGACACACTGCTACAAGCCAAAATATTTTTTCAGAGCTAGATGAAGAAAAAAGTTATATTGAATTTGCAACCTGGTGGAGGTTAGTATAGATGGACTAATAGAACAAGTCCCACACACTGCTACAAGCCGAAATATTTTTTCAGAGCTAGATGTAGAAAAAAATTATATTGAATTTGCAACCTGGTGGAGGTTAGTATAGATGGACTAATAGAACAAGTCCCACACACTGCTACAAGCCGAAATATTTTTTCAGAGCTAGATGTAGAAAAAAATTATATTGAATTTGCAACCTGGTGGAGGTTAGTATAGATGGACTAATAGAACAATTCCCACACACTGCTACAAGCCGAAATATTTTTTCAGCGCTAGATGCAGGAAAAAATGATATTGAATTTGCAACCTGGTGGAGGTTAGTATAGATGGACTAATAGAACAAGTCCCACACACTGCTACAAGCCGAAATATTTTTTCAGAGCTAGATGCAGAAAAAAATTATAATGAATTTGCAACCTGGTGGAGGTTAGTATACATGGACTAATAGAACAAGTCCCACACACTGCTACAAGCCAAAATATTTTTTCAGAGCTAGATGCAGAAATTTTTTTTATTGAATTTGCAACCAGGTGGAAGTCAGTATAGATGGACTAATAGAACAAGTCCCACACACTGCTACAAGCCGAAATATTTTTTCAGAGCTAGATGAAGAAAAAAATTATATTGAATTTGAAACCTGGTAGAGGTTAGTATAGATGGACTAATAGAACAAGTCCCACACACTGCTGCAAGCCGAAATATTTTTACAGAGCTAGATGCAGAAAAAGATTATATTGAATTTGCAAACTGGTGGAGATTAGTATAGATGGACTAATAGAACAATTCCGACAGATTGCTACAAGCCAAAATATTTTTTCAGAGCTAGATGAAGAAAAAAGTTATATTGAATTTGCAACCTGGTGGAGGTTAGTATAGATGGACTAATAGAACAAGTCCCACACACTGCTACAAGCCAAAATATTTTTTCAGAGCTAGATGCAGAAAAAAATTATATTGAATTTGCAACCTGGTGGAGGTTAGTATAGATGGACTAATAGAACAAGTGCCACACACTGCTGCAAGCTGAAATATTTTTACAGAGCTAGATGCAGAAAAAGATTATATTGAATTTGCAACCTGGTGGAGGTTAGTATAGATGGACAAATAGAACAAGTCCCACACACTGCTACAAGCCGAAATATTTTTTCAGAGCTAGATGAAGAAAAATATTATATTGAATTAGCAACCTGGTGGAGGTTAGTATAGATGGACTAATAGAACAAGTCCCACACACTGCTACAAGCCAAAATATTTTTTCAGAGCTAGATGAAGAAAAAAATTATATTGAATTTGCAACCAGGTAGAGGTTAGTATAGATGGACTAATAGAACAAGTCCCACACACTGCTGCAAGCCGAAATATTTTTACAGAGCTAGATGCAGAAAAAGCTTATATTGAATTTGCAACCTGGTGGAGGTTAGTATAGATGGACTAATAGAACAAGTCCCACACACTGCTACAAGCCGAAATATTTTTTCAGAGCTAGATGCAGAAATTTTTTTTAATTGAATTTGCAACCAGGTGGAAGTCAGTATAGATGGACTAATAGAACAAGTCCCACACACTGCTACAAGCCAAAATATTTTTTCAGAGCTAGATGAAGAAAAAAATTATATTGAATTTGCAACCTGGTAGAGGTTAGTATAGATGGACTAATAGAACAAGTCCCACACACTGCTGCAAGCCGAAATATTTTTTCAGAGCTAGATGAAGAAAAAAATTATATTGAATTTGCAACCTGGTGGAGGTTAGTATAGATGGACTAATAGAACAAGTCCCACACACTGCTACAAGCCGAAATATTTTTTCAGAGCTAGATGAAGAAAAAAATTATATTGAATTTGCAACCTGGTAGAGGTTAGTATAGATGGACTAATAGAACAAGTCCCACACACTGCTGCAAGCCGAAATATTTTTACAGAGCTAGATGCAGAAAAAGCTTATATTGAATTTGCAACCTGGTGGAGGTTAGTATAGATGGACTAATAGAAAAAGTCCCACACACTGCTACAAGCCGAAATATTTTTTCAGAGCTAGATGCAGGAAAAAATTATATTGAATTTGCAACCTGGTGGAGGTTAGTATAGATGGACTAATAGAACAAGTCCCACACACTGCTACAAGCCGAAATATTTTTTCAGAGCTAGATGTAGAAAAAAATTATATTGAATTTGCAACCTGGTGGAGGTTAGTATAGATGGACTAATAGAACAAGTCACACACACTGCTACAAGCCGAAATATTTTTTCAGAGCTAGATGCAGAAAAAAATTCTATTGAATTTGCAACCTGGTGGAGGTTAGTATAGATGGACTAATATAACAAGTCCCACACACTGCTACAAGCCGAAATATTTTTTCAGAGCTAGATGAAGAAAAAAATTATATTGAATTTGCAACCTGGTAGAGGTTAGTATAGATGGACTAATAGAACAAGTCCCACACACTGCTGCAAGCCGAAATATTTTTTCAGAGCTAGATGAAGAAAAAAATTATATTGAATTTTCAACCTGGTGGAGGTTAGTATAGATGGACTAATAGAACAAGTCCCACACACTGCTACAAGCCAAAATATTTTTTCAGAGCTAGTTGCAGGAAAAAATTATATTGAATTTGCAACCTGGTGGAGGTTAGTATAGATGGACTAATAGAACAAGTCCCACACACTGCTACAAGCCGAAATATTTTTTCAGAGCTAGATGTAGAAAAAAATTATATTGAATTTGCAACCTGGTGGAGGTTAGTATAGATGGACTAATAGAACAAGTCCCACACACTGCTACAAGCCGAAATATTTTTTCAGAGCTAGATGTAGAAAAAAATTATATTTAATTTGCAACCTGGTGGAGGTTAGTATAGATGGACTAATAGAACAAGTCACACACACTGCTACAAGCCGAAATATTTTTTCAGAGCTAGATGCAGAAAAAAATTCTATTGAATTTGCAACCTGGTGGAGGTTAGTATAGATAGAATAATAGAACAAGTCCCACACACTGCTACAAGCCGAAATATTTTTTCAGAGCTAGATGAAGAAAAAAATTATATTGATTTTGCAACCTGGTAGAGGTTAGTATAGATGGACTAATAGAACAAGTCCCACACACTGCTGCAAGCTGAAATATTTTTTCAGAGCTAGATGAAGAAAAAAATTATATTGACTTTGCAACCTGGTGGAGGTTAGTATAGATGGACTAATAGAACAAGTCCCACACACTGCTACAAGCCAAAATATTTTTTCAGAGCTAGTTGCAGGAAAAAATTATATTGAATTTGCAACCTGGTGGAGGTTAGTATAGATGGACTAATAGAACAAGTCCCACACACTGCTACAAGCTGAAATATTTTTACAGAGCTAGATGCAGAAAAAGATTATATTGAATTTGCAACCTGGTGGAGGTTAGTATAGATGGACTAATAGAACAAGTCCCACACACTGCTACAAGCCGAAATATTTTTTCAGAGCTAGATGAAGAAAAAAATTATATTGAATTAGCAACCTGGTGGAGGTTAGTATAGATGGACTAATAGAATCAGTCCCACACACTGCTACAAGCCGAAATATTTTTTCAGAGCTAGATGCAGAAAAAGCTTATATTGAATTTGCAACCTGGTGGAGGTTAGTATAGATGGACTAATAGAAAAAGTCCCACACACTGCTACAAGCCGAAATATTTTTTCAGAGCTAGATGCAGGAAAAAATTATATTGAATTTGCAACCTGGTGGAGGTTAGTATAGATGGACTAATAGAACAAGTCCCACACACTGCTACAAGCCGAAATATTTTTTCAGAGCTAGATGTAGAAAAAAATTATATTGAATTTGCAACCTGGTGGAGGTTAGTATAGATGGACTAATAGAACAAGTCCCACACACTGCTACAAGCCGAAATATTTTTTCAGAGCTAGATGAAGAAAAAAATTATATTGAATTTGCAACCTGGTGGAGGTTAGTATAGATGGACTAATAGAACAAGTCCCACACACTGCTACAAGCCGAAATATTTTTTCAGAGCTAGATGCAGAAAAAAATTCTATTGAATTTGCAACCTGGTGGAGGATAGTATAGATGGACTAATAGAACAAGTCCCACACACTGCTACAAGCCAAAATATTTTTTCAGAGCTAGATGAAGAAAAAAATTATATTGAATTTGCAACCTGGTATAGGTTAGTATAGATGGACTAATAGAACAAGTCCCACACACTGCTGCAAGCCGAAATATTTTTTCAGAGCTAGATGAAGAAAAAAATTATATTGAATTTGCAACCTGGTGGAGGTTAGTATAGATGGACTAATAGAACAAGTCCCACACACTGCTACAAGCCGAAATATTTTTTCAGAGCTAGTTGCAGGAAAAAATTATATTGAATTTGCAACCTGGTGGAGGTTAGTATAGATGGACTAATAGAACAAGTCCCACACACTGCTACAAGCCGAAATATTTTTTCAGAGCTAGATGTAGAAAAAAATTATATTGAATTTGCAACCTGGTGGAGGTTAGTATAGATGGACTAATAGAACAAGTCCCACACACTGCTACAAGCCGAAATATTTTTTCAGAGCTAGATGTAGAAAAAAATTATATTGAATTTGCAACCTGGTGGAGGTTAGTATAGATGGACTAATAGAACAAGTCCCACACACTGCTACAAGCCGAAATATTTTTTCAGAGCTAGATGCAGAAAAAAATTATATTGCATTTGCAACCTGGTGGAGGTTAGTATAGATGGACTAATAGAACAAGTCCCACACACTGCTGCAAGCTGAAATATTTTTACAGAGCTAGATGCAGAAAAAGATTATATTGAATTTGCAACCTGGTGGAGGTTAGTATAGATGGACTAATAGAACAAGTCCCACACACTGCTACAAGCCGAAATATTTTTTCAGAGCTAGATGAAGAAAAAAATTATATTGAATTAGCAACCTGGTGGAGGTTAGTATAGATGGACTAATAGAATCAGTCCCACACACGGCTACAAGCCGAAGTATTTTTTCAGAGCTAGATGTAGAAAAAAATTATATTGAATTTGCAACCTGGTGGAGGTTAGTATAGATGGACTAATAGAACAAGTCCCACACACTGCTACAAGCCGAAATATTTTTTCAGAGCTAGATGTAGAAAAAAATTATATTGAATTTGCAACCTGGTGGAGGTTAGTATAGATGGACTAATAGAACAAGTCCCACACACTGCTACAAGCCGAAATATTTTTTCAGAGCTAGTTGCAGGAAAAAATTATATTGAATTTGCAACCTGGTGGAGGTTAGTATAGATGGACTAATAGAACAAGTCCCACACACTGCTACAAGCCGAAATATTTTTTCAGAGCTAGATGTAGAAAAAAATTATATTGAATTTGCAACCTGGTGGAGGTTAGTATAGATGGACTAATAGAACAAGTCCCACACACTGCTACAAGCCGAAATATTTTTTCAGAGCTAGATGTAGAAAAAAACTATATTGAATTTGCAACCTGGTGGAGGTTAGTATAGATGGACTAATAGAACAAGTCCCACACACTGCTACAAGCCGAAATATTTTTTCAGAGCTAGATGCAGAAAAAAATTCTATTGAATTTGCAACCTGGTGGAGGTTAGTATAGATGGACTAATAGAACAAGTCCCACACACTGCTACAAGCCGAAATATTTTTTCAGAGCTAGATGAAGAAAAAAATTATATTGAATTTGCAACCTGGTAGAGGTTAGTATAGATGGACTAATAGAACAAGTCCCACACACTGCTGCAAGCCGAAATATTTTTTCAGAGCTAGATGCAGAAAAAAATTATATTGAATTTGCAACCTGGTGGAGGTTAGTATAGATGGACTAATAGAACAATTCCGACACACTGCTACAAGCCAAAATATTTTTTCAGAGCTAGAAGAAGAAAAAAGTTATATTGAATTTGCAATCTGGTGGAGGTTAGTATAGATGGACTAATAGAACAAGTCCCACACATTGCTACAAGCCGAAATATTTTTTCAGAGCTAGATGCAGAAATAAATTATATTGAATTTGCAACCTGGTGGAGGTTAGTATAGATGGACTAATAGAACAAGTCCCACACACTGCTGCAAGCTGAAATATTTTTACAGAGCTAGATGCAGAAAAAGATTATATTGAATTTGCAACCTGGTGGAGGTTAGTATAGATGGACTAATAGAACAAGTCCCACACACTGCTACAAGCCGAAATATTTTTTCAGAGCTAGATGAAGAAAAAAATTATATTGAATTAGCAACCTGGTGGAGGTTAGTATAGATGGACTAATAGAACAAGTCCCACACACTGCTACAAGCCGAAATATTTTTTCAGAGCTAGATGTAGAAAAAAATTATATTGAATTTGCAACCTGGTGGAGGTTAGTATAGTTGGACTAATAGAACAAGTCCCACACACTGCTACAAGCCGAAATATTTTTTCAGAGCTAGATGTAGAAAAAAATTATATTGAATTTGCAACCTGGTGGAGGTTAGTATAGATGGACTAATAGAACAAGTCCCACACACTGCTACAAGCCGAAATATTTTTTCAGAGCTAGATGCAGAAAAAAATTCTTTTGAATTTGCAACCTGGTGGAGGTTAGTATAGATGGACTAATAGAACAAGTCCCACACACTGCTACAAGCCGAAATATTTTTTCAGAGCTAGATGAAGAAAAAAATTATATTGAATTTGCAACCTGGTAGAGGTTAGTATAGATGGACTAATAGAACAAGTCCCACACACTGCTGCAAGCCGAAATATTTTTTCAGAGCTAGATGAAGAAAAAAATTATATTGAATTTGCAACCTGGTGGAGGTTAGTATAGATGGACTAATAGAACAAGTCCCACACACTGCTACAAGCCAAAATATTTTTTCAGAGCTTGATGCAGAAAAAAATTATATTGAATTTGCAACCTGGTGGAGGTTAGTATAGATGGACTAATAGAACAATTCCGACACACCTCTACAAGCCAAAATATTTTTTCAGAGCTAGATGAAGAAAAAAATTATATTGAATTAGCAACCTGGTGGAGGTTAGTATACATGGACTAATAGAACAAGTCCCAGACAATGCTACAAGCCGAAATATTTTTTCAGAGCTAGATGAAGAAAAAAATTATATTGAATTTGAAACCTGGTAGAGGTTAGTATAGATGGACTAATAGGACAAGTCCCACACACTGCTGCAAGCCGAAATATTTTTACAGAGCTAGATGCAGAAAAAGATTATATTGAATTTGCAACCTGGTGGAGGTTAGTATAGATGGACTAATAGAGCAAGTCCCACACACTGCTACAAGCCGAAATATTTTTTCAGAGCTAGATGCAGGAAAAAATTATATTGAATTTGCAACCTGGTGGAGGTTAGTATAGATGGACTAATAGAACAAGTCCCACACACTGCTACAAGCCGAAATATTTTTTCAGAGCTAGATGCAGAAAAAAATTCTATTGAATTTGCAACCTGGTGGAGGTTAGTATAGATGGACTAATAGAACAAGTCCCACACACTGCTACAAGCCGAAATATTTTTTCAGAGCTAGATGAAGAAAAAAATTATATTGAATTTGCAACCTGGTAGAGGTTAGTATAGATGGACTAATAGAACAAGTCCCACACACTGCTGCAAGCCGAAATATTTTTTCAGAGCTAGATGAAGAAAAAAATTATATTGAATTTGCAACCTGGTGGAGGTTAGTATAGATGGACTAATAGAACAAGTCCCACACACTGCTACAAGCCGAAATATTTTTTCAGAGCTAGATGCAGAAAAAAATTATATTGAATTTGCAACCTGGTGGAGGATAGTATAGATGGACTAATAGAACAATTCCGACACACTGCTACAAGCCAAAATATTTTTTCAGAGCTAGTTGAAGAAAAAAGTTATATTGAATTTGCAACCTGGTGGAGGTTAGTATAGATGGACTAATAGAACAAGTCCCACACACTGCTACAAGCCGAAATATTTTTTCAGAGCTAGATGCAGAAAAAAATTATATTGAATTTGCAACCTGGTGGAGGTTAGTATAGATGGACTAATAGAACAAGTCCCACACACTGCTGCAAGCTGAAATATTTTTACAGAGCTAGATGCAGAAAAAGATTATATTGAATTTGCAACCTGGTGGAGGTTAGTATAGATGGACTAATAGAACAAGTCCCACACACTGCTACAAGCCGAAATATTTTTTCAGAGATTGATGCAGAAAAAAATTATATTGAATTTGCAACCTGGTGGAGGTTAGTATAGATGGACTAATAGAACAATTCCGACACACCTCTACAAGCCAAAATATCTTTTCAGAGCTAGATGAAGAAAAAAATTATATTGAATTAGCAACCTGGTGGAGGTTAGTATAGATGGACTAATAGAACAAGTCCCAGACAATGCTACAAACCGAAATATTTTTTAAGAGCTAGATGCAGAAAAAAATTCTATTGAATTTGCAACCTGGTGGAGGTTAGTATAGATGGACTAATAGAACAAGTCCCACACACTGCTACAAGCCAAAATATTTTTTCAGAGCTAGATGAAGAAAAAAATTATATTGAATTTGCAACCTGGTAGAGGTTAATATAGATGGACTAATAGAACAAGTCCCACACACTGCTGCAAGCCGAAATATTTTTTCAGAGCTAGATGAAGAAAAAAATTATATTAAATTTGCAACCTGGTGGAGGTTAGTATAGATGGACTAATAGAACAAGTCCCACACACTGCTTCAAGCCGAAATATTTTTTCAGAGCTAGATGCAGAAAAAAATTATATTGAATTTGCAACCTGGTGGAGGTTAGTATAGATGGACTAATAGAACAATTCCGACACACTGCTACAAGCCAAAATATTTTTTCAGAGCTAGTTGAAGAAAAAAGTTATATTGAATTTGCAACCTGGTGGAGGTTAGTATAGATGGACTAATAGAACAAGTCCCACACACTGCTACAAGCCGAAATATTTTTTCAGAGCTAGATGCAGAAAAAAATTATATTGAATTTGCAACCTGGTGGAGGTTAGTATAGATGGACTAATAGAACAAGTCCCACACACTGCTGCAAGCTGAAATATTTTTACAGAGCTAGATGCAGAAAAAGATTATATTGAATTTGCAACCTGGTGGAGGTTAGTATAGATGGACTAATAGAACAAGTCCCACACACTGCTACAAGCCGAAATATTTTTTCAGAGCTAGATGAAGAAAAAAATTATATTGAATTAGCAACCTGGTGGAGGTTAGTATAGATGGACTAATAGAACAAGTCCCACACAATGCTACAAGCCGAAATATTTTTTCAGAGCTAGATGAAGAAAAAAATTATATTGAATTTGCAACCTGGTAGAGGTTAGTATAGATGGACTAATAGAACAAGTCCCACACACTGCTGCAAGCCGAAATATTTTTACAGAGCTAGATGCAGAAAAAGCTTATATTGAATTTGCAACCTGGTGGAAGTTAGTATAGATGGACTAATAGAACAAGTCCCTCACACTGCTACAAGCCGAAATATTTTTTCAGAGCTAGATGCAGGAAAAAATTATATTGAATTTGCAACCTGGTGGAGGTTAGTATAGATGGACTAATAGAACAAGTCCCACACACTGCTACAAGCCGAAATATTTTTTCAGAGCTAGATGTAGAAAAAAATTATATTGAATTTGCAACCTGGTGGAGGTTAGTATAGATGGACTAAAAGAACAAGTCTCACACACTGCTACAAGCCGAAATATTTTTTCAGAGCTAGTTGAAGAAAAAAGTTATATTGAATTTGCAACCTGGTGGAGGTTAGTATAGATGGACTAGTAGAACAAGTCCCACACACTGCTACAAGCCGAAATATTTTTTCAGAGCTAGATGCAGAAAAAAATTATATTGAATTTGCAACCTGGTGGAGGTTAGTATACATGGACTAATAGAACAAGTCCCACACACTGCTACAAGCCAAAATATTTTTTCAGAGCTAGATGCAGAAATTTTTTTTATGGAATTTGCAACCAGGTGGAAGTCAGTATAGATGGACTAATAGAACAAGTCCCACACACTGCTACAAGCCGAAATATTTTTTCAGAGCTAGATGAAGAAAAAAATTATATTGAATTTGAAACCTGGTAGAGGTTAGTATAGATGGACTAATAGAACAAGTCCCACACACTGCTGCAAGCCGAAATATTTTTTCAGAGCTAGATGTAGAAAAAAATTATATTGAATTTGCAACCTGGTGGAGGTTAGTATAGATGGACTAATAGAACAAGTCCCACACTCTGCTAAAAGCCGAAATATTTTTTCAGAGCTAGATGCAGAAAAAAATTATATTGAATTTGCAACCTGGTGGATGTTATTATATATCGACTAATAGAACAAGTCCCACACACTGCTGCAAGCCGAAATATTTTTTCAGAGCTAGATGAAGAAAAAAATTATATTAAATTTGCAACCTGGTGGAGGTTAGTATAGATGGACTAATAGAACAAGTCCCACACACTGCTTCAAGCCGAAATATTTTTTCAGAGCTAGATGCAGAAAAAAATTATATTGAATTTGCAACCTGGTGGAGGTTAGTATAGATGGACTAATAGAACAAATCCGACACACTGCTACAAGCCAAAATATTTTTTCAGAGCTAGTTGAAGAAAAAAGTTATATTGAATTTGCAACCTGGTGGAGGTTAGTATAGATGGACTAATAGAACAAGTCCCACACACTGCTACAAGCCGAAATATTTTTTCAGAGCTAGATGCAGAAAAAAATTATATTGAATTTGCAACCTGGTGGAGGTTAGTATAGATGGACTAATAGAACAAGTCCCACACACTGCTGCAAGCTGAAATATTTTTACAGAGCTAGATGCAGAAAAAGATTATATTGAATTTGCAACCTGGTGGAGGTTAGTATAGATGGACTAATAGAACAAGTCCCACACACTGCTACAAGCCGAAATATTTTTTCAGAGCTAGATGAAGAAAAAAATTATATTGAATTAGCAACCTGGTGGAGGTTAGTATAGATGGACTAATAGAACAAGTCCCACACAATGCTACAAGCCGAAATATTTTTTCAGAGCTAGATGAAGAAAAAAATTATATTGAATTTGCAACCTGGTAGAGGTTAGTATAGATGGACTAATAGAACAAGTCCCACACACTGCTGCAAGCCGAAATATTTTTACAGAGCTAGATGCAGAAAAAGCTTATATTGAATTTGCAACCTGGTGGAAGTTAGTATAGATGGACTAATAGAACAAGTCCCTCACACTGCTACAAGCCGAAATATTTTTTCAGAGCTAGATGCAGGAAAAAATTATATTGAATTTGCAACCTGGTGGAGGTTAGTATAGATGGACTAAAAGAACAAGTCTCACACACTGCTACAAGCCGAAATATTTTTTCAGAGCTAGATGCAGGAAACAATTATATTGAATTTGCAACCTGGTGGAGGTTAGTATAGATGGACTAGTAGAACAAGTCCCACACACTGCTACAAGCCGAAATATTTTTTCAGAGCTAGATGCAGAAAAAAATTATATTGAATTTGCAACCTGGTGGAGGTTAGTATACATGGACTAATAGAACAAGTCCCACACACTGCTACAAGCCAAAATATTTTTTCAGAGCTAGATGCAGAAATTTTTTTTATGGAATTTGCAACCAGGTGGAAGTCACTATAGATGGACTAATAGAACAAGTCCCACACACTGCTACAAGCCAAAATATTTTTTCAGAGCTAGATGAAGAAAAAAATTATATTGAATTTGAAACCTGGTAGAGGTTAGTATAGATGGACTAATAGAACAAGTCCCACACACTGCTGCAAGCCGAAATATTTTTTCAGAGCTAGATGTAGAAAAAAATTATATTGAATTTGCAACCTGGTGGAGGTTAGTATAGATGGACTAATAGAACAAGTCCCACACTCTGCTAAAAGCCGAAATATTTTTTCAGAGCTAGATGCAGAAAAAAATTATATTGAATTTGCAACCTGGTGGATGTTATTATATATGGACTAATAGAACAAGTCCCACACACTGCTACAAGCCGAAATATTTTTTCAGAGCTAGATGCAGAAAAAAATTATATTGAATTTGCAACCTGGTGGAAGTCAGTATAGATGGACTAATACAACAAGTCCCACACACTGCTACAAGCCGAAATATTTTTTCAGAGCTAGATGAAGAAAAAAATTATATTGAATTTGCAACCTGGTGGAGGTTAGTATAGATGGACTAATAGAACAAGTCCCACACACTGCTACAAGCCGAAATATTTTTTCAGAGCTAGATGCAGGAAAAAATTATATTGAATTTGCAACCTGGTGGAGGTTAGTATAGATGGACTAATAGAACAAGTCCCACACACTGCTAAAAGCCAAAATATTTTTTCAGAGCTTGATGTAGAAAAAAATTATATTGAATTTGCAACCTGGTGGAGGTTAGTATAGATGGACTAATAGAACAAGTCCCACACACTGCTACAAGCCAAAATATTTTTTCAGAGCTAGATGTAGAAAAAAATTATATTGAATTTGCAACCTGGTGGAGGTTAGTATAGATGGACTAATAGAACAAGTCCCACACACTGCTACAAGCCGAAATATTTTTTCAGAGCTAGATGCAGAAAAAAATTATATTGAATTTGCAACCTGGTGGATGTTATTATATATGGACTAATAGAACATGTCCCACACACTGCTACAAGCCGAAATATTTTTTCAGAGCTAGATGCAGAAAAAAATTCTATTGAATTTGCAACCTGGTGGAGGTTAGTATAGATGGACTAATAGAACAAGTCCCACACACTGCTGCAAGCCGAAATATTTTTACAGAGCTAGATGCAGAAAATAATTATATTGAATTTGCAACCTGGTGGAGGTTAGTATAGATGGACTAATAGAACAAGTCCCACACACTGCTACAAGCCGAAATATTTTTTCAGAGCTAGATGGAGGAAAAAATTATATTGAATTTGCAACCTGGTGGAGGTTAGTATAGATGGACTAATAGAACAATTCCCACACACTGCTACAAGCCGAAATATTTTTTCAGAGCTAGATGTAGAAAAAAATTATATTGAATTTGCAACCTGGTGGAGGTTAGTATAGATGGACTAATAGAACAAGTCCCACACACTGCTACCAGCTGAAATATTTTTTCAGAGCTAGATGTAGAAAAAAATTATATTGAATTTGCAACCTGGTGGAGGTTAGTATAGATGGACTAATAGAACAAGTCCCACACACTGCTACAAGCCGAAATATTTTTTCAGAGCTAGATGCAGAAAAAAATTCTATTGAATTTGCAACCTGGTGGAGGTTAGTATAGATGGACTAATAGAACAAGTCCCACACACTGCTACAAGCCGAAATATTTTTTCAGAGCTAGATGCAGAAAAAAATTCTATTGAATTTGCAACCTGGTGGAGGTTAGTATAGATGGACTAATAGAACAAGTCCCACACACTGCTACAAGCCGAAATATTTTTTCAGAGCTAGATGAAGAAAAAAATTATATTGAATTTGCAACCTGGTAGAGGTTAGTATAGATGGACTAATAGAACAAGTCCCACGCACTGCTGCAAGCCGAAATATTTTTACAGAGCTAGATGCAGAAAAAGATTATATTGAATTTGCAACCTGGTGGAGGTTAGTATAGATGGACTAATAGAACAAGTCCCACACACTGCTACAAGCCGAAATATTTTTTCAGAGCTAAATGCAGGAAAAAATTATATTGAATTTGCAACCTGGTGGAGGTTAGTATAGATGTAGTAATAGAACAAGTCCCACACACTGCTACAAGCCGAAATATTTTTTCAGAGCTAGATGCAGAAAAAAATTATATTGAATTTGCAACCTGGTGGATGTTATTATATATGGACTAATAGAACAAGTCCCACACACTGCTACAAGCCGAAATATTTTTTCAGAGCTAGATGCAGAAAAAAATTATATTGAATTTGCAACCTGGTGGAAGTCAGTATAGATGGACTAATACAACAAGTCCCACACACTGCTACAAGCCGAAATATTTTTTCAGAGCTAGATGAAGAAAAAAATTATATTGAATTTGCAACCTGGTGGAGGTTAGTATAGATGGACTAATTGAACAAGTCCCACACACTGCTACAAGCCGAAATATTTTTTCAGAGCTAGATGCAGAAAAAAATTATATTGAATTTGCAACCTGGTGGAGATTAGTATAGATGGACTAATAGAATAAGTCCCACACACTGCTGCAAGCTGAAATATTTATACAGAGCTAGATGCAGAAAAAGATTATATTGAATTTGCAACCTGGTGGAGGTTAGTATAGATGGACTAATAGATCAAGTCCCACACACTGCTACAAGCCGAAATATTTTTTCAGAGCTAGATGCAGGAAAAAATTATATTGAATTTGCAACCTGGTGGAGGTTAGTATAGATGGACTAATAGAACAAGTCCCACACACTGCTACAAGCCAAAATATTTTTTCAGAGCTTGATGTAGAAAAAAATTATATTGAATTTGCAACCTGGTGGAGGTTAGTATAGATGGACTAATAGAACAAGTCCCACACACTGCTACAAGCCAAAATATTTTTTCAGAGCTAGATGTAGAAAAAAATTATATTGAATTTGCAACCTGGTGGAGGTTAGTATAGATGGACTAATAGAACAAGTCCCACACACTGCTACAAGCCGAAATATTTTTTCAGAGCTAGATGCAGAAAAAAATTATATTGAATTTGCAACCTGGTGGATGTTATTATATATGGACTAATAGAACATGTCCCACACACTGCTACAAGCCGAAATATTTTTTCAGAGCTAGATGCAGAAAAAAATTCTATTGAATTTGCAACCTGGTGGATGTTATTATATATGGACTAATAGAACAAGTCCCACACACTGCTACAAGCCGAAATATTTTTTCAGAGCTAGATGCAGAAAAAAATTATATTGAATTTGCAACCTGGTGGAAGTCAGTATAGATGGACTAATACAACAAGTCCCACACACTGCTACAAGCCGAAATATTTTTTCAGAGCTAGATGAAGAAAAAAATTATATTGAATTTGCAACCTGGTGGAGGTTAGTATAGATGGACTAATAGAACAAGTCCCACACACTGCTACAAGCCGAAATATTTTTTCAGAGCTAGATGCAGAAAAAAATTATATTGAATTTGCAACCTGGTGGAGGTTAGTATAGATGGACTAATAGAATAAGTCCCACACACTGCTGCAAGCTGAAATATTTATACAGAGCTAGATGCAGAAAAAGATTATATTGAATTTGCAACCTGGTGGAGGTTAGTATAGATGGACTAATAGAACAAGTCCCACACACTGCTACAAGCCGAAATATTTTTTCAGAGCTAGATGCAGGAAAAAATTATATTGAATTTGCAACCTGGTGGAGGTTAGTATAGATGGACTAATAGAACAAGTCCCACACACTGCTACAATCCAAAATATTTTTTCAGAGCTTGATGTAGAAAAAAATTATATTGAATTTGCAACCTGGTGGAGGTTAGTATAGATGGACTAATAGAACAAGTCCCACACACTGCTACAAGCCAAAATATTTTTTCAGAGCTAGATGTAGAAAAAAATTATATTGAATTTGCAACCTGGTGGAGGTTAGTATAGATGGACTAATAGAACAAGTCCCACACACTGCTACAAGCCGAAATATTTTTTCAGAGCTAGATGCAGAAAAAAATTATATTGAATTTGCAACCTGGTGGATGTTATTATATATGGACTAATAGAACATGTCCCACACACTGCTACAAGCCGAAATATTTTTTCAGAGCTAGATGCAGAAAAAAATTCTATTGAATTTGCAACCTGGTGGAGGTTAGTATAGATGGACTAATAGAACAAGTCCCACACACTGCTGCAAGCCGAAATATTTTTACAGAGCTAGATGAAGAAAATTATTATATTGAATTTGCAACCTGGTGGAGGTTAGTATAGATGGACTAATAGAACAAGTCCCACACACTGCTACAAGCCGAAATATTTTTTCAGAGCTAGATGCAGGAAAAAATTATATTGAATTTGCAACCTGGTGGAGGTTAGTATAGATGGACTAATAGAACAATTCCCACACACTGCTACAAGCCGAAATATTTTTTCAGAGCTAGATGTAGAAAAAAATTATATTGAATTTGCAACCTGGTGGAGGTTAGTATAGATGGACTAATAGAACAAGTCCCACACACTGCTACAAGCCGAAATATTTTTTCAGAGCTAGATGCAGAAAAAAATTCTATTGAATTTGCAACCTGGTGGAGGTTAGTATAGATGGACTAATAGAACAACTCCCACACACTGCTACAAGCCGAAATATTTTTTCAGAGCTAGATGCAGAAAAAAATTCTATTGAATTTGCAACCTGGTGGAGGTTAGTATAGATGGACTAATAGAACAAGTCCCACACACTGCTACAAGCCGAAATATTTTTTCAGAGCTAGATGAAGAAAAAAATTATATTGAATTTGCAACCTGGTAGAGGTTAGTATAGATGGACTAATAGAACAAGTCCCACGCACTGCTGCAAGCCGAAATATTTTTACAGAGCTAGATGCAGAAAAAGATTATATTGAATTTGCAACCTGGTGGAGGTTAGTATAGATGGACTAATAGAACAAGTCCCACACACTGCTACAAGCCGAAATATTTTTTCAGAGCTAAATGCAGGAAAAAATTATATTGAATTTGCAACCTGGTGGAGGTTAGTATAGATGTAGTAATAGAACAAGTCCCACACACTGCTACAAGCCGAAATATTTTTCAGAGCTAGATGCAGAAAAAAATTATATTGAATTTGCAACCTGGTGGATGTTATTATATATGGACTAATAGAACAAGTCCCACACACTGCTACAAGCCAAAATATTTTTTCAGAGCTAGATGCAGAAAAAAATTATATTGAATTTGCAACCTGGTGGAAGTCAGTATAGATGGACTAATACAACAAGTCCCACACACTGCTACAAGCCGAAATATTTTTTCAGAGCTAGATGCAGAAAAAAATTATATTGAATTTGCAACCTGGTGGAGGTTAGTATAGATGGACTAATAGAACAAGTCCCACACACTGCTACAAGCCGAAATATTTTTTCAGAGCTAGATGCAGAAAAAAATTATATTGAATTTGCAACCTGGTGGAGGTTAGTATAGATGGACTAATAGAATAAGTCCCACACACTGCTGCAAGCTGAAATATTTATACAGAGCTAGATGCAGAAAAAGATTATATTGAATTTGCAACCTGGTGGAGGTTAGTATAGATGTAATAATAGAACAAGTCCCACACACTGCTACAAGCCGAAATATTTTTTCAGAGCTAGATGCAGAAAAAAATTCTATTGAATTTGCAACCTGGTGGAGGTTAGTATAGATGGACTAATAGAACAACTCCCACACACTGCTACAAGCCGAAATATTTTTTCAGAGCTAGATGCAGAAAAAAATTCTATTGAATTTGCAACCTGGTGGAGGTTAGTATAGATGGACTAATAGAACAAGTCCCACACACTGCTACAAGCCGAAATATTTTTTCAGAGCTAGATGAAGAAAAAAATTATATTGAATTTGCAACCTGGTAGAGGTTAGTATAGATGGACTAATAGAACAAGTCCCACGCACTGCTGCAAGCCGAAATATTTTTACAGAGCTAGATGCAGAAAAAGATTATATTGAATTTGCAACCTGGTGGAGGTTAGTATAGATGGACTAATAGAACAAGTCCCACACACTGCTACAAGCCGAAATATTTTTTCAGAGCTAAATGCAGGAAAAAATTATATTGAATTTGCAACCTGGTGGAGGTTAGTATAGATGTAGTAATAGAACAAGTCCCACACACTGCTACAAGCCGAAATATTTTTCAGAGCTAGATGCAGAAAAAAATTATATTGAATTTGCAACCTGGTGGATGTTATTATATATGGACTAATAGAACAAGTCCCACACACTGCTACAAGCCAAAATATTTTTTCAGAGCTAGATGCAGAAAAAAATTATATTGAATTTGCAACCTGGTGGAAGTCAGTATAGATGGACTAATACAACAAGTCCCACACACTGCTACAAGCCGAAATATTTTTTCAGAGCTAGATGCAGAAAAAAATTATATTGAATTTGCAACCTGGTGGAGGTTAGTATAGATGGACTAATAGAACAAGTCCCACACACTGCTACAAGCCGAAATATTTTTTCAGAGCTAGATGCAGAAAAAAATTATATTGAATTTGCAACCTGGTGGAGGTTAGTATAGATGGACTAATAGAATAAGTCCCACACACTGCTGCAAGCTGAAATATTTATACAGAGCTAGATGCAGAAAAAGATTATATTGAATTTGCAACCTGGTGGAGGTTAGTATAGATGGACTAATAGATCAAGTCCCACACACTGCTACAAGCCGAAATATTTTTTCAGAGCTAGATGCAGGAAAAAATTATATTGAATTTGCAACCTGGTGGAGGTAAGTATAGATGGACTAATAGAACAAGTCCCACACACTGCTACAAGCCAAAATATTTTTTCAGAGCTTGATGTAGAAAAAAATTATATTGAATTTGCAACCTGGTGGAGGTTAGTATAGATGGACTAATAGAACAAGTCCCACACACTGCTACAAGCCAAAATATTTTTTCAGAGCTAGATGTAGAAAAAAATTATATTGAATTTGCAACCTGGTGGAGGTTAGTATAGATGGACTAATAGAACAAGTCCCACACACTGCTACAAGCCGAAATATTTTTTCAGAGCTAGATGCAGAAAAAAATTATATTGAATTTGCAACCTGGTGGATGTTATTATATATGGACTAATAGAACATGTCCCACACACTGCTACAAGCCGAAATATTTTTTCAGAGCTAGATGCAGAAAAAAATTCTATTGAATTTGCAACCTGGTGGAGGTTAGTATAGATGGACTAATAGAACAAGTCCCACACACTGCTGCAAGCCGAAATATTTTTACAGAGCTAGATGCAGAAAATTATTATATTGAATTTGCAACCTGGTGGAGGTTAGTATAGATGGACTAATAGAACAAGTCCCACACACTGCTACAAGCCGAAATATTTTTTCAGAGCTAGATGCAGGAAAAAATTATATTGAATTTGCAACCTGGTGGAGGTTAGTATAGATGGACTAATAGAACAATTCCCACACACTGCTACAAGCCGAAATATTTTTTCAGAGCTAGATGTAGAAAAAAATTATATTGAATTTGCAACCTGGTGGAGGTTAGTATAGATGGACTAATAGAACAAGTCCCACACACTGCTACCAGCTGAAATATTTTTTCAGAGCTAGATGTAGAAAAAAATTATATTGAATTTGCAACCTGGTGGAGGTTAGTATAGATGGACTAATAGAAAAAGTCCCACACACTGCTACAAGCCGAAATATTTTTTCAGAGCTAGATGCAGAAAAAAATTCTATTGAATTTGCAACCTGGTGGAGGTTAGTATAGATGGACTAATAGAACAAGTCCCACACACTGCTACAAGCCGAAATATTTTTTCAGAGCTAGATGCAGAAAAAAATTCTATTGAATTTGCAACCTGGTGGAGGTTAGTATAGATGGACTAATAGAACAAGTCCCACACACTGCTACAAGCCGAAATATTTTTTCAGAGCTAGATGAAGAAAAAAATTATATTGAATTTGCAACCTGGTAGAGGTTAGTATAGATGGACTAATAGAACAAGTCCCACGCACTGCTGCAAGCCGAAATATTTTTACAGAGCTAGATGCAGAAAAAGATTATATTGAATTTGCAACCTGGTGGAGGTTAGTATAGATGGACTAATAGAACAAGTCCCACACACTGCTACAAGCCGAAATATTTTTTCAGAGCTAAATGCAGGAAAAAATTATATTGAATTTGCAACCTGGTGGAGGTTAGTATAGATGTAATAATAGAACAAGTCCCACACACTGCTACAAGCCGAAATATTTTTTCAGAGCTAGATGTAGAAAAAAATTATATTGAATTTGCAACCTGGTGGAGGTTAGTATAGATGGACTAATAGAACAAGTCCCACACACTGCTACAAGCCGAAATATTTTTTCAGAGCTAGATGTAGAAAAAAATTATATTGAATTTGCAACCTGGTGGAGGTTAGTATAGATGGACTAATAGAACAAGTCCCACACACTGCTACAAGCCGAAATATTTTTTCAGAGCTAGATGTAGAAAAAAATTATATTGAATTTGCAACCTGGTGGAAGTCAGTATAGATGGACTAATAGAACAAGGCCCACACACTGCTACAAGCCGAAATATTTTTTCAGAGCTAGATGAAGAAAAAAATTATATTAAATTTGCAACCTGGTGGAGGTTAGTATAGATGGAGAAATAGAATAAGTCCCACACACTGCTACAAGCCGAATTATTTTTTCAGAGCTAGATGCAGAAAAAAATTATATTGAATTTGCAACCTGGTGGAGGTTAGTGTAGATGGACTAATAGAACAAGTCCCACACACTGCTACAAGCCGAAATATTTTTTCAGAGCTAGATGAAGAAAAAAATTATATTGAATTTGCAACCTGGTGGAGGTTAGTATAGATGGACTAATAGAACAAGTCCCACACACTGCTACAAGCCGAAATATTTTTTCAGAGCTAGATGCAGAAAAAAATTATATTGAATTTGCAACCTGGTGGAAGTCAGTATAGATGGACTAATAGAACAAGGCCCACACACTGCTACAAGCCGAAATATTTTTTCAGAGCTAGATGAAGAAAAAAATTATAATAAATTTGCAACCTGGTGGAGGTTAGTATAGATGGACAAATAGAATAAGTCCCACACACTGCTACAAGCCGAAATATTTTTTCAGAGCTAGATGCAGAAAAAAATTATATTGAATTTGCAACCTGGTGGAGGTTAGTATACATGGACTAATAGAACAAGTCCCACACACTGCTACAAGCCAAAATATTTTTTCAGAGCTAGATGCAGAAATTTTTTATATTGAATTTGCAACCTGGTGGAGGTTAGTATTGATGGACTAATAGAACAAGTCCCACACACTGCTGCAAGCCGAAATATTTTTACAGAGCTAGATGCAGAAAAAGATTATATTGAATTTGCAACCTGGTGGAGGTTAGTATAGATGGACTAATAGAACAAGTCCCACACACTGCTACAAGCCGAAATATTTTTTCAGAGCTAGATGCAGGAAAAAATTATATTGAATTTGCAACCTGGTGGAGGTTAGTATAGATGGACTAATAGAACAAGTTCCACACACTGCTGCAAGCAGAAATATTTTTTCAGAGTTAGATGCAGAAAAAAATTATATTGAATTTGCAACCTGGTGGAGGTTAGTATAGATGGACTAATAGAACAAGTCCCACACACTGCTACAACCCGAAATATTTTTTCAGAGCTAGATGCAGGAAAAAATTATATTGAATTTGCAACCTGGTGGAGGTTAGTAAAGATGGACTAATAGAACAAGTCCCACACACTTCTACAAGCCGAAATATTTTTTCAGAGCTAGATGCAGAAAAAAATTATATTGAATTTTCAACCAGGTGGAGGTTAGTATAGATGGACAAATAGAACAAGTCCCACACACTGCTACAAGCCAAAATATTTTTTCAGAGCTAGATGCAGAAAAAAATTATATTCAATTTGCAACCTGGTGGAGGTTAGTATAGATGGACTAATAGAACAAGTCCCACACACTGCTACAAGCTGAAATATTTTTTCAGAGCTAGATGCAGAAAAAAATTATATTGAATTTGCAACCTGGTGGAAGTCAGTATAGATGGACTTATAGAACAAGTTCCACACACTACTATAAGCCAAAATATTTTTTCAGAGCTAGATGCAGAAAAAAATTAGATTGAATTTGCAACCTTGTGGAGGTTAGTATAGATGGACTAATAGAACAAGTCCCACACACTGCTGCAAGCTGAAATATTTTTACAGAGCTAGATGCAGAAAAAGATTATATTGAATTTGCAACCTGGTGGAGGTTAGTATAGATGGACTAATAGAACAAGTCCCACACGCTGCTACAAGCCGAAATATTTTTTCAGCGCTAGATGCAGGAAAAAATTATATTGAATTTGCAACCTGGTGGAGGTTAGTATAGATGGACTAATAGAACAAGTCCCACACACTGCTACAAGCCGAAATACTTTTTCAGAGCTAGATGTAGAAAAAAATTATATTGAATTTGCAACCTGGTGGAGGTTAGTATAGATGGACTAATAGAACAAGTCCCACACACTGCTACAACCCGAAATATTTTTTCAGAGCTAGATGAAGAAAAAAATTATATTGAATTTGCAACCTGGTGGAGGTTAGTAAAGATGGACTAATAGAACAAGTCCCACACACTTCTACAAGCCGAAATATTTTTTCAGAGCTAGATGCAGAAAAAAATTATATTGAATTTGCAACCAGGTGGAGGTTAGTATAGATGGACAAATAGAACAAGTCCCACACACTGCTACAAGCCAAAATATTTTTTCAGAGCTAGATGCAGAAAAAAATTATATTGAATTTGCAACCTGGTGGAGGTTAGTATAGATGGACTAATAGAACAAGTCCCACACACTGCTACAAGCTGAAATATTTTTTCAGAGCTAGATGCAGAAAAAAATTATATTGAATTTGCAACCTGGTGGAAGTCAGTATAGATGGACTTATAGAACAAGTTCCACACACTACTACAAGCCAAAATATTTTTTCAGAGCTAGATGCAGAAAAAAATTATATTGAATTTGCAACCTGGTGGAGGTTAGTATAGATGGACGAATAGAACAAGTCCCACACACTGCTACAAGCCGAAATATTTTTTCAGAGCTTGATGTAGAAAAAAATTATATTGAATTTGCAACCTGGTGGAGGTTAGTATAGATGGACTAATAGAACAAGTCCCACACACTGCTACAAGCCGAAATATTTTTTCAGAGCTAGATGCAGAAAAAAATTATATTGAATTTGCAACCTGGTGGAGGTTAGTATAGATGGACTAATAGAACAAGTCCCACACACTGCTACAAGCCGAAATATTTTTTCAGAGCTAGATGCAGAAAAAAATTATATTGAATTTGCAACCTTTTGGAAGTCAGTATAGATGGACTAATAGAACAAGGCCCACACACTGCTACAAGCCGAAATATTTTTTCAGAGCTAGATGAAGAAAAAAATTATAATAAATTTGCAACCTGGTGGAGGTTAGTATAGATGAACTAATAGAATAAGTCCCACACACTGCTACAAGCCGAAATATTTTTTCAGAGCTAGATGCAGAAAAAAATTATATTGAATTTGTAACCTGGTGGAGGTTAGTATACATGGACTAATAGAACAAGTCCCACACACTGCTACAAGCCAAAATATTTTTTCAGAGCTAGATGCAGAAATTTTTTATATTGAATTTGCAACCTGGTGGAGGTTAGTATAGATGGACTAATAGAACAAGTCCCACATACTGCTGCAAGCCGAAATATTTTTACAGAGCTAGATGCAGAAAAAGATTATATTGAATTTGCAACCTGGTGGAGGTTAGTATAGATGGACTAATAGAACAAGTCCCACACACTGCTACAAGCCGAAATATTTTTTCAGAGCTAGATGCAGGAAAAAATTATATTGAATTTGCAACCTGGTGGAGGTTAGTATAGATGGACTAATAGAACAAGTTCCACACACTGCTGCAAGCCGAAATATTTTTTCAGAGTTAGATGCAGAAAAAAATTATATTGAATTTGCAACCTGGTGGAGGTTAGTATAGATGGACTAATAGAACAAGTCCCACACACTGCTACAACCCGAAATATTTTTTCAGAGCTAGATGAAGAAAAAAATTATATTGAATTTGCAACCTGGTGGAGGTTAGTAAAGATGGACTAATAGAACAAGTCCCACACACTTCTACAAGCCGAAATATTTTTTCAGAGCTAGATGCAGAAAAAAATTATATTGAATTTGCAACCAGGTGGAGGTTAGTATAGATGGACAAATAGAACAAGTCCCACACACTGCTACAAGCCAAAATATTTTTTCAGAACTAGATGCAGAAAAAAATTATATTGAATTAGCAACCTGGTGGAGGTTGGTATAGATGGACTAATAGAACAAGTCCCACACAATGCTACAAGCTGAAATATTTTTTCAGAGCTAGATGCAGAAAAAAATTATATTGAATTTTCAACCTGGTGGAAGTCAGTATAGATGGACTTATAGAACAAGTTCCACACACTACTACAATCCAAAATATTTTTTCAGAGCTAGATGCAGAAAAAAATTAGATTGAATTTGCAACCTTGTGGAGGTTAGTATAGATGGACTAATAGAACAAGTCCCACACACTACTACAAGCCAAAATATTTTTTCAGAGCTAGATGCAGAAAAAAATTAGATTGAATTTGCAACCTTGTGGAGGTTAGTATAGATGGACTAATAGAACAAGTCCCACACACTGCTGCAAGCTGAAATATTTTTACAGAGCTAGATGCAGAAAAAGATTATATTGAATTTGCAACCTGGTGGAGGTTAGTATAGATGGACTAATAGAACAAGTCCCACACGCTGCTACAAGCCGAAATATTTTTTCAGCGCTAGATGCAGGAAAAAATTATATTGAATTTGCAACCTGGTGGAGGTTAGTATAGATGGACTAATAGAACAAGTCCCACACACTGCTACAAGCCGAAATACTTTTTCAGAGCTAGATGTAGAAAAAAATTATATTGAATTTGCAACCTGGTGGAGGTTAGTATAGATGGAATAATAGAAAAAGTCCCACACACTGCTACAAGCCGAAATATTTTTTCAGAACTAGATGCAGAAAAAAATGATATTGAATTTGCAACCTGGTGGAGGTTAGTATAGATGGACTAATAGAACAAGTCCCACACACTGCTACAATCCGAAATATTTTTTCAGAGCTAGATGCAGAAAAAAATTATATTGAATTTGCAACCAGGTGGAAGTCAGTATAGATGGACTAATAGAACAAGTCCCACACACTGCTACAAGCCGAAATATTTTTCCAGAGTTAGATGCAGAAAAAAATTATATTGAATTTGCAACCTGGTGGAGGTTAGTATAGATGGACTAATAGAACAAGTCCCACACACTGCTACAAGCCGAAATATTTTTTAAGAACTAGATGCAGAAAAAAATTATATTGCATTTACAACCTGGTGGAGGTTAGTATAGATGGACTAATAGAACAAGTCCCACACACTGCTACAAGCCGAAATATTTTTTCAGAGCTAGATGCAGAAAAAAATTATATTGAATTTGCAACCTGGTGGAAGTCAGTATAGATGGACTTATAGAAAAAGTTCCACACACTACTACAAGCCAAAATATTTTTTCAGAGCTAGATGCAGAAAAAAATTATATTGAATTTGCCACCTGGTGGAGGTTAGTATAGATGGACTAATAGAACAAGTCCCACACACTGCTACAAGCCAAAATATTTTTTCAGAGCTAGATGCAGAAAAAAATTATATTAAATTTGCAACCTGGTGGAGGTTAGTATAGGTGGACAAATAGAATAAGTCCCACACACTGCTACAAGCCGAAATATTTTTTCAGAGCTAGATGCAGAAAAAAATTACATTGAATTTGCAACCTGGTGGAGGTTAGTATAGATGGACTAATAGAACAAGTCCCACACACTGCTACAAGCCGAAATATTTTTTCAGAGCTTGATGTAGAAAAAAATTATATTGAATTTGCAACCTGGTGGAGGTTAGTATAGATGGACTAATAGAACAAGTCCCACACACTGCTACTAGCCGAAATATTTTTTCAGAGCTAGATGCAGAAAAAAATTATATTGAATTTGCAACCTGGTGGAAGTCAGTATAGATGGACTAATAGAACAAGTCCCACACACGACTACAAGCCAAAATATTTTTTCAGAGCTAGATGCAGAAAAAAATTATATTGAATTTGCAACCTGGTGGAGGTTAGTATAGATGGACTAATAGAACAAGTCCCACACACTGCTACAAGCCGAAATATTTTTTCAGAGGTAGATGAAGAAAAAAATTATATTGAATTTACAACCTGGTGGAGGTTAGTATAGATGGACTAATAGAACAAGTCCCACACACTGCTGCAAGCTGAAATATTTTTACAGAGCTAGATGCAGGAAAAGATTATATTGAATTTGCAACCTGGTGGAGGTTAGTATAGATGGACTAATAGAACAAGTCCCACACACTGCTACAATCCAAAATATTTTTTCAGAGCTAGATGCAGAAAAAAATTATATTGAATTTGCAACCAGGTGGAAGTCAGTATAGATGGACTAATAGAACAAGTCCCACACACTGCTACAAGCCGAAATATTTTTTCAGAGATAGATGCAGATAAAAATTATATTGAATTTGCAAGCTGGTGGAGGTTAGTATAGATTGACTAATAGAACAAGTCCCACAGACTGCTACAAGCCGAAATATTTTTTAACAACTAGATGCAGAAAAAAATTATATTGCATTTGCAACCTGGTGGAGGTTAGTACAGATGGACAAATAGAACAAGTCCCACACACTGCTACAAGCCGAAATATTTTTTCAGAGCTAGATGCAGAAAAAAATTATATTGAATTTGCAACCTGGTGGAAGTCAGTATAGATGGACTTATAGAACAAGTTCCACACACTACTACAAGCCAAAATATTTTTTCAGAGCTAGATGCAGAAAAAAATTATATTGAATTTGCCACCTGGTGGAGGTTAGTATAGATGGACTAATAGAACAAGTCCCACACACTGCTACAAGCCAAAATATTTTTTCAGAGCTAGATGCAGAAAAAAATTATATTGAATTTGCAACCTGGTGGAGGTTAGTATAGATGGACTAATAGAACAAGTCCCACACACTGCTACAAGCCGAAATATTTTTTCAGAGCTTGATGTAGAAAAAAATTATATTGAATTTGCAACCTGGTGGAGATTAGTATAGATGGACTAATAGAACAAGTCCCACACACTGCTACAAGCCGAAATATTTTTTCAGAGCTAGATGTAGAAAAAAATTATATTGAATTTGCAACCTGGTGGAGGTTAGTATAGATGGACTAATAGAATAAGTCCCACACACTGCTACAAGCCGAAATATTTTTTCAGAGCTAGATGCAGAAAAAAATTATATTGAATTTGTAACCTGGTGGAGGTTAGTATACATGGACTAATAGAACAAGTCCCACACACTGCTACAAGCCAAAATATTTTTTCAGAGCTAGATGCAGAAATTTTTTATATTTAATTTGCAACCTGGTGGAGGTTAGTATAGATGGACTAATAGAACAAGTCCCACATACTGCTGCAAGCCGAAATATTTTTACAGAGCTAGATGCAGAAAAAGATTATATTGAATTTGCAACCTGGTGGAGGTTAGTATAGATGGACTAATAGAACAAGTCCCACACACTGCTACAAGCCGAAATATTTTTTCAGAGCTAGATGCAGGAAAAAATTATATTGAATTTGCAACCTGGTGGAGGTTAGTATAGATGGACTAATAGAACAAGTTCCACACACTGCTGCAAGCCGAAATATTTTTTCAGAGTTAGATGCAGAAAAAAATTATATTGAATTTGCAACCTGGTGGAGGTTAGTATAGATGGACTAATAGAACAAGTCCCACACACTGCTACAACCCGAAATATTTTTTCAGAGCTAGATGAAGAAAAAAATTATATTGAATTTGCAACCTGGTGGAGGTTAGTAAAGATGGACTAATAGAACAAGTCCCACACACTTCTACAAGCCGAAATATTTTTTCAGAGCTAGATGCAGAAAAAAATTATATTGAATTTGCAACCAGGTGGAGGTTAGTATAGATGGACAAATAGAACAAGTCCCACACACTGCTACAAGCCAAAATATTTTTTCAGAGCTAGATGCAGAAAAAAATTATATTGAATTTGCAACCTGGTGGAGGTTAGTATAGATGGACTAGTAGAACAAGTCCCACACAATGCTACAAGCTGAAATATTTTTTCAGAGCTAGATGCAGAAAAAAATTATATTGAATTTTCAACCTGGTGGAAGTCAGTATAGATGGACTTATAGAACAAGTTCCACACACTACTACAAGCCAAAATATTTTTTCAGAGCTAGATGCAGAAAAAAATTTGATTGAATTTGCAACCTTGTGGAGGTTAGTATAGATGGACTAATAGAACAAGTCCCACACACTACTACAAGCCAAAATATTTTTTCAGAGCTAGATGCAGAAAAAAATTAGATTGAATTTGCAACCTTGTGGAGGTTAGTATAGATGGACTAATAGAACAAGTCCCACACACTGCTGCAAGCTGAAATATTTTTACAGAGCTAGATGCAGAAAAAGATTATATTGAATTTGCAACCTGGTGGAGGTTAGTATAGATGGACTAATAGAACAAGTCCCACACGCTGCTACAAGCCGAAATATTTTTTCAGCGCTAGATGCAGGAAAAAATTATATTGAATTTGCAACCTGGTGGAGGTTAGTATAGATGGACTAATAAAACAAGTCCCACACACTGCTACAAGCCGAAATACTTTTTCAGAGCTAGATGTAGAAAAAAATTATATTGAATTTGCAACCTGGTGGAGGTTAGTATAGATGGAATAATAGAAAAAGTCCCACACACTGCTACAAGCCGAAATATTTTTTCAGAACTAGATGCAGAAAAAAATGATATTGAATTTGCAACCTGGTGGAGGTTAGTATAGATGGACTAATAGAACAAGTCCCACACACTGCTACAATCCGAAATATTTTTTCAGAGCTAGATGCAGAAAAAAATTATATTGAATTTGCAACCAGGTGGAAGTCAGTATAGATGGACTAATAGAACAAGTCCCACACACTGCTACAAGCCGAAATATTTTTTCAGAGTTAGATGCAGAAAAAAATTATATTGAATTTGCAACCTGGTGGAGGTTAGTATAGATGGACTAATAGAACAAGTCCCACACACTGCTACAAGCCGAAATATTTTTTAAGAACTAGATGCAGAAAAAAATTATATTGCATTTACAACCTGGTGGAGGTTAGTATAGATGGACTAATAGAACAAGTCCCACACACTGCTACAAGCCGAAATATTTTTTCAGAGCTAGATGCAGAAAAAAATTATATTGAATTTGCAACCTGGTGGAAGTCAGTATAGATGGACTTATAGAAAAAGTTCCACACACTACTACAAGCCAAAATATTTTTTCAGAGCTATATGCAGAAAAAAATTATATTGAATTTGCCACCTGGTGGAGGTTAGTATAGATGGACTAATAGAACAAGTCCCACACACTGCTACAAGCCAAAATATTTTTTCAGAGCTAGATGCAGAAAAAAATTATATTAAATTTGCAACCTGGTGGAGGTTAGTATAGGTGGACAAATAGAATAAGTCCCACACACTGCTACAAGCCGAAATATTTTTTCAGAGCTAGATGCAGAAAAAAATTACATTGAATTTGCAACCTGGTGGAGGTTAGTATAGATGGACTAATAGAACAAGTCCCACACACTGCTACAAGCCGAAATATTTTTTCAGAGCTTGATGTAGAAAAAAATTATATTGAATTTGCAACCTGGTGGAGGTTAGTATAGATGGACTAATAGAACAAGTCCCACACACTGCTACTAGCCGAAATATTTTTTCAGAGCTAGATGCAGAAAAAAATTATATTGAATTTGCAACCTGGTGGAAGTCAGTATAGATGGACTAATAGAACAAGTCCCACACACGACTACAAGCCAAAATATTTTTTCAGAGCTAGATGCAGAAAAAAATTATATTGAATTTGCAACCTGGTGGAGGTTAGTATAGATGGACTAATAGAACAAGTCCCACACACTGCTACAAGCCGAAATATTTTTTCAGAGGTAGATGAAGAAAAAAATTATATTGAATTTACAACCTGGTGGAGGTTAGTATAGATGGACTAATAGAACAAGTCCCACACACTGCTACAAGCCGAAATATTTTTTCAGATCTAGATGCAGAAAAAAATTATATTGAATTTGCAACCTGGTGGAGGTTAGTATAGATGGACTAATAGAACAAGTCCCACACACTGCTGCAAGCTGAAATATTTTTACAGAGCTAGATGCAGGAAAAGATTATATTGAATTTGCAACCTGGTGGAGGTTAGTATAGATGGACTAATAGAACAAGTCCCACACACTGCTACAATCCGAAATATTTTTTCAGAGCTAGATGCAGAAAAAAATTATATTGAATTTGCAACCAGGTGGAAGTCAGTATAGATGGACTAATAGAACAAGTCCCACACACTGCTACAAGCCGAAATATTTTTTCAGAGTTAGATGCAGATAAAAATTATATTGAATTTGCAAAGCTGGTGGAGGTTAGTATAGATTGAGTAATAGAACAAGTCCCACAGACTGCTACAAGCCGAAATATTTTTTAAGAACTAGATGCAGAAAAAAATTATATTGCATTTGCAACCTGGTGGAGGTTAGTACAGATGGACAAATAGAACAAGTCCCACACACTGCTACAAGCCGAAATATTTTTTCAGGGCTAGATGCAGAAAAAAATTATATTGAATTTGCAACCTGGTGGAAGTCAGTATAGATGGACTTATAGAACAAGTTCCACACACTACTACAAGCCAAAATATTTTTTCAGAGCTAGATGCAGAAAAAAATTATATTGAATTTGCCACCTGGTGGAGGTTAGTATAGATGGACTAATAGAACAAGTCCCACACACTGCTACAAGCCAAAATATTTTTTCAGAGCTAGATGCAGAAAAAAATTATATTGAATTTGCAACCTGGTGGAGGTTAGTATAGATGGACTAATAGAACAAGTCCCACACACTGCTACAAGCCGAAATATTTTTTCAGAGCTTGATGTAGAAAAAAATTATATTGAATTTGCAACCTGGTGGAGTTTAGTATAGATGGACTAATAGAACAAGTCCCACACACTGCTACAAGCCGAAATATTTTTTCAGAGCTAGATGTAGAAAAAAATTATATTGAATTTGCAACCTGGTGGAGGTTAGTATAGATGGACTAATATAACAAGTCCCACACACTGCTACAAGCCAAAATATTTTTTCAGAGCTAGATGCAGAAAAAAATTATATTGAATTTGCAACCTGGTGGATGTTATTATATATGGACTAATAGAACAAGTCCCACACACTGCTACAAGCCGAAATATTTTTTCAGAGCTAGATGCAGAAAATTTTTTTATTGAATTTGCAACCTGGTGGAAGTCAGTACAGATGGACTAATAGAACAAGTCCCACACACTACTACAAGCCAAAATATTTTTTCAGAGCTAGATGCAGAAAAAAATTATATTGAATTTGCAACCTTGTGGAGGTTAGTATAGATGGACTAATAGAACAAGTCCCATACACTACTACAAGCCAAAATATTTTTTCAGAGCTAGATGCAGAAAAAAATTATATTGAATTTGCCACCTGGTGGAGGTTAGTATAGATGGACTAATAGAACAAGTCCCACACACTACTACAAGCCAAAATATTTTTTCAGAGCTAGATGCAGAAAAAAATTATATTGAATTTGCAACCTTGTGGAGGTTAGTATAGATGGACTAATAGAACAAGTCCCACACACTACTACAAGCCAAAATATTTTTTCAGAGCTAGATGCAGAAAAAAATTATATTGAATTTGCCACCTGGTGGAGGTTAGTATAGATGGACTAATAGAACAAGTCCCACACACTGCTACAAGCAAAAATATTTTTTCAGAGCTAGATGCAGAAAAAAATTATATTGAATTTGCAACCTGGTGGAGGTTAGTATAGATGGACTAATAGAACAAGTCCCACACACGGCTAGAAGCCGAAATATTTTTTCAGAGCTAGATGCAGAAAAAAATTATATTGAATTTGCAACCTGGTGGAGGTTAGTATAGATGGACTAATAGAACAAGTCCCACACACTACTACAAGCCAAAATATTTTTTCAGAGCTAGATGCAGAAAAAAATTATATTGAATTTGCAACCTGGTGGAGGTTAGTATAGATGGACTAATAGAACAAGTCCCACACACTACTACAAGCCAAAATATTTTTTCAGAGCTAGATGCAGAAAAAAATTATATTGAATTTGCAACCTTGTGGAGGTTAGTATAGATGGACTAATAGAACAAGTCCCACACACTACTACAAGCCAAAATATTTTTTCAGAGCTAGATGCAGAAAAAAATTATATTGAATTTGCCACCTGGTGGAGGTTAGTATAGATGGACTAATAGAACAAGTCCCACACACTGCTACAAGCAAAAATATTTTTTCAGAGCTAGATGCAGAAAAAAATTATATTGAATTTGCAACCTGGTGGAGGTTAGTATAGATGGACTAATAGAACAAGTCCCACACACTGCTACAAGCCGAAATATTTTTTCAGAGCTAGATGCAGAAAAAAATTATATTGAATTTGCAACCTGGTGGAAGTTAGTATAGATGGACTAATAGAACAAGTCCCACACACTGCTACAAGCCGAAATATTTTTTCAGAGCTAGATGAAGAAAAAAATTGTATTGAATTGCAACCTGGTGGAGGTTAGTATAGATGGACTAATAGAACAAGTACGACACACACCTATAAGCCTAAATATTTTTTCAGAGCTAGATACAGAAAAAAATTATATTGAATTTGCAACCTGGTGGAGGTTAGTATAGATGGACTAATAGAACAAGTCCCACACACTGCTACAAGCCGAAATATTTTTTCAGAGCTTGATGTAGTAAAAAAATATATTGAATTTGCAACCTGGTGGAGGTTAGTATAGATGGACTAATAGAACAAGTCCCACACACTGCTACTAGCCGAAATATTTTTTCAGAGCTAGATGCAGAAAAAAATTATATTGAATTTGCAACCTGGTGGAAGTCAGTATAGATGGACTAATAGAACAAGTCCCACACACTTCTACAAGCCAAAATATTTTTTCAGAGCTAGATGCAGAAAAAAATTATATTGAATTTGCAACCTGGTGGAGGTTAGAATAGATGGACTAATAAAACAATTCCCACACACTGCTTAAAGCCGAAATATTTTTTCAGAGCTAGATGCAGAAAAAAATTATATTGAATTTACAACCTGGTGGAGGTTAGTATAGATGGACTAATAGAACAAGTCCCACACACTGCTACAAGCCGAAATATTTTTTCAGATCTAGATGCAGAAAAAAATTATATTGAATTTGCAACCTGGTGGAGGTTAGTATAGATGGACTAATAGAACAAGTCCCACACACTGCTGCAAGCTGAAATATTTTTACAGAGCTAGATGCAGGAAAAGATTATATTGAATTTGCAACCTGGTGGAGGTTAGTATAGATGGACTAATAGAACAAGTCCCACACACTGCTACAATCCGAAATATTTTTTCAGAGCTAGATGCAGAAAAAAATTATATTGAATTTGCAACCAGGTGGAAGTCAGTATAGATGGACTAATAGAACAAGTCCCACACACTGCTACAAGCCGAAATATTTTTTCAGAGTTAGATGCAGATAAAAATTATATTGAATTTGCAAAGCTGGTGGAGGTTAGTATAGATTGAGTAATAGAACAAGTCCCACAGACTGCTACAAGCCGAAATATTTTTTAAGAACTAGATGCAGAAAAAAATTATATTGCATTTGCAACCTGGTGGAGGTTAGTACAGATGGACAAATAGAACAAGTCCCACACACTGCTACAAGCCGAAATATTTTTTCAGGGCTAGATGCAGAAAAAAATTATATTGAATTTGCAACCTGGTGGAAGTCAGTATAGATGGACTTATAGAACAAGTTCCACACACTACTACAAGCCAAAATATTTTTTCAGAGCTAGATGCAGAAAAAAATTATATTGAATTTGCCACCTGGTGGAGGTTAGTATAGATGGACTAATAGAACAAGTCCCACACACTGCTACAAGCCAAAATATTTTTTCAGAGCTAGATGCAGAAAAAAATTATATTGAATTTGCAACCTGGTGGAGGTTAGTATAGATGGACTAATAGAACAAGTCCCACACACTGCTACAAGCCGAAATATTTTTTCAGAGCTTGATGTAGAAAAAAATTATATTGAATTTGCAACCTGGTGGAGTTTAGTATAGATGGACTAATAGAACAAGTCCCACACACTGCTACAAGCCGAAATATTTTTTCAGAGCTAGATGTAGAAAAAAATTATATTGAATTTGCAACCTGGTGGAGGTTAGTATAGATGGACTAATATAACAAGTCCCACACACTGCTACAAGCCAAAATATTTTTTCAGAGCTAGATGCAGAAAAAAATTATATTGAATTTGCAACCTGGTGGATGTTATTATATATGGACTAATAGAACAAGTCCCACACACTGCTACAAGCCGAAATATTTTTTCAGAGCTAGATGCAGAAAATTTTTTTATTGAATTTGCAACCTGGTGGAAGTCAGTACAGATGGACTAATAGAACAAGTCCCACACACTACTACAAGCCAAAATATTTTTTCAGAGCTAGATGCAGAAAAAAATTATATTGAATTTGCAACCTTGTGGAGGTTAGTATAGATGGACTAATAGAACAAGTCCCATACACTACTACAAGCCAAAATATTTTTTCAGAGCTAGATGCAGAAAAAAATTATATTGAATTTGCCACCTGGTGGAGGTTAGTATAGATGGACTAATAGAACAAGTCCCACACACTACTACAAGCCAAAATATTTTTTCAGAGCTAGATGCAGAAAAAAATTATATTGAATTTGCAACCTTGTGGAGGTTAGTATAGATGGACTAATAGAACAAGTCCCACACACTACTACAAGCCAAAATATTTTTTCAGAGCTAGATGCAGAAAAAAATTATATTGAATTTGCCACCTGGTGGAGGTTAGTATAGATGGACTAATAGAACAAGTCCCACACACTGCTACAAGCAAAAATATTTTTTCAGAGCTAGATGCAGAAAAAAATTATATTGAATTTGCAACCTGGTGGAGGTTAGTATAGATGGACTAATAGAACAAGTCCCACACACGGCTAGAAGCCGAAATATTTTTTCAGAGCTAGATGCAGAAAAAAATTATATTGAATTTGCAACCTGGTGGAGGTTAGTATAGATGGACTAATAGAACAAGTCCCACACACTACTACAAGCCAAAATATTTTTTCAGAGCTAGATGCAGAAAAAAATTATATTGAATTTGCAACCTGGTGGAGGTTAGTATAGATGGACTAATAGAACAAGTCCCACACACTACTACAAGCCAAAATATTTTTTCAGAGCTAGATGCAGAAAAAAATTATATTGAATTTGCAACCTTGTGGAGGTTAGTATAGATGGACTAATAGAACAAGTCCCACACACTACTACAAGCCAAAATATTTTTTCAGAGCTAGATGCAGAAAAAAATTATATTGAATTTGCCACCTGGTGGAGGTTAGTATAGATGGACTAATAGAACAAGTCCCACACACTGCTACAAGCAAAAATATTTTTTCAGAGCTAGATGCAGAAAAAAATTATATTGAATTTGCAACCTGGTGGAGGTTAGTATAGATGGACTAATAGAACAAGTCCCACACACTGCTACAAGCCGAAATATTTTTTCAGAGCTAGATGCAGAAAAAAATTATATTGAATTTGCAACCTGGTGGAAGTTAGTATAGATGGACTAATAGAACAAGTCCCACACACTGCTACAAGCCGAAATATTTTTTCAGAGCTAGATGAAGAAAAAAATTGTATTGAATTGCAACCTGGTGGAGGTTAGTATAGATGGACTAATAGAACAAGTACGACACACACCTATAAGCCTAAATATTTTTTCAGAGCTAGATACAGAAAAAAATTATATTGAATTTGCAACCTGGTGGAGGTTAGTATAGATGGACTAATAGAACAAGTCCCACACACTGCTACAAGCCGAAATATTTTTTCAGAGCTTGATGTAGTAAAAAAATATATTGAATTTGCAACCTGGTGGAGGTTAGTATAGATGGACTAATAGAACAAGTCCCACACACTGCTACTAGCCGAAATATTTTTTCAGAGCTAGATGCAGAAAAAAATTATATTGAATTTGCAACCTGGTGGAAGTCAGTATAGATGGACTAATAGAACAAGTCCCACACACTTCTACAAGCCAAAATATTTTTTCAGAGCTAGATGCAGAAAAAAATTATATTGAATTTGCAACCTGGTGGAGGTTAGAATAGATGGACTAATAAAACAATTCCCACACACTGCTTAAAGCCGAAATATTTTTTCAGAGCTAGATGAAGAAAAAAATTATATTGAATTTACAACCTGGTGGAGGTTAGTATAGCTGGACTAATAGAACAAGTCCCACACACTGCTGCAAGCTGAAATATTTTTACAGAGCTAGATGCAGGAAAAGATTATATTGAATTTGCAACCTGGTGGAGGTTAGTATAGATGGACTAATAGAACAAGTCCCACACACTGCTACAAGCCGAAATATTTTTTCAGAGCTAGATGCAGGAAAAAATTATATTGAATTTGCAACCTGGTGGAGCTTAGTATAGATGGACTAATAGAACAAGTCCCACACACTGCTACAAGCCGAAATATTTTTTCAGAGTTAGATGCAGATAAAAATTATATTGAATTTGCAAGCTGGTGGAGGTTAGTATAGATTGACTAATAGAACAAGTCCCACAGACTGCTACAACTCGAAATATTTTTTAAGAACTAGATGCAGAAAAAAATTATATTGCATTTGCAACCTGGTGGAGGTTAGTATAGATGGACAAATAGAACAAGTCCCACACACTGCTACAAGCCGAAATATTTTTTCAGAGCTAGATGCAGAAAAAAATTATATTGAATTTGCAACCTGGTGGAGGTTAGTATACATGGACTAATAGAACAAGTCCCACACACTGCTACAAGCCAAAATATTGTTTCAGAGCTAGATGCAGAAATTTTTTATATTGAATTTGCAACCTGGTGGAGGTTAGTATAGATGGACTAATAGAACAAGTCCCACACACTGCTGCAAGCCGAAATATTTTTACAGAGCTAGATGCAGAAAAAGATTATATTGAATTTGCAACCTGGTGGAGGTTAGTATAGATGGACTAATAGAACAAGTCCCACACACTGCTACAAGCCGAAATATTTTTTCAGAGCTAGATGCAGGAAAAAATTATATTGAATTTGCAACCTGGTGGAGGTTAGTATAGATGGACTAATAGAACAAGTTCCACACACTGCTTTAAGCCGAAATATTTTTTCAGCGCTAGATGCAGGAAAAAATTATATTGAATTTGCAACCTGGTGGAGGTTAGTATAGATGGACTAATAGAACAAGTCCCACACACTGCTACAAGCCGAAATACTTTTTCAGAGCTAGATGTAGAAAAAAATTATATTGAATTTGCAACCTGGTGGAGGTTAGTATAGATGGAATAATAGAAAAAGTCCCACACACTGCTACAAGCCGAAATATTTTTTCAGAGCTTGATGCAGAAAAAAATTATATTGAATTTGCAACCAGGTGGAAGTCAGTATAGATGGACTAATAGAACAAGTCCCACACACTGCTACAAGCCGAAATATTTTTTCAGAGTTAGATGCAGAAAAAAATTATATTGAATTTGCAACCTGGTGGAGGTTAGTATAGATGGACTAATAGAACAAGTCCCACACACTGCTACAATCCGAAATATTTTTTCAGAGCTAGATGCAGAAAAAAATTATATTGAATTTGCAACCAGGTGGAAGTCAGTATAGATGGACTAATAGAACAAGTCCCACACACTGCTACAAGCCGAAATATTTTTTAAGAACTAGATGCAGAAAAAGATTATATTGCATTTACAACCTGGTGGAGGTTAGTATAGATGGACTAATAGAACAAGTCCCACACACTGCTACAAGCCGAAATATTTTTTCAGAGCTAGATACAGAAAAAAATTATATTGAATTTGCAACCTGGTGGAAGTCAGTATAGATGGACTTATAGAAAAAGTTCCACACACTACTACAAGCCAAAATATTTTTTCAGAGCTAGATGCAGAAAACAATTATATTGAATTTGCCACCTGGTGGAGGTTAGTATAGATGGACTAATAGAACAAGTCCCAAACACTGCTACAAGCCAAAATATTTTTTCAGAGCTAGATGCAGAAAAAAATTATATTAAATTTGCAACCTGGTGGAGGTTAGTATAGATGGACAAATAGAATAAGTCCCACACACTGCTACAAGCCGAAATATTTTTTCAGAGCTAGATGCAGAAAAAAATTATATTGAATTTGCAACCTGGTGGAGGTTAGTATAGATGGACTAATAGAACAAGTCCCACACACTGCTACAAGCCGAAATATTTTTTCAGAGCTTGATGTAGAAAAAAATTATATTGAATTTGCAACCTGGTGGAGGTTAGTATAGATGGACTAATAGAACAAGTCCCACACACTGTTACTAGCCGAAATATTTTTTCAGAGCTAGATGCAGAAAAAAATTATATTGAATTTGCAACCTGGTGGAAGTCAGTATAGATGGACTAATAGAACAAGTCCCACACACTACTACAAGCCAAAATATTTTTTCAGAGCTAGATGCAGAAAAAAATTATATTGAATTTGCAACCTGGTGGAGGTTAGTATAGATGGACTAATAGAACAAGTCCCACACACTGCTACAAGCCGAAATACTTTTTCAGAGCTAGATGTAGAAAAAAATTATTTTGAACTTGCAACCTGGTGGAGGTTAGTATAGATGGAATAATAGAACAAGTCCCACACACTGCTACAAGCCGAAATATTTTTTCAGAGCTAGATGCAGAAAATAATTATATTGAATTTGCAACCTGGTGGAGGTTAGTACAGATGGACAAATAGAACAAGTCCCACACACTGCTACAAGCCGAAATATTTTTTCAGAGCTAGATGCAGAAAAAAATTATATTGAATTTGCAACCTGGTGGAATTCAGTATAGATGGACTTATAGAACAAGTTCCACACACTACTACAAGCCAAAATATTTTTTCAGAGCTAGATGAAGAAAAAAATTATATTGAATTTGCCACCTGGTGGAGGTTAGTATAGATGGACTAATAGAACAAGTCCCACACACTGCTACAAGCCAAAATATTTTTTCAGAGCTAGATGCAGAAAAAAATTATATTGAATTTGCAACCTGGTGGAGGTTAGTATAGATGGACTAATAGAACAAGTCCCACACACTGCTACAAGCCGAAATATTTTTTCAGAGCTAGATGCAGGAAAAAATTATATTGAATTTGCAACCTGGTGGAGGTTAGTATAGATGGACTAATAGAACAAGTCCCACACACTGCTGCAAGCCGAAATATTTTTTCAGAGTTAGATGCAGAAAAAAATTATATTGCATTTGCAACCTGGTGGAGGTTAGTATAGATGGACTAATAGAACAAGTCCCACACACTGCTACAACCCGAAATATTTTTTCAGAGCTAGATGAAGAAAAAAATTATATTGAATTTGCAACCTGGTGGAGGTTAGTAAAGATGGACTAATAGAACAAGTCCCACACACTTCTACAAGCCGAAATATTTTTTCAGAGCTAGATGCAGAAAAAAATTATATTGAATTTGCAACCAGGTGGAGGTTAGTATAGATGGACAAATAGAACAAGTCCCACACACTGCTACAAGCCAAAATATTTTTTCAGAGCTAGATGCAGAAAAAAATTATATTGAATTTGCAACCTGGTGGAGGTTAGTATAGATGGACTAATAGAACAAGTCCCACACACTGCTACAAGCTGAAATATTTTTTCAGAGCTAGATGCAGAAATTTTTTTTATTGAATTTGCAACCTGGTGGAAGTCAGTATAGATGGACTTATAGAACAAGTTCCACACACTACTACAAGAGAAAATATTTTTTCAGAGCTAGATGCAGAAAAAAATTAGATTGAATTTGCAACCTTGTGGAGGTTAGTATAGATGGACTAATAGAACAAGTCCCACACACTACTACAAGCCAAAATATTTTTTCAGAGCTAGATGCAGAAAAAAATTAGATTGAATTTGCAACCTTGTGGAGGTTAGTATAGATGGACTAATAGAACAAGTCCCACACACTGCTGCAAGCTGAAATATTTTTACAGAGCTAGATGCAGAAAAAGATTATATTGAATTTGCAACCTGGTGGAGGTTAGTATAGATGGACTAATAGAACAAGTCCCACACGCTGCTTTAAGCCGAAATATTTTTTCAGCGCTAGATGCAGGAAAAAGTTATATTGAATTTGCAACCTGGTGGAGGTTAGTATAGATGGACTAATAGAACAAGTCCCACACACTGCTACAAGCCGAAATACTTTTTCAGAGCTAGATGTAGAAAAAAATTATATTGAATTTGCAACCTGGTGGAGGTTAGTATAGATGGAATAATAGAAAAAGTCCCACACACTGCTACAAGCCGAAATATTTTTTCAGAGCTTGATGCAGAAAAAAATTATATTGAATTTGCAACCAGGTGGAATTCAGTACAGATGCACTAATAGAACAAGTCCCACACACTGCTACAAGCCGAAATATTTTTTCAGAGTTAGATGCAGAAAAAAATTATATTGAATTTGCAACCTGGTGGAGGTTAGTATAGATGGACTAATAGAACAAGTCCCACACACTGCTACAATCCGAAATATTTTTTCAGAGCTAGATGCAGAAAAAAATTATATTGAATTTGCAACCAGGTGGAAGTCAGTATAGATGGACTAATAGAACAAGTCCCACACACTGCTACAAGCCGAAATATTTTTTCAGAGTTAGATGCAGAAAAAAATTATATTGAATTTGCAACCTGGTGGAGGTTAGTATAGATGGACTAATAGAACAAGTCCCACACACTGCTACAAGCCGAAATATTTTTTAAGAACTAGATGCAGAAAAAAATTATATTGCATTTACAACCTGGTGGAGGTTAGTATAGATGGACTAATAGAACAAGTCCCACACACTGCTACAAGCCGAAATATTTTTTCAGAGCTAGATACAGAAAAAAATTATATTGAATTTGCAACCTGGTGGAAGTCAGTATAGATGGAATTATAGAAAAAGTTCCACACACTACTACAAGCCAAAATATTTTTTCAGAGCTAGATGCAGATAACAATTATATTGAATTTGCCACCTGGTGGAGGTTAGTATAGATGGACTAATAGAACAAGTCCCACACACTGCTACAAGCCAAAATATTTTTTCAGAGCTAGATGCAGAAAAAAATTATATTAAATTTGCAACCTGGTGGAGGTTAGTATAGATGGACAAATAGAATAAGTCCCACACACTGCTACAAGCCGAAATATTTTTTCAGAGCTAGATGCAGAAAAAAATTATATTGAATTTGCAACCTGGTGGAGGTTAGTATAGATGGACTAATAGAACAAGTCCCACACACTGCTACAAGCCGAAATATTTTTTCAGAGCTTGATGTAGAAAAAAATTATATTGAATTTGCAACCTGGTGGAGGTTAGTATAGATGGACTAATAGAACAAGTCCCACACACTGCTACTAGCCGAAATATTTTTTCAGAGCTAGATGCAGAAAAAAATTATATTGAATTTGCAACCTGGTGGAAGTCAGTATAGATGGACTAATAGAACAAGTCCCACACACTACTACAAGCCAAAATATTTTTTCAGAGCTAGATGCAGAAAAAAATTATATTGAATTTGCAACCTGGTGGAGGTTAGTATAGATGGACTAATAGAACAAGTCCCACACACTGCTACAAGCCGAAATATTTTTTCAGAGCTAGATGAAGAAAAAAATTATATTGAATTTACAACCTGGTGGAGGTTAGTATAGATGGACTAATAGAACAAGTCCCACACACTGCTACAAGCCGAAATATTTTTTCAGATCTAGATGCAGAAAAAAATTATATTGAATTTGCAACCTGGTGGAGGTTAGTATAGATGGACTAATAGAACAAGTCCCACACACTGCTGCAAGCTGAAATATTTTTACAGAGCTAGATGCAGGAAAAGATTATATTGAATTTGCAACCTGGTGGAGGTTAGTATAGATGGACTAATAGAGCAAGTCCCACACACTGCTACAAGCCAAAATATTTTTTCAGAGCTAGATGCAGGAAAAAATTATATTGAATTTGCAACCTGGTGGAGGTTAGTATAGATGGACTAATAGAACAAGTCCCACACACTGCTACAAGCCGAAATACTTTTTCAGAGCTAGATGTAGAAAAAAATTATTTTGAACTTGCAACCTGGTGGAGGTTAGTATAGATGGAATAATAGAACAAGTCCCACACACTGCTACAAGCCGAAATATTTTTTCAGAGCTAGATGCAGAAAAAAATTATATTGACTTTGCAACCTGGTGGAGGTTAGTATAGATGGACTAATAGAACAAGTCCCACACACTGCTACAATCCGAAATATTTTTTCAGAGCTAGATGCAGAAAAAAATTATATTGAATTTGCAACCAGGTGGAAGTCAGTATAGATGGACTAATAGAACAAGTCCCACACACTGCTACAAGCCGAAATATTTTTTCAGAGTTAGATGCAGATAAAAATTATATTGAATTTGCAAGCTGGTGGAGGTTAGTATAGATTGACTAATAGAACAAGTCCCACAGACTGCTACAAGCCGAAATATTTTTTAAGAACTAGATGCAGAAAAAAATTATATTGCATTTGCAACCTGGTGGAGGTTAGTACAGATGGACAAATAGAACAAGTCCCACACACTGCTACAAGCCGAAATATTTTTTCAGAGCTAGATGCAGAAAAAAATTATATTGAATTTGCAAACTGGTGGAAGTCAGTATAGATGGACTTATAGAACAAGTTCCACACACTACTACAAGCCAAAATATTTTTTCAGAGCTAGATGAAGAAAAAAATTATATTGAATTTGCCACCTGGTGGAGGTTAGTATAGATGGACTAATAGAACAAGTCCCACACACTGCTACAAGCCAAAATATTTTTTCAGAGCTAGATGCAGAAAAAAATTATATTGAATTTGCAACCTGGTGGAGGTTAGTATAGATGGACTAATAGAACAAGTCCCACACACTGCTACAAGCCGAAATATTTTTTCAGAGCTAGATGCAGAAAAAAATTATATTGAATTTGCAACCTGGTGGAGGTTAGTATAGATGGACTAATAGAACAAGTCCCACACACTGCTACAAGCCGAAAATTTTTTTCAGAGCTTGATGTAGAAAAAAATTATATTGAATTTGCAACCTGGTGGATATTAGTATAGATGTACTAATAGAACAAGTCCAACACACTGCTACAAGCCGAAATATTTTTTCAGAGCTAGATGTAGAAAAAAATTATATTGAATTTGCAACCTGGTGGAGGTTAGTATAGATGGACTAATAGAACAAGTCCCACACACTGCTACAAGCCGAAATATTTTTTCAGAGCTAGATGCAGAAAAAAATTATATTGAATTTGCAACCTGGTGGATGTTATTATATATGGACTAATAGAACAAGTCCCACACACTGCTACAAGCCGAAATATTTTTTCAGAGCTAGATGCAGAAATTTTTTTTATTGAATTTGCAACCTGGTGGAAGTCAGTATAGATGGACTAATAGAACAAGTCCCACACACTGCTACAAGCCGAAATATTTTTTCAGATCTAGATGCAGAAAAAAATTATATTGAATTTGCAACCTGGTGGAGGTTAGTATAGATGGACTAATAGAACAAGTCCCACACACTGCTGCAAGCTGAAATATTTTCACAGAGCTAGATGCAGGAAAAGATTATATTGAATTTGCAACCTGGTGGAGGTTAGTATAGATGGACTAATAGAACAAGTCCCACACACTGCTACAAGCCGAAATATTTTTTCAGAGCTAGATGCAGGAAAAAATTATATTGAATTTGCAACCTGGTGGAGCTTAGTATAGATGGACTAAAAGAACAAGGCCCACACACTGCTACAAGCCGAAATACTTTTTCAGAGCTAGATGTAGAAAAAAATTATTTTGAATTTGCAACCTGGTGGAGGTTAGTATAGATTGACTAATAGAACAAGTCCCACAGACTGCTACAAGCCGAAATATTTTTTAAGAACTAGATGCAGAAAAAAATTATATTGCATTTGCAACCTGGTGGAGGTTAGTATAGATGGACAAATAGAACAAGTCCCACACACTGCTACAAGCCGAAATATTTTTTCAGAGCTAGATGCAGAAAAAAATTATATTGAATTTGCAACCTGGTGGAGGTTAGTATACATGGACTAATAGAACAAGTCCCACACACTGCTACAAGCCAAAATATTTTTTCAGAGCTAGATGCAGAAATTTTTTATATTGAATTTGCAACCTGGTGGAGGTTAGTATAGATGGACTAATAGAACAAGTCCCACACACTGCTGCAAGTCGAAATATTTTTACAGAGCTAGATGCAGAAAAAGATTATATTGAATTTGCAACCTGGTGGAGGTTAGTATAGATGGACTAATAGAACAAGTCCCACACACTGCTACAAGCCGAAATATTTTTTCAGAGCTAGATGCAGGAAAAAATTATATTGAATTTGCAACCTGGTGGAGGTTAGTATAGATGGACTAATAGAACAAGTTCCACACACTGCTGCAAGCTGAAATATTTTTTCAGAGTTAGATGCAGAAAAAAATTATATTGAATTTGCAACCTGGTGGAGGTTAGTATAGATGGACTAATAGAACAAGTCCCACACACTGCTGCAAGCTGAAATATTTTTACAGAGCTAGATGCAGGAAAAGATTATATTGAATTTGCAACCTGGTGGAGGTTAGTATAGATGGACTAATAGAACAAGTCCCACACACTGCTACAAGCCGAAATATTTTTTCAGAGCTAGATGCAGGAAAAAATTATATTGAATTTGCAACCTGGTGGAGCTTAGTATAGATGGACTAAAAGAACAAGGCCCACACACTGCTACAAGCCGAAATACTTTTTCAGAGCTAGATGTAGAAAAAAATTATTTTGAATTTGCAACCTGGTGGAGGTTAGTATAGATTGACTAATAGAACAAGTCCCACAGACTGCTACAAGCCGAAATATTTTTTAAGAACTAGATGCAGAAAAAAATTATATTGCATTTGCAACCTGGTGGAGGTTAGTATAGATGGACAAATAGAACAAGTCCCACACACTGCTACAAGCCGAAATATTTTTTCAGAGCTAGATGCAGAAAAAAATTATATTGAATTTGCAACCTGGTGGAGGTTAGTATACATGGACTAATAGAACAAGTCCCACACACTGCTACAAGCCAAAATATTTTTTCAGAGCTAGATGCAGAAATTTTTTATATTGAATTTGCAACCTGGTGGAGGTTAGTATAGATGGACTAATAGAACAAGTCCCACACACTGCTGCAAGTCGAAATATTTTTACAGAGCTAGATGCAGAAAAAGATTATATTGAATTTGCAACCTGGTGGAGGTTAGTATAGATGGACTAATAGAACAAGTCCCACACACTGCTACAAGCCGAAATATTTTTTCAGAGCTAGATGCAGGAAAAAATTATATTGAATTTGCAACCTGGTGGAGGTTAGTATAGATGGACTAATAGAACAAGTTCCACACACTGCTGCAAGCTGAAATATTTTTTCAGAGTTAGATGCAGAAAAAAATTATATTGAATTTGCAACCTGGTGGAGGTTAGTATAGATGGACTAATAGAACAAGTCCCACACACTGCTACAACCCGAAGTATTTTTTCAGAGCTAGATGAAGAAAAAAATTATATTGAATTTGCAACCTGGTGGAGGTTAGTAAAGATGGAATAATAGAACAAGTCCCACACACTTCTACAAGCCGAAATATTTTTTCAGAGCTAGATGCAGAAAAAAATTATATTGAATTTGCAACCAGGTGGAGGTTAGTATAGATGGACAAATAGAACAAGTCCCACACACTGCTACAAGCCAAAATATTTTTTCAGAGCTAGATGCAGAAAAAAATTATATTGAATTTGCAACCTGGTGGAGGTTAGTATAGATGGACTAATAGAACAAGTCGCACACACTGCTACAAGCTGAAATATTTTTTCAGAGCTAGATGCAAAAAAAAAATTATATTGAATTTGCAACCTGGTGGAAGTCAGTATAGATGGACTTATAGAACAAGTTCCACACACTACTACAAGAGAAAATATTTTTTCAGAGCTAGATGCAGAAAAAAATTAGATTGAATTTGCAACCTTGTGGAGGTTAGTATAGATGGACTAATAGAACAAGTCCCACACACTACTACAAGCCAAAATATTTTTTCAGAGCTAGATGCAGAAAAAAATTAGATTGAATTTGCAACCTTGTGGAGGTTAGTATAGATGGACTAATAGAACAAGTCCCACACACTGCTGCAAGCTGAAATATTTTTACAGATCTAGTTGCAGAAAAAGATTATATTGCATTTACAACCTGGTGGAGGTTAGTATAGATGGACTAATAGAACAAGTCCCACACACTGCTACAAGCCGAAATACTTTTTCAGAGCTAGATGTAGAAAAAAACTATATTGAATTTGCAACCTGGTGGAGGTTAGTATAGATGGACTAATAGAACAAGTCCCACACACTGCTACAATCCGAAATATTTTTTCAGAGCTAGATGCAGAAAAAAATTATATTGAATTTGCAACCAGGTGGAAGTCAGTATGGATGGACTAATAGAACAAGTCCCACACACTGCTACAAGTCGAAATATTTTTTCAGAGTTAGATGCAGAAAAAAATTATATTGAATTTGCAACCTGGTGGAGGTTAGTATAGATGGACTAATAGAACAAGTCCCACACACTGCTACAAGCCGAAATATTTTTTAAGAACTAGATGCAGAAAAAAATTATATTGCATTTACAACCTGGTGGAGGTTAGTATAGATGGACTAATAGAACAAGTCCCACACACTGCTACAAGCCGAAATATTTTTTCAGAGCTAGATACAGAAAAAAATTATATTGAATTTGCAACCTGGTGGAAGTCAGTATAGATGGACTTATAGAAAAAGTTCCACACACTACTACAAGCCAAAATATTTTTTCAGAGCTAGATGCAGAAAAAAATTATATTGAATTTGCCACCTGGTGGAGGTTAGTATAGATGGACTAATAGAACAAGTCCCACACACTGCTACAAGCCAAAATATTTTTTCAGAGCTAGATGCAGAAAAAAATTATATTGAATTTGCAACCTGGTGGAGGTTAGTATAGATGGACTAATAGAACAAGTCCCACACACTGCTACAAGCCGAAATATTTTTTCAGAGCTTGATGTAGAAAAAAATGATATTGAATTTGCAACCTGGTGGAGGTTAGTATAGATGGACTAATAGAACAAGTCCCACACACTGCTACTAGCTGAAATATTTTTTCAGAGCTAGATGCAGAAAAAAATTATATTGAATTTGCAACCTGGTGGAAGTCAGTATAGATGGACTAATAGAACAAGTCCCACACACTACTACAAGCCAAAATATTTTTTCAGAGCTAGATGCAGAAAAAAATTATATTGAATTTGCAACCTGGTGGAGGTTAGTATAGATGGACTAATAGAGCAAGTCCCACACACTGCTACAAGCCAAAATATTTTTTCAGAGCTAGATGCAGGAAAAAATTATATTGAATTTGCAACCTGGTGGAGGTTAGTATAGATGGACTAATAGAACAAGTCCCACACACTGCTACAAGCCGAAATACTTTTTCAGAGCTAGATGTAGAAAAAAATTATTTTGAACTTGCAACCTGGTGGAGGTTAGTATAGATGGAATAATAGAACAAGTCCCACACACTGCTACAAGCCGAAATATTTTTTCAGAGCTAGATGCAGAAAAAAATTATATTGAATTTGCAACCTGGTGGAGGTTAGTATAGATGGACTAATAGAACAAGTCCCACACACTGCTACAATCCGAAATATTTTTTCAGAGCTAGATGCAGAAAAAAATTATATTGAATTTGCAACCAGGTGGAAGTCAGTATAGATGGACTAATAGAACAAGTCCCACACACTGCTACAAGCCGAAATATTTTTTCAGAGTTAGATGCAGATAAAAATTATATTGAATTTGCAAGCTGGTGGAGGTTAGTATAGATTGACTAATAGAACAAGTCCCACAGACTGCTACAAGCCGAAATATTTTTTAAGAACTAGATGCAGAAAAAAATTATATTGCATTTGCAACCTGGTGGAGGTTAGTACAGATGGACAAATAGAACAAGTCCCACACACTGCTACAAGCCGAAATATTTTTTCAGAGCTAGATGCAGAAAAAAATTATATTGAATTTGCAACCTGGTGGAAGTCAGTATAGATGGACTTATAGAACAAGTTCCACACACTACTACAAGCCAAAATATTTTTTCAGAGCTAGATGCAGAAAAAAATTATATTGAATTTGCCACCTGGTGGAGGTTAGTATAGATGGACTAATAGAACAAGTCCCACACACTGCTACAAGCCAAAATATTTTTTCAGAGCTAGATGCAGGAAAAAATTATATTGAATTTGCAACCTGGTGGAGGTTAGTATAGATGGACTAATAGAACAATTCCCACACACTGCTACAAGCCGAAATATTTTTTCAGAGCTAGATGCAGAAAAAAATTATATTGAATTTGCAACCTGGTGGATGTTATTATATATGGACTAATAGAACAAGTCCCACACACTGCTACAAGCCGAAATATTTTTTCAGAGCTAGATGCAGAAATTTTTTTTATTGAATTTGCAACCTGGTTTAAGTCAGTATAGATGGACTAATAGAACAAGTCCCACACACTACTACAAGCCAAAATATTTTTTCAGAGCTAGATGCAGAAAAAAATTATATTGAATTTCAACCTTGTGGAGGTTAGTATAGATGGACTAATAGAACAAGTCCCATACACTACTACAAGCCAAAATATTTTTTCAGAGCTAGATGCAGAAAAAAATTATACTGAATTTGCCACCTGGTGGAGGTTAGTATAGATGGACTAATAGAACAAGTCCCACACACTACTACAAGCCAAAATATTTTTTCAGAGCTAGATGCAGAAAAAAATTATATTGAATTTGCAACCTTGTGGAGGTTAGTATAGATGGACTAATAGAACAAGTCCCACACACTACTACAAGCCAAAATATTTTTTCAGAGCTAGATGCAGAAAAAAATTATATTGAATTTGCCACCTGGTGGAGGTTAGTATAGATGGACTAATAGAACAAGTCCCACACACTGCTACAAGCCGAAATATTTTTTCAGAGCTAGATGCAGAAAAAAATTATATTGAATTTGCAACCTGGTGGAGGTTAGTATAGATGGACTAATAGAACAAGTCCCACACACTGCTACAAGCCGAAATATTTTTTCAGAGCTAGATGAAGAAAAAAATTATATTGGATTGCAACCTGGTGGAGGTTAGTATAGATGGACTAATAGAACAAGTACCACACACACCTATAAGACTAAATATTTTTTCAGAGCTAGATACAGAAAAAAATTATATTGAATTTGCAACCTGGTGGAGGTTAGTATAGATGGACTAATAAAACAAGTCCCACACACTGCTGCAAGCCGAAATATTTTACAGAGCTAGATGCAGAAAAAGATTATATTGAATTTGCAACCTGGTGGAGGTTAGTATAGATGGACTAATAGAACAAGTCCCACACACTGCTACAATCCGAAATATTTTTTCAGAGCTAGATGCAGGAAAAAATTATATTGAATTTGCAACCTGGTGGAGGTTAGTATAGATGGACTAATAGAACAAGTCCCACACACTGCTACAAGCCGAAATATTTTTTCAGAGCTAGATGCAGAAAAAAATTATATTGAATTTGCAACCTGGTGGAGGTTAGTATAGATGGACTAATAGAACAAGTCCCACACACTGCTACAAGCCGAAATATTTTTTCAGAGCTAGATGAAGAAAAAAATTATATTGGATTGCAACCTGGTGGAGGTTAGTATAGATGGACTAATAGAACAAGTACCCCACACACCTATAAGACTAAATATTTTTTCAGAGCTAGATACAGAAAAAAATTATATTGAATTTGCAACCTGGTGGAGGTTAGTATAGATGGACTAATAGAACAAGTTCCACACACTGCTACAAGCCGAAATATTTTTACAGAGCTAGATGCAGAAAAAAATTATATTGAATTTGCAACCTGGTGGTGGTTAGTATAGATGGACTAATAGATCAAGTCCCACACACTGCTACAAGCCGAAATATTTTTTCAGAGCTAGATGCAGAAAAAAATTATATTGAATTTGCAACCTGGTGGTGGTTTGTATAGATGGACTAATAGAACAAGTTCCACACACTGCTGCAAGCCGAAACATTTTTTCAGAGTTAGATGCAGAAAAAAAATATATTGAATTTGCAACCTGGTGTAGGTTAGTATAGATGGACTAATAGAACAAGTCCCACAAACTGCTACAAGCCGAAATATTTTTTCAGAGCTAGATGAAGAAAAAAATTATATTGAATTTGCAACCTGGTGGAGGTTAGTAAAGATGGACTAATAGAACAAGTCTCACACACTGTTCTATAGTAAAAATCGCGCTATCGGTAGTGGAAAAGAGATCAGGAGAAGAGTACTATTATTTTATAAAAAATGTTTTATTTGTTTGGATGCTAGCGATAAAAACTTAACAAAATACAGGATTAAAAAGACGAGTGTAGAAAACAATATTTTGTTTGGGATAAAAAAAACAAATGGTATACAAGGTGTAATATATAGTTAAATCCAGCGGTTAATTGGTGTGGAAAAAATGCCTGTGGTGGCTTTGTACCTGGAAAGAAGAGGAGTTTGGTTAGGACTATTGTTCTCTAGTATTGGATATGCTTAGCTGGCTGTGGAGCTGTTACTCACCAGGTATCAGGATTGGCAAAGTGCAGGTGTGCACTAGGACTGTGGTCCGTCAGGATTCTTTGGGTGAGGCGTGGTCCTAAACGCTTTGTTATGCTCCTGGAGATTTAATGATATGGGGTTAGTGCTGTTAGCACTGGGTAGGTAGATAGTGGGGTTAGCGACTTACCCTCGGAGGAGCTGGTCTATTTTTGGAGATTGCTTGTTAGCACTCCCTCAATTGGGGGGTGCAGCAGGAGGCTCTGGATTGTATCTGACTTTATTGCAGAGATGTGACAGGGGGGCTTTTGGTTGCCGGTAGGCGTATTAACGCTTGAGAATACTCAATGTCCTGTATATAGATATGGAGAAAGGATTAGGAACTGAGACATACAGGAATAGTCCACAGTATGTGGTAAACCTAGATGTTTACCTGTGCATAATTATCAGTAATCCAGGGGTGCAACAGGAGGCTCTGGATTGTATCTATCTCTGAGCAGAGATGTAGCAGGAGGCTTCTGATTGCCGGGTGATAGGGGGCGTTGTAGCACTCAAGGATATTTGATGTCCTGTATATAGATGGGGAGGGAGAGTTAGGGGCTGAGGTATGCAAACAATAAGCCACAGTGTAAGTAAGTCCAGGTGTTTATCTTGTTTAGGGTCCAAGTGTGAAATGGTCAGTCACCTTCTTATCTATAGCTGAAGGCCTAAATCAAGGGAAGGTGTTCAAGAGGTTCTGCAGGAGGTTTCAGCCTAGTGGTAGGTGTAGCAGGAGGCTCTGGCTGAGTAGTTTCCTGGCTAAGTAGCAGTGAGTCTTGTCCCTGGACGCTGTGGTGCAGCAGGGGACCGGCTACAAATGTGGCAGGAGGCCTGGTCTGGGTAAGTATATTCAAGTGGGTGAAAGGCTATGGTAGCAGGCTGTGTAGTAGATATCCGGGCAAGGTATATGGTTATGCGGAGTCCGGTATTCATACACGGTCCCTACTTGTTTGGAGTCAGGCAGGCCGCGTTCCTGGAATCCTGTCGGTAATAAAGAGGTGAGTGTATGTGGTTTTTGGTCCTAGTGGTGGCGTGTATCATAAGCGGTGGGGGCCGTGGCCCAGGGTACTTACGGTCCGTGGTCCTGCGGAGATGTCAAGAGGTAGTGGGGCCCGGAGCGAGAGCGGGGTCCCGGCCGGTGACCGCCGCTACTCGCGTGCTTCCGGGTAGGTGGAGCAAGAGAGGAGGGGCGGAGAAGGTGAGGGGGCGCGTTCTTTGGAAGCGCGCGAGAGGCAGAGAGACGCGCTGACACGTGGTGTGCAGCGTGTATTCGGGACGGATGCCTGTGGGTGCCTTCTCTTCTGGGTCAGTCAATTCCAACGCGTTTCGACAGCTGACGGCTGTCTTCATCAGGGATAGTCTGGCCCAGTAGGTGGAGTCCTTTATATACCTGTCTATAATGACGTCATGGCAACGGTCCGCTGTTTGTGGCGTTGTCATGGTAACTATCAGTCATTGAAAGCGAATAGCTCAATTTCACTGTTAAGACCCCATGGTCTCAAGGTGTTTAATTTAAAGATCCACTCGCTTTCTTTTCTTGACATATATTTAATAAAATCACCCTGTCTCCAATGTTTGTGAACTATTTGTATGCCTATCACTTTAATTCCTTTGATGGATCCTTTATGTTTATCCGCAAAATGCTTGGACAGGGGGTGGCCCATGTATTTATTTTTAATATTCCTCAGATGTTCATTAATTCTAGTGCCCATTGCTCTTTTAGTCCGACCTATATACATTTTTTCACAAGGGCACATTAGTCCATAGATAACCCCCGTAGTGGTACATGTGACGAAGTCTGTGATGGGATATGACTCTTTGCGGTGATTGACAGCGTGTGATTTGGCTGGTTTCAGGGTTTTGCATATTTTGCATTTTTGGCATGGAAAGAACCCTGTTATTTTTTGTTGAAAAGGTGTGACTGTTTTTTTTGTGATGATATTATTTTTTACAGTGGGGGCTATGAGTGATCCTAGGTTCCGTGCTTTCCTGAATATGAACCTAGGCCTATTGGGCATTTGATCGCCAATGATTTTGTCATCCTTTAGTATATGCCAGTGTTTTTCCACAATTTTTTTTAAAATATGCGTATTGGCGGAGTAAGGGGTAATGATGGGCATGATTATATTGGGATTGGGATTGGTTCGTGTTGATTTTGTGGTGTTTGTATCAGTTAAGAGGTTTTGTCTTGGTATTGCAGCCATTTTTTCTTTAGTATTTTTAAGAAACTGAGCATTGTATCCTTTTTCCAAGAATTTAACCGTGAGTGAATCTGCCTCATTATTGAAGTCTTCCTGTTTGGAGCAGTTTCTATGGAGGCGCAGGTATTGGCTGCGGGGGACATTAAGTAACCAGTTGGGAAGATGGCAACTATCTAGCGGAATATAGCCATTAGCATCAGTGGGTTTGTGGTATGTGCGAGTCTGGATGGAATTGTTTTCGATATAAATATTGAGATCTAAGAAGTTAATTGCAGTGGAGCTAGTGGTAGAAGTAAATTCTAAAAAGAATTCGTTCTTATTTAGTTCCTGTATAAATAGATCCAGGGAGGGTTTGTCGCCTGACCAAATGAATAATATGTCATCAATGAATCTCCGCCATAGGACCAGGTTCGCATGTAGTTTGCCTCCAGGGTGAATGGCTAGGGATTCCCACCTGCCAACATAGAGGTTGGCATAGCTGGGTGCGAATCTAGTGCCCATGGCGGTGCCCCACTGCTGGGAGTAGTAGTCCCCCTCGTAGAGAAAGTAATTATGTGTTAAGATGAAGAACATGCAGTCTGTAATGAATTTACTTTGTTCTGAAGACATTTTTTGTTCGAGAAAGTGGAGGGAGGCTTCACATCCTTTGGTGTGTTGGATATTTGTGTATAGTGACGTTATATCCATTGTTCCTAGGATATAGTGGCTATCCCATGGGGTGTTGTTGAGTATGCGGATAGCATGTTTGCTATCTTTTAAGTGGGATGGGAGTGTTGGAACCAGCTCCTGTAGATTGTGATCTACTAGTCTGGAGAGATTTGATGTCAGGCATTGAATACCGGAGATGATGGGTCTTCCTGGTGGGTTATTTATGGTTTTATGGATTTTTGGTAAGTGGTAAAAGGCGGCTAGTCTGGGGTGTTGGATATTAACATAATCAAATTCATTTTTATTGATGTAGCCATCTTGGAGTCCTTTTAAGGTTAGGTTCCGTAGTTCCTTTTGGTAGTTGTTGGTTGGATTAGAGGGGAGGATCTGATAGGTTCTAGAGTCGCCCAAGAGTCTAAGTGATTCCTTGTGATAGTATTCTTGGTCAAGAATAACTATGCCACCTCCTTTGTCAGCTGGTCGGATTATTATTAGTGTTGAGCCACCCCCGTAGTGTTCGAGTTCGGTTCGGTTCGTTGAACACCCGTGTGTTCGCCGAACTGTTCGTCGAACTGTTCGTCGAACACCTTCGAACACCGTTAAAACCAATGGCAGGCAAACAAAAACACATAGAAACACATAGAAAACACCTTCAAAGTTGTCCAAAAGCTGACAAACTGCTCAGAAGACACAACTAACACATGGAAAAGTGACAAGTACATATAGTCATGCGAAAATAAAAGAGGTGGAGGAGTAAAAGGAGGGGGAGACACAGATATAGGCATGTCATGCCCTTCTAAAATCCAAAAAGTGAGAAGCCGACACGGCCAGTCCGCTCCTGCTCGTGCCACCTCCGTGTCGCCGGGTTTGTGCCAGAGCCGCGGTGAACCCTGATGGCCAGCCCCCCTCTCCCAATACTGGTGCCTGTCCGCTGGTGGGTCGAGCGAGCCCCCCTGTGGTGGAGGCAGCTCTAAGCTTTTTAATTTAAATTGTCTCTCTAATTTGAATGAATACACTTTAAATCCATTTACAAGGATCTATTGGAGGGCAAGTCTCATGCCAGCAGCCGCGTAATTCCAGCTCCAGTAGCGTCCACTAAAGCTGCTGCAGTTAAAAAGCTTTTATAAGGATCGAGCTCGGCTGTCCACCGCAAGACATCCTACTGCCAGTCCCAGCCCCTATGCCTTGGGGTGCCTCCTGATGCTCTTCACTGAGTATCCCATGGTCCCGAAGCATTTCCTTTGAAAAAATTAAGTGTCTAAACTACAGGTGGTGTAGCTTGCTTAACAGCCGGGATAATCCGCTGACTAGCAGACACTGCTACTAGGCACAAAGTATTTCCTGGGCTAGATGCAGTTAAAAATTTGTAATTAGATACTCTCGTTGGATGCTGAGAAAGCATTCCATAGAGTCTCCTTTCACGCCATATATGATTCTCTTAAAAAGCTTGGGGTAGGGGTCTAGGGGACCCTTTTATAGCCAAAATCACGGCCCTGTATCGCAATACGTCACCTAGGCTGAAGATAAATGGAACTGTAGCACCCTGAGGGCTCGGTTGCTACAGACGTATTGCACCTCACCCAGAGGTGTGATATCTCACTCTCAGGTAAGGATGGAGTGTGGATCAGGACCCGACACCTGCATGCATTACACCACATTGCCGTGGGGCAGGGCGACCAATATGCCCCTGAGATGGGCACGACAGTCCCTGTCCCTGGCTGGAGTGGGGGGAGGGAACACTGAGGAAGGGGAACCCTGTAGTGCAGGAGCAGGGAGGAAGCAGTTCCTGGGTGCATTGAGAAGGGAGTATAAAAGGTGGGCACCATCTTAGTTCAGTGCAGAGAAGTCTGAGCAGAAGTGGCAGGGAGCAGGGGCTCTGCATGAGCTCTGCTCCGGAGGCGGGCCTAGTAACAGAGGCCCAGGCCTGGAAGAGGGAGAAGGAAGGAAGAGGAGCGGAGAAGGCTCCAGGAACGAGGAATGAAGGGATCCCAGGGGTGCGGACGGGCGAGTCGCCACCGCACGCCCGAATCCACCTGCGTGGAGGGGTCAGGCCAAAGGGGGAGACTGGTCCCCGAACTAGTGGAGGCAGGAAACGACCCTCAGCTAGAAACCGGAGGCTCTGACATTTTATGTGGCGCAGCCCCTCGCTACACCCGCTAGGAAGGCACCACATAGGGTCAGGGAAACTGGCACAAATTTACCAAGAGGAGGCCCGAGGCAGCCGGACAGAAGTGTTGGTAAGAAAGGCCAGACAAAGGACACACAAAGGGGGTCCTGTGAAGTGCTCCAAAGTTATCTGGGAGTTGTCTGAGCCCCTCACCTGGTGAGCACAGTACGACGTGGGCAGCCGTTACCTGCAGACGTGGTCTGGATAATAAGAACTGTGAGTAAAGGCCCTGGACTGCATCACTGACTCCGTGTCGTTACTGCTGCTGCCCTGCACCATCACCCGCATCCTCCGCATACACTGCCCTGAGGCTATACTCCTCCCGTGGGGAGTTATGCTACGCTCTGCTGCACCCACAACACCAGCCTCAGCGGTCTGCCCTGTAGCGGCGGTTCACTCTGACCGCAATCCACGGGTGGCGTAGTCGGACATTTAAACATCAAAACCACATAAATAGTTCCGCCACTGGTTTGACCGCCCTGAGCCACGGAACCGGGTCGCCGCCACGAAGACTACAACCACCAGCATCCACCAAAAAGGGTCCGGCTCCGGGTGTCCCAAGGCCCAGGGGGTGCGTCAGAACATTTTCATCACCTTTCACAATCACCAATGGGACAAGGCAGGGATGTCCTCTGTCCCCTCTCTTATACATCCTAGTGACGGAGCACCTGCTCTCATCAATTCGCCATAACCCCAATATTAGGTGGATTGAGGTGGGAGGCACCGAGTACAAGTGCTCTCTATTTGCTGATGATGTCCTAGTATATATCACTCAATCACATATATCCATCCATGCTGTTATGGCTGAAATAGATCACTTTGTTACATGGTAAAATTTTAAAATCAATGCAGCGAAGTCTGAGGCCCTCGATGTCTCCCTCCCCAAATCCATATAGGATTCCATCCAGTCCAACTTTCCCTTTGCCTGGCCCTCACAGGGTATCAAATACTTAGGAATTCCTATTCATAGAGACCTCTCCCATCTATGTTATCTTAATTTTGGGCCCTTTATTGAACAATTCCATACAGACCACGGTTGGCAAGTTAGAACTGTAAGATTCACTACGTGAACCGCTGGTGTTTTGTGGAAAAGCACATGTACACCGCATTCCAAATTATTATGCAAAAAGTGTTTAGGAGTGATAAGGGAAGAATTTGTTTGTTTGTCAGTTAAACTCATTGATGGTGATGTGTGTCAGGGCTCTTTATATCACTGTAAGCAATTGCAGACACCTGTGCTAATTAGTTTGGCAGGTGTGTCCAATGAAAGGCAAGACTACTTAAGAAGGCTCTCTCACATTATTAAGCAGCCTTCATTTTCTACCAAAATGGGAAAGAAAAAGGATGTGTCGGCTGCTGAGAAGCAACAAATTGTGGAGTGTTTAGGTCAAGGCATGACTACAATCAACATTGTGCGATGATCAGGATGAAGTGTCTTGGCAATCAAGAAGTATGTAGCTGATTCACAGTACACACGTGTGCGTGCTGATAAGGGCAAATTGAGGACTCTTTCCTACAGGCAATTACGTCAGGTTGAAAGAGCAGCGGAAAACAGTCTTGTCATAGCAGCAGACAAGTTTTTGAAGCTGCTTGCGCCTCCAACGTCCCCCGAACAACAAGATGCAGGGTCCTTCAGAGGTTTGCAGCTGTGCATACGCCATCCTGTCGACCTCCTCTATCCACTTCACACAAGCAGAAACGGCTCCAGTGGGCCAAACATTACATGAAGACTGATTTCAAAACTGTTTTGTTCACGGATGAGTGCCGTGCAGCGCTCGATGGTCCAGATGGATGGAGTGGAGGATGGCTGGTTGATGGACACCCCACGCAAACACGGCTACAGCGCCAACAAGGAGGAGGTGGAGTAATGTTTTGGGCTGGAATCATGGGGAGAGAGATTGTCGGCCCCTTTAGGATCCCTGAAGGCGCTAAAGATGAACTCCATAATGTATGTGGATTTTCTCAAACAGCACTTCCTGCCATGGTTCAAGAAGAAGAACCGTGTATTTCACAGCAAGATCATTTTTCTGCATGATAATGCACCATCTCATGCTGCACATAAAACATCTGCATCTCTGGCTGATATGGGCATAAAAGGGGACAAACTTATGGTGTGACCCCCATGCTCCCCTGACCTCTACCCCATTCAGAACCTTTGGAGCATCATTAAAAGGAGTGTCTATGATGGCGGGAGGCAGTTCACATCTAAGCAACAGCTCTGGGAGGGTATTCTGTCCTCATGCAAAACAATTGAAGCAGAAACCATCCAAAACCTGACAAATTCAATGGACGAGAGAGTTCAGAAGCTCCTTTCGAACAAGGGGTCCTATGTGAAAATGTAACATCACCTAGAATAAAGTTTTGAGTTGAAAACTGTTTGATTTCAGTTTCTAACAACCTGCTAATGCTTATAATTTCAAAAATGACCATTTTTTTGGTCTTTATTAAAATGAAAAGGTTGATCGAAAAGTTTGGGGGATCTAAGAGTGTGGCAACCCAGTAGTCATGATTACTTCGAATTCTGACAATATGAGGGTCATGCTGCAGGTAGTGCAGCAAGAAGGCACTTATGTGTCTTGCGCATCTCGGAGCCCCAAAATTATTTTCCGGGCTAGATGCAGCTAAAAATTATTTTTAATTTTAAATCTGGTGGAGCTTATTATAGATGGCCTAATAGGATCAGTGCTGCACACTGCTACAAAGCCCAAATTATTTTCCAGTCAAGATACAGATAAACATGATTAGTAATTTGAAAGCTTAAAACGTTTGGTAGGGTGATTTTAACCAATCATCAAGCTTTTACTCTCCCCAGGATGACACAGGGGTAGAAAAGTCGTTTCGGATCCATGATTTGTTCATCTTTATGAACGTGAGTCTGTCTACATTATCAGTGGAGAGCCGCGTGCGCTTATCTGTCAGCACACCACCAGCAGCGCTGAACACACGTTCAGACAGAACGCTGGCTGCGGGGCATGACAAGATCTCCAAGGCGTAAGTGGCTAGCTCCGGCCATTTATCCAGATTGGAAGCCCAAAAAGAGCAAGGGTCCAGTGACACAGTCGTGGCTTCAATGTTTACTTGGAGATACTCCTGTACCATCGTCTCTAGGCGTTGACTATGTGTCAGACTTCTTGTCTCCTGTGGCCTTGCAAAGGATGGGCTAAAAAAGTGGTGAAATGATTCCGCAAAATTGATGTTACCAGCAGATACTGTGGTTCTGTTACGGTTTGAGTGCTGAACACTTGACGGTCCCACGGTTGGCAAGTTGGAACTGTGAGATTCACTACGTGCACCACTGGTATTTTGTGGAAAAGCACACGTAAGATTCTGCAACAGTCTCTGCTGATACTCCTGCATGCGTGCATCCCTTTCTATGGCAGGAATAATTTCTGCAAATTTACTTTTGTACCGGGGATCTAACAGTGTGGCAACCCAGTAGTAAGGATTATTTCTAATTCTCACAATTCGAGGGTCATGTTGCAGGTAGTGCAGAAAGAAGGCACTCATGTGTGTTGCGCATCCAGGAGCACCAAGTCCCTGTTGTGTTGGTGGCGAGGTAACAATCATGCTTCCTTCCTCTGTCCTCTCCCCCCAACCTCGCACAACAGAAATGTGATCAAGGTCTCCCTCATCTGATGAGTCTTCCATCAGTTCGTCCTCCACTTCTTCCTGGGCTCCTGCACCTTCCTCAGTAGTTTGGCTGCTACCATGCGCCCTGGTAAAACCATCTCCCCCACCCTCACATGCCTGCCGCCTTGGTGCTGCCGACCTTCTGGACCTTGCAGATGTTAGCCCTTCCGCATACAACTCCTCCTCCTCTACTTCCTCCACCTCCTCTTGTGCCACCACCTGACTCCGAATTCTGTTTAACATGTGCTCCAGCATGTAAATCACCGGAATAGTCATGCTGATAATGGCATCGTCAGCACTAAACATCTTCGTCGCCATTTCAAAACTGTGCAGAAGGGTGCATAGGTCCCTGATCTGAGACCACTCCTCCAGCGTGATTTGCCCCACCTCTGAATCTCGTTGGCCCAGGCTATACGTTAGAACATATTGCACCAGGGCTTGTCGGTGCTGCCACAGTCGCTGCAACATGTGCAGAGTTGAATTCCACCGGGTAGGCACATCGCATTTTAGCCGATGAAGTGGCAGGCCCAACGACTTCTGTAGAGATGTAAGTCGCTGAGCTGCGGGATGCGAAAGGCGGAAGTGAGCACACAGCGACCGTGCCCTCTGCAGAAGGCCATCTAGTCTGGGATAGTGGGCTAAAAATTGCTGGACAACCAGGTTCAACACGTGAGCCATACAAGGCACGTGTGTGACATTGCCCCGGCGAAGGGCCGCACCCAGGTTTGCAGCATTGTCGCACACGGCCTTCCCTGGTTTCAGGTCCAATGGAGACAACCATTCATGAAATGGGTTCTCCAGAGCTGACCACAACTCCTCAGCTGTGTGACTCACATTTCCCAGACATTTCAATGTAAAAACCGCCTGATGACGTTGAGCCCTACTGCCAGCAAAGTAAGGAGGTGTGCAGGATCCCTTCTGCGCAGTTAGAAAGCTTGTGGCATGACCAGACAGGCTTTGGGTGCAGGTGGAAGACCGAGAGGAGGTTGAGGAGGCAGAAGCAGTGGATGAACTTTGACATAAAGAGGATTGACGCACAACTCGTGGGGACGGCAAGACTTGGACAGCAGCCCCTTGTCCTGCTGTCACCATAGTTACCCAGTGCCCAGTCAGCGACATGTAACGCCCCTGTCCATGCCTACTCGTCCAAGTGTCTGTGGTGAAATGCACCCTGTCACACACAGAGTTTCTCAAAGAAGCGGTGATGTTGTGTGCGACATGCTGGTGGAGCGCAGGCACACCTTTCTTTGAGAAGTAGTGCCGACTGGGCATCTGGTACTGGGGCACTGCGACGGACATAAGGTCTCGAAAATCCTCTGTGTCCACCAGGCGGAAAGGCAGCATTTCTGTAGCCAAGAGCTTGCAGATGGTGAAATTCAACCTCTTAGCTTTCTCATGGCTAGGAGGAAATGGTCTTTTACTTGTCCACATCTGAGGGACCGAGGGCTGGCTATTGTGCTTAGACGGGGTTGATAAGGGTGTCCCCGGCAAACTGCCGGTCTGTGAGGAAGATGCAGGCGGACATGTTAGGTTGCCTTCATCCAAAGGTGGTGCTATCGATGTCGGACAGCGCTCAACACCAGCTGGTGTTACCACCTCCAAAGAAAATGATGACCTGCCAATCACGCTGGCTGTTGCGGGTAAAGAGGTGGCAGGTCTGCACCCCAAAACAGGTGTGACTGCTGTCCCCCCAGTCACAGAGGATGAAGAGGCCACGGATGCACAAGATATGGCAGACGGTGGTTGGCCCAGCCGGCTAGGCCGCATTGTAGCACACTGAGCTTCCCACTGCAACTTATGCTTCATGTCCATGTGCCGGTTCATGCATGAAGTACTCAAACTATGTATTTTTTGGCCTCTACTTCGCTTTTGCTGACAAATGTTACAGATAACACGAGTTGGGTCATCTTTATCGATCTGAAAAAATGCCCAGGCTATGCAAGGCTTAGCACCCATGCGACCTGAAGAGCCACCACGACTTGTGGTGAGAGGCAGAGTTGTGTTTGAGGATGCAGTTGTTGACGTGCTTCCAGTACTACGTCTCTGTCCAGGAAGGCGCAACCTGACCTCGTCGTCACTAGCATCTTCCTCCACCTCCTCTGCTGACCTCATCTCTTGGCTGACTGTGGGTTGACAGTAAGTGGGATCTCCGACCTCATCATCATCACCCTGTGCGTTATCACACCCGTCGTCCTCAGAGCCAACCTGTTCCTGCCCTGACAAAAAACTAAAGTTGTCGCTCCAATCAGGTATTTGAGTCTTATCATCGTCTTCCTCATTGTCTCCACCAACAGGAGGTACAGTTTGGGAATGAGGGTCTACATTATGGTCAGAACCTTCTGCGTCTGGTCCTGGATCCGACTCATAAAGATTCTGGGCATCAGTGCAGATCATTTCCTCGTCTGGATTCACAGAAGCGCTGGAGTCGACCTCTGATTCCCAGGCTATAGTATGAGTAAACAGCTCTGCAGACTCAACCATCTGTTCTACCTCATACTCAGACGGGCAGCTGGAGATTTGGGAGCTGTGAGGAAGCAAGTGCGATTTGGGTGACACCTTTGAGGACTGGAGTATTTGTGATGTTGAAGTTGATGTGGAGGAGAGCCCACTTAAAGGAGCACTTGATATCCGTTGAAGCACCTGCTGTTTTTGTGCCTCATCTGGAATTTGTAGCGATTGGCATGGCCATAAGAAAGGGATCTTATCACATTGTCCGCTAAAAGAAGTAGACATTTTAGTTTGGCTGGAAGATGGTCTTTCTTCTGCAGATGTTACTGTTGCTTTAACTCCTACCCCACGGACACAACCTTTTTTCCCCTTCCCAACAAGCCTATTCCCCTTTCCACCAGCAGCAGGCCTTTTTCCACTCATTTTGGTGGTTAACTAATTCACAACTCTGGAGTTGTTTGCACAAAAAAACAATGGATGGTAACCGAGCAGAGCTGAGTGGCCAAACTGTGGTATTAGGCCAAAACTATTGGCTGGGTTAGATGCAGAAAAAAATTATTTTGAATTTGCAACCTGATGGAGGTCAGTATAGATGGACTAATAGAGAAAGTCCGACACACTACTAGAAGGCCAAATATTTTTTCAGAGGTAGATGCAGAAAAAAATATATTCAGTTTGCAACCTGATGGAGGTCAGTATAGATGGACTAATACAACAAGTCCCGCACACAGCTAGAAGCCCAAATATTTTTTCAGAGGTACTGTAGATGCAGATAAAAATTATTTTTAATTTGCAACCTGATGGAGGTCAGTATAGATGGACTAATAGAGAAAGTCCGACACACTACTAGAAGGCCAAATATTTTTTCAGAGGTAGATGCAGAAAAAAATATATTCAGTTTGCAACCTGATGGAGGTCAGTATAGATGGACTAATACAACAAGTCCCACACACAGCTAGAAGCCCAAATATTTTTTCAGAGGTACTGTAGATGCAGATAAAAATTAGTTTTAATTTGCAACCTGATGGAGGTCAGTATAGATGGACTAATAGAGAAAGTCCGACACACTACTAGAAGGCCAAATATTTTTTCAGAGCTAGATGCAGAAAAAAATTATATTCAGTTTGCAACCTGATGGAGGTCAGTATAGATGGATTAATAGAACAAGACCCACACACAGCTAGAAGCCCAATATTTTTTCAGAGGTAGATGCAGAAAAAAATATATTCAGTTTGCAACCTGATGGAGGTCAGTATAGATGGACTAATACAACAAGTCCCGCACACAGCTAGAAGCCCAAATATTTTTTCAGAGGTACTGTAGATGCAGATAAAAATTATTTTTAATTTGCAACCTGATGGAGGTCAGTATAGATGGACTAATAGAGAAAGTCCGACACACTACTAGAAGGCCAAATATTTTTTCAGAGGTAGATGCAGAAAAAAATATATTCAGTTTGCAACCTGATGGAGGTCAGTATAGATGGACTAATACAACAAGTCCCACACACAGCTAGAAGCCCAAATATTTTTTCAGAGGTACTGTAGATGCAGATAAAAATTAGTTTTAATTTGCAACCTGATGGAGGTCAGTATAGATGGACTAATAGAGAAAGTCCGACACACTACTAGAAGGCCAAATATTTTTTCAGAGCTAGATGCAGAAAAAAATTATATTCAGTTTGCAACCTGATGGAGGTCAGTATAGATGGATTAATAGAACAAGACCCACACACAGCTAGAAGCCCAATATTTTTTCAGAGGTAGATGCAGAAAAAAATATATTCAGTTTGCAACCTGATGGAGGTCTGTATAGATGGACTAATAGAACAGGTCCCACACACTGCTAGAAGCCCAAATATTTTTTCAGAGGTACTGTAGATGCAGATAAAAATTAGTTTTAATTTGCAACCTGATGGAGGTCAGTATAGATGGACTATTAGAGAAAGTCCGACACACTACTAGAAGGCCAAATATTTTTTCAGAGCTAGATGCAGAAAAAAATTATATTCAGTTTGCAACCTGATGGAGGTCAGTATAGATGGACTAATAGAGAACGTCCGACACACTACTAGAAGGCCAAATATTTTTTCAGAGGTAGATGCAGAAAAAAATATATTCAGTTTGCAACCTGATGGAGGTCAGTATAGATGGATTAATAGAACAAGACCCACACACAGCTAGAAGCCCAATATTTTTTCAGAGGTAGATGCAGAAAAAACTATATTCAGTTTGCAACCTGATGGAGGTCAGTATAGATGGACTAATAGAACAAGTCCCACACACTGCTAGAAGCCCAAATATTTTTTCAGAGGTACTGTAGATGCAGATAAAAATTAGTTTTAATTTGCAACCTGATGGAGGTCAGTATAGATGGACTAGTAGAGAAAGTCTGACACACTACTAGAAGGCCAAATATTTTTTCAGAGGTAGATGCAGAAAAAAATATATTCAGTTTGCAACCTGATGAAGGTCAGTATAGATGGACTAATAGAACAAGTCCCACACACTGCTAGAAGCCCAAATATTTTTTCAGAGGTACTGTAGATGCAGATAAAAATTAGTTTTAATTTGCAACCTGATGGAGGTCAGTATAGATGGACTAATAGAGAAAGTCCGACACACTACTAGAAGGCCAAATATTTTTTCAGAGGTAGATGCAGAAAAAAATATATTCAGTTTGCAACCTGATGGAGGTCAGTATAGATGGATTAATAGAACAAGACCCACACACAGCTAGAAGCCCAATATTTTTTCAGAGGCAGATGCAGAAAAAAATATATTCAGTTTGCAACCTGATGGAGGTCAGTATAGATCGACTAATAGAACAAGTCCCACACACTGCTAGAAGCCCAAATATTTTTTCAGGGGTACTGTAGATGCAGATAAAAATTAGTTTTAATTTGCAACCTGATGGAGGTCAGTATAGATGGACTAATAGAGAAAGTCCGACACACTACTAGAAGGCCAAATATTTTTTCAGAGGTAGATGCAGAAAAAAATATATTCAGTTTGCAACCTGATGGAGGTCAGTATAGATGGACTAATAGAACAAGTCCCACACACAGCTAGAAGCCCAAATATTTTTTCAGAGGTACTGTAGATGCAGATAAAAATTAGTTTTAATTTGCAACCTGATGGAGGTCAGTATAGATGGACTAATAGAGAAAGTCCGACACACTACTAGAAGGCCAAATATTTTTTCAGAGCTAGATGCAGAAAAAAATTATATTCAGTTTGCAACCTGATGGAGGTCAGTATAGATGGATTAATAGAACAAGTCCCACACACTGCTACAAGCCGAAATATTTTTTCAGAGCTAGATGAAGAAAAAAATTATATTGAATTAGCAACCTGGTGGAGGTTAGTATAGATGGACTAACAGAACAAGTCCCACACACTGCTACAAGCCAAAATATTTTTTCAGAGCTAGATGAAGAAAAAAATTATATTGAATTTGCAACCTGGTAGAGGTTAGTATAGATGGGCTAATAGAACAAGTCCCACACACTGCTGCAAGCCGAAATATTTTTACAGAGCTAGATGCAGAAAAAGCTTATATTGAATTTGCAACCTGGTGGAGGTTAGTATAGATGGACTAATAGAACAAGTCCCACACACTGCTACAAGCCGAAATATTTTTTCAGAGCTAGATGCAGTAAAAAATATATTCAGTTTGCAACCTGATGGAGGTCAGTATAGATGGATTAATAGAACAAGACCCACACACAGCTAGAAGCCCAATATTTTTTCAGAGGTAGATGCAGAAAAAACTATATTCAGTTTGCAACCTGATGGAGGTCAGTATAGATGGACTAATAGAACAAGTCCCACACACTGCTAGAAGCCCAAATATTTTTTCAGAGGTGCTGTAGATGCAGATAAAAATTAGTTTTAATTTGCAACCTGATGGAGGTCAGTATAGATGGACTAATAGAGAAAGTCCGACACACTACTAGAAGGCCAAATATTTTTTCAGAGGTAGATGCAGAAAAAAATATATTCAGTTTGCAACCTGATGGAGGTCAGTATAGATGGATTAATAGAATAAGACCCACAAACAGCTAGAAGCCCAATATTTTTTCAGAGGTAGATGCAGAAAAAAATATATTCAGTTTGCAACCTGATGGAGGTCAGTATAGATGGACTAATAGAACAAGTCCCACACACTGCTAGAAGCCCAAATATTTTTTCAGAGGTACTGTAGATGCAGATAAAAATTAGTTTTAATTTGCAACCTGATGGAGGTCAGTATAGATGGACTAATAGAGAAAGTCCGACACACTACTAGAAGGCCAAATATTTTTTCAGAGGTAGATGCAGAAAAAAATATATTCAGTTTGCAACCTGATGGAGGTCAGTATAGATGGATTAATAGAACAAGACCCACACACAGCTAGAAGCCCAATATTTTTTCAGAGGTAGATGCAGAAAAAAATATATTCAGTTTGCAACCTGATGGAGGTCAGTATAGATGGACTAATAGAACAAGTCCCACACACTGCTAGAAGCCCAAATATTTTTTCAGGGGTACTGTAGATGCAGATAAAAATTAGTTTTAATTTGCAACCTGATGGAGGTCAGTATAGATGGACTAATAGAGAAAGTCCGACACACTACTAGAAGGCCAAATATTTTTTCAGAGGTAGATGCAGAAAAAAATATATTCAGTTTGCAACCTGATGGAGGTCAGTATAGATGGACTAATAGAACAAGTCCCACACAAAGCTAGAAGCCCAAATATTTTTTTAGAGGTACTGTAGATGCAGATAAAAATTAGTTTTAATTTGCAACCTGATGGAGGTCAGTATAGATGGACTAATAGAGAAAGTCCGACACACTACTAGAAGGCCAAATATTTTTTCAGAGCTAGATGCAGAAAAAAATTATATTCAGTTTGCAACCTGATGGAGGTCAGTATAGATGGATTAATAGAACAAGTCCCACACACTGCTACAAGCCGAAATATTTTTTCAGAGCTAGATGAAGAAAAAAATTATATTGAATTAGCAACCTGGTGGAGGTTAGTATAGATGGACTAACAGAACAAGTCCCACACACTGCTACAAGCCGAAATATTTTTTCAGAGGTAGATGAAGAAAAAAATTATATTGAATTTGCAACCTGGTAGAGGTTAGTATAGATGGACTAATAGAACAAGTCCCACACACTGCTGCAAGCCGAAATATTTTTACAGAGCTAGATGCAGAAAAAGCTTATATTGAATTTGCAACCTGGTGGAGGTTAGTAAAGATGGACTAATAGAACAAGTCCCACACACTGCTACAAGCCGAAATATTTTTTCAGAGCTAGATGCAGGAAAAAATTATATTGAATTTGCAACCTGGTGGAGGTTAGTATAGATGGACTAATAGAACAAGTCCCACACACTGCTACAAGCCGAAATATTTTTTCAGAGCTAGATGCAAAAAAAAATTCTATTGAATTTGCAACCTGGTGGAGGTTAGTATAGATGGACTAATAGAACAAGTCCCACACACTCCTACAAGCCGAAATATTTTTTCAGAGCTAGATGAAGAAAAAATTATATTGAATTTGCAACCTGGTAGAGGTTAGTATAGATGGACTAATAGAACAAGTCCCACACACTGCTGCAAGCCGAAATATTTTTTCACAGCTAGATGAAGAAAAAAATTATATTGAATTTGCAACCTGGTGGAGGTTAGTATAGATGGACTAATAGAACAAGTCCCACACACTGCTACAAACCGAAATATTTTTTCAGAGCTAGTTGCAGGAAAAAATTATATTGAATTTGCAACCTCATGGAGGTTAGTATAGATGGACTAATAGAACAAGTCCCACACACTGCTACAAGCCGAAATATTTTTTCAGAGCTAGATGAAGAAAAAAATTATATTGAATTAGCAACCTGGTGGAGGTTAGTATAGATGGACTAATAGAACAAGTCCCACACACTGCTACAAGCCGAAATATTTTTTCAGAGCTAGATGTAGAAAAAAATTATATTGAATTTGCAACCTGGTGGAGGTTAGTATAGATGGACTAATAGAACAAGTCCCACACACTGCTACAAGCCGAAATATTTTTTCAGAGCTAGATGCAGAAAAAAATTCTATTGAATTTGCAACCTGGTGGAGGTTAGTATAGATGGACTAATAGAACAAGTCCCACACACTGCTACAAGCCGAAATATTTTTTCTGAGCTAGATGAATAAAAAAATTATATTGAATTTGCAACCTGGTAGAGGTTAGTATAGATGGACTAATAGAACAAGTCCCACACACTGCTACAAGCCGAAATATTTTTTCAGAGCTAGATGAAGAAAAAAATTATATTGAATTTGCAACCTGGTGGAGGTTAGTATAGATGGACTAATAGAACAAGTCCCACACACTGCTACAAGCCGAAATATTTTTTCAGAGCTAGATGCAGAAAAAAATTATATTGAATTTGCAACCTGGTGGAGGTTAGTATAGATGGACTAATAGAACAATTCCGACACACTGCTACAAGCCAAAATATTTTTTCAGAGCTAGATGAAGAAAAAAGTTATATTGAATTTGCAACCTGGTGGAGGTTAGTATAGATGGACAAATAGAACAAGTCCCACAAACTGCTACAAGCCGAAATATTTTTTCAGAGCTAGATGCAGAAAAAATTTATATTGAATTTGCAACCTGGTGGAGGTTAGTATAGATGGACTAATAGAACTAGTCCCACACACTGCTGCAAGCTGAAATATTTTTACAGAGCTAGATGTAGAAAAAGATTATATTGAATTTGCAACCTGGTGGAGGTTAGTATAGATGGACTAATAGAACAAGTCCCACACACTGCTACAAGCCGAAATATTTTTTCAGAGCTAGATGAAGAAAAAAATTATATTGAATTAGCAACCTGGTAGAGGTTAGTATAGATGGACTAATAGAACAAGTCCCACACAATGCTACAAGCCGAAATATTTTTTCAGAGCTAGATGTAGAAAAAAATTATATTGAATTTGCAACCTGGTAGAGGTTAGTATAGATGGACTAATAGAAAAAGTCCGACACACTGCTGTAAGCCGAAATATTTTTACAGAGCTAGATGCAGAAAAAGCTTATATTGAATTTGCAACCTGATGGAAGTTAGTATAGATGGACTAATAGAACAAGTCCCACACACTGCTACAAGCCGAAATATTTTTTCAGAGCCAGATGCAGGAAAAAATTATATTGAATTTGCAACCTGGTGGAGGTTAGTATAGATGGACTAATAGAACAAGTCCCACACACTGCTACAAGCCGAAATATTTTTTCAGAGCTAGATGTAGAAAAAAATTATATTGAAATTGCAATCTGGTGGAGGTTAGTATAGATGGACTAATAGAACAAGTCCCACACACTGCTACAAGCCGAAATATTTTTTCAGGGCTAGATGTAGAAAAAAATTATATTGAATTTGCAACCTGGTGGAGGTTAGTATAGATGGACTAATAGAACAAGTCCCACACACTGCTACAAGCCGAAATATTTTTTCAGAGCTAGATGCAGGAAAAAATTATATTGAATTTGCAACCTGGTGGAGGTTAGTATAGATGGACTAATAGAACAAGTCCCACACACTGCTACAAGCCGAAATATTTTTTCAGAGCTAGATGCAGAAAAAAATTCTATTGAATTTGCAACCTGGCGGAGGTTAGTATAGATGGACTAATAGAACAAGTCCCACACACTGCTACAAGCTGAAATATTTTTTCAGAGCTAGATGAAGAAAAAAATTATATTGAATTTGCAACCTGGTAGAGGTTAGTATAGATGGACTAATAGAACAAGTCCCACACACTGCTGCAAGCTGAAATATTTTTTCACAGCTAGATGAAGAAAAAAATTATATTGAATTTGCAACCTGGTGGAGGTTAGTATAGATGGACTAATAGAACAAGTCCCACACACTGCTACAAGCCAAAATATTTTTTCAGAGCTAGTTGCAGGAAAAAATTATATTGAATTTGCAACCTGGTGGAGGTTAGTATAGATGGACTAATAGAACAAGTCCCACACACTGCTACAAGCCGAAATATTTTTTCAGAGCTAGATGTAGAAAAAAATTATATTGAATTTGCAACCTGGTGGAGGTTAGTATAGATGGACTAATAGAACAAGTCCCACACACTGCTACAAGCCGAAATATTTTTTCAGAGCTAGATGTAGAAAAAAATTATATTGAATTTGCAACCTGGTGGAGGTTAGTATAGATGGACTAATAGAACAAGTCCCACAAACTGCTGCATGCCGAAATATTTTTTCAGAGCTAGATGCAGAAAAAAATTCTATTGAATTTGCAACCTGGTGGAGGTTAGTATAGATGGACTAATAGAACAAGTCCCACACACTGCTGCAAGCCGAAATATTTTTTCAGAGCTAGATTAAGAAAAAAATTATATTGAATTTTCAACCTGGTGGAGGTTAGTATAGATGGACTAATAGAACAAGTCCCACACACTGCTACAAGCTGAAATATTTTTTCAGAGCTAGATGCAGAAAAAAATTATATTGAATTTGCAACCTGGTGGAGGTTAGTACAGATGGACTAATAGAACAATTCCGACACACTGCTACAAGCCAAAATATTTTTTCAGAGCTAGAAGAAGAAAAAAGTTATATTGAATTTGCAATCTGGTGGAGGTTAGTATAGATGGACTAATAGAACAAGTCCCACACACTGCTACAAGCCGAAATATTTTTTCAGAGCTAGATGCAGAAAAAAATTATATTGAATTTGCAACCTGGTGGAGGTTAGTATAGATGGACTAATAGAACAAGTCCCACACACTGCTGCAAGCTGAAATATTTTTACAGAGCTAGATGCAGAAAAAGATTATATTGAATTTGCAACCTGGTGGAGGTTAGTATAGATGGACTAATAGAACAAGTCCCACACACTGCTACAAGCCGAAATATTTTTTCAGAGCTAGATGAAGAAAAAAATTATATTGAATTAGCAACCTGGTGGAGGTTAGTATAGATGGACTAATAGAACAAGTCCCACACACTGCTACAAGCCGAAATATTTTTTCTGAGCTACATGAAGAAAAAAATTATATTGAATTTGCAACCTAGTAGAGGTTAGTATAGATGGACTAATAGAACAAGTCCCACACACTGCTGCAAGCCGAAATATTTTTTCAGAGCTAGATGAAGAAAAAAATTATATTGAATTTGCAACCTGGTGGAGGTTAGTATAGATGGACTAATAGAACAAGTCCCACACACTGCTACAAGCCGAAATATTTTTTCAGAGCTAGACGCAGAAAAAAATTATATTGAATTTGCAACCTGGTGGAGGTTAGTATAGATGGACTAATAGAACAATTCCGACACACTGCTACAAGCCAAAATATTTTTTCAGAGCTAGATGAAGAAAAAAGTTATATTGAATTTGCAACCTGGTGGAGGTTAGTATAGATGGACTAATAGAACAAGTCCCACACACTGCTACAAGCCGAAATATTTTTTCAGAGCTAGATGCAGAAAAAATTTATATTGAATTTGCAACCTGGTGGAGGTTAGTATAGATGGACTAATAGAACTAGTCCCACACACTGCTGCAAGCTGAAATATTTTTACAGAGCTAGATGTAGAAAAAGATTATATTGAATTTGCAACCTGGTGGAGGTTAGTATAGATGGACTAATAGAACAAGTCCCACACACTGCTACAAGCCGAAATATTTTTTCAGAGCTAGATGAAGAAAAAAATTATATTGAATTAGCAACCTGGTGGAGGTTAGTATAGATGGACTAATAGAACAAGTCCGACACACTGCTGCAAGCCGAAATATTTTTACAGAGCTAGATGCAGAAAAAGCTTATATTGAATTTGCAACCTGATGGAAGTTAGTATAGATGGACTAATAGAACAAGTCCCACACACTGCTACAAGCCGAAATATTTTTTCAGAGCCAGATGCAGGAAAAAATTATATTGAATTTGCAACCTGGTGGAGGTTAGTATAGATGGACTAATAGAACAAGTCCCACACACTGCTACAAGCCGAAATATTTTTTCAGAGCTAGATGTAGAAAAAAATTATATTGAATTTGCAATCTGGTGGAGGTTAGTATAGATGGACTAATAGAACAAGTCCCACACACTGCTACAAGCCGAAATATTTTTTCAGAGCTAGATGTAGAAAAAAATTATATTGAATTTGCAACCTGGTGGAGGTTAGTATAGATGGACTAATAGAACAAGTCCCACACACTGCTACAAGCCGAAATATTTTTTCAGAGCTAGATGCAGGAAAAAATTATATTGAATTTGCAACCTGGTGGAGGTTAGTATAGATGGACTAATAGAACAAGTCCCGCACACTGCTACAAGCCGAAATATTTTTTCAGAGCTAGATGCAGAAAAAAATTCTACTGAATTTGCAACCTGGCGGAGGTTAGTATAGATGGACTAATAGAACAAGTCCCACACACTGCTACTAGCTGAAATATTTTTTCAGAGCTAGATGAAGAAAAAAATTATATTGAATTTGCAACCTGGTAGAGGTTAGTATAGATGGACTAATAGAACAAGTCCCACACACTGCTGCAAGCCGAAATATTTTTTCACAGCTAGATGAAGAAAAAAATTATATTGAATTTGCAACCTGGTGGAGGTTAGTATAGATGGACTAATAGAACAAGTCCCACACACTGCTACAAGCCAAAATATTTTTTCAGAGCTAGTTGCAGGAAAAAATTATATTGAATTTGCAACCTGGTGGAGGTTAGTATAGATGGACTAATAGAACAAGTCCCACACACTGCTACAAGCCGAAATATTTTTTCAGAGCTAGATGCAGAAAAAAATTCTATTGAATTTGCAACCTGGTGGAGGTTAGTATAGATGGACTAATAGAACAAGTCCCACACACTGCTACAAGCCGAAATATTTTTTCAGAGCTAGATGCAGAAAAAAATTATATTGAATTTGCAACCTGGTAGAGGTTAGTATAGATGGACTAATAGAACAAGTCCCACACACTGCTGCAAGCCGAAATATTTTTTCAGAGCTAGATGAAGAAAAAAATTATATTGAATTTGCAACCTGGTGGAGGTTAGTATAGATGGACTAATAGAACAAGTCCCACACACTGCTACAAGCTGAAATATTTTTTCAGAGCTAGATGCAGAAAAAAATTATATTGAAATTGCAACCTGGTGGAGGTTAGTACAGATGGACTAATAGAACAATTCCGACACACTGCTACAAGCCAAAATATTTTTTCAGAGCTAGAAGAAGAAAAAAGTTATATTGAATTTGCAATCTGGTGGAGGTTAGTATAGATGGACTAATAGAACAAGTCCCACACACTGCTACAAGCCGAAATATTTTTTCAGAGCTAGATGCAGAAAAAAATTATATTGAATTTGCAACCTGGTGGAGGTTAGTATAGATGGACTAATAGAACAAGTCCCACACACTGCTGCAAGCTGAAATATTTTTACAGAGCTAGATGCAGAAAAAGATTATATTGAATTTGCAACCTGGTGGAGGTTAGTATAGATGGAATAATAGAACAAGTCCCACACACTGCTACAAGCCGAAATATTTTTTCAGAGCTAGATGAAGAAAAAAATTATATTGAATTAGCAACCTGGTGGAGGTTAGTATAGATGGACTAATAGAACAAGTCCCACACACTGCTACAAGCCGAAATATTTTTTCAGAGCTAGATGTAGAAAAAAATTATATTGAATTTGCAACCTGGTGGAGGTTAGTATAGATGGACTAATAGAACAAGTCCCACACACTGCTACAAGCCGAAATATTTTTTCAGAGCTAGATGCAGAAAAAAATTCTATTGAATTTGCAACCTGGTGGAGGTTAGTATAGATGGACTAATAGAACAAGTCCCACACACTGCTAAAAGCCGAAATATTTTTTCAGAGCTAGATGAAGAAAAAAATTATATTGAATTTGCAACCTGGTAGAGGTTAGTATAGATGGACTAATAGAACAAGTCCCACACACTGCTGCAAGCCAAAATATTTTTTCAGAGCTAGATGAAGAAAAAAATTATATTGAATTTGCAACCTGGTGGAGGTTAGTATAGATGGACTAATAGAACAAGTCACACACACCTACAAGCCGAAATATTTTTTCAGAGCTAGATGTAGAAAAAAATTATATTGAATTTGCAATCTGGTGGAGGTTAGTATAGATGGACTAATAGAACAAGTCCCACACACTGCTACAAGCCGAAATATTTTTTCAGAGCTAGATGTAGAAAAAAATTATATTGAATTTGCAACCTGGTGGAGGTTAGTATAGATGGACTAATAGAACAAGTCCCACACACTGCTACAAGCCGAAATATTTTTTCAGAGCTAGATGCAGAAAAAAATTATATTGAATTTGCAACCTGGTGGAGGTTAGTATAGATGGACTAATAGAACAAGTCCGACACACTGCTGCAAGCTGAATTATTTTTACAGAGCTAGATGCAGAAAAAGCTTATATTGAATTTGCAACCTAATGGAAGTTAGTATAGATGGACTAATAGAACAAGTCCCACACACTGCTACAAGCCGAAATATTTTTTCAGAGCTAGATGCAGGAAAAAATTATATTGAATTTGCAACCTGGTGGAGGTTAGTATAGATGGACTAATAGAACAAGTCCCACACACTGCTACAAGCCGAAATATTTTTTCAGAGCTAGATGTAGAAAAAAATTATATTGAATTTGCAATCTGGTGGAGGTTAGTATAGATGGACTAATAGAACAAGTCCCACACACTGCTACAAGCCGAAATATTTTTTCAGAGCTAGATGTAGAAAAAAATTATATTGAATTTGCAACCTGGTGGAGGTTAGTATAGATGGACTAATAGAACAAGTCCCACACACTGCTACAAGCCGAAATATTTTTTCAGAGCTAGATGCAGGAAAAAATTATATTGAATTTGCAACCTGGTGGAGGTTAGTATAGATGGACTAATAGAACAAGTCCCACACACTGCTACAAGCCGAAATATTTTTTCATAGCTAGATGCAGAAAAAAATTATATTGAATTTGCAACCTGGTGGAGGTTAGTATACATGGACTAATAGAACAAGTCCCACACACTGCTACAAGCCAAAATATTTTTTCAGAGCTAGATGCAGAAATTTTTTTTATGGAATTTGCAACCAGGTGGAAGTCAGTATAGATGGACTAATAGAACAAGTCCCACACACTGCTACAAGCCAAAATATTTTTTCAGAGCTAGATGAAGAAAAAAATTATATTGAATTTGAAACCTGGTAGAGGTTAGTATATATGGACTAATAGAACAAGTCCCACACACTGCTGCAAGCCGAAATATTTTTACAGAGCTAGATGCAGAAAAAGATTATATTGAATTTGCAACCTGGTGGAGGTTAGTATAGATGGACTAATAGAAAAAGTCCCACACACTGCTACAAGCCGAAATATTTTTTCAGAGCTAGATGTAGGAAAAAATTATATTGAATTTGCAACCTGGTGGAGGTTAGTATAGATGGACTAATAGAACAAGTCCCACACACTGCTACAAGCCAAAATATTTTTTCAGAGCTAGATGTAGAAAAAAATTATATTGAATTTGCAACCTGGTGGAGGTTAGTATAGATGGACTAATAGAACAAGTCCCACACACTGCTACAAGCCGAAATATTTTTTCAGAGCTAGATGTAGAAAAAAATTATATTGAATTTGCAACCTGGTGGAGGTTAGTATAGATGGACTAATAGAACAAGTCCCACACACTGCTACAAGCCGAAATATTTTTTCAGAGCTAGATGCAGGAAAAAATTATATTGAATTTGCAACCTGGTGGAGGTTAGTATAGATGGACTAATAGAACAAGTCCCACACACTGCTACAAGCCAAAATATTTTTTCAGAGCTAGATGCAGAAAAAAATTATATTGAATTTGCAACCTGGTGGAGGTTAGTATACATGGACTAATAGAACAAGTCCCACACACTGCTACAAGCCAAAATATTTTTTCAGAGCTAGATGCAGAAATTTTTTTTATTGAATTTGCAACCAGGTGGAAGTCAGTATAGATGGACTAATAGAACAAGGCCCACACACTGCTACAAGCCGAAATATTTTTTGAGAGCTTGATGTAGAAAAAAATTATATTGAATTTGCAACCTGGTGGATGTTTGTATAGATGGACTAATAGAACAAGTCCCACACACTGCTACAAGCCGAAATATTTTTTCAGAGCTAGATGTAGAAAAAAATTATATTGAATTTGCAACCTGGTGGAGGTTAGTATAGATGGACTAATAGAACAAGTCCCACACTCTGCTAAAAGCCGAAATATTTTTTCAGAGCTGGATGCAGAAAAAAATTATATTGAATTTGCAACCTGGTGGATGTTATTATATATGGACTAATAGAACAAGTCCCACACACTGCTACAAGCCGAAATATTTTTTCAGAGCTAGATGCAGAAAAAAATTATATTGAATTTGCAACCTGGTGGAAGTCAGTATAGATGGACTAATAGAACAAGTCTCACACACTGCTACAAGCCGAAATATTTTTTCAGAGCTAGATGCAGGAAAAAATTATATTGAATTTGCAACCTGGTGGAGGTTAGTATAGATGGACTAATAGAACAAGTCCCACACACTGCTACAAGCCGAAATATTTTTTCAGAGCTAGATGCAGAAAAAAATTATATTGAATTTGCAACCTGGTGGAGGTTAGTATACATGGACTAATAGAACAAGTCCCACACACTGCTACAAGCCAAAATATTTTTTCAGAGCTAGATGCAGAAATTTTTTTTATGGAATTTGCAACCAGGTGGAAGTCAGTATAGATGGACTAATAGAACAAGTCCCACACACTGCTACAAGCCAAAATATTTTTTCAGAGCTAGATGAAGAAAAAAATTATATTGAATTTGAAACCTGGTAGAGGTTAGTATATATGGACTAATAGAACAAGTCCCACACACTGCTGCAAGCCGAAATATTTTTACAGAGCTAGATGCAGAAAAAGATTATATTGAATTTGCAACCTGGTGGAGGTTAGTATAGATGGACTAATAGAACAAGTCCCACACACTGCTACAAGCCGAAATATTTTTTCAGAGCTAGATGTAGGAAAAAATTATATTGAATTTGCAACCTGGTGTAGTTTAGTATAGATGGACTAATAGAACAAGTCCCACACACTGCTACAAGCCAAAATATTTTTTCAGAGCTAGATGTAGAAAAAAATTATATTGAATTTGCAACCTGGTGGAGGTTAGTATAGATGGACTAATAGAACAAGTCCCACACACTGCTACAAGCCGAAATATTTTTTCAGAGCTAGATGTAGAAAAAAATTATATTGAATTTGCAACCTGGTGGAGGTTAGTATAGATGGACTAATAGAACAAGTCCCACACACTGCTACAAGCCGAAATATTTTTTCAGAGCTAGATGCAGGAAAAAATTATATTGAATTTGCAACCTGGTGGAGGTTAGTATAGATGGACTAATAGAACAAGTCCCACACACTGCTACAAGCCGAAATATTTTTTCAGAGCTAGATGCAGAAATTTTTTTTATTGAATTTGCAACCAGGTGGAAGTCAGTATAGATGGACTAATAGAACAAGGCCCACACACTGCTACAAGCCGAAATATTTTTTCAGAGCTTGATGTAGAAAAAAATTATATTGAATTTGCAACCTGGTGGATGTTTGTATAGATGGACTAATAGAACAAGTCCCACACACTGCTACAAGCCGAAATATTTTTTCAGAGCTAGATGTAGAAAAAAATTATATTGAATTTGCAACCTGGTGGAGGTTAGTATAGATGGACTAATAGAACAAGTCCCACACTCTGCTAAAAGCCAAAATATTTTTTCAGAGCTGGATGCAGAAAAAAATTATATTGAATTTGCAACCTGGTGGATGTTGTTATATATGGACTAATAGAACAAGTCCCACACACTGCTACAAGCCGAAATATTTTTTCAGAGCTAGATGCAGAAAAAAATTATATTGAATTTGCAACCTGGTGGAAGTCAGTATAGATGGACTAATAGAACAAGTCTCACACATTGCTACAAGCCGAAATATTTTTTCAGAGCTAGATGAAGAAAAAAATTATATTGAATTTGCAACCTGGTGGAGGTTAGTATAGATGGACTAATAGAACAAGTCCCACACACTGCTGCAAGCCGAAATATTTTTTCAGAGCTAGATGCAGAAAAAAATTATATTGAATTTGCAACCTGATGGAGGTTAGTATAGATGGACTAATAGAATACGTCCCACACACTGCTGCAAGCTGAAATATTTTTACAGAGCTAGATGCAGAAAAAGATTATATTGAATTTGCAACCTGGTGGAGGTTAGTATAGATGGACTAATAGAACAAGTCCCACACACTGCTACAAGCCGAAATATTTTTTCAGAGCTAGATGCAGGAAAAAATTATATTGAATTTGCAACCTGGTGGAGGTTAGTATAGATGGACTAATAGAACACGTCCCACACACTGCTACAAGCCAAAATATTTTTTCAGAGCTTGATGTAGAAAAAAATTATATTGAATTTGCAACCTGGTGGAGGTTAGTATAGATGGACTAATAGAACAAGTCCCACACACTGCTACAAGCCAAAATATTTTTTCAGAGCTAGATGTAGAAAAAAATTATATTGAATTTGTAACCTGGTGAAGGTTAGTATAGATGGACTAATAGAACAAGTCCCACACACTGCTACAAGCCGAAATATGTTTTCAGAGCTAGATGCAGAAAAAAATTATATTGAATTTGCAACCTAGTGGATGTTATTATATATGGACTAATAGAACATGTCCCACACACTGCTACAAGCCGAAATATTTTTTCAGAGCTAGATGCAGAAAAAAATTATATTGAATTTGCAACCTGGTGGAAGTCAGTATAGATGGACTAATAGAACAAGTCCCACACACTTCTACAAGCCAAAATATTTTTTCAGAGCTAGATGCAGAAAAAAACTATATTGAATTTGAAACCTTGTGGAGGTTAGTATAGATGGACTAATAGAACAAGTCCCACACACTACTACAAGCCAAAATATTTTTTCAGAGCTAGATGCAGAAAAAAATTATATTGAATTTGCCACCAGGTGGAGGTTAGTATAGATGGACTAATAGAACAAGTCCCACACACTACTACAAGCCAAAATATTTTTTCAGAGCTAGATGCAGAAAAAAATTATATTGAATTTGCAACCTTGTGGAGGTTAGTATAGATGGACTAATAGAACAAGTCCCACACACTACTACAAGCCAAAATATTTTTTCAGAGCTAGATGCAGAAAAAAATTATATTGAATTTGACACCTGGTGGAGGTTAGTATAGATGGACTAATAGAACAAGTCCCACACACTGCTACAAGCCAAAATATTTTTTCAGAGCTAGATGCAGAAAAAAATTATATTGAATTTGCAACCTGGTGGAGGTTAGTATAGATGGACTAATAGAACAAGTCCCACACACTGCTACAAGCTGAAATATTTTTTCAGAGCTAGATGTAGAAAAAAATTATATTGAATTTGCAACCTGGTGGAGGTTAGTATAGATGGACTAATAGAACAAGTCCCACACACTGCTACAAGCCGAAATATTTTTTCAGAGCTAGATGCAGGAAAAAATTATATTGAATTTGCAACCTGGTGGAGGTTAGTATAGATGGACTAATAGAACAAGTCCCACACACTGCTACAAGCCGAAATATTTTTTCAGAGCTAGATGCAGAAATTTTTTTTATTGAATTTGCAACCAGGTGGAAGTCAGTATAGATGGACTAATAGAACAAGGCCCACACACTGCTACAAGCCGAAATATTTTTTCAGAGCTTGATGTAGAAAAAAATTATATTGAATTTGCAACCTGGTGGATGTTTGTATAGATGGACTAATAGAACAAGTCCCACACACTGCTACAAGCCGAAATATTTTTTCAGAGCTAGATGTAGAAAAAAATTATATTGAATTTGCAACCTGGTGGAGGTTAGTATAGATGGACTAATAGAACAAGTCCCACACTCTGCTAAAAGCCAAAATATTTTTTCAGAGCTGGATGCAGAAAAAAATTATATTGAATTTGCAACCTGGTGGATGTTGTTATATATGGACTAATAGAACAAGTCCCACACACTGCTACAAGCCGAAATATTTTTTCAGAGCTAGATGCAGAAAAAAATTATATTGAATTTGCAACCTGGTGGAAGTCAGTATAGATGGACTAATAGAACAAGTCTCACACATTGCTACAAGCCGAAATATTTTTTCAGAGCTAGATGAAGAAAAAAATTATATTGAATTTGCAACCTGGTGGAGGTTAGTATAGATGGACTAATAGAACAAGTCCCACACACTGCTGCAAGCCGAAATATTTTTTCAGAGCTAGATGCAGAAAAAAATTATATTGAATTTGCAACCTGGTGGAGGTTAGTATAGATGGACTAATAGAATACGTCCCACACACTGCTGCAAGCTGAAATATTTTTACAGAGCTAGATGCAGAAAAAGATTATATTGAATTTGCAACCTGGTGGAGGTTAGTATAGATGGACTAATAGAACAAGTCCCACACACTGCTACAAGCCGAAATATTTTTTCAGAGCTAGATGCAGGAAAAAATTATATTGAATTTGCAACCTGGTGGAGGTTAGTATAGATGGACTAATAGAACAAGTCCCACACACTGCTACAAGCCAAAATATTTTTTCAGAGCTTGATGTAGAAAAAAATTATATTGAATTTGCAACCTGGTGGAGGTTAGTATAGATGGACTAATAGAACAAGTCCCACACACTGCTACAAGCCAAAATATTTTTTCAGAGCTAGATGTAGAAAAAAATTATATTGAATTTGTAACCTGGTGAAGGTTAGTATAGATGGACTAATAGAACAAGTCCCACACACTGCTACAAGCCGAAATATTTTTTCAGAGCTAGATGCAGAAAAAAATTATATTGAATTTGCAACCTAGTGGATGTTATTATATATGGACTAATAGAACATGTCCCACACACTGCTACAAGCCGAAATATTTTTTCAGAGCTAGATGCAGATAAAAATTATATTGAATTTGCAACCTGGTGGAAGTCAGTAAAGATGGACTAATAGAACAAGTCCCACACACTTCTACAAGCCAAAATATTTTTTCAGAGCTAGATGCAGAAAAAAACTATATTGAATTTGCAACCTTGTGGAGGTTAGTATAGATGGACTAATAGAACAAGTCCCACACACTACTACAAGCCAAAATATTTTTTCAGAGCTAGATGCAGAAAAAAATTATATTGAATTTGCAACCTTGTGGAGGTTAGTATAGATGGACTAATAGAACAAGTCCCACACACTACTACAAACCAAAATATTTTTTCAGAGCTAGATGCAGAAAAAAATTATATTGAATTTGACACCTGGTGGAGGTTAGTATAGATGGACTAATAGAACAAGTCCCACACACTGCTACAAGCCAAAATATTTTTTCAGAGCTAGATGCAGAAAAAAATTATATTGAATTTGCAACCTGGTGGAGGTTAGTATAGATGGACTAATAGAACAAGTCCCACACACTGCTACAAGCCGAAATATTTTTTCAGAGCTAGATGCAGAAAAAAATTATATTGAATTTGCAACCTGGTGGAGGTTAGTATAGATGGACTAATAGAACAAGTCCCACACACTACTACAAGCCAAAATATTTTTTTAGAGCTAGATGCAGAAAAAAATTATATTGAATTTGCCACCAGGTGGAGGTTAGTATAGATGGACTAATAGAACAAGTCCCACACACTACTACAAGCCAAAATATTTTTTCAGAGCTAGATGCAGAAAAAAATTATATTGAATTTGCAACCTTGTGGAGGTTAGTATAGATGGACTAATAGAACAAGTCCCACACACTACTACAAGCCAAAATATTTTTTCAGAGCTAGATGCAGAAAAAAATTATATTGAATTTGACACCTGGTGGAGGTTAGTATAGATGGACTAATAGAACAAGTCCCACACACTGCTACAAGCCAAAATATTTTTTCAGAGCTAGATGCAGAAAAAAATTATATTGAATTTGCAACCTGGTGGAGGTTAGTATAGATGGACTAATAGAACAAGTCCCACACACTGCTACAAGCCGAAATATTTTTTCAGAGCTAGATGCAGAAAAAAATTATATTGAATTTGCAACCTGGTGGAGGTTAGTATAGATGGACTAATAGAACAAGTCCCACACACTGCTACAAGCCGAAATATTTTTTCAGAGCTAGATGCAGGAAAAAATTATATTGAATTTGCAACCTGGTGGAGGTTAGTATAGATGGACTAATAGAACAAGTCCCACACACTGCTACAAGCCGAAATATTTTTTCAGAGCTAGATGTAGAAAAAAATTATATTGAATTTGCAACCTGGTGGAGGTTAGTATAGATGGACTAATAGAACAAGTCCCACACACTGCTACAAGCCGAAATATTTTTTCAGAGCTAGATGCAGGAAAAAATTATATTGAATTTGCAACCTGGTGGAGGTTAGTATAGATGGACTAATAGAACAAGTCCCACACACTGCTACAAGCCGAAATATTTTTTCAGAGCTAGATGTAGAAAAAAATTATATTGAATTTGCAACCTGGTGGAGGTTAGTACAGATCGACTAATAGAAAAAGTCCCACACACTGCTACAAGCCGAAATATTTTTTCAGAGCTAGATGCAGATAAAAATTATATTGAATTTGCAACCTGGTGGAAGTCAGTAAAGATGGACTAATAGAACAAGTCCCACACACTTCTACAAGCCAAAATATTTTTTCAGAGCTAGATGCAGAAAAAAACTATATTGAATTTGCAACCTTGTGGAGGTTAGTATAGATGGACTAATAGAACAAGTCCCACACACTACTACAAGCCAAAATATTTTTTCAGAGCTAGATGCAGAAAAAAATTATATTGAATTTGCAACCTTGTGGAGGTTAGTATAGATGGACTAATAGAACAAGTCCCACACACTACTACAAACCAAAATATTTTTTCAGAGCTAGATGCAGAAAAAAATTATATTGAATTTGACACCTGGTGGAGGTTAGTATAGATGGACTAATAGAACAAGTCCCACACACTGCTACAAGCCAAAATATTTTTTCAGAGCTAGATGCAGAAAAAAATTATATTGAATTTGCAACCTGGTGGAGGTTAGTATAGATGGACTAATAGAACAAGTCCCACACACTGCTACAAGCCGAAATATTTTTTCAGAGCTAGATGCAGAAAAAAATTATATTGAATTTGCAACCTGGTGGAGGTTAGTATAGATGGACTAATAGAACAAGTCCCACACACTACTACAAGCCAAAATATTTTTTTAGAGCTAGATGCAGAAAAAAATTATATTGAATTTGCCACCAGGTGGAGGTTAGTATAGATGGACTAATAGAACAAGTCCCACACACTACTACAAGCCAAAATATTTTTTCAGAGCTAGATGCAGAAAAAAATTATATTGAATTTGCAACCTTGTGGAGGTTAGTATAGATGGACTAATAGAACAAGTCCCACACACTACTACAAGCCAAAATATTTTTTCAGAGCTAGATGCAGAAAAAAATTATATTGAATTTGACACCTGGTGGAGGTTAGTATAGATGGACTAATAGAACAAGTCCCACACACTGCTACAAGCCAAAATATTTTTTCAGAGCTAGATGCAGAAAAAAATTATATTGAATTTGCAACCTGGTGGAGGTTAGTATAGATGGACTAATAGAACAAGTCCCACACACTGCTACAAGCCGAAATATTTTTTCAGAGCTAGATGCAGAAAAAAATTATATTGAATTTGCAACCTGGTGGAGGTTAGTATAGATGGACTAATAGAACAAGTCCCACACACTGCTACAAGCCGAAATATTTTTTCAGAGCTAGATGCAGGAAAAAATTATATTGAATTTGCAACCTGGTGGAGGTTAGTATAGATGGACTAATAGAACAAGTCCCACACACTGCTACAAGCCGAAATATTTTTTCAGAGCTAGATGTAGAAAAAAATTATATTGAATTTGCAACCTGGTGGAGGTTAGTATAGATGGACTAATAGAACAAGTCCCACACACTGCTACAAGCCGAAATATTTTTTCAGAGCTAGATGCAGGAAAAAATTATATTGAATTTGCAACCTGGTGGAGGTTAGTATAGATGGACTAATAGAACAAGTCCCACACACTGCTACAAGCCGAAATATTTTTTCAGAGCTAGATGTAGAAAAAAATTATATTGAATTTGCAACCTGGTGGAGGTTAGTACAGATCGACTAATAGAAAAAGTCCCACACACTGCTACAAGCCGAAATATTTTTTCAGAGCTAGATGCAGAAAAAAATTATATTGAATTTGCAACCTGGTGGAGGTTAGTATACATGGACTAATAGAACAAGTCCCACACACTGCTACAAGCCAAAATATTTTTTCAGAGCTAGATGCAGAAATTTTTTTTATTGAATTTGCAACCAGGTGGAAGTCAGTATAGATGGACTAATAGAACAAGTCCCACACACTACTACAAGCCAAAATATTTTTTCAGAGCTAGATGCAGAAAAAAATTATATTAAATTTGCCACCTTGTGGAGGTTAGTATAGATGGACTAATAGAACAAGTCCCACAGTCTACTACAAGCCAAAATATTTTTTCAGAGCTAGATGCAGAAATAAATTATATTGAATTTGCCACCTTGTGGAGGTTAGTGTAGATGGACTAATAGAACAAGTCCCACACACTGCTACAAGCCAAAATATTTTTTCAGAGCTAGATGCAGAAAAAAATTATATTGAATTTGCAACCTGGTGGAGGTTAGTATAGATGGACTAATAGAACAAGTCCCACACACTGCTACAAGCCGAAATATTTTTTCAGAGCTAGATGCAGAAAAAAATTCTATTGAATTTGCAACCTGGTGGAGGTTAGTATAGATGGACTAATAGAACAAGTCCCACACACTGCTACAAGCCGAAATATTTTTTCAGAGCTAGATGCAGAAAAAAATTATATTGAATTTGCAACCTGGTGGAGGTTAGTATAGATGGACTAATAGAATACGTCCCACACACTGCTGCAAGCTGAAATATTTTTACAGAGCTAGATGCAGAAAAAGATTATATTGAATTTGCAACCTGGTGGAGGTTAGTATAGATGGACTAATAGAACAAGTCCCACACACTGCTACAAGCCAAAATATTTTTTCAGAGCTAGATGCAGGAAAAAATTATATTGAATTTGCAACCTGGTGGAGGTTAGTATAGATGGACTAATAGAACAAGTCCGACACACTGCTACAAGCCAAAATATTTTTTCAGAGCTTGATGTAGAAAAAAATTATATTGAATTTGCAACCTGGTGGAGGTTAGTATAGATGGACTAATAGAACAAGTCCCACACACTGCTACAAGCCAAAATATTTTTTCAGAGCTAGATGTAGAAAAAAATTATATTGAATTTGTAACCTGGTGAAGGTTAGTATAGATGGACTAATAGAACAAGTCCCACACACTGCTACAAGCCGAAATATTTTTTCAGAGCTAGATGCAGAAAAAAATTATATTGAATTTGCAACCTAGTGGATGTTATTATATATGGACTAATAGAACATGTCCCACACACTGCTACAAGCCGAAATATTTTTTCAGAGCTAGATGCAGAAAAAAATTATATTGAATTTGCAACCTGGTGGAAGTCAGTATAGATGGACTAATAGAACAAGTCCCACACACTTCTACAAGCCAAAATATTTTTTCAGAGCTAGATGCAGAAAAAAACTATATTGAATTTGCAACCTTGTGGAGGTTAGTATAGATGGACTAATAGAACAAGTCCCACACACTACTACAAGCCAAAATATTTTTTCAGAGCTAGATGCAGAAAAAAATTATATTGAATTTGCCACCAGGTGGAGGTTAGTATAGATGGACTAATAGAACAAGTCCCACACACTACTACAAGCCAAAATATTTTTTCAGAGCTAGATGCAGAAAAAAATTATATTGAATTTGCAACCTTGTGGAGGTTAGTATAGATGGACTAATAGAACAAGTCCCACACACTACTACAAGCCAAAATATTTTTTCAGAGCTAGATGCAGAAAAAAATTATATTGAATTTGACACCTGGTGGAGGTTAGTATAGATGGACTAATAGAACAAGTCCCACACACTGCTACAAGCCAAAATATTTTTTCAGAGCTAGATGCAGAAAAAAATTATATTGAATTTGCAACCTGGTGGAGGTTAGTATAGATGGACTAATAGAACAAGTCCCACACACTGCTACAAGCCGAAATATTTTTTCAGAGCTAGATGCAGAAAAAAATTATATTGAATTTGCAACCTGGAGGAGGTTAGTATAGATGGACTAATAGAACAAGTCCCACACACTACTACAAGCCAAAATATTTTTTTAGAACTAGATGCAGAAAAAAATTATATTGAATTTGCCACCAGGTGGAGGTTAGTATAGATGGACTAATAGAACAAGTCCCACACACTACTACAAGCCAAAATATTTTTTCAGAGCTAGATGCAGAAAAAAATTATATTGAATTTGCAACCTTGTGGAGGTTAGTATAGATGGACTAATAGAACAAGTCCCACACACTACTACAAGCCAAAATATTTTTTCAGAGCTAGATGCAGAAAAAAATTATATTGAATTTGACACCTGGTGGAGGTTAGCATAGATGGACTAATAGAACAAGTCCCACACACTGCTACAAGCCAAAATATTTTTTCAGAGCTAGATGCAGAAAAAAATTATATTGAATTTGCAACCTGGTGGAGGTTAGTATAGATGGACTAATAGAACAAGTCCCACACACTGCTACAAGCCGAAATATTTTTTCAGAGCTAGATGCAGAAAAAAATTATATTGAATTTGCAACCTGGTGGAGGTTAGTATAGATGGACTAATAGAACAAGTCCCACACACTGCTACAAGCCGAAATATTTTTTCAGAGCTAGATGCAGGAAAAAATTATATTGAATTTGCAACCTGGTGGAGGTTAGTATAGATGGACTAATAGAACAAGTCCCACACACTGCTACAAGCCGAAATATTTTTTCAGAGCTAGATGTAGAAAAAAATTATATTGAATTTGCAACCTGGTGGAGGTTAGTATAGATGGACTAATAGAACAAGTCCCACACACTGCTACAAGCCGAAATATTTTTTCAGAGCTAGATGCAGGAAAAAATTATATTGAATTTGCAACCTGGTGGAGGTTAGTATAGATGGACTAATAGAACAAGTCCCACACACTGCTACAAGCCGAAATATTTTTTCAGAGCTAGATGTAGAAAAAAATTATATTGAATTTGCAACCTGGTGGAGGTTAGTACAGATCGACTAATAGAAAAAGTCCCACACACTGCTACAAGCCGAAATATTTTTTCAGAGCTAGATGCAGAAAAAAATTATATTGAATTTGCAACCTGGTGGTGGTTAGTATACATGGACTAATAGAACAAGTCCCACACACTGCTACAAGCCAAAATATTTTTTCAGAGCTAGATGCAGAAATTTTTTTTATTGAATTTGCAACCAGGTGGAAGTCAGTATAGATGGACTAATAGAACAAGTCCCACACACTACTACAAGCCAAAATATTTTTTCAGAGCTAGATGCAGAAAAAAATTATATTAAATTTGCCACCTTGTGGAGGTTAGTATAGATGGACTAATAGAACAAGTCCCACAGTCTACTACAAGCCAAAATATTTTTTCAGAGCTAGATGCAGAAATAAATTATATTGAATTTGCCACCTTGTGGAGGTTAGTGTAGATGGACTAATAGAACAAGTCCCACACACTGCTACAAGCCAAAATATTTTTTCAGAGCTAGATGCAGAAAAAAATTATATTGAATTTGCAACCTGGTGGAGGTTAGTATAGATGGACTAATAGAACAAGTCCCACACACTGCTACAAGCCGAAATATTTTTTCAGAGCTAGATGCAGAAAAAAATTCTATTGAATTTGCAACCTGGTGGAGGTTAGTATAGATGGACTAATAGAACAAGTCCCACACGCTGCTACAAGCCGAAATATTTTTTCAGAGCTAGATGTAGAAAAAAATTATATTGAATTTGCAACCTGGTGGAGGTTAGTACAGATCGACTAATAGAACAAGTCCCACACACTGCTACAAGCCGAAATATTTTTTCAGAGCTAGATGCAGAAAAAAATTATATTGAATTTGGAACCTGGTGGAGGTTAGTATACATGGACTAATAGAACAAGTCCCACACACTGCTACAAGCCAAAATATTTTTTCAGAGCTAGATGCAGAAATTTTTTTTATTGAATTTGCAACCAGGTGGAAGTCAGTATAGATGGACTAATAGAACAAGTCCCACACACTACTACAAGCCAAAATATTTTTTCAGAGCTAGATGCAGAAAAAAATTATTTTAAATTTGCCACCTTGTGGAGATTAGTATAGATGGACTAATAGAACAAGTCCCACAGTCTACTACAAGCCAAAATATTTTTTCAGAGCTAGATGCAGAAATAAATTATATTGAATTTACCACCTTGTGGAGTTTAGTGTAGATGGACTAATAGAACAAGTCCCACACACTGCTACAAGCCAAAAGATTTTTTCAGAGCTAGATGCAGAAAAAAATTATATTGAATTTGCAACCTGGTGGAGGTTAGTATAGATGGACTATTAGAACAAGTCCCACACACTGCTACAAGCCGAAATATTTTTTCAGAGCTAGATGCAGAAAAAAATTCTATTGAATTTGCAACCTGGTGGAGGTTAGTATAGATGGACTAATAGAACAAGTCCCACACGCTGCTACAAGCCGAAATATTTTTTCAGAGCTAGATGAAGAAAAAAATTATATTGAATTAGCAACCTGGTGGAGGTTAGTATAGATGGCCTAATAGAACAAGTCCCACACACTGCTACAAGCCGAAATATTTTTTCAGAGCTACATGAAGAAAAAAATTATATTGAATTTGCAACCTGGTAGAGGTTAGTATAGATGGACTAATAGAACAAGTCCCACACACTGCTGCAAGCCGAAATATTTTTACAGAGCTAGATGCAGAAAATTATTATATTGAATTTGCAACCTGGTGGAGGTTAGTATAGATGGACTAATAGAACAAGTCCCACACACTGCTACAAGCCAAAATATTTTTTCAGAGCTAGATGCAGGAAAAAATTATATTGAATTTGCAACCTGGTGGAGGTTAGTATAGATGGACTAACAGAACAATTCCCACACACTGCTACAAGCCGAAATATTTTTTCAGAGCTAGATGTAGAAAAAAATTATATTGAATTTGCAACCTGGTGGAGGTTAGTATAGATGGACTAATAGAACAAGTCCCACACACTGCTACAAGCTGAAATATTTTTTCAGAGCTAGATGTAGAAAAAAATTATATTGAATTTGCAACCTGGTGGAGGTTAGTATAGATGGACTAATAGAACAAGTCCCACACACTGCTACAAGCCGAAATATTTTTTCAGAGCTAGATGCAGAAAAAAATTCTATTGAATTTGCAAACTGGTGGAGGTTAGTATAGATGGACTAATAGAACAAGTCCCACACACTGCTACAAGCCCAAATATTTTTTCAGAGCTAGATGCAGAAAAAAATTCTATTGAATTTGCAACCTGGTGGAGGTTAGTATAGATGGACTAATAGAGCAAGTCCCACACACTGCTACAAGCCGAAATATTTTTTCAGAGCTAGATGAAGAAAAAAATTCTATTGAATTTGCAACCTGGTAGAGGTTAGTATAGATGGACTAATAGAACAAGTCCCACACACTGCTGCAAGCCGAAATATTTTTTCAGAGCTAGATGCAGAAAAAGATTATATTGAATTTGCAACCTGGTGGAGGTTAGTATAGATGGACTAATAGAACAAGTCCCACACACTGCTACAAGCCGAAATATTTTTTCAGAGCTAGATGCAGAAAAAAATTATATTGAATTTGCAACCTGGTGGAGGTTAGTATAGATGGACTAATAGAACAAGTCCCACACACTGCTGCAAGCCGAAATATTTTTTCAGAGCTAGATGAAGAAAAAAATTATATTGAATTTGCAACCTGGTGGAGGTTAATATAGATGGACTAATAGAACAAGTCCCACACACTGCTACAAGCCGAAATATTTTTTCAGAGCTAGATGCAGAAAAAAATTATATTGAATTTGCAACCTGGTGGAGGTTAGTATAGATGGACTAATAGAACAAGTCCCACACACTGCTACAAGCCGAAATATTTTTTCAGAGCTAGATGCAGAAAAAAATTATATTGAATTTGCAACCTGGTGGCAGTCAGTATAGATGGACTAATAGAACAAGGCCCACACACTGCTACAAGCCGAAATATTTTTTCAGAGCTAGATGAAGAAAAAAATTATATTAAATTTGCAACCTGGTGGAGGTTAGTATAGATGGACAAATAGAATAAGTCCCACACACTGCTGCAAGCCGAAATATTTTTTCAGAGCTAGATGCAGAAAAAAATTATATTGAATTTGCAACCTGGTGGAGGTTAGTATAGATGGACTAATAGAACAAGTCCCACACACTGCTACAAGCCGAAATATTTTTTCAGAGCTAGATGAAGAAAAAAATTATATTGAATTTGCAACCTGGTGGAGGTTAGTATAGATGGACTAATAGAACAAGTCCCACACAATGCTACAAGCCGAAATATTTTTTCAGAGCTAGATGCAGGAAAAAATTATATTGAATTTGCAACCTGGTGGAGGTTAGTATAGATGGACTAATAGAACAAGTCCCACACACTGCTACAAGCCGAAATATTTTTTCAGAGCTAGATGCAGAAAAAAATTATATTGAATTTGCAACCTGGTGGAGGTTAGTATAGATGGACTAATAGAACAAGTCCCACACACAGCTACAAGCCGAAATATTTTTTCAGAGCTAGATGAAGAAAAAAATTATATTGAATTTGCAACCTGGTGGAGGTTAGTATAGATGGACTAATAGAACAAGTCCCACACACTGCTACAAGCCGAAATATTTTTTCAGAGCTATGTGCAGAAAAAAATTATATTGAATTTGCAACCTGGTGGAGGTTAGTATAGATGGACTAATAGAACAAGTCCCACACACTGCTACAAGCCGAAATATTTTTTCAGAGCTAGATGCAGAAAAAAATTATATTGAATTTGCAACCTGGTGGCAGTCAGTATAGATGGACTAATAGAACAAGGCCCACACACTGCTACAAGCCGAAATATTTTTTCAGAGCTAGATGAAGAAAAAAATTATATTAAATTTGCAACCTGGTGGAGGTTAGTATAGATGGACAAATAGAATTAGTCCCACACACTGCTGCAAGCCGAAATATTTTTTCAGAGCTAGATGCAGAAAAAAATTATATTGAATTTGCAACCTGGTGGAGGTTAGTATAGATGGACTAATAGAACAAGTCCCACACACTGCTACAAGCCGAAATATTTTTTCAGAGCTAGATGAAGAAAAAAATTATATTGAATTTGCAACCTGGTGGAGGTTAGTATAGATGGACTAATAGAACAAGTCCCACACACTGCTACAAGCCGAAATATTTTTTCAGAGCTAGATGCAGGAAAAAATTATATTGAATTTGCAACCTGGTGGAGGTTAGTATAGATGGACTAATAGAACAAGTCCCACACACTGCTATAAGCCGAAATATTTTTTCAGAGCTAGATGCAGGAAAAAATTATATTGAATTTGCAACCTGGTGGAGGTTAGTATAGATGGACTAATAGAACAAGTCCCACACACTGCTACAAGCCGATATATTTTTTCAGAGGTTGATGTAGAAAAAAATTATATTGAATTTGCAACCTTGGGTAGGTTAGTATAGATGGACTAATAGAACAAGTCCCACACACTGCTACAAGCCGAAATATTTTTTCAGAGCTAGATGTAGAAAAAAATTATATTGAATTTGCAACCTGGTGGAGGTTAGTATAGATGGACTAATAGAACAAGTCCCACACACTGCTACAAGCCAAAATATTTTTTCAGAGCTATATGCAGGAAAAAATTATATTGAATTTGCAACCTGGTGGAGGTTAGTATAGATGGACTAATGGAACAAGTCCCACACACTGCTACAAGCCGAAATATTTTTTCAGAGCTAGATGCAGAAAAAAATTATATTGAATTTGCAACATGGTGGATGTTATCATATATGGACTAGTAGAACAAGTCCCACACACTGCTACAAGCCGAAATATTTTTTCAGAGCTAGATGCAGAAAAAAATTATATTGAATTTGCAACCTGATGGAAGTCAGTATAGATGGACCAATAGAACAAGTCCCACATACTACTACAAGCCAAAATATTTTTTCAGAGCTAGATGCAGAAAAAAATTATATTGAATTTGCAACCTGGTGGAGGTTAGTATAGATGGACTAATAGAAAAAGTCCCACACACTGCTACAAGCCGAAATATTTTTTCAGAGCTAGATGAAGAAAAAAATTATATTGAATTTGCAACCTGGTGGAGGTTAGTATAGATGGACTAATAGAACAAGTCCCACACACTGCTACAAGCCGAAATATTTTTTCAGAGCTAGATGCAGAAAAAAATTATATTGAATTTGCAACCTGGTGGAAGTCAGTATAGATGGACTAATAGAACAAGTCCCACACACTACTACAAGCCAAAATATTTTTTCAGAGCTAGATGCAGAAAAAAATTATATTGAATTTGCAACCTTGTGGAGGTTAGTATAGATGGACTAATAGAACAAGTCCCACACACTACTACAAGCCAAAATATTTTTTCAGAGCTAGATGCAGAAAAAAATTATATTGAATTTGCAACCTGGTGGAGATTAGTATAGATGGACTAATAGAACAAGTCCCACACACTGCTACAAGCCAAAATATTTTTTCAGAGCTAGATGCAGAAAAAAATTATATTGAATTTGCAACCTTGTGGAGGTTAGTATAGATGGACTAATAGAACAAGTCCCACACACTACTACAAGCCAAAATATTTTTTCAGAGCTAGATGCAGAAAAAAATTATATTGAATTTGCCACCTGGTGGAGGTTAGTATAGATGGACTAATAGAACAAGTCCCACTCACTGCTACAAGCCAAAATATTTTTTCAGAGCTAGATGCAGAAAAAAATTATATTGAATTTGCAACCTGGTGGAGGTTAGTATAGATGGACTAATAGAACAAATCCCACACACTGCTACAAGCCGAAATATTTTTTCAGAGCTAGATGCAGAAAAAAATTATATTGAATTTGCAACCTGGTGGAGGTTAGTATAAATGGACTAATAGAACAATTCCCACACACTGCTACAAGCCGAAATATTTTTTCAGAGCTAGATGAAGAAAAAAATTATATTGAATTTGCAACCTGGTGAAGGTTAGTATAGATGGACTAATAGAACAAGTACCACACACACCTACAAGCCGAAATATTTTTTCAGAGCTAGATGCAGAAAAAAATTATATTGAATTTGCAACCTGGTGGAGGTTAGTATAGATGGACTAATAAAACAAGTCCCACACACTGCTGCAAGCCGAAATATTTTACAGAGCTAGATGCAGAAAAAGATTATATTGAATTTGCAACCTGGTGGAGATTAGTATAGATGGACTAATAGAACAAGTCCCACACACTGCTACAAGCCGAAATATTTTTTCAGAGCTAGATGCAGAAAAAAATTATATTGAATTTGCAACCTGGTGGAGGTTAGTATAGATGGACTAATAGAACAAGTCCCACACACTGCTACAAGCCAAAATATTTTTTCAGAGCTTGATGAAGAAAAAAATTATATTGAATTTGCAACCTGGTGGAGGTTATTATAGATGGACTAATAGAACAAGTCCCACACACTGCTACAAGCCGAAATATTTTTTCCGAGCTAGATGCAGAAAAAAATTATATTGAATTTGCAACCTGGTGGAGGTTAGTATAGATGGACTAATAGAACAAGTCCCACACACTGCTACAAGCCGAAATATTTTTTCAGAGCTAGATGCAGAAAAAAATTATATTGAATTTGCAACCTGGTGGCAGTCAGTATAGATGGACTAATATAACAAGGCCCACACACTGCTACAAGCCGAAATATTTTTTCAGAGCTAGATGAAGAAAAAAATTATATTAAATTTGCATCCTGGTGGAGGTTAGTATAGATGGACAAATAGATTAAGTCCCACACACTGCTGCAAGCCGAAATATTTTTTCAGAGCTAGATGCAGAAAAAAATTATATTGAATTTGCAACCTGGTGGAGGTTAGTATAGATGGACTAATAGAACAAGTCCCACACACTGCTACAAGCCGAAATATTTTTTCAGAGCTAGATGCAGGAAAAAATTATATTGAATTTGCAACCTGGTGGAGGTTAGTATAGATGGACTAATAGAACAAGTCCCACACACTGCTACAAGCCGATATATTTTTTCAGAGCTTGATGTAGAAAAAAACTATATTGAATTTGCAACCTTGGGTAGGTTAGTATAGATGGACTAATAGAACAAGTCCCACACACTGCTACAAGCCGAAATATTTTTTCAGAGCTAGATGCAGGAAAAAATTATATTGAATTTGCAACCTGGTGGAGGTTAGTATAGATGGACTAATAGAACAAGTCCCACACACTGTTAAAATCCGAAATATTTTTTCAGAGCTAGATGCAGAAAAAAATTATATTGAATTTGCAACCTGGTGGATGTTATTATATATGGACTAATAGAACAAGTCCCACACACTGCTACAAGCCGAAATATTTTTTCAGAGCTAGATGCAGAAAAAAATTATATTGAATTTGCAACCTGATGGAAGTCAGTATAGATGGACCAATAGAACAAGTCCCACACACTACTACAAGCCAAAATATTTTTTCAGAGCTAGGTGCAGAAAAAAATTATATTGAATTTGCAACCTGGTGGAGGTTAGTATAGATGGACTAATAGAACAAGTCCCACACACTGCTACAAGCCGAAATATTTTTTCAGAGCTAGATGAAGAAAAAAATTATATTGAATTTGCAACCTGGTGGAGGTTAGTATAGATGGACTAATAGAACAAGTCCGACACACTGCTACAAGCCGAAATATTTTTTCAGAGCTAGATGCAAAAAAAAATTATATTGAATTTGCAACCTGGTGGAAGTCAGTATAGATGGACTAATAGAACAAGTCCCACACACTACTACAAGCCAAAATATTTTTTCAGAGCTAGATGCAGAAAAAAATTATATTGAATTTGCAACCTTGTGGAGGTTAGTATAGATGGACTAATAGAACAAGTCCCACACACTACTACAAGCCAAAATATTTTTTCAGAGCTTGATGCAGAAAAAAATTATATTGAATTTGCAACCTTGTGGAGGTTAGTGTAGATGGACTAATAGAACAAGTCCCACACACTACTACAAGCCAAAATATTTTTTCAGAGCTAGATGCAGAAAAAAATTATATTGAATTTGCCACCTGGTGGAGGTTAGTATAGATGGACTAATAGAACAAGTCCCACACACTGCTACAAGCCAAAATATTTTTTCAGAGCTAGATGCAGAAAACAATTATATTGAATTTGCAACCTGGTGGAGGTTAGTATAGATGGACTAAAAGAACAAGTCCCACACACTGCTACAAGCCGAAATATTTTTTCAGAGCTAGATGAAGAAAAAAATGATATTGAATTTGCAACCTGGTGGAGGTTAGTATAGATGGACTAATAGAACAAGTCCCACACACCGCTACAAGCCGAAATATTTTTTCAGAGCTAGATGCAGAAAAAAATAATATTGAATTTGCAACCTGGTGGAGGTTAGTATAGATGGACTAATAGAATAAGTCCCACACACTGCTGCAAGCCGAAATATTTTTACAGAGCTAGATGCAGAACAAGATTATATTGAATTTGCAACCTGGTGGAGGTTAGTATAGATGGACTAATAGAACAAGTCCCACACACTGCTACAAGCCGAAATATTTTTTCAGAGCTAGATGTAGGAAAAAATTATATTGAATTTTCAACCTGGTGGAGGTTCGTATAGATGGACTAATAGAACAAGTCCTACACACTGCTACAAGCCGAAATATTTTTTCAGAGCTAGGTGTAGAAAAAAATTATATTGAATTTGCAACCTGGTGGAGGTTAGTACAGATGGCCTAATAGAACAAGTCCCACACACTGCTACAAGCCAAAATATTTTTTCAGAGCTAGATGCAGAAAAAAATTATATTGAATTTGCAACCTGGTGGAGGTTAGTATACATGGACTAATAGAACAAGTCCCACACACTGCTACAAGCCAAAATATTTTTTCAGAGCTAGATGCAGAATTTTTTTTTATTGAATTTGCAACCAGGTGGAAGTCAGTATAGATGGACTAATAGAACAAGTCCCACACACTACTACAAACCAAAATATTTTTAAAGAGCTAGATGCAGAAAAAAATTATATTAAATTTGCCACCTTGTGGAGGTTAGTATAGATGGACTAATAGAACAAGTCCCACACACTGCTACAAGCCGAAATATTTTTTCAGAGCTAGATGTAGAAAAAAATTATATTGAATTTGCAACCTGGTGGAGGTTAGTATAGATGGACTAATAGAACAAGTCCCACACACTGCTACAAGCCGAAATATTTTTTCAGAGCTAGATGTAGAAAAAAATTATATTGAATTTGCAAACTGGTGGAGGTTAGTATAGATGGACTAATAGAACAAGTCCCACACACTGCTACAAGCCGAAATATTTTTTCAGAGCTAGATGCATAAAAAAATTATATTGAATTTGCAACCAGGTGGATGTTATTATAGATGGACTAATAGAACAAGTCCCACACACTGCTGCAAGCCGAAATATATTTTAAGAGCTAGATGCAGAAAAAAATTATATTGAATTTGCAACCTGGTGGAGGTTAGTATAGATGGACTAATAGAACAAGTCCCACACACTGCTACAAGCCGAAATATTTTTTCAGAGCTAGATGCAGAAAAAAATTCTATTGAATTTGCAACCTGGTGGAGGTTAGTATAGATGGACTAATAGAACAAGTCCCACACACTGCTACAAGCCGAAATATTTTTTCAGAGCTAGATGAAGAAAAAAATTATATTGAATTTGCAACCTGGTAGAGGTTAGTATAGATGGACTAAGAGAACAAGTCCCACACACTGCTGCAAGCCGAAATATTTTTACAGAGCTTGATGCAGAAAAAGATTATCTTGAATTTGCAACCTGGTGGAGGTTAGTATAGATGGACTAATAGCACAAGTCCCACACACTGCTACAAACCGAAATATTTTTTTAGAGCTAGATGAAGAAAAAAATTATATTGAATTAGCAACCTGGTGGAGGTTAGTATAGATGGACTAATAGAACAAGTCCCACACACTGCTACAAGCCAAAATATTTTTTCAGAGCTAGATGAAGAAAAAAATTATATTGAATTTGCAACCTGGTAGAGGTTAGTATAGATGGACTAATAGAACAAGTCCCACACACTGCTGCAAGCCGAAATATTTTTACAGAGCTAGATGCAGAAAAAGATTATATTGAATTTGCAACCTGGTGGAGGTTAGTATAGATGGACTAATAGAACAAGTCCCACACACTGCTACAAGCCGAAATATTTTTTCAGAGCTAGATGCAGGAAAAAATTATATTGAATTTGCAACCTGGTGGAGGTTAGTATAGATGGACTAATAGAACAAGTCCCACACACTGCTACAAGCCGAAATATTTTTTCAGATCTAGATGTAGAAAAAAATTATATTGAATTTGCAACCTGGTGGAGGTTAGTATAGATGGACTAATAGAACAAGTGCCACACACTGCTACAAGCCGAAATATTTTTTCAGAGCTAGATGTAGAAAAAAATTATATTGAATTTGCAACCTGGTGGAGGTTAGTATAGATGGACTAATAGAACAAGTCCCACACACTGCTACAAGCCAAAATATTTTTTCAGAGCTACATGCAGGAAAAAATTATATTGAATTTGCAACCTGGTGGAGGTTAGTATAGATGGACTAATAGAACAAGTCCCACACACTGCTACAAGCCGAAATATTTTTTCAGAGCTAGATGTAGAAAAAAATTATATTGAATTTGCAACCTGGTGGAGGTTGGTATAGATGGACTAATAGAACAAGTCCCACACACTGCTACAAGCCAAAATATTTTTTCAGAGCTAGATGAAGAAAAAAATTATATTGAATTTGCAACCTGGTAGAGGTTAGTATAGATGGACTAATAGAACAAGTCCCACACACTGCTGCAAGCCGAAATATTTTTACAGAGCTAGATGCAGAAAAAGATTATATTGAATTTGCAACCTGGTGGAGGTTAGTATAGATGGACTAATAGAACAAGTCCCACACACTGCTACAAGCCGAAATATTTTTTCAGAGCTAGATGCAGGAAAAAATTATATTGAATTTGCAACCTGGTGGAGGTTAGTATAGATGGACTAATAGAACAAGTCCCACACACTGCTACAAGCCGAAATATTTTTTCAGAGCTAGATGTAGAAAAAAATTATATTGAATTTGCAACCTGGTGGAGGTTAGTATAGATGGACTAATAGAACAAGTGCCACACACTGCTACAAGCCGAAATATTTTTTCAGAGCTAGATGTAGAAAAAAATTATATTGAATTTGCAACCTGGTGGAGGTTAGTATAGATGGACTAATAGAACAAGTCCCACACACTGCTACAAGCCAAAATATTTTTTCAGAGCTACATGCAGGAAAAAATTATATTGAATTTGCAACCTGGTGGAGGTTAGTATAGATGGACTAATAGAACAAGTCCCACACACTGCTACAAGCCGAAATATTTTTTCAGAGCTAGATGTAGAAAAAAATTATATTGAATTTGCAACCTGGTGGAGGTTAGTATAGATGGACTAATAGAACAAGTCCCACACACTGCTACAAGCCGAAATATTTTTTCAAAGCTAGATACAGGAAAAAATTATATTGAATTTGCAACCTGGTGGAGGTTAGTATAGATGGACTAATAGAACAAGTCCCACACACTGCTACAAGCCGAAATATTTTTTCAGAGCTAGATGTAGAAAAAAATTATATTGAATTTGCAACCTGGTGGAGGTTAGTATAGATGGACTAATAGAACAAGTCCCACACACTGCTACAAGCCGAAATATTTTTTCAGAGCTAGATGTAGAAAAAAATTATATTGAATTTGCAACCTGGTGGAGGTTAGTATAGATGGACTAATAGAACAAGTCCCACACACTGCTACAAGCCGAAATATTTTTTCAGAGCTAGATGCAGAAAAAAATTATATTGAATTTGCAACCTGGTGGAAGTCAGTATAGATGGACTAATAGAACAAGGCCCACACACTACTACAAGCCAAAATATTTTTTCAGAGCTAGATGCAGAAAAAAATTATATTGAATTTGCAACCTTGTGGAGGTTAGTATAGTTGGACTAATAGAGCAAGTCCCACACACTACTACAAGCCAAAATATTTTTTCAGAGCTAGATGCAGAAAAAAATTATATTTAATTTGCAACCTGGTGGAGGTTAGTATAGATGGACTAATAGAACAAGTCCCACACACTGCTACAAGCCGAAATATTTTTTCAGAGCTAGATGCAGAAAAAAATTATATTGAATTTGCAACCTGGTGGAGGTTAGTATAGATGGACTAATAGAACAAATCCCACACACTGCTACAAGCCGAAATATTTTTTCAGAGCTAGATGAAGAAAAAAATTATATTGAATTTGCAACCTGGTGGAGGTTAGTATAGATGGACTAATAGAACAAGTCACACACACTGCTACAAGCCGAAATATTTTTTCAGAGCTAGATGCAGAAAAAAATTATTTTGAATTTGCAACCTGGTTGAGGTTAGTATAGATGGACTAATAGAACAATTCCCACACACTGCTACAAGCCAAAATATTTTTTCAGAGCTAGATGAAGAAAAAAGTTATATTCAATTTGCAACCTGGTGGAGGTTAGTATAGATGGACTAATAGAACAATTCCCACACACTGCTACAAGCCGAAATATTTTTTCAGAGCTAGATGAAGAAAAAAATTATATTTAATTTGCAACCTGGTAGAGGTTAGTATAGATGGACTAAGAGAACAAGTCCCACACACTGCTGCAAGCTGAAATATTTTTACAGAGCTAGATGCAGAAAAAGATTATCTTGAATTTGCAACCTGGTGGAGGTTAGTATAGATGGACTAATAGAACAAGTCCCACACACTGCTACAAGCCGAAATATTTTTTCATAGCTAGATGTAGGAAAAAATTATATTGAATTTGCAACCTGGTGGAGGTTAGTATAGATGGACTAATAGAACAAGTCCCACACACTGCTACAAGCCGAAATATTTTTTCAGAGCTAGATGCAGAAAAAAATTATATTGAATTTGCAACCTGGTGGAGGTTAGTATAGATGGACTAATAGAACAATTCCCACACACTGCTACAAGCCAAAATATTTTTTCAGAGCTAGATGAAGAAAAAAGTTATATTGAATTTGCAACCTGGTGGAGGTTAGTATAGATGGACTAATAGAACAAGTCCCACACACTGCTACAAGCCGAAATATTTTTTCAGAGCTAGATGCAGAAAAAAATTATATTGAATTTGCAACCTGGTGGAGGTTAGTATAGATGGACTAATAGAACAAATCCCACACACTACTGCAAGCTGAAATATTTTTACAGAGCTAGATGCAGAAAAAGATTATATTGAATTTGCAACCTGGTGGAGGTTAGTATAGATGGACTAATAGCACAAGTCCCACACACTGCTACAAACCGAAATATTTTTTTAGAGCTAGATGAAGAAAAAAATTATATTGAATTTGCAACCTGGTGGAGGTTAGTATAGATGGACTAATAGAACAAGTCCCACACACTGCTACAAGCCAAAATATTTTTTCAGAGCTAGATGAAGAAAAAAATTATATTGAATTTGCAACCTGGTAGAGGTTAGTATAGATGGACTAATAGAACAAGTCCCACACACTGCTGCAAGCCGAAATATTTTTACAGAGCTAGATGCAGAAAAAGATTATATTGAATTTGCAACCTGGTGGAGGTTAGTATAGATGGACTAATAGAACAAGTCCCACACACTGCTACAAGCCGAAATATTTTTTCAGAGCTAGATGCAGGAAAAAATTATATTGAATTTGCAACCTGGTGGAGGTTAGTATAGATGGACTAATAGAACAAGTCCCACACACTGCTACAAGCCGAAATATTTTTTCAGAGCTAGATGTAGAAAAAAATTATATTGAATTTGCAACCTGGTGGAGGTTAGTATAGATGGACTAATAGAACAAGTGCCACACACTGCTACAAGCCGAAATATTTTTTCAGAGCTAGATGTAGAAAAAAATTATATTGAATTTGCAACCTGGTGGAGGTTAGTATAGATGGACTAATAGAACAAGTCCCAAACACTGCTACAAGCCAAAATATTTTTTCAGAGCTACATGCAGGAAAAAATTATATTGAATTTGCAACCTGGTGGAGGTTAGTATAGATGGACTAATAGAACAAGTCCCACACACTGCTACAAGCCGAAATATTTTTTCAGAACTAGATGTAGAAAAAAATTATATTGAATTTGCAACCTGGTGGAGGTTAGTATAGATGGACTAATAGAACAAGTCCCACACACTGCTACAAGCCAAAATATTTTTTCAGAGCTAGATGAAGAAAAAAATTATATTGAATTTGCAACCTGGTAGAGGTTAGTATAGATGGACTAATAGAACAAGTCCCACACACTGCTGCAAGCCAAAATATTTTTACAGAGCTAGATGCAGAAAAAGATTATATTGAATTTGCAACCTGGTGGAGGTTAGTATAGATGGACTAATAGAACAAGTCCCACACACTGCTACAAGCCGAAATATTTTTTCAGAGCTAGATGCAGGAAAAAATTATATTGAATTTGCAACCTGGTGGAGGTTAGTATAGATGGACTAATAGAACAAGTGCCACACACTGCTACAAGCCGAAATATTTTTTCAGAGCTAGATGTAGAAAAAAATTATATTGAATTTGCAACCTGGTGGAGGTTAGTATAGATGGACTAATAGAACAAGTCCCACACACTGCTACAAGCCAAAATATTTTTTCAGAGCTACATGCAGGAAAAAATTATATTGAATTTGCAACCTGGTGGAGGTTAGTATAGATGGACTAATAGAACAAGTCCCACACACTGCTACAAGCCAAAATATTTTTTCAGAGCTACATGCAGAAAAAGATTATATTGAATTTGCAACCTGGTGGAGGTTAGTATAGATGGACTAATAGAACAAGTCCCACACACTGCTACAAGCCGAAATATTTTTTCAGAGCTAGATGCAGGAAAAAATTATATTGAATTTGCAACCTGGTGGAGGTTAGTATAGATGGACTAATAGAACAAGTGCCACACACTGCTACAAGCCGAAATATTTTTTCAGAGCTAGATGTAGAAAAAAATTATATTGAATTTGCAACCTGGTGGAGGTTAGTATAGATGGACTAATAGAACAAGTCCCACACACTGCTACAAGCCAAAATATTTTTTCAGAGCTACATGCAGGAAAAAATTATATTGAATTTGCAACCTGGTGGAGGTTAGTATAGATGGACTAATAGAACAAGTCCCACACACTGCTACAAGCCGAAATATTTTTTCAGAGCTAGATGTGGAAAAAAATTATATTGAATTTGCAACCTGGTGGAGGTTAGTATAGATGGACTAATAGAACAAGTCCCACACACTGCTACAAGCCGAAATATTTTTTCAGAGTTAGATGCAGGAAAAAATTATATTGAATTTGCAACCTGGTGGAGGTTAGTATAGATGGACTAATAGAACAAGTCCCACACACTGCTACAAGCCGAAATATTTTTTCAGAGCTAGATGTAGAAAAAAATTATATTGAATTTGCAACCTGGTGGAGGTTAGTATAGATGGACTAATAGAACAAGTCCCACACACTGCTACAAGCCGAAATATTTTTTCAGAGCTAGATGCAGAAAAAAATTATATTGAATTTGCAACCTGGTGGAAGTCAGTATAGATGGACTAATAGAACAAGGCCCACACACTGCTACAAGCCAAAATATTTTTTCAGAGCTAGATGAAGAAAAAAGTTATATTGAATTTGCAACCTGGTGGAGGTTAGTATAGATGGACTAATAGAACAATTCCCACACACTGCTACAAGCCGAAATATTTTTTCAGAGCTAGATGCAGAAAAAAATTATATTGAATTTGCAACCTGGTGGAGGTTAGTATAGATGGACTAATAGAACAAGTCCCACACACTACTGCAAGCTGAAATATTTTTACAGAGCTAGAGGCAGAAAAAGATTATATTGAATTTGCAACCTGGTGGAGGTTAGTATAGATGGACTAATAGAACAAGTCCCACACACTGCTGCAAGCCGAAATATTTTTACAGAGCTAGATGTAGAAAAAAATGATATTGAATTTGCAACCTGGTGGAGGTTAGTATAGATGGACTAATAGAACAAGTCCCACACACTGCTACAAGCCGAAATATTTTTTCAGAGCTAGATGTAGAAAAAAATTATATTGAATTTGCAACCTGGTGGAGGTTAGTACAGATGGACTAATAGAACAAGTCCCACACGCTGCTACAAGCCGAAATATTTTTTCAGAGCTAGATGCAGAAAAAAATTATATTGAATTTGCAACCTGGTGGAAGTCAGTATAGATGGACTAATAAAACAAGGCCCACACACTACTACAAGCCAAAATATTTTTTCAGAGATAGATGCAGAAAAAATTATATTGAAATTACAACCTTGTTGAGGTTAGTATAGATGGACTAATAGAGCAAGTCCCACACACTACTACAAGCCAAAATATTTTTTCAGAGCTAGATGCAGAAAAAAATTATATTTAATTTGCAACCTGGTGGAGGTTAGTATAGATGGACTAATAGAACAAGTCCAACACACTGCTACAAGCCGAAATATTTTTTCAGGGCTAGATGCAGAAAAAAATTATATTGAATTTGCAACCTGGTGGAGGTTAGTATAGATGGACTAATAGAACAAATCCCACACACTGCTACAAGCCGAAATATTTTTTCAGAGCTAGATGTAGAAAAAAATTATATTGAATTTGCAACCTGGTGGAGGTTAGTCTAGATGGACTAATAGAACAAGTCCCACACACTGCTACAAGCCGAAATATTTTTTCAGAGCTAGATTCAGGAAAAAATTATATTGAATTTGCAACCTGGTGGAGGTTAGTATAGATGGACTAATAGAACAAGTCCCACACACTGCTACAAGCCGAAATATTTTTTCAGAGCTAGATGTAGAAAAAAATTATATTGAATTTGCAACCTGGTGGAGGTTAGTATAGATGGACTAATAGAACAAGTCCCACACACTGCTACAAGCCGAAATATTTTTTCAGAGCTAGATGCAGAAAAAAATTATATTGAATTTGCAACCTGGTGGAAGTCAGTATAGATGGACTAATAGAACAAGGCCCACACACTACTACAAGCCAAAATATTTTTTCAGAGCTAGATGCAGAAAAAAATTATATTGAATTTGCAACCTTGTGGAGGTTAGTATAGATGGACTAATAGAGCAAGTCCCACACACTACTACAAGCCAAAATATTTTTTCAGAGCTAGATGCAGAAAAAAATTATATTTAATTTGCAACCTGGTGGAGGTTAGTATAGATGGACTAATAGAACAAGTCCAACACACTGCTACAAGCCGAAATATTTTTTCAGAGCTAGATGCAGAAAAAAATTATTTTGAATTTGCAACCTGGTGGAGGTTACTATAGATGGACTAATAGAACAATTCCCACACACTGCTACAAGCCAAAATATTTTATCAGAGCTAGATGAAGAAAAAAGTTATATTGAATTTGCAACCTGGTGGAGGTTAGTATAGATGGACTAATAGAACAATTCCCACACACTGCTACAAGCCGAAATATTTTTTCAGAGCTAGATGCAGAAAAAAATTATATTGAATTTGCAACCTGGTGGAGGTTAGTATAGATGGACTAATAGAACAAGTCCCACACACTACTGCAAGCTGAAATATTTTTACAGAGCTAGATGCAGAAAAAGATTATATTGAATTTGCAAACTGGTGGAGGTTAGTATAGATGGACTAATAGAACAAGTCCCACACACTGCTGCAAGCCAAAATATTTTTACAGAGCTAGATGTAGAAAAAAATTATATTGAATTTGCAACCTGGTGGAGGTTAGTATAGATGGACTAATAGAACAAGTCCCACACACTGCTACAAACCGAAATATTTTTTCAGAGCTAGATGTAGAAAAAAATTATATTGAATTTGCAACCTGGTGGAGGTTAGTACAGATGGACTAATAGAACAAGTCCCACACGCTGCTACAAGCCGAAATATTTTTTCAGAGCTAGATGCAGAAAAAAATTATATTGAATTTGCAACCTGGTGGAGGTTAGTATACATGGACTAATAGAACAAGTCCCACACTCTGCTACAAGCCGAAATATTTTTTCAGAGCTAGATGCAGAAAAAAATTATATTGAATTTGCAACCTGGTGGAAGTCAGTATAGATGGACTAATAAAACAAGGCCCACACACTACTACAAGCCAAAATATTTTTTCAGAGATAGATGCAGAAAAAAATTATATTGAATTTACAACCTTGTTGAGGTTAGTATAGATGGACTAATAGAGCAAGTCCCACACACTACTACAAGCCAAAATATTTTTTCAGAGCTAGATGCAGAAAAAAATTATATTTAATTTGCAACCTGGTGGAGGTTAGTATAGATGGACTAATAGAACAAGTCCAACACACTGCTACAAGCCGAAATATTTTTTCAGGGCTAGATGCAGAAAAAAATTATATTGAATTTGCAACCTGGTGGAGGTTAGTATAGATGGACTAATAGAACAAATCCCACACCCTGCTACAAGCCGAAATATTTTTTCAGAGCTAGATGTAGAAAAAAATTATATTGAATTTGCAACCTGGTGGAGGTTAGTCTAGATGTACTAATAGAACAAGTCCCACACACTGCTACAAGCCGAAATATTTTTTCAGAGCTAGATGCAGGAAAAAATTATATTGAATTTGCAACCTGGTGGAGGTTAGTATAGATGGACTAATAGAACAAGTCCCACACACTGCTACAAGCCAAAATATTTTTTCAGAGCTAGATGAAGAAAAAAGTTATATTGAATTTGCAACCTGGTGGAGGTTAGTATAGATGGACTAATAGAACAATTCCCACACACTGCTACAAGCCGAAATATTTTTTCAGAGCTAGATGAAGAAAAAAATTATATTGAATTTGCAACCTGGTAGAGGTTAGCATAGATGGACTAAGAGAACAAGTCCCACACACTGCTGCAAGCTGAAATATTTTTACAGAGCTAGATGCAGAAAAAGATTATCTTGAATTTGCAACCTGGTGGAGGTTAGTATAGATGGACTAATAGAACAAGTCCCACACACTGCTACAAGCCGAAATATTTTTTCATAGCTAGATGTAGGAAAAAATTATATTGAATTTGCAACCTGGTGGAGGTTAGTATAGATGGACTAATAGAACAAGTCCCACACACTGCTACAAGCCGAAATATTTTTTCAGAGCTAGATGCAGAAAAAAATTATATTGAATTTGCAACCTGGTGGAGGTTAGTATAGATGGACTAATAGAACAATTCCCACACACTGCTACAAGCCAAAATATTTTTTCAGAGCTAGATGAAGAAAAAAGTTATATTGAATTTGCAACCTGGTGGAGGTTAGTATAGATGGACTAATAGAACAAGTCCCACACACTGCTACAAGCCGAAATATTTTTTCAGAGCTAGATGCAGAAAAAAATTATATTGAATTTGCAACCTGGTGGAGGTTAGTATAGATGGACTAATAGAACAAATCCCACACACTACTGCAAGCTGAAATATTTTTACAGAGCTAGATGCAGAAAAAGATTATATTGAATTTGCAACCTGGTGGAGGTTAGTATAGATGGACTAATAGCACAAGTCCCACACACTGCTACAAACCGAAATATTTTTTTAGAGCTAGATGAAGAAAAAAATTATATTGAATTAGCAACCTGGTGGAGGTTAGTATAGATGGACTAATAGAACAAGTCAAACACACTGCTACAAGCCAAAATATTTTTTCAGAGCTAGATGAAGAAAAAAATTATATTGAATTTGCAACCTGGTAGAGGTTAGTATAGATGCACTAATAGAACAAGTCCCACACACTGCTGCAAGCCGAAATATTTTTACAGAGCTAGATGCAGAAAAAGATTATATTGAATTTGCAACCTGGTGGAGGTTAGTATAGATGGACTAATAGAACAAGTCCCACACACTGCTACAAGCCGAAATATTTTTTCAGAGCTAGATGCAGGAAAAAATTATATTGAATTTGCAACCTGGTGGAGGTTAGTATAGATGGACTAATAGAACAAGTCCCACACACTGCTACAAGCCGAAATATTTTTTCAGAGCTAGATGTAGAAAAAAATTATATTGAATTTGCAACCTGGTGGAGGTTAGTATAGATGGACTAATAGAACAAGTGCCACACACTGCTACAAGCCGAAATATTTTTTCAGAGCTAGATGTAGAAAAAAATTATAGTGAATTTGCAACCTGGTGGAGGTTAGTATAGATGGACTAATAGAACAAGTCCCAAACACTGCTACAAGCCAAAATATTTTTTCAGAGCTACATGCAGGAAAAAATTATATTGAATTTGCAACCTGGTGGAGGTTAGTATAGATGGACTAATAGAACAAGTCCCACACACTGCTACAAGCCGAAATATTTTTTCAGAGCTAGATGTAGAAAAAAATTATATTGAATTTGCAACCTGGTGGAGGTTAGTATAGATGGACTAATAGAACAAGTCCCACACACTGCTACAAGCCAAAATATTTTTTCAGAGCTAGATGAAGAAAAAAATTATATTGAATTTGCAACCTGGTAGAGGTTAGTATAGATGGACTAATAGAACAAGTCCCACACACTGCTGCAAGCCGAAATATTTTTACAGAGCTAGATGCAGAAAAAGATTATATTGAATTTGCAACCTGGTGGAGGTTAGTATAGATGGACTAATAGAACAAGTCCCACACACTGCTACAAGCCGAAATATTTTTTCAGAGCTAGATGCAGGAAAAAATTATATTGAATTTGCAACCTGGTGGAGGTTAGTATAGATGGACTAATAGAACAAGTCCCACACACTGCTACAAGCCAAAATATTTTTTCAGAGCTAGATGTAGAAAAAAATTATATTGAATTTGCAACCTGGTGGAGGTTAGTATAGATGGACTAATAGAACAAGTGCCACACACTGCTACAAGCCGAAATATTTTTTCAGAGCTAGATGTAGAAAAAAATTATATTGAATTTGCAACCTGGTGGAGGTTAGTATAGATGGACTAATAGAACAAGTCCCACACACTGCTACAAGCCAAAATATTTTTTCAGAGCTACATGCAGGAAAAAATTATATTGAATTTGCAACCTGGTGGAGGTTAGTATAGATGGACTAATAGAACAAGTCCCACACACTGCTACAAGCCGAAATATTTTTTCAGAGCTAGATGTGGAAAAAAATTATATTGAATTTGCAACCTGGTGGAGGTTAGTATAGATGGACTAATAGAACAAGTCCCACACACTGCTACAAGCCGAAATATTTTTTCAGAGTTAGATGCAGGAAAAAATTATATTGAATTTGCAACCTGGTGGAGGTTAGTATAGATGGACTAATAGAACAAGTCCCACACACTGCTACAAGCCGAAATATTTTTTCAGAGCTAGATGTAGAAAAAAATTATATTGAATTTGCAACCTGGTGGAGGTTAGTATAGATGGACTAATAGAACAAGTCCCACACACTGCTACAAGCCGAAATATTTTTTCAGAGCTAGATGCAGAAAAAAATTATATTGAATTTGCAACCTGGTGGAAGTCAGTATAGATGGACTAATAGAACAAGGCCCACACACTACTACAAGCCAAAATATTTTTTCAGAGCTAGATGCAGAAAAAAATTATATTGAATTTGCAACCTTGTGGAGGTTAGTATAGGTGGACTAATAGAGCAAGTCCCACACACTACTACAAGCCAAAATATTTTTTTCAGAGCTAGATGCAGAAAAAAATTATATTTAATTTGCAACCTGGTGGAGGTTAGTATAGATGGACTAATAGAACAAGTCCCACACACTGCTACAAGCCGAAATATTTTTTCAGAGCTAGATGCAGAAAAAAATTATATTGAATTTGCAACCTGGTGGAGGTTAGTATAGATGGACTAATAGAACAAATCCCACACACTGCTACAAGCCGAAATATTTTTTCAGAGCTAGATGAAGAAAAAAATTATATTGAATTTGCAACCTGGTGGAGGTTAGTATAGATGGACTAATAGAACAAGTCACACACACTGCTACAAGCCGAAATATTTTTTCAGAGCTAGATGCAGAAAAAAATTATTTTGAATTTGCAACCTGGTGGAGGTTAGTATAGATGGACTAATAGAACAATTCCCACACACTGCTACAAGCCAAAATATTTTTTCAGAGCTAGATGAAGAAAAAAGTTATATTGAATTTGCAACCTGGTGGAGGTTAGTATAGATGGACTAATAGAACAATTCCCACACACTGCTGCAAGCCGAAATATTTTTTCAGAGCTAGATGCAGAAAAAAATTATATTGAATTTGCAACCTGGTGGAGGTTAGTATAGATGGACTAATAGAGCAAGTCCCACACACTACTGCAAGCTGAAATATTTTTACAGAGCTAGATGCAGAAAAAGATTATATTGAATTTGCAACCTGGTGGAGGTTAGTATAGATGGACTAATAGAACAAGTCCCACACACTGCTGCAAGCCGAAATATTTTTACAGAGCTAGATGTAGAAAAAAATGATATTGAATTTGCAACCTGGTGGAGGTTAGTATAGATGGACTAATAGAACAAGTCCCACACACTGCTACAAGCCGAAATATTTTTTCAGAGCTAGATGTAGAAAAAAATTATATTGAATTTGCAACCTGGTGGAGGTTAGTACAGATGGACTAATAGAACAAGTCCCACACGCTGCTACAAGCCGAAATATTTTTTCAGAGCTAGATGCAGAAAAAAATTATATTGAATTTGCAACCTGGTGGAAGTCAGTATAGATGGACTAATAAAACAAGGCCCACACACTACTACAAGCCAAAATATTTTTTCAGAGATAGATGCAGAAAAAAATTATATTGAATTTACAACCTTGTTGAGGTTAGTATAGATGGACTAATAGAGCAAGTCCCACACACTACTACAAGCCAAAATATTTTTTCAGAGCTAGATGCAGAAAAAAATTATATTTAATTTGCAACCTGGTGGAGGTTAGTATAGATGGACTAATAGAACAAGTCCCACACACTGCTACAAGCCGAAATATTTTTTCAGGGCTAGATGTAGAAAAAAATTATATTGAATTTGCAACCTGGTGGAGGTTAGTATAGATGGACTAATAGAACAAGTCCCACACACTGCTACAAGCCGAAATATTTTTTCAGAGCTAGATGTAGAAAAAAATTATATTGAATTTGCAACCTGGTGGAGGTTAGTATAGATGGACTAATAGAACAAGTCCCACACACTGCTACAAGCCGAAATATTTTTTCAGAGCTAGATGCAGAAAAAAATTATATTGAATTTGCAACCTGGTGGAAGTCAGTATAGATGGACTAATAGAACAAGGCCCACACACTACTACAAGCCAAAATATTTTTTCAGAGCTAGATGCAGAAAAAAATTATATTGAATTTGCAACCTTGTGGAGGTTAGTATAGATGGACTAATAGAGCAAGTCCCACACACTACTACAAGCCAAAATATTTTTTCAGAGCTAGATGCAGAAAAAAATTATATTTAATTTGCAACCTGGTGGAGGTTAGTATAGATGGACTAATAGAACAAGTCCAACACACTGCTACAAGCCGAAATATTTTTTCAGAGCTAGATGCAGAAAAAAATTATTTTGAATTTGCAACCTGGTGGAGGTTAGTATAGATGGACTAATAGAACAATTCCCACACACTGCTACAAGCCAAAATATTTTTTCAGAGCTAGATGAAGAAAAAAGTTATATTGAATTTGCAACCTGGTGGAGGTTAGTATAGATGGACTAATAGAACAATTCCCACACACTGCTACAAGCCGAAATATTTTTTCAGAGCTAGATGCAGAAAAAAATTATATTGAATTTGCAACCTGGTGGAGGTTAGTATAGATGGACTAATAGAACAAGTCCCACACACTACTGCAAGCTGAAATATTTTTACAGAGCTAGATGCAGAAAAAGATTATATTGAATTTGCAACCTGGTGGAGGTTAGTATAGATGGACTAATAGAACAAGTCCCACACACTGCTGCAAGCCAAAATATTTTTACAGAGCTAGATGTAGAAAAAAATGATATTGAATTTGCAACCTGGTGGAGGTTAGTATAGATGGACTAATAGAACAAGTCCCACACACTGCTACAAACCGAAATATTTTTTCAGAGCTAGATGTAGAAAAAAATTATATTGAATTTGCAACCTGGTGGAGGTTAGTACAGATGGACTAATAGAACAAGTCCCACACGCTGCTACAAGCCGAAATATTTTTTCAGAGCTAGATGCAGAAAAAAATTATATTGAATTTGCAACCTGGTGGAGGTTAGTATACATGGACTAATAGAACAAGTCCCACACTCTGCTACAAGCCGAAATATTTTTTCAGAGCTAGATGCAGAAAAAAATTATATTGAATTTGCAACCTGGTGGAAGTCAGTATAGATGGACTAATAAAACAAGGCCCACACACTACTACAAGCCAAAATATTTTTTCAGAGATAGATGCAGAAAAAAATTATATTGAATTTACAACCTTGTTGAGGTTAGTATAGATGGACTAATAGAGCAAGTCCCACACACTACTACAAGCCAAAATATTTTTTCAGAGCTAGATGCAGAAAAAAATTATATTTAATTTGCAACCTGGTGGAGGTTAGTATAGATGGACTAATAGAACAAGTCCAACACACTGCTACAAGCCGAAATATTTTTTCAGGGCTAGATGCAGAAAAAAATTATATTGAATTTGCAACCTGGTGGAGGTTAGTATAGATGGACTAATAGAACAAATCCCACACACTGCTACAAGCCGAAATATTTTTTCAGAGCTAGATGTAGAAACAAATTATATTGAATTTGCAACCTGGTGGAGGTTAGTCTAGATGTACTAATAGAACAAGTCCCACACACTGCTACAAGCCGAAATATTTTTTCAGAGCTAGATGCAGGAAAAAATTATATTGAATTTGCAACCTGGTGGAGGTTAGTATAGATGGACTAATAGAACAAGTCCCACACACTGCTACAAGCCGAAATATTTTTTCAGAGCTAGATGTAGAAAAAAATTATATTGAATTTGCAACCTGGTGGAGGTTAGTATAGATGGACTAATAGAACAAGTCCCACACACTGCTACAAGCCGAAATATTTTTTCAGAGCTAGATGTAGAAAAAAATTATATTGAATTTGCAACCTGGTGGAGGTTAGTATAGATGGACTAATAGAACAAGTCCCACACACTGCTACAAGCCGAAATATTTTTTCAGAGCTAGATGCAGAAAAAAATTACATTGAATTTGCAACCTGGTGGAAGTCAGTATAGATGGACTAATAGAACAAGGCCCACACACTACTAAAAGCCAAAATATTTTTTCAGAGCTAGATGCAGAAAAAAATTATATTGAATTTGCAACCTTGTGGAGGTTAGTATAGATGGACTAATAGAGCAAGTCCCACACACTACTACAAGCCAAAATATTTTTTCAGAGCTAGATGCAGAAAAAAATTATATTTAATTTGCAACCTGGTGGAGGTTAGTATAGATGGACTAATAGAACAAGTCCAACACACTGCTACAAGCCGAAATATTTTTTCAGAGCTAGATGCAGAAAAAAATTATATTGAATTTGCAACCTGGTGGAGGTTAGTATAGATGGACTAATAGAACAAATCCCAAACACTGCTACAAGCCGAAATATTTTTTCAGAGCTAGATGAAGAAAAAAATTATATTGAATTTGCAACCTGGTGGAGGTTAGTATAGATGGACTAATAGAACAAGTGCCACACACTGCTACAAGCCGAAATATTTTTTCAGAGCTAGATGCAGAAAAAAATTATATTGAATTTGCAACCTGGTGGAGGTTAGTATAGATGGACTAATAGAACAAGTCCCACACACTGCTACAAGCCGAAATATTTTTTCAGAGATAGATGTAGAAAAAAATTATATTGAATTTGCAACCTGGTGGAGGTTAGTACAGATGGACTAATAGAACAAGTCCCACACGCTGCTACAAGCCGAAATATTTTTTCAGAGCTAGATGCAGAAAAAAATTATATTGAATTTGCAACCTGGTGGAGGTTAGTATAGATGGACTAATAGAACAAGTCCCACACACTGCTACAAGCCGAAATATTTTTTCAGAGCTAGATGCAGAAAAAAATTATATTGAATTTGCAACCTGGTGGAAGTCAGTATAGATGGACTAATAGAACAAGGCCCACACACTACTACAAGCCAAAATATTTTTTCAGAGCTAGATGCAGAAAAAAATTATATTGAATTTGCAACCTTGTGGAGGTTAGTATAGATGGACTAATAGAGCAAGTCCCACACACTACTACAAGCCAAAATATTTTTTCAGAGCTAGATGCAGAAAAAAATTATATTTAATTTGCAACCTGGTGGAGGTTAGTATAGATGGACTAATAGAACAAGTCCAACACACTGCTACAAGCCGAAATATTTTTTCAGAGCTAGATGCAGAAAAAAATTATATTGAATTTGCAACCTGGTGGAGGTTAGTATAGATGGACTAATAGAACAAATCCCACACACTGCTACAAGCCGAAATATTTTTTCAGAGCTAGATGCAGAAAAAAATTATATTGAATTTGCAACCTGGTGGAGGTTAGTATAGATGGACTAATAGAACAAGTCCCACACACTGCTACAAGCCGAAATATTTTTTCAGAGCTAGATGCAGGAAAAAATTATATTGAATTTGCAACCTGGTGGAGGTTAGTATAGATGGACTAATAGAACAAGTCCCACACACTGCTACAAGCCGAAATATTTTTTCAGAGCTAGATGTAGAAAAAAATTATATTGAATTTGCAACCTGGTGGAGGTTACTATAGATGGACTAATAGAACAAGTCCCACACACTGCTACAAGCCGAAATATTTTTTCAGAGCTAGATGTAGAAAAAAATTATATTGAATTTGCAACCTGGTGGAGGTTAGTATAGATGGACTAATAGAACAAGTCCCACACACTGCTACAAGCCGAAATATTTTTTCAGAGCTAGATGCAGAAAAAAATTATATTGAATTTGCAACCTGGTGGAAGTCAGTATAGATGGACTAATAGAACAAGGCCCACACACTACTACAAGCCAAAATATTTTTTCAGAGCTAGATGCAGAAAAAAATTATATTGAATTTGCAACCTTGTGGAGGTTAGTATAGATGGACTAATAGAGCAAGTCCCACACACTACTACAAGCCAAAATATTTTTTCAGAGCTAGATGCAGAAAAAAGTTATATTTAATTTGCAACCTGGTGAAGGTTAGTATAGATGGACTAATAGAACAAGTCCAACACACTGCTACAAGCCGAAATATTTTTTCAGAGCTAGATGCAGAAAAAAATTATATTGAATTTGCAACCTGGTGGAGGTTAGTATAGATGGACTAATAGAACAAATCCCACACACTGCTACAAGCCGAAATATTTTTTCAGAGCTAGATGAAGAAAAAAATTATATTGAATTTGCAACCTGGTGGAGGTTAGTATAGATGGACTAATAGAACAAGTCCCACACACTGCTACAAGCCGAAATATTTTTTCAGAGCTAGATGCAGAAAAAAATTATATTGAATTTGCAACCTGGTGGAGGTTAGTATAGATGGACTAATAGCACAAGTCCCACACACTGCTACAAGCCGAAATATTTTTTCAGAGCTAGATGCAGGAAAAAATTATATTGAATTTGCAACCTGGTGGAGGTTAGTATAGATGGACTAATAGAACAAGTCCCACACACTGCTACAAGCCGAAATATTTTTTCAGAGCTAGATGTAGATAAAAATTATATTGAATTTGCAACCTGGTGGAGGTTAGTACAGATGGACTAATAGAACAAGTCCCACACGCTGCTACAAGCCAAAATATTTTTTCAGAGCTAGATGCAGAAAAAAATTATATTGAATTTGCAACCTGGTGGAGGTTAGTATACATGGACTAATAGAACAAGTCCCACACACTGCTACAAGCCAAAATATTTTTTCAGAGCTAGATGAAGAAAAACATTATATTAAATTTGCCACCTTGTGGAGGTTAGTATAGATGGACTAATAGAACAAGTCCCACACTCTACTACAAGCCAAAATATTTTTTCAGAGCTAGATGCAGAAATAAATTATATTGAATTTGCCACCTTGTGGAGGTTAGTGTAGATGGACTAATAGAACAAGTCCCACACACTGCTACAAGCCAAAATATTTTTTCAGAGCTAGATGCAGAAAAAAATTATATTGAATTTGCAACCTGGTGGAGGTTAGTATAGATGGACTAATAGAACAAGTCCCACACACTGCTACAATCCGAAATATTTTTTCAGAGCTAGATGCAGAAAAAAATTCTATTGAATTTACAACCTGGTGGAGGTTAGTATAGATGGACTAATTGAACAAGTCCCACACACTGCTACAAGCCGAAATATTTTTTCAGAGCTAGATGAAGAAAAAAATTATATTGAATTAGCAACCTGGTGGAGGTTAGTATAGATGGAATAATAGAACAAGGCCCACACACTTCTACAAGCTGAAATATTTTTTCAGAGCTAGATGAAGAAAAAAATTATAATGAATTTGCAACCTGGTAGAGGTTAGTATAGATGGACTAATAGAACAAGTCCCACACACTGCTGCAAGCCGAAATATTTTTACAGAGCTAGATGCAGAAAATTATTATCTTGAATTTGCAACCTGGTGGAGGTTAGTATAGATGGACTAATAGAACAAGTCCCACACACTGCTACAAGCCGAAATATTTTTTCAGAGCTAGATGCAGGAAAAAATTATATTGAATTTGCAACCTGGTGGAGGTTAGTATAGATGGACTAATAGAACAAGTCCCACAAACTGCTACAAGCCGAAAAATTTTTCAGAGCTAGATGTAGAAAAAAATTATATTGAATTTGCAACCTGGTGGAGGTTAGTATAGATGGACTAATAGAACAAGTCCCACACACTGCTACGAGCCAAAATATTTTCTCAGAGCTAGATGTAGAAAAAAAATATATTGAATTTGCAACCTGGTGGAGGTTAGTATAGATGGACTAATAGAACAAGTCCCACACACTGCTACAAGCCGAAATATTTTTTCAGAGCTAGATGCAGAAAAAAATTCTATTGAATTTGCAACCTGGTGGAGGTTAGTATAGATGGACTAATAGAACAAGTCCCACACACTGCTACAAGCCGAAATATTTTTTCAGAGCTAGATGCAGAAAAAAATTCTATTGAATTTGCAACCTGGTGGAGGTTAGTATAGATGGACTAATAGAACAAGTCCCACACACTGCTACAAGCCGAAATATTTTTTCAGAGCTAGATGAAGAAAAAAATTATATTGAATTTGCAACCTGGTAGAGGTTAGTATAGATGGACTAATAGAACAAGTCCCACACACTGCTGCAAGCCGAAATATTTTTACAGAGCTAGATGCAGAAAAAGATTATATTGAATTTGCAACCTGGTGGAGGTTAGTATAGATGGACTAATAGAACAAGTCCCACACACTGCTACAAGCCGAAATATTTTTTCAGAGCTAGATGCAGGAAAAAATTATATTGAATTTGCAACCTGGTGGAGGTTAGTATAGATGGACTCATAGAACAAGTCCCACACACTGCTACAAGCCAAAATATTTTTTCAGAGCTAGATGTAGAAAAAAATTATATTGAATTTGCAACCTGGTGGAGGTTAGTATAGATGGACTAATAGAACAAGTCCCACACACTGCTACAAGCCGAAATATTTTTTCAGAGCTAGATGTAGAAAAAAATTATATTGAATTTGCAACCTGGTGGAGGTTAGTATAGATGGACTAATAGAACAAGTCCCACACACTGCTACAAGCCGAAATATTTTTTCAGAGCTAGATGCAGAAAAAAATTATATTGAATTTGCAACCTGGTGGAAGTCAGTATAGATGGACTAATAGAACAAGGCCCACACACTACTACGAGCCAAAATATTTTTTCAGAGCTAGATGCAGAAAAAAATTATATTGAATTTGCAACCTTGTGGAGGTTAGTATAGATGGACTAATAGAGCAAGTCCCACACACTACTACAAGCCAAAATATTTTTTCAGATCTAGATGCAGAAAAAAATTATATTGAATTCGCAACCTGGTGGAGGTTAGTATAGATGGACTAATTGAACAAGTCCCACACACTGCTACAAGCCGAAATATTTTTTCAGAGCTAGATGCAGAAAAAAATTATATTGAATTTGCAACCTGGTGGAGGTTAGTATAGATGGACTAATAGAACAAATCCCACACACTGCTACAAGCTGAAATATTTTTTCAGAGCTAGATGAAGAAAAAAATTGTATTGAATTTGCAAACTGGTGGAGGTTAGTATAGATGGACTAATAGAACAAGTCCCAAACACTGCTACAAGCCGAAATATTTTTTCAGAGCTAGATGCAGAAAAAAATTATATTGAATTTGCAACCTGGTGGAGGTTAGTATAGATGGACTAATAGAACAATTCCCACACACTGCTACAAGTCAAAATATTTTTTCAGAGCTAGATGAAGAAAAAAGGTATATTGAATTTGCAACCTGGTGGAGGTTAGTATAGATGGACTAATAGAACAAGTCCCACACACTGCTACAAGCCGAAATATTTTTTCAGAGCTAGATGCAGAAAAAAATTATATTGAATTTGCAACCTGGTGGAGGTTAGTATAGATGGACTAATAGAACAAGTCCCACACACTGCTGCAAGCTGAAATATTTTTACAGAGCTAGATGCAGAAAAAGATTATATTGAAATTGCAACCTGGTGGAGGTTAGTATAGATGGACTAATAGAACAAGTCCCACACACTGCTACAAGCCGAAATATTTTTTCAGAGCTAGATGAAGAAAAAAATTATATTGAATTAGCAACCTGGTGGAGGTTAGTATAGATGGACTAATAGAACAAGTCCCATACACTGCTACAAGCCGAAATATTTTTTCAGAGCTAGATGGAGAAAAAAATTATATTGAATTTGCAACCTGGTGGAGGTTAGTATAGATGGACTAATAGAACAAGTCCCACACACTGCTACAAGCCGAAATATTTTTTCAGAGCTAGATGTAGAAAAAAATTATATTGAATTTGCAACCTGGTGGAGGTTAGTATAGATGGACTAATAGAACAAGTCCCACACACTGCTACAAGCCGAAAAATTTTTTCAGAGCTAGATGCAGAAAAAAATTATATTGAATTTGCAACCTGGTGGATGTTAGTATAGATGGACTAATAGAACAAATCCCACACACTGCTACAAGCCGAAATATTTTTTCAGAGCTAGATGTAGAAAAAAATTATATTGAATTTACAACCTGGTGGAGGTTAGTCTAGATGGACTAATAGAACAAGTCCCACACACTGCTACAAGCCAAAATATTTTTTCAGAGCTAGATGCAGGAAAAAATTATATTGAATTTGCAACCTGGTGGAGGTTAGTATAGATGGACTAATAGAACAAGTCCCACACACTGCTACAAGCCGAAATATTTTTTCAGAGCTAGATGTAGAAAAAAATTATATTGAATTTGCAACCTGGTGGAGGTTAGTATAGATGGACTAATAGAACAAGTCCCACACACTGCTACAAGCCGAAATATTTTTTCAGAGCTAGATGCAGAAAAAAATTATATTGAATTTGCAACCTGGTGGAAGTCAGTATAGATGGACTAATAGAACAAGGCCCACACACTACTACAAGCCAAAATATTTTTTCAGAGCTAGATGCAGAAAAAAATTATATTGAATTTGCAACCTTGTGGAGGTTAGTATAGATGGACTAATAGAGCAAGTCCCACACACTACTACAAGCCAAAATATTTTTTCAGAGCTAGATGCAGAAAAAAATTATATTGAATTTGCAACCTGGTGGAGGTTAGTATAGATGGACTAATAGAACAAATCCCACACACTGCTACAAGCCGAAATATTTTTTCAGAGCTAGATGTAGAAAAAAATTATATTGAATTTGCAACCTGGTGGAGGTTAGTATAGATGGACTAATAGAACAAGTCCCACACACTGCTACAAGCCGAAATATTTTTTCAGAGCTAGATGTAGAAAAAAATTATATTGAATTTGCAACCTGGTGGAGGTTAGTATAGATGGACTAATAGAACAAGTCCCACACACTGCTACAAGCCGAAATATTTTTTCAGAGCTAGATGCAGAAAAAAATTATATTGAATTTGCAACCTGGTGGAAGTCAGTATAGATGGACTAATAGAACAAGGCCCACACACTACTACAAGCCAAAATATTTTTTCAGAGCTAGATGCAGAAAAAAATTATATTGAATTTGCAACCTTGTGGAGGTTAGTATAGATGGACTAATAGAGCAAGTCCCACACACTACTACAAGCCAAAATATTTTTTCAGAGCTAGATGCAGAAAAAAATTATATTTAATTTGCAACCTGGTGGAGGTTAGTATAGATGGACTAATAGAACAAGTCCAACACACTACTACAAGCCGAAATATTTTTTCATAGCTAGATGCAGAAATAAATTATATTGAATTTGCAACCTGGTGGAGGTTAGTATAGATGGACTAATAGAACAAATCCCACACACTGCTACAAGCCGAAATATTTTTTCAGAGCTAGATGAAGAAAAAAATTATATTGAATTTGCAACCTGGTGGAGGTTAGTATAGATGGACTAATAGAACAAGTCACACACACTGCTACAAGCCGAAATATTTTTTCAGAGCTAGATGCAGAAAAAAATTATCTTGAATTTGCAACCTGGTGGAGGTTAGTATAGATGGACTAATAGAACAAGTCCCACACACTGCTACAAGCCGAAATATTTTTTCAGAGCTAGATGTAGAAAAAATTATATTGAATTTGCAACCTGGTGGAGGTTAGTACAGATGGACTAATAGAACAAGTCCCACACGCTGCTACAAGCCGAAATATTTTTTCAGAGCTAGATGCAGAAAAAAATTATATTGAATTTGCAACCTGGTGGAGGTTAGTATACATGGACTAATAGAACAAGTCCCACACACTGCTACAAGCCGAAATATTTTTTCAGAGCTAGATGCAGAAAAAAATTATATTGAATTTGCAAAGTGGTGGAAGTCAGTATAGATGGACTAATAGAACAAGGCCCACACACTACTACAAGCCAAAATATTTTTTCAGAGCTAGATGCAGAAAAAAATTATATTGAATTTGCAACCTTGTGGAGGTTAGTATAGATGGACTAATAGAGCAAGTCCCACACACTACTACAAGCCAAAATATTTTTTCAGAGCTAGATGCAGAAAAAAATTATATTTAATTTGCAACCTGGTGGAGGTTAGTATAGATGGACTAATAGAACAAGTCCAACACACTGCTACAAGCCGAAATATTTTTTCAGAGCTAGATGCAGAAAAAAATTATATTGAATTTGCAACCTGGTGGAGGTTAGTATAGATGGACTAATAGAACAAATCCCACACACTGCTACAAGCCGAAATATTTTTTCAGAGCTAGATGTAGAAAAAAATTATATTGAATTTGCAACCTGGTGGAGGTTAGTATAGATGGACTAATAGAACAAGTCCCACACACTGCTACAAGCCGAAATATTTTTTCAGAGCTTGATGCAGGAAAAAATTATATTGAATTTGCAACCTGGTGGAGGTTAGTATAGATGGACTAATAGAACAAGTCCCACACACTGCTACAAGCCGAAATATTTTTTCAGAGCTAGATGTAGAAAAAAATTATATTGAATTTGCAACCTGGTGGAGGTTAATATAGATGGACTAATAGAACAAGTCCCACACACTGCTACAAGCCGAAATATTTTTTCAGAGCTAGATGTAGAAAAAAATTATATTGAATTTGCAACCTGGTGGAGGTTAGTATAGATGGACTAATAGAACAAGTCCCACACACTGCTACAAGCCGAAATATTTTTTCAGAGCTAGATGCAGAAAAAAATTATATTGAATTTGCAACCTGGTGGAAGTCAGTATAGATGGACTAATAGAACAAGGCCCACACACTACTACAAGCCAAAATATTTTTTCAGAGCTAGATGCAGAAAAAAATTATATTGAATTTGCAACCTTGTGGAGGTTAGTATAGATGGACTAATAGAGCAAGTCCCACACACTACTACAAGCCAAAATATTTTTTCAGAGCTAGATGCAGAAAAAAATTATATTGAATTTGCAACCTGGTGGAAGTCAGTATAGATGGACTAATAGAACAAGGCCCACACACTACTACAAGCCAAAATATTTTTTCAGAGCTAGATGCAGAAAAAAATTATATTTAATTTGCAACCTTGTGGAGGTTAGTATAGATGGACTAATAGAGCAAGTCCCACACACTACTACAAGCCGAAATATTTTTTCAGAGCTAGATGCAGAAAAAAATTATATTTAATTTGCAACCTGGTGGAGGTTAGTATAGATGGACTAATAGAACAAGTCCAACACACTGCTACAAGCCGAAATACTTTTTCAGAGCTAGATGCAGAAATAAATTATATTGAATTTGCCACCTTGTGGAGGTTAGTGTAGATGGACTAATAGAACAAGTCCCACACACTGCTACAAGCCAAAATATTTTTTCAGAGCTAGATGCAGAAAAAAATTATATTGAATTTGCAACCTGGTGGAGGTTAGTATAGATGGACTAATAGAACAAGTCCCACACACTGCTACAATCCGAAATATTTTTTCAGAGCTAGATGCAGAAAAAAATTCTATTGAATTTACAACCTGGTGGAGGTTAGTATAGATGGACTAATTGAACAAGTCCCACACACTGCTACAAGCCGAAATATTTTTTCAGAGCTAGATGAAGAAAAAAATTATATTGAATTAGCAACCTGGTGGAGGTTAGTATAGATGGAATAATAGAACAAGGCCCACACACTTCTACAAGCCGAAATATTTTTTCAGAGCTAGATGAAGAAAAAAATTATATTGAATTTGCAACCTGGTAGAAGTTAGTATAGATGGACTAATAGAACAAGTCCCACACACTGCTGCAAGCCGAAATATTTTTACAGAGCTAGATGCAGAAAATTATTATCTTGAATTTGCAACCTGGTGGAGGTTAGTATAGATGGACTAATAGAACAAGTTCCACACACTGCTACAAGCCGAAATATTTTTTCAGAGCTAGATGCAGGAAAAAATTATATTGAATTTGCAACCTGGTGGAGGTTAGTATAGATGGACTAATAGAACAAGTCCCACACACTGCTACAAGCCGAAATATTTTTTCACAGCTAGATGTAGAAAAAAATTATATTGAATTTGCAACCTGGTGGAGGTTAGTATAGATGGACTAATAGAACAAGTCCCACACACTGCTACGAGCCGAAATATTTTTTCAGAGCTAGATGTAGAAAAAAAATATATTGAATTTGCAACCTGGTGGAGGTTAGTATAGATGGACTAATAGAACAAGTCCCACACACTGCTACAAGCCGAAATATTTTTTCAGAGCTAGATGCAGAAAAAAATTATATTGAATTTGCAACCTGGTGGAAGTCAGTATAGATGGACTAATAGAACAAGGCCCACACACTACTACAAGCCAAAATATTTTTTCAGAGCTAGATGCAGAAAAAAATTATATTGAATTTGCAACCTTGTGGAGGTTAGTATAGATGGACTAATAGAGCAAGTCCCACACACTACTACAAGCCAAAATATTTTTTCAGAGCTAGATGCAGAAAAAAATTATATTTAATTTGCAACCTGGTGGAGGTTAGTATAGATGGACTAATAGAACAAGTCCAACACACTGCTACAAGCCGAAATATTTTTTCAGAGCTAGATGCAGAAAAAAATTATATTGAATTTGCAACCTGGTGGAGGTTAGTATAGATGGACTAATAGAACAAATCCCACACACTGCTACAAGCCGAAATATTTTTTCAGAGCTAGATGTAGAAAAAAATTATATTGAATTTGCAACCTGGTGGAGGTTAGTATAGATGGACTAATAGAACAAGTCCCACACACTGCTACAAGCCGAAATATTTTTTCAGAGCTAGATGCAGGAAAAAATTATATTGAATTTGCAACCTGGTGGAGGTTAGTATAGATGGACTAATAGAACAAGTCCCACACACTGCTACAAGCCGAAATATTTTTTCAGAGCTAGATGTAGAAAAAAATTATATTGAATTTGCAACCTGGTGGAGGTTAATATAGATGGACTAATAGAACAAGTCCCACACACTGCTACAAGCCGAAATATTTTTTCAGAGCTAGATGTAGAAAAAAATTATATTGAATTTGCAACCTGGTGGAGGTTAGTATAGATGGACTAATAGAACAAGTCCCACACACTGCTACAAGCCGAAATATTTTTTCAGAGCTAGATGCAGAAAAAAATTATATTGAATTTGCAACCTGGTGGAAGTCAGTATAGATGGACTAATAGAACAAGGCCCACACACTACTACAAGCCAAAATATTTTTTCAGAGCTAGATGCAGAAAAAAATTATATTGAATTTGCAACCTTGTGGAGGTTAGTATAGATGGACTAATAGAGCAAGTCCCACACACTACTACAAGCCAAAATATTTTTTCAGAGCTAGATGCAGAAAAAAATTATATTGAATTTGCAACCTGGTGGAAGTCAGTATAGATGGACTAATAGAACAAGGCCCACACACTACTACAAGCCAAAATATTTTTTCAGAGCTAGATGCAGAAAAAAATTATATTTAATTTGCAACCTTGTGGAGGTTAGTATAGATGGACTAATAGAGCAAGTCCCACACACTACTACAAGCCAAAATATTTTTTCAGAGCTAGATGCAGAAAAAAATTATATTTAATTTGCAACCTGGTGGAGGTTAGTATAGATGGACTAATAGAACAAGTCCAACACACTGCTACAAGCCGAAATACTTTTTCAGAGCTGGATGCAGAAATAAATTATATTGAATTTGCCACCTTGTGGAGGTTAGTGTAGATGGACTAATAGAACAAGTCCCACACACTGCTACAAGCCAAAATATTTTTTCAGAGCTAGATGCAGAAAAAAATTATATTGAATTTGCAACCTGGTGGAGGTTAGTATAGATGGACTAATAGAACAAGTCCCACACACTGCTACAATCCGAAATATTTTTTCAGAGCTAGATGCAGAAAAAAATTCTATTGAATTTACAACCTGGTGGAGGTTAGTATAGATGGACTAATTGAACAAGTCCCACACACTGCTACAAGCCGAAATATTTTTTCAGAGCTAGATGAAGAAAAAAATTATATTGAATTAGCAACCTGGTGGAGGTTAGTATAGATGGAATAATAGAACAAGGCCCACACACTTCTACAAGCCGAAATATTTTTTCAGAGCTAGATGAAGAAAAAAATTATATTGAATTTGCAACCTGGTAGAAGTTAGTATAGATGGACTAATAGAACAAGTCCCACACACTGCTGCAAGCCGAAATATTTTTACAGAGCTAGATGCAGAAAATTATTATCTTGAATTTGCAACCTGGTGGAGGTGAGTATAGATGGACTAATAGAACAAGTTCCACACACTGCTACAAGCCGAAATATTTTTTCAGAGCTAGATGCAGGAAAAAATTATATTGAATTTGCAACCTGGTGGAGGTTAGTATAGATGGACTAATAGAACAAGTCCCACACACTGCTACAAGCCGAAATATTTTTTCAGAGCTAGATGTAGAAAAAAATTATATTGAATTTGCAACCTGGTGGAGGTTAGTATAGATGGACTAATAGAACAAGTCCCACACACTGCTACGAGCCGAAATATTTTTTCAGAGCTAGATGTAGAAAAAAAATATATTGAATTTGCAACCTGGTGGAGGTTAGTATAGATGGACTAATAGAACAAGTCCCACACACTGCTACAAGCCGAAATATTTTTTCAGAGCTAGATGCAGAAAAAAATTATATTGAATTTGCAACCAGGTGGATGTTATTATAGATGGACTAATAGAACAAATCCCACACACTGCTACAAGCCGAAATATTTTTTCAGAGCTAGATGCAGAAAAAAATTCTATTGAATTTGCAACCTGGTGGAGGTTAGTATAGATGGACTAATAGAACAAGTCCCACACACTGCTACAAGCCGAAATATTTTTTCAGAGCTAGATGCAGAAAAAAATTCTATTGAATTTGCAACCTGGTGGAGGTTAGTATAGATGGACTAATAGAACAAGTCCCACACACTGCTGCAAGCCAAAATATTTTTTCAGAGCTAGATGAAGAAAAAAATTATATTGAATTTGCAACCTGGTAGAGGTTAGTATAGATGGACTAATAGAACAAGTCCCACACACTGCTGCAAGACGAAATATTTTTACAGAGCTAGATGCAGAAAAAGATTATATTGAATTTGCAACCTGGTGGAGGTTAGTATAGATGGACTAATAGAACAAGTCCCACACACTGCTACAAGCCAAAATATTTTTTCAGAGCTAGATGCAGGAAAAAATTATATTGAATTTGCAACCTGGTGGAGGTTAGTATAGATGGACTCATAGAACAAGTCCCACACACTGCTACAAGCCGAAATATTTTTTCAGAGCTAGATGTAGAAAAAAATTATATTGAATTTGCAACCTGGTGGAGGTTAGTATAGATGGACTAATAGAACAAGTCCCACACACTGCTACAAGCCGAAATATTTTTTCAGAGCTAGATGTAGAAAAAAATTATATTGAATTTGCAACCTGGTGGAGGTTAGTATAGATGGACTAATAGAACAAGTCCCACACACTGCTACAAGCCGAAATATTTTTTCAGAGCTAGATGCAGAAAAAAATTATATTGAATTTGCAACCTGGTGGAAGTCAGTATAGATGGACTAATAGAACAAGGCCCACACACTACTACGAGCCAAAATATTTTTTCAGAGCTAGATGCAGAAAAAAATTCTATTGAATTTGCAACCTTGTGGAGGTTAGTAAAGATGGACTAATAGAGCAAGTCCCACACACTACTACAAGCCAAAATATTTTTTCAGATCTAGATGCAGAAAAAAATTATATTGAATTTGCAACCTGGTGGAGGTTAGTATAGATGGACTAATTGAACAAGTCCCACACACTGCTACAAGCCGAAATATTTTTTCAGAGCTAGATGCAGAAAAAAATTATATTGAATTTGCAACCTGGTGGAGGTTAGTATAGATGGACTAATAGAACAAATCCCACACACTGCTACAAGCCAAAATATTTTTTCAGAGCTAGATGAAGAAAAAAATTATATTGAATTTGCAAACTGGTGGAGGTTAGTATAGATGGACTAATAGAACAAGTCCCACACACTGCTACAAGCCGAAATATTTTTTCAGAGCTAGATGCAGAAAAAAATTATATTGAATTTGCAACCTGGTGGAGGTTAGTATAGATGGACTAATAGAACAATTCCCACACACTGCTACAAGCCAAAATATTTTTTCAGAGCTAGATGAAGAAAAAAGTTATATTGAATTTGCAACCTGGTGGAGGTTAGTATAGATGGACTAATAGAACAAGTCCCACACACTGCTACAAGCCGAAATATTTTTTCAGAACTAGATGCAGAAAAAAATTATATTGAATTTGCAACCTGGTGGAGGTTAGTATAGATGGACTAATAGAACAAGTCCCATACACTGCTACAAGCCGAAATATTTTTTCAGAGCTAGATGGAGAAAAAAATTATATTGAATTTGCAACCTGGTAGAGGTTAGTATAGATGGACTAATAGAACAAGTCCCACACACTGCTGCAAGCCGAAATATTTTTACAGAGCTAGATGCAGAAAAAGATTATATTGAATTTGCAACCTGGTGGAGGTTAGTATAGATGGACTAATAGAACAAGTCCCACACACTGCTACAAGCCGAAATATTTTTTCAGAGCTAGATGCAGGAAGAAATTATATTGAATTTGCAACCTGGTGGAGGTTAGTATAGATGGACTAATAGAACAAGTCCCACACACTGCTACAAGCCGAAATATTTTTTCAGAGCTAGATGTAGAAAAAAATTATATTGAATTTGCAACCTGGTGGAGGTTAGTATAGATGGACTAATAGAACAAGTCCCACACACTGCTACAAGCCGAAATATTTTTTCAGAGCTAGATGCAGGAAAAAATTATATTGAATTTGCAACCTGGTGGAGGTTAGTATAGATGGACTAATAGAACAAGTCCCACACACTGCTACAAGCCGAAATATTTTTTCAGAGCTAGATGTAGAAAAAAATTATATTGAATTTGCAACCTGGTGGAGGTTAGTACAGATCGACTAATAGAACAAGTCCCACACGCTGCTACAAGCCGAAATATTTTTTCAGAGCTAGATGCAGAAAAAAATTATATTGAATTTGCAACCTGGTGGAGGTTAGTATACATGGACTAATAGAACAAGTCCCACACACTGCTACAAGCCAAAATATTTTTTAAGAGCTAGATGCAGAAAGTTTTTTTATTGGATTTGCAACCAGGTGGAAGTCAGTATAGATGGACTAATAGAACAAGTCCCACACACTACTACAAGTCAAAATATTTTTTCAGAGCTAGATGCAGAAAAAAATTATATTAAATTTGCCACCTTGTGGAGGTTAGTATAGATGGACTAATAGAACAAGTCCCACACTCTACTACAAGCCAAAATATTTTTTCAGAGCTAGATGCAGAAATAAATTATATTGAATTTGCCACCTTGTGGAGGTTAGTGTAGATGGACTAATAGAACAAGTCCCACACACTGCTACAAGCCAAAATATTTTTTCAGAGCTAGATGCAGAAAAAAATTATATTGAATTTGCAACCTGGTGGAAGTTAGTATAGATAGACTAATAGAACAAGTCCCACACACTGCTACAATCCGAAATATTTTTTCAGAGCTACATGCAGAAAAAAATTCTTTTGGATTTGCAACCTGGTGGAGGTTAGTATAGATGGACTAATAGAACAAGTCCCACAAACTGCTACAAGCCGAAATATTTTTTCAGAGCTAGATGAAGAAAAAAATTATATTGAATTAGCAACCTGGTGGAGGTTAGTATAGATGGAATAATAGAACAAGGCCCACACACTTCTACAAGCCGAAATATTTTTTCAGAGCTAGATGAAGAAAAAAATTATATTGAATTTGCAACCTGGTAGAGGTTAGTATAGATGGACTAATAGAACAAGTCCCACACACTGCTGCAAGCCGAAAAATTTTTACAGAGCTAGATGCAGAAAATTATTATCTTGAATTTGCAACCTGGTGGAGGTTAGTATAGATGGACTAATAGAAAAAGTCCCACACACTGCTACAAGCCGAAATATTTTTTCAGAGCTAGATGCAGGAAAAAATTATATTGAATTTGCAACCTGGTGGAGGTTAGTATAGATGGACTAATAGAACAAGTTCCACACACTGCTACAAGCCGAAATATTTTTTCAGAGCTAGATGTAGAAAAAAATTATATTGAATTTGCAACCTGGTGGAGGTTAGTATGGATGGACTAATAGAACAAGTCCCACACACTGCTACAAGCCGAAATATTTTTTCAGAGCTAGATGTAGAAAAAAATTATATTGAATTTGCAACCTGGTGGAGGTTAGTATAGATGAACTAATAGAACAAGTCCCACACACTGCTACAAGCCGAAATATTTTTTCAGAGCTAGATGCAGAAAAAAATTATATTGAATTTGCAACCTGGTGGAGGTTAGTATAGATGGACTAATAGAACAAGCCCCACACACTGCTACAAGACTAAATATTTTTTCAGAGCTAGATGAAGAAAAATTTTTTATTGAATTTGCAACCTGGTAGAGGTTAGTATAGATGGACTAATAGAACAAGTCCCACACACTGCTGCAAGCCGAAATATTTTTACAGAGCTAGATGCAGAAAAAGATTATATTGAATTTGCAACCTGGTGGAGGTTAGTATAGATGGACTAATAGAACAAGTCCCACACACTGCTACAAGCCAAAATATTTTTTCAGAGCTAGATGCAGAAAAAAATTATATTGAATTTGCAACCTGGTGGAGGTTAGTATAGATGGACTAATAGAACAAGTCCCACACACTGCTACAAGCCGAAATATTTTTTCAGAGCTAGATGTAGAAAAAAATTATATTGAATTTGCAACCTGGTGGAGGTTAGTATAGGTGGATTAATAGAACAAGTCCCACACACTGCTACAAGCCGAAATATTTTTTCAGAGCTAGATGCAGAAAAAAATTATATTGAATTTGCAACCTGGTGGAAGTCAGTATAGATGGACTAATAGAACAAGGCCCACACACTACTACGAGCCAAAATATTTTTTCAGAGCTAGATGCAGAAAAAAATTATATTGAATTTGCAACCTTGTGGAGGTCAGTATAGATGCACTAATAGAGCAAGTCCCACACACTACTACAAGCCAAAATATTTTTTCAGATCTAGATGCAGAAAAAAATTATATTGAATTTGCAACCTGGTGGAGGTTAGTATAGATGGACTAATAGAACAAGTCCCACACACTGCTACAAACCGAAATATTTTTTCAGAGCTAGATGCAGAAAAAAATTATATTGAATTTGCAACCTGGTGGAGGTTAGTATAGATGGACTAATAGAACAAGTCCCACACACTGCTACAAGCCGAAATATTTTTTCAGAGCTAGATGTAGAAAAAAATTATATTGAATTTGCAACCTGGTGGAGGTTAGTATAGATGAACTAATAGAACAAGTCCCACACACTGCTACAAGCCGAAATATTTTTTCAGAGCTAGATGCAGGAAAAAATTATATTGAATTTGCAACCTGGTGGAGGTTAGTATAGATGGACTAATAGAACAAGTCCCACACACTGCTACAAGCCGAAATATTTTTTCAGAGCTAGATGTAGAAAAAAATTATATTGAATTTGCAACCTGGTGGAGGTTAGTATAGATGGACTAATAGAACAAGTCCCACACACTGCTACAAGCCGAAATATTTTTTCAGAGCTAGATGCAGAAAAAAATTATATTGAATTTGCAACCTGGTGGAAGTCAGTATAGATGGACTAAGAGAACAAGGCCCACACACTACTACAAGCCAAAATATTTTTTCAGAGCTAGATGCAGAAAAAAATTATATTGAATTTGCAACCTTGTGGAGGTTAGTATAGATGGACTAATAGAGCAAGTCCCACACACTACTACAAGCCAAAATATTTTTTCAGAGCTAGATGCAGAAAAAAATTATATTTAATTTGCAACCTGGTGGAGGTTAGTATAGATGGACTAATAGAACAAGTCCAACACACTACTACAAGCCGAAATATTTTTTCATAGCTAGATGCAGAAATAAATTATATTGAATTTGCAACCTGGTGGAGGTTAGTATAGATGGACTAATAGAACAAATCCCACACACTGCTACAAGCCGAAATATTTTTTCAGAGCTAGATGAAGAAAAAAATTATATTGAATTTGCAACCTGGTGGAGGTTAGTATAGATGGACTAATAGAACAAGTCACACACACTGCTACAAGCCGAAATATTTTTTCAGAGCTAGATGCAGAAAAAAATTATCTTGAATTTGCAACCTGGTGGAGGTTAGTATAGATGGACTAATAGAACAAGTCCCACACACTGCTACAAGCCGAAATATTTTTTCAGAGCTAGATGTAGAAAAAATTATATTGAATTTGCAACCTGGTGGAGGTTAGTACAGATGGACTAATAAAACAAGTCCCACACGCTGCTACAAGCCGAAATATTTTTTCAGAGCTAGATGCAGAAAAAAATTATATTGAATTTGCAACCTGGTGGAGGTTAGTATACATGGACTAATAGAACAAGTCCCACACACTGCTACAAGCCGAAATATTTTTTCAGAGCTAGATGCAGAAAAAAATTATATTGAATTTGCAACCTGGTGGAAGTCAGTATAGATGGACTAATAGAACAAGGCCCACACACTACTACAAGCCAAAATATTTTTTCAGAGCTAGATGCAGAAAAAAATTATATTGAATTTGCAACCTTGTGGAGGTTAGTATAGATGGACTAATAGAGCAAGTCCCACACACTACTACAAGCCAAAATATTTTTTCAGAGCTAGATGCAGAAAAAAATTATATTTAATTTGCAACCTGGTGGAGGTTAGTATAGATGGACTAATAGAACAAGTCCCACACACTGCTACAATCCGAAATATTTTTTCAGAGCTACATGCAGAAAAAAATTCTTTTGGATTTGCAACCTGGTGGAGGTTAGTATAGATGGACTAATAGAACAAGTCCCACAAACTGCTACAAGCCGAAATATTTTTTCAGAGCTAGATGAAGAAAAAAATTATATTGAATTAGCAACCTGGTGGAGGTTAGTATAGATGGAATAATAGAACAAGGCCCACACACTTCTACAAGCCGAAATATTTTTTCAGAGCTAGATGAAGAAAAAAATTATATTGAATTTGCAACCTGGTAGAGGTTAGTATAGATGGACTAATAGAACAAGTCCCACACACTGCTGCAAGCCGAAAAATTTTTACAGAGCTAGATGCAGAAAATTATTATCTTGAATTTGCAACCTGGTGGAGGTTAGTATAGATGGACTAATAGAAAAAGTCCCACACACTGCTACAAGCCGAAATATTTTTTCAGAGCTAGATGCAGGAAAAAATTATATTGAATTTGCAACCTGGTGGAGGTTAGTATAGATGGACTAATAGAACAAGTCCCACACACTGCTACAAGCCGAAATATTTTTTCAGAGCTAGATGTAGAAAAAAATTATATTGAATTTGCAACCTGGTGGAGGTTAGTATGGATGGACTAATAGAACAAGTCCCACACACTGCTACAAGCCGAAATATTTTTTCAGAGCTAGATGTAGAAAAAAATTATATTGAATTTGCAACCTGGTGGAGGTTAGTATAGATGAACTAATAGAACAAGTCCCACACACTGCTACAAGCCGAAATATTTTTTCAGAGCTAGATGCAGAAAAAAATTATATTGAATTTGCAACCTGGTGGAGGTTAGTATAGATGGACTAATAGAACAAGCCCCACACACTGCTACAAGACTAAATATTTTTTCAGAGCTAGATGAAGAAAAATTTTTTATTGAATTTGCAACCTGGTAGAGGTTAGTATAGATGGACTAATAGAACAAGTCCCACACACTGCTGCAAGCCGAAATATTTTTACAGAGCTAGATGCAGAAAAAGATTATATTGAATTTGCAACCTGGTGGAGGTTAGTATAGATGGACTAATAGAACAAGTCCCACACACTGCTACAAGCCAAAATATTTTTTCAGAGCTAGATGCAGAAAAAAATTATATTGAATTTGCAACCTGGTGGAGGTTAGTATAGATGGACTAATAGAACAAGTCCCACACACTGCTACAAGCCGAAATATTTTTTCAGAGCTAGATGTAGAAAAAAATTATATTGAATTTGCAACCTGGTGGAGGTTAGTATAGGTGGATTAATAGAACAAGTCCCACACACTGCTACAAGCCGAAATATTTTTTCAGAGCTAGATGCAGAAAAAAATTATATTGAATTTGCAACCTGGTGGAAGTCAGTATAGATGGACTAATAGAACAAGGCCCACACACTACTACGAGCCAAAATATTTTTTCAGAGCTAGATGCAGAAAAAAATTATATTGAATTTGCAACCTTGTGGAGGTTAGTATAGATGCACTAATAGAGCAAGTCCCACACACTACTACAAGCCAAAATATTTTTTCAGATCTAGATGCAGAAAAAAATTATATTGAATTTGCAACCTGGTGGAGGTTAGTATAGATGGACTAATAGAACAAGTCCCACACACTGCTACAAGCCGAAATATTTTTTCAGAGCTAGATGCAGAAAAAAATTATATTGAATTTGCAACCTGGTGGAGGTTAGTATAGATGGACTAATAGAACAAGTCCCACACACTGCTACAAGCCGAAATATTTTTTCAGAGCTAGATGTAGAAAAAAATTATATTGAATTTGCAACCTGGTGGAGGTTAGTATAGATGAACTAATAGAACAAGTCCCACACACTGCTACAAGCCGAAATATTTTTTCAGAGCTAGATGCAGGAAAAAATTATATTGAATTTGCAACCTGGTGGAGGTTAGTATAGATGGACTAATAGAACAAGTCCCACACACTGCTACAAGCCGAAATATTTTTTCAGAGCTAGATGTAGAAAAAAATTATATTGAATTTGCAACCTGGTGGAGGTTAGTATAGATGGACTAATAGAACAAGTCCCACACACTGCTACAAGCCGAAATATTTTTTCAGAGCTAGATGCAGAAAAAAATTATATTGAACTTGCAACCTGGTGGAAGTCAGTATAGATGGACTAATAGAACAAGGCCCACACACTACTACAAGCCAAAATATTTTTTCAGAGCTAGATGCAGAAAAAAATTATATTGAATTTGCAACCTTGTGGAGGTTAGTATAGATGGACTAATAGAACAAGGCCCACACACTACTACAAGCCAAAATATTTTTTCAGAGCTAGATGCAGAAAAAAATTATATTGAATTTGCAACCTTGTGGAGGTTAGTATAGATGGACTAATAGAGCAAGTCCCACACACTACTACAAGCCAAAATATTTTTTCAGAGCTAGATGCAGAAAAAAATTATATTTAATTTGCAACCTGGTGGAGGTTAGTATAGATGGACTAATAGAACAAGTCCAACACACTGCTACAAGCCGAAATATTTTTTCAGAGCTAGATGCAGAAAAAAATTATATTGAATTTGCAACCTGGTGGAGGTTAGTATAGATGGACTAATAGAACAAATCCCACACACTGCTACAAGCCGAAATATTTTTTCAGAGCTAGATGTAGAAAAAAATTATATTGAATTTGCAACCTGGTGGAGGTTAGTATAGATGGACTAATAGAACAAGTCCCACACACTGCTACAAGCCGAAATATTTTTTCAGAGCTAGATGCAGGAAAAAATTATATTGAATTTGCAACCTGGTGGAGGTTAGTATAGATGGACTAATAGAACAAGTCCCACACACTGCTACAAGCCGAAATATTTTTTCAGAGCTAGATGTAGAAAAAAATTATATTGAATTTGCAACCTGGTGGAGGTTAATATAGATGGACTAATAGAACAAGTCCCACACACTGCTACAAGCCGAAATATTTTTTCAGAGCTAGATGTAGAAAAAAATTATATTGAATTTGCAACCTGGTGGAGGTTAGTATAGATGGACTAATAGAACAAGTCCCACACACTGCTACAAGCCGAAATATTTTTTCAGAGCTAGATGCAGAAAAAAATTATATTGAATTTGCAACCTGGTGGAAGTCAGTATAGATGGACTAATAGAACAAGGCCCACACACTACTACAAGCCAAAATATTTTTTCAGAGCTAGATGCAGAAAAAAATTATATTGAATTTGCAACCTTGTGGAGGTTAGTATAGATGGACTAATAGAGCAAGTCCCACACACTACTACAAGCCAAAATATTTTTTCAGAGCTAGATGCAGAAAAAAATTATATTGAATTTGCAACCTGGTGGAAGTCAGTATAGATGGACTAATAGAACAAGGCCCACACACTACTACAAGCCAAAATATTTTTTCAGAGCTAGATGCAGAAAAAAATTATATTTAATTTGCAACCTTGTGGAGGTTAGTATAGATGGACTAATAGAGCAAGTCCCACACACTACTACAAGCCGAAATATTTTTTCAGAGCTAGATGCAGAAAAAAATTATATTTAATTTGCAACCTGGTGGAGGTTAGTATAGATGGACTAATAGAACAAGTCCAACACACTGCTACAAGCCGAAATACTTTTTCAGAGCTAGATGCAGAAATAAATTATATTGAATTTGCCACCTTGTGGAGGTTAGTGTAGATGGACTAATAGAACAAGTCCCACACACTGCTACAAGCCAAAATATTTTTTCAGAGCTAGATGCAGAAAAAAATTATATTGAATTTGCAACCTGGTGGAGGTTAGTATAGATGGACTAATAGAACAAGTCCCACACACTGCTACAATCCGAAATATTTTTTCAGAGCTAGATGCAGAAAAAAATTCTATTGAATTTACAACCTGGTGGAGGTTAGTATAGATGGACTAATTGAACAAGTCCCACACACTGCTACAAGCCGAAATATTTTTTCAGAGCTAGATGAAGAAAAAAATTATATTGAATTAGCAACCTGGTGGAGGTTAGTATAGATGGAATAATAGAACAAGGCCCACACACTTCTACAAGCCGAAATATTTTTTCAGAGCTAGATGAAGAAAAAAATTATATTGAATTTGCAACCTGGTAGAAGTTAGTATAGATGGACTAATAGAACAAGTCCCACACACTGCTGCAAGCCGAAATATTTTTACAGAGCTAGATGCAGAAAATTATTATCTTGAATTTGCAACCTGGTGGAGGTTAGTATAGATGGACTAATAGAACAAGTTCCACACACTGCTACAAGCCGAAATATTTTTTCAGAGCTAGATGCAGGAAAAAATTATATTGAATTTGCAACCTGGTGGAGGTTAGTATAGATGGACTAATAGAACAAGTCCCACACACTGCTACAAGCCGAAATATTTTTTCAGAGCTAGATGTAGAAAAAAATTATATTGAATTTGCAACCTGGTGGAGGTTAGTATAGATGGACTAATAGAACAAGTCCCACACACTGCTACGAGCCGAAATATTTTTTCAGAGCTAGATGTAGAAAAAAAATATATTGAATTTGCAACCTGGTGGAGGTTAGTATAGATGGACTAATAGAACAAGTCCCACACACTGCTACAAGCCGAAATATTTTTTCAGAGCTAGATGCAGAAAAAAATTATATTGAATTTGCAACCTGGTGGAAGTCAGTATAGATGGACTAATAGAACAAGGCCCACACACTACTACAAGCCAAAATATTTTTTCAGAGCTAGATGCAGAAAAAAATTATATTGAATTTGCAACCTTGTGGAGGTTAGTATAGATGGACTAATAGAGCAAGTCCCACACACTACTACAAGCCAAAATATTTTTTCAGAGCTAGATGCAGAAAAAAATTATATTTAATTTGCAACCTGGTGGAGGTTAGTATAGATGGACTAATAGAACAAGTCCAACACACTGCTACAAGCCGAAATATTTTTTCAGAGCTAGATGCAGAAAAAAATTATATTGAATTTGCAACCTGGTGGAGGTTAGTATAGATGGACTAATAGAACAAATCCCACACACTGCTACAAGCCGAAATATTTTTTCAGAGCTAGATGTAGAAAAAAATTATATTGAATTTGCAACCTGGTGGAGGTTAGTATAGATGGACTAATAGAACAAGTCCCACACACTGCTACAAGCCAAAATATTTTTTCAGAGCTAGATGCAGGAAAAAATTATATTGAATTTGCAACCTGGTGGAGGTTAGTATAGATGGACTAATAGAACAAGTCCCACACACTGCTACAAGCCGAAATATTTTTTCAGAGCTAGATGTAGAAAAAAATTATATTGAATTTGCAACCTGGTGGAGGTTAATATAGATGGACTAATAGAACAAGTCCCACACACTGCTACAAGCCGAAATATTTTTTCAGAGCTAGATGTAGAAAAAAATTATATTGAATTTGCAACCTGGTGGAGGTTAGTATAGATGGACTAATAGAACAAGTCCCACACACTGCTACAAGCCGAAATATTTTTTCAGAGCTAGATGCAGAAAAAAATTATATTGAATTTGCAACCTTGTGGAGGTTAGTATAGATGGACTAATAGAGCAAGTCCCACACACTACTACAAGCCAAAATATTTTTTCAGAGCTAGATGCAGAAAAAAATTATATTGAATTTGCAACCTGGTGGAAGTCAGTATAGATGGACTAATAGAACAAGGCCCACACACTACTACAAGCCAAAATATTTTTTCAGAGCTAGATGCAGAAAAAAATTATATTTAATTTGCAACCTTGTGGAGGTTAGTATAGATGGACTAATAGAGCAAGTCCCACACACTACTACAAGCCAAAATATTTTTTCAGAGCTAGATGCAGAAAAAAATTATATTTAATTTGCAACCTGGTGGAGGTTAGTATAGATGGACTAATAGAACAAGTCCAACACACTGCTACAAGCCGAAATACTTTTTCAGAGCTAGATGCAGAAATAAATTATATTGAATTTGCCACCTTGTGGAGGTTAGTGTAGATGGACTAATAGAACAAGTCCCACACACTGCTACAAGCCAAAATATTTTTTCAGAGCTAGATGCAGAAAAAAATTATATTGAATTTGCAACCTGGTGGAGGTTAGTATAGATGGACTAATAGAACAAGTCCCACACACTGCTACAATCCGAAATATTTTTTCAGAGCTAGATGCAGAAAAAAATTCTATTGAATTTACAACCTGGTGGAGGTTAGTATAGATGGACTAATTGAACAAGTCCCACACACTGCTACAAGCCGAAATATTTTTTCAGAGCTAGATGAAGAAAAAAATTATATTGAATTTGCAACCTGGTAGAAGTTAGTATAGATGGACTAATAGAACAAGTCCCACACACTGCTGCAAGCCGAAATATTTTTACAGAGCTAGATGCAGAAAATTATTATCTTGAATTTGCAACCTGGTGGAGGTGAGTATAGATGGACTAATAGAACAAGTTCCACACACTGCTACAAGCCGAAATATTTTTTCAGAGCTAGATGCAGGAAAAAATTATATTGAATTTGCAACCTGGTGGAGGTTAGTATAGATGGACTAATAGAACAAGTCCCACACACTGCTACAAGCCGAAATATTTTTTCAGAGCTAGATGTAGAAAAAAATTATATTGAATTTGCAACCTGGTGGAGGTTAGTATAGATGGACTAATAGAACAAGTCCCACACACTGCTACGAGCCGAAATATTTTTTCAGAGCTAGATGTAGAAAAAAAATATATTGAATTTGCAACCTGGTGGAGGTTAGTATAGATGGACTAATAGAACAAGTCCCACACACTGCTACAAGCCGAAATATTTTTTCAGAGCTAGATGCAGAAAAAAATTATATTGAATTTGCAACCAGGTGGATGTTATTATAGATGGACTAATAGAACAAATCCCACACACTGCTACAAGCCGAAATATTTTTTCAGAGCTAGATGCAGAAAAAAATTCTATTGAATTTGCAACCTGGTGGAGGTTAGTATAGATGGACTAATAGAACAAGTCCCACACACTGCTACAAGCCGAAATATTTTTTCAGAGCTAGATGCAGAAAAAAATTCTATTGAATTGCAACCTGGTGGAGGTTAGTATAGATGGACTAATAGAACAAGTCCCACACACTGCTGCAAGCCGAAATATTTTTTCAGAGCTAGATGAAGAAAAAAATTATATTGAATTTGCAACCTGGTAGAGGTTAGTATAGATGGACTAATAGAACAAGTCCCACACACTGCTGCAAGACGAAATATTTTTACAGAGCTAGATGCAGAAAAAGATTATATTGAATTTGCAACCTGGTGGAGGTTAGTATAGATGGACTAATAGAACAAGTCCCACACACTGCTACAAGCCAAAATATTTTTTCAGAGCTAGATGCAGGAAAAAATTATATTGAATTTGCAACCTGGTGGAGGTTAGTATAGATGGACTCATAGAACAAGTCCCACACACTGCTACAAGCCGAAATATTTTTTCAGAGCTAGATGTAGAAAAAAATTATATTGAATTTGCAACCTGGTGGAGGTTAGTATAGATGGACTAATAGAACAAGTCCCACACACTGCTACAAGCCGAAATATTTTTTCAGAGCTAGATGTAGAAAAAAATTATATTGAATTTGCAACCTGGTGGAGGTTAGTATAGATGGACTAATAGAACAAGTCCCACACACTGCTACAAGCCGAAATATTTTTTCAGAGCTAGATGCAGAAAAAAATTATATTGAATTTGCAACCTGGTGGAAGTCAGTATAGATGGACTAATAGAACAAGGCCCACACACTACTACGAGCCAAAATATTTTTTCAGAGCTAGATGCAGAAAAAAATTCTATTGAATTTGCAACCTTGTGGAGGTTAGTAAAGATGGACTAATAGAGCAAGTCCCACACACTACTACAAGCCAAAATATTTTTTCAGATCTAGATGCAGAAAAAAATTATATTGAATTTGCAACCTGGTGGAGGTTAGTATAGATGGACTAATTGAACAAGTCCCACACACTGCTACAAGCCGAAATATTTTTTCAGAGCTAGTTGCAGAAAAAAATTATATTGAATTTGCAACCTGGTGGAGGTTAGTATAGATGGACTAATAGAACAAATCCCACACACTGCTACAAGCCAAAATATTTTTTCAGAGCTAGATGAAGAAAAAAATTATATTGAATTTGCAAACTGGTGGAGGTTAGTATAGATGGACTAATAGAACAAGTCCCACACACTGCTACAAGCCGAAATATTTTTTCAGAGCTAGATGCAGAAAAAAATTATATTGAATTTGCAACCTGGTGGAGGTTAGTATAGATGGACTAATAGAACAATTCCCACACACTGCTACAAGCCAAAATATTTTTTCAGAGCTAGATGAAGAAAAAAGTTATATTGAATTTGCAACCTGGTGGAGGTTAGTATAGATGGACTAATAGAACAAGTCCCACACACTGCTACAAGCCGAAATATTTTTTCAGAACTAGATGCAGAAAAAAATTATATTGAATTTGCAACCTGGTGGAGGTTAGTATAGATGGACTAATAGAACAAGTCCCACACACTGCTGCAAGCTGAAATATTTTTACAGAGCTAGATGCAGAAAAAGATTATATTGAAATTGCAACCTGGTGGAGGTTAGTATAGATGGACTAATAGAACAAGTCCCACACACTGCTACAAGCCGAAATATTTTTTCAGAGCTAGATGAAGAAAAAAATTATATTGAATTAGCAACCTGGTGGAGGTTAGTATAGATGGACTAATAGAACAAGTCCCATACACTGCTACAAGCCGAAATATTTTTTCAGAGCTAGATGGAGAAAAAAATTATATTGAATTTGCAACCTGGTAGAGGTTAGTATAGATGGACTAATAGAACAAGTCCCACACACTGCTGCAAGCCGAAATATTTTTACAGAGCTAGATGCAGAAAACGATTATATTGAATTTGCAACCTGGTGGAGGTTAGTATAGATGGACTAATAGAACAAGTCCCACACACTGCTACAAGCCGAAATATTTTTTCAGAGCTAGATGCAGGAAGAAATTATATTGAATTTGCAACCTGGTGGAGGTTAGTATAGATGGACTAATAGAACAAGTCCCACACACTGCTACAAGCCGAAATATTTTTTCAGAGCTAGATGTAGAAAAAAATTATATTGAATTTGCAACCTGGTGGAGGTTAGTATAGATGGACTAATAGAACAAGTCCCACACACTGCTACAAGCCGAAATATTTTTTCAGAGCTAGATGCAGGAAAAAATTATATTGAATTTGCAACCTGGTGGAGGTTAGTATAGATGGACTAATAGAACAAGTCCCACACACTGCTACAAGCCGAAATATTTTTTCAGAGCTAGATGTAGAAAAAAATTATATTGAATTTGCAACCTGGTGGAGGTTAGTACAGATCGACTAATAGAACAAGTCCCACACGCTGCTACAAGCCGAAATATTTTTTCAGAGCTAGATGCAGAAAAAAATTATATTGAATTTGCAACCTGGTGGAGGTTAGTATACATGGACTAATAGAACAAGTCCCACACACTGCTACAAGCCAAAATATTTTTTCAGAGCTAGATGCAGAAAGTTTTTTTATTGGATTTGCAACCAGGTGGAAGTCAGTATAGATGGACTAATAGAACAAGTCCCACACACTACTACAAGTCAAAATATTTTTTCAGAGCTAGATGCAGAAAAAAATTATATTAAATTTGCCACCTTGTGGAGGTTAGTATAGATGGACTAATAGAACAAGTCCCACACTCTACTACAAGCCAAAATATTTTTTCAGAGCTAGATGCAGAAATAAATTATATTGAATTTGCCACCTTGTGGAGGTTAGTGTAGATGGACTAATAGAACAAGTCCCACACACTGCTACAAGCCAAAATATTTTTTCAGAGCTAGATGCAGAAAAAAATTATATTGAATTTGCAACCTGGTGGAGGTTAGTATAGATAGACTAATAGAACAAGTCCCACACACTGCTACAATCCGAAATATTTTTTCAGAGCTACATGCAGAAAAAAATTCTTTTGGATTTGCAACCTGGTGGAGGTTAGTATAGATGGACTAATAGAACAAGTCCCACACACTGCTACAAGCCGAAATATTTTTTCTGAGCTAGATGAAGAAAAAAATTATATTGAATTAGCAACCTGGTGGAGGTTAGTATAGATGGAATAATAGAACAAGGCCCACACACTTCTACAAGCCGAAATATTTTTTCAGAGCTAGATGAAGAAAAAAATTATATTGAATTTGCAACCTGGTAGAGGTTAGTATAGATGGACTAATAGAACAAGTCCCACACACTGCTGCAAGCCGAAAAATTTTTACAGAGCTAGATGCAGAAAATTATTATCTTGAATTTGCAACCTGGTGGAGGTTAGTATAGATGGACTAATAGAAAAAGTCCCACACACTGCTACAAGCCGAAATATTTTTTCAGAGCTAGATGCAGGAAAAAATTATATTGAATTTGCAACCTGGTGGAGGTTAGTATAGATGGACTAATAGAACAAGTCCCACACACTGCTACAAGCCGAAATATTTTTTCAGAGCTAGATGTAGAAAAAAATTATATTGAATTTGCAACCTGGTGGAGGTTAGTATGGATGGACTAATAGAACAAGTCCCACACACTGCTACAAGCCGAAATATTTTTTCAGAGCTAGATGTAGAAAAAAATTATATTGAATTTGCAACCTGGTGGAGGTTAGTATAGATGAACTAATAGAACAAGTCCCACACACTGCTACAAGCCGAAATATTTTTTCAGAGCTAGATGCAGAAAAAAATTATATTGAATTTGCAACCTGGTGGAGGTTAGTATAGATGGACTAATAGAACAAGCCCCACACACTGCTACAAGACTAAATATTTTTTCAGAGCTAGATGAAGAAAAATTTTTTATTGAATTTGCAACCTGGTAGAGGTTAGTATAGATGGACTAATAGAACAAGTCCCACACACTGCTGCAAGCCGAAATATTTTTACAGAGCTAGATGCAGAAAAAGATTATATTGAATTTGCAACCTGGTGGAGGTTAGTATAGATGGACTAATAGAACAAGTCCCACACACTGCTACAAGCCAAAATATTTTTTCAGAGCTAGATGCAGAAAAAAATTATATTGAATTTGCAACCTGGTGGAGGTTAGTATAGATGGACTAATAGAACAAGTCCCACACACTGCTACAAGCCGAAATATTTTTTCAGAGCTAGATGTAGAAAAAAATTATATTGAATTTGCAACCTGGTGGAGGTTAGTATAGGTGGATTAATAGAACAAGTCCCACACACTGCTACAAGCCGAAATATTTTTTCAGAGCTAGATGCAGAAAAAAATTATATTGAATTTGCAACCTGGTGGAAGTCAGTATAGATGGACTAATAGAACAAGGCCCACACACTACTACGAGCCAAAATATTTTTTCAGAGCTAGATGCAGAAAAAAATTATATTGAATTTGCAACCTTGTGGAGGTTAGTATAGATGCACTAATAGAGCAAGTCCCACACACTACTACAAGCCAAAATATTTTTTCAGATCTAGATGCAGAAAAAAATTATATTGAATTTGCAACCTGGTGGAGGTTAGTATAGATGGACTAATAGAACAAGTCCCACACACTGCTACAAGCCGAAATATTTTTTCAGAGCTAGATGCAGAAAAAAATTATATTGAATTTGCAACCTGGTGGAGGTTAGTATAGATGGACTAATAGAACAAGTCCCACACACTGCTACAAGCCGAAATATTTTTTCAGAGCTAGATGTAGAAAAAAATTATATTGAATTTGCAACCTGGTGGAGGTTAGTATAGATGAACTAATAGAACAAGTCCCACACACTGCTACAAGCCGAAATATTTTTTCAGAGCTAGATGCAGGAAAAAATTATATTGAATTTGCAACCTGGTGGAGGTTAGTATAGATGGACTAATAGAACAAGTCCCACACACTGCTACAAGCCGAAATATTTTTTCAGAGCTAGATGTAGAAAAAAATTATATTGAATTTGCAACCTGGTTGAGGTTAGTACAGATGGACTAATAGAACAAGTCCCACATGCTGCTACAAGCCGAAATATTTTTTCAGAGCTAGATGCAGAAAAAAATTATATTGAATTTGCAACCTGGTGGAGGTTAGTATACATGGACTAATAGAACAAGTCCCACACACTGCTACAAGCCAAAATATTTTTTCAGAGCTAGATGCAGAAAGTTTTTTTATTGAATTTGCAACCAGGTGGAAGTCAGTATATATGGACTAATAGAACAAGTCCCACACACTACTACAAGCCAAAATATTTTTTCAGTACTAGATGCAGAAAAATATTATATTAAATTTGCCACCTTGTGGAGGTTGGTATAGATGGACTAATAGAACAAGTCCCACACTCTACTACAAGCCAAAATATTTTTCCAGAGCTAGATGCAGAAATAAATTATATTCAATTTGCCACCTTGTGGAGGTTAGTGTAGATGGACTAATAGAACAAGTCCCACACACTGCTGCAAGCCGAAATATTTTTACAGAGCTAGATGCAGAAAATTATTATCTTGAATTTGCAACCTGGTGGAGGTTAGTATAGATGGACTAATAGAACATGTCCCACACACTGCTACAAGCTGAAATATTTTTTCAGAGCTAGATGTAGAATAAAATTATATTGAATTTGCAACCTGGTGGAGGTTAGTATAGATGGACTAATAGAACAAGTACCACACACTGCTACAAGCCGAAATATTTTTTCAGAGCTAGATGCAGAAAAAAATTATATTGAATTTGCAACCAGGTGGATGTTATTATAGATGGACTAATAGAACAAGTCCCACACACTGCTACAAGCTGAAATATTTTTTCAGAGCTAGATGCAGAAAAAAATTCTATTGAATTTGCAACCTGGTGGAGGTTAGTATAGATGGACTAATAGAACAAGGCCCACACACTACTACGAGCCAAAATATTTTTTCAGAGCTAGATGCAGAAAAAAATTATATTGAATTTGCAACCTTGTGGAGGTTAGTATAGATGGACTAATAGAGCAAGTCCCACACACTACTACAAGCCAAAATATTTTTTCAGATCTAGATGCAGAAAAAAATTATATTGAATTTGCAACCTGGTGGAGGTTAGTATAGATGGACTAATAGAACAAGTCCCACACACTGCTACAAGCCGAAATATTTTTTCAGAGCTAGATGCAGAAAAAAATTATATTGAATTTCTAACCTGGTGGAGGTTAGTATAGATGGACTAATAGAACAAGTCCCACACACTGCTACAAGCCGAAATATTTTTTCAAAGCTAGATGTAGAAAAAAATTATATTGAATTTGCAACCTGGTGGAGGTTAGTATAGATGGACTAATAGAACAAGTCCCACACACTGCTACAAGCCGAAATATTTTTTCAGAGCTAGATGCAGGAAAAAATTATATTGAATTTGCAACCTGGTGGAGGTTAGTATAGATGGACTAATAGAACAAGTCCCACACACTGCTATAAGCCGAAATATTTTTTCAGAGCTAGATGTAGAAAAAAATTATATTGAATTTGCAACCTGGTTGAGGTTAGTACAGATGGACTAATAGAACAAGTCCCACATGCTGCTAGAAGCCGAAATATTTTTTCAGAGCTAGATGCAGAAAAAAATTATATTGAATTTGCAACCTGGTGGAGGTTAGTATACATGGACTAATAGAACAAGTCCCACACACTGCTACAAGCCAAAATATTTTTTCAGAGCTAGATGCAGAAAGTTTTTTTTATTGAATTTGCAACCTGGTGGAAGTCAGTATAGATGGACTAATAGAACAAGTCCCACACACTACTACAAGCCAAAATATTTTTTCAGAGCTAGATGCAGAAAAAAATTATATTGAATTTGCCACCTTGTGGAGGTTAGTATAGATGGACTAATAGAACAAGTCCCACACTCTACTACAAGCCAAAATATTTTTTCAGAGCTAGATGCAGAAATAAATTATATTGAATTTGCCACCTTGTGGAGGTTAGTGTAGATGGACTAATAGAACAAGTCCCACACACTGCTAAAAGCCAAAATATTTTTTCAGAGCTAGATGCAGAAAAAAATTATATTGAATTTGCAACCTGGTGGAGGTTTGTATAGATGGACTAATAGCACAAGTCCCACACACTGCTACAATCCGAAATATTTTTTCAGAGGTAGATGCAGAAAAAAAAAATTCTATTGAATTTAAAACCTGGTGGAGGTTAGTATAGATGGACTAATAGAACAAGTCCAACACACTGCTACAAGCCGAAATATTTTTTCAGAGCTAGATGAAGAAAAAAATTATATTGAATTAGCAACCTGGTGGAGGTTAGTATAGATGGAATAATAGAACAAGTCCCACACACTTCTACAAGCCGAAATATTTTTTCAGAGCTAGATGAAGAAAAAAATTATATTGAATTTGCAACCTGGTAGAGGTTAGTATAGATGGACTAATAGAACAAGTCCCACACACTGCTGCAAGCCGAAATATTTTTACAGAGCTAGATGCAGAAAATTATTATCTTGAATTTGCAACCTGGTGGAGGTTAGTATAGATGGACTAATAGAACAAGTCCCACACACTGCTACAAGCCGAAATATTTTTTCACAGCTAGATGCAGGAAAAAATTATATTGAATTTGCAACCTGGTGGAGGTTAGTATAGATGGACTAATAGAGCAAGTCCCACACACTGCTACAAGCCGAAATATTTTTTCAGAGCTAGATGTAGAAAAAAATTATATTGAATTTGCAACCTGGTGGAGGTTAGTATAGATGGACTAATAGAACAAGTCCCACACACTGCTACAAGCCGAAATATTTTTTCAGAGCTAGATGCAGAAAAAAATTATATTGAATTTGCAACCAGGTGGATGATATTATAGATGGACTAATAGAACAAGTCCCACACACTGCTACAAGCCGAAATATTTTTTCAGAGCTAGATGCAGAAAAAAATTATATTGAATTTGCAACCTGGTGGAGGTTAGTATAGATGGACTAATAGAACAAGTCCCACACACTGCTACAAGCCGAAATATTTTTTCAGAGCTAGATGCAGAAAAAAATTATATTGAATTTGCAACCAGGTGGATGATATTATAGATGGACTAATAGAACAAGTCCCACACACTGCTACAAGCCGAAATATTTTTTCAGAGCTAGATGCAGAAAAAAATTCTATTGAATTTGCAACCTGGTGGAGGTTAGTATAGATGGACTAATAGAACAAGTCCCACACACTGCTACAAGCCGAAATATTTTTTCAGAGCTAGATGCAGAAAAAAATTCTATTGAATTTGCAACCTGGTGGAAGTCAGTATAGATGGACTAATAGAACAAGGCCCACACACTACTACGAGCCAAAATATTTTTTCAGAGCTAGATGCAGAAAAAAATTATATTGAATTTGCAACCTGGTGGAAGTCAGTATAGATGGACTAATAGAACAATGCCCACACACTACTACGAGCCAAAATATTTTTTCAGAGCTAGATGCAGAAAAAAATTATATTGAATTTGCAACCTTGTGGAGGTTAGTATAGATGGACTAATAGAGCAAGTCCCACACACTACTACAAGCCAAAATATTTTTTCAGATCTAGATGCAGAAAAAAATTATATTGAATTTGCAACCTGGTGGAGGTTAGTATAGATGGACTAATAGAACAAGTCCCATACACTGCTACAAGCCAAAATATTTTTTCAGAGCTAGATGCAGAAAAAAATTCTATTGAATTTGCAACCTGGTGGAGGTTAGTATAGATGGACTAATAGAACAAATCCCACACACTGCTACAAGCCGAAATATTTTTTCAGAGCTAGATGAAGAAAAAAATTATATTGAATTTGCAACCTGGTGGAGGTTAGTATAGATGGACTAATAGAACAAGTCCCACACACTGCTACAAGCCGAAATATTTTTTCAGAGCTAGATGCAAAAAAAAATTATATTGAATTTGCAACCAGGTGGAGGTTAGTATAGATGGACTAATAGAACAAGTCCCACACACTGCTACAAGCCGAAATATTTTTTCAGAGCTAGATGCATGAAAAAATTATATTGAATTTGCAACCTGGTGGAGGTTAGTATAGATGGACTAATAGAACAAGTCCCACACACTGCTACAAGCCGAAATATTTTTTCAGAGCTAGATGTAGAAAAAAATTATATTGAATTTGCAACCTGGTGGAGGTTAGTATAGATGGACTAATAGAACAAGTCCCACACACTGCTACAAGCCGAAATATTTTTTCAGAGCTAGATGCAGGAAAAAATTATATTGATTTTGCAACCTGGTGGAGGTTAGTATAGATGGACTAATAGAACAAGTCCCACACACTGCTACAAGCCGAAATATTTTTTCAGAGCTAGATGTAGAAAAAAATTATATTGAATTTGCAACCTGGTGGAGGTTAGTATAGATGGACTAATAGAACAAGTCCCATACACTGCTACAAGCCGAAATATTCTTTCAGAGCTAGATGGAGAAAAAAATTATATTGAATTTGCAACCTGGTAGAGGTTAGTATAGATGGACTAATAGAACAAGTCCCACACACTGCTGCAAGGCGAAATATTTTTACAGAGCTAGATGCAGAAAAAGATTATATTGAATTTGCAACCTGGTGGAGGTTAGTATAGATGGACTAATAGAACAAGTCCCACACACTGCTACAAGCCGAAATATTTTTTCAGAGCTAGATGCAGGAAAAAATTATATTGAATTTCCAACCTGGTGGAGGTTAGTATAGATGGACTAATAGAACAAGTCCCACACACTGCTACAAGCCGAAATATTTTTTCAGAGCTAGATGTAGAAAAAAATTATATTGAATTTGCAACCTGGTGGAGGTTAGTATAGATGGACTAATAGAACAAGTACCATACACTGCTACAAGCCAAAATATTTTTTCAGAGCTAGATGCAGAAAAAAATTCTATTGAATTTGCAACCTGGTGGAGGTTAGTATAGATGGACTAATAGAACAAATCCCACACACTGCTACAAGCCGAAATATTTTTTCAGAGCTAGATGAAGAAAAAAATTATATTGAATTTGCAACCTGGTGGAGGTTAGTATAGATGGACTAATAGAACAAGTCCCACACACTGCTACAAGCCGAAATATTTTTTCAGAGCTAGATGCAGAAAAAAATTATATTGAATTTGCAACCTGGTGGAGGTTAGTATAGATGGACTAATAGAACAAGTCACACACACTGCTACAAGCCGAAATATTTTTTCAGAGCTAGATGCATGAAAAAATTATATTGAATTTGCAACCTGGTGGAGGTTAGTATAGATGGACTAATAGAACAAGTCCCACACACTGCTACAAGCCGAAATATTTTTTCAGAGCTAGATGTAGAAAAAAATTATATTGAATTTGCAACCTGGTGGAGGTTAGTATAGATGGACTAAAAGAACAAGTCCCACACACTGCTACAAGCCGAAATATTTTTTCAGAGCTAGATGCAGGAAAAAATTATATTGATTTTGCAACCTGGTGGAGGTTAGTATAGATGGACTAATAGAACAAGTCCCACACACTGCTACAAGCCGAAATATTTTTTCAGAGCTAGATGTAGAAAAAAATTATATTGAATTTGCAACCTGGTGGAGGTTAGTATAGATGGACTAATAGAACAAGTCCCATACACTGCTACAAGCCGAAATATTTTTTCAGAGCTAGATGGAGAAAAAAATTATATTGAATTTGCAACCTGGTAGAGGTTAGTATAGATGGACTAATAGAACAAGTCCCACACACTGCTGCAAGGCGAAATATTTTTACAGAGCTAGATGCAGAAAAAGATTATATTGAATTTGCAACCTGGTGGAGGTTAGTATAGATGGACTAATAGAACAAGTCCCACACACTGCTACAAGCCGAAATATTTTTTCAGAGCTAGATGCAGGAAAAAATTATATTGAATTTGCAACCTGGTGGAGGTTAGTATAGATGGACTAATAGAACAAGTCCCACACACTGCTACAAGCCGAAATATTTTTTCAGAGCTAGATGTAGAAAAAAATTATATTGAATTTGCAATCTGGTGGAGGTTAGTATAGATGGACTAATAGAACAAGTCCCATACACTGCTACAAGCCGAAATATTTTTTCAGAGCTAGATGGAGAAAAAAATTATATTGAATTTGCAACCTGGTAGAGGTTAGTATAGATGGACTAATAGAACAAGTCCCACACACTGCTGCAAGGCGAAATATTTTTACAGAGCTAGATGCAGAAAAAGATTATATTGAATTTGCAACCTGGTGGAGGTTAGTATAGATGGACTAATAGAACAAGTCCCACACACTGCTACAAGCCGAAATATTTTTTCAGAGCTAGATGCAGGAAAAAATTATATTGAATTTGCAACCTGGTGGAGGTTAGTATAGATGGACTAATAGAACAAGTCCCACACACTGCTACAAGCCGAAATATTTTTTCAGAGCTAGATGTAGAAAAAAATTATATTGAATTTGCAACCTGGTGGAGGTTAGTATAGATGAACTATTAGAACAAGTCCCACACACTGCTACAAGCCGAAATATTTTTTCAGAGCTAGATGCAGGAAAACATTATATTGAATTTGCAACCTGGTGGAGGTTAGTATAGATGGACTAATAGAACAAGTCCCACACACTGCTACAAGCCGAAATATTTTTTCAGAGCTAGATGTAGAAAAAAATTATATTGAATTTGCAACCTGGTGGAGGTTAGTATAGATGGAATAATAGAACAAGTCCCACACACTGCTACAAGCCTAAATATTTTTTTCAGAGCTAGATGCAGGAAAAAATTATATTGAATTTGCAACCTGGTGGAGGTTAGTATAGATGGACTAATAGAACAAGTCCCACACACTGCTACAAGCCGAAATATTTTTTCAGAGCTAGATGCAGAAAAAAATTATATTGAATTTGCAACCTGGTGGAGGTTAGTACAGATGGACTAATAGAACAAGTCCCCCACACTGCTACAAGCCGAAATATTTTTTCAGAGCTAGATGCAGAAAAAAATTATATTGAATTTGAAACCTGGTGGAGGTTAGTATACATGGACTAATAGAACAAGTCCCACACACTGCTACAAGCCAAAATATTTTTTCAGAGCTAGATGCAGGAAAAAATTATATTGAATTTGCAACCTGGTGGAGGTTAGTATAGATGGACTAATAGAACAAGTCCCACACACTGCTACAAGCCGAAATATTTTTTCAGAGCTAGATGTAGAAAAAAATTATATTGAATTTGCAACCTGGTGGAGGTTAGTATAGATGGACTAATAGAACAAGTCCCACACACTGCTACAAGCCGAAATATTTTTTTCAGAGCTAGATGCAGGAAAAAATTATATTGAATTTGCAACGTGGTGGAGGTTAGTATAGATGGACTAATAGAACAAGTCCCACACACTGCTACAAGCCGAAATATTTTTTCAGAGCTAGATGCAGAAAAAAATTATATTGAATTTGCAACCTGGTGGAGGTTAGTACAGATGGACTAATAGAACAAGTCCCCCACACTGCTACAAGCCGAAATATTTTTTCAGAGCTAGATACAGAAAAAAATTATATTGAATTTGCAACCTGGTGGAGGTTAGTATAGATGGACTAATAGAACAAGTCCCACACACTGCTACAAGCCAAAATATTTTTTCAGATCTAGATGCAGAAAAAAATTCTATTGAATTTGCAACCTGGTGGAGGTTAGTATAGATGGACTAATAGAACAAGTCCCACACACTGCTACAAGCTGAAATATTTTTTCAGAGCTAGATGAAGAAAAAAATTATATTGAATTTGCAACCTGGTGGAGTTTAGTATAGATGGACTAATAGAACAAGTCCCACACACTGCTACAAGCCGAAATATTTTTTCAGATCTAGATGCAGAAAAAAATTCTATTGAATTTGCAACCTGGTGGAGGTTAGTATAGATGGACTAATAGAACAAGTCCCACACACTGCTACAAGCTGAAATATTTTTTCAGAGCTAGATGAAGAAAAAAATTATATTGAATTAGCAACCTGGTGGAGGTTTGTATAGATGGACTAATAGAACAAGTCCCACACACTGCTACAAGCCGAAATATTTTTTCAGAGCTAGATGAAGAAAAAAATTATATTGAATTTGCAACCTTTTAGAGGTTAGTATAGATGGACTAATAGAACAAGTCCCACACACTGCTGCAAGCCGAAATATTTTTACAGAGCTAGATGCAGAAAATTTTTATATTGAATTTGCAACCTGGTGGAGTTTAGTATAGATGGACTAATAGAACAAGTCCCACACACTGCTACAAGCCGAAATATTTTTTCAGAGCTAGATGCAGGAAAAAATTATATTGAATTTGCAACCTGGTGGAGGTTAGTATAGATGGACTAATAGAACAAGTCCCACTCACTGCTACAAGCCGAAATATTTTTTCAGAGCTAGATGTAGAAAAAAATTATACTGAATTTGCAACCTGGTGGAGGTTAGTATAGATGGACTAATAGAACAAGTCCCACACACTGCTACAAGCCGAAATATTTTTTCAGAGCTAGATGTAGAAAAAAATTATATTGAATTTGCAACCTGGTGGAGGTTAGTATAGATGGACTAATAGAACAAGTCCCACACACTGCTACAAGCCGAAATATTTTTTCAGAGCTAGATGCAGAAAAAAATTATATTGAATTTGCAACCAGGTGGATGTTATTATAGATGGACTAATAGAACAAGTCCCACACACTGCTACAAGCCGAAATATTTTTTCAGAGCTAGATGTAGAAAAAAATTATATTGAATTTGCAACCTGGTGGAGGTTAGTATAGATGGACTAATAGAACAAGTCCCACACACTGCTACAAGCCGAAATATTTTTTCAGAGCTAGATGTAGAAAAAAATTATATTGAATTTGCAACCTGGTGGAGGTTAGTATAGATAGACTAATAGAACAAGTCCCACACACTGCTACAAGCCGAAATATTTTTTCAGAGCTAGATGTAGAAAAAAATTATATTGAACTTGCAACCTGGTGGAGGTTAGTATAGATGGACTAATAGAACAAGTCCCACACACTGCTACAAGCCAAAATATTTTTTCAGAGCTAGATGTAGAAAAAAATTATATTGAATTTGCAACCTGGTGGAGGTTAGAATAGATGGACTAATAGAACAAGTCCCACACACTGCTACAAGCCGAAATATTTTTTCAGAGCTAGATGCAGAAAAAAATTATATTGAATTTGCAACCTGGTGGAAGTCAGTTTAGATGGACTAATAGAGCAAGGCCCACACACTTCTACAAGCCAAAATATTTTTTCAGAGCTAGATGCAGAAAAAAATTATATTCAATTTGCAACCTTGTGGAGGTTAGTATAGATGGACTAATAGAGCAAGTCCCACACACTACTACAAGCCAAAATATTTTTTCAGAGCTAGATGCAGAAAAAAATTATATTGAATTTGCAACCTGGTGGAGGTTAGTATAGATGGACTAATAGAACAAGTCCCACACACTGCAACAAGCCGAAATATTTTTTCAGAGCTATATGGAGAAAAAAATTATATTGAATTTGCAACCTGGTGGAGGTTAGTATAGATGGACTAATAGAACAAATCCCACACACTGCTACAAGCCGAAATATTTTTTCAGAGCTAGATGAAGAAAAAAATTATATTGAATTTGCAACCTGGTGGAGGTTAGTATAGATGGACTAATAGAACAAGTCCCACACACTGCTACAAGCTGAAATATTTTTTCAGAGCTAGATGCAGAAAAAAATTATATTGAATTTGCAACCTGGTGGAGGTTAGTATAGATGGACTAATAGAAAAATTCCCACACACTGCTACAAGCCAAAATATTTTTTCAGAGCTAGATGAAGAAAAAAGTTATATTGAATTGCAACCTGGTGGAGGTTAGTATAGATGGACTAATAGAACAAGTCCCACACACTGCTACAAGCCGAAATATTTTTTCAGAGCTAGATGCAGAAAAAAATTATATTGAATTTGCAACCTGGTGGAGGTTAGTATAGATGGACTAATAGAACAAGTCCCACACACTGCTGCAAGCTGAAATATTTTTACAGAGCAAGATGCAGAACAAGATTATATTGAATTTGCAACCTGGTGGAGGTTAGTATAGATGGACTAATAGAACAAGTCCCACACACTGCTACAAGCCGAAATATTTTTTCAGAGCTAGATGAAGAAAAAAATTATATTGAATTAGCAACCTGGTGGAGGTTAGTATCGATGGACTAATAGAACAAGTCCCACACACTGCTACAAGCCGAAATATTTTTTCAGAGCTAGATGAAGAAAAAAAATATTTTGAATTTGCAACCTGGTAGAGGTTAGTATAGATGGACTAATAGAACAAGTCCCACACACTGCTGCAAGCCGAAATATTTTTACAGAGCTAGATGCAAAAAAAGATTATATTGAATTTGCAACCTGATGGAGGTTAGTATAGATGGACTAATAGAACAAGTCCCACACACTGCTACAAGCCGAAATATTTTTTCAGAGCTAGATGCAGGAAAAAATTATATTGAATTTGCAACCTGTTGGAGGTTAGTATAGATTGACTAATAGAACAAGTCCCACACACTGCTACAAGCCGAAATATTTTTTCAGAGCTAGATGTAGAAAAAAATTATATTGAATTTGCAACCTGGTGGAGGTTAGTATAGATGGACTAATAGAACAAGTCCCACACACTGCTACAAGCCGAAATATTTTTTCAGAGCTAGATGTAGAAAAAAATTATATTGAATTTGCAACCTGGTGGAGGTTAGTATAGATGGACTAATAGAACAAGCCCCACACACTGCTACAAGCCGAAATATTTTTTCAGAGCTAGATGCAGGAAAAAATTATATTGAATTTGCAACCTGGTGGAAGTCAGTATAGATGGACTAATAGAACCAGGCCCACACACTACTACAAGCCAAAATATTTTTTCAGAGCTAGATGCAGAAAAAAATTATATTGAATTTGCAACCATGTGGAGGTTAGTATAGATGGACTAATAGAGCAAGTCCCACACACTACTACAAGCCAAAATATTTTTTCAGAGCTAGATGCAGAAAAAAATTATATTGAATTTGCAACCTGGTGGAGTTTAGTATAGATGGACTAATAGAACAAGTCCCACACTCTGCTACAAGCCGAAATATTTTTTCAGAGCTAGATGCAGAAAAAAGTTATATTGAATTTGCAACCTGGTGTAGGTTAATATAGATGGACTAATAGAACAAATCCCACACACTGCTACAAGCTGAAATATTTTTTCAGAGCTAGATGAAGAAAAAAATTATATTGAATTTGCAACCTGGTGGAGGTTAGTATAGATGGACTAATAGAACAAGTCCCACACACTGCTACAAGCCGAAATATTTTTTCAAAGCTAGATGCAGAAAAAAATTATATTGAATTTGCAACCCGGTGGAGGTTAGTATAGATGGACTAATAGAATAAGTCCCACAGACTGCTACAAGCTGAAATATTTTTTCAGAGCTAGATGCAGAAAAAAATTATATTGAATTTGCAACCTGGTGGAGGTTAGTATAGATGGACTAATAGAACAAGTCCCACACACTGCTACAAGCCGAAATATTTTTTCAGAGCTAGATGTAGAAAAAAATTATATTGAATTTGCAACCTGGTGGAGGTTAGTAAAGATGGACTAATAGAACAAGTCCCACACACTGCTACAAGCCAAAATATTTTTTCAGAGCTAGATGCAGAAAAAAATTATATTGAATTTGCAACCTGGTGGAGGTTAGTATACATGGACTAATAGAACAAGTCCCACACACTGCTACAAGCCGAAATATTTTTTCAGAGCTAGATGCAGAAAAAAATTATATTGAACTTGCAACCAGGTGGAAGTCAGTATAGATGGCATAATAGAACAAGTCCCACACACTACTACAAGCCAAAATATTTTTCCAGAGCTAGATGCAGAAAAAAATTATATTGAATTTGCAACCTGGTGGAGTTTAGTATACATGGACTAATAGAACAAGTCCCACACACTGCTACAAGCCAAAATATTTTTTCAGAGCTAGATGCAGAAAAAAATTATATTGAATTTGCAACCAGGTGGAAGTCAGTATAGATGGACTAATAGAACAAGTCCCACACACTACTACAAGCCAAAATATTTTTTCAGAGCTAGATGCAGAAATAAATTATATTGAATTTGCCACCTTGTGGAGGTTAGTATAGATGGACTAATAGAACAATTCCCACACACTGCTACAAGCCAAAATATTTTTTCAGAGCTAGATGAAGAAAAAAGTTATATTGAATTTGCAACCTGGTGGAGGTTAGTATAGATGGACTAATAGAACAAGTCCCACACACTGCTACAAGCCAAAATATTTTTTCAGAGCTAGATGCAGAAAAAAATTATATTGAATTTGCAACCTGGTGGAGGTTAGTATAGATGGACTAATAGAACAAGTCCCACACACTGCTGCAAGCTGAAATATTTTTACAGAGCTAGATGCAGAAAAAGATTATATTGAATTTGCAACCTGGTGGAGGTTAGTATAGATGGACTAATAGAACAAGTCCCACACATTGCTACAAGCCGAAATATTTTTTCAGAGCTAGATGAAGAAAAAAATTATATTGAATTTGCAACCTGGTAGAGGTTAGTATAGATGGACTAATAGAACAAGTCCCACACACTGCTGCAAGCCGAAATATTTTTTCAGAGCTAGATGCAGGAAAAAATTATATTGAATTTGCAACCTGGTGGAAGTTAGTATAGATGGACTAATAGAACAAGTCCCACACACTGCTGCAAGCCGAAATATTTTTTCAGAGCTAGATGTAGAAAAAAATTATATTGAATTTGCAACCTGGTGGAGGTTAGTATAGATGGACTAATAGAACAAGTCCCACACACTGCTACAAGCCGAAATATTTTTTCAGAGCTAGATGTAGAAAAAAATTATATTGAATTTGCAACCTGGTGGAGGTTAGTATAGATGGACTAATAGAACAAGCCCCAAACACTGCTACAAGCCGAAATATTTTTTCAGAGCTAGATGCAGGAAAAAATTATATTGAATTTGCAACCTGGTGGAGGTTAGTATAGATGGACTAATAGAACAAGTCCCACACACTGCTACAAGCCAAAATATTTTTTCAGAGCTAGATGCAGAAAAAAATTATATTGAATTTGCAACCTTGTGGAGGTTAGTATAGATGGACAAATTGAGCAAGTCCCCCACACTACTACAAGCCAAAATATTTTTTCAGAGCTAGATGCAGAAAAAAATTATATTGAATTTGCAACCAGGTGGAAGTCAGTATAGATGGCCTAATAGAACAAGTCCCACACACTACTACAAGCCAAAATATTTTTCCAGAGCTAGATGCAGAAAAAAATTATATTGAATTTGCAACCTGGTGGAGTTTAGTATACATGGACTAATAGAACAAGTCCCACACACTGCTACAAGCCAAAATATTTTTTCAGAGCTAGATGCAGAAAAAAATTATATTGAATTTGCAACCTGGTGGAAGTCAGTTTAGATGGACTAATAGAACAAGGCCCACACACTTCTACAAGCCAAAATATTTTTTCAGAGCTAGATGCAGAAAAAAATTATATTCAATTTGCAACCTTGTGGAGGTTAGTATAGATGGACTAATAGAGCAAGTCCCACACACTACTACAAGCCAAAATATTTTTTCAGAGCTAGATGCAGAAAAAAATTATATTGAATTTGCAACCTGGTGGAGGTTAGTATAGATGGACTAATAGAACAAGTCCCACACACTGCAACAAGCTGAAATATTTTTTCAGAGCTAGATGCAGAAAAAAATTATATTGAATTTGCAACCTGGTGGAGGTTAGTATAGATGGACTAATAGAACAAATCCCACACACTGCTACAAGCCGAAATATTTTTTCAGAGCTAGATGAAGAAAAAAATTATATTAAATTTGCAACCTGGTGGAGGTTAGTATAGATGGACTAATAGAACAAGTCCCACACACTGCTACAAGCTGAAATATTTTTTCAGAGCTAGATGCAGAAAAAAATTATATTGAATTTGCAACCTGGTGGAGGTTAGTATAGATGGACTAATAGAAAAATTCCCACACACTGCTACAAGCCGAAATATTTTTTCAGAGCTAGATGCAGAAAAAAATTATATTGAATTTGCAACCTGGTGGAGGTTAGTATAGATGGACTAATAGAACAAGTCCCACACACTGCTGCAAGCTGAAATATTTTTACAAAGCTAGATGCAGAACAAGATTATATTGAATTTGCAACCTGGTGGAGGTTAGTATAGATGGACTAATAGAACAAGTCCCACACACTGCTACAAGCCGAAATAATTTTTCAGAGCTAGATGAAGAAAAAAATTATATTGAATTAGCAACCTGGTGGAGGTTAGTATCGATGGACTAATAGAACAAGTCCCACACACTGCTACAAGCCGAAATATTTTTTCAGAGCTAGATGAAGAAAAAAATTATTTTGAATTTGCAACCTGGTAGAGGTTAGTATAGATGGACTAATAGAACAAGTCCCACACACTGCTGCAAGCCGAAATATTTTTACAGAGCTAGATGCAAAAAAAGATTATATTGAATTTGCAACCTGATGGAGGTTAGTATAGATGGACTAATAGAACAAGTCCCACACACTGCTACAAGCCGAAATATTTTTTCAGAGCTAGATGCAGGAAAAAATTATATTGAATTTGCAACCTGTTGGAGGTTAGTATAGATTGACTAATAGAACAAGTCCCACACACTGCTACAAGCCGAAATATTTTTTCAGAGCTAGATGTAGAAAAAAATTATATTGAATTTGCAACCTGGCGGAGGTTAGTATAGATGGACTAATAGAACAAGTCCCACACACTGCTACAAGCCGAAATATTTTTTCAGAGCTAGTTGTAGAAAAAAATTATATTGAATTTGCAACCTGGTGGAGGTTAGTATAGATGGACTAATAGAACAAGCCCCACACACTGCTACAAGCCGAAATATTTTTTCAGAGCTAGATGCAGGAAAAAATTATATTGAATTGCAACCTGGTGGAAGTCAGTATAGATGGACTAATAGAACCAGGCGCACACACTACTACAAGCCAAAATATTTTTTCAGAGCTAGATGCAGAAAAAAATTATATTGAATTTGCAACCTTGTGGAGGTTAGTATAGATGGACTAATATAGCAAGTCCCACACACTACTACAAGCCAAAATATTTTTTCAGAGCTAGATGCAGAAAAAAATTATATTGAATTTGCAACCTGGTGGAGGTTAGTATAGATGGACTAATAGAACAAGTCCCATACACTGCTACAAGCCGAAATATTTTTTCAGAGCTAGATGGAGAAAAAAATTATATTGAATTTGCAACCTGGTAGAGGTTAGTATAGATGGACTAATAGAACAAGTCCCACACACTGCTGCAAGGCGAAATATTTTTACAGAGCTAGATGCAGAAAAAGATTATATTGAATTTGCAACCTGGTGGAGGTTAGTATAGATGGACTAATAGAACAAGTCCCACACACTGCTACAAGCCGAAATATTTTTTCAGAGCTAGATGCAGGAAAAAATTATATTGAATTTGCAACCTGGTGGAGGTTAGTATAGATGGACTAATAGAACAAGTCCCACACACTGCTACAAGCCGAAATATTTTTTCAGAGCTAGATGTAGAAAAAAATTATATTGAATTTGCAATCTGGTGGAGGTTAGTATAGATGGACTAATAGAACAAGTCCCATACACTGCTACAAGCCGAAATATTTTTTTCAGAGCTAGATGGAGAAAAAAATTATATTGAATTTGCAACCTGGTAGAGGTTAGTATAGATGGACTAATAGAACAAGTCCCACACACTGCTGCAAGGCGAAATATTTTTACAGAGCTAGATGCAGAAAAAGATTATATTGAATTTGCAACCTGGTGGAGGTTAGTATAGATGGACTAATAGAACAAGTCCCACACACTGCTACAAGCCGAAATATTTTTTCAGAGCTAGATGCAGGAAAAAATTATATTGAATTTGCAACCTGGTGGAGGTTAGTATAGATGGACTAATAGAACAAGTCCCACACACTGCTACAAGCCGAAATATTTTTTCAGAGCTAGATGTAGAAAAAAATTATATTGAATTTGCAACCTGGTGGAGGTTAGTATAGATGAACTATTAGAACAAGTCCCACACACTGCTACAAGCCGAAATATTTTTTCAGAGCTAGATGCAGGAAAACATTATATTGAATTTGCAACCTGGTGGAGGTTAGTATAGATGGACTAATAGAACAAGTCCCACACACTGCTACAAGCCGAAATATTTTTTCAGAGCTAGATGTAGAAAAAAATTATATTGAATTTGCAACCTGGTGGAGGTTAGTATAGATGGAATAATAGAACAAGTCCCACACACTGCTACAAGCCTAAATATTTTTTTCAGAGCTAGATGCAGGAAAAAATTATATTGAATTTGCAACCTGGTGGAGGTTAGTATAGATGGACTAATAGAACAAGTCCCACACACTGCTACAAGCCGAAATATTTTTTCAGAGCTAGATGCAGAAAAAAATTATATTGAATTTGCAACCTGGTGGAGGTTAGTACAGATGGACTAATAGAACAAGTCCCCCACACTGCTACAAGCCGAAATATTTTTTCAGAGCTAGATGCAGAAAAAAATTATATTGAATTTGAAACCTGGTGGAGGTTAGTATACATGGACTAATAGAACAAGTCCCACACACTGCTACAAGCCAAAATATTTTTTCAGAGCTAGATGCAGGAAAAAATTATATTGAATTTGCAACCTGGTGGAGGTTAGTATAGATGGACTAATAGAACAAGTCCCACACACTGCTACAAGCCGAAATATTTTTTCAGAGCTAGATGTAGAAAAAAATTATATTGAATTTGCAACCTGGTGGAGGTTAGTATAGATGGACTAATAGAACAAGTCCCACACACTGCTACAAGCCGAAATATTTTTTTCAGAGCTAGATGCAGGAAAAAATTATATTGAATTTGCAACGTGGTGGAGGTTAGTATAGATGGACTAATAGAACAAGTCCCACACACTGCTACAAGCCGAAATATTTTTTCAGAGCTAGATGCAGAAAAAAATTATATTGAATTTGCAACCTGGTGGAGGTTAGTACAGATGGACTAATAGAACAAGTCCCCCACACTGCTACAAGCCGAAATATTTTTTCAGAGCTAGATACAGAAAAAAATTATATTGAATTTGCAACCTGGTGGAGGTTAGTATAGATGGACTAATAGAACAAGTCCCACACACTGCTACAAGCCAAAATATTTTTTCAGATCTAGATGCAGAAAAAAATTCTATTGAATTTGCAACCTGGTGGAGGTTAGTATAGATGGACTAATAGAACAAGTCCCACACACTGCTACAAGCTGAAATATTTTTTCAGAGCTAGATGAAGAAAAAAATTATATTGAATTTGCAACCTGGTGGAGTTTAGTATAGATGGACTAATAGAACAAGTCCCACACACTGCTACAAGCCGAAATATTTTTTCAGATCTAGATGCAGAAAAAAATTCTATTGAATTTGCAACCTGGTGGAGGTTAGTATAGATGGACTAATAGAACAAGTCCCACACACTGCTACAAGCTGAAATATTTTTTCAGAGCTAGATGAAGAAAAAAATTATATTGAATTAGCAACCTGGTGGAGGTTTGTATAGATGGACTAATAGAACAAGTCCCACACACTGCTACAAGCCGAAATATTTTTTCAGAGCTAGATGAAGAAAAAAATTATATTGAATTTGCAACCTTTTAGAGGTTAGTATAGATGGACTAATAGAACAAGTCCCACACACTGCTGCAAGCCGAAATATTTTTACAGAGCTAGATGCAGAAAATTTTTATATTGAATTTGCAACCTGGTGGAGTTTAGTATAGATGGACTAATAGAACAAGTCCCACACACTGCTACAAGCCGAAATATTTTTTCAGAGCTAGATGCAGGAAAAAATTATATTGAATTTGCAACCTGGTGGAGGTTAGTATAGATGGACTAATAGAACAAGTCCCACTCACTGCTACAAGCCGAAATATTTTTTCAGAGCTAGATGTAGAAAAAAATTATACTGAATTTGCAACCTGGTGGAGGTTAGTATAGATGGACTAATAGAACAAGTCCCACACACTGCTACAAGCCGAAATATTTTTTCAGAGCTAGATGTAGAAAAAAATTATATTGAATTTGCAACCTGGTGGAGGTTAGTATAGATGGACTAATAGAACAAGTCCCACACACTGCTACAAGCCGAAATATTTTTTCAGAGCTAGATGCAAAAAAAAATTATATTGAATTTGCAACCAGGTGGATGTTATTATAGATGGACTAATAGAACAAGTCCCACACACTGCTACAAGCCGAAATATTTTTTCAGAGCTAGATGTAGAAAAAAATTATATTGAATTTGCAACCTGGTGGAGGTTAGTATAGATGGACTAATAGAACAAGTCCCACACACTGCTACAAGCCGAAATATTTTTTCAGAGCTAGATGTAGAAAAAAATTATATTGAATTTGCAACCTGGTGGAGGTTAGTATAGATAGACTAATAGAACAAGTCCCACACACTGCTACAAGCCGAAATATTTTTTCAGAGCTAGATGTAGAAAAAAATTATATTGAACTTGCAACCTGGTGGAGGTTAGTATAGATGGACTAATAGAACAAGTCCCACACACTGCTACAAGCCAAAATATTTTTTCAGAGCTAGATGTAGAAAAAAATTATATTGAATTTGCAACCTGGTGGAGGTTAGAATAGATGGACTAATAGAACAAGTCCCACACACTGCTACAAGCCGAAATATTTTTTCAGAGCTAGATGCAGAAAAAAATTATATTGAATTTGCAACCTGGTGGAAGTCAGTTTAGATGGACTAATAGAACAAGGCCCACACACTTCTACAAGCCAAAATATTTTTTCAGAGCTAGATGCAGAAAAAAATTATATTCAATTTGCAACCTTGTGGAGGTTAGTATAGATGGACTAATAGAGCAAGTCCCACACACTACTACAAGCCAAAATATTTTTTCAGAGCTAGATGCAGAAAAAAATTATATTGAATTTGCAACCTGGTGGAGGTTAGTATAGATGGACTAATAGAACAAGTCCCACACACTGCAACAAGCCGAAATATTTTTTCAGAGCTATATGGAGAAAAAAATTATATTGAATTTGCAACCTGGTGGAGGTTAGTATAGATGGACTAATAGAACAAATCCCACACACTGCTACAAGCCGAAATATTTTTTCAGAGCTAGATGAAGAAAAAAATTATATTGAATTTGCAACCTGGTGGAGGTTAGTATAGATGGACTAATAGAACAAGTCCCACACACTGCTACAAGCTGAAATATTTTTTCAGAGCTAGATGCAGAAAAAAATTATATTGAATTTGCAACCTGGTGGAGGTTAGTATAGATGGACTAATAGAAAAATTCCCACACACTGCTACAAGCCAAAATATTTTTTCAGAGCTAGATGAAGAAAAAAGTTATCTTGAATTGCAACCTGGTGGAGGTTAGTATAGATGGACTAATAGAACAAGTCCCACACACTGCTACAAGCCGAAATATTTTTTCAGAGCTAGATGCAGAAAAAAATTATATTGAATTTGCAACCTGGTGGAGGTTAGTATAGATGGACTAATAGAACAAGTCCCACACACTGCTGCAAGCTGAAATATTTTTACAGAGCAAGATGCAGAACAAGATTATATTGAATTTGCAACCTGGTGGAGGTTAGTATAGATGGACTAATAGAACAAGTCCCACACACTGCTACAAGCCGAAATATTTTTTCAGAGCTAGATGAAGAAAAAAATTATATTGAATTAGCAACCTGGTGGAGGTTAGTATCGATGGACTAATAGAACAAGTCCCACACACTGCTACAAGCCGAAATATTTTTTCAGAGCTAGATGAAGAAAAAAAATATTTTGAATTTGCAACCTGGTAGAGGTTAGTATAGATGGACTAATAGAACAAGTCCCACACACTGCTGCAAGCCGAAATATTTTTACAGAGCTAGATGCAAAAAAAGATTATATTGAATTTGCAACCTGATGGAGGTTAGTATAGATGGACTAATAGAACAAGTCCCACACACTGCTACAAGCCGAAATATTTTTTCAGAGCTAGATGCAGGAAAAAATTATATTGAATTTGCAACCTGTTGGAGGTTAGTATAGATTGACTAATAGAACAAGTCCCACACACTGCTACAAGCCGAAATATTTTTTCAGAGCTAGATGTAGAAAAAAATTATATTGAATTTGCAACCTGGTGGAGGTTAGTATAGATGGACTAATAGAACAAGTCCCACACACTGCTACAAGCCGAAATATTTTTTCAGAGCTAGATGTAGAAAAAAATTATATTGAATTTGCAACCTGGTGGAGGTTAGTATAGATGGACTAATAGAACAAGCCCCACACACTGCTACAAGCCGAAATATTTTTTCAGAGCTAGATGCAGGAAAAAATTATATTGAATTTGCAACCTGGTGGAAGTCAGTATAGATGGACTAATAGAACCAGGCCCACACACTACTACAAGCCAAAATATTTTTTCAGAGCTAGATGCAGAAAAAAATTATATTGAATTTGCAACCATGTGGAGGTTAGTATAGATGGACTAATAGAGCAAGTCCCACACACTACTACAAGCCAAAATATTTTTTCAGAGCTAGATGCAGAAAAAAATTATATTGAATTTGCAACCTGGTGGAGTTTAGTATAGATGGACTAATAGAACAAGTCCCACACTCTGCTACAAGCCGAAATATTTTTTCAGAGCTAGATGCAGAAAAAAGTTATATTGAATTTGCAACCTGGTGTAGGTTAATATAGATGGACTAATAGAACAAATCCCACACACTGCTACAAGCTGAAATATTTTTTCAGAGCTAGATGAAGAAAAAAATTATATTGAATTTGCAACCTGGTGGAGGTTAGTATAGATGGACTAATAGAACAAGTCCCACACACTGCTACAAGCCGAAATATTTTTTCAAAGCTAGATGCAGAAAAAAATTATATTGAATTTGCAACCCGGTGGAGGTTAGTATAGATGGACTAATAGAATAAGTCCCACAGACTGCTACAAGCTGAAATATTTTTTCAGAGCTAGATGCAGAAAAAAATTATATTGAATTTGCAACCTGGTGGAGGTTAGTATAGATGGACTAATAGAACAAGTCCCACACACTGCTACAAGCCGAAATATTTTTTCAGAGCTAGATGTAGAAAAAAATTATATTGAATTTGCAACCTGGTGGAGGTTAGTAAAGATGGACTAATAGAACAAGTCCCACACACTGCTACAAGCCAAAATATTTTTTCAGAGCTAGATGCAGAAAAAAATTATATTGAATTTGCAACCTGGTGGAGGTTAGTATACATGGACTAATAGAACAAGTCCCACACACTGCTACAAGCCGAAATATTTTTTCAGAGCTAGATGCAGAAAAAAATTATATTGAACTTGCAACCAGGTGGAAGTCAGTATAGATGGCATAATAGAACAAGTCCCACACACTACTACAAGCCAAAATATTTTTCCAGAGCTAGATGCAGAAAAAAATTATATTGAATTTGCAACCTGGTGGAGTTTAGTATACATGGACTAATAGAACAAGTCCCACACACTGCTACAAGCCAAAATATTTTTTCAGAGCTAGATGCAGAAAAAAATTATATTGAATTTGCAACCAGGTGGAAGTCAGTATAGATGGACTAATAGAACAAGTCCCACACACTACTACAAGCCAAAATATTTTTTCAGAGCTAGATGCAGAAATAAATTATATTGAATTTGCCACCTTGTGGAGGTTAGTATAGATGGACTAATAGAACAATTCCCACACACTGCTACAAGCCAAAATATTTTTTCAGAGCTAGATGAAGAAAAAAGTTATATTGAATTTGCAACCTGGTGGAGGTTAGTATAGATGGACTAATAGAACAAGTCCCACACACTGCTACAAGCCAAAATATTTTTTCAGAGCTAGATGCAGAAAAAAATTATATTGAATTTGCAACCTGGTGGAGGTTAGTATAGATGGACTAATAGAACAAGTCCCACACACTGCTGCAAGCTGAAATATTTTTACAGAGCTAGATGCAGAAAAAGATTATATTGAATTTGCAACCTGGTGGAGGTTAGTATAGATGGACTAATAGAACAAGTCCCACACACTGCTACAAGCCAAAATATTTTTTCAGAGCTAGATGAAGAAAAAAATTATATTGAATTAGCAACCTGGTGGAGGTTAGTATAGATGGACTAATAGAACAAGTCCCACACATTGCTACAAGCCGAAATATTTTTTCAGAGCTAGATGAAGAAAAAAATTATATTGAATTTGCAACCTGGTAGAGGTTAGTATAGATGGACTAATAGAACAAGTCCCACACACTGCTGCAAGCCGAAATATTTTTTCAGAGCTAGATGCAGGAAAAAATTATATTGAATTTGCAACTTGGTGGAAGTTAGTATAGATGGACTAATAGAACAAGTCCCACACACTGCTGCAAGCCGAAATATTTTTTCAGAGCTAGATGTAGAAAAAAATTATATTGAATTTGCAACCTGGTGGAGGTTAGTATAGATGGACTAATAGAACAAGTCCCACACACTGCTACAAGCCGAAATATTTTTTCAGAGCTAGATGTAGAAAAAAATTATATTGAATTTGCAACCTGGTGGAGGTTAGTATAGATGGACTAATAGAACAAGCCCCAAACACTGCTACAAGCCGAAATATTTTTTCAGAGCTAGATGCAGGAAAAAATTATATTGAATTTGCAACCTGGTGGAGGTTAGTATAGATGGACTAATAGAACAAGTCCCACACACTGCTACAAGCCAAAATATTTATTCAGAGCTAGATGCAGAAAAAAATTATATTGAATTTGCAACCTTGTGGAGGTTAGTATAGATGGACAAATTGAGCAAGTCCCCCACACTACTACAAGCCAAAATATTTTTTCAGAGCTAGATGCAGAAAAAAATTATATTGAATTTGCAACCAGGTGGAAGTCAGTATAGATGGCCTAATAGAACAAGTCCCACACACTACTACAAGCCAAAATATTTTTCCAGAGCTAGATGCAGAAAAAAATTATATTGAATTTGCAACCTGGTGGAGTTTAGTATACATGGACTAATAGAACAAGTCCCACACACTGCTACAAGCCAAAATATTTTTTCAGAGCTAGATGCAGAAAAAAATTATATTGAATTTGCAACCTGGTGGAAGTCAGTTTAGATGGACTAATAGAACAAGGCCCACACACTTCTACAAGCCAAAATATTTTTTCAGAGCTAGATGCAGAAAAAAATTATATTCAATTTGCAACCTTGTGGAGGTTAGTATAGATGGACTAATAGAGCAAGTCCCACACACTACTACAAGCCAAAATATTTTTTCAGAGCTAGATGCAGAAAAAAATTATATTGAATTTGCAACCTGGTGGAGGTTAGTATAGATGGACTAATAGAACAAGTCCCACACACTGCAACAAGCTGAAATATTTTTTCAGAGCTAGATGCAGAAAAAAATTATATTGAATTTGCAACCTGGTGGAGGTTAGTATAGATGGACTAATAGAACAAATCCCACACACTGCTACAAGCCGAAATATTTTTTCAGAGCTAGATGAAGAAAAAAATTATATTAAATTTGCAACCTGGTGGAGGTTAGTATAGATGGACTAATAGAACAAGTCCCACACACTGCTACAAGCTGAAATATTTTTTCAGAGCTAGATGCAGAAAAAAATTATATTGAATTTGCAACCTGGTGGAGGTTAGTATAGATGGACTAATAGAAAAATTCCCACACACTGCTACAAGCCGAAATATTTTTTCAGAGCTAGATGCAGAAAAAAATTATATTGAATTTGCAACCTGGTGGAGGTTAGTATAGATGGACTAATAGAACAAGTCCCACACACTGCTGCAAGCTGAAATATTTTTACAGAGCTAGATGCAGAACAAGATTATATTGAATTTGCAACCTGGTGGAGGTTAGTATAGATGGACTAATAGAACAAGTCCCACACACTGCTACAAGCCGAAATAATTTTTCAGAGCTAGATGAAGAAAAAAATTATATTGAATTAGCAACCTGGTGGAGGTTAGTATCGATGGACTAATAGAACAAGTCCCACACACTGCTACAAGCCGAAATATTTTTTCAGAGCTAGATGAAGAAAAAAATTATTTTGAATTTGCAACCTGGTAGAGGTTAGTATAGATGGACTAATAGAACAAGTCCCACACACTGCTGCAAGCCGAAATATTTTTACAGAGCTAGATGCAAAAAAAGATTATATTGAATTTGCAACCTGATGGAGGTTAGTATAGATGGACTAATAGAACAAGTCCCACACACTGCTACAAGCCGAAATATTTTTTCAGAGCTAGATGCAGGAAAAAATTATATTGAATTTGCAACCTGTTGGAGGTTAGTATAGATTGACTAATAGAACAAGTCCCACACACTGCTACAAGCCGAAATATTTTTTCAGAGCTAGATGTAGAAAAAAATTATATTGAATTTGCAACCTGGCGGAGGTTAGTATAGATGGACTAATAGAACAAGTCCCACACACTGCTACAAGCCGAAATATTTTTTCAGAGCTAGTTGTAGAAAAAAATTATATTGAATTTGCAACCTGGTGGAGGTTAGTATAGATGGACTAATAGAACAAGCCCCACACACTGCTACAAGCCGAAATATTTTTTCAGAGCTAGATGCAGGAAAAAATTATATTGAATTGCAACCTGGTGGAAGTCAGTATAGATGGACTAATAGAACCAGGCGCACACACTACTACAAGCCAAAATATTTTTTCAGAGCTAGATGCAGAAAAAAATTATATTGAATTTGCAACCTTGTGGAGGTTAGTATAGATGGACTAATATAGCAAGTCCCACACACTACTACAAGCCAAAATATTTTTTCAGAGCTAGATGCAGAAAAAAATTATATTGAATTTGCAACCTGGTGGAGTTTAGTATAGATGGACTAATAGAACAAGTCCCACACTCTGCTACAAGCCGAAATATTTTTTCAGAGCTAGATGCAGAAAAAAATTATATTGAATTTGCAACCTGGTGTAGGTTAATATAGATGGACTAATAGAACAAATCCCACACACTGCTACAAGCCGAAATATTTTTTCAGAGCTAGATGAAGAAAAAAATTATATTGAATTTGCAACTTGGTGGAGGTTAGTATAGATGGACTAATAGAACAAGTCCCACACACTGCTACAAGCCGAAATATTTTTTCAGAGCTAGATGCAGAAAAAAATTATATTGAATTTGCAACCTGGTGGAGGTTAGTATAGATGGACTAATAGAATAAGTCCCACAGACTGCTACAAGCCGAAATATTTTTTCAGAGCTAGATGCAGAAAAAAATTATATTGAATTTGCAACCTGGTGGAGGTTAGTATAGATGGACTAATAGAACAAGTCCCACACACTGCTTCAAGCCGAAATATTTTTTCAGAGCTAGATGTAGAAAAAAATTATATTGAATTTGCAACCTGGTGGAGGTTAGTAAAGATGGACTAATAGAACAAGTCCCACACACTGCTACAAGCCAAAATATTTTTTCAGAGCTAGATGCAGAAAAAAATTATATTGAATTTGCAACCTGGTGGAGGTTAGTATACATGGACTAATAGAACAAGTCCCACACACTGCTACAAGCCGAAATATTTTTTCAGAGCTAGATGCAGAAAAAAATTACATTGAACTTGCAAGCAGGTGGAAGTCAGTATAGATGGCCTAATAGAACAAGTCCCACACACTACTACAAGCCAAAATATTTTTCCAGAGCTAGATGCAGAAAAAAATTATATTGAATTTGCAACCTGGTGGAGTTTAGTATACATGGACTAATAGAACAAGTCCCACACACTGCTACAAGCCAAAATATTTTTTCAGAGCTAGATGCAGAAAAAAATTATATTGAATTTGCAAACAGGTGGAAGTCAGTATAGATGGACTAATAGAACAAGTCCCACACACTACTACAAGCCAAAATATTTTTTCAGAGCTAGATGCAGAAATAAATTATATTGAATTTGCCACCTTGTGGAGGTTAGTATAGATGGACTAATAGAACAATTCCCACACACTGCTACAAGCCAAAATATTTTTTCAGAGCTAGATGAAGAAAAAAGTTATATTGAATTTGCAACCTGGTGGAGGTTAGTATAGATGGACTAATAGAACAAGTCCCACACACTGCTACAAGCCAAAATATTTTTTCAGAGCTAGATGCAGAAAAAAATTATATTGAATTTGCAACCTGGTGGAGGTTAGTATAGATGGACTAATAGAACAAGTCCCACACACTGCTGCAAGCTGAAATATTTTTACAGAGCTAGATGCAGAAAAAGATTATATTGAATTTGCAACCTGGTGGAGGTTAGTATAGATGGACTAATAGAACAAGTCCCACACACTGCTACAAGCCGAAATATTTTTTCAGAGCTAGATGTAGAAAAAAATTATATTGAATTTGCAACCTGGTGGAGGTTAGTATAGATGGACTAATAGAACAAGTCCCACACACTGCTACAAGCCGAAATATTTTTTCAGAGCTAGATGTAGAAAAAAATTATATTGAATTTGCAACCTGGTGGAGGTTAGTATAGATGGACTAATAGAACAAGCCCCAAACACTGCTACAAGCCAAAATATTTTTTCAGAGCTAGATGCAGGAAAAAATTATTTTGAATTTGGAACCTGGTGGAGGTTAGTATAGATGGACTAATAGAACAAGTCCCACACACTGCTACAAGCCAAAATATTTTTTCAGAGCTAGATGCAGAAAAAAATTATATTGAATTTGCAACCTTGTGGAGGTTAGTATAGATGGACTAATAGAGCAAGTCCCCCACACTACTACAAGCCAAAATATTTTTTCAGAGCTAGATGCAGAAAAAAATTATATTGAATTTGCAACCTGGTGGAGGTTAGTATAGATGGACAAATAGAACAAGTCCCACACACTGCTACAAGCCGAAATATTTTTTCAGAGCTAGATGCAGAAAAAAATTATATTGAACTTGCAACCAGGTGGAAGTCAGTATAGATGGCCTAATAGAACAAGTCCCACACACTACTACAAGCCAAAATATTTTTCCAGAGCTAGATGCAGAAAAAAATTATATTGAATTTGCAACCTGGTGGAGTTTAGTATACATGGACTAATAGAACAAGTCCCACACACTGCTACAAGCCAAAATATTTTTTCAGAGCTAGATGCAGAAAAAAATTATACTGAATTTGCAACCAGGTGGAAGTCAGTATAGATGGACTAATAGAACAAGTCCCACACACTACTACAAGCCAAAATATTTTTTCAGAGCTAGATGCAGAAATAAATTATATTGAATTTGCCACCTTGTGGAGGTTAGTATAGATGGACTAATAGAACAATTCCCACACACTGCTACAAGCCAAAATATTTTTTCAGAGCTAGATGAAGAAAAAAGTTATATTGAATTTGCAACCTGGTGGAGGTTAGTATAGATGGACTAATAGAACAAGTCCCACACACTGCTACCAGCCAAAATATTTTTTCAGAGCTAGATGCAGAAAAAAATTATATTGAATTTGCAACCTGGTGGAGGTTAGTATAGATGGACTAATAGAACAAGTCCCACACACTGCTGCAAGCTGAAATATTTTTACAGAGCTAGATGCAGAAAAAGATTATATTGAATTTGCAACCTGGTGGAGGTTAGTATAGATGGACTAATAGAACAAGCCCCACACACTGCTACAAGCCGAAATATTTTTTCAGAGCTAGATGCAGAAAAAAATTATATTGAATTGCAACCTGGTGGAAGTCAGTATAGATGGACTAATAGAACCAGGCGCACACACTACTACAAGCCAAAATATTTTTTCAGAGCTAGATGCAGAAAAAAATTATATTGAATTTGCAACCTGGTGGAGTTTAGTATAGATGGACTAATAGAACAAGTCCCACACTCTGCTACAAGCCGAAATATTTTTTCAGAGCTAGATGCAGAAAAAAATTATATTGAATTTGCAACCTGGTGTAGGTTAATATAGATGGACTAATAGAACAAATCCCACACACTGCTACAAGCCGAAATATTTTTTCAGAGCTAGATGAAGAAAAAAATTATATTGAATTTGCAACCTGGTGGAGGTTAGTATAGATGGACTAATAGAACAAGTCCCACACACTGCTACAAGCCGAAATATTTTTTCAGAGCTAGATGCAGAAAAAAATTATATTGAATTTGCAACCTGGTGGAGGTTAGTAAAGATGGACTAATAGAACAAGTCCCACACACTGCTTCAAGCCGAAATATTTTTTCAGAGCTAGATGTAGAAAAAAATTATATTGAATTTGCAACCTGGTGGAGGTTAGTAAAGATGGACTAATAGAACAAGTCCCACACACTGCTACAAGCCAAAATATTTTTTCAGAGCTAGATGCAGAAAAAAATTATATTGAATTTGCAACCTGGTGGAGGTTAGTATACATGGACTAATAGAACAAGTCCCACACACTGCTACAAGCCAAAATATTTTTTCAGAGCTAGATGCAGAAAAAAATTATATTGAACTTGCAACCAGGTGGAAGTCAGTATAGATGGCCTAATAGAACAAGTCCCACACACTACTACAAGCCAAAATATTTTTCCAGAGCTAGATGCAGAAAAAAATTATATTGAATTTGCAACCTGGTGGAGTTTAGTATACATGGACTAATAGAACAAGTCCCACACACTGCGACAAGCCAAAATATTTTTTCAGAGCTAGATGCAGAAAAAAATTATATTGAATTTGCAACCAGGTGGAAGTCAGTATAGATGGACTAATAGAACAAGTCCCACACACTACTACAAGCCAAAATATTTTTTCAGAGCTAGATGCAGAAATAAATTATATTGAATTTGCCACCTTGTGGAGGTTAGTATAGATGGACTAATAGAACAATTCCCACACACTGCTACAAGCCAAAATATTTTTTCAGAGCTAGATGAAGAAAAAAGTTATATTGAATTTGCAACCTGGTGGAGGTTAGTATAGATGGACTAATAGAACAAGTCCCACACACTGCTACCAGCCAAAATATTTTTTCAGAGCTAGATGCAGAAAAAAATTATATTGAATTTGCAACCTGGTGGAGGTTAGTATAGATGGACTAATAGAACAAGTCCCACACACTGCTGCAAGCTGAAATATTTTTACAGAGCTAGATGCAGAAAAAGATTATATTGAATTTGCAACCTGGTGGAGGTTAGTATAGATGGACTAATAGAACAAGCCCCACACACTGCTACAAGCCGAAATATTTTTTCAGAGCTAGATGCAGGAAAAAATTATATTGAATTGCAACCTGGTGGAAGTCAGTATAGATGGACTAATAGAACCAGGCGCACACACTACTACAAGCCAAAATATTTTTTCAGAGCTAGATGCAGAAAAAAATTATATTGAATTTGCAACCTGGTGGAGTTTAGTATAGATGGACTAATAGAACAAGTCCCACACTCTGCTACAAGCCGAAATATTTTTTCAGAGCTAGATGCAGAAAAAAATTATATTGAATTTGCAACCTGGTGTAGGTTAATATAGATGGACTAATAGAACAAATCCCACACACTGCTACAAGCCGAAATATTTTTTCAGAGCTAGATGAAGAAAAAAATTATATTGAATTTGCAACCTGGTGGAGGTTAGTATAGATGGACTAATAGAACAAGTCCCACACACTGCTACAAGCCGAAATATTTTTTCAGAGCTAGATGCAGAAAAAAATTATATTGAATTTGCAACCTGGTGGAGGTTAGTAAAGATGGACTAATAGAACAAGTCCCACACACTGCTTCAAGCCGAAATATTTTTTCAGAGCTAGATGTAGAAAAAAATTATATTGAATTTGCAACCTGGTGGAGGTTAGTAAAGATGGACTAATAGAACAAGTCCCACACACTGCTACAAGCCAAAATATTTTTTCAGAGCTAGATGCAGAAAAAAATTATATTGAATTTGCAACCTGGTGGAGGTTAGTATACATGGACTAATAGAACAAGTCCCACACACTGCTACAAGCCGAAATATTTTTTCAGAGCTAGATGCAGAAAAAAATTATATTGAACTTGCAACCAGGTGGAAGTCAGTATAGATGGCCTAATAGAACAAGTCCCACACACTACTACAAGCCAAAATATTTTTCCAGAGCTAGATGCAGAAAAAAATTATATTGAATTTGCAACCTGGTGGAGTTTAGTATACATGGACTAATAGAACAAGTCCCACACACTGCTACAAGCCAAAATATTTTTTCAGAGCTAGATGCAGAAAAAAATTATATTGAATTTGCAAACAGGTGGAAGTCAGTATAGATGGACTAATAGAACAAGTCCCACACACTACTACAAGCCAAAATATTTTTTCAGAGCTAGATGCAGAAAAAAATTATATTGAATTTGCCACCTTGTGGAGGTTAGTATAGATGGACTAATAGAACAATTCCCACACACTGCTACAAGCCAAAATATTTTTTCAGAGCTAGATGAAGAAAAAAGTTATATTGAATTTGCAACCTGGTGGAGGTTAGTATAGATGGACTAATAGAACAAGTCCCACACACTGCTACAAGCCAAAATATTTTTTCAGAGCTAGATGCAGAAAAAAATTATATTGAATTTGCAACCTGGTGGAGGTTAGTATAGATGGACTAATAGAACAAGTCCCACACACTGCTGCAAGCTGAAATATTTTTACAGAGCTAGATGCAGAAAAAGATTATATTGAATTTGCAACCTGGTGGAGGTTAGTATAGATGGACTAATAGAACAAGTCCCACACACTGCTACAAGCCAAAATATTTTTTCAGAGCTAGATGAAGAAAAAAATTATATTGAATTAGCAACCTGGTGGAGGTTAGTATAGATGGACTAATAGAACAAGTCCCACACATTGCTACAAGCCGAAATATTTTTTCAGAGCTAGATGAAGAAAAAAATTATATTGAATTTGCAACCTGGTAGAGGTTAGTATAGATGGACTAATAGAAAAAGTCCCACACACTGCTGCAAGCCGAAATATTTTTTCAGAGCTAGATGCAGGAAAAAATTATATTGAATTTGCAACCTGGTGGAGGTTAGTATAGATGGACTAAAAGAACAAGTCCCACACACTGCTACAAGCCGAAATATTTTTTCAGAGCTAGATGTAGAAAAAAATTATATTGAATTTGCAACCTGGTGGAGGTTAGTATAGATTGACTAATAGAACCAGTCCCACACACTGCTACAAGCCGAAATATTTTTTCAGAGCTAGATGTAGAAAAAAATTATATTGAATTTGCAACCTGGTGGAGGTTAGTATAGATGGACTAATAGAACAAGCCCCAAACACTGCTACAAGCCGAAATATTTTTTCAGAGCTAGATGCAGGAAAAAATTATATTGAATTTGCAACCTGGTGGAGGTTTGTATAGATGGACTAATAGAACAAGTCCCACACACTGCTACAAGCCAAAATATTTTTTCAGAGCTAGATGCAGAAAAAAATTATATTGAATTTGCAACCTTGTGGAGGTTAGTATAGATGGACTAATAGAGCAAGTCCCCCACACTACTACAAGCCAAAATATTTTTTCAGAGCTAGATGCAGAAAAAAATTATATTGAATTTGCAACCTGGTGGAGGTTAGTATAGATGGACAAATAGAACAAGTCCCACACACTGCTACAAGCCGAAATATTTTTTCAGAGCTAGATGCAGAAAAAAATTATATTGAACTTGCAACCAGGTGGAAGTCAGTATAGATGACCTAATAGAACAAGTCCCACACACTACTACAAGCCAAAATATTTTTCCAGAGCTAGATGCAGAAAAAAATTATATTGAATTTGCAACCTGGTGTAGGTTAATATAGATGGACTAATAGAACAAGTCCCACACACTGCTACAAGCCGAAATATTTTTTCAGAGCTAGATGCAGAAAAAAATTATATTGAACTTGCAACCAGGTGGAAGTCAGTATAGATGACCTAATAGAACAAGTCCCACACACTACTACAAGCCAAAATATTTTTCCAGAGCTAGATGCAGAAAAAAATTATATTGAATTTGCAACCTGGTGGAGTTTAGTATACATGGACTAATAGAACAAGTCCCACACACTGCTACAAGCCAAAATATTTTTTCAGAGCTAGATGCAGAAAAAAATTATATTGAATTTGCAACCTGGTGGAAGTCAGTATAGATGGACTAATAGAACAAGTCCCACACACTACTACAAGCCAAAATATTTTTTCAGAGCTAGATGCAGAAATAAATTATATTGAATTTGCCACCTTGTGGAGGTTAGTATAGATGGACTAATAGAACAATTCCCACACACTGCTACAAGCCAAAATATTTTTTCAGAGCTAGATGAAGAAAAAAGTTATATTGAATTTGCAACCTGGTGGAGGTTAGTATAGATGGACTAATAGAACAAGTCCCACACAGTGCTACAAGCCAAAATATTTTTTCAGAGCTAGATGCAGAAAAAAATTATATTGAATTTGCAACCTGGTGGAGGTTAGTATAGATGGACTAATAGAACAAGTCCCACACACTGCTGCAAGCTGAAATATTTTTACAGAGCTAGATGCAGAAAAAGATTATATTGAATTTGCAACCTGGTTCAGGTTAGTATCGATGGACTAATAGAACAAGTCCCACACACTGCTACAAGCCGAAATATTTTTTCAGAGCTAGTTGTAGAAAAAAATTATATTGAATTTGCAACCTGGTGGAGGTTAGTATAGATGGACTAATAGAACAAGCCCCACACACTGCTACAAGCCGAAATATTTTTTCAGAGCTAGATGCAGGAAAAAATTATATTGAATTGCAACCTGGTGGAAGTCAGTATAGATGGACTAATAGAACCAGGCGCACACACTGCTACAAGCCAAAATATTTTTTCAGAGCTAGATGCAGAAAAAAATTATATTGAATTTGCAACCTTGTGGAGGTTAGTATAGATGGACTAATATAGCAAGTCCCACACACTACTACAAGCCAAAATATTTTTTCAGAGCTAGATGCAGAAAAAAATTATATTGAATTTGCAACCTGGTGGAGTTTAGTATAGATGGACTAATAGAACAAGTCCCACACTCTGCTACAAGCCGAAATATTTTTTCAGAGCTAGATGCAGAAAAAAATTATATTGAATTTGCAACCTGGTGTAGGTTAATATAGATGGACTAATAGAACAAATCCCACACACTGCTACAAGCCGAAATATTTTTTCAGAGCTAGATGAAGAAAAAAATTATATTGAATTTGCAACTTGGTGGAGGTTAGTATAGATGGACTAATAGAACAAGTCCCACACACTGCTACAAGCCGAAATATTTTTTCAGAGCTAGATGCAGAAAAAAATTATATTGAATTTGCAACCTGGTGGAGGTTAGTATAGATGGACTAATAGAATAAGTCCCACAGACTGCTACAAGCCGAAATATTTTTTCAGAGCTAGATGCAGAAAAAAATTATATTGAATTTGCAACCTGGTGGAGGTTAGTATAGATGGACTAATAGAACAAGTCCCACACACTGCTTCAAGCCGAAATATTTTTTCAGAGCTAGATGTAGAAAAAAATTATATTGAATTTGCAACCTGGTGGAGGTTAGTAAAGATGGACTAATAGAACAAGTCCCACACACTGCTACAAGCCAAAATATTTTTTCAGAGCTAGATGCAGAAAAAAATTATATTGAATTTGCAACCTGGTGGAGGTTAGTATACATGGACTAATAGAACAAGTCCCACACACTGCTACAAGCCGAAATATTTTTTCAGAGCTAGATGCAGAAAAAAATTACATTGAACTTGCAAGCAGGTGGAAGTCAGTATAGATGGCCTAATAGAACAAGTCCCACACACTACTACAAGCCAAAATATTTTTCCAGAGCTAGATGCAGAAAAAAATTATATTGAATTTGCAACCTGGTGGAGTTTAGTATACATGGACTAATAGAACAAGTCCCACACACTGCTACAAGCCAAAATATTTTTTCAGAGCTAGATGCAGAAAAAAATTATATTGAATTTGCAAACAGGTGGAAGTCAGTATAGATGGACTAATAGAACAAGTCCCACACACTACTACAAGCCAAAATATTTTTTCAGAGCTAGATGCAGAAATAAATTATATTGAATTTGCCACCTTGTGGAGGTTAGTATAGATGGACTAATAGAACAATTCCCACACACTGCTACAAGCCAAAATATTTTTTCAGAGCTAGATGAAGAAAAAAGTTATATTGAATTTGCAACCTGGTGGAGGTTAGTATAGATGGACTAATAGAACAAGTCCCACACACTGCTACAAGCCAAAATATTTTTTCAGAGATAGATGCAGAAAAAAATTATATTGAATTTGCAACCTGGTGGAGGTTAGTATAGATGGACTAATAGAACAAGTCCCACACACTGCTGCAAGCTGAAATATTTTTACAGAGCTAGATGCAGAAAAAGATTATATTGAATTTGCAACCTGGTGGAGGTTAGTATAGATGGACTAATAGAACAAGTCCCACACACTGCTACAAGCCGAAATATTTTTTCAGAGCTAGATGTAGAAAAAAATTATATTGAATTTGCAACCTGGTGGAGGTTAGTATAGATGGACTAATAGAACAAGTCCCACACACTGCTACAAGCCGAAATATTTTTTCAGAGCTAGATGTAGAAAAAAATTATATTGAATTTGCAACCTGGTGGAGGTTAGTATAGATGGACTAATAGAACAAGCCCCAAACACTGCTACAAGCCGAAATATTTTTTCAGAGCTAGATGCAGGAAAAAATTATATTGAATTTGCAACCTGGTGGAGGTTAGTATAGATGGACTAATAGAACAAGTCCCACACACTGCTACAAGCCAAAATATTTTTTCAGAGCTAGATGCAGAAAAAAATTATATTGAATTTGCAACCTTGTGGAGGTTAGTATAGATGGACTAATAGAGCAAGTCCCCCACACTACTACAAGCCAAAATATTTTTTCAGAGCTAGATGCAGAAAAAAATTATATTGAATTTGCAACCTGGTGGAGGTTAGTATAGATGGACAAATAGAACAAGTCCCACACACTGCTACAAGCCGAAATATTTTTTCAGAGCTAGATGCAGAAAAAAATTATATTGAACTTGCAACCAGGTGGAAGTCAGTATAGATGGCCTAATAGAACAAGTCCCACACACTACTACAAGCCAAAATATTTTTCCAGAGCTAGATGCAGAAAAAAATTATATTGAATTTGCAACCTGGTGGAGTTTAGTATACATGGACTAATAGAACAAGTCCCACACACTGCTACAAGCCAAAATATTTTTTCAGAGCTAGATGCAGAAAAAAATTATATTGAATTTGCAACCAGGTGGAAGTCAGTATAGATGGACTAATAGAACAAGTCCCACACACTACTACAAGCCAAAATATTTTTTCAGAGCTAGATGCAGAAATAAATTATATTGAATTTGCCACCTTGTGGAGGTTAGTATAGATGGACTAATAGAACAATTCCCACACACTGCTACAAGCCAAAATATTTTTTCAGAGCTAGATGAAGAAAAAAGTTATATTGAATTTGCAACCTGGTGGAGGTTAGTATAGATGGACTAATAGAACAAGTCCCACACACTGCTACAAGCCAAAATATTTTTTCAGAGCTAGATGCAGAAAAAAATTATATTGAATTTGCAACCTGGTGGAGGTTAGTATAGATGGACTAATAGAACAAGTCCCACACACTGCTGCAAGCTGAAATATTTTTACAGAGCTAGATGCAGAAAAAGATTATATTGAATTTGCAACCTGGTGGAGGTTAGTATAGATGGACTAATAGAACAAGCCCCACACACTGCTACAAGCCGAAATATTTTTTCAGAGCTAGATGCAGGAAAAAATTATATTGAATTGCAACCTGGTGGAAGTCAGTATAGATGGACTAATAGAACCAGGCGCACACACTACTACAAGCCAAAATATTTTTTCAGAGCTAGATGCAGAAAAAAATTATATTGAATTTGCAACCTGGTGGAGTTTAGTATAGATGGACTAATAGAACAAGTCCCACACTCTGCTACAAGCCGAAATATTTTTTCAGAGCTAGATGCAGAAAAAAATTATATTGAATTTGCAACCTGGTGTAGGTTAATATAGATGGACTAATAGAACAAATCCCACACACTGCTACAAGCCGAAATATTTTTTCAGAGCTAGATGAAGAAAAAAATTATATTGAATTTGCAACCTGGTGGAGGTTAGTATAGATGGACTAATAGAACAAGTCCCACACACTGCTACAAGCCGAAATATTTTTTCAGAGCTAGATGCAGAAAAAAATTATATTGAATTTGCAACCTGGTGGAGGTTAGTAAAGATGGACTAATAGAACAAGTCCCACACACTGCTTCAAGCCGAAATATTTTTTCAGAGCTAGATGTAGAAAAAAATTATATTGAATTTGCAACCTGGTGGAGGTTAGTAAAGATGGACTAACAGAACAAGTCCCACACACTGCTACAAGCCAAAATATTTTTTCAGAGCTAGATGCAGAAAAAAATTATATTGAATTTGCAACCTGGTGGAGGTTAGTATACATGGACTAATAGAACAAGTCCCACACACTGCTACAAGCCGAAATATTTTTTCAGAGCTAGATGCAGAAAAAAATTATATTGAACTTGCAACCAGGTGGAAGTCAGTATAGATGGCCTAATAGAACAAGTCCCACACACTACTACAAGCCAAAATATTTTTCCAGAGCTAGATGCAGAAAAAAATTATATTGAATTTGCAACCTGGTGGAGTTTAGTATACATGGACTAATAGAACAAGTCCCACACACTGCTACAAGCCAAAATATTTTTTCAGAGCTAGATGCAGAAAAAAATTATATTGAATTTGCAAACAGGTGGAAGTCAGTATAGATGGACTAATAGAACAAGTCCCACACACTACTACAAGCCAAAATATTTTTTCAGAGCTAGATGCAGAAATAAATTATATTGAATTTGCCACCTTGTGGAGGTTAGTATAGATGGACTAATAGAACAATTCCCACACACTGCTACAAGCCGAAATATTTTTTCAGAGCTAGATGAAGAAAAAAGTTATATTGAATTTGCAACCTGGTGGAGGTTAGTATAGATGGACTAATAGAACAAGTCCCACACACTGCTACAAGCCAAAATATTTTTTCAGAGCTAGATGCAGAAAAAAATTATATTGAATTTGCAACCTGGTGGAGGTTAGTATAGATGGACTAATAGAACAAGTCCCACACACTGCTGCAAGCTGAAATATTTTTACAGAGCTAGATGCAGAAAAAGATTATATTGAATTTGCAACCTGGTGGAGGTTAGTATAGATGGACTAATAGAACAAGTCCCACACACTGCTACAAGCCAAAATATTTTTTCAGAGCTAGATGAAGAAAAAAATTATATTGAATTAGCAACCTGGTGGAGGTTAGTATAGATGGACTAATAGAACAAGTCCCACACATTGCTACAAGCCGAAATATTTTTTCAGAGCTAGATGAAGAAAAAAATTATATTGAATTTGCAACCTGGTAGAGGTTAGTATAGATGGACTAATAGAAAAAGTCCCACACACTGCTGCAAGCCGAAATATTTTTTCAGAGCTAGATGCAGGAAAAAATTATATTGAATTTGCAACCTGGTGGAGGTTAGTATAGATGGACTAAAAGAACAAGTCCCACACACTGCTACAAGCCGAAATATTTTTTCAGAGCTAGATGTAGAAAAAAATTATATTGAATTTGCAACCTGGTGGAGGTTAGTATAGATTGACTAATAGAACAAGTCCCACACACTGCTACAAGCCGAAATATTTTTTCAGAGCTAGATGTAGAAAAAAATTATATTGAATTTGCAACCTGGTGGAGGTTAGTATAGATGGACTAATAGAACAAGCCCCAAACACTGCTACAAGCCGAAATATTTTTTCAGAGCTAGATGCAGGAAAAAATTATATTGAATTTGCAACCTGGTGGAGGTTAGTATAGATGGACTAATAGAACAAGTCCCACACACTGCTACAAGCCAAAATATTTTTTCAGAGCTAGATGCAGAAAAAAATTATATTGAATTTGCAACCTTGTGGAGGTTAGTATAGATGGACTAATAGAGCAAGTCCCCCACACTACTACAAGCCAAAATATTTTTTCAGAGCTAGATGCAGAAAAAAATTATATTGAATTTGCAACCTGGTGGAGGTTAGTATAGATGGACAAATAGAACAAGTCCCACACACTGCTACAAGCCGAAATATTTTTTCAGAGCTAGATGCAGAAAAAAATTATATTGAACTTGCAACCAGGTGGAAGTCAGTATAGATGACCTAATAGAACAAGTCCCACACACTACTACAAGCCAAAATATTTTTCCAGAGCTAGATGCAGAAAAAAATTATATTGAATTTGCAACCTGGTGGAGTTTAGTATACATGGACTAATAGAACAAGTCCCACACACTGCTACAAGCCAAAATATTTTTTCAGAGCTAGATGCAGAAAAAAATTATATTGAATTTGCAACCAGGTGGAAGTCAGTATAGATGGACTAATAGAACAAGTCCCACACACTACTACAAGCCAAAATATTTTTTCAGAGCTAGATGCAGAAATAAATTATATTGAATTTGCCACCTTGTGGAGGTTAGTATAGATGGACTAATAGAACAATTCCCACACACTGCTACAAGCCAAAATATTTTTTCAGAGCTAGATGAAGAAAAAAGTTATATTGAATTTGCAACCTGGTGGAGGTTAGTATAGATGGACTAATAGAACAAGTCACACACAGTGCTACAAGCCAAAATATTTTTTCAGAGCTAGATGCAGAAAAAAATTATATTGAATTTGCAACCTGGTGGAGGTTAGTATAGATGGACTAATAGAACAAGTCCCACACACTGCTGCAAGCTGAAATATTTTTACAGAGCTAGATGCAGAAAAAGATTATATTGAATTTGCAACCTGGTTCAGGTTAGTATAGATGGACTAATAGAACAAGTCCCACACACTGCTACAAGCCAAAATATTTTTTCAGAGCTAGATGAAGAAAAAAATTATATTGAATTAGCAACCTGGTGGAGGTTAGTATAGATGGACTAATAGAACAAGTCCCACACATTGCTACAAGCCGAAATATTTTTTCAGAGCTAGATGAAGAAAAAAATTATATTGAATTTGCAACCTGGTAGAGGTTAGTATAGATGGACTAATAGAACAAGTCCCACACACTGCTGCAAGCCGAAATATTTTTTCAGAGCTAGATGTAGAAAAAAATTATATTGAATTTGCCACCTGGTGGAGGTTAGTATAGATGGACTAATAGAACAAGTCCCACACACTGCTACAAGCCGAAATATTTTTTCAGAGCTAGATGTAGAAAAAAATTATATTGAATTTGCAACCTGGTGGAGGTTAGTATAGATGGACTAATAGAACAAGTCCCACACACTGCTACAAGCCGAAATATTTTTTCAGAGCTAGATGTAGAAAAAAATTATATTGAATTTGCAACCTGGTGGAGGTTAGGATAGATGGACTAATAGAACAAGCCCCAAACACTGCTACAAGCCGAAATATTTTTTCAGAGCTAGATGCAGGAAAAAATTATATTGAATTTGCAACCTGGTGGAGGTTAGTATAGATAGACTAATAGAACAAGTCCCACACACTGCTACAAGCCAAAATATTTTTTCAGAGCTAGATGCAGAAAAAAATTATATTGAATTTGCAACCTTGTGGAGGTTAGTATAGATGGACTAATAGAGCAAGTCCCCCACACTACTACAAGCCAAAATATTTTTTCAGAGCTAGATGCAGAAAAAAATTATATTGAATTTGCAACCTGGTGGAGGTTAGTATAGATGGACAAATAGAACAAGTCCCACACACTGCTACAAGCCGAAATATTTTTTCAGAGCTAGATGCAGAAAAAAATTATATTGAATTTGCAACCTGGTGGAGGTTAGTATAGATGGACTAATAGAACAAGTCCCACACACTGCTACAAGCCAAAATATTTTTTCAGAGTTAGATGAAGAAAAAACTTATATTGAATTTGCAACCTGGTTCAGGTTAGTATAGATGGACTAATAGAACAAGTCCCACACACTGCTACAAGCCGAAATATTTTTTCAGAGCTAGATGCAGAAAAAAATTATATTGAATTTGCAACCTGGTGGAGGTTAGTATAGATGGACTAATAGAACAAGTCCCACACACTGCTACAAGCCAAAATATTTTTTCAGAGCTAGATGTAGAAAAAATTTATATTGAATTTGCAACCTGGTGGAGGTTAGTAAAGATGGACTAATAGAACAAGTCCCACACACTGCTACAAGCCAAAATATTTTTTCAGAGCTAGATGCAGAAAAAAATTATATTGAACTTGCAACCAGGTGGAAGTCAGTATAGATGGACTAATAGAACAAGTCCCACACACTACTACAAGCCAAAGTATTTTTCCAGAGCTAGATGCAGAAAAAAATTATAAAGAATTTGCAACCTGGTGGAGTTTAGTGTACATGGACTAATAGAACAATTCCCACACACTGCTACAAGCCGAAATATTTTTACAGAGCTAGATGCAGAAAATTATTATCTTGAATTTGCAACCTGGTGGAGGTTAGTATAGATGGACTAATAGAACAAGTCCCACACACTGCTACAAGCCAAAATATTTTTTCAGAGCTAGATGCAGAAAATTATTATCTTGAATTTGCAACCTGGTAGAGGTTAGTATAGATGGACTAATAGAACAAGTCCCACACACTGCTGCAAGCCGAAATATTTTTTCAGAGCTAGATGTAGAAAAAAATTATATTGAATTTGCAACCTGGTGGAGGTTAGTATAGATGGACTAATAGAACAAGTCCCACACACTGCTACAAGCCGAAATATTTTTTCAGAGCTAGATGTAGAAAAAAATTATATTGAATTTGCAACCTGGTGGAGGTTAGTATAGATGGACTAATAGAACAAGTCCCACACACTGCTACAAGCCGAAATATTTTTTCAGAGCTAGATGTAGAAAAAAATTATATTGAATTTGCAACCTGGTGGAGGTTAGTATAGATGGACTAATAGAACAAGCCCCAAACACTGCTACAAGCCGAAATATTTTTTCAGAGCTAGATGCAGGAAAAAATTATATTGAATTTGCAACCTGGTGGAGGTTAGTATAGATAGACTAATAGAACAAGTCCCACACACTGCTACCATCCAAAATATTTTTTCAGAGCTAGATGCAGAAAAAAATTATATTGAATTTGCAGCCTTGTGGAGGTTAGTATAGATGGACTAATAGAGCAAGTCCCCCACACTACTACAAGCCAAAATATTTTTTCAGAGCTAGATGCAGAAAAAAATTATATTGAATTTGCAACCTGGTGGAGGTTAGTATAGATGGACAAATAGAACAAGTCCCACACACTGCTACAAGCCGAAATATTTTTTCAGAGCTAGATGCAGAAAAAAATTATATTGAATTTGCAACCTGGTGGAGGTTAGTATAGATGGACTAATAGAACAAGTCCCACACACTGCTACAAGCCAAAATATTTTTTCAGAGTTAGATGAAGAAAAAAGTTATATTGAATTTGCAACCTGGTTCAGGTTAGTATAGATGGACTAATAGAACAAGTCCCACACACTGCTACAAGCCGAAATATTTTTTCAGAGCTAGATGCAGAAAAAAATTATATTGAATTTGCAACCTGGTGGAGGTTAGTATAGATGGACTAATAGAACAAGTCCCACACACTGCTACAAGCCAAAATATTTTTTCAGAGCTAGATGTAGAAAAAATTTATATTGAATTTGCAACCTGGTGGAGGTTAGTAAAGATGGAATAATAGAACAAGTCCCACACACTGCTACAAGCCAAAATATTTTTTCAGAGCTAGATGCAGAAAAAAATTATATTGAACTTGCAACCAGGTGGAAGTCAGTATAGATGGACTAATAGAACAAGTCCCACACACTACTACAAGCCAAAGTATTTTTCCAGAGCTAGATGCAGAAAAAAATTATAAAGAATTTGCAACCTGGTGGAGTTTAGTGTACATGGACTAATAGAACAATTCCCACACACTGCTACAAGCCGAAATATTTTTACAGAGCTAGATGCAGAAAATTATTATCTTGAATTTGCAACCTGGTGGAGGTTAGTATAGATGGACTAATAGAACAAGTCCCACACACTGCTACAAGCCAAAATATTTTTTCAGAGCTAGATGCAGAAAATTATTATCTTGAATTTGCAACCTGGTGGAGGTTAGTATAGATGGACTAATAGAACAAGTCCCACACACTGCTACAAGCCAAAATATTTTTTCAGAGCTAGATGCAGAAAAAAATTATATTGAATTTGCAACCTGGTGGAGGTTAGTACAGATGGACTAATAGAACAAGTCCCACACACTGCTACAAGCCAAAATATTTTTTCAGAGCTAGATGCAGAAAAAAATTATATTGAACTTGCAACCAGGTGGAAGTCAGTATAGATGGACTAATAGAACAAGTCCCACACACTACTACAAGCCAAAGTATTTTTCCAGAGCTAGATGCAGAAAAAAATTATAAAGAATTTGCAACCTGGTGGAGTTTAGTGTACATGGACTAATAGAACAATTCCCACACACTGCTACAAGCCGAAATATTTTTACAGAGCTAGATGCAGAAAATTATTATCTTGAATTTGCAACCTGGTGGAGGTTAGTATAGATGGACTAATAGAACAAGTCCCACACACTGCTACAAGCCAAAATATTTTTTCAGAGCTAGATGCAGAAAATTATTATCTTGAATTTGCAACCTGGTGGAGGTTAGTATAGATGGACTAATAGAACAAGTCCCACACACTGCTACAAGCCAAAATATTTTTTCAGAGCTAGATGCAGAAAAAAATTATATTGAATTTGCAACCTGGTGGAGGTTAGTACAGATGGACTAATAGAACAAATCCCACACACTGCTACAAGCCGAAATATTTTTTCAGAGCTAGATGCAGAAAAAAATTATATTGAATTTGCAACCTGGTGGAGGTTAGTATAGATGGGCTAATAGAACAAGTCCCGCACACTGCTGCAAGCCGAAATATTTTTACAGAGCTAGATGCAGAAAAAGATTATATTGAATTTGCAACCTGGTGGAGGTTAGTATAGAAGGACTAATAGAACAATTCCCACACACTGCTACAAGCCGAAATATTTTTTCAGAGCTAGATGCAGGAAAAAATTATATTGAATTTGCAACCTGGTGGAGGTTAGTATAGATGGACTAATAGAACAAGTGCCACACACTGCTACAAGCCGAAATATTTTTTTTCAGAGCTAGATGTAGAAAAAAATTATATTGAATTTGCAACTTGGTGGAGGTTAGTATAGATGGACTAATAGAACAAGTCCCACACACTGCTACAAGCCGAAATATTTTTTCAGAGCTAGATGTAGAAAAAAATTATATTGAATTTGCAACCTGGTGGAGGTTAGTATAGATGGACTAATAGAACAAGTACCACACACTGCTACAAGCCAAAATATTTTTTCAGAGCTAGATGCAGAAAAAAATTATATTGAATATGCAACCTGGTGGAAGTCAGTATAGATGGACTAATAGAACCAGTCCCACACACTACTACAAGCCAAAATATTTTTTCAAAGCTAGATGCAGAAAAAAATTATATTGAATTTGCAACCTTGTGGAGGTTAGTATAGATGGACTAATAGAAAAAGTCCCACACACTACTACAAGCCAAAATATTTTTTCAGAGCTAGATGCAGAAAAAAATATATTGAATTTGCAACCTGGTGGAGGTTAGTATAGATAGACTAATAGAACAAGTCCCACACACTACTACAAGCCAAAATATTTTTTCAGAGCTAGATGCAGAAAAAAATTATATTGAATATGCAACCTGGTGGAAGTCAGTATAGATGGACTAATAGAACCAGTCCCACACACTACTACAAGCCAAAATATTTTTTCAGAGCTATATGCAGAAAAAAATTATATTGAATTTGCAACCTTGTGGAGGTTAGTATAGATGGACTAATAGAACAAGTCCCACACACTGCTACAAGCCGAAATATTTTTTCAGAGCTAGATGCAGAAATTTTTTTTATTGAATTAGCAACCTGGTGGAGGTTAGTATAGATGGACAAATAGAACAAGTCCCACACACTGCTACAAGTTAAAATATTTTTTCAGAGCTAGATGCAGAAAATAATTATTTTGAATTTGCAACCTGGTGGAGGTTAGTATAGATGGACTAATAGAACAAGTCCCACACACTGCTACAAGCCGAAATTTTTTTTCAGAGCTAGATGCCGATAAAAATAATATTGAATTTGCAACCTGGTGGAGGTTAGTATAGATGGACTAATAGAACAAGTCCCACACACTGCTTCAAGCCGAAATATTTTTTCAGAGCTAGATGAAGAAAAAAATTATATTGAATTTGCAACCTGGTGGAGGTTAGTATAGATTGACTAATATAACAAGTCCCACACACTGCTACAAGCCGAAATATTTTTTCAGAGCTAGATGCAGAAAAAATTTATATTGAATTTGCAACCTGGTGGAGGTTAGTATAGATGGACTAATAGAATGATGCTATGCCCAAAAGTTTTACTTCACTAGGTGCAGTAAAAAATTTGTATTCTATACACAGGTGGTGTAGCTTGCAACACAAATAGGCTACTCCACTGACTAACACACACTGCAAGAGGCCATAACGGATTTGCTTTGCTAGATTTAGCCAAATGCTGTGAAAAATCTTGCACAGCACTGGCACAGACTTGCCTGGCAAACAGTGATAGGAACTGATGTAACCTAGCCCTCAAAAGGACTGAAATTACAATTAGTCTTTACTCCCAACTTATCTATTTAATAGCACAGACCTGCCTGATAAAAGTGATAGGAACTGATGTAAACTTGCCCTGAAAAGGACTGCATTTACAATTAGTCTTTACTCCCAACCTATTTATTTAAGAGCACAGACCTGCCTGATAAAAGTCGTAGGAAATTATGTAACCTAGTCCTTAAAAGGACTGCAATCACAACTATTCCCTACTCCCAAGCTATCTGTAGATTTGTGCGAAAATTGGCTTGAAATTAACAAAGTATAGCGCACACAGCAACAGCGGTGCCGTCTAGCACGCATCTGCAGCAGTAAGAAAATGGTGGCGACTGGGAAAATGGCTGGGTCTTATAGGGCAAGGACATGTGACATACACTGCCAATGATACATGCCCTTGCTTGTGTGAAAAAAAGCAGTTCACTCCGTGTGTGCACTGCTGATAGGCTGACAGATTGCACCTCCCCACTGTAAATGCGGGAAAGAGAAAAATAATGGAGATCTTCAATATTTCTGTAGAGATCCATCCCCTGCCCCTCCCTCCGCCCTGCTGTACACTCAAACTGCGTATTAACATTAATTTTCAGCATTACTGAGAAAAAATCCAGTTATGATTTTGGTGCACGAACAGTTATCGAACATAACCTCGAACAGCCAAATTTTTTTCAAATTGTTCGTGTTCGCCGAACGGCTCGAACACCGCCCAAAACAGCTCGAATTTGAGATTGGCGATCAGTTCGAGTCGAACACCGCTCATCTCTAGTTACTAGATCATCCCCCACCTCCTCCTCTTACACTTGCATACCACGATCCTCCTCCTCACTTCGTGGCAATTGTGCCTCATCATCTTACACCTCTTGTGACAAATTGCCAGCGTCGACTTCCTGTGGCCGTGGCTGTCCAAATATTTAGGCATCGCTACATGGGATCTCCTCTTCCACCACTTCTAACGGAGGAGGCGAGGGGCACAAATCTGGAAATGGACCTGTGAACAGCTCTTCAGAGTGTCCAAGTGTGGGATCAGTTGCTGTCTGACGACACTCAGCATGGTGGGAGGAAGGAGGATCACGGTGAGCAGGAGTATGCAGTCGAGACTCACGGCTACTAAAACTTGACCGTGTGGAAGATAGACTGGAGGTGGTGGTGCCCAGGTAACTGGAAGTATTATCTGCTTTCCAATTAATAACCTGTTCACACTGATCAGTTCGCAATGCTGGTGTTGTAGTGTGCTTCACTAGTAATTCGGTCCAGAAGTGGGAGCGAGAAGATGTAGCTGTTGGTTGTGACACATTTTCACCATGGCCACGGCCCTGTCCTCTACACGCACCATCACCAGAACGTCCAGTTCCACGTCCCTTGCCACACTCCTTGCCCATTGTAAATGAAGTAAAATAGCTTACACTCGCACTATAAATGGAAAAAGGGTAACAAAAAGGAGATTAGAACCGTGGAAGAGGAAAACCACAGTTCTATTTCTTTGGCCTAGACCAGAATCTTTTAAACAGGAACAGTACAGACCAAAAGTTTGGACACACCATCTCATTTAAAGATTTTTCTGTATTTTCATGAATATGAAGATTGTACATTCACACTGAAGGCGTCAAAACTATGAATTAACACATGTGGAATTATATACTTAAAAAAAAGTGTGAAACAACTGAAAATATGTCTTATATTCTAGGTTCTTCAAAGTATCCACCTTTTACTTTTATGACTGCTTTGCACACTCTTGGCATTCTGTTGATGAGCTACAAGAGGTAGTCACCGGAAATGGTTTCCACTTCACAGGTGTGCCCTGTCAGGTTTAATAAGTGGGATTTCTTGCCCTATATATGGGGTTGGGACCATCAGTTGTGTTGTGCAGATGTCTGGTGGATACACAGCTCATAGTCCTACTGAATAGACTGTTAGAATTTGTATTATGGCAAGAAAAAAGCAGCTAAGTAAAGAAAAACGAGTGGCCATCATTACTTTAAGAAATGATGGTCAGTCAGTCCGAAACATTGGGAAAACGTTGAAAGTGTCCTCAAGTGCAGTTGCAAAAACCATCAAGCGCTACAAAGAAACTGGCTCACATGAGGACCGCCCCAGGAAAGTAAGACCAAGAGTCACCTCTGCTTCTGAGGATAAGTTTATCTGAGTTACCAGCCTCAGAAATTGAAGGTTAACAGCAGCTCAGATTAGAGACCAGGTCAATGCCACACAGAGTTCTAGCAGCAGACACATCTCTTCAACAACGGTTAAGAGGAGACTTTGTGCAGCAGGCCTTCATGGTAAAATAGATGCTAGGAAATCACTGCTAAGGACAGGCAACAAGCAGAAGAGACATGTTTGGGCTAAAGAACACAAGGAATGGACATTAGACCAGTGGAAATCTGTGCTTTGGTCTGATGAGTCCAAATTTGAGATCTTTGGTTCCAACCACCGTGTCTTTGTGCGACGCAGAAAAGGTGAACGGATGGACTCTACATGCCTGGTTCACACCGTGAAGCATGGAGGAGGAGGTGTGATGGTGTGGGGTGCTTTGCTGGTGACACTGTTGGGTATTTATTCAAAATTGAAGGCATACTGAACCAGCATGGCTACCACAGCATTTTGCAGCGGCATGCTATTCCATCCGGTTTGCGTTTAGTTGGACCATCATTTATTTTTCAACAGTACAATGACCTCCAGGCTGTGTAAAGGCTATTTGACCAAGAAGGAGAGTGATGGGGTGCTACACCTGGTGACCTGGCCTCCACAGGCACCAGACCTGAACCCAATCGAGATGGTTTGGGGTGAGCTGGACCGCAGAGTGAAGGCAAAAGGGCCAACAAGTGCTAAGCATCTCTGGGAACTCCTTCAGGATTGTTGGAAGACCATTTCCGGTGACTACCTCTTGAAGTTAATCAAGAGAATGCCCAGCGTGTGCAAAGCAGTCATCAAAGCAAAAGGTGGCCACTTTGAAGAACTAAGAATATAAGACATATTTTCAGTTATTTCACTCTTTTTTGTTAACTATATAATTCCACATGTGTTAATTGATAGTTTTGATGCCTTCAGTGAGAATGTACAATTTTCATACTCATGAAAATACAGAAAAATGTTTAAACGAGAAAGTGTGTCCAAACTTTTGGTCTATACTGTATATTTGTGTCAGAACACTGAGGGAGACACTCAATTTTTTTTTTTTTATGTAAAAAGGCAAAAAAGTGGATGAAACAGAGATTTAAATCTTGTAACTGCGAAAACACAGTTCTAGTTATCTGGCCTACCCCAGAATCTTTTAAACAGATATATTTGTGTCTGAACTGTCAGCGAGACACGATTACTGTTTTTTTTTACTAAAAAAGGCCAAAAGCTGAATAATACTGAGATTTGAACCGTGGAACTACAAAACTAAAGTTCTAGTTATCTAGCCTACTCCAGAATCTTTTAAACAGATATATTTGTGCCTGAACAGTCAGCGAGACACTATTACTGTTTTTTTTTACGGAAAAAAGGCCAAAACCTGGATAATACAGAGATTTGAACCGTGGAACTGCAGAACCACAGTTCTAGTTATCTGGCCTACACCAGAATCTTTTAAACATATATATTTGTGTCTGAACAGTCAGGGAGACACTCTTACTGTTTTTTTTACAGAAAAAAGGCCAAAAGCTGGATAATACAGAGCTTTGAACAGTGGAACTGCAAAACCACAGTTCTAGTTATCTGGTCTACACCAGAATCTTTTAAAAGGATATATTTGTGTCTGAAAAGTCAGGGAGACACTATTACTGTTTTTTTTACGGAAAAAAGGCCAAAAGCTGGATAATACTGAGATTTGAATCGTGGAACTGCAAAACCAAAGTTCTAGTAATCTGGCCTACACCAGAATCTTTTAAATAGATATATTTGTGTCTGAAAAGTCAGCGAGACACTATTACTGTTCTTTTTTGCGGAAAAAAGGCCAAAAGCTGGATAATACTGAGATTTGAACAGTGGAACTGCAAAACCAAAGTTCTAGTTATCTGGCCTACACCAGAATCTATTAAACAGATATATTTGTGTCTGAACAGTCAGCGAGACACTATTACTGTTTTTTTTTACGGAAAAAAGGCCAAAAGCTGGATAATACTGAGATTTGAACCGTGGAACTACAAAACCAAAGTTTTAGTTATCTGGCCTACTCCAGAATATTTTAAACAGATATATTTGTGTCTGAACAGTCAGCGAGACACTATTACTGTTTTTTTTATGGAAAAAAGGCCAAAAGCTGGAAAATACTGAGATTTGAACCGTGGAACTGCAAAACCAAAGTTCTAGTTATCTGACCTACACCAGAATTTTTAAACAGATATATTTGTGTCTGAACAGTCAGCGAGACACTATTACTGTTTTTTTTTATGGAAAAAAGGCCAAAAGCTAGATAATACAGAGATTTGAACCGTGGAACTGCAAAACCACAGTTCTAGTTATCTGGCCTTCACCAGAATCTTTTAAACATATATATTTGTGTCTGAACAGTTAGGGAGACACTATTACTGTTTTTTTTACAGAAAACAGACGAAAAGCTGCATAATACAGAGCTTTGAACAGTGGAACTGCAAAACCACAGTTCTAGCTATCTAGCTTACACCAGAATCTTTTAAACAGATATATTTGTGTCTGAACAGTCAGGGAGACACTATTACTGTTTTTTTATGGAAAAAAGGCCAAAAGCTGGATAATACTGAGATTTGAACTGTGGAACTGCAAAATCAATGTTCTAGTTATCTGGCCTACACCAGGATCTTTTAAACAGATATATTTATGTCTGAACAGTCAGGGAGACACTACTACTGTTTTTTTTACGGAAAAAAGGCCAAAAGCTGGATAATACTGAGATTTGAACCGTGGAACTGCAAAACCAAAGTTCTAGTAAACTGGCCTACACCAGAATCTTTTAAATAGATATATTTGTGTCTGAAAAGTCAGCGAGACACTATTACTGTTCTTTTTTACAGAAAAAAGGCCAAAAGCTGGATAATACTGAGATTTGAACCGTGGAACTACAAAACCAAAGTTTTAGTTATCTGACCTACACCAGAATATTTTAAACAGATATATTTGTGTCTGAACAGTCAGCGAGACACTATTACTGTTTTTTTTATGGAAAAAAGGCCAAAAGCTGGAAAATACTGAGATTTGAACCGTGGAACTGCAAAACCAAAGTTCTAGCTATATGACCTACACCAGAATCTTTTAAACAGATATATTTGTGTCTGAACAGTCAGCGAGACACTATTACTGTTTTTTTTTATGGAAAAAAGGCCAAAAGCTGGATAATACAGAGATTTGAACCGTGGAACTGCAAAACCACAGTTCTAGTTATCTGGCCTTCACCAGAATATTTTAAACATATATATTTGTGTCTAAACAGTTAGGGAGACACTATTACTGTTTTTTTTACAGAAAACAGACCAAATGCTGCATAATACAGAGATTTGAACAGTGGAACTGCAAAACCACAGTTTTAGTTATCTAGCCTACACCAGAATCTTTTAAACAGATATATTTGTGTCTGAACAGTCAGCGAGACACTATTACTGTTTTATTATGGACAAAAGGCCAAAAGCTGGATAATACTGAGATTTGAACCGTGGAACTGCAAAACCACAGTTCTAGTAAACTGGCCTACACCAGAATCTTTTAAATAGATATATTTGTGTCTGAAAAGTCAGCGAGACACTATTACTGTTCTTTATTACAGAAAAAAGGCCAAAAGCTGGATAATACTGAGATTTGAACAGTGGAACTGCAAAACCAAAGTTCTAGTTATCTGGCCTACACCAGAATCTATTAAACAGATATATTTGTGTCTGAACAGTCAGCGAGACAATATTACTGTTTTTTTTTACGGAAAAAAAGGCCAAAAGCTGGATAATACTGAGATTTGAACCGTGGAACTACAAAACCAAAGTTTTAGTTATCTGACCTACACCAGAATATTTTAAACAGATATATTTGTGTCTGAACAGTCAGCGAGACACTATTACTGTTTTTTTTATGGAAAAAAGGCCAAAAGCTGGAAAATACTGAGATTTGAACCGTGGAACTGCAAAACCAAAGTTCTAGCTATCTGACCTACACCAGAATCTTTTAAACAGATATATTTGTGTCTGAACAGTCAGCGAGACACTATTACTGTTTTTTTTTATGGAAAAAAGGCCAAAAGCTGGATAATACAGAGATTTGAACCGTGGAACTGCAAAACCACAGTTCTAGTTATCTGGCCTTCACCAGAAAATTTTAAACATATATATTTGTGTCTAAACAGTTAGGGAGACACTATTACTGTTTTTTTTACAGAAAACAGACCAAATGCTGCATAATACAGAGATTTGAACAGTGGAACTGCAAAACCACAGTTTTAGTTATCTAGCCTACACCAGAATCTTTTAAATAGATATATTTGTGTCTGAACAGTCAGGGAGACACTATTACTGTTTTATTATGGACAAAAGGCCAAAAGCTGGATAATACTGAGATTTGAACCGTGGAACTGCAAAACCAAAGTTCTAGTTATCTGGCCTACACCAGGATCTTTTAAACAGATATATTTATGTCTGAACAGTCAGGGAGACACTACTACTGTTTTTTTTACGGAAAAAAGACCAAAAGCTGGATAATACTGAGATTTGAACCATGGAACTGCAAAACCAAAGTTCTAGTAATCTGGCCTACACCAGAATCTTTTAAATAGATATATTTGTGTCTGAAAAGTCAGCGAGATACTATTACTGTTCTTTTTTATGGAAAAAAGGCCAAAAGCTGGATAATACTGAGATTTGAACAGTGGAACTGCAAAACCAAAGTTCTAGTTATCTGGCCTACACCAGAATCTATTAAACAGATATATTTGTGTCTGAACAGTCACGGAGACACTATTACTGTTTTTTTTTACGGAAAAAAGGCCAAAAGATGGATAATACTGAGATTTGAACCGTGGAACTACAAAACCAAAGTTTTAGTTATCTGGCCTACACCAGAATATTTTAAACAGATATATTTGTGTCTGAACAGTCAGCGAGACACTATTACTGTTTTTTTTATGGAAAAAAGGCCAAAAGCTGGATAATACTGAGATTTGAACCGTGGAACTGCAAAACCAAAGTTCTAGTTATCTGACCTACACCAGAATCTTTTAAACAGATATATTTGTGTCTGAACAGTCAGCGAGACACTATTACTGTTTTTTTTATGGAAAAAAGGCCAAAAGCTGGATACTACAGAGATTTGAACCGTGGAACTGCAAAACCACAGTTATAGTTATGTGGCCTACACCAGAATCTTTAAAACAGATATGTTGGTGTCTGAACAGGCACAGACACACTAAATTTTTTTTTAGGGGGGGGGGGGATACCAAAAGGTTAATAAGACGCGTATTTGTACAGTCCGACTGAGGAAAAAAAAATACAGGATTTAGATGAAAAATAAATGATATTTCCTGGCCCCTGAGACCGTGGGATAAGTCTAGCAATTTGCCCAGCAAGAGCACACGGGACTGTAATGCAGTGTTTGTTGGTTTAACCACTGTGTCTCCTATACAGCCTGCCTGCCTGATATCTGGGATGGATATTAGTCCTGAGAAGGACTGTTTGTTTATTTGGCAGGCTTTAGAGACCCTACACTACCTATGTTGCACTATATATCTCTCCCTAACTCAGCAGCACTGACCCTACACTGTCTGATCCCGGGCGACTGTGTCCAAGATGGCGGCGCCCGGTTTTAAATACTCGAGGTGACGCTGTGCGGCCAGTCAATCACTGTAATGCCCACAAAGAACATGGCTGCGGCATTACAGTGACTGGCTGGCAATCCCTGCATGTTCATTGGCTCTTTAAAGAGCGCCAAACATGCAGTGCGGAGACCCGAGCTCCCGCCCGAGTAACCCGGAAATTCTCGGTGCTCGCCGATCATCCCGAGTAGTGAGATGCTCGGGCGAGTACCGAGCAGTGTCGAGCATGCTCGCTCAACACTAATCAGGACTAGTGTTGAGCCACCCCCGTAGTGTTCGGGTTCGGTTCGGTTCGTCGAACACCGGGATGTTCGAGGAACTGTTCGTCGAACTGTTCGTCGAACACCTTAGAACACCGTCGAACACCGTTAAAACCAATGGCAGGCAAACAAAAACACATAGAAACACATAGAAAACACCTGCAAAGGTGTCCAAAAGCTGACAAACTGCTCAGAAGACACTCTCTTTAAAAAAGCCGGCCGGCAAATTCAGCAGCGGCATACACCGGTACCCGACAATTTAGACAAGAAGGAATAGAGCATCACACATAGATTAGATAGATAGAAACATGTCAGTCACACATATAAGAAGCACAGTGACAGTGTTGGTTACTGCACTTGTCATTTAGTGTAAAGGATTTATTAAAAAAAATAATAGTGTTTTCATGCACTGTCTCTTTAAAAAAGCCGGCCGGCAATTCAGCAGCGGTACCCGACAATTTAGAACAGAAAGATAGAGCATCACACATAGATTAGATAGATAGAAACATGTCAGTCACATATATATGAAGTACAGTGATAGTGTTGGTTACTGTACTTGTCATTTAGTATTAAAATAAAGGATTTATTATTAAAAAAATTGGCGTGGGGTTCCCCTTAATTTTAGGCTCTAGCGGAGGTTAAGCAGACGGCTGGGGCAGATGTTTGAAGCCTGGGAAGGGGGTAATACCCACGGAGCTTCCCAGGCTACTAATATCAGCCCCCAGCTGAATACATAGCCTTTACTAGCTATTAAAATGGGGGACCCCCCAAAAAAATGACGTGGGGTCCCCCCTAATTTAATAGCTAGCAAAGGCTAGGCAGACAGCTGGGGGCTGATATTAATAGCCCAGGAAGGGAGCCATGAATATTGGCCCCCTCCCAGGCTAGAAACACCAGCCGTCAGCCGCCCCAGAAATGGCGCATTCATAGGATGCGCCAATTCTGGCACTTAGCCTCGCTCTTCCACGCTGCCCTGGTGCGGTGGCAGGGGGTAATAGGGTTGGGGTTGATGTCAGCTTATAATGCCAGCTGACATCAAGCCCAGGTTAGTAATGGAGAGGCGTCTATAAGACACCCCCATTACTAACCCCATAGTCAAAGTTAAAAAAAACACAAACACCCAGAATAAAGTCCTTTAATTGAAATAAAGACACAATCCTTTATTGTTCTAAATTAAACCATACTTACCATCACGCCCATTCCAGCTGAAGCCAACGATCTCCTGCAATAAAAGAAAAATAATAAAGCAACCTCATCCTTACCTTTCCATGGTTCCCACGACAGCTTCAGCTCTGCTACATCGAGATGACAGGCTGGACCGCAGCAGAACGCTGCCATCCAGCCTGTCATCCCGCAGACACTGAGAAGCGCAGGCTTGCTTGCGCTGCTCAGCGTCTCTATGTGACGACATCCAGATGAGCCGAGTTCATGTCCAATGAACTCGGCTCACCTCATGCACGTCACTGACAGCGTGGGAAAATTCTCACGCTGAAGCGCTGATTGCAGGAGAATTTTCCCACGCTGTCAGTGACGTGCAGGAGGTGAGCTGAGTTCATTGGACATGAGCTCACCTCATGCACATCACTGACAGCGTGGGAGAATTCTCCTGCACTCAGCACTTCAGCGTGAGAATTTTCCCACGCTGTCAGTGACGTTCATGAGGTGAGCCGAGTTCATTGGACATGACCTCGGCTCATCTGGATGCCGTCACAGCGAGACAGTGAGGAGCGCAAGCATGCCTGCGCTTCTCAGTGTCTGCGGGATGACAGACTGGATGGCAGCGTTCTGCTGCGGTCCAGCCAGTCATCTCGATGTAGCAGAGCTGAAGCTGTCGTGGGAACCATGGAAAGGTAAGGATGAGGTTGGTTTATTATTTTTCTTTTATTGCAGGACATCGTTGGCTTCAGCTGGAATGGGTGTGATGGTAAGTATGGTTTAATTTAGAACAATAAAGAATTGTGTCTTTATTTCAATTAAAGGACTTTATTCTGGGTGTTGTGTTTTTTTTAAATACTTTACTAGAAATTCATGGCGGTCATGTCTAATACTGGCGTGACCCCATGAATTTTGGGCTTGGGGCCAGCTGATAATACCAAGCTGGCCCTAACCCCTTTATTACCCAGTGAGCCACCGCACCAGGGCCCTGGATGAGTTGGGTACAGCGCCAGAAGATGGCGCTTCAATGAACGCGCCATTTTCCGGGGTGGCTGCGGACTGCAATTTGTAGCGGGGGGTGGCCCAGAAAGCTTGGGCCTCCCTGCGCTGCAGATTCCAGCCCCCAGCTGCCTAGTTGTACCTGGCTGGACACAAAAATAGGGCGAAGCCCCACGTACTTTTTTTTTAATTATTTCATGAAATTCATGAAATAATTAAGAAAAAAAGGCCTTCCCTATATTGTTGTGTCCGGCCAGGTACAAATAGGCAGCTGGTGGTTGGGGGCAGCCCGTTCCTGCCTGCTGTACCTGGCTGGACACAAATATAGTGCGAAGCCCCACTTCAATTTTTTTAAATTATTTCAGGAAATTCATGAAATAATTTAAAAAAAATTGACGTGGCGCTTCGCACTATATTTGTGTCCAGCCAGGTACAGCAGGCAGGAACGGGCTGCCCCCAACCACCAGCTGCCTATTTGTACCTGGCCGGACACAACAATATAGGGAAGCCCTTTTTTTCTTAATTATTTCATGAAATAATTTAAAGAAAATTGACGTGGGGCTTCGCCCTGTTTTTGTGTCCAGCCAGGTACAACTAGGCAGCTGGGGGCTGGAATCCGCAGCGCAGGGAGGCCCAAGCTTTCTGGGCCACCCCCGCTGCAAATTGCAGTCCGCAGCCACCCCGGAAAATGGCGCGTTCATAGAAGCGCCATCTTCTGGCGCTGTACCCAACTCATCCAGGGCCCTGATGCGGTGGCTCACTGGGTAATAAAGGGGTTAGGGCCAGCTTGGCATTATCAGCTGGCCCTAAGCCCGAAATTCATGGGGTCACGCCAATATTCGAGATGACCACCATGAATTTCTAGTAAAGTATTTAAAAAAAACACAACACCCAGAAAAAAGTCCTTTAATTGAAATAAACACACAATTCTTTATTGTTCTAAATTAAACCATACTTACCATCACGCCCATTCCAGCTGAAGCCAACGATCTCCTGAAATAAAAGAAAAATAATAAAGCAACATCATCCTTACCTTTCCATGGTTCCCATGACAGCTTCAGCTCTGCTACATCGAGATGACAGGCTGGACCGCTGCAGAACGCTGCCATACAGCCTGTCATCCCGCAGAGACTGAGAAGCGCAGGCTTGCTTGCGCTCCACAGTGTCTCTCTGTGAGGGCATCCAGATGAGCCGAGTTAATGTCCAATGAACTCGGCTCACCTCATGCACGTCACTGACAGCGTGGGAAAATTCTCCTGCACTCAGCGCTTCAGCGTGGGAGAATTCTCACACTGAAGCGCTGAGTGCAGGAGAATTCTCCCACGCTGTCAGTGACGTGCAGGAGGTGAGCTGAGTTCATTGGACATGAGCTCACCTTATGCACGTCACTGACAGCGTGGGAAAATTCTCCTGCACTCAGCGCTTCAGCGGGAGAATTCTCACGCTGAAGCGCTGAGTGCAGGAGAATTCTCCCACGCTGTCAGTGACGTGCAGGAGGTGAGCTGAGTTCATTGGACATGAGCTCACCTTATGCACGTCACTGACAGCGTGGGAGAATTCTCCTGCACTCACCGCTTCAGCTTGAGAATTTTCCCACGCTGTCAGTGACGTGCATGAGGTGAGCCGAGTTCATTGGACATGAACTCGGCTCATCTGGATGTCGTCACAGAGAGACGCTGAGCAGCGCAAGCAAGCCTGCGCTTCTCAGTGTCTGCGGGATGAGAGGCTGGATGGCAGCGTTCTGCTGCGGTCCAGCCTGTCATCTCGATGTAGCAGAGCTGAAGCTGTCGTGGGAACCATGGAAAGGTAAGGATGAGGTTGCTTTATTATTTTTCTTTTATTGCAGGAGATCGTTGGCTTCAGCTGGAATGGTCGTGACGGTAAGTATGGTTTAATTTAGAACAATAAAGGATTGTGTCTTTATTTCAATTAAAGGACTTTATTCTGGGTGTTTGTGCTTTTTTTAACTTTGACTATGGGGTTAGTAATGGGGGTGTCTTATAGATGCCTCTCCATTAATAACCTGGGCTTGATGTCAGCTGGCATTATAAGCTGACATCAACCCCAACCCTATTACCCCCTGCCACCGCACCAGGGCAGCGTGGATGAGCGAGGCTAAGTGCCAGAATTGGCGCATCCTATGAATGCGCCATTTCTGGGGCGGCTGACGGCTGGTGTTTCTAGCCTGGGAGGGGGCCAATATTCATGGCTCCCTTCCTGGGCTATTAATATCAGCCCCCAGCTGTCTGCCTAGCCTTTGCTAGCTATTAAATTAGGGGGGACCCCACGTCATTTTTTTGGGGGGTCCCCCATTTTAATAGCTAGTAAAGGCTATGTATTCAGCTGGGGGCTGATATTAGTAGCCTGGGAAGCTCCGTGGGTATTACCCCCTTCCCAGGCTTCAAACATCTGCCCCAGCCGTCTGCTTAACCTCCGCTAGAGCCTAAAATTAAGGGGAACCCCACGCCAATTTTTTTAATAATAAATCCTTTATTTTAATACTAAATGACAAGTACAGTAACCAACACTATCACTGTACTTCATATATATGTGACTGACATGTTTCTATCTATCTAATCTATGTGTGAAGCTCTATTCTGTCTGTTATAAATTGTCGGGTACAGATGCTGAATTGCCGGCCGGCTTTCTTAAAGAGACGGTGCATGAAAACACTATTATTTTTTTTGATAAATCCTTTACGCTAAATGACAAGTACAGTAAGCAACACTGTCACTGTACTTCGTATATATGTGGCTGACATGTTTCTATCTATCTAATCTATGTATGATGCTCTATTCTGTCTGTTATAAATTGTCGGGTACCGCTGCTGAATTGCCGGACGGCTTTTTTAAAGAGACGGTGCATGAAAACACTATTATTTTTTTAAATAAATCCTTTACACTAAATGACAAGTACAGTAATCAACACTGTCACTGCACTTCTTATATATGTGACTGACATGTTTCTATCTATCTAATCTATGTGTGATTCTCTATTCCTTCTATTCTAAATTGTCGGGTACCGCTGCTGAATTGCCGGCCAGCTTTTTTAAAGAGACGGTGCACGAAAACACTATTATTTTTTTTGATAAATCCTTTACGCTAAATGACAAGTACAGTAAGCAGCACTTTCACTGTACTTCGTATATATGTGGCTGACATGTTTATATCTATCTAATCTATGTGTGAAGCTCTATTCTTTCGGTTCTAAATTGTCGAGTACAGGTGTATGCCGCTGCTGAATTGCCGGCTTTTCATGTTTCACTGTGAGCACTGTTCCCATCGATTTGGGCAATCACTGTAATGCCACAACCACCATGGCTGTGGCATTACAGTGAGTGGCAGACAATCCCTGCATGATTGGTGCTCTAAATAGCGCCAGACATGCAGGACACGCTTTTGGTGCACGAACAGTTATCGAACATAATCTCGAACAGCCGAATTTTTTGCAAATCGTTCGGGTTCGTCGAACAACTCGAACACCGCCCAAAACAGCTCGAATTTGAGATTGGCGAACAGTTCTAGTCGAACACCGCTCATCTCTAATCAGGACTCTTTACGTCACAAGTGACCCCTATAAAGGTCACTAGTTTCTTCCTGCTCGTGTACACCTGAGGAAGGAGCTGGATCGGCTCTGAAATGCGTAATCCCAATAAAGATTTTTAATTCATCTATTTGGAACCTCCCTCATTGGCTCATCCAATCCAGCTATTTTTTTATATCTCTTTTTATGCAATAAGAAAAGGCGCTTTATATAACAAGAGCATGTCATATAATACAGGATGGTGCTATACATAATAAAAGGGAACGCTGTGTAATAAGGGGCAGAGCTACATACAACAGGGGAGGATATATAATATGGGAGGACGGATTGCTCAGTGTACATCATTATATGGGTGGTCCAAAATTAACTTTTATTTTCATCCTCAACTCAATTTAATGTTATAATCTAATCTTTTTTCTAATTTACTTTAACCCCTTAATGACCGCCGATACGCCTTTTTACGGCGGTCGTTAAAAGTACTTATTCCTCAGCGCCACTCTTTCACGACGCTGAGGAATAATAGTATATCACCGCCCCGCAGCTGAATTTGTGGCAGGTGTCAACTGTATATGACATCTGACACCCTGCAGTATCGACCTCGGCCGGTTTTGAAGCCAATCGGGCCACATTAACCCCTTAACTACTGCCGCTATCAATCGTGACAGTGGTATTTAACTTGTTAAAAGGGGGTCACATAGTAACCACGTACCCCCGCTATGAGAATTGCTACCATGCAACCCTGAGATCACGTGGTTACCTGTGGCCTGTGAGATCCAGCTATAAGCTGGGTCTAACAGGCTGAGTCAGTGACTCACTGACAGTCTCATGCATCGCTGTACATGAGTACTGCAGTGTATGAGACCAGTGATCAAAGTGAAAATTATACATGTCTCACAGTGGGACTTAGTGAAAAAGTTAAAAAAACACAAAAATAAGTGCACACATCACTAAAATCAGTTTAGCCACACAAAACACAGCATTTGTGATAAAAAAAAAAAAAAAAAAAGTACACAAAATTAGAATTGCCGCATCCGAAACGACCTGTTCTATAAAACTGGCATGTTATTTATTGTGCATGACTAACGCCGCTAAAAAAAAAAAAAAATATGCCAAAAATGTTGCTTTTTTTATCATACTGACTCACAAAAAAGGGAATAAAAATCGATCATAAAGTCGTATGTAAAAGAAAATTATACAAATAAAAAACGTCAAACTGTCCTGTGTTTTGTTCATTCTGTTTCTGAGAAATCGGGATAAAAATCGATCAAAATTATGTGCCCCAAATTGGTACAAAAAAAATCTGCAACTCATCCCGCAAGCAATAAGCCCTTATATAGCACTGTTCACCAAAAAATAAGAGTTACAGCTCTCAGAGCATCGCAGCGAAAAAAACACTTTTATAAAAAAGCATTTTTACTCTGTGATAGCAGCAATACATAAAAAAGAATACAAAAATCTGGTATCCATGTTATCTCACCAACCCGAAGAATAAATCTGCCTTGTCACTCATACTGCATGGTGAACCACGCAAAAATAAAAGTAAGGACTAGTGTTGAGCGAGCACTAAAATGCTCGAGTGTTCGAAGCTCGGGCCGAGCTCACCGTAATACTCGGGTGCTTGACCCGAGCAACGAGCCCAATGTTAGTCAATGGGAGACCCGAGCATTTTTGCGGCGGCACCCCCGGCAGTCTGTAGAAAGCCTAAAAAGTGCCCAAAATGATAGTGACAGTGCTCAAATGACATGGGCACAGCAAGGGGATCGCCCCAGGAAGCATTTCTGACCCCCAGGTCACTGCAGTCAACAACGTGGTCAGAGGTATTAAGCTACTTTTAAGGGCTCACAAAAAAATGTTCAAAAACGAAACTGAAGCTGCTTTCCTGTGAAATATGTTAAGGAACATCCTTTCCAGGGTAAAGACTTGTGTATAAGGTTAAATAAATAACCAAAAACAAAAATACTTCTCCACACCTTGGGCTATGTTCACAAGTAGCATTTTTTATGCGTTTTTGCACTTTTGTATTGCTTTCAACCGTGACAAATGCATTCACCGGGAAATGTAATTTTAACATTTTACAACCTTATCTGGCCATGTGCTGTGTGACACATGCATACAGTGCTGAAAAGACATGGGAACAGCATGGGGAAAACCCCTGGAAGCATCTCTGACAACTATGTCACTGCCTAAAAGTGTGCCCATCAGAAGTGATCCTTGCCGCATCAGAAGATGCAGACTTTCAACTATCCCCGTGCAAGTCCTTGTCCCAGGGCAGTGTTCAATTGTACATCCCCCCATTCCATGCAATGCAAGCGCAAGTATGCAGCCTGCCACCCACTCACCCCCAGGCTGCAATACCATACTGATTGCTTGCTTGCACTTGAAATTGTGCCTTTTAGGCATGTGGAGGCGGAATCTTGCCACCACGTCATGGCTGCGTCGGTGGCCTGGTATCCATACTGAGTCCCCAGCCGCCCGGCGGCTGGGTGTCCATGCTCGGTCCCCAGCCACCAGGGGGCCGCTGGGTGTCCATACTCGGTCCCCAGCCGCCCCGTGGCCAGATGCCCACACACAGTCCAAAGCTGCCTGGGGGCGGCTGGGAGTCCATAAACGATCCCCAGCTGCCCCTATTTGTCCCACGCGTATACCAAAACATTACCTGTGCCCTCCCCAGTGCATTTAGTGGGAAGGACAGCCTAACCACAAACACGTGGACAAGTGGGTGTGGCCAGGGATGGTCCATCTCACTGACGCCTTCACACTGGGTTAATATTGTGGAAGCCGGGACACAGTTGGACACAGGGATGCAACACGTCCTCAAGACATAGAGGATTGCGGGTCCTGGGTCAATCAGGCTTCAACACAAAGTTCAGAAGGTAGACAGCAGCAGTGGTCAGCCTCCTACACAACGAGTAAATTATTCATGATCATGAGGCCATCCATCTCCTTAGCTTTCGGTTCCTGGGAATGCAAGCGCATGTATGTAGTAGCGGCTAGGCCTGAGGTGGTCAGCGTTTTGGCGCATATCCTACCTCCTCCGAGGATTGCTGGATGTTTTCCTGCTACTATCCCAGTTCTATGACTCCCGATAAAACAAAGCTTCAGGTGATGAATAATGTATGAGGTGGTGGCAAAGGAGAAAGAGCAGGAGGAACAGGGACCATTCACATCAATATCAGGCCAGTCAACCACACATGTCTTGTAGGATATGTTTCTGTACCAAAAGGAGTGGTTCGGCTACACAGTTATAGGGCATACAGTGAGTGCAATGCCTAACAAAAATTTTGAGGCACTCCAATGCCCCTGGGAAGTGACATGGAGGTCTGAGGGCCATAACTAAACTGTTTTTTCCATTTATAGCAACTGGGTCTCCTGTACACTGTTGGCCTAAGCAGTGAATGGAAGGCTTTCCAAAATTTATGAGGAACAGCAATGTCCCTTGAAACAGACGTGGATTACAGCGTACTAAAAACCTTCTACCCATTATTGGGGAGTGGGTCTCCCTTAGTGTTCGCCTATGCATTGAAAAGCAAAAGCTGACTAAAATTAGGAGGAAATGCAATGCCCATTGGAAGAGTGGTGGAGGTCACAGTAGCTTAACAAGATGGTTTTAATGCCCCTTGGAAGAGATGTGGAGGTCAGAGTGGTTTAACAAGACGGTTTTAATGCCCCTTGGAAGAGACGTGGAGTTCAGAGTGGTTTAACATGACGGTTTTAATGCCCCTTGGAGGAGATGTGGAGTTAAGAGTGGTTTAACAAGACCGTTTTAATGGCCCTTGGAAGAGACGTGGAGGCCATAGTAGCTTAACAAGACGGTTTTAATGCCCCTTGGAAGAGACGTGGAGGTCAGTGTGGTTTAACAAGATGCTTTTAATGCCCCTTGGAAGAGACATGGAGGTCAGAGTGGTTTAACAAGATGGTTTTAATGCCCCTTGGAAGAGACGTGGAAGTTAGAGTTGTTTAACAAGACAGTTTTAATGCCCCTTGGAAGAGACATGGAGGTCACAGTAGCTTAGCAAGATGGTTTTAATGCCCCTTGGAAGAGACGTGGAGTTGAGAGTGGTTTAACAAGATGGTTTTAATACCCCTTGGAAGAGACGTGGAGTTCAGAGTGGTTTAACAAGACAGTTTTAATGCCCCTTGGAGGAGATGTGGAGTTCAGAGTGGTTTAACAAGACCGTTTTAATGGCCCTTGGAAGAGACGTGGAGGCCACAGTAGCTAAACAAGACGGTTTTAATGCCCCTTGGAAGAGACATGGAGTTCAGAGTGGTTTAACAAGACGGTTTTAATGCCCTTGGAAGAGACGTGGAGGCCACAGTAGCTAAACAAGACGGTTTTAATGCCCCTTGGAAGAGACGTGGAGGTCAGAGTGGTTTAACAAGACGGTTTTAATGCCCCTTGGAAGAGACGTGGAGGTCACAGTGGAATAAAAAGACAATATCAATGCCCATTGGAAGAGTGGTGGAGGTTACAGTAGAATAAAAAGACAATATCATTGCCACTTTGAAGAGACGTGGAGGTCACAGCAGCTTAACAAGATGGTTTTAATGCCCCTTGGAAGAGTGGTGGAGGCCAGAGTGGTTAAACAAGACTGTTTTAATGGCCTTTGGAAGAGATGTGGAGGTCACAGTAGCTTAACAAGACAGTTTTAATGGCCCATGGAAGAGACGTGGAGGTCAGAGTGGTTTAACAAGACGGTTTTAATGCCGCTTGGAAGTGACGTGGAGGTCACAGTAGCTTAACAAAACGGTTTTAATGCCCCTTGGAAGAGACGTGGAGGTCACAGTATCTTAACAAGAATGTTTAATGCCCCTTGGAAGAGACGTGGAGGTCAGAGTGGTTTAACAAGATGGTTTTATTGCCCCTTGGAAGAGATGTGGAGGTCACAGCAGCTTAACAAGACGCTTTTAATGCCCCTTGGAAGAGACGTAGAGGTCAGAGTGGTTTAACAAGATGGTTTTAATGCCCCTTGAAAGAGACATGGAAGTCAGAGTGGTTTAACAAGACGGTTTTAATGCCCCTTGGAAGAGACGTGGAGGTCAGAGAGGTTTAACAAGACGATTTTAATGCCCCTTGGAAGAGACGGGGAGGTCACAGTAGCTTAACAAGACGGTTTTATTGGCCCTTACAAGACCCATGCAGTGCATCATATTAAAACATTATTCCCATTAATAGGGAGTTGGTCTCCCATATTCTTTGCAAAAGCTGCCAAAAATTAGGACGGAGGAACTTGCAATGCTGGCAACACGGACCACGGTCACCCTGGTGGTATAGTGGTAGTGGAGGCTGAGGATAAGGAGAAGAGCAAAAAACAGCTGAAACGAGGAAGAGTATACCCATGTGTGGGTGTAAAGCGGTGCATGGGAATACACCTCCCAAAATAACAGTTGATTTGACTTTGTTACTCTGCTGTCATTTGGTGGTGATGTGAAGTCTCTCCCAATCCAGCCCTTGTTCATTATGATAAGGGTCAGCTTGTCAGCATTGTCAGTTGACAGGCGAGTGCGCTTTTCAGTTATAATTCCCCCAGCGGCACTAAAATCACGCTCCGATAACACGCTAGCAGCAGGGCAGGCCAGGACCTCCAAGGCATACAGAGTGAGTTCATTCCAAGTGTCCAGCTTGGATACCCAATAATTAAAAGGCACAGAGGAATCACGCAGGATGCTGTTACGGTCGGCAAGGTACTCCCTCACCATCTTTTGAATCTTTCCACTCCTTGTGAGAGTACCCCGCGCCTCAGGGCCTCTAAGTTGGGTGGGTCTCAGAAAACTGTCCCAGAACGTTGACAGTGTTTCCCTGCATCTTCTAGATTGGAGTTGCGTCTCTCTCGCCTTTACGCCTTGGTTGGGAAACGAACTGTGATCTCTGCCGCTAGCGTGTTCAGATGGGAATTTTTTTAACAGTTCTGCAGCAAAGGGCCTTCTGGTACTGCCCCATTTTTGTAGACCTCTCCACCTCAGGAATAAGAAAGTAAAAGTTCTCCTTGTAGCGGGGGTCTAAAAGTGTCACCAACCAGTAATGACTGTCACCCAACATTTTGACAACGAGAGGGTCACGGTTACGGCAGTGTAATATAAAGTCAGCCATGCGTGCCAGACTGGTAACGGGCAAGACTTCCGTGTCCTCACCAAGATGACGAATGACCATGCTCTCCTCCTTCTCCTCCTCCAACTCCCTCCTGTCCTCAGGCCACCCACGCTGAACCGACGGTATGACAGTTGTACAGGTACTATCGTCTACAGCGCATGATACCTGCTCCTTTTCTTCCTCCTCCTCCTCCTCTCCCTCATTGTCCCCCAATGCATGTTAGGATGCGATGAGGCTGGGCTGTGTGTAATCGCCCGCTACGGCTTCTTGATCCATCTCATCATGCTCTGGCTGCAATGCCTCCTTTTTAATTCTCTGCAGAGAGCGTTGCAAAAGACAGACAAGTGGGATGCTGATGCTAATGATGGCGTCATCGCCACTCACCATCTTGGTGGACTCCTCAAAGTTTGTCAGGATGATACATATGTCAGACATCCAGGTCCATTCCTGAGGTCTTATGTGTGGAGTCTCAAAGAAAATGACGGCACTTCAACTATAAAAACTAGGTGTGAACAGGTGCTTACTAAGAGCAGCTACCTCCATATATAATGAAAAAATAAAGTAGCACACTGTAACACTGAGTATATAGATATGAAATATGAGTAGCTTAACTGCTGTAGAAAATAGAAATAAATGAAAAAAAATTTTGAAAAATTTTTTAGCGCAAGTAAATATGAAGTATGGAAAATGAATAGCATTACTGCTGTAAATAAATGAGAAATCTTAGCGCATAAATTGGCCAATTCATGTGTACCTGACAGCCGCGGTAAGGCGTTTCTCGATGTCAGGACCTATCAATGTGAATACCTCTCTAAGAGACCTCCGTCTGCTTATGTGTGGGAAAGACAGATCCTGATGCATTTAAAACCACCTGCGGCATGGGGGTGGGGGTGGAGTGCTCAGTCAACGCTAAATCTAGTAACAAAGAAAATGACGGAACTTCCACTACAAAAACTAGGTGTGAACAGGTGCTTACTAAGAGCAGCTACCTCCATATATAATGAACAAATAAAGTAGCACACTGTAACACTGAGTATATAGATATGAAATATGAATAGCTTAACTGCTGTAGAAAATAGAAATAAATGAAAAAAATTTTTGAAAAATTTTTTAGCGCATGTAAATATGAAGTATGGAAAATGAATAGCATTACTGCTGTAAATAAATGAGAAATCTTAATGCATAAATTGGCCAATTCATGTGTACCTGATAGCCGCGGTAAGGCGTTTCTCGATGTCAGGACCTATCAATGTGAATACCTCTCTAAGAGACCTCCGTCTGCTTATGTGTGGGAAAGACAGATCCTGATGCATTTAAAACCACCTGCGGCATGGGGGTGGGGGTGGAGTGCTCAGTCAACGCTAAATCTAGTAACAAAGAAAATGACGGCACTTCCACTACAAAAACTAGGTGTGAACAGGTGCTTACTAAGAGCAGCTACCTCCATATATAATGAACAAATAAAGTAGCACACTGTAACACTGAGTATATAGATATGAAATATGAATAGCTTAACTGCTGTAGAAAATAGAAATAAATGAAAAAAATTTTTGAAAAATTTTTTAGCGCATGTAAATATGAAGTATGAAAAATGAATAGCATTACTGCTGTAAATAAATGAGAAATCTTAGCGCATAAATTGGCCAATTCATGTGTACCTGACAGCCGCGGTAAGGCGTTTCTCGATGTCAGGACCTATCATTGTGAATACCTCTCTAAGAGACCTCTGTCTGCTTATGTGTGGGAAAGACAGATCCTGATGCATTTAAAACCACCTGCGGCATGGGGGTGGGGGTGGAGTGCTCAGTCAATGCTAAATCTAGTAACAAAGAAAATGACGGCACTTCCACTACAAAAACTAGGTGTGAACAGGTGCTTACTAAGAGCAGCTACCTCCATATATAATGAACAAATAAAGTAGCACACTGTAACACTGAGTATATAGATATGAAATATGAATAGCTTAACTGCTGTAGAAAATAGAAATAAATGAAAAAAAATTTTGAAAAATTTTTTAGCGCATGTAAATATGAAGTATGGAAAATGAATAGCATTACTGCTGTAAATAAATGAGAAATCTTAGCGCATAAATTGGCCAATTCATGTGTACCTGACAGCCGCGGTAAGGCGTTTCTCGATGTCAGGACCTATCAATGTGAATACCTCTCTAAGAGACCTCCGTCTGCTTATGTGTGGGAAAGACAGATCCTGATGCATTTAAAACCACCTGCGGCATGGGGGTGGGGGTGGAGTGCTCAGTCAACGCTAAATCTAGTAACAAAGAAAATGACGGCACTTCCACTACAAAAACTAGGTGTGAACAGGTGCTTACTAAGAGCAGCTACCTCCATATATAATGAGCAAATAAAGTAGCACACTGTAACACTGAGTATATAGATATGAAATATGAATAGCTTAACTGCTGTAGAAAATAGAAATAAATGAAAAAAATTTTTGAAAAATTTTTAAGCGCATGTAAATATGAAGTATGAAAAATGAATAGCATTACTGCTGTAAATAAATGAGAAATCTTAGCGCATAAATTGGCCAATTCATGTGTACCTGACAGCCGCGGTAAGGCGTTTCTCGATGTCAGGACCTATCATTGTGAATACCTCTCTAAGAGACCTATGTCTGCTTATGTGTGGGAAAGACAGATCCTGATGCATTTAAAACCACCTGCGGCATGGGGGTGGGGGTGGAGTGCTCAGTCAACGCTAAATCTAGTAACAAAGAAAATGACGGCACTTCCACTACAAAAACTAGGTGTGAACAGGTGCTTACTAAGAGCAGCTACCTCCATATATAATGAACAAATAAAGTAGCACACTGTAACACTGAGTATATAGATATGAAATATGAATAGCTTAACTGCTGTAGAAAATAGAAATAAATGAAAAAAATTTTTGAAAAATTTTTTAGCGCATGTAAATATGAAGTATGGAAAATGAATAGCATTACTGCTGTAAATAAATGAGAAATCTTAGCGCATAAATTGGCCAATTCATGTGTACCTGACAGCCGCGGTAAGGCGTTTCTCGATGTCAGGACCTATCAATGTGAATACCTCTCTAAGAGACCTCCGTCTGCTTATGTGTGGGAAAGACAGATCCTGATGCATTTAAAACCACCTGCGGCATGGGGGTGGGGGTGGAGTGCTCAGTCAACGCTAAATCTATTAACAAAGAAAATGACGGCACTTCCACTACAAAAACTAGGTGTGAACAGGTGCTTACTAAGAGCAGCTACCTCCATATATAATGAACAAATAAAGTAGCACACTGTAACACTGAGTATATAGATATGAAATATGAATAGCTTAACTGCTGTAGAAAATAGAAATAAATGAAAAAAATTTTTGAAATTTTTTTTAGCGCATGTAAATATGAAGTATGGAAAATGAATAGCATTACTGCTGTAAATAAATGAGAAATCTTAGCGCATAAATTGGCCAATTCATGTGTACCTGACAGCCGCGGTAAGGCGTTTCTCGATGTCAGGACCTATCAATGTGAATACCTCTCTAAGAGACCTCCGTCTGCTTTTGTGTGGGAAAGACAGATCCTGATGCATTTAAAACCACCTGCGGCATGGGGGTGGGGGTGGAGTGCTCAGTCAATGCTAAATCTAGTAACAAAGAAAATGACGGCACTTCCACTACAAAAACTAGGTGTGAACAGGTGCTTACTAAGAGCAGCTACCTCCATATATAATGAATAAATAAAGTAGCACACTGTAACACTGAGTATATAGATATGAAATATGAATAGCTTAACTGCTGTAGAAAATAGAAATAAATGAAAAAAATTTTTGAAAAATTTTTTAGCGCATGTAAATATGAAGTATGGAAAATGAATAGCATTACTGCTGTAAATAAATGAGAAATCTTAGCGCATAAATTGGCCAATTCATGTGTACCTGACAGCCGCGGTAAGGCGTTTCTCGATGTCAGGACCTATCATTGTGAATACCTCTCTAAGAGACCTCTGTCTGCTTATGTGTGGGAAAGACAGATCCTGATGCATTTAAAACCACCTGCGGCATGGGGGTGGGGGTGGAGTGCTCAGTCAACGCTAAATCTAGTAACAAAGAAAATGACGGCACTTCCACTACAAAAACTAGGTGTGAACAGGTGCTTACTAAGAGCAGCTACCTCCATATATAATGAACAAATAAAGTAGCACACTGTAACACTGAGTATATAGATATGAAATATGAATAGCTTAACTGCTGTAGAAAATAGAAATAAATGAAAAAAATTTTTGAAAATTTTTTTAGCGCATGTAAATATGAAGTATGGAAAATGAATAGCATTACTGCTGTAAATAAATGAGAAATCTTAGCGCATAAATTGGCCAATTCATGTGTACCTGACAGCCGCGGTAAGGCGTTTCTCGATGTCAGGACCTATCAATGTGAATACCTCTCTAAGAGACCTCCGTCTGCTTATGTGTGGGAAAGACAGATCCTGATGCATTTAAAACCACCTGCGGCATGGGGGTGGGGGTGGAGTGCTCAGTCAACGCTAAATCTAGTAACAAAGAAAATGACGGCACTTCCACTACAAAAACTAGGTGTGAACAGGTGCTTACTAAGAGCAGCTACCTCCATATATAATGAAGAAATAAAGTAGCACACTGTAACACTGAGTATATAGATATGAAATATGAATAGCTTAACTGCTGTAGAAAATAGAAATAAATGAAAAAAATTTTTGAAAAATTTTTTAGCGCATGTAAATATGAAGTATGGAAAATGAATAGCATTACTGCTGTAAATAAATGAGAAATCTTAGCGCATAAATTGGCCAATTCATGTGTACCTGACAGCCGCGGTAAGGCGTTTCTCGATGTCAGGACCTATCAATGTGAATACCTCTCTAAGAGACCTCCGTCTGCTTATGTGTGGGAAAGGCAGATCCTGATGCATTTAAAACCACCTGCGGCATGGGGGTGGGGGTGGAGTGCTCAGTCAACGCTAAATCTAGTAACAAAGAAAATGACGGCACTTCCACTACAAAAACTAGGTGTGAACAGGTGCTTACTAAGAGCAGCTACCTCCATATATAATGAACAAATAAAGTAGCACACTGTAACACTGAGTATATAGATATGAAATATGAATAGCTTAACTGCTGTAGAAAATAGAAATAAATGAAAAAAATTTTTGAAAAATTTTTAGCGCATGTAAATATGAAGTATGGAAAATGAATAGCATTACTGCTGTAAATAAATGAGAAATGTTAGCGCATAAATTGGCCAATTCATGTGTACCTGACAGCCGCGGTAAGGCGTTTCTCGATGTCAGGACCTATCAATGTGAATACCTCTCTAAGAGACCTCCGTCTGCTTATGTGTGGGAAAGACAGATCCTGATGCATTTAAAACCACCTGCGGCATGGGGGTGGGGGTGGAGTGCTCAGTCAACGCTAAATCTAGTAACAAAGAAAATGACGGAACTTCCACTACAAAAACTAGGTGTGAACAGGTGCTTACTAAGAGCAGCTACCTCCATATATAATGAACAAATAAAGTAGCACACTGTAACACTGAGTATATAGATATGAAATATGAATAGCTTAACTGCTGTAGAAAATAGAAATAAATGAAAAAAATTTTTGAAAAATTTTTTAGCGCATGTAAATATGAAGTATGAAAAATGAATAGCATTACTGCTGTAAATAAATGAGAAATCTTAGCGCATAAATTGGCCAATTCATGTGTACCTGACAGCTGCGGTAAGGCGTTTCTCGATGTCAGGACCTATCATTGTGAATACCTCTCTAAGAGACCTATGTCTGCTTATGTGTGGGAAAGACAGATCCTGATGCATTTAAAACCACCTGCGGCATGGGGGTGGGGGTGGAGTGCTCAGTCAACGCTAAATCTAGTAACAAAGAAAATGACGGCACTTCCACTACAAAAACTAGGTGTGAACAGGTGCTTACTAAGAGCAGCTACCTCCATATATAATGAACAAATAAAGTAGCACACTGTAACACTGAGTATATAGATATGAAATATGAATAGCTTAACTGCTGTAGAAAATAGAAATAAATGAAAAAAATTTTTGAAAAATTTTTTAGCGCATGTAAATATGAAGTATGGAAAATGAATAGCATTACTGCTGTAAATAAATGAGAAATCTTAGCGCATAAATTGGCCAATTCATGTGTACCTGACAGCCGCGGTAAGGCGTTTCTCGATGTCAGGACCTATCAATGTGAATACCTCTCTAAGAGACCTCCGTCTGCTTATGTGTGGGAAAGACAGATCCTGATGCATTTAAAACCACCTGCGGCATGGGGGTGGGGGTGGAGTGCTCAGTCAACGCTAAATCTAGTAACAAAGAAAATGACGGCACTTCCACTACAAAAACTAGGTGTGAACAGGTGCTTACTAAGAGCAGCTACCTCCATATATAATGAACAAATAAAGTAGCACACTGTAACACTGAGTATATAGATATGAAATATGAATAGCTTAACTGCTGTAGAAAATAGAAATAAATGAAAAAAATTTTTGAAAAATTTTTTAGCGCATGTAAATATGAAGTATGGAAAATGAATAGCATTACTGCTGTAAATAAATGAGAAATCTTAGCGCATAAATTGGCCAATTCATGTGTACCTGACAGCCGCGGTAAGGCGTTTCTCGATGTCAGGACCTATCAATGTGAATACCTCTCTAAGAGACCTCCGTCTGCTTATGTGTGGGAAAGACAGATCCTGATGCATTTAAAACCACCTGCGGCATGGGGGTGGGGGTGGAGTGCTCAGTCAACGCTAAATCTAGTAACAAAGAAAATGACGGCACTTCCACTACAAAAACTAGGTGTGAACAGATGCTTACTAAGAGCAGCTACCTCCATATATAATGAAGAAATAAAGTAGCACACTGTAACACTGAGTATATAGATATGAAATATGAATAGCTTAACTGCTGTAGAAAATAGAAATAAATGAAAAAAATTTTTGAAAAATTTTTTAGCGCATGTAAATATGAAGTATGGAAAATGAATAGCATTACTGCTGTAAATAAATGAGAAATCTTAGCGCATAAATTGGCCAATTCATGTGTACCTGACAGCCGCGGTAAGGCGTTTATCGATGTCAGGACCTATCAATGTGAATACCTCTCTAAGAGACCTCCGTCTGCTTATGTGTGGGAAAGACAGATCCTGATGCATTTAAAACCACCTGCGGCATGGGGGTGGGGGTGGAGTGCTCAGTCAACGCTAAATCTAGTAACAAAGAAAATGACGGCACTTCCACTACAAAAACTAGGTGTGAACAGGTGCTTACTAAGAGCAGCTACCTCCATATATAATGAACAAATAAAGTAGCACACTGTAACACTGAGTATATAGATATGAAATATGAATAGCTTAACTGCTGTAGAAAATAGAAATAAATGAAAAAAATTTTTGAAAAATTTTTTAGCGCATGTAAATATGAAGTATGGAAAATGAATAGCATTACTGCTGTAAATAAATGAGAAATCTTAGCGCATAAATTGGCCAATTCATGTGTACCTGACAGCCGCGGTAAGGCGTTTCTCGATGTCAGGACCTATCAATGTGAATACCTTACTAAGAGACCTCCGTCTGCTTATGTGTGGGAAAGACAGATCCTGATGCATTTAAAACCACCTGCGGCATGGGGGTGGGGGTGGAGTGCTCAGTCAACGCTAAATCTAGTAACAAAGAAAATGACGGCACTTCCACTACAAAAACTAGGTGTGAACAGGTGCTTACTAAGAGCAGCTACCTCCATATATAATGAACAAATAAAGTAGCACCCTGTAACACTGAGTATATAGATATGAAATATGAATAGCTTAACTGCTGTAGAAAATAGAAATAAATGAATAAAATTTTTGAAAAATTTTTTAGCGCATGTAAATATGAAGTATGGAAAATGAATAGCATTACTGCTGTAAATAAATGAGAAATCTTAGCGCATAAATTGGCCAATTCATGTGTACCTGACAGCCGCGGTAAGGCGTTTCTCGATGTCAGGACTTATCAATGTGAATACCTCTCTAAGAGACCTCCGTCTGCTTATGTGTGGGAAAGACAGATCCTGATGCATTTAAAACCACCTGCGGCATGGGGGTGGGGGTGGAGTGCTCAGTCAACGCTAAATCTAGTAACAAAGAAAATGACGGCACTTCCACTACAAAAACTAGGTGTGAACAGGTGCTTACTAAGAGCAGCTACCTCCATATATAATGAACAAATAAAGTAGCACACTGTAACACTGAGTATATAGATATGAAATATGAATAGCTTAACTGCTGTAGAAAATAGAAATAAATGAAAAACATTTTTGAAAAATTTTTTAGCGCATGTAAATATGAAGTATGGAAAATGAATAGCATTACTGCTGTAAATAAATGAGAAATCTTAGCGCATAAATTGGCCAATTCATGTGTACCTGACAGCCGCGGTAAGGCGTTTCTCGATGTCAGGACCTATCAATGTGAATACCTCTCTAAGAGACCTCCGTCTGCTTATGTGTGGGAAAGACAGATCCTGATGCATTTAAAACCACCTGCGGCATGGGGGTGGGGGTGGAGTGCTCAGTCAACGCTAAATCTAGTAACAAAGAAAATGACGGCACTTCCACTACAAAAACTAGGTGTGAACAGGTGCTTACTAAGAGCAGCTACCTCCATATATAATGAACAAATAAAGTAGCACACTGTAACACTGAGTATATAGATAAGAAATATGAATAGCTTAACTGCTGTAGAAAATAGAAATAAATGAAAAAAATTTTTGAAAAATTTTTTAGCGCATGTAAATATGAAGTATGGAAAATGAATAGCATTACTGCTGTAAATAAATGAGAAATCTTAGCGCATAAATTGGCCAATTCATGTGTACCTGACAGCCGCGGTAAGGCGTTTCTCGATGTCAGGACCTATCAATGTGAATACCTCTCCAAGAGACCTCCGTCTGCTTATGTGTGGGAAAGACAGATCCTGATGCATTTAAAACCACCTGCGGCATGGGGGTGGGGGTGGAGTGCTCAGTCAACGCTAAATCTAGTAACAAAGAAAATGACGGCACTTCCACTACAAAAACTAGGTGTGAACAGGTGCTTACTAAGAGCAGCTACCTCCACCCCCACCCCCATGCCGCAGGTGGTTTTAAATGCATCAGGATCTGTCTTTCCCACACATAAGCAGACGGTGGTCTCTTAGAGAGGTATTCACATTGATAGGTCCTGACATCGAGAAACGCCTTACCGCGGCTGTCAGGTACACATGAATTGGCCAATTTATGCGCTAAGATTTCTCATTTATTTACAGCAGTAATGCTATTCATTTTCCATACTTCATATTTACATGCGCTAAAAAATTTTTCAAAATTTTTTTTCATTTATTTCTATTTTCTACAGCAGTTAAGCTATTCATATTTCATATCTATATACTCAGTGGTACAGTGTGCTACTTTATTTGTTCATTATATATGGAGGTAGCTGCTCTTAGTAAGCACCTGTTCACACCTAGTTTTTGTAGTGGAAGTGCCGTCATTTTCTTTGTTACTAGATTTAGCGTTGACTGAGCACTCCACCCCCACCCCCATGCCGCAGGTGGTTTTAAATGCATCAGGATCTGTCTTCCCCACACATAAGCAGACGGAGGTCTCTTAGAGAGGTATTCACATTGATAGGTCCTGACATCGAGAAACGCCTTACCGCGGCTGTCAGGTACACATGAATTGGCCAATTTATGCGCTAAGATTTCTCATTTATTTACAGCAGTAATGCTATTCATTTTCCATACTTCATATTTACATGCGCTAAAAAAATTTTCAAAAATTTTTTTCATTTATCTCTATTTTCTACAGCAGTTAAGCTATTCATATTTCATATCTATATACTCAGTGTTACAGTGTGCTACTTTATTTGTTCATTATATATGGAGGTAGCTGCTCTTAGTAAGCACCTGTTCACACCTAGTTTTTGTAGTGGAAGTGCCGTCATTTTCTTTGTTACTAGATTTAGCGTTGACTGAGCACTCCACCCCCACCCCCATGCCGCAGGTGGTTTTAAATGCATCAGGATCTGTCTTTCCCACACATAAGCAGACGGAGGTCTCTTAGAGAGGTATTCACATTGATAGGTCCCGACATCGAGAAACGCCTTACCGCGGCTGTCAGGTACACATGAATTGGCCAATTTATGCGCTAAGATTTCTCATTTATTTACAGCAGTAATGCTATTCATTTTCCATACTTCATATTTACACGCGCTAAAAAATTTTTCAAAAATTTTTTTCATTTATTTCTATTTTCTACAGCAGTTAAGCTATTCATATTTCATATCTATATACTCAGTGTTACAGTGTGCTACTTTATTTGTTCATTATGTGTGGAGTCTGACCTGAATATCGACGGCCTTGTTGGAGCTGGTACTCCACAACTGCTCTCTTCTGCTCACAAATCCTTTGCAACATGTGGAGGGTAGAGTTCCAACATGTGGGGACATCACACACCAGTCGGTGCGCTGGAAGCTGCAAACGCTGCTGCAACACAGCAAGGGCGGCAGAAGCTGTGGCCTACTTCCGAAAATGAGCTGATAGGCAGCGTACTTTGACGAGCAGATCTGGCAACTTGTGGTACGATTTAAGAAACCGCTGAACCACGAGGTTAAACACATGAGCCAGGCATGGTATGTGTGTGATCTCGCCTCGCCTCAGAGCCGCCACCAGGTTACGGCCATTGTCACACACGACCTTGCCTGGATGTAGGTTCAGCGGTCTCGGCCACAGATCTGCCTGCTCATTCACAGCTGTCCATAACTCACAAGCAGTGTGAGGTTTATCACCTAAGCTTATGAGTTTCAAGACAGCCTGTTGCCGCTTGGCTGAGGCAGTACTGCAGTGCTTCCAGCTTGTAACTGATGTGATGATATCTGAGATGGAGGCTGAACATGAGGAGGAGGAGGATGATGCGCAGGAGCTGTACACTGTGGGGGCAATTCTGACTGACATAGGTGTGGGGAGGATGTGTTGCATCCCAAGGTCCGACTGGGTCCCGGTTTCCACTATGTTTACCCAGTGTGCTGTCAGGGAGATGTACCATCCCTGGCCACAAGCACTTGTCCTCGTGTCCGTTGTCAGGTGGACTCTCCCAGTAACTACTTTGTTGAGGGCACGGCAGATGTTTTGGGACACGTGCTTATGTAGTGCGGGGATGGCACACCAGGCAAAATAGTGTCGGCTGGGGACCGAGTACCGAGGGACGTCCACCGCCATAATGTTGCGGAAGGATTCCGTCTCCACCAGCCTAAAAGGCAGCATTTCCAACGCAATCAGTCGTGAAATGTGCGAATTTAGGACTGTGACCTGTGGGTGTTGGCTGCGAATTTGCGCTTTCGTTCCAAGGTCTGGGATATGTACAATTGAACGCTGCGGATGGGACGTGGACGTGGACGTTGATGCTGTTTCTTGAGAAACTGCCATAACAAGTGAAGACTGAGATGAGGGGGCATCTTTGCATGCAGTATGGACAGGGGATTGCCTTGCACGCACAACAGGGAGGTTCTCTTACACGCACAACAGAGGAAGAAGCAGTGGTGACACCCGCTGACACTGGTCATGGACCCTGGGGTTCGCCCCACAAAGTGGGTGCTTTCCTGACATGTGCCTGATCATGCTGGTGGTGGTCAGGCTGGTAGTTTTGTCACCCCTGCTGATGCTGGCATGGCAGGTGGTACAAATGGCCTCTTTGGGGTTATCAGCAGAGTCTTTAAAAAAATTCCAGACTCTGAAAGACCTACCGGTTGTACTGGCATCGTACCTCGTGTTGGTGTTACGGGGATCGGTGGCCCGCCTTCTGTCTGCGGCCACCACACTGCTTCTTCCAGACTGTTGGGGTACTCTGCCTCCCTCCCCTTGTGTGCTGCTGGCATCGCTCTGCGTGTCCTCCTGCCACGTTGGGTCAGTTATTAGATCATCCATCTGCTCATCCTTTTCCACTTCTTCACCACGGTCCTCCTCCTCACTTCGTGGCAATAGTGTCTCGTCATCGTCCACCTCTTGTGACAAATTGCCAGCGTCACCTTCCTGTGGCTGTGGCTGTTCAAACATTTGGTCATCGCTACATGGGATCTCCTCTTCCACCACTTCAATCGGAGCAGGCATGGGGCCCAAATATGGAAATGGACCAGTGAACAGCTCTTCAGAGTGTCCAACTGTGGGATCAATTGCTGCCTGACGACACTTGGCATGGTGGAAGGAAGGAGCATCAGGGTGAGGAGGAGTATGCAGTCGAGACTCACGGCTACTAACACTTGACCGTGTGGAAGAAAGACCGAAGGTGGTGGTGCCCAGGACAGTGGAAGTATTATCTGCTATCCAATTAATAACCTGTTCACACTGATCAGCTCGCAATAGTGGTGCTGAAGTGTGCTACCCTAGAAATTCGGTCAAGAACTGGGAGCGAGAAGATGTGGCTGTTGGTTGTGGCACATTTTCACCTTGCAACGGCCCCGTCCTCTGCACGCACCATCACCAGAACGTCCAGTTCCACATGCCTTGCCACTCGCCTTGCCCATTGTAAATGAAGTAAAATAGCTTACACTCGCACTATCAATGGCAAAAGGGTAACAAAAAGAAGATTAGAACCGTGGAAGAGGAAAACCACAGTTCTATTTCTCTGGCCTACACCAGAATCTTTTAAACATATATATTTGAGTCTGAAAAGTCAGCGAGACACTTAATTTTTTTTTTTATGCAAAAAGGTGGATTACACCCAGATTTGAACCGTGGAAGAGGGAAACCACAGTTGTAGTTATCTGCCCTACACCAGACTCTTTTAAACAGATATATTTGTGTCTGAACAGTCAGCAAGACACTCAAAATGTTTTTTTTTCTTGAAAAAAAGGCAAAAAAGTTTATAATACAGAAATTTGAACCGTGGAACTGCAAAACCACAGTTCTACTTATATGGCCTACACCAGACTCTTTTAAGCAGATATATTTGTGTCTGAACAGTCAGCGAGACACTCAAAATGTTTCTTTTTATGCAAAAAGGTGGACTACACACAGATTTGGCAGAAAAAGAAAGGGAAAAATCAGCTCACCCACCAAGAAGATCCACAGCACGGAGCCAGGAGTGCTACCAGACGAACAATGAGGAACCAGGAAGATCCAGCTGAACAAATCTTCTAAAATCCATATTTTATCGGGTGATACAAAAAAATTTTAAAAGTCCACCTCTGAGAAGAACAGCAAACGTGTTTCGAACTAAGAGTTCTTAATCATTGCAACAGTCAGCGAGACACTCAAAATGTTTTTTTATTCAAAAAGGTGGATTAGACCCAGATTTGAACCGTGGAAGAGGAAAACCACAGTTCTAGTTATCTTGCCTACACCAGAATCTTTTAAACAGATATATTTTTGTCTGAACAGTCAGCGAGACACTCAAAATGTTTTTTTATATTGAAAAAATGCAAAAAATTGGATAATACAGAGATTTGTACCGTGGAACTGCAAAACCACAGTTCTAGTTAAATGGCCTACACCAGAATCTTTTAAACAGATATATTTGTGTCTGAAAAGTCAGCGAGACACTCAAAATGTTTTTTCTTATGCAAAAAGGTGGATTACACAGAGATTTGAACTGTGGAAGAGGAAATTCACAGTTCTAGTTATCTGGCCTACACCAGAATCTTTTAAACAGATATATTTGTGTCTGATCAGTCAGCGAGACACTCAAAATGTTTTTTTATGCCAAAAGGTGGATTACACAGAGATTTGAACTGTGGAAGAGGAAATTCACAGTTCTAGTTATCTGGCCTACACCAGAATCTTTTAAACAGATATATTTGTGTCTGAACAGTCAGCGAGACACTCAAAATGTTTTTTTTATTGAAAAAAAGGCAAAAAAGTGGTTAATACAGAGATTTGAACCGTGGAACGGCAAAAACAACAGTTCTAGTTATCTTGCCTACACCAGATTCTTTTAAACAAATATGTTTGTGTCTGAACTGTTAGCGAGACATTCAAAATGTTTTTTTTATGCAAAAGGTGGATTACACCCAGATTTGGACCGTGGAAGAGGAAAACCACAGTTCTAGTTTTCCGGCCTACACCAGACTCTTTTCAACAGATATATTTGTGTCTGAACAGTCAGCGAGACATTAAAAATGTTTTTTTTTATGCAAAAAGGTGGATTACACAGAGATTTGAACCGTGGAAGAGGAAAACCACAGTTCTAGTTATCTGGCCTACACCAGACTCTTTTAAACAGATATATTTCTGTCTGAACAGTCAGCGAGACACTCAAAATGTTTTTTTTTCTTGAAAAGAAGGCAAAAAAGTTTATAATACAGAGATTTGAACCGTGGAACTGCAAAACCACAGTTCTAGTTATTTGGCCTACACCAGACTCTTTTAGACAGATATATTTGTGTCTGAACAGTCAGCGAGACACTCAAAATGTTTTTTTTTATGCAAAAAGGTGGATTACACAGAGATTTGAACCATGGAAGTGGAAAACCACAGTTCTAGTTATCTGGCCTACACCAGAATCTATTAAACAGATATATTTGTGTCTGAACAGTCAGAGAGACACTCAAAATGTATTTTCTTATTGAAAAAAGGCAAAAAAGTGGATAATACAGAGATTTGAACCGTGAAACTGAAAAACCACAGTTCTAGTTATCTGGCCTACACAAAACTCTTTTAAACAGATTTATTTGTGTTTGAACAGTTAGCGAGACACTCAAAATGTTTTTTTATGCAAAAAGGTGGATTACACAGAGATTTGAACCGTGGAAAAGGAAATTCCCAGTTCTAGTCCTCTGGCCTACACCAGACTCTTTTAAACAGATATATTTGTGTCTGAACAGTCAGAGAGACACTGAAAATGTTTTTTCTTATTGAAAAAAGGCAAAAAAGTGGATAATACAGAGATTTGAACCGTGAAACTGCAAAACCACAGTTCTAGTTATCTAGCCTACACCAGACTCTTTTAAACAGATATATTTGTATCTGAACAGTCAGCGAGACACTCAAAATGTTTTTTTTTACGCAAAAAGCTGGATTACACCCAGATTTGAACCATGGAAGAGGAAAACCACAGTTCTAGTTATCTGGCCTACACCCAGACTCTTTTAAACAGATATATTTGTGTCTGATCAGTCAGCGAGACACTCAAAATGTTTTTTTATGCAAAAAGGTGGATTACACAGAGATTTGAACCGTGGAAAAGAAAATTCCCAGTTCTAGTTCTCTGGCCTACACCAGACTCTTTTAAACAGATATATTTGTGTCTGATCAGTCAGCGAGACACTCAAAATGTTTTTTTATACAAAAAGGTGGATTACACAGAGATTTGAACTGTGGAAGAGGAAATTCACAGTTCTAGTTATCTGGCCTACACCAGAATCTTTTAAACAGATATATTTGTGTCTGAACAGTCAGCGAGACACTCAAAATGTATTTTTTTATTGAAAAAAAGGCAAAAAAGTGGTTAATACAGAGATTTGAACCGTGGAACGGCAAAAACAACAGTTCCAGTTATCTGGCCTACACCAGATTCTTTTAAACAAATATGTTTGTGTCTGAACTGTTAGCGAGACATTCAAAATGTTTTTTTTATGCAAAAGGTGGATTACACCCAGATTTGGACCATGGAAGAGGAAAACCACAGTTCTAGTTTTCCGGCCTACACCAGACTCTTTTCAACAGATATATTTGTGTCTGAACAGTCAGCGAGACATTAAAAATGTTTTTTTCTATGCAAAAAGGTGGATTACACAGAGATTTGAACCGTGGAAGAGGAAAACCACAGTTCTAGTTATCTGGCTTACACCAGACTCTTTTAAACAGATATATTTCTGTCTGAACAGTCAGCGAGACACTCAAAATGTTTTTTTTCTTTAAAAGAAGGCAAAAAAGTTTATAATACAGAGATTTGAACCGTGGAACTGCAAAACCAGAGTTCTAGTTATCTGGCTTACACCAGACTCTTTTAGACAGATATATTTGTGTCTGAACAGTCAGCGAGACACTCAAAATGTTTTTTTTTATGCAAAAAGGTGGATTACACAGAGATTTGAACCATGGAAGTGGAAAACCACAGTTCTAGTTATCTGGCCTACAGCAGAATCAATTAAACAGATATATTTGTGTCTGAACAGTCAGAGAGACACTGAAAATGTTTTTTCTTATTGAAAAAAGGCAAAAAAGTGGATAATACAGAGATTTGAACCGTGAAACTGCAAAACCACAGTTCTAGTTATCTAGCCTACACCAGACTCTTTTAAACAGATATATTTGTATCTGAACAGTCAGCGAGACACTCAAAATGTTTTTTTTTATGCAAAAAGCTGGATTACACAGAGATTTGAACAATGGAAGAGTAAAACCACAGTTCTAGTTATCTGGCCTACACCATAATCTATTAAACAGATATATTTGTGTCTGAACAGTCAGCGAGACACTCAAACTGTTTTTTTTTATTGAAAAAAGGCAAAAAAGTGGATAATACAGAGATTTGAACTGTGGAACTGAAAAACCACAGTTCTAGTTATCTTGGCTACACCAGACTCTTTTAAACAGATTTATTTGTGTTTGAACAGTTAGCGAGACACTCAAAATGTTTTTTTATTCAAAAAGGTGGATTAGACCCAGATTTGAACCGTGGAAGAGGAAAACCACAGTTCTAGTTATCTTGCCTACACCAGAATCTTTTAAACAGATATATTTTTGTCTGAACAGTCAGCGAGACACTCAAACTGTTTTTTTATATTGAAAAAATGCAAAAAATTGGATAATACAGAGATTTGCACCGTGGAACTGCAAAACCACAGTTCTAGTTATATGGACTACACCAGAATCTTTTAAACAGATATATTTGTGTCTGAAAAGTCAGCGAGACACTCAAAATGTTTTTTCTTATGCAAAAAGGTGGATTACACCCAGATTTGAACCGTGGAAGAGGAAAACCACAGTTCTAGTTCTCTGGCCTACACCAGACTCTTTTAAACAGATATATTTGTGTCTGATCAGTCAGCGAGACACTCAAAATGTTTTTTTATGCAAAAAGGTGGATTACACAGAGATTTGAACTGTGGAAGAGGAAATTCACAGTTCTAGTTATCTGGCCTACACCAGAATCTTTTAAACAGATATATTTGTGTCTGAACAGTCAGCGAGACACTCAAAATGTTTTTTTTATTGAAAAAAAGGCAAAAAAGTGGTTAATACAGAGATTTGAACCATGGAACGGCAAAAACAACAGTTCTAGTTATCTTGCCTACACCAGATTCTTTTAAACAAATATGTTTGTGTCTGAACTGTTAGCGAGACATTCAAAATGTTTTTTTTATGCAAAAGGTGGATTACACCCAGATTTGGACCGTGGAAGAGGAAAACCACAGTTCTAGTTTTCCGGCCTACACCAGACTCTTTAAAACAGATATATTTGTGTCTGAACAGTCAGCGAGACATTAAAAATGTTTTTTTTTATGCAAAAAGGTGGATTACACAGAGATTTGAACCGTGGAAGAGGAAAACCACAGTTCTAGTTATCTGGCCTACACCAGACTCTTTTAAACAGATATATTTGTGTCTGAACAGTCAGCGAGACACTCAAAATGTTTTTTTTCTTGAAAAGAAGGCAAAAAAGTTTATAATACAGAGATTTGAACCGTGGAACTGCAAAACCACAGTTCTAGTTATCTGGCCTACACCAGACTCTTTTAGACAGATATATTTGTGTCTGAACAGTCAGCGAGACACTCAAAATGTTTTTTTTATGCAAAAAGGTGGATTACACAGAGATTTGAACCATGGAAGTGGAAAACCACAGTTCTAGTTATCTGGCCTACACCAGAATCTATTAAAAAGATATATTTGTGTCTGAACAGTCAGAGAGACACTCAAAATGTATTTTCTTATTGAAAAAAGGCAAAAAAGTGGATAATACAGAGATTTGAACCGTGAAACTGAAAAACCACAGTTCTAGTTATCTGGCCTACACCAGACTCTTTTAAACAGATTTATTTGTGTTTGAACAGTTAACGAGACACTCAAAATGTTTTTTCTTATGCAAAAAGGTGGATTACACCCAGATTTGAACCGTGGAAGAGGAAAACCACAGTTCTAGTTATCTGGCCTACACCCAGACTCTTTTAAACAGATATATTTGTGTCTGATCAGTCAGCGAGACACTCAAAATGTTTTTTTATGCAAAAAGGTGGATTACACAGAGATTTGAACCGTGGAAAAGGAAATTCCCAGTTCTAGTTGTCTGGCCTACACCAGAATCGATTAAACAGATATATTTGTGTCTGAACAGTCAGCGAGACACTCAAATAGTTTTCTTTTATTGAAAAAAAGGCAAAAAAGTGGTTAATACAGAGATTTGAACTGGTGGAACGGCAAAACAACAGTTCTAGTTATCTGGCCTACACCAGATTCTTTTAAACAAATATGTTTGTGTCTGAACTGTTAGCAAGACATTCAAAATGTTTTTTTTTTTATGCAAAAGGTGGATTACACCCAGATTCGGACCGTGGAAAAGGAAAACCACAGTTCTAGTTATCTGGCCTACACCAGACTCTTTTAAACAGATTTATTTGTGTCTGAACACTCACAGACACACTCAATTTTTTTTTTTTGGGGGGGGGGATACCAAAACTTTAATAAGACAGGTATTTGTATAGTCTGACTGAGGGAAAAAAAAAGAGGATTTAGATGAAAATAAAAGGATTTTTCCTGACCCCTGAGACTTGGGGCTAAGTCTAGCAATTTGAATAACAGCACACAGGACTGTAATGCAGTGTTTGTTGGTATAACCACTGCGTCTCCTATACATCCTGCTTGCCTGCCTGATATCTGGGATGGATATTAGTCCTGAAAAGGACTGTTTGTTTGATTTCGCAGGCTTTAGAGACCCTATACTACCTATTTCGCAGTATAAATCTCTTCCTAACTCAGCAGCACTCTCCCTACTCGGTCTGATCCTGAGCGACTGTGTCCAAGATGGCGGCGCCCGGTTTTAAATACTCGAGGTGACGCTGTGCAGCCAGCCAATCACTGTAATGCCTACAACCAACATGGCTGCGGCAGTACAGTGACTGGCTGGCAATCCCTGCATGTTCATTGGCTCTGTAAAGAGCGCCAAACATGCCGGGCAGAGACCCGAGCTCCCGCCCGAGTAACCCGGAAATTCTAGGTGCTCGCCGAACATTCCGAGTAGTGAGATGCTCGGGCGACTACCGAGCAGTGTCAAGCATGCTCGCTCAACACTAGTAAGGCCTATTCTTGTACTGCTGTCTGTTTATTCTACCTCCCAAAAATTGGAATAAGGCTCAGCTCACATTTATCTTGCGCTCCCCTCTGAACTCTTACATCAGAGTTTCCTTGTAAATTCGCCAAAACTGTGTTTCAGACAAAATCCCAGATGGAACCAATCATGAGGCAATTGGAATCACTTTAGACTGGTCTCTGTTCTGGCAGTGTCCCATCATTTTAGGTGTCTTTTTAGCGCACCAGTGGCGGTGACCATAGATCTGTGCACGCCTAAAAAAATGGATACCACCAGAGAAGATGCCAAATGGAGCCCAAAGTGTCTCCATCTGCCTCATTATGGTGGGTGGTTCCATTGGGGGTTTCATCTGAACCGCATCTTTGTGGGATCTACATGGAAACTCCTAATGTAAGTGCTCAGTGTAGAACAGAAGAAGGCGATTTGGTCTTATAATGAAAGCGATGAAAAAATATTATGCACCCCAAAATGTAAACAATAAAAACCCTAATTTATCCCGCACAAAACCAGCCCCCACTGAGGTCCATCATCAGTCACTAGAACTATAGGAGGTCCCATGTTACTGGTAGAACAAAGGAAAAGTGGCATGGCTCCCGCTCTCTCAAATAAAACCCAGTGAATTTTGGCTCCCAAATCCAAATGCCCCCTCCTTCTGAGCCCCACTGTGCCTAAACTGCAGTAAGTGGCCACAGGTTTGCTATTATTATAGTGGGGAGAGAGCACTTAATTTATGGGGTGTGTCTCCAGAAGCACAAGCTGGGCACAATATAAGGGCACTAAACTGGCATATTACCAATTCTCCAGAAAAAAAGCCTGCCGTGGATGTTAAAACATATTAACTGCAGCTATAGATGAATTTATTAGGAGGTCTAATTTCCAAATGGGGTCACTTTTGGGGTTTTTCTGCTGTTCTGGCACCTTTGAGGCTCTGCAAATGTCGCTCACAAATTATTCTTCCAAAATCTCTGCTCCAAAAGCCAAATAGCGTTCCTTCCTTCTCAGCGCTGACGTGTTGCCTAACAGTAATTTCTGATGACATACGGGGCATCAGCGCTTCTGGAATAAATAGCACAATAAATTATAGGGTCCAGTTTCACCTATTAACCCTTGTGTACCTGAAAAGTTTGCAGCAAATACAAAAATTGCATTTTTACCACAAAAATGTCATATTTCCATGTCTCAATGTTATAAAATTCTGTGAGGCACCTATGGGTTCAAAATACTCACTACACCCCTAGATGAATTCCTTAGGCAGTGGAGTTTCGAATATGGTGTCACCTGGGGGTGTGTCTGCTGTTCTGTCACCTCAGGGGCTCAGCTAATGGACTGCACAATCTATTCAAAATAAATGTGTTCTAAAAGCCAAGTAGTGCTCCTTCCCATCTGACCCCTGATGTGAGCTCAAACAGTAGTGTATAACCACATATGGGGTTTCACTGTGTTCAGTAAAAATTGCATAACAAATTATGGGGTCCAATTTTTCCTATTACCCCTTGTGTAAATTATAAATTTGGTGCCAAAACAGTATTTTAGAAGAAAAAAATGAATTTCTGCTCTCACATCTAGAATTTATAAAGTTTTGTGAATCAGCTGTAGATTAAAAATGATCAGTACACCCCTAGATAAGTTCCTTGAGGAGTCTTGTTTCCAAAATGTGGTCACTTGTGGGGGTTTCTGCTGTTTTCACATATCAGGGGTAGAGATGAGCGGTGTTCGACTAGAACTGTTCGCCAATCTCAAATTCGAGCTGTTTTGGGCGGTGTTCGAGTTATTCCACGAACCCGAACGATTTGCAAAAAATTCGGCTGTTCGAGGTTATGTTCGATAACTGTTCGTGCACCAAAAGCGTGTCCTGCATTTCTGGTGCTATTTAGAGCACCAATCATGCAGGGATTGTCTGCCACTCACTGTAATGCCACAGCCATGGTGGTTGTGGCATTACAGTGATTGCCCAAATCGATGGGAACAGTGCCAACAGTGAAACATGAAAAGCCGGCAATTCAGCAGCGGCATACACCGTTACCCGACAATTTAGAACCGAAAGAATAGAGCTTCACACATAGATTAGATAGATATAAACATGTCAGCCACATATATACGAAGTACAGTGAAAGTGCTGCTTACTGTACTTGTCATTTAGCGTAAAGGATTTATCAAAAAAAATAATAGTGTTTTCATGCACCGTCTCTTTAAAAAAGCCGGCCGGCAATTCAGCAGCGGTACCCGACAATTTAGAATAGAAGGAATAGAGAATCACACATAGATTAGATAGATAGAAACATGTCAGTCACATATATATGAAGTACAGTGACAGTGTTGATTACTGTACTTGTCATTTAGTGTAAAGGATTTATCAAAAAAAATAATAGTGTTTTCATGCACCGTCTCTTTAAAAAAGCCGGCCGGCAATTCAGCATCTGTACCCAACAATTTAGAATAGAAGGAATAGAGAATCACACATAGATTAGATAGAAACATGTCAGTCACATATATATGAAGTACAGTGATAGTGTTGGTTACTGTACTTGTCATTTAGTATTAAAATAAAGGATTTATTATTAAAAAAATTGGCGTGGGGTTCCCCTTAATTTTAGGCTCTAGCGGAGGTTAAGCAGACAGCTGGGGCAGATGTTTGAAGCCTGGGAAGGGGGTAATACCCACGGAGCGTCCCAGGCTACTAATATCAGCCCCCAGCTGAATACATAGCCTTTACTAGCTATTAAAATGGGGGACCCCCCCAAAAAAATGACGTGGGGTCCCCCCTAATTTAATAGCTAGCTTATAATGCCAGCTGACATCAAGCCCAGGTTAGTAATGGTGCATGAGGTGAGCTGAGTTCATTGGACATGAGCTCACCTCATGCACGTCACTGACAGCGTGGGAAAATTCTCCTGCACTCAGCACTTCAGCGTGAGAATTTTCCCACGCTGTCAGTGACGTGCATGAGGTGAGCCGAGTTCATTGGACATGACCTCGGCTCATCTGGATGCCGTCACAGCGAGACACTGAGGAGCGCAAGTATGCCTGCTCTTCTCAGTGTCTGCGGCATGACAGGCTGGATGGCAGCGTTCTGCTGCGGTCCAGCCTGTCTTCTCGATGTAGCAGAGCTGAAGCTGTCGTGGGAACCATGGAAAGGTAAGGATGAGGTTGGTTTATTATTTTTCTTTTATTGCAGGAGATCGTTGGCTTCAGCTGGAATGGGCGTGATGGTAAGCATAGTTTAATATAGAACAATAAAGAATTGTGTGTTTATTTCAATTAAAGGACTTTATTCTGGGTGTTGTGTTTTTTTTAAATACTTTACTAGAAATTCATGGCGGTCATGTCTAATACTGGCGTGACCCCATGAATTTTGGGCTTGGGGCCAGCTGATAATACCAAGCTGGCCCTAACCCCTTTATTACCCAGTGAGCCACCGCACCAGGGCCCTGGATGAGTTGGGTACAGCGCCAGAAGATGGCGCTTCTATGAACGCGCCATTTTCCGGGGTGGCTGCGGACTGCAATTTGCAGCGGGGGGGGGGCCCAGAAAGCATGGGCCTCCCTGCGCTGCAGATTCCAGCCCCCAGCTGCCTAGTTTTACCTGGCTGGACACAAAAATAGGGCGAAGCTCCACGTATTTTTTTTTTAATTATTTCATGAAATTCATGAAATAATTAAGAAAAAAAGGCCTTCCCTATATTGTTGTGTCCGGCCAGGTACAAATAGTCAGCTGGTGGTTGGGGGCAGCCCGTTCCTGCCTGCTGTACCTGGCTGGACACAAATATAGTGCGAAGCCCCACTTCAATTTTTTTTAATTATTTCATGAAATTCATGAAATAATTAAGAAAAAAAGGCCTTCCCTATGTTGTTGTGTCCGGCCAGGTACAAATAGGCAGCTGGTGGTTGGGGGCAGCCCATTCCTGCCTGCTGCACCTGGCTGGACACAAATATAGTGCGAAGCCCCACTTCAATTTTTTTAAATTATTTCCGGAAATTCATGAAATAATTAAAAAAAAATTGACGTGGGGCTTCGCACTATATTTGTGTCCAGTCAGGTGCAGCAGGCAGGAACGGGCTGCCCCCAACCACCAGCTGCCTATTTGTACCTGGCCGGACACAACAATATAGGGAAGCCCTTTTTTTCCTAATTATTTCATGAAATAATTTAAAGAAAATTGACGTGGGGCTTCGCCCTGTTTTTGTGTCCAGCCAGGTACAACTAGGCAGCTGGGGGCTGGAATCCGCAGTGCAGGGAGGCCCAAGCTTTCTGGGCCACCCCCGCTGCAAATTGCAGTCCGCAGCCACCCCGGAAAATGGCGCGTTCATAGAAGCGCCATCTTCTGGCGCTGTACCCAACTCATCCAGGGCCCTGATGCGGTGGCTCACTGGGTAATAAAGGGGTTAGGGCCAGCTTGGCATTATCAGCTGGCCCTAAGCCCAAAATTCATGGGGTCACGCCAATATTAGACATGACCACCATGAATTTCTAGTAAAGTATTTAAAAAAAACACAACACCCAGAAAAAAGTCCTTTAATTGAAATAAACACATAATTCTTTATTGTTCTAAATTAAACCATACTTACCGTCACGCCCATTCCAGCTGAAGCCAACGTTCTCCTGAAATAAAAGAAAAATAATAAAGCAACATCATCCTTACCTTTCCATGGTTCCCATGACAGCTTAAGCTCTGATACATCGAGATTACAGGCTGGACCGCAGCAGAACGCTGCCATCCAGCCTGTCATCCCGCAGACACTGAGAAGCGCAGGCTTGCTTGCGCTCCACAGTGTCTCTCTGTGAGGGCATCCAGATGAGCCGAGTTAATGTCCAATGAACTCGGCTCACCTCATGCACGTCACTGACAGCGTGTGAAAATTCTCCTGCACTCAGTGCTTCAGCATGGGAGAATTCTCACACTGAAGTGCTGAGTGCAGGAGAATTCTCCCACGCTGTCAGTGACGTGCAGGAGGTGAGCTAAGTTCATTGGACATGAGCTCACCTTATGCACGTCACTGACAGCGTGGGAAAATTCTCCTGCACTCAGCGCTTCAGCGTGGGAGAATTCTCACGCTGAAGCGCTGAGTGCAGGAGAATTCTCCCACGCTGTCAGTGACGTGCAGGAGGTGAGCTGAGTTCATTGGACATGAGCTCACCTTATGCACGTCACTGACAGCGTGGGAGAATTCTCCTGCACTCAGCGCTTCAGCGTGAGATTTTTCCCACGCTGTCAGTGACTTGCATGAGGTGCGCCGAGTTCATTGGACATGAACTCGTCTCATCTTTATGCCGTCACAGACAGACACTGCAGAGCGCAAGCATGCCTGCGCTTCTCAGTGTCTGCGGGATGACAGGCTGGATGGCAGCTTTCTGCTGCGGTCCAGCCTGTTATCTCGATGTAGCAGAGCTGAAGCTGTCGTGTGAACCATGGAAAGGTAAGGATGATGTTGCTTTATTATTTTTCTTTTATTGCAGGAGATCGTTGGCTTCAGCTGGAATGGGCGTGATGGTAAGTATGGTTTAATTTAGAACAATAAAGGATTGTGTCTTTATTTTAATTAAAGGACTTTATTCTGGGTGTTTGTGTTTTCTTTTAACTTTGACTATGGGGTTAGTAATGGGGGTGTCTTATAGACGCCTCTCCATTACTAACCTGGGCTTGATGTCAGCTGGCATTATAAGCTGACATCAACCCCAGCCCTATTACCCCCTGCCACCGCTACAGGGCAGCGTGGAAGAGCGAGGCTAAGTGCCAGAATTGGCGCATCCTATGAATGCGCCATTTCTGGGGCGGCTGACGGCTGGTGTTTCTAGCCTGGGAGGGGGCCAATATTCATGGCTCCCTTCCTGGGCTATTAATATCAGCCCCCAGCTGTCTGCCTAGCCTTTGCTAGCTATTAAATTAGGGGGGACCCCACGTCATTTTTTTTGGGGGGTCCCCCATTTTAATAGCTAGTAAAGGCTATGTATTCAGCTGGGGGCTCATATTAGTAGCCTGGGAAGCTCCGTGGGTATTACCCCCTTCCCAGGCTTCAAACATCTGCCCCAGCTGTCTGCTTAACCTCCGCTAGAGCCTAAAATTAAGGGGAACCCCACGCCAATTTTTTTTAATAATAAATCCTTTATTTTAATACTAAATGACAAGAACAGTAACCAACACTATCACTGTACTTCATATATATGTGACTGACATGTTTCTATCTATCTAATCTATGTGTAAAGCTCTATTCTGTCTGTTATAAATTGTCGGGTACAGATGCTGAATTGCCGGCCGGCTTTTTTAAAGAGACGGTGCATGAAAACACTATTATTTTTTTAAATAAATCCTTTACACTAAATGACAAGTACAGTAAGCAACATTGTCACTGTACTTCATATATATGTGACTGACATGTTTCTATCTATCTAATCTATGTGTGAAGCTCTATTCTGTCTGTTATAAATTGTCGGGTACAGATGCTGAATTGCCGGCCGGCTTTTTTAAAGAGACAGTGCATGAAAACACTATTATATTTTTTAATAAATCCTTTACACTAAATGACAAGTACAGTAAGCAACACTGTCACTGTACTTCATATATATGTGACTGACATGTTTCTATCTATCTAATCTATGTGTGAGGCTCTATTCCTTCTTGTCTAAATTGTCGGGTACCGGTGTATGCCGCTGCTGAATTGCCGGCCGGCTTTTTTAAAGAAAGCGTCTTCTGAGCAGTTTGTCAGCTTTTGGACACCTTTGAAGGTGTTTTCTATGTGTTTCTATGTGTTTTTGTTTGCCTGCCATTGGTTTTAACGGTGTTCGACGGTGTTCTAAGGTGTTCGACGAACAGTTCGACGAACAGTTCCTCGAACATCCCGGTGTTCGACGAACCGAACCGAACCCGAACACTACGGGGGTGGCTCAACACTAATCAGGGGCTCTCGAAATGGGACATGGCATTCACAATTTATATCAGACAAATAGCACTCTTTACTTTCCTAGCCTTGCAATTTGCCCAAAAAGAAGTTTTTGACCACATATGGAGTATCATCGCATGCAGGAGAAATTTTGTAACAAATTGTGAGGTCCATTTTCTCCCATTATTCACTGTCAAAATTATAAATTTGGGGCTAAAACATTTGCGTGAAAAAAATGAAAATTTTCAGTATGACGACCTAATGTTATCAAATTCTGTGTAGTACCTGTGGGTTCAATATGCTCACTATACCTCTGGATAAAATCATTGAAGGGTGTAGTTTACAAAATTGGGTAACTTGTTGGGGGTTTCCACTGTTTAGGCACATCAGAGGCTCTCCAAACGTGACATGATGCCCGCAGATCATTCCATCAAAGCGTATGTTCCAAAACGTAACTCCTTCCTTTCTGAGTTCTGCCATGAACCCAAACAATAGTTTTCCCCTATATATGGGGTAGTGGGGTACTCAGGAACAATTGCACAACAAATTTTGAGGTCCATTTTTCCTGTGATCATTGTAAAAATTAAAAATTTGTGGCTAAGAATACATTTTTGTGGGAAAAATGTGATTTTTTTTTTTTATTGTCACGGCTCTACGTTATAAACTTCTTTGAAGCAACTGGGGGTTCAAGGTGCTCCTCCAGACATCTACATACATTCCTTGGGGGGTTTCCAATGTTTAGGCACATCAGGGGCTCTTCAAACGCGACATGGCGTCAGCTCTCGACTCCAGACATTTTTGCATTTAAAAATTCAAACTGTGCTCCTTCCCTTCTGAACCCTGCCGTGTGCCCAAACAGTAGTTTTACCCCACATTTGAAAACTTTTAGGTGTGCAATTTTTAGACTGGTGTCACTTTTGGCTATTTTCTGTCATATAGGCCCCCAAAAGTCACTTCAAATGTGATAATATTTGTTTTGCAAATTTTGTTGGAAAAATGAGAAATTGCTGATCAACTTTTAACCCTTCTAAAGTTCCTAACAAAAATAATTATGTTTCAAAAATGCAGATGTAAAGTAGACGTGAGAAATGTTATTAACTATTTTGTGTGACATAACTCTCTGGTTTAACGGCATAAGAATTCAAAGTTTGAAAGTTGCAAAATTTTCAAAATTTTCGTCAAATCTTCGATATTTTCACAAAAAAACACAAGTCATATCGAAGAAATGTTACCACTATTATAAAGTACAATATGTCACGAAAAAACATTCTCAGAATCAGTGTGATCTGTTGAAGTGTTCCACAGTTATTATCACATAAAGTGACACTGGTCAAATTTCAAAAATTTGGATTTGTCATTAAGGACATAATTGGCTTCGTCACTAAGGGGCTAATTAAAAATATCCTGTCCTTCCCTAACTACACTAGCTAACTTTTTTTTACTTCTTACTCTGTTTCAGAATCCCAAGTGCATGCTGGGATACTCAAATGAGTTGTGATGAGGGGACATATGGTGCGGTCACTGCCACAACCTCTGCTCCCTCCCTGAAATTAAGCGTCATCAGTGACCTCTATTTCGGCGGCTGGGTGAGTCCCTGCTCTACTGAGCCTGTGTTGGTTTTCAATTCTGATGGATGCTCAGGATATTTCTGTTACTGTGCATTGTTCTTTTCAATGCACAATGACAATGCGCTCTCTGGCCAACTCTGATCAGAAGTGACAAGCCAGCGATAGAGTGCACTGTCACTGACAGTGTAAGTAAAGAACAGGTGAGTAGAGACCAGTGCTGCCACCACAAGTGACGTGAAAAACAGTGCATTGTGACAGGAATCTACTGAGAATCTGTAGGAAATGAAAATTGATGCATGCTCGGTAGAGCAGGAACTCGCCCAGCCCCTGAAATGGATGTCACTGATGAGGCTTTATTTCAGGAAAGGAGCAAGGGCAGCTGCAGTGACCGCAACCTTTGACCCCTGATGACGCTTTGTTTGAGTATCACAGCATGCACTGGGATTCTCAAACAAAGCATTATCAAAGGAAGTAATAGAAAAAAATAAAGCAGTTATATAGTGTAGTTAGGGAAGATTTGCAAATTTTTTAACTAAAGTATATTAGAAAAAAATTAGATTTTTTTTCACAAATACTTTATAGGTGGATTATCTTTCAATTTGTTACTCATTATCCACCTTAGTATAACATAATGGTCAATCATTGGTCAGTTATTATATTTTTGCAAGCTATTTTTTTACTTAGTTCCTGGACTAGCTACAGATTTTCTGTGAAGCAAAAATTTGCAGCAGACTATAATGAAATTCTATCAAATAGGCCTTGCTTAGATATTTTTTAGCATTTCAGAATTGCCCTTACTATTCTCTATTACATAGAATGAATTGAATTTGGGATCCAAATAGCGCACTGTCAGTGTTAGACCTAAATCTGTAAAACCAATATGAGAAATAAACATCATGTGTCTCAGTCTTCTGTGTATTAGCATTTTTTTCTGGCAATGCTACTGAATACTTGATATTTTGGAATAAGATTTATTTATTTGAATAAAATCAGTCACCCTTTTCTCATTAGTATTCATGATTTTTGACAGGTTCCTAAGTGTTCTACATCCAGAGCTTACAAGTACAGGACACAAAGTAAAAAGATTTGGTAAAGTGATAAGTTTCAGCTTCAGACTGAGTCAGAAAACAGGAAAGGAGCCAGACATTTATAATATTGGTCCATTGCCATCATTTGCTGTATTGTAGCTAAGACATCAGGATTACAAGCAAACATGATGCTGATGTGTTCTTTTATGCTACATTGATTTTCATTTCTGCTACTCTCACCCTAGGCAGAAAAAAATAAGAATAAAAGAGAAGTCTATGATTGGAATAAACATTTTCCTCTACTCATTATGGTGCCCTTCATCAAACAGCAAAAAAAAAATCCTTTAACTATTCTTTCAAGCCCTTTGGATATTGCTATTTGTTGATCATTTGCTGCAGTCTTATTAGGCACTCTCTCTTATAAAATTAAAGCTGATGTAAATTTCAAAAACAAAAACATTATTTATCTTACTTTCTCAATATGGATTTGATGCTTTGTTGTCAGAATCTTTGCAGATAGTGGCATAAGCACTGATCTTTATCAAATTTAGTTTGCATAATGTATCATGGTTTCCTTACGGTGATTTATGAACTGCGAAAAGTGAGGATCTGTTTCTGTATGGTGAAGAGCTTCAGTTTGTGACGTGTCACAAATATTTGCTACCCTATCTGAGAGCAGCACAATGTAAGAAAAGAGACCCTGTTTCCAGAGATGTGTCACTTAGTTTACAGGGTGCACCAGTTGTTATACAATCAGAGCTTTTAGATGTAGCATGTAGTAGAGGTCAGAAAGCTATCCCCACCCACACTACTAAGTCACAGCTTTCTGTGTACATTGTATGTCGACAGTAAGCTGCTAATCGGTGCTGGGGGTGGAGTTAGAGCAGGATGCACCTGAGCTGTAGTCTTAATCTCCTGCTGATAAAACACTCATTGTTTTGAAACAACAGCACACAACCTAATAAGAGACACATCGCCAAAATCAGTGTCTCAGCTCCTACCTCATGCTGCCCTCAGATTAAATAGCAAAAACCTGCTGACAGATTCCCTTTTTTAATTCTTGTTTTTATTGAGGTTTGTACAGTATATGAGAGAAAGAGAAGCAGGCATGAATACAATATACCATTGATCCTTTTCATTATCAAGGCTCCAGCCTTTGCACAATAGCTAGTAAGTAGGGCAGTTAGTGTATGTGCCCACGATCAGGAAATAGCAGCATTTTGGACACAGCGTATTTTCGCTGTGTCCAAATGCTGCATTCAATCACGCAGTTAAATCCACATTGAATCCACATTCATTGAACAATGCGGATTTACCGCATCCAATATATTCTTTTGAGGAAATTTCTGTTGCGGAGACTAGCGTCTCCGCTACAAAGATTGGCATACTGCGGCTCGTAAACCTCACCGTGGGTGAGTTTATGCAGCATTAAAAAAAAGCACAGTGGGCATGGGATTTCTATAAATCCCATTCACTGTGATGGTATCGTAGAACACAGCATTTTGGACGCAGCACAGGTGTGCTGCGTCCAAAATGTTGCTCTTCCTGATCATGAGCTCATACAGTGCTGCTCGCCACTTTTGGCACCACTTCATTTTTTTCATAGACTGTACAATATCTTCAGAAATAAATGGAAATGTACCAAAACTATATCCTCAGGATTTTTTAATTAGTGGTCCAAAGTAATACAACAATACAGCATTGTTTTTCAACTTCCATGTTGCAATTTCAAGGAAGAAACAGAATAAACAGCATGTGTCCCAATAAAGCAGGGCCGGCATCAGCACCCGGCGCACCCGGGCAAGTGCCGGGGCCCTGAGCAGGCAGGGGATCCCACTCGCCGTCGGGCACCCCGCCGCGCTATGGGACCTGTGAGCGGAGGAGAGCGGTGCCAGTGTGACACCCCAGGGGTCTGGTTGCCACAGTGATAGAGATATTACGTCTGAGAGCAGGTGGGAGGTCCTTTGGTCAGGGATCCTGTGCATGCCACACCTCCTGCCCAGTCTTGGGAGGGGAAGGACTTCCCCTATATAAACCCGGGGCTGAGGCAGAGTTAGTGAGAAAGAAGACAGAACAAGAGTAGAGAAGAGAAGCAGCATAGCAAGAAACATCAGGAGCTCTGTGGGGAGCAGTGTTACAAGGAGTCAGGGGCTGGCAGCTGAAGAGCTCGCCCTGACTGAGAAGATTTCTAACCGGACCCGGAGTCCGAGGCTGTGGGGACTAACTCCTACCCAGCAGCAGAAACCGTCCGGCAGAGGATTTCAGGTCCTCTGGCCCAGAAGCCCGAAGGCACGGTCACACGCGTGGGACCAGCACCGCCATCGTGGAGCGGAAGCATTAGAAGGCCCCGAGTCACCGGCCATACGGGTGAGCACCACACGGTACACTCAGGGACGTGGGCTACTTATTCCCGCCTCTAGCAAGGTAGCCAGAAGAGTACAGTTAGTTGGGAAGGCCTACAACTCCGCCTGGCCAGGGGAAATCCCATCTGCTCAAGGACTGACCAGGCCCCTATCACTAGCAAGTACTCCGGGAGGGTCTATCTTTGTCACCAGTAAAGACCCTGAACTACACCGCACCGTCTCTGAGTGGTTCCTGCTACCCCCATCATCCACGTCGGTTGCCCTGAGGCCATACCCCTCCCGTTGGGGGTTATACCATCCACGCTGCACCATCCTTCCACCGGCCTCAGCGGTCTGCCCTTCAGCGGCAGCTCCATAGCTGCATTCAACGGGTGGCGTAGTCACCAACCATCTACTGCTAGTACATCGCCGCTCAGTTTGACTCCCTGGGCACGGACCGGGTCACCGCCACGAGACTACAACCCTCAACAGATCCGGCTCCGGGTAAGCTCCCGCGTGCGCATCGCAGCGCGACACAGGCCCAGGGGCGCGTCAACTTTGGCGTAGTCGGCAGGATCTCATGCCCGCAACCACCGGGTACTGCGTGCCTGAAAAGCAAAGACTGTTCAAACTTACCAGTGGTGAAGATTCCCGCTATCCGTGGAGGTTTCCCGCCATCCGGCGCCATCTTCTACCTTCTTCCCGCCATCCGCAAAGTTTTCCCGCCATCCGGCGCCATCTTCGACCTTCTTCCCGCCATCCGTGGAGTTTTCCCGCCATTGGACGCCATCTTGAGGACGCCGCGCGGGAAGAAGAGGGGCGTGGACTACGAAAGCGCGCGAGAACTGAAGCCCCGCCTCACGTCCGGACGTTGCGTAAGGTCCTGGAAGGAGCCCAGCAGACGCCGACGTCACCGGAGCGCGACGGAAGGTCCTCAACCCTGACGATCCACTGCGGAGCCGCGGCCTACGGAACAGGATCATCGCAAGGTAGGCCACGGTCCACTAGGGGGGAGGAAGATGTCGGATACGGAGGAGAGCTTCACTGCCTCAACCCCCGCCAGCGCCACCGCTGCTGCAGTTATGCCCTTCACCATGCCCTATATCCCGGGAGCAGCTTGGCTACCCCAGTACTCAGGGGAGTCACATACCCTGCATGACTTTAGAGAAAAGCTGGATAGCCTCTTCCAGGTGTACCCCCTCACAGAAGAGCAAAAAGTGAGCATCCTGGTGGCCCAACTAACTGGGGCAGCCAAAAGGGAAGTAAAATCCTGGCCACCTGGGAGGAAAACTGTCGCAGGGATACTAACCCGGCTGAAGGACACCTTTGATACCCGCACCTCAGCTGAGATTAAGCTTAGATTCTACGGGTGCAAGCAGCGAGCGCATGAGAGTATAAGGGACTATGCACTAAACCTACAAGAGGCCCTGAGGGCCATAAAGCAGACCGACCCTGATGGGGTGGGAAACGAGGACAGGCTGTTGACTGAACAATTTATAGAGGGTTTATATTGCAATGCCCACCGAACCCAGTTGCGGGCAATGGCCTTACAGGATCCCCATCTAGACTTTGCACAGTTCAAGGACAGAGCCATCCGGGTGCTCCGAGAACCGGCACCGGGTGGCGTTGTGACCCACAGGCGCCCAGCTATCACTTACCACCAGGAGGCGGCGCCCTTGTCGGCAGGGCCTGTGGGAGCTGATGCGCAGGCTTTGGACAATGACCCGGCTCCAGACCTACGCCATCAGGTCCAAGAGCTAGCTAAGAGCTTTGCTGCGCTAACCCGAACTGTGCAGTCTTTACAGGTTTCCACCCCAGGGAAGATCCAGTTGGCATCCGGACCGGAGGACATCCCGTGGCGTCGACCAAGGAGGACCCCACCGGCCAGAGGAAGACCCAGTGACCGATACAGCGAGGACGGACGACCCATCTGCCGCCGCTGCAATCAACCCGGACATATGGAAAGGTACTGTTCTTTAAACGGGCACAACCTGGGGTAGAGGGCCAACCCCCAGGAAAAAGATCACCAGGCCCATCGAACTGGCGCGACAGATATGTGGGAGGACGTCCAGTCTTGCCTGTGGTACTGGATGGCATTCCCATGAGTGCCCTACTGGACACCGGGTCACAGGTCACCACCATCCCGTACGTGCTCTTTAAGCAGTACTGGAATGACTCGGATATTACCCGCTACCCTGACGACGACTTGAGTATCATCGCCAGCAATGGCCAGCCCGTGCCACAAATCGGATTTAAAGAGGTGACCATCAAAATCGGTAGAGTCGAACTGGCAGCACAGGGACTGATCATTGTAGACATTGACAAACATGAGAGCCACCCAAAAATAACTCTAGGAACTAATGTAATTGAGAATTGTCTTGCAGAAGTGATTTTCCTTCTACAGCAGGTTGCCAAGAACGCCAGCTCCGGCGAGCAGCGAGTGCTCCAGAAAGAGATCCGGGCACTGATGCGACGGCAACAGGTGGAACTCTCCGGCGGTGAGATTGGTAGCGTAAGAATGTGTGACCCTTTCCCTATTGCCATGCCCCCAAAAAGTGAAATGATGATTTGGTGCCGGGCAGCTATTGGTCTGAGAGGTAGAGATTACCAGGCAATGGTAGAACCAGTTTACTCAGACAGTAGGCCCACCATTTTGACAGCACGGGGGGTGGTCAATGTACGCCATGGGAGGGTGCCCGTTCGCATAATCAATATCGGGGAGAGGGAAGTGTACCTGCCCCGGTATGCCACGCTAGCAAAATTATATACCATCAACCAAAACTCTATACAGTCTGTGGAACCCTTGCCTCCATCTCACCCGGAGGAAGGTAACGGCTCTAAGAAAGTAATGGAGGATTGGTGTCAGCAACTACACTTGGGAACTGACTCCACTCCCTCCCACCAGAAACAGGGAGTCTACCGGGTGGTTCAAGAGTATGAGAGAGTGTTTAGTAAACACCCGTTAGACTTCGGGCGAGTCAAGGGGGTAGAACACCGCATCCCCACGGGAGATCATCCTCCCATAAAAGAGAGGTATCGACCCGTACCCCCTGCACATTACCAACACGCCAAGGGGATGCTTAGAGACATGAAGGAGGCTGGAGTAATCCGGGATAGCTGTAGCCCCTGGGCAGCCCCGCTAGTTTTAGTCAAAAAGAAAGACAACACCATGAGGATGTGTGTAGATTACCGGAAAATCAACCGTATCACACACAAGGATGCGTACCCCTTACCAAGGATAGAGGAGTCATTGGCTGCTTTAAGATCTGCTAACTTCTTCTCTACCTTGGATCTCACTAGCGGGTACTGGCAGGTTCCTGTAGCAGAGGCGGACCGGGAGAAGACCGCATTCACCACCCCGATGGGACTTAGTGAGTTCACCTGCATGCCGTTCGGTCTCTGCAACGCCCCAGGAACCTTCCAACGATTAATGGAGTGCTGTCTGGGCCACAGAAACTTCGAGACGGTCCTGTTGTACCTGGACGATGTCATCGTATACTCCAAAACTTATGAGGACCACCTGAAACACCTGGCGGAGGTGTTCGAAGCTCTGGCGAGTTACGGCCTAAAGGTGAAACCCTCCAAGTGTCACCTCCTGAAACCAAAGGTGCAGTACCTGGGACACGTGGTGAGCGCTGACGGAGTGGCTCCCGACCCCGATAAGATCACCGCAATTAAGGGATGGCCAAGCCCCTCCAGCGTAAAAGAAGTGCGGCAGTTCCTCGGGTTGGTAGGCTACTACCGAAGGTTTATTCCCGGTTTCACCAAAAAGGCAGCGCCTATGCAGGACCTCCTGATAGGCCAGTCCCGGAAGGCCAAGAACCAGAAGCCGCCCTTCAAATGGGAAGAGCTAGAAGAAGAGTCCTTCCGCCAGCTGAAGATGGCCCTCACGGGGGATGAAATCTTGGCGTACCCGGATTATAGCCAGCCCTTCATCCTCTACACCGACGCCAGTAACATCGGGCTAGGAGCCGTACTGTCCCAGATCCAGCAGGGGAAAGAACGAGTAATCGCCTACGCCAGCCGAAAACTGCGACCCACCGAAAGGAACCCCGAGAATTATAGCTCATTTAAGCTAGAGTTCCTGGCCGTGGTATGGGCAGTCACTGAGCGCTTTAAGCATTACCTTGCTTCTTCCCGGTTCACCGTGTACACGGATAACAACCCGTTGACACACCTGGACACGGCAAGACTCGGTGCCCTGGAGCAGAGGTGGATGGCCCGTCTGTCCAACTACGAGTTCATAATCAAATACCGGGCAGGGCGCTCCAATACTAACGCAGACGCCCTGTCCAGGATGCCCAACCTGCCGGACGAAGGAGAAGATCCGGAGGGACTGGAAGAAATTGAACTCCCTGCGTTCCACCGTCATGGGACTATCCAGTATTCCCACCGGGTAAGGAGTAAGCAGGCTGCTACGTTGAACCCCTTACCTCACTACAACTGGGCGGAAACGCAAGACAGCGACCCTGCCGTCCGACTGGTGAAGGAGATGCTGACTCGGCCGGAGGCTCGCCTTGAACCAGACGCTCCGGAGGAAGCCAAACAACTATGGGCAGAGAAGAGTCGACTGTTCCTTTACAAAGGGAAGTTGTGCCGCAGAATGGTTAACTCCCGGACGCATGAATTACTCTGGCAAGTAGTGGTGCCACGAAGAGACGCAGCCATGGTGATGGAGGCATACCACGACGGAGCTGGACACTTCGGGTGGAAGAAGCTGGAGTTCCTGCTGCGCGAGCGATTCCACTGGGTAGGCATGAGGGGAACCATTGAGAAGTGGTGCAGAGACTGTGGCCCGTGCAACCTGAGAAGGAAGGACCGCGCCAGCCAGAAGACTCCCCTGCAGTCCATCGTCACCCGGCAACCGTTGGAACTGGTAGCCTTGGATCATGTAAAACTGACCCCAAGCAGAAGTGGCTACGTCTACGCGTTAACCATCGTGGATCATTACTCCCGGTTTCTGGTTGTCGTCCCCGTCAAGGACTTAACGGCTCAAACAGCAGCTAGAGCCTTCCAGCAGCACTTTTGCCGTCCACACGGGTACCCGGACCAAGTGCTGACGGACCAGGGACCTGCCTTTGAAGCGGAGGTCTTCCAGGAATTCTGCAATCTGTATGGCTGCCGGAAGATAAGGACGACACCCTACCATCCGCAGACTAATGGACTTTGTGAAAAAATGAACCAGGTGGTAATGGATCTTCTAAAAACGTTGCCCCTGGAAGAACGCAGTCTGTGGCCTGAAAAGTTGCCCAATCTGGTGGACCTATACAACCACATCCCGGTAGGTTCCACTAACTGTACCCCGGCTTACCTAATGAGGGCAAGACCTGGTAAGTTACCTGTTGACCTGGAAATGGGAGTCCTGACACCCGAGGACACTTCACCAGAAACAGACTGGGACACAGAGAGGCAGCAGCAGTACCGGAGAGTACAGGAGAGCGTGGAGCGAAGTCTCTGTCAGGCTAGGGAAAGACAAGAGAAAACTTACAACCAGTATGCTCCCGCTGTTCCCCTGGTACCCGGAGAGCAGGTCTTGAAGAGGAAGAGACGGCTCCACAAGTTGGACGACCAGTGGGAGAAGGACCCGTACACCGTACTGCCCTCAAGCCACGAAAACCCGAAGGTCTGTACCATCAGTAAAGACGGAGGGGAAACCACAGCCATTGTATCCCGGGACCACCTGAAGAAGTGTCCCGAACAACTGAGGAACCCTGAAGAGGAACAAGAAGACCATCGACCCGTAGAGGAAAGGGAAGATATGGTTAGTACCGTGCTCGGGGACTTCCCTCGGTCTTGGACTCAAGTCAATGGTGCAGTTGTGGTACCCGTACTCACCTTCCTCCAACCATCATCCCAAGAACCTACGGAGCAACCGGTAGAGCTGGAAGAACAGCCGGTCCAGGAGGCAGAAGACTCTACACAAGCAGACCCGGAAAATCAACCCTCTGCTTATAGTGAGCCTGCCATACCCCTAGTGAGCCAGAGGGCCCATAGACAGCTGCCCAGTTTACCCTTGACAGCTCCTACACCCTGTAGTTCAGGGCCAGACAGTCAGCTCCGTAGGTCCACTAGGGCCACTAGAGGCCAGCTACCCGCACGTTGGAGGATCTAAATGTTTAAGCTATCTTATAATGTTTACTTGTTTATAGTTGCTTGTGTATAATTTTGTGTTTCTAGTTCTTTTTAGGAGTCCTTGGTGGATTTACCGGGAATCCTTGTACATAGTTGGAGCGTAACCCAGGATGGACTAAAGACTGTTAAGGACTCGGGGCAGGACAGGCCCCTACCTGGTTACGTCTCCCTGTTTTGGTGAAATGGACACCTTGCTTTTCAAAACTGCACCCGGTTGCGGACACGCCGTAACCATCTTATGTGTTTTTCTTATTGTATTGTTATTGTTATACCTTGTTATGTTTTTCTAAAAAAATATGTTTAGTCCCGGAGTACTAAATTTCACTAGGGGGGAATGTGACACCCCAGGGGTCTGGTTGCCACAGTGATAGAGATATTACGTCTGAGAGCAGGTGGGAGGTCCTTTGGTCAGGGATCCTGTGCATGCCACACCTCCTGCCCAGTCTTGGGAGGGGAAGGACTTCCCCTATATAAACCTGGGGCTGAGGCAGAGTTAGTGAGAAAGAAGACAGAACAAGAGTAGAGAAGAGAAGCAGCATAGCAAGAAACATCAGGAGCTCTGTGGGGAGCAGTGTTACAAGGAGTCAGGGGCTGGCAGCTGAAGAGCTCGCCCTGACTGAGAAGATTTCTAACCGGACCCGGAGTCCGAGGCTGTGGGGACTAACTCCTACCCAGCAGCAGAAACCGTCCGGCAGAGGATTTCAGGTCCTCTGGCCCAGAAGCCCGAAGGCACGGTCACACGCGTGGGACCAGCACCGCCATCGTGGAGCGGAAGCATTAGAAGGCCCCGAGTCACCGGCCATACGGGTGAGCACCACACGGTACACTCAGGGACGTGGGCTACTTATTCCCGCCTCTAGCAAGGTAGCCAGAAGAGTACAGTTAGTTGGGAAGGCCTACAACTCCGCCTGGCCAGGGGAAATCCCATCTGCTCAAGGACTGACCAGGCCCCTATCACTAGCAAGTACTCCGGGAGGGTCTATCTTTGTCACCAGTAAAGACCCTGAACTACACCGCACCGTCTCTGAGTGGTTCCTGCTACCCCCATCATCCACGTCGGTTGCCCTGAGGCCATACCCCTCCCGTTGGGGGTTATACCATCCACGCTGCACCATCCTTCCACCGGCCTCAGCGGTCTGCCCTTCAGCGGCAGCTCCATAGCTGCATTCAACGGGTGGCGTAGTCACCAACCATCTACTGCTAGTACATCGCCGCTCAGTTTGACTCCCTGGGCACGGACCGGGTCACCGCCACGAGACTACAACCCTCAACAGATCCGGCTCCGGGTAAGCTCCAGCGTGCGCATCGCAGCGCGACACAGGCCCAGGGGCGCGTCACCAGCGCCCGCTCCCCCCGCTTGCTCAGGGCCCCCGCAGCAGGCACAATACTTACCTCTCCCCGTGCCTCCGCAGCAGGTCCTGCCTCTTCCGCGGCCGCTGCACAGTGACGTCTCAGTTAGAGGTGCAGTGATGACTTTATACCGCGCTCTCTCCTGAGTCGTCACAGCGCAGAGCGGGAAGGCGCGGGTGAGGAGTCCGGAGCAGGGGCAGCAAGTGAGGAGTGAGGTGAGTATTTGATTATTTTTTTTATTGCATGGAGGCATGTGGCTTTATAAGGGAGGGTAGGTGACATCCTGCATGGGGCATTATAAGCGATGGGGGGTGTGACTTCCTGCATGTGGCATTATATGGGGGGAAGTGACATCCTGCATGGGGCATTATAAGGGAGGGGGGTGTGACATCCTGCATGGGGCATTATAAGGGAGGGGGGTGACATCCGGCATGGGGCATTATAAGGGAGGGGATGAGTGACATCCTGCATGGGGCATTATTAGGGAGGGAGGGTGTGTGACATCCTGCATGGGGCATTATAAGGGAGGGGGGTGTGATATCCTGCATGGAGAATTATAAGGGAGGGGTGTGTGTGACATCCTGCATGGGGCATTATATGGGGGGAACAGCCTGCATGGGGCATTATGTGGGGGGAACAGCCTGCATGAGGCATTATGTGGGGGGAGCAGCCTGCATGGAGCATTATGTGGGAGCACAGCCTGCATGGAGCGTTATATGGGGGCCAGTATCCTGTATGGAGCGATTCGCCGGTTTCTGAGCTATTGTAGAATTTATAATAGATATCACTCATGTAATGTAAGAAGTGAAATCTTTGTCCTTGTACTATATATATATATTTTTTTTTTCTGCGGTATCTGTGCATCATAAATCGCGGTATGTGTTAAAGGGGCCCACTGAAACTCTTTTGTCCAGGGCCCACAAAAACCTGGAGCCGGCCCTGCAATAAAGGCACCCCTAATTAATACTTGGTTGCACAAACTTTGGCATTGCTGACAGCCTCCAAACATTTCTTGCTGCTAACTATAAGCTTCTTGCACTTCTCAGCTGGAATTTTCTCACACTCTTCCTTTGCAGTTTGTTCAAGCTTTTGAATATTTGCAGGGTTCTTTTTCCCAATGGCAGATTTCAGCTCACCCCAAAGATTTTTAATAGGATTGAGGTCAGTACTCATTGCTGGCTTTTTTAAAACAGTCCATTTTTTCTTTTTCAACCATTCTGGTGTACTTTTGGATGTGTGCTTTGGATCATTGTCTTGCTGGACCCATGATCTTCGACTCAAACTAAGTTTTCTTACACTGGATAGGACATTTCGCTCTAAAATCTCTTGATAATTCTCTGATTTCATGATTTTTGTAATACTGTCAAGGCCTCCAGTATCAGACGCAGCAAAGCAACCCCATACCATTATGGATCCTCCAACATACTTAACTGTTGGTAAGGTGTTCTTTTCCTTATAAGCATCATTGCACCTTCTGTAAACAAACAGTTGCTTTGCATTGCTATAAAGCTCTATTTTTTTTTTGTCTGTCCACAGAACATTTTCCCAGAATGATTGTTGTTTGTCAAGGTACTCTTTGTCAGATATCAGTCATTCCTTTTTATGTCTTTTCTTCAGCAATGGTTTCTTCCTTTGCATTCACCAATAAAGTTCTGCTTGGTTTAGTATGCGGCATATGGTACTTGTTGAAACCATGAAACACCAGACTGTTCCAGGTTGGCCTTCAGGTCTTTGGATGTTTAACGTGGTGTTTCCACCATTCGCACCAACCTTCAAAGACATCTCTTGTCTATTTTCCTCTTTACCCCAAGTCCAGGGAGGTTCTTGATGGTTCCATGCTTGGAAAACTGCTTAATAACATTGCACACTGTTGAAACCAAGGATACCAAGATCTTTGAGGATGGCCTTATACCCTTTGGAAGTCTTGTGCTTGCTAATAGCAGTTCTGATGTCCTCAGACATCTCCTTTCTCTTCACCATGTTGACAAAGGAACAGGACCTACCATGTGGCTTTTTAAAACACTGAAGTCATCATTCATTGGCTAATTCATGTCATATTGGTACCGACAATTAATCACAGGTTAATTTTGTTATTTACCACAGGTGAGTCAAAATGTGTTTCCATACAAAATTAATGTAAAGTGTGCCAATACCATTGACACAGCAAGCTTCAAGCTTTTCTATTTTTCCCACCCAATGTTTTTTGTTTTAAATTGTTTATCATTTTATCTTTTGCATTTAACGCGAGTGGTCTATATAAAAAAAACTGTTTCAGTTGATTAATTTTTTTTGCAGGAGATATTCCACATTATGTACTTATACTTCATAGGTGTCAATAATGATGAGCAGGACTGTAAGAGTCCTGGGAACTGTACCCTCTAAATCAGTCAACTAAAACACGAGCAAAAAAATATTGCTTCATAATTCTTAACTGTTGCAAAATACATTGCTAAAAAGGTTAATGAGTTTATGGTAATCTCATTGGTATCTATGGCAAAGAAGGGTCCACATCTGCTTCAATGGTCATTTAAATCAGGCAAGATGGTTATTATCATCACACCTAGTGGTATAGATTGAATAATTGGTCCAAAATTAAAAAATGAAACACACTTACCTATGGATCCCTCACTATTCCCATCCTGGTGGAGCCTACATGTCCTAGTGGTCTTCCTTCTCCCTCTTCCGAAGCAGGGAAGAAGACTTCTAGCCACATTGTTAGATGGTGAACTTAGCAATAATTGCCCCCTAGTGGCCTATTTAAAATATCTAGTGTTATTTCACCTTGCCTGGGGATTTTAGAAAACTGGTAGCCTGTTACTGGTTTAATCTTTTTTGTATTTGACACTTCATTGTTCCTAACAATTTCATTGATTAACCCTTGGGTGCACTTGCAGATTGGCCCTTGCACTCTTTAAACTCTGTACCTTTTTGGGATCTGGCTTTTACTGCAGTGGCATAATTCAAAGGCTATTGCAGTGAAGACCAGATACCTATATAGGAATTAAAGGGTATAAACCATGGTGCTCCAGAAATCTGCCAAATAAAATGACTTGCAAAAGCTACTTCTGTGGAGGTCTATTTTTGACAAAGTTGACAAATTTCTTACACTCAATAATAGCTAAAAATAACTTTTACCACATTTTTAGAAATGAAGATCTTTTTGTATAGACAATAAAAATAAAAAAAACATTTTTAAACCTTTCACCTCCCATCCTGTTTTCACTTTCATTACCAGGCCAAATTTGTCAATTCTGACTAGTGTCAATTTATGTGGTAATAACTCTGGAACTTTTCAACATATCCAGTGATTCTGAGTGATACATATCCAGTGATACTTCATATTAGGGCAAATTTAGGTTGATATGATTTGCGTTTATTTAGGAAAATATGGAAATTTGACAAAAAATGTAAAAATGTAGCAATTTTCAAACTTTGAATTTTTATGCCCTTAAACCAGATAGCTATAGCACACAAAATAGATAATAAATAACATTTACCACATCTACCTGATTTCAGCATTATTTTTTAAACACTTTTTTTTATTAGGAAGCTAGGGTTAAAAATTGATCAGCAATTTCTCATTTTTCTAGCAAAATTTACAAAACCAATTTATTTAATGACCACATCCCTTTTGAAGTGACTTTTAAAGTCCTATGTGAAAGAAAATACCCAAAAGTGACACGATTTTAAAAATTACATCCTTCAACGTGCTCAAAATCCCATTCAAGATGTCTATTAAAATTTAGGCGCTTCACCAGAATTAAAGTAATGTGGAAGGAAAAAATAAAAAATTTACCTTTTCCCACAAAAATATTGATCTAGCCATAAATTTAGCATTTTAAAAAGTTTGACAGAAGAAAATGAACCATAAAATTTGCGCAGTTTCTTCTCAGTATGCTGATACCACATATGTGGTGCAAAACTACTGTTTGAGTACAAGGTAGGGTTGGGGAGGAAAGGAGCAACTTTCAAATTTTGGAGCGCAAAATTGGCTAGAATAGATAACGGATGCTATGTCGCGTTTGCAGAGCCCCAGATGTGGAAACCCCCTACAAGTGAGCTCATTTTGGGAGCTACACCCCTCAAGCAACTTATCTAGAGGTGTGATTAGCACCATGAACTTGCAGGTGCTTCACAAAATTTTAGAACATTGAGCCGTGAAAATACAAATTCTTATTATTTCCACAAAATGTTTCTTTATCCCAAAATTATTAATTTTCACAAGAGTAACAAGAGAATATTGACCATACAATTTGTTGAGCAATGTCTCCTGAGTACATCAATACCCCTTATGTGGTGGAGAACAACTGTTTGGGCAGACGGCAGGGCTTGGAAGAGAAGGAACTCCATTTGACTTTTGGCACGCAAAATTGGCTGGATTAGATAACTGTCACCGTATCACATTTGCAGAGCCCCTGATGTGCCTAAACAGTAGAAATTCCCCACAAGTGACCACATTTTGGAAACTACACCCCTCAAGGAACGTATCTAAAGGTGTGGTGAGCACCATAAACCAACAGGTGCTTTATAGAATTTTATAACATTGAGCCGTGAAAATGAAAAAATAAGTTTTTCCCACAAAAATGTTGCTTTAGGGAGTAACAGGAAAAAATGTACCCCAAAATATTTTGTGCGATTTCTTCTGAGTACACAGCAACCTTATATGTGGTGGAAAACTACTGTTTGGGCACACGGCAGGATTCAAAAGGGAAGAAGCGCCAATTGAATTCTGGAGCCCAATTTTTGCTGTAATAGATTGCAGATGTCATGTCACATTTGAAGAGCCCCTGACATGCCAAAATAGCAGAAACCTTCACAAGTGACCCCATTTTGGAAACTACAGCTCTTGAGCAATTCTTCTCATAGTGTAGTGCAAACCTCATGCGATTCACAAAATTGTATAATATTGAACTGAGTCAATGGAAAATTAACATTTTTTCTACTAAAATGTTGCTTTGGTCCTAAGGTTTTAATTATCAAAAGGGATATGGAGACAAAATTGACCATACAATTTAAGTAATTTCTGACTACGCCAATACCCCATATGTGGTTGAAAACTATTTTTGAGGCAAAGTGGAAAGCTCAGAATGGAAGGAGCGCCATATTGGAGTTCAGAATTTGCTACAATTTTTTTGAGGGTGCCATGTCACATTGACAGAGACCCTGAGGTACCAGAAAAATAGAATCCCCTATAAATGATCCCATATTACAAACTACACCGCTAAATTAATTAATTAAAAGGTGCAGTGACCATATTGACATTACGCTTGTGTCACAGAATTTTATACCATAGGGTAATGAAGAAGGAAATGATAACATTTTTACCACAAAAAATTGTTTTAGCGCCAGATTTTACATTTTCACTTGAGGAAATAAGTAAAACTTAAATCAAAATTTGTTACACAATTTCTGCTGAAATGGCAATACCCATTTGTGAATTAACAGTATAAAGCATATAATGGAGACTATTAAAAAAACCCACCCATTAAAAATTATATACTTTCTTAATATCTTATTTGAAAGGAACTGCCTCGCATGTTCCCCGTCATACACAAAAACTTTTAAAGTAGTGGAACTACTAATTAAACAAATATGTAAATATCCTATGCCATATATCAAATTAGATTTTAGGTAGGTGGGCAGGGGAGGGAACCTTAATGTTATCCCTAGTAATTTTCCCTCGTTAATTAACCTTTCTAGCCGCAGAGTTTGGCACCCTAAATCAAGCACATAAGTTATAGCGTCCCCGCTCACCTTCGTATTGTCCTGATAATCCCTGGGTGATCCTAGGCACTACAACCCCTCACAGGAGGAAAAACTATCAGACCAAATGTAATTTTAGCAAATAATATCACAATTTGCTCAGATATTCGTAAATAAAGTGACAAAGCATAGAACCTCAATATGGTTTATACTGCACTACATCATGGGCTTCCCAAACATTTGCAAAGGTATAGGTTAAATATTCACAAAGCGCTAAAAGTGTCAATGCCTCTAATAAGGTGCCAATAGTGCATTAGTGTTGTCCCAGACAAAATACCTCAACTTTACAATAAAGATGTGGATATCAAGTCCAATTAAATGTAGTAGGTCCCCGCTTGTTCAAAAATATACAGTACAGACCAAAAGTTTGGACACACCTTCTCATTTAAAGATTTTTCTGTATGTTCATGACTTTGAAAATTGTACATTCACACTGAAGGCATCAAAACTATGAATTAACACATGTGGAATTATATACTTAAAAAAGTGTGAAACAACTGAAAATATGTCTTATATTCTAGGTTCTTCAAAGTAGCCACCTTTTGCTTTGATGACTGCTTTGCACACTCTTGGCATTCTCTTGATGAGCTTCAAGAGGTAGTCACTGGAAATGGTCTTCCAACAATCTTGAAGGAGTTCCCAGAGATGCTTAGCACTTGTTGGCCCATGCTTCTCGGTGTGAACCAGGCATATAGAGTCCATCCATTCACCTTTTCTGCTTCGCACAAAGACACGGTGGCTGGAACCAAAGATCTCAAATTTGGACTCATCAGACCAAAGTACAGATTTCCACTGGTCTAATGTCCATTCCATTTGTTTTTTAGCCCAAAAAAGTCTCTTTTGCTTGTTGCCTGTCCTTAGCAGTGGTTTCCTAGCAGCTATTTTACCATGAAGGCCTGCTGCACAAAGTCTCCTCTTAACAGTTGTTGAAGAGATGATTCTGCTGCTAGAACTCTGTGTGGCATTGACCTGGTCTCTAATCTGAGCTGCTGTTAACCTGCGATTTCTGAGGCTGGTGACTCGGATAAACTTAGCCTCAGAAGCAGAGGTGACTCTTGGTCTTCCTTTCCTGGGGCGGTCCTCATGTGAGCCAGATTCTTTGTAGCACTTGATGGTTTTTGCAACTGCACTTGGGGACACTTTCAAAGTTTTCCCGATTTTTCGGACTGACTGACCTTCATTTCTTAAAGTAATGATGGCCATTCGTTTTTCTTTACTTAGCTGCTTTTTTCTTGCCATAATACAAGAAGTCTACAGTCTAGTCAGTCAGACTATCAGCTGTGTATCCACCAGACTTCTGCACAACACAACTGATGGTCCCAACCCCATTTATAAGGCAATAAATCCCACTTATTAAACCTGAGAGGGCACACCTGTGAAGTGAAAACCATTTCCGGTGACTACCTCTTGAAGCTCATCAAGAGAATGCCAAGTGTGTGCAAAGCAGTCATCAAAGCAAAAGGTGGCTACTTTGAAGAACCTAGAATATAAGACATAATTTCAGTTGTTTCACACTTTTTGCTAAGCATATAACTCCACATGTGTTAATTCATAGTTTTGATGCCTTCAGTGTGAATGTCCAATTTTCATAGCCATGAAAATACAGAAAAATCTTTAAATGAGAAGGTGTGTCCAAACTTTTGGTCTATACTGTATAAACCCCACATAGCTACAGTACAGACCAAAAGTTTGGACACACCTTCTCATTTAAAGATTTTTCTGTATTTTCATGACTATGAAAATTGTTCATTCACACTGAAGGCATCAAAACTATGAATTAACACATGTGGAAATTATATACTTAACAAAAAAGTGTGAAACAACTGAAAATATGTCTTATATTCTAGGTTCTTCAAAGTAGCCACCTTTTGCTTTGATGGCTGCTTTGCAAACTCTGGGCATTCTCTTGATGAGCTTCAAGAGGTAGTCACCGGAAATGGTTTTCACTTCACAGGTGTGCCCTGTCAGGTTTAATAAGTGGGATTTCTTGCCTTATAAATGGGGTTGCGACCATCAGTTGTGTTGTGCAGAAGTCAGGTGGATACACAGCTGATAGTCCTACTCAATAGACTGTTTGAATTTGTATTATGGCAAGAAGAAAGCAAGCTAAGTAAAGAAAAACGAGTGGCCATCATTACTTTAAGAAATGAAGGTCAGTCAGTCCGAAAAATTGGGAAAATTTTGAAAGTGTCCCCCAGTGCAGTTGCAAAAACCATCAAGCGCTACAAAGAAACTGGCTCACATGAGGACCACCCCAGGAAAGGAAGACCAAGAGTCACCTCTGCTTCTGAGGATAAGTTTATCCGAGTCACCAGCCTCAGAAATCGCAGGTTAACAGCAGCTCAGATTAGAGACCAGGTGAATGCCACACAGAGTTCTAGCTGCAGACACATCTCTTCAACAACTGTTAAGAGGAGACTTTGTGCAGCAGGCCTTCATGGTAAAATAGCTGCTAGAAAACCACTGCTAAGGGCAGGCAACAAGCAGAAGAGACTTGTTTGGTCTAAAGGACACAAGGAATGGACATTAGACTAGTGGATATCTGTGCTTTGGTCTGATGAGTCCAAATTTGTGATCCTTGGTTCCAACCACCGTGCCTTTGTGCGACGCAGAAAAGGTGAACGGATGGACTCTACATGCCTGGTTCCCACAGTGAAGCATGGAGGAGGAGGTGTGATAGTGTGGGGGTGCTTTGCTGGTGACATTGTTGGGGATTTATTCAAAATTGAAGGCATACTTGTAATGCACACGCCCGGGCTGAGCGGCGTGTGCGTGTGATTCCACTGGACCGTGCCGGAGAGTGAATGCCTGGAGGGGCGTAAATAGGTATTCACCCGATCCGACCAGGGTCGCACGACGGCATACGACGCCAGTGCACCAAGGAGGAACCGAGCAGAGGGACCAGGTGCTACTCCAGGACAGACCCCGGACACGGCTGTTACCCACACAGGGAAATACAGGAACAGACAGGTTAGGCTGGCACACAGACTGATGGGAATAGGCAGGCACGACTGGTATGCAGGCAGGCGGGTATGCAGGCAGGGGGGTTCAGGCAAGCACGGCTAGAGTGCAGACAGGGAGGCACTAGCAGGTTGGAACACAGGCAGGATAGGACACAGTACACACTGGGACTCAGAAACAGAACCACAGATGTGGCGGACAAACACAGCAGAGTAAGGCCGCCCAGAGTGGTGAGCGAGAGCAGGGCAAGACGAGACCGCCTAGAGTGGTGAGCGAGAGTAGAGCAGGACAAGGCCGCCTGGAGCGGTGAGCGAGAATAGATCATGACGAGGCCGCCTGGAGCGGTGAGCAAGAGTAGAGCAGGACAAGGCTGCCTGGAGCAGTGAGCGAAGGGTCAGAGTTGAGCGAGACTGCCGGAGCAGTGAGCAAAGGAGTCAGAGCAGAGCGAGACTGCCGGAGCAGTGAGCAAAGGGTCAGAGCGGCGCGAGACTGCCGGAGCAGTGAGCAAAAGGTCAGAGCAGAGCAAGACTGCTGGAGCAGTGAGCAAAGGGTCAGAGTGGAGCAAGACTGCCGGAGCAGTGAGCAAAGGGTCAGAGCAGGCCAGAACCGCCGGAGCGGTGAGCAAGGCTGAACAGGCTAGAACCGCCGGAGCGGTGAGCAAGTCAGAGCAGGCTAGAACCGTCGGAGCGGTGAGCAAGGCAGAGCAGGCTAGAACCGCTGGAGCGGTGAGCAAGGCAGAGCAGGGGGGACAGGGCTCTGTACACATGGAACAGGCAGGAAGGGAAAGGCAGAACCAGATACCCACAGGGTACTTACAGTGAAGTAGCGAGTGGACTACTAACTCACAAACGGAAGTACAGTGACAACGAGCAGGAGTTAGGTACGAGTTCAGACTCTGCAGAAAAAGGTAAGGTATGGACATAGAGAAACACAGGAAACAGGCTAGAAGAGTATACAGACAAGAACAGACACAGTAGCAAGATACAGGAGCGGGTCTAGGTATGCAACCCCTAGAAGGCGGGAGGAACAGGCTAGGAGTGTGTTCAGACAGGACAGACAAGATACAGGAGCGGGTCTAGGTATGCGGCCCCTAGAAGGCGGAACGAACAGGCAAGGAGCATGTTCAGACAGGCCTGGAAATACAGCCTCCAAGAAAGGCAGGCAAGCAAACACAGAAGGGGACCTGGCACATTCAGAGTGAAAGAGCACACTGAATGAAACACAATGCTCAGGCAGGGATTCATTGGAGCAGCTGGGTTAAATACCAGGTGACAGACAGCAATAGGCTGAGGACGCTAAGGGGTGTGCCCGCAGCAGGTACAAGAAACAGGAAGTGATAGGGTGCCGCCATTAAGCAGCAGAAACAGAGGCAAGCAGACAGCATGGAGGGAAGCCAGGCTAGCAGACTGGACTGGAGATCAAGTGCGCGCTCTTGCACAGTGGGAGATGGACCACTATGCAGGGACGCCGCCAGGTATGTTACAGTACCCCGCCCTTAGGCCCCCTCTTCTTCAGGCCTGCCAGAATGTTCCGCAGGGAATTCGAGGGCCAATCCTTCACTTCAAGGAGATCACTTGCACTGTCCACCGGAAAAACTGGTCTCCTTTGGGTAGCTAGGATGCTACCTCCTATCCAGCCATCCTCAGCAACAGACTAAACGGGTGGAGTACCAGGAACAGCACACAAGGAAGTCTCTCTCTACTTATTATCAGGTAGCACCCCAGAGGGTTCAGGAGACAAGTGGAAGCCCTCCGCCAGGTTGGAGGGGTGCAGAGACTCGGGGGTAACCTCTGCTTCGGGGTACATCTTGTCAAGCTCACAGGATGAAATGGGCGAGGTATCAGGTACAAGGTGTAGAAAAGTCACTATCTCTTTGTTATCAGGTGGTACCCCGGAGGATTCAGGAAACAAGTGGGGGTCCTCTGCCGGGTCGGAAGAGTGCAAAGACTCGGGGGTAACCTCTGCTTCGGAGTACACTAGGTTGGACTCACTGGAAGAAGCGGGCGAGCTATCAGGTACCGAGTATAGGAGAGTCTCTGTCCATTCGCTATCAGGTAGCACCCCAAAGGGTTCAGGAGACAACTGGAGGTCCTCCGCCTGGTCGGAGGAGTGTAGAGACTCGGGGATAACCTCTGCTTCGGAGTACACTAGGTCGGACTCACTGGAAGAAGTGGGCGAGGTATCAGGTACCGAGTATAGGAGAGTCTCTGTCCATTCGCTATCAGGTAGCACCCCGAAGGGTTCATGAGACAACTGGAGGTCCTCCGCCTGGTCGGAGGGGTGTAGAGACTCAGGGATAACCTCTGCTTTGGAGTACACTAGGTCGGACTCACTGGACGATGCGGGCGAGGTATCAGGTACAGAGTATAGGGAAGACTCTGTCCATTTGCTACCAGGTAGCACCCCGAAGGGTTCTGGAGACAACTGGAGGTCCTCTGCCTAGTCGGAGGGTGTAGAGACTCGGGGTTAACTACCGCTTTGAGGTACCCATTGTCAGGCTCACAGGATGGAGCGGACAAAGTATGGGGTACCGGGTGTAGGGAAGTCTCTCTCCATTTGTCATCAGGTGGTATCCCGGAGGATTCTAGGTGGGCAGAAGTTTCTTCGGGCAGGAGAACAGGTGCGCTACACACGCATATTACCCGTAGGGGCTGCTCCGGGATACAGGGAAATGAAGCTTCAGCAGGGACTTCAAGGTTGGGATCAGGAGGTCTTTGAGGGAACAGACGCAGGCGTGATGGCTTGCCTCTACGCCTAGCACGTCTGGACTGCCTCTTGAGGTTGGGAGAAGTATTCCGAAGAGCGTAGTCATCCTGTGTGGATTCTGGATAGGCAGTAGTCTCTTCGGGCAGGAGGACTAGTGCGCTACCCACACACATTACCCATCGGGGCTGCTCCGGGATATTGGGAAGTGAAGCTTCAGCAGGAGCCTGCGGGTTAGGATCATCGAGACCATTAGAAAGGCCACCAGGAAAGCCATTATGTCCAGGGCGATAGGATCCTGTGCGTCCCATAGGGGGGTGATCCATTTCAAGGCATCACCCGCTAGGTAAGACATCATGAATCCCACCTTAGCCCGATCGGTGGGAAAACAAAGAGGGTAGAACTTGAAGTGTAGCATGCATTGCTCCACAAATGCACGACTCTGTCTTGGATCCCCATAGTACCGTGGCGGATCCACAGGAACGAGTGCAGAAAGATCGATCTGGACGGGTGCGTAATTCGCCTGGAACTCAGCTAAAGAAAAAAAAAAAAATATATATTTTTGTATTTATTTTTAATGCACGTATTCGCTGGAAAACGTCTCAGAGAGCGAAGGCCGTGGGGCTCAACGGGAACCATGGCCTGAGCATGCTGTATTGCACACGCCCGGGCTGAGCGGCATGTGCGTGTGATTCCACTGGACCGTGCCGGAGAGTGAATGCCTGGAGGGGCGTAACTAGGTATTCACCCGATCCGACCAGGGTCGCATGACGGCATACAATGCCAGTGCACCAAGGAGGAACCGAGCAGAGGGACCAGGTGCTACTCCAGGACATACCCGGGACACGGCTGTTGACCCACACAGGGGAATACAGGAACAGACAGGTTAGGCTGGCACACAGACTGGTGGGTATAGGCAGGCACAACGGGTATGCAGGCAGGGGGGTACAGGCAAGCACGGCTAGAGTGCAGACAGGGAGGCACTAGCAGGTAGGAACACAGGCAGGATAGGACCCAGTACACACTGGGACTCAGGAACAGAATCACAGATGTGGCAGACAAACACAGCAGAGTAAGGCCGCCCAGAGTGGTGAGCAAGAGCAGGGCAAAACGAGACCGCCTAGAGCGGTGAGCGAGTGTAGAGCAGGACGAGGCCGCCTGGAGCGGTGAGCAAGAGTAGAGCAGGACAAGGCCACCTGGAGCGGTGAGCAAAGGGTCAGAGCTGAGTGAGACTGCTGGAGCAGTGAGCAAGGAGTCAGAGCAGAGCGAGACTGCCAGAGCAGTGAGCAAAGGGTCAGAGCAGAGCGAGACTGCCGGAGCAGTGAGCAAAGGGTCAGAGCGGAGCAAGACTGCCGGAGTAGTGAGCAAAGGGTCAGAGCGGAGCGAGACTGCCGGAGCAGTGAGCAAAGGGTCAGAGCGGAGCAAGACTGCCGGAGCAGTGAGCAAAGGGTCAGAGCGGAGCAAGACTGCCGGAGCAGTGAGCAAAGGGTCAGAGCAGGCCAGAACCGCCGGAGCGGTGAGCAAGGCAGAGCAGGCTAGAACCGTCGGAGCGGTGAGCAAGGCAGAGCAGGCTAGAACCGCCGGAGCGGTGAGCAAGGCAGAGTAGGGGGGACTGGGCTCTGTACACATGGAACAGGCAGGAAGGGAAAGGCAGAACCAGATACCCACAGGGTACTTACAGTGAAGTAGCGAGTGGACCACTAACTTACAAACGAAAGTACAGTGACAATGAGCAGGAGTTAGGTACAAGTTTAGACTCTGCAGAAAAAGGAAAGGTACGGACATAGAGAAACACAGGAAACAGGCTTTAAGAGTATACAGACAAGAACAGACACAGTAGCAAGATACAGGAGCGGGTCTAGGTATGCAGCCCCTAGAAGGCGGGAGGAACAGGCTAGGAGCGTGTTCAGACAGGACAGACAAGATACAGGAGCGGGTCTAGGTATGCGGCCCCTAGAAGGCGGAACGAACAGGCAAGGAGCGTGTTCAGACAGGCCTGGAAATACAGCCTCCAAGAAAGGCAGGCAAGCAAACACAGAAGGGGACCTGGCACATTCAGAGTGAAAGAGCACACTAAATGAAACACAATGCTCAGGCAGGGATTCATTGGAGCAGCTGGGTTAAATACCAGGTGACAGACAGCAATAGGCTGAGGACGCACAAGGGGTGTGCCCACAGCAGGTACAAGAAACAGGAAGTGATCGGGCGCCGCCCTTAAGCAGCAGAAACACAGGCAAGCAGACAGCATGGAGGGAAGCCAGGCTAGCAGACTGGACTGGAGATCAAGTGCACGCTCTTGCACAGTGGAAGATGGACCACTATGCAAGGACGCCGCCAGGTATGTTACAATACTGAACCAGCATGGCTACCACAGCATCTTGCAGCGGCATGCTATTCCTTCCGGTTTGCGTTTAGTTGGACCATCATTTATTTTTCAACAGGACAATGACCCCAAACACACCTCCAGGCTGTGTAAGGGCTATTTGACCAAGAAGGGGAGTGATGGGGTGCTACACCAGATGACCTGGCCTCCACACTGATCAGACCAGAACCCAATCGAGATGGTTTGGGGTGAGCTGGACCGCAGAGTGAAGGCAAAAGGGCCAACAAGTGCTAAGCATCTCTGGGAACTCCTTCAAGATCGTTGGAAGACCATTTCCGGTGACTACCTCTTGAAGCTCATCAAGAGAATGCCAAGAGTGTGAAAAGCCGTCATCAAAGCAAAAGATGGCTACTTTGAAGAACCTTGAATATAAGACATATTTTCAGTTGTTTCACACTTTTTTGTTAAGTATATAATTCCACATTCATAGTTTTGATGTCTTCAGTGTGAATGTACAATTTTCATAGTCATGAAAATACAGAAAAATCTTTAAATGAGAAGTTGTGTCGAAACTTTTGGTCTGTACTGTATTTCACTGCGTCCTCAGTGCGTGTCCCCATTCCTATTCATGGTTCATTAGGAGGCTTTTAGGAGGTAACCTTTTGGGAGGTATAGGATCACTTGTGGTTTCAAAAAGTCATGATGTCTGTTTGTCAGCATGTCTCTATCCCATATACAGCACCCTTAAATATGCGCTCATAGGTTGTAAGAAATAACATCAGAGTGAAAAAAACATACTGAAGTTGTCCCTATTGTGTGTAGCTATTATAGATATCCATATAGATTTAACATTGAAGTCAGTTTCCCTCTTGGTCTTCAAAAAGATGGTGGAAAGTAGCCAATCAAGGCAAAGCCTTCCCCTCTCTGTGGTGGGTCACACATACTAGGCACTAAACAGGGAGAGGCCCTTGAGCATGAGCATTAGATGCCGCTTGTCTATTTCCAAGTTGGCCGCACCTCGTCAATCACAAAGCCACGGCTGCACATGCGCTATGGGAAAAGCGGGTATCGTGTATATCTCCTGTCCCCCTGCAATCACAGAGCCATCAGGGCACAAGTGCATTGATATATCTGTGCATCGCCACTGTTTTCGACCATCCTCCTATTGGAGCTCCACCTATGCGCCTGTGTGGTGTATATTCTAGCTCCCAGCTGAACTAATTGAAGACAATTGGGCAAGCGTGTTGTGAATAAATCAAAAAAATTCACTTATTACTAAATTGTCCAATGCTTACATGCAGAACTAAAACTAATACTTTTCTATTTACCTGTATATATAATACAGTCAAATACTTATCAGTAATAAAGACCGTCCAATTTCACAAACATTAGCATATTGGGCATTTATATATATATACATATATGCACAGTATAAAAGATTAGTATTATATATGTGTGTATATACATATATACACACACACATACAGTGGTAAAAATAAGTATTTGATGCACTGCTAATTTTGCACGTTTTCCCACCTACAAAAAATGGAGAGGTCTGTAATTTTTATTGTCTGGTGACTGGCTAGGCCACTTCAGGACCTTAAACAGATTCTTACGGAGCCATTTCCTAGTTTCCCTGGCTGTGTATTTTGGGTCATTGTCATGCTGGAAGACCCATCTTCAATGCTCTTACAGGAGGTTGTTGGCCAAAATCTCGCGATACATGACCCCATCCATCCTCCCTTCAATATGGTTCAGTCATCCTGTCCCCTTTGCAGAAAAGCACCCCCAAAGTATGATGTTTCTTCCACCATGCTTCACGGTTGGGACAGTGTTCTTGGGGTTGGGCTCTTCCTTCGTCTTTCTCTACACACGGTTAGTGGAGTTGATACCAAAAAGTTCTATTTTGGTTTCATTTGACCACATGACCTTCTCACATGCCTCCTCTAGATCATTGGCAAACTTCAAACAGGCCATGTGCTGGCGTGAGCAGGGGGACCTTGCGTGCCCTTCAGGATTTTAATTCATGACTGCATAGTGTGTTACTAATGGTAATGTTTGAGACATAGCTCTCTTCAGGTCATTGACCAGGTCCTCCCATGTAGTTTTTGGCTGATTCCTAACCTTTCTCAAAATCATCATTACCACATGAGTCAAGATCTTGCATGGAGCCCAAGACTGAGGAATATTTACAGTCATCTTATGTTTCTTTCATTTTCTAATAATTGTGTCAACAGTTGTTGCCTTCTCACCAAGCTGCTGGCCCTTTTGTCCTGTAGAAAATCTTAGCCTTGTGTAGGTCCAGAATTTTGTCCCTCGTGTCCTTAGACAGCTCTTTGGTCTTGACCATGATGGAGAGGTTAGAGTGTAATTGATTGAGTGTGTGGACAGTTGTCTTTTATACAGGTAACGAGTTCAAACAGGTGCAATTAATACAGGTAATAAGTGTAGACAAGGAGGGCTTCTTAAAGAAAAACTAAAAGAGCCAAAATTCTTGCTGGTTGGTATGTGATCAAATACTTATTTCATTCAATAATATGCAATTTAATTTTTAAAAATCATGCAATAAGATTTTCTGGATTTTTTAAATATATTGTCTTTCTCATAGTTGAAGTGTACCTATGACAAAAATTACAGACCTCTACATTCTTTGTAGGTGAGAAAACATACATACATACAGTGAAGGAAATAATTATTTGATCTCTTGCTGTTTTTGTAAGTTTGCCCACTAACAAAGACATGAACAGTCTATAATTTTAAGGGTAGGTTAATTTTAACATTGAGAGATAGAATATCCCAAAAAATCAAGAAAATCACATTTTATAAGTTAGATAAATTTATTTGCATTTTGCAGTGAGAAATAAGTATCTGACCCCTACAAAGTTCTGGTTCCTAAAGACTTCTCCTCCTAATCAACTCGTTACCTGCATTAAAGACAGCTGTTTTACATAGTCACCTGTATAAAAGACTCCTGTCCACAGACTCAATTAATCAATTGTTCATGTATTTATCAGTGGACAAATTTACAAAAACAGCAAGGGATCAAATAATTATTTCCTTCACTGTACATGCGATATTAGTATTAGTGTTAACATACATATTGTTAGGCACCTGGCGCTTGTTGGATCAGAAATGGGTTCTGAATCATCAGTGGATTCTGTGGTCTCCCATTCTGGTTCAGCCAGGGCTGATGCTGCACAGCATCACCATCAGTCCCAATGCCTAGCCAATGCACGAGAGGTACAAGTGGTGTCATGTGTATTTGTGCCTATCAACTTGAAGCACAGGTTGCAGAGAGAGACTAGGTCACCGCAGCCTAAGTCTAAAATGCTTCGCACTGAGCATGCCCGTGACATGGCGCACCGTGATTGGTGATTCAGGAACCAGCTGACCCGGTGACCTGGCACCGCCTGATGGGTCACAGGCGACGTCACCAATGGTGCGACAGTGGGGCAGGGCTTAGTTTTTAAAAGGCCCGCCCACAAACATGGTGGCACGCTCAGATCATTTGAGCTAGTCGTTTGGTTGTGCACGCATCTCTCCTGAGCTCCTCTAAGAGCCATATTGAGCGGGTCGGCTCAGTCCGGTAGCACGCCGGCTGAGTGCACGAGTACCTGGCGGAAATCACTCCCGCACACTAGGGTCGTCTCCTATAGCGTAGCGCCTGTACCGTAGACAGGGCTACTGCTCCTAGTCCGGTCACATGTCTCCCTGCGGTTCTTGGAGATAGTGTGAACCGCTATAGCGCCAATCCCCATAGCGTAGCGCCTGTATCTAAGACAGGGCTACTGCTGTTCCCACGGTCGCACGTCTCCCTGTGGTTCTTGGAGATTGTGCGAACCGTCTTACCCTTCCGTGTGCTTTAACCCCTTAATAACATCTGACGTACTAATACGCGTCTGTGCCCTGGGACTTAAGAGCCAGACCCGTATTAGTACGTCATGGCGATCGCGCGCGCACACAGGCTGTGCGGGCGCGATCGCCGCCGGGTGTCAGCTGATTGTCACAGCTGACACCCGGTACTATGTGCAGGGAGCGGTCCTGCACCGCTCCCAGCACATTAACCCCCGCGATGCTGCGATCGAAGTCGATCGCGGCATTGCGGGGGCAAAGGGAGGTGATCGGCGATACTCACCTCCTCTTCCGGCTTCCAGCGCAGTCTGCAAAGGCTTCCCGGGTGTTGCCATGACGACCCGATGTCGTCATGACAACATCCGGGTCACCAGAGAGCAGGAAGATTGCTTGGGCATGCGCAGTGCATCTCCAAGCAATCTTCACACTGTGCACTTCTGACAGCCTTCATGGCATAGGGATGGTGCTTCATTCCTGTGCCATGCAGGCGATCAGAAAAAAAAAAGTGAAAGTCCCAGAGTGGGACAAAGTAATAAAGTGTATAAACTGTGTGAAAGTGGAAAAAAAAAAAAAATGTGCAAAAATATTATAAAAAAAATAATACACCAAAAATAAAAATATAATGTACCCATCAATAAATATTATTATAAAAAAAACAAAAAAAAAAAACAATAAAAGTACACATATTTGGTATCGCCGCGTCCGGAACAACCTGACCTATAAAACTCTCCCACTAGTTAACCCCTTCAGTGAACACGGTAAAAAAAAAAAAAAAAAAACGAAGCAAAAAACAATGCTTTATCACCATACCGCCAAACATAAAGTGGAATAACACGCGATCAAAAAGACGCTTATAAATAAAAATGATACCACTGAAAACGTCATCTCGTCCCGCAAAAAACAAGCTGCCATACAGCTCCATCAGCCGAAAAATAAAAAAGTTATAGCTCTCAGAATAAAGCTATGCTAAAAAATATTTTTTTCTATAAAATAGCTTTTATTGTGTATAAGCGCCAAAACATAGAAAAATGATACAAATGTGGTACCGCTGTAAACGTACTGACCCGAAGAATAAAGCTACCTCATCAATTTTACCACACGCGGAACAGAATAAAAAAAAAAAAAAAAACAATTCCTGAATTGTTGGTTTTTGTTTATTCTGCCTCCCAAAAATCGGAATAGAAAGCGATCAAAAAATGTCACGTGCCTGAAAATGGCACCAATAACAACGTCAAGTCATCCCGCAAAAAACGAGCCGTCACATGACTGTCTGCCAAAATCTGGAAAAATTATAGCTCTCAAAATATGGCGATGCAAAAACTAGATTTTACAAAAAATGCGTCTTTCAGTGTGTGACAGCTGTCAGTCATAAAAACCCCATATGATTCTGGCATTGCTGTAATCACACCGACCCGAAGAATAAAGTCGTCTAATCACTTATACCGCACAAGGAACGGCGTCAAAAATAAACTCTTGGGTTAGGATTGGGCTAGGGTTAGGGCTGGGTTTGGGGCTAGGGTTGTGCTGGGGCTAGGGTTGTGCTGGGGCTAGGGTTGTGCTGGGGCTAGGGTTGTGCTAGGGCTAGGGTTGTGCTAGGGCTAGGGTTGTGCTAGGGCTAGGGTTGTGCTAGGGTTAGGGCTGGGGTTGGGATTTTTTTCAAAAGTAAGAAAAAAAGATGACGATATGACGACTAGTGTTGAGAGCAAGTGCTCGCTACTTGAGTTTGCATCGGGTGCTCTGGTATGCATTGAGTATCGTAGGTATTTGAGTGACATGCTCGAGTCTCTGCCCCATATGCTTCGCGGCCAAAAAACTTTACGGGGATTGCCTGCCATGCACGAGCGATCCCCGCATGTTTTTTTTTGGGTGTCTAATAACCGTGAAATATGCGGAGCAGGGACTCGAGCATGTCACTCGAGCACACGCTGTACATGGTGCATACCTGAGTACCCGATGCAAACTCAAGTAGCGAGCACTTGCGCTCAAGAATAATGACAACTTATTCAATATGATGACCTAATGTAAACAAATTCTGTGCCGTACCTCTGGGTTCAAAATGTTCACTATATACCTTAATAAAATCCTTGAGGGGTATAGTTTCCAAAATGGGGACACTTGTGGGGGAGCTCCACTGTTTAGGCACATCACGGGCTCTCCAAACGCGACATGGTGTCCGCTAACAAATTGAATGGAAAATCGGCTCAAATTGTTAGCGGACGCCATGTTGCGTTTGGAGAGACCCTGTGTGCCCAAACATTGGAGCTCCCCCACAAGTGACCCCATTTTGGAAACTAGACCCCCCAAGGCACCTATCTAGATGCATAGTGAGCACTTGGAACCCCCAGGTGCTTCACAAATTGATTCGTAAAAATGAAAAAGTGAAAAAAAAAAAACACTTTTTCATTTTTATGAATCAATTTGTGAAGCACCTGGGGTTCCAAGTGCTCACTATGAATCTAGATAGGTGCCTTTGGGGGTCTAGTTTCCAAAATGGGGTCACTTGTGGGGGAGCTCCAATGTTTGGGCACGCAGGGACTCTCCAAATGCAACATGACATCCGCTAACAAATTGTCGGCTCAATTTGTTAGCGGATATCATGTTGCATTTGGAGAGTCCCTGTGTGCCCAAACATTGGAGCTCCCCCACAAGTGACCCCATTTTGGAAACTAGACCCCCCAAGGCACCTATCTAGATGCATATTGAGCACTTGGAACCCCAGGTGTTTCACAAATTGATTCATAAAAATGAAAAAGTGTTTTTTTTTTCACTTTTTCATTTTTACGAATCAATTTGTGAAGCACCTGGGGGTTCCAAGTGCTCACTATGCATCTAGAAAGGTGCCTTGGGGGGTCTAGTTTCCAAAATGGGGTCACTTGTGGGGGAGCTCCAAAGTTTGGGCACAGAGGGGCTCTCCAAACGCAATGTGGTGTCCGCTAACAATTTGAGCCGATTTTCCATTCAATTTGTTAGCAGATACCATGTTGCATTTAGAGAGTCCCTGTGTGCCCAAACATTGGAGCTCCCCCACAAGTGACCCCATTTTGGAAACTAGACCCCCCAAGGCACCTATCTAGATGTATAGTGAGCACTTGGAACCCCTAGATGCTTCACAAATTGATTCGTAAAAATGAAAAAGTGTTTTTTTTTTCACTTTTTCATTTTTACGAATCAATTTGTGAAGCACCTGGGGGTTACAAGTGCTCACTATGCATCAAGAAAGGTGCCTTGGGGGTTCTAGTTTCCAAAATGGGGTCACTTGTGGGGGAGCTCCAAAGTTTGGGCACAGAGGGGCTCTCCAAACGCAATGTGGTGTCAGCTAACAATTTGAGCCGATTTTCCATTCAATTTGTTAGCGGATACCATGTTGCATTTAGAGAGTCCCTGTGTGCCCAAACATTGGAGCTCCCCCACAAGTGACCCCATTTTGGAAACTAGACCCCCCAAGGCACCTATCTAGATGCATAGTGAGCACTTGGAACCCCTAGCTGCTTCACAAATTGATTCGTAAAAATGAAAAAGTGTTTTTTTTTTCACTTTTTCATTTTTACGAATCAATTTGTGAAGCACCTGGGGGTTCCAAGTGCTCACTATGCATCTATAAAGGTGCCTTGGGGGGTCTAGTTTCCAAAATGGGGTCACTTGTGGGGGAGCTTCAAAGTTTGGGCACACAGGGGCTCTCCAAACACAACATGGCGTCCGCTAATTATTCAAGCAAATTTTACAATCAAAAAGTCAAATGCCACTCCTTCCCTTCCGAGCCCTGCCGTGCGCCCAAACAGTGTTTTTTCCCCAAATATTGGGTATCTGCTTGCCCAGGGGAAATGACACAACAAATTTTGGGGTCCATTTTTTCTTGTTACCCCTGTGAAAATAAAAAAAATTGGGTCTAAAATAACATTTTTGTGAAAAAAGTTAAATGTTCATTTTTTTCTTCCACATTCAAAAAATTCCTGTGAAGCACCTGAAGGGTTAATAAAGTTCTTGAATGTGGTTTTGAGCACCTTGAGGGGTGCAGTTTTTAGAATGGTGTCACTTTTGGGTATTTTCTGTCATAAAGACCTCTCCAAGTGACTTCAAATGTGATGTGGTCCCTAAAAAAATGGTTTTGTAAATTTTGTTGGAAAAATGAGAAATCGCTGGTCAACTTTTAACCCTTATAGCTCCCTAACAAAAAAAAATTTTGGTTCCAAAATTGTGCTGATGTAAAGTAGACATGTGGGAAATGTTATTTATTAACTCTTTTGTGTGACATATCGCTCTTATTTCAGGGCTTAAAAATTCAAATTTTGAAAATTGCAAAATTTTCAAAATTTTCGCCAAATTTCTGTTTTTTTCACAAATAAACGCAAGTGATATCGAAGAAATTTTTCCACAGACATGAAGTACAATATGTCACGAAAAAACACTCTCAGAATCAGGGGGATCCGTTGAAGCGTTCCAGAGTAATTACCTCATAAAGTGACAGTGGTCAGAATTGTAAAAATTGGCCCTGTCATTAACGTGCAAACCACCCGCGGGGCTTAAGGGGTTAACACGAAGGGCTAAGATTTTTGTTAGGTGCGTCGCCGGTCGCTCTCCCTCTGTACAGTCAACGGAGATAGAGCGTACCGCTATACCCTGTCCGGTGTGAAGTTAACACGGAAGGGTTATCTTTAGTTGGTTGTCTTCCCTTTTCACCCGGGAAGAGTTCGGCAGCAGTCCACCAGGCTGCATCGCAGACCCCGGGGTCGGTTGCGTTCCTATTTAATAAAGTGTTTGCAACCATCCCCCTAACACATATACTGTACATATAGAGGGTGTTGGATATATGGCAAAGATACAGGGGAGAAAATTTATAACACAATATATATATGGTACATTTAGATCACAAATAGGTTTATTTAATGTTTTATATATTCAATTATTAACTTCGTGTGTCCACATATTTAGAAATAAGTTCAAATGACATGATTCTGATTAAACCCCTGAGGGATCCATTCACTATAATCAGGCAGCAGAGATGCTCTGGACTCTGTGTGGCCTCTGTTCAGCCTTGTCCTTCTTTTCAGAGGTGCACAAAACTATGTCTGTCTGTTTAATAATTTGGCGATGTCTGTCTATTTAAACATGCATAAAAGCGAGGTCAGAGTCCACATGTCTGCCTCCTGATAGGAAATCTTCCATCTGGGTTCCATCTGAATCAAGTATTTCAGAGATTTACACAGAAACCCCTGGGTAAGCGCTCCGTGTAGAGTGCAGGATAAATGCGCATTACCAAATTTTAAGAGCTATAAAGTGGGGCTTGTTTTTTTGCGAGGCGAGTTAATGTTTTTATTGGTACAGTTGTACCATGTATTGTAACATTTTTTGATTGCTTTCTATTCCAATTTTTGGGAAACAAAATTAACAAAATCGAGCAATTCAGGAATTTGTTTTTTTTTTGTGCCTTTCACGGTGTGGTAAAAGTGATATAACAGCTTTATTCTTTGGGTTAGGAGGACGATTACAGTAATACCACATTTATATCATTTTTTTAATGTGTTGTGTGTTATACACAATAAAAACAGTTTTATAGAAAAAAGAATTGCTTTTGCATCGCTATATTCTGAGAGCTAGAATTGTTTTATTTCTCTGCTGGTGGAGCTTTTTTGGTGACTTGTGTTTTGCGGGACAAGATGTTGTTTTCAGCTATACCATTATTAGTTTCCATTTATTTCTACTTTTTGATTGCGTTTTACTCCTATTTTTGTTTGGAGGTATGATGAAAAAGCACAGTTTTTTGCAAGTTTTTTAACTACTGTGACACGTTACAAACATGTCAATACCAAATATGTGAACTTTTTTGTTTATTTTTTACATAAATATATGTATTGGTATTATTTATCTCTTTATTTTGTGATTTTTCTTTCAGATTTTTACAATTTTTTTTTACTTTCTTTACTTAGCCCTTCTATATGACTTACTTTTATAATTCTGATTGCTGATATAATGCTGGTAAATGTATTGCAAAGCATCAGCATTGCAATGCATTGTACATGTCAATGCTGCACTGACAGAAGCCTCTTAGATTTAACAGGCCTGCCGTAGATGGCTGTTTCGGAGTTTGTCATGCAGGGGAGGAGTCAAAAGAGAGTATAAAGGCAGGACAGCAAGTTATCACAGCTGATTCTTTCTATAAGGAAAAACATTTCCCTGCCTTTTTATAAACTTGTTTTACCTCTGAGAAAGAATCAGTTGCGATCCCCTGCTGTTATGTCTGTATACTCTTTTGCTTTCTCCCCTGCTGGGGTATGATCCGACCATGTCCCTGCATGGTCAGACACAGCCATTACACAGTACATAGGTACATAGCAGGGACACATTTATAAGATTATCTCAGCACAGGAACATTTTTTTTAATACAACCAATTGTGGACCTTAGTTTTATTCTAAGATCGAATTAATTAAAATGTGCTTTGTGGGGGAAATACCATTAAGTCTGTTTTTTTTTAACTGTGTCACAAATTTGTAGACGTAAAACAGACCTTAACAAAAAATAAATTTATTGTCATAATTTAACCCGAGAGATGAAACATAATTGTTGTGATCCACTGTTCACACAGATATCATCATTACACTAATCACATTTTCTCCAATGTGTGTGTTGGGATACTTTTACCACTCAGAAATGTTAAAATATCCAGCTTCTTTTATTTTTTTCATGAGACTATCACAAACATTTTTATTTTGTGTGTTAGCACTGAGTGTTCATTATGTTGAAAATTAATCTGCAGGCTCAAATTAGAAATCTCAGTTCTGGCACCTTTCACTGAAGCAGAGAACTGCTAGGATTGGGAAGGAGGATTAATAATTTTTGTCTGTTACAGGAAAAATAGTATGTGTTGTGAAGGAAAGCAAGAAAGTTGTGAGCTAAGATTATTGCCATTGAATTTTCGCAAAACCAGAACATTTGAAAACAGATATCCTGTGAATTTTTTCACACTTTTAATGTTACACCCACAAACTTAAATGTATTTTATTGGAATTTTATGTGATATACCAACACAAAGTAGCAAGTGTTTGTGAAGTGTAGAGGAAATGATACATGCTTTTCTAACTATTTTAAAAATATCAATCTGAAAATTGTGACATGCATTTAACCTCTCCCCCTCCACCCCTGAGTCAATACTTTGTAGGACCATCTTTTCCTGCAATTACTACAGCAAGTCTTTTGGCGTATGCCTCTACCAGCTGTGCACATCTAGAGGCTGACATTTGTGCCCATTCTTCTTTGCAAACTAGCTCTGACTCAGTGCGATTGGATATAGTGCATTTCTGAACAGCAATTTTCAAGTCTTGCCACAGATTCTCAATGGGATTTAGGCCTGGACTGTGACTGGCTCATTCAAACACATGAATATGCTTTGATCTAAACTGTTCCATTGTAGCTCTGGCAGTATGTTTAGGATCGTTGTCCTGCTGGAAGGTGATCCTATGCCCCAGCCTCAAGTCTTTTGCAGTCTCTAAATACAGTGCAAACCTGGAGAAAAACCTGTTAGCTACATTCATTTTCCCATCAATCCTTGTTTCTGCTGAACAAAAGCATTCCCCTAGCATGGTGTTGCCGCCACCATGTTTGACAGTGGGGATGATATTTTCAGGTTAGTTTCCCATCACATGTAGCATTTTGCATTTAGCCCAAAACCAAAAAGTTTTGCTTTGCTCTTATTTGGCAAGAGTTCCTTCTTCCACATGTTTGCTGTATCTCCTACATGGAGTTTTGCAAACTGCAAATGGAATTTCTTATGGCTTGCATCAAAAATGGCTTTTTTCTTGCCATTCTTCCGTAAAGGCCAGATTTGTGGAGCAAATGACTAATAATTGTCCTGTGGACAGATTCTTCAAACCTGATCTGTGGATCTCTACAGCTCCTCCAGAGTGACCATGAGCCAATTAGCTGCTTCTCTAATTGGTGCTTTCCTTTCTTGTGATGTCAGTTTAGGTGGACGGCCATGTCTTGGTAGATTTGCAATTGTGCCATACTCCTTCTATTTTTGGATGATGAATTGAGCAGTGCTCTGTGACATGGTCAAAACTTGGGCTATGTTTGTGTAACCTAACCCTGCTTTACTAGTCCATACAAATTTATTCCTGACATGTTTGGTGAGTTATTTGGTTTCCATCATGCTGTTTGATGCCTAATGTAATCAAACAAACCTCTGATGCCTTCACAGAACAGCTGTAGTTATATTGAGAATAAATTCTGCATATTTGGACTCAATTTACTAATTATGTGACTTCTGGAGGCAATTGGTTGCTCAGTATATTATTTAGTATCAGACTACAGGGGGCTGAATACAAATGCATGTCACTATTTTCAGATTTATATTTTTATAATATTTAGAAAACCATGAATCATTTCCTTTACACTTCACAAATAATAGCTACTTTGTCTTTGTATATCACATAAAATCCCAGTAAAATATATTTAAGTTTGTGGATGTAACGTGAAAAAAAGGAGAAAACTACATGTGGTATGTATTTTTTCAAGGTACTATAATAGGGTTTCCACAGGGTGCATGGAACCTCTTCTGTATGATTATTTGCATTTTTTTCATTTATAGACTTGTAAGAGTTTTACTGTATTCTGTATACTATACTTCTATTATTAAATAACTAGCATTTTGATTCTAAAATATATATCAATTGTAAGTGTAAATACTGGTTTCAATAGATTATCATTATAAATTTTATAGAGATTTTTTTAAAAAAGGCTTGTGTGCTCTTTGTAAAATTCAGTTGGTGCTGTACGTAGTATTATAAAAACTGCCTCCTACCTTCCCCGAGTGCTGGCAATAGGTAGCTGCAAAAATGGGGAAAAACAAAAAAAATAACAAAACAAAGCACCATAGCCTTAAAATAGCCTTAAAGTATGCAGTATATTAGGAAAATGCTTTATGAGTCTTTTATAATAGAAAACAAGAGTCAAAGAATAATAGTAAGAAAAATATGATTGGGCTTCAAGGTTTGTGAGTCTAATAGTGTTGTGATTTTGTGGTGCTAATGGGTTCAAAGGCATCTGGTGGCCTAAAAATAACTCATATCTTTGCAATGTGCCTGATAACATTAGGTCCTGTGCGTGAAATTATTTACCAGCGAGATGAACAAGAAATAATTGTAATTGTATCCAAAAATGTACACAATATTATACATAAAAATGTATTGAACATTCATTCTGCAACTTTATTGGAAATTAATTCTTGTGCCTTTTCCTTTTCTCTTTAAAGCTTCTCTTTATACCTTTTCTCTTATAGAAGGTCTGCAGATTTTCTCTGTGATATAGCCTGCAGAAGTCCCCATCATGTTCATATTTCATCTACGTTGGTATCATTGTTCCATCACCTTGATATCCTGTTTGAAATCTTTCTTCTTTCTTTTCGCTAACAGCAGCAAGGTTTTGAGGAAACTAATGAAAATGGGAATGTAAAAAATGTAACTTCAAATTCATCAGCTTTGAAACATTTGAAAATGTTCTCCACAATGGACTTCAATTTTTGATCTTTGTTGCTGCCTAGAAATTTCTTCACAACTTCTGTAGAATGTAAGCCTGCAAGGGCAGGGTCCTCTTCCCTCCATACCAGTCTATCATTGTTAGTATGTTTACTTTAAGTGATATCTGTATTTGGTATGTAACCCCTTCTTATGTACAGCACCATGGAATCAATGGTGCTATATAAATAAATAATAATAATAACTTTAAAAGAATCCCAAGCCCTTTTCTCAACAGCTTTCATTTTTTTTCTAACATATCGTCCTTCATGAGTTTCCGAATATCCAGACCCACAAAAATGTCTTCCTTCAGTTTTGCTTCGGACAGTCCCTGAAACTTGGAACATACTGTAGATATTTAAAAGTCTCTCCTTCTTTTGGTACGGTACAGCTTTCACAAACTGCTTTATCAGTCCCAAGCTTAATGTGGAGTGGTGGCAGGAGAACGTCAGTGGGATCAACTAAACTTTCCGCAACTATGTTCTTGAGTCCAAGTTGCCAAGATAGTCTTGCTGGCCAACTTTTTTGGCACCAGTAATGAGTTCTATCCTGGCTGTCCCATTCACACAAAAAGCATGGATACTTTGTGTAACCTCCTTGCTGTTCAATGAGCAAAGAGAGAACTTTCAGTTCACCACATATTGACCATCCTTGATCCTCGTAGTTAAAGGGAATCTGTCACCTCCTGGAACTTATCTGACCACGAATATGGGCATACAGGTGATAGAAATGTAAATCTATACCTACCTGTATGCCTCATATTAGAGGTTTGGTTGCAGTGAAATGTCTTTTTATTTCAAGTTTCTGATGCTTGCAGGCCCCGGGGACTGAAAGAAATCCCCGCCTACTGCGTTAAATGCAATGTTTACCCCCTCCCCTGCATGTCAAAATGCCTGGATTTGGCTGCTGCAACTGCACATCACAGGGCACTGTGACATGCAGGGGAGGGAGAAACACTATAATTCACAAAGGAGGCAGGAATTTCGTCCAGCCCTGGGGCTGGAACACATCAGAAACTTGTATGAATAAAAAGACAATTCACAGCAACAAGACCTCTAGTATGAGGCATACAGGTATGAATAGATTTACATTTCTATCACCTGTATGCCAAAATTAGAGGTCAGGTAAGTGCCAGGGAGTGATATATTCCCTTTAAGTTTCTTGACAATTAAGTCTAAATTCTCATAGCCTTCCATACTTGCTGCCATTGTACAGTACCACAGCTTTCAGACTTTTTTTGGATGAATAAATAGTCTCCATTCACTCACATTGTACGTAATGTTAAATTTTTCCTTCAGACCAGGTACACCACTGCAATACACTAGAGCACCATCTTGAGAAAATTATGGAAGGTATTCCTTTTCTCTGCTTCTATACCAACAAGTATCAAGAGCTATTATGTTATTTTCCATTAGTCTAGAGCCTAAAAATTCTGCAAAATGTTTAGGAAGGTTCAATTGCCTAAATCCTTTAATTCGATAATTCGAGTTATGAAAAAAGCTGTGGCTCGTTCGGATTAGCGTGAAAGTCTTCGTCAGAATCCTGCTCTTCAATTTCTGAATCTGCTGAATCAGGTGAATCTTCATGTTTCTTCGGAGGTGAAGAGACAGGTATTCCTGGACTGTCAGGCACAGGGCGAATCGCTGACAGGAGGTCTGGGTATATTTAGGAAGTACAGCATAACTGACTCACGAGCATGTACAATGCTACTTGTGTGTATTAAACTGAAAGGGGTATTATTATTATTATTATTATTGTTATCATAAGAATGTACTGTAGTGTTAGGTTGCTTGAGTGAATTAGTGCTTTACAGTTTTGGTAGAGGTGCATCAATTGCTGCTACGCAGTTAAAAACACCTGAAGTACGAACCTGTGATTTTTACCATTTTTGCTCAAAATGTAGCTTGCTTAGCTGATTGGTAGATGGGATCACATTATAGATTAAACAAATTTCTATTTGTTGAGTAAGGTGGTCAGTCTGTCTAGTGCAGGGGTGGGGGAACCTCAGTCCCTGGTGCCATTTTCAGCCCTCAATGACCTTTTATCTGACCCCCGGGCAGATTCCTGGGGACCTCAGTGTTTAGCCAGCAGCTCTATTTTGCCAGCCGCTGGCCCATTAATTTCTTCTTGCTCTGTGAGCACACGCATGCAGTGTTCACTACTGAACCCTGAGCCATGTGCAATCAAAGATTACATCCTGACACCTGTGCCGGAGTTAGTGTGCATTTTGTGCGGCCCCCGAAGGATGGTGTAAATATCCAAATAGCCCTTGGCAGAAAAAAAGGATTCCCCACCCCTGGTCTAGTGTAACAGCTGTAGCTGTAGTTGAGTTCCACTTATCAAGCCTAGAGGTCTAGTAAGTGGAATATGAGTTAAACCAAAATATGGGTTGTGTTAAGGATTGGTCAAGTTGAAAAAAGTAATATGTCAAAAAGTCTCTACACATTTTGATACTGTCAATGATAATTGGACATTTTAGACTTTGTAAAAAAAAAAGCCCTTTGACAAGCGGAATGGTAGTATACCAGTACAATATATTTTTTACATTTCCAGATGGATCCTCTTTTGCTTCTATACTGAGGGTGTCCGTGTTAATTCTTCTCCTCTCTGAAGATTCATGATGCTCTCCTTGCTTTCTAATAAGGCTTGGTGTGCTGTGTACTACATCTTTCTCCTTTCTGCTACTACCTTTAACACTGTGCCTCAGACAAAAGAGCATGAACCCCCCCCCCCTTTAGAAGCAGTAACCTCAGTTTTAAAAGCTTGTTGAGATCTGGCTGCATCAATACTAAGGATGTCGTGAAAGAGGCATTTATTTTTTTTTTAAATTAAGGTAAGTTCCTCAACACCAGTGTTTCATATGACAGTATAAATTAAAAGTGTGCATTATGTAAAATACTTTACATTTTTTTAAAAAGCACTCTCATGAAAGTTTTTATCCACTTAATATATTGCAATCATCATATTATGCTCATTTTGCTTTTCTATCCAGTAAATTCTTCTCTTTTCCATTAGGTCTATGACATCACTTGATTAAAAACAGAATAGCTGAATCCTTCTAAGCTCTGTGTAGAAACAAAAAGTCTCATTCTACAGCTACAGAGGTTGCAACTAGTGATGAGTGAATGTGCTCGCCAATGCTCAGTGCTCGCCCAAGCATCACTGTGCTTTACAAGCTCGGTGCTCAACAAGTATTTCCGGGTTTCTCGGGCAGGAACTCGGGTCCCCTCCCTGCATGTTTGACACGCTTTAGAGAGCCAATGAACATGCAGGGATTGCCTGCCATGCACTGTAATGCCGTAGCCATGTTGGTTGTGAGCATTAAAGTGATTGGCTGGCCGCACAGACCTGTGCGCCGCTATGCTCGTCACAGTCTACCCTGGAAACAGGCATAGTTGGGAGAGCTGCTGCTGCGCCAGGGAGAAATTTGCTTGTTTATAGTTAGTTCAGATGGATATAGATATATGTTTTGGAATACCTATACTAACAGACCTTCTGAGGACTAATCCAGCTACATATATTCAGTGGTGATAGCAGGAGGCAGGCAGGCAGTGTATGTGGCAGACTGCAGTGCATGATACAGCACAAGAGGGTCCATTGAGCATCCTGTTAGTATAGGTATTCCACAACATACAGTACAGACTAAAAGTTTGGACACACCTTCTCATTTAAATAATTTTCTGCATTTTCATGACTATGAAAATTGTACATTCACACTGAAGGCATCAAAACTATGAATTAACACATGTGGAATTATATACTTAACAAAAAAGTGTGAAACAACTGAAAATATGTCTTATATTCTAGGTTCTTCAAAGTAGCCACCTTTTGCTTTGATGACTGCTTTGCACACTCTTGGCATCGTCTTGATGAGCTTCAAGTGGTAGTCACCGGAAATGGTTTTAACTTCACAGGTGTGCCCTGTCAGGTTTAATAAGAGGGATTTCTTGCCTTATAAATTGGGTTGGGACCATCAGTTGTGTTGTGCAGAAGTCTGGTGGATACACAGCTGATAGTCCTACTGAATAGACTGTTAGAAATTGTATTATGGCAAGAAAAAAGCAGCTAAGTAAAGAAAAGCAAGTGGCCATCATTACTTTAGGAAATGAAGGTCAATCAGTCCGAAAAATAGTCAAGAAAATATAGAAAAATCTTTAAATGAGGAGGTGTGTCCAAACTTTTGGTCTGTACTGTATATATATATATATACAGTACAGAACAAAAGTTTGGACACACCTTCTCATTTAAAGATTTTTCTGGCGTAGCACCCCATCACTTTCCTTCTTGGTCAAATAGCCCTTACACAGCCTGGAGGTGTGTTTGGGGTCATTGTCCTTTTGAAAAATAAATGATGGTCCAACTAAACGCAAACCGGATGGAATAGCAAGCTGCTGCAAGATGCTGTGGTAGCCATGCTGGTTCAGAATGCCTTCAATTTTGAATAAATCCCCAACAGTGTCACCAGCAAAGCACCCCCACACCATCACAACTCCTCCTCCATGCTTCATGGTGGGAACCAGGCACGTAGAGTCCATCCGTTCACCTTTTCTACGTCGCACAAAGACACGGTGGTTGGAACCAAAGATCTCAAATTTGGACTCATCAGACCAAAGCACAGATTTCCATTGGTCTAATGTCCATTCCTTGTGTTCTTTAGCACAAACAAGTCTTTTCTGCTTGTTTCCTGTCCTTAACAGTAGTTTCCTATCAGCTATTTTACCATGAAGGCTTGCTGCACAAAATCTCCTCTTAACAGTTGTTGAAGAGGTGTGTCTGCTGCTAGAACTCTGTGTGGCATTGACCTGGTCTATAATCTGAGCTGCTGTTAACCTGCGATTTCTGAGGCTGGTGACTCGGATAAACTTATCCTCAGAAGCAGAGGTGACTCTTGGTCTTCCTTTCCTGGGGCGATCCTCATGTGAGCCAGTTTCTTTGTAGTACTTGATGGTTTTTGCAACTGCACTTGGGGACACTTTCAAAGTTTTCCCAATTTTTCGGACTGACTGACCTTCATTTCTTAGAGTAATGATGGCCACTCATTTTTCTTTACTTAGCTGATTTTTTCTTGCCATAATACAAATTCTAACAGTCTATTCAGTAGGACTATCAGCTGTGTATCCACCTGACTTCTGCACAACACAACTGATGGTCCCAACCCCATTTATAAGGCAAGAAATTCCACTTGTTAAACCTGACTGGGCACACCTGTGAAGTGAAAACCATTTCCGGTGACTACCTCTTGAAGCTCATCAAGAGAATGCCAAGTGAGTGCAAAGCAGTCATCAAAGCAAAAGGTGGCTACTTTGAAGAACATAGAATATAAGACATATATTCAGTTGTTTCACACTTTTTTGTTAAGTATATACTTCCACATGTTTTAATTCATAGTTTTGATGCCTTCAGTGTGAATGTACAATTTTCATAGTTATGAAAATACAGAAAAATCTTTAAATGAGAAGGTGTGTCCAAACTTTTGGTCTGTACTGTATATATATACACATTTATATATATATATATATATATATATATATATATATATATATACACTGCTCAAAAAAGTAAACGGAACACTCAAATAACACATCTTAGATCTGAATGAATGAAATATTCTCATTGAATACTTTGTTCTCTACAAAGTTGAATGTGCTGACAACAAAATCACACAAAAATCTCAAATGGAAATCAAATTTATTAACCAATGGAGGCCTGGATTTGTCTTGCCTCTTGCCCTTTGAAGTCTAGCACACATGGCAGCTCTTGCCGTTGTTCAGCAGCATTTGCAGCTTCAGCTCACCGACTGATCTGTGATGTCTCCACGCGTTGGAACTCTACATTGCAGATGTAGGGAAGGATTTGTGAGCAGAAGAGGGCAGTTGTTGACTACCAGCATCAACACGGCCGTCGGTATTCAGGTCAGACTCCACACAAAAACCTCAGGAGTGGACATGGATGTCAGACATCTGTTCCATCCTCCAAAATTTTGAGGACTCCACCAAGATGGTGAGCGGCGATGACGCCATAATTAGCATCACCATCCAGCTTCTCTGTCTTCTGAAATGCTCTCTGCTCATAATTAAAGAGAATGCATTGCAGGTGGAGCAGGATGGGATGGAGGAAGGAACCATACACAATGATTCCACACAGCCCAGCCTCATCTCTTCCCAATGTGAATTGGGTGACAATGTTGAAGAGGAGGAGGAAAAGGAAGAACAGGAGCTAGTTTCCTGCACTATAGACGGTACTCCCTGCAAAACTGTCATACCGTCTGTTCAGCGTGGATGGCCTGAATACAGGGAGGAGGAGGATGAGAAGGAGAGCATGGTCAATCGTCCTCTTGGTGAAGGCACACATGGCTGAGTTTATGTTACGCTGCCTTTCACATGACCCTCGCGTTGTGCAAATTTTGGGTGACAGTCATTATTGGTTGGTAACACTTTTAGACCCACGCTTCAAGGAGAACTTTGTCTCTTATTTCCACGCAGGACAGGCCTAATAAAATGGGGCAGTTCCAGAATGCCCTTGTTGCGGAATTATTGAAAAAATTCCCATCTTAAAACGCTGGTGGCAGAGGTCACAGTTCTTTGGACAACCAAGGAGTAGAGGCAAGAGAGACACAAATGCAATCCAGCAGAGGCAGGGGAAAAGTTCTGGGACAGTTTTCTCAGACCCTCCCATCTTAGAGGCCCTGAGTCGCGGGGTACTCTCACAAGGAGGGAAAAGCTTAGGAAGATGGTGAAGGGAGTACATTGCCTACCGTACCAACGTCCTCCATGATTCCTCTGTGCCTTATAATTATTGTGAATCCAAGCTGGACACGTGGCATGAACTGGCTCTCTGCGCCTTGGAGGTCCTGGCCTGCCCTGCCGCTAGCGTTTTGTCAGAGCAGGCTTTAAGTGCCGCTGGTAGAATTATAACCAATAGGCGCATCCGCCTGTCAACTGAAAATGCTGACAGGCTGACTCTTATAAAAATGAACAAGGGCTGGATTGGGCCAGACTTCACAACACCACCGAATGATAGCAGTGTAACATAAACTCAAATACAGTGTCTTTTTTTCGGGAGGTCTAACTTTATTCCCATGCACCTCTGTCTTCACACCCAGACATGGGTATACGCTTCCTTATTTTGTCTATTTGCTCTTGTCCTCCTCCGCATCATCATCCTCCACCACCATATCACCACCATATGTACCTTATCAACATATCTACGTCTCTTGCAAGGGGCATTGGAGTTCCTCTAAATTTTTGGCAGCCATTGCTTCACTGCATAGGCAAACAGTATGGGAGACTTACTTCCTAATAATGGGAACATTATTTTCAGGAGGCTCTCTGACCTCTACGTCTCTTGCAAGGGACATTGGAGTGCCTCCAATTTTTTGACAGCCATTGCAGTCACTGCATTCTCAAACAGTATGGGAGACCCAACCTCTCCTTTCTAAACGTTAATATTTCGTTACTGAGACCCACCTCTATGTGTCTTTAAATTGTTAGTGGGGTTTTTCCCAAATTTTGGCAGCCCTTGCAGTCAAAGCATTGGCATTACCACTATAAGAGACCCGTTCCTATGGTAGCAAATGGGAACATTTTTGACTGAGACCCTCCTCTATGTCTCTTCAAAGGGGTTTTGGATTGCGTAAAAATTTTTGGCAGCCCTTGCAGTCACTGCATACGCAATAACAGTATAGGTAATCCACTCGTTAATAGCGGGAACAACAAAGCATAGCCGGCTGATGGCGCTCGAACAATAGCGAGGGCCAACTGCTGGCCCTTTAAGAATAGTAAGGGCCGCCTGATGGCCCTATTAAAATAGGCTTTGTGATTTTCAGAGTACCTCCATCATAAATGAATCCGGATGTGTCTGATGATGTGTCACACACCACATGGCCAGAAAAGGTTGTAAAATGGTGAATGCATTTGTCTTGGTTGAAAGCAATGCAAAAGTGCAAAAACACATCAAAAATGCTACATAGTCCAAGGTGTGGAGGAGCACATTTTTTTTTGGTTATTTATTTTGCCTAATATACCAGTCATTACCCTAGAAAGGATGTTCCTTAACATATTTCCCAGTAAAATCCATTTTGGTTTCGTTTCTGTATGTTTTATTGTGAGTCTGTAAAAGTGGCATAATACTCTGACAGCATTGTTGACAGCAGTGTCCTGGGAGTCAGAAATGCTTCCAGGTGTCTTCCCCATGCTGTTCCCATGTCATTTGAGCACTGTTCCCATGTCATTTGAGCACTGTTGCCATCGATTTGGGCACTTTTTAGGCCTTTGCAGACCACCAGGAGGAGCCGATGGAAAAATGCTCTAGTTTCCCATAGACTTATATTGTGCTCGTTACTCGGACCGATCACTTGAGCATTACAATTTGCTCGACCCGAGCAACAAGTACCCAAGCATTTTAGTGCTCGCTCATCACTAAATGTCACGCCAGGTGTGAGTGCAACACAGAGTCACGCTAGGTGTGAGTGCAACACAAATGGGAAAGAGAAAGGGAGCCCAGACACTAGGGAAAAGGGGAAGAGGTGACCTAATTTGGGCTAGCATCACCCTGTCTCCCCCTAACATCCTTATACAGCCTCCGCAGCTGTCGCCGATCTCGTTCCTCGCCCTACTATCCCTGGCGTAAGGCTATAGCTGGGGGTGGAAGGAGATTAGCACTAGTCAACCTCCGCTAGCACTCTAAAGACAAAAGAGGATGACAACACAGGGGAATAACCACTTAGGTTTTAGAAGAAACTACAATAGGGCACATGGCCTCAAGACTCCAGAAAGGATGTGATGCTGCTTCAGCCAAGTTCCAAGCAGAAATGATCATGGAGGCGGAAGCTGTCCACAATCTTTCGGAGGCAGTGACCAGGTATCCATACTTGATCCCCAGCCGCCACTAATTCTCCCGGTGGCGTCTCCGTCTTCCACAAGCACTGGTCCCACAACATTACCCGTGCCCTCCCCAGTGCACTTACTGGGAAGGACCACCTAACCACAAACACGTGGACTGGTGAATGTGGCCAGCGATGGTACGGAGCCAATCTACAGCTTTTTTTGCAGAGTTGTATTTCCCCACAGCCATATTCTTAAGCTTGGTGAAAGGACTTGGGAAACCATATCTACCCAGCTGTCATTTCTCCCAGGAAGTCTTCTAAAGCTTCTTTCACTAGAAATGTGGCCTTTTAGGGTCGTGGAGGTGGCGGCTTTTCATAACCTCGTGCTGGCGGCGGCCGGGTGTCCATACAAGGTCCCCAGCCGCGACTATTTCTCCCGGTATCGTCTCCACCTTCCACAAGCAGGGGTCCCAGAACATTACCCGTGCCCTCCCCTGAGCACTTACTGGGAAGGACCGCCTAACCTCAAACACGTAGACAGGTGAATGTGGCCAGGGACGGTACGGAGCCAGTCCACAGCTTCTTTTGCTGAGTTGTATTTCACCACAGCCATATTCTTAAGTTTGGTGAAAGGACTTGGGAAACCATATCTAACCAGCTATCATTTCTCCCAGGAAGTCCTCTAAAGCTGCTTTCACTTGAAATGTGGCCTTTTAGGCTCATGGAGGAGGAAGCTTTTCATAACCTCATGACGGCGGCGGCCGGGTGTCCATACTCGGTCCCCAGCCGCCACTATTTCTCCCGGTATTGTCTCCGCCTTCCACAAGCACGGGTCCCACAACATTACCCATGCCCTCCCCAGTGCACTTACTGGGAAGGACTGCCTAACCTCAAACACATGGACAGGTGAATGTGGCCAGGGACAGTACAGAGCCAGTCCACAGCTTTTTTTGCTGAGAGTTGTATTTCACCACAGCCATATTATTTAGCTCGGTGAAAGGACTGACATAGAGGGAAACCGTATCTACTCTGGGTGTCATTTCTCCCAGGAAGTCCTCTAATGCAGCTTGTTGGAGAAGCAATGGCAGCCCGCCCAACATCAACTCGCACTTGTCAGTGGTGCTTTGACACAAACATCTTTCTTTGCGCATTTAATTTCATGAATATAGAGTTGGGCAATGGCCTGATCTGCAATGCGGTTTGAGAATTAACATGTATAAGCACCCCCGATTCCCATTAAAAAAAATAGCCATAGAGCGTCCAGGAACCTTCCCCCACACTTTTCTTAGCAAGGGCTGCTTCTCGGCAGGTTTGGACGGACCCACCAGAGAACCGGAGACTTCTCCGGCGGGCCCTGGCTTCTCATTCAGGAGAGTTCATAGTGTCAAGGTGAGGCCATGATGATGATAGAGGCCACCATCTGCTTAGTTTTCTGTTACTTGGAATGCAAGCATGCAGCCAGCCACCCACCCACAGGCCGCAATACTAAACTGCCGGATTTCTGGGCTGCTGCTTGCACTTGAAATGTGGCCTTTTAGGCTCGTGGAGGCGGAAGCTTTTCAAAACCTCATGCCTTATGCCTCATGTCCATACTCGGTCCCCAGCCGTCACTATTTCTCCCGGTGTTGTCTCCGCCTTCTACAATACAAGTGCGGGTCCCTCAGCATTACAGCTGGTACTTTTCTGTGGGAATTTGCTTGCCTCCTACCAGCCTGGAATATTTCCAGTAAACTCTCGTACGACGCCATGGTATTAGCACTGCTCCCAGTACCAGTAGCGAAGCCATCCCCAATTTCCTTCTCAGTAATTTTATTTGGTAGACTGAGTGGCTGCCCAAATACATTAGTTTCTCACAAAGGAGCTGAAGATAGAGTGGCAGTGGGTGCAAGTTTCTCCAGCCTGTTAGATATTAGAGGGTGAACGGCAGCACATTGGATCAGTGGTTAGCACTGAAACCTTGCAGCGCTGGGATCCTGGGTTCAAATCCCATCAAGGTCAACATCTGCAAGGACTTTGTATGCTCTCCCCGTGTTTGCGTAGTTTTTCAACTCAGCAAAAAAGCAGCCATAGAGTGTCCGGGAACCTTCCCACACACTTTTCTTAGCCAGGGCTGCTCCTTGGCAGGGTGGGACGGTCCCACTAGAGAATCCTCTGGTGTGCCCTGGCTTCTACCTCAGGAGAGTTCATGATAGCGCTAACTTTGCAGCTGCTATGGGGCTCTTGAGCGGGGGAGAAAGGTGAGCCCTCAGAATCAAATCCTCTGATGGGCACAATGTTTTTCAATCTGCTATACAGTTATAGGGTATGCAGTGAGTCCAACGGCTAAACAAATTTAGGAAAAACCGAACTAACAATTTAAAGACACAAAGAGCAGGGCCACAGTAATGACAAATTCCCATTAGAAAGGAGAGAGTCTGCTCTACAGTTATAGGGTATGCAGTGAGTCCAATGGCTGACCAAATTTAGGAAAAACCCCACTAAGAATATAAGACACATAGAGCAGGGCCACAGTAGCGACAAATTCCCAATAGAAAGGAGAGAGTCTGCTATACAGTTATAGGGTATGCAGTGCGTCCAATGGCTGACCAAATTTAGGAAAAGCCCCACTTAGAATTTAAAGACACATAGAGCAGGGCCACAATAACGACATATTCCCATTAGAAAGGAGAGAGTCTGCTTATACAGTTATAGGGTATGAAGTGAGTCCAATGGCTGATCAAATTTAGGAAAAACCCCACTAAGAATATAAGACACATAGAGCAGGGCGACAGTAACGACAAATTCCCATTAGAAAGGAAAGAGTCTCCCATAGTGTTGGCCTATGCAGTTAATGCAAGGGCTGCCAAAAATTGGGAGGCACTCCAATGCCTCTTGGAAGAGACTTAGAGGGCCTCTTAAAAATGTTCCTATTAGAAAGGAGTGGATCTCCTATATTTGGAATGCCCATGCACTAAGTGTATAGGGTGACAAACATTTACCCCTGAGGGGTATACATAAACATACTGTATAATTTTTAATTTTACGGGCATCATAAACACCCTTTAAAAAAATTATGTGGGTGTTGCATCACGGACCATGGTCACTGTGGTGATATGATGGTGGAGGATGAGGATGAGGAGAAGGAGGAAGACAAGAGCAAATAGCCAAAATCAGGAAGCATATACCCATGTGTGGGTGTAAAGAGGTGCATGGGAATACACCTCCCAAAAAAAGACACTGGATTTGAGTTTATGGTACACTGCTATCATTCGGTGGTGTAAAGAAGTCTGGCCCAATCCAGCCCTTGTTCATTTTTATAAGAGTCAGCCTGTCAGCATTTTCAGTTGACAGGAAGATGCGCTTATCAGTTAAAATTCCACCAGCGGAACTAAAAACCTGCTCAGATAAAACGATAGCGGCAGGACAGACCAAGACCTCCAAGGCATAGAGAGCCTGTTCATTCCACGTATCCAGCTTGGATACAAAATAATTATAAGTCACCGAGGAATCATGGAGGAAAAAGTCGGAAAGGTTCTCCATCAGCATCTTCCCAAACTTTGCACTTCTTGTGAGAGTACCCCACGACTCAGGGACTGTGTGATGGGAGGGGATGAGAAAATTCTCCCAGAACTTTGACAGTGTTCCCCTGCCTCTGCTGGATTGCATTTGTGTCTCTCTCGCCTTTACTCCTTGGTTGTCCAACGAACTGTGACCTCTGTAGCCAGCGTTTTCAGATGGTAATTTTTTTTAATAGTTCTGCAACAAAGGCCTTCTGGTACAGCCCCATTTTTGTAGACCTGTCCACCTCAGGAATAACACATATAAAGTTCTCCTTGTAGCATGGGTCTAGAAGTGTCACCAACCAGTAATGACTGTCACCCAAAATTTTGAGAACGTGAGGGTGATGGGAAAGGCAGCATAACATAAACTCAGCCATGCGTGCCAGACTGCTAACATGCAAGACTTCTGTGTCCTCAACAAGAGGATGACTGACCATGCTTTCCTCCTCCCCCTCCTCCTCCTCTCTGTCCTCTGGCCATCCACACTGAAAAGACGGTATGACAGTTGTGCAGATAGTACCGTCCATAGAGCATGAAACTAGCTCCTGTTCTTCCTCTTCCTCTTCCTCTTCCTCATTGTCACCCAATCCACGTTGGGATGAGATGAGGCTGGGCTGTGTGTAATTACCCTGTACGGCTCCTTTCTCCATCACATCATGCTCTGCCTACAATGCATCCTCTTTGATTTTGAGTAGAGAGTGTTTCAGGAGACAGAGAAGCGGGATGGTGATGCTAATTATGGCGTCATCGCCGCTTACCATCTTGGTGGAGTCCTTAAAGTTTTGGAGGATAGTACATATGTCTGACATCCATGTTCACTCCTGAGGTCTTATGTGTGGAGTATGAACTGAATACCGATGGCCTTATTGATGCTGGTACTCAACAACTGCCTTCTTCTGCTCACAAATCATTCCCAACATCTCCAGTGTAGAGTTCCAACCCGTGGGGACATCACATACCAGTCTGTGAGCTGGAAGCTGCAAACGCTGCTGAAACACGGCAAGGGTGGCGGAAGCTGTAGGTTACTTTCTAAAGTGGGCACACAGGTGGCGTACTTTAACAAGCAGATCCGGCAGCTCCGGGTAGGATTTCAGAAACCGCTGAACCACGAGGTTAAGCACATGGGCCAGGCATGGTATGTGTGTGAGCTTGCCTCTCCTCAGAGTCACCACCAGGTTCCGGCCATTGTCACACACGACCATGCCTGGCTGTGGGTTGAGCGGTGAGAGCCACAGATCTGCCTGCTCTTTCAGAGCTGTCCACAACTCTTCATCATTGTGTTGTTTGTCACCTAAGCATATTAGATTCAGCACAGCCTGTTGCCGCTTGGCTGAGGCAGTGCAGCAGTGCTTCCAGCTTGTGACTGATGTGGTCATTTCGAATATGGAGCCTAAAGAAGAGGAGGAGGCTGAGGAGGATGAGGTGCAGGAGCTGAAAACCGTGGGGGCAACCTTGATTGACCTAGGGCCCGCAATCCTTGGCGTCGGGAGGACGTGTTCCGTCCCAAGGTCTGACTGGGTCCCAGCATTCACTATGTTAACCTAGTGTGCCGTCAGCGAGATGTACCGTCCCTGCCCACAAGCACTTGTCCACATGTTCGTGGTTAGGTGGACTTTCGCGGTAACTCCATTGTTGAGGGCACGGCTAATGTTTTGGGACACGTGCTTGTGTAATGCGGGGACGGCACACCGGGAGAAATATTGGCAGCTGGGGACCGAGTACCGAGGGATGGACACCACCATCAGGTTTCGGAATCCTTCCGTCTCCACGAGCCTAAAAGGCAACATTTCGAGCGCAAGCAGTCATGAATTGTGGGAATTTAGTAGTGAGGCCTGTGGGGCATTGGCTGCGTATTTGCGCTTGCGTTCCAAGCACTGGGGTATGGACAACTGAACGCTGCGCTGGGACATAGAGGTGGACGTTATTCCTGATGCTGCTACTTTATAGTGTGCACCGACAGGTGCAGGGCAGGAGGAATCTTTGCATGCACCATGGACAGAGGATTGGCTTGCATGTACAACAGTGGAAGAAGCAATGATGCCACCCGCAGACACTGTTCCTGGACCCTGAGGTTCGGCCCACAAAGTCGGGTGCTTTGCTGCCATGTGCCTGATCATGGTGGTGGTGGTCAGGCTGGTCGTTTTGCCACCCCTGCTGATGCTGGCCTGGCAGGTGGTGCAAATAGCCTTTTTGGGGTTATCGGCAGAGTCTTTAAAAAACAACCAGACTCGGGAAGACCTAACAGTTGTACTGGCAACTTCCTTCTTGTTGGTGTTACAGGGAACAGTTGCCTGCCTTCTTTCTGCGGCCACCACACTGCTTCTTCCTGCCTGTTGGGGTGCTCTTCCTCCCTCCCCCTGTGTGCAGCTGTCCTCGCTCTGCATGTCCTCCTGCCTTGTTGGATCAGTTACTACATCATCCACCACCTCGTCTTCCACTTCTGCACTCAGGTCCTCCTCCTGACTTTTTGGCAATTGTGTCTCATCATCATCCACCTCTTGTGACACTTTCCCACCGTCGCCTTCATGTGACCGTGGCTGCTCAAATATTTGGGCATTGCTATATACGATCTCCTCTTGCCCCGCTTCATGTGGACCGGGCGAGAGGCCCGAATCTATAAATGGAAAAGTGAACAGCTCTTCGGAGTGTCCAATTGTGGGATCAGTTGTCTCTGGTCACTCGGCATGGTGGGAGGAAGGATGTTCAGGGTGAGGAATATGCATTCCCGACTCACAGCTACTGAGACTACACCGTGTGGACGACAAGGTGGTGGTGCCTAAGTGACTGGAAGCATTATCTGCTATCCAACCAATAACCTTTTGACACTGCTCTGTGTTCAGTAGTGGTGTTCTGCGGTCCCCTATTAATTGGGACAGGTAGGTCAATCGAGAAGATGTGGGTGTTTATTGTGGCACATTTTCAGCTTGCCCACGGCTTCGGCCTTTGCATGCACCATCATCACCATCACGTCCAGTTCCCCGTCCTTTGCCACATGCCTTGCCCATTTTAAATGGAGGACAGTATCTTCCACGCTCACTACAAATGACTGAATTTGGAGCGAACTTATATGTGATCCATGTGATGGAGAATACACAGTTTTCAATACCTGGCCTGTAGTTAACTATTTTGAACAGCAATTTGGTGTCAATTGCTTCACTGACACACTGAAACAGATTTTTAATGGAGGTCAGAAATCGCAGTATTTTCTGAAAACGTATATGTGATCTGTGTGACGGAAAAAACACAGTTTTAAATACCTGGCCTGTAGGTAACTATTTTGGACAGCAAACCGGTGTCAAAAACTTTGCTGACACACTGAAAAAAAAATTTAATGGAGGACAGAAATGGCAGTATTTTCTGAAATCGAACAAGTGATCCATGTGACGGACAAACCAAGTTTTAAATAACAGGCCTGTAGGTAACTATTTTGAACAGCAAACCGGTGTCAAAAACTTTGCTGACACACTTAAAAAATTTTTAATGGAGAACAGAAATGGCACTACGAGGGGGAATTCTTGACTGTCCACAAAAGGCTCATTTAGGTATGGACAAAGACAATGTGGCTTGTGTCCGTATATGATCAATAACAACAAATCGGTAATTAATAATGAGGGAAAAACATACCATCTAGTGACATTTATGAACTGCAGCAGTAATCATTGTGTTTATGTGATTTTCTGTACACAGTGTAATAAACAGTATGTTGGGTCCACAAGCCGCACTTTGAGAAAACGTTTGTCAGAACACATATACTATGTCCTAAATCCTAATACCCGTAGTTTGTCAGGAGCCTCCAGGCATTTTTTGCATGAACATGGATGTAATATTGGCTGCTTATGTGTAAGTGCATTGGAAACTTTCCCTATATCGCATCGTGGTGGGGGCAGGGTTAAATTATTACGGAAAAAAGAAGCACAGTGGACTTTGAAATTAAATACTAGAAATCCAACAGGTTTAAATATGAGAAATGAATTAATGTATTTGTATTAATATTCCGGTTATTTCCACTGCACTATTTTACACTAGTTGATTTTCTGCTATATTCATTATAACTAGTGTTGATCGAGCACTAAAATGCTCGGGTGCTCGAAGCTCGGGCCGAGCTCGCCGTGATACTCGGGTGCTCGACCCGAGCAATGAGCCCAATGTTAGTCTATGGGAGACCCGAGCATTTTTGCTGTGGCACCCCCGGCAGACTTTTAAAAGCCTAACGAGTGACCAAAACGATAGTGACAGTGCTCAAATGACATGGCGACAGCATGGGGATCGCCCCAGGAAGCACTTCTGACCCCCAGGTCACTGCTGTCAACAACATGGTCAGAGGTATTAAACCACTTTTACGGGCTTACAATAAAACATTCAAAAACAAAACTGAAACTTTTTTCCTGTGAAATATGTTAAGGAATTTCTTTTCCAGGGTAAAGACTTGTGTATAAGGTAAAATAAATAACCAAAAACAAAAATTCTCCTCCACACCTTTGGCTATGTTCACAAGTAGCATTTTTTATGCGTTTTTGCACTTTTGTATTGCTTTCAACTGTGACAAATGCATTCACCGGGAAATGTCATTTTAACATTTTACAACCTTATCTGGCCACGTGCTGTGTGACACATGCATAAAGTGCTGAAAAGACATGGGAACAGAATGGGGAAGACCCCTGGAAGCATCTCTGACACCCAGGTCACTGTCTAAAAGTGTGCCCATCATAAGTAACATAGTAACATAGTAACATAGTTTGTAAAGCCGAATAAAGACTTGCGTCCATCAAGTTCGACCTGTTAGTTCTATAATTGCTAAAGTTGATCCAGAGGAGGGCAAAAACCCCAAATGATTTAGCCAATCTTCATCTGAGGAAAAATTCACTCCCGACTCTGAAACCAGCAGTCAGAATAAATCCCTGTATCAACCTACTATTTTATTTTATTTTTAAGTATACGCTGAAATCTGCCTGGTACCTAGAAATGCATCCAGTCCCCGCTTGAACTGGTGTAGTGAATCCGACATTACCGTCTCCTCACTCAGTGAATTCCATATTCTCACTGCTCTTACCGTAAAGAACCCCTTCCTATGCTGGTGCTGAAACATTTTCTCTTCCAGTCTTAGTGAATGCCCTCTTGTTACCGTAATATCCCTCCTTTTGAACAAATCCCGGGCAAGATCTCTATACTGTCCCCTAACATATTTGTACACATTCATTATGTCCCCCCTCAACCTTCTCTTTTCCAGGCTGAATAGTCCTAGTTTTGCCAACCTCTCTGGGTATTGCAGTCCCTCCATTCCCTTTATTAATTTTGTTGCTCTCCTTTGTACCTTTTCAAGCTCATTTATATCCTTTCTATATATTGGGGCCCATAACTGAGCACAGTATTCCAAGTGTGGTCTGACCAGTGCTTTGTACAGTGGAAGAACAATGTTCTCATCCTTTGCAGCTATACCTCTTCTGATACATCCCATTACCCTGTTTGCCCTTACAGCAGCGGCCTGACTTTTGGCACTCCAATTTAGTTTGCTATCAATCAAGATACCCAAGTCCTTCTCCATCTCTGAATTCCCCAATGATTTCCCATTCAGTGAGTTCTGGTGACTTCCATTTTTCCTTCCCATATGTATGACCTTACATTTCTCCTCATTAAACCTCATTTGCCATTTAATGCTCCACCTACCCAGCTTATCCAAATCCCTCTGTAGGTCTGCACTGTCCTCTTTTGTATTAATTGTTTTACATAACTTTGTGTCATCTGCAAATATTGATATTTTACTATTCATCCAGTTGACTATGTCGTTAATAAAGATATTAAATAACATTGGGCCTAGTACAGACCCCTGTGGTACCCCACTAGTGACGCTTACCCAATCTGAGTATATTCCATTTATAGACACCCTCTGCCTTCTATCCTTTAGCCAGTTAGCTACCCACTTGCAGACATTTTCCCCCAGCCCCATCATTCTCATTTTGTATACCAACCTATTATGTGGCACGCTATCGAACGCTTTTGAGAAGTCGAGATACACGACATCCACTGGTTCCCCCTGATCTACTTGAGAGCTAACCTCCTTGTAGAAGTCAATCAGGTTTGTTTGGCAGGAGCGATTCCTCATGAATAGAGATGAGCGTTGTTCTACTCGAACTGTTCGCCAATCTCAAATTCGAGCTGTTTTGGGCGGTGTTCGAGCCGTTCGGCGAACACGAACAATTTGAGAAAAATTCGGCTGTTCGAGGTTATGTTCGATAACTGTTCATGCACCAAAATCATAACTGGATTTTTTCTCAGTAATGATGAAAATTAATGTTAATACGCAGTTTGAGTGTACAGCGGGGTGGGGGGAGGGGCAGGGGATGGATCTCTGCAGGAACAATGAAGATCTCCATTTTTTTTTCTCTTTCCCGCATTTGCAGTGGGGAGGTGCAATCTGTCAGCCTATCAGCAGCGCACACACGGAGCGAAGTGCTTTTTTTCACACAAGCAAGGGCATGTGTCATTGGCAGTGTATGTCACATGTCCTTGCCCTATAAGACCAAGCCATTTTCCCCGTCGCCACCATTTTCTCACTGCTGCAACTGCGTGTTAGACGGCACCGCTGTTGCTGTGTGCGCTATACCTTGTTAATTTCAAGCCAATTTTCGCACAAATATACAGATAGCTTGGGAGTAGGGAATAGTTGTGATTGCAGTCCTTTTAAGGACTAGGTTACAGCATTTCCTACGACTTTTATCAGGGAGGTCTGTGCTCTTAAATAGATAGGTTGTGGGAGTAAAGACTAATTGTAATTGGAGTCCTTTTCAGGACTAGGTTACATGAGTTCCTATCAGTTTTTGCCAGGCAGGTCTGTGCCAGTGCTGTGCAAGTTTTTTTCACAGCATTTGGCTGAATCTAGCAAAGCTAATCCTTTTTGGCCTATTGCAGAGTGTGTTAGTCAGTGGAGTAGCCTATCTGTGTTGCAAGATATAACACCTGTGTATAGAATACCAATTTTATTACTGCACCTAGTGAAGTAAAATCTTTTGGGCATAGCATCATTCTATTAGTCCATCTATACTGACCTCCATCAGGTTGCAAACTGAATATAATTTTTTTCTGCATCTAGCTCTGAAAAAATATTTGGGCTTCTAGCAGTGTGTGGGACTTGGTCTATTAGTCCATCTATACTGACCTCCATCAGGTTGCAAATTAAAAATAATTTTTTTCTTCATTTAGCTCTGAAAAAATATTTGGGCTTCTAGCAGTGTGTGGGACTTGTTCTATTAGTCCTTCTATACTGACCTCCAGCAGGTTGCAAATTGAATATAATTTTTTTCTGCATCTAGCTCTGAAAAAATAGTTGGGCTTCTAGCGGTGTGTGGGACTTGGTCTATTAGTCCATCTATACTGACCTCCATCAGGTTGGAAATTAAAAATAATTTTTTTCTGCATCTAGCTCTGAAAAAATATTTGGGCTTCTAGCAGTGTGTGGGACTTGGTCTATTAGTCCATCTATACTGACCTCCATCAGGTTGCAAATTAAAAATAATTTTTTTCTTCATTTAGCTCTGAAAAAATATTTGGGCTTCTAGCAGTGTGTGGGACTTGTTCTATTAGTCCTTCTATACTCACCTCCAGCAGGTTGCAAATTGAATATAATTTTTTTCTGCATCTAGCTCTGAAAAAATATTTGGGCTTCTAGCGGTGTGTGGGACTTGGTCTATTAGTCCATCTATACTGACCTCCATCAGGTTGCAAATTAAAAATAATTTTTTTCTGCATCTAGCTCTGAAAAAATATTTGGGCTTCTAGCAGTGTGTGGGACTTGGTCTATTAGTCCATCTATACTGACCTCCATCAGGTTGCAAATTAAAAATAATTTTTTTCTGCATCTAGCTCTGAAAAAATATTTGGGCTTCTTGCGGTGTGTGGGACTTGGTCTATTAGTCCATCTATACTGACCTCCATCAGGTTGCAAATTAAAAATAATTTTTTTCTGCATCTAGCTCTGAAAAAATATTTGGGCTTCTAGCAGTGTGTGGGACTTGGTCTATTAGTCCATCTATACTGACCTCCATCAGGTTGCAAATTAAAAATAATTTTTTTCTGCATCTAGCTCTGAAAAAATATTTGGGCTTCTAGCGGTGTGTGGGACTTGGTCTATTAGTCCATCTATACTGACCTCCATCAGGTTGCAAATTAAAAATAATTTTTTTCTGCATCTAGCTCTGAAAAAATATTTGGGCTTCTAGCAGTGTGTGGGACTTGGTCTATTAGTCCATCTATACTGACCTCCATCAGGTTGCAAATTAAAAATAATTTTTATCTGCATCTACAGTACCTCTGAAAAAATATTTGGGCTTCTAGCAGTGTGTGGGACTATTTATATTAGTCCATCTATACTGACCTCCATCAGGTTGCAAATTCAAAATAATTTTTTTCTTCATCTAACCCAGCCAATAGTTTTGGCCTAATATCACAGTTTGGCCACTCAGCTCTGCTCGGTTACCATCCATTGTTTTTTGTGCAAACAACTCCAGAGTTGTGAATTAGTTAACCACCAAAATGAGTGGAAAAAGACCTGCTGCTGGTGGAAAGGGGAATAGGCGTGTTGGGAAGGGGAAAAAAGGTTGTGTCCGTGGGGTAGGTGTTAAAGCAACAGTAACATCTGCAGAAGAAAGACCATCTTCCAGCCAAACTAAAATGTCTACTTCTTTTAGCGGACAATGTGATAAGATCCCTTTCTTACGGCCACGCCAATCGCTACAAATTCCAGATGAGGCACAAAAACAGCAGGTGCTTCAACGGATATCAAGTGCTCCTTTAAGTGGGCTCTCCTCCACATCAACTTCAACATCACAAATACTCCAGTCCTCAAAGGTGTCACCCAAATCGCACTTGCTTCCTCACAGCTCCCAAATCTCCAGCTGCCCGTCTGAGTATGAGGTAGAACAGATGGTTGAGTCTGCAGAGCTGTTTACTCATACTATAGCCTAGGAATCAGAGGTCGACTCCAGCGCTTCTGTGAATCCAGACGAGGAAATGATCTGCACTGATGCCCAGAATCTTTATGAGTCGGATCCAGGACCAGACGCAGAAGGTTCTGACCATAATGTAGACCCTCATTCCCAAACTGTAACTCCTGTTGGTGGAGACAATGAGGAAGACGATTATAAGACTCAAATACCTGATTGGAGCGACAACTTTAGTTTTTTGTCAGGGCAGGAACAGGTTGGCTCTGAGGACGACGGGTGTGATAACGCACAGGGTGATGATGATGAGGTCGGAGATCCCACTTACTGTCAACCCACAGTCAGCCAAGAGATGAGGTCAGCAGAGGAGGTGGAGGAAGATGCTAGTGACGACGAGGTCAGGTTGCGCCTTCCTGGACAGAGACGTAGTACTGGAAGCACGTCAACAACTGCATCCTCAAACACAACTCTGCCTCTCACCACAAGTCGTGGTGGCTCTTCAGGTCGCATGGGTGCTAAGCCTTGCATAGCCTGGGCATTTTTTCAGATCGATAAAGATGACCCAACTCGTGTTATCTGTAACATTTGTCAGCAAAAGCTAAGTAGAGGCCAAAAAATACATAGTTTGAGTACTTCATGCATGAACCGGCACATGGACATGAAGCATAAGTTGCAGTGGGAAGCTCAGTGTGCTACAATGCGGCCTAGCCGGCCGGGCCAATCACCGTCTGCCATATCTTGTGCATCCGCGGCCTCTTCATCCTCTGTGACTGGGGGGACAGCAGTCACACCTGTTTTGGGGCGCAGACCTGCCACCTCTTTACCCGCAACAGCCAGCGTGATTGGCAGGTCATCATTTTCTTTGGAGGTGGTAACACCAGCTGGTGTTGAGCGCTGTCCGACATCGATAGCACCAACTTTGGATCAAGGCAACCTAACATGTCCGCCTGCATCTTCCTCACAGACCGGCAGTTTGCCGGGGACACCCTTATCAACCGCGTCTAAGCACAATAGCCAGCCCTCGGTCCCTCAGATGTGGACAAGTAAAAGACCATTTCCTCCTAGCCATGAGAAAGCTAAGAGGTTGAATTTCACCATCTGCAAGCTCTTGGCTACAGAAATGCTGCCTTTCCGCCTGGTGGACACAGAGGATTTTCGAGACCTTATGTCCGTCGCAGTGCCCCAGTACCAGATGCCCAGTCGGCACTACTTCTCAAAGAAAGGTGTGCCTGCGCTCCACCAGCATGTCGCACACAACATCACCGCTAGAGATGAGCGTTGTTCTACTCGAACTGTTCGCCAATCTCAAATTCGAGCTGTTTTGGGCGGTGTTCGAGCCGGTCGGCGAACACGAACAATTTGAGAAAAATTCGGCTGTTCGAGGTTATGTTCGATAACTGTTCGTGCACCAAAATCATAACTGGATTTTTTCTCAGTAATGATGAAAATTAATGTTAATACGCAGTTTGAGTGTACAGCGGGGCGGGGGGAGGGGCAGGGGATGGATCTCTGCAGGAACAATGAAGATCTCCATTTTTTTTTCTCTTTCCCGCATTTGCAGTGGGGAGGTGCAATCTGTCAGCCTATCAGCAGCGCACACACGGAGCGAAGTGCTTTTTTTCACACAAGCAAGGGCATGTGTGATTGGCAGTGTATGTCACATGTCCTTGCCCTATAAGACCAAGCCATTTTCCCCATCGCCACCATTTTATCACTGCTGCAGCTGCGTGTTAGACGGCACCGCTGTTGCTGTGTGCGCTATACCTTGTTAATTTCAAGCCAATTTTCGCACAAATATACAGATAGCTTGGGAGTAGGGAATAGTTGTGATTGCAGTCCTTTTAAGGACTAGGTTACAGCATTTCCTACGACTTTTATCAAGCAGGTCTGTGCTCTTAAATAGATAGATTGTGGGAGTAAAGACTAATTGTAATTGGAGTCCTTTTCAGGACTAGGTTACATCAGTTCCTATCAGTTTTTGCCAGGCAGGTCTGTGCCAGTGCTGTGCAAGTTTTTTTCACAGCATTTGGCTGAATCTAGCAAAGCTAATCCTTTTTGGCCTATTGCAGAGTGTGTTAGTCAGTGGAGTAGCCTATCTGTGTTGCAAGATATACCACATGTGTATAGAATACCAATTTTTTTACTGCACCTAGTGAAGTAAAATCTTTTGGGCATAGCATCATTCTATTAGTCCATCTATACTGACCTCCATCAGGTTGCAAACTGAATATAATTTTTTTCTGCATCTAGCTCTGAAAAAATATTTGGGCTTCTAGCAGTGTGTGGGACTTGGTCTATTAGTCCATCTATACTGACCTCCATCAGGTTGCAAATTAAAAATAATTTTTTTCTTCATTTATCTCTGAAAAAATATTTGGGCTTCTAGCAGTGTGTGGGACTTGTTCTATTAGTCCTTCTATACTGACCTCCAGCAGGTTGCAAATTGAATATAATTTTTTTCTGCATCTAGCTCTGAAAAAATATTTGGGCTTCTAGCGGTGTGTGGGACTTGGTCTATTAGTCCATCTATACTGACCTCCATCAGGTTGCAAATTAAAAATAATTTTTTTCTGCATCTAGCTCTGAAAAAATATTTGGGCTTCTAGCAGTGTGTGGGACTTGGTCTATTAGTCCATCTATACTGACCTCCATCAGGTTGCAAATTAAAAATAATTTTTTTCTTCATTTATCTCTGAAAAAATATTTGGGCTTCTAGCAGCGTGTGGGACCTGTTCTATTAGTCCATCTATACTGACCTCCATCAGGTTGCAAATTAAAAATATTTTTTTTCTGCATCTAGCTCTGAAAAAATATTTGGGCTTCTAGCAGTGTGTGGGACTTGGTCTATTAGTCCATCTATACTGACCTCCATCAGGTTGCAAATTAAAAATAATTTTTTTCTGCATCTAGCTCTGAAAAAATATTTGGGCTTCTAGCAGTGTGTGGGACTTGGTCTATTAGTCCATCTATACTGACCTCCATCAGGTTGCAAATTGAATAAAAAAATTTTCTGCATCTAGCTCTGAAAAAATATTTGGGCTTCTAGCGGTGTGTGGGACTTGGTCTATTAGTCCATCTATACTGACCACCATCAGGTTGCAAATTAAAAATAATTTTTTCTGCATCTAGCTCTGAAAAAATATTTGGGCTTCTAGCAGTGTGTGGGACTTGGTCTATTAGTCCATCTATACTGACCTCCATCAGGTTGCAAATTAAAAATATTTTTTTTCTTCATTTAGCTCTGAAAAAATATTTGGGCTTCTAGCAGTGTGTGGGACTTGTTCTATTAGTCCTTCTATACTGACCTCCAGCAGGTTGCAAATTGAATATAATTTTTTTCTGCATCTAGCTCTGAAAAAATATTTGGGCTTCTAGCGGTGTGTGGGACTTGTTCTATTAGTCCATCTATACTGACCTCCATCAGGTTGCAAATTAAAAATAATTTTTTTCTGCATCTAGCTCTGAAAAAATATTTGGGCTTCTAGCAGTGTGTGGGACTTGGTCTATTAGTCCATCTATACTGACCTCCATCAGGTTGCAAATTAAAAATATTTTTTTTCTGCATCTAGCTCTGAAAAAATATTTGGGCTTCTAGCAGTGTGTGGGACTTGGTCTATTAGTCCATCTATACTGACCTCCATCAGGTTGCAAATTGAATAAAAACATTTTCTGCATCTAGCTCTGAAAAAATATTTGGGATCCTAGCGGTGTGTGGGACTTGGTCTATTAGTCCATCTATACTGACCTCCATCAGGTTGCAAATTCAAAATAATTTTTTTCTGCATCTAACCCAGCCAATAGTTTTGGCCTAATACCACAGTTTGGCCACTCAGCTCTGCTCGGTTACCATCCATTGTTTTTTTGTGCAAACAACTCCAGAGTTGTGAATTAGTTAACCACCAAAATGAGTGGAAAAAGGCCTGCTGCTGGTGGAAAGGGGAATAGGCGTGTTGGGAAGGGGAAAAAAGGTTGTGTCCGTGGGGTAGGTGCAGAAGAAAGACAATCTTCCAGCCAAACTAAAATGTCTACTTCTTTTAGCGGACAATGTGATAAGATCCCTTTCTTACGGCCACGCCAATCGCTACAAATTCCAGATGAGGCACAAAAACAGCAGGTGCTTCAACGGATATCAAGTGCTCCTTTAAGTGGGCTCTCCTCCACATCAACTTCAACATCACAAATACTCCAGTCCTCAAAGGTGTCACCCAAATCGCACTTGCTTCCTCACAGCTCCCAAATCTCCAGCTGCCCGTCTGAGTATGAGGTAGAACAGATGGTTGAGTCTGCAGAGCTGTTTACTCATACTATAGCCTGGGAATCAGAGGTCGACTCCAGCGCTTCTGTGAATCCAGACGAGGAAATGATCTGCACTGATGCCCAGAATCTTTATGAGTCGGATCCAGGACCAGACGCAGAAGGTTCTGACCATAATGTAGACCCTCATTCCCAAACTGTAACTCCTGTTGGTGGAGACAATGAGGAAAACGATGATAAGACTCAAATACCTGATTGGAGCGACAACTTTAGTTTTTTGTCAGGGCAGGAACAGGTTGGCTCTGAGGACGACGGGTGTGATAACGCACAGGGTGATGATGATGAGGTCGGAGATCCCACTTACTGTCAACCCACAGTCAGCCAAGAGATGAGGTCAGCAGAGGAGGTGGAGGAAGATGCTAGTGACGACGAGGTCAGGTTGCGCCTTCCTGGACAGAGACGTAGTACTGGAAGCACGTCAACAACTGCATCCTCAAACACAACTCTGCCTCTCACCACAAGTCGTGGTGGCTCTTCAGGTCGCATGGGTGCTAAGCCTTGCATAGCCTGGGCATTTTTTCAGATCGATAAAGATGACCCAACTCGTGTTATCTGTAACATTTGTCAGCAAAAGCTAAGTAGAGGCCAAAAAATACATAGTTTGAGTACTTCATGCATGAACCGGCACATGGACATGAAGCATAAGTTGCAGTGGGAAGCTCAGTGTGCTACAATGCGGCCTAGCCGGCCGGGCCAACCACCGTCTGCCATATCTTGTGCATCCGCGGCCTCTTCATCCTCTGTGACTGGGGGGACAGCAGTCACACCTGTTTTGGGGCGCAGACCTGCCACCTCTTTACCCGCAACAGCCAGCGTGATTGGCAGGTCATCATTTTCTTTGGAGGTGGTAACACCAGCTGGTCTTGAGCGCTGTCCGACATCGATAGCACCACCTTTGGATCAAGGCAACCTAACATGTCCGCCTGCATCTTCCTCACAGACCGGCAGTTTGCCGGGGACACCCTTATCAACCCCGTCTAAGCACAATAGCCAGCCCTCGGTCCCTCAGATGTGGACAAGTAAAAGACCATTTCCTCCTAGCCATGAGAAAGCTAAGAGGTTGAATTTCACCATCTGCAAGCTCTTGGCTACAGAAATGCTGCCTTTCCGCCTGGTGGACACAGAGGATTTTCGAGACCTTATGTCCGTCGCAGTGCCCCAGTACCAGATGCCCAGTCGGCACTACTTCTCAAAGAAAGGTGTGCCTGCGCTCCACCAGCATGTCGCACACAACATCACCGCTTCTTTGAGAAACTCTGTGTGTGACAGGGTGCATTTCACCACAGACACTTGGACGAGTAGGCATGGACAGGGGCGTTACATGTCGCTGACTGGGCACTGGGTAACTATGGTGACAGCAGGACAAGGGGCTGCTGTCCAAGTCTTGCCGTCCCCACGAGTTGTGCGTCAATCCTCTTTATGTCAAAGTTCCTCCACTGCTTCTGCCTCCTCAACCTCCTCTCGGTCTTCCACCTGCACCCAAAGCCTGTTTGGTCATGCCACAAGCTTTCTAACTGCGCAGAAGGGATCCTGCACACCTCCTTACTATGCTGGCAGTAGGGCTCAACGTCATCAGGCGGTTTTTACATTGAAATGTCTGGGAAATGTGAGTCACACAGCTGAGGAGTTGTGGTCAGCTCTGGAGAACCAATTTCATGAATGGTTGTCTCCACTGGACCTGAAACCAGGGAAGGCCGTGTGCGACAATGCTGCAAACCTGGGTGCGGCCCTTCGCCGGGGCAATGTCACACACGTGCCTTGTATGGCTCACGTGTTGAACCTGGTTGTCCAGCAATTTTTAGCCCACTATCCCAGACTAGATGGCCTTCTGCAGAGGGCACGGTCGCTGTGTGCTCACTTCCGCCGTTCGCATCCCGCAGCTCAGCGACTTACATCTCTACAGAAGTCGTTGGGCCTGCCACTTCACCGGCTAAAATGCGATGTGCCTACCCGGTGGAATTCAACTCTGCACATGTTGCAGCGACTGTGGCAGCACCGACAAGCCCTGGTGCAATACGTTCTGACGTATAGCCTGGGCCAACGAGATTCAGAGGTGGGGCAAATCACGCTGGAGGAGTGGTCTCAGATCAGGGACCTATGCACCCTTCTGCACAGTTTTGAAATGGCGACGAAGATGTTTAGTGCTGACGATGCCATTATCAGCATGACTATTCCGGTGATTTACATGCTGGAGCACATGTTAAACAGAATTCGGAGTCAGGTGGTGGCACAAGAGGAGGTGGAGGAAGTAGAGGAGGAGGAGTTGTATGCGGAAGGGCTAACATCTGCAAGGTCCAGACGGTCGGCAGCACCAAGGCGGCAGGCATGTGAGGGTGGGGGAGATGATTTTACCAGGGTGCATGGTAGCAGCCAAACTAGTGAGGAAGGTGCAGGAGCCCAGGAAGAAGTGGAGGACGAACTGATGGAAGACTCATCAGATGAGGGAGACCTTGATCACATTTCTGTTGTGCGAGGTTGGGGGGAGAGGACAGAGGAAGGAAGCATGATTGTTACCTCGCCACCAACACAACAGGGACTTGGTGCTCCTGGATGCGCAACACACATGAGTGCCTTCTTGCTGCACTACCTGCAACATGACCCTCGAATTGTGAGAATTAGAAATAATCCTGACTACTGGGTTGCCACACTGGTAGATCCCCGGTACAAAAGTAAATTTGCAGAAATTATTCCTGCCATAGAAAGGGATGCACGCATGCAGGAGTATCAGCAGAGACTGTTGCAGAATCTTACATGTGCTTTTCCACAAAATACCAGTGGGGCAAGTAGTGAATCTCACAGTTCCAACTTTCCAACCGTGGGACCGTCAAGTGTTCAGCACTCAAACCGTAACAGAACCACAGTATCTGCTGGTAACATCAATTTTGCGGAATCATTTCACCACTTTTTTAGCCCATCCTTTGCAAGGCCACAGGAGACAAGAAGTCTGACACATAGTCAACGCCTAGAGACGATGGTACAGGAGTATCTCCAAGTAAACATTGAAGCCACGACTGTGTCACTGGACCCTTGCTCTTTTTGGGCTTCCAATCTGGATAAATGGCCAGAGCTAGCCACTTACGCCTTGTAGATCTTGTCATGCCCCGCAGCCAGCGTTCTGTCTGAACGTGTGTTCAGCGCTGCTGGTGGTGTGCTGACAGATAAGCGCACGCGGCTCTCCACTGATAATGTAGACAGACTCACGTTCATAAAGATGAACAAATCATGGATCCGAAACGACTTTTCTACCCCTGTGTCATCCTGGGGAGAGTAAAAGCTTGATGATTGGTTAAAATCACCCTACCAACCGTTTTAAGCTTTCAAATTACTAATCATGTTTATCTGTATCTTGACTGGAAAATAATTTGGGCTTTGTAGCAGTGTGCAGCACTGATCCTATTAGGCCATCTATAATAAGCTTCACCAGATTTAAAATTAAAAATAATTTTTAGCTGCATCTAGCCTGGAAAATAATTTGGGGGCTCCGAGATGCGCAAGACACATAAGTGCCTTCTTGCTGCACTACCTGCAGCATGACCCTCATATTGTCAGAATTCGAAGTAATCATGACTACTGGGTTGCCACACTCTTAGATCGCCCAAACTTTTCGATCAACCTTTTCATTTTAATAAAGACCAAAAAGTGGTCATTTTTGAAATTATAAGCATTAGCAGGTTGTTAGAAACTGAAATCAAACAGTTTTCAACTCAAAACTTTATTCTAGGTGATGTTACATTTTCACATAGGACCCCTTGTTCGAAAGCAGCTTCTGAACTCTCTCGTCCATTGAATTTGTCAGGTTTTGGATGGTTTCTGCTTCAATTGTTTTGCATGAGGACAGAATACCCTCCCAGAGCTGTTGCTTAGATGTGAACTGCCTCCCGCCATCATAGACACTCCTTTTAATGATGCTCCAAAGGTTCTGAATGGGGTAGAGGTCAGGGGAGCATGGGGGTCACACCATAAGTTTGTCCCCTTTTATGCCCATATCAGCCAGAGATGCAGATGTTTTATGTGCAGCATGAGATGGTGCATTATCATGCAGAAAAATGATCTTGCTGTGAAATACACGGTTCTTCTTCTTGAACCATGGCAGGAAGTGCTGTTTGAGAAAATCCACATACATTATGGAGTTCATCTTTAGCGCCTTCAGGGATCCTAAAGGGGCCGACAATCTCTCTCCCCATGATTCCAGCCCAAAACATTACTCCACCTCCTCCTTGTTGGCGCTGTAGCCGTGTTTGCGTGGGGTGTCCATCAACCAGCCATCCTCCACTCCATTCATCTGGACCATCGAGCGCTGCACGGCACTCATCCGTGAACAAAACAGTTTTGAAATCAGTCTTCATGTAATGTTTGGCCCACTGGAGCCGTTTCTGCTTGTGTGAAGTGGATAGAGGAGGTCGACAGGATGGCGTATGCACAGCTGCAAACCTCTGAAGGACCCTGCATCTTGTTGTTCGGGGGACGTTGGAGGCACAAGCAGCTTCAAAAACTTGTCTGCTGCTATGACAAGGCTTTTTTGCCGCTGCACTTTCAACCTGACGTAATTGCCTGTAGGAAAGAGTCCTCAATTTGCCCTTATCAGCACGCACACGTGTGTACTGTGAATCAGCTACATACTTCTTGATTGCCAAGACACTTCATCCTGATCATCGCACAATGTTGATTGTAGTCATGCCTTGACCTAAACACTCCACAATTTGTTGCTTCTCAGCAGCCGACACATCCTTTTTCTTTCCCATTTTGGCAGAAAATGTAGGCTGCTTAATAATGTGAGAGAGCCTTCTTAAGTAGTCTTGCCTTTCATTGGACACACCTGCCAAACTAATTAGCACAGGTGTCTGCAATTGCTTACAGTGATATAAAGAGCCCTGACACACATCACCATCAATGAGTTTAACTGACAAACAAACAAATTCTTCCCTTATCACTCCTAAACACTTTTTGCATAATAATTTGGAACGCGGTGTACATGTGCTTTTCCACAAAACACCAGTGGTTCACGTAGTGAATCTTACAGTTCTAACTTGCCAACCGTGGTCTGTATGGAATTGTTCAATAAAGGGCCCAAAATTAAGATAACATAGATGGGAGAGGTCTCTATGAATAGGAATTCCTAAGTATTTGATACCCTGTGAGGGCCAGGCAAAGGGAAAGTTGGACTGGATGGAATCCTATATGGATTTAGGGAGGGAGACATCGAGGGCCTCAGACTTCACTGCATTGATTTTAAAATTTTACCATGTAACAAAGTGATCTATTTCAGCCATAACAGCAGGGATGGATATATGTGATTGAGTGATATATACTAGGACATCATCAGCAAATAGAGAGCACTTGTACTCGGAGCCTCCCACCTCAATCCACCTAATATTGGGGTTATGGCGAATTGATGAGAGCAGGTGCTCCGTCACTAGGATGTATAAGAGAGGGGACAGAGGACATCACTGCCTTGTCCCATTGGTGATTGTGAAAGGTGATGAAAATGTTCTGACGCACCCCCTGGGCCTTGGGACACCCGGAGCCGGACCCTTTTTGGTGGATGCTGGTGGTTGTAGTCTTCGTGGCGGCAATCCGGTTCCGTGGCTCAGGGCGGTCAAACCAGTGGCGGAACTATTTATGTGGTTTTGATGTTTAAATGTCCGACTACGCCACCCGTGGATTGCGGTCAGAGTGAACCGCCGCTACAGGGCAGACCGCTAAGGCTGGTGTTGTGGGTGCAGCAGAGCGTAGCATAACTCCCCACGGGAGGAGTATAGCCTCAGGGCAGTGTATGCGGAGGATGGGGGTGATGGTGCAGGGCAGCAGCAGTAACGACACGGAGTCAGTGATGCAGTTCAGGGCCTTTACTCGCAGTTCTTATTATCCAGACCACGTCTGCAGGTAACGGCTGCCCACGTCGTACTGTGCTCACCAGGTGAGGGGCTCAGACAACTCCCAGATAACTTTGGAGCGCTTCACAGGACCCCCTTTGTGTGTCCTTTGTCTGGCCTTTCTTACCAACACTTCTGTCCGGCTGCCTCGGGCCTCCTCTTGGTAAACTTGGCGCCAGTTTCCCTGACCCTATGTGGTGCCTTCCTAGCGGGTGGAGCAAGGGGCTGCGCCACATAAAATGTCAGAGCCTCCAGTTTCTAGCTGAGGGTCGTTTCCTGCCTCCACTAGTTCGGGGACCGGTCTCCCCCTTTGGCCTGACCCCTCCACGCAGGTGGATTCGGGCGTGCGGTGGCGACTCGCCCGTCCGCACCCCTGGGATCCCTTCATTCCTCGTTCCTGGAGCCTTCTCCGCTCCTCTTCCTTCCTTCTCCCTCTTGCAGGCCTGGGCCTCTGTTACTATGCCCGCCTCCGGAGCAGAGCTCATGCAGAGCCCCTGCTCCCTGCCACTTCTGCTCAGACTTCTCTGCACTGAACTAAGATGGTGCCCACCTTTTATACTCCCTTCTCAATGCACCCAGGAACTGCTTCCTCCCTGCTCCTGCACTGCAGGGTTCCCCTTCCTCAGTGTTCCCTCCCCCCACTCCAGCCAGGGACAGGGACTGTCGTGCCCATCTCAGGGGCATATTGGTCGCCCTGCCCCACGGCAATGTGGTGTAATGCATGCAGGTGTCGGGTCCTGATCCACACTCCATCCTTATCTGAGAGTGAGATATCACACCTCTGGGTGAGGTGCAATACGTCTGTAGCAACCGAGCCCTCGGTGCTACAGTTCCATTTATCTTCAGCCTAGGTGACGTATTGTGATACAGGGCCGTGATTTTGGCTATAAAAGGGTCCCCTAGACCCCTACCCCAAGCTTTTTAAGAGAATCATATATGGCGTGCCAGGAGACTCTATGGAATGCTTTCTCAGCATCCAACGAGAGTATCTACTTACAAATTTTTAACTGCATCTAGCCCAGGAAATACTTTGTGCCTAGTAGCAGTGTCTGCTAGTCAGCGGATTATCCCGGCTGTTAAGCAAGCTACACCACCTGTAGTTTGGACACTTAATTTTTTCAAAGGAAATGCTTCGGGACCACGGGATACTCAGTGAAGAGCATCAGGAGGCACCCCAAGGCATAGGGGCTGGGACTGGCACTAGGATGCCTTGCGGTGGACAGCCGAGCTCGATCCTTATAAAAGCTTTTTAACTGCAGCAGCTTTAGTGGACGCTACTGGAGCTGGAATTACGCGGCTGCTGGCATGAGACTTGCCCTCCAATAGATCCTTGTAAATGGATTTAAAGTGTATTCATTCAAATTAGAGGGACAATTTAAATTAAAAAGCTTAGAGCTGCCTCCACCACAGGGGGGCTCTCTCGACCCACCAGCGGACAGGCACCAGTATTGGGAGAGGGGGGCTGGCCGTCAGGGTTCACCGCGGCTCTGGCTCAAACCCGGCGACACGGAGGTGGCACGGGCAGGAGCGGACTGGCCGTCTCGGCTTCTCACTTTTTGGATTTTAGAAGGGCATGACATGCCTATATCTGTGTCTCCCCCTCCTTTTACTCCTCCACCTCTTTTCTTTTCGCATGACTATATGTACTTGTCACTTTTCCATGTGTTAGTTGTGTCTTCTGAGCAGTTTGTCAGCTTTTGGACACCTTTGAAGGTGTTTTCTATGTGTTTCTATGTGTTTTTGTTTGCCTGCCATTGGTTTTAACGGTGTTCGAAGGTGTTCGACGAACAGTTCGACGAACAGTTCGGCGAACACACGGGTGTTCGACGAACCGAACCGAACTCGAACACTACGGGGGTGGCTCAACACTAATCACCGCTTCTTTGAGAAACTCTGTGTGTGACAGGGTGCATTTCACCACAGACACTTGGACGAGTAGGCATGGACAGGGGCGTTACATGTCGCTGACTGGGCACTGGGTAACTATGGTGACAGCAGGACAAGGGGCTGCTGTCCAAGTCTTGCCGTCCCCACGAGTTGTGCGTCAATCCTCTTTATGTCAAAGTTCCTCCACTGCTTCTGCCTCCTCAACCTCCTCTCGGTCTTCCACCTGCACCCAAAGCCTGTCTGGTCATGCCACAAGCTTTCTAACTGCGCAGAAGGGATCCTGCACACCTCCTTACTATGCTGGCAGTAGTGCTCAACGTCATCAGGCGGTTTTTACATTGAAATGTCTGGGAAATGTGAGTCACACAGCTGAGGAGTTGTGGTCAGCTCTGGAGAACCAATTTCATGAATGGTTGTCTCCACTGGACCTGAAACCAGGGAAGGCCGTGTGCGACAATGCTGCAAACCTGGGTGCGGCCCTTCGCCGGGGCAATGTCACACACGTGCCTTGTATGGCTCACGTTTTGAACCTGGTTGTCCAGCAATTTTTAGCCCACTATCCCAGACTAGATGGCCTTCTGCAGAGGGCACGGTCGCTGTGTGCTCACTTCCGCCGTTCGCATCCCGCAGCTCAGCGACTTACATCTCTACAGAAGTCGTTGGGCCTGCCACTTCACCGGCTAAAATGCGATGTGCCTACCCGGTGGAATTCAACTCTGCACATGTTGCAGCGACTGTGGCAGCACCGACAAGCCCTGGTGCAATACGTTCTGACGTATAGCCTGGGCCAACGAGATTCAGAGGTGGGGCAAATCACGCTGGAGGAGTGGTCTCAGATCAGGGACCTATGCACCCTTCTGCACAGTTTTGAAATGGCGACGAAGATGTTTAGTGCTGACGATGCCATTATCAGCATGACTATTCCGGTGATTTACATGCTGGAGCACATGTTAAACAGAATTCGGAGTCAGGTGGTGGCACAAGAGGAGGTGGAGGAAGTAGAGGAGGAGGAGTTGTATGCGGAAGGGCTAACATCTGCAAGGTCCAGACGGTCGGCAGCACCAAGGCGGCAGGCATGTGAGGGTGGGGGAGATGGTTTTACCAGGGCGCATGGTAGCAGCCAAACTAGTGAGGAAGGTGCAGGAGCCCAGGAAGAAGTGGAGGACGAACTGATGGAAGACTCATCAGATGAGGGAGACCTTGATCACATTTCTGTTGTGCGAGGTTGGGGGGAGAGGACAGAGGAAGGAAGCATGATTGTTACCTCGCCACCAACACAACAGGGACTTGGTGCTCCTGGATGCGCAACACACATGAGTGCCTTCTTGCTGCACTACCTGCAACATGACCCTCGAATTGTGAGAATTAGAAATAATCCTGACTACTGGGTTGCCACACTGTTAGATCCCCGGTACAAAAGTAAATTTGCAGAAATTATTCCTGCCATAGAAAGGGATGCACGCATGCAGGAGTATCAGCAGAGACTGTAGCAGAATCTTACATGTGCTTTTCCACAAAATACCAGTGGTGCACGTAGTGAATCTCACAGTTCCAACTTGCCAACCGTGGGACCGTCAAGTGTTCAGCACTCAAACCGTAACAGAACCACAGTATCTGCTGGTAACATCAATTTTGCGGAATCATTTCACCACTTTTTTGGCCCATCCTTTGCAAGGCCACAGGAGACAAGAAGTCTGACACATAGTCAACGCCTAGAGACGATGGTACAGGAGTATCTCCAAGTAAACATTGAAGCCACGACTGTGTCACTGGACCCTTGCTCTTTTTGGGCTTCCAATCTGGATAAATGGCCGGAGCTAGCCACTTACGCCTTGGAGATCTTGTCATGCCCCGCAGCCAGCGTTCTGTCTGAACGTGTGTTCAGCGCTGCTGGTGGTGTGCTGACAGATAAGCGCACGCGGCTCTCCACTGATAATGTAGACAGACTCACGTTCATAAAGATGAACAAATCACGGATCCGAAACGACGTTTCTACCCCTGTGTCATCCTGGGGAGAGTAAAAGCTTGATGATTGGTTAAAATCACCCTACCAACCGTTTTAAGCTTTCAAATTACTAATCATGTTTATCTGTATCTTGACTGGAAAATAATTTGGGCTTTGTAGCAGTGTGCAGCACTGATCCTATTAGGCCATCTATACTAAAGCTTCACCAGATTTAAAATTAAAAATAATTTTTAGCTGCATCTAGCCCGGAAAATGATTTTGGGGCTCCGAGATGCGCAAGGCACATAAGTGCCTTCTTGCTGCACTACCTGCAGCATGACCCTCATATTGTCAGAATTCGAAGTAATCATGACTACTGGGTTGCCACACTCTTAGATCCCCCAAACTTTTCGATCAACCTTTTCATTTTAATAAAGACCAAAAAAATGGTCATTTTTGAAATTATAAGCATTAGCAGGTTGTTAGAAACTGAAATCAAACAGTTTTCAACTCAAAACTTTATTCTAGGTGATGTTACATTTTCACATAGGACCCCTTGTTCGAAAGGAGCTTCTGAACTCTCTCGTCCATTGAATTTGTCAGGTTTTGGATGGTTTCTGCTTCAATTGTTTTGCATGAGGACAGAATACCCTCCCAGAGCTGTTGCTTAGATGTGAACTGCCTCCCGCCATCATAGACACTCCTTTTAATGATGCTCCAAAGGTTCTGAATGGGGTAGAGGTCAGGGGAGCATGGGGGTCACACCATAAGTTTGTCCCCTTTTATGCCCATATCAGCCAGAGATGCAGATGTTTTATGTGCAGCATGAGATGGTGAATTATCATGCAGAAAAATGATCTTGCTGTGAAATACACGGTTCTTCTTCTTGAACCATGGCAGGAAGTGCTGTTTGAGAAAATCCACATACATTATGGAGTTCATCTTTAGCGCCTTCAGGGATCCTAAAGGGGCCGACAATCTCTCTCCCCATGATTCCAGCCCAAAACATTACTCCACCTCCTCCTTGTTGGCGCTGTAGCCGTGTTTACGTGGGGTGTCCATCAACCAGCCATCCTCCACTCCATCCATCTGGACCATCGAGCGCTGCACGGCACTCATCCGTGAACAAAACAGTTTTGAAATCAGTCTTCATGTAATGTTTGGCCCACTGGAGCCGTTTCTGCTTGCGTGAAGTGGATAGAGGAGGTCGACAGGATGGCGCATGCACAGCTGCAAACCTCTGAAGGACCCTGCATCTTGTTGTTCGGGGGACGTTGGAGGCACAAGCAGCTTCAAAAACTTGTCTGCTGCTATGACAAGGCTTTTTTGCCCCTGCTCTTTCAACCTGACGTAATTGCCTGTAGGAAAGAGTCCTCAATTTGCCCTTATCAGCACGCACACGTGTGTACTGTGAATCAGCTACATACTTCTTGATTGCCAAGACACTTCATCCTGATCATCGCACAATGTTGATTGTAGTCATGCCTTGACCTAAACACTCCACAATTTGTTGCTTCTCAGCAGCCGACACATCCTTTTTCTTTCCCATTTTGGCAGAAAATGTAGGCTGCTTAATAATGTGAGAGAGCCTTCTTAAGTAGTCTTGCCTTTCATTGGACACACCTGCCAAACTAATTAGCACAGGTGTCTGCAATTGCTTACAGTGATATAAAGAGCCCTGACACACATCACCATCAATGAGTTTAACTGACAAACAAATTCTTCCCTTATCACTCCTAAACACTTTTTGTATAATAATTTGGAACACATGTGCTTTTCCACAAAACACCAGTGGTTCACGTAGTGAATCTTACAGTTCTAACTTGCCAACCGTGGTCTGTATGGAGTTGTTCAATAAAGGGCCCAAAATTAAGATAACATAGATGGGAGAGGTCTCTATGAATAGGAATTCCTAAGTATTTGATACCCTGTGAGGGCCAGGCAAAGGGAAAGTTGGACTGGATGGAATCCTATATGGATTTGGGGAGGGAGACATCGAGGGCCTCAGACTTCGCTGCATTGATTTTAAAATTTTACCATGTAACAAAGTGATCTATTTCAGCCATAACAGCATGGATGGATATATGTGATTGAGTGATATATACTAGGACATCATCAGCAAATAGAGAGCACTTGTACTCGGTGCCTCCCACCTCAATCCACCTAATATTGGGGTTATGGCGAATTGATGAGAGCAGGTGCTCCGTCACTAGGATGTATAAGAGAGGGGACAGAGGACATCACTGCCTTGTCCCATTGGTGATTGTGAAAGGTGATGAAAATGTTCTGACGCACCCCCTGGGCCTTGGGACACCCGGAGCTGGACCCTTTTTGGTGGATGCTGGTGGTTGTAGTCTTCGTGGCGGCGACCCAGTTCTGTGGCTCAGGGCGGTCAAACCAGTGGCGGAACTATTTATGTGGTTTTCATGTTTAAATGTCCGACTACGCCACCCGTGGATTGCGGTCAGAGTGAACCGCCGCTACAGGGCAGACCACTGAGGCTGGTGTTGTGGGTGCAGCAGAGCGTAGCATAACTCCCCACGGGAGGAGTATAGCCTCAGGGCAGTGTATGCGGAGGATGGGGGTGATAGTGCAGGGCAGCAGCAGTAACGACACGGAGTCAGTGATGCAGTTCAGGGCCTTTACTCACAGTTCTTATTATCCAGACCACGTCTGCAGGTAACGGCTGCCCACGTCGTACTGTGCTCACCAGGTGAGGGGCTCAGACAACTCCCAGATAACTTTGGAGCACTTCACGGGACCCCCTTTGTGTGTCCTTTGTCTGGCCTTTCTTACCAACACTTCTGTCCGGCTGCCTCGGGCCTCCTCTTGGTAAACTTGGCGCCAGTTTCCCTGACCCTATGTGGTGCCTTCCTAGCGGGTGTAGCGAGGGGCTGCGCCACATAAAATGTCAGAGCCTCCGGTTTCTAGCTGAGGGTCGTTTCCTGCCTCCACTAGTTCGGGGACCGGTCTCCCCCTTTGGCCTGACCCCTCCACGCAGGTGGATTCGGGCGTGCGGTGGTGACTCGCCCGTCCGCACCCCTGGGATCCCTTCATTCCTCGTTCCTGGAGCCTTCTCCGCTCCTCTTCCTTCCTTCTCCCTCTTCCAGGCCTGGGCCTCGGTTACTAGGCCCGCCTCCGGAGCAGAGCTCATGCAGAGCCCCTGCTCCCTGCCACTTCTGCTCAGACTTCTCTGCACTGAACTAAGATGGTGCCCACCTTTTATACTCCCTTCTCAATGCACCCAGGAACTGCTTCCTCCCTGCTCCTGCACTACAGGGTTCCCCTTCCTCAGTGTTCCCTCCCCCCACTCCAGCCAGGGACAGGGACTGTCGTGCCTATCTCAGGGGCATATTGGTCGCCCTGCCCCACGGCAATGTGGTGTAATGCATGCAGGTGTCGGGTCCTGATCCACACTCCATCCTTACCTGAGAGTGAGATATCACACCTCTGGGTGAGGTGCAATACGTCTGTAGCAACGGAGCCCTCAGGGTGCTACAGTTCCATTTATCTTCAGCCTAGGTGACGTATTGCGATACAGGGCCGTGATTTTGGCTATAAAAGGGTCCCCTAGACCCCTACCCCAAGCTTTTTAAGAGAATCATATATGGCGTGCCAGGAGACTCTATGGAATGCTTTCTCAGCATCCAACGAGAGTATCTAATTACAAATTTTTAACTGCATCTAGCCCAGGAAATACTTTGTGCCTAGTAGCAGTGTCTGCTAGTGAGCGGATTATCCCGGCTGTTAAGCAAGCTGCACCACCTGTAGTTTAGACACTTAATTTTTTCAAAGGAAATGCTTCGGGACCATGGGATACTTAGTGAAGAGCATCAGGAGGCACCCCAAGGCATAGGGGCTGGGACTGGCAGTAGGATGCCTTGCGGTGGACAGCCGAGCTCGATCCTTATAAAAGCTTTTTAACTGCAGCAGCTTTAGTGGACGCTACTGGAGCTGGAATTACGCGGCTGCTGGCATGAGACTTGCCCTCCAATAGATCCTTGTAAATGGATTTAAAGTGTATTCATTCAAATTAGAGAGACAATTTAAATTAAAAAGCTTAGAGCTGCCTCCACCACAGGGGGGCTCGCTCGACCCACCAGCGGACAGGCACCAGTATTGGGAGAGGGGGGCTGGCCGTCAGGGTTCACCGCGGCTCTGGCACAAACCCGGCGACACGGAGGTGGCACGGGCAGGAGCGGACTGGCCGTGTCGGCTTCTCACTTTTTGGATTTTAGAAGGGCATGACATGCCTATATCTGTGTCTCCCCCTCCTTTTACTCCTCCACCTCTTTTATTTTCGCATGACTATATGTACTTGTCACTTTTCCATGTGTTAGTTATGTCTTCTGAGCAGTTTGTCAGCTTTTGGACACCTTTGAAGGTGTTTTCTATGTGTTTCTATGTGTTTTTGTTTGCCTGCCATTGGTTTTAACGGTGTTCGAAGGTGTTCGACGAACAGTTCGACGAACAGTTCGGCGAACACACGGGTGTTCGACGAACCGAACCGAACTCGAACACTACGGGGGTGGCTCAACACTACTCATGAATCCATTTTGGTTCGGAATTAAAAGATTATTAGCATCAAGATGCACAGTAATTGCCTCTTTAATGAAGCTTTCAAAAATTTTGCCCACAACGGACGTCAGACTCACCGGCCGATAGTTTCCGGCGCCACTTTTCGCTCCCTTTTTGAATATTGGCACTACATTCGCCTGTCGCCAATCAAGTGGCACAGACCCAGTCTCAACAGAGTCCTTAAATATAAGATATAACGGTCTGTCTATCACATTACTTAGTTCCCTTAGTACCCGTGGGTGTATGCCATCAGGTCCTGGTGATTTGTTTATTTTAATGTTACTGAGGCGTTTCCTTACTTCAACTTGGGTTAGATTTGTCATACTTAGTGGAGGATTAAGTTTGTCACTTCTCATTTCTCCTGTTAGTTCTATTTCCTTTGTGAAAGTTGTCGAAAAAAAATTATTTAATAGATTAGCTTTATCCTCATCTTTCTCTATGATTTTGCCTTCCTCACTTTTTATCGGTCCAATATTATCCGATTTAATCCTTTTACTATTTATATACGTAAAGAACAGTTTGGGATTTGATCTACTTTCCCTAGCAATACGTTTCTCTGATTCCTCCTTCGCTATTTTTATTTGTTTTTTACAGGTTCTCGTTTTTTCCTTGTAACACATTAGTGCCTCCTTACTGTTTTCCTGTTTTAATCTCTTGAATGCCTCTTTTTTGCTATTTAACGCCCCTTTTACGTTCTTGTTCAACCATATTGGTTTCCTCTTATTTCTGGGCCTTTTATTCCCTTACGGTATATACCTCTCGCACTGAGTATTCAGAATTCTTTTGAAGGTTTCCCATTTTCTATTCGTATTCCATTGATTAAGTACTTTGTCCCAGTCAATAAGTTGAAGGTTTTCCATCAGCTGATCAAACTTCGCCCTCCTAAAGTTTAATGTTTTTGTTGTTCCCTTTTTGATAACCCTACTGAAGGGCATTTTGAAGTCGATAATATTATGATCGCTATTACCTAGGTGCCCCCCTATCTGTACCTCAGTTAGTGATCCTTGCCGCATCAGAAGATGCAGACTTGCAACTATCCCCGTGCAAGTTCTAGTCCCTGGGCAGTGTTCAATTGTATCTCCCCCATTCCTTGCAATACAAGCGCAAGTATGCAGCCTGCCACCCACCCACCCCCAGGCTGCAATACTATACTGCTTGCTTGCACTTGAAATTGGGCCTTTTAGGCATGTGGAGGCGGAATCTGGCCACCACGTTATGGCTGCATTGGCGGCCTGGAATCCATACTCAGTCCCCAGCCACCCGGCGGCCGGGTGTCAATGCTCGGTCCCCAGCCGCCCCGCGGCCGGGTGTCCACACACGGTTCCCAGCCGCCTGGGGGCAGCCGGGTGTCCATAAACGGTCCCCAGCCGCCCCTATTTCTCCTTGGAACATCCCCCCACACACTTTTCTTAGCCCGGCCTGCTTTAGGGCAGCATTGGACGAGCCCACCAGAGAACCAGACTCCTCCGGTGGGCCCTGGCTTCTCCATCAGGGGAGTTGAGAGTGCCAAGGTGAGGAGCATGATGATGATGACAGAAGTTAGCATCTGCTTTGTTTTCTTTTAATGCAAGTGTAAGTGTGCAGCCTGCCACACACCCACCCCCAGACTGCAATGCCATACTGCTAGCTTGCACTTGAAATGGGGCCTTTTAGTTTGGAGGAGGCCGAAGCTGGCCACTACCTCATGGCTGCTTCGGCAGCGAGGTATCCATACTCAGTCCCCAGCCGCCCCTATTTGTCCTGGTGTGCCTTATACATAAGATTAAGCGCGTATACCAAAACATTACCTGTGCCCTCCCCAGTGCATTTAGTGGGAAGGAGAGCCTATTCCGCTGTAGTGAGTGCATGCCAAACCCCTGTTCATGGTACATGCGAAGATGCCTCCCAACCTGCACCTGTCGTTGCAGACTTGCAACTATCCCCGTTCAAGTCCTTGTCCCAGGGCAGTGTTCAATTGTACCTCTCCCATTCCTTGCAATGCAAGCGCAAGTATGCAGCCTGCCACCCACCCAACCCCAGGCTGCAATACCATACTGCTTGCTTGCTTGCACTTTAAATTGGGCCTTTTAGGCATGTGGAGGCGGAATCTGGCCACCACACCATGGCTGCATCGGCGGCCTGGTATCCATACTCAGTCCCCAGCCGCCCGGTGGCCGGATGTCCCCGCTTGCTCCCCAGCCTCCAGGGGGCGGCCTGGTGTCCTTACTCGGTCCCCAGCCACCCCTATTTGTCCCGGTAACCTTTCCCACACTTTTCTTAGCCTGGCCTGCTTTAGGGCAGCATTGGCCGAGCCCACCAGACAACCAGACTCCTCTGGTGGGCCCTGGCTTCTCCATCAGGGGAGTTGAGAGTGCCAAGGTGAGGAGCATGATGAGGATGATAGAAGTTAGCATCTGCTTTGTTTTGTTGGAATGCAAGCGCATGTATGTAATAGCGGCAAGGCCTGAGGTGGTCAGCATTTTGGCGCATATCCTACCTCCTCCGAGGATTGCTGGATGTTTTCCTGCTACTATCCAAGTTCTATGACTCCAGTTAAAACAAAGCTTCAGGTGATAAATGATGGATGAGGTAGTGGCAAAGGAGAAAGAGCAGGAGGAACAGGGACCATTCACATCAATATCAGGCCAGTCAACCAGATATGTCTTGTAGGATATGTTTCTGTACCAAAAGGAGCGGTTCGGCTACACAGTTATAGGGCATACAGTGAGTGCAATGCCTACCAAAAATTTCGAGGCACTCCAATGCCCCTTGGAAATGACATGGAGGTCAGAGGGCCTTAGCTAAACCTTTTTTTCCATTTATAGCAACTGGGTCTCCTGTGCACTGTTGGCCTAAGCAGTGAATGGAAGGCTTTCCAAAAATTATGAAGAACTGCAATGCCCCTTACAAGAGCCATGCAGTACAGCATATTACAAACATAAGTCCCATTATTGTGGAGTGGGTCTCCCATAGTATTTGCTTATGCCTTCCAAGCAAAAGCTTCCAAAAATTAGGATGGAGAAACTTGCAATGCCCCTTACAAGAGCCATGCAGTACAGCATATTACAAACATAAGTCCCATTATTGGGGAGTGGGTCTCCCATAGGATTTGCTTATGCCTTCCAAGCAAAAGCTTCCAAAAATTAGGACGGAGCAACTTGCAATGCCCCTTACAAAAACCATGCAGTACAGCATATTACAAACATAAGTCCCATTATTGGGGAGTGGGTCTCCCATAGGATTTGCTTATGCCTTCCAAGCAAAAGCTTCCAAAAATTAGGACGGAGCAACTTGCAATGCCCCTTACAAGAGCCATGCAGTACAGCATATTACAAACATAAGTCCCATTATTGGGTAGTGGGTCTCCCATAGAATTTGCTTATGCCTTCCAAGCAAAAGCTTCCAAAAATTAGGACGGAGCAACTTGCAATACCCCGTACAAGAGCCATGCAGTACAGCATATTACAAACATAAGTCCCATTATTGGGGAGTGGGTCTCCCATAGGATTTGCTTATGCCTTCGAAGCAAAAGCTTCCAAAAATTAGGACGGAGCAACTTGCAATACCCCTTACAAGAGCCATGCAGTACAGCATATTACAAACATAAGTCCCATTATTGGGGAGTGGGTCTCCCATAGGATTTGCTTATGCCTTCCAAGCAAAAGCTTCCAAAAATTAGGACGGAGCAACTTGCAATGCCCCTTACAAAAACCATGCAGTACAGCATATTACAAACATAAGTCCCATTATTGGGGAGTGGGTCTCCCATAGGATTTGCTTATGCCTTCCAAGCAAAAGCTTCCAAAAATTAGGACGGAGCAACTTGCAATGCCCCTTACAAGAGCCATGCAGTACAGCATATTACAAACATAAGTCCCATTATTGGGGAGTGGGTCTCCCATAGAATTTGCTTATGCCTTCGAAGCAAAAGCTTCCAAAAATTAGGACGGAGCAACTTGCAATACCCCTTACAAGAGCCATGCAGTACAGCATATTACAAACATAAGTCCCATTATTGGGGAGTGGGTCTCCCATAGGATTTGCTTATGCCTTCGAAGCAAAAGCTTCCAAAAATTAGGACGGAGCAACTTGCAATACCCCTTACAAGAGCCATGCAGTACAGCATATTACAAACATAAGTCCCATTATTGGGGAGTGGGTCTCCCATAGGATTTGCTTATGCCTTCCAAGCAAAAGCTTCCAAAAATTAGGATGGAGCAACTTGCAATGCCCCTTACAAGAGCCATGCAGTACAGCATATTACAAACATAAGTCCCATTATTGGGGAGTGGGTCTCCCATAGTATTTGCTTATGCCTTCCAAGCAAAAGCTGACAAAAACAAGTACGGAGGAACTTGCAATGCTGACACCCTGGTGGTATAGTGGTGGTGGAGCCTGAGGATAAGGAGAAGAACATAAAACAGCCGAAATGAGGAAGCGTATACCCATGTGTGGGTGTGAAGCAGTGCATGTGAATACACCTCCCGAAATAACACAGTGGATGAGACTTTATGCTACTCTGCTGTCATTTGGTGGTGATGAGAAGTCTGGCCAAATCCAGCCCTTGTTCATTTTGATAAGGGTCAGCTTGTCAGCATTGTCAGTTGACAGGCGAGTGCGCTTATCAGTTATAATTCCCCCAGTGGCACTAAAAACAACGCTCCGATAACACGCTAGCGGCAGGACAGGCCTGGACCTCCAAGGCGTACAGAGCGAGTTCATTCCAAGTGTCCAGCTTGGATACCCAATAATTAAAAGGCACAGAGGAATTACGGAGGACGCTGGTACGGTCGGCAAGGTACTCCCTCACTATCTTTTGAAACTTTCCACTCCTTGTGAGAGTACCCCGCGTCTCAGGGCCTGTAAGCTGGGCGGGTGTCAGAAATCTGTCCCAAAACGTTGACAGTGTTCCCCTGCCTCTGCTGGATTGGAGTTGCATCTCTCTCGCCTGTAGGCCTTGGTTGGGCAACGAACTGTGACCTCGGCCGCTAGCGTGTTCAGATGGGAATTTTTTAAGAGTTCTGCAGCAAGGGCCTTCTGGTACTGCCCCATTTTTGTAGACCTCTCCACCTCAGGTATAAGAGAGTGAAAGTTCTCCTTGTAGTGGGGGTCTAAAAGTGTCACCAACCAGTAATGACTATCACCCAAAATTTTAAAAACGCGAGGGTTACGGTTAAGGCAGCGTAACATAAGGTCAGCCATGCGTGCCAGACTGGTAACTTGCAAGATTTCCGTGTCCTCACCAAGATGATGACTGGCCATGCTCTCCTCCTCCTCCTTCTCCTCCTTCTCCTCCTCCTCCCCCCTGTCCTCAGGCCACCCATGCTGCACTTACACTTGTACAGCTACTACCGTCTACAGCGCATGATAGCAGCTCCTGTTCTTCCTCCTCCTCCTCCTCTCCCTCATTGTCCCCCAATGCACATTGGGATGAGATGAGGCTGGGCTGTGTGTAATCGCCCACTACCGCTTCTTGATCCATCTCATCATACTCTGGCTGCAATGCCTCCTCTTTAATTCTCTGCAGAGAGCGTTGCAAAAGACAGACAAGTGGGATGCTGACACTAATGATGGCGTCATCGCCACTCACCATCTTGGTGGCCTCCTCAAAGTTTGTCAGGATGGTACATATGTCAGACATCCAGGTCCACTCCTGAGGTCTTATGTGTGGAGTCTGACCTGAATATCGATGGCCTTGTTGCATCTGGTACTCCACAACTGCTCTCTTCTGCTCACAAATCCTTTGCAACATGTGGAGGGTAGAGTTCCAATGTGTGGAAACATCACACACAAGTCGGTGTGCCGGAAGCTGCAAACGCTGCTGCAACACAGCAAGGGCAGCGGAAGCTGTAGCCAACTTGTGAAAATGAGCTGACAGGCGGCGTACTTTCACGAGCAGATCTGGCAACTCGGGGTACGATTTAAGAAACCGCTGAACCACGAGGTTAAACACGTTAGCCAGGCATGGTATGTGTGTCATCTCGCCTCGCCTCAGAGCCGCCACCAGGTTACGGCCATTGTCACACACGACCATGCCTGGATGTAGGTTCAGCGGTCTCAGCCACAGATCTGCCTACTCTTTCACAGCTGTCCACAACTCACAAACAGTGTGAGGTTTATCACCTAAGCTTATGAGTTTCAGCATAGCCTGTTGCCGCTTGGCGGAGGCAGTACTGCAGTGTTTCCAGCTTGCAACTGATGTGGTGATATCTGAGATGGAGGCTGAACATGAGGAGGAGGAGGATGATGTGCAGGAGCTATACACTGTGGGGGCAACTATGACTGACATAGGGCCCGCAATCCTCGGTGTGGGGAGGACGTGTTCCGTTCCAAGGTCCAACTGGGTCCCGGCTTCCACTATGTTTACCCAGTGTGCCGTCAGAGAGATGTACCGTCCCTGGCCACAAGCACTTGTCCACGTGTCCGTTTTCAGGTGGACTCTCCCAGTAACTGCGTTGTTGAGGGCACGGCAGATGCTTTGGGACACGTGCTTGTGTAGTGCGGGGATGGCACACCGGGCAAAATACTGTCGGCTGGGGACCGAGTTCCGAGGGACGGCCACCGCCATAAGATTGCGGAAGGATTCCATCTCCACCAGCCTAAAAGGCAGCATTTCCAATGCAAGCAGTCGTGAAATGTGTGAATTTAGGACTGTGGCCTGTGGGGCATTGGCTGTGAATTTCCGCTTTCGTTCAAAGGTCTGGGATATGGACAATTGAACGCTGCGGTGGGACGTGGACGTGGACGTTGATGCTGTTTCTTGAGAAACTGCCATAACAAGTGAAGACTGAGAGGAGGGGGCATCTTTACATGCAGTATGGACAGGGGATTGCCTTGCACGCAAAACAGTGGAAGAAGCAGTGGTGACACCCGCTGACACTGGTCGTTGACCCTAGGTTTCGCCCCACAAAGTCGGGTGCTTTGCTGCCATGTGCCTGATCATGCTGGTAGTGGTCAGGCTGGTAGTTTTGTCACCCCTGCTGATGCTGGCATGGCAGGTGGTACATATGGCCTTTTTGGGGTTATCAGCAGCGTCTTTAAAAAAAATTCCAGACTCTGGAAGACCTACCGCTTGTACTGGCAACGTCCCTCGTGTTGGTGTTATGGGGAACGGTTGCCCGCCTTCTGTCTGTGGCCACCACACTGCTTCTTCCTGCCTTTTGGGGTACTCTGCCTCCCTCCCCCTGTGTGCAGCTGGCCTCACTCTGCATGTCCTCCTGCCACATTGGGTCAGTTACTAGATCATCCACCACCTCCTCCTCTTCCACTTGCGCACCACGATGATCCTCCTCACTTCCTGGGAATTGTGTCTCGTCATCGTCCACCTCTTGTGACAAATTGCCAGCGTCGACTTCCTGTGGCCGTGGCTGTTCAAATATTTGGGCATCGCTACATGGGATCACCTCTTCCACCATTTCAAGCGTGTCAGGCGAGGGGCACAAATATGGAAATGGACCAGTGAACAGCTCTTCAGAGTGTCCAAGTGTGGGATCAATTGCTGTCTGACGACACTCGGCATGGTGGGAGGAAGGAGCATCATGGTGAGGAGGAGTATGCGGTCGAGACTCATGGCTACTAAGAGTTGACCGTGTGGAAGACTGACCGGAGGTGGTGGTGCCCAGGTAACTGGAAGTATTATCTGCTATCCAATTAATAACCTGTTCACACTGATCAGTTCTCAATACTGGTGTTGTTCTGTGCTTCCCTAGTAATTCGGTCAAGAAGTGGGAGCGAGAAGATGTGGCTGTTGGTTGTGGCTAGAGATGAGCGTTGTTCTACTCGAACTGTTCGCCAATCTTAAATTCGAGCTGTTTTGGGCGGTGTTCCAGCCGTTCGGCGAACACGAACAATTTGAGAAAAATTCGGCTGTTCGAGGTTATGTTCGATAACTGTTCGTGCACCAAAATCATAACTGGATTTTTTCTCAGTAATGATGAAAATTAATGTTAATACGCAGTTTGAGTGTACAGCGGGGTGGGGGGAGGGGCAGGGGATGGATCTCTGCAGAAACAATGAAGATCTCCATTTTTTTTTTCTCTTTCCCGCATTTACAGTGGGGAGGTGCAATCTGTCAGCCTATCAGCAGCGCACACACGGAGCGAAGTGCTTTTTTTCACACAAGCAAGGGCATGTGTCATTGGCAGTGTATGTCACATGTCCTTGCCCTATAAGACCAAGCCATTTTCCCCGTCGCCACCATTTTCTCACTGCTGTAGCTGCGTGTTAGACGGCACCGCTGTTGCTGTGTGCGCTATACCTTGTTAATTTCAAGCCAATTTTCGCACAAATCTACAGATAGCTTGGGAGTAGGGAATAGTTGTGATTGCAGTCCTTTTAAGGACTAGGTTACAGCATTTCCTATGACTTTTATCAGGCAGTTCTGTGCTCTTAAATAGATAGGTTGTGGGAGTAAAGACTAATTGTAATTGGAGTCCTTTTCAGGACTAGGTTACATCAGTTCCTATCAGTTTTTGCCAGGCAGGTCTGTGCCAGTGCTGTGCAAGTTTTTTTCACAGCATTTGGCTGAATCTAGCAAAGCTAATCCTTTTTGGCCTATTGCAGAGTGTGTTAGTCAGTGGAGTAGCCTATCTGTGTTGCAAGATATACCACCTGTGTATAGAATACCAATTTTTTTACTGCACCTAGTGAAGTAAAATCTTTTGGGCATAGCATCATTCTATTAGTCCATCTATACTGACCTCCATCAGGTTGCAAATTGAATATAGTTTTTTTCTGCATCTAGCTCTGAAAAAATATTGGGCTTCTAGCTGTGTGTGGGACTTGTTCTATTAATCCATCTATACAGACCTCCATCAGGTTGCAAACTGAATATATTTTTTTCTGCATCTACCTCTGAAAAAATATTGGGCTTCTAGCTGTGTGTGGGACTTGTTGTATTAGTCCATCTATACTGACCTCCATCAGGTTGCAAATTAAAAATAATTTTTATCTGCATCTACAGTACCTCTGAAAAAATATTTGGGCTTCTAGCTGTGTGTGGAACTTGTTCTATTAGTCCATCTATACTGACCTCCATCAGGTTGCAAATTGAATATAATTTTTATCTGCATCTACCTCTGAAAAAATATTTGGGCTTCTAGCTGTGTGTGGGACTTGTTCTATTAATCCATCTATACAGACCTCCATCAGGTTGCAAACTGAATATATTTTTTTCTGCATCTACCTCTGAAAAAATATTGGGCTTCTAGCTGTGTGTGGGACTTGTTGTATTAGTCCATCTATACTGACCTCCATCAGGTTGCAAACTGAATATATTTTTTTCTGCATCTACCTCTGAAAAAATATTGGGCTTCTAGCTGTGTGTGGGACTTGTTCTATTAATCCATCTATACAGACCTCCATCAGGTTGCAAACTGAATATATTTTTTTCTGCATCTAGCTCTGAAAAAATATGTGGCCTTCTAGCAGTGTGTGGGACTTTCTCTATTAGTCCATCTATACTGACCTCCATCAGGTTGCAAATTCAAAATAATTTTTGTCTGCATCTAGCTCTGAAAAAATATTGGGCTTCTAGCTGTGTGTGGGACTTGTTGTATTAGTCCATCTATACTGACCTTCATCAGGTTGCAAATTAAAAATAATTTTTATCTGCATCTACAGTACCTCTGAAAAAATATTTGGGCTTCTAGCTGTGTGTGGGACTTGTTCTATTAGTCCATCTATACTGACCTCCATCAGGTTGCAAATTGAATATAATTTTTATCTGCATCTAGCTCTGAAAAAATATTTGGCCTTCTAGCAGTGTGTGGGACTTTCTCTATTAGTCCATCTATACTGACCTCCATCAGGTTGCAAATTAAAAATAATTTTTATCTGCATCTACCTCTGAAAAAATATTTGGGCTTCTAGCAGTGTGTGGGACTCATTGTATTAGGCCATCTATACCAAGCTCCACCAGCTTTGAAATTAATAATAATTTTTAGCTGCATCTAGCCCTGAAAATAATTTTTCCCAATAGTGGTAGCAATAGAAATATGGGGCGCGCGCCTGGCTAACAAAAATATACGCTTCATAACACAAAACACCAGCCTAGCGCACTGCATTAATAAGACGGCATCATCGTCTCTCCCAGTGCTAGGCCTACTACGCAGGCTAGTATTCCTGTGCCTAAAACACAATGTATGGGTCCGCGCTAGCCACTATGCTGAGGGGTATAAAGCTGCTGCTAACGCTTTATAACAATTCAATTGGCAGATTTTCACAGAGCTCTTCCACAACGCCCACCAATCGGGCAACAGTTGCCCACCCTCCCTATGGGATCTAGTGGCGAATAGTTGATGCCATTAATCAGAGCGTCAGTTGCCCCGTCAACGTGGCAAGCATACGGTAAGGCATGGGAAGAGTGGACACGACTAGTAGCAGGCAGACGGGTTGACCAATGTGAACAAGCCAGATCACAAGTCACCATAGAATTTCTCCACCAGCTAATGATGAGGGGCATATCAGGGGCGTCAGCGCAGTGGTGTCTGACCGGAGTAGCATTTCACTTCCAACTACTGAATTGGGGAGATGTGACAAAGATTCATCATCAGACAATCCATAAAAGGGTGGAAAAGGGGTCAGCCAAGTCAGGAATGTAGACGTCCCGTCCCGTGTCACTAAAACTGATTTCTCACATCTTATCCCTAACACCATTAACATGACACTCACAATTTGAAGCAACACTAATGTCTACTGCATTTGTGATCGCCTTCTTCGGGGCGCTATGTATAAGCGAATTAGTCCCTCAATCCAAAATTACCACCAGTGGACGCTTATTACACCAGGAAGGTAGTCATAGCCAATAATGCAATACGTGTACGCATACACCAATCGAAAACGGTTCCAGCGGGCAGGGGTACTTGGGTACTTCTACAACCCACAAACGGTACACTGAGTCGGGTAACAATAGTAAAAACATATCTAACCATCAGATCACAAAGTAATTTCTTCGTATCACACATTGATGGAACGCCATTATCAAGATACCTGTTCCAAGCTATATTTAATAAATGCATAACATCGGCAGGGAACCACCCCAAAGATTACGGGACACACGCATTCCGCATAGGTGCGGCCACGGAAGCAGCAAGAGCAGGACTGTCAGAAACGGAAGTTCAGAGGATAGGGAGATGGCGATCCACGTGTTTGGCGAGATACATAAGACCGGACTTGTTATCCTAACGTGGTTTGTTTCTTTTACAGGTGACGCTAAGCCAACAGTGTGAGTGATAGGCCACTCGTATATATGTTGGGCACAAAAAAGGGCGAAAGTCCGCCCAGGCGGGAGGAAATTAGAGTTTCATAACACATATTTCAACTGGAGAGGTATTAGAGGCCTGCTATGGCCACAGGTACTAATGGAGGTAATCAAGGTAGGGAGAGAGGCAAGAGGTCCGGTCATCTTAGTTATACAGGCGGGGGGAAACAACCTAGGTCATCACAAGAGCGCATAACTAATGGCAATAATGAAACTAGACACTGAGCGCTTCAGAGAATTTTTCACAAAATTAGCTATAGTATGTTCAGAGATTGTGCCGATAGCGGTATGGCAAGGTGCGCGAGACATCACGGCCATCGAATGGACAAGGCGGGTAATAAATATTCGGATGGCAAAATTTAGAAGAGACAGAGGCGGTGTAGTGATACGACACCGACAACTGGAAGGAGATAAAGCAGGCCTCATACGGCCCGACGGTGTTCACTTAATAGATATTGGACTGGACATATTCCTGTCAGGACTCCAGGACGGAGTGGAACAAGCGTTAAGAGTGATGGGTGGGGGTCAGAGTCCTGCATACGAGTACGCTGGATCCTCCGTGGCCTGGAAATAGAAAGGACATGTTGGAGAGTTACACTTGTTGGCCAACTTGCCGGAGTGGGGACCCAGGGCATGCTGCAACAAGCTGAATTATTTTAGAAATAAAATGCCTTTCTAATGGAATGAGTATAAAGAGTTAATAAAGCTGTGACCGATCCTCACCCATCCAGTTATAAGAGTTACATTATTGGGTTGTCCATGAAAGGGGGGCGGTAGGGGGGCTGAGCATCTGGTTTGGTTGGGGGTCCCCACAGTCTGCCTAGGCTAGATTAATTAAAAAATTCTTATTAGATACACAGGCGGTGCAGCTTGCTTCGCAGCTGGGCTACTACGCCCAAAGTATTGCCTAGGCTAGATGCAGTTAAAAATTCTACGCTGACTAGCAGACACTGAAGATTTGGAGCAGACCTCTGAGTAAACAGCTCTTCAGACTCAACCATCTGTGTTACCCCAAGCCATAGTGTATGTAGTTTCTTACAGTTAAAAGGGGGGGGTGCGACCCAACCCACCTGGAATTGACGATGCTAACGTCACGTAAGACACAGCAAGGGGACTCCCAAAATTGTGGCACAGACACCACTTAACCCTAGAACGCATACCTGTGGCCTTGCAGGCCCGCCCAGTTAATGGTTTTCTATTTTCTGCAAGATTGCTTTAGTTAGAATTTTGAAACTCTAGGTATTCTTCATGTATATAGTTGTTTGTCATTTGAGTTTGAGTTATTCCATGTTATTTGCACACGGGCCTAAAGGGCCCCAGGTATGTGAAAGTGTAGATTTTTATGGTCATGCGTTCTAGGGTTAAGTGGCATCAATTGCCCCACTGTTGCTTAAAACGGTTGGTGAGGTGATTTTACCAAATCCCCAAGCTTTTAGTCTCCCAAGGATGACACAGGGGTAGAAATGTCCTTGCGAATCCATGATTTGATCATCTTTATGAAAGTGAGTCTGTCTACATTATCAGTGGACAGCCGCGTGCGCTTATCTGTCAGCACACCACCAGCAGTGCTGAACACACGTTCAGAGAGAACGCTGGCTGCATGGCATGACAAGATCTCCAAGGTGTGAGTGGCGAGCTCCGGCGATTTTTCAAGATTGGAATACCAAAATGAGCAAGGGTCCAGTGACACAGTCATGGCTTCGATGTTCACTTGGAGATTCTCCTGTACCATCCTCTCTAGGCATTGACTATGTGTCAGACTTCTTGTCTCCTGTGGCCTTGCAAAGGATGGTCTAAAAAAGTGGTGAAACGATTCCACAAAATTGCTGTTACCAGCAGATACTGTGTTACTGTTACTGTTTGAGTGATGAAGACTCGATAGTCCCACCGTTGGCAAGTTAGAACTGTGAGATTCACTACGTGCACCACTGGTGTTTTGTGGAAAAGCACATGTAAGATTCTGCAACAGATACTCCTGCATTCGTCAATACCTTTTTATGGCAGGAATTATTTCGGCAAATATACTTTTGTACCGGGGATCAAAGAGTGTGGCAACCCAGTAGTCGGGATTACTTCGAATTCTGACAATCCGGGGGTCAAGTTGCAGGTAGTGCAGCAAGAAGGCACTCATGTGTCTTGCGCATCCAGAAGGACCAAGTCCTTGTTGTGTTGGTAGCGAGGTAAGAATCATGCTTCCTTCCTCTGCCCTCTCCCTCCAACCTCGCACAACAGAAATGTGATCAAGGTCTCCCTCATCTGATGAGTCTTCCATGCCCATTGCCAGTTCGTCCTCCACTTCTTCCTCGGCTCCTGCACCTTCCTCAACAGTTTGGCTGCTACCATGTGCCCTGGTTAATCCCTCTCCCCCACCCTCCCATGCCTGCCCCCTTGGTGCTGCCAACCGTCTGGACCTTGGAGATGTTATCCCTTCCGCATACGACTCCTCCTCTACTTCCTCTACCTCCTCTTGTCCTGACTCCGAATTCTGTTTAACATGTGCTCCAGCATGTAAATCACCGTAATAGTCATGCTGATAATGGCATCGTCAGCACTAAACATCTTCGTCGCCATTTCAAGACTGTGCAGAAGGGTGCATAGGTCCCTGATCTGAGACCACTCCTCCAGCGTGATTTGCCCCACCTCTGGATCTCGTTGGCCCAGGCTATACGTCAGAACGTATTGCACCAGGGCTTGTCAGTGCTGCCACAGTCGCTGCAACATGTGCAGAGTTGAATTCCACCGTGTTGGCACATCGCATTTCAGCCGGTGAACTGGCAGGCCCAACGACTTCTGTAGAGATGTAAGTCGTTGAACTGCGGGATGCGAACGGCGGAAGTGAGCACACAGCGACCATGCACTCTGCAGAAGGCCATCTAGTCCGGGATAGTGGGCTAAAAATTGCTGGACAACCAGGTTCAACACGTGAGCCATACAAGGCACGTGTGTGACATTGCCCCGGCGAAGTGCCACACCCAGGTTTGCAGCATTGTCGCACATGGCCTTCCCTGGTTGCAGGTCCAGTGGAGACAACCTTTCATGAAACTGGGTCTCCAGAGCTGACCAAAACTCCTCAGCTGTGTGACTCACATTTCCCAGACATTTCAAAGTAAACACTGATGCGTTGAGCCCTGCTGCCAGCATAGTAAGGAGGTGTGCAGGATTCCTTCTGCGCAGTTAGAAAGCAGGTGGCATTACCAGACAGGCTTTGGGTGCAGGTGGAGGACCGAGAGGAGGTTGAGGAGGCAGAAGCAGTGGAGGAAGTTCGAGATAAAGAGGATTAACACACAACTCGTGGGGACGGTAAGACTTGGACAGCAGCCCCTTGTCCTGCTGTCACCATAGTTACCCAGTGCCCAGTCAGCGACATGTAACGCCCCTGTCCATGCCTTCTCGTCCAAGTATCTGTGGTGAAGTTCACCCTGTCACACACAGAGTTTCTCAAAGAAGCGGTGATGTTGTGTGCGACATGCTAGTGGAGCGCAGGCACACCTTTCTTTGAGAAGTAGTGCCGACTGGGCATCTGGTACTGGGGCACTGTGACGGACATAAGGTCTTGAAAATCCTCTGTGTCCTCCAGGTGGAAAGGCAGCATTTCTGTAGCCAACAGCTTGCAGATGGTGAAATTCAACCTCTTAGCTTTCTCATGGCTAGGAGGAAATGGTCTTTTACTGTTCCACATCTGAGGGACCGAGGGCTGGCTGTTGTGCTTAGACGGTGTTGAGTAGGGTGTCCCCGGCAACTGCCGGTCTGTGAGGAAGATGCAGGCGGACATGTTAGGTTGCCTTGATCCAAAGGTGGTGCTCTCGATGTCGGAGAGCGCTCAACACTAGCAGGTGTTTCCATTTCCCAATGAACTGACGACCTGCCAATCACACTGGCTGTTGCGAGTAAAGAGGTGGCAGGTCTGCGTCCAAAAACATGTGTGACTGCTGTCCCCCCAGTCACAGAGGATGAAGAGGCTGCGGATGCACAAGATGGGGCAGACGGTGGTTGGCCCAGCCGGCTAGGCCGCATTGTAGCACAGTGAGCTTCCCACTGCAACTTATGCTTCATATCCATGTGACGGTACATACATGAAGTACTCAAACTATGTATTTTTTGGCCTCTACTTAGCTTTTGCTGACAAATATTACAGATAACACGAGTTGGGTCATCCTTATCGATCTGAATAAATGCCCAGGCTATGCAAGGCTTAGAGCCCATGTGACCTGAAGAGCCACTGCGACTTGTGGTCAGAGGCAGAGTTGTGGTTGAGGATGCAGTTGTTGACGTGCTTCCAGTACTCCGTCTCTGTTCAGGAAGGCGCAACCTAACCTCGTCGTCAATAGCATCTGTGATGCCCCGCTGCGCTTGGTATCACAGATCCTACAAGAGTGCATTGATGGAATCCTCCACAAGAGGCCCCCATAAACATTCACACATCTCCACCTTCCACCTCAGACCAGCAGAGGGAGCCCGTTAGGGATATAAATAGGGAAGGTGGAGCTAGGCAGTTCAGTTCCTCTGAAGAGTTCCTGCAGTAGAGAAGCCTAAGAGAGGTCAGTCTGCAGTGGAGCTCAGTCTAGTCTAGAGAACGCAGTTAATAGTTCAGCAGTGGAGCACGAGGCTCCTGCTTGCTAGATTCAGGGAGCCCAGATAGAGCTTAAGGTGTGCCGGTGCCGTAAGATCAGTGAAGCGCGGCAATCTGCCGTTAGTGTGTATAGCCTAGTGAGGGCCCGAGTAGGCCGAAGGCGAGTGGCGAGTTAGTACATAAGGGGCAGAGGAGCTTAACCAGCTCTCCCCGAAGCATTTACCGGACACAGGATCCGAGCTTACCGGTATCTCTATGACCCAGTAAGGCATAACCGGAATCCCTGGAGAACTACAAGTCCCAGGATCGCTAAGGTGCTGATATGTAACAGAGCCAGGAGACGCTTAGGCCCCGCATACTGGGAGCATGAACTCCAAGAGAAGGCCCTACCACAAGGTCAGCCAGCGCAGGACAGAGACAAAGTTAGGCCTAGCTCCAGGCAGGTCAGAAACTTACTACGCAGAGGCAAGAAACAGGAGGCCCTACACCCGCTCATTGGGGAGGATCCTGATATGCACCCTTCACCCTACAGTGCTCCGGGATGTGCCTGAATTTCCACCAGTAAAAGTTACTGAAGTGACTACCGTGTCCGTTCCCGTTCTTGCTCTGACCCAGCTGGGTCTCGCCTGTCCTGCATTCCCCCTGCATACGCTGCCCTGAGACCTAGCTCCACCTGTGGGGAGCTATACTATCGAGCTGCCTTATCACCGGCCTCAGTGGACTGCTGCAGCGCTGGTGCTTGTCACCAGATACCACAGGTGGCGTCATGAACTCTTATAAAATTAACAATTATCCACCCTTTTAAAGAGAGACCCCAGGGTACGGGCCAGGGAGCCGACCACCGCGACATCCCCAAGGCCAGGCAAATGCCCGGGTACCGAGTCATCCCCATCCCCAGGGCTAGTCACATCCTCCTCCACCTCCTCTGCTGACCTCATCGACTGTCTGACTGTGGGTTGACAGTAAGTGGGATCTCCAACCTCGTCATCATCACCCTGTGTGTTATCACACCCGTCGCCCTCAGAGCCAACCTCTTCCTGCCCTGACTGAAAAGTCAAGTTGTCGCTCCAATCAGGTATTTGAGTCTCATCATCGTCTTCATCATTGTCTCCACCAACAGGAGTTACAGTTTGGGAACAAGGGTCTACATTATGCTCAGAACCTTCTTCATCTGGTCCTGGATCCAACTTATAAAGATTCTGTGCATCGGATCAGATCATTTCCTCATCTGGATTAACAGAAGCTCTGGAGCAGACCTCCGTTTCCCAGGCTATAGTATGAGTAAACAGCTGGGCAGACTCAGCCATCTGTGTTACCCCATACTCAGACGGGCAGCTGGAGACTTGGGAGCTGTGAGGAAGCAAGTGCGATTGGGGTGACACCTCTGAGGACTGGAGTATTTGTGATGTTGAAATTGAGGTGATGGAGAGCCCACTTGAAGGAGCACTTGATATCCGTTGAAGCACCTGCTGTTTTTGTGCCTCATCTAGAATTTGTAGCGATGGGCGTGTCCGTAAGAATGGGATCGTATCACATTGTCCACGAAAAGAAGTCGACATCTTAGTTTGGCTGGAAGATGGTCTTTCTTCTGCAGATGTTACTCCCCCCCCCACCGTGGGGGGCCTCGACACACCGGCGGACAGGCACCAGTATTGGGATAGGGGGGCTGGCCGTCAGGGTCCACCGCAGCTCTGGCACAAATCCGGCGACACAGAGGTGGCACAGGCAGGAACGGACTGGCCGTGTCGGCTTCTCACTTTTTGGATTTTAGAAGGGCATGACATGCCTATATCTGTGTCTCCCCCTCCTTTTACTCCTCCACCTCTTTTCTTTTCGCATGACTATATGTACTTGTCACTTTTCCATGTGTTAGTTGTGTCTTCTGAGCAGTTTGTCAGCTTTTGGACACCTTTGAAGGTGTTTTCTATGTGTTTCTATGTGTTTTTGTTTGCCTGCCATTGGTTTTAACGGTGTTCGAAGGTGTTCGACGAACAGTTCGACGAACAGTTCGGCGAACACACGGGTGTTCGACGAACCGAACCGAACCGAACTCGAACACTACGGGGGTGGCTCAACACTAGTTGTGGCACATTTTCACCTTGGCCACAGCCCCGTCCTCTGCACGAACCATCACCAGAACTTCCACTTCCACGTCCCTTGCCAAGCGCCTTGCCCATTGTAAAGGAAGTAAAACAGGTTACACTTGCACTATCAATGGAAAAATGGTAATAAAAAGTAGATTAGAACCATGGAAGAGGAAAACCACAGTTCTATTTCTCTGGCCTACACCTGACTCTTTTAAACAATGTGAACAATCAGGGAGAAACTATTACTGTTTTTCTTTACGTAAAAAATACCAAAACCTGAATAATAGAGATTTTTTACCATGGGATGGCAAAACCACAGTTATTGTTTACTGGGGTATACCAGACTTTTTTAAATAGATATAATTGCGGCTGAACAGTGAGCGACATACTCAAACTGTGTTTTTTAAGATACCAAAGGCCCAAAACTGGATAGTACAGAGATTTGACCCGTGGAACTGCAAAACCTCACTGGGATTTGTCGGGCTTACACCAGACTATTTTCAACAGATATATTTTTGTGTCACAACAGTCAGGAGACACTACAGTTTTTATTTACGGAAAATATACCAAAACCTGAATAATAGAGATTTTTTACTGTGGGATGGCAAAACCACAGTTATTGTTTACTGGGGTATACCAGACTTTTTTAAATAGATATAATTGCGGCTGAACAGTGAGCGACACACTCAAACTGTGTTTTTTTAGATACCAAAAGCCCAAAACTGGATAGTACAGAGATTTGACCCGTGGAAATGCAAAACCACACTGGGATTTGTCGGGCCTACACCAGACTATTTTCAACAGATATATTTTTGCGTCACAACAGTCAGGAGACACTACTGTTTTTTTTTACGGAAAATATACCAAAACCTGAATAATAGAGATTTTTTACCGTGGGATGGCAAAACCACCGTTATTGTTTACTGGGGTATACCAGACTTTTTTAAGTAGATATAATTGCGGCTGAACAGTGAGTGACACACTCAAACTGTGTTTTTTAAGATACCAAAGGCCCAAAACTGGATAGTACAGAGATTTGACCCGTGGAACTGCAAAACCACACTGGGATTTGTTGGGCCTACACCAGACTATTTTCAACAGAAATATTTTTGTGTCACAACAGTCAGGAGACGCTACAGTTTTTCTTTACGGAAAATTTACCAAAACCTGAATAATAGAGATTATTTACCATGGGATGGCAAAACCACAGTTATTGTTTACCGGGGTATACCAGACTTTTTTAAATAGATATAATTGTGGCTGAACAGTGAGCGACACACTCAAACTGTGTTTTTTTTAGAAACCAAAGGCCCAAAACTGGATAGTACAGAGATTTGACCCGTGGAACTGTAAAACCACACTGGGATTTGTCGGGCCTACACCAGACTATTTTCAACAGATATATTTTTGTGTCACAACAGTCAGGAGACAGTACTGTTTTTCTTTACGGAAAATATACCAAAACCTGAATAATAGAGATTTTTTACCGTGGGATGGCAAAACCACAGTTATTGTTTACTGGGGTATACCAGACTTTTTAAATAGATATAATTGCGGCTGAACAGTGAGTGACACACTCAAACTGTGTTTTTTAAGATACCAAAGGCCCAAAACTGGATAGTACAGAGATTTGACCCGTGGAACTACAAAACCACACTGGGATTTGTCGGACCTACACCAGACTATTTTCAACAGATATATTTTTGTGTCACAACAGTCAGGAGACACTACTGTTTTTCTTTACGGAAAATATACCAAAACCTGAATAATAGAGATCTTTTACCGTGGGATGGCAAAACCACAGTTATTGTTTACTGGGGTATACCAGACTTTTTTAAATAGATATAATTGCGGCTGAACAGTAAGCGACACATTCAAACTGTGTTTTTTTAGATACCAAAGGCCCAAAACTGGATAGGACAGAGATTTGACCCGTGGAACTACAAAACCACACTGGGATTTGTCGGGCCTACACCAGACTATTTTCAACAGATATATTTTTGTGTCACAACAGTCAGGAGACACTACTGTTTTTCTTTACGGAAAATATACCAAAACCTGAATAATAGAGATTTTTTACCGTGGGCTGGCAAAACCACAGTTATTGTTTACTGGGGTATACCAGACTTTTTAAAATAGATATAATTGCGGCTGAACAGTGAGCGACACACTCAAACTGTGTTTTTTTAGATACCAAAGGCCCAAAACTGGATAGTACAGAGATTTGACCCGTGGAACTGCAAAACCACACTGGGATTTGTCAAGCCTACACCAGACTATTTTCAACAGATATATTTTTGTGTCACAACAGTCTTGAGACACTACTGTTTTTCTTTACGGAAAATATACCAAAACCTGAATAATAGAGATTTTTTACCGTGGGATGGCAAAACCACAGTTATTGTTTACTGGGGTATACCAGACTTTTTTAAATAGATATAATTGCGGCTGAACAGTGAGCGACACACTCAAACTGTGTTTTTTTAGATACCAAAGGCCCAAAACTGGATAGTACAGAGATTTGACCCATGGAACTGCAAAACCACACTGGGATTTGTCCGGCCTACACCAGACTATTTTCAACAGATATATTTTTGTGTCACAACAGTCAGGAGACACTACTGTTTTTCTTTACGGAAAATATACCAAAACCTGAGCAATAGAGATTTTTTACCGTGGGATGGCAAAACCACAGTTATTGTTTTCTGGGGTATACCAGACTTTTTTAAATAGATATAATTGCGGCTGAACAGTGAGCGACACACTCAAACTGTGTTTTTTTAGATACCAAAGGCCCAAAACTGGATAGTACAGAGATTTGACCCGTGGAACTGCAAAACCACACTGGGATTTGTCCGGCCTACACCAGACTATTTTCAACAGATATATTTTTGTGTCACAACAGTCAGGAGACACTACTGTTTTTCTTTACGGAAAATATACCAAAACCTGAGCAATAGAGATTTTTTACCGTGGGATGGCAAAACCACAGTTATTGTTTTCTGGGGTATACCAGAGTTTTTTAAATAGATATAATTGCGGCTGAACAGTGAGCAACACACTCAAACTGTGTTTTTTTAGATACCAAAGGCCCAATACTGGATAGTACAGAGATTTGACCCGTGGAACTGCAAAACCACACTGGGATTTGTCGGGCCTACACCAGACTATTTTCAACAGATATATTTTTGTGTCACAACAGTCAGGAGACACTACTGTTTTTCTTTACGGAAAATATACCAAAACTTGAATAATAGAGCTTTTTTACCTTGGGATGGCAAAACCACAGTTATTGTTTTCTGGGGTATACCAGACTTTTTTAAATAGATATAATTGCGGCTGAACAGTGAGCGACACACTCAAACTGTGTTTTTTTAGATACCAAAGGCCCAAAACTGGATAGTACAGAGATTTGACCCGTGGAACTGCAAAACCACACTGGGATTTGACGGGCCTACACCAGACTATTTTCAACAGATATATTTTTGTGTCACAACAGTCAGGAGACACTACTGTTTTTCTTTACGGAAAATATACCAAAGCCTGAACAATAGAGATTTTTTACTGTGGGATGGCAAAACCACAGTTATTGTTTACTGGGGCATACCAGACATTTTTAAATAGATATAATTGCGGCTGAACAGTAAGCGACACACTCAAACTGTGTTTTTTTAGATACCAAAGGCCCAAAACTGGATAGTACAGAGATTTGACCCGTGGAACTGCAAAACCACACTGGGATTTGTCGAGCCTACACCAGACTATTTTCAACAGATATATTTTTGTGTCACAACAGTCTTGAGACACTACTGTTTTTCTTTACGGAAAATATACCAAAACCTGAATAATAGAGATTTTTTACCGTGGGATGGCAAAACCACAGTTATTGTTTACTGGGGTATACCAGACTTTTTTAAATAGATATAATTACGGCTGAACAGTGAGCGACACACTCAAACTGTGTTTTTTTAGATACCAAAGGCCCAAAACTGGATAGTACAGAGATTTGACCTGTGGAACTGCAAAACCACACTGGGATGTGTCTGGCCTACACCAGACTATTTTCAACAGATATATTTTTGTGCCACAACAGTCAGGAGACACTACTGTTTTTCTTTACGGAAAATATACCAAAACCTGAATAATAGAGATTTTTTACCGTGGGATGGCAAAACCACAGTTATTTTTTACTGGGGTATACCAGACTTTTTTAAATAGATATAATTGTGGCTGAACAGTGAGCGACACACTCAAACTGTGTTTTTTTAAATACCAAAGGCCCAAAACTGGATAGTACAGAGATTTGACCCGTGGAACTGCAAAACCACACGGGGATTTGTCGGGCCTACACCAGACTATTTTCAACAGATATATTTTTGTGTCACAACAGTCAGGAGACACTACTGTTTTTCTTTACGGAAAAAATACCAAAACCTGAATAATAGAGATTTTTTACCGTGGGATGGCAAAACCACAGTTATTGATTACTGGGGTATACCAGACTTTTTTAAATTGATATAATTGCGGCTGAACAGTGAGCGGCACACTCAAACTGTTTTTTTTTTAGATACAAATGGCCCAAAAGAGGATAATACAGAGGTTTGAACCGTGGAACTGCAAAACCACACTGGGATTTGTCGGGCCTACACCAGACTATTTTCAACAGATATATTTTTGTGTCACAACAGTCAGGAGACACTACTGTTTTTTTTTACGGAAAATATACCAAAACCTGAATTATAGAGATTTTTTACCGTGGGATGGCAAAACCACAGTTATTGTTTACTGGGGTATATCAGACTTTTTTAAATAGATATAATTGCGGCTGAACAATGAGCGACACACTCAAACTGTGTTTTTTTAAAAACCAAAGGCCCAAAACTGGATAGTACAGAGATTTGACCTGTGGAACTGCAAAACCACACTGGGATTTGTCGGGCCTACACCAGACTATTTTCAACAGATATATTTTTGTGTCACAACAGTCAGGAGACACTACTGTTTTTCTTTACGGAAAAAATATCAAAACCTGAATAATAGAGATTTTTTACCGTGGGATGGCAAAACCACAGTTATTGATTACTGGGGTATACCAGACTTTTTTAAATTGATATAATTGCGGCTGAACAGTGAGCGACACACTCAAACTGTTTTTTTTTTTAGATACAAATGGCCCAAAAGAGGATAATACAGAGGTTTGAACCGTGGAACTGCAAAACCACACTGGGATTTGTCGGGCCTACACCAGACTATTTTCAACAGATATATTTTTGTGTCACAACAGTCAGGAGACACTACTGTTTTTTTTTACGGAAAATATACCAAAACCTGAATAATAGAGATTTTTTACTGTGGGATGGCCAAACCACAGTTATTGTTTACTGGGGTATACCAGACTTTTTTAAATAGATATAATTGCTTCTGAACAATGAGCGACACACTCAAACTGTGTTTTTTTAGATACCAAAGGCCCAAAACTGGATAGTACAGAGATTTGACCCATGGAACTGCAAAACCACACTGGGATTTGTCGGGCCTACACCAGACTATTTTCAACAGATATATTTTTGTGTCACAACCGTCAGGAGACACTACTGTTTTTCTTTACGGAAAATATACCAAAACCTGAATAATAGAGATTTTTTACCGTGGGATGGCAAAACCACAGTTATTGATTACTGGGGTATGCCAGACTTTTTTAAATTGATATAATTGCGGCTGAACAGTGAGCGACACACTCAAACTGTTTTTTTTTTAGATACAAATGGCCCAAAAGAGGATAATACAGAGGTTTTAACCGTGGAAGTGCAAAACAACACTTCTATTTCTCTAGCCTACACCTGACTATTTTCAACAGATATATTTTTGCCTGAAAAATCAGAGACACGCTTTTTTTTGGGGGGGTGGGAAACCAAAAGGTTAATAAGACGGGTATTTGTACATTGTGAAGGAGGAAAAAAAAAAGAGGATTTAGATGAAAAAAAAAAAGGATTTTTCCTGTTCCCTGAGACCTGGAGCTAAGTCCAGCAATTTCAGCAACAGGAGCAGCACACAGGACTGTAATGCAGCGTTTGCTGGTATAACCACTGCGTCTCCTATACAGTCTGCCTGCCTGATATCTGGGATGGATATTAGTCCTGAGAAGGACTGTTTGTTTGTTCTGGCAGCCTTTACAGACCCTACACTAACTATATCGCAGTTTATATCTCTCCCTAAATCAGCAGCGCTGTCCCTACACTGTCTGATCCGGAGCGACTGTGTCCAAGATGGCGGCGCCCGGTTTTAAATACTCGAGGTGACGCTGTGCGGCCAGCCAATCACTGTAATGCCCACAACCAACATGGCTGCGGCATTACAGTGACTGGCTGGCAATCGCTGCATGTTCATTGGCTCTGTAAAGAGCGCCAAACTTGCAGTGCGGAGACCCGAGCTCCCGCCCGAGTAACCAGGAAATGCTCGGTGCTCGCCGAACATCCCGAGTAGCGTGATGCTCGGGCGAGTACCGAGCAGTGTCGAGCATGTTCGCTCAACACTAATTATAACTATCTGTTTCTAGGTCAATATTATATGACTTATATTTAGCGAGTTATATTTATGGAGTTTGTAATTATTTGGCAACTTTCCAATTTTTTTTTCCCCTTAAAATAGAAACAGTCAGTTCATTTAGGGTTAAAACTGAGTTTTCTGAGACTCTGGACTCATGTGTAATTGAGCTCCTGAACAGGTGATGTTGGTGGGCGGCTACTTTCTCCATATGCCTTAAAAGTTTTTCCATTTCAACATTGTATTATGCTATGAATAAGGATCTACGTATCCGAAACGCGTAAGCCTCTGTACTCTTTTATTTGCACCATGGTCTCATGGTTTTAATTTTTTCAAAATAAAGGCTATTTTTTAAGTCGCCTTCACGAGTTGCTGGATAACTACCTCTTCATCAAGGCCAGAAATGGCAGTATTTTCTGAAAACGTATATCTGATCCGTGTGGCTGACAAACTACAGTTTTAAATAGCTGGATTTTTAGCTCAGTAATATGGAAAGGACCTAGCTGTATTCTGCAAGGCCAAAAAGCAAATGGCTCAGAAAAACTGTGTTCTCTGGATTGCTTTTTAAGCAAATAATGAGGATTAAGATCCAAAAAAATTATTTCTGGCCCCTGAGACCTGGGCCTATTTCTAGAAATGTCTAACAGCAGCAGCAGAGAGAACTGGAATGGAGCCTCTTGATATCTCTGCAGATGGATTAGTCTTTAGAAAGACTGTTAATTGAGATGCATATGTGTCTCTAATATAGTTTGTTAGACCTACACTAACTAGAAACTAGCAAATCTCTTCCTAGCTCAGCAGCACTTTTCCCTACACTGTCTGATTACGGAGTGACTTTTACGAGCATGGCAGCGCCAGGTCAGCCAATCACTGTAATGCCACAACCAACATGGCTACGGCAATTACAGTGAGTGGCAGCCAATCCCTGCATGTTCATTGGCGCTCTAAAGAGCACCAAACATGCAGGGAGGAGACCTGAGCCCCCTCCAAGCAACCATGGAAATACTCGGCGAGCGCCGAGCATCTCGAGCACTGAGATGCTCGGGTGAGCACCGAGCAGTAAGCGAACATGCTCGCTCATCACTAGTGACATTGTAACCGGCCGAGTTTTGGAAAAAAAAAGACAACACAAGATTGACATTTTGTTTTTTGTGTGTTTTTGAGCGTGCACCTTTTTTTTCCCTTACTCCCTTTAGTATGGGATCAGTTGTAGAGCTCGCAGAGCAGTTCTGCTGTCTGTCTCTGGAGGTGAATGACCTCCGCTGTGAGGTTCAGCAGCAGTATCAGCGGTTACAGGCCGCCAATGTGGGGGTCTCTGCAGGTAGGCCTGTCCAACCTGAACCCAAGGTTGCCCTTCTGGACAGATTTTCAGGAGGTAGGGACAGTTTTTTTGTGTTTAAGGAGGTATGCAAATTGTATTTCAAGCTTTGTCCCTACTCCTCTGGTAATGAGTAGCAACGGGTTGGCATTGTGATCTCTCTACTGCAAGGAGATCCTCTGTCATGGGCATTTTCATTACAGCAGGATTCGGTTAGTCTCCAATCTGTGGAGGGATTTTTTGGAGCTATTGCCCTCATCTATGGTGACCATGACCTAGTCGCCTTGGCTGAGTCTAAGCTACGTCTAAACTGCGTCACATACAGCAGGGGATTCGATCAGTAGAAACATACAGTTTGGAATTCCGTAGATGGTCATCGGATTCCAAATGGAATGACTCAGCCCTTAAAAGTCAATTTTATGAGGGGCTAACAGAAAGGTTGAAAGATGCCTTGGCTGTATATGATACCCCTCGGTCCTTGGAGGCTGCCATGTCTTTGGCCATACGTCTGGATAAGCGCCTACAGGATAGATGGGTGCAACCTCCTTTTCCGGGGCCTTCTTGCCGGGGTTGTGTACCTTTGCCAAGGGAGCAGTCTGGGGGTGAACCAGTACTGGGGGAGGTGGAGGAACCTATGCAGTTAGTGGGTGTCTCTACGTCATACATCTCCCAGGGGATTCGCAAGAAAAAAGACATATTTTTTTGTGTGGGAAAAAAGGACACTTTCTTGGGACCTGTCCTTCAATTCCTAAACAATAAGAGACTTGATTAACTCTCTGTAGTCCGGAGTTGGATAAACAAGGGGTGTATTTGTGGCAGAACTGCAGTTCCCGCTTTGTCCAGACTGCAGAGGTGGTGATGGAGAGCAAAATTGAAAAAATTTATGTTTGTTGACAGTGGAGCCGGGGTCAGCATGGTTGATGCTGAGTTTGTGAAAATTCATGGTTTCACTTGCTGTGCTTTGGCTGAACCTATTTCCATCTTTGCCATTGACTCGGTGCCACTTGCACAGAAAGCATTTACTCAGATTGTACATAATGTGAAACTGAGGGTGGGGTCAGTTCATTGTGAAATCATCCCTTGCTATGTTTTGGAGAATCCAGCTACTCCGATTGATTTAGGTATCCCTTGGCTTGTTAAACATAATCCATTGGTGGATTGGCAAACCGGGGAGATTATTGAATGGGGAGATTACTGCCATGAGAACTGTCTGAATGTTTCCATTGCTGCTGTCTCTGCGGAGATACTGCCTGCTTTTCTGTCTGGTTTTGAGGACGTTTTTTCTGAGAAGTGGTGTCAGGATTTGCCTCCTCATCGTGCTTATGACTGTCCTATTAAACTGACCCCCGGAGCTAAACTACCCAAGTCCAGACTATATAATCTTTCAGGCCCTGAGAGACATGCCATGATGGATTTCATTGCGGAAAGTCTGGAGAAGGGACATCTGGCAGCAGGCTTCTTCTTTATGAAGAAAAAAGATGGCGGTCTACGTCCCTGTTTAGATTTCGGGGAATTAAATCAAATTACCATCCGTGATTAGTAATGAGCGAGCATGCTCGCTACTGCTCGGCGCTTGCCCGAGCATCTCGCTGGTCGAGATGCTCGGCGCTCGCCGAGTATTTCCGGGTTGCTCGGGCGGGAACTCGGGTCCCCTCCCTGCATGTTTGGCGCTCTTTAGAGAGCCAATGAACATGCAGGGATTGCCTGCCATGCACTGTAATGCTGTAGCCATGTTGGTTGTGTACATTACAGTGATTGGCTGGCCACACAGCGTCATCAGGACTATATCAGACCTGGCGCCACCATGCTCATCACAGTCACTCCGGATCAGACAGTGTTGGGAGAGCTGCTGCTGTGTCAGGGAGAGATTTGATCGTGTATTAGGTAGTGTAGAGAGAAAAAACGTACATTACACATATCCATCTTAACAAACAGTCCTTCTGAGGACTAATCCATCTGCAGAGATATCAGGCAGTCAGGGTGTATAGGCAGCCGGTGTATATAGCAGACTGCAGTGCATATAGCACAAGAGGCTCCATTCCAATTCTGCCTTCTGCTGCTGTTAGATATTTCTATACAAAGTCCCAGGTCTCAGGGGCCAGGAATACTTTTCTTTGGATCTTTATCCTCATTATTTGCTTAAAAAGCAATCCAGAGAACACAGTTTTTCTGCACCATTTGCTTGATGGCACTGCAGAATACAGCCAGGTCCTTTCCATATTAGAGCACAAGAAATCCAGCTATTTAAAACATTGTTTTCTCCGTCAAATGGATCACATATACGTTGTCAGAAAATACTGCCATTTCTGGCCTTCATTAAAAATTTCCTTTAGTGTGTCATTGAAGCAATTCAACGCAGTTTGCTGTTCAAACTACTTACCTACAGGCCAGGTATTTAAAACTGTGTTTTCTCCGTCAAACGGATCACATATACGTTGTCAGAAAATACTGCCATTTCTGGCCTCCATGAAAATTTCCTTTAGTGTGTCATTGAAGCAATTCACCGCAGTTTGCTGTTTAAACTACGTACCTACAGGCCAGGTATTTAAAACTCTGTTTTCTCTATTACACGGATCACATATAAGTTCGTTCCAAACTCAGTCATGTGTAGTGAGCGTGGAAGATACTTTCCTCCATTTAAAATGGGCAGGGCACATGGAAAGGGACTGGGAACTGGACGTGATGGTAATGGTGCATGCAGAGGCCGAGGACAAGCCGAAATTGTGCCACAACAAACACTCACATCTTCTCGCCCGACCTTCCTGTCCCAATTTCAAGGGGACCGCAGCACAACACTATTGAACCCAGAGCAGTGTTTAAAGGTTGTTGGTTGGATAGCGGATAATGCTTCCAGTCACTTAGCCACCACCACCACCACCACCTTGTCTTCCATATGGTCAAGTCTCAGTAGCCGTGAGTCTGGACCGCATATTCCTCACTCTGATCCTCCTTTCTCCCACCATGCTGAGTACCCAGAGACAACTTTTTTTCCATTTATAGAATCGGGCGTCTCACCCGAGCCACTTGAAGCTGGGCTAGAGGAGAACGCATGTAGCGATGCCAAAATATTTGAGCAGCCACGGTCACACAAAGGCGACGGTGGGAAAGTGTCACAAGAGGTGGACGATGATGAGACAAGATTGCCAGAAAGTCAGGAGGAGGACCAGGGTGCGGAAGTGGAAGACGAGGTGCTGGATGATATAGTAACTGACCCAAACTGGCCGGAGGACATGCAGAGCGAGGACAGCAGCACACAGGGGGAGGCAGAGCACCCCAACAGGCAGGAAGAAGCAGTGAGGTGGCCGCAGACAGAAGGCAGGCAACCGTTCCCCGTAACACCAACATGAAGGAAGTTGCCAGTACAACTGTTAGGTCTTCCCGAGTCTGATTGCTTTTTAAAGACTCTGCCAATAACCCCAAAAAGGCAATTTGCACCGCCTGCCAGGCCAGGATCAGTAGGGGTGGCAAAACGACCAGCCTGACCACCATCAGCATGATCAGGCACATGGCAGCAAAGCACCCGACTTTGTGGGCCGAACCTCAGGGTCCAGGAACAGTGTCTGCGGGTGGCACCATTGCTTCTTCCACTGTTTTGCATGCAAGCCAATCCCCTGTCCATGGTGCATGCGAAGACGCCTCCTGCCCTGCACCTGTCATTGCACACTCTCAAGTAGCAGCATCAGGAAGCACGTCCATGTCCTTGTCCCAGCGCAGCATTCAGTTGTCCATACCCCAGTCCTTGGAACGCAAGCGCAAATATGAAGCCAACGCCCCACAGGCCACACTACTAAATTCTCACAATTCACGACTGCTTGTGCTCGAAATGTTGCCTTCTAGGCTCGTGGAGATGAAAGCATTCCGCAACCTGATGGCGGCCGCCGTCCCTTGGCACTCGGTCCCCAGCCCCCACTATTTCTCCCGGTGTGCCGTCCCCTCATTACACAAGCACGTGTCCCAAAACTTTAGCCGTGCTCTCAACAACGGAATTACCGGTAAAGTCCACCTTACCATGGACACGTGGACAAGTGCTTGTGGGCAGGGACGGTACATCTCGCTGACGGCACACTGGGTTAACATAGTGGAAGCCGGGACCTAGTTGGACCTTGGGACGGAACATGTCCTCCCGACCCCAAGGATTGCGGGCCCTAGGTCAATCAGGGTTACCCCCACGGTCTACAACTCCTGCACCTCATTCTCCTCGGCCTCCCCCTCCTCTTCAGCCTCCATCTCCGAAATGACCACATCAGTCATGAGCTGGAAGCACTGCAGCAACTGCCTCAGCAAAGCGGCAACAGGCTGTGCTGAAGCTAACATGCTTAGGTGAAAAACCGCACAATGCTGAAGAGCAGGCAGATCTGTGGCTCACACCACTGAACTTACAGCCAGGCATGGTCGTGTGTTACAATGGCTGGAACCTGGTGGCGGCACAGAGGTGAGGCGAGCTCACACACGCACCATGCCTGGCCCATGTTCTTAACTCTGTGGTTCAGCGGTTTCTCAAATCCTACCCGGAGCTGCCGGATCTGCTTGTTAAAGTACATTGCCTGTGTGCCCATTTTAGAAAGTCAGCTGCAGTTTCCGCCGCCCTTGCAGTGTTTCAGCAGCGTTTGCAGCTTCCTGCTCACAGACTGGTGTGAGATGTCCCCACGCGTTGCAACTCCACACTGCAGATGTTGGGAAGGATTTGTGAGCAGAAGAGGGCAGTTGTTGAGTACCAGCATCAACAAGGCTGTCAGTATTCAGTTCAGACTCCACACATAAGACCCCAGGAGTGGACACGGATGCCAGACATATGTACCATCCTCCAAAACTTTGAGGACTCCACCAAGATGGTGAACGGCGATGACGCCATAATTAGCATCACCATCGCTCTTCTCTGTCTTCTGAAACGCTCTCTGCTCACAATCAAAGAGGATGCATTGCAGGCGGAGCATGATGAGATGGAGCAAGGAACCATACAGGTTGATTACACACAGCCAAGCCTCATCTTATTCCAACGTGGATTGGGTGACAATGAGGAAGAGGAGGAGGAGGAAGGACAGGTGCTAGTTTCATGCACTATAGACAGTACTACCTGCACAGCTGTCATACCGTCTGATCAGCCTGGATGGCCAGAGGACAGAGAGGAGGAGGAGAGCATGGTCAGTCATACTCTTGGTGAGGACACGGAAGTCTTGCCTGTTAGTAGTCTGGCACGCATGGCTGAGTTTATGTTAAGCTGCCTTTCCCATGACCCTCGCGTTCTCCAAATTTTGGGCGACAGTCATTACTGGTTGGTGACACTTCTAGACCCACGCTACAAGGAGAACTTTATATTGCTTATTCCTGAGGCGGACAGTTCTTCAAAAATGGGGCAGTACCAGATGGCCCTTGTTGCGGATCTATTAAAAAAATTCCTATCTGAAAACTCTGGCAGCAGAGGGCATGCTTCGTTGGACAACCAAGGAGTACAGGCGAGAGAGACACAACTTCAATCCAGCAGAGGCAGGGGAACACTGTCAAAGTTCTGGGAGAGTTTTCTCAGACCCTCCCATCGCACAGGCCATGAGGCGCGGGGTACTCTCACAAGGAGTGCAAAGTTTGGGAAGATGCTGAGGGAATACCTTGCCGACCGTACCAATGTCCTCCATGATTCCTCTGTGCCTTATAATTATTGGGTATCCAAGCTGGATACGTGGAATGAACTGGCTCTCTATGCCTTGGAGGTCCTGGCCTGCCCTGCCGTCAGCGTTTTATCAGAGCGGGTTTTTAGTTCCGCTGGTGGAATTTTAACTGATAAGCGCATCCGCCTGTCAACTGAAAATGCTGACAGGCTGACTCTTATAAAAATGAACAAGGGCTGGATTGGGCCAGACTTCTCAACACCACCGAATGATAGCAGCGTAACATAAACTCAAATCCAGTGTCTTTTTTTCGTGGTATATGCTCCCTGATATTGTCTATTTGCTCTTGTCCTACTCCTTCTCCTCATCCTCCACGACCATATCACAGGGTGCAACATCCATATAATTTTTATAAAGGGTGTTTATGATACCCGTGAAATTTTTTTTTTATACAGTATGTTCATGTATACCCCCCAGGGGTAAATGTTTGTCAGATCATACACTTAGTGCATGGGCTTTACAAGTATAGGAGGCCCGCTCATTTCTAATGGGAACATTTTTTTATGAGGCCCTCCTCCACGTCTCTTCCAAGGGGCATTGAAGTGCCTCCAAATTTTTGGCAGCCCTTGCACTCACTGCATAGGCCAACGCTATGGGAGACTCTCTCCTTTCTAATGGGAATTTGTCGTTACTGTGGCCCTGCTCTGTGGGTCTTTAAATTCTTAGTGGGGTTTTTCCTAAAATTGGTCAGCCATTGGACTCACTGCATACCCTATAACTGTATAGCAGACCCTCTCCTTTCTAATGGGAACATGTTGTACTTGTAACTGTGGCCCTGCTCTGTGTGTCTTTAAATTCTTAGTAGGGTTTTTCCTAAAATTGGTCAGCCGTTGGACTCACTGCATACCTTATAACTGTATAGCAGACCTTCTCCTTTCTAATGGGAACATGTTGTACTTGCTACTGTGGCCCTGCTCTGTGTGTCTTTAAATTCTTAGTGGGGTTTTTCCTAAAATTGGTCAGCCGTTGGACTCACTGCATACCTTATAACTGTATAGCAGACCCTATCCTTTCTAATGGGAACATGTCGTACCTTGTTACTGTGACCCTGCTCTATGTGTCTTTAAATTCTTAGTGTGGTTTTTCCCAAATTTTGGCAGCCCTTGCAGTCACAGCATGGGCATTACCACTATAGGAGACCCACTCCTTTATAATGGAACATTTTTTTTATTGAGACCCTCCTCTTTGTCTCTTCAAAGGGGTATTGGGTTGCATCCAAATTTTTGGCAGCCCTTGCTGTCACTGAATACACAATAACAGTATAGGAGACCCACTTGTTAATAATGGGAACAACAAAGCATAGCCGGCTGATGGCTCTCTAACGATAGCTACGGCCGACTGCTGGCCTTTTAAGAATAGTAAGGCCCTTCTGATGTCCCTGTAAAAATAGGCTTTATGACTTTCAGAGTCCCTCCATAATAAATAAAAAAGGATGTGTCTGATGATGTGTCACACACCACATTGCCAGATAAGGTTGTAAAATGTTAAAATGACATTTCCCGGTGAATGCATTTGGCTTAAAAAATAACATAAAAAAAACAAAGCAATAGGATCTTTCTTTAGTATAAAAAACAGCGTCACCAATTTAACCTCAATGTAATCACATTGTTCAGCTCATACACCTCCTCCTCCATCTCTGAAATGATCACATCAGTCACAAGTTGACAGCACTGCAGCACTGCCTTGGCCAAGCAGCAGCAGGCTGTGCTGAAGATAACAAGTTAAATGCTTAATTGACAAACCACACAGCACTGCAGAGTTGTTGAAAGCTGTAACACAGCAGCCTGATCTGTGGCTCTCACCGCTGAACATACAGCCAGGCATGGTCATGTGTGACAATGGGCGGAACCTGGAGATGGAGAAATGACAGCCGGGGTTGATACGGTTTCCCTCTATGCCAGTCCTTTCACCGAGCTAAAGAATATGGCTGTGGTGAAATACAACTCCCACTGAGAAGCTGTTTCAGATTGAAAAACATTGTGCCCACCAGAGGATTTGATTCTGTGGGCAAACCTTTCTCACCCGCTCAAGATCCCCATAGCAGCTGCAAAGTTAGCGCTATCATGAACTCTCCTGAGGTAGAAGCCAAGGCACACCAGAGGATTCTGCTGAGAAGCAGTCCTAGTTAAGAAAAGTGTGTGGGAAGGTTCCCAGACACTCTATGGCTGCTTTTTTACTGAGGAGGAAACACACGCAAACACGGGGAGAACATACAAAGTCCTTGCAGATGTTGTCCTTGCTGGGAATTGAACCCAGGATCCCAGCGCTGCAAGGCTTCATTGCTAACCACAGATCCAATGTGTGGCAGTTCACCCTTTAAAATCTAACATGCTGGAGAAACTTTCACCTACTGCCACTCTATCTTCAGCTCCTTTGTGAGAAAATGTATTTGGGCAGCCACTCAGTCTACCAAATAAAATTCCTGAGAAGGAATTTGGGGATGGCTTCGCTACTGGTACTGGGGGCAGTGCTAATACCATGGCGTTGTACCATAGTTTGCTGGAAATATTCCAGGCTGGTAGGAGGCATGAAAATTCCCACAGAAAAGTACCAGCAGTAATGTTCAGGCCACATTTATAGTGCAAGCAGCTTTAGAGGACTTCCTGGGAGAAATGACACGCAGGGTAGATACGGTTTCCCTCTATGCCAGTCCTTTCACTGAGCCAAATACATCTCTCAGCCAAAAAAGTTGTGGACAGGCTCTGCCTTCATGAGCTTAAAAGGCAATATATCAAGTGCAAAGAGCTGCCCAGAAATCTGGCAGTTTAGTGTTGCGGCCTGTGGGTTGGTGGCTGGCTGGCTGCATACTTGCACTTGCATTCCAAATAACAGAAAACTAAGCAGATGGTGGCCTCTATCATCATCATGGCATCACCTCAACACTATGAACTCTCCTGAAGGAGAAGCCATGGCCCGCCGGAGGAGTCTCCGGTTCTCTGGTGGGCCCGTACAACCCTGCCGAAAAGCAGCCCTAGCTAAGAAAAGTTTGGGGGAAGGTTCCCTGACACTCTATGGCTGCTTTTTTTAATGTGGATCGGCCATGCTTAGGCATGTTATTTCTCAAAACGCATTACAGATCAGGCCATTGTCCAACTCTGTATTCAAGAAATTAAATGCGCAAAGAAAGATGTGTGTGTGTGTCAAAGCACCACCGACAAGTGCGAGTTGATGTTGGACGAGCTGCCATTGTTTCTGCAACAAGCTCAATTACAGGACTTCCTGGGAGAAATGACGTGCAAGGTAGATATGGTTTCCCTCTATGCCAGTCCTTTTACCGAACTAAATACAACTCTTAGCAAAAAAAGTTGTGGACTGGCTCCTTACCGTCCCTGGCCACATTCACCTGTCCACGTGTTTGTGGTTAGGGGGTCCTTCCCAGTAAGTACACGGGGGAGGGCACTGGTAATGTTGTGGGAGCCGTGCTTGTGGAAGGCGGAGGCGATACCGGGAAATATAGTGGCGGCTGGGGACTGAGTATGGGCACCCGGCCGTCGCCGGCATGAGTTTGTGAAAAGATTCCGCCTCCACAAGCCTAAAAGACCACATTTCAACTGCAAGCAGCTGTCAAAAATTTGGCAGTATAGTATTGCAGCCTGTGGGTGGGTGGCTGGCTGCATACTTACGCTTGCATTCCAAGTAATGGGGTATGGACAACTGACCGCTGCAGTGGGACAAGGACGTGGACGGTGATTGTTGCAAGTTTGCAATGACAGGTGCATGGCGGGAGGCATCTTCGCATGCGTCAAGGATCACTTATGATGGGCACACTTTTAGTCTGTGACCTGGGAGTCAAAGATGCTTCCAGAGGTCTTATTCATGCTGTTCCTATGTCTTTTCAGCACTGTATGCATGTGTCTGATGATGTGTCTCACACCACATGGCCAGATAAGGTTGTAAAATGTTAAAATGACATTTCCTGGTGAATGTATTTGTCTTGGTTGAAAGCAATTCAAAAGTGCAAAAACGCATAAAAAACGCTACGTGTGAACATAGCCCAAGTTGTGGAGGAGTATTTTTGTTTTGGTTATTTATTTTGCCTTATATACAAGTCATTACCCCGGAAAGGATGTTCCTTAACATATTTCCCAGGAAAATCCATTTTGGTTTCATTTTTGTATGTTTTATTGTGAGTCCGTAAAAGTGGTGTAATACTTTGACCACGTTGCTGACAGCAGTGATCTAGGAGTCAGAGATGCTTCCAGGGGTCTTCCCCATGCTGTTCCCATGTCATTTGAGCACTGTTCCCATTGATTTGTGCAATTTCTAGGCCCTCTGCAGACCGCCGGGGGGGAGCCGCCTGAAAAATGCTCGAGTTTCCCATAGACTTACATTTGACTCGTTGCTCGGGTCAAGCACCCGAGTATTCTAATTTGCTCGACCCGAGCAATGAGTACCCGAGCATGTTAGTGCTCGCTCAGCACTATCCGTGATCCATACCCTCTTCCTTTGATTTCTGATTTGTTCAGCCAGATTGTGGGAGCAAAGGTATTCTCCAAGTTGGATTTAAGGGGAGCCTACAATCTGGTTAGAATCAGGGAAGGGGACGAATGGAAGACAGCGTTTAATACCCAGGAAGGTCATTTCGAGAGTCCGGTTGTGCCTTTTGGTTTGACCAATGCCCCTGCGATATTCCAGCATTTCATGAATGATATTTTTCATCATTTGGTGGGGAGGTTTGTGGTGGTCTATCTTGACGATATTTTGGTTTATTCGCCTGATTTTGAGACCCATCGGGGGCTTGTTAAGCAGGTGCTCCAGATATTATTGGATAACAAACTCCATGCCAAACTAGAGAAATGTGTTTTCGCTTTTCAGGAGGTGCAGTTTTTGGGGTACTTGTTGTCATCTTCAGGTTTTCGATGGTTTCCGGAGAAGATCCATGCAGTCCTTGACTGGGAACGTCCCGAGAACCTGAAGGCCCTACAACCTTTTCTGGCCTTTACAAATTTTTACTGGAAATTCATCCAAAATTACTCAGTTGTAGTGAAACCCCTTACTGACATGACTAAGAAGGGGTCTGATTTTTCCAAACGGTCGGAGGCTTCCCTCCAGGATTTTTCTTCCTTAAAGAATCACTTTGCCACTGCACCTATACTCAGTCAACCCGATGTTTCTCAACCCTTTATTGTGGAGGTCGATGCTTCGGATGTCGGGGTTGGGGCTGTGTTGTCTCAGGGTTCGCCCCCTGGTAAATGGCGTCCATGCACCTTCTTTTCTAAAAAAAATGTCTTCAGCTGAGAGAAATTATGACGTGGGTAATAGGGAACTTTTGGCGGTCAAATTGGCGTTCGAGGAATGGCAACACTGGTTGGAGGGGGCTGTCCATCCTATTACTGACCATAAGAACCTGTCATATGTTCAGTCAGCTAAACGTCTCAACCCTAGGCAGCCAGATGGTCTTTGTTTTTTACTATGTTCAATTTTGTTGTCACTTTTTATCCAGGGGTCAAAAACGTCAAGGCTGATGCTTTGTCCCGGAGCTTCCCTGGCGGTGGTGACCATGAGAACCCTGCCCCGATATTACAGAAAGGGGTAGTTATTTCGGCTCTTTTTCCTGAACTGGAGGGAGAGGTGCTGAAGGCTGAGGGGCACAACCCTGCCTCCTGCACTTCAGGAAAGCTATTTGTACCACCAGATCTGCGCCGTAAAGTAATCAAGGAACATCATAACTCTGTGATTGCTGGGCATCCAGGTGGTAAGGCAACCATTGACCTCCTCTCTCGTCGTATTTGGTGGCCGGGGTTGCATCGGGATGTAATTGAACACGCAGCTGCTTGTAGTATTTGCACACGTTCTATGGTTTCGTACACCCATTCGTCTGGTACTCTTCTTCCACTACCTATCCCTAGCAGGCCATGGACACACTTGTCCATGGATTTTATTTTTACTGACCTACTGGTTTCTGCAGGCTAAATGGTGGTTTTCGTAGTAGTAGATAGGTTCAGTAAAATGGTTCACTTCATTGCTTTACCTGCACTTCCCAATGCTAAGACACTTGCCTAGGTGTTCATAAATAAGATTGTGAAGCTTCATGGGGTTCCCTCCGATGTGGTGTCTGATTGGGGGACCCAGTTTGTTTCCAAGTTCTGGAAGGCATTCTGTTCTTGACTGGGGGTGCAGCTGTCCATTTCCTTTGTTTTCCACCCTCACTCGAATGGTCACACTGAGGGGGTCAGTCAGAACTTGGAGACATACCTCAGGTGTTTCATCTCCGAAAATCAGGAGAATTGGGCATCCTTCTTACAGCTGGCAGAATTTGCCATCAATAATCATCGTCAAGAATCCACTGGCAGGTCACCGTTCTTCGGTGCATATGGTTATCATCTACAGTTTGGTAACTTCAGTGGGGGTGGAGCTTCAGGAGTTGCTTTTTCACTCTCCTCGATATGGAGGGTGTTCAGTGTAATTTAAAGACCATGGGTGACAGGTATAAACGTATGGCTGACAGAAAATGATTGCCAGGTCCGGACCTGAATGTGAATGACTGTGTGGTTGTCTACTAAGAATATAAGATTAAAAGTTCCTTCTTGGAAGATGGGACATAGATTTATTGGTCCCTACAAAATAACCGACGTCTTTAACCCAGCAGCGCTTCATCTTGAACTTCCTCGGGCCCTTAAGGTCTATAATGTGTTTCACAGGTCCTTACTCAAAAGGTACGTAGAACCATTTGAGCCCTCACCTCTACCACCGCCCCCAGTAATGGTTGATAGTAACCTGGAGTTCGAGATTTCGAGGATTGTAGATTCTCTTCTCCAATGTTGTGCTCTACAATACTTGGTGCACTGGAAAGGCTATGGTCCAGAGGGGAGGATGTGGTTTTCAGCGTCAGAGGTAAACGCTCCGATATTGGTTCGCTATTTTCACATCTCTTTTCCTGAGAAAGCCGGTCCTGAGTGCCCGGAGGGCACTCATAGAGGGGGGGGGGCATTGTCACGTGTGTGTCAGTGGTTTGCAGGAGATCTCCACGTTTGGCAATGCAGACAGCTGCCTAGATAGGAGGCAGTCTTTAGGACCTAGTAACTACCTCCCTCTGGCCTGGGTGTATATATACCTGATCTCTCCAGGTGGGCGATGCAGGTTTTACTCATTTCTTCTTGGAACTTGGCTGAAGCAGCATCACGTCCTCTCTGGAGTCTTGAGGCCGTGTGCACTGTTGGAGTTTCTTCTAAAAGCGAAGTTGTCATTCCCCTGTGTTGTCTTCCCCTTTTGTCTTTAGAGTGCTAGTGGAGGTACACTAATGCTCATCTCCTTCCACCCCCAGCTATAGCCTTATGTCAGGGATAGTAGGGCGAGGCACGTGATCGGCGACAGCTGCATAGGTTGTATAGGAATGTTAGAGGGAGACAGGGTGACGCTAGTCCAGATTAGGAGGTCACCTCTTCCCCCTTTTCCTAGTGTCTGGGCTCCCTTTCTCCTCTGTGTTGCACCCACACCTGGCGTGACTCTCTGAATTGCACTCTCACCTGGCGTGACAAAAACTGCGGTTCAAATCCAGCCATTTGTAGTGAACTTGGAAAATATTGTCCTCAATTTATAGATTGTGGCAGTGTGTCAGTGTACACCATTTTACAACTCCATTTGCTTGTTCGCAGAATACAGGCAGATTTTTTTAGTTTTATTCATATTACTGTATTTTGGCAGCAGAGGAACTTTTATCAATGATCAAACGCACATGATCCATATGACTACCTTAATAATACAGAAATTTTGTGGAGCATTCCAAACATTCCACTCCTTTTAAAGTCAGCCACCTGTGTTTTGTTAAAGCAGTTTACACTTGGTGGCTGACAAATACCATACTATTAGGCGACTGTCTGAAACCGTGGCCATCAGACATTATCCTATATGACTGCCCTAATAATCCAGCAATTATTGTGAGCTTGTCAAATATTAAACTCTATTTAAAGTATTGCAGGATTCAAACCTACAGGTGCATCTCACTAAATTAGAATATCATCAAAAAGTTAATTTATTTCAGTTCTTCAGTACAAAAAGTGAAACTCATTTTATAGAGTCATTACAAACAGAGTGATTTATTTCAAGTGTTTATTTCTGTTAATGTTGATAATTATGGCTTATAGCCAATGAAAACACATGAATAATTAACAAAAAACACCTTCATAGGCTTCCTAAGCATTTAAAAAGGTCCGTCTTTTTCAGTAGACTCCACAATCATGGGGAAGACTGCTGACTTGACAGGTGTCCAGAAGGCAGTCATTGACACTAAGTAAATGCAAAGTAAATTTTGCATTTCATTTGAAAATCAAGGTCCCAGAGTCTGGAGGAAGAGTTGGAGAGGCACACAATCCAAGCTGCTTGAGGTCCAGTGTGAAGTTTCCACAATCAGTGATAGTTTTGGGAGCCATGTCATCTGCTGGTGTAGGTCCACTGTGTTTCATCAAGACCAAAGTCGGCGCTGCCGTCTTCCAGGAAATTTTAGAGCACTTCATGCTTCCCTCTGCCGACAAGCTTTTTGGAGATGGAAATTTCATTCTCCAGCAGGACTTGGCACCTGTCCACACTGCCAAAAGTGTAAATACCTGGTTTAAAAGCAACAGTATCACTGTGCTTGATTGGCCAGCAAACCCGCCTAACCTTAACCATAGAGAATCTATGGGGTATTATCAAGAGGAAGATGAGAGACACCAGACCCAACAATGCAGATGCGCTGAAGGCTGCTATCAAAGCAACCTGGGCTTCCATAACACCTCAGCAGTGCCACAGGCTGATCGCCTCCATGCCATGCCACATTGATGCAGTAATTGATGCAAAAGAAGCCCCGACCAAGTATTGCATGCATTTGCTAAGCATACATTTCAGTAGGCCAACATTTCGGAATTTAAAAACATTTTTCAAGCTGTTGTTATAAAGTATTCTAATTTACTGACTTTTGTGTTTTCTTTTGCTATAAGCCATAATTATCAACATTAACAGAAATAAACACTTGAAATAGATCAATCTGTTTTTAATGACTCTATATAATACATGAGTTTCACTTTTTGTATTGAAGAACTGAAATAAGTAAAATTTTTGATGATATTCTAATTTAGTGAGATGCACCTGTATTCTCAGTTGGCCGCTGATAAATAGCATATCTGTGACCAATGTTGTTAGAGTATTACGCCACTTACGCGGACTGACCAAAAAAAACAACATACAAAAAGCAAGGTAAAATGGAAAAAATATGAATAAACATTCTTTCCAGGGTAATGACTTGCATATAAAGCCAAAGAAATAAAAAAAAAGAAAGTTATGGACTGTGGAAGACATTTATGTGACCAGAATTATCACTCATCTGTAGCTGGTGATGATAACACCTAGCAGCAGCACCTGTTCATATTGTAAATGCACAGAATTATCACTCATCTGTAGCTGGTGATGATAACACCTAGCAGCAGCACCTGTTCATATTGTAAATGCATCTAACAGCGTTATCGATAGGGAATAGAATAGATTTTAAATTTTTATGGGCAGCACGCAGCATAAGGCAATAATACCTGGCTGGATCTGTGTAATATGCTATCCATACTGCGATACCTCACCCGTAAAAGAATTTCAGCTAAGACAGTTAATATTCTAGAATATAGAATCTATTTGAATTGTCCTTCCCATTATTAAGGAGTGTTTCTCCTATACTGTTATTGCATATGCCACAATTTCAAGTGCTGCCAAAAATTAGGACGCACTCCAATACACATTTGAAGAGACGTAAAAAAAACTAAATAAAAAAATAGATAAATATAAAAACACAGTAGGATCTTTCTTTAGTATGAAAACCAGACTCGCCAATGTAACCTCTATCTAATCACATTGTTCAGCTCCTGCACCTCCTTCTCCAGTTCGGCTTCCATCTCTGAAATGACCACGTCAGTCACAAGCTGAAATCACTGCAGCATTGCCTTGGCCAAGCAGCAACAGGCTGTGCTGAAGATAACATGCTTAATGCTTAGGTGACAAACAGCCCAGTGCTGCAGAGTTGTTGAAAGATGTAACACAGCATCTGATCTGTGGCTCTCACCCCTGAACATACAGCCAGGCATGGTCGTGTGTGACAATTGGTGGAACCTGGTGGCGGAGAAATGACAGCCGGAGTAGATACAGTTTCCCTTTATGTGAGTCCTTTCATCGAGCTAAAGAATATGGCTGTGATGAAATACAACTCTCACTGAGAAGCAGTGTCAGACTGAAAAACATTGGGAGCACCAGAGGATTTGATTCTGAGGGCCTACCTTTTCCCCCACTCAAGAGCCCCATAGCAGCTGCAAAGTTTGCGGTCTCATGAACTCTCCTGATTTAGAAGCCAAGACACCGCCCGAGGATGCTCTGGTGGGACCGTCCAACCCTGCCGAGAAGCAGCCCTGGCTAAGAAAAGTGTGTGGGAAGGTTCTGGGACACTCTATGGCTGCTTTTTTACTGAGGTGGAAACCCATGCAAACACTGAGAGAACATAAAAAATCCTTGCACATGTTGTCCTTGCTGGGATTTGAACCCAGGATCCCAGCGCTGCAAGGCTTCATTGCTAACCACTGAGTGACTGTGCTGCCATTCACCCTCTGATATCTAACAGGCTGGAGAAACTTGCACCTACTGCCACTCTATCTTCAACTCCTTTGTGAGAAACTAATGTATTTGGGCAGCCACTCAGTCTACCAAATGAAATTACTGAGAAGGAAATTGGGACTGGTACTGGGGGCAGTGCTAATACCATGGCGTCATACCATAGTTTGCTGGAAATATTCCAGGCTGGTAGGAGGCAAGCAGATTCCCACAGAAAAGTACCAGCAGTAATGTTCAGGGACCCTCGCTTGTGGAAGGGATGACACCGGGAGAAATAGTGGCGGCTGGGGACCGAGTATGGACACCCAGCCGCCGTGAGTTTGTTGGCAGCTTCCGCCTCCACGAGCCTGAAAGGCAACATTTCAAGTGCAAGCAGTCCAGAAATCTGGCAGTTTAGTATTGTGGCTTGTGGGTGGCTGGCTGCATACTTGCTCTTGCATTCCAAGTAAAAGACAACTAAGCAGATGGTGTCCTCTATCATCATCATGGCCTCACCTTGGCACTATGAACTCTCCTGATGGATAAGCCTGGGCCCACCGGAGGAGTCTCCGGTTCTCTGGTGGGCCCGTCCAACCCTTCTGAGAAGCAGCCCTGGCTAAGAAACATTTGTGGGAAGGTTCCTGGACACTTTATGGCTGCTTTTTTATTGTGGACTTGGCTGTAATGAGATGTAGCATTCCTGGCAACATTCACCTGTCCACGTGTTTGAGGTTAGGCGGTCCTTCTCACTTAAGTCCACTTGGGAGGGCTCGGTAATGTTGTGTGATCCGTGCTTGTGGAAGGCGGAGACGACACCGGGAGAAATAGTGGCGGCTGCGGACAGAGTATGGACACCTGGCCGCTGCCATGAGGTTGTGGACAGCTTCCGGCTCCATGAGCCTAAAAGGCAACATTTTAAGTGCAAGCAGCTGCCCAGAAATCTGGCAGTTTACTATTGCGACTTGTGGGTGGGTGGCTGGCTGCCTACTTGCTCTTGCATTTCAAGGAATAGGGTAGGGACAATCTAACGCTGCGCTGAAACAAGGACGTGGACGGTGATTATTGCAAGTCTGCAAAGACAGGTGCATGGCGGGAGGCATCTTCGCATGCGCCAAGGATCACTTATGATGGGCACTCTTTTAGGCAGTGACCTGGGAGTCAGAGATGCCTCCAGGGGTCTTCCCCATGCTGTTCCCATGTCTTTTTAGCACTGTATGCATGCATGTGTCTGATGATGTGTCACACACCACATGGCCAGATAAGTTTGTAAAATGTTAAAATGACATTTCCCAGTGAATGCATTTGTCTTGGTTAAAAGCAATGCAAAAGTGCAAAAACGCATCAAAAATGCTACGTGTGAACATAGCCCAAGTTGTGGAGGAGCATTTTTGTTTTTGGTTATTTATTTTGCCTTATGTACAAGTCTTTACACTGGTACACTGGAAAGGATGTTCCTTAACATACAGTATTTCCCAGGAAAATACATTTTGTTTTTGTTTTTGTATGTTTTATTGTGAGTCCGTAAAAGTGGTGTAATACCTCTGACAACATTGTTGATAGCAGTGACCTGAGAGTCAGAAATGCCTCCAGGGGTCTTTCCCATGCTGTTCCCTTGTCATTTGAGCACTGTTCCCATCGATTTGGGCAATTTTTAGGCCCTCTGCAGACCGCCGGGGGAAGCCGCCTGGAAAATGCTCGAGTTTCCCTTAAACTTACATTGGGCTCGTTACTCGGTCCGAGCACTCGAGCACTCCAATTTGCCCAACTCGAACAATGAGTACCCGAGCATTTTAGTGCTCGCTCATCACTAGTTGCAACCCCTACTGCGCTGCATCTTTTTGATACATTCAGGATACAACATGGAAATCAGTTTCTGATGAAGGTCCAATCTAGGACCGAAATGGTAAATATTTTATGGACTGCCAAAAAAAGAAAAACTATTCCATTCATTGCAAACTGAGTGTCAAGTCTTTCCCTTGCTATCATGGGAGCCAAGTAATCTGAAGAGATGCCTGGTGGCTGTGGCAGTTAACGCTACCCTCGTGCAGCTGCCATATAATACCACAGTGGATGCCAAACCAGGATGGTGAGAATATTTTTTATTATCTCTATTTGTAATTAACAAAATTCATGGAAAGTTGAGGGTGGACACCTCTGCATGAAAAATGTATATTATGCACTTGTTTATGCACATTAATGAAGTATGGAATAAATTGTGACTCACAAGGCAATGTTTATTTTAATTCAAATCTCACTTATTTTCTTGCCTATCAATAGTGAAGGCAATTTCTTGAGCATTTCTGACAATATGTACATACTGGCATGCATTTCTAAAAGCTACTGTATAATTTCAATATTTTTTTTTATTTTTATTATTCCAGAGCTGAAAATGCATTTAATATGATAATGGAACATGATAACAAAACAACATTAACAATGCAATTTTATTTAGTGGAAAATAAGAAGTAGATTTAAGCAAAAAGTATCAAGACTTATCTTAAGCAATGAGAAAAAAAACACTGATCTTCTGGAATCTCAGAATCTATAGAAACCAAAGGTCAAGTCTGGTTCAAGCCCACTCGTCATGAGTGATTTAACTCTGAAATGTGATGAAGAAATAACCAGGTAAAATGATCTCCTTGGTTCTTCTAAAGAAAACCACATATCCATACAGGGTGTATCATCTGGATAAGTGTACTGCACTAATCTATATGAAGTTTCCAAGGAAACTGCAGTGGGTGAAAAATAAGGTAGATGAGATTCATGATAACTAATGCCACAATAACATTTCTATTTACAATCCTACTTTTTCCTTCTCTGTGGAGTATCAGTATTCAGCCATACTGTTTATTAAATATAGTGTAAATATTTTTAAGAATATTTTACCATTCAGCAATTGAGATTGGAAGATAAAGCCCTAAAACTTTGGCCAGATAGTAATATGTTGCACAAATGCCACACTGAAGAAGATCAGTATAGTTCTCTTTGAATAATACAAATATGTAATTAATTGAATGTGGGAAACAGAGATACTACAAGTGGCAGCAATAGTGCCAGTCTCAGTGTCATTGATCAAGGACATGGTGTAGCTGGAAGCTTGTCTGTCTCTATTTATATTGCATTCATACATTTGTTCCTTGATTCTTAATTGGTTAGAAAGCAGCAAGCAAGCACAATATTTTTTTACATAAAAAACCCCCTGAAATTAGTGTCAGTTAGATACAGTGTGCTTGCTTGTCACAAGTGAGTTTTTGCATTTCTTGTGCAATGCTTTTTATGAATGGAGAATACTTGTCATTTTCAAAATTTCAGAAGAAAATTCTTTAAAATCCAGATATTTAATTGGGACTGTCTACCTCACAAAGAGTATGTTGCACAAGAATCTTTATTTGCACATCTGATTTACTTATAAAATTTTACATTTGTACATTGGTTTCGAGATTACTCAGGCCTCTTCATCAGGCATAGTATAACACAAAATCTGAAGAGTCACATATTTATACACAATAGGACACAGAACTAATGCAATAGTGACATAAAGCAGAGCTATTACTATGGGAGAGAGATAAACAGTACTGGCTGTAAATATTTTAGCAGTTCATAGATAAGGAGTGTGAAAGTTTTATTGTCCTGTGACTGAGGTCTGGTCCAGGGCTGTGATGAACCCGCAGTTCTCAGGACCACATTCCTTAGTTGATGTACAGTACAGACCAAAAGTTTGGACACACCTTCTCATTTAAAGATTTTTCTATATTTTCATGACTTTGAAAATTGTACATTCACACTGAAGGCATCAAAACTATGAATTAACACATGTGGAATTATATACTTAACAAAAAAGTGTGAAACAACAGAAAATATGTCATATATTCTAGGTTCTTCAAAGTAGCCACCTTTTGCTTTGATGACTGCTTTGCACACTCTTGGCATTCTCTTGATGAGATTCAAGTGGTAGTCACCGGAAATGGTCTTCCAACAATCTTCAAGGAGTCCCCAGAGATGCTTAGCACTTGTTGGCCCTTTTGCCTTCACTCTGCGGTCCAACTCACCCCAAACCATCTCGATTGGGTTCAGGTCTGGTGACTGTGGAGGCCAGGTCATCTGGCGTAGCACCCCATCACTCTCCCTCTTTGTCAAATAGCCCTTACACAGCCTGGAGGTGTGTTTGGGGTCATTTTCCTGTTGAAAAATAAATGATGGTCCAACTAAACGCAAACCGGATGTAATAGCATGCCGCTGCAAGATGCTGTGGTAGCTATGCTGGTCCAGTATGCCTTCAATTTTGAATAAATCCCCAACAGTGTCACCAGCAAAGCTCTCCCACACCATCACACCTCCTCCTCCATGCTTCACGGTGGGAACCAGGCATGTAGAGTCCATCCGTTCACCTTTTCTGCGTCGCACAAAGACATGGTGGTTTGAACCAAAGATCTCAAATTTGGACTCATCAGACCAAAGCACAGATTTCCACTGGTCCAATGTCCATTCCTTGTGTTCTTTAGCCCAAACAAGTCTCTTCTGCTTGTTGCCAGTCCTTAGCAGTGGTTTCCTAGCAGCTATTTTACCATGAAGGCCTGCTGCACAATGCCTCCTCTTAACAGTTGTTGAAGAGATGTGTCTGCTGCTTGAACTCTGTGTGGCATTCACCTGGTCTCTAATCTGAGCTGCTGTTAACCTGCGATTTCTGAGGCTTGTGACTCGGATAAACTTATCCTCAGAAGCAGAGGTGACTCTTGGTCTTCCTTTCCTGGGGCGGTCCTCATGTGAGCCAGTTTCTTTGTAGTGCTTGATGGTTTTTGCAACTGCTCTTGGGGACACTTTCAAAGTTTTCCCAATTTTTCGGACTGATTGACCTTCATTTCTTAAAGTAATGATGGCCACTCGTTTTTCTTTACTTATCTGCTTTTTTCTTGCCATAATATAAATTCTAACAGTCTATTCAGTAGGACTATTAGCTGTGTATCCACCAGACTTCTGCACAACACAACTGATGGTCCCAACCCCATTTATAAGGCAAGAAATCCCACTTATTAAGCCTGACAGGGCACAACTCTGAAGTGAAAATCATTTCTGGTGACTACCACTTGAAGCTCATCAAGAGAATGGCAAGAGTGTGCAAAGCAGTCATCAAAGCAAAAGGTGGCTACTTTGAAGAACCTAGAATATAAGACATATTTTCACTTGTTTCACACTTTTTTGTTACGTATATAATTCCACATGTGTTAATTCATAGTTTTGATGCCTTCAGTGTGAATGTACAATATTCATAGTCATGAAAATACAGAAAAATCTTTAAATGAGACGGTGTGTCCAAACTTTTGGTCTGTCCACTATAATGACATAAATCCATGTGACACCTTCATTCCTGCTCAGAAGGTGTCAAAGGTTATTATGAGTTGATATTCCCAAACTTTTATGTCTCTCTGAGATTTGAAATGACCTTTTAATACCAATAATTTCATGTCTGTGATGCTGTGATAAGGGAAACAAAAATGCTTGGCCACAGGTACATCTATTCTTTTTTCTTTTATTGTGTGGTGATGATGATTCATCCTTGTTCTAAGTTTTAGCCCTGTCTCCCATACATATAGACCCCCAGCTGGATATTTGGTACATATAATTAAATATCCTACATTAGATGTGATACAGCTGAAAGTACCTGGGATCTTGTAGTCCTGATATGAATTGGCAATCTTTATCTTGTCTGTGGTCATTATAAACGGACAGGTTTTAAATTTTTTCTGGTTACAGGGAAGGTTACCTGTAATTGGTGGAGATGACAGGGAGCTTCTGACAATGATACTTCTTAAATTTGGGGGTTGCCTGAAACACAGGAGTGGGGGGTCTGGAAATATAGATTGTAATCGGGCATCTTTCTGTAGTAAGGTTTGTAGTTTCCGTTCAGCTCTCCTTAGCGCCTCCAGATTTGGATTGGAGGTGACTAGTAGAGGCACCCGGTTGCTTTCTTGTTTTGTTTTGTAATGTAGGAGGTGATTCCTTGATATTCTGTTTCCTCTTGTAATCTGCTTCTCAATTGTTCTTGGATGATAGCCCTGATTCAAAAAGGTCTTTCTGAGGCCACCAAGGTGTTTGTCTCTATCCATAGGGTTGGAACTGGCTTGGCTGTAGACAATAGAGTTTTTCATTTGCTTTGGATGGAAACTGTCCCATTTAAGCTATGTTGAACGGTCGATTGGCTTCCGGTACAAAGATGTCTCTATTTCATTGTTCTGTAGCTTGATGATAGTGTCCAAAAAGTTAATTTCAGTACAGGAGTAGTTGAGTGTTAGGTTGATGGTGGGATTAAATTGAATAAAGTGTTCATGGAACGTCTTCAGCTGTTGCTTAGAGTCTGTCCAGATGATTAAAATATTGTCAATGTAATGATAGTAGGCCAGAGGCTTGATGGGACATGAGGACAAAAAGTCACTTTCAAGCTTGGCCATGAAAAGATTTGCGTGCTGTGGAGCCATTTTACTTCCTATCACTGTACCAGTCTCCTGTAGATATACTGTATGTTGTTATCAAATTCAAATTAATTGTGGGTGAGGATGAATGTTGTAAGTTTCATCACAGAATCCACATCAATTCCTGTATTTTCCATGAAGATTTTGCAGGCCTGTGTTTGCAGGCCTGTGGCAGCCCCCAAATTTAAGAAACATCATAGTTAGAAGCCCCCTGTCATCTCCACCAGCTACAGGTACCTTTCCCTGCAACCAGAAAAAATGTAAAACCTGTCCGTTTATAATCACCACAGACAAGATAAAGATCCCCAATTCACCCAATTCATATCAGGACTACAAGATCCCAGGTACTTTCAGCTGCATCACATCTAATGTAGGGTACTTAATTATATGTACCAAATGTCAAGCTGGGGGTCTGTATGTAGGGGAGACAGGGCAAAAACTTAAGACAAGGATGAATCATCATCGCCACACAATAAAAGAAAAAAGAATAAATCTACCTGTGGCCAAGCATTTTTGTTTCCCTAATCACAGCATCACAGACATGAATCTCAGAGAGACAGAAAAGTTTGGGAATATAAACTCATAGTGACCTTTGACACCTCAGAGTAGGAATCAATGTGTCGCATGGATATATGTCATTATACATCAACTAAGGAATGTGGTCATCAGAACTGCGGGGTCATCAAAACCCTGGCCCAGGCCTCAGTCACAGGACAATAAAACTTTCACACTCCTTATCTATGAACTGCTAAAATATTTACAGCCAGAACTGTTTATCTCTCTCCCATAGTAATAGCTCTGCTTTATGTCACTATTGCATTAGTATTGCTTTACGTCACCTGTCTCATCTATTGCATTAGTTCTGTGTCCTATTGTGTATGAATATGTGACTCTTCAGATTTTGTGCTATACTATGCCTGATGAAGAGGCCTGAGTAGTCTAGAAAGCTTGCAACTTGTTACCATCTTTTCAGTTAGCCATTAAAAGGTATCAACCACTGAGGACTCTCAAATCTAAATATTTTTTTTTAAGATAATGATAACAACCCCTTAATAAGCCCTATAAAATTCTATGTATAGATGAGCAAATCATTTGAATTGCTACAACTGCCCTCTTCAAAGGGACTTCTCTTAAGGCAATTATTTACAGAGCAATTCTACTCAGTTTTGTAGCATAGGTTTACATGACCTGGGGCAAGGCAAGTATTACGCCCCCTAACAGATAAATAATGCCCCCTGGGTTTTCCTCTTAAAACAAATAATGTCCTCTAAGTTTCCATTTTAGAAATAATTAATTCCCTTTTAGTGGCCATTTAAAAGTAATGATAGAACTGAATTCCCAATTGAGAAGTAAATGCATCATTGTGCTACATCCCCCTTGAAATAATAAAGTTTATACTCTTCTAATCTGAGAGACCAAGTCCATTTTTCCTTTGCACGAAAAGCGGATGGGCATAGGCCGCACAATGAAGAGAAGCAATTGCACTGTCTGTGCTAGCATATTGGTGTCTTACTGGATGGAGAATGATGGGACAGGGCAATTACCTAGGTCTACCATCCCAGTGTCTTCCCCCATGCTTGTCCACTGATTCTACTCATATTATGAAATACATACTGAGCATTCTGAACTACTAGTTGGTTCGGAAAAACAGATATAGAAATAAGTGCTATCAACTATTTGTCCTGTTATGTATTGAATTACTATTCAATGTCAATAGAGCAGCAGTAGGTTTTAAAAGCATTTTCAGTTAAATGTACTGTCTCCATGTACACTTATTGATTTTATGTTCCATCTCCATTTTGATTACCAGTAAGTTATGGCCAGTAAGACATGGCTTCCTCAGGGGTAAGCCATGTAAGCCATTACCCCTGAGGAAGCCATGTCTGCATGGCATAACGCATAGGGTTCTCATCTGCTGGTTTCCTCTTGATGTGTGGACACTATTGGTCTGTATAATATGGTCTTTATTATTTGATATGTTATTTATAATGCCGGGTAATATATGGGATCTTAATTGGTATCTTAACACATGGAGTGTGTAGTCCTCGCTGGATATAAAATCAGCACATTAAAACGGTGCTATTATCCAGGGCTATCACTTCCATTAATTGATCTACTTATTAAGCTTATCCCCCTAATTTATAAGACCAGGCCATATAAAGTCTTTCCACATACCCACGATATATGGATTATTGGCATCATGATATATATGTATGTTCCCAAGGGGATCATTTTTGTATGTATTTTAAGTATGTTTTAATTGTGGTGTTTGTCTAGTCTTCTCAATAACAATTATACATATTTTTGTACATTATTATTTGCTTTATTTCTACATATTCAGTATGTCTGGTGCCTTTTTGGATACCCCTCATTCCCTATGTACACATGAGGGAGAGACGTATCACTCATGGGTCTGGGAAGATGCTCAAAATACATTATCTCTGAAATGACAGAGTGTTTCAGAAAAACATATACCTGGCTGCAAATGTGCAACCAGACTGCGGTTTATGCAGCTAATGGTTTGAGCAGCATGAATCAGATCAGATGAGAGGCTCCCTTTAAGCTGAAATTGCTATCCAGTCATTCAGTACGGGCTACTGATATTGCTCATATGACTGCCACGAATCCAATCTTAGCAAGAGTATTAAACTGCTTTAGAGAGGGTGGCCATATTCCAAATTACCATATGAAATCAATCCTAGTTGTAGTATTGTAGTTTTAGGCTAAATTCTTAGTATCAGATTTGTTATAGCCATTTTTTAAACTGTTTTATTCATCTTAATAGTGCTGAAATAACCCCATTCAGATAAATAGAACTGAATTTTAGTCAAAGAAATGTCTAAGAACATATCTGCTGCCTGTGAAACAATACAAACTTACATGGTGCAATGTAGAAGAGAAAGTCAACATGGGGCTCATAATCTATGCAATATATGGGTCTCATGTTCGAAAATAACTCAGTATTTGTAAGCCAAAACCTGGAGTGGAACAATCAGAGGAAAAATAAAATAGAAACACGTCACCACTTCTGTATTTATCACCCACTACTGGTTTCGGCTTACAAATACTGAGGTAAAAAACTCATATACTCAATGTGTGCACATGGCCTAATTGTGAGATATAAAAGTGCGAACCCAGTCATATCCATGCTAATGTATAGAGAACAGGAAACAATTTTTATTGCGGTAATGGACCCCATGAGCTACTAGATCCCGGGGAAGTTGAAAAATTGCTCATATGTCTGCCCTATTAACCCCTTTACCCCACTGTCACTTTATGAGGTAATTACTCTGGAACGCTTCAACGGATTCCGCTGATTCTGAGACATTTTTTTCGTGACATATTGTACTTCATGGTAGTGGTAAAATTTCTTCGACATAACTTGAGTTTATTTGTGAAAAAAATGGAAATTTGGTGAAAATGTTGAAAATTTCACAATTTTCAAACTTTGAATTTTCATGCCCTTAAATCAGATTTGTCACACAAAATATTTAATAAATAACATTTCCCACATGTCTACTTTACATCAGCATGATTTTGGAACCAAAATTTTTTTTCTTAGGGAGCTATAAGGGTTAAAACTTGACCAGCGATTTCTCATTTTTACAGCAAAATTTATAAAACTATTTCTTAGGGATCATATAACATTTGAAGTGACTTTAAGGGGCCTTTATGACAGAAAATACCCAAAAGTGACACGATTCTGAAAACTGCATCCCTTAAGGTGCTCAAAACCACATTCAAAAAGTTTATTAACCCTTCAGGTGCTTCACAGGAATTTTTGAAATGTGGAAGAAAAAAATTAACATTTATTTTTTTTCACAAAAATGTTACATTAGACCCCAATTTTTTTTTATTTTCTCAAGCGTATCATTAAAAATGAACCCCAAAATTTGTTGTGCAATTCCTCCTGAGCATGCTGATACTCCATATGTGGGGATAAACCACTGTTTGGGCACCGGCAGGGTTTGGAAGGGAAGGAGTGCCATTTGACTTTTTGAATGAAAAATTTGCTTGAATAATTATCGGACATTCTGTCGTGTTTGGGGAGTCCCTGATGTGCCAAAATAGTGGAACCCCCCCCCCCCCTAGTGACTCCATTTTGGAAACTACACCCCTCAAGCATTTTATCAAGGGGTATAGTGAACATTTTGATCCCAAAGAATTTGATAACATTAAATCATCATATTGAATAAGTTGTCATTAGTCTTGAGTGCAAGTGCTCGCTACTTGAGTTTGCATCGAGTACTCGGGTATGCACCAAGTATCGCGGGTGCTCAAGTGACATGCTCCCCTTTAAATTGAAGTCTAGAGGCGGGGGTTAGAAAAGTCAGTTGGAGTGAGAAAAGTCAGTTGGAGACAGGAGAGAGACGAGAGAGAACCTGGGGAGGGGAGCAGTGACCAAGCTTGCTCTAGAGAAAAGCACGAGAAACCGGACACCGAAGTCCATGGTTGTTCAGGTACTGAAGTCCAGGCAGCTAAATCCGGAGGACAGGATACTGCAGGTCTCCTGGCCCCACCAAACACCCGGCGGTTCAGCAGCATACTAGAGCCCGGAGCCGCCACAACGGAGCGACGCCTGAAAAAGGCTCAAGCTGCCTGCCATACGGGTGAGGATTTAATGATCACTCACTCATGAAAGAGGGCCGCAGCATATCTTTAGGCAGCAGGGCCAAAGAGGACAGTGCAGAAGGAAGGCCTACAACTCCACCTGGCAAGGTGGATATCCGAATGGCTTGTAGACCGCCCAGATCTCCATTACCTTCCGTTATCAGTGCCCAGTCTGCTCCAGCAAACCTCAAGTAAAGGTAGAGGAAACCGTCATTCTTGTGTCTTCTGGTCATTAGCTGCACCGTCAGTCCTGCATCCCAACACCCATCCAATATACTGCCCTGGGGCCTAGCTCTGCCCGTGGAGAGCTACACTATCTCAGCTGCATCACCATCAGCCCCAGTGGATCTGAATAGCAGCGGTGGCCCCCCTATAGCCGCACACCACTGGTGGTGTCACAAAACTTTTCCCCTAAACAAACTGTCCTTTTTTTATTGACCGCCGAGGGCCCCAGACCGGGGCACGCCCCCGTGACAATCTCAAGGAACCGACTGACTCGGTGGCGAGTACCCTATGGTCCTAGGGGGCGCGTCACTAGCACAACCCTAACCCTAGCACAACCCTAGCCCTAAAGTTTATTTTTTACATCGTTCCTTGTGCGGTATAAGTGATTAGACGACTTTATTCTTCGGGTTGGTGCAATTACAGCGATACTAGATTCCTATCTTTTTTTATGAATGACAGCTGTCACACACTAAAAAACCTTTTCTTTTTGCAAAGAGTCATTTTTGCATCGTCATATTTTGAGAGCTATAATTTTTCTATATTTTGGCTGACAGATTCATGTAATGGCTTATTTTTTGTGGGACAAGTTGACGTTTTTATTGGTACCATTTTCGGGCATGTGACATTTTTTGATCACTTTCTATTCTGATTTTTGGGAGGCAGAATAAACAAAAACCAACAATTCAGGAATTGTTTTTTTTTTTCTGCCGTTCTGCGTGTGGTAAAATTGATAAGGCAACTTTATTCTTCGGGTCAGTACATTTACAGCGGTACCACATTTATATATTTTTTTATGTTTTGGCGCTTTTAAACAATAAAAACTATTTTATAGAAAAAAGAATTGTTTTTGCATCGCTTTATTCTGAGAGCTATAACTTTTTTTTTTTTTGGCCATTGGAGCTGTATGGTGGCTTGTTTTTTGTGGGATAAGATGACGTTTTCAGCGGTACCATTTTTATTTACTTTCGTCTTTTTGATCACATTTTATTCCATCTTTTGTTTGGCGGTATGATGATAAAGCATTGTTTTATGTTTCGTTTTTTATTTATTTTTTTTACCGTGTTCACTAAGTGCAACAGTTTTATTGGTCAGGTCGTTCCGTACGCGGTCATACCAAATATGTGTACTTTTATTGTTTTTTTTTTTTTCATAAGATTATTTATTTATGGGTACAGTATATATATATATTTTTTTATTAGTTTTTTCATTTTTTAAAAATATTTTTAATTTTTTTTTCACTTTCTGACATTTTTATTACATTTACACATTGTCCCACTATCGGACATTCACATTTTGCAGCCTGATCGCCTGCATGGCATAGAGAGCAGCAGCTCCCTATGACATGCAGCCTGTCAGTGCTGCACATTGAGAAGTTACTTTGGTCGTGCACTGCGCATGACCAAAGTAACTTCCTGCTTCCTGTTGACCCCTATGTTGTCATGATGACATCGGGTCACCATGACAACATCCGAGACTGGACTCAGACGCCATGGGACACCAGCAGAGAGGTTAAGTATCGCGCTTACCTCCTCTTGCAACCGGAATGCTGCAATCAATTTCGATCGCAGCATTTCGGGGGTTAATGTGCAGGGAGCGGTGTGGGACCGCTCCCAACACATAGCACCGGGTGTCATCTGTAACAATCAGCTGACACCCGGTGGTGATCTCGTCCGCACCACTTGTGTGCGGGCGAAATCGCCAGGGCGTACTAATACGTATCAGGCTCATAAGGCCCAGGGCGCAGATACGTATTAGTACGCCCTGGGCGAGAAAGGGGTTAATAGCCATTACAATGTGTGTTCATCTATATAGTCTGCTTTCATGGCTCTTTCTATACTAGCTAATGGAAGTGTTCCCAAATCCTTAATATCCATAAACAATACTTTAAGTGTCTGCTGTTTGCAATGTCCAGGTCACATAATATCTACAAACAGAAATATTACAAGTGCTAAACAAATTACCTTTCAATATAAGAAAAAGGCATTTTCTGTGCAGGTGGCGCATAGATGTCTAATGTCACGATTTTCAAGCAAACGTTTTATTTCCCCATTCTTGATGGAAGAAGAGCAGATAAACAAACCACAGCTTGTGAAATACTTTCTATGATTCCAAACAATTCTTACTGAACGCCTGCATCATTTTTAGCATCCACAAAGCCCCTGTTGTTCTAATCACTCTCTTTCCATCTGCTTCCGTTGGTTCGCTGTGTCTCCGAGGTGCATAGGTAGAAACCTTTCTCAAAGTGGTCAGATCTGGTTCACAAATCTCGCTGATGAAAGCTCAGCAGAAATCCACACCTTTTTTAGCTGCCTTAGCAACACACATCAGGATGGAATACATGCCGTTCTGGAAACAATGCGTGATACTGACAACTAAGACGTAGCCTTTCCATGGTGACTGAATTGCTCATTTCCTCTCACCTACTTGAATTATTTTATATAAAGCCTGAACGTCACTCTCACCACAGTCATTTTCCTTTCTGTTAAATGATTATTGCTTCAATTCTGGAATAAGAAGTTTAGAGACAACATGTTTACCACATTTTATATTACTATTTTTCACACTATATCACTATATCTATGTATGTATGCATGTCGGACTACATAACTATGTGACTGTCACCTTATGGAAGCCTCATCTATGTGTGAAAGTATGACACTAAGCAGTTTCCCACCACTCATGAATGATAGATGTGCAAATAGATGTTGATCAGTGTTTTTTCGCCTATGAAATTTCCCTTACACAGCATTTTGGTTTGCCTGCATTAACTTAGGAACTGGTGTCGTCACCAGCCCTTACATTAATAAGTGTATTCTTTTTCACTTTCCTTATTTAAATAGAATCTATCACCAATATTTTGCCACCCCATCTGAGACCAGCATGATATAGGGACAGATTCCAGTAATGTATTAGGCTGCTTGCTGCAGTTTTGATAAAATCACAGTTTTATGTGCTGCAGATCTACCAGTTTTCTAATGCTGAGCTCTGTATAACCCCGCCCATACCACTGATTGACAGATTTCTGTGTACACTGTGCAGAGGCGGAGAGCTGCAAATCAGTGGTGAGGGTGGGGTTATACATAGCACATGAATATGGAGGGCTGCATAATGTATCATAATCTGCTGATAAAACATAGATTTGATCATAACTACAGTAAGAGGGTTAGTAAATGACACATCACTGGAATTAGAGTCTCTGTCTCTACATTTTGCTGCTCTCAGATAAGGTAGCAAAAATGTGGTGACAGATGCTCTTCAATATATTGCAGTACTTCTGTATTGTAGTCTATACTCAACACAACACTGGCATGCTATACACACTGTTAGACTAGCGTGTTGGTTGTACAATACAGGCTGTATCTGTGCCATTTACAATGGTATACTGTATTATTAAATCAATTCATAAGAAAAGTATAGTTTCCATGACATAGTAGTATGTCTGCAATGGAGCGGTAAGGTGGGAAGAGAAAACATAAGTGAAATTCCATTGCTTTGGAAGTTGAACATATCATGATTTACATGGCTCTTTTTTTTTGTTTGTTATGTTAATGTCTTCGGCTCAATCTTGAGCCATGGTGACTTGATGGATAAGCGCTATGTATGAAGATCAATCTTGTGCAATTCTAGATAGGTCCACCAGAGTCTTATCAGCCATTATCTGTATCTGTATAGTTCCAAGCCATCGGGTTTCTGGTCTTCTTTGCTTTAATCCTTCTATTCTTCCAACCATGATGTCCTTCTCCAGTGATTGCTCTCTTCGTATGATTTGTCCAAAGTAGGAAAGTTGTAGCTTAATGACCCTTGCTTTGAGTGACATGTCTGGCTTGATTTGTTCCAGTATTGATTTGTTTATTCTTCTTGCCATTCATGGTATTGATAACATCCTTCTCCAGCACCACATTTCAAAGGCGTTGATACTTTATCTGTCTTGTTTCTTTACCATCCAGGTTTTGCAGCCATATGTTTCTCAGTTTGAGAAATTTCACAGGTGACTTAATTGTTGATTTTCCAAAGCTATTATATTGACTTCCAGTGTTGTTGCTGCATCTAGTTATGATCCATCCCACAGGTTGAAGTCCTTTACAACTTCCAGGTTGTTGCCGTCCATCTCAATTGTGTCCTGGTCATACTTGGTAGTAGTCAATATCTTTGTCATCTTTGTGTTGAGAAACAGTCAAGTCCTAGCTCTCCATCTTGACACTCCATACAAAGTCCTTCATTACATCTACGCTTGTTGCTATCAATGTTGTATTGTCTGCATATTTAAAGGGAACTTATCAGGTTCCCCATGCCCTCCAACCCAGCAGCATTCACCTGTGTATGAGTAAATTCCCTGTCTAACCAGTCCTGTATGACATTTAGACGATAGCTTCCGATCATGCGCAGTGCATGCCTCTGAAGCTGGGAAGCGTACACCTGGCTTCAGAGATGCAGTGATGCTGCCAGAATCAGTGACGCTCATGAACAAGATTTCCAAAAACGGCGATGTTGCTGCTCGGGCAAATTATATTATCACGTCCACAGGGGTGTGACAACATGCAAAGAGGGCTAACTAGTCTGGGGCAACAAACACCCCATGGACTAGTCAAAGCCCTCAGTAGCATAGGAAACAAGGAAATTATAAATGCTTTTTATATACCTATTTTTCACTCAATAACGTTATATAAGACTGGTTAGGCAGGGAATTTACTCATACATAGGTAAATGCTGCTAGGTTGGAGGGCATGGGTGACCTGACAGGTCCCACCTTCCTGAAAATAGCTTCTGCATATAAATTAAAGAGAAATGGTGACAGGATGCAGCCTTGTCTGGTGTCTTGCTCTGCTTTGAACCATGTTGTGCCGCCGTGTCCGTGTCTGTTATTTCTTGGTCGGTGTAAAGGTCCCTTATGAGACTGATCAGATGGTTTAGCACAACCATATCCTTCATGGTATTCCAAACTTTCTGGTGATCAACACAATCAAAGGCTTTGCTGTAGTCGATAAAGCAAAAATAGATCTCCTTGTTGTATTTCCATTTTCCATCTAATGTTTGCAATCACATCGCTTGTTCCTCTGCCTTCCTTTTCTGAATCCTGCTTGTTTTTCTGTTGGCTCTTTGTTAAAGTAAGACTGTAACCATCTTTGTAACATCTTCAGTAGTATTTTCCTGGCATTAGGTATGAGCGCAATTGTCTGATAGTTTCGACAATCGGTAGCATCTCCCTTCTTCGGAATATGAATAAGCACGGATTTTGTCCAGTCCATTTACCAGTAGTCCATATCTGTTGACACAGGCATGTGATGGCATCAGCTGCTGCTTCTGAAAACTTTATTAGCTCTATTGGAATGTTATCACATCCAGGTGCTTTGTTGTTTAGCAGAAGCTTTATCACAGCAACGACTTTGTCTTTCAGGAAGTTTGGTTCTCTATCAGTTCCATTCTCAGTTTATTCCTCTGTCACTGAGTCGTTCTTGTAGAGGTGCTCCATCTACTCTTTTCATCTTTCCTTGATCTGTTTTTGCTCGGGTAGTTTGTTCCTGTTGGTATCTTTTAACATGCTCACTCATGGTTGAAACTTTCGTCGTATCGCTTTGATCTTTAGGTATTCTTTCCTGGTCTTGCCTTTCAGATGTTCTGTTTCTAACTCAGTACATATCTTTTGATAATAAAGTTCTTTCTCTTCTCAAATGGCTTTTTAGTGTTTTACTGATGTTTTCTGCGTTCTGCTTGTTACTTTTTGCTTTTGCCATTCGTCTTTCTTTGATGATCTTTAGGGTCTCTTCTGTTAACCATGGCTGCCGGAGTCTCTTCTGCCTCTTGTTTATTGTCTTATTGGCATCTTCAGTAATAATAGTCTTTCTATGTGTCCATAATTCCTCAGGCTTTCTTTCATCTCCTCAAGCAGTGGCGTACCGCCAATGGTGGCAGACCACGCCACTGCTATGGGGCCCGTGGCCGGAGGGGGCCCGTGAGGGCCCCTAGCAGCGTGGGGACGAGGAGGGTAGGTGAATAGGAGGTTGCGGCGGCAGAGGAGCGGGTTGCGGCAGTGCAGGAGCGGGGCACACTCTGTAGCCGCTTGTCACGGGTGTGTCGCCACGAAGATCGTCGCGACTACACAGCCTGACTTCTCGCAGCTGAGTTTTTGGTGCTTTGTGTTTTGGTAGTGAGGGAGTTAATTCTCTCCCTCTGTGCTTGACGAGGCTCTGCCTCGCCCAGCTGCAGTTAATGCTGCTGGATTGGGATTCCTTCAAATACCTGCTGGTCTGATAGGGAAGTTGTCGGTGAAAGCATTGGGGAACAGGATAGAAAATGCCCAAACACAGTACTAAACAAACGAGACAGTACAAGGGGAAAACCAAAAACCACCTTGCATACAAAAAACTCACACCACAATTACAGAGGGAACAACAACAGGTTAGGAGATAAATGATAAAGGGAGGAAGGGAAGAAACCACACCGTATACTCTTCGCTCCGAACTCCACCAAACAACGATCCGCTCTGTAGGTCTGCAAGAAATGCTTTCACCGACAACTTCCCTATCAGACCAGCAGGTATTTGAAGGAATCCCAATCCAGCAGCATTAACTGCAGCTGGGCGAGGCAGAGCCTCGTCAAGCACAGAGGCTGCTGCAGCTATCACGTGTCCCCGCTGCTAAAGGAACATGAATATTCCCTCTTTTCCACTCCCATGGGCGTGGAGAAGACGGAATATTCATTCTCTTTAGTAGCGGCCACGGAAGAGCGCTGAGCCCCGGATCCTGCTGTCAGTGCAGAGGAGTGAATGTGCCGGCAGCAGCTCACCTCGGCTTCTGAGAGCGTACGCTGCTCAGATGCTGACATGAGCTGCTGCAGACAGGACGCAGTGCTGGAGCAGAGGTGAGGAAGGAAGGTGAGTATAAGTGTTTATTGTTTTATGTGTGCAGTGATTGGGGGGATGAGGAAGCCACACATACCAGGGATGGGGGATTAAGGAGGCCACACATACCAGGATACTTGGATTAAGGAGGCCACACATACCAGGAATGGGGGATTGAGGAGGCCACACATACCAGGATACTTGGATTAAGGAGGCCACACTTACCAGGAATGGGGGCTTGAGGAGGCCACACATACCAGGATTTGGGGATTGAGGAGGCCACACATACCAGGATTTGGGGATTGAGGAGGCCACACATACCAGGATTTGGGGATTGAGGAGGCCACACGTACCAAGATTTGGGGATTGAGGAGGCCTCACATACCAGGATTGGGGGATTGAGGAGGCCGCACATACCAGGATTGGGGGATTGAGGAGGCCACACATACCAGGATTGGGGGATTGAGGAGGCCACACATACCAGGACTGGGGGATTGAAGAGGCCACACATACCAGGATTGGGGGATTGAGGAAGCCACACATACCAGGGATTGGGGGATTGAGGAGGCTACACATACCAGAGATTGTGGGGGCCACACATACCAGGGATTGTGGGATTGAGGGGCCACACCTACGAGGATGGGGAAATTTACCAGAAGCTGCTGCATTTCCCACCCTAGGCTTATACTCAAGTCAATAGGTTTTCCCATTTTTATGTGGTAAAATTAGGGGCCTCGGCATATATTCGGGTTGGCTTAAAAAATATATGGTACGGTATTTTAAAATCAGTAAGTACGTGGTGCCCATAATACTGCAAGACTGTGGCGTGCATTATACTATACGGAGGCTGCATTTTACCCTATGGGGTGTGTAATATACTGTATGGAGGACTATGGGGAGTGCATTATATTCTTATGGGGGGCACATTATACTATATGGAGGTTTATGGGGGAGCATTATACTATATGGAGGATTATGGGGGCGCATTATACTATATGGAAGATTATTGGTGGTGCATTATACTATATGGAAGGCAATGTGGGGCCATTATAATATTTTGAGGGCTATGTGGGACGCCATTATACTGTATGAAAGCAATTATACAGTGTGAAGGTTTGTGTGGGGTCCATTATACTGTTTGGAGGGTTGTGTGGGGGCCATTATACTGTTTGGAGGGCTGTGTGGGGGCCATGAGAGTGTATGGAGGGCTCTGTGGGGTTCACAGTTGGGGGATTATACTGTGTAAGGGTCACCATACTTTGCCGTGGGAGTTGAAGTGGGGTACAATAGGGTCATTATACTGTGCATGTGGAGGAATGCACCATAGGGGTATCATACTGTTTGGGGGGCACTTTTGTTGGCATCATACTTTATGGGGGCAATGAAGGAGGAATCTACGACTTCAGAAGGAGGTAAATTTCTATGTAAAGGCTGGAAAGTTATGAGATCTGCTCTTCTGTGACACAGACAAATATTTATTTTTTGTAGGGGGGGGGCCAATTAGAGCTTCTGCTATGGGGCCCCATGACTTCTATGTACCCCTGTCCTCAAGTTATGTAAATCGGATATGCAGACCATTCCAAAACATTCAGGTTTGTTAAATTAAAGTTGGAAACGACCCGTTGTCTAGTTCATTTGCACAGCTTGACTCTAATCTTTGCTGTCACAAATTCATCATTATCAGTTCCACAGTCAGGTCCTGTCCTTGTTTTCACCGTAATAATCAATGCCCTCCATCTGTGTAAAGTCTCTGTTTGTGATTTTGGAAGAAGTTGTTCATGATGGACAGTTTATTTGCTATACAAAAGTCAATGATTCTTCCTCCAGCCTGGTTATGTTCACTAAGTCCAAAGTTACCAACAACGGTTCCATGTTTTCCATGGCCCAGTTTGGCATTCAAGACTCCCATGTCATTGCTCATAACTGTTGTAAACTGTAAAAGAGACAAGAAAAAGAATCTCTACTACTGAATTTTAGGCCAAATTCACACATTCAGTATTTGTTGAGTTTTTTACATAAGTATTTACAAGCCAAAATCAGGGGTGAGTAAAAAATGCCGAAGTGGTGACGTTTTTCTATTATATTTTTCCTCTGATTGTTCCACACCTGATTTTGGCTTACAAATACTGATTTAAAATACTGACCAAATGCTAAATGTGTGAACGTGGCCTAAATGTGACTCTTTTGACCCTACTCATAATCCTGCCACTTGCCAGTAGTGTTGAGCCACCCCCGTTGTGTTCGAGTTCGGTTCGGTTCGTCGAACACCCGTATGTTCGCCGAACTGTTCGTCGAACACCATTAAAACCAATGGCAGGCAAACAAAAACACATAGAAACACATAGAAAACACATAGAAAACACTTCAAAGGTCTCCAAAAGCAACTGACACATGGAAAAGTGACAAGTACATATAGTCATGCGAGAAGAATAGAGGTGGAGTAGTAAAAGGAGGGGGAGACACAGATATAGGCATGCCCTTCTAAAATCAAGAAAGGCTGGAGTAAAAATGTAAAATCAGCCTGCCAACACCCAGACGTCGTGACAAGAAAATTAAAAAAAGAAATATCTTTAGGTAGAATGGCGGTTCCATTCAGAACACTTTCCTTACAAGACATAGTGGTATCCCCGTTGTGAGTTGTGCCAAAAACGGAACCCAATACATTCGGACTAATCCACCATTTGTCATATCCAAGAGGCAGGTCAGTAAGCGACAACATCGACGCGGAACCAAGTACAGTAGTATATACTGTACATCCTTTGACAAGGTAATCAGGCGGATAAAGAAGTTGGGAAGGGTCACCCTAATGGCAAAAACAGACATTGATGCGGCGTTCCGGTTACTTACTACCTGTGCCTCCGAATAGTGTCCACCTATTGGGCTGCTTCTGGGAAGGAGCATAATATATAGATCGCTGTTTGCCCATGGGGTGCTCCAGATCCTGCTCACTATTTGAGGCGTTTAGTTGCTTCCTCAAATGGGTTGTGATGGACATTTCTAAGGGGGCACATACTATCCATTACCTCGATGACTTCTTATGCCTGGACCCAAAAGATTCGCCACAGTGTGAATACACACGGTAGTCCACCTGTGAGAAGGAGAGAGCTGGAGGGAGAGCGGACACCACAGAGGCGAAGGGTTAGATGGAGAACGGAAGAAGGAAAGAGGGCGAGGGAGGTAAGGGAGTACAGTGGAAGGACGACCTGAGCTCCCCCACGTTCCTGCTGGGTGGGGAACAGCCCTGGGAAGAAAAGCCGCTTGCACATCCCTTTGAGGTTAAGGGCGCGAGCGGGCAGAGGGACTACGCTGGAGTGCGAAGCTGACACGGCTAGTCCGTTCCTGCCTGTGCGACCTTCGTGTCGCCGGGTTTGTGCCAGAGTTTCGGTAGACCCTGACGGCCAGCCCCCCTCTCCCAATACAGGTGCCTGTCCGCTGGTTGGTCGAGCCCCCCCGCGGTGGGGAGGGAGTAACATCTGCAGAAGAAAGACCATCTTCCAGCCAAACTAAGATGTCTACTTCTTTTTGTGGAGAATGTGATACGATCCCTTTCTTACGGACACACCCATCGCTACAAATTCCAGATGAGGCACAAAAACAGCAGGTGCTTCAATGGATATCAAGTGCTCCTTCAAGTGGGCTCTCCTCCACCTCAACTTCAACATCACAAATACTCCAGTCCTCAGAAGTGTCACCCCAATCGCACTTGCTTCGTCACAGCTCCCAAGTCTCCTGCTGCCCGTCTGAGTATGGGGTAACACAGATGGTTGAGTCTGCAGAGCTGTTTACTCATACTATAGCCTGGGAAACGGAGGTCTGCTCCAGAGCTTCGGTTAATCCAGACCAGGAAATGATCTGCACTGATGCCCAGATCTTTATGAGTCGGATCCAGGACCAGATGAAGAAGGTTCAGAGCATAATGTAGACCCTCGTTCCCAAACTGTAACTCCTGTTGGTGGAGACAATGATGAAGACGATGATGCGACTCAAATACCTGATTGGAGCGACAACTTGACTTTTCGGTCAGGGCAGGAAGAGGTTGGCTCTGAGGACGACGGGTGTGAGAACACACAGGGTGATGATGACGAGGTTGGATATCCCACTTACTGTCAACCCACAGTCAGCCAGTCGATGAGGTCAGCAGAGGAGGTGGAGGAGAATGTGACTAGCCCAGGGGATGGGGATGACTCAGTACCCGGGCCTTTGCCTGGCCTTTGGGATGTCGCAGTGGTCGGCTCCCGGGCCCACTCTTTAAAAGGGTGGATAATTGGTTATTTTATAAGAGTTCGTGACGCCACCTGTGATATCTGGTGAGAAGCACCAGCGCTGCAGCAGTCCACTGAGGCCGGTGATAAGGCAGCTCGATGGTATAGCTCTCCACAGGTGGAGCTAGGCCTCAGGGCAGCGTATGCAGGGGGAATGCAGGAGAGGCCAGACCCAGCTGGGTCAGAGCAAGAACGGGAACGGACACGGTAGTCACTTCAGTACATTTTACTGGTGGAAATTCAGGCACATCCTGGAGCACTGTAGGGTGAAGGGTGCATATCAGGATCCTCCCCAATGAGCGGGTGTAGGGCCTACTGTTTCTTGCCTCTGCGTAGTAAGTTTCTGACCTGCCTGGAGCTAGGCCTAACTTTGTCTCTGTCCTGCGCTGGCTGACCTTGTGGTAGGGCCTTGTCATGGAGTTCACGCTCCCAGTATGCGGGGCCTAAGCGTCTCCTGGCTCTGTTTCTTATCAGCACCTTAGCGATCCTGTGACTTGTAGTTCTCCAGGGATTCCGGTTATGCCTTACTGGGTCATAGAGATCCCGGTAAGCTCGGATCCGGTGTCCGGTAAATGCTTCGGGGTGAGCTGGTTAAGCTCCTCTGCCCCCTATGTACTAAATCTCCACTTGCCTTCGGCCTATTCGGGCCCTCACTAGGCTATACACACTAACGGCAGCTTGCCGCGCTTGACCGATCTTATGGCGCTGGCACACCTTAAGCTCTAACTGGGCTCCCTGAATATAGCTAGCAGGGGCCTTGTGCTCCACTGCTAAACTATTAACTGAGTTCTCTAGACTAGACTGAGCTCCACTGCAGACTGACCTCTCTTAGGCTTCTCTACTGCAGGAACTCTTCAGAGGAACTGAACTGCTTAGCTCCGCCTTCCCTATTTATATCCCTAATGGGCTCCCTCTGCTGGTCTGAGGTGGAAGGTGGAGATGTGTTAATGTTTATGGGGGCCTCTTGTGAAGGATTCCATCAATGCACTCTTCTAGCATCTGTGTTACCAAGCGCAGCTGGGCGTCACAGATGCTATTGACGACGAGGTTAGGTTGCGCCTTCCTGGACAGAGACGGAGTACTGGAAGCACATCAACAACTGCATCCTCAACCACAACTCTTCCTCTGACCACAAGTCGTGGTGGCTCTTCAGGTCGCATGGTTCTAAGCCTTGCATAGCCTGGGCATTTTTTCAGATCGATAAGGATGACCCAACTCGTGTTATCTGTAATATTTGTCACCAAAAGCTAAGTAGAGGCCAAAAAATCCATACTTTGAGTACTTCATGCATGAACCATCACATGGATATGAAGCATAAGTTGCAGTGCGAAGCTCACTGTGCTACAATACGGCCTAGCGGGCCGGGCCAACCACCGTCTGCCCCATCTTGTGCATCCGCGGCCTCTTCATCCTCTGTGACTGGGGGGACAGCAGTCACACATGTTTTTGGATGCAGACCTGCCACCTCTTTACCCGCAACAGCCAGCGTGATTGGCAGGTCATCATTTCATTTGGAAGTGGAAACACCAGCTGGTGTTGAGCGCTCTCCGACATCGAGAGCACCACCTTTGGATCAAGGCAACCTAACTTTTCCGCCTGCATCTTCCTCACAAACCTGCAGTTTGCCGGGGACACCATACTCAACCCGTCTAAGCACAAAAGCCAGCCCCCGGTCCCTCAGATGTGGACACGTGAAAGACCATTTCCTCCTAGCCATGAGAAAGCAAAGAGGTTGAATTTCACCATCTGCAAGCTGTTGGCTTCAGAAATGCTGCCTTCCCGCCTGGTGGACACAGAGGATTTTCAAGACCTTATGTCCGTCGCAGTGCCCCAGTACCAAATGCCCAGTCGGCACTACTTCTCAAAGAAAGGTGTACCTGCGCTACACCAGCATGTCGCACACAACATCACCGCTTCTTTGAGAAACTCTGTGTGTGACAGGGTGCATTTTACCACAGACACTTGGACGAGTAGGCATGGACAGGGGCGTTACATGTCGCTGACAGGACACTGGGTAACTATGGTGACAGCAGGACAAGGGGCTGCTGTCCAAGTCTTGCCGTCCCCACGAGTTGTGCGTCAATCCTCTTTATCTAGAAGTTCCTCCACTGCTTCTGCCTCCTCAACCTCCTCTCGGTCCTCCACCTGCACCCAAAGCCTGTCTGGTAATGCCACCTGCTTTCTAACTGCGCAGAGGGAATCCTGAACACCTCCTTACTATGCTGGCAGCAGCGCTCAACGGCATCAGGCGGTGTTTACTTTGAAATGTCTGGGAAATGTGAGTCACACAGCTGAGGAGTTGTGTTCAGCTCTGGATACCCAGTTTCATGAATGGTTGTCTCCACTGGACCTGCATCTTGGGAAGGCCGTGTGCGACAATGCTGCAAACCTGGGTGCGGCCCTTCGCCAGGGCAATGTCACACACGTGCCTTGTATGGCTCACGTGTTGAACCTGGTTGTCCAGGAATTTTTAGCCCACTATCCCAGACTAGATGGCCTTCTGAAGAGCTCACGGTCGCTGTGTGCTCACTTCTGCCGTTCGCATCCCACAGCTCAACGACTTACATCTCTACAGAAGTCGTTGGGCCTGCCAGTTCACCGGCTGAAATGCGATGTGCCAACACGGTGGAATTTAACTCTGCACATGTTGCAGCAACTGTGGCAACACCAACAAGCCCTGGTGCAATACGCTCTGACGTATAGCGTGGGCCAACGAGATCCAGAGGTGGGGCAAATCACGCTGCAGGAGAGGTCTCAGATCAGGGACCTATGAAGTCAACACGCCCCCTGGGCCGTGGGGTTCCCCGGAGCCGGGCTGGTAGACGTTGGGGGTTGAAGTCACTGTGACGGTTACCCGGTCCGTGACCCAGGGCGGTCAATCCAAGGGTAATTTGTATATATGGGTTTAATAATGTCCGACTACGCCACCTATGGAGTGCGGCCAAAGGGGCCACCGCTGCGGAACAGTCCTCTGAAGCTGGTGGTTTTGCAGCAATGGTATTATTACTCCCCACAGGAAGAGTGTAGCTTCAGGGCAGTGTGGGTGGATGATGGTGGTTGTAGTGCAAGGTGTCAGTAATGAACACAGAGTCCGTGTGATGCAGTCCCAAGATCTTTACTCACAGTTGTTGCAGTCCAGATTACAGGTACCAGAGCAATCTCCCCCGTCATGCCGTGCATACTCAGTGAGGGGCTCAGTCCACCCCCAGATAGCTCCGGAGTACTTAGCATGACCACTTTCTGTGTGTCCTTTCTCTGGCCCTCTCCCTGCACCTCACACCCAGTGACACTTCTATCCGTTAACCTCGGGCCTTGGCGGGCGACGTGTGTTCCGTCCCCTGGGTCCTATGTGGCTACCTTCTTAGTGAGACTGGTGTGGACTTTGGCCTGCAGTACATGAAATGCTGCAGCCTCCGGTTTCTAGTTGAGCCTTGCTGTTTCTCCGCTAGTTGAGGGACCGGTTCCCTTTATCTGGCCTGACCCCTCTACCTCCTGGTAGCAGCGGGCGTACGGGTGGCCTTCTGCACAGCCCGTACCCCTAGGGTCCCTTTGGTTCCTGGAGCCTTCCTGCTCCCACTCCTCTCTTCTCTCCTTCAGTCCTGGGCCTCCCAGGCTAGGCCCGCCTCCGGAGCAGAGCTCATGCAGAGCCTCTACTCGTGTCACTTCTCCTCCTCTGACTGGCTTGCTCTTTCTAAGATGGCTTCCTATTTATACTCTCCCTGTCATTTGCTCCCCTAAGCTGCTTTCTCCATCCACACCCACTACATAGGACCCTCCCGCCAGCTTGGGACCTGGGACTGTGCTCTCCCTTAGGAGCAATCTCGCCCTACCCCCACTGTGGGTATGTGTTGGATGCAGGTGTTAGGGTCCCGAGCCATACTCCTTCCTTACCTGAGGGTGAGATACCACACCTCTGGGTGAGATGCAGTACCTCTGTGGCGACTGAACCCTCAGGGGTGCCACACACCCTCCTGCACCGTTGTGAAATGACGATGAAGATGTTTAGTGCTGACGATGCCATTATCAGCATGACTATTCCGGTGATTTACATGCTGGAGCACACGTTAAACAGAATTCAGAGTCAGGTGGTGGGACAAGAGGAGGTGGAGGAAGTAGAGGAGGAGTCGTATGCGGAAGGGATAACATCTCCAAGGTCCAGACGGTCGGCAGCACCAAGGCGGCAGGCATGGGAGGGTGAAGGAGAGGGATTAACCAGGGCGCATGGTAGCAGCCAAACTGTTGAGGAAGGTGCAGGAGCCGAGGAAGAAGTGGATGACGAACTGGCGATGGGCATGTAAGACTCATCAGATGAGGGAGACCTTGATCACATTTCTGTTGTGTGAGGTTGGGGGGAGAGGGCAGAGGAAGGAAGCTTGATTCTTACCTCACTACCAACACAACAAGGACTTGGTCCTCCTGGATGCGCAAGACACATGAGTGCCTTCTTGCTGCACTACCTGCAACATGACCCTTGGATTGTCAGAATTTGAATTAATCCCGACTACTGGGTTGCCACACTCTTAGATCCCCGGTTCAAAAGTAAATTTGCCGAAATAATTCCTGCCATAGAAAGGGATTCACGCATGCTGGAGTATTAGCAGAGGCTGTTGCAGAATCTTACATGTGCTTTTCCACAAAACACCAGTGGTGCACATAGTGAATCTCACAGTTCTAACTTGCGAACCGTGGGACTGTCGAGTCTTCATCACTCAAACCGTAACAGTAACACAGTATATGCTGGTAACAGCAATTTTCTGGAATCGTTTCACCACTTTTTTATACCATCCTTTGCAAGGCCACAGGAGACAAGAAGGCTGACACATAGTCAACGCCTAGAGAGGATGGTACAGGAGTATCTCCAAGTGAACATCGAAGCCATGACTGTGTCACTGGATCCTTGCTGATTTTGGGATTCCAATCTGGAAAAATGTCCGGCGCTCGCCACTCATGCCTTGGAGATCTTGTCATGCCCTGCAGCCAGCATTCTCTCTGAATGTGTGTTCAGCGCTGCTGATGGTGTGCTGACAGATAAGCGCATGCGGCTGTCCACTGAGAATGTAGACAGACTCACGTTCAAAAAGATGACCAAATCATGGATCCGCAAGGACTTTTCTACCCCTGTGTCATCCTGGGGAGACTAAAAGCTTGAGGATTTGGTAAAATCACCTCACAAACCGTTTTAAGCAACTCTGGGGCAATTGATGCAACTTAAGTGGTGTCTGTGCCACAATTTTTGGAAAAAATGGAGACTCTTCTTGGAGTCCCCTTGCTGTGTTTTACGTGACGTTGGCATCGTCAATTCAAGGTGGGTTGGGTCCCCCCCCCCCTTTTAACCGTAAGAAACTACATACACTACGGCTTGGGGTAACACAAATGGTTGAGTCTGAAGAGCTGTTTACTCAGAGGTCTGCTCCAAAGCTTCAGTGTCTGCTAGTCAGCGTAGAATTTTTAACTGCATCTAGCCTAGGCAATACTTTGGGCGTAGTAGCCCAGCTGCGAAGCAATCTGCACCACCTGTGTATCTAATAAGAATTTTTAAATGCATCTAGCCTAGGCTGACTGTGGGGACCCCCAACCAAACCCAGACGCTCAGCCCCCCTACCACCCCCCTTTCCTTGACAATAAAATAATGTAACTCTTACAACTGGATGGGTGAGGATCTGTCACAGCTTTATTAACTCTTTATACTCATTCCATTAGAAAGGCATTTTATTTCTAAAATAATTCAGCTTCTTGCAGCATGCGCTGGGTCTCCACACCGGCAAGTTGGCCAACAAGTGTAACTCTCCAACATGTCCTTTCTATTTCCAGGCCATGGAGGATCCTGCGTACTCATATGCAGGACTCTGACCCCCATCCATCACTCTTAACGCTTGTTCCACTCCGTCCTGGAGTCCTGACAGGAATATGTCCTGTCCAATATCCATTAAGTGAACACCATCGGGCCGTATGAGGACTGCTTTATCTCCTTCCAGTTGTCAGTGTTGTATCACTACACTGCCTCTGTCTCTTCTAAATTTTGCCATCCGAATATTTATTACCCGCCTTGTCCGTTCGATGGCCGTAATGTCTAGCGCACCTTGCCATACCGCTATCGGCACAATCTCTGATCATACTATAGTTAGTTTTGTGAAAAATTCTCTGAAGCGGTCAGTGTCTAGTTTCATTATTGCCATTAGTTATGTGCTCTTGTGATGACCTAGGTCGTTTCCCCCGGCCTGTATAACTAAGCTGACCGGACCTCTTGCCTCTCTCCCTACCTTGATTACCTCCATTAGTACCTGTGGCCATAGCCGGCCTCTAATACCTCTCCAGTTGAAATATGTGTTATGAAACTCTAATTTACTCCCACCTGGGCGGACTTTTGCCCATTTTTCTTCCCAATATATATACGAGTGGCCTATCACCCACTCTGTTGGCTTAGCGTCACCTGTAAAAGAAACAAACCACGTTAGGATAACAAGTCCGGTCTTATGTTTCTTGCCAAACACGTGGATCGCCATCTCCCTATCCTCTGAACTTCCGTTTCTGACAGTCCTGCTCTTGCTGCTTCCGTGGCCACGCCTATGCGGAATGAGTGTGTCCTGTAATCTTTGGGGTGCTTCCCTGCCGATGTTATGCATTTATTAAATATAGCTTGGAACTGGTATCTTGATAATGGCATTCCATCAATGTGTGATAGGAAGAAATTACATTGTGATCTGATGGTTATATATGTTTTTACTATTCTTACCCGACTCAGTGTACCGTTTGTGGGTTGTAGAAGTACCCAAGTGCCCCTGCCCGCTGGAACCGTTTTCGATTGGCGTATGCGTAGACGTATTGCATTATTAGCTATGACTACGTCCTGGTGTAATAAGCTTCCACTGGTGGTAATTTTGGATTGAGGGACTAATTCGCTTATGCATAGCGCCCCGAAGAAGGCAATCACAAATGCAGTAGACAGTAGTGTTGCTTCAAATTGTGAGTGTCATGTTAATGGTGTTAGGGATATGATGTGAGAAATCAGTTTTAGTGACACAGGACGGGACGTCTACACTCCTGACTTGGCTGACCCCTTTTCCACCCTTTTAAGGATTGTCTGATGATGAATCTCTTTGTCACATCTCCTCAATTCAGTAGTTAGAAGTGAAATGCTACTGCGGTCAGACACCGCTGCGTTGACGCCCCTGATATGCCCCTCATCATTAGCTGGTGGGGAAATTCTATGGTGACTTGTAATCTGGCTTGTTCACATTGGTCAACCCGTCTGCCTGCTACTAGTCGTGTCCACTCTTCCCATGCCTCCCATATGGAGGGTGGGCAACTGTTGCCCGATGGGTGGGCGTTGGGGAGGAGCTCTGTGAAAATCTGCCAACTGAATTGTGATAAAGCGTTAGCAGCAGCTTTAGACCCCTCAGCATTGTGGCTAGCGCGGACCCATACATTGTGTTTTAGGCAGAGGAATGCTAGCCGGCGTAGTAGGCCTAGCACTGGGAGAGACGATGATGCCATCTGATTAATGCACTGCGCTAGGCTGGTGTTTTTTGTTATGAAGCGTATATATTTGTTAGCCAGGTACGCGCCCCATATTTCTATTGCTACCACTATTGGGAAGAAAAATTATTTTCCGGGCTAGATGCAGCTAAAAATTATTAGTAATTTGAAAGCTAGTGGAGCTTAGTATAGATGGCCTAATAGAATGAGTACCACACACTGCTAATATGCCCAAAATAATTTTCCAGGCAAGATGCAGCTAAAAATTATTATTAATTTCAAAGCTGGTAGAGCTTGGTATAGATGGCCTAATACAATGAGTACCACACACTGCTAATATGCCCAAAATTATTTTACAGGCAAGATGCAGCTAAAATTTATTATTAATTTCAAAAATCTGTTGGAGCTTGGTATAGATGGCCTAATACAATGATTACCACACACTACTACTATGCCCAAAATTATTTTCCAGGTAAGATGCAGCTAAAAATTATTAGTAATTTGATAGCTGGTGGAGCTTAGTATAGATGGCCTAATAGAATGAGTACCACACACTGCTAATATGCCCAAAATTATTTTCCAGGCAAGATGCAGCTAAAAATTATTATTAATTTCAAAGCTGGTGGAGCTTGGTATAGATGGCCTAATACAATGAGTACCTCACACTGCTAATATGCCCAAAATTATTTTACAGGCAAGATGCAGGTAAAAATTATTATTAATTTCAAAAAGCTGGTGGAGCTTGTTATAGATGGCCTAATACAATGAGTACCACAAACTACTTCTAGGCCCAAAATTATTTTCCTGGCAAGATACAGCTAAAAATTATTATTAATTTCAAAGCTGGTGGAGCTTGATATAGATGGCCTAATACAATGAGTGCCACACACTACTACTAGGCCCAAAATTATTTTACAGGCAAGATGCAGCTAAAAATTATTAGTAATTTGAAAGCTGGTGGAGCTTGGTATAGATGGCCTAATAGAATGAGTACCACACACTGCTAATATGCCCAAAATTATTTTACAGGCAAAATGCAGCTAAAAATTATTATTAATTTCAAAGCTGGTGGAGCTTGGTATAGATGGCCTAATAGATTGAGTACCACACACTGCTACAGGCCCAAAAGGTTTTACTTGGCTAGGTGCAGTAAAAAATTTGTATTACATACACAGGTGGTATAGCTTGCAACACAGATAGGCTTCTCCACTGGCTAACACACACTGCAAGAGGCCCAAAAGGATTTGCTTAGCTAGATTTAGCCAAAACCTGTGAAAAACACTTGCACAGCACTAAAACAGACCTGCCTGGCAAAAAGTGATAGGAACTGATGTAACCTAGCCCTCAAAAGGGCTGGAATTACAACTAGTCACTACTCCCAACCTATCTGTCGATTTAAGAGCACAGACCTGCCTTCTAAAAGTGCTAAGAACTGCTGTAACCTAGCCCTCAAAAGGGCTGCAATTACAAGCTAGTCCCTTCTCCCTAAACCTTTCTATCTATTTAAGAGAGAATTCGCTTGCAATTCAGTTACGCAATATAGCGCTAACAGCAGCAGCAGTGCCGTCTAACACTCAGCTGCAGCAGTGAGAAAATGGTGGCGACGGGGAAAATGGCTGGGTCTTATAGGGCAAGGACATGTGACATACACAGCCAATGACACATGCCCTTGCTTGTGTGAAAAAAAGCACTTCGCTCCGTGTGTGTGCTGCTGATAGGCTGACAGACTGCACCTCCCCTCTGTAAATGCGGGAAAGAGAGCAAAAAATGGAGATCTTCATTATTTCTGCAGATCCATCCCATGCCCCTCCCCCCGCCAAGCTGTAAACTCAAACTGTGTATTAACATTGATTATCAGCATTACTGTGAAAAAAATCCAGTTACGATTTGGGTGCACGAACAGTTATCGAACTTAACCTTGAACAGCCGGATTTTTTTCAAATCGTTCCGGTTCGTCGAACGGCTCGAACACCGCCCAAAACAGCTCGAATTTGAGATTGGCGAACAGTTCGAGTCGAACACTGCTCATCTCTACTTACCAGTCCGTCTAAATTGTAAACTGTGAATTACAGTGAAGAGGTGGAACTAAATAGAAGTGAGGATCATTCTGCTAATTTAGATACTGGCAAATAATGTAAATTAGAGGTTCACAGTATCCACATACAGTAAGTATTAGTAGTTTTCTGCTCTTCCTTCTGTAGGCACCAAATCTTAACCAGCCTTTTGCTTTTTCTCCTACTTTGATCATTTAATATTTAAGTGTGTGTTTAAGGACTAGTGATGAGTGAGTATACTCGCAATTACTCGGTACACGCCCGAGCATCTCAGTACTTGCGAGATGCTCGGGCGGATGCTTGGGTCCCCTCCCTGCATGTTTGGCGCTCTTTAGAGCACCAATCAACATGCAGGGATTGCCTGCCACTCATTGTAAGGCCGCAGCCATGGTTGTTGTGGCATTACCGTGATTGGCTGGCCGCACAGCGTCATCAGGTCGATATCAGTCACTCCGGAATCAAACAGAGTAGGGAGAGATGCTGCTGAGCTAGGGAGAGATTTGCTTGTGTATTAGGTATTGTAGGGAGAAAAACCGTACATTACACATATCCATCTTAACAAACAGTCCTTCTGAGGACTAATCCATCTGCAGAGATATCAGGCAGGCAGGGTATATAGGCAGGCAGTGTATATAGCAGACTGCAGTGCATATACCACAAGAGGTTCCATTCCATTTCTGCCTTCTGCTGCTGTTAGATATTTCTATACAAAGGCCAGGTCTCAGTGGCCAGGAATACTTTTCTTTGGATCTTAATCCTCATTATTTGCTTAAAAAGCAATCCAGAGAACACCATTTTTTTGCTCCATTTGCTTGTTGGCACTGCAGAATACAGCCAGGTCCTTTCCATATTAGAGTGCTAGAAATCCAGCTATTTAAAACTATGCTTTCTCCGTCACACGGATAGCATATATGTTTTCAGAAAATGCTGCCATTTTTGGCCTCCATTCCAATTTTTTTTCACTGTGTCAGTGAAGTTTTTAACACCGGTTTGCTGTTCAAACTAGGTACCTACAGGCCAGGTATTTAGAACTGTTTTCTCTGTCACATGGATCACATATACGTTGTCAGAAAATACTGCTATGTCTGGCCTACATTAAAAATTTCTTTCAGTGTGTCATTGAAGCAATTGACACCAGTTTGCTGTTCAAACTAATTACCTACAGGCCAGGTATTTAAAACTCTGTTTTCTCCGTCACACGGATCACATATACGTTGTCAGAAAATACTGCCATTTTTGGCCTCCATTCCAATTTTTTTTCACTGTGTCTCGAAGTTTTGGACACCAGTTTGCTGTTCAAACTAGTTACCTACAGACCAGGTTTTTAAAATTCTGTTTTCCCCGTCACACTGATCACATATACGTTGTCAGAAAATACTGCCATTTCTGGCCTCCATTAAAAATTTCTTTCAGTGTGTCAGTGAAGTGATACGCCCTTTTGGCCGTGGGGTACTCGGTGCTGGCCGGTCGTTGCTAGGGGAGATGTCACTATGGCAGTGACCTGGTCCGTGACCCAGGGCGGTCAATCAAAGGGGATTATTTACAGGGGATTTATAGTTCTTATATAATGTTCATGACGCCACCTGTGGTATGCGGCTAAAGGGTGCCGCCTCTGCGGGGCAGATCCTCTGGAGCTGGTGTGAATGCAGCACAGTTGGTTCAGCTCTCCACATGCAGAGCTTAGCTCCAGGGCAGTGTAGATGTTGCTGTTATGGAAGTAGCACTCGTGGTGCAGTGTAGTGCCTCCAAATTTTTGGCAACCCTTGCATTCACTGCATAGACAAACACAGTGGGAGACCCACTTCCTAATAATGGGAACATTGTTTGGAGGAGGTCCTCTGATCTCCATGTCTCTTCCAAGAGGCATTGAAGTGCCTCCAAATTTTTGGCAACCCTTGCATTCACTGCGTAGGCCAGCACTATGGGAGACCCACTTCCAAATAATGGGAACATTTTTTCATGAGGCCCTCTACCTCTCTTCCAAGGGGCATTGGAGTGCCTCCAAATTTTTGGCAACCTTTGCATTCACTGCATAGTCAAACACAATGGGAGACCCACTTCCTAATAATGGGAACATTGTTTTCAGGAGGCTCTCTACCTCTCTTCCAAGAGGCATTTTAGAGCCTCCAAATTTTTGGCAACCCTTGCATTCACTGCATAGTTAAACACAATGGGAGACCCACTTCCTAATAATGGGAACATTGTTTTCAGGAAGCCCTCCTCTAAGTCTCTTAAAAGGGGTATTGGGGTGCATCCAAATTTTCAAAGTGGTATTGGGGTGCGTCCAAATTTTGGGCAGCCCTGCCACTCACTGCATATGCATTAACAGTATAGGAGACCCACTCTTTAGTAATGGTAACAATAAAACATAGCCGGCTGATGGATCTCTAAGAATAGTGAGGGTCAACTGCTGGCCCTTTAAGAATAGCAGATGGTGCTCCATCCCTATGCTATACAGGCGATCAGAGTAAAAAAAGTGAAAGTCCCACAGTGGGACAAATTCTAAAAGTAAAAAAGTGTTAAAAAATGAAAAAAAAAACTAACATTTTTTTGTAAAAATGTAAAAGAAAAAAATCAAAAAAATAATCCTTCAAAAATATAAATATAATATACCCATCAATGAATATTATTATGAAAAAAAACAAAAACAATTAAAGTACACACATTTGTTATCACCACGTCCGAAACGACCTGACGTATAAAACTGTCCCACTAGTTAACCCCTTTAGTGAACACGGTAAAAAAATAAATAAAAAACGAAGCAAAAAACGATACTTTAACATCATACCGCCAAACAAAAAATGGAATAAAACGCGATCAAAACGACGAATATAAATAAAAATGGTATCATTGAAAACGACATCTTGTCCCACAGAAAACAAGGTGCCATACAGCTCGATCAGCTGAAAAATAAAAAAGTTACAGCTCTCAGAATAAAGCAGTTACATTTTTTTTTTTTTCCTATAAAATAGCTTTTATTGTGTAAAAGCACCAAAACATAGAAAAACGATATAAATGTGGTACCGCTGTAAACGTACTGACCCAAAGAATAAAGCTGCCTTATCAATTTTACCACACGCGGAGCGACATAACATTTTTAAAAAAAAAACAATTCCTGAATTGTTGGTTTTTGTTTATTCTACCTCCCAAAAATTGTAATAGAAAGCGATCAAAAAATGTCACGTGCATGAAAACAGTACCAATAAAAACGTCTACTTGTTCCACAAAAAACAAGCCATCACGTGACTCTGTCAGCCGAAATATGGTAAAATTATAGCTCTCAAAATAAAGTCGTCTAATCACTTAAACCGCAAGGGGAAAGGCGTAAAAAATAAACTCTAGGATTAGGGTTGTGCTAGGATTAGGGTTGTGATTATCTAGTAACTGACCCAATGTGGCAGGAGGACATGCAGAGCGAGGCCAGCAGCACACAGGGGGAGGGAGGCAGAGTACCCCAGCAGGCAGGAGGAAGCAGTGTGGTGGCTGCAGACAGAAGGCGGGCAACCGTTCCCCGTAACACCAACACGTTGCCAGTACAACTGGTAGGTCTTCCAGAGTCTGGAATTTTTTTAAAGACTCTGCTGATAACCACAAAAAGGCCATTTGTACCACCTGCATCAACAGGGGTGACAAAACTACCAGCCTGGCCACCACCAACATGATCAGGCACATGGCAGCAAAGCACCCGACTTTGTGGGGCAAACCCCAGGGTCCACGACCAGTGTCAGCGGGTGTCACCACTGCTTCTTCCGCTGTTGTGCGTGTAAGAGAACCCCCTGTTGTGCATGCAAGGCAATCCCCTGTCCATACTGCTTGCAAAGATGCCCCCTACTCTTAGTCTTCACTTGTTATGGAAGTTTCTCAAGAAACAGCATCAACTTCCACGTCCCACCGCAGAGTTCAGTTGTCCATATCCCAGACCTCTGAAAGAAAGCGCAAATTCGCAGCCAACGCCCCACAGGCCACAGTACTCGATTCGCACATTTCACGACTGCTTGCATTGGAAATGCTGCCTTTCAGGCTGGTGGAGATGGAATCCATCCACAACCTTATGGCGGTGGCCGTCCCTCGGTACTCGGTCCCCAGCCGACACTATTTTGCCCGGTGTGCCATCCCCGCACTACACAAGCACGTGTCCCAAAACATCTGCCGTGCCCTCAACAACGCAGTTACTGGGAGAGTCCACCTGACAACGGACACGTGGACAAGTGCTTGTGGCCAGGGACGGTACATCTCCCTGACGGCACACTGGGTAAACATAGTGGAAACCGGGACCCCGTCGGACCTTGGGACGGAACACATCCTCCCCACACCGAGGATTGCGAGCCCTATGTCAGTCAGAGTTGCCCCCACAGTGTACAGCTCCTGCTCATCATCCTCCTCCTCCTCCTCAAGTTCAGCCTCCATCTCAGATATCACCACATCAGTTACAAGCTGGAAGCACTGCAGTACTGCCTGCGACAAGCGGCAACAGGCTGTGCTGAAACTCATAAGTAGTGTTGAGCCACCCCCATAGTGTTCGGGTTCGGTTCGGTTCGTCGAACACCGGGATGTTCGAGGAACTGTTCGTCGAACACCTTAGAACACCGTCGAACACCGTTAAAACCAATGGCAGGCAAACAAAAACACATAGAAACACATAGAAAACACATTCAAAGGTGTCCAAAAGCTGACAAACTGCTCAGAAGACGCTTTCTTTAAAAAAGCCGGCCGGCAATTCAGCAGCGGCATACACCGGTACCCGACAATTTAGACAAGAAGGAATAGAGCCTCACACATAGATTAGATAGATAGAAACATGTCAGTCACATATATATGAAGTACAGTGACAATGTTGCTTACTGTACTTGTCATTTAGTGTAAAGGATTTATTAAAAAAAATAATAGTGTTTTCATGCACCGTCTCTTTAAAAAAGCCGGCCGGCAATTCAGCATCTGTACCCGACAATTTATAACAGACAGAATAGAGCTTCACACATAGATTAGATAGATAGAAACATGTCAGTCACATATATATGAAGTACAGTGATAGTGTTGGTTACTGTACTTGTCATTTAGTATTAAAATAAAGGATTTATTATTAAAAAAAATTGGCGTGGGGTTCCCCTTAATTTTAGTTTCTAGCGCAGGTTAAGCAGACTGCTGGGGCAGATGTTTGAAGCCTGGGAAGGGGGTAATACCCACGGAGCTTCCCAGGCTACTAATATGAGCCCCCAGCTGAATACATAGCCTTTACTAGCTATTAAAATGGGGGACCCCCCCAAAAAAATGACGTGGGGTCCCCCCTAATTTAATAGCTAGCAAAGGCTAGGCAGACAGCTGGGGGCTGATATTAATAGCCCAGGAAGGGAGCCATGAATATTGGCCCCCTCCCAGGCTAGAAACACCAGCCGTCAGCCGCCCCAGAAATGGCGCATTCATAGGATGCGCCAATTCTGGCACTTAGCCTCGCTCTTCCACGCTGCCCTGTAGCGGTGGCAGGGGGTAATAGGGCTGGGGTTGATGTCAGCTTATAATGCCAGCTGACATCAAGCCCAGGTTAGTAATGGAGAGGCGTCTATAAGACACCCCCATTACTAACCCCATAGTCAAAGTTAAAAGAAAACACAAACACCCAGAATAAAGTCCTTTATTTGAAATAAAGACACAATCCTTTACTGTTCTAAATTAAACCATACTTACCATCACTCCCATTCCAGCTGAAGCCAACGATCTCCTGCAATAAAAGAAAAATAATAAAGCAACATCATCCTTACCTTTCCATGGTTCCCACGACAGCTTCAGCTCTGCTACATCGAGATGACAGGCTGGACCGCAGCAGAACGCTGCCATCCAGCCTGTCATCCCGCAGACACTGAGAAGCGCAGGCATGCTTGCGCTCTGCAGTGTCTGGCTGTGACGGCATAAAGATGAGACGAGTTCATGTCCAATGAACTCGGCGCACCTCATGCACGTCACTGACAGCGTTGGAAAATTCTCACGCTGAAGCGCTTCAGCGTGAGAATTCTCCCACGCTGTCAGTGACGTGCATAAGGTGAGCTCATGTCCAATGAACTCAGCTCACCTCCTGCACGTCACTGACAGCGTGGGAGAATTCTCCTGCACTCAGCGCTTCAGCGTGAGAATTCTCCCACGCTGAAGCGCTGAGTGCAGGAGAATTCTCCCACGCTGTCAGTGACGTGCATAAGGTGAGCTCATGTCCAATGAACTCAGCTCACCTCCTGCACGTCACTGACAGCGTGGGAGAATTCTCCTGCACTCAGCGCTTCAGCGTGAGAATTCTCCCACGCTGAAGCGCTGAGTGCAGGAGAATTTTCCCACGCTGTCAGTGACGTGCATAAGGTGAGCTCATGTCCAATGAACTCTGCTCACCTCCTGCACGTCACTGACAGCGTGGGAAAATGCTCCTGCACTCAGCGCTTCAGTGTGAGAATTCTCCCACGCTGAAGCGCTGAGTGCAGGAGAATTTTCCCACGCTGTAAGTGACGTGCATGAGGTGAGCTCATGTCCAGTGAACTCAGCTCACTTCATGTACGTCACTGACAGCGTGGGAGAATTCTCACGCTGAAGCGCTGAGTGCAGGAGAATTTTCCCACGCTGTCAGTGACGTGTATGAGGTGAGCCGAGTTCATTGGACATTAACTCGGCTCATCTGGATGCCCTCACAGAGAGACACTGTGGAGCGCAAGCAAGCCTGCGCTTCTCAGTGTCTGCGGGATGACAGGCTGGATGGCAGCGTTCTGCTGCGGTCCAGTCTGTCATCTCGATGTAGCAGAGCTGAAGCTGTCATGGGAACCATGGAAAGGTAAGGATGATGTTGCTTTATTATTTTTCTTTTATTTCAGGAGATCGTTGGCTTCAGCTGGAATGGGCGTGACGGTAAGTATGGTTTAATTTAGAACAATAAAGAATTGTGTGTTTATTTCAATTAAAGGACTTTTTTCTGGGTGTTGTGTTTTTTTTAAATACTTTACTAGAAATTCATGGTGGTCATGTCTAATATTGGCGTGACCCCATGAATTTTGGGCTTAGGGCCAGCTGATAATGCCAAGCTGGCCCTAACCCCTTTATTACCCAGTGAGCCACCGCATCAGGGCCCTGGATGAGTTGGGTACAGCGCCAGAAGATGGCGCTTCTATGAACGCGCCATTTTCCGGGGTGGCTGCGGACTGCAATTTGCAGCGGGGGTGGCCTAGAAAGCTTGGGCCTCCCTGCGCTGCGGATTCCAGCCCCCAGCTGCCTAGCTGTACCTGGCTGGACACAAAAACAGGGCGAAGCCCCACGTCAATTTTCTTTAAATTATTTCATGAAATAATTAAGAAAAAAAGGGCTTCCCTATATTGTTGTGTCCGGCCAGGTTCAAATAGGCAGCTGGTGGTTGGGGGCAGCCCGTTCCTGCCTGCTGCACCTGACTGGACACAAATATAGTGCGAAGCCCCACGTCAATTTTTTTTTAATTATTTCATGAATTTCCTGAAATAATTTAAAAAAATTTAAGTGGGGCTTCGCACTATATTTGTGTCCAGCCAGGTACAGCAGGCAGGAACGGGCTGCCCCCAACCACCAGCTGCCTATTTGTACCTGGCCGGACACAACAATATAGGGAAGGCCTTTTTTTCTTAATTATTTCATGAATTTCATGAAATAATTAAAAAAAATTGAAGTGGGGCTTCGCACTATATTTGTGTCCAGCCAGGTACAGCAGGCAGGAACGGGCTGCCCCCAACCACCAGCTGACTATTTGTACCTGGCCGGACACAACAATATAGGGAAGGCCTCTTTTTCTTAATTATTTCATGAATTTCATGAAATAATTAAAAAAAAAATACGTGGGGCTTCGCCCTATTTTTGTGTCCAGCCAGGTACAACTAGGCAGCTGGGGGCTGGAATCTGCAGCGCAGGGAGGCCCAAGCTTTCTGGGCCCCCCCCCGCTGCAAATTGCAGTCCGCAGCCACCCCGGAAAATGGCGCGTTCATAGAAGCGCCATCTTCTGGCGCTGTACCCAACTCATCCAGGGCCCTGGTGCGGTGGCTCACTGGGTAATAAAGGGGTTAGGGCCAGCTTGGTATTATCAGCTGGCCCCAAGCCCAAAATTCATGGGGTCACGCCAGTATTAGACATGACCGCCATGAATTTCTAGTAAAGTATTTAAAAAAAACACAACACCCAGAATAAAGTCTTTAATTGAAATAAACACACAATTCTTTATTGTTCTTAATGAAACTATACTTACCATCACGCCCATTCCAGCTGAAGCCAACGATCTCCTGCAATAAAAGAAAAATAATAAACCAACCTCATCCTTACCTTTCCATTGTTCCCACGACAGCTTCAGCTCTGCTACATCGAGATGACAGGCTGGACCGCAGCAGAACGCTGCCATCCAGCCTGTCATGCCGCAGACACTGAGAAGAGCAGGCATGCTTGAGCTCCTCAGTGTCTCGCTGTGACGGCATCCAGATGAGCCGAGGTCATGTCCAATGAACTCGGCTCACCTCATGCACGTCACTGACAGCGTGGGAAAATTCTCACGCTGAAGTGCTGAGTGCAGGAGAATTCTCCCACGCTGTCAGTGACGTGCATGAGGTGAGCTCATGTCCAATGAACTCAGCTCACCTCATGCACCTCACTGACAGCGTGGGAAAATTCTCCTGCACTCAGCGCTTCAGCGTGAGAATTCTCCCACGCTGTAAGTGACGTGCATGAGGTGAGCCGAGTTCATTGGACATGACCTCGGCTCATCTTTATGCCGTCACAGAGAGACAATGTGGAGCGCAAGCATGCCTGCTCTTCTCAGTGTCTGCGAGATGACAGGCTGGATGGCGGCATTCTGCTGCGGTCCAGCCTGTCATCTCGATGTAGCAGAGCTGAAGCTGTCGTGGGAACCATGGAAAGGTAAGGATAAGGTTGCTTTATTATTTTATTTTTATTACAGGAGATCGTTGGCTTCAGCTGGAATGGGTGTCATGGTAAGTATGGTTTAATTTAGAACAATAAAGAATTGTGTCTTTATTTCAATTAAAGGACTTTATTCTGGGTGTTTGTGTTTTTTTTAACTTTGACTATGGGGTTAGTAATGGGGGTGTCTTATAGACGCCTCTCCATTACTTACCTGGGCTTGATGTCAGCTGGCATTATAAGCTGACATCAACCCCAGCCCTATTACCCCCTGCCACCGCACCAGGGCAGCGTGGAAGAGCGAGGCTAAGTGCCAGAATTGGCGCATCCTATGAATGCGCCATTTCTGGGGCGGCTGACCGCTGGTGTTTATAGCCTGGGAGGGGGCCAATATTCATGGCTCCCTTCCTGGGCTATTAATATCAGCCCCCAGCTGTCTGCCTAGCCTTTGCAAGCTATTAAATTAGGGGGGACCCCACGTCATTTTTTTGGGGGGTCCCCCATTTTAATAGCTAGTAAAGGCTATGTATTCAGCTGGGGGCTGATATTAGTAGCCTGGGAAGCTCCGTGGGTATTACCCCCTTCCCAGGCTTCAAACATCTGCCCCAGCTGTCTGCTTAACCTCCGCTAGAGCCTAAAATTAAGGGGAACCCCACGCCAATTTTTTTAATAATAAATCCTTTATTTTAATACTAAATGACAAGTACAGTAACCAACACTATCACTGTACTTCATATATATGTGACTGACATGTTTCTATCTATCTAATCTATGTGTGAAGCTCTATTCTGTCTGTTATAAATTGTCGGGTACAGATGCTGAATTGCCGGCCGGCTTTCTTAAAGAGACGGTGCATGAAAACACTATTATTTTTTTTAATAAATCCTTTACACTAAATGACAAGTACAGTAAGCAACACTGTCACTGTACTTCATATATATGTGACTGACATGTTTCTATGTATCTAATCTATGTGTGATTCTCTATTCCTTCTATTCTAAATTGTTGGGTTCCGCTGCTGAATTGCCGGCCGGCTTTTTTAAAGAGACGGTGCATGAAAACACTATTATTTTTTTTGATAAATCCTTTACGCTAAATGACAAGTACAGTAAGCAGCACTTTCACTGTACTTCGTATATATGTGGCTGACATGTTTATATCTATCTAATCTATGTGTGAAGCTCTATTCTTTCGGTTCTAAATTGTCGGGTACCGGTGTATGCCGCTGCTGAATTGCCGGCTTTTCATGTTTCACTGTTGGCACTGTTCCCATCGATTTGGGCAACCACTGTAATGCCACAACCACCATGGCTGTGGCATTACAGTGAGTGGCAGACAATCCCTGCATGATTGGTGCTCTAAATAGTGCCAGACATGCAGGATACGCTTTTGGTGCACGAACAGTTATCGAACATAACCTCGAACAGCCGAATTTTTTGCAAATCGTTCGGGTTCGTGGAACAACTCGAACACCGCCCAAAACACCTCGAATTTGAGATTGGCGAACAGTTCTAGTCGAACACCGCTCATCTCTACTCATAAGCTTAGGTGAGAAAACTCACACTGCTTGTGAGTTGTGGACAGCTGTGAAAGAGCAGGCAGATCTGTGGCTGAGACTGCTGAACCTACATCCAGGCATGGTCGTGTGTGACAATGGCCGTAACCTGGTAGCGGCTCTAAGGCGAGGCGAGATCACACACGTACCATGCCTGGCTCATGTGCTTAACCTCGTGGTTCAGCGGTTTATTAAATCATACCCCGAGTTGCCAGATCTGCTCGTCAAAGTACACTGCCTGTCAGCTCAATTTCGGAAGTCGGCTACAGCATCTGCCGCCCTTACTATGCTGCAGCAGCGTTAGCACCTTCCGGCACACCGACTGGTGTGTGATGTCCCCACATGTTGGAACTCTACCCTCCAAACTCCACATGTTGCAAAGGATTTGTGAGCAGAAGATAGCAGTTGTGGAGTAACAGCATCAACAAGGCCGTCGGTATTCAGTTCAGACTCCACACATAAGACCTCAGGAGTGGACCTGGATGTCTGACATATGTACCCTCCTGACAAACTTTGAGGAGTCCACCAAGATGGTGAGTGGCGATGACGCCATCATTAGCGTTAGCATCCCACTTGTCTGGCTTTTGCAACACTCTCTGCAGAGAATTAAAGAGGAGGCATTGCAGCCAGAGTATGATGAGATGGATAAAGAAGCCAAAGCGGTCGATTACACACAGCCCAGCTTCATCTCATCCCAATGTGCATTGGGGGACAATGAGGGAGAGGAAGAGGAGGATGTAGATGGTAGTACCTGTACAACTGTCATACCGTCGGTTCAGCATGGGTGGTTTGAGGACAGGGGGGAGGAGGAGGGGGAGGAGGAGAAGAGCATTGTCAGTCATCATCTTGGTGAGGACACAGAAGTCTTGCCGGTTACCAGTCTGGCACGCATGGCTGACTTTATGTTACGCTGCCTTACCCGTGACCCTCGCGTTGTCAAAATGTTGGGTGACAGTCATTACTGGTTGGTGACACTTTTAGACCCCCGCTACTTGGAGAACTTTCACTCTCTTATTCCTGAGGTGGAGAGGTCTACAAAAATGGGGCAGTACCAGAAGGCCCTTGCTGCAGAACTGTTAAAAAAATTCCCATCTGAACACGCTAGCGGCAGAGGTCACAGTTCGTTGCCCAATCAAGGTGTACAGGAGAGAGAGACGCAACTCCAATCCAGCAGAGGCAGGGGAACACTGTCAACGTTCTGGGAAAGTTTTCTGAGAACCGCCCAGCTTACAGGCCCTGAGGCGCGGGGTACTCTCACAAACAGTGGAAAGTTTAAAAAGATGGTGAGGGAGTACCTTGCCAACTGTACCAGTGTCCTCAGTGATTCCTCTGTGATGGACACTTGAAATGAACTCGCTCTGTACGCCTTGGAGGTCCTGGCCTGCCCTGCCGCTAGCTTGTTATTGGAACGTGTTTTTAGTGGCGCTGGGGGAATTATAACTGATAAGCGCACTCGCCTGTCAACTGACAATGCTGACAAGCTGACCCTTATCAAAATTAACAAGGGCATTCCAAGGGTCATTGATATTGTCTTTTTATTGCACTGGGACCTCCACCACTCTTCCAAGGGGCTTTGATATTGTCTTTTTATTCCACTGCGACCTCCACCACTCTTCCAAGTGGCATTGATATTGTATTTTTATTCCACTGCGACCTCCACCACTCTTCCAAGGGGCATTGATATTGTCTTTTTATTCCACTGTAACCTCCACCACTCTTCCAAGGGGCCTTAAAACCGTCTTGTTAAGCTACTGTGAACTCCACAGCTCTTCCAAGGGGCATTGAAATGTTGTTTTTAACTACCTCTAACCTCCACGACTCTTCCAACGGGCATTGAATTTCCTCCTAATTTTAGTCAGCTTTTGCTTTTCAATGAATAGGCGAACACTAAGGGAAACCAACTCCCCAATAATGGGTAGAAGGTTTTTAGTACGCTGTAATCCACGTCTGTTTCAAGGGGCATTGCAGTTCCTCATAATTTTTGGAAAGCCTTCAATTCACTGCTTAGGCCAACAGTGTACAGAAGACCCAGTTGCTATAAATGGAAAAAACAGTTTAGTTAAGGCCCTCTGACCTCCATGTCACTTCCAAGGGGCATTGGAGTGCCTTGAAATCTTTGTTAGGCATTGCACTCACTGTATGCCCTATAACTGTGTAGCCGAACCGCTCCTTTTGGTAAGGAAACATATCCTACAAGACATGTGTGGTTGACTGGCCTGATATTGATGTGAATGGTCCCTGTTCCTCCTGCTCTTTCTCCTTTGACACCACCTCATCCATCATTCATCACCTCAACTTTGTTTAAACGGGAGTCATAGAACTGGGATAGTAGCAGGAAAACATCCAGCAATTCTCGGAGGAGGTTGGATATGCGCCAGAACGCTGACCACCTCAGGCCTAGCCACGACTACATACATGCGCTTGCATTCCAACAAAACAAAGCAGATGCTAACTTCTATCATCCTCATCATGCTCCTCACCTTGGCACTCTCAACTCCCCTGATGGAGAAGCCAGGCCCACCGGAGGAGTCTGGTTGTCTGGTGGGCTCTTCCAATAATGCCCTAAAGCAGGCTAGGCTAAGAAAAGTGTGGGGAAGGTTACCGGGACAAATAGTGGCGGCTGGGGACTGAGAATGGAGACCTCGCTGCCGAAGCAGCCATGAAGTAGTGGCCAGCTTTGGCCTCCTCCAAACTAAAAGGCCCCATTTCAAGTGCAAGCTAGCAGTATGGTATTGCAGCCTGGGGGTGGGTGGGTGGCAGGCTGCACACTTACGCTTGCATTCCAAGAAAACAAAGCAGATGCTAACTTCTATCATCATCATCATGCTCCTCACCTTGGCACTCTCAACTCCCCTGATGGAGAAGCCAGGTCCCACCGGAGGAGTCTCTGGTTGTCTGGTGGGCTCGTCCAATGCTGCCCTAAAGTAGGTCAGGCTAAGAAAAGTGTGGGGAACGTTCCCGGGACAAATAATGGCGGCTGGGGACTGAGTATGGAGACCTCGCCGCCGACGCAGCCACGAGGTAGTGGCCAGCTTTGGCCTCGTCCAAACTAAAAGGCCCCATTTCAAGTGCAAGCTAGCAGTATAGTATTGCAGCCCACGGGTGGGTGGGTGGTTGGCTGCATATTTTTGCTTGCATTGCAAGGAATGGGGGAGGTACAATTGAACACTGCCCTGGGACGAGGACTTACACGGGGATAGTTGCAAGTCTGCATCTTCTGATGCGGCAAGGATCACTTCTGATGGGCACACTTTTAGGCAGTGACCTGGGTGTCAGAGATGCTTCCAGGGGTCTTCCCCATGCTGTTCCCATGTCTTTTCAGCACTGTATGCATGTGTCACACAGCACATGGCCAGATAAGGTTGTAAAATGTTAAAATTACATTTCCCGGTGAATGCATTTGTCACGGTTGAAAGCAATACAAAAGTGCAAAAACGCATAAAAAATGCTACTTGTGAACATAGCCCAAGGTGTGGAGGAGTATTTTTGGTTATTTATTTTACCTTATACACAAGTCTTTACCCTGGAAAGGATTTTCCTTAACATATTTCACAGGAAAACAGTTTCAGTATCGTTTTTGAACTTTTTATTGTGAGCCCGTAAAAGTGGTTTAATACCTCTGACCACGTTGTTGACAGCAGTGACCTGGGGGTCAGAAATTCTTCCTGGGGTGATCCCCATGCTGTCCCCATTTTATTTGAGCACTGTCACTATCGTTTTGGGCACTTTTTAGGCTTTCTACAGACTGCTGGGGGTGCCGCCGCAAAATTGCTCGGGTGTCCCATAGACTACCATTGGGCTCATTGCTTGGGTCGAGCACCCGAGTATCACAGTGAGCTCGGCCCGAGCTTCGAGCACCCGAGCATTTTAGTGCTCACTCAACACTAAAAACCACCAAAAGTCACAAAATTTTTTGTAGAACTTTGATTTACACAAAAATTCTGCTACACTTCAAGCAGTTGTATGCCAAAATTTTGGCAAAAAGTTCTTCATGAATAGGCCGCTTAGTTATTATTCACTAAAATATAGTATTTATTGTGCTTCCTAAGCAGCATTACAACAAAAAAGCACAGGAAATGGTTTTGTGAAGCTGACATGCTCTGCGTAGGCAAAGTGCAGATGATGGTCACTGCCTGGGAAGAATAAAGTCATTTTTACTGTTGTGCTCTGTTGTGCTCTGCATTGGCCCCGCGGTCAGCAAAAAGCAGGCTACATTACTCTGAGTGAAGCTAATGCTTACTCTGCACTCCAGTGTCCCCCAGTGCTACCGTGTGCTATTAGCAGAAGCAGCCAGTCAGTTACGATTAATGAGTGGCTGGACCTTCCATCTTGGACCCCGTTGACTATGGGCAAATTTCTGAAATTTGGCAACTCTCGAGAATTTGGCACCCGAGGGAGGCAACTACATCCATTCTTCCTACGCTACAATACTATACATCACTAATGTAATGTCAGTTTAATTACTGCTTACCTGGTTGTTTAGGGTAGAGGAGGGCCTAACATTTTTTAACATTCTCTGGAGATCTAGGATAATGAAAGAATAAATATCCTTTACCTTAGTGTTTGAGGATATAAGTTGAGGTTACTAATCAGTGGTCTAGAGGTTTGTTTAATTCTCCAGGCTCTTCTGTATCTTATCTCTTGTAGAAAACTGAACAAAATGTGGCAGAATTAATGCTAGCAAATATTCAATGTAAACCTAGATTAGGCAGTCAAATGAAGAACCATATTTTTTGCAAAGGCATACACTGTATAAAAGATTTGGTGCATCTTGATAGACTCCCAAGGTTTGCTTACTTTATATTGTTATTTTGCACCCACAATGTATTGCTATAAGTGTCTTATATATGTTTGTCTTTTTTATTCGTTGCAGATTAATGACTTATTTCATTATTAATAGAATATAAAAAATTGCTTAGAGACAGGGACTCAGCTTTTGATCCAGGGATAAGATACTCTAAGATTTATATCTGATTTCTTCAATGAGATATTTATAAGCATGTGATTGAAGGTGTTGGCACTTTAAAGTATTAACAATAGTGATTTATTGAATGAGGTCAACGCTTCATTGACTCAAGGGACTTCTGTCTTGATGTTTAGTTGTGTGAGTCACCGAAATGTTGATTACTTTTAATAAATGAGTTATGGTCACACTTTAAATTTACCTCCCCATTTCCTTACCTTTAAATCAATCCTTTCAGCTCATGGATGCTATATCAGCTCATTCAGATCTCGCATCCAGATAATGAAGTAAGCTCATGGCATATTAGTGTACCATACATAGTATTCAGAGCATTTTTATCTCATTAATACATTACATGAGTTCTCACACACAGATAACATGTACAAATTCATGTTTGAGGACAGAACAGTAGGTAATGTTGAAAAAATGAAATTAAAGTTTGAAATTTCTAAAATTGGCTTCATTTGGATTATTACAATGCTGAAGCTTTTTTCCAATTCTATGTCCTTCTTAATTACCCTCAAGATCCCTTTTACATGTACAGTTAGGTCCATATATATTTGGACAGAGACAACATTTTTCTAATTTTGGTTCTAGACATTACCACAATGAATTTTTTAACAAAACAATTCAGATGAAGTTGAAGTTCAGACTTTCAGCTTTTATTTGAGGGTATCCACATTAAAATTGGATGAAGGGTTTAGGAGTTTCATCTCCTTAACATGTGCCACCCTGTTTTTAAAAGGACCAAAAGTAATTGGACAGATTAAATAATTGAAAATAAAATGTTCATTTCTAGTACTTGGTTGAACGCTTCTGGCGTATGTCATCTACAGCTACGAGCAATCTCTGCCTTCTGTCTAGCAATTGAATGGAACTGGATCAGGCATACCAGAAAACCAAGTATATGCTGTATTAATCCCAGGATTAATTCCCTCAGCGCAGCCCGCCTAAACGTGCCAGCTTCCAATTTTAGCCATTACCTCTGGAAGAACCATTTCCTCCAGCCACGGGGCAGCCGCAGCGGCTTTTGATTAGTGATGAGCGAGCACTAAAATGCTCGGGTGCTCGAAGCTCGGGTCGAGCACATTGGAATACTCGGGTGCTCGACCCGAGCAACGAGCCCAATGTAAGTCTATGGGAAACTCGAGCATTTTTCTGGCGGTCTCCCCCGGAGGTCTGCAGAAAGTCAAAAATTGCCCAAATCGATGGGAACGGTGCTCAATTAAACGTTAGGCAGGCAGAATATATAGGCAGACAGGCAGGCAGGGTATAAAGGAGGGTGCATGAAAAACATACTTGGGCAACTGGAACACACTAGTGCCCTCCGATTTTCATGCACCCATCTCTTTAAAAAAGCCAGCCCGCAATTCAGCAGTGGCATACACCGGTACCCGACAATTTAGAACAGAAAGAATAGAGCATCACACATAGATTAGGTAGATAGAAACTTGTCAGTCACATATATAATAAGTAGAGTGACAGTGTTGGTTACTGTACTTGTCATTTAGTGTTAAAATAAAGAATTAATTAAAAAAAATAATAGCGTTTTTGTCTCTTTAAAAAAGCCGGCCGGCATTTCATCAGCGGCATACACCGGTACCAGACAATTTAGAACAGAAAGAAAAGAGCATCACACATAGATTAGATAGATAGAAACATGTCAGTCACATATGTAATAAGTACAGTGATAGTCTTGATTACTGTACTTGTCATTTAGTGTTAAAATAAAGGATTTATCAAAAAAAAATTGGCGTGGGGTTCCCCGTAATTTTAGTCTCTAGCGGAGGTTAAGCAGGCGGCTGGGGCAGATGTTTGATGCCTGGGAAGGGGGTAATACCCACGGAGCTTCCCAGGCTACTAAAATCAGCCTCCAGTTGAAGACCTAGCCTTTACTAGCTATTAAAATGGGGGACCCAAAAAAAAATGACGTGGGTCCCCCCTATTTTAATAGCTAGCAAAGGCTAGGCAGACAGCTCGGGGCTGATATTAATAGCCCAGGAAGGGTGCCATGAATATTTGCCCCCTCCCAGGCTAGAAACACCAGCCGTCAGCTGCCCCAGAAATGGCGCATCCATAGGATGCGCCAATTCTGACACTTAGCCTCGCTCTTCCCACTGCCCTGTAGCGGTGGCAGTGGGGTAATAGGGCTGGGATTTGATGTCAGCTTATAATGCCAGCTGACATCAAGCCCACTGCCACCGCTATTACCCCACTGCCATCGCTACAGGGCAGTGGGAAGAGCGAGGCTAAGTGACAGAATTGGCGCATCCTGTGGATGCGCCATTTCTGGAGCGGCTGACGGCTGGTGTTTCTAGCCTGGGAGGGGGCCAATATTCATGGCACCCTTCCTGGGCTATTAATATCAGCCCACAGCTGTCTTTCTAGCCTTTGCTAGCTATTAAAATAGGGGGGACCCCACGTCATTTTTTTTAATAGCTGGTAAAGGCTAGGTATTCAGCTGGGGGCTGATATTTGTAGCCTGGGAATCTCCGTGGGTATTACCCCCTTCCCAGTCTTCAAACATCTGCCCCAGCCGTCTGCTTAACCTCCGCTAGAGACTAAAATTACGGAGAACCTTACGCTAATTTTTTTTTTAATAAATCCTTTATTTTAACACTAAATGACAAGTACTGTAACCAAAACTATCACTGTACTTATTATATATGTGATTGACATGTTTCTATCTATCTAATCTATGTGTGATGCTCTATTCTTTCTGTTCTAAATTGTCTGGTACCGAAGTATGCCGCTGATGAATTGACGGCCGGCTTTTTTAAAGAGACGGGTGCATGAAAACATTATTATTTTTTTTTAATAAATCCTTTATTTTAACACTAAATAACAAGTACAGTAACCAACACTGTCACTGTACTTATTATATATGTGACTGACATGTTTCTATCTATCTAATCTATGTGTGATGCTCTTTCTGTTCTAAATTGTAGGGTACCGGTATATGCCGCTGATGAATTGCCGGCTTTTCCTGTTTCACTGTGAGCACAGTTCCCATCGATTTGGGCAATCACTGTAATGCCACAACCACCACGGCTGTGACATTACAGTGAGTGGCAGACAATCCCTGCATGATTGGTGCTCTAAATAGCGCCAAACATGCAGGACGTGGACCCAAGCTCCCGCTCGAGCATCTTGAAAGTACTCGGCAAGCTCCGAGCATCTCGAGTACTGAGATGCTCGGGCGAGTACCGAGCAGTGGCGAGCATGCTCGCTCATCACTACTTTTGATGCATGTATAAGTGTTGTGCCTGCACACAACAACTTTAGGTGAGTGCTACCATTGATTATACCTACCCCTAGCCAGATGGTATTGCCCTATTTTGTGTGCGCTTTTGTCCCTCTCCAGAGCTTCTCAATTAATCCCAGGATGTATCAGAATAATGGACACTGAAAAGTCCAGCAGAAGGCAACCCCATTTAGATCAGATTGCGTTTATTTCTTGTAAATTGATAATCTGTTATAGTTTATTGATAATAAATTTGATGTGAACGTTAAAAAGCTATGTTCTCTACAGATAAATGGGATGGTCCTTCAGAACCCCAGTATAAACCTTCCTGGAAACACATAGTCTTGTATGATAAGTGAACTGAAACATGTGTAACATAATATTTAGCAAAGAATTATAGGTACAGCAACCAGTTTGACAGTTCAGCATCAAAAATTTTAGAAAATGAATTAAAAATAAATTTTGCCTACAGCAAAGAACAGTATTAGCCAAAGTAAGAAGTCATACCTGGGTATGCAGAGCACCATAAGGCTAAGTGCCCACGATGCAGAAATGCTCCTGATTTTTTCCTGAGCATTTCTGCATCTCCCTGGCAGAAAAAACGCATGCGGATTGTGCATGTGTTTTTCCTGCCAGGGACAAGCGGAAGTGAAGAGTTCTCCACATGCATTCCCACATGCGGGTTGACAAGCACTTTCCAAGGGATTTTAGCATTACTTGGAAAGTGCTTGACAACTTTGTCACACTATATAAATCCATGCAAATGGCATGGATTTATATAGTGTGACCGAAAGAACGGTAAAAAATAAACAAATAAATCTATATTTACCTTCTGATGGCCCCCGGAGTCTTTATTTGCTCCGTCCTGGCTTGCCGGCAGCTCGCGGTACACTACACTGAAGGACCTGCTGTCACATGACTATGACGTCAGCGCAGGTCCTTCAGTCCACCGCAATCTGCCGGCAAGCGAACACAAGGAGACCGGGGGCCATCAGAAGGTAAATATAATATTTATTTTTTATTTTATTATTTTTTATACAGGTTCTATGGTACCCGGGTCTGGAGGAGAGTCTCCTTTCCTCTGGACCCGGGTACCATGCACACATTGAAACGCTTGGATTCCGCATGTACAGATGCAGTGATGTGGAATCCATGCGTTCCAATGCAAGTCAATGGCGGCGAAAATGCAGTGCTTCCGCAAAATAATTGGTAGTGCTGCATTTTTTCCGCAATGATAACCCGCAGCGGAAATTTCCGCAGCATGTGCACAGCACATGCGGATTATCATTGGGGAACATGGCAGGCCTTCTAATAAGCGGTTTTTAAGCGTTTCTGCAGCGTTTTTACCGCTGTGGAAATGCTTAAAAAACGCATCATGGGCACACAGCCTAAGATTTTGTGGAGCAATAATTCTCATGTGTAGAGACATCCAGACTGTAAACTAAGGGATTTGTCCTTTGTTTCCTTTATACTTCTAATCTGCACTAGATGGTGGCCCGATTCTAATGCATCGGGTATTCTAGAATATGTATGCGGCCGACCGGGCGCAATCAGCAAAGCGGTGTTAAAATTTGGCGCCTATATCGCAGATTGGGCACGGCCGGCGGTAGCAACTAATTAGCAGAGCGTGGTTTAAAATTGGCGCCAATAATGCTGATTTGTTGCGGCCAGCGAACGCGACCAATCAGCAGAGCGTTGTTTAAATTTGGCACCAAAATTTCTGATTGGTCGGGGCTGGCAGCCGCGACCAATCAGCAGAGCGTTGGTTAAATTTGGCGCCAATGTGGCTAATTGGTCGCGGACGCCTGACGCGACCAATCGGCAGAGCGTTGTTTACATTTGGCGCCAATCTGGCTGATTGGTCGCGGCTGCAGTACGCGACCAATCAGCAGAGCGTTGTTTAAATTTGGCGCCAATCTCGTTGATTGGTTGCGGCTGGGAACCGCGAACAATCAGCAGAGCGCTGTTTAAATTTGCCGCCAATCTCGCTGATTGGTCGCATCTGGCGTCCGCGACCAATCAGCACAGCAGTGTTTAAATGTGGCGCCAAAATCGCTGATTGGTCGCGGGCAGCGTGCGCGACCAATCAGCATAGCGTTGTTTAAATTTGACGCCAATCTCGCTGATTGGTCGCGGATGGCAGCCGCGACCAATCAGCAGAGCGTTGTTTAAATTTGGCGACAATCTCGCTGATTGGTCGCGTCTGGCGTCCGTGACCAATCAGCAAAGCGCTGTTTAAATTTGGCGCCAATCTCGCTGATTGGTCACGGCTGGAGACCGCGACCAATCAGCATAGCGTTGTTTAAATTTGGTGCAAATCTCGCTGATTGGTCGCGTCTGGCGTCCGTGACCAATCAGCACAGCAGTGTTTAAATGTGGCGCACAAATCGGTGATTAGTCGCGGCCGCTATTTAAATGTGGCGGCCAAATCGGTGATTGGTCGCAGGCAGCGGCCGTGACCAATCAGCACAGCGTTGTTTAAATTTTGCGCCAAGATCACTGATTGGTCAGGAGTAGTGTTGAGCCACCCCCGTAGTGTTCGGGTTCGGTTCGGTTCGTCGAACACCGGGATGTTCGAGGAACTGTTCGTCGAACTGTTCGTCGAACACCTTAGAACACCGTCGAACACCGTTAAAACCAATGGCAGGCAAACAAAAACACATAGGAACACATAGAAAACACCTTCAAAGGTGTCCAAAAGCTGACAAACTGCTCAGAAGACGCTTTCTTTAAAAAAGCCGGCCGGCAATTCAGCAGCGGCATACACCGGTACCCGACAATTTAGACATGAAGGAATAGAGCATCACACATAGATTAGATAGATAGAAACATGTCAGTCACATATATATGAAGTACAGTGACAGTGCTGCTTACTGTACTTGTCATTTAGTGTAAAGGATTTATTAAAAAATATAATAGTGTTTTCGTGCACCGTCTCTTTAAAAAAGCCGGCCGGCAATTCAGCAGCGGTACCCGACAATTTATAACAGAGAGAATAGAGCTTCACACATAGATTAGATAGATAGAAACATGTCAGTCACATATATATGAAGTACTGTGACAGTGTTGCTTACTGTACTTGTCATTTACTGCAAAGAATTTATTAAAAAAAATAATAGTGTTTTCATGCACCGTCTCTTTAAAAAAGCCGGCTGGCAATTCAGCATCTGTACCCGACAATTTAGAATAGAAGGAATAGAGAATCACACATAGATTAGATAGATAGAAACATGTCAGCCACATATATACGAAGTACAGTGACAGTGTTGCTTACTGTACTTGTCATTTAGTGTAAAGGATTTATTAAAAAATATAATAGTGTTTTCGTGCACCGTCTCTTTAAAAAAGCCGCCGGCAATTCAGCAGCGGTACCCGACAATTTATAACAGACAGAATAGAGCTTCACACATAGATTAGATAGATAGAAACATGTCAGTCACATATATATGAAGTACTGTGACAGTGTTGCTTACTGTACTTGTCATTTACTGCAAAGGATTTATTTAAAAAAATAATAGAGTTTTCATGCACCGTCTCTTTAAAAAAGCCGGCCGGCAATTCAGCATCTGTACCCGACAATTTATAACAGACAGAATAGAGCTTCACACATAGATTAGATAGATAGAAACATGTCAGTCACATATATAATAAGTACAGTGACAGTGTTGGTTACTGTACTTGTCATTTAGTATTAAAATAAAGGATTTATTATTAAAAAAAAATTGGCGTGGGGTTCCCCGTAATTTTAGTCTCTAGCGGAGGTTAAGCAGACAGCTGGGGCAGATGTTTGAAGCTTGGGAAGGGGGTAATACCCACGGAGCTTCCCAGGCTACTAATATCAGCCCCGAGCTGAATACCTAGCCTTTACTAGCTATTAAAATGGAGGACCCCCCAAAAAAAATGACGTGGGGTCCCCCCTAATTTAATAGCTAGCAAAGGCTAGGCAGACAGCTGGGGGCTGATATTAATAGCCCAGGAAGGGAGCCATGAATATTGGCCCCCTCCCAGGCTAGAAACACCAGCCCTCAGCCGCCCCAGAAATGGCGCATCCATAGGATGCGCCAATTCTGGCACTTAGCCTCGCTCTTCCACGCTGCCCTGGTGCGGTGGCAGGGGGTAATAGGGTTGGGGTTGATGTCAGCTTATAATGCCAGCTGACATCAAGCCCAGGTTAGTAATGGAGAGGCATCTATAAGACACCCCCATTACTAACCCCATAGTCAAAGTTAAAAAAAAAACACAAACACCCAGAATAAAGTCCTTTAATTGAAATAAAGACACAATTCTTTATTGTTCTAAGTTAAACCATACTTACCGTCACGCCCATTCCAGCTGAAGCCAACGATCTCCTGCAATAAAAGAAAAATAATAAAGCAACCTCATCCTTACCTTTCCATGGTTCCCAGGACAGCTCCAGCTCTGCTACATCGAGATGACAGGCTGGACCGCAGCAGAACGCTGCCATCCAGCTTGCCATGCCGCACACACTGAGAAGCGCAGGCATGCTTGCGCTCCTCAGTGTCTGACTGTGACGGCATCCAGATGAGCCGACAGTGAACTCGGCTCACCTCATGTACGTCACTGACAGCGTGGGAAAATTCTCCTGCACTCAGCGCTTCAGCGTGAGAATTTTCCCACGCTGTCAGTGACGTGCATGAGGTGAGCCGAGTTCATTGGACATGACCTCGGCTCATCTGGATGCCATCACAGCCCGACACTGAGTAGCGCAAGCATGCCTGCGCTTCTCAGTGTCTGCGGGATGATAGGCTGGATGGCAGCGTTCTGCTGCGGTCCAGCCTGTCATCTCGATGTAGCAGAGCTGAAGCTGTCGTGGGAGCCATGGAAAGGTAAGGATGATGTTGCTTTATTATTTTACTTTTATTGCAGGAGATCATTGGCTTCAGCTGGAATGGGCGTGGCGGTAAGTATATTTTAATTTAGAACAATAAAGAATTGTGTGTTTATTTCAATTAAAGGACTTTTTTCTGGGTGTTTGTGTTTTTTTTAAATACTTTACTAGAAATTCATGGTGGTCATGTCTAATATTGGCGTGACCCCATGAATTTCGGTCTTAGGGCCAGCTGATAATGCCAAGCTGGCCTTAACCCCTTTATTACCCAGTGAGCCACCGCACCAGGGCCCTGGATGAGTTGGGTACAGCGCCAAAAGTTGGCACTTCTATGAACGCGCCATTTTCCGGGGCGGCTGCGGACTGCAATTTGCAGTGGGTGGGGCCCAGAAAGCTTGGGCCTCCCTGCGCTGCAGATTCCAGCCACCAGCTGCCTAGTTGTACCTGGCTGGACACAAAAATAGGGCGAAGCTCCACGTATTTTTTTTTTAAATTCATGAAATTCATGGAATAATTAAGAAAAAAAGGGCTTCCCTATATTGTTGTGTCCGGCTAGGTACAAATAGGCAGCTGGTGTTTGGGCGCAGCCCGTTCCTGCCTGCTGTACCTGACTGGACACAAATATAGGGCGAAGCCCCACATCAATTTTTTTTTCATTATTTCATGAATTTCCTGAAATAATTAAAAAAAAATTGACGTGGGGCTTCGCCCTATATTTGTGTCCAGTCAGGTACAGCAGGCAGGAACGGGCTGCCCCCAACCACCAGCTGCCTATTTGTCCCTGGCCAGACACAACAATATAGGGAAGCCCTTTTTTAAAAAAATTATTTCATGAAATAATTAAAAAAAAATTGACGTGGGGATTCGCACTATATTAGTGTCCAGCCAGGTACAGCAGGCAGGGACGGGCTGCCCCCAACCACCAGCTGCCTATTTGTACCTGGTTGGACACAACAATATAGGGAAGCCCTTTTTTTCTTAATTATTCCATGAATTTCATGAAATAATTTAAAAAAAAATGCGTGGGGCTTCGCCCTATTTTTGTGCCCAGCCAGGTACAACTAGGCAGCTGGGAGCTGGAATCCGCAGCGCAGGGAGGCCCAAGCTTTCTGGGCCCCACCCGCTGCATATTGCAGTCCGCAGCCGCCCCAGAAAATGGCGCGTTCATAGAAGCGCCATCTTCTGGCGCTGTACCCAACTCATCCAGGGCCCTGGTGCGGTGGCTCACTGGGTAATAAAGGGGTTAAGGCCAGCTTGGCATTATCAGCTGGCCCTAAGCCCGAAATTCATGGGGTCACGCCAATATTAGACATGACCACCATGAATTTCTAGTAAAGTATTTAAAAAAACACAACACCCAGAATAAAGTCCTTTAATTGAAATAAACACACAATTCTTTATTGTTCTAAATTAAACCATACTTAACGTCACGCCCATTCCAGCTGAAGCCAATGTCTTCTGCAATAAAAGTAAAATAATAAAGCAACCTCATCCTTACCTTTCCATGGTTCCCACGACAGCTTCAGCTCTGCTACATCGAGATGACAGGCTGGACCGCAGCAGAACGCTGCCATCCAGCCTGTCATCCCGCGGACACTCAGAAGCGCAGGCATGCTTGCGCTCCTCAGTGTCTCGCTGTGACGGCATAAAGATGAGACAAGCTCATGTCCAATGAACTCGGCGCACCTCATGCACGTCACTGACAGCGTGGGAGAATTCTCCTGCACTCAGCACTTCAGCGTGAAAATTCTCCCACGCTGTCAGTGACGTACATGAGGTCAGCTGAGTTCATTGGACATGAATGAGCTCACCTCATGCACGTCACTGACAGCGTGGGAAAATTCTCACGCTGAAGCGCTGAGTGCAGGAGAATTTTCCCACGCTGTCAGTGACGTGCATGAGGTGAGCTCATTCATGTCCAATGATCTCAGCTCACCTCATGCACGTCACTGACAGCGTGGGAAAATTCTCCTTCACTCAGCGCTACAGCGTGAGAATTCTCCCACGCTGTCAGTGACGTGCATGAGGTGAGCTCATTCATGTCCAATGAACTCAGCTGACCTCATGCACGTCACTGACAGCGTGGGAGAATTCTCACGCTGAAGTGCTGAGTGCAGGAGAATTCTCCCACGCTGTCAGTGACGTGCATGAGGTGCGCCGAGTTCATTGGACATGAACTCGTCTCATCTTTATGCCGTCACAGCCAGGCACTGCAGAGCGCAAGCATGCCTGCGCTTCTCAGTGTCTGCGGGATGACAGGCTGGATGGCAGCGTTCTGCTGCGGTCCAGCCTGTTATCTCGATGTAGCAGAGCTGAAGCTGTCGTGGGAACCATGGAAAGGTAAGGATGAGGTTGCTTTATTATTTTTCTTTTATTGCAGGAGATCGCTGGCTTCAGCTGGAATGGGCGTGACGGTAAGTATGGTTTAATTTAGAACAATAAAGGAATGTGTCTTTATTTCAATTAAAGGACTTTATTCTGGGTGTTTGTGTTTTCTTTTAACTTTGACTATGGGGTTAGTAATGGGGGTGTCTTATAGACGCCTCTCCATTACTAACCTGGGCTTGATGTCAGCTGGCATTATAAGCTGACATCAACCCCAACCCTATTACCCCCTGCCACCGCAACAGGGCAGCGTGGAAGAGCGAGGCTAAGTGCCAGAATTGGCGCATCCTATGGATGCGCCATTTCTGGGGCGGCTGACGGCTGGTGTTTCTAGCCTGGGAGGGGGCCAATATTCATGGTTCCCTTCCTGGGCTATTAATATCAGCCCCCAGCTGTCTGCCTAGCCTTTGCTAGCTATTAAATTAGGGGGGACCCCACGTCATTTTTTTGGGGGGGTCCTCCATTTTAATAGCTAGTAAAGGCTAGGTATTCAGCTGGGGGCTGATATTAGTAGCCTGGGAAGCTCCGTGGGTATTACCCCCTTCCCAGGCTTCAAACATCTGCCCCAGCTGTCTGCTTAACCTCCGCTAGAGACTAAAATTACGGGGAACCCCACGCCAATTTTTTTTAGTAATAAATCCTTTATTTTAATACTAAATGACAAGTACAGTAACCAACACTGTCACTGTACTTCATATATATGTGACTAACATGTTTCTATCTATCTAATCTATGTGTGAAGCTCTATTCTGTCTGTTATAAATTGTCGGGTACAGATGCTGAATTGCCGGCCTGCTTTTTTAAAGAGACGGTGCATGAAAACACTATTATTTTTTTTAATAAATCCTTTGCAGTAAATGACAAGTACAGTAACCAACACTGTCACTGTACTTCATATATATGTGACTGACATGTTTCTATCTATCTAATCTATGTGTGAAGCTCTATTCTTTCTGTTGTAAATTGTCGGGTACAGATGCTGAATTGCCGGCCGGATTTTTTAAAGAGACGGTGCATGAAAACACTATTATATTTTTTAATAAATCCTTTACACTAAATGACAAGTACAGTAAGCAACACTGTCACTGTACTTCGTATATATGTGGCTGACATGTTTCTATCTATCTAATCTATGTGTGATTCTCTATTCCTTCTATTCTAAATTGTCGGGTACAGATGCTGAATTGCCGGCCAGCTTTTTTAAAGAGACGGTGCATGAAAACACTATTATTTTTTTTGATAAATCCTTTACGCTAAATGACAAGTACAGTAAGCAGCACTTTCACTGTACTTCATAAATATGTGACTGACATGTTTATATCTATCTAATCTATGTGTGAAGCTCTATTCTTTCTGTTCTAAATTGTCGGGTACCGGTGTATGCCGCTGCTGAATTGCCGGCTTTTCATGTTTCACTGTGAGCACTGTTCCCATCGATTTGGGCAATCACTGTAATGCCACAACCACCATGGCTGTGGCATTACAGTGAGTGGCAGACAATCCCTGCATGATTGTTGCTCTAAATAGCACCAAACATGCAGGACACGCTTTTGGTGCACGAACAGTTATCGAACATAACCTCGAACAGCCGAATTTTTTGCAAATCGTTCGGGTTCGTCGAACAACACGAACACCGCCCAAAACAGCTCGAATTTGAGTTTGGCGAACAGTTCAAGTCGAACACCGCTCATCTCTAGTCAGGAGTGGAGACCGCGACCAATCAGCGAATCGTATTGGTGAGGACTGGGGAGCAGAATCGTATTGGTGAGGACCGGGGAGCGCCGCAGTCTGTGCGGCTACTTTCGCTGCGATAAGCCGGGAGATGAACGACTGCTCGCAGCAGAATAATCCCGACCCGCAACGCCACTTCCCTGGTCCTCCCTTCCGCATGGATGTCAGCGCCGCTGCCTGTATGGCTACTTCCGCTGCGAGCAGCTGGGAGATGAGCGGCCGATCGCAGCAGAAGTATCCCGACCCGCAGCGCCGCTCCCCGGTCCTCCCTTGACACCCTAGCCGCTGATCTCCCGACAGTAGCCACATGGTGTTACTAAGCTCCGTACATTTGTGTTCAAAATCGCTGATTGGTCGCGGGCGCTGGCCGCGATCAATCACCTATTTGGGCGCCACATTTAAATATCGGCCTCGACCAATCACCGATCTTGGCGCCACATTTAAACACCGCTGTTTTGATTGGTCACGGACGCTATTTAAATGTGGCACCCAAATCGGTGATTGGTCACGGGCCGCGTCCGCGACCAATCAGCACAGCGGTGTTTAACTTTTGCGGTGAGATCAGTGATTGGTCAGGTCCGAAGACCGCGACCAATCATCGAATCGTCTTGGTGAGGACCGGGGAGCGGCGCTGCCTGTGCGGCTACTTCCGCAGCGAGCACCCGGGACATGAGCGGGCGCTCGCAGCAGAAGTATCCCGAACCGCAGCGCTGCTCCCTGGTCCTCCCTTCCGCATGGAGGTCAGCGGCGCCGGCGGTCAGGGTCCTTCCGCTGCTACCAGCCGGGAGATGAGCGCCTCACGGCGGTGATCTCCCGGCTGCATCGCCGCTGAGCTCCGTCCCGCAGATGAGACGCTAACGGCCGCCATCTTTTTTCAGAAATCCCGTGGCGCTGATTGGCCGCTGCTGGACCAATGAGCGACGCGGGATTACCAGGACAGACAGACAGACAGACAGACAGACAGACGAGATAAGACGATTATATATATAGATAGAGTTTGTACTTGGAATTCATTGGATTGATTTGCTTATGTATAGCTGATAACACGTGATATGTTAAATTTAGGAGAAATATAAATGTGAGCACCGAGTCACGAGAACAGGGTGATATACTTCAGCGCTCATATGTGCAAGTTAATAGAAAAGACACTTAGTAAGTGTAAGAAATAAAAACACAAAATGTGTTGATCAAATCTGAAAAAATTGATAGAATATGATAGCAATTGAGTAAGATCAGGAATAAAATCAAACTTTCATTTTTTTATTCATTGGCACTCTGCAAAGATTTAGGCATTACTTATCCTGTATTGCAACTTGGTAAAATATGTTTAGATACAACATGTAAAAATCTAATCTTTGATTTTTCCTTACTGGAACAAGATCTTTCTGAAGTTTCCTCTGATATATTTTACATTTGAATTAATGTATTCTTTACACAAGTCACTGCATAGTATTCTGCTGGAGGAGAAATAAACTGTCCCAAAATGCAGTTCATCTGATATTATACGATTATAGCTTTGCTTTTAGAGGTAGCCCTCTAAACATATTACTGGTTAACTGCACAAGCAAAAAACAGAAGTTTAAATGCAGCTCCTGACTACCATACATACTATATCTTCTTTTTATATAAATATATCTATATAAAGTATAACTAAACTAAAATAATAATAACATAATGTAATTTAAATTAAAATTGCTTATATTTTTGTAAAAATTTTACATTTTTACTTCTCACAACAAAAACAATTCAAAAACTGCACAAGTTTGATATCGCCATATTGTTACTCATGAGGAGAATCCTATTGCCAGGTAATGTTTACACCATTTTGTACACTGTAAAAAGGGTTTCCAAAAAACAATGTCAGAATTGTTATTTTTATTTGCAATTCACCTCTCTTGGAATTTTTTTCTCCATTTTCAGTACACTATGTGATAAAATGAATGGGGTTATTTAAAAGTATAACTCGTCCTGCAAAAACCTAACTTCCATACAGCTATGTGGACAGAAAAATAAAAAAGTTATGGCTCTCGGAAGAAGGAGAAGAAAAAATGAAAAAACAGAAATTGGCTATGTTGGAAAGGGGCTAAAACAAACACGTCATGAGATATTTATACCTCAAACTAACGACATGTTTGTACAGGTGTCTTCAGGCTATGTGCCCACGATGCAGAAATGAAGCAGAAAATTTCTGCAGCATTTTTGCATCTCCCTGGCAGAAAAAACGCATGCAGATTGTGCATGCGTTTTTCCTGCAGAATACATGCGGAATCACATGCGTATCCACATGCGTTAACGCATGTGTTTCCGCATGTGGACTGACAAGCACTTTCCAGGCGATAGCATCACTTGGAAAGTGCTTGACAACTAGGTCACACTATATAAATCCATGCAAACAGCATGGATTTATATAGTGTGACCGTAAAAATAAAAAAATAAAGCTATACTTACCCCCTGATGCCCCGCCGCGTGTGCTGTCGTGCTCGTCCTGGCTTCTTCCGGGTTGCCGACACACCGCGAGACAGCCTGCGGTCAGATGACCGCGACGTCATCTCAGGTCCTGGAAGGAGAAGCGCTGCAGGGGCCGCCGGACAGGTGAATATAAACTTTTTTATTATTTTATTCTTTTTTTCACAGGTACAATGGTACCCAGGTCTGGATGAGAGTCTTCTCTCCTCCAGAACTGGGTACCATCCGCACATTGAACCGCATATAATGCGCGTGTACAAATGCACAGACACGGATTATATGCGTCTCAATGCAGGTCAATGGCGGCCATTCCGCTGCACTTCCGCAAAATTAATGAACATGCTGCGGATTTATGAGCGCTGCAGAAATGCTGCGGAAAAATCTGCAGCTTGTGCATTGACATTGCGGAATGCCATTGGGGACCATGGGGTGCGGATTTCCAAGCGTTTTTGATGCGGAAATTCCGCAGCGGAAATGCATGAAAAACGTATCGTGGGCACGCAGCCTTATGCTGATTAATTCTATACCTTGGTTGTAGAAATCCATTTTGCATTTATAGAAATCCAGCACTGAAATTATATGCAAATGAGCCTTAAATGTTTTGGGATGGGACATTGCACTTTCAGTTCTCCTGCCCTTAGACCCATGTTCTCTGCCCACCTCCTGTGTCTGACTGACAGGACACTCTTATTTTAGTGGCCAGCTTTCCCTCTGAGATCTCTTGCCAGCACCGTCAGTGCAGGGGGAAATGCTGCTGCGGTAGTGTTTTCATGATGTTACAAGACCCTGGTTACCAATCTACAGGGTGGGTCATTTATATGGATACACCTAAATAAAATGGGAATGGTTGGTGATATCAACTTCCTGTTTGTGGCACATTAGTATATGGGAGGGGGAAAACTTTTCTAGATGGGTGGTGACCATGGTGGCCATTTTGAAGTCCACCATTTTGGATCCAACTTTATTTTTTTCTATGGGAAGAGGGTCATGTGACACATCAAACTTATTGAGAAAAACAATGGTTCAACATAATTTTATTCTTCCATGAGTTATTTATCAGTTTCTCTTTGTTTATAGCCATTGACACGTTAGGAGCGGATAGAAACTGTGTTGATGTCTGAAGAACACAGTACCTAGGTTATTGCAGCAGATTTCAGTGCAAGACACCCTACGAGACCATCCTGTTCCAATTTTAGTTTTGCCCATTCTGCAATTTCAGTGCGCCGATCTGAGTCATCCTCGTCGAAATGCTGCAGCATCTGAATTTTTTAAGGGTGCCATTTGTGAGTAGATAATATCCGCCGAAGGGATGTTCAATTGATGCCAGTCTCTACTAGTGTTGAGCCACCCCCGTAGTGTTCGAGTTCGGTTCGGTTCGTCGAACACCCGTGTGTTCGCCGAACTGTTCGTCGAACTGTTCGTCGAACACCTTCGAACACCGTTAAAACCAATGGCAGGCAAACAAAAAGACATAGAAACACATAGAAAACACCTTCAAAGGTGTCCAAAAGCTGACAAACTGCTCAGAAGACACAACTAACACATGGAAAAGTGACAAGTACATATAGTCATGCGAAAAGAAAAGAGGTGGAGGAGTAAAAGGAGGGGGAGACACAGATATAGGCATGTCATGCCCTTCTAAAATCCAAAAAGTGAGAAGCCGAGACGGCCAGTCCGCTCCTGCCCGTGCCACCTCCGTGTCGCCGGGTTTGTGCCAGAGCCGCGGTGAACCCTGACGGCCAGCCCCCCTCTCCCAATACTGGTGCCTGTCCGCTGGTGGGTCGAGAGAGCCCCCCTGTGGTGGAGGCAGCTCTAAGCTTTTTAATTTAAATTGTCCCTCTAATTTGAATGAATACACTTTAAATCCATTTACAAGGATCTATTGGAGGGCAAGTCTCATGCCAGCAGCCGCGTAATTCCAGCTCCAGTAGCGTCCACTAAAGCTGCTGCAGTTAAAAAGCTTTTATAAGGATCGAGCTCGGCTGTCCACCGCAAGGCATCCTAGTGCCAGTCCCAGCCCCTATGCCTTGGGGTGCCTCCTGATGCTCTTCACTAAGTATCCCGTGGTCCCGAAGCATTTCCTTTGAAAAAATTAAGTGTCCAAACTACAGGTGGTGTAGCTTGCTTAACAGCCGGGATAATCCGCTGACTAGCAGACACTGCTACTAGGCACAAAGTATTTCCTGGGCTAGATGCAGTTAAAAATTTGTAAGTAGATACTCTCGTTGGATGCTGAGAAAGCATTCCTTAGAGTCTCCTGGCACGCCATATATGATTCTCTTAAAAAGCTTGGGGTAGGGGTCTAGGGGACCCTTTTATAGCCAAAATCACGGCCCTGTATCACAATACGTCACCTAGGCTGAAGATAAATGGAACTGTAGCACCGAGGGCTCGGTTGCTACAGACGTATTGCACCTCACCCAGAGGTGTGATATCTCACTCTCAGATAAGGATGGAGTGTGGATCAGGACCCGACACCTGCATGCATTACACCACATTGCCGTGGGGCAGGGCGACCAATATGCCCCTGAGATGGGCACGACAGTCCCTGTCCCTGGCTGGAGTGGGGGGAGGGAACACTGAGGAAGGGGAACCCTGCAGTGCAGGAGCAGGGAGGAAGCAGTTCCTGGGTGCATTGAGAAGGGAGTATAAAAGGTGGGCACCATCTTAGTTCAGTGCAGAGAAGTCTGAGCAGAAGTGGCAGGGAGCAGGGGCTCTGCATGAGCTCTGCTCCGGAGGCGGGCCTAGTAACAGAGGCCCAGGCCTGCAAGAGGGAGAAGGAAGGAAGAGGAGCGGAGAAGGCTCCAGGAACGAGGAATGAAGGGATCCCAGGGGTGCGGACGGGCGAGTCGCCACCGCACGCCCGAATCCACCTGCGTGGAGGGGTCAGGCCAAAGGGGGAGACCGGTCCCCGAACTAGTGGAGGCAGGAAAAGACCCTCAGCTAGAAACCGGAGGCTCTGACATTTTATGTGGCGCAGCCCCTTGCTCCACCCGCTAGGAAGGCACCACATAGGGTCAGGGAAACTGGCGCCAAGTTTACCAAGAGGAGGCCCGAGGCAGCCGGACAGAAGTGTTGGTAAGAAAGGCCAGACAAAGGACACACAAAGGGGGTCCTGTGAAGCGCTCCAAAGTTATCTGGGAGTTGTCTGAGCCCCTCACCTGGTGAGCACAGTACGACGTGGGCAGCCGTTACCTGCAGACGTGGTCTGGATAATAAGAACTGTGAGTAAAGGCCCTGAACTGCATCACTGACTCCGTGTCGTTACTGCTGCTGCCCTGCACCATCACCCCCATCCTCCGCATACACTGCCCTGAGGCTATACTCCTCCCGTGGGGAGTTATGCTACGCTCTGCTGCACCCACAACACCAGCCTTAGCGGTCTGCCCTGTAGCGGCGGTTCACTCTGACCGCAATCCACGGGTGGCGTAGTCGGACATTTAAACATCAAAACCACATAAATAGTTCCGCCACTGGTTTGACCGCCCTGAGCCACGGAACCGGATCGCCGCCACGAAGACTACAACCACCAGCATCCACCAAAAAGGGTCCGGCTCTGGGTGTCCCAAGGCCCAGGGGGTGCGTCAGAACATTTTCATCACCTTTCACAATCACCAATGGGACAAGGCAGGGATGTCCTCTGTCCCCTCTCTTATACATCCTAGTGGCGGAGCACCTGCTCTCATCAATTCGCCATAACCCCAATATTAGGTGGATTGAGGTGGGAGGCACCGAGTACAAGTGCTCTCTATTTGCTGATGATGTCCTAGTATATATCACTCAATCACATATATCCATCCCTGCTGTTATGGCTGAAATAGATCACTTTGTTACATGGTAAAATTTTAAAATCAATGCAGCGAAGTCTGAGGCCCTCGATGTCTCCCTCCCTAAATCCATATAGGATTCCATTCAGTCCAACTTTCCCTTTGCCTGGCCCTCACAGGGTATCAAATACTTAGGAATTCCTATTCATAGAGACCTCTCCCATCTATGTTATCTTAATTTTGGGCCCTTTATTGAACAATTCCATACAGACCACGGTTGGCAAGTTAGAACTGTAAGATTCACTACGTGAACCACTGGTGTTTTGTGGAAAAGCACATGTACACCGCGTTCCAAATTATTATGCAAAAAGTGTTTAGGAGTGATAAGGGAAGAATTTGTTTGTTTGTCAGTTAAACTCATTGATGGTGATGTGTGTCAGGGCTCTTTATATCACTGTAAGCAATTGCAGACACCTGTGCTAATTAGTTTGGCAGGTGTGTCCAATGAAAGGCAAGACTACTTAAGAAGGCTCTCTCACATTATTAAGCAGCCTACATTTTCTGCCAAAATGGGAAAGAAAAAGGATGTGTCGGCTGCTGAGAAGCAACAAATTGTGGAGTGTTTAGGTCAAGGCATGACTACAATCAACATTGTGCGATGATCAGGATGAAGTGTCTTGGCAATCAAGAAGTATGTAGCTGATTCACAGTACACACGTGTGCGTGCTGATAAGGGCAAATTGAGGACTCTTTCCTACAGGCAATTACGTCAGGTTGAAACAGCAGTGGCAAAAAAGCCTTGTCATAGCAGCAGACAAGTTTTTGAAGCTGCTTGTGCCTCCAACGTCCCCCGAACAACAAGATGCAGGGTCCTTCAGAGGTTTGCAGCTGTGCATATGCCATCCTGTCGACCTCCTCTATCCACTTCACACAAGCAGAAACGGCTCCAGTGGGCCAAACATTACATGAAGACTGATTTCAAAACTGTTTTGTTCACGGATGAGTGCCGTGCAGCGCTCGATGGTCCAGATGAATGGAGTGGAGGATGGCTGGTTGATGGACACCCCACGCAAACACGGCTACAGCGCCAACAAGGAGGAGGTGGAGTAATGTTTTGGGCTGGAATCATGGGGAGAGAGATTGTCGGCCCCTTTAGGATCCCTGAAGGCGCTAAAGATGAACTCCATAATGTATGTGGATTTTCTCAAACAGCACTTCCTGCCATGGTTCAAGAAGAAGAACCGTGTATTTCACAGCAAGATCATTTTTCTGCATGATAATGCACCATCTCATGCTGCACATAAAACATCTGCATCTCTGGCTGATATGGGCATAAAAGGGGACAAACTTATGGTGTGACCCCCATGCTCCCCTGACCTCTACCCCATTCAGAACCTTTGGAGCATCATTAAAAGGAGTGTCTATGATGGCGGAAGGCAGTTCACATCTAAGCAACAGCTCTGGGAGGGTATTCTGTCCTCATGCAAAACAATTGAAGCAGAAACCATCCAAAACCTGACAAATTCAATGGACGAGAGAGTTCAGAAGCTTCTTTCGAACAAGGGGTCCTATGTGAAAATGTAACATCACCTAGAATAAAGTTTTGAGTTGAAAACTGTTTGATTTCAGTTTCTAACAACCTGCTAATGCTTATAATTTCAAAAATGACCATTTTTTTGGTCTTTATTAAAATGAAAAGGTTGATCGAAAAGTTTGGGGGATCTAAGAGTGTGGCAACCCAGTAGTCATGATTACTTCGAATTCTGACAATATGAGGGTCATGCTGCAGGTAGTGCAGCAAGAAGGCACTTATGTGTCTTGCGCATCTCGGAGCCCCAAAATTATTTTCCGGGCTAGATGCAGCTAAAAATTATTTTTAATTTTAAATCTGGTGAAGCTTATTATAGATGGCCTAATAGGATCAGTGCTGCACACTGCTACAAAGCCCAAATTATTTTCCAGTCAAGATACAGATAAACATGATTAGTAATTTGAAAGCTTAAAACGGTTGGTAGGGTGATTTTAACCAATCATCAAGCTTTTACTCTCCCCAGGATGACACAGGGGTAGAAAAGTCGTTTCGGATCCATGATTTGTTCATCTTTATGAACGTGAGTCTGTCTACATTATCAGTGGAGAGCCGCGTGCGCTTATCTGTCAGCACACCACCAGCAGCGCTGAACACACGTTCAGACAGAACGCTGGCTGCGGGGCATGACAAGATCTCCAAGGCGTAAGTGGCTAGCTCCGGCCATTTATCCAGATTGGAAGCCCAAAAAGAGCAAGGGTCCAGTGACACAGTCGTGGCTTCAATGTTTACTTGGAGATACTCCTGTACCATCGTCTCTAGGCGTTGACTATGTGTCAGACTTCTTGTCTCCTGTGGCCTTGCAAAGGATGGGCTAAAAAAGTGGTGAAATGATTCCGCAAAATTGATGTTACCAGCAGATACTGTGGTTCTGTTACGGTTTGAGTGCTGAACACTTGATGGTCCCACGGTTGGCAAGTTGGAACTGTGAGATTCACTACGTGCACCACTGGTATTTTGTGGAAAAGCACATGTAAGATTCTGCAACAGTCTCTGCTGATACTCCTGCATGCGTGCATCCCTTTCTATGGCAGGAATAATTTCTGCAAATTTACTTTTGTACCGGGGATCTAACAGTGTGGCAACCCAGTAGTCAGGATTATTTCTAATTCTCACAATTCGAGGGTCATGTTGCAGGTAGTGCAGCAAGAAGGCACTCATGTGTGTTGCGCATCCAGGAGCACCAAGTCCCTGTTGTGTTGGTGGCGAGGTAGCAATCATGCTTCCTTCCTCTGTCCTCTCCCCCCAACCTCGCACAACAGAAATGTGATCAAGGTCTCCCTCATCTGATGAGTCTTCCATCAGTTCGTCCTCCACTTCTTCCTGGGCTCCTGCACCTTCCTCACTAGTTTGGCTGCTACCATGCGCCCTGGTAAAATCATCTCCCCCACCCTCACATGCCTGCCGCCTTGGTGCTGCCGACCGTCTGGACCTTGCAGATGTTAGCCCTTCCGCATACAACTCCTCCTCTCTACTTCCTCCACCTCCTCTTGTGCCACCACCTGACTCCGAATTCTGTTTAACATGTGCTTCAGCATGTAAATCACCGGAATAGTCATGCTGATAATGGCATCGTCAGCACTAAACATCTTCGTCGCCATTTCAAAACTGTGCAGAAGGGTGCATAGGTCCCTGATCTGAGACCACTCCTCCAGCGTGATTTGCCCCACCTCTGAATCTCGTTGGCCCAGGCTATACGTCAGAACGTATTGCACCAGGGCTTGTCGGTGCTGCCACAGTCACTGCAACATGTGCAGAGTTGAATTCCACCGGGTAGGCACATCGCATTTTAGCCGGTGAAGTGGCAGGCCCAACGACTTCTGTAGAGATGTAAGTCGCTGAGCTGCGGGATGCGAACGGCGGAAGTGAGCACACAGCGACCGTGCCCTCTGCAGAAGGCCATCTAGTCTGGGATAGTGGGCTAAAAATTGCTGGACAACCAGGTTCAACACGTGAGCCATACAAGGCACGTGTGTGACATTGCCTCGGCGAAGGGCCGCACCCAGGTTTGCAGCATTGTCGCACACGGCCTTCCCTGGTTTCAGGTCCAGTGGAGACAACCATTCATGAAATTGGTTCTCCAGAGCTGACCACAACTCCTCAGCTGTGTGACTCACATTTCCCAGACATTTCAATGTAAAAACCGCCTGATGACGTTGAGCCCTACTGCCAGCATAGTAAGGAGGTGTGCAGGATCCCTTCTGCGCAGTTAGAAAGCTTGTGGCATGACCAGACAGGCTTTGGGTGCAGGTGGAAGACCGAGAGGAGGTTGAGGAGGCAGAAGCAGTGGAGGAAAAATGACATAAAGAGGATTGACGCACAACTCGTGGGGACGGCAAGACTTGGACAGCAGCCCCTTGTCCTGCTGTCACCATAGTTACCCAGTGCCCAGTCAGCGACATGTAACGCCCCTGTCCATGCCTACTCGTCCAAGTGTCTGTGGTGAAATGCACCCTGTCACACACAGAGTTTCTCAAAGAATCGGTGATGTTGTGTGCGACATGCTGGTGGAGCGCAGGCACACCTTTCTTTGAGAAGTAGTGCCGACTGGGCATCTGGTACTGGGGCACTGCGACGGACATAAGGTCTCGAAAATCCTCTGTGTCCACCAGGCGGAAAGGCAGCATTTCTGTAGCCAAGAGCTTGCAGATGGTGAAATTCAACCTCTTAGCTTTCTCATGGCTAGGAGGAAATGGTCTTTTACTTGTCCACATCTGAGGGACCGAGGGCTGGCTATTGTGCTTAGACGGGGTTGATAAGGGTGTCCCCGGCAAACTGCCGGTCTGTGAGGAAGATGCAGGCGGACATGTTAGGTTGCCTTGATCCAAAGGTGGTGCTATCGATGTCGGACAGCGCTCAAGACCAGCTGGTGTTACCACCTCCAAAGAAAATGATGACCTGCCAATCACGCTGGCTGTTGCGGGTAAAGAGGTGGCAGGTCTGCGCCCCAAAACAGGTGTGACTGCTGTCCCCCCAGTCACAGAGGATGAAGAGGCCGCGGATGCACAAGATATGGCAGACGGTGGTTGGCCCGGCCTGCTAGACCGCATTGTAGCACACTGAGCTTCCCACTGCAACTTATGCTTCATGTCCATGTGCCGGTTCATGCATGAAGTACTCAAACTATGTATTTTTTGGCCTCTACTTAGCTTTTGCTGACAAATGTTACAGATAACACGAGTTGGGTCATCTTTATCGATCTGAAAAAATGCCCAGGCTATGCAAGGCTTAGCACCCATGCGACCTGAAGAGCCACCACGACTTGTGGTGAGAGGCAGAGTTGTGTTTGAGGATGCAGTTGTTGACGTGCTTCCAGTACTACGTCTCTGTCCAGGAAGGCGCAACCTGACCTCGTCGTCACTAGCATCTTCCTCCACCTCCTCTGCTGACCTCATCTCTTGGCTGACTGTGGGTTGACAGTAAGTGGGATCTCCGACCTCATCATCATCACCCTGTGCGTTATCACACCCGTCGTCCTCAGAGCCAACCTGTTCCTGCCCTGACAAAAAACTAAAGTTGTCGCTCCAATCAGGTATTTGAGTCTTATCATCGTCTTCCTCATTGTCTCCACCAACAGGAGTTACAGTTTGGGAATGAGGGTCTACATTATGGTCAGAACCTTCTGCGTCTGGTCCTGGATCCGACTCATAAAGATTCTGGGCATCAGTGCAGATCATTTCCTCGTCTGGATTCACAGAAGCGCTGGAGTCGACCTCTGATTCCCAGGCTATAGTATGAGTAAACAGCTCTGCAGACTCAACCATCTGTTCTACCTCATACTCAGACGGGCAGCTGGAGATTTGGGAGCTGTGAGGAAGCAAGTGCGATTTGGGTGACACCTTTGAGGACTGGAGTATTTGTGATGTTGAAGTTGATGTGGAGGAGAGCCCACTTAAAGGAGCACTTGATATCCGTTGAAGCACCTGCTGTTTTTGTGCCTCATCTGGAATTTGTAGCGATTGGCGTGGCCGTAAGAAAGGGATCTTATCACATTGTCCGCTAAAAGAAGTAGACATTTTAGTTTGGCTGGAAGATGGTCTTTCTTCTGCACCTACCCCACGGACACAACCTTTTTTCCCCTTCCCAACACGCCTATTCCCCTTTCCACCAGCAGCAGGCCTTTTTCTACTCATTTTGGTGGTTAACTAATTCACAACTCTGGAGTTGTTTGCACAAAAAAACAATGGATGGTAACCGAGCAGAGCTGAGTGGCCAAACTGTGGTATTAGGCCAAAACTATTGGCTGGGTTAAATGCAGAAAAAAATTATTTTTAATTTGCAACCTGATGGAGGTCAGTATAGATGAACTAATAGACCAAGTCCCACACACCGCTAGAAGCCCAAATATTTTTTCAGAGCTAGATGCAGAAAATTTTTTTATTCAATTTGCAACCTGATGGAGGTCAGTATAGATGGACTAATAGACCAAGTCCCACACACTGCTAGAAGCCCAAATATTTTTTCAGAGCTAGATGCAGAAAAAAATTATTTTTAATTTGCAACCTGATGGAGGTCAGTATAGATGGACTAATAGACCAAGTCCCACACACTGCTAGAAGCCCAAATATTTTTTCAGAGCTAGATGCAGAAAAAAATTATTTTTAATTTGCAACCTGATGGAGGTCAGTATAGATGGACTAATAGACCAAGTCCCACACACCGCTAGAAGCCCAAATATTTTTTCAGAGCTAGATGCAGAAAAAAATTATATTCAATTTGCACCCTGCTGGAGGTCAGTATAGAAGGACTAATAGAACAAGTCCCACACACTGCTAGAAGCCCAAATATTTTTTCAGAGCTAAATGAAGAAAAAAATTATTTTTAATTTGCAACCTGATGGAGGTCAGTATAGATGGACTAATAGACCAAGTCCCACACACTGCTAGAAGCCCAAATATTTTTTCAGAGCTAGATGCAGAAAAAAATTATTTTTAATTTGCAACCTGATGGAGGTCAGTATAGATGGACTAATAGACCAAGTCCCACACACCGCTAGAAGCCCAAATATTTTTTCAGAGCTAGAAGCAGAAAATTTTTTTATTCAATTTGCAACCTGATGGAGGTCAGTATAGATGGACTAATAGACCAAGTCCCACACACTGCTAGAAGCCCAAATATTTTTTCAGAGCTAGATGCAGAAAAAAATTATTTTTAATTTGCAACCTGATGGAGGTCAGTATAGATGGACTAATAGACCAAGTCCCACACACTGCTAGAAGCCCAAATATTTTTTCAGAGCTAGATGCAGAAAAAAATTATTTTTAATTTGCAACCTGTTGGAGGTCAGTATAGATGGACTAATAGAACAAGTCCCACACGCTGCTAGAAGCCCAAATATTTTTTCAGAGATAAATGAAGAAAAAAATTATTTTTAATTTGCAACCTGATGGAGGTCAGTATAGATGGACTAATAGACCAAGTCCCACACACTGCTAGAAGCCCAAATATTTTTTCAGAGCTAGATGCAGAAAAAAATTATTTTTAATTTGCAACCTGATGGAGGTCAGTATAGATGGACTAATAGACCAAGTCCCACACACCGCTAGAAGCCCAAATATTTTTTCAGAGCTAGATGCAGAAAAAAATTATATTCAATTTGCAACCTGCTGGAGGTCAGTATAGAAGGACTAATAGAACAAGTCCCACACACTGCTAGAAGCCCAAATATTTTTTCAGAGCTAAATGAAGAAAAAAATTATTTTTAATTTGCAACCTGATGGAGGTCAGTATAGATGGACTAATAGACCAAGTCCCACACACCGCTAGAAGCCCAAATATTTTTTCAGAGCTAGATGCAGAAAAAAATTATATTCAATTTGCAACCTGCTGGAGGTCAGTATAGAAGGACTAATAGAACAAGTCCCACACACTGCTAGAAGCCCAAATATTTTTTCAGAGCTAAATGAAGAAAAAAATTATTTTTAATTTGCAACCTGATGGAGGTCAGTATAGATGGACTAATAGACCAAGTCCCACACACTGCTAGGAGCCCAAATATTTTTTCAGAGCTAGATGCAGAAAAAAATTATATTCAGTTTGCAACCTGATGGAGGTCAGTATAGATGGACTAATAGAATGATGCTATGCCCAAAAGATTTTACTTCACTAGGTGCAGTAAAAAAATTGGTATTCTATACACAGGTGGTATATCTTGCAACACAGATAGGCTACTCCACTGACTAACACACTCTGCAATAGGCCAAAAAGGATTAGCTTTGCTAGATTCAGCCAAATGCTGTGAAAAAAACTTGCACAGCACTGGCACAGACCTGCCTGGCAAAAACTGATAGGAACTGATGTAACCTAGTCCTGAAAAGGACTCCAATTACAATTAGTCTTTACTCCCACAATCTATCTATTTAAGAGCACAGACCTGCCTGATAAAAGTCGTAGGAAATGCTGTAACCTAGTCCTTAAAAGGACTGCAATCACAACTATTCCCTACTCCCAAGCTATCTGTATATTTGTGCGAAAATTGGCTTGAAATTAACAAGGTATAGCGCACACAGCAACAGCGGTGCCGTCTAACACGCAGCTGCAGCAGTGAGAAAATGGTGGCGACGGGGAAAATGGCTTGGTCTTATAGGGCAAGGACATGTGACATACACTGCCAATCACACATGCCCTTGCTTGTGTGAAAAAAAGCACTTCGCTCCGTGTGTGCGCTGCTGATAGGCTGACAGATTGCACCTCCCCACTGCAAATGCGGGAAAGAGAAAAAAAAAATGGAGATCTTCATTGTTCCTGCAGAGATCCATCCCCTGCCACTCCCCCCGCCCCGCTGTACACTCAAACTGCGTATTAACATTAATTTTCATCATTACTGAGAAAAAATCCAGTTATGATTTTGGTGCACGAACAGTTATTGAACATAACCTCGAACAGCCAAATTTTTCTCAAATTGTTCGTGTTCGCCGACCGGCTCGAACACCGCCCAAAACAGCTCGAATTTGAGATTGGCGAACAGTTCGAGTAGAACAACGCTCATCTCTAGTCTCTACTGATATGCGGCGAGTGCTACGCTGTGGGCTTTTGCTGATTGAAGCTAGGACAGCCACTGATGTTTTTTCATTAGTGACAGTTTTCTTGCGTCCACATTTTGGCAAATCCAACACTGAACCTGTTTCACGAAATTTGGCAAGCAGTTTGCTAACTGTAGCATGGGAAACAGGTGACCCTCAGTTTACACAGAACATTAAGTTCAGTGATGAGGCAAACTTTTTTGTGAATGGTGAAGTTAACAAATAAAACTACCACTATTGGTCTGACACTAACCCACAGTGGATAGATCCCTCCAAGACTGTTCGAACACAAAAATTGATGGCATGGTGTGGTATATGGGGAACAAAGATAGTGGGGGCATTCTTCATCAATAGAAACCTCAATGCCACTGGATATCTGAAATTGCTACATGATGATGTGTTGCCCTCTTTATGCACTGAAAATGGCACATTGTCTGAGCTTTTCCAACAAGATGGTGCACCACCACATTATGGATGTCAGGTTCGAGCATTCCTACATGAACAGTTTCCTGGAAAATGGATTGGTCATCGTGGGCCAGGTGAATGGCCACCAGGGTCTCCCGATCTGACCCCCTTAGACTTTTATCTTTGTTTCAGATGCTGCACATCTCCTATCTTCACAGCATAGACAATTGCCTTCTACTGACCCCAAAGGATACTGGAAACCTGTGCTAGCATTTCTTCTGCAATGCTGCTATCAGTGTGTCAAGAGTGGGAGAAGAGGGTTGCATTGACAATCCAACACAATAGGCAGCACTTTGAACACATTTTATAAGTGGTTATAAACTTGTAAATAACTCGTGAAAGAATAAAGTTACGTTAAAACCAAGCACACCGTTGTTTTTCTTATGAAATTCTCAATAAGTTTGATATGTCACATGACCCTCTTCCCATTGAAATATTACTGGTTATTTGCTTAAAAAGCAATACAGAGTACCAATTTTTCTGCTCCATTTTCTTGTTAGCACTGCAGAATACAGCCAGATCTGTTCCAAATTTCAGCGATAAAAAGCCAGAAATTTGAACTGAGCATGGAAAATATTAGCCTTCTTTTCCATTCTGTTGCAGTGTGTGGGTCAAGTTACTCACACTAGGTCTCTGTGAAGAACAGTACTAGTAAATTATAGACCTGCTATTTAAAACCGTGGTTCTCTGTCAGACATATCACATATAACAGTATTCCAAAATCAGCCATTTCTGCCTTCCATTTCGTTGCAGTGTGTCGGTCAAGCTATTCACACTAGGTCTCTGTGTAGAATAATATTAGTTTAAAATAGCAGGCATGTAATTTACTGTAGTTCTCTGTAAGACATATCACATATAACAGTATTCCTAAATCAGCCATTTCTGCCTTCCATTTTGTTGCAGTGTGTCGGTCAAGCTATTCACACTAGGTCTCTGTGTAGAATAATATTAGTAAATTACAGATCTGCTATTTAAAACCGTGGTTCTCTGCCAGACATATCACATAACAGTGTTCCAAAATCAGCCATTTCTCATGAACGTGGAAAATATTGTCCTCCATTTAAAATGGGCAAGGTGCGCGGCAAGGGACGGGGAAGTGGAAGTGATGGTGATGGTGCATGCAGAGGCTGAGGACGTGGGCAAGCTGAAATTGTGTCACAACAAACACTTCCTGTCTCAATTACTAGAGGACTGCGGTACACCACTATTTAACCCAGAGCACTGTCAAAAGGTTGGTTGGATAGCAGACAATACTTCCAGTCACTTTGTCACCACCCTGTCTTCCACATGGTCAAGCCTCAGAAGCCGTGAGTCTGGACCGCATATTCCTCACCCTGATCCTCCTTCAACCCACCATGCCGAGTGCCCAAAGACAACTGATCCCACACTTGGACACTCCAAAGAGCTGTTCACTTTTCCATTTTTTTAGATTCGGGCCACTCGCCCGTCCACCTTCAAGCGAGTCAAAAGGAGAACGCATGTAGCGATGCCAAAATATTGGCGCAGCCACGGTCACATGAAAGCAACAGTGGGAAAGGGAAATTATTGTCGCAAGAGATAGTAAATGACCCAACCTGGCAGGGGGACATACCAAGCAAGGACAGCAGCACACAGGGGGAGGGAGGCGTGGCACCACAACAGGCAGGAAGAAGCAGTGTGGTGGCTGCAGACACAAGGTGGGAAAGCCTTCCTCGTACCCCAAAACACGACGGAAGTTGTCAGTACAACTGTTAGATCTTCCCAAGTTTGGTTGTTTTTTAAAGACTTAACCCCAAAAGGCCATTTTCACCACCTGCCAGGCCAGCATCAGAAGGGGTAGCAAAACCAGCAGCGTGACTATGACCAGCATGATCAGGCACATGGCAGCAAAGCACCCGACTAAGTGGGCTGAACCCCAGGGTCCAGAAACAGTGTCTGCGGGTGACACCACTGCTTCTTCTGCTGTTGTGTGTGCACGCCAATCCCCTATCCATGGTGCATGCCAAGATGCCTCCCGCCCTGCACCTGTCGTTGCACACTCTCAACTAACACCATCAGCAAGCAAATCCACGTTCTTGTCCCAGTGCAGCGTTCAGTTGTCCCTACCCCAGTCCTTGGAAAACAAGCGCAAATACGCAGCTAGCGCCCCATAGGTCACAATACTAAATTCACACATTTTGTGACTGCTTGCACTCGAAATGTTGCCTTTTAGGCTGGTGGAGACGGAAGCTTTCCGCAACCGGATGGCGGCGGCCGTCCCTCAGTACTCAGTCCTGAGCCACCACTATTTCTCCCGGTGTGCTGTCCCCGCATTACACGAGTCCTACAACATTAGCCGTGCCCTCAACAATGCAGATCCTGGGAAAGTCCACCTAACCACGGACACGTGGAGAAGTGCTTGTGGGCAGGGATGGTACATTTCGTTGACGGCACACTGGGTTAATATAGTGGAAGCCGGAACCCAGTCGGACCTTGGAACGGAACACGTCCTCCCGACGCCGAGGATTGCAGGACCTGGGTCAATCAGGGTTGCCCCCACATTCTACAGCTCCTGCACCTCCTACTCCTCCTCCTCTACAGACTCCATCTATGAAATGACCACATCAGTCGCAAGCTAGAACACTGCCTTTGCCAAGCGGCAACAGGCTGTGCTGAAGCTAACATGCTTAGTTGACAAACCACACAACACTGAAAAGTTGTGGATAGCTCTGAAAGAGCAGGCAGATCTGTGGCTGACACCGCTGACCCTACAGCCACAGATCTTCTGGATCTGCTTGTCAAAGTACGCCGCGTGTGTGCCCATTTTAGAAAGTCAGCTGCCTCTTCAGCCGCCCTTGCCGTGCTTCAGCGGCGTTTACAGCTTCCAGCTCACTGAGTGATCTGCACTGTCCTCACTCATTGGAACTCTACATTGCAGATGTTGGGAAGGATTTGTGTGCAGAAGAGGGCAGTTGTTGACTACCAGCATCAACAAGGCCGTCAGTATTCAGGTTAGACTCCACACATAAAACCTTAGGAGTGGACGTGGATGTCAGACATCTGTACCATCCTACAAAACTTTGAGGACTCCACCAAGATGGTGAGCGGCGATGATGCCTTAATTCGCGTCACCATCTCGCTTCTCTGTCTTCTGAAATGCTCTCTGCTCACAATTAAAGAGGATGCATTGCAGGCGGAGCACGATGAGATGGAGCAATGAACCATACAGGGAGATCCCACACAGCCCAGCCTCATCTCATCCCAATGTAGATTGGGTGACAATGAGGAAGAGGAGGAGGAGGAAGAACAGGAGCTAGTTTCCAGTACTACCTCCACAACTGTCATGCCATCTGATGGCCTGTGGACAGAGAGGAGGAGGAGGATGAGGAGGAGAGCATGGTCAGTCATCCTCTTGGTGAGGACACGGAAGTCTTGCCTGGTAGCAGTGTGGCACACATGGCTGAGTTTATGTTACGCTGCCTTTCCCTTGATCCTCGCATTCTCCAAGTTTTGAGTGACAGACATTACTGGTTAGTGACACTTGTAGACCCATGCTACAAGGAGAACTTTCTGTCTCTTATTCTCTTGCAGGATGGGCCTAAATAAATGGTGCAGTACGAGAAGGCCCTTCTTGCGGAATTATCCAAAAACTTCCCATCTGAAAACACTGGCAGCAGAGGTCAAAGTTCGATGGACAACCAAGGAGTACATCAAAGAGAGGCACAAATGCAATACAGCAGAGGTAGGGGAACACAGTCAAAGTTCTGAGACAGTTTTCTCACACCCTCCCATCGCACAGACCCTGAGGCGCGGAGTACTCTTCCAAGGAGGGAAATGTTTCGGAAGATAGCAAGGGAGTCCCTTGCCGACCATACCAACATCCTCGGTGGTTCCTCTGTGCCTTTTAATTATTGGGTATCTAAGCTGGACATGTGGCATGAACTGGCTCTCTACACCTTGGATGTCCTGGTCTGCCTTGCCGCCAGCGTTTTGTCAGAGCGGGTTTTTAGTGCCGCTGGTGGAATTATAACCGACAGGCACATCCGACTGTCAACTGAAAATGCTAACAGGCTGATTTGTATAAAAATGAACTAGGGCTGGATTGGCCCAGACTTTTCCACACCACCAAATGATAGCAGCGTAATATAAACTCAAATACAGTGTCTTCTTTTTGGGAGGTCAAACTATATTCCCATGCACCTCTGACTTCACTTCAGGCATGGGTATATGTTTCCTGATTTGGTCTTTTTGCTCTTGTCCTCCTCCTTTTCTTCATCCTCATTTTCATCCTCCTCCATATCACCATATCTGTGTCTCTTGCAAGGGACATTACATTTCTTCCAAATTTTTTGCAGCCATTGCTTCACTGCATAGGCAAACAGTATGGGAGACCCACTTCCTAATAATGGGAACATTGTTTTCAGGAGGCCCTCTGACCTCTACATCTCTTGCAAGGGACATTGGAGTTTCTCCAATTTTTTGGCAGCCCTTGCAGTCACTGCATACGCAATTACAGTATAGGAGACCCACTCTTTAATAATGGGAACAACAAAATCACAGCTGACTACTGTCCCTTTAAGAATAGTAAGGCTGTAAAAATAGTGTTTGTGACTTTCACAATCCCTCCTTCATAAATGAAACAGGATGTGTCTGATGATGTGTCACACACCACATGGCCAGATAAGGTTGTAAAATGTTAAAATGACATTTCCAGATCAATGCATTTGTCTCGGTTGAAAGAAATGCAAAAGTGCAAAAATGCATCAAAAACGCTAAGTGTGAACATAGCCCAATGTGTGGTGGAGCATTTTTGTTATTGGTTATTTATTTTGTCTTATATACTAGTCATTACCCTGGCAAGAATGTTCCTTAACATATTTCACAGGAAAATCCATTTTGGTTTAGTTTTTGTATGTTTTACACTGTGTGCAGAATTATTAGGCTAATGAGTATTTTGATCACATGATATTTTTTATACATGATGTCCTACTCCAAGCTGCATAGGCTTGAGAGCCAACTCCCAATTAAGTAAATCTGGTGATGTGCATCTCTTTAATGAGGAGGGGTGTTGACTAATGACATCAACATCATATATAAGGTGTGCTTAATTATTAGGCAACTTCCTTTCCTTTGGCAAAATGGGTCAGAAGAGAGATTTGACTGGCTCTGAAAAGTCCAAAATTCTGAGATGTCTTGCAGAGGGATGCAGCAATCTTGAAATTTCCAAACTTTTGAAGCGTGATCACCGAACAATCAAGTGTTTCATGGCAAATAGCCAACAGGGTACCAAGAAGCGTGTTGGCCAAAAAAGGCGCAAAATAACTGCCCATGAATTGAGGAAAATCAAGCGTGAAGCTGCCAAGATGCCATTCGCCACCAGTTTTACCATATTTCAGAGCTCCATTGTTACTGGAGTATCAAAAAGCACAAGGTGTGCGATACTCAAGGACATGGCCAAGGTAAGGAAGGCTTAAAAACGACCACCTTTGAACAAGAACCATAAGATTAAACATCAAGAATGGGCCAAGAAATATCTTAAGACTGATTTTTCAAAGATTTTATGGACTGATGAAATGAGAGTGACTCTTGATGGGCCAGATGGATGGGCCAGAGGCTGGATCAGTAAAGGGCAGAGAGCTCCACTCCGACTCAGACGCCAGCAAGGTGGAGGTGGGGTACTGGTATGGGCTGGTATCATCAAAGATGAACTTGTGGGACCTTTTCGGGTTGAGGATGGAGTGAAGCTCAACTCCCAGACCTACTGCCAGTTTCTGGAAGACAACTTCTTCAAGCAGTGGTACAGGAAGAAGTCGGTATTGTTCAAGAAAAACATGATTTTCATGCAGGACAATGCTCCATCACATGCATCCAACTACTACACAGCGTATCTGGCCAGTCAAGGTCTAAAAGGAGAAAAAATAATGACATGGCCCCCTTGTTCACCTGATCTGAACCCCATAGAGAACCTGTGGTCCATCATAAAATGTGAGATCTACAGGGATGGAAAACAGTACACGTCTCGGAACAGTGTTTGGGAGGCTGTGGTGGGTGCTGCACGCAATGTTGAAGGAAAACAGATCAAGCAACTGACAGAATCTATGGATGGAAGGCTGTTGAGTGTCATCATAAAGAAAGGTGGCTATATTGATCACTAATTTTTTTGGTTTTGGTTTTTGCATGTCAGAAATGTTTATTTCTAAATTTTATGCACTGATATTGGTTTACCTGGTGAAAATAAACAAGTGACATGGGATTATATTTGTTTTTTATTAAGTTGCCTAATAATTCGGCACAGTAATAGTTACCTTCCAAAACAGATATCCTTCTAAGATAGCCAAATCTAAAAAAAAAACCACTCCAACTTCCAGAAATATTAAGCTTGGATATTTATGAGTCTTTTGGGTTGATTGAGAACATAGTTGTTCATCAATAATAAAAATAATCCTCTAAAATACAACTTACCTTAGAATTCTGCACACAGTGAATTGTGAGTCCGTAAAAGTGGCGTAATACCTCTGACAACATTGTTAACAGCAGTGACCTGTGAGTCAGAAATTCTTCCAGGGGTCTTCCCCATGCTGTTCCCATGTCATTTGAGCACTGTTCCCATCGATTTGGATAATTTTTAGACCCTCTGCAGACTGCCGGGGGGAACCGCTGGAAAAATGCTCGAGTTTCCCATAGACTTACATTTGATCCGTTACTCGGACCGAGCACTCAAGCATTCCAATTTGCTTCACCTGAGCAATGAGTACCCGAGCATTTTAGTGCTTGCTCATCACTAAACCTTAGTAAAACACTTGTTACGCTTCCTGTTCGTGAATATAATGTCAGAGTTACAATAAACATTATCACTAAAGTTGCACAATAACGTCTCCCATACACTTTAGATGTTAGTCGGCCGAATGGTACTTCGGCTGACCACCATCTTAGCCGACTCTCCCATATACAGAAGCGCTCGCTCAATCAACCACTGCAATGCTTTCTTTAGCAAAGCAGCCAGCTGACATGATGGTCATGGGGCTGATCTCCGTGAAACAATAAGTCAATAACTCCCCAAAGGTTGAGGGCTTCCTGAAGAAGTTCCAACTAAAACACTTGATAAAATGCAAGAGCGCAATAAGGTCTTATCCTAATATAAAAGAGAGAAGAACACATAAGGTACAATCACCTTACAAGGTTGTGGGAGACACAACCTCTGAAAAAAAAATAATTCAACTTCCATATGATGTATCAGAAATAAGATTGTCAGTTAAATGGAGATGTTTAGCGCTTACTGGAAGGTTGACATCCACAATAGGATATAGTATGATGATTTATTGTCAACACATTTCAGTCACACCAATTCCTTCCTCAGGACAACCATACAACTTGGCATTTTTTGCCTGCCTCAAAAAAATAAGTTGCAGACACGTTGCATATAAGACTTTGTGCACAAACAGTATCACACTTGAAATTTGGGTTGACACCAAGCTGCTATTCATATGAGAAGGCCTGTATTGTTCATGGAGTCATCCATAGTTATACGTTGTACATATTAATCAAAGGGGGGTTGTCTGACACTTAGATATTGATGGTATATCCTTATTCTTTGGAGAAGTCATCCATATCAGATGGTTTGGGGTCTGACACCTGTCAACCTCACATTCATCTGTACAACAGGTCTCACTCCAGCCAAAAGTGAAGCAGATCACATCTCCATACACTATGTAGGGGTTCCTCTCATATAGAAATATGCATGCTCACGTGTTCTTAGTAACTAATAAGGTGGGGGCACAGAAGAGTATTTTTGCACAGGGCACCATTAAGCCTAAGGCCTGCCCTGATCATACCTTGTACAGGAGTAGTCAGTACCTGGGCCATGACAGATCACAAGATCCCAGTGGAGCACAGTTTGTACAACAGAGTCATTTTCTATCTCCAAAGTCTCTCTCCTGTAAAGTGTTAGCTCAGATCTTATGGTAAGCAGAGTCTTCTCTTTCTCCTTTGGTGTGTAAGCTCTTATGATTATTGGTGTCCTCTCTCTCTTTCTCTGTTGTAATGTGTAAGGTCTTATGGTCAGCAGTGTTCTCTCCCTATCCCTTTGCTCTCCCTCATGTATGCTTTCCGAGCAATTACAAGCTTTCCAGTATTGAGATTTGTGCAAATTTATTGGCCGCAAATCAAATTTTGGGTGAAAATTTGGCAAAGCCAGCAAATTTAAATTTCAAAACATCCTCTCATGTCTACTCGCAAAACATCACAGGACTGGACTGAGACTAAAAAACAGTCCTACACACAAACCTCGCAAGCCCACAAACAATACAGAAGAAAAATTTTTATGGGTAAATTTTACTACAATATATCAAGAGAGGTCACAGCATCTCGTTCAATCCAGTAACTCAGAAAGAAAGGTCTTCTCTTTCCTTCTCCATCTGGCTCTGACCACTATAACAATTTCTCTTACTACTGTAAATTTTGCAACAGAGATATCTTTGGCCTCTCACTACAGTAATTTCTGAGCTCAATAGCAACACAAATAAATTCAGACCCTATTGCAGACCCCTAAATTAATTTATACACCAGAACAGACACCTAAATACATTCGGACCCCAGAATAAATTTGTGTGTATGAAAATGATTTAGTCCTCAGAGCAGACTCACACATTTACCCTCCTCTATCTCCCTCTTTAATGCTGGCTGCAACCACTTACTGCTTGCTTATATTCACATTGGGACCCAATGCTGCAATATTTAAAGTTTAAGAGAAGCCAGGGAATGAGTAGGTAAGTGAACAAGCACACAAAATGAGGTTGAAATTCTTTATTAAGCTCAAAACCTGATAACTTACAGGAAAATAAAAAGAGGAGAACATAGCTGATATGACTAAAGGGAATGTATCATGAGGAATTTACATCTCAAACTAATGGCATGCATGCACAATCGATTTGATACTAATTGAATCAATACATTGATTGTAGAATTATGTTTTGTAGATTCTAAAAAAATCCAGCATTGAAATCTTATTCAAATGAGCTGAAATTGCTTAGTTGTTGAGCATTGGACTTGTAGTTCTACTACCCTCCCTCACTATCCCCCACCCCACCCCCTGACCCCTGTGTCTGACTGACAGCTCACTCTTAAAGAAGTTGGCTACTACTTTTTATGATTGCCCGAATTGATGGACCCTGTGCCCCAAAGTGTTTTTGTAATTAACTCCTGCGGATCTTATTGCCTGTGAGTGGCGCTATCGCTGGCCGCTCACAGGCATCACGTGACCCCCGGCTGCAGCCGGCTCTGACATCTGCTGATGTCACGTCAAGTTCCTGCTACAGCCGAGGGTGACTTACTTGTGCGTTACATGGTGGATGCTGGGCTGTGGGCGGGGTTACTCTGTGTGTCACATCCAGCAACTACCGCGCGCTCTCCCTCTCCCCATTCATTGGGAAAGCGCGCGGTGGATGCTGGGTGTGACGCCTCACTTGACATGACATCAACGGCGGGTCACGTGATGCCTGTGAGCGGCTAGCGGTAGCACCACTCACAGGCAAGAAGGACAACAGGAGGTAATTAGAAAAACTTTTAGGGGCACAGGGTCCAATCATAAAAGTAGTGGCCAACTCCTTTAAGTCCGTGACCTGTCAGACACAGGAGGCAAGCGGCGGGTATGTAATGGGATGATAGTACTGGAGAACTGCACTTGCAAAGTCTTATCCTGAAACACTTGCAGCTGATTTGATTACAATCTCAACATTGGATTTCTCAGAAATTACAAAGTGGTTTTCTACAATATGGAGTATGAATTTAATTACCATAAAATCACCCTGTACTTAAATGTCATTAATTTGAGATATTGTAGCAAGAGATAGAAAAGACAGTGCACATAGGGCTTTATCTGTATAAAAGTAAATACCAGGTCCCACAATCAGTCTGACTCACCTTCTGAGGTTGTGTGAGTCACAACCAACTGTGAAGCACCTGTCAGATGGCCGCTGCAGGAGACCCCGCTGATCAGTAGACAATGAGAGGAGATAAGAAGCCGGGCTGATATTCCGCGCTGGTCCAGAGACACACAAGGGTTAATGATAAACCAAACCTTCTTTATTACTTGGCCTATGCGTTTCGTGGCTACACTGCCACTTCCTCAGGGCTACCAAGTCAGTCACAATTCACATATTTATATAACATATAATTACACGTGTCACACATGACGAAATTTCCTGTGAAAACGCCCACATTGTACACAGCAAACTTTAAAAACTAAAAATACTCATAAAAACTCACACATTGAACAATTAATCATAAAAAGCATGACATTTTTCACAATGAGATGAATCTCTAGTAAACCATAAAAAAAAAATAGTATCTTTAAAAAATTAAAATTCTGATGTTCAGCTAAAAAATTGTTGTGTTTTATTAAATACCTAACGTAATTTATATTAGCAGCAGCAATACTAGAATCATTTTCTCTGCAATACACTTCATCTTCTAAATATAATAACAAATTAAAATAGTGGTACTCACTGGAATCAAACCCATGAAGCTAACTGCTTCAAAAGTATATAAACCAATTCACAGTATTAGCCCACTAGGCCATATCTCCATCTGAGGAATTTAGGTGTAGCTGCATATAAGACTCATGCAAGAAGTCTTATTATATTAAAGAAGTAGAGCTAAAAAAGAAATATTATTATATACGAGTGTGATAGTTAAAAATATTATCAGTACCAACGACTTTACATCTCCAATTTATATCACCCATTCCATCTGTATAGAACAATCAGGGGTCACTAAACATTGTGAATCCTAAAATAGATCACTAATCGCATTCAAGCCATGGGGTTGAAGAGAATTGAGCTTATAAATCCAATACATCTCGCGTTTTTTCAGACTCTCCCACCTATTTATAGCATTTTCAGGAATATGATTAATAGGTGTGACTTTCAAGCATACATTTCTATTATGTGTTTGTGTACAATGACGTGACAGTCCATGTTTATTATACCCTTTTCTGATATTGTACCTGTGTGAATTTATTCTTTTGTGGAGAGGTTGGGACGTCCTCCTCACATACTGCTTGTCGCACTCATATTGAATCAAGTAGATCACATAGCTAGTTGCACACGTCATCCTATGCTTAATGCAGTATTCTTTATTGGGATTTTCTGATTAATGAAATTTCTCCACTCCGTTGGTATTAGAAGAACAACACAGACATCCTCTCCTATTACAATGGAAAGAGCCAAAAAGCTCATTCCTATTTGGGGAATTAGAAACCTTTTTAAGGGTCCTATTCCTCATTCTACTGGGTGCTACTATATTCTTTAAAGTAGCTGCTCTTTTATAGGTCACCTTAGGTTTTAGGGGGACTATACTACTGAGAGTTGGGTCGTTTCGCACTACACCCCAATGCTTCTCTAGAATCCACTTTATTTGATTACTGTGGACCGAATATGTTGTTATAAAATTGGTCCCAAATTCATCTAGTTTACCCTTACTTGCACTCTCTGTCCTACCCGTTAGTTCGTGCTGTAAGAACCCTTTCACCTCTCTATATGCTCTATTAATTAGTTTACGGGGGTACCCCTTTTCCGAGAACCTCCCCTGGAGAACTTTGCTCTGTGCCTTAAAATCAGAAGTCCAATTTTTTCTGATCCTGAGGTACTGATTCTTGGGTATGTTCCTTAACCATGGTTTGTAATGACCACTGTTAAAGTGGACATACCCATTCGAGTCAACTTTCTTGAAATAATTCTTCGTATGAATCTCCCCATCTTCTTTCTTGTATATACACAGGTCAAGAAAAGTGACAGTCTGTTCGTCTATTGTGGGTGTCAACTCAAGTCCCCATATATTCCTCGCAATATCCTCAAGGAAATTCCCTACATCCTCACCCTCATTGTTGTAAATGATAAAAATATCATCAATAAATCTTCTGAATAGAACGGTTATGGTTAAAACGCCAGCAAAGGACATGCCAGGTCTCGAAAACACCCATGAATAAATTAGCATAGGTAGGTGCTACTCTCGAGCCCATGGCTGTCCCCCGCGTCTGGTGGTATATGACCTCATCAAATTCAAAATAATTATTTTCCAGGATAAATTTCATACTCCGAATGAGAAATTTCTTCTGTCTCACAGGCATAATCAGTTCATCCACAAATAACTGAAAGCATGATAAACCAATTTCATGTTCAATGTTGGAATATAATCCTGTTACGTCCATAGTAATAAATAAAAATACATTTTTCATCGTAATTCCCTGTAAGTCTTGTATGAGATGGTTGGAATCTCTGAGGTAACTCCCAAGTTTTTTCACTGAATGATTCATGATTTGGTCAATATATGCTGCCAAATTAGCAGTAAGCGACCCTATACCCGCTATAATGGGGTGCCCGTGAGGATTATTTAAATTTTTGTGTAGTTTCGGGAGATGGTAAAAAGCGGCTATAGTGGGATCTCTCACTCTCAGAAAGTCCCTCTTGGATTTATTTAAGATGCCACTCTTATCTGCAGTATCTATTAATATTTTATGTTGTTTCACCGCATCATTATACTCCGCTAGGCTAGATATCACATAGGTGTCCCTATCCGAGAGCAACCTATTTGCCTCCATAAGGTAGACCTCCCTATCTTGTATTACAATCCCCCCCCTTTGTCTGCAGATCTTATAACAATATTAGTATCATTCCTTAATGTCTCTATCCCCTCAATTTCAATCATTGAGAGATTTTTCATTCTATTATTCCTCAGATCAAGAGACTCAAAATCCCTTAGAACGAAATCCCTAAATGTTTTAAGGTGGTGTCCCTTATTGTGTACGGGATAAAAGTTGGATTTCTCCTTCAGCATAGTGTGGATCATTCCATTACCCTTAGTCTCAGGAATGCTAATTTTATTACTAGTTAATGCGAAATGTCGTTTCAGGGTCAAATTCCTTGCAAAGTGTTGTAAATCCATATAAAGACCAATTTCTTTTGAATAGCTATTTGGGCAAAATGAAAGCCCTTTATTAAGCACAGCAATCTCACCTTCAGAAAGTTCATGTTTAGAGCTATTAAAAATATTCCCAATTCTTTTCACCCCTTGAATCTCCTCAATTGTTTATTTCTCCATCTCACAATCCTTTATATTGTGATCTACGGTTAAATCTATAAAGGTCTTATTTTTTTGATCTTTTTGGTTTTTATTTTTTCCGTTTCCCCGTGTTCCTCTTCTACATTTTTTCTTTTTTGGGGTTTTGGTGTTAAATATTTTTTTATAGTATTTGTTTGACTGGTAATACTCGGTAAAAAAGACACCGATGGGGATCCGGTATTAGAATTATCAATAATAACCTTCTCACTTTTCTTCATAATCCCTTTTTGATTACAATTGAAATTTTTCTTCTTACTCTCTCTCCTTCCTCATAATTTTGTGTATCTAATATATTAGAGGACTCAACAGTCTCACTCTCTGTTAGTGCTATAAGCATATCCAATGGAGTTACTTCACAAATGGTATTAAGATCTGATAATCTATCTTTCTTAATTTTCTCTAGCTGCAATTTCACCTGCTCCAGATGTTTATCCTTATCTTCCTGCGCCAAGTTATAGTCACAGCTACTACCCTCCTTTACACCCGAATCGTCCAACATAATAGGTTCATTAAGCTCAATGCTATTCCCCTTTCCAAAAAAACCTTTTGCATCCTGTACATCTGTTGTTGTGAGAGAGACAGGGTGCTGCATCTGTTCATTACAACCATCTATTTCATTTTCCTGGTTCCCATTTACTTCATCAGCGTCATCACTTATAAGTTGGCACTCCTTCTTTTCACTTCTATGCCCCTTATTATTAATTTAAGATATAAAATCCTCATCACAGGTTTCCTTTAAATTGTATATGTTACTGTAAAAGTCAGAAGGCCGGTAAAACCTAGGATTTACCGGTCAATCTGGACATTTACCGAAGCCGTCGGTAAAAGCTCAAAATGAAAAGTAAAATTGGACTTTTACCGGTGAAGTCTTGGTAAATGTTAACATTTCTCAACAGCATTGGTAAAAGTCAGATGTATTCCATATAAACGAACGATTTTGGACTTTTACTTGGGTGAATTGGTAAATCTTTACATTTACCAGCATGTGTTAGTAAAAGTAACTTTGAGTCACAGAATTCTGACTCTTACCAGCAGATGATGGTGGTAAAAGTTAACTAAACGCAATTTCCGAATCTGATGAAGGCCTTAATCGTTAGAAATATTTTTATTCTTCAAAATGCAAATGCAAATGAACAAATACAAATAGGAAAATGCAAATAAAAAACATTTATGTAGGAAAATACTTCTCAAAAATGACAAATTACCGCAAATACAAGAATAACGCAACTTCAAAACTATGTAATTCTGAATGCAAACAGGAAAATGCAAATAGAAAACATTTATGTTGGAAAATACTTCTCAAAAATGACAAATTACCGCAAATACAAGAATAACGCAACTTCAAAACTATGTAATTCTGAATTCAAATAGGAAACATTTATGTAGGAAAATACTTCTCAAAAATGTCAAATTAACGCAAATACAAGAATAACGCAAATTCAAAACTATGTAATTCTGTAATTGTGACTAGGGATAAGCGGATAGATCTGTCCAGACCCGTTATCTGAGCGGATAACGGGCTGTACGGATACGGATAATCCCGATATCTGTCGGATATATCCGTGCCTTCCGATAATGCATGTTTCATGCATCATCGGAAGGCATGGATGGTGCGAGTGTGCAGGGCAGACAGGTATAAAGCTAGATTGCTACTTACCGGAGGTTTCCCAGGTCTCGTCGTCCGCGTTCTCCTTCCGGGTCACATGACTGCATACGTCACCACGCAAGTGACGCATGCGTAAGTCATGTGACACAACTCGTGTCACATGACTTATGCACCTGTCACTTTTGTGGTGATGTATGCTGTCATGTGACCTGGAAGAAGGAGGATGCGGCCGGCCGACGAGACCTGGGAAGCCTCTGGTAGCCTCCGGTAAGTAGTGATCTTTAAGTGGCGGAGAAGGGGGGTCCGGCCAGAGGGCGGGATGACCCTAGTGGGCGGGGAGTTTCTACTGCATTTAGGATCCCAACGGTAGTCCCCACTTGGTAGAAGTCATCTTCTTTTTTTAATAATAATCGCAATGATCGACTTAGGGTCCATTTTTGAACGGTCGACGTCTGGAATTCTGATTCTGATGTTCTGTCCAATGTTAGGTTCGGGTAATTTTTGACTGGAACATTTCAACATTTTCTTGGCCTGTGTTTCAAGTCCTTCTCTTTCAGCTTTTCGAACTCTTCTGACCGCACCAATTCTTCTATTGATTGTATGCGAAATCAAAACGTCAGGTTGCTGATCATCATGAAGTTCTCCATCTTTCTTAGAAGGCTTTGACTCGACACTTTTTTCTTTTAGGTCTTCATTATTCTTGGATGGCAAAATTGGTGGAGTTTCATATGCTGTTAAGGTGTGCGGACAGTTGGATAAGTCCAAAGCTTCTCCTTCTGTTGTGAACAGCTGATGACAGTTGGATTCATCCGAAGCTTCTGCTGCTGTCGGTGCTGACGTGTGATGAAAGTTAGATTCATCTGACCCTTCGGCTTCTGTTGGTGATGACGGATCACTAGGTTCCTCTTGCAAACCAGCAAACATTTTTTCAAGATCTTCTTCTGAAGAGAGATTTCTGATCCCATCACTAGGAATTTTGGAGGTAGCTAGACCCATCTGCATTGGTACTCCGAACATAGCTTCATAGGGCGAGCATTTTATTCCCTCATGGTATGCTCTATTTTTCATTGCTTGTACAAAGCGAAAGCACTCAGACCACTTGGGTGTCTTATTTGTTTCCATCCACGTTGACAACATGTTTTCAATGTCTTGATTTTCTCTTTCCACGGAGCCTTGGGCTGGCTGTGTCTTGGTTTACCATGCACTATTTTCATATCAGGCCACATCGCGCACAAACTCTGTATGACCTTGTTACAAAATTCCCTCCCATTATCAGAATGCAGAATACACGGGGCACCAAAAGTGGAAAAAATGTCAAGGAGGTGGTACGCAACCTCTTCTGCTCTTTAAGTGCATAAAGCAAGTAGAAGAACAAATTTAGTGACGTGGTCTTGATAGACGAATATGAACTTGAAATCATTATCACAATTGGATTGCATGTCAATGAGATCGACTTGAGCACGAAAATTCATTTCACTGTGTAGGATGGGGTTTCACAACAAGGCCTTTTTTGGTAATCTTCTGTTTTTTCTGGCATGGCTGGCAGAGTCGCAGATAAATAACTATTGACTCCGTTGTGACATTTTTTAACTTACGGTTCACCTCCTTTAGGATCCTGGTCCGCCCTCCGTGGCCGGTACTGATGTGCGCATTATGAATGACTCTAAAGAGTTCTGCACACCGAACGTAATGCAACACATTGTCTTTTTCACACGAGATTGGTGCAATTAACTTTTCATCACTTCCGACGGTCATGATGTCGTACCTCTTCAAACGCCTGTAGTGAATACTCTGTTTAGGTACTGCCACCTTAGCCTCCTTCACTTCTTTCAATATATTCTCGTATTTATCATCCGTGAGATAAAAATTATTATCTTGCTTTTTCTCCACCACTTCATTCAAGAGCTCCAAAAAACGATCTTTCATTTCCTCACTCATGATCTGACAATCAGCTAGTGCCTGTGCAGCTTTGACAGGCAGTCGGCTATGCAGCTTTGAGAAGTATGTGCAGCTTGCAAAACACTCAGGCAGTCGTCCAGCATGAGGACACAAACAGGAAGTATGCCCATTTACTCAAACTGCTTGGCAAGAATCCCATGTTCTTTTGTAATAGGGTTACTCAGCATTGTGTGAAAGACTGTACAACAGCACCATCTACTGGTCTAACACTGCCATTGATGAGTTAGTGATTTTCTTCAGGCAGTGATTGGGCAGCAATCTAAGAAGAGAACCCCAGGAAACTAGGACTTGAGGCAGGAGCCATTTTAGGGAGAGTGAGAGGACTGGTGCTGTGCTGACTAGACTGTGCCCAGACAGGGCTGTTGCGCTGTTTCCTTCCAGACTTTTCTCAGAATGCGCTGTCTTCCGATTCCCCTGATCAGAGACTACGGTGCTCGGATGGAACAGACCGTTCATGGCACCCAGAAACTCCGGCTCAGAGCTTATCTGCATATCTTCTGGTTCTACCACATTGGCGCGGCAACGGTAAATCGTGTGAGCGGTGTTAGCGTCCACCTTGCAAGGGGCCCTTGGAAAGACTTTGGACTCTGCGCTCTACAGGAAGCTAAGTACAGGACAATTTATACACTACTGCACCGGCAGCGCGTGTACTTCTTGTAACTTTTTGTGAGAGGGTGCTGCGGAACACTGATACCCTAGGATTCATAGGACGTTCTCTTTTGCATATTTTAGTGTGGGGTTAGTGGTTGTATGTTAGCGGGAAGTGGGCACTTTTTGTATGATCGGAACAATAATCATAGGATAGTCAGGATTGACATCTGTATATATAGAATGTACATACGTTACAGGGTAGCAGATACCTTACAGAGTAGCAGATTTTGTTCATTGTTATTACCATATTTTCCCCATTTACTCTTATTACATTTATAAAAACTTTGAACACTGTGTCCTCCATTTCCTCACCGTATCTGCCTAATCAGACTCCTTTCCCACTGTGTCCTCCATTTCCTCGCCGTATCTGCCTAATCAGACACCTTTCCCGCGGTGGCTTACACTTTTTATTACACCCTTCTCAGCTACATTTACCAAGAAACCGTGGTAAATGTGCACATTTACCAACTGCGCTTACACCCTTCTCAGCTACATTTTAATGTGCACATTTACCAACTGCGCTTACACCCTTCTCTGCTACATTTACCAGGAAGCCGTGGTAAATGTGCACATTTATCAACTGCGCTTGGTTAAAGTCAGATGTTCCAGCTTCACACCTGATATTTCTGACTTTTACCACGCTCGACGGTAAATGTTAACATTTACCAAGACTTCACAGGTAAAAGTCCAGTTTTACTTTTCATTTTGAGCTTTTACCGACAGCCTCGGTAAATATCCAGATTGACCGGTAAATCCTAGGTTTTACCGGCCTTCTGACTTTTACAGTAACATATATATCAATTCAAACAAGTTTTATATATTATAAGAACTGAAAAGTGTTGCTGAGCGGTGGGGTCTAGATCCTGAGACTCTCATTAATCACTTAAAGCAAGGCTCTGAAGTGTGCAACAGGGCAGTGAATGGGCTCAATAGTACGTTTATATAACCTAACACCATTCTTACAGAGCAATGTATGGATACATAGAGTTTCTATTATGATCACCATTCAGTGTGTACTCTTCTGCCGGAGTTGATCAGGCTGGTTTTTATGAATTGGGGCCTAAGAATCCTTTCTTTAAACTTTGTCCCATCTAGACTTACATCTTCTTTCCATTTTTCTCTTTCTCCCTTCTCCCTTCTTTCTCCATGCTTTGCTCTTTCTCTGCTTCCCTCTTCTGGTCCTGACCCATGCTCCTTCTTCTGGTTCCTGGCCACAGTGATGCTAATGCACACAGGATTGACCGGCAGCTCCCTGTAAGAGTAACAGATGGGAAGGATCAGCTGTTCAGCCTCCCATCTATCTCCTCTGTCTGCAATCTTTAAGTCATCGGCAGAGCTGACATTTTCTTTTTTGGTGTTAGAAGAGTATTTGCGACTGGCCTGCTGACTGCCCCTGCCCTCCGGGAATCTGCATGGTTGTGTGGATTAAAACTCCAGGCCTAATATATTATCTTGATAACTTTTCACCCGATGATATCCTACTTAAGAAAAATAAGACAACATTACTCAAGCTACTGACCAATATCAAGTTAGTAGTCAAATTACATTTGTTTGAGCAGTGATATCCCAATGCAGTGTGGAATCATGGCAACCTTTGCTACATCTGTACTGAAGATGTATTCCACATGTAATGAGACCAGAGCCTTACACTAATCGATTTAATTCATCATCGTTAAGTCCATTTCATATTAGTGTAATTTGATCAGGATTTTACATCAGGATTTGTCAGTCAAAACCAGGAATGAAATGGAATCTAAGAAGAAAGCTATAATAAAAATATCTGTATCTCTTCTCTATAGGTTCAGTTCAAGCAAGTTACCAAAATTCCACTGTGCAAAAGTGTGTAAATTTCAAGATCAATAATAAAAGTAAAATTACGTTTTATCTTGAAAAATCTTTGGGTTGAAAATAATCTCTGGAGAAGTGGGTAACTTGGTGCCAACCTGGATTACTTGGTCAAAGTCCGTAGCATCACAGCAGTAGGAATACTGTTATAAGAGGTGCATTATTTAGGCCTTTGTTCTTTTTAGCCCATATTATGGCGCGACCCTAATTTGAGTTTAGGGCTATTTTACTTGTGTTATTTTGTACCTAATATTTCCTGCCTATCATCTGGAGTTACACATTTTTATACATGGCATGTGATATAGATATTTATTCTTTTTATTCCTGGATATAGGTTTAATAGTTACTTGTATAGGCATTGCTGCCTGTGTTGGTTTTATATATGCTGCATGAAGTGCCCATCTTGTCTTTTTCCTCTTTGTGTGTTTTTATGGGGGGTTTGCATGAATTTATGAATTAATAAACAAAATATAAATTTTAGTATATTTTTTCTTTTATAGGCATTTCCATAATTATTGATGCATTATTTAATTAATTGGGAATTATAATTTCAACACACTTTTGCCTATTAGATTGACAATGTAGACACTATCCAACGTGTAAAATACATTCATTACTAGTGTTGAGCGAACATGCTCGACACTGCTCGGTATTCGCCCGAGCATCACGCTACTCGGGATGTTCGTCGATGCACCGAGCATTTCCAGGTTACTCGGGCGGGAGCTCGGGTCTCCGCCCTGCATGTTAAGCGCTCTTTACAGAGCCAATGAACATGCAGGGATTGCCAGCCAGTCACTGTAATGCCGCAGCCATGTTGTTTGTGGGCATTACAGTGATTGGCTGGCCGCACAGCGTCACCTCAAGTATTTAAAACCGGGCGCCGCCATCTTGGACACAGTCGCTCCAGATCAGACAGTGTAGGGACAGCGCTGCTGATTTGGGAGAGATATATCCTGCAAAATAGTTAGTGTAGGGTCAGTAAAGGCTGCCAGATCAAACAAACAGTCCTTCTCAGGACTAATATCCATCCCAGGTATATCAGGCAGGCAGGCAGGCAGGCTGTATAGGAGACTCAGTGGTTATACCAGCAAACGCTGCATTACAGTCCTGTGTGCTGCTCCTGTTGCTGAAATTGCTGGACTTAGCTCCAGGTCCCGGGGGCCAGGAAAAATCCTTTTTTTTTATCTAAATCCTCTTTTTTTTTTCCTCCTTCACAATGTACAAATACCCATCTTATTAACCTTTGGTGCCCCCCCCCCCCAAAAAAAAAAAAGTGTGCCTCTGATTTTTCAGACACAAATATATCTGTTGAAAATAGTCTGGTGTAGGCCAGAGAAATAGAAGTGTGGTTTTGCAGTTCGATGGGCCATTTGCATCTAAAAAAAACAGCTTGAGTGTGTCGCTCACTGTTCAGCCGCAAATATATATATATTTTAAAAAGCCTGGCATACGCCAGTAAATTATTACTGTGGTTTTGATGTCTCTATTATCCTGTTTTTGGCATTTTTGCTGTATAAAAATAATAAGTGTCTCCCTGATTTTTCAGACACAAATATATCTGTTGAAAATAGTCTGGTGTAGGCCAGAGAGACAGAAGTGTGCTTTTGCTGTTCCACGGTAAAAAATCTCTATTATCCTGCTTTTAGCATTTTTTGCTGTAAAAAAAAAAAAAAATAGCGTCTCCCTGATTTTTCAGACACCAGTATATCTGCTGAAAATAGTCTGGTGTAGGCCCGAGAAATACAAGTGTGGTTTTGCAGTTCCATTGTACAAACTTATGTATTATCCACTTTTAGGCCATTTGTATCTAAAAAAACAGTTTGAGTGTGTCGCTCACTGTTCAGCCGCAAATATATATATATTTTAAGAAGCCTGCTATACACCAGTAAATTATTTCTGTGGTTTTGATGTTCCACGGTAAAACATCTCTATTATCCTGTTTTTCGCATTTTTTGCTGTATAAAAATAATAATAGTGTCTCCCTGATTTTTCAGACACAAATATATCTGTTGAAAATAGTCTGGTGTAGGCCAGAGAGACAGAAGTGTGCTTTTGCTGTTCCACGGTAAAAAATCTCTATTATCCTGCTTTTTGCATTTTTTGCTGTAAAAAAAAAAAAAATAGTGTCTCCCTGATTTTTCAGACACAAATATATCTGTTGAAAATAGTCTGGTGTAGGCCCGAGAAATACAAGTGTGGTTTTGCAGTTCCACGGTACAAACCTCTGTATTATCCACTTTTGGGCCATTTGTATGTAAAAAAAACTGTTTGAGTGTGTTGCTCACTGTTCAGCCGCAAATATATATATATTTTAAAAAGCCTGGTATACACCAGTAAACTATTACTGTGGTTTTGATGTTCCACAGTAAAACATCTCTATTATCCTGTTTTTGGCATTTTTTGCTGTATAAAAATAATAATAGTGTCTCCCTGATTTTTCAGACACAAATATATCTGTTGAAAATAGTCTGGTGTAGGCCAGAGAGACAGAAGTGTGCTTTTGCTGTTCCACGGTAAAAAATCTCTATTATCCTGCTTTTTGCATTTTTTGCTGTAAAAAAAAAAAAATAGTGTCTCCCTGATTTTTCAGACACAAATATATCTGTTGAAAATAGTCTGGTGTAGGCCCGAGAAATACAAGTGTGGTTTTGCAGTTCCACGGTACAAACCTCTGTATTATCCACTTTTGGGCCATTTGTATCTAAAAAAAACAGTTTGAGTGGGTTGCTCACTGTTCAGCCGCAAATATATATATATTTTAAAAAGCCTGGTATACACCAGTAAATTATTACTGTGGTTTTGATGTTCCACGGTAAAACATCTCTATTATCCTGTTTTTGGCATTTTTTGCTGTCTAAAAATAATAATAGTGTCTCCCTGATTTTTCAGACACAAATATATCTGTTGAAAATAGTCTGGTGTAGGCCAGAGAGACAGAAGTGTGCTTTTGCTGTTCCACGGTAAAAAATCTCTATTATTCAGGTTTTGGTATTTTTTTCCGCAAAGAAAAACAGTAGTGTCTCCTGACTGTTGTGACACAAAAATATATCTGTTGAAAATAGTCTTGTGTAGGCCCGACATCCCAGTGTGGTTTCGCAGTTCCACTAGTCAAATCGCTGTACTATCCAGTTTTGGGCCTTTGGTATCTAAAAAAAAAGCATTTTGAGTGTGTCGCTCACTGTTCAGCCGCAAATATCTCTATTTAAAAAAGTGTGGTATACCGCAGTAAACAATAACTGTGGTTTTCCTCTTCCACGGTTCTAATCTTCTCTTAATTACCCTTTTTCCATTGATAGTGCAAGTGTAAGCTATTTTACTTCATTTACAATGGGCAAGGCGCGTGGCAAGGGACGTGGAAGTCGACGTTCTGGTGATGGTTTGTGCAGAGGACGGGGCCGTGGCCAAGGTGAAAATGTGCCACAACCAACAGCCACATCTTCTCGCTCCCACTTCTTGACCGAATTACTAGGGAAGTGACTCGCCCCCTGGGCCGTGGGGCACGCGGAACCGGGCGATAGGGGAACGATGGGGGTAGTAGTGGTGGCGGCCCGGTCCCGCGGCTCAGGGTGGTCAGGCCAAGGGTAGTCTACTACGTGCTTCAGATAATGTCCGACTACGCCACCCGTGGATTGCGGTTGTTAGGAACCGCCGCTGCTTGCAGACCGCTGGGGCTGATGAAGTGTGCAGCTAGGGTAGTGTGACTCCCCACGGGAAGAGTGCGGCCCCAGGGCAGTGTAGTGGATGGTGGGAGTGATGGTGGTGAAGGTCCCAGTACCGGTAGTGCCGGAGGAGCGAAGGAGCACACGGACAACAAGTTACAGTCCAGGGTCTTTACTCACAGTTCGTTTGTGCCGGGTCACTTCCGTCGGCAGTGACCGCCCGAGCCGTGCTGCGTCCACCAGGTGAGGGGCTCGGTCAACTCCCAGGCAGTTCAGGAGCATGGCACAGGACCCCCTTCAATCCTTTCTCTGGCCTGCCTCACCAGTGACCCACTTTCGTCCAGCTGCCGCGGACTCGTGCGGTTAAACGTGGGCCCCGTCCTCCGCTGTCCTATATGGTGCCTTCCTAGCAGGTTTGATGAGGTGTCGCACCAATAGATGATCACGACGACCGGTCTTTGGCTGAGGGTTGTTTCTCCTCCACCAACTTGGGATCCGGTACCCTTAATCTGCCTGACCCTGCACCCTGGATTGTCGTGGGTTCTTAGGGTCCCTTCCACCTTCTTGTTCCTGAGCCCTTCTGTTTCTCTGTCTCTCCTTCTCTTTCTCTGTTCCTTTCTGTTCCTTTCTGTTCCGTTCTCTTGGAGCTGAGATGAGCCAAAATCCCAGCTCCTCTTCAACTCCTCCTCGGCCTCTCACTAGGCCCTTCTGGAGTAGAGCTCCTACAGAGCCTCTACTCCCTGTCTTCTCCTCTGGCTGAACGAACCTAGATCTAAGATGGTGCCCACCTTTTATACCTCCCTCTGACCATGAGCCCAGGTGACCAGCAACCAATGGGCTCCTGCCTACGCTCAGGAACTAACTCCTATCTGCTCCTACAGCACTGGGTGTTCCACCCCCCTCCCCACTCCAGGCAGGGACATAGTCGGTCATGCCTGCACTTATGTCTAGTGGGAGCACCGTTGAGCTGTCCCTCGGAAATGAGGTGTGTGTGCTGTATGCAGCTAACTGGTCCATACTCCATCCTTACCTGGGAGTGGAATATCACACCTCTGGACTGAGGTGCAATACCCCAGTAGCGGCCGAACCCTCGGGGCGCTACAGAAGCACAGAACAACACCAGTATTGAGAACTGATCAGTGTGAACAGGTTATTAATTGGATAGCAGACAATACTTCCAGTTACCTGGGAACCACCACCTCCGGTCTGTCTTCCACACGGTCAACTCTCAGTAGCCGTGAGTCTCGACCGCATACTCCTCCTCACCCTGATGCTCCTTCCTCCCACCATGCCGAGTGTCGTCAGACAGCAAGTGATCCCACACTTGGACACTCTGAAGAGCTGCTCACTGGTCCATTTCCATATTTGGGCCCCTCGCCTGATATGCTTGAAGTGGTGGAAGAGGAGATCCCATGTTGCGATGCCCAAATATTTGAACAGCCACGGCCACAGGAAGTCGACGTTGGCAATCTGTCACAAGAGGTGGATGATGACGAGACACAATTGCCAGGAAGTGAGGAGGAGGATCATCGTGGTGCGCAAGTGGAAGAGGAGGAGGTGGTGGATGATCTAGTAACTGACCCAACGTGGAAGGAGGACATGCAGAGTGAGGACAGCAGCACACAGGGGGAGGGAGGCAGAGTACCCCAACAGGCAGGAAGAAGCAGTGTGGTGGCCACAGACAGAAGGCAGGCAACCGTTCCCCGTAACACCAACACGAGGGACGTTGCCAGTACAAGCGGTAGGTCTTCCAGAGTCTGGAATTTTTTTAAAGACTCTGCTGATAACCCCATAAAGGCCATATGTTCCACCTGCCATGTCAGCATCAGCAGGGGTGACAAAACTACCAGCCTGACCACCACCAGCATGATCAGGCCCATGGCAGCAAAGCACCCGACTTTGTGGGGCGAAACCCAGGGTCCACGGCCAGTGTCAGCGGGTGTCACCACTGCTTCTTCCACTGTTGTGCGTGCAATAGAACCCCCTGTTGTGTCTGCAAGGCAATCCCCTGTACATACTGCATGTAAAGATGCCCCCTCCTCTCAGTCTTCACTTGTTATGGCAGTTTCTCAAGAAACAGCATCAACGTCCACGTCCACGTCCCACCGCAGCGTTCAATTGTCCATATCCCAGACCTTTGAACGAAAGCGGAAATTCGCAGCTAACGCCCCACAGGCCACAGTCCTAAATTCGCACATTTCACGACTGCTTGCATTGGAAATGCTGCTTTTTAGGCTGGTGGAGACGGAATCCTTCCGCAATCTTATGGCGGTGGCCGTTCCTCGGTACTCGGTCCCCAGCCGACACTATTTTGCCCGGGGTGCCATCCCCGCACTACACAAGCACGTGTCCCAAAGCATCTGCCGTGCCCTCAACAACGCAGTTACTGGGAGAGTCCACCTGACAACGGACACGTGGACAAGTGCTTGTGGCCAGGGACGGTACAACTCTCTGATGGCACACTGAGTAAACATAGTGGAAGCCGGGACCCAGTCGGACCTTGGGACGGAACACATCCTCCCCACACCGAGGATTGCGGGCCCTATGTCAGTCAGAGTTGCCCCCACAGTGTACAGCTCTGGCGCATCCTCCTCCTCCTCATGTTCAGCCTCCATCTCAGATATCACCACATCAGTTACAAGCTGGAAGCATTGCAGTACTGCCTCCGCCAAGCGGCAACAGGCTGTGCTGAAACTCATAAGCTTAGGTGATAAACCTCACACTGCTTGTGAGTAGTGGACAGCTGTGAAAGAGCAGGCAGATCTGTGGCTGAGACCGCTGAACCTACATCCCGGCATGGTCGTGTGTGACAATGGCCGTAACCTGGTGGCGGCTCTGAGGCGAGGTGAGATCACACACGTATCATGCCTGGCTCATGTGCTTAACCTCGTGGTTCAGCGGTTTCTTAAATCGTACCCCGAGTTGCCAGATCTGCTCGTGAAAGTGCACCGCCTGTCAGCTCATTTTCGCAAGTCGGCTACAGCTTCCGCCGCCCTTGCTGTGTTGCAGCAACGTTTGCAGCTTCCGGCACACCGACTGGTGTGTGATGTCCCCACACGTTGGAACTCTACCCTCCACATGTTGCAAAGGATTTGTGAGCAGAAGAGAGCAGTTGTGGAGTACCAGCTGCAACAAGGCCGTCGATATTCAGGTCAGACTCCTCACATAAGACCTCAGGAGTGAACCTGGATGTCTGAAATATGTACCATCCTGACAAACTTTGAGGAGGCCACCAAGATGGTGAGTGGCGATGACGCCATCATTAGTGTCAGCATCCCACTTGTCTGTCTTTTGCAACGCTCTCTGCAGAGAATTAAAGAGGAGGCATTGCAGCCAGAGTATGATGAGATGGATCAAGAAGCTGTAGCGGGCGATTACACACAGCCCAGCCTCATCTCATCCCAACGTGCATTGGGGGACAATGAGGGAGAGGAGGAGGAGGAGGAGGAAGAACAGGAGCTGCTATCATGCGTTGTAGACGGTAGTACCTGTACAAGTGTCATACCGTCGGTTCAGCGTGGGTGGCCTGAGGACAGGGGGGAGGAGGAAGAGGAGGAGGAGGAGGAGGAGAGCATGGTCAGTCGTCATCTTGGTGAGGACATGGAAATCTTGCCCGTTACCAGTCTGGCACGCATGGCTGACTTTATGTTACGCTGCCTTAACCGTGATCCTCGCATTGTCAAAATGTTGGGTGACAGTCATTACTGGTTTGTGACACTTGTAGACCCCCGCTACAAGGAGAACTTTCACTCTCTTATTCCTGAGGTGGAGAGGTCTACCAAAATGGGGCAATACCAGAAGGCCCTTGCTGCAGAACTCTTAAAAAAATTCCCATCTGAACACGCAAGCGGCAGAGGTCACAGTTCGTTGCCCAACCATGGCGTACAGGCGAGAGAGATGCAACTCCAATCCAGCAGAGGCAGGGGAACACTGTCAACGTTCTGGGACAGTTTTCTGACACCCGCCCAGCTTACAGGCCCTGAGGCGCGGGGTACTCTCACAAGGAGTGGAAAGTTTCAAAAGATGGTGAGGGAGTACCTTGCCGATCGTACCAGCATCCTCCGTGATTCCTCTGTGCCTTTTAATTATTGGGTATCCAAGCTGGACACTTGGAATGAACTCGCTCTCTACGCCTTGGAGGTCCTGGCCTGCCCTGCCGCTAGCGTGTTATTGGAGCGTGCTTTTAGTGCCGCTGGGGGGATTATAACTGATAAGCGCACTCGCCTGTCAACTGACAATGCTGACAAGCTGACCCTTATCAAAATGAACAAGGGCTGGGTTGGGCCAGACTTCTCATCACCACCAAATGACAGCAGAGTAACATAAAGTCAAATCCACTGTATTATTTCGGGAGGTGTATTCACATGCACCGCTTCACACCCACACATGGGTATACGCTTCCTCGTTTCGGCTGTTTAATCTTCTTCTCCTTATCCTCAGCCTCCACCACCACTATACCACCAGGGTGCCAGCATTGCAAGTTCCTCCGTCCTAATTTTTTGCAGCTTTTGCTGGAAAAGCATAAGCAAACACCATGGGACACACACTCCCCAATAATGGGACTTATGTTTGTAATATGCTGCACTGCATGGCTCTTGTAAGGGGCATTGCAAGTTGCTCCATCCTAATTTTTGGCAGCTTTTGCTGGGAAAGCATAAGCAAATACTATGGGAGACCCACTCCCCAATAATGGGACTTATGTTTGTAATATGCTGTACTGCATGGCTCTTGTAAGGGGCATTGCAAGTTGCTCCGTCCTAATTTTTGGCAGCTTTTGCTGGGAAAGCATAAGCAAATACTATGGGAGACCCACTCCCCAATAATGGGACTTATGTTTGTAATATGCTGTACTGTATGTGACGCGCCCCCTGGGCCGTGTGTACACATGTGTGGGATACCCGGTGCCGGGTCTCTGGGGTCTGTAGTCTCCGTGGCGGTGACCCGGTCCCGTGGCTCAGGCTGGTCAAACCAGTGGCAATCTTTCTTAGGTTTTGAAGTTAATTGTCCGACAGCGCCACCCGTGGATTGTGGTCAGGGAGTACCACCGCTGCGAGGCAGACCGCTGAGGCTGGTGTTGTGTGCGCAGCATAAAATTTGATAACTCCCCTCGGGAGGAGTATAGCCTCAGGGCATTGAGCGTGGATGATGGGGGTGATGGTGCACGAGCGCAGCAGGAATGACTCAGAGTCTTTGCAGTACAGTTCAGGGTCTTTACTGATGATTATAAGGTAGACCCTCCCGGGAGTACTGGCTAGCATAAGAGGCCTGGTCAGTCTGTGAGCAAGCAGGAGTTCCCCTGGCCAGGTGGAGTTGTAGGCCTCCCCGTCTGTCTGCACTCTTCCTGTCTACCTTGCTGTAAGCGGGTAGAAGTAGCCCACGTCCCTGAGTGTACCGTGTAGTGCTCACCCGTATGGCTGGTGACTTGGGGCCTTCAGTTAGCCTCCACTCCACGACGGCGGTGCTGGTCCCTTCCTTGTGACTGAGCCTCCAGGCTTCTATGGCCAGAGGACCTGAAATCCCCTCCTGCTGGTTTCTGCTGCTGGATATATAAGTCCTCACAGCTTAGGACTCCTGTGTCCGGTTCCTATTGTCTTCTGCCAGGGCGAGCTCTGCTCAGCTTCCAGCCCCTCGTCTTTAGCTCCTAGCTCCTACAGAGCTCCTTGCTGTTACTTTCCCTTGTTCTCACTCTGACTCTGACTGTTCTCTGTTCTCTGACTCACTCAACCCCACACCAGATCCAGTTTATAAGGGCAGAATTCTCCCCTCCCAGGACTGAGGCAGGAGGATGTTGCATGTTTAAGGGATCCTGACCAGGAAACCTCCCACTTGCTCTCCGACGTAATCTCTATTACTGTGGTGACCAGACCCCTGGGGTGCCACACATGGCTCTTGTAAGGGGCATTGCAGTACCTCATAATTTTTGGAAAGCATTCCATTCACTGCTTAGGGCAACAGTGCACAGGAGACCCAGTTGCTATAAATGGAAAAAAAGGTTTAGTTAACGCCCTCTGACCTCCATGTAATTTCCAAGGGGCATTGGAGTGCCTCGAAATTTTTGGTAGGCATTGCACTCACTGTATGCCCTATATGTTAGAACCTTGCTGTTAGGTTTTTTTTCCTTTGCTGGTCACATGACCTTGTTGGCCTATTTAATCCTGCTCCGCCCTTCTGGCTTTGCTGGACTTCATTGTATATCTACTTTCTAGCTAGCCTGTGCTCTGTATCTAGCTCTGTTAGTTTGCTTGGTCTACGGACCTCTATGTTCTATCTATTTTGTTTGTTCGTCTGTCTGCTACTATTTCTGTTAGGAGGTGTCCCATATTCCTCCCAGTCCTTAGTACTTGTAGGGATTCCCTCCCCACATCTATAGGTCTCCGTACAGACTAGATTAGGACTTTAGCAGGTCTGATCGCAGGATCAGGTTCCCTGTTACATCGTAGGGATTCAGCTGAGTCCTATAGTAGGGACAGATCTCCTCTCTTTCCTTAGCTTTGGTAGCAGAACATAACACTATAACTGTGTAGCCGAACCGCTCCTTTTGTTACAGAAACATATCCTACAAGACATATCTGGTTGACTGGCCTGATATTGATGTGAATGGTCCCTGTTCCTCCTGCTCATTCTCCTTTGCCACTACCTCATCCATCATTTATCACCTGAAGCTTTGTTTTAACAGGAGTCATAGAACTTGGATAGTAGCAGGAAAACATCCAGCAATCCTCGGAGGAGGTAGGATATGCGCCAAAACGCTGACCTCCTCAGGCCTAGCCGCTACTACATACATGCGCTTGCATTACAACAAAACAAAGCAGATGCTAACTTCTATCATCCTCATCATGCTCCTCACCTTGACACTCTCAACTCCCCTGATGGAGAAGCCAGGGCCCACCGGAGGAGTCTGATAGTCCAGTGGGCTGGGCCAATGCTGCCCTAAAGCAGGCCAGGCTAAGAAAAGTGTGGGAAAGGTTACCGGTACAAATAGGGGTGGCTGGGGACCGAGTATGGACACCCGGCCACCCCCTGGAGGGTGGGGAGCAAGCGGGGACACCCGGCCACCAGGCAGCTGGGGACTGAGTATGGATACCAGGCCGCCAACACAGCCATGGCGTGGTGGCCAGATTCCGCCTCCACATGCCTAAAAGGCCCAATTTAAAGTGCAAGCAAGCAAGCAGTATGGTATTGCAGCCTGGGGGTGGGTGGGTGGCAGGCTGCATACTTGCGCTTGCATTGGAAGGAATGGGAGAGGTACAATTGAACACTGCCCTGGGACAAGGACTTGAATGGGGATAGTTGCAAGTCTGCAACGACAGGTGCAAGGTGGGAGGCATCTTCGCATGTACCATGAACAGGGGTTTGGCATGCACACACTACAGCGGAATAGGCTCTCCTTCCCACTAAATGCACTGGGGAGGGCACAGGTAATGTTTTGGTATACGCGCTTAATCTTATGTATAAGGCACACCAGGACAAATAGGGTCGGCTGGGGACTGAGTATGGATACCTCGCTGCCGAAACAGCCATGAGGTAGTGGCCAGCTTCGGCCTCCTCTAAACTAAAAGGCCCCATTTTAAGTGCAAGCTAGCAGTATGAATTGCAGTCTGGGGTGGGTGGGTGGCAGGCTGCACACTTACACTTGCATAAAAAGAAAACATAGCAGATGCTAACTTCTGTCATCATCATCATGCTCCTCACCTTGGCACTCTCAACTCCACCGATGGAGAAGTCAGGGCCCACTGGAGGAGTCTGGTTCTCTGGTGGGCTCGTCCTATGCTGCCTAAAGCAGGCCGGGCTAAGAAAAGTGTGTGGGGGGATGTTCTAAGGAGAAATGGGGGCGGCTGGGGACCGTTTATGGACACCCGACTGCCACCAGTCGGCGGGGGACCGTGTGGACACTTGGCCGCGGGGCGGCTGGGGACTGAGTATGGACAACCGGCCGCCGGGCGGCTGGGGACTGAGTATGGATTCCAGTCCGCCAACACAGCCATGACGTGGTGGCCAGATTCCGCCTCCACATGCCTAAAAGGCCCAATTTCAAGTTCAAGCAAGCAAGCAGTATGGTATTGCAGCCTGGGGGTGGGTGGGTGGCAGGCTGCATACTTGCGCTTGTATTGCAAGGAATGGGGGAGGTACAATTGAACACTGCCCTGGGACTAGAACTTGCATGGGGATAGTTGCAAGTCTGCATCTTCTGATGCGGCATGGATCACTTATGATGGGCACACTTTTAGACAGTGACCTCGGAGTCAGAGATGCTTCCTGGGGTCTTCCCCATGCTGTTCCCATGTCTTTTGACATTTCCCGGTGAATGCATTTGTCATAGTTGAAAGCAATACAAAAGTGCAAAAACGCATAAAAAATGCTACTTGTGAACATAGCCGAAGGTGTGGAGGATTATTTTTGTTTTTGGTCATTTATTTTTACTTATACACAAGTCTTTTCCCTGGAAAGGATGTTCCTTAACATATTTCACAGGAAAAAAGTTTCACTTTCGTTTTATTGTGAGCCTGTAAAAGTGGCTTAATACCTCTGACCACGTTGTTGACAGCAGTGACCTGGGGGTCATAAATGCTTCCTGGGGCGATCCCCATGCTGTCCCCATGTCATTTGAGCACTGTCACTATCGTTTTGGGCACTTGTTAGGCTTTTAAAAGACTGCCGGGGGTGCCACCGCAAAAATGCTCGAGTCTCCCATAGACTAACATTGGGCTCGTTGCTCGGGTCGAGCACCCGAGTATCACGGCGAGCTCGGCCCGAGCTTCGAGCACCCGAGCATTTTAGTGCTCGCTCAACACTATTCATTACCAAAAATGTTCTGTCTTTGAGTGAAAAAATTGGCCTAATGTTTAAGAATTATTTGTCTATACTAAGGCTCTCTTCACATGTCCAGTTTTATTAAAAAAATAACTGCACAATTTAGTTTTCATCTTGAGTTAACTTTGTTCCAGTTGTAACAGATTCATTTTTAATAAAAGAGTCTCTGAACTCCACTAGTGTTTTTGGCATTTGCAGTGCTAAAAAACTGATCCATTAATGGATGAAATAATTGATAATCATCCACTATCATCAATTTCCCAAAGACTACAATGTAAAATAAATGAATCTAGTTGCTGTCCATTTTTTTGGTTGGACAAAAAAGTTATGAAGGTTATCTCCTCCTCCCCCAACCGTATACAAGATTTGTCCCATGCACCCCCCTACTCTGGAACTCTCTACCCCAACGTATCAGACTCTTGCCTACCGTGGAAACCTTCAAAAGGAACCTGAAGACCCACCTCTTCCAAAAAGCCTACAACCTGCAGTAACCACCGCTCCACCATACCGCTGCACGACCAGCTCACCTAATGTATCCTCACCCATCCCTTGTAGATTGTGAGCCCTCGCGGGCAGGGTCCTCGCTCCTCCTGTACCAGTCGCTGTCACATTGTGTTCAAGATTATTGTAATTGTTTTTGTATTATACCCCTTTTTCACATGTAAAGCGCCATGGAATAAATGGCGCTATAATAATAAATAATAATAATAATGCAGGATCCATTTTTTAATCCAGCTAAAAAGAGATTGCAGCTGGATTGCAGTCAAATAAAAGACATTTTATGAGATTTACTTCCCCATTCAAATAAATGGATAGTGTGCTTTGTCATATAATATCTGTTTTTGTCATCCAAAATGCATCCAAAAATAGAAATAACTACTGGATATGTGGTATAGCCTTACAAAGAAGAAGAAAGCATTTCAAATGACCTCCATTATGATTAATTTCCCAAAGTCTTCGAAGCTAATAAAGAATGGATCTGGTTTCTATTTTTATATTTGGCCAGAAAAAAATAAAGTGCAGACTACATTTTTAAATACAGCTAAAAAAATGAAAATAACTGTGAACATGTGAACAGAGCCTTACAAACAAAAGAAAGGATTACAGAAAGTAAGAATGTGTCCTTACAAGGCTGATGCCTCTCCCTCCTCTAAAGTTGCCATTTCACACATCCATAAATGAAGCCACGTTCACACGTTCAGTATTTGGTCAATATTTCACATCAGTATTTGTAAGCCAAAACCAGGAGAGGGTGAAAAATGCAGAAGTGGTGCATGTGTTTCTACTAGGACTTGCTCACACGAGCGAATAAATCAGACGATGGCAATCCAATTTGGACCAATGTTAATTAATGAGTCAGTTGAGAACTGCGCTTATTTTCTCAGCTGTAATCGGACAGAGCAAAAAAGTAAGGTTAACACAGCTCACAGCTGGTGGTTCTCTAAGTAACCTCTACGTGAGCCGCGAAAGATAGTTTGAGAACCGCCGACTGTGACCTGCGGTAACCTTACTGACATCACCTCTCGTCACTGCCGCTGGTTTTTGGGCTGCTCTCAATGTGTTCCGGCAGCCATGATTAATGGTCACGTTACTGATGTCACCACTAGAGATGAGCGTTGTTCTACTCGAACTGTTCGCCAATCTCAAATTCGAGCTGTTTTGGGCGGTGTTCGAGCCGGACGGCGAACACGAACAATTTGAGAAAAATTCGGCTGTTCGAGGTTATGTTCGATAACTGTTCGTGCACCAAAATCATAACTGGATTTTTTCTCAGTAATGATGAAAATTAATGTTAATACGCAGTTTGAGTGTACAGCGGGGCGGGGGGAGGGGCAGGGGATGGATCTCTGCAGGAACAATGAAGATCTCCATTTTTTTTTCTCTTTCCCGCATTTGCAGTGGGGAGGTGCAATCTGTCAGCCTATCAGCAGCGCACACACGGAGCGAAGTGCTTTTTTTCACACAAGCAAGGGCATGTGTGATTGGCAGTGTATGTCACATGTCCTTGCCCTATAAGACCAAGCCATTTTCCCCGTCGCCACCATTTTCTCACTGCTGCAGCTGCGTGTTAGACGGCACCGCTGTTGCTGTGTGCGCTATACGTTGTTAATTTCAAGCCAATTTTCGCACAAATATACAGATAGCTTGGGAGTAGGGAATAGTTGTGATTGCAGTCCTTTTAAGGACTAGGTTACAGCATTTCCTACGACTTTTATCAGGCAGGTCTGTGCTCTTAAATAGATAGATTGTGGGAGTAAAGACTAATTGTAATTGGAGTCCTTTTCAGGACTAGGTTACATCAGTTCCTATCAGTTTTTGCCAGGCAGGTCTGTGCCAGTGCTGTGCAAGTTTTTTTCACAGCATTTGGCTGAATCTAGCAAAGCTAATCCTTTTTGGCCTATTGCAGCGTGTGTTAGTCAGTGGAGTAGCCTATCTGTGTTGCAAGATATACCACCTGTGTATAGAATACCAATTTTTTTACTGCACCTAGTGAAGTAAAATCTTTTGGGCATAGCATCATTCTATTAGTCCATCTATACTGACCTCCATCAGGTTGCAAACTGAATATAATTTTTTTCTGCATCTAGCTCTGAAAAAATATTTGGGCTTCTAGCGGTGTGTGGGACTTGGTCTATTAGTCCATCTATACTGACCTCCATCAGGTTGCAAATTAAAAATATTTTTTTTCTGCATCTAGCTCTGAAAAAATATTTGGGCTTCTAGCAGTGTGTGGGACTTGGTCTATTAGTCCATCTATACTGACCTCCATCAGGTTGCAAATTAAAAATAATTTTTTTCTTCATTTAGCTCTGAAAAAATATTTGGGCTTCTAGCAGTGTGTGGGACTTGTTCTATTAGTCCTTCTATACTGACCTCCAGCAGGGTGCAAATTGAATATAATTTTTTTCTGCATCTAGCTCTGAAAAAATATTTGGGCTTCTAGCGGTGTGTGGGACTTGGTCTATTAGTCCATCTATACTGACCTCCATCAGGTTGCAAATTAAAAATAATTTTTTTCTGCATCTAGCTCTGAAAAAATATTTGGGCTTCTAGCAGTGTGTGGGACTTGGTCTATTAGTCCATCTATACTGACCTCCATTAGGTTGCAAAATAAAAATAATTTTTTTCTGCATCTAGCTCTGAAAAAATATTTGGGCTTCTAGCAGTGTGTGGGACTTGGTCTATTAGTCCATCTATACTGACCTCCATCAGGTTGCAAATTAAAAATAATTTTTTTCTTCATTTAGCTCTGAAAAAATATTTGGGCTTCTAGCAGTGTGTGGGACTTGTTCTATTAGTCCTTCTATACTGACCTCCAGCAGGGTGCAAATTGAATATAATTTTTTTCTGCATCTAGCTCTGAAAAAATATTTGGGCTTCTAGCGGTGTGTGGGACTTGGTCTATTAGTCCATCTATACTGACCTCCATCAGGTTGCAAATTAAAAATAATTTTTTTCTGCATCTAGCTCTGAAAAAATATTTGGGCTTCTAGCAGTGTGTGGGACTTGGTCTATTAGTCCATCTATACTGACCTCCATCAGGTTGCAAATTAAAAATAATTTTTTTCTGCATCTAGCTCTGAAAAAATATTTGGGCTTCTAGCAGTGTGTGGGACTTGGTCTATTAGTCCATCTATACTGACCTCCATCAGGTTGCAAATTAAAAATAATTTTTTTCTTCATTTAGCTCTGAAAAAATATTTGGGCTTCTAGCAGTGTGTGGGACTTGTTCTATTAGTCCTTCTATACTGACCTCCAGCAGGGTGCAAATTGAATATACTTTTTTTCTGCATCTAGCTCTGAAAAAATATTTGGGCTTCTATCGGAGTGTGGAACTTGGTCTATTAGTCCATCTATACTGACCTCCATCAGGTTGCAAATTAAAAATAATTTTTTTCTGCATCTAGCTCTGAAAAAATATTTGGGCTTCTAGCAGTGTGTGGGACTTGGTCTATTAGTCCATCTATACTGACCTCCATCAGGTTGCAAATTGAATAAAAAATTTTTCTGCATCTAGCTCTGAAAAAATATTTGGGCTTCTAGCGGTGTGTGGGACTTGGTCTATTAGTCCATCTATACTGACCTCCATCAGGTTGCAAATTAAAAATAATTTTTTTCTGCATCTAACCCAGCCAATAGTTTTGGCCTAATACCACAGTTTGGCCACTCAGCTCTGCTCGATTACCATCCATTGTTTTTTTGTGCAAACAACTCCAGAGTTGTGAATTAGTTAACCACCAAAATGAGTGGAAAAAGGCCTGCTGCTGGTGGAAAGGGGAATAGGCGTGTTGGGAAGGGGAAAAAAGGTTGTGTCCGTGGGGTAGGTGCAGAAGAAAGACCATCTTCCAGCCAAACTAAAATGTCTACTTCTTTTAGCGGACAATGTGATAAGATTCCTTTCTTACGGCCACGCCAATCGCTACAAATTCCAGATGAGGCACAAAAACAGCAGGTGCTTCAACGGATATCAAGTGCTCCTTTAAGTGGGCTCTCCTCCACATCAACTTCAACATCACAAATACTCCAGTCCTCAAAGGTGTCACCCAAATCGCACTTGCTTCCTCACAGCTCCCAAATCTCCAGCTGCCCGTCTGAGTATGAGGTAGAACAGATGGTTGAGTCTGCAGAGCTGTTTACTCATACTATAGCCTGGGAATCAGACGTCGACTCCAGCGCTTCTGTGAATCCAGACGAGGAAATGATCTGCACTGATGCCCAGAATCTTTATGAGTCGGATCCAGGACCAGACGCAGAAGGTTCTGACCATAATGTAGACCCTCATTCCCAAACTGTAACTCCTGTTGGTGGAGACAATGAGGAAGACGATGATAAGACTCAAATACCTGATTGGAGCGACAACTTTAGTTTTTTGTCAGGGCAGGAACAGGTTGGCTCTGAGGATGACGGGTGTGATAACGCACAGGGTGATGATGATGAGGTCGGAGATCCCACTTACTGTCAACCCACAGTCAGCCAAGAGATGAGGTCAGCAGAGGAGGTGGAGGAAGATGCTAGTGACGACGAGGTCAGGTTGCGCCTTCCTGGACAGAGACGTAGTACTGGAAGCACGTCAACAACTGCATCCTCAAACACAACTCTGCCTCTCACCACAAGTCGTGGTGGCTCTTCAGGTCGCATGGGTGCTAAGCCTTGCATAGCCTGGGCATTTTTTCAGATCGATAAAGATGACCCAACTCGTGTTATCTGTAACATTTGTCAGCAAAAGCTAAGTAGAGGCCAAAAAATACATAGTTTGAGTACTTCATGCATGAACCGGCACATGGACATGAAGCATAAGTTGCAGTGGGAAGCTCAGTGTGCTACAATGCGGTCTAGCCGGCCGGGCCAACCACCGTCTGCCATATCTTGTGCATCCGCGGCCTCTTCATCCTCTGTGACTGGGGGGACAGCAGTCACACCTGTTTTGGGGCGCAGACCTGCCAACTCTTTACCCGCAACAGCCAGCGTGATTGGCAGGTCATCATTTTCTTTGGAGGTGGTAACACCAGCTGGTCTTGAGCGCTGTCCGACATCGATAGCACCACCTTTGGATCAAGGCAACCTAACATGTCCGCCTGCATCTTCCTCACAGACCGGCAGTTTGCCGGGGACACCCTTATCAACCCCGTCTAAGCACAATAGCCAGCCCTCGGTCCCTCAGATGTGGACAAGTAAAAGACCATTTCCTCCTAGCCATGAGAAAGCTAAGAGGTTGAATTTCACCATCTGCAAGCTCTTGGCTACAGAAATGCTGCCTTTCCGCCTGGTGGACACAGAGGATTTTCGAGACCTTATGTCCGTCGCAGTGCCCCAGTACCAGATGCCCAGTCGGCACTACTTCTCAAAGAAAGGTGTGCCTGCGCTCCACCAGCATGTCGCACACAACATCACCGCTTCTTTGAGAAACTCTGTGTGTGACAGGGTGCATTTCACCACAGACACTTGGACGAGTACTCATGGACAGGGGCGTTACATGTCGCTGACTGGGCACTGGGTAACTATGGTGACAGCAGGACAAGGGGCTGCTGTCCAAGTCTTGCCGTCCCCACGAGTTGTGCGTCAATCCTCTTTATGTCATTTTTCCTCCACTGCTTCTGCCTCCTCAACCTCCTCTCGGTCTTCCACCTGCACCCAAAGCCTGTCTGGTCATGCCACAAGCTTTCTAACTGCGCAGAAGGGATCCTGCACACCTCCTTACTATGCTGGCAGTAGGGCTCAACGTCATCAGGCGGTTTTTACATTGAAATGTCTGGGAAATGTGAGTCACACAGCTGAGGAGTTGTGGTCAGCTCTGGAGAACCAATTTCATGAATGGTTGTCTCCACTGGACCTGAAACCAGGGAAGGCCGTGTGCGACAATGCTGCAAACCTGGGTGCGGCCCTTCGCCGGGGCAATGTCACACACGTGCCTTGTATGGCTCACGTGTTGAACCTGGTTGTCCAGCAATTTTTAGCCCACTATCCCAGACTAGATGGCCTTCTGCAGAGGGCACGGTCGCTGTGTGCTCACTTCCGCCGTTCGCATCCCGCAGCTCAGCGACTTACATCTCTACAGAAGTCGTTGGGCCTGCCACTTCACCGGCTAAAATGCGATGTGCCTACCCGGTGGAATTCAACTCTGCACATGTTGCAGCGACTGTGGCAGCACCGACAAGCCCTGGTGCAATACGTTCTGACGTATAGCCTGGGCCAACGGCCAACGAGATTCAGAGGTGGGGCAAATCACGCTGGAGGAGTGGTCTCAGATCAGGGACCTATGCACCCTTCTGCACAGTTTTGAAATGGCGACGAAGATGTTTAGTGCTGACGATGCCATTATCAGCATGACTATTCCGGTGATTTACATGCTGGAGCACATGTTAAACAGAATTCGGAGTCAGGTGGTGGCACAAGAGGAGGTGGAGGAAGTAGAGGAGGAGGAGTTGTATGCGGAAGGGCTAACATCTGCAAGGTCCAGACGGTCGGCAGCACCAAGGCGGCAGGCATGTGAGGGTGGGGGAGATGATTTTACCAGGGCGCATGGTAGCAGCCAAACTAGTGAGGAAGGTGCAGGAGCCCAGGAAGAAGTGGAGGACAAACTGATGGAAGACTCATCAGATGAGGGAGACCTTGATCACATTTCTGTTGTGCGAGGTTGGGGGGAGAGGACAGAGGAAGGAAGCATGATTGCTACCTCGCCACCAACACAACAGGGACTTGGTGCTCCTGGATGCGCAACACACATGAGTGCCTTCTTGCTGCACTACCTGCAACATGACCCTCGAATTGTGAGAATTAGAAATAATCCTGACTACTGGGTTGCCACACTGTTAGATCCCCGGTACAAAAGTAAATTTGCAGAAATTATTCCTGCCATAGAAAGGGATGCACGCATGCAGGAGTATCAGCAGAGACTGTTGCAGAATCTTACATGTGCTTTTCCACAAAATACCAGTGGTGCACGTAGTGAATCTCACAGTTCCAACTTGCCAACCGTGGGACCGTCAAGTGTTCAGCACTCAAACCGTAACAGAACCACAGTATCTGCTGGTAACATCAATTTTGCGGAATCATTTCACCACTTTTTTAGCCCATCCTTTGCAAGGCCACAGGAGACAAGAAGTCTGACACATAGTCAACGCCTAGAGACGATGGTACAGGAGTATCTCCAAGTAAACATTGAAGCCACAACTGTGTCACTGGACCCTTGCTCTTTTTGGGCTTCCAATCTGGATAAATGGCCGGAGCTAGCCACTTACGCCTTGGAGATCTTGTCATGCCCCGCAGCCAGCGTTCTGTCTGAACGTGTGTTCAGCGCTGCTGGTGGTGTGCTGACAGATAAGCGCACGCGGCTCTCCACTGATAATGTAGACAGACTCACGTTCATAAAGATGAACAAATCATGGATCCGAAATGACTTTTCTACCCCTGTGTCATCCTGGGGAGAGTAAAAGCTTGATGATTGGTTAAAATCACCCTACCAACCATTTTAAGCTTTCAAATTACTAATCATGTTTATCTGTATCTTGACTGGAAAATAATTTGGGCTTTGTAGCAGTGTGCAGCACTGATCCTATTAGGCCATCTATAATAAGCTTCACCAGATTTAAAATTAAAAATAATTTTTAGCTGCATCTAGCCCGGAAAATAATTTTGGGGCTCCGAGATGCGCAAGACACATAAGTGCCTTCTTGCTGCACTACCTGCAGCATGACCCTCATATTGTCAGAATTCGAAGTAATCATGACTACTGGGTTGCCACACTCTTAGATCCCCCAAACTTTTCGATCAACCTTTTCATTTTAATAAAGACCAAAAAAATGGTCATTTTTGAAATTATAAGCATTAGCAGGTTGTTAGAAACTGAAATCAAACAGTTTTCAACTCAAAACTTTATTCTAGGTGATGTTACATTTTCACATAGGACCCCTTGTTCGAAAGGAGCTTCTGAACTCTCTCGTCCATTGAATTTGTCAGGTTTTGGATGGTTTCTGCTTCAATTGTTTTGCATGAGGACAGAATACCCTCCCAGAGCTGTTGCTTAGATGTGAACTGCCTTCCGCCATCATAGACACTCCTTTTAATGATGCTCCAAAGGTTCTGAATGGGGTAGAGGTCAGGGGAGCATGGGGGTCACACCATAAGTTTGTCCCCTTTTATGCCCATATCAGCCAGAGATGCAGATGTTTTATGTGCAGCATGAGATGGTGCATTATCATGCAGAAAAATGATCTTGCTGTGAAATACACGGTTCTTCTTCTTGAACCATGGCAGGAAGTGCTGTTTGAGAAAATCCACATACATTATGGAGTTCATCTTTAGCGCCTTCAGGGATCCTAAAGGGGCCGACAATCTCTCTCCCCGTGATTCCAGCCCAAAACATTACTCCACCTCCTCCTTGTTGGCGCTGTAGCCGTGTTTGCGTGGGGTGTCCATCAACCAGCCATCCTCCACTCCATTCATCTGGACCATCGAGCGCTGCACGGCACTCATCCGTGAACAAAACAGTTTTGAAATCAGTCTTCATGTAATGTTTGGCCCACTGGAGCCGTTTCTGCTTGTGTGAAGTGGATAGAGGAGGTCGACAGGATGGCATATGCACAGCTGCAAACCTCTGAAGGACCCTGCATCTTGTTGTTCGGGGGACGTTGGAGGCACAAGCAGCTTCAAAAACTTGTCTGCTGCTATGACAAGGCTTTTTTGCCGCTGCTGTTTCAACCTGACGTAATTGCCTGTAGGAAAGAGTCCTCAATTTGCCCTTATCAGCACGCACACGTGTGTACTGTGAATCAGCTACATACTTCTTGATTGCCAAGACACTTCATCCTGATCATCGCACAATGTTGATTGTAGTCATGCCTTGACCTAAACACTCCACAATTTGTTGCTTCTCAGCAGCCGACACATCCTTTTTCTTTCCCATTTTGGCAGAAAATGTAGGCTGCTTAATAATGTGAGAGAGCCTTCTTAAGTAGTCTTGCCTTTCATTGGACACACCTGCCAAACTAATTAGCACAGGTGTCTGCAATTGCTTACAGTGATATAAAGAGCCCTGACACACATCACCATCAATGAGTTTAACTGACAAACAAACAAATTCTTCCCTTATCACTCCTAAACACTTTTTGCATAATAATTTGGAACGCGGTGTACATGGCTTTTCCACAAAACACCAGTGGTTCACGTAGTGAATCTTACAGTTCTAACTTGCCAACCGTGGTCTGTATGGAATTGTTCAATAAAGGGCCCAAAATTAAGATAACATAGATGGGAGAGGTCTCTATGAATAGGAATTCCTAAGTATTTGATACCCTGTGAGGGCCAGGCAAAGGGAAAGTTGGACTGGATGGAATCCTATATGGATTTAGGGAGGGAGACATCGAGGGCCTCAGACTTCGCTGCATTGATTTTAAAATTTTACCATGTAACAAAGTGATCTATTTCAGCCATAACAGCAGGGATGGATATATGTGATTGAGTGATATATACTAGGACATCATCAGCAAATAGAGAGCACTTGTACTCGGTGCCTCCCACCTCAATCCACCTAATATTGGGGTTATGGCGAATTGATGAGAGCAGGTGCTCCGTCACTAGGATGTATAAGAGAGGGGACAGAGGACATCCCTGCCTTGTCCCATTGGTGATTGTGAAAGGTGATGAAAATGTTCTGACGCACCCCCTGGGCCTTGGGACACCCGGAGCCGGACCCTTTTTGGTGGATGCTGGTGGTTGTAGTCTTCGTGGCGGCGATCCGGTTCCGTGGCTCAGGGCGGTCAAACCAGTGGCGGAACTATTTATGTGGTTTTGATGTTTAAATGTCCGACTACGCCACCCGTGGATTGCGGTCAGAGTGAACCGCCGCTACAGGGCAGACCGCTAAGGCTGGTGTTGTGGGTGCAGCAGAGCGTAGCATAACTCCCCACGGGAGGAGTATAGCCTCAGGGCAGTGTATGCGGAGGATGGGGGTGATGGTGCAGGGCAGCAGCAGTAATGACACGGAGTCAGTGATGCAGTTCAGGGCCTTTACTCACAGTTCTTATTATCCAGACCACGTCTGCAGGTAACGGCTGCCCACGTCGTACTGTGCTCACCAGGTGAGGGGCTCAGACAACTCCCAGATAACTTTGGAGCGCTTCACAGGACCCCCTTTGTGTGTCCTTTGTCTGGCCTTTCTTACCAACACTTCTGTCCGGCTGCCTCGGGCCTCCTCTTGGTAAACTTGGCGCCAGTTTCCCTGACCCTATGTGGTGCCTTCCTAGCGGGTGGAGCAAGGGGCTGCGCCACATAAAATGTCAGAGCCTCTGGTTTCTAGCTGAGGGTCGTTTCCTGCCTCCACTAGTTCGGGGACCGGTCTCCCCCTTTGGCCTGACCCCTCCACGCAGGTGGATTCGGGCGTGCGGTGGCGACTCGCCCGTCCGCACCCCTGGGATCCCTTCATTCCTCGTTCCTGGAGCCTTCTCCGCTCCTCTTCCTTCCTTCTCCCTCTTGCAGGCCTGGGCCTCTGTTACTAGGCCCGCCTCCGGAGCAGAGCTTATGCAGAGCCCCTGCTCCCTGCCACTTCTGCTCAGACTTCTCTGCACTGAACTAAGATGGTGCCCACCTTTTATACTCCCTTCTCAATGCACCCAGGAACTGCTTCCTCCCTGCTCCTGCACTGCAGGGTTCCCCTTCCTCAGTGTTCCCTCCCCCCACTCCAGCCAGGGACAGGGACTGTCGTGCCCATCTCAGGGGCATATTGGTCGCCCTGCCCCACGGCAATGTGGTGTAATGCATGCAGGTGTCGGGTCCTGATCCACACTCCATCCTTATCTGAGAGTGAGATATCACACCTCTGGGTGAGGTGCAATACGTCTGTAGCAACCGAGCCCTCGGTGCTACAGTTCCATTTATCTTCAGCCTAGGTGATGTATTGTGATACAGGGCCGTGATTTTGGCTATAAAAGGGTCCCCTAGACCCCTACCCCAAGCTTTTTAAGAGAATCATATATGGCGTGCCAGGAGACTCTATGGAATGCTTTCTCAGCATCCAATGAGAGTATCTACTTACAAATTTTTAACTGCATCTAGCCCAGGAAATACTTTGTGCCTAGTAGCAGTGTCTGCTAGTCAGCGGATTATCCCGGCTGTTAAGCAAGCTACACCACCTGTAGTTTGGACACTTAATTTTTTCAAAGGAAATGCTTCGGGACCACGGGATACTTAGTGAAGAGCATCAGGAGGCACCCCAAGGCATAGGGGCTGGGACTGGCACTAGGATGCCTTGCGGTGGACAGCCGAGCTCGATCCTTATAAAAGCTTTTTAACTGCAGCAGCTTTAGTGGACGCTACTGGAGCTGGAATTACGCGGCTGCTGGCATGAGACTTGCCCTCCAATAGATCCTTGTAAATGGATTTAAAGTGTATTCATTCAAATTAGAGGGACAATTTAAATTAAAAAGCTTAGAGCTGCCTACACCACAGGGGGGCTCTCTCGACCCACCAGCGGACAGGCACCAGTATTGGGAGAGGGGGGCTGGCCGTCAGGGTTCACCGCGGCTCTGGCACAAACCCGGCGACACGGAGGTGGCACGGGCAGGAGCGGACTGGCCGTCTCGGCTTCTCACTTTTTGGATTTTAGAAGGGCATGACATGCCTATATCTGTGTCTCCCCCTCCTTTTACTCCTCCACCTCTTTTCTTTTCGCATGACTATATGTACTTGTCACTTTTCCATGTGTTAGTTGTGTCTTCTGAGCAGTTTGTCAGCTTTTTGACACCTTTGAAGGTGTTTTCTATGTGTTTCTATGTGTTTTTGTTTGCCTGCCATTGGTTTTAACGGTGTTCGAAGGTGTTCGACGAACAGTTCGACGAACAGTTCGGCGAACACACGGGTGTTCGACGAACCGAACCGAACTCGAACACTACGGGGGTGGCTCAACACTAGTCACCACTCATTAGAGCCTTCGAATTTAGCAGAGTCCAGGATCGTAGTGGGACATCCATATTATAGATTTACGGCGAGCCCTGTGGATCATTTTTATAATAACTGGGTAAAAGAGGGGAATTGTCGTGGAGTGCTTTTTATAATTAAAGGACTTTTGTATATGGATGTTTATTTCTTTTTACTACGGGGTTAGTAATGTGGGTGTCTGACAGACACCTTTCCATTACTAACCCCTGGGCTAGATGCCAGCAGACATTACACAGCTGACATGAACCCCAATACCATTACACTGATTGGCACCATCACAGGGCAATCTGGAAGAGCCGAAGCTAAGTGCCAGAATTAATGCATCTATAGGATGCGATATTTCTAGGAAGACTGAGGATTGGTATTATTATTCTGGGAAGGGTCAAATATCCGTGGTTCATTCCCAGCCTATTAATATCAGCCCGCAGCTGATAGGAGGACCCCATGTCATTTTCTGTTGGGGTCCCCCTTTTTAATAACCAGTAATGGCAAAACAGACAGCTATGAGCTGTTATTAATAGGCTGGTGAGGTCCATGGATATTGGCCCCTTCCCAAAATAATAACACCAGTTCACAGCTGTCTGCTTGCTTTCCCTCGGCTGGTTATTAAAAAAAAGGGGATCCCACTTCGGGTACTTTTATTAAGTATATATTTATCTAAACTATCTATGTGAACTAGCTTTAAATGACAGAGACTTAATGTATGCTGATTAGTGTTGAGCCACCCCCGTAGTGTTCGGGTTCGGTTCGGTTCGTCGAACACCGGGATGTTCGAGGAACTGTTCGTCGAACTGTTCGTCGAACACCTTAGAACACCGTCGAACACCGTTAAAACCAATGGCAGGCAAACAAAAACACATAGAAACACATAGAAAACACCTGCAAAGGTGTCCAAAAGCTGACAAACTGCTCAGAAGACACTCTCTTTAAAAAAGCCGGCCGGCAAATTCAGCAGCGGCATACACCGGTACCCGACAATTTAGACAAGAAGGAATAGAGCATCACACATAGATTAGATAGATAGAAACATGTCAGTCACACATATAAGAAGCACAGTGACAGTGTTGGTTACTGCACTTGTCATTTAGTGTAAAGGATTTATTAAAAAAAATATTAGTGTTTTCATGCACTGTCTCTTTAAAAAAGCCGGCCGGCAATTCAGCATCTGTACCCGACAATTTATAACAGACAGAATAGAGCTTCACACATAGATTAGATAGATAGAAACATGTCAGTCACATATATAATAAGTACAGTGATAGTGTTGCTTACTGTACTTGTCATTTAGTGTAAAGGATTTATTTAAAAAAATAATAGTGTTTTCATGCACTGTCTCTTTAAAAAAGCCGGCCGGCAATTCAGCAGCGGTACCCGACAATTTAGAACAGAAAGATAGAGCATCACACATAGATTAGATTGATAGAAACATGTCAGTCACATTTATATGAAGTACAGTGATAGTGTTGGTTACTGTACTTGTCATTTAGTATTAAAATAAAGGATTTATTATTAAAAAAATTGGCGTGGGGTTCCCCTTAATTTTAGGCTCTAGCGGAGGTTAAGCAGACGGCTGGGGCACATGTTTGAAGCCTGGGAAGGGGGTAATACCCACGGAGCTTCCCAGGCTACTAATATCAGCCCCCAGCTGAATACATAGCCTTTACTAGCTATTAAAATGGGGGACCCCCCAAAAAAAATGACGTGGGGTCCCCCCTAATTTAATAGCTAGCAAAGGCAAGGCAGACAGCTGGGGGCTGATATTAATAGCCCAGGAAGGGAGCCATGAATATTGGCCCCCTCCCAGGCTAGAAACACCAGCCGTCAGCCGCCCCAGAAATGGCGCATTCATAGGATGCGCCAATTCTGGCACTTAGCCTCGCTCTTCCACGCTACCCTGGTGCGGTGGCAGGGGATAATAGGGTTGGGGTTGATGTCAGCTTATAATGCCAGCTGACATCAAGCCCAGGTTAGTAATGGAGAGGCGTCTATAAGACACCCCCATTACTAACCCCATAGTCAAAGTTAAAAAAAACACAAACACCCAGAATAAAGTCCTTTAATTGAAATAAAGACACAATCCTTTATTGTTCTAAATTAAACCATACTTACCATCACGCCCATTCCAGCTGAAGCCAACGATCTCCTGCAATAAAAGAAAAATAATAAAGCAACCTCATCCTTACCTTTCCATGGTTCCCACGACAGCTTCAGCTCTGCTACATCGAGATGACAGGCTGGACCGCAGCAGAACGCTGCCATCCAGCCTGTCATCCCGCAGACACTGAGAAGCGCAGGCTTGCTTGCGCTGCTCAGCGTCTCTCTGTGACGACATCCAGATGAGCCGAGTTCATGTCCAATGAACTCGGCTCACCTCATGCACGTCACTGACAGCGTGGGAAAATTCTCACGCTGAAGCGCTGATTGCAGGAGAATTTTCCCACGCTGTCAGTGACGTGCAGGAGGTGAGCTGAGTTCATTGGACATGAGCTCACCTCATGCACATCACTGACAGCGTGGGAGAATTCTCCTGCACTCAGCACTTCAGCGTGAGAATTTTCCCACGCTGTCAGTGACGTGCATGAGGTGAGCCGAGTTCATTGGACATGACCTCGGCTCATCTGGATGCCGTCACAGCGAGACAGTGAGGAGCGCAAGCATGCCTGCGCTTCTCAGTGTCTGCGGGATGACAGACTGGATGGAAGCGTTCTGCTGCGGTCCAGCCAGTCATCTCGATGTAGCAGAGCTGAAGCTGTCGTGGGAACCATGGAAAGGTAAGGATGAGGTTGGTTTATTATTTTTCTTTTATTGCAGGAGATCGTTGGCTTCAGCTGGAATGGGTGTGATGGTAAGTATGGTTTAATTTAGAACAATAAAGAATTGTGTCTTTATTTCAATTAAAGGACTTTATTCTGGGTGTTGTGTTTTTTTTAAATACTTTACTAGAAATTCATGGCGGTCATGTCTAATACTGGCGTGACCCCATGAATTTTGGGCTTGGGGCCAGCTGATAATACCAAGCTGGCCTTAACCCCTTTATTACCCAGTGAGCCACCGCACCAGGGCCCTGGATGAGTTGGGTACAGCGCCAGAAGATGGCGCTTCTATGAACGTGCCATTTTCCGGGGTGGCTGCGGACTGCAATTTGTAGCGGGGGGGGGGGGCCCAGAAAGCTTGGGCCTCCCTGCGCTGCAGATTCCAGCCCCCAGCTGCCTAGTTGTACCTGGCTGGACACAAAAATAGGGCGAAGCCCCACGTACTTTTTTTTTAATTATTTCATGAAATTCATGAAATAATTAAGAAAAAAAGGCCTTCCCTATATTGTTGTGTCCGGCCAGGTACAAATAGGCAGCTGGTGGTTGGGGGCAGCCCGTTCCTGCCTGCTGTACCTGGCTGGACACAAATATAGTGCGAAGCCCCACTTCAATTTTTTTTAATTATTTCATGAAATTCATGAAATAATTAAGGAAAAAAGGGCTTCCCTATATTGTTGTGTCCGGCCAGGTACAAATACGCAGCTGGTGGATGGGGGCAGCCCGTTCCTGCCTGCTGTACCTGGCTGGACACAAATATAGTGCGAAGCCCCACTTCAATTTTTTTTAATTATTTCATGAAATTCATGAAATAATTAAGAAAAAAAGGGCTTCCCTATATTGTTGTGTCCGGCCAGGTACAAATAGGCAGCTGGTGGATGGGGGCAGCCCGTTCCTGCCTGCTGTACCTGGCTGGACACAAATATAGTGCGAAGCCCCACTTCAATTTTTTTAAATTATTTCAGGAAATTCATGAAATAATTAAGAAAAAAAGGCCTTCCCTATATTGTTGTGTCCGGCCAGGTACAAATAGGCAGCTGGTGGTTGGGGGCAGCCCATTCCTGCCCGCTGTACCTGGCTGGACACAAATATAGTGCGAAGCCCCACTTCAATTTTTTTAAATTATTTCAGGAAATTCATGAAATAATTAAAAATAAATTGACGTGGGGCTTCGCACTATATTTGTGTCCAGTCAGGTGCAGCAGGCAGGAACGGGCTGCCCCCAACCACCAGCTGCCTATTTGTACCTGGCCGGACACAACAATATAGGGAAGCCCTTTTTTTCTTAATTATTTCATGAAATAATTTAAAGAAAATTGACGTGGGGCTTCGCCCTGTTTTTGTGTCCAGCCAGGTACAACTATGCAGCTGGGGGCTGGAATCCGCAGCGCAGGGAGGCCCAAGCTTTCTGGGCCACCCCCGCTGAAAATTGCAGTCCGCAGCCACCCCGGAAAATGGCGCGTTCATAGAAGCGCCATCTTCTGGCGCTGTACCCAACTCATCCAGGGCCCTGATGCGGTGGCTCTCTGGGTAATAAAGGGGTTAGGGCCAGCTTGGCATTATCAGCTGGCCCTAAGCCCGAAATTCATGGGGTCACGCCAATATTAGACATGACCACCATGAATTTCTAGTAAAGTATTTAAAAAAAACACAACACCCAGAAAAAAGTACTTTAATTGAAATAAACACACAATTCTTTATTGTTCTAAATTAAACCATACTTACCATCACGCCCATTCCAGCTGAAGCCAACGATCTCCTGAAATAAAAGAAAAATAATAAAGCAACATCATCCTTACCTTTCCATGGTTCCCATGACAGCTTCAGCTCTGCTACATCGAGATGACAGGCTGGACCGCAGCAGAACGCTGCCATCCAGCCTGTCATCCCGCAGACACTGAGAAGCGCAGGCTTGCTTGCGCTCCACAGTGTCTCTCTGTGAGGGCATCCAGATGAGCCGAGTTAATGTCCAATGAACTCTGCTCACCTCATGCACGTCACTGACAGCGTGGGAAAATTCTCCTGCACTCAGCGCTTCAGCGTGGGAGAATTCTCACGCTGAAGCGCTGAGTGCAGGAGAACTCTCCCACGCTGTCAGTGACGTGCAGGAGGTGAGCTGAGTTCATTGGACATGAGCTCACCTTATGCACGTCACTGACAGCGTGGGAGAATTCTCCTGCACTCACCGCTTCAGCGTGAGAATTTTCCCACGCTGTCAGTGACGTGCATGAGGTGAGCCGAGTTCATTGGACATGAACTCGGCTCATCTGGATGTCGTCACAGAGAGACGCTGAGCAGCGCAAGCAAGCCTGCGCTTCTCAGTGTCTGCGGGATGAGAGGCTGGATGGCAGCGTTCTGCTGCGGTCCAGCCTGTCATCTCGATGTAGCAGAGCTGAAGCTGTCGTGGGAACCATGGAAAGGTAAGGATGAGGTTGCTTTATTATTTTTCTTTTATTGCAGGAGATCGTTGGCTTCAGCTGGAATGGGCGTGACGGTAAGTATGGTTTAATTTAGAACAATAAAGGATTGTGTCTTTATTTCAATTAAAGGACTTTATTCTGGGTGTTTGTGTTTTTTTTAACTTTGACTATGGGGTTAGTAATAGGGGTGTCTTATAGACGCCTCTCCATTACTAACCTGGGCTTGATGTCAGCTGGCATTATAAGCTGACATCAACCCCAACCCTATTACCCCCTGCCACCGCACCAGGGCAGCGTGGAAGAGCGAGGCTAAGTGCCAGAATTGGCGCATCCTATGAATGCGCCATTTCTGGGGCGGCTGACGGCTGGTGTTTCTAGCCTGGGAGGGGGCCAATATTCATGGCTCCCTTCCTGGGCTATTAATATCAGCCCCCAGCTGTCTGCCTAGCCTTTGCTAGCTATTAAATTAGGGGGGACCCCACGTCATTTTTTTGGGGGGGTCCCCCATTTTAATAGCTCGTAAAGGCTATGTATTCAGCTGGGGGCTGATATTAGTAGCCTGGGAAGCTCCGTGGGTATTACCCCCTTCCCAGGCTTCAAACATCTGCCCCAGCCGTCTGCTTAACCTCCGCTAGAGCCTAAAATTAAGGGGAACCCCACGCCAATTTTTTTAATAATAAATCCTTTATTTTAATACTAAATGACAAGTACAGTAACCAACACTATCACTGTACTTCATATATATGTGACTGACATGTTTCTATCTATCTAATCTATGTGTGAAGCTCTATTCTGTCTGTTATAAATTGTCGGGTACAGATGCTGAATTGCCGGCCGGCTTTTTTAAAGAGACGGTGCATGAAAACACTATTATTTTTTTTGATAAATCCTTTACGCTAAATGACAAGTACAGTAAGCAACACTGTCACTGTACTTCGTATATATGTGACTGACATGTTTCTATCTATCTAATCTATGTATGATGCTCTACTTTGTCTGTTATAAATTGTCGGGTACCGCTGCTGAATTGCCGGCCGGCTTTTTTAAAGAGACAGTGCATGAAAACACTATTATTTTTTTTGATAAATCCTTTACGCTAAATGACAATTACAGTAAGCAGCACTTTCACTGTACTTCGTATATATGTGGCTGACATGTTTATATCTATCTAATCTATGTGTGAAGCTCTATTCTTTCGGTTCTAAATTGTCGGGTACAGGTGTATGCCGCTGCTGAATTGCCGGCTTTTCATGTTTCACTGTTGGCACTGTTCCCATCGATTTGGGCAATCACTGTAATGCCACAATCACCATGGCTGTGGCATTACAGTGAGTGGCAGACAATCCCTGCATGATTGGTGCTCTAAATAGCGCCAGACATGCAGGACACGCTTTTGGTGCACGAACAGTTATCGAACATAACCTCAAACAGCCGAATTTTTTGCAAATCGTTCGGGTTCGTCGAACAACTCGAACACCGCCCAAAACAGCTCGAATTTGAGATTGGCGAACAGTTCTAGTCGAACACCGCTCATCTCTAATGCTGATGACGCATTGCATATCGATTGCATATGTATGTCATACAGATACTAGGTGAGAAAAATGTATTATACTCACAAGACACTTGCATGACACATGTCTTACTTTTCTGTATCAACATCGGACTGATTTTTTATTTGTTCGTGTGACTCCAGCCAAAGGCCATGGTCACTCGTTCAGTACTTGGGCAGTATTTTACGTCAGTCAGTATTTGTAAGCCAAAGCCAGGAATGGAACTATCAGAGGGAAAATATAATAGAAACAAGTGCACCACTTCTGCATTTCTCATCCACTCTAGATTTGCCTTACAAATACAGGTGTAAAGCACTGACTAGTGATGAGCGAGCACTAAAATGCTTGGGTGCTTGTTGCTCGGGTCGAGCAAATTGTAATGCTCGGGTGCTCGACCACTTACTAGTAAATGTAATTTTAACATTCTACTACCTTATCTGGCCATGTGGTGTGTGTGACATGATCAGACACATTCAGAATGAACACTCATTTCCAGCTGATAATTAATGTTGAGCTACCCCCGTAGTGTTCGGGTTCGGTTCGTCAAACACCTGGATGTTCGTGGAACTGTTCGTCGAAAACCTTAGAACACTGTCGAACACCGTCGAACACCGTCAAAACCAATGGCAGGCAAACAAAAACATATAGAAAACACCTTCAAAGGTGTCCAAAAGCTGACAAACTGCTCAGAAGACACTCTCTTTAAAAAAGCCGTCCTGCAATTCAGCATCGGTGCCCGACAATTTAGAACAGAAAAAATAGAGCATCACACATAGATTAGATAGATAGAAACATGTCAGTCACATGTATAAGAAGTATAGTGACAGTGTTGGTTACTGTACTTGTCATTTAGTGTTAAAGGATTTATTAAAAAAATAATAGTGTTTTCATGCACCGTCTCTTTAAAAAAGCCGGCCGGCAATTCAGCATCGGTAACTGACAATTTAGAACAGAAAGAATAGAGCATCGCACATATATTAGATAGATAGAAACATGTCAGTCACATATATAATAACTACAGTGATAGTGTTGATTACTGTACTTGTCATTTAGTGTTAAAATAAAGGATTTATTAAAAAAAAAATGGGCGTGAAGTTCCCCATAATTTTAGTCTCTAACAGAGGTTAAGCCGACGGCTGGGGCAGATGGTTGAAGCCTGGGAAGGGGGTAATAACCATGGAGTTTCCAAGGCTACTAATATCAGCTCCCAGCTGAATAAAGTCCTTTAATTGAAATAAACACACAATTCTTTAATGTTCTAATTTAAACCATACTTACTGTCATGCCCATTCCAGCTGAAGCCAACGATCTCCTGCAATAAAAGTAAAATAATAAACCAACCTCATCCTTACCTTTCCATGGTTCCCAGGACGGCTCCAGCTCTGCTACATTCACATGGCAGGCTGGATTGCAGCAGAAAGCTGCCATTCAGCTTACCATGCTGCAGACACTGAGAAGCGCAGGCATGCTTGCGCTCCTCAGTGTCTCGCTGTGACGGCATCCAGATGAGCCGAGTTCATGTCCAATGAACTCAGCTCACCCCATGCACGTCACTGACAGCGTGGGAGAATTCTCCTGCACATGTGGTGAGCGTGAGAGAATTCTCTTGCGCTCTCTGCAAGCGCAGGAGATTTTTCCCACACTGTCAATGTCGTGCATGAGGTGAGCTGAGTTCTGCAAGCGCAGGAGAATTTTCGCCCTATTTTTGTGTCCAGCCAGGTACAACTAAGCAGCTGGGGGCTGGAATCCGCAGCGCAGGGAGGCCCAAGCTTTCTTCCCCCCCCCCCCGCTGCAAATTGCAGTCCGCAGCCACCCCAGAAAGGGCAAAGCCCCACGTCAATTTTTTTTTAATTATTTCATGAAATTCTTGAAATAATTAAAAAAAGGTCTTCCCTGTATTTTTGTTTCCAGTCAGGTACAAATAGGCATCTGGGGGCTGGGGGCAGCCCATTCCTGCCTGCTGTACCTGGCTGGACACAAAAATAGGGCGAAGCCCCACATCAATTTTTTTTAAATTATTTCATGAAATTCATGAAATAATTAAAAAAGGTCTTTCCTGTATTTTTGTTTCCAGCCAGGTACAAATAGGCATCTGGGGGTTGGGGGCAGCCCCTTCCTGCCTGCTGTACCTGGCTGAACACAAAGATATGGTGAAGGCCACGTCAAATTTTTGGTGAAAAATTCATTAAAATTTAAAAAAAAAACACTTTTAGGGACTGCATCTTTATTAACCCCTCCACTTGAGGGGTTAATAAAGATGCAGTCCCTAAATTATAATTTTTTAAAATTATTTTTTAATCAATTTTTCCCAAAAATTTTGACGTGGGCTTCGCCATATTTTTGTATGCCAGCCAGGTACAGCATCCAGGAACGGGCTGCCCCCAACCACCAGATGCCTATTTGTACCTGGCTGGAAACAAAAATAAGGAAACCCTTTTTTTAATTATTTCATGAATTTCATGAAGTAATTAAAAAAAAATTGACGTGGGGCTTCGCCCTATTTTTGTGTCCTGCCAGGTACAACTAAGCAGCTGTGGGCTGGAATCTGCAGCGCAGGGAGGCCCAAGCTTTCTGCCCCCCCCGCTGTAAATTGCAGTCCGCAGCCACCCCAGAAAATGGCGCGTTCATAGAAGCGCCATCTTCTGGCGCTGTACCCAACTCATCCAGGGCCCCGGTGCGGTGGGTCACTGGGTAATAAAGGGGTTAGGGTCAGCTTGGTATTATCAGCTGGCCCTAAGCCCGAAATTCGTGGGGTCATGCCAATATTAGACATGACCGCCATGAATTTCTAGTAAGGTATTTTAAAAAAACATAACACCCAGTATAAAGTCCTTTAATTGAAATAAACACACAATTCTTTAATATTCTAAATTAAGCCATACTTACCATCACGCCCCTTCCAGCTGAAGCCAATGTCTTCTGCTTTAAAGGTAAAATAATAAACCAACCTCATCCTTACCTTTCCATGGTTCCCAGGACAGCTTCACCTCTGATACATTGACATGACAGGCTGGATCGCAGCAAGAAAGCTGCCATCCAGCTTGCCATGCCGCAGGACAATTTTCCCACGCTGTCAATGACGTGCATGTGGTGAGCTGAGTTCATTGGACATGAACTCGGCTCATCTGGATGCCGTCACAGCGAGACACTGAGGAGCGCAAGCATGCCTGCGCTTCTCAGTGTCTGTGGCATGGCAAGCTGGATGGCAGTTTTCTGCTGCGATCCTGCCTATCATGTGAATGTAGCAGAGCTGGAGCCGTCCTGGGAACCATGAAAAGGTACGGATGTGGTTGGTTAATTATTTTACTTTTATTGCAGGAGATCGTTGGCTTCAGCTGGAAAGGGCGTGACGGTAAGTAGGGTTTAATTTAGAACATTAAAGAATTGTGTGTTTATTTCAATTAAAGGACTTTATTCTGGGTGTTTGTGTTTTTTTTAACTTTGACTATGGGGTTAGTAATGGGGGTGTCTTATAGATGCCTCTCCATTACTAACCTGGGCTTGATGTCAGCTGGCATTATAAGCTGACATCAACACCAGCCCTATTACCGAACTGCACCGCTACAGGGCAGTGGGAAGAGCGAGGCTAAGTGCCAGAATTGGGCCATCCTATGGATGCGCCATTTCTGGGGCGGCTGACGGCTGGTGTTTCTAGCCTGGGAGGGGGCCAATATTCATGGAACCCTTCCTGGGCTCTTAATATCAGCCCCCAGCTGTCTGCCTTGCCTTTGCTAGCTATTAAAATAGGGGGGACCCCACGTCATTTTTTTGGGGGGGGGTCCCCCAATTTAATAGCTAGCAAAGGCTAGATATTCAGCTGGGGGCTGATATTAATAACCTGGGAAGCTCCGTGGGTATTACCCCCTTCCCAGGCTTCAAAAATCTGCCCCAGCAGTCTGCTTAACCTCCGCTAGAGACTATAATTACGGGGAACCCCACACCAATTTTTTTTTAAATAAATCCTTTAACACTAAATGACAAGTACAGTAATCAACACTATCACTGTACTTATTATATATGTGACTGACATGTTTCTATCTATCTAATCTATGTGTGATGCTCTATTCTTTCTGTTCTAAATTGTCGGGTACCGGTGTATGCCGCTGCAGAATTGCCGGCTTTTCATGTTTCACTGTGAGCACTGTTCCCATCGATTTGGGCAACCACTGTAATGCCACAACCACCATGGCTGTGGCATTGCAGTGAGTGGCAGACAATCCCTGTATGATGTGAAAAAATCCAGTTACTCTTTTGGTGCACAAACATTTATCGAACATAACCTCGAACAGCCGAATTTTTTGCAAATCGTTCGCGTTCGTCGAATGACTCGAGCACCGCCCAAAACAGCTCGAATTTGAGATTGGCGAACAGTTCTAGTCGAACACCGCTCATCTCTACTGATAATACCATCTAGCACCTGTCCTTATTTTAAAAGCAGCTAACAGCGTTATCAATAGATTTAAGATTTTTTTTTCAGCACGGAGTATAATACAATAATCACTAACTAGATACCTGTAAGACACTATCCCAACTGCAATAGGTCACAGGTAAACAAATCTCAGATAAGAGATGTATTATAGTACAACAGAAAATAGAATTTAACCTCCTCCGATAAGATTTTATGGGTATGTTACACCACCAAACTGTGAAGGAATGCAAGCAACCGTGTCTGCTTTAATCAATTTCTAATTACAGATCACGATTAAAAATTATGAATCGGTCAACGAATGCATCGAAAAAATCTATCAAGTTATGGATTGTTGTAGGAATGTATGCGACGAGAATGAACACTGATAATACCATCTAGCACCTGTCCCTATTTTAAAAGCAGCTAACAGCATTATCAATAGGGACTAGATTTTTTTTACAGCATGGAGTATAATACAATAATCTCTGACTAGATACCTGTAGAACGCTATCCCTACTGCTATAGGTCACCCATACATGAATCTCAGATAAGAGAGGTAATATTGTACAATAAAAAAAAAAGTTTTTTTTGGATGTGGCAGCAACAAACTGTGAAGGGACGCAAGCAACCCTCCCTGCTTTCATGAATTTGTGAGTAAAGATCATCATTGAAAAATATGAATTGGTCAACAAGTGCATGGAAAATATCAAATCAAGTAATGCACTGTGGAAGAGATGGGTTCGACAACAATGAACAACACTCATCTCCAGCTGATGATACCTTGCACCTTTCCCTATTGTAAATGCAGCTAACAGCGGTATCAATAAGGAATAGAATAGGTTTTAAAATTTTTTTTTGCAGCAGTACGCAGTATAAGGCAATATTACCTGGCTGGATTGGTGTAAAACGCTATCCATACTGCGATAGCTCACCCGTAAATGAATTTCAGATAAGCGAGGTAATATTGTAAAATATGGAACCGATTTGAATTGGCCTTACCATTATTAAGGAGTGGCTCTCCTATACTGTTATTGCGTATATGTTATAATACCCCCGGTGGCACTAAGAACCATCTCTGACAAAACGTTAGCTGCCAGGACCTCCAAGGCATACAGACACAGTTCATGCCATGTGTCCAGCTTGGATACCCAATAGTTGTAAAGCACAGAGGAATCACGGAGAACGCTGGTATGGTCGCCAAGTTAGTCCTTCAGAATCTTCCAAAACTGTTCCAGACCTTTGACAGCATTACCCTGCCTCTGCTGCATTTGCTTTGTTTCTTCCTTGCCTGTACTCCATGGTTGTCAAAGAAACTGTGACTTCTGCTGCCAGTGTTGTCAGATGGAATTTTTTTTTAATAAATCTTCAACAAGGGCCATTTGGTACTGCAGCATACAACATAGGAGTGGGTCTCCTATACTATTATTGCATATGCAGCAAGTTCAAGGGCTGCTAAAAATAGAACGCACTCCAATACCACTTTTAAGAGATGTAGTGAAGGACCTCAGTACTTTTTATCCCCTTATTAAGGAATGGGTCTCCTATTGGAGAGCCTCAGTTAAAACTTTACATTCCATTTTTAAGGAATGGGTCTCCTATACTGTTATTGTGTATGCAGCAATTTGAATGGCTGACAAATATTAGAAAGCGCTCCAATACCTCTTTGAAGAGACATAGTGGAGGGCTTCAATAAAAAAAAGTTCCCATTGAAAAGAAGTGGGTCTCATCTACTGTTATTGCGTATGAAGTTACTGCCAGGGCTGCCAAAAATTAGGACGCACTCCAATACCCCTTTGAATAGACTTAGAGGAGGGGATCATTAAAAAAAATAGTTCCCATTATAAGTAGTGGGTCTCCTATACTGTTACTGCCCATGCACATGGTGCATGGGCTGAAAAATATTTATCCCTGGGGGTATACATGAACATACTGTATAACAGGTAGGCCTCTAAAAATATTTCCTATGGGCATCATAACCATCCTTAAAAAAAATTAGGTGGGTGCTGCATGATGGTCACCCTGGTGATATGGTGGTGGAGGATGAGGAGAAGAAGGAGGGTGACATAAAATAGACAAAATCATGAAGCATATACCCAAGTCTGGGTGTGAAGAGGTGCATTGGAATAGACCCCCCCAAAAAACACTGGATTTGCCTTAATTTTCAGCTGCTATCATCCGGTGGTGTCGAAAAGTCTAGCTAAATCCAGCCCTTGTTCATTTTGATAAGAGTCAGCCTCTCGGCATTTTCAGTTGACAGGCAGATGCGACTATCAGTTATAATACCCCGGGTGGCACTAAGAACCAGCTCTGACAAAACGCTAACTACAGGGCAGGCCACGACCTCCAAGGCATAGAGAGCCAGTTCATGCCACGTGTCCAGCTTGGATACCCAATAATTATAAGGCACAGAGGAATCATGGAGGATGTTGGTTCTGTTGGCAAGGTACTCCCTCAGCATCTTCCCAAACTTTTCACACAAGGGCCTTCTGGTATTGCAGCATATTATTAGACCTCTCTGTCATGGGAGGAAGCGACAGAAATTTCATCTTGCAGTATGGGTCTAGAAATGTGACCTACCAGTAAATAGTGTCAGCCAAAATGCGTACAATGCGAGGGTCACGGGAAAGACAGAGTAGCATAAAGTCAGTCATGTGTGCCAGACTGCCAACAGCCAAGATTTCTCTGTCGTGACCAAGAAGACGACTCTCCATTAGTGATGAGCGAGCATGCTCGCTACTGCTCGGTGTTTGCCCGAGCATTTCACTGCTCGAGATGCTCGGCGCTCACCGAGTATTTCCAGGGTTGCTCTGCGGGGGCTCGGGTCCCCTCCTTGCATGTTTGGCGCTCTTTATGGAGCCAATGAACATGCAGGGATTGTCTGTCACTCACTGTAATGCCGCAGCCATGTTGGTTGTGGCATTACAGTGATTGGCTGGCCGCACAGCGCCATCAGGTCTATATCAGACCTGGCGCCGCCGTGCTCATCACAGTCACTCCGAAATCAGACAGTGTAGTGAGAGGAGCTGCTGAGCTAGGGAGAGACTTGCTTGTATCTACTTAGTGTAGGTGTACCAAACTATATTAGAGACACATCCATCTCAACAAACAGTCCTGCTGAGGACAAATCCATCTGTAGAGATATCAAGCAGGCAGTGTATATAGGCAGGCAGGCAGTGTATATAGCAAACTGCAGTGCATATAGCCCAAGAGGCTCCATTCCAGTTTTGTCTGCTGCTGCTATAAGATATTTCTAGAAATAGCCCCAGGTCTCAGGGGCCAGGAATAATTTTTTTTGGACCTTAATCCTCATTATTTGCTTATAAAGCAATCCAGAGAACACAGTTTTTCTGCTCCATTTGCATGTTGGCACTGCAGAATACAGCGCTAAAAATCCAGCTATTTAAAACTGTGGTTTGTCCGTCACACGGATCACATATAATTGCTCTGAAGATACTGCCATTTCTGTCCTCCATTAAATTTTTTTCAGTGTGTCAGTGAAGCTATTGACACCAGTTTTCTGTTCAATATAGTTACCTACAGGCCAGGTATTTAAAACTATGTTTTCTCCGTCACATGGATCACATATACGTTTTCAGAAAATACTGCCATTTCTGGCCTCCATTAAACATTTGTTTCAGTGTGTCAGTGAAGCTATTGACACCAGTTTGCTGTTCAAAATAGTTAACTACAGGCCAGGTATTTAATACTGTGTTTTCTCCGTCACACGGATCACATATACTTTTCAGAAAATACTGCCATTTCTGGCCTCCATTAAAAATTTGTTTTAGTGTGTCAGTGAAGCTATTGACACCAGTTTGCTATTCAAAATAGTAACCTACAGGCCAGGTATTTAAAACTGTGTTTTCTCCATCATACGGATCTCATATAAGTTCTCTCCAAATTCAACCATTTGTAGTGAGCGTGGAAGATATTGCCCTCCATTTAAAATGGGCAAGGCACATGGCAAGGGATGGGAAACTGGGCGTGATGGGGATGGTGCATGCAGAGGCCGATGTTGTGAGTAAGCTGAAATTGTGCCACAACAAACACCCACATCTTCTCGCTCGACTTTCCTGTCCCAATTGATAGGGGACCATTATTGAACACAGAGCAGTGTCAAAAGGTTATTGGTTGAATAGCAGATAAGGCTTCCTGTCACTTAGCCACCATTACCACCAGCTTGTCTTCCATACAGTCAAGTCTCAATAGCTGTGAGTCTGGACCGCATATTCCTCACCCTGAACCTCCTTCCTCCCACCATGCCGAGTTCCCAGAGACAACTGATCCTACACTTGGACACTCCGAAGAGATGTTCACTTTTCCATTTATAGATTCAGGCCTCTCGCCTGGTCCACTTGAAGCGGGGCAAGAGGAGAACGCATGTAGCAAGGCCCAAATATTTGAGCAGCCACGGTCACATGAAGGCAACAGTGGGAAAGTGTCACAAGAGGTGGACGATGATGAGACACAACTGCCAGAAAGTCTGAAGGTGAAGAAGGACCAGGGTGTGGAAGTGGAAGAAGAGGTGGTAGATGATATAGTAACCCACCCAACCTGGCAGGAGGGCATGCAGAGCGAGGACAGCAGCACACAGGGGGAGGGAGGCAGAGCACCCCAACAGGCAGGAAGAAGCAATGTGATGGCCGCAGACAGAAGGCAGGCAACCATTCCCCGTAACACCAACACGAAGGAAGTTGCCAGTCTGGTTGTTTATTAAAGACTCTGCCGATAACCCCAAAAAGGCCATTTGCACCACCTGCCTGGCCAGCATCAGCAGGGGTGGCAAAACAACCAGCCTGACCACCACCAGCATGATCAGGCACACGGCAGCACAGCACCCGATTTTGTGGGCCGAACACCAGCGTCCAGGAACAGTGTCTGCGGGTGGCACGACTGTTTCTTCCGCTGTTGTGCATGCAAACCAATCCCCTGTCCATGGTGCATGAGAAGATGCCTCCTGCCCTGCAACTGTCATTGCACACTCTCAAGTAGCAGCATCAGGAAGCATGTCCATGTCCTTGTCCCAGCAGAGTGTTCATTTGTCCATACCCAAGTCCTTGGAATGCAAGCGCAAATATGCAGCCAACTCCCTACAGGCCACACTACTAAATTCCCACATTTCGCGACTGCTTGCGCTCGACATGTTGCCTTTTAGGCTCGTTGAGATAGAAGCATTCCGCAACCTGATGGCGGCGGCTGTTCCTCGTTACTTGGACCAGAGACGCCACTATTTCTCCCGGTATGCCGTCCCCGCATTACACAAGCCGTGCCCTCAACAACGCAGTTACCGGGAAAGTCCACCTAACCACGGACACGTGGACAAGTGCTTGTGGGCAGGGATGGTACATCTCGCTGACGGCACACTGGGTTAACACAGTGGAAGCCAGGACCTAGTCAGACTTTGGGACGGAACACTTCCTCCCGACACCAAGGTTTGAAGGCCTTAGGTCGATCCGGGTTACCCCCACAGTCTGCAGCTCCTGCACTTCATCCTCCTCAGCTTCCTCCTCCTCTTCAGCCTCCGTCTCCGAAAAGACCACATCAGTCACAACCTGGAAGCACTGCAGCACTGTCTCAGCCAAGCGGTAACAGGCTGTGTTGAAGCTAATATGCTTAGATGACAAACCGCACAATGCTGAAGAGTTGTTGACAGCTCTGAAAGAGCAAGCAGATCTGTGTCTCATACCACTGAACCTACAGCCAGGCATGGTCGTGTGTGACAATGGCCCGAACCTGGTGGCGGCTCTGAGGCGAGGCAAGCTCACACACCTACCATGCTTGGCCCATGTGCTTAACCTTGTGGTTCAGCGATTTCTCAAGTCCTTCCCAGAGCTGACGGATCTGCTTGTTTAAGTACATCACCTGTGTGCCCATTTTAGAAAGTCACCTACAGCTTCCGCTGCCCTTGCTGTGTTTCAGCATTATTTGCAGCTTCCGGCTCACAGACTGGTGTGTGATGTCCCCACGCACTGGAACTCTACACTGCAGATGCTGGGTTGGATTTGTGAGCAGAAGAGGGCAGTTGTTGAGTACCAGCATCAACAAGGCCATCGGTATTCAGTTCAGACTCCACACATAAGACCTCAGGAGTGGACATGGATGTCAGACATATGTACCATCCTCCAAAACTTTGAGGACTCCACCAAGATGGTAAGTAGCAATGACGCCATAATTAGCATCACCATCCCACTTCTCTGTCTTCTAAAATGCTCTCTGCTCACAATCAAAGAGTATGCATTGCAGGCAAAGCACGATGAGATGGAGCGAGGAACCTCTTATTCCTGAGGCGGACAGGTCAACACAATTGAGGCAGTACCAGAAGGACCTTGCTGCTGAACTATTAAAATAATTCCCATCTGAAAACGCTGGCGGCAGAGGTCATAGTTCGTTGGACAACCAAGGACTACAGGCGAGAGAGACACAATTTCAATCCAGCAAAGGCAGGGGAACAATGTTAAAGTTCTGGGAGAATTTTCTCTGCCCCTCCCATCGCACAGGCCCTGAGGCGTGGGGTACTCTCACAAGGAGTGCAAAGTTTTGGAAGATGCTGAGGGAGTACCTTGCTGACCATACCAACATCCTCCGTGATTCCTCTGTGCCTTATAATTATTGGGTATGCAAGCTGGATATGTGGAATGAACTGGCTCTCTACGCCTTGGAGGTCCTGGCCTGCCTGCCGCTAGCATTTTATCAGAGCGGGTTTTTAGTGCCGCTGGTGGAATTATAACTGATAAGCGCATCCGCCTGTCAACTGAAAATGCTGACAGGCTGACTCTTATAAAAATGAACAAAGGCAGGATTGGGCCAGACTTCTCAACACCACCGAATGATAGCAGCGTAACATAAACTCAAATCCAGTGTCTTTTTTTCGGGAGGTGTATTCCCATGCACCTTTTCACACCCAGCCATTGGTTTACGCTTCCTGATTTTGTCTATTTGCTCTTGTCCTCCTCCTTCTCCTCATCCTCATCCTTCACCATCATATCACCAGGGTGACCATGGTCCGCGATGCAACACCCCCATCATTTTTTTAAAGGGTGTTTATGATGTCCGTAAAAAAAAAAAATTATTCAGTATGTTCATGTATACCCACCAGTGGTAAATATTTGTCAGCCCATACACTTAGTGCATGGGCATTACAAGTATATGAGGCCGGCCTCTTTCTAATGGAAACATTTTTTTATGAGGTCCACTGTAGCGTCGGCGTCCCTGCCCTCTGCTAGGCAGGGGCGCTGTTCCTCTCACCTCTCTGCTCCGAGCCCGGCGTCCTCCTCCCGCTCTGCTGGCAGCGCGCGCTCCTTCCCGGCCACTGTGCTTAGGGCGCGCGCGCGCGCTCCCTCCCTCTTAAAGGGGCCGCGCGCGCCGTCCTAAGGAGTCCCCGGCCAATGGCCGGAGGACTTCACCATATATAAGGCACCTCCTCCAAAATGGAGGTGCCCGAGCAATGTTGTTGCACTGTTCACTACTCTGCTTCAACCCTCAGGTCCCGTTGCCAGTTACCTGCCAGATACCTGCCAGATTCCTGCCAGCCTGCTGTCTTATTCCTGCCTGATATTCTGCTACCTGCCCGCTAGCCTGAGGTCCGACGGTCTGCCTTACTACTCCTGTCAGTCTGTCTAAGGACCAGCATGCCCGCTCACCTGGGAGCGCACATCAACTACCTGCCTGATTGCCTGAGGTCCGACGGTCTGCCTTCCAACTCTTGTCAGTCTGTCTATGGACCAGCTTGCCCGCTCACCTGGGAGCGCACATCTGCTACCTGCCTGCTAGCCTACCTGGAGGCTCTGCCGTCACGTGCTGTGACCACCTGCCTGTCCAGTGACTCCTGCCCGCTCACCTGGGAGCGCTCATCTGCTGCCTGTCTGCTAGCCTACCTGGAGGCTCTGCCGTCACGTGCTGTGACCACCCGCCTGTCCAGAGACTTCTGCCCGCTCACCTGGGAGCGCTCATCTGCCGCCTGTCTGTTGGTCTTCCTGGAGGCTCCGCCGTCACATGCTGTGACCACCCGTTTATCCAGAGACTCTCGCCTGCTCACCTGGGAGCTCAAGTCTACCATCAGCCGCCACAGGTCGTACCAACCCTTTACCCAGAGACTGCCCCGGTCACTTGCCGTGACCATCTGCCCGTTCACCCAGAGACTGCCCCGGTCACTTGCCGTGACCATCTGCCCGTTCACCCAGAGACTGCCCCGGTCACTTGCCGTGACCATCTGCCCGTTCACCCAGAGACTGCCCCGGTCACTTGCCGTGACCATCTGCCCGTTCACCCAGAGACTGCCCCGGTCACTTGCCGTGACCATCTGCCCGTTCATCCAGAGACTGCCCCGGTCACTTGCCGTGACCTCCTACCCGTTCTTCTAGAGACTGTCCCGGTCACCTGCTGTGACTGCCTGCCTGGTCGCCACCCGCTCCCTTACAAGGACCGCCCCCTTGTATAGTAGCCCAGAGGTTCCGCCTCCCAGACCCGTTACAGTTTGCTCGGGCCATGGAACCCGGTGGCACCCAAGCTCCCTCGCTCTCGGACCTCTGTCATGAACTGTCCCGTCAGAGGTCCCAACAGGAGTCCATCCTGGGTCACCTGCGGAATGTCAATTCTCGTCTGGACACTCTGACTGCTCCACCAGCAACCACCGCCAGTGCCATGACTCGCAACCCGGCAGCTCCGCTGCCCACCAATACCTTGGTATCCTACCCCGGACCCCGGCTTTCTGCACCTCCTCGCTTCGGAGGCGACTCCGCCCAGGCTCGGGGCTTCATAAATCTGTGCATCCTGCACTTTTAACTCCTTTCCCACCAGTTTAACTCCGACCGGGCCAAAATTGCCTTCATCATGTCCCATCTCACCGGGGAGGCCCTGGCCTGGCTAAATCCTCTATGGGAGAGAGGAGACCCCCTGGTGTCTGACTTGCCTGCCTTTCTCATGGCTTTCCGGAAAGTCTTCGACGAACCCGGACGGAAGACCTCATCCGCATCATCTCTGCTACGCCTCCGTCAGGGAAGTCTCACCGTGGGCCAATATGCCATACGGTTCCGTACCCTTGCCTCGGAGCTGGCCTGGGATAATGACGCTCTGGTATCCGTCTTCTGGGAGGGTCTGTCCGGCCGTATTAAAGATGAACTTGCCGGTCGGGACATTCCTACCACTCTCGATGACCTAATAACTCTTGCCACCCGGATTGACCTACGGTTCCAGGAGCGTGCCAAAGAGGTCACCCGTGAGAGGAGGTTTCCACGTCTAGCTCCTACTTTTCAGAAATCCGTCTCTCCCCAGGTACACTCTCCTGAGCCTATGCAGGTCGACCAGACCAAGATGGTCAAAACCCGTCAGGACTTACGCCGTGCCGAAGGGAGCTGCTTCTACTGTGGCAGTAAGGAGCACCGGATCCGTACCTGCCCGGAGAGGTCGGGAAACGCCTGTGTCTAGGTTCGCTCAGAAAGGTCAACCTAGACAAGAATAAATCCTCTCCATCTCTGCTACTGTCAGTCTTTATTATCTGCGGGGAGAATCGTTATTTCGAACTAGCCCAACTTGACTCTGGAGCGGCCGGGAATCTTATCTCACAGTCCCTGGTAGAAAAATACCGCATTCCCACCAAACCTCTGGCTGTACCAATATCTGTCGCTGCTGTGGATGGGGGCCTCTTACCACGTCCCATCCAACTCATCACCGAATCCGTAACTCTGCAGGTGGGAATGCTGCATTCTGAGAGCATCTCTTTTCATGTTCTGCCTGGACTCTCTCACGCCCTCTTACTAGGTCTTCCTTGGCTCCAGAGACATGCACCCGTGCTTGACTGGCAGACCGGAGAAGTCCTTCGCTGGGGACAGGACTGTCATAAGACTTGTTTGGTTCCTGTTCATCCCGTCCGTCCTTCTCCTACCCCAACTAATCTACCTGGACTTCCGATTCCCTATTGGTCATTTGCTGATGTCTTTAATAAAAAGGAGGCAGAGATATTACCCCCTCATAGACCATACGACTGTCCTATCGACCTGTTACCCGGTACTACTCCTCCCCGTGGGCGTATTTACCCATTGTCCGCTGCTGAGACCCGGTCAATGTCCGAATATATTGAGGAGAATTTGGCCAGGGGATTCATCCGGAAATCTACCTCCCCGGCGGGAGCAGGCTTCTTCTTCGTAAAAAAGAAGGACGGCTCTCTCCGTCCCTGTATAGACTATAGAGGCCTTAACCAGATCACGTGAAGAATAAGTACCCCCTTCCGCTCATTCCAGAATTATTTGATCGCCTGAGGGGGGCTAGAGTCTTCACCAAACTGGACCTCCGTGGGGCGTACAACCTGGTCCGTATCTGTCAAGGGGATGAATGGAAGACTGCATTCAACACCCGGGACGGCCACTATGAATATCTGGTAATGCCCTTTGGTCTCTGTAACGCTCCTGCCGTCTTTCAAGAGTTGGTCAATGACATCTTCCGGGACCTTCTCTACTCCTGCGTTGTGGTGTACCTGGACGACATCTTGGTCTTCTCTCCGGATCTCCAGACTCACCGGAGGGACGTTCGTCAGGTCCTGCTCAGGCTCAGGCAGAACCACCTCTTCGCTAAATATGAGAAGTGCCTCTTTGAGCAGACCTCGCTTCCGTTTTTGGGCTACATTATTTCTCAGACCGGCCTACGAATGGATCCAGAGAAACTGTCTGCCATCGAGAAATGGCCCCGACCGGAGGGGTTGAAGGCCATTCAGCGGTTCCTGGGCTGCGCCAACTACTACCGCCTCTTCATACCGCACTTCTCTTCCCGGACTGCCCCAATTTCCGCCCTCACCCGTAAGGGTACTAATCCCAAAGAGTGGCCGCCCGAAGCAGAGGAGGCCTTTCTTTCCTTAAAACAGGCCTTCTCTTCCGCCCCGGTGCTGCATCGTCCGGACGGCAACAAGCAGTTCTTTCTGGAGGTTGACGCCTCCTCCTCTGGAGCCGGAGCTGTACTTACTCAAAAATCTTCTTCCAGGAGGATGGTAACTTGCGGCTTCTTCTCTAAACTCTTCTCCTCCTCAGAGCGCAATTATTCCATAGGAGACCGAGAGTTATTGGCCATCAAGCTGGCATTGGAGGAGTGGCGTTACCTACTCGAGGGGGCTCTTCATCCGGTAATAATTTACACTGACCACAAGAACTTGGCTTATCTCCAGCATGCCCAGAGACTTAATCCACGCCAAGCCCGGTGGTCCTTGTTTTTTGCTCGCTTTGATTTTGTTCTACATTTTCGCCCGGCTGACAAGAACATTAAAGCAGACGCCTTGTCCCGATCCTTTCTGGTATCTGATCTCGAGGAAGAACCTAAACATATCATTGATCCCGCCAGAGTAATGCAGGTGGCTCCCGTGAGTCTAAATCGTCTCCCTCCCGGTAAGACGTTCGTATCGGTACCTGATCGGGAGAAGATCCTACACTGGGGTCATTCGTCTAAACTAGCTGGCCACGCCGGTCAGAAAAAGACCCTCCAGCTTATTTCCCGGCACTACTGGTGGCCTAACCTGCGCAAGGATGTAATAGACTTTGTTTCTGCCTGTGTGTCCTGTGCCCGCAACAAAGTTCCGAGACACCTGCCAGCCGGTCGCCTTCTTCCTCTGCCAGTACCTGCTGCCCCCTGGCAGCAAATAGCGATGGACTTCATAACTGATCTTCCCGTCTCTGCCGGTTGTACGGTCATTTGGGTGGTCGCTGACCGCTTTTCCAAGATGGCTCATTTCATTCCCCTGCCAGGCCTCCCGTCTGCACCCGAGCTGGCTAAAGACTTTATCCGCCACATCTTCTGTCTTCATGGCCTGCCCCGTCACATCGTGTCGGATCATGGGGTACAGTTCACTTCTCGTTTCTGGAGAGCCACTTGTAAATTGCTAGACGTCACCCTGGACTTCTCCTCTGCTTACCACCCACAGTCTAATGGTCAAGTGGAGCGGATCAATCAGATCCTGACCAGTTACCTCCGGCACTTCGTTAATGCCCACCATTCTGACTGGGTGGATCTCCTGCCATGGGCCGAATTCTCGTACAACAATCACGAGAGCGAATCTTCCTCCAAATCCCCGTTTTTTGTAGTCTTCGGTCAGCATCCTCGGATCCCGTTTCCCGTCTCCACCTCGGTGGACAATCCGGCTGCGGAATCTCTTGTTAACAAATTTTCCTCCACATGGGAGAGTACCCGGTCCGCACTCCTTCTGTCATCCGAGCGTATGAAAAGACATGCTGACAAAAAACGTCTGGATCCTCCTCAATTCCGTCCAGGGGATAAGGTCTGGCTCTCGTCCAAGTATGTCCGGCTCAAGATTCCTTCCTATAAGTTAGGGCCTCGGTTCATCGGTCCTCTGGAGGTCATCAGTCAGATCAACCCGGTGGCCTATAAATTGAAACTCCCGGCCAACTTGCGGATCCCTAACTCCTTCCATGTATCTCTCCTCAAACCTGTGGTACTTAACTCTTTTTCCAAGTCTACAGGCACGCCTCCTGCTCCGGTTTCCGCTGAAAACGAATTTGAGGTAGAGAACATTCTGGCCACCAAAAGGGTAAGAGGGAAGACCTTTTTTCTAGTAGATTGGAAGGGGTTTGGTCCTGAAGAGAGAACGTGGGAGCCCCGGGAGAACATCCATGCCCCTCTCATCCTTGCTAAATTTCTGTCTGGCCTAAAAAGGGGGGCCTAAAGGGGGGGGTACTGTAGCGTCGGCGTCCCTGCCCTCTGCTAGGCAGGGACGCTGTTCCCCTCACCTCTCTGCTCCGAGCCCGGCGTCCTCCTCCCGCTCTGCTGGCAGCGCGCGCTCCTTCCCGGCCACTGTGCTTAGGGCACGCGCGCGCGCGCTCCCTCCCTCTTAAAGGGGCCGCGCGCGCCGTCCTAAGGAGTCCCCGGCCAATGGCCGGAGGACTTCACCATATATAAGGCACCTCCTCCAAAATGGAGGTGCCCGAGCAATGTTGTTGCACTGTTCACTACTCTGCTTCAGCCCTCAGGTCCCGTTGCCAGTTACCTGCCAGATACCTGCCAGATTCCTGCCAGCCTGCTGTCTTATTCCTGCCTGATATTCTGCTACCTGCCCGCTAGCCTGAGGTCCGACGGTCTGCCTTACTACTCCTGTCAGTCTGTCTAAGGACCAGCTTGCCCGCTCACCTGGGAGCGCACATCAACTACCTGCCTGATTGCCTGAGGTCCGACTGTCTGCCTTCCAACTCTTGTCAGTCTGTCTATGGACCAGCTTGCCCGCTCACCTGGGAGCGCACATCTGCTACCTGCCTGCTAGCCTACCTGGAGGCTCTGCCGTCACGTGCTGTGACCACCTGCCTGTCCAGTGACTCCTGCCCGCTCACCTGGGAGCGCTCATCTGCTGCCTGTCTGCTAGCCTACCTGGAGGCTCTGCCGTCACGTGCTGTGACCACCCGCCTGTCCAGAGACTTCTGCCCGCTCACCTGGGAGCGCTCATCTGCCGCCTGTCTGTTGGTCTTCCTGGAGGCTCCGCCGTCACATGCTGTGACCACCCGTTTATCCAGAGACTCTCGCCTGCTCACCTGGGAGCTCACGTCTACCATCAGCCGCCACAGGTCGTACCAACCCTTTACCCAGAGACTGCCCCGGTCACTTGCCGTGACCATCTGCCCGTTCACCCAGAGACTGCCCCGGTCACTTGCCGTGACCATCTGCCCGTTCACCCAGAGACTGCCCCGGTCACTTGCCGTGACCATCTGCCCGTTCACCCAGAGACTGCCCCGGTCACTTGCCGTGACCATCTGCCCGTTCACCCAGAGACTGCCCCGGTCACTTGCCGTGACCATCTGCCCGTTCATCCAGAGACTGCCCCGGTCACTTGCCGTGACCTCCTACCCGTTCTTCTAGAGACTGTCCCGGTCACCTGCTGTGACTGCCTGCCTGGTCGCCACCCGCTCCCTTACAAGGACCGCCCCCTTGTATAGTAGCCCAGAGGTTCCGCCTCCCAGACCCGTTACACCCTCTACGTCTCTACCAAGGGACATTGGAGTGCCTCCCAATTTTTTGCAGCTTTTGCATTCACTGCATAGGCAAACATTATGGGAGACACACTTCCTAATAATGGGAACATTTTTTCATGAGGCCCTCTACGTCTCTTCTAAGGGACATTGGAGTACCTCCCAATTTTTGGCAGCTTTTGCATTCACTGCATAGGCAAACACTATGGGAGACCCATTTCCTAATAATGGGAACATTGTTTTTAAGAGGCTCTCCGACCTCTACGTCTCTTGCATGGGGCATTGGAGTTCCTCCAAATTTTTGGCAGCCATTGCTTCACTGTATAGGCAAACAGTATGGGAGACCCTCTCCTTTCTAATGGGAATTTGTCTTTACTGTGGCCCTGCTCTATGTGTCTTTAAATTGTTAGTGGGGTTTTTCCTAAGTTTTGTCATCCGTTGGACTCACTGCATACCCTATAACTGTAAAGCACACCCTGTCCTTTGTAATGGAAACATGTCATTACTGTGGCCCTGCTCTATGGGCCTTTAAATTGTTAGTGGGGTTTTTCCCAAATTTTGGCAGCCCTTGCAGTCACTGCATACGCGATACCAGTATAGGAGACCCACTCGTTAATAATGGGAACTACAAAACATATCCGGCTGATGGCTCTCTAACAATAGCGAGGGACGACTGCTGGCCTTTTAAGAATAGTAAGGGCCGCCTGATGGCCCTGTAAAATTTAGGCTTTGTGACTTTCAGAGTCCCTCCATCATAAATGAAACAAGATGTGTCTGATGATGTTTCACACACCACATGGCCAGATAAGGTTGTAAAATGTTATAATGACATTTTACGGTGAATGCATTTGTCTTAAAAAAATAACATAAAAAAAACAAACATTTGGATCTTTCTTTAGTATAAAAAACAGCATCGCCAATTTAACCTCAATGTAATCACATTGTTCAGCTCCTGCACCTCCTCCTCCATCTCCGAAATGACCACATCAGTCACAAGCTGAAAGCACTGCAGCACTGCCTTGGCCAAGTGGCAACAGGCTGAGCTGAAGCTAACATGCTTAATGCTTAGGTGACAAATTGCCCAGTGCAGCAGAGTTGTTGAAAGCTGTAGCACAGCAGCCTGATCTGTGGCTCTCACCGCTAAACATACAGCCAGGCATGGTTGGCGCTATCATGAACTCTCCTGATGTAGAAGCCAAAGGATTCTCTGGTGGGACAGTCCAACCCTGCCGAGAAGCAGTTCTGGCTAAGAAAAGTGTGTGGCAAGGTTCCCGGACACTCTATGGCTGCTTTCTTACTGAGGTGGAAACCCACGCAAACACAGGGAGAACATACAAAATCCTTGCAGATGTTGTCTTTGCTGGGATTTGAACCCAGGTTCCCAGCGCTGCAAGGTTTCAGTGCTAACCACTGATCCAATGTGCTGCTGTTCACCCTCTGATATCTAACAGGCAGGAGAAACTTGCACCTACTGCCACACTATCTTCAGCTCCTTTGTGAGAAACTAATCTATTTGGGCAGCCACTCAATAAAATTCCTGAGAAGGAAATTGGGGATGGCTTCGCTACTGGTACTGGGGGCAGTGCTAATACCATGGCATCATACCATAGTTTACTGGAAATATTCCAGGCCTGTCGGAGGCAAGCAGATTCCCACAGAAAAGTACAAGCAGTAATGTTCAGGGACCCGCACTTGTAGAAGACGGAGACAATGCCGGGAGAAATAATGGTGGCTGGGGACCGAGTATGGACACCCGCCTGCCGCCGTCATGAGGTTGTGGACAGCTTCCACCTCCACTAGCCTAAAAGGCCACATTTCAAGTGCAAGCAGCAGCCCAGAAATCTGGCAGTTAAGTTTTGCAGCCTGTGGGAGGGTGGCTGGCTGCATACTTGCGCTTGCATTCAAAGTAACAGAAAACTAAGAAGATGGTGGCCTCTATCATCATTGTGGCCTCACCTTGGCACTATGAACTGTCCTGAAGGAGAAGCCAGGGCCCACCGGAGGAGTCTCCGGTTCTCTGTTGGGCCTGTCCAACCCTGCCGAGAAGCAGCCCTGGCTAAGAAAAGTGTGTGGGGAGGTTTTCGGACACTCTATGGCTGCTTTTTTAATGTGGATTGGACGTGCTTTTGCATGTTATTTCTCAAACCGCATTACAGATCAGGACATTGCCCAACTCTGTAGTCATGAAATTAAAAGCGCAAAGAGAGATGTTTGTGTGTTGAAGCACCACTGACAAGTGCGAGCTGATGTTGGATGGGCTGCCATTGCTTCTGCAACAAGCAGCATTAGAGGACTTCCTGGGAGAAATGACACCCAGAGTAGATATGGTTTCCCTTTATGCCATTCCTTTCACCGAGCTAAAGAATATGGCTGTGCTGAAATACAACTCTCACTGAGAAGCAGTGTCAGACTGAAAAACATTGAGCTCACCAGAGGATTTGGTTCTGAGGTCCCACCTTTCTCCCCCCTCAAGAGCCCCATAGCAGATGCAAAGTTTGCGCCTGTCATGAACTCTCCTGATGGAGATGCCAGGGCCCACCCGAGGATTCTCTGGTGGGCCCGTCCAACCCTGCTGAGAAGCAGCCCTGGCTAAGAAAAGTGTGTGGGAATGTTCCCGGATACTCTATGGCTTCATTTTTAATGTGGACTGGCTCCGTACCGTCCCTTTCCACATTCACTTGACCACGTGTTTGTGGTTAGGTGGTCCTTCCCAGTAAGTGCACTGGGGACGGCATGGGTAATGTTGTGGGACCCCTGCTTGTGGAAGTCGGAAACAATACCGGGAGAAATAGTGGCGGCTGGGGACACCTGGCCGCAGCCGACATGAGGTTGTGAAAATCTTCCGCCTCCACGAGCCTAAAATGCCACATTTCAAGTGAAAGCAGCTTTAGAGGACTTCCTGGGAGAAATGACAGCTGGAGTAAATATGGTTTCCCAAGTTCTTTCACCAAGCTAAAGAATATGGCTGTGGTGACACACAACTCTCAGCAAAAAAAAAGCTGTGGACTGGCTCCGTACCATCCCTGGCAACATTCACTTGACCATGTGTTTTTGGGTAGGCGGTGCTTCCCAGTAAGTTTACTTTCTTACTAATCCTTCCCAACATATGGAACGCTGAGTTCCAATGCGTGGTGACATCGCACACTAGTCGGTGAGCTGGAAGCTGAAAATGCTGCTGAAGCACGGCTAGGGTGGCAGGAGCTGTTGCTGACTTTATGAAATGGGCATATACGAGGCATACTTTGACAAGCTGCTCAGGCAGATCTACGTAGGTTTTGAGAAACTGCTGAACCACTAGGTTGAGCACATGGGACAGGCATGGTACATGTGCAAGGTTGCCAAGCATTAGAGCAGCCACCAGGTTCTGGCTATTGTTACACACGACCATGCCTGACTGTAGGTTCAGTGGTGACCACCACAGATCTGCCTGCTCTGTTATAGGTTTCAACAACTCTGCAGGGGTGTGCGGTTTGTCACCTAAGCATATTAGCTTCAGCACGGCCTGTTGCTGCTTGGCCGAGGCAGTGCTGCAGTGTTATCAGCTTTTGACTGATTTGGTCATTTCAGAGATAGAGGCTGAAGAGGAGGTGCAGGAACTTTAGAATATGGGGAAACCCTGATTGACCCAGGTTCCTGCAATCCTCTGCGTCGAGAGGAAGTGTTCCATCCCAGGGTCCGACTGGGTCCTGGCTTCCACAATATTAACCCAGTGCGCCGTCAGTGAGATGTACCGTCCCTAGCCACAAGCACTTGTCCACGTGTCCGTGGTTTGGTGAACCTTCCCACTAATTGCATTGGTTAAGGCACAGTTAATGTTTTGGGACACGTGCTTGTGTAAGGCGGTGACAGCACACTGGGAGAAATAGTCTGAAACTGACTACAGAGGGATGGCCACCGCCATGAGGTTGCAGAAAGCTTTCGTCTCCATGAGCCTAAAAGTCAACATTTCCAGTGCAAGCAGTTGAGAATTGTGGCAGTTTAATATTGTGGACTGTGAGTGTTGGCTGCGTATTTGCGCTTGCATTCAAAGGACTGGGGTTGGGACAACTTAACGATGTGCTGCGACAAGGACGTGGACATGGTTGCTGATGGTGGTAGTTCCAAGTGTGCACCGACAGGTGCAGGTGGGAGGTATCTTCGCCTGCGCCATAGATAGGGGATTGGCGTGCATTCATAACAGCAGAACAGACAGTGGTGTCACCCACAGACACTGTTTCTGGACCCTGGCATTTGGCCAAACCAGTCGGGTTCCTGAGCATGCTGGTGGTGGATAGGCTGGTAGTTTTACTGTCTCTGCTGATGCTGGCATGGCAGATGTTTCAAATGGCCTTTTTGGGTTAACTCTACAGTCTTGAAAAAATAGCCAGACTCTGGAAAACCTACAGGTGGACTGGCAACTTCCCTCGTGTTGGTGTTCTGGGGAACAGTTACCTGGCTTGTTTCTGTGGCCACCCCACTGCTTCTTCCTGCCTGTTGTGGTGCTATACCTCCCTCTCCCTCTGCAGTGCTGTTCTAGCTATGCATGTCACCTTGTCAGGTTGGGTCGGTGACTTTATCGTCTACCACCTTTTCTTCCACGTACGCACCCTGGGCCTCCTCCTGACTTGCTGGCAATTGTGTCTCATCCTCCACCTCTTGCGACAGTAATTGCACTTTCACACCGTCGCCTTTGTGTGACTGTGGCTGCTCAAATATTTTAAACGGGCTGGGCGAGAGGCCCGAATCTATAAATGGAAAAGTGAACAGCTCTTCAGAGTGTCCAAGTGTGAGATCACTTGTCTCTGGGCACTTGGCATGGTGGGAGGAAAGAGGATCAGGATGAGGAATATGTGGTCCAAACTCACGACTACTGAGACTGGACCGAGTGGAAGACAGGGTCGTGGTGGTGGCAAACTGACTGGAAGCAATATCTGCTGTCCAACCAACAACCTTTTCACACTGCTCTGACTTCAAGAGTGTTGTTCCTCGCCCCCTTAGTAATTGGGACAGGAAGGTAGTTTGACATGACGTTTGTTGTGCTCCCACCTCAGGCACAGTTTCATCTTGCCCATGGCCTCGGACTCTGCATGCACCATCACCATCACATCTACTTCCCCGTCACTTGTCACGTGCCTTGCCCATTTTAAATGGGGTTTAATATTTGGCCTGCTCCACTAAATGTCTGTATTATTACCGCAGTAATAAAGGATCACGTGTGATGACTACACTTTTAGGCAGTGGCCTATTAGCATGATATTGGTGAGCGACAAGTGTGAATAGGTTTTAACAACACACAACTGCCAGACTTTAAATGGAGAGTAATATCTGGCACACTCCCAAAAAAGTCTGTATTATGACCGCAGTAATATGGGATCATGTGTGATGACCACGGTTTTAGGCAGTGGCCTTGTAGTGTGGTATTAGTCAGTGACCAAGTGTGAATAGATTCAACAACAAACAGCTGGCAGACTTGAAATGGAGAACATTTGGCACGCTCCCAAAAAATTCTGGATTATTAGCGCAGTAATATCTGATCCTGTCTGATGACCACAGTTTTAGGCACTGGCCTATTATTATAATATTGGTCAGCGACCAATAGGTTGACTAAACTTAAAGAAGGCAATGAAAAAAAAGTGTTTATTTAATACCTTCTTACTTTAATTCCCTAATTATAGAGAGAAAAATGAATTGTGCAAAAAGCAAATCAAGGCAGCAAAGATTGAAACAGAGAGACTTATTGTTAAAGAAGGTAAAAATAATCCAAAAATATTCATCAACAAAATAAACAGTAAAACAAATAAAAAATGATCGGTGTTGGCCCTCTCAAAAATAGTCTATGTGAAATGGTGGAAGAGGATGAGACTAAAGCCAATCTAATAATTGCCTCTTTTAGGCTGTGTGCCTACGATGCGTTTTTTAAGCGTTTCCGCAGTGTCAAAAACGCTGCAGAAACGCTTAAAAGATGCATAGTAGAAGGCCAGTCATGTCCCCCAATGATAATCTGCATGTGCTGTGCACATGCTGCGGAAATTTCCTCTGCGGATTATCATTGCGGAAAAAAATGCAGCACTACCAATTATTTTGCGGAAGTGCTGCGTTTTCGCCGCCATTGACTTGCATTAGAAAGCGCTAATTCCGCAAGACTGCATCTGTACTTGCGTAATTGACGCATTCTAATGTGCGGATGGTACCCGGGTGTGGAGGACAGGAGACTCTCCTCTGGACCCGGGTACCATTGAAAACTGTAAAAAAAGAATAAAATAAAAAATAAATATATACTTACCTTCTGGCGGCCTGCGCTGCGCTCCTCCTTGCTTGGCTGCAGTTCACGATGGAATGAAGGACTTGCGCTGACGTCAGAGTCATATGACGGGTCACGCAACGCTGACGTCGCCAGGTCATTCAGTCCACCGCTGCCGGCAGCCGGGACGGTGAAGCAAGACAGCGCGGGCCATCGGAGGGTAAGTATTAGTGTTGAGCGAGCACTAAAATGCTCGGGTGCTCGAAGCTCGGGCCAAGCTCACCATGATACTCGGGTGCTCGACCCGAGCAACGAGCCCAATGTTAGTCTATGGGAGACAAGCATTTTTGCGGTGGCACCCCCGGCAGTCTTTTAAAAGCCTAACAGGTGCCCAAAACGATAGTGACAGTGCTCAAATGACATGGGGACAGCATGGGGATCGCCCCAGGAAGCATTTATGACCCTCAAGTCACTGCTGTCAACAACGTGGTCAGAGGTATTAAGCCACATTTACGGGCTCACAATAAAATGTTCAAAAACGAAAGTGAAACTTTTTTCATGTGAAATATGTTAAGGAACATCCTTTCCAGGGAAAAGACTTGTGCATAAGTTAAAATAAATGACCAAAACCAAAAATACTCCTCCACACCTTCGGCTATGTTCACAAGTAGCATTTTTTATGCGTTTCTGCACTTTTGTATTGCTTTCAACTATGACAAATGCATTCACCGGGAAATGTCATTTTAACATTTTACAACCTTATCTGGCCATGTGCTGTGTGACACATGCATAAAGTGCTGAAAAGACATGGGAACATATTACAAACATAAGTCCCATTATTGGGGAGTGGGTGTCATATAGTATTTGCCTATGTCTTGCATGCAAAAGCTGCCAAAAATTAGGACGGAGCAACTTGCAATGCCCCTTACAAGAGCCATGCAGTACAGCATATTACAAACATAAGTCCCATTATTGGGGAGTGGGTGTCCCATAGTATTTGCTTATGCCTTGCAAGCAAAAGCTGCCAAAAATAAGGACGGAGGAACTTGCAATGCTGGCACCCTGGTGGTATAGTGGTGGTGGAGGCTGAGGATAAGGAGAAGAAGATAAAACAGACGAAACGAGGAAGCGTATACCCATGTGTGGGTGTGAAGCGGTGCATGTGAATACACCTCCCGAAATAACACAGTGGATTTGACTTTATGTTACTCTGCTGTCATTTGGTGGTGATGAGAAGTCTGGCCCAATCCAGCCCTTGATCATTTTTATAAGGGTCAGCTTGTCAGCATTGTCAGTTGACAGGCGAGTGCGCTTATCAGTTATAATTCCCCCAGCGGCACTAAAAACATGCTCCGATAACACGCTAGCGGCAGGGCAGGCCAGGACCTCCAAGGCATACAGAGCGAGTTCATTCCAAGTGTCCAGCTTGGATACCCAATAATTAAAAGGCACAGAGGAATCACGGAGGATGCTGGTACGGTCGGCAAGGTACTCCCTCACCATCTTTTGAAACTTTCCACTCCTTGTGAGAGTACCCCACGCCTCAGGGCCTGTAAGCTGGGCGGGTGTCAGAAAACTGTCCCAGAATGTTGACAGTGTTCCCCTGCCTCTGCTGGATTGGAGTTGCATTTCTCTCGCCTGTACGCCTTGGTTGGGCAACGAACTGTGACCTCTGCCGCTAGCGTGTTCAGATGGGAATTTTTTTAAGAGTTCTGCAGCAATGGCCTTCTGGTACTGCCCCATTTTTGTAGACCTCTCCACCTCAGGAATAAGAGAGTGAAAGTTCTCCTTGTAGCGGGGGTCTACAAGTATCACCAACCAGTAATGACTGTCACCCAACATTTTGACAACGCGAGGGTCACGGTTAAGGCAGCGTAACATAAAGTCAGCCATGCGTGCCAGACTGGTAACGGGCAAGATTTCCGTGTCCTCACCAAGATGACGACTGACCATGCTCTCCTCCTCCTCTTCCTCCTCCCCCCTGTCCTCAGGCCACCCACGCTGATCCGACGGTATGACACTTGTACAGGTAGTACCGTCTACAACGCATGATAGCAGCTCCTGTTCTTCCTCCTCCTCCTCCTCCTCCTCCTCTCCCTCATTGTCCCCCAATGCACGTTGGGATGAGATGAGGCTGGGCTGTGTGTAATCGCCCGCTACAACTTATTGATCTATCTCATCATACTCTGGCTGCAATGCCTCCTCTTTAATTCTCTGCAGAGAGCGTTGCAAAAGACAGACAAGTGGGATGCTGACATTAATGATGGCGTCATAGCCACTCATCATCTTGGTGGCCTCCTCAAAGTTTGTCAGGATGGTACATATGTCAGACATCCAGGTCCACTCATGAGGTCTTATGTGTGGCGTCTGACCTGAATATCGACGGCCTTGATGCAGCTGGTACTCCACAACTGCTCTCTTCTGCTCACAATTCCTTTGCAACATGTGGAGGGTAGCGTTCCAACGTGTGGGGACATCACACACCAGTCGGTGTGCCGGAAGCTGCAAACGCTGCTGCAACACAGCAAGGGCGGCGGAAGCTGTAGCCGACTTGCGAAAATGAGCTGACAGGCGGCGTACTTTCACGAGCAGATCTGGCAACTCGGGGTACGATTTAAGAAACCGCTGAACCGCGAGGTTAAGCACATGAGCCAGGCATGGTACGTGTGTGATCTCACCTCGCCTCAGAGCCGCCACCAGGTTACGGCCATTGTCACACACGACCATGCCGGGATGTAGGTTCAGCGGTCTCAGCCACAGATCTGCCTGCTCTTTCACAGCTGTCCACTACTCACAAGCAGTGTGAGGTTTATCACCTAAGCTCATGAGTTTCAGCAGAGCCTGTTGCCGCTTGGAGGAGGCAGTACTGCAATGCTTCCAGCTTGTAACTGATGTGGTGATATCTGAGATGGAGGCTGAACATGAGGAAGAGGAGGAGGAGGAGGATGCACAGGAGCTGTACACTGTGGGGGCAACTCTGACTGACATAGGGCCCGCAATCCTCAGTGTGGGGAGGATGTGTTCAGTCCCAAGGTCCGACTGGGTCCCGGCTTCCACTATGTTTACCCAGAGTGAGGTCAGAGAGATGTACCATCCCTGGCCACAAGCACTTGTCCACGTGTCCGTTGTCAGGTGGACTCTCCCAGTAACTGCGTTGTTGAGGGCACGGCAGATGCTTTGGGACACGTGCTTGTGTAGTGCGGGGATGGCACACGGGGCAAAATAGTGTCGGCTGGGGACCGAGTACCGAGGGACGGCCACTGCCATAAGATTGCGGAAGGATTCCATCTCCACTAGCCTAAAAGGCAGCATTTCCAACGCAAGCAGTCGTGAAATGTGCGAATTTAGCACTGTGGCCTGTGGGGCGCTAGCTGCGAATTTCCTCTTTCATTCAAAGGTCTTGGATATGGACAATTGAACGCTGCGGTGGGACGTGGACGTGGACGTTGATGCTGTTTCTTGAGAAACTGCCATAACAAGTGAAGACTGAGAGGAGGGGGCATCTTTACATGCAGTATGGACAGTGGATTGCCTTGCACACACAACAGGGGGTTCTATTGCATGCACAACAGTGGAAGAAGCAGTGGTGACACCTGCTGACACTGGTCGTGGACCCTGGGTTTCGCCCCACAAAGTCGGGTGCTTTGCTGCCATGTGCCTGATCATGCTGGTGGTGGTCAGGTTGGTAGTTTTGTCACCCCTGCTGATGCTGGCATGGCAGGTGGAACATATGGCCTTTTTGGGGTTATCAGCAGTGTCTTTAAAAAAATTCCAGACTCTGGAAGACCTACCGCTTGTACTGGCAACATCCCCCATGTTGGTGTTACGGGGAACGGTTGCCTGCTTTCTGTCTGCGGCCACCACACTGCTTCTTCCTGCCTATTGGCGTACTCTGCCTCCCTCCCCCTGTGTGCTGCTGGCCTCACTCTGCATGTCCTCCTTCCACGTTGGGTCAGTTACTAGATCATACACCACCTCCTCCTCTTCCACTTGCGCACCACGATCCTCCTCCTCACTTCCTGGCAATTGTGTCTCATCACCGTCCACCTCTTGTGACAGATTGCCAACGTTGACTTCCTGTGGCCGTGGCTGTTCAAATATTTGGGCATCCAAGTGTGGGATCACTTGCTGTCTGACGACACTCGGCATGGTGGGAGGAAGGAGCATAAGGGTGAGGAGAAGTATGCGGTCGAGACTCACGGCTACTAAGAATTGACCGTGTGGAAGACAGACCGGAGGTGGTGGTGCCCAGGTAACTGGAAGTATTATCTGCTATCCAATTAATAACCTGTTCACACTGATCAGTTCTCAATACTGGTGTTGTTCTGTGCTTCCCTAGTAATTTGGTCAAGTAGTGGGAGCGAAAAGATGTGGCTGTTGGTTGTGGCACATCTTCACCTTGGCCACGGCCCCGTCCTCTGCACGAACCATCACCAGAACGTCCACTTCCACGTCCCTTGCCACGCGCCTAGCCCATTGTAAATGAAGTAAAATAGCTTACACTTGCACTATCAATGGAAAAAGGGTAATAAAGAGTAGATTAGAACCGTGGAAGAGGAAAACCACAGTTATTGTTTACTGGGGTATACCACACTTTTTTAAATAGAGATATTTGCGGCTGAACAGTGAGCGACACACTCAAACTGCTTTTTTTTTAGATACCAAAGGCCCAAAACTGGATAGTACAGTGATTTGACCCGTGGAACTGCGAAACCACACTGGGATGTTGGGCATACACAAGACTATTTTCAACAGATATATTTTTGTGTCACAACAGTCAGGAGACACTACTGTTTTTCTTTATGGAAAAAACTACCAAAAGCAGAATAATAGAGATTTTTTACCGTGGGATGGCAAAACCACAGTTATTGTTTACTGGGGTATACCACACTTTTTTAAATAGAGATATTTGGGGCTGAACAGTGAGTGACACACTCAAACTGCTTTTTTTTTAGATACCAAAGGCCCAAAACTGGATAGTACAGCGATTTGACCCATGGAACTGCGAAACCACACTGGGATGTCGGGCCTACACAAGACTACTTTCAACAGATATATTTTTGTGTCACAACAGTCAGGAGACACTAACGTTTTTCTTTATGGAAAAAACTACCAAAAGCTGAATAATAGAGATTTTTTACCGTGGGATGGCAAAACCACAGTTATTGTTTACTGGGGTATACCACACTTTTTTAAATAGAGATATTTGCAGCTGAACAGTGAGCGACACACTCAAACTGCTTTTTTTTAGATACCAAAGGCCCAAAACTGGATAGTACAGCGATTTGACCCGTGGAACTGCGAAACAACACTGGGATGTCGGGCCTACACAAGACTATTTTCAACAGATATATTTTTGTGTCACAACAGTCAGGAGACACTACTGTTTTTCTTTACGTAAAATTCTACCAAAAGCTGAATAATAGAGATTTTTTACCGTGGGATGGCAAAACCACAATTATTGTTTACTGGGGTATACCACACTTTTTTAAATAGAGATATTTGCGGCTGAACAGTGAGCGACACACTCAAACTGCTTTTTTTTTAGATACCAAAGGCCCAAAAATGGATAGTACAGCGATTTGACCCGTGGAACTGCGAAACCACACTAGGATGTCGGGCCTACACAAGACTATTTTCAACAGATATATTTTTGTGTCACAGCAGTCAGGAGACACTAGTGTTTTTCTTTACGGAAAATATACCAAAACCTGAATAATAGAGATTTTTTACCGTGGGATGGCAAAACCACAGTTATTGATTACTGGGGTATACCACACTTTTTTAAATAGAGATATTTGCGACAGAACAGTGAGCGACACACTCAAACTGCTTTTTTTTTAGATACCAAAGGTCCAAAACTGGATAGTACAGCGATTTGACCCGTGGAACTGCGAAACCACACTGGTATGTCGGGCCTACACAAGACTATTTTCAACAGATATATTTTTGTGTCACAACAGTCAGGAGACACTACTGTTTTTCTTTATGGAAAAAACTACCAAAAGCTGAATAATAAAGATTTTTTACCGTGGGATGGCAAAACCACAGTTATTGTTTACTGGGGTATACCACACTTTTTTAAATAGAGATAGTTGCGGCTGAACAGTGAGCGACACACTCAAACTGCTTTTTTTTTAGATACCAAAGGCCTAAAACTGGATAGTACAGTGATTTGACCCGTGGAACTGCGAAACCACACTGGGATGTCGGGCCTACACAAGAATATTTTCAACAGATATATTTTTGTGTCACAACAGTCAGGAGACACTACTGTTTTTCTTTACGGAAAATATACCAAAACCTGAATAATAGAGATTTTTTGCCGTGGGATGGCAAAACCACAGTTATTGTTTACTGGGGTATAACACACTTTTTTAAATAGAGATAGTTGCGGCTGAACAGTGAGCGACACACTCAAACTGCTTTTTTTTTAGATTCCAAAGGCCCAAAACTGGATAGTACAGCGATTTGACCCGTGGAACTGCGAAACCGCACTGGGATGTCGGGCCTACACAAGACTATTTTCAACAGATATATTTTTGTGCCACAACAGTCAGGAGACACTACTGTTTTTCTTTACGGAAAAAACTACCAAAAGCTGAAAATATATAGATTTGCGGCTGAACAGTGAGCGACACACTCAAACTGGGGTTTTTTTAGATACAAATGGCCCAAAATGGATAATACAGAGGTTTGAACCGTGGAAGTGCAAAACAACATTTCTGTTTCTCTAGCCTACACCAGATGATTTTCAACAGTTATATTTGTGTCTGAAAAATCAGAGACACGCTTTTTTTTTGGGGGGGGGGGACACACCAAAAGGTTAATTAGATGGGTATTTGTACAGTGTGAAGGAGGAAAAAAAAGGAGGATTTAGATGAAAAAAAGGATTTTTCCTGGCCCCCCACACCTGGTGCTAAGTCCAGCAATTTCAGCAACAGGAGCACACAGGTCTGTAATGCAGCATTTGTTGCTATAACCACTGTGCCTCCTATACAGTCTGCCTGCCTGGTATCTGGGATGGATATTAGTCCTGAAAAGGACTGCTTGTTTGTTCTGGCAGCCTTTACAGACCCTACACTAACTATTTCACAGTTTATATCTCTCCCTAAATCAGCAGCGCTGTCCCTACACTGTCTAATCTGGAGCGACTGTGTCCAAGATAGCGGCGCTAGGTTTTAAATTCTCGAGGTGACGCTGTGCAGCCAGCCAATCACTGTAATGCCCATAACCAACATGGCTGCAGCATTACAGTGACTGACTGGCAATCCCTGCATGTTCATTTGCTCTGTAAAGAGCGCCAAACATGCAGGGCGGAGACCCGAGCTCCCGCCCGAGTAACCCGGAAATGCTCGGTGCTCGCCGAACATCCCGAGTAGCGTGATGCTCGGGCAAGTACCGAGCAGTGTCGAGCATGTTCGCTCAACACTAGTAAGTATACATTTATTTTTTTATTTTTTGACATTCTCTCGGGTCACACTATATAAATCCATGCTACTTGCATGGATTTATATAGTGTGACCAAGTTGACAAGCACTTTCCAAGTGATGCTAAAATCACTTGGAAAGCGCTTGTCAACCCGCATGCGGAAATGCAAGTGAAGAACAGTTCACTTCCGCATGTCCGTGGCAGGAAAACGCATGTACAATCCGCATGCGTTTTTTTCTGCCAGGGAGATGCAGAAACGCTCAGGAAAAAATCCTGAGCATTTCTGCATCGTGGGCACATAGCCTTATACAGTGTTCACACAAGTCCCATGACAGATATCATTATCAGGTGTATCACAAATTTTTTATTAAATGTCAACTACTTCACCGAGCAGGAAGTACAGCATTGCCTCAATATCACTAAAGAAGACAAATGACCAGGCCCGGATGGCATACACCCACAAGTACTGTACAAGTACTGCAGGAATCAAGTACCGTGATAGTCACACCATTATTTCTAATATCCAAGGATTCCATAATAAGAGTCTTTACCATAGGACTGGCACATAGCAAATGTGGTGCCAATATTCAAAAAGGGGACAAAATCTAAGCCTGGAATTTATAGGCCAGTAACTTTATCCTCTGTGGGTAAAATCCTTGAGGGTTTCCTAAGAGATACAATCCTGGAGTATCTCAATGAAAATAACCACAGGATCCATCAACATGGTTTTATGAGGGATCGGTCCTATAAAAAATCTGATCAGCCTCTTTGAGAAGGTGAGTTTCAGACAGCTTTTCAAAGACCCTGTGTCACACGGAAGACTGGTATATAACATTACAGTAATGAAACTAGAGGAAAATATGTGTAACTGGGTTAATAACTGGCTCAGTGATAGGAAAAAAAGGTGGTTATTAACAGAACAAACTTGAATTGGGTCACATTTAACAGAGGGGTACCATAGGGGTCAATATTTGCCCCTCTTCTTTTTAACACATTAATTAATGACCTTATAGGGGTCATACAGAGTAGAATTACAATATATGCAGATGATACTAAACTCTGCAGGGTTATCAATACAGAGGAGGATAATTTAATATTAGAGAAGGATTTGCATAACTGGAGGCTTGGGCTGCGAAATGGCAATTGAAATTTATTGAAGATAACTAAGTCATGCACTTGGGCAGAGGAAATAAAATGTATAATTATGTACTAAATGGTAAAACACTGGGTAAAACTGAGCTGAAAAAAGACTTGGACGTATGGGTGGATGTCAAAGTTTAGTTACCAATGTCAGGAAAGCAAATAAATAGTCATTTGAGGGGTCGCTCACTGCTGATGGTGGGTGCTCCAGAGTAAATTATACCACTGATTCACTGATATCCCTTTATTATGCCACAGGAGAGCCTGGAACATTCGAGATCATTTAGTTAGGGCTGATGTAGGTACTAGTGTTGAGCCACCCCCGTAGTGTTCGAGTTCAGTTCGGTTCGTCGAACTGTCCGTCGAACACCTTCGAACTCCGTTAAAACCAATGGCAGGCAAACAAAAACACATAGAAACACATAGAAAACAACTTCAAAGGTGTCCAAAAGCTGACAAACTGCTCAGAAGACATAACTAACACATGGAAAAGTGACAAGTACATATAGTCATGCGAAAAGAAAAGAGGTGGAGGAGTATAAGGAGGGGGAGACACAGATATAGGCATGTCATGCCCTTCTAAAATCCAAAAAGTGAGAAGCCGACACGGCCAGTCCGTTCCTGCCCGTGCCACCTCCGTGTCGCCGGGTTTGTGCCAGAGCCGCGGTGGACCTTGACTGCAAGCCCCCCTCTCCCAATACTGGTGCCTGTCCGCTGGTGGGTCGAGCCCCCCCGCGGTGAGGGGGGAGTAACATCTGCAGAAGAAAGACCATCTTCCAGCCAAACTAACATGTCGACTTCTTTTCGTGATACGATCCCTTTGTTATGGACACGCCCATCGCTACAAATTCCAGATGAGGCACAAAAACAGCAGGTGCTTCAGCGGATATCAAGTGCTCCTTCAAGTGGGCTCTCCTCCACCTCATCTTCAACATCACAAATACTCCAGTCCTCAGAGGTGTCACCCCAATCGCACTTGCTTCCTCACAGCTCCCAAGTCTCCAGCTGCCCGTCTGAGTATGGGGTAACACAGATGGTTGAGTCTGCAGAGCTGTTTACTCATACTATAGCCTGGGAAACGGAGGTCTGCTCCAGAGCTTCTGTTAATCCAGACGAGGAAATGATCTGCACTGATGCCCAGAATCTTTATAAGTCGGATCCAGGACCAGATGAAGAAGGTTCTGGGCATAATGTAGACCCTCGTTCCCAAACTGTAACTCCTGTTGATGGAGACAATGATGAAGACGAAGATGAGACTCAAATACCTGATTAGAGCGACAACTTGACTTTTCCGTCAGGGCAGGAAGAGGTTGGCTTTGAGGACGACGGGTGTGATAACACACAGGGTGATGATGACAAGGTTGGAGATCCCACTTACTGTCAACCCACAGTCAGCCAGTCGATGAGGTCACCCGGGACTTTGCCTGGACTTGGGGATGTCGCGGTGGTCGGCTCCCTGGCCCGTACCCTGGGGTCACTCTTTAAAAGGGTGGATAATTGTTAATTTTATAAGAGTTCATGACGCCACCTGTGGTATCTAGTGAGAAGCACCAGCGCTGCAGCAGTCCACTGAGGCCCGTGATAAGGCAGCTCGATGGTATAGCTCCCCACAGGTGGAGCTAGGTCTCAGGGCAGCGTATGCAGGGGGAATGCAGGACAGGCGAGACCCAGCTGGGTCAGAGCAAGAACGGGAACGGACACGGTAGTCACTTCAGTACCTTTTACTGGAGGAAATTCAGGCACATTCCGGAGCACTGTAGGGTGAAAGGTGCATATCAGGATCCTCCCCAATGAGCGGGTGTAGGGCCTCCTGTTTCTTTCCTCTGCGTAGTAAGTTTCTCACCTGCCTGGAGCTAGGCCTAGCTTTGTCTCTGTCCTGCGCTGGCTGACCTTGTGGTAGGGCCTTCTCTTGGAGTTCACGCTCCCAGTATGCGGGGTCTAAGTATCTCCTTGCTCTGTTACGCATCAGCACCTTAGCGATCCTGGGACTTGTAGTTCTCCAGGGAATCTGGTTATGCCTTACTGGGTCATAGAGATCCCGGTAAGCTCGGATCCGGTGTCCGGTAAACGCTTCGGGGTGAGCTGGTTAAGCTCCTCTGCCCCTTATGTACTAACTCGCCACTCGCCTTCAGCCTACTCGGGCCCTCACTAGGCTATACACACTAACGGCAGCTTGCCGCGCTTCACCGATCTTATGGCGCCGGCACACCATAAGCTCTATCTTGGCTCCCTGAATCTAGCTAGCAGGAGCCTCGTGCTCCACTGCTGAACTATTAACTGAGTTCTCTAGACTAGACTGAGCTCCACTGCAGACTGACCTCTCTTAGGCTCCTCTACTGCAGGAACTCTTCAGAGGAACTGAACTGCCTAGCTCCACCTTCCCTATTTATATCCCTAACGGGCTCCCTCTGCTCGTCTGAGGTGGAAGGTGGAGATGTGTGAATGTTTATGGGGGCCTCTTGCGGAGGATTCCATCAATATACTCTTCTAGGATCTGTGATACTAACCGCAGTGGGGCGACACAGATGCTATTGACGCCGAGGTTAGGTTGCGCCTTCCTGGACAGAGACAAAGTACTGGAAGCACGTAAACAACTGCATCCTCAACCACAACTCTGCCTCTGACCACAAGTCGTAGTAGCTCTTCAGGTCGCATGGGCTCTAAGCCTTGCTTAGCCTGGGCATTTATTCAGATCGATAAGGATGACCCAACTTGTGTTATCTGTAATATTTGTCACCAAAAGCTAAGTAGAGGACAAAAAATCCATAGTTTGAGTACTTCATGCATGTACCGTCACATGGATATGAAGCATAAGTTGCAGTGGGAAGCTCACTGTGCTACAATGCGGCCTAGCAGGCTTGGCCAACCACCGTCTGCCCCATCTTGTGCATCCGCGGCCTCTTCATCCTCTGTGACTGGAGGGACAGCAGTCACACATGTTTTTGGACGCAGACCTGCCACCTCTTTACCTGCAACAGCCAGTGTGATTGGCAGGTCGTCAGTTCATTGGAAAGTGGAAACACCTGCTGGTGTTGAGCGCTCTCTGACATTGAGAGCACCACCTTTGGATCAAGGCAACCTAACAGGTCAGCCTGCATCTTCCTCACAGACCGGCAGTTTGCCGGGGACACCCTACTCAACCCCGTCAAAGCACTACAGCCAGCCCTCGGTCCCTCAGATGTGGAAAAGTAAAAGACCATTTCCTCCTGGCCATGAGAAAGCTAAGAGGTTGAATTTCACCATCTGCAAGCTGTTGGCTACAGAAATGCTGCCTTTCCGCCTGGAGGACACAGTGGATTTTCGAGACCTTATGTCCGTCGCAGTGCCCCAGTACCAGATGCCCAGTCGGCACTACTTCTCAAAGAAAGGTGTGCCTGCGCTCCACCAGCATGTCGCACACAACATCACCGCTTCTTTGAGAAACTCTGTGTGTGACAGGGTGCATTTCACCACAGACACTTGGACGAGTAGGCATGGACAGGGGCGTTATATGTCGCTGACTGGGCACTGGGTAACTATGGTGACAGCAGGACAAGGGGCTGCTGTCCATGTCTTTCCGTCCCCACGAGTTTTGCGTCAATCCTCTTATCTTGAAGTTCCTCCACTGCTTCTGCCTCCTCAACCTCCTATCGGTCCTCCACCTGTACCCAAAACCTGTCTGGTAATGCCACCTGCTTTCTAACTGCGCAGAAGGAAACCTGCACACCTCCTTACTATGCTGGCAGCAGGGCTCAACGGCATCAGTGTTTACTTTGAAATGTCTGGGAAATGTGAGTCTCACAGCTGAGGACTTGTGGTCAGCTCTGGAGACCCAGTTTCATGAATGGTTGTCTCCACCGGACCTGCAACCAGGGAAGGCCGTGTGTGACAATGCTGCAAACCTGGGTGCGGCCCTTCGCCGGGGCAATGTCACACACATGCCTTGTATGGCTCACGTGTTGAACCTGGTTGTCCATAAATTTTTAGCCCACTATCCCGGACTAGATGGCCTTCTGCAGAGGGCACGGTCTCTGTGGGCTCACTTCCGCCGTTCGCATCCCGCAGCTCAACGACTTACATCTCAACAGAAGTCGTTGGACCTGCAAGTTCACCGGCTGAAATGCGATGTGCCGACACAGTGGAATTCAACTCTGCACATGTTGCAGCGACTGTGGCAGCACCGACAAGCCCTGGTGCAATACGATCTGACATATAGCCTGGGCCAGCGAGATCCAGAGGTGGGGCAAATCACGCTGCAGGAGTGGTCTCAGATCAGGGACCTATGAAGTTGACGCGCCCCCTGGGCCATGGGGTACCCTGAGCCGGGCCGTTAGACGCTGGGGGTTGTAGTCACTGTGGCAGTGACCCGGTCCGTGACCCAGGGCGGTCAATCCAACGGTAATTTGCATATATGGATTTATAATGTCCGACTACGCCACTTGTGGAGTACGGCCAAAGGGGCCGCCGCTGCGGAACAGTCCTCTGAAGCTGGTGGTTTTGCAGCAATGGTATTATTACTCACCACAGGAAGAGTGTAGCTTCAGGGCAGTGTGGGTGGATGATGGTGGTTGTAGTGCAGGGAGTTAGTAATGAACACAGAGTCCGAGTGATGCAGTCCCATGATCTTTACTCACAGTTGTTGCAGTCCAGATTACAGGTACCAGAGCAATCTCCCCCGTCATGCTGTGCGCACTCAGTGAGGGGCTCAGTCCACCCCCAGATAGCTCTGGAGTACTTAGCAGGACCCCCTTCTGGGTGTCCTTTCTCTGGCCATCTCCCTGCACCTCACACCCAGTGACACTTCTATCCGGTATCCTCGGGCCTTGGCGGGCGACTTGTGTTCCGTCCCCTGTGTCCTATGTGGCTACCTTCTTAGTGAGACTGGTGTGGACTTTTGCCTGCAGTACATGAAATGCTGCAGCCTCCGGTTTCTAGTTGAGCCTTGCTGTTTCTCCTCTAGTTGAGGGACCGGTTCCCCTTATCTGGCCTGACCCCTCTACCTCCTAATAGCAGCGGGAGTACGGGTGGCCTTCTGCACGGCCCGTAGCCCTAGGGTCCCTTCGGTTCCTGGAGCCTTCCTGCTCCCACTCCTCTCTTCTCTCCTTCAGTCCTGGGCCTCCCAGGCTAGGCCCGCCTCCGGAGCAGAGCTCATGCCGAGCCTCTGGTCCTGTCACTTTTCCTCCTCTGACTGGCTTGCTCTTTCTAAGATGGCTTCCTATTTATACTCTCCCTGTCATGTGCTCCCCTAAGCTGCTCCCCTATCTGTGCTGACAGATAAGCGCACGCGGCTGTCCACTGAGAATGTAGACAGACTCACGTTCATAAAGATGAACAAATCATGGATTCGCAAGGACTTTTCTACCCCTGTGTTATCCTTGGGAGACTAAAAGCTTGAGGATTTGGTAATATCACCTCACCAACCGTTTTAATCAACTGTTAGGCAATTGATGCCACTTAACCCTAGAACGCATGACCATAAAAATCTCCACTTTCATATACCTGGGGCCTTTTAGGCCCGTGTGCAAATAACATGGAATAACTCAAACTCAAATGACAAACAACTATATACATGAAGAATACCTAGAGTTTCAAAATTCTAACTAAAGTAATCTTGCAGAAAATAGAAAACAATTAACATGGCGGGACTGCGAGACCCCAGGTATGCGTTCTAGGGTTAAGTGGTGTCTGTGCCACAATTTTGGGAAAAAATGGAGACTCTTTTTGGAGTCCCTTTGCTGTGTCTTACGTGACGTTGGCATCGTCAATTCCAGGTGGGTTGGGTCGCCCCCCCCCCTTTTAACTGTAAGAAACTACATACACTATGGCTTGGGGTAACACAGATGGTTGAGTCTGAAGAGCTGTTTACTCAGAGGTCTGCTCCAAATCTTCAGTGTCTGCTAGTCAGCGTAGAATTTTTAACTGCATCTAGCCTAGGCAATACTTTGGGCGTAGTAGCCCAGCTGCGAAGCAAGCTGCTCCGCCTGTGTATCTAATAAGAATTTTTAAATGCATCTAGCCTAGGCAGACTGTGGGGACCCCTAACCAAACCCAGACGCTCAGCCCCCTACCGCCCCCCTTTCCTTGACAATACAATAATGTAACTCTTACAACTGGATGGGTGAGGATCGGTCACAGCTTTATTAACTCTTTATACTCATTCCATTAGAAAGACATTTTATTTCTAAAATAATTCAGCTTGTTGCAGCATGCCCTGGGTCTCCACTCCGGCAACTTGGCCAACTAGTGTAACTCTAGAAACATGTACTTTCTATTTCCAGGCCACGGAGGATCCTGCGTACTCGTATGCAGGACTCTGACCCCCACCCATCACTCTTAACGCTTGTTCCACTCCGTCCTGGAGTCCTGACAGAAATATGTCCAGTCCAATATCCATTAAGTGAACACCGTCGGGCCGTATGAGGCCTGCTTTATCTCCTTCCAGTTGTCGGTGTCGTACCACTACACCGCCTCTGTTTCTTCTAAATTTTGCCATCCGAATATTTATTACCCGCCTTGTCCGTTCGATGGCCGTGATGTCTCGCGCACCTTGCCATACCGCTATCGGCACAATCTCTGACCATACTCTAGCTAGTTTTGTGAAAAATTCTCTGAAGCGCTCAGTGTCTAGTTTCATTATTGCCATTAGTTATGCGCTCTTGTGATGACCTAGGTTGTTTCCCCCGGCCTGTATAACTAAGATGACCGGACATTTTGCCTCTCTCCCTACCTTGATTACCTCCATTAGTACCTGTGGCCATAGCAGGCCTCCAATACCTCTCCAGTTGAAATATGTGTTATGAAACTCTAATTTCCTCCCGCCTGGGTGAACTTTCGCCCTTTTTTCTGCCCAATATATATACGAGTGGCCTATCACTCACACTGTTGGCTTAGCGTCACCTGTAAAAGAAACAAACCACGTCTTATGTATCTTGCCAAACACGTGGATCGCCATCTCACTATCCTCTGAACTTCCGTTTCTGACAGTCCTGCTCTTGCTGCTTCCATGGCCGCGCCTATGAGGAATAAGTGTGTCCCGTAATCTTTGCGGTGGTTCCCTGCCGATGTTATGCATTTATTAAATATAGCTTGGAACTGGTATCTTGATAATGGCGTTCCATCAATGTGTGATAGGAAGAAATTGCTTTGTGATCTGATGGTTAGATATGTTTTTACTATTGTTACCCGACTCAGTGTACCGTTTGTGGGTTGTAGAAGTACCCAAGTGCCCCTGCTCGCTGGAACCGTTTTCGATTTGTGTATGCGTAGACGTATTGCATTATTGGCTATGACTACGTCCTGGTGTAATAAGCCTCCACTGGTGGTAATTTTGGATTGAGGGACTAATTTGCTTATGCATAGCGCATTTGCTTATGCATAGCGCCCCGAAGAAGGCAATCACAAATGCAGTAGACAGTAGTGTTGCTTCAAATTGTGAGTGTCATGTTAATGGTGTTAGGGATATGATGTGAGAAATCAGTTTTAGTGACACGGGATGGGACGTCTACACTCCTGACTTGGCTGACCCCTTTTCCACCCTTTTATGGATTGTCTGATGATGAATCTTTGTCACATCTCCCCATTTCTGTAGTTGGAAGTGAAATGCTACTCCGGTCAGACACCTCTGTGCTGATGCCCCTGATATGCCCCTCATCATTAGCTGGTGGAGAAATTCTATGGTGACTTGTGATCTGGCTTGTTCACATTGGTCAACCCGTCTGCCTGCTACTAGTCGTGTCCACTCTTCCCATTCCTTACCGTATGCTTGCCACGTCGACGGGGCAACTGACGTTCTGATTAATGGCATCAACTATTCGCCACTAGATCCCATAGGGAAGGTGGGCAACTGTTGCCCGATGGGTGGGCGTTGTGGAAAAGCTCTGTGAAAATCTGCCAATTGAATTGTTATAAAGCGTTAGCAGCAGCTTTAGACCCCTCAGCATAGTGGCTAGCGCGGACCCATACATTGTGTTTTAGGCACAGGAATGCTAGCAAGGGTAGTAGGCCTAGCACTGGGAGAGACGATGATGCCATCTTATTAATGCAGTGCGCTAGGCTGGTGTTTTTTGTTATGAAGCGTATATTTTTGTAAGCCATGAGCGCGCCCCATATTTATATTGCTACCACTATTGGGAAGAAAAATTATTTTCAGGGCTAGATGCAGCTAAAAATTATTATTAATTTAAAAGCTGGTGGAGCTTGGTATAGATGGCCTAATACAATGAGTCCCATACACTGCTAGAAGGACAAATATTTTTTCAGAGCTAGATGCAGATAAAAATTATTTTGAATTTGCAACCTGATGGAGGTCAGTATAGATGGACTAATAGAACAAGTCCCACACACTGCTAGAAGCCCAAATATTTTTTCAGAGCTAGATGCAGACAAAAAATTATTTTGAATTTGCAACCTGATGGGGGTCAGTATAGATGGACTAATAGAACAAGTCCCACACACTACTAGAAGGCCAAATATTTTTTCACAGCTAGATGCAGATAAAAATTATTTTTAATTTGCAACCTGATGGAGGTCAGTAAAGATGGACTAATAGAACAAGTCCCACACACTGCTAGAAGGCCAAATATTTTTTCAGAGCTAGATGCAGATAAAAATTATTTTTAATTTGCAACCTGATGGAGGTCAGTATAGATGGACTAATAGAACAAGTCCCACACACTGCTAGAAGGCCAAATATTTTTTTCAGAGCTAGATGCAGACAAAAAATTATTTTGAATTTGCAACCTGATGGAGGTCAGTATAGACGGACTAATAGAACAAGTCTCACACACTGCTAGAAGGCCAAATATTTTTTCAGAGCTAGGTGCAGATAAAAATTATTTTTAATTTGCAACCTGATGGAGGTCAGTATAGATGGACTAATAGAACAAGTCCCACACACTGCTAGAAGGCCAAATATTTTTTCAGAGCTAGATGTAGACAAAAAATTATTTTAAATTTGCAACCTGATGGAGGTCAGTATAGATGGACTAATAGAACAAGTCCCACACACTGCTAGAAGGCCAAATATTTTTTCAGAGCTAGATGCCGACAAAACATTATTTTGAATTTGCAACCTGATAGAGGTCATTATAGATGGACTAATAGACCAAGTCCCACACACTGCTAGAAGGCCAAATATTTTTTCAGAGATAGATGCAGATAAAAATTATTTTCAATTTGCACCTGATGGAGGTCAGTATAGATGGACTAATAGACCAAGTCCCACACACTGCTAGAAGCCCAAATATTTTTTTCAGAGCTAGATGCAGATAAAAATTATTTTTAATTTGCAATCTGATAGAGGTCAGTATAGATGGACTAATAGAATGATGCTATGCCCAAAAGGTTTTACTTCACTAGGTGCAGTAAAAAAATTGGTATTATATATACAGGTGGTGTAGCTTGCAACACAGATAGGCTACTCCACTGACTAACACACTCTGCAATAGGCCAAAAAGGATTAGCTTTGCTAGATTTAGCCAAATGCTGTGAAAAAAACTTGCACAGCACTGGCACAGACCTGCCTGGCAAAAACTGATAGGAACTGATCTAACTTAGTCCTGAAAAGGACTGCAATTACAATTAGTCTTTACTCCCAACCTATTTATTTAAGAGCACAGACCTGCCTGATAAAAGTCGTAGGAAATGCTGTAACCTAGTCCTTAAAAGGACTGCAATCACAACTATTCCCTACTCCCAAGCTATCTGTAGATTTGTGCGAAAATTGGCTTGAAATTAACAAGGTATAGCGCACACAGCAACAGCGGTGCCGTCTAACACGCAGCTGCAGCAGTGAGAAAATGGTGGCGACGGGGAAAATGGCAGGGTCTTATAGGGCAAGGACATGTGACATACACTGCCAATGACACATGCCCTTGCTTGTGTGAAAAAAAGCACTTCGCTCCGTGTGTGCGCTGCTGATAGGCTGACAGATTGCACCTCCCCACTGTAAATGCGGGAAAGATAAAAAAAAAATGGAGATCTTCATTATTCCTGCAGAGATCCATCCCCTGCCCCTCCCCCCGCCCCGCTGTACACTCAAACTGCGTATTAACATTAATTTTCATCATTACTGAGAAAAAATCCAGTTATGATTTTGGTGCACGAACAGTTATCAAACATAACCTCGAACAGACGAATTTTTTTCAAATCGTTCGTGTTTGCCGAACGGCTCGAACACCGCCCAAAACAGCTCGAATTTGAGATTGGCGAACAGTTCAAGTCGAACACCGCTCATCTCTAGTAGGTACCACTGGTAAGGGACCGATTGAACGCACACTGGTCACCCCACGTATGGGTACCTTTCTCTGCCTGGGCTGTCCACAATGTTCTAATATCACCAAAGGTGATTCATTCACGCATCATCAGTCAGGCAAGCGGTATCCGATTAAGGGATACTTCATGTGCGATTCCACCCATGTCATATACCTGAACAAGTGTCCGTGCGGTCTCGGATATGTTGGGGAGACCACCTAGCATATCCGAGACCGCATATCATAACACAAAACCACGATCAGATGTGGACATACGATGTTACCTATTTCAGCACATTTTTCCATCATGTCCCATAGCGTTTCACAACTAAGGTACCAGGTAATTGACCATATCCCGCAAAACAGGAGAGGTGGTAACCAAATTAAAAGACTCCTAGAACGTGAGTCCTATTGGATACGTACATTACAGACCTTCACACCGAAGGGTCTAAATAGAGAATATGAAGTGCAACATTATTGAATTACTAAAACATGTTCTGCTGTCATTACTATGTGTATTATGTTTATTATGTATCTATAATCTAAATAATGTCTGTGATCTATTATATGTACAAAATAATTCTGTTGCATCTCTGATTGTTCTTTTTATACATTCTCCTAGGTCATTAATTAAGGCCACTATCTCCTCTGTAAGGAATGCCCTATATCCAACACCGGAAATATGCCCTTATAAGCCCCCTTCTTTCAGTTCTCCACAATGGATATGTTCTCCTTTAAGCCACCCATATGATGTCTTACACTTATTCCGCGGCCGTTCATGGTGCGTATGACCGGAAGCTCAATGCATTCCACTGCGCTCCATGATGTCCCTTGCGTTCCAGCACGCGCACCGGTAGTATGTCATATTGCACTGCGCATGGCCAGAAATAGCCACATGCAGCCAGTGCACACGCCGCCTGATCTTCCATAATAGGTATGCAATACATATGGGGTATTTAAAGAGGGCATCACTAATCAGCATATCATACGGCATTATCTACCGTTACAACTTTCCTATAAGCACCCCCACACCTACAGGTGTGTATATGATCTGCGATATTCCTATTAGTTTTTCCTGCTTCCAAAACTATTGTATATCCTAAACTTTTAAGGGGGTCCACTATATCATATTCCATATTGTAATAAATGTCATTTTGGATCTTTAGGAGACCCTATACTTTCACTATTGAGTATTAGTGATAGAGCTATGCTACCATACCTCGAGTTCTTCCTTGAGATATATTTATTAGCCAGTATTACATGCCGGTTTGACAGTTTCTTATCCCACAATATATGTATATAGATTTTTGATTTACACCTCTATAATGATATCTGCTTTATATTTGGATACATGTGGTCCATATTTTGTATGATTTATTTTCAGTGTTTTGGTTTCTGCTTATGTCTAGTAAAGGCCCTGACAAAGACCATAAAGGCCTACTTCTCCTATGTGGAGTTTATCTATATAAATATTCTTTGCATTCACATTGGGTTTCTCTTTGAACTGAATTAGGAAGGCAAATAAAATTATAGGATTTATTAAAAGAGGCATAGATGGTCAAGATAAGAATATACACTGCTCAAAAAAATAAAGGGAACACTCAAATAACACATCCTAGATCTGAATGAATTAAATATTCTCATTGAATACTTTGTTCTGTACAAAGTTGAATGTGCTGACAACAAAATCACACAAAAATCATCAATGGAAATCAAATTTATTAACCAATGGAGGCCTGGATTTGGAGTCACCCCCAAAATGAAAGTGGAAAAACACACTACAGGCTTATCCAACTTTGATGTAATGTCCTTAAAACAAGTCAAAATGAGGCTCAGTATTGTGTGTGGCCTCCACGTGCCTGTATGACCTCCCTCCAAAGAAATGCCACCCACACCATTACTATCAGTAAATGTGAATAGCGGTACCAGAGCGCCAATAACAGGGCCCTGTTATTGGTGCTCTGGTACCACTATTCACATTTACTGATTGTCCCTTTCCCCCTGTTGGGGTGCGGTAGAGCTGCGTTTAATTAATTGCTCATTCACCTGTGGGAGGAATTTAATAAGAATTACTACGCTGTTTTTCCAAGCTGCGCTGCCCTAACCCCTCCGGAACGCTGCCGGGGGTGTTGGTAAAGCTGGGCATCCATCTCAGCGTTACATGCAACTAACCTGATCACGTGATCCACCACCGTGAGATCAGGATCTGTGAACACCGCTGGAATTAGATGACAGCCACTAACAGAGCGGAGCTTGTGGAGCTTTACACTGGGGTTGTGCAGAGGTGCACAACTTCATAAGGTTAGTAGTCATTCCCACACCCCTCTAACAATTGCATTACTGAGTCACCCATTGAGCCTTGTTCTCTCCTCTCTTTACCCACACCATTACTGACCCACTGCCAAACCGGTCATGCTGAAGGATGTTGCAGGCAGCAGATCGCTCTCCACGGCGTCTCCAGACTCTGTCACGTCTGTCACATGTGCTCAGGGTGAACCTGCTTTCATCTGTGTAAAGCACAGGGCGCCAGTGGCAACTTTGCCAATCCTGGTGTTCTGTGGCAAATTCCAAGCATCCTGCACGGTGTTGGGCTGTGAGCAGAACCCCCATCTGTGGACATCGGGCCGTCATACCACCCTCATGGAGTTGGTTTCTAACTGTTTGTGCAAACACATGCACATTTGTGACCTGCTGGAGGTCATTTTTCAGGGCTATGGCAGTTCTCCTCCTGTTCCTCCTTGCACAAAGGCGGAGGTAGCGGTCCTGCTGCTGGGTTGTTGCCCTCCAACGTCCCCCTCCACGTCTCCTGGTGTACTGGTCTGTCTCCTGGTAGCGCCTACAGCCTCTGGACACTACGTTGACAGACACAGCAAACCTTCTTGCCACAGCTTGCATTGATGTGCCATCCTGGATGAGCTGCACTACCTGAGCAACTTCTGTGGGTTGTAGAGTCCGTCTCATGCTACCACAAGTATGAAAGCACAACCAACATTTAAAAGTGACCAAAACATCAGCCAGAAAGCATTGGTACTGAGATGTGGTCTATGGTCTCCACCTGCAAAACCACTCCTTTATTGAGGGTGTCTAGATAATTGCCAATAATTTCCATCTATTGTCTATTCCATTTGCACAATAGCATGTGAAATTGATTGTCAATCAGTGTTGCTTCCTAAGTGGACAGTTTGATTTCACAGAAGTTTGATTTACTTGGAGTTATATTCTGTTGTTTAAGTGTTCCCTTTATTTTTTTGAGCAGTGTAATTTGACCTATATGCAAGTCACTAGTGTGGCAACACTTAGAATACTGTGTACAATTTTGAGTCCCAGTGTATAACAAGAAATTAGCTGAACTAGGACAGTTGCAAAGATGAGGGACCAATTTTATTAAGAGTATAGGTGAACTGCAATATAAAAACAGGTTTTCAAACTTGGGGTTATTCAGTATGGAAAAACGAAGGTTTAGGGGTGATCTTATTACAATGTAAAAATATATGGACATTACATTTTTCAAATTATATTTTTACATTTAGGCCTGCAACTGTGACAAGGGGGCATCCTGCGGAGTAAAAGTGGTTTTATCATAATCATAGATGGCAATTCTTTACTGTAGGAGCAGTGAGACTATGGAACTCTGTCATATAATGTTGTAATGGTTGGTTCACTACTAAAGTACAAGAAAGGCCTGGGTGCCTTTCTTGAAAATTATAATATTATAGGATGTGCACTGAATTCTGTGTTGGGATGTTGATCCAGGGAACTATGTGGAACTAGGCTGAATGTGGAGTTGGGAATAAATGTTTCCCCTAGTATGTGGTTTTTGCCTTCCTCTGCATCAACATGTTGGGCTATAGGTTGAACTTGATGGACTTACATTTGTCTTCATCATTAAAAACTATGAAACTATATCCCTGTCACCACAAATATTCTGATATGACACAAAAAGTAAATCATATTATTTAGATTTCACTACACCTCCATTTTTGACCTTGTTCTCAGTAATTAGTATAGTCTAGTGTACAACACCTTTTTGGAATGGTTTCTTTAGAAATAAGACACAATATTGTGCCACTAAGACTGAGAATAAGAAGACAAAATCTCACTTACATCCTTTAGTACTTAGTATGAAAAGCGGAAACTTTGCCATTGTAATTTTCAGCTTCTTTGTCTTGAAGTTATATATGTTTTACAGCAATATAAGTCTGAAAGATGATTCTACAGAACTAAAAGTGTCCAAGCTCTCCATTATTAAAGGGCATATCTAAGGCAAATAAATATAATTTTGCTGGCAATAAGTATCTTGATATCCTTCTGCAGAGTGTCTGAAAAGTTCAGATTTGGAATAATGTACAAGTGAGTATCTACATGCAGACGCCTCCTTTCCTTTTTTATATTCTTGACATTTTAAAAGCTCTCCCGTATTGTACTAATGCATTGCAGAGAAAATACTTCATTTTGTCTAACCTTTGTTATTCATGCTCATTGATTTTCCACCTTTGCTTCTATGTTCTCACTTTTTCCCTGAGGTTTTTTATCTGTGTCTCTTTTAATCTCAGCTTTGTGACTATCCCCATGACTGCTTCTCCATGAACTTGCACTGTCTCGATCTGTAGTACCTCTAGATCACTTCTTTATGGGTCAGTGCTGTCATTGGTGAACTTTAGACAATGTTCTACCTGCATCTCTTGCTTTATTCTCCAATCTGTTATTATTCCCGCAGCTTCCTCTGTTCTTTCTAGAGTTTAATCTGGTCTCTCTTCAATATGCTTCTTTGTGCATCCTATTATTCTCCATGAGTATACATGATAGCAAATGGCTTCAATTTCATTCTGCAATACTGTATTTCACAATGACCAGTGATCTACACAATTATTATATAAAGTAATGCACCAGATGGCCTTGGTTAACTGCTATATTTTAAATCATCTTTTATCTTTTGTTTCATTTCATATTGTATTATTCAATAATAAAATAATTGTGAAAAGTACTTATGCATCCACAACAATGCATCTTAATTTTTATGGATCCATAGTCAGTTAAGCTTCTAGAGCAAATCCTACTGATATATTCAGTATGTATTTATATTACATCTTATTAAGGATCAGAATTGAGTCCCACAATGAGTTTGTGGTGAGTTTTTGACTCTGTTGGAACTGTAAGATGCTTCGCTTTTTGTGTAGAGAAAATATACAAAGTGGAGGAAATGCATAGAAATCGTGTGCCCACTGCATTTTTTTTCGGCAGCGTTTAGGGTTTTTATTTTTGCCTACTCTGTACACATGCTCATTATTATGCAATTAATCCAAAGTCGGTGTCTAATCACATCATGTGTTTAATTTGTGTTTTCTTTTCCTGTTCCCTATATATTCCCCTTACTTGGACACACACATTGTCAGGATTAAGAGCGTTCAGCTCGAAACTCATAGACCTGTTCCCGCCGCCTCCGTTTTTCCCCCACCCACTCCCTCTTTTTGTCTCCCCAATTATTTTTCTCTATGTTGTTCTCTGCCCAGAAGTCGGTCTGGAGTCCGTGCACCGCAGTTTTTGATGGAGGCATTCCTTTCACACTTGGTGAGCTGAACTTTTCCTGCCCCACTTCTCCCCATTTTTTATTTTGATGATAATTAGTACCTGTTATGTATATACATATGGTAGATTGTACAAAATAGGTACCAAAATTACATAGAACCTTAATTCATGACCCAGAAAAAATAGATAAATAGATATGGGAAATCACCAATATTAAAAGACACAATCAGAGACAAGCTTATCAAAAATTACTCTGTATCTCTATGTGGGAAAACCAATTGTATTATAAATATATTGTTAGAATAGGGATAATAAGGGTAATATGTAACGCTCTAGACCACATTAATAATAGATAAATATATATACACTTACACATATTGTACAGAACAATACGCCCCTTGACAAAGTCCCACTCCGAAACGTGCGTCGGGGTTGAGCACAGGTTTGGGTTCCCTCGGGCAGATCTCTCTATACAGGTAATATGACAATACCTTACATACTATTGTTTGTTTATAGAGACCCGCTATAGCGAACCAAGGTTCTTGAGACCTTAAGCATACATGCATATGTGGAGTAAAACAGATATTGTCATACTATATATATAGCACATGCTAACCATATGCATGTTTTTGTAAGTTTACCTGTGTGCTTCTTTTCATATGGCAATTGCTGTTGATGCTTTTATTCCACATTAATCTGTCTAAATTTTAAACAATACAGTTTATTCGATTTTTTTGTTCATCATGGACGTTATAATCATTATTTAGGCAACTTAGGTCGTCTCTCCCCTCTATTTAGCTATATATGATGATTCGTCGTGTTGATAGTCCTACTCCGTGACAGCAATTTTCAATACCATTATATATGTTAATATGTATGAAAGTAAATCTTATATATGGCTGATTTCTGTAAGCTCTTTTTATATGGAAGATTGTATAAAATAGGTACCAAAATTACATAGTACCTTAATTCATGACCCAGAAAAAATAGATAAATAGATATGGGAAATCACCAATATTAAAAGACACAATCAAAGACAAGCATATCAAAAATAACTCTATATCTCTATATGGGACAACCAATTATATTATAAATATATGGTTAGAATAGGGATAATAAGGGTAATCTGTAATACTCTAGACTACATTAATAATAGATAAATATATATACACTTACACATATTGTACAGAACAATATAAAGAACCGATCATGCGAAAAATTATTTTCACTATACTTGGGAAGGATATCCAACATGACAAGACTTGCAGAAAAAGAATAAAAATAATAAATGAGCACATTTTTAAAATGTTACTGGTAGAAAAATGAAAACAAATGAAAAAATAAGTAAAAGTGTTAACAGCAAAAACCACATATGTGTGCGACAAATGAGCACAGACACATTTTATCAGATTCTACTCAGCCCAATGTTATACAATGGGGGTGTGCAGATCTACAATTTTTTTCAAATGCCAATTCGGGATGAGAAAGCAATCGCAGCATGCTGCAAGTGCATCCAATGAATGGATTGCACACACCCATACAAGTCTATGGGTACGTGTGAAACATCACACTGCACTTAGATGTCATCCAAGTGTAGTCTGATATCCGTGGACACAGACAAAGGAAAATATGGAGAAATTAAGGTCTCTGTCTTCTCCACACCTGTGATTTGATTTTCACATGTGAGAGAATTATTTCACATTAAGGTGACACTCTGATCAAACTATGACAGAGTTTGATCTGAGTGGCACTAGTATAATCAGCCTGATTCTCTCGCATGAGAGAATTGAGGGCCGTGTGAACCCAGCATAAGAACTTCTCTATGATAGCTAGGTCTTGCACAGGGACTTAACTGAGAGCAAACTCAGTAATAATATATTGCCAATATAGCCTCTTTTGGCTACACATCTGCATCCCTTGTTAGTGATATTCCTGAGAATAGGAACTTGATTTATTACAGGTTAAGTACTTTTGATCACTCGTTTGATTTTATTAAATTGCAAACTATAGGAATGCATTAAACTGTCCTTGCAATCAGTAGTAAAGAGAAAAGTCCAGCTCACCTATGTTCAATTCATCTTGGGCACTGCTGTGCTGGCAGCAAGCAAGAGAAACAAAGTGAGAATCCAGCATCACGTCAATGGTTAAAAAATGCTTTCTTTATTAAATCATGTTAAAATCCTTTTCAATGAAATGAAGGTATGGACAGAGGGGTGACCTAACGCATTTCAAACCAAATGGTTCTTAGTCCTATTGCCTTTTTGATCAACAGCGGTGTTTGGCACCTGCCTATACGAGACTGTTGGACCTATATCATTGCCGAATGCGGTTAGCTCACTCAATAATGTACTTAGTTTTGGAAACCAAGGTGATAACGGGTCTATTGGGCTCCTGTGCGACCTGCATAGGTTGCACCAATGATATGTCTGCCCCTGCCTCCTTGTTATACTGTAAAAATGCAAAAATAGAAAGAGTGATATAAAGCCAATCTTCTATATGCTTAACAAATAATAAAATAATAGCAGTCCAAGTACTGGACAACAATTAAGAAAAAGGTTTTATATTTCAAATGCTGTATTTTTGGAATTTGTGAACTACCACTTTTGTCATTTATAGCCCCTTTAACTTTAGAGTTTTACTATAGCAACCTAATTTATATTACAGTGGTGTTAATGACAGGGATGTGACTGTAATAATCTGCCTCAATTATGAACCCGCCATCATTATACATGTGGAAAGCTTTGAAAACCAGGGAGTCAAAAGGGAAGGTGTTTCCATGCATAACCAAATTTATATTTACAGCTTTAACCTTTTTTGTCCTTTTTTTATAAGGAGGTGATACATTTAATAAAATATTCAAGTCTTTGTGAATAAAAGATAACCTACACACTTCAATAGTAAAACCTTGAATATACAGTATGTAACACAACTCACTCAACATACCATAGAAAAAAAGGGCAAAGATGTTTTTATTGATTCAAACACAGCCCAAGATAAGGAAAGCCCTCTGAAGATGGAGAAACTTAAGGTTTTAAAATAATATTTAGTTTCATTTTGGATGGGTAGCCTTTTATGTTTTATTTTCTACTACATTTTGTTCTTTTTGCAAATATACCCCTCAAAGTAAAATATAATAAATATTATTGTTTTGTTCAGTGGTTTTAAAAGTGATCATTGTCACTCATTCTGACTGGGTGATTTTCTGGTTTTGCATTTTTTCCTTCCTTTCTTCCAAAAGCCCTAAATTATTTCGTTCTTTATCAACCTCTGTCATATGTGGGCTTGCTTCTTTGTGGCATGAGTTGTAGTATGGAACAATACCATTTATTTTACCATTGAATGTACTCGAAACCGGAAGAAAATCCAGTTTTGCAATTTCGTTTTTTATTTTATACATTGAACAAATAGCACTGGCGCTAACTGAGAGTACCTTATAGGTCTCATGACACAAATAGATGTCCCTGATCACCACAGGGTTATTATAAAATGTAAGAATTATACTAGGCTATTGCACAAGGTGACAAGGTGATATTTTCCACCAGGCAGTTACAAAGATGAATTCACAATTATCTTAATGGATGTTGATAAAGTAAATCCTAAAAGTCCAGACGTTAAATGACCATAGATAAATAGAAGAAAGTCAAAAGTCCATAACCATAATATCCGTTCCCACTGGGCTTGACTTTGTGAGTTCAATTCTGCCCGGGCTTCTGAGATAGTGCCACGGCTGGCAGCTACTATCCCAATGTCTGTGATGCAGACAAGGAACTCCGGATGCAGATGATGATGTCAGCTTGAATAGCTATGAAGTCCAGCACATTGTGTTATAATATGCATTTCAGAGAACTCTGTCTCCTTTGTTATTTGGCCAGCTAACTGCACCCTTACAACAGGACATAGATTGTCACTATAGGGACCTTCACCAGCCCTCAGCTGCCATGATCCATCAGACCACCATAATTATGCTAATTAGGTACTGCTGTCAGTGATTGACAGTGACAATTAAATAGTTAACATTGGTGATTGAAGTATACTCCATTTGCAATTTGCTAGTCCTACAGTAAGATGTCAGTTGTGTATCATAACTGGCATCTGCCAGGTATGATGTGGGCTCAGCACCTGAGCCTACTCCACATACGAGACCTGACATATGACTTGCCAGTTAGAGATGATAATTTGAAATTCAAATTTACTGGGTTCACCAAATTTTCCCCCAAAACTTTCTTGTCATTGAATAAAATGCTGTGAATCACAATACTGAAAAGCTACTGATTGTCCAGAAGAAAAGAAGAGAGAGAAAGAGAGAGAGAGGGGGAGAATATATGATGTATAATGGACATAATCAACTTACTATGGCTTTACCATCTGGGTGATTCTGAAGATGGAATTCAACTCTGCTGTTCAAACTGCTTGTCGTGGGCTCCACTGGGACTTGTTCATCTCTGATCCCAGGGAAGGTAAGAATGCAAAGGAAGCTCCTAACAATGGTTAGATTGGGATATGGACAGGAAATATAAAGTGACAAATTAATTTCAATAGTGAATATAACAATTACTGTCCCCAGTAGTACAATGTCTGATTAACCACTTGATAGGCTGGGATAGAACATTTAATGTCAAAGCTGCTGGGCCATTATAGAGGAGCTTACGCAGCTGCACAAAAAGTCATTAGCCCTCTCCTTGATACTTCAGCAGTATGTATAATATGGTGGTGCAAATCGAGTTGCAAAATACTGAAATTTATATGGAACCACGAATTTTAGGAAATTTGACTCAAGGTCGATACTCCGCAGATCTGCTAATTTCTAGTACCAGTAAATCATATTGTCGATGAAAGGGCCAAAGAGGCATTTTCACAGTTGACAGGATGCTATCACTTCCATTCTAACAGACACCTTTGGGTCGGCAGTGCTAGGCCGAGTGGTGGATTTCAGTGTTAATTAAGGTTTGTTTCTTTCATTTATAATCTATCCTACCCTCAGTAAACTTTAAAGTGCAAGCTAACTGTGACAATTCAACACTAGATATGACTTAAAATCTCCGCAGAGCAAACCACCGCGTGAGGTCCAACTCCACCAACCCTTAGGTCTCAATGAGGCATTAGTTTATCATGTACAAGTCCTATACATGTTTTTCACCAATATAACTCATCCCTATTATAGTCTATAGGGAGGTTCACCTTACAGGTATTGTTAAAGCAACTGCCCTTCTTGGTAAGCAGGCCTACTTACCATTCAAAAATATATAAGAAAAAAACCCATAAAAGTTCAAATCATCCACCTTTTTCACTATTAAAATTTAAGATAAAAAAAATACACGTGTTATCGCTGCATTCATAAAAGTCCAATCTATCAAAATATACAAATAATTAACACGATTCCTAAACACATTCCTAAAAATCAAAAATGCCAACATTTTTGGGGGCAGCTGTAGTACCACAAAAAATGCTATAACAAGCGATGAAAATGTCAGAGCTATCCCAAAATGGTATAAATAAAAATTTTGTCTCGCCTCGCAAAAAATAAGCTCTCCCACGGCTCCATCGACAGAAAATTGAACAGATCGACTGAACATCACTATAATAATAAAAAAATTAGACAAATTTTTGCTATCACTGTAATCTTACAGATGAAAAGAATCATACTGTGATGTCATTTTTACCACACAAACTATAAAAACAATTCCCAAAACAAAATGTCAGAATTGTGTTGTTTTTTTTCCCAATTTCACCGCACTTGAAATTTTTCCCATTTTCCAGTACACTATGTGGTAAAATGAATAGTGAAATTTAAATGAACAACTTGTCCCACAAAAAAATCAAGCCCTCTCATGTCTATTTGGACAAAAAGATAAAAAAAGTTATGGCTCTGTGAAAAAGGAGAGGAAAAAAACAAAAGGACAAAAGCGGAAATTTGGGAAGGAGTTAACCATTGGAAAACAGCAACAACAAAAAATTCAGTAAAAAGTCAAAGGGATACAAAATAAGCATTTAGAAAGGAAAATGTTGCTGAACCATGATATGACAATTAGTGTTTAATTTTAAATCACATAACTATATTTCCTTCCATTATTTTGGCGGGTGCAGACAACCATATTATCTGTCCCAGTGAGATCCAACGAAATATCGGATCGCACTCTGACCAATCAGAGTTTGATCAGAGTGTCATTTGCATAATTTTCTCTTTAATGAGAGAATCTATGGCTGTCTGCACCTGCCCATTATGCGAGTTAATTAGATTAATTATTTTTTTTCTATTGGTGGGATGGTTATAAAAACTGCAACACAGATCCATAAAATAATGTTATGAATTATCAGAATTAGAGATGAGCGAATACATTGAAATTTCGAGTTCTCCAGCTTGCCAAATTTTCCAAGGAAATTTGATTTGCGCTAACCAAAGTTACCAACGACGTACTAACTGCCAAATCTAAGCGACACTATTCTGTCCTCCTCCTCCTAGACCTGTCATCTGCCTTTGACACAGTGGACCATTCCCTTTTACTAAAAACTCTCTCATCTCTCGGCATCACAGACTTGGCTCTATCCTGGATCTCCTCATATCTAACAGACAGGACATTCAGTGTCTCTCACTCACAGACCACCTCCTCATCTCACCCCCTATCTGTCGGTGTCCCCCAAGGTTCAGTTCTAGGACCCCTGCTCTTCTCCATCTACACCTTAGGCCTGGGACAGCTCTTAGAGTCTCATGGCTTTCATTATCACCTCTATGCTGATGATACACAGATCTACCTCTCTGGACCTGATATCACCTCCTTACTATCCAAAATCCCACAATATCTGTCTGCTATTTCATCCTTCTTCTCTGCTAGATTCCTAAAACTTAACATAGACAAAACAGAATTCATCATCTTTCTGCCATCTAATTCAACCCCCCCAACTGACCTATCCATCATAGTCAATGGCTGCCCACTCTCCCCAGTCCATCAAGCTCGCTGCCTTGGGGTAACCCTGGACTCTGAACTCTCCTTCAAACCACATATCCAAGCCCTTTCCGCTTCCTGCCGACTCCAACTCAAAAATATCTCCCGGATCCGCTCATTCCTCAACCATGAATCTGCAAAAACACTAGTGCATGCCCTCATCATCTCCCGCCTTGACTACTGCAACCTCCTGCTCTGTGGCCTCCCTTCCAACACTCTCGCACCCCTCCAATCCATCCTAAACTCTGCTGCCCGACTAATCCACCTATCCCCCCGCTATTTACCGGCCTCTCCTCTCTGTCAATCTCTTCACTGGCTCCCCATTGCCCAGAGACTCCACTTCAAAACCCTAACCATGACATACAAAGCCATTCACAACCTGTCTCCTCCATATATCTCTGACGCAACCTCCGATCCTCACATTATCTCCTTCTCTACTCCCCTCTAATCTCCTCCTCCCACAATCGCATACAAGATTTCTCCTGTGCTTCCCCTCTACTTTGGAACTCTCTACCCCAACACATCAGACTCTCGTCGACCGTGGAAACCTTCAAAAAGAGCCTGAAGACCCACCTCTACCGACAAGCCTACAACCTGCAGTAACCACCACTCCACAAATAATGCTGCACGACCAGCTCTACCCTCACCTACTGTATCCTCACCCATCCCTTGTAGACTGTGAGCCCTCGCGGGCAGGGTCCTCGCTCCTCCTGTACCAGTCGCCGTCACATTGTGTTCAAGAAAATTGTAATTGTTCTTGTATGTATACCCCTTCTTCACATGTAAAGTGCCATGGAATAAATGGCACTATAATAATAAATAATAATAATAATAATAATTTGACGCAAATAGAAAGCACACACAGCTTCTAATTGCTCTGAAAAGTCATGCATGACACACTAAGGCCACATAGGACTGTATTCAGCTTTTTTTAAAACAATCTATTGCAAACACAGCCTGACATTTCAAAATGATCTCAACATTAGTGTTGAGCCACCCCCGTAGTGTTCGAGTTCGGTTCGTCGAACACCCGTTTGTTCGGCGAACTGTTCGTCGAACTGTTCGACGAACACCTTCAAACACCCTTAAAACCAATGGCAGGCAAAAAAAAACACATAGCAACACATAGAAAACACATAGAAAAAACTTCAAAGGTGTCCAAAAGCTGACAAACTGCTCAGAAGACACAACTAACACATGGAAAAGTGACAACTACATATAGTCATGCGAAAAGAAAAGAGATGGAGGAGTAAAAGGAGGGGGAGACACAGATATAGGCATGTCATGCCCTTCTAAAACCAAAAAAGTGCGAAGCCGACACGGCCAGTCCGTTCCTGCCCGTGCGACCTCCGTGTCGCCGGGTTTGTGCCAGAGTTGCGGTGGACCCTGACGGCCAGCCCCCCTCTCCTAATACTGGTGCCTGTCCGCTGGTGGGTCGAGCGAGCCCCCCCTGCAGTGGAGGCAGGTCTAAGCTTTTTCATTTAAATTGTCTCTCCAATTTGAATGAGTACACTTTAAATCCTTTTACAAGGATCTATTGGAGGGCAAGTTTGATGCCAGCAGTTGCGGGAATTCCAGCTCCAGTAGCGTCCACTAAAGCTGCTGCAGTTAAAAAGCTTTTATAAGGATCGAGCTTGGCGGTCCACCGCAAGGCGTCCTACCGCCAGTCCCAGCCCCTGTGCCCGGGTATCCCGGGGGCCAGAAGCATTTCCTTTGAAAAAATTAAGTGTCCAAACTACAGGTGGTGTAGCTTGCTTAACAGAGGGGATAATCCGCTGACTAGCAGACACTGCTACTAGGCACAAAGTATTTCCTGGGCTAGATGCAGTTAATTAGATACTCTCGTTGGATGCTAAGAAAGCATTCCATAAAGTCTTCTGGCACGCCATATATTATTCTCCTAAAAAGTTTGGGGTAGGGGTCTAGGGGACCCATTTATAGCCAAAATCACGGCCCTGTATCGCAATACGTCACCTAGGCTGAAGATAAATGGAACTGTAGCACCCCGAGAGCTCGGTTGCTACAGAGGTATTGCACCTCACCCAGAGGTGTGATATCTCACTATCAGGTAAGGATGGAGTGTGGATCACGACCCCGACACCTGCATGCATTACACCACATTGCCGTGGGGCAGGGCGACCAATATGCCCCTGGGAAGGGCACGACAGTCCCTGTCCCTGGCTGGAGTGGGGGGAGGGAACACCGAGGAAGGGGAACCCTGTAGTGCAGGAGCAGGGAGGAAGCAGTTCCTGGGTGCATTGAGAAGGGAGTCTAAAAGGTGGGCACCATCTTAGTTCAGTGCAGAGAAGTCTGAGCAGAAGTGACAGGGAGCAGGGGCTCTGCATGAGCTCTGCTCCGGAGGTGGGCGTAGTAACAGAGGCCCAGGCCTGGTAGAGGGAGAAGGAAGGAAGAGGAGCGGAGAAGGCTCCAGGAATGAAGAACGAAGAGATCCCAGGGGAGCGGATGGGCGAGTCGCCACCGCACGCCCGAATCCACCTGCGTGGAGGGGTCAGGCCATAAGGGGAGACCGGTCCCCGAACTAGTGGAGGCGGGAAACGACCCTCAGCTAGAAACCGGAGGCTGTGACATTTTATGTGGCGCAGCCCCTCACTACACCCGCTAGGAAGGCACCACATAGGGTCAGGGAAACTGGCGCCAAGTTTACCAAGAGGAGGCCTGAGGCAGCCAGACAGAAGCGTGGTCACTGGTGGGGTAAGAAAGGCCAGAGAGAGGACACACAAAGGGGGTCCTGTGAAGCGCTCCAAAGTTATCTGGGAGTTGGCCGAGCCCCTCACCTGGTAAGCAGAGTGCTGATAAGGGAAAATTGAGGACTCTTTCCTACAGGCAATTACGTCAGGTTAAAAGAGTAGCGGCAAAATTGCCTTGTCATAGCAGCAGACAAGTTTTTGAAGCTGCTGGTGCCTCCAACGTCCCCCAAACAACAAGATGCAGGGTCCTTCAGAGGTTTGCAGCTGTGCGTAAGCCATCCTGTCGACCTCCTCTATCCACTGTACACAAGCAGAAACGGCTCCAGTGGGCCAAACAATACATGAAGACTGACTTCAAAACTGTTTTGTTCACCGATGAGTGCCGTGCAACGCTCGATGGTCCAGATGTATGGAGTGGAGGATGGCTGGTTGATGGACACCCCATGCAAACATGGCTACGGCGCCAACAAGGAGGTGGAGTAATGTTTTGGTTGTCGGCCCCTTTAGGATCTCTGAAGGGGTAAAGATGAACTCCATAATGTATGTGGAGTTTCTCAACCAGCACTTCCTGCCATGGTTCAAGAAGAAGAACCGTGTGTTCCGCAGCAAGATCATTTTCATGCATGATAATGCACCGTCTCATGCTGCACATAACACATCTGCATCTCTGGCTGATATGGGCATAAAAAGGGACAAACTTATGGTGTGACCCCAATGCTCCCCCTGACATCAACCCCATTGAGAACCTCTGGAGCATCATCAAAAGGAGTGTCTATGATGGCGGGAGGCAGTTCACATCTAAGCAACAGCTCTGGGAGGGTATTCTGTCCTCATGCAAAACAATTGAAGCAGAAACCATCCAAAACCTGACAAATTCAATGGACTAGAGAGTTCAGAAGCTCCTTTCAAACAAGGGGTCCTATGTGCAAATGTAACATCACCTAGAATAAAGTTTTGAGTTGAAAACTGTTTGATTTCAGTTTCTAATAACCTGCTAATGCTTATAATTTCAAAAATGACCATTTTTTTGTTCTTTATTAAAATGAAAAGGTTGATCGAAGAGTGTGGGGGATCTAAGAGTGTGGCAACCCAGTAGTCAGGATTATTTAGAATTCTGACAATCTGAGGGTCATGTTGCAGGTAGTGCAGCAGGAAGGCACTCATGTGTCTTGCGCATCTAGGAGCCCCAAAATTATTTTCCGGCTAGATGCAGCTAAAAATTATTATTAATTTGAAGGCTGGTGGAGCTTAGTATAGATGGCCTAATAGAATCAGTACTGCAAACTGCTACAAGGCCCAAACTATTTTCCCGCCAAGATACAGATAAACATGATTAGTAATTTTAAATCTGGTGGAGTTTAGTATAGATGGCCTAATAGAATCAGCACTGCACATTGCTACATGGCCCAAATTATTTTCCAGCCAAGATACAGATAAACATGATTAGTAATTTGAAAGCTTAAAACGGTTGGTGAGGTGATTTTAACAAATCACCAAGCTTTTACTCTCCCCAGGATGACACAGGGGTAGAAAAGTCCTTTTGGATCCATGATTTGTTCATCTTTATGAACGTGAGTCTGTCTACCTTATCAGTCGAGAGCCGCGTGCGTTTATCTGTCAACACACCACCAGCAGCGCTGAACACACGTTCAGACAGAACGCTGGCTGCATGGCATGACAAGATCTCCAAGGTGTAAGTGGCGAGCTCCGGCTATTTATCCAGATTGGAAGCACAAAAAGAGCAAGGGTCCAGTGACACAGTCAAGGCTTCAATGTTTACTTGGAGATACTCCTGTACCATCGTCTCTAGGCGTTGACTATGTGTCAGACTTCTTGTCTCCTGTGGCCTTGCAAAGGATGGTTTAAAAAAGGGATGAAATTATTCCGCAAAATTGATGTTACCAGCAGATACTGTGTTTCTGTTACAGTTTGAGAGCTGAACACTTGACGGTCCCACGGTTGGCAAGTTGGAACTGTGAGATTCACTATGTGCACCACTGGTGTTTTGTGGAAAAGCAGATGAAAGATTCTGCAACAGTCTCTGCTGATACTCCTGCATGCGTGCATCCCTTTCTATGGCAGGAATAATTTCTGCAAATTTACTTTTGTACCGGGGATCTAACAGTGTGGCAACCCAGTAGTCAGGATTATTTCTAATTCTCACAATTCGAGGGTCATGTTGCAGGTAGTGCAGCAAGAAGGCACTCATGTGTCTTGCGCTTCCAGGAGCACCAAGTCCCTGTTGTGTTGGTGGCGAGGTAACAATCATGTTTCCTTCCTCTGTCCTCTCCCCCCAACCTCGCACAACAGAAATGTGATCAAGGTCTCCCTCATCTGATGAGTCTTCCATCAGTTAGTCCTCCACTTCTTCCTGGGCTCCTGCACCTTCCTTACTAGTTTGGCTGCTACCATGCACCATGTTAAAACCATCTCCCCCACCCTCACATGCCTGCTGCCTTGGTGCTGCCGACCGTCTGGACCTTACAGATGTTAGCCCTTCCGCATACAACTCCTCCTCCTCTACTTCCTCCACCTCCTCTTGTGCCACCACCTGACTCCGAATTCTGTTTAACATGTGCTCCAGCATGTAAATAACTGGATTAGTCATGCTGATAATGGCATCGTCAGCAATAAACATCTTCGTCGCCATTTCAAAACTGTGCAGAAGGGTGCATAGGTCCCTGATCTGAGACCACTCCTCCAGCGTGATTTGCCCCACCTCTGGATCTCGTTGGCCCAGGCAATACATCAGAACGTATTGCACCAGGGCTTGTCGGTGCTGCCACAGTCGCTGCAACATGTGCAGAGTTGAATTCCACCGGGTAGGCACATCGTATTTTAGCCGGTGAAGTGGCAGGCCAAACGACTTCTATAGAGATGTAAGTCACTGAGCTGCGGGATGCGAACGGCGGAAGTGAGCACACAGCGACCGTGCCCTCTGCAGAAGGCCATCTAGTCCGGGATAGTGAGCTAAAAATTGCTGGACAACCAGGTTCAACACGTGAGCCATACAAGGCACGTGTGTGACATTGCCCGGGCGAAGGGCCGCACCCAGGTTTGCAGCATTGTCGCACACGGCCTTCCCTGGTTTCAGGTCCAGTGGAGACAACCATTCATGAAACTGGTTCTTCAGAGCTGACCACAACTCTTCAGCTGTGTGACTCACATTTCCCAGACATTTCAAAGTAAAAACCGCCTGATGACATTGAGCCCTGCTGCTAGCATAGTAAGGGGGTGTGCAGGATCCCTTCTGCGCAGTTAGAAAGCTTGTGGCATGACCAGACAGGCTTTGGGTGCAGGTGGAGGACCGAGAGGAGGTGGAGGAGGCAGAAGCAGTGGAGGTACTTTGAGATAAAGAGGATTGACACACTACTCGTGGGGACGGCAAGACTTGGACAGCAGCCCCTTGTCCTGCTGTCACCATAGTTACCCAGTGCCCAGTCAGCGACATGTAACGCCCCTGTCCATGCCTACTCGTCCAAGTGTCTGTGGTGAAATGCACCCTGTCACACACAGAGTTTCTCAAAGAAGCGGTGATGTTGTGTGCGACATGCTGGTGGAGCGCAGGCACACCTTTCTTTGAGAAGTAGTGCCGACTGGGCATCTGGTACTGGGGCACTGCGACGGACATAAGGTCTCGAAAATCCTCTGTGTCCACCAGGCGGAAAGGCAGCATTTCTGTATCCAAGAGCTTGCAGATGGTGAAATTCAACCTCTTAGATTTCTCATGGCTAGGAGGAAATGGTCTTTCACTTGTCCACATCTGAGGGACCGAGGGCTGGCTGTTGTGCTTAGACGGGGTTGAGAAGGGTGTCCCCGGCAAACTGCCGGTCTGTGAGGAAGATGCAGGCGGACATGTTAGGTTACCTTGATCCAAAGGTGGCGCTATCGATGTCGGACAGCGCTGAACACCAGCTGGTGTTTCCACCTCCAAAGAAAATGATGACCTGCCAATCACGCTGGCTGTTGCGGGTAAAAAGGTGGCAGGTCTGTGTCCCAAAACAGGTGTGACTGCTGTCCCCCCAGTCACAGAGGATGAAGAGGTCGCGGATGCCCAAGATGTGGCAGACGGTGGTTGGCCCGGCCGGCTAGGCCGCATTGTAGCACAGTGAGCTTCCCACTGCAACTTATACTTCATGTCCATGTGCCGGTTCATGCATGAAGTACTCAAACTATGGATTTTTTGGCCTCTACTCAGCTTTTGCTGACAAATATTACAGATAACACGAGTTGGGTCATCTTTATCGATCTGAAAAAATGCCCAGGCTAGGCAAGGCTTAGCACGCATGCGACCTGAAGAGCCACCACGACTTGTGGTCAGAGGCAGAGTTTTGTTTGAGGATGCAGTTGTTGACGTGCTTCCAGTACTACGTCTCTGTCCAGGAAGGCGCAACCTGACCTCGTCGTCACTAGCATCCTCCTCCACCTCCTCTGCTGACCTCATCTCTTGGCTGACTGTGGGTTAACAGTAAGTGGGATCTCCAACCTCGTCATCATCACCCTGTGTGTTATCACACCCGTCGTCCTCAGAGCCAACCTCTTCCTGCCCTGACAAAAAACTAAAGTTGTCGCTCAAATCAGGTATTTGAGTCTCATTATCGTCTTCCTCATTGTCTCCAGCAACAGGAGTTACAGTTTGGGAACTTGGGTCGACATTATGGTCAGAGTCTTCTGCCTCTGGTCCTGGATCCGACTCTGATTCTGGGCATCAGTGCAGATCATTTCCTCGTCTGGATTAACAGAAGCTCTGGAGCCGACCTCTGATTCCGAGGCTATAGTATGAGAAAACAGCTCTGCAGACTCAATCATCTGTTCTACCCCATACTCAGACGGGCTGCTGGAGATTTGGGAGCTGTGAGGAAGCAAGTGCGATTGGGGTGACACCTCTGAGGTCTGGAGTATTTGTGATGTTGAAGTTGAGGTGGAGGAGAGCCCACTTAAAGGAGCACTTGATATCCGTTGAAGCACCTGCTGTTTTTGTGACTCATCTGGAATTTGTAGCCGATTGGCGTGGCCGTAAGAAAGGGATGTTATCTCATTGTCCGCTAAAAGAAGTAGACATCTTAGTTTGGCTGGAAGATGGTCTTTCTTCTGCAGATGTTACTGTTGCTTTAACACCTACCCCACGGACACAACCTTTTTTTCCCTTCCCAACACGCCTATTCCCCTTTCCACCAGCAGCAGGCATTTTTCCACTCATTTTGGTGTTTAACTAATTGACAACTCTGGAGTTGTTTGCACAAAAAACAATGGATGGGAACCGAGCAGAGATGAGTGGCCAAACTGTGGTATTAGCCCAAAAGTATTGGGTGGGTTAGATGCAGATAAAAATTAATTTGAATTTGCAACCTGGTGGAGGTTAGTATAGACGGACTAATAGAACAAGTCCCACACACTGCTACAAGCCGAAATATTTTTTCAGAGCTAGATGCAGTTAAAATTTGTATTGAATTTGCAACCTGGTGGAGGTTAGTATAGATGGACTCATAGAACAAGTCCCACACACTGCTACAAGCCTAAATATTTTTTCAGAGCTAGATGCAGAAAAAATTTATATTGAATTTGCAACCTGGTGGAGGTTAGCATAGATGGACTAATAGAACAAGTCCCACACACTGCTTCAAGCCGAAATATTTTTTCAGAGCTAGATGCAGAAAAAAATTATATTGAATTTGCAACCTGGTGGAGTTTAGTATAGATGGACTAATAGACCATGTCCCACACAATGCTACAAGCCGAAATATTTTTTCAGAGCTAGATGCAGAAAAAATTATATTGAATTTGCAACCTGGTGGAGGTTAGTATAGATGGACTAATAGAACAAGTCCCACACACTGCTTCAAGCCGAAATATTTTTTCAGAGCTAGATGCAGAAAAAAATTATATTGAATTTGCAACCTGGTGGAGGTTAGTATAGATGGACTAATAGAACAAGTCCCACACACTGCTACAAGCCAAAATAATTTTTCAGAGCTAGATGCAGATAAAAATTATATTGAATTTGCAACCTGGTGGAGGTTAGTATAGATGGACTAATAGAACAAGTCCCATACATTGCTACAAGCCGAAATATTATTTCAGAGCTAGATGCAGATAAAAATTATTTTGAATTTGCAACCTGGTGGAGGTTAGTACAGATGGACTAATAGAACAAGTCCCACACATTGCTACAAGCCGAAATATTTTTTCAGAGCTAGATGCAGAAAAAACTTATATTGAATTTGCAACCTGGTGGAGGTTAGTATAGATGGACTAATAGAACAAGTCCCACACACTGCTACAAGCCAAAATATTTTTTCAGAGCTAGATGCAGATAAAAATTATATTGAATTTGCAACCTGGTGGAGGTTAGTATAGATGGACTAATAGAATGATGCTTTGCCCAAAAGGTTTTACTTCTCTAGGTGCAGTGAAAAAATTGGTATTCTATATACAGGTGGTGTAGCTTGCACACAGATAGGCTACTCCACTGACTAACACACACTGCAAGAGGCCAAAAAGGATTTGCTTTGCTAGATTTAGCCAAATGCTGTGAAAAAAACTTGCACAGCACTGGCACAGACCTGGCTGGCAAAAAGTCATAGGAACTGATGTAACCTAGCCCTCAAAAGGACTGCAATTACAATTAGTCTTTACTCCCAACCTATCTATTTAAGAGCACAGACCTGCCTGACAAAAGTGATAGGAACTGATGCAACCTAGCCCTGAAAAGGACTGCAATTACAATTAGTCTTTACTCCCAACCTATCTATTTAAGAGCACAAATCTGCCTGATAAAAGTCATAGGAAATGATGTAACCTAGTCCTTAAAAGGACTGCAATCACAACTATTCCCTACTCCCAAGCTATCTGTAGATTTGTGCGAAAATTGGCTTGAAATTAACAAAGTATAGCGCACACTGCAACAGCGGTGCCGTCTAACACGCAGCTGCAGCAGTGAGAAAATGGTGGCGACGGGGAAAATGGCTGGGTCTTATAGGGCAAGGACATGTGACATACACTGCCAATGACACATGCCCTTGCTTGTGTGAAAAAAATCAGTTCTCTCCGTGTGTGCGCTGCTGATAGGCTGACAGATTGCACCTCCCCACTGTAAATGTGGGAAAGAGAAAAAAAAATGGAGATCTTCATTATTTCTGCAGAGATCCATCCCCTGTCCTCCCCCCCCGCCCCGCTGTACACTCAAACTGCGTATTAACATTAATTTTCAACATTACTGTGAAAAAATCCATTTATGATTTTGGTGCACGAACAGTTATCGAACATAACCTCGAACAGCCGAATTTTTTTCTAATTGTTCGTGTTCGCCGAAAGGCTCGAACACCGCCCAAAACAGCTCGAATTTGAGATTGGCGAACAGTTCGATTCGAACACCGCTCATCTCTACTCAACATATACAGCTCTGGCAAAAATGAAGAGACCACTGTAAAATTTTCAGTTTCTCTGATTTTTCTCTTTATAGTTATATTTTTGAGTAAAATATACATTGTTGTTTTAGTCTATAAACTACTGACAACATGTCTCTGAAATTCAAAGTCAAAAATTTGGTATTTATTTGCTCCAAATGATAAAGCGTCAAAATACTAAAAAAGAAACAGTGCTTTCAGACCTCAAATTACTCATGTTTTAACTCAGGAACAGTTCAGAAATCAACATTTGGTGGACAAACCATGATTTTTAATCACAGCTTTCATGCGTCTTGCATGCTTTCCACCAGTCTTTCCATGCTTTCCAATAGAAAACTGTTCAGTCGTCTCTTAATTTTTTCCAGAACTGTATAATCATGGATAAACATATGGTAACTGGTAACACAGTGACTCTCCTATTTTTCTCTCCATATTTATTAAATCTGCTTTTTTCCCTTATACATTTGTCTTCTTTACTTCTGTGTGTTTCATACACTAACTGTACATCTTTCTTTTTTTTATGTCATTCACTTCCTACCTATTTTTGAGTATGCAATGAGCTGTGGCGGAAATCCTCTTTGTTTTCCAGCCCACATGGCAACATTTCTTAATGGCCCATTTCGCATTTACGCCTGTGGGTGGGTGGCTGGGAACTTTCTTTTTCATTCCAAGGCCTAGAATCAGGACAGCTGAACACTGTGCTAGGTCAAGGATTTGGAATTGCCTGATGATGGTACCTCAGAATGTGCAAGGACAGGTGCAGGGCACCAGGCATCTGCACAAGTGTCATGGACAGGGGATTGGAAAGCACTTAGCACAGGGGAAAAGGCAGTGGTATCACCCACTGGCACCAATCGTTGATCCAGGTGTTTGGCCCACCAAGTTGGGTGCTTAGATGATATGTGCCTGATCATGCTGATGGTGGTTAGGTTCTTAGTTGTTAGGCCCCTGCTGATCTTGGCATGACACAAGTTGCAAATGGCCATTTTGTTAGTCTCTGAACTCTCTTTAAAAAAGTCCCAGACTGGGAAAAACCTCCCTCTTTGATGGAATTCTCTAGTGTTGGTGCTCTGCGGAACAATTTTCCGCCTTCTCCCTCTGTTCACCCCACTGCCTCTACCTGTCTGTCATGGTAGGGGGAGATCTATCCCCCTCAGCACTGCTGGCCTCGCTCTGCATTCCAGCTTCCCAGGTAGGGTCGGTGACTTTGTCATCCACTACCTCGTCTTTCACCACCTCACCCTGGTCCCCCTGAATTTGTGACTTAACAACAAGACTTAGCGGCAAAGGTGTCTCATCATCATCTTCCTCGATATCCAAAATTTTCCATTCCTCACCGTCATGTTCTTATGGCCGTGGCTGCTCTAAGGTTTGTGCATCACTAAACAGCATGTCCTCCTGTCCATCATGGAGCATGCAGGTTGAGAGGACATAATCAAGAAATTGTGTTGTAAAGAGCTCCTCGGAGTGTCCTAGTTTTGGATCACTAGTCTTCTGTGATTCAACATGGTTGGAAGAAGGAGGATCAGGGTGATGATTAAGTGTGATTAAGTGATATAGACTTAAGGTTGGTGAGACTGAACTGTGTGGAAGACTGGGTGGGTGCTGTCAAGTCTTCTGGAAGCATTATCTGCTATCCAACTGATCACCTCTTCCCACTGCTCTGGCTTCAGAAGTTGTGTACCATGCGTTCCTGCAAAGTGGGACAGGAACCTATGTGTCATGGAAGGGCATGTTTCTTGTGATCCAACAACAGGCATAGTCGCACCTGCCCTATGACCTCAGCATTTGCATGCAGCAATAACAGCACTTCCACTTCCCCATCCTTTAGTGCACGCCTTACACATTTTTTAATTGCTCGGTCTCTTGAAACAAAGCTTTTTTTAATAAAAGAAAAAAATTGGTCACCTGCAGCAATCAAAGTGGCTTTTGGGAGTTTACGCCACTGTAATGTAACAGAAAGGAAGCAAAAGTGTTTGGATGACAATCAAATTCAACCAAGAAAAATGTTTCAATTCTTTTTTTCAGTTTTAGAAATCACAGAAATGTTCACAGACCACGTTACACTGTGTGGCTGAGAAATGGAACCCTACAACATTTTTACCAGCTTTTGATCAGTTTTACTGATCACAGAAGTATTCACAGACCACGTTACACAGTGTGGCTGAGAAATGGAACACTAGAAAAAAATTTAGGAGTGTTATATAACACAAAAAGGACCTTAAAGCACGTAATAGTTGATGGATCAAAATATATTCAATTTTTTCAACCCCCACAAAAAAACTGCAGCTGTACATTTGCCAACAGACTGCACAGACGTAATTCCTGTCTAGAGACTGTATTCTGCCACTCTCCCTGCTCCTGCAACTCTCTCTCCTTACCTACACTTAATACAAAATATATGTGATACAAACAGCAAAGCACAGGATTAGCCCTGACTAGCGCTTTTAGTAAGATAGTTCTGCTTCAGCATCAGTATCAATCATTATACTGTGCACACACGCCTGTACAAACATGCTCTCCCTCCAATACGAACTGTCACAGAGCTGTGTAATGGTTTCAGTGTGCCGAGCCTGCTTTTTAAAAATCTCTGATGATGTCAGATGGCCAACCAATCACAGTAATGCCACTACCAAGTTGGGAACAGCATTACACACAGGCAATCCCGCATGCTTATTGGCTGCGTAACAAGCGCCAAAGATAAGGGGCGGGGATTCAAATTTGAATTTGAGCACCGTGCGTTGAGCATCTGAGCACTGTGATATTCGAGTGATAACTGAGTATCACCTAGCATGTTTAGGACTTTGAGCTTCTTCTAACGGCTCCATGCTTCCAAAAATTCAAAGCGGTCAAAAGAAGTGACCTAACCATTGTTCAGTAGGCTTCCGCTTGGAAGCCAATCTATGTTTGATATATACAAGTTTAAAAAAAACGCTGCCACAAAGAATCTGGATAGATGCCAGAGAAGACGCTTCAGGAAACACACTGACTTTTCATTGAAGTGTCTTCTGTTTGCAAAACTCGGTGATAATGCCAGTGTCTAAAAGATGTTGTTTGCACATACTCCAAAAGCAATATTTTATCATAAATAATTTGGCATTATGTTACCATATTCTATAACTTTTTGTCCCTTGAAATAGCCATATAAGAATTTGTGTTCTGTGGGATGAATTAAGTTACATAATTTATTTTTTTTACATAGAGGTCTAAGTGGTGACATTTCTCCTTGTGGAGAGTGACAAGGCAAGCCTGGCATGTCAGAGTGAAGAGACTATAAGCCATGCATGTCCCTCTTGGAAATTAATTATGCAAATTGTCTCTTCAGAGAGGAAGAGGACTAGAACTCTGGCGCCACCTATTGGAAGCAGCGATCCTAAAAGGTGGTGCTAGATGTCTAATCCTCTTCCTCTCTGAAGAGAAGTATGGCTTATAAGTCGCTTCACTCTGACATGCCAGGCTTGGCTTGTCACTCTCCACAAGGAGAAACGTTACCCCTTAGACCGCAGTCCAGAGCCTCTCACCTAGCCAAATTAAAGCTCATACTTTGCACTGATGAGGGCAACCCCCGAAACACTGTGCCTGCAAATTGAGATTCTAATTTGGCTTTTATCCTGTCATGTGACAAGGCTCATTGAAGAGTCAATATTGACTGTTAGGATTGCTACTCCCAATTTGCATATTTTTTACATAGAAATTTTCATCACTTCTTATTCCCTTTGTTGCGCCGCAGGATAATAAACAAAACTGCATTTTTAGCATGTTTTTATTAATATTTTTACAGTGATCATTGTATGGAATGAATGTGACAGTTTTATAGATATGGATTTACACTGCTGATCCTGCAGGAAAATATACTAGTTGTAAATGCATTTATAACAGATTTGCTGCAACTTTCCACTGCAGATTTCTACAAAAATTCTGTTGGTTGCATGTTTTATCCTGGATTTCACCCTCTGCAGTGAAGAGGGGGAAATCCCCAGGGAAAATCTACACAGCATACAGTACAGACCAAAAGTTTGGACACACCTTCTCATTTAAAGATTTTTCTGTACATTCACACTGAAGGCATCAAAACTATGAATTAACACATGTGGAATTATATACTTAACAAAAAAGTGTGAAACAACTGAAAATATGTCTTATATTCTAGGTTCTTCAAAGTAGCCACCTTTTGCTTTGCACACTCTTGGCATTCTCTTGATGAGCTTCAAGAGGTAGTCACCGGAAATGGTTTTCACTTTACAGCTGTGCCTGTCAGGTGGGATTTCTTGCCTTATAAATGGGGTTGGGACCATCAGTTGTGTTGTGCAGAAGTCTGGTGGATACACAGCTGATAGTCCTACTGAACAGACTGTAAGAATTTGTATTATGGCAAGAAAAAAGCAGCTAAGTAAAGAAAAACAAGTGGCCATCATTACTTTAAGAAATGAAGGTCAGTCAGTGTGAAAAATTGGAAAAACTTTGAAAGTGTCCCCAAGTGTGGTTGCAAAAACCATCAAGCGCTACAAAGAAACTGGTTCACATGAGGACCGCCCCAGGAAAGGAAGACAAAGAGTCACCTCTGCTTCTGAGGATAAGTTTATCCGAGTCACCAGCCTCAGAAATCGCAGGTTAACAGCAGCTCAGATTAGAGACCAGGTCAATGCCACACAGAGTTCTAGCAGCAGACACATCTCTACAAAAACTGTTAAGAGGAGACTTTGTGCAGCAGGCCTTCATGGTAAAATAGCTGCTCGGAAACCACTGCTAAGGACAGGCAACAAGCAGAAGAGACTTGTTTGGGCTAAAGAACACAAGGAATGGACATTAGACCAGTGGAAATCTGTGCTTTGGTCTGATGAGTCCAAATTTGAGATCTTTAGTTCCAACTAGAGATGAGCGGTGTTCGACTTGAACTGTTCGCCAATCCAAATTCGAGTTGTTTTGGGCGGTGTTCGAGCCGTTCGGCGAACACGAACGATTTGAAAAAAAATTCGGCTATTCGAGGTTATGTTCGATAACTGTTCGTGCACCAAAATCATAACTGGATTTTTTCTCAGTAATGATGAAAATTAATGTTAATACACAGTTTGAGTGTACAGAGGGGCGAGGGGAGGGGCAGGGGATGGACCTCTGCAGGAATAATGAAGATCTCCATTTTTTTTTCTCTTTCCCGCATTTACAGTGGGGAGGTGCAATCTGTCAGCCTATCAGCAGCGCACACACGGGGCGAAGTGCTTTTTTTCACACAAGCAAGGGCATGTGTCATTGGCAGTGTATGTCACATGTCCTTGCCCTAAAAGACCCAGCCATTTTCCCCGTCGCCACCATTTTCTCACTGCTGCAGCTGCGTGTTAGATGGCACCGCTGTTGCTGTGTGCGCTATACCTTGTTAATTTCAAGCCAATTTTCGCACAAATCTACAGATAGCTTGGGAGTAGGGAAGAGTTGTGATTGCAATCCTTTTAAGGACTAGGTTACAGCATTTCCTACGACTTTTATCAGGCAGGTCTGTGCTCTTAAATAGATAGGTTGGGAGTAAAGACTAATTGTAATTGCAGTCCTTTTCAGGACTAAGTTAGATCAGTTCCTATCAGTTTTTGCCAGGCAGGTCTGTGCCAGTGCTGTGCAAGTTTTTTTCACAGAATTTGGCTAAATCTAGCAAAGCTAATCCTTTTTGGCCTATTGCAGAGTGTGTTAGTCAGTGGAGTAGCCTATCTGTGTTGCAAGCTACACCACCTGTGTAAAGAATACCAATTTTTTTACTGCACCTAGTGAAGTAAAACCTTTTGGGCATAGCATCATTCTATTAGTCCATCTATACTGACTAGTGTTGAGCCACCCCCGTAGTGTTCGAGTTCGGTTCGGTTCGTCGAACACCCGTGTGTTCGCCGAACTGTTCGTCGAACTGTTCGTCGAACACCTTCGAACACCGTTAAAACCAATGGCAGGCAAACAAAAACACATAAAAACACATAGAAAACACCTACAAAGGTGTCCAAAAGCTGACAAACTGCTCAGAAGACACAACTAACACATGGAAAAGTGACAAGTACATATAGTCATGCGAAAAGAAAAGAGGTGGAGGAGTAAAAGGAGGGGGAGACACAGATATAGGCATGTCATGCCCTTCTAAAATCCAAAAAGTGAGAAGCCGACACGTTCAGTCCGCTCCTGCCCGTGCCACCTCCGTGTCGCCGGGTTTGTGCCAGAACCGCGTTGAACCCTGACGGCCAGCCCCCCTCTCCCAATACTGGTGCCTGTCCGCTGGTGGGTCAAGCGAGCCCCCCTGTGGTGGAGGCAGCTCTAAGCTTTTTAATTTAAATTGTCTCTCTAATTTGAATGAATACACTTTAAATCCATTTACAAGGATCTATTGGAGGGCAAGTCTCATGCCAGCAGCCGCGTAATTCCAGCTCCAGTAGCGTCCACTAAAGCTGCTGCAGTTAAAAAGCTTTTATAAGGATCGAGCTCGGCTGTCCACCGCAAGGCATCCTACTGCCAGTCCCAGCCCCTATGCCTTGGGGTGCCTCCTGATGCTCTTCACTGAGTATCCCGTGGTCCCGAAGCATTTCCTTTGAAAAAATTAAGTGTCCAAACTACAGGTGGTGTAGCTTGCTTAACAGCTGGGATAATCCGCTGACTAGCAGACACTGCTACTAGGCACAAAGTATTTCCTGGGCTAGATGCAGTTAAATATTTGTAATTAGATACTCTCGGATGCTGACAAAGCATTCCATAGAGTCTCCTGGCACACCATATATGATTCTCTTAAAAAGCTTGGGGTAGGGGTCTAGGGGACCCTTTTATAGCCAAAATCACGGCCCTGTATCACAATACGTCACCTAGGCTGAAGATAAATGGAACTGTAGCACCCTGAGGGCTCGGTTGCTGCAGAGGTATTGCACCTCACCCAGAGGTGTGATATCTCACTCTCAGGTAAGGATGGAGTGTGGATCAGGACCCCGACACCTGCATGCATTACACCACATTGCCGTGGGGCAGGGCGACCAATATGCCCCTGAGATGGGCACGACAGTCACTGACCCTGGCTGGAGTGGGGGGAGGGAACACCGAGGAAGGGGAACCCTGTAGTGCAGGAGCAGGGAGGAAGCAGTTCCTGGGTGCATTGATAAGGGAGTATAAAAGGTGGGCACCATATTAGTTCAGTGCAGAGAAGTCTGAGCAGAAGTGACAGGGAGCAGGGGCTCTGCATGAGCTCTGCTCCGGAGGCGGGCCTAGTAACACAGGCCCAGGCCTGGAAGAGGGAGAAGGAAGGAAGAGGAGCGGAGAAGGCTCCAGGAACGAGGAACGAAGGGATCCCAGGGTTGCGGACGGGCGAGTCGCCACCGCACGCCCGAATCCACCTGCGTGGAGGGGTCAGGCCAAAGGGGGAGACCGGTCCCTGAAACTAGTGGAGGCGGGAAACGACCCTCAGCTAGAAACCGGAGGCTGTGACATTTTATGTGGCGCAGCCCCTCGCTACACCCGCTAGGAAGGCACCACATAGGGTCAGGGAAACTGGTGCCAAGTTTACCAAGAGGAGGCCCGAGGCAGCCGGACAGAAGCGTTGGTAAGAAAGGCCAGACAAAGGACACACAAAGGGGGTCCTGTGAAGCGCTCCAAAGTTATCTGGGAGTTGCCTGAGCCCCTCACCTGGTGAGCACAGTACGACGTGGGCAGCCTTTACCTGCAGACGTGGTCTGGATAATAAGAACTGTGAGTAAAAGCCCTGGACTGCATCACTGACTCCGTGTCATTACTGCTGCTGCCCTGCACCATCACCCCCATCCTCCGCATACACTGCCCTGAGGCTATACTCCTCCCGTGGGGAGTTATGCTACGCTCTGCTGCACCCACAACACCAGCCTCAGCGGTCTGCCCTGCAGCGGCGGTTCACTCTGACCGCAATCCACGGGTCGCGTAGTCGGACATTTAAATATCAAAACCACATAAATAGTTCCGCCACTGGTTTGACCACCCTGAGCCACGGAATCGGGTCGCCGCCACGAAGACTACAACCACCAGCATCCACCAAAAAGGGTCCGGCTCCGGTTGTCCCAAGGCCCAGGGCGTGCGTCAGAACATTTTCATCACCTTTCACAATCACCAATGGGACAAGGTAGGGATGTCCTCTGTCCCCTCTCTTATATATCCTAGTGACGGAGCACCTGCTCTCATCAATTCGCCATAACCCCAATATTAGGTAGATTGAGGTGGGAGGCACCGAGTACAAGTGCTCTCTATTTGCTGATGATGTCCTAGTATATATCACTCAATCACATATATCCATCCATGCTGTTATGGCTGAAATAGATCACTTTGTTACATGGTCAAATTTTAAAATCAATGCAGCAAAGTCTGAGGCCCTCGATGTCTCCCTCCCCAAATCCATATAGGATTCCATCCAGTCCAACTTTCCCTTTGCCTGGCCCTCACAGGGTATCAAATACTTAGGAATTCCTATTCATAGAGACCTCTCCCATCTATGTTATCTTAATTTTGGGCCCTTTATTGAACAACTCCATACAGACCACGGTTGGCAAGTTAGAACTGTAAGATTCACTACATGAACCACTGGTGTTTTGTGGAAAAGCACATGTACACTGTGTTCCAAATTATTATGCAAAAAGTGTTTAGGAGTGATAAGGGAAGAATTTGTTTGTTTGTCAGTTAAACTCATTGATGGTGATGTGTGTCAGGGCTCTTTATATCACTGTAAGCAATTGCAGACACCTGTGCTAATTAGTTTGGCAGGTGTGTCCAATGAAAGGCAAGACTACTTAAGAAGGCTGTCTCACATTACTAAGCAGCCTACATTTTCTGCCAAAATGGGAAAGAAAAAGGATGTGTCGGCTGCTGAGAAGCAACAAATTGTGGAGTGTTTAGGTCAAGGCATGACTACAATCAACATTGTGCGATGATCAGGATGAAGTGTCTTGGCAATCAAGAAGTATGTAGCTGATTCACAGTACACACGTGTGCGTGCTGATAAGGGCAAATTGAGGACTCTTTCCTACAGGCAATTACGTGAGGTTAAAAGAGCAGCGGCAAAAAAGCCTTGTCATAGCAGCAGACAAGTTTTTGAAGCTGCTGGTGCCTCCAACGTCCCCCGAGCAACAAGATGCAGGGTCCTTCAGAGGTTTGCAGCTGTGCATACGCCATCCTGTCGACCTCCTCTATCCACTTCACACAAGCAGAAACGGCTCCAGTGGGCCAAACATTACATGAAGACTGATTTCAAAACTGTTTTGTTCACGGATGAGTGCCGTGCAGCGCTCGATGGTCCAGATGGATGGAGTGGAGGATGGCTGGTTGATGGACACCCCACGCAAACATGGCTACAGCGCCAACAAGGAGGAGGTGGAGTAATGTTTTGGGCTGGAATCATGGGGAGAGAGATTATCGGCCCCTTTAGGATCCCTGAAGGCGCTAAAGATGAACTCCATAATGTATGTGGATTTTCTCAAACAGCACTTCCTGCCATGGTTCAAGAAGAAGAACCGTGTATTTCACAGCAAGATCATTTTTTTGCATGATAATGCACCATCTCATGCTGCACATAAAACATCTGCATCTCTGGCTGATATGGGCATAAAAGGGGACAAACTTATGGTGTGACCCCCCATGCTCCCCTGACCTCTACCCCATTCAGAACCTCTGGAGCATCATCAAAAGGAGTGTCTATGATGGCGGGAGGCAGTTCACATCTAAGCAACAGCTCTGGGAGGGTATTCTGTCCTCATGCAAAACAATTGAAGCAGAAACCATCCAAAACCTGACAAATTCAATGGACGAGAGAGTTCAGAAGCTCCTTTCGAACAAGGGGTCCTATGTGAAAATGTAACATCACCTAGAATAAAGTTTTGAGTTGAAAACTGTTTGATTTCAGTTTCTAATAACCTGATAATGCTTATAATTTCAAAAATGACCATTTTTTTGGTCTTTATTAAAATGAAAAGGTTGATCGAAAAGTTTGGGGGATCTAAGAGTGTGGCAACCCAGTAGTCATGATTACTTCGAATTCTGACAATATGAGGGTCATGTTGCAGGTAGTGCAGCAAGAAGGCACTTATGTGTCTTGCGCATCTCGGAGCCCCAAAATTATTTTCCGGGCTAGATGCAGCTAAAAATTATTATTAATTTTAAATCTGGTGGAGCTTAGTATAGATGGCCTAATAGGATCAGTGCTGCACACTGCTACAAAGCCCAAATTATTTCCAGTCAAGATACAGATAAACATGATTAGTAATTTTAAATCTGGTGGAGCTTATTATAGATGGCCTAATAGAATCAGTGCTGCACACTGCTACAAAGCCCAAATTATTTTCCAGCCAAGATACAGATAAACATGATTAGTAATTTGAAAGCTTAAAATGGTTGGTAGGGTGATTTTAACCAATCATCAAGCTTTTACTCTCCCCAGGATGACACAGGGGTAGAAAAGTCATTTCGGATCCATGATTTGTTCATCTTTATGAACGTGAGTCTGTCCACATTATCAGTGGAGAGCCGCGTGCGCTTATCTGTCAGCACACCACCAGCAGCGCTGAACACACGTTCAGACAGAACGCTGGCTGCGGGGCATGACAAGATCTCCAAGGCGTAAGTGGCTAGCTCCGGCCATTTATCCAGATTGGAAGCCCAAAAAGAGCAAGGGTCCAGTGACGCAGTCATGGCTTCAATGTTTACTTGGAGATACTCCTGTACCATCGTCTCTAGGCGTTGACTATGTGTCAGACTTCTTGTCTCCTGTGGCCTTGCAAAGGATGGGCTAAAAAAGTGCTGAAATGATTCCGCAAAATTGATGTTACCAGCAGATACTGTGGTTCTGTTACGGTTTGAGTGCTGAACACTTTCCCATCATACGAAGGTGACCTTGTCGTGGTTGATGGGCACACATAAATTGGCCAAATTATGCGCAAAAAACCTTCATTTTTCAAAGTGACATTAGTCTAGATACAATGTTTCTTATATATTCATGTATGGAGTGCCGAAGTTCTTTTTGCAATTGAGATTACTCTTTTCTTCAGAGCACCCGAATAGACCAGTGAGCGACCCCTCTCTTTTTTCTATTAATCATTTTTGGGATCCCGCTCCTTGAGCATTGCAGCAGGTACGTGTTCACACTATTAGAAGTTTGACAGCCTTTTTTCTGACCATGTGTCCCTCCCATTCAGTCACAGGTGGTTTTAACTAGCTCTACCAGCCCATACATTGTAGGTTAAAAGCCCAAGCAGAGACATATTGTCCATACAGGCTTACAGCCCAAGAGTGGCATATCCAGTGGTAGCGTAGCGTAGTTTCCCATCATACGAAGGTGACCTTGTCGTGGTTGATGGGCACACATAAATTGGCCAAATTATGCGCAAAAAACCTTCATTTTTCAAAGTGACATTAGTCTAGATACAATATTTCTTATATATTCATGTATGGAGTGCCGAAGTTCTTTTTGCAATTGAGATTACTCTTTTCTTCAGAGCACCCGAATAGACCAGTGAGCGACCCCTCTCTTTTTTCTATTAATCATTTTTGGGATCCCGCTCCTGGAGCATTGCAGCAGGTACGTGTTCACACTATTAGAAGTTTGACAGCCTTTTTTCTGACCATGTGTCCCTCCCATTCAGTCACAGGTGGTTTTAACTAGCTCTACCAGCCCATACATTGTAGGTTAAAAGCCCAAGCAGAGACATATTGTCCATACAGGCTTACAGCCCAAGAGTGGCATATCCAGTGGTAGCGTAGCGTAGTTTCCCATCATACGAAGGTGACCTTGACATGGTTGATGGGCACACATAAATTGGCCAAATTATGCGCAAAAAACCTTCATTTTTCAAAGTGACATTAGTCTAGATATAATATTTCTTATATATTCATGTATGGAGTGCCGAAGTTCTTTTTGCAATTGAGTACTGAACACTTGATGGTCCCACGGTTGGCAAGTTGGAACTGTGAGATTCACTACGTGCACCACTGGTGTTTTGTGGAAAAGCACATGTAAGATTCTGCAACAGTCTCTGCTGATACTCCTGCATGCGTGCATCCCTTTCTATGGCAGGAATAATTTCTGCAAATTTACTTTTGTACCGGGGATCTAACAGTGTGGCAACCCAGTAGTCAGGATTATTTCTAATTCTCACAATTCGAGGGTCATGTTGCAGGTAGTGCAGCAAGAAGGCACTCATGTGTGTTGCGCATCCAGGAGCACCAAGTCCCTGTTGTGTTGGTGGCGAGGTAACAATCATGCTTCCTTTCTCTGTCCTCTCCCCCCAACCTCGCACAACAGAAATGTGATCAAGGTCTCCCTCATCTGATGAGTCTTCCATCAGTTCGTCCTCCACTTCTTCCTGGGCTCCTGTACCTTCCTCACTAGTTTGGCTGCTACCATGCGCCCTGGTAAAACCATCTCCCCCACCCTCACATGCCTGCCGCCTTGGTGCTGCCGACCGTCTGGACCTTGCAGATGTTAGCCCTCTACTTCCTCCACCTCCTCTTGTGCCACCACCTGACTCCGAATTCTGTTTAACATGTGCTCCAGCATGTAAATCACCGGAATAGTCATGCTGATAATGGCATCGTCAGCACTAAACATCTTCGTCACCATTTCAAAAATGAGCAGAAGGGTGCATAGGTCCCTGATCTGAGACCACTCCTCCAGCGTGATTTGCCCCACCTCTGGATCTCGTTGGCCCAGGCTATACGTCAGAACGTATTGCACCAGGGCTTGTAGGTGCTGCCACAGTCGCTGCAAAATGTGCAGAGTTGAATTCCACCGGGTTGGCACATCGCATTTTAGCCGGTGAAGTGGCAGGCCCAACGACTTCTGTAGAGATGTAAGTCGCTGAGCTGCGGGATGCGAACGGCGGAAGTGAGCACACAGCAACCGTGCCCTCTACAGAAGGCCATCTAGTCTGGGATAGTGGGCTAAAAATTGCTGGACAACCAGGTTCAACACGTGAGCCATACAAGGCACGTGTGTGACATTGCCCCGGCGAAGGGCCGCACCCAGGTTTGCAGCATTGTCGCACACGGCCTTCCCTGGTTTCAGGTCCAGTGGAGACAACCATTCATGAAATTGGTTCTCCAGAGCTGACCACAACTCCTCAGCTGTGTGACTCACATTTCCCAGACATTTCAAAGTAAAAACCGCCTCATGACGTTGAGCCCTACTGCCAGCATAGTAAGGAGGTGTGCAGGATCCCTTCTGCGCAGTTAGAAAGCTTGTGGCATGACCAGACAGGCTTTGGGTGCAGGTGGAAGACCGAGAGGAGGTTGAGGAGGCAGAAGCAGTGGAGGAACTTTGACATAAAGAGGATTGACGCACAACTCGTGGGGACGGCAAGACTTGGACAGCAGCCCCTTGTCCTGCTGTCACCATAGTTACCCAGTGCCCAGTCAGCGACATGTAACGCCCCTGTCCATGCCTACTCGTCCAAGTGTCTGTGGTGAAATGTACCCTGTCACACACAGAGTTTCTCAAAGAAGCGGTGATGTTGTGTGCGACATGCTGGTGGAGCGCAGGCACACCTTTCTTTGAGAAGTAGTGCCGACAGGGCATCTGGTACTGGGGCACTGCGACGGACATAAGGTCTCGAAAATCCTCTGTGTCCACCAGGCGGAAAGGCAGCATTTCTGTAGCCAAGAGCTTGCAGATGGTGAAATTCAACCTCTTAGCTTTCTCATGGCTAGGAGGAAATGGTCTTTTACTTGTCCACATCTGAGGGACCGAGGGCTGGCTATTGTGCTTAGACGGGGTTGATAAGGGTGTCCCCGGCAAACTGCCGGTCTGTGAGGAAGATGCAGGCGGACATGTTAGGTTGCCTTGATCCGAAGGTGGTGCTATCGATGTCGGACAGCGCTCAACACCAGCTGGTGTTACCACCTCCAAAGAAAATGATGACCTGCCAATCACGCTGGCTGTTGCGGGTAAAGAGGTGGCAGGTCTGCGCCCCAAAACAGGTGTGACTGCTGTCCCCCCAATCACAGAGGATGAAGAGGCCGCGGATGCACAAGATATGGCAGACGGTGGTTGGCCCGGCCGGCTAGGCCGCATTGTAGCACACTGAGCTTCCCACTGCAACTTATGCTTCATGTCCATGTGCCGGTTCATGCATGAAGTACTCAAACTATGTATTTTTTGGCCTCTACTTAGCTTTTGCTGACAAATGTTACAGATAACACGAGTTGGGTCATCTTTATCGATCTGAAAAAATGCCCAGGCTATGCAAGGCTTAGCACCCATGCGACCTGAAGAGCCACCACGACTTGTGGTGAGAGGCAGAGTTGTGTTTGAGGATGCAGTTGTTGACGTGCTTCCAGTACTACGTCTCTGTCCAGGAAGGCGCAACCTGATCTCGTCGTCACTAGCATCTTCCTCCACCTCCTCTGCTGACCTCATCTCTTTGCTGACTGTGGGTTGACAGTAAGTGGGATCTCCAACCTCATCCTCATCACCCTGTGCGTTATCACACCCGTCGTCCTCAGAGACAACCTGTTCCTGCCCTGACAAAAAACTAAAGTTGTCGCTCCAATCAGGTATTTGAGTCTCATCATCGTCTTCCTCATTGTCTCCACCAACAGGAGATACAGTTTGGGAATGAGGGTCTACATTATGGTCAGAACCTTCTGCGTCTGGTCCTGGATCTGACTCATAAAGATTCTGGGCATCAGTGCAGATCATTTCCTCGTCTGGATTCACAGAAGCGCTGGAGTCGACCTCTGATTCCCAGGCTATAGTATGAGTAAACAGCTCTGCAGACTCAACCATCTGTTGTACCTCATACTCATACGGGCAGCTGGAGATTTGGGAGCTGTGAGGAAGCAAGTGCGATTGGGGTGACACCTTTGAGGACTGGAGTATTTGTGATGTTGAAGTTGATGTGGAGGAGAGCCCACTTAAAGGAGCACTTGATATCCGTTGAAGCACCTGCTGTTTTTGTGCCTCATCTGGAATTTGTAGCGATTGGCGTGGCCGTAAGAAAGGGATCTTATCACATTATCCGCTAAAAGAAGTAGACATTTTAGTTTGGCTGGAAGATGGCCTTTCTTCTGCAGATGTTACTGTTGCTTTAACACCTACCCCACGGACACAACCTTTTTTCCCCTTCCCAACATGCCTGTTCCCCTTTCCACCAGCAGCAGGCCTTTTTCCACTCATTTTGGTGGTTAACTAATTCACAACTCTGGAGTTGCTTGCACAAAAAAACAATGGATGGGAACCGAGCAGAGCTGAGTGGCCAAACTGTGGTATTAGGCCAAAACTATTGGCTGGGTTAGATGCAGAAAAAAATTATATTCAATTTGCAACCTGATGGAGGTCAGTATAGATGGACTAATAGAACAAGTCCCACACACAGCTAGAAGCCCAAATATTTTTTCAGAGGTAGATGCAGAAAAAAATAGTATTCAGTTTGCAACCTGATGGAGGTCAGCATAGATGGACTAATAGAACAAGTCCTACACACAGCTAGAAGCCCAAATATTTTTTCAGAGGTAGATGCAGAAAAAAAATATATTCAGTTTGCAACCTGATGGAGGTCAGTATAGATGGACTAACAGAGAAAGTCCCACACACAGCTAGAAGGCCAAATATTTTTTCAGAGCTAGATGCAGACAAAAAATTATTTTGAATTTGCAACCTGATGGAGGTCAGTATAGATGGACTAATAGAGAAAGTCCCACACACTGCTAGAAGGCCAAATATTTTTTCAGAGCTAGATGCAGAAAAAAATTATATTCAGTTCGCAACCTGATGGAGGTCAGTATAGATGGACTAATAGAACAAGTCCCACACACAGCTAGAAGGCCAAATATTTTTTCAGAGGTAGATGCAGATAAAAATTATTTTTAATTTGCAACCTGATGGAGGTCAGTATAGATGGACTAATAGTGAAAGTCCCACACACTGCTAGAAGGCCAAATATTTTTTCAGAGCTAGATGCAGATAAAAATAATTTTTAATTTGCAACCTGATGGAGGTCAGTATAGATGGACTAATAGAGAAAGTTCCACACACTGGTAGAAGGCCAAATATTTTTTTAGAGCTAGATGCAGAAAAAAATTATATTCAGTTTGCAACCTGATGGAGGTCAGTATAGATGGACTAATTGAACAAGTCCCACACACTGGTAGAAGGCCAAATATTTTTTCTGAGGTAGATGCAGAAAAAAATTATATTCAGTTTGCAACCTGATGGAGGTCTGTATAGATGGATTAATAGAACAAGTCCCACACACAGCTTGAAGCCCAATATTTTTTCAGAGCTAGATGCAGAAAAAAAATATATTCAGTTTGCAACCTGATGGAGGTCAGTATAGATGGACTAATAGAGAAAGTCGCATACACTGCTAGAAGGCCAAATATTTTTTCAGAGCTGGATGCAGATATAAATTATTTTTAATTTGCAACCTGATGGAGGTCAGTATAGATGGACTAATAGAGAAAGTCCCACACACTGCTAGAAGGCCAAATATTTTTTCAGAGCTAGATGCAGACAAAAAATTATTTTGAATTTGTAACCTGATGGAGGTCAGTATAGATGGACTAATAGAGAAAGTCGCACACACTGCTAGAAGGCCAAATATTTTTTCAGAGCTAGATGCAGATATAAATTATTTTTAATTTGCAACCTGATGGAGGTCAGTATAGATGGACTAATAGAGAAAGTCCCACACACTGCTAGAAGGCCAAATATTTTTTCAGAGCTAGATGCAGACAAAAAATTATTTTGAATTTGTAACCTGATGGAGGTCAGTATAGATGGACTAATAGAACAAGTCCCACACACAGCTAGAAGCCCAAATATTTTTTCAGAGTTAGATGCAGAAAAAAATTATATTCAGTTTGCAACCTGATGGGGGTCTGTATAGATGGATTAATAGAACAAGTCCCACACACAGCTAGAAGCCCAAATATTTTTTCAGAGGTAGATGCAGAAAAAAATTATATTCAGTTTGGAACCTGATGGAGGTCTGTATAGATGGATTAATAGAACAAGTCCCACACACAGCTAGAAGCCCAATATTTTTTCAGAAGTAGATGCAGAAAAAAAATATATTCAGTTTGCAACCTGATGGAGGTCAGTATAGATGGACTAATAGAGAAAGTCCCACACACTGCTAGAAGGCCAAATATTTTTTCAGAGCTAGATGCAGAAAAAAATTATATTCAGTTTGCAACCTGATGGAGGTCAGTATAGATGGACTAATAGAACAAGTCCCACACACAGCTAGAAGCCCAAATATTTTTTCAGAGGTAGATGCAGAAAAAAATTATATTCAGTTTGCAACCTGATGGGGGTCTGTATAGATGGATTAATAGAACAAGTCCCACACACAGCTAGAAGCCCAAATATTTTTTCAGAGGTAGATGCAGAAAAAAATTATATTCAGTTTGGAACCTGATGGAGGTCTGTATAGATGGATTAATAGAACAAGTCCCACACACAGCTAGAAGCCCAATATTTTTTCAGAAGTAGATGCAGAAAAAAAATATATTCAGCTTGCAACCTGATGGAGGTCAGTATAGATGGACTAATAGAGAAAGTCCCACACACTGCTAGAAGGCCAAATATTTTTTCAGAGCTAGATGCAGACAAAAAATTATTTTTAATTTGCAACCTGATGGAGGTCAGTATAGATGGACTAATAGAGAAAGTCCCACACACTGCTAGAAGGCCAAATATTTTTTCAGAGCTAGATGCAGATATAAATTATTTTTAATTTGCAACCTGATGGAGGTCAGTATAGATGGACTAATAGAGAAAGTCCCACACACTGCTAGAAGGCCAAATATTTTTTCAGAGCTAGATGCAGACAAAAAATTATTTTGAATTTGTAACCTGATGGAGGTCAGTATAGATGGACTAATAGAGAAAGTCCCACACACTGCTAGAAGGCCAAATATTTTTTCAGAGCTAGATGCAGATAAAAATTATTTTTAATTTGCAACCTGATGTAGGTCAGTATAGATGGACTAATAGAGAAAGTCCCACACACTGCTAGAAGGCCAAATATTTTTTCAGAGCTAGATGCAGAAAAAAATTATATACAGTTTGCAACCTGATGGAGGTCAGTATAGATGGACTAATAGAACAAGTCCCACACACAGCTAGAAGCCCAAATATTTTTTCAGAGGTAGATGCAGAAAAAAATTATATTCAGTTTGCAACCTGATGGGGGTCTGTATAGATGGATTAATAGAACAAGTCCCACACACAGCTAGAAGCCCAAATATTTTTTCAGAGGTAGATGCAGAAAAAAATTATATTCAGTTTGCAACCTGATGGAGGTCAGTATAGATGGACTAATACAACAAGTCCCACACACAGCTAGAAGGCCAAATATTTTTTCAGAGGTAGATGCATATAAAAATTATTTTTAATTTGCAACCTGATGGAGGTCAGTATAGATGGACTAATAGAGAAAGTCCCACACACTGCTAGAAGGCCAAATATTTTTTCAGAGCTAGATGCAGAAAAAAATTATATTCAGTTTGCAACCTGATGGAGGTCAGTATAGATGGACTAATAGAACAAGTCCCACACACAGCTAGAAGGCCAAATATTTTTTCAGAGGTAGATGCAGATAAAAATTATTTTTAATTTGCAGCCTGATGGAGGTCAGTATAGGTGGACTATTAGAGAAAGTCCCACACACTGCTAGAAGGCCAAATATTTTTTCAGAGCTAGATGCAGAAAAAAATTATATTCAGTTTGCAACCTGATGGAGGTCAGTATAGATGGACTAATAGAACAAGTCCCACACACAGCTAGAAGCCCAAATATTTTTTCAGAGTTAGATGCAGAAAAAAATTATATTCAGTTTGCAACCTGATGGGGGTCTGTATAGATGGATTAATAGAACAAGTCCCACACACAGCTAGAAGCCCAAATATTTTTTCAGAGGTAGATGCAGAAAAAAATTATATTCAGTTTGGAACCTGATGGAGGTCTGTATAGATGGATTAATAGAACAAGTCCCACACACAGCTAGAAGCCCAATATTTTTTCAGAAGTAGATGCAGAAAAAAAATATATTCAGTTTGCAACCTGATGGAGGTCAGTATAGATGGACTAATAGAGAAAGTCCCACACACTGGTAGAAGGCCAAATATTTTTTCAGAGCTAGATGCAGAAAAAAATTATATTCAGTTTGCAACCAGATGGAGGTCAGTATAGATGGACTAATAGAACAAGTCCCACACACTGGTAGAAGGCCAAATATTTTTTCAGAGGTAGATGCAGAAAAAAATTATATTCAGTTTGCAACCTGATGGAGGTCTGTATAGGTGGATTAATAGAACAAGTCCCACACACAGCTTGAAGCAAAATATTTTTTCAGAGCTAGATGCAGAAAAAAAATATATTCAGTTTGCAACCTGATGGAGGTCAGTATAGATGGACTAATAGAGAAAGTCGCACACACTGCTAGAAGGCCAAATATTTTTTAAGAGCTAGATGCAGATATAAATTATTTTTAATTTGCAACCTGATGGAGGTCAGTATAGATGGACTAAAAGAGAAAGTCCCACACACTGCTAGAAGGCCAAATATTTTTTCAGAGCTAGATGCAGACAAAAAATTATTTTGAATTTGTAACCTGATGGAGGTCAGTATAGATGGACTAATAGAACAAGTCCCACACACAGCTAGAAGCCCAAATATTTTTTCAGAGTTAGATGCAGAAAAAAATTATATTCAGTTTGCAACCTGATGGGGGTCTGTATAGATGGATTAATAGAACAAGTCCCACACACAGCTAGAAGCCCAAATATTTTTTCAGAGGTAGATGCAGAAAAAAATTATATTCAGTTTGGAACCTGATGGAGGTCTGTATAGATGGATTAATAGAACAAGTCCCACACACAGCTAGAAGCCCAATATTTTTTCAGAAGTAGATGCAGAAAAAAAATATATTCAGTTTGCAACCTGATGGAGGTCAGTATAGATGGACTAATAGAGAAAGTCCCACACACTGGTAGAAGGCCAAATATTTTTTCAGAGCTAGATGCAGAAAAAAATTATATTCAGTTTGCAACCTGATGGAGGTCAGTATAGATGGACTAATAGAACAAGTCCCACACACTGGTAGAAGGCCAAATATTTTTTCAGAGGTAGATGCAGAAAAAAATTATATTCAGTTTGCAACCTGATGGAGGTCTGTATAGGTGGATTAATAGAACAAGTCCCACACACAGCTTGAAGCCCAATATTTTTTCAGAGCTAGATGCAGAAAAAAAATATATTCAGTTTGCAACCTGATGGAGGTCAGTATAGATGGACTAATAGAGAAAGTCGCACACACTGCTAGAAGGCCAAATATTTTTTCAGAGCTAGATGCAGATATAAATTATTTTTAATTTGCAACCTGATGGAGGTCAGTATAGATGGACTAATAGAGAAAGTCCCACACACTGCTAGAAGGCCAAATATTTTTTCAGAGCTAGATGCAGACAAAAAATTATTTTGAATTTGTAACCTGATGGAGGTCAGTATAGATGGACTAATAGAGAAAGTCCCACACACTGCTAGAAGGCCAAATATTTTTTCAGAGCTAGATGCAGATAAAAATTATTTTTAATTTGCAACCTGATGTAGGTCAGTATAGATGGACTAATAGAGAAAGTCCCACACACTGCTAGAAGGCCAAATATTTTTTCAGAGCTAGATGCAGAAAAAAATTATATTCAGTTTGCAACCTGATGGAGGTCAGTATAGATGGACTAATAGAACAAGTCCCACACACAGCTAGAAGCCCAAATATTTTTTCAGAGGTAGATGCAGAAAAAAATTATATTCAGTTTGCAACCTGATGGGGGTCTGTATAGATGGATTAATAGAACAAGTCCCACACACAGCTAGAAGCCCAAATATTTTTTCAGAGGTAGATGCAGAAAAAAATTATATTCAGTTTGGAACCTGATGGAGGTCTGTATAGATGGATTAATAGAACAAGTCCCACACACAGCTAGAAGCCCAATATTTTTTCAGAAGTAGATGCAGAAAAAAAATATATTCAGCTTGCAACCTGATGGAGGTCAGTATAGATGGACTAATAGAGAAAGTCCCACACACTGCTAGAAGGCCAAATATTTTTTCAGAGCTAGATGCAGACAAAAAATTATTTTTAATTTGCAACCTGATGGAGGTCAGTATAGATGGACTAATAGAGAAAGTCCCACACACTGCTAGAAGGCCAAATATTTTTTCAGAGCTAGATGCAGATATAAATTATTTTTAATTTGCAACCTGATGGAGGTCAGTATAGATGGACTAATAGAGAAAGTCCCACACACTGCTAGAAGGCCAAATATTTTTTCAGAGCTAGATGCAGACAAAAAATTATTTTGAATTTGTAACCTGATGGAGGTCAGTATAGATGGACTAATAGAGAAAGTCCCACACACTGCTAGAAGGCCAAATATTTTTTCAGAGCTAGATGCAGATAAAAATTATTTTTAATTTGCAACCTGATGTAGGTCAGTATAGATGGACTAATAGAGAAAGTCCCACACACTGCTAGAAGGCCAAATATTTTTTCAGAGCTAGATGCAGAAAAAAATTATATACAGTTTGCAACCTGATGGAGGTCAGTATAGATGGACTAATAGAACAAGTCCCACACACAGCTAGAAGCCCAAATATTTTTTCAGAGGTAGATGCAGAAAAAAATTATATTCAGTTTGCAACCTGATGGGGGTCTGTATAGATGGATTAATAGAACAAGTCCCACACACAGCTAGAAGCCCAAATATTTTTTCAGAGGTAGATGCAGAAAAAAATTATATTCAGTTTGCAACCTGATGGAGGTCAGTATAGATGGACTAATACAACAAGTCCCACACACAGCTAGAAGGCCAAATATTTTTTCAGAGGTAGATGCATATAAAAATTATTTTTAATTTGCAACCTGATGGAGGTCAGTATAGATGGACTAATAGAGAAAGTCCCACACACTGCTAGAAGGCCAAATATTTTTTCAGAGCTAGATGCAGAAAAAAATTATATTCAGTTTGCAACCTGATGGAGGTCAGTATAGATGGACTAATAGAACAAGTCCCACACACAGCTAGAAGGCCAAATATTTTTTCAGAGGTAGATGCAGATAAAAATTATTTTTAATTTGCAGCCTGATGGAGGTCAGTATAGGTGGACTATTAGAGAAAGTCCCACACACTGCTAGAAGGCCAAATATTTTTTCAGAGCTAGATGCAGACAAAAAATTATTTTGAATTTGCAACCTGATGGAGGTCAGTATAGATGGACTAATAGAGAAAGTCCCACACACTGCTAGAAGGCCAAATATTTTTTTCAGAGCTAGATGCAGAAATAAATTATATTCAGTTTGCAACCTGATGGAGGTCAGTATAGATGGACTAATAGAACAAGTCCCACACACAGCTAGAAGGCCAAATATTTTTATAGAGGTAGATGCAGATAAAAATTATTTTTAATTTGCAGCCTGATGGAGGTCAGTATAGGTGGACTAATAGAGAAAGTCCCACACACTGCTAGAAGGCCAAATATTTTTTCAGAGCTAGATGCAGACAAAAAATTATTTTGAATTTGCAACCTGATGGAGGTCAGTATAGATGGACTAATAGTGAAAGTCCCACACACTGCTAGAAGGCCAAATATTTTTTCAGAGCTAGATGCAGATAAAAATTATTTTTAATTTGCAACCTGATGGAGGTCAGTATAGATGGACTAATAGAGAAAGTTCCACACACTGGTAGACGGCCAAATTTTTTTCAGAGCTAGATGCAGAAAAAAATTATATTCAGTTTGCAACCTGATGGAGGTCAGTATAGATGGACTAATAGAACAAGTCCCACACACTGGTAGAAGGCCAAATATTTTTTCAGAGGTAGATGCAGAAAAAAATTATATTCAGTTTGCAACCTGATGGAGGTCTGTATAGATGGATTAATAGAACAAGTCCCACACACAGCTTGAAGCCCAATATTTTTTCAGAGCTAGATGCAGAAAAAAAATATATTCAGTTTGCAACCTGATGGAGGTCAGTATAGATGGACTAATAGAGAAAGTCGCACACACTGCTAGAAGGCCAAATATTTTTTCAGAGCTAGATGCAGATATAAATTATTTTTAATTTGCAACCTGATGGAGGTCAGTATAGATGGACTAATAGAGAAAGTCCCACACACTGCTAGAAGGCCAAATATTTTTTCAGAGCTAGATGCAGACAAAAAATTATTTTGAATTTGTAACCTGATGGAGGTCAGTATAGATGGACTAATAGAGAAAGTCCCACACATTGCTAGAAGGCCAAATATTTTTTCAGAGCTAGATGCAGATAAAAATTATTTTTAATTTGCAACCTGATGTAGGTCAGTATAGATGGACTAATAGAGAAAGTCCCACACACTGCTAGAAGGCCAAATATTTTTTCAGAGCTAGATGCAGAAAAAAATTATATTCAGTTTGCAACCTGATGGAGGTCAGTATAGATGGACTAATAGAACAAGTCCCACACACAGCTAGAAGCCCAAATATTTTTTCAGAGGTAGATGCAGAAAAAAATTATATTCAGTTTGCAACCTGATGGGGGTCTGTATAGATGGATTAATAGAACAAGTCCCACACACAGCTAGAAGCCCAAATATTTTTTCAGAGGTAGATGCAGAAAAAAATTATATTCAGTTTGCAACCTGATGGAGGTCTGTATAGATGGATTAATAGAACAAGTCCCACACACAGCTAGAAGCCCAATATTTTTTCAGAAGTAGATGCAGAAAAAAAATATATTCAGTTTGCAACCTGATGGAGGTCAGTATAGATGGACTAATAGAGAAAGTCCCACACACTGCTAGAAGGCCAAATATTTTTTCAGAGCTAGATGCAGACAAAAAATTATTTTTAATTTGCAACCTGATGGAGGTCAGTATAGATGGACTAATAGAGAAAGTCCCACACACTGCTAGAAGGCCAAATATTTTTTCAGAGCTAGATGCAGATATAAATTATTTTTAATTTGCAACCTGATGGAGGTCAGTATAGATGGAATAATAGAGAAAGTCCCACACACTGCTAGAAGGCCAAATATTTTTTCAGAGCTAGATGCAGACAAAAAATTATTTTTAATTTGCAACCTGATGGAGGTCAGTATAGATGGACTAATAGAGAATGTCCCACACACTGCTAGAAGGCCAAATATTTTTTCAGAGCTAGATGCAGATATAAATTATTTTTAATTTGCAACCTGATGGAGGTCAGTATAGATGGACTAATAGAGAAAGTCCCACAGACTGCTAGAAGTCCAAATATTTTTTCAGAGCTAGATGCAGAAAAAAATTATATTCAGTTTGCAACCTGATGGAGGTCAGTATAGATGGGCTAATAGAGAAAGTCCCACACACTGCTAGAAGGCCAAATATTTTTTCAGAGCTAGATGCAGACAAAAATTAGTTTGAATTTGCAACCTGATGGAGGTCAGTATAGATGGACTAATAGAGAAAGTCCCACACACTGCTAGAAGGCCAAATATTTTTTCAGAGCTAGATGCAGACAAAAAATTATTTTTAATTTGCAACCTGATGGAGGTCAGTATAGATGGACTAATAGAGAAAGTCCCACACACTGCTAGAAGGCCAAATATTTTTTCAGAGCTAGATGCAGAAAAAAATTATATTCAATTTGCAACCTGATGGAGGTCAGTATAGATGGACTAATAGAATGATGCTATGCCCAAAAGATTTTACTTCACTAGGTGCAGTAAAAAAATTGGTATTCTATACACAGGTGGTATATCTTGCAACACAGATAGGCTACTCCACTGACTAACACACTCTGCAATAGGCCAAAAAGGATTAGCTTTGCTAGATTCAGCCAAATGCTGTGAAAAAAACTTGCACAGCACTGGCACAGACCTGCCTGACAAAAACTGATAGTAACTGATGTAACCTAGTCCTGAAAAGGACTGCAATTACAATTAGTCTTTACTCCCACAATCTATCTATTTAAGAGCACAGACCTGCCTGATAAAGTCGTAGGAAATGCTGTAACCTAGTCCTTAAAAGGATTGCAATCACAACTATTCCCTACTCCCAAGCTATCTGTAGATTTGTGCGAAAATTGGCTTGAAATTAACAAGGTATAGCGCACACAGCAACAGCGGTGCCGTCTAACACGCAGCTGCAGCAGTGAGAAAATGGTGGCGTCGGGGAAAATGGCTTGGTCTTATAGTGCAAGGACATGTGACATACACTGCCAATGACACATGCCCTTGCTTGTGTGATAAAAAGCACTTCGCTCCGTGTGTGCGCTGCTGATAGGATGACAGATTGCACCTCCCCACTGTAAATGCGGGAAAGAGAAAAAAAAATGGAGATCTTCATTATTCCTGCAGAGATCCATCCCTTGCCCCTCCCCCCACCCCGCTGTACACTCACACTGCGTATTAACATTAATTGTCATCATTACTGAGAAAAAATCCAGTTATAATTTTGGTGCACGAACAGTTATCGAACATAACCTCGAACAGCCGAATTTTTCTCAAATCGTTCGTGTTCGCCGAACGGCTCGAACACCGCCCAAAACAGCTCGAATTTGAGATTGGCGAACAGTTCGAGTCGAACAACGTTCATCTCTAATACTGACCTCCATAATGTTGCAAATTGAATTTAATTTTTTTCTGCATCTACCTCTGAAAAAATATTTGGGCTTCTAGCTGTGTGTGGGACTTGTTCTATTAGTCCATCTATACTGATCTCCATCAGGTTGCTAATTGAATATAATTTTTTTCTGCATCTAGCTCTGAAAAAATATTTGGCAATCTAGCAGTGTGTGGAACTTGTTCTATTAGTCCATCTATACTGACCTCCATCACGTTGCAAATTGAATATAATATTTTTCTGCATCTAGCTCTGAAAATATATTTGGGCTTCTAGCTGTGTGTGGGACTTGTTCTATTAGTCCATCTATACTGACCTCCATCAGGTTGCAAACTGAATATAATTTTTTTCTGCATCTACCTCTAAAAAAATATTTGGGCTTCTAGCTGTGTGTGGGACTTGTTCTATTAGTCCATCTATACTGACCTCCATCAGGTTGCTAATTGAATATAATTTTTTTCTGCATCTAGCTCTGAAAAAATATTTGGCCTTCTAGCAGTGTGTGGGACTTGTTCTATTAGTCCATCTATACTGACCTCCATCAGGTTGCAAATTGAATATAATATTTTTCTGCATCTACCTCTGAAAAAATATTTGGCCTTCTAGCAGTGTGTGGGACTTGTTCTATTAGTCCATCTATACTGACCTCCATCATGTTGCAAATTGAATATAATTTTTTTCTGCATCTAGCTCTGAAAATATATTTGGGCTCCTAGCTGTGTGTGGGACTTGTTCTATTAGTCCATCTATACTGACCTCCATCAGGTTGCAAACTGAATATAATTTTTTTCTGCATCTACCTCTAAAAAAATATTTGGGCTTCTAGCTGTGTGTGGGACTTGTTCTATTAGTCCATCTATACTGACCTCCATCAGGTTGAAAATTGAATATAATATTTTTCTGCATCTAGCTCTGAAAAAATATTTGGCCTTCTAGCAGTGTGTGGGACTTGTTCTATTAGTTCATCTATACTGACCTCCATCAGGTTGCAAATTGAATATGATATTTTTCAGCATCTAGCTCTGAAAAAATATTTGGCCTTCTAGCAGTGTGTGGGACTTGTTCTATTAGTCCATCTATACTGACCTCCATCAGGTTGCAAACTGAATATAATTTTTTTCTGCATCTACCTCTAAAAAAATATTTGGGCTTCTAGCTGTGTGTGGGACTTGTTCTATTAGTCCATCTATACTGACCTCCATCAGGTTGCAAATTGAATATAATATTTTTCTGCATCTAGCTCTGAAAAAATATTTGGCCTTCTAGCAGTGTGTGGGACTTGTTCTATTAGTTCATCTATACTGACCTCCATCAGGTTGCAAATTGAATATGATATTTTTCAGCATCTAGCTCTGAAAAAATGTTTGGCCTTCTAGCAGTGTGTGGGACTTGTTCTATTAGTCCATCTATACTGACCTCCATCAGGTTGCAAATTCAATATAATATTTTTCTGCATCTAGCTCTGAAAAAATATTTGGGCTTCTAGCAGTGTGTGGGACTTGTTCTATTAGTCCATCTAGACTGACCTCCATCAGGTTGCAAATTGAATATAATTTTTTTCTGCCTCTAGCTCTGAAAAAATATTTCGCCTTCTAGCAGTGTGTGGGACTTGTTCTATTAGTCCATCTATACTGACCTCCATCAGGTTGCAAATTGAATATAATTTTTTTCTGCATCTAGCTCTGAAAAAATATTTGGCCGTCTAGCAGTGTGTGGGACTTGTTCTATTAGTCCATCTATACTGACCTCCATCAGGTTGCAAACTGAATATATTTTTTTTCTACATCTAACCCAGACAATAGTTTTGGCCTAATACCACAGTTTGGCCACTCAGCTCTGCTCGGTTCCCATCCATTGTTTTTTTGTGCAAACAACTCCAGAGTTGTGAATTAGTTAACCACCAAAATGAGTGGAAAAAGGCCTGCTGCTGTTGGAAAGGGGAATAGGCATCTTGGGAAGGGGAAAAAAGGTCGTGTCCATGGAGTAGGTGTTAAAGCAACAGTAACATCTGCAGAAGAAAGACCATCTTCCAGCATAACTAAAATGTCTACTTCTTTTAGCGGACAATGTGATAAGATCCCTTTCTTACGGCCACGCCAATCGCTACAAATTCCAGATGAGGCAGAAAAAGAGCAGGTGCTTCAATGGATATCAAGTGCTCCTTTAAGTGGGCTCTCCTCCACATCAACTTCAACATCACAAATACTCCAGTCCTCAGAGGTGTCACCCCAATCGCACTTGCTTCCTCACAGCTCCCAAATCTCCAGCTGCCTGTCTGAGTATGAGGTAGAACAGATGGTTGAGTCTGCAGAGCTGTTTGCTCATACTATAGCCTGGGAATCAGAGGTCAGCTCCAGCGATTCTGTGAATCCAGACGAGGAAATGATCTGCAATGATGCCCAGAATCTTTATGAGTCGGATCAAGGACCAGACTCAGAAGGTTCTGACTAGTGTTGAGCCACCCCCGTAGTGTTCGGGTTCGGTTCGTCGAACACCGGGATGTTCGAGGAACTGTTCGTCGAACTGTTCGTCGAACACCTTAGAACACCGTCGAACACCGTTAAAACCAATGGCAGGCAAACAAAAACACATAGAAACACATAGAAAACACCTGCAAAGGTGTCCAAAAGCTGACAAACTGCTCAGAAGACACTCTCTTTAAAAAAGCCGGCCGGCAAATTCAGCAGCGGCATACACCGATACCCGACAATTTAGACAAGAAGGAATAGAGCATCACACATAGATTAGATAGATAGAAACATGTCAGTCACACATATAAGAAGCACAGTGACAGCGTTGGTTACTGCACTTGTCATTTAGTGTAAAGGATTTATTAAAAAAAAATTAGTGTTTTCATGCACCGTCTCTTTAAAAAAGCCGGCCGGCAATTCAGCATCTGTACCCGACAATTTAGAACAGAATGAATAGAGCTTCACACATAGATTAGATAGATAGAAACATGTTAGTCACATATATAATAAGTACAGTGACAGTGTTGCTTACTGTACTTGTCATTTAGTGTAAAGGATTTATTTAAAAAAATAATAGTGTTTTCATGCACTGTCTCTTTAAAAAAGCCGGCCGGCAAATCAGCAGCGGTACCCGACAATTTAGAACAGAAAGATAGAGCATCACACATAGATTAGGTAGATAGAAACATGTCAGTCACATTTATAATAAGTACAGTGACAGTGTTGATTACTGTACTTGTCATTTAGTGTTAAAATAAAGGATTTATTAAAATAAAAATTGGCGTGGGATCCCCCATAATTTTAGGCTCTAGCGGAGGTTAAGCAGACGGCTGGGGCAGATGTTTGAAGCCTGGGAAGGGGGTAATACCCACGGAGCTTCCCAGACTACTAATATCAGCCCCCTGCTGAATACCTAGCCTTTACTAGCTATTAAAATGGGGGACCCCCCAAAAAAATGACGTGGGGTCCCCCCTATTTTAATAGCTAGCAAAGGCTAGGCAGACAGCTGGGGGCTGATATTAATAGCTCAGGAAGGGTGCCATGAATATTGGCCCCCTCCCAGGCTAGAAACACCAGCCGTCAGCCGCCCCAGAAATGGCGCATCCATAGGATGCGCCAATTCTGGCACTTAGCCTCGCTCTTCCCACTGCCCTGTAGCGGTGGCAGTGGGGTAATAGGGCTGGGGTTGATGTCAGCTTATAATGCCAGCTGACATCAAGCCCAGGTTAGTAATGGAGAGGCGTCTATAAGACACCTCCATTACTAACCCCATAGTCAAAGTTAAAAAAAACACAAACACCCAGAATAAAGTCCTTTAATTGAAATAAACACACAATTCTTTATTGTTCTAAATTAAACCATACTTACCATCACGCCCATTCCAGCTGAAGCCAACGATCTCCTGCAATAAAAGAAAAATAATAAAGCAACATCATCCTTACCTTTCCATGGTTCCCAGGACAGCTCCAGCTCTGCTACATCGAGATGACTGGCTGGACCGCAGCAGAACGCTGCCATCCAGCCTGTCATCCCGCGGACACTGAGAAGCGCAGGCATGCTTGCGCTCCTCACTGTCTCGCTGTGACGGCATCCAGATGAGCCGAGGTCATGTCCAATGAACTCGGCTCACCTCATGCACGTCACTGACAGCGTGGGAAAATTCTCACGCTGAAGCGCTGAGTGCAGGAGAATTTTCCCACGCTGTCAGTGAGGTGCATGAGGTGAGCTGAGTTCATTGGACATGAGCTCACCTCATGCACGTCACTGACAGCGTGGGAGAATTCTCCTGCACTCAGCACTTCAGCGTGAGAATTTTCCCACGCTGTCAGTGACGTGCATGAGGTGAGCCGAGTTCATTGGACATGACCTCGGCTCATCTGGATGCCGTCGCAGCGAGACAGTGAGGAGCGCAAGCATGCCTGCGCTTCTCAGTGTCCGCGGGATGACAGGCTGGATGGCAGCGTTCTGCTGCGGTCCAGCAAGTCATCTCGATGTAGCAGAGCTGAAGCTGTCGTGGGAACCATGGAAAGGTAAGGATGAGGTTGGTTTATTATTTTTCTTTTATTGCAGGAGATCGTTGGCTTCAGCTGGAATGGGTGTGATGGTAAGTATGGTTTAATTTAGAACAATAAAGAATTGTGTGTTTATTTCAATTAAAGGACTTTATTCTGGGTGTTGAGTTTTTTTTAAATACTTTACTAGAAATTCATGGCGGTCATGTCTAATACTGGCTTGACACCATGAATTTTGGGCTTGGGGCCAGCTGATAATACCAAGCTGGCCCTAACCCCTTTATTACCCAGTGAGCCACCGCACCAGGGCCCTGGATGAGTTGGGTACAGCGCCAGAAGATGGCGCTTCTATGAACGCGCCATTTTCCGGGGTGGCTGCGGACTGCAATTTGCAGCGGGGGGGCCCCAGAAAGCTTGGGCCTCCCTGCGCTGCAGATTCCAGCCCCCAGCTGCCTAGTTGTACCTGGCTGGACACAAAAATAGGGCGAAGCCCCACGTATTTTTTTTTTAATTATTTCATGAAATTCATGAAATAATTAAGAAAAAAAGGCCTTCCCTATATTGTTGTGTCCGGCCAGGTACAAATAGGCAGCTGGTGGTTGGGGGCAGCCCGTTCCTGCCTGCTGTACCTGGCTGGACACAAATATAGTGCGAAGCCCCACTTCAATTTTTTTAAATTATTTCATGAAATTCATGAAATAATTAAGAAAAAAAGGCCTTCCCTATATTGTTGTGTCCGGCCAGGTACAAATAGGCAGCTGGTGGTTGGGGGCAGCCCGTTCCTGCCTGCTGTACCTGGCTGGACACAAATATAGTGCGAAGCCCCACTTCAATTTTTTTTAATTATTTCATGAAATTCATGAAATAATTAAGAAAAAAAGGCCTTCTCTATATTGTTGTGTCCGGCCAGGTACAAATAGGCAGCTGGTGGTTGGGGGCAGCCCGTTCCTGCCTGCTGTACCTGGCTGGACACAAATATAGTGCGAAGCCCCACTTCAATTTTTTTAAATTATTTCAGGAAATTCATGAAATAATTAAAAAAAAATTGACGTGGGGCTTCGCACTATATTTCTGTCCAGTCAGGTGCAGCAGGCAGGAACGGGCTGCCCCCAACCACCAGCTGCCTATTTGTACCTGGCCGGACACAACAATATAGGGAAGCCCTTTTTTTCTTAATTATTTCATGAAATAATTTAAAGAAAATTGACGTGGGGCTTCGCCCTGTTTTTGTGTTCAGCCAGGTACAACTAGGCAGCTGGGGGCTGGAATCCGCAGCGCAGGGAGGCCCAAGCTTTCTGGGTCACCCCCGCTGCAAATTGCAGTCCGCAGCCACCCCGGAAAATGGCGCGTTCATAGAAGCGCCATCTTCTGGCGCTGTACCCAACTCATCCAGGGCCCTGATGCGGTGGCTCACTGGGTAATAAAGGGGTTAGGGCCAGCTTGGCATTATCAGCTGGCCCTAAGCCCGAAATTCATGGGGTCACGCCAATATTAGGCATGACCACCATGAATTTCTAGTAAAGTATTTAAAAAAGACACAACACCCAGAAAAAAGTCCTTTAATTGAAATAAACACACAATTCTTTATTGTTCTAAATTAAACCATACTTACCATCACGCCCATTCCAGCTGAAGCCAACGATCTCCTGAATAGTGTTGAGCCACCCCCGTAGTGTTCGGGTTCGGTTCGGTTCGTCGAACACCGGGATGTTCGAGGAACTGTTCGTCGAACTGTTCGTGGAACACCTTAGAACACCGTCGAACACCGTTAAAACCAATGGCAGGCAAACAAAAACACATAGAAACACATAGAAAACACCTGCAAAGGTGTCCAAAAGCTGACAAACTGCTCAGAAGACACTCTCTTTAAAAAAGCCGGCCGGCAAATTCAGCAGCGGCATACACCGGTACCCGACAATTTAGACAAGAAGGAATAGAGCATCACACATAGATTAGATAGATAGAAACATGTCAGTCACACATATAAGAAGCACAGTGACAGTGTTGGTTACTGCACTTGTCATTTAGTGTAAAGGATTTATTAAAAAAAATATTAGTGTTTTCATGCACCGTCTCTTTAAAAAAGCCGGCCGGCAATTCAGCATCTGTACCCGACAATTTAGAACAGAAAGAATAGAGCTTCACACATAGATTAGATAGATAGAAACATGTCAGTCACATATATAATAAGTACAGTGATAGTGTTGCTTACTGTACTTGTCATTTAGTGTAAAGGATTTATTTAAAAAAATAATAGTGTTTTCATGCACTGTCTCTTTAAAAAAGCCGGCCGGCAATTCAGCAGCGGTACCCGACAATTTAGAACAGAAAGATAGAGCATCACACATAGATTAGATAGATAGAAACATGTCAGTCACATATATATGAAGTACAGTGATAGTGTTGGTTACTGTACTTGTCATTTAGTATTAAAATAAAGGATTTATTATTAAAAAAATTGGCGTGGGGTTCCCCTTAATTTTAGGCTCTAGCGGAGGTTAAGCAGATGGCTGGGGCAGATGTTTGAAGCCTGGGAAGGGGGTAATACCCACGGAGCTTCCCAGGCTACTAATATCAGCCCCCAGCTGAATACATAGCCTTTACTAGCTATTAAAATGGGGGACCCCCCGAAAAAAAATGACGTGGGGTCCCCCCTAATTTAATAGCTAGCAAAGGCTAGGCAGACAGCTGGGGGCTGATATTAATAGCCCAGGAAGGGAGCCATGAATATTGGCCCCCTCCCAGGCTAGAAACACCAGCCGTCAGCCGCCCCAGAAATGGCGCATTCATAGGATGCGCCAATTCTGGCACTTAGCCTCGCTCTTCCACGCTGCCCTGGTGCGGTGGCAGGGGGTAATAGGGTTGGGGTTGATGTCAGCTTATAATGCCAGCTGACATCAAGCCCAGGTTAGTAATGGAGAGGCGTCTATAAGACACCCCCATTACTAACCCCATAGTCAAAGTTAAAAAAAACACAAACACCCAGAATAAAGTCCTTTAATTGAAATAAAGACACAATCCTTTATTGTTCTAAATTAAACCATACTTACCATCACGCCCATTCCAGCTGAATCCAACGATCTCCTGCAATAAAAGAAAAATAATAAAGCAACCTCATCCTTACCTTTCCATGGTTCCCACGACAGCTTCAGCTCTGCTACATCGAGACGACAGGCTGGACCGCAGCAGAACGCTGCCATCCAGCCTGTCATCCCGCAGACACTGAGAAGCGCAGGCTTGCTTGCGCTGCTCAGCGTCTCTCTGTGACGACATCCAGATGAGCCGAGTTCATGTCCAATGAACTCGGCTCACCTCATGCACGTCACTGACAGCGTGGGAAAATTCTCACGCTGAAGCGCTGATTGCAGGAGAATTTTCCCACGCTGTCAGTGACGTGCAGGAGGTGAGCTGAGTTCATTGGACATGAGCTCACCTCATGCACATCACTGACAGCGTGGGAGAATTCTCCTGCACTCAGCACTTCAGCGTGAGAATTTTCCCACGCTGTCAGTGACGTGCATGAGGTGAGCCGAGTTCATTGGACATGACCTCGGCTCATCTGGATGCCCTCACAGAGAGACACTGTGGAGCGCAAGCAAGCCTGCGCTTCTCAGTGTCTGCGGGATGACAGACTGGATGGCAGCGTTCTGCTGCGGTCCAGCCAGTCATCTCGATGTAGCAGAGCTGAAGCTGTCGTGGGAACCATGGAAAGGTAAGGATGAGGTTGGTTTATTATTTTTCTTTTATTGCAGGAGATCGTTGGCTTCAGCTGGAATGGGTGTGATGGTAAGTATGGTTTAATTTAGAACAATAAAGAATTGTGTCTTTATTTCAATTAAAGGACTTTATTCTGGGTGTTGTGTTTTTTTTAAATACTTTACTAGAAATTCATGGCGGTCATGTCTAATACTGGCGTGACCCCATGAATTTTGGGCTTGGGGCCAGCTGATAATACCAAGCTGGCCCTAACCCCTTTATTACCCAGTGAGCCACCGCACCAGGGCCCTGGATGAGTTGGGTACAGCGCCAGAAGATGGCGCTTCTATGAACGCGCCATTTTCCGGGGTGGCTGCGGACTGCAATTTGTAGCGGGGGGGGGGCCCAGAAAGCTTGGGCCTCCCTGCGCTGCAGATTCCAGCCCCCAGCTGCCTAGTTGTACCTGGCTGGACACAAAAATAGGGCGAAGCCCCACGTACTTTTTTTTTAATTATTTCATGAAATTCATGAAATAATTAAGAAAAAAAGGGCTTCCCTATATTGTTGTGTCCGGCCAGGTACAAATAGGCAGCTGGTGGATGGGGGCAGCCCGTTCCTGCCTGCTGTACCTGGCTGGACACAAATATAGTGCGAAACCCCACTTCAATTTTTTTAAATTATTTCAGGAAATTCATGAAATAATTTAAAAAAAATTGACGTGGGGCTTCGCACTATATTTGTGTCCAGCCAGGTACAGCAGGCAGGAACGGGCTGCCCCCAACCACCAGCTGCCTATTTGTACCTGGCCGGACACAACAATATAGGGAAGCCCTTTTTTTCTTAATTATTTCATGAAATAATTTAAAGAAAATTGACGTGGGGCTTCGCCCTGTTTTTGTGTCCAGCCAGGTACAACTAGGCAGCTGGGGGCTGGAATCCGCAGCGCAGGGAGGCCCAAGCTTTCTGGGCCACCCCCGCTGCAAATTGCAGTCCGCAGCCACCCCGGAAAATGGCGCGTTCATAGAAGCGCCATCTTCTGGCGCTGTACCCAACTCATCCAGGGCCCTGATGCGGTGGCTCACTGGGTAATAAAGGGGTTAGGGCCAGCTTGGCATTATCAGCTGGCCCTAAGCCCGAAATTCATGGGGTCACGCCAATATTAGACATGACCACCATGAATTTCTAGTAAAGTATTTAAAAAAAACACAACACCCAGAAAAAAGTCCTTTAATTGAAATAAACACACAATTCTTTAATGTTCTAAATTAAACCATACTTACCATCACGCCCATTCCAGCTGAAGCCAACGATCTCCTGAAATAAAAGATAAATAATAAAGCAACATCATCCTTACCTTTCCATGGTTCCCATGACAGCTTCAGATCTGCTACATCGAGATGACAGGCTGGACCGCAGCAGAACGCTGCCATCCAGCCTGTCATCCCGCAGACACTGAGAAGCGCAGGCTTGCTTGCGCTCCACAGTGTCTCTCTGTGAGGGCATCCAGATGAGCCGAGTTAATGTCCAATGAACTCGGCTCACCTCATGCACGTCACTGACAGCGTGGGAAAATTCTCCTGCACTCAGCGCTTCAGCGTGGGAGAATTCTCACGCTGAAGCGCTGAGTGCAGGAGAATTCTCCCACGCTGTCAGTGACGTGCAGGAGGTGAGCTGAGTTCATTGGACATGAGCTCACCTTATGCACGTCACTGACAGCGTGGGAGAATTCTCCTGCACTCACCGCTTCAGCGTGAGAATTTTCCCACGCTGTCAGTGACGTGCATGAGGTGAGCCGAGTTCATTGGACATGAACTCGGCTCATCTGGATGTCGTCACAGAGAGACGCTGAGCAGCGCAAGCAAGCCTGCGCTTCTCAGTGTCTGCGGGATGAGAGGATGGATGGCAGCGTTCTGCTGCGGTCCAGCCTGTCATCTCGATGTAGCAGAGCTGAAGCTGTCGTGGGAACCATGGAAAGGTAAGGATGAGGTTGCTTTATTATTTTTCTTTTATTGCAGGAGATCGTTGGCTTCAGCTGGAATGGGCGTGACGGTAAGTATGGTTTAATTTAGAACAATAAAGGATTGTGTCTTTATTTCCATTAAAGGACTTTATTCTGGGGGTTTGTGTTTTTTTTAACTTTGACTATGGGGTTAGTAATGGGGGTGTCTTATAGACGCCTCTCCATTACTAACCTGGGCTTGATGTCAGCTGGCATTATAAGCTGACATCAACCCCAACCCTATTACCCCCTGCCACCGCACCAGGGCAGCGTGGAAGAGCGAGGCTAAGTGCCAGAATTGGCGCATCCTATGAATGCGCCATTTCTGGGGCTGCTGACGGCTGGTGTTTCTAGCCTGGGAGGGGGCCAATATTCATGGCTCCCTTCCTGGGCTATTAATATCAGCCCCCAGCTGTCTGCCTAGCCTTTGATAGCTATTAAATTAGGGGGGACCCCACGTCATTTTTTTTGGGGGGTCCCCCATTTTAATAGCTAGTAAAGGCTATGTATTCAGCTGGGGGCTGATATTAGTAGCCTGGGAAGCTCCGTGGGTATTACCCCCTTCCCAGGCTTCAAACATCTGCCCCAGCCGTCTGCTTAACCTCCGCTAGAGCCTAAAATTAAGGGGAACCCCACGCCAATTTTTTTAATAATAAATCCTTTATTTTAATACTAAATGACAAGTACAGTAACCAACACTATCACTGTACTTCATATATATGTGACTGACATGTTTCTATCTATCTAATCTATGTGTGATGCTCTATTGCTTCCATTCTAAATTGTCAGGTACAGATGCTGAATTGCCGGCCGGCTTTTTTAAAGAGACGGTGCATGAAAACACTATTATTTTTTTAAATAAATCCTTTACACTAAATGGCAAGTACAGTAATCAACACTGTCACTGTACTTCTTATATATGTGACTGACATGTTTCTATCTATCTAACCTATGTGTGATTCTCTATTCCTTCTATTCTAAATTGTCGGGTACCGCTGCTGAATTGCCGGCCAGCTTTTTTAAAGAGACGGTGCATGAAAACACTAATATTTTTTTTTATAAATCCTTTACACTAAATGACAAGTACAGTAATCAACACTGTCACTGTACTTCTTATTTATGTGACTGACATGTTTCTATCTATCTAATCTATGTGTGATGCTCTATTCTTTCGGTTCTAAATTGTCGGGTACCGGTGTACCGCTGCTGAATTGCCGGCTTTTCATGTTTCACTGTGAGCACAGTTCCCATCGATTTGGGCAATCACTCTAATGCCACAACCACCATGGCTGTGGCATTACAGTGAGTGGCAGACAATCCCTGCATGATTGGTGCTCTAAATAGCGCCAGACATGCAGGACACGCTTTTGGTGCACGAACATTTATCGAACATAACCTCGAACAGCCGAATTTTTTGCAAATCGTTCGGGTTCGTCGAACAACTCGAACACCGCCCAAAACAGCTCGAATTTGAGATTGGCGAACAGTTCTAGTCGAACACCGCTCATCTCTAGTTCTGACCATAATGTAGACCCTCATTCCCAAACTGTAACTCCTGTTGGTGGAGACAATGAGGAAGACGATGATGAGACTCAAATACCTGATTGGAGCGACAACTTTAGATTTTTGTCAGGGCAGGAACAGGTTGGCTCTGAGGACGACTGGTGTGATAACACACAGGGTGATGATGATGAAGTTGGAGATCCCACTTACTGTCAACCCACAGTCAGCCAAGAGATGAGGTCAGCAGAGGAGGTGGAGGAGGATGCTAGTGACGACGAGGTCAGGTTGCGCCTTCCTGGACAGAGACGTAGTACTGGAAGCACGTCAACAACTGCATCCTCAAAAACAACTCTGCCTCTGACCACAAGTCGTGGTGGCTCTTCAGGTCGCATGGGTGCTAAGCCTTGCATAGCCTGGGCATTTTTTCAGATCGATAAAGATGACGCAACTCGTGTTATCTGTAACATTTGTCAACGAAAGCTAAGTAGAGGCCAAAAATACATAGTTTGAGTACTTCATGCATGAACCGGCACATGGACATGAAGCATAAGTTGCAGTGGGAAGCTCACTGTGCTACAATGCGGCCTAGCCGGCCGGGCCAACCACCGTCTGCCCCATCTTGTGCATCTGCGGCCTCTTCATCCTCTGTGACTGGGGGGACAGCAGTCACACCTGTTTTGGGACGCAGACCTGCCACCTCTTTACCCGCAACAGCCAGAGTGATTGGCAGGTCATCATTTTCTTTGGAGGTGGTAACACCAGCTGGTGTTGAGCACTGTCCGACATCGATAGCACCACCTTTGGATCAAGGCAACCTAACATGTCCGCCTGCATCTTCCTCACAGATCGGCAGTTTGCCGGGGACACCCTTATCAACCCCGTCTAAGCACAACAGCCAGCCCTCAGTCCCTCAGATGTGGACAAGTAAAAGACCATTTCCTCCTAGCCATGAGAAAGCTAAGAGGTTGAATTTCACCCTATGCAAGCTCTTGGCTACAGAAATGCTGCCTTTCCGCCTGGTAGACACAGAGGATTTTCAAAACCTTATGTCCGTCGCAGTGCCCCAGTACCAGATGCCCAGTCGGCACTACTTCTCAAGGAAAGGTGTGCCTGCGCTCCACCAGCATGTCGCACACAACATCACCGCTTCCTTGAGAAACTCTGTGTGTGACAGGGTGGATTTCACCACAGACACTTGGACGAGTAGGCATGGACAGGGGCCTTACATGTCGCTGACTGGGCACTGGGTAACTATGGTGACAGCAGGACAAGGGGCTGCTGTCCAAGTCTTGCCGTCCCCACGAGTTGTGCGTCAATCCTCTTAATCTCAAAGTTCCTACACTGCTTCTGCCTCCTCAACCTCCTCTCGGTCCTCCACCTGCACCCAAAGCCTGTCTGGTCATGCCACAAGCTTTCTAACTGTGCAGAAGGGATCCTGCACACCTCCTTACTATGCAGGCAGTAGGGCTCAATGTCTTCAGGCGGTTTTTACTTTGAAATGTCTGGGAAATGTGAGTCACACAGCTGAGGAGTTATGGTCAGCTCTGGAGAACCAATTTCATGAATGGTTGTCTCCACTGGACCTGAAACCAGGGAAGGCCGTGTGCGACAATGCTGCAAACCTGGGTGCGGCCTTTCGCCGGGGCAATGTCACACACGTACCTTGTATGGCTCACGTGTTGAACCTGGTTGTCCACCAATTTTTAGCCCACTATCCCGGACTAGATGGACTTCTGCAGAGGGCACGGTCGCTGTGTGCTCACTTCCGCCGTTCGCATCCCGCAGCTCAGCGACTTACATCTCTACAGAATTCGTTGGGCCTGCCACTTCACCGGCGAAAATGCGATGTGCCTACCCGGGGGAATTCAACTCTGCACATGTTGCAGCGACTGTGGCAGCACTGACAAGCCCTGGAGCAATACGTTCTGACGTATAGCCTGGGCCAACGGGATCCAGAGGTGGGGCAAATCACGCTGGAGGAGTGGTCTCAGATCAGGGACCTATGCACCCTTCTGCACAGTTTTGAAATGGCGACAAAGATTTTTAGTGCTGACGATGCCATTATCAGCATGACTATTCCAGTGATTTACATGCTGGAGCACATGTTAAACAGAATTCGGAGTCAGGTGGTGGCACAAGTGGAGGTGGAGGAAGTAGAGGAGGAGGAGTTGTTTGCGGAAGGGCTAACATCTGCAAGGTCCAGACGGTCGGCAGCACCAAGGCGGCAGGCATGTGAGGGTGGGGGAGATGGTTTTACCAGGGCGCATGGCAGCAGCCAAACTAGTGAGGAAGGTGCAGGAGCCCAGGAAGAAGTGGAGGACGAACTGATGGAAGACTCATCAGATGAGGGAGACCTTGATCACATTTCTGTTGTGCGAGGTTGGGGGGAGAGGACAGAGGAAGGAAGCATGATTGTTACCTCGCCACCAACACAACAGGGACTTGGTGCTCCAGGATGCGCAAGACACATTAGTGCCTTCTTGCTGCACTACCTGCAACATGACCCTCGAATTGGGAGAATTAGAAATAATCCTGACTACTGGGTTGCCACACTGTTAGATCCCCGGTACAAAAGTAAATTTGCAGAAATAATTCCTGCCATAGAAAGGGATGCACGCATGCAGGAGTATCAGCAGAGACTGTTGCAGAATCTTACATGTGCTTTTCCACAAAACACCAGTGGTGCACATAGTGAATCTCACAGTTCCAACTTGCCAACCGTGGGACCGTCGAGTGTTCAGCACTCAAACCGTAACAGAAACACAGTATCTGCTGGTAAAATCAATCTTGCGGAATCATTTCACCATTTTTTTAGCTCATCCTTTGCAAGGCCACAGGAGACAAGAAGTCTGACACATAGTCAACGCCTAGAGACGATGGTACAGGAGTATCTCCAAGTAAACATTGAAGCCATGACTGTGTCACTGGACCCTTGCTCTTTTTTGGCTTCCAATCTGGATAAATGGCCGGAGCTCGCCACTTACGCCTTGGAGATCTTGTCATGCCCCGCAGCCTGCGATCTGTCTGAACGTGTGTTCAGCGCTGCTGTTGGGGTGCTGACAGATAGGCGCATGCGGCTCTCCACTGATAATGTAGACAGACTCACGTTCATAAAGATGAACAAATCATGGATCCAAAACGACTTTTGTACCCCTGTGTCATCCTGGGGAGAGTAAAAGCTTGATTATTGGTTAAAATCACCTCACCAACCATTTTAAACTTTCAAATTACTAATCATGTTTATCTGTATCTTGGCTGGAAAATAATTTGGGCTTTGTAGCAGTGTGCAGTACTGATTCTATTAGGCCATCTATACTAAGCTCCACCAGATTTAAAATTAATAATAATTTTTAGCTGCATCTAGCCCGGAAAATAATTTTGGGGCTCCGAGATGCGCAAGACACATAAGTGCCTTCTTGCTGCACTACCTGCAAAATGACCCTCAGATTGTCAGAATTTGAAGTAATCCTGACTACTGGGTTGCCACACTCTTAGATCCCCCACACTCTTCGATCAACCTTTTCATTTTAATAAAGAACAAAAAAATGGTCATTTTTGAAATTATAAGCATTAGCAGGTTATTAGAAACTGAAATTAAACAGTTTTCAACTCAAAACTTTATTCTAGGTGATGTTACATTTGCACATAGGACCCCTTGTTCGAAAGGAGCTTCTGAACTCTCGTCCATTGAATTTGTCAGGTTTTGGATGGTTTCTGCTTCAATTGTTTTGCATGAGGACAGAATATCCTCCCAGAGCTGTTGCTTAGATGTGAACTGCCTCCCGCCATCATAGACACTCCTTTTGATGATGCTCCAGAGGTTCTGAATGGGGTAGAGGTCAGGGGAGCATGGAGGTCACAGCATACGTTTGTCCCCTTTTATGCCCATATCAGCCAGAGATGCAGATGTGTTATGTGCAGCATGAGACGGTGCATTATCATGCATGAAAATGATCTTGCTGCGGAATACACGGTTCTTCTTCTTGAACCATGGCAGGAAGTGCTGTTTGAGAAACTCCACATACATCATGGAGTTCATCTTTACCCCTTCAGGGATCCTAAAGGGGCTGACAATCTCTCTCCCCATGATTCCAGCCCAAAACATTACTCCACCTCCTCCTTGTTGGCACTGTAGCCGTGTTTGCATGGGGTGTCCATCAACCAGCCATCCTTCACTCCATCCATCTGGACCATCGAGCGTTGCACGGCATTCATCCGTGAACAAAACAGTTTTGAAATCAGTCTTCTTGTAATGTTTGGCCCACTGGAGCCGTTTCTGCTTGTGTACAGTGGATAGAGGAGGACGACAGGATGGCGTACGCACTGCTGCAAACCTCTGAAGGACCCTGCATCTTGTTGTTCGGGGGACGTTGGAGGCACCAGCAGCTTCAAAAACTTGTCTGCTGCTATGACAAGGCTTTTTAGCCGCTGCTCTTTTAACCTGACGTAATTGCCTGTAGGAAAGAGTCCTCAATTTGCCCTTATCAGCACGCACACGTGTGTACTGTGAATCAGCTACATACTTCTTGATTGCCAAGACACTTCATCCTGATCATCGCACAATGTTGTTTGTAGTCATGCCTTGACCTAAACACTCCACAATTTGTTGCTTCTCAGCAGCCGACACATCCTTTTTCTTTCCCATTTTGGCAGAAAATGTAGGCTGCTTAATAATGTGGGACAGCCTTCTTAAGTAGTCTTGCCGTTCATTGGACACACCTGCCAAACTAATTAGCACAGGTGTCTGCAATTGTTTGCAGGGATATAATGAGCCCTGACACACATCACCATCAATGAGTTTAACTGACAAACAAACAAATTCTTCCCTTATCAAATCCTAAACACTTTTTGCATAATAATTTGGAACACAGTGTACATGTGCTTTTCCACAAAACACCAGTGGTTCACGTAGTGAATCTTACAGTTCTAACTTGCCAACCGTGGTCTGTATGGAGGTGTTTAATAAAGGGCCCAAAATTAAGATAGCATAGACGGGAGAGGTCTCTATGAATAGGAATTCCTAAGAATTTGATACCCTGTGAGGTCCAGGCAAAGGGAAAGTTGAACTGGATGGAATCCTGTATGGATTTGGGGAGGGAGACATCGAGGGCTTCAGACTTCGCTGTATTGATTTTAAAATTTGACCATGTAACAAAGTGATCTATTTCAGCCATAACAGCAGGGATGGATATATGTGATTGAGTGATATATACTAGGACATCATCAGCAAATAGAGAGCACTTGTACTCGATGGCTCCCACCTCAATCCACCTAATATTGGGGTTATGGCGAATTGATGAGAGCAGGTGCTCCGTCACTAGGATGTATAATAGAGGGGACAGAGGACATCACTGCTTGTCCCATTGGTGATTATGAAAGGTGATGAAAATGTTCTGACGCACCCCCTGGGCCTTGGGACATCTGGAGCCGGACCCTTTTTGGTGGATGCTGGTGGTTGTAGTCTCCGTGGCGGCGACCCGGTTCCATAGCTCAGGGCGGTCAAACCAGTGGCGGAACTATTTATGTGGTTTTGATGTTTAAATGTCCGACTACGCCACCCGTGGATTGCGGTCAGAGTGAACCGCCGCTGCAGGGCAGACCGCTGAGGCTGGTGTTGTGGGTGCAGCAGAGCTTAGCATAACTCCCCACGGGAGGAGTATAGCCTCAGGGCAGTGTATGCGGAGGATGGTGGTGATGGTGCAGTTCAGCAGCAGTAACGACACAGAGTCAGTGATGCAGTCTAGGGCCTTTACTCACAGTTCTTATTATCCAGACCACTTCTGCAGGTACTGTGCTCACCAGGTGAGGGGCTCAGACAACTCCCAGATAACTTTGGAGCGCTTGACAGGACCTCCTTTGTGAGTCCTTTGTCTGGCCTTTCTTACCAACCCTTCTGTCTGGCTGCCTCGGGCCTCCTCTTGGTAAACTTGGTGCCAGTTTCCCTGACCCTATGTGCTGCCCTCCTAGCGGGTGTAGCGAGGGGCTGCGCCACATAAAATGTCACAGCCTCCGGTTTCTAGCTGAGGGTCATTTCCCGCCTCCACTAGTTTCGGGGACCGGTCTCCCCCTTTGGCCTGACCCCTCCACGCAGGTGGATTCGGGCATGCGGTGGCGACTCGCCCGTCCACACCCCTGAGATCCCTTCGTTCCTCGTTCCTGGAGCCTACTCCGCTCCTCTTCCTTCCTTCTCCCTCTTCCAGGCCTGGGCCTCTGTTACTAGGCCCGCCTCTGGAGCAGAGCCCATGCAGAGCCCCTGCTCCCTGTCACTTCTGCTCAGACTTCTCTGCACTGAACTAAGATGTTGCCCACCTTTTATACTCCCTTCTCAATTCTCCCAGGATCTGCTTCCTCCCTGCTCCTGCACTACAGGGTTACCCTTCCTCAGTGTTCCCTCCCCCCACTCCAGCCAGGGACAGGAACTGTCGTGCCCATCTCAGGGGCATATTGGTCGCCCTGCCCCACGGCAATTTGGTGTAATGCATGCAGGTGTCGGGGTCCTGATCCACACTCCATCCTTACCTGAGAGTGAGATATCACACCTCTGGGTGAGGTGCAATACCTCTGCAGCAACCGAGCCCTCGGGGTGCTACAGTTCCGTTTATCTTCAGCCTAGGTGACGCATTGCGATACAGGGCCGTGATTTTGGCTATAAAAGGGTCCCCTAGACCCCTACCCCAAGCTTTTTAAGAGAATAATATATGGCGTGCCAGGAGACTCTATGGAATGCTTTCTCAGCATCCAACGAGAGTATCTAATTACAAATTTTTAACTGCATCTAGCCCAGGAAATACTTTGTGCCTAGTAGCAATGTCTGCTAGTCAGCGGATTATCCCGGCTGTTAAGCAAGCTACACCACCTGTAGTTTGGACACTTAATTTTTTCAAAGGAAATGCTTCGGGACCACGGGATACTCAGTGAAGAGCATCAGGAGGTACCCCAAGGCATAGGGGCTGGGACTGGCGGTAGGACGCCTTGCGGTGGACAGCCGAGCTCGATCCTTATAAAAGCTTTTTAACTGCAGCAGCTTTAGTGGACGCTACTGGAGCTGGAATTACGCGGCTGCTGGCATGAGACTTGCCCTTCAATAGATCCTTGTAAAAGGATTTAAAGTGTATTCATTCAAATTAGAGAGACAATTTAAATTAAAAAGCTTAGGGCTGCCTCCACCACAGGGGGGCTCGCTCGACCCACCAGCGGACAGGCACCAGTTTTGGGAGAGGGGGGCTGGCCGTCAGGGTCCACCGCGGCTCAGGCACAAACGGAGGTGGCACGGGCAGGAATGGACTGGCCGTGTCGGCTTCTCACTTTTTGGATTTTAGATGGGCATGACATGCCTATATCTGTGTCTCCCCCTCCTTTTACTCCTCCACCTCTTTTCTTTTCGCATGACTATATGTACTTGTCACTTTTCCATGTGTTAGTTATGTCTTCTGAGCAGTTTGTCAGCTTTTGGACACCTTTGAATGTGTTTTCTATGTGTTTCTATGTGTTTTTGTTTGCCTGCCATTGGTTTTAACGGTGTTCGAAGGTGTTCGACGAACAGTTCGGCGAACACAAGGGTGTTCGACGAACGAACGAACCGAACTCGAACACTACGGGGGTGGCTCAACACAAGTTCCAACCGCCGAGTCTTTGTGCAACGCAGAAAAGGTGAACGGATGGACTCTACATGCCTGGTTCCCACCGTGTAGCATGGAGGTGGAAGTGTGATGATGTGGGGGTGCTTTGCTGGTGACACTGTTGGGGATTTATTCAAAATTGAAAGCATACTGAACCAGCATGGCTACCACAGCATCTTGCAGCAGCATGCCCTTCCTTCCGGTTTGCGTTTAGTTGGACCATCATTTATTTTTCAACAGGACAATGACCCCAAACACACCTCCAGGCTGTGTAAGGGCTGTTTGACCAAGGAAAAGGGGCCAACAAGTGCTAAGCAGCTCTGGGAACTCCTTCAAGATTGTTGGAAGTCCATTTCCAGTGACTACCTCTTGAAACTTATCAAGAGAATGCCAAGAGTGTGCAAAGCAGTCATCAAAGCAAAAGGTGGCTACTTTGAAGAACCTAGAATATAAGACATATTTTCAGTTGCTTCACACTTTTTTGTTAAGTATATAATTCCACATGTGTTAATTCATAGTTTTGATGCCTTCAGTGTGAATGTACAATTTTCATAGTCATGAAAATACAGAAAATCTTTAAATGAGAAGGTGTGTCCAAACTTTTGGTCTGTACTGCATGTATCAAAAATACTTTCATCTGAAACCATTTTTGAGGGATCTATTGCAATTAATAACTTAGAAAACTGGATTTAACCTTATATCTTTTTATTTTGATATATAAAACTGATTCAATATGGACAACATACAGAACCCAAAGTGGTCCATTTTTTCTGTATGAAAAACAGATGATTTTCGTCATTACCAGGCCTTATTGTTATGCAGGAACATTGCTAGGGTCTCAAAAAATTAGTCGCCCAAGGCGCAAAACATATATTTTGCTGCCCCTCCCCCTCCCAAAAAATTGAACACCATGTATAACACTGTGATAACTCTGAATACATACAGTGTAGTAGATGGTACTTTCATTCCTATATACCACTACAGATAACACAGTGATAACTGAGTACAGATAATATGTTATATGCTACCTGCAGTCCTATGTAACATTACAGATAACACAGTGATAACTCTCTGAGTACAGATAATGTAGTAGATGTTACCTGCAGTCCTATGTACCACAATAGATAACACAGTGATAACTTTCTGTGCACTGTTTAGATAGGCCTGCAGGTAACATCTACCACACTATGTAACACCACAGATAACAGTGATAACTCTCTGAGTACAAATAATATGGTAGATGCTACCTGCAGTCTTATGTACCACTACGGATAACACAGTGATAACTTTCTGTGTATAGATACTGTAGTAGATGTTACCTGCAGTCCTATGTAACACTATACATAACACAGTGTTAACTCTGAGTACATATAGTGCAGTCATACCTCCCAACTTTTGAAGAACAGAAAGAGGGACAAATCATGCATGCCACAGCAAATTTTGGTCACGTTCCTGGCCACACCCCAGTTCAAGCCCAAATACCAAGGTTTAGTGGTAGTAAGGGAAACTCAACAGATGCCCAAGACTGTAGTGCATAGACCCAAATACAGGAATGTCCGCTGGATCTAGCATCCAGATCAGTGCTACCTGGCGGCTTGACGGGAGGCCGCGAATCTCTGACCTTCCGAAGTTCCCAGCTCGGCTTTTGATTAGTCCGGGCTGTGCAACATCATCTGTGCATCCTGCTCAGCTCTTGTTGAGACCTATGAATTTATTTGTTGTTCATTCATTCACACTCGAAGCAGCCAGAATGTTCTCATCTTTGTGTAACTTCACTACACGGCATCAGGCTTTTTTGAGTCTGTAAGGCTGTGTTCACACATTGCAGAAATACTGTGTTTTTTGTTTTCTGCAGGATCTGCACCAATCTACTAGATAACAATCTTCTCCCCCTTATTTGATGCTTTTCTGGTGCTGATGTGAAACCGCATTTTTAATGTGTTTTATAATGTAGAATAGTTTTTATTCTGCACTTAAAAAAAAGTAAACCAAAAAATTTTAACTGGAGTCCAGTTGGTATGCATGCAGCAAAAAAAGCGTAGAAGCCATCCCACCAATGTCAAGGAGTACCAAGTTCGGGATGGTCCTTGGGTACTCCTTGGCGTTGATGGGACAGCTTTTAAGCTTTTTTTTTAAATCAAAAATGGTGTTTACTAAGTACCCAATGTTATTTTTATGCACTATTGCTTATTACTTATTTATTTACAGCAGGGTATTTATTTATATATTTATTTTGTTCCTGTCTTCGGTTTTGTCTGTTTTTTGGCCAGTGTGAACATGCTCCTATTTTGCATGCAGTGTCCAGTTCATTTTTTTCGGTTTAGCTTCAGAAGAAAAATAAATACATAGCAGTGTATTTCTATCAGTATAATCTGCCTGTGAGTCACTGCCTGCAGTACAGATAAAGTACACAAAATTCTCTGTATTACATCATCAGAGCTTATGGCTCAGTAGCTTAAGCTCCTGCCTGTAATGTTAAGTTTGTAGGTTCAAGACCTGGGGAGACTCACAAAAATAGAAAAAATTGTATTTTTGTAATTTCTTCTTATTATTTTTACTACTTTTATATGAACAAAAATATATTCTTCTTCACCTCAGTAAACAGGGACCATAAAAATACATTGTTATATATACAATGTATCTCTATGGACATGTATAATCTGCTTCTGGGTTCACTCCCTGCAATAAAGGTCAAGATTACCAAATTCCCCTATGTGTGTCGTCATACTCTGTGGCTCATTGGTAGAGTCTGTGGAAGTGCAGTAAATAGATGAGCACAGTATTTGCCTTTCTCCAACAGTGTCACTAAGCAATGAATGGAGTGGATGTCAAGCATGTCCACCTCCTCACAATTAAACCTATCAGTTTATTTTGTTTGAATATTTTTACATAATACAGTAGCGCCAGCTTGTCAGCGCATGCATGCTTTACCTGTCCTGTGTAGTTCTTTGTCTCAGCTAGAAGAATCTCCCTCTGTATCTGAATCCAGCCTGCACAGAATGATTCAGTTTGTAGCAGCCACAGTGCGGTACTGCAGGACAGTTCATATTTTGTATTAAAAAAGGGAGCTTGTATGTTCTGCAGTACTTAGCAGCACCCACTGTACATTGAATGGAACTGCCCAGTGCACCTCAGTTCCATGTGTTTACTTGCAGCCACCATCAGAGCTTGTAACAGATGATCTGTGGGGATATGGGGTTAATCTGCAGGTTATTAGTGTTCTGACACTCTATGGCGCCCGCACTAAAAGCTCCATTGCCGAGAGGAAATTAACTTTATTCCCCCAAGTAGCCTAACTCTTTCAGTCATAGGGGTGGCTCTGGCGGAATAAAGTTCATTTCTTCCCGACAGTGGATCTCTTAGTGTGGGTGCTGTAAGAACACTATTATTCTGCAAATTAACCCCATATTTTCAAATTAATAGCATTATGTTACATGACAGGTTCCCTTTAAAAAAATAATTTTCATTTTTAAATTTTTTACTTTACTACAGCATGGATGGATCTCATAGACACCTTTTCATTACTATCACTGAGGTTTAGTGTCAGACCGTTTATTTCTTTTGTGCCCCCCAACCCAAGGCTGACACTATCCCTTCCAATCACTGTCACCTCAGTATCTAATAAATCAGTAATACTGGGAAGAGCCTGGTTACTGTTAGAAACAGACCCTTGAGGGCTCGCTCACACTAGCATACAGCATCTGATGATTCTCTCATGTGAGAGAATCGGATGCCATATGCAAAAAACCCTCAAACTCCACTGTGAGCGTGAGCCGAGTGTCATGCGAAAATCTGATCACAGGTGCGAATAAGATGGAGAACCTAATTTTTCAATCTTGTCCATTGTGTGAATCGGCATAACTCAGACTGAACTCAGAGAACATTTGAGTGCAGTCCGACATGTATGGGTGCGCGTCGTCCGATATTTGCTGCCAGTAGCAACATGCAGTGATTTTTTTATTTCATGCCGACAGGGCTATAGAAAAAAATGCTAGTCAGCACTGCTCCATAGTATAACATTGGAGTGAGTGCTATGTGATGAGACATTGGTTAGCACTCGTCCGAGTTATAAACTGGCTACTCGCCAGTGTGAGCGAGCTCTTAATTAGTGCTGAGCGAATTTCTTCGGTGAATGTCGAAAGTTTCAAATTTGGCACGAATATGGCACATTCGGATACGTGATCGCAAAGGCGAGCAAATTTTCTTAAAATTGGAAAAGTTCGACGAATTTGCACGTGACCGCGAACACAGGGCTACCACGGCGATTTGAACAGTGTGAGTGTGGGGGCTGTGGAGAGCTTAGAAAAGGTCAGATCAGTGGCGCACTGTTTTTTTTTCCCTGTGGGCGGTAACTTTAACTGAGGAAAGCGTGGACAGCCAATCATAGTGCAGGAAGCATTTACAGTGTCCACACATAAGGGCTTCTGCAATTGGCTGCAGAAATCACATGTCCTCTCAATATAAAAAGCGGCCATGTTCCCTCAGCGTCATTATATCCATGTCACTGCTGGAAACAGACGCAGCTTAGTGTTCTCCTGTGTAATGAGAGATATTAGCTAGATAGATGGGCGCTTGTGTGGTGGTCAGATAGTGTAGATAAGTCCTTGCCTGTGTACCTCTGCAACTGCTGGTGCAGCACATTATTGGTGTTCTTGTGCAAGTGCTAAGATTCTGACAGAAACAGAGGGCCCATGCCGTACAATAGTGCTGTGCACCACTGGTATAGAGCTCCATGTCTCAGTATACCTTGAATCTTTTTTTGCACTTGCTAATGTGATCAAGCAAGCTCAGTGCACCTTTCATTTAGTGGGGTTGAAATTGTGCTCTGCACAGCCTGCAGAGCTTCTTATTGCAGAACACAAAATCTGTTTTTTTTTCTGTTGCTATTGTGATATTGAAAGCTGTGGGCACTAAAGTTTTTTGTTAGTGTCAGATAATATTTTAGTGAAGCTGAACTTCAGGTGGTTTCAGAGTAAAAAAAATACATATTTTCTCTTACTAGGCCCAGTCCAAAAAATATGTTTTTCTTTGCCAAAAGTCATACAATGCTATAAGCCAGCTACTACGACAATGGCAGTCAAATTCAGCTTGTATGCACAGTCAAACCTATATATATTTTTGGTTGGCAGGCAGAGTCCACCAAAGATTTTTTACTGTGGCAAAGTTGATCCAGTCTGCTAAAAGGCAGATCCTATTTTAGTGGCGTTGAACTTGTCCTGGTTTCACAGTAAAAAAAACAAAAAACTTTGCTTACTAGTCCAAAAAATATTTTTTCATGTGCCAAAGTCATACAGTGCTATAATCCAGCTACTACATCAACGGCGGTCAAAGTCAGCTGGACGCAGAGCTTATGCAGAGTAACCCAAAAATATTTTTTGCTCAGAGTAAAGTGATACAGCTGGCTAGATCTTAGTTTGAAATATTTTGGAGCATATATTGTATGTCATACTGGCCTCATCCACATTCAAAAAAAATTTTCTTCTGTTCCTAAAGTAATACAGCAGGGGACATCTCAGTTTGAAATTGTTTGGAGAATATCTAGTAGGTTTTATTGGCCTCATGCACACTAACAAATTTCTTTTGTCTGTTAGTAACGTTATACGGCAGGCCATATCTTACCTTGTGATTTAGTGTCACTGAAATTCAGGTGTGTGCTGAGCTATTGCACAGGAAAAAAACATTTTTCTTTAGTTAATTGCATGCTCCTATCACTGTATCTGACCAACATGAGTGGGAAAAAGAGAGGGCGTGGAGGAAGGTGAAATACGCTTGGTGTTCAAGGTGTACATGGGGTATATGGTAATGTTAGTGAAAGCACTAGTGAACCAACACAGACAGATCCTATCCAAAGACAGCTGACAACTTATATTGTTTGACGCCTACTACACTCTCTTCCTTTGGATGCCGCACAGCGATACACCTTGTTGATAAGGCCCAGAAAGAGCAGGAGCTCCAGTGGATGGCAAGCTCTGCTTCCAGTGCCCTCTCCTCTTCTTCTTCCACGTCAACATCAAACGCCATACTGTCCACAGAGGTGGCACCCCAATTACCCATGCTTCCCCCCGCGTCACAACTGGCCAACTGCCCAACTGACTGTAGCAAACCACAGATGTGCGAGTCTGTAGAACTCTTCACCCATTCTACACCATAGGCATCAGAAGTGTATTCCAAACAGTCACAGAGTCAAGGGGAGGAAAGCATCTACACCGATGCCCAAAATTTTTTTAGCTTGGATTCGGGGCAGGACGAAGTAGGGTCCGAGCAGGTTCCTGACCCTCGTCACCAGATGTTAACCGCAGGGGAGGGAGGAGATCCCAATGAGACTCAGATACCTGAGGCTCATACGGAGTGTACTGTACTGTCAGGGCAACAAGAGGAGAGGGGTCACTCTGAGGGCTAGGAATGAAAAAACACATTGGATGATGACGAGGTTGAAGATCCTACTTGGTGTGAACTCAGAGTCATGCATCCGAGTAGCTCATCTGAGGAGGTGAAGGAGGAAGATGAGGAGGTTACATTTCGCCCTACGGCGCAGACACAGAGTGATGCAAGCACGAGGAGCACTGCATCCTTAGCCGCAACTGTACTACCGTGGCTGTGGGCAGCAGCGGTCACGGGTCTGCAGCTCACAGGGGCAGCAAGGGTTGCCTAGCATGGGCCTTTTTTGTCACTGCAAAGGATGAGCCAACTCACTTAATCCGTAGTGATGGGCGAGCACTAAAATGCTAGGGTGCTCGATGCTCAGGTCGAGCAAATTGAAATACTCGGGTGCTCGACCCAAGCAACGAGCCCAATGTAAGTCTATGGGAATCTCGAGCATTTTTCAGGCGGCTCCCCCCGACAGTCTGCAGAGAGCCTGCCTAAAAATTGCCCAAATCGATGGGAACAGTGCTCAAATGACATGAGGGCAGTATGGGGAAGACCCCTGGAAGCATTTCTGACTCCCAGGTCACTTCTGTCATCAAGGTTGTCAGAGGTATTGCGCCACTTTTACGGACTCACAATAAAACATACAAAAAGAAAAACAAAATGGATTTTCCTGGGAAATATGTTAAGGAACATCCTTTCCAGGGTAATGACTTGTATGTAAAGCAAAATAAATAACCAAAAAAAAAATGCTCCTCCACACCTTGAGCTATGTTCACACGTAGCGTTTTTGATGCATTTTTTCACTTTTGCATTGCTTTCAACCGTGACAAATGCATTCACCAGGAAATGTCATTTTAACATTTTACAACCTTATCTAGCCATGTGGTGTGTGAGATATCATAAGACACATAGTGTTTCATTTATGAAGGAGGGACTCTGAAAGTCACAAAGCCTATTTTTCTAGAGCCATCAGGCGGCCTTTACTATTCTTAGAGAGCCTTCAGCCGGCTATGTTTTATTGTTCCCATTACTAAAGAGTGGGTCTCCTATACATTTATTGCGTATGCAGTGAGTGGCATGGCTGCCCAATATTTGGACGCACCCCAATACCACTTTGAAAATTTGGACGCACCCCAATACCCCTTTGAAGAGACTAAGAGGAGGGCCTCTTGAATACAATGTTCCCATTATTAGGTTGTAGGTCTCCCATTGTGTTCGTTTATGCAGTGAATGCAAGGGTTGCCAAAAATTGGAGGCACTCCAATGGCCCTTGGAAGAGACATGGAGGAGGGCCTCCTGAAAAAAAATGTTCCCATTATTAGGAAGTGGGTCTCCCATTATGTTTGCCTATGCAGTGAATGCAAGGGCTGCCAAATATTGGGGGGCACTCCAATGCCCCTTGGAAGAGACGTGGAGGAGGGCCTCTTAAAAAATGTTCCCATTAGAAAGGAGGGGGTCTCCTATACTTGTAATGCCCATGCACTAAGTGTATGGGCTGACAAACATTTAGCCCTGGGGGGTATACATGAACATACTGTATAAAAAAAATTTTCTCCTGGCATCATAACACCCTTTAAAAATATTATGTGGGTGTTGCATCATGGACCACGGTCACCCTGGTGATATGGTGGTGGAGGATGAGAATGAGGAGAAAGAGGAGGACAAGAGCAAATAGCCAAAATCAGGAAGCGTATACCCATGTGTGGGTGTGAAGAGGTGCATGGGAATACACCTCCCAAAAAAAACCACTGGATTTGAGTTTATGTTACGCTGCTATCATTCAGTGGTGTTGAGAAGTCTGGCCCAATCGAGCCTTTGTTCATTTTTATAAGAGTCAGCCTGTCAGCATTTTAGGTTGACAGGCGGATGCGCTTATCGGTTATAATTCCACCAGCGGCACTAAAAACCCGCTCTGATAAAACGCTAGGGCCAGGGCAGGCCAGGATCTCCAAGGCATAGAGAGCCAGTTCATTCCATGTATCCAGCTTGGAAATCCAATAATTGTAAGGCACAGAGGACGTTGGTACGGTCGGCAAGTTACTCCCTCAGCATCTTCCCTAACTTTGCTCTCCAGGTGAGAGTACCCCGCACCTCAGGGCTTGTGCGATGAGAGGGGCTGAAAAAATTCTCCCAGAACTTTGACAGAGTTCCCCTGCCGCTGCTGGATTGAAGTTGTCTCTCTCGCCTGTACTCCTTGGTTGTCCAACGAACTGTGACCTCTGCCGCCAGCGTTTTCAGATGGGAATTTTTTTAATAGTTCCGCAACAAGGGCCTTCTGGTACAGCCCCATTTTTGTAGACCTGTCCGCCTCAGGAATAAGAGATATCAAGTTCTCCTTGTAGCATGGATCTAGAAGACTCACCAACAAGTAAAGAATGTCATCCAAAATTTTGAGAACGCGAGGGCCATGGGAAAGGCAGCGTAACTTAAACACAGCCATGTATGACAGACTGCTAACAGGCAAGACTTCCGTGTCCTCACTAATAGGATGACTGACCATGCTCTCCTCCTCCTCCTCTCTGTCCTCTCACCATCCACGCTGAACTGACGGTATGACAGCTGTGCAGGTAGTTCCATCTATAGCGCATGAAACTGGCTCCTGTTCTTCTTCCTCCTCCTCTTCCTTATTGTCACCCAATCCACGTTGGGATGAGATGAGGCTTGGTTATGTGTAATCACCCTGTATGGTTCTTTGCTCCATCTCATCGTGCTCCGCCTGCATAGCATCCTCTTTGATTGTGAGCAGAGATCATTTCAGAAGACAGAGAAGCGGGATGGTGACGCTAATTATGGCGTCATCGCCGATCACCATCTTGGTGGAGTCCTCAAAGTTTTGGAGGATGGTACATATGTCTGACATCCATGTCCACTCCTGAGTTCTTATGTGTGGAGTCTGAACTAAATACCGACGGCCTTGTTGATGCTGGTACTCACAACTGCCCTCTTCTGCTCACAAATCCAACCCAGCATCTGCAGTGTAGAGTTCCAATGCGTGGGGACATCACACACCAGTCTGTGAGCCGGAAGCTGAAAACGCTGCTGAACCAAGGCAAGGGCGGATGAAGCTGTAGCTGACTTTCTAAAATGGGCACACAGGCGGCGTACTTTAAAAAGCAGATCCAGCAGCTCCGGGTAGGATTTGAGAAACCGCTGAACCACGAGGTTGAGCACATGGGCCAGGCATGGTACGTGTGTGAGCTCGCCTCACCTCAGAGCCGCCACCAGGTTCCAGCCATTGTCACACTAGACCATGCCTGGCTGTAGATTCAGCGGTGTGAGCCACAGATCTGTCTGCTCTTGCACAGCTGTCCACAACTCTTCAGCATTGTGCGATTTGTCACGTAAGCATATTAGCTACAGCACAGCCTGTTGCCGCTTGGCCGAGGCAGTGCTGCAGTGCTTCCAGCTTGTGACTGATGTGGTCATTTCGGATATGGAGGCTGAAGAGGGGGAGGAGGCTGAGGAGGAAGAGGTGCAGGAGCTGTAGACTGTGGGGGCAACCCTGATTGACCTAGGGCCCGCAATCCTTGACGTCGGGAGGACGTGTTCCGTCCTATGGTCCTACTGAGTCCCAATTTCCACTATGTTAATCCAGTGTGCCGTCAGCGAGATGTATAGTCCCCGCCCACAAGCACTTGTCTACGTGTCCGTGGTTAGGTGGACTTTCCCGGTAACTGCCTTGTTGAGGGCACGGCTAATGTTTTGGAACATGTGCTTGTGTATTGTGGGGATGGCACACCAGGAGAAATAGTGGCGGCAGGGGACCGAGTACCGAGGGATGGCCGCCGCCATCAGGTTGTGGAATGCTTCCGTCTCCACGAACCTAAATGGCAACATTTCCCATGCAAGAAGTCATGAAATGTGGGAATTTAGTAGTGTGGCCTGTGGGACGTTGGCTGCGTATTTGTGCTTGTGTTCCAAGGACTGGGGTATGGACAACTGAACGCTGCGCTGGGACAAGGACGTGGACATGCTTCCTGATGCTGCTACTTGAGAGTGTGCAATGACAGGTGCAGGGCAGGAGGCATCTTCGCATGCACCATGGACAGGGGATTGGCTTGCATGCACAACAACGGAAGAAGCAGACACTGTTCCTGGACCCTGGGTTTCGGACCACAAAGTAGGGTGTTTTGCTACCATGTGCCTGATCTTTCTGGTGGTGGTCAGGCTGGTCGTTTTGCCACCCCTGTTGATGCTGGCCTGGCAGGTGGTGCAAATGGCCTTTTTGGGGTTATTGGCACAGTCTTAAAAAAACAACCAGACTCGGGAAGACCTAACAGTTGTACTGGCTACTTCCTTTATGTTGGTGTTATGGGGAATGGTTTGCCTGCCTTCTGTCTGCGGCCACCACACTGCTTGCTCCTGCCTGTTGGGGTGCTCTGCCACCCATCCCCTGTGTGCTGCTGTCCTCGCTTTGCATGTCCTCCTGCCTGATTGGGTCAGTTACTATATCATCCACCACCTCATCTTCCACTTCCCCACCCTGGTCCTCCTCCTGACTTTCTGGCAATTGTGTCTCATCATGGTCCACATCTTGTGACACTTTTCCACCGTTGCCTTCATGGGACCGTGGTTGCTCAAATATTTGGGCATCGCTACATGAGATCTCCTCTTGCCCCGCTTCAAGTGGACCAGGCGAGAGGCCCGAATCTATAAATGGAAAAGTGAGCAGCTTTTAGAGTGTCCAAGTGTGGGATCAGTTGTCTCTAGGCACTCGGCATGGTGACTAGTCACCTCTACTTCAATAGAGTCTTTATACGTTTAAACTCTCTCGGCATGGTGGGAGGAAGGAGGATCAGGGTGAGGAATATGTGGCCCAGACTCACGGCTACTGAGACTTGACCGTGTGGAAGACAGGGTGGTGAGGGTGGTGGCTAAGTGACTGGAAGCATTATCCACTATCCAACCAACAACCTTTTGACACTGCTCTGGGTTCAATAGTGGTGTGCTGCAGTCCCCTAGGAATTGGGACAGGAAGGTCGGGCGAGATGATGTGGGTGTTTGTTGTGGCACAATTTCAGCTTGCCACGGCGTCGGCCTCTGCATGCACCATCAACATCACCATCACGTCCAGTTCCCCGTTCCTTGCACTCACCTTGTCAATTTTTAATGGAGGGCAATATCTTCCTTGCTCACTACAAATGGCTGAATTTGAAACTAAGTTATATGTAATCCGTGTGATGGAGAAACCACGGTTTTAAATACCTGGCCTGTAGATAACTATTTTGAACAGCAAACCGGTGCCAACAATTTTGCTGACACACTGAATAAACATTTGAATGGAGGCCAAAAATGGCAGTATTTTCAGCGCAATTATATGTGATCCGTATGACGGACAAACCACAGTTTTAAATAACTGGATTTTTAGCGCTCTAATATGGAAAGGACCTGGCTGTATTCTGCAGTGCCAACAAGCAAATGGCACAGGAAAACGGTGTTCTCTGGATTGCTTTTTAAGCAAATAATGAGGATTAAGATCCAAAAAAATTATTCCTGGCCCCTGAGACCTAGGCCTTTGTATAGAACTATCTAACAACAGCAGAAGGCAGAACTGGAATGGAGCCTCTTCTGCTATATACTTTGCAGTCTGCTATATACACTGCCTGCCTGATATCTCTGCAGATGGATTAGTCCTCAGAAGGACTGTTTGTTGAGATGGATATGTGTAATGTACTTGTTTTCTCCTTACACTACCTAGGGCACAACCAAATCTCTCTCTCCAGCTCAGCAGCACAGCGGCGCCAGGTCTGATATAGATCTGATGATGCTGTGCGGCCAGCCAATCACTGTAATGCCACAACCAACATGGCTGCGGCATTACAGTGAGTGGCAGGCAATCCCTGTATGTTTATTGGTGCTCTAAAGAGCGCCAAACATGCAGGGAGGGGACCCGAGCATCCGCCCGAGCATCTCGCAAGTACTCGGCGAGTGCCGAGCATCTCGAGTACTGAGATGCTCGGGTGAGCACCGAGTACTTGCGAGTATTCTCGCTCATCACTAGTTATCTGCAAACTTTGCCATAAAAAACTCAGTAGAGGGAAAAACTGCAATAATTTGACTACTACATGCATGAACATTTACATGCTCAAACAACATTCTTTACGCTGGGAATCTTACTGTGTTGAAGTGCTTACCAGCGCACCTCAACAACCATCAGCTGCCCCATCAAATGCATCCGCTGCTTCTTCCTCTTCCTCTGTTACCATGCCAAGTATTGTTTTGCAGGTCTCCCATCGCAGAAACTCTGGTTCTTTACCCGCTCCAGTCAGGCTGAGGGACAGCCCGTCAGCTGTAACGGAAGTGGATATGCCTGCTGTGCTTGTTTCGCCGAGCACAGCACATGTTTCTCAATCCACCGTAACATCTGCACTTCACTCACGCTCCACCAGTTTTTCCGGTTCACCATACTCCCCCCTCTTTCAGCACCTTAGCCAGCCCTCAGTCCCGCAGTTGTGGTCACGTAAAAGATTGTTTCATCTTGTGCATGACAAAGCTAAGAGATTGAACTCCACCATCTCCAATCTATTGGCCACGGTAATGCTGCCTTTCCGCCTGGTAGATTCAGACAGTTTCCAAAAACTGATGGCCATCGCAGTCTCCGTGTACCAGTTGCCCAGTTGCCATTACTTCTCTTAGAAAGCTGTGTCTATGCTACACCAGCATGTTGCAGACAACATCACCCATTCCTTGTCTAAATCTACGTGTGCCAGCGTGCATTTCACCACAGACACCGGGACGATTAAGCATGGCCAAGGGCGTTACATCTCGCTGACTGGGCAATGGGTGACTCTGGTGACTGAGGGGGCAGGCGGGGAAGGGGCTGCACCACAAATCTTGGAATCCCCAAGGCTTGCAGAAGAAACCTCTGTATTTCCCACTTCCTCCTCTACTTTTGCGTCCTTCACCTCCTCTAGGGCCTCCACCTGCACACTCAACCTCCGCCTTAACGAGACACGCGTTCCAAGGGTGCGGAGCGAATACACACCACTTCCGTACTGCGCAGTCAGGGCTTACTGTAATCAGGCAGTCTTCCAATTAATATGCCTTGTAGATCGCAGTCATATAGGTGAAGAGTTGTGGGCAGCTCTCCAGGCTCAGTTTTGAGCAATGGCTGTCTCCGCTGAACCTAGAGCCAGGGAAGGCCATGTGCGATAATGGTGCAAACCTGTTAGCGGCCCTGGGCCGAGGCATGCTCGCACACGTGCCTTGCATGGCTCACATCCTCAACCTGGTGGTACAGCGATTTCTCCGCCACTATCGTGGTCTGGATGAGCTACTTCACAAAGTACGGAAACTGTGTGCTCACTTCTGTCGTTCGCACCTCTCATGTCATCAGCTTGCATCCATACAGAGGTCTTTATCCGTGCCAGTTAACAGGTTGATCTGCAATGTGCTGATGCAGTGGAATTCCACTCTGCACATGTTGCAGCGATTGTGCAAGCAGCAACAAGCTCTGACGCAGTATGTCATGATGTATAGCTTGGGGCAACTTAGTACGGACTTGGGGCATATCTCGTTTGTGGAGTGGGAACAGATTAAGGACCTCTGCACCCTTCTGCACGGTTTTGAAATGGCTACTAAACTGATTAGTGCTGACGATGACGTCATCAGCATCACTATTCCGGTCACATACATGTTGGAGCAAACTTTGAATAACCTGGTGGCCCCAGAAGAAGAGGAGGATGCGGAAGGGATACCAATGTCTCAAATTTCCAGACTATCGTAAACCACGTAAACTGTTAGTGAAGGTTCAACAGCCGAGGAACTAATGGAAGAGGAAGAGTTGATGGGCGAGCAGCTGTCAGAGGATAAAAAGTATAATCATCCCCTCTCGTTTGAACGTGGTTGGCCGGAGGGGATGGAGGAAGCAAGCATCAGTGTTGCACAGCCCACATTACAGCCTGGCTTTGGACTTCCTGGAAGAGCCCGACATATGAGTGCCTTCTTGATGCACTATCTGCAACATGATCCCCGTATAGCTAGGATTCGAAATAATGCTGACTACAGGGTTTGCCACTCTGTTAGATCCACATTATAAGAGTCAATTTTGCCAGATGCTTCCCACCCTGAAAAGTGACCCGCTTATGTTGGAGTATTGAAACCAGCTTTTAAGCAACCTTAATAGAGGCTTTAACCAAGATAACAGTGAGGCAGTCTTTGAACTTCCAGCACGTCACTTTGTCAATGCCAAAAAATTAGCAGCAGCAGCAGAGTAAGTGGAAGAAGCAATTTCTGGTAGTCCTTTCACATATTTTTTGCACCAGCTTGTGCACCAGCACAACAGAGTACAAGTCTGACACGTGGTGAGGATGGTGGAGGAGTATCTAGAGCTTAATATGAATATCATCAGGGAGGATTTTGACCCTTTTTCATTTTAGTCTTCAAAAATGGATGAATGGCCTGAGCTCGCCTCTCACGCCTTGGAGGTTTTATCATGCCCGACAGCCAGAGTTCTCTCTGAACGTGTCTTCAGCGCTGCTGGTAGTGTCTTGACTGATAAAAGCACCCAGCTGTCCCCTGAAAGTGTACATTGCCTAACTTCCATCAAGATGAACAAATCATGGATCTCCAAGGACTTTTGCACCCCAATTGCAGACTGTACAGAGTAGGCGATGTTGTCGTTTTGAGTGAGATGCATTGATCTCTTGAAATTGCAGTCTGTGAGAAGGCTTCTGTGCCTGCTCTTGCTGCTGCTGCTGCTGCAGGTTTTAGGCCCTAATTTTGGAAAATGTGGAGAATTCTGATTGTGTCTCCATCCATTGGGTTGGCTGTAGTGGGACAGATTTGGGTCTGCGTTAAACTACTTATAGTCTGATGACATTGATGCCACTTCGGTGGTGTTAGGCCCTCAATTAGGGCAATGTGAACACTCCTGGTTAGGTCTACATCTCCTGGGTTGGCTGTACTGGAAGAGGTGTGGATCTTTTTTACACTATTTCTACTGTAGTGAAATTGGTTAGACATTGCAAGTGTCTGCCACTAATTTTCTGAAATGTGGAGAATCATTATTGGGTCTCCATCTTTTAGGTTGGCTGTAGTTGAACTAGTTTAGCCCTCCTTTGCAATACTTATACTCTCGTGAAATTTATGCCACTTTGGTGGTGTTAGGCCCTCATTTAGGGCAATGTGAACACTCCTGGTTAAGTCTCCATCTCTTGGGTTGTCAGTACTGGAAGAGATGTTGGTCTCATTTACATTATTTCTATTGTAGTGAAATTGATTACACTTTGCTGGCATCTGCCGCTAATTTTTGAAAATGTGGGGAATCGTGAATGGGTCTCCATCGATTTGGTTGACTGTAGTGGAAGAGGTTTTGGTCTCCATGCATTTCTATAGTAATACTGTAGTGAAATTGAGCATTTGGTGCTGATATTGTTCTCTCCAAAGGGGTACGCAAACGTATTAATCTCTAAATTGATTTTCAATAAACAACCATCAGCCGCTGCTTCCTCCTCCTCTGTTACCGTTCCAAGTTGTGTCACGCAGGTGTCCGACAGAACCAGCTGTATACCCGCTGCAGTTAGGCTGTGTGACTGCCCATCAGCTGTAAGTGAAGTGGACATGCCTGCTGTGTTTGTCTCTCTGAGCACACCACACGTTTCTCAATCCACTGTAACATCTCCGCCTGCACCTCACTCACGGTCTGTCGGTTTGTCCGTTTCACCATACTCTCAGCACTGTAGCCAGCCCTCAATCCCGCTGTTGTTGTCATATAAAAGATTGTTTCATCCTACACATGACAAATCTAAGAGGTTGAACTCCACCATATCCAATCTGTTGGTCACGGAAATGGTGGTCTTAGACCCTATTTTTTTAAATGTAAACACTTCCGATTGAGTGTGGATCTCCTGAGTTGGCTTTTGTGGGACAGGTATGGGTCTGCGTTAAACTACTTGTAGTCTGATAACATTGATGCCACTTTGGTGGTGTTAGGCCCTCGTTTAGGGCAATGTGAACACTCCTGGTTAGGTCTTCATCTCCTGGGTTGGCTGTACTGGAAGAGGTGTGGGTCTTATTTACACTATTTCTACAGTAATAAAATTGATGCCACTTTGCTGACGTCTGCCACTAATTTTTTTAAATGTGAGGAATCCTGATTGGGTCTCCATCTAATGGGTTGGCTGTAGTGGAACCATCCTGTTCTGCAGTCTAAGTTGTGTAAGGTTGCATACCAGTCCTTGCTGCACTCCTGATACAGACTCTGCCTGCAGCACTCTGATACAGACTCTGCCTGCTGCACTCTGATACAGACTCTGCCTGCTGCACTCCTGATACAGATTCTGCCTGCTGCACTCCTGATACAGACTCTGCCTGCTGCATTCCTGATACAGACTCTGTCTGTTGCACTGTGATACAGACTCTGCCTGCTGCACTCTGATACAGATTCTGCCTGCTGCGCCATCTAGTCTGTCATACTGGGTCCAGCTGCTGTGCGTCAGTTGGTCTGTCCTGGAGTGGCACCGGGCATTCAACGGGAGCCAAGTCTAACCTCACCATCAGAGGCTTTAGTGAACAGTCCGGTGCTCGCTTAGTCACGCCCCTCCAGGCTCTCCGGGGTCCATGACCCAGTGGTTCCACAAACCACATCCGTGACAGTGTGCCCTTGCAGGTAGGGTCCTCTCTCCTGTTGTACCAGTTGGTGACCCCTGAAACTGAATAAATGTCGCTGCCACAGTAATAATAATTATAGTACTTTTACTCTGGGTCAATTGATGGCACTTCCCTGGTGTCTACACCTAATTTGATGTGTTTTGGCAGCTTTTGATCCCATTTCTAGGTGTTCTCTATTCATTTTTTTGGTCCCCCTGTTGACTCCTATGGGATTTGGAAATGTTCGACGAATATTCGACGAATAAATTTGGCGAATATCAATTTGTTCGGCGAATTTTTCCGAACCGAACATTGAAATGTTCGCTCATGCCTACTCTTAATATGATGAAGAATTGTCCATTTTTTCTAGATAAAAAATGGATGATTCTTTATTTGCTCATGTTATCCTAGCCTATCAAAAATGAAAAGGCCTTTTAAAGTTACTTCTAAAACTTTTATCCTAAAGTACTTAGTGCTGAGTTCTTTTTCTTTTTTTTAAATATTTCTACATAGCTTCAAGGAGGGCAGCAAAAAATATATATTCTGGTGGGCCCTATGTACCGACACTAGTTCCGGATGCATAAATCTTAAATCTTGCATTTTTAACCTTCACCCCAGGGTGATTTTTCATTGTAATTCTTTCCTCCCCTTCTTCCAAAAGCTCTACCTTTTTTATTTTCCCAACCAGATAGCCGTATCTCATCCAGTCTCGTAGGAAACTGTCAGTCCACTTTTCGGCGTTCCCGCAGGGTCATGGGAGGGATTGCGCACTGTCAGCGTATAGTACTGTACTCAAAGTGCCGCTTCAGAGGAGGTGTATTTAATACATCCGGCGCCATCTGCCACCAATTGATTGGTGCGACTTTTCTCTTGGAGGATCTCACCTTCGTCGCACCACCATCGGGTCTGGGAGTATCCACCACCCCCTCAGGGGTTGCTGCTATGGGCATCGCGAGTGGGACCAGCCACAAAGGTACACGCTGCTCACCTTCACAAGGCGGTGCTGCAGCTGCTGCTTCTGCTCTGCCAAGATGTTATTCGGCTTCCGCCAAGGTGGGAGCATCTTCCTGCATCCGGCTCCAGCCCCACACTTGTAGCTCTTGGACGAGCAGGGCTACCTCGGGATGAGGCCTGATGGACCACTGAACGGTCACCAGTGATAGTGGCATGGGTTCACGGGCAGCACCCACGGGTGGGTGGCTTCTGGCTGCGACCTCTGTGGTAGTGATCTCAAGGATATCTTCCTCATCAATCATCTCCATCAAGCTTTCAGATCCTCCGGCTGCCATCCTTCTGGAGCATCCACTGCTGCACCTCCTTCTCCTTGTGCACTGGACAGAAAATGCTGCTGGTCGCTTACTGGTGACGCGAGTCCTGCGTGTCCGACTCCTCTTTCTTGGCCGGGATTCTGACTCGCTCACCGCATTGTTCGTCACTCCGGCAGCTCCACCTTCAGCCGTGCCCTTTTTCTTGTCACGCTGATACTCACTGGGCCGGACTTCACTCTGCGCCGCGCCCTCTTCTTCGTCGTACCTCCCATTCTGGGATGAATCTTCACTGCTGGGCCCATCGTCCTCTGGGCCGGAACTCATAGGGGCTGGACATCTTTTTGCGCTCTCAAGCGCCGTCCACTCCCACGATAGGCAGTTCTTCTCCCGTACTTTACCGCCACTGTTGCCATCTTGGAGTCCATGATCCGGGCCGCCATCTTGGGCCGCATGCCTTCCAACACTTTTTTTTCAGTGTTCTGCGTCGGCTCTTCCCTGCTTTCTTCATGCGAGGAGCTCGCATCCTGCTGACTACGCCAAATGTAAGGTGCCCCAGCGAGGTAGTCGTGGGTGAGCTGCAGCCCCTGCTCGCCATGGCACACTACAGACAATGTGTCCTCCCTCTGATGTGCTGCGGTGCATGTGGTGCTCTCCACTTACTTCAGACCATCCGGTCATGGCTGTCTCCAGTCATTTCTCCTCTGGAACCAGGGCAGCAATAAATTCAGAGGACATGAGGTTCTTAACCATAACTGGGACTTTACTTGGGGAAGAGGAATATGTACAATATTTACAGGCAGATATAATGGATAAGGCTCAATGGGTTGTCATCTCTCTCACAGGTACTGGAAACAACTTCAGCCCTTGTTCCCTCTTTAAACGAAGCATCTCTGTGACTCTATTCTCTAGCCCTAGAGAATCTTCCTCACCTAGTGACAGTATATCCAGATCCTATTGCTCCCCACATCCTAGCCTTGAGTCCTACCTTCTTCTGCAGCCTGCAGACAGAATATGCCCCAGGTCCTCAATACTTCTGTTGAGTTTCTCCGGTCAGCTAAGGGGACTCTTGCATAGGGAATCTTCGCTCTGGTGATCCTACTGTCTAAGGTATGGGGCTCCCATCTGCCCTATCAGCCACTATACTCAGGGTGCCCGTACAGTTCTCTGTCCAAACTCACACTAAGTTGTTTCTGGAAACTCACCACAGGTTTCCTAAAGTGCCCACCCTCTATGGGCTGTCCTCACACACAATTAACTCTTCACTGTCATACATGTCTGCAATCTTGCTAGCAGACTTGCACTATCAACTGCGCCCGGGACAGTGGCATCTTGTGGCTGATTACCAATACTACAGCCCATAAGGAATTAATTCAGGAACAAGCTTTATACAGACTTTATGCTTGATCATGGCACCAAGTTCCCCCTCTACTCTACTGGCTGGATCATCACAGCTAACCCCTTAACTGGACCTAACTGCAGCTCAGAGAGATCTAACTATGGGAACATTCTCTTTTAACTCTTTCAGTGCCAAAGGAAGGCTACGTCCTTCCCCACTACTACACTGACAAGACTATCTGCATGCTGCGGATGCTGGATTTTATTCTGTCTCTCTTTGCTGCTGCTGCCCAGAAGCTGGTCTGGAGGTTCTGTGCACCACATCTACATTGACCTATTTTTTCTACATTTGGTGAGCTGAAATTATTTTTCCTTTTTTACTTTTCCCCCTTTTCCCTACATATACTGTATATTTTTCTGTACTTTTGAATGACACTATTCATTCTGCCACATAGTGTACTGGAAAATGGTAGAAAAATTCTAAGTGCGGTGAAACTGCAATAAAAGTGCAATTCCACAAAGTTTTTTTTATTTACTATATTAAATATATGGTATATCATTCCACAAGTCAGTACAAGTACAAGAAATTTATTTGCTTTTGTTGCCGTTTTCTGAGCCCACAAAGTTCTCATTTTTCAGGATCTGGGGCTATGTTAGGGATTATTTATTGTGCCCTGAGCTGACATTTTTACTGATATCATTTTGGGATAGACATGATGTTTTTATCGCCTTTTCTTGCATTTTATTTCAATGTAGCAGAGACAAAAAAAAGGTAATATTGGCGGTTTGATTTTATTTTTTGTGATGCCGTTTGCCTATCAGATTAATTTATTTCATGTTTTCATAGATCAGACATTTCTGTGGGGATACCAAATATGTGTATTTTTTAAATTGTTTTATTTTGAATAGGGAAAAAGAGTAATGATTTGAACTTTGGTGTCTTTTTTATTTTTTTTATATTTATTTATTTTTTGACTTTTTACTGTATTTAATAGTATCCTTAGGAGAATTGAAGCTGCAGCCTTCTGATTGCCTCTGCTATACAAAGCAGGGCTGAAGCAAAAATCACGATCTATGAATGCCAGCCATGGGCCTGCGTTTACATGGGTATCGTGATGACTGGCACAAGTGTCTTCAGCATACCCCCAGCTGTGATGACAATCCATCGGTGCCCGGCAATCACGTGATGAGCTCGCCAATTGGTGGGATCAGTGACGCGCTTTCTGTCTGTGCATTTAACTGGCACTTGATGGCTGAATTAACGTGTGAGCCTGCATCAAAGGCAGGGACACGGCCGGTAACATAAATATCGGTCTTGGAAGGGTAATGGAGAAACATTTTACAAAGTTCCTTACGAGCTGTTTTTTTTCATTTTCTTGACAATTTTGAACATTTTATTGAACTTTATTTTAGTTCTCTGTTTAGTCCCACTAAGGGACCAGAACATTTTTTATTTTGATTGCATGTTGAATGTACTGCAGGCACATGCTTCTTACACATAGTGGTGGATACCACCACTGCAGTTTACCCAAGGCAATCTGCACACTGATGAAGGTCTTATATAGACTGAAGTGTTTTTACATAATTTTAGATTGCTTGTTTTCATTAAAAAATCTTAAGTTTTCATTACTTCAAGTGCCTAGTTTTCTTACGAATTACTTTTTTCCTATGGCATTGATAACACCACAAAGACCACTTAAAATACAGAGCAGAATTTATTGATACTAGTCTAATTCATTCTGATGAGGTCCCAGAAGAAAAGGTTTGAGAAGTCCGTCCCCAATTGACTTGCCCTCTTTCAATTGGGTAATATGCCCTGTCGCACTGTTTAGACGTTTAAGGTGTTGACTTGCCCTAAAAATTCCCCATATCTCAGTAGAATAAATCATATGTAGTATGTGTGGAAAAATCAGTCCAATTCAATGAACCATGTATCTGATGCTAAAGTCTTGGTGGCATAATGCACAAGTAAACCTTCAGTGGTTTTGTTGAGTCATTGCACTAAATTGCCAGAGCTGTTTTAGGGTCTGTTGGAGGACTCAAAAGTATATAATCAGATTGATATACATTTACAAGGAGCACTGAAGAAGCTTTCAAGACATCTATGCATAATAATAAAAGGCCCCCGCCTTTATGTATCATTTTTGTTTTCTCCTAATCCTCAATTGTTCTTGTTTTCTCCTAATAAACAACATTTGAAATAGAAATTGGTTTATATTTTTTATATTATTTCAGAATATACTGTACTTGATCATGATTGATAGACAATGGAGAGATAGATGGACAGATAGATGAATATGCCCAATGTATGTAGATCTTTTATTCAATAAGCTGCATACAATGGCTCTGAGTTTTGTGAACACTAAATATTAAGTTCACAGAAAATTTGTAAGTAGGAGCAAAATTAACATAAAGATTGAAGTATCAAATAAAAGTCTTTAAAATACATTGTGCCCAATGATGTAGTTGACAAAATAAGACTGGCAACACAGAAAAGTAAGAAATTTTGCTTTCCTACTTATATGTAATAATTTCTCCTTTCATATGTTTATTCCTAAAATGAGCCCAATTATTCCCTTGCAGCTTGCATGGGCTTTAATAAATCACTAGCACATTAACTTTCTTATTGCCAGACCATAAAGTGCTAATTGCTTCATAATTGCCAAATATGCTAATTAATGCTTTCCTCCGGGCACTTTAAATAAACCAGTACTCAGTGAGAAAGGCAAAAGAAAAAACAAACACAAAAAGCAAACAATGTCAGGCAGAATTGTCTCAATTTATATATTTAATAACCCTTTATTATTTCAGTCTTAAAACAAAGTCGGTTCATACAAAATACTCCAGAAAAATTAACAAAAGCGAACAAAGATATTAGTTTGTTTATCATTGCTTCATGTGGAAGATTAAGCCCTTTGTTGAACAGGAGCATTTACTCTTAGTCAAAAACAGGATCTGAAAGTCTCTGCCAGGGATTTCTAGTGGAAAGTGGAACAGTAACAAGATAATTACTGAATGCAAATGATTGCTATTCCTACATGCACGTTTAGCTCTTGGGATCTCACACTTCATTGCTATGCTGAGCTTTGGTTGACAATGGAAGAGTCGGAGTAAATACCAATGTATGGACACACAAAGTAAAAATAAATATTTGCAGGGTTTATTGTGGACAGTTCTGTAAAAGTATAATAATGGACATTCCCTGCACAATAAATGATGGTCATTGAAGCCATTCTTTAATCCAAGGACAATCTCCACTTTGCATGAATGTGCCTAATGTAATAAGAGATTATTACCAAAAATGTTTTTTGTTTTAGAAATTTGATGTGAATTTATTTTAGCTGAGAGTGGACAGGAAACATGATCTTCCATTTTTGCACCAGTGTTTTTTTTGCTAATAACAGAAGAAATGTATAAAAACTTGCATTTTTCGTATAAAGATATGCTTAAGGCTATGTTCACACATTGCGGTCATTTTGCTCCTTTTATCTGCAACAGTCATGACCCGCTGCTGTCTTTTTATTGTTTTCCCTGCACAATCACTTGGGGAAACAGCTGTTTCATATACAAGATTGCAAAGCGGATAAAAATGGCTGTGCGACTTTTTGAATGACAGCTGTTTCCTTTCAAAATAAAGGCAAACAGCTCATTGAGTCAGCCCATGAGGCTCTTGTAGGCCTACTGAAGAAAAATGCCATCCACCTTACTGCTTGGTGGTGAGTATAGAAATAGCAAATGTTAAAGACATGAAATATAGTGTGGAATGCTGGTCTATGCAATTTTTGTAGTATGGTCATACTAAGGCCCTGTTCACACATACAGTATTTTACATCAGTGTGTGTAAGCCAAAACCAGGAGTGGGTGATAAATACAGAAGTGGTGACGGGTTTCTATTATACTTTTCCTCCGATTGTTCCACTCCTAGTTTTGGCTTACAAATATGGATGTAAAGTATTGCTCAAATACTGAACATGTGAACATGGCCTAAGACAAAGTATATGAACAGCCATCCTATGGAAATAATGTAGGTGCTACATTAATAGATTAGCATGGTGTGTTGGTTCACTTGGAGGCATCCACATCTGTACTTGTGCTACTTTTGAGGAAAACTAAATTGGTAGCAAACAAGGAGATGAAGAATTGGTCTAAAGAGATAAAATGGGCTCAAAAGACACATAAGCCAAGTACTTCTGTTCGGAGTAGCAAATTCCAGCCACATAATGATGGCACTGTTTGATATAGTGCTCCTTCAATGTAAGCTATTAATGAAGTACATAGAACACTATTGAAAACATTACTTATCTTGTTTAACAATAAAACTTAAATAATTAAAGGAATAGTGCAAGAATGTGAATTTACATTGAAAACCTAATAAAAAGTGGCTCGGTGGTTAGCATTGGTGCTTTACAATGCTGGTATCTGGGGTGCAAATTCCACCAAGAACATCTGCAAGGAGTTTGAACAATATATTCTCCCTGTGTTTGTGTGGGTTTCATCCTAAACTACATACTGATAGGGAAATAAGATTGTTAGCCCCAGTCAGGACAGTGATTAAAATGTCTGTAAAGTTCTGTGGAATATGATGGCACCATGTAAATAAAATAAATAAGGAAATGTAATGGAAACAGAATACTGCTTTATTTCTCTGGTTGTAGTTCTGAAGTAGGATTGACCACTGTTAGTTGGTAAAAAAAAACATCTACTTGTCCAAGGAGCACATCCCCTTTAAATATTTTAACTTTCACTTAATCAATGTCATCCTTCATGTTTGAGACCTGGAATAAACAATCCCTCCTCTGATCCTCTTCTTTCCGCTATTGCATCTTTGACCTATTCACTTCAGGCTAAGACTTCCGGTTGCAATCAAGCTTCATAGGTCACTGTGCATCCCATGTCTGTGTCTCATGACTTGCGACTCTCAGTGATCTCCAAGGTCTGAAATGAACAGGCCCAAAGATGCCGTTCGTGACAGGGAAAAAGAGGAGTCAGGTCTGAGAACTGGCAGGCGAGCAGTGAGCAGCGGAGGGGCGAGGTGAGGGTAAGGGTTTTTTTTTTAACGTTTCACTGATCATTTACAGTTCAGCAAATCAAATTTATATAAATCTGTAGTCTCAAAAATGCAGAATTCAATTCCACTTGAATAAATTTGCTCATCTCTAGTGGGGGGCTTTTTAAAACTGGAGTGCAGTAAGACTGTCAACATTGATGACTTCCGACAGCTAAGAAATCTGAAGGCAGCTTTGAACTAAGAGTAAATGCATATAATATTGTTATTGGCCTTTATTCTACCAATTGTCAATAAAGGGTTTAATCATTTTTCTTCTTATGCTATGTACTGTACAACCTCACATTCAGGCTTCCATACTCACCAGAAAAAAACTAGAAAAATATAGTCTTTTTTTCATGTATATTTACACTATTATACAATAATGCATATGTATATCTGGCATATGAAATTGATATAATTATAAAATATAGCATGAATGGAATCATTTGAAGGTATTTTGAAATTTGCCTTTTTTAGATTGATATCACAATCGTTCTGCATTCTTTAACCAATGTGGAAGAGCTAATCTTGTCAACATATTCTATTGTAAGAATATTTGCCAAATGTTAATAATGGTACTAAGGAGTCATTTCTTGGTCAAATTCACACAGGTGTATGGTACCTATGTCCAGCTTTCCAAATTTTGGATGTAACACCCAGATCTGTAATGGCTTTACTAAACCAAATTTACAGATCCTTAAGTCCTGATGGTGCTGTAAGTTTGGCTGAATAGAATCACAGTTCATAACTTTACCGATTAATGTACATATTTAATATCTTCTCTTGGCTCAAGATATAACAAGATATGTGGTGAGAGATAACCAGATATTTATGCTATATGTGTCAATGTTGGTCAACCAGTGTTTGTTATGTGAATCGCAGCCTGTTAGGGATTATAGTAGCATAATGCAATATTGGTTTGAGCTTCTTTTATGAGAAACTGAAGTCATTAAGCAAATTCAGAAAAAAGTATAGGTTGGTTCAAGTGTAAAATTGCAAATAGCCGGCACAAGTGTCCCATCCATGTTATATGAATTGTATCAAATACTATGCAATGGCATTGTAGAATTCTTATATTTTCCTTGCTCAGGCCTCCTGGTAGATGTCTTCTCCTCTGTTATTTAAAATAATACAGTATCAGGCCTTATTCAGATGACCGTTTTTAGTATACATATTCCATCTGTGTCTTTCATGGATCGAACAAGTACAAGTACCCATCATCTATGAAGCTGTTTGCATGTGTTTTTTGCTTACTGTGTGTCCTCAAAAACAAAGACAAATCCAATTTTGATCCAAGAAGCATAATTGCCAATATAAATCTATGAGTCATGAAAAATCACTGACAACACGTCAGTTATTATCATTGCAGTATACAGGAAAAGAGTTAAAAAAAAATTTATACGCGAAAATTACTGATGACACACTGATATCGTAAACTGACACATGGACAAAACATTGATAAAAATCTGATCCAAAACAATGATAAAAATTGGTCTGTGTTTTTCCGCTGGAGAAAAATCACAGATGTTTGAATGAAGCCTTAGAATAATTACCATTGTGCAAAAACAGCATACTCTAGTATCCTAAATTGTGTTTCCAAAATTTATGAATACAATGCAACTGAAAATTATTTGCAATTTTCAAATTTTGGACATTTGCATTATTGGTTCATATAATGCTTGAGTGTGCTCTGCTTTCATGATATGAAGAATCTGCTCATATAAATATTAGAAAAAAAGCCAAATTATAAATAGGAGATGTGTGGAAAACCATGGACTTAATATAAAATTAGGTACTTATCAAGATTTATAAATTTTCCTTTCTGAAGAATTCTGAAGTTGACTTGGCCACCTCCAATGGTCATGCTCACATTGATGATGATTTGGAAATAAAGATGTTTACATACTTTAACTAAATCTTAGGCTTTAATTTCAAGATTACCACTTATGTTGAATGCACTTGATCTGAAATGAAAATGTGTAAATTGAAGATATGCCATTTGCCCGTGAATAAAAGACAAGAAACCTGAACTATAAATGTCATTATCGGAAGAGGTTGAACTGACTCCAGCATGGTGTAGGAGGACCATTGGAACAAGATTGGAAGGGGAATCAATAAGACCGGTAAAAATAGTAAAGTGACTATTATCTTATTACACTAAAACATAAGCTTTATCTGTTTTTAAAACTAAGGTGGCTGTATAACTCATTTAAGACAAATAATATGTAATGTGAAAGCAAGTAATAAATTGGGAGCCAACTAGGAACTTTTATGGAAAAAATGTGTACAGATTTCATTATTTCAGAGGTGAGAAGGACAGATGAATTTTGGCCAAAAATTGGGATGTGCCATCCAAACTGGTTGGGATTATATTTAATAAATGAAATCAGTTGACCTATTGATTTTCTTAGCTTAATTTTTTTAATAAAATTAGAATTCTAAATTCCCTTTCCATCAGCCTATTTTTCCTCCTGCCAATGGTATTAATCTGTTGCATATTAAAAACCCGTTTACTGCTATAGCTTACAAAATCTGGTCACCACCCCATATTAGAGGATGCTGTTCCACATTTCCCTCTGTTTTTTACAAGTTTTACAAGGGACCTCTTCCCTTTATACATACAAAATGCTACTTTTCATAGAGACCTAAGTAATTATACACTATTGTTACATGAAAAGATTTCATTGCCTCAAAGGAAGAGTTAGGAGTGCTGCTGAACATTTCCTCATTAAACCCACTCCATTTTCAAACGTTTACTCTTCTCTTTAAATCTATTGCTAAAGATCCTGACTTCAAAAGACATTTACCAAACTTTGAAATCATTCTAACCCTGGCAAGACCACAGAAAAAAATTGTGACAACATTGTATAAACAAATTGTACACCAAATTAACTACCCTGTCTGTCCAAATGGGAAGAAGATCTAAATAGATCTCTCTCATTTTTGGAAATAAACAAAATACTCCTTGCCTCAATGCTCTCCTCAAAATGTATATGAATGCAGGAGAATAGTTATAAAGTCCTTTCAACATAGCACATTACTCCCGCCGGATATCACAACTTTAATAGATAATTTAGCTCTGAGAGCTGGATTCTCCAGATGTTAGCACATATTTTCACATGTGGTGGACCTGCCAAAAAATTAAACCAAATTGTCTGGAAATAATACGCATCATAAACCAAATCCTTAAAACACAGTTACATGTGACTCCAGAAATTTGCCTTTTACATCTATTTCCAGATCAAATCCCCAAAAAATAAGCTAATTCTCCTCAAACACCTTTTAGCTTCTGCTAGAATTTTAGTTGAAGCCCAAAACCTCTCCTACACTTCCTCTCTCTGTAAGTTAAAGGTGGAACATATTTATAGGCTTGAAGAACTTACAAGCTAGGAGTTGAAGAAACATCGGCGCTTTACAGAAATTTGGTCCCCTTGGTGTAGTGCACAACCCTAACTTCTCGCCTTTTCTAATTCTGGCTTTTCTGTGAAAGAAGTTTTCAAATGGACACCCGTCTGTTGCTCTGTCCATCATCTGTATACATGATATCTGCTTCTTCATAAAATTGATAATGAACAAACCCTGCCTTCCCCATCCTTCCCCCCTCCCCATCTTTCGAGTATTACCTTTTTCACTTCCTTCTCTATTTCTTATTGTGTTCACATTAAACAGATTCTTATTGTGATACTGTACAGAATCAACCTGTTTATGCTTTCTCCTCTTTCCCTTAGGTTGTGTTTTTGGGGTAATTGTCTTTTTTTTTCAGCTCCTGATTACCTTCTGACATGTTTCATTGTTCTCATTTTATGGCTTGTTATTTGCCACTGTTAAGATGCCATATAACCTAGCTTCATATACCTGTAACCTTTATGTTATCTTTCATAAAAAACTCAATAAAAAGGAGTTAAAAAAAAGAGAATTCTAGACTTTTCATTATACTTTTCACGAATGGTTCATGGCTAAGGGGCAACATCAGGGGATATGAATTTGCAGCATATGTTATCTTCAGGATATATAAACTCATGAAGCAAAATAATTTTGTCTTCCTACTTTGAACTTTTTGTATAATAACCTATGCATTCAAGGCACAAACTGCTATATGCAAATGATGGCACATAGAAAAAGCATGCGTTACTTATTCTAATGTATTAAAATCTTTGCAGCTAATATGGTTGTAATTGCTTCTTCTCAACGTTAATGGGAAATACTTTTAACAGATTATGCTAATATTCTCCGTAAACTACACCTGTTTGCCTGTAAAATAAGTGGTGAGTGCAGGGCACAATAGCTTCCAACTTTAGCTTGATAAATATATTTTCTGTATAGAGAAAAGCATGAAAAAAATTAATTTACAGATGCACATGTGTATAAGCAAAAATATTATAGCTTATAACGTAAATGGCAAGGTGCAAAGGGGTTACTAAAAGATTTGCTGCTAATTGAAAGCAAATTAATAGCTATGTGGCAGCCATACATCAAATGGAGATAACAAAGAACTGCTATGAATTAGGTCAATGGGTGAGATCAATAACATTGAAGCTCTAAGATGTACATAATACAGATTTCTTAATATATCCCTCAAGGGTCCTTTACTAATGACCATCATCATTAGAATTACACATGAGGAAATGAAATGCAATTGTGTCCCTTTCTACATCGGAGTTGCTATTTTTATGGGTTCTCTATTGGTTACTTAATATCTGTACAGTATTCCCTAAGTGCTTGTTCGTAATTATATGCCTTTGCAATTCTCAGAGAAAGGGGTAAAAGGTTTATTGCGGCACAAGCATCAATTCTAGAATAAGGAACCAACTTTCATGAACAGTGCCCATGTCAGCCCACTTATAAGCAGTAGAAAGAAAAGTAGGAATCAAATTCTCTCTTTTTTAACCATACAAGGTGTAGCATCGCCGTCTCTGCCTTGGCCGAGGCACCATTCCCCTCACCATCGCGGTCCCAGTTCAGCGTCTTCCAGTTCCCCTGCTGCTAAGGCGAGCACTGCGCGCAGCTTCCCGGGCGCTGTGCTTAGGGCGCTCCCTCCCTCTTAAAGTGGCCGCATGCGCCGTCCTAAAGAGTCCCCGGCCAATGGCTGGAGGGCTGCCCCTATATTAAGCACCTCCTCCAAAATGGAGGTGCCTTTGCAAGGTTGTTGTTTGTGTGCTAACACTCTCCTCAGCCCTCAGGTTCCTTGCCCGCCAGTCTTTCTAACAGTCCTGCCCGCCAGTCTGTCTAACAGTCCTGCCCGCCAGTCTGCACCTGCCAGATTAGCTGCCGTGCCCACCTGCCAGCCTACCCGGAGCACCTGCCAGTTACCTGCCGTACCCGCCTGCTCGTTTACCCCGAGTACCTGTCTGGCTATCCGCCGTACCCGCCTGCTTGTCTACCCAGATCACCCGCAAGCCTACCTGTCGGGCTCATCCACTGTACCGGTCAGCTCCTGTCATCTGACCCATGGGAGTCACCTGCTCTCACACAAGGTCAGTCCCAGAGTGGCACCTGGTTCACCTGCCTGGTCCCTCCTTGGTTCATGAAGTCTATTAAGCCACCATGTGAGTAGGGTCGGTCTGAGTAGGCACTTAGTTACGCCCCTCTGGTCCCTCCTTGCATCAAAGCACACCCAGACCAGTAACACATGGTATTTCTATACCCCCTGTACATGCTGAAAATTATTTGTCACAAAAAGTAATATGGGCAAATTATATCTTTTAAGTAAAGCTGTTACTTACCCTCTTCTATACTTAAAATCATGTAAGTCAAATAAAAAAAACTCCCAACACAAAGTTTCCTATAGTGTTTCTTAACTGTAATTAGAATTGCTGATAATAAGTTGCTTTCAACTATAGGTTACGGAATAATTAAATATCAGGTAGGTTACTGAATAATTAAATATTAGGTAAAATATGACCAGGCTGCTGTTTAACCACAATAAAAAAATATGCTTGGTAAAAATTTGCTAATTTTCTTAACCCTTTGCCATTAAATTTTCTTCAAGCTGCTTTTTGTGGATGATGTAAGGTTACTGCCAACTAATCTTTTTTGGCTTCTCTCTGTCATGGATGGGAGATGGGAGATTGCACATTGCCTGTGAACACAGCTGTATATGCACAGAGCTTCTTGAGAGAGGAAGAGGACTGGAATTCTAGTGCCACCTATTAAAGGTAGCAATCCTAAACATCAATATTGAAGGTTTAATGAGTCTTGCCAAAAGACTTAGGATAAAAAGCCAAAAAAGACAGTAAATTTGCAGGCACTTGTTTCTGATGTTTGCCCCTCTTCAGTGTAAAGCAGGAAGAGGTCTGATTTGGCTAGGTGAGAGGCCTCTGACAGTGGATTTAAGGGGGAATGTTTCTTTTGTGGAGTGTGCCAAATTGGTGTAAGAAGAGTTATAGGCCATGCAATGTTCCATTGGTAATTTAAATATGCAAATTGCATCATCAGAAAGGAAGAAAACTAAAGCTCTAATGCCACCTATTTGGTGTAGCATTCCTAAAAATTAATATTGACTCTTTAAAGTGCCTTACCAGTGCAAACTAGGAAGTCTGATTTGGCTACTTGAGAAGCCGAAGACAATGGATCTAAGGGGGAATGCAATCACGCAGAAAGTTATAGGTCTGCAATGCTCCTTTGCAAATTTAAATAAGCAAATATGCATGGCCTATAAGTCTCCCTACACCAGCTAAAGCTGGATAGGCACAAACTACAACCTGCACTGTGCCTTATAATATGTCTAAGGCATTATCCAACTCATTACTTGAAATTGTTTATATAACTAGACATTTTGCTACATGACATTTAGTCAACTCTGCATATGGGAAGCCTTGGCATGGCATCAGGGAACATGTAGTTAGTTACCAGTGCTTCTCCCTGCTCCTACTGATCTCAATTAAAAAAGGACTATTCTGTATTATAAGGCAAGTTAGAGGTTGTATGGAGTACAACAGAAGATCTTGTTACAATGGGAGCTGTATTTTGAGGTATGTTGGAATGATCTCCTGTGACGTTTCACATTAATTATTAAATATTATTTTTATTGCTGTACCATTTTTCCTAGCTCTCCTGCTATATGCATTTTAACTTGAACAATGGAATTAGGATTTTCCAGCGAATAGACTTTAGATAAAAAGAAAAATACTTAAAAAGTATCTGCACGATATGAAACATTTGTTCTGAATAATAACTTCAGTGATGACTGCTTAATATGGATTAAGTAGCTGAATTAATTAGAACACAATTGTAAGCTACAGTACTTATTACAACATAATTAAGCAAGGACGTTACTAGCTGTATGAAATGTACTTAAAACAATAAAAATGTTCAGATACGTTCAGATGCCTCGCAGCTTATTTCTCTCGATTTTTTAAAACCATCTGCCTGGAATTGGTTTAGATCAATTGTGACTGATTTTCTATTCTTCTCAAATCTTACCAAGCGACGGTGTACTGTTACATGAATATAATTATATGTATGCTAAGTGTTTCTCAATACTTATCATAAATTTAAATGTCAACAGGCCAGAGAAGGGGGTTCTTTTTTATTAATTTGGTATGCTAATTTCAGAAGAAAATAAAACAGTTGAGCAAACATGCTTTTGTAAGGTTAGCGTCTCTCCCTAAGGTAAATGCAGATTACTTCTACTGAATGCATATAAAGTAGGTTTGGAGTATGTGCTGTGAATGTCAATACTTCATCCGCTATTATAATCTTTCTGAAAGCCTAATAATGGCCTCCTCTAGTAATATTTATAGATACGTGTATCCAGTAGATTTGGTGTGTCTCCTGGATAATAATAACTTTCTCTACTGTACATTGCATGCTTTACATACATTTATAATATAGAAAATAATTTTGCATTTAGCAAGTTATGATTCTGAAATCAATGTGACTGCTTGGGGAAACAAAAATTGAGCCACATAAGGGAATTACCAGAATGTTTACATTTAAAACCACTTTAGTATGTTACAAAATATATAAATGCTATATGAATACTACAATATATTACTGGCAAAAAGTACAGTACTGCCATAGGGTTCTAGGCACACGAGTCTTTTACCCACATTATCTGCAGCTGACAATTCTGTTAATTTACCAAATGAATCGCTTAAAAAAAGAAAAGAAGCTTTAACATAGATACTGGTATATTTACTTAAAAGAAATACTATATGACTTGAAATAAATAAGCTGGCCTTACTGGGCTACATTTTTTTTGCTGTTTGCTTGTTCAGAAAGCTGGGATTTATTATTAGAAGATGTGAGCGGGCCTTGTACTAAAGACTATTGGACCGATACAAAACGGAGTCTACGGCTCTAAAGGAATGCAGACTTTTTCCTGCACGGAGCAACGGTTACATTGAACTTATTGTTGTGTTTTATTAGAGATTTGCTTGCTCGTCAGTTTAACTAATTTCACCTGGAAAGTATTCAGCTTCTTTAACTTGCCTAGGTGATTATTACAACCCACAACCACAGATCTTTACAAAAATCTCCTATAGGCAGATCATAAGGTTAGTATTTTTCTAAGGGCACAGTAAGACGGCCGTAAAACACAGCCGATTGCTATCTTATGTTTTATCACATAGCACTCGGCTTAATGTTATACTATGGGGCAGTGTAGACCTGCAATTTTTTTCTCATGCTGGTTTGGCATGAGAAAACAATCTCAGCATGCTGTGGGTACATCTGATGATCGGATCACGTTCACTCATACAAGTCTATGGGTGAGTGTGATACATCAGACTGCACTCGGATGTCATCCGAGTGGAGTCTGTTTACCTCGGACACAGAGAATGGAGAATATGGAGACATTAAGTTCTCTGTCTTCTCCGCACCTGTAATACAATTCTCACAATGCGAGAGAATCGGATCACACTAAGGTGACACTCGGATCAATCTCTGACAGAGTTTGATACTAGTGACATTAGCATAATCGGCCCTATTCTCTCGCATGAAAGAATCAACAGCCGTGTGATTGCAGCCTAACAATAAATGTATGATTTGTCATCAGTTGTTTTCAGTTGTTCTAACTTAACTATCTATACAAAACTTAGGTATGTCAGCTCAAAGTATATGTCAAACCTAAGCTGTCCAAAAACCTCTCACATTTCATCCAGCTGCTCAGAAATCATTACCAGCAGCATTCGTGTGCTAGGATTTCCAACTTTGGATCCTTAAAAATCTACAGGAAAATTTTAGATGAAAATCAAATATAAGATTGTTTTTGGGACAGGAAGGTATTAAGCCAAAGGAATTTCACTATATAATAAAATATCAAGAATATTTGATATTCGAATTGTTTCACATGTAAATGGGGACCTCTCAACTTTTTTTGGGTAATTCATATTTCTTACTAGTTAAAGACGTTGTGCTTTGCCTCTCTTTCCTGCTTGATCTGTCATCAGACATGGAGATTTGCAATTTTGGGTAGCGCGGGACAGCAGTTTTCATACGCTAACTTTATTAAATAGAATAAGACACAGATGTGCATGTTACCTGCTAGTCATCAGCTAATTGTCATACCCAACGTGCAGCAGCATCCCACCACGTCTGTTGTCAGGGAATGAGCAGCCACAAAAATTCAAGACTAAGCACCTGGGTGTATTTTAATTCAATTTCTAGGAAGTTAGGTTATATTTGCAACCCAGTTTTAATTTTCATTATAACATTCTGTATTTTGACTAATATAATGCATGGATGAGTTACGTAATGGACCTTGGCATTGCCAGAATGACTCAGCTTATTAATAGTGGGTTCCAGCAGATTGTCTGAATCTGCGTTGAAATATTTTTACTTTAGTCAACCAAAGGAGGAGTTTAGTAAAATAAACTATTACATAAATTAGTTTAATGTATATATTGTATGCCGGAGCTAGAATTAGATCATTTGACTTTGTGGCTAGACTTTATTGTAGAAAAGCATCTCCAACCCAGTGGAGGATATAGACAGAAAAGGGTCCCTATGAAAGAACAGTTTAGGGGCCCTTTAGAGTCCAATAATTCTGTCTATGAAAGAAGCTACTTGCTGCTTTGGAAGTGGTAGTGACCCCCTAACCTCTGGGACCCCCGTGCCGCTGCACCAATGATATGTCCACCCCTATTCCAACCCAAATAATTAGCTGTATAACTGGCAGTACAATATCTACTCCATAAGGTTCAATGTACTGAAATACAGAGTTAATCTAAATCCTACTGATTGACACTGGAATTATTTTGCACTAATCGATGTTAATGAATTTGCTCCTGTTTATGTAAAGAGATTGGATTTTGCTGCAATTCTTGCAATTTTCCTTTGTCTATGGTAAAAGTTACATGACATTGATAGTGAAGTTGTATTCACACCAACGAAGATGAATTGATGTTAATTATGGCCACTATTAGGATAAGACTCTGACAATAACTTAATTTCAAAAGTTCCATTGCTTTTCTTGATTTTAACAATTGCATTAGCAAGAGAAAGATAATATAATGTACTTTTAATGTTAAGTTTAATAACCCAAAACACTCTATCATTTGACTTTTGCTGGCAGTATAAAAGGTGCTGTTAAATATAATTAAACCCTAAATGAGATTTTCTTGCTAGAAGCTTAGCTTCAATAAAATACATTGTAAGGACAGGCTTCATTTACAAGCCTGCCTCTTAGATAGGGAGGTTAACATAGAGTGAAAATATAGTTATGACAGGCAAGTCCTTCTCTGTTAATGGCCTATGACTGTCCACTGCATGCCAGCACACACAAAATAACAATTTTGTGAGATCAATCAATATTCTACATTATTAAAGGGATTATCCAGGACTAACTTATCTTTTTACTATGTGTTGAAACACTAACAGGCAGGTAGTTGCTAACTAGTTAGTAAAGATCTGCCTGTTCTATCTGGGGCTGGCCCAGACTGGTCACTGACTACTCCTCCCAGCAGCTCCACGTCAACAGAGCAGCTCTTCTTCTTCCAGGCTGCTCTGTCGATGGACATCATGATGATTGTCAGTCGGCTGCCTGCAATTATGCTTTGGTGAGTCGGCTGTCAATAAGCATGACTTCAGCAGTCATGCCACCATCAACAGAGCAGAGCATAGGAGAAGCTGTTGCTCTGTTGATGTGACTTTAGCGGAAGCCAAAGAATCCCGGCAGGTGCGGTCTGAGGCCACTTAGTCGGCAGAGATTTGTGCTGGGCAGATCAGGCAGGTATTTACCATCTAACTGCCTGTAATAAGAAATGAATATAGTCCTGGATAACCCTTTTAATTTATTTTAGAATGAGCACAATCAGAATAGTTAGAGGATGAAGATATGTATCAAGGTCACATGGTATCAATTGAAAAGTTATTACATTTGGGAATGTTGTTTCCTTATGGGAGACATAGTGCTTCCTTTCCTTTCAGTTGCTATGGTCAGACGCTTGCTGTTAGTCAATATGACTATATGATATTTTCTACACAAATGTGTAGTATTTGCGGTATTTTTGCATTATTGACCCTAGCGTGGAGTTTTTTATGCTGATTTAACACTTATTCTACCAAAAAAGCTGCAACTGCTTGTGTGACGTGTGTTGCAATGTTTGGAGCAGTTTTTTAATTGCGCTTTTCGAGGCAGTAATATTAAAATGTCCACATGTCCATTCAGGACACACTGTTAAGTAAACCAATATTATAGTGAAAGAAAGTAGACAATCTTGTCTGCTACTATAGAAGAAATTTTACATTTCTGCAAATCATTTGACTCATGTCTTATTATTTAACCACAGTGAGCTTATCCATGTTGATGAAGTGAGATATTGTGGTATATGTAGTTTTATGACTGTAGCATCACATCAAATACTTCTATGAATCACCCTTACTCTCTTTTAAGAACAGGTACTCTTTCTTCATAATTATACTGTAGAAAGTGAATCACAAGTGGCAGACAGAAGAGGTGGCCAGTCAACGAGCGCTTTCCTTGCACATAAAAGTAGATTAGGTTAAAAACAACACGTTCCAAATTAAATTGAGCTATTGGCAGAAAGAAGAGAGGAGACCTTGACCCTGGGGACATAGCTATTATTATTCGGGTAATTTTCTCATCAGTAGCCACTTACATAATGAGCGAACAAACTAACTTTTTTAGCTTGAGCTTTTTTGCCTGTAAAGGTGAACACATGAAAAACAATAAAATTGCATATTAACACATTGGGATTAAGAAGTCATCAGGCTTACCCTGTCTGAAAAACCATTTGGCTGCAGCAATATCTTCCTACAGGTTCGATGCCATACACTATAAATGTTAGGCCATCATATTTTATAATTAATTTTCTTTCACATCAACCATTCTATGTATTCTTAAAAGGCTTTATAACTATATTATTGTCTTTTTCTCTGTTATGCTTGCCTCCATTTTTCCATTTCACCTCCCCGCTGATAGAAACTGTCAGACAAACCTTTGCAAAGTAAGCGATTGCTCACATTGAACTTCAACTACAAGACAAATTGCACCACTTCAGCTTCATCGCATTTGCCCCATGAGAGAGATGCCATCATTTAATGCTGCCGAGGAAAAAGTGCTTAGTAAGGAGGAGAAAAGAAAAAGACTAGCACTTTCTGCACCAAACACATATCACTTGGACACTTGATCTGGTATAAAAAAAAGTATTTTTTTCTTTTACATTCTGTAAAAATAAAAGCTATTTATGGGAGTCAGTACAACACAGTTGCTGTTAGAAAAATACGTAAGTACTTAGAGTTAATGGAGTAGTCGGCACCACAATATTACATCAATGTACCCCATGTAAAAACAAGTGCACGCGTTTCCAGCTCACCCTGTATGCCTTTGCGTCAAACAGACACTTGGCCATGATAAAAGGCTGCTAAAATCTTTCCAGTCATACTGTCTATGGCCGGTTTGAGGTTACACAGCCAGATTTCACATCTTTTCAATGTAAGAGATAAAATCTTCTATGTGACTGTGCCGTCTTCACCCATGGTATATCCAAATGGCATTTTTCACAATTTCTTTCAGGGAGTTAAGAAAGGATTTGGCTCCAGTGTAATCCTAGATATATTTGCCTCCTCTTATATGTTGCCTTTTTCTGTTGCATTTGCTTGGCCAGATTTGGGGGCTGTACAGCTCTCCCTTTGGATTTTTCAGTCTCAGAGCTTGTCTTGTGTCCTTGTATGTCACACCTGGACTCCCCGTCCATGCATTTGTATAACTTGAGCACGTAAGGTCTGAATGCCACTGAGAATAGTTTTCTGATGTTCCACAGAACTGATTCCTAGACTCATGACATCCCTGCAAAAATGATAAAACAGAAGTCTCACATATTTGATACATGTTTTGTACAATCACAAAATCTTCCCATATTTGTGCCCTAAATGGGATGTTCAGTCAGATGAAAGCAGGCTTCACAAGTATGAATTTCATGGTTCTTTTATGGGTCATGATTTCTGGACTGTTAGGGGGTCTCCTGATCCAAACTAATGGCCTCATAGGCATATATGTGATTATTATTTCTGGTCAGGGAACCCATGTCTGGTCCTGAAATCGCAATCTGTATACCGACCATGAAATAAAGATGTGTGAAGCCGGCATAAAAAAGTCTTCAAAGTATATGAGCCAGGTTTACAATACATTGCAACACTGCAGTATAGTAATAGTCTTGGAAATCAGTGGTTAGCACAAGAATAGGGTAAAGATTTCACCATTCATCCTAGTCAGTTCACTTAAAGGGTTTTTCTCTCGAGCAAAGAACATTTTAATTAATAGATTTTGGAATAAAAATAAGCTCCACAATTGGATGTGTTTAAATAAAATGTTCCTGTGCTGAGATAATCTTATAAATGTGTCCCTGCTGTGTACTGTGTAATGGCTGTGTCTGACCGTACAGGAACATGGTATGATCATACCATATCTCCTGGGCAGGGGAGGAAGCAAAAGACAGCACAGCAGGGAACTACAGCTGGTTCTTTTTCTGAGGCAAAACATTTCCCTGCCTGTTTTTAAACAATGTTTTACTTCAAAGAAATAATCATTTGCGTTTCCATGCTGTAATGTCTGTATACTTCTCCCCTCCCCCTGCCCAGGAGATCTGGTATGATCAGACCATGTCCCTGTACGGTCAGACACAGCCATTACACAGTACACAGCAGGGGCACATTTATAAGATTATCTCAGCACAGGAACATTTTTTTTAAATACATCCAATTGTGGAAGTTATTATTCAAAGATCTATTGATTAAAAAGTTGATTAAAATGAATTTTGTTCATGGAAAAACCCATTTAACTCTGCACTAGTTTACATATAAAGTAACTAGATTATCAGGGTTTGCATAGGATAAAAACAAAGATGGGTTATCCTCAAGTTTTAATCTCTATATGTATGCCTCAATACCTACTGGTGGAAACAGACAGAAAAGGTCCCTGTGCAAGAACAATATATGGACCCTTTGCAGTCAAAAAGCTCATTATAATGCACACTTCCACCTGTTTTAGAGGTGAAAATGGCCCCCCTTAACCCTTGGGCCCAGGAGTGGCTGAACAGGCTGCACCAATGATATGTCCGCCCCTGTTAATAACAATATAAGTAGCTGGCCTAGCCTCTCCACAGACTGAGGCAAAATATTTTATATCTCATGATTGGTATATTTCAAGGATCTACTATTAAAACATAACAATCACAAATTTATATTTGGGTGGGTTACTTGGCCCTACAATTCTCCTAAACACAGTGATTTTTCCATAATGTAATCAAGCACATCTGCCAAAGATAAGTCAAGAAAAGAATTACACTTTTACGGAGGGATTCAAGATGACATAACAAGTATGAAGTAATCATAAAATGCTACTTACTGAACGGTCATCCTGGCTACTGACTCCAGGTAGCAATACCCTGCCGCCGTAAAGTTATCTTTGTATTTCTCCATTTCAATTGCCTCCAGCCATTCTCCCACAGAACTAAATGAAGGGAATGATGTAAATGTCCGTTCAATTAAGGGAATGGAAGTGCTCAGTGATCTAGAAAATAAAGAGGCACAATTTGTTACTTTTAGGAACCATTGCAGTCACTTCGACATTCTTTGTAATTTTGTTTTTTATTGATTTGTAAAGTTTAAAACATAAAAATATTACTTTTAACATGTCATGTAACAATTTTAAGTAGAAGGACCTACCAGGCAGATCGCAAACTAGAAGTATAGATATATGTAAAACAAAATCGACATTAGGTCATACTTGTGTTTTAATGTCCATAAACAGTAAAACATAGCATCCATTCAAGAGAATAGGAAACGCCAGCAGCTTTGAAGTTTGGTGACTACTTCATCAAATCCTGTGATAACTCGCCACTAGTGTTGAGCATTCCGATACTGAAATATCGGGTATCGGCCGATATTCGCGGTATCGGAATTACGATACTTAATTCCGATACTTTTACAATATCGAATACCGGAATCGGAAGTTCCCATAATGCCTGCGCTCTGCAGTGTCTCTGAAGGATGACAAGCTGGATGGCAGCGCTCAGCTGCGATCCAGCCTGTCATCAGAATGTCATCCCAGCGTGAGAGAATTCTCCTGATTGTTTAAAAGCCGGCGAGCGGTAAAAAGCCGCCGGCTTTTAAACAATCACACAGCCCCATACTGCTTCCCCGCAGCCTCCCACCCCGATCCTCCGCTCCCCTCGCAACCTCCCATCCCGATCGTAAGTTAGGACCGGGCGGGGAGCACAGCACCAAGGAGCGGGGAGCGAAGGACCCGGGCGGGGAAGCCGGCAGTGAAAAGACTTCACCGCCGGCTTTCCCGTTCTGTGCTGCGCTTTCCCGCCGGTTATTTCAAATGAACAGCTGAGGTATCAGGTGATGCTGATCAGCTGTTCATTTGAAGTAGCCGCGGTGCCCTCAGAGGGTTCATGTGAGTTCATGCTTGACTGCATTGCATGAACTCACATGAACTTTCCCACGGCCGCACAGGTCAGCCTCACCTCCCAGACCATCAGCCCGTCATGATTAGTGTGTGCGCGAAGTCTGCGGGTGTGTGCGGTGTCTGTGCGATGTCTGCGAGTGTGTGCGGTGTCTGTGCGATGTCTTCGAGTGTGTGCGGTGTCTATGCGATGTCTGCGGGTGTGTGCGAGGTGTCTGTGCGATGTCTGCGAGTGTGTGCGGGTGTGCGCGGTGTCTGTGCGATGTCTGCAGGTGTGTGCATGCAGGCAGACATAGGCCGATGTGACACTACTACTCCCATCGGCCTATGTCTGTCCCCCATCCACTCGTGCCAGCAGGATCAGCTCGATGGGAGCAGTAGTTCCCATCAGCCTGATCCTGCTATTTAAATTGCCCTACTGTGTCCCCAATAAATTTTAAATACATGTCATTGGTGGCCAGTGGTTACCTACAATAAATTAGTTCATACATTACCTGTCCCCGCCGATCGCCACCTAAAATAAAGTAAAAAATAAAAAACTACACCTATACTCACCTAGACACCTCATTCCCCAAAGCCATCGATCTCCTGTAATAAAATCTAAAATAATAAACCACAACCTTATCCTTACCCCTCCGTAGTAGTCCACGAGTGTCCCACGAAGATCTCCAGTTTAGAGCAGCCACATAGAATGTGACCTCTCTGAACCGCTGTGACCGCTCTGAACCGCTGCCGCCGCTAGAATGACGGGGCCGTTAAGCAGCCCCGTCACTGCATAAGTGGGTTCGCCGGAGTTCAGGCAGTGCTGCTCTGGTTAGCTCCTTTACGGCCCTGCTGTATCGTGAGAAATTCCCACGGTACAGCAGTGCCGTAAAGGAGGTCTCCTGAGCTGCGCTGCCTGAATGCACTCCGGTGACCTCAGTCAGGGGCTCCCGCTGCCGCCATCTCCAGATGTGACAGCTGTGCATGGGAGATCAGCGCAGGAGCGTCGACAGGTAACTATTTTTTTTTTAGTAAACTAAGAATTAAATAAAATGGTGTGTTTTATTTCAAATAAATTATTTTTTTCTGGGTGTAGTGTGTTTTTTTCTTTTTAACACTTTGTAGATTAGTAATGGGGGTGTCTTATAGACGCCCATAATTACTAACCATGCTTGCGCTCCTCAGTGTCAGGCTGTGACGGCATCCCGATGAGCCGAGTCTCTCACGCTCACCGCATGCGCAGGAGAATTCTCCCACGCTGTCAGTGACGTGCATGAGGTGAGCTGAGTTCATTGTCGGCTCATCAGGATGCCGTCACAGCAAGACACTGAGGAGCGCAAGCATGCCTGCGCTTCTCAGTGTCTGCGGGATGACAGGCTGGATGGCAGCGTTCTGCTGCGGTCCAGCCTGTCATCTCGATGTAGCAGAGCTGAAGCTGTCCTGAGAACCATGGGAAGGTAAGGATGATGTTGCTTTATTATTTTATTTTTATTGCAGGAGATCATTGGCTTCAGCTGGAATGGGTGTGACGGTAAGTATGGTTTAATTTAGAACATTAAAGAATTGTGTGTTTATTTCAATTAAAGGATTTTATTCTGGGTGTTTGTGTTTTTTTTAACTGGGGGTATTACCCCCTTCCCAGGCTTCAAACATCTGCCCCAGCCGTCTGCTTAATCTCCGCTGGAGACTAAAATTATGGGGAACCCCATGCCAATTTTTTTTTTAATAAATCCTTTATTTTAACACTAAATGACAAGTACAGTAATCAACACTATCACTGTAATTCTTATATATGTGACTGTCATGTTTCTATCTATCTAATCTATGTGTGATTCTCTATTCTTTCTATTCTAAATTGTCGGGTACAGATGCTGAATTGCCGGCCGGCTTTTTTAAAGAGACGGTGCATGAAAACACTAATATTTTTTTAAATAAATCCTTTACACTAAATGACAAGTACAGTAAGCAACACTGTCACTGTACTTCATATATATGTGACTGACATGTTTCTATCTATCTAATCTATGTGTGAAGCTCTATTCTTTCTGTTATAAATTGTCGGGTACCGGTGTGTGCCGCTGCTGAATTGCCGGCTTTTCATGTTTCACTGTGAGCACTGTTCCCATCGATTTGGGCAACCACATCCCCCAATACATTCTACATTATTGTTAGTTGTTTTCCTTCATGTAGAATTAGCCTACAAGGAAAGAAAGGGTTTATTTTCATTCCGATATTTGTGTCCCATTGACTTGCATTGGTTTCCGGTATCGGAATCGGCGATATCCGATACTTTTTGGGTATCAGCCCGATCCAATCCGATCCGATATTTCCTGATATCGGAAGGTATCGCTCAACACTACTCGCCACTGATAGACCCTACATTTCTCCTATTAAATATTACAAAAATAAGAGAACTTTACTGACAGTTTTGTCACACATCATATTTTTATTTTTATAAAGCCATCAATTTTTAAGAACTTATTGAAAAAAAAAAGCTAAAAGCTCAGCTTGTCAGGCAACGTTTTGCAATAAAGTTGGAAGATGAGAGACAAAAGCAAGCAAATGCATGAAGAATAATTAGCTAGGATGCTTGGACAACTGTCATGCATCTCCCATTTATCACCTTGGAAGGGTCAAAATGGTTGCTGTTAGAGATGAACGGATAAGTCAAAATTTGAATTTGCTTGTTTGTGTGGATATTCCTGGGAAATTCAATTTGTGGAGAAGTTATTATCTGCAATTTTAATGTCCTTTATTTATGATCTGGGATCTCTCCAGACCCAGAAGCAAAACAAACTTAAGGTGTAAGAAATCCAAAAAATGCTTATACTCACCTCATTGCTCAACTCTCCATCACTCCACTCCTCACCATCACTCCACTCCTCACCATCACTCATGTGGTCCTCATCGCATTCTGTGTAAGCTCACACCAAAGGTCTCAGTGTGCATCATGACCTTGTTCACGCATACGCTTAAGCCTGCTGGGCGTAATCAAACACAAAAGGAATGGCGTGGCCCAGTGTGAGAGGCCCAGGGAACTAACTAGGAGCATTGACACTTTGAAGATGTGATGAGGACTCAATGAGGAGTTCGGAGAGGTGAGCGGTAAGGTGAGTATAAGGATTTTGTTTTTAACATTTTGATAACCTTTTATGGCTCAGGAAAAAAAGCATCTGATGCTCTCTAGTGGATGTTACTAATATTCTAACTGCCATATAACAACAGACTTTCAAATGATATGTAATATATCATTCTCGATAAAAGCACTACAACAAACTTCACTATATTCCCAAGTAGTATAAAAGTGAATAGATAGGAGAGAATAATAAAATTCACATTACAAAACATATCTGTTTTATTCCCACAAGCATATTGCGCTTCAATTTAACGGTCCGTATATTGAATGTAAAAGCTGGACCCCTGAAGTTCTTCTGAACTAACCTTACAATGAAAAAAAGATGTAAAAACTAGGAATACAGTTTCAATATGGTGTCAGAATGAAGCCAAAGGCATTGAAGAGAATTGGCCTTAATGTAAAATCTATAGCAGGATCTACCTTGTGCCATTTATAATACTTGTGTCTTGTTAAGTAGCAGATGGACCTGTGGGCTGCCTTCGGCTCCAATGCCGCAGTACAACTGCCATTTCTGCACCTCCTACAGCTATACCCTAAAGGGTAGGCTTATATCTTTTTAACTTACAATTAAGTGGAACATGCTAGAAAGTACAAAAAAAGGATTCAAGATAATGTACCTACAAACTGTTGATAGAGTAGGACTGTTCTAAATAAAGTTTTAACTCCAGTCTACAATTAATTTCTCAGGCAGACAATTTATCTTCTCTATCATACCGATTTAGAAGCCTGCATTGTTTATTTTTTATCCATTGGCGTAATTTAGCTACATAGTGGATACCAGATGGTTATGTAACTCAGGATTATTAATCTACTAATCTAAAGAATTAAATCTCATAACCATAAATATGAGAAAGGAGTCCAGCAACTAAATTACTGTGAGCAGAAGCACGAGCCTGTTCTGTTGTTTATGTGGCTTTGTAGCAATTAAATCAACTCAAAAGGCGCTATATTGTGACTCTAAAATAAAAGATGCAAAGAACATTGCCATCCACAACCTATAGAAATTCACCAGTGTATTTTATTATGGTCCTTTCAAAAAGACAATATCAGATCTACAGATCTGTGAGGATTTGGGCAGCAACAATAATATGGTAAGTGTCAATATAATATTGAACAAGACATTACAAATGGAAAATTAAAAACCCTGGAATTATACATTTACTAGATTTCATGAAGAGCTTAGACTTGTAGACTGGGATCTTGTTCTGGCAACAAGGGATAATAATAATACTAATCTTTTTATTTATATAGTGCCAACATATTCTGCAGTGCTTTACAATTCAGACATTCCCTATCAGTATGGTGTTGGAGTGTGGGAGGAAACTGGAGAACCTGTAGGAAACCCACATAAACATGAGGAGAGCATACAAGCTTCTTGCAGATGTAGTTCTTGGTGGGATTTGAACCCAGGACCCCAGTGCTGCAAGGCTGCATAGCTAACCACTGAGCCACCATGCTGCCCTATTTATTAATAGAATCCAATACTCCTATAGCAAGTATATACCACCTGGTTACAAAATGTCCAGGAATAAAATGAAACCAGTATGGATAAATAGGGCAGTACTAAGTATAATAGGATAGGAAGTCTACATGGGCAAACACTTGGCATATGAAGTTAATGTTAATAAATGTAGAGTAGTGCACCTAGGACAGAGTAATCCTATTGCTACATATACTGTATGTTAAATGAGAGTATACTCGGGACTACAGAACAGGAGAAGGATTTGGGTATTCTGGTTACAAGTAAGCTGAGAAGCAGTACTCAATGTCAAGCAGCAGACGCAAAAGCAAACAAGATTTTAGGGTGTATAAAAGAGCGATAGAATCCTGTGATCTCACAACATTTTAAAAGCAACCTGTTATCTCATTCATGCTGCTCAAATTAATCAAATAAATTAGAGCCTAGCTGCAAGATTGCATTTCATAGAAAATATACTTTAAAGATCCGGCCAAGGAACATAGCCGGAGACAACACTATTCTGGAGCCGCCTCCAGTCGGCTTCTCCCAGCGCAGCTCCAGGTGATTGACAGGTATTTCGCTTTGGAAAGACTTAATATTCACGTGCAGCGGCGCTGACAGAAGCCATCGAGGAGTGGCTCCCGACTAGTCTGTAGTTGTCACCTTACAAGTTGTGGCCTTTGTCTATTAACTTTAAATATTATATCAGAAAGTTAGAGTAAGGTCAAAGACAAACAACTAAATTATTACATAGGATGAAAGGTCTCTCCTATAATGAGAGGATAAAATGTTGGGCTTATTTTACTTAGAAAAAAGTTGCCTCAGAGGTGATCTTATTTACTTGTCGAAATGCAAATGTGATAAATACAAAGGACTGGCACATGACTTATTTATTCCAAGGTACTGATGGCAGATAGTCTATCAGCATTTATATAAAGAATGGATGCTTTACTAATGTCATTGCAGGTTACACATAGCTAGTGATAGAGAATGTAGAACTGATGGAGAAAAGTTGAACTTGATGGACCCATGTCGTTTTCAACCTATGTAACTATGCAATAAATATCCTCCAACAGATAGGTAAGAAATATGGTAGTGCTATAAAATGTTTATTAGTAATCTTTTAAGAAAATATATGACACTATGACTAGAGATGAGCGTTGTTCTACTCGAACTGTTCGCCAATCTCAAATTCGAGCTGTTTTGGGCGGTGTTCGAGCCGCTCGGCGAACACGAACAATTTGATAAAAATTCGGCTGTTCGAGGTTATGTTCGATAACTGTTCGTGCACCAAAATCATAACTGGATTTTTTCTCAGTAATGATGAAAATTAATGTTAATACGCAGTTTGAGTGTACAGCGGGGTGGGGGGAGGGGCAGGGGATGGATCTCTGCAGGAACAATGAAGATCTCCATTTTTTTTTCTCTTTCCCGCATTTGCAGTGGGGAGGTGCAATCTGTCAGCCTATCAGCAGCGCACACACGGAGCGAAGTGCTTTTTTTCACACAAGCAAGGGCATGTGTCATTGGCAGTGTATGTCACATGTCCTTGCCCTATAAGACCAAGCCATTTTCCCCGTCGCCACCATTTTCTCACTGCTGCAGCTGCGTGTTAGACGGCACCGCTGTTGCTGTGTGCGCTATACCTTGATAATTTCAAGCCAATTTTCGCACAAATCTACAGATAGCTTGGGAGTAGGGAATAGTTGTGATTGCAGTCCTTTTAAGGACTAGGTTACAGCATTTCCTACGACTTTTATCAGGGAGGTCTGTGCTCTTAAATAGATAGGTTGTGGGAGTAAAGACTAATTGTAATTGGAGTCCTTTTCAGGACTAGGTTACATCAGTTCCTATCAGTTTTTGCCAGGCAGGTCTGTGCCAGTGCTGTGCAAGTTTTTTTCACAGCATTTGGCTGAATCTAGCAAAGCTAATCCTTTTTGGCCTATTGCAGAGTGTGTTAGTCAGTGGAGTAGCCTATCTGTGATGCAAGATATACTACCTGTGTATAGAATACCAATTTTTTTACTGCACCTAGTGAAGTAAAATCTTTTGGGCACAGCATCATTCTAATAGTCCATCTATACTGACCTCCATCAGGTTGCAAATTAAAACTAATTTTTATCTGCATCTACAGTACCTCTGAAAAAATATTTGGGCTTCTAGCTGTGTGTGGGACTTGTTGTATTAGTCCATCTATACTGACCTCCATCAGGTAGCAAACTGAATATATTTTTTTCTGCATCTACCTCTGAAAAAATATTTGGGCTTCTAGCTGTGTGTGGGTCTTGTTCTATTAATCCATCTATACTGACCTCCATCAGGTTGCAAACTGAATATATTTTTTTTCTGCATCTAGCTCTGAAAAATTATTTGGCCTTCTAGCAGTGTGTCGGACTTTCTCTATTAGTCCATCTATACTGACCTCCATCAGGTTGCAAATTAAAAATAATTTGTATCTGCATCTACAGTACCTCTGAAAAAATATTTGGGCTTCTAGCTGTATGTGGGACTTGTTGTATTAGTCCATCTATACTGACCTCCATCAGGTTGCAAATTAAAAATAATTTTTATCTGCATCTACAGTACCTCTGAAAAAATATTTGGGCTTCTAGCTGTGTGTGGGACTTGTTGTATTAGTCCATCTATACTGACCTCCATCAGGTTGCAAACTGAATATATTTTTTTCTGCATCTACCTCTGAAAAAATATTTGGGCTTCTAGCTGTGTGTGGGACTTGTTGTATTAGTCCATCTATACTGACCTCCATCAGGTTGCAAATTAAAAATAATTTGTATCTGCATCTACAGTACCTCTGAAAAAATATTTGGGCTTCTAGCTGTGTGTGGGACTTGTTGTATTAGTCCATCTATACTGACCTCCATCAGGTTGCAAACTGAATATAATTTTTTTCTGCATCTACAGTACCTCTGAAAAAATATTTGGCCTTGTAGCAGTGTGTCGGACTTTCTCTATTAGTCCATCTATACTGACCTCCATCAGGTTGCAAACTGAATATATTTTTTTCTGCATCTAACCCAGCCAATAGTTTTGGCCTAATACCACAGTTTGGCCACTCAGCTCTGCTCGGTTACCATCCATTGTTTTTTTGTGCAAACAACTCCAGAGTTGTGAATTAGTTAAACACCAAAATGAGTGTAAAAGGCCTGCTGCTGGTGGAAAGGGGAATAGGTGTGTTGGGAAGGGGAAAAAAGGTTGTGTCCGTGGGGTAGGTGTTAAAGCAACAGTAACATCTGCAGAAGAAAGACCATCTTCCAGCCAAACTAAAATGTCTACTTCTTTTAGCGGACAATGTGATAAGATCCCTTTCTTACGGCCACGCCAATCGCTACAAATTCCAGATGAGGCACAAAAGCAGCAGGTGCTTCAACGGATATCAAGTGCTCCTTTAAGTGGGCTCTCCTCCACATCAACTTCAACATCACAAATACTCCAGTCCTCAAAGGTGTCACCCAAATCGCACTTGCTTCCTCACAGCTCCCAAATCTCCAGCTGCCCGTCTGAGTATGAGGTAGAACAGATGGTTGAGTCTGCAGAGCTGTTTACTCATACTATAGCCTGGGAATCAGAGGTCGACTCCAGCGCTTCTGTGCATCCAGACGAGGAAATGATCTGCACTGATGCCCAGAATCTTTATGAGTCGGATCCAGGACCAGACGCAGAAGGTTCTGACCATAATGTAGACCCTCATTCCCAAACTGTAACTCCTGTTGGTGGAGACAATGAGGAAGACGATGATAAGACTCAAATACCTGATTGGAGCGACAACTTTAGTTTTTTGTCAGGGCAGGAACAGGTTGGCTCTGAGGACGACGGGTGTGATAACACACAGGGTGATGATGATGAGGTTGGAGATCCCACTTACTGTCAACCCACAGTCAGCCAAGAGATGAGGTCAGCAGAGGAGGTGGAGGAAGATGCTAGTGACGACGAGGTCAGGTTGCGCCTTCCTGGACAGAGACGTAGTACTGGAAGCACGTCAACAACTGCATCCTCAAACACAACTCTGCCTCTCACCACAAGTCGTGGTGGCTCTTCAGGTCGCATGGGTGCTAAGCCTTGCATAGCCTGGGCATTTTTTCAGATCGATAAAAATGACCCAACTCGTGTTATCTGTAACATTTGTCAGCAAAAGCTAAGTAGAGGCCAAAAAATACATAGTTTGAGTACTTCATGCATGAACCGGCACATGGACATGAAGCATAAGTTGCAGTGGGAAGCTCAGTGTGCTACAATGCGGCCTAGCCGGCCGGGCCAACCACCGTCTGCCATATCTTGTGCATCCGCGGCCTCTTCATCCTCTGTGACTGGGGGGACAGCAGTCACACCTGTTTTGGAGTGCAGACCTGCCACCTCTTTACCCGCAACAGCCAGCGTGATTGGCAGGTCATCATTTTCTTTGGAGGTGGTAACACCAGCTGGTGTTGAGCGCTGTACGACATCGATAGCACCACTTTTGGATCAAGGCAACCTAACATGTCCGCCTTCATCTTCCTCACAGACCGGCAGTTTGCCGGGGACACCCTTATCAACCCCGTCTAAGCACAATAGCCAGCCCTCGGTCCCTCAGATGTGGACAAGTAAAAGACCATTTCCTCCTAGCCATGAGAAAGCTAAGAGGTTGAATTTCACCATCTGCAAGCTCTTGGCTACAGAAATGCTGCGTTTCCGCCTGGTGGACACAGAGGATTTTCGAGACCTTATGTCCGTCGCAGTGCCCCAGTACCAGATGCCCAGTCGGCACTACTTCTCAAAGAAAGGTGTGCCTGCGCTCCACCAGCATGTCGCACACAACATCACCGCTTCTTTGAGAAACTCTGTGTGTGACAGGGTGCATTTCACCACAGACACTTGGACGAGTAGGCATGGACAGGGGCGTTACATGTCGCTGACTGGGCACTGGGTAACTATGGTGACAGCAGGACAAGGGGCTGCTGTCCAAGTCTTGCCGTCCCCACGAGTTCTGCGTCAATCCTCTTTATGTCAAAGTTCCTCCACTGCTTCTGCCTCCTCAACCTCCTCTCGGTCTTCCACCTGCACCCAAAGCCTGTCTGGTCATGCCACAAGCTTTCTAACTGCGCAGAAGGGATCCTGCACACCTCCTTACTATGCTGGCAGTAGGGCTCAACGTCATCAGGCGGTTTTTACATTGAAATGTCTGGGAAATGTGAGTCACACAGCTGAGGAGTTGTGGTCAGCTCTGGAGAACCAATTTCATGAATGGTTGTCTCCACTGGACCTGAAACCAGGGAAGGCCGTGTGCGACAATGCTGCAAACCTGGGTGCGGCCCTTCGCCGGGGCAATGTCACACACGTGCCTTGTATGGCTCACGTGTTGAACCTGGTTGTCCAGCAATTTTTAGCCCACTATCCCAGACTAGATGACCTTCTGCAGAGGGCACGGTCGCTGTGTGCTCACTTCCGCCGTTCGCATCCCGCAGCTCAGCGACTTACATCTCTACAGAAGTCGTTGGGCCTGCCACTTCACCGGCTAAAATGCGATGTGCCTACCCGGTGGAATTCAACTCTGCACATGTTGCAGCGACTGTGGCAGCACCGACAAGCCCTGGTGCAATACGTTCTGACGTATAGCCTGGGCCAACGAGATTCAGAGGTGGGGCAAATCACGCTGGAGGAGTGGTCTCAGATCAGGGACCTATGCACCCTTCTGCACAGTTTTGAAATGGCGACGAAGATGTTTAGTGCTAACGATGCCATTATCAGCATGACTATTCCGGTGATTTACATGCTGGAGCACATGTTAAACAGAATTCGCAGTCAGGTGGTGGCACAAGAGGAGGTGGAGGAAGTAGAGGAGGAGGAGTTGTATGCGGAAGGGCTAACATCTGCAAAGTCCAGACGGTCGGCAGCACCAAGGCGGCAGGCATGTGAGGGTGGGAGAGATGGTTTTACCAGGGCGCATGGTAGCAGCCAAACTAGTGAGGAAGGTGCAGGAGCCCAGGAAGAAGTGGAGGACGAACTGATGGAAGACTCATCAGATGAGGGAGACCTTGATCACATTTCTGTTGTGCGAGGTTGGGGGGAGAGGACAGAGGAAGGAAGCATGATTGTTACCTCGCCACCAACACAACAGGGACTTGGTGCTCCTGGATGCGCAACACACATGAGTGCCTTCTTGCTGCACTACCTGCAACATGACCCTCGAATTGTGAGAATTAGAAATAATCCTGACTACTGGGTTGCCACACTGTTAGATCCCCGGTACAAAAGTAAATTTGCAGAAATTATTCCTGCCGTAGAAAGGGATGCACGCATGCATGAGTATCAGCAGAGACTGTTGCAGAATCTTACATGTGCTTTTCCACAAAATACCAGTGGTGCACGTAGTGAATCTCACAGTTCCAACTTGCCAACCGTGGGACCGTCAAGTGTTCAGCACTCAAACCGTAACAGAACCACAGTATCTGGTGGTAACATCAATTTTGCGGAATCATTTCACCACTTTTTTAGCCCATCCTTTGCAAGGCCACAGGAGACAAGAAGTCTGACACATAGTCAACGCCTAGAGACGATGGTACAGGAGTATCTCCAAGTAAACATTGAAGCCACGACTGTGTCACTGGACCCTTGCTCTTTTTGGGCTTCCAATCTGGATAAATGGCCGGAGCTAGCCACTTACGCCTTGGAGATCTTGTCATGCCCCGCAGCCAGCGTTATGTCTGAACGTGTGTTCAGCGCTGCTGGTGGTGTGCTGACAGATAAGCGCACGCGGCTCTCGACTGATAATGTAGACAGACTCACGTTCATAAAGATGAACAAATCATGGATCCGAAACGACTTTTCTACCCCTGTGTCATCCTGGGGAGAGTAAAAGCTTGATGATTGTTTAAAATCACCCTACCAACCGTTTTAAGCTTTCAAATTACTAATCATATTTATCTGTATCTTGACTGGAAAATAATTTGGGCTTTGTAGCAGTGTGCAGCACTGATCCTATTAGGCCATCTATAATAAGCTCCACCAGATTTAAAATTAAAAATAATTTTTAGCTGCATCTAGCCCGGAAAATAATTTTGGGGCTCCGAGATGCGCAAGACACATAAGTGCCTTCTTGCTGCACTACCTGCAGCATGACCCTCATATTGTCAGAATTCGAAGTAATCATGACTACTGGGTTGCCACACTCTTAGATCCCCCAAACTTTTCGATCAACCTTTTCATTTTAATAAAGACCAAAAAAATGGTCATTTTTGAAATTATAAGCATTAGCAGGTTGTTAGAAACTGAAATCAAACAGTTTTCAACTCAAAACTTTATTCTAGGTGATGTTACATTTTCACATAGGACCCCTTGTTCGAAAGGAGCTTCTGAACTCTCTCGTCCATTGAATTTGTCAGGTTTTGGATGGTTTCTGCTTCAATTGTTTTGCATGAGGACAGAATACCCTCCCAGAGCTGTTGCTTAGATGTGAACTGCCTCCCGCCATCATAGACACTCCTTTTAATGATGCTCCAAAGGTTCTGAATGGGGTAGAGGTCAGGGGAGCATGGGGGTCACACCATAAGTTTGTCCCCTTTTATGCCCATATCAGCCAGAGATTCAGATGTTTTATGTGCAGCATGAGATGGTGCATTATCATGCAGAAAAATGATCTTGCTGTGAAATACACGGTTCTTCTTCTTGAACCATGGCAGGAAGTGCTGTTTGAGAAAATCCACATACATTATGGAGTTCATCTTTAGCGCCTTCAGGGATCCTAAAGGGGCCGACAATCTCTCTCCCCATGATTCCAGCCCAAAACATTACTCCACCTCCTCCTTGTTGGCGCTGTAGCCGTGTTTGCGTGGGGTGTCCATCAACCAGCCATCCTCCACTCCATCCATCTGGACCATCGAGCGCTGCACGGCACTCATCCGTGAACAAAACAGTTTTGAAATCAGTCTTCATGTAATGTTTGGCCCACTGGAGCCGTTTCTGCTTGTGTGAAGTGGATAGAGGAGGTCGACAGGATGGCGTATGCACAGCTGCAAACCTCTGAAGGACCCTGCATCTTGTTGTTCGGGGGACGTTGGAGGCACAAGCAGCTTCAAAAATTTGTCTGCTGCTATGACAAGGCTTTTTTGCCGCTGCTCTTTCAACCTGACGTAATTGCCTGTAGGAAAGGGTCCTCAATTTGCCCTTATCAGCACGCACACGTGTGTACTGTGAATCAGCTACATACTTCTTGATTGCCAAGACACTTCATCCTGATCATCGCACAATGTTGATTGTAGTCATGCCTTGACCTAAACACTCCACAATTTGTTGCTTCTCAGCAGCCGACACATCCTTTTTCTTTCCCATTTTGGCAGAAAATGTAGGCTGCTGAATAATGTGAGAGAGCCTTCTTAAGTAGTCTTGCCTTTCATTGGACACACCTGACAAACTAATTAGCACTGGTGTCTGCAATTGCTTACAGTGATATAAAGAGCCCTGACACACATCACCATCAATGAGTTTAACTGACAAACAAACAAATTCTTCCCTTATCACTCCTAAACACTTTTTGCATAATAATTTGGAACACAGTGTACATGTGCTTTTCCACAAAACACCAGTGGTTCACGTAGTGAATCTTACAGTTCTAACTTGCCAACCGTGGTCTGTATGGAGTTGTTCAGTAAAGGGCCCAAAATTAAGATAACATAAATGGGAGAGGTCTCTATGAATAGGAATTCCTAAGTATTTGATACCCTGTGAGGGCCAGGCAAAGGGAAAGTTGGACTGGATGGAATCCTATATGGATTTGGGGAGGGAGACATCGAGGGCCTCAGACTTTGCTGCATTGATTTTAAAATTTGACCATGTAACAAAGTGATCTATTTCAGCCATAACAGCATGGATGGATATATGTGATTGAGTGATATATACTAGGACATCATCAGCAAATAGAGAGCACTTGTACTCGGTGCCTCCCACCTCAATCCACCTAATATTGGGGTTATGGCGAATTGATGAGAGCAGGTGCTCCGTCACTAGGATGTATAAGAGAGGGGACAGAGAACATCCCTGCCTTGTCCCATTGGTGATTGTGAAAGGTGATGAAAATGTTCTGACGCGCCCCCTGGGCCTTGGGACACCTGGAGCCGGACCCTTTTTGGTGGATGCTGGTGGTTGTAGTCTCCGTGGCGGCAACCCGGTTCCGTGGCTCAGGGCGGTCAAACCAGTGGCGGAACTATTTATGTGGTTTTGATGTTTAAATGTCCGACTACGCCACCCATGGATTGCGGTCAGAGTGAACCGCCGCTCCGGGGCAGACCGCTGAGGCTGGTGTTGTGGGTGCAGCAGAGCGTAGCATAACTCCCCACGGGAGGAGTATAGCCTCAGGGCAGTGTATGCGGAGGATGGGGGTGATGGTGCAGGGCAGCAGCAGTAATGACACGGAGTCAGTGATGCAGTCCAGGGCCTTTACTCACAGTTCTTATTATCCAGACCACGTCTGCAGGTAACGGCTGCCCACGTCGTACTGTGCTCACCAGGTGAGGGGCTCAGACAACTCCCAGATAACTTTGGAGCGCTTCACAGGACCCCCTTTGTGTGTCCTTTGTCTGGCCTTTCTTACCAACCCTTCTGTCCGGCTGCCTCGGGCCTCCTCTTGGTAAACTTGGCACCAGTTTCCCTGACCCTATGTGGTGCCTTCCTAGCGGGTGTAGCGAGGGGCTGCGCCACATAAAATGTCACAGCCTCCTGTTTCTAGCTGAGGGTCGTTTCCTGCCTCCACTAGTTTCGGGGACCGGTCTCCCCCTTTGGCCTGACCCCTCCACGCAGGTGGATTCTGGCGTGCGGTGGCGACTCGCCCGTCCGCACCCCTGAGATCCCTTCATTCCTCGTTCCTGGAGCCTTCTCCGCTCCTCTTCCTACCTTCTCCCTCTTCCAGGCCTGGGCCTCTGTTACTAGGCCCGCCTCCGGAGCAGAGCTCATGCAGAGCCCCTGCTCCCTGCCACTTCTGCTCAGACTTCTCTGCACTGAACTAAGATGGTGCCCACCTTTTATACTCCCTTCTCAATGCACCCAGGAACTGCTTCCTCCCTGCTCCTGCACTACAGGGTTCCCCTTCCTCAGTATTCCCTCCCCCCACTCCAGCCAGGGACAGGGACTGTCATGCCCATCTCAGGGGCATATTGGTCGCCCTGCCCCACGGCAATGTGGTGTAATGCATGCAGGTGTCGGGTCCTGATCCACACTACATCCTTACCTGAGAGTGAGATATCACACCTCTGGGTGAGGTGCAATACCTCTGTAGCAACCAAGCCCTCAGGGTGCTACAGTTCCATTTATCTTCAGCCTAGGTGACGTATTGCGATACAGGGCCGTGATTTTGGCTATAAAAGGGTCCCCTAGACCCCTACCCCAAGCTTTTTAAGAGAATCATATATGGCGTGCCAGGAGACTCTATGGAATGCTTTCTCAGCATCCAACGAGAGTATCTAATTACAAATTTTTAACTGCATCTAGCCCAGGAAATACTTTGTGCCTAGTAGCAGGGTCTGCTAGTCAGCGGATTATCCCGGCTGTTAAGCAAGCTACACCACCTGTAGTTTGGACACTTAATTTTTTCAAAGGAAATGCTTCGGGACCACGGGATACTCAGTGAAGAGCATCAGGAGGCACCCCAAGGCATAGGGGCTGGGACTGGCAGTAGGATGCCTTGCGGTGGACAGCCGAGCTCGATCCTTATAAAAGCTTTTTAACTGCAGCAGCTTTAGTGGACGCTACTGGAGCTGGAATTACGCGGCTGCTGGCATGAGACTTGCCCTCCAATAGATCCTTGTAAATGGATTTAAAGTGTATTCATTCAAATTAGAGAGACAATTTAAATTAAAAAGCTTAGAGCTGCCTCCACCACAGGGGGGCTCGCTCGACCCTCCAGCGGACAGGCACCAGTATTGGGAGAGGGGGGCTGGCCATCAGGGTTCACCGCGGCTCTGGCACAAACCCGGCGACACGGAGGTGGCACGGGCAGGAGCGGACTGGCCGTGTCGGCTTCTCACTTTTTGGATTTTAGAAGGGCATGACATGCCTATATCTGTGTCTCCCCCTCCTTTTACTCCTCCACCTCTTTTATTTTCGCATGACTATATGTACTTGTCACTTTTCCATGTGTTAGTTATGTCTTCTGAGCAGTTTGTCAGCTTTTGGACACCTTTGAAGGTGTTTTCTATGTGTTTCTATGTGTTTTTGTTTGCCTGCCATTGGTTTTAACGGTGTTCGAAGGTGTTCGACGAACAGTTCGACGAACAGTTCGGCGAACACACGGGTGTTCGACGAACCGAACCGAATTCGAACACTACGGGGGTGGCTCAACACTAACTATGACGCTAATACTTTCCCCAGGAATACCATTTCACTCAAATCTTGAATTGCTATTGTGATTTATTTTTTTCTTGATTACTGTAGCGCATTATTAATCAGTATTCTCCTCTCTAGGCTCTTCCCTCTCTAGGCTAATGTTGCTTCTGTAGGAGAAAGGAACATAGAAGATAAAGAGTTGCAAAGCTGTGAGGCCTTCAAGTTTTGGACCCCCATCAATCTGCTATTGATAACTTATTTTCTGGATAGTTTACAAGTACTGTTTGCCTGGACTTCCTCTTTAAGGGAGATTTTTCACTAGATTTTTGCTACCTCATCTGAGAGCAGCATAATGTAAAGAAAGAGACCCTGATTCCAGCGATGTGTCACTTAGTGCTAGCACACTGGGTGCACCAGGTATGATACGATCAGAGTTGTCTCTGCTGTAGATGTAGCGGACTACACCCACTCCACTGATTAGCAGCTTTCTAGGTACAATGTATATTGATAGTAAGCTGCTTATTAGTGGTGTGGGTGTGGTTGGACAATAAGGCATGTGGGCAGCTAGACAGTCGGTGACAATCTCCTGTTGATAAAGCACTGATTGTATTGAAACAACAGCCCATAGTTTAACAAGTGACATATTGCTGAAATAAGTGTCTCAGCCTCTACCTCATGCTGGCCACAGAATACATAGCAATAAACTGCTGTCATATTCCCTTTAAAGATTGATAAAATATTGCATGAAGGTGCACATAATTGTAAAGTGCTTAGTGGCATTTTTACAATATGCAAGGTGTTTACTCTTAGAAAATATTTGCGTTTAGGGCTATATTATGAATTTTTTTTAGATGCTATGATTTATGTTCTTTTCGTATGCTTGTCAAAAATGTGAAAATTAATAAATGTGTGGAAAGATAAAGCTCAGCTTTCATTACAGGTGATTTTTCAAAATTAGGTGTCATGTCTGTGTTCTTGAATAATATTGGTATTTCTGATCACAAACTCACTAGTGTGACACATTTTTCCTTTATGAGCTCCTTTTCTAGCAAAGAAAAAAAAGAGTTTATGTTTCTCTCCAACACTTTGAAGTGCTGTCTTGCAGCGCACAATTCTGTGCCCTACAGGTGCATGCATTATATGATTTTCCATGATCCCCTCAATATTAAAAAAAAATAGTATATCATATTGCTCTAAGGTAGATAATAAACTTCCAATGATTATCTCATAGACCCAATATAGGCTCAGATCTGACATTAGGTAAAGTATGTTTCTGAATTTAAAGGGCAAAACTGTCTCATTTTGGTCTTCTTACAGATATAACATCTGCATCTCTTGCAGGTCTACAGAAATTAACTTAAAACACTACAAGGTTATACTGTGATCAAAGTTTAGTCTTCCAGTACTATTTGGGTAAGGATTTTGCGACCATGTAAGAGTTAGCTGACACTTGCTCTAAGGCTCACCTGGTAAGGTGGATTCTCTAAGCCTCTGGTCTGGATGGGCAGACAGATTCCCGGTGTAGATGCACAAAGAAGGAAGGCATGTGGGCATCAAGAACTTGGCACACACAGCAATCTTATGAACAGCAGGACGGGTGAAGTGGAACCCAGCAGGAATGAATGCAAGCACAAACACAAAAGCACAGATAGTGGAGCACACCAAACATAGAACTAGTTTCTCAATACCAAAACACGCGTGAGTGTCTTAATGGGCAACAGGTCGGAGGTGTGTATCAGCACAATCAGCTCTTGCTGCAGCAGCAGCTAAATTAACAAGTGCCTCCGACCAGATGCTATGGATCTCCTGATAGATGCTGTCCTCAGCATGAAGTAGGCTTTTAGATGGAATAGTCAGAGGTAAATGAGGTTCTCCCTCGAACACTGTAACAAATGGGGATTTCTCAGAACACTGATTTGTGGGCAAACTCGGCCCAAAAGAAGCAGGTCTGGCAAGTTATATTGGTGGTAATTGAAGAATATTCATAAAAACTGCTCCATGGACTGTTAATTCTTTCATTTTTTCCATTAATTTGTGGGTGATAAGCTGAGGAGAATGCCCTCCAGAATCTGGGAACAAATTGCACACCAAGGTCAGATATTATACAAGCTGTAAAACCATAGAACTAAAAATTTATTTAAAAAACACTCGAGCCAACTGTGTAGCTGATGGAAGACCTGGTAAGTGCACAAACAGACATTTTAGAGAATCGTTCCACTCTGACCCAGATAGTAGTGAACCCCTGCACTTCAGGAAGATGATTAAAAAAGGGCATTGAGATTTTGGCCCAGGGCTCTTGAGTAATAGGTAAAGGACCAAGAGACTCTTAATGAGAGGGTTTGAACTGCACACACTGAAGGGAGGATGCTACGAACTCCTTGATGTCTTGTTTCCATTTGAGTCACCAGTAGAAACGAGAGGTAAGTTCAGTGGTACGTTTAACTTCCGGGTGACCAGAGAGGAGAGATGAGTGAGCCCAGCATAACGCTTGCAAGTGGAGTGCCTATGAAACTAGAGAGCATCCCTTGGGTGGAGAACTGGAGATTGAAGAGATGGCAGCAAAGATACATTCAGGTTGAATTACATGTAACATAGTAACATAGCTTTTAAGGTTAAAGGAAGACTAAGTCCATCTAGTTCAACCCATAGCCTAACATATTGATCCAGAGGAAGGCAAAAAAAAACCATGTGGCAAACACTAAGCTCCACATTGGGGAAAAAAATTCCTTACTGACTCCACATACGGCAATCAGACTAGTTCCCTGGATCAACTCCCTATCAAGGAATCTAGTATATATAACCTGTAATATTATACTTTTCAAGAAAGGCATCCATGCCCTTCTTAAATTTTACATCATCATGCGGCAGAGAGTTCCATAGTCTCACTGCTCTTACAGTAAAGAATCCGTGTCTGTGTTTATGATTAAACCTTCTTTCCTCCAGACGTAGAAGATGCCCCTCTGATCCTCAGCAGCATCAGAAGGATCAAAGGATCTGGATAGGGCATCAGCCCTGTGGTTTTTCTCAGCAGGGTAAAATGTGAGGATGAAATCAAATTGTGTGAAAATGAATGACCATCGAGCTTGGTGGGCATTCTGCCTATGAGCAGATTGAACGTACTCCAGATTATTGTGGTCAGCATAGATAGTCACTGGGAACTTAGCTCCTTCAAGAAGATGTTGCCATTCCTCAGGGCCTAATTTTATAGCTAAGAGTTCATGGTCACGAATAGAATAATTTCACTCCACTTGAAAAAAATTCCTGGAGAAGAATTGAGTAGCAAAGGACATTAAATCATCAAATGAAGACGGCAAATCCCTACCAGTGTTCATCTGGGAGACCACTGGACAGGCCGGAATAGATGACAGCCAAGAGAGCATAATTGTTCAAGGCCAATTCAGTAGACAGGGTATGGAACGAAATTACATAACGTTCCATTTAGTTAATCCCTTGTTTTAGCAGCAGTATGGAATCAGCAGGTGAGAGAAGGCAACCTGGTTCATCAAACACTAAGCAAAATGCAGAACGGAGGGTAGAGAATGCATCATAAGGTCGTTCTGCTCCTACAATGATGCAGCTCACCCCAGGGCACCAGTGGAAAATAAAGAAAAAATATATGCCGCTTTGGAATGTTCAGAAAAAAAAAACTGCTGAGGACACAACTAAAAGTGTACAGTGCATTGATTCACAAAACCCCGGTAGCATTGCCATAAAACCGTGCAGGATTGCGCAAATGTGGAGATGTTTCCCAACCTGATTGTTGCATGAGTTTTAGCCTGTGGCAGGTGTGGAGGAGCGGGTGATGAATCTGGAGAAGTATGAGAAAGAGCATCGATGCAGGCTGAAAGGTTTTTCACAGTTGGATAAATTCACGTTGGTTCAGAGCAAGTTACCCCATCAGTTCAGATAGCTCTTCCATATCCCACAGCAACAATGTTGTGGCTGCTGCAGCTTTGGAATCCATGTTCTTGGGATTTTGTAAGGCTCACCTTGTGACCTGGATTCCCTAAGACTCTTGTCCGGGTGGGCACATGGACCACTGGCGTTTATGCAGCAATCAGGAAGATAAATGGACAATGAGGACTTGACACACACAGCAATCTCAGGTAATGCAAGATGGATGAAGTAGAACCCAGCAAGAATGAACGCAAGCACAAACACAAAATCACAAGTGGTGGAGCACACCAAACATAGGACTAGAGTCTCAATACCAAGACATAGGTGTTTGTCCTAATTGTCCTAAATAGCACTAGGGAAACGATCCATGTCGTCACAGATCTACACTGGGCTACTTGGGAAACACGACATGAAGCACAACAGAGGGCAGAGCACCCAGGGAAAGAAAAAGGAGACCAGGATGCCCAGGACAGATGTGTAACACTTGTCAAATGTTGAAATAACTAAATTAATATAAAGCTTTTTTATGCTTGATGCCTATTTTCTTATTCATTGTTGCATATTGCAGCTGTGCAGTTCTATATTCATTTAATATCTTCTTTCTTCTACTCCATGATGCAACACAGCCAAATCTCGTTTTCAGTTTCTGTTTTAACTCTACATTTGAAAAATCACACTCCAATAGCCAATAACTATGAAAATGATAAAGCTGTAATTATATTAAAAATCACTATTATATTTCTCCATATAGGAGGCATTTAAATATAATTATACATAAGTATAAAGAACACAGAAGCATTGTGTGGCAATCTATACAATCCAAACCAATTGCACAGAAAGAAAGAGAACATTTCAGAGGACTGAAGGAGAATGCAGGTAATCAAAGTGTGAGACATTTCGTTGCTGTAAAATAGGATGGAAAATTACATGTTTTAAAGTAGAAGATGCTTATCCTGTTTAAATAGTAGAAAAGATTTATTGTGTTAGACTTTGTAATAATCCAACAAAAAATGGTCTTTGAGAATGAAAAAGAAAACAAAATGAGTATTGCTTCAGGGCAGGTCAAAGAAAAAAAGGCACTTTCTAAACCTGATAACACAACTAATTGTGCAAATTGCCATTACGATTCTAAAATGTATTGTCACCTGTATTGTACTTACACTTCATCTGTGGAACAAGCAACTACTAAGTTTGGTTTCCATCCAACTATTTGCATTCACCGTATAAAATGCCTAAACTGATCAAGTGATGCCCACAGGCAAGATGAACTGCAGACTTGTACAAGTTTAGTAGCTGCAGTCATGCACCCTGGTCACGATTGACAGTCACTGCACTGCTCGGGACCTCACAGTTTACACTCCTTCCGACACCCCTTTTCCTATTAGGAGAGCTGTGTCATAGAAATCGAGCTGTCAGGAGGGATGCAAAGTGAAAAGAACTGGACATTGAAGGACTATTAATCATGCTCAGGGGGCGTGGCTGCACCCACTGAACTCTAGTTAGTCTAAGTGAGAAAATTATGCATCGGACTACTCTTGTTTAAAGAACTTATCTACTACTTTTACATTGATGCCCTATCCGTAGGATAGGGCATCAATGTATGATCGTCCGGGGTCCCGCACGCGGCACTCCCGCTGATCAGCTGTTATCGGTGCTGGCGGCGGCAGCTGCCGGCCAGAGGTGCTCACCTGCGGGGCTCCACCGTCAAGTGGTTGTGGCCGCCGCAGTGTACTGCACATCCGCCTCCTATTAAATTGAATTGAATTCAATTGAATGCCGCCTCCGGCAATGATAACAGCTAATCGACGGGGTGCCACGTGCGGGACCCCGGCCGATTATACATTGATGCCCTTTCCTGCGGATAGGGCATCAATGTAAAAGTAGTGGACAACCCCTTTAACCACTATACATTGAGGTGTTGTATTTAAATAAATTTTACTCATATATACAGTGCTTATCAAAAGTTTGGACATACTTGTTCATGCAATGGTATTCCTTGTTGTTATTGAAATGTAAAAATTTTATGCAGGCAGCAAAACAAGGAAGGTACACACATTAATGCGCAGAGCAAAAACAATGTGTGAAACAAATCAGAATAGGTTTTAAACTTTATAATCCTCAAAGTACCCTATTTTACTCTGAGGCTTCGTGCCCACGAAGCATTTTCCAAGCGTTTATGCTGCGGAATTTACGCAGGGTAAACGCTTGGGAAACACTTGGTAATCTGCCCCCCATGGTCCCCAATGACAAGCCGCAATGTCAATGCCCATGCTGCGGATGTTTCCGCAGCATTTATGCTGCGCTCAAAAATCCGTAGCATGTCCATTCATTTTGCGGACAAGCAGCGTAATCGCCGCCATTGACTTGCATTGGACCATGTGACATCCGCATCACTGCATCTGCACTAGCGGATATCACACGGTTCAATGTGTGGATGGTACCCAGGTCTGGAGGAGAGGAGGCTGTCATCCAGTCCTGGGTACCATAGAACCTGTAAAAAAAAGAATTTAAAATAAAAAATAAAGATTATACTTACCTTCCGATGTCCTCCAGGTGTTTTCTCCCCTTTGTCTGGTCTGCTGTATGGCTCGCAGTGTTGTGAAGGACCTGCCATGACGTCATTGAGTCATGTGCTGAGCACTTTTTGGCTGCTTTGCCTTCACTCTTAGGTCCAACTCATCCAAAACATCTCAATGGTGCTGAGGCTGGGTGATTGTGGAGGCCGTGTCATCTTACACAGTATTCCATTTCTCTCCTTTATGGTCACATAACTCTTACATAGCCTAAAGTTGTATTTTGAGTCCTGTTGCAAACAAATGATAGTACCCCAAAGTGCAAACCAGATGGGATGGCATGTCGTTGCAGAATGCTGTGATAATCATGCTGAGTAAGTGTCCCTTTAAATTGGAAAAAATTACTATCAGTATCACCAGCAAAGTACGCCGACATCTTCATACCTTCCTCTTCATGCTGCATGGTGGAAACCACAAGTATAGAAATCTACCTCACCATTTCTTTGTATTACAAAGACATGTCAGTTGGAATAAAAAATCTCAAATCTTGACTAATCAGACCAAAGTAAAGATTTCCACTGATCTAATGTTTCGTCATTGAGTTTCTTGGCCCAGACAAGTCTGTTTTTTCTTGTTTATGGTCCTCGGTGGTAACTTTTCAGCATTTATTTGACTATAAAGGCATTTTTCAATTGATGTTGGTATGTGTCTGTTACTTGATGTCTGTGAAAGTTTTCTAAGAATACATCTTCTGGCCAGACTTGACTTGAACAGTAGATGCCTGAACTTAGGGTACTGCTGGACATCTTCATCAGCTGCACTTAGTTACCTTGGCATCTACAGGCCTCAAATGTAATCCATTTCTTGGTGCTTCTTCAAAAGAACTTAAACAACACAAACTCCTGTCTGCATACAAATTTTTGCCTAGAAGAGACCTTATTTGACTGCAGAATAATCACCTCTATGTGAGGATTCCAGTGCCTTGAGCTGTCAGTAATGTGACCACAAGTATGCGATTTGCATACTTCCAGCCTCATTCTGATTAAACTGTATCCGTCCTCACTCAATATATTTGCATTGAGCAAGGTCACACCCATCTAGGCAGCATGTGAGTGCATGTATGCAAGTTAGATACTTGCCCGCTGCTCTTGGTGCTGTTATTGCAGAAACCTCAAAGCACGCAGTGCAATGTGAGGATTCATAAGTCTGTAGTAACATAGCGTGACTGCAGACTTGTAGCCTAAGGCCAGAAAAACCCCTATAAGCACCATGAAATACAGACCATTATTTCTAATATATAAGGATTCCATAATAACAGGATCTGTACCATGACACAAACAAACACAGCAAAGCAAATGTGGTGCCAATATTCAAGAAAGGGTCCAAAACTGACCCTAGAAACTATAGGCTATAACTTTAACATCTACTATGGACAAAATATTTGAGGGTTTTCTAAAAAATACTATCCTGGAATATCTCAATAAAAATAACCTCATGATCCATGAGGGATAGGTCATATAATTTATTTATTTATTTTACTCACTTATATAGTGCCATTAATTCCACAGCACTTTACAGACAATATCGGCACTGTCCCCATTGGGGCTCACAATCTACATGTAAGACTATTCCGATAATTCTCCCTGAGACCAAGGTGGTCAAGGTTAAGGCCATGGATATTGTGTATAAAGGCTATCAAAGGCATTCAATGCAGTGCTACATAAAAGGTTTGTAATATGGGAACAAAGGGACTAGGGAAAATTATGTGTAAATGGGTTAACAACTAGTTCAGTAATATGAAAGAGGATGGATATTAATGGCACACACTTTCATTGTGCCACAGATAACATTATGGTACCCCAGTGACCAGTATTGGTCCCTTTTGAATTTTAACATAATTATTAATTATCTTGTAGCAGGTATACAAAGCATAAATTCAAGATTTGTAGATGATTCTAAAAACACTGCAAGGTATTCAATACTGATGAGGATAAATAATACAGAAGGATCAAACTTTAATATATAGATAAATGTAAGGTTGTGTGTTTGGGCCAAGGAAATAAAATTGTGCACTTAATGCTAATTGTCTCTTCAGAGAGGAAGAGGACTAGAACTCTTCTGTGCTTAACATGTCACTCTCCGCAAGAAGAAATGTTACCCTTTGGATCCCGATACTAAATGCTAAAACAATGGGTAAAACTGTCACTCAAAAAGTCTTGGGTGTATGGGTGGACAGCAAACTGAACTATAATGATCAGTGCCTGCTGCAACATCAAATAAAATGATGTTTTTAAAGAGGCATTGCTGTTCATGACAAGAACATAGTTCTGCCTTTTTATAATCAGTTGTTCAGCTAAACATAGAACACTGTGTACAATTTTAGTCTCCAGTGTATAATATGGACACAGAGCGGGTGCAGAGAAGAGTGACCAAGGATATTAAGGGAATGGGTGGACTGAAATATCAAGACAGGTTATTAAATTTGGGATTATTCAGTTTGGGAAAATTAAGGCTTAGGGGCGATCTTATTACAAATATATGAGGGGACAGTACAGAGATCTTTCTAAAGATCTTTTTACATCTAGGCCTGCAACAGGGACAAGGGAGTATCCTCCATGCCTAGCTGAAAGAAGGTTTTATCATCATCATAGATGATTCTTTACTTTGTGAACTGTGTGATTATAGAGCTGTCTGTCATATGATATTATAATGGTTGATTCATTTAAAAAACTGAAGGAAAGCCTGGATACCTTTCTTAAAAAATATAATATTACAGTTTGTGGGCACTAGATTCTGTCATGGGACATTGATCCAGGGAAATGGATAAGAATTTTTATTGCCATATGAAGAGTCAGGAAGTATTTTTTTCCCCTATTAAGAAGCAATTATCAACTGCCTGTTAGAGATTTTGCCTTCCCCTGGATTATCATGTTAGGTTATAGGTTGAAGACAATGTACTTGTCCCATTTTTGTTGGGACCAACAGACCATCTGATGCGCATGGGGGCCTCACAATTTTCTCCACCTGACATTGAAAAAGATAAGGATTGGGCAGCTGATATTTCTTAGTTCAATCTCTTTTTCAGAGGAGATAAGACACTAACAAATAAATCTGGCTTCCGCTTTCTCCCCTCTGTCAACAAAAACATAAACTTTCAGTCAAACATTTATGTATATATATATATATATATATATATATATATATATATATATATACATATATATATATATACATTGCTAAAAAAATAAAGGGAACACTCAAATAACACATCCTAGATCATAATGAATGAAATATTCTCATTGAATACTTTGTTCTGTACAAAGTTGAATGTGCTGACAACAAATCACACAAAAATCATCAATGGAAATCAAATTTAATAACCAATGGAGGCCTGGATTTGGAGTCACCCCCAAAATTAAAGTGGAAAAACACACTACAGGCTGATCCAACTTTGATGTAATGTCTTTAAAACAAGTCAAAATGAGGCTCAGTATTGTGTGTGGCCTCCACGTGCCTGTATGACCTCCCTACAACGCCTGGGAATGCTCCTGATGAGGTTGCAGATGGTCTCCTGTGGGATCTCCTCCCAGACCTGGACTAAAGCATCCGCCAACTCCTGGACAGTCTGTGGTGCAACATGACGTTGGTTGATGGAGCGAGACATGATGTCCCAGATGTGCTCAATCGGATTCAGGTCTGGGGTATGGGCGGGCCAGTCCATAGCTTCAATGCCTTTATCTTGCAGGAATTGCTGACACACTACAACCACATGAGGTCTGGCATTGTCCTGCATTAGGAGGAACCCAGGGCCAATCGCACCAGCATCTGGTCTCACAAGGGGTCTGAGGATCTCACCTCGGTACCTAATGGCAGGCAGGCTACCTCTGGCGAGCACATGGAGGGCTGTGCGGCCCTCCAAAGAAATGCCACCCCACACCATTACTGACCTAATGCAAAACCGGTCATGCTGAAGGATGTTGCAGGCTGCAGATTGCTGTCCACGGCGTCTCCAGACTCTGTCACATGTGCTCAGTGTGAACCTGATTTCATCTGTGAAGAGCACAGGGCGCCAGTGGCGACTTTGCCAATCCTGATGCTCTGTGGCAAATGCCTAGCGTCCTGCAAAGTGTTGAGCTATGAGCACAACCCCCATTTGTGGACGTCGGGGCCTCATACCACCCTCATGGAGTCGGTTTCTAACATGCACATTTGTGGCCTGCTGGATGTCATTTTGCAGTGCTCTGGCAGTGCTCCTCCTGTTCCTCCTTGCAGAAAGGCGGAGGTAGTGGTCCTGCTGCTGGGTTGTTGCCCTCCTACAGCCCCTTCCACATCTCCTGGTGTCCTGGCCTGTCTCCTGTAGCGCCTCCAGCCTCTGGACACTACAGACACAGCAAATCTTCTTGCCACAGCTTGCATTGATGTGCCATCCTGGATGAGCTGCACTACCTGAGCAATTTCTGAGTATTGTAGTGTCCGTCTCATGCTACCGCAAGTGTGAAAGTGCAAACAACATTCAAAAGTGACCAAAACTTCAGCCAGAAAGCATTGGTACTGAGATGTGGTCTGTGGTCCCCACCTGCAGAACCACTCCTTTATTGAGGATGTCTTGATAATTGCCAATAATTTCCATCTATTGTCTATTCCATTTGCACAACAGCATGTGAAATTGATTGTCAATCAGTGTTGCTTCCTAAGTGGACAGTTTGATTTCACAGAAGTTTGATTTACTTGGAGTTATATTCTGTCGTTTAAGTGTTCCCTTTATTTTTTTGAGCAGTGTGTATTTCAGGCATTGGAATCGGAAGTGTGTTTACCATATGCTCTCTGTGAGTTCCATAATAGCTGGCCTAGTAATGGAAGTAGCCACTGCCTCATCCATCACTCGTCAGTCAATTCTGTAATGGTCCTAACAATAGGAGAGAGCGGAGTTGCATCTCTCTGACAAATTGTTGGCAGCAGTGGGATCTGCGTGATCTCTCCGGTGTTATCCAAACAACAAGAGAGGGGTTGGGGATGCAGTACTAATTCAAAGTTAATAAACGTAAGGGAGCTACATCCAGCAGAGAAGAAAAAAACAACAATAATGTTTTATGTCTTTGTTCAATAAACTTTTTTGCATATATTATAATATTATGTGTGCACATCCCTATGTAGTGTCTTTCTCTTGCATGGCTCTTCGGTGTTATCCGTGACAAATTAGTAGTCATATTTTAATTCAATTCCATGTTTACTTCCTCTTAAAGGCAGATGGTTTGTCTGTTTGGTTGATATGGTTCTGATATTGATTTTTCCATCGGAAACTTTGTGTTTGGACACCTTGAGAAAGTCTTTCTTGATCCTGCTCTTCCCAATCTGCTATAATAGCATACAGTTGAAGATAGAGTATGTGAGAGTCTGAGAACTTTATGTTTTCCTGCCATTAAACATGCATATTGATCAGTAGAGTACTTACTGCAGCATACAATGCTCGATTTAGCTCTTAAATCTGAAGTAAAGTAGTTTGTAAGAAATCTACTCAAGGATAAGTTTACAGCTGTCTTGGAAAACACATTAAATTCATTCTCAGCTATAGAGAAAATGTGACTTGTGAATGATATTAGTTTGATAGTCCATCATGTCAACATAGCACTTGATATTTTACACTCGGTTCAGTTTTCCCTTTAATGCTAATCAAAGTTTTTCAGTCCTTATATTTACCAAGTAGGTTATGGCATTACTGTAGTCTTGAAATATACTAGCTATTGAAAGTACTACATTACATAGTAATAAATTACAATCATTTGGCACGCATGGTTTTTGCTAATGGCTTTTGACATATGACAATAATCTTTAGTACTGATGCATAAAATATAGTTGAGAGTCCTGTCACCATGTCAAAAGTGGCCAGTTTTTTTTCAATGCTCTCCTGAGTATTTTTTTTAAATTGGTTCTTGAAAATGGGCTTTTTTTTTTACAATCACTTTAATGGTGTGTTGTTAGGCTCTGTATCATTACCCTGTGAGTCTCTTTGGAAAACACCATCAAATTTATCACCAAAAAAGGCCAATATCTCCCGGATCAAAATGTAGATTTAAAAAAACAGACAAACAGATTACTCAGAGAAGTAGAAGGAATGAAATAAGAGCAATAACTGGTCACTTTTGACCTGGTGACAGGTCTTCTTTAAACAATGGATTGTATCTAAATCAAATGAAGGTTTAAAAATTCATGGAGGCCATGAAAACTCATACTAGCTGTGCAAACATTTCTCCAAATACAGAGATGTATGTCATTTCTCTCTTTTCTGGGTGATGGATCAATAAAAGGTCTTGGAATAGAGAGGTGTTTCCGTCACTGCATCAATGCACCATCAGCAAAGTGTTAGGGATAATCACTTCAGTTTTTGCTTGTTCTGGAAATCTTACATTCTCTACTTAACTTGATAACGCTCCAGCTGGGAATAGGATTTGTGTACGGCAAGACCTCTGGGCCACTGCGGATGTACAGGCTGATGATGAATAAAATATCGAGCGGCAGAGAGAAAGCGAGACAGCTCAGAAAGCAACAGGCCAATATTAGACCACATAGAAACTAAGCCCATAAATGTTCCCATAACAGGTAAGATCAGGCTCGTGAAATACCAACAACATAACAAGTCAGCAGGAATCTCAATTTTACAGAGAGAAATGTGAAAAGAAATTATCCCGTACAGCCTTTTACTACATGGTCTGTTTCACATGAGTAACTTCGCGGCAGTCTGCTGGACTGCTTATTTCTAGGATAGATGGCCAAACCAACATCTCAGTGTGCATGTATACGAGTACAACTTCCATATATTGTAGCATCTAGTTCTGAAACATTTTTTTGCAGATGCAGTATAGAAGATATAATTGCAACATTTTTTTAGTTTCATCCATTAAATATAGGCCTGTAGAAGAGAAACAATGCATTTATTCATTTTTTAATCTTGCACCTATATTTTTTTATTGTTAAATTATCAGCTAGGGCGGCCATACTTGAGGCACACATTTCCATTTTGTATAGTCTGTATAGAATATAAAATGAATGTGAGTCAGATGATAACAGGGAGTGATTATATACAGCCTACTCTTCAAAGCTCATAAAAACCTGATTAAAATATCATTTTCTGACAGCACATTTTTAATACTGTCACATTGAACATATAGTCCAGTCTATGGGCAGCATGTTATTGAGCAGGGAAAGCTCAGTAGATTGATAAATAGATTGAGTAAAAGATTTTAGAGTCAAGTGGGTGGTCTTATTAGTGATAAACAACCGTCCTTGTGTGGGTCGAGAGGTTATTTTGGTCACTCTAAGTAGCTGTAGGTGCTCAGTGGTATTATGGATAGTGCAAAAATAATGTAGGAAAAAACATAGCATTCCTTTGTTGTCCTGTAGAACAGCACATTTATTGATGAGTCTGAAATGGCATATAATATTTAAAGGTACCACATTTTATAAGATGATCAACGTTTCAGTCATGTTTGGGATTTAGGAGTCGCATTGTGTGGATAGGTCAATTCAATGAAGTTGTCTCTATATTTAAACCTATGCAAAAAATTACCATTACATTTATTGATGTATCAGTATGTCATGTTAGAGGTACTACATGTTAAAAAAATGGGCAACGTTTCAGCTCATCCATATTCTTTAGTCATGACCTGTTAGGAGCAGTGTATAGGACGTTCTGTGGATAGCTTTCAGTCTCCCTACAGAATGTCCATTACACAGCTCTTAACCTGTTGTGACTAAAGAGTCTGGATGAATCAAATGGTTGGCCATTTTGTAAAGTGTAGTACCTCGGAATATGACCTACTGTCACGCACAGTGTGGGAAAGACTAAGTGCAACACAAAGGGATGAGGGGAAGGAAGCCCAGACACTAGGGAAAGAGGGAGTGGAGACCACTAGGCTGATTTAATAACACCCTGCCTACCCTACCTTCCCTATATTCATTCCACACCAATCGTCGAGGAGGAAACCTAAGCTCTGTATATCCCTAGATCCAGGCCCTAGATAGGGAGGGGTGTTGATCACTGGCCAGTCCCCACTAAACTAAAGATAACAAGGGAGACAAACAAAGGGGGAAAACTTAGCTTGAGCAGACACCAGAGAGATAACACCAAATGTCCTCCAAGGGCCCCAGAGAGGAAGCTAGCTGACTGCAGAAGCTCCAAGCTTTCACAAGGGAAAATATGAATATCACCAGCGACTCCCTTCAGCAGACTGAGAGTTTATAAACACCCAGACCAGGGTGTGTCAGTCAGAGCAGGAGGGAGGTTTCCGCTGGGTCCAAAAGTGAGAAGGATTTAAGAAGACGTCTCTAATGCCAAATGCAGGGACCTTTTGCAGCCAGATGCAGAGTGACTGTCTGACACACCCGTGACACATACTGATTCATCAATAAGTGTAATGGTCATTTCTCGCATAGGTTTGAATATAGAGACAGCAGGCATTGTGTGGAAAGGTCTATCCACTGGACTCCTAAACCACAAATGAGCAATTATTTAAAAGAATATAATACAAGTTACTCTGAATATTTTTTCACAATGTCATATATCAATCTGCTCAGTATTTTCTACTATATCAACTACAACACAGATCAGATTGCATCATGAATGTAACAGGTTTCTTTTCCCTCTCAGCCAAGCTGCTATGTTACTTAATGCCTCATTAAACATTAATGATAATGTATTTTTCCAAGTTATATTTGTTACTTTTTCTAAAAGATGATTAAGGGCAAACTTGAGTGGTGTCACATACTGGTGATAAAATTAAGTAACTATGATACTCTGCTATCAGGTCAACAAATTGTTTGATATTTGTAAATGCCCTTCAGGCTCGTAAAATATTTCAGAATAGCTCATGCGTAAAAGCATTAAATGAAAAAAGGTCATTTTAAATTTAATTTAGCAAAAGCTAAACTTTATGGACGATATCCAAACAATATATTTCATTTCCATAATGGCAAAATCATCAATATACTTTACAACTAAAGTAAACAGAAAGATTGTGAGGGAATATTTAGCTAACATAAATGAGTTCAAGTCTCCAGGTCCAGATGAATTACACCCCAGAGTACTGAAGGAGATTGTAGAAGAAATTTTAGAACCACTCTCCATAATCTTTGAAAATTCTTGGAGAACAGGAGAAGTCCCAGAAGACTGGAGAAGAGCAAATGTTGTTCCTATCTTCAAAAAGGGGAAGAAGGTGGACCCAGGGAACTATAGGCCGGTGAGTCTGACTTCTATACCAGGAAAGATCTTTGAACAAATTATTAAACAACATGTATGTAAGTACATGGATAAGAATGAAGTGATTAACCAGAGTCAGCATGGGTTTGTAACTAACAAGTCATGTCAGACTAACTTAATTTCCTTCTATGACAGAATCACTGACTGGGTGGATCAGGGAAATGCTGTAGATATAGTATATCTTGACTTCAGCAAAGCATTTGACAAAGTATCTCACATCATCCTTATTGAAAAAATGACCAAGTATGCAATGGACCAGGCAACTGTTAGGTGGATTCATAACTGGCTTAGTGATCGGACTCAAAGGGTGGTTGTAAATGGCTTCACATCCAGCTGGATGAATGTCTCAAGTGGGGTACCACAGGGCTCCGTCCTGGGACCTGTATTGTTCAACATCTTTATCAATGATTTAGATGAAGGAATTGAGGGTAAACTGATTAAATTTGCTGATGACACAAAGCTAGGAGGGATAGCTAATACTAGAGAAGAGAGAGAGAGGATTCAAAAAGACCTAAATAAACTGGAGCAGTGGGCAGCAACCAACAGAATGGTTTTTAACAGGGAAAAATGCAAAGTACTACATCTGGGCAATAAAAATGAAAAAAGCATATACAGAATGGGAGGAATAGAGCTAAGCAACAGTACATGTGAAAAAGACTTAGGTATACTAATAGATCATAGACTGAACATGAGTCAACAGTGTGATGCAGCAGCAAAAAAGGCAAATACAATTCTGGGATGTATTAACAGAAGCATACAGTCTAGATCACATGAAGTCATTATCGGTCTTTACTCCTCTTTGGTCAGACCTCATCTGGAATACTGTGTACAGTTTTGGGCACCACATTTTAAAAAAGACATAGACAAACTGGAGCAAGTTCAGAGAAGAGCGACCAGAATGGTGACTGGTCTGCAAACCATGTCCTATGAGGAACGGTTGCAGGATTTGGGAATGTTTAGCTTGCAAAAAAGAAGACTGAGAGGAGACTTAATAGCTGTCTACAAATATGTCAAGGGCTGTCACATTGTAGAAGGATCATCTTTATTCTCATTTGCACAAGGAAAGACTAGAAGCAATGGGATGAAACTAAATGGGAGGAGACACAGATTAGATATTAGAAAAAACTTTTTGACAGTTAGGGTGATTAATGAGTGGAACAGGCTGCCACGAGAGGTGGTGAGTTCCCCTTCAATGGACGTCTTCAAACAGAGGCTGGACAGACATCTGTCTGAGATGATCTAGTGAATCCTGCTTTGAGCAGGGGGTTGGACCAGATGACCCAGGAGGTCCCTTCCAACTCTACCATTCTATGATTCTATGATTCTAACTATAGGAAACAGCAATATACAAAAACAAAAAGAAAAAATAAACATTTTGAATACAAATATACAAACATTTTACATTTTTAAATATAAAAAACAGTTGCAGAATTTAATTGAAAAGTAATTCATAGAACAAAGACAAGTCTACCCTTTACAGCAGTGTTCCCCAACTCTGGTCCTTAAGAGTCACCAACAGGTCATATTTTCTGGATTTACAGTGGCATGCAAACGTTTGGGCACCCCTGGTAAAAATTACTGTTATTGTGAACAGTTAAGCAAGTTGAAGATGAAATGACCTCTAAAAGGCCTAAAGTTAAAGATGACACATTTCCTTTATATTTTTGGCAAAAAAATATATATTTTGTTATGTTTTACATTTTAAAAATTACAAAATGGAAAGTGGACTGATGCAAAAGTTTGAGCACCCTTGGAGATTTGTGTTCTCAGATATCTTTGACAAAGGTTTCAGACTTTAATTAGTCTGTTAGGATTATGGCTTACTCACTATCATCATTAGGAAAGGCCAGGTGATGCAAATCTCCCAGCTTTATAAAAACTCAGCCTCCTCTAAAATTGTGCCAAAAAACTGCAGCTTTGGGTGCTGCTAAGCAGTTGCCTAGCACTCTGAAAATGAAAATGGTGGAGGCCCACAAAGCAGGAGAAGGCTATAAGAAGATAGCAAAGCATTTTAAGTTGCCCTTTCCTCACTTCAAAATGTAATTAAGAGATGGTAGTTAACAGGAGCAGTGGAGGTCAAGATAAGGTCTGGAAGACCAAGTAAAATTTCTGTGAGAGCTGCTTGTAGGATTGCTAAAGAGGCAATTAAGATCCCCCGCTTGACTGCAAAAGACCTTCAGAAAGATTTAGCAGACTCTGGAATTGTGGTACATTGTTCTACTGTTCAGAGACACCTACACAAATATGGCCTTCATGGAAGAGACATCAGAAGAAAACGTCTCCTGCGTCCTCACCATAAATTCATCATTAGAACTATGCAAAAGAACATCTAAACAAGCCGGATGCATTTTAGAAACAAGTCCTGTGGACCGATGAGGTTAAAATAGAACTCTTTGGCCACAATGATCAAAGGTATATGTGGAGAAAAAAAACACAGAATTTCAAGAAAAGAACATCTCGCTAACCATTAAGCACCGGGGTGGATCAATCATGCTTTGGGGTTGTGTTGCAGCCAATGGCATGGGGAACATTTCACGGGTAGAGCAAAGAATGGATTCAATGACATTTTAACAAATTCTGGATGCAATCATAACACCATCTGTAATAAAGCTGCAGTTGAAAAGAGGATGGCTTCAACAAATGTATAATGATCTTAAACACACATCAAAATTCACAATAGCCTACCTCAAAAGGCGCAAGCTGAAGGTTTTACAATTGCCCTCACAGTCCCCTGATCTGAACATCATTGAAAATCTGTGGCTAGACCTCAAAATAGCAGTGCATACAAGATGACACAGAAATCTCACAGAACTGGAAGAATTTTCCAAGGCAGAATGGATGAAAATCCCTCAAAGAAGAGTTGAAAGATTCTTGACTGGCTACAAAAAGCATTTACAAGCTGTGATATTTTCAAAGGGGGGTGCTACTAGATACTAACCATGCAGGATGCCCAAACTTTTGCATGTGCCCATTTTCCTTTTTTATAATTTTTAAAATGTAAAAGATAAAAATATATAATTTTTATTTGCCTAAAATACAAAGGAAATGTGTCATCTTTAACTTTAGGCCTTTTAGAGATAATTTCTTTGTTAAGTTGCTTAACTGTTTACAATAACAGTAATTTTGACCAGGGGTGCCCAAACTTTTACATGCCACTGTGCTTAGTATTGCACAGGTGATGGAGAACAGAAAAAGAAAAGAACTGTCTGAGTACTTGAGAACAAAAATTGTTGAAAAATATCATCAATCTCAAGGTTAAAAGGCCATCTCCAGAGATCTTGATGTTTTTTTGTCTACAGTGCGCAACATAATCAAGAAGTTTACAACCCATGGCATGGTAGCTAATCTCCCTGGATGTTGGTGGCAGAGAAAAATTGATGAAAGTTTGCAATGAAGAATATTCTGGATAGTGGATAAGCAGTCCCAATCAAGTTCCAAAAATGTAAGCTGCCCTGCAGGCGCAGGGTGCATCAGTGGCAGCGCAAACTATCCATCGGCAGTGGAATGAAATGAAACGCCATAGCAGGAGACCCAGGAAAACCCCACTGCTAACACAGAGACATAAAAAAGCTAGACTGCAGTTTTCTAAAATGTAAATAAGTAAGCCAAAATCCTTCTGGGAAAGCAACATGTCGACAGAGGAAACCAAGATAGAAAGCTTTCTCTTAAAACACATCATTCTATTGTTTACGGAAAACAGAATGAGGCATACAAAGAAATGAACACAGTACCTACAATAAATATGCTGGAGGTTTTTTGAGGTTGTTTTGCTGCCTCTGGCATTGGGTGCCTTGACTGTTTGCAAGGCATCATGAAATTTAATGATTACCAAAGGATTTTGAATAGCAATGTAGTGCCCGGTGTCAGAAAGCTGGGTTTGGGTCCTAGATCATGGGTCTTCCAGCAGAACAGAGACCCCAAAAGTACTCCAAGAAGCACCCAGAAATAGATGGAAACAGAGTTCTGGAGAGTTCTGAAGTGGCCAACAATGAGTCTGGATCCCATTGATCACCTGTGGAAAGATCCTAAAATAGCTGGCGGGAGAAGCTACCCTTCAAATATTGAGAGACCTGAAGCAGTTTGAAAAAGAAGAGTGATCCAAAATTCCAGATGAGAGGTGTAAGAAGCTTGTTGATATTTATAGGAAGCGATTGATTGCAGTTGTTTATTCCAAGCGGTGTGGAACCAAATATTAAGTTAAGACTGCCAACAATTTTGTGTGGCCAATTTTTGTGGTTTTGTGAGAAATTTGCCTTTTTTTCTCAGTTTTTTTTTGTGCTGCTCCAATACACACAAAGGAAATAAAAATGTGTATAACAAAACATGTAATTGCAATAATTTTCTTGGAGACTTCATTTTCTGGAACAATTTCAAGGGTGCCAGCGCTTTTGGTCATGACTGTATATATGCTGTGACAACTATGCGACAGATGCATTGAAGTTCTGCTTGTGTGATGTGCAAGATGAGTGTTGTGTGCATCAATATATTTTATAATCAATTCTTAAAGAGTTAACACACTGAGTTGCTTTGTAGAATTAATTATTGGAGTGGGGAGTTTGAATTAGCAAGTCTGCTCACACCCCCTGTGTTGGTACGGAGTGTGAGGTTTTTTTTTCACTTGATCTCAGAATGCCTTGCAGACTAGCTACAGGTAGAAGCAGGACAATAAAAACAGATAGACCAGCTAGAAAACTCTAATTTGCTCTATCCTGCACTGCAGTTGTGGTCTGCCCCAGAAGGAAGAGAAATTCCTTTTGGATAGGATAACCACCATGAAAAAGAGAGGAAAAGTATTACCACCAGAAAGAAGAGCATAGAGGTACTGTTGTGGCAATACACCAACAAGGCAAAGTTTATTCATTAAAAAAGTGAAGATAAGACACAGCACAGGGCAGAATAACAGGTTATTTCCATCCTATAAGGATTGCATTAGACAATCTGAGTGTTGAATCCTGAGTGTGAGAAGTACCACATCAGAAACATGTGTTTAAGTAATTTTAGCACAGTAGCTAAATGTGTAGGTCACAAAAGTTGTTAGACAAGGCAGAGCACAGTTTCCAGTAATGATGACCGTGAGCAAGACTGTGACTAGTACTTCGAATGTAAGCTGCACTGTACCGTGAAAGAGGCAAAGAGACTGTATCTGAGTGAAGGAAATGCTGTTGAGGTGTTAGCCTGCAGACTGTGCAAAGTATGAGGAAATTGTAACCAGTGTTAGCTAATTGCTGTATACCAACCAACTCCCTCTGTTCAAGCCTATTACCTCTTAAAGAGTCTTTGAATAATTTCACTTTGAATTACATCTACTTGTACTGTTGCTGGTGTCTGTCTGCATTCTTTTGCCATCCCTGAATGGAGAAATGCCGCTATACAATGAGTGAGAATACATACTATGTTAAGAGGCACAATATATTGCTCCAGTGAACCGTTTCCAAATTTGTTACTGAGTAACATCTTGTTTATAAAATCATGAAAAAAACGCTACTAAAATTTGTATATGTCATTTGTAATATTTGCCATGACCAAGCACTCAAAATTCATGAACAATAAATGCTTGAATTCTCACCTTGTTGATGTCAATGTTGCTGACTTGTTTTTTTCCGGGCTTTGGCCATGTTTGCTTAGTATATTGTGAATGTGAGTGAATTTCGGTCTTTCGTTCCTGTCCTTTTGCCAGCAATCTAACATCAACTGATGAAGCGGAGGAGGACAATTTATCGGTGCTGGAAGTCTAAATCCATCTTCTATTGCCTTGATGACCTTGAATTGTCATCAATATAGAAATAAAATTAATTAAATTATAATATAGTTACTATCTTTGGATAGCATAAAAAATATTTTCTTTTATTTTGCAATATTTCTCAAAAGTTATCCACATTAATTTTCATTTGCATCTTTGCATCTTAAAATATAAAGCTTATGTATGTTAACAATCTTTATAAACTCACATCTTGATTGGACATGTCCCAGTAAGGTCTTTCACCATAGGACATGACTTCCCACATAACTATCCCAAAACTCCAGACATCACTAGCAGTGCTATAACGATGATACTCTATGGCTTCTGGTGGAGTCCATAAGACGGTGCTCTTCCCACTCTGGAGATAAAAATGTAAACATGCATGACGGTAAAATGCATTTACCAAATCTCATTTTGAAACATTTTAATATAATTAATAGTTAAAGAAAGCCTAATGTCTCTCCTGATATGATTATTTTACTATCAACTTTTCTGCATGAAATAGGAATGCTGGTGCAATGTTTTCTAATAATTTTGGATAGTGGCTTTATTCCTCCTGAAAATGTATGAATTAAGAACTGGGTTTTTGCATTCTACTTATCAAAGGGGTGTTTCCCTAGACAGTCTGACTTTTCATTTTCTATGCTGACAATGACAGACTGTGCAGAGAGCCTGCACATTACTAAGAAGAATAGTAATGCTCAAGAGAGATGAGCAAATCATTTCAAACTTGGAATCGCTGACTTTGCATATTATTCCCCAAACATTTGATTTGCGCCAATCTCAATACTAGAAAGCTTGCAATTGCTTGGAAAATGCACATAAGAGAGGACCCTGCTGACCATAAGAGCATATACTTTACAGGAGAGAGAGAGGAGCCTGATGAACATTAAGCTTACATTCTACAGGCAAGGGAGAGAAGACCCTGTTGACCGTAAGAGATTACAGTCTGTGGGAGAGTGATTCTGGAGATAGAAAACAACTCTGGGAACTGTGCTATACTAGGAACTGCTAATCTATGATGAACAAGGTACTGACCACCACTTTACAATGTATGATAATCCGTTAAGTATCAGAGCTGCAGGATATAATAAGTATTATAATACTAAATTATATTCACATGCTCTCTAATGCTTCAGTAGTGTGGAAAATGAGGCGGGGCAAGTTTTTTTTTTGTGAATCGCAAATCGAATCTCAAAATGTTTGAATTTGTGTGAAACTGAATTTCAGGAAATTTGACTCAAACTCAATCTCTAATGCTCAGGTATTAACTTATTCTTACACTTTAAAGAAGAATTGTAGAGGCAGGATACAATGAAGTTTTGAAAAAATTATGCCGTCAGCTACTTGTAAATCCAAGTATTTATTAAAACTTAAATTTCATAACAACTATTTCGTCTTTAAGTATTGGGACACGCTTCTAAATCACTGAACTCCGATATTTCATTTAATCCCATTGCCTCAAGTGTTTAAAATCTAACACCTACCAATGCAATCTGCCTTCACTAACATTTGTGAAAGAATGAGGTCTAATGAGGTTACTAAATTCAAACATGATACTGTAATAAGATGCTACCTAACTATTCCCTCCTAAGTATTCCACGATCAATTGTGAGTGGTATTATTGAAAAGCAGCATTTAGGAACAACAGCAACTCATTCATGAAGTGGATTACAAGGTGAAGTTACAAAGTGGGGTCACCGAGTGCTGATGAGGTGCATAATATGTAAAATATGCCAATTTTCAAAGCCGCTGATTCAAGATGCCACTGATTCGATAACTTCAGAATTCCAAATCTCCTCTAGCATCAGCACAAAAACTGTGCACCAAGAACTTTATTTCATGGGTTTTCATAGCTGAGCATACAAAACTTACGTCCGAAAGCACAATGCTAAGCGTCAGATGGCATAGTGTAAAGCATGCCACTACAGGACTAAGGATTGCTGTGGAACGAAGATCATGCTTCAGTATTTGGCAAACTGATGGTTGAGTCTAATTTTGGTGACTGCTATGAGAACGTTACCTGCCTGATTGCATTATGCCATTAGTAAAATTTGGTGAAGATAGGATAATGCCATATAGTTAATTTTGTTAGGGGTTGGACTGAGCCCTTTAGCTTCAGCGAATAGAAATTTTAATGCTTCAGCATATCAAGACAATTTGGACAATTGTATGTGATGCGCCCCTGGGCCTGCTGTGTCGTGCGGCATCGCGTGCACGGGGGCTTACCCGGAGCCGGATCAGATGGGGGTAGTAGTCTCGTGGCGGTAACCCGGTCCGTGCCCAGGGTGTCAAACTAAGTGTGTGGCAGTCTTGGTAGATGTTGTTTCTGTGTCGACTACGCCACCCGTTGATTTGTGGTCACAAGGCCGCCGCTGCAGAACAGTCCGCTGAGGCCGGTAGTATGGGTGCAGCGATGGTGGTATAACCCCCAACGGGAGGGGTATGGCCTCAGGGCAGCTGGTGCGGATGATGGGGGTAGTGATAGTGCAGAAAGGAGAGTCAGAGACGTGAGATGCAGTTTCAGGGTTTTTACTCACAGGTGTTCCTTCAGTCACTCTGGCCTTGAGTGACCACCCGAGCCGTGCTGCATCCACCAGGTCCTGGACTCGGCCAACCCCCAGGTAGTTCCGGAGCGTGGTCCTGAGCTTCCCTCTCTCTCTCTTTCTCCTGGCCGTCCCCACAGGGATCCACCTTTGTCCGGTTCCCTTGGGCCTTCTATGGTAAAACCTTCTCTGGCTTTCCTGACCCTACTCTTGGTGTACCTTCCTGGTGGATGTGGTGAGGGTCGTGGCAAAGCTTGCCCACGACCTCCGGTTCCTGGTTAAGGGTTACTTTCGCCTCCGCCAGCTTGGGATCCGGTGCCCTCTTCTGCCAACCCTTCACCCTTTTTGGTTTGCTTCTGGGATCTTAGGGTTCCCTCTTTTCTGCGTCTCTGGGCCTTTCTTCTTCCTCTCTGCTTCAGGCCTGGCTCTGGAGCTGGGCCCAGCCGGAGCCACAGCTCCCTGTCAGCCCTCCTGGCCGAACTCCTCCTCAGAACTCTCCTGACAGACTCACCCTATCTCTAGATGGTGCCCACCATATATACTCCCTCTATGTGTGAGCCCAGGTGACCAGCACCCAATGGGCTCCTATCTCTATGCCCAGAGCCCCTCCCCTATCAGCCCCTACACTACTGGGATGTTCCACCCCCCCTCCCACTCCAGCCAGGGACAGACGCTGTCGTACCTGCACATCTACTTGGTGGGAGTACCGTAGTTCTGTCCCCCGGAAATGGGATGTATGTAGTGCATGCAGCCTACTGAGCTCAGTCCCACACTCCATCCTTACCCGGGAGTGGAATACCACACCTCTGGTTTGAGGTGCAATACCCCTGTAGCAGCCGAGTCCTCAGGGTGCTACATTCCCCCCTGGTAAATCACAGCACGTCCTCGGGCTGTAAAAGAATAAAACATACCAAAACATACAAACCTTTTTAAAACATACACCAACATATAAAACATTATAAACATTATCAGATTCTAGCAATATAAACTTTTTCATATAAAACTCTTTTATATAAAATGTTCTTGAGCTTCTGGCCACTGTGCACTTGTGACCAGGTAAAGTGCCACAGTCACTGGGAGGAAAACAGTAATCCTCCTATAAAACCGGTAGGGGGCGCCTTAGGAAGCGCAACTATTTACAAGGGTATGGCCGCTCTCAGTCCTCGGTCAGTGGGAATAAGGGATGGCTGCTCACAGTCCTCAGCCTGTTAAGGGATAGGGACACACGGGTAACAGTTTGCTGGTCCCTACGGGGACTATACTTTACTGGTAACAGTTCTTGTACCCTTACGGGTAACTATTTACAGTTTCACTGTACCCTACTTTAATAACGGCATCCTCCTGCTCCTTCTTGAGGGTAATCTTCAGACCCGTCCGGGTCCTCTTGACCTTCCTCAAACCGCAGCTCTTCCTCAGTCAATCTGTGCACATGGAGAGCATATGGAACTTTGGCACATTGATGCCGGGTGAAGGTGACCTCATCACCCAGGTAAAGATCACGTCCTCTGTGTCCCTCCGGCAGATGGCTCTCGACGTCCCTGCGGGTGACAAAGACGTCGCCGGGGGTTCTGTGGTCCCGGATAAAACCCCAACCGTGCTGCAGTTGAAACTTGATTACGGTCCCGGTGGCGCGGGGACCATGGGCTGCACGGGGGTTTCGTCTGGTCCGGCTTTTCTGTTCCGCACTCTGTACTTGCAGCCGCTCCTCGTGGACCCGCCTTTCTCGCCGTTCCCGGTCGAAGACCTCCAGCTGTTGCCGGCAGCACTCTGCTCGCTGGGCTGCGGCCGCCCGGGTCTCATGGGTGAACCCAATGAGGTTTTCTCCGGTGGGGTCCCATTCGAACTGCGCCTCCTCCAACGGGAGTGGGGTGATCTTGGCGGGTGCCGGAGCCGGGATCAGGGGCTCACACAGGGGCCCTTCCTTCCGGAGTCGGGGATGGTAGTACTCCGGTGGCCACTCAAAGGGCTGCCCATCCGGGCAAGCATGCTGGGCGAACAGGTCTTCACCCAAGGGCAGCACGGTGGAGGTTGAGGGCGCGATGGTAGTAGCGGCGCCCGGATTCACCAGGCCTTGCGACCAGGCCGGTGGCGCTCTAAAGGTAAAGGGCACTGTGGAGACGGCGGCGCCCGGGGGCACTCGACCTTGCGACCAGGCCAGTGACTTGGTGGAGATAGAGGGCTCTGTTGGAACTGCGGCGCCCGGGGGTACTCGGCCCTGCGACCAGGCCGGTGGCGTCTCCTGCTTCGCCACGCTCGAGGTTGAGGCGCGTGACGTCACAGGGGGCTTGGCCGCGGCTCCTGCTTGAGGCCTAGTCTGGAGCGGTGGCGGTGCAGCGACGGGCACGGTAGGGGGAATTTCGGGCTCTGCGACGGGGAGCTGGGGCAGGCTCACGGTTTCTAGGCTTGGGGTAGTGTCGTCCCCTTTACCTGCCTCCGTCTCTTCAGCTCCTTCCACGGCGTCGTCTCCGGCCTTCATTCCTCCTGCACCATCCTCAGAGGCGGTCAGACTCCTCGTCTCGGGTGGCGTGCTCCGCTGGCGGGTTCCAGCCTGCTGGGCCATCTCCCTACTCCACTCAGTCAGCGTTTCTCGCTGCACCTGGGCCATCCTCCGTGCGAGGCCCTCCAGCGCGGTCTGTGCACGCTCCCGGTCTCGGAGGAGCTGTGCCAAGATCTCCACCAGGTCTTGTGGGGTGGTGGCTTGCAACAGGCTCCTGACCACAGGGTCGGTGCTGCCTGACTCTCCCTCCATCTCCGGGTGCGACCTTTCCAGACTCCTCCAGGCTGCACCCATCTTCTTGGTTTTGTTCTTGATCCGCCCACACTGAGGGCGGTCCTGGGGCAACTTGGTGATTGTCAGTTCCAGGGGCAGTCCCCCCACGCTGATGGACATCTCTATCATTGCAGTCTCTGCTGGTGGGGGCGGTCCTTGCTTTGGCGCTCTTCTGGGACCAGGCCCACGATGGGAGGTCGTCTCTTACCACCCTCTGGCACGCCCATAATGGCGTCCGCTCTGCCAGGGCGGGAAATCTTCTCAGATGGCGGGAACCGTCTCCCAATGGCGGGAAACTCCGTGGACGGCGGGAAAAGACTGCAGATGGCAGGCAAACGGCGGGAAACGATCCGAGATGGCGTCCGATGGCGGGGACCCTCTGGAATTGGCGGGAGACTCCTCTTTACGGTAAATGTGAACTTCTCTTCAGGCACGCAGTACCCGTCGGTTGCGGGCACGTAATCCTGCCGACTACGCCAAAGTTGACGCGCCCCTGGGCCTGCTGTGTCGTGCGGCATCACGCGCACGGGGGCTTAACCGGAGCCGGATCAGATGGGGGTAGTAGTCTCGTGGCGGTAACCCGGTCCGTGCCCAGGGTGTCAAACTAAGTGTGTGGCAGTCTTGGTAGATGTTGTTTCTGTGTCGACTACGCCACCCGTTGATTTGCGGTCACAAGGCCGCCGCTGCAGAACAGTCCGCTGAGGCCGGTAGTATGGGTGCAGCGATGGTGGTATAACCCCCAACGGGAGGGGTATGGCCTCAGGGCAGCTGGTGCGGATGATGGGGGTAGTGATAGTGCAGAAAGGAGAGTCAGAGACGTGAGATGCAGTTTCAGGGTTTTTACTCACAGGTGTTCCTTCAGTCACTCTGGCCTTGAGTGACCACCCGAGCCGTGCTGCATCCACCAGGTCCTGGACTCGGTCAACCCCCAGGTAGTTCCGGAGCGTGGTCCTGAGCTTCCCTCTCTCTCTCTTTCTCCTGGCCGTCCCCACCAGGGATCCACCTTTGTCCGGTTCCCTTGGGCCTTCTATGGTAAAACCTTCTCTGGCTTTCCTGACCCTACTCTTGGTGTACCTTCCTGGTGGATGTGGTGAGGGTCGTGGCAAAGCTTGCCCACGACCTCCGGTTCCTGGTTAAGGGTTACTTTCGCCTCCGCCAGCTTGGGATCCGGTGCCCTCTTCTGCCAACCCTTCACCCTTTTTGGTTTGCTTCTGGGATCTTAGGGTGCCCTCTTTTCTGCGTCTCTGGGCCTTTCTTCTTCCTCTCTGCTTCAGGCCTGGCCCTGGAGCTGGGCCCAGCCGGAGCCACAGCTCCCTTTCAGCCCTCCTGGCCAAACTCCTCCTCAGAACTCTCCTGACAGACTCACCCTATCTCTAGATGGTGCCCACCATATATACTCCCTCTATGTGTGAGCCCAGGTGACCAGCACCCAATGGGCTCCTATCTCTATGCCCAGAGCCCCTCCCCTATCTGCCCCTACACTACTGGGATGTTCCACCCCCCCTCCCACTCCAGCCAGGGACAGACGCTGTCGTACCTGCACATCTACTTGGTGGGAGTACCGTAGTTCTGTCCCCCGGAAATGGGATGTATGTAGTGCATGCAGCCTACTGAGCTCAGTCCCACACTCCATCCTTACCCGGGAGTGGAATACCACACCTCTGGTTTGAGGTGCAATACCCCTGTAGCAGCCGAGTCCTCAGGGTGCTCCATATGCTTCCACTTTGTTGGAGCAGATTAATGGTGGCCCTTTTTTTTCAGCATGATTTTACCACAGTGCACAAAGCAAGGTCCAAGAAAGTTGCAATTGGGCGAGTTCGGAATAAAATAACTTAACTGGCCCACACAGAGCCATGACCTCAACCCCATCAAAAACTTTTGTGATGGAATAAAGAGCATGGCTCATAATCTCTGTTCTAGCTCGTCAATGCTGTTTGACCTCCCAAATGCTCTTTTGGAGGACTGGGCAAAAATTCTCACAGATACACTTCAAAATCTTGTACAATGCCTTTCCAAAAAGAGTTAAAGCTGTTTTAGCTGCAAAGTAGAATCAACTACATATTAATGTACATGCATTTAGAATAAGAGCTTTATGTATGTTACAAGCGCTTTTATAGGTGTAACATACAGTTGTAGACAAAAGTTTTGAGACTGACACAAATTTTATCTCAAAGTTTTCGCGTTGACAGGTTGCAGCGGAAAAGTCATGACTACAGTTCAAGTGATTGCTGCAGCCAATCATTGGGCTCAATGGCTAATGCCATCTATATCAGAAGATGCTATGGAAAAATCATGTCTTAAACTGGATAAACTTTTTAATAGAAGAAAAACAAGATAGGTACACTTTTAAGACCAAAAAAACTGACTAAACCTAATACTGTACATATGAGACAGTCATCTTGACTGCTCTAAATAATAACAATTATATGTTATTCATATTGTAAATCTAGTATTTTCTCTATAAACAAGGTAAGACTTTGAATAAGGTCTTTCACTTGCTCAAAAAATTTAGCTAAGTACATTGTACAAATCTCTGAGCTCCCAATTGTGATGCTCTTTTCTGTTTTGCTCTGTGTCACTCTTTTGCAGAGATATACACATTACTTATTTTTTTAAATCTCTGTTTGCATATCAGTTGGGTGTTTCTTCAAAGCCTTCTCTGGAGGTGTTTGCTTTCATAGCTCTTTCCCAGATGCTGTCAATCACAGCTTGGCAGCTGAACAAGCAGGCTACTAGTCTCAGACGCTGAAATGTAACATGCAGCATTTGGGAGGGGAGAGTAAAAGTGCACGCCCCTAGAGAAGACTTTGAGATTGCAAGACTAAAAAGCTCTCAATGGAAGCATTTGGGATGGACGGGTGAAGGCACACGCCCCCAGAGAAGACTCAGATTGCAAGACTGCTGAGCTCTGAATAGAAGTGTATAGGATGGAGGGGTGAAAACTCTGAAGACATGTCAAGTTGAACTGAAACAGAGATTTCACATATTGTGCTCCAAAAGCAACACACATAAATATCTTTGCCTTGGAGTAATGCAGCACAAAGGAAAAAAGAGTAGCATAATCAAGGGACCTCAGGGATTTTTTACAAGGTATTCAACTTATTTTTTTTTTTTAGCAAGTGACAAGTCTACTTTTAGGAGTGTAGATGCATTAAACAATATATAGCCGTTGTAGCCATAGCTAGTAGAGGTTATTTGACTGTAATTTTGACAAAATAGAAGAGCAAGGGTTTAATACTAAATAAATAAAAGTACCATGATTGCATGCATGTGAGTAGAATTTGGTGCGGTATTATTTCTGAAGAGACAATAGTTACAATGAGCACAGTCCCATCCTAGATTACAAACTATGATTACATGTTAACAAGCCATAAATAATACCAACCTAGCTGACCAATCATAATAATATAAGGTGTGTCTTACATTTGCATTCCGTACCATGGTGGTAAACACTGTGTCAAGTTTATCATCTTGAAATTGTCGAAATCCAGATATCTTGCAGACTAGGTTCGAATTGACGAGAACTTTATGTGCAGCAAGACACTTGTGAATGTAACTCATCTCTGTTAAGTATTTCATTCCTGAGGCTATACCAGTTAGCATCCCCACAAGTTGAGGTACTGAAACTTTCCCCTCATTTTTCTGTAAAACACACGAAACATTAAGTTTATACAAAATGAACTACATAAGGAAATATATTTTCAGAATTTAACTTATAACAGAAAACATGCTCAATCATAGAAGTATCTTGGGGTACTGTAGAACATTTTCTGACTCTGGTGCATGGGAAGCCAAAAGATACAACACATTCATCAAGAAACACATGCCTCTTAAATTGTGATGATCAAATCTGCTAAGGTTCAAATTCTGCAAATCACAAGATTTTAACATGAAAATTAATACTCACCTTATTGCTCACCCATCCTGAAGCCCCTGCTGCCCACAATCCAGTCCTCCTAGCCTTATCTTTACACCATACTTCATCGAGCACATCTTCTCGGCCTGCTTAATGAGAATCTTTCTGCAAGTTTTTGCTATGCAATCTATGGACAGCATGAGATAGGGCTGAGACACAGATTTCAGGGGTGTGTCACTTATTAGGCTATGTACTGTTGTTTCAACACAATGAATTATTAATCACCAGGAGATTATCACTGCTTGGACTACAAGTCATGTGAACCCTGGTCTCCCTTTACACTGATAAGCAGCTCACTGTCAATAGACAATGTATACAGAAAGCTGTAGTGAGGGCTGGATCAGCTTTTAAACTCTGTTACTTAGTACATCTAAAAACTCTGATTTTGTCACAATTGCTGCATCCAATAAACTAAGTGATACATTGTTGTAATCAGGATCTCTTTCCTACATGCTGTCAGATGAGGTAGCAAAAACCTGGTAACAGATTCCATCGAAGTCTATGCCAGGGCATCCTGTACCAACCATGTCTCTGATTTCATTGTGAAGAGCCTTTGCAACTCACGTCTTCACATCACAATTTGACTGGTTTTCAGACGGCACACGTTGAAACATTTCCTAGTTGGAGATGGAAGCTCCGACACAGATTTAAGAAGGCTGAGAAGGAGGTGCAGAATGGAGTATTTAGATAAGAAGGAGCATGGAGCATTGGAAAGCTGGCTATGGGACACGGCTATGTAGAAATTTTTATTTATTTTTTAACCTGTTGCCAGCTCTCTATAGTTCAGCAAAATTGCTCATTTTCTGAAGAATTCAACAGTTTTTAAAATTTCAGGAGAGTTCAATTCAACTTGAATAACTTCATTCATTGCTAATTTTAACGAGCTTGGCACATATTTGTGCAGCAGACCACAGATCAAAACTGTGGTATGAACATACCAGTCTTGATGAATTCCTCCCAGAATGAACAATATATTCTCTGTTTAGACTTTTTCCCAATCAGTTACTCAAATCTTTAAACCTTTACAAACAGGACTCTACAGTATAGAAAGAATTGCGCTGATACAAATGTGACTCCTGTACAGTCGTGGACCCTAAAGCTTATATGCTAATTTGTGTTGTCTTGTGAAAGCTTTCAGTGTCATGATCAGCTCATACAAAATTCTCTGATGTTTTGCTTTTGTTTTCCCACCTCCAACCTTCTATTTTCTTTGCACCTTTTATGTTTTCCCAGGCACAACCATGCTATTGTCAAACATCGTTTTCAAGTGCTGAAGGGGAGGGAATTTTAATTTTCTATCTTTAAATGGAATAATGCAACAAACTGAAGAGGCACACAAATCTCCAGCTTAAAAGCTGCAGGATTCGAGTGGACAAATGTCCTTGATGTATTCTACTTAGATAACAGCCAGAAAATGATAAAATATGTCAGTGTTCATTTACTGTACCATGCACAGCTTAAAAGAAAAGAGCTATGAGAAGGAAAAAAAATAAAATAATTCATATTCAATGCTTTCACAATTCTTTGTCTTCTTTTAAAAAACATCAAAAATTAAAAGACTTATGATAATGATAAAGAATCAATAAACATACAGGCAACATTATTACATCAAATACCATAATAAATTCATAAATATATTAAAAAGACATCTCATTTTTTAAAAACATATAAAATGACTTTAGATGGACATCTGGAGGATACAGACATAGCTAAACCAGATATAACCAAACTAACAGCACAACCCATGTTTGGTGTGGGAGGTCCCTGGATACATCTGTGATTAATAAATGTGACTTAATGTTGCTTTGCCAAATTTTTGGAGCTTTTACAAATAGAAACACTGAAATAATAAATGAATGATAAAATGTACATAGGTTTTATGACAAAATATTCCTTAGAATTTTACATAATCTATTTAAATTTTCTGTATGGAACCTATTTAGCTCTTACCCATTCCTTAAATGTCTTTTTTAACTCCTTTATGACCTCCGCAGTACATGTACAACGCCGCAGTACAGTGGGACGATCATCAGCGGGCATCAGCTATATATTATAGCTGACACCATGTAGAAATGCCCATGATCAGTGCTAGAACCAATTGCAGACGTTAAACCCCTCTGATGCCACTGTAAATAGTGACAGCGAGATTGATCAGTTTAGCAGAGGGAGGAAGCTCCCTCTCTGCTTTGATAAAGATCTTGTTGTGTCGTTGGTCTCCATGTTGACCCTGGGACAAAAGATGGCCATGGGATCACCCAGGTACCTTGGCCTGTAAGTTCCTGCTCAGAGCAGGAGCTGAAACGTCTCCTCCCTATGTGCGATTGCCTGATCAAATGCCCTGTAATGCAAAATCATTGCAGAGTGTTATATCAGCAATCAGGGCAGGGAACATTGGGGTCCATTTTCTCCTGTTACCCTTAGGAAAATGAAAAATTTGGGGCTAAAGCAACATCTTTGTGGGAAAATTTAATATTTTCATTTTTTATTTACATTGCTTTAATTCCTGTGAAGAACCTGTAAGGTTAATAAACTTCTTGAATGTGGTTTTGCATTGTTTGAGAAGTGTAGTTTTTAAAATCCTGTAATTTTTGGGCATTTTCTGTCACATAGGCCACTTAAAGTCACTTCAAATGGCATGTGGTCCTTAAAAAAAATGTTTTCGTTAATTTTTTAGGAAAAATTTGAAATTGCTGATAAACTTTTAACCTTTCTAACTTCCTAACAAAGGTTTAAGGGCATAAAAATTAAAAGTTTAAAAATTGCAAAATTTTCACCAAATTTCCAATATTTTCACAACTAAGCGCAAAAAATATTGACCTAAATTTACACTACCTTAGAATACAATGTGTCATGAAAAAAACATTCTCAAAATCACTGGTATATGTTGAAGTGTTAAAGATGTATTACCTCATAGACACTGTGTGCAGAATTATTAGGCAAATGAGTATTTTGATCACATGATACTTTTTATACATGTTGTCCCACTCCAAGCTGCATAGGCTTGAGAGCCAACTACCAATTAAGTAAATCTGGTGATGTGCATCTCTGTAATGAGGAGGGGTGTTGACTAATGACATCAACACCCTATATAAGGTGTGATTAATTATTAGGCAACTTCCTTTCCTTTGGCAAAATGGGTCAGAAGAGAGATTTGACTGGCTCTGAAAAGTCCAAAATTGTGAAATGTCTTGCAGAGGGATGCAGCAGTCTTGATATTTCCAAACTTTTGAAGCGCGATCACCGAACAATCAAGCGTTTCATGGCAAATAGCCAACAGGGTCGCAAGAAGTGTGTTGGCCAAAAAAGGCACAAATAACTGCCCATGAAGAGCGGAAAATCAAGAGTGAAGCTGCAAAGATGCCATTCGCCACCAGTTTTGCCATATTACAGAGCTGCAACGTTACTGGAGTATCAAAAAGCACAAGGTGTGCGATACTCAGGGACATGGCCAAGGTAAGGAAGGCTGAAAAAGACCACCTTTGAACAAGAAGCATAAGATACAATGTCAAGAATGGGCCAAAAAATATCTTAAGACTGATTTTTCAAAGGTTTTATGGACAGATGAAATGAGAGTGACTCTTGATGGGCCTCATGGATGGGCCAGAGGCTGGATCAGTAAAGGGCAGAGAGCTCCACTCCGACTCAGACGCCAACGAGGTGGAAGTGGGGTACTGGTTTGGGCTGGTATCATCAAAGATGAACTTGTGGGACCTTTACTGGTTGAGCATGGAGTGAAGCTCAACTCCCAGACCTACAGCCAGTTTCTGGAAGACAACTTCTTCAAGCAGTGGTACAGGAAGAAGTCGTTATCGTTCAAGAAAAACATGATTTTCATGCAGGACAATGCTCCATCACATGTATCTAAATACTCCACAGCATGGCTGGCCAGTAAAGGTCTAAAAGAACAAAAAATAATGACATGGCCCCCTTGTTCACCTGATCTGAACCCCATAGAGAACCTGTGGTCCATCATAAAATGTGAGATCTGCAGTGAGGGAAAACAGTACACCTCTGGGAACAGTGTCTGGGAGGCTGTGGTGGCTGCTGCACGCAATGTTGATGATCGAAAACAGATCAAGCAACTGACAGAATCTATAGATGGAAGGCTGTTGAGTGTCATCATAAAGAAAGGTGGCTATATTGATCACTAATTTTTGGGGTTTTTGTTTTTGCATGTCAGAAATGTTTATTTGTAAATTTTGTTCACTGATATTGGTTTACCTGGTGAAAATCAACAAGTGAGATGGGATTATATTTGGTTTTTATTAAGTTGCCTAATAATTCTGCACAGTAATAGTTACCTGCACAAACAGATATCCTCCTAAGATAGCCAAATCTAAAAAAAAACACTCCAACTTCCAAAAATATTAAGCTTGGATACTTATGAGTCTTTTGGGTTGATTGAGAACATACACTGCTCAAAAAAATAAAGGGAACACTCAAATAACACATCCTAGATCTGAATGAATGAAATATTCTCATTGAATACTTTGTTCTGTACGAAGTTGAATGTGCTGACAACAAAATCACACAAAAATCATCAATGGAAATCAAATTTATTAACCAATGGAGGCCTGGATTTGGAGTCACCCCCAAAATTAAAGTGGAAAAACTCACTACAGGCTGATTCAACTTTGATGTAATGTCCTTAAAACATGTCAAAATGAGGCTCAGTATTTTGTGTGGCCACCACATGCCTGTATGACCCCCCTACAATGCCTGGGCATGCTCCTGATGAGGATGCGGATGGTCTCCTGTGGGATCTCCTCACAGATCTGGACTAAAGCATCCGCCAACTCCGGGACAGTCTGTGGTGCAACGTGACGTTGGTGGATGGAGCGAGACATGATGTCCCAGATGTGCTCAATCGGATTCAGGTGTGGGGAACGTGCGGGCAAGTCCATAGCTTCAATGCCTTCATCTTGCAGGAACTGTTGACACACTACAACCACATGAGTTCTGGCATTGTCCTGCATTAGGAGGAACCAAGGGCCAACCGCACCAGCATAAGGTCTCACAAGGGGTCTGAGGATCTCATCTCGGTACCTAATGGCAGTCAGGCTACCTCTGGTGAGCACATGGAGGGCTGTGCGGCCCTCCAAAGAAATGCCACCCCACACCATTACTGAGCCACTGCAAAACCGGTCATGCTGAAGGATGTTGCTGGCAGCAGATCGCTCTCCACGGCGTCTCCAGACTCTGTCACGTCTGTCACATGTGCTCAGTGTGAACCTGCTTTCATCTGTGAAGAGCACAGGGCGCCAGTGGCAACTTTTCCAATCCTGGTGTTCTGTGGCAAATGCCAAGCGACCTGCACAGTGTTGAGCTGTGAGCACAACCCCCATCTGTGGACGTCGGGCCCTCATGGAGTCGGTTTCCAACCGTTTGTGCAGACACATGCACATTTGTGGCCTGATGGTGGTCATTTTGCAGGGCTCTGGCAGTGCTTTTCCTGTTCCTCCTTGCACAAAGGCGGAGGTAGCGGTCCTGCTGCTGGGTTGTTGCCCTCCTACGGCCCCCTCCACGTCTCCTGGTGTACTGGCCTCTCTCTTGGTAGCGCCTCCAACCTCTGGACACTACGCTGACAGACACAGCAAACCTTCTTGCCACAGCTCGCATTGATGTGCCATCCTGGATGTGCTGCACTACCTGAGCAATTTCTGTGGGTTGTAAAGTCCGTCTCATGCTGCCACGAGTGTGAAAGCACAACCAACATTCAAAAGTGACCAAAACATCAGCCAGAAAGCATTGGTACTGAGATGTGGTCTGTGGTCCCCACCTGCAGAACCACTCCTTTATTGAGTGTGTCTTGATAATTGCCAATAATTTCCACCTATTGTCTATTCCATTTGCACAAAAGCATGTGAAATTGATTGTCAATCAGTGTTGCTTCCTAAGTGGACAGTTTGATTTCACAGAAGTTTGATTTACTTGGAGTTATATTCTGTTGTTTAAGTATTCCCTTTATTTTTATGAGCAGTGTAGTTGTTGATGAATAATGAAAATAATCCTCTAAAATACAAGTTGCCTAATAATTCTGCACAGTGTAGTGACACTGGTCAGAATTGGAAAAATTGGCCTGATCATGAAGGGGAAAACAGGCTTCAGGGCAAAGGGATTAATAGGCTTTTACAAAGTGCTAAAATGGAAAAGTGTACTTCATCAATGGATGTTGACCAAATATTTAATCACTGTATTGAGCCATTGGTTAAAATTGCTTAAGTTTAATACTATAACTTTGCCTCAGGTAGTCCTACATAGCCCAAGACTCAATAATGCATTTATATGTGAAAATAAAGCACAAGAGATGGATTTTATTAGAATCGTGTGGGACTTATTAGACTAACTTTTTGCAACACTGGAAGTTGTGTGGAGGCACTGTCTGTCATGAACATTGCCCACATTTAGAACTATACATCCAGCACGATTAGACCATTAAAAAATACTTATTCAGCTGTAAGAAATGAAAAGGTTATAACTAGTGTTGAGCGAACATGCTCGACACCGCTCGGTACTCGCCCAAGCATCACGCTACTCGGGATGTTCGGCGAGCACCGAGCATTTCCGGGTTACTCGGGCGGGAGCTCGAGTCTCCGCCCTGCATGTTTGGTGCTCTTTACGGAGCCAATGAACATGCAGGGATTGCCAGCCAGTCACTGTGATGCCACAGCCATGTTGTTTGTGGGCATTACAGTGATTGGCTGGCCGCACAGCGTCACCTCGAGTATTTAAAACCGGACGCCGCCATCTTGGACACAGTCGCTCCGGATCAGACAGTGTAGGGACAGCGCTGCTGATTTAGGGAGAGATATATCCTGCAAAATAGTTAGTGTAGGGTCTGTAAAGGCTGCCAGATCAAACAAACAGTCCTTCTCAGGACTAATATCCATCCCAGGTATATAAGGCAGGCAGGCAGGCTGTATAGGAGACACAGTGGTTATACCAGAAAACGCTGCATTACAGTCCTGTGTGCTGCTCCTGTTGCTGAAATTGCTGGACTTAGCTCCAGGTCCCAGGGGCCAGGAAAAATCCTTTTTTTTTAACTAAATCCTCTTTTTTTTTTCCTCCTTCACAATGTACAAATCCCCATCTTATTAACCTTTTGGTGCCCCCCCACCAAAAAAAAAAGTGTGCCTCTGATTTTTCAGACACAAATATATCTGTTGAAAATAGTCTGGTGTAGGCCAGAGAAATAGAAGTGTGGTTTTGCAGTTCTATGGGCCATTTGTATCTAAAAAAAACAGTTTGAGTGTGTCGCTACACAATATATCTGTTGAAAATAGTCTGGTGTAGGCCAGAGAGACAGAAGTGTGCTTTTGCTGTTCCACGGTAAAAAATCTCTATTATCCTGCTTTTTGCATTTTTTGCTGTAAAAAAAAAAAATATATAGTGTCTCCCTGATTTTTCAGACACAAATATATCTGTTGAAAATAGTCTGGTGTAGGCCAGAGAGACAGAAGTGTGCTTTTGCTGTTCCACGGTAAAAAATCTCTATTATCCTGCTTTTTGCATTTTTTGCTGTAAAAAAAAAAAAATAGTGTCTCCCTGATTTTTCAGACACAAATATATCTGCTGAAAATAGTCTGGTGTAGGCCCGAGAAATACAAGTGTGGTTTTGCAGTTCCATGGTACAAACCTCTGCATTATACACTTTTGGGCCATTTGTATCTTAAAAAAACAGTTTGAGTGTGTCGCTCACTGTTCAGCTGCAAATATATATATATTTTAAAATGCCTGGTATACACCAGTAAATTATTACTGTGGTTTTGATGTTCCACGGTAAAACATCTCTATTATCCTGTTTTTGGCATTTTTTGCTGTATAAAAATAATAATAGTGTCTCCCTGATTTTTCAGACACAAATATATCTGTTGAAAATAGTCTGGTGTAGGCCAGAGAGACAGAAGTGTGATTTTGCTGTTCCTTGGTAAAAAATCTCTATTATCCTTCTTTTTGCATTTTTTCCTGTAAAAAAAAAAAAAATAGTGTCTGCCTGATTTTTCAGACACAAATATATCTGTTGAAAATAGTCTGGTGTAGGCCCGAGAAATACAAGTGTGGTTTAGCAGTTCCACGGTACAAACCTCTGTATTATCCACTTTTGGGCCATTTGTATCTAAAAAAAACAGTTTGAATGTGTCGCTCACTGTTCAGCCGCAAATATATATATATTTTAAAAAGCTTTTGGTAGTTTTTTCCGTAAAGAAAAACAGTAGTGTCTCCTGACTGTTGTGACACAAAAATATATCTGTTGAAAATAGTCTTGTGTAGGCCCGACATCCCAGTGTGGTTTCGCAGTTCCACGGGTCAAATCGCTGTACTATCCAGTTTTGGGCCTTTGGTATCTAAAAAAAAAGCAGTTTGAGTGTGTCGCTCACTGTTCAGCCGCAAATATCTCTATTTAAAACAGTGTGGTATACCCCAGTAAACAATAACTGTGGTTTTCCTCTTCCACGGTTCTAATCTACTCTTTATTACCCTTTTTCCATTGATAGTGCAAGTGTAAGCTATTTTACTTCATTTACAATGGGCAAGGCGCGTGGCAAGGGACGTGGAAGTGGACGTTCTGGTGATGGTTTGTGCAGAGGATGGGGCCGTGGCCAAGGTGAAAATGTGCCACAACCAACAGCCACATCTTCTCGCTCCCACTTCTTGACCGAATTACTAGGGAAGCACAGAACAAAACCAGTATTGAGAACTGATCAGTGTGAACAGGTTATTAGTTGGATAGGAGACAATACTTCCAGTTACCTGGGCACCACCACCTCCGGTCTGTCTTCCACATGGTCAATTCTTAGTAGCCGTGAGTCTCGACTGCATACTCCTCCTCACCCTGATGCTCCTTCCGCCCACCATGCCGACTGTCGTCAGACAGCAAGAGATCCCACACTTGGACACTCTGAAGAGCTGTTCACTGGTCCATTTCCATATTTGGGCCCCTCGCCTGATACGCTTGAAGTGGTGGAAGAGGAGATCCCATGTTGCGATGCCCAAATATTTGAACAGCCACGGCCACAGGAAGTCGACGTTGGCAATCTGTCACAAGAGGTGGACGATGACGAGACACAATTGGCAGGAAGTGAGGAGGAGGATCGTGGTGCGCAAGTGGAAGAGGAGGAGGTGGTGGATGATCTAGTAACTGACCCAACGTGGAAGGAGGACATGCAGAGTGAGGCCAGCAGCACACAGGGGGAGGGAGGCAGAGTACCCCAACAGGCAGGAAGAAGCAGTGTGGTGGCCGCAGACAGAAGGCAGGCAACCATTCCCCGTAACACCAACACGAGGGACGTTGCCAGTACAAGCGGAAGGTCTTCCAGAGTCTGGAATTTTTTTAAAGACTCTGCTGATAACCCCAAAAAGGCCATATGTTCCACCTGCCATGCCAGCATCAGCAGGGGTGACAAAACTACCAGCCTGACGACCACCAGCATGATCAGGCACATGGCAGCAAAGCACCCGACTTTGCGGGGCGAAACCCAGGGTCCACGACCAGTGTCAGCGGGTGTCACCACTGCTTCTTCCACTGTTGTGCGTGCAATAGAACCCCCTGTTGTGTGTGCAAGGCAATCCCCTGTCCATACTGCATGTAAAGATGCCCCCTCCTCTCAGTCTTCACTTGTTATGGCAGTTTCTCAAGAAACAGCATCAGCGTCCACGTCCACGTCCCACCGCAGCGTTCAATTGTCCATATCCCAGACCTTTGAACGAAAGCAGAAATTCGCAGCTAACGCCCCAGAGGCCACAGTCCTAAATTCGCACATTTCACGACTGCTTGCATTGGAAATGCTGCCTTTTAGGCTGGTGGAGACGGAATCCTTCCGCAATCTTATGGCGGTGGCCGTTCCTCGGTACTCGGTCCCAAGCCAACACTATTTTGCCCGGTGTGCCATCCCCGCACTACACAAGCACGTGTCCCAAAGCATCTGCTGTGCCCTCAACAACGCAGTTACTGGGAGAGTCCACCTGACAACGGACACGTGGACAAGTGCTTGTGGCCAGGGACGGTACATCTCTCTGACGGCACACTGGGTAAACGTAGTGGAAGCCGGGACCCAGTCGGAACTTGGGACGGAACACATCCTCCCTACACCGAGGATTGCGGGCCCTATGTCAGTCAGAGTTGCCCCCACAGTGTACAGCTCCTGCGCATCCTCCTCTTCCTCCTCCTCCTCCTCATGTTCAGCCTCCATCTCAGATATCACCACATCAGTTACAAGCTGGAAGCATTGCAGTACTGCCTCCGCCAAGCGGCAACAGGCTGTGCTGAAACTCATAAGCTTAGGTGATAAACCTCACACTGCTTGTGAGTTGTGGACAGCTGTGAAAGAGCAGGCAGATCTGTGGCTGAGACCGCTGAACCTACATCCCGGCATGGTCGTGTGTGACAATGGCCGTAACCTGGTGGCGGCTCTGAGGCGAGGTGAGATCACACACGTACCATGCCTGGCTCATGTGCTTAACCTCGTGGTTCAGCGGTTTCTTAAATCGTACCCCGAGTTGCCAGATCTGCTCGTGAAAGTACGCCGCCTGTCAGCTCATTTTCGCAAGTCGGCTACAGCTTCCGCCGCCCTTGCTGTGTTGCAGCAGCGTTTGCAGCTTCCGGCACACCGACTGGTGTGTGATGTCCCCACACGTTGGAAATCTACCCTCCACATGTTGTAAAGGATTTGTGAGCAGAAGAGAGCAGTTGTGGAGTACTAGCTGCAACAAGGCCGTCGATATTCAGGTCAGACTCCACACATAAGACCTCAGGAGTGGATCTGGATGTCTGACATATGTACCATCCTGACAAACTTTGAGGAGGCCACCAAGATGGTGAGTGGCGATGATGCCATCAATATTGTCAGCATCCCACTTGTCTGTCTTTGCAACGCTCTCTGCAGAGAATTAAAGAGGAGGCATTGCAGCCAGAGAATGATGAGATGGATCAAGAAGCCGTTGCGGGCGATTACACACAGCCCAGCCTCATCTCGTCCCAACGTGCATTGGGGGACAATGAGGGAGAGGAGGAGGAGGAGGAGGAAGAACAGGAGCTGCTATCATGCGTTGTAGACGGTAGTACCTGTACAAGTGTCATACCGTCGGTTCAGCATGGGTGGCCTGAGGACAGGGGGGAGGAGGAAGAGGAGGAGGAGGAGGAGGAGAGCATGGTCAGCCGTCATCTTGGTGAGGACATGGAAATCTTGCCCGTTACCAGTCTGGCACGCATGGCTGACTTTATGTTACGCTGCCTTAACCGTGACGCTCGCGTTGTCAAAATGTTGGGTGACAGTCATTACTGGTTGGTGACACTTGTAGACCCCCGCTACAAGGAGAACTTACACTCTCTTATTCCTGAGGTGGAGAGATCTACAAAAATTGGGCAATACCAGAAGGCCCTTGCTGCAGAACTCTTAAAAAAATTCCCATCTGAACACGCTAGCGGCAGAGGTCACAGTTCGTTGTCCAACCAAGGCGTACAGGCGAGAGAGATGCATCTCGAATCCAGCAGAGGTAGGGGAACACTGTCAATGTTCTGGGACAGTTTTCTGACACCCGCCCAGCTTACAGGCCCTGAGGCGCGGGGTACTCTCACAAGGAGTGGAAAGTTTCAAAAGATGGTGAGGGAGTACCTTGCCGATCGTACCAGCATCCTCCGTGATTCCTCTGTGCCTTTTAATTGTTGGGTATCCAAGCTGGACACTTGGAATGAACTCGCTCTGTACGCCTTGGAGGTCCTGGCCTGCCCTGCCGCTAGCGTGTTATCGGAGAGTGTTTTTAGTGCCGCTGGGGGAATTATAACTGATAAGCGCACTCGCCTGTCAACTGACAATGCTGACAAGCTGACCCTTATCAAAATGAACAAGGGCAGGATTGGGCCAGACTTCTCATCACCACCAAATGACAGCAGAGTCACATAAAGTCAAATCCACTGTGTTATTTCGGGAGGTGTATTCACATGCACCGCTTCACACCCACACATGGGTATACGCTTCCTCGTTTCGGCTGTTTTTTGTAGTGCCTAATAATTTTTGGAAAGCCTTACATTCCCTGCTTAGGCCAACAGTGTACAGGAGACTCAGTTGCTATAAATGGAAAAAACGGTTTAGTTAAGGCCCTCTGACCTCCATGTCACTTCCAAGGGGCATTGGAGTGCCTCGAAATTTTTGGTAGGCATTGCACTCACTGTATGCCCTATAACTGTGTAGCCGAACCGCTCCTTTTGGTACAGAAACATATCCACCAAGACATATCTGGTTGACTGGCCTGATATTGATGTGAATGGTCCCTGTTCCTCCTGCTCTTTCTCCTTTGCCACCACCTCATCCATCATTTATCACCTGAAGCTTTGTTTTAATAGGAGTCATAGAACTGGGATAGTAGCAGGAAAACATCCAGCAATCCTCGAAGGAGGTAGAATATGCGCCAAAACGCTGACCACCTCAGGCCTAGCCGCTACTGCATACATGCGCTTGCATTCCAAGAAAACAAAGCAGATGCTAACTTCTATCATCATCATCATGCTCCTCACCTAGGCACTCTCAACTCCCCTGATGGAGAAGCCAGGGCCCACCGGAGGAGTCTGGTTCTCTGGTGGGCTCGTCCAATGCTGCCCTAAAGCAGGCCAGGCTAAGAAAAGTGTGGGGGAAGGTGACAGGAGAAATCAGGGCAGCTGGGGACCGAGTATGGACACCTGGCCGCCACCTGGCGGCTGAGGACCGAGTGTGGACACCCGGCCGCCGGGCGGCTGGGGACAGAGTATGGATACCTCGCTGCCGAAGCGGCCATGAGGTAGTGGCCAGCTTCGGCCTCCTCCAAACTAAAAGGCCCCATTTCAAGTGAAAGCTAGCAGTATGGTATTGCAGCCTGGGGGTGGGTGGGTGGCAGGCTGCATATTTTCGCTTGCATTGCAAGGAATGGGGGAGGTACAATTGAACACTGCCCTGGGACAAGGACTTGCATGGGGATAGTTGCAAGTCTGCATCTTCTGATGCGGCAAGGATCACTTCTGATGGGCACACTTTTAGACAGTGACCTGGGGGTCAGAGATGCTTCCAGGGGTCTTCCCCATGCTGATCCCTTGTCTTTTCAGCACTGTATGCATGTGTCACACAGCACATGGCCAGATAAGGTTGTAAAATGTTAAAATGACATTTCCCGGTGAACGCATTTGTCACGGTTGAAAGCAATACAAAAGTGCAAAAACGCATGAAAAATGCTACTTGTGAACATAGCCCAAGGTGTGGAGGAGTATTTTTGTTTTTGGTTATTTATTTTACCTTATACACATGTTTTTACCCTGGAAAGGAAATTCCTTAACATATTTCACAGGAAAACCGTTTCAGCTTCGTTTTTGAACGTTTTATTGTGAGCCCGCAAAAGTGGCTTAATACCTCTGACCACGTTGTTGACAGCAGTGACCTGGGGGTCAGAAATGCTTCCAGGGGCGATCCCCATGCTGCCCCCATGTCTTTTGAGCACTGTCACTATCGTTTTGGGCACTTTTTAGGCTTTCTACAGACTGCCGGGAAGCCGCCGCAAAAATGTTCGGGTCTCCCATAGACTAACATTGGGCTCGTTGCTCGGGTCGAGCACCCGAGTATCACAGTGAGCTCGGCCCGAGCTTCGAGCACCCGAGCATTTTAGTGCTCGCTCAACACTAGTTATAACATAGTTGCTTCTTAGCCATGTACACTTTTCTAGGGGCCTCTGAATATCCTGCTCTGATACATAAACTTAATCAAGGCATGAAAAGTAACCATAAACCTAAAGAAAAAGTGCCTTGAAACAGTTAATAATATTTTATACATAATTTTCATGGCATTAACAAAGAAATTACAACATAAGAAAAAAAAATTGTGAAATTTTGTTAATCACATAATCCATAGATATACCAATTATGTGTAAATTATAGTAAGATAGACATAAAATGCTCAAAAAATCTCAATCTCTTTAGTATTAAGTAAGAGCACCATACACAGAAGTACAAACACTTGTCCGCCTTGGCATGCTATCAATAAGGTTAAAAATGGTTGTTTGAGGAATATTCTGCTAAACTGAATGCACTTGCACACACAAATCATCAATATCCGCTGCTGGCATCTCCCTTTCCAACTGCCAACCAATGATGTCGTAGATGTGAGACAAGTTCAGAGACACAGCAGGCCCGAGTAGGGTATTTAGTTCACGTAAACTGCTTACAGAAGCACAAGAAACATGCGGCCTGCCATTGTCGTGTAACATCATCAGATATGGAATCTATCTTATGTATTAAAACAATTAGTACATATTAAAGCGACAATGAAAAATGCATATATTACTACTTTTTTTCTTAAAAATATAAATGCTTTTTTTATACATACTCTCAAAAACGAATCCAGAACACCATTGCCCATATATTCCATAACTGTCATCATTGTATTGCCTATAAAGTAGAGAGGCATTTTATGAATGTCAAATATATAAAGATAATAACACAAAGATGAAAAGGGTGGGATCTAATAAAGCTAAAGGTTATATGGTGAAACTAGAGTATGATAGACTCGGGATATATCAGGAAAAGATATTTGGTGGAAATGCAGCAAGTAAAAGAAATGATTTGACATAAAACCTATTTGATGAGATATATAAGTTTATATAGCTACAAAAAGAAAACCTGCCAATTGTTAGCTCAACTGAATAAAGTAACACAAGTAAAAGATGTACAGAAAAAATGTAAAATAGTAATTGTAAACAGTATAATAATTGTAATTAACTTGAACCTGTCTTGGGCCAGGGTCAATAGGGACCTGTCTTAATAATATCACTTTCTTACCTCTAGTGATAACTCCTTCAAGGCGTAAGATGTTCGGATGATCAAACTGTCCCATAATGCTTGCCTCTGCCAGAAATGATCGCTTCTGTTTTTCGGAACAGCCAGCTCTAAGGGTCTGTATGGCTACGGGAAGTTCTCTTTTGCTTGGAAGTTTCAAACAACCTTTGCATATTTCACCATATTCCCCTAAGAATAGCAGAAATAGATGTATTAGCGAAAAAGAGTAGAGTCAACCTTTCTGTCGCCAGAATGTACATAAAGGAGACTTTGTATATTTTCAAGGTCTCTTGTGGCTATATCTAGCATTCTAAGCAGTATGAAGGGTAATTTGGACAGCATGTATATATTGTAGCTAAGATGAAAAAAAAAAAAGAATTTTATTCATATCCACTAAAATTTCCCTACAGATCCGTAGCAAATTCACATCACTATCTGTATGTGATACATGAGAATTTATTGTGGATTTTGTGTTGTAAATGATGGAATCCATGATGAAAATCCCTATCAAAAGATCACATACAAAGTGTGGTTGAGATTTGTTAAAGTCTCGTCTACTTTACTGCTACAATAACAAATTAGTGTAATAAAACAATACACTGCATAAAATACATACCAAACGTATATTATTTACCTGATTTGACAAGTGTGATACATTCGTATTTAGGAGTCTGGTAGTGGATAGATGGGGTCAATTGGGGCAATCTACCAATATTGCTGTTCTATAGAAGTCCAAAAAAGTGGTATATACTGTATATGGGTATCTCTTGTTTGGCTGATGTCTTTATTCATGTTTCAAGTATCTTTAATGGGTCAGACATTGACCAGACATTATAAAGTGGCTACATATAGGTGGTATAAGAGAGAAGGTTTTCTTTCTAGAACAGAGATAATTTTCACAATTTTTCCCAGGAGCAGTAACGGTAGGCCTCCCTATAGAAGCTGAATCTCTGTAAGGAAAACCAGAAGCACAAGAGCCGTGTCGAAGCCGACCAGCACCTTGCTTTGTACTGACAATAAGCAAGAAACAGCTGTCTATGGATGGATGTTTCTACTTTGGCTAATATCCTTAGTCATACTTTAATGCTCTTTAAAGGGAACCTATCACTTGAAAACACACTATTAACTGCAGATAAGGGGGTAAGTGGCAGGTTAATAGTGTGGTGAACCTGCCTGGCACACACACTTAGAGCCCCACTGCTGGGAGAAAATTAGCTTTATTTCTTCCGGCAGCTTTCAGATTTCAGTCACGGGGTGGCACTGACATAGGTTCACTGCTCTGTGTACAGAGAGCAGCAGCTATTACCACATCCCCAGTACTGACTGACAGCTCGCTTAGCATTACAGTCTGCTGTCAGGGTTTTTCTCAACATTCTTATCAGAAGCACACTACCCCCCTGCATCCTGTATTCCTGCTTTGCGGGCAGCAATGCACTCCTGCTCAATTCACAGTCCGGGTCTGTGGCATCAATGTGCATTAGCCTAAACAGTATGCTCCCTCATGCTTCAACCAGAGCAAATTTTTGCCTTTAACCCCTTAACCCCCGAGGGTGGTTTGCACGTTAATGGCCAATTTTTACAATTCTGACCACTGTCACTTTATGAGGTAATTACTCTGGAATGCTTCAACGGATCCCCCTGATTCTGAGATTGTTTTTTCGTGACATATTGTACTTCATGATTGTGGAAAAATTTCTTCGATATCACTTGCGTTTATTTGTCAAAAAAATGGAAATTTGGCGAAAATTTTGAAAATTTTGCAATTTTCAAAATTTGAATTTTTATGCCCTTACATCAGAGAGATATGTCACACAAAAGAGTTAATAGATAACATTTCCCACATGTCTACTTTACATCAGCATAATTTTGGAACCAAAATTATTTTTTGTTAGGGAGCTATAAGGGTTAAATTTGACCAGCGATTTCTAATTTTTCCATCAAAATTTACAAAACCATTTTTTTAGGGACCACATCAAATTTGAAGTCACTTTGAGAGGTCTTTATGACAGAATATACCCAAAAGTGACACCATTCTAAAAACTGCACCCCTCAAGGTGCTCAAAATCACATTCAATAAGTTTATTAACCCTTCAGGTGCTTCACAGGAATTTTTGGAATGTGGAAGAAAAAAATGAACATTTAACTTTTTTCACAAAAATGTTACTTTAGACCCAATTTTTTTTATTTTCACAGGGGTAACAAGAAAAAATGGACCCCAAAATTTGTTGTGCAATTTCCCCTGGGCACGCAGATACCCAATATGTGGGGAAAAAACACTGTTTGGGCGCACGGCAGGGCTCGGAAGGGAAGGAGCGCCATTTGACTTTTTGATTGTAAAATTTGCTTGAATAATTAGCGGACGCCATGTTGCATTTGGAGAGTCCCTGTGTGCCCAAACATTGAAGCTCCCCCACAAGTGACCCAATTTTGGAAACTAGACGCCCCAAGGCACCTATCTAGATGCACAGTGAGCACTTGGAACTTCACAGGTGCTTCACAAATTGATTCGTAAAAATGAAAAAGTGAAAAAAAACAACTTTTCCATTTTTATGAATCAATTTGTGTCGTTGTTATTGGTGCCATTTTCAGGCACGTGACATTTTTTGATCGCTTTCTATTCCGATTTTTGGGAGGCAGAATAAACAAAAACCAACAATTCAGGAATTGTTTTTTTTTTTTCTATTCCGCGTGTGGTAAAATTGATAAGGCGGCTTTACTCTTCGGGTCAGTACGTTTACAGTGGTACCACATTTATATCGTATTTCTATGTTTTGCACTTTTACATAATAAAAGCAATTTTATAGAAAAAATAATTTTTTAGCATAGCTTTATTCTGAGAGCTATAACTTTTTTATTTTTGGCTGATGGAGCTGTATGGCGGCTTATTTTTTGCGGAACGAGATGATGTTTTCAGCGGTACCATTTTTATTTATATTTATTTTTTTGATCGCGTGTTATTCCATTTTTTATTTGGCGGTATGGTGATAAAGCATTGTTTTTTGCTTCGTTTTTTTTTTTATTTTTTTACCGTGTTCACTGAAGGGGTTAACTAGTGGGACAGTTTTATAGGTCAGGTTGCTCCGGATGCGGCGATATCAAATATGTGTACTTTTATTGTTTTTTTTTATAATGATATTTATTGATGGGTACATTATATTTTTATTTTTGGTGGATTATTTTTTTTATTTTTTTAAAAATATTTTTACATTTTTTTTTACATTTTTTTTTCACTTTCTGATAGTTTTTATACTTTATTACTTTGTCCCACTGTGGGACTTTCACTTTTTTTTCTCTGATCGCCTGCACAGGAATGCAGCACCATCCCTGTGCCATGCAGGCTGTCAGCGCTGGACAGGGAGTAGATTGTTTGGAGATGCACTGCGCATGTCCAAAAAATCTTCCTGCTGTCTGGTGACCCGGATGTTGTCATGACGACATCGGGTCGTCATGGCAACATCCTGGAAGCCACGGCAGACAGCGCTGGAGGCCGGAAGAGGAGGTGAGTATCTGCGTTCACCTCCCCTTGCCACTGCAATGCTGCGTTCGACTTCGATCGCAGCATCGCGGGGTTAATGTGCTGGGAGCGGTGCAGGACCACTCCCTGCTCATAGTACCGGGTGTCAGCTGTGACAATCAGCTGACACCCGGCGGCGATCGCGCCCGCACAGCCTGTGTGCGCGTGCGATCGCCATGACGTACTAATACGGGTCTGGCTCTTAAGTCCCAGGGAACAGACGCGTATTAGTACGTCAAATGTTGTTAAGGGGTTAAAGCATTGATCCAGTCATTTTCAATGTAGTAATTACAAGTTCTACTGGGAAAAGCTTGTAAGGGACACACTAAAGGAGGGGGAAGAAGAAAAGATGTGAATAAGTAAAACATTTTTGATCTGTATTCAAAAAAATTATTAAAATGGATAATTCTAAAATATACAAATCACATGCATCTACAGCATCTATGGTCAGCTTTGTTCTATACATGAGCAAGGTGCTGTATAATAGGGGTATTTATATGATTCCCTCTCACATTACCTGCTGAACTTGGGATACAATCCCTGATGCGCGTTTTGCCAGTATACCGGCTTTTTCAAAGGGCCCTTAGAAAAAGCCGGTATACTGGTGAAATATGCGTCAGGGATTGTATCCCGAGATCAGCTAGTAATGTGAGAGGAAATCATATAAATACCCATAGAATACAGCACCTTGCTCATGTATAGAACAAAGCTGACCATAGATGCTGTAGATGCATGTGATTTGTATATTTTAGAATTATCCATTTTAATAATTTTTTCGAATACAGATCAAAAATGTTTTACTTATATGTATTATGGCAAGAAAAAAGCAGCTAAGTAAAGAAAAATGAGTGGCCATCATTACTTTAAGAAATGAAGGTCAGTCAGTCAGAAAAATTGCAAAAACTTTGAAAGTGTCCCCAAGTGCAGTTGCAAAAACCATCAAGCGCTACAAAGAAACTGGCTCACATGAGGACCGCCCCAGGAAAGGAAGACCAAGAGTCACCTCTGCTTCTGAGGATAAGTTTATCCGAGTCACCAGCCTCAGAAATTGCAGGTTAACAGCAGTTCAGATTAGAGACCAGGTCAATGCCACACAGAGTTCTAGAAGCAGACACATCTCTACAACCACTGTTAAGAGGAGACTGTGCAGCAGGTCTTCATGGTAAAATAGCTGCTAGGAAACCACTGCTAAGGACAGGCAACAAGCAGAAAAGACTTGTTTGGGCTAAAGAACACAAGGAATGGACATTAGACCAGTGGAAATCTGTGCTTTGGTCTGATGAGTCCAAATTTGAGATGTTTGGTTCCAACCACCGTGTCTTTGTGCGACGCAGAAAAGGTGAACGGATGTACTCTACATGCCTGGTTCCCACCGTGAAGCATGGAGGAGGAGGTGTGATGGTGTGGGGGTGCTTTGCTGGTGACACGGTTGGGGATTTATTCAAAATTGAAGGCATACTGAACCAGCATGGCTACCACAGCATCTTGCAGCGGCATGCTATTCCATCCGGTTTGCATTTAGTTGGACCATCATTTATTTTTCAACAGGACAATGACCCCAAACACACATCCAGGCTGTGTAAGGGCTATTTGACCAAGAAGGAGAGTGATGGGGTGCTACGCCAGATGACCGGGCCTCCACAGTCACCAGACCTGAACCCAATCGAGATGGTTTGGGGTGATCTGGACTGCAGAGTGAAGGCAAAAGGGCCAACAAGTGCTAAGCATCTCTGGGAACTCCTTCAAGATTGTTAGAAGACCATTTCCGGTGACTACCTCTTGAAGCTCATCAAGAGAATGCCAAGAATGTGCAAAGCAGTCATCAAAGCAAAAGGTGGCTACTTTGAAGAACCTAGAATATAAGACATATTTTCAGCTATTTCACACTATTTTGTTAAGTATATAATTCCACATGTGTTAATTTATAGTTTTGATGCCATCAGTGTGAATGTACAATTTTCATAGTCATGAAAATAGAGAAAAATCTTTAAATGAGAAGGTGTGTCCAAACTTTTGGTCTGTACTGTATATACAATCATTATTTATATTTGGGGAAAATCGATGTATATAATATACAGCCGTAACACATTTATCATAAAGGGACTGGGTAAGGTATTCCCATTAACATCTTTCTTTTATTTCTATGCACCTGGATTTTTTGTGGGTTATTGTCATTGACAGTGACCTTATATGCATCTGTAGAAGCATGTGATTTGTATATTTTAGAATTATCCATTTAAATAATCTTTTCTAATAAAGATCAACATTTTTTTACTTAATTCACATCTTTTCTTCTTCCCCTTCCCTTAGAGTGTCCATGACTATTAGGTGGTGCACATCTGTGAATAGAGGTCTGATGAGATTTGACTTATATATTTTGTGAAAAGCTTGTAAGCACTGTGCTCCTTGACAAGAAGATTACATTGGTGGATGGTAACAACAACACTTGTCCCATTTATGGTCTGGGAGTGCCTGCACCTACTGTAGCATTGCTCCCTATCTTCTTCTCCCCCACTTTGGGAGTCCCATGATGAACCCCTTGATTACCAGAAGAGGGGGGAGATGCGTCAGGAACATGTGGAGCCTGCTGAAATTATATCCATCACCTAGTAGCTTCTCAAGCTAAGTACTTCTTAAATCAGGCCATACTGGGTGTATTTGAGCTCATTCATACTATCTATCATTGTGTTTGCTGTCCACCATCAGGGACATATCCCCTTTGTGTAAGGATGAAAATTGTATTGTAAATTTTTTACTTATAGAGTTACCTGATAGTGCCAAAGAGGTATAGTCTTCAATGACTGGGGGTGCCATATCGTTGCTTTGGGGGTGCCAACTTCCGCTGACATGATGGGAACAGTATAGAGCTAATTAGTCCCCAAATTCCCTATCCCATATGACCCTCAGTGTGTATTGATATGTATATGACTATCCCCCTGGGCCGTGGGGCACCCGGATCTGGGCTTCAATGTAACGATGGGGGTAGTAGTGGCAACCCGATCCGTGGCTCAGGGTGGTCAGACAAGTGGAAGTCTACTATGTGCTTTGCAATGTCCGACTACGCCACCCGTGGATTGCGGCTATTATGAACCGCCACTGCAAGGCAGTCCCCTGAGCCTGATGGTGTGCGCAGCTGATATCGTATAACTTCCCACGGGAAGAGTGTAGCCCCAGGGCAATGTAGTAGATGGAGGGGGTGATGCTGCAGGGAGTCCCAGTACTGTTAGTGCTGGCGAAGTAAGAAGCACAAAGAAAACGTGTTGCAGTCCAGGGTCTTTTACTCACAGTTCGTATACTCCAAGCCACTTCTGTACAGGTAGTGACTGCCCAAGCCGTGCTGCGTCCACCAGGTGAGGGGCTCGGTCAACCCCCAGGCAATTCCGGAGCATGGCACAGGACTCCCTTCTATCCTTCCTCTGGCTCGTACCCCACCAGTGACCAAGCTTTTGTCCAGCTGCCGCGGATCTATGCGGGTAAACGTGGGCCCCATTTCCCGCTATCCTATATGGTGCCTTCCTAGCAAGGTTTAGCAGGGGGTCGCACCAATTGATGATCTCGACCTCCGGTTCTTGGCTGAGGGATAATTTACCTCCACCAATTTGGGATCCGGTACCCTTTTCTTGCCTGACCCGATTTCACATTGGTCCTTAGGGTCCCCTCTACCTTCTTGTTTCTGAGCCCTTCTGTTTCTCTGTCACTTCTCCTCCTTTCCTGTTCCTTCTTCTACTCCTTCGCTCGGCCTCTTCTCCAGGCCCACTTCTCCTTCTCCTCCCAGGCTCCGGCCTTCACCCTAGGCCCGCCTTTGAGCAGAGCTCCTACAGAGCCTCCGCTCCCTGTCTTCTCCTCTCTCTGACTGTCTGACTGAACCCTGATCTAAGATGGTTCCCACCTTTTATACCTCCACTCTGAGTGTGAGCTCAGGTGACCAGCACCCAATGAGCTCCTACCTATGCCCAGAAACCGTCCCCTCCTGCTCCTACATCACTGGGTTTTCCTCCCCCCTCCCCACTCCAGCCAGGGACATGGTCTGTCGTGCCTGCATTACTATATAAATGGGAGCACCATTGAGTTGTCCCCCGGAAATGGGGTGTGTGTGATGCATGCAGCTAACTGAGCCCTGGTCCATACTCCATCCTTACCCGGGAGTGGAATGTCACACCTCTGGCAGAGGTGCAATACCCCTGTAGAGGCCGAACCCTCGGGGCGCTACATATAGATATTAAGAGTTTGTTTGCTTACATCCAGGTGCAATAGTCCTTTTTTAAAATTATATGATTAAAGAGACGGTTTTTAGGGTTTTTGCTCTTTTGTTGTTCGTTTGGACAGTAACCTAGCAGCGAGAAGTACATATTAGAACTCAAAATCCCTCTGTACTTGAGAATATGGAAGAGTTCTATTAACAAGTAAACTGCTAAGTTTGAGAATAATCCTTTAAATGGTTGGACTTTGAGAGAGTAGCTACCGATAGGAGGCACTAGAGAGATTTCTTTCTTCTGGACAACAGTAAATTTGCTAAATTTGTCTGTATGACCAACTTCTAATTAATGTTTGAAGTTCTGGATTTTGCAGAAGTAATTAAAGAATACTTTTAACTTTACAGCACAATAATGATCTTTTATAAGCCAGTATAATCATGTCACAAATTTCCAAAGACAATTAAAGCCCAACATATTTATCAGTTCTTCTCAATTACTGAATAACTCCCTGTCAATGATAAAGTCATGCAGTCATGCTTGCTGACCTGAACAAATCTATTGACAGCTCCAGTGTCCTCACTGCCACCGAACTCTTGTCACTGTCATCTTCTTTCACTCTATCACAGTTTTCTGATTTCCCCTCTTACTGCGAGGCCACTAACTTAACCTTGTGCACTGATGTCTTTATATTCTCTTCTCCTCAATGAAACCAACTGCACACACTAATGCTTGCAGTTAGAGAAATAGACACGGATCAATACTATTGATGTGATTTACCTGTAACCTGTCTAGCTAGATATGGCTTGGATGAAACTTGCACAATGCTCTATGTAAAATGTGCAGTAAAACTTTCAAATCTTTAAATACACTCTTTATGTGTAAGCGATTTTGCTGAAACAGATGATCCAAAAGCTTTACACACAATTATTTAACATACAGGTGCTTCTCACTAAATTGGAATATCATCAAAATTTATTTCAGTTCTTCAATACAAAAAGTGAAACTCATATATTATATAGACTCATTACATACACAGTGATCTATTTCAAGTGTTTATTTCTGTTGATAATAATAATTATAATAATTCTTATTTATATAGCGCCATCATATTCCGCAGCACTTTACAATTAAGCAGAGACATGAGCAGACAATAAATTCAATACAAGGTAAGACAGTTTAAACAGTTACATTAGGAGTGAGGTCCCTGCTCGCAAGCTTACAATCTACAAGTTAATGTTGATGATTATGGCTTACAGCCAATGAAAACTCAAAAGTCATTATCTCAGTAAATTAGAATACTTTATAACAACAGCTTGAAAAATGTTTTTAGAATCCAAAATGTTGGCCTACTGAAATGTATGTTCAGTAAATGCACTCAATACTTGGTCGGGGCTCCTTTTGCATCAATTACTGTATCAATGCGGCGTGTCATGGAGTCGATCAGCCTGTGGCACTGCTGCGGTGTTATGGAAGCCCAGGTTGCTTTGATAGCAGCCTTCAGCTCATCTGCATTGTTGGGTCTGGAGTATCTCATCTTCCTCTTAACAATACCCCATAGGTTCTCTATGGGGTTAAGGTCAGGCGAGTTTGCTGCCAATCAAGCATAGTTATACTGTTGTTTTTAAACCAGGTATTGATACTTTTGGAAGTGTGGACAGGTGTTAAGTACTGCTGGAGAATGAAATTTCCATCTCCAAAAAGCTTGTTGGCAGAGGGAAGCATGAAGTGCTCTAAAATTTCCTGGTAGACGGCTGCGCTGACTTTGGTCTTGATAAAACACAGTGGACGTACACCAGCAGATGACACGGCTCCCCAAACCATCACTGATTGTGGAAACTTCACACTAGACCTCCAGCAGCTTGGATTGTGGCCTCTCCACTGTTCCTCCAGACTCTGGGACCTTGATTTCTAAATGAAATGCAAAATTTACTTTCATCTGAAAACAACACCTTGGACCTCTGAGCAACAGTCCAGGTCTTTTTCTCCTTGGTCCAGATAAGACGCTTCTGGTGTTGTCTATTGGTCATGAGTGGCTTGACACAAGGAATGAGAAACTTGTAGCGCATGTCCTGGATACGTCTGTGTGTGGTGGCTCTAGAATCAATGACTCCAGCAGCAGTCCACTCCTTGTGAATCTCCCCCAATTTTTTGAATGGCATTTTCTTAACAATCCTTTCAAGGCTGCAGTTATCCTGGTTGCTTGTGCACCTTTTCCTACCACACTTTTTTCTTCCACCAAACTTTCCCTTAATATGCTTGGATACAGCACTCTGAGAACAGCCAGCTTCTTTAGCAATGACCTTCTGTGGCTTACCCTCCTTATGGAGTGTGTCAATGACTGCCTTCTGGACATCTGTCAAATCAGCAGTCATCCCCATAATTGTGGAGCCTACTGAAACAGACTAAGGCTATGTGCCCACGATGCAGAAATGCTCCAGATTTTTTCCAGAGCGTTTCTGCATCTCCCTGGCAGAAAAAACGCATGCGGATTGTACATGCGTTTTTCCTGCCAGGGACAAGCGGATGTGAACTGTTCTTCACATGCATTTCCGCATGCGGGTTGACAAGCGCTTTCCAAGCGATTTTAGCATCACTTGGAAAGTGCTTGACAACTTGGTCACAGTATATAAATCCATGCAAACGGCATGGATTTATATAGTGCTGTAAAGGACATATTGATATTCATGCTATGGCAACTCCATTTTGTCTGCTTGCTTCAAAATCATGTTATTATACTATTTGCATAACATACATTCTTTCCTTCTTTCCTCTTGATTCACATGCAACTTTCCCACGCTTACCTTTTCTCTCAAGAACATTCTATGAGACACCCTGCTCTTATTATCTAGCTAGTCTGAGCCGGGATGTATAACCTTGTAACTTTCCATCATGCACCGAACTAACAATAATATGACCATATGTGTATTTCCGTAATAATTGTACTAACATTGGTTCAAGCTTGTAGTATGGGTGTAGGTGATTGGCTATTGATAAACTCAAAACAATATAAAATGTTATGTAGAAATAAACGGGGTTAGAGATTCTTGAATCCCCCCATACAGAGCTTTGCCTCTGTCTGGTTTTCTGTTGGATTGCGCAATCAACCTTGTAACATAATAATTTGACACTCACTTGGTCAACCGTGAAGGTTCATTACTGCCCTCCCTCAACAGTGTGACCGTAAAGAATGATAAAAAATAAAAAAATAACTATATACTTACTTTCTGATGGCCCCAGGAGTCTTTATTCGATCCGTCCTGGCTTGCCGGCAGCTCGCGGTACACTGAAGGACCTGCCGTCACATGACTAAATGATGTCAGCGCAGGTCCTTCAGTCCACCACGATCTGCCAGCAAGCAAAGACAAGCACACCGCGGGCCATCAGAAGGTAAGTATAATATTTATTTTTTATTTTATTCTTTTTTTTACAGTTTCTAGGGTACCTGGTTCTGGAGGAGAGTCGCCATCCGCACATTGAAAAGCATGTAATCCGCAAGTACAGATCCAGTGATGCGGATTACATGTGTTCCAATGCAAGTCAATGGCAGTGAAAACGCAGCACTTCCGCAAAATAATTGGTAGTGCTGCGTTTTTATCCGCAATGATAATCCACAGCGGAAATTTCCGCAGCATGTCACAGCACATGCGGATTATCATTGGGGAACATGGCAGGCCTTCTACCAAGTGTTTTTTTAAGCGTTTCTGCAATTCCGCTGCAAAAATGCTTAAAAAACGCATCGTGGGCACACAGCCTAAGGGACTTTTTTAAAAACATACGAAGCCTTTGCAGGTGTTTTTTGTTAATTATTTTAATTTACTAGGATAATGACTTTTGTGCTTTCATTGTCCGCAAGCCATAATCTTCAACATTAACAGAAATAAACACTTGAAATAGATCACTCTGTAATGACTCTATATAATATATGAGTTTCATTTTTGTATTAAAGAACTGAAATAAATTAACTTTTTTATTATATTCTAATTTAGTGAGAAGCACATGTACTGTACTTCAAGAATAGTAAGATAATCATTTAATTATATATATTGCACAGCATATTGTCTGACACATTGTTATTATCATTTTAATACTATATGTGCAAATGTCATTCCCTTGCTTTAAAGTGTAACTGTCATTTTATTTACTCATTTTTTTCTTAGATCAGTAGTAATCATGACAATAAGAAACTTCGTAATATATCTCATCAGAGAAATCTGCTTCTTTCTCCTCTTGCACCGATAATTCACTCTGAAAAAATTCTCACATCACAGGTAAAATATGTATTCAGTGAAGGCAGTGTTTCCCATAACTGAGATAGGAGATGGCAGTTGGTGCTCATAAGCTTCTATGGAGAACTACAACTGTCCTTTCAGAAGAACTTCTCTGTGTCTGGCTCCTCTGTCTCCTGCTCCTCTGTCTCCTCTTTTTTCCTTCTCTCTGCATAGATATTTAAAAGAACAAACTGTCGTCTCCTTTATCAGTATTGGGATGTCTTCACTGAATATAGATTTTACAAATTGATCAGTGATCAGTCCAGGAGGAGAAATAATCACATTTTCCCGATTAGATATATTATAATGTTGCTTATTTTTATGTGTACTATTGATTTAGGAAATTAAATAATTCAGTATAATATGTTTTTTCTAAGTCAAATCAGAAGACAAGAATGATACCAATCATCAGAATAGCCAATTTACGCTACAAACTTTTAGGGTAAGTTTAGGTGTTGCATATTTGGTGAAGATTTTGTGCATGTTCTGCAATGTGAAGCCACAGCAAGTTACTGTGAATACATGTGTAGTAGATGGGATTTTGAAAACATCCATATGTGTAAAGAAAATATATAATTGTAGGGGAAATGTATAACAGCAGTAGAGTTACATTTAGTTGACAAAAGGACAAACTGAATTTACCAGTATTGTAAGAACAAAAGGACTTTCGCTGGTGGTGTCAAACATGACACCTCAGCTCCAAGACTCTGAGCTTCAAAGGATTAGCAAATGGTCATTATAACCAAGCTGAATATTTCCTATGTACTGTAGGGAGTAGCTAGAGACAAGGGATATTTAAAATTCAAGGCCCTGACCACTAAATTAGTCTACAGTCCAGTCACAAACAGTTTTTAAATAGTCCAATCCAGGCTGTCCTGGAAACCTGAGCCATGGTCTAGCATGTAAAAGCTGGGTTGCTCAAAAGAAAGTTGTTTGCATGTGGGGGCCTCTCTATGCTGATTGAGATTCAAAATTCATTTCTCCTTCCCTCAAGGAAGCAGAAAATAAATGTTGACAGAAACATTTAAGGATTTCTGTTATTTCTCCCTTTTTATTTTATAACTGTTTCGCATAATTGTGTGTCTTTTTATTTTGACCTTTTTATATATTTTCTTGTAAGCACTGTATTTTTATATTAAAGCTTAAATCTTTAATAAATTTGATCCTTGTATGCTCTAAAGAACTGTGACATGCAGAAGTAGTGCTGTGCTGTTGCTTTAAAAGCATTCAGCAACTATTAGAAGTAACACAAGCACATGACACAGGAAGTGTTGTGCTCCAGAAGCATCCAACAATCAGAGTGGGGTTAACACAGTCACAGGAGAAGGGGAGTGTTTTAGCAGAGCCCAAGGAGGATTGTGGGGAAGTTGTTTTCTGTCTGGCTGTAGCCAAAGAAAAAGGTGGTGTGTGTTCTGTATCTCACAGAAGCGCCCCGGCAAGTGAAAAGGATTAAAGTCAGGAGTGAAACTAAGCACAGGTCAGGTAGAGTTCCTGAACTAACAGTGCAGAGTATTATGCACAAAACTTTACACGGTGAACAGTAGTCACCAAGTAAAAAATAGAAGTAACTAAAAAAGGTATATTAAAATTAATCTTTTATTTTAGACATAATAAAAACAATTAAAAGGGAAAGGATACCAGAATAAGGGAAGACAAAACGGAGCCTTTTTTGTATACACAAGGCGTGATGGTGAATTATTACAAAGGGTCATGAGAATATATTTCAATTACCAGCCAAAAGAATCCAATGCTAAGATATCATCTTATATATCATAGTTAAATGCAACTGACAGCATACAATATAGTATTAGAGATGAATAAGGTGCTTGAGTGCATTAACGGCACATAAATAATGCAACCTATCATTTCATCGTAATAACTAAATAGAGTAAATGTGACAATTCCAATTCTAGTAGCTGTAATAGAGTATAAGGCTGACAGCACGTAGTGTGGATATCCAAAAGTTACTATGAAAAATATTGACCTTAGCATGAATCACAAAGGCAGCATATAACCACAACCATCCACATAAGCTAGTACTCACTAGGTTGTTGGGGTATTGTGTTGAGGTAAAGTAAAGGAAGGAACCCAATTAGTAATAAATATCCACCTGTATTATGTAGCATGCACCACTATAGAGGCTCCTGCTTCCTGCCCCAACGCGCACGTTTCGCCTAGCTTCATATCACTGTGCTGTAAAGAATGCTGTGTTTATTAATGTGCCTTTGCATTAGAACTGTGCTGTCCTGTACTACTGGGAAGACTATGAACTGCTGTGCTGCTAAGGAAACTGTACTGTTTGTCACTGGAGCCTGTTGCTTATAAGACTTAACTTGCACTGGCTGTGCGGCTTCTTATTAAATGCTACTGTTCTACCGTTTATGAGGACTCTTGTCAAATGTGTCTGGTCAGCAAGTGAAACAACCTACGTGTCTGTGCCTGAGGGTCACTACCCCTGTGTACCTGACAGAAGCTGTAGCACATGGTCTATAGTCGCCCTGAGTAACGGTTCCCCCAAGATTCCAACAAATTCATGTAACCTGTCTCGCCCCTATTAGAGCCTAGCGGGGTGCGTTTAACAGAACCTATAGCTTTTCAGAGAGTGCTTGACCTTTTTTGATTGTCTGACATTACCATATTTCGGGGACTCATCACCATGTGTGTTTGATGAGTAGAGGCAGCATGTTGTGTAGTCGAGGTGTGTGGACTGTGTCAAGGTGTGATTTATGCTTACTTTATAGCCTAGAACAGAAGCTCAGTGTTGACTTGAGTGAGAGGAGATAAATTAACCCTTGCAGACATACCCACGTCAAGTGCTGGGAAGTGATTACGTGACAATATGTAGCTGAAGTTTTCTCTAAGGAATAATGAGTACACCTTGCATTTTTAATATAGATGTCATCTCTCCAATGTACAGTATATATTAGGGGTTTTATCAGCAGCTTGCAACATGGATTTATCAGCAGCTTGCAACATGGATTTTGTTATGCAATTGCTGTGCAGTACAGGTTCTCTGTGAATTCACATCAAGATCCACAAATGAAAAATTCCATGTATTGCCACTCCTCACTTTATTATGCTTGTATATCAGGGAAGGCCTTATATTTCTTGTAAAAATTATAAATGATTATGGAAGCCATTTGGTGTCTTTAAAGCGCTGTAGAAATTAATGGCCCTTTACAAGCGAGTAAAATAAATAAGATTAATAAATATATTGGGTACCAATTATTAGAGTTAAAGGAATTTGTGGCCGTAAAAAGTTGCTTTGCAACAAATAGTTCTTTGCATTATTTTTTTTTTTAATATAACTTTAAAGTTGTCCTCCTAATTTTTGTATAATTAATTTTGCTAATGGATACAACCAGTAGTCCATTATCTAAAGCATAAACATGATCAACAATGATTTTCAATGGTGGGTTTCAGTGCGATATTTCTGACAAACTTGCACTTGCACAAAGTCTCCTAAATGTTAAAGTAAATCTAACATCATCTCATTCCAAGTTAAATTAGAACATCAGTGTCATGTAGTAGGAGATCCATCTAGAGAGTGTCATTAAAAATCCTCCAAAGTGGCATTAGGAGACTTTAAAGAAATCACATTAAAGGCCTGTATGGTTGGCGCCATGTTAGCTACAAGTATGACTCTATTTGGGCATCATACCAGTGACCTTATTTTATCAATTCTGGTATAATTACGTGTTCTCTTTAATTTTATTCTTTTTCATCTACACAAATGTTTTTGTGAAACTTTAACAAAGTTGTAAGGTAGAAGTATTGATTGCATTTACATTTTTATGCTTTTTTAATGCCTGCTTACTGACCTATTTAGTAAGCTAAGATAACTTTTTATCTGTAAGCCTTTTATATACTTATTTACAAACTAGTTCATTCAGGACAATATTATTCCCACGGAATATGTAGCAAATGGTACTACACAAGAACAATGATTATTAAAAATTACTTTATGTTCAATATAAACAATATGGAACAATCCTTTGCTTTTTACTGCATTGTCGTTAAAAGCTTAAGCTTTCATAGAGTCGAAATGAACTAATTAGCCTATATTATTCATAAAATATATACTTTTGTGTAATAGGAATTTAATTAATGTACCATAATTAAGGAAAAGTGAAAGGGAAATGTACTTAGTAGCAATGAATAACATTACGATGTTGTATTGATTGCTAAACTAATTAGTAGTGATGATTCTAATAAAGTGAACTAATACACTTAGAGTATACTAATGAAAATCACACCATTGTAAATGGTCATATAACAAGAGAATTGCAATGCTTTGTGTAGTAGCAGTATTAGTGACATAATTTAGTTAGAAATAGCCACACAAGTCTTGTTTGTCTTTCTAGTGTACCTTTAGTCTTAAATTCAATTTATGTGTTCATACATGAAAGGGGTGATCCGAAAATTAGTTTTATTTCCTATAGGGTAATGAACTTACTAACTATCTGCCTTTTCTGCTTGCTGCTGATCTCTGATGGTTCAGAACTGTCTTAGATCAAACTGCATCCGATTCTGCTGCCTCATTTGACTTTATATCAAAAGAGCAGCTCTTCCTTTTCTGGTCTGCTTTGTCGATGGAGTGTCACTGCCGACATCGTGCTGATTGACAGTCGGCTCCCTGCAGTCATTCAGTGGGGAGCTGACAGCCAATCAGCATGAGAGCATGACATCAGCGGTGATGCCCAATCGACACAGCAGAGCAGAAGAGAAGAAGCTGCTCTATCAATGTGACGTCACCAGAAGCCTCAGAATCAATGGCAGGGGCTCTTCGCTGGGCAGAACAGGCAAATACTGAGCAACTACCTGCCTGTAAGTTCTTAGACCCATAGGGAAAAATAAGAAAAGTGTAGGATAACCCCTTTAAAAATAACAGTATTTCTACCAATTTTATGACCTGCAAACTCTAAATTTTGGAGGCGGCTAGTTTCTATGATCTCTCTCATACATAGATCACAAAGACATTCCTGCTCTCCTGCCTCTATATAGCATGTGTTCAGAAGCAGCAGCATGGAGGACATTATGCAACAGTAATGAACAGTGTTGCTGTGAATCTAGCACTGGTGAGATAAAACACCTACTAGAAAGTAGCAGCACTGTGTGTGTTTCTATCACCCTGCTTCTTACTCTACTCTTCCTGTCCCCTCCCTCAACTCCTTAAACTACAATAGGCAGCTGTAATCTGATTGCCCAGTGACCTGACAGCCTCATTTGTTATTACCAGAGAAAATTTGTTATAATATTTTAAAATAAATTAAGAATTCAGAAGGTATTTTGAGGAGAGAGAAAGAAGCATATTTCTCTGATAAGTGAATAACAAAGTTCCTTATTTTATCATGAACTACTGATTTGTATTCAAGGTTGTTGTATCCATTTAAAAAGGACCTGTCACCAGGTCAAAAGAGGCCAGTTTTTTTTTTATTTTATTTTATCCCCCTTGTTCGCCTGAGTACACAGTTTTTTAATGCCCCATGCAGTTCCTGAGATATGGACCTGTTTATTTGGTGATCATTTTTATAGTCTTTATTAAAGGGGCGGTACTCATAGGATTATCAGAGGGGAGTTTCTTTAGGCCATTCTTCATTATTACATTGTGAGCAGTGCCCCTTTGGTAAAGACCGTACAAATTATATAAAAAGGTCCACATGTCTAGAACCATATGGTTGATTGAAAAAAAACAAAAACAACTGCATACTCAGGGGAGCAGTGGGAATAAAAAAAAACTATACTTTTCAACTGGTGACATGTACTCTTTAACTAACGAAAATCCAAAAATGCACCTTTAGTCCCCCACAGGTATAGAGCATAAAATGTTCATTGAATATTGAATAAAAACATATTGTGACAGAGTAGCATCATAAATATTATGTACTGACCTACACGCTTCAAGTAACTTGCCCTGTCTTAAAGGGTTTTTTCCACCAACAAAGTTAACTTTAATCAAAATTTTAATCAATAGATCTTTGAATAATAACAAGTTCCACAATTTTATGTGTTTAAAAAAACTGTTCATGTTCTGAGATAATCTTATAAATGTGCCCCTGCTGTGTACTGTGTAATGGCTGTGTCTGACTGTACAGATAAATAGTCTGATCATACCACAGCTCCTGGGCAGGTGGAGGAAGCAAAAGAGTATACAGGCATTTCAGCATGGGATCACAGCTGATTCTATTTTTGAGGTAAAAAATAGTTTAAAAACAGGCAGTGAAAGGTTTTATCTCACAAAAGGACTCAGCTGTGATCACCTGCTGTAATGTCTGTATACTCTTTTGTTTCCTCCCCTGCTCAGGAGATGTGGTATGATCAGACCATGTTCCTGTACGGTCAGACACAGCCATTACACAGTATATATCAGGGGCACATTTATAAGATTATCTCAGAACTGGAATATTTTTTAACACATCCAATTGTGGAACTTATTTTTATTCTAAAATCTATTAATTCAAATGTACTTTGTTCATGGGAAAACCCCTTTAAGCTTGACACGCCATGATTTTCATTGGAATGCTATAAAGGAGCATACTCTGCGCCCAGGATTAAGTTTATCTGTACCTGATGAGCTGGATTATTTTTTAATTGTTTGGACTCTTTAACTAATGTTTAAACACAGGAATATCATTTTTCAATTTCTATTCATATATCACACATTTTTCCCATGAAGTTTTTCTCTGTGTGATTTTTAATTTTTATCATTTTTTTCTTTTAACAGAAATAAAAGTGTAGGGTTGAATTAAGGTCAGTATATGTATGTGGATCATACTTCTTTCTTTTTATTTTAAGGGGACTCTGCTAGTAAGAAAAAGGTGGGTAGATACAGCTTAATAGCTATAGGGATGTTTAGTGCAGAGATGTGTTTTATGATTTCAATCTTTCCCATGTTAGAAGGTTGTCTTATTAATCGTTAATCACAGACAGGGGGCGGTGGAGGGAGAAGTAACTGATGCATCTTATGAATACATCAATCTCCTGTTCCTCGTGCCGGTACAATGCATACAGTCAGATGCTGGAGATTAATAAAACAAGCTTGTGATATAGGAAAGAATAGACAGGCTGCTAAAACAACATTCTTTATCTGTGTATACTGAATTTACAATAGTGCAGGAATTAGAGAGCTATAGATTCGGATCTTTGACCAAAACATGCATTGCAAGAGCCTCTGTCATCAATGCAATGAAAATACTCTTTAGTGCTATAAAAGGCAGCTTGGTTCTGCTAATACTAGGGACTTTGGCGTTCTTTACAATTCTGCAGGTTACAATTTAATTTCCTTTACATGGAATTACAGTATATGGTAACAACTTATTGTATGAGAAACTCAGATAATAATTAGTGATGTTTCACCAATGGGTAAAATTCCTTTAAGGCTGTGTGCCCACAATGTGTTTTTGAGGCTGCGTATTTTCACTGCATCAAAAATGTAGTGTTTTACAGTTCCAGCAAAGTGGATGTCTAGAAATCTCATGCCCATTGTGCTTTTTTATTACTCAGCGTAGACTGACCTGCTGTGCGTGTTTCAAATCCGCAACATGTCAGTTTTTCATGCCGGTACGATAAGTTTTACGTGCGGATTTTCCTGATAGACTTGCTTTAGAGGCAGAAAATCCACAGGTAAAAAACACACATGCGTTTTTTTAGCTCGTTTCCGCTGCAGAAACGCACAAGAAATTCATGTATTGCACACATGACTAACAGTAAAGTTTTGTCAAAAGCCAGATAATGTTTCAGGAATCATCACAAACAAAGCAGCTTTACTTAAAATATGACATCCCAACAAGAGACAAAAAAGAGCAGTGTCAAAAATGCTCTCAAATCACATGTAAAAGAGTGCAGCGTCAAAAACACAGCGTCAAAAACACAATAAAATCACATGTAAAAAAACACTGCAAGATGCAAGTAACCTAATTTACTGAAAAGATGCAGAAATGGTACAGAAAATATGTGACATCAAAAATTCCCAAAAACTTGTGGGAAACGTAGCCTTTCAGAGCTGTGTATGACGCAAAAAATAAAACAAAGGCTGAAATGCTAAAATATATATCCTCATTTCAGCTTACCACACAGTTTTCATATTAATTCCATTAAAAGACTTAAATTAACTGTGGTTAATGGCTTTGGTTGCTGGTGGATCCCATTAATTGCAGTGAAATTTGACTGCAATCTAATGTCTAAAGGTTACATTGTGGAAAAGTGGAAAAAAAATGATCCAATAGCAGCTTTTCTGATTATTCTTTTCATTTCCCATGAAGATAGCTGCAGCAGAAGGGAAACATTCAAATTAATGGTGGAATTTGAGCAGTGTGTTTAACCCCATCCCGACATGGCTATTTTTCGTTTTTCTGTTTTCGCTTTTTTCCTCTCCTTTTTACAAGAGCAATAACTTTTTTAATTATCCATCAAAATAGCCAAGTGAGGGGTTGATTTTGCAGGACAAGATGTACTTTTGAATAACACCATTAATTGTATTACGTGACATAGTGGAAAATGGGAAAAAAAATCCAAATGCAGCCAAGTGAAATTCCTCAATTTATTTTTTTTAGCATTATTTATTTACAGTACATGGTAGTATGATTCTTCAGGTCAGTACGATCATGGGGATACTAAACAAGCATATTTTTTTTTTTTATATGCTAGCGGTGAAAAAAATACAGACATTTGTAAATAAAAAAATTGTGTCAATATTTTTCGGGAATCATAACTTTTTACATTTTTCATCGATTGTGCTGTGTGAGGCCTTTTTTTGCGTCTTAAGTCTTTATGTACCACAATATGATATCAATTAAAACAGAATGTTTTGAACGCCTCTAATTATATTTTTTTGCAGTATTGGGGAAGTTAAAAAAAACGTTATTTTAATGTTTACTTTTTTTCTCATTACATAATTTAGAATCGGTGAGTAGATGTGAGTTGAACCAATAGTAATATGTGAATAATAAAGGAATGGGTTAATCTTATATTTTGATAGGACTTTTATGAATGTAACATTATGTGTATTTTTATTTTTTTTGTTTTTTTTTAATACAGGAAAAGAGGGAGATTTTGAACTTTCATAATTTTTCATTTTCTTAAAAATATTTCTTTACACTTTTCACTGTATGTGTTAGTTCCCTTAGGTGACTTAAACCTGCTATCATCAGATCAATTGTGCTATATGCAGCAATACCACCGTATTGCTTTATATAGCAAAATTTAACCCCTTAATAACATCTGACGTACTAATACGCGTCTGTGCCCTGGGACTTAAGAGCCAGACCCGTATTAGTATGTCATGGCGATCGCGCGCGCACACAGGCTGTGCGGGCGCGATCGCCGCCGGGTGTCAGCTGATTGTCACAGCTGACACCCGGTACTATGTGCAGGGAGCGGTCCTGCACCGCTCCCAGCACATTAACCCCTGCGATGCTGCGATCGAAGTCGATTGCGGCATTGCGGGGTCAAAGGGAGGTGATCGGCGATACTCACCTCCTCTTCCGGCTTCCAGCGCAGTCTGCAAAGGCTTCCCGGGTGTTGCCATGACGACCCGATGTCGTCATGACAACATCCGGGTCACCAGAGAGCAGGAAGATTGCTTGGGCATGCGCAGTTCATCTCCAAGCAATCTTCACACTGTGCACTTCTGACAGCCTTCATGGCATAGGGATGGTGCTTCATTCCTGTGCCATGCAGGCGATCAGAAAAAAAAAAGTGAAAGTCCCAGAGTGGGACAAAGTAATAAAGTGTATAAACTGTGTGAAAGTGGAAAAAAAAAAAAAAATGTGCAAAAATATTATAAAAAAATAAAAAAAATAATACACCAAAAATAAAAATATAATGTACCCATCAATAAATATTATTATAAAAAAAAAAAAAAACAAACAATAAAAGTACACATATTTGGTATCGCCGCGTCTGGAACAACCTGACCTATAAAACTGTCCCACTAGTTAACCCCTTCAGTGAACACGGTAAAAAAAAAAAAAAAAACACGAAGCAAAAAACAATGCTTTATCACCATACCGCCAAACAAAAAGTGGAATAACACGCGATCAAAAAGACGCATATGAATAAATGTGATACCACTGAAAACGTCATCTCGTCCCACAAAAAACAAGCCGCCATACAGCTCCATCAGCCGAAAAATAAAAAAGTTATAGCTCTCAGAATAAAGCTATGCTAAAAAATATTTTTTTCTATAAAATAGCTTTTATTGTGTATAAGCGCCAAAACATAGAAAAATAATACAAATGTGGTAGCGCTGTAAATGTACTGACCCAAAGAATAAAGCTACCTCATCAATTTTACCACACGCGGAACAGAATAAAAAAAAAAAAAAAATTCCTGAATTGTTGGTTTTTGTTTATTCTGCCTCCCAAAAATCGGAATAGAAAGCGATCAAAAACTGTCACGTGCCTGAAAATGGCACCAATAACAACGTCAAGTCATCCCGCAAAAAACGAGCCATCACATGACTGTCTGCCAAAATCTGGAAAAATTATAGCTCTCAAAATATGGCGATGCAAAAACTAGATTTTACAAAAAATGCGTCTTTTAGTGTGTGACAGCTGTCAGTCATAAAAACCCCATATGATTCTGGCATTGCTGTAATCACACCGACCCGAAGAATAAAGTCGTCTAATCACTTATACCGCACATGGAACGGCGTCAAAAATAAACTCTTGGGTTAGGATTGGGCTAGGGTTAGGGCTGGGTTTGGGACTAGGGTTGTGCTGGGGCTAGGGTTGTGCTGGGGCTAGGGTTGTGCTGGGGCTAGGGTTGTGCTAGGGCTAGGGTTGTGCTAGGGCTAGGGTTGTGCTAGGGCTAGGGTTGTGCTAGGGTTAGGGCTGGGGTTGGGATTTTTTTCAAAAGTAAGAAAAAAAGATGACGATATGGCGACTAGTGTTGAGTAGTGTTGAGCCACCCCCGTAGTGTTCGAGTTCGGTTCGGTTTCGTCGAACACCCGTGTGTTCGCCGAACTGTTCGTCGAACTGTTCGTCGAACACCTTCGAACACTGTTAAAACCAATGGCAGGCAAACAAAAACACATAGAAACACATAGAAAACACCTTCAAAGGTGTCCAAAAGCTGACAAACTGCTCAGAAGACACAACTAACACATGGAAAAGTGACAAGTACATATAGTCATGCGAAAAGAAAAGAGGTGGAGGAGTAAAAGGAGGGGGAGACACAGATATAGGCATGTCATGCCCTTCTAAAATCCAAAAAGTGAGAAGCCGAGACGGCCAGTCCGCTCCTGCCCGTGCCACCTCCGTGTCGCCGGGTTTGTGCCAGAGCCGCGGTGAACCCTGACGGCCAGCCCCCCGCTCCCAATACTGGTGCCTGTCCGCTGGTGGGTCGAGAGAGCCCCCCTGTGGTGGAGGCAGCTCTAAGCTTTTTAATTTAAATTGTCCCTCTAATTTGAATGAATACACTTTAAATCCATTTACAAGGATCTATTGGAGGGCAACTCTCATGCCAGCAGCCGCGTAATTCCAGCTCCAATAGCGTCCACTAAAGCTGCTGCAGTTAAAAAGCTTTTATAAGGATCGAGCTCGGCTGTCCACCGCAAGGCATCCTAGTGCCAGTCCCAGCCCCTATGCCTTGGGGTGCCTCCTGATGCTCTTCACTGAGTATCCCGTGGTCCCGAAGCATTTCCTTTGAAAAAATTAAGTGTCCAAACTACAGGTGGTGTAGCTTGCTTAACAGCCGGGATAATCCGCTGACTAGCAGACACTGCTACTAGGCACAAAGTATTTCCTGGGCTAGATGCAGTTAAAAATTTGTAAGTAGATACTCTCGTTGGATGCTGAGAAAGCATTCCATAGAGTCTCCTGGCACGCCATATATGATTCTCTTAAAAAGCTTGGGGTAGGGGTCTAGGGGACCCTTTAATAGCCAAAATCACGGCCCTGTATCACAATACGTCACCTAGGCTGAAGATAAATGGAACTGTAGCACCGAGGGCTCGGTTGCTACAGACGTATTGCACCTCACCCAGAGGTGTGATATCTCACTCTCAGATAAGGATGGAGTGTGGATCAGGACCCGACACCTGCATGCATTACACCACATTGCCGTGGGGCAGGGCGACCAATATGCCCCTGAGATGGGCACGACAGTCCCTGTCCCTGGCTGGAGTGGGGGGAGGGAACACTGAGGAAGGGGAACCCTGCAGTGCAGGAGCAGGGAGGAAGCAGTTCCTGGGTGCATTGAGAAGGGAGTATAAAAGGTGGGCACCATCTTAGTTCAGTGCAGAGAAGTCTGAGCAGAAGTGGCAGGGAGCAGGGGCTCTGCATGAGCTCTGCTCCGGAGGCGGGCCTAGTAACAGAGGCCCAGGCCTGCAAGAGGGAGAAGGAAGGAAGAGGAGCGGAGAAGGCTCCAGGAACGAGGAATGAAGGGATCCCAGGGGTGCGGACGGGCGAGTCGCCACCGCACGCCCGAATCCACCTGCGTGGAGGGGTCAGGCCAAAGGGGGAGACCGGTCCCCGAACTAGTGGAGGCAGGAAACGACCCTCAGCTAGAAACCGGAGGCTCTGACATTTTATGTGGCGCAGCCCCTTGCTCCACCCGCTAGGAAGGCACCACATAGGGTCAGGGAAACTGGCGCCAAGTTTACCAAGAGGAGACCCGAGGCAGCAGGACAGAAGTGTTGGTAAGAAAGGCCAGACAAAGGACACACAAAGGGGGTCCTGTGAAGCGCTCCAAAGTTATCTGGGAGTTGTCTGAGCCCCTCACCTGGTGAGCACAGTACGACGTGGGCAGCCGTTACCTGCAGACGTGGTCTGGATAATAAGAACTGTGAGTTAAGGCCCTGAACTGCATCACTGACTCCGTGTCGTTACTGCTGCTGCCCTGCACCATCACCCCCATCCTCCGCATACACTGCGCTGAGGCTATACTCCTCCCGTGGGGAGTTATGCTACGCTCTGCTGCACCTACAACACCAGCCTTAGCGGTCTGCCCTGTAGCGGCGGTACACTCTGACCGCAATCCATGGGTGGCGTAGTCGGACATTTAAACATCAAAACCACATAAATAGTTCCGCCACTGGTTTGACCGCCCTGAGCCACGGAACCGGATCGCCGCCACGAAGACTACAACCACCAGCATCCACCAAAAAGGGTCCGGCTCCGGGTGTCCCAAGGCCCAGGGGATGCGTCAGAACATTTTCATCACCTTTCACAATCACCAATGGGACAAGGCAGGGATGTCCTTTGTCCCCTCTCTTATACATCCTAGTGACGGAGCACCTGCTCTCATCAATTCGCCATAACCCCAATATTAGGTGGATTGAGGTGGGAGGCACCGAGTACAAGTGCTCTCTATTTGCTGATGATGTCCTAGTATATATCACTCAATCACATATATCCATCCCTGCTGTTATGGCTGAAATAGATCACTTTGTTACATGGTAAAATTTTAAAATCAATGCAGCGAAGTCTGAGGCCCTCGATGTCTCCCTCCCTAAATCCATATAGGATTCCATCCAGTCCAACTTTCCCTTTGCCTGGCCCTCACAGGGTATCAAATACTTAGGAATTCCTATTCATAGAGACCTCTCCCATCTATGTTATCTTAATTTTGGGCCCTTTATTGAACAATTCCATACAGACCACGGTTGGCAAGTTAGAACTGTAAGATTCACTACGTGAACCACTGGTGTTTTGTGGAAAAGCACATGTACACCGCGTTCCAAATTATTATGCAAAAAGTGTTTAGGAGTGATAAGGGAAGAATTTGTTTGTTTGTCAGTTAAACTCATTGATGGTGATGTGTGTCAGGGCTCTTTATATCACTGTAAGCAATTGCAGACACCTGTGCTAATTAGTTTGGCAGGTGTGTCCAATGAAAGGCAAGACTACTTAAGAAGGCTCTCTCACATTATTAAGCAGCCTACATTTTCTGCCAAAATGGGAAAGAAAAAGGATGTGTCGGCTGCTGAGAAGCAACAAATTGTGGAGTGTTTAGGTCAAGGCATGACTACAATCAACATTGTGCGATGATCAGGATGAAGTGTCTTGGCAATCAAGAAGTATGTAGCTGATTCACAGTACACACGTGTGCGTGCTGATAAGGGCAAATTGAGGACTCTTTCCTACAGGCAATTACGTCAGGTTGAAAGAGCAGTGGCAAAAAAGCCTTGTCATAGCAGCAGACAAGTTTTTGAAGCTGCTTGTGCCTCCAACGTCCCCCGAACAACAAGATGCAGGGTCCTTCAGAGGTTTGCAGCTGTGCATACGCCATCCTGTCGACCTCCTCTATCCACTTCACACAAGCAGAAACGGCTCCAGTGGGCCAAACATTACATGAAGACTGATTTCAAAACTGTTTTGTTCACGGATGAGTGCCGTGCAGCGCTCGATGGTCCAGATGAATGGAGTGGAGGATGGCTGGTTGATGGACACCCCACGCAAACACGGCTACAGCGCCAACAAGGAGGAGGTGGAGTAATGTTTTGGGCTGGAATCATGGGGAGAGAGATTGTCGGCCCCTTTAGGATCCCTGAAGGCGCTAAAGATGAACTCCATAATGTATGTGGATTTTCTCAAACAGCACTTCCTGCCATGGTTCAAGAAGAAGAACCGTGTATTTCACAGCAAGATCATTTTTCTGCATGATAATGCACCATCTCATGCTGCACATAAAACATCTGCATCTCTGGCTGATATGGGCATAAAAGGGGACAAACTTATGGTGTGACCCCCATGCTCCCCTGACCTCTGCCCCATTCAGAACCTTTGGAGCATCATTAAAAGGAGTGTCTATGATGGCGGGAGGCAGTTCACATCTAAGCAACAGCTCTGGGAGGGTATTCTGTCCTCATGCAAAACAATTGAAGCAGAAACCATCCAAAACCTGACAAATTCAATGGACGAGAGAGTTCAGAAGCTCCTTTCGAACAAGGGGTCCTATGTGAAAATGTAACATCACCTAGAATAAAGTTTTGAGTTGAAAACTGTTTGATTTCAGTTTCTAACAACCTGCTAATGCTTATAATTTCAAAAATGACCATTTTTTTGGTCTTTATTAAAATGAAAAGGTTGATCGAAAAGTTTGGGGGATCTAAGAGTGTGGCAACCCAGTAGTCATGATTACTTCGAATTCTGACAATATGAGGGTCATGCTGCAGGTAGTGCAGCAAGAAGGCACTTATGTGTCTTGCGCATCTCGGAGCCCCAAAATTATTTTCCGGGCTAGATGCAGCTAAAAATTATTTTTAATTTTAAATCTGGTGAAGCTTATTATAGATGGCCTAATAGGATCAGTGCTGCACACTGCTACAAAGCCCAAATTATTTTCCAGTCAAGATACAGATAAACATGATTAGTAATTTGAAAGCTTAAAACGGTTGGTAGGGTGATTTTAACCAATCATCAAGCTTTTACTCTCCCCAGGATGACACAGGGGTAGAAAAGTCGTTTCGGATCCATGATTTGTTCATCTTTATGAACGTGAGTCTGTCTACATTATCAGTGGAGAGCCGCGTGCGCTTATCTGTCAGCACACCACCAGCAGCGCTGAACACACGTTCAGACAGAACGCTGGCTGCGGGGCATGACAAGATCTCCAAGGCGTAAGTGGCTAGCTCCGGCCATTTATCCAGATTGGAAGCCCAAAAAGAGCAAGGGTCCAGTGACACAGTCGTGGCTTCAATGTTTACTTGGAGATACTCCTGTACCATCGTCTCTAGGCGTTGACTATGTGTCAGACTTCTTGTCTCCTGTGGCCTTGCAAAGGATGGGCTAAAAAAGTGGTGAAATGATTCCGCAAAATTGATGTTACCAGCAGATACTGTGGTTCTGTTATGGTTTGAGTGCTGAACACTTGACGGTCCCACGGTTGGCAAGTTGGAACTGTGAGATTCACTACGTGCACCACTGGTATTTTGTGGAAAAGCACATGTAAGATTCTGCAACAGTCTCTGCTGATACTCCTGCATGCGTGCATCCCTTTCTATGGCAGGAATAATTTCTGCAAATTTACTTTTGTACCGGGGATCTAACAGTGTGGCAACCCAGTAGTCAGGATTATTTCTAATTCTCACAATTCGAGGGTCATGTTGCAGGTAGTGCAGCAAGAAGGCACTCATGTGTGTTGCGCATCCAGGAGCACCAAGTCCCTGTTGTGTTGGTGGCGAGGTAACAATCATGCTTCCTTCCTCTGTCCTCTCCCCCCAACCTCGCACAACAGAAATGTGATCAAGGTCTCCCTCATCTGATGAGTCTTCCATCAGTTCGTCCTCCACTTCTTCCTGGGCTCCTGCACCTTCCTCACTAGTTTGGCTGCTACCATGCGCCCTGGTAAAATCATCTCCCCCACCCTCACATGCCTGCCGCCTTGGTGCTGCCGACCGTCTGGACCTTGCAGATGTTAGCCCTTCCGCATACAACTCCTCCTCCTCTACTTCCTCCACCTCCTCTTGTGCCACCACCTGACTCCGAATTCTGTTTAACATGTGCTCCAGCATGTAAATCACCGGAATAGTCATGCTGATAATGGCATCGTCAGCACTAAACATCTTCGTCGCCATTTCAAAACTGTGCAGAAGGGTGCATAGGTCCCTGATCTGAGACCACTCCTCCAGCGTGATTTGCCCCACCTCTGAATCTCGTTGGCCCAGGCTATACGTCAGAACGTATTGCACCAGGGCTTGTCGGTGCTGCCACAGTCGCTGCAACATGTGCAGAGTTGAATTCCACCGGGTAGGCACATCGCATTTTAGCCGGTGAAGTGGCAGGCCCAACGACTTCTGTAGAGATGTAAGTCGCTGAGCTGCGGGATGCGAACGGCGGAAGTGAGCACACAGCGACCGTGCCCTCTGCAGAAGGCCATCTAGTCTGGGATAGTGGGCTAAAAATTGCTGGACAACCAGGTTCAACACGTGAGCCATACAAGGCACGTGTGTGACACTGCCCCGGCGAAGGGCCGCACCCAGGTTTGCAGCATTGTCGCACACGGCCTTCCCTGGTTTCAGGTCCAGTGGAGACAACCATTCATGAAATTGGTTCTCCAGAGCTGATCACAACTCCTCAGCTGTGTGACTCACATTTCCCAGACATTTCAATGTAAAAACCGCCTGATGACGTTGAGCCCTACTGCCAGCATAGTAAGGAGGTGTGCAGGATCCCTTCTGCGCAGTTAGAAAGCTTGTGGCATGACCAGACAGGCTTTGGGTGCAGGTGGAAGACCGAGAGGAGGTTGAGGAGGCAGAAGCAGTGGAGGAACTTTGACATAAAGAGGATTGACGCACAACTCGTGGGGACGGCAAGACTTGGACAGCAGCCCCTTGTCCTGCTGTCACCATAGTTACCCAGTGCCCAGTCAGCGACATGTAACGCCCCTGTCCATGCCTACTCGTCCAAGTGTCTGTGGTGAAATGCACCCTGTCACACACAGAGTTTCTCAAAGAAGCGGTGATGTTGTGTGCGACATGCTGGTGGAGCGCAGGCACACCTTTCTTTGAGAAGTAGTGCCGACTGGGCATCTGGTACTGGGGCACTGCGACGGACATAAGGTCTCGAAAATCCTCTGTGTCCACCAGGCGGAAACGCAGCATTTCTGTAGCCAAGAGCTTGCAGATGGTGAAATTCAACCTCTTAGCTTTCTCATGGCTAGGAGGAAATGGTCTTTTACTTGTCCACATCTGAGGGACCGAGGGCTGGCTATTGTGCTTAGACGGGGTTGATAAGGGTGTCCGGTCTGTGAGGAAGATGCAGGCGGACATGTTAGGTTGCCTTGATCCAAAGGTGGTGCTATCGATGTCGGACAGCGCTCAACACCAGCTGGTGTTACCACCTCCAAAGAAAATGATGACCTGCCAATCACGCTGGCTGTTGCGGGTAAAGAGGTGGCAGGTCTGCGCCCCAAAACAGGTGTGACTGCTGTCCCCCCAGTCTCAGAGGATGAAGAGGCCGCGGATGCACAAGATATGGCAGACGGTGGTTGGCCCGGCCGGCTAGGCCGCATTGTAGCACACTGAGCTTCCCACTGCAACTTATGCTTCATGTCCATGTGCCGGTTCATGCATGAAGTACTCAAACTATGTATTTTTTGGCCTCTACTTAGCTTTTGCTGACAAATGTTACAGATAACACGAGTTGGGTCATCTTTATCGATCTGAAAAAATGCCCAGGCTATGCAAGGCTTAGCACCCATGCGACCTGAAGAGCCACCACGACTTGTGGTGAGAGGCAGAGTTGTGTTTGAGGATGCAGTTGTTGACGTGCTTCCAGTACTACGTCTCTGTCCAGGAAGGCGCAACCTGTCCTCGTCGACACTAGCATCTTCCTCCACCTCCTCTGCTGACCTCATCTCTTGGCTGACTGTGGGTTGACAGTAAGTGGGATCTCCGACCTCATCATCATCACCCTGTGCGTTATCACACCCGTCGTCCTCAGAGCCAACCTGTTCCTGCCCTGACAAAAAACTAAAGTTGTCGCTTCAATCAGGTATTTGAGTCTTATCATCGTCTTCCTCATTGTCTCCACCAACAGGAGTTACAGTTTGGGAATGAGGGTCTACAATATGGTCAGAACCTTCTGCGTCTGGTCCTGGATCCGACTCATAAAGATTCTGGGCATCAGTGCAGATCATTTCCTCGTCTGGATTCACAGAAGCGCTGGAGTCGACCTCTGATTCCCAGGCTATAGTATGAGTAAACAGCTCTGCAGACTCAACCATCTGTTCTACCTCATACTCAGACGGGCAGCTGGAGATTTGGGAGCTGTGAGGAAGCAAGTGCGATTTGGGTGACACCTTTGAGGACTGGAGTATTTGTGATGTTGAAGTTGATGTGGAGGAGAGCCCACTTAAAGGAGCACTTGATATCCGTTGAAGCACCTGCTGTTTTTGTGCCTCATCTGGAATTTGTAGCGATTGGCGTGGCCGTAAGAAAGGGATCTTATCACATTGTCCGCTAAAAGAAGTAGACATTTTAGTTTGGCTGGAAGATGGTCTTTCTTCTGCACCTACCCCACGGACACAACCTTTTTTCCCCTTCCCAACACGAGTATTCCCCTTAACACCAGCAGCAGGCCTTTTTCCACTCATTTTGGTGGTTAACTAATTCACAACTCTGGAGTTGTTTGCACAAAAAAACAATGGATGGTAACCGAGCAGAGCTGAGTGGCCAAACTGTGGTATTAGCCAAAACTATTGGCTAGGTTAGATGCAGAAAAAAATTATTTTTAATTTGCAACCTGATGGAGGTCAGTATAGATGGACTAATAGACCAAGTCCCACACACCGCTAGAAGCCCAAATATTTTTTCAGAGCTAGATGCAGAAATTTTTTTTATTCAATTTGCAACCTGATGGAGGTCAGTATAGATGGACTAATAGACCAAGTCCCACACACTGCTAGAAGCCCAAATATTTTTTCAGAGCTAGATGCAGAAAAAAATTATTTTTAATTTGCAACCTGATGGAGGTCAGTATAGATGGACTAATAGACCAAGTCCCACACACCGCTAGAAGCCCAAATATTTTTTCAGAGCTAGATGCAGAAAAAAATTATATTCAATTTGCAACCTGCTGGAGGTCAGTATAGAAGGACTAATAGAACAAGTCCCACACACTGCTAGAAGCCCAAATATTTTTTCAGAGCTAAATGAAGAAAAAAATTATTTTTAATTTGCAACCTGATGGAGGTCAGTATAGATGGACTAATAGACCAAGTCCCACACACTGCTAGAAGCCCAAATATTTTTTCAGAGCTAGATGCAGAAAAAAATTATTTTTAATTTGCAACCTGATGGAGGTCAGTATAGATGGACTAATAGACCAAGTCCCACACACCGCTAGAAGCCCAAATATTTTTTCAGAGCTAGATGCAGAAAAAAATTATTTTTAATTTGCAACCTGATGGAGGTCAGTATAGATGGACTAATAGACCAAGTCCCACACACTGCTAGAAGCCCAAATATTTTTTCAGAGCTAGATGCAGAAAAAAATTATTTTTAATTTGCAACCTGATGGAGGTCAGTATAGATGGACTAATAGACCAAGTCCCACACACCGCTAGAAGCCCAAATATTTTTTCAGAGCTAGATGCAGAAAATTTTTTATTCAATTTGCAACCTGATGGAGTACAGTATAGATGGACTAATAGACCAAGTCCCACACACTGCTAGAAGCCCAAATATTTTTTCAGAGCTAGATGCAGAAAAAAATTATTTTTAATTTGCAACCTGATGGAGGTCAGTATAGATGGACTAATAGACCAAGTCCCACACACTGCTAGAAGCCCAAATATTTTTTCAGAGCTAGATGCAGAAAAAAATTATTTTTAATTTGCAACCTGATGGAGGTCAGTATAGATGGACTAATAGACCAAGTCCCACACACCGCTAGAAGCCCAAATATTTTTTCAGAGCTAGATGCAGAAAAAAATTATATTCAATTTGCAACCTGCTGGAGGTCAGTATAGAAGGACTAATAGAACAAGTCCCACACACTGCTAGAAGCCCAAATATTTTTTCAGAGCTAAATGAAGAAAAAAATTATTTTTAATTTGCAACCTGATGGACGTCAGTATAGATGGACTAATAGACCAAGTCCCACACACTGCTAGAAGCCCAAATATTTTTTCAGAGCTAGATGCAGAAAAAAAATATTTTTAATTTGCAACCTGATGGAGGTCAGTATAGATGGACTAATAGACCAAGTCCCACACACCGCTAGAAGCCCAAATATTTTTTCAGAGCTAGATGCAGAAAATTTTTTTATTCAATTTGCAACCTGATGGAGGTCAGTATAGATGGACTAATAGACCAAGTCCCACACACTGCTAGAAGCCCAAATATTTTTTCAGAGCTAGATGCAGAAAAAAATTATTTTTAATTTGCAACCTGATGGAGGTCAGTATAGATGGACTAATAGACCAAGTCCCACACACTGCTAGAAGGCCAAATATTTTTTCAGAGCTAGATGCAGAAAAAAATTATTTTTAATTTGCAACCTGATGGAGGTCAGTATAGATGGACTAATAGAACAAGTCCCACACGCTGCTAGAAGCCCAAATATTTTTTCAGAGATAAATGAAGAAAAAAATTATTTTTAATTTGCAACCTGATGGAGGTCAGTATAGATGGACTAATAGACCAAGTCCCACACACTGCTAGAAGCCCAAATATTTTTTCAGAGCTAGATGCAGAAAAAAATTATTTTTAATTTGCAACCTGATGGAGGTCAGTATAGATGGACTAATAGACCAAGTCCCACACACCGCTAGAAGCCCAAATATTTTTTCAGAGCTAGATGCAGAAAAAAATTATATTCAATTTGCAACCTGCTGGAGGTCAGTATAGATGGACTAATAGAACAAGTCCCACACACTGCTAGAAGCCCAAATATTTTTTCAGAGCTAAATGAAGAAAAAAATTATTTTTAATTTGCAACCTGATGGAGGTCAGTATAGATGGACTAATAGACCAAGTCCCACACACTGCTAGAAGCCCAAATATTTTTTCAGAGCTAGATGCAGAAAAAAATTATATTCAGTTTGCAACCTGATGGAGGTCAGTATAGATGGACTAATAGAATGATGCTATGCCCAAAAGATTTTACTTCACTAGGTGCAGTAAAAAAATTGGTATTCTATACACAGGTGGTATATCTTGCAACACAGATAGGCTACTCCACTGACTAACACACTCTGCAATAGGCCAAAAAGGATTAGCTTTGCTAGATTCAGCCAAATGCTGTGAAAAAAACTTGCACAGCACTGGCACAGACCTGCCTGGCAAAAACTGATAGGAACTGATGTAACCTAGTCCTGAAAAGGACTCCAATTACAATTAGTCTTTACTCCCACAATCTATCTATTTAAGAGCACAGACCTGCTTGATAAAAGTCGTAGGAAATGCTGTAACCTAGTCCTTAAAAGGACTGCAATCACAACTATTCCCTACTCCCAAGCTATCTCTATATTTGTGCGAAAATTGGCTTGAAATTAACAAGGTATAGCGCACACAGCAACAGCGGTGCCGTCTAACACGCAGCTGCAGCAGTGAGAAAATGGTGGCGACGGGGAAAATGGCTTGGTCTTATAGGGCAAGGACATGTGACATACACTGCCAATCACACATGCCCTTGCTTGTGTGAAAAAAAGCACTTCGCTCCGTGTGTGCGCTGCTGATAGGCTGACAGATTGCACCTCCCCACTGCAAATGCGGGAAAGAGAAAAAAAAATGGAGATCTTCATTGTTCCTGCAGAGATCCATCCCCTGCCCCTCCCCCCGCCCCGCTGTACACTCAAACTGCGTATTAACATTAGTTTTCATCATTACTGAGAAAAAATCCAGTTATGATTTTGGTGCACGAACAGTTATCGAACATAACCTCGAACAGCCGAATTTTTCTCAAATTGTTCGTGTTCGCCGACCGTCTCGAACACCGCCCAAAACAGCTCGAATTTGAGATTGGCGAACAGTTCGAGTAGAACAACGCTCATCTCTAGTGTTGAGAGCAAGTGCTCGCTACTTGAGTTTGCATCGGGTGCTCTGGTATGCATTGAGTATCGTGAGTATTTGAGTGACATGCTCGAGTCTCTGCCCCATATGCTTTGCGGCCTAAAAACTTTACTGGGATTGCCTGCCATGCACGAGCGATCCCCGCATGTTTTTTTTTGGGTGTCTAATAACCGTGAAACATGCGGAGCAGGGACTCGAGCACGTCACTCGAGCACACGCTGTACATTGTGCATACCTGAGTACCCGATGCAAACTCAAGTAGCGAGCACTTGCGCTCAAGAATAATGACAACTTATTCAATATGATGACCTAATGTAAACAAATTCTGTGCCGTACCTCTGGGTTCAAAATGTTCACTATACACCTTAATAAAATCCTTGAGGGGTATAGTTTCCAAAATGGGGACACTTGTGGGGGAGCTCCACTGTTTAGGCACATCACGGGCTCTCCAAACGCGACATGGTGTCCGCTAACAAATTGAATGGAAAATCGGCTCAAATTGTTAGCGGACGCCATGTTGCGTTTGGAGAGCCCCTGTGTGCCCAAACATTGGAGCTCCCCCACAAGTGACCCCATTTTGGAAACTAGACCCCCCAAGGCACCTATCCAGATGCATAGTGAGCACTTGGAACCCCCAGGTGCTTCACAAATTGATTCGTAAAAATGAAAAAGTGAAAAAAAAAACACTTTTTCATTTTTATGAATCAATTTGTGAAGCACCTGGGGTTCCAAGTGCTCACTATGAATCTAGATAGGTGCCTTGGGGGGTCTAGTTTCCAAAATGGGGTCACTTGTGGGGGAGCTCCAATGTTTGGGCACACAGGGACTCTCCAAATGCAACATGATATCCGCTAACAAATTGTCGGCTCAATTTGTTAGCGGATATCATGTTGCATTTGGAGAGTCCCTGTGTGCCCAAACATTGGAGCTCCCCCACAAGTGACCCCATTTTGGAAACTAGACCCCCCAAGGCACCTATCTAGATGCATAGTGAGCACTTGGAACCCCTAGGTGCTTCACAAATTGATTCGTAAAAATAAAAAAGTGTTTTTTTTTTCACTTTTTCATTTTTACGAAGCAATTTGTGAACCACCTGGGGGATACAAGTGCTCACTATGCATCTATAAAGGTGCCTTGGGGGGTCTAGTTTCCAAAATGGGGTCACTTGTGGGGGAGCTCCAAAGTTTGGGCACAGAGGGGCTCTCCAAACGCAATGTGGTGTCCGCTAACAATTTGAGCCGATTTTCCATTCAATTTGTTAGCGGATACCATGTTGTATTTAGAGAGTCCCTGTGTGTCCAAACATTGGAGCTCCCCCACAAGTGTCCCCATTTTGGAAACTAGACCCCCCAAGGCACCTATCTAGATGCATAGTGAGCACTTGGATCCCCTAGGTGCTTCACAAATTGATTCGTAAAAATGAAAAAGTGTTTTTTTTTTCACTTTTTCATTTTTACGAATCAATTTGTGAAGCACCTGGGGGTTCCAAGTGCTCACTATGCATCTATTAAGGTGCCTTGGGGGGTCTAGTTTCCAAAATGGGGTCACTTGTGGGGGAGCTCCAAAGTTTGGGCACAGAGGGGCTCTCCAAACGCAATGTGGTGTCCGCTAACAATTTGAGCCGATTTTCCATTCAATTTGTTAGCGGATACCATGTTGTATTTAGAGAGTCCCTGTGTGTCCAAACATTGGAGCTCCCCCACAAGTGTCCCCATTTTGGAAACTAGACCCCCCAAGGCACCTATCTAGATGCATAGTGAGCACTTGGATCCCCTAGGTGCTTCACAAATTGATTCGTAAAAATGAAAAAGTGTTTTTTTTTTCACTTTTTCATTTTTACGAATCAATTTGTGAAGCACCTGGGGGTTCCAAGTGCTCACTATGCATCTATTAAGGTGCCTTGGGGGGTCTAGTTTCCAAAATGGGGTCACTTGTGGGGGAGCTCCAAAGTTTGGGCACACAGGGGCTCTCCAAACACAACATGGCGTCCGCTAATTATTCAAGCAAATTTTACAATCAAAAAGTCAAATGGCGCTCCTTCCCTTCCGAGCCCTGCCGTGCGCCCAAACAGTGTTTTTTCCCAAAATATTGGGTATCTGCGTGCCCAAGGGAAATTGCACAACAAATTTTGGGGTCCATTTTTTCTTGTTACCCCTGTGAAAATAAAAAAAATTGGGTCTAAAGTAACATTTTTGTGAAAAAAGTTAAATGTTCATTTTTTTCTTCCACATTCAAAAAATTCCTGTGAAGCACCTGAAGGGTTAATAAAGTTCTTGAATGTGGTTTTGAGCACCTTGAGGGGTGCAGTTTTTAGAATGGTGTCACTTTTGGGTATTTTCTGTCAAAAAGACCTCTCCAAGTGACTTCAAATGTGATGTGGTCCCTAAAAAAATGGTTTTGTAAATTTTGTTGGAAAAATGAGAAATCGCTGGTCAACTTTTAACCCTTATAGCTCCCTAACAAAAAAAAATTTTGGTTCCAAAATTGTGCTGATGTAAAGTAGACATGTGGGAAATGTTATTTATTAACTCTTTTGTGTGACATATCGCTCTGATTTCAGGGCTTAAAAATTCAAATTTTGAAAATTGCAAAATTTTCAAAATTTTCGCCAAATTTCTGTTTTTTTCACAAATAAATGCAAGTGATATCGAAGAAATTTTTCTACAATCATGAAGTACAATATGTCTCGAAAAACAACCTCAGAATCAGGGGGATCCGTTGAAGCGTTCCAGAGTAGTTACCTCATAAAGTGACAGTGGTCAGAATTGTAAAAATTGGCCCGGTCATTAACGTGCAAACCACCCGCGGGGCTTAAGGGGTTAAAGTCTTCTATGAAAACAAGCCAGAAGCTGGTGTTCACAGGAGTACCGTCATGACAGGTATTGGGGTCTTCATCAGACTTCCTGATGTCATGACAGCCCATCAGGGCCCTCAATCTTGTCACAGGGGCGCTTAGAATGATACACTTCCCTGCTATCTGTATATGCCACGGTCAGAGATTGGCCACTAAATTTAACAGGTAAACAGCTGCAGGCTGAGCTCCACTCTACTCGTTGCTGTTAGAGGCAGATGATGGCTAAATATCTCAGTCATCATCTGCAGGAAAATATGTAGCTCAGGAACTGTGGTCAAAGTCAGGGAGCTGGCAAATGACGTAACTATACGACATATGTCAGCAAGAGGTTAAGTTTTTTAATTATTCTTAGTCTACGGCCATAATGAATACCATTGTATTGCACACTACATGACTTTATATTCAATGCTGTTATATTAAATCCTGATTAAATGGTCCCATATATAATAAGCTAGCAGTTTTTGGATCTGATGAGTAATGTGGAGATTTTATTCATGAAAGCGTTTAACTCTTTCATTTGTAAATAGCGGGGGTCTCTTGGTGGGAAAGTGTGTAAATCCCAAGACTACTGGTGTGCATGTCTCCTAGACCCCTTTACTTCAAGTGATTAATCAGCTCAGCTGGATCCCTTTGAGGGAATAGCTCTCCTTTCCATCAGTTATAATATACTGTGAATTTGTCTGTCTCTTGTTAGAACACTGAATTTCGCTTATTCACTTTGATGACTTTAAGACACTTTAACTGCTAATTTACTTGACGACTTTAAATAATATAAGACGCCTTCTAGAATTATATATCCAGTGAGCATGTAAATTGCCCTTTATAGTTCTTGGAATATGGAACTGTCCTTTCTTGTTTAAATGATGTATAGAAATGATCCATTTTAATGAAAATACATTGAGTATTATCTGAAAAGCATTGAGCCTGGATTTATATACAGAAATGGATTTCTTGAAAGGTGACCTAGTCAAATGCTTGGGAGAAGGGTTAGAAATTTGCATTGGCTGAAATAATAAAAGTAATAATAACAAGTAATACCTGAACAATAATATAGGAGCGTTTCAGATGTCTATTTAATTTACATATGTAAACTCTGTAATTCTTAAAATCGACTAGAATAAATTAACAAGCTCATTTTTAAAAGAGTATGTGGATGTAGTATTTATTTTGTTTTCCTTATATAGCGCCATCATATTCCATAGCGGTGTACAGACATCATCATCACTGTCCCCATTGGGGCTCACAATCTAAATTTTCTATCAAGATGTCTTTGGAGTGTGGGAGGAAACTGGAGAACCCGGAGGAAACCCACACAAACATGGGGAGAGCATACAATTTCCTTGCAGATGTTACCTTGGTGGGACTTATTTTCTCTGTTTTCTGTGTTGTTACAATACACACAATACAATACACACAAAGGAAATAAACATGTGTAAATGCAATAATTTTCTAGGAGACATACTTCATTTTCTGGAACAATTTCAAGGGTGCCAACACTTTTGGATGTGACCGTATAAGCCAAAATAAAAAAGAGGCGCAAATGTTTCCATTAAGAATTTTCTGTGTCTGTTCCACTACTATTTTTTTTTAAAAATAATGCTCAACATATTGATCAGAACACCCTCAAGTGAAGCTGGACTTAGAGTGTTTTCATTAATACTTAGCAAAATTGCACAGCATTTTATTGCATACTATATGTTTTGATATGTTTTATTTGTGCATATAAAAAAACAAAAAAGCATGCTTCTCAAAGCAAAAAATAAATAGCAACAAAACAAGTGAGGAGGAAACTTTTCATGCGACTATGAGGAAAATGTCTTAGCAGTCAGGCATTTTCTTTATTTTCTTTTTTTGTCCTTTATTTACACATTCAGTTAAAAAAAAAAAAAAAACGCCACATCTAGAGCATATTGCAGTTTGAAAAAAAAAACATAAAAATAATTATAATTAATTATATAATCACATAAAAATGAGAAGAAAAAAAGGAGAAAAAAAGGCAGGAAAATAATCTAGTTGTAATGTTTTAAGTATTTACTTACAGCCAACATTTGGCCAGAAGGAATTTTTTTGCCACAAATAAAAACAAAAAATGTGGTGAGAAATGCAGCTTAAAAAAGAAACAAAAATATTGTGTGTGAACCCAATTTCAATCTGCAGCCATTCTACGGTTTTCAAAATATCCTTGGTAACATAACTTTGACATTTTGGCATTTTTAAAGCAACCACAGTGCCTAGTTAGTAGCTGGAGAGAGACTAGTTGCAGGGTAGAGAAAGGTTTATATTGTAGGGTAGTTTGATAATGTGCCACCCCTTCTATCCATAATGAAAGGCAAAGCTATTATACAAGTTATCTCCTCTCCCCACACCCCCTTCCCACATCCCTCCGCCTGGGGAATAACAATAATAATATTAATTCTAATAATAATAAGAGGTGCACTGACACTTGCTGGTGGTGAATAATGTACTGATATTGTTTGATGTCCTTGGCAGTGGGCCTTCACCTTGTCATCTAGTGATGCTATATGTTTAGTAAGTTTATGGCAGGCTATTGCTTATTTTTTTATGTAATTTGCACCATTTCACTGAATATTATAGAACTGGCTTAGATCAGTTTGAACAGAAAACTTGCTATTGTGGACTAATTTTCCCTCAGGATGGCCATCAGATTATCCTTTCAAGCCATACACTAGAGAGCGCTGTTAGTCTATGAGATTGTAGGGTGCTGACGGGTTATCATGGCAGATGGGGCTTAATAATGGCAACGAAAGGTCTAAATTGCTTCCTTTCAACAGCACTGATAGGCACAGTACACCACAATACAGAAATACTCAGACTAAAATACTCAGTTAGAAAGGTCAGTAAAGTATGTTGCATCAGGACAAAATTAGACTGTGTTCTTAAAAGGAACCTGTCATATCTCAAAAAGCTATGAACCTATAGGTATGGGGTTAGCCTGCAGGTAATAGCATTTCAAAGCTGTCCAGCCCCTGCATTGAAAGCCTCTGGCTTTCAGTCATAGAGACATGGCTTCAGTCACCTCTCAGTACAGAGTGAGCAGCGGCTGTAACCACACCCCCACAATGACTGACAGCCGGCTCTGTACTGATGCACTGCAGATCCAGCTGTCAGTCAGTGTCAGGGAGTAGTTACAGCTCACTATGTACTATGTGGTGACTGAAGTCTTCTCTGTCAACCCTCTATGACTGAAAGCCAGAGGCTGCAGTAAGGAATAAAGTTCATTAACTCCAAACCAGGCTTTCAGTGCAATGTGCAGGCAGCTTTGTAATGCTTTTAAACTGCAGATTAACCCCATATTTACAGGTTACCCCATATGTGAAGGTTAATAGTGCTTTGGGAGTTAAAAAATTCCCGTTAAAAGTAAAAACCTGTTTGGGACTCAAAAGCAGGACAACTTGGACTTGAATGATCTTAAGTGGACCTTTTTGATAAGAATAGCTCTAAGGCAGTCCGACCCTTTTTAGGTCTTTCTCTGTATTTGTTAAGATTTTAACTGTATTATCGATCACTCAGAGGTTTTAGAACATTCTTTTTGCATTCTCCTAAAGCCTGAAATATGAAATTGCAACATTACTTTTTTTCAGTTGTACAGGCTTGAATTAGTTAAGGTTTTCATATCTTGCTATCTTGTAATTAAGGAAAAAAAACATAACCTTACTGTGAACCTCTCCTTAAAAAAATAAAAAGCCTGAAGAAGCGAGCTTGAAGTTTAGGCGTGCTCAAGTGATTAAAGCTTCAGGGTTGTAAGAATAGAATTAATTTGCTTTAAAGTCTTCAGCAGCAAAGCGGATGAAAATCAATAAATCATTTAGTAACTTAGCATATTTCCAGACAGCTTTCTGCAAAGCCTCTCAGAACAGATGTTAGCTTGCGATGCCTTGCAGAGAGATCAGCAGCATCATTTAATGCTATCCTTGCTGCAGGTAAATGACAATATAAACTGAAAAAGACTGCAATTCTCTACACTACAGAGCCTCAGACATCTTCAGGATTGAATCACCCTCTTCAAGAGGAGTTATGTATTCAGCTCCAGAGTGGTGTACCGAGAGAATGGACTTATTTTTTTCTGTCAAATTTAAGAAAAGGTATTTATTCAGACTTGCTTTCCTTCATACACTTGTGGTGAACCTTATGGTCAAATGAAGGTTATGAAGCTTAAGAATTGACAGATAAGAGAACTGTAGATGGCACAGCCGTGTTGAAAAATAGTTTGATTCTTTGACTACTGTTCTTTTAAATTGGAGTTTTTTTGGCAAAATTTCCAAAAATGTGAAATTCCATTTTGTTGGGCTTTTTGGAAAGAATTGAATCACAAAATGATCATGACAACATATTCCCTATGCACAACTCCCCAATAGATCCATTTAGAAATAGAAGTTCTTTAAAGCTTTATTTGTACAGAAAGGTATAGAGAAAACTCTCATTCAAATGACTGACGATCGTTAAACATTTACCGATCAGCAGTCATATTATTGTTGTAGGTCGGTGCGTATAAACAACCCCTTAAAACCCAATCAAATACAGAATAGATACAAAATACTTCCCTCTTCTTCTGGAGGATCCAGCACTTCTGTGCATTATATTGACATCCCACTGATTTCAACGGACACTAAATAATCTGTTAATTACACTGAAAGGTAAGCACTGATTGCCAGAATTCTTTGCAGATTCCTGTTAATTGCTAATGGTCCTAGCAGCAGCAGACCATTTTTTCTGTGTGGATCTTATTATTAGAGATGAGCGTTGTTCTACTCGAACTGTTCGCCAATCTCAAATTCGAGCTGTTTTGGGCGGTGTTCGAGCCGTTCGGCGAACACGAACAATTTGAGAAAAATTCGGCTGTTCGAGGTTATGTTCGATAACTGTTCGTGCACCAAAATCATAACTGGATTTTTTCTCAGTAATGATGAAAATTAATGTTAATACGCAGTTTGAGTGTACAGCGGGGTGGGGGGAGGGGCAGGGGATGGATCTCTGCAGGAACAATGAAGATCTCCATTTTTTTTTCTCTTTCCCGCATTTGCAGTGGGGAGGTGCAATCTGTCAGCCTATCAGCAGCGCACACACGGAGCGAAGTGCTTTTTTTCACACAAGCAAGGGCATGTGTCATTGGCAGTGTATGTCACATGTCCTTGCCCTATAAGACCAAGCCATTTTCCCCGTCGCCACGATTTTCTCACTGCTGCAGCTGCGTGTTAGACGGCACCGCTGTTGCTGTGTGCGCTATACCTTGTTAATTTCAAGCCAATTTTCGCACAAATATACAGATAGCTTGGGAGTAGGGAATAGTTGTGATTGCAGTCCTTTTAAGGACTAGGTTACAGCATTTCCTACGACTTTTATCAGGGAGGTCTGTGCTCTTAAATAGATAGGTTGTGGGAGTAAAGACTAATTGTAATTGGAGTACTTTTCAGGACTAGGTTACATGAGTTCCTATCAGTTTTTGCCAGGCAGGTCTGTGCCAGTGCTGTGCAAGTTTTTTTCACAGCATTTGGCTGAATCTAGCAAAGCTAATCCTTTTTGGCCTATTGCAGAGTGTGTTAGTCAGTGGAGTAGCCTATCTGTGTTGCAAGATATAACACCTGTGTATAGAATACCAATTTTTTTACTGCACCTAGTGAAGTAAAATCTTTTGGGCATAGCATCATTCTATTAGTCCATCTATACTGACCTCCATCAGGTTGCAAACTGAATATAATTTTTTTCTGCATCTAGCTCTGAAAAAATATTTGGGGTTCTAGCAGTGTGTGGGACTTGGTCTATTAGTCCATCTATACTGACCTCCATCAGGTTGCAAATTAAAAATAATTTTTTTCTTCATTTAGCTCTGAAAAAATATTTGGGCTTCTAGCAGTGTGTGGGACTTGTTCTATTAGTCCTTCTATACTGACCTCCAGCAGGTTGCAAATTGAATATAATTTTTTTCTGCATCTAGCTCTGAAAAAATAGTTGGGCTTCTAGCGGTGTGTGGGACTTGGTCTATTAGTCCATCTATACTGACCTCCATCAGGTTGCAAATTAAAAATAATTTTTTTCTGCATCCAGCTCTGAAAAAATATTTGGGCTTCTAGCAGTGTGTGGGACTTGGTCTATTAGTCCATCTATACTGACCTCCATCAGGTTGCAAATTAAAAATAATTTTTTTCTGCATCTAGCTCTGAAAAAATATTTGGGCATCTAGCGGTGTGTGGGAATTGGTCTATTAGTCCATCTATACTGACCTCCATCAGGTTGCAAATTAAAAATAATTTTTTTCTGCATCTAGCTCTGAAAAAATATTTGGGCTTCTAGCAGTGTGTGGGACTTGGTCTATTAGTCCATCTATACTGACCTCCATCAGGTTGCAAATTAAAAATAATTTTTTTCTGCATCTAGCTCTGAAAAAATATTTGGGCTTCTAGCGGTGTGTGGGACTTGGTCTATTAGTCCATCTATACTGACCTCCATCAGGTTGCAAATTAAAAATAATTTTTTTCTGCATCTAGCTCTGAAAAAATATTTGGGCTTCTAGCAGTGTGTGGGACTTGGTCTATTAGTCCATCTATACTGACCTCCATCAGGTTGCAAATTAAAAATAATTTTTTTCTTCATTTAGCTCTGAAAAAATATTTGGGCTTCTAGCAGTGTGTGGGACTTGTTCTATTAGTCCTTCTATACTGACCTCCAGCAGGTTGCAAATTGAATATAATTTTTTTCTGCATCTAGCTCTGAAAAAATAGTTGGGCTTCTAGCGGTGTGTGGGACTTGGTCTATTAGTCCATCTATACTGACCTCCATCAGGTTGCAAATTAAAAATAATTTTTTTCTGCATCTAGCTCTGAAAAAATATTTGGGCTTCTAGCAGTGTGTGGAACTTGGTCTATTAGTCCATCTATACTGACCTCCATCAGGTTGCAAATTAAAAATAATTTTTATCTGCATCTACAGTACCTCTGAAAAAATATTTGGGCTTCTAGCAGTGTGTGGGACTATTTGTATTAGTCCATCTATACTGACCTCCATCAGGTTGCAAATTCAAAATAATTTTTTTCTGCATCTAACCCAGCCAATAGTTTTGGCCTAATACCACAGTTTGGCCACTCAGCTCTGCTCGGTTACCATCCATTGTTTTTTTGTGCAAACAACTCCAGAGTTGTGAATTAGTTAACCACCAAAATGAGTGGAAAAAGGCCTGCTGCTGGTGGAAAGGGGAATAGGCGTGTTGGGAAGGGGAAAAAAGGTTGTGTCCGTGGGGTAGGTGTTAAAGCAACAGTAACATCTGCCGAAGAAAGACCATCTTCCAGCCAAACTAAAATGTCTACTTCTTTTAGCGGACAATGTGATAAGATCCCTTTCTTACGGCCACGCCAATCGCTACAAATTCCAGATGAGGCACAAAAACAGCAGGTGCTTCAACGGATATCAAGTGCTCCTTTAAGTGGGCTCTCCTCCACATCAACTTCAACATCACAAATACTCCAGTCCTCAAAGGTGTCACCCAAATCGCACTTGCTTCCTCACAGCTCCCAAATCTCCAGCTGCCCGTCTGAGTATGAGGTAGAACAGATGGTTGAGTCTGCAGAGCTGTTTACTCATACTATAGCCTGGGAATCAGAGGTCGACTCCAGCGCTTCTGTGAATCCAGACGAGGAAATGATCTGCACTGATGCCCAGAATCTTTATGAGTCGGATCCAGGACCAGACGCAGAAGGTTCTGACCATAATGTAGACCCTCATTCCCAAACTGTAACTCCTGTTGGTGGAGACAATGAGGAAGACGATGATAAGACTCAAATACCTGATTGGAGCGACAACTTTAGTTTTTTGTCAGGGCAGGAACAGGTTGGCTCTGAGGACGACGGGTGTGATAACGCACAGGGTGATGATGATGAGGTCGGAGATCCCACTTACTGTCAACCCACAGTCAGCCAAGAGATGAAGTCAGCAGAGGAGGTGGAGGAAGATGCTAGTGACGACGAGGTCAGGTTGCGCCTTCCTGGACAGAGATGTAGTACTGGAAGCACGTCAACAACTGCATCCTCAAACACAACTCTGCCTCTCACCACAAGTCGTGGTGGCTCTTCAGGTCGTATGGGTGCTAAGCCTTGCATAGCCTGGGCATTTTTTCAGATCGATAAAGATGACCCATCTCGTGTTATCTGTAACATTTGTCAGCAAAAGCTAACTAGAGGCCAAAAAATACATAGTTTGAGTACTTCATGCATGAACCGGCACATGGACATGAAGCATAAGTTGCAGTGGGAAGCTCAGTGTGCTACAATGCGGCCTAGCCGGCCGGGCCAATCGCCGTCTGCCATATCTTGTGCATCCGCGGCCTCTTCATCCTCTGTGACTGGGGGGACAGCAGTCACACCTGTTTTGGGGCGCAGACCTGCCACCTCTTTACCCGCAACAGCCAGCGTGATTGGCAGGTCATCATTTTCTTTGGAGGTGGTAACACCAGCTGGTGTTGAGCGCTGTCCGACATCGATAGCACCACCTTTGGATCAAGGCAACCTAACATGTCCGCCTGCATCTTCCTCACAGACCGGCAGTTTGCCGGGGACACCCTTATCAACCCCGTCTAAACACAATAGCCAGCCCTCGGTCCCTCAGATGTGGACAAGTAAAAGACCATTTCCTCCTAGCCATGAGAAAGCTAAGAGGTTGAATTTCACCATCTGCAAGCTCTTGGCTACAGAAATGCTGCCTTTCCGCCTGGTGGACACAGAGGATTTTCGAGACCTTATGTCCGTCGCAGTGCCCCAGTACCAGATGCCCAGTCGGCACTACTTCTCAAAGAAAGGTGTGCCTGCGCTCCACCAGCATGTCGCACACAACATCACCGCTTCTTTGAGAAACTCTGTGTGTGACAGGGTGCATTTCACCACAGACACTTGGACGAGTAGGCATGGACAGGGGCGTTACATGTCGCTGACTGGGCACTGGGTAACTATGGTGACAGCAGGACAAGGGGCTGCTGTCCAAGTCTTGCCGTTCCCACGAGTTGTGCGTCAATCCTCTTTATGTCAAAGTTCCTCCACTGCTTCTGCCTCCTCAACCTCCTCTCTGTCTTCCACCTGCACCCAAAGCCTCTCTGGTTATGCCACAAGCTTTCTAACTGTGCAGAAGGGATCCTGCACACCTCCTTACTATGCTGGCAGTAGGGCTCAACGTCATCAGGCGGTTTTTACATTGAAATGTCTGGGAAATGTGAGTCACACAGCTAAGGAGTTGTGGTCAGCTCTGCAGAACCAATTTCATGAATGGTTGTCTCCACTGGACCTGAAACCAGGGAAGGCCGTGTGCGACAATGCTGCAAACCTGGGTGCGGCCCTTCGCCGGGGCAATGTCACACACGTGCCTTGTATGGCTCACGTGTTGAACCTGGTTATCCAGCAATTTTTAGCCCACTATCCCAGACTAGATGGCCTTCTGCAGAGGGCACGGTCGCTGTGTGCTCACTTCCGCTGTTCGCATCCCGCAGCTCAGCGACTTACATCTCTACAGAAGTCGTTGGGCCTGCCACTTCACCGGCTAAAATGCGATGTGCCTACCCGGTGGAATTCAACTCTGCACATGTTGCAGCGACTGTGGCAGCACCGACAAGCCCTGGTGCAATACGTTCTGATGTATAGCCTGGGCCAACGAGATTCAGAGGTGGGGCAAATCACGCTGGAGGAGTGGTCTCAGATCAGGGACCTATGCACCCTTCTGCACAGTTTTGAAATGGCGACGAAGATGTTTAGTGCTGACGATGCCATTATCAGCATGACTATTCCGGTGATTTACATGCTGGAGCACATGTTAAACAGAATTCGGAGTCAGGTGGTGGCACAAGAGGAGGTGGAGGAAGTAGAGGAGGAGGAGTTGTATGCGGAAGGGCTAACATCTGCAAGGTCCAGACGGTCGGCAGCACCAAGGCGGCAGGCATGTGAGGGTGGGGGAGATGGTTTTACCAGGGCGCATGGTAGCAGCCAAACTAGTGAGGAAGGTGCAGGAGCCCAGGAAGAAGTGGAGGACGAACTGATGGAAGACTCATCAGATGAGGGAGACCTTGATCACATTTCTGTTGTGCGAGGTTGGGGGGAGAGGACAGAGGAAGGAAGCATGATTGTTACCTCGCCACCAACACAACAGGGACTTGGTGCTCCTGGATGCGCAACACACATTTGTGCCTTCTTGCTGCACTACCTGCAACATGACCCTCGAATTGTGAGAATTAGAAATAATCCTGACTACTGGGTTGCCACACTGTTAGATCCCCGGTACAAAAGTAAATTTGCAGAAATTATTCCTGCCATAGAAAGGGATGCACGCATGCAGGAGTATCAGCAGAGACTGTTGCAGAATCTTACATGTGCTTTTCCACAAAATACCAGTGGTGCACGTAGTGAATCTCACAGTTCCAACTTGCCAACCGTGGGACCGTCAAGTGTTCAGCACTCAAACCGTAACAGAACCACAGTATCTGCTGGTAACATCAATTTTGCGGAATCATTTCACCACTTTTTTAGCCCATCCTTTGCAAGGCCACAGGAGACAAGAAGTCTGACACATAGTCAACGCCTAGAGACGATGGTACAGGAGTATCTCCAAGTAAACATTGAAGCCACGACTGTGTCACTGGACCCTTGCTCTTTTTGGGCTTCCAATCTGGATAAATGGCCGGAGCTAGCCACTTACGCCTTGGAGATCTTGTCATGCCCCGCAGCCAGCGTTCTGTCTGAACGTGTGTTCAGCGCTGCTGGTGGTGTGCTGACAGATAAGCGCACGCGGCTCTCCACTGATAATGTAGACAGACTCACGTTCATAAAGATGAACAAATCATGGATCCGAAACGACTTTTCTACCCCTGTGTCATCCTGGGGAGAGTAAAAGCTTGATGATTGGTTAAAATCACCCTACCAACCGTTTTAAGCTTTCAAATTACTAATCATGTTTATCTGTATCTTGACTGGAAAATAATTTGGGCTTTGTAGCAGTGTGCAGCACTGATCCTATTAGGCCATCTATACTAAAGCTTCACCAGATTTAAAATTAAAAATAATTTTTAGCTGCATCTAGCCCGGAAAATAATTTTGGGGCTCCGAGATGCGCAAGGCACATAAGTGCCTTCTTGCTGCACTACCTGCAGCATGACCCTCATATTGTCAGAATTCGAAGTAATCATGACTACTGGGTTGCCACACTCTTAGATCCCCCAAACTTTTCGATCAACCTTTTCATTTTAATAAAGACCAAAAAAATGGTCATTTTTGAAATTATAAGCATTAGCAGGTTGTTAGAAACTGAAATCAAACAGTTTTCAACTCAAAACTTTATTCTAGGTGATGTTACATTTTCACATAGGACCCCTTGTTCGAAAGGAGCTTCTGAACTCTCTCGTCCATTGAATTTGTCAGGTTTTGGATGGTTTCTGCTTCAATTGTTTTGCATGAGGACAGAATACCCTCCCAGAGCTGTTGCTTAGATGTGAACTGCCTCCCGCCGTCATAGACACTCCTTTTAATGATGCTCCAAAGGTTCTGAATGGGGTAGAGGTCAGGGGAGCATGGGGGTCACACCATAAGTTTGTCCCCTTTTATGCCCATATCAGCCAGAGATGCAGATGTTTTATGTGCAGCATGAGATGGTGCATTATCATGCAGAAAAATGATCTTGCTGTGAAATACACGGTTCTTCTTCTTGAACCATGGCAGGAAGTGCTGTTTGAGAAAATCCACATACATTATGGAGTTCATCTTTAGCGCCTTCAGGGATCCTAAAGGGGCCGACAATCTCTCTCCCCATGATTCCAGCCCAAAACATTACTCCACCTCCTCCTTGTTGGCGCTGTAGCCGTGTTTGCGTGGGGTGTCCATCAACCAGCCATCCTCCACTCCATCCATCTGGACCATCGAGCGCTGCACGGCACTCATCCGTGAACAAAACAGTTTTGAAATCAGTCTTCATGTAATGTTTGGCCCACTGGAGCCGTTTCTGCTTGTGTGAAGTGGATAGAGGAGGTCGACAGGATGGCGCATGCACAGCTGCAAACCTCTGAAGGACCCTGCATCTTGTTGTTCGGGGGACGTTGGAGGCACAAGCAGCTTCAAAAACTTGTCTGCTGCTATGACAAGGCTTTTTTGCCGCTGCTCTTTCAACCTGACATAATTGCCTGTAGGAAAGAGTCCTCAATTTGCCCCTATCAGCACGCACACGTGTGTACTGTGAATCAGCTACATACTTCTTGATTGCCAAGACACTTCATCCTGATCATCGCACAATGTTGATTGTAGTCATGCCTTGACCTAAACACTCCACAATTTGTTGCTTCTCAGCAGCCGACACATCCTTTTTCTTTCCCATTTTGGCAGAAAATGTAGGCTGCTTAATAATGTGAGAGAGCCTTCTTAAGTAGTCTTGCCTTTCATTGGACACACCTGCCAAACTAATTAGCACAGGTGTCTGCAATTGCTTACAGTGATATAAAGAGCCCTGACACACATCACCATCAATGAGTTTAACTGACAAACAAACAAATTCTTCCCTTATCACTCCTAAACACTTTTTGTATAATAATTTGGAACGCAGTGTACATGTGCTTTTCCACAAAACACCAGTGGTTCACGTAGTGAATCTTACAGTTCTAACTTGCCAACCGTGGTCTGTATGGAGTTGTTCAATAAAGGGCCCAAAATTAAGATAACATAGATGGGAGAGGTCTCTATGAATAGGAATTCCTAAGTATTTGATACCCTGTGAGGGCCAGGCAAAGGGAAAGTTGGACTGGATGGAATCCTATATGGATTTGGGGAGGGAGACATCGAGGGCCTCAGACTTCGCTGCATTGATTTTAAAATTTTACCATGTAACAAAGTGATCTATTTCAGCCATAACAGCATGGATGGATATATGTGATTGAGTGATATATACTAGGACATCATCAGCAAATAGAGAGCACTTGTACTCGGTGCCTCCCACCTCAATCCACCTAATATTGGGGTTATGGCGAATTGATGAGAGCAGGTGCTCCGTCACTAGGATGTATAAGAGAGGGGACAGAGGACATCACTGCCTTGTCCCATTGGTGATTGTGAAAGGTGATGAAAATGTTCTGACGCACCCCCTGGGCCTTGGGACACCTGGAGCCGGACCCTTTTTGGTGGATGCTGGTGGTTGTAGTCTTCGTGGCGGCGAACCAGTTCCGTGGCTCAGGGCGGTCAAACCAGTGGCGGAACTATTTATGTGGTTTTCATGTTTAAATGTCCGACTACGCCACCCGTGGATTGCGGTCAGAGTGAACCGCCGCTACAGGGCAGACCACTGAGGCTGGTGTTGTGGGTGCAGCAGAGCGTAGCATAACTCCCCACGGGAGGAGTATAGCCTCAGGGCAGTGTATGCAGAGGATGGGGGTGATGGTGCAGGGCAGCAGCAGTAACGACACAGAGTCAGTGATGCAGTTCAGGGCCTTTACTCACAGTTCTTATTATCCAGACCACGTCTGCAGGTAACGGCTGCCCACGTCGTACTGTGCTCACCAGGTGAGGGGCTCAGACAACTCCCAGATAACTTTGGAGCACTTCACAGGACCCCCTTTGTGTGTCCTTTGTCTGGCCTTTCTTACCAACACTTCTGTCCGGCTGCCTCTGGCCTCCTCTTGGTAAACTTGGCGCCAGTTTCCCTAACCCTATGTGGTGCCTTCCTAGCGGGTGTAGCGAGGGGCTGCGCCACATAAAATGTCAGAGCCTCCGGTTTCTAGCTGAGGGTCGTTTCCTGCCTCCACTAGTTCGGGGACCGGTCTCCCCCTTTGGCCTGACCCCTCCACGCAGGTGGATTCGGGCGTGCGGTGGCGACTCGCCCGTCCGCACCCCTGGGATCCCTTCATTCCTCGTTCCTGGAGCCTTCTCCGCTCCTCTTCCTTCCTTCTCCCTCTTCCAGGCCTGGGCCTCTGTTACTAGGCCCGCCTCCGGAGCAGAGCTCATGCAGAGCCCCTGCTCCCTGCCACTTCTGCTCAGACTTCTCTGCACTGAACTAAGATGGTGCCCACCTTTTATACTCCCTTCTCAATGCACCCAGGAACTGCTTCCTCCCTGCTCCTGCACTACAGGGTTCCCCTTCCTCAGTGTTCCCTCCCCCCACTCCAGCCAGGGACAGGGACTGTCGTGCCCATCTCAGGGGCATATTGGTCGCCCTGACCCACGGCAATGTGGTGTAATGCATGCAGGTGTCGGGTCCTGATCCACACTCCATCCTTACCTGAGAGTGAGATATCACACCTCTGGGTGAGGTGCAATACGTCTGTAGCAACCGAGCCCTCAGGGTGCTACAGTTCCATTTATCTTCAGCCTAGGTGACGTATTGCGATACAGGGCCGTGATTTTGGCTATAAAAGGGTCCCCTAGACCCCTACCCCAAGCTTTTTAAGAGAATCATATATGGCGTGCCAGGAGACTCTATGGAATGCTTTCTCAGCATCCAACGAGAGTATCTAATTACAAATTTTAACTGCATCTAGCCCAGGAAATACTTTGTGCCTAGTAGCAGTGTCTGCTAGTGAGCGGATTATCCCGGCTGTTAAGCAAGCTGCACCACCTGTAGTTTAGACACTTAATTTTTTCAAAGGAAATGCTTCGGGACCATGGGATACTTAGTGAAGAGCATCAGGAGGCACCCCAAGGCATAGGGGCTGGGACTGGCAGTAGGATGCCTTGCGGTGGACAGCCGAGCTCAATCCTTATAAAAGCTTTTTAACTGCAGCAGCTTTAGTGGACGCTACTGGAGCTGGAATTACCGCGGCTGCTGGCATGAGACTTGCCCTCCAATAGATCCTTGTAAATGGATTTAAAGTGTATTCATTCAAATTAGAGAGACAATTTAAATTAAAAAGCTTAGAGCTGCCTCCACCACAGGGGGGCTCGCTCGACCCACCAGCGGACAGGCACCAGTATTGGGAGAGGGGGGCTGGCCGTCAGGGTTCACCGCGGCTCTGGCACAAACCCGGCGACACGGAGGTGGCACGGGCAGGAGCGGACTGGCCGAGTCGGCTTCTCACTTTTTGGATTTTAGAAGGGCATGACATGCCTATATCTGTGTCTCCCCCTCCTTTTACTCCTCCACCTCTTTTATTTTCGCATGACTATATGTACTTGTCACTTTTCCATGTGTTAGTTATGTCTTCTGAGCAGTTTGTCAGCTTTTGGACACCTTTGAAGGTGTTTTCTATGTGTTTCTATGTGTTTTTGTTTGCCTGCCATTGGTTTTAACGGTGTTCGAAGGTGTTCGACGAACAGTTCGACGAACAGTTCGGCGAACACACGGGTGTTCGACGAACCGAACCGAACTCGAACACTACGGGGGTGGCTCAACACTACTTACTATTAAACGCACACCAAACAACAGCATACACGGATTAATGAAATGTGTCGTAAATGTTAAGCTCAAGGATGGCACAGGATCAGGAGCTTAACCCAAGTCATAATCAGTGTCTGTTATTTGTATAATAAAGCTACCATCTTGTGTCGCTATGACCCCATCAACAACCCCAACTACATGATAGGTGTATTATAGTGTATTGCCTCAATGAGGAGAGCCATAGGATCAAATACTTAATTAACCTCAAGACAGGAGAGTGAGAGAAAAGACTGATAAGCTTATGCAAGGTAAAATAATACACTCTGCTTAGATAAAAAATAGGGCTGCCATTTCCTGTTTCATCCCACCATGCTCTGTTATACAAGATGGCAACTGGACCTATAACTACATCCTGTTGTACATGTGGTAAAGGTGGAGACTTTATTTATGACTATATCGTGTCGTACAATGAAGTTCCGGGAGGAAGCTGAATTCTATAGAAGGACTAATCAATCACAGAGCGACACATTGCTTGGAGACACCCGATCGAGATGACTCCTCCTGATGACCTCATGGACCAACCCACCCTGATGACCTCATGGATCAACCCATGGACTTGCCTATTGCCCAATCCCTTAACCAATGAATACATCTGGTTACTCCCATTCTAGGGCTAACCGAGCTCCTTTACAGAGTTTATATATGTCTATGTTCGGGTTGAATAAAGTCACTTGGAGCTGTGCCATAGCAGATCACGGAGCATTTACATCTGACTGTGTGTGTCTGATGTTATTCTTTCTTGCATGCACTTGATAATATCCATTAGGCCAGGAGCAGGCAACTAGTGAACATATCAAACTGTTCACCCTAACAGCATGAGTGATCAGAAGATTGTGCAGTCAAGTACAAATAAGAAATAACAAAATTAAAAAAAGCTGCAAAATAAATAAACCTTGTTAAAAGAAGGTATAAAGTAAAAAAAATATATAAACCATTTTGCTTTAAAAATCTCTATATAGCAAAATAATATTAAAATAAAAAATATTTACCATTCATATAATAATAAACTTTAATGTTTATACTGCTAGATTAATAAATTCCCAAAAAAGTTTTGTAACCCAAAAATTGCACCACTAGAAAAAGACATTTGTAAGGCTACATCAATGGAAATTAAAGTGTTTAAATTGGATTGCCCAAAGTTGACAATTGATTTATGGTTGTATTTGTATGTGAGCACCTGTGCTACTACAGCATAATAACATTGCTGCAAAGTAAAGTGTGCCTGTAGTCACCCTTATTTTCCAAGAAAACAATGAGCATTATGATATTTATTTCCAGTGCTGATGTCTATAGAAGTTCACGAATATAAGTAGAGATAAGCAAATCTATTGATATTTGAATTCGTCAAATTTTCCCCAAAAGAGCACTCACATTCTACAGGAGCGAGAGAATACCACTCTGACCATAGAAGCTTACACTTTACAGAAGAGAGGTCCCCGTAGCTTACACTCTACAAAGTGAGAAATAGAGAGAGAGGTGACCCCACTGGATCTCCTACATATCCTTAACCATATTGTAAGGCAGCGCTAGTCATCATGCCTGGGGACACTCGCTGCAACGGGTCAATTAAAGCACACCAGCCATGTTTTCCAGTATTTCACAATCCAGCAGTTTATTACACTTCACTACTGCTTATAACCGAGTCCAACTCAGTGGCTCGCCGACATACACATATAATGTCCAGGAGCCTTTCAAGTGGGAGACAGGCCCACTTGGTTCCAGTTACAGCCTTCAGCAAAGTCACTTATGTCAACGTCCATATAATGCAGTGTTTTACCTTTGCCGGGCTTTAGCTGCTTCAGTCAGATTTGTTCTGCCACCACTGTGACTTTACGGCTTCCCAGATGGGGGGTCTCCAGCCCTCATTCCTTTAAAGGCTACTGGTATGTTTTCTCACCTAACATCCAACCTCTGCCTTCCTGGACACTTGCCTTCCAAGCCTCTGGCCCTCCAAGGCTACTGGTATTGCTTACACATAAGGATCCAGCCTCTGCCTTTCAGGACTCTTGCCTTCCAAGCCTCTGGCCCTCCAAGGCTACTGGTATTGCTTACACATAAGGATCCAGCCTCAGCCTTTCAGGTGTCACCAGGCTTCACTAGGCCTCACTAGGCCTCTCCAGGCTAACAGTGTCCCACACGGGAACAGGCCTCACGCCTTTCACACCTGTCTCAAATCTACCAGGGTTTAGATATCTTCTAGTGCACACACAGGACCTGTGCTGATGTCACAGTCATGTGATCAGACCTTCTGTGTGCATAGGACATGTGTGCTGTCACAGTCATGTGACCAGTCACCTGGGGGAGGTACATGGTGGGCCAAAACACACCCTGGACCATTACAGTAATGCCGCAAGCCGCTGCATTGCAATATATATTACATCACTATATAGGGTTTAGTGAATTCTAGCACCAGCTAGCACTATCCCACAACTATGTGTATCTGAAAATAAATTGTACTAGGCACAGGCCATATACACTGCTCAAAGGAATAAAGGGAACACTCAAACAACACATCCTAGATCTGAATGAATGAAATATTCTCATTGAATTCTTTGTTCTGTAAAAAGTTGAATGTGCTGACAACAAAATCACACAAAAATCAGGCATGGAAATCAAATTTATTAACCAATGGAGTCCTGGATTTGGAGTTACCCCCAAAATTAAAGTGGAAAAACACATTACAGGCTGATCCAACTTTGATGTAATGTCCAACAAGTCAAAATGAGGCTCAGTATTGTGTGTGGCCTCCACGTACCTGTATGACCTCCCTACAACGCCTGGGCATGCTCTTAATGAGGTTGCGGATAGTCTCCTGTGGGATCTCTTCCCAGACCTGAACTAAAGCATCTGCCAACTCCTGGACAGTCTGTGCGGCAACATGACGTTGGTGGATGGAGCGAGACATGATGTCCCAGATGTGCTCAATCGGATTCAGGTCTGGCGAACGGACAGGCCAGTCCATAGCTTCAATGCTTTTATCATGCAGGAACTGCTGACACACTCCAGCCACATGAGGTCTGGCATTGTCCTGCATTAGGAGGAACCCAGGGCCAACCGCACCAGCATATGGTCTCACAAGGGGTCTGAGTATCTCATCTCAGTACGTAATGGCAGTCAGGCTACCTCTGGCAAGTACATAGAGAGCTGTGCGGCCCTCCAAAGAAATGCCACCCCACATGATTACTGACCCACTGCCAAACCGGTCGTGCTGAAGGATGTTGCAGGCAGCAGATCCCTCTCCATGGCGTCTCCAGACTCTGTCACGTCTGTCACATGTGCTCAGTGTGAACCTGCTTTCATCTGTGAAGAGCACAGGGCGCCTGTGGCGACTTTGCCAATCCTGGTGTTCTGTGGAAAATGCCAAGCGTCCTGCAAGGTGTTGGACTGTGAGCACAACTCCCATCTGTGGAAGTCTGGCCCTCATACTACCCTCATGTAGTCAGTTTCTAACCGTTTGTGCAGACACATGCACATTTGTGGCCTGCTGGAGGTCATTTTGCAGGGCTCTGGTAGAGCTCTTCCTGTTCCTCCTTACACAAAGGAGGAGGTAACGGTCCTGCTGCTGGGTTTTTTCCACTCCAATTGCTCCCTCCACATCTCCTGGTATCTGCTCCATGCTCTGGACACTGTGCTGACTGACACAGCTATCCTTATTCCCACAGCTCGCACTGATGTGCCATCCTGGATAAACTGCACTACCTGAGCAACTTCTGTGGGTTGAACTGTAGACACCGCCTCATGCTACTGTACCTCTAGGGGTAAGATCAATGGCAAAGTGAAAAAGTGACCAAAACAACAGCCAAAAAGGATGAGAACAGAGAAATGGTCTGTGGTGACCACCTGCAGAACCACTGTTTTATAGGGGGTATCTTGCTAATTGCCTATCATTTCTACCAGTTGTCTGTTCCATTTGCACAACAGCAGTAGAAACGAGTGTTGCTTCATAACTGGACAGGTAGATTTCACAGAAGTGTTTTTGACTTGAAGTTACATTGTGTTGTTTAAGTGTTCCCATTATTATTTTGAGCAGTGTATACAGTGGTGGCCAAAAGTATTGGCACCCCTGCAATTCTGTCAGATAATACTCAGTTTCTTCCTGAAAATGATTGCAATCACAAATTCTTTGGTGTTATTATCTTCATTTAATTTGTCTTCAATGAAAAAACACAAAAAGAATTGTCCTAAAGCCAAATTGGATATAATTCCACACCAAACCTAAAAAGGGGGTCGACAAAAGTATTGGCACTGTTTTAAAAATCATGTGATGCTTCTCTAATTCGTGTAATTAACAGCACCTGTAACTTATTTGTGGCACCTACTGTAACAGGTGTTGGCAATAACTAAATCAGACTTGCAGCCAGTTAACATGGATTAAAGTTTACTCAACCTCTGTCCTGTGTCCTTGTGTGTACCACATTGAGCATTGAGAAAAGAAAGAAGACCGAAGAACTGTCTGAGGACTTGAGAAACCAAATTGTGAGGAAGCATGAGCAATCTCAAGGCTACAAGTCCATATCCAAAGACCTGAATGTTCCTGTGTCTTCCGTGCACAGTGTCATCAAGAAGTTTAAAGCCCATGGCACTGTGGCTAACCTCCCTAGATGTGGATGGAAAAGAAAAATTGACGAGAGATTTCAACGCAAGATTGTGCGGATGGTGGATAAAGAACCTCGACTAACATCCAAACAAGTTCAAGCTGCCCTGCAGTCCGATGGTACAACAGTGTTAACCCGTACTATCCGTCGGCGTCTGAATGAAAAGGGACTATATGGTAGGATACCCAGGAAGACCCCACTTCTTACCCCCAGCCAGGCTGGAGTTTGCCAAAACTTACCTGAGAAAGCCTAAAACGTTTTGGAAGAATGTTCTCTGGTCAGATGAGACAAAAGTAGAGCTTTTTGGGAAAAAGCATCAACATTGAGTGTACAGGAAAAAAAAAGAGGCATTCAAAGAAAAGAACACGGTCCCTACAGTCAAACATGGCGGAGGTTCCCTAATGTTTTGGGGTTGCTTTGCTGCCTTTGGCACTGGACTGCTTCACCGTGTCCATGGCATTATGAAGTCTGAAGACTACCAACAAATTTTGCAGCATAATGTAGGGCCCAGTGTGAGAAAGCTGGGTCTCCCTTAGAGGTCATGGGTCTTCCAGCAGGACAATGACCCAAAACACACTTCCAAAAGCACTATAAAATGGTTTGAGAGAAAGCACTGGAGACTTCTAAGGTGGCCAGCAATGAGTTCAGACCTGAATCCCATAGAACACCTGTGGAGAGATCTCAAAATGGCAGTTTGGAGAAGGCACCCTTCAAATATCAGGGACCTGGAGCAGTTTGCCAAAGAAGAATGGTCTACAATTCCAGCAGAGCATTGTAAGAAACTCATTGATGGTTACCGGAAGCGGTTGTTCGCAGTTATTTTGGCTAAACGTTGTGCAACCAAGTATTAGGCTGAGGGTGCCAATACTTATGTCGGCCCCATTTTTGGAGTTTTGCGTGAAATGATCAATGATTTGATTTTTGCTTCATTCTCTTTTGTGTTTTTTCCTTGCAAGCAAATTAAATGAAGATAATAATACCAAAGAATTTGTGATTGCAATCATTTTCAGGAAGAAACTGAGTATTATCTGACAGAATTGCAGGGGTGCCAATACTTTTGGCCACCACTGTATATGTATATAAAATAAAATGAAAACTGACCAGCACCTCTGAACAGAGTAAAGCAAGTTTGAACAGGTGCAAGTTGCTATGACTGCATAATATATAAACAATACAAACCAAAGAATACAGCAGCGCTCTATAAGCGATAAGATATCTGAAAAATATTGAAAATAAGACATTTGGACTACAATTACTGCTATATAGAATATACTTATACTTAGTGCAAAAATTGGCCTATTCATGAAAGCCTATAAACCGCGACAAGGCGACCTTTCTTTGATGGGACCTTTCTTTGATGGGACCCTATCTTAATATCATGCCTTTTCTAGGCTAAAAGCCAACAAATTTAAAGGGCAGGTAGGCCTTGGGCTGATGGGAGGAGTGCTCAGCCAGATAAGTACTTTAGGTAATCAAAACCTTCAATAGTATATTACAAAAAACAAAAAACTAACCAGCTCCTCCGAACATCAACATGCATGTTTGGATTCATCTTAGCGCTTACCGGTGCTGCTATATTCTTTGGTTTGTATGCTACACAGTCATAGCAGCTTACACCTGTTCACATTTGCTTTATTCTGTTCAGAGGTGCTGGTCAGTTTTGTTGTGTTTTGTAGTATAGGTTCAGAGGTTTTGACTGCCTTCTTTAATTACTGACTACTCTTCCCATCAGCCTTAGGGACTTTTTAATTAGTGCTGAATCCTACCTGCCCTTTAAATTTGTAGGCTTATAGCCCGAGAGAGGCATGACATTAGGCTAGGGTTCCATCAAAGAAAGGTACGCCTTTTCATGGCTTGTGGGCTCTAATAAATTGGCCAATTTTTTCACTAAGCACCTTTATTTTTTTAAGTATATTCTATATAGAAGTAATGTAGTCCAAATGTCATATATTCATTGTTTGCATACAACTTAGTAAATATAGTATAGTATATATACAGTACAGTGCAAAAGTTTGGACACACCTTCTAATTTAAAGATTTTTCTGTATTTTCATGACTATGAAAATTGTACATTCACACTGAAGGCATTAAAACTATGTATTAACACATGTGGAATTATATACTTAACAAAAAAGTGTGAAACAACTGAAAATATGTCTTATATTCTAGGTTCTTCAATGTAGCCACCTTTTGCTTTGATGACTGCTTTGCACACTCTTGGCATTCTCTTGATGAGCTTCAAGAGGTAGTCACCGGAAATAGTTTTCACTTCACAGGTGTGCCCTGTCAGGTTTAAATAAGTGGGATTTCTTGCCTTATAAATGGGGTTGGGACCATCAGTTGTGTTGTGCAGAAGTCTGGTGGATACACAGCTGATAGTCCTACTGAATAGACAGTTAGCATTTGTATTATGGCAAGAAAAAAGCACCTAAGTAAAGAAAAACGAGTGGCCATCATTATGTTAAGAAATGAAAGTCAGTCAGTGCGAAAAATTGGGAAAACTTTGAAAGTGTCCCCAAGTGCAGTTGCAAAAACCATCAAGCGCTACAAAGAAACTGGCTCACATGAGGACCGCCCCAGGAAAGGAAGACCAAGAGTCACCTCTGCTTCTGAGATTAAGTTTATCCAAGTCACCAGCCTCAGAAATCGCAGGTTAACAGCAGCTCAGATTAGAGACCAATTCAATGCCACACAGAGTTCTAGCAGCAGACACATCTCTTCAACAACTGTTAAGAGGAGACTTTGTGCATCAGGCCTTCATGGTAAAATAGCTGCTAGGAAACCACTGCTAAGGACAGGCAACTAGCAAAAGAGACTTGTTTGGGCTAAAGAACACAAGGAATGGATATTAGACCATTGGAAATCTGTGCTTTGGTCTGATGAGTCCAAATTTGAGATCTTTGGTTCCAACCACCGTGTCTTTGTGCGACGCAGAAAAGGTGAAAGGATGGACTCTACATGCCTGGTTCCCACCGTGAATCATGGAGGAGGAGGTGTGATGGTGTGGGGGTGCTTTGCTGGAGACACTGTTGGGGATTTATTCAAAATTGAAGGCATACTGAGCCAGCATGGCTACCACAGCATCTTGCAGCGGCATGCTATTCCATCCGGTTTGGGTTTAGTTGTACCATCATTTATTTTTCAACAGGACAATGACCCCAAACACACCTCCAGGCTGTGTAAGGGCAATTTGACAAAGAAGGAGAGTGATGGGGTGCTACGCCAGATGACCTGGCCTCCACAGTCACCAGACCTGAACCCAATCGAGATGGTTTGGGGTGAGCTGGACCGCAGAGTGAAGGCAAAAGGGCCAACAAGTGCTAAGCATCTCTGGGAACTTCTTCAAGATTTTTGGAAGACCATTTCCCGTGACTACCTCTTGAAGCTCATCAAGAGAATACCAAGAGTGTGCAAAGCAGTCATCAAAGCAAAAGGTGGCTACTTTGAAGAACCTAGAATATAAGACATATTTTCAGTTGTTTCACACTTTTTTGTTAAGTATATAATTCCACATGTGTTAATTCATAGTTTTGATGCGTTCAGTGTGAATGTACAATTTTCATAGTCATGAAAATATAGAAAAATCTGTAAATGAGAAGGTGTGTCCAAACTTTTGGTCTGTATTGTATATATTTCACTAACTTTATATAGTGATAGCGTGTGGTCCCCGGGGTTCATAGCTGAAAATTAGTGATCTACTGTTGGTAAGTCCAATAGTGTGAGAGCACTCCAGTCGGTAGCATCTCTTTGAAGTCTACAAATTCCAAAGACATCACCTGAGGCTGCAGAAGTCTATGAAAGACTAACATCGAGTTTAGAAAAATAACACTATTCTCTAATGAAGAAACGTATTACTTTTTGAAACAGATGATAGCTTGTCTTTCGCAGACTTTTGTAGTTTCCGGTTATGTCTTTGGAACTTGTGGACTTCAAAGAGCCACTACCAACTGGAGCGTTCTTACAGCATTGTTGTTTTTCAACAAAAAGATCACTATCTTTTAAGCTACTATGAGTGCCAGGGACCATTATCTAAATTGAACTGCTTGGTCAATGAGGTCATCACCTACACGCTATCTCTATATGTACTAAGGATAATGAATTCCAACACCACCTCCCATTATGCCGCAGAAATAAATATGGTACCAGGTCTGAGGTTAATCATTACTTGTCACTTGTCAGATAAACTTTCAGTGTGCAAAGCTTGAGAACCTCGTGTAAAACACTGTTCACAAAAATTCAGTTTTGCAGTCATATTGAAAACATTAATGGTCATTACAGCTTTTAGCAATAACGGCAGAATAACAGATGATAAACCTAATAATGACATTCGTTACACATACCGGTGCCGAGTATTCTTTCTATTTTTATACTGGAGTTATCCAATTCTTTTGCAAACAAATGAACAGCTTGCATGGGATCTTCACATGTGTCTGGATCAATGTATGTCCTTCTTGTAGGTATTTTAACTGAAAGAAACATAAAGGCATATTGTCAGATTCACAAATTCACTGGTATGTTGTGAAATGTCAAATTAATATTCCTATTATAAGAAATATGATCTGTATTATTAGTGTTAAAAGGGTCGGGTGCTTTATTCTAACAAATTGTTTTGAGGACATTATTTTGCGGCAATTACTAATATCTACTTAGTGTACCCTTCCTAACAGACTTTACTGCTCTCCGGTCCACATAATGGCTGCTGGTGGAGGAGAATTTGACAACACCTGGCCTTTACTATAATCCAAATTAGTTTTACTTGCGAAATCTACAAACTATCTGCAGGTTGTGTTTTCAGGCATACCACAAAGTCCACCAACACTTGGTTTCAGATAAAGTCCTTGAAGACGGTAGAGTGGCCGTCATAGAAGAGTAACTTATACTCCATTGAAATTCTTTAATGGGAATTGAAGAAGGTTTGCAGTATAAAAAGCCTTAGAAAATTATTGTACTGGGGATGAGTTACTATCAGGAATGGGCTACGATTTCTCAAGAACGCTGGTAGAAGTTGGTGTCTGGCTATACATCACACTTACAACAGGTCATAATAACCAAAGTTGCTCTACTAAATTCCAAAGATGAAATTAAGGGTTTGGATAATTCTGAAATTGCAGTAGTCAGTAAAAGTGATATCTTGTGGTGAGGAATTTGTAGAAACCACTTGGTATTTTAGTTGCGTTGAGCTATTTAAATTGTTCTTGTTTCATTGGTTTATTGAAAACAGCATAAAGTTTGTACATTTTGCTAATAACCCTCATTTTTAAGGGAGGGATAATTTAAATTAAAACAGTATATACAGTTTAAACCAGAAGTTTACATACATTATATAAAAAGACACATATGCATGTTTTTCTCAATATCTGACATAAAATCAGAATAAACCTTTCCCGTTTTAGGTCAATTAGGATTACCATAATTTTAAATATTTGCCGAATGCCAGAATAATCGGAGAGAGAGAGAGAATGTTTTAAGGCATTTTTATTACTTACTGCAAAGTCATAAGTTTACATACATTTCATTAGTATTTGGTATCATTGCCCTAAAACTGAATTACTTGGGTGAAATGTTTGGGATATTCTTCCACAAGCTTCTCACAATAGTTGGTTGGAATTTGGACTCATTCCTCATGACAAAACTGGTGTAACTGATTCAGGTGTGTAGGTCGCCTTGCTCACACCTTGCCTTTTCAGCTTTGCCCATAAATTTTCAATAGGATTGAGATCAAGGCTTTTTGATGGACACTCCAAAATATTGACTTTGTTATCCTTAACTCAATTTGTTACCATTTTGGCAGTATGCTTTGTGTCATTGTCTATTTGGAAGACTCATTTCCGCCCAAGCTTTAACTTCCTGGCTGATGTCTTGAGATGTTGCTTCAGCATTGTCACATAATCTTCTTTTCTCATGATGCCATCTATTTTCTAAACTGCACCAGTCCCTCCTGCAGCAAAACAACCCACAACATGATGCTATCACCCCCATGTTTCACAGTTGGGATGGTGTTCTTAGACTTCCAAGCTTCTCCCTTTTTCCTCCAAGCGTAACGATGGTCATTATGCCCAAAAAGTTCAATTTTAGTTTCATCAGACCACAGGACATATCTCCAAAAATTAAGGTCTTTGTTCCTGTGTGCATTTGCAAACATTAATCTGGATTTTTTAGGTTTCTATTGGAGTAATGGCTTCTTGGTGGCAGAGTGGCCTTTCAGTCCATGTTGATGCAGTACTCGTTTCACTGTGGATATTGACACAATCTTATCAGCTTCTGCCATCTTCTTCACAAAGTCTTTTGCTTTTGTCCTTGGGTTGATATGCACATGTCGGACCAAAGCACGTTCATCTCTGGGACACAGAACCCGTCTCCTTCATGAGCAGTATGATGGCTGGACATTCGCATCTAGTTTGTACGTGCATATAATTGTTTGTAAAGATGAATGAGGCACCTTCAGGTATCTTGAAATTGTACCCAAGGATGTGCTAGACTTGTGCAAGTCCACAATTCTCTTCCCGATATCTTGACTGATTTCTTTATACTTTCCCTTGATTCTACACAAAGAAACAGTGTGTTTGAAGTGTGCATTAAAATGCATCCACAGGTGTGTCTCTAATTAATTCAGATGTTTCCAAAAAACCTATTAGAAGCTTCTAAGCACATGACATCATCATATGGGCAGTCCAGAATTGTTTAAAGGCATAGTAATCTTATTGTATGTAAACTTTGACTTTGCAGTAAGTAATAAAAATGCCTTTAAACATTCTCTCTCTCTCTCTCATTTATCAGGTATTTGGCAAATATAAAAAATTATGGTAATCCTACTTGATCTAAAACGGGAAAGGTTTATTCTGATTTCATGTTAGATATCGAGAAAAACATACATATGTGTCTTTTTATATAGTCTATGTAAGCTTCTGGTTTCAACTGTATTAGTGAGTACCACAAAATCATGTCCCCAGCACATTTGCTAAAATACAAATAAAATAGTCAACCCATTTAGGTAAGCAATCTATATGTATTGTATGGTGCTCCCATTGTCTATAATTGGCAGTAGCACTGACATCACGTCAACAGCACGACAGCCAATCAGTGAGCTCAGAAGCTCTCAGCTGGGTGATACATCTACCTTGGCAGAGCCGCTGAGTTCAATGATCGGGTGCTATTCTGTTGAAGTGATGCCAATGTGGCAGCCAATAACTGACAGCTGGAGCAGTGGTTCAGACTCAGCAGTGGATGGTGAATAAAGAGTAGTTTTTTTTTCATGAAACTGCACCTGAAGACCTGAATGGGTCAACCCCTTTACTGTCCACAGTTAGTACATTGAGTTCTATAATAAACACTTGTAAGTAGTAAGCTCCGAAGCTCCCCCTACTGGTGGTAGAATTACATCTTTTTTCTATACCATAGGAAATGAATATATTATGAAATGTATCAGCACAGAATGAATGTTCAACCTCCAGCAGGAAATGGTGGTATAACATAAACATTTACTTTAAACTTTAATTAAGAAAATCTAATTCACTACTCATAGGCCACCAATGAAGTACAATCATGTACTTTTAGGATAAATATATCCTAAATTTGCAACCATGTTTTGAAGATGTTTAAATCATATTACCAACATGTCTTTCTCCGTGAACTCTATGCTACAAAATTCACAAAAAATTCTCAGTAATTGTTTGTGTGTCCACATTAAATTAAACTACACAAAGCATGTGTCAATCTTGTCTAAATAGTAAATACAGACTTGTCGTGACAATTACTTGGATGCACTAACAATTTAATGGTTAAATATTGCTGCACACTCCCAGAAGAGTAATCCCATATTTACTACTAACTGTGGCTTACAAACACAACTTGTAGATAATGGCAGCAAAGTGATGTGAACTCTGAAGCAGTTGCTGCCTACTTTCCATACGCAATTTATCCTGTGTGATAGCAAAAAATATCGCCCTGATTATAGTTTGCTCTGCATGACCAGCTCCACACATTCAGGTGAAACTCATTTTAGATCGGCTCATCCATCCGAAACCTACAATTAAGTGAAACAAATGCATGTCCCCTGTCTATCAGCCAGCTATAGACTTACACTAACAGCTCGTGATTAGCAGAGCCGCGACAAGGAGTGAATGTTAATTTTGTGTACAGTGCTCTCCATACCAGTTGGTGAATCTAAGCTCAGAGGGAAAACTGCTGAAATCCAGGTATCCAGATCTTTATTAAGCAGGGAAGAACTTGGATCCCTTAAGATTCCATCAGCAATTCATAACATGTTTTTGTATATGAAAGAATGGTTCTCAATTTAGATCTATCATGCGTTAGGTATTTTTATGAGCCATATTTTTTTAAATTCACAGATTTCACTCTTTATCAGTTGCTCCAAAAATTCCCAAAGTACTTCCACTACAAACTTAATTTTCAAGAAAAGTTAATCAACGAAAAGAAAAGTTCTGCTTCATGTAATACACAGAATGAGAAGTTAGTGAAAATCAGTTGTAAAAACTACTAGATGGACATATGTAAGCATAAAAGTATGACTTAGAGCAGGGGGCATTCAGAGAGGTTAGGGTGCAACAAAATGAAAATGAACAGAATGGGAACACTCCAGGCGCCACTAGCAAATAATAATGAAAAATGGTCAATCCAGGTGATAGATTTTCACCATTATTTGTTACTGGGGGCTTGTAGCTCATGTCTCCCTTGATTATGTATTTATAAGTGTTTTTTGTAACATACTGTCCGTGACCATCTATCTATTTATACAGAATATTTGGTAATCAGTTACCTATTACTTCCTATTGATACCAAAGTAAAATATTTTTTTCTAAACTTATATATACAATGCCTTGAAAAAGTATTCATACCTCTTGAACTTTTCCACATTGTTTCACAGTACACCCACAAACTTAAATGTATTTTGCTGGGATTTTATGTGATATACCAACACAAAGTAGCAAATATTTGTGAAGTATATAAGAAATGATAGATGGTTTTCTAATTATTAAATATACATCTGAAAATTGTGACATGCATTTGTATTCAGCTCCCTGTAGTTTGATACCCTTAAACTAAATCCTGAGCAAGCAATTGCCTCCAGTCACATAATTAGTAAACTGAGTACATCTACATGTAATTTATTCTCAGTGTAATTACAGCTGTTTCTGGGAAGGCATCAGAGGTTTGTTTAAGAGCATTACATTAGGGATCAAACAGCATCAAAAAAACAAGAAACACACCAGACATGTCTGTGATAAAGTTGTTGAGAAGAGTAAGGCAGGGTTAGGTTATGAAAAAATAGCCCAAGCTCTGAACATCTCACGAGCAGTGTTCAATCCATCATCCAAAAAATGTAAAGAGTATGATGCAATTGCAAACCTACCAAGATATGTCCGTTTACCTAAACTGACATCCCACGCAAGGAGAACACTAATTAGAGTACAACCATGAGGCCCATGGTCTCTCTGGAGGAGCTACAGAGATCTACTGCTCAGGAGGGAGAATCTATGCACAGGACAAGTTTTAGTCGTATTCTCTACAAATCTGAGCTTTATGGAAAAGTGGTAAGAAGAAAGCCATTTTGGAACGTAAGCCATAAGAATTCCCATTTAAAGTCTGCAAAAAGCCATGCAGGGACACAGCTAGCATGTCGAAGAGGGTGCTCTGGTCAAATGAGATCAAGGCAGAACTTTTTGGGCAAAAGGCAAACGTATTAGGCACATCACCCTGAAAACACCATCCCAGCCTTAAAATATGGTGCTGGAAGAATAATGTGGGGGGAGGGGTTCTTTTCTTCAACAGGGACAGGGAAGATGGTCAGACTTGATGTGACGATGGATGGAGCTAAATACAGGGCAATTCTGGAGGAAAAAGCTATTAGAGGCTGCAAAAGACTTTAGACTAGGTCGTAGGTTCACCTCCCAGGAGAACAACGAGCGTAAACATACTGCCAGAGCTACAATGGAATGGTTTAGATCAAAGAATATTCACATGTGTGAATGGTCCAGTCACAGTCCAGACCTAAATCCCATTGAGAATCTGTGGCAAGACATGAAATTTGCTGTTCACAGACGCTCTCCATCCAACCTCACTGAGCTAAAGCTAGTCTGCAAAGAAGAAAGGGCAAAAATGTCAGCCTGTAGATGTGCAAAGCAGGTAGAGACATACCCCAAAAAGACTTGCAGCAGTAATTACAGAATAAAAAGTGGTCGTATAAAGTATTGACTCAGAGGGGTTGAATACAAATGCACATCACAATTTTCAGATTTATATTTTTAAAATATTTAGAAAACCATTTATCACTTCCTTTACACTTCACAAATATTTGCAACTTTGTGTGTGCCATATATCACATAAAATCCCATTAAAGTACATTTAAGTTTGTGAGTGTAACGTGAAAAAATGTGTAAAAGTTCACGAGGTATGAATACTTTTTCAAGGCACTGTAAAAATATATATATTGAACTTACAGTAATTATTACTGAATAGAGGAGCAAGGGATGGGTGCTGCAATTTCCAATTCATTTGGTTTTGTCCACTGGCCGATATTTTTTGTCCTTTATCATCCTGTCATACAGAGATAGAATGGCGTTTGCTGTCAAAGGAGACCTGTTCTAATTAAAGCCGACTTAGAGAATTGAATGTAGATGCTTACACATTCTTAATGTCTAGTCTTGCTGTGGAAGAAAATATCTTTCCTTAGACTTTTAATAATGAGGATTTGTTTAAGTTCTAATACATTTTAAGAACTTAAGATGTTTAAAATGGTATATAATCTTGTTATTTAACTAAGCACCATACTCTATAATTCCTCATTTTCTAAGTACTCCATGCAATGTCCTTCAACAGACTGGCAGATAGTAGGTCTTCTGTGAGGAAAGGATATTACTTTCACCCATTCACAGCATATTTTTTTTAAATATTGCTAATCCTCAAGTTTTGGAAGGTTTTACATTTACTATCATGAATGTTATGTGTTTTTAATTCCACTCCACTATTGTATTTAATGATTAAAAGGGCAGATTAAAACATACTGTATGTCATTAATAGTGCACTGTGCCCTTAAAGGAATTACAAATTATCTATTTTTTAAATTACTTTGCTGTTTTTCTTTATAGATTTTTTTTATTCCTTTGTAATTTTTGCAAAATATCCTGAATTTTTTGCAACTTTCATCCTGGTCGAGTTGCATATTATACTGACGCTTCCTGCTCAGTAGACATTTACCTTTATTATCATTACATTGCTAGGATTACAGTGAAAGTTAACATCTACATATGGATACCACTGAATCCACTATCTACAATAGCAAATGGTTGTATCTCCTCTCCACCTGTATTGCATGTACAATAACCTGTCTACAGATCATGAAACAAGCCAAGATAACTCTCCCATATAAGTACATGAACATATCTAGGCCCATGTGGTTGCAGGAAATTATATTTCTACAAGCTGTTAGCACATCAGGAAAAAATGATTGCTCCATAATCATCTACAGAAAATAAAATAAGTAATCTAGAATCAAAAAATAAAACAGATCAGGGGAAATATACATATATACATATTATAACATTGTTAGGTTTTAGTTACTAAAACAATATAGGTGATACATTTCTTTTAATACCATTATATTTTGCAACCTGAAATGTTCATATGGCTTTGATTTTCCTGAACTTTTTGCTTTATATATATAATTTATAAAGGGTAAAGACGTTATAATATACTGAGCATCAGATAATGAAGCAATGTATTTTATGTCTGTTAAAAGTCAAATGTCGGCTTCTGAGGGTGCAAATAATTTATACTTTAGAAAACTAATAATTTATTAGATATATTCAGCATTTTAGGAGTTTTTCCCTTTTGCAGGCTATATCTTTAGAAGTGATGAGTGAGAATACTCAGAAGAACTCGGTACTCGCCCGAGCATCTCAGTACTTGAGATGCTTTGAGTCTCCTCCATGTATGTATGGCGCTCATTACAGAGCCAATGAACATGCAGGGATTTCCTGCCACTGACTGCAATGCCGCAGCCATGTTGGTTGAGGCATTACAGTGACTGGCTGGCCGCACAGTGTCTCACTTCTCAGGACTGCCAGTTCATGATGTTTCAGCTACCTACTGATGTATAGGGAAAAGGGAGGAAAATGGATGACAGAGTAAGGGTCAATTTAAAAGGATTGACCCGTGGCACTAAATGACAGTTGATCGGTAAACTTTTACCTATCAGTGGTCATTTAATAGCTTGTTTACAAAGGCAGATCAAAGTAAGGGATGTACAGTCATTGATCTGTAATAGATCGATCACGGCGCATAGCCTGCCATTGTTCTCGGCAACTCACGTCCTACTTACACAGGACAATGGACTGATAAGAATAAAGATGGTCTTTTGTGCTGCACACAAGATCACTTCACCCAATGACTAAAGCCCCCGTCTCACATAGCGAGATCGCTAGCGAGATCGCTGATGTGTCATGGTTTTGGTGACGCAACAGCGACCTCACCAGCGATGTCGCTATGTGTGACACTTTGCAGCGATCAGGCCCCTGCTGTGAGGTCGCTGATCGCTGCAAAGTGTCCTGAACCATTTTTTGGTCGTTGCCCTCCCGCTGGTCAGCACACATCGCTGTGTGTGACCAGCGGGAGCAGCGATCAGGCTGGTAACCATGATAAACATCGGGTTACTAGGGGCACACGCGCACCTAGTAACCCGTTGTTTATCATGGTTACGAGCCTGCTAAAGTGAGCGGTAACCTCCCGCTCACCGTAGCAGAGTGGTAACCATGATAAATAATGGGTTACTAGGTGCGCGTGTGCCCATAGTAACCCGATGTTTATCATGGTTACGAGCCTGCTAAAGTGAGCGGTAACCTCCCGCTCACCGTAGCAGAGTGGTAACCATGATAAACAACGGGTTACTAGGTGCGCGTGTGCCCCTAGTAACCCGATGTTTATCATTGTTACCAGCCTACTCCTGCTTCAGCAGGCTGGTAACCAGGAGCAGGACATCGTGGAAAGATTCTTTCCACGATGTCGCTGCTCCCCTGATCGTTGGTGAGCCTGCCTGTTTGACAGCTCACCAGCGACCACATAGTGACGCAGCAACGATCCATGACAGGTCGTATCGTTGTCGGGATCGTTGCAGCGTCGCTAAGTGTGACGGGGCCTTAAGCGTTTTGCTTGTTCATTGGGTTTTCGCCAGTATGTTTACACTGAAAAGAAAGGCATTATTTTGGACATTTGTTCATGATAGTCTTTCAGCTTAAATGCGGCTCATGAAAGTGATCTGCAGAACATGTGAGTCATTGGGTCAGGAGAGATAGAATCCCTTATGTTTTTGCCAATCTGCCTTGAATGGGACTGATCAATGTTCAAGTAGATCTACTAGCTCAGAGATGACTGAAGCCTAAAGATTAGTGATGGGTGAGCACTAAAATGCTCGGGTGCTCGTTGCTCAGGTCGAGCACATTGGAATACTCGGGTGCTCGACCCGAGCAATGAGCCCAATGTAAGTCTATGGGAAACTCAAGCATTTCTCAGGAGGCTCTGCCCGACGGTCTACAGAGGGCCTAAAAATTGTCCAAATCAATGGGAACAGCGCTCAAATGACAGGGGGACAGCATGGGGATGACCCCGGGAAGCATTTCTGACTCCCAGGTCACTGCTGTCAACAATGTTGTCAGAGGTACTATGCCACTTTTACGGACTCACAATAAAACATACAAAAACGAAACCAAAATGGATTTTCCTGGGAAATATGTTAAGGAACATCCTTTCCAGGGCAATGACTTGTATATAAGGCAAAATAAATTACCAAAATCAAAAATACTCCTCCACACCATAGGCTATGTTCACATGTAGCGTTTTTGATGCATTTTTGCACTTTTGTATTGCTTTCAACATTGCCAAATGCATTCACCGGGAAATGTCATTTTAACATTTTACAACCTTATCTGGCCATGTGGTGTGTAAGTCATGATCAGAAATATCCTGTTTCATTTATGAAGGAGGGACACTGAAAGTCACAAAGCCTATTTTTATAGGGCCATCAGGCAGCCTTTACTATTCTTAAAGGGCCAGCAGTTGGCCCTCCCTATTCTTAGAGATCCATCAGCCTGCTACGCTTTGTTGTTCCCATTACTAAAGAGTGGGTCTCCTATACTGTTATTGCGTATGCAGTGAGTGGCAGGGCTGCCCAAAGTTTGGATGCACCCCAATACCCCTTTGAAAATTTGGACGCACCCCAATACCCCCTTGAAGAGACTTAGAGGAGGGCCTCCTGAAAAAAAAATGTTCCAATTATTAGGAAGTGGGGCTTCCATTGTGCTTGCCTATGAAGTGAATGCAAGGGTTGCCAAAAATTTGGAGGCACTCCAATGCCCCTTGGAAGAGACATGGAGGTCAGAAGGCCTCCTTAAAACAATGTTCCATATTATTAGGAAGTGGATCTCCCATCATGTTTGCCTATGCAGTGAATGCAAGGGTTGCCAAAAATTTAGAGGCACTCCAATGCCCCTTGGAAAAGACGTGGACGAGGGCCTCATAAAAAATGTTCCCATTAGAAAAGAGCGGGTCTCCTTTACTTGTAATGCCCATGCACTAAGTGTATGGGCTGACAAACATTTACCCCTGGGGAGTATACATGAACATACTGTATAAAAAATTTTTTTTACAGGCATCATAAATAGCCTTTAAAAAAATTATGTGGGTGTTGCATCACGGACCACGGTCACCCTGGTGATATGGTGGTGGAGGATAAGGATGAGAAGAAGTTGGAGGACTAGAGCAAATAGCCATGTGTGAGTGTGAAGCGGTGCATGGGAACACACCTTCCAAAAAAAGACACTGGATTTGAGTTTATGTTACGCTGCTATCATTCGGTGGTGTTGAGAATTCTGGCCCAATCCAGCCCTTGTTCATTTTTATAAGAGTTAGCTTGTCAGCATTTTCAGTGGACAGGCGGATGCGCTTATCAGTTATAATTCAACCAGCGGCATTAAAACCTGTTCTGATGAAAAGCTAACAGGAGGGCAGGCCAGGATCTCCAGGGCGTAGAGAGCCAGTTCATTTCACATGTCCAGCTTGGATACTCAATAATTATAAGGCACAGAAGAATCACGGAGGACGTTGGTACATTCAGCAAGTTACTCCCTCAGCATCTTCCCAAACTTTGCACTCCTTGTAAGAATACCCCGCGCCTCAGGGCCTGTGCAATGGGAGGGGCTGAGAATATTGTTCCAAAACTTTGACCGTCTTCCCCTGCCTCTGCTGGATTGGAGTTGTGTCTCTATCGGCTGTACTCCTTGGTTGTCCAACCAACTGTGACCTCTGCCACCAGCGTTTTCAGATGGGATTTTTTTTAATAGTTCTACAACAAGAGCCTTCTGGTATTGCCCCATTTTTGTAGACCTGTCCGCCTCAGGAATAAGAGATATAAAGTTCTCCTTCTAGCATCGGTCTAGAAGTGTCACCAACCAGTAATGACTGTCATCCAAAATTTTGAGAACGTGAGGGTCACGGGAAAGGCAGTGTAACATAAACTCAGCCATGCATGCCAGACTGCTAACAGGCAAGACTTCCGTGTCCTCATCAAGAGGACAGCTGACCATGCTCTCCTCCTCCTCCTCCCTGTCCTCAGGCCATCCACGCTGAACAAATGGTATGACAGTTATGAAAGTAGTACCGTCTATAGCGCATGAAACTAGCTCCTGTTCTTCCTCCTCCTCCTTTTTTTCCTCTTCCTCCTCTTCCTCATTGTCACCCAATCCACATTGGGATGAGATGAGGCTGGGCTGTCTGTAATCGCCCTGTATTGTTCCTTGCTTCATCTCATCGTGCTCTGCCTGCAATGCATCCTCTTTGATTGTGAGCAGAGAGCATTTCAGAAGACAGAGAAGCTGGATGGTGACGTTAATTATGGCGTCATCGAAGCTCACTATCTTGGTGGAGTCCTCAAAGTTTTGGATGATGGTACAGATGTCTGACATCCATATTTACTCCTGAGCTCTTATGTTTGGAGTCTGAACTGAATACCGACGGCCTTGTTGATGCTGGTACTCAACAACTGCCCTCTTCTGCTCACAAATCCTTCCCAACATCTGCAGTGTAGAGTTCCAATGCACAGGGACATCACACACCAGTCGGTGAGCCGGAAACTGCAAACACTGCTGAAGCAAGGCAAGGGCGGCGGAAGCTGCAGCTGACTTTCTAAAATGGGCACACAGGCAGCATACTTTAACAAGGAGATCTGGCAGCTCCGGGTAGCTTTTCAGAAACCGCTGAACCATGAGGTTAAGCACATGGGCCAGGCATGGTACATGTGTGAGCTCGCCTCGCCTCAAAGCTGCCACCAGGTTCCAGCCGTTGTCTCACACAACCATGCCTGGCTGTAGGTTCAGTGGTATCAGCCACAGATCTGCCTGCTCTTTCAGAGCTGTCCACAACTCTTCAGCATTGTGCGGTTTGTCACCTAAGCATATTAGCTTCAGCACAGCCTGTTGCCACTTGGCCATGGCAGTGCTGCAGTGCTTCCAGCTTGTGACTGATGTGTCATTTTGGAGATGGAGGCTGAAGAGCAGGAGGAGACTGAGAAGGATGAGGTGCAGGAGCTGTAGACTGTGGGGGCAACGAGATGTACCGTCAGCGAGATGTAAAATCCCTGCCCACAAGAACTTGTTCACGTGTCCGTGGTTAGGTGGACTTTCCCTGTAACTGCATTGTTAAGGGCACGGCTAATGTTGTGGGACAAGTGCTTTTGTAATGCGGAGACGGCACACCGAGAGACATAGTGGCTCCTGGGACCGAGTATCGAGGGATGGCGGCCGCCATCAGGTTGCGGAAAGCTACCGTCTCCAAGAGCCTAAAAGGCAACATTTTAAGCATAAGCAGTCGCGAAATGTGGGAATTTAGTAGTGTCGCCTGAGGGGCATTGGCTGCTTATTTGCGCTTGCGTTCCAAGGACTGGGGTATGGACAACTGAACGCTGGGCTGGGACAAGCTTGCTGATGGTGCTAGTTGAGAGTGTGCAATGACAGGTGCAGGGCAGGAGGCATCTTCGCATGTACTATGGACAGGAGATTGACTTGCACGCACAACAGCGGAAGAAGCAGTGGTGTCACCCGAAGACACTGTTCCTGGACTCTGGGGTTCGGCCAACAAAGTCGAGTGCTTTGCTGCCATGTGCCTGATCATGCTGGTGGTGGTCAGGCTGCTAGTTTTGCTACCCCTGCTGATGCTGGTCTGGCAGGTGGCGCAAATGGCCTTTTTGGGGTTATCGGCAGTCTTTAAAAAACCACGAGACTCGGGAAGACCTAACAGTTGTACTGGCAACTTCCGTCATTTTGGTGTTACGAGGAACGCTTTCCCGCCTTGTGTCTGTGGCCACCACACATCTTCTTCCTGCCTGTTGTGGTGCTACGCCTCCCTCCCCCTGTGTGCTGTTGTCCTCGCTCTGAATGTCCCCTGTCCCCTACCTCGTCTTCCACATCCGCAGCCTGGTCCGCTATTCTACCAATAATCTTTTCACACTGCTCTGCGTTCAATAGTGGTGTTCTGCGGTCCCCTATTAATTGGGACAGGAAGGTTGAGCGAGAAGATGTGGGTGTTTGTTGTGGCACAATTTCAGCTTGCCCACGGCCTCGGCCTCTGCATGCACCATCACCATCACGTCCAGTTCCCCGTCCCCTGCCACGCGCCTTGCCCATTTTAAATGGCGGACAATATCTTCTACGCTCACTACAAATGGCTGAATTTGGAGCAAACTTATATGTGATCCGTGTGTAACGAACAAACCACAGTTTTAAATAGCTGGCCTGTAGGTAACTATTTTTAACAACGCCGACCTCATGTCAATAAGTTCACTGACACACTGCAACAAAATTTCAATGGAGGCCAGAAATGGCAATATTTTCAGCGCAATTATATGTGATCCGTGTGATGGACAAGCCACAGTTTTAAATAGCTGACCTGTAGGTAACTATTTCTAACAGTGCAGTCCAAGTGTCAATAAGTTCACTGACACACTGCAAAATATTTCAATGGAGGCCAGAAATGGCAATATTTTCAGTGTAATTATATTTGATCCGTGTGACATACAAACCACAGTTTTAAATAGCTGGCCTGTAGGTAACTATTTTTAACAGCGCTGACCTCGTGTCAATAAGTTCACTGACACACTGCAACAAAATTTCAATGGAGGCCAGAAATGGCAATATTTTCAGCGCAATTATATGTGATCCATGTGACGGACAAACCACAGTTTTAAATAGCTGAATTTTTAGCGTTGTAATATGGAAAGGATCTGGCTGTATTCTGCAGTGCCAACAAGCAAATGGCGCAGAAAAACCGTGTTCTCTGGATTGTTTTTTAAGCAAATAATCAGGATTAAGATTAAAAAATATATATTCCTGGCCCCTGATACCTGGGGCTATTTCTACAAATATCTGTAAAAGCACCAGCAGACAGAACTGGAATGAACCCTCTTGCTACGTGCACTGCAGTCTACTATATACCCTGCCTGCCTGCCTTCCTAGCACTGATATCTCTGCAGCTGAATTAGTACTCAGAAGGACTGTTAGTTGAGATGGATATGTGTCTCTAATATACTTTGGATACCTACCCTAACTTGAAACAAGCAAATCTCTCCCTATCTCAGCAGCAGGTTTCCCTACACTGGCTGATTCCGGAGTAACTGTGACGAGCATGGCGGCGCCAGATCTGATATAGACCTGATGACGCTGTGCGGCCAGCCAATCACTGTAATGCCACAACCAACATGGCTGCGGCATTACAGTGTGTGGCAGACAATCCCGGCATGTTGATTGGTGCTCTAAACATGTAGGAAGGGGACCCAAGCTCGCACCGAGCAACCCGGAAATACTCAGTGAGCGCCGAGCATCTCGAGCAGTGAGATGCTCAGGCGAGCACCGAGCAGTGCCGAGCATTCTCCCTCATCACTAGTATTGAGGTATCTGATGAGCATGTGCAAAGTTAATTGTGAAGTAGGAGGGAGCAAAGAGAGCTTTGACATTACCTATTGTGAATTTTAAGACCCAGTGTTATCAGCTATGTATAGAGCTCTTTCCTTTTATTATAATCCGACCTGTGATGATAATGAGACTTCTGAAAAGTGACTTATAAAGAACCAGAATAACCTAAAATAGCCCCAGTGGCCAGTGTGATGATGTAAATATTTATAATACATTTTTTAATAGAGATTGTAGAAATTTTAATAGAGATTATAAAAAATTCACATGGCCAAAAATGTTTTAAAATACATTTAAGACAAAAACCTTATTTAAGCAGTAGTTAATTTTCTTTTGATTCCTTCCTTTTACTATGTATTTACTATTAGAAAAATTGTTTAAGAAACACACAACATAAATTATTGGGAACATTTTTCTAATGTATATAATAGTGCTATCGCACTCCATCATTTAATCCTCAATTTGTCCACATGGTTTTGAAAATCTGCGCTGCTGGAGGCTACCTCTAGGGGGGGGCAATCTAGCTTCATGCTTTAGAAATATTAGTCCTTATTTAAGAAAAAAAGCATGCAATAGTTGCTGGTTTCTTAACACAAACTTTTGGTAGAAAAATTTGAAATGCCTCCCTTTGCTCCATTCCCTTACTGCTCTGTACGTGCTAAAATAACTCAGGCATGATATTCATGAACCTTCATAATAGATCTCCAAAATTTAGGAAAACGCTTCAGTGCATAGAATTGTGGGAAGCAGATAATATTAAAAATAAATGATACGATTAACACCTTTTTATACAATATAATGGGCACTCACTATATAACTATATATTGTTAAGTGTTAAGGCTGAGTATACATATGTGCTAGACCAAAATCTAATGTTGTGATTCTGGAACATTAGCAGGTTCAGAATAATTAGGGAACAGATCACTAGTGTGACATAGTAATACTGTATCTACAAAATATGCACATTTTCTTAATCATCTCATCTTCTTAATCTGTTACTGTTGATAAAACGATTCTTCGCTATGGAAGGACTTAGGAAGCGCAAGCAGCTCTAATAAGACAGTGCCTCTCGGAAAAAGAATGAGTCAAGACTGCTGGTGAAATGCTTCAGGGAGCAGAAGATGGCAAACTGACATGACATACGCCAAAAATCAAATCAAGTTATCCCCTCTTAAATCTGGCCTATCTTTGACAAGTCCTGTCTGGAATCATAGTGTCTTGATAACCTAGAGATGTCCCACAAAGACAAAAGCTTCATGCCGAGCAGTGAGGAAAGCTGACAGTAGGAGAACACTGCACAGAATTCTAACAACAAGGCGTCTTAAACACTCTCTGATGGACTGAGTTTGCTTTGTTTGGAAGGAAGCCTGAGCAGGCGGCCGCATACATCATGAATATATTAGATTCCCAATAGCAGAAACCTCACAAGCTTTTCTGAAACTAAACCCAGTCAGCCTCAGTTAGGCTTTTTTTTTGCAATCAATGATAATTTCTTACTTATTTAATACTTTTTAATTACTGGTAGCCAAATGATTTTATGAAATGGAAGGTGTACTTCAGGTCAATAGTATTCCCAAGATGTAACGTATTTAATGGGATCCTGATATCCCAGGAAATGTTTCATCGGCCAGTAGAGTCATTGGGATATAATACAGATATATTTTCATAGTTATACTGGGATATATCTTTTTGTAAATTAATATTTTTTCAATACATTGCTTAAAATGTACATTTTAATCAGATGTATTTTAATACTAATATTGTTCTAGTTTGACTATTTTAAGTAATGCAAAAACAAAAGGGCAGTCTGGTCTGGATGGCAAGGGACCATGAGAATCGCTAATCTTGTACATATACAATACACATTCAATTCATGCAAGTTGAACCAACCTATATTGGCAAGAGCACCATATATATTTATGGGGGTCTCCTAGCGCTCCTCTCATTGCACAAGTTATAGAATGTTAGATATTGACTGACCAATGCTTTTCTTCTAGGGAGATCAGCTGCTGTCTGAGGTATCTATCAGCTGCTTAATCCCTCTTTTTACTGAGAATACATGCGCACATGAATGGGTCAATGGAGGTAGCTATCTTATATCTTTGGCCAGATTCACACTTATCTTTTCTTCTTTAGATGATCAACCTCATCTCAGGACTCATCTTAGTACCTTCTCTTCATCTCCCTTTTATCTCCCCCACCAGCTTATTTCACCTTTTTCTCCCTCCTTATTGTTTTTATTTACTATCCTGGTTATACAGTTGCTTTCTCGAATCGCAGATTATACAATTTGGCCCACTGGCGGACACAAACAGAAGAGGACCTCCGTGCAAGGACAATATATGGGCCGTTTGCAGTCCAATAGTTCATTATAATGCACAATTCCTACTGCTTTAGAGGTAGAAATGGGCCCCTCTACAACTGCACAGGTTGCACCAAAGATAAGTCTGCCCCTGACGTGACCTATACTAGGCCTGTCTTCTGCGCCTATCATATAGTATTAAGGCTGCAAAGATCTCCTTCTAATACGATAAGCTAATTTCAGTTGAGCCCCATTGGAGCCTGGGTGTTGTAACTGTAATAGTGATGTGCATGGGTCATCAAGTAGCAAAGGCTGCCAATAAACTGTTTAAGAGAGCTGTGACATGCCTGTAAGCACCATGACACCTATACTTGTGCCTGGGCTTGGAGTAGTACATTTATCCTGCTTACTCACCATATGTGTCGCAATAGGTTCATTCCCCTCTTCCTATTGTAGTGAATGGTGGGTTAGGTCAGGAGAAAAAATGCTTGGATAACAGCTGCCTAAAGGGTAGGACCAGCTTCAGAGTTTTAACTTCATGGCAGGATTTGCTTACTCCTCTTATATGAGTCCTAATGGTAGCCTATTTTTGACAAAATGCTTGAACTGATCTGTTTTTACCTGCTTCTTATCTGCAAATTAGTTTTTTACCTGATTATTTACTTCTGCAAGTGAATGTTTGCCTTCAATGTTACTAAGATCCATGCTGCATAGCAATGAGTCTTACTTCCGGTAGCAGTTGTGTCCCACTGCCATTCTAGAGGTGACACATGTAACTTGGTCTACTCACCCAACTGGAAAAACATGCACTCCGAGCTGAGAAAATTGTACTCTTTAATGGAGGGGTCAGTAGGAATAGTTTTTAGACATCATCTATCTAATGTATATGGCCAACTTTATTCAAGGTGAATTAACAATAAATGTCCTACAACCGTTACATGACCGCTGATCAGCTAAGAGTTTGCCGATTGGCCGTCAATTATAAAGCCTTTTAGGACAAGGCTGACCACACTTCCCATGCGATACACATAGAGTGATTGTTAGTGGATCATGCTTTGCGCTTATAGCCTTTCATTGTTCTCAACAGCACTTGCCCTGCTGAGATAGGATGATGTGCAGCTGAGAATGATGGTTTTTAAGCAGATTAAAAAATCATTTCACCCGGCGAACAAGCGTTTTGCTCATTCATCGAATGATTGACAGTCTGTTTTTACTTACCGATTATAGTGAAATGAGCACTCCTAGCAAAGCTCATTCATGATAACCAGTCTGTGAAAATGTACACTTTCAGTTGCAATTTGCTGCCTGCTCTTCATTTTGTTCTTATCTGTCACACAATTCATACTCCTTGACCCACAGGCAACGTCAACCAAGACAGACTCTCTCATTGCAAATATCTGTGCTTTACAATGAGGTAGAGATGGAGACAGCAGTCGTCTGCAGCTTACCATTAGACCAACTAGATTGAAAGAACATTCCCTATTTGTGTATGGAAAGGGACCTGTCAATGAAGCCAAGTTGGGTGGGGAGCAGCAATCAGGGAGCAATTCAGACTGCTCGCCCCACTCCTAGATAATTTTTAAACTATAGTCCCAATTCATCAAATCATAAATTTCTTTGAAAAGTTGCAAAATTTTGTTGCAAATCTGATTTTCACAAAAATGCTGCGACATTTGGCGTTTTCACAACAGTTTCTCCTAGGTGAGCTAAAATGGTCAGAGCTGTGGCTGGACGGGGGCACAACAGGGGTTTTACGCAATAGCTTGTCTAATTCATGATGAGATTTTGCATTTCCTATTCTATAACTCTTACTCCAGTCAGGGACTGGAGTAAGACTTCTGGTGTGGTACGTGGAGTCACATGCCATTCGACAGGCACTCTAGATTCATTAAGAGGCATGCACCTCTGGTTTCACCTGGCTCCACCACGCACCCTCATCAAGAACAGCAAGAAAATTGACAGTCTTGATGAATCGGGGGCTACGTTGAGACAATGCTCCGTTATGGAGAAATCCTAAGTTGATACGAATGGTAAGTCATATGTGCATTATCCTATAAAATGCATACATTGATGTTTTACCTTCATCCTTAAGATTACTTTAATACTACTTGTTTTAATTCCCTCATTGCTGTATCATTTTCTTGTTAATTCTATATAAAAGGTTTAAAAAACATAACGGAAAAAAAGGTTTATGTGAATGTGGTTTAAACCTTTTTTAGCTGTCTTTATTTTACATGACATTTGGTATAATGCAATAAATCAGAGTTTACTCACAATGAAAGTAGAGTTCTTCATCTCCATCCTGACTGGCCTTGCTGTAGCCACACTGCCTGCAGAAAGGGAGGACAGTGTTTGCTTTAAATTACTTATGATGAATGTGAAGTATTATAAGGTAGGACACATGATTTATATGGCTGGGTAGCAAATGAAATAAAGATAGAATGAATAAGAAAAAGAAATGGAAAGCAAATAGAAACCTTTATTCTAACTGTTAAAATGACATTTCAATAAAATTGTATATAAGGTATTGTTAGTGCATATGTACACGGTAATAATGTATTAATTATCCCTGGCATCACTTAAACAGCTTTATATTTAGACATACTATTTCCTTAATCTATGAGTTGATGTGCGATAGTGTAAGCTTGGAGGACAAATGAATTGCCCCTCCATATTTAGAACAATTGGAGTCTCATTTAGTCAAAAGTATCTACATGGAGAAAAATGTGAAGCTTTTCCAGCTCATTCAGTGCTCGCCCTTATAGGAAGATACATTTAACCCCTAAATGGTCTTGCTCACCCCTTAAACCTTTTTTAATGTAATATTTCAATTATTCAGTGAAGCTAGACCCATTGAACTATTCTGAAATTACTTTCTTATCCTTTGTTACTGTAGTCAGATGCAAGGATAAAACTGCGATTTTTATCATTTCTTTTGCAATAGAAATGCAAGGAGATACCATCTAGAGATGAATTTATAGATGGGAATATGAAAACTGGGGAACTTAATACAATTTCTCAGGACAGCTGTGATTGTTCTCCAGTTACTACTGTATTTGGGTAGCAGTAGGCTGCATTTACTGTGCCGATCACTGTTATTAAACAATTGTCAATCGACAGTACATGTAAGGTGATTGGGAGTAGATTAAATAACCTGTTTAGACAGACTGACCACAATTCCATGTGCACAGACTATCGTTCTGTGCATATAAAGTATCATGCTATCGGCAGCTTATCGCCAATTTACACAGGACAATGTGCTGTCGAGATGATTTTTAAGCAAGATAATTTAATTGCTTCCCAACCCTTCTTTTACTCACTTTTTTCAGTTGTATCTCTCATTCATGTTCTCCAGAGTATTCTCCTCCAATTATTTTTAGGGCTGCCATGATTTACAATTAGGCCTTTACTAACATTTTTCAAAAACAAATATTGATACATGCCAACAATCCTTTAAAGCGTCATATGATAACAGTGCTGTGATATGTCGTGGTGCCATATACAATCATGTTGTTCTGAACCTATCAACAAATGCAGTATTCCCAATGTTAATGCCCATAAAGTGGATCACAGTGCCTATAACACCTAAATTGTGAAATATCCTACTACATATTGTGAAAAAGTCACTTCTAATGATTAAGTCTTTTAAAAATTCCTTTAGTTATTATGGAAAATTTGCTATGTGAAAAAACACAACAGAACTGAACAAGCCATCTAAAGTAGATCTGGGCAAAGTGCAGCCTGCTGACCGAGACAGCCTAATGGGCTGAAAACAGTGGCCCACAAGCTGCACCATGCACTGCCGTCCGTCCACCCGCATCCCGATGTCACTGCTATCCACATCTTCAAGACGCAGACATCAGTGAATACATAGGTGGAGGAGGGGTTGCTGACTCCTTCTTCCATCAATCAGTGTGTGAGACAGCAGACGAGATTACATCATTACATTGCGTCTGCTACATGTAAAGTCAATGCACTGGAGCAGAGTGTCGGGAGAATGGGAGCAAGGTGAGTATGTGTTGTTTGTTTCTTTTTTATGTGTATGCATGTTTGCATGTATATATGGGGCTATGTGGGGCTCATACTGTACATAGGAAGTTATCTGGGGGCTCATACTGTATATTAATGGCTATGTGGGGGTTAATACTGTATATAGGGTGCTATGTGAGGGTTCATATTGTATAGAGGAGGCTAGGAAATGGCTCATATTGTATATAGGGGCTATGTGGGGCCTCATAATGTATTTAGGAGCTGTGGAGGGGCTCATACTGTATATAGGAGGCTATATGAGGGATTACACTGTATATAGAGAGCTCATATTGTATATAGTGGGCTATGTAGGGGCTCATACTTTATATAGGGGCTATATGGGGTCTCATATTGTATGTAAGAGTTGTGAAGGGATCATATTGTATATAGAGGAGCTGTTTGCGGTTAATATGGTATCGATGGGGATGCCAGCATACTTAATTCTGCTCAAAATTAAGTGATAATATTAATATAAAAAAATAATTTTAATTGTAATTAATATGTTAATATTATTATTGAGCAGAACTAATTTCAACCTATTGATTCAGCTCTCCACAACAGTCACAGTCTGTCATGTGCTCACCCCTGATCTAAAACATTTTGAAGATCGCTTTGACCCACATGTACAGCATGTGCCATAGTTGCCAATTAGTATTATAATGCATTAATAGTTGGAAGCACGGTCGCATGTTGTACCCATGAATGAGCCAGTTGGGATCTGTGATCTGTTATATCTGCTTATCTAAAGATTGAAGGAATTAGACCAGTTTCACATGATCAAAATATATTGAGCAGTTCAACAAATCCAACTTTAGTTCTTCTTAGCATTCTAGCATTTGCATTATGGAGGGGGGAATCCAGCTTTACTCTTTAGATAGCCAGGCGGTATTCATAAAAGACATTAAAAAGGACAATCATTGTTAGATTTTTATGTAAGATGGTTTTGTTAAAGAATGTCATACTCTGACATTGAAAGACTAGTCATAACTAAAGGTGGATTTACACTGGCTGATTGTTGTGTTCCGGGGAACACTCATTTCCCAATAATCGAACAGTGTAAACAGCCAGCCCATCACACAACATACAAGGGAAACGTTCATTCCTTGGGCGAAATTATTTTCACTCTGAATTAAAAATCATTGTTGTCTGCAGAACAGGTCTTGTTCTGCCGAGGACAATGACAGCCTATACGCACAGAACAATCTATTACTGATCATGCTGTGCTGAAAGCTAATGTGATCTGCTTGTCTAAACAGGTAATAATCGCAAACCAGCAAACGAGTAGCCAATTGGTGGTCATTTAACACCTCAGATTGGGTGGGGTAAATCAGTCATTATTTTGTGTACCAAAAAACTCATGTATACAATTATCATCAATTGGAATCTATCACATAATTGGTGAAAATATGGCTAGAATTAATTACATTTTGTACAAACCAATGTAAAGCAACATATAATTTACTATGCTACTAGGTATATATTCCAATGAAGAGTCTTACCTCCTCCATATCATTAGTCCTATTACCATAGAGAGTAGCACAATGAATCCTGCCACGGACACTATCACTATGATGATTAGCGGGTTCTGCTCACTGGAAGCAAGTGACACTACAATGCAAATAAAAAGACAAAAAGGAATACACACTTAGTGGTTTATCACCCTATACATGCTTCAACTGGTCTATGCAAAAATAAATTCATACAAATTAGCACTTTTACTTTAAATGCATTTCATATGGATATATCTTTAGTAAGTCGTATACATTCATACAGACATGTTTGTTATAACATACAAATTATGCATAATCCTAACATTAAGTGAGACAGCATGGTTCAGCAAAATGTACAAATATATTATATTTTATGATCAAAAGTATGTAGACATTTGACCACCACAACTATATGAGCTTTTGTACATGCCGTTCCAATGTATGTGAATTGCAATGTGCATTCAATTAAAAGTGCATTTGCAATGTCAGACTCTGATGTAGAAGAAAAGGTCTGTTTTGTAATCTATGTTCCTCTTATACAGTATATTCTGTAGGTTCAATGAGGATAGGGTCAGGTATCTGTGAGGGCTGTTCAAGTGCATTCATTTTAAACTTGGCCAAGCTGTCTTTATGGACCTCTCTTTGTGCACAGGCTTATAGTCATGGTGGAACAACAAAGGGCCTTCTGTAAAATGTCATCACAAAAGGAAGAGCATATGTGGCGCCCCTGAGGGTTCGATCGCCACAGGAATGTTGCACTTCTTTAATGGAGTGTGGTGTTCCTCCTCTGAGGTAAGTCCGGTGCGAAGGTAGTTACCTAGTTTTTGCATCCAACACCACATTTCTCCACCAGAGGGAGCTAGTATGCATTAGGTGCTGATCCCCTGTTTACAGGGAGACTGGGGAACACAAAGTAGTAGGAACCAGTTAGTGGGTGTGGGTGGAGGAACAGTTAGTCAGTTAAACTTCTAATTACATATTTATAGAATGCCATCTTTGATCTTGGTCTTTGGTGGTCTCTTGCTGGTCCTTTTGGTCCTGTGTGGACCTGTCCTTCTAAATGGTCGTACTGTGCTGTCAAAATACTGTGTGTAAAGTGACTTCCCTCCGGGAGTGCAGATCCTGTGTGGGCCTGCAGCAGCTTGGGACACAGCCCTCGTACCCCGATCTATGGGACGAGAGGGAGGTTGCAGACGAGGAATGTCTCAACCCGGCCAAGGACTAGGATCAAGAAGGCCCAGGAGCTTTAGAGTGTGGGTACCGGGGAGGATGCAGACGGAGCGGAGCACGCCACCTGTCCTCTTCTACCTGATCTATTCAGAGGGATTCCGGCTGCAAGAGGAGTACCGGCCCCCGACACCTGACCTTGTACTCTATGTCCAGGACGGGAAAGCCCGGTTAGGCCCTGAGGATCCCCCCGGGCTTGGGATGGAGAGGAATTGCCACCCGAGCCTTACACCTGAGAGGAGCTCAAAGGGAGATCCGGCCTATCTACACACGCACAGACGGGAAGGGGTAAAGTCTGTAGTGCAGGAACACTCTGGTGTAGGGATGCTACCTCATACTGGACTTCGTCGGAGGTAGTCGGACCCCCATCCCTGGTGGCCGCAGGACTCCGTGAGGATCAGGGAGAAGCCTTGCGCTGCTTATGAGAACTGTGAGTAAAGCCTTGGAAATTCATCCCTATGGCCTCCGGACTGTTCATTACGCGCCATTCCGTGCGACGCCGCGTCCCTACTCCTGCACTACTATTACTACCCCCTTCATCCTGCCTTGCCTGCCCTGAGGCCGCGCTCCGCCTGTGGGGAGCAGCGAGAACTTTAGCCGCCATGACATCGGGCCTCAGCGGACTGTCACGGCGCTGGTGGCGCATCACCAGACACCACAGGTGGCGTAGTCGACAATTACCACTCAACCCGGAAAGCCCTAACATCATTTTCAATGTGACGGCCCTGGGCACGGAACGGGTCCAGGCCACGACTGCATCCCCATTCTCAACATCTGACCCGGCTCCGAGTACCCCAACTTCCCAGGGCAGGGCTTGCGAGCGTCACATCACTGGCGTAGTCGACAGGATATCGTGCCCGCAGCAACGGTGAAAAGTGCCCATTGCTATCGGGTACTGTGTGCCTTACACCTTGGACTGTTGTTTTACACTTAAAATGGCACCCGCCCAAGAAGAACAGGTGCCATAATGCTGTGAAAAGACTGTCTTTGTACACCTCCCATCGTGGGCTGGGCTCCCGCTTGGCTCCAAAAATGTAGAGTGCCCCTTCCATCAGAGACTGTCCGCGGGGTAATGCCCGTCAAACAGGATGGGCTGAACGAAGGCGAGCCTGTCAGCATGCCGCCCAGGAACCGCCCCGAAAGAGGAGGAAGAAGAAGGAAAGCAACAAGGTGCGGCCATGTGAGTTGGAGCTTGGCAGTGAACGAAGGCAGTCAAGGAGGCCTCTGGGGAACGAGACCACGCGACCACTGAGCCTTGTTCAGGCCCTTCACTCGGCGGAGAACCTAGTGGCAGCGCATTGACTCCAGGAGACTTTGAGTTTCGCCAGCAGGAAGCTCCAGAACTTGCAAGGAGACAGAAGGAGGCCCAGCTGTCGGCAACGACAGCGTGGAAAGCTGAAATTCTGCAGCGCATACAAGACCGCCGCCGAGGAGTAGAGGCTCTGGAAGCAGTCAGCCTGGAGGTCGAAGTAGAGACTGACCTAACGGCAGGTGAGAGGGCAATCCCTGCCCCGGCTGCGGAGCCGTCGGAGTTAATCTTGGACCTCATGACGGAGTATATACATCCCCAAGTCGTCACCTGGGAGCAGGCGCTAGCTCCTGAGCTGCAAGCGGCAGCCATAGGTGGGGACTTGCGCTGCCACGAGAGCTCTACAATGGAGGTGCCTGGAGCTGCAGAGGAGGCTACCAGCTCCAACCCGGACTGGTCCGCACTACTGGAGGACTTACAGCAACCCGTCCTGACCCCACTACCTGCACCAGCGGTAACCTGGCCCGAGGCCGAGGAGTGGGCCTGGGAAAACCAGAGGGCGACCTTATGGGCTTCCCGCGGGAGACCATATCTGAAGCGCGCAGGAGGAGCCAATGGTGTAGTGACCAGATCTTCCAACAGGCATGGGAGCAACGTTGGCGGGAGCAACGCTGCGAGCGCCTCAAGGTGAGGACCAAGGCTACAAAGACTCGAGCGCGACTGGAGGAGGCCACCCGTCCTAGTCCCCGGTATGAAGGCCAGGTTGTGCATTTTCACCATGAGGCGGGGTGGGGTTTATCCAGTGTCCCATGTTCCAGGACGATGTGTTCGTCAGCCAGTGGGACGTCAAGCCGCGCCTTAAAAAGGGACACTCCAGCCGGAACCTCTTCCTGGGCGACACAGTGACTTTCACTCGCCACCAGGGGGAGCGTGGGTGGTACGCCCTGGACGCCCACAAACTGTCTGGGAGTGACGACACCACGCCCTCAACCTCAGGTGACCGTCTAGCCTCTGTTGGGAGGAATGAGCCCTTCCCTCCTCGCGAGCCCCAAGTCTGAAGCAGCCCCGCCTGCTGTAGTTATTGTTTGAAGTTTGACTATTGCTGCTATTTTTGTGTGTCCATACATTTATAGAGACTTTGGTCCCTGTGGACTATGGCAGGCGGCGGACTGCATTGTAAATAGTTATGCATCTATTTAGGTGCTCCCTATTGGTTTTATACAAAACCGTGCCTACTTTCTACCTCAGACCTCAGAAGCAAAACCTGTCTGGAGTGGCTTGTGTGGGGGTCCAACTCCAGATCTTCATGCCCTGCAGCCACCCCAGGGTTCACGTAGAGGGTTTAGGGCAGGTCCCTCTTGCTACTGAACTGACCGTCGTCACCTTTAAGCAGTCCGCTGTCTTGAACAAAAGGTCTCTTGTCTTAATTTATAATTTTGCACTTTTATATCTCTGTGATTTTTATAATTTTATACTCTTGCACTTTTTGTACTTTTATAACTGTTATGCAACGTTACAAGAAATGTGCCTCCCATAAAGGGATGATAGTTTTACTTGTTATATAAAAAGAATTTTCCTGGGTGCTATTCCTTTGCAGCCCGCGGACGTGCTGTGTGTTACCAGGGGGGAATGTGGAGCCCCTGAGGGTTCGACCGCCACAGGAATGTTGCACTTCTTTAATGGAGTGTGGTGTTCCTCCTCTGAGGTAAGTCCGGTGCGATGGTAGTTACCTAGTTTTTGCATCCAACACCACATTTCTCCACCAGAGGGAGCTAGTATGCACTAGGTGCTGCTCCCCTGGTTACAGGGAGACTGGGGAACACAAAGTAGTAGGAACCAGTTAGTGGGTGTGGGTGGAGGAACAGTTTGTCAGTTACACTTCTAATTACATATTTATAGAATGCCATCTTTGATCTTTGTCTTTGGTAGTCTCTTGCAGGTCCTTTTGGTCCTGTGTGGACCTGTCATTCTAAGTGGTCGTACTGTGCTGTCAAAATACTGTGTGTAAAGTTACTTCCCTCCGCGAGCGCAGATCCTGTGTGGGCCTGCACCGGCATGGGACACAGCCCTCGTACCCCGATCTATGGGATGAGAGGTAGGTTGCAGACGAGGAATGTCTCAACCCGGCCAAGGACCAGGATCAAGAAGGCCCGGGAGCTTTAGAGTGTGGCTCCCTAGCAAATGGGTCCCGGGGAGGATGCAGACACAGCGGAGCATGCCACCTGTCCTCTTCTACCTGGTCTATTCAGAGGGATTCCGGCTTCAAGAGGGGTACCGGCCCCCGACACCCGAACTCATACTCTATGTCCAGGATGGGAAAGCCCGGTTAGGCCCTGAGGATCCCCCCGGGCTTGGGATGGAGAGGAATTGCCACCCGGGCCATACACCTGAGAGGAGCTCAGAGGGAGATCCGGCCTATCTACACACGCACAGACGGGAAGGGGTAAAGTCTGTAGTGCAGGAATACTCTGGTATAGGGATGCTACCTCATACTGGACTTCCTCGGAGGTAGTCGGACCCCCGTCCCTGGTGGCCGCAGGACTCCGCGAGGAGCAGGGAGAAGCCTTGCGCTGCTTATGAGAACTGTGAGTAAAGCCTTTGAAATTCATCCCTATGGCCTCCGGACTGTTCATTACGCGCAATTCCGTGCGACGCCGCGTCCCTACTCCCGCACTACTACTACTACCCCCTTCATCCTGCCTTGCCTGCCCTGAGGCCACGCTCCGCCTGTGGGGAGCAGCGAGAACTTTAGCCGCCATGACATCGGACTGTAGCGGCGCTGGTGGCGCATCACCAGACACCACAGGTGGCGTAGTCGACAATTACCACTCAACCCGGAAAGCCCTAACATCATTTTCAATGTGACAGCCCTGGGCACGGAATGGGTCCAGGCCACGACTGCATCCCCGTTCTCAACATCTGTCCCGGCTCCGAGTACCCCAACTTCCCAGGGCAGGGCTTGCGAGCGTCACACATATAATTGTCTACATTGTATTTATATGCTTAGAGTGTTATAATCAGCCTCCAATGAAATGATGTTCAACCCATGTCATAAAAAACAGACCCATCCATTCCTGAAGGGCTCTTTGGATCAAAAGTGCGTACTTTTGGCCTCTGTCATGCAAGTATTCATTGCTACACAAGTTTTCTGTTGTACACTTTTCTTTCTTTTTGTTAAAACTCTAATCCTGTGGGATATTTTTATTTTACAGCCAGAGTAGTATCACTAATCCATGCTCCCTGCCCATAGTAATTTGCTCACTGCTCCTCTCGGCACAGCTCTGGTCCCGCTCCACCATCTTGTGACCACAGATTCTGACTGAATGGAAGTCAGAGCTAACGGTCACAAGCTCTCAACAGAAGTCTAGGGGGGGCCTCATTCTGGCTCTTATAGACTTACATTGATAACTGACCTCCGGCTCAACCAGTAAACACTTGGAGCAACCTGGCAGAGCACAACCTGCAGAAAACAACCAAAAAGCACAGAGAACAGCTGAAGATGGAAGCTGGTAAGTATAATACTAGGGGCAGAGAACTTACATTAGTGATATCACTCCAGCAGTGAAATAAAAAAATGCCACACTGGTGCTTTAAATCAAAGTTTATCAGCAACGTATGTCACTATATGGCTAGGCAATGGCATATATCAGATTCTTGCATTTAAGCTGTATATATCAGAAAATGCTCCAGAAAAAAACACATTTGATGGATGGTTTGGACCTGAAGTGAAAATAACCAATACATACCAATACATACAGGTGCGTCTCACTAAATTAGAATATCATCAAAAAGTTAATTTATTTCAATTCTTCAATTCAAAAAGTGAAACTCATATATTATATAGAGTCATTACAAACAGAGTGATCTATTTCAAGTGTTTATTTCTGTTAATGCTGATGATTATGGCTTACAGCCAATGAAAACGCAAAAGTCATTATCTCAGTAAATTGGAATAATTAACAAAAAACATCTGCAAAGGCTTCTGATGTGTTTAAAAAGGTCCCTTAGTCTGTTTCAGTAGGCTCCACAATCATGGGGAAGACTGCTGACTTGACAGATGTTCAGAAGGCAGTCATTGACACTAAGTAAATGCAAAGTAAATTTTGCATTTCATTTGGAAATTAAGGTCCCAGGGTCTGGAAGAAGAGTGGAGAGGACAGAGTCCATGCTGCTTGAGGTCTAGTGTAAAGTTTCCACAATCAGTGATGGTTTGGAGAGCCATGTCATCTGCTGGTGTAGGTCCACTGTGTTTTATCAAGACCAAAGTCAGCGCAGCTGTCTACCAGGAAATTTTAGAGCACTTCATGCTTCCCTCTGCCGACAAGCTTTTTGGGGATGGAAATTTCATTCTTCAGCAGGACTTTTCACCTGTCCACACTGCCAAAAGCACCAATACCTGGTTTAAAAACAACAGTATCACTGTGCTTGATTGGCCAGCAAACTCGCCTGACCTTAACCCCATAGAGAATCTATGGAGTATTGTCAAGAGGAAGATGAGACACCAGACTCAACAATGCAGACGAGCTGAAGGCTGATATCAAAGCAACCTGGGCTTCCATAACACCTCAGCAGTGCCACAGGTTGATCGCCTCCATGCCACGCCGCATTGATGCAGTAATTGATGCAAAAGGAGCCCCGACCAAGTATTGAGTGCATTTACTGAACATACATTTCAGTAGACCAACATTGCGGATATTAAAAGCATTTTTCAAGCTGTTGTTATAAAGTATTCTAATTTACTGAGATAATGACTTTTGTGTTTTCATTGGCTGTAAGCCATAATCATCAACATTAACAGAAATAAACACTTGAAATAGATCACTCTGTTGGTATGAGTTTCACTTTTTGAATTGAAGAACTGAAATAAATTAACTTTTTGATGATATTCTAATTTTGTGAGATGCATCTGTATTAGATTAAAATCAACTAAAGCCACTAATTTTGGAGGATCTGGTTGATCATCAAATGTGTTTGGAGATCTTTCCAGTGACAGATGATGTAACTGGAGAGTAGGATGCACAGATTGAATTTAAATGTCTGATTCTTTTGCTTTTTTTACGTTGTCAGTGGTGTCTGGCAGCAACTTTCTTCCTTCTCCTTAATGAAATCATATGTAATTTCACTTGCATATGCATGCATATGAGGGAGCTGTAAGTGATTCCCGCTGGCAAATAATTATGTATGAGTACATAGATGTCATAGTGAGGAATTCCCTCAATTATTCCAACTCCAGCACTGTTTCTTGCTCCCTTCTCTTATAACCAACTTCCCCTGTTCTATTCTGAGTTAGGTTACTCAGGTGACCTAGCAAGTATCTCTGATATCATCACCCAAGGCCCATGTGTTGCCCCAGTATTCTTGCAGTATAGCACCTTGCTTCCATGTCCATTTTCAGGAATAAGCCTCACCTTCGACTGGATTGTTGCAGCATGATGGTTAATTATCTTTCTAGCTCAGTCTAGAGAATCCTGTTGCTGTGGCTCTTCAAGTTCTGTTGCGTCAAGCTATAAATTGCAAACTCGTTTCTGCTATCAAGTTAACTTTAATAATTTGGTTCTGCTATCCTGGTGCTATCACGCTCTAAAACTCACTGTTACTTTGGTTAACCTCTTTCTTGCTGAAAGTTATCAGATTGCATATGCTTCTCTACTATTCAAGTGTGCAATCACTCTCCAGCTACATTTGGTGATTTTATCCTTGCTGGTTTATCTGCCATCTTGCATACCCTATTGTCCCATTCTTTGCTGTTCCACATGTCATCTGGCAAATTCAGCTCCGTTGTATCATTGCCTCCAGTCCGTGCTGCTCATCCTGACTTATGGCTTAGAGAATCATCCTCACCAGATGAGCACATATCATCTTACTTCTCTTAGCCAAAGAGGATTCTTTCTTACTCTGCAAGACTTAATTTGACAACTATGTATAGCGCAGTCACTCATAGACTGAATTAGTCATTAACATTTCTCTGATTTCATAAGGAGGCAATCAGAATTTAAATATATTGGATTTCATATAGATCTAATGCGGTAATTTAGTTGCATCTTCCATCAACTGTTGAATCACGGAGCTACTCTCCTCTAATAACATCTAGGGTGGAATATCATACGGAGGCATATAGAGTGCTCACAGTTGTGTAGTATGGAGCGGTTGAAAATACCTCCATACCACCTCTGAATAAAAGGTCTAAAGGGATTGTCAATGATTAAACAAACAGGTCTGAAAACATCTTAATTCTCATATACGTGCATATCTTATATTGCAGCTAAGTTGAGGAGGGCTAATCGGCAATACTTGCTACTTACTATGGATAACGTCATCACTTGTAAAAATATTTTTAAAAAGTATTTGAAAAGAAATTCAAAAGAGTAAATGACCTCTATGAAAACAGTTGATGTTGGTGGTAGAATTTAAGAAGTTAGCCGAATCATTAAAAGTAATAAGACTAAGTAACTGTCACAGTGATTCCATAAGTTACTTACAATAAATATAAAGCCACTCGCTGCCCGCCAGACAAGGCCAGTCTAATCAAACCGGTATTTCAAAATTACTCTACTGAAATATTATAATGTTCCACTCTGGCTTCTGTACTACTCACACACTCATATACGATGACATGAAAAAATATTCCTGTTTATCACAAGGCCACATTAAAATGACGATATCTGAATACTTTTCTTATTCATTAATTTTCTGCAACCCAATGTTTGCATGAGAAGGTTCTAGGCAGCTACTCTTTATTCCATAAAAATTTTATTGGATTCAATTCATTCTGAGAATGTCTCTTGAGCAGTAAACGGATGCAATTTAAGGCCCCGTTAGGCACAATCTGTAAAATTCATACTGAGCAAGCTATCATTTCAACCTTTCATTTATAACTGTGGTGTCTGTTTAAATGGAAATCATCCTTTTCTTAGACAACAATATTTTTGTCATGTGTGTCACTGCCATGGCTTTTTAACAAACTGTGTGTGAACCGCCGCGGTCGTGGCTTTGGAGCCTTTTAATGGAACAAAATGAGAGGTTTTCATACATACATACAATTTTGTCAGCAGATAAAAATCACTTGCCCCAACTAATCTGCTCTGTTCCAAATTGATATCAAATCCTTGCCCTAGTTAATCCAAGAGCTCGTCTTACAGTGTTAGCTCACACTACAAGGCCAACATTGGCTCTATTTGCTAACTGAAACTGGTAGACCTGCACCTTATTTTAACCTGTTGCTGCTCAATTACAAAATTAATTTTTTATATCTTAATAAATCAAAAAATATGTTACAAGTTTAATAAATCATTCAGTTTGTGTAGTCAAGAAAAAAATAGCACTTCGACTAATATGATGCTTCTAATGTCAGTGATTTGACGATTGTAAACTACAATAGTTATACAGTACTGTGCAGAAGTTTTAGGCAGGTTTGTAAAAAAATTCTGTAAAGTAAGAATGTATTAAAAAATAGTTAATAGTTTATTTTTATCAGCAAAGTGAATGAACAAAAAAAAACATCTAAATCAAATAAATATTTGGTGTGATCATCCTTTGCATTCAAAACAGCATTAATTCTTATAGGTACATTCACAAACAGGTTTTGAAGGAACTGGGCAAATCGGTTGTCAAAATTACCTTGAAGAACTAACCACAGATCTTCTGTGGATGTAAGCTTGTGCAAATCCTTCTGTCTCATCGTGTAATCCCAAACAGTCTGGATGATGTTGAAATCAGGACTCTTTGGGGACCATATTAACACATCCAGGAGTACTTGCTCTTCTTTACGCTGAAGATAGTTCTTGATGACAAAGGCTATATGTTTGGGGTCATTGTCCTGCTACAGAATAAATCTGGAGCCAATCAGATGCCTCCCTTATGGTATTGAATGATGGATAAGTCTCTGACTCTGAAAGTATTTCTCAGCAATTGAAGAAACCATCAATCCTGACCAAACTCCATTTGCTGAAATGCAGCTCCAAACTTCCATCATGCTTCAATGTTGCATGCAGACATTTAGTATTATACCACTATACTGCCCTCCAGCAAACAAAACGAGTTCTGTTACAGCCATATTTAAAATTTTGACTCTTCAGTCCAGAGCACCTGCTGCTAATTTTCTGCACCCAAGTTCGTATGTTTTCATGCATGGTTGAGTCGTTTGGACTTGTTTACATGTTGATTGTATATTTATTCCCACAATTCTTCCATGAATATCCCTTCAGGCCAGATTTTTTCAAAACAGTAGATTGGTTTACATGGTTCCCACTGTTACTGCCAGTTCTGAGCTGATGGCACTGCTGAATATCTTCATATTTTGTAGAGAAGTAAGCATGACTGTATTTCATCTGCTGCACTAAGTTTCCTTGCCCGACTGCACCTATGGATGGATTTTCCAATGCTGAGAAATACAAACAGATACTTATCCATCATATAACACTACCAGGAAGGCATCTGAAAAGTTATTTTTCAGCAGGACAGCAACTTCAAAGTACAGTCAATATCATTAAGAACTATTTTCACCGTAAAGAATAACAAGGAGTCCTGGAAGTGATCATATGACACGAATAGAGCCCTGATGTCAGAATCATCAAGTCTAACTGGGAGTACATGAAGAGACAGAAGGATTTTTCACAAATCTTTATAAAAAGAAGCTCTGTGGTTAGTTTTCCAAGATTTTTGGAACAACCTCACTTGCGAGATTCTTCAAAAACTGTTTGCAAGCCTACCAAGAAGAATTTAGCCTTTGCCTTCAAAACAGCATAAAAGCATAGTCACACCATGCATTAATTTGATTTACATTCCTGTTTTGCTCATTCACTTTGCATTTTGATAATTCATAAAATGAAACTATTAACATTTCTTTTTTACAAGCATTTTTACTTTGCAGCATTTTTCCAAACCGGCTGAAAATTTTTGCACAGTACTGTACATTGTGTCATTCATAGTGACAAATAATGGCTGACAATGTTAACCTATGGGTTGGGGGATGAATGAAATCATTTGTGTTCATACTGTGTCATACTCCTAATTTTGCAGTCAATACTTAGTACAGAAGGAAATATATTGTGTACATACTGTACACATGCTATCACATATAGGTTCACATAAAGAAATATGAGAGCCCTTCAATGTAGCACCATAGAATGATAGAATCAGAGAATGTTGGAGATGGAAGGGACCTCCAAGGTCATCGTGTCCAACCCCCTGCTCACTGCAGGATTCACTAAACCATCTCAGACAGATGTCTGTACAGCCTCTGCTTGAAGATTTCCTTTGAGGAAGAACTCACCACCTCTCGTGGAAGCCTGTTCCAGTTAGTTAAATAAATACAGCATAGGCATCTCATGACAGCATATTTATGGGCAGCAAGGTGGCTCAGTTGTTAGCACCCAGGGTACTGAATTCAAATCCCACCATGGACAACATCTGCAAGGAGTTTGTATGTTCCTCCAGGTTCTACGGTTTACTCCCACACTACCAAGACATACTGATAGGGAATTTAGATTGTGAGCCCCATTGGGGACAGCAATAATAATTATGTATGTAAAATGCTGCGGAATATGATAGAGCTATATAAAAATAAAGATAATTGTTATTATGATATCCTAAGAATAAACTATTATTTGCTTGGTGGGGATATTGCACCCCTACTGGTCAGTACAATGACAAGGCTGCAGTTCTGCCTAACAGTGGAGCTTATACTCTTCTGTCTCATTCAGTTGACAAGGACAAGTAACAGTGCCAGGCACAGATGGTGATAGAAAGTTGCTGTACTTCTGTAAATGATGAAGGAACTCTAAGGCTGTCATGGTCACATAATGGGTGATGCACGTCATTGACATCAATGAGGTATTGTCTCCCCCCACTTAACCCCACAAATCCAGTTACAGGTTTCAGAAAGGAAAGTGCCAGAAGATCCAAAGACTATACCAAAGGTAATTCAACTATTTAAAATTTCTGGAGGAGCATTTCAAAGCATTTCTGGGATATGACATTTGGCTATTTAGAAATAGCTGTATAAAGGGGGCTTTAACTTAACTTGAGTGAGCACAGATATTAGTGGGGTGCCATAAGCAAATAGGTTCATAATAGCATGTGATTAAAAAATTCTTATCCTCATGGATTCTGCTGGAATTAGAAAGAAAAAAGCCATTGTATACCTATGTATAAACTGAAAAATACAAGGAGGTACAGAATATGCCATAGATTTTTATGGACATCATATTGTAAATCCATAAAACAGCGAGTACAAGAGCCTTTAGTGTGCTGAAATATTAAAGCAAAAATCATTGTGCTGCATGTTGTTTTTAGATACGAAAACATGGGTGGTAATTTCCACTGGGTGTGGAAAAATCATTAAAATAAGCTACTTTCCATAAAAGATATAATTTTACTGCTATTTTAGTAAGTAATTAACTTGTGCATTAACAAGATATGAAATACTCAGTTTGTACAGCAGGCTAAAAATGAAGGTATATGAAAATATTTTGTGCTAATTGCTATAATATATGTGATACAATGGTGCATAGTCTATGATGAAGTTATAGGTTGTTGTATTTCCTTACAGCTAAATATACAGCACAGTGTGTGAGATAAAAGCTATTTAATTAAATTATAAGAGGAATAATTATAGATTATTGTCACCATGGATTAGCTAAGAGATTTGTATTCTATATAGAACATGATAACTTCTACGCCCCAGGAAAAAGAAAGCAAATAAATCCAAATTGTCATTTTTGCAATTTTCTTGATTTAAAGGAGTTCTTCAGGAATTAAAATGTGTTTCACTTACTTCAAAATAGAGTGCTAAAAGTTTGCAATCTGTAATAACTGTATGGCAAATTGGTAGCAGAACAATGGCATTATGTGACATAGAAATACGCAGTATACATGAGCTCGTTTGTTTCAGAGGCATTTCTTTGTTCCTGAATTGAAGATTAGCTTTCGGACTGAATTAGAGCACACTGAATTGATTAACAGAAATAGAAGATGTCTTTTATAGACGGACAGATTTATTATCAGGCACAGTAGGCCTCTGTCTCCAGTAAGCTGAGGTTAATAGTTGGCTCTTTTCCTGCGCAGCATGTATGCCAATCTCATTTTCTGCCATTGGCAAAAAGTAGCTTTAATCTATGATCCTTAAAACTCTAAAAAACCCTCTTATGTAGAATAGACAAGACATACCACAGATGGATAGATCCCATGCAAGAACTGTGCAGCTGCACAGGGGCTCGCCAGGTAAGGGGACAACTGTTAATTTAGAACAGTTTCTTATTGTCTATTCACTTGCTTGTAAAGGACAGATATAACATAACATTACATAAGGACAGGAGCAGAAAATTATAGAAGAGGGCCCCTATACAAAAATAATATATGGGCCCTTTTCAGTCCAATAGCTCATCATAATACACAGTTCCACCTTCTTTTGAGGTAGATGTGGGACACTTACCCCCTGGGCACCTGTGCGGCTGCACCGGATGCACCAATGGTCTGTCCCTGTATAAGGGGATACTATGTTATAAGGTATTTTAAAATAAAGGGTCCATATACTGTTCTTGCTGTACTACTTACCAGGATATTGCATGTCTATTGCCTTGCATACACTGTGTTACAATTTGTTATGCAAATTAGATTTAAGTTTTATAAAGATGTAATTTTTAGTTCTCTTCCTATAAACTCATTTATGGTATTGTGTCTCAGGGCTCATTGCATCATTGAAATCAACCTCAAACACCTCTGATAATTAGTTTGTCACGTGGGCCCAGTTAAAGGAAAACTACTTAAGTTTAAGTAGGAAAGTTCCACAATATTAAGCAAGCCACAGGTTTTAAGCAAAATGGGAAAGAAAAGGGAACTCTCTGCTGTCAAAAAGCATCAAATAGTGTAATGACTTGAACAAGGTATGAAAATATTACATATTTCACAAAAAATTAACCATGATCATCGTACTGTGAAGAGATTTGTGGCTGATACAGAGCACAGATGGGTTGGTGCAGATAAAGGCATAATAAGTAAGGGTTCTGCCATATAAATTCATCGGATTAAGAGAACAGCTGCTAAAATACCATTACAAAGAAGCAAACAGGTATTTAAAGCTGCTGGTGCCTCTGGAGTCCTGCAAATCTCAAGGTGTATTGTCCTTCCAGAGGCTTACAGTTGTGCATAAATCTACTATTCAGCCACCCCTAAACAGTGCTCACAAGCAGAAATGGCTGCAGTGGGCCTAGGCATACATGAAGACTAGTTTTAAAACAGTATTGCTTAGTGATGAGTACTGTGCAACCCTGGATGGTCCTGATGTAGTGGTGGAGTCATGTTTTTAGCTGGATTGTAGAATAACCTCGGCACTCAAGAGTTCCATGCCAGGCTCCCAACATATACTTCATATTTGAGCTACTCTGAGACACTGCGTCCTCTTCCCCAGCATCTATGCTTAATCTCCACAAGCAGTCTGTGTACTGATGAAGGTCTGTTTGACCGAAACGTTTTTGTTAATTTATGGACTGCATTAAATATTTCACGTTAATGAACTCTTGAGTGCCGAGGTTATTCTACAATATTGCATGGGTTCGGCCCCTACTTGATCACCAGTGTCCAGCTGTGCAGCGATTTTCTCTACTAATGTTTTTAGCTGGAGTCATGGAGAGAGAGAGAGCTTGTAGGCCCCATTAGGGTCCGTAGAGATGTAAAAATGACCTTGGCAAAGTGTTTAGATTACCCAACTGACCAATTTCATTCCTGGGACAAAAATGAAAACAATGCCATCCTTAACAAAATCATTTTCATGCATGACATGCACCATCTCATGCTACAAAGAAGACCTCTGAGTCATTGGCAGCTATGGGCATAAAAGGAGAGAAACCCATGATATGGCCACCATCCTTCCCTGACCTCAGCCCTATTGAGATATTGAGAACCTTTGGAGAATCCTCAAGCAAAAAATGTAGGAGGATAGGAGGCAGTTCACATTAAAATAGCAGCTCTGTGAGGCTATTCTGACATCCTTCAAAAAAGTTCAAGCAGAAACTATCGAAAAACTCACCAGTTTAATGGATGCAAGAATTGTGAAGGTGATATCAAAGAATGGGTCTTATGTTAACATGTAAATTGGCCTGTTAAATTTTTTTTCATTGAAAAAGCTTTTGATTTCAGTAAATGTGACCTCATAATTCAGCACATGAACATTTTAAGTTCTTTACAACCTAAAAAAAAGTTTGGAAACTCTGTTGTGCATAATAATTTGGAACAGTTCATTTTGAGTTCTTTTTTAGTTTTGAAAAAAATACTGTTATCATTGGGAGGTTTGTCTAATAATATTGGATTTATCCTCTAACGGAATATTATAGTGACTCATTTGCATGGACCATTTAGGAAACTCAGAGAAAAATAACATTTGCATAACAATTTGGAACATGTTGTAGAGTAAATGTGATGTTATCATTTATATCATATTATATGAGAGTCTTTTTTGTAAATAATGTGATGTGAGTCTATCTATTTAAAGGGACTGCACGTATATAGTGAAGGAAATAATTATTTGATCCCTTGCTGTTTTTGTAATTTTGCCCACTGATAAAGACATTAACAGTCTATAATTTTAAGGGTAGGTTAATTTTAACATTGAGAGATCGAATATAGAAAAAAAAAATCAAGAAAATCACATTGTATAAATTAGATAAATTTATTTGCATTTTGCAGTAGGAAATAAGTATTTGATTCCTCTGGCAAACAACACTTAATACTTAGTGGCAAAACCTTTGTTTACATTTCTCTCTCATGTAGCAGAAGGGTCCATGAAACCAGAGGAACATTGGTGTAGTTGATGAACATTTTTAAAATAATTTGCTAAGTTTCATACATCACAATTAAATATAACTTACATTTTGAAGATTAAAATATTGTAATGAAATAAATTAGATCAATATAAATTTTTAGTTTTTGGTTAAAAAAGTTTTAACCAAAGTTTTATTAAAATGAGTGTGAGAAAACATTTAAAGAAACATTTGAAAATATTTTGAAAAATAATTTCTTAAGCCCTATGTCATGTATATGGTGAAATGATGGTTCAGTTTTGTATAACATATTATAATATAATGTGTATATTACAGACCTGGTCAAAGTGTGGCCCGCGACCCAAATCTGTCCCTTAGCTTCTCCAGTCTGCTTGCTGATACTGATACGGGGCTCATACTTTATATAGGGAAATTATATGAGGGCTCATCTATAATATAACCGGGGATGCGTGTCTCTGTCTGAAGCCTTTATAGACTGCGCATGCGCGACACGCAGTCTGGCTCCAGACAGAAGCACGCATCCAGCTGTTACAGGTAAGAGGAGTGTACTCCGGTGCCACACTCCTTCCCAGGCCTCCGGCAGAACAGTACACCGGAGTGCTGGAGCACAGGGAAGAAAGGTGAGTATAATTGTCTATTTTTTGTACGTGTGTACAGCGTGAAAGGGAAGATGGGACCACACATACCAGGATTGGGGGGTGAGAGAGCTACACATACCAGGATTGTGGGATGAGGGGTACCACACATACCAGGATTTGGGGGTGAGGGGACCATGCATACCAGGATTGGGGGGTGAGGGGTACCACACATACCAGGATTGGGGGTTAGGGGACCATGCATACCAGGATGAGGGATACCATACATACCAGGATGAGGATGAGGAATACCACACGTATCAGGATAGGGATGAGGAGTACCACACATACCAGGATTGGGGATGATGGGTGCCACGCATACCGGGATTGGGGGTGAGGGGTGCCATGCCTTCCACGATTGAGGTTGACGGGTACCATGCATACCAGGATTGTGGGTGAGGGGTGCCATGCATACCAGGATTGGGGGTGAGGGGTGCAATGCATACCAGGATTGCGGATGAGGGGTGCCATGCATGCCAGGATGGGGGGGATGAGGGGTGCCATGCATACCAGCATAGGATGGTGGGGACAGGATGGGGGCAGCACAAATACCAGGATGGGGGCAGCACATACCAGCATGGGAGACCATATACCAATAAAAATGGTCGCCACCCGGGCGTAGAACAGGTTCAATAACTAGTACTGTATAAAGGTAGGCTATTTATGGGCTTATACTGTATATAGAGGGCTTTGTGGGGGCTCATACTGTATGTAGGGGCTATATAGAGACTCATACTGTATAAAGAGAGGCTATGTGGGGACTCATAATGTATGTTGAAGCTGTGTGGTTTGCTCATACTGTACATAGGAGGGCTTTGTGGAGGTCTCTTTCTGTATATAGGCTGCTGTGTGGGACTCATATTGTATATAGGAGCTGTGAGGAAGCTCATACTATATATGGAGGGGCTATGTGTGAGCTCATGCTGTATATGTGGACCAAATGCCTCATTCAGTCCCCAATTTCCATGTTTCAATCACACATCCCAAAAAACTGCAAGAAAAAGTGATCAAAACATCATATGTATATGCCTAAAATGGCACCAATAAAAACATCAGCTTGCCACGCAAACTATAAGACCCCATACAGCTACATTGATGTAAAAAAGTGCACATCTCAGAAAATGGCAACAAAGCAAATATTTTTTTAAATTTCTGAAATTTAATTTAATTTTAATAATAAAGGAAAGTCTTGACATTTGTAGAAAAAAATGTAGAATAAAGTTTTAGTTGAGACTGAATTGTTCAATGGTCTGTGATTTTGTTTCTCCAAGGTATACACAGGAAATATGCGTTCAACACAGTTAACCCAAAATTCTGCATCTACTTTTTAATAGCATCAGTTTTTATGTTTCTTGAATAACCTATTCTTTATGAATCTAGCCTATTCATCCAGTAGGCATGTTGACAGCAAATTTCTATCCAACAGACTTGTGTATAAAAATTATTTCTTTGTAATGGGAAAAAAAAAAAAGTTTTATGTAAAATGGATGGTTTATAGCTTAGGGTGCCTACAGGCTTTAACATTGTAAATCATGAAAAGAAAACTATATGCTAAAAAGTTGGCACACAACTGGGTCCAAGTAATAGGCACAAACTTTATGTCTGTGTTTACTCAGCATGATTCGCAAGTACTCTGCTAGACAAGCTGCAGGGAATCAGACATCATCTTCGATAATGACCAAGATTAACTGTCATAAAGAGCAATGATGACATTTAAGTGCGATTTGGATAATTTTATTACAATATATGGCTAAAATGAACCAAGAAAATCGTTCATGGAATAAAAAATTACACATAATGTAACACAATTTTGTGTATGTTCTGCAAAAATAGTAATAATTATATCTCCGTAATAACAAAAGATAGAAATTGAACAAAATACGTTTTGTATGCTCTGAGCCATATTTAGTATGTGAACGCTGACTTCCCAAGAAAAGAGAAATGGTGTGAAGATTGTTAAGCCAGCAGTGTTCCCTTTAAAAAAGAAAATATTTAAAGTGTAACTGCCTTTTTAATTTTTATTTCATAAATCAATACTACATATGAAAAGAAGCAACTTTGTAATAAATCTTATCAGAGAGATTTGCTTTTCTCTCTGTCAGAATTGATCAGTCATTATCAAAATCTTCAATTCTCAGATAAAATCTGTAATCAGTGAAGACAGACTTTTCCATTACTGAGATAAGAGATGGCAGCTGCTACTGATGAGATTCTATGTAGAGGGGAGAAAGGAGGAGGGTGGAGCTCTTTCTCTAGCTCCGCCCTCCTCTCATCTATATAGAATTGTATCCATAGCAACGGCCATATCCTATCTCAGTAATGGGAAAGTCTGTCTTCACTGAATAAAGATTTTATCGGAGAATTGAGGATTTTGATAATGAATCATCAATTTTGGCAGAGACCTTGCAGGACCTGGACTCCACCAATTTACTTGGAATTTAGAGAACAACAACATTAAGAAAACAACAGCAAAATTGAGTTACTTTATAAAACAAAATACAAATGAGATGAGCAAAGCTAATTAGAGATTTACTTGCACAGTGCACAATGCAGAATGTGGTTACACAAATCACATAGATTAGCGGGAACAATGACTACAATAAGTATGACTATTACTTATTAGTGATGAGTGAATTGATTCAATGCCAATTGCATGAAATTCGCAAGTTTCAGCAAATTTTTACAATTTGTGATTCGATTTACGTGATTTACCAAAAAATACCCATTGCCATCTTACACATTACAGAACATTACATCAGCAGAAGGCTGACAAGACCGCAAGCATGATGGGCTTCTAAATTTTGCCTATCACATGGTATAGTGCACTCAATCATGTGGGACTATCGTCATCTGTGTAATAGCCTAGGCAGGGGATGATTGTCACGGGTGTATCAAGTGTGACAGTCGCTCTGGATCCAGCTGTAGAAGGTCACTGCGCATGGCATTGCAGACGCCTTCTTGATCCCCTTCTTGATCTCTGTAGTGTAGTGATATCCTTCTTTCATTAGGACCCAGCAGCGACCTCCACCTTCTTCTGCTAATTGACACACCCTTGCTTGGTAGTTAAAAACTCTCAGTGTCTCCAGAGAGTCGCCGGTGATAGTTCTATGTTCCTCTGTCCATGCCTAGAGTACTAGTAGTCGGCTAGTGCCTTCCTGGTCTTCCCTTGGAGGACAGTTGGCGTTATCTCTCTGGTGTCTTCTCAAGCTAAGTGAATTCCCTTTGTTTGCTTACCTTGTTATATTTAGTTACAGTGGAGCCTGACTAGTATTCACCCTGTTCCTTCCCTTCCTAGGACCAAGCGCTAGGGACAATCAGGGATTAGGTTTCCTGCTTGCCAATAGGTATGGAACCTATATAGGGACGATAGGGTAGTCAGGGTGATATTAAATCTGCCTAGGGGTCTCCACTCTAACTTTCCCTAGTTGTTAGGCTCCCTTCCCCCTCTTACCATAGTTGTACATTTGTTCCTTCCCTCACCTTGTGTGACAGTGATTTAGTGACAGGACATCAGAGCTCACAGCTCAGCAATTTAAATAAGAGAAAACCTTAAAACATTAGACAAATACTTCAGACAGTAATGTGTTGTACTTTAAAGTGGTGAAAAAATGGGTAGTAATAGTCTGTCAGTGATGCAGAGATTCAGTTGAGAGAGAGAGGAGAGGTGCTATCAGCATTGCCAGACAGTGTAATTGATCAGTGATAAGGTATAGCTGGCATCTGTCCTGCTGAGTTTAAATTAAAATTACACATTTTTCTTAATTCACAGTGCCTTAGAGAGCAGAAACAAGGCAGCACAATATTTTTAACAGAAAAAAAATCTGAAATCTGTGTCCTTTTTATGAAGGGTGGAATAATAAGTATCGCTAGCAATTTTAGAGTTTTGCACTGCTGTTCTGCTACTAGTAGCAAAATGTTACATCTGTACACACCAATATAGCATCCTGCTGCAGGTTCTGGATTTATGGATGTGTACCTACATAGCAGTACCACAGAGCTCCATAGAAAAAGTTCTAATCAGGTCACCCTCCTCCACATACCCCATAAAAATTATTTAGTGGGGTATACAGTGTCCTATCTCCCAATTTTTAAAAATAAGGAAAGGGCCATGTATTGCAGCATGTATACAGTATTTATACCAATACTGAAATCTCTTAGTGTTCTCACCCACTACTATTTGCCTTTCATGGTCTTTATAGAGTATGATGACCTTAACCAGCCACCCACATACAGCATAATATACAGTGAATTCTCCCGACAATTTTATCTCACAGCCCCTCAAAATTCATAGTGTGATGAGCCCAGAATGCCTACAGCAATGTATAATACCGCCACAGTGCCTCCCACACACTAAAATGCCACAAGTGACATGTATACAGTACAATGTCCCCACAATGACCCCAACATTGTATATTGTCTCCCACAACTCCATCAACACATTAAGCTTCTCACAATATAATGACCCTAAAATTCCTCTACACAGTATTTCCATTTATCTCGTCTATACACAGTATGATGCCCTGAAAGTCCGATATACCCGTATGAGTCCCATGCACAGACGCACAGTATGATGCCCCCAAAGCCCCACATACACATTATGATGTCTACCACAACCCCTCACACAGTATGATTGCCCCCAAAGACTCAGAAACACTGTATGATTAACCTCATTGAGTCCACACACAATATGAGGTCCCCCACAAAGTATAATGCCACCACAGTCCCTATACACAATATGATGGCACCAACAGTCCCCAATACAGTATGATGCCCCCAAAGCACCCACACATAGTATGATGGCCTCTATCATATATGTAATTGTAAAATCTATAAAGCCAAATTATAGTTCACATAGTGAACATTGAAGCAAGGCTAGCACTCTATTAACCTTTAAATAAACCTTATTCAGCTGGGACCCCACTGCTGCAAACAAGTGATTAAAGTGGGTTATCTGTAGATCACAGACACAAATTCCATGCACAGCTTGTTGAAAACTATGGGAGATGACAGATTTATGGCTCTTGCATCCCTATATCACAGAACTGCAATCAGACTGCTGCAAGCTCCTTGATTCCCCTTCCAAATTATGAATATTGGGTTTTGTATGAATAGCAAAGGTCCTACAGTTATGGCAGGCATATGTCCATCATTGTGAACATAACACATTGACTATTATCACTTGTGGTCACCGTATCAAGTCCCAAATTAACCCCTTCGCAACCCTGGGATATTCCGTTTTTGCACTTTAGTTTTTTGCTCCCCTTGTTCCCATAGCCATAGCGTTTTTATTTTTTGGTCAATATGGCCGTGTGAGGGCTTATATTTTTCAGGATGAGTTGTAGTTTTGAACGACATCACTGGTTTTACCATATAATGTACGGGAAAATGGGAAAAAAATTCCAAGTGCGGTGAAATTGCAAAAAAAGTGCAATACCACAGATGTTTTTTTTTTTTATTTTTTTTTTACCACATTCACTGAATGCTAAAACTGACTTGCCATTATTATTCTCTAGGTCATTACGAGTTCGTAGACACCAAACATGTATAGGTTCTTTTTATTTAAGTGGTGAAAAAAAATTCCAAAATTTGCTAAAAAAAAGAAAAGAAATGGCGCCATTTTCCAAGACCTGTAGCGTCTCCATTTTTTGGTATCTGGGGCCGGGTGAGGGCTTATTTTTTGTGCGCCGAGCTGAAGTTTTTAGTGATACCATTTTGGGGCAGATCCAATGTTTTGATCGCCCGTTATTGCATTTTATTTCAATGTTGCAGCGACCAAAAAACTTAATTCTGGCGTTTGCAATTTTTTTCTCGTTACGCCGTTTACTAATCAGATTAATTCTTTTGTTATATTGATAGATCGGGCGATTCTGAATGCGGCAATACTAAATATGTGTATGTGGTTTTTTTTTATTATTATTTTATTTTGAATGGAGCGAAAGGGGGGTGATTTAAACTTTTATATATTTTTCATTTTTTTATATTTTTATAAACCTTTTTTTCACTTTTTGCTTGCTTTTATAGTCTCCATAAGAGACTAGAAGCAGCACTTGTCTGATTGCCTCTGCTACATAGAGGTGATCAGCAGATCACCTCTATGTAGCAGAAATGCTCCTGTGCTATGAGCGCCGACCACTAGGTGGCGCTCATAGCGATCAGCTCATGACAATCTCTGAAGTCTGCTGCAGACCCAGGGTTGTCATGCCCACGCATCGGTGACCCGCGATCACGTGACAGGGTCACCTCACCGATGGGCGGGGTAAGTGACGCACTTCTGGCGCGGCGATGTTAAATGACGCTGTCAGAGATTGACAGCGGCATTTAACATGTTAACAGTCGCGGGTGGATCGCAATTCCACCCGCGGCTGTTGCGGTCACATGTCAGCTGTAATAATCAGCTGAAATGTGCCCGGTTCAGTGTGGGCTCCACGCTGGAGGCCGCACTGAACAGGGGGTTACAGCCTGGTGCGTACTAATATGCCACAGGCTGTAAAGGGGTTAAAATCTGACAAATGAATGACAATATATATGCCATGTTTCCTATTTATGAAGAGCTAAAATCATAATAGGAAATATGACATTAATATCTCCCTCCTGGGACCTCCAGGGGCGAAGATATCCTGAAAGTTTGGGATCTCTTAATTTTTGGGACTCTACCCACATCTGTTTTGTTCCCATAAGAGCTCATCGAAGAGAGGTATGCATGTGCAGTTTTTATTCAATAAAAGCAAATTTTGAGTTTTTATCATTGTCAGTCCTGGAAGACACAGTTCACTGTAGTGCTGTACCGTTTCCCTAAAAGGAGTGCTTCCCTATATAAAAGATTTGTGCCATTATTGTGACACAGGTTTAGTACTTTTCTTTGGTTTGGTTTCTTTTTTGTTTTATGTGATTGTATATACTGTATTGTTTTGTCCATTTTGTAACATCTTCGTATATTTTTAGAAACACTGCCTACTTTTCAGATTAAATATATAAAATATAGTAACTTTATTCCTCTTGTTTTATTAACCGTATCCCTGAAGCATTACGCTATCTGTATCGGGTGTCCAATCAGCCTGTATAAATCATTGGTTGTGGCAGCTAGTTCCTTTTGCTTTTGTGCAGTTTTAGCAGCGACCGTTCCAGAGTGTATATATATATATATGTATATATATATATATATATATATACACAGTGCCTACAAGTAGTATTCAACACCCTGCAGATTTAGCTGGTTGACACATGCGGAATTAACTTGGCATTGTGACATTTGTACTGTAGATCAGCCTGGAAGTGGGAAATGCACTGCAGCAAATATTGTTTTTTTTTTTTTTTAAATCGTTAAAAGTTAATTCAGAGTGTCATTTATTATTCAACCCCTCAAACCACAAGAATTCTGTTTGGTCCCCCTAAAGTATTAAGAAGTAGTTCAGGCACCAAGAATAATGAGCTTCACATGTGTGGATTAAAGATCTCTTTTGCCAGCCTTTTCTGACTATTTAAGACCCTCCCCAAACTTGTGAACAGCACTCAGACATGGTCAACATGGGAAAGACAAAGGAGCGTTCCAAGGCCATCAGAGACAAGATCGTGGAGGGTCACAAGGCTGGCAAGGGGTACAAAACCCTTTCCAAGGAGTTGGGCCTACCTGTCTCCACTGTTGGGAGCATCATTCGTAAGTGGAAGGCTTACGGAACTACTGTTAGCCTTCCACGGCCTGGACAGCCTTTGAAAGTGTCCTCCCGTGCCGAGGCCAGGCTTGTCCGAAGAGTCAAGGCTAACCCAAGGACAACAAGGAAGGAGCTCCGGGAAGATCTCATGGCAGTGGGGACATTGGTTTCCGTCAATACTATAAGTAATGTACTCCACCGCAATGGTCTCCGTTCCAGAGTAGCCCGTAAGGTACCTTTACTTTCAAAGCGTCATGTCAAGGCTCGTCTACAGTTTGCTCATGATCACTTGGAGGACTCTGAGACAGACTGGTTCAAGGTTCTATGGTCTGATGAGACCAAGATCGAGATCTTTGGTGCCAACCACACACGTGACGTTTGGAGACTGGATGGCACTGCATACGACCCCAAGAATACCATCCCTACAGTAAAGTATGGTGGTGGCAGCATCATGCTGTGGGGCTGTTTCTCAGCCAAGGGGCCTGGCCATCTGGTCCGCATCCATGGGAAGATGGATAGCACGGCCTACCTGGAGATTTTGGCCAAGAACCTCCGCTCCTCCATCAAGGATCTTAAGATGGGTCGTAATTTCATCTTCCAACAAGACAACGACTCAAAGCACACAGCCAAGAAAACCAAGGTCTGGTTCAAGAGGGAAAAAGTCAAGGTGTTGGAGTGGCCTAGTCAGTCTCCTGACCTTAACACAATTGAAAACTTGTGGAAGGAGCTCAAGAATAAAGTCCACATGAGACACTCAAAGAACCGAGATAACTTGGAGAAGATCTGCATGGAGGAGTGGGCCAAGATAACTCCACAGACCTGTGCCGGCCTGATCAGGTCTTATAAAAGACGATTATTAGCTGTAATTGCAAACAAGGGTTATTCCACAAAATATTAAACATAGGGGTTGTATAATAATTGACCCACACTTTTATGTTTAAAATTTAATAAAATTCAACTGAGCAACATAACTTTTTGGTTTGTAAGATTTATGCTTCTGTTAATAAATCCTACTCTCGTTTGCAGATTGAAGGCTCTAACTTATTTGCATCTTATCAAACCAGCTAAATCTGCAGGGGGTTGAATACTACTTGTAGGCACTGTATATATATATATATATATATATATATATATATATATGTATATATATATACAGTTAGGTCCATATATATTTGGACAGAGACAACATTTTTCTAATTTTGGTTCTAGACATTACCACAATGAATTTTGAACAAAACAATTCAGATGCAGTTGAAGTTTCGACTTTCAGCTTTCATTTGAGGGTCTCCACATTAAAATTGGATGAAGAGTTTAGGGGTTTCAGCTCCTTAACATGTGCCACCCTGTTTTTAAAGGGACCAAAAGTAATTGGACAATTGACTCCAAGGCTATTTCATGGATAGGTGTGGGCAATCCCTTCGTTATGTCATTCTCAATTAAGCAGATAAAAGGCCTGGAGTTGATTTGAGGTGTGGTGCTTGCATTTGGAAGGTTTTTCTGTGAAGTAAACATGCTGTCAAAGTAGCTCTCCATGCAGGTGAAACAAGCCATCCTTAAGCTGCAAAAACAGAAAAAGCCCATCCAAGAAATTGCTACAATATTAGGAGTGTCAAAATCTACAGTTTAGTACATCCTGAGAAAGAAAGAAAGCACTGGTGAACTCATCAATGCAAAAAGACCTGGGCGCCCACGGAAGACAACAGTGGTGCATGATCGCAGAATAATCTCCATGGTGAAGAGAAACCCCTTCACAACAGCCAACCAAGTGAACAACACTCTCCCGGAGGTAGGCATATCAATATCCAAATCTACCATAAAGAGAAGACTGCATGAAAGTAAATACAGAGGGTTCACTGCACGGTGCAAGCCACTCATAAGCATCAAGAATAAAAAGGCTAGACTGGACTTTGCTAAAAACATCTAAAAAAGCCAGCACAGTTTTGGAAGAACATTCCTTGGACAGATGAAACTAAGATCAACCTCTACCTGAATGATGGAAAGAGAAAAGTATGACTAAGGCGTGGTACAGCTCATGATCCAAAGCATACCACATCATGTGTAAAACACGGCGCGGGCAGTGTGATGGCTTGGGCATGCATGACTGCCAGTGGCACTGGGTCACTAGTGTTTATTGATGATGTGACACAGGACAGAAGCAGCTGAATGAATTCTGATGCATTCAGAGCCATAATGTTTGCAAAGATCCAGCCAAATGCAGCCAAACTGATTGGTCGTCGTTTCATACTGCAGATGGACAATGACCCAAAACATAAAGCCAAAGCAACCCAGGAGTTTATTAAAGCAAAGAAGTGGAATATTCTTGAATGGCCAAGTCAGTCACCTGATCTCAACCCAATTGCGCATGCATTTCACTTGTTAAAGACTAAACTTCAGACAGAAAGGCCCACAAACAAACAGCAACTGAAAACCACCACAGTGAAGGTCTGGCAGAGCATCAAAAAGGAGGAAACACAGCGTCAGGTGATGTCCATGAGATCAAGAATTCAGACAGTCATTGCCAACAAAGGGTTTTCAACCAAGTACTAGAAATGAACATTTTATTTACAATTATTTAATCTGTCCAATTACTTTTGGTCCCTTTAAAAACAGGGTGGCACATGTTAAGGAGCTGAAACTCCAAAACCCTTCATCCAATTTTAATGTGGATACACTCAAATGAAAGCTGAAAGTCTGAACTTCAACTGCATCTGAATTGTTTTGTTTAAAATTCATTGTGGTAATGTCTAGAACCAAAATTAGAAAAATGTTGCCTCTGTCCAAATATATATGGATATAACTGTATATATATACAGTACAGACCAAAAGTTTGGACACACCTTCTCATTTAAAGATTTTTCTGTATTTTCCTGACTATGAAAATTGTACATTCACACTGAAGGCATCAAAACTATGAATTAACACATGTGGAATTATATACTTAACAAAAAAGTGTGAAACAACTGAAAATATGTCTTATATTCTAGGTTCTTCAAAGTAGCCACCTTTTTGTTTTGATGACTGCTTTGCGCACTCTTGGCATTCTCTTGATGAGCTTCAAGAGGTAGTCACCGGAAATGGTCTTCCAACAATCTTGAAGGAGTTCCCAGAGATGCTTAGCACTTGTTGGCCCTTTTGCCTTCACTCTGCATCCAGGTCACTCCAAACCATCTCGATTGGGTTCAGGTCTGGTGACTGTGGAGGCCAGGTCATCTGGCGCAGCACCCCATTAACCTTCTTCTTGGTCAAATAGCCCTTACACAGCCTGGAGGTGTGTTTGGGGTCATTGTCCTGTTGAAAAATAAATGATGGTCCAACTAAACGCCAACTGGATGGAATAGCATGCCGCTGCAAGATGCTGTTTTAGCCATGCTGGTTCAGTATGCCTTCAATTTTGAATAAATCCCCAACAGTGTCACCAGCAAAGCACGCCCACACCATCACACCTCCTCCTCCATGCTTCACGGTGGGAACCAGGCATGTAGAGTCCATCCATTCACCTTTTCTGCGTCGCACAAAGACACGGTGGTTGGAACCAAAGATCTAAAATTTGGACTCATCAGATCAAAGCACAGATTTCCACTGGTCTAATGTCCATTCCTTGTGTTCTTTAACCCAAACAAGTCTCTTCTGCTTGTTGCCTGTCCTTAGCAGTGGTTTCCTAGCAGCTATTTTACCATGAAGGCCTGCTGCACAAAGTCTCCTCTTAACAGTTGTTGAAGAGATGTGCCTGCTGCTAGAACTCTGTGTGGCATTGACCTGGTCTCTAATCTGGGCTGCTGTTAACCTGCGATTTCTGAGGCTGGGGACTCGGATAAACTTTTCCTCAGAAGCAGAGGTGACTCTTGGTCTTCCTTTCCTGAAGCGGTCCTCATGTGAGACAGTTTCTTTGTAGCGCTTGATGGTTTTTGCAACTGCACTTGGTGACACTTTCAAAGTCTGCCCAATTTTTCGCACTGACTGACCTTCATTTCTTAAAGTAATGATGGGCACTCGTTTTTCTTTACTTAGCTGCTTTTTTCTTGCCATAATACAAATTCTAACAGTCTATTCAGTAGGACTATCAGCTGTGTATCCACCTGACTTCTGCACAACACAACTGATGGTCCCAACCCCATTTATAAGGCAAGAAATCTCACTTATTAAACCTGACAGGGCACACCTGTGAAGTGAAAACCATTTCCGGTGACTACCTCTTGAAGTTCATCAAGAGAATGCCAAGAGTGTGCAAAGCAGTCATCAAAGCAAAAGGTGGCTACTTTGAAGAACCTAGAATATAAGACATATTTTCATTTGTTTCACACTTTTTGGTTAAGTATATAATTCCACATGTGTTAATTCATAGTTTTGATGCCTTCAGTGTGAATGTACAATTTTCAAAGTCATGAAAATACAGAAAAATCTTTAAATGAGAAGGTGTGTCCAAACTTTTGGTCTGTACTGTATGTATATATATTTCACTGTGTGTTCCCCAATACCTGGTCTAATAGTGAAAATAGTGGTGGCCTCCTCCATCACTAGTCAGTATATTGAGTAATTATTCTGGTGATTGGACCATCTATAATAATAATCTTTATTTTTATATAGCGCCAACATATTCCGCAGCGCTTTACAAACATTTTCTTCACTGTCCCCACTGGGGCTCACAATCTACATTCCCTATCAGTATGTCTTTGAAGTGTGGGAGGAAACCGGAGAACCCAGAGGAACCCCAGTGAACACGGGGAGAACATACAAACTCCTTGCAGATGTTGTCCTTGGTGGGATTTGAACCCAGTACTCCAGTGCTGCAAGGCTGCAGTGCTAACCACTGAGCCACCCTGCTGCCCATATATATCCCACAAGTACAGGCATCAAAAAATATGTAATACTTATCTTTTTGTGTTCCCCCAATGTGCTTCTCCAGTCTTTACTGTGTGCAGACTAAGGTGCTGCACAGCAGGCACTCTTTAGTGACATCATGGCACCTGCTGTGCTGAGTCTCAGGCACATGGGCAGAGTAATGCAGCGGGGAGCCAGATGCCTCCTGCTGAACCATTCTATTAAGCAGTAACTTCAAACTTATTGAAATTATTATAATAGCCAGGAGGAAAAGTTCAGCTAGTTCTGCTTGGCACTGGTCCCAAAGGGGCCGCATTTTATGTAACTATAGACAGTATACTCCTGCTACCTAGCACCTAGCATTTCTTAACACATAGTTTGTGAAATAGGGGTTGAAGTTTGTTAAAAAAAAATAAAGTTTTTAAAAAGGGGATATTTAAATGTTATTGTCTGTTTTTTACACATCTATTTTAGTAGTCTAATTTAACAACTATACATTCTAAATCTATACTTTGACTTGCTGACACATTTTGTTTTCTGTATATGTACCTACTTATTTACCTTTTTGCCAATGTTTGAATAATTAGAGTTGTAAATATTGTCAAAAGTTAATCATAGTGTTGTTCAAAATTTACGGTAAAAGAAAAAGTGGCAATGGCAATGGACGGGATAGTGTGAAAGGAAAAAAAATAACCCATACAATAACAATGTGAGAGTCCCCAGCAGAAACAGAACACCACCACTTGCATCAGCCATCCAGGCAGTAGTGCTACAAAAATTGTCCTTCATTGCCTCCATCAAGCATAGTAGTAGCGAAGAAGTGGAGATTGTTAGAGAGTATATTACACTTCCCTAGTCACATTCACAGAATTCAAAGCAGGATCATGGAAACTCAGCGACATTGTAATTTTGACTTAGATCTTCAAGAACAGTCTGTCTGATCACTAATGACTTAGAGGGATATTCTTTTCTTTTAATTAAAAAAAATGTCTGTCGGCCTGTTACCACTTGTTTCTATAGTGAGTTCACTTTAACATTGCTAAAGATTTTTTTGCGTTAAAGTTCTTGAAAATGGATGGAAACCGTCCTAGTAGACCTCAGAGTAGTAGAAATGTCTTTTCAGGGCAATTGGAGGCTTTGTACTACTGTGATTTGCAGTGATTCGATTAACTGCACATTATTATTTTTTTTAATTTGAATGAACGAGGCAAATTTGAACTTCCAAAGATTGGATATTTCTATTACTTATGTATTAAAAATGGCAATTTCCTAAGCAGAGGCAAATCTTCTTACCTAACCTTTAGACATTGTACAAATGGCCATAATATGGATCTGTATTGTATGGAACAATAATGCAGCACCTGTAGACTGAGAAGGTACCATATCGTAACATGATGCCCTTTCGAAATATGTAGAAATATGGAGGTTTGTTTCTTATGGATTCACAAGAAATGTTTCATAGCATGTGCTACTATTGAGATATTCTCTTCTAAGAGCATTGCTTCTAGAGGAAATTGCATTGACTGAGAGAGACACTATATGATGGCACATGGGGTATTTCCCACTATAAGCAATGCTTTATGCAAGCAACTTAGCCTAACCCAGGAACTTATTAACATTGAATTAAAAAAAGAATGAGCTGAGATCGCACTTGCTAGCTTAGAATGAACTTTAAAAGGGTATTTCCATTTTGTGCAGTTATAGCACTTCGACAGGATATGCCATAAATGTATAGTAGGTATATGGATCTTCACAATGTGAACAGCATATATCTCAAGAGCAAGACTCTAATATTCCCTGCTGTCAGTGGACAGGTGGTTGAAATTTCAACTCATTTGTATAAGGAATCGAACAAGCTCTCTACTGAAAGCAGTGATCCTCAGGGCCCTGTTCCTGAGAACCATTGGTTCCAGTGGCAACCATTAGTGGGACTGGCAACTATTATACATTTTTTTCATATGCCATAAATATATTTGTATGCAATTGAATCCTGTAATTTCTATTATAATTTTACAGTATATTTTTGGCATTTTCAAAATGAAATATTAATTTAAAACGTTGCTGTGGTTTATAATGTATCATTAACCCTTGGATCCCGGTCAGACGGCTCTCACCAATCCAACCAGATTTCATACTTTGCACTGACGAGGGACAGCACCCAAAACACAGTGTCTGCAAATTGAGATTCTGGCTTGGCTTTTATCATATGTCATATGGCAAAGCTCGTTTTAGGGTCCATATTAACTTTTAGGTTTGCTATTTCCAAAAGGAAGGTAGTAGCAAGAGGTTAAAATATCAATGTTTTATTTGTTTCTAATAAAAACATATAGAATTATCACCCAAAAAGTGCACTGTGCATATAAAACCTCAGATATACATATATGCAACCTGATTAAGAAGACAAACAATACTCCTGGAATTATACTTTTATGAGACCAAGTTATTGAACTGACTGCGCAATTTCCTATTAATATAACCTGTTTTTTTTACAGGAGGATCAAATAATCAATCATTATGCCACAACTCGAGCACTTCTAAATGGGAGGTCCTTTCTCTATTTTATTTCCAATTAACAAACACTCTCATTATCCCACTTGATTAAGGGATCGGAGTGAGTAAATATCTTCCCCCCTTTTTTTCAGTCAGATTTATACAGATGGACAAAAAACAGTTTGTGAGACACTAAAATCCCATAAGTCTCAATTACAATGTCATGATTGATACCTTATCAATTATTGCACAATCCTGCTGCTTATCAAACTGTCTTAGCTGCCCTCGGACTATAGTGAAATTGATTGATTTGGCATACTGTCAGTTTGTGAGGCACTGAAAATCCATAATCCTCAAAATACATGATAACTTATACACCATCCAGCCGCTTATCAAACTCTCTTAGCAGCCCACGGATTCTAGTGCAATTAAATATTTTGGCATAATTATTGAACCATTTCACCAATTTTTATATATGTATAGGCAGACTTATCTGTCATGAAGTCTCCTTCATTGGTGTCAGTGCAGGTTATACCATGCTTCGGCTCCCGATGCGTTTCCTTATTCTTCAGGGGAGTTTGGAGCCTTATGCCATCTTCCAGAAATGTCTGACACTGTTAGTGGATTGCATACACTTTATATGCTAACCGCCAGACCTGCCATGTGTTGTGTATTTCCGGTGCCCGTGTCCCTCCAGCATTGCGCTCTACGATCGTGCTTTTGTCTGCTTCCTGACAAGCACGCTGGAGCGCAGGGTCTCCTACTGCGCATGCACTCGCGGCTAATATTGTAGGTCACTTCCGGTTTCCCCGTGACATATATCCGGCCCATGGAACGCAAGCTCCGAGGTGGAATGCAACACATCTCAGAGTTGCTTCACATATCTCCGGAGCCTGTCCTACCAGGCCTGGGGGCATGCCTACCGCCTCCAAAAGCGTACCTACATTATGGCATGCACTAAGGGTGTTTATTATAGGGTATAGTGTTCCCTTAAAATATTTCCCAGTCCCCAACATACAAAATCATATTCTAAGGTTGGAAGAGACTATTCCTCCAAGCATGACCTTTTCTGTATAAGCATATACAAGTTCCTGGCATTAAACATACACACAAAGATATATATTTGTGGTGTCCCTGAAATTGCATGTCCGAGACACAACCGATCTTCTAAGTAAAATTGATGATATACATCTTGATGAAGGTATGATCTTAGGAAGTATAGGCGATGAAGCACTTTATTCTTCTATTCCACATGAAAAGGGACTTAGAGCTGTGGACCACTATCTCCCAACTAGGGGATGTCAGTTCAATAGACACAATGCTTTTATTTTGAAGGCCCTTCATTTCTGTTTGACGAATAATGTCTTCCTTTTCGATAACCAGTAATTCCACCAGCTCAGGGGCACCGCGATTGGGACCCCTGTGCCCCCTCATATGCAAATCTGCTCCTGGGCTGGTGGGAGGAAACCCAGATATTCAGTGACCCATCTATCCCAGGGACCGAGAGGGTGGTCATTTGGTTAAGATTAGTAATGAGCGAGCACTAAAATGTTCAAGTGCTTGAAGCTCGGGTCGAGCACATTGGAATACTCGGGTCCTTGACCCGAGCAACGAGCCCAATGTAAGTGTATGGGAAACTCGAGCATTTTTCTGGTGGTCCCCCCCGGCGGTCTGCAGAAGGTCAAAAATTGCCCAAATCGATGGGAACGGTGCTCAATTAAACGTCAGGCAGGCAGAATATATAGGCAGACAGGCAGGCAGGGTATATAGGAGGGTGCACGAAAAACATAGCAGGGCACTTGGAACACACTAGTGCCCTCCGATTTTCATGCACCCGCCTCTTTAAAAAAGCCGGCCGGCAATTCGTCAGCGGTATACACTGGTACCCGACAATTTAGAACAGAAAGAATAGAGCATCACACATAGATTAGATAGATAGATAGATAGAAACATGTCAGTCACATATATAATAAGTACAGTGACAGTGTTGGTTACTGTACTTGTTATTAAGTGTTAAAATAAAGGATTTATTAAAAAAAAAATTGGCGTGGGGTGCCCCGTAATTTTAGTCTCTAACGGAGGTTAAGCAGATGGCTGGGGCAGATGTTTGAAGCCTGGGAAGGGGGTAATAGCCACGGAGCTTCCCAGGCTACTAATATCAGCCCCCAGCTGAATGCCTAGCTTTTACTAGCTATTAAAATGGGGGACCCAAAAAAAAATGACGTGGGGTCCCCCCTATTTTAATATCTAGCAAAGGCTAGGCAGACAGCTGGGGGCTGATATTAATAGCCCAGGAAGGGTGCCATGAATATTGGCTCCCTCCCAGGCTAGAAACATCAGCCGTCAGCCACCACAGAAATGGCGCATCCATAGGATGCGCCAATTCTGGCACTTAGCCTCGCTCTTCCCACTGCCCTGTAGCGGTGGCAGTGGGGTAATAGGGCTGGGGTTGATGTCAGCTTATAATGCCCGCTGACATCAAGCCCAGGTTAGTTATGGAGAGGCGTCTATAAGACACCCTCATTACTAACCCCATAGTCAAAGTTAAAAAAACCCCACAAACAACCAGAATAAAGTCCTTTAATTGAAATAAACACACAATTCTATAATGTTCTAAATTAAACCATACTTAACCACACTTACCATCACACCCATTCCATCTGAAGCCAATGTCTTCTGCAATAAAAGTGAAATAATAAACCAACCTCATCCATACCTTTCCATGGTTCCCAGGATGGCTCCAGCTCTGCTACATTCACATGACAGGCTGGATCGCTGCTGAAAGCTGCCATCCAGCTTGCCATGCCGCAAACACTAAGAAGCGCAGGCATGCTTGCGCTCCTCAGTGTCTGGCTGTGATGGAATCCAGATGAGCCGAGATCATGTCCATTGAACTCAGCTCACCTCATGCACGTCACTGACAGCGTGGGAAAATTCTCCTGCGCTTGCAGTGAGGGCAGGAGAATTCTCTCACGCTCATCGCAAGCGCAGGAGAATTTTCCCACGCTGTCAGTGACGTGCATGAGGTGAGCTGAGTTCATTGGACATGAACTCGGCTCATCTGGATGCCGTCACAGCCAGACACTGAGGAGCGCAAGCATGCCTGCACTTCTCAGTTTCTGCGGCAAGGCAAGCTGGATGGCAGCTTTCGGCCGCGATCCAGCCTGTCATGTGAATGTAGCAGAGCAGGAGTTGTTCTGGGAACCATGGAAAGGTAAGGATGAGGTTGCTTTATTATTTTACTTTTATTGCAGAAGACATTGGCTTCAGCTGGAATGGGAGTGACGGTAAGTATGGTTTAATTTAGAACATTAAAAAATTGTGTGTTTATTTCAATTAAAGGACTTTATTCTGGGTGTTGTGTTTTTTTAAAATACTTTACTAGAAATTCATGGCGGTCATGTCTAATATTGGCGTGTCCCCATGAATTTCGGGCTTAGGGCCAGCTGATAATACCAAGCTGGCCCTAACCCCTTTATTACCCAGTGAGCCACCGCACCAGGGCCCTGGATGAGTTGGGTACACGCCAGAAGATGGCGCTTCTATGAACGTGCCATTTTCTGAGGTGGCGGGGACTGCAATTTGCAGCGGGGGGGCAGAAAGCTTGGGCCTCCCTGCACTGCGGATACCAGCCCCCAGCTGCCTAGTTGTACCTGACTGGACACAAAAATAGGGTGAAGCTCCACTTATTTTTTTTTTTAATTATTTCATGAAATTCATGAAATAATAAAAAAAAATTGGCTTCCCTATATTGTTGTGTCCGGCCAGGTACAAGTAGGCAGCTGGTGGTTGGGGGCAGCCTGTTCCTCCCTGCTGTACCTGGCTGGACACAAAAATAGGGCGAAGCCCCACATCAATTTTTTTTTAATTAGTAGCCTGGGAAGCTCTGCGGGTATTACCACCTTCCCAGGCTTCAAACATCTGCCCCAGCCATCTGCTTAACCTCCGTTAGAGACTAAAATTACGGGGAACCCTACGCCAATTTTTTTTAATAAATCCTTATTTTAACACTAAATGACAAGTACAGTAACCAACACTGTCACTGTACTTATTATACAGTTATATGAAAAATTTTGGGCACCCCTATTAATCTTAAGCTTAATGTTTTATAAAACTTGGTGTTTTTGCAACAGCTATTTCAGTTTGATATATGTAATAACTGTTGGACACAGTACTGTTTCTGCCTTGAAATGAGGTTTATTGTACTAACAGTAAATGTGCAAGGTGCATAAGTATGGGCACCCTTATCATTTTCTTGTTTTAAATACTCCTACCTACTTTTTACTGACTTACTAAAGCACTTTTTTGGTTTTGTAACCTCATTGAGCTTTGAACTTCAGAGCCAGGTGTATGCAATCATGAGAAAAGCTACTTAAAGTGGTCACTTGCAAATTGTTCTCCTGTTTGAATCTCCTCTGAAGAGTGGCATCATGGGCTCCTCAAAACAACTGTCAAATGATCTGAAAACTAAGATTATTCAACATAGTTGTTCAGGGGAAGGATACAAAAAGCTGTCTCAGAGATTTAACCTGTCAGTTTCCACTGTGAGGAACATAGTAAGGAAATGGAAGAACACAGGGACAGTTCTTGTTAAGGCCAGAAGTGGCAGGCAAAGAAAAACATCAGAAAGGCAGAGAGGAAGAATGGTGAGATCAGTCAAGGACAATCCTCAGACCACCTCCAGAGAGCTGCAGCATCAACTTGCTGCAGATGGTGTCACTGTGCATCGGTCAACTATACAACGCACTTTGCACAAGGAGAAGCTGTATGGGAGAGTGATGCGAAGGAAGCCGTTTCTGCCAGCACGCCACAAACAGAGTCGGCTGAGGTATGCAAAAGCACATTTGGAGATGCCAATTTCTTTTTGAAAGAAGGTCCTGTGGACTGATGAAACCAAGATTGAGTTGCTTGGTCATACAAAAAGGCGTTATGCATGGCGGGAAAAAAACACAGCATTCCAAGAAAAACACTTGCTACCCACAGTAAAATTTGGTGGAGGTTCCATCATGCTTTGGGGCTGTGTGGCCAATGCCGGCACCGGGAATCTTGTTAAAGTTGAGGGACGCATGGATTCCACTCAGTATCAGCAGATTCTTGACAATAATGTTCAAGAATCAGTGATAAAGTTGAAGTTACTCAGGGGATGGATCTTTCAGCAAGACAAAGATCCAAAACACTGCTCCAAATCTACTCAGGCATTCATGCAGAGGAACAATTACAATGTTCTGGAATGGCCATCCCAGTCCCCAGACCGGAATATCATTGAACATCTGTGGGATCATTTGAAGGGTGCTGTCAATGCTCGGCGACCATCAAACTTAACTGAACTGGAATTGTTTTGTAAAGAGGAATGGTCAAAAATACCTTCATCCAGGATCCAGGAACTCATTAAAAGCTACAGGAAGCGACTAGAGGTTGTTATTTTTGCAAAAGGAGGATCTACTAAATATTAATGTCACTTTTCTAGTGAGGTGCCCATACTTATGCACCTGTCAAATTTTGTTTGAATGCAGATTGCACATTTTCTGTTAGTACAATAAACCTCATTTTAAGGCAGAAACATTAGTGTCCAACAGTTATTACATATATCAAACTGAAATAGCTGTTGCAAAAACACAAATTTTTATAAAACAATAAGCTTAAGATTAATAGGGGCGCCCAAACTTTTTCATATAACTGTATATGTGACTGACATGTTTCTATCTATCTAATCTATGTGTGATGCTCTATTCTTTCTGTTCTAAATTGTCTGGTACCGGTGTATGCCGCTGATGAATTGCCGGCCGGCTTTTTTAAAGAGACGGGTGCATGAAAACCCTATTATTTTTTTTTTAATAAATCCTTTATTTTAACACTAAATGACAAGTACAGTAACCAACACTGTCGCTCTACTTGTTATATATGTGACTGACATGTTTCTATCTATCTAATCTATGTGTGATGCTCTATTCTTTCTGTTCTAAATTGTCGGGTACCGGTGTATGCCGCTGATGAATTGCCAGCTTTTCATGTTTCACTGTGAGCACTGTTCCCATCGATTTGGGCAATCACTGTAATGCCACAACCACCATGGCTGTGACATTACAGTGAGTGGCAGACAATCCCTGCATGATTGGTGCTCTAAATAGCGCCAAACATGCAGGGCGGGGACTGAGTACTGAGATGCTCGGGCGAGTACTGAGCAATGGCGAGCATGCTCGCTCATCACTAGTTAAGATACATCGATGACATTTTCGTAATATGGAAAGGAACTGAGAATGACTTTGCACACTTTGTGGAAGGGCTAAACATGAGTAATATAGGTCTACGATTCACATATGAAATGAATCGAGAAAAGCTAGCATTTCTTGATGTGTGCATCCAAAAAGGGGATAATGGAGAACTAATCACGAGGACGTTCAGAAAACCTACTGCAACTAATTCCCTTTTGAGATGGGACAGTGGACATCCTGTCCCACTCAAGAAGGGTGTTTCAAAAGGCCAGTATTTGAGGATACGCAGGAATTGTTCTAATATCAATAAATTTAAAGAACAAGCGGATGATTTAAAACAACGTTTTTTAGAAATATGTTACCCTGAGGGAATTTTTACAGAGGCATATAAATCCTCATTGACAAAAGATCAAAAAGATCTCCTCAGACCAGCTGTAATTAACAAACTAGAAAATAAATCTAGATTTATTACAAAATTTTCAAACAGTGCAAATTACATTAGAGAAATCCTCAAACGTCATTTGCCAATTATATTGATGGATGTGGACATCAATGAGAGTATACATGACATCCCCCAAATCACCTTTTGTAAGGGTCGATCATTAAGAGATTGATTGGTCCATAGCCACACCAAGCAGCCTCCTCAGGTAACATGGTTGGAAACAAAAATGAAGGGTTGTTACAGATGCGGAGATTGTATGGTATGCAGGTCGGTGAAACAAACAAAAGTTTTCATGAGTAATAACACAAAAAGGGAGTACGTTATAAGGCATTTCATCGATTGTCGAAGTGTAGGCATAATCTATAAAGCAACGTGTGAGTGTGGGGGCTGAATATGTCAGAAAGACGAAAAGGGAATTTCGAAAGAGAATTAGGGAACACATTTCAGACACCATGAATAAGAGAAATACCATGATTGCCAATCAGTTAAACAACTTTCATGGGGGAAATACAGACAAAATAACATTTGTGGGGATCGATAGAATCCCCCCCCCTTTCCTGAGAGGAGGCAATTGGGATAGAATGATCCTACAAAAAGAATCCATATGGATTTTCTGGCTACAAACAGTACACTCGACTGGACTCAATGAACAACTGTCCTTCATCCCTTTCCTTTGAGCATGTAGGTGAAAGAATAGGAATGATTCATCTTAGGGACAGCCGCCGTTGAGTGTGGGCACCACTTCGTAGATCCCCTAGGGAGCCAACCTCTGCATCAGGCAGGTGACAGCTTAGGAAAGGGACATTTACTAAGGGACTGTTTAGACCCTCTTATCTTTTCTCATGAATTTTCCTTCACTGTATTTTCCTCCGTAAAACAGTAACCCATGAAATAGTGGTTGGACATGCAAACTCAGGGCCCCCACCTACTTATATATTTTTTATTAATATGCAATTTTTCTGTAATTTATGTGTCTGAAGCCTCACTTCAGTACTATATCTCTGTGTGTATGTTTAATGCCATCGGCAGGAACTTGTATATGCTTATACAGAAAAGGTCATGCTTGGAGGAATAGTCTTCTCCGACCTTAGAATATGATTTTGTATGTTGGGGACTGGGAAATATTTTAAGGGAACACTATACCCTATAATAAACCCCATTAGTACATGCCGCAATGTAGGTACGCTTTTTGAGGCAGTAGGCATGCCCCCATCCCTGGTAGGACAGGCTCCGGAGATATGTGAAGCAACTCTGAGATGTGTTGCATTCCACCTCGGAGCTTGCGTTCTACGGGCCAGATATACATCACGACGAAATGGAAGCGACCTGCAATATCGGACGCGAGTGCATGCGCAGTAGGAGACCCTGCGCTCCAGCGTGCGTGTCAGGAAGCAGACAAAAGCACGATCGTAGAGCGCAATGCTGGAGGGACACGGGCACCGGAAATACACAACACATGGCAGGTCTGGCGGTTAGCATATAAAGTGTATGCAATCCACTAACAGTGTCAGACATTTCTGGAAGATGGCATAAGGCTCTAAACTTCCCTGACGGATAAGGAAACGCGTCGGGAGCCAAAGCATGGTATAATCTGCACTGACACCAATGAAGGACATTTCATGACAGATAAGTCTGCCTATACATAAATAAAAATTGGTGAAATGGTTCAATAATTATGCCAAACTATTTAATTACACTAGAGTCCATGGGCTGCTAAGAGAGTTTGATAAGCAGCTGGATGGTGTATAAGTTATGACATTGTATTTTGAGGCTTATGGTTTTTCAGTGCCTCACAAACTGACAGTATGCCAAATCAATCAATTTCACTATAATCCAAGGGCTGCTAAGACAGTTTGATAAGCAGCAGGATTGTGCAATAATTGATAAGGTATTAATCATGACATTGTAATTGAGACTTATGGTATTTTAGTGTCTCACAAACTGTTTTTTGTCCATCTGTATAAATCTGACTGAAAAAAAGGGGGTACAATATTTACTCACTCCGATCCCTTAATCAAGTGGGATAATGAGAGTGTTTGTTAATTGGAAATAAAATAGAGAAAGGACCTCCCATTTAGAAGTGCTCAAGTTGTGGCATAATGATTGATTATCAGTAAGACTTTTTGAGCCTCCTGTAAAAAACAGGTTATATTAACAGGAAATTGCGCAGTCAGTTCAATAACTTGGTCTCATAAAAGTATAATTCCAGGAGTATTGTTTGTCTTCTTGATCAGGTTGCATATATGTATAATTGAGGTTTTATATGCACAGTGCACTTTTTGGGTGATAATTCTATATGTTTTTATTAGAAACATATAAAACATTGATATTTTAACCTCTTGCTACTACCTTCTGATTTATAATTGAGGTTATCTATATTAGCTGAATTGTTGTTTCCAATAGGGAATGTGCAAAAAAGGAAGCCGAGGAGAAAAAGTAGAGCATGGATAGGGTCTTATCTGCTTGATAGATATCAGAAATTGCATCTAGATATGCTGACCTGATCTAGGGTTGAAAGGCTGCTGCGAATCCATGGGGGATTTCACCAGAAGAGCAAATAAAACATGGAAAGTTGGTGGTCCATATCCTTGCTGCCAGCTTGCAAAGAAACGTCAGATGCCAGAAGTATTATAAAATAACTGTTTCTTTAATTTTCTATGAGTTTTAAAGTGTAACCCACTTCTTCTTCAGGAAATAAAAATAAATATTTATCTAGCATCTGACGTTTCTTCACGAGCTGGCAGTGCGGATATAGACCACAAACTTTCCATGTTTTATTTATTTCCAGTAGGGGTCACACTAGAGTTCTAATCCTCTTCCTCTCTGAAGAGGCAATTTGCATATTTAACTTCCCAGAGGAGTATTGCAAATCTTAAAAGTCTCCTCACATTGGCATGTCACTCTCCATAAGGAGAAACATTACCCCTTGGATCCTGGTCAGAAGTCTGCCATCCAGCCAAATCAGATTTCACAATTTGACCTGATGACGGGCAGCACCATGAACACAGTGTCTACAAATTGAGATTCTGGTTTGGCTTTTATCCTAAGTCTTGTGGCAAGGATAATTAAAGGGTCGATATTGACTTTTCGGATTACTACTTCCAATAGGTGACACTAGAGTTCTATGCCTCTTCCTCTCTGAAGAGGCAATTTGTATATTTAATTTCCCAGAGGAGCATTCCAAAGCTGAAAGGTCTCCTCACATTGGTACGCCAGGCTTGGCATGTCACTCTCCACAAGAAGAAATGTTACCCCTTGAATGTATCATTTGTAACATTATTTATCCCAAAGCTAATTTTTATGCCCAAGGATAAAGAAATCATAATTTTTTAGTAAATAAAATATTTCCTGACAACTTAACCCCATTTCAGGGGTGGTTTATTTGTTTGAAGCGACTTTCAGCATATGAAAGATAATGAAGCTGATTGCATGTATTGTCATGCCTCTATTTCCAAAAATTATGTTTTTGGTATACAGATTTAATGATGAGAATTCAGTATTAACAAATGTAGTTTCATACAGTATACCCTCAGTGACATGTTCTTGTAATTAATTTTAATAACTAACATGATAAATGTTTTAATCCAGATGAATTATACTTGTAGAATTCTAATATATAATCAATTACAATTTGCAAACATATTATTTGAATTGTATTTTTTTAAAGAAATTCGGACCTGCTTCAGCTGGTATTGTAAATTGAATGCCTAAAGGACTATCAATATACAGGTGTTATTTAATTATATACGAAAAGTTTGACATGGAATAACATGCTTTCTGCCTCCAATAAAAGTTTTGTATATATTCTATTGCTGAAGACACCAGTGTTGGATTTTTGTTATGAGTAAAAAATCTTTTCAATTCCTTATAATCTACACTTGGAAATAAAATGGTCTATTTAAAAGTTGAATAATTGTGCACTATGCATCTGTAAGAGTTTCAAATGTTTTTTTGGGGAAGACATATACTTCATTCCACAAGTGAAGTTTAAAGGGAACTTGTCACCAGGTTTTTAATATAAAAAGTACGACAACCACCTTTAGGGCGTTTTTTACAGCATTCTAGAATGCTGTGAAAAAGTCCCCTATTCTGTTTGCAGATCCAAAAAAGTAGCTCTTATTATACTCACCTACTGCATGGTCTAGTCTGAAGGGCTTCTGTGGTCTTGATTTTATCTGAACAAAATTTTTGATGGAGGCAGATAGCATCTGATTCCATGTCATGTGGCATTGGCAGACTGAAACATTTCGTATACACAAATTAAGGCCCTAATGGTGCTGTCCGTACTTTATATGGGAGAATCCTGGTGACAGGTTCCTTTATGTGGTTTCATTCTTCATTCTGGTTGTTTCTTACTCTACATCAGTGTTCCCCAACTCAAGTCTTCAAAAGCCACCAACAGGTCAGGTTTTCCAGATTTCCTTAGTATTGCCTGGGTGATGGAATTATTGCCTGTTCAGGTGATGCAATGATCACCCTGGTAATACTAAGGAAATCATGAGAACATGACCTGTTGGTGGGCCTTGTGGACTGGAGTTGGGGAACAATGCTCTACAAGTAAATGAATAGCAAGCAGAGCATGGCGCAAGCTTCTGAGCCCAGTGATTGGCTACAGTGGTCCAGTGCTCTATAGTCATGATGTCATTATAGCAGCTTGTCAATAAAGATCATAGTAGCTGCTGGGGGGGGGCAGCCCTAAACCTGCAAAGTGTGAGAATAGATGAGTTTGTTATTTTCTACCACCCTAAACATATTAAAAAATGTTTTAACCCCTTTAAACTGGTCATCACTAGTGTTGAGAGAGCACTAAAATGGTCGGGTGCTCGAAGCTTGGGCCGAGCTCACCGTGAAACTCGGGTGCTCGACCCGAGCAATGAGCCCAATGTTAGTCTATGGGAGACCCGAGGATTTTTGCGGCGGCACCCCCGGCAGTCTGTAGAAGGCCTAAAAAGTGCCCAAAACTATAGTGACAGTGCTCAAAAGACATGAGGGCAGCATGGGGATTGCGCCCGGGAAGCATTTCTGACGCCCAGGTCACTGCTGTCAACAACGTGGTCAGAGGTATTAAGCCACTTTTACGGGCTCACAAAACGTTCAAAAACTAAACTGAAACTGTTTTCCTGTGAAATATGTTAAGGAATTTCCTTTCCAGGGTAAAGACTTGTGTATAAGGTAAAATAAATAACCAAAAACAAAAATACTCCTCCACACCTTGGGCTATGTTCACAAGCAGCATTTTTCATGTGTTTTTGCACTTTTGTATTGCTTTCAACCGTGACAAATGCATTCACCGGGAAATGTCATTTTAACATTTTACAACCTTATCTCGCCATGTGCTGTGTGACACATGCATACAGTGCTGAAAAGACATGGGAACAGCATGGGGAAGACCCCTGGAAGCATCTCTGACTCCCAGGTCACTGCCTAAAAGTGTGCCCATCAGAAGTGATCCTTGCCGCATCAGAAGATGCAGACTTGCAACTATCCCCGTGCAAGTCCTTGTCCCAGGGCAGTGTTCAATTGTACCTCCCCCATTCCTTGCAATGCAAGCGCAAATATGCAGCCAACCACACACCCACCCGCAGGCTGCAATACCATACTGCTAGCTTTCACTTGAAATGGGGCCTTTTAGTCTGGAGGAGGCCGAAGCAGGCCACGACTTCATGGCTGCTTCGGCAGCGAGGTATCCATACTCAGTCCCCAGCCGCCCGGTGGCCGGGTGTCCATACTCGGTCCCCAGCCGCCCCGCGGCCGGGTGTCCATAAACGGTCCCCAGCCGACCCTTTTTCTCCTGTCACCTTCCCCCACACTTTTCTTAGCCTGGCCTGCTTTAGGGCAGCATTGGACGAGCCCACCAGAGAACCAGACTCCTCCGGTGGGCCCTGGCTTCGCCATCAGGGGAGTTGAGAGTGCCAAGGTGAGGAGCATGATGATGATGATAGAAGTTAGCATCTGCTTTGTTTTCTTTTAATACAAGTGTAAGTGTGAAGCCTGCCACCCACCCACCTCCAGGCTGCAATGCCATATTGCTAGCCTGCACTTGAAATGGGGCCTTTTAGTTTGGAGTAGGCCGAAACTGGCCACTACCTCATGGCTGCTTCGGTGGCCTGGTATCCATACTCCGTCCCCAGCCGCCAGGCGACCGGGTGTCCACACTCGGTCCCCAGCCGCCAGGGGGCGGACGGGTGTCCTTACTCGGTCCCCAGCCGCCCCGCGGCAGGGTGTCCACACACGGTCCCCAGCCACCTGGGGGCGGCTGGGTGTCCATAAACGGTTTCCAGACACCCCTATTTCTCCTGTCACCTTCCCACACACTTTTCTTAGCCTGGCCTGCTTTAGGGCAGCATTGGACGAGCCCACCAGAGAACCAGACTCCTCCGGTGGGCCCTGGCTTCTCCATCAGGGGAGTTGAGAGTGCCAAGGTGAGGAGCATGATGATGATGATTGAAGTTAGCATCTGCTTTGTTTTCTTGGAATGCAAGCGCATGTATGTAGTAGCGGCTAGGCCTGAGGTGGTCAGCGTTTTGGCGCATATCCTACCTCCTCCGAGGATTGCTGGATGTTTTCCTGCTACTATCCCAATTCTATGACTCCCGTTAAAACAAAGCTTCAGGTGATAAATGATGGATGAAGTGGTGGCAAAGGAGAAAGAGCAGGAGGAACAGGGACCATTCACATAAATATCAGGCCAGTCAACCACACATGTCTTGTAGGATATGTTTCTGTACCAAAAGGAGCTGTTTGGCTACACAGTTATAGGGCATACAGTGAGTGCAATGCCTACCAAGAATTTAGTGGCACTCCAATGCCCCTTGTAAGTGACATGGAGGTCAGAGGGCCTTAACTAAACCATTTTTTCCATTTATAACAACTGGGTCTCCTGTGCACTGTTGGCCAAAGCAGTGAATAGAAGGCTTTCCAAAAATTATGAGGAACTGCAATGCCCCTTGAAACAGACATGGATTACAGCGTACTAAAAACCTTCTACCCATTATTGGGGAGTGGGTCTCCCTTAGTGTTCACCTATGCATTGAAAAGCAAAAGCTGACTAAAATTAAGAGGAAATGCAATGCCCGTTGGAAGAGTCGTGGAGGTCGCAATATCTTAACAAGAGGGTTTTAATGCCCCTTGGAAAAGTGGTGGAGGTCACAGTAGCTTAACAAGACGCTTTGAATGCCCCTTGGAAAAGTGATGGAGGTCACAGTAGCTTAACAAGACATTTTTAATGCCTCTTGGAAGAGACGTGGAGGTCGCAGTAGCATATCAAGACAGTTTTAATGCCCCTTGGAAAAGTGGTAGAGGTTACAGTAGCTTAACAAGATGGTTTGAATGCCTCTTGGAAAAGTGGTGGAGGTCACAGTAGCTTAACAAGACGGTTTTAATGTCCCTTACAAGAGCAATACAGAACAGCATCTTAAAAACATTATTCCCATTATTGGAGAGTGGGTCTCCCATTGTCTTTGCTTATGCCTTCCAAGCAAAAGCTGACAAAAATTAGGACGGAGGAGCTTGCAATGCCCCTTACAAGAGCTATGCAGTGCAGCATATTACAAATATTATTCCCATCATTGGGGAGTGGGTCTCCCATAGTCTTTGCTTATGCCTTCCAAGTAGTGTTGAGCGAGCACTAAAATGCTCGGGTGCTCGAAGCTCGGGCAGAGCTCGCCGTGATACTCGGGTGCTCGACCCGAGCAACGAGCCCAATGTTAGTCTATGGGAGACCCAAGCATTTTTGTGGCGGCACCCCCGGCAGTCTTTTAAAAGCCTAACAAGTGCCCAAAATGATAGTGACAGTGCTCAAAAGACATGGTGACAGCATGGGGATCACCTCAGGAAGCATTTCTGACCCCCAGGTCACTGTTGTCAACAATGTGGTCAGAGGTGTTAAGCCACTTTTACAGGCTCATAATAAAACGTTCAAAAACGAAAGTGAAACTTTTTTTCTTGTGAAATATGTTAAGGAATTTCTTTTCCAGGGTAAAGACTTGTGCATAAGGTAAAATAAATAACCAAAAACAAAAATACGCCTCCACACCTTGGGCTATGTTCACAAGTAGCATTTTTTTATGCGTTTTTGCACTTTTGTATTGCTTTCAACTGTGACAAATGCATTCACCGGGAAATGTCATTTTAACATTTTATAACCTTATCTGGCCATGTGCTGTGTGACACATGCATACAGTGCTGAAAAGACATGGGAACAGCATGGGGAAGACCCCTGGAAGCATCTCTGACAACCAGGTCACTGCCTAAAAGTGTGCACATCAGAAGTGATCCTTGCCGCATCAGAAGATGCAGACTTGCAACTATCCCCGTGCAAGTCCTTGTCCCAGGGCAGTGTTCAATTGTACCTCCCCCATTCCTTGCAATGCAAGCGCAAATATGCAGCCAACCACCCACCCACCTGCAGGCTGAAATACCATACTGCTAGCTTGCACTTGAAATGGGGCCTTTTAGTTTTGAGGAGGCCGAAGCTGGCCACTACCTCATGGCTGCTTCGGCAGTGAGGTATCCATACTCAGTCCCCAGCCGCCCGGCATCCGGGTGTCCACGCTCGGTCTCCAGCCACTAGGGGGCGACCGGGTGTCCACACTCGGTCCCCAGCCGCCCCGCGGTTGGGTGTCCACACACGGTCCCCAGCCGCCTAGGGGCGGCCGGGTGTTTATAAACGGTCCCAAGCCACCCCGATTTCTCCGCGGAACATCCCCACAGACTTTTCTTAGCCCGGCCTACTTTAGGGCAGCATTGGACGAGCCCACCAGAGAACCAGACTCCTCCGGTGGGCCCTGGCTTCTCCATCAGGGCAGTTGAGAGTGCAAAGGTGAGGAGCATGATGATGATGATAGAAGTTAGCATCTGCTTTGTTTTGTTGGAATGCAAGCGCAAGTGTGCAACCTACCACCCACCCACCCCCAGGATGCAATACCATACTGCTAGCTTGCTTGCACTTGAAATTGGGCCTTTTAGGCTTGTGGAGGCAGACGCCGACCACCATGTCATGGCTGCGTTGGCGGCCCTTTTATCCATACTCAGTCCACAGCCGCCCAGAAGCCGGGTGTCCACGCTCGGTTCCCAGCCGCCAGGGGGAGGCCAGGTGTCCACACTTGGTCCCCAGCCGCCCCACGGCAGGGTGTCCACACACGGTTTCCAGCCGCCTGGGGGCAGCCGGGTGTCCATAAACAGTCCCCAGCCGCCCAGATTTTTCCTGTTCCCGACCCACAGACTTTTCTTAGACTGGCCTGCTTTATGGCAGCATTGGACGAGCCCACCAGAGAACCAGACTCCTCAGGTGGGCCCTGGCTTCTCCATCAGGGGAGTTGAGAGTGCCAAGGTGAGGAGCATGATGATGATAGAAGTTAGCATCTGCTTTGTTTTCTTGGAATGCAAGCACATGTATGTAGTAGCGGCTAGGCCTGAGGTGGTCAGCGTTTTGGCGCATATCCTACCTCCTATGGGGATTGCTGGATGTTTTCCTGCTACTATCCCAGTTCTATGACTCCTGTTAAAACAAAGCTTCAGGTGATAAATGATGGATGAGGTGGTGGCAAAGGAGAAAGAGCAGGAGGAACAGGGATCATTCACATCAATGTCAGGCCAGTCAACCACACATGTCTTTTAGGATATGTTTCTGTAACAAAAGGAGTGGTTCTCCTACACAGTTATAGGGCATACATTGAGTGCAATGCCTACCAAACATTTCGAGGCACTCCAATGCCCCTTGGAAGTGACATGAAGGTCAGAGGGCCTTAACTAAACCGTTTTTTCCATTTATAGCAACTGGGTCTCCTGTGCACTGTTGGCCTAAGCAGTGAATTGAAAGCTTTCCAAAAATTATGAGGAACTGTAATGCCTCTTGAAACAGACGTGGATTACAGTATACTAAAAACCTTCTACCCATTATTGGGGAGTGGGTATCCATTAGTTTTCGCCTTTGCATTGAAAAGCAAAAGCTGACAAAAATTAGGAGGAAATGCAATGCCCGTTGGAAGAGTCGTGGAGGTTAGAGGTAATTAAAAACAACATTTCAATGCCCCTCGGAAGAGACGTGGAGGTCACAGTAGCTTAACAAGATGCTTTTAATGCCCCTTGGAAGAGACATGGAGGTTGCAGTAGCTTAACAAGATGGTTTTAATGCCCCTCAGAAAAGACGTGGAGGTCGCAGTAGCATAACACGACGCTTTTAACGCCCCTTGGAAAAGTGGTGGAGGTCACAGTAGCTTAACAAGACGGTTTTAATGCCCCTCAGAAGAGACGAGGAGGGCAGAGTGGTATAACAAGGCGGTTTTAATGCCCCTTGGAAGAGACGTGGAGGTCAGAGTGGTATAACAACACTCTTTTAATGCCCCTCAGAAGAGACATGGAGGTCGCAGTAGCTAAACAAGACGGTTTTAATGCCCCTTAAAGAGCCATACAGTACAGCATATTACAAACATTATTCCCATCACTGGGAAGTGGGTCTCCCATAGTTTTTGCTTATGCCTTCCAAGCAAAAGGTGCCAAAAATTAGGACGTAGGAACTTGCAATACACTTACAAGAGCCATGCAGTACAGCATATTACAAACATTATTCCCATTATTGGGAAGTAGGTCTCCCATAGTCTTTGCTTATGCCTTCCAAGCAAAAGCAGCCAAAAATTAGGATGTAGGAACTTGCAATACCCTTACAAGAGCCATGCAATACATCATATTACAAACATTATTCCAATTATTGGGGAGTGAGCCTTTCTTAGTATTTGCGTATGCCTTCCAATCAAAAGCTGCCAAAAATTATGAGGAAATGCAATGCCCGTTCGAAGAGTAATGGAGGTCCCATAAGCTTAACAACACCGTTTTAATGCCCCTCAGAAAAGACTTGGAGGTCAGAGTTGTATAACAACACGCTTTTAATGCCCCTCAGAAGAGACGTGGAGGTCACAGTACCTTAACAAGACGCTTTTAATGCCCCTCGGAAAAGTGGTGGAGGTCGCAGTAGCTTAACAAGACGCTTTTAATGCCCCTTACAAGAGCCATACAGTACAGCATCTTAAAAACATTATTCCCATTATTGGGTAGTGTGTCTCCCATAGTATTTGCTTATGCCTTCCAAGCAAAAGCTGCCAAAATTAGGATGAAGGAACTTGCAATGCCACTTAGAAGAGCCATGCAGTACAGCATATTACAAACATTATTCCCATTATTGGAGAGTGTGTCTCCCAGAGTCTTTGCTTATGCCTTCCAAGCAAAAGCTGCCAAAAATTTGGATGGAGGAACTTGCAATGCCCCATACAAGAGCCATGCAGTACAGCATATTACAAACATTATTCCCATTATTGGGGAGTGGGTCTCCCATAGTATTTGCTTAAGTCTACAAGCAAAAGCTGCCAAAAATTAGGATGGAGGAACTTGCAATGCCCCTTACAAGAGCCATGCAGTACAGCATATTACAAACATTATTCCCATTATTGGGGAGGGGGTCTCCCATAGCATTTGCTTATGCCTTCCAAGCAAAAGCTGCCAAAAATTATGAGGAAATGCAATGCCCGTTCGAAGAGTTGTGGAGGTCCCAGTAGCTTAACAAGACCGTTTTAATGCCCCTCAGAAGAGACGTGGAGGTCAGAGTGGTATAACAAGAGCTTTTAATGCCCCTTGGAAAAGTGGTGGAGGTCGCAGGAGTTTAACAAGACGATTTTAATGCCCCTCGGAAGAGACATGGAGGTCGTAGTAGCTTAACAAGGTACTTTTAATACCCCTCAGAAGAGACGTGGAGGTCAGAGTGGTATAACAACATGCTTTTAATGCCCCTCAGAAGAGACGTGGAGGTCAGAGTGGTATAACAAGATGGTTTTAATGCCCCTCAGAAAAGACATGGAGGTCAGAGTGGTATAACAAGACGCTTTTAATGCCCCTCAGAAGAGACGTGGAGGTCAGAGTGGTATAACAACACGCTTTTAATGCCCCTCAGAAGAGACGTGGAGGTCAGAGTGGTATAACAACACGCTTTTAATGCCCCTCAGAAGAGACGTGGTGGTCAGAGTGGTATAACAACACGCTTTTAATGCCCCTCAGAAGAGACGTGGAGATCAGAGTGGTACAACAACACGCTTTTAATGCCCCTCAGAAGAGACGTGAAGGTCAGGGTGGTATAACAACACGCTTTTAATGCCCCTTGGAAGAGACGTGGAGGTCAGAGTGGTATAACAACAAGCTTTTAATGCTCCTCAGAAGAGTCGTGGAGGTCCCAGTAGCTTAACAAGACGCTTTTAATGCCCCTCAGAAAAGTGGTGGAGGTCCCAGTAGCTTAATAAGACGCTTTCAATGCCCCTCAGAAGAGACGTGGAGGTCCCAGTAGCTTAACAAGGTTCTTTTAATGCCTCTTGGGAAAGTGGTGGAGGTCGCAGTAGCTTAACAAGATGCTTTTAATGCCCCTTTCAAGAGCCATACAGTACAGCATCTTAAAAACATTATTCCCATTATTGGGGAGTGTGTCTCCCATAGTCTTTGCTTATGCCTTCCAAGCAAAAGCTGCCAAAAATTAGGACGGAGGAACTTGCAATGCCCCTTACAAGAGCCTTGCAGTACAGCATATTACAAACATTATTCCCATTATTGGGGAGTGGGTCTCCCATAGTATTTGCTTATGCCTTCCAAGCAAAATGCTGCCAAAAATTAGGATGGAGGAACTAGCAATGCCCCTTACAAGAGCCATACAGTATAGCATCTTAAAAATATTATTCCCGTTATTGCGGAGTGGGTCTCCCACAGTCTTTGCTTATGCATTCCAAGCAAAAGCTGACAAAAATAAGGACGGAGGAACTTTCAATAATGGCAACACGGACCACGGTCACCCTGGTGGTATAGTGGTGGTGGAGGCTGAGGATAAGGAGAAGAACATAAAACAGCCGAAATGAGGAAGCGTATACCCATGTGCGGGTGTGAAGCCGTGCATGTGAATACACCTCCCGAAATGACACAGTGAATTTGACTTTATATTACCCTGCTTTCATTTGGTGGTGATGAGAAATCTGGCCCAATCAAGCCCTTGTTCATTTTGATAAGGGTCAGCTTGTCAGCATTGCAGTTGACAGGCGTGTGCGCTTATCAGTTATAATTCCCCCAGGGGCACTAAAAACACGCTCCGATAACACGCTAGCGGCAGGGCAGGGCAGGACCTCCAAGGCGTACAGAGCGAGTTCATTCCAAGTGTCCAGCTTGGAAACCCAATAATTAAAAGGCACAGAGGAATCACGGAGGACACTGGTATGGTCGGCAAGGTACTCCATCACCATCTTTTGAAAATTTCCACTCCTTGTGAGAGTTCCCCGTGCCTCAGGGTCTGTCTGAAGGGAGGGTCTGAGAAAACTGTCCTAGAACGTTGACAGTGTTCCCCTGCCTCTGCTGGGTTGGAGTTGCGTCTCTCTAGCATGTATGCCTTGCTTGGGCAACGAACTGTGACCTCTGCCGCTAGAGTGTTCAGATGGGAATTTTTATAACAGTTCTGCAGCAAGGGCCTTCTGGTACTGTCCCATTTTTGTAGACCTCTCCTCCTCAGGAATAAGAGAGTGAAAGTTCTCCTTGTAGCGGGGGTCTAAAAGTGTCACCAACCAGTAATGACTGTCACCCAACATTTTGACAACGCGAGGGTCACGGTTAAGGCAGCGTAACATAAAGTCAGCCATGCGTGCCAGACTGGTAACGGCCAAGACTTCCGTGTCCTCTCCAAGATGACGACTGACCATGCTCTCCTCCTCCTCCTCCCCCCTGTCCTCTGGCCACCTACGCTGAACCGACGGTATGACAGTTGTACAGGTTCTACCATCTACAGCGCATGATACAAGCTCATGTTCTTCCTCCTCCCCCTCCTCTCCCTCATTGTCCCCCAATGCACGTTGGAAAGAGATGAGGCTGGGCTCAGTGTAATCGAATGCTATGGCTTCTTGATCCATCTCATCATACTCTGGCTGCAATGCCTGCTCTTTAATTCTCTGCAGAGAGAGTTGCAAAAGACAGACAAGTGGAATGCTGACGCTAATGATGGTGTCATCGCCACTCTCCATCTTGGTGGACTCCTCAAAGTTTGTCAAGATGGTACATATATCAGACATCCAGGTCCACTCCAGAGGTCTTTTGTGTGGAGTCTGATCTGAACATCGATGGCCTTGTTGCAGCTGGTACTCCACAACTGCTCTCTTCTGCTCACAAATCCTTTGCAACATGTGGAGGGTAGAGGTCCAACGTGTGGGGACATCACACACCAGTCGGCGTGACGAAAGCTGCAAACGCTACTGCAACACAGCAAGGGCGGCGGAAGCTGCAGCCGACTTGAGAAAATGAGCTGACAGGCAGCATACTTTGACGAGCAGATCTGGCAACTCGGGGTACGATTTAAGAAACCGCTGAACAACAAGGTTAAGCACATGAGCCAGGCATGGTACCTGTGTGATCTCGACTCGCCTCAGAGTCGCCACCAGGTTATGGCCATTGTCACACTCGACCATGCCTGGATGTAGGTTCAGCGGTCTCAGCCACAGATCTGCCTGCTCTTTCACAGCTGTCCACAACTCACAAGCAGTGTGAGGTTTCTCACCTAAGCTTATGAGTTTCAGCACAGCCTGTTGCCGCTTGGCGGAGGCAGTACTGCAATGCTTCCAGCTTGTAACTGATGTGGTGATATCTGAGATGGAGGCTGAACATGAGGAGGAGGAGGAGGAGGATGATGCGCAGGAGCTGTACACTGTGGGGGCAACTCTGACTGACATAGGGCCTGCAATCCTCGGTGTGGGGAGGATGTGTTCCGTCCCAAGGTCCAACTGGGTCCCTGCTTCCACTATGTGTACCCATTGTGCCGTCAGGGAGATGTACCGTCCCTGGCCACAAGCACTTGTCCACGTGTCCGTTGTCAGGTGGACTCTCCCAGTAACAGCGTTGTTGAGGACACGGCAGATGTTTTGGGACACATGCTAGTGTAGTGCGGGGATGGTACACCGGGCAAAATAGTGTCGTCTGGGGACCGAGTACCGAGGGACGGCCACCGCCATAAGGTTGCAGAATGATTCCGTCTCCACCAGCCTAAAAGGCAGCAGTTAAACGCAAGCAGTCGTGCAATGTGCGAATTTAGGACTGTGGACTGTGGGGTGTTGGCTGCGAATTTCCGCTTTCGTTTAAAGGTCTGGGATATGGAAAATTGAATGCTGCGGTGGGACGTGGACGTGGACGTTGATGCTGTTTCTTGAGAAACTGCCATAACAAGTGAAGACTGAGAGGAGGGGGCATCTCTGCATGCAGTATGGACAGGGGATTGCCTTGCACACAACACGGGGTTCTATTGCACGCACAACAGTGGAAGAAGCAGTGGTGACAGCCGCTGACACTGGTCGTGGACCCTGGGGTTCACCCCACAAAGTCTGGTGCTTTGCTGCCATGTGCCTGATCATGCTGGTGGTGGTCAGGCTGGTAGTTTTGTCACCCTTGCTGATGCTGGCATGGCAGGTGGTACAAATGGCATTTTTGGGGTTATCAGCAGAATCTTTAAAAAAATTCCAGACTTTGGAAGACCTACAGGTTGTACTGCAACATCCCTCGTGTTAGTGTTAGGTGGAACTGTTGCCTGACTTCTATGTGCGGCCACCACACTGCTTCTTCCTGCATGTTGGGGTACTCTGCCTCCCTCACCCTGTGTGCTGCTGGCCTCTCTCTGCATGTCCTCCTGCCACGTTGGGTCAGTTACTAGATCATCCACCACCTCCTCCTCTTCCACTTGCGCACCACGATCCTCCTCCTCACTTCCTGGCAATTGTGTCTCGTCATCGTCCACCTCTTGTGACAAATTGCCAGCGTCGACTTACTGTGCCCGTGGCTGTTCAAATATTTGGGCATCGCTACATGGGATCTCCTCTTCCACAACTTCAAGCGGAGCAGGTGAGGGGCACAAATATGGAAATGGACCAGTGAACAGCTCTTCAAAGTGTGCAAGTGTGGGATCAGTTGCTGTCTGACGACACTCGGCATGGTGGGAGGAAGGAGCATCAGAGTGAGGAGGAGTATGCGGTCGAGACTCATGGCTACTAAGATTTGACCGTGTGGAAGACAGACCGGAGGTGGTGGTGCCCAGGTAACTGGAAGTATTATCTGCTATCCAATTAATAACCTGTTCACTCTGATCAGTTCGCAATACTGGTGTTGTTCTGTGCTTCCCTAGTAATTTGGTCAAGAAGTGGGAGCGAGAAGATGTGGCTGTTGGTTGTGGCACATTTTCACCTTGGCCATAGCCCCGTCCTCTGCACGCACCATCACCAGAACGTCCAGTTCCACGTCCCTTGACACGCGCCTTGCCCATTGTAAAGGAAGTAAAATAGCTTACACTCGCACTATCAATGGAAAAAGGGTAAGAAAAAGTAGATTAGAACCGTGGAAGAGGAAAACCACAGTTCTATTTCTCTGGCCTACACCCGACTCTTTTAAACAATCTGAACAATCAGGGAGAAACTATTACTGTTTTTCTTTACGGAAAAAATACCAAAAGCTGAATAATAGAGATTTTTTACCATGGAATGGCAAAACCACAGTTATTGTTTACTGGGGTATACCAGACAATTTTAAATAGATATAATTGCAGCTGAACAGTGAGCAACACACTCAAACAGTTTTTTTAGGTAAAAATGGCCCAAAAGAGGATAATACAGAGGTTTGAACCGTGGAACTGCAAAACCACATTACTATTTCTATGGCCTACACCAGACTATTTTCAACAAATATATTTGTGTCTGAACAATCAGGGAGACACTATTAATTTTTTTTTTTTATGGCAAAAAATGGCAAAAGCAGGATAATAGAGATTTTTTACCGTGGAACGGCAAAACCACAGTTATAATTTACTGGTGTATACCAGACTCTTTTAAACAGATATATTGATGTCTGAACAATCAGGAGACACTATTACTGTTTTTATTTACGGAAAAAATACCAAAAGCTGGATAATAGGGATTTTTTACCGTGGGACGGCAAAACCACAGTTATAATTTACTGGTGTATACCAGACTCTTTAAAACAGATATATTTGTGTCTGAACAATCAGGAGACACTATTACTGTTTTTCTTTACGGCAAAAAATGCCAAAAGCAGGATAATACAGAGATTTGACCCGTGGAGCTGCCAAACCACACTTCTATTTCTCGGGCCTACACCAGACTATTTTCAACAGATATATTTGTGTCTGAACAATCAGGAGACACTATTACTGTTTTACTTTACGGAAAAAAATGCCAAAAGCAGGATAATACAGAGATTTGAACCGGGGAACTGCAAAACCACAGTTCTATTTCTCGGGCCTACACCAGACGATTTTCAACAGATATATTTGTGTTTGAAAAATCAGGAGACACTATTACTGTTTTTCTATACGGCAAAAAATGGCAAAAGCAGAATAATAGAGATTTTTCACCGTGGAACGGCAAAACCACAATTATCATTTACTGGTGCATGCCTGACTTTTTAAAATAGATATATTTGCGGCTGAACAGTGAGCGACACACTCAAACTGTATTTTTTTAGGTAAAAATGGCCCAAAAGTGGATAATACAGAGGTTTGAACCGTGGAACTGCAAAACCACTCTTCTATTTCTCTGCCCTTCACCAGAATATTTTCAACAGATATATTTGTGTCTGAACAATCAGGAGGCACTATTATTGTTTTTCTTTACGGCAAAAAATGCCAAAAGCTGGATAATAGAGATTTTTCACCGTGGAACGGCAAAACCACAGTTATAATTTACTGGTATATACTAGACTCTTTTAAACAGATATATTGGTGTCTGAACAATCAGGAGATACTATTACTGTTTTTCTTTATGGAAAAAATACCAAAAGCTGGATAATAGAGATTTTTCACCATGGAACGGCAAAACCACAGTTATAATTTACTGGTATATACTAGACTCTTTTAAACAGATATATTGGTGTCTGAACAATCAGGAGATACTATTACTGTTTTTCTTTATGGAAAAAATACCAAAAGCTGGATAATAGAGATTTTTTACCGTGGAACAGCAAAACCACAATCATCATTTACTGGTGTATGCCAGACTTTTTTAAATAGATATATTTGCGGCTGAACAATGAGCGACACACTCAAACTGTTTTTTTTTAGGTAAAAATGGCCCAAAAGTGGATAATACAGAGATTTGACCCGTGGAACTGCAAAACCACAGTTCTATTTCTCGGGCCTACACCAGACTATTTTCAACAGATATATTTGTGTCTGAACAGTCAGGAGACACTATTACTGTTTTTCTTTACGGCAAAAAATGCCAAAAGCTGGATAATAGAGATTTTTCACCGTGGAACGGCAAAACCACAGTTATAATTTACTGGTGTATACCAGACTCTTTTAAACAGATATATTGGTGTCTGAACAATCAGGAGACACTGTTACTGTTCTTCTTTATGGAAAAAATACCAAAAGCTGGATAATAGAGATTTTTCACCGTGGAACGGCAAAACCACAGTTATAATTTACTGGTGTATACCTGACTTTTTTAAATAGATATATTTGCCGCTGAACAGTGAGCGACACACTCAAACTGTTTTTTTTTTATGTAAAAATGGCCCAAAAGTGGTTTGAACCGTGGAACTGCAAAACCACAGTTCTATTTCTCGGGCCTACGTCAGACTCTTTTAAAAATATATATTTGTGTCTGAACTGTCACAGACACACTTTTTTTCTTTTTTTTTAGGGGGGACACGAAAATAAGATGGGTATTTGTACAGTGTGAAGCAGGAAAAAAAAAAAAAAGAGGATTTAGATAAAAAGGATTTTTCCTGGCCCCCGAGACCTGGAGCTAAGTCCAGCAATTTCAGCAACAGGAGCACACAGGACTGTAATGCAGCGTTTGCTGGTATAACCACTGCGTCTCCTATACAGCCTGCCTGCCTGATATCTGGGATGGATATTACTCCTGAGAAGGACTGTTTGTTTGATCTGGCAGCCTTTACAGACCCTACACTAACTATTTTACAGCATATATCTCTCCCTAAATCAGCAGCGCTGTCCCTACACTGTCTGATCCCAGCCGTCTGTGTCCAAGTTGGCGGCGCCCGGTTTTAAATAATCGAGGTGACGCTGTGCGGCCAGCCAATCAATGTAATGCCCACAACCAACATGGCTGTGGAATTACAGTGACTGGCTGACAATCCCTGCATGTTCATTGGCTGAGCGCCAAACATGCAGGGCGGAGACCCGAGCTCCCACCTGAGTAAGCCGGAAATGCTCGGTGCTCGCCGAACATCCCGAGTAGCGTGATGCTCGGGCGAGTACCGAGCAGTGTCGAGCATGTTCGCTCAACACTAGTCATCACATAAACAAAAATTTTAATCCATAAAGTTGAAAAGAGATGACATGCTGGTATATGGCAATATAAATAAAATGCTCTGAATTGGGATTCTGTAGGAATTATGTAGCCTTATCTTTCATGGTTACTTCCTAGATGTCACAATGGAAATACAGTAAATAACAAATGTATGTAAAAATTGTTTCTTCTTTTTTAGAGAAAATGCAATTTATGTATTTTTGAGTAAATGATAAGACATGCATTAATGTTTTGAAAATAGCTTTTCAATCAAGGTCTCCATAAATATTCATGGGTCAAATCACTTTTCAAGTAAAATGCAGTAGTTTTGCAGAACATGAACCATTTTTATGCTAGATTATCAAATCACATGTGCATCTGTTAAACTTCTGAATTACACTGTAACTCAAAGAGACCAAGCAGCTATGAATTTTTATAATGTGTCCTGTTATTGGAGACAACTCTGTGTCAACTTACAAAATCCAATGAAAACCAAAAGTATATAATAACACTTCTGTCACAACCCAAATCATCATTGTCAACAAGGCCTAACATATGTGATAAAGAATGAGGCTCTACTCCAAAATGTCTGATTTTTCTTGGAAATGGTGACCTATATAGAAGTTAGGGTTTTTTTGTGTAAGCAGAAACTGCCAATCTAACCCATAACCACTACTTCTGCATGTGGTAAAAAAAAAGTCTAAATCATATCTTGGAAATAAAAATGTAAGAATAGGGAAACAAGTGCAGTTCTGACGAGTATGCTGCCCTAGACATAGTTCATCAGTTAAAGGGGTTATCCGGTCCAAATCGATAAGTCTACATTCACTCTGTGTGACTGCAGACTTATGAATCCCCGTAGCGCATGCACTGTGTGCTGCTAGGATTCACTGATTTCTGAGCCGGGACTGGAGGGTATGTATGAGTTATACATACTCCGGCCAGCGCCCGACTAGTGGGTCTGGCCTCACTCGATACATTTGTACTGAGCGATGCCACGCCCGTTCCAGTGGGCATGGCTGACTTGAGGGCGCAGTCTCACGCCATACCAGTGTTCAGAAGTGAGGCCATGCCCACTTGTTGAGAGTATGTATAACTCATACATACACTCTGGTCTCAGCTCAGAAACTGGTGACTCCCTGCAACGCACAGTATGTGTGCTGTGGGAGTTCATAAGTCTGCAGTCACACAGAGTGACTGCAGACTTATCGATTTGGACCGGGCAACCCCTTTAAGTGTGAAAGTCAGTCTTCTAACACCATGTTATCTTTCACTTCCATTCAAAATTGTTCAGCCTCCACTGTATTTCATTTTATAAGGAAAATTTACAAACTTTCTGCTATTTGCAATGAACCAATGACATAAGAACAGTTTAAATAACTCAACAAAACTAATATAACAAGTGGAATCTCCAAATTTGCTACAAAATGCCACTTTTAATGAAGTCTCAGAATTATTAACCTCCTTCATGATAAGAGTCTTAAGTACTTAGAGCACTTGTTTTTTGTTATTGTTAGCGGCAAACGTGATGCATAGCTGAACACCAGCTCATGGCAGTGTACCTGAAGAATCTTAGCTCATCCCTCCTGGGAAATGGCCTCCAGTGCACTAATGCAGGGTTCCTCAACTCCAGTCATCAAGGCTCACCGACAGGTCATGTTCTCAGGATTTCCTTAGTATTGCACAGGTGATGGAATTATAGCCTGTGCAGGGGATGTATTTCTCACCTATGCAATACTAAGGAAAACCTTAAAACATGACCTGTTGGTGGGCCTTGAGGACTGGAGTTGGGGAACACTGCACTAATGCATACTTGGGATCATTGTCCTTTTGGAAGGTCCAATCAAGCAAAAAGATTCAACTTCCTCACAAACTGCATGACATATTTTCCTAGGATTTTCTGATTGAATCTATCTTGCTCATCTTTAATATGTTCCTTACTGCTTAAGCTGAAAACTCAGTGCCTGCTTTAACTAAATCTACAAATCTACAACTTTTAGCTATCCACATCCCTTCCCTCCTCTCTCACCTTCTAACAAGCTGCTGTTACAAATCTTGTAAAACCATCACCCCCCCCCCCCATTGGTTGTTTTCTCTGCAGGTCTTCTAATTACAACTCTTGCTATCATGAACCAAGAGCTTGTTTAAATGTCCTGTAATCTCTATCTGTAAATATAGTGATAGATGTTAGAGATAAATGAATATATGGAATTGAATTTGACTCAAATATAGAACAATTCATAAAATGCAGTGTGATTTTGTGCTGAGCTTTAAAGTTCTACTAATACTACAGCTCTGCTGTGCACCAAAACTAACAGTCAAGGAGCAGTGCCTGGCCGAGCAGAAACCAAGAAGTAAGTGGACTGTAAGGAGAATGCAGAGCTCTGAGTTGCTCAAGAGACAACTTGAGAATGACCTCTTTAATTCACGTCAATAAAAGCTGAGCTTCACTTCATTAACTGAGAATGACCACTACATAATGTGCGGAGCTACGGTGTTCTGACTTTGCACAATGTGTACTTCCATCACGCAAGACCTATTAATACTTGATAAGTTGGGCTACAAATCTAATGTTGAAAATCTATAGAAAGGATAGGTCATCAATATTGTAATCATATAGAACCACTTTAATATAATATATCAGTGTAATATACTGTATATCCATTTCAACTGCACATTGCAATGCTTGATGTTTTACAAGGCAAATGTTAGTTGTGAACTTATTTCTAAGTTTTCAGCATTGCTGTTTTGTAAACCCAGGATTATGTGTTTATCGCCATTTATTCACTATGCAGCTTGCCCTGTTTCAACAATAAACTGCACATTTTGTACAAATATTTTAGCAAAGATCTGGTTGTTAAAATTTAAGTGTGTCATCATGACAGATTTGTTTTTTACTGCTTCTGCAAAATTACATAGTTTGCAATTCTGGGAAATAAAGCATAACATATATACTAATATATCTGCTTATCTTTATAAATGCATGTTAATAAACATTCAGATGTTCAACAAAGACATACAGATTGCAGTTTTAGCTATTATTTTGTATTAAAACAGCAATAACTCAGTGGATAGAGCTGTTGTGTTTCAGGTCTATACAATGTGTACATGCGGTAACCACAGACACTGAAAACAGCTAATCGGTGGGAGCAGGGTATCGGACCTTAATTAATTAATATTCATGATTTATCTTAAGGATACTGTAGTCCTTGAAAACTTGTTTAATGCCATATAGCTCTTTACCCCTGGACAGTCAGGATGTACTCGTATGGAGCAAGGTCAGGAGCTGAACCCATTCCATGCCGGTACATGCCGGCTATAATATGCAGCTGCCATATGTTTGTAACAGTAACGACCAAACAGAAGCAACAATTCAATGTTACTGTTAATCATTGCTGATGTCATTTAAATGGTGCGAATGACAAAGGCATTCATGGGAACTACTGTGTTCATGCATCAGCTTCCATTACCCCCCCACGACCCTCAGTGATGTGATCATATGGTGTCTCGATTGCATGCTCCAGTTCCCTAAAGAAACTTAAAAATAAAGTAAAAATATATATAAAGAATAAATGAATATGAAAGTTTAAATCACCCCCTTTGCCAGTTGAAAAATAAGGAAATAAAAGCAATTATAAATAAACACATTTGGTATCATCATGTGCTTAAGCCGTTTCTGTGCTGGTATATATGAGTTATACATACTCCCAGCCAGAGCACGTCCAGTTGAAGGCCACGTCACTACTCGGGGAACTGCCTCGCTCAATACAAGTGTATGGTGCGAGGCCATGCCCACTGGCCGGGATTATGTATAATTCATACATATCCTTTGGTCCCAGCTCAGAAACCGGTAAATCCTTGCAGTGCACAGTGGGCGGATTCATAAGTCGGCAGTCACAAAGATTGACTTATCGCTTTGGACCGGACAACCCCTTTAATGCCATAAGACTTATCAAAATATATGGGAAAATTGGAAAACTGTGCATGCAGATTAAAGCCAATATATCTGAAATAGTAACACTGAAAATACTGGGACCTATAGTCTGCAAATCATGTTATAACCTTGGTACATTTTATTTTGGCAGCAACTTGGAGGACATAACTTACATTCTCCCAGAGTTTCCACTTCAATGCTTGGACTGAAACTTCCATAATCTTGGGAGGAAGATGATGTGCGGATTTGGAAGACATAGACTGTTGCTGGTTTCAGGTTATGAACAGTTACTGCTGTCAAGGGTGTCTTTAGTGTGGAGTAACTTTGGTCTCTTTGGTCCTATGAAAAAAAAATAAAATATATTTTAAAAATACCCCAAAATTGTGCATCTGCCTTTGCTCCTGGCCTTGTAAAACTTACTGTTCTGCCTGGCTGCTTTTTAAACATTTATGCATTATACAAGGTACTGAGTTAAATTCACATATCACAGTGCCAAGACACAAGGGCTTTTCAACAGCTGCAGGCCAAACTCATTCCTTTAATAGACAAATCCCTATTATTAGAGGATGCAAGAAATCTGTTATCTGAAAGCAAATGATTTTCAAGTTATATACTTTGGTTTTTGATTACAAGATGGGAAATGATCTATACTTCTCAGTTAAGAAAGCAATGAAATGCAAGGTGACTATCTATTGCTGTTATCAGTTATAACGAAATGAAATGCACCAAAATGTGTTAGAGTAAAAAGAAGTACATTAATCTGCTCGACTTGGATCAGCTTTGATATACCTGCTTGAACTGAGCAGCATATCAGCTCTTAAAAATCAGAGTATAGCTATTAAGATAGTTCTGCTCCTTATTCAGAAAATGGGCTGGCCATTGTAAAGGACTCCTGAAGTATGATGGATACTATGATGGATACTAAAGATATTTCTGGCTGAGGATGCTACATACAGAAGGTGAGCAAAAGATAAGAGGTTTCTGCGAAGTTCTATTCTGAAATCCTCAAACGCCAACACCCACCTGTTAGACAAGAGGACATCTGCAGTACTCTTATGTATGACTTGTGTGTAAGACGTGTGTATGACTTTGTGAATAAGGAGCATGTGTGTATGACTGTATGTCTGTGTGTATGACTTGTTTGTTTGATTATGAATAAGGAGCATGTGTGTGTGACTTGTATGTATGATTGTGTGAATAAGGAGTATGTGTGTATGACTGTGCATGTGTGTGCATGACTGAATAAGGAGGGTGTGTGTATGTCTGTGTGAACGTCTGTGCGTATGACGTGTGTATGTCTTGTGTGTATGACATGTGTATATGTCTTGTGTGTATGACTGTGTGAATAAAGAGTAGTTGTGACTAAGATGCAGTACCAGACATAACAACATAAATGAGAGTGTCAATCTGTTTATGTACTAATACTTCTAACTTTTAGACAGAGCAAATTTATTAAAATGTCCTATGGGTGGATGATAAATTTGGTGCATTTTTAGACTGGCTTGTTTCCGTCAAATAATAGTTGCCTTTATGCTATAAATTTGCGCCAAAATGTTTGCTTGGTACACTGGGTGTCATCTCAAGTTTTACTATTAAAATTATTTCTATTAAAGCCACACCTCTTGTGAATAAGTGGTAAAAGGTGTCTAAAATGCATAATAAATGTAGTGCAAGGGATGTTATATCTTACTTATATTTTTTCAGTTTTTGATGTTTCATCAAAATTTGTAAGGAAAAATAAGGAGCGGAAACTACAGAGAGAAAGATTATAATTGATAGATTCACATCTGTTCTATACTTTGCGGCTACACCTGATTTTGGCTTAAAGATAAGGTTGATACACCGATAAAAAAAATTCACATCAACAACTTTTTGATACAAATTAAAAAGACATGGTATAGTTGAAAGGTGACGATCATGAGTAAAGGTGCACTGCGTATCAGAAATACATTAATGTTTTTGCTATTGGAAAGCATGTGGATGTACTGATATTTTATTACCTACACCATTAAAATTGAAGATTTTATCAATTGAGCTTGATGTTATTCCACTACAGTATACTATGACTTTTTAATATCTACAGTGATGCTGCTCCATACTAGGGAAGAAAATAGTCTGTTAGGGTGAGTTGTCTATTTTCTCCTTTGCCAATTCAAAAGGACCTGTGAACAGGTAAAAAGTGGTCAGTTTTTGTTCTTATGTTATTCTTACTGCTTTTATGAGTGTGTTATTTTTTTCTTCATTTAAATTTGCCATATGGTTCCAGAGATGTAGGCCTTTTGTTAAAGGGAACAAATAATAATGTACATACAGGAACACATATTGTAAAGTTATACTATAATTGTAATAAACCCTTTAATATAGAAAATATATTTGGCCTTAATGACTAGATAATTTATTTTCATCTACATCTTCCAATGTGATGTACATGGTACAGTGTACAAAGTGCCCTGGAGATACTTATATTAGGGAAACAAAGCAAAATCTGCAAAATCTACAAACGAGGATGAATCTACACAGGCATACTATAAGGAATGAGCTGGAAATGCCAGTGGGAAAACATTTCTCTCGACATGGACAAAGTATGACAGAAAAAGAAAAATCAGCGTGTTATTACTGTGCCAACACACTGACACGGTGAAAGTATAAACCAGGAGAGATGCAACACCTCTCAACACGGTGGCTCAGTGGTTAGCACTGCAGCTTTGCAGAGCTGGGGTCGTGGGTTCAAATCCTACCAAGGACAACATCTTCAAGGAGTTTGTATGTTCTCCCAGAGTTTGCGTGGGTTTCCTCCAGGTTCTCTGGTTTCCTCCCACATTCTAAAGAGATACTGATAGAGAATTTAGATTGTGAGCCCCAATGGGGACAGTGCCTATATTGTCTGTGAAGCACTGTGGAATTAATGGTGCTATATAAATGAGTAAAATAAATAAAAATAAATAAACACCTGCACACAACAGGTCCCTGATCAGACTAGGAAAGTCACTAATCTGAGCCTGATTTGTCCCTACATGACCGTGGAGTTTGATACCCCAAGTAAACATCAACTGACCCTGAGTGTCCTTAACTGCACCCTCTCTATAGATAATGTGCAACTTTTTTGTTGCAAGAATAACTATAAAATGAAATACACATAAATCAGAGGGTGAGGCAGAGGCCTATGAACACATTCACACAGCTACACAGGAAAGACAGAAGAACATAAGAAGAGCCAAAAACAAATGGAATGTATGAAAACCTCCCAGACACTAAATGTAAAAGAAAGGAAAGGGTGCTGAGAAGGAAGACTCACAAACAAGCAGCAGGAAAAGCAACAGAGATTAACCAGCAAAGACAATCCCTAATTGAGGAGCAAAACTCGAAACACCATCTATTTTGAAGTAAAATCAGCAAATAAGGAAGGTGCAAGGTGATTATAAATACCCCCTCCTAAGATGTGATAGGACAGAACAAAATAGGGAAGTGAGAAACTGAATATAAGCAAACCAAAGAAAGAAAAGACAAAAGAACCATCAGCAGTTTGACCGAGACCAAAAAGGCTGTAGCTTAGAAGTGAGGGAAACTGACAAGCAGCAAGAGGTCACTGGAACTAGTCCCAAAACTGAGGCATGACACTGAGAGTTCAAGTTAATAAGGATTTTAAGATCTGTGACAATAGGACTTAATCTTACACCTAGATTTATGACTCAGTACATGGACACATTTCACACGTCCACTAGACTGACTGCATATCACTAAGCCATCACTCTCACCACCTCTCAATTTGTAAAAAATAACAAAACTTAATTTTATAACTTGACTTATCTTTAGTAGTGATGAGCGAGCATACTCGCCACTGCTCAGTTCTCGCTCGGGTCCCCGTCCTGCATGTTTGGAGCTCTTTAGAGTGCTAATCATGCAGGAATTGTCTGCCACTCACTGTAATGCCACAGCCATGGTGGTTGTGGCATTACAGTGATTGCCCAAATTGATGGGAACAGTGCTCACAGTGAAACATGAAAAGCCAGCAATTCATCAGCGGCATACACCGATACCCGACAATTTAGAACAGGAAGAATAGAGCATCACACATAGTGTAAAGGACATATTGATACTCATGCTAGAGCTACTCCATTTTGTCTGCTTGCTTTAAAATCATGTTATTATCACTCCTTGCATAACATACATTCTTTCTTTCTCTTCCCATAGAACTTATCTCACACTAACTTTTTCTCAAGAGAACATTTTGTCAGACACTCTGTTATCTAACTTGTTTAGGCCAGGTTTGACCATGTAAAATTTCCATAGTGCTTCAAACTAACAATGATAATATGACCATGTATGTGTTTTCCGTAATAATTGTACTAACATCAGTTAGCCTATAGTATTGTAGTATGGCTGTAGAGTTGATTGGCTATTTGATATACTCAAAACAATATAAAATTCTAAGCAAAATAAACGGGATCAGAGATTCTTTGAATCCTCCCAATACAGAACATTGTTTCCATTTTGTTTTCTGTGGATTGCAATCAACATAATAATTTGACACTCACTTGGTCAACCGTGAAGGGTTATTGCCCTGCCTTAACAATAGATTAGGTGGATAGAAACATGTCAGTCACATATATAATAAATACAGTTACAGTGTTGGTTACTGTACTTGTCATTTAGTGTTAAAATAAAGGATTTATAAAAAAAAAAAATTGGCATGGGGTTCCCCGTAATTTTAGTCTCTAACGGAGGTTAAGCAGATGGCTCGGGCAAATGTTTGAAGCCTGGGAAGGGGGTAATACCCAAGGAGCTTCCCGGGCTACTAATATCAGCCCCCAGCTAAATACCTAGCCTTTACTGGCTATTAAAATGGGGGACCCAAAAAAAAAGACGTGTGGTCCTCCTATTTTAATAGCTAGCAAAGTCTAGGCAGATAGCTGGGGGCTGATATTAATAGAACAGGAAGGGTGCCATGAATATTGGCCCCCTCCGAGGCTAGAAACACCAGCCCTCAGCCACTCCAGAAATGGAGAATCCATAGGATGCGCCAATTCTGGCACTTAGCCTCGCTCTTTCCACTGCCCTGTAGCAGTGGCAGTGGGGTAATAGTGCTGAGGTTGATGTCAGCTTATAATGCCAGCTGACATAAAGCCCAGGTTAGTAATGGGGAGGCGTCTATAAGACACCCCCATTATTAACCCCATTATAATCTGACATCAACCCCAGCTCTATTACCCCACTGCCACCACTGCAGGGCAGTGGAAAGAACGAGGCTAAGTGCCTGAATTGGCACATCATATGGATGCGCCATTTCTGGAGCGGCTGACGGCTGGTGTTTCTAGCCTGGACGGGGGCCATTATTCATGGCACCCTTCCTAGGCTATTAATATCAGCCCCCAGTAGTCTGCCTAGCCTTTGCTAGCTAGTAAAATAGGGGGACACCACATCATTTTTTTTTGTCCCCCATTTTAATAGCTAGTAAAGGCTAGGTATTCAGCTGGGGGCTGATATTAGAAGCCTGGGAAGCTCCGTGGGTATTACCCCCTTCCCAGGCTTCAAACATCTGCCCGAGCCGTCTGCTTAACCTCCGCTAGAGACTAAAATTACGGGGGATCCCACGCTAATTTTTTGTTTAATAAATCCTTTATTTTAACACTAATTGACAAGTACAGTAACCAACACTGTCACTGTACTTAGAAACATGTTAGTTACATATATAATATCTATCTAATCTATGTGTGATGCTCTATTCTTTCTATTCTAAATTGTCGGGTACCGGTGTATGCCGCTGATGAATTGCGGGCCGGCTTTTTTAAAGAGACGGGTGCATGAAAATCGGAGGGCACTAGTGTGTTCCAAATGCCCTGCTATGTTTTTCATGCACCCTCCTATATATCCTGCCTGCCTGTCTGCCTATATATTCTGCCTGCCTGACATTTAATTGAGCACTGTTCCCATCGATTTGGGCAATTTTTGACCTTCTGCAGACCACCAGGGACTGCCAGAAAAATGCTCGAGTTTCCCATAGACTTACATTGGGCTCGTTGCTCGGGTCGAGCACCCGAGTATTCCAATGTGCTCGACCCGAGCTTCGAGCACCCGAGCATTTTAATGTTCACTCATCACTAATCTTTAGGAGTCATCACCCCTTCCAACCCATGCACAAATGTCTTGCTGTAACATCTCTTAAATGTTGTATTCTTGTCTCAGTACTACATCTGTATTTTTTTCTGGTTAGCTAATAAAGATATTATTCTTAGAATACGATTGTCTGTTTTTGGGTATGAAAGTATTGACATGGATTTTTCCGGCTAGCACGGTACCACAATATACATGTTTATAATTATACATGATTGTTATATTATTGTAATATTACATTTTTGGCTTTTTTCATCCTCATTCTGTGATTTTGTTCATAAAGTTTGTCTTTGTTTAGCTTTTCATAAATTTGCAAGAACATGATTTTCACAAATGACCCTCTGCAGTACCAGCTGGTTACAAAATTGTCATCCAAAAAATTAAAACTGTACCTTTACGTTTAGTATTCTCAGCCACGTATAGTGAACATCATGGCAGATTAATACTCCATAGTATTAATCAGCCAGGTATTTTGCAGTGTCAGATCATGGTGTGTAAAGCATAGAATATGGAGCCCTGAGAGTCATTTAATCATTTAATTCACTGCATTTAAGCACTCTCCTCTCACTTTCTCATTTACTAGTTGATCTTCTGCCAAAGTTAGAGAATGCATAATTTTAATTAAATTATTACATAGTTAAAGAAAAAGGTAATTAATAACTTACCCTTTGTCATAAAGTCTGCTAAGATGATTGATGGGAACAATTCTTAAAGAATTTCTCATATTAATTTTCATTTGCTATCCTCCTAAGGAATGTATGGTTTAATTGGTTAGCCTCACTATAACCAGCAGGAAAACCACAGAATGCATTCATCTTCTTGCTTTCTACTTTCTGCATTGCAAGGATATTCTTTGGCATTGTAGGGTATATCTGGAAGCCACCTTTTTATGTATTTTTTTAACTTTGCTTTTATTTCACCTGGTAGATTTTGAGCCAAATTAATCAAAATGGTCTGCAATGATGAATTTGGCTAAAATTCAAATATGCTTTTTTTCTCTTATTAGCATCTATTTTTTAGTAAAATGTTACAACTTATTAAATACGTTTTATAACGTCACATGTTGGTCTTCAAATGCAAAAAATAAAATAGATTGTGTACTCCACTAGTATGTTTAATTCAAATTTCTCAAATATTTGCCAACATTTTGAAAAGTTTCAATGATGAATTAACTCAAAATATTTGAATAATAAAAGCCAAGCACTTTAAGCATATCTGAAACAATTACATAGGCTGAAAAAACTAGCATAAAAATGTCTCAAAAGTCATAATAAATTTGGTGCAAAAATATAAATGCCTCTACACCAAACTTTTACTACAAAAAAGGCATTGTCACGGTGGTAACTACTCGCAAGCCTTCTCAGTCCTGACCATCCAACCGGACGGAACTGGAGAGGATCTGCAAGGAAGAATGGCAGAGGATCCCCAAATCCAGGTGTGAAAAACTTGTTGCATCATTCCCAAGAAGACCCACGGCTGTACTAGCTCAAAAAAGGGTGCTTCTACTCAATACTGAGCAAAGGGTCTGAATACTTATGACCATGTGATATTTCAGTTTTTCTTTTTAAATAAATTTACAAAAATGTATACATTTCTGTTTTTTTTCAGTCAAGATGGGGTGCAGAGTGTACATTAATGAGAAAAAAAAATAACTTTTTAGAATTTACCAAATGTCTGCAATGAAACAAAGAGTGAAAAATTTAAAGGGGTCTGAATACTTTCCGTACCCACTCCATATTTTGTCTACAGTTATCATCTCAGCCAGATTATCCTCTTTGTTTGACTTCTCCATCTCTGATTTCAACTTTGTACTCTGAACTCATGCTGCCAGCCCCAACCTCAAACCGTCTGACTACACTTCTGCCTCGCCCTCCTGTACCTTGTGCCCGCAAATTTAACCCTCCAGTCAGCTGCTGCAGTCCCGGGGATTGCCCTGGAGTGCTACCTGGTGTCTACTGACAGCCCAGTCTCACCTTCAGAGGCCCTAGTGAAGACCCGGTAGACACTTAGTCACGCTCCTCCAAGGTAAGCCCAGCCCATGGCGCAGTGAGCCCATGCCACCAGCATTACAGGCACAAAAAGAATTATGAATCAGATCCTAAGTCTTTTAAGTATGGATCAAATAATCATACTATGCATTGAAGATCTTTATCCATTAATATGACATTTTTTTTCTTCATTAGTTTGGGAGACAGATTTTAAAGCTATTCTTTCATTGTAATAAATCTCCTGAAATAGCAAATATTTTTGGCCTTAATGACTAGATAACTTTTAGAAATTTTCCATTCATACTATTACATTATTACTAATTATTGTAAATTTTTTATTTTTAATCCCTCTAAAGAACTTGATGTGTATTGCAGTATGTGCTGTGATGACAAGATTCAATGGGTCCTAGAAAGGATTCCCCATTGGAATTCCACACCAAAAAGGGGTTGTCTGGCCTTAAGGTACAAGTCTGTAGTTTCTCTATATGACTGCAGACTTGTGATCCTCCAGTGCTGGCCTCAGGAGCAGGGGCATACATGCGGTCACGTGCCAACTAGACGTGTGCAGCTTCATTCAATGCAAGTGTATTGAGAGAGGCCAGGCATGTTTGGCAGAATGTGGCCCGAAGCATGCAAATCGAACACTTGCGGTTATGCTCCCGGCGGCGACACTGGAGAATACTGACAGCATGCAATGTGTGCACTGTGAGTATTCACAAGTCTGCAGTCACATAGAGAGACTGCAGACTTGAACCCTATGGCCAGACAACTCCATTAAATCAGAGATTGACAGAGGCATTTAAAATCTTAAAAAGCAACAATTGGAGCTGGCTTTGTTTGTTGATGTAAGAGGCAGGTGATGACTAAATAACACAGCTGGCACCTGCCTTGTATGAAGTGGCTCAACTTCTGTGCCCACTCTATGTACCTGCACTTGATTTGTGTAGGTCACATATTGTGAAGGGGGTTTCTTTTTTTATGATTGATAACGTTTTTTTGTTTTGCTTTTATCATTTTAACATTTAAAGTTTATGTTTGCTGAATTAATGGGCTTTCATTAAGTGACAAATTACAATTTATTTTAAATAATTATAAATCATATTTTATATATTGCTATTCTATTATTATCTAAATTATCTTCTTTTCACTAGCACATTATATACTTATACATACACATATATATATACTGTATATATATGTGTATATATACAGTACAGACCAAAAGTTTGGACACACCTTCTCATTTAAAGATTTTTCTGTATTTTCATGACTATGAAAATTGTACATTCACACTGAAGGCATCAAAACTATGAATTAACACATGTGGAATTATATACTTAACAAAAAAGTGTGAAACAACGGAAAATATGTCTTATATTCTAGGTTCTTCAAAGTAGCCACCTTTTGCTTTGATGACTGCTTTGCACACTCTTGGCATTCTCTTGATGGGCTTCAAGAGGTAGTCACCGGAAATGGTTTTCACTTCACAGGTGTGCCCTGTCAGGTTTAATAAGTGGGATTTCTTGCCTTATAAATGGGGTTGGGACCATCAGTTGTGTTGTGCAAAAGTCTGGTGGATATATAGCTGATAGTCCTGCTGAATAGCCTGTTAGAATTTGTATTACGGCAAGAAAAAAGCAGCTAAGTAAAGAAAAACGAGTGGCCATCAGTACTTTGAGAAATGAAGGTCAGTTAGTGCGAAAAATTGGGAAAACTTTGAAAGTGTCCCCAAGTGCAGTTGCAAAAACCATCAAGTGCTACAAAGAAACTAGCTCACATGAGGACTGCCCCAAGAAAGGAAGACCAAGAGTCACCTCTGCTTCTGAGGATAAGTTTATCCGAGTCACCAGCCTCAGAAATCGCAGATTAACAGCAGCTCAGATTAGAGATAAGGTCAATTCCACACAGAGTTCTAGCAGCAGACACATCTCTACAACAACTTTTAAGAGGAGACTTTGTGCAGCAGGCCTTCATGGTAAAATAGCTGCTAGGAAACCACTGCTAAGGAAAGGCAACAAGCAGAAGAGACTTGTTTGGGCTAAAGAACACAAGGAATGAACATTAGACTAGTGGAAATCTGTGCTTTGGTTTGATGAGTCCAAATTTGAGATCTTTGGTTTCAACCACCGTGTCTTTGTGCGACGCAGAAAAGGTGAACGGATGGACTCTACATGCCTGGTTCCCACCGTGAAGCATGGAGGAGGAGGTGTGATGGTGTGGGGGTGCTTTGCTGGTGACACTGTGGGGGATTTATTCAAAATTGAAGGCATACTGAACCAGCATGGCTACAACAGCATCTTACAGCGGCATGCTATTCCTTCCGGTTTGCGTTTAGTTGGGCCATCATTTATTTTTCAACAGGACAATGACCCCAAACCACACCTCCAGGCTGTGTAAGGGCCATTTGACCAAGAAGGAGAGTGATGGGGTGCTACTCCAGATGACCTGGCCTCCACAGTCACCAGACCTGAACTCAATCGAGATGGTTTGGGGTGAGATGGACCGCAGAGTGAAGGCAAAAGGGCCAACAAGTGCTAAGCATCTCTGGGAACTCCTTCGAGATTGTTGGAAGACAATTTCCGGTGACTACCTCTTGAAGCTCATCAAGAGAATGCCAAGAGTGTGCAAAGCAGTCATGAAAGCAAAAGGTGGCTACTTTGAACAACCTAGAATGTAAGACATATTTTCAGTTGTTTCACACTTTTTTGTTAAGTATATAATTCCACATGTGTTAATTCATAGTTTTGATGCCTTCAGTGTGAATGTTCAATTTTCATATTCATGAAAATACAGAAAAATCTGTAAATGAGATGGTGTGTCCAAACTTTTGGTCTGTACTGTATATCTATAATATAACGCTACAAGCGTCCATCTGTCTGAAGCCTTTATAGACTGCGCAAGGGTGACACACCTGCGCAGTCTGGCTCCAGACAGAAGAACTCATGAAGCCGTTACAGGTAAAAGAAGTGTGTATGGCGCCGGAGATCGCGGTATGTGTAGACACTGAACGCATACCGCGATCTCCGCCGCCATACTTACATACTTACCTGACCGGGAGGTGCATTGCCGCGGTGCCTCTCTTCTCGCCAGAGGCCGGGGCAGGAGTGAAGGCATCAGAATCGGAGCATTCACGTAGCACTATCCGGCGCCATTTTACTGAAGACACATTTGCAGTATGGGCACGCACGCCCTCCGGCAGAACCAGGATTGGTGGGTGAGGGGACCATTCATACCAGGATTGGTGGGTGAAGGGACCACACATACCAGGATTGGAGGGTGAGGGGACCATGCATACCAGAATTGGGGGGGGGTGAGGGGGCCATGCATACCAGGATTGGGGGTGAGGGGACCATGCATACCAGGATTGGGGGTGAGGTGACCATGCATGCTAGGATTGGGGGATGAGGGGTACCATGCATACCAGGATTGGGGGATGAGGAGTACCATGCATGCCAGGATTGGGGGGTGAGGGGACCATGCATACCAGGATAGGAATGCAGGCTACCATGCATACCAGGATGATGGATGGGGTGCCATGCATACCAGGATGAGGGATTGGGTACCATGCATACCAGGATGAGGGATGGGGTACCATGCATACCAGAATAGGAATATGTGGTGCTATGCATACCAGGATTGGGGGATGAGGAGTGCCATCCATACCAGGATTGGGGATGAGGGAGCCATGCATACCAGGATGAGGGATTGGGTGTCATGCATACCAGGATTGGGGGATGAGGAGGCCATATATACCAGAATTGTGGGATGAGGGGTGCCATGTATACCAGGATTTGGGGTACCATACATACCAGAATAGGGATGTGGGGTACCCTGCATACCAGGATGAGGGATGGGGTGCCATGCATTCCAGGATGAGGGATGGGGTGCCATGCATACCAGGATGAGGGGTACCATGCATACCAGGATAGCAATGCGGGGTACCATGCATACCAGGATGAGGGATGGAATGCCATGCATACCAGGATTGAGGGGTGAGGAGGCCATACATACCAGAATTGGGATGAGGGGTGTCATGTATACTAGGATAATGGGTACCATACATACTAGAATAGGGATGTGGGGTACCATGCATACCAGGATGAGGGATGGGTGCCATGCATACCAGGATGAGGGGTACCATACATACAGGATAGGGGTGAGGGGTACCATGCATACCAGGATTGGGGATGAGGGAGCCATGCATACCAGGATGAGGGGCGTCATACATGCCAGGATTGGAATGAGGGGTGCCATGCATACCAGGATTGGGGATGAAGGGTGCCATGCTACCAGGATTGGGGGTGAGGGGTGCCATACATACAGGATTGGGGGTGAGGAGTGCCATGCATACCAGGATTGGGGGTGAGGGGTGCCATGCATACTAGTATTAGTGATGAGGGGTGCCATGCATACCAGGATTGGGGGTGAGGAGTGCCCTGCATACCAGGATTGGGAATGAGGGGTGCCATGCATGACAGGATAGAGATGAGGGCTGAACATAACAGGATGGGGGACAGGATTGGGGAGCACAAATACCAGGATGGAGGCAGCACAAATACCTGGATGGGGGCAGCACATACCAGCATGGGAGACGATATACCAATAAAAATGCTCCTCACCAGGGTGTAGAACGGGCTCAATAGCTAGTATATATATATATATATATATATATACATATATATACATATATACAGCTGAAACCAGAAGTTTACATACACTATATAAAAAGACACATATGCGTGTTTTCTCAATATCTTACATGAAATCAGAATAAACCTTTCCCCTTTTAGGTCAATTAGGATTACTATAATTTTTAATATTTGCGAAATGCCAGAATAATGAGAGCAAGAGAGAGAATATTTTAAGGCATTTTTATTACTTACTGCAAAGTCAAACGTTTAGATACATTTCATTAGTATTTGGTACCATTGCCCTTAAACTGAATGACTTGAGTCAAACGTTTGGGATATCCTTCCACAAGCTTCTCACAATAGTTGGTGAGAATTTGGGCCCATTCTTCTTGACAAAACTGGTGTCATTGTCCATTTGGAAGACCCATTTCCGCCCAAGCTTTAACTTCCTGGCTGATGCCTTGATGTCTTGAGATGTTGCTTCAGTATTGCCACATAATCTTCTTTTCTCACGGTGTCATCTATTTTGCGAAGTGCACCAGTCCCTCCTGCAGCAAAACAACCCCACAACTTGATACTGCCATACCCGTGTTTCACAGTTGGAATGGTGTTCTTAGGCTTCCAAGCTTCTCCCTTTTCCTCCAAACGTAACGATGGTCATTATGTCCAAACAGTTCAATTTTACTTTCATCAGACCACAGGACATGTCTCCAAAAATTACAGTCTTTGTTCCTGTGTGCATTTGAAAATATTAATCTGGCAATTACAATGTCCAGTCAGGTTGCAGTATCACTGAGAAATGAATAGATCCAAACCTGGCGTAAGTATAACGTGCTGACTCCTTCAATGACCGATGGTGTATCAGCGATGCTGCAATGAATATTGCTTTTAAGCTTAGCCTGTTCGGATGTGTACCGGTACAAATCCGAACATGCTACGTTGCTGCACTTATGTCAATGCATTCACTTGCCGCACAAACTGAGGGAGTACGTGAACCACTTCCCCCGGCGGGATATCTCATCTGCCGCGGGCTCCCCGTCTGTTGTCTGCACCGGAGAGATCAGGATACCAGATTCACGCCCCACTTGGAACTGCTCTATCATCATTTTCCCGGCGTTTTGCTTCATTTGAACATTCTACACTTTGCTATTCACATCAGATAGGATCTTAATATTCGCAGTAGTTACATTGCAGCGCAATTCATTCATTAATTTTTTCTATATCTGATTTCCAGTACTTGGGCAATTATTGCCTTAGAATCGCAGCTCCCTGCTTAACTACTTATTTTATATAGCAGCAGCCCTACTACATATTCTCCATAGTTACATACATATATATATATATATATATATATATATATATATATATACTGCTCAAAAAAATAAAGGGAACACACAAATAACACATCCTACATCTGAATGAATGAAATATTCTTATTGAATACTTTGTTCTGTACAAAGTTGAATGTGCTGACAACTAAATCACACAAAAATCATCAATGGAAATCAAATTTATTAACCAATGGAGGCCTGGATTTGGAGTCACCCCCAAAATTAAAGTGGAAAAACACACTACAGGCTGATCCAACTTTGATGTAATATCCTTAAAACAAGTCAAAATGAGGCTCAGTATTGTGTGTCGCCTCCAAGTGCCTGTATGACCTCCCTACAATGCCTGGGCATGCTTCTGATGAGGTTGTGGATGGTCTCCTTTGGGATCTCCTCCCAGACCTGGACTAAAGCATCCGCCTACTCCTGGACAGTCTGTGGTGCAACGTGACGTTGGTGGATGGAGCGAGACATGATGTCCCAGATGTGCTCAATCGGATTCAGGTCTGGGGAACGGGCGGGCCAGTCCATAGCTTCAATGCCTTCATCTTGCAGGAACTGCTGACACACTCCAGCCACATGAGTTCTGGCATTGTCCTGTATTAGAAGGAACCCAAGGCCAGCCGCACCAGCATATGGTCTCACAAGGGGTCTGAGGATCTCATCTCAGTACCTAATGGCAGTCAGGCTACCTCTGGCAAGCACATGGAGGGCTGTGCGGCCCTCCAAAGAAATGCCACCCCACACCATTACTGACCCACTGCCAAACTGGTCATGCTGAAGGATGTTGCAGGCTGCAGATTGCTCTCCACGGCGTCTCCAGACTCTGTCACGTCTGTCACATGCGCTCAGTGTGAACCTGCTTTGATCTGTGAAGAGCACATGGCACCAGTGGCGACTTTGCCAATCCTGGTGTTCTGTGGCAAATGCCAAGCATCCTGCACGGTGTTGGGCTGTGAGCACAACCCCCATCTGTGGACGTTGGGCCCTCATACCACCATCACGGAGTCGGTTTCTAACCATTTGTGCAGACACATGCACATTTGTGGCCTGCTGGAGGTCATTTTGCAGGGCTCTGGCACTGCTCCTCCTGTTACTCCTTGCACAAAGGCGGAGGTAGCGGTCCTGCTGCTGGGTTGTTGGCCTCCTACGGCCCCCTCCACGTCTCCTGGTGTACTGGCCTGTCTCCAGGTAGCGCCTCCAGCCTCCGGACACTACGCTGACAGACAAAGCAAACCTTCTTGCCACAGCTCGCATTGATGTGCCATCCTGGATGAGCTGCACTACCTGAGCAACTTCTGTGGGTTGTAGAGTCCGTCTCATGCTTCCACAAGTGTGAAAGCACAACCATTATTCAAAAGTGACCAAAACATCAGCCAGAAAGTATTGGTACTGAGATGTGGTCTGTGGTCCACACTGGCAGAACCACTCCTTTATTGAGTGTGTCTGGATAATTGCCAATAATTTCCATCTATTGTCTATTCCATTTGCACAACAGCATGTGAAATTGATTGTCAATCAGTGTCGCTTCCTAAGTGGACAGTTTGATTTCACAGAAGTTTGATTTACTTGAACTTACATACTGTACATATGTATATATATATATATATATATATATATATATATATATATATATATATATATATACAGTACAGACCAAAAGTTTGGACACACCTTCTCACTTATAGATTTTTCTGCATTTTCATGACTATGAAAATTGTACATTCACACTGAAGGCATCAAAACTATGAATCCACACATGTGGAATTATATACTTAACAAAAAAGTGTGAAACAACTGAAAATATGTTTTATATTCTAGGTTCTTCAAAGTAGCCACCTTTTGCTTTGATGACTGCTTTGCACACTCTTGGCATTCTCTTGATGAGCTTCAAGAGGTAGTCACCGGAAATGGTCTTCCAACAATCTTGAAGGAGTTCCCAGAGATGCTTAGCACTTGTTGGCCCTTTTGCCTTCACTCTGCGGTCCAGCTCACCCCAAACCATCTCGATTGTGTTCAGGTCTGGTGACTGTGGAGGCCAGATCATCTGGCGTAGCACCCCATCACTCTCCTTCTTGGTCAAATAGCTCTTACACAGCCTGGAGGTGTGTTTGGGGTCTTTGTCTTGTTGAAAAATACATGATGGTCAAACTAAACGCAAACCGGATGGAATAGCATGCCGCTGCAAGATGCTGTGGTAGCCATGCTGGTTCAGTATGCCTTCAATTTTTAATAAATCCCCAACAGTGTCACCAGCAAAGCACCCCCACACCATCACACCTCCTCCTCCATGCTTCACGGTGGGAACCAGGCATGTAGAGTCCATCCGTTCACCTTTTCTGCGTCGCACAAAGACACGGTGGTTGGAACCAAAGATCTCAAATTTGGACTCATCAGACCAAAGCACAGATTTCCACTGGTCTAATGTCCATTACTTGTGTTCTTTAACCCAAACAAGTCTCTTCTGCTTGTTGCCTGTCCTTAGCAGTGGTTTCCTAGCAGCTATTTTACCATGAAAGTCTGCTGCACAAAGTCTCCTCTTAACAGTTGTTGAAGAGATGTGTCTGCTGCTAGAACTCTGTGTGGCATTGACCTGGTCTCTAATCTGAGCTGCTGTTAATCTGCGATTTCTGAGGCTGGTGACTCGGATAAACTTATCCTCAGAAGCAGAGGTGTCTCTTGGTCTTCCTTTGCTGGGGCTGTCCTCATGTGAGCCAGTTTCTTTGTAGCGCTTGATAGTTTTTGCAACTGCACTTGGGGACACTTTCAAAGTTGTCCCAATTTTTCAGACTGACTGACCTTCATTTAATAAAGTAATGATGGCCTCTCATTTTTCTTTACTTAGCTGCTTTTTTCTTGCCATAAAACAAATTCTAACAGTCTATTCAGTAGGACTATCAGCTGTGTATCCACCAGACTTCTGCACAACACGACTGATGGTCCCAACCCCATTTATAAGGCAAGAAACCCCACTTATTAAACCTGACAGGAAACACCTGTGAAGTGAAAACCATTTCCGGTGACTACCTCTTGAAGCTCATCAAGAGAATGCCAAGAGTGTGCAAAGCAGTCATCAAAGCAAAAGGTGGCTACTTTGAAGAACCTAGAATATAAGACATATTTTCAGTTGTTTCACACTTTTTTGTTAAGTGTATAATTCCACATGTGTTAATTCATAATTTTGATACCTTCAGTGTGAATGTACAATTTTCATAGTCATGAAAATAAAGAAATATCTTTAAATGAGAAGGTGTGTCCAAACTTTTGGTCTGTACTGTATATATATAAAAACAGATATATATTTATTTACAGTAAAGTAAAAATACTTTCATATGACTTAAGATGTTAAAAATGTTGTCTCAAATGGGAATACCCCTGGTAAGTTTGAAGTGAGTACCTCCTGAAATCAGTCACTATAATTAAATATGAGTGCACATGTTATTGTGTCAATATTCTCCTAAAATGCCTTTCATTTGTAAGCAGCGCTGGTTTAATTCATTTTTGGCTATAGCTTTCAAGATTAACTCAGAGAGGATTAAGTTATTCCTCAGGACAATATAAAAGTCAGCTTTTCACATGAATACTGAATGCTTTCTTGCCTGCTCCGACAATAAATGTGTTACAATAATGTCTGAAGGACAGCAGCATTTATTCTGAATAATGCAAGCACACAGCAAGCTAGATCATGTACTACGAGTGCTTTATAGTAAGTGAGAGGAAGACACGAGACTTTTAAAGGTACAAATGTCGAAGAAACCAATCCATAGTTCTCTGGTACCTATTTTTCTTGAACAAAGACTGGGCTGCTTTGCTTATCTGAACTGATTTGTAATCTTTTCCAAAGCAGCATCCATAATTAATAGCATCTCACGGCCAACAAGATGTGACATCTTTCCAGCTCGACTTGTAATTTATTTGGTGACCCTGGCAGAGGCAGGATGGGACCTCTCCCAAGTGAGAACTGATAAAACCAAAAGAGGTATGAGATTGCTTGTAATCTAAGCAACCACATACTTCTTGTCCTCCTGCCCTACATCAGACCTGTGTAAATGACTCTGATTGCTTCAGGAACTAGATGTGTCTACGCTGCAACTTTTAGTTTGAACCTTAAGTTCAAACGAAATCCTCGCCTTGATATTACATATATTTTGCAATCAATATCTAGTGATGCATTCTAAATATTATTGTATGTTTCTGACCATCATCTTCCACAGTTTGCACATAGACCCAAAATACAAAGAAATAATATTTTAACTAATGCCTGTAAATATCAACTAAAACTTCTGTTTCACATAGATAAGTGCAAATTAACTTTCCTCCAAAACTAAAAAAAAACTGTCTAGTACAAGAAATTGGAGTGATCTACCATACCAAGCCTTCTAGTATGTCAAAATGGCAGAAAAAATACACCCATTGCCCCTCATCAGTGCAGAGCAGGGTACTGGCAGAAAGAGTTAAAGGGTGTTGATGGAGGTCTAGGGGGTATAGTTTCTCCTTGTGGAGGTCAACAACTGGCAAAGAAAGAAAATGCTCCATGTAAAAGAATGCAAGTTAGATCAAGATTGGTCACTATTAGTGTTGAGCATTCCGATCCTGAAATATCGGGTATCGGCCGATATTCGCGGTATCGGAATTCCGATACTTAATTCCGATACTTTTGCAATATCGTATACCGGAATCGGAAGTTCCCATAATGCAATGAGCCATTTTCATTTTATTCAGCCAATGAGGATCCTAAGAAGTGTGGGTACATCCTGTTAGGCATGTGGGCATCTTAACTAATGGCATGGCTGTGATTGGCTGCTGAAATGATGTCATGATTAGAGATGAGCGTTGTTCTACTCGAACTGTTCGCCAATCTCAAATTCGAGCTGTTTTGGGCGGTGTTCGAGCCGGTCGGCGAACACGAACAATTTGAGAAAAATTCGGCTGTTCGAGGTTATGTTCGATAACTGTTCGTGCACCAAAATCATAACTGGATTTTTTCTCAGTAATGATGAAAATTAATGTTAATACGCAGTTTGAGTGTACAGCGGGGCGGGGGGAGGGGCAGGGGATGGATCTCTGCAGGAACAATGAAGATCTCCATTTTTTTTTCTCTTTCCCGCATTTGCAGTGGGGAGGTGCAATCTGTCAGCCTATCAGCAGCGCACACACGGAGCGAAGTGCTTTTTTTCACACAAGCAAGGGCATGTGTGATTGGCAGTGTATGTCACATGTCCTTGCCCTATAAGACCAAGCCATTTTCCCCGTCGCCACCATTTTCTCACTGCTGCAGCTGCGTGTTAGACGGCACCGCTGTTGCTGTGTGCGCTATACCTTGTTAATTTCAAGCCAATTTTCGCACAAATATACAGATAGCTTGGGAGTAGGGAATAGTTGTGATTGCAGTCCTTTTAAGGACTAGGTTACAGCATTTCCTACGACTTTTATCAAGCAGGTCTGTGCTCTTAAATAGATAGATTGTGGGAGTAAAGACTAATTGTAATTGGAGTCCTTTTCAGGACTAGGTTACATCAGTTCCTATCAGTTTTTGCCAGGCAGGTCTGTGCCAGTGCTGTGCAAGTTTTTTTCACAGCATTTGGCTGAATCTAGCAAAGCTAATCCTTTTTGGCCTATTGCAGAGTGTGTTAGTCAGTGGAGTAGCCTATCTGTGTTGCAAGATATACCACCTGTGTATAGAATACCAATTTTTTTACTGCACCTAGTGAAGTAAAATCTTTTGGGCATAGCATCATTCTATTAGTCCATCTATACTGACCTCCATCAGGTTGCAAATTAAAAATATTTTTTTTCTGCATCTAGCTCTGAAAAAATATTTGGGCTTCTAGCAGTGTGTGGGACTTGGTCTATTAGTCCATCTATACTGACCTCCATCAGGTTGCAAATTAAAAATAATTTTTTTCTTCATTTATCTCTGAAAAAATATTTGGGCTTCTAGCAGCGTGTGCGACTTGTTCTATTAGTCCATCTATACTGACCTCCATCAGGTTGCAAATTAAAAATAATTTTTTTCTGCATCTAGCTCTGAAAAAATATTTGGGCTTCTAGCAGTGTGTGGGACTTGGTCTATTAGTCCATCTATACTGACCTCCATCAGGTTGCAAATTGAATAAAAAAAATTTCTGCATCTAGCTCTGAAAAAATATTTGGGCTTCTAGCGGTGTGTGGGACTTGGTCTATTAGTCCATCTATACTGACCTCCATCAGGTTGCAAATTAAAAATAATTTTTTTCTGCATCTAGCTCTGAAAAAATATTTGGGCTTCTAGCAGTGTGTGGGACTTGGTCTATTAGTCCATCTATACTGACCTCCATCAGGTTGCAAATTAAAAATAATTTTTTTCTTCACTTAGCTCTGAAAAAATATTTGGGCTTCCAGCAGTGTGTGGGACTTGTTCTATTAGTCCTTCTATACTGACCTCCAGCAGGTTGCAAATTGAATATAATTTTTTTCTGCATCTAGCTCTGAAAAAATATTTGGGCTTCTAGCGGTGTGTGGGACTTGGTCTATTAGTCCATCTATACTGACCTCCATCAGGTTGCAAATTAAAAATAATTTTTTTCTTCATTTATCTCTGAAAAAATATTTGGGCTTCTAGCAGCGTGTGGGACTTGTTCTATTAGTCCATCTATACTGACCTCCATCAGGTTGCAAATTAAAAATAATTTTTTTCTGCATCTAGCTCTGAAAAAATATTTGGGCTTCTAGCAGTGTGTGGGACTTGGTCTATTAGTCCATCTATACTGACCTCCATCAGGTTGCAAATTGAAAATAATTTTTTTCTTCATTTATCTCTGAAAAAATATTTGGGCTTCTAGCAGCGTGTGGGACTTGTTCTATTAGTCCATCTATACTGACCTCCATCAGGTTGCAAATTAAAAATAATTTTTTTCTGCATCTAGCTCTGAAAAAATATTTGGGCTTCTAGCAGTGTGTGGGACTTGGTCTATTAGTCCATCTATACTGACCTCCATCAGGTTGCAAATTAAAAATAATTTTTTTCTTCATTTATCTCTGAAAAAATATTTGGGCTTCTAGCAGCGTGTGGGACTTGTTCTATTAGTCCATCTATACTGACCTCCATCAGGTTGCAAATTAAAAATATTTTTTTTCTGCATCTAGCTCTGAAAAAATATTTGGGCTTCTAGCAGTGTGTGGGACTTGGTCTATTAGTCCATCTATACTGACCTCCATCAGGTTGCAAATTGAATAAAAAAATTTTCTGCATCTAGCTCTGAAAAAATATTTGGGCTTCTAGCGGTGTGTGGGACTTGGTCTATTAGTCCATCTATACTGACCTCCATCAGGTTGCAAATTAAAAATAATTTTTTTCTGCATCTAGCTCTGAAAAAATATTTGGGCTTCTAGCAGTGTGTGGGACTTGGTCTATTAGTCCATCTATACTGACCTCCATCAGGTTGCAAATTAAAAATAATTTTTTTCTTCATTTATCTCTGAAAAAATATTTGGGCTTCTAGCAGTGTGTGGGACTTGTTCTATTAGTCCATCTATACTGACCTCCATCAGGTTGCAAATTAAAAATAATTTTTTTCTGCATCTAGCTCTGAAAAAATATTTGGGCTTCTAGCAGTGTGTGGGACTTGGTCTATTAGTCCATCTATACTGACCTCCATCAGGTTGCAAATTAAAAATAATTTTTTTCTTCATTTATCTCTGAAAAAATATTTGGGCTTCTAGCAGCGTGTGGGACTTGTTCTATTAGTCCATCTATACTGACCTCCATCAGGTTGCAAATTAAAAATAATTTTTTTCTGCATCTAGCTCTGAAAAAATATTTGGGCTTCTATCAGTGTGTGGGACTTGGTCTATTAGTCCATCTATACTGACCTCCATCAGGTTGCAAATTAAAAATAATTTTTTTCTTCATTTAGCTCTGAAAAAATATTTGGGCTTCTAGCAGTGTGTGGGACTTGTTCTATTAGTCCTTCTATACTGACCTCCAGCAGGTTGCAAATTGAATATAATTTTTTTCTGCATCTAGCTCTGAAAAAATATTTGGGCTTCTAGCGGTGTGTGGGACTTGGTCTATTAGTCCATCTATACTGACCTCCATCAGGTTGCAAATTAAAAATAATTTTTTTCTGCATCTAGCTCTGAAAAAATATTTGGGCTTCTAGCAGTGTGTGGGACTTGGTCTATTAGTCCATCTATACTGACCTCCATCAGGTTGCAAATTGAATAAAAAAATTTTCTGCATCTAGCTCTGAAAAAATATTTGGGCTTCTTGCGGTGTGTGGGACTTGGTCTATTAGTCCATCTATACTGACCTCCATCAGGTTGCAAATTAAAAATAATTTTTTTCTGCATCTAACCCAGCCAATAGTTTTGGCCTAATACCACAGTTTGGCCACTCAGCTCTGCTCGGTTACCATCCATTGTTTTTTTGTGCAAACAACTCCAGAGTTGTGAATTAGTTAACCACCAAAATGAGTGGAAAAAGGCCTGCTGCTGGTGGAAAGGGGAATAGGCGTGTTGGGAAGGGGAAAAAAGGTTGTGTCCGTGGGGTAGGTGCAGAAGAAAAACCATCTTCCAGCCAAACTAAAATGTCTACTTCTTTTAGCGGACAATGTGATAAGATCCCTTTCTTACGGCCACGCCAATCGCTACAAATTCTAGATGAGGCACAAAAACAGCAGGTGCTTCAACGGATATCAAGTGCTCCTTTAAGTGGGCTCTCCTCCACATCAACTTCAACATCACAAATACTCCAGTCCTCAAAGGTGTCACCCAAATCGCACTTGCTTCCTCACAGCTCCCAAATCTCCAGCTGCCCGTCTGAGTATGAGGTAGAACAGATGGTTGAGTCTGCAGAGCTGTTTACTCATACTATAGCCTGGGAATCAGAGGTCGACTCCAGCGCTTCTGTGAATCCAGACGAGGAAATGATCTGCACTGATGCCCAGAATCTTTATGAGTCGGATCCAGGACCAGACGCAGAAGGTTCTGACCATAATGTAGACCCTCATTCCCAAACTGTAACTCCTGTTGGTGGAGACAATGAGGAAGACGATGATAAGACTCAAATACCTGATTGGAGCGACAACTTTAGTTTTTTGTCAGGGCAGGAACAGGTTGGCTCTGAGGACGACGGGTGTGATAACGCACAGGGTGATGATGATGAGGTCGGAGATCCCACTTACTGTCAACCCACAGTCAGCCAAGAGATGAGGTCAGCAGAGGAGGTGGAGGAAGATGCTAGTGACGACGAGGTCAGGTTGCGCCTTCCTGGACAGAGACGTAGTACTGGAAGCACGTCAACAACTGCATCCTCAAACACAACTCTGCCTCTCACCACAAGTCGTGGTGGCTCTTCAGGTCGCATGGGTGCTAAGCCTTGCATAGCCTGGGCATTTTTTCAGATCGATAAAGATGACCCATCTCGTGTTATCTGTAACATTTGTCAGCAAAAGCTAAGTAGAGGCCAAAAAATACATAGTTTGAGTACTTCATGCATGAACCGGCACATGGACATGAAGCATAAGTTGCAGTGGGAAGCTCAGTGTGCTACAATGCGGCCTAGCCGGTCGGGCCAACCACCGTCTGCCATATCTTGTGCATCCGCGGCCTTTTCATCCTCTGTGACTGGGGGGACAGCAGTCACACCTGTTTTGGGGCGCAGACCTGCCACCTCTTTACCCGCAACAGCCAGCGTGATTGGCAGGTCACCATTTTCTTTGGAGGTGGTAACACCAGCTGGTCTTGAGCGCTGTCCGACATCGATAGCACCACCTTTGGATCAAGGCAACCTAACATGTCCACCTGCATCTTCCTCAGAGACCGGCAGTTTGCCGGGGACACCCTTATCAACCCCGTCTAAGCACAATAGCTAGCCCTCGGTCCCTCAGATGTGGACAAGTAAAAGACCATTTCCTCCTAGCCATGAGAAAGCTAAGAGGTTGAATTTCACCATCTGCAAGCTGTTGGCTACAGAAATGCTGCCTTTCCGCCTGGTGGACACAGAGGATTTTCGAGACCTTATGTCCGTCGCAGTGCCCCAGTACCAGATGCCCAGTCGGCACTACTTCTCAAAGAAAGGTGTGCCTGTGCTCCACCAGCATGTCGCACACAACATCACCGCTTCTTTGAGAAACTCTGTGTGTGACAGGGTGCATTTCACCACAGACACTTGGATGAGTAGGCATGGACAGGGGCGTTACATGTCGCTGACTGGGCACTGGGTAACTATGGTGACAGCAGGACAAGGGGCTGCTGTCCAAGTCTTGCCGTCCCCACGAGTTGTGCGTCAATCCTCTTTATGTCAAAGTTCCTCCACTGCTTCTGCCTCCTCAACCTCCTCTCGGTCTTCCACCTGCACCCAAAGCCTGTCTGGTCATGCCACAAGCTTTCTAACTGCGCAGAAGGGATCCTGCACACCTCCTTACTATGCTGGCACTACTCATCAGGCGGTTTTTACATTGAAATGTCTGGGAAATGTGAGTCACACAGCTGAGGAGTTGTGGTCAGCTCTGGAGAACCAATTTCATGAATGGTTGTCTCCACTGGACCTGAAACCAGGGAAGGCCGTGTGCGACAATGCTGCAAACCTGGGTGCAGCCCTTCGCCGGGGCAATGTCACACACGTGCCTTGTATGGCTCACGTGTTGAACCTGGTTGTCCAGCAATTTTTAGCCCACTATCCCAGACTAGATGGCCTTCTGCAGAGGGCACGGTCGCTGTGTGCTCACTTCCGCCGTTCGCATCCCGCAGCTCAGCGACTTACATCTCTACAGAAGTCGTTGGGCCTGCCACTTCACCGGCTAAAATGCGATGTGCCTACCCGGTGGAATTCAACTCTTCACATGTTGCAGCGACTGTGGCTGCACCGACAAGCCCTGGTGCAATACGTTCTGATGTATAGCCTGGGCCAACGAGATTCAGAGGTGGGGCAAATCACGCTGGAGGAGTGGTCTCAGATCAGGGACCTATGCACCCTTCTGCACAGTTTTGAAATGGCGACGAAGATGTTTAGTGCTGACGATGCCATTATCAGCATGACTATTCCGGTGATTTACATGCTGGAGCACATGGTAAACAGAATTCGGAGTCAGGTGGTGGCACAAGAGGAGGTGGAGGAAGTAGAGGAGGAGGAGTTGTATGCGGAAGGGCTAACATCTGCAAGGTCCAGACGGTCGGCAGCACCAAGGCGGCAGGCATGTGAGGGTGGGGGAGATGATTTTACCAGGGCGCATGGTAGCAGCCAAACTAGTGAGGAAGGTGCAGGAGCCCAGGAAGAAGTGGAGGACGAACTGATGGAAGACTCATCAGATGAGGGAGACCTTGATCACATTTCTGTTGTGCGAGGTTGGGGGGAGAGGACAGAGGAAGGAAGCATGATTGTTACCTCGCCACCAACACAACAGGGACTTGGTGCTCCTGTATGCGCAACACACATGAGTGCCTTCTTGCTGCACTACCTGCAACATGACCCTCGAATTGTGAGAATTAGAAATAATCCTGACTACTGGGTTGCCACACTGTTAGATCCCCGGTACAAAAGTAAATTTGCAGAAATTATTCCTGCCATAGAAAGGGATGCACGCATGCAGGAGTATCAGCAGAGACTGTTGCAGAATCTTACATGTGCTTTTCTACAAAATACCAGTGGTGCACGTAGTGAATCTCACAGTTCCAACTTGCCAACCGTGGGACCGTCAAGTGATCAGCACTCAAACCGTAACAGAACCACAGTATCTGCTGGTAACATCAATTTTGCGGAATCATTTCACCACTTTTTTAGCCCATCCTTTGCAAGGCCACAGGAGACAAGAAGTCTGACACATAGTCAACGCCTAGAGACGATGGTACAGGAGTATCTCCAAGTAAACATTGAAGCCACGACTGTGTCACTGGACCTTTGCTCTTTTTGGGCTTCCAATCTGGATAAATGGCCGGAGCTAGCCACTTACGCCTTGGAGATCTTGTCATGCCCCGCAGCCAGCGTTCTGTCTGAACGTGTGTTCAGCGCTGCTGGTGGTGTGCTGACAGATAAGCGCACGCGGCTCTCCACTGATAATGTAGACAGACTCACGTTCATAAAGATGAACAAATCATGGATCCGAAACGACTTTTCTACCCCTGTGTCATCCTGGGGAGAGTAAAAGCTTGATGATTGGTTAAAATCACCCTACCAACCGTTTTAAGCTTTCAAATTACTAATCATGTTTATCTGTATCTTGACTGGAAAATAATTTGGGCTTTGTAGCAGTGTGCAGCACTGATCCTATTAGGCCATCTATAATAAGCTTCACCAGATTTAAAATTAAAAATAATTTTTAGCTGCATCTAGCCCGGAAAATAATTTTGGGGCTCCGAGATGCGCAAGACACATAAGTGCCTTCTTGCTGCACTACCTGCAGCATGACCCTCATATTGTCAGAATTCGAAGTAATCATGACTACTGGGTTGCCACACTCTTAGATCCCCCAAACTTTTCGATCAACCTTTTAATTTTAATAAAGACCAAAAAAATGGTCATTTTTGAAATTATAAGCATTAGCAGGTTGTTAGAAACTGAAATCAAACAGTTTTCAACTCAAAACTTTATTCTAGGTGATGTTACATTTTCACATAGGACCCCTTGTTCGAAAGGAGCTTCTGAACTCTCTCGTCCATTGAATTTGTCAGGTTTTGGATGGTTTCTGCTTCAATTGTTTTGCATTAGGACAGAATACCCTCCCAGAGCTGTTGCTTAGATGTGATCTACCTCCCGCCATCATAGACACTCCTTTTAATGATGCTCCAAAGGTTCTGAATGGGGTAGAGGTCAGGGGAGCATGGGGGTCACACCATAAGTTTGTCCCCTTTTATGCCCATATCAGCCAGAGATGCAGATGTTTTATGTGCAGCATTAGATGGTGCATTATCATGCAGAAAAATGATCTTGCTGTGAAATACACGGTTCTTCTTCTTGAACCATGGCAGGAAGTGCTGTTTGAGAAAATCCACATACATTATGGAGTTCATCTTTAGCGCCTTCAGGGATCCTAAAGGGGCCGACAATCTCTCTCCCCATGATTCCAGCCCAAAACATTACTCCACCTCCTCCTTGTTGGCGCTGTAGCCGTGTTTGCGTGGGGTGTCCATCAACCAGCCATCCTCCACTCCATTCATCTGGACCATCGAGAGCTGCACGGCACTCATCCGTGAACAAAACAGTTTTGAAATCAGTCTTCATGTAATGTTTGGCCCACTGGAGCCGTTTCTGCTTGTGTGAAGTGGATAGAGGAGGTCGACAGGATGGCGTATGCACAGCTGCAAACCTCTGAAGGACCCTGCATCTTGTTGTTCGGGGGACGCTGGAGGCACAAGCAGCTTCAAAAACTTGTCTGCTGCTATGACAAGGCTTTTTTGCCGCTGCTCTTTCAACCTGACGTAATTGCCTGTAGGAAAGAGTCCTCAATTTGCCCTTATCAGCACGCACACGTGTGTACTGTCAATCAGCTACATACTTCTTGATTGCCAAGACACTTCATCCTGATCATCGCACAATGTTGATTGTAGTCATGCCTTGACCTAAACACTCCACAATTTGTTGCTTCTCAGCAGCCGACACATCCTTTTTCTTTCCCATTTTGGCAGAAAATGTAGGCTGCTTAATAATGTGAGAGAGCCTTCTTAAGTAGTCTTGCCTTTCATTGGACACACCTGCCAAACTAATTAGCACAGGTGTCTGCAATTGCTTACAGTGATATAAAGAGCCCTGACACACATCACCATCAATGAGTTTAACTGACAAACAAACAAATTCTTCCCTTATCACTCCTAAACACTTTTTACATAATAATTTGGAACGCGGTGTACATGTGCTTTTCCACAAAACACCAGTGGTTCACGTAGTGAATCTTACAGTTCTAACTTGCCAACCGTGGTCTGTATGGAATTGTTCAATAAAGGGCCCAAAATTAAGATAACATAGATGGGAGAGGTCTCTATGAATAGGAATTCCTAAGTATTTGATACCCTGTGAGGGCCAGGCAAAGGGAAAGTTGGACTGGATGGAATCCTATATGGATTTAGGGAGGGAGACATCGAGGGCCTCAGACTTCGCTGCATTGATTTTAAAATTTTACCATGTAACAAAGTGATCTATTTCAGCCATAACAGCAGGGATGGATATATGTGATTGAGTGATATATACTAGGACATCATCAGCAAATAGAGAGCACTTGTACTCGGTGCCTCCCACCTCAATCCACCTAATATTGGGGTTATGGCGAATTGATGAGAGCAGGTGCTCCGTCACTAGGATGTATAAGAGAGGGGACAGAGGACATCCCTGCCTTGTCCCATTGGTGATTGTGAAAGGTGATGAAAATGTTCTGACGCACCCCCTGGGCCTTGGGACACCCGGAGCCGGACCCTTTTTGGTGGATGCTGGTGGTTGTAGTCTTCGTGGCGGCGATCCGGTTCCGTGGCTCAGGGCGGTCAAACCAGTGGCGGAACTATTTATGTGGTTTTGATGTTTAAATGTCCGACTACGCCACCCGTGGATTGCGGTCAGAGTGAACCGCCGCTACAGGGCAGACCGCTAAGGCTGGTGTTGTGGGTGCAGCAGAGCGTAGCATAACTCCCCACGGGAGGAGTATAGCCTCAGGGCAGTGTATGCGGAGGATGGGGCTGATGGTGCAGGGCAGCAGCAGTAACGACACGGAGTCAGTGATGCAGTTCAGGGCCTTTACTCACAGTTCTTATTATCCAGACCACGTCTGCAGGTAACGGCTGCCCACGTCGTACTGTGCTCACCAGGTGAGGGGCTCAGACAACTCCCAGATAACTTTGGAGCGCTTCACAGGACCCCCTTTGTGTGTCCTTTGTCTGGCCTTTCTTACCAACACTTCTGTCCGGCTGCCTCGGGCCTCCTCTTGGTAAACTTGGCGCCAGTTTCCCTGACCCTATGTGGTGTCTTCCTAGCGGGTGGAGCAAGGGGCTGCGCCACATAAAATGTCAGAGCCTCCGGTTTCTAGCTGAGGGTCGTTTCCTGCCTCCACTAGTTCGGGGACCGGTCTCCCCCTTTGGCCTGACCCCTCCACGCAGGTGGATTCGGGCGTGCGGTGGCGACTCGCCCGTCCGCACCCCTGGGATCCCTTCATTCCTCGTTCCTGGAGCCTTCTCCGCTCCTCTTCCTTCCTTCTCCCTCTTGCAGGCCTGGGCCTCTGTTACTAGGCCCGCCTCCGGAGCAGAGCTCATGCAGAGCCCCTGCTCCCTGCCACTTCTGCTCAGACTTCTCTGCACTGAACTAAGATGGTGCCCACCTTTCATACTCCCTTCTCAATGCACCTAGGAACTGCTTCCTCCCTGCTCCTGCACTGCAGGGTTCCCCTTCCTCAGTGTTCCCTCCCCCCACTCCAGCCAGGGACAGGGACTGTCGTGCCCATCTCAGGGGCATATTGGTCGCCCTGCCCCACGGCAATGTGGTGTAATGCATGCAGGTGTCGGGTCCTGATCCACACTCCATCCTTATCTGAGAGTGAGATATCACACCTCTGGGTGAGGTGCAATACGTCTGTAGCAACCGAGCCCTCGGTGCTACAGTTCCATTTATCTTCAGCCTAGGTGACGTATTGTGATACAGGGCCATGATTTTGGCTATAAAAGGGTCCCCTAGACCCCTACCCCAAGCTTTTTAAGAGAATCATATATGGCGTGCCAGGAGACTCTATGGAATGCTTTCTCAGCATCCAACGAGAGTATCTACTTACAAATTTTTAACTGCATCTAGCCCAGGAAATACTTTGTGCCTAGTAGCAGTGTCTGCTAGTCAGCGGATTATCCCGGCTGTTAAGCAAGCTACACCACCTGTAGTTTGGACACTTAATTTTTTCAAAGGAAATGCTTCGGGACCACGGGATACTCAGTGAAGAGCATCAGGAGGCACCCCAAGGCATAGGGGCTGGGACTGGCACTAGGATGCCTTGCGGTGGACAGCCGAGCTCGATCCTTATAAAAGCTTTTTAACTGCAGCAGCTTTAGTGGACGCTACTGGAGCTGGAATTACGCGGCTGCTGGCATGAGACTTGCCCTCCAATAGATCCTTGTAAATGGATTTAAAGTGTATTCATTCAAATTAGAGGGACAATTTAAATTAAAAAGCTTAGAGCTGCCTCCACCACAGGGGGGCTCTCTCGACCCACCAGCGGACAGGCACCAGTATTGGGAGAGGGGGGCTGGCCGTCAGGGTTCACCGCGGCTCTGGCACAAACCCGGCGACACGGAGGTGGCACGGGCAGGAGCGGACTGGCCGTCTCGGCTTCTCACTTTTTGGATTTTAGAAGGGCATGACATGCCTATATCTGTGTCTCCCCCTCCTTTTACTCCTCCACCTCTTTTCTTTTCGCATGACTATATGTACTTGTCACTTTTCCATGTGTTAGTTGTGTCTTCTGAGCAGTTTGTCAGCTTTTGGACACCTTTGAAGGTGTTTTCTATGTGTTTCTATGTGTTTTTGTTTGCCTGCCATTGGTTTTAACGGTGTTCGAAGGTGTTCGACGAACAGTTCGACGAACAGTTCGGCGAACACACGGGTGTTCGACGAACCGAACCGAACTCGAACACTACGGGGGTGGCTCAACACTAGTCATGATGCACTATAAAAGCCGCCGCCGCCATTTTGAGCTCACTCTGCTGTGAATTCAGTTAGGGATAGGACGCTGTTGTTCTGAGGGACAGTTTTAGCTACCTATTTGGTCTATTCTGCTTTACCCAAGCTACTTTATAAATCGCTGTGCCTTGCAGTGCTAGTGCACAGTTCTCTGTGCTGTTCACCGCTTTCTGCAAGGTCTCTGTGTGTGAGTGCAGCTCACCCTGTAGTGTGTGCTTCAGCCACGTCTGGTTATAGTGCGCTCAGTGTGTGTCACTGCCTCATACATTGTCCTTTTTTGCCAATTCATAATTTTTCCTGATATCTCCTATTAGTGTGGTGGTTCCAAACACACTATATAGGAGTAGATAGAGAAATTTTTTTGGTCTTGCAGCGCTAGTGCACAGTGCTCTGCATCTGTACTGTTCACCGCTGTCTGCAAGGTCTGGTGTGTGAGTGCAGCTCACCCTATAGTGTGTGCTTCAGCCACGTCTGGTTATAGTGCGCTCAGTGTGTGTCAATGCCTCATACATTGTCCTTTTATGCCAATTCATAATTTTTCCTGATATCTCCTATTAGTGTGGTGGTTCCATCCGTATTCAGCTAAATTGGTTCCAAACACACTATATAGGAGTAGATAGAGAAATTTTTTTGGTCTTGCAGCACTAGTGCACAGTGCTCTGCATCTGTACTGTTCACCGCTGTCTGCAAGGTCTGGTGTGTGAGTGCAGCTCACCCTGTAGTGTGTGCTTCAACCACGTCTGGTTGTAGTGCACTCAGTGTGTGTCACTGCCTCATACATTGTCCTTTTTTGCCAATTCATAATTTTTCCTGATACCTCCTATTAGTGTGGTGGTTCCATCCGTATTCAGCTAAATTGGTTCCAAACACACTATATAGGAGTAGATAGAGAATTTTTTTTGGTCTTGCAGCGCTAGTGCACAGTGCTCTGCATCTGTACTGTTCACCGCTGTCTGCAAGGTCTGGTGTGTGAGTGCAGCTCACCCTGTAGTGTGTGCTTCAACCACGTCTGGTTGTAGTGCACTCAGTGTGTGTCACTGCCTCATACATTGTCCTTTTTTGCCAATTCATAATTTTTCCTGATTTCTCCTATTAGTGTGGTGGTTCCATCCGTATTCAGCTAAATTGGTTCCAAACACACTATATAGGAGTAGTTAGAGGAGCCTTTCTGCAGCATTGGGCCCTGCAGCCCCAGCCAGATTAGTATTAGCCTATTTTTGTTGCCTCATCTATTGCATTGTAGGTTACCTTCCTACATTGTAATAGCTACAAAAAGTTTGTGATACTATTGTTATTACATCTTTAGGCACATCCAGTGTCTTTTTGTGACGAAAAAAACCTAAATAAAGTTCACCAAACACTCCACTTTACAGTTGTGTAGGCCACATTAGCTCATATTAAAGTCTAGCCCACGCTTTATAAAATTAGTGTTTCTTATACCTGTTAGCAGCTGTTCAGGAATAAGCACACTAAGCCCTTAGTACTTTTCTGCCTATCTTTATCAGTCTACCAAGATGAAGATGGCAGGGAGTAAGGCATGTGGTCGTGGGCGTGGGCGTGGAGTTTCTGCAGGGAGAGGACGTGAGGATTCTGTGCCTGCAGGGAGAGGACGTGGGGATTCTGTGCCTGCTGCGGGCACCAGTGACTCAGCATCCCCCAGTTTTACCAGGGAACAGTCCTTTATGCGCAGCTTTGTAGGAGCTAGCCGTACCCCACTGCTGCGGGAGGACCAAATTGAAGCCGTTGTCGGATGGATGGCAGCTAACGCATCAAATTCAATTAGTTCCAGATCCTCTCAGGTCCTGAGCACTGAAGAGCACCCATCTGACTCTTCACCACCTGCCAAATTGCCCAGGCAGTCAGAGAGCCCTGGACAGGAGCCATCTCTACTTCTGTTCTCTGAATCTCTTGGCTTGGAAAGAGGGGGCCAGCCAAGCAGAATTCGAGAATTTGAAGAAGAGGTAGTATGCAGTGATGCGCAACCGTTTTGTCTCTCTGAATCTGAAGAGGCGGGTGGGTCAGTGCCTATGGTCAGCAACACGCCTCAGTACGCATCTGATGATGAGACTCAGGTGCCACTTTCTGGTGCGTACTGTGCTGTCGAGACTACCCAGGAGAAGCAGTTGTTTGAAGAGGGTGGTGTAGATGATGAGGTCCTTGACCCATCATGGCGTGAGGGACAGGAAGGTGGTGGGAGTAGCTCTGAGGAAGAGATTCCCCGAACAGCCCAAAAAGGAGGGAGAGGGAGGGGGCAGACTTGGTTGAATGTAGCCTCCACTTCGGCACCCATTAGGAGCATGGCTCTTCCAAAATCCAAAGCGGGTGCTCCCAAGACTTGCAGTGCCAGGTCCTTTTTTGACACAGTTGCAGATGACATTTGCTTTGTCAAATGCAAGCTGTGTAATCAGAAGGTGAAAAGAGGTAAAAGTGTCAGCAACCTCAATACCACAAATATGTGGAAACATGTGCGGACCAAGCACGTTGTAGAGTTACAAAAACACACTGAAGACCTAGGCCAACCTACAGCGCCACCTACCACCTCTTCAGCTCGTGTTGTAGCCTCTTCCTCCAGCTCACACACAGCTGGTTCGGCTTCCTCACAGAATCGCCATGGAAGAATCTCTGGCACTGTTGTACAGAGACACAGTGTAATTCCACCCACAGCACCACTTTCCCAGTCATCCTCACACTCCCAGGCCAGTCTACAGCCATCGTTAGCACAGGCATGGGAGAAAAGGCGCCCATACTCGGCAAACCACCCCTGAGCACAGACTCTGAATGCTGGCATTGCTAAACTACTGGCCCTTGAAATGCTATCATTCAGGCTGGTGGAGACTGACACATTCCGTAACTTTATGGCATTGACAATCCCACAATACAACGTGCCCAGCTGCTTTTATTTCAGCAGGGAAGCCGTCCCTGCCCTGCAACATCATGTGGAGGGAAAAATTAAACATGCACTACAAAACGCCGTCAGTAGCAAGGTCCACCTGACCACCGATGCGTGGACCAGTAAGCATGGACAGGGACGATACCTTTCCCTCACTGCCCATTGGGTAAATGTTGTGGAGCCGGGTACAGATCTTGAGAGTGGCGCTGTACGTGTTCTGCCAACTCCAAGGATTGCAGGAATCCAGTCAGTACACATTGACTCCTCCTCATACTCCAGTTCCTCTGAATCAGCGCTGCAGGAGCCGTCACGGTCTACCTCCACATCGACCCGTGAACGGTTACCTGTTATGGTGACCAATATGAGCACAGCCGTGGCCAAACATCAACAGGCCGTATTAAAATTAATTTCTTTGGGGAATCGAAGCCACACAGCGCAGGAGCTCTGGAATGCCATCAAGCAGCAGAGCGACGTGTGGTTTGTGCCAGCGAATCTTCAGCCAGGCATGGTAGTGTGTGACAATGGCCGAAATCTGGTGGCAGCTCTGGGCCTAGGCAACCTCACTCACATCCCATGTCTTGCACATGTGCTCAACTTGGTCGTGCAGAGTTTTATGAGGGACTATCCGGATCTTGATGCACTGCTTCACAAGGTCCGCATAGAGTGCGCTCACTTGCGGCGTTCCAGCAATGCAAGATCACGCATTGCAGCTCTGCAGCGCCGATTACCTCTTCCGGAACATCGCATCATATGTGACCTACCCACCAGGTGGAATTCAACGTTACATATGTTGGAGAGGTTGTGTGAGCAGCAGGCAGCAGTAATGGAGTACCAGCTGCAGCAGACGCAAACGAGTCGCAGTGCGCGCCGTTCACACTTCACCACCACTGAGTGGGCCTCTATGAAGGACATTTGCCACGTTTTGCGTGCCTTCGATTATTCCACGCGGATGGCGAGTGCAGATGATGCACTAGTCAGCATGACTATCCCCCTTATCTGCCTGCTTGAAAAAACACTGCAAGCACTAAGGGACGAGGTTTTGGAAGAGGTGGAGGATGAGGAGTCACAAATGCCATCTGCTTCTCTCATACTGCTTCAAGACCAGTATGGCCGAAATGTGGCAAAGTTTTGTGTCCCCGCCGCCACAAATGTCTACACCATCACAGACGGCTCCAGTCAGCAGGAGGCAACGTTTCCGTCAGATGGTGACAGACTACATGTCTTGCCCTCTTAGTGTACTCCCAGACGGCTCTTCTCCCTTCAAGTTTTGGGTCTGTAAGCTGGATACATGGCCAGAGCTTAGTCAGTATGCATTGGAGGTGCTAGCTTGCCCTGCTGCTAGTGTATTATCGGAACGCGTCTTTAGTGCCGCAGGTGGTGTACTAACTGACCGTCGCATGCGACTATCCTCCGATAACGTTGACCGGCTTACTTTTCTCAAAATGAACAAGGCCTGGATCTCTCATGAATTTGCCAGTCCTCTTCCAGAATAAATAATTGGTTGGCAACAGTATCCAGGTCTCCTGTTCTGTTCATGTTTCTACCACCTGAACTGTAATACCTGAGCTCCAAAGCCGCCAGTTGGCGCTCGGAAGTGCCGTCTGCACAGTCAACACTTGCTGCCGTGTCATTGGGGTTCAGTAACGTCAGCTGTTCCCCGGCTGTGCGGACGGCAATTTCTCCTGCTCTGTCCACATTCTCACTATTACAGATTTTAAAGTTGCTCCAATTACACCTCTGGCTCCTCTGTTTTCAGTATTATCCCTGAGCTCCAACACCGCCAGTTGGCGCTCGGAAGTGCCGTCTGCACAGTCAACACTTGCTGCCGTGTTATTGGGGTTCAGTAACGTCAGCTGTTCCCCTGCTGTGCGGACGGCAATTTCTCCTGCTCTGTCCACATTCTCACTACTACAGATTTTAAAGTTGCTCCAATTACACCTCTGGCTCCTCTGTTTTCAGTATTATCCCTGAGCTCCAACACCGCCAGTTGGCGCTCGAAAGTGCCGTCTGCACAGTCAACACTTGCTGCCGTGTTATTGGGGTTCAGTAACGTCAGCTGTTCCCCTGCTGTGCGGATGGCAATTTCTCCTGCTCTGTCCACATATTCACTACTACAGATTTTAAAGTTGCTCCAATTACACCTCTGGCTCCTCTGTTTTCAGTATTATCCCTGAGCTCCAACACCGCCAGTTGGCGATCGGAAGTGCCGTCTGCACAGTCAACACTTGCTGCCGTGTTATTGGGGTTCAGTAACGTCAGCTGTTCCCCTGCTGTGCGGACGGCAATTTCTCCTGCTCTGTCCACATTCTCACTACTACAGATTTTAAAGTTGCTCCAATTACACCTCTGGCTCCTCTGTTTTCAGTATTATCCCTGAGCTCCAACACCGCCAGTTGGCGCTTGGAAGTGCCGTCTGCACAGTCAACACTTGCTGCCATGTTATTGGGGTTAAGTAACGTCAGCTGTTCCCCTGCTGTGCGTAAGGCAATTTCTCCTGCTCTGTCCGCATTCTCACTACTACAGATTTTAAAGTTGCTCCAATTACACCTCTGGCTCGTCTGTTTTCAGTATTATCCCTGAGCTCCAACACCGCCAGTTGGCGCTCGGAAGTGCCGTCTGCACAGTCAACACTTGCTGCCGTGTTATTGGGGTTCAGTAACGTCAGCTGTTCCCCTGCTGTGCGGATGGCAATTTCTCCTGCTCTGTCCACATCCACTGTACTACTGATTTAAAACCTCCTCCAAATACACCTCTGGCTCCTCTGTTTTCAGTATTATCCCTGAGCTCCAACACCGCCAGTTGGCGCTCAGAAGCGCCGTCTGCACAGTCAACACTTGCTGCCATGTTATTGGGGTTCAGTAACGTCAGCTGTTCCCCTGCTGTGCGGACGGCAATTTCTCCTGCTCTGTCCACATTCTCACTACTACAGATTTTAAAGTTGCTCCAATTACACCTCTGGCTCCTCTGTTTTCAGTATTATCCCTGAGCTCCAACACCGCCAGTTGGCGCTCGGAAGTGCCGTCTGCACAGTCAACACTTGCTGCCATGTTATTGGGGTTCGGTAACGTCAGCTGTTCCCCTGCTGTGCGGATGGCAATTTCTCCTGCTCTGTCCACATTCTCACTACTACAGATTTTAAAGTTGCTCCAAATACACCTCTGGCTCCTCTGTTTTCAGTATTATCTCTGAGCTCCAACACCGCCAGTTGGCGCTTGGAAGTGCCGTCTGCACAGTCAACACTTGCTGCCGTGTTATTGGGGTTCAGTAACGTCAGCTGTTCCCCTGCTGTGCGGACGGCAATTTCTCCTGCTCTGTCAACATCCACTGTACTACTGATTTAAAACCCCCTTCAAATACACCTCTGGCTCCTCTGTTTTCTGTATTATCCCTGAGCTCCAACACCGCCAGTTGGCGCTCGGAAGTACCGTCTGCACAGTCAACACTTGCTGCCATGTTATTGGGGTTCAGTAACGCCAGCTGTTCCCCTGCTGTGCGGACGGCAATTTCTCCTGCTCTGTCCACATTCTCACAACTACTGATTTTAAAGTTGCTCCAATTACACCTCTGGCTCCTCTGTTTTCAGTATTATCTCTGAGCTCCAACACCGCCAGTTGGCGCTTGGAAGTGCCGTCTGCACAGTCAACACTTGCTGCCGTGTTATTGGGGTTCAGTAACATCAGCTGTTCCCCTGCTGTGCGAACGGCAATTTCTCCTGCTCTGTCCACATCCACTGTACTACTGATTTAAAACCCCCTCCAAATACACCTCTGGCTCCTCTGTTTTCTGTATTATCCCTGAGCTCCAACACCGCCAGTTGGCGCTCGGAAGTGCCGTCTGCACAGTCAACACTTGCTGCCATGTTATTGGGGTTCAGTAACGTCAGCTGTTCCCCTGCTGTGCGGACGGCAATTTCTCCTGCTCTGTCCACATTCTCACTACTACAGATTTTAAAGTTGCTCCAATTACACCTCTGGCTCCTCTGTTTTCAGTATTATCCCTGAGCTCCAACACCGCCAGTTGGCGCTCGGAAGTGCCGTCTGCACAGTCAACACTTGCTGCCATGTTATTGGGGTTCGGTAACGTCAGCTGTTCCCCTGCTGTGCGGACGGCAATTTCTCCTGCTCTGTCCACATCCACTGTACTACTGATTTAAAACCCTCTCCAAATACACCTCTGGCTCCTCTGTTTTCTGTATTATCCCTGAGCTCCAACACCGCCAGTTGGCGCTCGGAAGTGCCGTCTGCACAGTCAACACTTGCTGCCATGTTATTGGGATTCAGTAATGTCAGCTGTTCCCCTGCTGTGCGGACGGCAATTTCTCCTGCTCTGTCCACATTCTCACTACTACAGATTTTAAAGTTGCTCCAATTACACCTCTGGCTCCTCTGTTTTCAGTATTATCCCTGAGCTCCAACACCGCCAGTTGGCGCTCGTAAGTGCCGTCTGCACAGTCAACACTTGCTGTCGTGTTATTGGGGTTCAGTAATGTCAGCTGTTCCCCTGCTGTGCGGACTGCAATTTCTCCTGCTCTGTCCACATCCACTGTACTACTGATTTAAAACCCCCTCCAAATACACCTCTGGCTCCTCTGTTTTCAGTATTATCCCTGAGCTCCAACACCGCCAGTTGGCGCTCGGAAGTGCCGTCTGCACAGTCAACACTTGCTGCCGTGTTATTGGGGTTCAGTAACGTCAGCTGTTCCCCTGCTGTGCAGACGGCAATTTCTCCTGCTTTGTCCACATCCACTGTACTACTGATTTAAAACCTCCTCCAAATACACCTCTGGCTCCTCTGTTTTTAGTATTTACCCTGGGCTCCAATACCGCTTGTTGCTTCTCAGAAGTGCCGTCTGCACAGTCAACACTTGCTCCAGTGTTATTGGGGTTCAATAACGTCAGCTGTTCCCCTGCTGTGTGTCCGGCAAATTCTCCTGCTTTGTCCACATCCACTATACTACTGATTTAAAACTTGCTCCAATTACACCTCTGGCTCCTCTGTTTTTAGTATTTACCCTGGGTTCCAGCACCGCCAGCTGTTTCTCGGTAGTTCCATTTGCTCTTGTACCTTCTACTACCCATTCGGGTTCCAGTACCGTCAGCTGGTTCTCGGCAGTGCCTTTGGATTAGGTGCCTCCTTCTCGGTATCCAAGTTCCACCAACGTCTGCTGGTCCTTGGTAGTGCTTTCTGGCACAGGTACCTCCTGCTTAGTAACCGAGTTCCAGTACCGTCAGCTGGTCTTCGGCAGTTCCATTGGCTCTTGTACCTTCTGCTACCCATCCGGGTTCCAGTACTGTCAGCTGGTCCTCGGTAGTTCCTCAGCCTTCTTGTACCTTCTGCTACATTTCCAAGTTCAAGCTTTTTGAAATGGTTCTTGGTAATCACTCTGGATCTCCCTGACGAGGAACCTGAAGACGAGGACCCTGAAGACCAGCCCTAAGAAGACGAGGACCCCGAAGACGACGACCCTGAAGACGAGGACCCTGAAGACCACCCCGAAGAAGACGAGGACCCTGAAGACCACCCCGAAGAAGACGAGGACCCTGAAGACCACCCCGAAGAAGACGAGGACCCTGAAGACCACCCCGAAGAAGACGAGGAACCCGAAGACAAGGACCCAGAAGACCAACCCGAAGAAGACGAGGACCCCGAAGATGAGGACCCCCGAAGACGACGACCCTGAAGACCACCCCGAAGAAGACCAAGAAGATGACCCTGAAGAAGTTGACCAAGAGGACAAAGAAGAGAAGACAAGCACCAAGATACAGAAGAACAAGAGACAGAAAACCAAGAAGCAGAAACACAAGAATCTGCAGAACAAAAAGCGGAAGAACATTAAGCATAAGACTAAAAATCAGAGCAAAAGATAATATCTAAATTATAAGCAGAAGATGACTAAGCAGTGTATGGAGGTGAGTCCGTTCCTCCTCGTGGTGCCCCTGGAAAAGACCTGCTGCTGCAGGCCAAACTGAACGCGGACAAATCCTGTTGTAAATCTTTTGTGACGGGCAGAACGAAAGGTGTAATGTCCAACCTTTTATAGATAACAACTACAGGAATGCCTGTCACAAATAAGAATATGATGAAGAAGAAGAATATGAAGAAGATGAAGAAGTAGAATATGAGAATAAAAAAAAAAGAATAATACGAAGAAGGTGAAGAAGAAGAAGATGAAGAAGGTGAAGAAGAAGTGGATGAAAAAGATGCTGAGGATGATGAAGGAGAAAGTGTGGGAGAAGTACAAAAGAAGGTGAAGAGCATGGAAGTAGTGAAACATAAATATCTGACAAAATATAAAAATACTTAACATAGTCAATATTTCCGTAACTCAGAACGTCTTAAAAAAAATATTAATTCCTGCTATTCCATTTGATTGGGCTAAACCTCTATGCCTTTATTGTCTCCCCCACCTCCCCCAATACATTCTACATTATTCTTAATTGTTTTCCTTCATGTAGAATTAACCTACAAGGAAAGAAAGTGTTTATTTTCATTCCGATATTTCTGTCCCATTGACTTGCATTGGTTTCCGGTATCGGAATCGGCGATATCCGATACTTTTTCGGTATCGGTCCGATCCAATCCGATCCGATATTTCCCGATATCGGAAGGTATCGCTCAACACTAGTCACTATGCATCTGACACGCCCCCTGGGCCATATTCTTTAGGGGGAATATCCGGAGCCGGATCAGATGGGAGTTGTAGTCTTCCGAGTGGCTGTGACCCGGTCCGTGCCCAGGGTGTCAAACTCAGTTGTATGTGGCAGTCCTACAGATGTTATTAAGTTCTTTATTGTCGACTACGCCACCCGTTGTATTGCGGTCACTATGGCCGCCGCTGCAGCAGGGTCCGCTGAGGCTGATGGTGTAGGTGCAGCGTTTGATGGTATAACCCCCAACGGGTGGGGTATAGCCTCAGGGGGTCAGGTGCAGAGGATGGGGGTTGTGGTGGTGCAGCGTAGATGTAAAATGAAGACAGAGTCGGGTTGTGCAGTTTAGGGTATTTACTCACTGCTGATGTTCCGGTCACTCCAGCTTCAAGTGACCACCCGAGCCGTGCTGCGTCCACCAGGTCCTGGATCCAGCCAACCCCCAAGCAAGTCCGGAGCGTGACCCTGAGCTCTCCTTCTGTCCTTTCCTCTGGCCGTCCCCACTAGTGATCCACCTAGGTCCAGCTCCCTCGGGCCTTCTGTTGGGAGACCCTTGGCCTTGGGTTCCCTGACCCTCCACGTGGTATGCCTTCGGGGTGGATGTGGTGGGTGGCCGTGGCAGACGCTGCCCACGGCCTCCGGTCTCTGGCTAGGGTGTGCTTTTGCCCCCACCAGCTTGGATTCCGGTACCCTTTTGCCAACTCTTCACCCGCTGATGGACTTTGGGTTCTCAGAGTTCCTTTTCTGTTTCCCCCTCTGGGTCTTTCTGGCTTTCTCCTCTCTCTCTCTCTGGGTCTGCTCTGCTCCTCTTCCTGACTCTGACAGACTGACCCTGTTCTTTGATGGTGCCCACCTTATATACACCCTCTATGTGTGAGCTCAGGCGACCAGCACCCAATGAGCTCCTATCTTTACCCAGGCTGCTCCCCCTATCTGCCCCTACACTACTTGGGATGTACCACCCCCCTCCCACTCCAGCCAGGAACAGACTCGGTCATACCTGCACATTTCTAAGTGGGAGTACCGTTGGTCTGTTCCCCGGAAATGGGATGTGTGTAGTGCATGCAGCCTACCGAGCTCAGTTCCACACTCCATCCTTACCCGAGAGTGGAATATCACACCTCTGGGTTGAGGTGCAATACCCCTGTAGCAGCCGAATCCTCAGGGTGCTACATTCCCCCCTGGTAAATCACAGCACGTCCTCGGGCTGTAAGACATAAACAACACCAAACATACAAATTTTTGCATAAACATATAAAACATATAAAACAACATATATTAGCATAAAACTTTTCATATAAAACATTCTCGTCGCCTCTGGCTCCTCCTCCGGTCACTGTGCAACGTGTGACCGGGTACAGTGCGACAGTCTTTTCTTGAAAAAAATGGTTTTCCTATAAAACCGGTAGGGGCGCTTTAGGACGCGCAACTATTTACAGGGGATATGGCCGCTCTCAGTCCTCGGCCAGATATTAGGGAGAAATGACCGCTCTCAGTCCTCGGTCAGTGGGATTTAGGGAAATACGGGTAACAGTTCACACTTGCTGGTCCCAACGGGGACTATATTTAGCAACAGTAACAGTTTCAGTTCACGGTGCCCCGACGGGCAACTATATACAGCTTCGGCTCCGCTGTACTTAACGACGGCGTCCTCCTGCTCTTTCTTTATGGTTACCTTTGGCTTCAGACCCGTCCGGGTCCTCTTGCTCTTCCTCCTCACACCGCAGCTCTTCCTCCGTCAGACGATGCACATGGAGGGCGTAGGGTCCTTTGGCACACTTGTGCCGGGTGAAGGTGACCTCGTCCCCGATGTAAAGGTCACGACCTCTGTGTCCCTCCGGTAGGTGGGACTCAACGTCTCTCCTCGTCACGAAGACGTCGCCTAGGGTGCGGTGGTCTCGGATGAAGCCCCACCCATGCTGCATGTTAAACTTTATCACAGTCCCGGTGGTGCGGGGACTATGCGCTGCACGGGGGTCTCTCCTGGCCCGGCTCTTCTGCTCCGCGCTCCTTATTTGAGCTTGCTGTTCCCGGACCCGCCTCTCTCTCCGCTCCCTCTCGAAGACCTCGAGCTGTTGGCGGCAGCACTCAGCACGCTCCGCTGCAGCTGCCCGAGTCTCCTGAGTGAACCCCATGAGATCTTCTCCGGTGGGGTCCCACTCAAACTGCGCTTCTGCTAGCGGGGGCGAGATCCTCTTTACGGGCTTTGGAGCCGGGATCAGGGGTTCATCCAGGGGTCTCTCTTTCCGGAGTCGGGGATGGTGAAACTCCGGTGGCCATATAAATGGCTGCCCATCCGGGCACGTATGCTGGGCGTACAGGTCCTCTCCCAGATGCGGCACTCTTGGTCTTATGGGCGCGGTGGTGTTAGCGCCTGGGTTGCCCGGGCCTTGCGGCCAGGCCTGGGGTATCTGGAAGGTAAAGGGCACCGTAAGGACGGCGGCGGCCTGGGCTACTTGGCCCTGCGACCAGGCCGGGGGCTCCGCGGAGGTAGGGGGCGCTGTTGGTATTGCGGCGCCCGGGGGTACTAGGCCTTGCGACCAGGCTGGTGGTACTTCCTGCTTGGTCACGCTCGGGGTCGAGGCGTGTGACGTCACAGGGGTCGCGGCTCCCGTTTGAGGCCTAGTCTGCGGCGGTGACGTTGCAGCGACGGGCACGGCAGGATAGACTTCGGGCTCTGCGACGGGGAGCTGGGGCAGGTACGCGGTTTCCCGGTTTGGGGTATAGACGTCCCCTTTACCTGCCTCCACTCGTTCGGCTCCCTTCTCGGCGCCGTCTCCGGCCTTCAGTCCTCCCGCGCCATCCTCAGAGGCGGTCTGTCTCCTCGTCTCGGGTGGCGTGCTCCGCTGACAGGTCTCGGTCTGCTGGGCCATCTCACGGCTCCACTCCGCCAACGTCTCTCGCTGCACCCGGGCCATCCTCCTTGCGAGGCCCTCCAGAGCGGTCTGTGCACACTCCCGGTCTCGGGGAAGCTGTGCTAGGACCTCCACTAGGCCTAGTGGGGTCGTTGCTTCCAGCAGGCTCCTGACCAACGGGTCGGTGCTGCTCTGCTCTCCTACAGTTGTCTCCAGCAGGCTCCTGGCCAGCGGGCCGGTGCTGCTCTGCTCTCCCTCCTCTGTTTCTAGCAGGCTCCTGGCCAACGGGCCGGTGCTGCTCTGCCTTCTCGCCATCTCCGGGTAAGCTCCTCCGATACTCTTCTCCAGGCTTCTTGCCTCCGGGTGCGCTCTCTCCAGACTGCTCCAAGCGACACCCATCTTTGTTCTCTCCTTTCGTCTCCTCCCACCTCGAGGGCGGTCCCGGGGCCACTTGGTGACTGTCAGCTCCAGGGGCAGTTCTTTCACGCTGACAGACACCTCTAGCATCACAGTCTCTGTTGGTGGGGGTGGTTTCCACTTTTGGCGCCATTTTCGGTCCTGGCCCATGATGGGAGGTGGCTTCTCGCCACCCTCTGGCACGCCCATAATGGCGTCCGCTCTGGCAAGGCGGGAAATCTTCGGAAATGGCGGGAATCGCTTCCCAGTGGCGGGAAACTCTGCAGATGGCGGGAAAAAGCTGTTAATGGCGGACAACCGGCGGGAATCGACCTGTGATGGAGTCCGATGGCGGGGACCCTCCGGAACCGGCAGGAGACTTCTTTTTGAGGTAAACTCGTTCTTTTCTTCAGGCACGCAGTACCCGGGTGTTGCGGGCACGTAATCCTGCCGACTACGCCAAAGTTGACGCGCCCCCTGGGCCATATTCTTTAGGGGGAATATCCGGAGCCGGATCAGATGGGAGTTGTAGTCTTCCGAGTGGCTGTGACCCGGTCCGTGCCCAGGGTGTCAAACTCAGTTGTATGTGGCAGTCCTACAGATGTTATTAAGTTCTTTATTGTCGACTACGCCACCCGTTGTATTGCGGTCACTATGGCCGCCGCTGCAGCAGGGTCCGCTGAGGCTGATGGTGTAGGTGCAGCGTTTGATGGTATAACCCCCAACGGGTGGGGTATAGCCTCAGGGGGTCAGGTGCAGAGGATGGGGGTTGTGGTGGTGCAGCGTAGATGTAAAATGAAGACAGAGTCGGGTTGTGCAGTTTAGGGTATTTACTCACTGCTGATGTTCCGGTCACTCCAGCTTCAAGTGACCACCCGAGCCGTGCTGCGTCCACCAGGTCCTGGATCCAGCCAACCCCCAAGCAAGTCCGGAGCGTGACCCTGAGCTCTCCTTCTGTCCTTTCCTCTGGCCGTCCCCACTAGTGATCCACCTAGGTCCAGCTCCCTCGGGCCTTCTGTTGGGAGACCCTTGGCCTTGGGTTCCCTGACCCTCCACGTGGTATGCCTTCGGGGTGGATGTGGTGGGTGGCCGTGGCAGACGCTGCCCACGGCCTCCGGTCTCTGGCTAGGGTGTGCTTTTGCCCCCACCAGCTTGGGTTCCGGTACCCTTTTGCCCACTCTTCACCCGCTGATGGACTTTGGGTTCTCAGAGTTCCTTTTCTGTTTCCCCCTCTGGGTCTTTCTGGCTTTCTCCTCTCTCTCTCTCTGGGTCTGCTCTGCTCCTCTTCCTGACTCTGACAGACTGACCCTGTTCTTTGATGATGCCCACCTTATATACACCCTCTATGTGTGAGCTCAGGCGACCAGCACCCAATGAGCTCCTATCTTTACCCAGGCTGCTCCCCCTATCTGCCCCTACACTACTTGGGATGTACCACCCCCCTCCCACTCCAGCCAGGAACAGACTCGGTCGTACCTGCACATTTCTAAGTGGGAGTACCGTTGGTCTGTTCCCCGGAAATGGGATGTGTGTAGTGCATGCAGCCTACCGAGCTCAGTTCCACACTCCATCCTTACCCGAGAGTGGAATATCACACCTCTGGGTTGAGGTGCAATACCCCTGTAGCAGCCGAATCCTCAGGGTGCTACACATCCAATTAAATGTAGGATGCCCACATCAGGCCAGATTGAATTGGCAGGCTCTGGTCATGTTTTATGCCTTATACGCCAGATGAACTCCCCGGAGAACTACACAGCGCTGCACAATTCCTGTAACAAGTTTTTACGTCTTGAGATGTGACACATAGAAATACACTATATGCAGGAACCTCATTAATAGTGTTGAGCCACCCCCGTAGTGTTCGAGTTCGGTTCGGTTCGTCGAACACCCGTGTGTTCGCCGAACTGTTCGTCGAACTGTTCGTCGAACACCTTCGAACACCGTTAAAACCAATGGCAGGCAAACAAAAACACATAGAAACACATAGAAAACACCTTCAAAGGTGTCCAAAAGCTGACAAACTGCTCAGAAGACACAACTAACACATGGAAAAGTGACAAGTACATATAGTCATGCGAAAAGAAAAGAGGTGGAGGAGTAAAAGGAGGGGGAGTCACAGATATAGGCATGTCATGCCCTTCTAAAATCCAAAAAGTGAGAAGCCGAGACGGCCTGTCCGCTCCTGCCCGTGTCACCTCCGTGTCGCCGGGTTTGTGACAGAGCCGCGGTGAACCCTGACGGCCAGCCCCCCTCTCCCAATACTGGTGCCTGTCCGCTGGTGGGTCGAGAGAGCCCCCCTGTGGTGGAGGCAGCTCTAATCTTTTTAATTTAAATTGTCCCTCTAATTTGAATGAATACACTTTAAATCCATTTACAAGGATCTATTGGAGGGCAAGTCTCATGCCAGCAGCCGCGTAATTCCAGCTCCAGTAGCGTCCACTAAAGCTGCTGCAGTTAAAAAGCTTTTATAAGGATCGAGCTCGGCTGTCCACCGCAAGGCATCCTAGTGCCAGTCCCAGCCCCTATGCCTTGGGGTGCCTCCTGATGCTCTTCACTAAGTATCCCGTGGTCCCGAAGCATTTCCTTTGAAAAAATTAAGTGTCCAAACTACAGGTGGTGTAGCTTGCTTAACAGCCGGGATAATCCGCTGACTAGCAGACACTGCTACTAGGCACAAAGTATTTCCTGGGCTAGATGCAGTTAAAAATTTGTAAGTAGATACTCTCGTTGGATGCTGAGAAAGCATTCCATAGAGTCTCCTGGCACGCCATATATGATTCTCTTAAAAAGCTTGGGGTAGGGGTCTAGGGGACCCTTTTATAGCCAAAATCACGGCCCTGTATCACAATACGTCACCTAGGCTGAAGATAAATGGAACTGTAGCACCGAGGGCTCGGTTGCTACAGACGTATTGCACCTCACCCAGAGGTGTGATATCTCACTCTCAGATAAGGATGGAGTGTAGATCAGGACCCGACACCTGCATGCATTACACCACATTGCCGTGGGGCAGGGCGACCAATATGCCCCTGAGATGGGCACGACAGTCCCTGTCCCTGGCTGGAGTGGGGGGAGGGAACACTGAGGAAGGGGAACCCTGCAGTGCAGGAGCAGGGAGGAAGCAGTTCCTGGGTGCATTGAGAAGGGAGTATAAAAGGTGGGCACCATCTTAGTTCAGTGCAGAGAAGTCTGAGCAGAAGTGGCAGGGAGCAGGGGCTCTGCATGAGCTCTGCTCCGGAGGCGGGCCTAGTAACAGAGGCCCAGGCCTGCAAGAGGGAGAAGGAAGGAAGAGGAGCGGAGAAGGCTCCAGGAACGAGGAATGAAGGGATCCCAGGGGTGCGGACGGGCGAGTCGCCACCGCACGCCCGAATCCACCTGCGTGGAGGGGTCAGGCCAAAGGGGGAGACCGGTCCCCGAACTAGTGGAGGCAGGAAACGACCCTCAGCTAGAAACCGGAGGCTCTGACATTTTATGTGGCGCAGCCCCTTGCTCCACCCGCTAGGAAGGCACCACATAGGGTCAAGGAAACTGGCGCCAAGTTTACCAAGAGGAGGCCCGAGGCAGCCGGACAGAAGTGTTGGTAAGAAAGGCCAGACAAAGGACACACAAAGGGGGTCCTGTGAAGCGCTCCAAAGTTATCTGGGAGTTGTCTGAGCCCCTCACCTGGTGAGCACAGTACGACGTGGGCAGCCGTTACCTGCAGACGTGGTCTGGATAATAAGAACTGTGAGTAAAGGCCCTGAACTGCATCACTGACTCCGTGTCGTTACTGCTGCTGCCCTGCACCATCACCCCCATCCTCCGCATACACTGCCCTGAGGCTATACTCCTCCCGTGGGGAGTTATGCTACGCTCTGCTGCACCCACAACACCAGCCTTAGCGGTCTGCCCTGTAGCGGCGGTTCACTCTGACCGCAATCCACGGGTGGCGTAGTCGGACATTTAAACATCAAAACCACATAAATAGTTCCGCCACTGGTTTGACCGCCCTGAGCCACGGAACCGGATCGCCGCCACGAAGACTACAACCACCAGCATCCACCAAAAAGGGTCCGGCTCCGGGTGTCCCAAGGCCCAGGGGGTGCGTCAGAACATTTTCATCACCTTTCACAATCACCAATGGGACAAGGCAGGGATGTCCTCTGTCCCCTCTCTTATACATCCTAGTGACGGAGCACCTGCTCTCATCAATTCGCCATAACCCCAATATTAGGTGGATTGAGGTGGGAGGCACCGAGTACAAGTGCTCTCTATTTGCTGATGATGTCCTAGTATATATCACTCAATCACATATATCCATCCCTGCTGTTATGGCTGAAATAGATCACTTTGTTACATGGTAAAATTTTAAAATCAATGCAGCGAAGTCTGAGGCCCTCGATGTCTCCCTCCCTAAATCCATATAGGATTCCATCCAGTCCAACTTTCCCTTTGCCTGGCCCTCACAGGGTATCAAATACTTAGGAATTCCTATTCATAGAGACCTCTCCCATCTATGTTATCTTAATTTTGGGCCCTTTATTGAACAATTCCATACAGACCACGGTTGGCAAGTTAGAACTGTAAGATTCACTACGTGAACCACTGGTGTTTGTGGAAAAGCACATGTACACCGCGTTCCAAATTATTATGCAAAAAGTGTTTAGGAGTGATAAGGGAAGAATTTGTTTGTTTGTCAGTTAAACTCATTGATGGTGATGTGTGTCAGGGCTCTTTATATCACTGTAAGCAATTGCAGACACCTGTGCTAATTAGTTTGGCAGGTGTGTCCAATGAAAGGCAAGGCTACTTAAGAAGGCTCTCTCACATTATTAAGCAGCCTACATTTTCTGCCAAAATGGGAAAGAAAAAGGATGTGTCGGCTGCTGAGAAGCAACAAATTGTGGAGTGTTTAGGTCAAGGCATGACTACAATCAACATTGTGCGATGATCAGGATGAAGTGTCTTGGCAATCAAGAAGTATGTAGCTGATTCACAGTACACACGTGTGCGTGCTGATAAGGGCAAATTGAGGACTCTTTCCTACAGGCAATTACGTCAGGTTGAAACAGCAGCGGCAAAAAAGCCTTGTCATAGCAGCAGACAAGTTTTTGAAGCTGCTTGTGCCTCCAACGTCCCCCGAACAACAAGATTCAGGGTCCTTCAGAGGTTTGCAGCTGTGCATATGCCATCCTTTCGACCTCCTCTATCCACTTCACACAAGCAGAAACGGCTCCAGTGGGCCAAACATTACATGAAGACTGATTTCAAAACTGTTTTGTTCACGGATGAGTGCCGTGCAGCGCTCGATGGTCCAGATGAATGGAGTGGAGGATGGCTGGTTGATGGACACCCCACGCAAACACGGCTACAGCGCCAACAAGGAGGAGGTGGAGTAATGTTTTGGGCTGGAATCATGGGGAGAGAGATTGTCGGCCCCTTTAGGATCCCTGAAGGCGCTAAAGATGAACTCCATAATGTATGTGGATTTTCTCAAACAGCACTTCCTGCCATGGTTCAAGAAGAAGAACCGTGTATTTCACAGCAAGATCATTTTTCTGCATGATAATGCACCATCTCATGCTGCACATTAAACATCTGCATCTCTGGCTGATATGGGCATAAAAGGGGACAAACTTATGGTGTGACCCCCATGCTCCCCTGACCTCTACCCCATTCAGAACCTTTGGAGCATCATTAAAAGGAGTGTCTATGATGGCGGGAGGCAGTTCACATCTAAGCAACAGCTCTGGGAGGGTATTCTGTCCTCATGCAAAACAATTGAAGCAGAAACCATCCAAAACCTGACAAATTCAATGGACGAGAGAGTTCAGAAGCTCCTTTCGAACAAGGGGTCCTATGTGAAAATGTAACATCACCTAGAATAAAGTTTTTAGTTGAAAACTGTTTGATTTCAGTTTCTAACAACCTGCTAATGCTTATAATTTCAAAAATGACCATTTTTTTGGTCTTTATTAAAATGAAAAGGTTGATCGAAAAGTTTGGGGGATCTAAGAGTGTGGCAACCCAGTAGTCATGATTACTTCGAATTCTGACAATATGAGGGTCATGCTGCAGGTAGTGCAGCAAGAAGGCACTTATGTGTCTTGCGCATCTCGGAGCCCCAAAATTATTTTCCGGGCTAGATGCAGCTAAAAATTATTTTTAATTTTAAATCTGGTGAAGCTTATTATAGATGGCCTAATAGGATCAGTGCTGCACACTGCTACAAAGCCCAAATTATTTTCCAGTCAAGATACAGATAAACATGATTAGTAATTTGAAAGCTTAAAACGGTTGGTAGGGTGATTTTAACCAATCATCAAGCTTTTACTCTCCCCAGGATGACACAGGGGTAGAAAAGTCGTTTCGGATCCATGATTTGTTCATCTTTATGAACGTGAGTCTGTCTACATTATCAGTGGAGAGCCGCGTGCGCTTATCTGTCAGCACGCCACCAGCAGCGCTGAACACACGTTCAGACAGAACGCTGGCTGCGGGGCATGACAAGATCTCCAAGGCGTAAGTGGCTAGCTCCGGCCATTTATCCAGATTGGAAGCCCAAAAAGAGCAAGGGTCCAGTGACACAGTCGTGGCTTCAATGTTTACTTGGAGATACTCCTGTACCATCGTCTCTAGGCGTTGACTATGTGTCAGACTTCTTGTCTCCTGTGGCCTTGCAAAGGATGGGCTAAAAAAGTGGTGAAATGATTCCGCAAAATTGATGTTACCAGCAGATACTGTGGTTCTGTTACGGTTTGAGTGCTGAACACTTGACGGTCCCACGGTTGGCAAGTTGGAACTGTGAGATTCACTACGTGCACCACTGGTATTTTGTGGAAAAGCACATGTAAGATTCTGCAACAGTCTCTGCTGATACTCCTGCATGCGTGCATCCCTTTCTATGGCAGGAATAATTTCTGCAAATTTACTTTTGTACCGGGGATCTAACAGTGTGGCAACCCAGTAGTCAGGATTATTTCTAATTCTCACAATTCGAGGGTCATGTTGCAGGTAGTGCAGCAAGAAGGCACTCATGTGTGTTGCGCATCCAGGAGCACCAAGTCCCTGTTGTGTTGGTGGCGAGGTAGCAATCATGCTTCCTTCCTCTGTCCTCTCCCCCCAACCTCGCACAACAGAAATGTGATCAAGGTCTCCCTCATCTGATGAGTCTTCCATCAGTTCGTCCTCCACTTCTTCCTGGGCTCCTGCACCTTCCTCACTAGTTTGGCTGCTACCATGCACCCTGGTAAAATCATCTCCCCCACCCTCACATGCCTGCCGCCTTGGTGCTGCCGACCGTCTGGACCTTGCAGATGTTAGCCCTTCCGCATACAACTCCTCCTCCTCTACTTCCTCCACCTCCTCTTGTGCCACCACCTGACTACGAATTCTGTTTAACATGTGCTCCAGCATGTAAATCACCGGAATAGTCATGCTGATAATGGCATCGTCAGCACTAAACATCTTCGTCGCCATTTCAAAACTGTGCAGAAGGGTGCATAGGTCCCTGATCTGAGACCACTCCTCCAGCGTGATTTGCCCCACCTCTGAATCTCGTTGGCCCAGGCTATACGTCAGAACGTATTGCACCAGGGCTTGTCGGTGCTGCCACAGTCGCTGCAACATGTGCAGAGTTGAATTCCACCGGGTAGGCACATCGCATTTTAGCCGGTGAAGTGGCAGGCCCAACGACTTCTGTAGAGATGTAAGTCGCTGAGCTGCGGGATGCGAACGGCGGAAGTGAGCACACAGCGACCGTGCCCTCTGCAGAAGGCCATCTAGTCTGGGATAGTGGGCTAAAAATTGCTGGACAACCAGGTTCAACACGTGAGCCATACAAGGCACGTGTGTGACATTGCCCCGGCGAAGGGCCGCACCCAGGTTTGCAGCATTGTCGCACACGGCCTTCCCTGGTTTCAGGTCCAGTGGAGACAACCATTCATGAAATTGGTTCTCCAGAGCTGACCACAACTCCTCAGCTGTGTGACTCACATTTCCCAGACATTTCAATGTAAAAACCGCCTGATGACGTTGAGCCCTACTGCCAGCATAGTAAGGAGGTGTGCAGGATCCCTTCTGCGCAGTTAGAAAGCTTGTGGCATGACCAGACAGGCTTTGGGTGCAGGTGGAAGACCGAGAGGAGGTTGAGGAGGCAGAAGCAGTGGAGGAAAAATGACATAAAGAGGATTGACGCACAACTCGTGGGGACGGCAAGACTTGGACAGCAGCCCCTTGTCCTGCTGTCACCATAGTTACCCAGTGCCCAGTCAGCGACATGTAACGCCCCTGTCCATGCCTACTCGTCCAAGTGTCTGTGGTGAAATGCACCCTGTCACACACAGAGTTTCTCAAAGAAGCGGTGATGTTGTGTGCGACATGCTGGTGGAGCGCAGGCACACCTTTCTTTGAGAAGTAGTGCCGACTGGGCATCTGGTACTGGGGCACTGCGACGGACATAAGGTCTCGAAAATCCTCTGTGTCCACCAGGCGGAAAGGCAGCATTTCTGTAGCCAAGAGCTTGCAGATGGTGAAATTCAACCTCTTAGCTTTCTCATGGCTAGGAGGAAATGGTCTTTTACTTGTCCACATCTGAGGGACCGAGGGCTGGCTATTGTGCTTAGACGGGGTTGATAAGGGTGTCCCCGGCAAACTGCCGATCTGTGAGGAAGATGCAGGCGGACATGTTAGGTTGTCTTGATCCAAAGGTGGTGCTATCGATGTCGGACAGCGCTCAAGACCAGCTGGTGTTACCACCTCCAAAGAAAATGATGACCTGCCAATCACGCTGGCTGTTGCGGGTAAAGAGGTGGCAGGTCTGCGCCCCAAAACAGGTGTGACTGCTGTCCCCCCAGTCACAGAGGATGAAGAGGCCGCGGATGCACAAGATATGGCAGACGGTGGTTGGCCCGGCCGGCTAGACCGCATTGTAGCACACTGAGCTTCCCACTGCAACTTATGCTTCATGTCCATGTGCCGGTTCATGCATGAAGTACTCAAACTATGTATTTTTTGGCCTCTACTTAGCTTTTGCTGACAAATGTTACAGATAACACGAGTTGGGTCATCTTTATCGATCTGAAAAAATGCCCAGGCTATGCAAGGCTTAGCACCCATGCGACCTGAAGAGCCACCACGACTTGTGGTGAGAGGCAGAGTTGTGTTTGAGGATGCAGTTGTTGACGTGCTTCCAGTACTACGTCTCTGTCCAGGAAGGCGCAACCTGACCTCGTCGTCACTAGCATCTTCCTCCACCTCCTCTGCTGACCTCATCTCTTGGCTGACTGTGGGTTGACAGTAAGTGGGATCTCCGACCTCATCATCATCACCCTGTGCGTTATCACACCCGTCGTCCTCAGAGCCAACCTGTTCCTGCCATGACAAAAAACTAAAGTTGTCGCTCCAATCAGGTATTTGAGTCTTATCATCGTCTTCCTCATTGTCTCCACCAACAGGAGTTACAGTTTGGGAATGAGGGTCTACATTATGGTCAGAACCTTCTGCGTCTGGTCCTGGATCCGACTCATAAAGATTCTGGGCATCAGTGCAGATCATTTCCTCGTCTGGATTCACAGAAGCGCTGGAGTCGACCTCTGATTCCCAGGCTATAGTATGAGTAAACAGCTCTGCAGACTCAACCATCTGTTCTACCTCATACTCAGACGGGCAGCTGGAGATTTGGGAGCTGTGAGGAAGCAAGTGCGATTTGGGTGACACCTTTGAGGACTGGAGTATTTGTGATGTTGAAGTTGATGTGGAGGAGAGCCCACTTAAAGGAGCACTTGATATCCGTTGAAGCACCTGCTGTTTTTGTGCCTCATCTGGAATTTGTAGCGATTGGCGTGGCCGTAAGAAAGGGATCTTATCACATTGTCCGCTAAAAGAAGTAGACATTTTAGTTTGGCTGGAAGATGGTCTTTCTTCTGCACCTACCCCACGGACACAACCTTTTTTCCCCTTCCCAACACGCCTATTCCCCTTTCCACCAGCAGCAGGCCTTTTTCCACTCATTTTGGTGGTTAACTAATTCACAACTCTGGAGTTGTTTGCACAAAAAAACAATGGATGGTAACCGAGCAGAGCTGAGTGGCCAAACTGTGGTATTAGGCCAAAACTATTGGCTGGGTTAGATGCAGAAAAAAATTATTTTTAATTTGCAACCTGATGGAGGTCAGTATAGATGGACTAATAGACCAAGTCCCACACACTGCTAGAAGCCCAAATATTTTTTCAGAGCTAGATGCAGAAAAAAATTATTTTTAATTTGCAACCTGATGGAGGTCAGTATAGATGGACTAATAGACCAAGTCCCACACACCGCTAGAAGCCCAAATATTTTTTCAGAGCTAGATGCAGAAAAAAATTATATTCAATTTGCAACCTGCTGGACGTCAGTATAGAAGGACTAATAGAACAAGTCCCACACACTGCTAGAAGCCCAAATATTTTTTCAGAGCTAAATGAAGAAAAAAATTATTTTTAATTTGCAACCTGATGGAGGTCAGTATAGATGTACTAATAGACCAAGTCCCACACACTGCTAGAAGCCCAAATATTTTTTCTGAGCTAGATGCAGAAAAAAATTATTTTTAATTTGCAACCTGATGGAGGTCAGTATAGATGGACTAATAGACCAAGTCCCACACACCGCTAGAAGCCCAAATATTTTTTCAGAGCTAGATGCAGAAAAAAATTATATTCAATTTGCAACCTGCTGGACGTCAGTATAGAAGGACTAATAGAACAAGTCCCACACACTGCTAGAAGCCCAAATATTTTTTCAGAGCTAAATGAAGAAAAAAATTATTTTTAATTTGCAACCTGATGGAGGTCAGTATAGATGGACTAATAGACCAAGTCCCACACACTGCTAGAAGCCCAAATATTTTTTCTGAGCTAGATGCAGAAAAAAATTATTTTTAATTTGCAACCTGATGGAGGTCAGTATAGATGGACTAATAGACCAAGTCCCACACACCGCTAGAAGCCCAAATATTTTTTCTGAGCTAGATGCAGAAATTTTTTTTATTCAATTTGCAACCTGATGGAGGTCAGTATAGATGGACTAATAGACCAAGTCCCACACACTGCTAGAAGCCCAAATATTTTTTCAGAGCTAGATGCAGAAAAAAATTATTTTTAATTTGCAACCTGATGGAGGTCAGTATAGATGGACTAATAGACCAAGTCCCACACACTGCTAGAAGCCCAAATATTTTTTCAGAGCTAGATGCAGAAAAAAATTATTTTTAATTTGCAACCTGATGGAGGTCAGTATAGATGGACTAATAGAACAAGTCCCACACACTGCTAGAAGCCCAAATATTTTTTCAGAGATAAATGAAGAAAAAAATTATTTTTAATTTGCAACCTGATGGAGGTCAGTATAGATGGACTAATAGACCAAGTCCCACACACTGCTAGAAGCCCAAATATTTTTTCAGAGCTAGATGCAGAAAAAAATTATTTTTAATTTGCAACCTGATGGAGGTCAGTATAGATGGACTAATAGACCAAGTCCCACACACTGCTAGAAGCCCAAATATTTTTTTCAGAGCTAGATGCAGAAAAAAATTATATTCAGTTTGCAACCTGATGGAGGTCAGTATAGATGGACTAATAGAATGATGCTATGCCCAAAAGATTTTACTTCACTAGGTGCAGTAAAAAAATTGGTATTCTATACACAGGTGGTATATCTTGCAACACAGATAGGCTACTCCACTGACTAACACACTCTGCAATAGGCCAAAAAGGATTAGCTTTGCTAGATTCAGCCAAATGCTGTGAAAAAAACTTGCACAGCACTGGCACAGACCTGCCTGGCAAAAACTGATAGGAACTCATGTAACCTAGTCCTGAAAAGGACTCCAATTACAATTAGTCTTTACTCCCACAATCTATCTATTTAAGAGCACAGACCTGCCTGATAAAAGTCGTAGGAAATGCTGTAACCTAGTCCTTAAAAGGACTGCAATCACAACTATTCCCTACTCCCAAGCTATCTGTATATTTGTGCGAAAATTGGCTTGAAATTAACAAGGTATAGCGCACACAGCAACAGCGGTGCCGTCTAACACGCAGCTGCAGCAGTGAGAAAATGGTGACGACGGGGAAAATGGCTTGGTCTTATAGGGCAAGGACATGTGACATACACTGCCAATCACACATGCCCTTGCTTGTGTGAAAAAAAGCACTTCGCTCCGTGTGTGCGCTGCTGATAGGCTGACAGATTGCACCTCCCCACTGCAAATGCGGGAAAGAGAAAAAAAAATGGAGATCTTCATTGTTCCTGCAGAGATCCATCCCCTGCCCCTCCCCCCGCCCCGCTGTACACTCAAACTGCGTATTAACATTAATTTTCATCATTACTGAGAAAAAATCCAGTTATGATTTTGGTGCACGAACAGTTATCGAACATAACCTCGAACAGCCGAATTTTTCTCAAATTGTTCGTGTTCGCCGACCGGCTCGAACACCGCCCAAAACAGCTCGAATTTGAGATTGGCGAACAGTTCGAGTAGAACAACGCTCATCTCTACTCATTAATTAATTTGAATCTTATAATTCCACATGTGCTCTAATTAAAAACATAGTTGAAACTATTCTTTCATTCAGATTAGTTGAGAAAGCTGAAAAGATGGTTACTCATTGATACCTGGAGGGTTTTCATTATATTAAAGAGCTTGTAGCAGATTGTGTCTCATACAAATATCAATGAATAGTAATATCTATGTTTTTAGAATATATATAAACATATAGGGGCTGACTCATCCAGACTGGTGTAGTGAAATGATGTGCTATGCCAGTCTTGAGTCTGAGTACACAGCAGAATTCATTAAGAGACACACACTACTTAATGAATTTCAAAATGGTGTAAAAAAAACAGTCACCTTTCATGAATCAGACAAGTGCGTATGGCCATGCCTCATCCCACCCCTTCTCCACCCCGTCTCCACCCCAGCTCCACCCCAGCTCCACCCATTTCTGCAGAGTTGATCTGAAGAAGCATAAAAAGTGACAAAAAGTCACAAAAATTTGCGCAACTCCACCTTCAGCAAAAATTTTGTAGTTCTTCAAAGTTTTTATGTCACTTTTGTGGCATAAAAGCTTTAGTGAATTAGCCTCATAGTTTCCAAGATCACTTGTACAGAAATCTGACACAGTGAGAAAAGAGGAATTTACAAATCCTACATATAACAGGAAAACCTCTTTAAGTTGATTACCAAAAACTTGCACTGAAAAATTATCTTCTTGGAGGCTTATCCTCTCCAAAAAAGGCACATAGAAGATAGGAAATAATGAAAGATCCATCATGTAGAATGTGGTCTAGGTATGGCTTTGGTCTTTTCCGAAATTGTGTCTTTTTTGAGGTGTTTTATTGCTTAAAAACTTTATTTTGGTTGAAAATATTTAACTATATTAGACTCCTCATGCTGACATTGAGCTTTCTGATTAATTATATTGCATAATTAAAGTGTTTCTACAGTGATCTATTTAAAAACTTTCAATAAATGCACCTTATTGTGTAAATTCAAGTTTTTATTCTACATTTTTGAGTTAGCAGTTTGGTAGAAAAAGTGCCCAGTGCCCAGATTATATCTATAACATTGCAGACTCTAGTAAGTGAGTTATGAAGTAGAGCTGCAGCATAAAATAATGAGATTTAAAAGTATAGAGATTACAAAAGTTTTTTTTATGCAGTTTTTTTGTATAGTTTTTACTGTAGATTCACTTCACTAATGTTTTATCTTTAAAGCTTTACAGTGCTGGCCAAAAGTATTGGCACCCCTGCAATTCTGTCAGATAATACTCAGTTTCTTCCTGAAAATGATTGCAATCACAAATTCTTTGGTATTATTATCTTCATTTAATTTGTCTTCAATGAAAAAAACACAAAAAGAATTGTCCTAAAGCCAAATTGGATATAATTCAACACCAAACCTAAAAAAGGGGGTGGACAAAAGTATTGGCACCCTTTGAAAAATCATGTGATGCTTCTCTAATCCGTGTAATTAACAGCACCTGTAACTTACCTGTGGCACCTTACAGGTGTTAACAATAACTAAATCACACTTGCAGCCAGTTAAAATGGATTAAAGTTGACTCAACCTCTGTCCTGTGTCCTTGTGTGTACCACATTGAGTATGGAGAAAAGAAAGAAGACCAAAGAACTGTCTGAGGACTTGAGAAACCAAATTGTGAGGAAGCATGAGCAATCTCAAGGCTACAAGTCCTTCTCCAAAGACCTGAATGTTCCTGTGTCTTCCGTGCGCAGTGTCATCAAGAAGTTTAACCCCTTTCCAACCCCTTGCCGTATTAGTAGGCACATTTGCGTACCCCCGGTTCAGTGAGGGCTGCTGCACTGAGCCCTCACTGAAACGAGCACATGTCAGCTGATTCTTACAGCTGACATGTGCCCGCAACAGCCGCGGGTGGAATCGCAATCCACCCGCGGCTGTTAACATGTTAAATGCCGCTGTCAGTCTCCGACAGCGGCATTTAACGCGCGCTTCCGGGTTGCGCGTTATAAGCTCCGCCCATCGGCGACCCCGTCACGTGATCGCGGGTCACCGATGGGTGGGCATGACAACCCAGGGTCTGCAGCAGACGCCTGTGGTTGTCATGATCTGGTCGCTATGAGCGCCACCTAGTGGTCGGCGCTCATAGCACAGGACAATTTATGCTGCATGCAGGGTATCTGCTCGTCCCCTGTATGTAGCAGAAACGATCAGACAACTGCTGCTTCTAGTCTCCTATGGAGACTATTGAAGCATGCAGTAAGTGAAAAAAAAATGTTTTTAAAAATATAAAAAAAATAAAAAATATATAAAAGTTTAAATCACCCCCCTTTCACCCCATTCAAAATAAAATATATATAAAAAAAAAACCCACATACACATATTTGGTATCGCCGCGTTCAGAATCGCCCCATCTATCAATATAAAAAAAGAATTAATCCGATCGGTAAATGGTGTAACGAGAAAAAAATTCTAAACGCCAGAATTACGTTTTTTGGTCGCCCCAAAATTGCAATAAAATGCAACAACGGGCGATTAAAACATCAAATCTACCCCAAAATGTTATCAATAAAAACGTCAGCCTGGCATGCAAAAGATAAGCCCTCACCCAGCCCCGGATCACGAAAAATGGAGACGCTACAGGTCACGGAAAATGGCGCTATTTTTTTTTAGTTTTTTTTACCAAATTTTGGAATTTTTTTCACCACTTAAGTATAAAATAACCTATAAATGTTTGGTGTCTACGAACTCATAATGACCTGGAGAATAAGAATGGCAGGTCAGTTTAAGCATTCAGTGAAAGTGGTAAAAAAATAAATAAAAAACAACTGTGGTATTGCACTTTTTTTGCAATTTTGCCGCACTTGGAATTTTTTTACCATTTTCCCGTGCAAGATATGGTAAAACTAGTGATGGCATTGAAAAATACAACTTGTCCCGCAAAAAATAAGCCCTCACATGGCCATATTGTCCAAAAAATAAAAACGCTATGGTTCTGGGAACAAGCGGAGCAAAAAACGAAAAAGCAAAAACAACAAAACCCAAGGTTGCTAAGGGGTTAAAGCCCATGGCACTCTGGCTAACCTCCCTAGATGTGGACGGAAAAGAAAAATTGACGAGAGATTTCAACGCAAGATTATGCGGATGGTGGATAAAGAACCTCGACTAACATCCAAACAAGTTCAAGCTGCCCTGCAGTCTGAGGGTACAACAGTGTCAACCCATACTATCCATCGGCGTCTGAATGAAAAGGGACTGTATGGTAGGATACCCAGGGAGACCCCACTTCTTACCCCGAGACATAAAAAAGCCAGGCTGGAGTTTGCCAAAACTTTCCTCAGAAAGCCTAAAACGTTTTGGAAGAATGTTCTCTGGTCAGATGAGACAAAAGTAGAGCTTTTTGGGAAAAAGCATCAACATAGAGTGTACAGGAAAAAATAGAGGCATTCAAAGAAAAGAACACGGTCCCTACAGTCAAACATGGCGGAGGTTCCCTGATGTTTTGGGGTTGCTTTGCTGCCTCTGGCACTGGACTGCTTGACCGTGTGCATGGCAATATGAAGTCTGAAAACTACCAACAAATTTTGCAGCATAATGTAGGGCCCAGTGTGAGAAAGCTGGGTCTCCCTCAGATGTCATGGGTCTTCCAGCAGGACAATGACCCAAAACACACTTCCAAAAGCACTATAAAATGGTTTTAGAGAAAGCATTGGAGACTTCTAAGGTGGCCAGCAATGAGTCCAGACCTGAATCCCATAGAAAACCTGTGGAGAGATCTCAAAATGGCAGTTTGGAGAAGGCACCCTTCAAATATCAGGGACCTGGAGCAGTTTGCCAAAGAAGAATGGTCTACAATTCCAGCAGAGCATTGTAAGAAACTCATTGATGGTTACCGGAAGCGGTTGTTCGCAGTTATTTTGGCTAAAGGTTGTGCAACCAAGTATTAGGCTGAAGGTGCCAATACTTTTGTCCGGCCCTTTTTTGGAGTTTTGTGTGAAATGATCAATGATTTGATTTTTGCTTCATTCTCTTTTGTGTTTTTTCCTTGCAAGCAAATTAAATGAAGATAATAAGACCAAAGAATTTGTGATTGCAATCATTTTCAGGAAGAAACTGAGTATTATCTGACTGAATTGCAGGGGTGTCAATACTTTTGGCCAGCACTGTATGTCCATACAACAAATCACTTTTGTTATCATACTGTCTATTTTCTCTATAAAAGATATGATAAATAAAATGGTAGTATTTAAAACCACATTTCATCTTGCAAAAACAATCCCTTAAACAGCTATGAAGAACTAAAAAAAATTGTGGCTCTTGGAAGCTAACCAGTAAGTGAAAAAAATAAAATAATTACAGCAGGAAGTGGTTAATATGTCAAAGGTAGACTTATTTAAATAAGTCTAGGTTTTTGTCTAGATTTTAGTAATTGCGGCAAAATGTCCGATTCATCAAAACTTTTACGCCCGTGTTCTGGTGTAAAAAAAGCTTTGAAAAATTGTATAATTTTGACACAACTTGATGCTTGCTAACTTTTGGTGTTCTTTGTCAGAGTTGGGGCAGGACGAGGGAGTTGCGAGCACCGCTTGTCAAATGCATGACGAGCCGTAGCGATTGCTACAACACGTATCTTTCTCCAGCAGGGACGGGAGTAAGATTTGTGGCGAGGCACACACAGAAGTGAGTACGCCTCTTAATGAATCTGGAGCATATCTCCTCATCAAGATCAACGTGAATAACGCCAGTCTTGATGAATCAGACACAATGTTTTTATTGTATCCAGCAGTTTGAAAATTGTGAAAAACAATTCTGCAATAATGAAACATTTCAACTGCATTGGATAAGCCTCAAGCAAGCCATGCTATAGGCCCGTCTAGAATATAGTATATGACATGTCATCATCACATACGAAGAAGGCCTAATGTTTCAATTCTCTACAGTTTTGATAACTAAGGACAAGAATGGCTAGTTTGAAAAACCACAATAAGTAAATAAAATACTTATAAGATAAGTTTTTAGTACATATTTTTTTCAGTTTGGGTTATGTGACATTTCCTTATGTACGATGGGAATAGGCCCTAATCAGATAAATATAACATGAGATAATAAATGAAAGCAAACCCTTTCTTCAGATATGCTTATTCAGTATTACTGTTATCTTACGAGGTCTACTATACCCGATAAGGAAGAAAAAAGTTACTGTAGCAACACAGGACATTTTATAATGCCAAAAAAACAAGTTAGGAACAAATGTTGTGTCAGATTCCAGCAGAGCTGAAAACTCTACACCCTGTATTACAAATGATACTGTCAAAAGATGCCTGCCTCAGTTACAACAGCAAGGAGGGAATTCTGGGAAAAAAGAAGTCATGAGGCAATGCTCGGTTGGTGGAGATTAGCATGATAAATGACAGTGATCTTCAAAAATCATGTAAAACATTTATGGAAATGCGTATGTTGCATTTTAATGTAATAAACTGCTTTCTACTGAATACAATATATGTAGCATAAAGACACAGGGACCGTTTGTAAAGAAGATTTATAAAAAAAATCTATCTTATAAAAATGGTGAAATGTGTGAGGAATAAATGCCTCTTTCTACTAGGTTACAATATGTCTTAATAATGCAGACTGCGAGCTGTGGTGAGGAAATACAGTTGGAAACAGCTTTATTACCAGTCTCCTGCAGCAAGTCATGGGGTGGGTAATACACAAAGCAAGCAGCGCAACAGCAGAGTGATGATGGGAAAATCAACAGCATATAGAGGACTAGGTTATATGCCATTAATTCACATTCCCACTATTTATGCTGCGAGGGGACTTTATCTATACATTTATTACTGCAAAGTTTTTTGCAGTGACATTAAAAGTTACCCTGCCACTTACAGTCTGGGATAAGTTAATACATACATACATGTAGAATATTTTTATGTAGTAACATATCCAAGATTACAGGTGCAGCTCACTAAATTAGAATATCATCAAAAAGTAAATTTATTTCAGTTTTTCAATACAAAAAGTGAAACTCATATTATTATATAGAGTCATTACAAACAGAGTGATCTATTTCAAGTGTTTATTTCGGTTAACGTTGATGATTATGGCTTACAGCCAATGAAAACACAAAAGTCATTATCTCAGTAAATTAGAATACTTTATAACAACAGCTTGAAAAATGTTTTTAAAATCCAAAATGTTGGCCTACTGAAATGTATGTTCAGTAAATACACTCAATACTTGGTCGGGCTCCTTTTGCATCAATTACTGCATCAATGTGGCGTGGCATGGAGGCGATCAACCTGTGGCACTGCTGAGGTGTTATGGAAGCCCAGGTTGCTTTGATAGCAGCCTTCAGCTCGTCTGCATTGTTGGATCTGGTGTCTCTCATCTTCCTCTTGACAATACCCCATAGATTCTCTATGGGGTTAAGATCAGGCGAGTTTGCTGGCCAATCAAGCACAGTGATACTGTTGTTTGTAAACCAGGTATTGGTGCTTTTGGCAGTGTGGACAGGTGCCAAATCCTGCTGGAGAATGAAATTTCCATCTTCAAAAAGCTTGTCGGCAGAGAGAAGCATGAAGTGCTCTAAAATTTCCTGGTAGACGGCTGTGCTGACTTTGGTCTCGATAAAACAGAGTGGACCTACACCAGCAGATGACATGGCTCCCCAAACCATCACTGATTGTGGAAATTTCACACTAGACCTCAAGTAGCTTGGATTGTGTGCCTCTCCACTCTTCCTCCAGACTCTGGGACCTTGATTTCTAAATGAAAATTGGAATTCTGGGACCTTATGGAGTGTGTCAATGACTGCCTTCTTGACATCTGTCAAGTCAGCAGTCTTCCCCATGATTGTTGATCCTACTGAAACAGACTCAGGCTGTGTGCCCATGATGCGTTTTTCAAGCATTTGTGCAGCGGCAATTCTGCTGCAGAAACACTTAAAAAACGCTTGGTAGAAGGGCTGCCATGTTCCCCAATGATAATCCGCTTTCCGCTGCGGATTATCATTGAGGAAAAAAACGCAGCACTACCAAATATTTTGCGGAAGTGCTGCATTTTCGCTGCTATTGACTTGAATTGGAACGCATGGAATCTGCATCACTGGATCTGTACATGCGCATTCCATGCGTTTCAATGTGCGGATGGTACCCGGGTCAGGAGGAAAGGAGACTCTCCTCAGGACCTGGGTACCATAGAACCTGTAAAAAAAAGAATAAGATAAAAAATAAATACTATACTTACCTTCTGATGGCCCCCGTGTGCTTGTCCTGGCTTGCCAGCAGATCGCGGTGGACTGAAGGACCTGCGCTGATGTCATTAAGTCATGTGACGGCAGGTCCTTCAGTGTACCGCGAGCTGCCGGCAAGCCAGGACGGATCGAATAAAGACTCCGGGGGCCATCAGAAGGTAAGTATAGATTTTTTTTTTTATTTTTTACCATTCTTTACTGTCACACTATATAAATCCATGCCATTTGCATGGATTTATATAGTGTGACCAAGTTGTCAAGCACTTTCCAAGTGATGCTAAAATAGCTTGAAAAGCACTTGACAACCCGCATGCGAAAATGCATGTGAAGCACGCTTCACATCCGCTTGTCCCTGGCAGGAAAAACGCATGTAGAATTCCCATGCATTTTTTCTGCCAGGGAGATGCAGAAATGCTCAGGAAAAGTCCGGAGCATTTCTGCATCATGAGCACATAGCCTAAGGGACCTTTTTAAATGCTTAGGAAACCTTTGCAGGTGTTTTTGTTAATTATTTTAATTTACTGAGAAAATTACTTTTGTGTTTTCATTGGCTGTAAGCCATAATCATCAACATTAACAGAAATAAAAAATTGAGAATTACTTTAAAAAATTATATTCAAAGTAACATGTTGAAAACATTAAAGAGGGGATATCCGAGACTTAAAAAAAAATGCCTAAGCACTAACAGGCATGTAGTTGCTAACAGAGGCAACCTCCTGCCTGTTGTACCCTTCGCCAGTCATTGACTGATTCAGCTACTACCTGTCAACAGAGCAGTAGTTTCTCTTCCTATTGACAGGGTGGGACTACTGGCATCATGCTGATCGACAGCTGGGTTCCCCCAATTAGGCAGCAGAGAGCCGGCTGTCAATCAACAGGATACCAGTAGTCCCACCCTGTCAAAAGGAAGAGAAACTGCTGTTCTGTTGACGTGAATTTGGCAGAAGTCTGTGACTACTCTCAGCCAGTGGAGAACGATGTCGGGCACAACAGGCAGGTAGATAGCAACTACGTGCCTGTTAGTGCTTAGGCACTTTTTTTTTTTTCAAAGTCCCAGATATCCCCTTTAATCCCCCTCAAAATAATGTCCATTATATGATATGCACATGTCCCAACAGTTTTTCCACTGTTCAAAACATTTTTTATATTCTTATGAATTAATTCTGTTAAGTACCTCCAGCTATTTTTTCTTAACCTCTTCCTGAAAACGCTTTCTCTTTAGGTTTTTCTTCATTCTTGGGCATAAGAAAAAGTCACAGGCCACTAGGTTGGGCACGTAAAGGGGGTGACCCTGATTTTTTGTCTAAAATCATCACGTGGGTGTATCTTGATGTCACTCCTATGATCCTGAAACAAAACAGCAGTCCTGCTAGTGGAAGACAGCTTCATCTCCCAGACCAAAAAAAAGCACAGCAAGTGAAATCAAATTTGAACTCCATGATGGTTTGTTTTTTCGACATCAATGGAGTCGTTCATGTTGAATTTGTTCCTCTGGGCACCACAGTGAGCCAACATTACTATCTGCAAGTGCTGGATTGCGTGAAGCAGTGAGAAAAAAACGACCTGAATTGTGGAGATCAGGGGACTGGTTGCTTCATCATGACAACACGACTGCCCACACAGCATTGAAAATCAACTAGTTTTTGGCAAAAAACGGCATGACAATGGTTTCTCACCCCCTTACTCGCCAGACCTAGCCCCCCCCTACTTCTTCTTATTCCCAAGAATGAAGAAAAACCTAAAGGGGAAGCATTTTTAGGTTAAGAAAAAATAGCTGGAGGCACTTAACAGCATTAGTTAAGAAGAATATAAAAAATGTCTCAAACAGTGGAAAAAACATTGGAACAAGTGCATATCATTTAATGGACAGTATTTTGAAGGGAATTAATGTTTTCAAGATGTTATCTTTAGTGATGAGCGAGCATTAAAACGAGTAACGAGCCCAATGTGAGTCTATGGGAAACTTGAGAATTTTTCCGGCGCCCCCCACCTCCCGGAGGTCTGCAGGGGGCCTTAAAATTGCTGAAATCTATGGGAACAGTGCTAAAATGACATGGGAACAGCATGGGGAAGACCCCTGGAAGTATTTCTGACTCCCAGGTCACTGCTGTCTACAGCGTTGTCAGAGTATTACGCTACTTTTATGGACTCACAATAAAACATACAAAAATGAAACCAAAGTGGATTTTCCTGGGAAAAATGTTACGGAACTTCCTTTCCAGGGTAATGACTTGTATATAAGGCAAAATAAATAACCATAAACAAAAATGCATCTCCACACCTTGGGCTATGTTCACGCGTAGAATTTTTGATGTGTTTTTGCATAATCAGACACATTCTGTTTCATTTATGAAGGAAGGACTCTGAAAGTCACAAAGCCTATTTTTATAGGGCAAGTAGGCGGCCCTTGCAATTCATAAAGGGCCATAAGTTGGCCCTCGCTATTGTTAGAGAGCCATCAGCCGGCTATGCTTTGTTGTTACCATTATTAACGAATGGGTCTCCTATACTGTTATTGCATATGCAGTGACTGTAAGGACTGCCAAAAATTTGGATGCATCCCAACACCCCTTTGAAGAGACATAGAGAAGAGCCTCAGTAAAAAAAATCTTCCCATTATAAAGGAGTGGTTCTCCTATAGAAGTAATGACCATGCAGTGACTGCAAGGTGTAACGGGTCTGGGAGGCGGAACCTCTGGGCTACTATACAAGGGAGCGGTCCTTGTAAGGGAGCGGGTGGCGACCAGGCAGGCAGTCACAGCAGGTGACCGGGACAGTCTCTGGGTGTACGGGCAGGAGGTCACGGCAAGTGATCAGGGCAGTCTCTGGAAGAACGGGCTGGAGGTCACGGCAAGTGACCGGGGCAGTCTCTGGAAGAACGGGCTGGAGGTCACGGCAAGTGACCGGGGCAGTCTCTAGGTAAAGGGTAGGTACGACCTGTGATGGCTGAATCTCCAGGTAGGCTAGCAAGGCAGATGGAGGATGTGTGCTCCCAGGTGAGCAAGTGAGAGTCTCTGGAATAGCAGCTGGTCACAGCACGTGACGGCGGAGCCTCCAGGTAGGCAAGCAGGCAGGTAGCGGAGAAGCGCTCCCAGGTGAGCGGGCAAGAGTCTGGAATAGCTGGTGGTCACAGCACGTGACAGCGGAGCCTCCGGGCTGGCAAGCAGGCAGGTAGCGGAGAAGCGCTCCCAGGTGAGCGGGCAAGAGTCTGGAATAGCTGGTGGTCACAGCACGTGACAGCGGAGCCTCCGGGCAGGCAAGCAGGCAGGTAGCGGAGAAGCGCTCCCAGGTGAGCGGGCAAGAGTCTGGAATAGCTGGTGGTCACAGCACGTGACAGCGGAGCCTCCGGGCAGGCAAGCAGGCAGGTAGCGGAGAAGCGCTCCCAGGTGAGCGGGCAAGCTGGTCCATAGACAGACTGACCGGAGTTGTAAGGCAGACCGTCGGACCTCAGGCAAGCAGGCAGGTAGCTGATGTGCGCTCCCAGGTGAGCGGGAAAGTTGGTCCTTAGATAGACTGACCGGAGTTGTAAGGCAGACCGTCGGACCTCAGGCAGGCAGGCAGGTAACAGGAAATCAGGCAGGATTAGGACAGCAAGCTGGCAGGAATCTGGCAGGTAACTGGCAGGTAACTGGCAAGGGACCTGAGGGCTGAAGCAGAGTAGAACGGTGCAACAACATTGCTCGGGCACCTCCATTTTGGAGGAGGTGCCTTATATATGGTAAAGTCCTCCGGCCATTGGCTGGGGACTCCTTAGGACGGCGCGCGCGGCCCCTTTAAGAGGGAGGGAGGGCGCGCATTAAGCACAGTGGCCGGGAAGGAGCGCGCGCTGCCAGCAGAGTGGGAGAGGGACGCCGGGCACGGAGCAGAGCGGTGAGGGGAACAGCGTCCCTGCCTAGCAGAGGGCAGGGACGCCGGCACTACAGTACCCCCCCCTTTAGGCCCCCCCTTTTTTAGGCCAGATAGAAATTTAGCTAGGATGAGAGGGGCATGGATGTTCTCCCGGGGCTCCCACGTTCTCTCCTCAGGACCAAACCCCTTCCAATATACCAGAAAAAAGGTCTTTCCTCTTACCCTTTTGGTGGCAAGAATGTTCTTTACCTCAAACTCGTCCTCAGCAGAAACCGGAGCAGGAGGCGTACCTGTAGACTTGGAAAAAGAGTTAAGCACCACGGGTTTGAGGAGAGATACATGGAAGGAGTTAGGGATCCGTAAGTTGGCCGGGAGTTTCAATTTATAGGCCACCGGGTTGATCTGACTGATGACCTCCAGAGGACCGATGAACCGAGGTCCTAACTTGTAAGAAGGTATCTTGAGTCGAACATATTTAGATGAGAGCCAGACTTTATCTCCTGGACGAAATTGTGGAGGATCCAGGCGTTTTTTGTCAGCGTGTCTTTTCATACGCTCGGATGACAGAAGGAGTGCGGACCGGGTACTCTCCCATATGGAGGAAAATTTGCTAACGAGAGATTCCGCAGCCGGGTTGTCCACAGAGGTGGAGACAGGAAAAGGAATCTGAGGATGCTGACCAAAGACTACAAAAAACGGGATTTGGAGGAGGATTCGCTCTCGTGATTATTATAAGAGAACTCGGCCCATGGTAGGAGATCCACCCAGTCAGAATGGTGGGCATTAACGAAGTGCCGGAGGTAACTGGTCAGGTTCTGATTGATCCGCTCCACTTGACCATTGGACTGTGGGTGGTAAGCAGAAGAGAAGTCCAGGGTGACGTCTAGTAGTTTACAAGTGGCTCTCCAGAAACGTGAGGTGAACTGTACCCCACGATCCGACACGATGTGGAGGGGCAGGCCATGAAGACGGAAGATGTGGCGGATAAAGTCTTTAGCCAGCTCGGGTGCAGACGGAAGGCCTGGCACGGGAATAAAGTGAGCCATCTTGGAAAAGCGGTCAGCGACCACCCAAATGACCGTACAACCGGCAGAGACGGGGAGATCAGTTATAAAGTCCATTGCTATATGCTGCCAGGGGGCAGCAGGTACAGGAAGCGGAAGGAGGCGTCCAGCTGGCAGATGTCTCGGGACTTTGTTGCGGGCGCAGGACACACAGGCAGAAACAAAGTCTATTATGTCCTTGTGCAGGGTAGGCCACCAATAGTGCCGGGCAATAAGCTGGAGGGTCTTTTTCTGACCGGCGTGGCCAGCTAGTTTAGACGAATGGCCCCAGTGTAGGATCTTCTCCCGATCAGGTACTGAAACAAACGTCTTACCGGGAGGGAGACGATTTAGACTCACGGGAGCCACCTGCATTACTCTGGCGGGATCGATGATATGTTTAGGTTCTTCCTCGAGATCGGACACCAGAAAGGATCGGGACAAGGCGTCTGCTTTGACGTTTTTGTCAGCCGGGCGAAAATGAAGAACAAAATCAAAGCGAGCAAAAAACAAGGACCACCGGGCTTGGCGCGGGTTAAGTCTCTGGGCATGCTGGAGGTAAGCCAAGTTCTTGTGGTCAGTGTAAATTATTACCGGATGAAGAGCCCCCTCGAGTAGGTAACGCCACTCCTCCAACGCCAGTTTGATGGCCAATAACTCTCGGTCTCCTATGGAATAGTTGCGCTCAGAAGAGGAGAAGAGTTTGGAGAAGAAGCCACAAGTTACCATTCTCCCGGAAGATGATTTTTGAGTAAGTACCGCTCCGGCTCCAGAGGAGGAGGCGTCAACTTCCAGGAAGAACTGCTTGTTGCCGTCCGGGCGATGCAGCACCGGGGCGGAAGAGAAGGCCTGTTTTAGGGAAAGAAAGGCCTCCTCTGCTTCGGGCGGCCACTCTTTGGGATTAGTACCCTTACGGGTGAGCGCGGAAATTGGGGCAGTCCGGGAAGAGAAGTGCGGGATGAAGAGGCGGTAATAGTTGGCGAAGCCCAGGAACCGTTGAATAGCCTTCAACCCCTCTGGTCGGGGCCATTTCTCGATGGCAGACAGTTTCTCAGGATCCATTTGTAGGCCGGTCTGAGAGATAATGTAGCCCAGAAACGGAAGCGAGGTCTGCTCAAAGAGGCACTTCTCATATTTAGCGTAGAGATGGTTCTGCCTGAGCAGGACCTGACGAACATCCCTCCGGTGAGTCTGGAGATCCAGAGAGAAGACCAAGATGTCGTCCAGGTACACCACTACGCAGGAGTAGAGAAGGTCCCGGAAGATGTCATTGACCAACTCTTGAAAGACGGCAGGAGCGTTACAGAGGCCAAAGGGCATTACCAGATATTCATAGTGGCCGTCCCGGGTGTTGAATGCCATCTTCCATTCATCCCCCTGACGGATACGAACCAGGTTGTACGCCCCACGGAGGTCCAGTTTGGTGAAGATTCTAGCCCCCCTCAGACGATCAAATAACTCCGGAATGAGCGGAAGGGGGTACTTATTCTTCACCGTGATCTGGTTAAGGCCTCTATAGTCTATACAGGGACGGAGAGAGCCGTCCTTCTTTTTGACGAAAAAGAAGCCTGCTCCCGCCGGGGAGGTAGATTTTCGGATGAATCCCCTGGCCAGATTCTCCTCAATATATTCGGACATCGACCGGGTCTCAGCAGCGGATAATGGATAAATACGCCCACGGGGAGGAGAAGTACCAGGTAACAGGTCGATAGGGCAGTCGTATGGTCTATGAGGGGGTAGTGTCTCTGCCTCCTTTTTATTAAAGACATCAGCATAAGACCAATAAGGAATCGGAAGTCCAGGTAGATTAGCTGGGGTAGGAGAAGGACGGACAGGATGAACGGGAACCAGACAGGTCTTATGGCAGCCCTGTCCCCAGCGAAGGACTTCTCCGGTCTGCCAGTCAAGAACGGGTGCATGTTTCTGGAGCCAAGGTAGGCCTAGCAAGAGGGCGTGAGAGAGTCCAGGCAGAACATGGAAGGAGATACTTTCAGAATGCAGCATTCCCACCTGCAGAGTAATGGATTCGGTGATGAGTTGGATGGGGCGTGGTAAGAGCCCCCCATCCACGGCAGCAACAGACAAGGGTACAGCCAGAGGTTTGGTGGGGATGCGGTATTTCTCTACCAGGGACTGTGAAATAAGATTCCCGGCTGCTCCAGAGTCCAGTTGGGCTAGTTCGAAATAACGGTTCTCCCCGTAGACGATTGAAACTGACAACAGCAGGGATGGAGAGGATTTATTCTTGTCTAGGTGGACCTCTCTGAGCGAACCTAGACACAGGCGTTTCCCGACCTCTCCGGGCAGGCACGGATCCGGTGCTCCTTACTGCCACAGTAGAAGCAGGTCCCCTCGGCACGGCGTAAGTCCTGACGGGTCTTGACCATCTTGGTCTGGTCGACCTGCATAGGCTCAGGAGGGTGTACCTGGTTAGAGACAGAAGGAGTGACGGGTTTCTGAAAAGTAGGAGCTAGACGTGGTAACCTCCTCTCACGGGTGACCTCTCTGGCACGCTCCTGGAACCGTAGGTCAATCCGGGTGGCAAGAGTTATTAAGTCATCGAGAGTGGTAGGAATGTCCCGACCGGCAAGTTCATCTTTAATACGGCTGGACAGACCCTCCCAGAAGACGGAAACCAGAGCGTCGTTATCCCAGGCCAGCTCCGAGGAAAGGGTACGGAACCGTATGGCATATTGGCCCACGGTGAGACTTTCCTGACGGAGGCGTAGCAACGATGATGCGGATGAGGTCTTCCGTCCGGGTTCGTCGAAGACTTTCCGGAAAGCCGTGAGAAAAGCAGGCAAGTTGGACACCAGGGGGTCTCCTCTCTCCCATAGAGGATTTAGCCAGGCCAGGGCCTCCCCGGTGAGATGGGACATGATGAATGCAATTTTGGCTCGGTCGGAGTTAAACTGGTGGGACAATAGTTCAAAGTGCAGGGTGCATTGATTTATGAAGCCCCGAGCCTGGGCTGAGTCGCCTCCGAAGCGAGGAGGTGCAGAAAGCCGAGGTCCGGGGTAGGATATCATGGTGTTAGTGGACAGCGGAGCTGCCGGAATGCGAGACATGGCACTGGCGGAGGTTGTTGGTGGAGCAGTCAGAGTGTCCAGGCGAGTATTGACATTCCGCAGGTGACCCAGGATGGACTCCTGTTGGGACCTCTGACGGGACAGTTCATGACACAGGTCCGAGAGCGAGGGCGCTTGGGTGCCACCGGGTTCCATGGCCCGAGCAAACTGTAAAGGGTCTGGGAGGCGGAACCTCTGGGCTACTATACAAGGGAGCGGTCCTTGTAAGGGAGCGGGTGGCGACCAGGCAGGCAGTCACAGCAGGTGACCGGGACAGTCTCTGGGTGTACGGGCAGGAGGTCACGGCAAGTGATCAGGGCAGTCTCTGGAAGAACGGGCTGGAGGTCACGGCAAGTGACCGGGGCAGTCTCTGGAAGAACGGGCTGGAGGTCACGGCAAGTGACCGGGGCAGTCTCTAGGTAAAGGGTAGGTACGACCTGTGATGGCTGAATCTCCAGGTAGGCTAGCAAGGCAGATGGAGGATGTGTGCTCCCAGGTGAGCAAGCGAGAGTCTCTGGAATAGCAGGTGGTCACAGCACGTGACGGCGGAGCCTCCAGGTAGGCAAGCAGGCAGGTAGCGGAGAAGCGCTCCCAGGTGAGCGGGCAAGAGTCTGGAATAGTTGGTGGTCACAGCACGTGACAGCGGAGCCTCCAGGCTGGCAAGCAGGCAGGTAGCGGAGAAGCGCTCCCAGGTGAGTGGGCAAGAGTCTGGAATAGCTGGTGGTCACAGCACGTGACAGCGGAGCCTCCGGGCAGGCAAGCAGGCAGGTAGCGGAGAAGCGCTCCCAGGTGAGCGGGCAAGAGTCTGGAATAGCTGGTGGTCACAGCACGTGACAGCGGAGCCTCCGGGCAGGCAAGCAGGCAGGTAGCGGAGAAGCGCTCCCAGGTGAGCGGGCAAGCTGGTCCATAGACAGACTGACCGGAGTTGTAAGGCAGACCGTCGGACCTCAGGCAAGCAGGCAGGTAGCTGATGTGCGCTCCCAGGTGAGCGGGAAAGTTGGTCCTTAGACAGACTGACCGGAGTTGTAAGGCAGACCGTCGGACCTCAGGCAGGCAGGCAGGTAACAGGAAATCAGGCAGGATTAGGACAGCAAGCTGGCAGGAATCTGGCAGGTAACTGGCAAGGGACCTGAGGGCTGAAGCAGAGTAGAACGGTGCAACAACATTGCTCGGGCACCTCCATTTTGGAGGAGGTGCCTTATATATGGTAAAGTCCTCCGGCCATTGGCCGGGGACTCCTTAGGACGGCGCGCGCGGCCCCTTTAAGAGGGAGGGAGGGCGCGCGCGCGCACCCTAAGCACAGTGGCCGGGAAGGAGCGCGCGCTGCCAGCAGAGCGGGAGAGGGACGCCGGGCACGGAGCAGAGCGGTGAGGGGAACAGCGTCCCTGCCTAGCAGAGGGCAGGGACGCCGGCACTACACAAGGACTGCCTAAATTTGGAAAATACCCCAATACCAATTTAAAGACACATAGAGGTGGCCTCAGTAATGACATGTTCCCATTAGAAAGGAGCAGTTCTGCTTTACAGTTATATGGTATGCAGTGAGTACAACGGCTACCAAAATTTTGAAAAAAACAAAAATACCAATTTAAAGACACATAGAGGATTGCCCTCAGTGACGACATGTTCCCAATAGAAAGGAGCGCTTCTGCTATACAGTTATAGGGTATGCAGTGAGAATAACGCCTGCCAAAATTTGGGAAAAACCCCAATAGCAATTTAAAGACACATAGAGGTGGCCCTCTGTAATGACATGTTCCCTTTAGAAAAAAGCACTTTTTCTATACAATTATAGGGTATGCAGTGAGTGCAATGGCTGCCAAATTTTTGGAAAAACCTCAATACCAATTTAAAGAAACATAGAGCAGGGCCACAGTAATGACATGTTCCCTTTAGAAAAAAGCGATTTTCCTATACAGTTATAGGGTATGCAGTGAGTACAACGGCTACCAAAATTTGCGAAAAACCGCAATACCAATTTAAAGACACATAGAGGTGGGCCTCAGTAACGACATGTTACCTTTAGATAGGAGCGGTTCTGCTATGCAGTTATAGGGTATGCAGTGAGTACAACAGCTGACAGAATTTGGGAAAACCACCAATACAAATTTAAAGACACATAGAGGTGGCCCTGAGTAATGACATGTTCCCTTTAGAAAAAAGCGATTTTGCTATACAGTTATAGGGTTTGCAGTGAGTACAACGGCTGCGAAAATTTGGAAAAAACCTCAATAGCAATTTAAAGACACATAGAGGTGGCTTTCAGTAATGACATGTTCCCATTAGAAAAAAGCACTTCTGTCATACAGTTATAGGGTATGCAGTGAGTACAACGGCTGCCAAAATTTTGGAAAAACCCCAATACCAATTTAAAGACAAATAGAGGTGGCCCTCAGTAACGACATGTTCCCATTAGAAAGGAACAGATCTGCTATATAGCTACAGGGTATGCAGTGAGTACAACAGCTGCCAAAATTTGGGAAAAACTCCAATACCAATTTAAAGACACATAGAGGTGGGCCTCAGTAATGACATGTTCCCATTAGAAAGGAGCGGTTCTGCTATACAGTTATCGGATATGCAGTAAGTTCAATGCCTGCCAAAATTTTGGAAAAACCCCATTACCAATTTAAACATACATAGAGGTGGCCCTCAGTAACGACATGTTCCCATTGGAAAAAAGCGCTTCTGCTATACAGTTCTAGGGTATGCAGTGAGTACAACGACTGCCAAATTTTTGGAAAAATCCCAATACCAATTTAAAGACACATAGAGCAGGGCCACAGTAATGACATGTTCCCAATAGAAAGGAGCAGTTCTGCTATACAGCTATAGGGTATGCAATGAGTACAACGCCTGCAAAAATTTGAGAAAAACCCCAATACCAATTTAAAGACACATAGAGGTGGGCCTCAGTAACGACTAGTGTTGAGCCACCCCCGTAGTGTTCGGGTTCGGTTCGGTTCGTCGAACACCGGGATGTTCGAGGAACTGTTCGTCGAACACCTTAGAACACCGTCGAACACCGTTAAAACCAATGGCAGGCAAACAAAAACACATAGAAACACATAGAAAACACCTGCAAAGGTGTCCAAAAGCTGACAAACTGCTCAGAAGACACTCTCTTTAAAAAAGCCGGCCGTCAAATTCAGCAGCGGCATACACCGGTACCCGACAATTTAGACAAGAAGGAATAGAGCATCACACATAGATTAGATAGATAGAAACATGTCAGTCACACATATAAGAAGCACAGTGACAGTGTTGGTTACTGCACTTGTCATTTAGTGTAAAGGATTTATTAAAAACAATATTAGTGTTTTCATGCACCGTCTCTTTAAAAAAGCCGGCCGGCAATTCAGCATCTGTACCCGACAATTTAGAACAGAAAGAATAGAGCTTCACACATAGATTAGATAGATAGAAACATGTCAGTCACATATATAATAAGTACAGTGATAGTGTTGCTTACTGTACTTGTCATTTAGTGTAAAGGATTTATTTAAAAAAATAATAGTGTTTTCATGCACTGTCTCTTTAAAAAAGCCGGCCGGCAATTCAGCAGCGGTACCCGACAATTTAGAACAGAAAGATAGAACATCACACATAGATTAGATAGATAGAAACATGTCAGTCACATATATATGAAGTACAGTGATAGTGTTGGTTACTGTACTTGTCATTTAGTATTAAAATAAAGGATTTATTATTAAAAAAATTGGCGTAGGGTTCCCCTTAATTTTAGGCTCTAGCGGAGGTTAAGCAGACGGCTGGGGCAGATGTTTGAAGCCTGGGAAGGGGGTAATACCCACGGAGCTTCCCAGGCTACTAATATCAGCCCCCAGCTGAATACATAGCCTTTACTAGCTATTAAAATGGGGGACACCCCAAAAAAAATGACGTGGGGTCCCCCCTAATTTAATAGCTAGCAAAGGCTAGGCAGACAGCTGGGGGCTGATATTAATAGCCCAGGAAGGGAGCCATGAATATTGGCCCCCTCCCAGGCTAGAAACACCAGCCGTCAGCCGCCCCAGAAATGGCGCATTCATAGGATGCGCCAATTCTGGCACTTAGCCTCGCTCTTCCACGCTGCCCTGGTGCGGTGGCAGGGGGTAATAGGGTTGGGGTTGATGTCAGCTTATAATGCCAGCTGACATCAAGCCCAGGTTAGTAATGGAGAGGCGTCTATAAGACACCCCCATTACTAACCCCATAGTCAAAGTTAAAAAAAACACAAACACCCAGAATAAAGTCCTTTAATTGAAATAAAGACACAATCCTTTATTGTTCTAAATTAAACCATACTTACCATCACGCCCATTCCAGCTGAAGCCAACGATCTCCTGCAATAAAAGAAAAATAATAAAGCAACCTCATCCTTACCTTTCCATGGTTCCCACGACAGCTTCAGCTCTGCTACATCGAGATGACAGGCTGGACCGCAGCAGAACGCTGCCATCCAGCCTGTCATCCCGCAGACACTGAGAAGCGCAGGCTTGCTTGCGCTGCTCAGCGTCTCTCTGTGACGACATCCAGATGAGCCGAGTTCATGTCCAATGAACTCGGCTCACCTCATGCACGTCACTGATAGCGTGGGAAAATTCTCACGCTGAAGCGCTGATTGCAGGAGAATTTTCCCACGCTGTCAGTGACGTGCAGGAGGTGAGCTGAGTTCATTGGACATGAGCTCACCTCATGCACATCACTGACAGCGTGGGAGAATTCTCCTGCACTCAGCACTTCAGCGTGAGAATTTTCCCACGCTGTCAGTGACGTGCATGAGGTGAGCCGAGTTCATTGGACATGACCTCGGCTCATCTGGATGCCGTCACAGCGAGACAGTGAGGAGCGCAAGCATGCCTGCGCTTCTCAGTGTCTGCGGGATGACAGACTGGATGGCAGCGTTCTGCTGCGGTCCAGCCAGTCATCTCGATGTAGCAGAGCTGAAGCTGTCGTGGGAACCATGGAAAGGTAAGGATGAGGTTGGTTTATTATTTTCTTTTATTGCAGGAGATCGTTGGCTTCAGCTGGAATGGGTGTAATGGTAAGTATGGTTTAATTTAGAACAATAAAGAATTGTGTCTTTATTTCAATTAAAGGACTTTATTCTGGGTGTTGTGTTCTTTTTAAATACTTTACTAGAAATTCATGGCGGTCATGTCTAATACTGGCGTGACCCCATGAATTTTGGGCTTGGGGCCAGCTGATAATACCAAGCTGGCCCTAACCCCTTTATTACCCAGTGAGCCACCGCACCAGGGCCCTGGATGAGTTGGGTACAGCTCCAGAAGATGGCGCTTCTATGAACGCGCCATTTTCCGGGGTGGCTGCGGACTGCAATTTGTAGCGGGGGGGGGGCCCAGAAAGCTTGGGCCTCCCTGCGCTGCAGATTCCAGCCCCCAGCTGCCTAGTTGTACCTGGCTGGACACAAAAATAGGGCGAAGCCCCACGTACTTTTTTTTTAATTATTTCATGAAATTCATGAAATAATTAAGAAAAAAAGGCCTTCCCTATATTGTTGTGTCCGGCCAGGTACAAATAGGCAGCTGGTGGTTGGGGGCAGCCCGTTCCTGCCTGCTGTACCTGGCTGGACACAAATATAGTGCGAAGCCCCACTTCAATTTTTTTTAATTATTTCATGAAATTCATGAAATAATTAAGAAAAAAAGGGCTTCCCTATATTTTTGTGTCCGGCCAGGTACAAATAGGCAGCTGGTGGATGGGGGCAGCCCGTTCCTGCCTGCTGTACCTGGCTGGACACAAATATAGTGCGAAGCCCCACTTCAATTTTTTTAAATTATTTCAGGAAATTCATGAAATAATTTAAAAAAAATTGACGTGGGGCTTCGCACTATATTTGTGTCCAGCCAGGTACAGCAGGCAGGAACGGGCTGCCCCCAACCACCAGCTGCCTATTTGTACCTGGCCGGACACAACAATATAGGGAAGCCCTTTTTTTCTTAATTATTTCATGAAATAATTTAAAGAAAATTGACGTGGGGCTTCGCCCTGTTTTTGTGTCCAGCCACGTACAACTAGGCAGCTGGGGGCTGGAATCCGCAGCGCAGGGAGGCCCAAGCATTCTGGGCCACCCCCGCTGCAAATTGCAGTCCGCAGCCACCCCGGAAAATGGCGCGTTCATAGAAGCGCCATCTTCTGGCGCTGTACCCAACTCATCCAGGGCCCTGATGCGGTGGCTCACTGGGTAATAAAGGGGTTAGGGCCAGCTTGGCATTATCAGCTGGCCCTAAGCCCGAAATTCATGGGGTCACGCCAATATTAGACATGACCACCATGAATTTCTAGTAAAGTATTTAAAAAAAACACAACACCCAGAAAAAAGTCCTTTAATTGAAATAAACACACAATTCTTTATTGTTCTAAATTAAACCATACTTACCATCACGCCCATTCCAGCTGAAGCCAACGATCTCCTGAAATAAAAGAAAAATAATAAAGCAACATCATCCTTACCTTTCCATGGTTCCCATGACAGCTTCAGCTCTGCTACATCGAGATGACAGGCTGGACCGCAGCAGAACGCTGCCATCCAGCCTCTCATCCCGCAGACACTGAGAAGCGCAGGCTTGCTTGCGCTCCACAGTGTCTCTCTGTGAGGGCATCCAGATGAGCCGAGTTAATGTCCAATGAACTCGGCTCACCTCATGCACGTCACTGACAGCGTGGGAAAATTCTCCTGCACTCAGCGCTTCAGCGTGGGAGAATTCTCACACTGAAGCGCTGAGTGCAGGAGAATTCTCCCACGCTGTCAGTTACGTGCAGGAGGTGAGCTGAGTTCATTGGACATGAGCTCACCTTATGCACGTCACTGACAGCGTGGGAAAATTCTCCTGCACTCAGCGCTTCAGCGTGGGAGAATTCTCACGCTGAAGCGCTGAGTGCAGGAGAATTCTCCCACGCTGTCAGTGACGTGCAAGAGGTGAGCTGAGTTCATTGGACATGAGCTCACCTTATGCACGTCACTGACAGCGTGGGAAAATTCTCCTGCACTCACCGCTTCAGCGTGAGAATTTTCCCACGCTGTCAGTGACGTGCATGAGGTGAGCCGAGTTCATTGGACATGAACTCGGCTCATCTGGATGTCGTCACAGAGAGACGCTGAGCAGCGCAAGCAAGCCTGCGCTTCTCAGTGTCTGCGGGATGAGAGGCTGGATGGCAGCGTTCTGCTGCGGTCCAGCCTGTCATCTCGATGTAGCAGAGCTGAAGCTGTCGTGGGAACCATGGAAAGGTAAGGATGAGGCTGCTTTATTATTTTTCTTTTATTGCAGGAGATCGTTGGCTTCAGCTGGAATGGGCGTGACGGTAAGTATGGTTTAATTTAGAACAATAAAGGATTGTGTCTTTATTTCAATTAAAGGACTTTATTCTGGGTGTTTGTGTTTTTTTTAACTTTGACTATGGGGTTAGTAATGGGGGTGTCTTATAGACGCCTCTCCATTACTAACCTGGGCTTGATGTCAGCTGGCATTATAAGCTGACATCAACCCCAACCCTATTACCCCCTGCCACCGCACCAGGGCAGCGTGGAAGAGCGAGGCTAAGTGCCAGAATTGGCGCATCCTATGAATGCGCCATTTCTGGGGCGGCTGACGGCTGGTGTTTCTAGCCTGGGAGGGGGCCAATATTCATGGCTCCCTTCCTGGGCTATTAATATCAGCCCCCAGCTGTCTGCCTAGCCTTTGCTAGCTATTAAATTAGGGGGGACCCCACGTCATTTTTTTTGGGGTGTCCCCCATTTTAATAGCTAGTAAAGGCTATGTATTCAGCTGGGGGCTGATATTAGTAGCCTGGGAAGCTCCGTGGGTATTACCCCCTTCCCAGGCTTCAAACATCTGCCCCAGCCGTCTGCTTAACCTCCGCTAGAGCCTAAAATTAAGGGGAACCCCACGCCAATTTTTTTAATAATAAATCCTTTATTTTAATACTAAATGACAAGTACAGTAACCAACACTGTCACTGTACTTCATATATATGTGACTGACATGTTTCTATCTATCTAATCTATGTGTGAAGCTCTATTCTGTCTGTTATAAATTGTCGGGTACCGCTGCTGAATTGCCGGCCGGCTTTTTTAAAGAGACGGTGCATGAAAACACTATTATTTTTTTTGATAAATCCTTTACGCTAAATGACAAGTACAGTAAGCAACACTGTCCCTGTACTTCGTATATATGTGACTGACATGTTTATATCTATCTAATCTATGTGTGAAGCTCTATTCTTTCGGTTCTAAATTGTCGGGTACAGGTGTATGCCGCTGCTGAATTGCCGGCTTTTCATGTTTCACTGTTGGCACTGTTCCCATTGATTTGGGCAATCACTGTAATGCCACAACCACCATGGCTGTGGCATTACAGTGAGTGGCAGACAATCCCTGCATGATTGGTGCTCTAAATAGCGCCAGACATGCAGGACACGCTTTTGGTGCACGAACAGTTATCGAACATAACCTCGAACAGCCGAATTTTTTGCAAATCGTTCGGGTTCGTCGAACAACTCGAACACCGCCCAAAACAGCTCGAATTTGAGATTGGCGAACAGTTCTAGTCGAACACCGCTCATCTCTAGTAACGACATGCTTCCATTGGAAAAAAGCGGTTCTGCTATAAAGTTAAAGGGTATGCAGTGAGTACAATGGCTGCCAAAATTTGGTAAAAACCCCAATACCAATTTAAAGAGACATAGAGGAGGTCCTTAGAAATTACGTATTCCCATTAGAAAAAAGTGGTTCTGCTATACAGTTATAGGGTATGCAGTGAGTACAACGACTGCCAACATTTGGGAAAAACCCCAATATCAAATTAAAAACACATAAAGTTGGGCCTCAGTAATGACATATTCCCATTAGAAAGGCACTGTTCTGCTATACAGGACATGCAGTAAATGCAACGCCTGCAAAAATTTGGGAAAAACCCCAATACCAATTTAAAGACACATAGAGGTGGGCCTCAGTAATGACATGTTCCCATTAGAAAGGAGCGGTTCTGCTATACAGTTATAGACCATGCAGTGAGTACAACGGCTGACAAAATTTGGGAAAAACCCCAATACCAATTTAAAGACACATAGAGGTGGGCCTCAGTAATCACATGTTCCCATTAGAAAAAAGCGGTTCTGCTATACAGTTATAGGGCATGCAGTGAGTACAACAGCTGCCAAAATTTGGGAAAAACCCCAATACCAATTTAAAGACACGTAGAGGTGGGTCTCGGTAACGACATGTTCCCACTAGAAAGGAGCTGGTCTCCCATACTTTTCTTGTGTCTGCAGTGACTGTGCAAGGGCTGCCAAAATTTGGAGGCACTCCAATGCCCCTTGCAGGAGATGAGAAGGGCCTCATGAAAAAAATGTTCCCATCATTTGGAAGTGGGTCTCCCATACTGTTATTACCTATGCAGTGAATGCAAGGGCTGCCAAAATTTGGATGCACTCCAATGCATCTTGCAAGAGATGTAGAGGAGGGCCTCATGAAATAATGTTCCCATTATTAGGAAGGGGGTCTCCCTTACTGTTATTGCTTATGCAATGAACAATGGCTGCCAAAATTTGGAAGCAGTCCAATGCCCCTTGCAGGAGATGTAAATATGGTGATATGGTAGATATGGTTCTGATATGGTGGTGGAGGATGAGGAGAAGGAGGAGGAGGACAAGAGCAAATAGACAAAATCAGGAAGCTTATACCCATGTCTGGGTGTGAAGACAGAGGTGGATGGGAATAGAGTTAGACCTCACAAAAAAGACACTGTATTTGAGTTTATGTTACGCTATCATTCGGTGGGGTTGAGAAGTCTGGTCCAATCCAGTCCTTGCTCGTTTTTATAAGAGTCAGCCTGTCAGCATTTTCAGTTGACAGGCGGATGCGCCTATCAGTTATGATTCCCCAGGTGGCACTAAAAACCCACTCTTTCAAAACGCTAGTGGCAGGGCAGGCCAGAACCTCCAAGCCTAGAGAGCCAGTTCATGCCATGTGTCCAGCTTGGATACCCAATAATTATAAGGCACAGAGGAATCACAGAGGACGCAGGTACAGACATAAATATACTCCTTCAGTATCTTCCGAAACTTTTCCCTCTTTGTGATACTACCCCGCGCATCAGGGCTTGTATGATGGTAGGGTCTGAGAAAACTGTCCCAGAACTTTGACAGTTTTCCCCTGCCTCTGATGGATTGGATTTGTGTCTCTCTTGCCTCTACTATTTGGTTTTCCAATGAACTGTGACCTCTGCCGCCAGCGTTTTCAGATGGGAATTTTTTTTAGTAATTCCGCAACAAGGGCCTTCTGGTACCGACCAATTTTGGCAGACCTGTCTGCTGCAGAATTAAGAGATAGAAAGTTCTCCTTGTTGCGTAAGTCTAGAAGTGTCACCAACCATTAATGACTGTTACCCAAAATTTGGAGAACGCGAGGGTCACGGAAAAGGTAACATAAAGTCAGCCATGTGTGCTAGACAGCTAACAGGTAAGACTTCCATGCCCACACCAAGAGGATGATTGACCATGCTCTCCTCCTCATCTTCCTCCTCCTCCCTCTCCTAAGGCCATCCACGCTGAACAGATAGTATGACAGTTGTGCGGGTAACACCGTCTATATCGCAGGAAAGTAGCTCCTGTTTTTCTTCCTCTTCCTCATTGTCACCCAATCCATGTTGGGATGAGATTAGGCTGGGCTGTATGGGATCACCTTGTATGGTTCCTTGCTTTATCTCATCTTGCTCTGCCTGCAATGCCTCATCTTTAATTTTGCAGCAAGCATTTCAGAAAACAGAGAAGCGGGATGGTGATGCTAATTATGGCATCATCGCCGCTCACCATCTTGGTGGAGTCCTCAAAGTTTTGGAGGATGGCACAGATGTCTGACATCCATGTCCACTCCTGAGGTCTTAAACGTTGAGTTTCAACACGTGGGGATATTGCACAAGAGTCGGTGAGCTTAAAGCTGCAAATGCTGCTGAAGCACAGCAAGGGCGGTGGAAGCTGTAGCTGACTTACTAAAATGGGCACACACGCGGTGTACTTTGACAAGCTGATCTGGGTAGGGTTTGAGAAACCGCTGAACCACGAGGTTAAGCACATGGGCAAGGCATGGTTCATGTGTGAGCTTCATAGCCACCACCAGGTTCCGGCCATTGTCACACATGACCATGCTTGGCTGTAGGTTCAGCAGGGTCAGCCACAGATCTGCCTGCTCTTTCAGAGCTGTCCACTGCTCCTCAGCGGTGTGAGGTTTGCCATGTAAGCATTTTAGCTTCAGCACAGCCTGTTGCCGCTTGGCAATGTCAGTGCTGCAGTGCTTCCAGCTTGTGATTAATGTGGTCATTTTGGAGATGGATACTGAAGAGGAGGAGGAGGTGCAGGAGCTGAAGAATGTGGGGGAAACCATGATTGACCCAGGGCCCACAATCCTCTGCGTCGGGAGGACGTGTTCCGTCCCAAGGTCCGACTGGGTCCCGGCTTCCACTATATTAACCCAGTGTGCCGTCAATGAGGTGTATCATCCCTGACCACAAGCACTTGTCCACGTGTCCGTGGTTAGGTGGACCTTCCCAGTAACTGTATTGTTGAGGGCAGGCTAATGTTGTGGGACACGTGCTTGTGTAATGCAGGGATGGCACAATAGTGGCGGCTGGGGACCAAGTACTGAGGGACGGCCACCGCCATAAGGTTGCGGAAAGCTTCCATCTCCAAGAGCCTAAAAGGCAACATTTCGAGCGCAGGCATTCTCCAACTGTGTGAGTTTAGTAATATGGCCTGTGGGGCGTTGGCTGCGTATTTGCGCTTGCATTCCAAGGACTGGGGTAGGGATAACTGAATGATGCGCTGAGACAAGGACGTGGACGTACTTGCTGATGGTGCTAGTTGAGAGTGTGTAACGACAGGTGCAGGGCGGGAGAAATCTTTACATGCGCCATGGACAGGGGATTGGCGTGTAAGCAGTGGTGTCACCCGCAGACACTGCTTCAGGACCCTGGCGTTCAGCCAACTTAGTCAGGTGCTTCGCTTTCATCTGACTAATCATGCTGGTGGTGGTCAGGCGCTAGTTTTGCTACCCCTGCTGATGGTGGCCTGGCAGATGGTGCAAATTGCCTTTTTGTGGTTATCTGCAGAGTCTTTAAAAAACAAACAGGCTCGGGAAGACCAAACAGTTGTACTGGCAACTTCCCTCTTGTTGGTTTTCCGGGGAGCAGTTGCCCACCTTGTGTCTGTGGTCACCACACTGCTTGTTCCTGCCTGTTGTGGTGCTATGCCTCCCTCCCCCTGTGTGCTTCTGTCTTCGCTCTGCATGTCCCCCTGCCAGGTTAGGTCAGTGACTTCATCATCCACCACCTCACCTTCCACTTTAGCACCCTGGTCCTCCTCCTGACTTTCTGGCAATTGTGTCTTATCATTATCATCCACCTCTTGCAACAGTAATTACACTTTCCCACAATCGCCTTCTTGTGACCGTGGCTGCTCAAATATTTGGGCATCTCTACACACATTCTCCTCTTGCTCCACTTGAAGCTGGCCGAGCAAGAGGCCTGAATCTACAAATGGAAAAGTTAATAGCTTTTCGTAGTGTCCAAGTGTGTTATCAGTTTTCTCTGGGCACTCAGCATGGTGCGAGGAAGTAGGATCAGGGTGAGGAATATGCGATCCAGACTCACGGCTACTGAGACTTTACCGTGTGGAAGACAGGGTGGTGGTGGTAGTGGCAAAGTGACTGGAAACATTATCTGCTATCCAGCCAACAACCTTTTGACACAGCTCTGGGTTCAATAGTGGTGTGCTGCAGTCCCCTAGACATTGGGACAGGAAGGCCGGGTGACAAGAGTTAGGTGTTTGTTGTGGCATAATTTCAGCTTGCCACGGCCTCGGATTCGGCCTCTGCATGGACCATCACCATCACGTCCACTTCCCCATCCCTTGCCACGCACCTTGCCAATTTTAATTGGAGGATAATATTTTCCAAGTTAACTACAAATGCCTGGATGTGAACCTCAGTTATATGTGATATGTCTGACGGACACCCACGGTTTTAAATAGCAGCCCTGTCGTTTTCTATTCTTCACAGCGACCACGTGTGAATAGCTTCACTGACACACTGCTACAAACTGTAAATGGTGGACAGAAATGGCTGAATTTGGATTGCAGTTATATGTGATCCGTCTGATGGACAACCACGGTTTTAAATAGCGGGCTTGTAGTTTACTATTCTTCACAGCGACCACGTGGGAATAGCTTCACTGACACACTGCTACAAACTGTAAATGGAGGACAGAAATGGCTGAATTGGGGCTGCAGTTATGTGTGATATGTCTGATGGACAACCACGGTTTTAAATAGCGGGCTTGTTGTTTACTATCCATCACAGCGACCACGTATGAACAGCTTCACTGACACACTGTTACAAACTGTAAATGAAGGGCATAAATGGCTGAATTTGGACCACAGTTATATGCGATACGTCTGACAGACGACCACGGTTTTAAATAGCGGGTTTGTAGTTTACTATTCTTCACAGTGACCACGTATGAATAGCTTCACTGACACACTGCTACAAACTGTAAATGGAGGCCAATATTTTTGACATTCACTACAAATTTCTGGATTTTTATCGCTGTAATATGGAAAATATCTGTCTGTATTCAGCAGTGCTAACAAGCAAATGGAGCAGAAAGATAGTGTCCTCTGGACTGCTTTTTAAGCAAATAATCAGGATTAAGATGAAAAAAAAATTAGCCCTGGCCCCTGATATCTGGGCTATGTCTACAAATATCTTTAAGGCTGTGTGCCCACGATGATTTTTTCAAGCGTTTCTGCAGCGGCAAAAACGCTGCAGAAACGCTTAAAAAATGCATGGTAGAAGGCCTGCCATGTTTCCCAATGATAATCCGCATGTGGTGTGCACATGCTGCGGAAATTTAAGTTGCGGGTTATCATTGCGGAAAAAAACGCAGCATTACCAATGACTTTCATTGGAACGCATGGATTCCGCATCACTGCATCTGTACATGCGGAATCCAAATGTTTCAATGTGTGGATGGTACCTGGGTCTGGAGGACAGGAGACTCTCCTCTGGACCCGGGTACCATAGAACCTGTAAAAAAAAGAATAAAATAAAAAATAAATATTATATTTACCTTCTGATGGCCCCCAGTCTCCTTGTCTTCGCTTGACTGGCAGATCGCGGTGGACTGAAGGACCTGCGCTGAAGTCATAGTTATGTGATGGCAGGTTCTTCAGTGTAGTGTACTGCGAGCTGCCGGCAAGCCAGGACAGAGCGAAGCAAGACTCCGGGGGCCATCGGAAGGTACAGTACAGACCAAAAGTTTGGACACACCTTCTCATTTAAAGATTTTTCTGTATTTTCATGACTTTGAAAATTGTACATTCACACTGAAGGCATCAAAACTATGAATTAACACATGTGAAATTATATACTTAATAAAAAAGTGTGAAACAACTGAAAATATGTCTTATATTCTAGGTTCTTCAAAGTAGCCACCTTTTGCTTTGATGACTGCTTTGCACACTCTTGGCATTCTCTTGATGAGCTTCAAGAGGTAGTCACCGGAAATGGTTTTCACTTCACAGGTGCGCCCTGTCAGGTTTAATAAGTGGGATTTCTAGCCTTATAGATGGGGTTGGGACCATCAGTTGTGTTGTGCTGAAGTCTGGTGGATACACAGCTGATCGTCCTACTGAATAGACTGTTAGAATTTGTGTTATGGCAAGAAAAAAGCAGCTAAGTAAAGAAAAACGAGTGGCCATCATTACTTTAAGAAATGAAGGTCAGTCAGTCCGAAAAATTGGGAAAACTTTGAAAGTGTCCCAAAGTGCAGTTGCAAAAACCATCAAGCGTTGCAAAGAAACTGGCTCACATGAGGACCGCCCCAGGAAATGAAGACCAAGAGACACCTCTGCTTCTGAGGATAAGTTTATCCGAGTCACCAGCCTCAGAAATCTCAGGTTAACAGCAGCTTAGATTAGAGACCAGGTCAATGCCACACAGAGTTCTTGCAGCAGACACATCTCTACAACAACTGTTAAGAGGAGACTTTGTGCAGCAGGCCTTCATAATAAAATAGCTGCTATGAAATCACTGCTAAGGACAGGCAACAAGCAGAAGAGACTTGTTTGGGCTAAAGAACACAAGGAATGAACATTAGACCAGTGGAAATCTGTGCTTTGGTCTGATGAGTCCAAATTTGAGATCTTTGGTTCCAACCACCATGTCTTTGTGCAACGCAGAAAAGGTGAACGGATGGACTCTACATGCCTGGTTCCCACCGTGAAGCACGGAGGAGGAGGTGTAATGATGCAGGGGTGCTTTGCTGGTGACACTGTTGGGAATTTATTCAAAATTGAAGGCATACTGAACCAGCATGGCTACCACAGAATCTTGCAGCGGCATGCTATTCCATCCGGTTTGCATTTAGTTGAACCATCTTTTATTTTTCAACAGGACAATGACCCCAAACACACATCCAGGCTGTGTAAGGGCTATTTGACCAAGAAGAAGAGTGATGGGGTGCTACGCCAGATGACCTGGCCTCCACAGTCACCAGACCTGAATTCAATCGAGATGGTTTGGGGTGAGCTGGACCGCAGAGTGAAGGCAAAAGGGACAACAAGTGCTAAGCATCTCTGGCAACTCCTTCAAGATTGTTGGAAGACCATTTCCGGTGAATACATCTTGTAGCTCATCAAGAGAATGCCAAGAGTGTGCAAAGCATTCATCAAAGCAAAAGGTGGCTACGTTGAAGAACCTAGAATATAAGACATATTTTCAGTTGTTTCACACTTTTTTGTTAAGTATATAATTCCACATGTGTTAATTCATAGTTTTGATGCTTTCAGTGTGAATGTACAATTTTCATAGTCATGAAAATACAGAAAAATCTTTAAATGAGAATGTGTGTCCAAACTTTTGGTCTGTACTGTATGTATAGTTTTATTTTTTTATTTTTTACCATTCTTTAAGGTCACACTATATAAATCCATGCTGTTTGCATGGATTTATATAGCGTGACCAAGTTGACAAGCACTTTCCAAGTGATGTTAAAATCGCTTGGAAAGCGCGTGTCAACCCACATGCGGAAATGCATGTGAAGAATGCTTCACATCCGCATGTCCCTTGCAGGAAAAACGCATGTACAGTCCGCATGCATTTTTTTTGCCAGGGAGATGCAGAAACTCTCAGGAAAAAATCCTGAGCATTTCTGCATCGTGGGCACATAGCCTAACTGCAGGATCAGATAGAACATACAATGGACCCTCTTGTGCTGTATACACTGCCACAAACCCTGTCTGTCTGCCTAACTCCTGCTATCACCACTGAATATAGGCAGCTGGATTAGTTCTCAAAAGGACTGTTAGTTCAGATGGATATATAGATATATGTTGTGGAATTCTTACAGTAACTAATAAACAAGCAAATCTCTCCCTGACTCAGCAGCACCTCTCCCTACTCTGCCTGTTTTCGGGTTAGACTGTAATGAGCATAGGGGCACCAGGTCTTATATAGACCCGATGACGCTTTGCGGCCAACCAATCACTGTAATGCCACAACCATCATGGTTACGGCATTACAGTGCGAGGCAGGCAATCCCTGCATGTTCATTGACTCTCTAAAGAGCGCCAAACATGCAGGGTGGGAACCCAAGCTCCCGCTGAGCAACCACGGAAATACTCGCCAAGTGCCGAGTATGTTGACCACAGTGATGCTCGGGCGAGTGCCGAGTAGTGGCAAGCAGGCTCACTCATCACTAGTTGCCTTGAATAAAAAAAAATAAATAAGTAATTCTCATTTTTTATATAAATATACATATTTATAGTCAGTGTGTAATAGAAAAGTTAATTTGACTACTAGTTTTGGCTATAGTGGACCATGGGGGTATGGTGTGGTGTACAGATTTGCCATTTTCTAACAAGACGCACTTACCACGATGGAGCAAATTAACCTGATACTGAAAAGTGTAACTTGTCAACTAACTTAACTTGTTCAATGGCTTTTGTTGTTTTACATGTCTATTTGCAGCTTTCTGCATCGTGATATCATTCTGTAACATGGCACTGCTAATGCTTTGAGTGTGAGGTTAAGAAATGCTACATCTGTATAACATTTAGGCCTGGAATCAGCAATTTCAAAAAATAAAGAAATGGACCTGAAGCAATGGGATGAAACTGAATGGGAAAAGATACAGATTAGTTATTAGAAAAAAATCTTTTTTACAGTGAAGGTTATTATTGAGTCGAACAGGCTGCCACGAGAGGTGTTGAGTTCTCCTTCAATGGAAGTCTTCAAACAGAGGCTGGACAGACATCTGTCTGAGATGGTTAACTTAATCCTGCATTGAGCAGGAGGTTGGACCAGATGACCCTGGAGGTCTTCTCCAACTCTAACATTCTATGATTTTATAACCTCCAGGTCATCCTAGATTACAGAATTTTTTGCGGTGAATAAAAGAACAAATAACTATTAAATATTCATGGTCCACCCCTTTGCAATTTTAAAGTCAAGTCACCTAATATTCTGGGGATCAGATCCAAGTCTCTAATGTGTATTCATTGTTCTTCCTATCATCAAAAGAGCAGAAGAGTTTCCAAAGTTTGTACAATATGTGTTTACTAGAGATGATTGAATCAATCCAATATCAAATTGAGTTCAAGTTGAATTTCCTGACATCCTCAGGTCCTGGTGCATTCGAACAGAGTGATTTGTTTCGCATAAATCATACATCACCATTTTAAACATCTCAGAAGTTTAGTGGAGTCTCATACTGTGCAGGATTCCCAGTAATGCCTTACAATTATCACATCATATGGTATAACACCGCTAATCCGTAAGGACTACAATACCTTTAGTGTATGATGGTGGCAATCTAACAGTTAGCTGTTCTGTGTGTATACCTAAAAATACATCTGTCTTTTCTCCCCTTCAAACCTGTACTTTCCATACTCAAAATAACCATCTTTCATTTCCTCAATTACTGAAGAAATTTATGTGTTAAACACATTAAAAGGAATTGCATGTACGGTTAGGAGATCTCACACTCTTTTACATTTACTTTAACCCCTTAACAACATCTGACGTACTAATACGCGTCTGTGCCCTGGGACTTAAGAGCCAGACCCGTATTAGTACGTCATCGCGATCGCGCGAGCACACAGGCTGTGCGGGCGTGATCGCCGCCGGGTGTCAGCTGATTGTCACAGCTGACACCCGGTACTATGTGCAGGGAGCGGTCCTGCACCGCTCCCAGCACATTAACCCCTGCGATGCTGCGATCGAAGTCGATCGAAGTCGATCGCGGCATTGCGGGGGCAAGGGGAGGTGATCGCCGATACTCACCTCCTCTTCCGGCTTCCAGCGCAGTCTGCAAAGGCTTCCCGGGTGTTGCTGTAGCACCCCGAGGACTCGGCTGCTACAGGGGTATTGCACCTCGAGCCAGAGGTGTGGTATTCCACTCCCGGGTAAGGATGGAGCGTGGAACTGGGCTCAGTTAGCTGCATGCACCACATACACCCCATTTCCGGGGGACAGAACAACGGTACTCCCACCAGATAGTTGTGCAGGTACGACAGCGTCTGTCCCTGGCTGGAGTGGGGGGGGGGGAACATCCCAGTGGTGTAGGAGCAGACAGGGGAGGGACTCTGGGCATAGGTAGGAGCCCATTGGTTGCATTGTCACCAGGGCTCGGGTGTCAGAGGGAGTATAAAAGGTGGGCACCATCTAGGAACAGGGGGAGTTCAGTCTGAGGAGAAGCTGAGAGAGAGTTCAGCCAGAGAGGGCTGACAGGGAGCTGAGGCTCCGTCTGGGCCCAGCTCCAGAGCTAGGCCTGAAGCAGAGAGGAGAGAGGAGGAAGAGGAGAAACACAAAGAGAGGCCCAGAGACGCAAGCATAGAGGGAACCCTGAGATCCCACAAGAGAACGAAAACGGGTGAAGGGTTGGCAGAACAGGGTACCGGATCCCAAACTGGTGGAGGCCAATTATCCTCAGCCAGGAACCGGAGGTCGTGGACAAGTTTTGGCGCGACCCCTCGCCACATCCATCAGGAAGGCAAACCACGTATAGGGTCAGGGAAGCCGGGAAAGGTTTCACCACCAGAAGGCCCGAGGGAGCCGGACAAAGGTGGATCCCTGGTGGGGACGGCCAGTAGGAAGGAAGAGAGGGGAGCTCTGGACCACGCTCTGGAATTGCCTGGGCCGAGTCCCTGACCTGGTGGACGCAGAATGACTCGGGTGGTCCTACTGTGCACAAGCGACCTGATAAAGAACCGTGAGTAAAGCTTTTGAAACTGCACTACCAGACTCCGTGTTTCGTCGTCGCACCTGCACCACCAGTACTGGGATATCCGCACCATCACCCCCATCATCAACTCTACAATAGCCGCCCTGAGGCAATACTCCTCCCGTGGGGAGTCGTTCCATTCTCAGCTGCACCAACAACACCAGCCTCGGCGGTCGGCCCTGCAGCGGCGGTCTCATGACCGCAATCCACGGGTGGCGTAGTCGAACATTCTAACATCTACTGCTAAATACCGCCACTCAGTTTGACTCCCTGGGCACGGACCGGTCACCGCCACGAGACTACTACCCCTATCTGATCCGGCTCCGGGTAAGCCCCCGTGCGCGCGATGCCGCACGACTCAGGCCCAGGGGCGCGTCAACTTTGGCGTAGTCGGCAGGATTCCGTGCCCGCAACCACCGGGTACTGCGTGCCTGAAGAAAAGTTCACATGTACCGTAAGAAGAAGTCTCCCGCCAATTCCAGAGGGTCCCCGCCATCGGACGCCATCTCGGGTCGTTTCCCGCTGTTTGCCCGCCATCTGCAGCCTTTGCCCGCCATCCACGGAGTTTCCCGCCATAAGGAGACGATTCCCGCCATCTGAGACGATTTCCCGCCCTGGCAGAGCGGACGCCATTATGGGCGTGCCAGAGGGTGGCAAAAAACCACCTCCCATCGTGGGCCAGGTCCAAGAATGGCGCCAAAAGCGGAAACCGCCCCTACCAGCAGAGACTGCAATGATAGATATGTCCATCAGCATGAGGGGGCTGCCCCTGGAACTGACTGTCACTAAGTTGCCCCGGGACCACCCTCAATGGGGGCGGATAGGGAACAAAACAGAGAGGATGGGTGCGGCCTGGAGGAGTCTGGACAGATCGCACCCGGAGATGGAGGAAGAGTCGAGCAGCACCGACCCTGTGGTCCGGAACCTGTTGCAGGCTGCCACCCCAGAAGGCCTGGTGGAGATCCTGGCACAGCTCCCCAGAGATCGGGAGCGTGCACAGACCGCGCTGGAGGCCTTGGCCCGGAAGATGGCCCGAGTGCAGCAAGAAGCACTGGCCGAGTGGAGAAGGGAGATGGTCCAGCAGGCTGGAACCCGCCAGCAGAGGACGCCACCCGCAACGTGGAGTATGTCTGCCCCTGAGGATGGTGCAGGAGGGACGAAGGCCGGAGACGACGCCGCGGAGGGAGCCGCAGGGATGGAAGCAGGTAATGGGGATGTCATCACCCCGTGCCCAGTAGCCGTAAGCCTGCCCCAGCTCCCCGTCGCAGAGCCCGAAGTCCGACTCACCGTGCCCGTTGCTGCACCGCCACTGCTCCCAACTAGGCCCCAAGCGGCAGGAGCCGCGGCCACGCCCCCTGTTACGCCACGCGCCTCAACCCTGAGCGCGGCAAAGCAGGAAGTACCACCGGCCTGGTCTCAGGGCCGAGTACCGCCGGGCGCCGCCGTCTCCACAGCGCCCTCTACCTCCACAGCGCCACCGGCCTGGTCGCAAGGCCTGGTGAATCCGGGCGCAGCTGCCCCTCCAGCGCCCTCTTCCCCAAAGGTGCCATACCTGGATCCAAAGAGGATGCCTCCGGCCTGGACGCAAGGCCAAGTACCTCCGGGCGCCGCTGCCCCCACAGCGCCCTCGACCTCCACAGTGCTGCCCCTGGGCGAAGATCTCTTCGCACAACATACTAGCCCGGACGGGCTGCCCTTCGTGTGGCCACCGGAGTACATCAACCCCCGACTCCGGAGGGAACGGCCCCTGTGTGAGCCTCTGATCCCGGCTCCGGCGCCCGCCAAAATTGTCCCGCTCCCGTTGGAGGAGGCCCAATTTGCATGGGACCCCACCGGTGAAAACCTCATGGGGTTCACCCAAGAGACCCGGGCGGCTGCAGCCCAGCGTGAGGAGTGCTGCCGTCAACAGCTAGAGGTCTTTGGGAGAGAACGGCGGGAGAGGCGGATCCGCGAGGAACGGCTGCAGGTCCAAAGCGCGGAGCAGAAACGCCGGGCCCGACGAAATCCCCGTACGGCCCACAGTCCCCGCGCCACCGGGACCGTAATAAAGTTCCAACTGGAACACGGCTGGGGCTTTATCCGAGACCACCGAACCCCCGGCGACGTCTTTGTCACCCGCAGGGATGTCGAGAGCCACCTGCCGGAGGGACACCGCGGACGTGACCTCTACCCGGGTGATGAGGTCACCTTCACCCGGCATCAGTGTGCTAAAGGACCGTACGCCCTTCACGTACACCGGCTGACTGAGGAGGAGATACAGTATGAGGAAAGCCAAGAGGACCCGGACGGGTCTGAAGACTACCCTCAGGAAGGAGCACAAAGAGGACACCATTATTAGAGTGTGATAAAGAAGGACTGTATATAGTTACCCGTCGGGGTACAAGAACTGTCGTAAAATTGGTGTTTGTGTGAACTGTTACCAGTGTGTCCTTAATCCCTTACCAGGCTGAGGACTGTGAGCAGCCATTTTCCTTATTCCCCACTGGCCGAGGACTGAGAGCGGCCGTACCCCTGTAAATAGTTGCGCTTCTTAAGGCGCCCCCTACTGGTTTTATAGAAGAACTGCTTTTCTACTTTTGAACTAGTGACTGTTGCACTTTACCTGGTCACAAGTTGCACGGTGACCAGAGATCAAGAACGTGTTGGTCAAGAATGTTTTATATGACAAAGTTACATATGCTGCTAACAGAGTTTATAGTATTTTATATGAGTGTGAAGAAAGTCTTGTAATATTGTATGATGTTTGTACCAGTAACGTTTAAAAAGAGTAGAATACCTCCCATAAAGGGATGAGTTTTCAGTTATGTCTTATATGCAAGTGTACACTTTAAAATTTTTGTATGTTTTAATTTGTTTTTACTCTTTTCCAGCCCGAGGACGTGCTGTGATTTACCAGGGGGGAATGTAGCACCCCGAGGACTCGGCTGCTACAGGGGTATTGCACCTCGAGCCAGAGGTGTGGTATTCCACTCCCGGGTAAGGATGGAGCGTGGAACTGGGCTCAGTTAGCTGCATGCACCACATACGCCCCATTTCCGGGGGGCAGAACAACGGTACTCCCACCAGATAGTTGTGCAGGTACGACAGCGTCTGTCCCTGGCTGGAGTGGGGGGGGGGAGGAACATCCCAGTGGTGTAGGAGCAGACAGGGGAGGGACTCTGGGCATAGGTAGGAGCCCATTGGTTGCATTGTCACCAGGGCTCGGGTGTCAGAGGGAGTATAAAGGGTGGGCACCATCTAGGAACAGGGGGAGTTCAGTCTGAGGAGAAGCTGAGAGAGAGTTCAGCCAGAGAGGGCTGACAGGGAGCTGAGGCTCCGTCTGGGCCCAGCTCCAGAGCTAGGCCTGAAGCAGAGAGGAGAGAGGAGGAAGAGGAGAAACACAAAGAGAGGCCCAGAGACGCAAGCATAGAGGGAACCCTGAGATCCCACAAGAGAACGAAAACGGGTGAAGGGTTGGCAGAACAGGGTACCGGATCCCAAACTGGTGGAGGCCAATTATCCTCAGCCAGGAACCGGAGGTCGTGGACAAGTTTTGGCGCGACCCCTCGCCACATCCACCAGGAAGGCAAACCACGTATAGGGTCAGGGAAGCCGGTAAAGGTTTCACCACCAGAATGCCCGAGGGAGCCGGACAAAGGTGGATCCCTGGTGGGGATGGCCAGTAGGAAGGAAGAGAGGGGAGCTCTGGACCACGCTTTGGAATTGCCTGGGAGTTGGCCGAGTCCCTGACCTGGTGGACGCAGCATGACTCGGGTGGTCCTACTGTGCACAAGCGACCTGATAAAGAACCGTGAGTAAAGCTTTTGAAACTGCACTACCAGACTCCGTGTTTCGTCGTCGCACCTGCACCACCAGTACTGGGATATCCGCACCATCACCCCCATCATCAACTCTACAATAGCCGCCCTGAGGCAATACTCCTCCCGTGGGGAGTCGTTCCATTCTCAGCTGCACCAACAACACCAGCCTCAGCGGTCTGCCCTGCAGCGGCGGTCTCATGACCGCAATCCACGGGTGGCGTAGTCGAACATTCTAACATCTACTGCTAAATACCGCCACTCAGTTTGACTCCCTGGGCACGGACCGGGTCACCGCCACGAGACTACTACCCCTATCTGATCCGGCTCCGGGTAAGCCCCCGTGCGCGCGATGCCGCACGACTCAGGCCCAGGGGCGCGTCATTGCCATGACAACCCGATGTCGTCATGACAACATCCGGGTCACCAGACAGCAGGAAGATTGTTTGGACATGCGCAGTGCATCTCCAAACAATCTTCACACTGTGCACCGCTGATAGCCTGCATGGCATAGGGATGGTGCTGCATTCCTGTGCCATGCAGGCGATCAGAGAAAAAAAAGTGAAAGTCCCAGAGTGGGGCAAAGTAATAAAGTGTATAAACTGTCTGAAAGTGGAAAAAAAAAAAAAAAAATTGCAAAAATATAAAAAAAAAATAAAAAAATAATCCACCAAAAATAAAAATATAATGTACCCATCAATAAATATTATTATAAAAAAAAAAATAAATAAAAAATAAATGTACACATATTTGGTATCTCCGCGTCCGGAACAACCTGACCTATAAAACTGTCCCACTAGTTAACCCCTTCAGTGAACACGGTAAAAAAAAAAAAAAAAACAAGCAAAAAACAATGCTTTATCACCATACCGCCAAACAAAAAGTGGAGTAACACGCGATCAAAAAGACGCATATAAATAAAAATGATACCGCTGAAAACGTCATCTCGTCCCGCAAAAAACAAGCCATGATACAGCTCAATTAGCTGAAAAATAAAAAAGTTATAGCTCTCAGAATAAAGCGATGCTAAAAAATATTTTTTTCTATAAAATAGCTTTTATTGTGTATAAGCGCCAAAACATAGAAAAATGATACAAATGTGGTACCGCTGTAAACGTACTGACCCGAAGAATAAAGCTACCTCATCAATTTTACCACACGCGGAACAGAATAATAAAAAAAAAAAAACAATTCCTGAATTGTTGGTTTTTGTTTATTCTGCCTCCCAAAAATCGGAATAGAAAGCGATCAAAAAATGTCACGTGCCTGAAAATGGCACCAATAACAACGTCAAGTCATCCCACAAAAAAGGAGCCGTCACATGACTGTCTGCCAAAATCTGGAAAAATTATAGCTCTCAAAATATGGCGATGCAAAAACTAGATTTTACAAAAAATGCATCTTTTAGTGTGTGACAGCTGTCAGTCATAAACACCCCATATGATTCTGGCATTGCTGTAATCACACCGACCTGAAGAATAAAGTCGTCTAATCACTTATACCGCACAAGGAACGGCGTCAAAAATAAACTCTTGGGTTAGGATTGGGCTAGGGTTAGGGCTGGGTTTGGGACAAGGGTTGTGCTGGGGCTAGGGTTGTGCTGAGGCTAGGGTTGTGCTGGGGCTAGGGTTGTGCTAGGGCTAGGGTTGTGCTATGGTTAGGGTTGTGCTAGGGTTAGGGCTGGGGTTGGGATTTTTTTCAAAAGTAAGAAAAAAAGATGACGATATGGCGAATAGTGTTGAGCGCAAGTGCTCGCTACTTGAGTTTGCATCGGGTGCTCTGGTATGCATTGAGTATCGTGGGTATTTGAGTGACATGCTCGAGTCTCTGCCCCATATGCTTTGCGGCCAAAAAAACTTTACGGGGATTGCCTGCCATGCACGAGCGATCCCCGCATGTTTTTTTTTGGGTGTCTAATAACCGTAAAACATGCGGAGCAGGGACTCGAGCATGTCACTCGAGCACACGCTGTACATGGCGCATACCTGAGTACCCGATGCAAACTCAAGTAGCGAGCACTTGCGCTCAAGAATAATGACAACTTATTCAATATGATGACCTAATGTAAACAAATTCTGTGCCGTACCTCTGGGTTCAAAATGTTCACTATACACCTTAATAAAATCCTTGAGGGGTATAGTTTCCAAAAAAAAACACTTTTTCATTTTTATGAATCAATTTGTGAAGCACCTGGGGTTCCAAGTGCTCACTATGAATCTAGATAGGTGCCTTGGGGGGTCTAGTTTCCAAAATGGGGTCACTTGTGGGGGAGCTCTAAAGTTTGGGCACACAGGGGCTCTCCAAACGCAACATGGTGTCCGCTAACAATTTGAGCCGACATTTTGTTAGCGGATATCATGTTGCATTTGGAGAGTCCCTGTGTGCCCAAACATTGGAGCTCCCCCACAAGTGACCCCATTTTGGAAACTAGACCCCCCAAGGCACCTGACAGAACCCCACTTTCTCTTGTTCCTAGCTAGACTGACTTCATGCTGGGTCTTTCTCCCTCCGGCCCTGCGCTGCCCACTCTCAATCCCACTCGGGTGCTCTGAAGTCCCTCCTGTGCGTCGGATCCCGGACCTGCTTGACTCTCCTGGGGATTAGAATGTGGCTTATGATCCCTCTGTCTTCTGACAGATTCGGGGCGTACGGGTGCCTTCCTGCACTCGCCGTACCCCCTAGGATCCCTTCTTAGTATGGAGCCTACTCCCTGCTCCCCTCCTGGGCCTCTGACACTGGGCCTTACTTGTGGAGCAGAGCTTCTACTGAGACTCTGCTCCCGGACTGTTCTTCTGAACTGTCCCGAGCTGTTCTTTTGAACTTCTCTCCTCTACTCAACCTCACCCGTTCTGCCACCCTAAGATGGCTTCCCTATTTTATACTCCTATAAAAGTACTCCCTCAAACTACTTCCTCCTCCCACACCCACTACTGGTTCCCCCCCTACCTTTGGGTCCCCCCCCACTCCAGCTAGTGTCAGGGCTCAGCAGAAACATACATTGCGTCTTGCCCCTCCAGCCGGCCTGGAGCAGTGTAGTGTTGGATGCAGGTGTTTGGGGTCCCGGGCAGCACTCCCTCCTTACCTGAGAGAAGGAGACACCACACCTCTGGGTGAGGTGCAGTACCTCTGTGGCGACTGAACCCTCAGGGGTGCCACACTCATACCCTATAGTAAGCAAATAGGTAAATAGTAGTAGTACATGTAAATAACATAGGGTACTTAGTAAACACTATTTTAATAAAAAAAAGTGTTAAAGCCACCCCACTGCAACAAAATGTACCCAGTCGAATGGTTCTATCCTGTCTCTAGTTTTAAAACCTTAACTTGAGGTTGGCTGACACAAGACAAGCCGGACAGATGCCCAATTGTTCAGACAACCATCAATAGAAAGCTATATAGATGAAATGCCTAACTCAGAAAAGGAGGACACGCCACTGTGTGAACAAAATGACAGAAACTACAGAAAATTCAAAGAACTAGCCAGAGCATTAGCTGGTACACGTGCTATGTGTAAGAGCACATTCACACTCTGGCCAAACAAAACACAAGAAGAAAACAAAATGTGCATATACCATATAGTAAGTAAATAAGTAAGTAGCAATAGTGCATGTAAATAACATAGGATACTTACTAAACACTAGAAATACAGTAAATAACAGGAACTACCACACTAGTAAAGAATGAACCCTAATGCAATGGTTAAATGGATTCTATTATGTAATTAAATGGATGGCAAATTAGTAATGCCAATAACTATCTATATGGTGCTATACATACTTGCAGTACATATGAAGGTATAAGTTAGTAGTTCCTGTTATTTACTGTATTTCTATTTTTTATGGACATGCACACACACAGGGTCTGCCAAACTACTAGCAGCTCTCATAACCCGCCTTATGTGAAGCACCAATATGTTATATCTTCCTTTTGTGAGACTCACTAAACACTATCTAAGTTTTGGTAAAAATTAGCCGAACCTAACAAATTCAAGTTCCCTTAGGTTCAATCATCGTATCTAGTCTTTACGTCTCTGTTTTTCTCCCTTTTATTTTCTAAATATTGCCTATTTTTTGTCACATTGAAATTTTTATATTGAAGCTTAAAGCTTAATAACTTAATACGTTTGGCCGATCTACTGTGTTTGTTAAAGAATCTATTCACTTTCTTTGAGTGTTTTAATCCTTTGACTTCTAGAGAACACTGTGTGATCTTTGAGCTCCTATTGGCTCTAAAGTTTGTAGGTGATGGTGACGAGATGTGTATTTGGGGTCTGTGGACTTTGTTGAGGTGTGATTTATTCTTAATTTGTATCCATGAAGGAAGGTAAATGCACAAGTGAATGAGTAAAAATGTATTTAAGAGTTGCAACTATGCAACATGTTAAGCTGGTGTGTACATGTCACAGTGATATTTTTATGTGGTAGTTTCATACCACATCAGCAGTGGATGTGATCTGCATTTGAGCGCTACAACCATGGAACCACAGTTAACATGTCTGCAAAAGCAAACAGCTTATGAATTTTGTATATTTCTGCAATTTAACATATTTAAAAGCTACTACCATCGCTAAAATAAATCACTTATCCAAAGAACAGAGGAGGAGGGGGTGATGTATTCTGGGTCTGAGTCAAGAATTTTGGATTGAGAATGCACACCACTACTCTATTAATTCTCTATGGCCCTATTTTTGGGATTGTGGTGGTCCCAGTAGTCTGGGCCACACCAACCCTCAACTTATCCATTGAAGAGGTACCTTGTACTGCATATCCATCCCAGCATAGTCATGTAGCTGCACCCCTCCCCTTGCAATTAATATAAAATCTGTATGGTCTTCCTCTGTAGTAAAATCTCTTTTACACCATGTTCAGTGTAATTCTGGTGTGTGTGGACCCACTGCACCATGGGCTGGGCTTACCCTGGAGGGGCGTAAATGGTGAGGATAGGCTTTTCTGCTGATAGTCACCAGGTACCACGCCAGGGCAGTCCCTGGATCTGCTGCAGCTGACCAGAAGGTCAGAGACACGGGTATGAGGTACAAGTGGACAGAGACAAAGGTGTGGCCAAACAATCTGGGGTCAGGGCAGGCAGCACAGGTTCAATATCCGTAGCTGAAGTCAGGAGCAGAGAGGTCAGGATAAATGAGTAGGTAAGTTGGGCGAGAAAACAGGAGGGGCAACACAAGAGAGCACCTTATAGTAATCTAGACAGAGATTGACCTAGAACCTTAGATCTTGTGAACATTGGCTAGGTTAGATAATCTCTCTGCAAGACACGGTGGGGTTAAATGCTGGCAGAAAGTGGCCATCCCTTCTTATAGCCAGGTGATTGCTTACCCACAGCAGGAGGATGCAGCAGTGTTAGAAATGCTACAAGAGGCAGCTCAGCAAGACATCCTGTGACTGGGGAGAGCAGGGCAATGACCGGAGTGAGTAGGGCAGCACTTAATGCTTGTGTTAGTTGCCAGCAAGATAACCAGTATCTACACCAATACACATTTTTCCATATTCTCAAGGCAAGCCGACACTATTTGAACTTTTGTCCCATGTTATTTTACACAAATATCAAAATTCTTTAGTGTATCTGATATTTCTGATTCTAACCATTAATATGTATCTGGTATGGCTATGTACCAGCAGGATACTGCAAATGCACAGTGTGCTATTATTATTTTATATAGATTATAAGGGAATTTATCTTGTAAATCGCACTTGATATGAATAAAGATATCTATTGTGTCTGTAAGACTAATTTGCAGAATGGGTTATAAAGAAGAGTGAAGCTCTGGGTAATATGCCAGTACTTCATAAATAAAATATAATAGTAATGTTGTAAATTGCTTCAAATTCATGTTTTATGTAAGATGATATTTGACAAGTTTATCATTTTGCTGTATCATACCTTACTGCTCTAGTTTTAGATTTTTCTGATTGTAATACTGTATGAAGTTGGAAACACAAGCTTCATTGTGGCCTGAAACTCTTTGACCTGTACCTCATGCAGCTGTAATGGTTCTCCATCACAATCTATTGTAAAAGCAGGGTTTACAGGGCATTTTTGTGTATTTTATGGTTTGTTAAGAGCTTTACTTGGCTTTCATATAATCCTATGTTCAACTTGAACTCTGTCAACCTGTAAAGAGTAAGATTCACGAGGTTATTGTGATATCATAAACCTCTCCTAATCTCTTGGGCCTATTTCCACGATGAAGTTGCAGCAATTGTAACTCATAAAAACATTTTGACTGGCAGATGTTAATGTATTATGGAGGGATTAATATAAAATATACAACAATGGGCATAACATCTTTAAATGAATCAGCTCTCAGGGCTTCGCACCTCTATGGTATAGAAGACTAAAGATAGAGAATGCTATAGTAATGTTATTGTACAGTACCATTCTATTTAAACTGTATCTATTTGATCATATCACTGACCTGAGTAGACTTTTGTGATAAAATCTAACTTTTATTAGGTAATTTAAAAGATATTATTTACATTTCCACTGTGCTCGGTGCAGGTTTATCTAGCAAAACATGACAAATAATATAGCAATTCTAATAAGGATTGGCCAGATAGCAAATATTATACTGATATATCCTCTCTTTCTGTTAAAGAATTACTTGATGATAGAAACTGATACTAAGAAACCAATATGTTATAAATTATTGCCTAAAGATTCATATTGTCCTGGGAGAATTGATTGGTGTTTAGTTAATTTAACCTGTTGACTGATTCCCATAACTAAAGCTGGCATTTATTGAACATTTTCACCATAACATACAGTTATATGAAAAAGTTTGGGCACCCCTATTAACGTTAAGCTTAATGTTTTATAAAAATTGGTGTTTTTGCAACAGCTATTTCAGTTTGATATATGTAATAACTGTTGGACACAGTAATGTTTCTGCTTTGAAATGAGGTTTATTGTACTAACAGAAAATGTGCAATCGGCATTCAAACAAAATTTGACAAGTGCATAAGTATGGGCACCCTTATCATTTTCTTGTTTTAAATACTCCTACCTACTTTTTACTGACTTACTAAAGCACTTTTTTTGGTTTTGTAACATCATTGAGCTTTGAACTTCATAGCCAGGTGTATGCAATCATGAGAAAAGCTACTTAAAGTGGCCACTTGCAAGTTGTTCTCCTGTTTGAATCTCCTCTGAAGAGTGGCATCATGGGCTCCTCAAAACAACTGTCAAATGATCTGAAAACAAAGATTATTCAACATAGTTGTTCAGGGGAAGGATACAAAAAGCTGTCTCAGAGATTTAACCTGTCAGTTTCCACTGTGAGGAGCATAGTAAGGAAATGGAAGAACACAGGGACAGTTCTTGTTAAGGACAGAAGTGGCAGGCCAAGAAAAACATCAGAAAGGCAGAGAAGAAGAATGGTGAGATCAGTCAAGGACAATCCTCAGACCACCTGCAGAGAGCTGCAGCATCAACTTGCTGCAGATGGTGTCACTGTGCATCGGTCAACTATACAACGCACTTTGCACAAGGAGAAGCTGTATGGGAGAGTGATGCGAAAGAAGCCGTTTCTGCAAGCACGCCACAAACAGAGTCGGCTGAGGTATGCAAAAGCACATTTGGAGAAGCCAATTTCTCTTTGGAAGAAGGTCCTGTGGACTGATGAAACCAAGATTGATTTGTTTGGTCATACAAAAAGGCACTATGCATGGTGGCAAAAAAACACAGCATTCCAAGAAAAACACTTGCTACCCACAGTAAAATTTGGTGGAGGTTCCATCATGCTTTGGGGCTGTGTGGCCAATGCCGGCACCGGGAATCTTGTTAAAGTTGAGGGATGCATGGATTCCACTCAGTATCAGCAGATTCTGGACAATAATGTTCAAGAATCAGTGACAAAGTTGAAGTTACGCAGGGGATGGATCTTTCAGCAAGACAATGATCCAAAACACCGCTCCAAATCTACTCATGCATTCATGCAGAGGAACAATTACAATGTTCTGGAATGGCCATTGCAGTCCCCAGACCTGAATATCATTGAACATCTGTGGGATCATTTGAAGGGGGCTGTCCATGCTCGGCGACCATCAAACTTAACTGAACTGGAATTGTTTTGTAAAGAGGAATGGTCAAAAATACCTTCATCCAGGATCCAGGAAATCATTAAAAGCTACAGGAAGCGACTAGAGGCTGTCATTTTTGCAAAAGGAGACTCTACTAAATATTAATGTCACTTTTCTTGTGAGGTGCCCATACTTATGCACCTGTCAAATTTTATTTGAATGCAGATTGCACATTTTCTGTTAGTACTATAAACCTCATTTCAAGGCAGAAACATTACTGTGTCCAAGAGTTATTAAATATATCAAACTGAAATAGCTGTTGCAAAAACACCAATTTTTAAAAAAACTTTAAGCTTAAGATTAATAGGGGTGCCCAAACTTTTTCATATAACTGTATCCACTGTCTAACCTATGTCTCTATGCGTTTCACCCACCCTGTAATAGGTGGGCACATCAGGAGACTATATTGGTTATTGATATGATTTGAACAGGAGTCCGTGATGATTACTCTGGCGGTCACGATATGAACCACACATGGAGGCATAGAAGCCTAGCTCACTTCTAAAGTGACATGCTAACTGTCCTGTCAATCAAAGGGCTTCTCACATCTAGCCAATCAGATTCATCAGAAGAGGATCACATGTATGTGCGTCATTGGAAGAGCGGCTGCATTCATAGTTAAGGGATGCTACCAACTGAAAGCGAAAACCAAAAAGAGATGCATCTCTATCTTTTATGTCTTCACATTGCGTTTCACCTTATTACATATACTCCATATGCCAGCAGTGGTATTAATTTATCATCATTGCAGCATACTTGCCAGCATCGGATATATATAAATTATCTGACTACCCAGTTATAATCATCTGATAACATCTGATTTTTATGGATAGATTGCAATTCTGTAGCATAGTAAACTGTAAATGGTCCTGTAAATGATTAATAGCTGATGAGAAAAAAACGGATTGCATACAGACTGCACACGGATGACAAGAAAAAAATCGTCCAACTTTTCTTGATGAAAATTTGACCAATTTTTTCATATGCTCGTGTGACCCTAGTAGTGTTGAGCGAGCACTAAAATGCTCGGGTGCTCGAAGCTCGGGCCGAGCTCGCCGTGATACTTGTGTGCTCGAACCGAGCAACGAGCCCAATGTTAGTCTATGGGAGACCCGAGCATTTTTGCGGCGGCACTCCCAGAAGTCTGTAGAAAGCCTAAAAAGTGCCCAAAATGATAGTGACAGTGCTCAAAAGACATGGGGACAGCATGGGGATCGCCCCAGGAAGCATTTCTGACCCTCAGGTTACTGCTGTCAACAACGTGGTCAGAGGTATTAAGCCACTTTTACGGGCTCACAATAAAACGTTCAAAAAACGAAACTGAAACGGTTTTCCTTTGAAATATGTTAAGGAACTTCCTTTCCAGGGTAAAGACTTGTGTATAAGGTAAAATAAATAACCAAGAACAAAAATACTCCTCCACACCTTGGGCTATGTTCACAAGTAGCATTTTTTATGCATTTTTGCACTTTTGTATTGCTTTCAACCGTGACAAATGCCTTCACGGGGAATTGTTATTTTAACATTTTACAATCTTATCAGGCCATGTGCTGTGTGTCACATGCATACAGTGCTGAAAAGACATGGGAACAGCATGGGGAAGACCCCTGGAAGCATCTCTGACACCCAGGTCACTGCCTAAAAGTGTGCCCATCAGAAGTGATCCTTGCCGCATCAGAAGAGGCAGACTTGCAACTATCCCCGTGCAAGTCCTTGTCCCAGGGCAGTGTTCAATTGTACCTCCCCCATTCCTTGCAATGCAAGCGCAAGTATGCAGTCCCCCACCCACCCCCAGGCTGCAATACCATACTGCTTGCTTGCTTGCACTTGAAATTGGGCCTTTTAGGCATGTGGAGGCAGACGTAAGCAGCCTGGTATCCATACTCAGTCCCCAGCCGCCCGGCGGCCGGGTGCCCACACACGGTCCCCAGCCGCATGAGGGTGGCCGGGTGTCCATAAATGGTCCCCAGCCACCCCTATTTCTCCTGGGAACTTCCCCCACACTTTTCTTAGCCTGGCATGCTTTAGGGCAGCATTGGACGAGCCCACCAGAGAACCAGACTCCTCCGGTGGGCCCCGACTTCTCCATCAGGGGAGTTGAGAGTGCCAAGGTGAGGAGCATGATGATGATGATAGAAGCTAGCATCTGCTTTGTTTTCTTGCAATGCAAGCGTAAGTGTGCAACCTGCCACCCACCCACCCCAGGCTGCAATACCATACTGCTAGCTTGCTTGCACTTGAAATTGGGCCTTTTAGGCATGTGGAGGCAGACGCCTGCCACCATGTCATGGCTGCGTTGGCGGCCTGGCATCCATACTCAGTCCCCAGCTGCCCGGTGGCCGGGTGTACACGCTCGGTCCCAAGCCGCCAGGGGGCGGACGGGTGTCCATACTCGGTCCTCAGCTGCCCGGCGGCCGGGTGTCCACGCTCGGTCCCCAGCCGCCAGGGGTTGGCCAGGTGTCCATACTCGGTCCCCAGATGCCCCGCGGCCGGGTGCCCACACACGGTCCCCAGCCGCCAGGGGGCGGCCGGGTGTCCATGAACGGTCCCCAGCCGCCCCTATTTCTCCTGAGAACTTCCCCCACACTTTTCTTAGCCTGGCCTGCTTTAGGGCAGCATTGAACGAGCCCACCAGAGAACCAAACTCCTCCGGTGGGCCCTGGCTTCTCCATCAGGGGAGTTGAGAGTGCCAAGGTGAGGAGCATGATGATGATGATAGAAGTTAGCATCTGCTTTGTTTTCTTGGAATGCATGCGTAAGTGTGCAACCTGTCACCCACCCACCCCCAGGCTGCAATACCTTACTGCTAGCCTGCTTGCACTTGAAATTGGGCCTTTTAGGCATGTGGAGGCAGACGCCGGCCACCATGTCATTGCTGCGACGGCGGCCTGTTATCCATACTCAATCCTCAGCCGCCTGGCGGCCGGGTGTACACGCTCGGTCCCCAGCCGCCAGGGGGCGGCCGGGTGTCTATAAACGGTCCCCAGCGGCCCCTATTTGAAGGACAGCCTAACCACAAACATGTGGACAAGTGAATGTGGCCAGGGATGGTCCATCTGACTGACGCCTTAACACTGGGTTAATATTGTGGAAGCCGGGACGCAGTTGGACACTGGGAAGCAACACGTCCTCCAGACATAGAGGATTGCAGGTCCTGGGTCAATTAAGCTTCAACACAAAGTTCAGAAGGTAGACAGCAGCAGTGGTCGGCCTCATACACAACGAGTAAATTATTCATGATCATGAGGCCATCCATCTCCTTAGCTTTCTGTTCCTTGGAATGCAAGCGCATGCATTTAGTAACGGCTAGGCCTGAGGTGGTCAGCGTTTTGGCGCATATCCTACCTCCTCCGAGGATTGCTGGATGTTTTCCTGCTACTATCCCAGTTCTATGGCTCCCGTTAAAACAAAGCTTCAGGTGATGAATGATGGATGAGGTGGTGGCAAAGGAGAAAGAGCAGGAGGAACAGGGACCATTCACATCAATATCAGGCCAGTCAACCACACACGTCTTGTAGGATATATTTCCGTACCAAAAGGAGCGGTTTGGCTACACAGTTATAGGGCATACAGTGAGTGCAATGCCTAGCAAAAATTTCGAGGCACTCCAATGTCCCCTTGGAAGTGACATGGAGGTCATAGGGCCTTAACGAAACCGTTTTTTCCATTTATTTCAACTGGGTCTCCTGTGCACTGTTGGCCTAAGCAGTGAATGGAAGGCTTTCCAAAAATTATGAGGAACTGCAATGCCCCTTGAAACAGACGTGGATTACAGCATACTACAAACCTTCTACCCATTATTGGGGAGTGGGTCTCCCTTAATGTTCGCCTATGCATTGAAAAGCAAAATCTGACTAAAATTAGGAGGAAATGCAATGCCCGTTGGAAGAGTCGTGGAGGTTAGAGATAATTAAAAACAACATTTCAATGCCCCTTGGAAGAGCTGTGGAGTTCAGAGTGGTTTAACAAGGCGGTTTTAATGCCCCTTAGAAAAGTGGTGGAGGTCGCAGTAGCTTAACAAGACGGTTTTAATGCCCCTTAGAAGAGACGTGGAGGTCGCAGTATCTTAACAAGACAGTTTTAATGCCCCTTGGAAGAGTGGAGGAGGTCACAGTAGCTTACCAAGACAGCTTTAATGCCTCTTGGAAAAGTGGTGGAGGTCGCAGTAGCTTAACAAGATGGTATTAATGCCCCTTGGATGAGATGTGGAGGTCGCAGTAGCTTAACAAGACTGTTTTAATGCCCCTTGGAAAAGCGGTGGAGGTCGCAGTAGCTTAACAAGACGGTTTTAATGCCCCTTGGAAGAATGGTGGAGGTCGCAGTGGAATTAAAAAGACAATATCACTGCCCCTTGGAAGAGTGGTGGAGGTCGCAGTAGCTTAGCAAGATGGTTTTAATGCCCCTTAGAAGATAAGAGGAGGTCACAGTAGCTTAACAAGACGGTTATAATGCCCCTTGGAAGAGACGTGGGGGTCGCAGTAGCTTAACAAGACTGTTTTAATGCCCCTTGAAAAAGCGGTGGAGGTCGCAGTAGCTTAACAAGATGGATTTAATGCCCCTTGGAAAAGGTGGTGGAGGTCGCAGTAGATTAACAAGACGGTTTTAATGCCTCTTGGAAAAGTGGTGGAGGTTGCAGTAGCTAAACAAGACGGTTTTAATGCCCCTTGGAGAAGTGTTGGAGGTTGCAGTAGCTTAACAAGACGGTTTTAATGCCCCTTGGAAAAGTGGTGGAGGTCGCAGTAGCTTAACAAGACGGTTTTAATGCCCCTTGGAAAAGTGGTGGAAGTCGCAGTAGCTTAACAAGACGGTTTTAATGCCCCTTGGAAAAGTGTTGGAGGTCGCACTAGCTTAACAAGATGGTTTTAATGCCCCTTGGAAGAGTGGTGGAGGTCGTAGTGGAATAAAAAGACAATATCAATGCCCCGTGGAAGAGACGTGGAGATCACAGGAGCTTAACAAGACGGTTTTAATGCCCCTTGGAAGAGACGTGGAGGTCACAGTAGCTTAACAAGATGGTTTTAATGCCACTTGGAAGAGACGTGGAGGTCGCAGTAGCTTAACAAGACGGTTTAATGCCCCTTGTAAGAGTGGTGGAGGTTGCAGTGGAATAAAAAGGCAATATCAATGCCCCGTGGAAGAGACCTGGAGGTCACAGTAGCTTAGCAAGGTGGTTTTAATGCCCCTTGGAAGAGACGTGGAGGTCACAGTAGCTTAACAGGATGCATTTAATGCCCCTTGGAAGAGATGTGGAGGTTGCAGTAGCTTAACAAGACTGTTTTAATGCCCCTTGGAAAAGTGTTGGAGGTCACAGTAGCTTAACAAGATGGTTTTAATGCCCCATACAAGAGCCATGCAGTACAGCATATTAAAAACATTATTCCCATTATTAGGGAGTGAGTCTCGCATAGTCTTTGCCTATGCCTTCCAAGCAAAAGCTGTCAAAAATTAGGACGGAGGAATTTGCAATGCTGGCAACACGGACCACGGTCACCCTGGTGGTATAGTGGTGGTGGAGGCTGAGGATACGGAGAAGAGCAAAACACAGCCAAAATGAGGAAGCGTATACCCATGTGTGGGTGTGAAGCGGTGCATGTGAATATACCTTCCGAAATAACACGGTGGATTTGACTTTATGTTACTCTGCTGTCATTTGGTGGTGATGAGAAGTCTGGCACAATCCAGGCCTTGTTCATTTTGATAAGGGTCAGCTTCTCAGCATTGTCAGTTGACAGGCGAGTGCGCTTATCAGTTATAATTCCCCCAGCGGCACTAAAAACATGCTTCGATAACACGCTAGCGGCAGGGCAGGCCAGGACCTCCAAGGCGTATAGAGCGAGTTCATTCCTAGTGTCCAGCTTGGATACCCAATAATTAAAAGGCATAGAGGAATCACGGAGGACGCTGGTACGGTCGGCAAGGTACTCCCTTACCACCTTTTGAAACTTTCCACACCTTGTGAGAGTACCCCGTGCCTCAGGGCCTGTAAGCTGGGTGGGTCTCAGAAAACTGTCCCAGAATGTTGACAGTGTTCCCCTGCCTCTGCTGGATTCGAGTTGCGTCTCTCTCGCCTATACGCCTTGTTTGGTCAATGAACTGTGACCTCTGCCGCTAGCGTATTCAGATGGGAATTTTTTTAACAGTTCTGCAACAAGGGCCTTCTGGTACTGCCACATTTTTGTAGACCTCTCCACCTCAGGAATAAGAGAGTGAAAGTTCTCCTTGTAGCGGGGGTCTAAAAGTGTCACCAACCAGTAATGACTGTCACCCAACATTTTGACAACGCGAGGGTCACGGTTAAGGCAGCGTAACGTAAAGTCAGCCATGCGTGCCAGACTGGTAACGGGCAAGACTTCCGTGTCCTCACTAAGATGACGACTGACCATGCTCTCCTCCTCCTCCTCCTCCCCCTGTCCTCAGTCCACCCATGCTGAATCGACTGTATGACAGTTGTACAGGTACTACCATCTACAGCGCATGATACCAGCTCCTGTTCTTACTCCTCCTCCTCCTCCTCTCCCTCATTGTCCACCAATGCACGTTGGGATGAGATGAGGCTGGGCTGTGTGTAATCGCCCATTACGGCTACTTGATCCATCTCATCATACTCTGGCTGCAATGCCTCCTCTTTAATTCTCTGCAGAGAGCGTTACAAAAGACAGACAAGTGGGATGCTGACGCTAATGATGGCATCATCGCCACTCACCATCTTGGTGGACTCCTCAAAGTTTGTCAGGATGGTACATGTCAGAAATCCAGGTCCACTCCTGAGGTCTTATCTGTGGAGTCTGACCTGAATATCGACGGCCTTGTTGCAGCTGGTACAAATCCTTTGCAACTTGTGGAGGGTAGAGTTCCAACGTGTGGGGACATCACACACAAGTCGGTGTGCCGGAAACTGCAAACGCTGCAAGCAATGGCGGCGGAAGCTGTAGCCGACTTGCGAAAATGAGCTGACAGGCGGCGTACTTTGACGAGCAGATCTGGCAACTCAGGATACGATTTAAGAAACCGCTGAACCACGAGGTTAAGCACATGAGCCAGGCATGGTACGTGTGTGTTCGCGCCTTGCCTCAGAGCCGCCACCAGGTTACGGCCATTTTCACACACGACCATGCCTGGATGTAGGTTCAGCGGTCTCAGCCACAGATCTGCCTGCTCTTTCACAGGTGTCCACAACTCACAAGCAGTGTGAGGTTTATCACCTAAACTTATGAGTTTCATCACAGCCTGTTGCCGCTTGGCTGAGGCAGTACTGCAGTGCTTCCAGCTTGTAACTGATGTGGTGATATCTGAGATGGAGGCTGAACATGAGAAGGAGGAGGAGGATGATGCGCAGGAGCTGTACACTGTGGGGGCAACTCTGACTGACATAGGGCCCACATTCCTCGGTGTGAGGAGGATGTGTTCGGTACCAAGGTCCGACTGTGTCCCGGCTTCCACTATGTTTACCCAGTGTGCCGTCAGGGATATGTACCGTCCCTGGCCACAAGCACTGGTCCACTATTCCGTTGTCAGGTGGACTCACCCAGTAACTGAGTTGTTGAGGGCACGGCAGATGTTTTGGGACATGTGCTTGTGTAGTGCGGGGATGGCACACAGGGCAAAATAGTGTCGGCTGGGGACCGAGTACCGAGGGACGGCCACCGCCATAAGCTTGCGGAAGGATTCCGTCTCCACCAGCCTAAAAGGCAGCATTTCCAATGCAAGCAGTCGTGAAATGTGCGAATTTCGCACTGTGGCCTGTGTGTTGTTGGCTGCGAATTTGCGCTTTCATTCAAAGCTCTGGGATATGGACAATTGAACGCTACGGTGGGACGTGAAGGTGGACGTTGATGCTGTTACTTGAGAAACTGCCATAACAAGTGAAGACTGAGAGGAGGGGGCATCTTTGCATGCAGTATGGACAGGGGATTGCCTTGCACGCACAACAGGGGGTTCTATTACATGCACAACAGCAGAAGAAGCAGTGATGACACCCGCTGACACTGGTCATGGACCCTGGGGTTCACCCCACAAAGTCGGGTGCTTTGCTGACATGTGCCTGATCATGCTGGTGGTTGTCAGGCTGGTAGTTTTTTCACCCCTGCTGATGCTGGCAAGGCAGGTGGTACAAATGGCCTTTTTGGGGTTATCAGCAGAGTCTTTAAAAAAATTCCAGACTCTGGAAGACCTACCGGTTGCACTGGCAATGTCCATCGTGTTGGTGTTACGGGGAACTGTTGCCCGCCTTCTGTGTGCGGCCACCACATTGCTTCTTCCTGCCTGTTGGGGTACTCTGCCTCCCTCCCCCTGTGTGCTCCTGGCCTGTCTCTGTGTGTCCTCCTGCCACGTCGGGTTAGTTACTAGATCATCCACCACCTCCTCCTCTTCCACTTGCGCACCACGATCCTCCTCCTCACTTCGTGGCAATTGTGTCTCGTCATCGTCCACCTCTGGTGACAAATAGCCTGAGTCGACTTCCTGTGGCCATGGCTGTTCAAATATTTGGGCATAGCTACATGGCATCTCCTCTTCCACCACTTCAAGCGGAGCAGGCAAGGGGCACAAATATGGAAATGGACACTCTGAAGAGCTGTTCACTGGTCCAAGTGTGAGATCAGTTGCTGTCTGACGACACTCGGCATGGAGGAAGGAAGGAGCATCAGGGTGAGGAGGAGTATGCGGTCAAGACTCACGCCTACTAAAACTTGACCGTGTGGAAGACCGACCGGAGGTGGTGGTGCCCAGGTAACTGTAAGTATTATCTTCTCTCCAATTAATAACCTGTTCACACTGATCAGTTTGCAATACTGTTGTTGTAGTGTGCTTCCCTAGTAATTCGGTCAAGAAGTGGGAGCGAGAAGATGTTGCTGTTGGTTGTGGCACATTTTCACCTTGGCCACGGCCCCGTCCTCTACACGCACCATCACCGGAACGTCAAGTTGCACGTCCCTTGCCACGCGCCTTGCCCATTGTAAATGAAGTAAAATAGCTTACACTCGCACTATCAATGGAAAAAGGGTATTAAAAAGGAGATTAGAACCGTGGAAGAGGAAAAGCACAGTTCTATTTCTCTGGCCTACACCAGAATCTTTTAAACAGATATATTTGTGTCTGAACACTGAGCGAGACAACCAATTTTTTTATTTTTTATGTAAAAAAGGCGAAAAGGTGGATAATACAGAGATTTGAACCGTGAAACTGCAAAACCACAGTTATAGTTTTGTGGCCTACACCATACTCTTTTAAACAGATATATTTGTGTCTGAACAGTCAGGGAGACACTATTACTGTTTTTTTTTATGGAAAAAATGCCAAAAGCAGGATAATACAGAGATTTGACCTGGGGAACTGCAAAACCACAGTTCTAGTTATCTGGCCTACACCAGACTCTTTAAAACAGATATATTTGTGTCTGAACAGTCAGGGAGACACTATTACTGCATTTTTTAATGGAAAAAATGGCAAAAGCAGGATAATTCAGAGATTTGACCCGTGGAACTGCAAAACCACAGTTCTAGATATCTGGCCTACACCAGACTCTTTTAAAAAGATAAATTTGTGTCTGAACAGTCAGGGAGACACTATTATAGTTTTTTTTTACAGAAAAAATGCCAAAAGCAGGATAATACAGAGATTTGACCCGTGGAACTGCAAAACCACAGTTCTAGTTATCTGACCTGCACCATACTCTTTTAAACAGATATATTTGAGTCTGAACAGTCAGGGAGACACTATTACTGTTTTTTTTTACGGAAAAAATGCCAAAAGCAGGATAATACAGAGATTTGACCCGTGGAACTGCAAAACCACAGTTCTAGTTATCTGGCCTACACCAGAATCTTTTAAACAGATATATTTGTGTCTGAACAGTCAGGGAGTCACTATTACTGTTTTTTTTTACGGAAAAAATGCCAAAAGCAGGATAATACAGAGATTTGACCGGTGGAACTGCAAAACCACGGTTCTAGTTATCTGGCCAACACCAGACTCTTTTGAACAGATATATTGGTGTCTGAACAGTCAGGGAGACACTATTACAGTTTTTTTTTATGGAAAAAATGCCAAAAGCAGGGTAATACAGAGATTTGACCCGTGGAACTGCAAAACCACAGTTCTAGTTATCTGGTCTGCACCAGACTCTTTTAAACAGATATATTGGAGTCTGAACAGTCACAGACTCACTCAATTTTTTTGTTTGGGGGGGGGGGGAGCCAAAAGGTTAATAAGACGCGACTGAGGGAAAAAAAAATAAATACAGGATTTAGATGAAAAAAAAGGATTTTTCCTGGCCCCTGAGACCGGGGGAAAAGGCTAACAATTTTACCAACAGGAGCACACAGGACTGTAATGCAGCGTTTGCTGGTATAACCACTGTGTCTCCTATACAGCCTGCCTGCCTGTCTGCCTGCCTGATATCTGGGATGGATATTAGTCCTGAGAAGGACTGTTTGTTTGATTTGGCAGGCTTTAGAGACACTACACTAACTATTTCGGAGTATAAATCTCTTCATAGCTCTGCAGCACTGACCCTACACTGTCTGATCCAGAGCGACTGTGTCCAAGATGGCGGCGCCCGGTTTTAAATAATCGAGGTGACGCTGTGCGGCCAGCCAATCACTGAAATGCCCACATACAACATGGCTGCGGCACTACAGTGACTGGCTGGCAATCCCTGCATGTTCATTGGCTCTGTAAAGAGCGCCAAACGTGCAGGGCGGAGACCCGAGCTCCCACCCGAGTAACCCGGAAATGCTCGGTGCTCGCCAAACATCCAGAGTAGTGAGATGCTTGGGTGAGTACCGAGCAGTGTCGAGCATGCTTTCTCAACACTAGACCCTAGCCTAACATTGATAGATCCACTTGGAGTCTTTAGTGCTCCATGATGCAAACACAACGTTTTATTGTCCAAGTGACATCAACCTATTTGGCTAGAGGAAAAAGGATGGTAATCACGGTAGAGAGTTAGGATGGGGCAAGCAAGGAGATTTCTGGCAGATTAGGTCCAGCAACAGCAGCACTAGCAGCTGCATAGTAGTCTAGAACTATGAAACACAGAGGACAGCTAGAAGATGCGTGACTCTGCAGTGGCTGTTTTATTGTCACTACCACACTGTGACAGTTGGCTGTCATGGCTAGTTTCGTAATCATCATTTTCAGTCTGACTGTTAGGCCAGTACGCAGGAGAAGGGCTTTCTCGCGGCGTCCGGCTAGGCCCTTTCCTGCTGGTCAGTAATTGTTAGCATTTAGGTTCCGTTCTAGGGACTCTAAGTGTGGTTTCTGCATTTCGGCTCATGTGCCGCTAAGCCACGCCCCTTGTGATCATGTGCCGCTAAGCCACGCCCCCTGCGGTCTGGTACAGCGTGGTTAGTTGTCCTGGGCGGCTGGGGCTGTTTCTAGTGTATTTAAGGGCTCCGCGGGCTCCGCCCCAGTGACTAGTCTATCTCTTGCTAACCTGGGGTGAGGTCTCTGGCAGTAAATGCAGTGTGTGAGAGTCGTTGTCAAGGGTTCCTGCTGTGTGCTCCCTAGTCATCCTAGCCATCAATTAGGGCTAGGGGAATGCTGTGAGCAGCACGCTTTACCGTGTCGGTTCACTGGTTGGTGTTCACGCCACAGAGGCGTCCTCGCTACCGATCCAGTATTCCAGGGTCCGCTATTGTATGTGTGGTCACACTGCCGTTTTTACACCCATGTGTTGGGTGCTGCAGAGATCCTCCTCCTCTTTAGGAACTTAGGTTCCAGGCTTTTCCTGGCCTGCAGCTATCTGCAGCTCTATACCCTGCCATCTAGTGCTCAGGCATTTCATGCTGCCAAATCCTTCCTGCTCTGCACAGCGGTGTCTTGCAGTGCAGAAGTTTATTAGTTTTGTTTCTGGAGTGTTGCTAACTCCCAGCATTGTACCTTGTTTAGTTACTACTAGTGTGTGTACTTAACATACTAGTTAATTTCTTTCTCTGTGCTTAGCTGAACATTCCTCTGGGACTCAGCTGCTGCAGCTCCTCTGCAGTCCGGTGGACCCCGACGTGTCCTTTAAGTTTTATTTTATTTTATTAAAGGACACACCAGCGTAACATTAGACTAGGCATCGGGACGGAGCCCTTAAATACACTAGAGACAGCCCCAGCCCCCCAGGACAACCAAAGACGCTGTACCAGACAACAGGGGGCGTGGCTTAGCGGCACATGACAGTAAGGGTGTGGCTTAGCAGCACATGACCGCAAGAGGCGTGGCTTAGCAGCACATGAGCAGAAACGCAGAAACCACACTTAGAATCCCTAGAACGGAACCTAAATGCTGACAATTACTGACCAGCAGGAAAGGGCCTGGCCGGACGCCGCAAGAAAGCCCTTCTCCTGTGTACCGGCCTAACACTGACTATCTGCCTTGTCCTCTGCCTGAACCAAATCTATGTTTTCCTCCACATCCATCAGCAGATGATCGTCATCCTCTTTCAAATCCTGCAGCATGTGAAATTTACCTTGAAGATCTCCTCCAACACAAGGCAACATTGAACAGGAGTTAATTGGTGGTCTTCCCCCATCCCCTCTTGCATGCTAGTGAGTGTTTGTCCCAGAATAAATATTAGCAGTATGACGTCATTGATTCGACATGTGTCCTTACTAACACATTTTGTTGCCTCTTCAAAGTGCTCAGTTAGCAACACGCATCCCTCATTAGCTGACAATGCCAGATCTCAAAGTAAACCATGTCACAGTTTGGCTTCAGCATGATATTGTCTGTCACCACTTTACATTTATCCTACAAAGCTGCAGCATACAGCATTGAATTTCAGTGGATAGCAACATCGCAAACAAAATGGTGCTAAAGCAGCCCATTTTTTTTTCTGCAAAGAAAGGAGGGCATGCAAAATCTACTGAGGACTGATACTTTTCTGACCATAGCCACCACCTTCCTCAAGAGTGTGTATTTATGAAAGAAATGTTATATTATTAAATTCAAGATATAGGCCATGCATTACTTTGCATGACCTTATGGCAGCCAGAATGTTTTGGGCCTTGCCATTCATGACAATTCCAAGTTGCAGCTAGCCTGTGGGTAATTTGCCACTTGATGCACAGCAGCAATTCATCCGCTGTATGGCTTTTGTCCCCTTGGCTTCGAAGTTGTAAAACTGTTTAGCAGTGCCTTGCTTTGCATGAGTGAAAAGAAAGTGGTCATGGTGTAGAATCAATGAAATGTCCTGTGTCTGTTGGGGATTGAGTCATGTCACTTGAACCAGTTACGGTGGAGTTGTAGGAAGAATATAGATAACTATCTTCTGGTGGTGAAAATTAACTCCTCTTTTAAACACGAAGCCTTTGCCACCTGTCCCTGATGTGAAGATGTATTGCTGCTACTGAAAACATTCACCCAGTTAGCTGTAAAACTCATGCATTGTTCCTGTCCACAATTGCTGCTCAAGGTATCTACAGTACAAGTCCTGTGGACAGATAAGGTTAAAATAGAACTCTGTCTCCACAATGATCAGAGGAATATGTAAAGAAAAAAGGCACAGAATTTCAGGAAAAAAACATCATACCAACCATTAAGCATGGGGGTGGATTATTTATGCTTTGGGGTTGTGTTGCAGCCAATGGCATGGGAACATTTCATGGGTAGGGGGTTGAATGGATTCAATGAAATTTCAACAAATTCTTGATGCAAACTTAATACCATCTGTAAAAAGCGGAATTTGAAAATAGGATGGCTTGTACAAATGGATAAAGATCCTAAACATACTTGAAAATCCACAATAGACTACCTCAAAAGGAACAAGATGAAGGTTTTACCAAAAGTTTGGACACACCTTCTCATTTAAAGATTTTTCTGTATTTTAATGACTATGAAAATTGTACATACACGCTGAAGGCATCAAAACTATGAATTAACACATGTGGAATTATACACTTAACAAAAAAGTGTGAAACAACTGAAAATATGTCTTATATTCTAGGTTCCTCAAAGTAGACACCTTTTGCTTTGATGACTGCTTTACACACTCTTGGCATTCTCTTGATGAGCTTCAAGAGGTAGTCACCGGAAATGGTCTTCCAACAATCTTGAAGGAGTTCCCAGAGATGCTTAGCACTTGTTGGCCCTTTTGCCTTCACTTTGCGGTCCAGCTCACCTCAAACCATCTCGATTGGGTTCAGGTCTGGTGACTGTGGAGGCCAGGTCATCTGGGGTAGCACCCCATCACTCTCTCTCTTGGTCAAATAGCCCTTACACAGCCTGGAGGTGTGTTTGGGGTCATTGTCCTGTAGAAAAATAAATGATGGTCCAACTAAACGCAAACCGGATGGAATAGCATGCCGCTGCAAGATAATGTGGTAGCCATGCTGGTTCAGTATGCCTCCAATTTTGAATAAATCCATAACAGTGTCACCAGCAAAGCACCCCCACACCATCACACCTCCTCCTCCATGCTTCATGGTGGGAACCAGGCATGTAGAGTCCATCCATTCACCTTTTCTGCGTCGCACAAAGACACGGTGGTTGGAACCAAAGATGTCAAATTTGGACTCATCAGACAAAAGCACAGATTTCCACTGGTCTAAAGTCGATTCCTTGTGTTCTTTAGCCCAAACAAGTCTCTTCTGCTTGTTGCCTGTCCTTAGCAGTGGTTTCCTAGCAGCTATTTTACCATGAAGGCCTGCTGCACAAAGTCTCCTCTTAACAGTTGTTGTAGAGATGTGTCTGCTGCAAGAACTCTGTGTGGCATTGACGTGGTCTCTATTCTGAACTGCTTTTAACCTGCGATTTCTGAGGCTGGTGACTCAGATAAACTTATCCTCAGAAGCAGAGGTGACTCTTGGTCTTCCTTTCCTGGGGCGGTCCTCATGTGAGCCAGTTTCTTTGAAGAGCTTGATGGTTTTAAAAACTGCACTTGGGGACACTTTCAAAGTTTGCCCAATTTTTCTGACCGACTGACCTTCATTTCTTAAAGTAATGATGGCCACTCGTTTTTCTTTACTTTGATGCTTTTTTCTTGCCATAATACAAATTCTAACAGTCTATTCAGTAGGACTATCAGCTGTGTATCCACCTGACTTCTGCACAACACAACTGATGGTCCCAACCCCATTTATAATGCAAGAAATCCCACTTATTAAACCTGACAGGGCACACCTGTGAAGTGAAAACCATTTCCGGTGACTACCTCTTGAAGCTCATCAAGAGAATGCCAAGAGTGTGCAAAGCAGTCATCAAAGCAAAAGGTGTCTACTTTGAAGAACCTAGAATATAAGACATATTTTCAGTTGTTTCACCCTTTTTTGTTAAGTATATAATTCCACATGTGTTAATTCATAGTTTTGATGCCTTCAGTGTGAATGTACAATTTTTATAGTCATGAAAATACAGAAAAATCTTTAAATGAGAAGGTGTGTTCTAACTTTTGGTCTGTACTGTATATGTTTTTTTTTAATCTAAAATACAAAGGAAGTGTGTCATCTTTAACTTTAGCCCGTTTAAAGATTATTTCATCTTCAAATTGCTTAACTATTCACAATAACAGTAATTTTGACCAGGAGTGCTCAAACATTTACATGCCACTGTATATACTGCAATAATGTGATATTGTTGAACAATACAGAACAAGCGATCAGATGATCATTGGCGCAAGGTTCCTGAGGTGACTAAATAATAATGACTACCTTAAAAGCATAACCACCTCAAAAAAATGACAGAATTGTGTTTATTCATTGCAAGTTTAAATTACACTGCGGGTAGGGGAGTTATTTTACATTTTGCCTCAGGAGGAGAAGTAGTATCAGCGCATTGCAGCTGAAAGAGGCACCAAATTAATTTACGTGCCTCTTAATGAATTTTCAGCAACTTACTTCAACGAAACCTTCATCAAAACCAGTCTTGGTGATTTGTCCCTTATGTCTTTAGAAGTTTTAGTTAGGGCTTGGAGACAGAAACAACTTTGCTAAAAGCAATATGTAATACGAGGAGCAAGGAATTTTGTATATCCAAAATGACCACTATTCAGCAAATACTCGGTTAATTTTCCAATAAAAATCGGTTAATATTGTCAATGTATTTCAAACATGGTAAAATTTATCTTTTATACATATGTTTTCAGACCTGGGGCATGTGACTTCACCTGCATTTTTTGCGCTGAACATTTGGAAAGGAAATTTAAGCTAATGGAATAAAATAATTCTTTCAACACATCAAGGTCAATGGCAAATTTATTTTATTAGTTTACAAAAAAAGAATACACACAAGAAATATATGAGTAATGGAGTAAGAAGAAACCTTCTCTCTGCCAGTGTACATATTAATATCCAATATTCATATTGAAAACATTAGTATATTAAAGAAGAAAACAGCACTAGTGATGGGTGAACCCGTGGTTGTTCGGGTCCGGCGGGTTCGGCTGAACATTTAAAAACAGTTAGGTTCGGGTATCAGAACGATACCTGAACCCGATACCTATTCAGATGAATGGGGTTCCAAACATCCGTTGTTTCCCAGGCTTTCATCTGTGTGACAGTGCATGAAACACAGGCTCTGATTGGCGGTAAGGTCATTACCGCAGGTCAGGGTGCTGCGGTTCCCATGCTGTCAGAAGACAGCATGTGAGCCAGCAGGTCTTACCAGCAGTAAAAAGGTTACCACCAGTAACAGGCATTGACTGATGAGATTACTACTCTTGTCAACGTACGCCTGGTCTCGCTGATAGCAGCAAGAGCAGGCAAAGCTGATGAAAGTATTCATCAGCCGCCACCTGTGCAATAAATAAATAAGTGGCATGGGCTTTCCTCTATTTTTTATAACCAGCGCAGGTAAAGCTGACAGCTGTGGACTGCAACCCCTTGCTGTCAGCTTTATATTGGCTGGTTATCAAAAATAGAGGTGTCCCCATGCCATGTTTTTTAATTATTTAAATAAATTTATAAAAATGGCAAGGGATCCCCTCCATTTTTGACAACCAGCAAAGCTACAGCAGACAGCTGGGGGCTGGTATTCTCAGACTGGGAAGGGGCCACGGACACCCCGATTAATAGACGCCCCTATTACTAACCACATAGTCAAATTCTAAAAAATACCCAGCCAGAATAAAGTCCTTTAATTGAAAGAAAGACACAGACTCCTTTATTTTAAATAACAACTCCCCACCCTCTTTTACCTATTTATTCACAAAAAGTAAAAAAGCAAAGTTATACTTACATTTACGCCAATAATCCATTGATGCACATATCTCACTGTAAAAGACAAAAAATAATAAAACACCATATTCCTCACCTGTCTGATGATAATCCATTAATGGCCATGTCTCACGATGATCTGGATGATTTGAAAGTTCTCATGAAGCAAGCAGTGCCATAAGTGAGGTGACCAGGGTTCATCATCTATGAACTCCGATGACCTTTCTCATTGCAGCGCTACACACTGCAGGAAGCATAATCATGCTCCTGTCTCAGTGTTTTATGGCTGGCTTACTGAGTGGTCGCATCATGCCACCGCTCAACAAACCCTATGTGGCAGAGCAGGAGTTCATTGTGGGACAGATATGGATTATCTTCTCGTATGACAGGTGAGGAATATGGTGGTTTATTATTTTGATTATACAGTAATAAATGGGAAAAGAGGTACTGGAAGTATTTATTTAAAAAGGAGCCTGTGTTTTTCTTTCAATTAAAGGACTTTCTTCTGACTTTGTATTTTTTACAGTATGACTATGGGGTTAGTAATGGGGGTGTCTTATAGATGCCTCTCTATTACTAACCTGTGGGTTTTATGTCAGCTGACATTACAAAGCTGACATCAACCTCAAAAATATTACCCCACTTGCCACAACACCAGGGAAAGTGGGAAGAGCGAGGATGAGCCATTTCGGGAGCGGCTGAGAGCTGATGTTTTTATACTGGGAGGGGGCCAATAACCATGACCCTTTCCTAGGCTATTAATATCAGCCTGCAGCTGTATATTTAGCCTTTGCTGGTTATTGAATATAGGGGACCCCACTTCATTTGTTTGGGGTGTCTTCCATATAATAACAAGTAAAGGCTAAGCAAACAGCTGTGAGCTGATATTAATAGCCCGGGAACCTTTCTGGCTATTGGCTCATTCCCAGAATATTAATATCAGCCCCCTGCAGTTAGCTTTCCCTCAAGTAGTTATAAAATTACAGGGGACCCCACTCTATTTTTTCATTTTTTTTAAATTTATTAACAAGTATGGTAAAATACACACTCAAGGTAACCATGCTATTAATATCAGCTCACAGCTGTTTGCTTAGTCTTTGCTGGTTATTATAGGATAGACCCACCAAAAAAATGACGTGGGGTTCACCTATATTCAATAAACAGCAAAGGCTAAAAAGACAGCTGCGGGCTGCTATTAATAGCCTTGGAAAGGGCCATGGAGATTGGTCCACTCCCAGATTAAAAACATGAGCTCTCACAGATGTACGGCACTATAGTGATAGAGATGATGCTACCATTAGTGATGAGCGAGCACTAAAATGCTCGGGTACTCGTTGCTCAGGTCGAGCAAATTGGACTGCTCGAGTGCTCGGTCCGAGTAACGAGTCCCATGTAAGTCTATGGGATCCTCAAGCATTTTTTCCGGCGGCTCCCCCCGGCGGTCTGCAGAGGGCCTAAAAATTGCCTAAATCAATGGGGACAGTGCTCAAATGACATGGGAACAGCATGGGGAAGACCCTGGAAGCATTTCTGACTCCCAGGTCACTGCTGTCAACAACATTGTGAGAGGTATTATGCCACTTTTACGGACTCACAATAAAATATGCAAAAACAAAACCAAAATGGATTTTCCTGGGAAATATGTTAAAGAACATCCTTTCCAAGTTAATGACTTGTATATAAGGCAAAATACATAACCAATAACAGAAATGATTTTCCACACCTTGGGCTATGTTCACACGTAGCGTTTTTGATGCATTTTTGCACTTTTCCATTGCTTTCAACCAAAACAAATGCATTCACCGGGAAATGTCATTTTAACATTTTACAACCTTATCTGGTCATGTGGTGTGTGACACATCATCATACACATGCATACAGTGCTGAAAAGACATGGGAACAGCATGGGGTAGACCCATGGAAGCATCTCTGACTCCCAGGTCACTGCCTAGGTGTGCCCATCATAAGTGATCCTTGACGCATGCGAAGATGCCTCTCACCATGCACCTGTCGTTGCAGACTTGCAGCAATCCTTGTCCCAGCGCAGTGTTCAGTTGTCCCAACCCCATTTCTTGGAATGCAAGCACAAGTATGCAGCCAGCCACCCAGCCTTAGAGTGTCTGGGAACCTTCCCACACACTTTTCTTAGCCAGGGCTGCTTCTTGGGAGAGTTGGACGGGCCCACCAGAGAGCCGGACACTCCTCCGGTGGGCCCTGGCTTCTCCTTCAGGTGAGTTCATAGTGCCGAGGTTAGGCCATGATGATGATAGAGGCCACCATTTGCTTAGTTTTCTGTTACTTGGAATGCAAGCACAAGTATGCACCCACCCACCCACAGGCTGCAATACTATACTGCCAATTTTTTGACAGCTGCTTGCACTTCAAATGTGGCCTTTTAGGTTCGTGGAGGTGGAAGCTGTCCACAACCTTATGGCAGCGGCCGAGTGTCCATACTCGGTCCCTAGCCGCCACTATTTCTCCCGGTGTCGTCTCCGCCTTCCACAAGCACAGGTCCCACAACAATACCCGTGCCCTCTCCAATAGACTTACTGGGAAGGACCACCTAACCACAAACACGTGGACAAGTGAATGTGGCCAGGGACAGTACGGAGTCAGTCCACAGCTTGTCGGTGAGTTGTATTTCACCACAGCCATATTTTTTAGCTCGGTGAAAGGACTGACTTGGGAAACCGTATCTACTCCGGCTGTCATTTCTCCCAGGAAGTCCTCTAATGCAGCTTGTCGTATAAGCAATGGCAGCCCGTCCAACATCAGCTTGCACTTGTCGGTGGTGTTTCGACTTACAAACATCTTTTTTTGCCATTTGATTTCATGACTACAGAGTTGGGCAATGGCCTGATCTGCAGTGCGGTTTCAGAAATAACATGCATAAGCACGTCCAATCCACATTATAAAAGCAGCCATAGAGTGTCTGGGAACATTCCCACACCCACACTCTTTTCTTAGCCAGGGCTGCTTCTTGGCAGAGTTGGACGGGCCCACCAGAGAACCAGAGACTCCTCCGGTGGGCCCTGGCTTCTCCATCGGGAGAGTTTATAGTGCTGATGTGAGGCCATGATCATAATAGAGGCCACTATCTGCTTAGTTTTTTGTTACTTGGAATGCAAGCACAAGTATGCAGTCTGCCAGCCAGCCACCCACCCAAAGGCCTCAATAGTAAACTTCCAGATTTCTGGGCAGCTGATTATACTTGAAATGTTGCCTTTTAGGCTCGTGGAGGCAGAAACTTTTCACAACCTCATGGCTGCGGAGGCCGGGTGTCCATACTTGGTCCCCAGCCGCCACTATTTCTCCTGGTGTCGTTTCCGCCTTCCACAAGCACGGGTCTCACAACATTACCCGTGTCCTCCCCAGTGCACTTACTGAGAATGACTGCCTAACCACAAACACGTGGTGAAGTGAATGTGGCCAGGGACGGTACGAAGCCAGTCCACAGCTTGTTGGTGAGTTGTATTTCACCACAGCCATATTTTGTAGCTCGGTGAAAGGACCTACTTGGGAAACCATATCTGCTCCGGCTGTCATTTCTCCGTCACCAGGTTCCGCCCATTGTCACACTCGACCATGCCTGGCTGTATGCTCAGTGGTGAGAGCCACAGATGAGGCTGCTGTGTTACAGCTTTCAATGACTCTGCTGTGTTACAGCTTTCAACGACTCTGCAGCGGTGGGCAGTTTGTCACCTAAGCATTAAGCATGTTATCTTTAGCACAGCCTCTTGCCGCTTGGCCAAGGAAGTGCTGCAGTGCTTTCAGCTTCTGACTGATGTGGTCTTTCAGAGATGGAGGCCGAACTGGAGGAGGAGGTGCAGGAGCTGAACAATGTGATTACACTGAGGTTACATTGGCTATGCTGGTTTTTATACTAAAGAATGATCCTACTGTGTTTTTTTTTATGTTATTTTTTAAAACAAATGCATTCAGCGGGAAATGTCATTTTAACATTTTACAACCTTATCTGGCCAGGTGGTATGTTACACATCATCAGACACATCCTGTTTCATTTATGATGGAGGGACTCTGAAAGTCACAAACCTATTTTTATAGAGACATCAGGCGGACCTTACTATTCTTAAAGGGCCAGCAGTCGGCCATCGCTACTGTTAGAGACTTATCAGTCGGCCATGTTTTGTTGTTCCCATTATTATCGAGTGACTCTCCTATACTGTTATTGCGTATGCAGTGACTGCAGGGGCTGCCAAAAATTTGGAGGCACTCTAATGTCCTTTGCAAGAGACGTAGAGGTCAGAGAGCCTCCTAAAAACAATGTTCCCATTATTAGGAAGTGGGTCTCCGATAGTGTTTGCCTATGCAATGAAGCAATGGCTACCAAAAATTTGGAGGAACTCCAATGCCCCTTGCAAGAGATGTAGATATGTTAATATGGTACATATGGTAGTGATATAGAGGATGAGGATGCGGAGAAGGAGGGGGACAAGAGCAAATAGACAAAATCAGAAAGTGTATAACTATGTCTGGGTGTGAAGACAGAGGTGCGTGGAAATAGAGTTAGACCTCCCAAAAAAAAACCATTGTATTTAAGTTTATGTTACACTGCTAACATTTGGTGGTGTTGAGAAGTCTGGCCCAATCCAGCCCTTGTTCATTTTTATAAGAGTCAGCCTGTCAGCATTTTCAGTTCACATGGTGAATGCGCCTATCGGTTATAATTCCACCGGCGGCACTAAAAACCCGCTCTGACAAAACGCTAGCGGCAGGGCAGGCCAGGGCCTCCAAGACGTAGAGAGCCATTTCATGCCACATTTCCAGCTTGGATACCCAATAATATAAAGCACAGAGGATTCTTGAAGGAGGTTGCTACTATCGGCAAGGTACTCCCTCACCATCTTCCAAAACTTTGCACTCCTTTGGAGAGTACCCCCTGCCTCAGGGCCTGTGCAATGGGTTGGACTGAGATAACTGTCCCAGAACTTTGACAGTGTTCCCCTGCCTCTGCTGGATTGTATATGTGTCTCTCTCGCCTGTACTCCTTGGTTGTCCAACGAACTGTGACCTCTGCCGCCAGCGTTTTCAGATGGGAATTTTTTTACTAATTCCGCAACAAGGGCCTTCTCGTACTGCCCCATTTTATTAGGCCTGTCCTGCAAAGGAATAAGAGACATAAAGTTCTCCCTTTAGCGTGGGTCTATAAGCGTCACAAACCAGTAATGACTGTCACCCAAAATTTGGACATTGCGAGGGTCACAAGAAAGGCAGCTTAACCTAAATTCAGCCATGTGTGCCAGACTGCAAAGAGGTAGGACTTCCATGTCCTCACCAAGAGGACGACTGACCATGCTCTTCTCCTCATCCTCCTCCTCTTAGTCCTCCTTTCTGCCGTCATGCCATGCACGCTGAACAGACGGTATGGCAGTTGTCCACGTAGTACCATCTATAGCGCAGGACACTAGCTCCTGTTATTCCTCCTCCTCTTCCTCATTGTCACCCAATCCACGTTGGGATGAGATGAGGCATGCTGTGCGTAATCACCCTGTATCATTCCTTGCTCCATCTCATTGTGCTCTGCCTGCAATGCATCCTCTTTAATTGAGAGCAGAGAGCATTTCAGAAGATAGAGAAGTGGGATGGTGATGCTAATTATGGCGTCACCGCCGCTCACCATCTTAGTGGAGTCCTCAAAGGTTTGGAGTATGGTACAGAGTTCTGACATCCATGTTCACTCCTGAGGTTTTATGTGTGGAGTCTGAATTGAATACCGATGGCCTTATTGATGCTGGTAGTCAACAACTGCCCTCTTCTGCTCACAAATCCTTCCCAACATCTGCAATATAGAGTTCCAATGCGTGGGGACATCACACACCAGTCGGTGAGCCAGAAGCTGCAAATGCTGTGAAAGCATGGCAAGAGAGGCGGAAGCTGTAGCTGACTTTCTAAAATGGGCACACAGGCGGCGTACTTTGACAAGCAGATCTGACAGATCCAGGTAGGTTTTGAGAAACCGCTGAACCACGAGGTTAAGTACATGGGCCAGGCTTGGTACGTGTGTGAGCTTGCCTCGCCTTAGAGCCGCCACCAGGTTCCGGCCATTGTCACACATGACCATGCCTGGCTGTAGAGTCTGCGGTGTCAGCCACAGATCTGCCTGCTCTTTCAGAGCTGTCCACAACTCTTCAGCATTGTGTGGTTTGTCACCTAAGCATATTAGCTTCAGCACAGCCTGTTGCCACTTGACCGAGGCAGTGCTGCAGTGCTTCCAGCTTGCGACTCATGTAGTCATTTCGAAGATGGATGCTGAAGAGGAGGAGGAGGTGCAGGAGCTGTAGAATGTGGAGGCAACCATGATTGACCCAGGGTGTCGGAAGGATGTGTTCCATCCCAAGGTCCGACTGGGTCCCGGCTTCCACTATGTTAACCCAGTGTGCCGTCAGCAAGATATACCGTTCCTGCCCACAAGCACTTGTCCACGTGTCTGTGGTTAGGTGGACTTTCCCAGTTACTGCATTGTTGAGAGCACGGCTAATGTCATGGGACATGTACTTGTGTAATGCAGGGACGGCACACCAAAATAAAAAGTGGCGGCTGGGGACCGAGTACCGAGGGACGGCCGCCGCCATGAGGTTGCGGAAAGCTTCTGTCTCCACGAGCCTAAAAGACAACTTTTCGAACAAAAGCATTTGCGAAATGTGTGAATTTAGTAGTGTGGCCTGTGGGGCGTTGGCTGCGTATTTGCGCTTGAGTTCTAAGGACTGGGGTAAGGACAACTGAATGATGCTTTGGGACAAGGACGTGGACGTGCTTGATGATGGTGCTAGTTGAAAGTGTTCAACGAAAGCTGCAGGGCGGGATGCATCTTGGAATGCGCCATGAACAGGGGATTGGTGTGCACGCACAACAGCAGAACAAGCAGTGGTGTCACCAGCAGACACTGTTGCTGGACCCTGGGGTTCAGCCCACTTAGTATGGTGCTGTGCTGCCATGTGCCTGATCTTGCTGGTGTTGGTCAGGCTGCTAGTTTTTGGGGTTAAAGGCCCTTAAAAAACAACCAGACTCGGGAAGACCTAACAATTGTACTGATCACTTCCGTTATGTTGATGTTACGGGAAACGGTTACCCGCCTTCTGTCTGCGGCCACCATACTACTTGTTCTTGCTTGTTGTGGTGCTCCCTCCCCCTGTGTGCTGCTGTCCTCTCTCTGCATGTCACCTAGCCAGGTTGGGTCAGTGACTTCATCATCCACCACCTCATCTTCCAATTCCGCACCCTGGTCCTTCTCCTGACTTTCTGTATATTGTGTCTCATCATCATCTACCTCTTGTGACAGTTTCCCACCATCGCCTTCGTGTGACTGTGTCTGCTCAAATATTTGGGCATCGCTGCATGTGATCTCCTCTTGCCCTGCTTCAAGTGGACCGGGCAAGAGGCCTGAATCTATAAATGGAAAAGTGAACAGCTCTTCTGAGTGTTCAAGTGTGGGATCAGTTGTCTCTGGGCACTTGGCATGGTGGGAGGAAGGAGGATCAGGGTGAGGAATATGCCAGACTCACAGCTACTGAGACCTGACTGTGTGGAAGACAGGGTGGTGGTGGCGGTGGCTAAGTGACTGGAAGATTTATCTGCTATCCAGCCAATAACCTTTTCACACTGTTCTGTGTTCAATAGTGGTGTTCTGTGGTCCCCTATTAATTGGGACAGGATGGTCGAATGAGAAGATGTGGGTGTTTGTTGTGGCACAATTTCAGCTTGCCCACTGCCTCTGCCTCATCCTCTGCATGAACCATCATCACCATCATGTCCACTTCCCCGTCCCTTCCCACGCACCTTGCCAATTTTAAATGGAGGACAATATTTTCCACGTTCACTACAAATGGCTGGATTTAAACCGCAGTGATATGTGATACGTGTGACGGAAAACCACAGTTTTAAATAGCTGGCCTGTAGATTACTATTTTTCACAGTGACTTGGTGTCAATAACTTCACTGACACACTGCAACAAAATTTAAATGGAGGCCAATATTTTCCACGTTCACTACAAATTTCTTGATTTTTATCGCTGTAATATGGAAAGAATCTGGCTGTATTCTGCTGTGGCAACAAGCAAATCGAGTAGAAAAACGGTGTTCTCTGGATTGCTTTTTAACCAAATAATCAGGATTAAGATAAAAAAAAAGAATTATCCCTAGCCCCTGATACCTGGGGCTATTTGTAGAAATATCTGTAACAGAAGCAGCAGACAGAACTGGAATGGAGCCTCTTGTGCTGTATTATACACTGCAGTCTGCCACATACACTGCCTGCCAGCCGAGATCTGATATATATACAGTATGTATATACATATATACATTGTGGAATACCTAGACTAACAGGACGTTCAATGTACCCTCTTGCTATATGCACTGCAGTCTGCCATATACACTGCCTGCCTGCCTAATTCCTGCTATCCCCACTGCTTATATGCAGCTGGATTAGTTCAGTTAGTTCAGATGGATATTATAGATATATGTTGTGGAATACCTATACTAACTTTAAACAAGCAAATCTCTCCCTGACATAACAGCACCTCTCCCTACTCTGCCTGTTTCCGTGGTAGACTGTGACGAGCATGGCAGCGCCCAGTTTTATATACACCTGATGATGCTGTGTGGCCAGCCAATCACTGTAATGTCACAAACCAACATGGCTATGACATTACAGTGTGTTGCAGGCAATCCCTGCATGTTCATTGGCTCTCTAAAGAGTGCCAAACATGCAGGGAGGGGACCCGTGCTCCCACCCGAACAACCAGGTAATATTTGCAGAGCACCGATTCATCTCGAGCAGTGAGATGCTCGGGCGAGTACCGAGCAGTGGTGAGCACATTCGCTCATCACTAGCTACCATCACTTCATGGCCTTGGTAGGCACTTTCCTGCATGACTTTGATCTAAAAATCAAATTTAAGACGTCTGTTGAATTTCTGAAGAAGAATAGGGTAAAAGTGATTCATTGACCAAGCATATATCTTGATCTGAACGATAATGAACACCTATTGAGAATTCTGAGACAAGTTAGGCATTAGAGATGAGCGGTGTTCGACTAGAACTGTTCGCCAATCTCAAATTCGAGCTCTTTTGGGCGGTGTTCGAGTCGTTCGACAAACGCGAACGATTTGCAAAAAATTCGGCTGTTCGAGGTTATGTTCGATAACTGTTCGTGCACCAAAAGCGTGTCCTGCATGTCTGGCGCTATTAAGAGCACCAATCATGCAGGGTTTGTCTGCCACTCACTGTAATGCCACAGCCATGGTGGTTGTGGCATTACAGTGGTTGCCCAAATCGATGGGAACAGTGCTCACAGTGAAACATGAAAAGCTGGCAATTCAGCAGCAGCATACACCGGTACCCGACAATATAGAACAGAAAGAATAGAGTATCACACATAGATTAGATAGAAACATGTCAGTCACATATATAAGAAGTACAGTGACAGTGCTGGTTACTGTACTTGTCATTTAGTGTAAAGGATTTATTAAAAAAAATATTAGTGTTTTCATGCACCGTCTCTTTAAAAAAGTCAGCCGGCAATTCAGAATCGGTACCCGACAATTTATAACAGAAAGAATAGAGCATCACGCATAGATTAGATAGATAGAAACATGTCAGTCACATATATAAGAAGTACAGTGATAGTGTTGATTACTGTACTTGTCATTTAGTGTTAAAATAAAGGATTTATTAAAAAAAAAATTGCGGTGGGGTTCCCCGTAATTTTAGTCTCTAGCGGAGGTTAAGCAGACGGCTGTGGCAGATGTTTGAAGCCTGGGAAGGGGGTAATACCCAAGGAGCTTCCCAGTCTACTAATATCAGCCCCCAGCTGAATACCTAGCCTTTACTAGCTATTAAAATGGGGGACCCCCCAAAAAATGACGTGGGGTCCCCCCTATTTTAATAGCTAGCAAAGGCTAGGCAGACAGCTGGGGGCTGATATTAATAGCCCAGGAAGGGTGCCATGAATATTGGCCCCCTCCCAGGCTAGAAACACCAGCCGTCAGCCGCCCCAGAAATGGCGCATCCATAGGATGCGCCAATTCTGGCACTTAGCCTTGCTCTTCCCACTGCCCTGTAGCGGTGGCAGTGGGGTAATAGGGTTGGGGTTGATGTCAGCTTATAATGCCAGCTGACATCAAGTCCAGGTTAGTAATGGAGAGGCGTCTATAAGACACCCCCATTACTAACCCCAGGTCAAAGTTGCAAAAAAACACAAACACCCAGAATAAAGTCCTTTAATTGAAATAAAGACACAATTCTTTATTGTTCTAAATTAAACCATACTTACCATCACGCCCATTCCAGCTGAAGCCAACATTCTCCTGCAATAAAAGTAAAATAATAAAGCAACATCATACTTACCTTTCCATGGTTCCCATGACAGCTTCAGCTCTGCTACATTCACATGATAGGCTGGACCGCAGCAGAACGCTGCCATCCAGCTTGCCATGAGGCAGACACTGAGAAGTGCAGGCATGCTTGCGCTCCTCAGTGTCTGGCTGTGACGGCATCCAGATGAGCCGAGTTCATATCCAATGAACTCAGCTCACCTCATGCACGTCACTGACAGCGTGGGAAGATTCTCCTGCGCATGCGGTGAGTGCAGGAGAATTTTCCCACGTTGTCAGTGACGTGCATGAGGTGAGCTCATGTCCAATGAACTCAGCTCACCTCATGCACGTCACTGACAGCGTGGGAAAATTTTCAGCGCTCAGCGCTTGAGCAGGAGAATGCTTCCACGCTGGGATGGCATTGAGATGACAGCCTGGATCACAGCTGAGCGCTGCAATCCAGCATGCCATCATTCATAGACACTGCAGAGCGCAGGCATGCTTGCACTTTGCAGTGTCTATGAAGGATGACAAGCTGGATGGCAGCGCTCAGCTGTGATCCAGCCTGTCATCTCAATACCATCCCAGCGTGGGAGAATTCTCCTGCTCAAGCGCTGAGCGCTGAGAATTTTCCCACGCTGTCAGTGACGTGCATGAGGTGAGCTGAGTTCATTGGACATGACCTCGGCTCATCCTTATGCCGTCACAGCGAGACACTGTGGAGCGCAAGCATGCCTGCGCTTCACAGTGTCTGCCGCATGGCAAGCTGGATGGCAGCGTTCTGCTGCGGTTCAGCCTGTCATGTGAATGTAGCAGAGCTGAAGCTGTCGTGGGAACCATGTGAAGGTAAGGATGATGATGCTTTATTATTTTACTTTTATTGCAGGAGATCGTTGGCTTCAGCTGGAATGGGCATGATGGTAAGTATGGTTTAATTTAGAACAATAAAGAATTGTGTCTTTATTTCAATTAAACGTCTTTATTCTGGGTGTTTGTGTTTTTTTGTAACTTTGACTATGGGGTTAGTAATGGGGGTGTCTTATAGACGCCTCTCCATTACTAACCTGGGCTTGATGTCAGCTGGCATAAGCTGACATCAACCCCAACCCTATTACCCCACTGCCACCGCTACAGGGCAGTGGGAAGAGCAAGGCTAAGTGCCAGAATTGGCGCATCCTATGGATGCGCCATTTCTGGGGTGGCTAACGGCTGGTGTTTCTAGCCTGGGAGAGGGCGAATATTCATGGCACCCTTCCTGGGCTATTAATATCAGCCCCCAGCTGTATGCCTAGCCTTTGCTAGCTATTAAAATAGGGGGGACCCCACGTCATTTTTTTGGGGGTCCCCCATTTTAATAGCTAGTAAAGGCTAGGTATTCAGCTGGGGGCTGATATTAGTAGCCTGGGAAGCTCCGTGGGTATTGCCCCTTCCCAGGCTTCAAACATCTGCCCCAGTAGTCTGCTTAACCTCCGCTAGAGACTAAAATTACGGGGAACCCACGCCAATTTTTTTTTAATAAATCCTTTATTTTAACACTAAATGACAAGTACAGTAATCAACACTATCACTGTACTTATTATAAATGTGATTGACATGTTTCTATCTATCTAATCTATGTGTGATGCTCTATTCCTTCTTGTCTAAATTTTCGGGTACTGGTGTATGCCGCTGCTGAATTGCCGGCCGGCTTTTTTAAAGAGAGTGTCTTCTGAGCAGTTTGTCAGCTTTTGGAAACCTTTGAAGGTGTTTTCTATGTGTTTCTATGTGTTTTTGTTTGCCTGCCATTGGTTTTAACGGTATTCGACGGTGTTCGACGGTGTTCTAAGGTGTTCGACGAACAGTTCCTCGAACATCCCGGTGTTCGACGAACCGAACCGAACCCAAACACTACGGGGGTGGCTCAACACTATTAGGCATCATCCTCCATACAGCATTCAGACTGTAAAAGAGGTTGTTCTTGAAGAATGGAAAAAGATAGATGTCGTAATATGTCGCCAACTAGTTCATTCTATGCCTAGAAGAAATGGCGATCTCCTTAAAAATCATGGATGTCATACAAAATACCAGATGTTGTTTTTGATGTATGGTATATTCACTTTTGCATCAACTAATTTAAAACTGAATATTTTGTAATCAAAGTTATATTATCAACCTTACTTTAATGTTATAGGTTAAAATAATGTTTTATGAAGCTCAGTCTTGCCAAAATTTTAGAAACTCTTCTTGCATTCAGTGAAATATTGATTAAAATCTTACTTTTCAAAGATGGTGTACTCATTTTTGCTGACCACAATATACAATAAATAACTTCCCCTATGTATATTTTAATTTCTTCCTATTTTCAATATATATATACGTACATTTTATCAGAAGTATATGCACATATAACACTCATGGGGCATTATGTAAAAAAGATACAATTTACCCCCTTTTTTAACATAAGGACAGAGTAAAATATCTTGACAATGGAAATTAAAACATAAATGGGAAGCTTAATATTGATTTGCACCAGTTTACACTGTAAACTCTGCCAGAAATATTGCGCATTTTCCTGAAATTACACACTACATAGTACAAAATGTGGAAAATTGGGAGTGACTATATTTTAGGATATATGTCCTTCATGCCTATGACATATTCATTAAGTTAGAAAACATAAGTGACTCATTTGGTGAAAAATCTAGATTTCATTTGCACCATTTAAATTTAGATAATATTAATCCAAGTAGGTATTATGGCTCATATAAATACATGTATTTTTAAATTTGTCCCAATTAGAGATGAGCAAACCTGAACTGAAAAATGCAGGGTTCATAACGGACAGTTAGTGTCTGGTGCTAAACGCCGAACATGGACTTCTCCTAGAAGTTTTTTGCTGAGTTTGGAGTTCCGAGAGAAGTCCGTTGCAAAGCAAGTGAGAGAGAATTTTCCACCTCGGAATGGGGCTTGCGTTCTGGTTCAAGTTTGGGAAGAGTTCTAGTAAGCAAACCGAACTTTGGAATACGGGTACGTACCAGAACCTGAACTTCCACAGGTCCACTCATCCCAAGCCCCAATGTATACTAAAATGTTGCATAACTTTTTATACATCAATAATATAACCGAGGATGTGTGTCTCTGTCTGAAGCCTTTATTGACTGCGCATGCGTGATGCGCAGTCTGGCTCCAGACAGAAGCAGGCATCTAGCTGTTACAGTTAAGAGGAGTGTATGGCGCCGGAGATCGCAATATGCGTAGACACTGAACACATACCGCGATCTCCGGAGCCATAATTAGATACTTACTTGACTGGGAGGAGCATTGCCGTGGCGCCTCTCTTCGCCTTAGACGGGGGCAGGAGTGAGGCGTCGGATCAGCGCATGCACATAGCGCTATCCAGCACCATTTTACTGAAGACACATTTGCAGTGTGTCTTCAGCAAAATGGCGCCGGACCGCGCGGTGCTCCAGTGCTGCACTCCTTCCCCGGCCTCCGGCAGAACAGGACACAGCAGCACTGTAGCACAGGGAAGAAAGGTGAGTAAGAGTGTTTATTTTTTTGTATGTGTACAGCGTGAAAGGGATGAGGGGGCCACACATACAAGGATTGGGGGGTGAGGGGACCATGCATGCCAGGATTGGGGGGTGAGGGGACCATGCATATCAGGAATGGGGGGGTGAGGGGACCATGCATACCAGGATTGGGGGGTGAGGGGTACCACACATACCAGGATTGGGGGGTGAGGGGACCATGCATACCAGGATTGGGGGGTGAGGGGACCACGCATACCAGGATTGGGGTCTGAAGGGGCCATGCATACCAGGATTGGGGGGTGAGGGGTGCCATACATACCAGAATAGGGATGAGGGGTACCATACATACCAGGATAGGAATGCGGGGCACCATGCATACCAGTATAAGGATGAGGGGTGCCATGCATACCGGAATGGGGGATGAGGGGTGCCATGCATACCGGGATTGGTGGTGAGGGGTGCCATGCATACCGGGATTGGGGATGAGGGGTGCCATGCATACCGGGATTGGGGATGAGGGGTGCCATGCATACCAGGATTGGGAGTGAGGGGTGCCATGCATACCGGGATTGGGGGTGGGGGGTGCCATGCATACCAGGATTGGGGGTGAGTGGTGCCATGCATATCAGAATTGGGGTGAGGAGTACCGCGCATACCAGGATTTGGGATGAGGGGTGCCGCACATACCAGAATTGGGGGTGAGGGGTGCCACGAATACCAGGATTGGGGGTGAGGGTGCCATGCATACCAGGATTGGGGGTAAGGGGTGCTATGCATACCAGGATTGTGGGTGAGGGGTGCCAAACCAGGATAGGATGGTAGAGACAGTATGAGGGCAGCGCAAATACCAGGAAGTGGGCAGCAAATACCAGCATGGGAGACCATGTACCAATAAAAATGCTTGCCACCCGGGGGTGAACGGGTTCAATAGCTAGTGTATATATATATAAATATATATATATATATATATATATATATACAGTACAGACCAAAAGTTTGGACACACCTTCTCATTTAAAGATTTTTCTATATTTTCTTGACTATGAAAATTGTAAATTCACACTGAAGGCATCAAAACTATGAATTAACACATGTGGAATTATATGCTTAACAAACAAGTGTGAAACAACTGAAAATATGTCTTATATTCTAGGTTCTTCAAAGTAGCCACCTTTTGCTTTGATGACTGCTTCGCACACTCTTGGCATTCTCTTGATGAGCTTCAAGAGGTAGTCACCGGAAATGGTTTTCACTTCACAGGTGTTTCCTGTCAGGTTTAATAAGTGGGGTTTCTTGCCTTATAAATGGGGTTGGGACCGGAAATGGTCTTCCAACAATCTTGAAGGAGTTCCGAGAGATGCTTAGCACTTGTTGGCCCTTTTGCCTTCACTCTGTGGTCAGGCTCACCCCAAACCATCTCAATTGGGTTCAGGTCTGGTGACTGTGGAGGCCAGGTCATCTGGCATAGCACCCCATCACTCCCCTACTTGGTCAAATAACCCTTACACAGCCTGGAAGTGTGTCTGGGGTCATTGTCCTGTTGAAAAATAAATCATGGTCCAACTAAGCGCAAACCAGATGGAATAGCATGCCGCTGCAAGATGCTGTGGTAGCCATGCTAGCTTAGTATGCCTTCAATTTTGAATAAATCCCCAACAGTGTCACCAGCAAAGCACCCCCACACCATCACACCTCCTCCTCCATGCTTCACGGTGGGAACCAGGCATGTAGAGTCCATCCGTTCACCTTTTCTGCGTCACACGAAGACACGGTGGTTGGAACCAAAGATCTCAAATTTGAACTCCTCAGACCAAATCACAGATTTCCACTAGTCTAATGTCCATTCCTTGTGTTCTTTAGCCCAAACAAGTCTCTTCTGCTTGTTGCCTGTCCTTAGCAGTGGTTTCCTAGCAGCTATTTTACCTTGAAGACCTGCTGCACAGAGTCTCCTTGTAATGCACATGCCCGGGCTGAGCGGCGTGTGCGTGTGATTGTAGTGATTCCACTGGACCGTGCAGGAGAGTGAATGCCTGGAGGGGCGTAACTAGGTATTCACCCGATCCGACCAGGGTCTCACGACGGCATACGACGCCAGTGCACCAAGGCGGAACCGAGCAGAGGGACCAGGTGCTACTCCAGGACAGACCCCGGACACGGCTGTTGACCCACACAGGGGAATACAGGAACAGACTGGTAGGCTGGCACACAGACTGGTGGGTATAGGCAGGCACGACTGGTATGCAGGCAGGCGGGAAAGGACCCAGTACACACTGGGACTCAGGAACAATACAGGCAGAGGGGTGCAGGCAAGCACAGCTAGAGTGCAGACAGGGAGGCACTAGCAGGTAGGGACACTGGCGGGATAGGACCCAGTACACACTGGGACTCAGGAACAGAACCACAGATGTGGCGGACAAACACAGCAGAGTGAGGCCGCCCAGAGAGGTGAGCGAGAACAGGGCAGGACAAGGCCGCCTGGAGCGGTGAGCAAGAGTAGAGCAGGACAAGGCCGCCAGGAGCGGTGAGCAAAGGGTCAGAGCTGAGCGAGACTGCCGGAGCAGTGAGCAAGAGTAAAGCAGGTCGAGACCGCCTGGAGCGGTGAGCAAGAGTGGAGCAAGACTGCCGGAGCAGTGAGCAAAAGGATAAGAGCGGAGCGAGACTGCCGGAGCAGTGAGCAAAAGGGTCAGAGCGGAGCAAGGCTGCCGGAGCAGCGAGCAAAGGAGTCAGAGCAGGCTAGAACCGCCGGAACGGTAAGCAAAGGAGTCAGAGCAGGCTAGAACCGCCGGAGCGGTGAGCAAAGGAGTCAGAGCAGGCTAGAACCGCCGGAGCGGTGAGCAAAGGAGACAGAGCAGGCAAGGCTGAGCAGGGGCGACAGGGCTCTGTTCACACGGAACAGACAGGAAGGGAAAGGCAGAGCCAGATACCCACAGGGTACTTGCAGTGAAGTAGCGAGTGGACCACAAACTCACAAACAGGAGTACAGAGACAACAAGCAGGAGTTAGGTACGAGTTCAGACTCTGCAGAAAAAGGAAGGGAACGGACATAGAGGCAAAACAGGTAAAGGATAGGAGAGAGTTCAGACTGGAACTGAGTGTACGGAGGAGACCGACACTGCAGCGGAATACAGGAGCGGGTCTGGGAATACGGCCCCCAGAGAGGCAGGATGAACAGGCAAGGAGCGTGTTCAGACAGGACAGACAAGATACAGGAGCGGGTCAAGGTAATCGGCCCCTAGAAGGCGGGAGGAACAGGCTAGGAGCGTGTTCAGACAGGACAGACAAGATACAGGAACAGGTCTAGGTAATCGGCCCCTAGAAGGCGGGAGGAACAGGCTAGGAGCGAGTTCAGACAGGCCTGGAAATACAGCCTCCAGGATAGGCAGACGAGAGAACACAGACAGGACTCAGTTCAGACACGGGAACTGATACCGCAAGGCAGGAGACATAGACAGGACTCAGTTCAGACACGGGAACTGATACCGCAAGGCAGGAGACATAGACAGGACTCAGTTCAGACACGGGAACTGATACCGCAAGGCAGGAGACATAGACAGGACTCAGCTCAGACACGGGAACTGATACCGCAAGGCAGGAGACATAGACAGGACTCAGTTCAGACACGGGAACTGATACCGCAAAGCAGGAGAAATAGACAGGACTCAGTTCAGACACGGGAACTGATACCGCAAAGCAGGAGACAAAGAACGGGACCTGGCACCTTCAGAGTGCAAGCACACACTGAATGAAACACTATGCTCAGGCAGGGATAGATGGGAGCAGCTGAGCTATATACCAGGTGACAGACAGCAATAGGCTGAGGACGCACAAGGGGTGTGACCCACAGCAGGTACAAAAAGCAGGAAGTGATCGGGCGCCGCCCTTAAGCAGCAGAAACAGACACAAACAGACAGTATGGAGGGAAGCCAGAGAGACATTCTGGACTGGAGATCAAGTGCGCGCTCTTGCACAGTGGGAGATGGACCACCATGCAAGGACGCCGCCAGGTATGTTATAGTACCCCCCCTCCTTACGCCCCCTCTTCTTCAGGCCTGCCAGAATCTTCCGCAGGGAATTCGAGGACCAGTCGTTCACTTCAAGGAGATCACTTCCACTGTCCACAGGAAAAACTGATCTCATCTGGTTAGCTAGGATGCTACCTCCTATCCAGCCATCCTCAGCAACAGACGAAACGGGTGGAGTACCAGGAACAGCACACAAGGAAGTCTCTCTCCACATATTTTCAGGTGGCACCCCAGAGGGTACAGGAGACAACTGGAAGTCCTTCACCGAGTTGGAGGGGGACAGAGACTTGGGGGTAATCTCTGCTTCGAGGTACATCTTGTCAAGCTCACAGGAAGAAATAGACGGGTTATCAGGTACATAATGAGGAAAAGTCACTGTCTCTTTGTTATCTGGTGGTACCCCGGAGGATTCCGGAAACAACTGGAGGTCCTCCGCCGGGTCAGAAGAGTTCAGAGGCTCAGAGAAAACATCTGCTTCAGAGTACACTAGGTCGGACTCACTGGACGAAGCAGGCGAGGTATCGGGTACCGAGTATAGGAAAGTCTCTGTCCATTCACCACCAGGTGGCACCCCGAAGGGTTCTGGAGACAACTGGTGGTCCTCCGCCTGGTCAGAGGGGTGTAGAGACTCACGGGTAACCTCTGCTTCAGAGTACACTAGGTCGGACTCACTGGACGAAGCAAGCGAGGTATCAGATCCAGGATATAGGAATGTCTCTGTCCATTCACCACCAGGTGGCACCCAGAAGGGTTCTGGAGACAACTGGAGGTCCTCCGCCTGGTCGGAGGGGTGTAGAGACTCGGGAGTAACCACTGCTTCGGAGTACACTAGGTCGGACTCAGTGGACGAAGCGAGCGAGGTATCAGGTACAGAGTATAGGAGAGTCTCTGTCCTTTCGCTACCAGGTAGCACCCCGAAGGGTTCTGGAGACAACTGGAGGTTCTCTGCCTGGTTGGAGGGGTGTAGAGACTCGGGAGTAACCTCTGCTTCGGAGTACACTAGGTTGGACTCACTGGACGAAGCGAGCGAGGTATCAGGTACAGAGTATAGGAGAGTCTCTGTCCTTTCGCTACCAGGTAGCACCCCGAAGGGTTCAGGAGACAACTGGAGGTCCTCCACCTGGTCGGAGGGGTGTAGAGACTCGGGGGTAACTACCACTTTGGGGTACCCATTGTCAGGCTCACAGGACGAAGCGGACAAAGTATCGAGTACCGGGTGTAGAGAAGTCTCTCTTCATTTGTCATCGAGTGGTATCCCGGAGGATTCAGGAGGCAACAGGGGGTCCTCCACCAGGTAGTAGAGGTGCACAGACTCTGAGGTAACCACAGCTTTGGAGCATCCTTGGACATGCACACCGGTTAAAGTGGGTGAAGCATCTGATGCCGGGTGCAGGAAGTTCTCCTGTGTGGAGTCTGGATGGGCAGAAGTCTCTTCGGGCAGGAGAACTGGTGCACTACCCACGCACATTACCCGTTGGGGCTTCTCCGGGATACAGGGAGATGAAGCTTCAGTAGAACTTCAAGGTTGGGGTCAGGAGGTCTCAGGGATGACAGACCCTGGCGTGACGGCTTGCCTCTACGTCTAGCACGTCTGGACTGCCTCTTGAGGTTGGGAGAAGTATTCCGGAAAGCGTAGTCACCCTGTGAGGATTCTGGGTGGGCAGTAGTCTCATTGGGCTGGAGGACTATTGCGCTACACACACACATTACCCATCGGGGCTCAGCTCAGACATGGGAACTGATACCGCAAGGCAGGAGACATAGACAGGACTCCGTTCAGACACGGGAAATGATACCGCAAAGCAGGAGAAATAGACAGGACTCAGTTCAGACACGGGAACTGATACCGCAAAGCAGGAGACAAAGAACGGGACCTGGCACCTTCAGAGTGCAAGCACACACTGAATGAAACACTATGCTCAGGCAGGGATAGATGGGAGCAGCTGAGCTATATACCAGGTGACAGACAGCAATAGGCTGAGGACGCACAAGGGGTGTGACCCACAGCAGGTACAAAAAGCAGGAAGTGATCGGGCGCCGCCCTTAAGCAGCAGAAACAGACACAAACAGACAGCATGGAGGAAAGCCAGAGAGACATTCTGGACTGGAGATCAAGTGCGCGCTCTTGCACAGTGGGAGATGGACCACCATGCAAGGACGCCGCCAGGTATGTTACACTCCTCTTAACAGTTGTTGAAGAGATGTGTCTGCTACTAGAACTCTGTGTGGCATTGACTTGATCTCTAATCTGAACTGCTGTTAACCTGCGATTTCTGAGGCTGGTGACTAGGATAAACTTATCCTCAGAAGCAGAGGTGACTCTTGGTCTTCCTTTCCTGGGACGGTCCTCATGTGAGCCTCATGGTTTTCACTTCACAGGTGTGCCCTGTCAGGTTTAATAAGTGGGATTTCTTGCCTTATAAATGGGGTTGGGACCATCAGTTGTGTTGTGCAGAAGTCAAGTGGATACACAGCTGATAGTCCTACTGAATAGACTGTTAGAATATGCATTATGGCAAGAAAAAAGCAGCTTCATTACTTTAAGAAATGAAGGTCAGTCAGTCCGAAAATTTGGGAAAACTTTGAAAGTGTCCCCAAGTGCAGTTGCAAAAACCATCAAGCGCTACAAAGAAACTGGCTCACATGAGGACCGCCCCAGGAATGGAAGACCAAGAGTCACCTCTGCTTCAGAGGATAAATTTGATCTTTGGTTCCAACCACCGTGTCTTTGTGTGACGCAGAAAAGGTGAACGGATGGACTCTACATGCCTGGTTCCCACCGTGAAGCATGGAGGAGGAGGTGTGATTGTGTGGGGGTGCTTTGCTGGTGACACTGTTGGGGATTTATTCAAAATTGAAGGCATACTGAACCAGCATGGCTAGCACAGCATCTTGCAGCAGCATGCTATTCCATCTGGTTTGCGCTTAGTTGGACCATCATTTATTTTTCAACAGGACAATGACCCCAAACACACTTCCAGGCTGTGTAAGGGCTATTTGACCAAGAAGGAGAGTGATGGGGTGCTACGCCAGATGACCTGGCCTCCACAGTCTCCAGACCTGAACCCAATCGAGATGGTTTGGGGTGAGCTGGACCGCAGAGTGAAGGCAAAAGGGTCAACAAGTGCTAAGCATCTCTGGGAAATCCTTCAAGATTGTTGGAAGACCATTTCCGGTGACTACCTCTTGAAGCTCATCAAGATAATGCCAAGAGTGTGCAAATCAGTCATCAAAACAAAAAGGTGGCTACTTTGAAGTACCTAGAATATAAGACATATTTTCAGATGTTTCACACTTGTTTGTTAAGTATATAATTCCACATGTGTTAATTCATAGTTTTGATGTCTTCAGTGTGAATGTACAATTTTCAAAGTCATGAAGATACAGAAAAATCTTTAAATGAGAAGGTGTGTCCAAACTTTTGGTCTGTACTGTATATATATATATATATATATATATATATATATATATATATATATATATATATACTGATTGTGTTTTGGGATATAACTGATATACGTCTTCTACTGTGAGACTCAATAATCTAATAACCCATGAGATATGAATATCCTTTATACTATGCCTTTATCCACATTAGAAACTGGAAAAGTTCTGATATATATGAGCATCATATCATGTACATAATCGGACAGAGCTTAAGTTCTTTTCTTGACTTCCATTTCTTAGTGTCAGTAACAATATTTGTCATCTACATGCATGATTCACTGAAAGGTTTGGCAGCGCAATTTTCTTTTTCAAATTAAGGCCATCTCATTTTCTAAATGATCCTCCATGATTAGACTTTTAGTTACGATATTTGATTTGTTCAACTCAAATTGGATATGCAGTTATGCCTTGGAAATACAATTATACATAATAGGAAAGGTTCAGTATTGATTTAGCTACAGCTTGTCACAGCTAATTAGTTTATTGTTCTGCATAACTAAAGGACTTATTCATTTTGAGAGGCCCATGTTTCTGTCTTAATGTAATCATGTTGTGTTGATAGGATTCCAAATTTCACTGTTAGACATGTTTATGAAATGTTTTTCCACGTCCCAGGAATTTCATAGGATATAACTTGATGCTAGTAAACACTCCTGATGCCATTCATGAATGTTTATCTCCTTCATAACTGAGTAATTTTAACTTTTTTGCACTTCTGTTTTTCCTCCCCTGCTTCCAAGAGCCATAACATTTTTATCTTTCCTTCGACACACATATAAGGGCTTGTATTTTATTGAGGCAAGTTGTAGTTTTGAATGAGACCATTAATTTTACCATACAGTCTAATCAAAATTAGGGAAAAAAATACAAATTTGGTGAATTAACAGAAAAAACTTTTTACAGCTCTATGTACAGTGAAGGTGAACTGGCAACATGATTTCCCATGTCAGCACAATTACTGTGATACCACACTTGTATAGTTTTTAATATTTAAGTTATTAAAAAAATAAATTATTTAATCGCAAAATTGTGAAAAATTAAAACTTGGTTTATGTCGCCATTTTCTGAGACTTGTAAATTTTTTTACATTTTTTGCTGATGAATCTTTCTGAGAGCTTTTTCTTTGAGTATTAAGCTGTTATTACTATTTATACCATATTCACGTATATATGAGATTGTATTCACTTTTTATTGCATATTCTTCATATTCTTAAGGTGGTGTAGTGAGCTAAAAAACACAATTCTGGTGTTTTGATTTGTATTCTCTTTACAGTGTATATTGTACAGGTTAATGAATTTTATCTATTTCTTTGGTATAATAGAGCAAAAAGTGGAGTAATTAAAATTTTATATATTTACATTTTTTTAACTTATTTTATTTTTTACTGTATTTTTTATTCCCCTTTGGGGGACTTGAACCTGCAATCAATAGATCGCTTGTTCTATACACTACTGTTTTGCAGAATATAGTCAAAATGACAGTTTAGGCTTCAATGGAGGAGTAGGAAGGCATCTATGGGGGACTTCCTCGTGTTCATGACAGAGGGACCTAATGGGAGTTGGGGAATATGTGTACCAGTATCCACACTAATTAGATGAAGCTCTCAGTGATTGGCAGGGGTATTTAAATGATTAAACAGTACTGATTGGAGCCATCTTTCCCTGGTACATTGCATGCTCAGCTCCTGAGCCTACTACATGCACTGGCTCCAGATTCATGAAGAGACGAGCACCTCTTCTTGAATCAAGAGCATTTGACTCCAGCACACCCTTCATCAAGACCGATGTGAACATTACAGTCTTGATTAATCGGGTCCTCATTTTATAAGACACATTTCTGTACAATGGGGATTGATAGGAGCTCATATGGATCTAACAAGAGATGAATATAATTACTTATATATAGATATATAATAGATAACCTATTGGCAGAAAAGTCTACAGTGATAATGACGCGCCCCTGGGCCTGCTGTGTCGTGCGGCATCGCGCGCACGGGGGCTTACCCGGAGCCGGATCAGATGGGGGTAGTAGTCTCGTGGCGGTGACCCGGTCCGTGCCCAGGGAGTCAAACTGAGCGGCAGTCTTTAGCAGTAGATGTTAGAATGTTCGACTACGCCACCCGTTGAATGCGGCTATGAAGCCGCCGCTGCAGGGCAGACCGCTGAGGCCGGTGGTAAGGTTGTGCAGCGTAGCTGGTAGAACCCCCAACGGGAGGGGTATGACCTCAGGGCAGCAGATGTGGAAGATAGTGGTAGTGATGGTGCAGCAAGGAAGCTCAGAGACGTGTGGTGCAGTTTCAAGGCTTTTACTCACAGGTGTTGCTCCGGTCACTTCGGCCAGCAGTGACCACCCGAGCCGTGCTGCTTCCACCAGGTGCGGGACTCGGCCAACCCCCAGGCAGTTCCAGAGCGTGGTCCCAAGCTCCCCTCTATTCCTTCCTACGGGCCGTCCTCACCAGGGACCCACCTTTGTCCGGCTCCCTCGGGTCTTTTGGTGGCGAAACCTTTCCCGGCTTCCCTGACCCTATGCGTGGTTTGCCTTCCTGGTGGATATGGTGAGGGGTCGCGCCAAAACTTGTCCACGACCTCCGGTTCCTGGCTAAGGATGTTTAGCCTCTACCAGTTTGGGATCCGGTACCCTGTTCTGCCAACCCTTCACCCGTCTTAGTTCACTTGTGGGATCTCAGGGTTCCCTCTAATTGTGTCTCTGGGCCTTTCACTGGGTTTTTCCTCTTCTTCCTCTTTCTCTACGCTTCAGGCCTGGCCCTGGAGCTGGGCCCAGCCGGAGCCACAGCTCCCTGTCAGCCCTCTCTGGCTGAACTCTCCCTCAGCTTCTCCTCAGACTCAACCTCCTGTCTCAAGATGGTGCCCACCTCTTATACTCCCTCTGACACCCGAGCCCAGGTGACTAGCACCCAATGGGCTCCTACCAATGCCCAGAGTCCCTCCCCTGTCTGCTCCTACACTACTGGGATGTTCCTCCCCCCTGCCCACTCCAGCCAGGGACAGACGCTGTCGTACCTGCACATCTACCTAGTGGGAGTACCGTTGTTCTGTCCCCCGGAAATGGGATGAGTGTAGTGCATGCAACTAACTGAGCTCGGTCCCACACTCCGTCCTTACCCGGGAGTGGAATACCACACCTCTGGTTCGAGGTGCAATACCCCTGTAGCAGCCGAGTCCTCGGGGTGCTACAATAAAAAAAGCTTTATAATGTTTTGCTGTTTTGACTTCTTACCAACGGTATGAGAATAAAAAAGTTATCGAACAAAGTTTGACACTTGAGAGTGATTATAACACATATTGGCAGGAATAACTAAAAAATAAATCATATTATACCTTTTCATAGTACTTGATCTCATACTCAGTATTGTTGATGAATGGAAAAGTCGGTTCCTGCCATGATAAGGTGATGCTTTTCTGACCTATTTTGTCGGCTCGAATGTCAGTGATCAGAGACAGTGCTAAAGAGGAAAAAAAGCACAAAATTAACCAGTGATTGCAGGTAAAAAATGAGAGTACTTTTCATATAATCTACCTATCAGTGATTTTGATAGAGCGTCATATGCTCTGTGGTGCACCATTTTAAGCCGTATACGCCTAGTCGGTGTGGTAGCTAGACATAGTCTACTATATCTTGGTGTTCACCTTCAATAGGCGTATACAGCCAAAAATGATGCACAACAGAGCACACGGTAACTTTGTCTGCATCATTATAGTCAATGACACCATCGGCGCATTCGTCCAAATCCCGCATTGCGAGAGATTCGGACATAAGCCCTGATGGGGTCACTGAACATTTGGAAGAACCCAAAAGCAGTATGAAAAGACCCTTTTATATGCAGACTGCAAATCAATTCAATATGCAAGGAAATATTACTTACAGCAAAATAATCTAGTTAAAATAAAAGATTTGAGTTATAGGCAAATGGCATAGGATATAACAAAATGATCTACAGTGCATGTTTGATGCATTATGGCAATGGTTATAGAGTCAAACATCATGTAAAAGTTAAACATTTTCAGTTAAACTGAGTTGAGATTTACATTAATTGGAAATGGAGGACATGTCTGACCTTATCTTGGTTTATATCACAAGATGAGAAGGACAATAAAACAACCAAGAAAATAGCTTGATTTTGCTATAGTTTGTTTGACTTGATAATGCCATTACTATCTGTACATGAACACTCAACAGTTGTGGTATGAATGGTGCTGTTGATGATGCTGGCTCTAGAAAATCATGCTATCACTGCCACAGGGCATGATAGCATGAAAAGAGGGCCCACTAGTCTTGGTGAAACAAATGCCCCATCGACTATTCAAAGCCCTAATTAGCATAGGATAAGTGGAGGTTATAAATACTTTTTGTAAACATGAATGTAAATGATTAACATTATAAAAGGATGGTTAGGCAGGGAAATTAAGGACCCGTCACACTAAGCGACGCTCCAGCGATCTCGACAACGATACGACCTGTCAGGGATCATTGCTGCGTCACTATGTGGTCGCTGGTGAGATGTCAAACAGTCAGATATTCCCAACGACGCAGCAACGATGCGACGACTCGTAACGATCTGTATAACGATGCATGCCTATGTGATTCTGTGTCTGAGTCGTCAACAAGGTCAATGGTAAGGTGTCAAACACACCGATGCATGCTACCCAGCGGGACCTCAATGATCAAAGAAATGTCCAGTCCATTCCGACATGACCAGCGATCTCACAGCAGGGGCCTGGTCGCTGCTAAGTGTCAAACGTAACAAGATCGCTACTGAGGTCGCTGTTGCGTCACAAAACTTGTAACTCAGCAGCGATCTCGCTAGCGATCTCGCTTAGTTTGACGGGGGCTTTAGTGCTACATATGTGAATGCTGCTGGTTTGAAGGCAAGGGGGACCAGAAAGACTTAATTTGATGATTATATTTATATAAATATAAGTTTTATCCAGTTATAGTGGACACACTTTTGCCCTGGTTTTTGGTGTTACATATAATTCTTATAGAATTCCTGAGTAGGGTAAATTTAAAAGACAATTCTAAGAGCCAGTAGCATAATGTTTTAAAAAGATCTGTGTTATGGCCCAGATGTCTAAAATATTTTTGTTTATCTGGATCATAACTGACATTTATTACATTTTCCAATCAGTAAAATACATCTCTTGGCAACTGATGTGTTTAGAAAAGACATGTCTAAAATGACTATGATGCCACAAACATTGGCAAGTATTTCCTGTTAATAAGGGATTCTGTTTGTCAAGTAATAAAGAAGCTCTCCAGACAGTTTGGTCTATTGAATAATTAAATGGTTATCTAATAACTCTATACGTAAATTGCTCTGCTAAATAGGTGCTTGCGAAATGTCATGTAGTAGAATAACAAGGAATAAGCTGTTAGTTTTACAATTTTATTAGAAGCAACACAGACAGAATGGTGTTAAATTGTGTAATTTATCAAGTAAACGTGTCAACACATTAAATATAGCAATCTGATGTATTTTATATCTATATAGCTTTGCAATTATGATACAAAATGTCAAGATTAGTGTGGGGACCGTGTAAAAAAACATCCAAGACCATCTTCACATGCATAAGGTTTCCGCTCGCTGGGGTCCCCGGCTGCTCACACCTTTCCAGAAGCAGGAACGAGTCGAATGCTCTCAGGCTCTATTGACGATGTGCCATGGAAACCAGGAGGACTTTTTCAAAAGACTTATCACTAGTGTTGAGCGATACCTTCCGATATCAGGAAATATCGTATCGGATTGGATCGGGCCGATACCCAAAAAGTATCGGATATCGCCGATTCCGATACCGGAAACCAATGCAAGTCAATGGGACACAAATATCGGAATGAAAATAAACCCTTTCTTTCCTTGTAGGTTAATTCTACATGAAGAAAAACAACTAAGAATAATGTAGAATGACATGAAAAGCCGGCAATTCATCAGCGGCATACACCGGTACCCGACAATTTACAACAGAAAGAATAGAGCTTCACACATAGATTAGATAGATAGAAACATGTCAGTCACATATATATGAAGTACAGTGACAGTGTTGCTTACTGTACCTGTCATTTAGTGTAAAGGATTTATTAAAAAAAATATTAGTGTTTTCGTGCACCGTCTCTTTAAAAAAGCCGGCCGGCAATTCAGCAGCGGTACCCGACAATTTATAACAGACAGAATAGAGAATCACACATAGATTAGATAGATAGAAACATGTCAGTCACATATATATGAAGTACAGTGACAGTGTTGCTTACTGTACTTGTCATTTAGTGTAAAGGATTTATTAAAAAAAATATTAGTGTTTTCGTGCACCGTCTCTTTAAAAAAGCCGGCCGGCAATTCAGCAGCGGTACCCGACAATTTATAACAGAAAGAATAGAGCTTCACACATAGATTAGATAGATAGAAACATGTCAGTCACATATATATGAAGTACAGTGACAGTGTTGCTTACTGTACTTGTCATTTAGTGTAAAGGATTTATTTAAAAAAATAATAGTGTTTTCATGCACCGTCTCTTTAAGAAAGCCGGCCGGCAATTCAGCATCTGTACCCGACAATTTAGAACAGAAAGAATAGAGAATCACACATAGATTAGATAGATAGAAACATGTCAGTCACATATATATGAAGTACAGTGACAGTGTTGATTACTGTACTTGTCATTTAGTGTTAAAATAAAGGATTTATTTAAAAAAAAATTGGCGTGGGGTTCCCCTTAATTTTAGGCTCTAGCGGAGGTTAAGCAGACAGCTGGGGCAAATGTTTGAAGCCTGGGAAGGGGGTAATACCCACGGAGCTTCCCAGGCTACTAATATCAGCCCCCAGCTGAATACCTAGCCTTTACTAGCAATTAAAATGGGGGAAACCCCCCAAAAAAATAACGTGGGGTCCCCCCTAATTTAATAGCTAGCACAGGCTAGGCAGACAGCTGGGGGCTGATATTAATAGCCCAGGAAGGGTGCCATGAATATTGGCCCCCTCCCAGGCTAGAAACACCAGCCGCCAGCCGCCCCATCCATAGGATGCGCCAATTCTGGCACTTAGCCTCGCTCTTCCACGCTGCCCTGGTGCGGTGGCAGGGGGTAATAGGGTTGGGGTTGATGTCAGCTTATAATGCCAGCTGACATCAAGCCCAGGTTAGTAATGGAGAGGCGTCTATAAGACACCCCCATTACTAACCCCATAGTCAAAGTTAAAAGAAAACACAAACACCCAGAGTAAAGTCCTTTAATTGAAATAAAGACACAATTCTTTATTGTTCTAAATTAAACCATACTTACCATCACGCCCATTCCAGCTGAAGCCAACGATCTCCTGCAATAAAAGAAAAATAATAAAGCAACCTCATCCTTACCTTTCGATGGTTCCCAGGACAGCTCCAGCTCTGCTACATCGAGATGACAGGCTGGACCGCAGCAGAAAGCTGCCATCCAGCCTGTCATCCCGCAGACACTGAGAAGCGCAGGCATGCTTGCGCTCCTCAGTGTCTCTCTGTGACGTCATCCATATGAGCCGAGTTCATGTCCAATGAACTCAGCTCACCTCATGCACGTCACTGACAGCGTGGGAAAGTTCTCCTGCACTCAGCGCTTCAGCGTGAGAATTCTCCCACGCTGTCAGTGACATACATGAGGTGAGCTCATGTTCATGGAATAATTAAGAAAAAAAGGGCTTCCCTATATTGTTGTGTCCGGCCAGGTACAAATAGGCAGCTGGTGGTTGGGGGCAGCCCGTTCCTGCCTGCTGTACCTGACTGGACACAAATATAGTGCGAAGCCCCACATAATTTTTTTTTAATTATTTCATGAATTTCCTGAAATAATTAAAAAAAAATTGACGTGGGGCTTCACACTATATTTGTGTCCAGCCAGGTACAGCAGGCAGGAACGGGCTGCCCCCAACCACCAGCTGCCTATTTGTACCTGGCCAGACACAACAATATAGGGAAGCCCTTTTTTTCTTAATTATTCCATGAATTTCATGAAATAATTAAAAAAAAAAAAACGTGGAGCTTCTCCCTATTTTTGTGTCCAGCCAGGTACAACTAGGCAGCTGGGGGATGGAATCTGCAGCGCAGGGAGGCCCAAGCTTTCTGCCCCCCCCCCCCCGCTGAAAATTGCAGTCCGCGGCCGCCCCGGAAAATGGCGCGTTCATAGAAGCTGGATGCTGTACCTGGCTGGCATACAAAAATATGGCGAAGCCCACGTCAAAAGTTTTGGGAAAAATTTATTAAAAAATAAATAATAATTTAGGGACTGCATCTTTATTAAGTCCTCAAATGTCATTTAGTGTTAAAATAAAGGATTTATTTTAAAAAAAAATGGCGTGGGATCCCCCATAATTTTAGTCTCTAGAGGAGGTTAAGCAGACGGCTGGGGCAGATGTTTGAAGCCTGGGAAGGGGGTAAAACCCACGGAGCTTCCCAGGCTACTAATATCAGCCCCCAGCTGAATACCTAGCCTTTACTAGCTATTAAAATGGGGGACCCCCCCAAAAAAAATGACGTGGGGTCCCCCCTATTTTAATAGCTAGCAAAGGCTAGGCAGACAGCTGGGGGCTGATATTAATAGCTCAGGAAGGGTGCCATGAATATTGGCCCCCTCCCAGGCTAGAAACACCAGCCGTCAGCCGTCCCAGAAATGGCGCATCCATAGGATGCGCCAATTCTGGCACTTAGCCTCGCTCTTCCATGCTGCCCTGGTGCCGTGGCAGGGGGTAATAGTGGTGGGGTTCATGTCAGCGCCAGCTGCCATGAAGCCCAGGTTAGTAATGATGGGCGTCTATAAGACACCCCCATTACTAACCTACAAAGTGTTAAAAAGAAAAAACACACTACACCCAGAAAAAAATAATTTATTTGAAATAAAACACCATTTTATTTAATTCTTAGTTTACTAAAAAAAAATAGTTACCTGTCCACGTTCCTGCGCTGATCTCCCATGCACAGCTGTCACATCTGGAGATGGTGACAGCTGTGCATGGCTGCTGTAAGCTCACGCTGCCGGGAACACGTCCGCTCCCGGCAGCGGGAGCCACTGACTGAGGTTACCGGAGTGCATTCAGGCAGCGCAGCTCCGGAGACCTCCTTTACGGCAGTGCTGTACCGTGGGAATTTCTCACGATACAGCAGTGCCGTAAAGGAGCTAACCGGAGCAGCGCTGCCTGAACTCCGGTGAACCCTTACGGCCCCGTCATTCTAGCGGCGGCAGCGGTTCAGAGCGGTCACATTCTATGTGGCTGCTCTGAACTGGAGATCTTCGTGGGACACTCGTGGACTGCTACGGAGGGGTAAGGATAAGGTTGTGGTTTATTATTTTATATTTTATTACAGGAGATCGATGGCTTCGGGGAATTAGGTGTCTAGGTGAGTATAGGTGTAGTTTTTTATTTTTTACTTTATTTTAGGTGGCGATCGGCGGGGACAGGTAATGTATAAACTAATTTCTTTTAGGTAACCACTGGCCACCAATGACATGTATCTAACATTTATTGGGGACACAGTAGGGCAATTTATATAGCAGGATCAGGCTGATGGGAACTACTGCTCCCATCGAGCTGATCCTGCTGGCACGAGTGGACGGGGGACAGACATAGGCCGATGGGAGTAGTAGTGTCACATCGGCCTATGTCTGCCTGCACGCACAGACACCCCGCACACACACACACCCCGCACACACACACACCCCACGCACACACACCCCGCACACACTAATCATGACGGGTCTGGGAGGAGTGGCTGACCTGTGCGGCCGTGGGAAAGTTGATGTGAGTTCATGCAGTCAAGCATGAACTCACATGAACCCTCTGAGGGCACCGCGGCTACTTCAAATGAACAGCTGATCGGCATCACCTGATACCTCAGCTGTTCATTTGAAATAACCGGCGGGAAAGCGCAGCACAGAACGGGAAAGCCGGCGGTGAAGTCTTTTCACTGCCGGCTTCCCCGCCCGGGTCCTTCGCTCCTTGGTGCTGCGCTCCCCGCCCGGTCCTAATTTACGATTGGGATTGGAGGTGGCGAGGGGAGCGGAGGATCGGGGTGGGAGGCTGCGGGGAAGCAGTATGGGGCTGTGTGATTGTTTAAAAGCTGGCGGCTTTTTATCGCCCGCCGGCTTTTAAACAATCAGGAGAATTCTCCCACGCTGGGATGGCATTCTGATGACAAGCTGGATCGCAGCTGAGCACTGCCATCCAGCTTGTCATCCTTCACAGACACTGCAGAGCGCAGGCATTATGGGAACTTCCGATTCCGGTATTCGATATTATAAAAGTATCGGAATTAAGTATCGGAATTCCGATACAGTGAATATCGGCCGATACCCGATATTTCAGTATCGGAATGCTCAACACTACTTATCACACATGATGAAAGGTGGGTCCCTCACTATGATCCTGAGACTAAAGTCTTGTCGATTCAATGGAAGCATCATGACTCACCGCCTCCAAAGAAGGCACGTGCCCAATCCTCGGCAGGAAAGGTCATGCTCACAGTATTTTGGGACCTAAAGGTAGTAGTATTGATGGATTTCCTAGCAAAGGGTACAATGATCACTGGGGCATACTATGCTTCACTGCTTCATAAATTGTGGGAGGCCATCAAAAGCAAGAGATGTGGCATGCTCACCAAAGGTGTCCACCATCTGCAAGACAATGAAACAGTTCACAACTCACATGTTGCCCAAATGGAAGCATGCTCCTCTGGCTTTGAAATTTTACCGCATCCCCCTTATTCACCCAACCTCGCACCATCGGACTTCCACCTCTTTCCAAAAAATGAAGTTATTTTTGAAGGGCAAGCATTTTCCAGATGATGAGACTCTGATTTCTGAAGTCACAACGTGGCTTTTGGAGCAACCTGTCGACTTCTCCCATCTCTTTAAGCAACTGTAAACACTTCGCTTGTAGAAGTGTGTGTCCCTAGGTGGCACCTATGTAGAGAAGGACTAATAACTGTGCCAAGTTTATTTGCTCTCAGTCCACAGCAAATGGGTCAGGGGAAATCTTTAATGAACGACCCTCGTACTTGGCCACTGAATTACCTTCACCTTGTTCTTCTTGAGAAACACAACAGATGTTTGTTTTGTATAATTGTTGCAAAAGTGCATGTCTACCAAGGGTACTGATTAATGACAGCATATTTTCTTTCAATATAGAGCAGTACATCTGAGAATTCATGATTCCATCAAGGAAATGTATAGTGAAATATATTGGTGGCAGTGTTCTTATGTAGAACTGCATGAGTGCTCCTGGTGTTGGGAAATTACTACTCATTGATAGCATAATGAAATCACAGATGTACTGCTCTATATTGAAAGAGAACTTGCTACTATTATTCTGTGCCCTTAGCATATATGCACTTTTCTAACATGAAACACAAAGATCCACAACACACATTTTTTGTATTTCTGAATAAGAACAGGGTGAAAGGGATTCAGTGGCCAAGGATGTCTCCTGATCTGAACCCGACCAAACACCTATTGGGAATTCTGAAGAGACAATTTTAGCATCACTCCCCAAGAATGGAAAAAACAGGTGTTGCAATATGTCAGCAACTTGTTCATTCCATGCCACGAAGACTTGTTGCTGTCCTTAAAGGGGTTGTCCACTATTAGGACAACCCCTTCTCGATCTGAATGTTTGACGCCAATAAAATAGAAAAGCTTATGTTCACGCCCCGTGATTTCGCCGTTCCAGTGGTGTCGGCACTCACATTCCTGGGACTCTGGTGTGGTTGTTACGATACATGAGCCCGGAGCCAAATCAGCGCTTGAGTCACTGTCCCAGCCTTCTGACAAATTGAACATCAAGAGGAAGTGAGAGAGCAATCGCAGTCCTGATTTCTTTTTAATGTTTGATTTGTTCGAAGGCGGGAACAGTGAAGCCGACACTGATTGGGCATCAGGCTCACATATCATAACAACCTCACAAGAACTCCAGGAACATGAATGCTGACAGCGCTGGAATGGCTCCAGGACGATAGGTGAGTATAACATTCTTTATTTTATTGGGGTCACACATGAGTTATGAGAAGGGCTTGTTTAAGTAGTGGACAACTTCATTAACATTCATGAAAGCCACACAAAATACTAAATGTAGTAGTTTTCGATGGGGGGTGTCTTCATTGTTGCAACAACTAATTTGAGTAAAAATCTATAGAGAATAAGTGCAAGACATGATGCAATAAATATAAAGATATATATTTTATTGAATATTGATTAAAAATAGATATAATCAAATGTATGACATAAGATTATTAGGATTGATGAGTAACAACTCAATAAACAAGGTAAACAGCAGCATGACACAAAAAATCCTGAAATATAAACTCTACAGAGCACATGGTCTAAAAATATGTAGTGGTTACACTGGGAACAATATGGCAGCAATAGGCAATAAAAAAAAGCAGTCACCATACTACAGATGGTTACCATTACACTTGTTGCATGATAAATACCATAGATTATAACAATTACAGTATATGAAGATCCTGATCATGGAGCGAATGAGCACCAAGCAGAGGTTGGAGCAAACCCAATCCAATGTGAAGATTTACAAGACATTTCTCTAGGTATTCCTCTAATGGTGATTATAAGAAACAACTTTTATTCAAATTCCGTTAAAACACTTTCCATAGTCCACACAACAGAGCAATTATTAGATATAACACTTACAGCAGACATACACAAGAATAAGGTGGTAATTAGAGATGAGCGGTGTTCGACTCGAACTGTTCGCCAATCTCAAATTCGAGCTGTTTTGAGCGGTGTTCGAGCCGTTTGGCGAACACGAACAATTTGAAAAAAATTCGTCTGTTCGAGGTTATGTTCGATAACTGTTCGTGCACCAAAATCATAAGTGGATTTTTTCTCAGTAATGCTGAAAATTAATCTTAATACGCAGTTTGAGTGTACAGCAGGGCGGGGGGAGGGGCAGGGGATGGATCTCTGCAGAAATAATGAAGATCTTCATTTTTTTTTTCTCTTTCCCGCATTTACAGTGGGGAGGTGCAATCTGTCAGCCTATCAGCAGCGCACACACGGAGCGAACTGCTTTTTTTCACACAAGCAAGGGCATGTGTCATTGGCAGTGTATGTCACAAATCCTGGCCCTATATGACCCAGCCATTTTCCCCATCGCCACCATTTTCTCTCTGCTGCAGCTGCGTGTTAGACGGCACCGCTGTTGCTGTGTGCGCTATACCTTGTTAATTTCAAGCCAATTTTCACACAAATCTACAGATAGCTTGGGAGTAGGGAATAGTTGTGATTGCAGTCCTTTTAAGGACTAGGTTACATCATTTCCTACGACTTTTATCAGGCAGGTTTGTGCTCTTAAATAGATAGGTTGGGAGTAAAGACTAATTGTAATTGCAGTCCTTTTGAGGGCAAGGTTACATCAGTTCCTATCACTTTTTGCCAGGCAGGTCTGTGCCAGTGCTGTGCAAGTTTTTTTCACAGCATTTGGCTAAATCTAGCAAAGCAAATCCTTTTTGTCCTCTTGCAGTGTGTGTTAGTCCGTGGATAAGCCTATCTGTGTTGCAAGCTACACAACCTGTGTATAGAATACAATTTTTTTTACGACACCTAGTGAAGTTAAACCTTTTGGGCATAGCATCATTCTATTAGTCCATCTATACTAACATCCACCAGGTTGCAAATTCAATATAATTTTTTTCTGCATCTAGCTCTGAAAAAATATTTCAGCTTGTAGCAGTGTGTGGGACTTGTTCTATTAGTCCATCTATACTAAACTCCACCAGGTTGCAAATTCAATAAAAAAAATTTCTGCATCTAGCTCTGAAAAAATATTTCGGCTTGTAGCAGTGTGTGGGACTTGTTCTATTAGTCCATCTATAATAACCTCCACCAGGTTGCAAATTCAATATAATTTTTATTTGCATCTAACCCAGGCAATACTTTTGGGCTAATACCACAGTTTGGCCACTCAGCTCTGCTCGGTTCCCATCCATTGTTTTTTGTGCAAACAACTCCAGAGTTGTGAATTAATTAACCACCAAAATGAATGGAAAAAGGCCTGCTGCTGGTGGAAAGGGGAATAGGCGTGTTGGGAAGGGAAAAAAAGGTTGTGTCTGTGGGGTAGGTGTTAAAGCAACAGTAACATCTGCAGAAGAAAGACCATCTTCCAGCCAAGCTAAGATGTCTACTTCTTTTAGCGGACAATGTGATAAGATTCTTTTCTTACGGCCAAGCCAATCGCTACAAATTCCAGATGAGGCACAAAAACAGCAGGTGCTTCAACGGATATCAAGTGCTCCTTTAAGTGGGCTCTCCTCCTCCTCAACTTCAACATCACAAATACTCCAGTCCTCAGAGGTGTCACCCCAATCGCACTTGCTTCCTCACAGCTCCCAAGTCTCCAGCTGCCCATCTGAGTATGGGGTAGAACAGATGGTTGAGTCTGCAGAGCTGTTTACTCATACTATAGCCTGGGAATCAGAGGACGGCTCCAGAGCTTCTGTGTATCCAGACGAGGAAATGATCTGCACTGATGCCCAGAATCTTTATGAGTCGGATCCAGGACCAGACACAGAAGGTTCTGACCATAATGTAGACCCTCGTTCCCAAACTGTAACTCCTGTTGGTGGAGACAATGAGGAAGACGATGATGAGACTCAAATACCTGATTGGAGCGACAACTTTAGTTTATTGTCAGGGCAGGAAGAGGTTGGCTCTGAGGACGACGGGTGTGATAACACACAGGGTGATGATGACGAGGATGGAGATCCCACTTACTGTCAACCCACAGTCAGCCAGTCGATGAGGTCAGCAGAGGAAATGGAGGAGGATGCTAGTGACGACGAGGTCAGGTTGCGCCTTCCTGGACAGAGACGTAGTACTGGAAGCACGTCAACAACTGCATCCTCAAACACAACTCTGCCTCTGACTACAAGTCGTGATGGCTCTTCAGGTCGTATGGGTGCTAAGCCTTGCATAGCCTGTGCATTTTTTCAGATTGATAAAGATGACCCAACTCATGTTATCTGTAACATGTGTCAGCAAAGGCTAAGTAGAGGCCAAAAAATACATAGTTTGAGTACTTCATGCATGATCCGGCACATGGATATGAAGCATAAGTTGCAGTGGGAAGCTCACTGTGCTACAATTGTGTCCTAGCCGGCCGGGCCAACCACCGTCTGCCACATCTTGTGCATCCGCGGCCTCTTCATCCTCTGTGACTGGGGGGACAGCAGTCACACCTGTTTTGAGATGCAGACCTGCCTCCTCTTTACCCGCAACAGCCAGCGTGATTGGCAGGTCATCATTTTCTTTGGAGGTGGAAACACCAGCTGGTGTTCAGCGCTGTCCGACATCGATAGCACCACCTTTCGATCAAGGCAACCTAACATGTCCGCCTGCATCTTCCTCACAGACCGGCAGTTTGCCAGGGACACCCTCCTCAACCACGTCTAAGCACAACAGCCAGCCCTCGGTCCCTCAGATGTGGACAAGTAAAAGACCATTTCCTCCTAGCCATGAGAACGCTAAGAGGTTGAATTTCACCATCTGCAAGCTTTTGGCAACAGAAATGCTGCCTTTCCGCCTGGTGGACACAGAGGATTTTCGAGACCTTATGTCCGTCGCAGTGCCCCAGTACCAGATGCCCAGTCGGCACTACTTCTCAAAGAAAGGTGTGCCTGCGCTCCACCAGCATGTCGCACACAACATCACCGCTTCTTTGAGAAACTCTGTGTGTGACAGGGTGCATTTCACCACAGACACTTGGATGAGTAGGCATGGACAGGGGCGTTACATGTCGCTGACTGGGCACTGGGTAACTATGGTGACAGCAGGACAAGGGGCTGCTGTCCAAGTCTTGCCGTCCCCACCAGTTGTGCGTCAATCCTCTTTATCTCGAAGTTCCTCCACTGCTTCAGCCTCCTCAACCTCCTCTCGGTCCTCCACCTGCACCCAAAGCCTGTTTGGTCATAACACAAGCTTTCTAACTGCGCAGAAGGGATCCTGCACACCTCCTTACTATGCTGGCAGCAGGGCTCAATGTCATCAGGCGGTTTTTACTTTGAAATGTCTGTGAAATGTGAGTCACACAGCTGAGGAGTTGTGGTCAGCTCTGGAGAACCAGTTTCATAAATGGTTGTCTCCACTGGACCTGAAACTAGGGAAGGCCGTGTGCGACAATGCTGCAAACCTCGGTGCGGCCCTTCGCCGGGGCAATGTCACACACGTGCCTTGTATGGCTCACGTGTTGAACCTGGTTGTCCAGCAATTTTTAGCCCACTATCCCGGACTAGATGGCCTTCTGCAGAGGGCACGGTTGCTGTGTGCTCACTTCCGCCGTTCGTGTCCCGCAGCTCAGCTACTTACATCTCTACAGATGTCGTTGGGCCTGCCACTTCACCGGCTAAAATGCGATGTGCCTACCCGGTGGAATTCAACTCTGCACACGTTGCTGCGACTGTGGCAGCACCGACAAGCCCTGGTGCAATACGTTGTGACGTTTAGCCTGGACCAACAAGATCCAGACGTGGGGCAAATCACGCTGGAGGAGTGGTCTCAGATCAGGGACCTATGCACCCTTCTGCACAGTTTTGAAATGGCGACGAAGATGTTTAGTGCTGATGATGCCATTATCAGCATGACTATTCCGGCGATTTCCATGCTAGAGCACATGTTAAACAGAATTCGGTGTCAGGTGGTGGCACAAGAGGAGGTGGAGGAAGTAGAGGAGGAGGAGTTGTATGCGGAAGGGCTTACATCTGCAAGGTCAAGACGGTCGGCAGCACCAAGGCGGCAGGCATGTGAGGGTGGGGGAGATAGTTTTACCAGTGCGCATGGTAGCAGCCAAACTAGTGAGGAAGGTGCAGGAGCCCAGGAAGAAGTGGAGGACGAACTGATGGAAGACTCATCAGATGAGGGAGACCTTGATCACATTTCTGTTGTGCGAGGTTGGGGGGAGAGGACAGAGGAAGGAAGCATGATTGTTACCTCGCCACCAACACAACAGGGACTTGGTGCTCCTGGATGCGCAACACACATGAGTGCCTTCTTGCTGCACTACCTGCAACATGACCCTCGAATTGTGAGAATTAGAAATAATCCTGACTACTGGGTTGCCACACTTTTAGATCCCCGGTACAAAAGTAAATTTGCAGAAATTATTCCTGCCATAGAAAGAGATGCACGCATGCAGGAGTATCAGCAGAGACTGTTGCAGAATCTTACATGTGCTTTTCCACAAAACACCAGTGGTGCACGTAGTGAATCTCACAGTTCCAACTTGCCAACCGTGGGACCGTCGAGTGTTCAGCACTCAAAACGTAACAGAAACACAGTATCTGCTGGTAACATCAATTTTGCGGAATCATTTCACCACTTTTTTAGCCCATCCTTTGCAAGGCTACAGGAGACAAGTAGTCTGACACATAGTCAACGCCTAGAGACGATGGTACAGGAGTATCTCCAAGTGAACATTGAAGCCATGACTGTGTCACTGGACCCTTGCTCTTTTTGTTCTTCCAATCTGGATAAATGGCCGGAGCTTGCCACTTACGCCTTGGAGATCTTGTCATGCCCCGCAGCCAGCGTTCTGTCTGAACGTGTGTTCAGCGCTGCTGGTGGTGTGCTGACAGATAAGCGCACGCGGTTCTCCACTGATAATTAGAGATGAGCGGTGTTCGACTAGAACTGTTCGCCAATCTCAAATTCGAGCTGTTTTGGGCGGTGTTCGAGTTGTTCGACGAACCCGAACGATTTGCAAAAAATTCGGCTGTTCGAGGTTATGTTCGATAACTGTTCGTGCACCAAAAGCGTGTCCTGCATGTCTGGAGCTATTTAGAGCACCAATCATGCAGGGATTGTCTGCCACTTACTGTAATGCCACAGCCATGGTGGTTGTGGCATTACAGTGATTGCCCAAATCGATGGGAACAGTGCCAACAGTGAAACACGAAAAGCCGGCAATTCAGCAGCGGCATACACCGGTACCCGACAATTTAGAACCGAAAGAATAGAGCTTCACACATAGATTAGATAGATATAAACATGTCAGCCACATATATACGAAGTACAGTGAAAGTGCTGCTTACTGTACTTGTCATTTAGCGTAAAGGATTTATAAAAAAAAATAATAGTGTTTTCATGCACCGTCTCTTTAAAAAAGCCGGCCGGCAATTCAGCATCTGTACCCAACAATTTAGAATAGAAGGAATAGAGAATCACACATAGATTAGATAGATAGAAACATGTCAGTCACATATATATGAAGTACAGTGACAGTGTTGCTTACTGTACTTGTCATTTTGTGTAAAGGATTTATTAAAAAAAATAATAGTGTTATCATGCACCGTCTCTTTAAGAAAGCCGGCCGGCAATTCAGCATCTGTACCCGACAATTTATAACAGACAGAATAGAGCTTCACACATAGATTAGATAGATAGAAACATGTCAGTCACATATATATGAAGTACAGTGATAGTGTTGGTTACTGTACTTGTCATTTAGTATTAAAATAAAGGATTTATTATTAAAAAAATTGGCGTGGGGTTCCCCTTAATTTTAGTCTCTAGTGGAGGTTAAGCAGACAGCTGGGGCAGATGTTTGAAGCCTGGGAAGGGGCTAATACCCACGGAGCTTCCCAGGCTACTAATATCAGCCCCCAGCTGAATACATAGCCTTTACTAGCTATTAAAATGGGGGACCCCCCCCAAAAAATGACGTGGGGTCCCCCCTAATTTAATAGCTAGCACAGGCTAGGCAGACAGCTGGGGGCTGATATTAATAGCCCAGGGAGGGAGCCATGAATATTGGCCCCCTCCCAGGCTAGAAACACCAGCCGTCAGCCGCCCCAGAAATGGCGCATTCATAGGATGCGCCAATTCTGGCACTTAGCCTCGCTCTTCCACGCTGCCCTGGTGCGGTGGCAGGGGGTAATAGGGCTGGGGTTGATGTCAGCTTATAATGCCAGCTGACATCAAGCCCAGGTTAGTAATGGAGAGGCGTCTATAAGACACCCCCATTACTAACCCCATAGTCAAAGTTAAAAAAAGCACAAACACCCAGAATAAAGTCCTTTAATTGAAATAAAGACACAATTCTTTATTGTTCTAAATTAAACCATACTTGCCATCACGCCCATTCCAGCTGAAGCCAACGATCTCCTGTAATAAAAATAAAATAATAAAGCAACCTCATCCTTACCTTTCCATGGTTCCTACGACAGCTTCAGCTCTGCTACATCGAGATGACAGGCTGGACCGCAGCAGAACGCCGCCATCCAGCCTGTCATCCCGCAGACACTGAGAAGAGCAGGCTTGCTTGCGCTCCACATTGTCTCTCTGTGACGGCATAAAGATGAGCCGAGGTCATGTCCAATGAACTCGGCTCACCTCATGCACGTCACTTACAGCGTGGGAGAATTCTCACGCTGAAGCTCTGAGTGCAGGAGAATTTTCCCACGCTGTCAGTGAGGTGCATGAGGTGAGCTGAGTTCATTGGACATGAGCTCACCTCATGCACGTCACTGACAGCGTGGGAGAATTCTCCTGCACTCAGCACTTCAGCGTGAGAATTTTCCCACGCTGTCAGTGACGTGCATGAGGTGAGCTCATGTCCAATGAACTCAGCTCACCTCATGCACCTCACTGACAGCGTGGGAAAATTCTCCTGCACTCAGCGCTTCAGCGTGAGAATTCTCCCACGCTGTAAGTGACGTGCATGAGGTGAGCCGAGTTCATTGGACATGACCTCGGCTCATCTGGATGCCGTCACAGTGAGACACTGAGGAGCGCAAGCATGCCTGCTCTTCTCAGTGTCTGCGGCATGACAGGCTGGATGGCAGCGTTCTGCTGCGGTCCAGCCTGTCATCTCGATGTAGCAGAGTTGAAGCTGTTGTGGGAACCATGGAAAGGTAAGGATGAGGTTGGTTTATTATTTTTCTTTTATTGCAGGAGATCGTTGGCTTCTGCTGGAATGGGCGTGATGGTAAGTATGGTTTAATTTAGAACAATAAAGAATTGTGTGTTTATTTCAATTAAAGGACTTTATTCTGGGTGTTGTGTTTTTTTTAAATACTTTACTAGAAATTCATGGCGGTCATGTCTAATACTGGCGTGACCCCATGAATTTTGGGCTTGGGGCCAGCTGATAATACCAAGCTGGCCCTAACCCCTTTATTACCCAGTGAGCCACCGCACCAGGGCCCTGGATGAGTTGGGTACAGCGCCAGAAGATGGCACTTCTATGAACGAGCCATTTTCCGGGGTGGCTGCGGACTGCAATTTGCAGCGGGGGGGGCCCAGAAAGCTTGGGCCTCCCTGCGCTGCAGATTCCAGCCCCCAGCTGCCTAGTTGTACCTGGCTGGACACAAAAATAGGGCGAAGCCCCACGTATTTTTTTTTTAATTATTTCATGAAATTCATGAAATAATTAAGAAAAAAAGGCCTTCCCTATATTGTTGTGTCCGGCCAGGTACAAATAGTCAGCTGGTGGTTGGGGGCAGCCCGTTCCTGCCTGCTGTACCTGGCTGGACACAAATATAGTGCGAAGCCCCACTTCAATTTTTTTTAATTATTTCAGGAAATTCATGAAATAATTAAAAAAAAATTGACGTGGGGCTTCGCACTATATTTGTGTCCAGTCAGGTGCAGCAGGCAGGAACGGGCTGCCCCCAACCACCAGCTGCCTATTTGTACCTGGCCGGACACAACAATATAGGGAAGCCCTTTTTTTCTTAATTATTTCATGAAATAATTTAAAGAAAATTGACGTGGGGCTTCGCCCTGTTTTTGTGTCCAGCCAGGTACAACTATGCAGCTGGGGGCTGGAATCCGCAGCGCAGGGAGGCTCAAGCTTTCTGGGCCATCCCCGCTGCAAATTGCAGTCCGCAGCCACCCCGGAAAATGGCGCGTTCATAGAAGCGCCATCTTCTGGCGCTGTACCCAACTCATCCAATTCTTTATTGTTGTAAATTAAACCATACTTACCGTCACGCCCATTCCAGCTGAAGCCAATGATCTCCTGAAATAAAAGAAAAATAATAAAGCAACATCATAATTACCTTTCCATGGTTCCCATGACAGCTTCAGCTCTGCTACATCGAGATGACAGGCTGGACCGCATCAGAACGCTGCCATCCAGCCTGTCATCCCGCAGACACTGAGAAGCGCAGGCTTGCTTGCGCACCACAGTGTCTCTCTGTGAGGGCATCCAGATGAGCCGAGTTAATGTCCAATGAACTCGGCTCACCTCATAAACGTCACTGACAGCGTGGGAAAATTCTCCTGCACTCAGCGCTTCAGCGTGGGAGAATTCTCACACTGAAGCGCTGTGTGCAGGAGAATTCTCCCACGCTGTCAGTGACGTGCAGGAGGTGAGCTGAGTTCATTGGACATGAGCTCACCTTATGCACGTTACTGACAGCGTGGGAAAATTCTCCTGCACTCAGCGCTTCAGCGTGGGAGAATTCTCACGCTGAAGCGCTGAGTGCAGGAGAATTCTCCCACGCTGTCAGTGACGTGCAGGAGGTGAGCTGAGTTCATTGGACATGAGCTCACCTTATGCACGTCACTGACAGCGTGGGAGAATTCTCCTGCACTCAGCGCTTCAGCGTGAGAATTTTCCCACGCTGTCAGTGACGTGCATGAGGTGCGCCGAGTTCATTGGACATGAACTCGTCTCATCTTTATGCCGTCACAGCCAGACACTGCAGAGCGCAAGCAAGCCTGCGCTTCTCAGTGTCTGCGGGATGACAGGCTGGATGGTAGCGTTCTGCTGCGGTCCAGCCTGTCATCTCGATGTAGCAGAGCTGAAGCTGTCGTGGGAACCATGGAAAGGTAAGGATGATGTTGCTTTATTATTTTTCTTTTATTGCAGGAAATCGTTGGCTTCAGCTGGAATGGGCGTGATGGTAAGTATGGTTTAATTTAGAACAATAAAGGATTGTGTCTTTATTTCAATTAAAGGACTTTATTCTGGGTGTTTGTGTTTTCTTTTAACTTTGACTATGGAGTTAGTAATGGGGGTGTCTTATAGACGCCTATCCATTACTAACCTGGGCTTGATGTCAGCTGGCATTATAAGCTGACATCAACCCCAGCCCTATTACCCCCTGCCACCGCTACAGGGCAGCGTGGAAGAGCGAGGCTAAGTGCCAGAATTGGCGCATCCTATGAATGCGCCATTTCTGGGGCGGCTGACGGCTGGTGTTTCTAGCCTAGGAGCGGGCCAATATTCATGGCTCCCTTCCTGGGCTATTAATATCAGTCCCCAGCTGTCTGCCTAGCCTTTGCTAGCTATTAAATTAGGGGCAACCCCACGTCAGATTTTTGGGGGGGTCCCCCATTTCAATAGCTAGTAAAGGCTATGTATTCAGCTGGGGGCTCATATTAGTAGCCTGGGAAGCTCCGTGGGTATTACCCCCTTCCCAGGCTTCAAACATCTGCCCCAGCCGTCTGCTTAACCTCCGCTAGAGACTAAAATTAAGGGGAACCCCACGCCAATTTTTTTTAATAATAAATCCTTTATTTTAAAACTAAATGACAAGTACAGTAACCAACACTATCACTGTACTTCATATATATGTGACTGACATGTTTCTATCTATCTAATCTATGTGTGAAGCTCTATTCTGTCTGTTATAAATTGTCGGGTACAGATGCTGAATTGCCGGCCGGCTTTTTTAAAGAGACAGTGCATGAAAACACTATTATATTTTTTAATAAATCCTTTACACTAAATGACAAGTACAGTAAGCAACACTGTCACTGTACTTCATATATATGTGACTGACATGTTTCTATCTATCTAATCTATGTGTGAGGCTCTATTCCTTCTTGTCCAAATTGTCGGGTACCGGTGTATGCCGCTGCTGAATTGCCGGCCGGCTTTTTTAAAGAAAGCGTCTTCTGAGCAGTTTGTCAGCTTTTGGACACCTTTGAAAGTATTTTCTATGTGTTTCTATGTGTTTTTGTTTGCCTGCCATTGATTTTAATGGTGTTCGACGGTGTTCTAAGGTGTTCGACGAACAGTTCTACGAACAGTTCCTCGAACATCCCGGTGTTCGACGAACCGAACCCGAACACTACTGGGGTGGCTCAACACTACTGATAATGTAGACAGACTCACGTTCATAAAGATGAACAAATCATGGATCCGATATGACTTTTCTACCCCCGTGTCATCCTGGGGAGAGTAAAAGCTTGATGATTTGTTAAAATCACCTCACCAACCGTTTTAAGCTTTCAAATTACTAATCATGTTTATCTGTATCTTGGCGGGAAAATAATTTGGGCCTTGTTGCAATGTGCAGTACTGATTCTATTAGGCCATCTATACTAAACTCCACCAGATTTAAAATTACTAATCATGTTTATCTGTATCTTGGCTGGAAAATAATTTGGGCTTTGTAGCAGTTTGCAGTACTGATTCTATTAGGCCATCTATACTAAGCTCCACCAGCTTTCAAATTAATAATAATTTTTAGCTGCATCTAGCCCGGAAAATAATTTTGGGGCTGCTAGATGCGCAAGACACATGAATGCCTTCTTGCTGCACTACCTTCAACATGACCCTCAGATTGTCAGAATTCGAAGTAATCCTGACTACTGGGTTGCCACACTCTTAGATCCCCCACACTCTTCGATCAACCTTTTCATTTTAATAAAGAACAAAAAAATGGTCATTTTTGAAATTATAAGCATTAGCAGGTTATTAGAAACTGAAATCAAACAGTTTTCAACTCAAAACTTTATTCTAGGTGATGTTACATTTGCACATAGGACCCCTTGTTCGAAAGGAGCTTCTGAACTCTCTCGTCCATTGAATTTGTCAGGTTTTGGATGGTTTCTGCTTCAATTGTTTTGCATGAGGACAGAATACCCTCCCAGAGCTGTTGCTTAGATGTGAACTGCCTCCTGCCATCATAAACACTCCTTTTGATGATGCTCCAGAGGTTCTGAATGGGGTTGAGGTCAGGGGAGCATGGGGGTCACACCATAAGTTTGTCCCCTTTTATGCCCATATCAGCCAGAGATGCAGATTTGTTATGTGCAGCATGAAGCGGTGCATTATCATGCATGAAAATGATCTTGCTGCGGAATACACGGTACTTCTTCTTGAACCATGGCAGGAAGTGCTGTTTGAGAAACTCCACATACATTATGGAGTTCATCTTTACCCCTTCAGGGATTCTAAAGGGGCCAACAATCTCTCTCCCCATGATTCCAGCCAAAACATTACTCCACCTCCTCCTTGTTGGTGCCGCAGCTGTGTTTGCGTGGGGTGTCCAACAACCAGCCATCCTCCACTCCATCCACCTGGACCATCGAGCGTTGCATGGCACTCATCGGTGAACAAAACAGTTTTGAAGTCAGTCTTCATGCATTGTTTGGCCCACTGGAGCCGTTTCTGCTTGTGTACAGTGGATAGAGGAGTTTGACAGCATGGCTTACGCACAGTTCAAACCTCTGAAGGACCCTGCATCTTGTTGTTCGGGGGACGTTGGAGGCACCAGCAGCTTCAAAAACTTGTCTGCCGCTATGACAAGGCTTTTTGCCACTTCTCTTTTAACCTGACGTAATTGCATGTAGGAAAGAGTCCTCAATTTTCCCTTATCAGCACGCACATGTGTGTACTGTGAATCAGCTACATACTTCTTGATTGTGCGATGATCAGGATGAAGTGTCATGGCAATGTTGATTGTAGTCATGCCTTGACCTAAACACTCCACAATTTGTTGCTTCTCAGCAGCCGACACATCCTTTTTCTTTCGCATTTATCTTTACCTTATCACTCCTAAACACTTTTTGCATAATAATTTGGAACACAGTGTACATGTGCTTTTCCACAAAACACCAGTGGTTCACGTAGTGAATCTTACAGTTCTAACTTGCCAACCGTGGTCTGTATGGAGTTGTTCAATAAAGGGCCCAAAATTAAGAAAACATAGACGGGAGAGGTCTCTATGAATATGAATTCCTAAGTATTTGATACCCTGTGAGGGCCAGGCAAAGGGAAAGTTGGACTGGATGGAATCCTATATGGATTTGGGGAGGGAGACATCGAGGGCCTCAGACTTCGCTTCATTGATTTTAAAATTTGACCATGTAACAAAGTGATCTATTTCAGACATAACAGCAGGGATGGATATATGTGATTGAGTGATATATACTAGGACATCATCAGCAAATGCAGAGCACTTGTACTCGGTGCCTCCCTCCTCAATCCACCTAATATTGGGGTTATGGCGAATTGATGAGAGCAGGTGCTCCGTCACTAGGATGCATAAGAGAGGGGATAGAGGACATCACTGCCTTGTCCCATTGGTGATTATGAAAGGTGATGAAAATGTTCCATTTATCTTCAGCCTAGGTGACGTATTGCGATACAGGGCAGTGATTTTGGCTATAAAAGGGTCCCCTAGACCCGTACCCCAAGCTTTTTAAGAGAATAATATATGGCGTGCCAGGAGACTCTATGGAATGCTTTTTCAGCATTCAACGAGAGTATGTAATTACAATTTTTTAACTGCATCTAGCCCAGGAAATACTTTGTGCCTAGTAGCAGTGTCTGCTAGTAAGCGGATTATCCCAGCTGTTAAGCAAGCTACACCACCTGTAGTTTGGACACTTAATTTTTTCAAAGGAAATGCTTCGGGCCCCCGGGACACTCAGTGAAGAGCATCGGGAGGCACCCTAAGGCACAGGGGCTGGGACTGGCGGTAGGACGCCTTGCGGTGGACCGCCAAGCTCTATCCTTATAAAAGCTTTTTAACTGCAGCAGCTTTAGTGGACGCTACTGGAGCTGGAATTCCCGCAGCTGCTGGCATCAGACTTGCCCTCCAATAGATCCTTGTAAAAGGATTTAAAGTGTACTCATTCAAATTAGAGAGACAATTTAAATTAAAAATCTTAGACCTGCCTCCACCGCAGGGGGCTCGCTCGACCCACCAGCGGACAGGCACCAGCATTGGGAGAGGGGGGCTGGCCATCAGGGTCCACTGCAGCTCTGGCACAAACCCGGCGACATGGAGGTCGCACGGACAGGAACGGACTGGCCGTGTTGGCTTCGCACTTTTTGGGTTTTAGAAGGGCATGACATGCCTATATCTGTGTCTCCCCCTCCTTTTACTCCTCCACCTCTTTTCTTTTCGCATGACTATATGTACTTGTCACTTTTCCACGTGTTAGTTGTGTCTTCTGAGCAGTTTGTCAGCTTTTGGACACCTTTGAAGGTGTTTTCTATGTGTATCTATGTGTTTTTGTTTGCCTGCCATTGGTTTTAACCGTGTTCGAAGGTGTTCGACGAACAGTTCGACGAACAGTTCGGCGAACATACGGGTGTTCTACGAACCGAACCGAACTCGAACACTACGGGGGTGGCTCAACACTAGTGGTAATTAGTCCCTACCGCAAACCTACAGTCAAAAATAGCATCTTGATTGCGCCCTCCCTACATCCTCCTCATGTGATAAAGAACTTACCCGTAGGTGAACTTATAAGAACTAAAAGGAATTGTTCCAATCTTTGGATTTTCCAGAAGGAAAGTAGTAAAGTATGTACTCCCCTAGCTAAGAGAGATTACGCTAATTGGTGTCTGGATAGAGGCCAACAGATAGCTAATGATAGGGATAGTTCTACCCTACTTGACAAAACCAGGACTAATGGCGACATATCCAATAAAAACATAGATAAAAAGGCCACCAATAAAAAGAAGATAACTTTCAGTACAAAATATAGCCCCTAATTTACACAAATAAAGACGATCATGCTGCATAACATCCCCATGCTTAATCAAGACAGTAATCTGCAACAGATACTTGATGAACATGATATACAGTATGTACCTAAAGGAGCCACCACATTGAGGGACCTATTGTCCCCCAGTATGTTTGTGGATAGGGTTAAAATACCAAAAAAAACCTGGCTTAGTATCAATGGGTTCCATATGTGCGGAGCCAACGTATGCAAATGCTGCAGTTTTGCTAGAAAGGATAACAAATTTAAATCTGACGCTAATGGTAAAGAATTCCCCATAAGGAACTTTATTAATTGCAAAACTGAATCTGTCGTATATTTGAGTCAATGTGATATTTGCAATGTGCAATACATTGAATGCACGATGGGCGCTTTGAAAAAACGCATTAGGAAACATCTCTTCGATGCGGTTAACCTCCCAGTAGCAGGTTACTCTGCTGTATCCAAACATTTTGCATTTAAGCATATTGGGGATTTAGGCTCCTTTTCATTTAAGGGTAAAGAAAAAGTGTTTAAAACTGCCAGAGGTGGTGATATACATAAATTTGTGCTAAAAAGAGAAAGTAAATGGATTTTCTTGTTAGACACACTTATCCCACATGGTTTAAATAGTAGGTTAGATCTAATTACACAATACTAGTATGGAACCATAGTCTAATAAACAACTAAAAAGAAGGGAACATACAAGGTTTTTTTTTTTTTTCCTAACTACATAGCTTGTTATGTTCCTATAAGTTTTAATTTCATCCTTATTCTAATTTACCCTAACAAAAACTATTTCTGTTTATCTATATCCTGTTATTTCTTGTATAGGTACAGGTATGACACATATCATATAATATATTGCAATCTGTTTCTATTGCTCAACTTGGGTTTTTCACTGTGTAATTTATAATCACCATTGTATACAGAAAAAAAAAAATTCTTTTTATATTCACATATTTATGTTTTTTAATTCATGTTCTATGTATACTCTGTCTATATGGAGTATCAAGGTAACTAGCAGTAATAATGCTGAGATTTTCTCGGTATGGGAAAGGCTGATACATGCCTACTAATTGGGGTCCCACCCAGTTGGTTGTAGCCTCTCCTCCAAACAATTATATGCCTTATATATTCCTTGTCAGTTCTATCTAGACAGGGTTTGGACCTTGAAGAAGCCACTGTACGTGTCGAAACGCGTAGTCCAGGGGGGATGTCTGCGTCTATACTGCTCTGTTGTGTGGCCTATGGAAAGTGTTTTAAGGGAATTTGAATAAAAATCATTTCTTATAATCACCATTGGAGGAATAGCTGGAGAAATGTCTTGTAAATCTCTTGTTGTTTGCTCCAACCTCTACTTCATGCTCATTCGCTCCATGGTGAGGATTACATCCAGTAGTCCTCATAAGGCGGTGAGCTGACTTGCATTTTTATGCACTTTTCTATATTTAATGACAATATATATACACTTATACAGTGCCTACAAGTAGTATTCAACCCCCTGCAGATTTAGCTGGTTGGATAAGATGCAAATAAGTTAGAGCCTTCAAACTGCAAAAGAGAGTAAGTTTTATGAACAGAAGCATAAATCTTACAAACCAAAAAGTTATGTTGCTCAGTTGAATTTTATTAAATTTTAAACATAAAAGTGTGGGTCAATTATTATACAACCCCTATGTTTAATATTTTGTGGAATAACCCTTGTTTGCAATTACAGCTAATAATCATCTTTTATAAGACCTGATAAGGCCGGCACAGGTCTGTGGAGTTATCTTGGCCCACTCCTCCATGCAGATCTTCTCCAAGTTATCTAGGTTCTTTGGGTGTCTCATGTGGACTTTATTCTTGAGCTCCTTCCACAAGTTTTCAATTGGGTTAAGGTCAGGAGACTGACTAGGCCACTCCAACACCTTGACTTTTTCCCTCTTGAACCAGGCCTTGGTTTTCTTGGCTGTGTGCTTTGGGTCGTTGTCTTGTTGGAAGATGAAATTATGACCCATCTTAAGATCCTTGATGGAGGAGCTGAGGTTCTTGGCCAAAATCTCCAGGTAGGCCATGCTATCCATCTTCCCATGGATGCGGACCAGATGGCCAGGCCCCTTGGCAGAGAAACAGCCCCACAGCATGATGCTGCCACCACCATGCTTGACTGTAGGGATGGTATTCTTGGGGGTCTTATGCAGTGCCATCCAGTCTCCAAACGTCACGTGTGTGGTTGGCACCAAAGATCTCGATCTTGGTCTCATCAGACCATAGAACCTTGAACCAGTCTGTCTCAGAGTCCTCCAAGTGATCATGAGCAAACTGTAGACGAGCCTTGACATGACGCTTTGAAAGTAAAGGTACCTTACGGGCTCGTCTGGAACGGAGACCATTGCGGTGGAGAACGTTACTTACGGTATTGACTGAAACCAATGTCCCCACTGCATGAGATCTTCCCGGAGCTCCTTCCTTGTTGTCCATGGGTTAGCCTTGACTCTTCGGACAAGCCTGGCCTCGGCACGGGAGGACACTTTCAAAGGCTGTCCTGGCCGTGGAAGGCTAACAGTAGTTCCATAAGCCTTCCACTTACGGATGATGCTCCCAACAGTGGAGACAGGTAGGCCCAACTCCTTGGAAAGGGTTTTGTACCCCTTGCCAGCCTTATGACCCTCCACGATCTTATCTCTGATGGCCTTGGAATGCTCCTTTGTCTTTCCCATGTTGACCATGTCTGAGTGCTGTTCACAAGTTTGGGGAGGGTCTTAAATAGTCAGAAAAGGCTGGCAAAAGAGATCTTTAATCCATACATGTGAAGCTCATTATTCTTGGTGCCTGAACTACTTCTTAATACTTTAGGGGGACCAAACAGAATTCTTGTGGTTTGAGGGGTTGAATAATAAATGACACTCTGAATTAACTTTTAATGTTTTAAAAGAAAAAAAAAAATTTGCTGCAGTGCATTTCCCACTTCCAGGCTGATCTACAGTACAAATGTCACAATGCCAAGTTAATTCCGCATGTGTCAACCAGCTAAATCTGCAGGGGGTTGAATACTACTTGTAGGCACTGTATATGTATATACTGTATATAGTACTATGTAGGGATGCATAAGAAACAGAGAGTATCAAGAAATAGAAAACAATTTTTATATATAGTGTATATATATATATATATAAATATCTATATATATATACATATATCTCATTGTCAAAACAACAATATGGGCATTTAGAAGAGCCCAACACCCAAAGTTTTTGAGCCAAAAGTCTTTGTTAATCTTATAAAATCAGAACATTTAAAAAGAAAACACAGAACTGCTGAAATCTGGGGATGCACACTGCCTAAGTCATATGCTTAGTAACCATGAGTACATAGATAATCCAATATGTAAAGATAAAATAAAAGGGGATTACTATCCAATTATATGAATTATATTATAATACAGGGCCCTGTGAGAAGAATTGATTGCCCCCCCCCCCCCAACCCTTAGTGACGGAGGCAATTATGTCATTAATGTCCAGGCCAAATTTTTTTAATTCTGACCAATGTCACTTCATGTGGTAATATCTCTGGAATGCTTCAATGGATCCCACTGATTCTGAGACTGTTTTTTCACGAGATATTATACTTCTTGATAGTAGTAAAATTTGTTTGATACGACTTGCATTTATTTGTGAAAATATCGGAAATTTGGCGAAAATGTTGAAAATGTCACAATTTTCAAATTTTGAATTCTTATGCCCTTAAATCAGAGAGTTATGTTAAACAAAATAGTTAATAAATAACATTTACCTCATGTCTACTTTACTACAGCACAATTTTTGAAAAATCATTTTTTTTTGTTAGGAAGTTAGAAGGGTTAAAAGTTGACCAGCGATTTCTCATCTTTCTAACAAAATTTACAAAACCATTTTTTTAACCCCTTAAGCCCCGCGGGTGGTTTGCACGTTAATGACCGGGCCAATTTTTACAATTCTGACCACTGTCACTTTATGAGGTAATTACTCTGGAACGCTTCAACGGATCCCCCTGATTCTGAGATTGTTTTTTCGTGACATATTGTACTTCATGATTGTGGAAAAATTTCTTCGATATCACTTGCGTTTATTTGTGAAAAAAATGGAAATTTGGCGAAAATTTTGAAAATTTTGCAATTTTCAAAATTTGAATTTTTAAGCCCTGAAATCAGAGCGATATGTCACACAAAAGAGTTAATAAATAACATTTCCCACATGTCTACTTTACATCACCACAATTTTGGAACCAAAATTTTTTTTTGTTAGGGAGCTATAAGGGTTAAAAGTTGACCAGCGATTTCTCATTTTTCCAACAAAATTTACAAAACCATTTTTTTAGGGTCCACATCACATTTGAAGTCACTTTGAGAGGTCTTTATGACAGAAAATACCCAAAAGTGACACCATTCTAAAAACTGCACCCCTCAAGGTGCTCAAAACCACATTCAAGAACTTTATTAACCCTTCAGGTGCTTCACAGGAATTTTTTGAATGTGGAAGAAAAAAATGAACATTTAACTTTTTTCACAAAAATGTTACTTTAGACCCAATTTTTTTTATTTTCACAGGGGTAACAAGAAAAAATGGACCCCAAAATTTGTTGTACAATTTCCCCTGGGCACGCAGATACCCAATATTTGGGGAAAAAATACTGTTTGGGCGCACGGCAGGGCTCGGAAGGGAAGGAGCGCCATTTGACTTTTTGATTGTAAAATTTGCTTGAATAATTAGCGGACGTCATGTTGTGTTTGGAGAGCCCATGTGTGCCCAAACTTTGGAGCTCCCCCACAAGTAACCCCATTTTGGAAACTAGACCCCCCAAGGCACCTTTCTAGATGCATAGTGAGCACTTGGAACCCCCAGGTGCTTCACAAATTGATTCGTAACAATGAAAAAGTGAAAAAAAAAACACTTTTTCATATTTATGAATCAATTTGTGAAGCACCTGAGGGTTCCAAGTGCTCACAATGCATCTAGATAGGTGCCTTGGGGGGTCTAGTTTCCAAAATGGGGTCACTTGTGGGGGAGCTCCAATGTTTGGGCACACAGCGGCTCTCCAAACGCAACATGGTGTCGCTAACAATTTGAGCCGATTTTCCGTTAAATTTGTTAGAGGACACCATGTTGCATTTAGAGAGTCCCTGTGTGCCCAAACATTGGAGCTCCCCCACAAATGACCCCATTTTGGAAACTAGACCCCCCAAGGCACCTATCTAGATGCATAGTGAGCAGTTGGAACCCCCAGGTGCTTCACAAATTGATTCGTAACAATGAAAAAGTGAAAAAAAAAACACTTTTTCATTTGTATGAATCAATTTATGAAGCACCTGAGGGTTCCAAGTGCTCACTATGCATCTAGATAGGTGCCTTGGGTGGTCTAGTTTCCAAAATGGGGTCACTTGTGGGGGAGCTCCAATATTTGGGCACACAGCGGCTCTCTAAATGCAACATGGTGTCCGCTAACAAATTTAACGCAAAATTGGCTCAAATTGTTAGCGACACCATGTTGCGTTTGGAAAGCTGCTGTGTGCCCAAACATTGGAGCTCCCCCTCAAGTGACCCCATTTTGGAAACTAGACCCCCCAAGGCACCTATCTAGATGCATAGTGAGCACTTGGAACCCCCAGGTGCTTCACAAATTGATTCGTAACAATGAAAAAGTGAAAAAAAAAAACACTTTTTCATTTTTATGAATCAATTTGTGAAGCACCTGGGGGGTCCAACTGCTCACTATGCATCTAGATAGGTGCCTTGGGGGGTCTAGTTTCCAAAATGGGGTCACTTGTGGGAGAGCTCCAATGTTTGGGCACACAGGGTCTCTCTAAATGCAACATGGTATCCGCTAACAAATTGAATGGAAAATCGGCTCAAATTGTTAGCGGACACCACATTGCGTTTGGAGAGCCCCTCTGTGCCCAAACTTTGGAGCTCCCCCACAAGTGACCCCATTTTGGAATCTAGACCCCCCAAGGCACCTTTCTAGATGCATAGTGAGCACTTGGAACCCCCAGGTGCTTCACAAATTGATTCGTAATAATGAAAAAGTGAAAAAAAAAACACTTTTTCATTGTTACGAATCAATTTGTGAAGCACCTAGGTGTTCCAAGTGCTCACTATGCATCTAGATAGGTGCCTTGGGGGGTCTAGTTTCCAAAATGGGGTCACTTGTGGGGGAGCTCCAATGTTTGGGCACACAGGGACTCTCTAAATGCAACATGGTATCCGCTAACAAATTGAATGGAAAATCGGCTCAAATTGTTAGCGGACGCCACATTGCGTTTGGAGAGCCCCTCTGTGCCCAAACTTTGGAGCTCCCCCACAAGTGACCCCATTTTGGAAACTAGACCCCCCAAGGCACCTATCTAGATTCATAGTGAGCACTTGGAACCCCAGGTGCTTCACAAATTGATTCATAAAAATGAAAAAGTGTTTTTTTTTCACTTTTTCATTTTTACGAATCAATTTGTGAATTGATTCATAAAAATGAAAAAGTGTTTTATTTTCACTTTTTCATTTTTACGAATCAATTTGTGAAGCACCTGGGGGTTCTAAGTGCTCACTATGCATCTAGATATGTGCCTTGGGGGGTCTAGTTTCCAAAATGGGGTCACTTGTGGGGGAGCTCCAATGTTTGGGCACACAGGGGCTCTCCAAACGCAACATGGCGTCCGCTAACAATTTGAGCCGATTTTCCATTCAATTTGTTAGCGGACACCATGTCGCGTTTGGAGAGCCCGTGATGTGCCTAAACAGTGGAGCTCCCCCACAAGTGTCCCCATTTTGGAAACTATACCCCTCAAAGATTTTATTAAGGTGTATAGTGAACATTTTGAACCCAGAGGTACGGCACATTATTTGTTTACATTAGGTCATCATATTGAATAAGTTGTCATTATACTTGAGTTTGCATCGGGTACTCAGGAATGCACCATGTACAGCGTGTGCTCGAGTGACATGCTCGAGTCCCTGCTCCGCATGTTTCACGGTTATTATACACCCAAAAAAAAACATGCGGGGATCACTCGTGCATGGCAGGCAATCCCCGTAAAGTTTTTTGGCCGCGAAGCATATGGGGCAGAGACTCGAGCATGTCACTCAAATACCCACGATACTAAATGCATACCAGAGCACCCGATGCAAACTCAAGTAGCGAGCACTTGCTCTCAACACTAGTCGCCATATCGTCATCTTTTTTTCTTACTTTTGAAAAAAATCCCAACCCCAGCCCTAACCCCAGCACAACCCTAGCCCCAGCACAACCCTAGCCCCAGCACAACCCTAGCCCCAGCACAACCCTAGCCCCAAACCCAGCCCTAACCCTAGCCCAATCCTAACTCAAGAGTTTATTTTTGACGCCGTTCCTTGTGCGGTATAAGTAATTAGACGACTTTATTCTTCGGGTCGGTGTGATTACAGCAATGCCAGAATCATATGGGGTTTTTATGACTGACAGCTGTCACACACTAAAAGACGCATTTTTTGTAAAATCTAGTTTTTGCATCGCCATATTTTGAGAGCTATAATTTTTCCAGATTTTGGCAGACAGTCACGTGACGGCTCGTTTTTTGCGGGATGACTTGACGTTGTTATTGGTGCCATTTTCAGGCACGTGACATTTTTTGATCGCTTTCTATTCCGATTTTTGGGAGGCAGAATAAACAAAAACCAACAATTCAGGAATTGTTTTTTTTTTTTTTTTTATTCTGTTCCGCGTGTGGTAAAATTGATGAGGCAGTTTTACTCTTCGGGTCAGTACGTTTACAGCGGTACCACATTTGTATCATTTTTCTATGTTTTGGCGCTTATACACAATAAAAGCTATTTTATAGAAAAAAATATTTTTTAGTATCGCTTTATTCTGAGAGCTATAACTTTTTTATTTTTCGGCTGATGGAGCTATATGGCAGCTTGTTTTTTGCGGGACGAGATGACGTTTTCAGCGGTATCATTTTTATTTATATGCGTCTTTTTGATCGCGTGTTATTCCACTTTTTGTTTGGCGGTATGGTGATAAAGCATTGTTTTTTGCTTCGTTTTTTTTTTTTTTTTTACCGTGTTCACTGAAGGGGTTAACTAGTGGGACAGTTTTATAGGTCAGGTTGTTCCGGACGCGGCGATACCAAATATGTGTACTTTTATTGTTTTGTTTAATTTTTTTTATAATAATATTTATTGATGGGTACATTATATTTTTATTTTTGGTGTATTATTTTTTTTATTTTTTTATAATATTTTTGCAGATTTTTTTTTTTTTTTTTTCCACTTTCACACAGTTTATACACTTTATTACTTTGTCCCACTCTGGGACTTTCACTTTTTTTTTTCTGATCGCCTGCATGGCACAGGAATGCAGCACCATCCCTATGCCATGAAGGCTGTCAGAAGTGCACAGTGTGAAGATTGCTTGGAGATGCACTGCGCATGTCCAAGCAATCTTCCTGCTCTCTGGTGACCCGGATGTTGTCATGACGACATCGGGTCGTCATGGCAACACCCGGGAAGCCTTTGCAGACTGCGCTGGAAGCCGGAAGAGGAGGTGAGTATCGCCGATCACCTCCCCTTGCTCCCGCAATGCCGCGATCGACTTCGATCGACTTCGATCGCAGCATCGCGGGGGTTAATGTGCTGGGAGCGGTGCGTGACCGCTCCCTGCACATAGTACCGGGTGTCAGCTGTGACAATCAGCTGACACCCGGCGGCGATCGCGCCCGCACAGCCTGTGTGCGCGCGCGATCGCGATGACGTACTAATACGGGTCTGGCTCTTAAGTCCCAGGGCACAGACGCGTATTAGTACGTCAGATGTTATTAAGGGGTTAAGGACCACATCACATTTGAAGTGACTTTGGGGGGCCTATAGGACAGAAAATATCCAAAGTGACACCATTCTAAAAATTGCACCCCTCAAAGACCTAAAACCACTTTTAAGAAGTTTATTAACCCTTCAGGTGTAAAGAAAAAAATTAACATTTTACTTTTTTTCACAAAAAAATTTACTTTATCCCCATATTTTTTATTCTCACAAGGGTAACAGGAGAAAATGGACCCTAAAATTAGTTGTTCAATTTCTCCTGAGTAAGCCAACAACTGTTGCTTAGGCGCATGTCAGGGCTCAAAATGGAAGGAGTGACATTTTGGAACGCAGACTTTGATGGAATGGTCTGCAAGGGTCATGTCGCGTTTGCAGAGCCCCTCATGTGCCTACACAGTGTAAACACCCCACAAGTGACCCCATTTTGAAAACTATACCCCTCAAGGATTTTATCCAAGGGTAAATTAAGCATTTTGAACCCACAGGTACTACACAGAATTTGATAACATTAGGGCGTCATATGGAAAATTTTCATTTCTTTCACGGAAATGTTGCTTTAGCCCCAAATTTATAATTTTCACAATGAATTATAGGTAAAAATGAACCCCATAATTTGTTACTCAATTTCTACCAAACGCGATGATACCCCATATGTGGTCAAAAACTTCTGTTTGGGTACATGATAGTGCAGGGAAAGTAAAGAGCACTATTTGTTTGGAATAAATTGTGAATACTAAGTCACATTTGAAGAGCCCCTGAAATGCGAAAACAGCAGAAACCCCCTACAAGTGACCCCATTTTGGAAACTATACCCCTCAAGGAATACATCTAGGGGTGTACTGAGCATTTTTAACCTACAGGTGATTTACACTGCAGCCTACAACCTGCAGTAACCACCGCTCCACCACATTACTGAATGACCTCCTCTACCCCCACCTACTGTATCCTCACCCATCCCTTGTAGACTGTGAGTCCTCACGGGCAGGGTCCTCGCTCCTCCTGTACCAGTCGCTGACTCGTTTTGTTAAGATTATGTAAATGTTTTTGCTATGTATATCCCTATCACATGTAAAGTGCCATGGAATAAATGGCGCTATAATAATAATAAATAACAATAATAATAATAATAATTTACAAAACTTTTAGATGTAAGAACAAAAAAATATTTTTTTCCGCTAAAATACTGTTTTAGCATCAAATTTATAATTTACACGAGGAGTAATGGAAGAAATTGAACCCAACAATTTGTTATGTAATTTGTCGTGAATGTGGCAATGTCACGCTGTCTCAGCGTACATGGGGGTCAGGGGCCTGAGCTGACCCTAGACGGGGGGCCCTGACTAATCGCTCAACCTGTGGGTCCCCTTGTAGGAGCGAGATGACAATTCCCACCCTTGCTCCTCACTCCCCGATGACCGAGGCCGCAGCTGAAAGTACAACTTGCATGCCTCCCGGAAAACAAAAAACTTGTCCCGCCCCCCATTGAACCTGTCAGGGAGAGCTACTTTAGGTTCTGGTCCGGCTTGCTCCAGAGGACACAAAACCTTGGACTTAATGTCCGCCAACTCCATGGACAAACTCTGCAACTGCCGAGCTAGACTGGCTACTGGATCCATGGTGGTGGGAAAAAATTTTTATTTTTTTTTTTTGTGTCGGTCGGTGAAAATGTCACGCTGTCTCAGCGTACAGGGTGGTCAGGGGCCTGAGCTGACCCTAGACGGGGGCCCTGACTAATCCCTCAACCTGGAGGTACTGTTAATGGTACAGAGGTCCAGGCCACCAGCGTAACCCTAAACTCCTGAATATCCCTGAACCTAAGTAATCTAGTCCTGAGAATGACCCCGATCACAACAATGGGAAACAGGATAGAAAATGCCCAAAACACAGTACTAGACAAACGAGACAGTACAAGGGGAAAACCAAAAACCACCTTGCATACTAAAACTAACTCCACAATTACAGAGGGAACAACAACAGGTTAGGAGATAAATGATGAAGGGAGGAAGGGAACAAACCACACCGCATACTCCTCGCTCCGAACTCCACCAAACAACGATCCACTCTGAAGGTCTGCAAGAAATGCTTTCACCGACAACTTCCCTAACAGACCAGCAGGTATTTGAAGGAATCCCAATACTGCAGCATTAACTGCAGCTGGGCGAGGCTGAGCCTCGTCAAGCACAGAGAGAGAGAGTTAACTCCCTCACAACCAAAAAACACAAAGCACCAAAAACTCAGCTGCGAGAAGTCAGGCTGTGTAGTCGCGACGATCTTCGTGGCGACACACCCATGACAGTACCCCCCCCTTCTACGAGGGGCCTCCGGACCCTCAGGGCCAGGTTTATCCGGGTGAGTCGTGTGGAAGGCCCGAATTAACCAGTCTGCGTTAATATCTGACGCAGGAACCCACATTCTCTCCTCAGGACCATACCCTTTCCAATGAACCAGGTACTGAAGGGACTGGCGACTAAAACGTGAATCGATGACTTTCGATACCTGAAACTCCAAATTTCCATTGACCACCACTGGAGGAGGAGGTAAAGGTGACGGTATCATTGGCGCCACATACCTCTTAAGCAAAGATCTGTGGAACACGTTATGAATTTTAAACGTAGGGGGGAGGTCAAGACGGAATGCCACCGGAATAATTATAGAACTGATCCTGTACGGCCCGATGAACCTGGGACCCAGTTTCCAGGAGGGAACCTTGAGTTTTATATTCTTGGTAGACAACCATACCCGATCATTCACACTTAGGTCCGGACCAGACACTCTCCTCCTATCAGCCATATGTTTGTATCGGTTCCCCATTGTACTCAGATTATTCAGTACCCCTCTCCATACTGAAGCGAGTGATGACGAAAATCGTTCCTCCTCAGGAACCCCCGAAGAGCCCCCCCTACTGAAAGTACAAAACTGGGGGTAAAAACCATATGCCCCAAAAAACGGGGACTTACCAGTGGATTCGCTCCGCCTATTATTAAGAGCAAACTCCGCCAAAGGTAAGAAAGAAGCCGAGTCCTCCTGGTTCTCTGACACAAAACACCGGAGATATGTCTCCAAACTCTGGTTCAGACGTTCCGTCTGACCATTGGTCTGAGGATGAAAAGCAGATGAGAACGATAAATGCATCCCCCGCTGAGTACAAAAAGCCATGACAGGCAGTACCCCATTTGTGGATGTACACTATTGTTTGAGCACACGGAGGGATCGGATGGGAAGGAGCTCTACTTTTAGAACATAGATTCCGTTTGAATAGATTGTGGACTCCATTAGCTGAGCTCCTGAGGCACCAGGACAGCAGAAACCCACCCAGGTGACCTCATATTGGAAACTCCACTGCCTAAGGAATTAATATAGAGGTGTAGTGAGTATTTTGAACCCATAGGTGCCTCATAGAATTTTATAACATTGAGACTTGAAAATATGACATTTTAGTGGTAAAAATGTAATTATTGTATTTGCTGCAAATTTTTCAGGTACACAAGGGTTAATAGGTGAAACTGGACTCGATAATTTATTGCACAATTTCTCGTGAACACGGTGATGGCCCTTATGTTGTCAGAAATTACAGTTAGGCTATACATCAGGGCTAAAAAGGAAGGAGTGCTATTTGGCATTTGGAGCAGATTTTGCTTGAATAGTTTACGGGTGACATTTGCGGAACCCCGCAGTGTCAGAAAAGCAGAAAACACCAAAAGTGACCCCATTGTAGAAATTACACCTCTCTATGAATACATCTATGACTGCAGTGACTCTTTTATAACATCGACGCCAGGCTTTATTCTGGAGAATTGCAAATATACCAGTTTAGTGCCCATACATTGTGCCCCCATATATTGTGGCGCCCCCCATACATTGTGTCCAGCTTGTGATTCTGGAGACACGCACCCCATAAATTGTTAAGTGCTCTCTACACATTACTGTAATGGCAAACATGTGGCTGCTTACTGCAGCTTAGGCACAGTGGGGCTCAGAAGCAGAGGGGCATTTGGATTTGGAAGCGCAGAATTTACTGGATTTTATTGGAGGGGGTAGAAGCCATCCCTTTTTCAGAGTCTTTGTTCTGTCAGTAACATGAGGACCCCCTATAGTTCCAGTGACAGATGATTGACCTGAGTGGGGGTTGGTTTTGCTTTGGTCTGATGAGTCCAAATTTGAGATCTTTGGTTCCAACCACCGTGTCTTTGTGCGACGCAGAAAAGGTGAACGGATGGATTCTACATGCTCGGTTCCCACCATGAAGCATGGAAGAGGAGGTGTGATGGTGTGGGGGTGTTTTGCTGGTGATACTGTTGGGGTTTTATTCAAAATTGAAGGCATACTGAACCAGCATGGCTACCACAGCATCTTGCAGCGGCATGCTATTCCATCCGGTTTGCGTTTAGTTGGACCATCATTTATTTTTCAACAGGACAATGACCCCAAATACACCTCCAGGCTGTTTAAGGGCTATTTGACCAAGAAGGATAGTGATGGGGTGCTACGCCAGATGACCTGGCCTCCACAGTCACCAGACCTGAACCCAATCGAGATGGTTTGGGGTGAGCTGGACCGCAAAGTGAAGGCAATAGGGCCAACAAGTGCTAAGCATCTCTGGGAAATCCTTCAAGATTGTTGGAAGACCATTTCCAGTGACTACCTCTTGAAGCTCATCAAGAGAATGCCAAGAGTATGCAAAGCAGTCATCAAAGCAAAAGGTGGCTACTTTGACGAACCAAGAATATAAGACATATTTTCAGTTGTTTCACACTTTTTTGTTAAGCATATAATTCCACATGTGTTAATTCATAGTTTTGATGCCTTCAATGTGAAGGGGGTTTCTTTTTTTATGATTGATAGCGTTTTTTTGTTTTGCTTTTATCATTTTAACATTTAAAGTTTATGTTTGCTGAATTAATGGGCTTTCATTAAGTGACAAATTACAATTTATTTTAAATAATTATAAATCACAATTTATATATTGCTATTCTATTATTATCTAAATTATCTTCTTTTCACTAGCACATTATATACATATACATACACATATACAGTACAAACTAAAAGTTTGGACACACCTTCTCATTTAAAGATTTTTCTGTATTTTCATAACTATGAAAATTGCACATTCACACTGAAGGCATCAAAACTATAAATTAACATATTTGGAATTGTATACTTAACAAAAAAGTGTGAAACAACAGAAAATATGTCTTATATTCTAGGTTCTTCAAAGTAGCCACCTTTTGCTTTGATGACTGCTTTGCACACACTTGGCATTCTCTTGATGAGCTTCAAGAGGTAGTCACCAGAAATGGTATTCCAACAATCTTGAAGGAGTTCCCAGAGATGCTTAGCACTTGTTGGCCTTTTTGCTCACCCAAACCATCTCGATTGGGTTCAGGTCTGGTTATTGTGGAGGCCAGGTCATCTGGCGTAGCACCCCATCACTCTCCTTCTTGGTCAAATAGCCCTTACAGAGCCTGGAGGTGTGTTTGGGGTCATTGTCCTGTTGAAAAATAAATGATGATCCAACTAAACGCAAACCGGATGGAATAGCATGCCGCTGCAAGATGCTGTGGTAGCCATGATGGTTCAGTATGCCTTCAATTTTGAATAAATACCCAACAGTGTCACCAGCAAAGCACCCCCACACCATCACACCTCCTCCTCCATGCTTCACGGTTGGTACCAGGCATGTAGAGTCCATCCGTTCACCTTTTCTGCGTTGCCCAAAGACACTGTGGTTGGAACCAAAGATCTCAAATTTGGACTCATCAGACCAAAGCACAATTTTTCACTGGTCTAATGTCCATTCCTTGTGTTCTTTAGGCCAAACAAGTCTCTTCTGCTTGTTGCCTGTCCTTAGCATTGGGTTCCTAGCAGCTATTTTACCATGAACGCCTGCTGCACAAAGTCTCCTCCTAACAGTTGTTGAAGAGATGTGTCTGCTGCTAGAACTCTGTGTGGCATTGATCTGGTCTCTAATCTGAGCTGCTGTTAACCTGCGATTTCTGAGGCTGATGACTCGGATAAACTTATCCTCAGAAGCAGAGATGACTCTTGGTCTTCCTTTCCTGGGGCAGTCCTCATGTTTGCCAGTTTCTTTGTAGTGCTTGATGTTTTTTGCAACTGCACTTGGGGACACTTTCAAAGTTTTCCCAATTTTTCGCACTGACTGACCTTCATTTCTTAAAGTAATGATGGCCACTCATTTTTCTTTACTTAGCTGCTTTTGTCTTTCCATAATACAAATTCTAACAGTCTATTCAGTAGGACTATCAGCTGTGTATCCACCTGTTTTCTGCACAACACAACTGATGGTCCCAACCCCATTTATAAGGCAAGAAATTCCACTTATTAAACCTGACAGGGCACACCTTAGAAAGGGAAAACCATTTCCGGTGACTTCCTCTTGAAGCTCATCAAGAGAATGCCAAGAATGTACAAAGCAGTCATCAAAGCAAAAGGTGGCTACTTTGAAGAACCTAGAATATAAGACATATTTTGAGTTGTTTCACACTTTTTTGTTAAGTATATAATTCCACATGTGTTAATTCATAGTTTTGATGCCTTCAGTGTGAATGTACAATTTTCATAGTCATGAAAATACAGAAAAATATTTAAATGAGATGGTGTGTCCAAACTTTTGGTCTGTACTGTATATATACTGTATATATATGTGCATATATACTGTATTTATATATATATATATATATATATATATATATATATATATACACAGTATATATATTATGCAGCATAAAAATATAATGGAATACATGGAATAGAAATACAATAATTGAAGACAAAATCCAAGAAGTTACTTTTGAAGGATCTTATCATTTTGAAACCTACTAATCCTCTATTAGAGAGAGAAGTCAATAATTATTTAATCTCAGTTATAATTCATTGGTTGTAGTTCGGCTGCACTATTTAAAGAGTTTGTCTGGTTTGCTTGGAACTAAAGTATTTTTTTTATTGCCATTGATATTGATGGGTTAATGAACATTTAACAAGGCTCACATATTTCTCCATTTTACCTATTAATTTACTATAATGCTACTTACTTATTTTAATGATATTATTATATCTTATGGCACATGTGAGGGTATTTATTCTGCTATAAACCCCTTTTTAATTAACAGATTATAAAAGCTATAACTATAGCAACGATTCCTGCTAGACATTGAAAGGAGTCAATTTCTAACACCATATTAATAAAGGAGATCATAGCTTTAGTTCTATTCATTAAAACATCAAAACCAAGAAAAGTATGTTGGTTTTCTTTTCAAATAGATGACAAATCCCACTTAACTCCATTCACTTTGAAAGGGAACCTGTCACCAGCAAAAACGCTAATAACCTGTAGATACTATTATTTTTAATAATGTCAGAATGAGATCCATATCCTTCAATGCCAATGTATAGAAAAATCTGCATAGATTCTTCATAATTCAATGTTTGGTCATTCACTTCACAAATACAACACTAGATATATAATTTGACAGAGTCTTTCAAGCAGTTTCAGTAACTGATCCAGTCTAGTGATACTCTAGAACTATAGACCTTTCAGTTGGACTATACTAACCCACTTCTCTAGAGCGCCAACAATTTGGTTAGCTTACCATTTGCTTCCCAATGAAATTCCCTTAGCCCTTGCAAGACAATAGCACAATGGCACCTTTCACCTATGCATCTTCTGCTTCAGCTTCCAGCCCACTTATGCCTTCTAATAGACAAATTACTCAAGCCTCTGACTCATCTGTGTACCTCTCGTGGAAAAGTTGAGATTTAACAATTGAATATGCTAATCAAAGGTCTTCAGGCATGCAACAAGTACTTACCATTTGCTTAAGCATCTTAGCACTAAACCACTACATTTTATTAGCTTCACCCTGCTCCTCCTATCAGCATCACTATGCACATGCCCACATCAAAATCAAGCTTCTCCTAGGACAACACTGGTACTGGCACCACTTCCTATTTGCTGACTGCTTAGAAAACAAAATTTTCAATGCTAGCTACCATGACAGGGCATGGTATCAACCTCTGTCAGAAACTCAAGTCAAACAGTCAGTGCAGAACACTAATATAAGATATATAACAGTTACATATCATATTCAAAGCAATATTAACCGACTAATTAAACAGTCTCTTAAATAAATAAGAAGTCTCCTAAAGTGAGACATGCAATCTTTTTACCTTAAAAATGGCTAATAAAATGACAAAAAACAGAAACTGTTGTCAAATGTTGCAAGTTAGTATATATTTTTAATTTTCCTCATCATTTTTTCACTTATGTGCATGTTACCACCGCAGTCAATTTATGCATATTACTACTGCACTCAATAACAGCATGTTACCACCATAGTCAATCCCTAGCCTTAGAGGTGATGTCTGCAAATATGGTAACAGACTACTGGGGCCAAGGACTAATATGTCATAAAATCAAAATGTCCGTAAATGTAAGCTCAATACAATTAGGGTATGTGCCCACAATGCGTCCAGGCCTGCAGCCCAGACGCTGCCGAAGAGCCTCTGGCGGCTTCCCCTCATTATGCAAATGAGCGGTGTCATTTTATTTATTTATTTATTTTTTTTTACCTGCGGACTTTCCTCATAGAGGTTAGGTCTATGGGGAAAGCCCACATGTGGACCTGCTGGAGAAATTGACATGCTGCAGTCTGGAAAGACATGCTGCATGTCAGTTTCCACGGGTGAGCTGCAGACGCATAGTGGACATGGGATTTTATTAAAAAAATTTATTCAAAAACACAGACACCACAAACTAGAAAAATTTAGTTTAGTACAATATTGGATACATATGCAATCAAATAATATCCAAATTTATCCTTAGATCCATACTATAGAGTAGACAACAAAACAATAGCCTCTAGGACCTTCTATAATCAAAAAATATTAGCTTGCGTACTTAATAGCCACTCTATTAAGCAGCCATCCCTTTGGCTGGTCCTTCAATTCAATGTGACCTTTTCCCATTCAGTTCAAAGGGATAATGTCTCACAATATCAGTGATTTTAATGCATCCTCAAGCAATGGACAAAATAGGATACAATACATAGAAATCAGATACATATATATTCATGAACAAGCTCAATTACATGTGCTTTTGTTTGACAGTGGTCTCTCTAATGCTACGTATAATATATGTATCTGATTTCTGGTGGCGTCTGTCTTTTTGAATAACATTTTTTTATTTAATATTAATAAAATAGTAATTTTAATATAAATCTCTAGTATTTGGCGTTGATAGATAATCTTTATGAGATAAACATTGGATTTTTTTGTTGCTGTATCTGGACATGGGATTTCTACAAATCCCATCCACTACGCTGTAACATCTCGCCACTGTGGGTTTGACGCTGCATAAGTCTGCAGAGTCAAACCCACAATGGCTCTGGATCATAGACACATAGCCTTAAAGAAGCACTCCCAATATTGCAACCATCATATTATATACCACTGTGTAGTTACAATTGCTCATTTTGCCTTTTTACCCAGTTAATTCTTCTCTTTTCAATTAGGTCTTTGACTAGCTGACGCAGAATCATTCTAAGCTCTATGTAGAAAACAGAAGTCAATTTTCCCTGTGTGAGTCATGAGTAGAGATGAGCGTTGTTCGACTCGAACTGTTCGCTAATCTCAAATTCGAGCTGTTTTGGGCGGTGTTTGAGCCGTTTGGCGAACACGAACGATTTGAGAAAAATTCGGCTGTTCGAGGTTATGTTCGATAACTGTTCGTGCACCAAAATCATAACTGGATTTTTTCTCAGTAATGATGAAAATTAATGTTAATACGCAGTTTGAGTGTACAGCGGGGTGGGGGGAGGGGCAGGGGATGGATCTCTGCAGGAATAATGAAGATCTCCATTTTTTTTTCTCTTTCCCGCATTTACAGTGGGGAGGTGCAATCTGTCAGCCTATCAGCAGCGCACACACGGAGCGAAGTGCTTTTTTTCACACAAGCAAGGGCATGTGTCATTGGCAGTGTATGTCACATGTCCTTGCCCTATAAGACCAAGCCATTTTCCCCGTCGCCACCATTTTCTCACTGCTGCAGCTGCATGTTAGACGGCACCGCTGTTGCTGTGTGCGCTATACCTTGTTAATTTCAAGCCAATTTTCGCACAAATCTACAGATAGCTTGGGAGTAGGGAATAGTTGTGATTGCAGTCCTTTTAAGGACTAGGTTACAGCATTTCCTGCGACTTTTATCAGGCAGGTCTGTGCTCTTAAATAGATAGATTGTGGGAGTAAAGACTAATTGTAATTGCAGTCCTTTTCAGGACTAGGTTACATCAGTTCCTATCAGTTTTTGCCAGGCAGGTCTGTGCCAGTGCTGTGCAAGTTTTTTTCACAGCATTTGGCTGAATCTAGCAAAGCTAATCCTTTTTGGCCTATTGCAGAGTGTGTTAGTCAATGGAGTAGCCTATCTGTGTTGCAAGATATACCACCTGTGTATAGAATACCAATTTTTTTACTGCACCTAGTGAAGTAAAATCTTTTGGGCATAGCATCATTCAATTAGTCCATCTATACTGACCTCCATCAGGTTGCAAATTGAATATAATTTTTTTCTGCATCTAGCTCTGAAAAAATATTTGGGCTTCTAGCAGTGTGTGGGACTTGTTCTATTAGTCCATCTATACTGACCTCCATCAGGTTGCAAACTGAATATAATTTTTTTCTGCATCTAGCTCTGAAAAAATATTTGGCCTTCTAGCAGTGTGTGGGACTTGTTCTATTAGTCCATCTATACTGACCTCCATCACGCTGCAAATTCAAAATAATTTTTTGTCTGCATCTAGCTCTGAAAAAATATTTGGCCTTCTAGCAGTGTGTGGGACTTTCTCTATTAGTCCATCTATACTGACCTCCATCAGGTTGCAAATTAAAAATAATTTTTATCTGCATCTACCTCTGAAAAAATATTTGGGCTTCTAGCTGTGTGTGGGACTTGTTCTATTAGTCCATCTATACTGACCTCCATCAGGTTGCAAACTGAATATAATTTTTTTCTGCATCTAGCTCTGAAAAAATATTTGGCCTTCTAGCAGTGTGGGGACTTTCTCTATTAGTCCATCTATACTGACCTCCATCAGGTTGCAAATTAAAAATAATTTTTATCTGCATCTAGCTCTGAAAAAATATTTGGCCTTCAAGCAGTGTGTGGGACTTTCTCTATTAGTCCATCTATACTGACCTCCATCAGGTTGCAAATTAAAAATAATTTTTTTTCTGCATCTAGCTCTGAAAAAATATTTGGCCTTCTAGCAGTGTGTGGGACTTTCTCTATTAGTCCATCTATACTGACCTCCATCAGGTTGCAAATTCAAAATAATTTTTTGTCTGCATCTAGCTCTGAAAAAATATTTGGCCTTCTAGCAGTGTGTGGGACTTTCTCTATTAGTCCATCTATACTGACCTCTATCAGGCTGCAAATTAAAAATTATTTTTATCTGCATCTACCTCTGAAAAAATATTTGGCCTTCTAGCTGTGTGTGGGACTTGTTCTATTAGTCCATTTATACTGACCTCCATCAGGTTGCAAACTGAATATAATTTTTTTCTGCATCTACCTCTGAAAAAATCTTTGGGCTTCTAGCTGTGTGTGGGACTTGTTCTATTAATCCATCTATACAGACCTCCATCAGGTTGCAAACTGAATATAATTTTTTTCTGCATCTACCTCTGAAAAAATATTTGGGCTTCTAGCTGTTTGTGGGACTTGTTCTATTAGTCCATCTATACTGACCTCCATCAGGTAGCTAACTGAATATAATTTTTTTCTGCATCTAGCTCTGAAAAAATATTTGGCCTTCTAGCAGTGTGTGGGACTTTCTCTATTAGTCCATCTAAACTGACCTCCATCAGGTTGCAAATTAAAAATATTTTTTTGTCTGCATCTAGCTCTGAAAAAATATTTGGCCTTCTAGCAGTGTGTGGGACTTTCTCTATTAGTCCATCTATACTGACCTCCATCAGGTTGCAAATTCAAAATAATTTTTTGTCTGCATCTAGCTCTGAAAAAATATTTGGCCTTCTAGCAGTGTGTGGGACTTTCTCTATTAGTCCATCTATACTGACCTCCATCAGGCTGCAAATTAAAAATATTTTTCATCTGCATCTACCTCTGAAAAAATATTTGGCCTTCTAGCTGTGTGTGGGACTTGTTCTATTAGTCCATCTATACTGACCTCCATCAGGTTGCAAACTGAATATATTTTTTTTCTGCATCTAGCTCTGAAAAAATATTTGGCCTTCTAGCAGTGTGTGGGACTTTCTCTATTAGTCCATCTATACTGACCTCCATCAGGTTGCAAATTAAAAATAATTTTTATCTGCATCTAGCTCTGAAAAAATATTTGGCCTTCTAGCAGTGTGTGGGACTTTCTCTATTAGTCCATCTGTACTGACCTCCATCAGGTTGCAAACTGAATATATTTTTTTTCTGCATCTACCTCTGAAAAAATATTTGGGCTTCTAGCTGTGTGTAGGACTTGTTCTATTAGTCCATCTATACTGACCTCCATCAGGTTGCAAACTGAATATAATTTTTTTCTGCATCTAGCTCTGAAAAAATATTTGGCCTTCTAGCAGTGTGTGGGACTTTCTCTATTAGTCCATCTATACTGACCTCCATCAGGTTGCAAATTAAAAATAATTTTTATCTGCATATAGCTCTGAAAAAATATTTGGCCTTCTAGCAGTGTGTGGGACTTTCTCTATTAGTCCATCTGTACTGACCTCCATCAGGTTGCAAACTGAATATATTTTTTTTCTGCATCTACCTCTGAAAAAATATTTGGGCTTCTAGCTGTGTGTAGGACTTGTTCTATTAGTCCATCTATACTGACCTCCATCAGGTTGCAAATCGAATATAATTTTTTTCTGCATCTAACCCAGCCAATAGTTTTGGCCTAATACCACAGTTTGGCCACTCAGCTCTGCTCGGTTCCCATCCATTGTTTTTTTGTGCAAACAACTCCAGAGTTGTGAATTAGTTAACCACCAAAATGAGTGGAAAAAGGCCTGCTGCTGGTGGAAAGGGGAATAGGCGTGTTGGGAAGGGGAAAAAAGGTTGTGTCCGTGGGGTAGGTGTTAAAGCAACAGTAACATCTGCAGAAGAAAGACCATCTTCCAGCCAAACTAAAATGTCTACTTCTTTTAGCGGACAATGTGATAAGATCCCTTTCTTACGGCTACGAAAATCGCTACAAATTCCAGATGAGGCACAAAAACAGCAGGTGCTTCAACGGATATCAAGTGCTCCTTTAAGTGGGCTCTCCTCCACATCAACTTCAACATCACAAATACTCCAGTCCTCAAAGGTGTCACCCCAATCGCACTTGCTTCCTCACAGCTCCCAAATCTCCAGCTGCCCGTCTGAGTATGAGGTAGAACAGATGGTTGAGTCTGCAGAGTTGTTTACTCATACTATAGCCTGGGAATCAGAGGTAGACTCCAGCGCTTCTGTGAATCCAGACGAGGAAATGATCTGCACTGATGCCAAGAATCTTTATGAGTCGGATCCAGGACCAGACGCAGAAGGTTCTGACCATAATGTAGACCCTCATTCCCAAACTGTAACTCCTGTTGGTGGAGACAATGAGGAAGACAATGATGAGACTCAAATACCTGATTGGAGCGACAACTTTAGTTTTTTGTCAGGGCAGGAACAGGTTGGCTCTGAGGACGACGGGTGTGATAACGCACAGGGTGATGATGATGAGGTTGGAGATCCCACTTACTGTCAACCCACAGTCAGCCAAGAGATGAGGTCAGCAGAGGAGGTGGAGGAAGATGCTAGTGACGACGAGGTCAGGTTGCGCCTTCCTGGACAGAGACGTATTAATGGAAGCACGTCAACAACTGCATCCTCAAACACAACTCTGCCTCTCACCACAAGTCGTGGTGGCTCTTCAGGTCGCATGGGTGCTAAGTCTTGCATAGCCTGGGCATTTTTTCAGATCGATAAAGATGACCCAACTCGTGTTATCTGTAACATTTGTCAGCAAAAGCTAAGTAGAGGCCAAAAAATACATAGTTTGAGTACTTCATGCATGAACCGGCACATGGACATGAAGCATAAGTTGCAGTGGGAAGCTCATTGTGCTACAATGCGGCCTAGCCGGCCGGGCCAACCACCGTATGCCATATTTTGTGCATCCGCGGCCTCTTCATCCTCTGTGACTGGGGGGACAGCAGTCACACCTGTTTTGGGGCGCAGACCTGCCACCTCTTTACCCGCAACAGCCAGCGTGATTGGCAGGTCATCATTTTCTTTGGAGGTGGTAACACCAGCTGGTCTTGAGCGCTGTCCGACATCGATAGCACCACCTTTGGATCAAGGCAACCTAACATGTCCGCCTGCATCTTCCTCACAGACCGGCAGTTTGCCGGGGACACCCTTATCAACCCCGTCTAAGCACAATAGCCAGCCCTCGGTCCCTCAGATGTGGACAAGTAAAAGACCATTTCCTCCTAGCCATGAGAAAGCTAAGAGGTTGAATTTCAACATCTGCAAGCTCTTGGCTACAGAAATGCTGCCTTTCCGCCTGGTGGACACAGAGGATTTTCGAGACCTTATGTCCGTCGCAGTGCCCCAGTACCAGATGCCCAGTCGGCACTACTTCTCAAAGAAAGGTGTGCCTGCGCTCCACCAGCATGTCGCACACAACATCACCGCTTCTTTGAGAAACTCTGTGTGTGACAGGGTGCATTTCACCACAGACACTTGGACGAGTAGGCATGGACAGGGGCGTTACATGTCGCTGACTGGGCACTGGGTAACTATGGTGACAGCAGGACAAGGGGCTGCTGTCCAAGTCTTGCCGTCCCCACGAGTTGTGCGTCAATCCTCTTTATGTCAAAGTTCCTCCACTGCTTCTGCCTCCTCAACCTCCTCTCGGTCTTCCACCTGCACCCAAAGCCTGTCTGGTCATGCCACAAGCTTTCTAACTGCGCAGAAGGGATCCTGCACACCTCCTTACTATGCTGGCAGTAGGGCTCAACGTCATCAGGCGGTTTTTACTTTGAAATGTCTGGGAAATGTGAGTCACACAGCTGAGGAGTTGTGGTCAGCTCTGGAGAACCAATTTCATGAATGGTTGTCTACACTGGACCTGAAACCAGGGAAGGCCGTGTGCGACAATGCTGCAAACCTGGGTGCGGCCCTTCACCGGGGCAATGTCACACACGTGCCTTGTATAGCTCACGTGTTGAACCTGGTTGTCCAGCAATTTTTAGCCCACTATCCCAGACTAGATGGCCTTCTGCAGAGGGCACGGTCGCTGTGTGCTCACTTCCGCCGTTCGCATCCCTCAGCTCAGTGACTTACATCTCTACAGAAGTCGTTGGGCCTGCCACTTCACCGGCTAAAATGTGATGTGCCTACCCGGTGGAATTCAACTCTGCACATGTTGCAGCGACTGTGGCAGCACCGACAAGCCCTGGTGCAATACGTTCTGACGTATAGCCTGGGCCAACGAGATCCAGAGGTGGGGCAAATCACGCTGGAGGAGTGGTCTCAGATCAGGGACCTATGCACCCTTCTGCACAGTTTTGAAATGGCGACAAAGATGTTTAGTGCTGACGATGCCATTATCAGCATGACTATTCCGGTGATTTATATGCTGGAGCACATGTTAAACAGAATTCGGAGTCAGGTGGTGGCACAAGAGGAGGTGGAGGAAGTAGAGGAGGAGGAGTTGTATGCGGAAGGGCTAACATCTGCAAGGTCCAGACGGTCGGCAGCACCAAGGCGGCAGGCATGTGAGGGTGGGGGAAATGGTTTTACCAGGGCGCATGGTAGCAGCCAAACTAGTGAGGAAGGTGCAGGAGCCCAGTAAGAAGTGGAGGACGAACTGATGGAAGACTCATCAGATGAGGGAGACCTTGATCACATTTCTGTTGTGCTAGGTTGGGGGGAGAGGACAGAGGAAGGAAGCATGATTGTTACCTCGCCACCAACACAACAGGGACTTGGTGCTCCTGGATGCGCAACACACATGAGTGCCTTCTTGCTGCACTACCTGCAACATGACCCTCGAATTGTGAGAATTAGAAATAATCCTGACTACTGGGTTGCCACACTGTTAGATCCCTGGTACAAAAGTAAATTTGCAGAAATTATTCCTGCCATAGAAAGGGATGCACGCATGCAGGAGTATCAGCAGAGACTGTTGCAGAATCTTACATGTGCTTTTCCACAAAACACCAGTGGTGCACGTAGTGAATCTCACAGTTCCAACTTGCCAACCGTGGGACCGTCAAGTGTTCAGCACTCAAACCGTAACAGAACCACAGTATCTGCTGGTAACATCAATTTTACGAAATCATTTCACCACTTTTTTAGCCCATCCTTTGCAAGGCCACAGGAGACAAGAAGTCTGACACATAGTCAACGCCTAGAGACGATGCTACAGGAGTATCTCCAAGTAAACATTGAAGCCATGACTGTGTCACTGGACCCTTGCTCTTTTTGGGCTTCCAGTCTGGATAAATGGCCGGAGCTAGCCACTTACGCCTTGGAGATCTTGTCATGCCCCGCAGCCAGCGCTCTGTCTGAACGTGTGTTCAGCGCTGCTGGTGGTTTGCTGACAGATAAGCGCACTCGGCTCTCCACTGATAATGTAGACAGGCTCACGTTCATAAAGATGAACAGATCATGGATCCGAAACGACTTTTCTACCCCTGTGTCATCCTGGGGAGAGTAAAAGCTTGATGATTGGTTAAAATCACCCTACCAACCGTTTTAAGCTTTCAAATTACTAATCATGTTTATTTGTATCTTGGCTGGAAAATAATTTGGGCTTTGTAGCAGTGTTCAGCACTGATTCTATTAGGCCATCTATAATAAGCTCCACCAGATTTAAAATTACTAATCATGTTTATCTGTATCTTGACTGGAAAATAATTTGGGCTTTGTAGCAGTGTGCAGCACTGATCCTATTAGGCCATCTATACTAAGCTCCACCAGATTTAAAATTAATAATAATTTTTAGCTGCATCTTGCCCGGAAAATAATTTTGGGGCTCCGAGATAGGCAAGACACATAAGTGCCTTCTTGCTGCACTACCTGCAACATGACCCTCATATTGTCAGAATTCGAAGTAATCATGACTACTGGGTTGCCACACTCTTAGATCCCCCAAACTTTTCGATCAACCTTTTCATTTTAATAAAGACCAAAAAAATGGTCATTTTTGAAATTATAAGCATTAGCAGGTTATTAGAAACTGAAATCAAACAGTTTTCAACTCAAAACTTTATTCTAGGTGATGTTACATTTTCACATAGGACCCCTTGTTCAAAAGGAGCTTCTGAACTCTCTCGTCCATTGAATTTGTCAGGTTTTGGATGGTTTCTGCTTCAATTGTTTTGCATGAGGACAGAATACCCTCCCAGAGCTGTTGCTTAGATGTGAACTGCCTCCCGCCATCATAGACACTCCTTTTGATGATGCTCCAGAGGTTCTGAATGGGGTTGAGGTCAGGGGAGCATGGGGGTCACACCATAAGTTTGTCCCCTTTTATGCCCATATCAGCCAGAGATGCAGATGTTTTATGTGCAGCATGAGATGGTGCATTATCATGCAAAAAAATGATCTTGCTGTGAAATACACGGTTCTTCTTCTTGAACCATGGCAGGAAGTGCTGTTTGAGAAAATCCACATACATTATGGAGTTCATCTTTAGCGCCTTCAGGGATCCTAAAGGGGCCGACAATCTCTCTCCCCATGATTCCAGCCCAAAACATAACTCCACCTCCTCCTTGTTGGCTCTGTAGCCGTGTTTCCGTGGGGTGTCCATCAACCAGCCATCCTCCACTCCATCCATCTGGACCATCGAGCGCTGCACGGCACTGCTCCGTGAACAAAACAGTTTTGAAATCAGTCTTCATGTAATGTTTGGCCCACTGGAGCCGTTTCTGCTTGTGTGAATTGGATAGAGGAGGTCGACAGGATGGCGTATGCACAGCTGCAAACCTCTGAAGGACCCTGCATCTTGTTGTTCGGGGGACGTTGGAGGCACCAGCAGCTTCAAAAACTTGTCTGCTGCTATGACAAGGCTTTTTTGCCGCTGCTCTTTTAACCTGACGTAATTGCCTGTAGGAAAGAGTCCTCAATTTGCCCTTATCAGCACGCACACGTGTGTACTGTGAATCAGCTACATACTTCTTGATTGCCAAGACACTTCATCCTGATCATCGCACAATGTTGATTGTAGTCATGCCTTGACCTAAACACTCCACAATTTGTTGCTTCTCAGCAGCCGACACATCCTTTTTCCTTCCCATTTTGGCAGAAAATGTAGGCTGCTTAATAATGTGAGACAGCCTTCTTAAGTAGTCTTGCCTTTCATTGGACACACCTGCCAAACTAATTAGCACAGGTGTCTGCAATTGCTTACAGTGATATAAAGAGACCTGACACACATCACCATCAATGAGTTTAACTGACAAACAAACAAATTCTTCCCTTATCACTCCTAAACACTTTTTGCATAATAATTTGGAACACAGTGTACATGTGCTTTTCCACAAAACACCAGTGGTTCACGTAGTGAATCTTACAGTTCTAACTTGCCAACCGTGGTCTGTATGGAGTTGTTCAATAAAGGGCCCAAAATTAAGATAACATAGATGGGAGAGGTCTCTATGAATAGGAATTCCTAAGTATTTGATACCCTGTGAGGGCCAGGCAAAGGGAAAGTTGGACTGGATGGAATCCTATATGGATTTGGGGAGGGAGAAATCGAGGGCCTCAGACTTCGCTGCATTGATTTTAAAATTTGACCATGTAACAAAGTGATCTATTTCAGCCATAACAGCATGGATGGATATATGTGATTGAGTGATATATACTAGGACATCATCAGCAAATAGAGAGCACTTGTACTCGGTGCCTACCACCTCAATCCACCTAATATTGGGGTTATGGCGAATTGATGAGAGCAGGTGCTCCGTCACTAGGATGTATAAGAGAGGGGACAGAGGACATCCCTGCCTTGTTCCATTGGTGATTGTGAAAGGTGATGAAAAAGTTCTGATGCACCCCCTGGGCCTTGGGACACCCGGAGCCGGACCCTTTTTGGTGGATGCTGGTGGTTGTAGTCTTCGTGGCGGCGACCCGGTTCCGTGGCTCAGGGTGGTCAAACCAGTGGCGGAACTATTTATGTGGTTTTGATGTTTAAATGTCCGACTATGCCACCCGTGGATTGCGGTCAGAGTGAACCGCCGCTGCAGGGCAGACCGCTGAGGCTGGTGTTGTGGGTGCAGCAGAGCGTAGCATAACTCCCCACGGGAGGAGTATAGCCTCAGGGCAGTGTATGCGGAGGATTGGGGTGATGGTGCAGGGCAGCAGCAGTAACAACACGGAGTCAGTGATGCAGTCCAGGGCCTTTACTCACAGTTCTTATTATCCAGACCACGTCTGCAGGTAACGGCTGCCCACGTCGTACTATGCTCACCAGGTGAGGGGCTCAGACAACTCCCAGATAACTTTGGAGCGCTTCACAGGACCCCCTTTGTGTGTCCTTTGTCTGGCCTTTCTTACCAACCCTTCTGTCCGGCTGCCTCGGGCCTTCTCTTGGTAAACTTGGCGCCAGTTTCCCTGACCCTATGTGGTGCCTTCCTAGCGGATGTAGCGAGGGGCTGCGCCACATAAAATGTCACAGCCTCCGGTTTCTAGCTGAGGGTTGTTTCCTGCCTCCACTAGTTTCGGGGACCGGTCTCCCCCTTTGGCCTGACCCCTCCACACAGGTGGATTCGGGCGTGCGGTGGCAACTCGCCCGTCCACACCCCTGGGATCCCTTCATTCCTCGTTCCTGGAGCCTTCTCCGCTCCTCTTCCTTCCTTCTCCCTCTTCCAGGCCTGGGCCTCTGTTACTTGGCCCGCCTCCGGAGCAGAGCTCATGCAGAGCCCCTGCTCCCTGCCACTTCTGCTCAGACTTCTCTACACTGAACTAAGATGGTGCCCACCTTTTATACTCCCTTCTCAATGCACCCAGGAACTGCTTCCTCCCTGCTCCTGCACTACAGGGTTCCCCTTCCTCAGTGTTCCCTCCCCCCACTCCAGCCAGGGACAGGGACTGTCGTGCCCATCTCAGAGGCATATTGGTCGCCCTGCCCCACGGCAATGTGGTGTAATGCATGCAGGTGTCGGGTCCTGATCCACACTCCATCCTTACCTGAGAGTGAGATATCACACCTCTGGGTGAGGTGCAATACCTCTGTAGCAACCAAGCCCTCAGGGTGCTACAGTTCCTTTTATCTTCAGCCTAGGTGACGTATTGTGATACAGGGCCGTGATTTTGGCTATAAAAGGGTCCCCTAGACCCCTACCCCAAGCTTTTTAAGAGAATCATATATGGCGTGCCAGGACACTCTATGGAATGCTTTCTCAGCATCCAACGAGAGTATCTAATTACAAATTTTTAACTGCATCTAGCCCAGGAAATGCTTTGTGCCTAGTAGCAGTGTCTGCTAGTCAGCGGATTATCCCGGCTGTTAAGCAAGCTACACCACCTGTAGTTTGGACACTTAATTTTTTCAAAGGAAATGCTTCGGGACCACGGGATACTCAGTGAAGAGCATCAGGAGGCACCCCAAGGCATAGGGGCTGGGACTGGCAGTAGGATGCCTTGCGGTGGACAGCCGAGCTCGATCCTTATAAAAGCTTTTTAACTGCAGCAGCTTTAGTGGACGCTACCGGAGCTGGAATTACGCGGCTGTTGGCATGAGACTTGCCCTCCAATAGATCCTTGTAAATGGATTTAAAGTGTATTCATTCAAATTAGAGAGACAATTTAAATTAAAAAGCTTAGAGCTGCCTCCACCACAGGGGGGCTCGCTCGACCCAACAGCGGACAGGCACCAGTATTGGGAGAGGGGGGATGGCCGTCAGGGTTCACCGCGGCTCTGGCACAAACCCGGCGACACGGAGGTGGCACGGGCAGGAGCGGACGGAACGTGTCGGCTTCTCACTTTTTGGATTTTAGAAGGGCATGACATGCCTATATCTGTGTCTCCCCCTCCTTTTACTCCTCCACCTCTTTTCTTTTCGCATGACTATATGTACTTGTCACTTTTCCATGTGTTAGTTGTGTCTTCTGAGCAGTTTGTCAGCTTTTGGACACCTTTGAAGGTGTTTTCTATGTGTTTCTATGTGTTTTTGTTTGCCTGCCATTGGTTTTAACGGTGTTCGAAGGTGTTCGACGAACAGTTCGACGAACTGTTCGGCGAACACACTGGTGTTCGACGAACCGAACCGAACTCGAACACTACCGGGGTGGCTCAACACTAGTCATGAGTTACTACAAAAGTCCTTGGCACGGTGAAGCAGATAGTTCAGGAGTTGAAGAAGGGAATGATAAATGCAGGAACATGAGATTTCCAGTTTCTACATAAAGTAGAGAAAGGAGAAGAATTAGCTCAGCAGAAGGGCAAAATGTGCAACTGTAAGTACACAGTGCTATATAACATGATGATTGTTAAGAGGATAAAAATTTTGATGGGAGTGCTTCTTTAACAGTATAAATAGTACAGAGCGATGAATGATATTTACCTCTACATGGTTTCAGTAAGGATAAATTGATACATTGCTAGTAGCACATGGCTATACAAAGTCCTATTAACATACCCATTGGTACTTTCAAAAGCGAGATGGTGTCTAGAAGTGGCCATACATATTAAATAAAATTAATTTAATAATTTAACATCTATTGAACGAATGATCTTTTGGTGAACAATGGTTACACTTAGACATTTCTTTAGTTTATGTTGAAACATGTTTATGATACCAGTATTAAGATGAACAATTTTTCTGAGAATATTCTTTCAGAGAAAGTTTGTTTTAATAATAATCGATAAGCTATCTTTCATCCTGCTAACAGATGAAAAATTTAAGCATGGCCACCTTGGTGTGTCAGCTAAAATAATTGTTATTTCATAAATTTCACTTGATGAAGGTTTGTTTTGTTTTAAGTCTAACATGTATGAGCACCTAGTACAAAGTGTGCAACAAAATGTTTAATAGAAATAGAAAGAATGTATTTACTCTGTCTCAGTGGTGTTGTACTATACAGTTTATCTTTCCGCTATGGACAGAATGAGATGCAAAGTCGGAAACTAGAACCAATGGTGATGATCCAATGCAACCAATGAAAAGACAATTGAGCATATTTGGGCTTTTTATTATTGACTAAAAAAAAACCTAAAAGTAATTAGGTTTCCTGCAGCACACTAATAGCCAAACAATTGAAAACCTGTCTTCAGACATAAATCAGTAAGAAAATAAAGGTGACACACTTGTGGAAGTGAAAACCACATGTTTATTGTTGACTCCAAAGCATCCTGCAATGTTTCAACCAACACTAGTGTCTAAGATGCCTTTTGCATCTCACTAGATGCTCTTTTAAGTGAATCATGGGGCATGGCTTACTAAATTTGTCAAATGTGCCAGATTTACTATGAAGTGCACCAGTGTTTTAGAATAAAATAATACTGTAAAGTAAACCAGCTTTAAGCTGGCATAAGGAACAAAAAGGTGTCAGGCAGCATGGTGGCTCAGTGGTTAACACTGTAGCCTTGCAGTCATGGGTTTTAATCTCACTGCGGACAACATCTGCAAGGAGTTAGAATGTTCTCCTTGTGTTAGTGTAGGTCTAGGTACTCCAACACTTTAAATATATACTGATAGGGAATACAGATTGTGAACTCCAATGAGGACAGTGATGATAATGGCTGTAAAGTGCTGTTGAATTAATGATGTTAAATAAAAAAGTAGAACAAATAATTGCTAGCAACATACACCAAATCTGTATCTGAGGTACATCGTCTACCTGCCTATTTTTCTTTAAAGGAGTACTGCCATCTCGATGATCCTATCCCAATATGTAGTAGGTGTAATAATAATAATAATAATATTAACAAATACCTCCAATTAGAAAGGTAGTATAGTTTTTCTGATTCGCTATGTCTCTTTCATCATGTGTAGGCATTGCATGACCTTAGGTATCCATGGTTACGACCACTGATATAGTGCCAGTTAGTTAGCTAGTTGCTAGTGGTTGTAGTCATAGGAACCTAAGGTCTTGTAATGCCTGTACTACATTTCTAATTGAAGGTAAATGCTAATATTATTATTACATCTACTATATATTGAGATAGGATCTTGAAGATGGGAATACCTCTTTACGCTAAACTTGAGAAAATAATAATACATTTCCCCAATGAATGCTGGAATGTGATTGTTTGCTGTTAGCAACACTGTTTTTTCTTATTTTACTACCTGCTGTCCGGTGTGTTCTGCAAAAGAACGTCAATGTAATAGAGCTCTTTAATATTCATCACTTCACACTTACTGTACTTACTTCTCCTAGCTCTAATACTTCCCATTATCTCTTCTCCTCATTTGCAGAACTTATTATGGAGGACATATCAGAAAAGGAATAAAAATTACATTAAATTTAAAGGGATTTTACTTATTATTAATTATTATACTTAAAATGTATTAATTTTTGGTGGCTTTTCAGAATAAAACTGATGTGTGGGTACATAAGGAAAAACACTCTATGACCATCGTAATCAGCATTATTCACCAATTTTCCAATCTGCTGCCTCTGAACACGGTCAGACACAGCCATTACACAGTACACAGCAGGGACACAATTATAAGATGATCTCAGCACAGGAACATTTTTTAAACTCATCCAACTGTGGAACTTATTATTATTCAAAGATTAATTGATTAAAATGTAGATTAACATTAACTTTGTTCATGGGAAAACCCCTTTAACTCTGGAGTGGGATGAAACACCATTAAGCAGCCGCATTCTCATCTCTCTCTTTGTCTCTCTACTCATCAGACTTTAATAGGCAGCTGTAATTTCCCAATGAGAATTACAGTTTGTCTTATTTTGAATGGGAAAGATATTAGCAGTTTTTTAGAGTGAATGATGAGTTAAGTAGGCTGGGCACAAAAGAAAGGGTTCAAAAGTGGAGAAACAAGCATATTTCTCTGATAAGCTATATTGCACAGTTTATTATAATTGTTGAAATTACATGTGTATAAATAAAAGTTAAATGACTTTTGAAGCACTGGTTTCCATTCATACTGTGCTCTAAGCAGAACATTGTGTTGGGGTTTCTGTCTAAAAGCCTTGATGCGGTGCTCAACAGAGAGCATAGGATGAATGTGAACCCAGCCTAATTTACATTTTTTCAATGTCTCACTTGATGTCAGTTAATGGAAACATTTTTTTACATCCAAAGGCTGAAAACCAGCCCTGATCACAATTAACTGACATATTCAGGGCTTTTTCAGTGTATCAGAACTCTCCAACTAGTAAAGTATGAAACAGGTGGTTTGGAAGGTGCATTATAGCAACTACAATATAATCGTCTATTTCACTCTTGAGGTGACTCAAGTAGACTATGAGCTTTTGGATCAATTGACATCAAATGCAATTATTATTTATATAGATATATTGAGGGACAAAACTATCAGCTATTTTCTACTTATTCAAAAATATATACTGAAACAAGGAGCCATTTATTTGAGGTATTTTTCCCCCACCGTAAATATTCTGGTATTGTAATATATAGTATAATTGATCAAACAATTAAGGCTGTGTGCCCACGTAGCATTTTTCAAGCGTATATGCTGCGGAATTTCCGCAGCGTAAACGCTTGAAAAACGCATGTATATCCGCACCCCATGGTCCCCAATGGGATTCCGCAAGTTCTATGCACATGCTGCGGATTTTTCCGCAGCGTTTATGCCGCGTTCAAAAATCCGCAGCATGTCATTTAATTTTGCGTTTCCGCAAGCGGAATTGCCTTTGTCCAATGCATAAAAAACGCAAGGCAATTCCGCATGTGGAAAACGCGTGATAAACGCGCGAAAAATGTGCGATAAACGCGTGCGGAATTCCGCATGCGTTTTTCCGGGAGAGGACTTGCATTTATGCAGCAGAAATTTTCTGCTTCATAAATGCAACGTGGGCACATAGCCTGAAGGTTTGATTCCCAAAAGGGGACTAAAGATGCAATAATAAAATGTTTTTAAAAATACAGAAAAAAATGAAAAAAAAATTCAAATCTTTTTCCCTATTAGGACCAAAGAAATAATGAAAACTAAAAACTAAACATATATAGTATCGCTGCATCTATAAAAATTCCAGGTTGTCAAAGTATAAAATTAATTTACCTGTTTAATAAAGAAAAAAATAAACAAATGTTAAAATTGCATTTAATGCAATAAGAAGGAATCAAAACTTTTTTTCTACCCCCAAATAATATCAATAAAACGTCAGCTCGCCATGCAAAAAATCAAGCTCTCACAAAGCCATATTGACAGAAAAAAAGGGAAAGATTACAGGTTTCAGAAAATGGCAACAGAAGCAAAAAATTTTCGTTAAGAATTTTTGAATTTTTTTACCACTTAAATAATAAAAAACTATCTTTTTTGTATCACTATGATTATATGGAGAATTGGAGAATCATGTTACGATGTCATGTTTACCACACCATGAATGCCGTCAAAACAAAGCCCAAAAAACAATTGCAAAATTGTTGGGGTTTTTTTCTCATTTTTATCATATTTTGACATTTTTTCCTGTTTTCCAGTACATTGAACGATAAAAAGAAATAGTGTTGTTAAAAACTGCACCTTGTCCTGCCAAAAAATCAAGGTCTCATATGTAGATATAAGCGAACCCGTACTATAAAGTTCTGGGTTCGTACCGGACACCTGAACTCCGAACATGGACTTCTCTTGGAAGTCCATTTTACAGTTCGGGAGAGAGTGAGAGAAAAAAGAGAAGAGCGAGAGAGAGAACAGACGAGAGAGAGAGATTTTCCAGCTCTAAAGATCGGGTCATAATTGATTTCTATGGGATTTGGCTTCAGGTTCAAGTATAGTTCTGTTACCAAAACCAAACTTTGGACTTAAGTTCGGTTGAACCCGACAAACCGAACTTCCATGGGCCAACTCATCCCTACACATATGGTTTTGTGGACAGAAAATAAAAAAGTTGTGGATCCTGGAAAAAGGGAAGGAAAAAAATTAAAGAGCAAATACAGAAAATCACCCAGTCTGGAAGGGGTTTGCTTGAATCAAAGGAGAACATTAACCTCTAATAATAAGATTTGTGAAAAGACTGCACAGACATTGGGTCTGTATTTACAACTAGGCCAAAAATATTGCCAAAATAATGTGAATTAAATGCCTCCCAAGAATATTACTCAATATTAACAAGCTTGTTAGAGCTTTCAATGCCTCAGGTACATGTTAAAGCCCTCTCATTTTTGCATTTGAAAATTGAAATGTGGATTGAGGAGAACATATTTTATGAACTCCCAATCAGAGTAGCAATAAATCCTCTGAGTTCCAGTGTTTGCCCTGAAACATCAGCATCTGCACTAAACTCGAGTAAAACCAGCCAACTAAAATGATGATAAATTAACTTTGACAAGCAAAGGGGACGCTAGAGGGGTATTGTAAAAGCAAGCTCTCTGCCAATGAATTCTGCAACCTTTCCCTTACATCAGTACAGCAGAGCTAATCATGCGAAGACTGAGTGGTGTTTATTGACTTTATGAATTTCATAGATTTGTAAAAGCACTATTTAAGTCATACAAGTAACTTATATTATCCAGTTTTGTTATTACACATCAGTTGTAAAGTCATAAATTAGTCCCTATTCTGTAGATAATGATCTTGTAGAATGCATTAACATGTTAGTATTTTTAGTTTTTCTCAAATATTGCAATCAGCTCACAGGTTGGCCAAATGAGTTTTTAACTGACAGCTATATTAAAAGGGAATTTCCATGAACTTTAGGAAATATTTATAAACACTTGTAAATGATAAAATATTTTCCCTCTTAGTAGGAACTAAATATATTTAAAGGGAACACGTTACTCGATTCATGCTGCCAAACCAAGGGCAGCATTAATCAGAGTCTGACCGTATGATTGCAGCCAGTTATTTATTTCTCTGAAACAATGTTGGACTATAGGGAAAGACCAGACTAGTCTGGGGCCACCTTCTCTACAGTTATATGAAAAAGTTTGGGCACCCCTATTAATCTTAAGCTTAATGTTTTATAAAAATTGGTGTTTTTGCAACAGCTATTTCAGTTTGATATATGTAATAACGGTTCCACACAGTAATGTTTCTGCCTTGAAATGAGGTTTATTGTACTAACAGAAAATGTGCAATCTGCATTCAAACATAATTTGACAGGTGCAAAAGTATGGGCACCCTTATCATTTTCTTGTTTTAAATACTCCTACCTACTTTTTACTGACTTACTAAAGCACTTTTTTTGGTTTTGTAACCTCATTGAGCTTTGAACTTCATAGCCAGGTGTATGCAATCATGAGAAAAGCTACTTAAATTGGCCGCTTGCAAGTTGTTCTCCTGTTTGAATCTCCTCTGAAGAGTGGCATCATGGGCTCCTCAAAACAACTGTCAAATGATCTGAAAACAATGATTATTCAACATAGTTGTTCAGGGGAAGGATACAAAAAGCTGTCTCAGAGATTTAACCTGTCAGTTTCCACTGTGAGGAACATAGTAAGGAAATGGAAGAACACAGGGACAGTTCTTGTTAAGGCCAGAAGTGGCAGGCCAAGAAAAATATCAGAAAGGCAGAGAAGAAGAATGGTGAGATCAGTCAAGGACAATCCTCAGACCACCTCCAGAGAGCTGCAGCATCAACTTGCTGCAAATGTTGTCACTGTGCATCGGTCAACTATACAACGCACTTTGCACAAGGAGAAGCTGTATGGGAGAGTGATGCGAAAGAAGCCGTTTCTGCAAGCACGCCACAAACAGAGTCGGCTGAGGTATGCAAAAGCACATTTGGAGAAGCCAGTTTCTTTTTGGAAGAAGGTCCTGTGGACTGATGAAACCAAGATTGAGTTGTTTGGTCATACAAAAAGGCGTTATGCATGGCGGCAAAAAAACACAGCATTCCAAGAAAAACACTTGCTACCCACAGTAAAATTTGGTGGAGGTTCCATCATGCTTTGGGGCTGTGTGGCCAATGCCGGCAACGGGAATCTTGTTAAAGTTGAGGGATGCATGGATTCCACTCAGTATCAGCAGATTCTTGACAATAATGTTCAAGAATCAGTGATAAAGTTGAAGTTACGCAGGGGATGGATCTTTCAGCAAGACAATGATCCAAAACACCGCTCCAAATCTACTCAGGCATTCATGCAGAGGAACAATTACAATGTTCTGCAATGGCCATCCCAGTCCCCAGACCTGAATATCATTGAACATCTGTGGGATCATTTGAAGAGGGCTGCCCGTGCTCGGCGACCATCAAAACTTAACTGAACTGGAATTGTTTTGTAAAGAGGAATGGTCAAAAATACCTTCATCCTGGATCCAGGAACTCATTAAAAGCTACAGGAAGCGACAAGAGGCTGTTATTTCTGCAAAAGGAGGATCTACTAAATATTAATGTCACTTTTCTGGTGAGGTGCCCATACTTATGCACCTGTCAAATTTTGTTTGAATGCAGATTGCACATTTTCTGTTAGTACAATAAACCTCATTGCAAGGCAGAAACATTACTGTGTCCAACAGTTATTACATATATCAAACTGAAATAGCTGTTGCAAAAACACCAATTTTTATAAAACAATAAGCTTAAGATTAATAGGGGTGCCCAAACTTTTTGATATAACTGCATGTGCCAGACTAGGTGATTGACAGGTACAGTATTTCCATATGTACATACTTGGGAAAGATTTGTCAGTCACTTGGAGCAGAGCCAGGAAAAGCTGGCTGGAGGAAGTGGGGGGCTAATCTTGTCTTTCCTATATTCCCCAGTCATCTTTTCAAACTATAGACCCAGTCTTTGATTCATGCTGCCCATTGTTTGGGCAGCATGAATGCAGTGACAAGTTAAGTTTAAAGCCTACTGTTCCGCACATGCCCGGGCAGACTAGCGTGAGCGTGATTAGTGATCCCACTGTACCATGAACCGAGGAGTGCCTGGAGGAGCGTAACTAAGTATCAACCCGATCCGACCAAGGTCGCACGGCGGCTCAGTCGACTCCGTGAACCAGGGAAGAACCGAGCAGAGGGACCAGGTGCTACTCCAGGTCAGACCCCTGTCACAGCTGTTGACACACACCGGGGAATGCAGGAACATGCAGGTTAGACTGGCATATTGGCAAGTGGATACTGTCAGTCACGGCTGGTATGCAGACAGGTGGATATTGACAGGCACAGCTGGTATGCAGACAGGTGGGCACTGGCAGGCACGTCTGGCATGTAGACAGGTGGGCACAAGCAGGCACGGCTGACATGCAGACAGGCGGGTACTGGCAGGTAGAAACGAAGGCAGGATAGGGACCAGTACAGACTGCGATACAGGAACAGAGCCACAGGTGCGGTAGACAAGAAGAGCGGAGCAAAACCCGCAGATGCGGTGAACAAGCAAAGCAGAGCAAAACCTGCAGATGCGGTGAACAAGCAAAGCAGAGCAAAACCCGCAGATGCGGTGAACAAGCAAAGCAGAGCAAAACCCGCAGATGCGGTGAACAAGCAAAGCAGAGCAAAACCCGCAGATGCGGTGAACAAGCAAAGCAGAGCAAAACCCGCAGATGCGGTGAACAAGCAAAGCAGAGCAAAACTGCAGATGCGGTGAAAAAGCAAACCAGAGCAAAACCCGCAGATGCGGTGAACAAGCAAAGCAGAGCAAAACCGCAGATGCGGTGAACAAGCAAAGCAGAGCAAAACCCGCAGATGCGGTGAACAAGCAAAGCAGAGCAAAACCCGCAGATGCGGTGAACAAGCAAAGCAGAGCAAAACCCGCAGATGCGGTGAACAAGCAAAGCAGAGCAAAACAGCAGATGCGGTGAACAAGCAAAGCAGAGCAAAACCGCAGATGCGGCGAACAAGCAAAACAGAGCAAAACCACAGATGCGGTAAACAAGCAAAGCAGATCAAAACCCGCAGATGCGGTGAACAAGCAAAGCAGAGCAAAACCGCAGATGCAGTGAACAAGCAAAACCCGCAGATGTGGTGAACAAGCAAAACAGAGCCAAACCGCAGATGCGGTGAACAAGCAAAGCAGAGAAAAAACCGCAAATGCGGTGAACAAGCAAAGCAGAGAAAAACCACAGATGCAGTGAACAAGCAAAGCAGAGCAAAACCCGCAGATGCGGTGAACAAGCAGAGCAAAGCAAAACCCGCAGATGCGGTAGACAAGACAGGGAACTGTTCACATGGAACAGACTAGAAAACACAAGAAGATAGCTGGAACACAGGAGTTAAATACAGAGGCAGGGAAACAGATCAAGCAGAACCAGATACACACAAGGTACTTGCAATGAAGTAGTGAGTAGACACAAAACTCACAAACAGAAGTACAGAGACAATGAGTTGGAGTTAGGTGCAGGTTCAGATACTGCACGAAAAAGGGAAGATACAGACATAGAGACAAAAAAGTAATGGACTAGGACACTGTTCAGACAGGATCTGAACCAGGAACAAGATACAGGAACGAGCCTGGGAACTCAGCCCCCAGGGTGGCAGAAACTGACTAGAAGTCAGAGGTACAGTTAGCGTCCCTGGGTACTCAGCCCCCAGGGTGGCAGAACAGACTAGATACAGGACAGGACCTGGCAACTCAGTTGCAAAAGACAGACTGAGTGAAAGTGTTGCTCAGGCACTTCCTACTGGGTGGAGGGGGTTTAAGTATCCAGTGACTCACAGCAATAGGCTGGGGACGCATTAGGACTGTGCACACAGTAGCTATAAGAAACAAGCAGAAAGCCGCGCAGATGCCCATAGCAATCAGACAAGAGACATGGACACAGCAGGTACTGGAGCAAAGAGTGCAGCATGGACTGACAGGTAAAATTGCGGTCTTGCATGGTGGGAGGTGGTGCACCATGCAAGCACGCCGCCAGGGATGTTACACCTACTTTATCTCCCATACCCTCCTAGATGTATGCATTGATGAAAAAGTACATACAATCTTCAGTCTTGGGAAAATATGCCTTATAAGACCGCTTTATTCTAATCTGAAATCTTGATCTGTTAATGTTGGTAAACATACTTTTTTCCAAGAAGGCCTCATAATTATTTCTACTATATGTGCAGATATCAAACCATCATATACAAATTGTTCTATCCAAGAGTCCATCTGGAGTATCAGTTAGGAAATGTGAACAGGATCTTTCCATTGGAAAATTCAGACACACTACACCTTCACACATCTATTAAGTATGGGAGAACTACTATTACACATCTTATAAATGTTATTTATCTTCCATGTCTTGGTTTGTTACACTCAATGAATTAAGACACCTTTCTTTACCTAGTGCTTATTCTCCCTAATGTATACCCCATAAGTAGAACTATATTTTCTCATCTAAAAATTATTGATTATGACCACTGCCATTTATCTGGATGGATATAATGACAAACACATTTCTATTTTCTCTTCCAAATTTTTATTGATTTTATAAAAAGAACCTAGAAACAATGGAATGACACCAGCATTAGTTGAAAATCATAACAGATAACGTGGACAGATTGATGTCTGATGTAAGTCACGCAGCAGTGGAAACAGAAATTGAATTAGGAAAAAATACTACTTTGTACAATATGATAAAGTCAAAGCAGGCTAAAGTTGAATTCTTGACAAGGTGTCTGTGGGCATAGCGGCCGAATCAGAGATGATAATAAGTAATGGGAGAAAGGGGAGGAGGGAGAGTAGAGGGACAAGATGGATAAGAAAAATAAAAGGTGAGGATGTTCATCCCAGCTAGCATAACACAAAAGAATAAGGATATCTTAAACAAAAAATATAAATAGATGTTACATCATGTCATGGTAGGGTAACTTGGCAGGCATAGTCAATCCATGGTGTCCATGTCTGAATAAATTTGTCATGTTTACCTAATAAAATGCTGAATAAAATCTGTCTATTCTGGACTTGACTTGTAGGGATGTACTGTTTTCTCCATGAATGTGCAATATTCTGGAGACAGAAACCAGAAAGTAAGGAGTCAAAAATATATGAGTGAGGTTTGGCATGTTGTAATGTGAGAGGGTGGTCCACGGATCATGGCATAATGATCAGAAGATTTTTGCTCTCTCCCCTTTGCTATCCCCTTCCCCATTATTTGTAAAATATTTTGAGAAAGGAAATTTAAAAGAGAACTGATTCCTTAAAGGGAATCTGTTACCAGGTTTTTTGCTATCTCATCTTACATCACTGGAATCGGGGTCTCTTTTTCTACATAATGGTGCTCTATCGCTTAATTTACTGGGTGCAGCAGTTGTGAAAACAATCAAAAATTTTAGATGTAGCATGTAGCAGAGCTCAGAAAGCTAACCCCGCCCACATCAGGCTCTCTATGTACATTGTGCATTGACAGTGAGCTGTTGATCACAGGGAGGGGGTGGAGTTGGACGACTCGGCGGGAGTCAGCTTGTCTGGGCAATATAATGTCCTAGTGATAAAACCTTCTTTGTAAGTAAACAACAGCACACAGCCTGATAAATGACACATCACTGAATTCAGTGTTTTAACCTCTACCTCTTGCTCCCCCTAAAGGGAATCTGTCAGCATGTTTTATTCTATGCAATCTAAGTAGTTTGATCCTTTATTCTTTTATGTGAAAAAAGGATTTCGCATGTGAAGATTGCACAAGTTGTAAATGATATTGGCTGTAGATAACAATAGAACTTTCCTAAGGAAAAAGCAGGTACGCATCACTATTTCAGAATAAAGATCATTCGCTTTTTATAAGCCTTAATGTGTGAAAGCTTCCATTTAAAGTAGAAAATAGAAAAGCCTTTTTCACATGAACTTTGGGCAGTCTGTAAAAGTCACTGAATGCTTCATTATGCAGGCCAAATGCAATAAAACAGGCAGAAAAAAATCTAACTACCATCTTTTTTCTTGGCCACTCAAGACTGATTTTTGCTAAACAGCTATAGATACCTATTTTTTAAATTCTGATTTGTTTAACCACATGTGTACCACTGGAAGACTAGGAATATCCATACAGTCTCCCTATAACTATGCAAGAAATAACATAAAGAACCTGCAGACCTGCAGAGTGAATGGCTGGACCTTTATGCAGTCACCGTGGGGGAGCATGGATGTCAATAGAAGCTGAACTTTTTACCAATTCAGTCTTCTTCAATGGTGTACACAGACAGAACTGGGTATACAGATGGAGATAAAAAGTTTATTTCTCATTTCTCTAAAAGGTTTAGTCTGGGACTGGAGGCCTCATATACATTTCTTAAAAGTTAGCCAAACTGAGATAAGCATAGGGTGGTGTGAATATGTTCCTTTGATGGTTTTGTTCTCCAGTTAGATAATACTCTTCTGGCTGCAGCTTACTCTGCTAAGTACATAAAGAACCCATGAACGCTCCGCCGAAGATTCATGTGTATAGGGAGCAGGGAGAATCAGTAGCTGTCGACAGACTGTTTTCTAAGGTGAGTGGACATCCTATGAAATGAATTACCTATTCTAAAGACAGGTCATCAATATCAGACCAATGGTGGTCTAAGGGGACTTGAATATGCGATCGTCTGATCGCTTTTGCTATAATTGCAGTCCATCAGCACTACTATGTACAGTGAAAATCACGATCTCCTATGATTAAAACAGCCATCATGTGCCAGGAGAGATGCAGGATTGGTGTGTGAGCTCGCATTAAAGTCAGGAGTCAAATGATGTAGCGGTATGACATATGTGGGTAAAGGGTTAAAGACTATCTCAACTAATTTATAACAGCTGATTAGTAAGACAAGTCTAGTGTAAAAGTTAAAAAAACCATGCTTGACATACCAAAAAAAACCAACCACTGCTGCTCCGTACTGCCGCTGCTAGCTTTAACTGGCCCCCAGCTTCATGTCCAGTTGCATCAGTATAGAGCATTTGCGCTATTCCGCTAGATGAGCATGATTTTTTCACTTTTCGTCACCCTTGTTTCATTAAGTAACTTTTCTAAAGTATTTGACAATGGCTTTAATTAAGTTCTTTTGGTTAAAAAGCAAGATGCAACTTCTACATCACAGTCTATAGTTACAATTAGCATTAAATACAAAAATGGATGACTATTTAAGTCAGAATATAGTAGAGACACGGACTGTTTATGTATTTAGCAGAGGTACAACTGGCAGCGATTAGAGCATTGGGTCTACAAGAATAGGTGTCTATAAGCTTTTTATTTGAATTTTTATGTGAATGTTATCACCATTTTCTCTGTAAAACTGTTCACTGTTCATTGGGGCCATGAAAGAACAGATATTTTCATGGAAGACAGATTTACTATACATATGGGCCTGTTAAATGACAATGAGAGGCCATAAGGTTTGGTTTCTCTGTACACAATATTCATGCAACATTGGATTACGTTTTGCATGCCTTTATATGAATCATGGGCCTACAGACACACTGTACAGTGAGGTCCCATCAAGTCATTTGCATTATCGTATTATGGCTCCATACAATTCAGAACTCGTTTGTGTGCATGGTGTCTCAACCTGGCTTTATATGTGAAATGTGCATATTTATGGTATTATACCGATGGCAAGTAGAGACGAGCAGATCGCTTCTCGCAACCCTGGTTCACGATTTAGGTCAGTGCTCTTCGGCCATAGACAGGAGTTGTGTAAATTTCCTTGCCCTCTTGGATCCTAACCTCCATTTATGATTGACTTTTGAGATATTACCTGTGCGCCGCACATTGAACAGGTAATGTCATCCCAGTCAATGAATTAAACATCGAGCCGGAGAACTCGGAATCTCTGGATATTCAATAGGCTTCTGTCCACGTCCAGAGAGCCCTGACCTAGATCGTGAACCCGGGTTGCCTGAAGTGATCCGCTTATCTTAATGGCAAGTCTATTGGCGAAATTGTATATAACAATGTTGGAAATTGCATGTATGATATTGGCCTTGGCCTTTCCCTATAGAATGTTAATATGACTCAGAAATAACAGGCTCTATGCCAGACTCCACTTCAATTAGCCAGTCATGGAAATAAAACGAGTAGCCGTCTCTTATACATTTCCTTTCTCTTTCTATGTTGCATTTTATAGGCAGCAAAACCACAGTAATGTCCCCACTGAAAAAGAAAACACAATTCTCTCTTTAATAATGAGTCTCTGACTACTTCACAAACCCACGGAGTCTATCATCTAATTAGGAAGTGAGATTTTTCTCTTGATAATGAATATGGGTGATGTCATTATGATGAATGAAAAGGGAAGAGTGTAGAAGGAATTAATTAGTAAAAGTGGAAGAGACAGAAATGAATGTGGAAAACAATCAACACATAGTGAATGTAATGTCAGGAAGGTTAAGATGAAACTATAAAGCAAAATCTAAGCCAGAGATAGCTTAATATATTAATATTAATATAGCTGCATGGAAATATAACAGGTGGTGTTGAGCCACATTAAGTATTAGAGAAAAAAGTCACTTGCCAGTGATATAGCTCAGTGTATATACAATGTTTGACAAGTGATGGCTGCCTCAATATGGAAACCGCTGGTGGTACCAGCCTCTTGCGTGGTACCACCAGCGGAAAACCGCCACACCACACACACACACGCACACACACAGTATACACCGTATGCACCACACACACACACACGGTATACGCCGTACGCACCACACACACTGTATACGCTATACGCACCACACACACACACACTGTATACACCGTATGCACCACACACACAAACACACACTGTATACACCGTATGCTCCACACACACACACACACACAAAGTATACGCACCACACACACACTGTATACGCCATACGCACCACACACACACACACTATATACGCCGTACGCACCACACACACACACACTGTATATGCACCACACACACACACACACACACTGTATATGACGCGCCCCCTGGGCCGTGGGGATACCCGGAGCCGGGCCTTGTAGATGCTCGGGGTAGTAGTCACCGTGGCGGCGACCCGGTCCGTGACCCAGGGCGGTCAAACCAGGGTAGTCTATGTGTACTAATATCAATGTCCGACTACGCCACCTGTGGATTGCGGTTATTGGTAACCGCCGCTGAGGAGCAGTTCGCTGAAGCTGGTGATATGCGCAGCAAGGTAGTATAACTCCCCACAGTGTAGCTTCAGGGCAGCATGAGTGGATGATGGTGGTGATAGTGCAGGGTGTCGCGATATAAGAAGAATCACAGAGTCCAGATGATGCAGTCCCAGATCTCTTACTCATGATTAAGCAGTTCCATTTACAGGGCCAGTGCAAGAGCCCACGGCGTCCTGTGCCCACGCAGTAAGGGGCTCGGTCGACCCTCAGGTATCTCTGGAGCACTTAGCAGGACCTCTTTCAGTGTGTCCTTTCTGGCCTCTCTCCTTGTACCTCACACCTAGCGGCACTTCTGTCCAGTGTCCTTGGGCCTTGGCGGGCGACATGTGTTCCATCCCCTGGCCCTATGTGGCTACCTTCCTTGCGGCTGGTGTGGATGGCTTGCTGTTCTTGAGGTGCTGCAGCCACCGGTTCCCAGTTGAGCCCTGTAGTCTCTGCTGGTTGAGGGATCCGGTTCCCTTCTTCTGGCCTGACCCCCCTACCTACTGGCAGCGGCGGGCGTATGGGTGGCAGCTGCACGGCCCGTACCCCTAGGGTCCCCTCTCTCCTCGTTCCTGGAGCCGTCCTGCTCCCACTCCTTTCCAGGCTCAGGCCTCTTGGCAAGGCCTGCCTGTGGAGCAGAGCTCTTACAGAGCCCCTGCTCCTGTCAGCACCTCAGTCTCGACTGTCTCTCTGAACCAAAATGGTTCCTACTTTTATACCTCCTTCTCCAGTGCTCCCAGGATCTACGTCCTCCACCCATCCACTACCTAGTTCCCCCTCTCTAGGTGGTTCCTCCCCACTCCAGCCAGGGATCAGGGACAGTTGTGCTCTCCCGTAGGAGCATTGTCGCCCTGTCCCCCGGAAATGTGGTGTAGTGGATGTAGTGTTAGGGTCCTGAGCCATACCCCTTCCTTACCTGAGAGTGAGATACCACACCTCTGGAAGAGATGCAATAACTTTGTGGTGACCGAACCCTCAGGGGCGCCACAAATACGCCGTATGCACCACACACACACACAAGCACTGTATACGCCGTACGCACCACACACACACTGTATACACCAGACGCACCATACACACACCCACTGTATACATCGTATGCACCACACATACTGTATACGCCATATGTACCACACACACACACACTGTATACGCCGTATGCACCACAAACACACACTGTATACGCCTTATGCACCACACATACTGTATACGCCATACACACCACACACACACACTGTATACGCCGTATGCACCACACACACACACTGTGTACGCCATATGCACCACACACACTGTATACGCCATACACACCACACACACACACTGCATACGCTGTGCGCACCACACACACTGTATACGCCGTACGCACCACACACACATTGTATACACCGTATGCACCATACACAAACCCACTGTATACATTGTACGCACCACACACACACTGTATACACCATATGTACCACACACACACACACTGTATACGCACCAAACACACACTGTATACGCCGTACGCACCACACATACACACTGTATACGCCGTATGCACCACACACACACTGTATACGCCATACACACCACACACACACACTGTATACGCCGTATGCACCACACACACACTGTATATGCCGTACGCACCACACACACACACTGCATACGTCGTACACACCACACACACACTACATACGCTGTACACACACTCACTGTATGCGCAGTATGCACCACACACACACTGTATACGTCATACGCAACACACACACTGTATACTCCCTTTGCACCACACACAGACACACTGTATACGCCGTAAGCACCACACACACTGTATACACCGTACGCACCACACACACACTGTATACGCCATATGCACACACACACACTGTATACGCACTATACACATACACACACACTGTATACGCCGTACGCACCACACACATACACACTGTACATGCACCACACACACACACACACTGTATACGCCGTACGCACTACACACACACACTGTATACGTACCACACACACACATTGTATATGCACCACAAAGACACAATGTATACGCCATACGCACCACACACACACACACACTGTATATGCATCACCCACACACACTCTGTATACTCCGTACCCACCACACACACACACTGTATATGCACCACACACACACTGTATACGCCGTACGCACCACACACACACACAAACACACACTGTATACGCCATACGCACCACACACACACTGTATACGCCGTACCCACCATACCCACACCCACTGTATACATCGTACACACCACAAACACACACTGTATACACCATATGTACCACACACACTGTATACGCCATACACACCACACACACACACTGCATTCGCTGTACGCACCACACACACTGTATACGCCGTACGCACCACACACACACTGTATACACCATATGTACCACACACACACTGTATACGCACCAAACACACACTGTATACGCCGTACGCACCACACATACACACTGTATACGCCGTATGCACCACACACACACTGTATATGCCGTACGCACCACACACACACACACTGCATACGTCGTACACGCCACACACACACTACATACGCCGTACACACACTCACTGTATACGTCATACGCAACACACACACTGTATACTCCCTTTGCACCACACACACACACTGTATACGCCGTACGCACCACACACACACACTGTATACGCACCACACACACACACTGTATACGCACCACACACACACACACTGTATACGCACCACACACACACACTGTATACGCCATACGCACCACACACATACACACTGTATACGCACCACACACACACACTGTATATGCCGTGCGCACCACAAACACACACACTGTATACGCACCACACACACACGCTGTATACGCCGTACGCACCACACACACACACCCACTGTATACATCGTACGCACCACACATACTGTATACGCCATATGTACCACACACACACACACTGTATACGCCGTATGCACCACACACACACACTGTATACGCCTTATGCACCACACATACTGTATACGCCATACACACCACACACACACACTGTATACGCCGTATGCACCACACACACACACTGTATACGCCATATGCACCACACACACTGTATACGCCATACACACCACACACACACACTGCATACGCTGTACGCACCACACACACTGTATACGCCGTACGCACCACACACACACTGTATACACCGTATGCACCATACACAAACCCACTGTATACATCGTACGCACCACACACACACTGTATACACCATATGTACCACACACACACTGTATCCGCACCAAACACACACTGTATACGCCGTACGCACCACACATACACACTGTATACGCCGTATGCACCACACACACACTGTATACGCCATACACACCACACACACACACTGTATACGCCGTATGCACCACACACACACTGTATATGCCGTACGCACCACACACACACACTGCATACGTCGTACACACCACACACACACTACATACGCTGTACACACACTCACTGTATGCGCAGTATGCACCACACACACACTGTATACGTCATACGTAACACACACACTGTATACTCCCTTTGCACCACACACAGACACACTGTATACGCCGTAAGCACCACACACACTGTATACACCGTACGCACCACACACACACTGTATACGCCATATGCACACACACACACTGTATACGCACTACACACATACACACACACTGTATACGCCATATGCACACACACACACTGTATACGCACTACACACACACACACACACTGTATACGCCGTACGCACCACACACATACACACTGTACATGCACCACACACACACACACACTGTATACGCCGTACGCACTACACACACACACTGTATACGTACCACACACACACATTGTATATGCACCGCAAAGACACAATGTATACGCCATACGCACCACACACACACACACACACTGTATATGCATCACCCACACACACTCTGTATACTCCGTACCCACCACACACACACACTGTATATGCACCACACACACACTGTATACGCCGTACGCACCACACACACACACACACTGTATACGCCATACGCACCACACACACACTGTATACGCCGTACGCACCATACCCACACCCACTGTATACATCGTACACACCACAAACACACACTGTATACACCATATGTACCACACACACTGTATACGCCATACACACCACACACACACACTGCATTCGCTGTACGCACCACACACACTGTATACGCTGTACGCACCATACACACACCCACTGTATACATCGTACGCACCACACACACACTGTATACACCATATGTACCACACACACACTGTATACGCACCAAACACACACTGTATACGCCGTACGCACCACACATACACACTGTATACGCCGTATGCACCACACACACACTGTATATGCCGTACGCACCACACACACACACTGCATACGTCGTACGCGCCACACACACACTACATACGCCGTACACACACTCACTGTATACGTCATACGCAACACACACACTGTATACTCCCTTTGCACCACACACACACACTGTATACGCCGTACGCACCACACACACACACTGTATACGCACCACACACACACACTGTATACGCACCACACACACACACACTGTATACGCACTACACACACACACTGTATACGTACCACACACACACATTGTATATGCACCACAAAGACACAATGTATACACCATACGCACCACACACACACACACACTGTATATGCATCACCCACACACACTCTGTATACTCCGTACCCACCACACACACACACTGTATATGCACCACACACACACTGTATACGCCGTACGCACCACACACACACACACACTGTATACGCCATACGCACCACACACACACTGTATACGCCGTACGCACCATACCCACACCCACTGTATACATCGTACACACCACAAACACACACTGTATACACCATATGTACCACACACACTGTATACGCCATACACACCACACACACACACTGCATTAGCTGTACGCACCACACACACTGTATACGCCGTACGCACCATACACACACCCACTGTATACATCGTACGCACCACACACACACTGTATACACCATATGTACCACACACACACTGTATACGCACCAAACACACACTGTATACGCCGTACGCACCACACATACACACTGTATACGCCGTATGCACCACACACACACTGTATATGCCGTACGCACCACACACACTGCATACGTCGTACGCGCCACACACACACTACATACGCCGTACACACACTCACTGTATACGTCATATGCAACACACACACTGTATACTCCCTTTGCACCACACACACACACTGTATACGCCGTACGCACCACACACACACACTGTATACGCACCACACACACACACTGTATACGCACCACACACACACACACTGTATACGCACCACACACACACACTGTATACGCCATACGCACCACACACATACACACTGTATACGCACCACACACACACACTGTATATGCTGTACGCACCACAAACACACACACTGTATACGCACCACACACACACGCTGTATACGCCGTACGCACCACACACACACACACACTGTATACGACGTATGCACCACACACACACACACTGTATACGCCATGCGCACCGAATAAACACACAGACACTGTATACTCCGTACGCACCACACACACACACTGTATATGCCGTACGCACCACACACACACACTGTATATGCCGTACGCACCACACACTGTATACGCTGTACGCACTACCACGCACATTGTGTATATGTCGTATGCACCACTCACACACTGTATACGCCGTACGCACCACACACACACACACACTGTATACGCCGTATGCACCACACACACACACACACACACTGTATACGCCATGCGCACAGAATAAACACACACACTGTATACTCCGTACGCACCACACACGCACACTGTATATGCCGTACGCACCACACACACACACACACACACACTGTATATGCCATATGCACTACCACGCACATCTGTATACGCCTTAAGCAACACACACACACTGTATAAACCGTACACACCACCACACACACACTGAATACGCCGTGCACAACACACACTTTATACGCCGTACGCACCACCACACACACACTCTGTATGCGCAGTACGCACCACACACACTGTATACGCCGTACGCACCACCACACACACACTGTATACGCCGTACACACCACCACACACACACTGTATACGCCGTACACACCACCACACACACACTGTATACGCCATGCGCACCACACACACTGAATCCGCCGTGCACAACACACACTTTATACGCCGTACGCACCACCACACACACTCTGTAAGCGCAGTACGCACCACACACACTGTATACGCCGTACGCACCACCACACACACACTGTATACGCCGTATGCGCCACACACACACACTGTATACACCATACGCACCACCACATACACACTTTATACGCCTTATGCGCCACACACACACTGAATACGTCGGACGCACCACACGCACACACACTGTATATGCCGTATGCGCCACACACACACACTGTATACACCATACGCACCATCACACACACACTTTATACGCCTTATGCGCCACACACACACTGAATACGTCGGACGCACCACACGCACACACACACTGTATACACCGTACGCACCACAACACACACACTGTATACACCGTACGCACCACATACACACACACTGTATATGCCGTACTCAACACACACACACTATACGCCTTATGCACCACACACACACTGTATACGCCGTATGCACCACACTCACTGTATACACCATTCGCGCCACCCCCACCCCACACACACTCTGCACATGCGCAGTTTTTATGTGACCACTGCTATCAGCCTGCACAAAGATGGCGGCGGTCTGATTTACTGTATGGGGAGACCGCTCAAACGAGAGAACACATGAGGGAAGAAGACAGCACAGGGGTGGCGAGAGAGAGAGAGCAGACAAGGGGGAGAGCACATGGGGTACACAGGTCAAAGAAGAGATCACATGAGAGGAGAAGACAGCAGATGGGGAGAGAGAAAGCGCATTGGGGGAGAGAGACAGAGCACAGGGGGGAGACAGCTCAAACGGGACAGCACATGAGGGGAGAACACAGCACAGGAAGGAGAGACAGCAGACAAGGGGGATAGCACATGGGGTAGACAGGTCAAAGAAGAGAGCACAGACAGGAGAAGTCAGAACATGGGGGAAAGAGAGAGTGGATAGGTGGGTGAGCACATGGGGGGGAGAGATTCTCAATGCTGCAAAGCCTGCCCCCATCGTGACATTGCCGCCCTCCCGATGCGATAGCATCGGGCCTGCATCTATTTAAATTACATAAATCTTGTAAGCAAGTAATTACCAATCTTTTGGTTCTGTCCATGCTAACAGATTTTAGAACACCACATGAGGTTGGCCAGAGAGTCACATACTGTAGAAATCCTGAAATTAAGTTAATTTTATAATAAGTATGTTATCTTTCTGTAACTTGTATAAACATGAAATAGATGCACCTTAGATAAAGACTAGAGATGAGCGTTGTTCGACTCGAACTGTTCGCCAATCTCAAATTCGAGCTGTTTTGGGCGGTGTTTGAGCCGTTCGGCGAACACGAACGATTTGAGAAAAATTCGGCTGTTCGAGGTTATGTTCGATAACTGTTCGTGCACCAAAATCATAACTGAATTTTTTTCAGTAATGATGAAAATTAATGTTAATACGCAGTTTGAGTGTACAGCGGGGTGGGGGGAGGGGCAGGGGATGGATCTCTGCAGGAATAATGAAGATCTCCATTTTTTTTTCTCTTTCCCGCATTTACAGTGGGGAGGTGCAATCTGTCAGCCTATCAGCAGCGCACACACGGAGCGAAGTGCTTTTTTTCACACAAGCAAGGGCATGTGTCATTGGCAGTGTATGTCACATGTCCTTGCCCTATAAGACCAAGCCATTTTCCCCGTCGCCACCATTTTCTCACTGCTGCAGCTGCGTGTTAGACGGTACCGCTGTTGCTGTGTGCGCTATACCTTGTTAATTTCAAGCCAATTTTCGCACAAATCTACAGATAGCTTGGGAGTAGGGAATAGTTGTGATTGCAGTCCTTTTAAGGACTAGGTTACAGCATTTCTTACGACTTTTATCAGGCAGGTCTGTGCTCTTAAATAGATAGATTGTGGGAGCAAAGACTAATTTGTAATTGCAGTCCTTTTCAGGACTAGGTTACATCAGTTCCTATCAGTTTTTGCCAGGCAGGCCTGTGCCAGTGCTGTGCAAGTTTTTTTCACAGCATTTGGCTGAATCTAGCAAAGCTAATCCTTTTTGGCCTATTGCAGAGTGTGTTAGTCAGTGGAGTAGCCTATCTGTGTTGCAAGATATACCACCTGTGTATAGAATACCAATTTTTTTACTGCACCTAGTGAAGTAAAATCTTTTGGGCATAGCATCATTCTATTAGTCCATCTATACTGACCTCCATCAGGTTGCAAACTGAATATAATATTTTTCTGCATCTAGCTCTGAAAAAATATTTGGCCTTCAAGCAGTGTGTGGGACTTTCTCTATTAGTCCATCTATACTGACCTCCATCAGGTTGCAAATTAAAAATAATTTATATCTGCATCTAGCTCTCAAAAACTATTTGGCCTTCTAGCAGTATGTGGGACTTTCTCTATTAGTCCATCTATACTGTCCTCCATCAGGTTGCAAACTGAAAATATTTTTTTTCTGCATCTACCTCTGAAAAAATATTTGGGCTTCTAGCTGTGTGTGGGACTTGTTCTATTAGTCCATCTATACTGACCTCCATCAGGTTGCAAATTGAATATAATTTTTTTCTGCATCTAACCCAGCCAATAGTTTTGGCCTAATACCACAGTTTGGCCACTCAGCTCTGCTCGGTTCCCATCCATTGTTTTTTTGTGCAAACAACTCCAGAGTTGTGAATTAGTTAACCAACAAAATGAGTGGAAAAAGGCCTGCTGCTGGTGGAAAGGGGAATAGGCGTGTTGGGAAGGGGAAAAAAGGTTGTGTCCGTGGGGTAGGTGTTAAAGCAACAGTAACATCTGCAGAAGAAAGACCATCTTCCAGCCAAACTAAAATGTCTACTTCTTTTAGCGGACAATGTGATAAGATCCCTTTCTTACGGCCATGCCAATCGCTACAAATTCCAGATGAGGCACAAAAACAGCAGGTGCTTCAACAGATATCAAGTGCTCCTTTAAGTGGGCTCTCCTCCACATCAACTTCAACATCACAAATACTCCAGTCCTCAAAGGTGTCACCCCAATCGCACTTGCTTCCTCACAACTCCCAAATCTCCAGCTGCCCATCTGAGTATGAGGTAGAACAGATGGTTAACTGCAGAGTTGTTTACTCATACTATAGCCTGGGAATCAGAGGTCGACTCCAGCGCTTCTGTGAATCCAGATGAGGAAATTATCTGCACTGATGCCCAGAATCTTTATGAGTCGGATCCAGGACCAGACGCAGAAGGTTCTGACCATAATGTAGACCCTCATTCCAAAACTGTAACTCCTGTTGGTGGAGACAATGAGGAAGACGATGATCAGACTCAAATACCTGATTGGAGCGACAACTTTAGTTTTTTGTCAGGGCAGGAACAGGTTGGCTCTGAGGACGACGGGTGTGATAACGCACAGGGTGATGATGATGAGGTTGGAGATCCCACTTACTGTCAACCCACAGTCAGCCAAGAGATGAGGTCAGCAGAGGAGGTGGAGGAAGATGCTAGTGACGACGAGGTCAGGTTGCGCCTTCCTGGACAGAGACGTAGTACTGGAAGCACGTCAACAACTGCATCCTCAAACACAACTCTGCCTCTCACCACAAGTCGTGGTGGCTCTTCAGGTCGCATGGGTGCTAAGCCTTGCATAGCCTAGCCATGAGAAAGCTAAGAGGTTGAATTTCACCATCTGCAAGCTCTTGGCTACAGAAATGCTGCCTTTACGCCTGGTGGACACAGAGGATTTTCGAGACCTTATGTCCGTCGCAGTGCCCCAGTACCAGATGCCCAGTCGGCACTACTTCTCAAAGAAAGGTGTGCCTGCGCTCCACCAGCATGTCGCACACAACATCACCGCTTCTTTGAGAAACTCTGTGTGTGACAGGGTGCATTTCACCACAGACACTTGGACGAGTAGGCATGGACAGGGGCGTTACATGTCGCTGACTGGGCACTGGGTAACTATGGTGACAGCAGGACAAGGGGCTTCTGTCCAAGTCTTGCCGTCCCCACGAGTTGTGCGTCAATCTTCTTTATGTCAAAGTTCCTCCACTGCTTCTGCCTCCTCAACCTCCTCTCGGTCTTCCACCTGCACCCAAAGCCTGTCTGGTCATGCTACAAGGTTTATAACTGCGCAGAAGGGATCCTGCACACCTCCTTACTATGCTGGCAGTAGGGCTCAACGTCATCAGGCGGTTTTTACTTTGAAATGTCTGGGAAATGTGAGTCACACAGCTGAGGAGTTGTGGTCAGCTCTGTAGAACCAATTTCTTGAATGGTTGTCTCCACTGGACCTGAAACCAGGGAAGGCCGTGTGCGACAATGCTGCAAACCTGGGTGCGGCCCTTCGCCGGGGCAATGTCACACACGTGCCTTGTATGGCTCACGTGTTGAACCTGGTTGTCCAGCAATTTTTAGCCCACTATCCCAGACTAGATGGCCTTCTGCAGAGGGCACGGTCGCTGTGTGCTCACTTCCGCCGTTCGCATCCAGCAGCTCAGCGACTTACATCTCTACAGAAGTCGTTGGGCCTGCCACTTCACCGGCTAAAATGCGATGTGCCTACCCGGTGGAATTCAACTCTGCACATGTTGCAGTGACTGTGGCAGCACCGACAAGCCCTGGTGCAATACGTTCTGACGTATAGCCTGGGCCAACGAGATCCAGAGGTGGGGCAAATCACGCTGGAGGAGTGGTCTCAGATCAGGGACCTATGCACCCTTCTGCACAGTTTTGAATTGGCGAAGAAGATGTTTAGTGCTGACGATGCCATTATCAGCATGACTATTCCGGTGATATACATGCTGGAGCACATGTTAAACAGAATTCGGAGTCAGGTGGTGGCACAAGAGGAGGTGGAGGAAGTAGAGGAGGAGGAGTTGTATGCGGAAGGGCTAACATCTGCAAGGTCCAGACGGTCGGCAGCACCAAGGCGGCAGGCATGTGAGGGTGGGGGAGATGGTTTTACCAGGGCGCATGGTAGCAGCCAAACTAGTGAGGAAGGTGCAGGAGCCCAGGAAGAAGTGGAGGACGAACTGATGGAAGACTCATCAGATGAGGGAGACCTTGATCACATTTCTGTTGTGCGAGGTTGGGGGGAGAGGACAGAGGAAGGAAGCATGATTGTTACCTCGCCACCAACACAACAGGGACTTGGTGCTCCTGGATGCGCAACACACATGAGTGCCTTCTTGCTGCACTACCTGCAACATGACCCTCGAATTGTGAGAATTAGAAATAATCCTGACTACTGGGTTGCCACACTGTTAGATCCCCGGTACAAAAGTAAATTTGCAGAAATTATTCCTGCCATAGAAAGGGATGCACGCATGCAGGAGTATCAGCAGAGACTGTTGCAGAATCTTACATGTGCTTTTCCACAAAACACCAGTGGTGCACATAGTGAATCTCACAGTTCCAACTTGCCAACCGTGGGACCGTCAAGTGTTCAGCACTCAAACCGTAACAGAACCACAGTATCTGCTGGTAACATCAATTTTGCGGAATCATTTCACCACTTTTTTAGCCCATCCTTTGCAAGGCCACAGGAGACAAGAAGTCTGACACATAGTCAACGCCTAGAGACGATGGTACAGGAGTATCTCCAAGTAAACATTGAAGCCATGACTGTGTCACTGGACCCTTGCTCTTTTTGGGCTTCCAATCTCGATAAATGGCCGGAGCTAGCCACTTACGCCTTGGAGATCTTGTCATGCCCCGCAGCCAGCGTTCTGTCTGAACGTGTGTTCAGCGCTGCTGGTGGTGTGCTGACAGATAAGCGCACGCGGTTCTCCACTGATAATGTAGACAGACTCTCGTTCATAAAGATGAACAAATCATGGATCCGAAACGACTTTTCTAACCCTGTGTCATCCTGGGGAGAGTAAAAGCTTGATGATTGGTTAAAATCACCCTACCAACTGTTTTAAGCTTTCAAATTACTAATCATGTTTATCTGTATCTTGGCTGGAAAATAATTTGGGCTTTGTAGCAGTGTGCAGCACTGATTCTATTAGGCCATCTATAATAAGCTCCACCAGATTTAAAATTACTAATCATGTTTATCTGTATCTTGACTGGAAAATAATTTGGGCTTTGTAGCAGTGTGCAGCACTGATCCGATTAGGCCATCTATACTAAGCTCCACCAGATTTAAAATTAATAATAATTTTTAGCTGCATCTAGCCCGGAAAATAATTTTGGGGCTCCGAGATGCGCAAGACACATAAGTGCCTTCTTGCTGCACTACCTGCAACATGACCCTCATATTGTCAGAATTCGAAGTAATCATGACTACTGGGTTGCCACACTCTTAGATCCCCCAAACTTTTCGATCAACCTTTTCATTTTAATAAAGACCAAAAAAATGGTCATTTTTGAAATTATAAGCATTAGCAGGTTATTAGAAACTGAAATCAATCAGTTTTCAACTCAAAACTTTATTCTAGGTGATGTTACATTTTCACATAGGACCCCTTGTTCGAAAGGATCTTCTGAACTCTCTCGTCCATTGAATTTGTCAGGTTTTGGATGGTTTCTGCTTCAATTGTTTTGCATGAGGACAGAATACCCTCCCAGAGCTGTTGCTTAGATGTGAACTGCCTCCCGCCATCATAGACACTCCTTTTGATGATGCTCCAGAGGTTCTGAATGGAGTAGAGGTCAGGGGAGCATGAGGGTCACACCATAAGTTTGTCCCCTTTTATGCCCATATCAGCCAGAGATGCAGATGTTTTATGTGCAGCATGAGATGGTGCATTATCATGCAAAAAAATGATCTTGCTGTGAAATACACGGTTCTTCTTCTTGAACCATGGCAGGAAGTGCTGTTTGAGAAAATCCACATACATTATGGAGCTCATCTTTAGCGCCTTCAGGGATCCTAAAGGGGCCGACAATCTCTCTCCCCATGATTCCAGCCCAAAACATTACTCCACCTCCTCCTTGTTGGCGCTGTAGCCGTGTTTGCATGGGGTGTCCATCAACCAGCCATCCTCCACTCCATCCATCTGGACCATCGAGCGCTGCACGGCACTCATCCGTGTACAAAACAGTTTTGAAATCAGTCTTCATGTAATGTTTGGCCCACTGGAGCCGTTTCTGCTTGTGTGAAGTGGATAGAGGAGGTCGACAGGATGGCGTATGCACAGCTGCAAACCTCTGAAGGACCCTGCATCTTGTTGTTCGGTGGACGTTGGAGGCACCAGCAGCTTCAAAAACTTGTCTGCTGCTATGACAAGGCTTTTTTTCCGCTGCTCTTTTAACCTCACGTAATTGCCTGTAGGAAAGAGTCCTCAATTTGCCCTTATCAGCACGCACATGTGTGTACTGTGAATCAGCTACATACTTTTTGATTGCCAAGACACTTCATACTGATCATCGCACAATGTTGATTGTAGTCATGCCTTGACCTAAACACTCCACAATTTGTTGCTTCTCAGCAGCCGACACATCCTTTTTCTTTCCCATTTTGGCAGAAAATGTAGGCTGCTTAATAATGTGAGCCAGCCTTCTTAAGTAGTCTTGCCTTTCATTGGACACACCTGCCAAACTAATTAGCACAGGTGTCTTCAATTGCTTACAGTGATATAAAGAGCCCTGACACACATCACCATCAATGAGTTTAACTGACAAACAAACAAATTCTTCCCTTATCACTCCTAAACACTTTTTGCATAATAATTTGGAACACAGTGTACATGTGCTTTTCCACAAAACACCAGTGGTTCACGTAGTGAATCTTACAGTTCTAACTTGCCAACCGTGGTCTGTATGGAGTTGTTCAATAAAGGGCCCAAAATTAAGATAACATAGATGGGAGAGGTCTCTATGAATAGGAATTCCTAAGTATTTGATACCCTGTGAGGGCCAGGCAAAGGGAAAGATGGACTGGATGGAATCCTATATGGATTTGGGGAGGGAGACATCGAGGGCCTCAGACTTCGCTGCATTGATTTTAAAATTTGACCATGTAACAAAGTGATCTATTTCAGCCATAACAGCATGGATGGATATATGTGATTGAGTGATATATACTAGGACATCATCAGCAAATAGAGAGCACTTGTACTTGGTGCCTCCCACCTCAATCCACCTAATATTGGGGTTATGGCGAATTGATGAGAGCAGGTGCTCCGTCACTAGGATGTATAAGAGAGGAGACAGAGGACATCCCTGCCTTGTCCCATTGGTGATTGTGAAAGGTGATGAAAATGTTCTGATGCACCCCCTGGGCCTTGGGACACCCGGAGCCGGACCCTTTTTGGTGGATGCTGGTGGTTGTAGTCTTCGTGGCGGCGACCCGGTTCCGTGGCTCAGGGTGGTCAAACCAGTGGCGGAACTATTTATGTGGTTTTGATGTTTAAATGTCCGACTACGCCACCCGTGGATTGCGGTCAGAGTGAACCGCCGCTGGAGGGCAGACTTCTGAGGCTGGTGTTGTGGGTGCAGCAGAGCGTAGCTTAACTCCCCACGGGAGGAGTATAGCCTCAGGGCAGTGTATGCGGAGGATGGGGGTGATGGTGCAGGGCAGCAGCAGCAACGACACGGAGTCAGTGATGCAGTCCAGGGCCTTTACTCACATTTCTTATTATCCAGACCACGTCTGCAGGTAACGGCTGCCCACGTCGTACTGTGCTCACCAGGTGAGGGGCTCAGACAACTCCCAGATAACTTTGGAGCGCTTCACAGGACCCCCTTTGTGTGTCCTTTGTCTGGCCTTTCTTACCAACCCTTCTGTCCGGCTGCCTCGGGCCTCCTCTTGGTAAACTTGGCACCAGTTTCCCTGACCCTATGTGGTGCCTTCCTAGCAGGTGTAGCGAGGGGCTGCGCCACCTAAAATGTCACAGCCTCCGGTTTCTAGCTGAGGGTTGTTTCCCGCCTCCACTAGTTTCAGGGACCGGTCTCCCCCTTTGGCCTGACCCCTCTACGCAGGTGGATTCTGGCGTGCGGTGGCGACTCGCCCGTCCGCAACCCTGGGATCCCTTCGTTCCTCGTTCCTGGAGCCTTCTCCGCTCCTCTTCCTTCCTTCTCCCTCTTCCAGGCCTGGGCCTGTGTTACTAGGCCCGCCTCCGGAGCAGAGCTCATGCAGAGCCCCTGCTCCCTGTCACTTCTGCTCAGACTTCTCTGCACTGAACTAAGATGGTGCCCACCTTTTATACTCCCTTATCAATGCACCCAGGAACTGCTTCCTCCCTGCTCCTGCACTACAGGGTTCCCCTTCCTCAGTGTTCCCTCCCCCCACTCCAGCCAGGGTCAGTGACTGTCGTGCCCATCTCAGGGGCATATTGGTCGCCCTGCCCCACGGCAATGTGGTGTAATGCATGCAGGTTTCGGGGTCCTGATCCACACTCCATCCTTACCTGAGAGTGAGATATCACACCTCTGGGTGAGGTGCAATACCTCTGTAGCAACCGAGCCCTCAGGGTTCTACAGTTCCATTTATCTTCAGCCTAGGTGACGTATTGTGATACAGGGCCGTGATTTTGGCTATAAAAGGGTCCCCTAGACCCCTACCCCAAGCTTTTTTAGAGAATCATATATGGCGTGCCAGGAGACTCTATGGAATGCTTTCTCAGCATCCAACGAGAGTATCTAATTACAAATTTTTAACTGCATCTAGCCCAGGAAATACTTTGTGCCTAGTAGCAGTGTCTGCTTGTCAGCGGATTATCCCTGCTGTTAAGCAAGCTTCACCACCTGTAGTTTGGACACTTAATTTTTTCAAAGGAAATGCTTCGGGACCACGGGATACTCAGTGAAGAGCATCAGGAGGCACCCTAAGGCATAGGGGCTGGGACTGGCAGTAGGATGCCTTGCGGTGGACAGCCGAGCTCTATCCTTATAAAAGCTTTTTAACTGCAGCAGCTTTAGTGGACGCTACTGGAGCTGGAATTACGCGGCTGCTGGCATGAGACTTGCCCTCCAATAGATCCTTGTAAATGGATTTAAAGTGTATTCATTCAAATTAGAGAGACAATTTAAATTAAAAAGCTTAGAGCTGCCTCCACCACAGGGGGGCTCGCTCGACCCACCAGTGGACAGGCACCAGTATTGGGAGAGGGGGGCTGGCTGTCAGGGTTCACCGCGGCTCTGGCACAAACCCGGCGACACGGAGGTGGCACGGGCAGGAGCGGACTGAACGTGTCGGCTTCTCACTTTTTAGATTTTAGAAGGGCATGACATGCCTATATCTGTGTCTCCCCCTCCTTTTACTCCTCCACCTCTTTTCTTTTCGCATGACTATATGTACTTGTCACTTTTCCATGTGTTAGTTGTGTCTTCTGAGCAGTTTGTCAGCTTTTGGACACCTTTGAAGGTGTTCTCTATGTGTTTCTATATGTTTTTGTTTGCCTGCCATTGGCTTTAACGGTGTTTGAAGGTGTTCGACGAACAGTTCGACGAACAGTTCGGCGAACACACGGGTGTTCGACGAACCGAACCGAACTCGAACACTACAGGGGTGGCTCAACACTAATAAAGACAAGTGATGAGCGAATGTGCTCGCCACTACTCGATACTCGCCGAAGCATCACGGTGCTTGACAAGCTCGGCGCTCAGCGAGTGTTTTACGGGTTGCTCGGGCGGGAGCTCCAGGTCCCTTCCCTGCATGTTTGGTGCTCTTTAGAGAGCCAATGAACATGCAGGGATTGCTTGCCATGCACTGTAATGTCGTAGCTATGTTGGTTGTGGGCATTACAGTGATTGGCTGGCCACACAGCGTCATCAGGTCTATTTATGACCCAGTGACGCTATGCTAGCTCATCACAATCTACGCCAGAAACAGGCAGAGTAGGGAGAGCTGCTGCTGAGTCAGGGAAAGATTTGCTTGTTTATAGTTAGCAAAAGTATTCCACAGCATATCTATATATCCATCTGAACTACCAGTCCTTCTGAGGACTAATTCAGCAGCATGTATTCAGTGATGATAGCAAAAGTTAGGCAGGGAGGCAGGGTATGTGGCAAACTGCAGTGCATACAGCACAAGAGAGTCCATAGCACGTTCTGTCTGCTGCTGCTGCGACAGATATTTGTAGACATAGCCCCACATATCAGGGGACAGGGCAAATTTTTTTTATCTTAATCCATGTTACTTGCTTAAAAATCAATCCAGAGTACACCATTTTTCCGCTCCATTTGCTTGTTAGCCCTGCAGAATACAGCAAGATCTTTTCCTTATTACAGGGATAAAAATCCAGAAATTTGAACTGAACGTGGAAAGTATTGGCCTCCATTTCCACTTTGTTGCAGAGTGTTGGTGAAGCTATTAACATGAGGTCACTGTGAAGAATAGTTAGTAAACTACAGGCCCGCTTTTTAAAACCGAGGTTCTCCGTCAGACGTATCACATATAACTGCATTCCAAATTCAGCCATTTCTGGCTTCCACTTACATTTTATTGCAGTATGTCGGTGAAACTATTCACACGAAGTCGCTGTGAAGAATAGTATTAGTAAACTACAGGCCCGCTTTTTAAAATCGTGGTTCTCTGTCAGACGTATCACATATAACTGCGGTTCAAATCCAGCCATTTGTAGTGCACTTGGAAAATATTGTCCTCCATTTAAAATGGGCAAGGGACGGGGAAGTGGACGTGATGATGATGGTGCATGCAGAGGCAGAGGCTGTGGCCATGGGCAAGCTGAAATTGTGCCACAACAAACACTCACATCTTGTCAATCGACCTTTCTGTCCCAATTACTAGGGAACCGCAGAACACCACTATTGAACACAGAGCAGTGTCAAAAGGTTGTTGGTTGGATAGCAGATGTTTCTAGTTACTTTGTCAACACCACTACCACCCTGTCTTCGACACGGTCAAGTCTCAGTAGCCGTGAGTCTGGACCGCATATTCCTCACCCTGATTCTCCTTCCTCGCACCATGACAAGTGTCTGAAGACAACTGATCCCACACTTGGAAACTCAGAAGAGCTGTTCACTTTTCCATTTGTAGTTTCGGGCCTCTCGCCCGGCCAGTTTCAAGGGGGTGAAGAGGAGAACGCGCGTCGCGATGCCCAAAATAATTGAGCAGCCATGGTCACATGAAGGCGATGGTGGTAAAGTGCAATTACTGTCAGAGAAGGTGGACGATGATGAGACACAATTGCCAGAAAGTCAGAAGGAGTACCAGGGTGCGGAAGTGGAAGACGAGGTGGTGGATGATATAGTAACTGACCCAACCTGGCAGGAGGACATGCAGAGCGAGGACAGCAGCACACAGGGGGAGGGAGGTGTAGAACCCCAACAGGCAGGAAGAAGCAGTGTGATGGCCACAGACAGAAGGCGGGCAATCGCTTCCCGTAACACCAACACGACGGAAGTTGCCAGTACAACTGTTAGGTCTTCCCGAGTCTGGTTGTTTTTTAAAGACTCTGCCAATAACCCCAAAAAGGCCATTTGCAACACCTGCCAGGCCAGCATCAGCAGGGGTAGCAAAACTACCAGACTGACCACCACCAGAATGATCAGGCACATGGCAGCAAAGCACTCGACTTTGTGGGCCGAACCCCAGGGTCCAGTAACAGTGTCTGCGGGTTACACCACTGCTTCTTTCGCTGTTGTGTATGCAAGCCAATCCCCTGTCCATAGTGCATGCGAAGATGCCTCCTGTACAGCACTTGTCATTGCACACTCTCAACTAGCACCATCAGCAAGCACGTCACTGATGCAGCGCAGCGTTCAGTTGTTCATACCCCAGTCCTTGGAATGCAAGCGCAAATACGCAGCGAACGCCCCACAGGCCACACTACTAAATTCCCACATTTTGTGACTGCTTTTGCTCGAAATGTTGCCTTTTAGGAGACGGAAGTTTTCCACAACCTGTCAGTACTCTGTCCTCAGCCGCCACTATTTCTCCCGGTGTGCCGTCCCCGCATTACACAAACACGTGTCGCACAACATTAGTCGTGCCCTCAACAATGCAGTTACTGGGAAAGTCCACCTAACCATGAACACGTGAACAAGTGCTTTTGTGGGCAGGGACTGTACATCATGCTGATGGCACACTGGGTTAACATGGACCCAGTCGGACCTTGGGATGGAACACATCCTCCTGACGCTAAAGATTGCGGGCCCAAGGTCAATCAGGGTTGTCCCCAGAGTCTACTGCTCCTGCACCTCATCCTCCTCATCCTCCTCCACCTCTTCAGCCTCCATCTCCGAAATAACCACATCAGTCACAAGCTGGAAGCAGTGCAGCACTACCTCAGCTAAGTGGCAACAGGCTGCTCTGAAGCTAATATGCTTAGGTGACAAACTGCACAATACTGAAGAGTTGTTGACAGCTCTGAAGAGCAGGCAGATCTGTGGCTGACACCACTGAACTTACAGCCAGGCTTGATCGTGTGTGAGGATGGTCAAAACCTGGTGGTGGCTCTGAGGTGATGCGAGCTCACACATGTACCATGCCTGGCCCATGTGCTTAACCTCGTGGTTCAGCGGTTTTTCAAAACCTACCCGGAGCTTCCGGATCTGCTTGTCAAAGTACGCTGCCTGTGTGCCCATTTTAGAAAGTCAGCTACAGCTTCCGCCGCCCTTGCGTGCTTCAACAGCGTTTGCAGCTTCCGGCTCACCGACTGTTGTATGATGTCCCCATGCGTTGGAACTCTACACTGCAGATGTTGGGAAGGATTTGTGAGCAGAAGAGGGCAGTTGTTGACTACCAGCATCAGCAAGGCTGTCGGTATTCAGTTCAGACTCCACACATAAGACCTCAGGAGTGGACATGGATGTCAGACATCTGTACCATCCTCCAAAACTTTGAGGACTCCACCAAGATGGTAAGCGTCGATGACGCATGAATTAGCTTCAAAATCCCACTTCTCTGTCTTCTGACACGGTCTCTGCTCACAATCAAAGAGGATGCATTGAAGGCGGAGCACGATGAGATGGAGCAAGGAATCATACAGGGTGATTACACACAGCCCAGCCTCATACACACAGCACAGTATCATCTCATCCCAACGTGGATTGGATGACAGTGAGGAAGAGGAGGAGGAGAAAGAACAGTGTTTTCAAGTGCTATAGACGGTACTACCTGCACAACTGTTATACCGTGTGTTCAGCGTGCATGGCCTTAGGACAGGGAATAGGAGGAGGAGGAGAACATGGTTAATCGTCCTCTTGGTGAGGACACTGAAGTCTTGCCTGTTAGCAATCTGGCACGCATGGCTGAGTTTATGTTACGCTGCCTTTCCTGTGACCCTTGCGCTGTCAAAATTTTGGGTGAAAGTCATTACTGGTTGGTGACACTTCTAGACCCATGCTACAAGGAAAACATTATATCTCTTATTCCTGAGGCGGACAGGTCAACAAAAATGAGGCAGTACCAGTAGGTCCTTGTTGCAAAACTATTATAAAAATTCCCATCTGAAAACGCTGGCGGCGAAGGTCACAGTTCGTTGGACAACCAAGGAGTACATGCGAGAGAAACACAACTCAAATCCAGCAGAGGCAGGGGAACACTGTCAAAGTTCTTGGAGAGTTTTCTCAGCCCCTCCCACCGCACAGGCCCTGAGGCACAGGGTACTCTCATAAGGAGTGCAAAGTTTGGGAAGTTGCTGAGGGAGTACCTTGCTGACCGTATCAATATCCTCTGTGATTCCTCTGTGCCTTATAATTGTTGGGTATCCAAGCTGGACACGTGGAATGAACTGACTCTTGGAGGTCCTGGCCTGCCTTGCCGCCAGCGTTTTATCAGAGCGGGTTTTTAGTGCCGCTGGTGGAATTATAACTGATAAGCGCATCCGCCTGTCAACTGAAAATGCTGACAGGCTGACTCTTTTAAAAATGAAGAAGGGCTAGATTGGGCCAGACTTCTCAACACCACCGAATGATAGCAGCGTAACATAAACTCAAATCCAGTGTTTTTTTTTGGAATGTGTATTCCCATGCACCTTTTCACACTGACACATGGGTATACGCTTCCTAATTTTGGCTATTTGCTCTTGTCCTCCTCCTTGTCCTCCTCCTTCTCCTCATCCTCATCCTCCACCACCATATCACCAGGGTGACCGTGGTCCGTGATGCAACACCCACAGAATTTTTTTAAAGGGTGTTTATGATTCGGGTAAAAAAAATTTTTAAACCTTATGTTCATGTATATACCCCCAGGGGTACAGTAAATGTTTCAGCCCATACACTTAGTGCATGGGCATTAGAAGTATAGGTGACCTGCTCCTTTCTAATGCGAACAGACCCGCTCCTTTCTAGGAACATGTCGTTACTCAGGCCCACCTCTATGTGTCTTTAAATTGTTATTGGGGTTTTTCCTAAAGCTCTTGTACTAACTACATACCCTATAACTGGATAGCAGAGCCGCTCCTGAATCCAAAAATTGCCAAATTTTGGCAGCCCCTGCAGTCACTGCATGGTCTTACCACTATAGGAGACCCACTACTTTATAATGGAACATTTTTTTTACTGAGGCCCACCTCTATGTCTCTTCAAAGGGCTTTTGGGGTGCGACCAAATTTTTGGCAACCCTTGCAGTCACTGCATACGCAATAACAGTATAGGAGACCCACTCTTTAATAATGGGAACAACAAAGCATAGCCAATTGATGGCCCTCTAACTATAGTGAGTGCCAACTGCTGGCCCTTTAAGAATAGTAAGGTCCATCTGATGGCCCTATAAAAATAGTCTTTTTGACTTTCAGAGTCCATCCTTCATAAATAAAACAGGATGTCTCTGATGATGTCTTACACACCACATGGCCAGATAAGGTTGTAAAATGTTCAAATGACATTTACCGGCGAATGTATTTTTCACCCCTGAAATCAATGTAAAAGTGCAAAAATGCATCAAAAACTATACGTCTGAACATAGCCCAAAGTGTGGAGGAGCATTTTTGTTTTTATATATTTATTTTGCCTTATATACAAAACATTACCCTGGAAAGGGTGTTCCTTAGCATTTTTCCCAGGAAAATCCATTTTGGTTTAGTTTTTGTATGTTTTACTGTGAGTCCGTAAACGTGACATAATACTCTGACAACATTGTTGACAGAAGTGACCTGGGAGTCAGAGATGCTTCCAGGGGTCTTCCCCATGCTGTTCCCATGACATTTGAGCACTGTTCCCATCGATTTGGGCAATTTTTAGGCCCTCTGCGGGCCGCCGGGGAGAGCCGCCTGAAAAATGCTCGAGTTTCCCATAGACATACATGGGGTTAGTTGCTCGGACCAAGCACTCGAGCATTCCAATTTGCTCAACTCGAGCAACGAGTACCCGAGAATTTTAGTACTCGCTCATCACTAATAAAGACATCTGAAAGCCAAGAGACCAGAAAACAGCTAAGTCAGAAATACCACAATGCTTTAGGGTACCAACTGAATTGGTCATCTAATGTAATACTTCTTGCTTTTGGCCAATCAAATTTTCAACCAGCAACCCAACAGTGATGCTAAACATTATAGTTTAGAAGCTCTTTACGCTATGTAAACAATCAATTTAATCACTTGGAAGTAGAGTGTAGGTAATAAATTTGAGTGGAATTAAATTCTATTCTAGTTTTACTAAAATCCACATTTGCCAAAATGTGAAATTTTTTTTTGTAATTCCCTTCTGCGCTGATTCAGCAAAATGTCAGCCAATTGCCACAATTTTTCTGAACCATAATGGGCCATCAGAAGGCTAAAAAATCATAATACCTCACTGCTCATCTATCCGGCCCCTCCCCTATTTACTATCTGTCATCTGGTCCCTGCTGCAGCTTCTGATCCCCTCACAGTGAAATCTTCAGGCCTCTATGCTTCCAGGTGTCATTGTGCCCAGGAGGGTGCTATGTCATGACACCAGGAAGTGCAGCACAGTATGAGAGGATAGAAGACTCCAACACAAGTGGCAAGGGATCAGAAAATGCAGCAAGGGCCAGATGGGTGGGTTTGAGTAGCATAGGGGCCAGAGAGGTGAACTGAGGATGAGTATAACTATTTGTTTTATTTTTTTGTGCATTATGTTTATTATGCTCTTGGGTCTGGAGTGATCGATTAGTGAGGCAGCCGTCCAGTGGGCATTGCCAACTAGAGGGCATGGCCTCGCTCTATACAAATGTATGAAGCGAGGCCATGCCCACTTGACAGGATCTGGCTAGGAGTATGTATAACGCATACATATCCTCCAGTCCCTGCTCCGGATATTTGGTATGATCAGACCATGTTCCTGCACGGTGAGACACAGCCATTAGATAGTACACAGCAGTGGCACATGTATAAGATTATCTCAACACAGGAACATTATTTTTAAACACATCCAATTGTGGAAGTTATTATTCCAAGATCTGTTGAGTAAAATAAAATTTGATTTGTGGGAAAACTCTTTTACTGGAACTGTGTCTTATTTCAGTCTTATCAACAATGAATTGAATCTATTATATCAGAGTTAAGCACAATGATGGTACCATGACATTGATATCATGTTGATTTGTGTTCATACAGTATATAATTAAGTCAAGAGATATTTGGACAGTTATTGAATGATCATGATTTGGGCTCTGCATGCCATAATTTTTTTTATCTGAAATGAAACAACTGAGATGCAATTGAAGTGTTTACTTTTAGGTTTAATTAAAGGAGTTGAACAAAAATATCTTGTGTAACGTAGAGAAATTGCAATAATTTTTGTACAAAGTCTCCGCATTTTAGGGGCTCAAAAGTAATTGGACAAATTTACTTTACCATAAATAAAATGTTCATCTTTAATACTTTGTCAAGAATCCTTTGCAAACAGTGACTGCCTGGTGTCTGAAGCCATGGACGTCACCAAATGTTGGGTTTCCCCCTTGGTGATTCTTTGCCAGGCCTTTACTGCAGCTGACTTCAATTATTGCTTGTTTGTGAGTCTTTCTACGTAACGTTTTGTCTTAAGCATGTGAAATAAAGGCTCAATGGGGTGGAGATCTGATGATTGACTCGGCCATTGCAGAATATTCCCCTTCTTTGCCTTAAAAAACTCTTGGGTTGATTTTGCAGTATGTTTTGGGTCATTGTCCATCTGTAATATGAAGCGCCATGCAATCAACCTTGCTGCGTTTGGTTAAATCTGAGCAGAAAGTGTAGCCCTGCATATTTCCGAATTCATCCGGCTGTTTCTTTCTTCAGTCATATCATTATTAATAAACAATAATGAGTCAGTGCCATTGGAAGCCATACATGCCCATGCCATCACACTGCAATCATCATGTTTTACAGTGGATGTGGTGGTGTGGTTTGGATCATGAGCCGTTCCAAGCATTCTCCGTAATGTCCTGTTTCCATCATTCTGGCACAGGTTGATCTTAGTTTCATCTGTCCAATGAATGCTTTTCCAGAACTGGACTGGCTTCATCAGATGTTTTTTGGCAAAGTCTAATCTGGGTTTTCTATTTTTTAAGGTTGATTATATAATATAATATAATTTTTATGGTAGACTTAGAAAATGAAACACCTACTTCCAGGAGTGTGTTCTTCACTTGGGTGGATTTTATGAAGCTTTTCTTCAACATGGAAAGGATTTTGCGATCATCCACTACTGTTGTTTTCAATGGATATCAAGACTTTTTTTGAGATCCCAAGCTTCCCAGTGTGCTCTTTTCCTGCAGAATGTACCAAACTGTTGATTTGGCCACTCCTAACATTTCTGCTATCTCTCTGATGAATTTCTTATTTTTTTCCCAGCCTAATGATGGCCTGTCTTCTTCCATTGAGAGTTCCTTTGACTATGTGTTGTGGGTTCACAACAACAGCTTCCAATGCAAATGCCACACCTGGAATCAACTCCAGACTCTGCTTAATTCATGATGAGTTAACAAGGGAATAGCCCATACAGCCCATTAAAGAGCTTTTGAGATAATTGTCCAATTACTTATGGTCCCTTGAAAAAGAGGCAGCTACATATTTAAGAGCTGTCATTCCTAAACCCTTACTCCAATTAGGACGTGAATAACCTCTAATTAAAGCTGAGAGTCTGCACTTTAAGCCAATATTGATTAAATAACTGTATCTTGAACATGTTTTGGTAAACAGCTAAAATGTCAAAACTTCAAAAATGTCACTGTCCAAATATTTCTGGACCTAATGAGTTGAATATATAAGCGTAATTATTAGTGTTGAGCGAGCATGCTCGACACTGCTCATTACTCGCCCAAGCATCACGCTACTCGGGATGTTCGGCAAGCACCGAGCATTTCCGGCTAACTCGGGCGGGAGCTCGGGTCTCCGCCCTGCACGTTTGGTGCTCTTTACAGAGCCAAAGAACATGCAGGGATTGCCAGCCAGTCACTGTAATTCCGCAGCCATGTAGTCTGTGGGCATTACAGTGATTGGCTGGCCGCACAGCGTCACCTCGAGTATTTAAAACCGGGCGCCGCAATCTTGGACACAGTCGCTCCAGATCATACGGTGTAGGGAGAGTGCTGCTGAGTTAGGGAGAGATATATAGTGCGAAATAGGTAGTGTAAGGTCTCTAAAGCCTGCCAAATCAGCAAACAGTCCTTATCAGGACTAATATCCATCTCAGATATCAGGCAGGCAGGCAGGCTGAATAGGATACGCAGTGGTTATACCAGCATACGCTGCATTACAGTCCTGTGTGCTCCTGTTGGTCAAATTGCTAGACTTATAACCCCCGGTCTCAGGGGCCAGGAAAAATTTTTTTTTTTCATCTAAATTCTTTTGGTATTTCCTCCCCCCCAAAAAAAAATTGAGTGTGTCTGTGACTGTTCAGACACCAATATATCTGTTTAAAAGAGTCTGGTGTCGGCCAGAAAAATAGAACTGCAGTTTTGCAGTTCCACGGGTCAAATCTCTGTATTATCCTGCTTTTTGCAATTTTTGCCATATAAAAAACTGTAATAGTGTCTCCCTGACTGGTCAGACACCAATATATCTGTTTAAAAGAGTCTGGTGTATGCCACATAACTATAACTGTGGTTTTGCAGTTCCACGGGTCAAATCTCTGTATTATCCTGCTTTTGTCATTTTTTGCCATAAAAAAAAATAGTAATAGTGTCTCCCTAACTGGTCAGACACCAATATATCTGTTTAAAAGAGTCTGGTGTATGCCACATAACTATAACTGTGGCATTGATATTCCATGGGTCAAATGTCTGTATTATCCTGCTTTTTGCATTTTTTGTCGTAAAAAAACAGTAATAGAGTCTCTCTGATGGTTCAGACACCAATATATCTGTTTAAAAGAGTCTGGTGAATGCCACATAACTATAACTGTGGTTTTGCAGTTCCACGTGTCAAATCTCTGTATTATCCTGCTTTTTGCATTTTTTGCCGTTAAAAAAACAGTAAGAGTGTCTCCCTGACTGTTCAGACACCAATATATCTATTTAAAATAGTCTGGTGTAGGCCAGAAAAATATAACTGTGGTTTTGCAGTTCCATGGGTCAAATCTCTGTATTATCCTGCTTTTTGCATTTTTTGTCGTAAAAAAAACAGTCATAGAGTCTCTCTGACGGTTCAGACACCAATATATCTGTTTAAAAGAGTCTGGTGTACGCCACATAACTATAACTGTGGGTTTGCAGTTCCACCGGTCAAATCTCTGTATTATCCTGTTTTTGGCATTTTTTGCCATAAAAAAAAAACTGTAATATTGTCTCCCTGACTGGTCAGATACCAATATATCTGTTTAAAAGGGTATGGTGTACGCCACATAACTATAACTGTGGTTTTGCAGTTCCAAGGGTAAAATCTCTGTATTATCCACTTTTGGGTCTTTTTTACATAAAAAAACAGTTAGAGTGTGTCGCTGACTGTTCAGCCCCAAAAATATCTATTTAAAAAAGTCTGGTATACGCCAGTAAATTATTACTGTGGTTTTGCAGTTCCACGGTTCAAATCTCTGTATTATCCAGCTTTTGACCTGTTTTACGTAAAAAAAAACAGTAATCGTGTCTCCCTGTCTGTTCTGTCACAAATATATCTGTTTAAAAGATTCTGGTGTAGGCCAGACAAATAGAACTGTGGTTTTCCTCTTCCACGGTTCTAATCTCCTTTTTATTACCCTTTTTCCATTGATATTGCGAGTGTAAGCTATTTTAATTCATTTACAATGGGCAAGGCGCGTGGCAAGGGTCGTGGAACTGGACGTTCTGGTGATGGTGCGTGTAGAGGACGGGGCCGAGGCCAAGGTGAAAATGTGCCACAACCAACAGCCACATCTTCTCGCTCCCACTTCTTGACCGAATTACTAGGGAAGCACACTAAAACACCAGTATTGCAAACTGATCAGTGTGAACAGGTTATTAATTGGATAGCAGATAATACTTCAAGTTACCTGGGCACCACCACCTTCAGTCTGTCTTCCACACGGTCAAGTTTTAGTAGCCGTGAATCTTGACCGCATACTCCTCCTCACCCTGACGCTCCTTCCTCCCACCTTGCCGAGTGTCGTCATACAGCAACTGATCCCACACTTGGACACTCCGAAGAGCTTTTCACTGGTCCATTTCCATATTTTTGCCCCTCGCCTGCTCCGCTTGAAGTGGTGGAAGAGGAGATCCCATGTAGTGATGCCCAAATATTTGAACAGCCACGGCCACAGGAAGTCGACGCTGGCAATTTGTCCCAAGAGGTGGACGATGACGAGACACAATTGCCACGAAGTGAGGAGGAGGATTGTGGTGCGCAAGTGGAAGAGGAGGAGGTGGTGGATGATCTAGTAACTGACCCAACGTGGCAGGTGGACACGCAGAGCGAGGCCAGCAGCACTCAGGGGGAGGCAGAGTACCCCAACAGGCAGGAAGGAGCAGTGTGGTGGCCTCACACAGAAGGTGGGCAACAGTTCCCCGTAACACCAACAAGAGGGACGTTACCAGTACAACTGGTAGGTCTTCCAGAGTCTGGAATTTTTTTAAAGACTCTGCTGATAACCCCAAAAAGGCCATTTGTACCACCTGCCATGCCAGCATCATCAGGGGTGACAAAACTACCAGCCTGACCACCACCAGCATGATCAAGCACATGGCAGCAAAGAACCCGACTTTATGGGGCGAACCGCAGGGTCCACGACCAGTGTCAGCGGGTGTCTCCACTGCTTTTTCTGCTGTTGTGCGTGTATTAGAACCCCCTGTAGTGTGTGCAAGGCAATCCCCTGTTCATACTGCATGCAAAGATGCCCCCTCCTCTCAGTCTTCACTTGTTATGGCAGTTTCTCAAGAAACAGCATCAATGTCCAAGTCCACGTCCCACCGAAGTGTTCAATTGTCCATATCCCAGAGCTTTGAATGAAAGCGTGAATTCACAGCCAAAGCCCCACAGGCCACAGTCCTAAATTCGCACATTCCACGACTGCTTGCGTTGGAAATGCAGCCTTTTAGGCTGGTGGAGACAGAATCCTTCCGCAACCTTATGGCGGTGGCCATCCCTCGGTACTCGGTCCCCAGCCCACACTATTTTGCCCATTGTGCCATCCCAGCACTACACAAGCACGTGTCCCAAAACCACCTGACAACGGACACGTGGACAAGTGCTTGTGGCCAGGGACGGTACATCTCCCTGAAGGTATACTGGGTAGACATAGTGGAAGCTGGGACCCAGTCAGACCTTGGGATGGAACACATCCTTCCCACACCGAGGATTGCGGGCCCTATGACAGTCAGAGTTGCCCCAACAGTGTACAGCTCCTGCACATCATCCTCCTCCTCCTCATGTTCAGCCTCCATCTCAGATATCACCACATCAGTTACAAGATGGAAGAACTGCAGTACTGCCTCAGCCAAGCGGCAACAGGCTGTGCTGAAACTCATAAGCTTAGGTGATAAACCTCACACTGCTTGTGAGTTGTGGACAGCTGTGAAAGAGCAGGCAGATCTATGGCTGAGACCGCTGAACCTACATTCAGGCATGGTCATGTGTGACAATGGCCGTAACCTGGTGGCGGCTCTGAGGTGAGGCGAGATCACACACGTACCATGCCTGGCTCATGTGCTTAACCTCGTGGTTCAGTGGTTTTTTAAATCATACCCCGAGTTGCCAGATCTTCTCTTCAAAGTACGCCACCTGTCAGCTCATTTTCGCAAGTCTGCTACAGCTTCCGCCGCCCTTGCTGTGTTGCAGCTTCTGGCACACCGACTTGTGTGTGATGTCCCCACACGTTGGAATTCTACCCTCCACATGTTGCAAAGGATTTGTGAGCAGAAGAGAGCAGTTGTGGAGTACCAGCTGCAACAAGGCCGTCCATATTCAGGTCAGACTCCACAGATAAGACCTCAGGAGTGGACCTGGATGTCTGACATATGTACCATCCTGACAAACTTTGAGCAGTCCACCAAGAAAGATGGTGAGTGGCAATGATGCCATCATTAGCGTCAGCATCCCACTTGTCTGTCTTTTGCAACGCTCTCTGAAGAGAATTAAAGAGGAGGCATTGCAGCCAGAGTATGATGAGATGGATCAAGAACCCGTAATGGGCGATTACACACAGTCCAGCCTCATCTCATCCCAACGTGCATTGGGGGACAATGATGGAGAGGAGAAGGAGGAGGAGGAGGAAGAACAGGAGCTGGGATCATGCGCTGTAGACGGTAGTACCTCTACAACTGTCATACAGTCGGTTCAGCGTGGGTGGCCTGAGGACAGGGGGGAGGAGGAGAGCATGGTCAGTCGTCATCTTGGTGAGGACACGGAAGTCTTGCCCGTTACCAGTTTGGCACGCATGGCTGACTTTATGTTACGCTGCCTTAACCGTTACCCTCACGTTGTCAAAATGTTTGGCGACAGTCATTACTGGTTGGTGACACTTTTAGACCCCTGCCACAAGGAGAAGTTTCACTCTCTTATTCCTGAGGTGGAGAAGTCTACAAAAATGTGGCAGTACCAGAAGGCCCTTGCTGCAGAACTGTTAAAAAAAATTCCCATCTGAACACGCTAGCGGCAGAGGTCACAGTTTGTTGACCAACCAAGGCGCACAGGCGAGAGAGACGCAACTCCAATCCAGCAGAGGCAGGGGAACACTGTCAACATTCTGGGACAGTTTTCTGATACCCGCCCAGCTTACAGGCACTGAGGCGCGGGGTACTCTCACAAGGAGTAGAAAGTTTCAAAAGATGGTGAGGCATTACCTCGCCGACCGTACCAGTGTCCTCCGTGATTCCTCTGTGCCTTTTATTTTTGGGTATCAAAGCTGGACACTTGGAATGAACTCGCTCTGTAGGCCTTGGAGGTCCTGGCATGCCCTGCCGCTAGCGTGTTATCACAGCATGTTTTTAGTGCCGCTGGGGGAATTATAACCGATAAGCGCACTCGCTTGTCAACTGACAATGCTGACAAGCTGACCCTTATCAAAAAGAACAAGGGCTGGATTGGGCCAGACTTCTCATCACCACCAAATGACAGCAGAGTAATATAAAGTCAAATCCACTGTGTTATTTCGAGAGGTGTATTCCCATGCACCTCTTCACACCCACACATGTGTATACGCTTCCTCATTTCAGCTGTATTTTGCTCTTCTCCTTATCCTCAGCCTCCACCACCACTATACCACCAGGGTGACCTTGGTCTGTGTTGCCAGCATTACAAGTTCCTCCATCCTAATTTTTGGCAGCTTTTGCTTGGAAGGCATAGGCAAAGTTTATGGGAGACCCACTCCCCAATAATTGGAATAATGTTTTTAAGATGCTGTACTGCATGGCTCTTCCAAGGGGCATTTAAACTGTCTTGTTAAGCTACTGCAACCTCCACGTCTCTTCCAAGGGGCATTAAAACCATCTTGTTAAGCTACTGCGACCTCCACCACTTTTCCCAAGGGCATTGATATTGTCTTTTTATTCCACTGCGACCTCCATCACTTTTCCAAGGGGCATTAAAACCGTCTTGTTAAGCTACTGCGACCTCCACATCTCTTCCAAGGGGCATTAAAACCGTCTTGTTAAGCTACTGCGACCTCCACCACTTTTCCAAGGGCATTAAAACCGTCTTGTTAAGCTACTGCAACCTCCACGTCTCTTCCAAGGGGCATTAAAACCATCTTGTTAAGCTACTGCGACCTCCACCACTTTTCCCAGGGTCTTTGATATTGTCTTTTTATTCCACTGCGACCGCCAACACTTTTCCAAGGGGCATTAAAACCGTCATGTTAAGCTACTGCGACCTCCACGTTTCTTCCAAGGGACATTAAAACCGTCTTGTTAAGCTACTGCGACATCCACTACTTTTCAAATGGGCATTTAAACTGTCTTGTTAAGCTACTGCGACCTCTACCACTTTTCCCAGGGGTATTGATATTGTCTTTTTATTCCACTGTGACCTCCACGTCTCTTCCAAGCGGCATTAAAACTGTCTTGTTAAGCTACTGCGACATCCACTACTTTTCCAATGGGCATTTAAACCGTCTTGTTAAGCTACTGCGACCTCTACCACTTTTCCCAGGGGCATTGATATTGTCTTTTTATTCCACTGCGACCTCCACCACTTTTCCAAAGGGCATTAAAACCATCTTGCTAAGCTACTGCGACCTCCACGTCTCTTCCAAGGGGCATTAAAACCGTCTTGTCAAGCTACTGTGACCTCCACCACTTTTCCAAGGGGCATTGACATTGTCTTTTTATTCCACTGCGACCTCCACCATTCTTTCAATGGGCATTGCATTTCCTCCTAATTTTAGTCAGCTTTTGCTTTTCAATGCATAGGCGAACACTAATGGAGACCCACTCCCCAATAATGGGTAGAAGGTTATTAGTACACTGTAATCCACGTCTGTTTCAAGGGGCATTGCAGTTCCTCATAATTTTTGGAAAGCCTTCCATTCACTGCTTAGGCCAACAGTGCACTGGAGACCCAGTTGCTATAAATGGAAAAAACGTTTTAGTTAAGGCCCTCTGACCTCCATGTCACTTCCACGGGGCATTGGAGTGCCTCGAAATTTTTGTTAGGCATTGCACTCACTGCATGCCCTATAACTGTGTAGCCGAATGGCTCCTTTTAGTACAGAAACATATCCTACAAGACATGTGTGGTTGACTGGCCTGATATTGATGTGAATTGTCCCTGTTCCTCCTGCTCTTTCTCCTTTGCCACCACCTCATCCATCATTCATCATTTGAAGCTTTGTTTTAACGGGAGTCATAGAACAGGGATAGTAGTAGGAAAACAGCTAGCAATCCTCGGAGGAGGTAGGATATGCACCAAAACGCTGACCACCTCAGGCCTAGCCGCTACTACATACATGCGCTTGCATTCCAAGAAAATAAAGCAGACGCTAACTTCTATCATCATCATCATGCTCCCCACCTTGGCACTCTCAACTCCCCTGATGGAGAAGCCAGGGCCCACCGGAGGAGTCTGGTTCTCTGGTGGGCTCGGCCAATGCTGCCCTAAAGCAGGCCAGGCTAAGAAAAGTGTGGGGGAACTTTCAAGGAGAAATAGGGGTGGCTGAGGACCGTTTATGGACATCTGGCCGCCCCCAGGTGGCTGGGGACCATGTGTGGACACCCGGCCTCGGGGTGGCTGGGGACCGAGTATGGACACCCGGCCGCCCCCTGGCGGCTGGGGACCGAGAGTGGACACCCGGCCGCCGGGCGGCTGGGGACTGAGTATGCTTACCTCGCTGCCGAAGCAGCCATGAGGTAGTGGCCAGCTTCGGCCTCCTCCAAACTAAAAGGCCCCATTTCAAGTGCAAGCTAGCAGTATGGTATTGCAGCCTGGGGGTGGGTGGGTGGTAGGTTGCACACTTACGCTTGCATTCCAAGAAAACAAAGCAGATACTAACTTCTATCATCATCATCATGCTCCTCAACTTGGCACTCTCAACTCCCCTGATGGAGAAGCCAGGGCCCACCGGAGGAGTCTGGTTCTCTGGTGGGCTTGTCCAATGCTGCCCTAAAGCAGGCCAGGCTAAGAAAAGTGTGGGGGAACTTTCAAGGGGAAATAGGGGTGGATGGGGACCGTTTATGGACACCCGGCCACCCCCAGGTGGCTGGGGACCGTGTGTGGACACCCGGCCATGGGGCGGCTGGTGACCGAGTATGGACACCCGGCCGCCCCCTGGCGGCTGGGGACAAAGCGTGGACACCCGGCCGCCGGGCGGCTGGGGACTGAGTATGGATACCTCGCTGCCGAAGCAGTCATGAGGTAGTGGCCAGCTTCAGCCTCCTCCAAACTAAAAGGCCCCATTTCAAGTGCAAGCTAGCAGTATGGTATTGCAGCCTGGGGGTGGGTGGGTGGCAGGTTGCACACTTACGCTTGCATTCCAAGAAAACAAAGCAGATGCTAACTTCTATCATCATCATCATCATGCTCCCCACCTTGGCATTCTCAACTCCCCTGATGGAGAAGCCAGTGCCCACCGGAGGAGTCTGGTTCTCTGGTGGGCTCGTCCAATGCTGCCCTAAAGCAGGCCGGGCTAAGAAAAGTGTGGGGTAAGTTTCAAGGAGAAATAGGGGCGGCTGGCGACCGTTTATGGACAACCGGCCGCCCCCTGGCGGCTTGGGGACTGAGCGTGGACACCCGGCAGCCGGGCAGCTGCGTACTGAGTATGGATACTAGGCCGCCGAAGCAGCCATGTGGTAGTGGCCAGCTTCAGCCTCCTCCAAACTAAAAGCCCCCATTTCAAGTGCAAGCAAGCTAGCAGTATGGTATTGCTGCCTAGGGGTGGGTGGGTGGCAGGCTGCATACTTGCGCTTGCATTGCAAGGAATGGGGGAGGTACAATTGAACACTGCCCTGGGACAAGGACTTGCACGGGGATAGTTGCAAGCCTGCATCTTCTGATGCGGAAACGATCACTTCTGATGGGCACACTTTTAGGCAGTGATCTGGGTGTCAGAGATGCTTCCAGGGGTCTTCCCCATGCTGTTCCCATGTCTTTTCAGCACTGTATGCATGTGTCACACAGCACAAGGCCAGATAAGATTGTAAAATGTTAAAATGACATTTCCCGGTGAATGCATTTGTCATGGTTGAAAGCAATACAAAAGTGCAAAAACGCATGAAAAATGCTACTTGTGAACATAGCCCAAGGTGTGGAGGAGTACTTTTTTTTTTATTATTTTTTTTATTTTACCTTATACACAAGTCTTTACCATGGAAAGCAAGTTCCTTAATATATTTCACAGGAAAACTGTTTCAGTTTAGTTTTTGAACGCTTTATTGTGAGCCCGTTAAAGTGACTTAATACCTCTGACCACGTTGTTGACAGCAGTGACCTGGGGGTCAGAAGTGCTTCCTGGGGCAATGCCCATGCTGTCCCCATGTCTTTTGAGCACTGTCACTATCGTTTTGGGCACTTTCTACAGACTGCCGGGGGTGCCGCCGCAAAAATGCTCGGGTCTCCCATAGACTAACATTGGGCTCGTTGCTCGGGTCGAGCACCCGAGTATCACGGCGAGCTCAGCCCGAGCTTCGAGCACCCGAGCATTTTAGTGCTTGCTCAACACTAGTAATTATCTAATCAACTAGAAAACTCATTGTCAAATACACTTTTAGAAAATTATGAAAGTATGTGTCCTTAGTGGTCAACTCTATTAAGTGTTGGAAAAAATAGCAACAGCTGTAGCTATATTGAAGATACAGCAATTGGTGCGTTAATAGTTACAGTAAGTTGATATGTATAGTAGTTCCTATGGACTATATTGTATGACCCTTTTATATTATTTGTGTGTTTTCTCTTATAAATCTTCAGTTTTATGATCATGCAGACACTTGGTTGCAGTGTGCCCCAATTAAACCAGTTAACTCTTTCACAATGTATGAGTGCAGATGATTCTGTGGAAAGCTGAAATCTGCCACTGGTAATAGTCTCAGGGACAGACAGAAAGAGCATAACACAGTTTAATGAACAAACAGATTACTAATCATGACTAGGACTGTAAAAAAAGACAATCAAGAGAAAATAAAAGCGTTAAGGGCTAACTGATCCATGTAAAACACGAGAACACTTCTAAAGCATGAGGATTTTAATGCAAAAGTTGTGTGAAAGAGTCACAGGAGAAGGAAACTAAATCATTTTTCAGATTCCAGAGACACGGACACCTAAAGAAAGACTATACAATATGGAAAGGAGAACAATGGAAACAATTTCCAAAAGGGACTAAAAAAAATCAAAGATAAAATCTCTGATCCATTTAAAGATAATTGGAACACTACTTTTAAAGAGACAAATAATCAGACATATCACAGCTGGTGCATTGACTCTGGTGCAATATTTAAATTATATTGCTGTCAGAAGCAGAATAAATGCAGTTGGTACTGGATATGAAATCCTTAAGTGCCCCAATAAAAATAAACAGACGTTATCCATTCCAATAAATTGTGTGTTGTGTGTTCTCAGCCTAGAAGGGGGACTATTATATGTAAAGTGCATGACACCTGTGACAAGTCTGCAATCCTGGATCGAAAGTGTGTGATAGTTAACAATAAGCTGTAAACACATTTATATTATCTTAATACAGTTAAGGAACAATGATATTTTTGCTAAAGTTCTGTGAAAACATCACTGGAAATAAAAACGGAAAAAAAAGGTAAAATAAATCAAAGTACTTATGAACAAACACACTAAGGGAGTAGATGTCATTCAAGGCATTCAACCAAAGACAACAAAGGTAAACCACCTGTAAGTCTCTTACACAAGTCAAGCACAATCAATTTATAAGAACCTACATCTAAAGAAGACATTTCTCAGCTTTCGTTAGGGGAGGCCTATAAATGTATAATGACAGTAGATTAAGATATGAAATTCTTGCATGACATTAATACATGAACACTAACTGAACTACCAGCAAGATAAAAGGCTGTGGGATGTAAATGGGCTTTGTAGGTCTAATACAATACAGATGTCAAAGCTGAATGATACAAAACAAGACTGGTTGCTGAGGGAGATATAGAAAAATATGGAGAGGACCACTGTATGATGAGCCATTTGCTCTAGTGGTCAAATTTGCTACAATAATGATTTTGCTTGCAGTAGCAGGCTCTAAGAAAATGCAGGGGGATCATTTTGAAGTTATGACAGCATTCATGCATGGTAATTTTTCAGAAGACATTTACATGGAAAGCCATCATTATTCAAGGATGAAGAAATATTTTTGATCAAAAGCAAGCTTCTATGAAACATCAAAATAAATTATCTGCTAACAAATGAAGACTTTCAGAGGAGGAAGTAATACCCCTTCCTGTATGTAAAAAGACTGACAGATGGCTAGTTGTATTCAACTATTTTATGTTCTCAATTTTTAGGCTGTTTTGAACGAGAAGGGGTTTTAAATAGTTTTAAATCAGAATTTTGAGACCAAAGATTTTGGGAACATAGAGAATTCCTGGGAATCCAGGGTGAGAGAGAACAATACATACATTTTCTCATGAACCAAAAAGCACAAGGTACAAGAAATAATTAAAACTTTTGTATTCAAAGATGCAAAACCAGTGACATCTTTTATTGAAGCCAACTAGTTGAAGGAAATGAACAGTCAAATTAATTTGCAACCAATTGGGAAACTGTATAGAAAGGCAATAGAAAACTTGCTATACATAACCACTGCTTCAAGACCCTAGCAGCAGTAGGAATCTTAAGCAGAAAGGCCTCAATGCCAAGTCAGATGTAGTGGATTGCCATAAGGAGAATCTTATGATATCTTAAGGGAACCATGTGTTTCAAACTAAAGCTACCAGCAAGTGGTTAATGTAGCCTGACTGGACATGTGGCACAAATGGGGACGGAAACACCTATGGAGCTCTCAATTGGACTAACAGAAATAAAACTTTCTGTAACAACTTCTTCAACAGAGCTAATGTATGTTGCAGCAACACAGGCAAATCATGAAATCATGATGTCTAATGCCACATGCACACATTGAATATTTGGTGAGTTTTTTGTAAGCCAAAACCAGGAGTGGATAAAAAATGTAGAAGAGGTGACGTGTTTCTATTATACTTTTCCTCTGATTGTTTCACTCCTGATTTTGGCTTACAAATACTGGATAAAAACCTCACCAAATACTTAACGTGAGCATGTGGCCTAAGAGACTAATAATGAGCAAATCTACAAACAATTGCATTTGTGTAAACTTATACAGGAAATTTGATTTGCATCAAATTTATTTAATATGAAATTTTATGATCCTCTGAGGTCTCTCCAGATGTCATTACATAATAAACCGTAGGGGGAAAAATTCCACTCACATGATCCTCACCTATCCTCACAGCTCTAAGCCTGATACTACTGGTCCAGTCTCAAGTAAGATCAGATCTATGGTCATGATGTCTCAAAGCCCAGTCAGCACTATAAGCATTAAAAACTGGATTGCACTTGTGAAGAAAACTATTGTGAATGTTAACAGGACTTTGAGGACTCAGCGAGGAGCTGTGCAAAGATGAGTGCCAAAGAGTAGTAAAAAACATTAAAAAAAAAAATTGTACTCAACTCCTTAATGGCCCCTTTGAATCCAGGAAAAATGCTTGGTTTACTGCTATTTTACTAGGTTCATACCAAGTAAATTGCAAACAAATACCAGCTTTAAGAAAATCCAAACTATTTGTGAAATTCAGTGAATTTGGTTCAACTTGAATTGGTTTGCTTATCTCTAGATGTACCAGCTGTTAATCAGGGCCGGCGTCAGCACCCGGCGCACCCGGGCAAATGCCGGGGCCCTGAGCAGGCAGAGGGGCCCACTGGCGGTCGCGCACCCCGCTGGGCTATGGGCGGAGGAGAGCGGTGTCAGCGCCCACCCTTCTCCGCCGCTGGCTCAGGGCCCCGGCAGCTGGATACTTCCCTCTCCCCGTGCCTCCGCAGATCAGCTGTCTTCCTGCTCTGCGCTCCCTGTGACGTCTCAGGTCAGAGGGCGCGGTGACGTCTTTACACCGCGCCCTCCCCTGAGCCATCACAGGGAGCGCTGAGCGGGAAGACACAGACAACGCTGGAGTTCGGACCCGAGCAGCGGGCAGCAGGCAGCAGGTGAGGAGAAGGGAGGTGAGTATTTGATTTTTTTTTTTTAAATGTATGGAGGCATGGGGCAGTATAAAGAGAAGTGGGGGGGGGCATCCTCCATGGGACATTATAAGGTGGGGAACAGCCTGCATAGTGCATTATGTGGGGGGTAACAGCCTGCATGGAGCATTAAAAGGGGGGGGCTGTATGGGGCATTATGTGGGGGGTAACAGCCTGCATGGAGCATTATAAGGGGGGGGCCTGTATGGGGCATTATGTGGGGGGTAACAGCCTGCATGGAGCATTATAAGGGGGGGACAGCCTGTATGGGGCATTATGTGGGGGTAACAGCCTGCATGCAGCATTATATGGGGACCAGTATCCTGTATGGAGCGTTATATGGGGGCCAGTATCCTGTATGGAGCTTTATAAGGGGACCAGTATCCTGTATGGAGCGTTATATGGGGGCCAGTATTCTGTATGGAGCCTTATATGGGGGCCAGTATTCCGTATGGAGCCGTATATGGAGGCCAGTAGTCCGTATGGAGCCTTATATGGGGGCCAGTATTCCGTATGGGGCCTTATATGGGGGCCAGTATTCCGTATGGAGCCTTATATGGGGGCCAGTATTCCGTATGGAGCCTTATATGGGGGCCAGTATTCCGTATGGAGCCTTATATGGGGGCCAGTATTCCGTATGGAGCCTTATATGGGGGCCAGAATTCCGTATGGAGCCTTATAAGGGGGTCAGTATTCCGCATGGAGCCTTATATGGGGGCCAGTATTCCGTATGAAGCGTTATATGGGGGCCAGTATTCCGTATGGAGCCTTATATGGGGGCCAGTATTCTGTGTGGAGCGATTCACCGGTTTCTGAGCTATTGTGGAATTTACAATAGATATCACTCATGTAATGTAAGAAGTGAAATCTTTGCATTGTACTAATATATATATATATATATATATATATATATATATATATATATATATATATTATATATATATATATATTTATTTATTTCTCCGCCGTATCTCTGCATCATGAATCGTGGTATGTGTTAAAGGGGCCCACTGAGACTCTTTCGCCTGGGGCCCAGAAAAACCTGGAGCCGGCCCTGCTGTTAATGGATATTTGTCCTCAAGAAATTGAACCTACAATTATCTTGTAAAATAACCAAGAATTTATTGCAGAAAGTTAAATGACTAAACCAAGAACCAAGCAAATTGAAGTGAAGTACTCTGAACTTTTCAAGAACAATGACTTCTTGACTTGCAGTACTGCCCAAATGAGTATATGACTGTGAATTTTTCGAAGGCCTTAAGTGAAAAAAAAAACACATTCCAAGCAAATGAGGAAACTTTGTCTAATGGATCAAGACATAGAAACAGCTGCTAACTGAAATTCTCCATGTTGTGATGATACAGATAGTCTCTGAATGTCCTAATTAAATCATTTCTTTCTTTCACATTTTCAGTTAGCTGATGACTGTTGGAAGCTAAAATCTGCAACACTAAAATCATAATTTTATCTGGAGTTGGCAAATCTATGTACAATATATTGACTATCCATTGTTTTAGCTGGGAACTATGTAATATTTTATCTTTACAATGGTGCTGCTATGTAAAGCTTGTTTAGAGGATCCAGACAAAATAATGGCATTTGAATAACTATTAGAGATCAATTTAAGGGTCACACGATCTCTTATTACGTCAGAGAAAAATAGTTTAATTATTCTAGTCATACTCTAATCAGAGTTTGATCAGAGTTTGATCAGAGTGGCACCAGTTTTTATTGGATGTGTCAGTACGTGAAAACCTGACCGCACTCGGATTTCATCCGAGTGCGGTCCAATTTTTTTAAGACTTTCATTTCTGATTTTAATCTAACACTCAGATCAAAACTGGACAACTCGTTCCGAGGAAAAAAATCAGACATGTGCACAGATCCATAGAATATCATTGGTATGAGTGGTCACTGAATAACAAGATTTTGTCTCTTGAATAAATTTGGGTGTCAAAATATAGAATTTCTGGTCCTGATTTTAGAGGTAAAATTAGAATTTCTGTATCACATAAGGTTTTTTAGATATGACGGGAAACGTACTATTTATTGCTAATATGTTAAATCAAGTACTTGAAAAGTTTTCTGTTACAACAAAGTTTCAATTTTTCCATCTAGCTCATTTGAAAAATATGTTATTGCTGTGTAAATATGTAATATACATGTATATAGTACAAATTCAATACAGAAATCTTGTCTGGACACTTAACAGATATGCCCACACATGTCTACAATCGTGGCATGTTGCCATAGATACCATATCATTTATATATGCGGCATCAGTTGTAGCCGGTTGAATTTCTAATTCATGAACATTACCGTTTCTGCGATCAATCTTCATTGCAATTGCTTGATATATATCTCTAGTATTTTGTAATAAATCGACTCTGAAATATCTCGTCAGTGTCTTAATAGCCGTGACACTTTGTTACATTTGCGTTGAGTACACTCTGAAAAGTCAGAGAAGAAACATAAGTCCATTCATCAAGAAAGCATATGAACTATATTTTGGTTGTGCAGTTGGGGACCAAGATAAGTCCTAGGCACCTCATATACAGTATGTTGCACTTCTTGCTCTGCCAGTCTAAGACTGTGGATAACAGGATCGCAATCTTCAATGCCGTTTGCTGTCCCAATGATATGGAGGGAGCAGAGGGATCATGTTAGTGATTATTAATTCTGTATTACAAATGTGTCTCGACTAAGACTAAGAAATTCATCGACTATCCTAACATTCCATCAGCCATGCGATCAGTGCCTCATGATGATAGTCTCCCAGTTCCAAAGCCACACGAAGACTGGACGTTTGAGGAAGACGACGATGAAGCAACAATAGAGGTGTCGGCAGAAAAGAAGATTTCTTCTGATCCAGACTTTGAAGTATCAACATCCAGTGAGCCACATCTGCTATGTCAAGCTGATCTGAATGACCTGGTGAGGGATTTGAACTGACTGAATCTGTTGTCACCAGGGACGAAAATTTCTGTATTTCGTAGTCTTGAAGAAGATCTTACAAAATTCTTCAGTCAGGTTGATGATTTAGCTTTTTGCCATGACATCATGGGTTTGTTTGGTGTGCTAGGATGTGAACATGACCCAACAGAATGGCGACTGTTTATTGACTCATCCATCAGAAGTCTGTAGGCAGTTTTATTTCACAATGGCAATATATATCCTTCTTTACCAGTCGGATATGTTGTGCATATGAAAGAGACTTATGAAAACATGCAGTTAATGTTGAACCAAATTCATTACTGCAATTACAACTGGAATATATGCAGAGATTTGAAGGTAGGGGCAATTCTTCTTGGAATGCAGCTTGGTTATACCAATCACTGCTTCTTTCTCTGTGAATGGGACAGTCATGCAAGAGATCAAGACAATGTCAGAAAGGAATGGCCACTACGTGCAAAACTGGTTGCTGGCAAAAACATATAAAACATGATGTGCTTGTAGATCCATCAAAGATATTTCTTCCTCCTCTACACATAAAACTCGGGCTAATGAAGAACTTTGTTAAGGGACTGAACAAGCAAGCGGAGGCATTTTGTTACTTACTATATAAGTTTCCATGCATCAGTGATGCAAAGATAAGAGAGGGAATTTTTGTTGGCCCACAGATTAGAGAGATAATGAAAGACAGTCACTTCGATGGCCTTCTCTAAGGCACTGAAAAAGTTGCATGGACAGCCTAAAAAAATGTAATTTCTAACTTTCTTGGCAATAGAAGAGCACCGAACTATGTCCAACTGGTGGATAACATGCTCTCTGTGTTCAAATCGATGAACTGTAATATGTTGTTGAAAATATATTTTCTGCGTTATCACTTGGACTTTTTCCCTAACAATCTTGGATCTGTTAGCAATAAACATGGTGAAAGGTTTCATCAGGACATTAAAAAGATGGAGAAACAATACCAGGGCAAGTGGAGTTCTCTGACACTGTCTGACTACTGTTGGTATCTGGTTCGTGATTCGCCAATGGCTTATTATAAGCGAAAATCGGCAGCAAAACAGTTTTAACTTTTTATATTTACTTCTGATATGGCTGACAGCTCAATATGCTGTCTTTATCATTATGTCGTTAATTAAGTCATACTGCTATTATATACAATGGGTATGGAAAGTATTCAGACCCATTTAAATTTTTCACTCTTTGTTTCATTGCAGCCATTTGGTAAATTCTAAAAAGTTCTTTTTTCTTTCTCATTAAAGTACACTCTGCATCCCATCTTGACTGAAAAAAAACAGAAATGTAGAATTTTTTGCAAATTTGTTAAAAAAGAAAAACTGAAATATCACATGGTCATAAGTATTCAGATCCTTTACTCAGACACTCATAGTTAAGTCACATGCTGTCCATTTCCTTGTGATCCTCCTTGAGATGGTTCTACACCTTCATTGTAGTCCAGCTGTGTTTAATTAAACTGATAGGACTTGATTTGGAAAGGCACACACCTGTCTATATAAGACCTCACAGCTCACAGTGCATGTCAGATCAAATGAGAATCATGAGCTCAAATGAACTGCCCAAGGAGCTCAGAGACAGAATTGTGGCAAGGCACAGATCTGGCTAAGGTTATAAAAGAATTTCTGCATTACTCGGGTTCCTAAGAGCACAGTGGCCTCCATAATCCTTAAATGGAAGAAGTTTGAGACCACTAGTAGTCTTCCTAGACCTGGCCGTCCAGCTAAACTGAGCAATTGTGGGAGAAGAGCCTTGGTGAGAGAGGTAAAGAAGAACCCCAAGATCAATGTGGTTGAGCTCCAGAGATTCAGTAGGGAGATGGGAGAAAGTTCCACAAAGTCAACTATCACTGCAGCCCTTCACCAGTCGGGCCTTTATGGCAAAGTGGCCGGACGGAAGCAGATCCTCAGTGCAAGACATATGAAAGCCCACATAGAGTTTGCTCTAAAACACATGAAGGACTCCCAGACTATGAGAAATAAGATTCTCTGGTCTGATGAGACGAAGATAGAACTTTTTGGTGATAATTCTAAGTGGTATGTGTGGAGAAAAACAGGCACTGCTCATCACCTGCCCAATACAATCCCAACAGTGAAACATGGTGGTGGCAGCATCATGCTATGGGGGTGTTTTTCAGCTGCAGGGACAGGACGACTGGTTGCAATTGAAGGAAACATGAATGCGGCCAAGTACAGAGATATCCTGGATGAAAACCTCTTCCAGAGTGCTCTGGACCTCAGACTTGGCCGAAGGTTCGCCTTCCAACAAGACAATGACCCTAAGCGCTTAGCTAAAATAACAAAGGAGTGGCTTCAGAACAACTCTGTGACCATTTTTGACCTGCCCAGCCAGATCCTGACCTAAACTCAATTGAGCATCTCTGGAGAGACCTGAAAATGGCTGTCCCCCAATGTTCACTATTCAACCTGACGGAACTGGAGAGGATTTGCAAGAAACAATGGCAGAGGATCCCCAAATCCAGGTGTGAAAAACTTGTTGCATCATTCCCAAGAAGACTCATGGCTGTACTAGCTCAAAAGGGTGCTTCTACTCAATACTGAGCAAAGGGTCTGAATACTTATAACCATGTGATATTTCAGTTTTTGTTTTTTAATTAATTTGCAAAAATTTCTACATTTCTTTTTTTTCAGTCAAGATGGAGTGCAGAGTGTACTTTAATGAGAAAAAAATAAACTTTTTAAAATTTACCAAATGGCTGCAATGAAACAAAGAGTGAAATATGTAAAGGGGTCTGAATATTTTCCGTACCCACTGTATATGTAGTGGTAGTGATGTGCAAAATTTTTAATTTGCTGTATATTAAAAACCCTACGCGATAGATATTGTTGACTTACATATTCTTGTTCAGGACTGTGAAATCTATATGAATCACTCAAAATTATTGAAGAGACAAAAAAATTATAAAAATTTGTTGTTCATTGCATCCAGGAAAACCACGGATAGTACTTGGACAAGAAAATTTGTTTTGTGCACAAGAAATAAAAGAAAGAAAAAGTCCAAAGCAAAAATCCTCTTAAGGTTAACATTAGATTGTTGACAGATGTGAACATTAGCATTCTTTTTAATAAATTGGATGCATTAACAAAAATATTTCCCACAATACGAAAGATTTTATCAATAGCTTTCCCTGTAGGTTTTAGTAACATGGACCGATCAATTAATATTAACCTCTGCAAGGTTTTTGTTTGTGAAATCCTATTATTGTAAGAGCAAATTAAATCTTTAGAGACTCTACTATACATTAATTCTTCAAGATGTATAATATTTATATTGAATGTTATAATGCATTGTGTTCAAAAGAGTTTCTGTTAGAATCATATTTAAAAGTCGTGACCAAATAGTTTTTCAAATAGTCTTTTGCTTTTGCCCCACATTTGTATCTCATCCGTAATATCGGACGCCAAACAGCTAACAATCAGCTAAAATGAAGAATTTCATCCACTGACAGCAGGTAGATGAAACACAAATAAATCAATTTCTCTCTGGAGACAGTACAAGCCCTCCTCGCCAACTGACGTGTTCTGCACACTGAACATGGGAGGATGCCCAATTAGTATTCCATGCAAGAGTAGCAATGAAAGGGTGAATTACAGTCTGAACCAGGAGAGAACGTGCTGCTGTCTAATCAACAGCATATTGTTATTACCTCGCCTCCCATCTATCTAACAGGATTCCACGTATTTGCTTAACTGAAATGGTAGGAGGATGTGTGTCTCATTGCAGAGATGAGAATTACTTATATTTGGAAGATGAATGCTTAGGAGAAAAACTTGAGGTATGCAAACCAGGCACACTTCTGCATAATATAAATCGACTAATATGTTTTTTAAAGAACATCATTTTCGTTGGTGGCATGCAAAGACCAGATGTTTTATCAGATCAAATCCTTTTTTATAATACAAAAATGAAATCAACCTGAAGTTTTCCAGTCTGAAGTTCAGAGCTTTATCATATGGCAAGCAAGAACTTGGAACATACTGTAATGTGATGTTTTTTCAAGTGTATACAATGATAAACTCCTGCAGCATAAGATGATAAAGAATATAATTTTCCATATTTTCATATTAGCAACAGCTGTCCAATTTCTAGTTTCAATAAATAGTACTGGACAAAAATAAGAAATACAGTAAACTCTTGAAGAAACCAACAAGCAGATGTAATGCCTTGTTTTGTATCATTAAAAGGGTTGTCCACTACTAGGACCACCCCTTCTCGATCTGAATGTTTGCCTCTGTGAAAATAAAAAAAAAGGGCTCTCTCACATAAGTGTATAACACGGCTGAGTGCTATCCGATGTTTTATCAGATAGCACTTGACCCAATGTTATACAATGGGGCAGTGCAGATCTGTGATTTTTTTTCTCATGCCAATTCAGCATGAAAAAACAATCGCAGCATGCTGTGAGTGCATCCGATGATTGGATCACATGCACACATACAAGTTTATGGGTGCGTTTAAAACATCAGACTGCACTCTAATGTCTTCCGAGTGCAGTCTGACATCTGCGGACACAGAGATTGGAGAAAATGGAGAAATGAAGTTTTCCATCTTCTCCGCACCTGTTCTGTGATTCCCTCATGCTAAAGAATCAGATCACAGTAAGGTGACACTCAGATTAACTCTGACAGAGTTTGATCCTAGTGACATTAGCATAATCGGCCAATTCTCTCACATGAGAGAATCGACGGCCGTGTGACCGCGACCTTATAGTCACCTCCGATGCCAGCACCATTCCAGCAATGTCGGCACTTGCATTCCCTGGGCTTACATGCGGTTGTTATGAAATGTGAGCCCTGAGGCTAGTCAGGGCTGGCGTCACTGTCCCCGCCTTTGGACATATACGTAATCAAGTGGAAGTGAGAGCTGCGGTTGGCCACTCATTTCCTCTTGATTAGTAATATGTAGGACGGAGGAGACCGTGACGCCAGCCCTGATTGGACACAGGGCTCACGTGTCATAACAACCACATGTGGGCCCAGGGAACGTGGGTGCTGACATCGCTGGAACGGTGCTGGCACGGAAGGTGAGATTGAGAAGGATTTGTGCTAGTCGTGGACAACCCCTTTAATAGGCAGAGTCAACTTCAAATGTTTGTGTGTCACATTTGGAGAAGAGTGTGTCTAGAGAGGAGTTGGCCATATGTGAAAGTTTATAATCAAGAAAACAAAAATAAAAAAAGATTAGGTAAACCCATAAGATATCTCACAGAAACATCACTGAGCTGTCTGAGACAAAAAGGATGAGCATGCTGGGTTGCTTAAACTCCCATTTGCCTTGCAGAACTAATGTAAATTATCTATGTTAATTAGCTATTTACTTCATTTTGCTAGAATTTTGTTCCCAGGATAGAATTCCCAATTATACAGTTTCTTGAAATGCAATAGCTGGAGGATTTTGATTCATCATTGAATTATCCATTGGCAGATTAGTATCTTTGTCTATTAGAAGGATCAATAGTTTATCCGCAAAATTACCTAAATGAAGTAAAGATTGCAGGTGCTATACCTCAATATGATGTACAGTTACGTCAGAGAGATAGCACGGCACAGGACTTGTGCCCACCCTATCCACAACAGAAGCCGGATGTTATATACAGCCAAGCTTCTGCTGAGTGGGCAGAGACCAGACATGGTGCCAATCTCAGCACTTTAACCCTTCATATGCCATTGTCAGTAATTACAGTGACATGTGAGAATCTGACATTGGGTGATCGGTCAGACCATTGGCACCTCTGCAGCGCAGTTGCGGGGTGCCAGTGGTTGATATGGCAACAGGAAGGCTTTACAAAGGCTTCGCTGTATGCCATATTCCTCAGCTAATCAGATCCTGTTGGGCACAGGGTCTGATCGACTACCAGTCAAAGACTGACAATGGGGATAAGACACTATAGTATAAAAGTACTGCAGTGTATTATCAATACGATCTAAGGATTGCAAGTGTAAGTTCCTTTTAAGGTCCACTAAGTACTTTAAAAAATAAATTGAAATACAAAAATGTTTTTAAGTGTAAAAAATATTTAACTTTAATGAAACCATAATCCGAGTTTTAATAATAAAAATTGTTTAATTCTAAAAAACTCAAACTTCTGCAAAACAACACATTTGATATTGCCATGTCCATAACGACCTGCAGTATAAAACTTTTTTATTATTGATTCTGTACTTTAAATGCTGTGAAAAATAATATGGAAAACACACAATTGCTGTTTTTGTTCATCTTGCCTCACAAAAAAAAATTAAATAAAAAGTGATCAAAAAATTGTATGTATCTCAAAGTGGTACCAATAAAATCTATAGCTTCTTCTGCAAAAAATCAAGGTATCACACAGCTGTTTGTTCAGAAAAAATGAAAAAGTCTGGGGTCTCACAATATGATGATTGATGACCAAAAAAAAAAAGTTTGTTTTTAAAGTTAGTTTCTTGTGCAAAAGTAGTAAAACATAATAAAAACAATATAAATTGGGTATCACCGTAACTGTATCAATCGATACGCAAAGTGAAGATAACCTGTCAATTAGACAGCATGGCAAACTCCAAGAAAAATAGAAAAATTTGTTTCAGATTTACAGTTTTTTTATTCATGCCTCCTTAAAAAAAGTGAGTTAAAATTAATAAAAAGTCCTATGTATTTAAAAATATAACCAATAAAAACTACAACTTATCCCCCCCAAAAAACGTGACTAATGAAAAAAAGTTATGGGCATTAGAATATGGTGACCAAAAAGAAAGTTAATTTTTTGTTAATTATTTTTTTTGTGCAAAAGTGGCAAAACATAATCAAACCTGTGTACATTCAGCATTGGTATGATCATACTGACTTGTAGATGAAAGATATTATGACAATTATATCTAATTGTGAACAGTGTTTAAGAAGATAAATAAAACAAATTCAGAATTACTCTTGATTTCACTAAAGACAGCCTCACATAAGTTTAAATTGTATATGCATAATTCTTTTTATAATACAAATTATCAAAACTAAATTCAAACTAAAGTTTTCTAGTCTGCAGACCCAGAAAAAATAGCATTAAAACTACTTGTATTATGATCTACCTTACATTCTGTGGGTTTATTTCATCATAAACTCCACACACAAACCTTTGGCTCCCAAGCAGGGGGCCTCTGTAGATTGATCTTGTTTTTTTCCAGCATGTTCTGTTCTCATTTTGATTCAAATCTTGGAAATTTGGAGGACAAGTCAAAACCTTGGACCCCTTGTCATGTTTCTGAACAATCTTTTAAAAGGAATCAGCAGGTTTTTGTTATGTTATCTGAGTACAGCATGAGGTAGCAACTGAGACACTGATTCCAGGGATGTATAATTTATTAGACTGTGTGCTGTTTCAATACAATGAGTGTTTTATCAGCAGAAGATTATCACTACCTGGACTGGTGCCCACATAAGACTTCGTCTAACTACTGCCCTTCCTTTGATAAGCAGCTTACTGTCAATATACATTTACACAAAAAGCTATGGTGTGGGTGGTGTCAGCTTTCTAAGCTCAAACATGCTACAGTACATCTAAAAACTCTGATTATATCACAACTGCTGCACCCAGTAAACTAAGTGATATATCGTTGGAATCAGGGTCTCTTTTCATAGATTATGCTGCTCTCAGATTAGGAAGCAAATACCAGGTGACAGATTACCTTTAAATGTGGCTAAACAGGGCACATTATTCTGCTGTAAAAAAACTGGTGTATTTGGAGAAATAAAAATTGCCAGTATACTTGGTCTACAATAATGTTTTAGTAGAGGTCATGGGTCAGTGTTACATCCACCAGAATGCCATGATTCAGATTTTTACAGCAACTACCTTCACTGGTTTGCCTCCTTCCCATAGTGCATTTTGGTGAAATCTCTTCACTAGGTGAGAAATAAACTCAGTCATCCCTATGATTTAAGCAATCAGACCAGGATACTGTTTTCATTGTTCCATGGTACAATTTTGATGCTCATGTACCCATTTGTTTGAAGATCGAACTGCCTCAGCAGAAGCATTCTTACCATTCTGCATCCACTCATCAAGCTGGAATTCATAGCTTGGTGTCCCGGCAGGGACCTAGACACACTCACCGTCCCTGCCACCCTGTAGTGTCCTTGTTCCCTGCTGTGAATCCCCTGAGCCTGCACACGCCATGAAGGTTCCTCGTGGCACGCCTAGTGCGAGAGCTCCCTGATTCTTAAAGGGGCAGCTCGTGCACTTTAGAAATGCCCCTAGCCAGTAGCTGGGAGGCATCAAGTATATAAGACACGCTCCCCAGTAGGAAGGTGCCTGAGCAACATTATTCACTTAGTAGTTTTGTGCAACTAGTGAGTTGCCAGGTCCCTGTATCCCAGGTTGTATTAGGCTGAACCTTTTCCTTTATCCTTTATTGTGTGGTTCAGAACCTTGAAGCTGCACATGCGGTACATGAACCCTGACACCGGTCCTGCAGTACCTGACCCTGAAGCTGCACATGCGGTACCTGATCCCTGACACTGCTTCTGTGGTACCTGAACCCTAGCACTGCTCCGACGGTACCTGAGACAGACCCCGCTCCTGCTTTTCCTGAACTGTGAAGCTGCTCCAGCGGTAGGTGAGCCTTACACCTCTCTGGCGGTACCTGAATCTAGAAGCCTCACCGACGGTACCTGAACCTGAAGCCATTCCTGCGGTATCCGAACTTGAACTGTCTGCTCAGTGTCCGAATCCTTTCCTGCCAGTGACTTCAAGTCTGTGTTCATCCAGCCTGGTGACCTACAACCTGTTTGGTCTGAATAGTGTCCAAATCCTGTCCTGCCAGTGACTCCAAGCTCATGTTCGTATCTGTGATCCTGACCCCTAGGGTCAACAGCTGCAGTACCGGAGACTGCCTAAGAGTGGTACCTGGCAGGCACCTGCAGCTCAGGTCTAACACCATCATCAAGATCTGTAGCAAACATCAGGTAGCTGCTTTAATATGCCTCTCCTGGGTAAGCCCGGACCGTGGCACAGTGGGACCTCGATCCACATGAGTGACACTACCACGATCCGCATGTGTGACACTAGTTCTAGCACCTTTCTCTCATATTCCGCATTAAAGACAAAGAGATGGTAGATGGATTAGCCAGGTTCATGATTTGCAACAAACCAGACTGTATCTTTTGTAAATCAATGGGGAATTTTTATGCATTTGCTCCTCTCTCCATAACACTACACAGGACTTGGCATTTATGTGGTCTCATGAATTCTTGTTCACTCTTAACACACAGTACTTGAAATCACAATTGCTTTTATATTATTTCATATAAAACATAGATAGGAGTTTTACAGGATTGCATGAGTCTTGATTACAGCAAAAGCTAGGTAGCTGGTGAAGGAAACAGCTGAAGTATTGGAACATGAAGACTCCACATAACGGAAGTGAAGAGCACCGGGTAAGAAGACATTGTTTTCCTTGGCTGCTTCTAACAGACAGGCATGTTAATATTTGGCAGCCTCTATGTCTTGTTTATGGCTGATTGCAAAGTGGTCTTGTTAATGAATATTGAGGCCATCCTTCTGAACAAAGAAGCAGCCACATGGAAGGGTTTAATCAGATGCCACTCAGCACTGTAAAACTGTTTGTGAAAGCATTAAATGAAGCACAAAAGAATAAGCTTTGTCACGGTATTTCTTTTTTGTTATACTAACCATGTTAGGCACTTGAACCAATTATACAGCTGACTTATAATTATAGAACAATAGTTTATTGATACTATCAATGCTTGACATGAAATTACAGGAATTCACAAGAAATGTGCATTACATTAGATCATCGGATAGCTCGCAAAATGCAACTTAATGGCAAGAATGTTACTGCCAAATGATGTTGCATAATAAACCCGACAGCGATTTGGCATCAGTGCCTAATATTTAAAAGGTATTCTCCTGCTAAAATGATTCTACAAAAATATAATGATATTGAGGTGACAGAGAATAACCTGGTTGTGTACTGCCAATATTCCTTGTCCTTTATCTGCCCTCAGTTTAGTGCCAGTTTGAGCCCAGGGACACAAGTGTAAGTTTGATAGCAGGATTGATTCAGAGGCCATAATAATTCACTGATCATGTACTCACAGCTAAGGTGTGGACATGAGTGGGTCTAAATCAACAAATATATAGTCTATTAATTAACACTCTTTGTAAGGCCTCATTCACATGATTTTTTTGCATACAAGAAACTTGGACCGATTATTCTGATCAGTGTGACCAGAGTGTGTTATGAGTGTCATCCGATTTTCTCATTCTTGGAGAAGTTTTTTTTTTTAAAAAAAAAATCCTTACCTTCTCTTTTCTGACAGTCCGTGAAAATTGAACCATCTGACTGCACTTTGACATGCATTACCGATTTTGATCCGATCCTCGGATCAAAATCGGACATGTCTCTGAAATTTGTCTCAGAACACTCGGTCCAAGGAAAAGAAATCAGACATATGAATGGTCCCATAGAATATCATGGGTACAAGTGCTATCCCTGAAAAACATGAAACGCACTTGTACGCAAAAATTAGAAATCTGAATGAGGCCTAACAATTATTTAATCCAAATTTGTGTTTTAACCAGCTAATACAATGAATATTGGCAGATCCCCCTGATAATCTAGTTTATTGGGGCCTTTCAATTGATCCCAAGGGTAGATAGAAGTTATTGGAAATGGCAATTCTCCAATTTCCCTCATTGAAATTATCATGCACTCAAGGGGAAGCTCAGAGAACAAAGCTATTTCCTACAGCTACAGTACTTTTAGTGTATGGGCAGCTTTACGTGACCCAACTCAAAGCTGTTTTGTACTGTGTTATCAGCAGAGGAAGAGAAAGCAGACTGGCAATAGTGATGTTGTGCCATTACCTATCTCATGCCAACAGATGCTACACAAAGGACAACAGATCTGGCACTGCAATGTAGCTTCTCCTATGAGCAGAAGCCATAATTCATATGTGAACAGAGCCTTAATTAAGTCTTGAACTATTGAAATGCAACAGTCAAAAAAATTAAGAAAATACTTAAGCATCACAGTATTAACCCAATATCAATTGCACTTCTGGTATATCTGCTACATCAATCTACCTAGAGAATGAACATAAGCATGATGTAAATCAGTTTCTCCTAATTTGGTGCAAGTGGCAACTGCAAGACAACCCCCAAAAAGAGAAAGGCTTTGCTGTTGGTGGCCACAGAAAATTAGGTTATGTTCACATGCAGCATTTTTTCAGCGTTTTTTTTCCTGCATCCAAAACATGCTCTCATTACTGTGCAAATATATTCAAAACAGCCATTTTTCAGCTTTTTTGTGTCATTTTTGATGTGGTTTTTTTTGAGTGCGGATTACATCTGTGCTTTGTCTACCATAAATGTTTAATAAAGTTAGTTTTATTCACCAAAAATGCTTCAAAAACACCGCAAAAGCCCTTTCTCATCTTCTCATTGCTTTCTATGGGTGAAAAAATGCTGCAAAAATGCTGAAAGAGTTGACATGCTGCAGACTTAAAAAACGCTGCAGTTTCCTCTCAATCAGAAAAAAACAAGCATGTGCATGACATTTCTGAAATCTCATTGCTTTTGCTGGTACTGTAAAAATCAGCTTTTAATTTGCATTAAAAAATGCATAAAAAAACAAAACAAAAAGCAAAGTGTGAACATAGCTTTACTCTCTCTTCATATTTCCCGAGCAAATCTTCTCTAGTGTAGCATTCTGCTAGTATTCTTGAGGTGTACAGGTAGTGCAGCTCCTCTGGGATCTGACATTAATGGTGTTGGAAAGTTTGCTGTTTCTCTCAGCACAATCTCAAGAGAATGAAGCAAATAACAGGACATGGGTCATTGCATGAAGAAAGCATAATAGGCCCATGGAAGATCAACCCAGCAGTAGAATCTCTATCTTCTCCTTTGTGTGAGGAGTAGAATTGTCAGAGCCCTAAAAAATGACCTCCAGCGAGCTACTACTGTGCATGTTTCCGCCTATATTGTCAAAAAAAAAATTAAAAAAAGATGGCATAATGACCTCACGTACTCTATTGGGACTTTTACTCACTGACCAGCACTGTGCAGCTAGATTGGTATTCACCAGGGGACACCAAAATAGGGAGATCTTCCATTGGTGAACCATTCTTTTCACAGATGAGAGCATGTTCACACTGAGCACATAGAGAAGCGTTGGTAAATGTTACGCTGCCTACACAATCATCCAGCATGACTGGTTTTGATGGTGGGTCAGCAATGGTCTGAGGAGACATATCTTGGAGAACCAACTAAACTTGTCCTTATGTTAGTCTATCAGTTTTTGTTATGAAATTGCTCTCTCTGTACAGATTTAGTAATAGGAAATTAAAGTTTTCCAGAAATTAAAGCCATGGCCACAATGCTGTGATGCTGCTTAATCTGAGACCTGCTGTGAAGGAATCCGATCAGTGGTTGTTGGATAATCATCCTATAAAGTTTTCATCTAAAGACGTCTTCTGTGTATCGGGGCGGGAGGGTTTTCTTCTGCTCTTCCGCCCTTCGACCAGCCCCTGTAATTATTTTGCAGGTCACTGATTATTCAGTGACCTACCTCCTTTTTGAAATTCCATGCCGCTACGGAATTACTTCTTTAGTAAGCCAAAATTTTGATCCACACACGCACCGCCTCCGGCGCCATGTTTTGAAGATTGGCCATAGAATCACACTGTGCATGTGTCCCCCACCTCAGTAATGCAGAATTTATAAAAGGAAGCAGGTCAGTGAATAATCAGTGACCCGTAAAAGAAGTAAAGGAGACTGGTAGAGGGGCGGAAGTCCAGAAGAAGACCCTACCCCTCAGGCCCGCCTCAATGCACAGAAAATGTCTTTAGAATAACATTTTAGAGGATTATTCAACAACCACTAATTGGATTCCTTTACAGCAGGTCTCAGATTATCAGCATCACAGCACCATTGTGGCCATGGCTCTATTTTATAGTGCTAAATCCTGCTGACAGGTTCTCTCTAAAGTTAAGCAATGTTGATGGCTTTGCGTTTACATTCGCAACGCAAATAAGCAAATTATGCCTGCAATGATAGGCAAAACGTATTGGAAAAATGAGCATTTATACATTAAAACTATACTCTTTTTTAATGGGCTTTGTTATCATCTGACAAGACAAGTCTTCTCTACTATTAGCCCACATTGCTCAAAGACATAAGGTGAACTTTAGCTCGTGTGAACCTTCAACAAATACAGCTGACTCACAGCTTTAATCACGAGGGGAGGCTTTCCCTTTGGTTCCCCAGCATCTAACTCATCAGTATTTAGCAAGTAGAAGAAGACAGTAGAAAAAGGATGGTCTTCATTCATCTGCGTGTACTATTACAGACTGTCAATTATTGCAAAGGCTGAGGGAGGCAAGTCGGAGCATTCATCTCATGAATCCAGTGGACTTATAACTAGGAATCCACTGTATTCTGTGATAGTGCCTAACAGACAAATAGTTAAGTGGATAAGTCACTATTAAACAAGGCAGCATACACGGATGACAGATTAACTTTAAACGTCTTTGAAGCAGGCTCAGAAGCTGAGCCCACATTTTAACCGGTAGATGATGGTTGTGCTATTCAGCAATCATCACCCATGGTTGCAGCATTTTATCAAACAACATGGAGGGAAGAAAATGTCCTAAGCATCCATCGACCCTCCTGTGTTTCTATGGTAGCCAGGGGTCTGCTGAAAACTCCCTTGCCTGCCATGTTGGTACTGCGGTACCGTCCAGTCTAGAAGAATGTGTTTTTCCCATATATACAGCAATCCCATAGTGCAAAATATATTTCAGTACATATAGTACAAGAAATCAGACAATAACAGGTTGAAGTCCCCTAAAGGGACTACAAAATAATGTAAAAAAAAAAGTTTTTTAAAAAATATAAAAATTATAATCACCCTCTTTTTCCTATATTAAAAAAAGACATAAAGAAAATAAAAACATATGTGCTTGGTATCTCCACATCGATAAAATTCTGATCAATGAAAATATCATATTTATTTACCCAATAAATCGCTAAATGATGAAATGAGAAAAACAGTGAAACTGCAGAATTGCATTGCGTTTTTGGGGAGTGGCCACGACACCACAAGAAAAATGTTATAAAAAGCAATCAAAATATCAAATGTACACTAAAAGGGTATCAATATAAATATCAGCAAAAAATACAAACCCTTATACAGCTCAATAAACTGAAAAATAAAAAAGCTACTGGTCTCAAAAAACATGTTTTTTTTTTTTACAAATTCTTTCAAATCAATTTAACCACTAAAATAAAAAAATATACATTTAGTATCAACTTATTCATTCTGAACTAGAGGATTATGTTGCTGGGTTTTTGTAACACACAATGAATGACATAAAAAGAAAATCAAAAAAAGAATTGCTGGATTGTGTTTTTGATGAAATAACATTACACTTTGAATTTTTCCTACTTTCTAGTACATTGCATGATCCATTGAATAATACCATTCAAAACAAGCCCTCATCTGGCTATGTGTATAGAAAAGTAAAAAAAGGTTATAGCTCTTGGAAGATGGATAGGAAAAAAACAAAAATTCAAATATGGAAAATCTCATGGTGTGAAAGGGTTGCGATTCAACTGTATACAGTTTTTAAACAACCAATTTTTTTATGTAATACATATACTGTTTTATTTAATACATATACTGTTTTATTTTTACCATTTCTATTACTATTATTTTAACTATTTTATTTTGTTTGCAGTTATTATATTATCAATTTTCTACACTAACAATTTAGAGCTACAAATTTCGTTGCACATGGGCATATCTCACTAGTTACGACAGGCTATAGAAAAAATTCAATTTAAAATAAGGACATATAAAAATAAAGTTATAGGAGCCATTTCTTAATCATTTATCTGGCTGGAACCTTGAGTTCTTAATGGGGTTTTCGGGGACTTTTTTTTTTCAATGGACCTAAGAACAAACAGTTAGGTAATTGCTAACTATCTGCCTGTATTACGTGGCACCAATTCAGAGTGGTCACTAACAACTCCTACCAGCTATTCTGCTGCTTCAGTCAAACAATTCTTCCTCTTTCGGGTTGCTCTGTCGACAAGGCCAAACAGCCGGCATCATGCTGATTGACTGCAGGCTTATTACCATCAGTTTGTGAGGAGTAGGCTGTCAATCAGCATGAAATCAGCAGTAACACCTGTCAACAGAGCAGAGCAGAAAAGAAACCGCTGCTCTGTTGATGTGATATCGTTGGAATCTCGGGAATCGTCGGCAGAAGAGGTTTGTTACCCCTCTGTTCCGGGGGAGATCGGCTGCGAGCAGAGCAGTCACGTAGCTAGAAACTTCCTTCCTGTTACTTATTAGGCCCATAGTAAGAAAAAAAAATAGTCATGGTTAATCCCTTTAAATGGAATCTGTCACAAGGTTTTTGCTACCTCACCTTCAGCAGTATAATGTAGAGACCCTGATTCCAGCGATGTATCACTTAGTTTTTTGGGTGCAGCAGTGTGACACAATCAGATGTAGCATGTAACAGAGCTCAGAAAGCTAACCCCACCCACACACCTGATTAGCAGCTTGATGTGTACATTGTATGTTGACAGTAAGCTGCTAATCAAAGGAAGGGAGTGGTTGGATTATGATGCACCAGGGAGCTAGTAATAATCTCCTGCTAATAAAACACTCATTATATTAAAACAACAGCACACAGCCTAATAAGTGACACATCCCTGAAATCAGCGTCTTAGCCTCAATCTCATGCTGTCCTCATATTAGATGGCAAAAATGTGCTGGCAGATTATATTTAAGAAGGGCTGAGCATCAAATATGTAAGAGACAGCCTGGAAGCTTTTTGGTAAAGTAGAGCCACATTCTCAGAAATGGCTTGTAATATAAATAACTAGCAAATTATAATATGTATACTAACCTCCAAGCCTCTACCTAAATAGCTGTAATTTATTCCTTGAGCTTAGGCAATTAGCAGAAAGGTTATGTCTGGTGCTCTCTGTAAACTCTGTGTTTGATCTCATTGGCACACTGCTGACTTCATTTCATCTTGTCTAGAAAAGATATTTGTGCAGAGACAGATCCTCATTCATAATCAAGATTAATCCAAAGAGCAAACAAACATAACCTCTCATATTGCCGGAAATCAATATGTGTGGTCATTATCAGGCACAGCATAGGAGTATGAGCAGGCGGAGATGTGCCGCTGCTTGTAACCACTTCACTGCTGGATTCAGCACCATGGACAAGAAATCAGCCAAATTTTATCTAAGGTTATGCTGGTTTTTATTGGGTCATTTTCACACTGGGAAATGCAACATTCACATTAAACCTTGGCAGCAAATGTTACTGCCATTTGTCAGAAGCAATTTGCTAATGGTAATCTTGTCATATTTTAAATACAATTATGGTTTGTTATTTATCAAAGTCTGACAACTACAAAATGTGCCGATATTACAGCAAAACAAGCATCTGGTGTATCACACGGGAAAGAAAAAGTCATTCTAAATTGTTTTGTCGTTTGCCATTATTGTTTTTCATTTTTGTTTTATTTAATGATTTTATGTAATCAACTAAGTTAAGGGGTAATTCAACTTGTCTAATAATTTTGTCCAGCATTGAAAGTTCTGAAACTTTACAAATCACCTTATTAGGGAATTTGCATTAATTCCTGTAAAAATTGCATGTAAGTGGCTTATAAACCCCCATTTTTCCCTGTCTTTTAGGCTGTCTACGTCTGCATTGAAATCAGAACATGCTCATTTGGAGTACAGGTGACGGCAGCGACAGGGTCAGCTCTTGTGTATCACTAACGCTGATGATAAGTGCTGGCCCTTTCACTGTCATCATCTGTACTCCACTTCTGACATAAATGCAGCTAAAGGCAGGAAAGTAGAATGGGGGAATGTTGGGGTTTGGAAGCTATTTACATGCAATTTTTTACAGTAATGAAGATAAATGCCTTTATAAAGTTTCATAACATTCCATGCTGGAGAAACTTAAAAAAAAGTTTAGTTATTTTTTAAGGGAGTTTTATATCAGTCCCTTCCATCAACAAATCTAAAGACATCAATCATCATGATTCCCTAAGGCACAGGTATTCACATGGAATGTAGCAGCATGGAGAAAGTATTACCACACTCTGTGTAGACTTTGTCTATCATTTTTCCCCCTTCTGCTTTGGTTTTGGTTTCTGTGCTTCACTTTTCTGGTTAATGTTAATTTCTACTAAGTTTATTCTATTTTACTTTGGGTTGTTTGTGAAGTATCTGGAGTCAGTTAAGTAACTATAAGACTTCTATTGTTACAACTAATTCCCTTTATAATGTCATTACTAGTTACCCACTGTATCCTAAAGGAGTAAAGCTGTAGAAACAAAGCTCCAAAAGTAAAATTAGTTGATGTCCGACATCACTAAGCTGCTGGAAGTTAACAAAGTACCAGTCTTTGGATCACCACTGATCTGATAATGAAGAACAGTTCTAGGCATAGGTCATCAATATTTTAATCTTTGAAACACCTTTTAATTATTTCTTATTATTTCAAATGACTGAATGTTAAAGTTTAATAAAGAAGCACTCCTCCCATAAAAGTTTTTATCCTCTTACTTTATTGCAATCATCATATTATATAGTACTGTGTACTTACAATTGCTCATTTTGCCTTTCTACCCAGTTAATTTTTACGTTTTTCATTAGCTCTATAACATCACATGATTAAAAACTGTTTAGATACAGGAGGTCAATTTTCTCTGCACAAGTCATGAGTCACTGAAAAAGCCCCTGGCATGGGGAGCAGCAGAGCAGCTGGGTCAGGAGTTGAAGAGGGGGTGACTCATAGAGAGACAAGAGACTTCCTGTTTCTACATGCAACAGAGAAAAAAGAAAAATTAACTGGGTAGAAAGACAAAATGAGTAATTGTAAGTGCATAATGCTATATAATATGATGATTGCAATATAATAAGAGGATATCAATTTTGATGGAAGCACTTCTTTAAATAAGTTCATTCATACATTTATTTTACTGAAAAATCAATGGAATTACAACTGTTCACTAGTTTTCGCTAAAACTTTTTTTCAGATTCAGTTACATGTAAGCCATGTTTTACAATGAATCCTCCACTTTGTCAGAATAACATATTACGTACTAGCTTACTACAAATAATTCTTAACAACCTCAATTCAATTAAAATTCCCACGAAAGTAAAGTGAGAAAGAAATGTTTGCTTTATCCTAAAATGGGAATTATACACGAGGTGAATCTACATGATACATGGGATTTAGTCTTTACTTTTCTAATCTCAACATTCTGGGGACTCTATTTGTAATTTATAGTTGACACAAAGTATAATCTGATTTTAAAAATCGAAAAGTTGTATGAACTGTAAACAAGAGGTTAATTATAATCAACTAATACTGTAGGGAAGAGGTTAGTTAAAATTGCTTGAGATTGATAGTTTGTACTGCAGACTAGAAAATTATTAAGTCAAATCCCGTCTGCATGTTAAATTACTTGTAAAGGTAACAGCCTCATTTTCTTCACTGCTTTCAGAAAATTTCAGTTTAAATAGCTACATATTTCCCCTTTAGAAATAACATAATTTTTTCATTTCTCATATTAATCCGAATAGCTGGTTTATGACCTCCAGGCATTTCTTGCTGTATAGAAATATTGATATTTTTTCTTCAGTTATTAAATATAGATAGCATTTTGAACTCTTCAGAAACACCAAATATATATTTAATTCAATTCAAATTGGTATCTAATTTCAGACTTTCTTCAGCACTTAACCTGGGGATAAGTGTACCAATATGACCGCAAATAATTTCCTTGACTCTATCATACAAAATATCATATTTCAAATATCTTTTTAATACATATGTAATATATGAAAATACTTAGCATCTAAAACTCCATCTGTTTTTCCACTAGTACATGTCATCACTAACTGAGCCCACATTATTCAAAGCACCACTCCAGCGTTTTTTTTTATTTCAGTGCTGCAATGGTGCTACTATTCTATGTTTTTTGACACTAGTATTAAACTTACCAGCTGCTGTCTTCTGCTGTTTCCGGCGCTTCTCCGATCCCACATCGCTATCTCGTAACTGCAACTTCTGACTGACTGGAAGTCAGAGGAAATGGTCACAAGCTCTTGATGTAGGTCTACGAGAGCCTTGTTCTGGCTGTCATAGACTTACATTGAGTTGTGACTTTTAGATCACCCAGCAAACACTGGAGCGAGCCAGCAGGTCACAACCTGTAGAACAACAACCAGAGTGAAAGTGATAAAGGATGGAGGTGACGACTGTTCAGTATAAAACTAGGGAAATTACCACTCCAGCGCTGCAATAAAATAAAATGCAGGAGTAGTACTTTAAAAATTGGTGGGTCCAACTGCCTGGACCCCAACAATTCTTAAAATGCAGGGGACAGAGTGATAGTTAAAAGGGGTGGCCTGTGACTAACATTTTGATGACCCATACATAGAATAGGTAATTAATAATGACCTACTTGACACCTAGCACTCTCACATCCTTCCGATCAGCCTTATTCTGCTGAATGTAAGCAATGTATGAGGGTAGAACAGCACATCCCCATGCATTTTTTGTGGGCACTCCCAGATTACAGCACCTTTTCTCACATTCACATGAATAGGGTTGTGTTGCTTAACAGATCTACCTTCATGTGACAGTTTGAAGCTGCACTGGTGATTTAGAATCATCTAGCACCTAGAGGGGTAACCAGAGTTGCAGTAGACAAGAAATGGTCAGCCCTGCCCCAAGGGAGACTGAGAACGCTAGTTGGAGTTTGTGCCGGATGGTCTGCAGGTCTGGACATAGAGATAATGGAAGTGCTGGACCTCTCTGGCTGTGATGGCCATCTATTTGAGAGCAACAACTGTCCAAAGCAGAGAACTAGTTGGGAGCAATCTGTTTTGAAGCAGGAAAAGTGTGACGGCCACGTCTAAGAGCCGGATTCACCCTTCTGTTCTTTCCCCCCTTACCTCGCTGCAAAGAAGGTTTTGTGGTCTCTGTGGTGTATGGACTTTGTATGGAGAAACACAATTCTGTGTGATGGAATTAAGCCTGAATAAAACCACTGTGATTAACTTCAGCATGGGACCGTGCCATAGCTGTGTGTGCCTGGAGGCTGATATACCTCATGACTGTGGAAGCTCTGATTAATGGCCACCCTGAGTAAAATTCCCCCAGGATTTCAAAAAATTTATTTTCCTTTGTACTGCCTCTATATACAGTGCCTACAAGTAGTATTCAACCCCCTGCAGATTTAGCTGGTTTGATAAGATGCAAATAAGTTAGAGCCTTCAAACTGCAAACGAGAGTAGGTTTTATGAACAGAACATAAATCTTACAAACCAAAAAGTTATGTTGCTCAGTTGAATTTTATTAAATTTTAAACATAAAAGTGTGGGTCAATTATTATACAACCCCTATGTTTAATATTTTGTGGAATAACCCTTGTTTGCAATTACAGCTAATAATCGTCTTTTATAAGACCTGATCAGGCCGGCACAGGTCTGTGGAGTTATCTTGACCCACTCCTCCATGCAGATCTTCTCCAAGTTATCTAGGTTCTTTTGGTGTCTCATGTGGACTTTATTCTTGAGCTCCTTCCACAAGTTTTCAATTGGGTTAAGGTCAGGAGACTGACTAGGCCACTCCAACACCTTGACTTTTTCCCTCTTGAACCAGGCCTTGGTTTTCTTGGCTGTGTGCTTTGGGTCGTTGTCTTGTTGGAATATGAAATTACGACCCATCTTAAGATCCTTGATGGAGGAGCGGAGGTTCTTGGCCAAAATCTCCAGGTAGGCCGTGCTATCCATCTTCCCATGGATGCGGACCAGATGGCCAGGCCCCTTGGCTGAGAAACAGCCCCACAGCATTATGCTGCCACCACCATGCTTGACTGTAGGGATGGTATTCTTGGGGTCGTATGCAGTGCCATCCAGTCTCCAAACGTCACGTGTGTGGTTGGCACCAAAGATCTCGATCTTGGTCTCATCAGACCATAGAACCTTGAACCAGTCTGTCTCAGAGTCCTCCAAGTGGTCATGAGCAAACTGTAGACGAGCCTTGACATGACACTTTGAAAGTAAAGGTACCTTACGGGCTCGTCTGGAACGGAGACCATTGCGGTGGAGTACGTTACTTATGGTATTGACTGAAACCAATGTCCCCACTGCCATGAGATCTTCCCGGAGCTCCTTCCTTGTTGTCCTTGGGTTAGCCTTGACTCTTCGGACAAGCCTGGCCTCGGCACGGGAGGACACTTTCAAAGGCTGTCCTGGCCGTGGAAGGCTAACAGTAGTTCCATAAGCCTTCCACTTACGAATGATGCTCCCAACAGTGGAGACAGGTAGGCCCAACTCCTTGGAAAGGGTTTTGTACCCCTTGCCAGCCTTGTGACCCTCCACGATCTTGTCTCTGATGGCCTTGGAATGCTCCTTTGTCTTTCCCATGTTGACCATGTCTGAGTGCTGTTCACAAGTTTGGGGAGGGTCTTAAATAGTCAGAAAAGGCTGGCAAAATAGATCTTTAATCCACACATGTGAAGCTCATTATTCTTGGTGCCTGAACTACTTCTTAATACTTTAGGGGGACCAAACAGAATTCTTGTGGTTTGAGGGGTTGAATAATAAATGACACTCTGAATTAACTTTTAACGTTTAAAAAAAAAAAAAAAAATTTGCTGCAGTGCATTTCCCACTTCCAGGCTGATCTACAGTACAAATGTCACAATGCCAAGTTAATTCCGCATGTGTCAACCAGCTAAGTCTGCAGGGGGTTGAATACTACTTGTAGGCACTGTACCTATTGGCGTGCATGCAACATTCACTGCAATGGGTTTAACCAACGCTGATTATAATATTATGGTATATTATTCAATTACACAGGAACCCCTTTAATCTCATACTCTGTATTGAGCAACATAAGTCAAAACAGGATAAATTTAACACTGAATAAGTCCTCCTGCCGTAGTGAACCAACATATATGTAGCCAACCTGCAAACAAGCTCATTTGCATCTAAATATAATGTCCTTAAAAATTGTGCAACAGGCAGCTAAAAATATGCAACACACAGTAATTAAATCTGACAAAGAGATTATATGATAGATAAATTTTGATTACAATCCTGTTTCATGGTGCACAATTTTCTCCATGAGTAGATGAAGATTGTAGGTATCATTGAGCTCATGCCATACCCTTAAGTTAATAAAGTAACTTTTTTCTACGTACAGCCATAACAGAACTCAATCTGTCAGTACAGGAAAAACGGAGTGTCTTATAAAGAAAATAATAACTTATAGGGCTATTACAATATATAGAATTTTTTCTGGACAATTGCTTTCACCTGATTGAACTTAGCTGGACTTGAATTAAGCCTTTTTACATTTGGCCTGAACATACCAATAACAACTAGATTGGCGGTCAGAGTAATCGGTATCGGGGTCTCCTGACTCTATCCTACAGATGATGTTGGTAAAAGAAGGATCCAGCCTGTTGAATAAACAATCTCTGTTTTTCTTTTTGAGATAAACCGCTGCCAGAAGAATTTGACATAATGTGGCAGTTTCTTACTCATAGAAAACACATAAGCGATTGTCCGAGTTGAGCATCAGTGTGTATGGGAAAGTTGGGGGAGATAGCTGAACGATTGTTCAACCAGCAGCTATCTAATGTGTATGGAGGACTTTAGACTATATACACATAACCATGACGTATAAGAGGTCTTATAAAGAAGGGAAAATAGTGACCACCATGCTTTTTAAAACATAGGAGTCTGCAAAGGATCTACAAAGCTTGGTAAACTATAGTGAGAATTATTGACTATAAATGGAAAGGACTTGGATGACTACAACAAGTCTTGCTAGGGGTATTTAATACATCATCTTTATGTTACATTTAAATTACATTACATACTATTGAAGGGGTTATGGGGGCATTATACTGTGTTGTTAGCTATGGGGGTCATTGCACTGCATTGTAATGTTAGGCTGCTCATTTGTCAGTTAAGTCCATATATTTTTTTAATCATAGCTAGTGATGAGCGAGCACTAAAATGCTCGGGTACTCGATGCTCGGGTCGAGCACATTGGAATACTCGGGTGCTCGACCCAAGCAACGAGCCCAATGTAAGTCTATGGGAAACTCGAGCATTTTTCATGCTTCCCGCTCCCCCCGGCGGTCTGCAGAGGGCCTAAAAATTGCCTAAATCGATGGGAACAGTGCTCAAATGACATGGGAACAGCACGGGGAAGACCCCTGGAAGCATTTCTGACTCCCAGGTCACTTCTGTCAACAACGTTGTCAGAGGTATTACGCCACTTTTACAGACTCACAATAAACCATACCAAAATGAAACCAAAATGGAATTTCCTGGGAAATATGTTAAGGAACATCCTTTCCAGCGTAATGACTTGTATATAAAGCAAAATAAATAACAAAAATGCTCCTCCACACCTTGGGCTATGTTCACACATAGCGTTTTTGATGCGTTTTTGCACTTTTGCTTTGCTTTCAACCGTGACAAATGCCTTATCTGGCAATGTGGTGTGTGAGATATCATCAGACACATCATGTTTCATTTATGAAGGAGGAATTCTGAGAGTCACAAAGCCTATTTTTATAGGGCCATCAGATGGCCTTTACTTTTCTTAAAGGGCCAGCAGTCGGCCCTCACTGTTCATAGAGATCCATCAGCCGCCTTTGCTTTATTGTTCCCATTACTAAAGAGTGGGTCTCCTATACTGTAATTGCATATGCAGTGAGTGTCAGGGCTGCCCAAAATTTGGATACACCCCAATACCCCTTTGAAGAGACTTAGAGGAGGGCCTCCTGAAAACAATATTCCCATTATTAGGAAGTAGGTCTCCCATTGTGTTTGCCTATGAAGTGAATGCAAGGGTTGCCAAAATTTGGAGGCACTCCAATGCCCCTTGGAAGAGACATGGAGGTCAGAGGGCCTCCTGAAAACAATGTTCCCAATATTAGGAAGTGGGTCTCCCATTGTGTTGGCCTATGAAGTGAATGCAAGGGCTGCAAAAATTGGGAGGCATTCCAATGCCCCTTGGAAGAGACGTGGAAGAGGGCTTCATAAAAAAATGTTCCCATTAGAAAGGAGCGGGCCTCCTATGCTTGTAATGCCTATGCACTAAGTGTATGAGCTGACAAACATTTACCCATGGGGGGTATACATGAACATACTGTATAATTTTGTTTTTTTACGGGCATCATAAACACCATTTAAAAAAATTATGTGGGTGTTGCATCACAGTCCACGGTCACTCTGGTGATATGGTGGTGGAGGATGGGGAGAAGGAGGAGGATAAGGGCTTATGAGTTTATGTTACACTGCTATCATTCGATGGTGTTGAGAAGTCTGGCCCAATCAAGCCTTCAACAGGCAGATGTGCTTATCAGTTATAATTCCATCAACTGCACTAAAAACCCGCTCTGATAAAATGCTGGCGGCAGGACAGGCCAGGACCTCCAAGGCATAGAGAGCCAGTTCATTTCACATATCCAGCTTGGATACCCAATAATTATAAGGCACAGATGAATCACGGAGGACGTTGGTACGGTCGGCAAGGTACTCCCTCAGCATCTTCCAAACTTTGCACTCCTTGTGATAGTACCCCGCGCCTCAGGGCCTGTGCGATGGAAGGGGCTGAGAAAACGCTCCCAGAACTTTGACAGTGTTCCCCTGCCTCTGCTGGATTGAAGTTGTGTCTCTCTCTCCTGCACTCCTTGGGTGTCCAACGAAGTGTGCCCTCTGCTGCCAGCGTTTTCAGATGGGAATTTTTTTAATTGTTCCACAACAAGGGCCTTCTGGTACAGCCTCATTTTTGTAGACCTGTCAGCCTCAGGAATAAGGGATATAAAGTTCTCCTTGTAGCGTGGGTCAAGAAGTGTCACCAACCAGTAATGACTGTCACCCAAAATTTTGAGAATGCGAGGGTCATGGGAAAGGCAGCGCAACATAAACTCAGCCTTGCGTGCCAGACTACTAACAGGAAAGACTTCCGTGTCCTCACCAAGAGGAGGACTGACCATGCTCTCCTCCTCCTCTCTGTCCTCTGGCCATCCACGCTGAACAGACGGTATGACAGCTGTGCAGGTAGTACCGTCTATAGCACTTGAAACTAGCTCCTGTCCTTCCTCCTCCTCTTCCTCATTGTCATCCAATCCACGTTGGGATGAGATGAGGCTGGGTTATGTGTAATCACCATGTATGGTTCCTTGTTCCATCTCATCGTGCTCCGCCTGCAATGCATCCTCTTTGATTGTGAGCAGAGAGCGTTTCAGAAGACAGAGAAGCTTGATGGTGACACTAATTATGGCGTCCATCTTGGTGGAGTCCTCAAAGTTTTGGAGGATGGAACATATGTCTAACATCCATGTCCACTCCTGAGGTCTTATGTGTGGAGTCTGAACTGAATACCGATGGCCTTGTTGATGCTGGTACTCAACAACTGCCCTCTTCTGCTCACAAATCCATCACAACATCTGCAGTGTAAAGTTCCAACGCGTGGGGACATCACACACCAGACGGTGAGCCGGAATCTGCAAACGCTGCTGAAACACGACAACGGCGGCAGAAGCTGTAGGTGACTTTCTAAAATGGGCACACAGGTGGCATACTTTAACAAGCGGATCTGGCAGCTCCTGGTACGATTTGAGAAACCGCTGAACCATGAGGTTAAGCACATGAGCCAGGCATGGTACGTGTGTGAGCTCGCCTCGCCTCAGAGCCGCCACCAGGTTTCGGCCATTGTCACACACCACCATGCCTAACTGCAGGTTCAGCGGTGTGAGCCACAGATCTGCCTGCTCTTTCAGAGCTGTCCACAACTCTTCAGCACTGTGCTGTTTGTCACCTATGCATATTAGCTTCATCACAGCCTGTTGCCGCTTGGCCGAGGCAGTGCTGCAGTACTTCCAGCTTGTGACTGATGTGGTCATTTCGGAGATGGAGGCTGAAGAGGAGGAGGAGGAGGCTGAGGAGAATGAGGTGCAGGAGCTGTAGACCGTGGGGGCAACCCTGATTGACCTAGGTCTCACAATCCTTGGCGTCGGGAGGACTTGCTCCATCCCAAGGTCCGACTAGGTCCCGGCTTCCACTATGTTAACCCAGTGTGCCGTCAGTGAGATGTACCATCCCTGCCCACAAGCACTTGTCTACGTGTCCGTGGTTAGTTGGATTTTCCCGGTAACTGCTTTGTTGAGGGCACAGCTAATCTTTTGGGACATGTGCTTGTGTAATGCGGGGACGGCACAGCGAGAGAAATAGTGGTGGCTGGGGACCGAGTACCGAGGGACGGCCGCCGCCATCAGGTTGTGGAATGCTTCCATCTCCACGAGCCTAAAAGGAAACATTTTGAGCGCAAGCAGTCGTGAAATGTGAGAATTTAGTAGTGTGGCCTGTGGGGCGTTGGCTGCGTATTTGTGCTTGCGTTCCAAGGACTGAGGTAAGGACAACTGAACGCTGCGCTGGGACAAGGACGTGGACGTGCTTCCTGATGCTGCTGCTTGAGAGTGTGCAATGACAGGTTCAGGGCTGGAGGCATCTTTGCATGCACCATGGACAGGGGATTGGCTCACATGCACGACTGCGGAAGAATCAATCGTGCCACCCATAGACACTGTGGGCCGAACCCCAGGGTCCAGGAACAAAGTCGGGTGCTTTGCTGCCATGTGCCTGATCATGCTGGTGGTGGTCACGCTGGTCGTTTTGCCAGCCCTGCTGATGCTGGCCTGGCAGGTTGTACAAATGTCTTTTTTGGGGTTATCGGCAGAGTCTTTAAAAAACAACCAGACTCGGGAAGACCTAATAGTTGTACTGCCAACTTCCTTTGTGTTGGTGCTACCGGGAGCGGTTGCCTTCCTTTTGTCTGCGGCAATCACACTGCTTCTTCCTGCCTGTTAGGGTGCTCTGCGTCCCTCCCCCTGTGTGCTGCTCTCATCGCTCTGCATGTCCTCCTGCCAGGTTCGGTCAGTCACTATATCATTCACCACCTCGTCTTCCACTTCCGCACCCTGGTCCTCCTCCTGACTTTCTGGCAATAGTATCTCATCATCGTACACCTCTTGTGACACTTTCCCACCGTCGCCTTCATGTGACCGTGGCTGCTCAAATATTTGGGCATCGCTAAACGCGATCTCCTCTTGCCCCGCTTCAAGTGGACTGGGTGAGAGGCCCGAATCTATAAATGGAAAAGTGAACAGCTCTTCGGAGTGTTCAAGTGTGGGATCAGTTGTTTCCGGGCACTCGGCATGGTGGGAGGAAGGAGGATCAGGGTGAGGAATATGCGGTCCAGGCTCACGGCTACTGAGACTTGACAGTGTGGAAGACAGGGTGGTGATGGTGGCTAAGTGACTAGAAGCATTTTCCGCTATCAAACCAACAACCTCTTGACACTGCTCTGGGTTCAATAGTGGTGTGCTGTGGTCTCCTAGGAATTAGGACAGGAAGGTCGGGCGAGAAGATGTGGGTGTTTGCTGTGGCACAATTTCAGCTTGCCCTCGGCCTTGTCCTCGGCCTCTGCATGCACCATCATGTCCAGTTCCCCGTCCCTTGCCACGTGCCTTTCCCATTTTAAATGGAGGACAGTATCCTCCACGCTCACTACAAATGACTGAGTTTGGAGCAAACTTATATGTGATCCGTGTGACGGAGACTATTGAGTTTTAAATATCTGGCCTGTAGGTAGCTAGTTTGAACAGCAAACTGGTGTGAATTGCTTCACTGACACACTGAAAGAAATTTTTAATGGAGGCAAGAAATGGTAGTATTTTCTGACAATGTATATGTGCTCAGCAGCACCTCTCCCTACACTGCCTGATTGCGGAGTAGACTGACGAGCACAGCGGCGCCAGGTCTTATATAGACCTGATGACGCTGTGAAGTCAGCCAATCACTGTAATGCCACAACCACCATGGCTGCAGCATTACAATAAGTGGCAGGCAATCCCTGCCTGTTGATTGGCTCTCTAAAGAGCGCCAAACATGCAGGGAGGGGACCCGAGCATCTCGCAAATACTCTGCGAGCTCTGAGCATCTCGAGTACTGAGATGATCGGGCGAGTACTGAGTACTTACGAGTATGCTCGCTCATCACTAATCATAACTCTTTACTGTAAGAGCAGTGTAACTATTGAACTCTCTGTTAGAGGAAAATGTAATAGTTTAAAATGCGCATGGATGCATTTCTTGTGTTATAATGTTACAGTTCCAGATGTGGTATTTCTTAAGAAAACATGTGTGGCAAACTCCACAGTTATCAGAGTATCTACACAAATTGCTTAGTGCAGCCACTGATTTAAATTGCATGAGAGTGCCAATGATAAGCAGGTTATGTAGCTGTCATTACGAGTCAACATTTGCTAATTTAGTGCCTGCTACAGCTGTACAAATCACTAGGTAACAGGAGAGTGGATTGTTCAATGAGGTATTTATTCTATATGCTATATTTGTAGGCAGAAGATGAAAATGCAGAAAAAGAGGCTGAACTAAATGGATTTATGTTCTTTTTTTAGTCTTAAGTACAGTCATATTGCACTCTGTTTTTTCTAGTTGTAGCAAAGTTGTCCTTTACCTGGAAAAAAAATTATGTTTGCTCCCATAGTCCATTTTCCTAATTTTCTGTCTGAGAGTGACATGTTAAGCATGTCACTGTGAGGAGACTTTTAAAGGACCAGAACTCTAGTGCCACCTACAGGAAGTAGCAATCCTAAAAGTCAGTAATGACCCTTTAACGAGCCTTATCACATGACTTAAGATATAAGCCAGAATCAGAAACTCAATTTACAGACACTTTGTTTCGGGATACTTCCCCTCGTCAGTGCAAAGTGTGAGTTCTGGTTTGGTTGGGTGAGAGGCGTCAGACTATCTGGCTAAAGCAGAAAGGCTTGTTTGCAGTGCCCTGACACCTCGCAATCCTTAAACAGACTAAGATCCAAATCATAAAAATGTAAATATTTCTGCTTTCTCACACTGCTTTTGCCAAAATTTTAGGTAGTTCACTGCCCTGGTCTCATGCCTAAATAACCTGACCAAAACAGAAAGACATGCACATAGGGCTTATGTCACATGCCCACCTGCTACCTTTGCTAAATCCCTGCTTTTCTATAAAATACACAGAAATTACATTGTTCAGTTCAGTTGAGGAACAATTACGTTACTACCGAAGGACACGGAGAAAAATCTACAAAAAAAAAACATATTCTTATTGATGGATGATTTGTTGGCTGATCGCTAATTATATCTAGAATTTATCTTTGTGACCTTATTGCCTGGAAAGATATATAGTTAAAACAGCACAATCCAATGTCAAATCTGTGGGTAATGTATTATAGAGAATATGCTAAAAATACATGTCACCTGGAATGGAACAATGGCAGATATAAAAGATTAACTGTGAAACAATGAAAATCGGAATAAAGTACATTTTGTAGCTCTCCCTGCAGTTCACATTCTATATCAGAATGGAAGAGCAATTAATTCTGGCAACATGTACATGCGGCTGTAATAGCATGTCACATTCACTGCAATAGAGCAGAGATTTGCACACTCTCTGGGAGGGAAAAATTGACTAAATAACCTAAGTGAATATAATTGTTCCCAAATCATAAACCTCTTTCCTGACTCAATTAACTTCTGGAAAGCCATAGAAAGGCTTTAATTTTTCACTTCTCCGAAAACAGTTCTGATATGATTTTTTATTTTACTTCTCCTTTATTCATTGCCTTACCTTTAGTAACTGTAAAACTATAGGTTGTAATGCAATGTGCAGTGACTAATACAATGCACAAGTCGTTCATCCTGGTCAAGCCCATTAAACAAATGTGTGGGTGGTGACAAATGGCCATACTGTTCCCATTTGTTGGTATTGCAATGTGGAGCATCCCAATGTGTTAAATAATGAGAACAAGAAGAGCCCTCGTAGTTGAACAAAGAACTCATTCTTACTGATGGCGGGTCAAATTATAAGTGGTTACAACATTTGAAAATGGAAGGCCCATTCTTCAAATGTCAGATAACAGCAGCAGAGTTACGGGGCTGTTGGTATACAATGCAGTGTTCCTCCAAGCATAGACCTTGGGCTCTGTAACTATGCCCATGAAATTTGGATCTACACCCTTCAGTAGTCTGCCACTCTGCCCAGTGAGCCTCAACACTCCAGCTTTCCGGCAAAGCTTCACTAGGTTTTCTGGACATGACGTCTTTTTTCTGTCGTCGGAATCTCTGAGTCTTTCTAGTAAATGAAGTAGCTCAGCCGGCAACTTTGCTGTCATTTTTTGTAGCATCTATTCTATGTATTTTCCACTATAGTGGCGAGCAGCTTCCTAGCGAAAGCCACCCAGAGGATCAGCATATTATTTCTTTTAGTGGCTTTGTGGTTTCCGAAAACCAAAATAGTTAAAGGAAGTGATAAAAGACTGAACATGTGCACAGAAATGTCATTTTTATATGGCTGTGCATCATGTTCATTTTTTAAATGGTTTTGTTGTACATTTTCAGGTGTGTTTGAGGCAAAATTAGCCTGAAAAAGATGTCACATGCACATATCCTACAGATGAGTTCAATGTCACCTCAATGACTATAAGGTACACAGGTCATATGGTTGCAAAACAAACCCAAATCATCACCCCTCCACCACTGTGCTTGATAGTATGCGGCGTTGAATGCACACACATATCAAGGAACTTAAGCAACACTGTAAAGACAAGTGGGACAAAATTCTTCCTGAATAGTGTTAATAACTGATAAAATCATACAGAAAATGATTACTTCAAGTTCTATAAGGTAATAATTCATTGAGTGTAATTCATTTTTCACACACTGCTTATGCATTTTGGTCTAGTTTTTGCTATGTACATAACAACACGGTGTAATTTGTCATGTGTTTCCTTTCATCTCAGTTTGTATTTACCTAATTTTAACACCTTCTAAGGACCAAGAGCATTTTTCACACTGGTCTCGATGGGAGGGATGGATAGGGTGTATGGTGCCTGATTCATATACTTGTTAATAAATCAGGCTCCTGTTAAAGGGAATCAGTCTGCAAGTTTTTGCTATGTAATCTGAAGACAGCAGGAGATAGAGGCTGAAATACAAAACTCATGGATGTGTCACTTGTAAAAGTGCATGCTGTTGTTTACTTGGGGTGATTTTACATTGTGTTCAGGGACACGCTCGGTGACCCCGTTGGGTCATATGCCCAAACCCCCACAAAATGGGATTCGGACATATGCGCCGAAAAGGGGCCATAGACTGTAATGGTGCCGACACAGCGAACGTGCGCTGTGATGTGCATCATTTTCGGGAGTGTACAACTAGTGGAGGCGGACACTTAAATGTAGTAGACTGCATCTGAGTGTCCACTTCCAGTAGGTGTACACTCCCAAAAATTATGCACATCAGAGCGCATGTTCACTGTGCCGGTACCATTACAGTACATAGCCCCAATTGGCGCATACGTCTGAATCACATTTTGTGGGTGTTCATATGTATGCCACAGAGTGTGTCCCTAAATGCAATGTGAAAGCACTCTAACTGTGAAGGATTTATCACTAATAGTGTTGAGCATTCCGATACTGAAATATCGCTTATCGGCCGATATTCGCGGTATCGGAATTCCGATACTTAATTCCGATACTATTGCAATATCGTATACCGGAATCGGAAGTTCCCATAATGCAATGAGACATTTTCATTTTATTCAGCCAATGAGGATCCTAAGAAGTGTGGGCACATCCTGTTAGGCATGTAGGCATCTTAACTAATGGCATGGCTGTGATTGGCTGCTGAAATGATGTCATGATGCACTATAAAAGCCACCGCCGCCATTTTGAGCTCACTCTGCTGTGAATTCAGTTAGGGATAGGACGCTGTTGTTCTGAGGGACAGTTTTAGCTACCTATTTGCTCTATACTGCTTTACCCAAGCTACTTTCTAAATCACTGTGCCTTGCAGTGCTAGTGCACAGTTCCCTGTGCTGTTCACCGCTATCTGCAAGGTCTGTGTGTGTGAGTGCAGCTCACCCTGTAGTGTGTGCTTCAGCCAAGTCTGGTTGTAGTGCACTCAGTGTGTGTCACTGCCTCATACATTGTCCTTTTTTGCCAATTCATAATTTTTCCTGATATCTCCTATTAGTGTGGTGGTTCCATCTGTATTCAGCTAAATTGGTTCCAAACACACTATATAGGAGTAGATAGAGAAATTTTTTTCCGTCTTGCAGCACTAGTGCACAGTGCTCTGCATCTGTACTGTTCACCGCTGTCTGCAAGGTCTGGTGTGTGAGTGCAGCTCACCCTGTAGTGTGTGCTTCAACCCCGTCTGGTTGTAGTGCACTCAGTGTGTGTCACTGCCTCATACATTGTCCTTTATTGCCAATTCATAATTTTTCCTGATATCTCCTATTAGTGTGGTGGTTCCATCTGTATTCAGCTAAATTGGTTCCAAACACACTATATAGGAGTAGATAGAGAATTTTTTTTCCGTCTTGCAGCACTAGTGCACAGTGCTCTGCATCTGTACTGTTCACCGCTGTCTGCAAGGTCTGGTGTGTGAGTGCAGCTCACCCTGTAGTGTGTGCTTCAACCCCGTCTGGTTGTAGTGCACTCAGTGTGTGTCACTGCCTCATACATTGTCCTTTATTGCCAATTCATAATTTTTCCTGATATCTCCTATTAGTGTGGTGGTTCCATCCATATTCAGCTAAATTGATTCCAAACACACTATATAGGAGTAGATAGAGGAGCCTTTCTGCAGCATTGGGCCCTGCAGCCCCAGCCAGATTAGTATTAGCCTATTTTTTGCAGCCTCATCTATTGCATTGTAGGTTACCTTCCTACATTGTAATAGCTACAAAAAGTTTGTGATACTATCGTTATTACATCTTTAGGCACATCCAGTGTCTTTTTGTGACAAAAAAAACCTAAATAAAGTTCACCAAACACTCCACTTTACAGTTGTGTAGGCCACATTAGCTCATATTAAAGTCTAGTCCACACTTTATAAAATTAGTGTTTCTTATACCTGTTAGCAGCTGTTCAGGAATAAGCACACTAAGCCCTTAGTACTTTTCTGCCTATCTTTATCAGTCTACCAAGATGAAGAAGGCAGGGAGTAAGGCATGTGGTCGTGGTCGTGGGCGTGGGCGTGGAGTTTCTGCAGGGAGAGGACGTGAGGATTCTGTGCCTGCAGGGAGAGGACGTGGGGATTCTGTGCCTGCTGCGGGCACCAGTGACTCAGCATCCCCCAGTTTTACCAGGGAACAGTCCTTTATGCGCAGCTTTGTAGGAGCTAGCCATACCCCACTGCTGCGCGAGGACCAAATTGAAGCCGTTGTCGGATGGATGGCAGCTAACGCATCGACTTCAATTAGTTCCAGATCCTCTCAGGTCCTGAGCACTGAAGAGCACCCATCTGTCTCTTCACCACCTGCCAAATTGCCCAGGCAGTCAGAGAGCCCTGGACAGGAGCCATCTCTACTTCTGTTCTCTGAATCTCTTGGCTTGGAAAGAGGGGGCCAGCCAAGCAGAATTCGAGAATTTGAAGAAGAGGTAGTATGCAGTGATGCGCAACCGTTTTGTCTCTCTGAATCTGAAGAGGCGGGTGGGCCAGTGCCTATGGTCAGCAGCACACCTCAGTACGCATCTGATGATGAGACTCAGGTGCCACTTTCTGGTGCGTACTGTGCTGTCGAGACTACCCAGGAGAAGCAGTTGTTTGAAGAGGGTGGTGTAGATGATGAGGTCCTTGACCCATCATGGCGTGAGGGACAGGAAGGTGGTGGGAGCAGCTCTGAGGAAGAGATTCCCCGAACGGCCCAAAAAGGAGGGAGAGGGAGGGGGCAGACTTGGTTGCCTGTAGCCTCCACTTCGGCACCCATTAGGAGCATGGCTCTTCCAAAATCCAAAGCGGGCGCTCCCAAGACTTGCAGTGCCTGGTCCTTTTTTGACACAGTTGCAGATGACATTTGCTTTGTCAAATGCAAGCTGTGTAATCAGAAGGTGAAAAGAGGGAAAAGTGTCAGCAACCTCAATACCACAAATATGTGGAAACATGTGCGGACCAAGCACGTGGTGGAGTTACACAAACACACTGAAGACCTAGGCCAACCTACAGCGCCACCTACCACCTCTTCAGCTCGTGTTGTAGCCTCTTCCTCCAGCTCACACACAGCTGGTTCGGCTTCCTCACAGGATCGCCATGGAAGAATCTCTGGCACTGTTGTACAGAGACACAGTGTAATTCCACCCACAGCACCACTTTCCCAGTCATCCTCACACTCCCAGGCCAGTCTACAGCCATCGTTAGCACAGGCATGGGAGAAAAGGCGCCCATACTCGGCAAACCACCCCCGAGCACAGGCTCTGAATGCTGGCATTGCTAAACTACTGGCCCTTGAAATGCTATCATTCAGGCTGGTGGAGACTGACACATTCCGTAACTTTATGGCATTGGCAGTCCCACAATACAACGTGCCCAGCCGCTTTTATTTCAGCAGGCAAGCCGTCCCTGCCCTGCAACATCATGTGGAGGGAAAAATTAAACATGCGCTACAAAACGCCGTCAGTAGCAAGGTCCACCTGACCACTGATGCGTGGACCAGTAAGCATGGACAGGGACGATACCTTTCCCTCACTGCCCATTGGGTAAATGTTGTGGAGCCGGGTACAGATCTTGAGAGTGGCGCTGTACGTGTTCTGCCAACTCCAAGGATTGCAGGAATCCAGTCTGTACACATTGACTCCTCCTCATACTCCAGTTCCTCTGAATCAGCGCTGCAGGAGCCGTCACGGTCTACCTCCACATCGACCCGTGAACGGTTACCTGTTATGATGACCGATATGAGCACAGCCGTGGCCAAACGTCAACAGGCCGTATTAAAATTAATTTCTTTGGGGAATCGAAGCCACACAGCGCAGGAGCTCTGGAATGCCATCAAGCAGCAGAGTGACGTGTGGTTTGTGCCAGCGAATCTCCAGCCAGGCATGGTAGTGTGTGACAATGGCCGAAATCTGGTGGCAGCTCTGGGCCTAGGCAACCTCACTCACATCCCATGTCTGGCACATGTGCTCAACTTGGTCGTGCAGAGTTTTTTGAGGGACTATCCGGATCTTGATGCACTGCTTCACAAGGTCCGCATAGAGTGCGCTCACTTGCGGCGTTCCAGCAATGCAAGATAACGCATTGCAGCTCTGCAGCGCCGATTATGTCTTCCGGAACATCGCATCATATGTGACCTACCCACCAGGTGGAATTCAACGTTACATATGTTGGAGAGGTTGTGTGAGCCGCAGGCAGCAGTAATGGAGTACCAGCTGCAGCAGGCGCAAACAAGTCGCAGTGCGCGCCGTTCACACTTCACCACCACTGAGTGGGCCTCTATGAAGGACATTTGCCACGTTTTGCGTGCCTTCGATTATTCCACGCGGATGGCGAGTGCAGATGATGCACTAGTCAGCATGACTATCCCCCTTATCTGCCTGCTTGAAAAAACACTGCAAGCACTAAGGGACGAGGTTTTGGAAGAGGTGGAGGATGAGGAGTCACAAATGCCATCTGCTTCTCTACAGTCTGCGCAATGTGGTTCCTCACAAAGGCCTAGGCAGGGGACACTTTGTGAGGAGGATGAGGAGGAGTCAATGGATGAGGAAGACATCTGTCCAGAGGAGGGAGGTACACAATGCTCTAGTAGTCAGTATCTAGAGCGAGGGTGGGGTGATGCAGAGCAGGCAGAGATCACGCCTCAAGCAGGGGACAGCGTTTCTTGGCCAGTTGGCAGTCTGCAGCACATGGTTGATTTCATGCTGCAGTGCCTCAGAAACGACCGCCGCATCGCCCACATTCTCAACACGGCTGATTATTGGGTGTCCACCCTCCTAGATCCTCGCTACCGGGACAACTTACAAAGCCTCATAACACCATTGAACCGGGAGCGTAAAATGCGGGAGTACCAAGACGCACTGGTGCATTCCATCATGTTCTCCATTCCAACCGAGAGCAGTGCTGCTAGTGCTTTACAAAGCAGCTCAGTGCGTCGAGGCAGTGGAGGAAGCTCTGCACAAAGAGGGAGCAGAAGCAGCGCCTCAGCACAAGGCAAGACCAGTATGGCCGAAATGTGGCAAAGTTTTGTGTCCCCGCCGCCACAAATGTCTACACCATCACAGACAGCTCCAGTCAGCAGGAGGCAACGTTTCCGTCAGATGGTGACAGACTACATGTCTTGCCCTCTTAGTGTACTCCCAGACGGCTCTTCTCCCTTCAAGTTTTGGGTCTGTAAGCTGGATACATGGCCAGAGCTTAGTCAGTATGCACTGGAGGTGCTAGCTTGCCCTGCTGCTAGTGTATTATCGGAACGCGTCTTTAGTGCCGCAGGTGGTGTACTAACAGACCGTCGCATGCGACTATCCTCCGATAACGTTGACCGGCTTACTTTTCTCAAAATGAACAAGGCCTGGATCTCTCATGAATTTGCCAGTCCTCTTCCAGAATAAATAATTGGTTGGCAACAGTATCCAGGTCTCCTGTTCTGTTCATGTTTCTACCACCTGAACTGTAATCCCTGAGCTCCAACACCGCCAGTTGGCGCTCGGAAGTGCCGTCTGCACAGTCAACACTTGCTGCCGTGTTATTGGGGTTCAGTAACGTCAGCTGTTCTCCTGCTGTGCGGACGGCAATTTCTCCTGATTTGTCCACATCCACTGTACTACACATTTTAAAGTTGCTCCAATTACTCCTCTGGCTCCTCTGTTTTCATTCTTATCCCTGGGCTCCAGCACCGCCAGTTGGCGCTCGGAAGTGCTGTCTGCACAGTCAACACTTGCTACCATGTTATTGGGGTTCAGTAACGTCAGCTGTTCCCCTGCTGTGCGGACGGCAATTTCTCCTGCTCTGTCCACATTCTCACTACTACAGATTTTAAAGTTGCTCCAATTACACCTCTGGCTCCTCTGTTTTCAGTATTATCCCTGAGCTCCAACACCGCCAGTTGGCGCACGGAAGTGCCGTCTGCACAGTCAACACTTGCTGCCGTGTTATTGGGGTTCAGTAACGTCAGCTGTTCTCCTGCTGTGCGGACGGCAATTTCTCCTGCTTTGTCCAAATCCACTGTACTACACATTTTAAAGTTGCTCGAATTACACCTCTGGCTCCTCTGTTTTCATTCTTATCCCTGGGCTCCAGCACCGCCAGTTGGCGCTCGGAAGTGCCGTCTGCACAGTCAACACTTGCTGCCGTGTTATTGGGGTTCAGTAACGTCAGCTGTTCTCCTGCTGTGCGGACGGCAATTTCTCCTGCTTTGTCCACATCCACTGTACTACACATTTTAAAGTTGCTCGAATTACACCTCTGGCTCCTCTGTTTTCATTCTTATCCCTGGGCTCCAGCACCGCCAGTTGGCGCTCGGAAGTGCTGTCTGCACAGTCAACACTTGCTACCATGTTATTGGGGTTCAGTAACGTCAGCTGTTCCCCTGCTGTGCGGACGGCAATTTCTCCTGCTCTGTCCACATTCTCACTACTACAGATTTTAAAGTTGCTCCAATTACACCTCTGGCTCCTCTGTTTTCATTCTTATCCCTGGGCTCCAGCACCGCCAGTTGGCGCTCGGAAGTGCCGTCTGCACAGTCAACACTTGCTGCGGTGTTATTGGGGTTCGGTAACGTCAGCTGTTCCCCTGCTGTGTTCACGGCAATTTCTCCTGCTCTGTCCATATTCACTGTGCTACTTATTTAAAACTTGCTCCAATTACACCTCTGGCTCCTCCGTTTTTAGTATTTACCCTGGGCTCCAATACCGCTAGTTGCTGCTCAGAAGTGCCGTCTGCACAGTCAACGCTTGCTCCAGTGTTATTGGGATTCAGTAACGTCAGCTGATCCCCAGCTGTGTGTCCGGCAAATTCTCCTGCTTTGTCCACATCCACTGTAGTACGGATTTAAAACCTCCTCCAAATACACCTCTGGCTCTTCTGTTTTTAGTATTTACCCTGGGCTCCAGCACCGCCAGCTGGTTCTCGGCAGTTCCATTGGCTCTTGTACCTTCTGCTACCCATCCGGGTTCCAGTACCGTCAGCTGGTTCTCGGCAGTGTCTTTGGCACGGGTACTCCCTCCTGCCCAGCCTGGTTCCAGCACGCCAGCTGTTTCCGGGTAGTGTCAACGTCACTTTGCCTCCAATGCGTTGTCCTGTCGTGTTGCGGTCGGGTTAGCCGACTCTATGGTGCCTGCAGTTTAGGTGACTCCTATGTGGGCTGCGGGATCTGGCAATGAAGGCTGGTTCCATAGTGCCAATAGGACAAGCACCCTCTGTAGGACTGTGGGTTTTGGTAACTGCGGCCGGCTCGCGGCCTTGAACTTTTTTTTTACATGGGTACCTTCTGCTACCCATCCGGGTTCCAGTACCGTCAGCTGGTTCTCGGCAGTGCCTTTGGATTAGGTGCCTCCTTCTCGGTATCCAAGTTCCACCAACGTCTGCTGGTCCTTGGTAGTGCTTTCTGGCACAGGTACCTCCTGCTTAGTAACCGAGTTCCAGTAACATCAGCTGGTCCTCGGTAGTTCCATTGGCTCTTGTACCTTCTGCTACCCATCCGGGTTCCAGTACCGTCAGCTGGTCCTCGGTAGTTCCATTTGCTCTTGTATCTTCTGCTACCCATCCTGGTTCCAGTACCGTCAGCTGGTCCTCGGTAGTTCCATTTGCTCTTGTATCTTCTGCTACCCATCCGGGTTCCAGTACCGTCAGCTGGTTCTCGGCAGTGCCTTTGGATTAGGTGCCTCCTTCTCGGTATCCAAGTTCCACCAACGTCTGCTGGTCCTTGGTAGTGCTTTCTGGCACAGGTACCTCCTGCTTAGTAACCGAGTTCCAGTAACATCAGCTGGTCCTCGGTAGTTCCATTGGCTCTTGTACCTTCTGCTACCCATCCGGGTTCCAGTAACATCAGCTGGTCCTCGGTAGTTCCATTGGCTCTTGTACCTTCTGCTACCCATCCGGGTTCCAGTACCGTCAGCTGGTTCTCGGCAGTGTCTTTGGCACGGGTACTCCCTCCTGCCCAGCCTGGTTCCAGCACGCCAGCTGTTTCCGGGTAGTGTCAACGTCACTTTGCCTCCAATGCGTTGTCCTGTCGTGTTGCGGTCGGGTTAGCCGACTCTATGGTGCCTGCAGTTTAGGTGACTCCTATGTGGGCTGCGGGATCTGGCAATGAAGGCTGGTTCCATAGTGCCAATAGGACAAGCACCCTCTGTAGGACTGTGGGTTTTGGTAACTGCGGCCGGCTCGTGGCCTTGAACTTTTTTTTTACATGGGTACCTTCTGCTACCCATCCGGGTTCCAGTACCGTCAGCTGGTTCTCGGCAGTGCCTTTGGATTAGGTGCCTCCTTCTCGGTATCCAAGTTCCACCAACGTCTGCTGGTCCTTGGTAGTGCTTTCTGGCACAGGTACCTCCTGCTTAGTAACCGAGTTCCAGTAACATCAGCTGGTCCTCGGTAGTTCCATTGGCTCTTGTACCTTCTGCTACCCATCCGGGTTCCAGTACCGTCAGCTGGTCCTCGGTAGTTCCATTTGCTCTTGTATCTTCTGCTACCCATCCGGGTTCCAGTACCGTCAGCTGGTTCTCGGCAGTGTCTTTGGCACGGGTACTCCCTCCTGCCCAGCCTGGTTCCAGCACGCCAGCTGTTTCCGGGTAGTGTCAACGTCACTTTGCCTCCAATGCGTTGTCCTGTCGTGTTGCGGTCGGGTTAGCCGACTCTATGGTGCCTGCAGTTTAGGTGACTCCTATGTGGGCTGCGGGATCTGGCAATGAAGGCTGGTTCCATAGTGCCAATAGGACAAGCACCCTCTGTAGGACTGTGGGTTTTGGTAACTGCGGCCGGCTCGCGGCCTTGAACTTTTTTTTTACATGGGTACCTTCTGCTACCCATCCGGGTTCCAGTACCGTCAGCTGGTTCTCGGCAGTGCCTTTGGATTAGGTGCCTCCTTCTCGGTATCCAAGTTCCACCAACGTCTGCTGGTCCTTGGTAGTGCTTTCTGGCACAGGTACCTCCTGCTTAGTAACCGAGTTCCAGTAACATCAGCTGGTCCTCGGTAGTTCTATTGGCTCTTGTACCTTCTGCTACCCATCTGGGTTCCAGTAACATCAGCTGGTCCTCGGTAGTTCCATTGGCTCTTGTACCTTCTGCTACCCATCCGGGTTCCAGTACCGTCAGCTGGTTCTCGGCAGTGCCTTTGGATTAGGTGCCTCCTTCTCGGTATCCAAGTTCCACCAACGTCTGCTGGTCCTTGGTAGTGCTTTCTGGCACAGGTACCTCCTGCTTAGTAACCGAGTTCCAGTAACATCAGCTGGTCCTCGGTAGTTCCATTGGCTCTTGTACCTTCTGCTATCCATCCGGGTTCCAGTACCGTCAGCTGGTCCTCGGTAGTTCCTCAGCTTTCTTGTACCTTCTGCTACATTTCCAAGTTCAAGCTTTTTGAAATGGTTCTTGGTAATCACTCTGGATCTCCCTGACGAGGACCCTGAAGACGAGGACCCTGAAGACCAACCCTAAGAAGACGAGGACCCCGAAGACAATGACCCTGAAGACGAGGACCCTGAAGACCACCCCGAAGAAGACGAGGACCCTGAAGACCACCCCGAAGAAGACAAGGACCCTGAAGACCACCCCGAAGAAGACGAGGACCCCGAAGACGAGGACCCAGAAGACCAACCCGAAGAAGACGAGGACCCCGAAGACGAGGACCCCCGAAGACGACGACCCTGAAGACCACCCCGAAGAAGACCAAGAAGATGACCCTGAAGAAGTTGACCAAGAAGACAAAGAAGAGAAGACAAGCACCAAGATACAGAAAAACAAGAGACAGAAAACCAAGAAGCAGAAATACAAGAAGCTGCAGAACAAAAAGCGGAAGAACATTAAGCATAAGACTAAAAATCAGAGCAAAAGATAATATCTAAATTATAAGCAGAAGATGACTAAGCAGTGTATGGGGGTGAGTCCGTTCCTCCTCGTGGTGCCCCTGGAAAAGACCTGCTGCTGCAGGCCAAACTGAACGCGGACAAATCCTGTTGTAAATCTTTTGTGACGGGCAGAACGAAAGGTGTAATGTCCAACCTTTTATAGATAACAACTACAGGAATGCCTGTCACAAATAAGAATATGATGAAGAAGAAGAATATGAAGAAGATGAAGAAGTAGAATATGAAGAATGTAAAAAAAAGAATAATACGAAGAAGGTGAAGAAGAAGAAGGTGAAGAAGAAGTGGATGAAAAAGATGCTGAGGATGATGAAGGAGAAAGTGTGGGAGAAGTAAAAAAGAAGGTGAAGAGCATGGAAGTAGTGAAACATAAATATCTGACAAAATATAAAAATACTTAACATAGTTAATATTTCCGTAACTCAGAACATAATAAAAAAATATTAATTCCTGCTATTCCATTTGACTGGGCTAAACCTCTATGCCTTTATTGTCTCCCCCACCTCCCCCAATACATTCTACATTATTCTTAGTTGTTTTCCTTCATGTAGAAATAACCTACAAGGAAAGAAAGGGTTTATTTTAATTCCGATATTTATGTCCCATTGACTTGCATTGGTTTCCGGTATCGGAATCGGCGATATCCGATACTTTTTCGGTATCGGTCCGATCCAATCCGATCCGATATTTCCCGATATCGGAAGGTATCGCTCAACACTAATCACTAAGCAATTAACATTGCTGGACTACACTAGTCCGGCAATGGCCCCTACTGTGATAAGCACCCCACTGTCTATGGACTTTGTACACTGAGAGCCTGATGTGGGAGGGGTTAGCTTTCTCAGCTCTGCTGCATTCAAAGTCTAAAAGCTGAGATTGCTGTATCGAGTAAACTAAGTGTTACATTGTTGGATTCAGCTTCTCTTTGCCTACATCATTCTGCTGTCAGATAACGTAGCAAAAATCATCTGACAGATTCCCTTTAATGAATCAGGTGAGTCGAGAAGTTGTAAGAAATGCCATGAATTTGATAAGCGGGGTTCGCCACACTCCCTCACGCCACCCGTCCTGCCCCAACTCAATCCACTTTGTCAGAGCTGAACAAAATGATGTGAAAATGTCAAAAGTCGCAAAATTATTGTACGGCCTAACATTGCTCTTCAAAGAATAACAATACGAAACAATTCAAGATTTTGACGGAAAATTGCTAAACTTATAGCTCTCAGAATATGGCAACCCAAAAACAAATGATTTTTTTTCAAAGAGTCTATACATTGCATAAAAGTAATAAAACACAGAACTGTATATATTTAGTTTCTCCATATTCTTACTGATCCAAAGAATAAAGTTAATATTTTATTTGTGCAGCACGGTACATAGTGTAAACTCCAAAAATAAAAGAATAAACAAAAGCAAACTTGCTGATTTATTCATATACCTTCACGCAAATAATTATTAAAGTTTGTTAATACATTGTATGTACCTGTAGATGATGCCTCTGATAAATACACCTTGTCGCTATAAAAACAGGCGCTCATATGACTATGAAAACCTATCTGCCTACCATATAATACATGGTCCGCAAATCCCTATAATGAAAGCAAAACCAAAAAGATCTATACTGGAGAAAAGAATATAAATATGTTATACTGCGGGGGAAGGGAGAACCCTTTCCCTCTTAAACAGGTGATAATAAGAGTCTATCAGTAAATATTCTCCAAACAGACACATATAAGGGAAAATAGAGAAAATATTCTTTATTGAAAAAAATATAAATATCAGAAAAATGACAATCAATATAAATAATAAAGTACAAAATAAAGACAGCAGGGGAGGGGAAGAGGGGACAGCTAGAGAGTAATAGGATAAGGTAATAAATATAGCAGAGAGACTAACACCCCAAAAAAAGCATACATATATGACAGATGTAAGTGTGCTGCCAATGGATAAAAAATCCTAACCCTGACCATATCAGATAATGGTAATAACAGATCCTCTAGAGGAAGCTGAAAACATGTCTAACGTAGAACCAATAATCCTATATATAAAATACATATAGGTAGGTATCAGAGTTGTTATATACTATCAAATAGACTGTGTAATCATAATAAATACGCAATGAGATATTCCTGACGAAGCCATTTCCGGGCGAAACGCGCGTCGAGGCTGCCGTGCACCCCCAGCATTCCCTCCCACGCTGCCTCCTATCCCACTGACATGACCCAAGGTAATGGAAGCTCCATGTCTGTCTTTTTGACTCACTGACATGTATATCTCATTGCGTATTTATTATGATTACACAGTCTATTTGATAGTATATAACAACTCTGATACCTACCTATATGTATTTTATATATAGGATTATTGGTTCTTTGTTACACATGTTTTCAGCTTCCTCTAGAGGATCTGTTATTACCATTATCTGATATGGTCAGGGATAGGATTTTTTTTCCATTGGCAGCACACTTACATCTGTCATACATGTATGCTTTTTTTGGGGTGATAGTCTCTCTGCTATATTTATCACCTTATCCTATTACTCTCTAGCTGTCCCCTCTTCCCCTCCCTTGCTGTCTTTATTTTGTACTTTATTATTTATATTGATTGTCATTTTTATGATATTTATATATTTTTCAATAAAGAATATTTTCTCTATTTTCCCTTATATGTGTCTGTTTGGAGAATATTTACTAATAGACTCTTATTATCACCTGTTTAAGAGGGAAAGGGTTCTCCCTTTCCCCACAGTATAACATATTTATATTCTTTTCTCCAGTATAGATCTTTTTGGTTTTGCTCATATGACTATGTTGTCAAAAACATAAAATATAGTTATTTACCAAACCTGACAATAGAAAAGTGGAAATTAGCATGGTTAAGTGAATGTTGTAAGGATGAGACAACCGTTTTATGTAAAGACTGATACTCTGAATTACTGTTAGTGTGTGAACCAAGGGCACGGTCGCATGGCATAGAGATTCAAAGGACTTCAAAGATAGAGACTCTGTTTCATGAAATGTTGCCTTTTAATATAACCCAATAAGTAAGTTTGCCAACTGTTACAATAGATGCATACAGCAGTCTATAAAATGTTTGCAGAAAAGTAGAATGTTTGAAAAACAATATCACACGACACATACTTTTCTTTTTTTTTCTTTTTTTAAACGTGCCCTAGTTCTTCATGGATTGTGCAAGATACATTATGCCAACTTTATAAATACAAAACACGACTTTTCAAAGTTACAAGTCCCCAGGAAGTCAACTTAAACGTCTGTGAAATTCCATGTTTATTACGCTGCTCATTAATCTCAAGTGAAAAAGAAAAAAAAAGGAAAAACAAAAAAAAAATCATGAATTATTCATGACTACTTTCTTTTACTAACAATCCCTGTGGCCTATATTTTAGCAGCTGGGAAAGCGATGGGTAGCATCCAAGATCAGAATATGTATGACATTGTAAGTTGGGTTGTTGATATTACTGCTAAAAAATCCAAGTATATCACCACACGGAATGATTTAACCTCCAGTAAAATGAAGTTGTAGCTATATAATTTCAGTAATAAGTTTTACCCACTGGTGTAGTCAGCTAGGGAAAGCATACTTAACTTTCTACAGTAGCACATACAAGTATAAACCCTACTAGCCACTATAGTTCATCCAATTAGCTTTTTTCCCAGACAAAAAAATATATTATTACTCTTGATAACTTCATTTAGTAACATTGTCATTAATTTATGAGAGACAAAATCATCTACCGTACTATTAGCCAGAATATGAATTAACACACCCTTAACTCCATAATGACCATCAATACACATTTTTACTGACCTGAGAAATAAGGAAGCAGCATCCACCGATGATGAAAATTTAGCAGCTGTTAGCTGTGCAATATAGCTGACATCCTACTGCATCAGCTACAATTGATGTTGACACCGACCATTGCTGTTTAACTCCCTAGATGCTACTGACAGTAGTAGCAGTAGCATCTAGATGGTTAACAGAGCATGGTGGCTCCCTCTATAAAGGAATCTGCTAACCTCTGGGAGATTTGAAACCTCTAATATGGGCATTCAGGTTATAGAAATGTAAATCTATACATACCTGTCTGGCCCATAGTAAAGGTCTGCATGCAGAGAAATGTAGTTTTATAAAATCTGGTTTCACATGCTTGGCATCCCTCGGACAGCAAGAAATCCCCGCCTATCTGTTTAGTAAGCCCAGAAAACCCCACCTATCTGATTATTAAGCCCAGAAATCCCAGCCTATCTGTTTATTTAGCATATTCCCCCCTCCTCTGCAGGTCACAGGGCCCTGTGACGTGCCCTCGTCTCACTCACTTCCCGCGCATGCGCAGAGCATCAGGAGCGCTTCTTTTTCTTCTGGCCCCGTTGTTCTTTGCCGTGTTCTAATGCGCTGTGTCACTGTGACTCCCCGATGTGCTGCACGTTAAAGCACTGCAGAGAACAACGGGGCCGAGAGAAAAATAAGCGCTCTTGATGCTCTGCGCATGCATGGGAAGTGAGTGAGACGAGGGCACGTCACAGGGCCCTGTGACATGCAGGGGAGGGGGGAATATGCAAAATAAACAGATAGGCAGGGATTTCTGGGCTTACTAGTCAAATAGGTGGGGATTTCTGGGCTTACTACTCAGATAGGCGTGGATTTCTTGGCATCGGGGGACGCCAAGCATGTGAAAACAGATTTTATAAAACTACATTTCTTTGCTAGCAGACCTCTACTATGGGCCATACAGGTATGTATAGATTTACTTTTCTATAACCTGTATGCCCATATTAAAGGTCTCAAATCTCCCAGGGCATGACAGATTTCCTTTAACCCCATCAACAAACCGATATCACGATGGGATGATCCTGATGATTGCTGTAGCAATCCAAGGCCAAGTAATGGCCTTAGAGTATGCCAACTGTCATTCCACATTGTGTTAATTAGTGAAAAGAACCTAAAGGGTTAACAAACTACCTGAAAGAAGTTTTGAATATGTTGAGGGGTGCTTTTTTTAAATGGCATCATTTTTTTTCAATACATAAAAACTGAAAAGATTTTTTTTTTAAAAAATAAGTTATAGAAGTTTCCTTGAAAAAATGATAAATGACTGAAATTTTTTTAAACCTTCTAACATCCATTCATAGCCAAATAAAGGGAAATTTGTCTAACGGTGATAATGTATAATAGACATAAAATAAATGAGGTAGACATAAGATAAATGTTATTTATTAACTATTTAGTGTGGTATGACTATCTGGATTAAAGGAATAAACCTTCAAGATTAGACAATATCAAATCTTTTGAGCTTTTTTGTCAAATTTCTAATATTTTAATAAATAAACACATTAACCAAAGTTTATCACTAATATAAAGTACAATGTGTCTTGAAAAAACAGTCTCAGAATCACCTTGGGTATGTAGAATCATTCCACAGTTATTATAACATAAAATGGCACATCAGATTTGAAACAATTGTCTTGGTTACTAAGGGGTTAAACCATCTTTTGAAAATCTTTATGCGACTAAGCATATATCACCTTTTTTTTAATTACTCCTCCACTATCACATATTCACATTCTAAACTGTTTAGTATGAAAAAAAACTGTAACAGCATGTATTAAAAGTTAAGCTAAAAAGAAAGAGCACATAGCTCCAGTGCTGTAACTATAAACTTCTGGGCCCCGGGGCAAAACTTCATAGTGGGGCCCCTCAACATTTCAATCACTAGAGGTTGTGCGGAACGTTGTGAAGCCTGCTACGCTTTGTTGTATACAACACACAGGCTTCACCACGTTCCGCAAGAACTTTAATAGATTTTGTTGTTTATGATGCTAGTTTTAGAAGTTAAATATTCAGTGAATATGTTTGGAAAATTAATAAGATGAATAATTCCAAATATTGCACAATTTTCAAATAACTGTATATGTCATTATTGCTCCCTCCCGGTTGTGAGGAGAGTGGGGGTTGTACAGAGCTCTTATTATTGAAAACAAGAGACAGATGACTGAGAAGATAGATACTGCATGACCCGGAGCCGGGAGGAATGTGTGATTATGGAGACTTCCCCCTCCTCCCCTCCCCCTCGCAGCAGTATAGACCTATAGCAGGGATTCTCACAGTTTGTCACAGAGATATTTGTGGAGCCAGGAGGAATGTGTGATTATGGAGACTTCCCCCCTCCCCGACCTCCCCCTCGCTGCAGTATAGACCTATAGCAGGGCTTCTCACAGTTTGTCACAGAGATATTTGTGTCTGCTGAGACTGTCTACTCTCCATGATGCTGAGAGTTTGTTACAGTCAGTGTGCACTGTGCCTACCTTGCCAACTCTCTGTGATCTCCAGACTAACATATTGTTACAAATCTTGTGCTATGAGACTCTCCAGGCCAGTGCAGGTTTCCATTCATTGACAGCTGGCAGTGCTCCTGGAAATTATTGAAATGATAGTCTCTCCTGTCCTCCGAGTGACATTGTCTGACAGGAATATAGGAGCTGGGTATTTTATGAGAAATTCAAGTATTAAAATACAATTTTTTACCATCAGTTTGAGGCCCCTTGGGTGGTTGGGGCCCCTTGGGTGGTTGGGGCCCCGGGGCAGTGCCCCGGCTGCCCCGGCTGCCCCGGCTACCCCGGTTGTAGTTACGGCCCTGCATAGCTCATGAAATATTATTTCTCCAATCATTGTATCCTAAAAAAATCTTCTCTAACTTATACAACAGTTTACTAACAGAAAAAAGCATGTATCTCCTAATGGGAGAATAATTTTAAAGTACAATCTCTGGGGTAAATCTCATCTGTAAGGCCTCACACTGACCTTCATAATTTGTGAGAATACAAGAAAACTCATAAAAAAAATATTTTCCAGTGGTATACCAAGCCAAACACGACGCACAAGGGGTTCATTTCCATACCAGATATCTTCCGGAGATGCTGTAAAGGGAACCGGTCATGCGAAAAAACACTATTAACCTGCAGATATGGGGTTAATCTGCAGGTTAATATCATTATAAAGTTGTGTGGCTGCCGCACTGAAAGCCCGGCTGCAAGGAGGAAATAATTTTTTTCTCCTCCTGGCAGATTTGAGGTTTCAGCCATAGAGGTGGGGCCGACGCACTTTTAGTCACTGCTTATTACATAATAAGTGGAGGCTGTAATCACGCCCTGCAGTGACTGACAGCTGACTCTGTACTGATGCACTGCTGAGCCGGCTGTCAGTCTGTACTGGGATGTGGTTTCAGGTGACAAAAACCACACCGGCCGCACCTCTATGATTGAAAGACTGAGGCTTCCAAGAGGAATAAAGTTACTTTCCTCCTGGCAACCGGGATTTTAGTGCAGTGGCCACACGGCTTCAGAATGCTATTAACCTGAAGATTAATCCTATATCAGCAGGTTAATAGCATTTTTCACATGACAGGTTCCCTTTAAAGATAAAAAATCCTTTCTCTACATTTGGTAGACTTACCATTTTATACAAGCCCTTTGGTCTAAGGTTTTAATATTGATTACAAATTTCTGCAAGACAATGTCACTCATTGCACCTGAGAACATCTTTCTTAATGTCCTATTGAAATGCTAAAATAAACTACTCTCCAGACACCAGCAAGTGCCAAACTCCTCAGACCTCCATTCTGTACTGTAGATCTACAAATGGTGTCTATGGTGGCTCAGTGGATTGCGAAGTTAAATAAACTTTACCAGCATGAAGTGTTAATACCCCTTTCAGAACACAATATGCCCCTTAATTCCAATGAGGAGAAATCTTAGTTCAATATACCACGATAAGTTTTCAATTTTATGGGAACAATTTGGGAAGGGCTTTTTCTGTTCCAGCATGACTGTGCCCCGATGCACAAAGCGAAGTCTATAAAGACATGGTTGGGTTGGGTGAATTTATTTTGTTTTTCTCTATTGTTTTTATTATCTAATTATAGATTTTTTATTTTATGTACACAGCTATCATGCATCAGCTTCTTTTAACAACATTTATGCTTTACAGCGACCAAATGGAATGGACGTTGGACTGCAATAGACAAGCAGACCTCTAAAGGAAAGTTTTTAGGCATATTCTGATCAGAAAGGATGTGGGTGAGCTGTGGCCATCACATATTCTGAATTGTAGAACCTGAGTTTTCTATTGTATATAGCAGTGATATCAGTAATTTGTATACTCTCTATAATATGGAAATATAAATTATAATAATAAACAAAAATACATCAATCTTATGAAACTTGACTTAAACTATAGGCATTTTCTTATGAAACATTCCCGTTAAATGTTTTTTTAATGAAGCTTACCCATTGTATAATGATTTTTTATTAATTTTCCTATATACTTTGCGCATTAGTTCCTAATGATTTTTAGTGTTGTTGTTGGCTTTCAACAAACTTTGTAGGAGGAAGGAATATCATAAAGTGCTGTGTATCAAAGCATGTGTCCATCACATGATGAGAACAGATGGTAATTATCTTCAAGCAAGCAATATAGGATTGAATTAAAGAAACATATTTTATTTAAATGTACAACATTTTATTATACCAAGAATAATATGTAATCATAAAAACTGAAAAACCCTTCAGTTTGTCAGAATAAGGGCTTTCTCTTAGACATTTACATATCAACCAATGCTTACATCAATATGACTTTCAGATTCATAGAAAGTCATTTTTGATGAATTAGAAATCACTATCTCTGTGGTGCAAGTGGGATACAATACATGAACCGAAATTTTCCTAAGTAATGGTCCGTTTACTCGGAGCAACCAGCGGCATGACCGCCGATCTGCAACCCTTTACCTTTTGGCGGTTGTTTGACTGCCTGTTTATACAGGCAGACCAAAGCCAGTGATATACACTGAGCGATCTATATTAGATTGCTCAGAGCACCTAGGCTGCCATGGTTCTCGGCAGCACAAAACCTGATTATAAAGGACAACTCACCCCTTAGAACTTTTAGATCTTTTACATTGCGTAAAGCATCATTTCACCCAGGTGATTGGCAGCTAGTTAACAGGGTAAGATAATTGTGAAATGAGTATTTTTAACAACCTGCTTCAGCCTTTGGACCAACGGCAGAAATGTCACTTGGGTTCCTGCTAGTATTGTTGAAAGTAATTGGAGTTGTCTATCAGCAGGAGTGTCCCCAAAATGAAGTTCCAGTTTTGCTAGTCAGTGTGGACTATTGTTTGAATAAGACCAAACCTGATAAAAGGAATAATGGTACTTCTAAAAAAAATTAAAAATTGAAAATTTTTATTAATATGGAAGTGACTGACCTTGATGACAAGATATTCAAATTAATTTATTACAGATTGAATTAGCAATTTTGCAATTATAAGGATATTATACTTTTTTTCTGCCATGTATAAACAATAATTACTTTCAAACATTATAATATAATTGTAATAAAATCAAATATAATTGAAATAAAATATACATGTATTAAAATATAATATAGTTGAAACATGTCACATACTGTTGATGATTCAATCTAGTTGTATTAATTACAAATATAATTATAGTAAGTGCTGAAGATATAAAAGCAAATTAGAAGAAATAAAACTATTTTGCTATTGCCACTCATTGGAGGTAGCAACCCTATAAGTCAATACAATTCATCCACCCAAACCTTGCTCAAGTCCACACCATACAACTGTCAGCAACTGTCTGCAGGTTGGCTTCTGCTTGGCAAATATCCTTGGACATGTTGCAAGGCTTGCTTAGGCTCGGACACTGACAGGTGCATTTACACGGCATGGTTATCAGGAACGATGTGCTCGTTTCCCAGTTATCTTGCAGTGTGAACAGCCTTTCAATCACTCAACAAATTAACAAAATGATCATTTTGTGAAGTGAAATGATCTTTTGGTTTTCTTAAAAGATGATCATGCTCAGCAGCACATCGTCTGGGGTAAATAGGACTAGTGCTGCCGAGAGTTTTGTAGTCTACATTCTGATGTATTACTCATCGTTCGATGTGCGTATTAAATGCAGTATGTGTGCCTAAACAGGTTATTAAATGACTGCTGATCAGCAAACAAGAAACTGATCAGTGGTTTAGTGCCGGAAGACGGACTCATCGTTCATAGGTAAACAGGCTTAGTGCTGCCAAGAGCACTTCTGAAGTGCAGTCTACAGGCTATTAACCTTCATGACGGGAGCATTTTCAGTTTTTGCTTTTTCGTTTTTTGCTCCCCTTCTTCCCAGAGCCATAACTTTTTTATTTTTCGGGCAATATGGCCATGTGAGGGCTTATTTTTTGCGAGACAAGTTGTACTTTTGAACGACATCACTGGTTTTACCCTATCACGTACTGGAAAACGGGGGAAAAATTCCAAGTGCGGTGAAATTGCAATTAAAGTGCAATTCCACAGTTATTTTTTATTTTTTTACCATGTTCACTAAATGCTAAAACTGACCAGCCATTATGATTCTCCAGGTCATTAAAAGTTCGTAGACACCAAACATGTATAGGTTCTTTTTTATTTATGTGGTGAAAAAAAATCCAAAGTTTGCTAAAAGAATGGCGCCATTTTTTGGGATCTTGGGATGGGGGAGGGCTTTTTTTTTGTGCACCAAGCTGATGTTTTTATTGATACCATTTCAGGGTAGATACGATGTTTTGATCGCCCGCTATTGCATTTAATTGCAATGCAGTAGTGAATAAAAAAACGTAATTCTGCCGTATTGAATTATTTTTCATTACGGCGTTTACTGACTTGATTATTTTTTTATATTGATAGATCGGGCGATTCTGAACTCGGAGATACCCAATATGTATATATGTAATTTTTTTTATTGTTTTATTTTGAATTTTATATTTTTAAAACATTTTTTTTTTTGCTTTTTGCTTTCTTCAGTAGTTTCCATGGGAGATTAGAAGCTGCAATTGTCTGATCAGATTGCCTGTGTGTAGCAGAAATGCTCACTTGCTATGAGCGCCGACCACTGAGCGGCGCTCATAGCAATCTGAGAATGATAACCGCAGGGGTCTCCTGCAGACCCCGGGTTGTCATGCCAACCCATAGGCAACCTGCAATCATGTCATGGGGTCGCCGATGGGTGGGGTTAGAGACGCGCTTCCGGTAAGCACGAGTTAAATGATGCTGTCAGAGATTGACAGCTGCATTTAACTAGTTATCAGCCGTGGGTGGATCGTGATTCCACCCATGGCTGTTAGGGGCACATGACAGCTGTACAGATCAGCTGTCATGTGCCCGGAAATGTGCGGGCTCAGCGACGGAGCCTGCACCAAAGGGAGAGACCCGACGTGTGCCGTACTATTACAACACACGTTGGAAAGGGGTTAAACTCCCACCAATTAACAAAAACTAGCTAATAGGCTATTGTTTTGGGCATGTTTGCCAACCTACTATTACATTTTTTCTGGACTGTCCAGACATATTTGGTATATACAGAATAATACAGATACTGATAATTACAACTAATGTAAAGGATAAGAGAAGTGGTACTGTGCAGTCGATATATAAAGGACAGGAGAAGTGGTACTGTGCAGTTTATATATACAGGACAGGAGATGTGGCTCTGAACAGTGTACATATACACGGCAGGAGAAGTGGTACTGTGCAGTGTATATATACAGAATAATGCAGATACTGAGAATTATATAAAGCATACAGGACAGGAGAAGTGGTACTGTGCAGTGCATATATACAGGACAGGTGGAGTGGTACTGTGCAGTGTATATATACAGAATAATACCGATACTGAGAATCATATAAAGTATACAGGACAGGAGAAGTGGTACTGGGCAGTGTATGGATACAAAATAATATAGATACTGAGAATCATATTAAGTGTACAGAACGGGAGAAGTGGTACCGTGCAGCGTGTATAAACAGAATAATACAGATACTGAGAATTATACACAGTGTACAGGATAGGAGACGTGGTACTGTCCAGTGTATAATTTCAGAATGATATAGATACTGAGAATGCTGCACATAACACATCTGCATCTCTGGCTGCTCTGGGCATAAAAGGGGACAAACTTATGGTGTGGCACCCATGCTCCCCTGACCTCAACCCCATTGAGAACCTCTGGAGCATCATCAAAAGGAGTGTCTATGATGGCGGGAGGCAGTTCACATCTAAGCAACAGCTCTGGGAGGGTATTCTGTCCTCATGCAAAACAATTAAAGCAGAAACCATCCAAAACCTGACAAATTCAATGGACGAGAGAGTTCAGAAGCTCCTTTCGAACAAGGGGTCCTATGTGCAAATGTAACATCACCTAGAATAAAGTTTTGAGTTGAAAACTGTTTGATTTCAGTTTGTAATAACCTGCTAATGCTTATAATTTCAAAAATGAACATTTTTTTGTTCTTTATTAAAATGAAAAGGTTGAAAACTCTGCTGTGCATAATAATTTGGAACATGCATTTTGAGTGCAGTTTGAGTTTTTTATTTTTTTAAAAATATCCTGTTATCATAGGCAGTTTGTACAAAAACCTTTCAATTGTACTCTAATAGTTATTTGACTGGAAAATTACAATGACTGCAATTCATATAGGTAATTTGGGAAAATCTGAGAAATTATTATTTGCATAATAATTTGGAACACAGTGTATATAGCATAGATACACATAACACCAAATTAATTAGGCATAGCTCCATCTTCCATTCATTGGCAACAGAGTACTCTTGCCTTTCTATCATCCGTGACAGGAGGGACAACAGGAGGGATTTGAGGGACTCAAACAATCACTAAGGTGGAAGCTTTGCAACACAGAGCTTGGAGGAGCAGCTGCAAAGTGATAAGTGAGGGTAAGAAGCTCGAACTCACTTTTTATTAATTAACTCTTTGCCGGCTCCTCCTTCAGTCCTGCGTTCCTTTCCCCAACTCATTACTGTTGCCAGGCCGACGGCATGCAGTGAAAAAATCACGGACAGTGCTTTTTTTCTGCTGGATACAATGAACAAGCAAAAAAAGTTTTTTTTCATACGGTTAGCAACCCAGGTTTTGAGACGCCAGCATGTTCAATTAAACTAAACTTAAGCAGAGAGGGCCAATTATGACATTCTTCTCATTAAAGAATTAAGAAAACAAAATTAATAAACGTTATACTTTGACTTATGATACCAAGAGGATCTAGATACTTACCTGTTCATGTGGTGGAAATGCCCTTCTGGTACCTAATAGTCTTTCAAATAGAGACTATCTGTAGGAATATATCCCTTAACCTCTGAAGTATTTATTTTTCATGATTTTTCTACTAAGATACTTCAAGTCCTTCAAGCTTATAAGGCATTTATTATAGGAGCAAAGTTCCAAGCTTCCACAACTTAGAATTTTTTCTCAAAACCAATTCCCACACTGCTTAAAGGGGTTGTACACTACTTTATATTAATCCCCCAACGTATCCCCCTGGGGCCCCTAAGACTTTTTTTACATACCTTATGTTGCAGATAATGACTGTGAGCGGCACTATCACTGGCTGCTCACAGGCATCATGTGACCCTCGGCTGCAGCCGGCTCGGACATCCACTGATATCACGACAAGTGCTGGCAGCTGCTGGGGGTCTTTGCCTTCCGCGTTCCAGGTGGATGCCAGGCTGTGGGCAGGGTTACCCCCCGCGTCACACCCGGCATCCACCGCGTGCTCTGCCTCTCCCCATTCATTGGGAAAGCGCGGGTGGATGCTGGGTGTGATGCAGGGGGTAACCCCGCCCACAACCCAGCAGCCACCGCGGGGACCCCAGCGCTGAGTCATGCCTTACTTGTCGCGACGTCAGCGTGGGGTCACGTGATGCCTGTGAGAGGCCACCGATAGCGCCGCTCACAGGCATTATCAGCAACATAAGGTATTTTCAAAAAGTCTTAGGGGCCCCGGGGGGATACATTGAGGGGGTAATATAAAGTACTGTACAACTTCTTTAAGTATCAGAGAACAAGCTAATGACATTTAGCGTTGCTATGCGGGCTTCCTCATAATGCCCGGCAGCTATGACATCTTATGGATTATCATATATTGTACAGTGTTAGTCTCTACTTGGGCCATCGCAGAATGGCGGTTTTAGTGGAGCACAGTTTGCATGGCAACAGTTGTTTTCCATCTCCAGAGTTAGCGGGTAAGTCTCTCTTTCCTGTAGAGCATACGTGTCAAACTCTGGCCCGTGGGGCAAATCTGGCCTGCAGGGTGATTATATTTGGCCTGTGGTACCAGAACCATCACCCCTATGTGGGGCCACTATTCTGCATGGAGGATTATATGGGGCCCAATACACTGTATGGAAAGCTATGTGGGGCAATTTTACTGTTTGGAGGACTATGTAGGGCCCATTTTCTGTATGGAGGACTGTGTGGGGTTCATTATACTGTATACTGGTTGGCCCGCAACATTGTCCAAGTTTTTTATTTTGGTCCTGTGTGTGTTTGAGTTTGACATCCCTGCTGTAGAGTGTAAGATCTTATTGTCAGCAAGGTTCTCTTGCTGTCTCTCCTGTAAAGTGTAAGCTCCTATGAATTGCAGGATCCTCTCTCTCACTTCTGTAAATGTGTCCTATTGCTTTTGAATTATAATTACACATTTTTATTTCTTCATTCTTAATGCACTAAAAAGTAGCAAAAGGCCATAGAAAAATAAAATACCGTGACAAGTGACTGTACTGAATTTTTCATTCCTTGTGCAATCATTTTTGTGCGGGTGGAATAATTTTTTTTTTAAAAAATACAACAGAAAATTCCCCCAAAATACAAACATTTAACTGTGATTGTCTACCTCATAAAGAGTGTGCGTCACAAATATTTTTTTAATTTGTTTTACTAGACAAATTCAACAACCATACATGCCACACCAATAAGTCGGCCTGCCCCAAATTTTCCTTTCTGAATGTGTGATTACTTACTTATCTTTTCTTGGTAAATCCTTTTTGGCAAAGTTTGAAATATTGAGGTTGATAAGATTGTCAAAAGTTAATTTAAGAGTTGTACAAAATGTATGATAAAAGAAAAATGGCAATGGATGGGGTAATGAAAAATAAAAAAAAATAACATGGTAAAGATTGCGGAAGCCACTAGTAGTAGTAGTACCACTACCACCACTGGCATCAACCATACAATCAGTGGTCCATCTGAAAACAGGCTATTATTGGCCTACTTTGCCTCTGGCAAGCATATTGGTGAGGAGGGAGCAGAGGATGTTGTGGAATTTTATGGGACATCAGTCATCTCAGTCACAGTAGGATGAGGTTAACTCTGACAGTGACCCCATCAGTTTGAGTTAGTGTCTGCACAGAATGGTCTACCTGATTACAAATGAAGAATACTCTTTGGACTGTTTTTACCTTTAAACAAACATGAAGTCTGTCATTGCACTGTATTATTAAATGGGCTGTTGATTACTACCAGGTTGCAACCTATTTCTATGATGAGGTCACTGTTGATGCAAACACATTCACAACAATGTCAAACACTTGGAGCCTTTGCTGTATTGTGATTTAAAGTGAATTAATTTAGTGCAAATCCAATTTTTTTAAAAAATTCATAGAACAAGGTAAATTAAAATTTCAAGAGATTCGATCATCTCTATCTTCTCTACATTTTTATCAGATACCTCATAGTTTTCTACTGTGTATATTGTACCTGTTTAACATGAAGTACCCATTATTGATATTCATTAATTTTATTTGTTCAATTAATATAAAAACATTTTAAAAGAAAAAAGTTATAATACCATTATATAGAGTTTCTATTTTATATACTTTCCACATCAGATAATATGAAAACCTGGCACAAGTTGAGTGTTTTTAATGCTGTAATAATAGAATTTTATTTAACAATTGGCAAACAATTTATTGTAAAATAAGTTTTCTGTGGCTGATCAGATTATAATACCTTCTAGCAAGACCAAGGTTAACTATCATCATTCATACTGCATACGTAGTGGTAAATACTGAAGGCAAGGATATATTTTACAGTGAATAGCTATAGGAATCAAGTGCAGACAGACTGTCTGGAGCAATAAATACCTTATTCTTATTGCTGGAATGATGCTAATGTACATTGTCAACCAATCTCATCTTTGCTGGGAAAATTCAGGGAAGGTAAGTAAATATGTCAATACGTGATAAAGCTAATTGTTGGAAGGCAATTACTGCTGACAGTTCTTAAGCACCTATGGTCAGTAATATGACAGGTCCCATATGCAGCAGTAAATCACAAGATTTTAAGTGAAGAGTTTGAGTATTTTTACTTAGAAGAAAACTTAGAAGTGTTCTAAAGTATTTTACACAATCTACACTAGTAGGTACTGTGACTGATGGCCACAATTACTACCAAACAACAAGAAGAAAATAATACTAATAATAATTTCAACAGTATCCATGTAATTTCTTCCACATTGCTATAAATAAATAAGATAATGCCTGGGGACTGTCACTTTGCTATATATGGCAGAAATTAATAGCCACATTCAATACTCACATCCTTTTCTCAATACAACAACTACACAGAAAGAAGCAAAGATTTGAGGAATGTGTCTGCTGTAGCTTAGGTAACCATTTGGATAGATTGGGAAATCAGCTGTGGACTAGAAGGGAGTAAATGGTAAGTATTATAGCTGAGCAGATCTTTTAAAAATCGAATTTGACAGCTTCCAAAAATTTTCCCCAAAAATTTGATTTTTAGCGAAAAATTTTTTCAAACAAATCTCATTGCTGGAAAAATTGGAGATGTTTCGGAAAATACTCTTGGGTAGAGCAGAAAACGAGAGAGAACACCACTGACCATAAGAGCTTACACTTTACAAGTGAGAGAGAAAGGGAGGAAGTGTAGTGTGGGAAATGGTACCAGGCAAGTTTTTTTTTTATTTTAAATTTCTAATCGAAACTCAAAATATTCGAATTTGCGTTACACTGCGACTTTCAGTAAATTCGACTTAACTCGATTCCCCGCAGACCGATCCACTTATCTCTAGTGAGTATCCTTTATTGACTTATTTTAGCTATATTGGTGGCTGTAGGCAGATTTTTAAACATTTTTGAAAAGCTGTTTTTAAAAAAAGATATTCCAAGGCAATAAACTAAAGTGCAAATACAAGGCTTGGATAAAATATAAGAATTAATTTTACTGAAAAAGGTCACATTGAATAAATATTTCCCATTATGAGATTTCATCAAAAATTCTATGTTATTAAACTGGTAGATCCATTAAAATATATGAAATTCTTTAGTGTTGATTAGTGCTGCATATTATAAATGGGGCATTGTCGATAGGACTGTCACATTAACGTATTTTGCAATAGGCTCTAAGGGTTCAATTTGCACCGTTTTTGTATGTAAAAATACCTGAAATAGACAAAACTTAACTTATCCTGGCATCTGACCCCCTGTCTCTTAATAAATTGTAATATTATGGGATTCTTTTATAAGAACATACTAAAGTTTATTCATGCTTCTACAGTATATTACAGTATCTTCAAAAGAACATTTAGTTGAAGACATCCGAAATAAAAGACCTATGGCATACTCAAAATTAAAAAGGTTGGTCCATGAACAGCATTTATCTTCTTTTCCACAAGATAGGTACAAAGTATATGATCTTTTGGACCCCATCAATCACCAGAATAAAGGTCCTGCGTGAATAGAGTGGCAGTAAAATAAACACTATTGCTTCATTTATTGTTGAGCACAGGGCTGTTATCTCAGTCAGTTCTAGAGATGGGTGGCTCCATTACGGTGATTCCGGCTAATTGGCCAGGTTAGTAGTCTCTGGCCCCTGGATGCGAGATTCACGAATGTCTTACTTTACAGGATTCCCAGCAAAGCTTTTGATTAGTTGTGCTGACTCAACTCCATCATTGCAGCGTGATGAACACATGACGTTACGCCAGCCTGGCTAATGAAAAGCAGTGTCGGGGATTCCAGAAGGAAAAAGATTTGAGAGTCTCCCATCCAACAACCAGTGACTAATGACTATGTGGTTTGGCTCCATTTACTGTTCATATCTGGAGTATAAAAAAGCTGGTTCGTGCCGGTGCCTGGTGTCAGATCCCCACTGATCTGATATGAATGCCCTATCCTAAGGATAAGTCATCAATAAAGTAAGCTCTGTAACCACATTATATCTGTGGGAATTGTAATTATTATAACGCAATACAACAGTAGTTAGAAAATAAGAATTAGTCATTTAAACAATTATTTATTTGTGGTTTCTCTGTTCATGCCTTAAACAGCTTAGTGATTCTGCAATTCCTTCTGCTTATTAAATTGAAATCTTTTATTCATTACTTTTTCATTTATCTGCATTGTCAAAAAACATTTAGAAACCTACAGAAAAATGTCATTGTTATATACAGCACCAATCTTCTTTGCAATATCAATGAATTAAGGCACATTTTTGTAGGAGAGTGGGGGGCAGACATTTATAAAGTCTAATAAACCTATACAAACATTTTGTACAACTGAAAGGGTGCTATCATGTCACGCAAGGTGTGGGAAAAACTTAGTGCAACACAAAGGAAAGAGGGAAAGGGAGCACAGACTTTAGGGAAAGGGGGGAGTGGATACCTCCTAGGCTGATCTAGTATCATGCTGTCTCCACTAACGTCCCTATATTGGCTCTTCACCAATCACTGCTTGTGAACCTTGCTCTGTCTTTCCCTGGCGCTTGGCCCTGGCTAGGCAAGGGAGGGGGATGAGCAGTAGTCGATCTCCACTGACCATTAAAGACAACAATGGGGAACAAACAAGGGAAGATAGCTTAGCTTTTAATTAACTTCAGAGAAACAAACACCCGTCCTAATAGCTCCAGAGAGGATGAAGTAATGCACTTGCTCCAAGCCTTCATAAAGGGTAATGTGAGTATCGCCGGCATCTCCCTCTGGCAGACAGCAGGTATTTATACACCCAGGCCAGGGTGTTAATTAGCCAGAGGAAGATAGTCGCTGGGTCCTAGAGAGACAGCCTCTAAGAAGGTGTCTGCAATGCCAAACGTAGAGGTCTCCTGCAACCAACTGCAGGGCGACTGTCTGTTGACTCACCCCCTGTGCCATGGGGCACCCGGAACCGGGCTTCTGTGCGATGCTGGGGGTAGTAGTGGCAACCCGATCCCGTGGCTCAGGGTGGTCAGACCAAATTGTGGCAGTCTATTTATCAGTGTTTTGAATGTCCGACTACGCCACCCGTGGATTGTGGTCAGGGATGACCGCTGCTGCAAGGCAGACCGCTGAGGCTGGTGTTGGTGTGCAGCATAGGGATAGGATAACTCCTCATGGGAAGAGTGTAGCCTCAGGGCAGTGTAGGTGAATGCTGGGGGTGATAGTGCAAGCCGCAATAGTAAGAGTTCGGAGTCCGCTTCAAACAGTCCAGGGTCTTTATTGCAGATGTTATTACTGACCCAACAGGAGTACCGGTTAGGAGTGGGCCTGGGTATCTGAGAGCAATCGGGCGAGCCCCACTGGTCAGGGTGAGTGTGAAGGCCTACCGTTCTCTCTCTGCCCTTGCTGACTATCCCCCTTTTCGTGGTGTAATAGCCCACGTCCCTGAGCTGGCCGTGTACTTCGCCTGTATAGCTTGCGACTCGGGCCTTAGGTACCTTTTGCTTCTCCGTGCTGTACTGGTCCCTCTGTGTGGCGGAGCCTCCAGGCTTCTTAGGCCAAGGGACCTGAAATCCCTCGCGGGTTGGTTCTCTGCTGCTGGGCTTGCAACCCTGACAGCCTCGGACCCCAATGTCCGGTAGTGTAGTTCTCTCAGCCAGGACCGGCTCTCGTCGCCTCTGTCCCTGGCTCGCAGCTTCTCCTCTGCCTCACGGACTCCTCGGCTACAGCTGAACTGTCCCTCCTTCTCTGGGACTAGTCTCAGTCCTGAGCTAGGTCATCCAGTTCTCTCTAACCCTGCCCTCAGTTCCAGCTTTTATAGGGGCAGCCAGCTCCCCCTACTGGCCTGGGACAGCAGGTGCTGTATGCTAATTGTCCCTGACCAGGGAACCTCCCTCCTGCTCTCAGACACAGACTTTAATATTTGAGGCATCCAGGCCTGGGGTGACACACTGTCACTTCTGACCAACCCGTGATCGTACCCCCTCCTCTACAAGTGGCCTCCGGACACTCAGGACCAGGTTTCTCAGGATAAGAGGCGTGGAATGAACGAACCAACCTGGGAGCATTCACCTTTGATGATGAAACCCACATCTTCTTCTCTGGACCATAACCTTTCCAGTGCACCAAGTATTGCAGAGAACAATGTTGGAGATGAGAATCTACAATCCTCGAAATCTGGAGCTCCAGATTACCATCAACCATTACTGGGGGCGGTGGTAAAGGTGAGAGCTCAAGAGGTTCCACATACTTCTTGAGTAAGGACCTGTGGAACACGTTGTGGACCTTAAGGGACTGAGGAAGTTCAAGATGAAACGCTGCTGGGTTAATGATGGCGGTTATTTTATAGGGACTAGAGATTGGCGAACAGTTCGAGTCGAACAACGCTCATCTCAAATTCGAGTTGTTTGGGCGGTGTTCTTGCCGTTCGGCGAGCACGAACGATTTCAGAAAAATTCGGCTGTTCGAGGTTATGTTCGATAACTGTTCGTGCACCAAAATCATAACTGGATTTTTTCTCAGTAATGATGAAAATTAATGTTAATACGCAGTTTGAGTGTACAGCGGGGTGGGGGGAGGGGCAGGGGATGGATCTCTGCAGGAATAATGAAGATCTCCATTTTTTTTTCTCTTTCCCGCATTTACAGTGGGGAGGTGCAATCTGTCAGCCTATCAGCAGCGCACACACGGAGCGAAGTGCTTTTTTTCACACAAGCAAGGGCATGTGTCATTGGCAGTGTATGTCACATGTCCTTGCCCTATAAGACCAAGCCATTTTCCCCGTCGCCACCATTTTCTCACTGCTGCAGCTGCATGTTAGACGGCACCGCTGTTGCTGTGTGCGCTATACCTTGTTAATTTCAAGCCAATTTTCGCACAAATCTACAGATAGCTTGGGAGTAGGGAATAGTTGTGATTGCAGTCCTTTTAAGGACTAGGTTACAGCATTTCCTGCGACTTTTATCAGGCAGGTCTGTGCTCTTAAATAGATAGATTGTGGGAGTAAAGACTAATTGTAATTGCAGTCCTTTTCAGGACTAGGTTACATCAGTTCCTATCAGTTTTTGCCAGGCAGGTCTGTGCCAGTGCTGTGCAAGTTTTTTTCACAGCATTTGGCTGAATCTAGCAAAGCTAATCCTTTTTGGCCTATTGCAGAGTGTGTTAGTCAGTGGAGTAGCCTATCTGTGTTGCAAGATATACCACCTGTGTATAGAATACCAATTTTTTTACTGCACCTAGTGAAGTAAAATCTTTTGGGCATAGCATCATTCTATTAGTCCATCTATACTGACCTCCATCAGGTTGCAAATTGAATATAATTTTTTTCTGCATCTAGCTCTGAAAAAATATTTGGGCTTCTAGCAGTGTGTGGGACTTGTTCTATTAGTCCACCTATACTGACCTCCATCAGGTTGCAAACTGAATATAATTTTTTTCTGCATCTAGCTCTGAAAAAATATTTGGCCTTCTAGCAGTGTGTGGGACTTGTTCTATTAGTCCATCTATACTGACCTCCATCACGCTGCAAATTCAAAATAATTTTTTGTCTGCATCTAGCTCTGAAAAAATATTTGGCCTTCTAGCACTGTGTGGGACTTTCTCTATTAGTCCATCTATACTGACCTCCATCAGGTTGCAAATTAAAAATAATTTTTATCTGCATCTAGCTCTGAAAAAATATTTGGCCTTCTAGCAGTGTGTGGGACTTTCTCTATTAGTCCATCTATACTGACCTCCATCAGGTTGCAAATTAAAAATAATTTATATCTGCATCTAGCTCTGAAAAAATATTTGGCCTTCTAGCTTTGTGTGGGACTTTCTCTATTAGTCCATCTATACTGACCTCCATCAGGTTGCAAATTAAAAATAATTTTTTGTCTGCATCTAGCTCTAAAAAAATATTTGGCCTTCTAGCAGTGTGTGGGACTTTCTCTATTAGTCCATTTATACTGACCTCCATCAGGTTGCAAACTGAATATATTTTTTTTCTGCATCTACCTCTGAAAAAATATTGGGCTTCTAGCTGTGTGTGGGACTTGTTCTATTAATCCATCTATACAGACCTCCATCAGGTTGCAAACTGAATATAATTTTTTCTGCATCTACCTCTGAAAAAATATTTGGGCTTCTAGCTGTGTGTGAGACTTGTTCTATTAGTCCATCTATACTGACCTCCATCAGGTTGCAAACTGAATATAATTTTTTTCTGCATCTAGCTCTGAAAAAATATTTGGCCTTCTAGCAGTGTGTGGGACTTTCTCTATTAGTCCATCTATACTGACCTCCATCAGGTTGCAAATTAAAAATAATTTTTATCTGCATCTACCTCTGAAAAAATATTTGGGCTTCTAGTTGTGTGTGGGACTTGTTCTATTAGTCCATCTATACTGACCTCCATCAGGTTGCAAACTGAATATAATTTTTTTCTGCATCTAGCTCTGAAAAAATATTTGGCCTTCTAGCAGTGTGTGGGACTTTCTCTATTAGTCCATCTATACTGACCTCCATCAGGCTGCAAATTACAAATAATTTTTATCTGCATCTACCTCTGAAAAAATATTTGGCCTTCTAGCTGTGTGTGGGACTTGTTCTATTAGTCCATCTATACTGACCTCCATCAGGTTGCAAACTGAATATAATTTTTTTCTGCATCTAGCTCTGAAAAAATATTTGGCCTTCTAGCAGTATGTGGGACTTTCTCTATTAGTCCATGTATACTGACCTCCATCATGTTGCAAATTAAAAAAAATTTATATCTGCATCTAGGTCTGAAAAAATATTTGGCCTTCTAGCAGTTTGTGGGACTTTCTCTATAAGTCCATCTATACTGACCTCCATCAGGTTGCAAATTAAAAATAATTTTTATCTGCATCTACCTCTGAAAAAATATTTGGGCTTCTAGCTGTGTGTGGGACTTGTTCTATTAGTCCATCTATACTGACCTCCATCAGGTTGCAAACTGAATATAATTTTTTTCTGCATCTAGCTCTGAAAAAATATTTGGCCTTCTAGCAGTGTGTGGGACTTTCTCTATTAGTCCATCTATGCTGACCTCCATCAGGTTGCAAATTAAAAATAATTTTTTGTCTGCATCTAGCTCTGAAAAAATATTTGGCCTTCTAGCAGTGTGTGGGACTTTCTCTATTAGTCCATCTATACTGACCTCCATCAGGCTGCAAATTAAAAATAATTTTTATCTGCATCTACCTCTGAAAAAATATTTGGCCTTCTAGCTGTGTGTGGGACTTGTTCTATTAGTCCATCTATACTGACCTCCATCTGGTTCCAAACTGAATATAATTTTTTTCTGCATCTAGCTCTGAAAAAATATTTGGCCTTCTAGCAGTGTGTGGGACTTTCTCTATTAGTCCATCTATACTGACCTCCATCAGGTTGCAAATTAAAAATAATTTATATCTATATCTAGCTCTGAAAAAATATTTGGCCTTCTAGCATTGTGGGACTTTCTCTATTATTCCATCTATACTGACCTCCATCAGGCTGCAAATTAAAAATAATTTTTATCTGCATCTACCTCTGAAAAAATATTTGGCCTTCTAGCTGTGTGTGGGACTTGTTCTATTAGTCCATCTATACTGACCTCCATCAGGTTGCAAACTGAATATAATTTTTTTCTGCATCTAGCTCTGAAAAAATATTTGGCCTTCTAGCATTGTGTGGGACTTTCTCTATTAGTCCATCTATACTGACCTCCATCAGGTTGCAAATTAAAAATAATTTATATCTGCATCTAGCTCTGAAAAAATATTTGGCCTTCTAGCAGTGTGTGGGACTTTCTCTATTAGTCCATCTATACTGACGTCCATCAGGTTGCAAATTAAAATAATTTTTATCTGCATCTAGCTCTGAAAAAATATTTGGCCTTCTAGCAGTGTGTGGGACTTTCTCTATTAGTCCATCTATACTGACCTCCATCAGGTTGCAAATTAAAAATAATTTTTTGTCTGCATCTAGCTCTAAAAAAATATTTGGCCTTCTAGCAGTGTGTGGAACTTTCTCTATTAGTCCATCTATACTGACCTCCATCAGGTTGCAAATTAAAAATAATTTTTTGTCTGCATCTATCTCTGAAAAAATATTTGGCCTTCTAGCAGTGTGTGGGACTTTATCTATTAGTCCATCTATACTGACCTCCATCAGGTTGCAAACTGAATATATTTTTTTTCTGCATCTACCTCTGAAAAATTATTGGGCTTCTAGCTGTGTGTGGGACTTGTTCTATTAATCCATCTATACAGACCTCCATCAGGTTGCAAACTGAATATAATTTTTTTCTGCATCTAGCTCTGAAAAAATATTTGGCCTTCTAGCAGTGTGTGGGACTTTCTCTATTAGTCTATCTATACTGACCTCCATCAGGTTGCAAATTCAAAATAATTTTTTGTCTGCATCTAGCTATGAAAAAATATTTGGCCTTCTAGCAGTGTGTGGGACTTTCTCTATTAGTCCATCTATACTGACCTCCATCAGGTTGCAAACTGAATATATTTTTTTTCTGCATCTACCTCTGAAAAAATATTTGGGCTTCTAGCTGTGTGTAGGACTTGTTCTATTAGTCCATCTATACTGACCTCCATCAGGTTGCAAACTGAATACAATTTTTTTCTGCATCTACCTCTGAAAAAATATTTGGGCTTCTAGCTGTGTGTGGGACTTGTTCTATTAGTCCATCTATACTGACCTCCATCAGGTTGCAAATTGAATATAATTTTTTTCTGCATCTAACCCATCCAATAGTTTTGGCCTAATACCACAGTTTGGCCACTCAGCTCTGTTCGGTTCCCATCCATTGTTTTTTTGTGCAAACAACTCCAGAGTTGTGAATTAGTTAACCACCAAAATGAGTGGAAAAAGGCCTGCTGCTGGTGGAAAGGGGAATAGGCGTGTTGGGAAGGGGAAAAAAGGTTGTGTCCGTGGGGTAGGTGTTAAAGCAACAGTAACATCTGCAGAAGAAAGACCATCTTCCAGCCAAACTAAAATGTCTACTTCTTTTAGCGGACAATGTGATAAGATCCCTTTCTTACGGCCACGCCAATCGCTACAAATTCCAGATGAGGCACAAAAACAGCAGGTGCTTCAACGGATATCAAGTGCTCCTTTAAGTGGGCTCTCCTCCACATCAACTTCAACATCACAAATACTCCAGTCCTCAAAGGTGTCACCCCAATCGCACTTGCTTCCTCACAGCTCCCAAATCTCCAGCTGCCCGTCTGAGTATGAGGTAGAACAGATGGTTGAGTCTGCAGAGCTGTTTACTCATACTATAGCCTGGGAATCAGAGGTCGACTCCAGCGCTTCTGTGAATCCAGACGAGGAAATGATCTGCACTGATGCCCAGAATCTTTATGAGTCGGATCCAGGACCAGACGCAGAAGGTTCTGACCATAATGTAGACCCTCGTTCCCAAACTGTAACTCCTGTTGGTGGAGACAATGAGGAAGACGATGATAAGACTCAAATACCTGATTGGAGCGACAACTTTAGTTTTTTGTCAGGGCAGGAACAGGTTGGCTCTGAGGACGACGGGTGTGATAACGCACAGGGTGATGATGATGAGGTTGGAGATCCCACTTACTGTCAACCCACAGTCAGCCAAGAGATGAGGTCAGCAGAGGAGGTGGAGGAAGATGCTAGTGACGACGAGGTCAGGTTGCGCCTTCCTGGACAGAGACGTAGTACTGGAAGCACGTCAACAACTGCATCCTCAAACACAACACTGCCTCTCACCACAAGTCGTGGTGGCTCTTCAGGTCGCATGGGTGCTAAGCCTTGCATAGCCTGGGCATTTTTTCAGATCGATAAAGATGACCCAACTCGTGTTATCTGTAACATTTGTCAGCAAAAGCTAAGTAGAGGCCAAAAAATACATAGTTTGAGTACTTCATGCATGAACCGGCACATGGACATGAAGCATAAGTTGCAGTGGGAAGCTCAGTGTGCTACAACGCGGCCTAGCCGGCCGGGCCAACCAACGTCTGCCATATCTTGTGCATCCGCGGCCTCTTCAGCCTCTGTGACTGGGGGGACAGCAGTCACACCTGTTTTGGGGCGCAGACCTGCCACCTCTTTACCCGCAACAGCCAGCGTGATTGGCAGGTCATCATTTTCTTTGGAGGTGGTAACACCAGCTGGTGTTGAGCGCTGTCCGACATCGATAGCACCACCTTTGGATCAAGGCAACCTAACATGTCCGCCTGCATCTTCCTCACAGACCGGCAGTTTGCCGGGGACACCCTTATCAACCTCGTCTAAGCACAATAGCCAGCCCTCGGTCCCTCAGATGTGGACAAGTAAAAGACCATTTCCTCCTAGCCATGAGAAAGCTAAGAGGTTGAATTTCACCATCTGCAAGCTCTTGGCTACAGAAATGCTGCCTTTCCGCCTGGTGGACACAGAGGATTTTCGAGACCTTATGTCCGTCGCAGTGTCCCAGTACCAGATGCCCAGTCGGCATTACTTCTGAAAGAAAGGTGTGCCTGCGCTCCACCAGCATGTCGCACACAACATCACCGCTTCTTTGAGAAACTCTGTGTGTGACAGGGTGCATTTCACCACAGACACTTGGACGAGTAGGCATGGACAGGGGCGTTACATGTCGCTGACTGGGCACTGGGTAACTATGGTGACAGCAGGACAAGGGGCTGCTGTCCAAGTCTTGCCGTCCCCACGAGTTTTGCATCATTCCTCTTTATGTCAAAGTTCCTCCACTGCTTCTGCCTCCTCAACCTCCTCTCGGTCTTCCACCTGCACCCAAAGCCTGTCTGGTCATGCCACAAGCTTTCTAACTGCGCAGAAGGGATCCTGCACACCTCCTTACTATGCTGGCAGTAGGGCTCAACGTCATCAGGCGGTTTTTACTTTGAAATATCTGGGAAATGTGAGTCACACAGCTGAGGAGTTGTGGTCAGCTCTGGAGAACCAATTTCATGAGTGGTTGTCTCCACTGGACCTGAAACCAGGGAAGGCCGTGTGCGACAATGCTGCAAACCTGGGTGCGGCCCTTCGCCGGGGCAATGTCACACACGTGCCTTGTATGGCTCACGTGTTGAACCTGGTTGTCCAGCAATTTTTAGCCCACTATCCGAGACTAGATGGCCTTCTGCAGAGGGCACGGTCGCTGTGTGCTCACTTCCGCCGTTCGCATCCCGCAGTTCAGCGACTTATATCTCTACAGAAGTCGTTGGGCCTGCCACTTCACCGGCTAAAATGCGATGTGCCTACCCGGTGGAATTCAACTCTGCACATGTTGCAGCGACTGTGGCAGCAATGACAAGCCCTGGTGCAATACGTTCTGACGTACAGCCTGGGCCAACGAGATCCAGAGGTGGGGCAAATCACGCTGGAGGAGTGGTCTCAGATCAGGGACCTATGCACCCTTCTGCACAGTTTTGAAATGGCGACGAAGATGTTTAGTGCGGACGATGCCATTATCAGCATGACTATTCCGGTGATTTACATGCTGGAGCACATGTTAAACAGAATTCTTAGTCAGGTGGTGGCACAAGAGGAGGTGGAGGAAGTAAAGGAGGAGGAGTTGTATGCAGAAGGGCTAACATCTGCAAGGTCCAGACGGTCGGCAGCACCAAGGCGGCAGGCATGTGAGGGTGGGGGAGATGGTTTTACCAGGGCGCATGGTAGCAGCCAAACTAGTGAGGAAGGTGCAGGAGCCCAGGAAGAAGTGGAGGACGAACTGATTGAAGACTCATCAGATGAGGGAGACCTTGATCACATTTCTATTGTGCGAGGTTGGGGGGAGAGGACAGAGGAAGGAAGCATGATTGTTACCTCGCCACCAACACAACAGGGACTTGGTGCTCCTGGATGCACAACACACATGAGTGCCTTCTTGCTGCACTACCTGCAACATGACCCTCGAATTGTGAGAATTAGAAATAATCCTGACTACTGGGTTGCCACACTGTTAGATCCCCGGTACAAAAGTAAATTTGCAGAAATTATTCCTGCCATAGAAAGGGATGCACGCATGCAGGAGTATCAGCAGAGACTGTTGCAGAATCTTACATGTGCTTTTCCACAAAACACCAGTGGTGCTTGTAGTGAATCTCACAGTTCCAACTTGCCAACCGTGGGACCGTCAAGTGTTCAGCACTCAAACCGTAACAGAACCACAGTATCTGCTGGTAACATCAATTTTGCGGAATCATTTCACCACTTTTTTAGCCCATCCTTTGCAAGGCCACAGGAGACAAGAAGTCTGACACATAGTCAACGCCTAGAGACGATGGTACAGGAGTATCTCCAAGTAAACATTGAAGCCATGACTGTGTCACTGGACCCTTGCTCTTTTTGGGCTTCCAATCTGGATAAATGGCTGGAGCTAGCCACTTACACCTTGGAGATCTTGTCATGCCCCGCAGCCAGCGTTCTGTCTGAACGTGTGTTCAGCGCTGCTGGTGGTGTGCTGACAGATAAGCGCTCGCGGCTCTCCACTGATAATGTAGGCAGACTCACGTTCATAAAGATGAACAAATCATGGATCCGAAACGACTTTTCTACGCCTGTGTCATCCTGGGGAGAGTAAAAGCTTGATGATTGGTTAAAATCACCCTACCAACCGTTTTAACACTAGAACTACTGATGGAGTCATTTTGACTCCTTTCGTTTTTTATTTCTCATCTGTGACTACATTTTTCAGAATTCCGGCTTGAAACTCGCTGACTTTTCCTCAAATATGATGTGAAAAAAGATTTTGTGAGAATAAATAATTTTGGTGAAAAATTTGCGCGTTTTTTTCAAAATTTACCAAGAACTACTGAAGGGAGTCATTTTGACTCCCTACTATATTTTGAGGTCCTTTTGTCACTAAATGTTGCTATAAAGTTTTGTGCATAATTTTTTCACTCTGTCTTATTTACCCTGATGTTCATATAGATGTAGTTCAATTTACATGTCAACTTTTCACATTTTCCTTGTGTTTTACCTGCTTGTATTACTGTGTAATGCTGAACAAAATAGCTTGTTTACTCTAGGCTCTTATCTTATGCTAATGAAGGGTGGTGTTTTTCTAAGGTCCTAGCAGGAGACAGTATTCTGGATAGTAACTTCAGGTATGAAACTCCGCTCTGTACCTGAGCGGGCAGGTACGGGCCGGATTGTGGTGAGAATATCCGGTCGGATATTCCGCCGCTAATCCAGCCAGTGTGCACGGACCCTTACAAAACAAAAATTCTAAATATTCATCAACTTTTTTACAGATATTCCAAGCACATCAACTGGGGATCGGGCTCATGCAGTTATGTTGCCTCGTGACCATCCTCCTGGTCGTGGACAGAAAAAATCAGCAAAACGTCCCAGAAATGAAAGAACAACAGATAACGATGGCGGCGAAGGTAATGCAACAACAAACACCAGAGAAGGCGAATCTGAAGGAATACTAGTTTCAGCGGATGGTATTCAATGGAAACCTGTTGAAATTGGAGAACACTTGCCTGGTAGGCGTGACAGCCAAAATATTCTTCGAGAAGCACCTGGCCCTACAGGATACGCCAGAAGAAATATCATTGTCGATAGTCCTTTGAGCGCATGGCGTTTATTTTTTGATTCATATATATTGACACATATAAAGAACTGTACGCTTGCGAAAGCATGCAGGAACAATAATTTACAGTTTACTCTATCTGATGAGGAGCTAGATGCATTCATTGCGATATTCTATGCTCGTGGAATATCTGGCACGAACCGTCACTCGATTAGCAGTATTTGGTGTAATGACTGGGGAATACCGTTTTGCAAAGCGACAATGTCTAGGGACCGCTTTGTTGAAATTATGAGGTTTCTCAGATTTGATGAGAAATCTACTCGATCGGAGAGACTGCAAACGGACAAGTTTGCTCTATTTTCTACTGTGTGGGACAGGTTTATTGAAAATTGTATTGCGTGTTACAAACCTGGCCCATACATAACGGTGGATGAGCAACTTTTCCCAAGCAAAACTAGGTGTCCATTCACGCAGTACATGCCTTCCAAACCAGATAAATATGGCCACAAATATTGGCTAGCTGTTGATAAGAGGAGCAAATATCTGGCAAATGACTTCCCTTATCTAGGCAAAGATGACACACGCCGTGCTGAGGACCGTTTAGCTGACCATGAGGTAATGAAGTTATTGGACCCGTTTTTGAAAAAAGGTCGCAATGTTACAACCGATAATTATTTTACTTCAGTAAAATTAGCTAAACAGCTAAAAAGCAAAGGAACAACCATCGTGGGAACACTGAACAAGATAAGGCGAGAAGTGCCTAAAGAAATAAAATCCATGAAAGAGGAATTGTACAACACTAAAGTGTTTAGAAATGAAGACAATTTTACACTTACAGTATATCAAGGAAAGCCCAACAAAAATGTTGTCATTTTGAGTTCCGTCCATCCAGATGTTGTTGTTGCTGCGTCTGATTCTGCTAAAAAAACTCCAGAAACGGTAAAGTTTTACAATGAAACAAAATATGGAGTAGATGTAGTGGATCAGATGGCACGAAAATATACCACACGAACATGCACAAGGAGATGGCCTGTTCATGCATTTGAAAATGCCTTAGACTTTGCGGGTATAAATGCATGGATAATATTCAAGGAGATTACCCACCAAAAAATGTCACGCAAGGCATTTTTGCAAACGCTTGTGAGAGAGTTGAGTGGTCCTTATGTCACAGATAGGGAAAAGGGTTCCACGTCCCAAGTTTCTACATGCTCAGAAGTGATGGTTCAAACAAAATTTTGCCAGATCAAAGAAAAGTGCAAGAAAAATAGATCTGTCGGAAATTGTAAGACGTGTGGTAAGTCTTTGTGTGGGCAATGTACTGCCATAAATCAAAGGCAATGCCTAAAATGCAAAACACCAAATGTTTAGAAGGTGAATTCTGCGCCATATTTTCATTTTTATGCTCCTCCACCTACATTTTCTCTGCTTTTTGTTCTTCAGTTGTTGTTTATATGTGTGCACTTGAATAAAAAAAAATGTTTGAAAAACGTCTATTATAATTATTGTTATTTTCTGTAGAAAAATAAGAAAAGCAGAAAAAAAACAATCAAAAGCATTACTGTTGGATCTCACAATAATAATACATTACAAAAAATATAATTATTAATAAATAACCACAAATGAAACTCTAAAAATAAACGAAAACAAGCAAGGAGTCAAAATGACTCCTTTCAGTAGTTCTAGGTGGGGACACGAGTCCAGTAGTCCTAGTGTTAAGCTTTCAAATTACTAATCATGTTTATCTGTATCTTGGCTGGAAAATAATTTGGGCTTTGTAGCAGTGTGCAGCACTGATTCTATTAGACCATCTATAATAAGCTCCACCAGATTTAAAATTACTAATCATGTTTATCTGTATCTTGACTGGAAAATAATTTGGGCTTTGTAGCAGTGTGCAGCACTGATCCTATTAGGCCATCTATACTAAGCTCCACCAGATTTAAAATTAATAATAATTTTTAGCTGCATCTAGCCCGGAAAATAATTTTGGGGCTCCGAGATGTGCAAGACACATAAGTGCCTTCTTGCTGCACTACCTGCAACATGACCCTCATATTGTCAGAATTCGAAGTAATCATGACTACTGGGTTGCCACACTCTTAGATCCCCCAAACTTTTCGATCAACCTTTTCATTTTAATAAAGATCAAAAAAATGGTCATTTTTGAAATTATAAGCATTAGCAGGTTATTAGAAACTGAAATCAAACACTTTTCAACTCAAAACTTTATTCTAGGTGATGTTACATTTTCACATAGGACCCCTTGTTCGAAAGGAGCTTCTGAACTCTCTCGTCCATTAAATTTGTCAGGTTTTGGATGGTTTCTGCTTCAATTGTTTTGCATGAGGACAGAATACCCTCCCAGAGCTGTTGCTTAGATGTGAACTGCCTCCCGCCATCATAGACACTCCTTTTGATGATGCTCCAGAGGTTCTGAATGGGTTAGAGGTCAGGGGAGCATGGGGGTCACACCATAAGTTTGTCCCCTTTTATGCCCATATCAGCCAGAGATGCAGATGTTTTAAGTGCAGCATGAGATGGTGCATTCTCATGCAAAAAAATGATCTTGCTGTGAAATACACGGTTCTTCTTCTTGAACCATGGCAGGAAGTGCTGTTTGAGAAAATCCACATACATTATGGAGTTCATCTTTAGCGCCTTCAGGGATCCTAAAGGGGCCAACAATCTCTCTCCCCATGATTCCAGCACAAAACATTACTCCACCTCCTCCTTGTTGGCGCTGTAGCCGTGTTTGCGTGGGGTGTCCATCAACCAGCCATCCTCCACTCCATCCATCTGGACCATCGAGCGCTGCACGGCACTTATCCGTGAACAAAACAGTTTTGAAATCAATCTTCATGTAATGTTTGGCCCACTGGAGCCGTTTCTGCTTGTGTGAAGTGGATAGAGGAGGTCGACAGGATGGCGTATGCACAGCTGCAAACCTCTGAAGGACCCTGCATCTTGTTGTTCAGGGGACGTTGGAGGCACCAGCAGCTTCAAAAACTTGTCTGCTGCTATGACAAGGCTTTTTTGCCGCTGCTCTTTTAACCTGACGTAATTGCCTGTAGGAAAGAGTCCTCAATTTGCCCTTATCAGCACGCACACGTGTGTACTGTGAATCAGCTACATACTTCTTGATTGCCAAGACACTTCATCCTGATCATCGCACAATGTTGATTGTAGTCATGCCTTGACCTAAACACTCCACAATTTGTTGCTTCTCAGCAGCCGACACATCCTTTTTCTTTCCCATTTTGGCAGAAAATGTAGGCTGCTTAATAATGTGAGACAGCCTTCTTAAGTAGTCTTGCCTTTCATTCTACACACCTGCCAAACTAATTAGCACAGGTGTCTGCAATTGCTTACAGTGATATAAAGAGCCCTGACACACATCACCATCAATGAGTTTAACTGACAAACAAACAAATTCTTCCCTTATCACTCCTAAACACTTTTTGCATAATAATTTGGAACACAGTGTACATGTGCTTTTCCACAAAACACCAGTGGTTCACGTAGTGAATCTTACAGTTCTAACTTGCCAACCGTGGTCTGTATGGAGTTGTTCAATAAAGGGCCCAAAATTAAGATAACATAGATGGGAGAGGTCTCTATGAATAGGAATTCCTAAGTATTTGATACCCTGTGAGGGCCAGGCAAAGGGAAAGTTGGACTGGATGGAATCCTATATGGATTTGGGGAGGGAGACATCGAGGGCCTCAGACTTCGCTGCATTGATTTTAAAATTTGACCATGTAACAAAGTGATCTATTTCAGCCATAACAGCATGGATGGATATATGTGATTGAGTGATATATACTAGGACATCATCAGCAAATAGAGAGCACTTGTACTCGGTGCCTCCCACCTCAATCCACCTAATATTGGGGTTATAGCGAATTGATGAGAGCAGGTGCTCCGTCACTAGGATGTATAAGAGAGGGGACAGAGGACATCCCTGCCTTGTCCCATTGGTGATTGTGAAAGGTGATGAAAATGTTCTGATGCACCCCCTGGGCCTTGGGACACCCGGAGCCGGACTCTTTTTGGTGGATGCTGGTGGTTGTAGTCTTCGTGGCAGCGACCCGGTTCCGTGGCTCAGGGTGGTCAAACCAGTGGCGGAACTATTTATGTGGTTTTGATGTTTAAATGTCCGACTACGCCACCCGTGGATTGCGGTCAGAGTGAACCGCCGCTGCAGGGCAGACCGCTGAGGCTGGTGTTGTGGGTGCAGCAGAGCGTAGCATAACTCCCCACGGGAGGAGTATAGCCTCAGGGCAGTGTATGCGGAGGATGGGGGTGATGGTGCAGGGCAGCAGCAGTAACGACACGGAGTCAGTGATGCAGTCCAGGGCCTTTACTCACAGTTCTTATTATCCAGACCACGTCTGCAGGTAACGGCTGCCCACCTCGTACTGTGCTCACCAGGTGAGGGGCTCAGACAACTCCCAGATAACTTTGGAGCGCTTCACAGGACCCCCTTTGTGTGTCCTTTGTCTGGGCTTTCTTACCAACCCTTCTGTCCGGCTGCCTCGGGCCTCCTCTTGGTAAACTTGGCGCCAGTTTCCCTGACCCTATGTGGTGCCTTCCTAGCGGTGTAGCGAGGGGCTGCGCCACATAAAATGTCACAGCCTCCGGTTTCTAGCTGAGGGTCGTTTCCTGCCTCCACTAGTTTCGGGGACCGGTCTCCCCCTTTGGCCTGACCCCTCCACGCAGGTGGATTCTGGCGTGCGGTGGCAACTCGCCCATCCGCACCCCTGGGATCCCTTCATTCCTCATTCCTGGAGCCTTCTCCGCTCCTCTTCCTTCCTTCTCCCTCTTCCAGGCCTGGGCCTCTGTTACTAGGCCCGCCTCCGGAGCAGAGCTCATGCAGAGCCTCTGCTCCCTGCCACTTCTGCTCAGACTTCTCTGCACTGAACTAAGATGGTGCCCACCTTTTATACTCCCTTCTCAATGCACCTAGGAACTTCTTCCTCCCTGCTCCTGCACTACAGGGTTCCCCATCCTCAGTGTTCCCTCCCCCCACTCCAGCCAGGGACAGGGACTGTCGTGCCCATCTCAGAGGCATATTGGTCTCCCTGCCCCACGGCAATGTGGTGTAATGCATGCAGGTGTCGGGTCCTGATCCACACTCCATCCTTAACTGAGAGTGAGATATCACACCTCTGGGTGAGGTGCAATACCTCTGTAGCAACCGAGCCCTCAGGGTGCTACAGTTACATTTATCTTCAGCCTAGGTGACGTATTGTGATACACGGCCGTGATTTTGGCTATAAAAGGGTCCCCTAAACCCCTACCCCAAGCTTTTTAAGAGAATCATATATGGCGTGCCAGGAGACTCTATGGAATGCTTTCTCAGCATCCACCGAGAGTATCTAATTACAAATTTTTAACTGCATCTAGCCCAGGAAATACTTTGTGCCTAGTAGCAGTGTCTGCTAGTCAGCGGATTATCCCAGCTGTTAAGCAAGCTACACCATCTGTAGTTTGGACACTTAATTTTTTCAAAGGAAATGCTTCGGGACCACGGGATACTCAGTGAAGAGCATCAGGAGGCACCCCAAGGCATAGGGGCTGGGACTGGCAGTAGGATGCCTTGCGGTGGACAGCCAAGCTCGATCCTTATAAAAGCTTTTTAACTGCAGCAGCTTTAGTGGACGCTACTGGAGCTGGAATTACGCGGCTGCTAGCATGAGACTTGCCCTCCAATAGATCCTTGTAAATGGATTTAAAGTGTATTCATTCAAATTAGAGAGACAATTTAAATTAAAAAGCTTAGAGCTGCCTCCACCACAGGGGGGCTCGCTCGACCCACCAGCGGACAGGCACCAGTATTGGGAGAGGGGGGCTGGCCGTCAGGGTTCACCGCGGCTCTGGCACAAACCCGGCGACACGGAGGTGGCACGGGCAGGAGCAGACTGAACGTGTCGGCTTCTCACTTTTTGGATTTTAGAAGCCCTATATCTGTGTCTCCCCCTCCTTTTACCCCTCCACCTCTTTTCTTTTCGCATGACTATATGTACTTGTCACTTTTCCATGTGTTAGTTGTGTCTTCTGAGCAGTTTGTCAGCTTTTGGACACCTTTGAAGGTGTTTTCTATGTGTTTCTATGTGTTTTTGTTTGCCTGCCATTGGTTTTAACGGTGTTCGAAGGTGTTCGACGAACAGTTCGACGAACAGTTCGGCGAACACATGGGTGTTCGACGAACCGAACCGAACTCGAACACTACCGGGGTGGCTCAACACTAATAGGGACCAATAAACCTAGGTCCCAGCTTCCAAGAAGGAACTTTCAATCTTATATTCCTGGTAGACAACCACACAAAGTCAATCACATTCAGGTCCGGATCTGGCAAGCGTTTTCTGTCAGTCATACATTTATTCCTGTCTCCTATGATCTTTAAAGTACTCAGAACACCTTGCCATACTGAGGAGAGCGACAAAGCAAACTGTTCCACCTCACGAACTCCCAAAGCTCCTTCCCCACTAAAGGTACCAAACTGTGGGTGATAACTGTATGCACCGAAGAACAGTGACCTGCAAGTGGATTCTTGACGATGATTATTAATAGCAAATTCTTCCAGCGGTAAGTAGGATGCCCAATCCTCCTGATTTTCAGAGACGAAACACCTGAGGTAGATCTCCAAATTCTGATGGACACGCTCAATCTGTCCATTCGACTGAGGGTGGAAGGCAGAGGAAAGGGACAGCTGCACCCCCAGTCTATAACAGAAAGCCTTCTAGAACTTGTAAACAAATTGGGTCCCCCAATCTGACACCACATCAGAGGGAACCCCGTGAAGCTTCACAATCTCATTTATGAGCACCTGAGCAGTGTCTTGGCATTTGGCAGTGCAGGGAATGCGAGGAAGTGAACCATTTTACTGAACCTATCTACAACCATCAAAACCACAGTTTTGCCTGCAGAAACTGGTAGGTCAGTAATAAAATCCATGAACAAGTGTGTCCATGGCCTACTAGGTATAGGTAGCGGAAGAAGAGTACCAGACGGACGGGTATGCAAAACCTTAGAACGTGCACAAATACTAAAAGCAGATACGTGTTCAATCAAATCCCTATGCAACCCCGGCCACCAAAAACAACGAGAGAGGAGGTCCGCAGTTGCTTTACCACCTGGGTGCAAAGCAAGCACAGAGTTATGGTGTTACTTAATTACTTTGCGGGCCAGATTAGATGGTACAAATAACCATTCTGAAGGGTAGGAGAGCAGGGGCGTCCCGCTGAGCCTCCAACACTTCACCCTCCAGTTCAGGATACAGTGCCAAAATGACTACCCCTTTCTGTAATATCAGGGCAGGGTTCTCATGGTCACCGCCACCACGTAAGCTCCGGGATAAAGCATCAGCCTCAACATTTCTGACCCCTGGACAAAAAGTGACAACAAAATTGAACCTAGTAAAAAACAGGGATCATCTGGCTTGCCTAGGGTTGAGATGTTTATCTGACTGGAGATATGACAGATTATTATGGTCAGTAATAACAGTAATAGGATGGACAGCCCCCTCCAACCAATGTCGCCATTCTTCGAATACCAATTTGATCGCCAAAAGTTCCCTCTTACCCATGTCATAATTGTTCTCAGCCGAAGACAATTTTTTAGAAAAGAAGGCGCATGGACGCCATTTACCAGGGGACAGACCCTGAGACAACACAGCCCCAATCCCAACATCCGATGCATCAACCTAGATAATAAAGAGCTGGGAAACATTGGGTTGACTGAGTATAGGTGTAGTGGCAAAATGATTCTTTAAGGAAGAAAAAGCCTGGAGGGAGGCATCCGACCTTTTGGAAAAATCAGACCCCTTCTTAGTCATGTCAGAAGAGTTGGGTTGTATCAACCTTCACAATAAAGGGTTGGGAAACATCGGTTTGACTGAGTATAGGTGCAGTGGCAAAATGATTCTTTAAGGAAGAAAAAGCCTGGAGGGAGGCATCCGACCATTTGGAAAAATCAGACCCCTTCTTATTCATGTCAGTAAGGGGCTTATCAATTAAAGAGTAATTTGGGGTGAATTTCTAGTAAAAATTATCAAAGTCCAGAAAACGTTGTAGAGCCTTCAGATTCTCGGGATGGTCCGAATCAAGGACTGCACGGATCTTCTCCAGATCCATCCGAATAACCGAAGATGAAAACAAGTACCCCAAAAACTGCACCTCCTGAGCAGCAAAAACACATTTTTCCAGTTTGAAATAAAGTTTGTTATCCCTTAAAATCTGGAGCACCTGCTTAACATGCCCCCGATGTGTCTCAAAATCAGGTGGGTAAACCAAAATATCGTCCAGATAGACCACCACAAATCTCCCCACCAAATGATGGAAAATATAATTTATGAAATGCTGGAATACTGCAGGTGCATTGGTCAAACCGAAAGGCATAACCAGACTCTCGAAATGCCCTTCAGGGGTATTGAACGGTGTTTTCCATTCGAACCAGATTGTAGACTACCCTTAAATCTAACTTGGAGAATACCTTAGCTCCTACAACCTGGCTGAGCAAATCAGTAATCAGAGTAAGAGGGTATGGATCACGGATAGTAATTTGATTTAAATAGAGGGATCACTATTCCAACCTGTTGCTCCTCATTTCCGGAGGAGTAAGGACGAAGTTTAAAATACAGTTTGCAGGCCTCCTTGAATACAAAACACTTGTCCCTACCTCCTGAAAACCTGTCCGGGAGGGCAACCTTGGATTCAGGCTGGACAGGCCTACCTGCAGAGACCCCACATTGGCGACCTGTAGCCACTGCTGAACCTCACAGCAGAGGTCATTCACCACCAGAGACAGACTGCACAGCCGCTCTGTGAGCTCTGAAACTGAAACCATACCAAGGAGAAAGAGAAAAAAAGCACACCCAGAAAACACACACACAAAAACAAACCAAAGGGTCAGTTTTTTTTTTTTTTCAAAATGTGCTCGTCCGACACTAATGTCATGCAAGGTGTGATAAAGAATTAGTGCAACACAAAGGAAAGAGGGAAAGGGAGCACAGACTCTAGGGAAAGGGGGGAGTGGATACCTCCTAGGCTGATCTAGTATCACCCTGTCTCCACCAACATCCCTATATTGGCTCTTCACCAATCGCCGCATGCGAACCTTGCCCTTTCTTTACCTGGCTTTTGGCCCTGTCTAGGGAAGGGAGGGGGATGAGCACTAGTCGATCCCCACTGACCACTAAAGACAACAAGGGGAAACAAATAATGGAAGATAGCTTAGTTTTTAGAGAAATGAACACGCGTCCTAATAGCTCCTGAAATGATGAAGTAATGCACTTGCTCCAAGCCTTCACAAAGGGTAATGTGAGTATCACTGGCACCTTCCTCGGGTAGGCAGCATCTATTTATACAATTAGCCAAAGGAAGGTAGCCGCCGGGTCCTAGAGAGATAGCCTCTAACAAGGTGTCTGCAATGCCAAATGTAGAGATCTCCTGCAACCAACTGAAGGGCGACTGTCTGTCACTTCTGATACACCCGTGACATATCAACAGATAAAAAGCTATTGTTTAAATCAGGTTTTTAGTTATTTTTTTTTAACATTTTTGGCAATTTACTTATTTTTACATATCACAACAATCTGTATTAAAAGTAAAAGATATTGCCATTTTCATACTAGCCACTTGGGCTATTTAAAACTCAATCTTTCGGCTGATTCAGGAAACAATGCATGCATATTATCCACAATAGTGGCTAATAACATACCTTTTTACATATCACAACAATCTGTATTAAAAGTAAAAGATATTGCCATTTTCATACTAGCCACTTGGGCTATTTAAAACTCAATCTTTCGGCTGATTCAGGAAACAATGCATGCATATTATCCACAATAGTGGCTAATAACATACCTTTTGTATTCAAAAATCTAATGAGCCTGGGTAAATATCATTGTGAAGGGAGAGAGAGTAGGGGAAGCTTTGGCATGATGAATTCTGAGTTATCAGCTGTGTATAGAGGGGTAACCTGTCACATCTCGTTGTCATCCTCCTTTTGATAATAAGAGGGCTTGCTGAAAACTCTTCCTTAAAGAATGGGAAGTATGATTCTAAAATAGCCCCAGTTGCCAGCATAAAAATTGCAGGACTTATATATATTTTTTTAAAATAAAGATCATGAAAAAAAATATTAGCAAAATATTTTTAAAAAATACATGTAAAATAAAAACCTGATTTAAACAATAGGTCATTTTCTGGTGATAGCTTCCCTTTAAGGGCTTTTAACACAAGACATTTATTGTCTAAATGAGCATTGTCCAGTGTAAACTTGCCCAGCAATGAAGCGTAAAGCAACAAAACTATCCTTTAATCACAAATTACGTGGGTATAAAAATTATCATCGGTCAGTAGAACATCCCCTCCCATACTTAACAAGTAATGTATGACCGTAGGAAGAATGAGCGATTGCACGGAAACCCCTTTCTACATCTTATTATGTGAAAATGAAAATAAATGAGTTCTGATAAACCTCTTATGTCATTGATCAGTGCTCATTACAGTTTATGTCCCTGTGAAAAAGGGCCCTTAGGCACATCTCGCTAGTATATTTTCAGATATATACCTAACATATTGCACTCTTGTCCCACATATCACCCACTGAAGGGCTTGGATGCTGCTGTGTAATGGTAGTAAATCAAGTGGCACTGTAAGCCATTGTGGTTTTTAAATTGAACATTAAAGGAAAACTGTCACCAGGTTTTTCCCATATAAAGTAAGGCCAGCACCAGTATGCCATCATATACAGCATTCTAGAATGCTGTATATATCCCCAATGTGCTCTGCATAATGCAAAAATATCTTTTATTATACTCGCAGCACGGTTCTGTCCGATGGGAGTCACTGGTCTTGATCCGGCGCCTCCTCTGTTCATGCAATCACGGTTATTCTTCTTGCTTTGTATCGATGTCGTATCCTACGACATCCACACAGTGTCCTCCATCACGCTTCTGCACAGGCACACTTCTCTCTGTCCTGCCGAGGGCATAGAAAAGTACTGTAGTGCGAATGCACTGGGAAAGAGCAAAGATCGCTGGTGCATGCGCTCTACAATACCTTATTCTGCCCTCAGCAGGGCAGAGAAAAGCATGTAGGATGTGACATCCACACAAAGTAAGAAGAATGACGGTGATTGTAAGAACAGAGGAGGTGCCGGATCAAGACCAGTGATGCCCATCGGACAGTATCACGCTATAAGTGAGTATCATAAAAGTTATTTTTTGTGTTATGCAGAGCACAATGGAGACATACATATACTAGAATATTCTAGAATGCTGTATATGAGGACGTACAGGTACTGGCTGTACTTTATATGCAGAAACCTGGTGACAGCTTCCCTTTTAATTGTTAGTTGGATTGTTAATGGTCATGAAATATTGTGGGTAAAAATGCCTTGACATTACCAATTTCACATCAGTTTTTAAAGGGAATCTGTCATTAGATTCAGGCTCCAGGGACCATGATCATCATGAATCAGACACTGGCTGTGAGATTACAGCCAGGTATGTTTTACTCGGAACCACTGCACTGAGAGTCGGGGAGAACCAACCATGGACCTGCCTCAGACAACTCACATGAAACACTTTTCAAAGTATGTTTATTCTGAAAACCTGTAGCATTTCAGAGTAAAAGACACACAGCTTAAATAATGCAGGCAATGTCTGATTCAAGCTGTCCGTTGTTTGGGCAGCATTAATCTGATGACAGGTACCACTTTAATGAAAGCTATAGCATTTTACATGTCTGCGTTTTTCACTAGCAATTTTGATAAATCTTGGGCATCCAGCAATAGCTTTGTGAAAGGGTACGATAAACACTTTTCCTGGTATTGTGAAGGACACATACAGTAAGGTACATTAGAAATATGTAATATAACAACCTGGGCACCTGTTTAACCACCAAGAAAGATCTTCCTTTTCTGAAAGTTACCAATAATTTGAGATGAACAAATAAATTTGAGTGGAATAGAATTCTATTTTGATTTTATATATCTCCGAATTCACTAAAATGCGGACGTTTCATAAATCGCTGCCTTCCAGCCGCCATTTTTCTGATCCGTTAAAGGCTATCAAAATGTTAAAAATAAAAAAAATCTAAATACTCACAAGGCCCCTCCACATCACCCATCTGGTCCTCGTTGCGGCTTCAGATAAATGCTGTGTGGACTGAAATCAACGGGCCTCTCAAGCTGGGCCATGACTTGCAGCTTTCATGAAGCCCGACAGGATTATGTGCAAGTGCATGAAAGGTCACGGCATCATGACGCCATGGACTTGGAGGAGTATGTCCAGAACCCTCCTGGAAGTCCAGACCTAGCGTGAAAGCCCCAAGTATTTCTGCATGAGTGGTGGCTATCTTAAGATGCAGTGAGGTCTGGATAGGTGTCAGTGAGAATTAGATTGGCCACAGAGGTGAGAAGTAATATGAGTATGTTTTGTTTTTAATTTTTTACATCTTACATTTATTTGTTTATTTATAAGTGACATTAATTTTGAGCAGAATAACTTTTCCACAAATTGAGTTTCCTCGGAAAATCTTCACAAATAGGCAATTTGAATTTTTCCTGATCTGTTGATCTCTACCAATGAATATTCCAGTTCAATGTGCAAGAAGAGATATTGAAAGACATTAAGAGCTGCTATACAATTTTTCTTGGAGAACTATGCCTGTCACTGAGATTTTGAAAGAAATCTGGAACAACCTTGCCACACGATTGCATGTATGTGTTTTCTTGTGTTTTATTTATTAACTCATTGTCTCTTAAGTTTTAATGTTTAATATATTTTCACTGACTTTAAAAACTTTAAGTATGTTAAAAAATTACACTGCCTTTGATACTGTGGCATTTAGCCAAATAGGTTAATATACAAGCTTTTGTGAAATCGTATTCTTATTTTTTTCTCCGGTCTCTCTATTAACTACGAAAATCCACTTATCCGTTTAAATACCTAATTGTCAAAATATAAAAATATAAGATGGCAGGACTTAAAATTGGAGAGCATTACACATGACTTCTGCAATTCATCCAAAGTTCATGAAAACAAAATCCAAACAAAAAAATTTCCAAATGGAAGAAATTGTTCAAATGCATAGAATGAACCGAAAAACCAGTGATATTATGTAATATATAGAGAACATGTAAAATTAAACATATGCAAAAATCCATATCAACCAAGAAGTAATTACTTGTTTTATTTGACTTTTATCCTAAGTCATATGTCAAGACTCAATATTGATTTTTAGAATTGCTACTTCCAGTAGGTGCCACTAGAGTTCAAGTCCTCTTCCTCTCTTAAGAGGCAATTTGCATATTGGTTTGGGCAGGCTTGTTGGACAATTAAGGCTAATTTACCTGAATAGTGGACATTCATTTGAACATACATTCAACATACATTCCCTTGAACATACATTGAGGATTCAAAAAGATTTAAACAAACTGGAACGCTGAGCAGCAACTAACACAATGGTTTTTAACAGGGAGAAATGCAAAGTCCTACATCTGGGCAATAAAAATGAAAAAAGCATATACAGAATGGGAGGAATAGGGCTAAACAACAGCACATGTGAAAAAGACTTGGGTATACTAATAGACTCCTCTTTGGTCAGACCTCATCTGAAATACTATGTCCAGTTCTGGGCACCACATTTTAAAAAAGACATTGAAAAACTGGAGCACATTAAGAGAAGAGCTACCAGGATGGTGAACAGTCTGCAAACTATGTTCTATGAGGAATGGTTAGAGGATTTGGGAATGTTTAGCTTGCAAAAGAGGAGATTGAGAGGAGACTTAATAGCTGTCTACAAATATCTCATGGGCTGTCACACTTTAGAGGTATCAGCTTTATTCTCATTTGTACATGGAAAAACAAGAAGCAATGAGATGAAACTGAAAGGGAGAAGATGCAGATTAGATATTAGAAAAAAAATTTTGACAGTGAGGGTGATCAATGAGTTGAACAGGCAGCCACGAGTTCTCCTTCAATGGAAGTCTTCAAACAAAGGCTGGACAGACATCTGTCTGATATGGTTTAGTGAATCCTGCATTAAGCTGGGGGTTGAACACGAGGACCCTTCCAACTCTAACATTCTATTATTCTATACAATCTAATGATTTCTTAGAAAGGACAACATGACCAAAATATCTATCTCAACATGGAATGAGCAAATTTTGCACTGCACTGATTTCAGTCATTGTGAACTTTTGCTAGCATTAGCCTGTTGGCTTTATATAGTGAAGGTTTCAAGGGTCTCATATTCCCATTTGAATGGAGTATCATTCATGTTTGTATTCTACATTAATTTTTGAGTACAGAGCTAGATTATTTCTGTCAGTTCCATAGACTTTGAATAGAGTTGTAGTGAGCATGTGCACCGCTCTATTCAGTCTAGCTATTAGAAACTTTAAGTTTAACCTCATTTAAATGTGTGTATTGTAATAAAACTATGTCAAAGTTGGCTAGAGAGAATATCTAGAATGGAGTAAACTTGGTTGCATGAAGTTCTGGGATTCTACTATTGCTGTTAAAAAAGCAGATCATATTTGGGGGCTTTGCTAGAACAGTTTCTCTGCTGTTGCAACAATACAAAAAGTCAAATGAAGTCAACCATTTCTGTTCAAATTGATAACTATGTTTGTGTTTGAAGACCTCTTGACTAGAGATGATCAAATTTAATTATTTACCGTATTTGTCAGACCATAAGACGCACCCCCCCCGCAAATTTGGGGAGAAAATGGGGGGTGAGTCTTATGGTCCGAACATACCGGGAAATGCGGTGGTGGTAGAGCGGGATCATAGGAAGCAGGGCCCTCCGTTCCCTCCCTTAGGTAACCGGTAGCGGCAGCAGAAGAGGTCAGATGCTGCGGGGATGGTGTCTGGCTGTAGGGGGTGAGGCATAGCGGCACACGCAGCTTTTCCGGTGGCCGAGGACATCCTCAAGCCATGATCTACAGGAAAATGCCAACGAGATCTCGATCTGTGCATGCGTCGGCTCTGGTGGCCATTTTCCTGTAGATCACGGCTTCAAGAAGATGGCCGCGGCCACCAGAAAAGCAGCGCACACCGCTCTGCCTTATCGCCTACAGCCAGACACTGGCCCCGCAGCACCTCACCTCTTCTGCTGCCATCGCCGGGTTTCTGAGAGAGGAAACGGAGGGCCCTACTTCCTACGATCCTGCTACACCACCACTGCAACTCCTGGCTACTGGAGCACCCCGGGTCGGCAGCATTCCTCCACTTCCGCTGGCTTCCTGAGGACCCCTGCCTCCTGTGACCCCCACTCCACTGCCCCCCAGGTAAGATACCTATTTAGACTATAAGACGGACCCAAATCTTATAAAAAATATTTTTTTCCTATTTTCCACCCCAAAATTTAGGATGCGTCTTATGGTCCGGTGCGTCTTATAGTCCAAAAAATATGGTAAAATAGAGTTCAAGTCGAATTTTAAGAAATTTACAGGTCCTGGCGAGATTAAACAATTTGCAATTCGATTCACATGAATTGCCAAAAAAATACTAGCTTCCATTTTACATATTTCATGATTACATCATCATAGAAGCCTGACATGACCTCATGACCTACACGGGCTTCCCCACCTTAGTCATGTAATCATGTCAGAAGCCTGACATGACCACATGACCTACATGGGCTTCCCCACCTTACAGCTATTACATCACATGATATTTTGCAGACAATCAGGAGGGACTATCAGAGCCTGTATAAAAGCCAATGCATGGAATGCAGCAGCTATTTTATGACGATTCAGGATAATGGATGGCAAAGCCCACAGCTCAGCAATACAGACAGAAATAGAAGGCTCAAAACTGTTGGACAAATACTACAGACAGCAATGTGTTGAACATCAGCAGCACTTAAAATATGAGTCTAGTAGTCTGAGAATAATACAGTGAATCAATTGATAGAGGGAGAGAGAGATGGGAGAGGTGAATTGGAATAGATAGCATGCTACATTGGAATTACAATTATAAATTTTTTCTTCATTCTTAACCCCTTTATGACCTTTGATGTAAATTTATGTCAAAGATCGTGTGCCTGCCTTTTATGCAGACTCGCATGCCGAGCTCACATTTTTCCACACACTTGATGACTGATTTAATCAGCCATCATATGCTTTAACAGCTGCGGGTGGAGCGGTGCTGTTAGCTAGTTTATTCCCACTGTCAATCACTGACAGCAGGATTTAATATGCTCCAGCCGGAAGAACATAACTGATACCGCACATCGGCGCTCCTGTCATGTGATCATTGGACGCAGATGGGTTGTCATGACAGCTAAGGGTCTGGTGATGACCCCTGTGCCTGTCATTATGCTCCTCCTGTGAGTGCTGGCCCATGGCTATATGCTGATGCACTGCTATAAATAGCACATGCAATCAGACGATCGCTGCTTCAAGTCTCCTAAGAGGACTATTAAATGCAGTAAAAAGTGAGAAAAAAAAGTTTTTAAAAATGTTTAAAAAATAAAAAAACACAAAAGTTCAAATCACCTCACTTTTTCCCCATTAAAAATAAAGCAATTAAAAAAAATACTTATATTTGGTATCGCTGCACTCGTAAAAGTTTGATCTATCAAAATAAAAAAATAATTAATCCGATCGGTAAACAGCATAATGAGAAAAAAAATCAAAATGCCAGAATTACATTTTTTTGGCCGCAACATTGCAATAAAATGCAACAAGAGGCGATTAAAACATTGTATCTACAGCAAAATGATTTCAATAAAAATGCCAACTCGGGGCACAAAAAGTAAACCCTTTCCCAGACCCATATTCAGAAAAATGAAAATGTTATGAGTCTCGGAAAATGGCTAGATAAGTGAATTTTTTTTTGTTTTACAAATTTCCGCATTTTTTTTTCACCACTTAAATAAAAAAAAAAATACATATTTGATATCTGCTTACCTGAAAAATATTATTGCATTGTATTGTAAAATATAAAATAGTCTCGGACAACCCCTTTAAAAATCATTTCACCTGATGAATATTTTGCTCATTCATTGGGTGATTGTCCGCCTGTTTGCATTGTAGGATTATTGTGCAACGAGTGTTCCTAGGAACAATCATTCAAAATAATCTTTCAGTGTAAGTTGACTTTTATCAATGAAGGCAGCTCCTGTACCTGTCTGTAATACAATAAGCACATAAAGCTGCACACTCATAAGGTGAATTTACACTGCAAGATTATCGAGAATGATAACGCTTGTTTCATGATAATCTCGAACTTTATACAGGCTGCTGATCATCAAGCAAAAAGCTTGTTCATCAAGTGAATTTTCTTAAGGATGCTTAAAGTCATCGTTCTCGGCAGCTCATCATCGTCCTGTGTAAAAGGGTTAACAATGAAAGAATCTTGTACAAATAAATTTTATAAACACAGGAGGGTGAAAAGAAGATGTGTAGTTAAGTGGGAGCTGCATATGAAAGGTGGGAGCTGCTGGAGGAGAACAGAGAGTGTTTCATTTGTCTCCCTATACTGAAAAAAGCCTAACTAACCAGCCAGAATGGTGGAGGGGGCTGTGGTACAGGCAGTAACCAAGATGCTATTGAGATAGTGGACGCTTTCTGCCTCAGCATGCTCTTTCTGGGAGGCTGAGAATCATTTACTTTGTGCGAATAGGAGGAAAGGAAGGTCATGTAGGAGAAAGGGTCAGAAATGTGTCACAGCACAGCGAAAGGATCTAAAAGTTCTACTACATGAGAGACCTGCTACGTGACTGAGCGTCCCACTTCCAGCATCGGTCCATCTGTCAATTCCCAGAATTGCCAGATGAGCAATCCGGCAATGCTCTTAACACAACATCTGTTACAATAGCCTTTACTACACTCACATATTACTAATGTTAGGTGTCGGGTGTTTGCTGGATTTGAAATGGGTTCAGAGCCATCAGTGGACTCTGTGGTCTCCTATTCCAGTCCAGCCATGGCTAATGCTGCTCAGCATCATCATCAGTCCCAATGCCTAGCAGGTGCACGAGATGGATAGGTTGTCTCTCAGGTCTTTGTTCCTAGCAACATGAAGGATAGGTTGCAGAGGGAGACAGGGCTGCTAAAGCTTAAGTCCGGGATTCTCTGTACTGAGCATGCCCGTGACATGGCGGACCGTGATTGGTGGTTTGGGAGTCAGCTGATCCAGTGACCTGGCACCGCCTGATTGGTCGCGGGTGACGTCACCAATGGTGCGACGGTGGGCAGGGCTTAATCTTTAAAAAAGCCCGCCCACAAACAAGGCGGCGCGCTCTGATCATTGAGCTGTGATGGTGTTGTGTGGACGCTTGGTCTCTTGGGCACCATGTGTGCTTTAGTTTCTGGCAGGCAGGCAGGTGGAAATAGGCAGGCTTAGATGAAATAGGCAGGTAGCTTCATCTGACAGTCTGGCTCCGACAAAGGGGTCGCCTTACACCCCGAGCAGTCTGCAGACACCCTATTCCCGGTACCACCTGTAAGCCACGTGGAGAGATACTCCTTAGTCTGGTAGCACGCCGGCTGGGAGCACGTATTTGCTGGCGTGAGTCACACACGCATCCTAGCGCCAACTGTGTAGTCCCTGTGCTGCAACAGGACTACAGATACATTATTTATCACACATCTCTCGTGCAGTTAACGGAGATAGTGCGAATCCCTATTCCCATAGGGGTGTCCAGTAACAAGGAGGGAATTGTTATTTCAGTTGGTTGTTTTACCTTCTCACCCGGAAGGTGTTCGGCCGCAGTCCACCAGGCTGCATCGTGGACCCCGGGTTCGGTTGCTTTCCATTATTTAATAAAGTTGTTTGCAGGTGTCCCTCTAACAACTAATCCCTAATTTTGACCTTTTTACAGTATATTTATAAAATTTATGGTATGGTAGGACAAGCAGGAGATTGAATTCAGGATTGTATTGTATGTAAATTAGGTTAATTATTGTATATATGTTTTCTCAGCACCAGTAGTTAAATAACCCATATGTCTTTTTTGATAAACATTTTTTATATTATAAAAAATAAAAAAAAAACAATCAAATTGAAAGTTTTCATTACAGGATTAAAAAAACATTGTAGATTTTTCCCCAAAAAAACTATTGCAGTGTCATTGTAAGTATTGCAGTGTCAATCCTATTAAATTAAATAATGCTCAATTTTAACAAGATCTAACCTATGAACAAATGCGGAGCTGTCTCTGTAAGAAAAAAGCCATGTATATTTTTATTACTGAACAAAAGCTTTAACTTTTGTAGCCTATCATGTTTCACAATATCAGTCATTTCTTATATAAAACAAGAATTTTCATGAATTTTCTGTACGGTTAAACTTTCAGCTAAAAGGAGTTAAGAAAAGTTAGAGGAGATTTAACATTGTTAAATTACAAAACCTACAGCTATTCTCCATATGGGTGACAAATGATTATCTGTAGTATAGAAGTATATAGAAACAATATGATTGGACAAACTGATTTCATCCCTAAAGGGCTTTAAAAAAAATAAAGTGATCTCCTTTTCATGAGGAAAAGGATAACCTTTTGAATGTTGGGGATCTACTAGGACTCACAGCGATCCCTAGATTGGGGCTCTGCAACTGCAAACCCCCAAAATAGGGCTTTGCAGTCCTGTCCTAAATGGAACAGAGGTGAGCATAGTCAGCATCCGTTACATTAATTTTTTTATGGCACTACCAAGTACAGTGCTAAGTTTATCCATCAGTCTCATAATTAATGAATGGAGAGTAGGCCGAGCAGGTGCACCTCCGCTCCATTCAGGATTGAGCTGCAGAGCCCTGTTTTTGTTGTTCTAGCACCTGGTTCTTGGTGACCATTGGGGGTCTGATCCATTCAGGATTGAGCTGCAGAGCCCTGTTTTTGTTGTTCTAGCACCTGGTTCTTGGTGACCATTGGGAGTCTGATCCATTCAGGATTGAGCTGCAGAGCCCTGTTCTTGTTGTTCTAGCACCTGGAACTTGGTGATCATTGGGGTTCTGATCCATTCAGAATTGAGTTGCAGAGCCCTGTTCTTGTTGTTCTAGCACCTGGATCTCGGTGATCATTGGGGGTCTGATCTATTCAGGATTGAGCTGCAGAGCCCTGTTCTTGTTGTTCTAGCACCTAGATCTTGGTGATCATAGGGAGTCTGATCCATTTAGGATTGAGCTGCAGAGCCCTGTTCTTGTTGTTCTAGCACCTGGATCTTTGTGATCATTGGGGGTCTGATCTATTCAGGATTGAGCTGCAGAGCCCTGTTCTTGTTGTTCTAGCACCTAGATCTTGGTGATCATTGGGAGTCTGATCCATTCAGGATTGAGCTGCAGAACCCTGTTCTTGTTGTTCTAGCACCTGGAACTTGGTGATCATTTCGGTTCTGATCCATTCAGGATTGAGTTGCAGAGCCCTGTTCTTGTTGTTCTAGCACCTGGATCTCGGTGATCATTGGGGGTCTGATCTATTCAGGATTGAGCTGCAGAGCCCTGTTCTTGTTGATCTAGCACCTAGATCTTGGTGATCATTGGGAGTTTGATTCATTCAGGATTGAGCTGCAGAGCCCTGTTCTTGTTGTTCTAGCACCTGGATCTTTGTGATCATTGGGAGTCTGATCCATTCAGGATTGAGCTGCAGAGCCCTGTTCTTGTTGTTCTAGCACCTAGATCTTGGTGATCATTGGGGGTCTGATCCATTCAGGATTGAGCAGCAGAGCCCTGTTCTTGTTGTTCTAGCACCTGGATCTTGGTGATCATTGGGTGTCTGATATATTCAGGATTGAGCTGCAGAGCCCTTTTCTTGTTGTTCTAGCACCTGGAACTTGGTGATCATTGCGGTTCTGATCCAATCAGGATTGAGTTGCAGAGCCCTGTTCTTGTTGTTCTAGCACCTGGATCTCGGTGATCATTGGGGGTCTGATCTATTCAGGATTGAGCTGCAGAGCCCTGTTCTTGTTGTTCTAGCACCTAGATCTTGGTGATCATAGGGAGTCTGATCCATTTAGGATTGAGCTGCAGAGCCCTGTTCTTGTTGTTCTAGCACCTGGATCTTTGTGATCATTGGGGGTCTGATCTATTCAGGATTGAGCTGCAGAGCCCTGTTCTTGTTGTTCTAGCACCTAGATCTTGGTGATCATTGGGAGTCTGATCCATTCAGGATTGAGCTGCAGAGCCCTGTTCTTGTTGTTCTAGCACCTGGAACTTGGTGATCATTGGGGTTCTGATCCATTCAGGATTGAGTTGCAGAGCCCTGTTCTTGTTGTTCTAGCACCTGGATCTCGGTGATCATTGGGGGTCTGATCTATTCAGGATTGAGCTGCAGAGCCCTGTTCTTGTTGATCTAGCACCTAGATCTTGGTGATCATTGGGAGTCTGATCCATTCAGGATTGAGCTGCAGAGCCCTGTTCTTGTTGTTCTAGCACCTGGATCTTTGTGATCATTGGGAGTCTGATCCATTCAGGATTGAGCTGCAGAGCCCTGTTCTTGTTGTTCTAGCACCTAGATCTTGGTGATCATTGGGGGTCTGATCCATTCAGGATTGAGCAGCAGAGCCCTGTTCTTGTTGTTCTAGCACCTGGATCTTGGTGATCATTGGGTGTCTGATATATTCAGGATTGAGCTGCAGAGCCCTGTTCTTGTTGTTCTAGCACCTGGATCTTGGTGATCATTGGGGGTCTGATCTATTCAGGATTGAGCTGCAGAGCCCTGTTCTTGTTGTTCTAGCACCTAAATCTTGGTGATCATTGGGAGTCTGATCCATTCAGGATTGAGCTGCAGAGCCCTGTTCTTGTTGTTCTAGCACCTAGATCTTGGTGATCATTGGGGGTCTGATCCATTCAGGATTGAGCAGCAGAGCCCTGTTCTTGTTGTTCTAGCACCTAGATCTTGGTGATCATAGGGAGTCTGATCCATTTAGGATTGAGCTGCAGAGCCCTGTTCTTGTTGTTCTAGCACCTGGATCTTTGTGATCATTGGGGGTCTGATCTATTCAGGATTGAGCTGCAGAGCCCTGTTCTTGTTGTTCTAGCACCTAGATCTTGGTGATCATTGGGAGTCTGATCCATTCAGGATTGAGCTGCAGAGCCCTGTTCTTGTTGTTCTAGCACCTGGAACTTGGTGATCATTGGGGTTCTGATCCATTCAGGATTGAGTTGCAGAGCCCTGTTCTTGTTGTTCTAGCACCTGGATCTCGGTGATCATTGGGGTCTGATCTATTCAGGATTGAGCTGCAGAGCCCTGTTCTTGTTGATCTAGCACCTAGATCTTGGTGATCATTGGGAGTCTGATCCATTCAGGATTGAGCTGCAGAGCCCTGTTCTTGTTGTTCTAGCACCTGGATCTTTGTGATCATTGGGAGTCTGATCCATTCAGGATTGAGCTGCAGAGCCCTGTTCTTGTTGTTTTAGCACCTAGATCTTGGTGATCATTGGGGGTCTGATCCATTCAGGATTGAGCAGCAGAGCCCTGTTCTTGTTGTTCTAGCACCTGGATCTTGGTGATCATTGGGTGTCTGATATATTCAGGATTGAGCTGCAGAGCCCTGTTCTTGTTGTTCTAGCACCTGGATCTTGGTGATCATTGGGGGTCTGATCTATTCAGGATTGAGCTGCAGAGCCCTGTTCTTGTTGTTCTAGCACCTAAATCTTGGTGATCATTGGGAGTCTGATCCATTCAGGATTGAGCTGCAGAGCCCTGTTCTTATTGTTCTAGCACCTAGATCTTGGTGATCATTGGGGGTCTGATCCATTCAGGATTGAGCAGCAGAGCCCTGTTCTTGTTGTTCTAGCACCTAGATCTTGGTGATCATTGGGGGTCTGATATATTCAGGATTGAGCTGCAGAGCCCTGTTCTTGTTGTTCCAGCACCTGGATCTTGGTGATCATTGGGGGTCTGATCTATTCAGGATTGAGCTGCAGAGCCCTGTTCTTGTTGTTCTAGCTCCTAGATCTTGGTGATCATTGGGAGTCTGATCCATTCAGGATTGAGCTGCAGAGCCCTGTTCTTGTTGTTCTAGCACCTGGATCTTGGTGATCATTGGGGGTCTGATCCATTCAGGATTGAGCTGCAGAGCCCTGTTCTTGTTGTTCTAGCACCTGGATCTTGGTGATCATTGGGAGTCTGATCCATTCAGGATTGAGCTGCAGAGCCCTGTTCTTGTTGTTCTAGCACCTGGATCTTGGTGATCATTGGGGGTCTGGTCCATTCAGGATTGAGCTGCAGAGCCCTGTTCTTGTTGTTCTTGCACCTAGATCTTGGTGATCATTGGGGGTCTGATCACTGGGACCCCTAGAGATCAGCAAATTATCCCCTATCCTATGGATAGTTGCTAGCTTGTTTTTTCTGGCAACAACATTTTAAAGCAAGAACCTCATTTCATCCGAGATCGGTTCCCCCAAACAGGAATCTAATATCTAATATACTGTATGACAAGTGGGTCATCGAGATAGAGATGGTAAGCCTAGTGCTTCAACAAATTGAACCAACAAAACTGTCAGTAAGAATTACTGTGATTTTGATATTTAAAAAATAATTCTTTTGCAGTGATATCTTGGATGACAGGGTTAATGCTCTGAGGTCAAACCGTAACTGTGTAAAGCACTGCAGACATGAGAACTTAAATATCACAGGCCATGTGCATTTAGAGACTGCCAGGAACAGAAGATTAATCCTCTGTAAATGCAATAAATCTGCCATAAAATGAGTAACTGGGTTCTGATTTTACATAGTAAATGAATTTTGCAGCGTAGCAGAACAAACAATAGTCTTATTATTCTGTTAATACGAGTGTCTGGGGCAGATCTAAAATGAGCAAAGGCACAATCCGTCTTACGGAAAGACTTCTGTTTAACCCCATGCTGCTTACCGTTTAGCAGAAGAGGTGACGCTATGCACTGATTTATACCACCTGCTGTAGCAGGGCTGAGTTTTTCTGCATACAAATGCATAGACAAAAACTAATTAAGTCTCTAGTAGAAAATAAAAAATATCTAAAAATTTCAATTGCACCAGCATTAACTGAATATTTTTCAGATTTGGGTTGGTTTATTAATGTTTATTGAATACTTTGAAAAAAGTAATGCACTGTTTTAATTTACCGCTTGAGATAAACTATTGTTGGGATTCGGAGAATGCTTTGTTTTCTCTTTTGTTGATTGCAAATACATTTTATTAATTTTTTACCTGATTTTATTGTAATAGATATAGAATCCTATGCTTTTAACATCATTCATTTTTGTGTCTTAAGATTGTATTGTATTTCTATTACTTATAGGTATTTGTTACCAAAAGATGAAGATATTGAAAACTCTGTGATAGTTTATTTACAAAGTATGTGGATGGAAACTGTCATGTTACTATAGATGTTGGTAGTGTGGAGTTCTTATTCGGCCTTTACTCCAATATTTTACTAAAAGAAAAGTATTCAAATATAATACAGAAAAACCTTAAACTCACATCGCACAGGTTATCAATACCAAAAAACCCTGATAATGATATAAAAAAAAGTGACTGAAGTTGTCCACTGATTTAACAAACATCCAATAGTGAATAAAATATCTATGTGGGTTGTTATAAATAAAAAAGGATCCTGTGTGTTTAAGACTCAGGACACGATTTATCAAAACCGGAGTAAACAATGGCAATTTTGATGAGGGGGGATGTTGAAGTCAGATGCTCCTGATTGAGTAAGTGGTGCATGCCTCCATGCGCCTCACTACAAATCTTACTCCAGTCTCAGACTGGAATAAGAATTCTGGCGTAAGTAACGCTACAGCTTGTCAAAGCGTCATGCCCCATTCTGTTCCAGCTCGCTCATTTTGGCAGAGTTGGGCAAAACTGACATAAAAGTGGCAAAGTTCTCAACATTTTTGCTAAACCTCAAATTGCGCAAAAAAATTGCAACTTATCAAAGTGTTTAACTCCAGATTTCTCAGGAAACACTTTGATTAATCAGAGCTTATACCTAATGAAGTTCTCTCATTCATTCAGATGTGAATATTGTTGTATCCATGCTTCATGTATAGAACTCAAAACACGCTAATCATGGGATTAACATGCTCATAATGGGACCCTTCAATATTCTGTCAAGAAACAGCAGCACATTTGTACTTTGCATCTTAGTTGCATTGTTCACATGTTTATGGTCATTTTAAATAAATCCTCGTAAATACTGGAAGCTCTGTAAAGTTTGTTGCTTAGGAGGCCCCTCCATATAAGTTGTTTTTGCCACCTTTTCTTTAGTTATTAATGCTTTATTAAGGATTTCAATAATTGTTTTAGTGGGCAATGATGGTCTAAAGTAAGAGTAAAAGTATACAAGTTCTGTTTATATAATGTGATGCATACTAGCTAGTAGTATTATGCTGCAAGATTGATTGTACGCATTCTAAATATTGTGCACTGTTTCTTTAGATTATGCATCATATTGGTATAGGTATTCTTTGTGTTAAAAGCAGGTGTTTCCTCTGGGTATAGGGTAGGCTATGGGTATGCGCACATGGTAGTAGTAATAATAATAATAATAATCTTTATTTATATAGCGCCAACATATTCTGCAGCGCTTTACAATTCAGAGGTTCATGTACAACAGTCATAAGTAACATAGCTAAAGATAATACAATAATTAAAGCAAAAATAATGACGACCCTGCTCGTAAGAGCTTACAATCTACAATGAGGTGCTGGTGACACAAAGTACAGGGGCTTATTTACATTGATGGTTCAGCCATCTTGAGGAGATGAGGGATAGATAAAGGCTTCGTGAGCTCATCACCAGCCAGTATCTGTAGTGCTTTTGGGTACGTAGGAGTTTGGTGGAGACTTATGTTTGGAGAAATAATGAATGGTCTATAAAATATAAAAAGGACTTTGATTAGGAAATGTGATAGGCCGCCCTTAACAGGTGTGTTTTTAGGGAGCGCCTAAAACTGTGTGTAAAGCACACGCCCGGGCTGAGCGGCGTGTGATTCCACTGGACCGTGCCGGAGAGTGAATGCCTGGAGGGGCGTAACTAGGTATTCACCCGATCCGACCAGGGTCGCACGACGGCATACGACGCCAGTGCACCAAGGAGGAACCAAGCAGAGGGACCAGGTGCTACTCCAGGACAGATCCCGGACACGGCTGTTGACCCACACAGGGGAATACAGGAACAGACAGGTTAGGCTGGCACACAGACTGGTGGGTATAGGCAGGCACGACTGGTATGCAGGCAGGCGGGTATGCAGGCAGGGGGGTACAGGCAAGCACGGCTAGAGTGCAGACAGGTAGGCACTAGCAGGTAGGAACACAGGCGGGATAGGACCCAGTACACACTGGGACTCAGGAACAGAACCACAGATGTGGCGGACAAACACAGCAGAGTAAGGCCGCCCAGAGTGGTGAGCGAGAGCAGGGCAAGATGAGACCGCCTAGAGCGGTGAGTGAGAGTAGAGCAGGACGAGGCCGCCTGGAGCAGTGAGCAAGGGTAGAGTAGGACGAGGCCGCCTGGAGCGGTGAGCAAGAGGTCAGAGCTGAGCGAGACTGCCGGAGCAGTGAGCAAAGGGTCAGAGCGGAGCGAGACTGCCGGAGCAGTGAGCAAAGGGTCAGAGCGGAGCGAGACTGCCGGAGCAGTGAGCAAAGGGTCAGAGCAGAGCGAGACTGCCGGAGCAGTGAGCAAAGGGTCAGAGCGGAGCGAGACTGCCGGAGAAGTGAGCAAAGGGTCAAAGCGGAGCGAGACTGCCGGAGCAGTGAGCAAGGGGTCAGAGCGGAGCGAGACTACCGGAGCAGTGAGCAAAGGGTCAGAGCGGAGCAAGACTGCCGGAGCAGTGAGCAAAGGGTCAGAGCGGAGCAAGACTGCCAGAGCAGTGAGAAAAGGGTCAGAGCGGAGCAAGACTGCCGGGGCAGTCAGCAAAGGGTCAGAGCGGAGCAAGACTGCCGGAGCAGTGAGCAAGGCAGAGCAGGCTAGAACCGCCGGAGCGGTGAGCAAGGCAGAGCAGGCTAGAACCGCTGGAGCGGTGAGCAAGGCAGAGCAGGCTAGAACTGCCGGAGCGGTGAGCAAGGCAGAGCAGAGGGGACAGGGCTCTTTTCACACGGAACAGACACTAAGGGAAAGGCAGAACCAGATACCCACAGGGTACTTGCAGTGAAGTAGCGAGTGGACCACAAACTCACAAACGGAAGTACAGTGACAATGAGCAGGAGTTAGGTACGAATTCAGACTCTGCAGAAAAAGGAAAGGTACGGACATAGAGAAACTCAGGAAACAGGCTAGAAGAGTATACAGACAAGAACAGACACAGTAGCAAGATACAGGAGCGGGTCTAGGTAAGCAGCCCCTAGAAGGCGGGAGGAACAGGCTAGGAGCGTGTTCAGACAGGGCAGACAAGATACGGGAGCGGGTCTAGGTATGCGGCCCCTAGAAGGCAGAACGAACAGGCAAGGAGCGTGTTCAGATAGGACTGGAAATACAGCCTACAAGAAAGGCAAGCAAGCAAACACAGAAAGGGATCTGGCACATTCAGAGTGAAAGAGCACACTGAATGAAACACAATGCTCAGGCATGGGTTAATTGGAGCAGCTGGGTTAAATACCAGGTGACAGACAGCAATAGGCTGAGGACGCACAAGGGGTGTGCCTGCAGAAGGTACAAAAAGCAGGAAGTGATCGGGCGCCGCCCTTAAGCAGCAGAAAGAGAAGCAAACAGACAGCATGGAGGGAAGTCAGAGAGACATTCAGGTTTGGAGATCAAGTGCGCGCTCTTGCACAGTGGGAGATGGACCACTATGCAAAGACGCCGCCAGGTATGTTACAGTACCCCCCCCTTACGCCCCCTCTTCTTCAGGCCTGCCAGAATCTTCCGCAGGGAATTCGAGGGCCAATCCTTCACATCAAGGAGATCACTTCCACTGTCCACCGGAAAAACTGGTCTCCTCTGGGTAGTTAGGATGCTACCTCCTATCCAACCATCCTCAGCAACAGACGAAATGGGTGGAGTACCAGGAACAGCACACAAGGAAGTCTCTCTCCATATATTTTCAGGTGGCACCCCAGAGGGTACAGGAGACAACTGGAAGTCCTCTACCGGGTTGGAGGGGAGCAGAGACTTGTGGGTAATCTCTGCTTCGAGGTACATCTTGTCAAACTCACAGGAAGAAATAGACGGGTTATCAGGTACAGGGTGAGAAAAAGTCACTGTCTCTTTGTTATCTGATGGTACCCCGGAGAATTCAGGAAACAACTGGAGGTCCTCCGCCAGGTCAGAAGAGTGCAGAGGCTCGGGGAAAACATATGCTTCAGAGTACACTAGGTCGGACTCACTGGACGAAGCAGGCGAGGTATCGGGTACCGAGTATAGGAAAGTCTCTGTCCATTCACCACCAGGTGGCACCCCGAAGGGTTCTGGAGACAACTGGAGGTCCTCCACCTGGTCAGAGGGGTGTAGGGACTCATGGGTAACCTCTGCTTCGGAGTACACTAGGTTGGACTCACTGGACGAAGCGAGCGAGGTATCAGGTACAGAGTATAGTAGAGTCTCTGTCCTTTCGCTACCAGGTAGCACCCCGAAGGGTTCTGGAGACAACTGGAGGTCCTCGGCCTGGTCGGAGGGGTGTAGAGACTCGGGGGTAACTACCACTTTGGGGTACCCATTGTCAGGCTCACAGGACGGAGCGGACAAAGTATCGAGTACCGGGTGTAGAGAAGTCTCTCTCCATTTGTCATCGAGAGGTATCCCAGAGGATTCAGGAGGCAACAGGGGGTCCTCCGCCAGGTAGTAGAGGTGCACAGACTCGGAGGTAATCACAGCTTCGGAGCATCCTTGGACATGCACACTGGTTAAAGTGGGTGAAGTATCTGATACCGGGTGCAGGAAGTTCTCCTGTGTGGAGTCTGGATGGGCAGAAGTCTCTTCGGGCAGGAGAACTGGTGCACTACCAACGCACATTACCCGTTGGGGCTTCTCCGGGATACAGGGAGATGAAGCTTCAGTAGGGACTTACAGGTTGGGGTCAGCAGGTCTTAGGGAGGACAGACCCAGGCGTGACGGCTTGCCTCTACGTCTAGCACGTCTGGACTGCCTCTTGAGGTTGGAAGAAGTATTCCGGAGAGCTAGTCACCCTGTGAGGATTCTGGGTGGGCAGTAGTCTCATTGGGCTGGAGGACTATTGCGCTACCCACACACATTACCCATTGGGGCTGCTCCGGGATATTGGGAAGTGAAGCTTCAGCAGGAGCCTCCGGGTTAGGATCATCGAAGACCATTAGAAAGGCCACCAGGAAGGCCATTATGTCCAAGACGATAGGATCCTGTGCGTCCCATAGGGGGGTGATCCAATTCAAGGCATCACCCGCTAGGTAAGACATCATAAATCCCACTTTAGCCCGATCTGTGGGAAAACATAGAGGGTAGAACTTGAAGTGTAGCATGCATTGCTCCACAAATGCACGACTCTGTCTTGGATCCCCATAGTAACGTGGCGGATCCGCAGGAACGAGAGCTGATAGATCCATCTGGAAGGGTGCGTACTTCGCCTTGAACTCCGCTAAAGAAAAAAAAAAATATATATATTTTTTATTTATTTTTAATGCACGTATTCGCCGGAAAATGTCTCAGAGAGCGAAGGCCGTTGGGCTCAACGGGAACCATGGCCTGAGCATGCTGTAATGCACACGCCCGGGCTGAGCGGCGTGTGTGTGTGATTCCACTGGACCGTGCCGGAGAGTGAATGCCTGGAGGGGCGTAACTAGGTATTCACCCGATCCGACCAGGGTCGCACGACGGCATACGACGCCAGTGCACCAAGGAGGAACCGAGCAGAGGGACCAGGTGCAACTCCAGGACAGACCCCGGACACGGCTGTTGACCCACACAGGGGAATACAGGAACAGACTGGTTAGGCTGGCACACAGACTGGTGGGTATAGGCAGGCACGACTGGTATGCAGGCAGGCGGGTATGCAGGCAGGGGGGTACAGGCAAGCACGGCTAGAGTGCAGTCAGGGAGGCACTAGCAGGTAGGAACACAGGCGGGATAGGACCCAGTACACACAGGGACTCAGGAACAGAACCACAGATGTGGCGGACAAACACAGCAGAGTAAGGCCGCCCAGAGTGGTGAGCGAGAGCAGGGCTAGACGAGACCGCCTGGAGCGGTGAGCGAGAGTAGAGCAGGACAAGGCCGCCTGGAGCAGTGAGCAAGGGTAGAGCAGGACAAGGCCGCCTGGAGCAGTGAGCAAGAGGTCAGAGCTGAGCGAGACTGCCGGAGCAGTGAGCAAAGGGTCAGAGCGGAGCGAGACTGCCGGAGCAGTGAGCAAAGGGTCAGAGCGGAGCGAGACTGCCGGAGCAGTGAGCAAAGGGTCAGAGCGGAGCGAGACTGCCGGAGCAGTGAGCAAAGGGTCAGAGCGGAGCGAAACTGCCGGAGCAGTGAGCAAAGGGTCAGAGCGGAGCGAGACTGCCGGAGCAGTGTGCAAAGGGTCAGAGCGGAGCGAGACTGCCGGAGCAGTGAGCAAAGGGTCAGAGCGGAGCGAGACTGCCGGAGCAGTGAGCAAAGGGTCAGAGCGGAGCGAGACTGCCGGAGCAGTGAGCAAAGGGTCAGAGCGGAGCGAGACTGCCGGAGCAGTGAGCAAAGGGTCAGAGCGGAGCGAGACTGCCGGAGCAGTGAGCAAAGGGTCAGAGCGGAGCGAGACTGCCGGAGCAGTGAGCAAAGGGTCAGAGGGGAGCGAGACTGCCGGAGCAGTGAGCAAAGGGTCAGAGCGGAGCGAGACTGCCGGAGCAGTGAGCAAAGGGTCAGAGCGGAGCGAGACTGCCAGAGCAGTGAGCAAAGGGTCAGAGCGGAGCAAGACTGCCGGAGCAGTGAGCAAAGGGTCAGAGCGGAGCAAGACTGCCGGAGCACTGAGCAAAGGGTCAGAGCGGAACAAGACTGCCGGAGCAGTGAGCAAGGCAGAGCAGGCTAGAACCGCCAGAGCGGTGAGCAAGGCAGAGCTGGCTAGAACCGCCGGAGCGGTGAGCAAGGCAGAGCAGGCTAGAACCGCCGGAGCGGTGAGCAAGGCAGAGCAGAGGGGACAGGGCTCTGTTCACACGGAACAGACAGGAAGGGAAAGGCAGAACCAGATACCCACAGGGTACTTGCAGTGAAGTAGAGAGTGGACCACAAACTCACAAACGGAAGTACAGTGACAATGAGCAGGAGTTAGGTACGAGTTCAGACTCTGCAGAAAAAGGAAAGGTACGGACATAGAGAAACTCAGGAAACAGGCTAGAAGAGTATACAGACAAGAACAGACACAGTAGCAAGATACTGGAGCGGGTCTAGGTAAGCAGCCCCTAGAAGGCGGGAGGAACAGGCTAGGAGCGTGTTCAGACAGGACAGACAAGATACGGGAGCGGGTCTAGGTATGCGGCCCCTAGATGGCGGAACGAACAGGCAAGGAGCGTGTTCAGACAGGACTGGAAATACAGCCTACAAGAAAGGCAAGCAAGCAAACACAGAAAGGGACCTGGCACATTCAGAGTGAAAGACCACACTGAATGAAACACAATGCTCAGGCATGGGTTAATTGGAGCAGCTGCGTTAAATACCAGGTGACAGACAGCAATAGGCTGAGGACGCACAAGGGGTGTGCCTGCAGCAGGTACAAAAAGCAGGAAGTGATCAGGCGCCGCCCTTAAGCAGCAGAAAGAGAAGCAAACAGACAGCATGGAGGGAAGCCAGAGAGCCATTCAGGATTGGAGATCAAGTGCGCGCTCTTGCACAGTGGGAGATGGACCACTATGCAAAGACGCCGCCAGGTATGTTACACTGTGTAAGTTGTGGCTTGTCCTAATTTCTTGGGGTTGAGCATTCCAAAGAATATGTGCAGCTCGGGAGAAGTCTTGGAGCCGGGAGTGGGAGGTACGGATTAGTGCGGATGTTAGTCGAAAGTCGCTTGCAGAGCATAGAGAATGTGTAGGCCAATAAACAAAAATGAGGAAAGAGATATAGGGGGATGCCACACTGTGGAGAGCTTTGTAGATGAGACCAAGCAATTTAAATTGGATCCTATAATTCATGGGCAGCCAGTGCAATGACTGGCATAGAGCGGAAGCGTCTGAGTAACGATTAGCCAGATAGATGACCCTGGCTGCAGAATTAAGGATGGACGGCAGAAGGGAAAGTCGAGTGAGTGGGGGGCCAGTTAATAGAGAGCTAAAGTAGTCAAGGCCGGAGTGGATCAGGCGAACAGTGAGGGTTTTTGTTGTTTCCAAGCTGAGAAAGGGGCAGATTCTAGAGATGTTCTTCTGGTGCAAGCGACAAGAGCAAGCAAGAGATTGTATATGGGAGGTGAAGGAAAGATTTGTGTCAAACACAACGCCCAGACAGTGCTCCTGCTGGCTCAACGTTATTGTGGTGCCACACATGGAGAGGGAGATGTCAGATTTAGGAAGGTGAGTAGATGCCCGGAGCAGAAGAAGCTCAGTTTTGGAAAAGTTGAGAGCGGACATGATATTGGAAACTGTGGCCAGACAGGCACTGGTGTTCTGTAGTACAGTGGGGGTAAGGTCAGAGGATGAGTTGTATAGTTGTGTGTCATCAGCATAAAGATGGTACTGAAAGCCAAATTTGCTGATGGTCTGTCCAATTGGGGCTGTGTAGAGAGAGAGAGAAGAGAAGAGGGCCAAGGACTGAACCCTGAGGAACCCCAATAGTGAGAGGAAGGGGGGAAGAAGTGGAGCCAGTGAATAATACACTGAAAGAGTGGTCAGATAGGTAGGAAGAGAACCAGGAGAGAGCAGTGTCCTTTATGTCGATTGAGTGGAGCCTAGAGAGTAGGAGGTGGTGATCAACTGTGTCAAAAGCAGCAGAGAGGTCAAGAAGAATGAGCAGAGAGTAGTCACTGATATGTTTTGCTGTCAGAAGGTTAATGGTTACTTTGATGAGTACTGTTTCTGTAGAATGTAGGGGGTGGATGCCAGACTGTGATGGGTCTAGAAGAGAGTGAATGGAGAGGTAACGGGTTAGGCAGGAGTAGACCAGGCACTCAAAGAATTTAGAGATGAAGAGGAGATTGGAGACTGGTCTGTAGTTGTTTGTGCAGGAAAGGTCAAGAGAGGGCTGTTTTAATAATGGAGTATTGATGGAGTCTTTGAAGTAGGAGGGGAAGATACCAGAAGAGAGGGAGAGGTTGAAGATTTTAGATCGGTGAGCAGTGTCAACTGAAGAGAGAGACTGGAGTAGATGTGAGGGAATGGGGTCAGTGGTGCATGTAGTGGGATGAAAAGAAGAGAGGATCCCGGAGACTTCTTCTGTGACTGGGTCAAATGTGGAGAGTGATCCAGAGGAGATGTGGGGAGGGATGGGAGTCAAGGCAGTTGGTGGCTGGGAGCTGATTTCCTGACGGATGGTGTCTATTTTCTCTGTGAAGTAGGAGGCCAAGTCCTCAGCACAAATGTCTGTGATGGGGGCCTGCGCTTTAGAACTGAGGAGGGAGTGAAAGGTGTCAAAGAGTTTTTTGGGGTTGTTGAATAGTGAGGAGATCAGGGTGGTGAAGTAGGACTGTTTGGCGAGGTGAAGGGCAGAGTTATAGGTTTTTAACATAAATTTATAGTGGATAAAGTTTTCTAGTGTGAGAGTTTTCCTCCATAGGAGTTCTACACTTCTAGAGCATTGCTGGAGAAGTTGGGTTTGCGGTGTGAGCCAGGGTTGTTTTACTTTATGTTTAGAGGTTCTGAGGATGAGGGGCACTACTTGGTCCAGGGTGCTTCTGAGAGTGTTATTGTAGTGATTTACAGACAGATTAGGACAGGAAAAAGAAGAGTTTGGGGACAGTGATGAGTGAAGGAAGTCTGTAAGTGTATGAGGGTTAATGGCTTGTTGATTTCTGAATGTGTGATAGGTAGGAGTGTGCTGGGGTGGGAGAGGATTTGTGAGCGTGAAGGAGAGAATGTTATGATCAGAGAGGCGAAGAGGGGAGTTATCTAGATAGGGGATTGAACAAAGCCAGACAAAGACCAGATCAAGGGTGTTTCCGTCTTTGCGTGTCTCAGAGGTTGAAAGCTGTGAGAGGCCAAGAGAAGTGGTTAAAAATAGAAGCTGGGATGCAGATGAGGAGGTGGGGCTGTTTATGGGGATGTTGAAGTCTCCCAGGATAAGGGTTGGTAAATCTAAGGACATGAAGTGCGGCAGCCAGGCAGAAAAATGGTCAAGGATCTGGGTGGGTGAGCCTGGGGACGGTATACGATCCGACCACTACTCTGAGGGAGATGGTAATGAAGAAAGCCAGAAATTTCAGCCTTTGATACTATATTGTGAGGGGACAACATCTGGGTTGTCCACAGGTGATTTGAGGGAGTGAACACATACCCTTGGTGTGACCATATGATAGGCTTTATAAGAGGGGCTGCTATCCTACTATTCTTTCAATTAGTTTGGGATGTAGCAGGTACATATTTACAAACTCTCAGGGTGCCTATCTGAAAGGTGGCAAACAAACCTTAAGGAAAGGCTATTGATAATGACTAGATACTTTTAGTAACAAATTATAGTGAGCAGCACTAGTCAATGCAGATAAAACCTCTAATGAGAGCATTGCTTAGAACTTCTTACTATGATATGTTCCTAATGATATGTCCCTATTACACGTCTGATGAAGGTCAATAATGAGACTGAAATGTGACAATAGACTAATAACAAAAATACAGCGTATTATTGAAGCGTTATATGACTGTAGAGTTCCTGATTTATTATGGTACAAGGTAGGAATCTACTCAAGAACCATCTTCTGAAGCAGTGCTGTGCTCTACTTAGAATTTACCAAGATTCTAAGAAGTAAGGAAGCAAAAAAACACAATTATTTGTCTGAAATATTTGAGGAGCCACCAGTTTCTTAGGTTAAATGGTTGTTGTGGTTAACCACTGTTACTATGAATCTTACATACCTCTATTCCTCTAAAACTTGCTCATGTTAGTATTAAAAAGCTTACCCTTCAAATCGTTTTTGCCTCTCAACTGATGTGCCTTACAATATCTACACTGTATACAGTATATGTTAGAACTAAAGAAAAATTAAACCAAAAAAATGACCAGGTAGTATCAAATATATAACGAACTTTACTAGGTATCACAGGATATGTTTTTTTTAGCATGGAGAGTGCATGACATAATGTAGCGTGGAAAAGTCTCCTAGAGCATAACAACAGTAAAGCGCTATAGAGTGAGGATACCTCAGGATGTCAGAAAGTGCTATAACAAATGTAAATGGTTTAAGTAAGATTAGTGTATATACCTGGGTAGCAGTCAGGAGCCATGGGACACATGATGAAGCTCCTAGCCAATGCGCTTTTTGTTACGGGTCCGGGTGGTGGAACCTCTGTTCTGCGGTGCAAGGAGGGACCAGAGAGGCGTAACTAAGTGCCTACTCGGACCGACCGAGGTCACACGGCGGCTCAGTCGACTCCGTGAACCAGGGAGGGACCGGGCTGGTGGACCAGGTGCCACTCTGGGACCGACCTTGTGTGAGAGCAGGTGACTCCCATGGGTCAGATTATAGGAGCTGACCGGTACAGCGGATGAGCACGGCAGGAAGGCTGATGGGTGGTCCAGGTAGATATGCAGGCAGGTACGGCTGATAGCCAGACAGGCGGTCCTGGTAGGCTGGCAGGCGGGCACGACAGGTTACTAGGTAGGTGTTCCGGGTCGGCAGGCTGGCGGGCACTGCATATAACTGGTGGGTGCTCAAGGTAGACAGGCTGGCGGACACGGCAGGTATCTGGCAGACCGGCGGGCAGAACTATTAGACAGACTGGCATGCTGGACTGTAGAAAGACTGGTGGGCTGGACTGTTAGTCAGACTAGTGGGCAGGACTGACAGGCAGCGGGACCTGAGGACTGAAGCAAGTGTTAGCAAACAGAACAACAACTTTGCACAGGCACTTCCATTTTGGAGGAGGTGCCTTATATAGGAAAAGTCCTCCGGCCAATGGCCGGGGACTCTATAGGACGGCGCGGGTGGCCCCTTTAAGAGAGAGGGAGCGCGCGCCCTAAGCACAGTGGCCAGAAAGCTGCGCGCGGTGCCCGCCACAGCGGGGGGGGGGGGCAGGAAGATGTCGGACCTGGACCGCGGCGATGAGAACGGCGTCTCTGCCCAGCAGGAGGCAGAGACGCCGATCCTACGGTACCCACTCCTTTATGGCCCCTCTTCTTTAGGCCCATGAGAAATTTTTTAAGAAGATGAGGGGCATGAATGTTCTCCCTTGGTTCCCAATACCTCTCCTCAGGGCCAAACCCCTTCCAATCCACAAGAAAGAGTCTTTCCTCTTACCCTCTTGGTTGGCAAAATGTTCTCTACCTCAAAGACGTCCTCAGAGGAGACTGGAGCTGGAGCGGTACCTGGATAGTCAGAGAAAGAATTAAGGACAACAAGTTTGAAAAGGGATACATGGAAGGAGTTGGGAATCCATAAGGTGACTGGGAGTTTCATCTTGTAAGCCATGAGGTTAAGTAATGTCGGGCGATGAGCAAAATGGTCTTCCTCTGGCCAGCATGACAGGCTAGTTTGGATGACTGGCCCCAGAGTAGAACCTTCTTTCAATTCGCAACCGCTACAAAGGTCTTACCGGCTGGAAGATGAGACAGGTCAAACGGAGCCACAGTCATTTCTTTGGAGGGGTCAATGATATGTAGAGGCTCCACCTCCTGGTCGGAAGATAGAAATGAGCGGGACAAAGCGTCAGCCTTAATGTTCTTGTCCGCCAAGCGGTAATGCAGAGTGAAGCAGGATTGGGCAAAGAATAGAGACCACCTGGCATGACGCGGATTTAGTCTTTGGGCATTCTGTAAATAAGCGAGGTTTTTGTGGTCAGTGTAGATGACCACCGGATGAAGAGACCCCTGCAGCAAGCAGCGCCACTCCTCTAGCGCAAATTTGATGGCCAACAGCTAACAATCTCCTATGGAGTAGTTGCGCTTGGACCAGGAGAAGAGCTTGGAGAAGAAGCAGCAGGTTACCATTCTCCCGGATTTCTGGGTGAGCATCACACCGGCTACGGAGGAGGATGCATCAACCTCCAGGAAGAACTGCTTATTGCAATCCGGACGGTGTAGCACAGGAGCGGAGGATAAGGCTTGTTTTAGGGAGACGAAGGCCTCTTCCGCTTCGGAAGTCCATTCCCTGGGATTTGCTCTTTTATGGGTGAGCTTGGAGATGGGAGCAGATCGGGAGGAGAAATGAGGAATGAAAAGGCAGTAATAGTTTGCGAAGCCCAGGAATCGCTGAATCGCCTTCAACCCCTCCAGTCAGGGCCACGTTAAGATGGCAGAGACCTTCTCAGGATCCATCCGCAGACCAGTCTCGGAGATGATATAGTCCAGGAATCGAAGGGAGGTATGCTCAAAGAGGCATTTCTTAAATTTAGCGTATAGGTGATTCTGCCAGAGCCTTAGCAGAACCTGACAAACATCCCTCCGGTGTGAGGGCAGATCCGGAGAGAAGACCAAGATATCGTCTAGGTACGCCACCACGCAAGAATACAGGAGATCACGGAAGATGTCATTAACCAGCTCCTGTAAGATGGCAGGAGCATTACAGAGACAAAAGGGCATCATGCGGTATTCGTAGTGACCATCCCATGTGTTGAATGTCGTCTTCCACTCATCTCCCTGGCCGATCCGGACCAAATTGTACGCCCCACGAAGATCGAGCTTGGTGAAGATCTTCGCACCTTTAAGGCGGTCAAACATCTCCGAGATGAGAGGCAGAGGGTACTTATTTTTGATGGTAATTTGGTTAACGCCCCTGTAATTGATACAGGGATGTAGAGAGCCGTCTTTCTTCTTGATGAAGAAGAAACCTGCTCCAGCCAGAGAGGTGGATTTCTAGATAAATCCCCTAGCAAGATTCTCTTCTATGAACTCAGACATAGCCCGAGTCTCAGCCAGCGACAAGGGGTAGATACGCCCGCGGGGAGAAGCACCAGGTACCAGGTCGATGGGGCAATCATATGGCCTATGAGGTGGTAATGTCTCTGCTTCCTTTTTGTCAAAGACAAACTGTGATTTTGTCAAAGACAAACATAGGACTAGTAAGGCGCTGGCAGACCAAGTAGATTAGCCGGAGTAGACTGGGGTCGATCTGGATGAACAGGAACCAGACAGGACACATGGCATTCCTGACCCCAACGGAGCACTTCACCAGATCTCGAATTCAGGACGGGCTCATGTCTTTGTATCCAGGGGGTGAGAGAGACTGGACAGCACATGAAAGGAGATCTTCTCCGAGTGCAGCACTCTCACCTGAAGGGTTACAGGCTCTGTGACGAGCAAGATGGTCTCCGGAAGAAGCCTCAGATCTACGGAAGCAACTGTCAACGGTTCAGCCAGACGTATGGTAGGAATCTGATTCCGCTCCACAACAGCCTGTTGAATGAGATTCCCAGTGGCTCTGGAGTCCAGATGGGCAGTCTCGAAGAAGCGGGTCTCACCACTGGAAATAGAAACAGAGAGAGTCAAGGACGGAGAGGATTTACTCTTGCCTAGGGAGGCCTCTCCAAGCGGTTCTAGACACTGGAGTTTCCCGACCTCACCAGGCAGGAATGGATCAGATGGTCTTTACTGCCACAGTAGAAGCAACTCCCCTCGGCTCGGCACGTCTCCAGGCGAGACTTGACCATCTTGGTTTGGTCAATTTGCATAGGCTCAGGCGAACATGCCTGGGGAATTGCTGGTTGTGAGGCCGGCCTTTGGAATACAGGAGCGAGATGCAGAAATCATCTCTCCCGGGTAGTCTCCTTAGCACGTTCCAGAAAATGGATGTCCATCCAGGTAGCTAATGACACTAGGTCATCCAGGGTGGAAGGGATGTCATGACCGGCTAGCTTATCCTTGATCCATCCTGAAAGACCCTCCCAAAAGGTGGACACCAGGGCCTCATTGTTCCAGGCAAGTTCAGATGCGAGGGTTCGGAAACGTATGGCATATTGGCCCACTGTGAGAATCTCTTGGCGGAGACGGAGAACTGAGGAGGCAGTAGAAGATTTTCATCCGGGCTCGTCGAAGACCTTCCGCAAGGCAGCAAGGAAAGCCAGAAGATCGGACACCAGGGGATCCCCTCTTTCCCACAGAGGGTTTAGCCATGCCAATGCCTCCCTAGTGAGGTGAGACATGATGAATGCAACATTGGCCCGATTGGAGGTGAACTGGTGTGCCAGGAGTTTAAAGTGCAGCATGCACCGATTTAAGAAGCCCCGACATAAAACGGGGATACCACCAAAACGTGGAGGTGCAGACAGCCGGGGTCCAGAGCAGGGTGCCACAGCGCCACTGGGTTGAGGTACCGCCGGAGCGGGTGCCGCTCGGCAAGAGACGAATGAAGACAAGGTGGACAGGGTGTTCAGGTGGGAGTTGACAGTCCGCAGATAGGACAGGATAGTCTCCTGTTGGGATCTCTGACTTGAGACCTCCTGGTACAGGTCAGAGAGCGAAGGAGCCTGGGGGCCACCGTGTTCCATGGCTTGTGCAAACTGTTATGGGTCCGGGTGGTGGATCCTCTGTGCTGCAGTGCAAGAAGGGACCAGAGGGGCATAACTAAGTGCCTACTCGGACTGACCCAGGTCACATGGCATCTCAGTCGACTCTGTGAACCAGGGAGGGACCGAACAGGTGGACCAGGTGCCACTCTGGGACCGACCTTGTGTGAGAGTAGGTGACTCCCATGGGTCAGATGTCAGGAGCTGACCAGTACAGCGGATGAGCATGGCAGGAAGGCTGACTGGTGGTCCAGGTAGATAAGCATGCAGGTACGTCTGATAGCCAGACAGGCACTCCAGGTGGGCAGGCAGGCGGGCACGACAGGTTACTTGGCAGGTACTCTGGGTTGGCAGGCTGGCAGGCACGGCAGGTAAGTGGCAGGTGCTCCAGGTAGGCAGGCAGGCGGGCACGACAGATTACTAGGTAGGTGCTCCGGGTTGGCAGGCTGATGGGCACGGCAGGTAACTGGCAGACTGGCGGGCAGAACTATTAGACAGACTGGCGTGCTGGACTGTAGACAGACTGGCGGGCTGGACTGACAGGCAGAGGGACATGAGGGCTGAAGCAAGTGTTAGCACACGGAACAGCAACCTTGCACAGGCACCTCCATTTTGGAGGAGGTGCCTTAAATAGGAGAAGTCTAGGATGGCGCGCGGCCCCTTTAAGAGGGAGGGAGCGGGCGTGCGCGCACCCTAAGCACATTGCTGGGAAGCTGCATGCGGTGCGCTCCACAGCAGCAGGGGAGCAGGAATACGCCGGATCTGGACCACGGTGGTGAGGGGAACGACGTCTCTGCCTGGCAGGAGGCAGAGATGCCGATGCTACACTTTTCAGTGTCAGCATTCGTCAAGGGATGGGCTGACGCCGAAATGTGCATTGGGGAAGGCTAAAAAAGCATACACTGTGATACCTTGCTTTTATTTATTTATCTCAATTTTTCATACATGTCTATGATATATATTTACATTTGGGGAACACATGTTTGACCACAGCCTCCATTCTGGTGGTTTTCCCCACCGCCTTCACATATATTTATCTTGATCTAATAAAGTTTGTTATATATTTTATACTACCTGGCCTTTTTTCAGTTTCATTTTACTTTAGTTGTAGTGTTTCTTTTACCAATTGGTCAGTACAGTCCAATCTACACATTAATAAGGATTTATATATACACACTTGTGTACACGTACTGTTTTTCCTTTCGTAAGGTTCTTTGATTTCATACTACCCTTATATGTGTATTATGATTCTTTTTATTTTTTTGAGTTCTGTTTAGCTGTATATTTACATCAAGGCACAAAACACAGATTAATCCCTTCTCACCTGAATCCTAGACATCAACTTTCCTGAATACATAGATGGCATGCTACCAACCACCGAAAAAAAAGGAAGTGTTACCTCATACAATAATACCAATAGCACCAATTGGAGACTAATTGTCCACAATACGAGAATCTCTTGAACAGGCACTTTTTTTTCAGTTTTTACCCAACTAAAGTGCACACACCGCACACCTAGACCCAGGAATGAATCAGCCCAAAGACTGGATTGACTAAGGTCTACAGAGAAAAACAGATAAAGCTAAAGAGGCTGAACCCTTGGTAAGTGTGTTTTTTTGGACCTTGAATTTTATTGAATATTGAGTAGGTTGGTAATGGGACCTACAATTGTCGCTTCCTCCAGAATGGGTTTTCTATTGTATTCTCATACAGCTCAGAAGATACTACTGAGCTCATTGCTGGGGCATATAGATACTGCAGTAAGTAAAGAGTTAGTCATAGAGACAAGAAAGCCATGGAAACTTGATGTTGGAAATCTGAATTCAATATATTCATGAATGGTGAGGAAACCTGCTTATCCTTAGCTAGAGCCTAGATGAGCAGGTATTTATTTTGTGTTTTCAGTGTGAAGCAAATTACCTGCACAATTTTGCTGCCATTATTGTTTAGAACTTAATAAATAAAACCAAACCTGGACTTTAAAACCCATGAAGTTTGTGAAATATCATTGCCACCTTGTGCACAGTTCCGGACAATATATATATAAATCAAGTGAAGCAAAGCCAATATCCTGCATGATGTCTATTGCACTGATGTTCAATTAGAAAGCCAAGAGTCAACAGGCTTCACTACGCAGATTTCTTTCACTTCTGGGATGACATCATACAAACCTTCAACACTCTTAAGATTTTCAAAAAAATTATTGAACTGAATAAAGGAAAGCCATGGGTCACGTAATTCCACTCCACTCAGAATATTTGCATCAAACACAAATTAATTCCCATGAGATAGAACTCTATTCTTATGTTGTAGCAATACATTGTTATCACTATTCTTCAAAACGACTTGAAAGTAACAGGGCGCAAATAGCATCCTTTTGTATGTAAAGTTTAAGCGGTGATGACAAATTTATAAGAAAACGAAATGCAGCTGCTCCGTGAATGTGGTGGGCTGTGCCAGATGGTGTTGATAATAAAATATCGCTCAAAATATGTAGTTCGTGAAATAAACAGGTGAATGAGGTTCCCCTATAGGGACATTAAGCTAGCTAAACATAACTCAGTTGTACATTGCTTGTTTTATTCATTTTCTATATAAACTTTATTTCTAAACTTATTCCAAAGTAAAGTGGATGGCGCAGTCAGTTTCCAAAAAGCTAGAAAAAAGGCTAGCTCCTATTGGAGGGACACAGTTTATGACATGTCAGCACCTAAGCAGCTGTTTTCAGCACTGGCAAAGGATAAAAACCTTTATAAAGTTAGTTACTCTGAATGATTTTGCCATAACTCTAACCATTTCTGACTTGGAATGTTTTCACATGAACATAATCATAATTGCCCATTCATTTTAGTGGGGCAATGTAAAAAACAGGTAGGACACAAATGTAATCCATGTGGCATCCTTTTGCATTCTGCTTTTTTACTTTCTGCAGCAGAATTGAGATGAGCATATGAAATTTCATTTGATTCTCATCCAGAAATACTGGATGATATTCATTTGTATTGTTATCTATGTTGCATATAAAATATACAAGACCAAATGCATTGCAACGAACCAACTTTGCAATGCGTTATACCTGTCAGTGTTGCACTGACAGAAGCCTCTTAAACCATGCTCTCAGCATGGTGTAACAGACTTGCCATAGCTGGCTGACCTGGAAGTCTTCATAATGACCTCGGGTTGCCATGGCAACATTTGAACCTTCGCAATGCGGGGCATTGGTCTGAACAGAGACGGAGCCCCCTCCCTCTTCCAGCCTTTTAAATGTTGCGATTACTATCGATCACGGCAATTAGGGGCTTATATGGCCCGGAGCGGTTCGGGCACCACTCCTGTCAGTGATAGCCAGGTCTTAGCTATAATGGAAGCTGAGAACCTGTCGGCAATTATGGGGCCACGGCTCCTGTGTCCGCATGATCGCCATTGTGTAAATTTATATAATTTTGCAGGAACCCCTTCCCAACCATGCCGTAAAATTATGTCAAGCGTTGGGATCGGGTTAATAATTTCAATATATCTGTAAAAAATAGATGCAATATGGATGATCCATATGGGATCTGATTTTTTTTTGCACATGCCAGACTTAAATTTTCGAGTCTCATCTAAAATACTGAAGAGAATGGTGCATGATGCAAGTTAAGATCTGTATGCAATAACTATGGTCAGTGTGATGTCCTTATACTATCTAATTTTAATACAGTCGCCACAAGTATGTAAAATGAATGAGTCAGAATGGGAAGGAGAAGTTTGGAAACTAATGAGTATTGAATAAAAGACACTGATCAAAATTGATTCATTTTTCTCTTGCGCAAAAAATTCTGAACTGTGGATAAGGCAAAAACTGAAAACATTTAAACATTTACTGAAGTCGAATATATCTGTAACAGTACCTGACCCAATTGTTCTCTTTCCACGGTATCTCAGCATAAACCATGAAATGTTGTGAAATATTATAGAGATGAAATATGTGTGGACATTGCCTGTGAACTTAAAATGGTGAGTCTAGGAACTTTGAACAATGTGAAGGACAGCAAGTACTCAACTTCTCAATCCACATGTATATCTCAGCCAATTTGAAAAATTTAGATGTAATTTATCTAGAACATTCAAGTACTAATTGGTCAATTTTCTTCACTAGATGTAGGATTAAAAATAAATGAAAGTCACGTAAAACTCAATTCTAGTGAAAATAATAAGATAACTTCTGTGATCAGAACAGAGTCTGAATACCAATAGGCATATATGTTAATTCTCAGTAGGGAACTCATTAAGTCTAATAATAAAGATGAAATCAAAACTGAAATAATTCTACATCAGAATCAATGAAAGCCAAATGTATCAATCATTATGCTTTTTTTTCTTTGTCACTTAAATCAATATAGAGTACGTACTTAATTTTCTATATGGTTTCCTGTATTATGTTTTTTTTTTGCCTCCACCTTTTACATCAGAAATATAACCACTATAGTAAATAAATATTCTAAAAGGGTTTATCACAACCTTATTGATCATACAAATTGCTCTATCCCAAAAAGAAAGGCTGAGACCCTTCCCACATTTAGAGAAAAAGTAAGGAATTGGAAATATTGATTTGGAAATTGAATGTGCATATTTATTTTTATGTGCAATTGATTTACCTTTCATTAAATTCAAAATGTAAGTGATAAAACTGGAGTAGTCTGAAGACAAAGACAAAATGCTGCTGAAAATAAGAGCAAATTGGTTATGAAAATTGTTGTAAAAATATTAACAAATTTGCCTAGATTAATAATTTAAAGATCCTTGGCACCAATACAATTCTATAACATGGCTTTCCACCTGTCATTGCCTTACTTGTGCCAACATATGTAACACTAAGGCCTTAGTGCAATGGCTGCCTGAATACTTTCTGTAACTATCCCCCTGAATCTGCTCATTGTAACAAAAGCAGAAAAACAGTTTTAGGTTAAAGGGGTAATCCCATCTCCAAGATCCTATCCCAATATGTAGTAGTTGTAATAATAATAATTTTAGCAAATACATAAAATTAGAAATGTAGTATAGTATTTTTGATTCGCTATGTCTCTTTCCTCATGTTTGGCATTGCAGGACCTTAGGTATCCATGGTTACGTCCACTGATAAAGTGACAGTTAGCTAGCTGTTAGTGGTCGTAACCATGGATACCTAAGGTCCTGTATTGCCTGCACATGAGGAAAGAGACATAGCGAATCAAAAATACTATACTACATTTCTAATTGGAGGTATTTGCTAATATTATTATTACACATGCTACATATTGGGATAGGATCTTGGAGATGGGAATACCCCTTTAAGTTCCAATGATGACTTTTTGATGCTACGTATTTTTGCTACACAAAAAATAAAGCGTCTTGAAGTAGTTCCAGCAAAGTGGATGTGTTTTCTAGAAATCTCATGCTCACTGTGCCTTAGACTTGTATTAGATGTGGAAATTCCATAGGTAAAACGCATATTCATTTTTAGTACTTTTCTTATGTGTAAAGGCACTAATAGCTCATGTAGTCTGGATATGACTGTATCAATAAACTTTTGTAAAAGCCAAAATAATAATAATATAATAATAATCTTTTTATTTATATAGCACCAACATATCAAGCAAAGCTTTACAATTCAGACAATTTACAGACATTATTGGCACTTGGGGCTCACAATCTACATTCTCTATCAGTATGTCTTTGGAGTGTGGGAGGAAATTGGAGAACCCGGAGGAAACCCAAGCAAACATGGGAAGACCATACAAACTCCTTGCAGATGTTGTCCTTGGTGGGATTTGAACCCAGGTCCTCAGTGCTGCAGTGGTAACCACTGAGCCACCGTGCTGCCCTAATACTAGTAAGTATCAAAAACAAAAATCGTTAACCATGCGAAAATAACCTACAGTGGAATATACTTATTGTGCATAGAATAACGTATTCTATGTTACACATATAGAAAAACATAAGGTAAATCTAGTTCATAGGGATGGACAACTAGGCTTACCTATACCAGGGGTTGAGTCCCACTTCTGTATGGGGGATATCAAAAATAAAAATCCAGTGAATAGGCTTTGAGAGACCGCTGGTGTACTACAATAGAAGCTTGATAAATAGGAAGCCGAATGTGACTATCCACACGTGCAAAAAAACATCAAAAATTCACAAAATACTCATCAAGGAAATGTAGTCTTAAAGTTGCATTACCAATGAATATTATAGTTTGCTCTATAAATATGTATTAATTAGCGATGAGTGGATCATGCAAATTCAAACTCACCTGTTCGCACAGATTTTACCAGAAAATTCAATTTGGGCATAAGTTATTGTCAGAAAATATAATGTCCCTCCAGATTTCAGAGCATAATAAATGTAAGAAGTAAAAAAAAAAAAAAAACACTATGCTCCTCTGCTTCTCAAAACCACTTGTCCGCTCCTTGCCACATCATCAGATCCCCATCACTCGCTCTGAAATTTCAGGGCCTCTCATGCTGGGCTGGGGCATCCGATTTTGAGGAGGCCTGGGTGGGTTCTGCTCATGCGTCTGCAAGGTCAATGTACGCACCGTGACATCATGACTGTGACATTTTGCACTGACCTCAGACTAAGACCTCGTCAAAACTGGAAGTTCCGGCTAAGAGTGAGAGGCCTGGAGATTTCAGCGTGAGCAGTGATAATTTGAAGATATGGCTAAGACCGGACAGGTGATGTGCGGGGGTTGTAGTTGTGAGTATAACATTTTTTTTTTCAACATTTTAGGGCTTTCAGAAAAGTTACCATTTTGCTTGAGCTATGTGAAACTGCATTACATAGAATCCGCATTTTGGAGAATGCAGATTTTTATAAATTTTAAGTAGAATTTCATTCCACTGTAATGACCTTGTCAAAGCCGGAATTTCCAGCTCAGAATGAGAGGCCTGGGGATTCCAGCGTGGGCAGCGATAATTTGAAGATATGGCAAAGACCGGACAGGTGATGTGCGGGGGTTGTAGTTGTGAGTATAATTTTTTTTTTAACATTTTATGGCTGTCAGAAAAGTTACCATTTTGCTTGAGCCATGTGAAACTGCCTTACAAAGAATCCGCATTTTGGAGAATGCAGATTTTTCTAAATTTCAAGTAGAATTCAATTGCACTGTAATTTATTTGCTCATGTCTAACTTTAATTCTAGCAATTGATATTTCAGCTTTAAAATAATATTGACTATTAGATTCTGGTTAAAGGTGATAAAAAGTTAATGTACGAACATAACAGGTACATAATACGTGATAATACAAAGGCCAACCATTGTCAGGTAGAGAGGCAGAAAATTCACATTGACACATATGCATGGCAAACACAAGGATCATTATTGAGAACAAGAGTCTAGGATCCAGCATTTGAAATTTTACAATCTAGAAATACCCATACGCTGTGCACCCACACCAGTGACATTTAATTTACAATGCACTAGGCTCTTTAGTACAGACATAGGCACACCATTTAATCCGGGTCACAGCACTACGTTAGCTCCTAGGGATTTACACTCACAGGAAATAATTGAAAGTGACAGTTCATTAAGTATGCTTCACTCCAAATGCATTATGGTTTGAACTTACTGTTATTAAACTGCAGATTGCAAATGGACCGGCTTACACATGAAGCCAACAGCAAAGAGCGTGACCACAGGTAGATATTAAATATGATAATCGCCTAATGTATTTACAGCACATTCTGATTTATTCCTTTTCATTTCAGCCCAGTGGTCCAACATGCCGAGGAAATTGAAAGCTGAAAAACACCTGTTTGCGGTAAAGAATTCATGGCTGTATAATCTTCAAGTGTGAGCTAATAGCTTATAATAAAGAAAAAGTACTGCGCTTACTGTATAACTAGTACTGACTATGATTTGTTGTAAGCAGATGATCAGATCATACAAAAATAAATGTCTTATAAAACCAAAAGCCTCATACAAAAATACAGTACATGTTTTATTAATTAACACAGTGGTTCCCAAACGTCTTCAGAATAGGGATCCCAAATTCAGTTAGAGATCCCACTCAGGAACCCCGATCCATTCTCCATACAGACATCATGTCAGCAGATGCCAGCGGGCTGCCGTAGGGCACTACTGCCAGATGATATGTTAAAATTGTTAAAGGCGGTATAAGATTGCAAAAAAGCGGCTCAACATTTTTACACACATGTGCGGCCATGTGAATAGCTTTAAACCTTAAAACAGTTCACCAAATTCAAAGCGTCAACCTTAAAGGGGTTTTCCCATAAACAAAGTTAATTATAATCAGCATTTTAATCAATAGATCTTCAAATAATAATAAATTCCACAATTGGATTTGTTATAAAAATTTCCCTGTGCTGAGATAATCTTATTAATGTGCACCTGATGTGTATTATGTAATGGTTTTGTCTCACTGTGCAGGAACATGATCTAGTCCTACCACAGCTCCTGAGCAGGGGAGGAAACAAAAGAGTATACAGACATTACAGCAGGGGATCACAGCTGATTCTTTCTTTCAGGTAAAACATTGCTTAAAAACAGGCAGCAAAAAGGTTTTGCTTCACATAAACAATCAGCTGTGATCCTCTGCTGTAATGTCTGTATAATATTTTCCTTCCTCTCCTGCCCAGCGACTGTGGTATGATCAGTGCAAGGAAAGGTACAGCCATTACATAGTACATATCAGGGGCACATTTATAAGATTATCTCAGCACAGGAACATATTTTTTAAACACATCCAAGTGTGGAACGTATTAATATTCCAAGATCTATTGATTAAAATTTACTTTTTGGTGGGAAAACCCTTTAAGCAGTGCTCACTATATGTTGCCCATTTAACTTTGATGTGAAAAAATCATAACAAAGCTAATGGGAAACAAAGTAAAATAATTAGTTTTTCATGTACAAGTGTAATCTGTGGTTTTTACGGATAGTAATCCTACCTGTAATAGTCTATTGGGCCATTCACGCATCTGTGATTTTTCCTGGACCAAGCTGTTGGCGGAAAATTATAGAGATAAGTTTATAAGTCCGATTTTTACGAACTGTCAGAAAGTAGGCGGTGGAGAATTTTTTTTTTCTCCATGTACAAGAAAAACTGTTAACACACGGACCACACTCTGATCAAATTCTGATCATAGTAATCAGTCTGTTTTTCTCGTACGTGAGAAAATCGGATGTCTGAATGACGTCCAAAACTCTAGGACACCTCATTGATACCAGCAGGACTTGGCACCTGTCCACACTGACAAAAGTACCAATACCTGGTTTACACACAACAGTATCACTGTGCTTGACTGGCCAGAAAACTCACCTGACCTTAACCCCATAGAGAATCTATGAGGTATTGTCCAGAGGAAGATGAGAGACACCAGACCCAACAATGCAGATGAGCTGAAGGCTGCTATGAAAGCAACCTGGGCTTCCATAACACCTCAGCAGTGCCACAGGCTGATCGCCTCCATGACATGCCACATTGATGCAGTAATTGATGCAAAAGGAGCCCCGACCAAGTATTGAGTGCATTTACTGAACATACATTTCAGTAGGACAACATTTAGGATTTTAAAATCATTTTTCAAGCTGTTGTTCTAAAGTATTCTAATTTACTGAGATATTGACTTTTGTGTTTTCATTGGCTGTAAGCAATATCCATCAACATTAACAGAAATAAACACTTGAAATAGATCACAATGTTTGTAATGACTCTATATAATGAGTTTCACTTTTTGTATTGAAGAACTGAAATAACTTTTTGATGATTTTCTAATTTAGTGAGATGCACCTGTATATGGAGATATAGTATAAAAATTTTAGAATGTCAAAACCCTGACTTAAAGTAGTTGGGGAATCTAAGTTTAAACCTAAAATGAGCAGTTTAGAAAGTAAAAAAATCAAAGTGTCTAAAATAAAGTAATTCTGAAGAGTGGGTGACTCACCAATAGTGATATGAAAGCTTTACAAAAAAAAACTTAAAGACTCCCAAATTTTTAGTGTTTGCACTTTAGTTTTTTCCTTCTTTTCTTCTAAAAGCCACAACTTTTCTGACAAAATAGCCACATTAGGGTTTTTTTTTCAGGAAAAATTACAGTTTTGTATGGCACCATTTTTTTTGTTATATCATGTACTGCAAAACAGGAAAAAATTGCAAAAAAAAACAAATGCAGTACCGCCATTGCTTTTCGGGTTTTGTTTTTTTGGTAATCATTGTGGTAATAATGATGGAGCAACATAATTCTCCAGGTCAGTATGATTATGGAGGACATCCTTGTTCAGTTTTTTTTTAAAGTGGTAAAAAAAATCTAAAATGTGTAAAAAGTAAATAAATAAAATTTGTGTGTGTTATATTCTGAGATCTGTATTTTTTTCTTTTAATGTAGCCATGTGAGGTTATATTTGTGCCCTTTGCTGATAATTTCATTTGTATAATTTGGGGGAAAAAATTACAGTTTTGTAGCTTTTTATTGCGTGTGATTTGGTGAAGTGCAGAGACTAAAAATTGGCAGTTGTAGCCAATTTCTCTTTTTGACATTTAACAAATGGTTTAAATAATTTTATGTTTTGATATACTGGAATTTATTGGACATGTTGATACTTTATCTTCAATGATTAGAAATTATTTATTTCCAATTACATCTTTATTTTTTAAAAGAAAAAAAGTGGGGTGATATAAACTTTTCTAAACTTTTTCTAATTTTTAATATGCAAATTGCCTCTTCAGAGAAAAAAAGGACTTGAACTCTATTGCGCCACCTATTGAAATTTTTAAAACATTTTTGTTAATTTTTACTTTATTTTTTAATCACATTAAGAGACCTTAAACTCTGATCATCCAATCACCAAGTGTATGGTCACATAATGTTTTTTTCAAGTGGTCAAAAACTAGAAACTAAAAGTTTTCAAGCAGAGACCGATTCAGGAAATTCCCGTGTTTCTTTTTTTTATCCTGAAGCATTTTTGTTAACGTTTATCAGAAGGATTTTGTCAGCTTATTTATTAGAAATTTTCTGTAAAGGTTTTTTTTTTAGATTTTCTGTTGTTGTTTTTTATAAATCTATCAAGCAATGTATAAAACGCTAGCATTTTTTTTTATGAAATCACTTCAAAAATGCTCAAAACAACCCCCAGTATTCTTCCAGGTTTTTTTTAGCCTTCTCATTCTCAAGTATTGAGAGGCTTCACAGCAGAAAAACCTGAAGAATGTTTCACTCTCTTTTTAACATTTTGGCATTTTGGAAACCTCATTTGGTCTGACATGCACTGTGAGCTGTGAGGTCTTATATAGACAGGTGTGTGCCTTTCCAAATCAAGTCCTATCAGTTTAATTAAACACAGCTGAACTCAAATGAAGGAGTGAATCATCTCAAGAGGATCACAAAGAAATAGACAGCATGTGACTTGAATATGAATGTCTGAGCAAAGGGTCTGAAGACTTATGACCATGTGATAGTTCAGTTTTTCTCTTTTAATAAATTTGCAAAAATGTCTACATTTCCATTTTTTTTCAGTTAAGATGGGGTGCAGAGTGTACTTTAATGAGAAAAAAATGAACCTTTTAGAATTTACCAAATGGCTGCAATGAAACAAAGAGTGAAAGTTTTAAAGGAGTCTGAATACTTTCCATACCCACTGTATACTGCAATACCATAGTGAAATTGTGATTTTCCTATAAAGCTCAACCTATGACTGAAATTCTCACGATAAACAAGATGGCAGTTAATGAGGGCCATCAGCAGGCCTTCAATTCACTGGCTTTGCAAAATTTTCTCTAAAAACTTGATTTGAAGGAAATAAATTTGAACGAATCACTACACTGGAAAGGAGTATATAGAGAGAGAGGGATATTTTAATATGATTTATATATTCCACCTACCGAGTGGAATCTGGAGACAAAAACTGACTCTTCCATATAAACAGTGTCCTGTGTCTGAGTGTCAAAGGATAATAATCCTGCAGATGTCTTGGCATTAGCGCAATATGGATAAGCCAGTATGTCCATGCCTTATGACATTAGCCTTCTAACTGATACTTTACCAGTGTGGAAAATGGTGCCAGTCATGTTTTACTTTCAGGAAATTCGACTCGGACTCGATCTTCTGTGCATTGAACTTCTCATCATGGTAACCCATTGGTTCCCCATGATCAAATGCCACTGTCAGTGATTGAAAGCAGCATTTAAATTTAAACTGCAACCATCAAATAATTCTCCAGTCTCTGCAGATACAGGCATCTGCCTGGTATGAAGCAGGCTCGGCTCCTGAACCTGCGTCATATTTTTTTAGTGACCTATGATGAAAATGTATGTTATGGGTCACTAAAGGAGTTAATTTATAGAATAATTAATTTCATTATATATGTGTAGTAATTGGAGCTTAGTTTTTTCTGTCATTCAGTTCAAATTCTCTACAAAGTAATGGTGAGAAATGAAGATATATTTTACTCCCTTTTATAGCATCATTGTTGTGTCTTTAATTTCCACAATGCTTTGCAGACATCATCATCATTGACCCAACTGGGGTTCTAAATCTTAATTCCCTATCAGTATGTATTTAGAGTGTAGAAGGAAACCTACGCAAACCCAAGGATAACATACAAATTACCTTGCAGATGTTGTCCTTGGTGAGATTTAATCCCCGGACCCCAGCACTGGAAAGCAACAGTGTTATCGTCTGAAACACACTTCTGAGTCCATCTGCTTAGAGCTGAATTTAGGAGGAGTTTAGGAGTTTAGTTCATACTATTGACCATTATTCAGGACCTGCAATTTCTTCTAAATTATTAAATATTTGAATCTGCATTCAATATTCAATTTGATTACCTTAGCTGAATGTATACTCTAGTAAAAGGAGTTTCAGTTCATAGCAACATAGCATAAAAAATACTGTATATACAATATTACATAATATTAAATAAACAATTACATAAAATAGAATGGTTCACCAAAGGTGACTTGCTCATCTATATTTTGACACAGTATTTAAATATCAAATATCTCTAAACTAACGATGCTAAACTGTATTACTAAATTTACCAGAGAATAATCATGTTTATCCGGTAACTTAATGAACAATTATGATTTTAATTTAGATAATAATGATCTGGTATAATTTGACATTGAGTCACTTAATACACGTCAGGAAATGTGAAACTTACTACAAATTGTATTTTTTTATTAATTCAACAATTTTTGTGAAATTAAAGATAAATTAAATTCAGTGATTCAGTCATATCTACTTCTGACATGTTTTAGGAAGTGCATGTACTCCCTATGAAATACCAATTCGGCAGCTCCTTTTCTTATAACATTAATTAGTACTGTTTTTTGGTTATTCTTCTTGAAAAATTATGAATTAATTGACAACTGGGTGTTTTCCTGTACAGTGCAGAGTTATCCGAAAACATGTCAGTGATCAAGCACGAGGGTAAAAACTTTCATGCTTTATTTCCATTGTCATTCTTCTGGATTCAAACCCTTGATTCTTTGTTCTATGGTTGGCGTCTCTCTCCGCTGAGCCACAACTGATACACCTTTCCTTTGGGTGTTTTAGTTCTGTTATCTTTGTTTCTGTTTTTGGTAACAGGTGTTTTCCATTTACTCTGTTTGTCTGTCCTTTCACCTTTCGGGTGCAGCTTTAATTACTTTCCCCTACTGGTGTTTCCTGCTGATGATAAATGTTGTTGGATTTATTCACTGCCCTGTAGTTTGTGTTGGTTGCAGTCGCTTTGTGTGTGATTCCTTTATTCCTTAGGGAACTGTAACTCTAGAGATCCTAGGAGCTGCTAAAGACATTCAGGGTAAGCCTCCATCGAGTGGGGGCGGCATTGCCTTGCTTTAGGGTGCCAACGTCAGCAGTCAGGCGGGGTCAGACCAGTGTGAGGGAAGGCCTTTTCCTTGTCTGAACAGGGACCTGTCAGGTTCAGGTATTTATCTTCCTGATTTGTATGTTACCCATCCATATTCAATAAAATGGCACACTACTCTCCTATCTGATGTGTTTCGGATTCGAGCTCCAGCACCTAAAACACTTTAGATTGGAGTGTAGTGTGATGGACATTATTTCATCAATGGAGGGGTTTTTTTAAATACGAAAATATATCTTGGACCTTTTAACTTTTTCTTGAATTTGTATTGACTTCAGTGATCTCTGTACCCCCCAAAGTGCAGTCCATTCTGGGATGTGAAGATGGAAGGTTACAAGCCATGTGGAGGAGGTAAACAGGTGTGTTTTCTCTTTATTTCCCTTAAAAGATGATTCAAAATTGTAATTTTAATGACAATATTTAAAAAAGATCATTTGGGGGTGGAAAACACAGCTGTGGAGTCGTAGTTGGTGTGTATAGTTTTGCGTGGACTAAGTCGAAATATATTAACTCCAACTTCAACTTCATAATAATAAGTATTAAATACAACTTGTTCTTGATAATTCCTTTCATAAGAATAAGATAGAGGTAGAAAATCTGATGAATTTACTATTTATTACTAAATATTACACATGAGCCATTTATGAAGCAGTTGGAGTTGGAGTCAGGATCTTGAATAATAAAGAAGTGAGTCAAATGGTCATTTTGGGATGAATGAATGTAAAAAGTGGAAATTTAATCTGAAGCTAAGATAAGACAACCTGATATGTTCATAAACAGTGTTATCTCCCAAAGGTTTACTGCACCATGACTGGGGTTTCCTGAGGACATGATCGAATACTATTTGAAATATTTGTGGTTTTCTATTGTAAAAATTCTGCTTTAAGACCAGATTCAATAGAAGCAACCGGCAGACAGGATGCTTTGATGGATTATAACCATTTGTGCGTCATATTCAACAGGATATGTTTTCTTTCTTCTGGGAAATAAATTTGTTGAGAACTTTGAGATGCCACTTTGATTGATTAATAGCACATCTTCACTCCTACATTCAGTTACAACATGATTGTGAATAATGTTTGGATAAAACTCACCGGTAACGATTATGACAATTCTTGGAGAGATGAATGAATAGGTAGCTGTGGGCATTTCATGTATTCTAAGTTTTACTGTGTCAAGTTCACAGAAGAACACGTACTACTGTGCAATTTTTAGTAATGAATCTACAGAAAATATATATTCATCATTAGAGGGACCTTGCTCTGGTATTATACATTGATATTCTTGCCATGGATTATCTGACCAATCATGCTTTTCTTTCCATTAAAAAAGGCTTACATTTCTTAAAACTCAGTACAGTATAACTGAGCAATTTGTCTGTGTAGACCTTTGTAGGTCATGTCAGACTAAGTGAATTATGCATGTCCAGACACCGAATGTGCAAGGTTACAAGGTGATATTTCCTGTTGCTTGTCAATGAATTGCTTGGATAGTGCTGAAATAAGAAGTTGCTGTGTTCTTAAAATCTATTGAGCGGAGTTCCAAGGTGGAATTCTTAAGCTTGAAAGGAAACAAAATTCTTTAAAAACAAAAAATATATAAGTAATTTCCACTTCTATCACTAGAGTAGGAAATAAGTTGGTACCAGAAAATCCTCCTGTGGACACAGGCTCTGCCAAAATAATGCCAGTCACTTGACATTAGGGTTAGTTTTTTGTGCGTTGATTTACAAATTACCCATTTGACCTTTTAAAGAATAGATGAATGTGATATTTTAGTGATTGATAAGTTTTATTTCAAATGACCAGTACATGAGACAAACCTGATATGCGAAAGGGAATCTGTCACCACTAAAATGCAAACTAAATCAGTTTTACAGGTATATAGGGTACTTAGCCCCTCTAAAAATCGTACAAGTAATATAGTATTAAATAATTTAGTTGCCATAAAATAGCAATTGATTTTGTATGCAAATTAGGTGTTTCGGTGAACTCTTTGTGTGGACAAGAACTCAGTGTATCACTACACCCCTCAGTTTGCATACTGAGCCCTGTCATATCTTGATTGACAGCCCAATCAGTGACTCTGCAAGGACACCACAACCACGCTCACATAGCGTCATTGCCAGCTCTCAATGCTGGCACCAAGAGATGAACGGATGAGGCAAAAATTATATTCGCCCATTCACTCCAATTTTCACAGGAAATTAAATTCACAGAAAAGTTATCATCTGCAAATGTAATGTCATTTATTATGCTCTAGGCTCTCTCAGTTACACTCATCTCATGCTCCTGCCCCTCTTCTTCTCACTGTCACCCATCCAGTCTTCGCCACATCGTCATGTGGGGATAAATGTAAGGTAATGCACTTGGGTAGAGGAAATAAAATGTATAATTATATGCTTAATTGTAAAACACTGGGCAAAACTGTCACTGAAAAAGACCTGGGTGTATTGGTGGACGACAAGCTCACATTTAGTGGCCAGTGTCAGGCTGCTGCTGCAAAGGCAAATAAAATAATGGGATGCATTAAAAGAGGCATAGATGCTCATGAGGAGAACATAATTTTACCTCTATACAAGTCACTAGTGCGACCACACTTAGAATACTGTGTACAGTTCTGGTCTCCGGTGTATAAGAAAGACATAGCTGAACTAGAGCGGGTGCAGAGAAGAGCGACCAAGGTTATTAGAGGACTGGGGGGTCTGCAATACCAAGACAGGTTATTACACTTGGGGTTATTTAGTTTGGAAAAACGAAGGCTTAGAGGTGATCTTATTACTATGTGCAAGTATATAAGGGGACAGTACAAAGACCTTTCTGCTGATCTTTTTACTCTGAGGCCTGAGACGGGGACAAGGGGGCATCTTCAACGTCTGGAGGAAAGAAGGTTTAATTATAATAACAGCCGCGGATTCCTTACTGTAAGAGCAGTGAGACTATGGAACTCTCTGCCGCATGATGTTGTAATGAGTGATTCACTACTAAAATTTAAGAAGGGCCTGGATGCCTTTCTTGAAAAGTATAATATTACAGGTTATATATACTTGATAGGGCGTTGATCCAGGGAACTAGTCTGATAGTTGTATGGAGTCAGGAAGGAATTTTTTTCCCCAATGTGGGGCTTGGTGTTTGCCACATGGTTTTTTTTTGCCTTCCTCTGGATCAACATGTTAGGCTATTGGTTGAACTAGATGGACTTAGTCTTCCATCAACCTTAAAAACTATGTTACTATGTATGTCATATCACCGCCGGAAATGTTGAAACCCCAGTCAGTGCTGGGAGAAACCAACGGTCAAGAAGGGTTCTGCACAAACATGTAATAGGTCAAGACATCATAATATGACTACGTACTCCTACGTGACCTTGCTCGCTCATACACAGAACTGTCCCTGGATTCATCAGAGCCAGAAGTCCCAGCCTAGTGTGAGGATGCCTTAAAGTTTCAGCTCTTGTGGCAGTGATAGGAAGCCAAGGACAAGACAGGTGACAGTGAGGGGCAGGAGCAGTACATTTAGTATAAGTTATTTTTTTATTCTTTAACCTTTTGATGGCCCCATTATGGCATTGACACTATATGGGAGCTGCTGCAGTGTCTCCATAATGACACCGCAACCATGCTCACATAGTGTTATTGGGGACTCTCATAACTGGCTTCTGTCTATGGCCACTGCTAGCTGCTCTACCACAGACAGAAGCCAACCATGAGGGCTGGCATTATCACAATGTGACCGCAGCTACACAGTTCAGTCAAAATGCTCAATCAAGATATGCACTGAGCTCTTACGTAATAAATATTTTTTTTATGGCAACTAAACTACTAAAAGCTATTTTACATACTTATCTGAGTGGCTTAATTAGTATTTTGGGGGTAATAGACTCACTTAAATGAAAAAGCACTTTACATATATGTATTCTTTGCAGAATATTTGATCTATTTTAACAGAAACCTGTAATTGGCTTGTTCACTCATAGTTCCTCTAACAAAGCTCATTAATTAGTCATTTTCCTGTTAGAAGCCTTTATGACATAAGAATAGAATAAGTACATTGTAATACATACTGTATATGCCTGTCAGCATCCCATTCATTGGAACCCACATCCTACTGATACAAATGCTAGTGAGTGGGGGGTGTTGGGGAGAGTGAAATAAATGACAGACAAGTTTAATATACACAATATGCACTAAGATAATAATTATAACATAACTACCAATATACATTAATTTATGAATAAATGATAGGTAGATAGATAGACAGATAGATATAGATAGATACAGATAATAACTAGATATAGGTATATATATAGATAATAGATAGATGATACATAGATATGTGATAGAAAGATAGATACATTATAGTCCAAAAGTTTGGACACACCTTCTCATTTAAAGATTTTTCTGTATTTTCATGACTATGAAAATTGTACATTCACACTGAAGGCATCAAAACTATGGATTAACACATGTGGAATTATATACTTAACAAAAACGTGTGAAACAACTGAAAATATGTCTTATATTCTAGGTTCTTCAAAGTAGCCACCTTTTGCTTTGATGACTGCTTTGCACACTCTTGGCATTCTCTTGATGAGCTTCATGAAGCTGGTTTTCACTTCACAGGTGTGCCCTGTCAGCTTTAATAAGTGGGATTTCTTGCCTTATAAATGGAGTTGGGACCATCAGTTGTGTTGTGCAGAAGTCTGGTGGATACACAGCTGATAGTCCCACTGAATAGACTGTTAGAATTTGTATTATGGCAAGAAAAAAGCAGCTAAGTTAAGAAAAATGAGTGGCCATCACCACTTTAAGAAATGAAGGTCAGGCAGTCCAAAAAATTGGGAAAACTTTGAATGTGTCCCCAAGTGCAGTTGCAAAAACCATCAAGCGCTACAAAGAAACTGGCTCACATGAGGACCGCCCCAGGAAAGGAAGACCAAGAGTCACCTCTGCTTCTGAGGATAAGTTTATCCGAGTCACCAGCCTAATCGCTGGTTAACAGCAGCTCAGATTAGAGACCAGGTCAATGCCACACAGAGTTCTAGCAGCAGACACATCTCTTCAAAAACTGTTAAGAGGAGACTTTGTGCAGCAGGCCTTCATGGTAAAATAGCTGCTAGGAAACCACTGCTAAGGACAGGCAACAAGCAGAAGAGACTTGTTTGGGCTAAAGAACACAAGGATGGATATTAGACCAGTGGAAATCTGTGCTTTGGTCTGATGAGTCCAAATTTGAGATCTTTGGTTCCAACCACCTTGTCTTTGTGCGACCCAGAAAAGGTGAACGGATGGACTCTACATGCCTGGTACCCACCGTGAAGCATGGAAGAGAAGGTGTAATGGTGTGGGGGTGCTTTGCTGGTGACACTGTTGGGTATTTATTCAAAATTGAAGGCATACTGAACCAGCATGGCTAGCACAGCATCTTGCAGCGGCATGCTATTCCATCCGGTTTGCGTTTAGTTGGACCATCATTTATTTTTCAACAGGACAATGACCCCAAACACACCTCCAGGCTGTGTAAGGGCTATTTGACCAAGAATGAGAGTGATGGGATGCTATGCCAGATGACCTGGCCTCCACAGTCACCAGACCTGAACCCAATCGAGATGGTTTGGGGTGAGCTGGACCGCAGAGTGAAGGCAAAAGGGCCAACAAGTGCTAAGCATCTCTGGGAACTCCTTTACGATTGTTGGAAGACCATTTCCAGTGACTACCTCTTGAAGCTCATCAAGAGAATGCCAAGAGTGTGCAAAGCAGTCATCAAAGCAAAAGGTGGCTACTTTGAAGAACCTAGAATATAAGACATATTTTCAGTTGTTTCACACTGTTTTGTTAAGTATATAATTCCACATGCGTTAATTCATGGTTTTTATGCCTTCAGTGTGAATGTACAATTTTCATAGTTAAGAAAATACAGAACAATCTTTAAATGAGAAGGTGTGTCCAAACTTTTGGTCTGTACTGTAGATATGTGATAGATAGATAGATAGATAGATAGATAGATAGGTAGATAGAGAAAAAAACAAACAAGAGACCTGTTTTTTTCAGTCTAATGTGTACAAGCACATATAAGGGTGTGGCCGCTCTTTCTTTCAGCTGGAAAGCTAATTCATCTTGCTTCCCTGGTCTATGCTTCCACTAGTGGTTCAGTCTCTCAGCCCTTATCCACATGTACGTCACTTGACAAATGGTAAGGTTTTTAAATATTAGAATTAGGACTGTCCCATACGGATTGCCGTGACTAGGCAGGATGGCTTTTGCATTATTTTGATCAAAATTATGTTAACTAAGTATCCTTTATTATTTTCATGCACTATTGCGGTTTATTTATTTACTGCATGGTATTTGTGTAGTGTTTTTTTTGTTTTGGTGTTTTTTTTTTGTTTTTTTTATAGATAGATATAGATATATTGATAGATGATAGACTGATAGATACTAAATAGATGATAGATACATAATAGATAGATATAGATAGATAGATAAATAGATTGATAGATGATAGATAGATAGATAGATAATAGATAGATGGTAGATAGATGATAGATATATGGATAGATAGATAAATAGATAGATAGATAGATAGATAGATAGATGATACATAGATATAGGTAGATAGATAGATAGATAGATAGATAGATAGATAGATAGATAGATAGATAGATAGATAGATGGTAGATGATGGTAGATAGATGATAGATATATGGATAGATATATATATATATATATATAGATGATAGATAGATAGATGAAAGATAGATAGATAGATAGATAGATAGATAGATAGATAGATAGATAGATAGATAGATAACATTATTAATTTATTTAAATCTATGTTAAATTTGGCTGGTAAGCTTTGATTAAATCTTATCAGGTGGCTCAGCAGACAGATATGACTGTCTCTTGTCCTGGATACAGTCCTTTATTCCATTAAATGATGTGGTCATTTTACTGGCCTAATGATATGCATATAAAAGCATGAATATTTGTAAAGTGCATGCTTGTTAATTTTATTTGCCTGCGTTATCTGATGCCCCCCATTGATCTCTGTGGTAAAATGAGCTGTATTCTGGGAAACTGTGATTTCACTATCTGCACAGAGTTCATCTCTCTGGCTAGTATCGCTTACTGCATTTTCCTTCTCTGCCAAGCAAGCAGCATTATATTATAGAAGGATGTAATGTATGAATTGTTGTCAGCCCGGAGGGTTAACACATCTGTCTTATAACACAATGGCCTACAGTAAGACATCATTTCTGTGTCTATTGGGTATTTATCTTCTTCAAAGATTGCATTTAGGTGCTTGGAAATGGAGGGCTTCAATGATGAATGTGACTGCAGCATGAAAACTGAAAAGAGATTGAGGAGATAGCGTTGTATTCTAACTAATTGCTTTATAACTGAAGAAAAAGCCAAGTGACCTGCAGTATTTGATCAAACGGCTAAAAAATGATTTTGAGCAGGATCAAAGTTTAATCTCTTAAAATTAAATTGCTGGTGAATTCCTTTTGAGAAGTGCATGAAAATCGTTTGTCTCCATTAACCTGAACTACTTGAATGGACTTTTATGCAAATTAATAATAACATAATAGTACAGGAAGAGAGATAAGAATTTGTGAAGATGGCACACACAAGCCCGGGTCTCACACTCAGTAATGAGGAAGGGTGAAGAAGTATCAGTAAGTCTTACCAATCTTTCTTCAGTTTCTGTTCAAAATCCAATTAGTTTGAGCAGAGACGACACACTTATTAATTAAAACACCAGTCCAATCATTATTCGGGACGTTGTCTTCTTATTGTTGAATCAAGGTGCTCTGGAGATAGGTTGACTGCTAAGGGAGATTGCAAGTTCTTATGAAATTAACCTGCCACCTAAAAATACATTTATCTTACTTGAGAGAACTAATTATTCTGTCTGTGGTTTGTTTAAGGTAGATTGATGTAAAATAAATACTTTGGTGGAAATTCCCACTTTTCTTGTTACTGTGCTAGCTAAACTCCACCGAGCTCTCGATGAGCAAATTAACCACAGCCGTGTTCTTAACGCTATAACTCTATTATATTGATCTACTTGGAGACTTTTTCACGTTCTACTTTCCCAGTGAAAGTGTCAGTATATACTGGAGGATTGTCTGTTTTAGCTACTAGGTAATATGGACTGGAGATCCAACTCCCACCTATCATACTTTATTGATTGTTCTAATAGATAAACCTTTAATTGAGATACTACTATCATTCATTATATTTCCTAACCTGCATATCACAGTCAATAATATGAAGATTAAAATACTTAAATGGATTCTGTCAGCAGGATTTTGCTACGTAATCAAAGAGCAGTATGATGTAGGGGCTATATGTCACTTACCAGGCTGTGTTGCTGTTTCAATAAAATCAGTGTTTTATCAGCAGAATATTATCACTACAGGACTAGGTGTCTTGTGCCTCCTAATCTTTCTGCTCCAAGTTACCCCACACCCTTCATTGATTAGCAGCTTTCTGCCTATACACAGTGTACACAGTAAGCATTGGTGTGGGCGAGGTTATAAACAGCTCAACATTCTGAGCACTGTTAGATCTGCAGCAGAGAAAACTGTGATTGTATCAAAATAACAGCAGGCAGACGAGTAAGTGACACATCGCTGGAATCAGGATCTCAGTCCCAACATCATGATGTGGTCAGATTGCATAATAAAAACCTGCTGACAGATTCCCTTTAATGCCATGTACAAAAACACCAGCAATTTTAATTGATCAGTCTCCACAAAAGCAAAAAGTGAATTCATTATAGTATAAATATAAGGTAAACATCAGTATTAATATATGAGGCAAAGAAAACAATAATAGTAATAACTGAAGGTCACTCACATGTCCAATGTACCCTTTCAGTTCCTAGATAAATATCATCATGTAGCTTCCGTCCAACTTTCTATATCCCAGAAGTGATTGCTCAACATATCCTCACGTACCCTGGATCAACAACTTTGACCCTCTCCTTCCTTCTACTTAACAACTTATTCTTTATGTTACAATGTGATTTCTCATTCTAAATTCTTCATAATGGTTCATCAGTGGGAGAGTAGTAATCTGAAAGTACAATTCTGCTTAGCACCTACGAACCCCTGATGAACCATCACAAAGAATTTAGAATGGAAAAACACATTGGGACAGAAAAAGTAGGTTGAATCTTTTATTACTATAGGAATATGTAGGAAAAAGTTAACTTAAAGAAGCACTCCCATTAAAATGTGTATCCTCTTAATGTATCGCAATCATCATATTATATAGCACTGTGTACTTATAAGTGCTCATTTTTCCTTTCTACCCAGCTAATTCTTCCCTTTTCCATTAAGTATAACATCACATGATTAAAATCTGACTAGCTAAATCCTTCTAAGCTCTATGTAGAAACAGTAGGTCGATTTTCCCCGCATGAGTCATAAGTCACTGCTAAAGTCCCTGGCAGGGTGGAGGAGTGGAACAGCTGGGTCAGGAGTTGAAGAGGGGAATAATAAATGCAGGGAAAAGAGGCTTCCTGTTTCTACATAGATCAGAGAAGAGAGAATAATTAGCTGAGTAGCAAGGCAAAGTGAGCAACTGTATGTACACAGTGCTGTATAATATGATGATTGCAATACATAAAAGGATAAAAACTTTGATGGGAAGATTGCTTCTTTAAATTGAGGAAAAGAGATGGTCAGTGTGGCATGTGGCTGATCCTCAATTTAAACTATTATTGGTTTTTCTTCCTATATTATATCTGAAGAACTTAGTTTTTTTGTGACTTTATGGCTATGTGCCCACGATGCAGAAATGCTCCGGATTTTTCCTGAGCATTTCTGCATCTCCCCTGGCAAAAAAAATGTAAGTGGATTTTACATGCGTTTTTTTCTGCCAGGTAGAAGCGTTTGTCAAGCGTTTTTAGCATGCGATTTGGCATGCTTTTGTCAAGCACTTTTCCAAGCAATTTTAGCATCACTTGGAAAAGTGATTGAAAGTTGGTTACACTATATAAATCCATGCAACCGAAATGGATTTATATTGTGTGACCAACATAATGTTAAAAAAAGGAATTAGAACGAAAAAAATTAAAAATAACCTTATACTCACCTTTCCGGCAGCCTCGGTCTGCTCCCGGCGTCATTGCTGGCTCCGTGGCGGGTACCGGTAATGTAAAAGGACCTTCCATGATGTCAGCGGTGATGTGAGAGGTCACGCAACCTCCGACGTCAGCGGTCGGGTGAGCTGTCACATGACCACTGACGTCATGGAAGGTTTTTTACATTACCGGTACTAGCCACGGAGCCAGCAATGACGCCCGGAGCAGAGCGGGGGCTATCGGAAGGAAGCATAAGGTTATTTTTTATTTAAATTATTTTTTTACTTACAGGTACTATAGTGCCTGGGTCAGGAAGAAATGCATTAAATCCGCATTGTGGGCACACAGCCTATATGCGATATCATAAATCAATTAACGTAACTGTTTTTATATGACCAAGGCTCATGAAAGGGTCGATATTGACTTTTAGGATTGCTACTTCCAATAGGAGGCACTAGAGCTCTAGTCCTCTTCCTCCTTGAAGAGACAATTTGAATGGTTTTATATGTGGAATAGACTGTTAGGTTTTAACCTTGAATTTGTTGACTGTAATACAATTACTATTAGACAAGGTTTAATGAAAGATTTGAAGACGAGGATATGTATAAAGTATTTTACCAGTAATGGTATTAACTAGAGATAGTCTCTTTTATGATGTAAGCCTATGGAGCCTCATTCCATGTAAAGGCCGCTTCCAGGACATGCAGAGCAAAGTGTTACCCAGAGACTCTGCAGAGCAGTGACATCACTAAGAAGTAGAACAGAAAGGAGCTGGATCCCGGAGAAAGAGGCGGTAGGTGAGTATATTAACATATATCAACAAGGGGAATAAAGGGTGAATTGTCTCAGCACTATTATTAAAAATGGGTGGAGAGCCGAATGATACATTGAAGCATTACCAAAAACACAAAGTGTATGGTGGTGCTCTGCTAATAGTCCAATAAATAGAAAAGAGCAGTGGCAAATTTATGAGAAAGATAACACGGCACTTTACATATAAAATATAAATGTTCCTTTATTGAAATCCATTAAAATATGCAGGGAGCATATTTCGGGTGTTAGTACGCTTCTACAGGTCTGAAGTTTCAGACCAGTTAAAGTGTACTAACACTTGAAACAGACGTCGCCTGGTCGCACTCTGCAGGATCCCATCCTGCCTGCATGTCCTAATGGATTTCAATAAAGGAACAATTTTATTTTATATGGTAGGTGCCACTTTATATTTTTCACAAATTTGAGTATACTATCACACTCACACTACACTACTTATACATGTACACACATTTAATGGAAAAAAAATATTCATGGGAGTGCTTCTTTAAGCTTGTGTGCCACCATCACTAATCAAAACTAAAGTGATTTCATCTTGTCTCTACTACAACTCTACTGCTCTTTTCTTTATTTGTCATCATGAGGTGCACCACTAAACCATCCAGCTTTGCAAGCAGTACAGCCAGTGTCTTCCACTCACTTTCATAAACATGTGCCCACCACTGCATCCGAAGCATAAGGCATTGGGCATGTCCACCACCCAATACAGTAGGATCTGACTCATGCCCAATATATTTGTTACTGTGCTATGCAGGTATCTTTATATTTGTCACAAAAAAGATACTAAAGCTTAGCTTGCAAATAAGTTGTGGAAATGTGCCTCTCATGTGAGGATTTTATGTGCCAGAAGCACAAAACTAGCAGGAAGTGCATCATTGCTGATTTAGAGATGAACCTGAAAAAAAGGGCCTGAGAATGTAAGCATATGGTAGACACTAGAGAACCTCAGTGTGATGTCACAGCTTCTAATATTAATTAGCTAGACGTCTTGTGTTTGTGTTGACTTGTGAATTCATGTGTTTTTCTTTGGATGGTCAAGAAGGACGTACTAGTATTTGTATAAACCTGAATGTTGACTTCTCTTGGTCTGGAAACAATAATGTTTGTTAATATGCTAATTACATATTGTACTAAGCCAGCTAGTTGTTGATTTAAAGAGACTGTGTAATTTTGCACCACCTTGGGTATTTGTTGGGACTGTTCTATGTGTTTATTGTCTGTTTGGCGGTTCAATAAATTGCTACACTGTTTTACCCTTACCCTGTGTTGACTGAGTAGTATTATGCACACAGAAGACCCCGGGTCTTTATACTTGGCAATCAACCAGTCTCACAACTGGGCATTCCAGACGTATCACCACTAGTTGTAGCAGGAGACCTGCCATACAAGAGTACCTTAGTCATCACCACTGATGTGGCTACCCGCGCTACAGCTTCCATACTTACCCTAGAGCTCTCCTTTCAATTTTCCACAGCCCCATCTCCATTGTGCATCTGGAAGACACCACCAGGTGCATAAGAGCCAGATCAGTGCACTGAAAACCCTATATGCTTCCTTGAAAAAAAAAGTTGAAGCTGAGCATTAGCAACACCTTGCTGAAATAGACACCTGGTACACAGTAGAAAGACCCAGAAAGGCACCAGAAAAAGAGTAGAAAGCCCCGAAAAATCAGGCCCAGCAGCAGTAGAAGAATTAGTCAGATGCAACTGCAACATCTGAGTGGCTGTTTTTGTTGTTTGTTTGCTTGTTGCACCTCAAATGAGACTATTTTTGCTAACCTATACTTTTTGAATTGGCATCACTATAATATGAAACTTTAGGCCTGTCAGGCCCGTGTTCCCAAGTTTATTGTTTACAGGGGATTGTTCTTGATACACCTCTATAGGCCACAATGGGTCTGAGAATCCATTGAACCCAGAGAGGCTCCATTTTTCTTTTTCTTTTATTCCTGTTATTTGCACTTGTACCTTTATCTGCTGTAATTTAGGAACCTCTACCTGACATCAAGTATTACCCAACGGCCTCAAGTTCTGTGAAGTTCCTTATTTAGGATTACAAGTTTAGTCAGTTGAAACCACTTAAAAGAATTATAAATATATTTACTTGGATACTTCTATATGCTAAAAGGTACTGTTTTTACAAGAAATTATCCCAGTCCAAGAAGGCACTATTTTATGCTGCATTTATTGCCAATACTGTACAGAATCTGCTTCAAAGAGTTACAGCAACTATAGAAACTGCCTATAGACAATTGTTGTCTTGTAGATTTGTTTTATGCTCTACAGATTAAAGAAGAAGAAAGAAGAGTTTGGAGAAGAACCTGCAAGTGTGATGCACTTTTTTTGATATTATAAATTTTTAAAATACTGTGCAATAGTAAATATGTTTGTATATAATTTTGTATCTTTTAGGTTCATTTTGGTGACAAGATCGCAACACCTACAGTACTTGGCATTTACTTAGTGATCGATTGTCTTTATTTTGTAGTAACCTGAAATTGAACACAAAACAGAATAGTTATACTTTCACCCTTTTTAAACTTAGATGTTTTAATGGAGCTGTCTCAAAACAGACATTTATGGTACTAGTTGTAAAAGGGGAATTTTCTGGAGATAAGTGCAGGTAAAATAGGTAAGAACTATTATGATATAGGGAAAATATATATTCTTGTACCGTGCTAGCCAGTAGATAGAAAAATATTTAGATTTGAGAGTCCTCAGTGGTTGATACCTTTTAATGGCTAACTGAAAAGATGGTAACAAGTTGCAAGCTTTCGAGACTACTCAGGTCTCTTCATCAGGCATAGTATACCACAAAATTTGAAGAGTCACATATTTATACACAATAAGACGCACAAAAAATGCAATAGGTAAGACAGGCCTCAGAAAGACCTTTTGAAACAGGGCTACCATCCAAGAACAATTGAGAACCAGATTACAAGAGCCACCAGAATATCAAGGAATCATCTCCTACATTACAAAACCAAACAAGAAAACAACTGGGTGCCTCTAGTAGTCATCTACAATCCAAATCTGGAGGCGCTAAGAAGAGCTGCACGGAAACTACAACCCTTACTACAAAAAGATGCCCGATTACAATCCATAGACCCCCCACTTCTGTGTTTCAGGCAGCCCCCAAATCTAAGAAGCATCATTGTCAGAAGCTCCCTGTCATCTCCACCAGCTACAGGTACCTTTCCTTGCAACCAGAAAATATGTAAAACCTGTCCGCTTATAACGACCACAGACAAGATAAAGATTCCCAATTCACATCAGGACCATAAGATCCCAGGTACGTTCAGCTGTATCACATCTAATGTAGTGTACTTAATTATATGTACCAAATGTCCAGCTGGGGGTCTTTATGTAGGGGAGACAGGGCAAAAACTTAGAACAAGAATGAATCATCATCGCCACACAATAAAAGAAAAAAGAATAGATCTGCCTGTGGCCAAGCATTTTTGTTCCCCTGATCACAGCATAAAAGACATGAAATTACTGGTATTAAAAGGTAACTTCAAATCTCAAAGAGAAAGAAGACTCTCAGAATATAAACTGATGGTGACCTTTAACACTTTCAGTGCAGGAATGAATGTGTTGCATGGATTTATGTCATTCTGCATCAACTAAGAAATGTGCTCCTCAGACCTGTGAGGCCATCACAACACTGGACACAGGACAATAAAACCTTCACACTCCTTATCTATTAACTTCTAAAATATTTATAGCCAGAACTGTTTATCTCTTCCATAATGACTCTGTTTTTCATCACCTGTCTTACCTATTGCATTTTTTGTGTGTCTTATTGTGTATAAATATGTGACTCTTCAGATTTTGTGGTATACTATGCCTGATGAAGAGACCTGAGTAGTCTCGAAAGCTTGTGACGCGCCCCCTGGGCCAGTGCTGTAGTGCGGCGCACGTGTGCGCGGGGGAATACCCGGAGCCGGATCCGATGGGGGTAGTAGTCTCCGAGTGGCGGGGACCCGGTCCGTGCCCAGGGTGGTCAAACTAAGTGTGTGGCAGTCTTTGTAGATGTTGTTTAAGTGTCGACTACGCCACCCGTTGATTTGCGGTCGCAAGGCCGCCGCTGCAGAACAGTCCGCTGAGGCCGGTGGTATGTGTGCAGCAATGGTGGTATAACCCCCAACGGGAGAGGTATGGCCTCAGGGCAGCTGGTGCGGGTGAAGGGAGTGATAGAAAGGGCGTCCCGGTACCTTTAGTGCTGGTAGTGCGATGGAACACAGAGACTGATTGCAGTTTTCAATGCTTTACTCACAGATGTTATCAGTGTCAGTCCTGCAGGTGATGACGACCCGAGCCGTGCTGCGTCCACCAGGTACGGGGCTCGACCAACCCCCAGGCAGTTCCAGAGTGTGACCTTGAACTCCTTTCTCCGTTCCTTTCTCTGGCCATCCCCACTAGGGACCCACCCATGTCCAGCTTCCTCGGGCCTTCTGGTGGCGAAACCTATCTCCGGTTTCCCTGACCCTATGTGGCGTGCCTTCGTGGTGAGTGTAGTGAGTGGTCGCGCCAAGACGTGGCCACGACCTCCGGTTCCTGGCTGAGGATAAGTGGCCTCCACCAGTTCGGGATCCGGTACCCTGATCTGCCAACCCTTCACCCGCTGACTCCTAGCGTGTTCGGGTTCCCTCTTCCTTCATGTCTCTGGGCCTTTCTCCAGGTTCCATTCCTTCCTTGTTCCTTGTTCCTTTCCTCTTGTTTTTCTCTCTCTTGCTCCCTTCAGGAGCAGCACCCAGACAGGGCTGCTGCTCCCTGTCACTACTCTTCTCCTCTTCTTCTGTCTGACTGAACTCCTAAGATGGTGCCCACCTTTTATACTCCCTCTGACACCCGAGCCCAGGTGACTAGCCACCAATGGGCTCCTTCCTATGCCCAGAGTCCCTCCCCTCTCTGCTCCTGCACCACTGGGATATTCCTCCCCCCCTCCCACTCCAGCCAGGGACAGACGCTGTCGTACCTGCACATCTATCTGGTGGGAGTACCGTTGATCTGTCCCCCGGAAATGGGATGTATGTGGTGCATACAGCTAACTGAGTTCTAGTCCACACTCCATCCTTACCCGGGAGTGGAATACCACACCTCTGGTTCGAGGTGCAATACCCCTGTAGCAGCCGAGCCCTCGGGGTGCTACACTTGCAATTTGTTACCATCTTTTCAGTTAGCCATTAAAAGGTATCAACCACTGAGGACTCTCAAATCTAAATATTTTTTGAGAACTATTAGAAATTTATAGCATAACCTGAGGATTTGCCTCTTTAAAACATTTTTTGAAACTATCTTAAGAAACTAGTGTCTAAAAATGTAGTATAATGTTTTTAAGATGTATTTTTCTCTAAGCATAAATATCTAAAGTGCAGTTGCAATAGTCCCACAAGTGAGCTGAAACACAAAGTATAGTGTGTAAATACACTTAAAGAAGCACTCCTCCCATCAAAGTTTTTATCCTCTTAACATACTGCACTCATCATATTATATAGTACTGTGTACTTACAATTGCTCATTTTTCACTTCTGCTCAGCTGATTCTTCTCTTTTCTCTGCTCTATGTAGTACCAGGAAGTCTCTTGTCCCTGTATTTATCATTCCCCTATTCAACTCCTGACCCAGCTGCTCCCTCCTTCCCCCTGCCGGGGACTTTTGCAGTGACTTATGACTCATGGGGGAAAAGAGACTTTCTGTTTCTACACTGAAGGATTCAGCAAGTCAGTTTTTATTCATATAATGTCATAGAGCTAATGGAAAAGAGAATAATTGGCTGGGTAGAAAGGCAAAATGAGCAATCGTAAGTACACCGTGCTATATAATATGATGATTGCAATATGTTAAGAGGATAAATGCTTTGATAGGAGGAGTGCTTCTTTAATAATTGTAATTTACTGCACTGTCTTCTGTTGGTTTCAAATCTATTAGGTGGAAATTCCCCATCCTTTTTAGTAACCATTTTTAGCAAGAAAATTTATCATTCTTCTATCCTTAGGTTGTTGTGAATAAACTATAAAATAAATGCTCAGATCTCATGTCAAAATCAAAAGGCTTCTTCAGAAACATGTAAAAGAGTACCTTTTATATTCTAGGAAACACGTATTTTAAATAAAGGAATAAATGTTTAAAACCTTGCAAAAGTCAAATATTTGACAACAGATGTATGAACCTTTTATGTGATATTTATTGTGTTGCATAATTCATTTTATTGGCATGTAGTGCTGCACATGACAAGTAAAATATTTCTACATTGCTCATCATAAACGAGTATAACCCCTTTGAACATTAAGATTTTAGTCAATATCTCACTAAGCACAAGAGCAGTTTCCAAAATTTTGACAAGACTGAGTTTCATAGAACATTTTTTAATCCATAACATGAAAGTAAGGTTAATAATATAACTTTCATTACAAAATCCACTTTTTACTCAAATTAGTTTATGCCAAAATGAATACACCCCATATCAAAAACTACTGGTTCTAGTATTTTGTATGACCTCCATGATTTTTAAGGACAGCACCAAGTCTTACAGGCATCCAATGAACAAGTTGGTGACATATTGTACCATTTATATTTTTCCATTCTTGAAGAATGACCTATTTTGGAGCCTGGGTGCTGAATGGAGAGTTATGATCAACTTATATAATTCACCATAGATCTAGTTTTGGGTTCAGATTAGGAGACATACTTAGCTACTGGTAGCATCTTCTCTTTCAATATAGAGCAGTATATTTGTGAATTCATGATGCCATCAAAGAAATGAAGCTCCCCGTCAGCCAGCAGAACTCATGCAGCCCCACTTAAGGATACTGTCACCACCATGTTTCATTGTTGGTGCCATGCATTTATCTTTGTACTCCTCACCTTTGCGACACCATACAGTTTTGAATCCATCAGTTCCAAAAAATTATCTTAGTCTCATCACTTCAGAGTATAGTGTTTCAGTGGTATTCATATTTTTCAGCATGGAACTTGGCAAATTGTAGGTGGGCTTTTATGTGCATGGGCTTTAGGAGAGGCTTCCTTCGTGGACGACACCAATGCATACAAATTCCTTTGCAGTGTATGCCATATCATCTCACAGGAAACACTCACCCTGGTTTGGCTTTCTACTTCTTTAGCTAACTGCAGTGAATATAAATGTCAAATTTCTTTAACGCTTTTAATCAGAAGATGCTTCGGCCTAGTTATCTCTGTGAGATGGTTGCAGTTCCATCTTTGGTGCATTTTTATATCACGTTTGCTACAGTATTCTGACTGATAAGTAAAGCTTTGCTGATTTTTTTTGTAGTTTGCACCATTTTTGCTTTTCTTATATATAAAAAAAATATTTTTTTCTCGGGCATTGTGACATTTCTCTTCCATGGGGTGCCATTGCAGAAAACAAGAAATGGGAAGGGGATTCTTTCTTAAGTAATGCCCACTCATATAAACTGTCTGCAGGACACCTCTTTAAGGAATAATTAGACTTACATGTGACTGAATTCTTGTTAATTAGAATTTTGTAGTCTAAATTTTAGCTTTGCTCCTAAGACTTTCATTGGGGTGTACTCATTTTTGCAACATTTCTCATTTTTCGAACATGATCTTAGATGAATTTGCTAGGAAAATTACTTTTTTGGGTGTGCAGAATAGCAAATAATGTTGGCAATCAATAGCCCACCTCTGTGGGAGTATTTTACAATATTGTATCACATAGAAACTGTTGATTCCAAAAGGAAAATAAAGGTTTTTGTGATAAATCTGTTGGGGTGTTTGCTGATCACTGTATAGCTGTACGAGGAAAATTGCTAATCTTTAAAAATACCTGAAGTAACTTGTCAACCTTGTGATATATGAAAATGGAGTACGTTACTGCAGTTACATGTAGATTATTTTATCAGCAGTACAGCAGCATTTCCATAGCAGTACCAAAACTAATGGGTAGTCTCATTTGCTGCAGTCAAATACTCAATTACTCTGTATGTAAGAAATAATGAGCTATCCAGCTGATTATGGTCACATACATATCAAAGATCAGAAGTAAAGCTGATTTTATTAGGTGCAGCTCATCTTACTGCTGTATATATATATATATATATATATATATATATATATATATATATATGTAAGCCAGCAGTATATTCAGAAGATTCTAAGGGTCATAACTTTCTTATTTTTCTATTAGCCCCAAAATGCCACACAATACACTGAAATTGGAAGCTTCTACCTCTGTTAGACACATTAGATGCCAGAGTCACTACTGACTGCTGTTATACTCCAGGGATCAGCTCTAGATTCACATGAACTGTATTGGTCCTTGATCAGTGTCATATGTCTTTAACCCTGCTTTAAAAAGATAAGAAGTTCCCTTGTTGGCAACTGTAAAAAAATTATTATTATCATTAGGCGGTTAAATTGCTAGGTTTCTTAAAGAGATTTGTTACTCAGATTTTTTAAGATGTGATCTAAAAAATTTTTTTTTACAAGCAAGTATAATGTATGCAAAATCACCCCAAAAATAATCTTGCTGCCTATATTTTTTTTCTTCCAGAAAAGTAAAACTCTCCATACACAGAGGCATTTTCAAATGTTTTACATTCTATATATGCAGCCATGAAAATTACAAAAAACTTTACAATGGATTGTAATGCCTCTAAAAACTTACATCAGGCTGTCTATCATAATCAGGATGCCTTTACATTACCGAGCCTCAAGCAAAAATTAAGAAAAAAGAATTGCTAGTTGTCCATGCAATGAGATGTACTCAGTACAATACTTGAGGCTCATTTAGTAAAATAAACCATGGATTCCACTATGCATCTCAATCCAATTGTACAGCCTAAAGCGCTAACATGAGGATATCAGAGATTTGAAAAGGAATGATCAGATCTTTACTCATTGGGATCAGGCTCTACCAACTACTCCACTGACCATAATCTGGTCATTAGTCAACTGGGGATTGTATGGCACGTTGTCTCATGAGTAAAGAATGATAAATGGATGAGTATGTTGAATCCCCTACAGCCTTCTTTTTACAATCTCATTAAGCGTAACCGATCTACACACTGACAGTGCTGGGCCAAAGGGTAAATTCTGCAGCCTGTACTACATCTTCCTTATGTGTTACAACTCGGTTTCACTCACTCCAAGAAGCTATAAAATGCCCTTAATGCATTTATGTGATAGAACAAGACCTACTGAATGTGTATAAACTTCATTTGATTGCTCCTTGTTTATTGTTGTATTCTATTCCAAATAAACAAGCAAAGCAACACAAACAGACTTAAATATTTATATTTATTATTATTTATTTATAAATGTATATACACACACGCATATACAGTCAAGGAAATAATTATTTGATCTCTTGATGTTTTTGTAAGTTTGCCCACTGACAAAGACATGAATTGTCTATAATTTTAAGGGTAGGTTAATTTTAACATTGAGAGATAGAATATCCCCCCCCAAAAGATCAAGAAAATCACATTGTATAAATTAGATAATTTTTTTGCATTTTGCAGTGAGAAATAAGTATTTGATCCCCTACAAACCATTATGAGTTCTGGCTCCTACAGACCAGTTAGACGCTCCTAAACAACTCATTACCTGCATTAAAGACAGTATATAAAAGACTCCTGGCCACAGACTCAATTAATCAGGCAGAATCTAACCTCTACTACATGGGCAAGACCAAAGAGCTTTCTAATGATGTCAGGGACAAGATCATAGACCTGCACAAAGCTGGAATGGGCTACAAAACCATAAGTAAGACGCTGGGTGAGAAGGAGACAACTGTTGGTGCAATAGTAAGAAAATGGAAGAAATACAAAATGACTGTCAATCGACATCGATACAGGGCACCATGCAAAATCTCACCTCGTGGGGTATCCTTGATCATGAGGAAGGTGAGAAATTAGCCTAAAACTACACGGGGGGAACTTGTTAATGATCTCAAGGCAGCTGGAACCACAGTCAACAAGAAAACCATTGGTAGCACATTACGCCTTAAAGGTTTAAAGCCCAGCAGTGCCCACAAGGTCCCTCTGCTCAAGAAGGCACATGTGCACGCCCGTCTGAAGTTTGCCAATGAACACCTGGATGATTCTGTGAGTTATTGGGAGAAGGTGCTATTGCCAGATGAGACAAAATTGATCTCTTTGGCATTAACTCAACTCGCCGTGTTTGGAGGAAGATAAATGCTGCTTATGACCCAAAGAACACCGTCCCCACTGTCAAGCATTGAGGTGGAAGCATTATGTTTTGTGGGTGTTTCTCTGCTAAGGGCACAGAACTACTTCACCACATCAATGTTAGAATAAATGGAGCCATGTACTGTAAAATCCTGAGTGACAACCTCCTTCCCTCCGCCAAGAGATTAAAAATGGGTCATGGCTGGGTCTTCCAGCAAGACAATGACCCAAAACATACAGCCAAGGCAACAAAGGAGTGGCTCAAAAAGAAGCACATTAAGGTCATGAAGTGGCCTAGCCAGTCTCCAGACCTTAATCCCATAGAAAACTTATGGAGGGAGTTGAAGCTCCAAGTTGCCAAGCGGCAGCCTCAAAATCTGAATGACTTAGAAATGATCTGCAAAGAGGAGTGGACCAAAATTCCTCCTGACATGTGCGCAACCCTCATCATCAACCACAAAAAACGTCTGACTGCTGTGCTTGCCAACAAGCGTTTTGTCACCAAGTATTAAGTGTTGTTTGCCAGAGGAATTAAATACTTATTTCTCACTGCAAAATGCAAATAAATTTAACTAATTTATACATTGTGATTTTCTTGATCTTTTTTGGGGATATTCTATCTCTCAATGTTACCATTAACCTACCCTTAAAATTATAGACTGTTCATGTCTTTGTCAGTGGGCAAACTTACAAAAACAGCATATTAATTTCCTTCACTGTATATGTGTATATATATATATATATATATATATATATATATATATATATATATATACACACAGGTGCATCTCACAAAATTAGAATATCATCAAAAAGTTAATTTATTTCAGTTCTTCAATACAAAAAGTGAAACTCACATATTATATATAGTTATTACAAACAGAGTGATCTATTTCAAGTGTTTATTTCTGTTAATGTTGATGATTATGGCTTGCAGCCAATGGAAACACAGAAGTCATTATCTCAGTAAATTAGAATACTTTATAACAACAGCTTGAAAAATGATTTTAAAATCCGAAATGTTGGCCTACTGAAATGTATGTTCAGTAAATGCACTCAATACTTGGTGGGGGCTCCTTTTGCAACAATTATTGCATCAATGCGGTGTGGCATGGAGGTGATCAGACTGTGCCACTGCTGAGGTGTTATGGAAGCCCAGGTTGCTTTGATAGCAGACTTCAGCTTGTCTACATTGTTGGGTCTGGTTTCTCTCATCTTCCTCTTGACAATACCCCATAGATTCTCTATGTGGTTAAGGTCAGGTGAGTTTGCTGGCCAATCAAGCACAGTGATACTGTTGTTTTTAAACCAGGTATTGGTACTTTTGGCAGTGTGGACAGGTGCCAAGTCCTGCTGGAGAATTGAATTTCCATCTCCAAAAAGCTTGTCGGCAGAGGGAAGCGTGAAGTGCTCTAAAATTTCATGGTAGATGGCTGCGCTGACTTTGGTCTTGATAAAACACAGTTGACCTACACCAGCAGATGACATGGCTCCCCAAACCATCACTGATTGTGGAAACTTCACACTAGACCTCAAGCAGCTTGGATTGTCTGCCTCTCCACTCTTCCTACCGACTCTGGGACCTTGATTTCCAAATGAAAATTGGAATTCTGGGACCTTGTACAGTGTGTCAATGACTGCCTTCTGGACATCTGTCAAGTCAGCAATCTTCCCTATGATTGTGGAGCCTACTGAAACAGACCAATGGACATTTTTAAACGCTTAGTAAGCCTTTGCCGGTGTTTTATGTTAATTATTTTAATATACTGAGATAATGACTTTTGTGTTTTCATTGGCTATAATCCATAATCATCAGCATTAACAGGAATAAACACTTGAAATAGATCGCTCTGTTTGTAATGACTCTATATGATATATGAGTTTCACTTTTTGTATTGAAGAACTGAAATAAATTAACTTTTTGATCATATTCTAATTTTATGAGATGCACCTGTATATATATACACAGTCAGGGCCAAAAGTGTTGGCCCCCTTGAAATTGTTCCAGAAAATGAAGTATTTCTACTAAAAGATTATTTCAATTACACATGTTTTGCTATACACATGTTTATCTCCTTTGTGTATATTTGAACAACACAAAAAACACAAAAAAGGGCAAATTCGACATAATTTCATCCAAAAATGGGCTGCACAAAAATGTTGGCACCTTTCCAAATATATGGGTAAACAACTTTGTTTCAAGCACGTGATGCTCGTTCAAACTCACATGTGGGCAATGTGAACATCACACCTGATACAAGATAAAAGGGGGAGAAGTTGACTCAATCTTTGTATTGTGTGTCTGTGTGTGCCACACTAAGCATGGGGAGCTAAAAGAGGAGAAGAGAACTGTCTGAGGACTTGAGAACCAAAATTGTTGAAAAATATTAACAATCTCAAGGTTACAAGTCCATCTCCAGAGATCTTGATATTCCTTTGTTCACTGTGCACAATATAATCAAGAAATTTATAACCCATGGCACTGTAGCTAATCTCCCTGGACGTGGATGGCAAAGAGAAATTGATGAAAGGTTCAAATGCAGGATAGTCCGGATCAGTGGCGTACCGCCAATGGCGGCAGGCCATGCCACTGCTATGGGGCCCGTGACCGCGGGGCGTCCGTGAGACGAGGGGCCCCAAGCAGCATGGGGACGTGTTGTATAGGTGAATATTGGTGGATACTTGTGGGGGGAGGGAGGTTGTGGTGGAGCGGAGCACATCACATGTGCCCGCTGCTAAAGGGACATGAATATTCCCTCTTCTCCACTCCCATGGGCATGGAGAAGAGGGAATATTCATTCTCTTTAGTAGTGGGCATGGAGGAGCGCTGAGTCGCAGCTCCTGATGACAGTGCCTGCTACTAAAGAGAATGCATTTTCATGCTTCTCCACGCCCATAGTCCTGGCTTGGAGAGGAGTGAATATGCCAGCAGCAGCTCACCTCGGGATCTGAGAAAGCACGTTGCTCAGATGCCGACATGAGCTGAAGCAGACAGGATGCAGCACTGGAGAAGAGGTGAGGAAGGAAGGTGAGTATTAGTGTTTATTTTTTTGTGTGTGCAGTGATTGGGGGATGAGGGGGCCACATATACCAGGATTGGGGGTTTGGGGGGGCCACATATACCAAGATTGGGGGATTGAGGGGACCACATATACCAGGATTGGGGGATTGAGGGAGCCACGCATACCAGGATTGGGGGATTGAGGAGGCCACGTATACCAGGATTGGGGGATTGAGGAAGCCACACATACCAGGATTGGGGGATTGAGGAGGTCACACATACCAGGATTGGGGGATTGAGGAGATCACACATACCAGGATTGGGGGATTGAGGAGGCCACACATACCAGGATTGCGGGATTGAGGAGGCCACACATACCAGGATTGGGGGATTGAGGAGGCCACACATACCAGGATTGGAGGATTGAGGAGGCCACACATACCAGGATTGGGGGATTGAGGAGGCCACACATACCAGGATTGGGGGATTGAGGAGGCCACACATACCAGTATTGGGGGATTGAAGGGGCCACACATACCAGGATTGGGGGATTGTGGAGGCCACACATGCCAGGATTGGGGGATGAGGGGTGCCATATCTACCAGGATTGGGAAATTTACTATTAGCTGCTGCATTTCCCACCCTAGGCATACACTCGAGTCAATACATTTTTCCAGTTTTTTTGTAGTAAAATTAGGGGCCTCGGCTTATACTCGGGTCGGCTTATTTAAAATATAAAGTATTTTAAAAATCAGGGAGTACATGGTGCCCATAATACTGCAGGACTGTGGGGTGCATTATACTATATGGGGGCTGCATTTTACCCTATGGAGTATGTAATATAATGTATGGAGGACTGTGGGGAGTGAATTATATTCTATGGAGGACCATAGGAAGTTCATTATACTATATGGAGGATTATGGGGGCGAATTATACTATATGGAGGATTATGGGGACGCATTATACTATATGGAGGGTTATCAGTGGCGTGTTATACGATATGGAAGGCTATGTGGGGCCATTATAATATTTTTAGGGCTATGTGGGGGGCCATTATACTGTTTGGAGGGCTAGTGCAGGCCATTATACTGTATGTAAGCCCATTATACTGTATGGAGGGCTGCGTGGGGGTCACGGTTGGGGGATCATACTGTGTTGGTGTCACCATACTTTGCCTTGGGAGTTGAAGTGGGATACTGTAGGGTAATTATACTGTGCATGTGGAGGCTAATGTGGAGGAATGCACCATGGGGGTATCATACTGTGTTTTGGGGGCACTTTTGCGGGCATCATACTTTATGGGGAAATGAAAGATGGATCTAGGACTTTAGCAGGAGGAAAATTACTATGTAAAGGCTGGAAAGTTGTGAGATATGCTCTTCTTTGACACAGACAAATATTTATTTATTTATTTATTTGGGGGGGGGCAATTAGAGCTTCTGCTATGGGGCCCCATGATTTCTTTGTACGCCCCTGGTCTGGATGGTTGATAAGCTGCCCCAATCAAGTTCCAAAGAACATCAAGCTGTTCTACAGACTCAGGGTGCATCAGTGTCAGCGCAAACTATCCATCAACATTTGAATGAAATAAAACGCATTGACAAGAGACCAAGGAGGACCACACTGCTGATATAGAGACATAAAGAAGCTAGACTGCAGTTTGCCAAAATGTATGTGAATAAGCCAAGATCTTTCTGAGAAAGCATCTTGTGGACAGATGAGACCAAGATAGAGTTTTTTGGTAAAGCACATCATTCTACTGTTTTTCAAAATTCGGAATGAGGCTTTCAAGGAAAAAAAACACAATAGCTACAGTCAAAAATGGTGGAGGTTCAAAGTTGTTTTGGGGTTGTTTTGCTGCCTCTGGAACTGCGTTCCTTGACTGTGTGCAAGGCATCATGAAATCTGAAGATTACCAAAGGATTTTGAGTCGCAATGTCGTGCCCAGTGTCAGAAAGCTGGGTTTGCATCCTAGGTCTTGGGTCCGGATCTAAATCCCATTGAAATTGCTGTTGGGAGAAGGCACCCTTCAAATATGAGAGACCTGGAGCAGTTTGCAAAAGAAAAATGATCCAAAATTCCAGTTGAGAGGTGTAAGAAGCTTGTTGATGGTTCTAGGAATCGATTGATTGCAGTTCTTTATTCCAAAGAGAGTGCAACCAAATATTAAGTTGAGGGTGCCAACAATGTTGTCCAGCCGATTTTGGGGTTTTTGTATGAAATTATATTCAATTTGCCTTTTTTCTCATTTTTTTGTGGTGTTCCAATACACCCAAGTGTATATCTTGCCTTGCTTCAAAGAAGCACATTTTCTGGGACACATAAGCCTTTGTTTCATGATTTTGATTTAGTAGAAAAATTAGCACTGAGGGATTTCATATTGCTCTAATTTTTTGCAGTATGTTAATAAAAAATTAGGCTGTAATTTGAAAAAAAATGGTGAAAGTTCCTCTTTAAATCTCAATTAATGGGTAAAATCTGTTTTCAGTGAAAACAGATTTTCACATTTCTGAGTTAGGAGATGATAGTTGGTGCTTATAAGATTCTATGGAGAGGGGGTGGTGAGGAGGGAGGGGCTAGAGGCAGACACAAAAATTCTTCTGTAATTTCTTTTGAAGTGACAAGTACACTTTTTTGTCATTTTAGGTGAATAAACAGCAGAGTGTCTGTTGCACTGACTCTACAATAGTAAAATATTTGAAAATTGATACTGTAGACTATAACATCTTTTTACAATATAATGCCATCTGCATGCCCAATGCATATACACAGAAGAAGCCCTTCAACATTTCATTCATATGATGTTTGCACTTTCTTTCATTATATAAGGACTACTTTTTAATAAGTCACACTGTTTACATATGGCCTTTCTATACTTTTAATATATAGATTTTTTGCTTACTGCTTGAAAAGACAAAATTACCAATATTAGTACATTGGCAAGAAAAAAACAGTTGCCTTAGTTATATATTGACATAAAATATTCTCTTTTCTTTAATCCAGTTTCAGAGCTTTACCCAGTATGTTAATGCAGAACCAAATGTAGAATGATATAGGCTTCTATAGTGATCTTTAATAAAATCATAGGTGGTCCGTGTCTTTTGGCCATAATCATTATTGTGATATTTGTTTGCTGTCACACACATTTTATATTTAAATTAAACTAATAATAAAAAAATGGTCTATTAAGAAGCAAGTTATATGGTACTAAGCCCACTGCATATTAAACTTTTATAGAATTAATTAAAAATAATACATACACTGCAACGAGAGAGTGCATCGTAATGAGGCATGAAAATATTTTTACAATATTTTTTTTTTTACTTTTTCATATCCAACTAAATGTCAATCATTGTCTGTCAGTGCAGTAACACCAGCAATGTTATATCTCCGTCTGTAAACCTACACATAGATCAATCATTCTGAAACTTCATTCAGCATGAAGAGTCTTATCTGTATATTTAAAGGAATCCAGCAAGTTGGCTTAAACTCTGCTTTTTATGTCATTAAATGACCATATTGACTGCTGTGCTCTGTGTCTACAGAAGATAAATACACTTGAATCCTCTTTATAATTCTGATTAAATGCGTATTAAAAAGGGTAAATGTTAATGAAATAAAGCTAAAGGGATTTACTAGACACTGGCGATATATCTTACGGGTAATGAAAACAAATGTTTCCTTTTTTTTATTAGAAATTGTGAATTTATATAATATAAAATTATAGGTGAACAAACTATATGCCTATGCTATGATCTCTGTAGGTGTTGAGGGTAATGAAAAAAACATTTAGCAATGTTGTTTCTTTACCTTTCTGCTCGATTCAGAGGCTTTAGTATTTGTACCTTAGTCGCTTCACCACTTTTGAAGTTATCTTTCTTTTTTAAAGTGGTGATCTGAAATTAACATTGATTTAATCTTAAATGTCTGTTTATTTCATGTAATAATCTAATCGCTTTTCTAATACACTTTATTTAAAAAGTTCCCTCTCTACTCTATCCAACTGCTTTACTTTTTTGTTTTATCTACTTACCTACAGTTACATGAAAAAGTTTGGGCACCCCTATTAATCTTAAGCTTAATGTTTTATAAAAATTGGTGTTTTTGCAACAGCTATGTCAGTTTGATATATGTAATAACTGTTGGGCACAGTAATGTTTCTGCCTTGAAATGAGGTTTATTGTACTAACAGAAAATGTGCAATCTGCATTCAAACAAAATTTGACAGGTGCATAAGTATGGGCACCTCACCAGAAAAGTGACATTAATATTTAGTAGATCCTCCTTTTGCAAAAATGACAGCCAGTAGTCGCTTCCTGTAGCTTTTAATGAGTTCCTGGATCCTGGATGAAGGTATTTTTGACCATTCCTATTTACAAAACAATTCCAGTTCAGTTAAGTTTGATGGTCGCTGAGCATGGACAACCCTCTTCAAATGATCCCACAGATGTTCAATGATATTCAGGTCTGGGGACTGGGATGGCCATTCCAGAACATTGTAATTTTTCCTCTGCATGAATGCCTGAGTAGATTTGGAGCGGTGTTTTGGATCATTGTCTTGCTGAATGATCCATCCCCTGCGTAACTTCAACTTTATCACTGATTCTTGAACATTATTGTCAAGAATCTGCTGATACTGAGTGGAATCCATGCGTCCCTCAACTTTAACAAGATTCCCGGTGCCGGCATTGGCCACACAGCCCCAAAGCATGATGGAACCTCCACCAAATTTTACTGTGGGTAGCAAGTGTTTTTCTTGGAATGCTGTGTTTTTTGCTGCCATGCATAACACCTTTTTGTATGACCAAACAACTCAATCTTGGTTTCATCAGTCCACAGGACCTTCTTCCAAAAAGAAATTGGCTTCTCCAAATGTGCTTTTGCATACCTCAGCCGACTCTGTTTGTGGCGTGCTTGCAGAAACGGCTTCTTTCGCATCACTCTCCCATACAGCTTCTCCTTGTGCAAAGTGCGTTGTATAGTTGACCGATGCACAGTGACACCATCTGCAGCAAGTTGATGCTGCAGCTCTCTGGAGGTGGTCTGAGGGTTGTCCTTGACTGATCTCACCATCCTTCTTCTCTGCCTTTCTGATGTTTTTCTTGGCCTGCCACTTCTGGCCTTAACAAGAACTGTCCCTGTGTTCTTCCATTTCCTTACTATGTTCCTCACAGTGGAAACTGACAGGTTAAATCTCTGAGACAGCTTTTTGTATCCTTCCCCTGAACAACTATGTTGAATAATCTTTGTTTTCAGATCTTTTGACAGTTGTTTTGAGGAGCCCATGATGACATTCTTCAGAGGAGATTCAAACAGGAGAACAACTTGCAAGTGGCCACTTTATGTAGCTTTTCTCATGATTGCATAAACCTGGCTATGAAGTTCAAAGCTCAATGAGGTTACAAAACAAAAAAAAGTGCTTTAGTAAGTCAGTAAAAAGTAGGTAGGAGTATTTAAAACAAGAAAATGATAAGGGTGCCCATACTTATGCACCTGTCAAATTTTGTTTGAATGCAGATTGCACATTTTCTGTTAGTACAATAAACCTCATTTCAAGGCAGAAACATTACTGTGTCCAACAGTTATTACATATATCAAACTGACATAGCTGTTGCAAAAACACCAATTTTTATAAAACATTAAGCTTAAGATAAAAAGGGGTGCCCAAACTTTTTCATATAACTGTATTATCAGTACACATTGTAAGGTAATAATTTGGTGAGAAGGAAGAACAGGGACCAACTCTGCCCCTTCCCTGAAAGTGAACAAATGTAAAAAGTAGGTAAAATTCTGGTCCATTAAAATTATGATCCTGTATTGAAAAAAGTTGAAATACAGCATCTATGAAAATCCCAGGGAAGGTATGTCAGAAATTCTTATGGGACATAATGCAACGCATTTCAGATTCTGGAGCAGGACTGATCCTGATTGTCAAATTCTTTCATTACAATGCACCCTGACATTACACTTTGTTGCCTGCTCATCATTTCACATCAGAACCATTGAAGGAGCGCACTGTCACTGTGCATTGAAAAACATATTGTACAGTGACAAGGGAGCTTGTGTTGACAATTAACAACTGAGGCACCGGCACCTGAAATAAACGTCACTGAAGAAGCTTTACTTCATTTCGGGGTTAGGACAGAAGTTGCGACACTGATGTCTCATTTGAGTATCCCAGAATGCACTTAGGATTCTCAAACGAAAGGTCATCAAATTGGAAGTAGGTAAAGATAAAAATAAAGCAGTTAGAAAAAACAAAGAGGAAACAATAGGAACTTTTAAATAAAAGTATATTAAAAAAACAAATTATTACAATAAATATATAAACATTTAAGATTAAAATCAATGCTAGTTTCAGACCATTCCTTTAAGTCTTTCTTTTAATCTCTCTGCTTTGCTTATAATGATATTTTAGACAGATTCAAGAAATGCGACTTTAACCAAATGTCACATTTTTGGAGCATCTCACTCCAGTCCCTGCCCATAGAAAGGTTTCTGGAAAAGTTTTAAATTAGTGCATTTTTGCAACTGTGTAAAATATTTGTAACGTTTGGTACAAAAAAAGTCACAAAAACTGCATAAAGAGAAAAATGAAGATTTTGTGCCAAATTCAAGAATTTTTGAAGAATTTCATTCATTTTGATATTATTTTGAAATTCTTCAAAATTCATCCACTTTAAAGAATTTGGTGTAAAAAAAGTCAATGAATACCACAAAGCAAAAAAATAAAAGTGACTTCAATAAATCAGAAATGATGAATCGGGACATTAGACTTTATAGCACCAATACAACAGCAAATATATACAAAATACACAAACATATAATTAATTTAAAGCAGTTGTCCGCTTTTCACAATCTGTTTTTGATAGAATAGTCCCCTGATAAACTGATCACAGGGTAGCACACTGCATAGACCTCGACTGATTAGTTATAATATCTAGAAGACTGGCAGCAATTATTTAAAACTTTTGTATCTTCACCATGGGGAAAATGAAATATTACATTGTGCTCAATAAAATCAATTGGCTTGCCATGTAATAAATGGACATGATGGGTAGTGATAAGTGGATCAATCTGTGGAGGATCAAGTTCGAGTTGAATTTCCTGAAGTTCGTGGTTGCACGTGAATTCGAACATTGTGAGATTTGATTTGTGATTCATGAAAAAAAAATTGCCTGTGACCATTTTCCGCACTATTGAAGTATCAGAGAGTGGGCTAATGTTGTTTTGCACAGCCAAGCAGGTTTCCGCGTAATGCCCTCCATCATATTCCAGTTTATCAAGAGGATTTTCATACCTTGTGTAGTGGTGGTCAGTGCATCACTGGGTCATCGGAGATCGGTGGCTCCCAGTGGAGCACAGTCAGATGCAGGACTGGAAGCATATACGACAGAGTTGGATTTCATCTCCAGATTCATCGGATAAGTGAATTAGACAAAACATATTGAAACTAAATGTATTATAGTTGAGGTTGTTTTCCTTCTTACTCTCTTTCTCTCTCTGAAAATTTTACCCTTTTCTTCCATTCATCAGATAGTTTGCCATTATTGAATGGATGTATAGATGGAGGAATAAGTAGGGTATTTAAAAATGGTTATGTTAGGTTTTGTAGACTGTCTTTTATGGTTTATTAGGCGATTAGGGATGTAGCAATATGGGATGCCGAGTTGTCAACTCTTATGTCCCAAGCTGTGCAAAGGCTATTCTGGCCTTAGCAAGAATGTATGTTGTGCAAATAGTCTAGTAGTACACTACATCTGTGCTGTTAGCATAGCACACAAAGGGTAATATTGATGAATGCAATATCTGTGTTATTAAAAGACATGAATGAATTAAAAACAACAAATAATTTGTATTTCCAGATTCATAGTCACATATACTATTAAAATTAACATGTTATTTGTGCTAACAGTCATTGCCGAAAAAGCCTCCAATAAGTAGGAATTAAAAGTCAAATTTCATTACGACTGGCATTGTACACACAAGTCTTAATGATCGGAACCCCTTGACCATTTAGCAATGGCCACCATACATGTACCACGCGATCATAATATTGAATGGGCTCAGGAGCTAGGATCTCTTCTTGCAAGATACAGCTCTGTTACATGATCAATATCCAACTGTAGGTGATGCAATCACAGCTAGCTGTAATGGTATCAGTTTATCCTGTTAAATGCTGTTATCAAGTGTGGTAGCAGCATATGAAAGCGTTATTCCTAATGGCCATCACTTCTGATGTCCATCGGCACCTCATGAAACATGATACGGGTCTGCTGAAGACAACTGAACCTGCCATATTATGAAGCCAAGCCTGTGGAGATCATCAATATTAAAAGTTAATTGCAGTGTATTGAATCAAGCAATCACAGGATCAAGTCTTCCACAATTACACCAAAATAGTAAAATCAAAACTCAAAGTAAAAAAATAAAAAATTGACCTCACAAAGGTCTATCAATGTAAAAAAATATAATGCTGCAAGCAAAACCCAAAGACAATGACATATGTGTGTTCTTTTCCACCATTTCACCACATTTGGATTTTTTCCCCATTTTTAAGTAAACTATATGTCAAAGTTAATAGTATCATTCAAAATTGGAACTCATCTCTTAATAAACAAGCCTTTATACATCTATGTCCAATGCAACATAAAAAAGGTATTGTTCTTGGAAAAAGGGGAATAAAAAAAGAAAAAGGACCTTAACAACATTTTGGGCTTATTTGACCATGCTATTTCATATGATTCTATGCACAACATCTTTGTAGTCTAGAACATATCTTGGTAAATAAGTAGAGATGAACGTTGTTCTACTCGAACTGTTCGCCAATCTCAAATTCGAGCTGTTTTGGGCGGTGTTCGAGCCGTTCGGCGAACACGAACAATTTGAGAAAAATTCGGCTGTTCGAGGTTATGTTCGATAACTGTTCGTGCACCAAAATCATAACTGGATTTTTTCTCAGTAATGATGAAAATGAATGTTAATACGCAGTTTGAGTGTACAGCGGGGTGGGGGGAGGGGCAGGGGATGGATCTCTGCAGGAACAATGAAGATCTCCATTTTTTTTTCTCTTTCCCGCATTTACAGTGGGGAGGTGCAATCTGTCAGCCTATCAGCAGCGCACACACGGAGCGAAGTGCTTTTTTTCACACAAGCAAGGGCATGTGTCATTGGCAGTGTATGTCACATGTCCTTGCCCTATAAGACCAAGCCATTTTCCCCGTCGCCACCATTTTCTCACTGCTGCAGCTGCGTGTTAGACAGCACCGCTGTTGCTGTGTGCGCTATACCTTGTTAATTTCAAGCCAATTTTCGCACAAATCTACAGATAGCTTGGGAGTAGGGAATAGTTGTGATTGCAGTCCTTTTAAGGACTAGGTTACAGCATTTCCTACGACTTTTATCAGGCAGGTCTGTGCTCTTAAATAGATAGATTGTGGGAGTAAAGACTAATTGTAATTGGAGTCCTTTTCAGGACTAGGTTACATCAGTTCCTATCAGTTTTTGCCAGGCAGGTCTGTGCCAGTGCTGTGCAAGTTTTTTTCACAGCATTTGGCTGAATCTAGCAAAGCTAATACTTTTTGGCCTATTGCAGAGTGTGTTAGTCAGTGGAGTAGCCTATCTGTGTTGCAAGATATACCACCTGTGTATAGAATACCAATTTTTTTACTGCACCTAGTGAAGTAAAATCTTTTGGGCATAGCATCATTCTATTAGTCCATCTATACTGACCTCCATCAGGTTGCAAATTGAATATAATTTTTTTCTGCATCTAGCTCTGAAAAAATATTGGGCTTCTAGCTGTGTGTGGGACTTGTTGTATTAGTCCATCTATATGTTATGTTCTGCTACCAGAGCTAAGGAAAGAGAGGAGATCTGTCCCTACGATAGAACTCAGCTGAATCCCTACGATGTAACAGGGAACCTGATCCTGCGATCAGACCTGCTAAAGTCCTAAGCTAGTCTGTACGGAAACCTATAGATGTGGGGAAGGAATCCCTACAAGTACTAAGGACTGGGAGGAATATGGGACACCTCCTAACAGAAATAGTAGCAGACAGACGAACAAACAAAATATATAGAACATAGAGGTCCGTAGACCAAGCAAACTAACAGAGTTAGATACAGAGCACAGGCTAGCTAGAAAGTAGTTATACAATGAAGTCCAGCAAAGCCAGAAGGGCGGAGCAGGATTAAATAGGCCAACAAGGTCATGTGACCAGCAAAGGAAAAAACCTAAGAGCATGGTTCTAACAGTACCCCCCCTTCTAAGAGGATCCTCCGGATCCCCTAGGACCAGGCTTATCAGGAAATCTCCTGTGAAACGCTCTGATAAGTCTGGACGCGGAAACATCACCTGACCTCACCCAAGAGTTATCCTCGGGTCCGAAACCTTTCCAGGCCACAAGATACTGCAAACTACCTCTATACCATCTAGAGTTAAGGATGCGATAAATTTCATATTCCCCGTCCTCCACCACCGGAGGAACAGAGGCAGAGGCGTCACCATCCGACACAACAGCTTTTTTTAACAGAGAGACATGAAATACCGGATTAATTCTCCAGGAGGTAGGAACCTCCAACCTAACAGCAGATTGGTTGACAACCTGAAGCACCTTAAAGAGCCCTAGAAACTTGGGACCCAATTTCTTAGAAGGAATCCTCAACCGCAGATTCCTAGAGGACAACCAAACCATGTCACCAACAGAGAACAAAACCTCCTGTCGTTTCCTATCAAAGTAGTCTTTAGATTTTCTGTTGGCCTCCTGAAGATTACCACGCACCTCCGTCCAAACTCTCTCCAAATCACCGGAAAAATTCTCCTCCTCAGGCACGGCAGATCCCAACTTGGAGAACGACCCAAACGACGGATGTCTCCCAGAACAACAAAAAAAAGGCGAACAACCAGCAGAAGAAGATGTATGATTGTTCAGAGCAAATTCAGCAAGTGGCAGAAACTCAGACCACCCCTCTTGATTGTCTGCCACAAAACAACGCAAGAACTGCTCAACATCCTGGTTTTTCCTTTCTGTCTGGCCATTAGATTCAGGATGATATCCGGACGAGAACGACAAATGAACTCCCAACCTATCACAAAAGGCACGCCAAAAACGAGCCACGAACTGAGGACCCCTATCAGAAACAATGTCAGTAGGAACGCCATGAAGTCTGACAATTTCCTTGACAAAGGCCTTAGCGAGAGTTTTAGCGCAGGGCAGTTTGACGAAGGGAACCAAGTGACACATCTTGCTAAAACAGTCCACGACCACCCAGATGACAGTAAAACCCTCAGAGGGGGGAAGGTCAGTTATAAAGTCCATAGCCAAATGTGTCCAAGGAGCACTGGGAACCTCCAAAGGACAAAGCAACCCCGCAGCAGGAGTATGTGAGGACTTAGATCTAGCACATATAGTACATTGACGCACCCACTTAATGACTTCCTTCTGCCATCCAGGCCACCAAAAACTGCGACCCCCCAGTCTCTTGGTCTCAGAGATTCCGGGATGACCTGCCAACCGAGATTCGTGACACTCAACAAACAAATCTCTCCTAAAGGTCCCAGGCACAAACAACCTCCCATGAGGAGTGTTAGATGGGGCATTCTCCTGTGCTTTAAGAATCTCATCTTCCAAAACAGAGTCCAAAGCAGCTATCACAACACCTTCTTGTAAAATGTTCTCCTCTTTCTCAGCACCGACTATGGGAGAAAAACTGCGAGACAAGGCATCCGCCTTAACATTCTTAGTACCAGGGATGTAAGTAACGGAGAAATTAAACTGCGAGAAAAACAGTGCCCACCTAGCCTGACGGGCATTCAGGCGCTTGGCAGCATCAAGATATATCAGATTTTTATGATCCGTAAGAACCTGAACGGGAAATTCCGCACCTTCCAAGAAGTGGCGCCAGTGTTCAAATGCGAGTTTAATAGCCAATAATTCCCGATTACCAATATCGTAATTCAGTTCAGTCTCCGAAAATTTTTTTGAAAAAAAAAAGGCACAGGGATGTAATCCATCCCCGTTATCCTGAGACAATACTGCGCCAACCCCCACAGAGGAAGCATCAACCTCAACCAAAAAAGGCTTAGTCACATCAGGCTGCATAAGAATGGGAGCAGAGGTGAACCTCTCCTTGAGATACACAAAAGCTTCAATGGCCTCAGAAGACCACTGAACCGCATCAGCACCTTTCCTGGTGAGATCGGTCAGAGGTTTGACAATACTAGAAAAAATTTTTATGAATTTTCTGTAATAATTGGCGAAACCTAAAAACCTCTGTATCGATTTCAAACCAATAGGCCTAGGCCATTCCTGTACAGCTTGAACTTTAACCGGGTCCATCTCAAAACCTTCGCTGGAGATAATGTAGCCCAAAAAACTAATTCTCTGTACAGCGAACTCACATTTCTCCAGCTTAGCAAAAAGCGAATTGTCCATTAATAACTGTAATACCTCACGTACGCTCCGCCAATGAGACTCCAGATCCGGCGAATAAATCAAAATGTCATCCAAATACACAACCACATTTTTGCCGATCAAAGGTCTAAGGATGTCATTAATAAGATTCTGAAAAAATGCAGGAGCATTAGTAAGACCAAAAGGCATAACCAGATTCTCAAAATGACCCACAGGAGTGTTAAAAGCAGTCTTCCATTCGTCACCCTCCTTCATGCGCAACAGATTGTATGCCCCCTTAAGGTCAATTTTAGAGAACCACTTGGCCCCCATTAACTGGTTAAACAGATCAGGAATCAATGGCAGTGGGTAAGGATTGCGTACAGTAATTTTGTTAATCTCATGAAAATCCAGACAAGGACGTAAACCGCCGTCCTTTTTTTTTACAAAAAAAAATCCAACCACCACAGGAGCCTTAGAGGGCCTAATGTGACCGGCGGCCAAACTTGTCTGTATGTATTCCTCCAAAGCCTTCCTCTCAGGAATAGTAAGGTTAAATAAACGACTTTTAGGAAGAGTCGCTCCAGGGACAAATTCAATAGAACAATCATAGTCTCTATGGGGAGGCAAAACCTGCGATTCCTTCTCAGAAAAAACTCTCCAATAATCCTGAATAGGAACAGGTAATTCCCCCCTATCCACAGCTGCAATACGCCAGTTACAACACTTGTCATAACATTTATGGGTCCAGGATTTAATTTCATTGGTAGACCAATCCAGTACAGGATTGTGAAATTTTAACCAGGGCAATCCCAATATTACTGGAGAAGGCAAGTTATTCAAAACTACCAAATCCAATTTCTCATGGTGAACACCATTAATAGTGAGAGGAAATTCACAGACCTTGAGAGTAATATTCTTCAAAGGGGAACCATCCACAGAAACCACAGCAATGGGGGATGATAAAGGTTCGGGTTTTAAATTGAGTCTTTCCAAGAATCCCCCATCAATTACATTCAGAGTAGACCCACAATCAACAAACACCCGAAATTCCATTAATTTTTCCTGAGCAATCGTGGAAGCAGCTAAAAATACACCCTTGGAATTTAAACAGGCAATACGGGCATGACTGACCATTTTTTTTTCTTTCTTCATACGAAGCTCACAGCCTTTAATCAAATGACCAGATTTTCCGCAATAGAAACACAAGCCTTCAGAAAATCTACGGTCTTTTTCTTGAGAGCGAGGTGCCACCGATCCAATCTCCATCGGTTCACCACTGTTAGTACACACATTCTCATAACCAGAAACTGACATAGCAGAGGATTTGCTCTCATTAACCCTTGCACGCAGTCTCCTATCCACCCGTATAGCTAATTGCATAGCCTGTTGCAAATCTTCAGGTCTAGGATAAGCAATTAGCAGGTCTTTAACCCTTTCATTGAGCCCAGCAAGAAATAGACTTTTCAGAGCAGAATCGTTCCACCCTGTTTGAGTAGACCAACGGCGGAAATGAGTACAATATTTTTCCACATTACCTGATCCCCGTTTCAAACGTCTCAACTCAGTCTCAGCTGATGCGACACGGTCAGGATCATCATATAATAGTCCCAAAGCAGAAAAAAAACTATCCACTGATCTGAAGCATGTATCACTAGGTTGCAAGGAAAAGGCCCACTCCTGAGGCTCTTTGCGCAAAAGTGACATTATGAACCCTATGCGCTGGGATTCATCCCCAGAGGACTTGGGTCTCAAACGAAAATACAATAAGCAAGCATTTTTAAAAGAAAAAAATTCTCGGTGTTCACCAAAAAATAAATCCGGCAAACATACCTTAGGCTCCAAGAAATGTGCTCCAGGACAGTTACTCACGTGCTGACGGAGCTCGGCCACTTCCAGAGAGAGTCCCTGCAGGTGTTTAGCCAAATCCTGAACCAACACCATGATGGAACAGAAAAATCTTTCCTTAGAGAATTTGCAGGCTGGACTTACTGTTATGTTCTGCTACCAGAGCTAAGGAAAGAGAGATCTGTCCCTACGATAGAACTCAGCTGAATCCCTACGATGTAACAGGGAACCTGATCCTGCGATCAGACCTGCTAAAGTCCTAAGCTAGTCTGTACGGAGACCTATAGATGTGGGGAAGGAATCCCTACAAGTACTAAGGACTGGGAGGAATATGGGACACCTCCTAACAGAAATAGTAGCAGACAGACGAACAAACAAAATATATAGAACATAGAGGTCCGTAGACCAAGCAAACTAACAGAGTTAGATACAGAGCACAGGCTAGCTAGAAAGTAGTTATACAATGAAGTCCAGCAAAGCCAGAAGGGCGGAGCAGGATTAAATAGGCCAACAAGGTCATGTGACCAGCAAAGGAAAAAACCTAAGAGCAAGGTTCTAACACTATACTGACCTCCATCAGGTTGCAAACTGCATATATTTTTTTCTTCATCTACCTCTGAAAAAATATTGGGCTTCTAGCTGTGTGTGGGACTTGTTCTATTAATCCATCTATACAGACCTCCATCAGGTTGCAAACTGAATATATTTTTTTCTGCATCTACCTCTGAAAAAATATTGGGCTTCTAGCTGTGTGTGGGACTTGTTGTATTAGTCCATCTATACAGACCTCCATCAGGTTGCAAACTGAATATATTTTTTTCTGCATCTACCTCTGAAAAAATATTGGGCTTCTAGCTGTGTGTGGGACTTGTTGTATTAGTCCATCTATACTGACCTCCATCAGGTTGCAAACTGAATATATTTTTTTCTGCATCTACCTCTGAAAAAATATTGGGCTTCTAGCTGTGTGTGGGACTTGTTCTATTAATCCATCTATACAGACCTCCATCAGGTTGCAAACTGAATATATTTTTTTCTGCATCTAGCTCTGAAAAAATATTTGGCCTTCTAGCAGTGTGTGGGACTTTCTCTATTAGTCCATCTATACTGACCTCCATCAGGTTGCAAATTGAATATAATTTTTTTCTGCATCTAACCCAGCCAATAGTTTTGGCCTAATACCACAGTTTGGCCACTCAGCTCTGCTCGGTTCCCATCCATTGTTTTTTTGTGCAAACAACTCCAGAGTTGTTAATTAGTTAACCACCAAAATGAGTGGAAAAAGGCCTGCTGCTGGTGGAAAGGGGAATAGGCGTGTTGGGAAGGGGAAAAAAGGTTGTGTCCGTGGGGTAGGTGTTAAAGCAACAGTAACATCTGCAGAAGAAAGACCATCTTCCAGCCAAACTAAAATGTCTACTTCTTTTAGCGGACAATGTGATAAGATCCCTTTCTTATGGCCACGCCAATTGCTGCAAATTCCAGATGAGGCACAAAAACAGCAGGTGCTTCAACGGATATCAAGTGCTCCTTTAAGTGGGCTCTCCTCCACATCAACTTCAACATCACAAATACTCCAGTCCTCAAAGGTGTCACCCCAATCGCACTTGCTTCCTCACAGCTCCCAAATCTCCAGCTGCCCGTCTGAGTATGAGGTAGAACAGATGGTTGAGTCTGCAGAGCTGTTTACTCATACTATAGCCTGGGAATCAGAGGTCGACTCCAGCGCTTCTGTGAATCCAGACGAGGAAATGATCTGCACTGATGCCCAGAATCTTTATGAGTCGGATCCAGGACCAGACGCAGAAGGTTCTGACCATAATGTAGACCCTCATTCCCAAACTGTAACTCCTGTTGGTGGAGACAATGAGGAAGACGATGATAAGACTCAAATACCTGATTGGAGCGACAACTTTAGTTTTTTGTCAGGGCAGGAACAGGTTGGCTCTGAGGACGACGGGTGTGATAACGCACAGGGTGATGATGATGAGGTTGGAGATCCCACTTACTGTCAACCCACAGTCAGCCAAGAGATGAGGTCAGCAGAGGAGGTGTAGGAAGATGCTAGTGACGACGAGGTCAGGTTGCGCCTTCCTGGACAGAGACGTAGTACTGGAAGCACGTCAACAACTGCATCCTCAAACACAACTCTGCCTCTTACCACAAGTCGTGGTGGCTCTTCAGGTCGCATGGGTGCTAAGCCTTGCATAGCCTGGGCATTTTTTCAGATCGATAAAGATGACCCAACTCGTGTTATCTGTAACATTTGTCAGCAAAAGCTAAGTAGAGGCCAAAAAATACATAGTTTGAGTACTTCATGCATGAACCGGCACATGGACATGAAGCATAAGTTGCAGTGGGAAGCTCAGTGTGCTACAATGCAGCCTAGCCGGCCGGGCCAACCACCGTCTGCCATATCTTGTGCATCCGCGGCCTCTTCATCCTCTGTGACTGGGAGGACAGCAGTCACACCTGTTTTGGGGCGCAGACCTGCCACCTCTTTACCCGCAACAGCCAGCGTGATTGGCAGGTCATCATTTTCTTTGGAGGTGGTAACACCAGCTGGTGTTGAGCGCTGTCCGACATCGATAGCACCAACTTTGGATCAAGGCAACCTAACATGTCCGCCTGCATCTTCCTCACAGACCGGCAGTTTGCCGGGGACACCCTTATCAACCCCGTCTAAGCACAATAGCCAGCCCTCGGTCCCTCAGATGTGGACAAGTAAAAGACCATTTCCTCCTAGCCATGAGAAAGCTAAGAGGTTGAATTTCACCATCTGCAAGTTCTTGGCTACAGAAATGCTGCCTTTCCGCCTGGTGGACACAGAGGATTTTCGAGACCTTATGTCCGTCGCAGTGCCCCAGTACCAGATGCCCAGTCGGCACTACTTCTCAAAGAAAGGTGTGCCTGCGCTCCACCAGCATGTCGCACACAACATCACCGCTTCTTTGAGAAACTCTGTGTGTGACAGGGTGCATTTCACCACAGACACTTGGACGAGTAGGCATGGACAGGGGCGTTACATGTCGCTGACTGGGCACTGGGTAACTATGGTGACAGCAGGACAAGGGGCTGCTGTCCAAGTCTTGCTGTCCCCACGAGTTGTGCGTCAATCCTCTTTATGTCAAAGTTCCTCCACTGCTTCTGCCTCCTCAACCTCCTCTCGGTCTTCCACCTGCACCCAAAGCCTGTCTGGTCATGCCACAAGCTTTCTAGCTGCGCAGAAGGGATCCTGCACACCTCCTTACTATGCTGGCAGTAGGGCTCAACGTCATCAGGCGGTTTTTACATTGAAATGTCTGGGAAATGTGAGTCACACAGCTGAGGAGTTGTGGTCAGCTCTGGAGAACCAATTTCATGAATGGTTGTCTCCACTGGACCTGAAACCAGGGAAGGCCGTGTGCGACAATGCTGCAAACCTGGGTGCGGCCCTTCGCCGGGGCAATGTCACACACGTGCCTTGTATGGCTCACGTGTTGAACCTGGTTGTCCAGCAATTTTTAGCCCACTATTAGTGTTGAGCCACCCCCGTAGTGTTCGGGTTCGGTTCGGTTCGTCGAACACCGGGATGTTCGAGGAACTGTTCGTCGAACTGTTCGTCGAACACCTTAGAACACCGTCGAACACCGTTAAAACCAATGGCAGGCAAACAAAAACACATAGAAACACATAGAAAACACCTGCAAAGGTGTCCAAAAGCTGACAAACTGCTCAGAAGACACTCTCTTTAAAAAAGCCGGCCGGCAAATTCAGCAGCGGCATACACCGGTACCCGACAATTTAGACAAGAAGGAATAGAGCATCACACATAGATTAGATAGATAGAAACATGTCAGTCACACATATAAGAAGCACAGTGACAGTGTTGGTTACTGCACTTGTCATTTAGTGTAAAGGATTTATTAAAAAAAATATTAGTGTTTTCATGCACCGTCTCTTTAAAAAAGCCGGCCGGCAATTCAGCATCTGTACCCGACAATTTAGAACAGAAAGAATAGAGCTTCACACATAGATTAGATAGATAGAAACATGTCAGTCACATATATAATAAGTACAGTGATAGTGTTGCTTACTGTACTTGTCATTTAGTGTAAAGGATTTATTTAAAAAAATAATAGTGTTTTCATGCACTGTCTCTTTAAAAAAGCCGGCCGGCAATTCAGCAGCGGTACCCGACAATTTAGAACAGAAAGATAGAGCATCACACATAGATTAGATAGATAGAAACATGTCAGTCACATATATATGAAGTACAGTGATAGTGTTGGTTACTGTACTTGTCATTTAGTATTAAAATAAAGGATTTATTATTAAAAAAATTGGCGTGGGGTTCCCCTTAATTTTAGGCTCTAGCGGAGGTTAAGCAGACGGCTGGGGCAGATGTTTGAAGCCTGGGAAGGGGGTAATACCCACGGAGCTTCCCAGGCTACTAATATCAGCCCCCAGCTGAATACATAGCCTTTACTAGCTATTAAAATGGGGGACCCCCCAAAAAAAATGACGTGGGGTCCCCCCTAATTTAATAGCTTTCAAAGGCTAGGCAGACAGCTGGGGGCTGATATTAATAGCCCAGGAAGGGAGCCATGAATATTGGCCCCCTCCCAGGCTAGAAACACCAGCCGTCAGCCGCCCCAGAAATGGCGCATTCATAGGATGCGCCAATTCTGGCACTTAGCCTCGCTCTTCCACGCTGCCCTGGTGCGGTGGCAGGGGGTAATAGGGTTGGGGTTGATGTCAGCTTATAATGCCAGCTGACATCAAGCCCAGGTTAGTAATGGAGAGGCGTCTATAAGACACCCCCATTACTAACCCCATAGTCAAAGTTAAAAAAAACACAAACACCCAGAATAAAGTCCTTTAATTGAAATAAAGACACAATCCTTTATTGTTCTAAATTAAACCACACTTACCATCACGCCCATTCCAGCTGAAGCCAACGATCTCCTGCAATAAAAGAAAAATAATAAAGCAACCTCATCCTTACCTTTCCATGGTTCCCACGACAGCTTCAGCTCTGCTACATCGAGATGACAGGCTGGACCGCAGCAGAACGCTGCCATCCAGCCTGTCATCCCGCAGACACTGAGAAGCGCAGGCTTGCTTGCGCTGCTCAGCGTCTCTCTGTGACGACATCCAGATGAGCCGAGATCATGTCCAATGAACTCGGCTCACCTCATGCACGTCACTGACAGCGTGGGAAAATTCTCACGCTGAAGCGGTGAGTGCAGGAGAATTCTCCCACGCTGTCAGTGACGTGCAGGAGGTGAGCTGAGTTCATTGGACATGAGCTCACCTTATGCACGTCACTGACAGCGTGGGAAAATTCTCCTGCACTCAGCGCTTCAGCGTGGGAGAATTCTCACGCTGAAGCGCTGAGTGCAGGAGAATTCTCCCACGCTGTCAGTGACGTGCAGGAGGTGAGCTGAGTTCATTGGACATGAGCTCACCTTATGCACGTCACTGACAGCGTGGGAGAATTCTCCTGCACTCACCGCTTCAGCGTGAGAATTTTCCCACGCTGTCAGTGACGTGCATGAGGTGAGCCGAGTTCATTGGACATGAACTCGGCTCATCTGGATGTCGTCACAGAGAGACGCTGAGCAGCGCAAGCAAGCCTGCGCTTCTCAGTGTCTGCGGGATGAGAGGCTGGATGGCAGCGTTCTGCTGCGGTCCAGCCAGTCATCTCGATGTAGCAGAGCTGAAGCTGTCGTGGGAACCATGGAAAGGTAAGGATGAGGTTGCTTTATTATTTTTCTTTTATTGCAGGAGATCGTTGGCTTCAGCTGGAATGGGCGTGACGGTAAGTATGGTTTAATTTAGAACAATAAAGGATTGTGTCTTTATTTCAATTAAAGGACTTTATTCTGGGTGTTTGTGTTTTTTTTAACTTTGACTATGGGGTTAGTAATGGGGGTGTCTTATAGACGCCTCTCCATTACTAACCTGGTCTTGATGTCAGCTGGCATTATAAGCTGACATCAACCCCAACCCTATTACCCCCTGCCACCGCACCAGGGCAGCGTGGAAGAGCGAGGCCAAGTGCCAGAATTGGCGCATCCTATGAATGCGCCATTTCTGGGGCGGCTGACGGCTGGTGTTTCTAGCCTGGGAGGGGGCCAATATTCATGGCTCCCTTCCTGGGCTATTAATATCAGCCCCCAGCTGTCTGCCTAGCCTTTGCTAGCTATTAAATTAGGGGGGACCCCACGTCATTTTTTTTGGGGGGTCCCCAATTTTAATAGCTAGTAAAGGCTATGTATTCAGCTGGGGGCTGATATTAGTAGCCTGATAAGCTCCGTGGGTATTACCCCCTTCCCAGGCTTCAAACATCTGCCCCAGCCGTCTGCTTAACCTCCGCTAGAGCCTAAAATTAAGGGGAACCCCACGCCAATTTTTTTAATAATAAATCCTTTATTTTAATACTAAATGACAAGTACAGTAACCAACACTATCACTGTACTTCATATATATGTGACTGACATGTTTCTATCTATCTAATCTATGTGTGAAGCTCTATTCTGTCTGTTATAAATTGTCGGGTACCGCTGCTGAATTGCCGGCCGGCTTTTTTAAAGAGACGGTGCATGAAAACACTATTATTTTTTTTGATAAATCCTTTACGCTAAATGACAAGTACAGTAAGCAACACTGTCACTGTACTTCGTATATATGTGGCTGACATGTTTCTATCTATCTAATCTATGTGTGAAGCTCTATTCTGTCTGTTATAAATTGTCGGATACCGCTGCTGAATTGCCGGCCGGCTTTTTTAAAGAGACGGTGCATGAAAACACTATTATTTTTTTTGATAAATCCTTTACGCTAAATGACAAGTACAGTAAGCAGCACTTTCACTGTACTTCGTATATATGTGGCTGACATGTTTATATCTATCTAATCTATGTGTGAAGCTCTATTCTTTCGGTTCTAAATTGTCGGGTACAGGTGTATGCCGCTGCTGAATTGCCGGCTTTTCATGTTTCACTGTTGGCACTGTTCCCATCGATTTGGGCAATCACTGTAATGCCACAACCACCATGGCTGTGGCATTACAGTGAGTGGCAGACAATCCCTGCATGATTGGTGCTCTAAATAGCGCCAGACATGCAGGACACGCTTTTGGTGCACGAACAGTTATCGAACATAACCTCGAACAGCCGAATTTTTTGCAAATCGTTCGGGTTCGTCGAACAACTCGAACACCGCCCAAAACAGCTCGAATTTGAGATTGGCGAACAGTTCTAGTCGAACACCGCTCATCTCTACCCACTATCCCAGACTAGATGGCCTTCTGCAGAGGGCACGGTCGCTGTGTGCTCACTTTCGCCGTTCGCATCCCGCAGCTCAGCGACTTACATCTCTACAGAAGTCGTTGGGCCTGCCACTTCACCGGCTAAAATGCGATGTGCCTACCCGGTGGAATTCAACTCTGCACATGTTGCAGCGACTGTGGCAGCACCGACAAGCCCTGGTGCAATACGTTCTGACGTATAGCCTGGGCCAACGAGATCCAGAGGTGGGGCAAATCACGCTGGAGGAGTGGTCTCAGATCAGGGACCTATGCACCCTTCTGCACAGTTTTGAAATGGCGACGAAGATGTTTAGTGCTGACGATGCCATTATCAGCATGACTATTCCGGTGATTTACATGCTGGAGCACATGTTAATCAGAATTCGGAGTCAGGTGGTGGCACAAGAGGAGGTGGAGGAAGTAGAGGAGGAGGAGTTGTATGCGGAAGGGCTAACATCTGCAAGGTCCAGACGGTCGGCAGCACCAAGGCGGCAGGCATGTGAGGGTGGGGGAGATGGTTTTACCAGGGCGCATGGTAGCGGCCAAACTAGTGAGGAAGGTGCAGGAGCCCAGGAAGAAGTGGAGGACGAACTGATGGAAGACTCATCAGATGAGGGAGACCTTGATCACATTTCTGTTGTGCGAGGTTGGGGGGAGAGGACAGAGGAAGGAAGCATGATTGTTGCCTCGCCACAAACACAACAGGGACTTGGTGCTCCTGGATGCGCAACACACATGAGTGCCTTCTTGCTGCACTACCTGCAACATGACCCTCGAATTGTGAGAATTAGAAATAATCCTGACTACTGGGTTGCCACACTGTTAGATCCCCGGTACAAAAGTAAATTTGCAGAAATTATTCCTGCCATAGAAAGGGATGCACGCATGCAGGAGTATCAGCAGAGACTGTTGCAGAATCTTACATGTGCTTTTCCACAAAATACCAGTGGTGCACGTAGTGAATCTCACAGTTCCAACTTGCCAACCGTGGGACCGTCAAGTGTTCAGCACTCAAACCGTAACAGAACCACAGTATCTGCTGGTAACATCAATTTTGCGGAATCATTTCACCACTTTTTTAGCCCATCCTTTGCAAGGCCACAGGAGACAAGAAGTCTGACACATAGTCAACGCCTAGAGACGATGGTACAGGAGTATCTCCAAGTAAACATTGAAGCCACGACTGTGTCACTGGACCCTTACTCTTTTTGGGCTTCCAATCTGGATAAATGGCCGGAGCTAGCCACTTACGCCTTGGAGATCTTGTCATGCACCCGCAGCCAGCGTTCTGTCTGAACGTGTGTTCAGCGCTGCTGGTGGTGTGCTGACAGATAAGCGCACGCGGCTCTCCACTGATAATGTAGACAGACTCACGTTCATAAAGATGAACAAATCATGGATCCGAAACGACTTTTCTACCCCTGTGTCATCCTGGGGAGAGTAAAAGCTTGATGATTGGTTAAAATCACCCTACCAACCGTTTTAAGCTTTCAAATTACTAATCATGTTCATCTGTATCTTGGCTGGAAAATAATTTGGGCTTTGTAGCAGTGTGCAGCACTGATTCTATTAGGCCATCTATAATAAGCTCCACCAGATTTAAAATTACTAATCATGTTTATCTGTATCTTGACTGGAAAATAATTTGGGCTTTGTAGCAGTGTGCAGCACTGATCCTATTAGGCCATCTATACTAAAGCTTCACCAGGTTTAAAATTAATAATAATTTTTAGCTGCATCTAGCCCGGAAAATAATTTTGGGGCTCCGAGATGCGCAAGACACATAAGTGCCTTCTTGCTGCACTACCTGCAGCATGACCCTCATATTGTCAGAATTCGAAGTAATCATGACTACTGGGTTGCCACACTCTTAGATCCCCCAAACTTTTCGATCAACCTTTTCATTTTAATAAAGACCAAAAAAATGGTCATTTTTGAAATTATAAGCATTAGCAGGTTGTTAGAAACTGAAATCAAACAGTTTTCAACTCAAAACTTTATTCTAGGTGATGTTACATTTTCACATAGGACCCCTTGTTCGAAAGGAGCTTCTGAACTCTCTCGTCCATTGAATTTGTCAGGTTTTGGATGGTTTCTGCTTCAATTGCTTTGCATGAGGACAGAATACCCTCCCAGAGCTGTTGCTTAGATGTGAACTGCCTCCCGCCATCATAGACACTCCTTTTAATGATGCTCCAAAGGTTCTGAATGGGGTAGAGGTCAGGGGAGCATGGGGGTCACACCATAAGTTTGTCCCCTTTTATGCCCATATCAGCCAGAGATGCAGATGTTTTATGTGCAGCATGAGATGGTGCATTATCATGCAGAAAAATGATCTTGCTGTGAAATACACGGTTCTTCTTCTTGAACCATGGCAGGAAGTGCTGTTTGAGAAAATCCACATACATTATGGAGTTCATCTTTAGCGCCTTCAGGGATCCTAAAGGGGCCGACAATCTCTCTCCCCATGATTCCAGCCCAAAACATTACTCCACCTCCTCCTTGTTGGCGCTGTAGCCGTGTTTGCGTGGGGTGTCCATCAACCAGCCATCCTCCACTCCATCCATCTGGACCATCGAGCGCTGCACGGCACTCATCCGTGAACAAAACAGTTTTGAAATCAGTCTTCATGTAATGTTTGGCCCACTGGAGCCGTTTCTGCTTGTGTGAAGTGGATAGAGGAGGTCGACAGGATGGCGTATGCACAGCAGCAAACCTCTGAAGGACCCTGCATCTTGTTGTTCGGGGGACGTTGGAGGCACAAGCAGCTTCAAAAACTTGTCTGCTGCTATGACAAGGCGTTTTTGCCGCTGCTCTTTCAACCTGACGTAATTGCCTGTAGGAAAGAGTCCTCAATTTGCCCTTATCAGCACGCACACGTGTGTACTGTGAATCAGCTACATACTTCTTGATTGCCAAGACACTTCATCCTGATCATCGCACAATGTTGATTGTAGTCATGCCTTGACCTAAACACTCCACAATTTGTTGCTTCTCAGCAGCCGACACATCCTTTTTCTTTCCCATTTTGGCAGAAAATGTAGGCTGCTTAATAATGTGAGACAGCCTTCTTAAGTAGTCTTGCCTTTCATTGGACACACCTGCCAAACTAATTAGCACAGGTGTCTGCAATTGCTTACAGTGATATAAAGAGCCCTGACACACATCACCATCAATGAATTTAACTGACAAACAAACAAATTCTTCCCTTATCACTCCTAAACACTTTTTGCATAATAATTTGGAACACAGTGTACATGTGCTTTTCCACAAAACACCAGTGGTTCACGTAGTGAATCTTACAGTTCTAACTTGCCAACCGTGGTCTGTATGGAGTTGTTCAATAAAGGGCCCAAAATTAAGATAACATAGATGGGAGAGGTCTCTATGAATAGGAATTCCTAAGTATTTGATACCCTGTGAGGGCCAGGCAAAGGGAAAGTTGGACTGGATGGAATCCTATATGGATTTGGGGAGGGAGACATCGAGGGCCTCAGACTTCGCCGCATTGATTTTAAAATTTGACCATGTAACAAAGTGATCTATTTCAGCCATAACAGCATGGATGGATATATGTGATTGAGTGATATATACTAGGACATCATCAGCAAATAGAGAGCACTTGTACTCGGTGCCTCCCACCTCAATCCACCTAATATTGGGGTTATGGCGAATTGATGAGAGCAGGTGCTCCGTCACTAGGATGTATAAGAGAGGGGACAGAGAACATCCCTGCCTTGTCCCATTGGTGATTGTGAAAGGTGATGAAAATGTTCTGGCGTGCCCCCTGGGCCTTGGGACACCCGGAGCCGGACCCTTTTTGGTGGATGCTGGTGGTTGTAGTCTCCGTGGCGGCAACCCGGTTCCGTGGCTCAGGGCGGTCAAACCAGTGGCGGAACTATTTATGTGGTTTTGATGTTTAAATGTCCGACTACGCCACCCGTGGATTGCGGTCAGAGTGAACCGCCGCTCCAGGGCAGACCGCTGAGGCTGGTGTTGTGAGTGCAGCAGAGCGTAGCATAACTCCCCACGGGAGGAGTATAGCCTCAGGGCAGTGTATGCGGAGGATGGGGGTGATGGTGCAGGGCAGCAGCAGTAATGACACGGAGTCAGTGATGCAGTCCAGGGCCTTTACTCACAGTTCTTATTATCCAGACCACGTCTGCAGGTAACAGCTGCCCACGTCGTACTGTGCTCACTAGGTGAGGGGCTCAGACAACTCCCAGATAACTTTGGAGTGCTTCACAGGACCCCCTTTGTGTGTCCTTTGTCTGGCCTTTCTTACCAACCCTTCTGTCCGGCTGCCTCGGGCCTCCTCTTGGTAAACTTGGCGCCAGTTTCCCTGACCCTATGTGGTGCCTTCCTAGCGGGTGTAGCGAGGGGCTACGCCACATAAAATGTCACAGCCTCCTGTTTCTAGCTGAGGGTCGCTTCCTGCCTCCACTAGTTTCGGGGACCGGTCTCCCCCTTTGGCCTGACCCCTCCACGCAGGTGGATTCGGGCGTGCGGTGGCGACTCGCCCGTCCGCACCCCTGAGATCCCTTCGTTCCTCGTTCCTGGAGCCTTCTCCGCTCCTCTTCCTTCCTTCTCCCTCTTCCAGGCCTGGGCCTCTGTTACTAGGCCCGCCTCCGGAGCAGAGCTCATGCAGAGCCCCTGCTCCCTGCCACTTCTGCTCAGATTTCTCTGCACTGAACTAAGATGGTGCCCACCTTTTATACTCCCTTCTCAATGCACCCAGGAACTGCTTCCTCCCTGCTCCTGCACTACAGGGTTCCCCTTCCTCAGTGTTCCCTCCCCCCACTCCAGCCAGGGACAGGGACTGTCGTGCCCATCTCAGGGGCATATTGGTCGCCCTGCCCCACGGCAATGTGGTGTAATGCATGCAGGTGTCGGGTCCTGATCCACACTACATCCTTACCTGAGAGTGAGATATCACACCTCTGGGTGAGGTGCAATACCTCTGTAGCAACCGAGCCCTCAGGGTGCTACAGTTCCATTTATCTTCAGCCTAGGTGACGTATTGCGATACAGGGCCGTGATTTTGGCTATAAAAGGGTCCCCTAGACCCCTACCCCAAGCTTTTTAAGAGAATCATATATGGCGTGCCAGGAGACTCTATGGAATGCTTTCTCAGCATCCAACGAGAGTATCTAATTACAAATTTTTAACTGCATCTAGCCCAGGAAATACTTTGTGCCTAGTAGCAGTGTCTGCTAGTCAGCGGATTATCCCGGCTGTTAAGCAAGCTACACCACCTGTAGTTTGGACACTTCATTTTTTCAAAGGAAATGCTTCGGGACCACGGGATACTCAGTGAAGAGCATCAGGAGGCACCCCAAGGCATAGGGGCTCGGACTGGCAGTAGGATGCCTTGCGGTGGACAGCCGAGCTCGATCCTTATAAAAGCTTTTTAACTGCAGCAGCTTTAGTGGACGCTACTGGAGCTGGAATTATGCGGCTGCTGGCATGAGACTTGCCCTCCAATAGATCCTTGTAAATGGATTTAAAGTGTATTTATTCAAATTAGAGAGACAATTTAAATTAAAAAGCTTAGAGCTGCCTCCACCACAGGGGGGCTCGCTCGACCTAACAGCGGACAGGCACCAGTATTGGGAGAGGGGGGCTGGCCGTCAGGGTTCACCGCGGCTCTGGCACAAACCCGGCGACACGGAGGTGGCACGGGCAGGAGCGGACTGAACGTGTCGGCTTCTCACTTTTTGGATTTTAGAAGGGCATGACATGCCTATATCTGTGTCTCCCCCTCCTTTTACTCCTCCACCTCTTTTCTTTTCGCATGACTATATGTACTTGTCACTTTTCCATGTGTTAGTTGTGTCTTCTGAGCAGTTTGTCAGCTTTTGGACACCTTTGAAGGTGTTTTCTATGTGTTTCTATGTGTTTTTGTTTGCCTGCCATTGGTTTTAACGGTGTTCGAAGGTGTTCGACGAACAGTTCGACGAACAGTTCGGCGAACACACGGGTGTTCGACGAACCGAACCGAACTCGAACACTACGGGGGTGGCTCAACACTATAAATAAGTCTAAAAGCCCAACTTTTTGGTTTGTGGAATTATTATAGCATTGCAGCTATCAGTGATGTTTCTATCATATTGCACCTCCCTCTTGGCTCCTGATTCATTATTCGCTTATTTTTTAGTCACTTTCCTTTTTTGTCTTGTGGTATTATTTGCCATTTTTTGGTGCCAAATTCATCAAAATGGCGCACGCGGTTCATGAATTTGGCACAAAGTGAAAAATAAACTTTCTGTCTTAAACTATTTTTATGACTTTTGGTGCGTTGGCATTGATTGATAAGGGCCTAGGTTTGGCATTTTTCTTCACTGGTTTCCCTAGAGCAACAAAAATATTAGAAAAAATGCAGGTAAAAAATAACGCAACATAAAAAATGTCACAGTCATAAACAATAGTGTTGAGCGAGTATGTTTCATTAACCCTTTCTGCAAGCAAGCTCAGACACTCGCCGAGTATTTTGGTGTGCTCGGCATTTCTTTTACTGTCGCCGGGACTGCAAGTGTTAGACAGCCGTGACACATGCAGAGATTTGCTGTCGAACAGTCAATCTCTGCATGTGTCACAGCTGTCTAGCATCCGTGACGCTTGCAGCCCCAGTGACAGTAAAATTAATGCTGAGCACGCCAAAATACTCGGCGAGCACCCGAGCATGCTCGCCGAAAGGGTTAATGAAACCTACTCGCTCAACACTAAGAAACACATGTTTTTCACATGTCAAATACCTGAACCTCACCATTGGTCAATGTTGATGCCAAATTATATAGTTTCAGCCTTTATTTTAATGATTGAATGATAAAAATAATCAGATGCATTGCTATTTTTATTTCTTAATCAGAAATTAATGAGGTTGTCCACTACTTTAACATTGATGGTTCAATTTTAGGATAGGTCATCAATGTCTGATTGGTGGGGGTATGACACCTGGTACCCTCGTTGACATCTTTTCTCGGTGTCGGTGGTTGTCAGAAACACTAAGTTACGGAGATACTTGGTCAAATCAATAGAACAACTGATCGTGGGGGTGCTGGGTGTCGCACCCGCACCGATCAGACATTGATGACATATCCTAAGGATAGCTCATTAATGTTTAAAGTAGTGGACAACCTTGGTACAATAGATCTGTTCATTAGGTCAGCATATGACCACTTCTATCAAGACTTCCTCCCCTTCTGTACCTCATCAGTAGAGATGGCCACAGAGTGTGGAAAACACTGGCACTGTGAAAATGATGTTCTTAGAGAAATATAACAAAAAAAGTAACAAGAAAAAGTATGAAAAAATATAGAGGCAGAAAACTTCTTGCCAAAATAATAATACCAAGGAAAGACGTAATATTACTTCAACGTTCTTACACCCACTTTTCTTAGCAATCTAGTAATTTTGTACCATTAAATAAGTTTTCATTCATGTTTATGAATGCTACTATATACTACTATATGGAACACCTGTACTTCAGTAAGTAAAAATTAGCTGTTATGAGTGGGAGTCCGTAAAGTTAAGAATTTCATGTAGACAAAGCACCTTAAATGCATTTCCATCTACGACTGAAAGTCTGGTATGAGACGTAGAAAAGAACACATTAATATCTTGACTGAGTATACTGGCTTACTAAAACATAAAAACCAATGACTTCACATTCTTCTACTTCAGCCCTTCACGCGCTCATAATGGAATAGCTGTTTGTTTGCAGCCTTGCAAGAGAGGAACAGTAAAGAAGATCTTTTAATAAAGCAGTCATTTCTTCACATTATTTGTCTGAACTTTTCCGAATGCAGTCTTAAAAAATGGAAGGCATCTGCATCATCAGATGGTATTCTGTTTTCCAAGTGACTTCCATCTGTTGCGATCAAATACGGAACAAACGAGGCATTCTCGTCGCTGATTGCTTTCCTGTGAATCTTGCTCCATCGGGGACTGTTCCAATGCAAGTGTAGAAGTTAAAAATGATCTGCACATGCTTCTAGGTTTAACACCAGCATCTGACATACGTCTCGTTAAATGTGTTAAAAATTACTCTTGATTCTGTTTTTAATGTGTGCAATCAATTCACAACAGTATCCTGAAAATCTGAACAATCTTTGGAGTAGTTTTGTCAGGGTTATGATTTGCCTTGAGGAGTGGAGACTAAACCCGAAGACCAAGGGGAAAATAAGACTACCTTTTGCCTTTTGCAATAACTGGACTTGTGGTATTGTAGTTCTATTGGGATTTGTTTTATTTATATCCATATATATCCATAAATACATACATACATACTGTACATACATATATGCATACAAATACATATATTCAGATATATACAGAAATACCACTACATTAAAAGAAAGTTTGTACTTTCCGCAAAAACATTTTAAGACTACATTTTCTAGCCAGTTGATGTGAATTTAGGCAATATAGATAGGATGTAAGGTACATTGTATATTTTAGTGTAATGCATAGGCATAATTAAGCAGAGTTAGGAATTCTGAAGAAGTCATTGAAGGCATCAGGGAAGACATTATCATGTCCTGTGCTTACTCAGCCTCCTGATTAGACATCTCAGTCACAACAAACCGAGAGATTAAGACTAATTAGTTTAGCTGCTGGTAGAGATTTCATCTGGGAGCAGAAGTTTGAAGAACCGCAGCTCAAACACCAAACATCCAATGACCCTTCACAATCAGCATGAAGCTGTATCTGCTGGCTTCCTTGTAGCGCTCTGTTGCAATACAGCATTGACCAATTTAACGATTAGTGCATTTACTATATGTGTTCTTTAATTTTAATTTTTTTTGTCCTTCATAAAAATATATGTTCACATGTTAACCCTTTCACCCCTGGGCGATTTTCCTTTTTCGTTTTTTGCTTCTCTGCTTCCAAGATCCATAACTTTTTTATTTTTCCATCAATATGGCCAAATGAGGGCTTGCTTTTGCCGGACGAGTTGTACTTTTGAATGACGCTATTGATTTTACCATATAATGTACTGGTAAACTGAAAAATAATTCCAAGTACAGTGAAAATTCAAAAAAAGTGCAATTTTTTTCTTCACCGTGTTAGCTAAATGCTAAAATTGACCAGGTAATTTGATTCCCCAGGTCAGTATGAGTACGTGAATACCAAATATGTATAGTTTATTTTTTATTTAAGTGGTGAAAAAAAATACAGAAATTTGTATGAAAAAAAGTTTTTGCAATTGTTGCAATTTTCTGAGACCCATAACGTTTTCATTTTTCAGGATCTGGGGCTGATTTAGGGCTTATTTTTTGTGCCCTGAGTTGTCGTTTTTATTGATACCATTTTGGGGTAGATATCATGTTCTGATCGCCTGTTATTGCGTTTTATTGTAATGTTGCAGCGACCAGAAAAACGTAATTATGGAGTTTTGATTACTTTTCTCATTACACTGTCTACAGTTCAAATTAATTTACCTTTACCGTATAATTTGATAGATCAGACATTTCTGAATGTAGTGATACCAAATATGTGCATTTTTTATTTTGTTTTCATTATTTTATTTTAAATGGGCAAAAGGGGGTGATTTGAACTTGTGTTTTATTTAATTTTTTAATAATTTTTAAAACCTTTTTTTACTTTTTACTGTGTTCAATAGTCTTCTTAGGAGACTTGAAGCAGCGATCGTTCTATCGACTATTCTATACGTAGCAAGGCTTAGCTCTGCTATGCATAGCAAAAATCACAATCTCCTTTGAACGCCAGTCACAAGCCGGAATTGTTAGGGGGACGGTTGCAACAACTTTATTAAAATGATATGCAACTGAACCCCGGGGTCCGTGATTCAGCCACGAAGACTGCGGCCGAACACCCACCGGGTAAGAGTGTAAGACAACCAACTTAAATTGTAAGGCCATGTGCCCACGTAGCGTTTTTGTAGCGTTTTTGCGGCGTTTTTATGGCTGCGAAAACGCTTGTAAAACAGGCTGCCATGCAAAGCAATGTGAATTCGGATTTGCTGTGCACATGCGCTAATTTGCGCTCCAAATTCGCATTGTGTTGAAAAACGTAGCATGACCATTTCTACAGCGATTACGCTGCAAATTCGCGGCCATTGAGGAACATTGAAACGCAGCAAACACACAGGTATATGTGGATTTGCTGCGTTTTAATTAAATTCAATGGCCTCGAATTTGCAGCATAATTGCGGTGCGTGTGGTACCCGGGATGAAGAGGAGACTACAACTTCTCTTCATCCCGGCTACCACGCAGTGAAAAAAAGAATAAAAAAATTAAAAATAAACAAAACCTGTATATTTACCTCTCCGGCGGCCCCCGGTCTGCTCCCGGCCACGTCTTCTCTCCTTGGCATCCAGCGGTGTACTGTCAGGACCTGCGGTGACGTCATTTAGTCACCTGATGGTCACGCGACCGCTGATGTCAGCGGTCAGGTGATGGTCGCGTGATCATCAGCTGACTAAATGACGTCACAGCAGGTCCTGACAGTACACTGCGGGATGCAGAAGAGAGATGATGCGGCCGGGAGCAGACTGGAGGAGACCAGAGAGGTGAGTATACAGGTTTTTTTTTTTATTTTTAACATTTTAATTCTCTTTTTTTTTACAATAGATACTGCATTTAAAGCATCAGTTGTTTGCACATTATAAATTCATGCCGGTTGCATTGATTTATATTGGGTGACCAATTTGTCAAGCACTTTTCCAAGTGATGCTCAAAATCGCTTGGAAAACTGCTTGAAAAAACACATGCGAAAATGCATGTAAAAACGCTGAAAAAACGCTTCTCTCTGGCAGAAAAAACGCATGTAAATCTGCATGCGTTTTTTTCTGCCAGAGAGAGGCAAAAATACTCTGCATCAAATCTTCTACGTGGGCACATAGCCTAAATCCCTCCAGTGTTACAACACACCTGGACGGGAAAAGGGATTTGCACTATCTCCGTTAACTACATGAGAGATGTGCCACAAATAATCATAGTCGTAGCCCTGTTAACTGCACAGAGGCTACGCAGCAGGCGCTAGGAAGTGTGTGTGACTCACGCCGGCATGTACGTACTCCAGCCGGTGTGGGACCGGACTGCGGAGTAACTCTCACGTGGCTTACAGGCGGTGCCAGGGATACGGAGCCTGTAGTCTACTCGAGGTGTATAGCAACCTCCTTGTCGGAGCCAGACTACCAAACGGGAACTACCTGCCTCCCCCAGCTAAGTCTGCCTAAGCCCCGCTAAACCTGCTTAAGCGCCGCTAAACCTGCCTAAGCGACCTGTGCTAATCAGCCGAGTGAACTCTGGCATCAGCAGGTCATAGAGAGATCAGCTAGAGAGCATATGGAGCCAAAAAGCAAAGCGTCCACACAGGAACACAACCTAAGCTCAATGATCAGAGCGCACCGCCATGCTTGTGGGCGGGCTATTTAAAGACTAAGCCCAGCCCACCGTCACATTATTAGTCGCACTACTGATGACATCACCCGCGACCAATCAGGCGGTGCCAGGTCACCGGATCAGCTGATACCAAACCACCAATCACGGTCCGCCATGTCACAGACATGCTCAGTGCAGTGCATCCTGGACTTAGACTGTAGCAGCCCTGTTCCCCTCCGCAACCTATGCTTAACACTACTAGGAACAAGAGACTACCTGTACATCTCGTGCACTGGCTAGGCATTGGGACTGATGGTGATGCTAAGCAGCATCTGCCCTGGCTGGACCAGAATGAGAGACCACAAAGTCCACTGATGACTCTGACCCAATTTCAGGTCCAGCAACCACCTGACATCTAACATTATCCCCCCTTCCACTTGTCACTCTTATTCCTCAATGAGCAGGGGAACATGAATGTGGTCCACCAGTTCTCAGGAACGATCCTCAGACCCCTCCACTGTACTAGGTAATATATTTTCCCATGAACCATCTTAGACCCCACGATCACCTGTATCTCAAGATCATCACCCCTGGTGTCTGTAGCAGGTTGGGGTTCAGCCAATTTTGTCAGGCGAACGGGCTTAAGGAGCGACACATGAAAAGTGCCGTGACTCCTCAGGTGTCATGGTAACTGTAAATGGTACACTACGGGGTTTACTTGGGCCAAAAAGGGACCAATAAAGCGGTGGGCAAACTTAGCAGATTCCCCGCGTACTCTGATATTGCGAGCCGCGAGCCAAACCCTGTCGCCCGGAGAGAATATGGGGCCTGGACAGTGATGAGTGTCAGCCGATTCTCTCATCCAATTCTTGGAGGCCAATATAGCATCCTGGGTATGGTCCCAAACCTCTTGCGCCTCCAGAACCCAATCTCTGACCCCAGGTTCCACAGAGGGAACTGGCATAGGAACCGGAATGCGCGGATGTTGGCCACTATTCAGAAGAAACGGGGTCTGACCTGTGGAATCCGCCACAGGTAACGGATGAAGAAGCCCAGCCGGACTTTGACGGGATGATTTATGTCTCGCACAGGAGACACAAGCTAGAACATATTACTTAATGTCCTAGAGCCACCGGGGCCACCAATACGACCTTTGGAGAAACTTCGTGGTACGTTTGACCCCAAAATGACCCCCAATCTTAGAGGCATGTGCCCAAGAGAGCACCTCATTTTGTAGATTAGGAGGAATGAACGTCCTCCCAGAAGGAACTTGATTTAGGGACACTGGAGCCACCGTCCGCATACTCCCCGAAGGAATGGTAAGCCTGGGCTCGTCATCGTCCTCAACCTTATCCAGAGACCAGGACAAGGCGTCTCCCCGAGGGCTCTTTTTGATATAATCAGACATGACCTGGGTCTTGGGGACAGACAGAGGATAAACCCTACGCGAAGAGACTCCGTGTCGGGGACCAAATCAATAGGACAGCCATACGGTCAAAGGCGAGGCAAAGTCTCTGCAGCCTTTTTGGAAAAGACATCCGCAAAACTCTGATATTGCACAGGGTGAGCGGCCAAGTCAGTAGAAGACTCAGAGACTACCCTCTGGGCGGCTGTAACCATACACTGAGACACACAATTCTCACCCCAGGAAGAAATTCTCCCCGTACCCAAGTCAATTTGTGGAGTGTGACAACGTAGCCATGGAAGACCCAATAGCACCTCATCTAATCCACCGGTAATAATAAGAAAGGAGATAACCTTTCGGTGACCCTGAGGAAACGACATGGTGAGGGGAATCGAATGGTGTGTGATTTGCGTGTCCAGCAGTGAACCGTTGACTACCCTAATGTTCATTGGTTTTGGCAGTAACTCGAAAGGAATGGCTTGCTTCTGGGCAAACGTAGATGACAAAAAATTGCCATCGGCACCAGAATCCTCCCACGCCTTGGCAGTAATCGTGGAAGTGCCGAAGAGCAACGTCACCTTATACAATAATTTGGAGGAAGAAGCCCCGGAATCTAACACACCTCCTCCAACGGTGGTTAGACACACTCGTTTTCCTGACTGCTTGGAACCCTTATTAATGGGGTACTCCAAGAGATTTGCAGGTCAGGAATGAGAGGAGCTAGACTCAGTACGGGAGATATCCACAGCCTCAGGCTCCGGGTCGGGAGTCGCGGGTTTGGAAATAGGTCTAGAGAATGAAGGTGCCAACCGAAACTGAGGTCTGGAGACCTCCAGCTCTAACTTGTGTTCTGCATGACGCAAATCAATTCGGTTAGCGAGAGAGATTAACTCCTCCAGGGAGGTTGGAATCTCTCTGGTAGATAGAGCATTTTTAATATGCCCAGCCAGACCCTTCCAGAACACCGGGATTGATGACTGATCAGACCAGTCCAATTCAGCTGCTAAGGTTCTGAACTGGATGGCATAGTGGCTGGCGGTGGCCGAACCCTGGAACCAACGCAAGAAGCTTAAGAGTCGTATCATGCGTGACCTGAGGACCTAGGAAAACAGTATTTAGGGCTCAAAGAAAGAGACCTGCATTAGCCACTACCAGGTCACTCCACTCCCACAAAGGGGTAGCCCATTCTAAGGCCCTGTGAGAAAGTAACGAGATGACAAAACCAACTTTGGCCCTTTCGGAGGGGAACCGTGCTTCCATCATCTCTAAGTGAATGGAGCACAGATTAATAAATCCTCTGCAGGATCGGCTGTCGCCAGAAAATTTTTCCGGGAGAGCAAAACGGGCTAATGGGGCAATTGCAGCTGCCGCAGCATTCGCCGCAGCTGTGTTAACCAGATTGGCCACCTGAGAAGCTGCCTGGGTCGCTACAGAAGTGATATCAGCGACTGGGCCGCTTGTTCCACAGTCCTAAGTCTGGCCTCAAGTTACTGTATATAGCGCTGCAGTTGCTGGTTGTCAGCCAGATTGGGCAAGACCCTGGCGCTTTGATACTGTTAGGGGGACGGTTGCAACAACTTTAATAAAATGATATGAAACTGAACCCCGGGGTCCGCGATGCAGCCACGAAGACTGCGGCCGAACACCCACCGGGTATGAGTGTAAGACAACTTAAAGTGTAAATCCCTCCAGTGTTACAACACACCTGGATGGAAAAGGGATTCGCACTATCTCCGTTAACTACACGAGAGATGTGCCACAAATAATCATAGTCGTAGCCCTGTTAACTGCACAGAGGCTACGCAGCACGCGCTAGGTAGTGTGTGTGACTCATGCCGACATGTACGTACTCCAGCCGGTGTGGGACCGGACTGTGGAGTAACTCTCACGTGGCTAACAGGCGTTGCCAGGGATACGGAGCCCATAGTCTGCTCGAGGTGTATAGCAACCTCCTTGCCAGAGCAAGACTACCAAACGGGAACTACCTCCCTCCCCCAGCTAAGTCTGCCTAAGCCCCGCTAAACATGCCTAAGTGTCGCTAAACCTGCCTAAGCGACCTGTGCTAATCAGCGGAGCGAACTCTGGCATCGGCAGGTCACAGAGAGAGCAGCTAGAGAGCACGTGGAGCCAAACAGCATAGCGTCCACACAGGAACACAACCTAAGCTCAATGATCAGAGCGCACCGCCATGCTTGTGGGCGGGCTATTTAAAAACTAAGCCCTGCCCACCATCACATTATTGGTCGCACTACTGATGACATCACCCACGATCAGGCGGTGCAAGGTCACCGGATCAGCTGATACCAAACCACCAATCACGGTCCGCCATGTCACGGGCATGTTCAGTACAGTGCGTCCTGGACTAAGACTGTAGCAGCCCTGTTCTCCTCCACAACCTATGCTTAACACTACTAGGAACAAAGACCCAAGAGACAGACTGTACATCACGTGCACTGGCTAGGCATTGGGCCCAACAGTGATGCTAAGCAGCATCTGCCCTGGCTGGAACAGAATGGGAGACCACAGAATCCACTGATGACTCTGACCCAATTTCAGGTCCAGCAACAGCCTAACAGGCATTCACAGTAGCATTTTAATGGCAGGCATAGGAGTCTTCAGCAGAACCTTGTTTTCAAGACATCTGCCCCCTGTGACCACGTGACAGTGACGCCGATGGGCTGGACTTCTACTGCGCTTTCAGCTGGCACATGTTAAATGCCACTATCAGTGATTGACAGCGCCATTTAACTTATTGAATCTCTGATCTACCCGCAACTGTTAGAGGCACTTGATGGCGGATTTAATCAGCTATCAAGTACGGGCTGTACCACCGGAGCCCACATCAAAGGCAGGGACACAGCCGATGACATGAATATATACATCATCTGTCGCGAATGGGTTAAAAGATCAGTTAGACTGCTGTTAAAGAACCACTAATCACATATAAACTGATCGGTGGTCATTTATTAATCTGTTTATTCCGGCCAACTGCATGCATTAAATGATCATTCTAAGCATATAAAATCTAATTCTCGACAGCGCATCTTCTGTTTACACAGGACGATGTGCTGCCAAGAACAATGATCTTTAAGCAATGTTAACATCATTTTACCTGATAAATAAGCATTTTTGCTCACACTTCAGATCATTTCTGATCTGTTTAGATAGGCTGATAATTGGGAAACTAGCATTCATAGGCATGCTCATTCCTGATTATTGGCCAGTGTATTTGTATATGCAAACAATGCTTTTTTCAGGTGGATTCACTCCAAAACCTGCCTGAAAAAACACTTACTAAATGCTCACAAAATGAACATTCATTTCCATGTAAAAACGCCTAGCTGTGCATATGTTCAGTCTTGTAAACATCTTCAGGTTTTGAAATACGCCAAGCAGTCTCAAACGTTGCAAAATCGCTCAGAAAACATGAATAAATCTCTAATAAAGATGCTTCAGGATTACAAAATAAGCATTTTCTGAGGCGTCTTCCTTTTCAAAAATATGCTAGGTTTTCCCACCTTCAAAGAACGACATGTGCACATACCCCTGATGAACCCTCAGAAAAAGATCAACTTAAACAGTTTCATGATTGAAATAATTTATTCTAATGTTTTTGTTGGGCTAAGTGTAATGTTACCTGTTTTTGTGAATTCTGTTAAAATAACAAAAATCTCATGCTGTCAGCCTCATGGATCCAGTGCAAGATGCACCAAGATCTGCACCAGATCTGGAAATGATGACATCAACCCTCGCCTCTCACAGAAGGAGTGTGTTTTTTGAATTAAAAAGTATATTAACAGAGAAATATTCAATGACATGCTGTTTAAGTCACTAGACTGATGCAGCCACCCCATCCTGTACAAGATAGTCACTTACTGGGCTAGGACAGACCACGCAGCCATTGCTGAATCCTCAGAGGTGATTGCAGGTGAGTATGAGAGAGTTTGCTATTTTCAGAGAATCCAAGTTCCAGGCAATATTGGATTTAGCCCAGATAACCCCATTATGGCAATACAAATTTTTATAACATCACATGGCTCAATTATCAATCATAAGGTTAAATGTTTTTTTGCAAGTCATAGAATTAATTCAAAATATGAGACACGGATAGGACCAATATAAAACTATAGATGTCTACCGTACTTGTAATATGGTGTATGATTGAGACACTATATTGTGTGGTTTCTGGACCCTATTTTCTATAATTTGCAACAACTGAAAGATACTGTAGCATGAGAACAGGAGTGTAGGTAATGGAAATCTCAATCTGCTCATGTGCCATCCCAGCCCCATCTTATTGAAGACCACCAGCTCATGTGCATCTGCGGCAATGATGACCCCAGAGAAGTTTTAAATAGGAGGAAGGTCACTGAAAAAGCAGTGAACTGTCATTTACACACTGGAGGCAGCAGAGGAGCCGAAAAAGAGAAGATCCATTGCACAATCCAGCCCCTGTGCACCGAAATCTCATTATCAAAAAACTTCAAATGCTAATTACAAAAGAACCACGAAGCGAATTTCTGCAAAGGTATCAATTTAAATTCTATATCTGCAACATTAAAGCCATGTCTTTAACTTGCAAAATTGTGCTGACAAGTTCTCTTTACACCACACATATAAAACCTTTAAAAATTAAAAACACAGCTTTTATGTATTACAAAATATTCTTATTATTATTAGTTTTTTTTTAAATTATTATTATAGCCCCCTTTTTTTAATTTTAATAAAAAAAATTATAGGCATGCAAAACTTTTCATGACATGTTCATTTGCTTGGCTTGTAAACCATATGTATATTTCACTTCAGGAGCAGGACGATATTGAACAAGTGCAAGAAATTAACATGCATTATTATGCAAACAACAGATTACACTTAAGCATTTGCGGTATTACACATTAAAGTAAATGTGAGAAAATCTTAAAAAAAAGGAAGTGTAATCTGAATTTTCCTGTGTGAATTACTTCATTTAGGTAGAACTAAATATACAAACACACGTATATATAGTATATACAGTGCATTGAAGTAGTATTCATACCCTGTAAACTTTTCCACATTTTTTCACGTAAGACCTACAAACTTTAATATATTTCATTGGGATTTTATGTGATATACCAACACAAAGCAACAACTGTTTATGACATGTAAAGGAAATGATACATGATTTTCTAAAAAATGTTCAAATATACAGTGCATTGTGAAAGTATTTGGCCCCCTTGAACTTTTCTACCTTTTGCCACATTTCTGGCTTCAAACATAAAGATATAAAATTCTAATTTTTTGGGGAAGAATCAACAACAAGTGGGACACAATCGTGAAGTGGAACAAAATTTATTGGATATTTTAAACTTTTTTAAGAAATTAAAAACTGAAAAGCGGAGCGTGCAATATTATTCGGCCCATTTTACTTTCAGTGCAGCAAACTCACTCCGGAAGTTCAGTGAGGATCTCTGAATGATCCAATGTTGTCCTAAATGACTGGTAATGATAAATAGAATCCACCTGTGTGTAATCAAGTCTCCGTATAAAAGCACCTGCTCTGTGATAGTCTTAGTGTTCTGTTTCAAGTGCAGAGAGCATCATGAAGACCAAGGAACACACCAGGCAGGTCCAAGATACAGTTGTGGCGAAGTTTAAAGCCGGATTTGGATACAAAAAGATTTCCCAAGTTTTAAACATCTCAAGGAGCACTGTGCAAGCGATCATTTTGAAATGGAAGGAGTATCAGGCCACTGCAAATCTACCAAGACCCTGCCGTCCCTCTAAACTTTCATCTCGAACAAGGAGAAGACTAATCAGAGTTGCAGCCAAAAGGCCCATGATCACTCTGGATGAACTGCAGAGATCTACAGCTGAGGTGGGAGAGTCTGTCCATAGGACAACAATCAGTCGTACACTGCACAAATCTGGCCTTTATGGAAGAGTGGCAAGAAGAAAGCCATTTCTCAAAGATATCCATAAAAAGTCTTGTTTGAAGTTTGCCACAAGCCACCTGGGAGACACACCAAACATGTGGAATAAGGTGCTCTCGTCAGATGAAACTAAAATCAAACTTTTTGGCCACAATGCAAAATGATATGTTTGGCGTAAAAGCAACACAGCTCATCACCCCCAAAACACCCTCCCCACTGTCAAACATGGTGGTGGCAGCATCATAGTTGGGGCCTGCTTTTCTTCAGCAGGGACAGGGAAGAAGGTTAAAATTGATGGGAAGATGGACGGAGCCAAATACAGGACCATTCTAGAAGAAAACCTGTTGGAGTCTGCAAAAGACCAGAGACTGTGACGGAGATTTATCTTCCAACAAGACAATGATCCAAAACATAAAGCAAAATCTACAATGGATTGATTCAAAAATAAATGTATCCAAGTGTTAGAATGGCCAAGTCAAAGTCCAGACCTGAATCCAATTGAGAATCTGTGGAAAGAGCTGAACACTGCTGTTCACAAACGCCCTCCATCCAACCTCAATGAGCTCGAGCTATTTTGCAAGGAAAAATGGGCAAGAATTTCAGCCTCTTGATGTGCAAAACTAATAGAGACATACCCCAAGCGACTTGCAGCTGTAATCGCAGCAAAAGGTGGCGCTGCAAAGTATTAACTCAAGGGGGCCGAATAATATTGCACGCCCCACTTTTTAGTTTTAAATTTGTTTAAAAAGTTTAAAATATACAATAAATTTCATTCCACTTCACGATTGTGTCCCACTTGTTGTTGATTCTTCCCCAAAAAATTAGAATTTTATATCTTTATGTTTGAAGCCAGAAATGTGGCAAAGGGTAGAAAAGTTCAAGGGGGCCAAATACTTTCACAATGCACTGTAAATCTGAAACTTTAAAAATGTATTCAGCCTCCCTGAGTCAATACTTTGCAGGACCATATTTCGTTGTAATTACTGTTGCAAGTCTTTTGGGGTATGTCTCTACCAGCTTTGCACATCTACAGGCTGAAACTTTTGCCATTCTTCTTTGCAAACTAGCTTTAGTTCAGTGAGATTGGATGGAGAGTGTCTGTGAACAGCAATTTTGCCACAGATTCTCAATGGGATTTAGGTCTGGTCTTTGACTGGGCCATTCACAAACATGAATATGCTTTTGACCTATCCATATCATTGTAGCTCTGTCAATATGTTTATGATCATTGCCCTGATGGAAGGTAAACCTACACCATAGTCTCAAGTCTTTTGCAGCCTCTAGTAGGTTTTCTTCCAGGTTTGCCCTGTATTTAGCTCCATCTATCTTCACATCAACTCTGACCAGCTTCCCTGTCTCTGCTGAAGAAAAGTGTCCTCCCAATATGTTTAATGGCAGGGATGTTGTTTTCAGGCTAATGTGCAGTGTTAGATTTCCATCACACATTTTGAATTTAGCCCAAAAAGTTCTATTTTGATCTCATCTGACCAGAACACCTTCTTCCACATGCTAGCTGTCCCCTATATGGCTTTTTGTAAGCAACTTCTTATGTCTTGCTTTCCAAAATATCTTTCTACTTGCCAATCTTCCATAATGGCCAGATTTGTGGAGTATATGAATAATCGTTGTCCTGTGAATAGATTCTCCCATCTGAGCTGTGGAATGACCATGGGCCTCTTGGCGGCTTCTCTAATTAGTGATCTCCTTGCTTGGAGTGTCAGTTTAGGTGGACAGCCATGTCTTGGTAGGCTTTCAGTTGTGCCATATTCCTTCTATTTTTGGATGTTGGACTGAACAGTGCTCTGTGAGATGTTCACAGCATGCACATGGAAAGCACACAAACCAAAGAAACACGCATATGAACTCATATATAGCTACCCTAAAAGGGCAAAGCCACACTAGATATATACCCCTCATTAACAGGCCGTTAAAAACCATTAAAAGCCTTTATTATATCCATAAAAATTTTATTTTCATAAGACTCTTTCATCAATGGGGTTAATAGGTTAAAACACCCACATTAGCCAATATTAGCTTTTCAATGTAACTTTTTCCCGCATATTGGTTTTCTAGTAATGGATCAATTTATGTTCAGTAAGCAAATTGTGGGTTTATAAAATGTTTTACATACAACATAAGTCCCCCCCAACATGTTTCACCTATTAATCGGCATCCTCAGGGGACTGGACATCAGTTTGATTCCTCCCAGGTCATATTGCTCCTTGTAGTGTAATTTATCTGTGTCTGAACTCACTTTAGCTGAGTTAGACATTCATTACTATATCATACATTCTCCCAGCTAATAAAACTAGCTATTCAATTACCAAACTCCTAAGCAATCCATAATTCAAAGTGAAGCTGTTTACAACTGCGGCTCAATAGCGGAATGTGAATGTCCTTCTGATAGTGGCTATTCCATGGATTTAATTACATTAAATGTTATGACAATAATAATAGTAATCAAGAAAGATTAAGCAGATGGTGACTATTGACCAAGATGATAAAGAAGGCATTAATTTACTACTTTTAATGGGCTTATCTAAACCGATTGTGGCTATAAACATTAATTATAAAATCAATCAAGAGAGAGCATTCAATCAAAGTTCCTTTTTAAATGAGCACTTAGCACCCTCTTCTACTGTATTTCCAAAGATGAAATGATCTCCTCATGTTTTATTATGACTCGATGATATAATGGCTAATGTGGCTATGTTTTAGAAAATGGCTCCTGCACTAATAAATTATATATTGATGCCAGTTGGAAACACGTTTGGAGGTGTCTGAAACTTTATATATGTATATATATATATATATATATATATATATATATATATATATATATATATATATATATACGCTATAATAATAATAATGCACCATTATGGTTACTTGCTTACACTCACAAAACATCAAAATGACACGGACAATGAAAGTCCCATGTGAAGGACTTGCATCTACCCCCTCCACTCCTTCATTAGGACCCAGAAGCATATACACATGCACATATCCATGGATATTCTCCCTAGGCACACATATATAAAATACACATATTAACATGCAACTCAGGCATATACAGAATACACATATGCAGACAAGCGTAAAATATGCACATACACATAACACATGCATACACACAATAACATTTTTGTGATGCACTTGCTCAGTCTGCCAAAACAGATTTTATTTTTTGTTCATTCATACATAGTTGGAACAGCTATAAAATTTTTATTTTTATGTAAGCTTCACTATATGGGGTCATTTATTTTTTGTGTTAACTATTTTATGAATTTATTGGAGAAAACAACAATCATGGCAATATTTATGCCCTTTTTTGATGGCCATAAATAATCTATTTAGTGCTTTGTGAGAGTTATCAGAATTATACGGATTTCAGATATGTCTGTATTATTTATTGATTTCTGATGTTTATTTTTAAAAAGTGTACTAAAAAGGTCACTTTTTTAATTGTTTTTCCTTATTTTTTAGTCATTTTATAGGAAAAAAAAACTTTTATTTAGTATACAGTATATAGAGTTGAACAGCTTTACAAAGTTGTATCTCTATGTACCAGTACAGTGTGCCTATGAAGAAAAAGAATACTATTTAGATCTTTAGGTAAAGAAAATCCTCCTATGCATAGCAGTACAGACAACGTTTCTACTTTTCATTTTATAGGGCATATTTGTACTGTAGTACATATAATATAATGCTCTCTTCCTGTACTGCATGTCCTGTAATGATTCCTATCTATACTACTCTACCATGCTGATCTCTATGTATACTACTTGAATTGTACAGCTCTCCGTCTGTACTACATGTCCTGAACTGATTCCCATCTGTACTTTTCTACCATGCTTATCTCTATCTATACTCATGCAATGAACTGCTAGACACCTGTACTATTTGTCCGGTTAGATTCTTACTGTATCTGTACTACATTTACCATACTGATATCGATCTGTACTACGTGTACTGTACAGCTCTTTGCCTACAGTATATGTATTTTCCTTGAGATAGAAACTCCATTCATCTAGTTCCATATGGCTGTGTGTCACTTGACAAACTATAAGGTTTTAAATATTGGAGTTAGGACTGTCCCTTATCTGGTCACCGTGACATGGTGGGATGGTTTTTGCATTATTTTGATCAAAATTATGTCAATTAAATAAATAAACAGCAATAGTGCATGAAAATAATATAGGGTACTTAAAGTAGGGTATTTTCTTACTATGTTTTTGTCTTTGTTTTTTTATGTATTAAATTATAGTATGAATTACTAGTTTTTCATAGAGAAAAAATATATCCTTGTACCGTGTTAACCAACAGATAGAAAAATATTAAAACTTGAGAGTCCTTAGGGGTTGATACCTTTAAATGGCTAACTGAAAAGATGGTAACAAATAGTAAATTGTCACCATCTTTTTAGTTACCCGTTAAAAGGTATCAACCACTGAGGACTCTCAAATTTTAATATTTTTTTCTAATTTTTCATATGGAAAGTACCAACTTACAATATTTTTAAGTTACAATGGTTGTTTCACAATTGATCACAGAAAAATAATGTTGTGCTTTGAGAGATCACTATAATAACATTAATCATATAGTAATTCAGTTGGGCCTAAATGTACTGTAGATGATACTATATGCAGTAATAACACAAATGTATCTAGACAAATGTATTTATACTTTTAATATCACTAACTTTATATTACCTTTATGTAGCACCTTACACCAGTCACAAAAACAGAGATAGCCTTCTAGGAGACTACTGTATATGGGGAGTTTACTATCTGTGAAAAGCTTTGTCTGCACTAATCTTTTCAAGTGAAGGTAGACTGGTACAGATCAGTGGAGAACTAAATTAAATTTTTCCCTTGTATGTCAGCTCCATTAGATTCCAGGGACATGGGATCAATATAACAGAATTGTAGCTAGTGTACAACCATGTTAACACTTAGTTTAGGGTAGTAATATCGTAATATTAGGGTAGTAATATCGTAGTTCTAATAATCTCAATAATATACCAAATCATAATTAGATCAAGAAAAATGAAAGAGTGTATTGAAACACAGGATGGTTTCGCAATGATTTCTAACATTTGGCCCAGTTTATCAAATACCAAAATTTATTCTGCTTTACCGTCTTACCTGTAGTAATAATAACTATCCTGTGCATATATACAGAATATATATTATTACTGGAATATAATGCTTTCTCACAGGTATAAACTATGTAACCAAATGCGTTAGAAAATATGTTTTTATAGCAAACAATGCCCTGTATCTACATTACTGTATACTCTGAGACAATATTCCATAAATGTTTCATGCCAGATCCTTGACATTTGCAAACACACCTTACAAACTAGTTGCAATGCATGGGGGAAGGCATCACTACAGGTTTATTTTGGTCAGAGACATCATTGCCTTCATAATTAACTTTAGAAATACAGTACATTAGGAATAAAGATATTAATTTGATATTAATTTAGACCCAAAACACTATAAGGCAATGTACAAGTAAATCATTAGATACGGATCGGTTGTTATACATAAATTACTGTATTATATATATACCGTATTTTTTGGACTATAAGACGCACTTTTTTCCTAAAAAGTTTTGGAGGAAAATGGGGGGTGCGTCTTATAGTCCGAATGTTGGGGGGGTGTATATATATGTGGGGTGTGGGGGGAGCGGTAGCTGTGGAGGAGCGGGGCACAGGAGGCAGCAGCTGCCCGCTGCAGCCTACACTGTCCCCGCTGCTGAAGAAAATGAATGTTCATTGCTCCCCACGTCCACGAGGCGTGGGGAGCACTGAATATTCACAGTGTAGCCGCAGCGCAGCTCCTGCTGCTGCCGGAATCGCCTGTGCCCGCTGTTAAAGGGCATGAATATTCAACCTCTCTCCATGCCCATGGGCATGGGGAGGGGGTGAATATTCATGCCCTTTAATAAGCGGGCACACGAGATAGCCCGGCAGCAGCAGGAGCCGCGCTGCGGCTACGCTGTATGCCGGCTATGAAGGAGCATGAAGTCACTGCTCCCCACGCACACAGTCCCGGCGTTGGGAGCAGTGACTTCCTGGAGCTGATCTCTCCTTGTGAGCGCACATGGCAGTGACGCCGTGCGCTGCTCATATGGAGAGATCAGTGCGGGCAGACAGGACGCAGCACTGGAGGAGAGAAGAAAGGTGTGTATGAGTGTTTATTTTTTTATGTGCAGCATGATGGGGATTAGGGGGACCATGCATACTAGGATAAGAATGAGGGGGCCATATATACCAGGGTAAGGATGAGGGGCCCATACATACCAGGGTAAGGATGATGGGGCCATACATACCAGGATAACGCTGAGGGGGGCATACATACCAGGATAAATATGAGGGGGCCATACATACCAGGATAACGCTGAAGGGGGCATACATAACAGGATAAAGATGAGGGGGGCATACATAACAGGATGAAGATGATGGGCCATAAATACCAGGATTGGGATGAAGGGCCATACATACCAGGATAAGGATGAAGGGTGCCATGCATACCAGGATAGGGATTAGGGGTGCCATGCATAACAGGATAGAGATTAGGGGTGCCATGAATAGCAGGATAGGGATTAGGGGTGCCATGCATGCCAGGATAGGGATGAAGGGTGCCATGCATGTCAGGATAGGGATGAGGGGTACCATGCATACCAGGATGGGGATTGCTGTGCCATGCATACCAGGATGGGGATTTCTGTGCCATACATACCAGGATAGGGATGAGGGGTGCCATGCATACCAGGATGGGGATTGCTGTGCCATGCATACCAGGACATGAATGAGGGGTGCCATGCATACCAGGATAGGGATGAGGGATTCCATGCATACCAGGATGGAGGGGTTCCATGCACACCAGGATGGAGGGAAGCCAGGCATACCAGGATGGGGATGGGGACCAAATATAAAAGGAAGGGGGGGCTTATATACCAGGATGGGGGATATTGTCAGGATTGGGGGACATTACCCCTATACCAGTGTCAGCAGAAGACTCCTTCCCACTTAAAAGTGCATCATGAACACATTTTTTGATAAAAAAAAAAATATTTTTATTTTCCTCCTCTAAAATATAGGTGCGTCTTGTGGTCTGGTGCGTCTTATAGTCCGAAAAATACGGTAGATATATATATATATATATATATATATATATATATATATTTTTTTTTAGAGAGATATTGGGATGAATTTGAGTTTCACATTGTTGAATCACATTCAACATTTAGATCCGCTTATACTGCCCAATGGGTGGTAAAAATACAGCTTACAACCGGACATCCGGTAGAAAACGGAGGTGATGCTTTCTGTTTATTCTTACTTACATTTTAGAATTGTATTATACACCCACCCTATACATTCATTTGTTTATCTGGTCTTAATTTTATATATTTTTACAGATGTAATAAAAACTGTTTGGTCTTTGGTCTTGCATTTCCTAAGATAATGAAATATTATGTATGTTAATGGTCAATTTGTGTTACTCTCTTTATATAGTGTTTTTTCTTTTAAAGGGAATATGTCACAATGTTTTTGCTATGTAATCGGAGAGCAGCATATTGTAGGAGCAGAGACCCTGATTACAGGGATGTGTCACTTACTGGTTGTGTTTTGCTGTTTCAATTCAATCAGTGTTTTATCAGCAGGAGATTATTACTAAAGGACAGCCGTCCTTGAGCATTTTAGTCCTACCCAGCACTGATTTGCAGCGGTCTGTCACTATACAATGTACACAGCTGTCATGTGGGCGGGTTATACACAGATCAAAATCCGAGCTCTGCTATATCAGCAGCAGAGAAACCTGTGACTATCATAACTGCAGCACCCAGTATACTAAGTGATACATCACGGGAATCAGGGTCTTTGTCCCTACATCTTGTTGTTGTTAGATTACATAGCAAAAACCTGTTGACTGATTCTCTTTAATTGTATTTGGTACCTTTATTATTCTTGATTATTTAGGGGAATGTTGATATGTAATGGCTAATCCGTGCAAGAGTGCAAGCCTGTGGGTAATGTTATCAATCTCTTATATTTCTGACCTACAATGTAAAAAAAGTGGGGAGAAGTAAAAAAATGATTGACCCTTTTACACTAGTACAGGCTATGGAAGAGGCATCCAATTTTGAATACTTTTGTCACAGATTATATATGTTACATTTATCTTCATAAATGAATGTAAAAATGAATATTGCCGAATCACTGAATGTTATATACTAAAATCAAAATTGTTTTCACTACCTGACATTGTAATACATGGACATAAAACATTTATTTTTGCTTATTACAAAAGTGCTTGTCATAATTCTGAAATACTTTCCTTTTTAAATGTCTGGCTGCTGACAACTGAGGCAAGTTATAATAGTTGCTGTCAAAGTCTCACTGTCACTGATCTAAAGAACGCTGCCTTGTATTATGAAAAAACAACACAAAAAAAAAAACAAAACAAATAAATGCTGGCAATTTGGACCAACAAAGTCCATTTTGCTCTATGTTTTTGCATAGAACTAACAAATATCAAAATCTTAAAGTGATTTATTCAATTATAGAAGCAAATTAAATAATATAGGACCTTTGCAAACAGCAATTTTAAGTAGAAGGTATTATTTTTACAGTACCTGCATTGTTTGTGGAGATGTTAATTTCGGCAAACTGTTTGGTGTACATGCTAAAATCGGAAACTCCATTTACAGATTCCACTCGGATGGTGTAATTCATGTGAGGCAACAGATTGACCAATGTAACGGTCCGTTCGACTAATCCAATCTGTTGAGGAACATAACCAATGCTGCTTCCACAAGGCTCACACTGCTGATAGACCATAGAACAACGATCGCAGAAGATGTTATAAGTAAGATCACCCCTGCCTCCAGTATCCAACGGCGGATTCCATTCTAAAACCAGGGTTGTTTGTTTCATTATATAAATCAGGTGCCTTGGTGCAGAAGGTGGTCCTAGAAGGAAAAAGAAACAAATTTGGCCTGCGCTTACAGGAAGATTTTTTTTTTACATTTTTATGTTTTCTCCATGGGCATTTTTTAAAGGGAACCTGTCCCTTTAGTCTGCTGTCAGTCAGTGTAGGGGGCACAGTTATAGCCGCTACTATCTGTATTTAGAGCAGTGACTAAACTCGTGCCGGCGACACCTTGTGACTGAAGCCTGAATGCTACTGGCAGGAATGAAATTAATTTCCTCCTGACAGTGGGGGTCTAAGTGCCTTTTTCAAGCAGGATCAGGACATTATTAAGCTGCAGATTAACCCCTTATCTGCAGGTTAATAGTATTTTTTTCAAGTGACAAAACATTTTGCAAATATCTATCAATATATAGGGATTTAGTGAAGTATTACAGCATATTACTGATACATTTAGGAACATTTTTTCTTTAATTAAAAGCTCTCATTTTTATATTTTATTAAAAATGTGTAACTATTTAGCTTTTACAGCCTCTACTGTATGTATTACAGAATAGCTATATTAAATGGGTTGTCCACTTCTCTTGTTAGTGAAGCTTTATTCACAGACTGATCAGCACTTCTGTCTATAATATGGCTAGTGACAAAGCAGCATGTGACTAAACCAGTCCATCAGCCTCCTATGTGTGGTTTCCAGCAACTTTCCCTTGTACATTTTTTAAAATTGGAGGAGGCTGATGGACTCATTTGGCCTCATTACTGTGAGAGCATCTAAGATAATTTCTGACAAACATATTTGGCTCCTTTAGCCAAATTATTACTACAGTTACTTTTTATTTTTGTAAGTTCAGCTACCAGAATTGATTTGATAGTTTGATTAGGGTGACTGCAATATGACTAGAAAGCATGCAATATTGTGTAAGATGTTTACAATATATAGAAGTAAAAATAACATCAAGTGTACCTGTTAACTGTAAATCGAAAGCATAAATTGTGATGAGATGATAAAAAAATATATAAATTTGAGGATAAAATTATTATCATTCAAATATTGCATGATCTCTGGTTTGGCAGAAACATTTTTCTGCCAAATAATTAACAGATCATCAATGTATCTGCCATACCAGAGCACACCATTAAGAAAGGGATTAGTAACTGAGTACAGAAACCTCTCTTCCCAATATGACATGACCAGATTGGCTAGAAAGGATGATTACTTGGCACCTATAGAAATTTTTCTACACTGTAAAAATTGCTGGTCGTAAAAAGAAAGAATAGGGTCCACAAGTCTTCATTAGCAGAACATATTCCAGTAATGATATCTCATGCGGGTTGGATCTAGACCCCATGAACTTTGGGCAATACATGTACTTTTTTCAATATTGTTTCTTCTGCTAATAATCTACTTGCTTTTTGGTTAGTGCCCCAAGTATAAATGCTCTTATACCCTTTAGATAATATTTTTTTATTCCATACAAAAGAATGCTCACTATGCTGACCACTACTGTGTACTCTTAAGGCCCCATCACACTTAGCGAAGCTGCAACGGTTTCGACAATGATACGACCTGTCAGGGATCGTTGCTGCGTCGCTATGTGGTCGCTGGTGAGCTGTCAAACAGGCAGGCTCACCAACGATCAGGGGAGCAGCGACATCGTGGAAAGAATCTTTCCACGATGTCCTGCTCCGGTTACCAGACTGCTGCTGAAGCAGGAGCAGGCTGGTAACCATGATAAACATCGGGTTACTAGGAGCACACGCGCACCTGGTAACCCGTTGTTTATCATGGTTACCACTCTGCTACGGTGAGCAGGAGGTTACTGCTCACTTTAGCAGGCTTGTAACCATGATAAACAACGGGTTACTAGGTGCGCGTGTGCCCCTAGTAACCCGATGTTTATCATGGTTACCAGCCTGATCGCTGCTCCCGCTGGTCACACACAGCGATGTGTGCTGACCAGCGGGAGGGCAACGACCAAAAAATGGTCCAGGACACTTTGCAGCGATCAGCGACCTCACAGCAGGGGCCTGATCGCTGCAAAGTGTCACACATAGCGACATCGCTGGTGAGGTCGCTGTTGCGTCACCAAAACCGTGACACAGCAGCGATCTCGCTAGCAATCTCACTATGTGAGACGGGGGCTTAAGAGAGAGCCACTGCCAGACTTCAAAAGGTGGCAGCTTTTCTCGTAGAGAACAATGATTGTCAGTCTGAAATCCAACAAGCTGGATTCTTTTCTCTTCTGACATCCTCAACAGAGGGAGACTTGCCTTGCCTCCATGCACATTACACTGTTGGCTGACTTTAGTCTAATGTGTACGGGTTCCTTATTATCTTTATGGATTAATTTTCTGAGCTGAATTTGAAAAGTGGTTTGCTTATGAGTAAGTTTCATATAACTGTAGTAAATAGGCTGCTAAATAGGACTGTAGTAAATAGGATATTTTCTGTACCACATTTTAAAGTAATGCTGCTATTATTTTAATTACTGCATTTATTTGCAGAGATATTTTGCTAATAATATACATAAATGCATTACTGTTTTGATTAGTGTATAATAATTATAAATTTGCAAGTGACAATGAGGCCTTTTAAACTCACAGATTTAAAATAATTAATGTGTGAGCACAAGGTTTCACAAGTCTGCAGTCACACAGAGTGATTCTAGACCAGACAACCCTTTTAAGTGAAAGTAATGAAAGTATTGTAAGAAAATTGCCGATCATCCAGGTGTAAGGTTCCTCTTGGCGAAGTACTGTTTAGAACACTTTGACACCAATGATATACATGAAACTCTCTTAGCAAAGACCTTCACTCTATGCATGCTGCTTCCTTGCTGTATGGTTTGCAGCCCCTGGTGTGTCTCGGTGAAAATTGCAGTAGAAGAAGCAAGAAAGGTCATTATAGTTTAAAGCAGAATTCCTTTGACTGTAACTTTCAAAGTCACAGCAGACAGCATGCACGATGTGTTATTGCTTACATCTGATAATGACAGAGATTGCAGGTTCATAGTTAAACATTAGGTAATAGCACATAGTTTCTTCAGCTTAATTTAACAGTCATACAGATTCTGCACCCACAAGTCACTCCTTGACATCCCTAGCAATCAACCAACAGCAGCAACTCTCTCTGATGCTCCCATGAGGCAAGAGTTAGACTCCCATCTCTAAACTCCTTCACTACATCAGCACCGATCAGCCCTCAAACACACAGCGGTCTCTGGACTCTTCTCAAGCAGCACTGCTCTACAAATGCTCTCTTCGGGCCTCTCCTTAATTCCCAGCTCTCCACTTCAGTTATACTCACTTCAAACTATATTTTCCTCTGACTTAAAGTTCTGCCACCATATATCTCAGTTCTCTAGAGAACGTGCTGTCACTCATTCATTTCATTGCCTTAGTTACTGGTAACTCTGACTCTACAGTCAAGTGTAAAAGTTTTTACTGACACAAATTTTGATTTTCACAAAGTTTGATGCTTCAGTATTTTATGAACTTTTAAACATTGAAGTACAGTTATAATAATTTCATATGTTTAAACATTTTTGCAGACAAATACATGAAATGTATACAAAGACTCAATATTTACTCTGTTGACTTATATTTGTTAGGACTCCCGCAATTCACCCTATCATACTGGATATTAGCTTTTTGGCCACATCCAGACTGATGGTAACTCATTCATACCTAATGAATGCTTGAAGTTTACCACAATTTCTGTGTTTTTGCTTATTTAGCTGCTTTTTGAGGATTAACCACAGGTTTTCAATGGGATTGCGTTCCGGAGAGTTTCCTGGCTATGGGCCCAAAATGTCAATGTTTTGTTCAATAAGCCACTTAGTCATCAATTTTGCATTGTGACCTGGTGCTCCATCATGCGGAAAAAAGCCTTGTTCATCACCAAATTGCTCCTGGATCATTGTGAGATTTTGCTCTTGGATGTTTAGATACCATTCTTTATTCATGTCAGTGTTCTAAGACAATATTGTGAGTGAGCCCATTCCATTAGATAAAAAGCAACCTCACGTGATAATGGCCTCAGGATGTATTTTCTATTGGCATGACACAGGACTCATGGTAGTGATCACCTTTTCTTCTTTAGACAATCATTTTTCTAGATGTCCCAAACAATATGAAAGGAGTTTCATTTAGGAAAATAACTTTACCTCCAGTCCTCTGCATTGAAATCCCTGTACTTCCTGCAGAATGTCAGGCTGTCCTTGATGTTTTTCTTAAAGAGAAGTGGCTTCTTTGCTGCCTTTCTTTTCACCGAGCCAGCCTCAAAATACTTTTGCTTCACTGCATGCAGATGCAATGACACCAGCCTGCGGCCTTTCCTGAGCAAGCTCTGCACTTGTTTTAAACTGATCGTGTATCGGAATCCTTATTTAGGGATGATTCTTGCCCTTGCTGGACTTTCTTGGTGCCCTGATGCCATTTTCACAACAATTGAACTTCTTTCTTTGAAGTTCTTGATGATCCGATAAATAGTTAATTTCGGGGCAATCTTACAAAACGGAATATCATTACTTAGAAAGTCCTTTGGATGTAAAGCATTAATTGCTGCACATGCTTCCTTGGAGTTAAAAGAGAAAGGCAATAATTTTAAGCACCAGCCCCCTTTTAAAGCTTTCTGTCTGCTCTTATAATTCAATCAGCATGACACAATGATATCAGCAGCCTTGTTCACATTAACACTTTCTCCCGAGCTAAGAAGATCACTTTAATGATGTAAGAAGCTCATGTTGTGACAGGGCTGAACTTGATTTGAAATAGGGGTTTTGTGATTAAGCAAATTTTCATGGCAAGGAATTACTTTGAATTTTTTTGCAATACATATGATCACTCTTGATAACGTGCTATAGTTAATGCAAATTGACACTATAAAAACTTTAGCAACAAATTTTGTGCAAAACAAAGTCAGTCTAAATACTTTTGGCAATGACTGTACTGTCAGTTTCAGCTCCTTATATTAACAAAAGCATTCGCCATGACCTGGAAGTTTCTACATCTCATCTACACCTATCACTAGCTCCTCCTGTTTAATATCCTTCCTTAAAGGTACAGTGAAAAAACAAGCATTTCTTCCTTACTGCATATCCATAACACAGTGTAATCATCAATACAAAAAATAGGTTCAATATACTATGTCTAAATATGCTTAAAATATTATTTACAGTATTCTGAGGGTGTTCATTGTGGTACCACTACTATACACAATAATTACTGACCTTGTGTTGTAATATGTAGGACCAGCTTCAGATGCAATATTGATGTTTTGTGTATTTTGGTCTGATTCATGCCTTGTAAACATTATATTATGACCATGTTGTCTGATGTTAAATTGGACACGTTTTCCCTTTGATTGCACTTTAGTTCATTTTTGGTGCCATTATGTTATATTTCACAACCAGTGCCAGATCTTCACACAGGTATTCAAGGGTTTAATTGGGGGTACTGTCTAAGGTGACAAACTACACGACTTGGTGTATGGGGTGAGAGAGGAGGTCATGGGATAGATGAACAGAGACTCTGCCCTTTCAGTCTGGAGTTAGAGAGACTAGTGGTGAATGGTGTGTACCGCACAGAGAGGGATAGATAACATTAGCTAACAGTAAGTTTCCATTATGTTTATCCTTGGAAGTATGGAGAAATGTCAACTATGTGGACTAGTAATTAGGAGAGAAAAGTCATTGAAATCAGATTGAAGTTTGGTAGGAGATAGTAATTAACATCGAACTGTCCTAAGACCGAGTGAGGTGTGTGGACACCTGTCAGGGCTGCCCTGGAGACCAGAGGTGTGGTGGGCCAGTGTGATATAAAGTAACAGGGACCACTGAAGATACCGTGTCTGAGGCAATTGGGTCTCACTAAAACATGTGTGAAGTCTGCAACAGATTACAATTTGGCAGTTTTAAGGGAGAAGCAGGTTTATTGTCTTGTTACTGGAAGAACTCCAAATGATTTCAAGCTGTTTTTAACAACCATTGTCCCAGTGTCTTGCCAGGAAGCCTACTTGCTTGGCACAGCACCATGTTCTCTGCACCATCTTTATAGTTTATGGTATATTGTGTGACTCGGATGCCCCTATACAGTGTCTTAGATATCCCCAGAGTGTTGGACACCCACAAATTTATTTCAATTAAATTTAAGAGAATGAAGCAGCAGAGATCACAAGTCAGAATTGGAAAGACTGTAGGCAAACACTGATGCCGATGACCAGTCACCCAAATTATCTGCAATCGATACTTTAAAATTGATTTTTGTTGAACTTCTATCTGTAGAGGAAATATTACCATAATAATTTATGTTTAATATTCAGGTATAAATGTTATAGATTATTGGCTTCCACTATACTTTTTTGGTGAGAACTTGAGCAATTATTATAACAGTAATTCTAATTACATGGGGACAATACTAAAACGCCTTACTTGTACAAGCTGTAGAAGGGGAATCCAAAGGAGATCGGTAGAAGTTTTTCTCACAGTTGCAGACAGTGGATGACTCTTGATTGGTATAGCTGTACTGAGGACAAGGAATACAGGTCTGCAGGCGACTGGACATCTTATAAAAGCCAGGCGGACAAGCTGTGACAGAGAAAACAAAGGCAAACACAATGACCTATTTTCCAAAAAAAACTGACATGTATATTCTAACTGTTTTGAGGTTTGTGCCTAGAACTATTTAGTGACCTGAGTTTTTCAGTTTTATGTTAATATTTTACATTTTATATTCATGATAAAATGCACAACTTTCTAATCTACTTGTGTTTTAAGTGTTAAAGTGGTTTTCCTGTTTTGGAAAACCCCTGTATCTATGCAGCAATTTGTTTTAAAAAATAAATTGTGCTTTACTCAAACTCTCAAGGTCCAATGCTGAGTCTCTGCCGCTGCAGAGAAATCAGGAACAGCGGTAGAGACTCAGCGCTGGACGGGTAAGTAAAGAACATTATGTTTGGTGTTTTAAACAAATTGCACTAGGTGGACAGCAATTTTCCAAAACCTAAAAACCCCTTCAACTTTTTCTCCCAAATAGCAGTGGCACTCACAACAATAACAGTCCTTTAATGTTCCCCAATTACTTCAATTCCTTGAGCTATTGTTTAATCAAGATGCAGGATTATGAGGCTTCATGTAAAGTTGTGGTGCCCCCATGTGAATATTGTGATAGGGACTCCATTTATCATGTACCATTTACAATACTAGTGCCTTATGTGCCAGACAGGCCAATGGGCCCTCTCAGTAACCAGTGCCGGATTCTGACATCTGACGTCCTATAGATAGTATAGGTACAGTACAGGCCAAAAGTTTGGACACACCTTCTCATTTAAAGATTTTTCTGTATTTTCATGACTATGAAAATTGTACATTCACACTGAAGGCATCAAAACTATAAATTAACACATGTGGAATTATATACTTAGTAAAAAAGTGTGAAACAACTGAAAATATGTCTTATATTCTAGGTTCTTCAAAGTAGCCACCTTTTGCTTTGATGACTGCTTTGCACACTCTTGGCATTCTCTTGATGAGCTTCAAGAGTTAGTCACCGGAAATGGTTTTCACTTCACAGGTGTGCCCTATCAGGTTTAATAAGTGGGATTTCTTGCCTTATAAATGGGGTTGGGACCATCAGTTGTGTTGTGGAGAAGTCAGGTGGATACACAGCTGATAGTCCTACTGAATAGACTGTTAGAATTTGTATTATGGCAAGAAAAAAGCAGCTAAGTAAAGAAAAACAAGTGGCCATCATTACTTTAAGAAATGAAAGTCAGTCAGTCCGAAAAATTGGGCAAACTTTGAAAGTGTCCCCAAGTGCAGTTGCAAAAACCATCAAGCGCTACAAAGAAACTGGCTCACATGAGGACTGCCACAGGAAAGGAAGACGAAGAGTCACCTCTGCTTCTGAGGATATGTTTATCTGAGTCACCAGCCTCAGAAATCGCAGGTTAACAGCAGCTCAGATTAGAGACCAGGTCAATGCCACACAGAATTCTTGCAGCAGACACATCTCTACAACCACTGTTAAGAGGAGACTTTGTGCAGCAGGCCTTCATGGCAATATAGCTGCTAGGATACCACTGCTAATTACAGGCAACAAGCAGAAGAGACTTGTTTGGGCTAAAGAACACATGGAATGGACATTAGACCAGTGGAAACCTGTGCTTTGGTCTGATGAGTCCAAATTTGAGATCTTTGGTTCCAACCACCATGTCTTTGTGCGACGCAGAAAAGGTAAACGGATGGACTCTACATGCCTGGTTCCCACCGTGAAGCATGGAGGAGGAAGTGTGATGGTGTGGGGGTGCTTTGCTGGTGACACTGTTGGGGATTTCTTCAAAATTGAAGGCATACTGAACCAGCATGGCTACCACAGCATCTTGCAGCGGCATGCTATTCCATCCGGTTTGCGTTTAGTTGGACCATCATTTATTTTTCAACAGGACAATGACCCCAAGCACACCTCCAGGCTGTGTAAGGGCTATTTGACCAAGAAGGAGAGTGATGGGGTACTACGCCAGATGACCTGGCCTCAACAGTCACCAGATCTGAACCCAATCGAGATGGTTTGGGGTGAGCTGGACCGCAGAGTGAAGGCAAAAGGGCCAACAAGTGCTAAGCATCTCTGGGAACTCCTTCAAGATTGTTGGAAGACCATTTCCGGTGACTACCTCTTGAAGCTCATCAAGAGAATGCCAAGAGTGTGCAAAGCAGTCATCAGAGCAGAAGGTGGCTACTTTGAAGAACCTAGAATATAAGATATATTTTCAGTTGTTTCACACTTTTTTGTTAAGTATATATTTCCACATGTGTTAATTCATAGTTTTGATGCCTTCAGTGTGAATGTACAATTTTCATAGTCATGAAAATTCAGAAAAATCTCTAAATGAGAAGGTGTGTCCAAACTTTTGGTCTGTACTGTATATAGCTTCCTAATGGCTTGCTGATATTCCTACTCCGATAATATACTCAAGTACTTGGATGATGTCTATCTATTCTTTATTGTTATCACTACATTAAATATACCATCAACATTTTGCTGTAAAAAGAATCAGTTTTAAGAATCTGAAATAAATGCAAAAAATAACTTATTGATAGTACTATTCCAACAAAGATGGTTTGGGAATACTGCTCATTTTAACCTCCAAAAAACCCATTTATTCATAAATAGCAAACCTATTGGTTTTGCTTTACAGGAGAAACAGAGCAAACAAATCATGAATTACAGAGATATGCAACAGGCGCTGAACAATAAGCTATCCATATTTCTCAGGTTAAAAGCAATCTTCACGTAGCTATTGTAAAATATTCTCCTTTTCCCTGCACTTCTGTAAAGGTGCTCACCATTACAGTAATGGGCATATATACTGAACACGTATTTCTACTGGGAACATATTTGTCAACTTAGCAGAAATTCTCTGGTCTATTTGTCACAAGGGCATTTCCACAAAACACCGTCTACATTCATCTATTACAAGCGCAACAAATACAATATGAATGCTACTCTGCTTGGCATTTCAAGCAAAACTTACTCCTATTGAGCTACAGTATGATGGTAACTGGAAGAATTAGTTGGTAAGGTCAGTGTTACTCATAACAAGTATTTTAGGAAAGGATGTTTTGAGAAATGGACTTCTTTTTCATCATACTGTAGGTCTCAAACTATTCATCCAACCACCCAAGCACCTAATCTTGTAATGGGTCAAATGAAAAGGCTTGTTAACGCTTCTGCCATATTTTCAAGTTAAGAAAGCAACAAAATAGCAGTTAAAGTTCAGTCAAAAATAAATATATATTGTACAATTCCTAGCATCAGGACATAATAAAACTGCATGGAAAAAAATGTAAAAGGGAAGTTTTCTTAACATAGTGTATCACAAACACACTGGGGTAAAATGCGCTAAATATTTTAAGAAGTACACGCATCTTGGGTTACCTATGAGCCACAGGTTAAAGCCTATACTTACTGTGGCCAATATTAGATTTCCAATATCATTTACAGACTAAAATTTGAGAATAAATCTAGCGAATTGGGGGGAAGGGGTGGGTGGACATTTCCGACTATACACATATATGCAACAATGGTTTATGAATGATAATTTTTTGCTAAAGCTAGAGAGCTCCTATTTGCACCATTGGAGCCTAATAGCACTAAGAGATACTGTGATTACATGGACAATGATCAGGTAAATGTTGGACTGCACAGTTAGCTCTCTGATCATGAGACTCATAGGCCTCCATAAAATAGAGTAGAAAGCCACAGACAAAGAAGCAGCTGACAAATTTTGTATATTGTCATATAATACAATATTTCCCCTGCAGCACCTGATTTGACTCTTAGCAAAATAATCTGCTATCAGCCAGGTCTCTCTTGAGAATCTCAGTGGTTGTGAAATTAAAAGAGTTCTCTGTATGAAGACACCCTTTCTAAAACATTTGTCAGTAAATTTCAGAAACAGATGAAAACACAAGTAATTATCAATAGTAAACCTTATTCCCTGAGATTTGTACTTTAAAGAGGTTGTCCACTACCAGGACAACTCCTTCTTGATCTAAATATATGGCCCCGATAAATATAAAAAGCTTATACTTCCCTCCCGTACTGGCGCTATTGCAGAGGTGTCGGCACTAGCGGTCCCAGGGCTCTCGATCAGTTGTTGTGACATGTGACCTCTGCACCCAATCAGCACTGGCGTCACTGTCCCCGCCCTCTGACACATCGAACATGGAGAGGAAGTCTGATCTATGACTTCTTCTTTATGTTCAATTCGACAGGAGGAGGAGACAGTGACGCCAGCGCTGATTGGGTGCCGGGGTCACGTGTCACAACAACTGCACAGGAGCCACTGGGAGAGCGAGTGTCGACACCACGGGAACAGCACCAGCACGTGAGGTGAGTATAAACTTTTCAATTTTATCAGGTCCAAGCGTGGAGTATGACAAGGACTTGTCCAAGTAGTGGACAACTTCTTTAAGTCCTTAGGTAACTTAATATGTTTACAAAAATATCAGAACTGACCAGTACTAAGGAACAGCTCCCAGCCACTACAACAGTCACTGACAGAACTGATCTGAGTCTGCTTAGACCCATGGTGATTTTAAGATTGACCATTTCAACAGAAGCAGTAGTACTACCTCTTCATCTGTTTACTAGATGGCAGAAATGCTATGTAGACGGACGTGATTGTAAACAGCTTTTATATCATCCTCAGGGTCCCTAGCTGTCATTAACAGACAGGGGTCCGACTTGCTCCTGCTAGATTGCTGTAGCAGGACTTTTAATTCAGCAATGTAAAATAATGCAGACTTAGCACCTGCGCTGCCCACCATCAGAAGACTGTGATGGTCACTATGGCTTCAGATATAATGAGGAATTGCTTTGCATCTATGGCCTTGGTGTAATTGTTCTTGTAGATGAAGAATTGCATAATGTAAAAACACGCACATTTACAGAGATACCGAACCTTCTGAAATGGAATCTGACATGAAATGAAATCTGTCTTTTGTATTTTGAGCCAATTTGTTTACTTGCATTAATGTGAAATAGTTTAAAAGATGCTCTTAGAAGACCTAATGTGAAGAGCGTTCGATAAACCTTGCATTCTTCTCGTGTTCACAGAACAATTCTATACACATTTGACCCGAGCTTTTAAAGAATGACATCCAATGTGAACAGGGTACCATAATGTTTTACATTGCCATATGGGAAAAAAAGATTACTTGACAGCACACAATAGAGCCAAGAGCATTGAATAGGAGATTTGTACATATCCCTTACTGTTCTACTTATTGTGACAATTCTACAACAATACTTGTCACAAAGGCCCAGAAATTCTGGATTGGAAAATATCTCCTTGATAAAAAATATCAAAGAGAATTACAAAATAAATATTTTCATCAAATGTGTTTGTTGTAAAAGATATTCTTGTATGCAAATTGTTACTTAGCTGAAAACATAACAGCTTCACGAAACAAGTGCCCGGAAAGTCAGTATTATGTGTAGATCACAATGGTACATAAAATAATGGTGGCAAGATATTTCACCCCACTAGTATGGTCAGGCTATTAGGTCACATCTATTCTGAACCCTGATTTGTATGAAAGGGATCTCATGAAGACAACCCTTTTTTTAAGAAATTGAATCAACTTATTGCCTACACCTGCCATGAATTTGTAAGACACCAGCCGATCATTGAAATGAATGTCTGACCTTGTAATACATTGGTTAGCCAGGTCCATCAGAAAATGAAATCTTCATTTTGGCTTATAGCAGTATAATGAGTCATATGCCATTATAGATCATATAGAAAAGGGTTTTCTTAAAGAGCCGACCCTTTTAAGGAATTACATGCTTTTGTCTCTTTCTTATTCTTGCTGCCTCTATCAAAAAATATCTGCTTTACAAGCCATATGCATGGGTTTAAAGGAACCCACAACTCCTTTGAAAGTGGACTCTTTGGGTGTCAAGTATCTCACCCAACTCCTCCTTATACATGTTCCATCAGAGTCCAACTTTTTTCAATGAGAAGAGTAGAATAAGCCACTGCAATATAATTCTGGCAGCAGCTAATCTACGGGGTAAACTACAGGAGCGGGCATTTCTATATGTCTGATTCTTCCCTCCACATCATCATTTGTCTTTGGAGAATCAGGCGACCCCTATTGATATTAGAAGGTCATAGAAATCAGCATGTTCAGGTGACTTTATTCTAAAGTATGGTGGCATTTAAACATAAAGTTTCCTTTATTTGCTATATAGATCTTGCATTTTCCATTGGTTTAGTGCACATTGGGCATACATTTTCAGGAAATCACATCTACATTGATTGAACTGTTAAACACTTCAGCTTTTCTGCACAAAAAAACAGCAGAAGTAAACAGTGTTTGTGGGAACATGGTCGATTATATTACCTATGTGAATAAGCAATTAAATACTAAGGGCACATTGAGAGAGGGAAAAAATAGCATTCCTCTTCACTATCAGTTCTTGCAATCAAGTATAGTGCTCATTTACACCAATTTCTACCCTGTTAGGGAAAGATTACAATGTAACAAAAATTGTGGTAAAATCACAATTTTACTGAGGTTATAAGACTATCTGAGTTTAGCCTTTACAGATTTGTCCACCCTTTCCTTCCCACAAATGTTGTTAAGGGGAATCTGTCAGCCAGGTGAGAGCAGCATGATGTACAGGTAGAGATCCTAATTCCAGGGATGTGTCACTTACTGGGCTGCTTGTTTTAGTTTCAATAAAACCAGTTTTTAACCAGCAGGAGATTATCACTAGATGACTAGTTCTCTTGTGCCATGTAGTCCTCCTGCTCTGTGTAACCCCACCCGCACCTCTGATAAGCAGCTTTCTGCCTATGCACAGTGTACACAGAAAGCTGCCAATCAGTGGTGTGGGCGGGGTTATACAGAGCTCAGCATTCAGAGAACTGGTAGATCTGCAGCAAAGAAAACATTGACTTTATCAAAATCACATCAAGCGGACTAGCAATTGATGTACCACTGGAATCAGGGTGTCTGTCCCTACATCCTGCTGCTCTTAGATTACATAGCAAAAACCTGATGACAGATTCCCTTTAAGGACTCTTAATTTTTCATAACACAAATGTAAAACATGTTAGCAAAACCTTTCGCAGTTTGCAATTCTCATCACGATCACTGAGGGGCCATATATAGACACAAATAGAAAGTCCCAGCTCCTAAAATGCTGCCAGAATGCTGATGAAAAGAAACCAATTCCAAAAGAGAAGATGACAAGTTACAGAATATCATAATCAGAACAGTTCTTTTACCGGTTGTGGGTGAGATGGGCAGCAAGACCATACTTTTTATAGGTTTTCTATGAAAAGACTGCACAGGGTGTATATATGATTTGTCTGCCTCTGTATACTACCGCACTAGACCGAAATGCCAAAATGAGTATTTCAATCCAAAATATTTATTTTTTTCAACTGCATCTAATCACAGGAAGAAAGCAATTAACTGAATAAACGATGACATTGGCTGACTGCATGTAAAGTAGGAGAAGGATTGAGAAAATGTATTGCTTTCTAGCGCCTGCTAGCACATAGAACTAATCCTATGCTAGTAAATCTATTAATACAGTCCTAGATAATTATCATGTACATCATCTCTCTCACATAGACTACATTCTGCAGAAAACAGTTGGGAGCCATTCAGTCCCACGGTTATAAAGATGTAGGAGACAGCAAAGCCACCTCATTCTATTCTTGTTTTTATCCAAGTGAATGACTAAAATAATATTATAATAATAATATTATATGCAGGTTATTGGTAGAGAATCAGTACAGAGCCCATTCTCCACACACAGGAGCAGAGCACCGTATGGTGCCTTCACAACACACCAGGAACGGCCACGCACATGCAACGTGACCAGGAACACAGAAGCCATTCATTTCTCTCCGTATGTTGGGAAAGTTCCTAAGAGAAACATTAACTCTTAATAATCACAAAGTGCAATCTTTATCTTTTCTTTTAAACAATCCTATCCTTATTTTGAATATTTCATAGATCGCTTACTTTCCTTGTAAGCTGTAGGTAAAATTTGTACAGGATGATAACTGAGGAACTTTGGCATGAGCCACAAGGCAAAAACCATAGGAGGTACTACAACTGCAACTTAGAAAATGGGTTGGTGTAAACTATTATAAAACTTTAGGTTTAGCCTGGAAATCACTGCCACATACACAAGGATGAAACCATGCAATGTGGAGATATCTACATAAAGAAGCACTCCTCTCATCAAAGTGTTTATCTTAATATATTGCAATCATTATATATAGCACTGTGTACTTACAACTGCTCATTTTGCCCTTCTACCCACTTAATGCTTCTCTCTTCCATTAGGTCTATGACCTCACGTGATTAAATCCTGACTAGCCGAATCTGTCTAAGCTCTATGAACAAACAGGAAGTCAAGTTTCCCTACATGAGTCATCATTAGAACTACAATACTACATTACTGACAAAAAAAAACAAGAAAGAACGTTAAAAGCCAGGGAGGTGGGAGCAGCTGTGTCAGGACTTCAGAAGGAGGTGGAGTTGGGCTGCCAGGGACTTTTCAGTAACTCATGCAGGGAAAAGAGACACTTTTTTTAAAAGTGTTTAAAAAATATGTATATATTTTCGAATAAAATACTCTGGTATCACTGCATCTGGAACGACTAGTACAATAAAAATATAACCACAAAAAATAAAAACAGCAACCCTAGAAATCAGGGCCTAAGATGCTCCTTTATTGCGTACATTGGTCCATGCTGTATGTTTAATATGTGTAGTAGCAGCTGTGTACATGCCCACAGGCACTATTCCTATAAACATTCTAGGACTGGCCGTTTAGAGATGAGCAGAATGGCAGGACCCTATTAATGTTTGCTATGTCAATATTCTGTGGCAGCTGCACCAGAGAGAGGCAAACTTCCTACTACCTGCTGGCACCATAAGCACCTCCTCTGATTAGTAGGCCCGATGATGTCATGACATTGTGGAATGAGGCAATTCATGACATAGTCATGATGTGGCAGGGTCCTACTACTCCGAAGAACCACCCAGGCTGCCAGCAGATAGTAAGGAGCTTGATTCGCTATGGTCCAGCTGCCTTGGTCTACCAACATGGACACTGAACCAGGTCCTGCAAATTGCTTTGTTCAACTGTAATCAGTAATAACGTAATAAATAATAAAATAAAATTATTTTAAAGCTATTTAGGAATATATATTATTATTTTATTATTTTCCCCAGAGAACCGTTTTAATATAATGACTGGCACAGCACTAATTCATGAGATATGTGTTATTATGAGGACCAAAATAACATTACATAAAGAGGTCAATAAATTGTTAAAGGCAAAGAATGCAGTCATTACAGATTGCCAAGGATACTGTGGACTGTGATAATAAGTCCTGATGCTGTCTCCTCAAGTGTTCTAGTGCAGGAATATATTTCCGTTGAGTCCCTGTCAAAAAGGTCTTGAATCAATTCAGCATTGTAAGTTCTAAGCTATAAAACTCTTTTAGGGCTCTATTAAAGTTTCATAGGCCAAAGTATTAAATTCAGCAAAAAGGTGAAAGGCAGAACACTTAACTTTGTCTACGGCCATTAGCAGGCCATTCATTATTAAAAATAATATTTATTGTACACATTGCGTTACATTGGAAATATCTGTTCGAATCGACAACTATGTTGAAGGGTTAACAAACATAATTTTTCTGCTTATATTAGTCATATTCTATATACTGTATATTTGCCCAGTAGATGAACTTTATATCAGTTATAAGCATCTCAAGGAAATGTCTTCATTTACTGATACTGTAATCAAGTTTTAGCAATGTCAGCCAAAACAGCAGTTAATGGCGTAAGCCTTTCTGCTATCGATGTGTGCCATCAGATAGCTAATTGCCATGGAATCTTTGAACAACTTACCAAAAATTGTACATTATGAAATTAGAAAGTTTATGAAATGTTACTTAAAGGTATGCAAATTGCCTCTTGAGAGAGAAAGAGGACTTGAACTCTATAGCGCCACCTGTTGGAAGCAGCAATTCTACAAATCGCAATCGACACTTTAACAAGTCGTGCAGTATGACTTAGGATAAAAGCTATTATCCTAAGTCATATTGCAAGACTCGTTAAAGGGTCGATTGTGACTTGTAGAATTGCTGCTTCCAATAGATGGCGCTATAGAGTTCAAGTCCTCTTTCTCTCTGAAGAGGCGATTTGCATATTAAATTTAAAAAGTGCAATTCTGAAAATATGTTTTTCATTTTTTTATTTACAGTGTTCATCATACTGTAAAAATTACCTGACCATATGATTCTCCAGGTCAGTTTAATACTAAATATTCATAGTTTATTTTATTTTTTAAGTGATGAAAAAAATTCGGAAATTTGTAAAAAAAAATTTTTGCTTGCTTGTGTCACCATATTTTGAGACCCATAACATTTACAATTTTCGGTCGATGGGACGGTGTAAGGGCTTGTTTTTAGTGCCGCTCTTAGCCCACATTTTTATTGATACCACTTTGGGGTAGATATCATGTTTTGATTGCCTCTTATTAAATTGTTTTGTGGTGTTGTGGCGGCTGAAAAACCGCAATTCTGATATTTTGATTATGTTTGTTATTACAGAGTTTACAGATTGAGTTAATTAATTTCATAATTTGATAGATTGGACTTTTATGGACAAAATGACACCACATATGTGCAATTTTTTTTCATTTCTTTATTTTTAATGGGAGAAACATTTATATTTTTTGAGGTTTTTTTTCATATATTTGAAAAAAATTGTCACTTTTCACTGTATTTGTTAATCCCCCTTGATCCTGCAATTGCTTGTACTATACACGGCAATACTACAGTACTGAGAATAGCACAAATCACGGTCTCCTATGAACACTAGCCAGATGCTGGCATTCACAGTAGAATAGTCATGACTGGCAGGGGGATCTTCAGCAGATTCCAAGCTATTATGGCAACCCATTGGCACCCTGAGATTGCAGCTCAGAGGCACCTATGGGCTATTAGAAAATGTAAATGCCACTGTCAGAGATTGACATTGGCATGTAATAGGTTAACAGATGTTGGTGGAGTTCCACTCCAAGCATGGCTTTTAGAGGCAGATGATGGCTGAATATCACAGCCATCCCCTGCTGGAAAGATTTGAGCTCTGCTTGTGAGCCCACATCAAAGTCAGCAAGCCGCAATAGGATGTAACTGTAAGCCCGATTGTGGCAAGAGGTTAAGGTCCTTGCTCTGTGTGTTCTCCTACTGTTCCAAAAATTCGGACATGACATAAGTACGAAGATGTGCAAAATAGGTTATGTTCTATCCATTCTTCCCGTTAGTGCATATTTGGCTCACCAATCGCCATATTTAAATTATTCACTTCATGCTCAGTAAATTTAGACTGGATTAAACATGGACATTATTTTCACTGCTTTGTTCTAACTATAACCAGCTGTCTATATTTGTTATTATTACACATCCGCAGCATGGCATATTTTGGGAAATTATTATTTTTTTAATTGTTTGTTATGCAGATTACAACAGAGTGATTCAGTAGATTGACCCAGACCTAATGCAAGCCTCTGAGCCCCCATGTTAGGAGGGCGGTTGCAGACAACTTTATTAAAATGGAATGCAACCGACCCCAGGGTCCGCAATGCAACCTGGGAGGCTGCTGCCGAACACTTTCCCGGTGGAAAGGAAAGTGACAACTTAAATACTAAACCCTTCCGTGTTTCTCCACACAGGAACGGGTATAGCAGTACGCTCTATCTCCGTTAACTGCACGGGAGAAGAGCGTCCGGAGACGCACATAACTGATTAAGCCCTTCGTGTTAATGCACACGGAGCGGGTATAACGGTTCACACAATCTCCAAGAATCGCAGGGAAACGTGTGACCGGGGGAGAAGCAGTAGCCCTCTCTGCGATACAGGCACTACGCAATAGGAGTTGGCGCTAGTGTGCGGGTGTGACTACGCCGACAGGTACACGGCGTGCTACCCAACTGAAGGGAGCTATTCCACGTGAAAGACAGTGTGATAGCCGTGAATAGGGGGTCTGCAGGCTGCTCGGGGTGTTAGGCGACCCCTTTGGCAGAGCCAGACTGCTAGACGAAGCTACCTGCCTACTTTCACTAGCCTGCCTACTTTCTCTAAACCTGCCTGCAGAAACTACGTGGAACCAGTCGTCCACACACCGCAACACATGCTCAATGATCTGAGCGGGTCGCCATGTTTGTGGGTGGGCCTTTTAAAGACTAAGCCCTGCCCACCGGCGCACCATTGGTGACGTTACCCGTGGACCAATCAGGCGGTGCCAGGTCACCGGGTCAGGTGGGTGCCAACCCACCAATCATAATCCGCCAGGTCACGGACATGCTCAGTGCGGCAAATCCTGGACTTAGATTCCACAAGCCCTGTCTCCCTCTGCAACCCAGGCTTAACATTGCTAGGCACAACTACCTGGAAGCTAAACAGTGCTTGCGGACCAGCTAGGCGTTGTGGCTAACGGTGATGCTGAGCAGCATCAGCCCTGGCTGGACAGAAATGGGAAACCACAGAAGGTCCTGGACCCATTTCAAATCGAGCACCAGACTGATACCTAACACCCCATTCCTTCAATTGATGTGTATTATGTAATTTTAGGAGATTCAGAAAGAGAATAGACACATACAAAAGATCGGTTGCACTTCCTAAATTTAAAAAATGAGAATATTTATTAAGTAAAAAGAAAAAAAAACTGCACAAGACCAATACAAACTTTTGAAATAGCGAATATTGTGCCGGAACCTGTTTCTGAGGTCAAAAATTGGTGCTGGGATACAACCCACATAACCAACATGATAACCAATAAAGCTATGTAAATGTTGTGCTAGGTGTTAAATCCCAATCAATCTGATAATGATTTATCCTTAGGATAGGTCATTTAGTAAAGGTTATCAAAACAACATCCTTACTTACCAACACCAGGTCTCAATACCAAGCACTACAGGATGCAGCACAGGTGCAAAATACTCATGAAACAACCACTCCTAAGCCTGCCATCATTGAGGGGGTGGTTGTTTCGTGTTATAAATGCACACAGATTCTCCTCATCTGTGTGCATTTATACTATCAGGAAACCACCCCCTCCAAGGTTGTGATCGGTTGTTTCATCAGTATTTTGCATCTGTTCTGCCCTGCCTTTATCATGAGGGTCTGCTGCATTCTGTGCAGCTTTGACATTGTGACTTGGTGTTGGTAAGGATGATGTTTTTTTAATTTTATGACCTTTTCGGTGAATTTCGCTACGATAGGTCATCAATATCAAAATGGTGGAAAAAATACATTAATACATTTTTTTCAGATTTTCCATTTGCCTTTTCACAGTGTTTTATTAGTTTAATAAGACTGTAGCCAAATGTTACTTCTAACTTTATTATAAAAGATGACCGAGTCTACATATACTTCATGGGTAATTTTACTGTATGTTTTTAATCACCAGTATTTTTTGTTTTATCAGAGAATGCTCTAGTTATGATTTTTGTTTCCCGGCACTTTGCTTATTAAAATGGGCAGCACGGTGGCTCAATGGTTAGCACTGTAGACTTGCAGCGTTGGGGTCTTGGGTTAAAATCCCACCAAGGACAACATCTTTCTGGAGTTTGTATGTTCTCCCTATGTTTGTGCAGGTTTCCTGCAGTATCCTTCCACACACCAAAGACATACTGATAGGGAATTTAGATTGTGAGCCGCAATGGGGACAGTGATGATGATGTCTGTAAAGTGCTGCGGAATTAATGTCCCTATATAAGTGAGTAAAAAAAATAAAAATAAATAAAATGTCACTAAGATTTTAAAAATGACAGAAAAAAACACATGTAAATAATATTCAAAATTATAAACCACCAAAATACTAGAAAAAGTGTTAGTATATAAGCCCAAAAAGAAATATAAACAAATTGATGGCAAAATGCACATGAGTTGCACACAGATTTTGCTACTGATTTGCAGGAATTTTACCCCATAGGTAAAGGGTGAACAAGCACAGGATTCATTTGAAATAAGTTAACCAACAATTTCCAACTTTTTTAAATTTTCTTGTCTAGTGTTACTAAAATGTGTCACATATAATAAATAAGTTGTGTAATCGAATTAGCAATCATCACCAGATCTACAGCTCAATGTGCTTACAATTAAATGGCGACATGCAAAATAATTTCATGACAGTGAAAAGATTTATATTCACAAGAAACTGTAACCGTCCTTGACAAGGCTGTCCTGTATCACTCCAGGGACGCCTTTCATTATCTTTTCAATATGGCAGCACTCAAGCAGTTGCAGACTAGCGTGCAAATATTACAGGGTTGAAAATAAATTACAAGCAGGAAAAAATAATTGAATTCAGCACACCCATCCATTCCACACTCGCAAAGTATCATCTTTCCACCTGCGACTGCTTAATAACACAGCAAACCTAAATTATTAAACACTTGTGAAAAAAGGTTTGGCATACTAATGCTTGTCTTTTTTTCCCCAACTCTATTTGGAGCGAAAGGTCTGAATGTGGAATTTTAGTAAATGCATTCGTTAAAGTCAAGTAAGGAGCCTATGAATATTTGATGCACCAGCTGCAGTAAAGTGCAAACTTAAGGTAATAACTGACTGTGTAGGGGGCTGATTGAAAATATTTCTCTTGCTGCTTGTTCAGCGTTGCTCCTCATGCGAGTTGTCTTGAATACTCTTTTATGTCAAAATAAGATTCAAATAATATTATATTGCTTTTACTTTTTTTTGACTTAACATGTCCAAAGAAATGTAAGAAAAGCCTGTAGTCAAAAGAATAAATTATATAGAATTTTTTTTGTAATATTGCTAGTCATTAGTATAAAGTTGAAAACTAAGGTCTAAATTAATTATAAATATACCTGCACAGCAAAAATAGCTAAGAATATTAGAGACTAGAGGATTGATACATTGTGGTAGATTTTCAGTCGAATTTCCTGAAATCCCCCAATCTTTGCTAATTTGAACAATTTGCGATTTGATAGAATGGCAAAAAAAAAAAAAAGTTTCCTCGTGGGCTTCTCCATAATGCCTTGCAGCTATCACGTCACATGATCTAGCACAGCCAAAGAGTGAGGACAATCACAGCCACTAAAAAAGATGAGCGCTGACCAAGCTGTACCAATTTAGGATTCTACAAGGTAGGGAGAAGAGGCCAGAGGGCACAGCTCATCAATACACATAAGGATAGTAGAAAAATCTGATTCTAGTCCATTACTGCAGTGCTGAAGAACATTGAAAATGGGAGTGCTAGTTTCAGTCTATGAATAATAATACACAGATTCAAGTGATAGGGAAGCTCTGTATTTGCATAGTCAGTGTGACTGTAAATTGATTGATCTGTTTTATACTGCAGTAACAGAACCATAATAACATTTTTTCTTTATTTTTCACACACTGTACACAAGGAGGGCAGTTTAATACCCCTCTGTTCAAATTTTGTGACGAAGACAAAGTTCATACATGATTTGGTCTTTTCTGTGGTAACATACGGATGTAAAACCATGCAAAAAACTATAAAGAAACAAGACAGAAGAAGAATCAACACCTTTGAAATGTGGTGCTGGAGAAGGATGTTATCAATACCATGGATGGCAAGAAGAACAAATAAATCAATTTTGGAACAAATCAAGCCAGACATGTCACTCGAAGCAAGGATTGCCAAGCTATGATTTACCCACTTTGGACACATTATACAAAGAGAGCAATCACTGGAGAAGGACATCATGTTTGAACGAATAGAAGGAACAAGGTAAAGAAGAAGACCAGCAATCCGATGGCTTGATAATATCAAGATAATGGTGAAGAAGACCCTAGTGGACCTAGCTAGGCTTGCACAAGATCGATCTTCCTATTGAGCGTTCATCCATCAAGTCACCATAGCTAGAGACCGAGCCGAAGACCATTAAAAAATAATAAGTTAAAATTTAGTTTCTCAAGAAAATTCCGGAAACCAAGGCTTATTTTTCAGAGGAATACTTCATATATAGATAAAAAGACAAAAGAAAAATTTCAGAAATTCAAACTCAACTGTCTGCCACTGAAGGTGTGTGCTGTAAAAAAATAACTTAAATTATGTTTCAATAGTGCAATAAATACAGTGGCCTGTTGCAGGTACTTGCTTTTGGCATATGAACCTATCTAGCATCACGACTTGTGAATAACTGCTTCTTCCATTTGCACTGCCTATGTATAAATAAGAAAGGCAGACATCTGCCAAAATAAAGAGATAATTTTTAGACCATTTCTACTATTTAAGTAGCCTGCAGTTTGTTGTCAAAGAGACTCCTGGTTACCACAAGTTACAATCTGTTTTCCTCAAGCCAAATAGGTTGAGGTTACTTAGACACTAATAAGGCTGTGGTTGCGTTAAAGAGCTCAAAATGGGTTCAATATATTCCTAGGAAATCTTGAAGTGTTAAGCACATATTTTCTAGACAATTAAAGGCTTTGCAGTTTTGAGATTCACAGCATATTGTTTTTTGGGGGAAAATGTGTTGCTTATCTCTAGTGAATATGTGAAAACATTTTTTTACTAGAACTATTAAAATATCAAGTTCAAAGAATTAAAGAGAACCTGTCATCTGCTTCATGCTGCTCGGCCCACAGGTAGCATGAATTAGAGACTGACTCCTGCATTTTAAACATTTGTTTTACTCTGAACTGCTGCAGTGTTTAAGAAAAAAACATAGTTGAAGACAAATCAAAGAGTTGTGTCCTTCTGACTTCTTCCTGCCCGCTCAGCTAAATTGACAGGTCTCTCCTTTTGTTTATGTATAGAAAGGGAACTATAAGTCCATTTTAGTGAGTGGGGAGAAGACAGCAGGGATTTAACTCTTGAATTAGACACCTCATTCCTCGCTTCTCTCTTTCACAACTTCTCTCTCTAGAAGCATTTCAGAATAAATAAAAAATAGTTAAAATGCAGGACGGGGTCGATGATTCAAGGCAGCGATTTGAGCAGACAGAATCATCTGGCAGGTTTCCGTTGAGGGTCAATGTTATACTTAGGCTGAATTCACATGTCCTTATCATATGCTCCTTACCTTAACTAACAGCCTCATATAAGTCTACAAGGCTCTTTGTTCAGGGCCATAGCTTCCTTTCCAGTGGATAGAGCCTGGACAGAGGTATTCCTATCTAATCCATGAAATGCTGACATGGGAATAAACCTTTAACACAGGGAAGCTACAAAACTGATAGAAGGGTTTTCCTGAATGAATTTAGAACAATGCAGAATTCTTATTCAGATTTTTTTATAGGAATGCACTATTTAAAATGAATATGCCTATTATATTTTTAATGCATTCAGAAGAAAGATTGCAAAGAATGTCATGATCTCACTTTAGCAAAACCTGTTCACACTTGTTTTTCACATTCACAAACTCATTTTCTGGAATGAACTAGATTAAAATGTGAGTTGTCAAAATAATCTCAGATTATATTAACTGAAAAGTGAGTGTGAAAAATAAAAAATAAAAATTATCTTGTAAAAATGTATTGAGTTTGAAACAGAGATTCTTGTAGCCTTAATCATATGGAGTTACGGGGTGCATCCATGCAGAACTCTGCAGATTTGACATTTAAAAGTCTGGGAAAGTTTAGAAATAGCTTTCTTAGAACTGGGAATAACTTTGAAATAGCTAATGTTGATGAATCAAATACGTAGCAGTGTATATGTGTGATCTGCAGCTCATGTGGACAGGTGTGGTCCTTTTTCTTGTGCAAACCATTTTTCAATTCCTGGACAAATCCTTTATAGCAAATTGAACATTTGAAAAAAAATATTGAAATATATTTTTATTTTATTTATAAAAGGGTGTTCTGACAAATGACTTCTAGCATATGTATTCATTATTAGAATTATAAGTGAAAAATGTATAATCTTTCTAGCTCCACTGCTGGGACCTCCACTGATTACTAAAAAGGGTGTCCTGATCCCCAGACCCTCCTTATAGCAGTAAGGAAGGATTGGAGCAGTAAAGAGGAGCCACAGTACCTGGAGCAAGCTGACACAAACATAAGCAGAACATACAAATTTTATAAAACAATTGCTTCAAAGCAATTTCTTACTATACAAGCAATTACCTTTAAATCAAAATGGTAACCCTAGCTCTTACATGTGTGGCGCCCTGCTGCGCATTGGTGCCACAGAACCCAGAAGGGCGCATGGATGGACTTCTCCACAAGAGGCCCTCACACATTCACACACCTCCACCCTACCACCTCAGACCAGCAGAGGGAGCCCATTAGGGATATATAAAGGGAGGGTGGAGCCAGGCAGCTCAGTTTGTTCCAGTAAGAGTTTAGAGACGGAGAGTAACAGAGCTCAGGGTGATCTGAGAGCGTGCTGACGCTCTAAGAGCAGTAAAGAGAGCAGCAAGCTGGCTGCTGTGCTTAGGCGAGCCAAGGCCTGCAGCACGTGTGGAAGCCTAGTGAGGGCCTGAGTGTGGCCGAAGGCGAGAGGAGAAGGAAGAAGTAACAAGGGGGCAGAGGAGCATACCAGGCTCACCCCGATATATATATACCGGACACCGGGTCCGCGCCTAGAGGGACTATTTATACCCAGTAGGAACCACCGGAACCCCTGGAGAACTACAGGTCCCAGGTTCACCAAAGGCTGATTGTAGTACCAGGGCTAGGAGTCACAGAGGCCCCAGCGTCCAGGGAGAGTGATCTCCAAAGAGAAGGCCCTACCACCAAAGTCAGCAGGTGCAAGGAGAGACAGTAACCAAGTTAGGCCTAGTTGAAGGCAGGCCAGAAGCTTAGAGAGTAAAGCCATGGATCAGGAGGCCATATACCCGCTCACTGGGGAGAGTCCAAAAGTGCGCCCTTCACCTGGAGTATCCTGGACCGTGCCTGCAGCATCACCAGTAAAGGTACTGAAGCTAACTCCCGTGTGAGTGTCCATCTTTCCTCCGGGACTGTCCTGCCGTCTCTCCCCTGCACCACCATCCATTACACCCCACACTGCCCAGGAGCTAGCTCTACCTGTGGAGAGCCACACCATCCCTGCTGCCGTAACACCAGCTCCAGAGGACTGCTCCGCTTAGCCGCATTCCACAAGTGGCATCAAGAACTCTCCCAAATCCCATATATATATTTCCCATTTTGACTGACTGCCCTGGGTCCCAGACCGGGCCAGCCACCTTGACATACCCCAGCAGCCAGAGACCCGGCTGCCAAGTACCCCACGGCCCAGGGGGCGCGTCACATGCACCTTTGAGCATGTATCTATTAACAACAATTACAACAACCTAAACTTAGTGTCAGATCTGATAGCTGGATGGTCTTTTGTCTATAGCGAATCACTTCGCACATTTTTGTACACACAAAATATGAAAGATGTTTTTCTTTCACATAAACAGTATGAAAAATATATAGTAATAATATCCTGAATGGATTGAACAGAGTCACTAGGGATTTCCTTGTCTGCCCAGCATTTTATCATTGAGAATTCCCCTTATAAATTATGAAAATATATTTAAGACTTTCCCTGATATTTTTATCTATATCGACTGTATCCTGCTAAATGCAAAAAAAATATAATAATACATTTATTTATTGTTACTGTACAATTATTATTGTTTCCTGTTATTCTCTATACCATTGGTCCCCAACTTTTCTTACCATAACAGCCACATTCAGCACTGAGAGATGGTCACAAGGCACAACCCGGGCCCCCACCCGCCCCAGTAGTGACACCCAAGTCCGCCATGGCCAATATAATGACAACCAAAGTTTTCCAAGAGAAAGCACATCAAAACCTTGTGTCCTGCTCCCTTATGGGAAGAATACTCACATCAAGGGATTCCCATTTTACCTTATATTTGGTATTTTCGCATTAAGCACACTTGCCACACTGTTGCTTCTACCTACAAGCACTCCTCCAATAGGCAGTATCATTCTATTAATTCATGGCTACTCAAGAAAGTCAACATCTGGAGACCTTCTTCTCATAGCTGTTTGCTAAACCTTGTGTTAATGCACCAAACTGGCAGACAGCAGAAAGCCACACATAATGACCCCATGATCCACATATGCCAATATAATTTGTAGCTCTGTATAGAGATTATGATTCACATATAGACAGTAATTTACACCAGGTCCCTTTTATATAACACCAATTAACATATCAATATGTTTTATTTCTTTGAATTAAAATCAGAAATATATGCTGGTAAATAATATTAATAAAATCCCCTAGACTTTACATTTAGAAGTCAACTACCATACTCAAAATATGAGACAGTGACAGGAAATGCTCAACATGTAGAAAGTTTCATGAAGCCTGAGGAATATGTCTCTGGCATCAAAATCTATCCTTAGGATATCTGCCAGAATGTCAGTGTGATGTTAAAGCTGTATCACGCTGTATCAGTCTTAGTAAAGAGCCTGTAAATACATATTATTCATTTGTCTCTCAACTCTTACCTCCAGCAATATGAAATTTGGTTATATACTGTTAAAAATGCTGTAGACATCTCCCTGTATAGATGTTTTACCTAGTAATTAGAAAACACCAAGCCACACAATAGTAAGAGCACAGCATTTGCATAAGTAATATCCAGAGAACAGGGTGAATCTTTAACGGGTTGTCTATGGGGTAATACAATTAAAGTAAGGAAGGTAATACTTTAAAAAAAAATATACTGTAGAATTGCTGCTGACAGGGTTTCTGTTGCTGACCCTACACTACAAAACATCTTGTTGCCTGCCCTGTCAAACCTTTCTAACATGTAGCTCCCACTGATGTCATTGAAACTATGCCAACCACACATCTCCTGGCTCCTCACTGTGTTTTAAAACTGTACTGTACTATTTCTGGGAAATTTACCCAATTCAGGATACATAAACATGAAATAATATAATCTTTACCAGCTTGTTAACAAATCCTTGCTTGTTCATTTTAAAACCAGTTAACCTGTTCATGTTCACTAAATAATGGGATAATTTTTGGACAGTTTGATAAAAACCCAGTTTAATGGTTTAGTCAATTAAAAAATAACAAACCTGTTGTGGATCCCAAAAAATAGAAAAATCACTACTAGTTGAGAAGCCATTGTTTCTTCACTTTTAAAATAAAACACTTGCTACTGCTCTCTAAATAAAGAAATCATTTTTGGACAACTTGTGCAAAATCTATGTTGCGATACTGGTGTAGCACTGCTGGACTCCAGTGACCGAAGGAGCACAAGCAGGAACTGAAAGCGGTAGTAGAAGTTTTTGGAGTTAGCAAACGGTTGTGTGAAAATAATCTGGAGATAAGAGAGAACAGTCTGGGTAAGAAAGTTCAGGAGCTGGAGACGGAACTAGGCTAACAGCTAGACATAATACTCAAGCAATAAGTGAGATATCCTTACTGCTTTAAGTAGGCCCAAGCAGGAAACAAGATGGATTCCGCAGGTTCAGATTCAGCCATCTTAGTAAAGGGCAATTGCAGAACACAGCAGCAGCCTCCAGTGGTAAGAAGTGCGATTGCAGCACAATTATTAAGGTGAACAATAGCAGCTACAGGTGGTCAAACCATAGAAGGACAACAGGAATCCTGACAATCTATCAGTTCTTTTATCAAAGAACAAAGTTCAAAATACTGCGGAAACAGTGGTGTTAGCACTCCCCGTGTGATATAGCTATGGCTTCTTCCATTAATACTGTCTGATAAACAAAATTGATAATTTTTGGACTATTTTTACACTTTAAAATGCCTAGAAGTCTGATACTGCAGTGCTGTTGTGTAAGTTATTGGCTACAACTGGTTACCATCTGTTGTCCCCTAGCCAGATAAGTTGAAATCACTTGGACATTTACTAAGGCTGTGTTTGCGTTAAAGATCTCAAAAGGTGTTCAATGTAATCCCAAGAGACTTTATAGTGTGATACCTGTCTTTTCAGGGCAATTAGAAACTTTGCAGTATTGAAATGTATTAGTCACAAATCAAATTTTCCAGTAAAATTTGGTGAAGCTGACAAATTTGAATTTCAAAAGATTTGCTTATCTTTAAGCAATATATAAGAAAAAATGTATGAAATATTTAGGCAACACCAACCGGGTCCAAAATAGGCGTTGATGGCCATGCTTGGCACTTTTTCTGAACCTGCAATTGTTGTCCTCCTGCCTTGAGTGATATGGATGACGTGTCCTACATCATCTAGTCAATCTTGCTTCTGCGAATCTGAAGCAAAGACCTGCGCAGACACGATTCACTTTGCCCTGCTTAGGGTAGAGCAAAGTACAGTAATGCGCATGCATAGTCTATACTTCCAGTTCATTGTCTTTGTTTGTCCTCTCCCGCCGGTTCCCCTTTACTGTACCATTAGCAAGGCAGACCGGAGAAAGCCTTCTCAGTTCTGTGCTTTAACAGCGCAGGAATGAGATTGGCAACGCAATATGGATGACGTAGGATGCATCATCACTGTCCTCCTGCCTTGATTGATGTGGATGATGTAGTATGCATCATCCACATCAAGCAAAGCAGGAAAACAGTGATTGTGGGGATAGGAGAGGTGGCAAGCAAGACCAGGGATGCCCATTGGACCAAACTGTGCCTTTTAGTGGATTTATTACAGATATTTTTTGGATATGCAGAGGGAGTTGGGGCTTATATACAATTTACTGCACTACGATAAAAGAGGCGTTAAAGGTGGGGGCTATATATGGGGAAAACCTGTTGACAGGTTCCATTTAATTATTTTTATGTTTACCACCTCCAACAAAGAAAAGCCAATAATGAAATCTGAAAAATGTTAAAAATATTACGATTAAGAAGCAAAACTTGTTTTTTAATAAATGCTATTAGATATACAGTTATATGAAAAAGTTTGGGCACCCCTATTAATCTTAAGCTTAATGTTTTATAAAAATTGGTGTTTTTGCAACAGCTATTGCAGTTTGATATATGTAATAACTGTTGGACACAGTAATGTTTCTGCCTTGAAATGAGGTTTATTGTACTAACAGAAAATGTGCAATCTGCATTCAAACTAAATTTGACAGGTGCATAAGTATGGGCACCCTTATCATTTTCTTGTTTTAAATACTCCTACCTACTTTTTACTGACTTACTAAAGCACTTTTTTTGGTTTTGTAACCTCATTGAGCTTTGAACTTCATAGGCAGGTGTATGCAATCATGAGAAAAGCTACTTAAAGTGGCCACTTGCAAGTTGTTCTCCTGTTTGAATCTCCTCTGAAGAGTGGCATCATGGGCTCCTCAAAACAACTGTCAAATGATCTGAAAACAAAGATTATTCAACATAGTTGTTCAGGGGAAGGATACAAAAAGCTGTCTCAGAGATTTAACCTGTCAGTTTCCACTGTGAGGAACATAGTAAGGAAATGGAATAACACAGAGACAGTTCTTGTTAAGGCCAGAAGTGGCAGGCCAAGAAAAGCATCAGAAAGGCAGAGAAGAAGAATGGTGAGATCAGTCAAGGACAATCCTCAGACCACCTCCAGAGAGCTGCAGCATCAACTTGCTGCAGATGGTGTCACTGTGCATCGGTCAACTATACAACGCACTTTGCACAAGGAGAAGCTGTATGGGAGAGTGATGCGAAAGAAGCCGTTTCTGCCAGCACGCCACAAACAGAGTCGGCTGAGGTATGCAAAAGCACATTTGGAGAAGCCAATTTCTTTTTGGAAGAAGGTCCTGTGGACTGATGAAACCAAGATTGAGTTGTTTGGTCACACAAAAAGGCGTTATGCATGGTGGCAAAAAAACACTGCATTCCAAGAAAAACACTTGCTACCCACAGTAAAATTAGGTGGAGGTTCCATCATGCTTTGGGGCTGTGTGGCCAATGCCGGCACCGAGAATCTTGTTAAAGTTGAGGGACGCATGGATTCCACTCAGTATCAGCAGATTCTTGACAATAATGTTCAAGAATCAGTGATAAAGTTGAAGTTACGCAGGGGATGGATCTTTCAGCAAGACAATGATCCAAAACACCACTCCAAATCTACTCAGGCATTCATGCAGAGGAACAATTACAATGTTCTGGAATGGCCATCCCAGTCCCCAGACCTGAATATCATTGAACATCTGTGGGATCATTTGAAGAGGGCTGTCCATGCTCTGCGACCATCATACTTAACTGAACTGGAATTGCTTTGTAAAGAGGAATGGTCAAAAATACCTTCATCCAGGATCCAGGAACTCATTAAAAGCTACAGGAAGCGACTAGAGGCTGTTATTTTTGCAAAATGAGGATCTATTAAATATTAATGTCACTTTTCTGGTGAGGTGCCCATACTTATGCACCTGTCAAATTTTGTTTGAATGCAGATTGCACATTTTCTGTTAGTACAATAAACCTCATTTCAAGGCAGAAACATTACTGTGTCCAACAGTTATTACATATATCAAACTGAAATAGCTGTTGCAAAAACACCAATTTTTATAAAACAATAAGCTTAAGTTTAATAGGGGTGCCCAAACTATTTCATATAACTGTACAATAAATATTTAGCAATGATTATTCCTGTCTGGTGTCTCAAAGCAGCCACCTGAATATTCAATGAGCTGATATTTGCTCGTAATATAATGTTATGATCCCAAAGATACATTTACTTCCAGTGGTTGTGTATTCAGGTACTTAGCATTTATTTGCATAAGCAATTATGTGATTATTGGATATCTCTTGGTGTTCATGCTGAGAAAGCGATAAACCCATGTAAAACAATGACATCTCTGCACACAATCTACAGTATAAAAGCAATGAATTTCTATACATTAGAAGGAAACCTTATAGATTTGTCATGTATATACATTATATAATGCCGCCAAACAATTTAAACCTGTGCTAGCACAGTGTGAAAGAAACAAGATGTAAGAAATCCATATTAATTGTGCTATACCTGATGTCTAATTTTATGTGCCAGCAGGCAGCACAGGATACTGTACATAAACAACCCATAAAACACGAATAATTAATCCGTGGTAAATTAAATTTTATATGAGCAAAGGGTTTGAATAGCCTACCCCCACACTGTACAGCTTTAGTACTAAGTAGAGCTTTCACTTTGATTTCATAGTGCTTTACGGATGGCCATATACACCAACATTACTAAAGTTATTACATTTGTATTGCTGTCAAGGCTACTGATGAATGACTAAGTGAAAATTTCCTTCACCTACATTTAGCCAGTGGGCAATTTTCCTAATACAGAGGTGTGTATGTAAAAAAGCAAGGATGAAAGTACTTTAAGGGTCCATTATACACAGAATTAGCAGGGGGAAAAAAAACGGAACAAAATTTTGCTGCATATTTCCAGACATTTTTTTCTGTGTTTTTGTGAAACAATTGCTTTTGCAAGATGTTAACTTGCAAGCACTAAAATGCAATAAATTCTGGTGGTTTTAGCTTTTTTGGGTGTTTTTATCAGGCACAACAATTTTTTTCTGGCATTTTTCCACAGATGGTAGAATGAGAAAAAAATGAAGATGAGAAATGAATGTTAAAAAGTGTATGAGATCTGTCCCTCTCATTATAGCACCCCCATGGATCCTAAAATTTAAAAAACAGAGTATATTTAGAATAAGAAACCCCCAAGAATTAACAGAAATCTCTTATTCAAAAGCAGGGATAAAGGAGGAATGGCCCTACCCAATGTACAGGCATATTATGAAGCCAATATTGTCCTACAAAGCAAAAAATGGTTTCTAAAGAACAACCAATATAATTTTGTTTCATTAGAAGAAAACTAAAACTGAGGCTACCCTTTACCATCCTTAATTCTAATCCACTTATTAACTACAAATCTCCCTCTACCTTCACACCCCCTATTAAAAGCCACAATAATCCAGTGGAAAAAACTTTTCAAGCTCACATCGGATAAGACCTGTCCTTATTCTCCCGATAAAATTCCTCTACCCATTTTTAACACAATACTCCCAAAATTTCCTTTCGGAAAATGGTTTAATCTAGGAATCAAAAACTGTTCCTCTATCCTTACAGGCCCAAATAAAGATGCTCTTCTAAACTTCCATTCTCTAAAAGTCTTATATGGCCTTCCAGAAGAGGAACTCTTCAATTTACTAGAGTTAAGAAAATTTATAAGGAATAAGATATCCTTACCTTTGTCTTTACCACGCTTCATTATTACATTACTAGGCCAAGACCACCCTTTCTCTGAAAATATTTGGAATATGAAAAATATCTACACCTTATTTAATGAAGATCTGGAATTTACCAAATCAAAACCTATTCTGAAATGGGAAGCTGACCTAAATCAAAAATTCTCTGATAAAGAATGGAGGAAAGCTTTGAAATCCACTTATAAACTCTTTGTAAATGCAAATATACAAGACAATTTTTTCAAGATCATTTCTCGGTGGCATTTGACCCCTGTGAGACTTAAAATAGCCTTCCCATCTCATTCTGATTTGTGCTGGAGGAAATGTGAGCTCAAATGTAATGTTTTTCATGTCTTCTGGACCTGTCCAAAAATTAGTTTATTATGGAAAAAGATATATGACTTCATCTACGATCTGGGGAAACATAGTGTTAGAACCCTCCTGTTAGTTTTTTCTATCTTGTGTTTTGCGGTCATGTGACCATCTGCCTATTTATTCCAGCTCAGCCCTTCTGGCTTTGCTGGACTTCAGTGTTGTTTGACTGTCTCTCTAGCCAGGTGCTTTGGTGCCTATCTCTGTCTAGTTTGCTTGGTCCTCTGGGACCTCTTGTACTTTTTGTAAGTTTGTCTTTTGTGCACAGCAACAACTTCGGTTAAGGAGGTGTCCCATTTTTGTCCCAGTCCTTAGTTCATTTAGGGACCCCTCCCTTAATTCTATAGGTCTTCGTTCAGACTAGCCGAGGACTAAGGCGGGTCTGTTCACAAGGAACAGGCAGCCCGCTACATCGTAGGGATTCATCTGAGTCTTACTGTAGGGACAGCTTTCCCCTATCTTTCCTTAGTTTATGTTGCAGATCATAACAGTAAGTCCAGCCCAAAAAAAAAAAAAACTAAAAGGAAAGAAATTCGGGGATCAGTATGGTTTCCATCCAGGAGTTGGCTCAACGCCTGCAGGGATTGTCTCTGGAGGTGGCCGAGCTTCAGCAACATGTGAGTAGCTGTCCTGGAGCGCATTTTGTCGAACCCAAGGTAGGACTGCCTGATGTTTTTTATGGTAAACAGCAAGATTTTTTTTCCTTTAAAAATGCTTGTTTGTTATATTTTCGTTTGAGACCAAGGTCCTCTGGGAATTAATCACAGCGCATTGGTTTTATTATGTCACTTTTGCGCAAAGAACCACAGGGTTGGGCCTTTTCTCTCCAACCTAATGATCCGTGTTTAAGTTCTGTTGAAGAATTTTTTTCTGTTATGGGGCTATTATATGATGATCCTGATTGAATCTCATCTGCTGAATCAGAACTTAGACGTTTGAATCAGGGGTCAGATGATGTTGAAAATTATTGCACACACTTTAGGAGATGGGCCTCAGAAGTTAAATGGAATGATTCTGCACTGAGATGTTTATTTCTTGCTTGTCTGAGTGATAGGATTAAGGATTTGCTAATTGCATGCCTGCACCTGAGACTCTGCAGGAAGCTATGCAGTTAGCTGTTCGTGTGGACAGGAGACTGAGGTCCAGGGTTAATGATGTAAAAACTCCTGTAACGTCAGGTCCTAGTTCCCAGAAAATTTGTCTGACAGCGGAGAACCAATGGAGGTTGAGGCGTTGTCACTCCGCTCTCAGGAAAGAGATCGGAGATTCGCCGAAGGTTTGTGTCTTTATTGTGGTAAAGCTGACCATTTGATTAAGTATTGTGAGCGTCTTTTAAGTAAAGAAAAAAAAAAGGTCAGTTACACCCGTATAGCTTGTTTACGCTCTGCAGGAGTGTTTCTTTCTGGGAGTACTACTCTGCAGGGAGATTTGATTGAATTTCAGGTATTTGTGGATTGTGGTTCAACACTTAATGTGATTGATAAAGGGTTTTTGGAAAACCTTAAATTGAAATCCAAACCTTTGTCATCACCTATTTCTGTGGTTGCAATTGATAACACTCCTTTGAAATGTATTACTCACAAGACTGCTGCATTTCCTCTCACTATCAATGGAGGTCACCAAGAAATTTTGGACTTGGTTGTTTTGGATAATTTGCCCTCTCCAGTTGTTCTAGGATTGCCTTGGTTAAGACTACACAATCCTTTATTGGACGGGTCTACTAATGTGATTAAGTCTTGGAGTCCGAAGTGCTATGATAAATGTTGTAATGGTCGCATTGCGGCTGTGGAAAAATGGGAATTACCGGTACCTATTCAAGATTTTTGGAGGGTTTTTTCGAAGGAGGAGTCGCAAGTTTTACCTCCTCATAAGGATTATGATTGCGCCATTGAGTTTGTTCCGGGTGCTACTCTTCCCAAAAGTCGCTTGTTTAATCTGACGATCCCAGAAAGAAAGGCCTTGGAGGAGTACATACAGACTAGTTTGGCTGCTGGTCACATTAGACCTTCTAAGTCACCTGTGGCAGTTGGATTCTTCTTTGTTAAAAAAACAGGACGGCGGTTTACATCCATGTCTCGATTTTCGTGAAATTAATAAGATTACCGTATGCAATTCCTACCCATTGCCGTTAATTCCTGACTTGTTTAACAAGTTAGTGGGAGCCAAGTGGTTCTCAAAAATTGATCACCAGGGGGCATACAATTTGTTACGTGTGAAGGAGGGTGGTGAATGGAAAACTGCTTTTAACACTCTGGTAGGTCATTTTGAGAATCTGGTGATGCCTTTCGGTCTTACCAATGCACCTGCATTTTTTCAGAACCTTATTAATGACATCCTGAGACCTTTGATTGGTAAGAATGTAGTTGTGTATTTGGATGACATTTTGATTTATTCACCAGATCTCGAGTCCCATTGGCAGAGTGTACGTGAAGTTTTGCAGTTATTGAGTGATAATTTACTCTTTGCTCAGCTGGAGAAATGTGAGTTCGCTGTGCAGAAAATTAGTTTTTTGGGCTACATTGTCTCCAGCGAGGGCTTTGAGATGGACCCTGTGAAGGTTCAGGCTGTGCAGGAATGGCCTAGACCTATTGGTTTGAAATCTATACAGAGATTTTTGGGTGTGGCCAATTATTACAGGAGATTCATTAAGAATTTTTCTGCAATTGTTAAACCTCTAACCGATCTCACCAGGAAAGATGCGAATACGGCCCAGTGGACTACTGAGGCCATTGAAGCATTTGAGTATCTCAAAGAGAGGTTCAGTTCTGCCCCTATTCTTATGCAGCCTGATGAGACCAAGCCTTTTTGGTCGAGGTCGATGCTTCATCAGTGGGGGTCAGAGCAGTTTTGTCTCAGGAGAACAAGGGTGGAGTACATCCTTGTGCCTTCTTTTCGAAAAAATTTTCAAAAACCGAACTGAATTATGATGTTGGAAATCGGGAGTGGCTGGCTATTAAACTTGCATTTGAATGCTGGCATCATTTTTTGAAAGGCGCTAGATTTCCTATTCAAGTTTTCACAGATCATAAGAATTTGATCTATCTGGATGCTGCCAAGCGCTTGAATGCCCGTCAAGCTAGGTGGGCACTTTTTTTTTCTCGGTTTCATTTTTCTGTTCCCTATATCCCTGGTACTAAGAATGTTAAAGCCGATGCTTTATCTCGCAGCTTCTCTCCTACGGTCGGTGACGAGGAGGAGAGCATTTTGCAGAAAGGAGTTGTGGTGGCGGCTTTGGACTCCGTTTTGGAGTATGGGATTCTGAATGCTCAAGATGATGCTCCATCTAACACTCCCCATGGGAGGTTGTTCGTGCCTAGAGCCTTTAGGAGAGATTTGTTTGTGGAGTGTCTTGAGTCTCGGTTGGCAGGTCATCCAGGAGTTTCGGAGACTAAGAGACTTATCAGTCGCAGTTTTTGGTGGCCTGGATGGCAGAAGGAAGTCATCAAGTCGGTGCGTCAGTGTACTGTGTGTGCTAGGTCAAAGGCTTCACATACTCCTGCTGCGGGGTTGCTTTGCCCTCTGGAGGTTCCTAATGCGCCTTGGACGCATCTCACAATGGATTTTATTACTGATATTCCTGTGTCTGAGGGTTTTACTGTCACCTGGGTGGTTGTGGACCGTTTTAGTAAGATGTGTCATTTGGTTCCATTCATTAAGTTGCCCTGCACCAAGACACTCGCTAAGGCGTTTGATAAGGAGATTGTCAAGCTCCATGGCATTCCCATGGATATTGTTTCTGATAGAGGACCTGAGTTTGTGGCTCGCTTTTGGCGTGCTTTTTGTGACAGGTTGGGAGTCCATTTGTCATTTTCGTCTGGTTATCATCCGGAGTCGAATGGACAGACTGAAAGAAAGAACCAGGATGTTGAACAGTTTTTGCGTTGTTTTGTGACAGACAATCAAGAGATGTGGTCTGAGTTTCTGCCTCTCGCAGAATTCGCTCTTAACAATCATACATCCTCCTCTGCTGGGTGTTCTCCTTTTTTTTTGTTGTACTGGGAGACATTCGTCTTTTGGTTCGTTCTCCAAATTGGGGTCGGCGGTGCCGGAGGACGAGAATTTTTCCTGTGATTTGGAGAGAGTTTGGACTAATGTACGTTGTAACCTGCAAGAGGTTAACAAGAAGTCCAAGAAGTATTTTGACAGGAAACGTAAAGAGGTTTTGTTTACTGTGGGTGACATGGTTTGGTTGTCCTCGAAGAACCTGCGGTTGAGGATTCCCTCTAAAAAACTGGGTCCTAAGTTTATGGGTCCATTTAAAGTGCTTCAGGTTGTTAACCCTTCTGCTGTTAGGTTGGATGTCCCTACTTCCTGGAAGATTAATCCTGTGTTTCATGTTTCCTTGTTGAAAAAGGCTGACGTATCTAATAGGGACGCCACTGTTACAGTTCCTCCTGTGGTGGAAGACGGCGAATATGAAATTTCTCGTATTTTGAATTCTAGATGGCATAGAGGGAAATTACAGTATCTTGTCTCCTGGAAGGGTTTCGGTCCCGAAGACAACTCCTGGGCAATGATTGATGATGTCTCTGCTCCTAGGCTTGTTAAAGCTTTCCACAGGAGGTTTCCGGATAGGCCTGGGCCTTGAGGATCCGGAGGATCCTCATAAAAGAGGGGTTACTGTTAGAACCCTCCTGTTAGTTTTTTCTATCTTGTGTTTTGCGGTTGCGTGACCATCTGCCTATATATTCCAGCTCCGCCCTTCTGGATTTGCTGGACTTTAGTGTTGCTTGACTGTCTCTCTAGCCAGGTGCTTTGGTACCTATCTCTGTCTAGTTCGCTTGGTCCTCTGGGACCTCTAGTACTTTTTGTCAGTTTGTCTTTTGTGCTCTGCAACAACTTCTATTTAGGAGGTGTCCCATTTTTGTCCCAGTCCTTAGTTCTTTTAGGGACCCCTCCCTTAATTCAATAGGTCTTCGTTCAGACTAGCAGAGGACTAAGGCGGGTCTGTTCACAAGGAACAGGCAGCCCGCTACATCGTAGGGATTCAGCTAAGTCTTACTGTAGGGACAGCTTTCCCCTATCTTTCCTTAGTTTATGTTGCAGATCATAGTACATAGAATACAAATGACTCCTCAACTCTCACTTTTTCACTAGAGTCAGATACCCTCCCCAGAGAAATTAAGCATATTACTCTACATATTTTTGCAGTCATCAGACTACTTATTGCTTCTAAATGGAAAGCAGAGGACATACCCTCTATAAATAACATTTTGGAAAAGGTCTCTCAACATAACACATTTGAGCTTGCATTTGCCCTCAAAAACAATTCGATTTCAAAATACCATTCTAAATGGTCATTATGGAACTTGTATTTCCCCTCCAAAGTAGACCTAGTCATTCAAGATAAATCTTGATATTACCAGCACATGTTGATCTAATTATCTAGTTGTTCATAATGTATAACATCCGTCAGAAGACTTTCTTTCTTACCCCTTTAGTTTTCCTTTCCGGTTATCCCAGCATCATCCCTCCCCCTTTTTCCTTGTCCACATTCATATATTTCATGTGATTCAAATTTATTTAATTTCTTTGTCAATGAATCTTACGTATGTAATATTTTGTTCAGTTCTTTAAAGTGTATTTACTCAATCCATATGTATCTATATATATATTACATTTTATCACTCTATAAAGATTGGAAGTTTTGTTTCCCCCCTCCCTTACATTGTAAAAAACCTTTAATAAAATTATTTAAACAAAAAAAAAGTGTGTCTACAAAAAATCCACCTTAAAAATGCATCTAAATTAACATGTTAAATTCAGGATTTTTTTTATAAGCATCAAAAACAATCCACAAAATAAAGCAATAAAGCAATAAAGCATGTAGGATGGTAGCATTTCACAAATCTCTCTCATTCTCACATGTCTTATTTATGGGAAACATAACTCTACAATAGGAAATTTTCCCATTACTAAAATAATAGACAAATCACTGGGTAAAATAAAAAAATCCTTTGGACACCTACAAAATACAGTTGTAATAGTGCCATTTACAGTACTTGCCTATGTTGGTGTATACAGTAGACTTCACTTTGCACTAAAACATGTAATGGGCCTTCAAAATCTAAAGTCTGCTGGGAAAATGCAACACAAGCTTGTCTTATTCTGTGGATTCTTTGGCTTATTCTATGAACACAAACCCCTTTGCGTCCAGCGAGACTAAATACTAGAGAATAAACAATGCTTCTGTTAGGTAGATATGTGATGGGGAATCACCCATAGGTTATTCCTCTAATGAAAGGATAGAGGTCTAGAGTTATGATGCTCGTATATGATGATCGATATGTGGCAGAGGGTTAACGGCTGACTGGGGCTGTGAAAGACTTCACTCTTTATTGTAATTCATGTGGAAGGGATTACACTGTTGAATCAGACCAAAGCTGAATGTTTAATAATGGTCACAATAAGCTAGTGAGGATATTGTATAGTCATTACTTAGAAATACTAAATAACATACATATATACAGTAGATATGTATCAAGTTTACGTTACTTAAAAGTAATTGATTAATGTATTTAATTAGATTTTTCAGTAAACTTAATTGCCTGTAGATTGGTCCTGGGACCCCCAACGATCACTGAAAAGATCCTTTCAGTGGTTTTATATGAAACCTGTCAGCTGATTCATGCAGATAAAACCATGGGCAGCATGAATTAGAGTCTGGCAGTTGTGTGTGTTTTACTCTGAAAACGTACTTCGATTAGCCAGCCTGGAACTATGTGTAAAAGTTATATAGACCGAGGCTTCTCCTCACCGTGATCCCCTTATCTGTTCATAGGGAGAGACCTGGGAGTCACGTGACCGGGAAAGTGAGGAGTCCCTGGGGACTGGCCTCGGAATAGTCTTCTGAGATGCACGATCTTAGCCCGAATTTCAAAATATGTTTTCTCTAAAATGTTGCCTGTACACAGCTGGAATACTGCTGCATGAATTGGATGACAGATTCTCTTTAATATTGTGCACAAATACAAATCTGTATAAAATTACTCAATTAACTTCTTAGCACTATAGGACATACATTAGATAAAGGTACATGGACCTGGCTCAGGAGCTGAGCCCGCTCCAAACATGTCAGATGCGTACTATGTTATACTGTATAGCTGCTATCTGCCTCAAAAGGCAGCAACTAGAAATCTCTGATTGTTGCTGTTTAACTATTTAGGTGCTGCTGACAATCTACCATAGTTATTTGTAAATGGTTGCAATTCGAAACCCACCCTACTTTGGCATCCATAGAACAATGGTAGAGTGCAAAAGGGTACAATAGCACCTACTGAAGACCCCCATCACTACCATGTTTGTACTTCAATGAAGCCCTGCCTGTGGCTTGGTTTCGCAGAAGATCATAATTTTTACTGTATATTGGAATACTGCAGCATTACAGTATATGGTATATGGTACAAATGATCAAACAATCACAGGTTCAACGCCCCTAGGGGGGCTAAAAAAATAAGGTAAAGTTAGCAAAAGGTTTTTAAAAATATATAAAAAAATATTTAAAATATTAAAGTTTGAATCACATTCATTTTCCAAATAGAAATAGTGACATTTTAAAAAAACATACTTATTATCATTACATCTTTAAAAGTCTAATATATGAAAAAACAAAATGTTTAATCATTATAGTAAACAGTTTAAAGTGAAATGACTGAGTTTTGTTTGTCATCTCACATCATAAAAAAACGGAAGAAAATCCAATTAAAATAACATATGTATCCCAGAATTCTGCTAATAAAAACTGCAGCTCACAATGCAAAAAAAAAAAATCACGCCACAGCTACTTCAATATAAAAAAAAATAAAAAGTTATAGGTTTCAGAAAATGGTGACACAAACTAAATTTCATTTTTTACAAAGTTGTGAATTTTTCAACCCTAAAATATCAAACAAATCTTTAAAAATTTGATATCACTGTAATCATACTGATGTGCAAAATCATGTTGCCAGGTGATTTTTGCCTTACAACGCACACTGTTAAAACAAAGCCAAAAACAATGGAGGAATTGTATGTTTTTCATCATTTAACCCACTTGGAATTTTTTCTTGTTTCTCAATAGATTATATTATAAAATGAATTGTATCATTCAAAACTACAAGATCTCACTAAAAACAAGCTGTGTCTACAGAAAACAAGTTATGGCTTTCAAAGAAGAGGAGGAAAAAAATGAAAGCAGAACAAGACAAGACAATTGTTTTCTCCACTTTGGAAGGTCCTATTGTGATAGCTAGTAGACATGATGGGGTCTTTGATGTGTGATAATGTGAGATCATACAAAAAATTACACTTTACAATGTATGATAAATTGCCGAATTTCCACCATTAACCTCATGGGACTTTCTCCTTTTAAACTCTCCTGTGACATCTTATATAAATGTCACTTAGAGTACATAAGGAAGAATGCAACAGCCTAAAACCATTTGACAATATGAATAGTGGAGGCATAGTTTAACGAAGGTTTAAATGGGCTGTCATTTCTTCCCCTGGCATACATGTCATATTTTAGCAAGCTTGGTAAGTTTGGCATCACTCTTAGACTTCATGTAGTTCATCAACTCTTAATGATATTTCTATTACAGGAATCTTGTAGCAAAGTTGGCAGCAGAGGACTCTATTTTTCATGTAACAATATGAGTTGTCAAATATACATTACCTTTTCTATCCTATCATTGCCATATATCACAGGTAGTTTAACATTAGGGAAATGTATCCTGTATATGTCTTGTCAAGTGTGCTTGACATGGATAATTTATGGGATATTGCTCGTACATACAGCAACAGAAATAGAGTATTTAATAGCAAGGGCACAAAGTCAGCCCGGTCCTTGTAATGGCTAACATTTTCAAAATATTGTATAAAAAAGTATAAAACTTTATATTAGTCATATAAGAATAAAGACGCTACTTCAATCATCCTTCTGAGGTAGTACATTTTAGGAAACATTAAAATCCATGAGAGGGAATAAGTCAGTAATGAAGCCCCCAAACCAAAAATATAGGCATGCAGGTCTGTGAAAGCTAAATCAATTGATAACTTTATAGTTTCTATCTTTTGCTGCATTCTCAAGAAATCTGAATTTTGTTTCATATACAAATTAAGTGCTAAGTGCTCTGGGCATGGTAGAGCACTTCCCAAGCATCTGCCTCCTGAGCTTGTTTCCCTGCCAAGCAACAGTATCTTTGGATGATTACTGTCTCACTGTGTGTTTCACATCATGGGCCAGTCAAGGAAATCAGACAGTGGGCATCCAGCCAAGCAAAAAAGGGTGGTGATGTATGAGAAAACAACCTAGGGGACCAGATGCTCAGGTACTGATCTTTCTCACCTAGCACACTTACATCTCATTTGCATATGAATTAAAATACTGAATTCTTGGGAATTCTGCAACAGATGAAAGATATAAAGGTTTCAGTGGTTTTAGCTTTCAAAGAAATGCATGCCCATATACATGGGTTGGGGGGAGTTGATCTTGATGATAGAATCCTTTTTAAACAGATACAGCATATGCTCATTTTACATTTTAATTCCAAAATCTATATTGCTAAACAAACCTCTAAGTAATAGTGTTGAGCCACCCCTGTAGTGTTCTGGTTCGGTTCGTCGAACACCGGCACGTTCGCTGAACGGTTCATCGAACACCTTCGAACACCGTTAAAACCAATGGCAGGCAAACAAAAACACATAGAAACACATAGAAAACACCTTCAAAGGTGTCCAAAAGCTGACAAACTGCTCAGAAGACATAACTAACACATGGAAAAGTGACAAGTACATATAGTCATGCGAAAAGAAAAGAGGTGGAGGAGTAAAAGGAGGAGGAGACACAGATATAGGCATGTCATGCCCTTCTAAAATCAAGAAAGGCTGGAGTAAAAATCTAAAATCAGCCTACCAACACCCAGACGTCGTGACAAGAAAATTAAAAAAAGAAATATCTTTAGGTAGAATGGCGGTTCCATTCAGAACACTTTCCTTACAAGACGTAGTGGTATCCCCATTGAGAGTCGTGAAAAAAACGGAACCCAATACATTCGGACTAATCCACCATTTGTCATATCCAAGGGGCAGGTCAGTAAATGACAACATCGACGCGGAACCAAGTACAGTAGTATATACTGTACCTCCTTTGACAAGGCAATCAGGCGGGTCAAGAAGTTGGGAAGGGGCACCATAATGGCCAAAACAGACAATGAGGGGGCGTTCCGGTTACTTACTACCTGTGCCTCCGAATAGTGTCCGCCTATTGGGCTGCTTCTGGGAAGGAGCATACTATATAGATCGCTGTTTTCCCATGGGGTGCTCCATATCCTGAACACTATTTGAGGTGTTTAGTTGCTTCCTCGAATGGGTCGTCATGGACGTTTCTAAGGGGGCACATATTATCCATTACCTCGACGACTTCTTATGCCTGGGCCCAAAAGATTCGCCACAGTGTGAATACACGTGGTAGTCCACCTGTGAGAAGGAGAGAGATGGAGGGAGAGCAGACACCACAGAGCCGAGGGGTTAGATGGAGAACGGAAGAAGGAAAGAGGGCGGGGGAGGTAAAGGAGTATGGTGGAAGGCCGACCTGAGCTCCCCCATGTTCCTGCTGGGCGGGGAACAGCCCTGGGAAGAAAAGCGCATCCCTTTGAGGTTACGGGTGTGAGCGGGCAGAGGGACTACGCTGGAGTGCGAAGCCGACATGGCCAGGCCGTTCCTGCCCGTGCGACCTCCGTGTCGCCCGGTTTGTGCCAGAGCCGCGGTGGACCCTGACGGCCAGGCCCCCTCTCCCAATACTGGTGCCTGTCCGCTGGTGGGTCGAGACCCCCAGCGGTGGAGGCAGGTCTAAGCTCTGTAATTTAAATTGGCTCGGTAATTTGAAAGAGTACACTTTAAATCCTTTTACAAGGATCTATTGGAGGGCAAGTCTGGTGCCAGCAGCCGTGGTAATTCCAGCTCCAGTAGTGTCCACTAAAGCTGCTGCAGTTAAAAAGCTTTTATAAGGATCGAGCTTGGTGGTCCGCCGCAAGGCGTGCTACCGCCAGTCCCAGCCCCTTTGCCTTGGGGCGCCTCCCCGATGCTCTTGACTGAGTGTCCCGGGGGCCCGAAGCATTTCCTTTGAAAAAATTAAGTGTCCAAAGCACAGGTGGTGTAGCTTGCTCAACAGCTGGGCTACTCCGCTGACTAGCAGACACTGCTACTATGCCCAAAGTATTGCCTGGGCTAGATGCAGTTAAAAATTTGTAATTAGATCTACAGGCGGTGTAGCTTGCTTAACAGCTGGGCTACTCCGCTGACTAGCAGACACTTCTACTAGGCCCAAAGTATTGCCTGGGCTAAATGCAGTTAAAAATTGTTATTAGATACAAAGGCTGAGTAGCTTGCTTCAGATGGGCTACTCCGCTGACTACGAGACACTGCTACTAGCCAAAAAGGATTTCCTGGGTTAGATGCAGTAAAAAATTAGAATTAGATACACAGGCTGTGTAGCTTCCTTCACAGGTGGGCTACTCCGCTGACTACCAGACACTGCTACTAGGCCCAAAAAAAATTCCTGGGTTAGATGCAGTAAAAAATTAGAATTATATACACAGGCTGTGTTGCTTCCTTCACAGGTGGGCTTCTCCGCTGACTACGAGACACTGCTACTATGCCTAAAAGGATTTACTGGGTTAGATGCAGTAAAAAATTGTTATTAGATACACAGGTGGTGTAGCTTGCTTCAGATGGGCTACTCCACTGACTACCAGACACTGCTACAGGCCCAAAAGAATTGGCTGGCTTAGATGCAGTAAAAAATTGGTATTAGATACACAGGTGGTGTAGCTTGCAACACAGATAGGCTACTCCAATGACTAACAGACACTGCTACAGGCCAAAAAGGATTGGCTGAGCTACATTTCGCCAAATGCTGTGAAAAACACTTGCACAGCACTGGCACAGACCTGCCTGGCAAAAAGTGCTATGAACTGCTCTAACCTAGCCCTCAAAAGGGATGCAATTAGAACTAATCCCTACTCCCTAAACCTATCTCCCTATGTAACTGGAAATTCGCTCGCAATTCACACAGTTATACTGTATAGCACCCACAGCAGCAGCGATGCCGTCTAACGCTCAGCTGCAGCAGTGAGAAAATGGTGGCGACGGGGAAAATGGCCGGGTCTTTAAGGGCAAGGCCATGTGACATACACAGCCAATGACACATGCCCTTGCTTGTGTGAAAAAAAAGCACTTCGCTGCGTGTGTGCGCTGCTGATAGGCTGACAGACTGCACTGCCCCACTGTAAATGCGGGAAAGAAAAAAAAATGGAGATCGGTATTTTTTCGTCAGAGATCCATCCCCTGCCCCACCCCCCGCCCACTCTACACTGAATCTGTCTATTAACATTGATTAACAGTATTACTGTGAAAAAATCCAGTTACGCTTTTGGTGCACGAACAGTTATCGAACATAACCTCGAACAGCCAAATTTTTTGCAAATCGTTCGAGTTCGTCGAACGACTCGAACACCGCCCAAAACAGCTCGAATTTGAGATTGGTGAACAGTTCGAGTCGAACATCGCTCATCTCTACTAAGGAACTCCTATTAAACCATCTTTTCCTTTTTCACAATTTTCCATAGTCTAGGTATTTGTTGAAGGGCTCGCTCACACCATCGTATTTTGCTTTCAAGTGCAATCCAACAAAACTTTGGATTGCACTCAGACCAATGCTAGAGTATGCGGTCCGATTTTTTCCTCCAAGCTGATCCAAGGGAAAAATAGCAGCATGTCTGAGTTTGACTCAATACTCGGATCACACTAGGCCATGCAAGTCAACGAGTGCATGTAAATCATCGGTCTGCACTCAGATGGAGAGAGGTCTGCAGAAAAAATCAGGTAAGTCATCAGTGTCAATGAGACAGATGGGGGCATGCAAAACCAGGGAGCAGAAAAGTGCCTGGAATCTGTTGGCACCGAGCACCATAATTTACATTTGTGATTAGACTTCAGTTCCTGCAGAATTAAGGCAGTGATTAGAACTATAAAGGTGCAAATTCTATATGGGCTATATTCTCTACAAGGCAATGCGTTTGGTTTAGATTATAAGATTGATCTGACAGACTCACTTTATTTTCTCTTAAGACTAGCAGTTAATATAAAAACATGATTTGAGAAAAACGATTGTAAGTTTGCCTTAGCTAAGAAAAATACGAAAAATAGTTTACAGCACAAAACAAAGGGTTGAAAAAAATTATATATATAAATATATACATTTTCATGGAATTAAGGTTAAGCAACCAGCAAGTATACAAAAAATAGATAATTACTATTTTCTCCTTGAATGCCAATTTACAATTTCTAGGTCTAAATAATCTTAATAAGATCTGTAGAAGGTTTTTTTTTATATAATATTAACCTTACCCTGTTCCAGAGTTATAGACTTTTCTACTTTTCTTTCCTTCCAGGGATGGTTTCAGAATTTTGAAGGCTTCAGAGCATTCCTGTATTTACAGCTCATACTTCTCTACGCACTCTGACCAAATACGCTCCATTTCATTGCCTTTCACTTTTTCCATCAAACTATGTTTTTCTTTGCATTGAGAAAAGATGCATTCCTTTCCTACCACATTTTTAAACAAATCTTAATTTAAAATGAAAGCATGCAATTATATGAAATTTCTACATATGTAGACTCTGACATGCACTCACTACATAAATGCACACACACAGACGTATTTTTAGTAAATGAACATATTTGCATACATATCATACCTTCACGACATAAATACATTCAGTACATCACAGGAATCTAAGGGGTAAGTATGAGAAGACTTAAATGCATTGCATGCTCCTCTGGGAAAATAAATATGCAAATTGTCTCTTCAGAGAAGAGGAGGACTTGAACCCTGGTGCCATCTATTGGAAGTAGCGATCCTACAAGTCAATATCGACCCTTTAATGAGCCTTGCAACATGACTTTGGATAAAAGCCAATTCAGAATCTCAATTTGCAGACATCATGTTTCTGGGTATTGCTCCTCGTCAGTGCAACGTATGAAATCTGATTTGGCTGGATGAGAGGCTAACCTTGGGATCCAATGGGTAAGTTTACTCCTTATGGAAAGTGACATGCCAGGTCTGGAATGCCAGTATGAGGAAAAAGACCATAGATAGACTTAGTGCACATTGCATTCAGAAGTGTTTTGATGACTTCTGTCTGAGGCTTCTCTCTGAATCCTTGATAAACAGATGTGCCTCTGATGGAGCCACTCATTTCAACCAAACAGTTAAAATAAACTTCGTATGTGCAACTTTGCAGAGGTGTGTGTCTTTTCATTCAGAGAAGAACATAGTTGACTCTAGACTTCACATTCACCAAGCTTATTGCATTAAAAGGTCTCTTTGCATGATTGGCAAGTTTTGTGCATGCATCCCCGAAGGCATTTGGGTTACAATGTCATCGGCACCAGTCACCTACGATGTGGAAGTGAATGATGTCAGAATACTCCTTTAAAAAGTAGCAGTGGGAAGACAAGCTTATAAAAGAAATCAAAAGCCATACTTATCCTTGGATTCTAAATTTGCAGCCTCAGCTGTAAGGTGATTGATGGTCTTGACTTCATAAATTCTGGTCTGGCAGCAGTGCTGTAAAAAAGAGTGTATTCTGGGGGTATGCGTGCCTTTTTTAAGAGCATTTCTTCCCACTGCTCAATTTTGAAAGAAGAAAAGAAAACCCCTTTAACTCCAAAATGATCATTGTCATAGCCCATTTCTCAGCTGCCTCCTCAATTTACAGAGACTCCTCTGCACCTATTATAGGGGTTTATGGAAATGTTCTGCTAGTACCAGGGCTGTAACAATCTTGTAAACCAAAATGTTTCAACGCAATGAAGCTAAGCAGGAAGCAGGGACAAAAACGAAGCACTGAAAATTTTGCTTCAGATCAAATTTGTGAAATTAGCCAAATGTCAGAAGTAGCTACTAAGGTCATGAAGCAGAACATAGAAACTGCTACTGCTCCACCAATAAGAGTTTGCTTTGTCCTGAAGAGTTGGATGGACATTTCACTCTGGTCTGCTGTATGCTGTGCTGTTTGAGTCCCTCTGTTTTCCTTGTAAGTCCCTCAGAGGCAGGGAAGGTAGTTGCTAAAAAAAAACATAATTTTTTACTATTGACTTCAGCTGAAGCCACTCGAATAAGGTGCTGACCCTCCAGTGCCGAGTGCTTCATATGGCCACCATGCGTCACAGCTAAAAGTTTCTGAGCATTCTTGGCTTTGAAATAAGTCCTAGAGAAACGCTGCAAGATCCTATCATTAACTCCATGTAAAAACAAAAACTCCATTTACACCATATTCTGCAGAAGATTCTATCCTTTCCCGTCATATAATCAGCTGAACTATTTTATACTTGACTGTAAGGATCCTCTGAACAACAGGTGGTTGTCTCTCCAGGTAGAGATGCACGGTACAACCATTATCCGTATCTGGTATATGCATTCATCTGGACACCAAGCAAAGCCATCTAACTAATGCTGCCTCTTGATTTTTCCCACTGTAAGGTAGTATATTACCCACTCTCCTACGGACAGTCAACTTTTTGTTCCCTAGCGCAGTTTAAATTCATCTAAGATAAAAAAAATGTAAAATATGGCAGCATGAAAGCTACTAGATCTACTTTTAGTAAGTCATCATAACTTTGTACTGTGGGATGTAATCTCAGCGGGCAAGACATTTTCTCAGTGGTTAGCACTGGCAGCTACCAAAGGCTGAGAGGAACATCATTTTATCCGAATTGCTGAGCTATGAAGGAGGTCTGATTAGTGCGGCAGACCTTTTTGTCACTGTTTAATGACATATTGATTTCTCGCAGCCGGCAGGTGCTCAATACTGACCTTCACCTGTTTACAAATGTGTTTGGTTAAAAGAAATAAAAGGAATTCTATTACGAATATGCCGCTGAAAGTGGAGTTTTCATGCTTGGAAATAGTCAAGTGATCTGCTAGCTTCCTGGTCTATTCATGGTCAGAGATGTGGCCATGTGACTATCTCTCTGAAATGCTAATTGATTGTTGCTCTCAAGTGACTTCTTTTAGGGATCTGTAATAGCTGACATAATGGTGGATACTCAGCTTTCCCAAAAATATATAAAACTAAGAAATGGCTGATTAGCAGCGTTTTCTTTGAAAATTATCTCAGGGCTTATTCAGACCTCAATATTTCATGTGCAAGTTCTATTCCTGTTTTCCATGGATAGAGCTCGAACATATTATAGTCTATGTAACCTACAAAAATTCAATTGGAGTACTTTTTATGTATCAAAAACAACTTATATATAATATAATATAATATAATTTCTAAGTACCGTAATAATTAACATATAATATGAGGGAACATAAAGAATAGACCACTAAACAATCCAAAAATACAAATGCATGATAGGGCTTTGCTATACGAGACTAAATAAACAGTCAATTGTGAAACAGTGCAGTTAGATAGATCGCAAAGCAAACCTTATTAAATGCTATAAACCCAATAAGACTGGATGGAAACATCCAGGGGCATACATAGAAATCATGGGGCCACATAGCAGAAGTTCTATTTGCCCTCCCCCTCCCAAAAAAAAATAAATAAAAAATTGTCAGGGTCACAGAAGAGCATATCTCACAACTTTCCAGCCTTTACATAGTAATTTTCCTCCTGCTGAAGTCCTCGATTCCTCTTTCATTGCCCCCATTAAGTATGATGCCAACAAAAGTGCCCCCCAAACACAGTATGAAACCCCCATTGTGAATTCCTCCACATGCACAGTAAAATGACCCTACTGTACCCCACCTCAACGCCCAAGGCAAAGTATGGTGACCCCAACACAGTATGATCCCCCATCTATGACCACCACACAGCTCTCCATGCACATTATTGGGCCTACATACAGTATAATGGCCCGCACTAGCCCTCCAAACAGTATAATGACCCCTTCACACTGTATAATTTCCTGCATTTAGTATAATGGACCCCTACATATTATAAAGGCCCCACATAGCCTTCCTTAAAGTATAATGTGCCCCCCATGGTCCTCCATACAGTATAATGCACCCCCATGGTCCTCCACACAATATAATGTGCCCACCATGATTCTCCATACAGTATAATGCACCCCCCATGATCCTCCATGCAGTATAATGCACCCCATAGTCCTCCATACAGTGTAATGCACCCCCATGGTTTTCCATACAGTATAATGCACCCTTATGGTCCTCTACACAATATAATGCATTCTCCATAATCCTCCATACAGTATAATGCACCCACATGATCCTCTATACATGATAATGCACCCCCATGATCCTCCATACAGTATAATGCACCCCCATTGTTCTCCATACAGTATAATGCACACCCATGATCCTCCATACAGTATAATGCACCCCATGGTCCTCCCTACAGTATAATGCACCCCCATGGTTCTCCATACAGTATAACACACCCCTATGGTCCTCTACTCAATATAATGAATTCTCCATAATCCTCCATACAGGATAATGCACCCACATGATCCTCTATACATGATAATACACCCCCATGATCCTCCATACAGCATAATGCACCCCCATGGTCCTCCATACAGTATAATGCACACCTATGGTCCTCCATAGAGCATAATGCACCCGCAAGGTCTTCCATACAGCATAATAATGCACCTCCATGGTCCTCCATACAGTATAATGCCCCCCCCATTGTCCTCCACACAATATAATGCACCCCCCATACTGTATTATGGCCATCGGTCACTGATTTAAAAAATAGATACAATGATCACCTCTCCTGGTTTCAGCCGATGCTCTAGACCCCTCAGCGTGAAGTGGCGAACATCTCAGAGCAGCGGGCACCCTGTAGTGACTTAATCGTGCACATTGGTCTGAAACGTCAGACGACGAAGAAGAATGATTGGGGTGGAAGCGTCTGCTGAAGCTCCCTCCTCCTTCATCATTGCTCACACTGGGCCCGCCCTCCAGCCATCAGCGCGAGCAGTGATGATGGAGGATGAAGCGTTAACAGGCGTTTCCACCCCCATCATTCTGGGCTGGTGGCCGGGCAGCGCAGGTGCTGACGGGCAGAAGAGGGCCCGGTATGGTGAGGACCCGCTGGGTTGAGGGCTTGGTGCTGGCTCCCCTGGCTCAAGGGCCCCATAGAAGTGGGGTGACCTGTTGTCATTGGCAGTCAATGTCATATAGGAATATCCTGTTGCATTAAATGTGGAATACGGTGGTTTCAAATTCCGCGCTGCCCAATAGTTCAAATATGTGATTACACACGAAAGTGAAGCATAAATGCGGTTTATTATGTCAACGCGTTTCAAGGTTTTCAAACCTCTTCATCAGGACCAAACCAGAATGATGATCAGTAATAGTAGACTGCGTCTGGGTGTACGCCCCCAGCAGGCGGACACTCCCAAAAATGATGGATGTCAGAGCGCACATTCACTCTGTTTGCATCATTACAGCCTATAGCACCCTTGGCGCATACGACCGGACCACGTTTTGCATGGGATCTCGGACGTATGCTCTGTCGGGGACACAGGATGCAATGTGAAAACACCCTTACACATTGACCCAACAATGATGAAAATCTGATCCAAAACATAAATGAAAATCATTCCTTTATTTTGTATAAGAAAAATCACTGACATCTGAATGAGCCTTTATTAGGGATGAGAGAATAAATTCGGGTGGCATTGAATTCTACTCAAACTCAAAAAAATGGCAGCTGTTGGTCGATATTATTCTTAAATATAAAGGGCCATTAAAAGGTTAAAATTAAAAATCCTTACACTTACCTTAACCCTCACCTCTGCATCTTCTGATCCCCAGACCTTTCACATTGATGTAAACCCTCAAGTGCCTCATCAGAGGTGGAAGTCATGGCTCAGTGTGAGATGCCTGGCTATTTCACCACTAGCAGTGGGGATCAGAAGATGCAATGAGGACCAAATGGGTGATGGTGAGGAGCGGTGCAGCTTGAGAGGAGAGCGGTAAGGTGCATATAAGGCTTTTTTTTATTTTTTGCATATTACATTTATAATTTTCTGGGGTCTGTAGAGACATCAGAGCATAATAAGGGATATTAATACTGTGGAACATAACTTCTTTGCGCAGTGAATATCTCAGAAAAATGCGAGCGAACAGGCGAAAGTCTTTTTGTTCCTTTCCTCCGGATATTTTTCCACAAGTGATGTCAATATATGCATTAATTATTTGAAGAATTCACTGCCCTCTTAGAAGAGACAGTTTTTCTTTTTAAACTGGGTGTATGTTGTTGTAAACTTTATCCATGATTAAGGACTTTTTTTAGTTTGAAATGCATAGGAAGCTACATTACACTTGGATTTATTGGGTGCCAATTTTTATGATATGGAATAAAAGTTTTTGCAATATTTTAATCAAGAATCGGCTGGATAATCTTCTATTTGTTATGCAGTCTTTGGCCACAAGGGGCAGCATTGGCATTTCCATGCCGAGAATTATTGAGCTGGACTACACCTGTTTGAATTTTAATTTTGCCTAATCTGTCATCTCTATCCCTTACCGTTGGATTGTTTTGTTTTTGCTTGTTTTTTTTAGGGGAAATGCTTCATAAATGTAACATGATTTTTATATATCTGCTCATCACCAAAATAAATTGACAGAACTAGCTGCTGCTTATTTCATAGCTGAAGAAGTATTTTTAGATACAAAACTCAAGCAGATGCTGTCAGTGTATGCAGGCTGCTTGAATGTGAAGCATTGCGCTGCATTGTTTATGCCCATATCTATGGGTAAAGTCGTGTCACCATATGCAGATTTTGCTAAGGCTGTGCCAAACTAATCCAATGTGATTATCTGAATTTTGAGGCATTGTTTTAGACAGACAACTTACATAAATACTAGTAAATGTATCATGAATTCTGTGCCCCAAGTTATACAATGTTATGGGTACATACAGAATAAGGATCCATGTCTATAGATTACAATTCTGTTGTGAGGATTGTTAGACTAGCCTTTGAGTAGAATAATCCTCTATGGGAAGTGGGATTAGACACAGCAGAACTCAGCTACAATATGGCCGATGAGATCCACAATATATAATTATTTATTTATTCTTGTTTAATAGAGATAGGCAAACCCGAACAGAAATATTGAGCATTCATACCGGACAGTCACTGAATGCCGAACACAGAATTTCTCTTGATGTCCGGTGCAATTATTCAGGTAAGTCTGTGGTGGCGTGGAGGAGAGAGAGATTTTTCTTTTCCAAGTTCGGGTCCGCATTATTTTCAATGAGGTTCGGGTTGTGGTGGAATTTCGGGTACTGTTCTGGTACCGGATCTGAACTTTCTCAAAAGTTCAAGTCAGGTACCAGAACCTGAACTTCCACCGGTCTGCCCATTCCTATCAATGTTTAACTTGCAGTATGAATAACCTACGAACAATATTCCAGTGTTTTGAATAGGATGACCTTAGACCATATATATCAAACTCTGACTCATGGGCCAAATCTGGCCCGCAGGGTGGATTTATTTGGCCCGCGACACCAGAACCACCACCCCTATGTGGGGCCATTATTCTATATGAAGGACTATGTGGGGCCCATTATTCTGTTTGGAGGACTATGTGGGGCCCATTATTCTGTATGGAGGACTTTGTGGGGCCCATTATACTATATGAAAGGCTATATGGAGCCCATTATTCTGTATGGAGGACTATGTGGGGCCATTATTCTGTATAGAGGACTATGTGGGCCCATTATTCTCTATGAAGGACTTTGTGAGGCCCATTATACTGTATAATAGTTGGCCTACGACTTTGTTTGTGAAGTTTTTCATTTTGGCCCTCTGTGTATTTTGAGTGTGACATCCCTGCCTTAGTCCCAGTCAGTATCTATTCTTATCAGTTTCTTCAGTCATATGTTCTATATAGCTACAAATATTATTACAATGATGAAGATGTCAGTCACGATATTTTAAAGGGTTATTTCAAAAGAAATTAAGTTATCACCCATCCCAGTGGCAGGACCCCTAGCGATCCCATGATAGGGGTTTTAGAACCCTGAGAACAGTGCATTGAAGCCGCGTCATTGATGAAGCCGTAGTGCATATCTGCAGCCTCTGTTCTATTCATTGTCTGTGGGACTGCCATATACAACACTCTGCTTTTTCTGACAATCCGATAGACAATATATGGAGCAGTCGCTGTGCATGCACACCTTCACTTCATTCAGGATAGGGCTGCAGAGTTCCATTCTAAGGGTTCTAAATCCCCAATCTTGGTATCACTGGGTGGTTCCATTGGTAGGACCTCCAGTGATCAGTAAGTCATCCCGCATTCAGAACGTAGGGCATAACTTGATTTTTTTGCATTATCCCTTTTTTCCAACTTAAAGCTTCTGCGTCTGATTTGGAGAGGAGATAAATGCCATGGACCTCATCTTCACAGCAACTGATCACTCTAACCCCTGGCATTTGACAATAGGATGATTTTGGGAGTCTCCAACGTACATTAGAAAGTTGTCTTGTCGAGCTGGCTTCAGGTAAGTTATTTCTAATGTAATGTCCTCCTAAAAGTGGCTTTCAGACACTTGGTCTTTAAAACATGTACAGTTTACCATAAATTTTAAACTGACCACTGGGACAGCCTCTGATCCTGATTTCAGAGAAGCCTAGTCCCCTAGAGTGACTGTTCTTGGCTGTTCACTAGCCAACACATCTTTTTGTGCTTCACGTGTTAGTCTTGTTTCCAGGTTTATTTGATCTGTTGATTCTAGAAATGGCACTAGTATTCTCCTTGCAGCTCTAGTTTTTTTTAATATAGAACATATGCTACATGCCACTCTTAACTTTGCTTGTCTATGAAAAAAAATCTGGATATTTTAATGTTGTGCTTAAATTAATATATTTTAAGCATGAAGGAAACATTAAAAGTTAAAATAAAAGTGCACTACATGAAAGTCTACTTATTTCATATCAGAGGCACATTGTAATTATAGTATGCAAATTTTACAGTCATTTGACACACAAGAAACTCCTTTTTTATGACTTTCAAGATAGGGATCTGCCAGAAAAATCCCACATACGTAATATTCCAACAGTAGTGTGCCATCATAATGGAAATATGTGAACACACTCACTATATCTGCTAACTTGTACGCAAAAACACAAACTAGGTAATAGAGGAACAAATTGTAAAAACTCATTAGAATATAAATCTACATGCACCAAACTGATATAAACTGATCAGGTGGAGGAACCTTTGAAATATAAATGTATGTATTCTACGAAAACCATGATTTACCATCTACATTTTTTTAAATAATTAGATAATAAAACAGAACAAAGGCAATTTTGTCATTGGAGCTTTACATTTGCATGCCAGTGTGCATTATAGGAAAAGAAGTAGACAAACAGTTGTGAAACAAAGGTCTTCATACACAAAAAAATGGGAGCAATTTAAATACATAAATTTCTCATTGAAATAAAGCTTCTTATGAACTTCCAATTCTGCAGAGGAAATCTTTTAAAGAGCGAACTAAAATCTTATCAATTCAACCATTTTTAAGTAACTAGTGCTAGTGTTTTCTATCCAATGGAGTTTTCTGAATCAGCATCCCAAGTTAATCCAGAAACAGTCATAAAAAAAAACAAAATGCCAAGAAAAAAAATTGTTGGGCTGTGTAATTGGCACATGAATGGCTATTTTTCCCCTTTGTCAGCTACTCTCAATTTTGGGGACCATCGGAGTCATGATTCTACCACTCACTATGTCCTGGATGCAGTGAGTGACAGCTTAGCTGCCCTATATAGCCCTGACGAAACCGAGGGCGATGGTGAAACGCGCATCGAGGTGTGCAGCAGCCCATACATTCATCACGGCCACAGGTAATCAATATATTTTAGGGTTACCCTTTATTTTCAATTACCTTTATATGTAATGTTAGTGATATACAGTACAGACCAAAAGTTTGGACACACTTTCTCATTTAAAGATTTTTCTGTATTTTCATGACTATGAAAATTGTACATTCACACTGAAGGCATCAAAACTATGAATTAACACATGTGGAATTATATAGTTAACAAAAAAGTGTGAAACAACTGAAAATATGTCTTATATTCTAGGTTCTTCAAAGTAGCCACCTTTTGCTTTGATGACTGCTATGCACACTCTTGGCATTCTCTTGATGAGCTTCAAGAAGTAGTCACTGGAAATGGTTTTTGCTTCACAGGTGTGCCCTGTCAGGTTTAATAAGTGGGATTTCTTGCCTTATAAATAGGGTTGGGACCATCAGTTGTGTTGTGGAGAAGTCTTGTGGATAAACAGCTGATAGTCCTACTGAATAGACTGTTAGAATTTGTATTATGGCAAGAAAAAAGCAGCTAAGTAAAGAAAAACGAGTGGCAATCATTACTTTAAGCAATGAAGGTCAGTCAGTGCGAAAAATTGGGAAAACTTTGAAAGTGTCCCCAAGTGCAGTTGCAAAAACCATCAAGCGCTACAAAGAAACTGCGTCACATGAGGACCACCCCAGGAGATGAAGACCAAGGGTCACCTCTGCTTCTGAGGATAAGTTTATCTGAGTCACCAGCCTCAGAAATCGTAGGTTAACAGCAGCTCAGATTAGTGACCAGGTCAATGCCACACAGAGTTCTAGCAGCAGACACATCTCTTCAACAACTGTTAAGAGGAGACTTTGTGCAGCAGGCCTTTATGGTAAAATAGCTGCTAGGAAACCACTGCTAAGGACAGGCAACAAGCAGAAGAGACTTGTTTGGGCTAAAGAACACAAGGAATAGACATTAGACCAGTGGAAATCTGTGCTTTGGTCTGATGAGTCCAAATTTGAGATCTTTGGTTCCAACCACCGTGTCTTTGTGCGACGCAGAAAAGGTGAACGGATGGGCTCTACATGCCTGGCTCCCACTGTGAAGCATGGAGGAGGAGGTGTGATGGTGTGGGGGTGCTTTGCTGGTGACACTGTTGGGGATTTATTCAAAATTGAAGGCATACTTTACCAGCATGGCTACCACAGCATCTTGCAGCGGCATGCTATTCCATCCGGTTTGCGTTTAGTTGGACCATCATTTATTTTTCAACAGGACAATGACCCCAAACACACCTCCAGGCTGTGTAAGGGCTATTTGAACAAGAGGGAGAGTGATGGGGTGCTACGCCAGATGACTTGGCCTCCACAGTCACCAGACCTGAACCCATTCGAGATAGTTTGGGGTGAGCTTTACCGCAGTGTGAAGGCAAAAAGGCCAACAAGTGGTAAGCATCTCTGGGAACTCCTTCAAGATTGTTGGAAGACCATTTTCGGTGACTACCTCTTGAAGCTCGTCAAGAGAATGCCATGAGTGTGCAAAGCAGTCATCAAAGCAAAAGGTGGCTACTTTGAAGAACCTAGAATATAAGACATATTTTCAGTTGTTTCACACTTTTTTGTTAAGTATCTAATTCCACATGTGTTAATTCATAGCTTTGATGCATTCAGTGTGAATGTACCATTTTCATAGTCATGAAAATACAGAAAAATCTTTAATGGAGGTGTGTCCAAACTTTTGGTCTGTACTGTATATTAGCCTATGCACCCACCTAGTTACAGGTAATTACCACACTTAGAGTTATCTTTTCAGGTTTAACATTTACATGTTTGGAACTATTGTGGTGCTGTCTTCTTTTACTGTCCTGGAATTATCTTGCAACCTATTATAGGTATACAGTATATGTACTTTTAATGACTTTTATGCGATCTAGTATAGCATTAAATATATGCAGTATATTATATTGAGGGCTATACCATTATTATTGACTGTCTGGTTATATTTGGTATATTCATACCTACTTCAGTTTGGTCCATGTAGCGCTCATTATAATTGGATATGTGACACCACATGTTTCAGGGCTTTAGGGCTTTTCTGTTTTTCTCTTGTATATTTAGTAAAAATACAGTTTTTTGTCTGTCCACATCCAAGTGTTTTTTCATACATTTTATATTTACAGAGGGTACGGAAAGTATGACCATGAGGGTCTGAATACTTATGACCATGTGATATTTCAGTTTTTCTTTTTTAATAATTTTGCAAAAATTTCTTCATTTCTGTTTTTTTTCAGTCAAGATGGGGTGCAGAGTGTACATGAATGAGAAAAAAATGAACTTTTTAGAATTTACCAAATAGCTGCAATGAAACAAAGAGTGAAAAATTTAAAGGGGTCTGAATACTTTCCGTACCCACTGTACCTATATATTTCATATTGTATAATTAACTTTGATATTATATTTTCTTTGGATCATTTACTCCTTTAGTGTTGGTATAGGTTCAGACATTTAGGGCATCTTCACTTGTTCTTGTGTCACACTCACATGTATGAATTAGATGATTTATTCAGATACTATTTACGTTTTAGTAATATCAGTTTTCCTTTTAGCTACATGAAATGATAGAATAAGGAAATACAGTTACAACAGATATAATATCAAAGTGTGATTTAGTTGCACCATACTGTAACTATGAGTCACTTATGCAGTTTATCTAACAATGTGATTTTATTATTGTATTTTTTTACATGTTTTTGGTATATCAATTGTGAAAATTCTGATATACAAAGTGGATTTCAAGGTCAATGGATGAGCAGGAAGCCCCATTACAACTAGTGTTGAGCCACCCCCGTAGTGTTCGAGTTCGGTTCGGTTCGTCGAACACCCGTGTGTTCGCCGAACTGTTCGTCGAACTGTTCGTCGAACACCTTCGAACACCGTTAAAACCAATGGCAGGCAAACAAAAACACATAGAAACACATAGAAAACACCTTCAAAGGTGTCCAAAAGCTGACAAACTGCTCAGAAGACACAACTAACACATGGAAAAGTGACAAGTACATATAGTCATGCGAAAAGAAAAGAGGTGGAGGAGTAAAAGGAGGGGGAGACACAGATATAGGCATGTCATGCCCTTCTAAAATCAAAAAAGTGAGAAGCCGAGACGGCCAGTCCGCTCCTGCCCGTGCCACCTCCGTGTCGCCGGGTTTGTGCCAGAGCCGCGGTGAACCCTGACGGCCAGCCCCCCTCTCCCAATACTGGTGCCTGTCCGCTGGTGGGTCGAGAGAGCCCCCCTGTGGTGGAGGCAGCTCTAAGCTTTTTAATTTAAATTGTCCCTCTAATTTGAATGAATACACTTTAAATCCATTTACAAGGATCTATTGGAGGGCAAGTCTCATGCCAGCAGCCGCGTAATTCCAGCTCCAGTATCGTCCACTAAAGCTGCTGCAGTTAAAAAGCTTTTATAAGGATCGAGCTCGGCTGTCCACCGCAAGGCATCCTAGTGCCAGTCCCAGCCCCTATGCCTTGGGGTGCCTCCTGATGCTCTTCACTGAGTATCCCGTGGTCCCGAAGCATTTCCTTTGAAAAAATTAAGTGTCCAAACTACAGGTGGTGTAGCTTGCTTAACAGCCGGGATAATCCGCTGACTAGCAGACACTGCTACTAGGCACAAAGTATTTCCTGGGCTAGATGCAGTTAAAAATTTGTAAGTAGATACTCTCGTTGGATGCTGAGAAAGCATTCCATAGAGTCTCCTGGCACGCCATATATGATTCTCTTAAAAAGCTTGGGGTAGGGGTCTAGGGGACCCTTTTATAGCCAAAATCACGGCCCTGTATCACAATACGTCACCTAGGCTGAAGATAAATGGAACTGTAGCACCGAGGGCTCGGTTGCTACAGACGTATTGCACCTCACCCAGAGGTGTGATATCTCACTCTCAGATAAGGATGGAGTGTGGATCAGGACCCGACACCTGCATGCATTACACCACATTGCCGTGGGGCAGGGCGACCAATATGCCCCTGAGATGGGCACGACAGTCCCTGTCCCTGGCTGGAGTGGGGGGAGGGAACACTGAGGAAGGGGAACCCTGCAGTGCAGGAGCAGGGAGGAAGCAGTTCCTGGGTGCATTGAGAAGGGAGTATAAAAGGTGGGCACCATCTTAGTTCAGTGCAGAGAAGTCTGAGCAGAAGTGGCAGGGAGCAGGGGCTCTGCATGAGCTCTGCTCCGGAGGCGGGCCTAGTAACAGAGGCCCAGGCCTGCAAGAGGGAGAAGGAAGGAAGAGGAGCGGAGAAGGCTCCAGGAACGAGGAATGAAGGGATCCCAGGGGTGCGGACGGGCGAGTCGCCACCGCACGCCCGAATCCACCTGCGTGGAGGGGTCAGGCCAAAGGGGGAGACCGGTCCCCGAACTAGTGGAGGCAGGAAACGACCCTCAGCTAGAAACCGGAGGCTCTGACATTTTATGTGGCGCAGCCCCTTGCTCCACCCGCTAGGAAGGCACCACATAGGGTCAGGGAAACTGGCGCCAAGTTTACCAAGAGGAGGCTCGAGGCAGCCGGACAGAAGTGTTGGTAAGAAAGGCCAGACAAAGGACACACAAAGGGGGTCCTGTGAAGCGCTCCAAAGTTATCTGGGAGTTGTCTGAGCCCCTCACCTGGTGAGCACAGTACGACGTGGGCAGCCGTTACCTGCAGACGTGGTCTGGATAATAAGAACTGTGAGTAAAGGCCCTGAACTGCATTACTGACTCCGTGTCGTTACTGCTGCTGCCCTGCACCATCACCCCCATCCTCCGCATACACTGCCCTGAGGCTATACTCCTCCCGTGGGGAGTTATGCTACGCTCTGCTGCACCCACAACACCAGCCTTAGCGGTCTGCCCTGTAGCGGCGGTTCACTCTGACCGCAATCCACGGGTGGCGTAGTCGGACATTTAAACATCAAAACCACATAAATAGTTCCGCCACTGGTTTGACCGCCCTGAGCCACGGAACCGGATCGCCGCCACGAAGACTACAACCACCAGCATCCACCAAAAAGGGTCCGGCTCCGGGTGTCCCAAGGCCCAGGGGGTGCGTCAGAACATTTTCATCACCTTTCACAATCACCAATGGGACAAGGCAGGGATGTCCTCTGTCCCCTCTCTTATACATCCTAGTGACGGAGCACCTGCTCTCATCAATTCGCCATAACCCCAATATTAGGTGGATTGAGGTGGGAGGCACCCAGTACAAGTGCTCTCTATTTGCTGATGATGTCCTAGTATATATCACTCAATCACATATATCCATCCCTGCTGTTATGGCTGAAATAGATCACTTTGTTACATGGTAAAATTTTAAAATCAATGCAGCGAAGTCTGAGGCCCTCGATGTCTCCCTCCCTAAATCCATATAGGATTCCATCCAGTCCAACTTTCCCTTTGCCTGGCCCTCACAGGGTATCAAATACTTAGGAATTCCTATTCATAGAGACCTCTCCCATCTATGTTATCTTAATTTTGGGCCCTTTATTGAACAATTCCATACAGACCACGGTTGGCAAGTTAGAACTGTAAGATTCACTACGTGAACCACTGGTGTTTTGTGGAAAAGCACATGTACACCGCGTTCCAAATTATTATGCAAAAAGTGTTTAGGAGTGATAAGGGAAGAATTTGTTTGTTTGTCAGTTAAACTCATTGATGGTGATGTGTGTCAGGGCTCTTTATATCACTGTAAGCAATTGCAGACACCTGTGCTAATTAGTTTGGCAGGTGTGTCCAATGAAAGGCAAGACTACTTAAGAAGGCTCTCTCACATTATTAAGCAGCCTACATTTTCTGCCAAAATGGGAAAGAAAAAGGATGTGTCGGCTGCTGAGAAGCAACAAATTGTGGAGTGTTTAGGTCAAGGCATGACTACAATCAACATTGTGCGATGATCAGGATGAAGTGTCTTGGCAATCAAGAAGTATGTAGCTGATTCACAGTACACACGTGTGCGTGCTGATAAGGGCAAATTGAGGACTCTTTCCTACAGGCAATTACGTCAGGTTGAAAGAGCAGCGGCAAAAAAGACTTGTCATAGCAGCAGACAAGTTTTTGAAGCTGCTTGTGCCTCCAACGTCCCCCGAACAACAAGATGCAGGGTCCTTCAGAGGTTTGCAGCTGTGCATACGCCATCCTGTCGACCTCCTCTATCCACTTCACACAAGCAGAAACGGCTCCAGTGGGCCAAACATTACATGAAGACTGATTTCAAAACTGTTTTGTTCACGGATGAGTGCCGTGCAGCGCTCGATGGTCCAGATGAATGGATTGGAGGATGGCTGGTTGATGGACACCCCACGCAAACACGGCTACAGCGCCAACAAGGAGGAGGTGGAGTAATGTTTTGGGCTGGAATCATGGGGAGAGAGATTGTCGGCCCCTTTAGGATCCCTGAAGGCGCTAAAGATGAACTCCATAATGTATGTGGATTTTCTCAAACAGCACTTCCTGCCATGGTTCAAGAAGAAGAACCGTGTATTTAACAGCAAGATCATTTTTCTGCATGATAATGCACCATCTCATGCTGCACATAAAACATCTGCATCTCTGGCTGATATGGGCATAAAAGGGGACAAACTTATGGTGTGACCCCCATGCTCCCCTGACCTCTACCCCATTCAGAACCTTTGGAGCATCATTAAAAGGAGTGTCTATGATGGCGGGAGGCAGTTCACATCTAAGCAACAGCTCTGGGAGGGTATTCTGTCCTCATGCAAAACAATTGAAGCAGAAACCATCCAAAACCTGACAAATTCAATGGACGAGAGAGTTCAGAAGCTCCTTTCGAACAAGGGGTCCTATGTGAAAATGTAACATCACCTAGAATAAAGTTTTGAGTTGAAAACTGTTTGATTTCAGTTTCTAACAACCTGCTAATGCTTATAATTTCAAAAATGACCATTTTTTTGGTCTTTATTAAAATGAAAAGGTTGATCGAAAAGTTTGGGGGATCTAAGAGTGTGGCAACCCAGTAGTCATGATTACTTTGAATTCTGACAATATGAGGGTCATGCTGCAGGTAGTGCAGCAAGAAGGCACTTATGTGTCTTGCGCATCTCGGAGCCCCAAAATTATTTTCCGGGCTAGATGCAGCTAAAAATTATTTTTAATTTTAAATCTGGTGAAGCTTATTATAGATGGCCTAATAGGATCAGTGCTGCACACTGCTACAAAGCCCAAATTATTTTCCAGTCAAGATACAGATAAACATGATTAGTAATTTGAAAGCTTAAAACGGTTGGTAGGGTGATTTTAACCAATCATCAAGCTTTTACTCTCCCCAGGATGACACAGGGGTAGAAAAGTCATTTCGGATCCATGATTTGTTCATCTTTATGAACGTGAGTCTGTCTACATTATCAGTGGAGAGCCGCGTGCGCTTATCTGTCAGCACACCACCAGCAGCGCTGAACACACGTTCAGACAGAACGCTGGCTGCGGGGCATGACAAGATCTCCAAGGCGTAAGTGGCTAGCTCCGGCCATTTATCCAGATTGGAAGCCCAAAAAGAGCAAGGGTCCAGTGACACAGTCGTGGCTTCAATGTTTACTTGGAGATACTCCTGTACCATCGTCTCTAGGCGTTGACTATGTGTCAGACTTCTGGTCTCCTGTGGCCTTGCAAAGGATGGGCTAAAAAAGTGGTGAAATGATTCCGCAAAATTGATGTTACCAGCAGATACTGTGGTTCTGTTACGGTTTGAGTGCTGAACACTTGACGGTCCCACGGTTGGCAAGTTGGAACTGTGAGATTCACTACGTGCACCACTGGTATTTTGTGGAAAAGCACATGTAAGATTCTGCAACAGTCTCTGCTGATACTCCTGCATGCGTGCATCCCTTTCTATGGCAGGAATAATTTCTGCAAATTTACTTTTGTACCGGGGATCTAACAGTGTGGCAACCCAGTAGTCAGGATTATTTCTAATTCTCACAATTCGAGGGTCATGTTGCAGGTAGTGCAGCAAGAAGGCACTCATGTGTGTTGCGCATCCAGGAGCACCAAGTCCCTGTTGTGTTGGTGGCGAGGTAACAATCATGCTTCCTTCCTCTGTCCTCTCCCCCCAACCTCGCACAACAGAAATGTGATCAAGGTCTCCCTCATCTGATGAGTCTTCCATCAGTTCGTCCTCCACTTCTTCCTGGGCTCCTGCACCTTCCTCACTAGTTTGGCTGCTACCATGCGCCCTGGTAAAATCATCTCCCCCACCCTCACATGCCTGCCGCCTTGGTGCTGCCGACCGTCTGGACCTTGCAGATGTTAGCCCTTCCGCATACAACTCCTCCTCCTCTACTTCCTCCACCTCCTCTTGTGCCACCACCTGACTCCGAATTCTGTTTAACATGTGCTCCAGCATGTAAATCACCGGAATAGTCATGCTGATAATGGCATCGTCAGCACTAAACATCTTCGTCGCCATTTCAAAACTGTGCAGAAGGGTGCATAGGTCCCTGATCTGAGACCACTCCTCCAGCGTGATTTGCCCCACCTCTGAATCTCGTTGGCCCAGGCTATACGTCAGAACGTATTGCACCAGGGCTTGTCGGTGCTGCCACAGTCGCTGCAACATGTGCAGAGTTGAATTCCACCGGGTAGGCACATCGCATTTTAGCCGGTGAAGTGGCAGGCCCAACGACTTCTGTAGAGATGTAAGTCGCTGAGCTGCGGGATGCGAACGGCGGAAGTGAGCACACAGCGACCGTGCCCTCTGCAGAAGGCCATCTAGTCTGGGATAGTGGGCTAAAAATTGCTGGACAACCAGGTTCAACACGTGAGCCATACAAGGCACGTGTGTGACATTGCCCCGGCGAAGGGCCGCACCCAGGTTTGCAGCATTGTCGCACACGGCCTTCCCAGGTTTCAGGTCCAGTGGAGACAACCATTCATGAAATTGGTTCTCCAGAGCTGACCACAACTCCTCAGCTGTGTGACTCACATTTCCCAGACATTTCAATGTAAAAACCGCCTGATGACGTTGAGCCCTACTGCCAGCATAGTAAGGAGGTGTGCAGGATCCCTTCTGCGCAGTTAGAAAGCTTGTGGCATGACCAGACAGGCTTTGGGTGCAGGTGGAAGACCGAGAGGAGGTTGAGGAGGCAGAAGCAGTGGAGGAACTTTGACATAAAGAGGATTGACGCACAACTCGTGGGGACGGCAAGACTTGGACAGCAGCCCCTTGTCCTGCTGTCACCATAGTTACCCAGTGCCCAGTCAGCGACATGTAACGCCCCTGTCCATGCCTACTCGTCCAAGTGTCTGTGGTGAAATGCACCCTGTCACACACAGAGTTTCTCAAAGAAGCGGTGATGTTGTGTGCGACATGCTGGTGGAGCGCAGGCACGCCTTTCTTTGAGAAGTAGTGCCGACTGGGCATCTGGTACTGGGGCACTGCGACGGACATAAGGTCTCGAAAATCCTCTGTGTCCACCAAGCGGAAAGGCAGCATTTCTATAGCCAAGAGCTTGCAGATGGTGAAATTCAACCTCTTAGCTTTCTCATGGCTAGGAGGAAATGGTCTTTTACTTGTCCACATCTGAGGGACCGAGGGCTGGCTATTGTGCTTAGACGGGGTTGATAAGGGTGTCCCCGGCAAACTGCCGGTCTGTGAGGAAGATGCAGGCGGACATGTTAGGTTGCCTTGATCCAAAGGTGGTGCTATCGATGTCGGACAGCGCTCAAGACCAGCTGGTGTTACCACCTCCAAAGAAAATGATGACCTGCCAATCACGCTGGCTGTTGCGGGTAAAGAGGTGGCAGGTCTGCGCCCCAAAACAGGTGTGACTGCTGTCCCCCCAGTCACAGAGGATGAAGAGGCCGCGGATGCACAAGATATGGCAGACGGTGGTTGGCCCGGCCGGCTAGGCCGCATTGTAGCACACTGAGCTTCCCACTGCAACTTATGCTTCATGTCCATGTGCCGGTTCATGCATGAAGTACTCAAACTATGTATTTTTTGGCCTCTACTTAGCTTTTGCTGACAAATGTTACAGATAACACGAGTTGGGTCATCTTTATCGATCTGAAAAAATGCCCAGGCTATGCAAGGCTTAGCACCCATGCGACCTGAAGAGCCACCACGACTTGTGGTGAGAGGCAGAGTTGTGTTTGAGGATGCAGTTGTTGACGTGCTTCCAGTACTACGTCTCTGTCCAGGAAGGCGCAACCTGACCTCGTCGTCACTAGCATCTTCCTCCACCTCCACTGCTGACCTCATCTCTTGGCTGACTGTGGGTTGACAGTAAGTGGGATCTCCGACCTCATCATCATCACCCTGTGCGTTATCACACCCGTCGTCCTCAGAGCCAACCTGTTCCTGCCCTGACAAAAAACTAAAGTTGTCGCTCCAATCAGGTATTTGAGTCTTATCATCGTCTTCCTCATTGTCTCCACCAACAGGAGTTACAGTTTGGGAATGAGGGTCTACATTATGGTCAGAACCTTCTGCGTCTGGTCCTGGATCCGACTCATAAAGATTCTGGGCATCAGTGCAGATCATTTCCTCGTCTGGATTCACAGAAGCGCTGGAGTCGACCTCTGATTCCCAGTCTATAGTATGAGTAAACAGCTCTGCAGACTCAACCATCTGTTCTACCTCATACTCAGACGGGCAGCTGGAGATTTGGGAGCTGTGAGGAAGCAAGTGCGATTTGGGTGACACCTTTGAGGACTGGAGCATTTGTGATGTTGAAGTTGATGTGGAGGAGAGCCCACTTAAAGGAGCACTTGATATCCGTTGAAGCACCTGCTGTTTTTGTGCCTCATCTGGAATTTGTAGCGATTGGCGTGGCCGTAAGAAAGGGATCTTATCACATTGTCCGCTAAAAGAAGTAGACATTTTAGTTTGGCTGGAAGATGGTCTTTCTTCTGCACCTACCCCACGGACACAACCTTTTTTCCCCTTCCCAACACGCCTATTCCCCTTTCCACCAGCAGCAGGCCTTTTTCCAGTCATTTTGGTGGTTAACTAATTCACAACTCTGGAGTTGTTTGCACAAAAAAACAATGGATGGTAACCGAGCAGAGCTGAGTGGCCAAACTGTGGTATTAGGCCAAAACTATTGGCTGGGTTAGATGCAGAAAAAAATTATTTTTAATTTGCAACCTGATGGAGGTCAGTATAGATGGACTAATAGACCAAGTCCCACACACCGCTAGAAGCCCAAATATTTTTTCAGAGCTAGATGCAGAAATTTTTTTTATTCAATTTGCAACCTGATGGAGGTCAGTATAGATGGACTAATAGACCAAGTCCCACACACTGCTAGAAGCCCAAATATTTTTTCAGAGCTAGATGCAGAAAAAAATTATTTTTAATTTGCAACCTGATGGAGGTCAGTATAGATGGACTAATAGACCAAGTCCCACACACCGCTAGAAGCCCAAATATTTTTTCAGAGCTAGATGCAGAAAAAAATTATATTCAATTTGCAACCTGCTGGAGGTCAGTATAGAAGGACTAATAGAACAAGTCCCACACACTGCTAGAAGCCCAAATATTTTTTCAGAGCTAAATGAAGAAAAAAATTATTTTTAATTTGCAACCTGATGGAGGTCAGTATAGATGGACTAATAGACCAAGTCCCACACACTGCTAGAAGCCCAAATATTTTTTCAGAGCTAGATGCAGAAAAAAATTATTTTTAATTTGCAACCTGATGGAGGTCAGTATAGATGGACTAATAGACCAAGTCCCACACACCGCTAGAAGCCCAAATATTTTTTCAGAGCTAGATGCAGAAATTTTTTTTATTCAATTTGCAACCTGATGGAGGTCAGTATAGATGGACTAATAGACCAAGTCCCACACACTGCTAGAAGCCCAAATATTTTTTCAGAGCTAGATGCAGAAAAAAAATATTTTTAATTTGCAACCTGATGGAGGTCAGTATAGATGGACTAATAGACCAAGTCCCACACACTGCTAGAAGCCCAAATATTTTTTCAGAGCTAGATGCAGAAAAAAATTATTTTTAATTTGCAACCTGATGGAGGTCAGTATAGATGGACTAATAGAATGATGCTATGCCCAAAATATTTTACTTCACTAGGTGCAGTAAAAAAATTGGTATTCTATATACAGGTGGTATATCTTGCAACACAGATAGGCTACTCCACTGACTAACACACTCTGCAATAGGCCAAAAAGGATTAGCTTTGCTAGATTCAGTCAAATGCTGTGAAAAAAACTTGCACAGCACTGGCACAGACCTGCCTGGCAAAAACTGATAGGAACTGATGTAACCTAGTCCTGAAAAGGACTCCAATTACAATTAGTCTTTACTCCCACAATCTATCTATTTAAGAGCACAGACCTGCTTGATAAAAGTCGTAGGAAATGCTGTAACCTAGTCCTTAAAAGGACTGCAATCACAACTATTCCCTACTCCCAAGCTATCTGTAGATTTGTGCGAAAATTGGCTTGAAATTAACAAGTTATAGCGCACACAGCAACAGCGGTGCCGTCTAACACGCAGCTGCAGCAGTGAGAAAATGGTGGCGACGGGGAAAATGGCTTGGTCTTATAGGGCAAGGACATGTGACATACACTGCCAATCACACATGCCCTTGCTTGTGTGAAAAAAAGCACTTCGCTCCGTGTGTGCGCTGCTGATAGGCTGACAGATTGCACCTCCCCACTGCAAATGCGGGAAAGAGAAAAAAAAATGGAGATCTTCATTATTCCTGCAGAGATCCATCCCCTGCCCCTCCCCCCGCCCCGCTGTACACTCAAACTGCGTATTAACATTAGTTTTCATCATTACTGAGAAAAAATCCAGTTATGATTTTGGTGCACGAACAGTTATCGAACATAACCTCGAACAGCCGAATTTTTCTCAAATTGTTCGTGTTCGCCGACCGGCTCGAACACCGCCCAAAACAGCTCGAATTTGAGATTGACGAACAGTTCGAGTAGAACAACGCTCATCTCTAATTACAACCACAGTAGCAGCTGAAGTCATGGCGCCAGACTTGATCCCGCCATCACATCTCTACTTTTGCCTGCGACTTCTCACTATTTGATGCGTGTTGAACTCTGAATGAGGCACAGTTTTGTCAGAGATAACAGAATCAGACAAGAATGAAAACATGTACTTTTTTTCAGTTGATTGGCTTGTCAGACCTGCAATGAAGAAAGTGCTAAAGAAATCGTTCTGAGTTCAAGCTCTGCTTCTACGACGCCTGATAAAAACTAGCACAGCTATTCTGACAGTATGAAACCTTTTAGTGTAGTAACCTATAATAAAGGGTAAATCACAGAATTTATTAACTATAAATGTGCTGTGCCTGTTGCTATACAGTAAATTACTTGGTTTACTTGTATCATCATAATTATGACATGGCATCAAGACAAAGGCACACTGATCAGACAAGGTAAGGCTCCATTCACATCTACATTAGTCAATCCATTGGATCAGAGCAATGAAAAAAATTCTGGATCACTAACATTAAGGATAAAATTAAAGGGAATCTGTCTCTAGGTTTTTGCTGTATAATCTGAAACGAGAATGATGTAGTGGCTGAGACCCTGATTCCAGAGATGTGTCACTTACTGGTCTGCCTGCTGTCATTTTGATACAATCACTGTTTTCTCTGCTGTGGATCTAGCATTGCTGAAATGCTGATCCCTGTATAATCCCGCTCACACCATGGATTGGCAGGGGTTACATTGACAGAAAGCTGCTAATCAGTGGTGGGGAGGAGTTAAATAGAAGAGTTGACTAGGAGGTACATGACAGCTAGTCCTTTAGTCATAATCTCTTGCTGATAAAACACTGATTTTATTGAGACAGCAACACACAGCCTAGTAAGAGACACATCACTGGAATCAGGCTCTCAGCCCCTACAACATTACAAAGCAAAAAACTGCTGACAGATTCCTTTTTCAGTCATAGGCGCTGGCAATTTATTGGACCTGTGAGGAGCTTCCCATCTGCTAAAGACTTTTCCAGCATGGAGCACCGACTTTTGTTGATCTTATTGTTGTGTTTTATTAGTGATTTCTTGCTGTGTTTTATATGTGGAATTATATACTTAACAAAAAAGTGTGAAACAACTGAAAATATGTCATATTCTAGGTTCTTCAAAGTAGCCACCTTTTGCTTTGATGACTGCTTTGCACACTCTTGGCATTCTCTTGATGAGCTTCAAGAGGTAGTCACCAGAAGTGGTTTTCACTTCACAGGTGTGCCCTGTCAGGTTTAATAAGTGGGATTTCTTGCCTTATAAATGGGGTTGGGACCATCAGTTGTGTTGTGCAGAAGTCTGGTGGATACACAGCTGATAGTCCTACTGAATAGACTGTTAGAATTTGTATTATGTCAAGAAAAAAGCAGCTAAGTTAAGAAAAATGAGTGGCCATCATTACTTTAAGAAATGAAGGTCAGTCAGTGCGAAAAATTGGGAAAACTTTGAAAGTGTCCCCAAGTGCAGTTGCAAAAACCATCAAGCGCTACAAAGAAACTGGCTAACATGAGGAACGCCCCAGAAAAGGAAAATCAAGAGTCTCCTCTGCTTCTGAGGATAAGTTTATCTGAGTCACCAGCCTCAGAAATCGTAGGTTAACAGCAGCTCAGATTAGAGACCAGGTCAATGCCACACAGAGTTCTAGCAGCAGACACATCTCTTCAACAACTGTTAAGAGGAGACTTTGTGCAGCAGGCCTTCATGGTAAAATAGCTGCTAGGAAACCACTGCTAAGGACAGGCAACAAGCAGAAGAGACTTATTTGGGCTAAAGAACACAAGGAATGGACATTAGACCAGTGGAAATCTAAGCTTTGGTCTGATGAATCCAAATTTGAGATCTTTGGTTCCAACCACCATGTCTTTGTGCGACGCAGAAAAGGTGAACGGATGGACTCTACATGCCTGGTTCCCACCATGAAGCATGCAGGAGGAGGTGTGATGGTGTGGGGGAGCTTTGCTGGTGACACTGTTGGGTATTTATTCAAAACTGAAGACATAGTGAACCAGCATGGCTACCACAGCATCTTGCAGCAGCATGCTATTCCATCCGGTTGGACCATCATTTATTTTTCAACAGGACAATGACCCGAAACTCACCTCCAGGCTGTGTAAGGGCTATTTGACCAAGAAGGAGAGTGATGGGATGCTACGCCAGATGACCTGGCCTCCACAGTCACCAGACCTGAACCCAATCGAGATGGTTTGGGGTGAGCTGGACGGCAGAGTGAAGGCAAAGGGGCCAACAAGTGCTAAGCATCTCTGGGAACTCCTTCAAGATTGTTGGAAGACCATTTCCAGTGACTACCTCTTGAAGCTCATCAACGCACTATATTTGTGTCCAGTCAGGTGCAGCAGGCAGGAACGGGCTGCCCCCAACCACCAGCTGCCTATTTGTACCTGGCCGGACACAACAATATAGGGAAGCCTTTTTTTTCTTAATTATTTCATGAAATAATTTAAAGAAAATTGACGTGGGGCTTCGCCATTTTTTTGTGTCCAGCCAGGTACAACTAGGCAGCTGGGGGCTGGAATCTGCAGCGCAGGGAGGCCCAAGCTTTCTGGGCCCCCCCCCGCTGCAAATTGCAGTCCGCAGCCACCCCGGAAAATGGCGCGTTCATAGAAGCGCCATCTTCTGGCGCTGTACCCAACTCATCCAGGGCCCTGGTGCGGTGGTTCACTGGGTAATAAAGGGGTTAGGGCCAGCTTGGTATTATCAGCTGGCCTCAAGCCCAAAATTCATGGGGTCACGCCAATATTAGACATGACCACCATGAATTTCTAGTAAAGTATTTAAAAAAAACACAACACCAAGAAAAAAGTCCTTTAATTGAAATAAACACACAATTCTTTATTGTTCTAAATTAAACCATACTTACCGTCACGCCCATTCCAGCTGAAGCCAACGATCTCCTGAAATAAAAGAAAAATAATAAAGCAACATCATCCTTACCTTTCCATTGCTCCCATGACAGCTTCAGCTCTGCTACATCGAGATGACAGGCTGGACCGCAGCAGAACGCTGCCATCCAGCCTGTCATCCCGCAGACACTGAGAAGCGCAGGCTTGCTTGCGCTCCACAGTGTCTCTCTGTGAGGGCATCCAGATGAGCCGAGTTAATGTCCAATGAACTCGGCTCACCTCATGCACGTCACTGACAGCGTGGGAAAATTCTCACGCTGAAGTGCTGAGTGCAGGAGAATTCTCCCACGCTGTCAGTGACGTGCATGAGGTGAGCTTATGTCCAATGAACTCAGCTCACCTCATGCACCTCACTGACAGCGTGGGAAAATTCTCCTGCACTCAGCGCTTCAGCGTGAGAATTCTCCCACGCTGTAAGTGACGTGCATGAAGTGAGCCGAGTTCATTGGACATGACCTCGGCTCATCTTTATGCCGTCACAGAGAGACAATGTGGAGCGCAAGCATGCCTGCTCTTCTCAGTGTCTGCGGGATGACAGGCTGGATGGCGGCGTTCTGCTGCGGTCCAGCCTGTCATCTCGATGTAGCAGAGCTGAAGCTGTCGTGGGAACCATGGAAAGGTAAGGATGAGGTTGCTTTATTATTTTATTTTTATTACAGGAGATCGTTGGCTTCAGCTGGAATGGGCGTAACGGTAAGTATGGTTTAATTTAGAACAATAAAGAATTGTGTCTTTATTTCAATTAAAGGACTTTATTCTGGGTGTTTGTGTTTTTTTTAACTTTGACTATGGGGTTAGTAATGGGGGTGTCTTATAGACGCCTCTCCATTACTAACCTGGGCTTGATGTCAGCTGGCATTATAAGCTGACATCAACCCCAGCCCTATTACCCCCTGCCACCGCACCAGGGCAGCGTGGAAGAGCGAGGCTAAGTGCCAGAATTGGCGCATCCTATGAATGCGCCATTTCTGGGGCGGCTGACGGCTGGTGTTTCTAGCCTGGGAGGGGGCCAATATTCATGGCTCCCTTCCTGGGCTATTAATATCAGCCCCCAGCTGTCTGCCTAGCCTTTGCTAGCTATTAAATTAGGGGGGACCCCACGTCATTTTTTTGTGGGGGTCCCCCATTTTAATAGCTAGTAAAGGCTATGTATTCAGCTGGGGGCTGATATTAGTAGCCTGGGAAGCTCCGTGGGTATTACCCCCTTCCCAGGCTTCAAACCTCTGCCCCAGCTGTCTGCTTAACCTCCGCTAGAGCCTAAAATTAAGGGGAACCCCACGCCAATTTTTTTAATAATAAATCCTTTATTTTAATACTAAACGACAAGTACAGTAACCAACACTATCACTGTACTTCATATATATGTGACTGACATGTTTCTATCTATCTAATCTATGTGTGAAGCTCTATTCTGTCTGTTATAAATTGTCGGGTACAGATGCTGAATTGCCGGCCGGCTTTCTTAAAGAGACGGTGCATGAAAACACTATTATTTTTTTTGATAAATCCTTTACACTAAATGACAAGTACAGTAAGCAGCACTTTCACTGTACTTCGTATATATGTGGCTGACATGTTTATATCTATCTAATCTATGTGTGAAGCTCTATTCTTTCGGTTCTAAATTGTCGGGTACCGGTGTATGCCGCTGCTGAATTGCCGGCTTTTCATGTTTCACTGTTGGCACTGTTCCCATCGATTTGGGCAATCACTGTAATGCCACAACCACCATGGCTGTGGCATTACAGTGAGTGGCAGACAATCCCTGCATGATTGGTGCTCTAAATAGCGCCAGACATGCAGGACACGCTTTTGGTGCACGAACAGTTATCGAACATAACCTCGAACAGCCGAATTTTTTGCAAATCGTTCGGGTTCGTCGAACAACTCGAACACCGCCCAAAACAGCTCGAATTTGAGATTGGCGAACAGTTCTAGTCGAACACCGCTCATCTCTAGTAGAGACAGAGACCCTGATCCCAGCGATGTATCACTTACTGGACTGCTTAGTGTAGTGTTGCTAAAATCATTCTTTTATCAGCAAGAAATAATCAATAGGCTTTCATTTACAGTATATAAAATTCATGTAATATTGATTACGCTTATATCTTGCTTTTATATGTTTGTCTCTCCATTTTATAGAAAACCATTTTTATGCAAATGAGCAGCTAGTGCAGGAAGCTTGGTCCTAAACTTACAGCTATTTGATCTGTCTCCCTCTTTCCCTGCCCGTCGCCGGCTTCCTTTCATTGCCTTACATATCACATTTTTCTGTTAATTGCTCCCCTGCAGGAGATCTTGTGTAAGTGCAGTCATTCTCAGGGATGGCGCATGCGCAAAAAGGTCATGGTGACGTTGTGAGAGCTGGACTATCAATCTGGTCATATGTCCTTTTGGGAATGAGGGTGCTTGTGCGATATCCTGGCCGAAGGAGCGGGTCACAGTGAAGAGTGACCTATCAGTCACAGACAGAAGACCGGCAGCTGCCAGGGAAAGAGGCAGAGAAGCCGGAGAGCTCTAAATTTTGGGCCAAGCCCTCTGCATTTTCAGCTCATTTAGATAAACTTTCACTGATGATTTTCTATAAAAGGGAGACATAGATTTATAAAACGAAGGTATAGATGTAAGTACAATTACATGGAATTTATATAGATGGAGCAAGTTTGGGGTCTAAAAATTATCTTACTTGTCCCCTGTATGTGTTAAAAAGAGTAGAAAAACTGTTAAATTAATTGTTTATCCCATGAGTGATTTAATGTTATCAGCAATCTTGAAGAAAGGACTAAGCCAAGGCTATAACTCCCAACAAACAGCTGATACATACAGTACAAAGTAAGTTAAGGTTGACCCATGCAGGGAAAATATAGATTTACATACTAGCCAGTCAAGTTAATGGTCAATCATATAATGTATATTTGGTTTAAGTCTCAAAAGTATATGACAAAATAAAGGGTGTAGGCGACTCAAAAATAGGGTTTTCTCCATCCCTATTTTCACACGTATATAGAACCAAAAGCATATACATTAGTATCAAATATACGTACCCTAAAAAAGAAATGATGAGTAAAGCAAATAGAATGTAATCATAAAAATAGGGTACCATATAGACCAATGTAAAAATATAAAAAAGGTTCAAAAGAAAAAAGATATAAAGCAAAAATGCTCAATTGTTACAACATATACTGTAATAATAGTACAAAATTAACGTGCAAATGTGCCTGCAATAATTAGGAAAATTAATACAAATAATTATCAAAATTACCTCTCCGCTGCATTTTAAATAATTGAACGGTACCTCAATTTGTGTTTTGGCTAAGCCTTCATCTGGGGGTATATTTTATATCTGGAATATGTAGAGCCATATTTGCAAATGTGAGTCACTTAAATAAGAAAAATGCTAAATATTCACAGCTTCTCCATTTTTATCAAAGTAAAACAATAATACCTTATTAGTGGTTTATTAAGGCCACTATCTCTTCTGTAAGGAATGTCTTACATCTAATATCGGAAATACATCCTTATAAGCCCCCTTCTTTCAGTGTTCAACAATGGATTTGTTTTTCTTTAAGCCATCCCTATAGCGTCCTATACTTATGCTGCAGTCCATCATAGTGCGCATGAACAGAAGCTCAATGCGTTCCACTGCGCACCATGATGCCCTTTGCGTTACAGCACGTGCAACGGAAGTATCGCACTGCGCATAACCGGAAATAGCCACATGCAGCCAGCGCACACGCCATCTGATCTTCAATAACAGGTTCGCAATACATATGGGGTATATAAAGAGGGCATCACTGATCTGCACACCATACGGCATCATCTACCGCTACCACTTTCCTATATGCACCCCCGCACCTCCAGGTATGTATATGATTTGGGATATTCCTATTCGTTTACCCTGGTTCCTAAACTATTGTATATCCTAATTAATAGGGGGATCTATTATATTATATTCTACATTATATTATATTCTAAATTGTAACAAATGTCATCTTGGATATTATGTTCTAAATTGTAACAGATGTCATCTTGGATCTTTAGGAGACCCTCCACTTTCATTATTGATTATTAGTGACAGAGCTCTGCTACCATACCTCTAGTCCTTTTTTTTCATAGAGACATATTGACTAGCCAGTATTATATGCCGATTTGACAGTTTCTTATCCCACATTTTATGTATATAGATTTTTGATCTATACCTCTATATAGATTTTTGATCTACACTTCTATATTGATATCTGCTTTATATTTGGATACATGTGGTCCATACTTTGTATGATTTATTTTATGTGTCTTGTTTTATATGTCTAGTGAAGGCCCTAACAAAGACCATAAAGGTCGAAACTTTGGCCTATTTTTCCTATGTGAGGTTTATCTAAATAAATATTCCTTGCATCAACATTGGAGTGCCGGAGTTTCTCTTTGAACTGAATTTGGTATAATTTACTCCAGAGCACCCAGTATCAGCAGTGAGCGACCCCTCACTTGACTCTCCATCTCTCTCATATACACAGGAGGCACTGAGGTTTAAGAGTATTTCTTCCAAAAATGTAGGCTAGGAGTAGAAATAGGAGACTCATGATGAAACTATTTCTTGTCTAAGCCTGCGAAACACAGTCGAAATTGTTGCTAGTGTTATTGTTGTGTTTTAAAACACTGATGAAATAATAAACATTTATTTTTAATTGCTGAGGTATATGATTTTTTATCACCCCCTGATGAAGCTGTACGCGAAACGTGCGTCGGGGTACTGGGCAGTGTGGTCTGCCTTTATGGTCCAATGATGATGGCTTGTGGTGGGTATGGATGCCTCTGCACTATTGCACTTAGATGAGAGCTCTGGCTGTGAGGATTTTTTCTCACAATTGAGGCTTATATAAATATGAATTGTGCCTTTTACTCTTATATAACCATGTGTTGAATGTAGCATGGTGCTTTTGCATCGTTTTTTCCTCACTAGAGCTTTTGCATTTTCAAGGGTCTTTGTTGCAATTGAAGTTCCTATAATTCTAATCATGGGATTTATTTTTTTAATCATGTTCTAGGTTCTTGTATTTTTATTTTGTTCATATATTTGTGCATGTTCTGTACCTCAATTGTGTGATTTAGGCTATGTTCCCACGATGCAGAAATGCTCAGGATTTTTTCCTGAGCGTTTCTGCATCTCCCTGGCAGAAAAAAACGCATGCGGATTGTACATGCGGATTGTACATGCGTTTTCCTGCCAGGGACATGCGGAAATGGAGCGTTATTCACTGACATTTCCGCCTGCGGATTGACAAGCGCTTTCCAAGCGATTAGCATCACTTGGAAAGTGCTTGTGACAACTAGGTCACACTATATAAATCCAAGCAAAAGGCATGGATTTATATAGTGTGACCGAGAGAGTGGTTAAAAATAAAAAAATAAATGTATACTTGCCCTCCGATGGCCCGTGGAGTCCCGCTCACTCCGTTCTCCTTTGCCGGCAGCGATGGATTGAAAGACCTGCCGACATCAGCGTCGCGTGACCCGTCACATGACTCTGACATCAGCGCAGGTCCTTCAATCCACTGCAAAGTGCCGGGAAGCAAGTAGGAGCGCAGCGCGGGCCGACAGAAGGTAAGTATACATTTATTTTTTATTTTATTATTTTTTTACAGATTTTTTAATGGTACCTGTGTCCGCACATTAGAACGCGCCAATTACGCAAGTACAGATGCAGTCTTGTGGATTTGAGCGTTCTAATGCAAGTCAATGGTGTCGAAAACGCAGTATTTCAGCAAAATAATTAGTAGTGCTGCGTTTTTTTCCGCAATGATTATCCGCAGTGGAAATTTCCGCAGCATGTGCACAGCACATGTGGATTATCATTGTTGAACATTGCTGCCCTTCTACCATGCGTTTTTAATACATTTCGCAGCGTTTCCACAGCTGCAAAAACGCTGCAGAAACGCATTAAAAACGCATTGTGGGCACACAGCCTAATTTATTACATGTGTTACTGATGATAATGTGCCATTGTGTTGCTTACAACTGACCACACTACCTTCTCTTTTTATGGGTTTTCTGGGGGTTTTCAATACATTATTTTTTTTCTACTAGAATTTGTGTATATAATTATTTGTAATGAATAAATGTTATTGATTGTTTGGTATTTATTTTTCTTTAGGAAATAATTTATAGTTTTTTTTATTTTTTTGGGTACTCCTAAAAAGTTTTTCTAAATTTGGTTATTTCTAGTATGGGAATGTTTGTCCAATTTTGATTACTAGAAGTAGGAGACTCGTGATGAGGCCATGTTCACATGTTCAGTGTTTGGTCAGTATTTTACCTCAGTATTTGTAAGCCAAAACCAGGAGAGGAACAATCAGAGGAAAAGTATAATAGAAACACATCACCACTTCTGTATTTATCACCCACTCCTGGTTTTGGCTTACAAATAGTGTTGAGCCACCCCCGTAGTGTTCGGGTTCGGTTCGGTTCGTCGAACACCGGGATGTTCGAGGAACTGTTCGTCGAACTGTTCGTCGAACACCTTAGAACACCGTCGAACACCGTTAAAACCAATGGCAGGCAAACAAAAACACATAGAAACACATAGAAAACACCTGCAAAGGTGTCCAAAAGCTGACAAACTGCTCAGAAGACACTCTCTTTAAAAAAGCCGGCCGGCAAATTCAGCAGCGGCATACACCGGTACCCGACAATTTAGACAAGAAGGAATAGAGCATCACACATAGATTAGATAGATAGAAACATGTCAGTCACACATATAAGAAGCACAGTGACAGTGTTGGTTACTGCACTTGTCATTTAGTGTAAAGGATTTATTAAAAAAAATATTAGTGTTTTCATGCACCGTCTCTTTAAAAAAGCCGGCCGGCAATTCAGCATCTGTACCCGACAATTTAGAACAGAAAGAATAGAGCTTCACACATAGATTAGATAGATAGAAACATGTCAGTCACATATATAATAAGTACAGTGATAGTGTTGCTTACTGTACTTGTCATTTAGTGTAAAGGATTTATTTAAAAAAATAATAGTGTTTTCATGCACCGTCTCTTTAAAAAAGCCGGCCGGCAATTCAGCAGCGGTACCCGACAATTTAGAACAGAAAGATAGAGCATCACACATAGATTAGATAGATAGAAACATGTCAGTCACATATATATGAAGTACAGTGATAGTGTTGGTTACTGTACTTGTCATTTAGTATTAAAATAAAGGATTTATTATTAAAAAAATTGGCGTGGGGTTCCCCTTAATTTTAGGCTCTAGCGGAGGTTAAGCAGACGGCTGGGGCAGATGTTTGAAGCCTGGGAAGGGGGTAATACCCACGGAGCTTCCCAGGCTACTAATATCAGCCTCCAGCTGAATACATAGCCTTTACTAGCTATTAAAATGGGGGACCCCCCAAAAAAAATGACGTGGGGTCCCCCCTAATTTAATAGCTAGCAAAGGCTAGGCAGACAGCTGGGGGCTGATATTAATAGCCCAGGAAGGGAGCCATGAATATTGGCCCCCTCCCAGGCTAGAAACACCAGCCGTCAGCCGCCCCAGAAATGGCGCATTCATAGGATGCGCCAATTCTGGCACTTAGCCTCGCTCTTCCACGCTGCCCTGGTGCGGTGGCAGGGGGTAATAGGGTTGGGGTTGATGTCAGCTTATAATGCCAGCTGACATCAAGCCCAGGTTAGTAATGGAGAGGCGTCTATAAGACACCCCCATTACTAACCCCATAGTCAAAGTTAAAAAAAACACAAACACCCAGAATAAAGTCCTTTAATTGAAATAAAGACACAATCCTTTATTGTTCTAAATTAAACCATACTTACCATCACGCCCATTCCAGCTGAAGCCAACGATCTCCTGCAATAAAAGAAAAATAATAAAGCAACCTCATCCTTACCTTTCCATGGTTCCCACGACAGCTTCAGCTCTGCTACATCGAGATGACAGGCTGGACCGCAGCAGAACGCTGCCATCCAGCCTGTCATCCCGCAGACACTGAGAAGCGCAGGCTTGCTTGCGCTGCTCAGCGTCTCTCTGTGACGACATCCAGATGAGCCGAGTTCATGTCCAATGAACTCGGCTCACCTCATGCACGTCACTGACAGCGTGGGAAAATTCTCACGCTGAAGCGCTGATTGCAGGAGAATTTTCCCACGCTGTCAGTGACGTGCAGGAGGTGAGCTGAGTTCATTGGACATGAGCTCACCTCATGCACATCACTGACAGCGTGGGAGTATTCTCCTGCACTCAGCACTTCAGCGTGAGAATTTTCCCACGCTGTCAGTGACGTGCATGAGGTGAGCCGAGTTCATTGGACATGACCTCGGCTCATCTGGATGCCGTCACAGCGAGACAGTGAGGAGCGCAAGCATGCCTGCGCTTCTCAGTGTCTGCGGGATGACAGACTGGATGGCAGCGTTCTGCTGCGGTCCAGCCAGTCATCTCGATGTAGCAGAGCTGAAGCTGTCGTGGGAACCATGGAAAGGTAAGGATGAGGTTGGTTTATTATTTTTCTTTTATTGCAGGAGATCGTTGGCTTCAGCTGGAATGGGTGTGATGGTAAGTATGGTTTAATTTAGAACAATAAAGAATTGTGTCTTTATTTCAATTAAAGGACTTTATTCTGGGTGTTGTGTTTTTTTTAAATACTTTACTAGAAATTCATGGCGGTCATGTCTAATACTGGCGTGACCCCATGAATTTTGGGCTTGGGGCCAGCTGATAATACCAAGCTGGCCCTAACCCCTTTATTACCCAGTGAGCCACCGCACCAGGGCCCTGGATGAGTTGGGTACAGCGCCAGAAGATGGCGCTTCTATGAACGCGCCATTTTCCGGGGTGGCTGCGGACTGCAATTTGTAGCGGGGGGGGGCCCAGAAAGCTTGGGCCTCCCTGCGCTGCAGATTCCAGCCCCCAGCTGCCTAGTTGTACCTGGCTGGACACAAATATAGTGCGAAGCCCCACTTCAATTTTTTTTAATTATTTCATGAAATTCATGAAATAATCAAGAAAAAAAGGGCTTCCCTATATTGTTGTGTCCGGCCAGGTGCAAATAGGCAGCTGGTGGATGGGGGCAGCCCGTTCCTGCCTGCTGTACCTGGCTGGACACAAATATAGTGCGAAGCCCCACTTCAATTTTTTTTAATTATTTCATGAAATTCATGAAATAATTAAGAAAAAAAGGGCTTCCCTATATTGTTGTGTCCGGCCAGGTACAAATAGGCAGCTGGTGGATGGGGGCAGCCCGTTCCTGCCTGCTGTACCTGGCTGGACACAAATATAGTGCGAAGCCCCACTTCAATTTTTTTAAATTATTTCAGGAAATTCATGAAATAATTTAAAAAAAATTGACGTGGGGCTTCGCACTATATTTGTGTCCAGCCAGGTACAGCAGGCAGGAACGGGCTGCCCCCATCCACCAGCTGCCTATTTGTACCTGGCCGGACACAACAATATAGGGAAGCCCTTTTTTCTTAATTATTTCATGAAATAATTTAAAAAAAATTGACGTGGGGCTTCGCACTATATTTGTGTCCAGTCAGGTACAGCAGGCAGGAACGGGCTGCCCCCAACCACCAGCTGCCTATTTGTACCTGGCCGGACACAACAATATAGGGAAGCCCTTTTTTCTTAATTATTTCATGAAATAATTTAAAGAAAATTGACGTGGGGCTTCGCCCTGTTTTTGTGTCCAGCCAGGTACAACTAGGCAGCTGGGGGCTGGAATCCGCAGCGCAGGGAGGCCCAAGCTTTCTGGGCCACCCCCGCTGCAAATTGCAGTCCGCAGCCACCCCGGAAAATGGCGCGTTCATAGAAGCGCCATCTTCTGGCGCTGTACCCAACTCATCCAGGGCCCTGATGCGGTGGCTCACTGGGTAATAAAGGGGTTAGGGCCAGCTTGGCATTATCAGATGGCCCTAAGCCCGAAATTCATGGGGTCACGCCAATATTAGACATGACCACCATGAATTTCTAGTAAAGTATTTAAAAAAAACACAACACCCAGAAAAAAGTCCTTTAATTGAAATAAACACACAATTCTTTATTGTTCTAAATTAAACCATACTTACCATCACGCCCATTCCAGCTGAAGCCAACGATCTCCTGAAATAAAAGAAAAATAATAAAGCAACATCATCCTTACCTTTCCATGGTTCCCATGACAGCTTCAGCTCTGCTACATCGAGATGACAGGCTGGACCGCAGCAGAACGCTGCCATCCAGTCTGTCATCCCGCAGACACTGAGAAGCGCAGGCTTGCTTGCGCTCCACAGTGTCTCTCTGTGAGGGCATCCAGATGAGCCGAGTTAATGTCCAATGAACTCGGCTCACCTCATGCACGTCACTGACAGCGTGGGAAAATTCTCCTGCACTCACCGCTTCAGCGTGGGAGAATTCTCACACTGAAGCGCTGAGTGCAGGAGAATTCTCCCACGCTGTCAGTGACGTGCAGGAGGTGAGCTGAGTTCATTGGACATGAGCTCACCTTATGCACGTCACTGACAGCGTGGGAAAATTCTCCTGCACTCAGCGCTTCAGCGGGAGAATTCTCACGCTGAAGCACTGAGTGCAGGAGAATTCTCCCACGCTGTCAGTGACGTGCAGGAGGTGAGCTGAGTTCATTGGACATGAACTCGGCTCATCTGGATGTCGTCACAGAGAGACGCTGAGCAGCGCAAGTAAGCCTGCGCTTCTCAGTGTCTGCGGGATGAGAGGCTGGATGGCAGCGTTCTGCTGCGGTCCAGCCTGTCATCTCGATGTAGCAGAGCTGAAGCTGTCGTGGGAACCATGGAAAGGTAAGGATGAGGTTGCTTTATTATTTTTCTTTTATTGCAGGAGATCGTTGGCTTCAGCTGGAATGGGCGTGACGGTAAGTATGGTTTAATTTAGAACAATAAAGGATTGTGTCTTTATTTCAATTAAAGGACTTTATTCTGGGTGTTTGTGTTTTTTTTTAACTTTGACTATGGGGTTAGTAATGGGGGTGTCTTATAGACGCCTCTCCATTACTAACCTGGGCTTGATGTCAGCTGGCATTATAAGCTGACATCAACCCCAACCCTATTACCCCCTGCCACCGCACCAGGGCAGCGTGGAAGAGCGAGGCTAAGTGCCAGAATTGGCGCATCCTATGAATGCGCCATTTCTGGGGCGGCTGACGGCTGGTGTTTCTAGCCTGGGAGGGGGCCAATATTCATGGCTCCCTTCCTGGGCTATTAATATCAGCCCCCAGCTGTCTGCCTAGCCTTTGCTAGCTATTAAATTAGGGGGGACCCCACGTCATTTTTTTTGGGGGGTCCCCCATTTTAATAGCTAGTAAAGGCTATGTATTCAGCTGGGGGCTGATATTAGTAGCCTGGGAAGCTCCGTGGGTATTACCCCCTTCCCAGGCTTCAAACATCTGCCCCAGCCGTCTGCTTAACCTCCGCTAGAGCCTAAAATTAAGGGGAACCCCACGCCATTTTTTTTAATAATAAATCCTTTATTTTAATACTAAATGACAAGTACAGTAACCAACACTATCACTGTACTTCATATATATGTGACTGACATGTTTCTATCTATCTAATCTATGTGTGAAGCTCTATTCTTTCTGTTATAAATTGTCGGGTACCGCTGCTGAATTGCCGGCCGGCTTTTTTAAAGAGACGGTGCATGAAAACACTATTATTTTTTTTGATAAATCCTTTACGCTAAATGACAAGTACAGTAAGCAGCACTTTCACTGTACTTCATATATATGTGACTGACATGTTTCTATCTATCTAATCTATGTGTGATGCTCTATTCCTTCATGTCTAAATTGTCGGGTACCGGTGTATGCCGCTGCTGAATTGCCGGCTTTTCATGTTTCACTGTGAGCACTGTTCCCATCGATTTGGGCAATCACTGTAATGCCACAACCACCATGGCTGTGGCATTACAGTGAGTGGCAGACAATCCCTGCATGATTGGTGCTCTAAATAGCGCCAGACATGCAGGACACGCTTTTGGTGCACGAACAGTTATCGAACATAACCTCGAACAGCCGAATTTTTTGCAAATCGTTCGGGTTCGTCGAACAACTCGAACACCGCCCAAAACAGCTCGAATTTGAGATTGGCGAACAGTTCTAGTCGAACACCGCTCATCTCTACTTACAAATACTGATGTAAAATGCTGACCAAATACTCAACGTGTGAACAGGGCCTGAAACTATTTCTTCTCCCAGCCTTCGAAAGACTGTGTTGAAATTGTTGCTAGTGCTGTTGATGTGTATTGAAACAGATTACTTTAATTGCTCAAGTATATGATTTTGTATCGGCCCTTGAGCAGTAAGGACCAGAACCAAAATCTACAAATATAGGCTGTGAAATGAGTGCAGCCATATACATTTATGTTTTTGCTGCTACCTGTAATACTTCATCTATTCTTCTTGCTATTTTTCCCATCACTCTAGACAATGACAAACTGACTCTCTAACCTCTTCTTTTACAATATTTATACTGTCTTGTACATCTCATTGACTGGTCCAGTATATGTTAATAAAGTGCTCGTAAAATCTATAAACAATGTATGTAGGTACAATCACTATTTGTCAATGTCCTGGTTGATCTAAATTTGTGTATTGGAGACGTGGCTCAACTTGTGACACTGCTGACATTGGTGAGGTTATGCTGACCTATTCATTTATTATTGACTAAATCTGTCCTTGGATAGTGCTGTAAAATGAGAATTGATGACATCAGATTAACCCTGACATCTACAAGAGAAGATATAGATGTACCTGTCCTGTAAAAGAATGTCTTTGAAAAGTGCATTGAATTAAAAGATGTCATGGAGACATATGGTTACACTTTCCTTAACCTTTTAGCAATGGTGGTTCAACAAGTAAGTGCGCCTACGTTTTATTGCCAGTTCATACCTATCCTGAGTTAGAAAAAATGTATACATAATGTAAATTTCCACTATGCACATCAAATTTTGACATTACACACAAATTATATATATATATATATATATATAAATATATATATATATATATATATATACTGCTCAAAAAAATAAAAGGAACACTCAATTAACACATCCTAGATCTGAATGAATGAAATATTCTCATTGAATACTTTGTTCGGTATAAAGTTGAATGTGCTGACAACAAAATCACGCAAAAATCATAAATGGAAATCAAATTTATTAACCAATGGAGGCCTGGATTTGGAGTCAAAACACACTACAGGCTGATCCAACTTTGATGTAATGTCCTTAAAACAAGTCAAAATGAGGCTCAGTATTGTGTGGGGCCTCCATGTGCCTGTATGACCTCTCTACAATGCCTGGGCATGCTTCTGATGAAGATGCGGATGGTCTCCTGTGGGATCTCCTCCCAGACCTGGACTAAAGCATCCGCCAACTCCTGGACAGTCTGTGGTGCAACGTGACATTGGTGGATGGAGCGAGACATGATGTCCCAGATGTGCTCAATTGGATTCAGGTTTGGGGAATGGGCGGGTCAGTGCAAAGCTTCAATGCCTTCATCTTGCAGGAACTGCTGACACACTCCAGCCACATGAGGTCTGGCCTTGTCCTGCATTAGGAGGAACCCAGGGCCAACCGCACCAGCATATGGTCTCACAAGGGGTCTGAGGATCTCATCTCGGTACCTAATGGCAGTCAGGCTACCTCTGACGAGCACATGAAGGGCTGTGCGGCCCTCCAAAGAATTGCCACCCCACACGATTAGTGACCCACTGCCAAACCGGTCATGCTGAAGGAAGTTGCAGGCAGCAGATCGCTCTCCACGGCGTCTCCAGACTCTGTCACGTCTGTCACATGTGCTCAGTGTGAACCTGCTTTCATCTGTGAAGAGCACAGGGTGCCAGTGGCGACTTTGCCAATCCTGATGTTCTGTGGCAAATGCCAAGCATCCTGCACGGTGTTGGGCTGTGAGCACAACCCCCATATGTGGACATCGGGCCCTCATACCACCCTCATGGAGTCGGTTTCTAACTATGCAGACACATGCAGATTTGTGGCCTGCAGGAGGTCATTTTGCAGGGTTCTGGCAGTGCTCCCTCTGTTCCTCCTTGCACAAAGGCGGAGGTAGCGGTCCTGCTGCTGGGTTGTTGCCCTCCTACGGCCCCATCCACATCTCCTGGTGTACTGGCCTGTCTCCTGTTAGCGCCTCCAGCCCCTGGACACTACGGTGACAGACACAGCAAACCTTCTTGCCACAGCTCGCATTGATGTGCCATCCTGGATGAGCTGCACTACCTGAGCTAATTCTGTGGGTTGTAGAGTCTGTCTCAGGCTACCACGAGTGTGAAAGCACAACCAACATTCAAAGGTGCCAAAACATCAGCCAGAAAGCATTGGTACTTAGATGTGGTCTGTGGTCCCCACCTGCAGAACCACTCCTTTATTGAGGGTGTCTTGATAATTGCCAATTATTTCCATCTATTGTCTATTCCATTTGCACAACAGCATGTGAAATTGATTGTCAATCAGTGTTGCTTCCTAAGTGGACAGTTTGATTTCACAGAAGTTTTATTTACTTGGAGTTATATTCTGTTGTTTAAATGTTCCCTTTATTTTTTTGAGCGGTGTATATATATATATATATATATATATATATATATATATATATATATATAGTATATGTATATATAGGTCAAAGTCATGTGCACCATCCATGTGTGGCGAGAAATGGACTTACCGTACTACGTCGCCATTTTATTGAAGACCGTGTGCACGCATATTTGCATATATAGTGTCTTCAACAAAATGGAGCTGGATACTGCAGTATACGCACGTGCTGACTCCGGCACCATTTTATTGAACAATTCTACTACAACGTCAACATAGCAGTGCACCGTCACCATTATCCCTATGGCCGGTGCGTGCACACTGCTATGTTGATGTTGTACATTACTTCAATAAAATGGCGCTGGAGTCAGTGCGTGCGCATTCCGCGATCTCCGGCACCATTTTATTGAAGACACTGTATATGCAATTCGCAGACGCAGTGTCTTAAAAAAATGGACAAAGTATAGCGTGGCATGCGCACTCGCTGACTCCGGAGCCAATTAATAGAAAAAATTAAGAATGTATCAATAAAAATGCGTGTAGAACTGGTTCAATAGCTAGTATATATATATATATATATATATATATATTTATTTATGTAGGTACAATGTCAGTATCCGTATTACGGCCATGTAGGGGGTTTTAGCAAAAAAAGGTGTATAATTCAACCTAGAAAAAAATGGCCACTGAGTGTAAAGTCTCTCACTATCGGAATATAGAGTATTTTACTGCATTCCCTTGTGATAATGGAGGGTTTATCTGCAGCATGTAGTACAAACAAGATAATTGTATTCTAATAGAGTAGGAGACAACACAGAGGTCTAATTGTAGGTACTCAGATGAGCAACTGTACCTCATTTGAAGGTAATGACCCTGGTTTCACTAAATGTATAGATCTAATTATCTCCGCTAACACACTCTAGGAGAGGGTGCAAATCTGTATGGATGTCATTAGCTCTTCTATTATTACCATAGGAAAACACATTATAACTATTATTGTTTTACTTTGATAAAAATGAATGGAGAAGCTGTGAATATTTTGCATTTTTCTTATTAAGTGACTCACATTTTCAAATATGGCTCTACATATTCCAGATATAAAATATACCCCCAGATGAAGGCTTAGCCAAAACACAAATTGAGGTACCGTTCAAGTATTTAAAATGCAGCGGAGAGGTAATTTTGATAATTATTTGTATTCATTTTCCTAATTATTGCAGACACATTTGCATGTTAATTTTGTACTATTATTACAGTATCTCATATGTTGTAACAATTGAGCATTTTTGCTTTATATCTTTTTTCCTTTGAACCTTTTTTATTTTTTTACATTGGTCTATATGGTACCCTATTTTTATGATTACATTCTATTTGCTTTACTCATCATTTCTTTTTTAGGGTACGTATATTTGATACTAATGTTTATGCTTTTGGTTCTATATACGTGTCAAAATAGGGATGGAGAAAACCCTATTTTTGAGTCGCCTACACTCATTATTTTGTCATATACTTTTGAGACTTAAACCAAATATTCATTATATGATTGACCATTAACTTGACTGGCTAGTATGTAAATCTATATTTTCCCTGCATGGGTCAACCTTAACTTACTTTGTACTGTATGTATCTGCTGTTTGTTGGGAGTTATAGCCTTGGCTTAGTCCTTTCTTCAAGATTGCTGATAACATTATATCACTTATGGGATAAACAATTAATTTAAGAGTTTTTCTACTCTTTTTTAACACATACAGGGGACAAGTAAGATAATTTTTAGACCCCAAACTTGCTCCATCTATATAAATTCCCTGTAATTGTACTTACATCTATACCTTCGTTTTATAAATCTATGTCTCCCTTTTATAGAAAATCATCAGTGAAAGTTTATCTAAATGAGTTTAAAATGCAGAGGGCTTGGCCCAAAATTTAGAGCTCTCCGGCTTCTCTGCCTCTTTCCCTGGCAGCTGCCGGTCTTCTGTCTGTGACTCATAGGTCACTCTTCACTGTGACCCGCTCCTTCGCCCAAGATATCGCAAAAGCACTGTCATTCCCAAAGGGGCATATGACTAGATTGATAGTCCAGCTCTCACAACGTCATCATGACCTTCTTGCGCATGCGCCATCCCTGAGAATGACTGCACTTACACAAGATCTCCTGCAGGGGAGCAATTAACAGAGAAATGTGATATGTAAGGCAATGAAAGGAAGCCGGCGACGTGCAGGGAAAGAGGGAGACAGATCAAATAGCTGTCAGTTTAGGGCCAAGCTCCCTGCACTAGCGGCTCATTTGCATAAAAATGGTTTTCTCTAAAACGGAGAGACAAACATATAGAACCAAGATATGGACGTAATCAATATTACATGGACTTTATATACTGTAAATGAAAGCCTAATGATAATTTCCTGCAGATAAAACAATGATATTAACAACACTACACTAAGCAGTCCAGTAAGTGATACATCGCTGGGATCAGGGTCTCTGTCTCTACATCATGCCAGTATGGAAGAGTTTCTGTGCACTGCTTTGTAGGCTGCATGCAGATGTATCTGCTATGCACATGGAGATTCTGAATGATTATGGCCTATGTAAGGCAGCACTAGTCATCATAATGGGGGATACTCGCTGCACCGGGTAAATTAAGCACACGTGCAATGTCCTTCCGATATTTCACAATACAGCCGTTTATTATTATCATAAACCGCAGTTCACACAGTCCATCTTAGTTTATCACCGGCATGTTTACACACTTAACATCCAGGAGTCTCTCAAGTAGCAGACAGGCCCAAGTGGCCCAAGTAACAGCCTTCAGCAAGGTAATAAAATAGCAATGTCCATATCAATGTCCATATAACACAGTGTATTACCTTTGCCGGGTTTAGCTGCTGCAGTCCGTTAGGCTTGCCACCACTGTGGCTTTGCGGCTTACCAGGTAGGAGTCTCCAGCCATCGTTCCCTCAAAGGCCACTGACATCCACACAGAATCCAGGCTTTGCCTTTCAGGACTCTTCACCAAGCCTCTGCCTTCCAAGGCCACTAGCATCCACTCACAGGATCCAGTCTCGACCTCTCAGGCTGTCAGGCATCTCTCAGCCTCACTAGGCCTCACACGAACGGTGTCCCACACACATGGGGAACAGGCCTCATGCCTCTCACAGAACACACCTGTCTCCCATCAAGCAGGGTTTATATATGAATCCCGTGCACACACACACATACTGACAGGACCTTGCTGATGTCACAGTCATGTGATCAGACAGACATTCTGTGCGAGCAGGACCTGTGCTATGTCACAGGCATGTGACCAGTCACCTGAGGGGGAAGGTACATGGTCAGGTAAAACACATCCTGGACCATTACCGTAATGCCAGCAAGTCGCTGCATTACACCAGCTTCAGACAAGTGTATATAAAATCGTCAGTTTCATCCAGAAAACTTGGTCTTCATCTGGGATTTATCCATATTGTCATCTGTGTGTTTGTGTGAGGGGGTGGTTGAGATGACATAACCCACCCTGAAGACATCAATGAGCTTAATGTAAATGTGTGACATATATTTTTTTGTGGTAACAAGTGTTAATTTCCCTTTGAGCTGCAGTACCAACCAACGGCCACAAGATTTCACTGTCCTCCTTTTCACTCTTATATAGAATGTAGGTGAAAGATTAAGTCTGCCCAGCAAACAGTCGGCAGTAACAGACAGATATGTCAGGGTTAACTGAAAGGCAGGTGCATAGTGGGAAGGAGGATTGGGAATCTCTGGGAAGTAAAAGGTTGAGGAAGTTAGTGTAGTAAGAGAGGAGAAAATAATAGAGTGTTCAGAGATATGGATAGGAAGAGGACTAGTGTGGAGCTGGAAGTCTCAAGGCAGCAAGAATAATGAAGGAACTTTAGAGGTGACTGATCTCCAGTTCAGCAGGGAAGTGGGCAAAATCTATTGATGGGAGAAATTAAGGAAAGGAGTAAGTCCAGTGTTGGCCAAACGTGGGCGGCCCTGTAGAGAAGGGTTTGCCCAGCTGAAGACAAGGTAGAAGGTAGCTGCTCTAAGAGAGGGCCTCGTTAATGGATCACCGACTGCTGTTTGGGTGCAGCTTTCACAGCATAACATAATGACCCATGTGTCCCTGTACCGCGAAGATGGAGTTTAATCTGATTTTCTCTACTTGCGTACCATCCACATGTAAAGTGCCATCGCCCGAAACTGATTAGAACGTACAGTACAAACCAAAAGTTTGGACACACCTTCTCATTTAAAGATTTTTCTGTATTTTCATGACTTTGAAAATTGTACATTCACACTGAAGGCATCAAAACTATGAATTAACACATGTGAAATTATATACTTAACAAAAGAGTGTGAAACAACTGAAAATATGTCTTATTTCTAGGTTCTTTAAAGTAGCCACCTTTTGCTTTGATGACTGCTTTTCACACTCTTGGCATTCTCTTGATGAGCTTCAAGAGGTAGTCACTGGAAATGGTTTTCACTTCACAGGTGTGCCCTATCAGGTTTAATAAGTGGACTTTCTTGCCTTATAAATGGGGTTGGGACCATCAGTTGTGTTGTGCAGAAGTCAGATGGATACACAGCTGATAGTCCTACTGAATAGACTGTTAGAATTTGTATTATGGCAAGAAAAAGCAGCTAAGTAAAGAAAAACGAGTGGCCATCATTACTTTAAGTAATGAAGGTCAGTCAGTCCGAAAAATTGGGCAAACTTTGAATGTGTCCCCAAGTGCAGTTGCAAAAACCATCAAGCGCTACAAAGAAACTGGCTCACATTAGGACCTCCCCAGGAAAGGAAGACCTAGAGTCACCTCTGCTTCTGAGGATAAGTTTATCCGAGTCACCAGCCTCAGAATTCGCAGGTTAACAGCAGCTCCGATTAGAGACCAGGTCAATGCCACACAGAGTTCTAACAGCAGACACATCTCTACAACAATTCTTAAGAGGAGACTTTGTGCAGCAGGCCTTCATGGTAAAATAGCTGCTAGGAAACCACTGTTAAGAACAGGCAACAAGCAGAAGAGACTTGTTTTGGCTAAAGAACACAAGGAATGGACATTAGACCAGTGGAAATAAGTACTTTGGTCTGATGAGTCCAAATTTGAGATCTTTGGTTCCAACCACCGTGTCTTTGTGTGACGCAGAAAAGGTGAATGGATGGACTCTATATGCCTGGTTCCCACCATGAAGCATGGAGGAGGAGGTGTGATGGTGTGGGGGTGCTTTGCTGGAGACACTGTTGGGGATTTATTCAAAATTGAAGGCATTCTGAACCAGCATGGCTACCACAGCATCTTGCAGCGGCATGCTATTCCATCCGGTTTGCGTTTAGTTGGACCATCATTTATTTTTCAACAGGACAATGACCCCAAACACACCTCCAGGCTGTGTAAGGTCTATTTGACAAAGAAGGAGAGTGATGGGGTGCTACGCCAGATGACCTGGCCTCCACAGTCACCAGACCTGAACCGAATCGAGATTGTTTGGTGTGAGCTGGACCGCAGAGTGAAGGCAAAAGGGCCAACAAGTGCTAAGCATCTCTGGGAACTCCTTCAAGATTGTTGGAAGACCATTTCCGGTGACTACGTCTTGAAGCTCATCAAGAGAATGCCAAGAGTGTGCAAAGCAGTCATCAAAGTAAAAGGTGGCTACTTTGAAGAACCTAGAATATAAGACATATTTTCAGTTGTTTCACACTTTTTTGTTAAGTATATAATTCCACATGTGTTAATTCATAGTTTTGATGCCTTCAGTGTGAATGTACAATTTTCAAAGTCATGAAAATGCAGAAAAATCTTTAACTTTTGGTCTGTACTGTACCTCTGTATGACACAGAAGAAGTTGAGAGTACCTTGTTTTTATGAATGTTCCTGGGGCTTGTCTTGAAGTCTAATGGACCTTGTGAGGAGTGGAACGGAACTGGCCTGGAGGTGAAGGTACTGTGACAAAGTCACTGGCAAAGTACTGGAGAGGAGAAATATTTTACTGAGACTATTAGCTTCAGTGATGTCAAACCTAGATGTTTTTCTCCAGCACACTATGTGCTGGCAGGGGTTAATCAGCCATGTTTAATGGGCTAGGTTTTATGTGAACAGCTGTAAAGGGAGTGGGAGGCTGTTCACCATATCTTTACCCTGGGGTGTGGTCTGGGATATAAAAAGCCAGCCTTTTGAATCATGAGTTGTGTTCAGTGTATCTGGAGAGGCAAACTCCAGAGAGAGAAGCTTGTGTTTGTATCTCCTGAACCGCATGTTGTGCTAAATCCTGAGCGTGCGGTTTCTTCCGGACGTATGGACTATGATGTACCGTTAATTTTATTTTGCCATTATGCCAGAAGGGTTGTGCTTGATTTGATGAACTTTATGTTGGTTTATGTCATTTTTTAATAAACCAACAAAATATTTAAAGAGACAGTGTTCCTGAATCTCCCTCCGTGTGCAGCCCAGACAGACGATCTACCACAGTACCAATAGCAACAATGCCAGCACACACACTCTGTTTTTTTCTGTAACGTGACAGTTATCACCCTGGGCACCTTTACATTTGCATTCTGCATCCATGTGACAGCCATTTGACAAATGTGTTCGATCCATTTTCATGCATCTACATTCACATATAAACATAGTCAAATATACTGTAGTTTCATAGGTTAATAATGTAAATGTATAAGTAAAAATGGGATGCCACATGGATGATCTGTGTGGGATCCAATTTTTTTGTGTACCTATAGACTTGAATGGGTAAGTTTCAGCCTATACACAAAAGGGAATAGTGCATGCTGCGATTCACACTCGGTATGTGTGAAAAAAACTATCTGAACAGCCTTATTGAGTTGCATTGGTCAGAGTGCAGTCCGATCTTTACTCTAACATCACATGCCCGTATTATATGCTCATCTGAACGAGCCCTAATACTTCCAGAAGGACCTGCACTGACTTTGCTGGCTGATTTTCATGATTCATGTTAAATACAGTGTATCCTTCAATTTGTGCTAATGATAGGAGAAAAATTGCTATACTAATGAGTACCTATAAATATAAAAAATATCATGGTATTTTTAAAGAGTTTTTCAAACATTTCCAGAGCATCTTTAGGAAAGGAATGGAGGATCAGACGTTGACAAAAGTTATTCAAATGTTTGTGAATTTACATGTTCCACTGATTTCAGCAAAATAAAATTATAAATCAGCAATAGTGTTGTCTATTACCCAGTTTCTGTTTCTCTAATGGACTGTCAGAATAACATATAATAACAGTGGGATCAAACATTTTTACCCGCTGTGATTATCAAAAGGCCAATGTACAGTAGGATTACATGGCATTCTTAAAAAAAATGGCAACCAAAGAATAAATTGTTGCATTGAGAGCACCAGGGCGGACTATATACAGCTACATCTTGCGAGAATGTATATCCTATATATAATATTGTTTTGAGATTCATGTTTATTTTCATAAGTAAAAGATGGCAAAAAACTAACGTCTAGTTATAAATTGTCATTTTTACCACTACTTTTAGACTAGCAGCAGGATGCCAACAGTAATATGTAGAATGACGGAGACATTTGCTAAAATAATGTCCCACCTTCCCACCAAGATAACTGCTACTTCCTAACCGTCACCGTGTGGAGGGGTTATACTTATTTATATTTGCATTTGCACAGGGGTATAGTAAACTCTGCAGGAGTAAGATAAAATGGAGGAAATCATAGGATCTGACAGCAAATGTGTGACTTGCAACCGTCTGGCAAGACTTTTTCTGTCCTTTAAGCACATACAGACCAATCTGGAATCTCTGCGTGTAGTCATGTCACATTAACTTCTGCCTGCTGGGACTTGTGCATGGACCATCGAGTTTTACCTCGCGAAGGAGCTGACATCCGAAGCTTAAAAATTGCCATACTTCAGTAGAATAGCCTTCTTTCATGTTTCAAAAAAAGATCTGCCCCCCACTAGTTGATATATGATGACAAAGTAGGTGTGTGAGGGCTGCGGGTAGGAAACAACAGGGGAGATATGAATTTGACAATTGCAGCTGCATGTCTAATTCAGACTGTCAGTTCGCTACTTGAAGTCTCACATGTGATTATATGCGATGTATGCAGGATGGCTGCTCTGTAATCGAAGTCATGTTTTACATTCGCTTCAGCTGCTTCAGGTTCTCAAAATGAAGACATTTATTAACTATCCTCATCTGGAAATGCATTTGACGCGCCCCTGGGCCTGCGGTGTCGCGCAGCGTCTCGCGCACGGGGGCTTACCCGGAACCGGATCAGATGAGGGTTGTAGTCTCCGAGTGGCGGGGACCCGGTCCGTGCCCAGGGAGTCAGACTCAGTGTGTGGCAGTCTTGATAGATGTTATTTGAGTGTCGACTACGCCACCCGTTGATTTGCAGCTATGGAGCTGCCGCTGCAGGGCAGACCGCTGAGGCCGGTGTAGAATTGTGCAGCGTGATAGTATAACCCCCAACGGGAGGGGTATGGCCTCAGGGCAGCCGACGTGGAAGATGGGGGTAGCAGGAACCACTCAGAGACGGTGCGGTGTAATTCAGGGTCTTTACTGGTAACAACGATAGACCCTCCCGGAGTACTTGCTAGCGAACGGGGCCTGGTCAGTCCTTGAGCAGATGGGATCTCCCCTGGCCAGGCGGAGTTGTAGGCCTCCCAAACTGACTGTACTCTTCTGGCTACCTTGCTAGAAGCGGATATAAGTAGCCCACGTCCCTGAGTGTACTGTGTGGTGCTCACCCGTATGGCCGGTGACTCGGGGCCTTCTATTGGCTTCCGCTCCACGATGGCGGTGCTGGTCCCACACGTGTGACCGTGCCTTCGGGTTTCTGGGCCTGAGGACCTGAAATCCCCTGCCGGTCGGCTTCTGCTGCTGGGTAAGAGTTAGTCCCCTCAGCCTCGGACGCCGGGTCCGGTAAGAAAGCTTCTCAGTCAGGGCGAGCTCTGCAGCTGCCAGCCCCTGACTCGTAGTAGTATTGCTCCCACTGAGCTCCAGCTGTTTCTTCCTATGACTGTCTCTTGTCTCTACTCTCCTTGACTCCTAACCCTGCTTCAGCCCCGGGTTTATATAGGGGAAGTTCTTCCCCTCCCAAGACTGGGCAGGAGGTGTGGCATGCACAGGATCCCTAACCAAAGGACCTCCCACCTGCTCTCAGACATAACATCTCTATCACTGTGGCAACCAGACCCCTGGGGTGTCACATTCCCCCCTAGTGAAATTTAGTACTCCGGGACTAAACATATTTTAGAAAAACATAACAAGATAAAAACAATAATAATACAATAAGAAAAACATATAAAGATGGTTACGGCATGTCCGTAACCGGGTGCAGTCTTTGAAGAAAAGCAAGGTGTCCATTTCACCAAAACAGGGAGACGTAACCAGGTAGGGGTTTGTCCTACCCCGAGTCCTTAACAGTCTTTAGTCCGTCCTGGGTTACGCTCCAACTATGTACAAGGATTCCCGGTAAATCCACCAAGGACTCCTACAAATAACTAGAAACACAAAATTATACACAAGCAACAATACACAGGTAAACATAAATAAAACAATTTATACACTTCAAATCCTCCACCGTGCGGGTAACTGGCCTCTAGTGGCCCTAGTGGACCTACGGAGCTGACTGCCTAGCCCTGAACTACAGGGTGTAGGAGCTGTCAAGGGTAAACTGGGCAGCTGTCTACCGGCTCTTTGGCTCACTAGGGATATGGCAGGCTCACTGCAAGCAGAGGGTTGATCCTCCTGGTCTGCGGGTGTGGGGTCTTCTGCCTCCTGGACCGGCTGTTCTTCCAGCTCTACCTGTTGCTCCGTAGGTGCTTGGGATGCTGGTTGGAGGAAGGTGAGTACGGGTACCACAACTGCACCATTGACTTGAGTCCAAGACCGAGGGAAGTCCCCGAGCACAGTACTAACCATATCTTCCCTTTCCTCTACGTGTCGATGGTCTTCTTGTTCCTCTTCAGGGTTCCTCAGTTGTTCGGGACACTTCTTCAGGTGGTCCCGGGATACAATAGCTGTGGTTTCCCCTCCGTCTTTACTGATGGTACAAACCTTCGGGTTCTCGTGGCTTGAGGGCAGTACGGTGTACGGGTCCTTTTCCCACTGGTCGTCCAACTTGTGGAGCCGTCTCTTCCTCTTCAAGACCTGCTCTCCGGGTACCAGGGGAACAGCGGGAGCATACTGGTTGTAAGTTTTCTCTTGTCTTTCCCTAGCCTGACAGAGACTTCGCTCCACGCTCTCCTGTACTCTCCGGTACTGCTGCTGCCTCTCCGTGTCCCAGTCTGTTTCTGGTGAAGTGTCCTCGGGTGTCAGGACTCCCATTTCCAGGTCAACAGGTAACTTACCAGGTCTTGCCCTCATTAGGTAAGCTGGGGTACAGTTGGTGGAACCTACCGGGATGTGGTTGTATAGGTCCACCAGATCGGGCAACTTCTCAGGCCACAGACTGCGTTCTTCCAGGGGCAACGTTTTTAAAAGATCCATTACCACCTGGTTCATTTTCTCACAAAGTCCATTAGTTTGCGGATGGTAGGGTGTCGTCCTTATCTTCCGGCAGCCATACAGATTGCAGAATTCCTGGAAGACCTCCGCTTCAAAGGCAGGTCCCTGGTCCGTCAGCACTTGGTCCGGGTACCCGTGTGGACGGCAAAAGTGCTGCTGGAAGGCTCTAGCTGCTGTTTGAGCCGTTAAGTCCTTGACGGGGACGACAACCAAGAACCGGGAGTAATGATCCACGATGGTTAACGCGTAGACGTAGCCACTTCTGCTTGGGGTCAGTTTTACATGATCCAAGGCTACCAGTTCCAACGGTTGCCGGGTGACGATGGACTGCAGGGGAGTCTTCTGGCTGGCACGGTCCTTCCTTCTCAGGTTGCACGGGCCACAGTCTCTGCACCACTTCTCAATGGTTCCCCTCATGCCTACCCAGTGGAATCGCTCGCGCAGCAGGAACTCCAGCTTCTTCCACCCGAAGTGTCCAGCTCCGTCGTGGTATGCCTCCATCACCATGGCTGCGTCTCTTCGTGGCACCACTACTTGCCAGAGTAGTTCATGCGTCCGGGAGTTAACCATTCTGCGGCACAACTTCCCCTTGTAAAGGAACAGTCGACTCTTCTCTGCCCATAGTTGTTTGGCTTCCTCCGGAGCGTCTGGTTCAAGGCAAGCCTCCGGGCGAGTCAGCATCTCCTTCACCAGTCGGACGGCAGGGTGGCTGTCTTGCGTTTCCGCCCAGTTGTAGTGAGGTAAGGGGTTCAACGTAGCAGCCTGCTTACTCCTTACCCGGTGGGAATACTGGATAGTCCCATGACGGTGGAACGCAGGGAGTTCAACTTCTTCCAGTCCCTCCGGATCTTCTCCTTCGTCCGGCAGGTTGGGCATCCTGGACAGGGCATCCGCGTTGGTATTGGAGCGTCCGGCCCGGTATTTGATTGTGAACTCGTAGTTGGACAGACGGGCCATCCACCTCTGCTCCAGGGCACCGAGTCTTGCCGTGTCCAGGTGTGTCAACGGGTTGTTATCCGTGTACACGGTGAACCGGGAAGAAGCGAGGTAATGCTTAAAGCGCTCGGTGACTGCCCATACTACGGCCAGGAACTCTAGCTTAAATGAGCTGTAATTCTAGGGGTTCCTTTCGGTGGGTCGCAGTTTTCGGCTGGCGTAGGCGATTACTCGTTCCTTCCCCTGCTGGATCTGGGACAGTACGGCTCCTAGCCCGATGTTACTGGCGTCGGTGTAGAGGATAAAGGGCTGGCTATAATCCGGGTACGCCAGGATTTCGTCCCCCGTGAGGGCCATCTTCAGCTGGCGGAAGGACTCTTCTTCCAGCTCCTCCCATTTGAAGGGCGGCTTCTGGTTCTTGGCCTTCCGGGACTGGCCTATCAGGAGGTCCTGCATAGGTGCTGCCTTTTTGGTGAAACCGGGAATAAACCTTCGGTAGTAGCCTACCAACCCGAGGAACTGCCGCACTTCTTTTACGCTGGAGGGGCTTGGCCATTCCTTAATTGCGGTGATCTTATCAGGGTCGGGAGCCACTCCGTCAGCGCTCACCACGTGTCCCAGGTACTGCACCTTTGGTTTCAGGAGGTGACACTTGGAGGGTTTCACCTTTAGGCCGTAACTCGCCAGAGCTTCGAACACTTCCGCCAGGTGTTTCAGGTGGTCCTCATACGTCTTGGAATATACGATGACATCGTCCAGGTACAACAAGACCGTCTCGAAGTTTCTGTGGCCCAGACAACACTCCATTAGTCGTTGGAAGGTTCCTGGTGCGTTGCAGAGTCCGAACGGCATGCAGGTGAACTCGCTAAGTCCCATCGGGGTGGTGAATGCGGTCTTCTCCCGGTCCGCCTCTGCTACAGGAACCTGCCAGTACCCGCTAGTGAGATCCAAGGTAGAGAAGAAGTTAGCAGATCTTAAAGCAGCCAATGACTCCTCTATCCTTGGTAAGGGGTACGCATCCTTGTGTGTGATACGGTTGATTTTCCGGTAATCTACACACATCCTCATGGTGTTGTCTTTTTTTCTGACTAAGACTAGTGGAGCTGCCCAGGGGCTACAGCTATCCCTGATCACCCCAGCCTCCTTCATGTCTCTAAGCATCCCCTTGGCGTGTTGGTAGTGGGCAGGGGGTACGGGTCGATACCTCTCTTTTATAGGAGGATGGTCTCCCGTGGGGATGTGGTGTTCTACCCCCTTGACTCGCCCGAAGTCTAACAGGTGTTTACTGAACACTCTCTCGTACTCTTGAACCACCCGATAGACTCCTTGTTTCTGGTGTGCGGGAGTGGAGTCAGTACCCAGATGTAGTTGCTGACACCAGTCCTCCATGTTTTTCTTAGAGCCGTTACCTTCCTCCGGGTGAGATGGAGGCAAGGGTTCCACAGATTGTATAGAATTTTGGTTAATGGTATATAATTTAGCTAGCGTGGCATACCGGGGCAGATACACTTCCCTCTCCCCGATATTTATTATGCAAACGGGCACCCGTACATCAACCACCCCCCGTGCTGTCAAAATGGTGGGCCTACTGTCCGAGTAAACTGGTTCTACCATTGCCTGGTAATCCCTACCTCTCAGACCAATAGCTGCCCGGCACCAAATCATCATTTCACTTTTTGGGGGCATGGCAATAGGAAAAGGGTCACACATTCTTACGCTACCAATCTCACCGCCGGAGAGTTCCACCTGTTGCCGTCGCATCAGTGCCCGGATCTCTTTCTGGAGCACCCGCTGCTCACCGGAGCTGGCGTTCTTGGCAACCTGCTGTAAAAGGAAAATCACCTCTGCAAGACAATTTTCAATTACATTAGTTCCTAGAGTTATTTTTGGGTGACTCTCATGTTTGTCAATATCTACAATGATCAGTCCCTGTGCTGCCAGTTCGACTCTACCGATTTTGATGGTCACCTCTTTAAATCCGATCTGTGGCACGGGCTGGCCATTGCTGGCGATGATACTCAAGTCGTCGTAAGGGTAGCGGGTAATATCCGAGTCATTCCAGTACTGCTTAAAGAGCACGTACGGGATGGTGGTGACCTGTGACCCGGTGTCACTCATGGGAATGCCATCCAGTACCACAGGCAAGACTGGACGTCCTCCCACATATCTGTCGCGCCAGTTCGATGGGCCTGGTGATCTTTTTCCTGGGGGTTGGCCCTCTACCCCAGGTTGTGCCCGTTTAAAGAACAGTACCTTGCCATATGTCCGGGTTGATTGCAGCGGCGGCAGATGGGTCGTCCGTCCTCGCTGTATCGGTCACTGGGTCTTCCTCTGGCCGGTGGGGTCCTCCTTGGTCGACGCCACGGGATGTCCTCCGGTCCGGATGCCAGCTGGATCTTCCCTGGGGTGGAAACCTGTAAAGACTGCACAGTTCGGGTTAGCGCAGCAACGCTCTTAGCTAGCTCTTGGACCTGATGGTGTAGGTCTGGAGCCAGGTCATTGTCCAAAGCCTGCGCATCAGCTCCCACAGGCCCTGCCGACAAGGGCGCCGCCTCCTGGTGGTAAGTAATAGCTGGGCGCCTGTGGGTCATAACGCCACCCGGTGCCGGTTCTCGGAGCACCCGGATGGCTCTGTCCTTGAACTGTGCAAAGCCCAGATGGGGATCCTGTAAGGCCATCGCCCGCAACGGAGTTCGGTGGGCATTACAATACAGTCCCTCTATAAATTGTTCGGTCAACAGCCTGTCTTCGTTTCCCACTCCATCAGGGTCGGTCTGCTTAATGGCCCTCAGGGCCTCTTGTAGGTTTAGTGCATAGTCCCTTATACTCTCATGCGCTCGCTGCTTGCACCCGTAGAATCTAAGCTTAATCTCGGCTGAGGTGCGGGTATTAAAGGTATCCTTCAGCCGGGTTAGTATCCCTGCGACAGTCTTCCTCCCAGGTGGCCAGGATTTTACTTCCCTTTTGGCTGCCCCGGTTAGTTGGGCCACCAGGATGCTCACTTTTTGCTCTTCTGTGAGGGGGTACACCTGGAAGAGGCTATCCAGCTTTTCTCTAAAGTCATGCAGGGTATGTGACTCCCCTGAGTACTGGGGTAGCCAAGCGGCTCCCGGGATATAGGGCATGGTGAAGGGCATAACTGCAGCAGCGGTGGCGCTGGCGGGGGTTGAGGCAGTGAAGCTCTCCTCCGTATCCGACATCTTCCTCCCCCCTAGTGGACCGTGGCCTACCTTGCGATGATCCTGTTCCGTAGGCCGCGGCTCCGCAGTAGATCGTCAGGGTTGAGGACCTTCCGTCGCGCTCCGGTGACGTCGGCGTCTGCTGGGCTCCTTCCAGGACCTTACGCAACGTCCGGACGTGAGGCGGGGCTTCAGTTCTCGCGCGCTTTCGAAGTCCACGCCCCTCTTCTTCCCGCGCGGCGTCCTCAAGATGGCGTCCAATGGCGGGAAAACTCCACGGATGGCGGGAAGAAGGCAGAAGATGGCGCCGGATGGCGGGAAACCTCACCACTGGTAAGTTTGAACAGTCTTTGCTTTTCAGGCACGCAGTACCCGGTGGTTGCGGGCACGAAATCCTGCCGACTACGCCAAAGTTGACGCGCCCCTGGGCCTGCTGTGTCGCGCAGCGTCTCGCGCACGGGGGCTTACCCGGAACCGGATCAGATGAGGGTTGTAGTCTCCGAGTGGCGGGGACCCGGTCCGTGCCCAGGGAGTCAGACTCAGTGTGTGGCAGTCTTGATAGATGTTATTTGAGTGTCGACTACGCCACCCGTTGATTTGCAGCTATGGAGCTGCCGCTGCAGGGCAGACCGCTGAGGCCGGTGTAGAATTGTGCAGCGTGATAGTATAACCCCCAACGGGAGGGGTATGGCCTCAGGGCAGCCGACGTGGAAGATGGGGGTAGCAGGAACCACTCAGAGACGGTGCAGTGTAATTCAGGGTCTTTACTGGTAACAACGATAGACCCTCCCGGAGTACTTGCTAGCGAACGGGGCCTGGTCAGTCCTTGAGCAGATGGGATCTCCCCTGGCCAGGCGGAGTTGTAGGCCTCCCAAACTGACTGTACTCTTCTGGCTACCTTGCTAGAAGCGGATATAAGTAGCCCACGTCCCTGAGTGTACTGTGTGGTGCTCACCCGTATGGCCGGTGACTCGGGGCCTTCTATTGGCTTCCGCTCCACGATGGCGGTGCTGGTCCCACACGTGTGACCGTGCCTTCGGGTTTCTGGGCCTGAGGACCTGAAATCCCCTGCCGGTCGGCTTCTGCTGCTGGGTAAGAGTTAGTCCCCACAGCCTCGGACGCCGGGTCCGGTAAGAAAGCTTCTCAGTCAGGGCGAGCTCTGCAGCTGCCAGGACCTGACTCGTAGTAGTATTGCTCCCACTGAGCTCCAGCTGTTTCTTCCTATGACTGTCTCTTGTCTCTACTCTCCTTGACTCCTAACCCTGCTTCAGCCCTGGGTTTATATAGGGGAAGTTGTTCCCCTCCCAAGACTGGGCAGGAGGTGTGGCATGCACAGGATCCCTGACGAAAGGACCTCCCACCTGCTCTCAGACATAACATCTCTATCACTGTGGCAACCAGACCCCTGGGGTGTCACACATTCCCGTCTTTGAAAAGTACTTAAAGATTCCTCCAGTTAATGTCTACCCGAATCAAAGAAAACACGTTTCCTAAAGCACAGATTAAATATTGTCTTACATGGGTAAAATATCAGCTGCATCTATCTCCTTCTTTTCCTTTTTTTTTAACTTAAAATTCCTGTTGCTATGGTGGTGAAATAGTAAAATAAAAAAAAATATGAAAAAGTTAAATAACCAAGAATACATAGCTAACATGGAGTAAATTATGTGACCGAGACATCATATTCTATAATCATGGACATAAAGGGAACCAGTCACATTGAACATGTAGACTATACTCTATGCAGTGTTCCCCATCTCCGGTCCTCAGGACCCACCAACAGGTCATGTTCTCAGGATTTCCTTAGCATTGCCCGGGTGATGGAATTATTTCCTGTGCAGGTGATGGAATTATCACATGGGCAATACTAAGGAAATCCTGAGAACATGACCTGTTGGTGGCTCTTGAGGATTGGAGTTGGGTACACTACTCTACAGCATGACGACCTGAGAAGCTTCATATTACATTTTATGGAAAAATAATTTATTAACCTGTATTTTACTACTACTGCCTCTAGATTTTTTAGCCAAAAGGACAGGCTGTTATGTACATTGAGCCTGTCAATCATTGACTAACGCTACTATACACACTTTAAGGAGGACCTGTCACCAGGTCAAAAGTAACCAGTTCTTATTTTATTCCTGCTGCTTAATAGCTAAGTAGATTTTTTTTTCTTTTCAATTTGACATACAGTTCTAGAGATATGGGTCTTTTTATTTTCTGCTATCTTTTATGGACTTTACTAAAGGGGCATTACTTATATTATTCTCAGGAGGCATGTTTTTAGGTTGTTCTGCATTATCAACCTATGAGCCACAACCCTTTTGTAAAGACCATAAAATTATCATTAATTTAAAAAGTCCATAGCGTTGGGACCATAGTGTGGATTTTAAAATAAAAAAGTAGTGAAGCAGGAATACAATAAGAGCAAAATCTGGCCAGGTATGCCATAATGACAGTGCCTTCTTAAAGGGATTATCCAGGATTTTTTAATATTCCCTATGGAGCTTATTGGCTGATGTTTCTAACTATCTGCCTGTGCTGCCCTACAACAATCTCTTCTGGCTCAGAGCAGTCATGGACTGCTCCTGCTGACGATTCTCCTGCTTCCTGTGAGGTCACATTGACAGAGCAGTTCCTTTTCTTTTGCTCTGCTCTGATGAAGAGGCATCGCTGTCAACATCATGATTATTGACAGCTGGTTCAGCCTAATATATCGGGGAGTCAGCTGTTGGTCAGCACTGATGTCCCTTTGACAGAGCACAGCAAAAGAGAAGGCTCTGCTCTGTCAATGCGATGTCACAGGAATCAAGAGAATTGCTGGCATTAGCAGTCGCTGACCGATCTGAGCCAGTAGAGATCGCTGCAGGCATAGGTGGATTATAATGAGGGCAATCTGGGCTACCACCCGGGGCCCATGGCCAGATTGACCTCATTATAATATGCGCAGCGCGGCGGCGCCAATGTGGCACACACCAGCAGGCAGAGGCAGGGGGGCCCCCGGACCGCTGCCCCAGCAGCTGTGCAGTGCCCCTGCTTCTACTCTGGCCGGGCAAGCACTGCACCTGTTAACTTCCCTGTGTGCATGTGCTGGCCCGGCCACGTCACAGCTAGGAGACACGGCCCTGTGCGCGGCCGTATCTGCTAGTGTGATGTCACGCAGTGTGGGCTCTGCACTGCTACTTACCACCGGAGAGGAGCTGGATGACTGGAGCCGAGCCGGGGGATGGTGAGTGATGTGTGTGTGTGTCACAGTGTGTCTGTGTGAGCAGATATCATTGTGTGATGTCTGTTTATATGTATTTTTGTATGTCAAATGTGTTTATGTGTGTATGTATATGTCTGTATATGTTTGTATGTGTGTGCATGACTGCGTGCGGCCTCCTCCCTCTGTATCTGGGGGGCGCCATGCGGCCTCCTCCTGCTGTATCTGGGGGGTGCCATGCGGCATCCTCCTGCTTTATCTGGTGGGCGCCGTGCGGCCTCCTCCCGCTGTATCTGGGGGGCGCCTCCCAGCCTCCCGCTGTGTATTGATTGCTACGTGCAGCTCCCTGCTGTGTATAGATGGCTACGTGCGGCCTCCCGCTGGGTATAGATGGCGCCATGCGGCCTCCCGCTGTGTATAGATGGTACCGTGCGGCCTCCTGCTGTGTATAGATGGCTACATGCGGCCTCCCGCTGTGTATAGATGGCTACGTGCGGCCTCCCGCTGTGTATAGATGGCTACATGCGGCCTCCCGCTGAGTATAGATGGTGCCGTGCGGCCTCCCACAGAGTATGGATGCTACGTGCGGCCTCCCGCTGTGTACAGATGGCAATGTGTGGCCTCTCTCTGTATATAGATGGCTACGTGCAGCCTCTTGCTGTGTATAGATGGTGGTGTGCGGCTCCCTGCTGTGTATAGATGGCGCCATGCGGCTCCCTGCAGTGTATAGATGGCTATGTGTGCCCCCCTGCTGTGTATAGATGGCTACGTGCGCCCCCCTGCTGTGTATAGATGCTACGTGTGGCCCCCTGCTGTGTATAGATGGCTATGTGCGGCCTCCTGCTTTGTATAGATGGCACCGTGTGGCCTCCCGCTGTGTATAGATGGCTACATGCGGCCTCCTTCTGTGTATAGATGGCTATGTGTGGCCCTCTGATGTGTATAGATGGCTAAGTGCGGCCTCCCGCTGTGCATAGATGGCTACGTGAGGTCTCCTGCTGTGTATAGATGGCACCGTGTGGCCTCCCGCTGTGCATAGATGGCTATGTGCAGCCTCCCGCTGTGTATAGATGGCTATGTGTGGCCTCCTGCTGTGTATAGATGGCTACGTGGGGCCTCCCGCTGTGTATAGATGGCTACATCCGGCCTCCTGCTGTGTATAGATGGCTACGTGCGGCCTCCCGCTGTGTATAGATGGCTACGTGCAGCCTCCCGCTGTGTATAGATGGCACTGTGCGGCTTCCTGCTGTGTATGGATGGCTACAGTACGTGTGGCCTCCTGCTGTGTATAGATGGCTACGTGCGGCCTCCTGCTGTATATAGGAGGATTATGTGGCAGCTCATATTGTATGTAGCCTCTTATTCTGTATATAGTGGATTTCAGCATATTAATTGTGCTCAATATTAAGTCATACAATTAATGTAAAAAAATGATTATTTATAATATATTATTATTGTGCCAAATGAACTATGACATGATCTATCAAAGGGGATCATGTGACATGTCACATGATACATCAGGTGTGTGTTTGTGGGGGGGGTGGCTCACGCCTTCTAAACGGCGCCCGGGGCCCTTGCTACTCTTTATCCACCCCTGGCAGCAGGGCAGAACAGGCAATTATCTGCCAATTAGAGATTAATTCCAGAAATTAAAAAAATGTCCCGAATAAATTCTTTACGTCCACAATAAACAAGGATTTTAAATAATTAAGGTGCCACATGGGCAATTATTGGACTGACTGAATGCTTAGATGTGACGTGAAAATGTTACATTTTACATGTTTGGGCACTAATAAGTTACCATATCACATCTGTAAAGATCTTACAAAAACTCAATGCAACAAAGATGAAAGCATATAATTCTTAAAATATAAGGCTAACTTTGTTGTTGTTGTTTTTTTTTGTTTTTTTTTGCTTACATGCATAATTGTTTGGCTACAGAGCATTTTTTACACCAGGTAGTAGAATGAGTTAATAGTGAATCTGTCAGTGAAATATCTGATGGCAGGTTCTATCTATCATCCTTATTGCTTTTCTTCCGAATGATCTTTTAAGCTGATTTAAAGGGAACCAGTCACGTTGAAAATAGTCTGATCTGCCGGCAGCATGTTATGGAGCAGGAGAAGTTGATCAGATTGATATACAGATTGGTGGGAAATGTTTCAGTAATCTTTGAATTTTATTCATTGAAGTGGATGGCTTTTGTATTCATATGAGTCCAGTGGGCAGGCCTACTCAGTGATTGACAGTCTTCCCTGTATCACAGGACATGCATATATTGCTGCCAAACACTTAGTATGACCACCCACTAGACTCATAAGTGTACAAACACCAGATCAAACTGCATGCATAATGTTACAGGTTCCCTTTTAAATCATGATCAGCTTAGAAAGTATTCAGGGGAGCAAAGGTAAGGGTTACAGGCCCTGCAATCAGAAATAGTGTACTGATGAATTAAAGAGTTAACTCTGCAATCTGCTTTGTACATGAAGGCTGGAGAAGTCCAACATTTTAAATGTATTAAAACACTATAGCAAATTTTTTTTTAATTAAAAAATGCATGCACTTAAGTAAAAAATGCTCCCCAAAGTGTCCATATCCTTTAAGATTTCACTCAAAAAGGTATTTTCTGCCTCTATGGTCTTACAGTGCTGAAAATAGTTGTATAAAATTATGTAAAATATCTACCTTTACTCACTTGTCAATTTATGATACAGAATTCTCAATCCTTTTCTTCCCTTCAGGGTTCCCTTCAGTAACTAATACAATTCTGTGTGCCTGCAGCTGCCACTAGGGGGAGCTGATAAATACATATTTGCACAGCAATTTCCCTGCTTTGCTGTATTTCAATCTAGAAGAGTAGGCATGGTAAATATGATTTCCAGTGGAAACAGCTTTTCATTGTATGTTCTTATATTCTACACTAAATAAAAGAAAACTTGTTTTTCTCAGTATATCAATTTTTGTTATATACCCTGAGGTCACATACAAGATGTAATAAGGCTTTTGGCCTTGTTCTGGACATGCTTGAAGAAAATCGTGTTCATTTATTAACCAGCTCGTAATAAACAATAAACAGAAAGCATCAGTGTTAGTTACTGGTGCATTGAGGAGGTTGTAAAATTCATCCAAGCATAAGTTGGTAAAGATAGGGACCAGTTAGCAAGGATGCCCAGACATTTTATGTAAAAAGTAATAGCTATATCCCAGTTTATGCTTTCATGCCTGTTAATTTACAGGGTACAATAAAGATGGGAAGCCTCCAGGACATAAGCCGTAATATTTTTATAGTGCATGTTGCTGTTTTGTAGATTTGTAGTGTTATGGATGTATGCCGGTAAGTGTGCTATCACATGAACCGATAACACAATTATGCAAATATGTCATCATAGCAATACATGTCAGCTTCAGAGATCGGATTTGATTTTTATTAAACGTGAAATTGAAGATTAAAATAGCAATGTATGTAAATTTAAATGCATCCTGTACGTCTGCAAAGAGAGGTCATTATGAGAAATACCCTTTCCGTACACAGGAGAACAATTCATAGTTGAATTTCTGCATATATATGTGTATTTTATACTTTTTTTCTGCTTCATTTTATTACTTTCTATTATTAGTACATTTTAAATGATGGATTTGCATATAATTCCATAAAATAAACATTATTAAAAAATGTTTATTATTAATTGGAGAAGAGGTATAGAAGTAGACACCATAGACTTTAATAAAGTGTGGGTTACACAGTTACATGTGATGCTGCATACTGGAGTGAGGGACAATGTAGTTGGATAGTATTTCCAAAAGTTAGAAAGCTATTTTTAAATATTATGTTTCCATAAGTCAATTTAACTTGTGGTTTCGTATAGTATTTCCTCCAGAGCTGGGGGACATATTTTACCCTTATGCTTTGATTTCATTTTATTACTTACAGCACTGCATGTATGTATAATATTACTGTCACTTTAATTAGGACACTGCTTGTGGGTGTCAGGTAAGTAGGGTAACATATTGACACCAAAAAATGTATGCCAGGATGTTAAAAGGAACCTGTCACCAGAAAAAAAAACACTATTAACCTGCAAATATGGGGTTAATTTGCAGGTTAATAGCGTTACTAACCTGCCCGGCGCCTGCACTTAGCTGAACGCTGCTGGGAGAAAATTAACTTTATTACCCCCACAGCATTCGGTTTCAGTCAAAGGGGCGGCGCCAGCGCTGATTCAGTCACTGCTCTGGGTATAGAGGGCGGCTGTAACCGCTCCCCTGGTTCTGACTGACAGCAGGCTCTACATTAGGGCCGACTGTGAGTCAGTACCGAGGCTGTGGTTACAGGTGCTGCTCTGTATACTCAGACCAGTGACTGTACTGGCGCCGCCCCCATGACTATACCCCGAATGCTGTGGGAGGAAAAAAGTTAATTTTCTCCTGGCAGCAGGGGTCTAAGTGTTGGTGCCGGGTAGGTTTACAATGCTATTAACATGCAGATTAACCCCATGTCTTCAGATTATTAGTGCTTTTTCTGGTGACAGCTTCCCTTTAACATGTGAAGGTCAGTGTAGAATATGATAGATCAGGGATGGATAAACCAATGGTGCAACCTGTGTAGCCCCACAGGGACCCAAGGGGTAAGAGGGCCCACTTCTACCTCCAAAGCAGATGAAATTGTGCATTATAATGAGATATTGGATTACAAAAGGCCCATATACTTTTCTTCACAGGGACCCTTTTTGTCTGTGTCTGCCAGTGTTATAGATAAAAGGTGTTTGGCTATAAAAGTTGAGATTATGGAGTGAGACCCAAAAGAAAGTACTTGTCAGATGGCTAGAAAGTGCCTGGCTGGAGCTACTATTAACCAGGAGAACTGAACACTACAGACGGAGAGCAATTTTGATTACATTTTGGTAGACAGTAGCTATCTGACTGAGTATATTTTAGTCAACTGCAAGACAAATTAACTTTCTCCTGTGAGACATGTTAGAATGTTCCTATGTCTGCGTCAATTACTGCACCAGTCCCAAGTGGGTAAGACACAAGCACCAGTGTCTTGATTAGTCATACCTGTCTCAGTCTTCCTAGACTGGCCATCATTAAATTAGTCAGAACAACTGGACTTGAGGGGATCTGACAAGCTTCAAATTTGTCAAATATGACAGATCTTACCAAGATTTTTAGCAAAACTATTCTATATGAATTGATTGCCCCTTATTATGATCTGGGGTCTGGAGAGACCCCAGAGCATAATAAACGTAAGATGAAGGAAAAAAACATCCAATACTTATCTCACCACTCGCCTCTGCTGCTCACGATAAGATCCTAGGCACCTCTTCTTACAGTTGCCATGGGAGAGCATGTAGTGAAGGTGGTTGTGAGGTGAGTGGTGAGGTGAACACTAGTGATGAGCTAATCTGCTCGCCACAGCTCGGTACTCGCCCAAGCATCACGGTGCTCGACAAGCTTGGCGCTCGACGAGTATTTCCGGGTTGCTCAGGCGGGAACTCGGGTCCCCTCCCTGTAATGAACATGCAGGGATTGCCTGCCATGCGCTGTAATTCCATAGCCTTGTTGGTTGTGGCATGACAGTGATTGGCTGGCCGCACAGCACCATCAGGTCTACATAAGACCGGGCTCCGCTATGCTCGTCACAGTCTACCCCAGAATCAGCCAGAGTACGGAGAGGTGCTGCTGAGTCAGGGAGAGATTTGCTAGTTTAGAGTTAGTATAGGTATTCCACAACATATATATATATATATATATATCCATCTGAACTAACAGTCCTTCTGAGGACTAATCCAGCTGCATATATTCAGTGGTGATAGCAGGAGTTAGGCAGGGAGGCAGGATATGTAACATAGTAACATAGTAACATAGTTTTTAAGGTTGAAGGAAGACTAAGTCCATCTAGTCCAACCCATAGCCTAACTTGTTGATCCAGAGTAAGGCAAAAAAAAAACAAGTGGCAAACACTAAGCTCCACATTGGGGAAAAAAATTCCTTCCCGACTCCATACAACAATCAGACTAGTTCCCTGGATCAATGCCCTATCAAGGAATCTAGTATTTATAACCTGTAATATTATACTTTTCAAGCAGGGCATCCATGCCCTTCTTAAATTTTAACAGTGAATCACTCATTACAACATCATGCGTCAGAGAGTTCCATAGTCTCACTGCTCTTACAGTAAAGAATCCCCGTCTGTGATTATGTTTAAACCTTCTTTCCTCCAGACGTAGAAGATGCCCCCTTGTCCCAGTCTCAGGCCTCAAAGTAAAAAGATCAGTAGAAAGGTCTTTGTACTGTCCCCTCATATACTTGTACATAGTAATAAGATCACCCCTAAGCCTTCTTTTTTCCACAGTAAATAAACCCAAGTGAAATAACCTGTCTTGGTATTGCAGACCCCCCAGTCCTCTAATAACCTTGGTCGCTCTTCTCTGCACCCGCTCTAGTTCAGCTATGTCTTTCTTATACACCGGAGACCAGAACTGTACCCAGTATTCTAAGTGTGGTCTCACTAATGACTTGTATAGAGGTAAAATTATGTTCTCCTCATGAGCATCTATGCCTCTTTTAATGCATCCCATTATTTTATTTGCCTTTGCAGCAGCAGCCTGACACTGGCCACTAAACGTGAGCTTGTCGTCCACCAATACACCCAGGTCTTTTTCAATTACAGTTTTGCCCAGTGTTTTACAATTAGGCATATAATTATACATTTTATTTCCTCTACCCAAGTGCATTACCTTACATTTATCCCCATTAAAGCTCATTTGCCATTTATCAGCCCAAGCTTCTAGTTTACATAGATCCTCCTGTAATATAAAATTGTCCTCCTCTGTATTGATTACCCTGCAGAGTTTAGTGTCATCTACAAATATTGAAATATTACTCTGTATGCCCCTGCAAGGTCATTAATAAATATGTTAAAAAGAAGGGGGCCCAATACTGACCCCTGTGGTACCCCACTGTTAACTGAGACCCAGTCTGAGTGTTTTCCATTAATAACCACCCTTTGTTTCCTATCACTGAGCCAATTCTTAACCCACATACATATATTTTCCCCTATCCCCATTGTTCTCATTTTATGTATCAACCTTTTGTGTGGAACCATATCAAAAGCTTTTGAAAAGTCCATATACACAACATCCACTGCATTTCCTTGGTCCAGTCCAGGACTTGCCTCCTCATAAACACTGATCAGATTAGTTTGACAGGAACGGTCCCTCGTAAACCCATGTTGATATTAGGTCATGAGGTTATTCTTCTTCAGATACTCTAGTATAGCATCTCTTAGGAAACCCTCCAGGATTTTACCCACAGTAGAGGTTAAGTTTACCGGCCTATAATTTCCAAGTTCAGTTTTTGTCTCCTTTTTGAATATTGGCACCACATTTGCTATACGCCAGTCCTGTGGTACAGACCCTGGTATTATGGAATCTTTAAAGATTAAAAATAATGGTCTATCTATGACGTTACTTAATTCCTGCAGTACTCGCGGGTGTATCCCATCCGGGCCCGGGGATTTGTCAAATTTAGTGATTTTTAGACGCGGCCGTACTTCCTGCTGGGTTAAGCAAGTGACATTTACTGGAGAATTTTTGTTATCACTAATCATGTTTTCTGTCATGCGATTTTCTTGTGGAAATACGGTTGAAAAAAAATCATTTAGCATATTGGCTTTTTCCTCATCCTCATCCACCATTTCACCCAGACTATTTTTAAGGGGGCCAACACTATCATTTTTTAGTTTTTTACTATTTATGTAGTTAAAGAATATTTTGGGGTTATTTTTACTTTCTCTGGCAATGATTCTCTCTGCCTCAATATTTGCTGCCTTGATTTGGTTTTTACATAATTTATTTAATTTTCTATATTTATTTAATGCCTCATCTCTATCTACTTGCTTTAGTTCTCTAAATGCTTTCTTTTTGTCACTTATTGCGCCCCTTACAGCTCTATTTAGCCATAGTGGTTTCCTCCTATTTCTAGCATGTTTATTCCCATAGGGTATATATTGTACACAGGTCCTATTCAGGATGTTAATAAATGTCTCCTATTTGCTTTGTGTAGTTTTATGTCTCAGGATTAGAGATGAGCGTTGTTCGACTCGAACTGTTCGCCAATCTCAAATTCGAGCTGTTTTGGGTGGTGTTCGAGCCGTTTGGCGAACACGAACGACTTGAGAAAAATTCGGCTGTTCGAGGTTATGTTCGATAACTGTTCGTGCACCAAAATCATAACTGGATTTTTTCTCAGTAATGATGAAAATTAATGTTAATACGCAGTTTGAGTGTACAGTGGGGTGGTGGGAGGGGCAGGGGATGGATCTCTGCAGGAATAATGAAGATCTCCATTTTTTTTTCTCTTTCCCGCATTTACAGTGGGGAGGTGCAATCTGTCAGCCTATCAGCAGCGCACACACGGAGCGAAGTGCTTTTTTTCACACAAGCAAGGGCATGTGTCATTGGCAGTGTATGTCACATGTCCTTGCCCTATAAGACCAAGCCATTTTCCCCGTCGCCACCATTTTCTCACTGGTGCAGCTGCGTGTTAGACGGCACCGCTGTTGCTGTGTGCGCTATACCTTGTTAATTTCAAGCCAATTTTCGCACAAATCTACAGATAGCTTGGGAGTAGGGAATAGTTGTGATTGCAGTCCTTTTAAGGACTAGGTTACAGCATTTCCTACGACTTTTATCAGGCAGGTCTGTGCTCTTAAATAGATAGATTGTGGGAGTAAAGACTAATTGTAATTGCAGTGCTTTTCAGGACTAGGTTACATCAGTTCCTATCAGTTTTTGCCAGGCAGGTCTGTGCCAGTGCTGTGCAAGTTTTTTTCACAGCATTTGGCTGAATCTAGCAAAGCTAATCCTTTTTGGCCTATTACAGAGTGTGTTAGTCAGTGGAGTAGCCTATCTGTGTTGCAAGATATACCACCTGTGTATAGAATACCAATTTTTTACTGCACCAAGTGAAGTAAAATCTTTTGGGCATAGCATCATTCTATTAGTCCATCTATACTGACCTCCATCAGGTTGAAAATTGAATATAATTTTTTTCTGCATCTAGCTCTGAAAAAATATTTGGGCTTCTAGCAGTGTGTGGGACTTGTTGTATTAGTCCATCTATACTGACCTCCATCAGGTTGCAAACTGAATATAATTTTTTTCTGCATATAGCTCTGAAAAAATATTTGGCCTTCTAGCAGTGTGTGGGACTTTCTCTATTAGTCCATCTATACTGACCTCCATCAGGTTGCAAATTAAAAATAATTTATATCTGCATCTAGCTCTGAAAAAATATTTGGCCTTCTAGCAGTGTGTGGGACTTTCTCTATTAGTCCATCTATACTGACCTCCATCAGGTTGCAAATTAAAAATATTTTTTTGTCTGCATCTAGCTCTGAAAAAATATTTGGCCTTCTAGCAGTGTGTGGGACTTTCTCTATTAGTCCATCTATACTGACCTCCATCAGGTTGCAAACTGAATATATTTTTTTCTGCATCTACCTCTGAAAAAAATATTGGGCTTCTAGCTGTGTGTGGGACTTGTTCTATTAATCCATCTATACAGACCTCCATCAGGTTGCAAACTGAATATAATTTTTTTCTGCATCTACCTCTGAAAAAATATTTAGGCTTCTAGCTGTGTGTGGGACTTGTTCTATTAATCCATCTATACAGACCTCCATCAGGTTGCAAACTGAATATAATTTTTTTCTGCATCTACCTCTGAAAAAATATTTGGGCTTCTAGCTGTGTGTGGGACTTGTTCTATTAGTCCATCTATACTGACCTCCATCAGGTTGCAAACTGAATATAATTTTTTTCTGCATCTACCTCTGAAAAAATATTTGGGCTACTAGCTGTGTGTGGGACTTGTTCTATTAATCCATCTATACAGACCTCCATCAGGTTGCAAACTGAATATAATTTTTTTCTGCATCTACCTCTGAAAAAATATTTGGGCTTCTAGCTGTGTGTGGGACTTGTTCTATTAGTCCATCTATACTGACCTGCATCAGGTTGCAAACTGAATATAATTTTTTTCTGCATCTAGCTCTGAAAAAAATATTTGGCCTTCTAGCAGTGTGTGGGACTTTCTCTATTAGTCCATCTATACTGACCTCCATCAGGTTGCAAATTAAAAATAATTTTTATCTGCATCTAGCTCTGAAAAAATATTTGGCCTTCTAGCAGTGTGTGGGACTTTCTCTATTAGTCCATCTATACTGACCTCCATCAGGTTGCAAATTAAAAATAATTTTTTGTCTGCATCTAGCTCTGAAAAAATATTTGGCCTTCTAGCAGTGTGTGGGACTTTCTCTATTAGTCCATCTATACTGACCTCCATCAGGTTGCAAATTCAAAATAATTTTCTGTCTGCATCAAGCTCTGAAAAAATATTTGGCCTTCTAGCAGTGTGTGGGACTTTCTCTATTAGTCCATCTATACTGACCTCCATCAGGTTGCAAATTAAAAATAATTTATATCTGCATCTAGCTCTGAAAAAATATTTGGCCTTCTAGCAATGTGTGGGACTTTCTCTATCAGTCCATCTATACTGACCTCCATCAGGTTGCAAATTAAAAATAATTTTTTGTCTGCATCTAGCTCTGAAAAAATATTGGGCTTCTAGCAGTGTGTGGGACTTTCTCTCTTAGTCCATCTATACTGACCTCCATCACGCTGCAAATTCAAAATAATTTTTTGTCTGCATCTAGCTCTGAAAAAATATTTGGCCTTCTAGCAGTGTGTGGGACTTTCTCTATTAGTCCATCTATACTGACCTCCATCAGGTTGCAAACTGAATATATTTTTTTTATGCATCTACCTCTGAAAAAATATTGGGCTTCTAGCTGTGTGTGGGACTTGTTCTATTAATCCATCTATACAGACCTCCATCAGGTTGCAAATTGAATATAATTTTTTTCTGCATCTACTTCTGAAAAAATATTTGGGCTTCTAGCTGTGTGTGGGACTTGTTCTATTAGTCCATCTATACTGACCTCCATCAGGTTGCAAACTGAATATAATTTTTTCTGCATCTAGCTCTGAAAAAATATTTGGCCTTCTAACAGTGTGTGGGAATTTCTCTATTAGTCCATCTATACTGACCTCCATCAGGTTGCAAATTAAAAATAATTTATATCTGCATCTAGCTCTGAAAAAATATTTGGTCTTCTAGCAGTGTGTGGGACTTTCTCTATTAGTCCATCTATACTGACCTCCATCAGGTTACAAATTAAAAATAATTTTTTGTCTGCATCTAGCTCTGAAAAAATATTTGGCCTTCTAGCAGTGTGTGGGACTTTCTCTATTAGTCCATCTATACTGACCTCCATCAGGTTGCAAACTGAATATATTTTTTTCTGCATCTACCTCTGAAAAAATATTGGGCTTCTAGCTGTGTGTGGGACTTGTTCTATTAATCCATCTATACAGACCTCCATCAGGTTGCAAACTGAATATAATTTTTTTCTGCATCTACCTCTGAAAAAATATTTGGGCTACTAGCTGTGTGTGGGACTTGTTCTATTAATCCATCTATACAGACCTCCATCAGGTTGCAAACTGAATATAATTTTTTTCTGCATCTACCTCTGAAAAAATATTTGGGCTTCTAGCTGTGTGTGGGACTTGTTCTATTAGTCCATCTATACTGACCTCCATCAGGTTGCAAACTGAATATAATTTTTTTCTGCATCTAGCTCTGAAAAAAATATTTGGCCTTCTAGCAGTGTGTGGGACTTTCTCTATTAGTCCATCTATACTGACCTCCATCAGGTTGCAAATTAAAAATAATTTTTATCTGCATCTAGCTCTGAAAAAATATTTGGCCTTCTAGCAGTGTGTGGGACTTTCTCTATTAGTCCATCTATACTGACCTCCATCAGGTTGCAAATTAAAAATAATTTTTTGTCTGCATCTAGCTCTGAAAAAATATTTGGCCTTCTAGCAGTGTGTGGGACTTTCTCTATTAGTCCATCTATACTGACCTCCATCAGGTTGCAAATTCAAAATAATTTTTTGTCTGCATCAAGCTCTGAAAAAATATTTGGCCTTCTAGCAGTGTGTGGGACTTTCTCTATTAGTCCATCTATACTGACCTCCATCAGGTTGCAAATTCAAAATAATTTTTTGTCTGCATCTAGCTCTGAAAAAATATTTGGCCTTCTAGCAGTGTGTGGGACTTTCTCTATTAGTCCATCTATACTGACCTCCATCAGGTTGCAAATTGAATATAATTTTTTTCTGCATCTAACCCAGCCAATAGTTTTGGCCTAATACCACAGTTTGGCCACTCAGCTCTGCTAATTTGGGCTTTGTAGCAGTGTGCAGCACTGATCCTATTAGGCCATCTATACTAAGTTCCACCAGATTTAAAATTAATAATAATTTTTAGCTGCATCTAGCCCGGAAAATAATTTTGGGGCTCCGAGATGCGCAAGACACATAAGTGCCTTCTTGCTGCACTACCTGCAACATGACCCTCATATTGTCAGAATTCGAAGTAATCATGACTACTGGGTTGCCACACTCTTAGATCCCCCAAACTTTTCGATCAACCTTTTCATTTTAATAAAGACCAAAAAAATGGTCATTTTTGAAATTATAAGCATTAGCAGGTTATTAGAAACTGAAATCAAACAGTTTTCAACTCAAAACTTTATTCTAGGTGATGTTACATTTTCACATAGGACCCCTTGTTCGAAAGGAGCTTCTGAACTCTCTCGTCCACTGAATTTGTCAGGTTTTGGATGGTTTCTGCTTCAATTGTTTTGCATGAGGACAGAATACCCTCCCAGAGCTGTTGCTTAGATGTGAACTGCCTCCCGCCATCATAGAGACTCCTTTTGATGATGCTCCAGAGGTTCTGAATGGGGTAGAGGTCAGGGGAGCATGGGGGTCACACCATAAGTTTGTCCCCTTTTATGCCCATATCAGCCAGAGATGCAGATGTTTTATGTGCAGCATGAGATGGTGCATTATCATGCAAAAAAATGATCTTGCTGTGAAATACACGGTTCTTCTTCTTGAACCATGGCAGGTAGTGCTGTTTGAGAAAATCCACATACATTATGGAGTTCATCTTTAGCGCCTTCAGGGATCCTAAAGGCGCCGACAATCTCTCTCCCCATGATTCCAGCCCAAAACATTACTCCACCTCCTACTTGATGGCACTGTAGCCGTGTTTGCGTGGGGTGTCCATCAACCAGCCATCCTCCACTCCATCCATCTGGACCATCGAGCGCTGCACGGCACTCATCCGTGAACAAAACAGTTTTGAAATCAGTCTTCATGTAATGTTTGGCCCACTGGAGCCGTTTCTGCTTGTGTGAAGTGGATAGAGGAGGTCGACAGGATGGCGTATGCACAGCTGAAAACCTCTGAAGGACCCTGCATCTTGTTGTTCGCGGGACGTTGGGGGCACCAGCAGCTTCAAAAACTTGTCTGCTGCTATGACAAGGCTTTTTTGCCTCTGCTCTTTTAACCTGACGTAATTGCCTGTAGGAAAGAGTCCTCAATTTGCCCTTATCAGCACGCACACGTGTGTACTGTGAATCAGCTACATACTTCTTGATTGCCAAGACACTTCATCCTGATCATCGCACAATGTTGATTGTAGTCATGCCTTGACATAAACACTCCACAATTTGCTGCTTCTCAGCAGCCGACACATCCTTTTTCTTTCCCATTTTGGCAGAAAATGTAGGCTGCTTAATAATGTAAGACAGCCTTCTTAAGTAGTCTTGCCTTTCATTGGACACACCTGCCAAACTAATTAGCACAGGTGTCTGCAATTGCTTACAGTGATATAAAGAGCCCTGACACACATCACCATCAATGAGTTTAACTGACAAACAAACAAATTCTTCCCTTATCACTCCTAAACACTTTTTGCATAATAATTTGGAACACAGTGTACATGTGCTTTTCAACAAAACACCAGTGGTTCACGTAGTGAATCTTACAGTTCTAACTTGCCAACCGTGGTCTGTATGGAGTTGTTCAATAAAGGGCCCAAAATTAAGATAACATAGATGGGAGAGGTCTCTATGAATAGGAATTCCTAAGTATTTGATACCCTGTGAGGGCCAGGCAAAGGGAAATTGGACTGGATGGAATCCTATATGGATTTGGGGAGGGAGACATCGAAGGCCTCAGACTTCGCTGCATTGATTTTAAAATTTGACCATGTAACAAAGTGATCTATTTCAGCCATAACAGCATGGATGGATATATGTGATTGAGTGATATATACTAGGACATCATCAGCAAATAGAGAGCACTTGTACTCGGTGCCTCCCACCTCAATCCACCTAATATTGGGGTTATGGCGAATTGATGAGAGCAGGTGCTCCGTCACTAGGATGTATAAGAGAGGGGACAGAGAACATCCCTGCCTTGTCCCATTGGTGATTGTGAAAGGTGATGAAAATGTTCTGATGCACCCCCTGGGCCTTGGGACACCTGGAGCCGGACCCTTTTTGGTGGACGCTGATGGTTGTAGTCTTCGTGGCGGTGACCCGGTTCTGTGGCTCAGGGTGGTCAAACCAGTGGCGGAACTATTTATGTGGTTTTGATGTTTAAATGTCCGACTACGCCACCCGTGGATTGCAGTCAGAGTGAACCGCCGCTGCAGGGCAGACCGCTGAGTCTGGTGTTGTGGGTGCAGCAGAGCGTAGCATAACTCCCCACGGGAGGAGTATAACCTCAGGGCAGTGTATGCGGAGGATGGGGGTGATGGTGCAGGGCAGCAGCAGTAACGACACGGAGTCAGTGATGCAGTCCAGGGCCTTTACTCACAGTTCTTATTATCCAGACCACGTCTGCAGGTAACGGCTGCCCACGTCGTACTGTGCTCACCAGGTGAGGGGCTCAGACAACTCCCAGATAACTTTGGAGCGCTTCACAGGACCCCCTTTGTGTCTCCTTTGTCTGGCCTTTCTTACCAACCCTTCTGTCCGGCTGCCTCGGGGCTCCTCTTGGTAAACTTGGCGCCAGTTTCCCTGACCCTATGTGGTGCCTTCCTAGCGGGTGTAGCGAGGGGCTGCGCCACATAAAATGTCACAGCCTCCGGTTTCTAGCTGAGGTTCGTTTCCTGCCTCCACTAGTTTTGGGGACCGGTCTCCCCCTTTGGCCTGACCCCTCCACGCAGGTGGATTCTGGCGTGCGGTGGCGACTCGCCCGTCCGCACCCCTGGGATCCCTTCATTACTCGTTCCTGGAGCCTTCTCCGCTCCTCTTCCTTCCTTCTCCCTCTTCCAGGCCTGGGCCTCTGTTACTAGGCCCGCCTCCGGAGCAGAGCTCATGCAGAGCCCCTGCTCCCTGCCACTTCTGCTCAGACTTCTCTGCACTGAACTAAGATGGTGCCCACCTTTTATACTACCTTCTCAATGCACCCAGGAACTGCTTCCTCCCTGCTCCTGCACTACAGGGTTCCCCTTCCTCAGTGTTCCCTCCCCCCACTCCAGCCAGGGACAGGGACTGTCATGCCCATCTCAGAGGCATATTGGTCGCCCTGCCCCACGGCAATGTGGTGTAATGCATGCAGGTGTCGGGTCCTGATCCACACTCCATCCTTACCTGAGAGAGAGATATCACACCTCTGGGTGAGGTGCAATGCCTCTGTAGCAACCGAGCCCTAAAGGTGCTACAGTTCCATTTATCTTCAGCCTAGGTGACGTATTGCGATACAGGGCCGTGATTTTGGCTATAAAAGGGTCCCTTAGACCCCTACCCCAAGCTTTTTAAGAGAATCATATATGGCATGCCAGGAGACTCTATGGAATGCTTTCTCAGCATCCAACGAGAGTATCTAATTACAAATTTTTAACTGCATCTAGCCCAGGAAATACTTTGTGCCTAGTAGCAGTGTCTGCTAGTCAGCGGATTATCCCGGCTGTTAAGCAAGCTACACAACCTGTAGTTTGGACACTTAATTTTTTCAAAGGAAATGCTTCGGGACCACGGGATACTCAGTGAAGAGCATCAGGAGGCACCCCAAGGCATAGGGGCTGGGACTGGCAGTAGGATGCCTTGCGGTGGATAGCCGAGCTCGATCCTTACAAAAGCTTTTTAACTGCAGCAGCTTTAGTGGACGCTACTGGAGCTGGAATTATGTGGCTGCTGGCATGAGAATTGCCCTCCAATAGATCCTTGTAAATGGATTTAAAGTGTATTCATTCAAATTAGAGAGACAATTTAAATTAAAAAGCTTAGAGCTGCCTCCACCACAGGGGGGCTCGCTCGACCCACCATCGGACAGGCACCAGTATTGGGAGAGGGGGGCTGGCTGTCAGGGTTCACCACGGCTCTGGCACAAACCCGGCGACACGGAGGTGGCACGGGCAGGAGCGGACTGAACGTGTCGGCTTCTCACTTTTTGGATTTTAGAAGGGCATGACATGCCTATATCTGTGTCTCCCCCTCCTTTTACTCCTCCACCTCTTTTCTTTTCGCATGACTATATGTACTTGTCACTTTTCCATGTGTTAGTTGTGTCTTCTGAGCAGTTTGTCAGCTTTTGGACACCTTTGAAGGTGTTTTCTATGTGTTTCTATGTGTTTTTGTTTGCCTGCCATTGGTTTTAACGGTGTTCGAAGGTGTTCGACGAACAGTTCGACGAACAGTTCGGCGAACACACGGGTGTTCGACGAACCGAACCGAACTCGAACACTACGGGGGTGGCTCAACACTACTCAGGATATCGTCCCAGTTTATTGCACTAAGATCATCTCTTAACCGTTGGAAATTTGCCTTCCTGAAGTTTAGTGTCTTTGTAACCCCTCTACTACACATCTTATTAAAGGTTACATGAAAACGTATTATTTTGTGATCACTATTACCCAAGTGACCCCCAACTCGTATATTTGATATGCGATCTGGCTTATTGGTTAATATTAGGCCTAGCAGTGCCCCACTTCTTGTTGGGTCCTGAACCAGTTGTGAAAGGAAATTGTCTCTCATAGTAGGTAAAACCTATTTCCTAAACCAGGGATTGAAGCCTGAAGAGGACAATTTGCATATTCCAGGTGCCTTCTGGGAAAAGCGAAAAGTTGCCTTCAGTTAGAAGATTGTTGGGTACAGCCAGGACCAGGGATTGAAGCCTGAAGAGGAAAATTTGCATATTCCAGGTGCCTTCTGGGAAAAGCGAAGAGTCTCCTTCAGCTAGAAGGTCGTTGGGTACAGCCGGGAACAGCTGCTTGGAAAGCATCGCCAAACCATGAATTGAAGCCTGAAGAGGACAATTTGCATATTCCAGGTGCCTTCTGGGAAAAGCGAAGAGTCGCCTTCAGCTAGAAGAACGTTGGGTACAGCCGGGACCAGCTGCTTGGAAAGCATCGCCAAACCATGAATTGAAGCCTGAAGAGGACAATTTGCATATTCCAGGTGCCTTCTGGGAAAAGCGAAGAGTCGCCTTCAGCTAGAAGATCGTTGGGTACAGCCGGGACCAGCTGTTTGGAAGGCATCGCCAAACCAGGGATTGAAACCTGAAGAGGACAATTTGCATATTCCAGGTGCCTTCTGGGAAAAGCGAAGAGTCTCCTTCAGCTAGAAGATCGTTGGGTATAGCCGGGACCAGCTGCTTGGAAAGCATCGCCAAACCAGGGATTGAAGCCTGAAGAGGACAATTTGCATATTCCAGGTGCCTTCTGGGAAAAGCGAAGAGTCGCCTTCAGCTAGAAGATCGTTGGGTACAGCCGGGACCAGCTGCTTGGAAAGCATCGCCAAACCATGAATTGAAGCCTGAAGAGGACAATTTGCATATTCCAGGTGCCTTCTGGGAAAAGCGAAGAGTCTCCTTCAGCTAGAAGATCGTTGGGTACAGCCGGGACCAGCTGCTTGGAAGGCATCGCCAAACCAGGGATTGAAACCTGAAGAGGACAATTTGCATATTCCAGGTGCCTTCTCGGAAAAGCGAAGAGTCTCCTTCAGCTAGAAGATCGTTGGGTATAGCCGGGACCAGCTGCTTGGAAAGCATCGCCAAACCAGGGATTGAAGCCTGAAGAGGACAATTTGCATATTCCAGGTGCCTTCTGGGAAAAGGGAAGAGTCTCCTTCAGCTAGAAGATCGTTGGGTACAGCCGGGACCAGCTGCTTGGAAAGCATCGCTAAACCAGGGATTGAAGCCTGAAGAGGACAATTTGCATATTCCAGGTGCCTTCTGGGAAAAGCGAAGAGTCGCCTTTAGCTAGAAGATCGTTGGGTACAGCCGAGACCAGCTGCTTGGAAAGCATCGCCAAACCAGGGATTGAAGCCTGAAGAGGACAATTTGCATATTCCAGGTGCCTTCTGGGAAAAGCGAAGAGTCTCCTTCAGCTAGAAGATCGTTGGGTACAGCCGGGACCAGCTGCTTGAAAAGCATCGCCAAACCAGGGATTGAAGCCTGAAGAGGACAATTTGCATATTCCAGGTGCCTTCTGGGAAAAGCGAAGTGTCTCCTTCAGCTAGAAGATCGTTGGGTACAGCCGGGACCAGCTGCTTGGAAAGCATCACCAAACCAGGGATTGAAGCCTGAAGAGGACAATTTGCATATTCCAGGTGCCTTCTGGGAAAAGCGAAGAGTCTCCTTCAGCTAGAAGATCGTTGGGTACAGCTGACACCAGCTGCTTGGAAAGCATTGCCAAACCAGGAATTGAAGCCTGAAGAGGACAATTTGCATATTCCAGGTGCCTTTTGGGAAAAGCGAAGAGTCTCCTTCAGCTAGAAAATCGTTGGGTACAGCCGGGACCAGCTGCTTGGAAAGCATCGCCAAACCAGGAATTGAAGCCTGAAGAGGACAATTTGCATATTCCAGGTACCTTCTGGGAAAAGCGAAGAGTCGCCTTCAGCTAGAAGATCGTTGGGTACAGCCGGGACCAGCTGCTTGGATAGCATCGACAAACCAGGAATTGAAGCCTGAAGAGGACAATTTGCATATTCCAGGTGCCTTCTGGGAAAAGCGAAGAGTCTCCTTCAGCTAGAAGATCGTTGGGTACAGACGAGACCAGCTACTTGGAGAGCATTGCCAAACCAGGAATTGAAGCCTAAAGAGGACAATTTCCATATTCCAGGTGCCTTCTGGGAAAAGCGAAGAGTCGCCTTCAGCTAGAAGATCGTTGGGTACAGCCGGGACCAGCTGCTTGGAAAGCATCGCCAAACCAGTAATTGAAGCCTTAAGAGGACAATTTGCATATTCCAGGTGCCTTCTGGGAAAAGCGAAGAGTCGCCTTCAGCTAGAAGATCGTTGGGTACAGCCGGGACCAGCTGCTTGGAAAGCATCGCCAAACCAGGGCTTGAAGCCTGAAGAGGACAATTTGCATATTCCAGGTGCCTTCTGGGAAAAGCGAAGAGTATCCTTCGGCTAGAAGATCGTTGGGTACAGCCGGGACCAGCTGCTTGGAAAGCATCGCCAAACCAGGGATTGAAGCCTGAAGAGGACAATTTGCATATTCCAGGTGTCTTTTGGGAAAAGCGAAGAGTCTTCTTCGGCTAGAAGATCGTTGGGTACAGCCGGGACCAGCTGCTTGGAAAGCATCGCCAAACAAGGAATTGAAGCTTGAAGAGGACAATTTGCATATTCCAGGTGCCTTTTGGGAAAAGCGAAGAGTCTCCTTCAGCTAGAAGATCGTTGTGTACAGTCGGGACCAGCTGCTTGGAAAGCATCGCCAAACCAGGAATTGAAGCCTGAAGAGGACAATTTGCATATTCCAGGTGCCTTCTGGGAAAAGCGAAGAGTCTCCTTCAGCTAGAAGATCGTTGGGTACAGCCGGGACCAGCTGCTTGGAAAGCATCGCTAAACCAGGGATTGAAGCCTGAAGAGGACAATTTGCATATTCCAGGTGCCTTCTGGGAAAAGCGAAGAGTCGCTTTCAGCTAGAAGATCGTTGGGTACAGCCGAGACCAGCTGCTTGGAAAGCATCGCCAAACCAGGGATTGAAGCCTGAAGAGGACAATTTGCATATTCCAGGTGCCTTCTGGGAAAAGCGAAGAGTCTCCTTCAGCTAGAAGATCGTTGGGTACAGCCGGGACCAGCTGCTTGGAAAGCATCGCCAAACCAGGGATTGAAGCCTGAAGAGGACAATTTGCATATTCCAGGTGCCTTCTGGGAAAAACGAAGAGTCTCCTTCAGCTAGAAGATCGTTGGGTACAGCCGGGACCAGCTGCTTGGAAAGCATCGCCAAACCAGGGATTGAAGCCTGAAGAGGACAATTTGCATATTACAGGTGACTTCTGGGAAAAGCGAAGAGTCTCCTTCAGCTAGAAGATCGTTGGGTACAGCCGACACCAGCTGCTTGGAAAGCATCGCCAAACCAGGAATTGAAGCCTGAAGAGGACAATTTGCATATTCCAGGTGCCTTTTGGGAAAAGCGAAGAGTCTCCTTCAGCTAGAAAATCGTTGGGTACAGCCGGGATCAGCTGCTTGGAAAGCATCGCCAAACCAGGAATTGAATCCTGAAGAGGACAATTTGCATATTCCAGGTGCCTTCTGGGTAAAGCGAATAGTCGCCTTCAGCTAGAAGATCGTTGGGTACAGCCGGGACCAGCTGCTTGGAAAGCATCGCCAAACCAGGGATTGAAGCCTGAAGAGGACAATTTGCATATTCCAGGTGCCTTCTGGGAAAAGCGAAGAGTCTCCTTCGGCTAGAAGATCGTTGGTTACAGCCGGGACCAGCTGCTTGGAAAGCATCGCCAAACCAGGTATTGAAGCCTGAACAGGACAATTTGCATATTCCAGGTGCCTTTTGGGAAAAGCGAAGAGTCTCCTTCAGCTAGAAGATCGTTGGGTACAGTCGGGACCAGCTGCTTGGAAAGCATCGCCAAACCAGGTATTGAAGCCTGAACAGGACAATTTGCATATTCCAGGTGCCTTTTGGGAAAAGCGAAGAGTCTCCTTCAGCTAGAAGATCGTTGGGTACAGTCGGGACCAGCTGCTTGGAAAGCATCGCCAAACCAGGTATTGAAGCCTGAACAGGACAATTTGCATATTCCAGGTGCCTTTTGGGAAAAGCGAAGAGTCTCCTTCAGCTAGAAGATCGTTGGGTACAGTCGGGACCAGCTGCTTGGAAAGCATCGCCAAACCAGGGATTGAAGCCTGAACAGGACAATTTGCATAGTCCAGGTGCCTTTTGGGAAAAGCGAAGAGTCTCCTTCAGCTAGAAGATCGTTGGGTACAGTCGGGACCAGCTGCTTGGAAAGCATCGCCAAAGCGCGCGCCGGACGGCGCGCGAATTTCTTTCATTTGTTTATCCTAGGGTATCACAAGAAAGAAGACAGACATCAAGTCAGCAGGGACAAGGAGCAGCATGGCAGATGTGACAACCTACATGATGAGCTGCAACATGTGCTACATGTTCACAGATCGACCAGAAGCTGAAACCAGCTTCACCTGCCAGAAGTGTAGATTATTGGCTCTTTTAGAAGAAAAGGTGCAGGGACTGGAAGAAAGAATTGCGACATTAAAACTCATCAAGGAAAATGAAGACTTCCTGGACAGAACAGAAGCGTCACTACTGGTCACGGAAACTGAAGGAAGCGTCAGAGAACCTCCAGAGGCAGACAAGTGGAGGCAAGTGACCAAAAGAAGCAAGAAGACCATGGAGACACCACCAACCACACAACTGAGAAACCGATTCCAAGGACTTGTGGAGGACGAAGATGGCACACCTAAGGATGAGGAACTATCAGCAAGCAAAAAAGAAAAGAGCACCCAGAAACACCCAGAAGCGACAAGAAAAAGGACAGCCAAGAAGGGAAGAAGAGTGGTGGTGGTGGGAGACTCACTACTGAGAGGAACAGAAGCAGCTATCTGCAGACCAGACATAACCGCAAGAGAAGTATGCTGCCTCCCAGGGGCGAAGATCAAGTATGTTACCGATAGGATACCGAAGCTCATCAGTTCCAAGGATGTCCACCCATTTCTTCTGATACATGTTGGCACCAATGACACGGCAAAGAAGGACCTACCGACAATCTGCAAGGACTTTGAAGCATTGGGGAAGAAAGTAAAAGAACTGGATGCGCAGGTAGTTTTTTCTTCTATCCGTCCAGTAGACGGGCATGGCGTCAAGAGATGGAACAAGATCCTTGATGTGAACAACTGGCTGAGACGATGGTGCAGACAACAAGGATTTGGATTCCTGGACCACGGTGTGAATTACCTCTATGACGGACTCCTTGCCAGAGACGGACTACACCTCAACAAACCCGGGAAACACACATTCGCCAGGAGACTCGCAACACTCATCAGGAGGGCGTTAAACTAGAAGAAGAGGGGATGGGAAGAAAAACGCCGGACACGAACATGCAACCAGAGAACATACTAATGAAAGATATGAAGTGCGACAAAGAAGGTCCAAGACAAGATACTTGGAAGGGAGGTAAGAAAATTTCTAATACAATCCACAGGGAGAAGATTGGAACAAAACAAAATTGTGTAAACTGCGTGCTAGCAAATGCCAGGAGCCTGACAAACAAGATGGATGAACTGGAAGCAGAAATATCTACAGGTAACTATGACATAGTGGGAATAACCGAGACATGGTTAGATGAAAGCTATAACTGGGCAGTTAACTTACAGGGTTACAGTCTGTTTAGAAGGGATCGAAGAAGGCAGAAAGGGGGTGGAGTCTGTCTATATGTAAAGACATGTCTAAAGCCTACAATACGGTAAGATGTATGTAAGGGAAATGAGGAGGTCGAGTCCTTATGGGTGGAGATACATAGGGCAAAAAACAATAATAAAATTATCATAGGAGTCTGTTATAAACCACCAAATATCGCAGAAGCCACGGAAAGTCTATTAATGAGACAAATAGACGAAGTAGCAAAAAATAAATAGGTGATTATTATGGGGGACTTCAACTGGGAAACCGAAAGCTGTAGATCTCAGAAAGGAAACAGGTGTTATGCACACGCCCGGGCTAAGCGGCGTGTGCGTGTGATTGTAGTGATTCCACTGGACCGTGCCGGAGAGTGAATGCCTGGAGGGGCGTGACTAAGTATTCACCCGATCCGACCAGGGTCGCACGACGGCATACGACGCCAGTGCACCAAGGAGGAACCGAGCAGAGGGACCAGGTGCTACTCCAGGACAGACCCCGGACACGGCTGTTGACCCACACAGGGGAATACAGGAACAGGCTGGTAGGCTGGCACACAGACTGGTGGGTATAGGCAGGCACGACTGGTATGCAGGCAGGCGGGTATGCAGGCAGGGGGGTAAAGGCAAGCACAGCTAGAGTGCAGACAGGGAGGCACTAGCAGGTAGGAACACAGGCGGGATAGGACCCAGTACACACCGGGACTCAGGAACAATACAGGCAGAGGGTTACAGGCAAGCACAGCTAGAGTGCAGACAAGGCTGAGCAGGGAGGACAGGGCTCTGTTCACACGGAACAGACAGGAAGGGAAAGACAGAGCCAGATACTCACACAGTACTTGCAGAGACAACAAGCAGGAGTTAGGTACGAGTTCAGACTCTGCAGAAAAAGGAAGGGAACGGACATAGAGGCAAAACAGGTAAAGGACAGGAGAGAGTTCAGACTGGAACTGAGTGTACGGAGGAGACCGACACTGCAGAGGGATACAGGAGCGGGTCTGGGAATACGGCCCCCAGAGAGGCGGAACGAACAGGCAAGAAGCGTGTTCAAACAGGACAGAGCAGACGCAGGAGCGGGTCTAGGAAATCGGCCACTAAAAGGCGGAACGAACAGGCAAGGAGCGTGTTCAGACAGGACAGACCAGAGAACACAAAAAGGACACAGTTCAGACACGGGAGCTGATACCGCAAAGCAGGAGACATACAGGACTCAGTTCAGACACGGGAGCTGAAACCGCAAAGCAGGAGACATACAGGACTCAGTTCAGACACGGGAGCTGATACCGCAAAGCAGGAGACATACAGGACACAGTTCAGACACGGGAGCTGATACCGCAAAGCAGGAGACATACAGGACTCAGTTCAGACACGGGAACTGATACAAAAAGCAGGAGACAAGAGACGGGACCTGGCACCTTCAGAGTGCAAGCACACACTGAAGGAAACACTATGCTCAGGCAGGGATAGAAGGGAGCTGCTGAGCTATATACCAAGTGACAGACAGCAATAGGCTGAGGACGCACAAGGGGTGTGACCCACAGCAGGTACAAAAGGCAGGAAGTGATCGGGCGCCGCCCTTAAGCAGCAGAAACAGACACAAACAGACAGCATGGAGGGAAGCCAGAGAGACATTCTGGACAGGAGATCAAGTGCGCCCTCTTGCACAGTGGGAGATGGACCACCATGCAAGGATGCCGCCAGGTATGTTACAGTACCTCCCCCCTTACGCCCCCTCTTCTTCAGGCCTGCCAGAATCTTCCGTAGGGAATTCGAGGGCCAGTCGTTCACTGGGTTGGAGGGGGACAGAGACTTAAGGGTAATCTCTGCTTCGAGGTACATCTTGTCAAGCTCACAGGAAGAAATAGACGGGTTATCAGGTACATAATGAGGAAAAGTCACTGTCTCTTTGTTATCTGGTGGTATCCCGGAGGATTCAGGAAACAACTGGAGGTCCTCCGCCGGGTCAGAAGAGTGCAGAGGCTCAGAGAAAACAACTGCTTCAGAGTACACTAAGTCGGACTCACTGGAGGAAGCAGGCGAGGTATCGGGTACCGAGTATAGGAAAGTCTCTGTCCATTCACCACCAGGTGGCACCCCGAAGGGTTCTGGAGACAGCTGGCGGTCCTCCGCCTGGTCAGAGGGGTGTAGAGACTCACGGGTAACCTCTGCTTCAGAGTACACTAGGTCGGACTCACTGGAGGAAGCAGGCGAGGTATCGGGTACCGAGTATAGGAAAGTCTCTGTCCATTCACCACCAGGTGGCACCCCGAAGGGTTCTGGAGACAGCTGGCGGTCCTCCGCCTGGTCAGAGGGGTGTAGAGACTCACGGGTAACCTCTGCTTCAGAGTACACTAGGTCGGACTCACTGGACGAAGCAAGCGAGGTATCAGATCCAGGATATAGGAAAGTCTCTGTCCATTCACCACCAGGTGGCACCCCGAAGGATTCTGAACACAACTGGAGGTCCTCCGCCTGGTCGGAGGGGTGTAGAGACTCAGGAGTAACCTCTGCTTCGGAGTACACTAAGTTGGACTCACTGGACGAAGCGAGCGAGGTATCAGGTACAGAGTATAGGAGAGTCTCTGTCCTTTCGCTACCAGGTAGCACCCCGAAGAATTCAGGAGACAACTGGAGATCCTCCGCCTGGTCGGAGGGGTGTAGAGACTCGGAGGTAACTACCACTTTGGGGTACCCATTGTCAGGCTCACAGGACGAAGCGGACAAAGTATTGAGTACCGGGTGTAGAGAAGTCTCTCTCCATTTGTCATCGAGTGGTATCCCGGAGGGTTCAGGAGGCAACAGGGGATCCTCCGCCAGGTAGTAGAGGTGCACAGACTCTGAGGTAACCACAGCTTTGGAGCATCCTTGGACATGCACACCGGTTAAAGAGAAAGAAGCATCTGATGCCGGGTGCAGGAAGTTCTCCTGTGTGGAGTCTGGATGGGCAGAAGTCTCTTCGGCCAGGAGAACTGGTGCACTACCCACGCACATTACCCATTGGGGTTTCTCCGGGATACAGGGAGATGAAGCTTCAGTAGGGACTTCAAGGTTGGGGTCAGGAGGTCTCAGGGAGGACAGACCCTGGCGTGACAGCTTGCCTCTAAGTCTAGCACGTCTGGACTGCCTCTTGAGGTTGAGAGAAGTATTCCGGAAAGCGTAGTCACCCTGTGAGGATTCTGGGTGGGCAGTAGTCTCATTGGGCTGGAGGACTATTGCGCTACCCACACACATTACCCGTCGGGGCTGCTCCGGGATATTGGGAAGTGAAGCTTCAGCAGGGGCTTCAGAGTTAGGGTCCTCGAAGACCATACGAAAGGCCACCAGGAAGGCCTGCAGGTCAAGGATGACAGGATCCCATGCTTCCCATAGGGGGGTGACCCATTTCAAGGCATCACCCGCTAGGTAGTCAATCATAAAGGCCACTTTAGCCCAATCGGAAGGAAAATAGAGAGAGTAGGCCTTAAAGTGTAGCATGCATTGCTCCACAAATGCACGACACTGTCTTGGATCCCCATAGTAACGTGGCGGATCCGCAGGAACGAGGGCTGATAGATCCATCTGGACGGGTGCGTAATTCGCCTGGAACTCAGCTAAAGGGGGGAAAAAAATTTATTTATTTTATTTTAATGCATGTATTCGCTGGAAAAAACTTCTCAAAGAGCGAAGGCCGTGGGGCTCAACGGGAACCATGGCCTGAGCATGCTGTTATGCACACGCCCGGGCTAAGCGGCGTGTGCGTGTGATTGTAGTGATTCCACTGGACCGTGCCGGAGAGTGAATGCCTGGAGGGGCGTGACTAAGTATTCACCCGATCCGACCAGGGTCGCACGACGGCATACGACGCCAGTGCACCAAGGAGGAACCGAGAAGAGGGACCAGGTGCTACTCCAGGACAGACCCCGGACACGGCTGTTGACCCACACAGGGGAATACAGGAACAGGCTGGTAGGCTGGCACACAGACTGGTGGGTATAGGCAGGCACGACTGGTATGCAGGCAGGTGGGTATGCAGGCAGGGGGGTAAAGGCAAGCACAGCTAGAGTGCAGACAGGGAGGCACTAGCAGGTAGGAACACAGGCGGGATAGGACCCAGTACACACCGGGACTCAGGAACAATACAGGCAGAGGGTTACAGGCAAGCACAGCTAGAGTGCAGACAAGGCTGAGCAGGGAGGACAGGGCTCTGTTCACACGGAACAGACAGGAAGGGAAAGACAGAGCCAGATACTCACACAGTACTTGCAGAGACAACAAGCAGGAGTTAGGTACGAGTTCAGACTCTGCAGAAAAAGGAAGGGAACGGACATAGAGGCAAAACAGGTAAAGGACAGGAGAGAGTTCAGACTGGAACTGAGTGTACGGAGGAGACCGACACTGCAGAGGGATACAGGAGCGGGTCTGGGAATACGGCCCCCAGAGAGGCGGAACGAACAGGCAAGAAGCGTGTTCAAACAGGACAGACCAGACGCAGGAGCGGGTCTAGGAAATCGGCCACTAAAAGGCGGAACGAACAGGCAAGGAGCGTGTTCAGACAGGACAGACCAGAGAACACAAAAAGGACACAGTTCAGACACGGGAGCTGATACCGCAAAGCAGGAGACATACAGGACTCAGTTCAGACACGGGAGCTGAAACCGCAAAGCAGGAGACATACAGGACTCAGTTCAGACATGGGAGCTGATACCGCAAAGCAGGAGACATACAGGACACAGTTCAGACACGGGAGCTGATACCGCAAAGCAGGAGACATACAGGACTCAGTTCAGACACGGGAACTGATACAAAAAGCAGGAGACAAGAGACGGGACCTGGCACCTTCAGAGTGCAAGCACACACTGAAGGAAACACTATGCTCAGGCAGGGATAGAAGGGAGCTGCTGAGCTATATACCAAGTGACAGACAGCAATAGGCTGAGGACGCACAAGGGGTGTGACCCACAGCAGGTACAAAAGGCAGGAAGTGATCGGGCGCCGCCCTTAAGCAGCAGAAACAGACACAAACAGACAGCATGGAGGGAAGCCAGAGAGACATTCTGGACAGGAGATCAAGTGCGCCCTCTTGCACAGTGGGAGATGGACCACCATGCAAGGACGCCACCAGGTATGTTACAACAGGTTTCTGTCAATTATCAAAGACAATTATTTGTCACAACTTGTGCAGGAACCAACTAGAGGGACGGCCCTTTTAGACTTAATATTAACTAACTGGCCAGACAGAATAACTGAGGTGCAGGTCGGGGGGCACCTGGGAAATAGTGACCACAACATTATACAATTCCACATGTGCTTCAGTAGGGTGCCCAGCAAGGGAGTCACAAAAACACTGAACTTCAGGAGGGCAAAGTTTGATCAGCTAAGAGATGCCCTTCACCTTATAGACTGGGATAGTATCTTTAGTAATAGAAGCACGGATAGAAAATGGGAAATTTTCAAAACAGTCCTACATAGTCACTGTAGAAGGTACATACCTTATGGGAATAAAAGGGCTAGGAATAGGAGGAAGCCAATGTGGCTAAATAAGGAAGTCAAGAGGGCAATGAAAAACAAAAAAAGGTCTTTCGGTAAACTTAAACAAGAAGGCAGCGAGGAAGCGCTAATATCTTATAGGGAAAAAAACAAAATCTGTAAGAAAGAAATTAGAATAGCAAAAGAGGAGACAGAGAGACTAATTGCCAAGGAAAGTAAAACGAATCCCAAACTGTTCTTTAACTATATAAACAGTAAAAGGATTAAAACTGATGGAGTTGGCCCATTGAAAAATAACCTGGGTAAAATCATAGAGGACGATGAGGGTAAAGCAAACCTACTCAATAGCTTCTTCTCCACTGTTTTCACAAAAGAAAACAATTTATCGGAGGAAATGCAGAGTGATAAAGTAAACCCTCCGCAAAATATCACCCACCTAACCAAGGAGGAAGTTCAGAAACGCCTAAATAATATCAAAACAGACAAGTCACCAGGCCCTGATGGCATATACCCCCGCGTACTAAAAGAATTAAGTAATGTGATAGACAGACCGCTGTATCTTATATTCAAGCACTCTTTATGGACAGGGACTGTCCCACTAGACTGGCGCCAAGCAAATGTGGTACCAATATTCAAAAGGGGTCTAAAAGTGACCCTGGAAACTATAGACCAGTCAGCTTAACGTCTGTTGTGGGTAAATTGTTTGAAGGATTTCTTAGAGATGCTATTGTAGAATATCTTAATGATAATAACTGTCTAACTCCATATCAACATGGATTCATGAGGGATCGCTCCTGCCAAACAAACCTGATCGCCTTCTACGAGGAGGTGAGCTCACAGCTTGACCGGGGAGAGTCAGTGGATGTTGTATACCTTGACTTCTTCAAAGCGTTTGATACCGTGCCACACAAAAGGTTGGTATATAAAATGAGAATGCTTGGTCTGGGGGATAATGTGTGCAAGTGGGTAAATAGCTGGCTGAGTGATAGAAAGCAGAGGGTGGTTATCAATGGAGTAAGCTCAGGGTGTGTCAGGGTTACTAGCGGGGTGCCTCAAGGGTCTGTCTTGGGCCCTATATTATTTAATATATTTATTAATGATCTAGTGGAAGGGTTGCATAGTAAAATAGCAATATTTGCAGATGATACTAAACTTTGTAAAGTAGTTAATACAGATGAGGATAGGGCACAGCTACAGGAGGATTTAGATAAATTGGGGAGTTGGGCCAAAAAATGGCAAATGGGGTTCAATGTCGATAAATGTAAGGTCATGCACATGGGAAAGAAAAACAGCAGTCACCCATACATATTAAATGGGAAATCGTTGGGGAAATCTGACATGGAGAAGGACCTGGGCGTCTTGGTTAACACCAAATTAATTTGGAGTGCCCAGTGTCAGGCAGCAGCTGCGAAGGCAAATAGAGTCATGGCATGCATCAAAAGAGGAATAGGGGCATATGATGAGAACATTGTTCTTCCTCTGTATAATGCGCTGGTAAGGCCGCACTTAGAATATTGTGCACAGTTCTGGGCTCCGGTGCCCAGGAAAGATATATTGGAGCTAGAGAGAGTACAAAGGAGGGCGACTAAGGTAATAAAGGGAATGGAGGGACTAGAATACCAAGAGAGGTTGTCAAAATTAGGCCTATTTACGTTGGAAAAGAGAAGGCTTAGGGGAGACCTCATAAACATGTATAAATACATCAGGGGGCAGTACAGAGATCTCTCCCATGACCTGTTTATACCAAGGATGGTGACAAAGATGAGGGGCCACACTCTGCGTCTGGAGGAAAGGAGGTTCCTGCACCAGCATAGAAGGGGATTCTTTATGGTCAGAGCCGTGAGACTCTGGAACTCTCTGGGAGAGGAAGTGGTGATGTCCAACTCACTTAATGAGTTCAAGAGAGGCCTGGACGCCTTTCTTGAGAACAATAAAATTACATCTTATGCTTAGTTAATTAATCCAGGGATTTAATCTGACTGCCAGATTGGAGTCGGGAAGTGAATTTTTCCTCAATGATGTAAATTGGTCTATACCGCATGTTTTTTTTTTTTTGCCTTCCCCTGGATCAACGCTGCAGAATAGCTGCAGTGCACAAGAAATAGGCTGAACTGGATGGACGCTTGTCGTTTTTCGGCCTTATAAACTCTGTAACTATGTAACTATGTAACTTTGCTTGAACTACATGTTTCTGTCACCAAATGTATTTCAGGGTAGTTGAAGTCTCCCATAATAATGACTTCTCCTTGAGTCGCTGCTTCATCTATTTGCTTTACGAGGATATTCTGCGCTACTTCCATTATTTTTGGAGACTTATAACAAACTCCTATCAGTATTATATAATTTTTTCCCCCTCCCCTTATCTCCACCCACAGGGACTCTACATTTTCATTAGATTCACATATATCCTCCCGCAAGACAGGTTTTAAGGATGATTTTACATATAAACACCCCCCCCCCTCGCTTGTTTGCACGGTCATTTGTGAATAGACTATAGCCCTGTAAATTAACTGCCCAGTCATGGCTCTCGCCCAACCACGTCTCAGATATCCATACCATGTCATAATTATTTTCCAACAAAATTAATTCTAATTCCTCCATTTTGTTGGTGAGGCTTCTGGCATTAGTGTACATGCATTTTATGTATCTCTCTGTACCTCTATTCCTTCTTACTTTATTGACTGTTCTAACCCCACCCCCAATTTCTTTATTTGTGCCCAGGTCACTATCTGTGGCAGACTGTACTGCATATAGTGCAAGAGGGTCCATTGAATGTCCTGTTAGTATAGGTATTCCACAACATATATATAAATATTTTCATCGGAGCTAATCCAGCTGCATATGATCAGTGTTAGGCAGGCAGTGTATGTGGCAGACTACAGTGCATATTTAGTGCTAGAGGGTCCATGGAACGTCCTGTCTGCTGTTGCTGCTGTAATAATTACAGATTTTTGTAGACATAGCCCCAGATATCGGAGGCCATGGCAATTTTTTTTTCTTAATCAAGGTTATTTACTTAAAAAGCAATCCAGAGTACATCATTTTCTGCTCATTTGCTTGTTAGCACTGCAGAATACAGCCAGATCTGTTCCATATTTCAGCGATAAAAATCCAGAAATTTGAACTGAACGTGGGAAATTTTGGCCTCCTTTTCCATTCTGTTGCAGTGTGTCAGTCAAGCTATTCACACTAGGTCTCAGTGAAGAATAGTATTAGTAAATTACAGGCCTGCTGTTTAAAACTGTGGTTCTCTGTCAGACATATTACCTATAACAGTGTTCCAAAATCAGACATTTCTTCAATTTTAATTTTGTTGCAGAGTGTCGGTCAAGCTATTCACACTAGGTCTCTGTGTAGAATAATATTAGTAAATTACAGGCCTGCTATTTAAAACTGTGGTTCTCTGTTAGATGTATCACCTATAACTGCGTTCCAAAATCAGCCATTTCTCGTGAACGTGGAAAATATTGTCCTCCATTTAAAATGGGCAAGGTGCGTGGCAAGAGATGGGGAAGTGGACATGATGGTGCATGCAGAGACCAAGGACGTGACAATGGACAAGCTGAAATTGTGCCACAACAAACACCCACATCTTGTCACTCGACCTTCCTGTCCCCATTACTAGGGGACTGCAGTACACCACTATTGAACCCAGAGCAGTGTCAAAAGTTTGCTGGTTGGATAGCAGATTATGCTTCCAGTCACCACCACCCTGTCTTCCACATGGTCTAGTCTCTGTAGCCATGAGTCTGGACCGCATATTCCTCACCCTGATCCTCCTTCCTCCCACCATGCCGAGTTCCCGGAGACAACTGATTCCACACTTGGACACTCAGAAAAGCTGTTCACTTTTTCATTTGTAGATTCTCGCCAGCTTCAAGCAAGTCAAGAGGAGAATGCGTGTAGTGATGCCCAAATATTGGAGCAGCCACGGTCACACGAAGGCAATGGTGGTAAAGTGCAATTACTGTCACAAGAGGTGGATGATGATGATGATGAGACACAATTGCCAGAAAGTCAGGATGAGGACCAGGGTGCGGAAGTGGAATACGAGGTGCTGGATGATATAGTAACTGACCCAACCTGGCAGGGGGACATACAGAGTGAGGACAGCAGGACACGTGGGGAGGGAGGTATAGCACCATAACAGGCAGGAAAAAGCAGTGTGGTGGCCAAAAACACAAGGTGGGAAACTGTTCCTAGTAATGCCAACATGGCGGAAGTTACCAGTACAACTGTTAGGTCTTCCTGAGTCGGGTTCTTTTTTAAAGACTCTGCAGATAACCCCAAAAAGGCCATTTGCACCACCTGCCAGGCCAGCATCAGCAGGGGTAGCAAAACTAGCAGCCTGCCAACCACCAGCATGATCAGGTACATGGAAGCACCCGACTAAGTGGGCCGAACCCCAGGGTCCAGAAACAGGGTCTACGGGTGACACCAGTGCTTCCTCCACTGTTGTGCATGCATGCCAATCCCCTATCCATGGCGCATGCCAAGATGCCTCCTGCTCTGCACGTGTCATTGTACACTCTCAACTAGCACCATCAGCAAGCATGTCCACGTCCTTGTCGCAGCGCAGCATTCAGTTGTCCCTACCCCAGTCTTTGGAATGCAAGCGCAAATACGCAGCCAACGCCCCACAGGCCACACATGTGTCCCACAACTTTAGCCATGCCCTCAACAATGCAGTTGCAGGGAAAGTCCATCTAACCACAGACATGTGGACAAGTGCCTGTGGGCAGGGATAGAACATCTCGCTGACGGTACACTGTGATAATATAGTGGAAGCTGGGACCCACTCGGACCTTGGGACAGAACACGTCCTCCCAATGCTGAGGATTGTGGACCCTAGGTCAATCAGGGTTGCCCCCACATTCTATATCTCATGCACCTCCTCCTCCTCCTCCTCCTCTTTAGGCTCCAACTCCGAAATGACCACATCAGTCACAAGCTAGAAGCACTGCAGCACTGCCTCGGCAAAGCGGCAACAGGCTGTGCTGAAGCTAATATGCTTAGGTGACAAACCGCATAATGCTGAAGAGTTGTGGCAGCTGTGAAAGAGCAGGCAGATCTGTGGCTGACACTACTGACCCTACAGCCAGGCATGGTTGTGGGTGACAATGGCCGGAACCTTGTGGTGGCTCTGAGGCGAGGCGAGCTCACACACGTACGATGCCTGGCCCATGTGCTTAACCTCGTGGTTTCACAAAACCTATCCGGATCTGATGGATCTGCTTGTCAAAGTATGCCGCCTGTGTGCCCATTTTAGAAAGTCAGCTACAGCTTCCTCCGCCCTTGCTGTGCTTCAGCAGCATTTTCTGCTTCCAGCTCACCGACTGATCTGCGATTTCCCCATGCGTTGGAACTCTACATTGCAGATGTTGGGAAGGATTTGTGAGCAGCAGAGGGCAGTTATTGGCTACCAGCATCAATAAGGCCGTCGGTATTCAGTTCAAACTCCACACATAAGACCTCAGGAGTGGACATGGGTGTCAGATATATGTACCATCCTCTAAAATTTTGAGGATTCCACCAATATGATGAGCGGCGATGATGCCATAATTAGCGTCTCTATCCCTCTGCTCTGTCTTCTGAAACACTTTCTGCTCACAATTAAAGAGGATGTATTGCAGGCGGAGCATGATGAGATGGAGCATGGAACCATACAGGGTGATTCCACACAGCCCAGCCTCATCTCATCCCATTGTGGATTGGGTGACAATGAGGAAGAGGAGGAGGAGGAGGAAGAACAGGAGCTAGTTTCTGCACACCTGTCATACCGTCTGTTCAGCGTGGAAGGCCTGATGACAGGGAGGAGGAAGAGGAGGAGGATTAGGAGGAGAGCATGGTCAGCCATCCTTTTGGGGAGGACACGGAAGTCTTGCCTTTTTCAGTCTGGCACACATGGCTGAGTTTATGTTACGCTGTCTTTCCCGAGACCCTTGCGTTGACCAAATTTTGGGTGACAGTCATTACTGGTTGGTGACACTTCTAGACCCACGCTACAAGGAGAACTTTCTGTCTTTTATTCCCTTGCAGGACAGGCCAAATAAAATGGTGCAGTACGAGAAGGCCCTTGTTGCGGAATTATTAAAAAATTCCCATCTGAAAACGCTGTCGGCAGAGGTCACATTTTGTTGGACAACCAAGGAGTACAGGCAAGAGAGACACCAATGCAATCCAGCAGAGGCAGGGGAACACTGTCAAAGTTCTGGGACAGTTTTCTCAGACCCTCACATCGCACAGGCCCTGAGGCAGAGGGGTACTCTCCCAAGGAGGGAAAAGTTTCGGAAGATGGTGAGAGAGTACCTTGCCGACTGTACCAATGATTCCTCTATGCCTTATAATTATTGGGTATCCAAGCTGGACACGTAGCACGAACTGGCTCTCTATGCCTTGGAGGTCCTGGCCTGCCCTGCTGCTAGCGTTTTGTCAGAGCGGGTTTTTAGTGCGGCCATTGGAATTATAACCGATAGGCGCATCTGCATGTCAACTGAAAATGCTGACAGGCTGACTCTTATAAAAATGAACAAGGGCTGGATTGGGCCAGACTTCTCAACACCAACAAATGATAGCAGCATAACATAAACTCAAATACAGTGTCTTTTTTTTGGGAGGTCTAACTCTATTCCCATGCACCTCTGTCTTCACACTCAGACATGGGTATACACTTCCTGATTTTGTATATTTGTCTTGTCCTCCTCCTTCTCCGCATCCTCATTTTCCACCACCATATCACCACTATATGTACCATATCAACATATCTACATCTCTTGCAAGGGACATTGGAGTTCCTCCAAATTTTTGGCAGCCATTGCATTCACTGAATAGGCAAACAGTATGGGAGACCCACTTCCTAATAATGGAAACATTGTTTTCAGGAGGCCTTCTGACCTCTACGTCTCTTCCAAGGGGCATTGGAGTGCCTCCAAATTTTTGGCAGACGTGGGATTCACTGCATAGGCAAACAGTATGGAAGACCCACTTCCTAATAATGGGAACATTGTTTTTAGGAGGCCCTCCGACCTCTACGTCTCTTGCAAGGGGCATTGGAATGCCTGCAAATTTTTGGCTGACGTTACATTCACTGCATAGGCAAACAGTATGGGAGACTGTATGGAAGCCCTGGCCTAGAGCCCCCATTGTAAGATAACCGCACGTGTCCTGATGTCATAACATTGCTGAGACCTTATTACATGCATGAGCAGAGTCATGGCCAGAAGGTTCCAATCTAGCATGAAGAGGCTAGGAATTTTCAGTTAATGGTGCCAGTAAGAATAGGTGGCAAGAGTCATACGGGGAAGAGTGTGGTGAACTGTGAGGTGAACTCTAGTTTTTTAGTTTATTTTAGAGTTTTTTGCTGGCTCTCTTTGGTTTTCTAAAATGACAGCCAGCCAGCTTTCATCGTGCTGAATCCACACGGAGCGATGTAACCAAAAAATCTGCATTCTGAAGAATATGGACTTCTGTAATATTAGAGTAGCACTCATTTTGACTCAAATAATTCTAATTTCAAAGGCCCACTCATCTCTAGTCAGGCAGTGTTAATCTCCTGCTGATAAAACCAGATTGTATTGAAACTACAACACACAGCCTAGTAAGCTACATATCACTGTAATCGGGCTCTCTTGCTCTATATTATGCTGTTCTCAGATTAAATAGAAAAACCTGCTGACAGAATCCCTTTAAGAAAGAAAAAAAAGCTTTTAGAAATGCATGAGTATAATGGAAAAAGCACTCAAACAAATGTGTAAAAATAAACAAGATTTATGTCATTTTTCAGAAGTCAAAACAGGCTACAAAAAAGTGTGCGTGAAGGAGTCCGTAAGGAATAAATGTAAATGTGTTTCATTCTTTTTCTTTGTCTTGTATCCAGAGTTGCAGTCAGTTACTTCTCTCATTGACTTGCGTAATCAAAAGTGACATTGCATTTTGATCTCATTCTTTTTCTATCTGTGATATAAAATTTGCTTGTCTTCCCAAACTCCGATTCTTATGTTGTAATAGATTTTGTAGGTCAATGTCATAATGCCCTTGAGGAAATTAAAAAAAGAAATAAAGTAGACCTTCACCTTACAGATTCTATTACCCAGAATACCTAGTAGGCTGATTACAAAGGAGAGTAGCATTTTACTGCTTGAATTTACTGAGTCTAATAAACCTGGGACAAATTAGTTACGCTCATTTGCTTTCTACACTAAACACATATGTGTCTGGGGTATCTCGAGTCATCACACTTATTGGGATCAATCAATATCTTGAATATACAGCATAAACATAAAATTTATGCCATTATGTTACTTGTTCACATCTTCCATTTAGAGTCCATGATACTTATCCTAATAAGAGAAATTGTTTGCCTTTGCACAGCAAATTCTAAAAAGTTAAAGCAGCGCTTTCAACTATCTATAATATAATCAGGGATGTGTACTTCTGTCCGATGCCTCTATAGGCTGCGCAGGCGCAGTGCGCCTGCGCAGTCTGGCCACAGACAAATCGACACATTCACATCCCAGACAGGGATGAGTAGTGTGGCGCTGGAGATCGCGGTATGCATAGGCACTGAATGCATACAGTGATGTCCTGTGATATAAACACATACCTGTTTGGACCAGAGGCCTGGGGAGGCGTGGGGCAGCGGAATCAGCTCCTGTGCATATCGAGATATCTGGCGCCATTTTCGTGAAGACTAGTGTTGAGCGAACATGCTCGACACTGCTCGGTACTCGCCCAAAAATCACGCTACTCGGGATGTTCGGCGAGCACCGAGCATTTCCGGGTTACTCGGGCGGGAGCTCGGGTCTCCGCCCTGCATGTTTGGCGCTCTTTACAGAGCCAATGAACATGCAGGGATTGCCAGCCAGTCACTGTAATGCTGCAGCCATGTTGTTTGTGGGCATTACAGTGATTGGCTGGCCGCACAGCGTCACCTCGAGTATTTAAAACCGGGCGCCGCCATCTTGGACACAGTCGCTCCGGATCAGACAGTGTAGGGACAGAGCTGCTGATTTAGGGAGAGATATATCCTGCAAAATAGTTAGTGTAGGGTCTGTAAAGGCTGCCAGATCAAACAAACAGTCCTTCTCAGGACTAATATCCATCCCAGGTATATCAGGCAGGCAGGCAGGCAGGCTGTATAGGAGACGCAGTGGTTATACCAGCAAACGCTGAATTACAGTCCTGTGTGCTGCTCCTGTTGCTGAAATTGCTGGACTTAGCTCCAGGTCCCGGGGGCCAGGAAAAATCCTTTTTTTTTATCTAAATCCTCTTTTTTTTTTCCTCCTTCACAATGTACAAATACCCATCTTATTAACCTTTTGGTGCCCCCCCCCCCAAAAAAACAAGTGTGCCTCTGATTTTTCAGACACAAATATATCTGTTGAAAATAGTCTGGTGTAGGCCAGAGAAATAGAAGTGTGGTTTTGCAGTTCTATGGGCCATTTGTATCTAAAAAAAACAGTTTGAGTGTGTCGCTCACTGTTCAGCCGCAAATATATATATATTTTAAAAAGCCTGGTATACACCAGTAAATTATTACTGTGGTTTTGATGTTCCACGGTAAAACATCTCTATTTTCCTGTTTTTGGCATTTTTTGCTGTATAAAAATAATAATAGTGTCTCCCTGATTTTTCAGACACAAATAAATCTGTTGAAAATAGTCTGGTGTAGGCCAGAGAGACAGAAGTGTGCTTTTGCTGTTCCACGGTAAAAAATCTCTATTATCCTGCTTTTCGCATTTTTTGCAGTAAAAAAAAAAAAAAAAAATAGTGTCTCCCTGATTTTTCAGACACAAATATATCTGTTGAAAATAGTCTGGTGTAGGCCCGAGAAATACAAGTGTGGTTTTGCAGTTCAACGGTACAAACCTCTGTATTATCTACTTTTGGGCCATTTGTATCTAAAAAAAACAGTTTGAGTGTGTCGCTCACTGTTCAGCCGCAAATATATATATATTTTAAAAAGCCTGGTATACACCAGTAAATTATAACTGTGGTTTTGCTGTTCCACGGTAAAAAATCTCTATTATTCAGGTTTTGGTAGTTTTTTCCATTAAGAAAAACAGTAGTGTCTCCTGACTGTTGTGACACAAAAATATATCTGTTGAAAATAGTCTTGTGTAGGCCCGACATACCAGTGTGGTTTCGCAGTTCCACTGGTCAAATCGCTGTACCAGTTTTGGGCCTTTGGTATCTAAAAAAAAAGCAGTTTGAGTGTGTCGCTCACTGTTCAGCTGCAAATATGTCTATTTAAAAAAGTGTGGTATACCCCAGTAAACAATAACTGTGGTTTTCCTCTTCCACGGTTCTAATCTACTCTTTATTACCCTTTTTCCATTGATAGTGCATGTGTAAGCTATTTTACTTCATTTACAATGGGCAAGGCGCTTGGCAAGGGACGTGGAAGTGGACGTTCTGGTGATGGTTCGTGCAGAGGACGGGGCCGTGGCCAAAGTGAAAATGTGCCACAACCAACAGCCACATCTTCTTGCTCCCACTTCTTGACCGAATTACTAGGGAAGCACAGAACAACACCAGTATTGAGAACTGATGAGTGTGAACAGGTTATTAATTGGATAGCAGACAATACTTCCAGTTACCTGGGCACCACCACCTCCGGTCTGTCTTCCACACGGTCAACTCTTAGTAGCCGTGAGCCTCGACCGCATACTCCTCCTCACCCTGATGCTCCTTCCTCCCACCATGCTGAGTGTCGTCAGACAGCAAGTGATCCTACACTTGGACACTCTGAAGAGCTGTTCACTGGTCCATTTCCATATTTGGGCCCCTCGCCTGATACGCTTGAAGTGGTGGAAGAGGAGATCCCATGTTGCGATGCCCAAATATTTGAACAGCCACAGCCACAGGAAGTCGACGTTGGCAATCTGTCACAAGAGGTGGACGATGACGAGACACAATTGCCAGGAACTGAGGAGGAGGATCGTGGTGTGCAAGTGGAAGAGGAGGAGGTGGTGGATGATCTAGTAACTGACCCAACGTGGAAGGAGGACATGCAGAGTGAGGCCAGCAGCACACAGGGGGAGGGAGGCAGATTACCCCAACAGGCAGGAAGAAGCAGTGTGGTGGCTGCAGACAGAAGGCAGGCAACCGTTCCCCGTAACACCAACACGAGGGACGTTGCCAGTACAAGCGGTAGGTCTTCCAGAGTCTGGAATTTTTTTAAAGACTGTGCTGATAACTCCAAAAAGGCCATATGTTCCACCTGCCATGCCAGCATCAGCAGGGGTGACAAAACTACCAGCCTGACCACCACCAGCATGATCAGGCACATGGCAGCAAAGCACCCGACTTTGTGGGGCGAAACCCAGGGTCACGACCAGTGTCAGCGGGTGTCACCACTGCTTCTTCCACTGTTGTGCGTGCAATAGAACCCCCTGTTGTGTGTGCAAGGCAATCACCTGTCCATACTGCATGTAAAGATGCCCCCTTCCCTCAGTCTTCACTTGTTATGGCAGTTTCTCAAGAAACAGCATCAACGTCCATGTCCACGTCCCACCGCAGCGTTCAATTGTCCATATCCCAGACCTTTGAACGAAAGCGGAAATTCGCAGCTAACGCCCCACAGGCCACAGTCCTAAATTCGCACATTTCACGACTGATTGCATTGGAAATGCTGCCTTTTAGGCAGGTGGAGACGGAATCCTTCCGCAATCTTATGGCGGTGGCCGTCCCTCGGTACTCAGTCCCCAGCCGACACTATTTTGCCCGGTGTGCCATCCCCGCAGTACACAAGCACGTGTCCCAAAGCATCTGCCGTGCCCACAACAACGCAGTTACAGGGAGAGTCCACCTGACAACGGACACGTGGACAAGTGCTTGTGGCCAGGGACGGTACATCTCTCTGACGGCACACTGGGTAAACATCGTGGAAGCCGGGACCCAGTCGGACCTTGGGACGGAACACATCCTCCCCACACCAAGGATTGCGGGCCCTATGTCAGTCAGAGTTGCCCCCACAGTGTACAGCTCCTGCGTATCCTCCTCCTCCTCCTCCTCATGTTCAGCCTCCATCTCAGATATTACCACATCAGTTACAAGCTGGAAGCATTGGAGTACTGCCTCCGCCAAGCGGCAACAGGCTGTGCTGAAACTCATAAGCTTAGGTGATAAACCTCACACTGCTTGTGAGTTGTGGACAGCTGTGAAAGAGCAGGCAGATCTGTGGCTGAGACCGCTGAACCTACATCCCGGCATGGTCGTGTGTGACAATGGCCTTAACCTGGTGGCGGCTCTGAGGCGAGGTGAAATCACACACGTACCATGCCTGGCTCATGTGCTTAACCTCGTGGTTCAGTGGTTTCTTAAATCGTACCCCGAGTTGCCAGATCTGTTCGTGAAAGTATGCCGCCTGTCAGCTCATTTTCGCAAGTCGGCTACAGCTTCCGCCGCCCTTGCTGTGTTGCAGCAGCGTTTGCAGCTTCCGGCACACCGACTGGTGTGTGATGTCCCCACACGTTGGAACTCTACCCTCCACATGTTGCAAAGGATTTGTGAGCAGAAGAGAGCAGTTGTGGAGTACCAGCTGCAACAAGGCCGTCGATATTCAGGTCAGACTCCACACATAAGACCTCAAGAGTGGACCTGGATGTCTGACATATGTACCATCCTGACAAACTTTGAGGAGGCCACCAAGATGGTGAGTGGCGATGACGCCATCATTAGTGTCAGCATCCCACTTGTCTGTCTTTTGCAACGCTCTCTGCAGAGAATTAAAGAGGAGGCATTGAAGCCAGAGTATGATGAGATGGATCAAGAAGCCGTAGCGGGCGATTACACACAGCCCAGCCTCATCTCATCCCAACGTGCATTGGGGGACAATGAGGGAGAGGAGGAGGAGGAGGAGAAAGAACAGGAGCTGCTATCATGCGTTGTAGACGGTAGTACCTGTACAAGTGTCATACCGTCGGTTCAGCGTGGGTGGCCTGAGGACAGGGGGGAGGAGGAAGAGAAGGAGGAGGAGGAGAGCATGGTCAGTCGTCATCTTGGTGAGGACACGGAAATCTTGCCCGTTACCAGTCTGGAACACATGGCTGACTTTATGTTACGCTGCCTTAACCGTGACCCTCGCGTTGTCAAAATGTTGGGTGACAGTCATTACTGGTTGGTGACACTTGTAGACCCCCGCTACAAGGAGAACTTTCGCTCTCTTATTCCTGAGGTGGAGAGGTCTACAAAAATGGGGCAATACCAGAAGGCCCTTGCTGCAGAACTCTTAAAAAAATTCCCATCTGAACACGCTAGCGGCAGAGGTCACAGTTCGTTGCCCAACCAAGGCGTACAGGCGAGAGAGATGCAACTCCAATCCAGCAGAGGCAGGGGAACACTGTCAACGTTCTGGGACAGTTTTCTGACACCCGCCCAGCTTACAGGCCCTGAGGCGCGGGGTACTCTCACAAGGAGTGGAAAGTTTCAAAAGATGGTGAGGGAGTACCTTGCCGACCGTACCAGCATCCTCCGTGATTCCTCTGTGCCTTTTAATTATTGGGTATCCAAGCTTGACACTTGGAATGAACTCGCTCTGTACGCCTTTGAGGTCCTGGCCTGCCCTGCCGCTAGCTTGTTATCGGAGCATGTTTTTAGTGCCGCTGGGGGAATTATAACTGATAAGCGCACTCGCCTGTCAACTGACAATGCTGACAAGCTGACCCTTATCAAAATGAACAAGGGCTGGATTGGGCCAGACTTCTCATCACCACCAAATGACAGCAGAGTAACATAAAGTCAAATCCACTGTGTTATTTCGGGAGGTGTATTCATATGCACCGCTTCACACCCACACATGGGTATACGCTTCCTCGTTTCGGCTGTTTAATCTTCTTCTCCTTATCCTCAGCCTCCACCACCACTATACCACCAGGGTGCCAGCATTGCAAGTTCCTCCGTCCTAATTTTTGGCAGCTTTTGCTGGGAAAGCATAAGCAAATACCATGGGACACCCACTCCCCAATAATGGGACTCATGTTTGTGATATGCTGTACTGCATGGCTCTTGTAAGGGGCATTGCAAGTTGCTCCGTCCTAATTTTTGGCAGCTTTTGCTGGGAAAGCATAAGCAAATACTATGGGAGACCCACTCCCCAATAATGGGACTTATGTTTGTAATATGCTGTACTGCATGGCTCTTGTAAGGGGCATTGCAAGTTGCTCCTTCCTAATTTTTGGCAGCTTTTGCTTGCAAGGCATAAGTAAATACTATGGGACACCCACTCCCCAATAATGGAACTTATGTTTGTAATATGCTGTACTGCATGGCTCTTGTAAGGGGCATTGCAAGTTGCTCCGTCCTAATTTTTGGCAGCTTTTTCTTGCAAGGAATAAGCAAATACTATGGGAGACCCACTCCCCAATAATGCAACCTATGTTTGTAATATGCTGTACTGCATGTGACGCGCCCCCTGGCCCGTGTGTACACGTGTCTGGGGTCTGTGGTCTCCGTGGCGGTGACCCGGTCCCGTGGCTCAGGCTGGTCAAACCAGTGGCAGTCTTTCTTAGGTTTTGAGGTTAATTGTCTGACTGCGCCACCCGTGGATTGCGGTCAGGGAGTACCACCGCTGCGAGGCAGACCGCTGAGGCTGGTGTTGTGTGCGCAGCATAGAATGGGATAACTCCCCTCGGGAGGAGTATAGCCTCAGGGCAGTGAGTGTGGATGATGGTGGTGATGGTGCACGAGCACAACAGGAATGACTCAGAGTCTTTGCAGTGCAGTTCAGGGTCTTTACTGATGATTATAAGGTAGACCCTCCCGGGAGTAATGGCTAGCATAAAAGGCCTGGTCAGTCTGTGAGCAAGCAGTAGTTCCCCTGGCCAGGTGGAGTTGTAGGCCTCCCCGTCTGTCTGCACTCTTCCTGGCTACCTTGCTGTAAGCGGGTAGAAGTAGCCCACGTCCCTGAGTGTACCGTGTAGTGCTCACCCGTATGGCTGGTGACTTGGGGCCTTCTGTTAGCCTCTGCTGCACGACGGTGGTGCTGGTCCCTTGCTTGTGACTGAGCCTCCGGGCTTCTATGGCCAGAGGACCTGAAATCCCCTGCCAGCTGGTATCTGCTGCTGGATATATAAGTCCTCACAGCTTCGGACTCCTGTGTCCAGTTTCTATTGTCTTCTGCCAGGGCGAGCTCTGCTCAGCTTCCAGCCCCTGGTCTTTAGCTCCTAGCTCCTACAGAGCTCCTTGCTGTTACTTTCACTTGCTCTCACTCTGACTCTGACTGTTCTCTGACTCACTCAACCCCGCCCCAGATCCAGTTTATAAGGGCAGAATTCTCCCCTCCCAGGACTGGGGCAGGAGGATGTTGCATGTTTAAGGGATCCTGACCAGGAAACCTCCCACTTGCTCTCCGACGTAATATCTCTATTACTGTGGTGACCAGACCCCAGGGGTGCCACACATGGCTCTTGTAAGGGGCATTGCAGTTCCTCATAATTTTTGGAAAGCCTTCCATTCACTGCTTAGGCCAACAGTGCACGGTAGACCCAGTTGCTATAAATCGAAAAAAAAGGTTTAGTTAACGCCCTCTGACCTCCATGTCATTTCCAAGGGGCATTGGAGTGGCTCGAAATTTTTGGTAGGCATTGCACTCACTGTATGCCCTATAACTGTGTACCCGAACCGCTCCTTTGTTACAGAAACATATCCTGCAAGACATATCTGGTTGACTGGCCTGATATTGATGTGAATGGTCCCTGTTCCTCCTGCTCTTTCTCCTTTGCCACAACCTCATCCATCATTTATCACCTGAAGCTTTGTTTTAACGGGAGTCATAGAACTGGGATAGTAGCAGGAAAACATCCAGCAATCCTCGGAGGAGGTAGGATATGCGCCAAAACGCGGACCACCTCAGGCCTAGCCGCTACTACATACATGCGCTTGCATTCCAAGAAAACAAAGCAGATGCTAACTTCTATCATCATCATCTCCTCACCTAGGCACTCTCAACTCCCCTGATGGAGAAGCCAGGGCCCACCGGAGGAGTCTGGTTCTCTGGTGGGCTCGTCCAATGCTGCCCTAAAGCAGGCCAGGCTAAGAAAAGGGTGGGGGAAGGTGACAGGAGAAAACAGGGCGGCTGGGGACCGAGTATGGACACCTGGCCGCCACCAGGCGGCTGGGGACCGAGCGTGGACACCCGGCCGCCGGGCGGCTGGGGACAGAGTATGGATACCTCGCTGCCGAAGCGGCCATGAGGTAGTGGCCAGCTTCGGCCTCCTCCAAACTAAAAGGCCCCATTTCAAGTGAAAGCTAGCAGTATGGTATTGCAGCCTGCGGGTGGGTGGGTGGTTGGCTGCATATTTTCGCTTGCATTGCAAGGAATGGGGGAGGTACAATTGAACACTGCCCTGGGACAAGGACTTGCACGGGGATAGTTGCAAGTCTGCATCTTCTGATGCGGCAAGGATCACTTCGGATGGGCACACTTTTAGACAGTGACCTGGGGATCAGAGATGCTTCCAGGGGTCTTCCCCATGCTGATCCCTTGCCTTTTCAGCACTGTATGCATGTGTCACACAGCACATGGCCAGATAAGGTTGTAAAATGCTAAAATGACATTTCCCAGTGAACGCATTTGTCACGGTTGAAAGCAATACAAAAGTGTAAAAACGCATGAAAAATGCTACTTGTGAACATAGCCCAAGGTGTGGAGGAGTATTTTTGTTTTTGGTTATTTATTTTACCTTATACACAAGTTTTTACCCTGGAAAGGAAATTCCTTATCATATTTCACAGGAAAACCTTTTCAGTATCGTTTTTGAACGTTTTATTGTGAGCCCGCAAAAGTGGCTTAATACCTCTGACCACGTTGTTGACAGCAGTGACCTGGGGATCAGAAATGCTTCCAGGGGCGATCCCCATGCTGCCCCCATGTCTTTTGAGCACTGTCACTATCATTTTGGGCACTTTTTAGGCTGTCTACAGACTGTCGGGGGTGCTGCCGCAAAAACGCTCGGGTCTCTCATAGACTAACATTGGGCTCGTTGCTCGAGTCGAGCACCCGAGTATCACGGTAAGCTCGGCCCGAGCTTCGAGCACCCGAGCATTTTAGTGATCGCTCAACACTATCAGTCGTCATCTTGGTGAGGACACGGAAGTCTTGCCCGTTACCAGTCTGGCACCCATGGCTGACTTTGTTACGCTGCCTTAACCGTGACCCTCGCATTGTCAAAATGTTGGGTGACAGTCATTACTGGTTGATGACACTTTTAGACCCCCTCTACAAGTAGAACTTTCACTCTCTTATTCCTGAGTTGGAGAGGTCTACAAAAATGGGGCAGTTCCAGAAGGCCCTTGCTGCAGAGCTATTAAAAAAATTCCCATCTAAACACGGTAGCGGCAGAGGTCACAGTTCGCTGCCCAACTAAGGCATACAGGCGTGAGAGACGCAACTCCAATCCAGCAGAGGCAGGGGAACACAGTCAATGTTCTAGGACAGTTTTCTGAGACCTGCCCAGCTTACAGGCCCTGAGGTGCAGGGTACTCTCACAAGGAGTGGAAAGTTTCAAAAGATGGTGAGGGAGTACCAGCGTCCTCCGTGATTCCTCTGTGCCTTTTAATTATTGGGTATCCAAGCTGGACACTTGGAATGAACTCACTCTGTATGCCTTGGAGGTCCTGGCCTGCCCTGCCGCTAGCGTGTTATCGGAGCGTGTTTTTAGTGCCGCTGGGGGAATTATAACTGATAAGCGCACTCGCCTGTCAACTGACAATGCTGACAAGCTGACCCTTATCAAAATGAACAAGGGCTGGATTGGGCCAGACTTCTCATCACCACCAAATGACAGCAGAGTAACATAAAGTCAAATCCACTGTGTTATTTCGGGAGGTGTATTCATATGCATCGCTTCACACCCACACATGGGTATACGCTTCCTCATTTCGGCTGTTTTTTGCTCTTCTCCTTATCCTCAGCCTCCACGACCATTATACCACCAGGGTGACCGTGGTCCATGTTGCCAGCATTGCAAATTCCTCTGTCCTAATTTTTGGCAGCTTTTGCTTGGAAGGCATAGGCAAAGACTATGGGAGACCCACTCCCCAATAATGGGAATAATGTTTTTAATATGCTGTACTGCATGGCTCTTGTAAGGGGCATTAAAATCGTCTTGTTAAGCTACTGTGACCTCCACGTCTCTTCCAAGGGTCGTTAATATTGTCTTTTTATTCCACTGCGACCTCCACCACTCTTCCAAGGGGCATTAAAAGCGTCTTGTTAAGCTACTGTGACCTCCACGTCTCTTCCACAGGGCGTTGATATTGTCTTTTTATTCCACTGTAACCTCCACCACTCTTCCAAGGGGCATTGATATTGTCTTTTTATTCCACTGCAACCTCCACCACTCTTCCAAGGGGCATTAAAACTATCTTGTTAAGCTACTGTGACCTCCACGTCTCTTCCACGGGGCATTGATATTGTCTTTTTATTCCGCTGTAACCTCCACCACTCTTCCAAGGGGCATTAAAACTGTCTTGTTAAACCACTCTGAACTCCACGTCTTTTCTAAGGGGCATTAAAACCGTCTTGTTAAACCACTCTGAACTCCACAGCTGTTCCAAGGGGCATTGGCATGTTGTTTTAATTACCTCTAACCTCCACGACTCTTGCAACGGGCATTGCATTTCCTCCTAATTTTTGTCATCTTTTGCTTTTCAATGCATAGGCGAACACTAAGGGAGACCCACTCCCCAATAATGGGTAGAAGGTTTTTAATACGCTGTAATCCACGTCTGTTTCAAGGGGCATTGCAGTGCCTAATATTTTTTGGAAAGCCTTCCATTCCCTGCTTAGGCCAACAGTGTACAGGAGACCCAGTTGCTATAAATGGAAAAAACGGTTTAGTTAAGGCCCTCTGACCTCCATGTCACTTCCAAGGGGCATTGGAGTGCCTCGAAATTTTTGGTAGGCATTGCATTCACTGTATGCCTTATAACTGTGTAGCTGAACCGCTCCTTTTGGTACAGAAACATATCCTACAAGACATGTGTGGTTGGCTGGCCTGATATTGATGTGAATGGTCCCTGTTCCTCCTGGTCTTTCTCCTTTGCCACCACCTCATCCATCATTCATCACCTGAAGCTTTAACGGGAGTCATAGAACTGGGATAGTAGCAGGAAAACATCCAGCAATCCTCGAAGTAGGTAGAATATGCGCCAAAACGCTGGCCACCTCAGGCCTAGCTGCTACTACATACATGCGCTTGCATTCCAAGGAACAGAAATCTACGGAGGTGGATGGCCTCATGATCATGAATAATTTACTCGTTATGTAGGAGGCCGACCACTGCTGCTGTCTACCTTCTGAACTTTGTGTTGAAGCCTGATTGACCCAGGACCCGCAATCCTCTATGTCTGCAGGACGTGTTGCATCCCAGTGTCCAACTGTGTTCCGGCTTCCACAATATTAACCCAGTGTGAAGGCGTCAGTGAGATGGACCATTCCTGGCCACATTCACTTGTCCACGTGTTTGTGGTTAGGCTGTCCTTCCCACTAAATGCACTGGGGAGGGCACAGGTAATGTTTTGGTATGCGTACTTGTGTCTAAGGCGCACCGGGACAAATATGGGTGGCTGGGGACCGTTTATGGACACCCGGCCACCCCCACGCGGCTGGGGACTGTGTGTGGGCACCCGGCCGCGGGGCGGCTGGGGACTGAGTATGGACACCCGGCCGCCCCCTGGCGGCTGGGGATTAAGCGTGGACATCCGGCCGCCGGGCGGCTGGGGACTGAGTATGAATACCAGGCTACCGAAGCAGCCATGACGTGGTGGCCAGATTCCACCTCCACATGCCTAAAAGGCCCAATTTCAAGTGCAAGCAAGCTAGCAGTATGGTATTGCAGACTGGGGGTGGGTGGGTGGCAGGCTGCATACTTGCGCTTGTATTGCAAGTTATGGGGGAGGTACAATTGAACACTGCCCTGGGACAAGGACTTGCACGGGGATAGTTGCAAGTCTGCATCTTCTGATGCGGCAAGGATCACTTCTGATGGGCACACTTTTAGGCAGTGACCTGGGTGTCAGAGATGCTTCCAGGGGTCTTCCCCATGCTGTTCCCATGTCTTTTTAGCACTGTATGCATGTGTCACACAGCACAAGGCCAGATAAGGTTGTAAAATGTTAAAATGACATTTCCCGGTGAATGCATTTGTCACGGTTGAAAGCAATACAAACGTGCAAAAACGCATAAAAAATGCTACTTGTGAACATAGCCCAAGGTGTGGAGGAGTATTTTTGGTTTTGGTTATTTATTTTACCTTATACACAAGTCTTTACCCTGGAAAGGATGTTCCTTAACCCCTTTCCGACCTGGTCAGTAATAGTACGCACCAGGTGGGGAAGGCCGGTTCAGCGGGGGCTCTGGCGGAGAGCCCGCACTGAAGCGAGCACATGTCAGCTGATTATTGGAATCGCAATCCACCCGCGGCTGTTAACATGTTACATCTCTGACAGTGGCATTTAACTCCCGCTTCCGGGAGTCCTAAGCCCCACCCATCATTGACCCCGTCACGTGATCGCGGGTCACCAATGGGTGGGCATGACAACTCAGGGTCTGCAGCAGACGCCTGTGGTTGTCATGTCTCAATTGCTATGAGCGCCACCTAGTGGTCAGCGCTCATAGCAAGTGAGCGTTTCTCCTGCATACAAGCGATCTGCTCATCGCTTGTATGCAGTAGAAGCAATCAGACAACTGCTGCTTCTAGTCTCCTCTGGAGACTATAGAAGTAAGCAGAAAGTGAAAAAAAAAAAGTTTTTAAAAAAATAAAAAAAAATAAAAAATATATAAAAGTTTAAGTCACCCCCCTTTCGCCCCATTCAAAATAAAATATATATATATATATATAAAAAAAAACACATACATATATTTGGTATCGCCGCATTCATAATCGCCCGATCTATCAATATAAAAGAAGAATTAATACAATCAGTAATCGACGTAACGAGAAAAAAATTTTAAACGCCAGAATTAAGTTTTTTTGGTCGCTACAACTTTGCAATAAAATGCAATAACGGGCGATCAAAACATCGGATCTACCCCAAAATGGAATTAAAAAAAACGTCAGCCCGGCACGCAAAAAATAAGCCCTCACCTGGCCCCAGATCCCGAAAAATGGAGAAGCTAAGGGTCTCGGAAAATGGCGTCATTTTTTTTTGCTTTTTCAGCAAGTTTTGGATTTTTTTTTCACCACTTAAATAAAAAAGAACCTATACATGTTTGGTGTCTATGAACTCGTAACGACCTGGAAAATAATGATGTCAGGTCAGTTTTAGCAATCTGTGAACGTGGTAAAAAAAATACCCAAAAAACAATTGTGGAATTGCATTTTTTTTGCAGTTTCACTGCACTTGGAATTTTTTTCCCATTTTCCAGCACACGATATGGTAAAGCCAGTGATGGTGTTTAAAAGTACAACTCGTCCCGCAAAAATAAGCCCTCACATGGCCATATTGAACGAAAATTAAAAAAGTTCTGGCTCTGGGAAGAAGGGGAGCAAAAAAGGAAAACACAAAAACAGAAATACCCATGGTCGTTAACGGGTTAACATATTTCACAGGAAAGCACTTTCACTTTTGTTTTTGAACGTTTTATTGTGCGCCTGTAAAAGTGGCTTAATACCTCTGACCACGTTGTTGACAGCAGTGACCTGGGGGTCAGAAATGCTTCCAGGGGCGATCCCCATGCTGTCCCCATGTCATTTGAGCACTGTCACTATCGTTTTGGGCACTTTTTAGGCTTTCTACAGACTGCCGGGGGAGCCGCCGCAAAAATGTTCGGGTCTCCCATAGACTAACATTGGGCTCGTTGCTCGGGTCGAGCACCCGAGTATCACAGTGAGCTCGGCCCGAGCTTCGAGCACCCGAGCATTTTAGTGCTCGCTCAACACTAGTGAAGACAAATTTGCACAGTGTCCTCAACAAAATGGCTCCAGACAAAGCCATATGCACATGCATGTACTTTGGCACCATTTTGTGGAATACTCTCTGCACGTTCGTCTTCAATAAATTGGCGCCGGTTACCACGCTATGCACAGGCACTGATTCCGGTGCCATTTTAGTAAAATAACGCAAGCGACGCGCTGCAAGGGAGCAATGGAGAGGTGAGTAGGAGTGTTTTTTTTTTTTTATGGATGAATGGATGGGGGAGCACATAGCAGGATGGGGGCCCAGGATTGAGGAGCATGGACTGGGATGGGTTACCGGGATAGGGGACCAGGAAGGGGAAGCACATAACAGGATGGGGAACCAGGTTTGAGTAGCATGGACCAGAATGGGGGGAAGCATATACCAGGATGGGAGACCATGGACCAGGATGGAGGAGCATATACCAGGATGGCAGAACTAGGATGGGGAAGCATATACCAACATAAGGGACCAGAATTGGGGAGCATTTACCAGGATGGGGGAGCATATACCAGGATAGGGGACCAGGATGGGGGAGCACAAAACAGGATGGGGGAACAGGATGGGGGGGCACATACCAGGATGAGGACCAGGGTGGGGGAGGACATAGTATTATTTTTTTTACTTGTACTTAAAGAAAACCTTTCATCTTTGCCATATCTGTTTTAGAAAATACTTGAATGCCGCATTAAATAAAATTTTTCAACCATTTTTTCTTAGAACACTGAATTGTGATATCCCACTGTTATTCTTCTTGGCAATATATTAATAAATTTGACACATGGTTGTTAAAATTCCTTTGCCAATCAAGTGTGTGTCCCTTCACAGCCTGACATTTATAAATCAGACATATTTCTTGCTCATTCCTTCTAAATAACAGCATAAAAGGAGAGTTTAGAAGTATTGCATGTTAAAAAAAATAATCAAGAGAAGTAGATAATGTTGCAGGACCAATAATGTTTCTGTCTGTGAATAGCCCATAGCAAAATGCTTTAAGGATAGACAACAGGAAGCATAATTGGATAGGTTTAGAAAGAATGAAGCTGCAGGAATAATACAAAGTATATCTTGTCTGAATACTGCAAATAGTAACAGACTTTTAGCATAGACAAGAAGAGGCTGGAAAGGATAACCCAAAACACTGTTGTTTGTTCAAGAAACAAAACAAGAGGAATAGATAAAGTTGCAGACCAAAAAAGGTCTGAACATTATGTCCTATCTGCATTTTTTTCTTTGGGTAATTCTCTCTGTTTCTGATCCCGTCTTTAAACATTATGATCTTTAAATGACCCCTATTATTGCTTTTTCCCTTCTACTTTGTTAAATGGTAATTAAATCTCTCATACTCTTCCTACCTCTTTAAGCACTATGTAGTGGTTTTATGACCCATTCCTAAATGATCGGGAAGTAACAGACCATTGTTATGTTATTTAATAGCAGGCAGGAGTCCTTGAGAATAATTTGGTCTTCCTGAGGTCAATGGTTAAGGTCATCAAAGAAGGTTTTGGTTGAAAGATTTGATAGTATAGCTATAATATAAATAAAGTGTGCATAGATCAGCTAGGCCATTTTACCATGGATTTTAATAATGTCCAATTTTTGTACTATACGACATGTACTGAATAGTGCACCATAAATACACTGTAAAAATGCTGACAACAGTATAAATGATAAATTATGCTTTTAAGGTTCAGAATGCTTATTTCTTATTTTGTTTCAATACAATAGTCTTGTCAACTATATACCAGATAAACATTTTGTAGAAACACCATGTTTCAAGCTTTAATTTGCTTGATGTGAAAAGCTAAAATTCCCCTAATTAAAACCATACCATGAACATATTTATTTTTCAACGTTAATGGACTGCGGAAAACACCATAAACCTTACACAAATCACCTTTAAGTTTAAAATAAACCTGACAGGTCCTCCATGCTCTACAACCCACCAACATTTGTATATTCCTTTCTTAATAAAGTACCTAACAGTCCCTTTATACTGTTTGACAGATGTTTAAAAAAAGTATTTTTACAGTCCATTTTTAATAAGCAAATTTCTGTAACTAGTCGATGGGGAATTTGTTTCCCGAGACTAGCTGTTCCACTCACCATGTTATCACGCCCCTGTGAGCATGAGAGAATGATTTCCAAGAGCCGGAGTCGTCGCCTGCTCTCTGCTAATCTTGCGCATGTGCGCAATGTTTTTGCATACACGTCATGGCTCCTCTGAAAACAGGTTTACGCCGAAGATCAGCCGCCGTAACAGATCTTCTTTGCTTCCAGACATGCGCAGTGCGCCTCTGGAGCCAGGGAGTATGTGTAGCGCCCCGAGGGCTCGTTTGCTACAGGGGTATTGCACCTCAACTAGAGGAGTGATATTCCACTCCCAGGTAAGGATGGAGTGTGGACCAGGGCTCAGTTAGCTGCACACACACACACACACACACACACCCCATTTCCGGGGGACAGCATGACGGTGCTCCCTGCTGCGGGCACAACTGACCATGTCCCTGGCTGGAGTGGGGAGGGGGGAAGACAACCCAGTGGTGTAGGAGCAGAAAGGGGGCGGTTTCTGGAGCACAGGAAGGAGCTCATTGGGTGCAGGTCACCTGAGCTCGGGCACAGAGAAGCAGATAAAAGGTGGGAGCCATCTTAAAAGCAGAGCAGAGTGGGAGTTCAGTCAGAGCAGAAGGGAGCTCAGCTCCACGAGGCAGGCCTAGAGGAATGGCCGGGGCCAGAGCAGAGAAGAGAAGAAGGAGAAGGAAGGAAGGAGAAGAAACAGAGGAGTGGAAGGGCTCCAGAAACAAGAAGGCAGAAGGGACCCTAAGAGTGCAGAACGGCCAGCAACCATTGCATACCCCATTATATCGGGTGTAAGGGTCAGGCTGTGGAAAGGTACCGGATCCCTAAGTTGGTGGAGGCGAATCTACCCTCAGCCAAGAACCGGAGGTTGTGACCATTTATTGGTGCGACCCCCCGCTAAACCTGCTAGGAAGGCACCATATAGGATAGCGAGAAGTGAAGGCCAATGCTTACCCGACACGGTCCGCGGTAGCCGGACAGAAGTCAGGACACTGGTGGGGCATGAGAGGCCAGAGAAAGGACAGAAAGTGATCCTGTGCCATACTCCTGAATTGCCTGGGGGTTGACTGAGCTCCTTACCTGGTGGACGCAGCACGGCTCGGGCAGTCCTTGCTGACAGAAGTGACTTGGATAACAACTGTGAGTAAAAGACCCTGGACTGCATCATTGGAATCTGTGTGATTTCTGCTGTGCCTGCACCATCACCCCCAGCATCCATTTACACTGCCCTGAGGCTACACTCTTCCCGTGGGGAGTTATCCTACCCATGTGCTGCACACCAACACCAGCCTCAGCGGTCTGGCTCGCAGAGGCGGTTATCTCTGACTGCAATCCACGGGTGGCGTAGTCGGACATTCACAAATCTATAAATAGACTGCCACAACATTTGGTCTGACCACCCTGAGCCACGGGATCGGGTTGCCACTACTACCCCCAGCATCGTACAGAAGCCCGGTTCCGGGTACCCCACGGCACAGGGGGCCAGTCAGCTTTGGCGTAGTCGGCAGGATTGTGACCAACCCGCCACAAACGGGTATTGCGTGCCTGAAAAGAGACTGTTTCACTGTATTGAATGTCGCGCCCGCCCCAGCAGAACGGACGCCATCATCTGCGCGCCAAGAGACAACAAGAAGCCAACGCCCATCGTGGGCCAGGACCCAGAATGGCGCCAAAGACGGAGCCCAACCCCAACAGCCATGAGTGTGGTTGTAGAGATGTCCATCAATGTGGGGGGGCTGCCCTTGAGAGTGATTGTCAGCAGGTTGACCCGGGACCACCCCCAACATGGGCGGAAAGAGAAGAAAACCGGGGGGCAGGGTGTGGTTTGGTTCAGTCTCACCAGAACACACCCGGAGATGGAGAGGAGCACCAACTCCAGTACCCTGGCAAGCGGCCTGCTGCAGGCTGCGGCGACCCCGTACAGCCTCACGGAGCTGATGGCTCAGCTCCCTGCAGAAGACCCTGAATTCCTGCGGACAGCGCTGGAGGAGTTGGACCAGAGGATGATCTGGGCGCAGAGGGAAGTCTTCGCCGGATGAAGGGAGGAGATGGCCCGGCGGGTCGCGAACCGGCAGCAAGAGACGCTACCAGCACCCGGTAGTGCGCCTGCCCCCGAGGACAGAGAGAGGAGACTGGAGGCCGAGAACAGCGCTGCCGCGGAGGCAGGTAAGGAAGACACCCCTGCCCCGCGTCCTGACACCGAAGGCTTACCCCTGGATACCGTCGTGGAGCCAGAAGTCCCGGGAGCCTCTGCAGCTTCCACGCTCCCGCCGCCGTCATGCAGGCCCCAAGCTGTGAGCCCCATTGCCGGATCAAGCCCCAGTCCGTGCCACCTGACCCCGGGTGCGGTTGGAAGCGGCCCGCTCCAGTCCCGGTCGCAAGGCCTGACCTCCCCAGGAGCCTCCCAACCGCGTGCGCCCCCGGTCCCGAAGTCACCACCCCTTGGGACTGACCTGTACAGCCAGCTCGCCGGACCCGATGGAGAGCTGGTCCCTGTACCAGAGGGATGGGTTCACCCCAGTCAGCGGAAAAACCTGTCCGCAGAGGTAGAGGCCCCGCTTGCTCCGCTCTTGCCCCTACCACAGCCAGTCGCTGTCTCTCTGCTCCCGGAGGAAGAGGTCCGGAGAGGATGGGACCAGACCGGGGAGGATGTTATGGGGTTTTCGCAGGAGACGCGGGCGGCCGCAGCCCGCAGGCAGGAGTTCTGTGAGCAGCTTGAAAAGGAGGAGCGGGCGCGGCGCCGGAAGAGGGAGCAGCTGCAGGCCAAGAGCGCGGAGGAGAAGACACGAGCCTGGCGAGACCCCCAAACTGCACGCAGTCACAGAATCATAGGGACCATGGTAAAATTCCAACAAGAAAGGGGGTGGGGTTTCATCAGGAACCCGACGACGGACACGGATGTGTTTGTTACCCGGAGGGACGTGGAGAGCCACCTGCCAGAAGGTCACCAGGGGCGGGATCTGTTCCCGGGAGATCGAGTGTCCTACACCAGACACAGAGGTCTGCGGGGGTGGTACGCCCTTAATGTCCAGAGGGTAGAAGAAGAACAGCACTACCGTGAGCATTACTGCTCAGAGGACCCGAACGGGTCTGAAGAGCACTTTGAGGAGGAAGAAGGTGCGCAAGGAGGACACCGCTACTGATGAGCGGCAGCGTACAATGTATATAGTTACCCATCAGGGTAAAGAGACTGTTACCTAGAGTTGCCCGGCAATGGGCCAGTTAAAGCCGGCTGAGGACTGGAAGCAGCCAACTTAGTGAACTATCCAGCCAAGGACTGGGAGCGGTCAACTTTGTAAATATTTGCACTTCTTAAAGTGCCCCCTACTGGTTTTATAAAGTACTACAACAACTGACCTCAGAACAAAAACCCGTTTGGCATGGCAGAAGAAGTGGTCCAGCTACCGGATCACCAATGCCCTGCAGCCACGCCCAGGGCCTACGTTGAGGGTTTACGAATGGGTCCCTCATGTTCGTGTTCACAAGTTTGCATTTTATAGAAAGATGGACACCTGGTTGCAAAGTGCACTGTGACCAGTTAATAAAAGTTTTACATGAAGAATGTTTATAAGAAAAATGTTTTATATGTGACAGATGTGGTTATAAAAGTGAAAAGAGTTTTATAATGTTTTATATATATGTGAAGAAAGTCTTATAATATTGCTGAAAGAGAAAATGTGGCAGTAACGTTAAAAAAGAAAAATTGCCTCCCATAAAGGGATGAGTAATAATGGTTTATAATTTTATATATGGATGCATTCTAAAAACTTGCATGTTTTTGAACTGTCTTTTGCTCTGTTCCAGCCCGAGGACGTGCTGTAGTTTACCAGGGGGGAATGTAGCGCCCCGAGGGTTCGGTGGCTACAGGGTTATTGCACTTCAACCAGAGGTGTGATATTCCACTCCAAGGTAAGGATGGAGTATGGACCAGGGCTCAGTTAGCTGCAGACATACATACACACCCCATTTCCGGGGGACAGCTCGACGGTGCTCCCAGCTGCGGGCACAACTGACCATGTCCCTGGCTGGAGTGGGGAGGGGGGAAGAGAACCCAGTGGTGTAGGAGCAGAAAGGGGGCGGTTTCTGGAGCACAGGAAGGAGCTCATTGGGTTCAGGTTACCTGAGCTCGGGCACAGAGAAGCAGATAAAAGGTGGGAGCCATCTTAAAAGCAGAGCAGAGTGGGAGTTCAGTCAGAGCAGAAGGGAGAGAGAGCTGACAGGGAGCAGCGGCTCAGGCTGAGCTCAGCTCCACGAGTCAGGCCTAGAGAAAAGACCGGGGCCAGAGAGGAGAAGAGAAGAAGGAGAAAGAAGGAAGGAGAAGAGACAGAGGAGTGGAAGGGCTCCAGAAACAAGAAGGCAGAAGGGACCCTAAGAGTGCAGAACGGCCAGCAACCGTTGCATACCCCATTATATCGGGTGTAAGGGTCAGGCTGTGGAAAGGTACCGGATCCCTAAGTTGGTGGAGGCTAATCTACCCTCAGCCAAGAACCGGAGGTTGTGATCATTTATTGGTGCGACCCTCCGCTAAACCTGCTAGGAAGGCACCATATAGGATAGCGGGAAGTGAAGGCCAACGCTTACCCGACACGGTCCGCGGTAGCCGAACAGAAGTCAGGACACTGGTGGGGCACGAGAGGCCAGAAAAAGGACAGAATGTGATCCTGTGCCATACTCCTGAATTGCCTGGGGGTTGACTGAGCTCCTCACTTGGTGGACGCAGCACGGCTCGGGCAGTCCTTGCTGACAGAAGTGACTTGGATAACAACTGTGAGTAAAAGACCCTGGACTGCATCATTGGACTCTGTGTGATTTCTGCTGTGCCTGCACCATCACCCCCAGCATCCACTTACACTGCCCTGAGGCTACACTCTTCCCATGGGGAGTTATCCTACCCCTGTGCTGCACACCAACACAAGCCTCAGCGGTCTGCCTCGCAGAGGCGGTTATCTCTGACCGCAATCCACGGGTGGCGTAGTCGGACATTCACAAATCTATAAATAGACTGCCACAACATTTGGTCTGACCACCCTGAGCCACGGGATCGGGTTGCCACTACTACCCCCAGCATCGTACAGAAGCCCGGTTCCGGGTACCCCAGGGCCCAGGGGGCGAGTCATATGCACCTGGCATCAGAGGCACAATGTCATGTAGTCCGAAAAGTTGCACGCATGCACAATATTTGCAGACACCAGGCAGTGACACCGACTCTTGGAAATCATGTTATCATGCCCACAGAGGTGTGATAACATGCTTAGTGGGATGACTAGTCTGGGGAAACAAATGCCCCATCGAGTAGTCAAAATGAAATTTGCATATTATAAAGAGACTGTAAAAAGACTTTTTTGAAACATCCGTTTATATGTCAAACAGTATAAAGGGACTGTTTGGTAGGTTATTTAGGAAAGAATATACAAATTTTGGTGAGTTGGAAGGCAAGGTTGCCTTTAAGATCCTAGTCTAAATTTAACTTAAAAAACTCCACCTGTCAAAAAATACACAACATGGGAACATAATACTGATGAATGGGATGCCATGATGCAAAAAATCCAAATGGTTCTGATCTTTTCGTGATATGCTAGTTGCAATTATGGTACCCTAAGGGCAGCAACGCAACTCCATTCACCAGCGTTACGTTGTCATGCAGCAGAAATGTAGAGCAAAGTATGGCGCAACCAATCGAGAGTTAATATCTTAGCCTGTATAAAATCAGATCAAGAAATGCAGCAACTATTTATTGTGTGTCGTGAATCTGGATGGTGAGAGGACGTCACAGCTCATAGCTTGGCTATAAAGGGAGAAAAAATATAAAACAGTGAAGAAACCTTAAATATAGTGTGCGGCAGTAAAGTAATGATGAATATTAGTGTGTGATGAAAAGAGAATAGTGTCATACATATTTTTCAAGACAATTGGAAGCTTTGTATTATTTTTGATTTGCTGCAAATTAATTTAACAAAAATTAAATTTCCAGAACAAAAGTTGTCGAGTTTTGTGAACTCAAATTTCCAACGATTTGCTCATATCTATTTACTGCCCTTTGAGATACATTAGTGAGTTATTTATCTTTTTGATGATTGACTTTTTGTGAAAAATAGGTGACTTTATGTTCCCAAATATATCCAATATGCCATATCGTCAATAAAACAATGGAAATTAATGGTAGTTACAGAAACAACAGATCATATTGAAAACCTATCTTATATATACAGTAAAATCATTAATGTGTGAATCATGGAAAATCCCATTAATTTAACTATATACTGCAAAATTTAAGTATTGCAGCATATAGTACAAGCGGTCAATCTATCGCAGGCTCATGTCCCCTGGGGAAAAAAAAAGTAATAGAAAAAGGTTTCAAAAAAATTAAAAAGTAAGAAAAAACACACACACTAGTTTGAACCATACCTTTTTTTCCACAACACACAAATAAAGAAATTAAAAAAAAATAAACTTGTTTGGTAAATGCTGAATCCATAAAAATGTGAATAATGGAAATGTAAAATTAATTAAAGAGGACCTTTCACCAAATAGTGAAATACATCTGCACAACACAAATACACGAACAGATAAAAATATATAGTGCACATGAATTGTTAGTTTGAGGCTAAGTGCCCACGATGCAGAAATGCTGCTGATTTTTTCTGCATCTCCCTGGCAGGAAAAACGCATGCGGATTTTACATGCATTTTTCCTGCCATGTAGAACAATTTGTCAAGCATTTTTGCATACATTTTCGCATGCGGGTTATCAAGCACTTTTCCAAGCGATTTTAGCATCACTTGGAAAAGTGCTTGACAACTTGGTCACACTCTATAAATCCATGCAACCGGCATGGATTTATATAGTGTGACCAAGTTAATAGTTAAAAAAAGAATAAAAATGGTAAAAAAAAACAAAAAAACATTATACTCACCTTCTGATGGCCCCCGGTCTTCTCTCCAGTGCGTCTGGTGTCTTGGGCGGCTCGCGGTGGTGTAAAAGGACCTTCCATGACGTAATTTAATCAAGTGACAGGTCATGCGACCGCCGACGTCAGCGGTCATGTGACCTGTCACATGACTAAATGACTTCATGGAAGGTCCTTTTACACCACCACGAGCCACCGGGGAGCTAGGACGCACTGGAGAGAAGACCGCGGGCCATCAGAAGGTGAGTATAATGTATATTTTTTATTTAATTTTTTTTTTTTTAACAGGTACTATGATACAAGGGTCTGGATGAGAGTCTCCTCTTCTCCAGACCCGGGTACCATCCGCACATTGAATTACTTAATATCCGCATGTGCACATGTAGTCATGCAGATATTAAGCGATTCAATGCAAGTCAATGGCGGCAATTACGCCGCATTTCTGCAAAAATAATGGAGATGCTGCGGATTTTTCCGCAATGATAATCCTCAGGGGAAATTTCCGCAGCATGTGCACAGTACATGAGGATTATCATTTGGGACCATGAGGCACGTATTACCAAGCATTTTTTAAGCATTTTCGCTGCGGAAATTCCGCAGCAAAAACGCTTTAAAAATGCATAGTGGACACACAGCCTGACAGGTTTCATAGGTGATAATAGTATAGCGCATACATATACATTCAAGGGGAAAAGCATTGACCTATTACACAGCACACGCACGATATTAAGTTCATAGCTCATAACATTATGGTGCTTGCACATTCAAGGAACAAAATATCATACAGTTGCATGCCAGTAGTTAGCTAGATAGAAAAAATAGAGCTTTACTTATGGCGATCCATAATAATATAAAAAAGGTGACTACCATAAAGCACATGCGCCAGGACAAAAATGTAACAAATATATCATATCTAGCCTCTTTGTATTATATATAACGCTAATGCATATGTGGACAAGAATCATTGATGTGATATATATATATACATGTTTGTACAAGCGTTAAAACATTATATACTATGAACCGTGAGCTGCCAATTATATATTCATGCGCTATTGAGCTATAACAAACATACTTGCCATGAAGATAAGTACATGCGCCTTACTGCAAGCTACACAGCTTCTGTAACTTCCAAGTAACTCGTGAGCCTCTCTCTGGTTTGCTGGTCTGCACTGTTACTGTAAGGTTTAGTGCCCACGATGCAGAAATGAAGCAGAAATTTTCCTGAGCATTTCTGAATCTCCTTGGCAGAAAAACTAATGCGGTTTTTCCATGTTTTTTTGATGCGTATTTGACGTGTTTTTGCATGCGTATTTGCCATGCGTGTTTCCAATACATTGTATAGACAAATACGCATGCAGAAACGCACAAGAATTGGTCATGTCCGTATTTTTTATGAAAGTAAAATCTGCACAGAAAAAATCCTGACCATGTGCACAGAACTTGCAGAATGTCAGAGGAATTCATGGGATAAGGTATGCAATGCGTTTCTGGAGCGTTTACGCGCTGCAAATATGCACCAAAAATGCATCGTGGGCACACAGCCTAAATACTATTCCTTTTTTATATGTGAATTTTGCTAATGCTCACCTGCTTTTGGCTTTTTCCATAATTTAACTTCCTGTGGTTGACAACTAGATGGGTTAGGTCTCACATGTCCGAGATGGGAATAATGTTAGAACCCTCCTGTTTGTTTTTTCCATCTTGTCTTTTGCGGTCACATGACCATCTGCCTTTATATTCCAGCTCCACCATTTTGGCTGTGCTGTACATCAGTGTTGTTTGCCTGTTTTGCTAGCCAGGTGCTTCTGTGCCTATCTCTCAGTTCGCTTGGTCCTTTGGGACCTCTAGTACCTTTTTGTCAGTTTATCTTTTGTTTTCTGCAACAACTTTCTCTGTTCAGGTGGTGTCCCTTTTATGATCCAGTCCTTAGTTCTTTTAGGGACCCCTTCCCTTTATGCTATAGGTCTTCATTCAGACTAGCCTAGGACTAAGGCAGGTCTGTTCGCTAGGAACAGGCAGCCCGCTACATCGTATGGATTCAGCTTAGTCTTACTGTAGGGAAAGCTTTCCCCTTCTTTCCTTAGTTCTTGTGCAGATCATAACAGTAAGTCCAGCCCCCCCCAAAAAATTAAAGGAAATATTAATACGGGGATCAGTATGGCTTCCGTCCAGGATTTTGCTCAACGCTTGCAGGGGTTGACTCTGGAGGTGGCCGAGCTCCAGCAACACGTGAGTAGCTGTTCCGGAGTGCATTTTGTAGAACTCAAGGTAGGACTGCCTGATTTTTTTTATGGTAAACAGCAAGATTTTTTTTCCTTTAAAAATGCTTGTTTGTTATATTTTTGTTTGAGACCAAGGTCCTCTGGGAATGAATCACAGCGCATTGGTTTTATTATGTCACTTTTGCGCAATGAACCACAAGGGTGGGCCTTTTCTCTTCAACCTAATGATCCATGTTTGAGGTCGGTAGAAGAGTTTTTTTCTGCTATGGGTCTATTATATGACGATCCTGATCGAATCTCATCTGCTGAGGCAGAACTCAGGCGTTTGAATCAGGGGTCAGATGATGCTGAGATTTATTGCACACACTTTAGAAGGTGAGCTACTGAAGTCAGATGGAATGATCCTGCTCTGAAATTTATATTTCTTGCTGGTCTGAGTGAAAGGGTTAAGGATCTGCTAATTGCATTCCCTTCACCTGAGACTCTGCAGGATGCCATGCAATTAGCTGTTCGTGTGGATAGGAGGCTGAGATCTAGGCAGAATGAGGTAAAGACTCCTGTAATGCCAGGTCCTAGTCTCCAGAAAAACTGCTCAGACAGCGGAGAACCAATGGAGGTTGGGGCGATGTCACTCCGCTCTCAGGAAAGAGACCGGAGGTTCACCGAGGGATTGTGTCTTTATTGTGGTAAAGCTGACCATTTGATTAAGTATTGTGAGCTTCGTTTAAGTAAAGAAGAAAAAAAGGTCAGGTACTCCCGTATAGCTTGTTTACGCTCTGCAGGAGTATTTCTTTCAGGGAGTACTGCTTTGCAGGAAAATTTGATTGAATTTCAGGTATTTGTGGAGCTTCATGTGTCTCAGTTGGCAGGTCATCCAGGAATTTCTGAGACTAAGAGACTTATCAGTTGCAGTTTTAGGTGGCCTGGATGGCAGAAAGAAGTCATCAAGAGGGTGCGTCAACGTACGATGTGTGCTAGGTCAAAGGCTTCACATACTCCTGCTGCGTGGTTGCTTTGCCTTCTGGAGGTTCCTAGTGCACCTTGGACGCATCTCACAATGGATTTTATTACTGATCTGCCTGTGTCCGAGGGTTTTACTGTCATCTGGGTGGTCGTGGACCGTTTTAGTAAGATGTGTCATTTGGTTCCATTCATTAAGTTGCCCTGCGCCAAGACACTTGCTAAGCAGTTTGTTAAGGAGATTGTCAAGCTTCATGGCGTTCTCACGGATATTGTTTCTGATAGAGGACCTCAGTTTGTGGCTCGCTTTTGGCATGCTTTTTGTGACAGGTTGGGAGTTCATTTGTCATTTTCGTCGGGGTATCATCCTGAGTCTAATGGACAGACTGAAAGAAAGAACCAGGATGTAGAACAGTTTTTGCGATGTTTTGTGGCGGACAATCAAGAGGTGTGGTCTGAGTTTCTGCCTCTCGCAGAATTTGCTCTTAACAATCATACATCCTCCTCAGCTAGGTGTTCTCCTTTTTTTGTTGTACTGGGAGGCATCCGTCTTTTGGTTCATTCTCCAAGTTGGGGTCGGCGGTCCCGGATGAGGAGAATTTTTCAGGTGATTTGGAGAGAGTTTGGACTAATGTACATTGCAACCTTCAAGAGGCTAACAAGAAGTTCAAGAAGTATTTTGACAGAAAACGAAAGGAGGTTTTGTTTACTGTTGGTGACATGGTTTGGTTATCCTCAAGGAACCAGCAGTTGAGGATTCTCTCTAAAAAACTGGGTCCTAAGTTTGTGGGTCCATTTAAAGTGCTTCAGGTTGCTAACCCATCTGTGGTTAAGTTGGATGTTCCTACTTCCTGGAAGATTAATCCTGTGTTTCATGTTTCCTTGTTGAAAAAGGCGGATGCCAATGTCTCAGTTCCTCCTGTGGTGGAAGATGGCGAATATGAAATTTCACGTATCTTGAATTCTAGAGGGAGAGTACAGTGTCTCGTCTCCTGGAAGGGTTTCAGTTCCGAAGATAACTCCAGGGTAAGTGCCGATGATGTCTCTGCTCCTAGGCTTGCTAGAGCTTTCCACAAGAGGTTTCCGGACAGGCCTGGGCCTTGAGTATCCAGAGGATCCTCTTAAAAGTGGGGGTACTGTTAGAACCCTCCTGTTTGTTTTTTCCATCTTGTCTTTTGCGGTCACGTGGCCATCTGCCTTTATATTCCAGCTCTACCTTTTTCAGTGTTGTTTGACTGTTTTGCTAGCCAGGTGCTTCGGTGCCTATCTCTCAGTTCGCTTGGTCATTTGGGACCTCTAGTACCTTTATGTCAGTTTATCTTTTGTTTTCTGCAACAACTTTCTCTGTTCAGGTGGTGTCCCTTTTTTGTTCCTGTCCTTAGTTCTTTTAGGGGCCCCTTTCCTATATTCTATACGTCTTTGTTCAGACTAGCCTAAGACTAAGGCGGGTCTGTTCGCTAGGAACAGGCAGCCCGCTACATCGTAGGGATTCAGCTTAGTTTTACTGTAAGGAAAGCTTTCCCCTTCTTTCCTTAGTTCTTGTTGCAGATCATAACAAATAACACTTGATTATTTGTGATCCAAGAGAAAGCTTATGGTACGCTCTATAAAGGTTATGTACAAACATAGAAATGGATGGTTAATGCATGGACCAATGCTACAATATCGGCTATAACATTTTTCCACACTTAAGATTTATTGAGCTTAAATAACATCCTAAACAGTACAGGTGAATGATAGATTGTTTTAGCAATTTTGTTGTTGTTTACCAGGGATGCAAAACCTGTGGCCCGGGGGCGACATGCAGCCTAAAATGTTATTCTGAGCAGCCTCCAACCATATGGACAGGAACATTTTTTACTGACAGATTAACTATTTGTGAGCAGCCACACACAGAATAATAGTGCCAAGCAGCTGAGGAGTAGGGACTGGCAAGCACTAATGGTGCCCTGTGTAGACATATCTGGGTGCCCCATATATCAAGAAAATGGGACCTCTTAACCCGCTTGGCGCTCCAGAAAGATTATGTTAATAAGACAGGTGGCCTTCCGTGTATGCGGTTCATTCCACCGTAGTTTATGGGAGTTTTGAATCATTAAGCGGTAAGCTAAAAAGCATGATCTATTGTAGAGGACCATGTGCATGCATCACCTCTTCCTCTTTAGGGCCTATTCACAATTTTTTATGAGGGTTTTAGAAAATGATTTTATTGCAAATCCACATAAAATGTGACGCGCCCAGGGGATGGGAAAACGACTCGGCGCCCTGGCCTTGTTGTAGCCTGATCTCGGGGGATGACGCGATGGCCGGCTCCTGGGCCTGTACCCTGGGGTCACTCTTAAAAGAAGGGGGGAAAGTTGTGTGGGATAGGGGAATGTTCGTGACGCCACCCGTGGTGTCTGGTGAGGATCACCAGCGCTGCGACAGTCCTCTGAGACCGGTGTTCAGGCAGCTTAGTTGGTGTGGCTCCCCACAGGTGGGGCGGGGCCTCAGGGCAGTGTAGAGAGGATGTATGGTAGAGCGTTGGCGGGTGCAGAGCCATGGAGGAAAGAACAGAAAGAGGCAGTTGAAGTCATCCATGTCTTTACTCACTTTGTTGTTTAGTCAGCTCAGAGCATCTCTCTGTTGTCACACGGCGAGCTGCGGCCGCCAGGGTGGGGTTCAGCACTCTCCAGCTAGTTAAGGAGCACTTGTCAGGACCCTCGCTCTAGTATGTTCCTCTCTTGTTCAACTTCTCCCACCTTGTGTCCCCCACTGAGTCCCGTACAGGTACTGCGATGTCCCTTTTGGGTAACATGTAGTTCCCGGACCGACTGGGTGCACTTCTTGGTGACTTGTGGTGAGAATGTGGCATAAGGCCGGGTCCTTCTGGATAAACTCAGATTAGGGCATACAGGTGGCGAATCCGCTCCGTCCGTATCCCCCTGGGATCCACATAAGCCTCCTGACTTTTCCGACACAGACGTAAAGTCAGATAATCGGGGACTGGTACCCCGTCTTGCGGCAGGGTCTCTCTGGCTGGGTCAGAATAAGGTATGCAGGTGGCGACTCCGCTCCGTCCGCACCCCCTGAGATCCTTTCGCCTGTGGAGCATATCTCCTCTGCTCCCCTCCTGGGCCTTTTTGCTTGGACCCTGACTGGGGACAGAGCCGGTTATAACTCTGCCCCGACCCCCCGTCTCGAGGCCTGAGACCGGGAACCGTGGACCCTCTGCCAGCTTCAGCCTTGTGCCGATTTGCCGTCCCGAAGACCCACGACCAAAGACCTTGTTATTAAAATGGCCTCCAGTTATATAGAATTCTAATAAAGTGCTTAAGTAAATGCTTCCTCCACCCTCACTCACTACGTGGTTCCCCCTAACTTTGGTTCCCCCCAACTCCTCCATTCAGGCCCGGGGCAGCACTATAGTGCTTTAGGCCCCCTACATAACTGGAGTGGTGTAGTGTTGAGTGTGTGGTTGGGGTCTTGTGTAGTACTCCATCCTTACCTGGGAGAGGAGATACCACACCTCGTTCTGAGGAGCAGTACCCGTGTGGCGACTGGACCCTCAGGGGAGCCACAAATGCTTCAAATACCCTGTGAATAATCTTATTGTTTTCAAATTTTCAAAAAGAGTGAAGAAAATAGTAGTCTGTTCACTAAAGGAGCAATTCAATTCAGTCAGAAACTTAGGCCGCGTTCACACTATCAGTATTTGATGAGTTTTTTACCTCAGTATGTGTAAGCCAAAACCATGAGTGGGTGATAAATCCAGAAGTGGTGACGTGTTTCCATAATGCTACGGTCACACATTCAGTATTTGGTCAGTATTATACCTCAGTATGTGTAAGAATACTTTTCCTCTGATTTGTTTCTCTCCTGGTTTTGGCTTACACATACTGAGGTAAAATACTGACCAAATACTGTATGTGTGACCGTAGCATTATAGAAACACATCACCACTTCTGTATTTATTACCCACTCCTTTTTTCGCTTACACTCACTTATACTGATGTAAAATACTGACCAAATATTGAACATGTGAACATGGCCCTAGATAAATTAGATCGCTTGCGTTTTTTCATTGCCTTTTTGAGTGTTTATTTTTAATTAGTATCTATTATGTTTCTGTCTCTTTTTGGCATGCCATGATTTAACTAAAGCTTCTTTATTTTTGATACTTCCTAATATTTGGCTTTGACAAAACTTTATTGATACAGTCATGAGCTGATGGGTCTTCTGTGGATTTTTCGCATCTAATGCAGGTCTATGGGGAAAATCTGCACAGAAAACTCAGCGTACTTGAAAGAGGAATTGACATGATTTGAAACTCGCACTGCTGGTGCACTGCATAAAAAAAGCATACTGTAGAAGGCATTGGATTTCTATCCATCCCATCCACTTTTCTAGAACTTTAAGATGCTGCGTTTTTGATGCAGGGAAAATACGCGGCTTCAAAAACTCACCAAAAACTTATTGTAGGCATAATGCCTTAGAGTGCTGACCGGTGTAGGTAAAGGTCCTGTAAGTAGAATTTGCACTTATCAGACATTTATGTCATATATATTCAAAACCCACCAAGGACAACATATGCAAGGAGTTTGTATGTTCTCCCTGTGTTTGTGTGTTTTTTTCTCCAGGTTCTCCGGTTTCCTCCAACACTCCAAGTCATACTGATAGGGAATCTAGACTGTGAGCCCCAATTGGGACAGTGGTTATGTCTGTAAAGCACTATATAAGTGTCGCTATATAAGTGAGTAAAATAAATAAATAAAAAATATACTTTCAATGTTACATAAATGTCACAGAAGGTAGTACCCCGAATTGGCCCTTGGACCCAAAAAGGTCTACAACCCCTCTTGTAGACTCCGATCTAACAGCCTAGTGAATTTACACTATTTGTGTAGTGCACTATTCATAGGAATAACATATGCCAAGCAAATAGCTGCATATAGCTGTCATAGCAGGCATGATCGCTATAAATTGTGCAGAGCTATACCTGAAAAAACAATGATGGAAACCATAGATAACTTATATTAATTGCCCATTGATATCAAAGTTCTGGAAAAACCTTTCCACATTTAACAGTATTAAAAATAATTTGTTTATTCACCTTTCGCCAGATTTGTTCTTCATGATGTTGATCATGGATTGTACTTATTTGTAAAGCTGAAATGTATGTTATTTGGACCTTGGCTACATTTCTGACGTATACAAAAATAATTAGACATCTTTTTTTTTGCCTTTCTCTGCTTCCGTCTTTTTGTGATTCGAGAAAAAAAATCTTGAATCTTGACAACTTAATAACTCTGTTTTGTGTGACTGCTCCATTTATGTGCTTCTGAATGGATGAAGAATAGCAGCTTCTTAAAATTACTATGCAAAACACCATTCAGGACATGTCCAGCTTCTAACCTGCATATGCTGAGATCCATTTGTTTGTCCACCTGCAGCTATCTATATCTTCTTGGATGTTTTCACTTTAGTTTCATGGATTATTTCATTCAATATATTTCATTAAGACGAGCAAAGAAAAAGAAAAACATATATCTGCTATATTAAATCATAACGGGTAGCTTAGGAATGGCTCAGAATATAAATTCAGTGGGGAATTATCTTTTGGCAGAGAAACTGATCATATTATGATTGTTTTCTGTTGGACACCAATGGGCCAATTATGTAGCAATTTATGTTCTAGCAGACGATAACTGCCACAGTGTTGCTGTAAGACATGATCTTCTCAAATCTCAATAGTTAGTATATAAGTCTAAGCAAGACTTGCAAGTATTCATGTATCAGTGTTGTGACATTACACGCAATGTCAGACCAGGGTGCCAAGGGTTCACCAGTAACCATCTTCAGGGCCAAACTTTTCAGCTACATAAAAATGTGACAATATCCTCAATCACAGATTTATATAACAAATAACTTGGTAGATTGTTAAATGAATAAGATGCTGCCTTTGTCTGTACATAGTGATTAAAGTATAAAGTGCCAAGTAGTGTTCATATAAGAGGGTGGTGGCCCACTCTTGAACTGGGGCCCATCGAAGAATTCTCCTGTTCGCCTGTGGGCCAGTCCAAGCCTGATTACACTTAATGTCATTACATACAGCCCACTATTGCTTTTGCTATTACTGGGATAGTCAATAGAACCAAGACGATTACATCGAGAATAAACTGTTATAGCAGAAGTTGAGGCCCCTCAAGTCAAATGCCCCATCTATGCTATATAAGTCTGAAAGTTACTTTAGGTCAAAAGAAAAACACCAGCTATGAAGGTTCCTTCTTGAATCAATAATGCGTCCTTGCCAGTCATCAGAATGTATCTGATTTAATGTGTCTAATTCAATGTGTCCGATTGAATGTTTCAACACAAGCACAAGAATAGAAGTTAGTCTTTGTGTGCTAAAATTATATAATCAAACCATATATGGTAAATCCGTTTCCTGCCTTCAGGGTGGATATAAAACCCATGCTTTGTAATAAAGTTTAGAGCTTGTTTGACACACATCCTGTTCTGTATCTCCCTCTCTCTCCGATATCGTAATCCAAAGGATTGAAGACTCAGAATGCAGTGACCACAGCTGGCGCCTCGAACAGGGACATTGAGTTAATCTACCCCGGGGTGCTCGACCGGTCCGAGACGTGGGACGAGTGAAGCTCTCTGTTGGTGATATATACAGCGCTGAGGTAAGAATAACTGTTATATTCTACCTAATTATATCACTGCATAGAAGAGACTCCCTCACCCCCGAGCGGTCGGCTCCCCAGGTAATTCAACAGATTGTTGTCTGGCTCAGGTCCCTTTGAACCAGTAGAATCCCTCTGACAAATTGACAGTCCTGCCTTCTATCCTTTGGAGAATTTAAGAATGAAAGTATGGATCCAATGATTGCGTTGTGGATGTGTCCCGGGATTGATGTTTTTGGTCTGTTTTTTCTGGTTGGCATATAAGTCCTAGAGAGGCTAGTAGTGGAATGGTTCAGAAACCTTTGTGGCCCATTGTCTAAGTGACTGAGGAGTCTCTTCTAGGTGAGGAGAACGAAAAGAATGGGGAACCAAAATGCCAAGGAAGGCATTATAGCCAAAGACTTAGTTGTGCGCAGAGAAGGGAAACAGGCACTGATTGGAATTGACAAAATATTGTGTAAAGCGGGAATGAATGAGAATGGAGAGATGAATGGAGAGAAAAGGAAATCCTTCTTTAACTCCTATCATGGATGGCTGAAAGATAAGGGTCTGTTAGGGACAGTAAATGTATGGATGAATGCATGCGCTTATTTTGAAGGAAAGATTGAAATATTAGGAGACGGACGTTACAGACTGACAAAAACCGGAATTACAGATTTTCCTCCCTGTCCGCCCCCGACGTCACCCCCACCCCAGTACCAGAATTCCCAGGAACCCAATTGTTGGGTTTGCCGCAGATGTGGACAGCAGAACCCCTTGACAGTAGACATCTGTGTGGCATGTGGAGGACCGAGACCCCACCCAGCTAGACAATTCCCAATGAGGACGGTAGTTGTGCCAGGAGCACCGGAAGCAGCAGCAGCAGGGGGGGATGCAGTGGTTCCAGGTCAGGAAGCTCGTACAATGTTAATGTATAGACCATGGAGTCCCTCAGAGCAGTTGGCGTTGATCTCCCAGCTGCCAGACCCATCCCAGTCCCCTATGGGTTTCGCTAGAATGATCACCACCATACAGGATACGTACCATGCCACTAGAATAGATCTGCAGGGGGTAATTAAGGGAAAATTGGCAGATGAAGCCCGCTATGATAGGTTGATAGATGAGATAAAAAAACAGTATGCCAATAGGACCGGACCCGTAGATGCAGAATCTAATGATGCAGCAGCTGGAGTCCTATTCGCAGCAGCGTTGGTAAAAGCATGTCAAGACAGACAAGCAGAAAAGCAAGTTACACTAGAAGATAGAGTGCAGGGGAAGGAGGAAGATCCTAAGGATTATTTCTATGCACAAAAGAAAACCTGGTCAGAAATGGGGTTCAACCCCGGAAATAAGACTAGTGAGAGGGTATTAGCAAGTGCTTTCATGAATGGACTAAAGAAAGAGATTGCAGAGAAGGTAAAAGCAAGTAGACCGGACTGGAGATCAGTGAAGGCAGAAGATTTAGCTAGAATAGCTCAGGGGGCACAGCATGACATAGCGCAGGCAAAAAGAGCTGCCAGAATACATATAGTAGAGACGACCCCCAGAAACAACAGAGGCAGAGGACGGACTGAAGGAGGAGGACAGAAACTGTGTTATGGATGTAAAAAGCCAGGACATTTTAGAAAGAACTGTAGGACCAACCCGTATCCAAATGCTCAGAGTACGGGTCCTCCAGCCGACCAAACAACGCCCCCATAGGATGAGGGTAGTTTGCACATGAACCCCCTCATCTCCTTACCCCCAACTCCGAGTTGTATAGTGCAGGTGAACCTACCAGGGGGACATGAAATTGATTTCCAAGTAGATACGGGGGCCGACAATTCAGTAATTACGCAAGGTGATTGGCCATACACTGACACTGATTTTTCACATCATGTCATTGCCACCCCCTTCAATTCCCCGTCTGTCCTGCTTCCTGTCACTAAAAAATTCCCCTGCAAATTCAAGGAGCTACTGTACATAGCCAGCTCATGGTATCGCCCCGAGGCTAATGTAATCTATTGGGAAATGATGTGTTGTCACAATTACAAGCACATATTGAGTATCATCCCGATGGCACTGTCACCATGACCCCAGGTTTAAAACCAAGTACCCTTTGCAAAATTATGTCACTAGATCTTGCCAGCATAGAAGAGACAAATGAGTTTCCCCCGATATTAGAGCAGGCTGTGCCACATGATTTTTGGGCCTCAGACAAAACAGATGTTGGTAGGTTAAGAGTTCAACCAGTACTGGTAAAATTAAAACCAGGAGCAATCTTACCTCAGCAGAGGCAGTATCCCCTTAGCTCGGCTCAGGAGAATGCCATAGCCCAGCAAGTCCAAAATTTACTACAGAGGGGAGTCCTAGTCAAAACCCAGTCCCCTTGCAACACTCCCCTGTTCCCAGTAAAGAAAAAGAGCGTGCCAGGACAACCAGCCGCATATAGAATGGTCCATGACCTTCGGTTGGTTAACAAAGCCACAGAACTTCTAACACCAGTTGTGCCCAACCCGCATACTCTTCTGTCACAGATACCTTCTAACTAGAGATGAGCGTTGTTCTACTCGAACTGTTCGCCAATCTCAAATTCGAGCTGTTTTGGGCGGTGTTCGAGCCGTTCGGCGAACACGAACAATTTGAGAAAAATTCGGCTGTTCGAGGTTATGTTCGATAACTGTTCGTGCACCAAAATCATAACTGGATTTTTTCTCAGTAATAATGAAAATTAATGTTAATATGCAGTTTGAGTGTACAGCGGGGTGGGGGGAGGGGCAGGGGATGGATCTCTGCAGGAACAATGAAGATCTCCATTTTTTTTTTTCTCTTTCCCACATTTACAGTGGGGAGGTGCAATCTGTCAGCCTATCAGCAGCGCACACACGGAGCGAAGTGCTTTTTTTCCACACAAGCAAGGGCATGTGTCATTGGCAGTGTATGTCACATGTCCTTGCCCTATAAGACCAAGCCATTTTCCCCGTCGCCACCATTTTCTCACTGCTGCAGCTGCGTGTTAGGCGGCACCGCTGTTGCTGTGTGCGCTATACCATGTTAATTTCAAGCCAATTTTCGCACAAATCTACAGATAGCTTGGGAGTAGGGAAAAGTTGTGATTGCAGTCCTTTTAAGGACTAGGTTACAGCATTTCCTATGACTTTTATCAGGCAGGTCTGTGCTCTTAAATAGATAGGTTGTGGGAGTAAAGACTAATTGTAATTGGAGTCCTTTTCAGGACTAGGTTACATCAGTTCCTATCAGTTTTTGCCAGGCAGGTCTGTGCCAGTGCTGTGCAAGTTTTTTTCACAGCATTTGGCTGAATCTAGCAAAGCTAATCCTTTTTGGCCTATTGCAGAGTGTGTTAGTCAGTGGAATAGCCTATCTGTGTTGCAAGATATACCACCTGTGTATAGAATACCAATTTTTTTACTGCACCTAGTGAAGTAAAATCTTTTGGGCATAGCATCATTCTATTAGTCCATCTATACTGACCTCCATCAGGTTGCAAATTGAATATAATTTTTATCTGCATCTAGCTCTGAAAAAATATTGGGCTTCTAGCTGTGTGTGGGACTTGTTGTATTAGTCCATCTATACTGACCTCCATCAGGTTGCAAACTGAATATATTTTTTTCTGCATCTACCTCTGAAAAAATATTGGGCTTCTAGCTGTGTGTGGGACTTGTTGTATTAGTCCATCTATACTGACCTCCATCAGGTTGCAAATTAAAAATAATTTTTATCTGCATCTACAGTACCTCTGAAAAAATATTTGGGCTTCTAGCTGTGTGTGGGACTTGTTCTATTAGTCCATCTATACTGACCTCCATCAGGTTGCAAATTGAATATAATTTTTTTCTGCATCTAGCTCTGTAAAAATATTGGGCTTCTAGCTGTGTGTGGGACTTGTTGTATTAGTCCATCTATACTGACCTCCATCAGGTTGCAAACTGAATATATTTTTTTCTGCATCTACCTCTGAAAAAATATTGGGCTTCTAGCTGTGTGTGGGACTTGTTCTATTAATCCATCTATACAGACCTCCATCAGGTTGCAAACTGAATATATTTTTTTCTGCATCTACCTCTGAAAAAATATGTGGCCTTCTAGCAGTGTGTGGGACTTTCTCTATTAGTCCATCTATACTGACCTCCATCAGGTTGCAAACTGAATATAATTTTTTTCTGCATCTACCTCTGAAAAAATATTTGGCCTTCTAGCAGTGTGTGGGACTTTCTCTATTAGTCCATCTATACTGACCTCCATCAGGTTGCAAATTCAAAATAATTTTTGTCTGCATCTAGCTCTGAAAAAATATTGGGCTTCTAGCTGTGTGTGGGACTTGTTGTATTAGTCCATCTATACTGACCTCCATCAGGTTGCAAATTAAAAATAATTTTTATCTGCATCTACAGTACCTCTGAAAAAATATTTGGGCTTCTAGCTGTGTGTGGGACTTGTTCTATTAGTCCATCTATACTGACCTCCATCAGGTTGCAAATTGAATATAATTTTTATCTGCATCTAGCTCTGAAAAAATATTTGGCCTTCTAGCAGTGTGTGGGACTTTCTCTATTAGTCCATCTATACTGACCTCCATCAGGTTGCAAATTAAAAATAATTTTTATCTGCATCTACCTCTGAAAAAATATTTGGGCTTCTAGGTGTGTGTGGGACTTGTTCTATTAGTCCATCTATACTGACCTCCATCAGGTTGCAAATTGAATATAATTTTTATCTGCATCTAGCTCTGAAAAAATATTTGGCCTTCTAGCAGTGTGTGGGACTTTCTCTATTAGTCCATCTATACTGACCTCCATCAGGTTGCAAATTAAAAATAATTTTTATCGGCATCTACCTCTGAAAAAATATTTGGGCTTCTAGCTGTGTGTGGGACTTGTTCTATTAATCCATCTATACAGACCTCCATCAGGTTGCAAACTAAATATATTTTTTTCTGCTTCTACCTCTGAAAAAATATTGGGTTTCTAGCTGTGTGTGGGACTTGTTGTATTAGTCCATCTATACTGACCTCCATCAGGTTGCAAACTGAATATATTTTTTTCTGCATCTACCTCTGAAAAAATATTGGGCTTCTAGCTGTGTGTGGGACTTGTTCTATTAATCCATATATACAGACCTCCATCAGGTTGCAAACTGAATATATTTTTTTCTGCATCTACCTCTGAAAAAATATGTGGCCTTCTAGCAGTGTGTGGGACTTTCTCTATTAGTCCATCTATACTGACCTCCATCAGGTTGCAAATTCAAAATAATTTTTTGTCTGCATCTAGCTCTGAAATAATATTGGGCTTCTAGCTGTGTGTGGGACTTGTTCTATTAGTCCATCTATACTTACCTCCATCAGGTTGCAAATTGAATATAATTTTTATCTGCATCTAGCTCTGAAAAAATATTTGGCCTTCGAGCAGTGTGTGGGACTTTCTCTATTAGTCCATCTATACTGACCTCCATCAGGTTGCAAATTGAATATAATTTTTATCTGCATCTAGCTCTGAAAAAATATTTGGCCTTCTAGCAGTGTGTGGGACTTTCTCTATTAGTCCATCTATACTGACCTCCATCAGGTTGCAAATTAAAAATAATTTTTATCTGCATCTAGCTCTGAAAAAATATTTGGGCTTCTAGCAGTGTGTGGGACTCATTGTATTAGGCCATCTATACCAAGCTCCACCAGCTTTGAAATTAATAATAATTTTTAGCTGCATCTAGCCCTGAAAATAATTTTTCCCAATAGTGGTAGCAATAGAAATATGGGGCGCGCGCCTGGCTAACAAAAATATACGCTTCATAACACAAAACACCAGCCTAGCGCACTGCATTAATAAGATGGCATCATCGTCTCTCCCAGTGCTAGGCCTACTACGCAGGCTAGTATTCCTGTGCCTAAAACACAATGTATGGGTCCGCGCTAGCGACTATGCTGAGGGGTATAAAGCTGCTGCTAACGCTTTATAACAATTCAATTGGCAGATTTTCACAGAGCTCTTCCACAACGCCCACCCATCGGGCAACAGTTGCCCACCCTCCCTATGGGATCTAGTGGCGAATAGTTGATGCTATTAATCAGAGCGTCAGTTGCACCGTCAACGTGGCAAGCATACGGTAAGGCATGGGAAGAGTGGACACGACTAGTAGCAGGCAGACGGGTTGACCAATGTGAACAAGCCAGATCACAAGTCACCATAGAATTTCTCCACCAGCTAATGATGAGGGGCATATCAGGGGCGTCAGCGCAGCGGTGTCTGACCGGAGTAGCATTTCACTTCCAACTACTGAATTGGGGAGATGTGACAAAGATTCATCATCAGACAATCCATAAAAGGGTGGAAAAGGGGTCAGCCAAGTCAGGAATGTAGACGTCCCGTCCCGTGTCACTAAAACTGATTTCTCACATCTTATCCCTAACACCATTAACATGACACTCACAATTTGAAGCAACACTAATGTCTACTGCATTTGTGATTGCCTTCTTCGGGGCGCTATGTATAAGCGAATTAGTCCCTCAATCCAAAATTACCACCAGTGGACGCTTATTACACCAGGAAGTAGTCATAGCCAATAATGCAATACGTGTACGCATACACCAATCGAAAACGGTTCCTGTGGGCAGGGGTACTTGGGTACTTCTACAACCCACAAACGGTACACTGAGTCGGGTAACAATAGTAAAAACATGTCTAACCATCAGATCACAAAGTAATTTCTTCGTATCACACATTGATGGAACGCCATTATCAAGATACCTGTTCCAAGCTATATTTAATAAATGCATAACATCGGCAGGGAACCACCCCAAAGATTACGGGACACACTCATTCCGCATAGGTGCGGCCACGGAAGCAGCAAGAGCAGGACTGTCAGAAACGGAAGTTCAGAGGATAGGGAGATGGCGATCCACGTGTTTGGCGAGATACATAAGACCGGACTTGTTATCCTAACGTGGTTTGTTTCTTTTACAGGTGACGCTAAGCCAACAGTGTGAGTGATAGGCCACTCGTATATATATTGGGCACAAAAAAGGGCGAAAGTCTGCCCAGGCGGGAGGAAATTAGAGTTTCATAACACATATTTCAACTGGAGAGGTATTAGAGGCCTGCTATGGCCACAGGTACTAATGGAGGTAATCAAGGTAGGGAGAGAGGCAAGAGGTCCGGTCATCTTAGTTATACAGGCCGGGGGAAACAACCTAGGTCATCACAAGAGCGCATAACTAATGGCAATAATGAAACTAGACACTGAGCGCTTCAGAGAATTTTTCACAAAATTAGCTATAGTATGGTCAGAGATTGTGCCGATAGCGGTATGGCAAGGTGCGTGAGACATCACGGCCATCGAATGGACAAGGCGGGTAATAAATATTCGGATGGCAAAATTTAGAAGAGACAGAGGCGGTGTAGTGATACGACACCGACAACTGGAAGGAGATAAAGCAGGCCTCATACGGCCCGACGGTGTTCACTTAATAGATATTGGACTGGACATATTCCTGTCAGGACTCCAGGACGGAGTGGAACAAGCGTTAAGAGTGATGGGTGGGGGTCAGAGTCCTGCATACGAGTACGCTGGATCCTCCGTGGCCTGGAAATAGAAAGGACATGTTGGAGAGTTACACTTGTTGGCCAACTTGCCAGAGTGGGGACTCAGGGCATGCTGCAACAAGCTGAATTATTTTAGAAATAAAATGCCTTTCTAATGGAATGAGTATAAAGAGTTAATAAAGCTGTGACCGATCCTCACCCATCCAGTTGTAAGAGTTACATTATTGGGTTGTCCATGAAAGGGGGGCGGTAGGGGGGCTGAGCATCTGGGTTTGGTTGGGGGTCCCCACAGTCTGCCTAGGCTAGATTAATTTAAAAATTCTTATTAGATACACAGGCGGTGCAGCTTGCTTCGCAGCTGGGCTACTACGCCCAAAGTATTGCCTAGGCTAGATGCAGTTAAAAATTCTACGCTGACTAGCAGACACTGAAGATTTGGAGCAGACCTCTGAGCAAACAGCTCTTCAGACTCAACCATCTGTGTTACCCCAAGCCATAGTGTATGTAGTTTCTTACAGTTAAAAGGGGGGGGTGCGACCCAACCCACCTGGAATTGACGATGCCAACGTCACGTAAGACACTGCAAGGGCACTCCCAAAATTGTGGCACAGACACCACTTAACCCTAGAACGCATACCTGTGGCCTTGCAAGCCCGCCCAGTTAATTGTTTTCTATTTTCTACAAGATTGCTTTAGTTAGAATTTTGAAACTCTAGGTATTCTTCATGTATATAGTTGTTTGTCATTTGAGTTTGAGTTATTCCATGTTATTTGCACACGGGCCTAAAGGGCCCCAGGTATGTGAAAGTGTAGATTTTTATGGTCATGCGTTCTAGGGTTAAGTGGCATCAATTGCCCCACTGTTGATTAAAACGGTTGGTGAGGTCATTTTACCAAATCCCCAAGCTTTTAGTCTCCCAAGGATGACACAGGGGTAGAAATGTCCTTGCGAATCCATGATTTGATCATCTTTATGAACGTGAGTCTGTCTACATTCTCAATGGACAGCCGCGTGCGCTTATCTGTCAGCACACCACCAGCAGCGCTGAACACACGTTCAGAGAGAACGCTGGCTGCATGGCATGACAAGATCTCCAAGGCGTGAGTGGCGAGCTCCGGCGATTCTTCAAGATTGGAATACCAAAATGAGCAAGGGTCCAGTTACACAGTCATGGCTTCGATGTTCACTTGGAGATTCTCCTGTACCATCCTCTCTAGGCATTGACTATGTGTCAGACTTCTTGTCTCCTGTGGCCTTGCAAAGGATGGTCTAAAAAAGTGGTGAAACGATTCCACAAAATTGCTGTTACCAGCAGATACTGTGTTACTGTTACTGTTTGAGTGATGAAGACTCGACAGTCGCACCATTGGCAAGTTAGAACTGTGAGATTCACTACGTGCACCACTGGTGTTTAGTGGAAAAGCACATGTAAGATTCTGCAACAGATACTCCTGCATTCGTCAATACCTTTTTATGGCAGGAATTATTTTGGCAAATATACTTTTGTACCGGGGATCTAAGAGTGTGGCAACCCAGTAGTCGGGATTACTTCGAATTCTGACAATCCGGGGGTCATGTTGCAGGTAGTGCAGCAAGAAGGCACTCAGGTGTCTTGCGCATCCAGAAGGACCAAGTCCTTGTTGTGTTGGTAGCGAGGTAAGAATCATGCTTCCTTCCTCTGCCCTCTCCCTCCAACCTCGCACAACAGAAATGTGATCAAAGTCTCCCTCATCTGATGAGTCTTCCAAGCCCATTGCCAGTTCGTCCTCCACTTCTTCCTCGGCTCCTGCACCTTCCTCAACAGTTTGGCTGCTACCATGCGCCCTGGTTAATCCCTCTCCCCCACCCTCTCATGCCTGCCGCCTTGGTGCTGCCAACCGTCTGGACCTTGGAGATGTTATCCCTTCCGCATACGACTCCTCCTCTACTTCCTCCACCTCCTCTTGTCCCACCACCTGACTCCGAATTCTGTTTAACATGTGCTCCAGCATGTAAATCACCGTAATAGTCATGCTGATAATGGCATCGTCAGCACTAAACATCTTCGTCGCCATTTCAAGACTGTGCAGAAGGGTGCATAGGTCCCTGATCTGAGACCACTCCTCCAGCGTGATTTGCCCCACCTCTGGATCTCGTTGGCCCAGGCTATACGTCAGAACGTATTGCACCAGGGCTTGTCGGTGCTGCCACAGTCGCTGCAACATGTGCAGAGTTGAATTCCACCGTGTCGGCACATCGCATTTCAGCCGGTGAACTGGCAGGCCCAACGACTTCTATAGAGATGTAAGTCGTTGAACTGCGGGATGCGAACGGCGGAAGTGAGCACACAGCGACCGTGCACTCTGCAGAAGGCCATCTAGTCCGGGATAGTGGGCTAAAAATTGCTGGACAACCAGGTTCAACACGTGAGCCATACAAGGCACGTGTGTGACATTGCCCCGGCGAAGTGCCGCACCCAGGTTTGCAGCATTGTCGCACATGGCCTTCCCTGGTTGCAGGTCCAGTGGAGACAACCTTTCATGAAACTGGGTCTCCAGAGCTGACCAAAACTCCTCAGCTGTGTGACTCACATTTCCCAGACATTTCAAAGTAAACACTGATGCGTTGAGCCCTGCTGCCAGCATAGTAAGGAGGTGTGCATTATTCCTTCTGTGCAGTTAGAAAGCAGGTGGCATTACCAGACAGGCTTTGGGTGCAGGTGGAGGACCGAGAGGAGGTTGAGGAGGCAGAAGCAGTGGAGGAAGTTCGAGATAAAGAGGATTAACACACAACTCGTGGGGACGGTAATACTTGGACAGCAGCCCCTTGTCCTGCTGTCACCATAGTTACCCAGTGCCCAGTCAGCGACATGTAACGCCCCTGTCCATGCCTTCTCGTCCAAGTGTCTGTGGTGAAGTGCACCCTGTCACACACAGAGTTTCTCAAAGAAGCGGTGATGTTGTGTGCGACATGCTAGTGGAGCACAGGCACACCTTTCTTTGAGAAGTAGTGCCGACTGGGCATCTGGTACTGGGGCACTGTGACGGACATAAGGTCTTGAAAATCCTCTGTGTCCTCCAGGTGGAAAGGCAGCATTTCTGTAGCCAACAGCTTGCAGATGGTGAAATTCAACCTCTTAGCTTTCTCATGGCTAGGAGGAAATGGTCTTTTACTTTTCCACATCTGAGGGACCGAGGGCTGGCTGTTGTGCTTAGACGGTGTTGAGTAGGGTGTCCCCGGCAACTGCCGGTCTGTGAGGAAGATGCAGGCGGACATGTTAGATTGCCTTGATCCAAAGGTGGTGCTCTCGATGTCAGAGAGCGCTCAACACTAGCAGGTGTTTCCACTTCCCAATGAACTGACGACCTGCCAATCACACTGGCTGTTGCGGGTAAAGAGGTGGCAGGTCTGCGTCCAAAAACATGTGTGACTGCTGTCCCGCCAGTCACAGAGGATGAAGAGGCTGCGGATGCACAAGATGGGGCAGACGGTGGTTGGCCCAGCCGGCTAGGCCGCATTGTAGCACAGTGAGCTTCCCACTGCAACTTATGCTTCATATCCATGTGACGGTACATGCATGAAGTACTCAAACTATGTATTTTTTGGCCTCTACTTAGCTTTTGCTGACAAATACTACAGATAACACGAGTTGGGTCATCCTTATCGATCTGAATAAATGCCCAGGCTATGCAAGGCTTAGAGCCCATGTGACCTGAAGAGCCACTACGACTTGTGGTCAGAGGCAGAGTTGTGGTTGAGGATGCAGTTGTTGATGTGCTTCCAGTACTCCGTCTCTGTTCAGGAAGGCGCAACCTAACCTCGTCGTCAATGGCATCTGTGATGCCCCGCTGCACTTGGTATCACAGATCCTACAAGAGTGCATTGATGGAATCCTCCACAAGAGGCCCCCATAAACATTCACACATCTCCACCTTCCACCTCAGACCAGCAGAGGGAGCCCGTTAGGGATATAAATAGGGAAGGTGGAGCTAGGCAGTTCAGTTCCTCTGAAGAGTTCCTGCAGTAGAGAAGCCTAAGAGAGGTCAGCCTGCAGTGGAGCTCAGTCTAGTCTAGAGAACGCAGTTAATAGTTCAGCAGTGGAGCACGAGGCTCCTGCTTGCTAGATTCAGGGAGCCCAGATAGAGCTTAAGGTGTGCCAGTGCCGTAAGATCAGTGAAGCGCGGCAAGCTGCCGTTAGTGTGTATAGCCTAGTGAGGGCCCGAATAGGCCGAAGGCGAGTGGCAAGTTAGTACATAAGGGGCAGAGGAGCTTAACCAGCTCACCCCGAAGCATTTACCGGACACAGGATCCGAGCTTACCGGTATCTCTATGACCCAGTAAGGCATAACTGGAATCCCTGGAGAACTACAAGTCCCAGGATCGCTAAGGTGCTGATATGTAACAGAGCCAGGAGACGCTTAGGCCCCGCATACTGGGAGCGTGAACTCCAAGAGAAGGCCCTACCACAAGGTCAGCCAGCGCAGGACAGAGACAAAGTTAGGCCTAGCTCCAGGCAGGTCAGAAACTTACTACGCAGAGGCAAGAAACAGGAGGCCCTACACCCGCTCATTGGGGAGGATCCTGATATGCACCCTTCACCCTACAGTGCTCCGGGATGTGCCTGAATTTCCACCAGTAAAAGGTACTGAAGTGACTACCGTGTCCATTCCCGTTCTTGCTCTGACCCAGCTGGGTCTCGCCTGTCCTGCATTCCCCCTGCATACGCTGCCCTGAGACCTAGCTCCACCTGTGGGGAGCTATACCATCGAGCTGCCTTATCACCGGCCTCAGTGGACTGCTGCAGCGCTGGTGCTTGTCACCAGATACCACAGGTGGCGTCATGAACTCTTATAAAATTAACAATTATCCACCCTTTTAAAGAGAGACCCCAGGGTACGGGCCAGGGAGCCGACCACCGCGACATCCCCAAGGCCAGGCAAATGCCCGGGTACCGAGTCATCCCCATCCCCAGGGCTAGTCACATCCTCCTCCACCTCCTCTGCTGACCTCATCGACTGTCTGACTGTGGGTTGACAGTAAGTGGGATCTCCAACCTCGTCATCATCACCCTGTGTGTTATCACACCCGTCGCCCTCAGAGCCAACCTCTTCCTGCCCTGACCGAAAAGTCAAGTTGTCGCTCCAATCAGGTATTTGAGTCTCATCATCGTCTTCATCATTGTCTCCACCAACAGGAGTTACAGTTTGGGAACAAGGGTCTACATTATGCTCAGAACCTTCTTCATCTGGTCCTGGATCCAACTTATAAAGATTCTGGGCATCGGATCAGATCATTTCCTCATCTGGATTAACAGAAGCTCTGGAGCAGACCTCCGTTTCCCAGGCTATAGTATGAGTAAACAGCTGGGCAGACTCAGCCATCTGTGTTACCCCATACTCAGACGGGCAGCTGGAGACTTGGGAGCTGTGAGGAAGCAAGTGCGATTGGGGTGACACCTCTGAGGACTGGAGTATTTGTGATGTTGAAATTGAGGTGATGGAGAGCCCACTTGAAGGAGCACTTGATATCCGTTGAAGCACCTGCTGTTTTTGTGCCTCATCTAGAATTTGTAGCGATGGGCGTGTCCGTAAGAATGGGATCGTATCACATTGTCCACGAAAAGAAGTCAACATCTTAGTTTGGCTGGAAGATGGTCTTTCTTCTGCAGATGTTACTCCCCCCCCCCACTGTGGGGGGCCTCGACCCACCGGCGGACAGGCACCAGTATTGGGATAGGGGGGCTGGCCGTCAGGGTCCACCGCGGCGCTGGCACAAACCCGGCGACACAGAGGTGGCACAGGCAGGAACGGACTGGCCGTGTCGGCTTCTCACTTTTTGGATTTTAGAAGGGCATGACATGCCTATATCTGTGTCTCCCCCTCCTTTTACTCCTCCACCTCTTTTCTTTTCGCATGACTATATGTACTTGTCACTTTTCCATGTGTTAGTTGTGTCTTCTGAGCAGTTTGTCAGCTTTTGGACACCTTTGAAGGTGTTTTCTATGTGTTTCTATGTGTTTTTGTTTGCCTGCCATTGGTTTTAACGGTGTTCGAAGGTGTTCGACGAACAGTTCGACGAACAGTTTGGCGAACACACGGTTGTTCGACGAACCGAACCGAACTCGAACACTACGGGGGTGGCTCAACACTACTTCTAACTCTCTTAGCTTTTCAGTGGTCGATTTTGCAAATGCATTTTTCAGTGTACCATTACATCCTGACTGCCAGTACTTGTTTGCTTTCACGTTTCAGGGCAGTCAATATACATGGACAGTGTTGCCACAGGGTGCCCAGAATTCACCCACAATGTACCCTGCAAGTCTGCAGGAAATACTGGAGGGATGGTCTGAACCACATATCGTTGTTCTGCAATATGTCGATAACCTGCTCATTTGTGCCCCCTCCAGGAAACAATGTCATAGTGCAACTATATCGCTTATGTTGTTTCTCTATCGTGCTGGCTGCAAGGCATCAAAAGATAAGCTTCAGTTTTGTACATCTTCAGTCACCTTTTTGGGACATTGCATTACACCAGGAGCTCGTCATTTAACAAATGAACGTAAACAAGCAGTACAGGCATTCACCGTCCCCATTAATGTTGCAGCCCTCAGAACTTTTCTTGGACTTGTTTCCTATTGCAGACAGTGGATTCATGCCGTCTCTGTTTAAATGCAGCCCCTCTATGACTGTCTTACTCCAACACCTTTTGTACTAACACCAGAGGCAATAGACTGTTTTTATTCTCTCAAAAAACGTATTTTGGCCGCTCCAGCTTTGGGTACCCCTAATTATGAGCTCCCATTTACTCTGTACCTTCATGAACAAGCTGGACATGCAGCAGGAGTTTTAACTCAAACACACGGTGATAATCAGAGACCTGTTGCCTATTTTAGTGGCAGATTAGATCCGGTAGCCAGAGGTGCACCATCCTGCGTATGTGCTCTGCATGCTGTTGGACTATTACTCCATAAATCCGCAGACATTGTTCTAGATCACCCGCTCACCATTCTAACACCTCATGATGTCTACACTAGTGTTGAGCCACCCCCGTAGTGTTCGAGTTCGGTTCGGTTCGTCGAACACCCGTGTGTTCGCCGAACTGTTCGTCGAACTGTTCGTCGAACACCTTCGAACACTGTTAAAACCAATGGCAGGCAAACAAAAACACATAGAAACACATAGAAAACACCTTCAAAGGTGTCCAAAAGCTGACAAACTGCTCAGAAGACATAACTAACACATGGAAAAGTGACAAGTACATATAGTCATGTGAAAATAAAAGAGGTGGAGGAGTAAAAGGAGGGGGAGACACAGATATAGGCATGTCATGCCCTTCTAAAATCCAAAAAGTGAGAAGCCGACACGGCCAGTCCGCTCCTGCCCGTGCCACCTCCGTGTCGCCGGGTTTGTGCCAGAGCCGCGGTGAACCCTGACGGCCAGCCCCCCTCTCCCAATACTGGTGCCTGTCCGCTGGTGGGTCGAGCGAGCCCCCCTGTGGTGGAGGCAGCTCTAAGCTTTTTAATTTAAATTGTCTCTCTAATTTGAATGAATACACTTTAAATCCATTTACAAGGATCTATTGGAGGGCAAGTCTCATGCCAGCAGCCGCGGTAATTCCAGCTCCAGTAGCGTCCACTAAAGCTGCTGCAGTTAAAAAGCTTTTATAAGGATCGAGCTCGGCTGTCCACCGCAAGGCATCCTACTGCCAGTCCCAGCCCCTATGCCTTGGGGTGCCTCCTGATGCTCTTCACTAAGTATCCCATGGTCCCGAAGTATTTCCTTTGAAAAAATTAAGTGTCTAAACTACAGGTGGTGCAGCTTGCTTAACAGCCGGGATAATCCGCTCACTAGCAGACACTGCTACTAGGCACAAAGTATTTCCTGGGCTAGATGCAGTTAAAAATTTGTAATTAGATACTCTCGTTGGATGCTGAGAAAGCATTCCATAGAGTCTCCTGGCACGCCATATATGATTCTCTTAAAAAGCTTGGGGTAGGGGTCTAGGGGACCCTTTTATAGCCAAAATCACGGCCCTGTATCGCAATACGTCACCTAGGCTGAAGATAAATGGAACTGTAGCACCCTGAGGGCTCGGTTGCTACAGACGTATTGCACCTCACCCAGAGGTGTGATATCTCACTCTCAGGTAAGGATGGAGTGTGGATCAGGACCCGACACCTGCATGCATTACACCACATTGCCGTGGGGCAGGGCGACCAATATGCCCCTGAGATGGGCATGACAGTCCCTGTCCCTGGCTGGAGTGGGGGGAGGGAACACTGAGGAAGGGGAACCCTGTAGTGCAGGAGCAGGGAGGAAGCAGTTCCTGGGTGCATTGAGAAGGTAGTATAAAATGTGGGCACCATCTTAGTTCAGTGCAGAGAAGTCTGAGCAGAAGTGGCAGGGAGCAGGGGCTCTGCATGAGCTCTGCTCCGGAGGCGGGCCTAGTAACAGAGGCCCAGGCCTGGAAGAGGGAGAAGGAAGGAAGAGGAGCGGAGAAGGCTCCAGGAACGAGGAATGAAGGGATCCCAGGGGTGCGGACGGGCGAGTCGCCACCGCACGCCCGAATCCACCTGCGTGGAGGGGTCAGGCCAAAGGGGGAGACCGGTCCCCGAACTAGTGGAGGCAGGAAACGACCCTCAGCTAGAAACCGGAGGCTCTGAAATTTTATGTGGCGCAGCCCCTCGCTACACCCGCTAGGAAGGCACCACATAGGGTCAGGGAAACTGGCGCCAAGTTTACCAAGAGGAGGCCCGAGGCAGCCGGACAGAAGTGTTGGTAAGAAAGGCCAGACAAAGGACACACAAAGGGGGTCCTGTGAAGTGCTCCAAAGTTATCTGGGAGTTGTCTGAGCCCCTCACCTGGTGAGCACAGTACGACGTGGGCAGCCGTTACCTGCAGACGTGGTCTGGATAATAAGAACTGTGAGTAAAGGCCCTGAACTGCATCACTGACTCCGTGTCGTTACTGCTGCTGCCCTGCACCATCACCCCCATCCTCCGCATACACTGCCCTGAGGCTATACTCCTCCCGTGGGGAGTTATGCTACGCTCTGCTGCACCCACAACACCAGCCTCAGTGGTCTGCCCTGTAGCGGCGGTTCACTCTGACCGCAATCCACGGGTGGCGTAGTCGGACATTTAAACATGAAAACCACATAAATAGTTCCGCCACTGGTTTGACCGCCCTGAGCCACGGAACTGGGTCGCCGCCACGAAGACTACAACCACCAGCATCCACCAAAAAGGGTCCGGCTCTGGGTGTCCCAAGGCCCAGGGGGTGCGTCAGAACATTTTCATCACCTTTCACAATCACCAATGGGACAAGGCAGTGATGTCCTCTGTCCCCTCTCTTATACATCCTAGTGACGGAGCACCTGCTCTCATCAATTCGCCATAACCCCAATATTAGGTGGATTGAGGTGGGAGGCACCGAGTACAAGTGCTCTCTATTTGCTGATGATGTCCTAGTATATATCACTCAATCACATATATCCATCCATGCTGTTATGGCTGAAATAGATCACTTTGTTACATGGTAAAATTTTAAAATCAATGCAGCGAAGTCTGAGGCCCTCGATGTCTCCCTCCCCAAATCCATATAGGATTCTATCCAGTCCAACTTTCCCTTTGCCTGGCCCTCACAGGGTATCAAATACTTAGGAATTCCTATTCATAGAGACCTCTCCCATCTATGTTATCTTAATTTTGGGCCCTTTATTGAACAACTCCATACAGACCACGGTTGGCAAATTAGAACTGTAAGATTCACTACGTGAACCACTGGTGTTTTGTGGAAAAGCACATGTACACTGCGTTCCAAATTATTATACAAAAAGTGTTTAGGAGTGATAAGGGAAGAATTTGTTTGTTTGTAAGTTAAACTCATTGATGGTGATGTGTGTCAGGGCTCTTTATATCACTGTAAGCAATTGCAGACACCTGTGCTAATTAGTTTGGCAGGTGTGTCCAATGAAAGGCAAGACTACTTAAGAAGGCTCTCTCACATTATTAAGCAGCCTACATTTTCTGCCAAAATGGGAAAGAAAAAGGATGTGTCGGCTGCTGAGAAGCAACAAATTGTGGAGTGTTTAGGTCAAGGCATGACTACAATCAACATTGTGCGATGATCAGGATGAAGTGTCTTGGCAATCAAGAAGTATGTAGCTGATTCACAGTACACACGTGTGCGTGCTGATAAGGGCAAATTGAGGACTCTTTCCTACAGGCAATTACGTCAGGTTGAAAGAGCAGCGGCAAAAAAGCCTTGTCATAGCAGCAGACAAGTTTTTGAAGCTGCTTGTGCCTCCAACGTCCCCCGAACAACAAGATGCAGGGTCCTTCAGAGGTTTGCAGCTGTGCATGCGCCATCCTGTCGACGTCCTCTATCCACTTCACACAAGCAGAAACGGCTCCAGTGGGCCAAACATTACATGAAGACTGATTTCAAAACTGTTTTGTTCACGGATGAGTGCCGTGCAGCGCTCGATGGTCCAGATGGATGGAGTGGAGGATGGCTGGTTGATGGACACCCCACGCAAACACGGCTACAGCGCCAACAAGGAGGAGGTGGAGTAATGTTTTGGGCTGGAATCATGGGGAGAGAGATTGTCGGCCCCTTTAGGATCCCTGAAGGCGCTAAAGATGAACTCCATAATGTATGTGGATTTTCTCAAACAGCACTTCCTGCCATGGTTCAAGAAGAAGAACCGTGTATTTCACAGCAAGATCATTTTTCTGCATGATAATGCACCATCTCATGCTGCACATAAAACATCTGCATCTCTGGCTGATATGGGCATAAAAGGGGACAAACTTATGGTGTGACCCCCATGCTCCCCTGACCTCTACCCCATTCAGAACCTTTGGAGCATTATTAAAAGGAGTGTCTATGATGGCGGGAGGCAGTTCACATCTAAGCAACAGCTCTGGGAGGGTATTCTGTCCTCATGCAAAACAATTGAAGCAGAAACCATCCAAAACCTGACAAATTCAATGGACGAGGGAGTTCAGAAGCTCCTTTCGAACAAGGGGTCCTATGTGAAAATGTAACATCACCTAGAATAAAGTTTTGAGTTGAAAACTGTTTGATTTCAGTTTCTAACAACCTGCTAATGCTTATAATTTCAAAAATGACCATTTTTTTGGTCTTTATTAAAATGAAAAGGTTGATCGAAAAGTTTGGGGGATCTAAGAGTGTGGCAACCCAGTAGTCATGATTACTTCGAATTCTGACAATATGAGGGTCATGCTGCAGGTAGTGCAGCAAGAAGGCACTTATGTGCCTTGCGCATCTCGGAGCCCCAAAATTATTTTCCGGGCTAGATGCAGCTAAAAATTATTTTTAATTTTAAATCTGGTGAAGCTTTAGTATAGATGGCCTAATAGGATCAGTGCTGCACACTGCTACAAAGCCCAAATTATTTTCCAGTCAAGATACAGATAAACATGATTAGTAATTTGAAAGCTTAAAACGGTTGGTAGGGTGATTTTAACCAATCATCAAGCTTTTACTCTCCCCAGGATGACACAGGGGTAGAAAAGTCATTTCGGATCCATGATTTGTTCATCTTTATGAACGTGAGTCTGTCTACATTATCAGTGGAGAGCCGCGTGCGCTTATCTGTCAGCACACCACCAGCAGCGCTGAACACACGTTCAGACAGAACGCTGGCTGCGGGGCATGACAAGATCTCCAAGGCGTAAGTGGCTAGCTCCGGCCATTTATCCAGATTGGAAGCCCAAAAAGAGCAAGGGTCCAGTGACACAGTCGTGGCTTCAATGTTTACTTGGAGATACTCCTGTACCATCGTCTCTAGGCGTTGACTATGTGTCAGACTTCTTGTCTCCTGTGGCCTTGCAAAGGATGGGCTAAAAAAGTGGTGAAATGATTCCGTAAAATTGATGTTACCAGCAGATACTGTGGTTCTGTTACGGTTTGAGTGCTGAACACTTGACGGTCCCACGGTTGGCAAGTTGGAACTGTGAGATTCACTACGTGCACCACTGGTATTTTGTGGAAAAGCCCATGTAAGATTCTGCAACAGTCTCTGCTGATACTCCTGCATGCGTGCATCCCTTTCTATGGCAGGAATAATTTCTGCAAATTTACTTTTGTACCGGGGATCTAACAGTGTGGCAACCCAGTAGTCAGGATTATTTCTAATTCTCACAATTCGAGGGTCATGTTGCAGGTAGTGCAGCAAGAAGGCACTCATGTGTGTTGCGCATCCAGGAGCACCAAGTCCCTGTTGTGTTGGTGGCGAGGTAACAATCATGCTTCCTTCCTCTGTCCTCTCCCCCCAACCTCGCACAACAGAAATGTGATCAAGGTCTCTCTCATTTGATGAGTCTTCCATCAGTTCGTCCTCCACTTCTTCCTGGGCTCCTGCACCTTCCTCACTAGTTTGGCTGCTACCATGCGCCCTGGTAAAACCATCTCCCCCACCCTCACATGCCTGCCGCCTTGGTGCTGCCGACCGTCTGGACCTTGCAGATGTTAGCCCTTCCGCATACAACTCCTCCTCCTCTACTTCCTCCACCTCCTCTTGTGCCACCACCTGACTCCGAATTCTGTTTAACATGTGCTCCAGCATGTAAATCACCGGAATAGTCATGCTGATAATGGCATCGTCAGCACTAAACATCTTCGTCGCCATTTCAAAACTGTGCAGAAGGGTGCATAGGTCCCTGATCTGAGACCACTCCTCCAGCGTGATTTTCCCCACCTCTGAATCTCGTTGGCCCAGGCTATACGTCAGAACGTATTGCACCAGGGCTTGTCGGTGCTGCCACAGTCGCTGCAACATGTGCAGAGTTGAATTCCACCGGGTAGGCACATCGCATTTTAGCCGGTGAAGTGGCAGGCCCAACGACTTCTGTAGAGATGTAAGTCGCTGAGCTGTGGGATGCGAACGGCGGAAGTGAGCACACAGCGACCGTGCCCTCTGCAGAAGGCCATCTAGTCTGGGATAGTGGGCTAAAAATTGCTGGACAACCAGGTTCAACACGTGAGCCATACAAGTCACGTGTGTGACATTGCCCCGGCGAAGGGCCGCACCCAGGTTTGCAGCATTGTCGCACACGGCCTTCCCTGGTTTCAGGTCCAGTGGAGACAACCATTCATGAAATTGGTTCTCCAGAGCTGACCACAACTCCTCAGCTGTGTGACTCACATTTCCCAGACATTTCAATGTAAAAACCGCCTGATGACGTTGAGCCCTACTGCCAGCATAGTAAGGAGGTGTGCAGGATCCCTTCTGCGCAGTTAGAAAGCTTGTGGCATGACCAGACAGGCTTTGGGTGCAGGTGGAAGACCGAGAGGAGGTTGAGGAGGCAGAAGCAGTGGAGGAACTTTGACATAAAGAGGATTGACGCACAACTCGTGGGGACGGCAAGACTTGGACAGCAGCCCCTTGTCCTGCTGTCACCATAGTTACCCAGTGCCCAGTCAGCGACATGTAACGCCCCTGTCCATGCCTACTCGTCCAAGTGTCTGTGGTGAAATGCACCCTGTCACACACAGAGTTTCTCAAAGAAGCGGTGATGTTGTGCGCGACATGCTGGTGGAGCGCAGGCACACCTTTCTTTGAGAAGTAGTGCCGACTGGGCATCTGGTACTGGGGCACTGCGACGGACATAAGGTCTCGAAAATCCTCTGTGTCCACCAGGCGGAAAGGCAGGATTTCTGTAGCCAAGAGCTTGCAGATGGTGAAATTCAACCTCTTAGCTTTCTCATGGCTAGGAGGAAATGGTCTTTTACTTGTCCACATCTGAGGGACCGAGGGCTGGCTATTGTGCTTAGACGGGGTTGATAAGGGTGTCCCCGGCAAACTGCCGGTCTGTGAGGAAGATGCAGGCGGACATGTTAGGTTGCCTTGATCCAAAGGTGGTGCTATCGATGTCGGACAGCGCTCAACACCAGCTGGTGTTACCACCTCCAAAGAAAATGATGACCTGCCAATCACGCTGGCTGTTGCGGGTAAAGAGGTGGCAGGTCTGCGCCCCAAAACAGGTGTGACTGCTGTCCCCCCAGTCACAGAGGATGAAGAGGCCGCGGATGCACAAGATATGGCAGACGGTGATTGGCCCGGCCGGCTAGGCCGCATTACAGCACACTGAGCTTCCCACTGCAACTTATGCTTCATGTCCATGTGCCGGTTCATGCATGAAGTACTCAAACTATGTATTTTTTGGCCTCTACTTAGCTTTTGCTGACAAATGTTACAGATAACACGAGTTGGGTCATCTTTATCGATCTGAAAAAATGCCCAGGCTATGCAAGGCTTAGCACCCATGCGACCTGAAGAGCCACCACGACTTGTGGTGAGAGGCAGAGTTGTGTTTGAGGATGCAGTTGTTGACGTGCTTCCAGTACTACGTCTCTGTCCAGGAAGGCGCAACCTGACCTCGTCGTCACTAGCATCTTCCTCCACCTCCTCTGCTGACCTCATCTCTTGGCTGACTGTGGGTTGACAGTAAGTGGGATCTCCGACCTCATCATCATCACCCTGTGCGTTATCACACCCGTCGTCCTCAGAGCCAACCTCTTCCTGCCCTGACAAAAAACTAAAGTTGTCGCTCCAATCAGGTATTTGAGTCTTATCATCGTCTTCCTCATTGTCTCCACCAACAGGAGTTACAGTTTGGGAATGAGGGTCTACATTATGGTCAGAACCTTCTGCGTCTGGTCCTGGATCCGACTCATAAAGATTCTGGGCATCAGTGCAGATCATTTCCTCGTCTGGATTCACAGAAGCGCTGGAGTCGACCTCTGATTCCCAGGCTATAGTATGAGTAAACAGCTCTGCAGACTCAACCATCTGTTCTACCTCATACTCAGACGGGCAGCTGGAGATTTGGGAGCTGTGAGGAAGCAAGTGCGATTTGGGTGACACCTTTGAGGACTGGAGTATTTGTGATGTTGAAGTTGATGTGGAGGAGAGCCCACTTAAAGGAGCACTTGATATCCGTTGAAGCACCTTCTGTTTTTGTGCCTCATCTGGAATTTGTAGCGATTGGCGTGGCCGTAAGAAAGGGATCTTATCACATTGTCCGCTAAAAGAAGTAGACATTTTAGTTTGGCTGGAAGATGGTCTTTCTTCTGCAGATGTTACTGTTGCTTTAACACCTACCCCACGGACACAACCTTTTTTCCCCTTCCCAACACGCCTATTCCCCTTTCCACCAGCAGCAGGCCTTTTTCCACTCATTTTGGTGGTTAACTAATTCACAACTCTGGAGTTGTTTGCACAAAAAAACAATGGATGGTAACCGAGCAGAGCTGAGTGGCCAAACTGTGGTATTAAGCCAAAACTATTGGCTGGGTTAGATGCAGAAAAAAATTATTTTGAATTTGCAACCTGATGGAGGTCAGTATAGATGGACTAATATAAATAGTCCCACACACTGCTAGAAGCCCAAATATTTTTTCAGAGGTACTGTAGATGCAGATAAAAATTATTTTTAATTTGCAACCTGATGGAGGTCAGTATAGATGGACTAATAGACCAAGTCCCACACACTGCTAGAAGCCCAAATATTTTTTCAGAGCTAGATGCAGAAAAAAATTATTTTTAATTTGCAACCTGATGGAGGTCAGTATAGATGGACTAATAGACCAAGTCCCACACACCGCTAGAAGCCCAACTATTTTTTCAGAGCTAGATGCAGAAAAAAATTATATTCAATTTGCAACCTGCTGGAGGTCAGTATAGAAGGACTAATAGAAAAAGTCCCACACACTGCTAGAAGCCCAAATATTTTTTCAGAGCTAAATGAAGAAAAAAATTATTTTTAATTTGCAACCTGATGGAGGTCAGTATAGATGGACTAATAGACCAAGTCCCACACACTGCTAGAAGCCCAAATATTTTTTCAGAGCTAGATGCAGAAAAAAATTATTTTTAATTTGCAACCTGATGGAGGTCAGTATAGATGGACTAATAGATCAAGTCCCACACACCGCTAGAAGCCCAACTATTTTTTCAGAGCTAGATGCAGAAAAAAATTATATTCAATTTGCAACCTGCTGGAGGTCAGTATAGAAGGACTAATAGAACAAGTCCCACACACTGCTAGAAGCCCAAATATTTTTTCAGAGCTAAATGAAGAAAAAAATTATTTTTAATTTGCAACCTGATGGAGGTCAGTATAGATGGACTAATAGACCAAGTCCCACACACTGCTAGAAGCCCAAATATTTTTTCAGAGCTAGATGCAGAAAAAAATTATTTTTAATTTGCAACCTGATGGAGGTCAGTATAGATGGACTAATAGACCAAGTCCCACACACCGCTAGAAGCCCAAATATTTTTTCAGAGCTAGATGCAGAAAAAAATTATTTTTAATTTGCAACCTGATGGAGGTCAGTATAGATGGACTAATAGACCAAGTCCCACACACTGCTAGAAGCCCAAATATTTTTTCAGAGCTAGATGCAGAAAAAAATTATTTTTAATTTGCAACCTGATGGAGGTCAGTATAGATGGACTAATAGACCAAGTCCCACACACCGCTAGAAGCCCAAATATTTTTTCAGAGCTAGATGCAGAAAAAAATTATTTTTAATTTGCAACCTGATGGAGGTCAGTATAGATGGACTAATAGACCAAGTCCCACACACTGCTAGAAGCCCAAATATTTTTTCAGAGCTAGATGCAGAAAAAAATATTTTTAATTTGCAACCTGATGGAGGTCAGTATAGATGGATTAATAGACCAAGTCCCACACACCGCTAGAAGCCCAACTATTTTTTCAGAGCTAGATGCAGAAAAAATTATTTTTAATTTGCAACCTGATGGTGGTCAGTATAGATGGACTAATAGACCAAGTCCCACACACTGCTAGAAGCCCAAATATTTTTTCAGAGCTAGATGCAGAAAAAAATTATTTTTAATTTGCAACCTGATGGAGGTCAGTATAGATGGACTAATAGACCAAGTCCCACACACTGCTAGAAGCCCAAATATTTTTTCAGAGCTAGATGCAGAAAAAAATTATTTTTAATTTGCAACCTGATGGAGGTCAGTATAGATGGATTAATAGACCAAGTCCCACACACCGCTAGAAGCCCAACTATTTTTTCAGAGCTAGATGCAGAAAAAATTATTTTTAATTTGCAACCTGATGGTGGTCAGTATAGATGGACTAATAGACCAAGTCCCACACACTGCTAGAAGCCCAAATATTTTTTCAGAGCTAGATGCAGAAAAAAATTATTTTTAATTTGCAACCTGATGGAGGTCAGTATAGATGGACTAATAGACCAAGTCCCACACACTGCTAGAAGCCCAAATATTTTTTCAGAGCTAGATGCAGAAAAAAATTATTTTTAATTTGCAACCTGATGGAGGTCAGTATAGATGGACTAATAGACCAAGTCCCACACACCGCTAGAAGCCCAACTATTTTTTCAGAGCTAGATGCAGAAAAAAATTATTTTTAATTTGCAACCTGATGGAGGTCAGTATAGATGGACTAATAGACCAAGTCCCACACACTGCTAGAAGCCCAAATATTTTTTCAGAGCTAGATGCAGAAAAAAATTATTTTTAATTTGCAACCTGATGGAGGTCAGTATAGATGGACTAATAGACCAAGTCCCACACACTGCTAGAAGCCCAAATATTTTTTCAGAGCTAGATGCAGAAAAAAATTATTTTTAATTTGCAACCTGATGGAGGTCAGTATAGATGGACTAATAGACCAAGTCCCACACACCGCTAGAAGCCCAACTATTTTTTCAGAGCTAGATGCAGAAAAAAATTATATTCAATTTGCAACCTGCTGGAGGTCAGTATAGAAGGACTAATAGAACAAGTCCCACACACTGCTAGAAGCCCAAATATTTTTTCAGAGCTAAATGAAGAAAAAAATTATTTTTAATTTGCAACCTGATGGAGGTCAGTATAGATGGACTAATAGACCAAGTCCCACACACTGCTAGAAGCCAAAATATTTTTTCAGAGCTAGATGCAGAAAAAAATTAAATTCAGTTTGCAACCTGATGGAGGTCAGTATAGATGGACTAATAGAATGATGCTATGCCCAAAAGATTTTACTTCACTAGGTGCAGTAAAAAAATTGGTATTCTATACACAGGTGTTATATCTTGCAACACAGATAGGCTACTCCACTGACTAACACACTCTGCAATAGGCCAAAAAGGATTAGCTTTGCTAGATTCAGCCAAATGCTGTGAAAAAAACTTGCACAGCACTGGCACAGACCTGCCTGGCAAAAACTGATAGGAACTCATGTAATCTTGTCCTGAAAAGGACTCCAATTACAATTAGTCTTTACTCCCACAACCTATCTATTTAAGAGCACAGACCTCCCTGATAAAAGTCGTAGGAAATGCTGTAACCTAGTCCTTAAAAGGACTGCAATCACAACTATTCCCTACTCCCAAGCTATCTATAGATTTGTGCGAAAATTGGCTTGAAATTAACAAGGTATAGCGCACACAGCAACAGCGGTGCCGTCTAACACGCAGCTGCAGCAGTGAGAAAATGGTGGCGACGGGGAAAATGGCTTGGTCTTATAGGGCAAGGACATGTGACATACACTGCCAATGACACATGCCCTTGCTTGTGTGAAAAAAAGCACTTCGCTCCGTGTGTGCGCTGCTGATAGGCTGACAGATTGCACCTCCCCACTGCAAATGCGGGAAAGAGAAAAAAAAATGGAGATCTTCATTGTTCCTGCAGAGATCCATCCCCTGCCCCTCCCCCCACCCCGCTGTACACTCAAACTGCGTATTAACATTAATTTTCATCATTACTGAGAAAAAATCCAGTTATGATTTTGGTGCACGAACAGTTATCGAACATAACCTCGAACAGCCGAATTTTTCTCAAATTGTTCGTGTTCGCCGAATGGCTCGAACACCGCCCAAAACAGCTCGAATTTGAGATTGGCGAACAGTTCGAGTAGAACAACGCTCATCTCTAGTCTACACTATATTGAACCAAGTGCAACCCGCTCACCTCTCAGCAGCACGTCATCTTAGGTTACAATGTGCACTGTTAATGCCTCCCAATGTTTCTTTACAGAGGTGTACTACTTTGAACCCAGCAACTTTGTTACCTCTCTCGGATCTAAAGGAGGGGTCAGGTATTGGGCTTTTTAAGGAAGATCCAAGAGAGGAAGTTCCTCATGACTGTGTACAAATAATGGCACAAGAAACGGCTGGTTTACCTACTGTATTTGAACATGAATTACAAAATGCAGATTTTGAACTTTTTGTAGATGGATCCCGTCATCAGAACGATTCAGGTACTTTCCATACTGGATATGCAGTTGTCTCCCTCAATGCAGTAATCAAGGCAGAACCAATGCTCCCACACCAATCGGCTCAAGAAGCTGAACTTAGGGCCCTAACCGTGGCCTGTAAATTAGCAGAAGGTAGTATTGTTAACATTTACACAGATTCTTCTAGGTACACATTCGGTATATCGCATGATTTTGGTCCAATATGGAAGTCAAGAGGTTTCCTGACGGCAGCAGAACACCCCATTAAGAATGCTGATGCGGTCCAGCAGTTAATTGATGCGCTACAACTACCCAAACAAGTTGCTGTCATAAAGGTAAGAGCACATACCAGACGCACCGACCAGGTAAGCAGAGGTAACGCGATGGCAGATTCAGCGGCAAAAACAGCAGCCTGTAAGCCGCAACAAGGGTCAACAGTACGTCAGCTAAGTGCCCCTAAAAACCCCTTTGTGTCGGAGGACATCTTATCCCAAATGCAGGCTCAGGCTCAAAAGGAGGAGGTTGATAAGTGGTTAAAGAAAGGTGCATGCCTGAATGAAGCAAATGGGGTATGGGGGAAAGGGACACGACGATGCCTTCCAAGGGCACTGTACCCAGCAGCAGCCCAGATACTACATGGGCCGACACACCAATCTAAAATCTCTGCATGCTGTTGGACTATTACTCCATAAATCCGCAGACATTGTTCTAGATCACCCGCTCACCATTCTAACACCTCATGATGTCTACACTATATTGAACCAAGTGCAACCCGCTCACCTCTCAGCAGCACGTCATCTTAGGTTACAATGTGCACTGTTAATGCCTCCCAATGTTTCTTTACAGAGGTGTACTACTTTGAACCCAGCAACTTTGTTACCTCTCTCGGATCTAAAGGAGGGGTCAGGTATTGGGCTTTTTAAGGAAGATCCAAGAGAGGCAGTTCCTCATGACTGTGTACAAATAATGGCACAAGAAACGGCTGGTTTACCTACTGTATTTGAACATGAATTACAAAATGCAGATTTTGAACTTTTTGTAGATGGATCCCGTCATCAGAACGATTCAGGTACTTTCCATACTGGATATGCAGTTGTCTCCCTCAATGCAGTAATCAAGGCAGAACCAATGCTCCCACACCAATCGGCTCAAGAAGCTGAACTTAGGGCCCTAACCGTGGCCTGTAAATTAGCAGAAGGTAGTATTGTTAACATTTACACAGATTCTTCTAGGTACACATTCGGTATATCGCATGATTTTGGTCCAATATGGAAGTCAAGAGGTTTCCTGACGGCAGCAGAACACCCCATTAAGAATGCTGATGCGGTCCAGCAGTTAATTGATGCGCTACAACTACCCAAACAAGTAGCTGTCATAAAGGTAATAGCACATACCAGACGCACCGACCAGGTAAGCAGAGGTAACGTGATGGCAGATTCAGCGGCAAAAACAGCAGCCTGTAAGCCGCAACAAGGGTCAACAGTACGTCAGCTAAGTGCCCCTAAAAACCCCTTTGTGTCGGAGGACATCTTATCCCAAATGCAGGCTCAGGCTCAAAAGGAGGAGGTTGATAAGTGGTTAAAGGAAGGTGCATGCCTGAATGAAGCAAATGGGGTATGGGGGAAAGGGACACGATGATGCCTTCCAAGGGCACTGTACCCAGCAGCAGCCCAGATACTACATGGGCCGACACACCAATCTAAAATGGGTGTGATGAGTGTGATGCAGAAACATTGGGTGGCACCAGGATTCTCCACCTGTATTGAAAGCCTGATACAAGGGTGCATGATATGTGCTACACATAATCAGGGTAGAGTAGTTAAAACACCACCCAAACACACCCCCCGGCCCCTCTATCCATTCCAGAGACTGCAAATTGATTATATTCAGCTGCCAAAGTCAGGATCATGGGATTATGTGTTGGTCTGTATTGATTTGATCTCAGGATGGCCAGAGGCTTTCCCGATTGCCACGGCTGCGGCAACCGCAAAGAAACTGCTTTCGGAGGTGGTCTGCAGGTATGGGGTACCAGAGGTAATTGAGAGTGACAGAGGTACACACTTCACAGGTGAAATAATGAATGAAGTCATGTCAGCTCTAGGAATTCAACAAGCATTCCACACCCCATATCACCCACAAAGTAGTGGTAAAGTGGAAAGACTGAATGGGACATTGAAATTAAAAATTCAGAAAGCCATGGCTGAGACAGGAAAACCATGGCCGGACTGTTTACCGCTTGCTCTGTTTTCAGTAAGATACACGCCCAATAGAAAGACTGGACTCTCTCCATATGAGATATTGTTTGGCAACGTACCCAGCCTAGGGTGTTTCTATCCGCAAGCATTAGAAATGAACAACCATGTGCTAAGTTCCTACGTAAGGACTTTACACAAAAAGATTAAGCAAGTACATGATAATGTCTTCAGTTCTCTTCCAGATCCAGATCAAGACTCTAGCAGCCATACGCTGCAACCTGGAGACTGGGTGGTTATAAAAAGACACGTGAGGAAAAGCCTAGATCCACGGTTTGACGGACCCTTTCAAGTTCTGCTGACCACAAGTACAGCCGTTAAGCTAGAGGGAAAAGAGGCCTGGATCCACGCATCCCATTGCAAAAAGATACTAGGAGAACCAGTGGACAAAGAATGATGACATTGTTTATACTTACCTGCATCCTTGCGACCACAGGAGCATGGACTACGTTAGGCACCATGGATGGAGATGACAATAGATTCATTAGACACCATCTTGCTCTAATCGGACTAAAAGAGCAAAACCAGACCATTGCTAACTGTTGGATATGTACACATGCCCCTGTGACGTCCACTAGCATACCCTTTCTCGCTGTTCCAGTCTCATGGGAAGAGATAAACTTTTGGGTGAACTGTTCAGATACTTTGGCCAATAATTCCACACAGAGATTTTCCTTTCTAAATCCCGCTAATTGGTTTAAAGGTATCGGTGGGTGGTTGGCTGGCATAGTGCAAGCGATTTTTCAGGTTTTACTAATGTGTCTTGTTTATTTGGTTTTTAAGCTTTTTCTAATGTGTATTCAGCATTGTACTAAAAGAAAACATAGAGATTCGTATTGATAAATGAAGGAACAAAAGGATGGAATGTTATAGCAGAAGATGAGGCCCCTCAAGTCAAAAGCCCCATCTATGCTATATAAGTCTGAAAGTTACTTTAGGTCAAAAAAAAAACACCAGCTATGAATGTTCCTTCTTGAATCAATAATGCGTCCTTGCCAGTCATCAGAATGTATCTGATTTAATGTGTCTAATTCAATGTGTCCGATTGAATGTTTCAACACAAGCACAAGAATAGAAGTTAGTCTTTGTGTGCTAAAATTATATAATCAAACCATATATGGTAAATCCGTTTCCTGCCTTCAGTGTGGATATAAAACCCATGCTTTGTAATAAAGTTTAGAGCTTGTTTGACACACATCCTGCCCTGTGTCTCACTCTCTCTCCGATATCGTAATCCAAAGGATATAAGACTCAGAATGCAGTGATCACAAAACCAATGTACTTAATGTTTCAAGATAAATTACCCTTTGTTGCTAACATTTTGGAGAACACTAAAAAGTTCTGTAATCATTTTTGACCATGTGACATATAGTTGAAGCCAGAAGTTTACATACACTATATAAAAAGACATATATGCATGTTTTCCTCAATATCTAAAATGAAATTGGGCCCATATTCCGACTATCTATAGTGATAAGCTTGTGGAAGGATATCCCAAATGTTTGACCCAAGTCATTCAGTTTAAGGGCAATGGTACCAAATACTAATGAAATGTATGTAAACTTTTGACTGTGCAGTAAGTAATAAAAATGCCTTAAAACATTCTCTCTCTCATTATTCTGGCATTTGGCAAATATTAAAAGTTATGGTAATCCTAATTGACCTAAAATGGGAAAAGTTTCTTCTGATTTCACGTCAGATATTGAGAAAAATATGCATATGTGTCTTTTTATATAGTGTATGTAAACTTCTGGTTTCAACTGTATACTTGATGTGCAGTTTGACTAATTGAAATTTTTTTAGTATCCAAAACAATGACTGTGGGGCAGAAATATAAAGTAAAACTAACAACTAATCTGCAAATACTTTTATTAAAAGACAAAAATATATGTTGTTTTATGGGAGTTGTCTCATGAAGTAGATAATAAATTTGCATGACTCATAAGCCAATTCTTTTATTCTCTTAAAACATGCCGCCTCTGGTTAAGGACACTACAGTACATTTAGACATTACTGAAAACCTAAAAAAACAGAGTCTGTACCAAGAATAAATGCATATTGCAATTTATGATTTGATATTGGTAGATTCAGAACACTCAGAATAGATTGCATAAGGCGTGACCCTCATTTTGTATATTGGACCATATCTATAAGCTCGTGGCATCGGCTCAGAAAGACAAAAGAAATCCTGAGGTTCAATTTGCTGAATACATTGGACCAATGCCCAGGAGAAATAACATCATTCTGGCATTTGTTAATAAAAACAGTTTTAAGTGTAGTATACAAAGAGAATTAATTAATTAAAGTAACTCCACTTGAACAGCACTAAAATAGACATGTGTGCACCTATAAAACTGAATTTATTACAAACGTTCTTTATCAGAAGTGTTGATCGAACATATAACAAGCCAGTTATGATCATTTGGTTGCCATACTGTGTGCATAATACTCTGAGTGCAGAGACATGCCCCCAAAGCCCCTTCAGGTTAGTTTGCATATGTTTTTAGAGCTTGATTTCTAAGCCTTGGCACATCTAAGTACTACAAGACAGGTATCATTTGTATTGTAGTACTAAAATGTATACAGCTATACCAATAATTTTAGTAGAAAAATAATTCTAACAGGTTCCCAAAGAGTCGAAGATAATATCATGCTCATTTACACTTCTTTCCCCTTATTGATCATGTATATTCATTGCAAACCATATAATTTTCTCTACAAAGCACCAAATAAAGGAACATTCTTTACAGGTCTGGGCTATGCACATACAGTATATTATATATATATATATATATATATATATATATATATATATATATATATATATATTCAAGCACCAGAACATTAATAACTGTAATTATGGCGATTGATTGAACCTCAATTTATGATGATGCATCCCTTATTTGACTTTATGTTATCACTCAATGATCACTGAGGGTCCGGCCTCTGGGACCCCATGTATACTGAGACTGAAGAAACCATAACCGTGCTTTAGCACTATGTCCCCTTATGGTAATTTATATGTAAATAGGATGTCTCTGCCACCAGTGGCAGCTAGGTTCCATTCTAGTGAATGGTGCAATCTGTAGGTTACTGTACAGCCGGGTGCTTGGGAGGGAAAAACATTAAAGGGGACACCCTCTTTATCATAATCAGTGGGGGCTGCTAGTGGTAAGTCCCACAGTGATTAAGGATGACAGCATTTTCTAGATATATGTTACCACTCACTAAGAAGGAAATACCCTTTTTAAGACCTCATCTAGAAATCTGTTTTTCACGCACGTGTTCTATTCGTGGTTTTCATGGTAGAACACATACCCATTATACTCTATGCAGCTATTCACATGTTCGTGTTTTTTCGTAGACCATGTGATTGCAAAAAATCATGGAGTAATGTCTATTTTTTATCAATGTCATGGATGAAAATCGCTCATACAAGTCTAGGGCTCCGTGAAAATAATGGACTGTAGATGGATGGCATCAGTGAACAGTCCGTATGCTGTCCGGAATTAACATTGCAATGAATAGGAGAAGTTTTGTAACTATTTATCTTTTCATCAGTGAAATTCACTGATGAAATACTGATCGTAAAAACTGAAACACTGACCTAACACTGATGAAAATTGTGTCAAAAACACTAATGACACTCTCGTGTATATGAAAATTCATGGATGTCTGAATGGGGCCTTAGGAGTATGTATGAGGATATATAACATAAAAGTCATTATGCCACTAGATCAGTAAGTATTAGCATATTCTTGCTTCTATTTCCTAAAATTCTCTTGATATTAGAGATGAGTGAATCCTATTGAAACAAATCAAATTGAAATATAGTTGCGCAAAAAAAGTTTGCATTTGCATTGCACAAATCCAGTAACATTGTAGTCGGTAGGCTATTATTTAGGGTCAATAAAGGGTAAAAAAAATACTTTTCAGCAATCTCCTGTCCTACCATACAGCTCCCTCTGACTCCAGTCATCTTTCAGGACTCTTCAGTGCCTCTACCACTAACTTGTCCTCATGACATCAAGTGAGGCCTAGTCATGGCATCATGTGTGGCCTAGTCATGTGACATATGAGTCATAGTCATGGTATCATGTGCGGCCTAGCCACGCGACATGTGAGTCATAGTCATGCGACATGTGAGTCATAGTCATGCGACATGTGAGTCATAATCATGCGACATGTGAGTCATAGTCATGCGCCATGTGAGGCCTAGTCATGCGACATGTGAGTTATGGTCTTTTGACATGTAAGTCATAGTCATTGACTATGCAACGTCATGACATTACGAGAAATGGTGTACATTTGATGTAAGTCGAATTTATAGGCCTAATTCCAGTGAATCTACTGAATTAAATTTTTCGGCAGATTTGATCATCCCTACCTGATTATGACTAATTGAATCTTGTTATGGTAAACCCTCCATTTTTTTGAGACTATAAAATGCATGTACATAGAGAAGGAGTATTGGGTGTGAGGGAGAAAGAGCAATTAATGATCAAGGAGATTGTATTAGGCTAAATCAATTATTTTTCTTTCAGAAACAGCGCCACTCCCATCTATGAGCGGTGGCTTTGTCTTTTTCTGGTCTGCAGTTCAGGCCTATTCAATTTAATCGATTTATACTGCAATACCAGTAAAAAAAAACATATACAAGAGTAGGGCAGTATCTGGAAAACTAGCAGACCACTTTTTCAATCTTAGATAACCACTTTAGAATAACCCTTATTTTTATTTAGTATAATGGTAGAGCTAGCTGGTGTGGCTGTCCACCTTTAGCTGAAATTCCACCCATCGTGATAGTCAATTGCCATGTGATTTTGTTTGCATTGGAACCTCATGGTTGGGATGACTCTCCTCTGTGCTGCAGCCACACCAGCTCCTATCATAACTAAATTAGGCTCTATAATGAACAAGTCTTTCAGTCCAAAGTTTGGTTTGGGCACCAGAACTCTACTTGAACTTGAAACTGAGCCCAATATAAGTCAATGGGGACCCAAACTTTGGTGCTGTAAAAGGTCTCTCTCCATCCGAATTCTGAACACTAAAACAGACTTCAAAGAGAAGTCCGTGTTAGGGAATTCTGCCCCGGACACAGTAGGTGCTCAGTATGAACCCCAAACTTTACAGTTAAGATCGCTCATCTCTAGTCATGGTGTGAAATAAACCTCAACCTGAAACTCTACCTGAAAGAAGTTTATGATGTACCCAATGTATTAAAAATGTCTTCTGACTTCATGGTTGGCTACAAATGCAGGAGTGAGAATAAAGCATTAGAGAAAGCAGACTTAACGCAGAAGCTGTTACTGTACTTATATTCTCACCCAAAGGAATAATATCAGAGATGGAAAATAAATAGGATATATCCCTTAAATAGACTGGATTTACTTTGCAATACCTTCGAGGCTGAAGCTGAGCATCTAAACACATGGAGATATAGTCTACGTGTACAAGTGTTGATAGGCCTGGTTTTCTACAAATCTCGGCATGAAGTTGCCATGTAAATTCATTTGAAGGTAATAGTTTGTGAATGAGTTACAGAGGAAGAATTCACTGGAGGTCATAGCAGCTCAGCTGTAAAAATCTGCCATGCTTCTGTGATGCCAAAATATATAACCAAGAAACGTGTAGACATTTCATTATTTATCATTATTATAGTAATGTGAGGTTGCTGAGGCATCTCGTTTTAATCAGGTATGATTGAGTACTTTTTAATATATACAGTTCTAAGAGACTGAATTTCTTTTCCACTGTGACTTGTGACTTCCTAAAAAAAACATAGAACATTTATCATTAATATGAGCTTTGCTTAAAATATTATACTTTTGTTAATTAGTAGAAAATGTTACTTTGTCCATAGATGTCAAAAAGACTACAATATTTCATCACTTTAGAACTCAGCTGTAAAAGATTACAGCATTGTGTAAAGAGATACTTTGCTTAAATTCTTACTGAGTTTTCCAGTTTTTAAAGGTAACCTGTCATGTTATACATGCAAACTGATATGACAGGTTTTAGAGCACAAATAGCTGAGAAGAGTAATATTTAGGCATGTGGAAAAAGTTTCAGAAGAATTTGTAATCTTTTCATTTTATTTTTTTAACTAGTTGGCAATCACCGATTTGGACCACCTTATGGGCTCCTAAACCTAAAATGAACATATTGTATTTTTCGGACCATAAGACGCACTTTTTTCCTCCAAAATTTTGGAGGAAAATGGGGGGTGCGTCTCATAGTCTGAATGTTGGGGGGGGTGTATATTAATGTGGGGTGTGGGGGGAGTGGTATCGGTGGAGGAGCGGGGCACAGGAAGCAGAAGCCGCCTGCTGCAGCCAACACTGTCTCCGCTGCAAAAGAAAATGAATATTCATTGCTCCCCACGCCCATGGGGTGTGGGGAGCACTGAATATTCATGCTCCTTAATAGCGGTATACAGTGTAGCCGCGCTGCGGCTACTGCTGCTGTCGGCTATCTCCTGTGCCCGCTGTTAAAGGGCATGAATATTCAACCTCTCTCCACGCCCATGGGCGTGGGGAGGGGGTGATTATTCATGCCCTTTAATGAGCGAGCACAGGAGATAGCCGGCAGCAGCAGCCGCAGTGCGGCTCCCCTGTGTGTCGGCTATGAGGGAGAATGAAGTCACTGCTCCCTGCGCACACAGACCCGGCGTGGGGAGCAGTGACTTCCGGCAGCTGATCTCTCCATGTGAGCCGCGCATGGCAGTGACGTCATGCGCGGCTCACATGGAGAGATCAGTGCAGACAGACCGGACGCAGCGCTGGAGGAGAGAAGAGAGGTGAGCATGAGTGTTTATTTTTTTTTAATGTGCAGCCTGATGAGGATTAGGGGTACTATGCATACTAGAACAGGGATTAGGGGTGCCATGCATAACAGGACAGGGATTAGGGGAGCCAAGCATACCAGGACAGGGATTAGGGGTGCCAAGCATATCAGGACAGTGTTTAGGGGTGCCATGCATACCAGGACAGGGATGAGGGGTGCCATGCATACCAGGATAGGGATTAGGGGTGCCTGCATACCAGGACAGGGATGAGGGGTGCTATGCATACCAGGACAGGGATTAGGGGTGCCATGCATACCAGGACAGGGATTAGGGGTGCCATGCAAACCAGGATAGGGATTAGGGTTGCTTGCATACCAGGACAGGGATTAGGAGTGCCATGCATACCAGGATAGGGATTAGGGGTGCCATGCATACCAGGACAGGGATGAGGGGTGTCATGCATACCAGGACAGGGATTAGGGGTGCCATGCATACCAGGATAGGGATTAGGGTTGCTTGCATACCATGACAGGGATTAGGAGTGCCATGCATACCAGGATAGGGATTAGGGGTGCCATGCATACCAGGACAGGGATGAGGGGTGTCATGCATACCAGGACAGGGATTAGGAGTGCCATGCATACCAGGACAGGGATTAGAGGTGCCATGCATACCAGGACAGGGATGAGGGGTGCCATGCATACCAGGACAGGGATGAGGGGTGCCATGCATACCGGGACAGGGATTATGGGTGCCATGCATACCAGGATTGTGGATGAGGGGTGTCATGCATACCAGGATAAGGATGAGGGAGCCATGCATACCAGGATAGGCATGAGGGATGCCATGCATACCAGAATAAGGATGAGGGGTGCCATGCATATCAGGATGGAGGGATGCCAGGCATACCAGGATGGGGATGGGAACCATATATAAAAGGAAGGGGGGCGGAATATGTACCAGGATTGGGGATATTGTCAGAATTGGGGGACATTACCCCTATACCATTGTCAGCAGAAGACCCCCTCCCCCTTGAAAGTGCATCATGACCACATTTTTTGCTTAAATTTTTATTTTTTTATTTTCCTCCTCTAAAACCTAGGTGCGTCTTATGTTCCGGTGCATCTTATAGTCTGAAAAATACGGTAAATTAAAATGAAAAAATTAGAAATCATGGAATTGTATTCCACAAAGCTATAAATCAATCTGTGCAGCTTCTCATACTATATACCTTTCTGCCCACAGATGATAATAATCTTGTGATTCATATAGCGCCAACATATTCCGTAGTGCTTTACAATTCACAGACATTATCGGCACTGTCCCCATTTGGACTCACAATCTACATTCCCTATCAGTATGTCTTTGGAGTGTGAGAGGAAACTGGAGAACCCAGAGGAAACCCATACAAACATGGGGAGAACATATAAACTCCATCCAGATGTTGTCCTTGATGGGATTTGAACCCAGAACCTCAGCACTGCAAGGCTGCAGTGCTAACCACTGAGCCACCGTGCTGCCATATCGGACTGCATGTTTAAACTGACAGCTCTCTTTTCAGCCATTTGAAACTTGCTCATCTTCTAAACTTCAGTGTGTCTGGTATCTCCATGACCAGTGTGGTAGATCGGCTCACTTGGTTGCACATAGAGGTATTCAGGAACACTGCAATTTAAATTCTTCCAGATTTATTAGGCAGCATAAACCATGGGAAGTAAAACAAACATGTCCCTTTGGGCAAAAACAGGAAAACAAAACAAAATCGTGATACCAAACACAGTCCTTGTGGTAGCGGGAATCCACCCGCTCAGAGTCCAGCAAACACAGGGTTCACATTAGCACTGAACCCACACAAAAGCTCTTCTCTGGAGTGTGCTTCTTCCAGACACTGACCTCTGAATGCCTCAGCTGGCCGAGTATTTAAACTCCCTCAGACCACACCATGAGGTGGAGATATGGTGAATGACCTCCCACCATCACAAAGGCCATTCACAAAAAACACTCCCTTTTACAAATGAACTTAACCCCTCTCAACAAATAACATGCTGGAGGAAACTTAATGGTTTTAGTTCACTGAGGCTAACAGCCTCAGGGAAAGATATCTCCCCTCCAGCACTTTGCCAGTGACTTTGTCACACCAGCTACTACCATTCTTTAAAATATAGGGGTATAATGAATGCAATAACACATGGACCCTGATATCTGATGTAGGCAAAAAGTCCCCTGTTACATGAGTAGATGAGAGGAAATATACTCTGCCAAATGACAATAGCAGTATTATATGAGAGATGTTTAATAAGTTATCTACACCAGCATGTTCGGTCAGGGTTAGAGAGCTGAGCTTTTCTGTGCATTATGAGACATGTCTGGACATGCAGCAAACGCAGTAGAAGTTCAGTCTGATTAAAGCATTGGGAGTGACAGGATGGCAAGTGCAGTACAGTGCGACTATACTAAGATAATGAGGGATTTAGAGGTTCATTCCATAATCATATTCCTTACAAAGGAAGAAAAGAAGCCTAAAGAAATCCATGAAATAATGATTGCTGCAAATTGTGATGATGCATCTTCCTATTATCAAATAAAGTTTTGGGCCAAGCATTTTAAATAGGTAGGGAATTATTTTAAGATGACCTCCATTCATGGAGACCTGTCAAAGCATCTTATGAGAAAATGTGTCATAAAGTGGAGGCCATGATTTAGGAAGATCGTCGGATATTATATCTCATGAATTAACCATTTCAGTTGGCATGGTTTCAAGATATCATTCATGATGTTATTATGATGTCAAAGGCCAGTTTCTGGTGGGTACCACAAATGACACCTCAGTAAAATAACATGTCGCCAGCAATTCAGCCAAGAGAATTTAGATATGCTTAGAGGAAACTCAGGAGACTTCTATTCTCACATTATTACAGGTGGTAAAACAAGGGTCCACCATCATAAGACCAAACAAGAGTCCATGAGACAAAAAAACAAGGGGTCATCAACTCAAAGAAATTTCTTGCCCAGCAGTCAGCTGAGAAGATGATGATAACTATTTTTTGGGATGTAAAAGGTGTTTCATTACTAGAATTCATGCAGCACAAAACAACATTTACTGGAAACACCTTTGCTTCAACAATGAAGGCATTATGTGAGGCAATAAAATAAAAATGCCATGGGAAGTTGTTGGTAGGTGTGTTGCTGCTTCACACCAATGTACCAGCTCACAAGCCTAACAAATCACAAGCTTCAATCAGGGAATGTGGCTTCATTAAGGTTAGCCATTCTCCTTACAGTCCATACATGGCTCATAGATTTTATGTTTTATTTCGGAACCTAAAGAAATTTCTGCATGGGCAACGATTTCCTGATGATAATGCAGTCAAAGAGGCATTAACAGGGTTCTTGCGGCAGCAAGAAGTCTCCTTCTATTCTGAGGGCATCCAATCATGGATGGTGAGGTGGAATAAGTATGTTGAAGTCAAGGAGGATTACATTGAAAAGCAATAAGTTTAATTTTCTCCAAAATTTTGGTTTCATATTTAGTGTATAAGTTGGGAATAAGAGTTGGGGGAGCTGATAAAAATGTATCAACACAAACTTTTGTTTCTAAGAACTCTCATTTTAAAAATTGGTGATCTACCAGGATTGAATTTTAAGTTAGGCACATGTAAACACGAAGACAATAATCACTGGAGAAGGACATCATGGTCAGAAGAGAAGATTAAAAGGAACAAGGCAAAGACGAAGACAAGCAATCCAATGGTTTAATAATATCAAGATAACAGAGGAAAAGACCCTGGTGGACCTATCTAGGTTTGCACAAGATCAATCTTCCTACAGATTGTTCACCCATCAAGTCACCCTGTCTTAAGATTGAGCCGAAGGCTTAAAAAACTGCACCTACGACTCTCCCTATAAAAACTCATGTGATCCTGAGTATAAACACCAAATAGAAGGACATGTGGTAGGAATTGGTCCATTGGCATACCAACTAAAACTTATAGCACTACTTTTGTTGGAAATATTTTTGACTTTTAACTCCTTAAATTCCATCTTTTTAACTGATAGACTCGCCTTAATAATTTTATTATACTGTTACATAAATTATTAATAGGTGTCCTAATAGTGTGTTAGACAAGTTCATAAAGTGATGTCTTATATTATAATACTGAAAGTAGCAATTACCACAAAGCCCTTAGGAGATTAACCACTAAAAGATATGAAAGAAAAAACTAAACAACTGGCACTACTAATAAATATTATTTAAGACCCTGCTTACATATTTAGGACTTCATAAATATTTCGGTGCTAATACCTCTGTACTCCAAAAAATGAACATGGAAGCAAATAGCATACAACTTATTTCTGCAGAATCCTTACAAAAAACCCAAGAATTTGCACCATTGAATGAGAATGAGGCTATTCCTCGTGCACATTTGTGGCAGTTCAAACTGCAAAGCCATCACAATGCCAGGCTCAGATTTTTGCCACCAAAACCTCTACTAAATACATGTAATATTAAATACAATAGTTGAGAACATAGCCTTAGAGTCTATTACCAATGCAATAGATCACATGGTTAGTTTATCAATTGTAAAATATTTGAAAAATATGGCTGCATTATTTCAGAAAATGGGACCACTAGTCCCATTCATTTTGATGGAGCTGAACTATAATACCTGACACCTTAGGACTGGTGTAGCACAGTTTCTAGAAGTAAGAGGCCATGTTTTTACCATCCTGTAAGGAGAATATACAACATTCTGCATTCCACTATGTTCTTGTATTCCCAGAGTATTACAGCTCTTCTAAAGCATCCAGTTTCGTTTAATATCATCAGGAAGAATGTTTTTCTCGCCACCGCAATTCACAGTAAATCAGAAAAGATCAATCTCGTACTCTTTATATTCAATGTATCATGCATTCCCTAACTCTAAGTAGTAAAATGCTGCTTTGACCTAGGATGACAACACAGTTAGAACATATAATAAGCATCATTAAAATCCCACCACCACCAACTCATAAAGCAGCTCTATGAAATTGTTATACGTCTGACCTTTTGCAGATTATTCTATAGAATGGGTGAACTGAATTGAGTTTTGAAATGTGATAGAGAGAAATACTTTCCATTAATAGGGAAATTTTGTGCAGGAAATGTTCTCTCTTGCTACCTGCTGGTATGTGGGTTACAGAGGATGCATTGACCTGCAGGAGTTCTGCCCAGTAATTTAGCTGGCTCTATTTTAATCCATTAGAATAAAATTCATGAAAGTACATAACTTTCTCAGCTCAAAGTCTGTGAACCTACCATAAAGTACATCTTGTCTTGCTTGTTATTACTGTTCTGTGAAATAATAAAAGTACATTGGGATCTGAAAATTCCAGCATGGTAGAGGTAAAGTCTATACAATTTAGTCTCATTTTCCCCTATCTTGAGATTAGAAAAGAAATAAGCAAAGTAATATGATATGTAGCTGGTGGCTGATATGGCTTGCTGCCAATGTTCATGCCTTCTTCACCATACTTGAGAATAAAAGGATCAGGCATTGCATGAAAATATACCTCATCCTCCTCTCATCTAATTACCTTTGGGGGTAGCGTCAGGAGGCTTCTATATAAATAATATGCCTGCAGAAATATTTCTGAGGTAGTGTAAAGTGACCGTGAGTGGTAGCCATAACTGAGTTGCTGCTTCGCAGCGCCCTGGCACTTTACAGGAAAACAGTGTCCCAGTACCAGCATGCTGTCAGGCGTTGGGAGCATCACACTCACTTGTAGTCTGCAGGCCTCCGCTGTCTCTAGACCTCCATTTGCAGGAGCCACCACACACAACTCAGGGACACCAAGTTCATTTTAACAAGGAAACGTTTACTGGGCAGTTCAAATTCATCAGATTGTAACATGTGGGATAGGACAAAACACTTCTTGTTCCTTACTTCCTTAGCACAACACATATTCAGCCCTACCATTTGTTCCTCCTGTACTTTCCCTACGCCCGCTAGCTCTGTCAGCCCCAGGGATTTCCTGTCCAGTTCCGCAGAGCACCCAAGATGTCACCCTCCCTTCACAGGGTTCCATGTCCCTCTTCCCCTGTGTGCCAGAGGACACGAGGCACCATTTAGCCCATATGTCAGGCCTTGAGCTCCTAACGTTGCCGAAATATCTGCACGGGATTCTAGTGCGACCTCTAGTGCCTTCAACGATAGGTACGTGCTGGCCTCAGCAGCCCATTGCACTTGAATTTGACCTTGTTGCTGTATTTCCCTATCTGAATCACTACCAGGAAGTGCCTGCTTATCACTAGCGCTTTTCAATAGCACTTCCATCCTCCCACTGTGGGCTCATCCCAAACATTAACTGTACCTTATCTTTTACCTTCAGCTAATTACAGTTACTGTCCTATACCAGAATGTACTAATCCTATTATCCTTAACTTATGTCCTATCCTTATACTGTACACTAACAACATTATACACTAGATGCATAGAAACGCATGACACTATTCACATTTCATGATATTGAGTGTCTTCAGCGGTAGAAACACAGCAGCACAGTCTACCACTCTTACAGTAGCGAGAGTGTATCAGTAAAGTAAAGTACTCACTTTACTAACCGGATTATTGATTTCAAGAAGAGTCCTGCTGGAAGAGTCCCAAAGACCTCTAGACGATCATTGAGTATTTATATGCTGCCAACTTTATCACTTTGATGAATTATTCATACAGTCAGAAAAGCAGCCTTTATCACCCCCGAGCTGAGTGATGGTATTTGCCAGTATAATGCTTTATATAACTTGCAAATATAATGCATTTGTCTTATTAGATATAATGTTCAAATTTTTTTATTTTGATCATTCAGTAAATGACTCTAAAATGTAATGACTGTGGGTTAATAACAAGTATTACACATAGCCTGTAAATCTTCTGATACTTGTGAAAGTGCAATGTCTAGGTCAAGGCTGAGCTGGGTATTTTCTTGGCACAGTGCAAAATGGAATAGATTAAAGACGCATTATTGCTTTTATTATTTCATGTAAGATGCTATAAAGGTCGTCTACCTCCATGACCAAGTTTCATCAATTTAGTCCTTCAGGCTGAAATAACCATTATTGTATTGTTGAGGCTTTAGAAAACACTCCTAGCCTATGTCACAGAAGTGCTTATTGCTTTCTCATGGCACTAAAATGACAAAAAAATAATAAGAGGTATATGTAACTTAGATTTTCATGAGACAAATGTTCACTTTTTCACCTTTTAGTTTTCTGTGATTTAAATTAGTACATTAAAGGCTTTGGTGCATTTGAGGGACAATATTAGTTTGTAAAAATTGAAAAAAGCGAGCTCACCAATGTCACAAGGTGTACAGTGTGCATGGAGCCACGTCAGGCCAGACATGAATTAGCAGAAATGTAAAAGAAAGTTATTTCCAGCTCCGGGATATGTATTTAAACTTGATGCTTTATTTAAACAATTTAAAATTGGTAATACACACATATGATGGAAGAAAGAAGGAGGCTATGCATTTCAAAACCTATCCGGTGTTCTTTGTCAAAGATGAGAGTGCTTCTTTAAGTCTCTCTATCAAATTCCACAGAAATAGGCCAAATTATTTGATGGACTGGATTCCAATTCACCAGTAATTGTGAGTCATAAAATATTTCAACCCAGCCCCTTACATCAGCGATGCACAACATTTTTTGGCCCTACAGCCACATTGCTATACTGAACCAATCCCAAGGGCCGCAAAAAATATTATAAAAAGGGTGCTTACATGAATACCTCATCAGAACCATCATCAGTACATTAATACATCACTAAAACCAAGGTTTTAGTATTTGAGGAGGATTTGGAGTGTTTCTGCTTCAAACAAATAAGTCTGAACACACGCTAACTTAAACTGAGTTTTTGGAGCAGAAACTCACCAAATCACCAAGTTTTCATGCTTTTGAAGTTTTAACATAGCCATGATGCACATCATGGATTGCTATATGTGTACGAAATCAGAACCACAATCACTATCAGCACATGAATGCAGAGCCAGACTATCAATATATGAATGCTGCACCAGAACCACCATCAATACATGAATGCAGCATCAGAACTACCATCAGTACATGAATGCAGCACTATAACCACCGTCAGTGCATGAATGCAGCACCAGAACCACCATCAGTACATGCATATAGCAACAAGATAAGTACAGCGATCAATTGTAATGTCAGGTCAGCCCCATATATAATTGTATTGCTTGAGCTTACAATTCCCAGGATGCTCTTATCAATGGTAAGGAGATACTGGGAGTTGTTAACAGCCATCATCAGACTGCGGACCACACAGAAACCACAGTACAGGTGAGATACAAGCAGTATTTACATCCAGGTAGCTTATAGATGACATGTTTTCTGATTGATGTTGTTCTCATCCCTTTCATCTGCATGTTGTACAGACACCATAATGAGATTTCACACCCAAAGCTTAACTCTCCAGACTTCCCTCTTCTCCAGTCTTCAGCAGCACTTTCCGACACAATGCCCTTAAAAATAAAAGCATCATTATACTGCACTATAAATAAAAATATCTCCCATGCTGCGCCCCTGAATGAATGATTGCTCCTCACTGTGCCTCCTGCACAAAATATCCCACCAGCACTGCCCTTCTCCATAATATTCCCAACACACTGCCCCTCTCCATAATGTCTCACCCACACTGCCCCTTTCCTTAATATTTCCAACACTGTACCCCTCTCCATAATATTCCCTCACACTGCCCTTCTCCATTATGTCCCCCCTACATTGTGTCTCTATAACATCTCCCCCACACTGTCCCTCTGTATAATGTTCTCCCCACACTGTCCCTCTCTATAATGTCTCTGCCCGCACTGCCCCTCTCTATAATATCCCCCGCACTGCGCCTCTTCATGTCTCCCTCACACTGCCCCTCTATAATGTCTCTCCCAGTCCCCACACTGCCTCTCTCCATAATGTCCCATCAACATTGCCCTCTCTATAATGTCTCCCCCACACCACTGTCCCTCTGTAGAATGCCCTCATTACACTGTCGATCTCTATGCTTCCCATGCACTGCCCGTCTCCATAATGACTCCCCCACACAGCTTCTCTCTATAATGTCTCCCCCATACTGCCCTTCTCTATAATGTCTTACCCACAATGCCCATTTCCATAAAGTCTCCTTCACACTGCCCCTCTCCATAATTTCCCCAACACATGCCCAACTCCACAATATTCCCTGCCACACTACTTCCCCTCTCTATAAGGTAGCCACGCAAATTTCCATTTCCATAATATTCCCCCACTCTGCCACTCTGCATAAAGTTCCCCCCACCCCACTTTCCCTTGCTATACAATGTACCCTTTTACTATCTCCCCCTAATTGCCTCATAATGTACCTTATTGCCTCATTATGTGCCCTATAGGAACACAAACCATCCCCTCCCCCTGATCTAAAATAATTTAATCTTAAGCTTAATATTTAATCATTTTATCTTCAGTGCCTCCGCGGAGTGATTACCGTTGCCCGCCGTCACTGTGGAGTCAGCAGCAGTGTGATGAGGTCAGAAGCGTGTTGACCTCATCACGCCACTGCACGTTGGGGAGGGGGCTTATGCTGCTTTGCCCCGGTCCCAGTGCTCAAGTGTTCAAATGTATTCTCATCTGAAAGACGCAAATAAATTTAAATATAGGAAGAATGGGAGCCGGGTCTCTTAGCTTCCTTTGGAAGGCCACATTTAGTCCATGGGCAATTTGCTGTGCAGGCCTGCTTTACATAGTAGCTAGCTATCTTATAATTATGCAACAAAACTGCAGTAAAAATTATACCTCCTAAAGTATACAAAGTGAAGTGACCAAAGAAGATGTGCACGATGAGGAAGGGGTAAAGAAGAGACACGGAAGACCAGATGGCAGGCTGTGGGGGGCAGCGATAGAGGTGAGTGATGAGGGAAGTATTATAATTATAACTTTTTTTAACCATTAGTCTGGCCCTCTATGGTGCAGCAAAATAACAGCCACAGATGCCCGCCATTTTGCTGAGTTTCTTTAGAGTCAATTGCAAAAAAATCTGAATTCCTGAAAATACTAATTTTGTAAAGTTCAAGAATGCAATTTGACTCAAAAAAATTTGATCATCTCTAATAATAACCTTTAAGCTAATTATTAAAAAGCATGACAAACAGTGTTAGAGTCTTACTAAATCACACAATCTATTGATTGAAGGATAAAATTACAGAGGTAACCTATTTTGTCAGTATGCATACAGTTATATGAAATAGTTTGGGCACCCCTATTAAACTTAAGCTTATTGTTTTATAAAAATTGGTGTTTTTGCAACAGCTATTTCAGTTTGATATATGTAATAACTGTTGGACACAGTAATGTTTCTGCCTTGAAATGAGGTTTATTGTACTAACAGAAAATGTGCAATCTGCATTCAAACAAAATTTGACAGGTGCATAAGTATGGGCACCTCACCAGAAAAGTGACATTAATATTTAGTAGATCCTCCTTTTGCAAAAATAACAGCCTCTAGTCGCTTCCTGTAGCTTTTAATGAGTTCCTGGATCCTGGATGAAGGTATTTTTGACCATTCCTCTTTACAAAGCAATTCCAGTTCAGTTAAGTATGATGGTCGCAGAGCATGGACAGCCCTCTTCAAATGATCCCACAGATGTTCAATGATATTCAGGTCTGGGGACTGGGATGGCCATTCCAGAACATTGTAATTGTTCCTCTGCATGAATGCCTGAGTAGATTTGGAGTGGTGTTTTGGATCATTGTCTTGCTGAAAGATCCATCCCCTGCGTAACTTCAACTTTATCACTGATTCTTGAACATTATTGTCAAGAATCTGCTGATACTGAGTGGATTCCATGCGTCCCTCAACTTTAACAAGATTCCCGGTGCCGGCATTGGCCACACAGCCCCAAAGCATGATGGAACCTCCACCTAATTTTACTGTGGGTAGCAAGTGTTTTTCTTGGAATGCAGTGTTTTTTTGCCACCATGCATAACGCCTTTTTGTGTGACCAAACAACTCAATCTTGGTTTCATCAGTCCACAGGACCTTCTTCCAAAAAGAAATTGGCTTCTCCAAATGTGCTTTTGCATACCTCAGCCGACTCTGTTTGTGGCGTGCTGGCAGAAATGGCTTCTTTCGCATCACTCTCCCATACAGCTTCTCCTTGTGCAAAGTGTGTTGTATAGTTGACCGATGCACAGTGACACCATCTGCAGCAAGTTGATGCTGCAGCTCTCTGGAGGTGGTCTGAGGATTGTCCTTGACTGATCTCACCAATCTTCTTCTCTGCCTTTCTGATGTTTTTCTTGGCCTGCCACTTCTGGCCTTAACAAGAACTGTCCCTGTGTTCTTCCATTTCCTTACTATGTTCCTCACAGTGGAAACTGACAGGTTAAATCTCTGAGACAGCTTTTTGTATCCTTCCCCTGAACAACTATGTTGAATAATCTTTGTTTTCAGATCATTTGACAGTTGTTTTGAGGAGCCCATGATGCCACTCTTCAGAGGAGATTCAAACAGGAGAACAACTTGCAAGTGGCCACTTTAAGTAGCTTTTCTCATGATTGCATACACCTGCCTATGAAGTTCAAAGCTCAATGAGGTTACAAAACCAAAAAAAGTGCTTTAGTAAGTCAGTAAAAAGTAGGTTGGAGTATTTAATACAAGAAAATGATAAGGGTGCCCATACTTATGCACCTGTCAAATTTAGTTTGAATGCAGATTGCACATTTTCTGTTAGTACAATAAACCTCATTTCAAGGCAGAAACATTACTGTGTCCAACAGTTATTACATATATCAAACTGCAATAGCTGTTGCAAAAACACCAATTTTTTTAAAACATTAAGCTTAAGATTAATAGGGGTGCCCAAACTTTTTCATATAACTGTATGTATGCCAGGTTTGGAATTAATGGCCATGGTTAATAACTAATATCAGCTATTTAGTATTTACTGCATTGGTAAATGTGTGTTGAGCTTAAACTAGACAAAATGTTCTCTATTATTATATTCCTCAATTATTATTAATAGAGGTGACAGAATTGATTTTTCAGCTGCAAGATATGCAGTAAATGACGTGTTTAACATTTTGGAGAATCAATAGAGAATACGGTTTCACTAATCTCTGCTTGTAAACTATGCAGCTCCAGTGACATGTCTCCTTTCCTGGCACAATTACCCATTGGCAGTATTATGCAGTATCAAGAAACAGCATTAGAAGACATGAGACACATTTTTATTGGTCTGCATATAAAAAAAACATTCTGGATATGTGCAGAACTTTGGTACAATTCCTAAAAGTTTAATTTTGAAAACCTGGTACAAATACAGATTGTCACCAGAAAAGGCAAAATTAGGAATGGAAACCAATTCAATGATGACTATCTTCAAGAGCAAGTTCAAAACATGAAAAGCTTATGATTTTTTGGTCTCCATAATTTACAGTGGTACTTTACCCACTGAAGTCAAAACACATAAATGACGCAAACAGTGACGTCACAATACGGGAAGGCTGCACAGAATTTGATACATAAAAGGTCACAATGTTCCTGTAACCTCGCATTTTAGAAAAATAAATACAAAATGATGTAGATTTAGAGCATCAGCGAGTGGGCCAATGATGCTTTGTGCAGCTGCGTGGGCTACCACTTAATGCCCTTAAATCAGGAGGGCTATTCCAGTATAAAAGATAGAGGCTGGCAAAGGAACGCCTTTTTATGCTTGTAAAGTGAAGGTATATGAGGTCTGAGTGCACAGCTCATTCCAAATAGAGATAGTAAAAGACCTAATCTGATTGTGGTGTAGTACTGCAGTGTTGAAGAACATTGAAAATGGGAGTGGTAGTCTCAGTCTGTGAATAGCAATCCATAGATTCAAGTGATATACTGAACTGCTGTTGATACTGTAATATATTGCTGTAACAGCATATTAAGAATAGCCTTTATTCTTCACACACTAAAAACAAGGAGGGCAATATTAAACCCCTCAGTTCTAATTTGATCTCTCTTTCACACACTATTTTCTAGACAATTAGTAGCTTTTCAGTACTGCGATCCACAGCAAATTTATTTGACGTAAGTCAAATTTTGGGGGAAAATTTGTTGAACCTGGCAGACTCAAATTTCAAAAGATCCTTTCATCCTTACGTAAGGGCCATTATTTGTTAGTTAAAAAAAAAATCTGTGATAATTTTTACTTTTTACTTCTGTATCACAGTCATATATTTGGTTTCTTTTACATTTTGAAAACCTAACTGCAGTGACAAAAAAATTCATGCCAAAAGTTCACCAGAATCTAAACTATTGTCGCAGGCACACAATAAAAAAAAAAAGTTCTAGATTTTCCTGTAAGTCAGAAGGGCCTGTTGAGTCCACAAAGTAGTGGCTTCTTAGCATATTTTCAATGACAACACTCCCTCCTAGGGTATTATGTGCAAATAGCAGCAATGCTCAGCTAAATTCCAGATCATCAGTCTATTGCATTTCATTGGATAGACAGCACTTCTTAAGGCCAAAGCCACAAAGACACACTTTCTGCAGGACTCCTTCTGTAATTTTACTGAGCTCCACAACTATTAGAGCCAGATACCTTAAGAGTGTGTGTTGTCATTGAAAACATACTTAGAAGTTAATGAGGATTTTCTATCTCTTGATTCAGGTGGAATGCTTGGCACTAGTGCAATGATGGACCTTCGTAAGATTCAGTGAAGTTCCAAGCTCAGTAGAGCCTACTGAATCACGGATAAGCCTAGGAGTTTTTTTCATTGTATGCCTACGACAATGGTGGTGCTTAAGAAAGCACTTGTTTATGCGAAACAGGGTTGGTCTTAAGGTGCGCCATCTATCCAGTAATTCGGAATAAAGCGCAAACAAAAAAGACGAGTGCCACAACTTTAGTCTTTATGCAAGCAATTCAGATGACTCATCCTAAAACAGTGTCACCAAAAAAGTCGCTTTGAACGGTATATTTTAACTTTGAGGTGGAGCATTGAGCTTAGTACAAAGTGAATCCAGACTTTAGGTGGTTGTATGTGAAAGAGGCAGCTTGTGAATACCTTTGTGAATACCTTATAAAGTGCAGTCAATCTGAAGCTAACATATTAATTTTGTCTTTCACAAATAACACCATGTACAGTATTTCATTTTACTATCACTGTTTTGTGAAAAGTACTTTATGAGAGCTATGTTTTTATACACAGTTTTCTTGTACATTGTCATGGATGACTACCCAATAAGCAATACCCACCAGTATATGAATAGATTAAGTGGTACTTACCATTCAAGATTTCATTATTTTTATAATTACTGTAGATATACAAAGGACGTTCTGTTACTGAGCTAACAGCTATATAACATAATTAGCTACTCTGTACAGTATTAATGGTTCTTCACAGCATCTTATCTTTCCTGCTCCCTTGAGTATAATGGAAATTCTGCAGCAACAGTAAAACTCTCATCCACTTGCACTAATGCTATTAATCAATAAACAAGAGCTGCATCATATTTTAGCTTTAAAATCAATGACTTGATGCTGTGCTTTCAGTAACTATAAAAAAATCTCCTTTATAGCGTCGGTCATAAAGTTTCATTCTCTATCATGTTATCTTGAGGTAACATTTTACAGAACAAGAAAGAACACTTCAGCAAATTGAAACAGTAGTAAAATACATATATTAGGTTGAATCGGGAATTACTGTCTGGAAAACAAACTTCTAAACTGTAATTTTGTGAAAATATTTTTTTTTCTCGTAGGAGAATATTTAGAATTAATTGCAACAAAATGTTATATTGTTCTATTTCACTTGTGTAGCCAATGAGGCCTTGTTTTTTTTTTTGTAGGATAAGTTTTATTTTTTAATTATACCAATTTGGAGTGCAAAAAGTATAATTTATTGAACATTCTTTATTTTTTGGAAAATAGTATAAAAAAAGTATTGTCTTTGTTTCTCGAGTTATTTTATTTTACAACGTTTGTGGTATGGTATACAAGGTCCCACTTATGGCGTGGCAAGGTTTGTTTATTAATATATTTATTATTTATTCATTTTTCTGTAGACTTTATTGATTTATTTTTTTACTCTTTTTATTACCCAATTTTTTTTTGTGTGTTGAGAACAATATGATGATATCATCAGACCCTCTCCCTTTCGACAACTTCTTAGATGCCGCTGTTGCAATGTACCATAGCATCTTATGGATTATGATCCATGATGAGAGTAATCTGTGATCTCATCCATTGGAGCAGGATGTCATTCATCACTGCTGACAACCGCTGCAGAAACTGGTCAGGAGCCCGCACCATAATGTTACAGCATGGGGCATTTAGAGGTTAATATTATGAGCATACATACAGAAAAGGGTTGCTGCTACAGGCAGTGTACAAATAGCTTCACTATAAAAATATTTTTAATGGAAGAAAATGGATACTACTATCCATCGGCCAATACTCAAGCACCAAGCAGTGGCAGGCTGGTTCTTGTGCAGACAGCATGCTAAGATATGGTAAGATATGGGCAGAACTGTACATTCTATTGCAGCACTCTTCTCTGTGCTAAACAATATATTCAAGTCTAGGAAGACAATGAAACAATAAATCACAGATAATAAAGTATCATATGATTGGCTTACATAATGCCACACTGGTAGAAATGTTAGGTAATGAGTCAGGTTTGCAAAAATTCATGTTGGAACTCAATGATCTCCTGGATAAGTAGATTCTTCAAGATGGTATTTGTTTAATTAGAAAATTGTGTTCATAATCCAATTTACCATATCTACGCATTAGATTGCTCTAATTATAGTATTCACTTGTATGCTATCACTGACATAAAACTTATGCCCAATTTACAGCTTTATTTAACCTCTAAGTTGAATGGTAGCCTTCTATGAACTTATGCAGATTGACTATCTCTGAGAATTTCTAGTTTCACATGAAGGAATACAAAAGATTTTTTTGCAAGAATTTTCATTAATAAGACTAATTAAAATATCATAGTAATAAACTGTGTTGTGTCTCATTTGATGCCTACAGATCTGTAGTAAAAAAACAGAGGGACAGTTGGTTCCTCTAAAAAGGTCATAGTGCATGAGGACTTAGATGAATAATCCAATTTTACTGACACTGTACACTATATTATATCTAGCACAAGACCTGTGGTGGGTGCATTACTCCTCAAGAATTTTCTTAAAAGTGTTCGATATCTTATTGTCATCTCAGATCTGCACTAGGAATAATACAGCATATCACTTTTAACTAGAATGCTTCAAAAAGGATTCAATAGTTTAGAGACTAATGTAAAGCTGCCCATACCTTTAGGTAGCTGTTGGCTAAATTTTTGCTCAGTTACTCTTCCCAATTCAACATGCACGTAAAATGCTGTGGTCAAACCCTCTAGCATGATATTATCTTCCATAAGAACTAAAGGGTCCAATGATAATAATAATCTTTTTATTTATATAGCGCCAACATATTCCGCAGCACTTTACAATTCAGACAATACATATTAGATTAAAGTCGTCCAAACCCATTGATAGAGGCATAATCAGCCAAGTCTAATGTGTTTGAGGTTCCTCACAACTATTCTTAAAACATATGATGTTGGTGGGTAGTTTGAAGGTTAATGCCTGACCCTTTGGTTATTCGGTAGATAAGTCGCTGCCCGAGCTTTTTGATGGAACCTTTCTCTGCTCTTCCATTTATAAATACATGAGCATTTTGGTGTTAACAGGTATCGGGAGAGCTAGCTATCAGCAGAACAATCATTCTGCTCCAGTATCTAATGTGTAAGCCATGAGCCTTAAGGATTGGCATGTTGAAATCCAATATGACTGATTCTTCTTTACCTAAATAGCTGCAATCATGCAAGATCAGGCACTTTACAGCAATCCATAGGAATAAGTGATAAATATCTAATCGCCAGCTATGACTGCCCGGGATTTAGACACTTATGACCTATCCACAGGAGGAGTAATTTGTGGCAACACCTTTAAATATTCAAAAAAATGACTTATTGGTGAAGGAGTTGTTATAGAGTGAAGAGCGAGGGGCTGTTCGAGGATCACCTTCTTTTGACAAATTAGCTGATGAATGGCAAGGGTCCGTATACAGTTCTGTTAGCGGAGTCCTTCTTTGTGTATGTCTATAACTATCCTGAAGGCTATCATTGATGCTGCTGTAATCTTCTATTCTAAACACAATGATGCTTAGTAGCATTGGCATTAGACATAATATACCCTTAAACTAACATTAGAGAATATTTTATTTGCATAATTAATGAAGAGCTGGAGACAGTCAGAGTCAGCAGAAAGTCTATTTTCATTTTCTTGAAGTCTGACTCACTAGAAAAAAAGTGCAATGAACGGCTGAAGCTCTTGCCTGAAATCATTAAAACAAATGGAGTTTTCTTTGTAAATTGGAGTTTAACATGGTCTCCCTGATTAAACCGCATTTTGTTTTATGAACAGAAATTGACAAAGCCACCAAGTTTTTTATTGTATTTGTTTGTAGGAGGAATCTTTCCTGGAACATTGACCCTTTAAATCCATTAAACCTTTACAGAATAATCCATGGTACTAAAGGTAGCCAGGGAAAAGCATTAATCAGCCATATAGACAAAGTCATTATGCAATACTCTGTCTGCCTCAAGTGCTTTGCTAAACTCCTTTTAATTCTTTAATTATTCTTTAGTAATGCAGACTTTCTGAAAGTACTTTGTGTGGTTCAAAATGACAATACTCTAATTAAACCTATAACTAATTATTTAATATGTGTTGAAACAATTTCACATTTGCAAAAGGAAAGTTTTATACCGAAAACTACTCTATTACTCTGCCCTCCATTGCTCTCTGTACTATACTTTTAAAATCAAAACTTTTCTTGGAAAACTTCTAATACACATGCAGCCATAAAAGATCTAGCTATGGGCAAAGGCAATAATTATACAATGGGCCTCATTGATCAAAACTGTATAAAAAAGTTGTAATTGTTGCCCATAGAAATCATAGACAGCTCAGCTTTAAAGAAGTATTCCCAAAAAATCAAGTTATCCCTTATCAGCATGACAGAGTTCAAATACACAGTGGTGGTGTATTTCCAATAAAATTTTTCTTTGCTTTGTGTGAATAATATTTCAAAAAATCTCATCAATCAAGCAGTTACTGTAATACGCAAAACCTCTTATGTCTGGATATCCTGAACAGAAATTTAGTTGTGTACATGAAGATTCACGGGCACATACCTTACGAGTTCCGCATGAAACAGGTATGTCAGCCAACAACTGGCTTCAAATTTAGCCTTAAAACAGGAGAGGGAATAACTTGCTGTTTTCAGCGGGTCTGGCCAATGGAACCCCGAGATCGGGGCTCTGGAACCCCGAAAGGGGGCTTAAGCCCATCCTAAATGGAGCAGAGGTGTGCATGCTTGGTCTCTGCTGCATTTATTGCCTATGGGACTGCCATAAATAGCCAAGAGCTGTACCCCACTCTCCGATAGAAAATGAATGGAGCAGAGGTTGCGTATGCACACTTCTGCTCCGTTCATGACAAAGATTCATTCTCAGGGTTCTAGAGTCCCAATTTCGGGATCATTGAGGGTCTAAGTGGTCAGAACCTAAGCAATCAGCAGGTTAAATCCAATCCTGTGAATAGGGAATAACTTGATTGATTTTTTTAGAACAACCCTGTAATTTCTTATACTACTGTTTAAGAAACAGCTGTGCTGGGGTTGGTTTCTAAAGACCACAAAGAGAATATATCTTTAAGACTATATCTTTAAGACAGTTTTCATTTGCCCCAGGTACTGTATTATTCCTAGTACAAAGTCTGAAGAAGTAGGACATGGAACAGAGTTACAAAGCAGAACTGGTTATGGTGGTCTGGCAAATGTTTTTTAGGGGACTTTACCAGCAGCTCTTTTGCTTCCTTAGACTACAAGGAACTTTACCATTAACCATTTCTTTATTTATGGTATCACTACATAAACAATGAATAATAGTTCAAGTAGACATTAAAAATGTAACCTGTCAGCTAATTCATGCTACCTGAACCACAGCTTTATTTTAGGCGAGTATGTGTCAATCACTGAAACTTCTCCGTACTCCCTTAATCTGACAGGTCTTTTCCTATATGTTTGTAGATTGTAAGAGACCTGTCAGTCAAGTATTGTGTGGAGGAGCCACTGGAACCTTGAACTAGCGACCCGAGTCAGATAACTACCAGATGACTCTCCAAAGTATGTTTTCTTTAAAATGATGCAACATTTCACAGAGAAACATAAATGACTAAAGTAACAGAGCTAGTCTCTGATTCATGCTGCTCGTGGTTTGGACAGCATGAATCAGCTGACAGGTTCCCATTAAATTACAAGATTGTGTGTGAAGCATATGCCATTTTTATATGAGCACTATATGATATTGCATGGAGGTATTATTAAGGCATTATATGGCAGTATTCTGGTGTGAACATTTGGGTAAAATGAACATTTGTATCCATGTGTTTCATACAGTAAATATTTTAACTGTCTAAAAATGATGATTAGGTGATCAATCCTACATTGCTTGTTGTCCAGTGCTCCATTTCCTATAAAATCATTCCTGATGCAAAGAACATAGAGAGGAGAATTCTTGTGTCATACACCTCCTCTCACAAGTCCATTAGTTGTGCTCAGCGTGGTCCTTAGCTTAGCATGTTATGTCATCGGCTAAATGAAAGTGAGAATAATGTTCTCACCTGCATAAGTATTTAGAGCTGTCACTTCTATTGTCCTTTGAGAAGCCCATAACTCAGCACTGCAGGCAAGCCGAGCCACAGGTAAAGGCGAAAGAACTTCTCATAATAAGAGAAATTGGCTAGGTAAGGAAATTATTGAAGCATCAAACTTCTTTCAAGCTTTCTTTCATTTAGTTTAATGTTATTAATTAAATCGTCGCTCCACTAAATTTTCCAAGGCTTCAATAGTATTATACATCTGGCAAATAGAACTAGAATTGGTTTCTATTATAATCCATTGCATTCTTTACTGTAATATGAAACATACTCAATATACTTAACCATTTGTTAAGAAAGCTAAAAGTTGCATCGTAAGCATCAATTGTATGATAATACATATTATTATTGATCTCTGCGTCCAAATCAGTCGATAATAAATTACAAAGATAAGATGCTATGCAGACTTACAGCACCTTTATTCCAATCTGTCTTAATATCGACGCCTGCACCACTGATATTGCATGACCCTTCCAAAAGCCTTTGGGACAGAGCGTTGATTAAAGTGTGTTTCAAGTCAACAGGGTCAAGAGGTTTGTTGTAGGGTTAAATTGTCCTTTCAAGAAAAGAAAAATCATTTATCTTGCTAGACTAAAAAAAATACAGAACTGTCACATATGGTGTAGAGATGAGTGAATATATTTGGACAGAATTCTACACGAATATTACAAAAATCTGCATTCAGCAAAATGCAGATTTTTTTTTCATAATTCACTTCCGCGCAGAAAATGCCAGTAGAAGGCCTCAAAAGGAAAAAAACAGACAAACATATACTTACCTTACAGTCTTCCTTCCAGTCCTTGTTGCATCTCCTTATCACCATCACCGAGAGCTTAATCCCCAAGCCTCTTCACACTAGGCAGGATTTCCATCTCTCATGAAAACTGGGATGGTCCTGCAAATGTGCCTTCAAGGTCACGGCGCACGTCTTGACATAATGACGTAGTGACCTTACACACATGCCCATCCTGAGCCTTATGAGAGCCAGAAGTCCGGGCCTAGCATGAAGATGCCCAGGGATTTACCACTCATGGCAGCCATCATAAGGTGAAGGCCCCCATTTCTGCTGTCTTGATCATCCTGTGAAACTCAGTCGCAATGGTGTCAAACCCAATTTTACTATTTCAGGCAATTCTTTGATATTGTGTTATATTGTATAAGTCATCGAACGATTTAAATACCCTAAAGGAACTATAAAATAAACAAAGAGTAAAAAAAAAAGTTGTAAAAATATAACAAAAATCTAAATGTATAAAAATTTGAATGAACTCCTTTATAACTATTAAAAATAATCAAAAGAAATAAATGATTTTTTAAAATATAAAATTAATTAACCCAATTGCTAAACTTCATAAATATAATAAAATATAAATGCAAGTCACGTGCATTTTTTCTGTCAACACAACTCAAAACCACAAAAAAACTCATTAAGAATTTCTCAAAAAAACATATATATATCCAAAAATGGTAAATAAAAAATGTGTTCTTGCAATTGAAAATAGAAGCCCAACACAGCTCCTTCAGTGTCAAAATGAAAATGTTACAGGTCTTGGAAAATGGCAATAAAAATGAAATTTTTTTTTTTTTTTTTTTAATCATTTTTTAATTTTTTTTCTCCACGTCAATGAAAAAAAAAAAAATGGTATTGTCATAATAGCATGGACTTAACTGATGGATAATATTGCAAGAGAATTTTTACATCACAATGAATGCTTTCAAAAAAAAGGCAATTGCAGAATAGGGATTTTTGTGCAAGTATTTTCACGTTTTCCAGCACATCGAATGGTAAAGCGAATGGTGTCATACTAAACTGAGGAAAATAACAAAACAGCCAGCTCCCAAGAGCCAAAAAAATTATGGATGGCTTAATTGAATAATCCACAAAAAAATATGAATAAGACACAGAGTGTAGATAAGCGTGAGAGAAATCATGATCCTTCTTCATGGCATGAAGCATACACAAACAATGACTTTAAATCTACACCAACCCTCATGTTCATTGGATATGAAAACCACATGGAAACATTTAGAACCCAATGAACATGAGAGTTGATGTAGATTTAAAGTCATTGTTTTTGTATGTTTCATGCCATGAAGAAGGATCATGATTCCTCTGAAACGTGTTGCATATCTTTACTCTGTGTCCTGTTCATATTTTTTGTGGATTATTCAGTAAAGCCACTCATTATTTTATTTGGCTCTTGGGAGCTGAATGCTTCTTTGTTTTCCTTTCATTACACACAGAACGTGTGATCCGCGCACCTGGTGGTGAGTGAGCTGGACTTTTCTTTACTATCATTCAAAACTGTAACTCATCCCACAAGATATGCCAATGAAGAAAATAAAAAAAAAGTTATGGCTCTTGGTAAAAGAGGAGAAAATTGAAAAATTGTAAAATCACCTCATCAGGAAGGAGTTAATATTCCATAGCTAGGGGATAGGACAAACCAAGAGCACATACATGGTCTGCCTTTAGAGTTCATATGCTGTAGGGTATTTATATACATCTATGTTATGTTTAAGGAGGTAAAAAATTATATTCACCAGTAGAGATGAGTGAATCTGGATTGTAAAGCTCGGGGTTAATACTAGACATCTAGTGTCTGGTACTGAACTCCGAACATGGACTTCTCCTGGAAGTCCGTTTTACAGTTCATGAGTCCGGGGAGGGTGGAGAGAGATTTTCCAGCTCCAAAGTTCTGGGTCCCCTTTGACTTCAGTGGGGTCCGGGTTCAGGTTCAAGTTTGGTACAGTTCTGGCACCTGAACCGAACTTTGGACTAAAGTTTGGTTGGGTATCAAAACTCGAACTTCCACGGGTCCGCTCATCTCTATTCACCAGTTTAGCCAGCTCACACCAAGTATCCGCTCATCCCTACTCATCAGTTCAGCCAGCTCACACCAAGTGTCCACTCATCCCTACTCACAAGTTTAGCCAGCTAGCACCAAGTGTCCACTCATCCCTACTCACCAGTTTAGCCAGCTCACACCAAGTGTCTGCTCATCCTTACTCACCAGTTTACCCACCTCACACCAAGTGTCTGCTCATCCCTACTCACTCGTTTACCCAGCTCACACCAAGTGTCCTCTCATCTCTACTCACCAGTTTAGCCTGCCCACACCAAGTGTCCACTCATCCCTACTCATCAGTTTCCCTAGCTCACACCAAGTGGTGCTATATTGGTGCAGTTTTTTAACTAATTCTCATGTCTGAGTTGGACTGTACTTTTGCAGGCACAGCAATGAAGAAAGTTGCTAAAAATCAGCATCATTTTCATCCAGCAGGGTCTAGAAATCCGTAAGCATTTTGAGAGTCTGAATCCATCCAATATGCATGTTCAGAGTCGCTATTGATTCTCAGCAGCTGACTCTTGTCCAGGATCTCATAACAGAGTGAATGCTGCTCTTGTGCTCGTCCTCGCAGTGGGGACTTCGTAGCAAAGTCTATCTCAGCCTGCCACTTATTGATTACAGTTTTTGCAATCAGACTAGCAGCGAAGGTAGAAACAGCATGTGCTGGAAGACGTCGCATTCTTCCAAACTCTCTTATTTCACCAGCTGCTTGCTGTAAAACAAACCCTTCAGCTTACAGCCATAGATTTCTCAAGTGCCGAGACTACTTTGGTCCCCAAATTGCAGCTCTTACATAGCACTCAAATCTGCCATCATCATGTGCCACAGAGGTCATTCACTTTTCAAGCTTCCAAAGTAGATCAAAGAAAAGTTTAGATACAAACAATAGCTGTACATGTTTGATGAAAGGATTGTCTCGCTGAAACTCTCAAATACGGGAGCAATAACTCTCGCCTGTATAACTACTGCGGCGATTATGGTTACTCTCTGTACATAGTTTAATTTTTATACATAGTACGTTATATCCATAAGAAATTTGCCATCTAGTACACACTAGCATAGCCTACATTTTTTATTCTAATAAATATAAAGAGCTAATAAAAGTGCAGCATAAAGCAGCTTCAGTGGTGCACTATGGCCGGATGTATTGAAAACTAATGTATTCGGTACAAGCACTGTATTAAGCTCATCTTTAGCCCATACTCCCATGTAAGAAGAAAGTGACTATTTCCTATTCTAAATGGACTAGAAGTAAAAATTAAGCATTCTTTTATGCTTGCAATCTGTTCATAGACATGGATAAAGCTAAGGTTTGCATAATTAGAAAAGTATAGAAGCAAATATCCTTCCTGAAAGAGTTACAAGATAACCAAATAGTTAAAAGTATACATAATATTTCTAAATACTTCTTCTGCAGCATTCCAGTCCCATTTAGACCAACCAATTAAGTTCCAGCTGAACCTGCCATCTATTTTATGTATACGGGACAGTAGCGTGACTTGAAGCTTGTGGGCCCCAATGCAAAATTTCCAATTGGGCCCCCAACAAACACAAGTCTTTAATAGTATTGTCTGTTCATATAGGGCAAAGGGATCTTTGGGGCCCCCATAGTCCCCAGTGCCCAGATGTGATTGCAACCACCCCGGCACCTATTATAGTTATGCCCCAGATAAGAGATTGAGCAGATTTAATCCCAAGATATAATTTTGGGGAAAAATTATGCATGTTGCCAAATCCTTTTGTTTTGAGGAGAGAGAAACTGCCACAACAGGTGTCGGTGCCGGCCACATACATGATTGGCAAATTTAAGCATGCATGTGTATGGAAAAGTCATGGCTAGCTTTACATTTTTCCTCCTTCCCACAGATGGCTGCTTGATAAGTGCAGTTGTGCCCCGCTGTTTAATGGAATCTATCTCCAGGTTTTGTTACCTCATCTGAGAGCAGCAAAATGTAGGGATAGAGACCCTGATTCCAATGATGTATCACTTACTAAGCTGCTTGCTGTCATTTTTATACACTCACTGTTTTATCTGGTGTAGATCTAGCAGTCCTCTGAAAGCTGAGCTCTGTATATCCCCACTCACACCACATCTTTCATTGGCAGATTTCAACCCATGTACTGAATGCACAGAAAGCTGCCAATCAGTGGTTAATACAGAGTTCATGAATATGTTGGACTACCTGGCTGCAGACTTACTAGCCCTCTAAAGGTAATTTCCAGCTGATAAAACAATGATTTCATCAAAACTACACTAAGCAGCCGAGTAAGTGATGCATCGTTGGAATTGAGTGGCAAAAATCTGGTGACATATTACCTTTAATTTTCAACAGATATTTTGTCTATTATTATTATGATAACAGTAACAATGATTTTTGTGTTAAAAATATTGAATATTGTATAGTTGTTTGATTCTAAATCTATTTACACAAGAAATTACATAATTGTCATTATTTCTATTCTTGAATATCTTATATATTATGTGAAGATACAAGAATCACTTAGATACATACTAAACATTGGGACATGGTGATTTGCATCAGTATTGCTACACATTTGTACTAAAATGATCTCCAATATCTTTTCATCATTTCCATTTTACAATCTGCGGCTAATCTGATGGAGCCTTTTAAAAGCAGGACACTTAGGAAGCTCAAACAATCAGATTAACTTGACAGACATGCTTCTGTGGTCTTTAATTCACTCTCCAGAACGCTTTACCTAATGAGCTACTGGTGTCTGAATATATTCAATGATATCACACAATCATGTACTTGATTTTGTTTTACTGTAGATGTTGATTGCTTAGTAAGGAGAGAAAAATTACCATGCTATGATAATATATGGATTTTATTTAATCAGGCATAGCCAAGATACACGGAATTACGTGTGCCCAGTCTTCCTTGAATCATAAGTAAGCCTGCAAATAGCATTCTTATAAGCTGTAACTGGGGTTATTCTCTTTCGGGAGAGTGGACCTCAAACTCTGTAAAATAGCTAAAATAACAAGCACAGCAGGTACCCACAATGCCCAGTCCATCAGCAGCTGTAATCTGCTGCACCGATAAGCCTCAGTGTTTTGACTGCAGAGGTAACGTCACATAAACAGTGCACATCACTGCTGCAGCCAATCACTGAGCTCAGGCGCTCATGCCATCCGCACAGCTGCTAAGCTCAGTGATTGGCGACAGCGGTGATGTGTGCTGTAGATGACACGTCACTGCTGCAGCCAATCACTGATCTCATCCACTCATGCCATCCGCACAGCTGCTAAGCTCAGTGCTTGGCTACAGTGGTGATGCGTGCTGTAGATGAGATGTTACTGCTGCAGCCAATCACTGAGCTCAGCCGTTCATTACATCTGCACAGAGTTACTAAACTCAGTGCTTGGCTAAAGTGGTGATACTCGCCGTAGATGAGACATCACTGCTGCAGCCGAAATGCTGACACGGGAGCAGAGGCAGACAGCTATCCCTGGACCCAGAGAAGGCAAGTATCTGCTGTGTTCATTGTTTTAGGTATTTTACAGCATTTAGGGTTCACTTTTCAGACAGTAGACAACATCTTTAATACAATATGAGAAGCAGTTGTGTATCACCACCTGAACTATATTGATCATGATGCATATATTTTTTTTTCATTGCATTCAAGAAGTATAAAGATAGTCAAACAGGTTTTCATATTCCGGTTAAAGTTATATTGCTCTACTGTCACTCAAATTAGTTTACTGTGACAAAACATTGTAAATTATAGTTGTAAATTCAATAGAGAAAAAAACATATAGGATACTGGCCATTTCAGGTCACTTTTCAGAAACAGCAGTCATGTATGTACACTGCTCTAAAAAATAAAGGGAACACTTAAACAACAGAATATAACTCCAAGTGAATCAAACTTCTGTGAAATCAAACTGTCCACCTAGGAAGCAACACTGATTGACAATCAATTTCACATGCTGTTGTGCACATGGAATAGACAATAGATGGAAATTATTGGCAATTATCAAGACCCACTCAATAAAGGAGTGGTTCTGCAGGTGGGGACCACAGACCACATCTCAGTACCAATGCTTTCTGGCTGATGTTTTAGTCACTTTTGAATGTTGGTTGTGCTTTCACACTCGTGGTAGCATGAGACGGACTCTACAACCCACAAAAGTTGCTCAGGTAGTGCAGTTCATCCAGGATGGCACATCAATGCGAGCTGTGGCAAGAAGGTTTGCTGTGTCTGTCAGTGTAGTGGCTGGAGGCGCTACCAGGAGACAAGCCAGTACACCAGGAGACATGGAAGGGGCCGTAGGAGGGCAACAATGCAGCAGCAGGACCGCTACCTCCGCCTTTGTGCAAGGAGGAACAGGAGGAACACTGCCAGATCCCTGCAAAATGACCTCCAGCAGGACACAAATGTGCATGTGACTGCACAAATGGTTAGAAACTGACTGCATGAGGGTGGTATGAGGGCCCGACGTCCACAGATGGGGGTTGTGCTCACAGGCCAACAACGTGCAGGACGCTTGGCATTTGCCACAGAACACCAGGATTGGCAAAGTCGCCACTGGTGCCCTGTGTTCTTCACAGATGAAGCAGGTTCACACTGAGCACATATGACAGACGTGACAGAGTCTGGAGATGCTGTGGAGAGTGATCTGCTGCCTGCAACATCCTTCGGCATGACCGGTTTGGCAGTGGGTCAGTAATGGTGTGGGGTGGCATTTTTTTGAAGGGCCGCACCGCCCTCCATGTGCTTGCCAGTGGTAGCCTGACTGCCATTATGTACCGAGATGAGATCCTCAGACCCCTTGTGAGACCACATGCTGGTGCGGTTGGCCCTGGGTTCCTCCTAATGCAGGACAATGCAAGACCTCATGTGGCTGGAGTGTGTCAGCAGTTCCTGCAAGATGAAGGCATTCACTGGCCAACCCATTCCCCAGACCTGAATCCGATTGAGCACATCTGGGACATCATGTCTCGCTGCATCCACCAACTTCACGTTGCACCACAGACTGTCCAGGAGTTGGCGGATGCTTTACTCCAGATCTGGGAGGAGATCCCACAGGAGACCATCCGCAGCCTAATCAGGAGCATTCCCAGGCATTGTAGGGAGGTCATACATGCATGTGGAGGCCACACACAATACTGAGCCTCATTTTGACATTAAGGACATTACTTCAAAGTTGGATCAGCCTGTAGTGTGTTTTTCCACTTTAATTTTGGGGGTGACTCCAAATCCAGGCCTCCATTGGTTAATAAATTTGATTTCCATTGATGATTTTTGTGTGATTTTGTTGTCAGCACATTCAACTTTGTACAGAACAAAGTATTCAATGAGAATATTTCATTCATTCAGATGTAGGATGTGTTATTTGAGTGTTCCATTTATTTTTTTGAGCAGTGTATATATTACAAATACCACTACTTTTCATCAGAGGGAGAGATAGAGAAAAAAATGAGAGTGAGAGAGAGAATTGACTATTCACTGTTTGAGGGTCTGATTGTTCTGTGGGGGTCACTACACCAGTCCTGATGTGTTGTACTTTACACAGTAGGGTGTTTTTAACTATTTATAAAACTTTTTTTGCTATATCTATAACTCTATGACTTTGTAACAATAAGCTAAATTCTGTTATATATTTTCTTTTGGATGTGCAGTTTTTCTCTCTTTTTCAGGTACACGTTCTCTCATTTTTTAGCTTTTCAATGTTTGTACATTCTTGGCTAGCACCCCTGCTTTGATTTTTTTGCTTTTTAGTTTGTGCCCAATCATGCCCTATATATTGAATCTTATAAACAGTATATAAAACATTACATATACACTATATACTAAGTTGTGTATCATAAAGCTAGATTTACATTGGCCAATCATGAATCTGGCTACAATTGAGTTTGTCCGAAAGGCCTCAGATGCCCTTTTAGGTTGGGTGGGTCACAGAAGTCTAATCTCAAACCAGAAATGTAGCTCAGAAGCTCACAGGGACTTATTGGTCCTATAATGATGGCCACTGCTGATTCTACGCTTCTTGAAATTTTAGACACAAGTGCTCTGTGTTTGGGGGTTTCTCTTTTGCACTTCGATGTTTCAAAATACATAAGCAATCTCCTGGCAAACTGGCTGTCCCCAGTGATTGTCAGTAGAATACAGTAGTGGCTCAGACTATACCCACATTAGCAAGAGGCAAAGTTAATTAGGGAGTATTTTGAACCCTTTTTTTCCCCTCACAAGCTTTCTGCGACTCTCCTATATTGCGATAATTTTCAATTTGTTAGGAATACTATTGAGTTGGCCAAAGAAGAATTCTGAAGGGGGTGTTATTAGGGTGTATGATGGGATGTTTTCTCAAATCCCCCCTTTTCCAAACTTGAGATTGTCACATTTGGGCCTAATCCTTCACTTGCAGTATCACATACGAAGCCTGTTTCTTCTCAGAATAGGCAGATAAACCTGTGTCCACAACACAAGTTGCTTTAACACAACATGTTTCTCCACAAATGAAGCAGGGGTCACAAAGTTTCAGGGACTCCAATACCAGCACAATAGAAACTATGAATGATAAAAATATGCAACCCAAGTTTAAAAAGCAAGTCATGTCAGCCAAATCTGCTATGTTCCCTGGCAAAAAGAGGGACTGCGTTATCAGGCAGCTCTGATGATGAAGACACTGAAGGTACTATTCTTTCAGACAGTCCCAAGAAGCAAAAACCCAGAAGAGAGACTGATTAATTAAAGGGAAAAACTGTCAGACAATCCATGCTGCTCAAACCGTGAGCAGCATGAATTCACTCACTTGCGTTTCAGAGAAAATATACTTTGAAGATTCAGCCAAGTCACTGACCGATCTCTCCTTATGTACACATGAGAGAGAGACCTGTCAATCACCTGCAGCAAAACTTGAAAGAGACAGCGAGGGGCGGAGCTGGACAAGTCTCATCTCTGGCTATGATCCTCACTGGATCTTCAAACTATATTCTCTCGGAAACGCTTTAGCAGGTCAGAGATTAATATATCTAGACACAATTGTGCAGCCAGACTGCGTTTCATGATACCCAAGATTTTGTCAGCATGAATCGCCTGATAAGTTCCCTGTTAACCTTTCCCACACAGTCTGCCTCTGAAGCGGATATAAAGCCATTATTAATATATTTCTCTGAAAAAGGGTCTCTGTGGTTACTATTAAGAAGGTCTAATTTTCTGAAATACTTCAGACAAGCTCAATTGTCACTCTTTAATACAAGAGAGGAAGTTATTGAATCCATGATCAGTCAAGTAGATGATAAAGTTACTAAATTAAAAAGTGCTTACAACACACTGGCCCTGATATACTGGTGTTTCTTATGCCAGTCTTAAAGAGGCTAACTGGGACTCTTTTTTCTACCGTGGGGTAAGCACTTAGTGGCAGATGCTTGCTAACTACCTGCCTGAACCTGAGTTTTGCACTATTTAAAGAGAACCTGTCAGCACTATTTTGTAATGTAAAGTAAGGACATGGCTCTAATGGCGCTGTAAGACTGGTTACATTGATACCTTTGGTGAAGAAATCCACTTTGTTGTTCTTTTTTAATCACCATGTGAAGTTTTCTTCTAATTAGATTTCAATGCACAGAGGCCGGACTGTACTCTGGGTCTTTTTGTTCCAGTCAGTAATTCCCCATCCCTCCGCCTGCCTCAGGTCTGTAATTCCCCATCCCTCCGCCTGCCTCAGGTCTGTAATTCCCCATCCCTCTGCCTGCCTCAGGTCTGTAATTCCCTATCTCTCCGCCTGCCTCAGGTCTGTAATTCCCCATCCCACTGCCTGCCTCAGGTCTGTAATTCCCCATCCCTCCGCCTGCCTCAGGTCTGTAATTCCCCATCCCTCCGCCTGCCTCAGGTCTGTAATTCCCCATCCCTCCGCCTGCCTCAGGTCTGTAATTCCCCATCCCTCTGCCTGCCTCAGGTCTGTAATTCCCCATCCCTCCGCCTGCCTCAGGTCTTTAATTCCCCATCCCTCCGCCTGCCTCAGGTCTGTAATTCCCTATCTCTCCGCCTGCCTCAGGTCTGTAATTCCCCATCCCTCTGCCTGCCTCAGGTCTGTAATTCCCCATCCCTCCGCCTGCCTCAGGTCTGTAATTCCCCATCCCTCCGCCTGCCTCAGGTCTGTAATTCCCCATCCCTCCGCCTGCCTCAGGTCTGTAATTCCCAATCCCTCCGCCTGCCTCAGGTCTGTAATTCCCCATCCCTCTGCCTGCCTCAGGTCTGTAATTCCCCATCCCTCTGCCTGCCTCAGGTCTGTAATTCCCCATCCCTCCGCCTGCCTCAGGTCTGTAATTCCCAATCCCTCCGCCTGCCTCAGGTCTGTAATTCCCCATCCCTCTGCCTGCCTCAGGTCTGTAATTCCCCATCCCTCCGCCTGCCTCAGGTCTTTAAATGACGGGCCTCCTCTGTTGGATATTTTAGCAGTTACCTGTCATTTACAGACTGGAGGCATGCCGAGGGGCAGGGGAATCACAGACTGCGAGGAGAAGACCCAGTGCACAGTCCAGCCCTAGTGCACCAAAATCTAATTAGCAGATAGCTTTACATAATGATAAAAGAAGAAGCACAAAGTGAATGTCTTCATCAAGGGTATCAATTCATTCAGTTTTTTCAGCACCATTAGAGCCATGTCTTTACTTTACATTCCAAAATTATGCTGACAGATTCTCTTTAAATAGTGCAAAATTCAGCATACAGAAAATTCTCTGAGCTGGTCTGACAGAGATTTTGGTGGTGGGAGACAGGCTTTCCAATACTACATCAGACCTGATTTGATCAACACCTAACAGGTTGTTTTTCCATTTTGCTTCTTTTCCTTAGAACCCAAGGATATCCAAGTCTGTATTTCGGGTCATTTGTTTGCAGAAATGTTGCAGTATTTATTATTTCGTCATTGCATAAGCATTTTCATAGGATGTCTTGAGATTGTCTGACTTGTATCAATTACAATATCATTGTGCATGGTCAGCATTACAAGCTGCAACAAGAACAAAACTCTTATATTTTCTGATAAGGAGAGGACATTTCTAAATCAATAAATAAGAAATGTAACAAGAGAGATAAGCTTTATGGTTGCAGGTTATTCTGAGAACATAACTATTTATTGTCAAAGTCAACAGCTTCAATGTCATTCCTTTCTTCCTTCATTCCTTGCTTCATCATCTCCTGTTCTGGCCACTTGGTTGTGCAAGGAATAAATAGAAGGGGAAGCAATGCTACACCAGCACTGTGTGTGTCCCTTTCATTTTCAGGATTCAGGGAAGGGGGGCAGAGGTTAGATACCTAATTAACATCATGTGTTGCATGTAAAAGTAATATACCGGTTATAGTATCATGAGGCAGGAAGATAGTTTTTAGAATGCAAGGTTTTGTATAATCATAAGTAAAGAATTTGATAATACATAGTTTTCTTTTCCAAGAACATTGCAATGTAAGTCTTGTATGACACCAAAGGTAAACAAACCAAGTCATCTAAAAATAATAATATTAATAATATCAGTCTAACTGCTTCAAGAGCGCTTATTGACTTTAAATCCTTCTATTCCCTACTTTGCAGTGAAATTCGGGTTCATGCAGCTGCAGGAGCAGGGATCTGACTGTCACAGACAGCTGGAGTCCCCAGAGAGAAGGCAGAGACGGTTTATTACCATCTCTGCCTTCTACGTCTCTGTATATAAAGTGTTAAAGATGCACTGTGTATGTAGAAAAAAGAAGCACTGACAGCGCTTCTTCCTCCATAAATAACTTTTAAATGTATTATAGTAATTTCTTGTGGTCATAAAAATATAGAAAGAAAAACAGACACATTTTCATTATGTTTCCACTGATTTTGCCCAATATAAGTAAAAAAAAAGAATATGACAGTGACATAAAAATGAAGCCCCATGCATCACGAAAAAAAAAATTACTTGAAAATAAAAATGTTCAGCTCTTTAAATCGCATGTACAAACAAAAACAAAAAATGTTCCTGGTCAGGAAGTGGAGTAAATAGCCCGGTCATGAACTGGTTAAAGATTATTGATGAAACATTCATGCATCAACCTTTAGTCGAAAGTCTGTTTGTGTTCAGTGGATGTTGTATAATTCACACTAGTTTTAAACCCCATATTTGGTCATATTTTCACCTTTACCTTTAGGTCATAGCATCATGAAAATAAATCACCTTTTTAGGCTTATATCATGCTATACTTATTGTCTTGGTCCTTGAAGGTTTGATAGAACTAAACTTAGATGCATTGATTTATTGCTACATTACAGGCAAGGAAATAAATCTATGCTCGCTGGCTGCTAATAGTAATGTATCAGAAGCTGTGCAAATACAGAACATGTACCATTAAAGATAGCTAATTCTGCTCTTAGTCTTAAGAATCAACTCTGCTCTCAAAGTTACAGGACGACCACCTTGGTGCTGGACTGTGCAGATATCTTACTAATACCATCCCTACTGAATCACGTGTCAAATCTAATTTGAAAGAGGTATGAAATGTGTATAGCTGTCTGAATTCTCTATTAAATTCTAATTGTCGGGGGAGTCAGTAATGCATTGTGGAGACATAGATCTATATCTGAATATAGAACAATGCCTTTGTGGAATCTCTTGCTACGAAAGAATTATATCTTTTCTATAGCAAACCCCTCATACAGTGTAGCACACATCTGGGTCATCACAATGCTTCAGGGTTTATCAAGTGAAGAGATATTATGGGTTGAGAAATAAAGGTCATAAGTGAAATGTCTACAATAGTTTTTCAAACTACTGTGCACCTAAAACAAGCCTATTTGTTTTCCATAGTCAGTTGGGTAGAAAGTTAAATAGTTTCATATTTTTCCACCTATGTTCTTAAACTTAATTAAAGGAACACTGAGCATGAAATGGTGAATATAGAAATAGATTTTTGAGATCTTAGTGAAAACGGGATATAGTAGTCAATGGCAAGCACTATATCAGAGTTTGGTTGTTTTCTATGATGTTTAGCTGCTTGTTTTTATTCTGATACAGTTGGTTATGGATTTTATGAACTGATCACATACAGTAGATATGAAAGAAATCTGCTCTTTTATGACTGGTCAAATGCACTGTTCTCTCTTCGATTTGCAGGAGCAGGTGTACCTGCCCAGAAATAGTCCACTCCTGCACAAACTCTCTGAGCTCTCCCCTTAATCCTTGAAAAAATTTTCATTTTTGAGCTTTCAATTTTTCCTCGCCTTCTTTCAAAGGCAATTACTTTTTTTTTAGTTTTCTATTGACATAAACATGTAAGGGCTTGCTTTTTGAAAAAATGTAGTTTTAAATGTGCCCCTTTCATTTTACTATATGAATTAATGAAACCTGGAAAAAAAAATTGTTTTTTTTTGTTTTTCTGCCATTCATTGTGTAGCAAAAATACATGATTGTCTACATCATTCCGATTACAGCAATATTAAACGAGCATCTGTGAGGAAAAATAATTCTTAAAATTGTAAAAATGTTTTTTGCTTTGTGTCCCCATTTTCTGAGACCTGTAACATTTTTATTTTTCTGTTGATGGAGGTGAGTGAGAGCTTTATTTTTTGCACAGTGATCTGATGTTTTTACTTACACTTGATTTGTGTACAGACAATGCTTATTATTACATATTTTTAGGAAGGCGTTATGACCAAAAAAAAACTCATTCTGGCATTGTTATTTTTTTTCTTTTCACGCCATTTACCGATAGGGGTAATTAATTCCATATTTTAATAGACTAGACTTGCAAATACGGCGATGCCAGATATATATAAACATATATATATATATTTTTTTTATTTATATTTTTCAACTCTATATTTTAACAGGGGAAAAGAGGGGGTGATTTGAACTTTTATATTTTGTTTGAATTTTTTTATATTTATTAGAACTTTATTTTTTACATTAATGGTTTGATTTTTATAGTATATATTACAATACCGTGGTATTGCAGTATATAGTGAAAATCTCAGGCTGCTATAGAGCTCAGCATATGACTAAACTTCACAGGAGGACTGAGATGACAGCAACATGAGTCTTCATCAGATCCCCAGTTGTCATTGTAACCCATCTGTTCCTCGCAATCACATTGCAGGGGGCCAATGGGAGCTTGTGCTCATGGACCTCTGTATTTGTTTGATTTAAATGCCGCTGTCAGAGATTGACAGCAGCATTTAAATGGTTAACAGCCGTGGCCTGGCCTCAGCACAAGCTGAGGCTATTAGAGACATATGCCAGCTATATAATATATCTGTTATCTGCCGTATGTGGATGGAACTCAGCTCCTTAATCACCTCTACACCTGAGGACCCCTTCCCAGGACGTAATTACAACACCCTTTGTGGGGGAAGAGGTTAATGATAAGGTAGAGTGCCATTCATTTATATCTGTAGTGTACTCTTTATCCCCAACCTGCAGTCATCTTTATGATCAGTGTAGGGCATTAACAAGAAGCTGAATGGTCTGTGTTCAGCCTTATGTTACAACATAAACAATGCTGGGATCCGGAAGGGTAACATACTATACTCCAATTATGCAGCAATAGTACTTCCACTATCTCTAGCAAAGGCCGTTGACTACTAAGGATCATTACATTAACCCTCTTACTGCACTAGACCACCAAGAATAGTAAAATTATCCAATTCATAGCTCAAGACTAGTGATGAGCGAGTATGTACTGTTAACCCTTTCGCCGAGTATGCTCGGGCGAGCACCGAGTATTTACAGCTGCTCGGTGTTATGTTTGAATCACTCCCGTGTGCATGATTTGCGACTGTTTGACAGCTTTAATACATGTGAGGAATGTGTAAGAAATAGACAATCCTCACATGTATTAAAGCTGTCAAGCAGTCGCAAATCATGCACACGGGAGTGATACAAACATAACACCGAGCAGCTGTAAATACTCGGTTAACAGTACACACTCGCTCATCACTACTCAAGACCCCTATGGATATTGTCCTAAAATGCCAGATATTATGAGACTAGTTGATTCAATGCCCTAGACTGCTAAATATTCCGATAATGACCTTTTGGACACTCCTAGATCAGCAGAGATGTTGACATTAACACATTTACTGCCATAGACTACCACACATAATGACATTAACCCCCTCCTTCCCTTAAACCACCAGGGAAATAGATAAACTTTATTGGCTGGAAGTTTTTAAGCATATTTACTTGATAGTACAAAGAGATAACTCTGAGCCAAACATTTAGCCAATGGTTATCTAAGACACCTCTTCAACTTATCTGTTTTGATCAAAAGAAGGATCTGTTTTCAGCATGAAAGAAAGGAGTAAGATTGTCTAACATTTTCCCAGGCGGATGTTTTTCATCTGCCTGATACCAAGATATAATCCTTGATTTGATTAAAGAAGACATATAGGAAATTGGAAATCGTCCATATGGTATGAAAGGTCAGCTATGTATGACCAGCATATGACATACAATGTTTTTTGTTTCTTGATTGTCTGCATATGTGTTTCTCAGTGCTGAAATTTTGTATCCGTGAAAAATAAGCCAATAATTATTTGAGCCATGCTTTTCATTATTGTATTTAATTTTCTGCCAGTCCAGGTCAAACCTAAATAGATTGAAATAGAGAAAACAATATTAGGGTGTGAAATATTACAGCATGCAAGAAGTGACTTCTTTTGTGGCTACTAATCAGTGCTGTATTGTGGGTGGGGGCACAATGATAGTTGCTGTGAAGAAAATGCAAGATCACCCGTGTCAATCACTGTGACCTGTTTGGCCAGTCTTAGGGAGATCTCCATGCATGACGTAATCAGACCCCTTTGAATACTTTTGCAGCAAACAAAGGGGGGTGAGAAATCCCCCCCCCATACTATGTTTCAATACCAAGTTGTGGAAGAACTATATGTCCCAGCTCTGCACAAAATGGATTTTCTAGCTCAGGGGGAGATAGCGAATGCCAGACTGCATCTCAGCCCAATCTAGCATGTAAGGATGAGGAGATACCCGCCTCAACCTATTACAAACTCCTAGGACCAGTGGGTTTGGTCTCCATGCGTAGCAGGGGCTATCTGGATCCAATGACTCCTGAACCGGCTCCCTAGGGGCACCCAGTAAGGAATTATAGCCCATTTTTGTTTTGGGAGATGGTAACAAGCTTAGACCAGGGGGTGGAGAGTTAGGTGCAGCCCTGGGAGTAACCCAGAGAGTTTAAAAACTCCTGCAGATCTCCTCTCACCTGTCTTTTCCTGGGGGAGCTCGTGCCATCAAGACATGTGGAAGAAGTCCACCAACCAAATGTGGGCCCACAACCTCTCCCATGTGGCCACCCATCACCCGAGCCAGGCTTTCCATCTAAACTGGTACCTGACTTTAAGATCTGCTCATGCTCGTTGTACCATGCTTTTGTATTTGTAACTCTGACCACTGCATATGTAAAACTTATTTATATAGTAGATTGTTTAGTGAACCCTTATGGCTATTAAATATATAATTTAATCTTGGGCTGTTCTTTTATCTTGACCCCCAAACCTTACATCTGTTGCTTGGTCCAGCGAACCTGCTACCGGGCTGGTTTTTAGCCCGATATAATCCTGCTTCATCAAATAGAGACTGGTGGCAGCTCTACCACGCTGACAAAGCTCTGCTTCACTGGAGTAGTAAAATAGCCTCTCAGCCTGTCAGGGGTGTGGGTGAGTGTGGGGCCACGTCAGTGACTGAATGGACCACCTTTTATCACTCCCTGGTGCCTCTCTGTACCTGTGTGGACAGGAGGTGACTGTGTAGAACTGTACCATTCTGACCTTACAAGTCCTTGAGGGGGGTGCGGAACGTCATGTTGGTGCAAAGGGTAGATCCGTATCACATGCTCCGTCTGGTGTAGTGTGACGTCAGGCGGCTGGTGGGGTGTGGATCCACTGCAAGAAGCAGCAACAGCGGGAATCTGCGGGGCCCCCCTGGTGCCGTTTCTTCACAGTTGCCTCTTAGGTGCCAAAGTCCACAGGTTTGAAAAATGTTGCCCCCCCGCCTCTTTACATCTATGGCTGTTTCTTCTTGGAGCAGTGAAAGGATGTAGTGACTCGTGAGTGCCTGATCAGCGGCTAGTGAGCAAGCTGAGTAAAGCTGGGGATGCTTTGAAGTCTTGTTCAGTACTATTATACCAATGCAGGGCTCAGCAGTCTAGATCTGGACAGTGTATTCCAGATAAGGTCACAATAATGCTTTGTAAAGTGGTATTATTACGTCCCTTTTCAATGAGTCCATGCCTCTTCTAATACATGACAACATATTGCTGAACTAATAAACTGCAGATTGACATTGCATGCTGCTATGTAGTGTTTGATCTATTAGTAAACCAAGTTCTTTTTCTTCAAGTTTCTGTCTTAGTTTTACTAAAATATATGATGACCACAAGTTATTAGTGTGCAAATGCAGAACTTTACATTTCTTCACATTAAACCTCATTTGCCAATTGAAGGCCCAAACACTTAGTATATCCATGTCAGCCTGTAACTTATGAACTTCCATACAATGCACTATACTATATAGCTTTAAGTCATCTACAAAAGAAGAATCAAATATATTAATGTCATGTTCTATATAAATATTAAGTTGAATAATAGCGGACCCAGCACTGAACATTGGGGTGCACTAGTAACAACCGGAGACCATTCAGAATAGAGTAGTCATTCACAAGAATTCTCTGGGTGCGGTTTGTGTGCCAGCTTTCTATCAGACAACAAACCTTATTTTCTAAACCTATACACCTTAATTTACCCATCAGGTGTCTGTGTGGGACAGTGTTAAATGCCCTTGCAAAGTCTAAAAACACTATACCCACAGCTACCAATCTGTCCCAGTTTCTACTCACCTCTTCATAAAAATGTCTCAGATTAGTGTGACAACTGCTGTCCTTAGTAAAACTGTGCTGGCTATCACTTATTTTATTTTCTACCACAAACTCCTATATATATTTACTTACAAGTCCCTCAAACATTTTTCCCACAATGAATGTTAAGCTTACTGGTCTATAATTACTTGGGAAAGATCCGAGTCGATAAACATAGTACCAGTCACTATAGAGTTTCTAAAAATTATGAGTATGGACCCAGTATTACCTGAGCTGAGTTCCCTAAGGACTCTTGCATGCAGCCCATCTGGGCTCAGAGCTTTGATCACATTGATCTTATTTAGCTCCACTTGGGCCGTATCTACATTTATCCAACTGATCATATTAGATGCCATATTAAGAGACCAGGGATCAACTACATCAGCAAGTCATTCTTCTTTGGTGTATACAGAACTGAGGTAACCATTTAATAATTCTGTCTTCTCTTGATCCTCAGTGACCAACTCCCCTTTAAGATTATTTAAAGGACCTTTGTTTTTTGTATCCACATATTTAAAGAATTTGTTGGAATTTGTCTTGCTTTTCTTGGCTACCTGCCATCCATTTATTACTTCATCTGATTTGATTACTTTTTTAAAGATTTTACTCAGATACTTTCAGTTTTTACATGCTGGAGCTGACACCTTAGATTTATGTATTCTATTTATTTCTAAATTCTACAATTTTAGTTGGTAATGGCCTTCTTAGCCATAGGAGTAAGCAATGTGTGGTTTCATTTTTGCCATCTACACTTCTGATATAAGTCCATCATCTGCAGATGTTGTTCAAACTCATTTCACTTTGTTGATAACTTAGCTGCAGCAATATTCAGACTTTTCAAATTAGAGAGTTATTGTGGTTTCAGCAAATAAATGTTATTCATTCTATTGATTACAATTTTTTTTATTTAAAAAAGACATAGAGCGTGTCATGACCTGTAGGGATTTTTATCTACTAGGAGACAGTGAAAATAGGGATGTAATGATCACGGTCGCAGAGTGTGCCACCGCGACTACTGGGCTCATGCAGGAATAGCGCCGACCCCAGTGAGTGCCTCAGCTAGATGTGTGTCTGAGGACACACATTCAACTGTAGTGTAGTGAACTGCAGGGACCCTCTAGCTCCCAGTGCTGCAATACACGCCTCCAGCCAATCAGAGGCTGGCATCTGACTTTGGTGTGAAGGGCAATGGTGACTCATTGCAGTGACGTCATGCATCACCATAGCAGGCATGCCAACATCAGTTGCTGGCATCTGATTAGCTGGCAGCATGTATTGCAGTGCAGGGAGCCTGAGGGTGCAATGCACTTCCGGTGAATGTGTCCTCGGATGCACATCCAGTTGAAGGAGGCACTGGGGCGGCGGGCCCACCTCTTGCACAGGCTCGGAAGAGGACGATGAAGAGGATGCCAGCGCACGAGGGAGCTGAGAAAGGTAAAGAGAATGTTTTATTTATGCAGAACAGGGAACATACACTGCTCAAAAAATAAAAGGAACACTTAAACAACACAATGTAACCCCAAATCAATAACACTGTTGTGAAATCTACCTATCCAGTTATGAAGCAACACTGATTGTGAATCAGTTTCTCCTGCTGTTGTGCAAATGGAATAGACAACTGGTAGAAATGATAGGCAATTAGCAAGATACCCCCTATAAAAGAGTGGTTCTGCAGGTGGTGACAAAAGACCATTTCTCTGTTCTCATCCTTTTTGGCTGTTGTTTTTGGTCACTTTTTCATTTTGCCATTGCTCTCACCCCTAGTGGTACAGTAGCATGAGGCGGTGTCTACAGTACAACCCACCGAAATTGCTCAGGTAGCGCAGTTCATCCAGGATGGCACATCACTGCGAGCTGTGGCAAGATAAGTAGCTGTGTCTGTCAGCACAGTGTCCAGAGCATGGAGCAGATACCAGGAGACATGGAGGGGGCCATAGGAGGGCAACAACCCAGCAGCAGGACCATTACCTCCACCTTTGTGCAAGGAGGAACAGGAGGAGCACTGCCAGAGCCCTGCAAAATGACTTCCAGCAGGCCACAAATGTGCATGTGTCTGCACAAATGGTTAGAAACCAACTGCATGAGGGTGGTATGAGGGTCCGACGTCCACAGATGGGAGTTTTGCTCACAGCCCAGCACCGTGCAGGACGCTTGGCATTTGCCACAAAACACCAGGATTGGCAAAGTCGCCACTGGCACCCTGTGCTCTTCACAGATGAAAGCAGGTTCACACTGAGCACATGTGACAGAGTCTGGAGACGCCGTGGAGAGCGATCTGCTGCCTGCAGCATCCTTCAGCATGACCAGTTTGGCAGTGGGTCAGTAATGGTGAGTAATTGTGTGGGGTGGCATTTCTTTGTAGGGCCGCACAGCCCTCCATGTGATCGCCAGAGGTAGCCTGACTGCCATTAGGTACTGAGATGAGATCCTCAGACCCCTTGTGAGACCATATGCTGGTGCTGTTGGCCCTGAGTTCCTCCTAATGCAGGAAAATGCCAGACCTCATGTGGCTGGAGTGTGTCAGCAGTTCCTGCAAGATGAAGGCATTGAAGCTATAGACTGGCCCGCCCGTTCCCCAGACCTGAATCAAATTGAGCACATCTGGGACATCATGTCTCGCTCCATCCACAAATGTCACATTACACCACAGACTGTCCAGGAGTTGGCGGATGCTTTAATCCAGGTCTGGTAGGAGATCCCACAGGAGACCATCCGCAACCTCATCAGGAGCATGCCCAGGCGATGTAGGGAGGTCATACAAGCACGTGGAGGCCACACACAATACTGAGCCTCATTTTGACTTGTTTTAAGGACATTACATCAAAGTTGGATCAGCCTGTAGTGTGTTTTTCCGCTTTAATTTTGGGGGTGACTCCAAATCCAGGCCTCCATTGGTTAATAAATTTGATTTCCATTGATGATTTTTGTGTGATTTTGTTGTCAGCACATTCAGCTTTGTACAAAACAAAGTATTCAATGAGAATATTTCATTCATTCAGATCTAGGATGTGTTATTTCAATGTTCCCTTTATTTTTTTGAGCAGTGTATATACCAGAAAGGGGCCCAGGATGAGGGACATACATAGCAGAATAGCGGACATATATATACAGTGGGGCAAAAAAGTATTTAGTCAGACACCAATTGTGCAAGTTCTCCCACTTAAAAAGTGAGGCCTGTAATTGACATCATAGGTAGACCTCAACTATGAGAGAAAAAATGAGAAAACAAATCCTGAAAATCACATTGTCTGATTTGGAAAGAATATTTTTTTCAAACTTTGGTGGAAAATAAGTATTTTGTCAATTACAAAAGTTCATCTCAGTACTTTGTTATATATCCTTTGTTGGCAATGACAGAGGTCAAACGTTTTCTGTAAGTCTTAAACACACACTGTTGCTGGTATGTTGGCCCATTCCTCCATGCAGATCTCCTCTAGAGCAGTGATGTTTTGGGGCTGTTGCTGGGCAACACGGACTTTCAACTCCCTTCAAAGGTTTTCTATGGGGTTTAGACCTGGATACTGGCTAAGCCACGCCAGGACCTTGAAATGCTTCTTACAAAGCCACTCCTTCATTGCCCTGGCGGTGTGCTTGGGATCATTGTCATGTTGAAAGACCCAGCCACGTTTCATCTTCAATGCCCTTGCTGATGGAAGGAGGTTTGCACTCAAAATCTCACGATACATGGCCCCATTTATTCTTTCATGTACATGGATCAGTCGTCCTGGTCACTTGGCAGAGAAACGGCCCCAAAGCATGATTTTGCCACCCCCATGCTTCATAGTAGATACGGTGTTCTTTGGATGCAACTCAGCATTCTTTCTCGTCCAAACACGATGAGTTGTGTTTCTACCAAACAGTTCTACTTTGATTTCATCTGACTATATAACACTCTCTCAATACTCTTCTGGATCATACAAATGCATTCTAGCAAACTTCAGATGGGCCTGGACATGTAATGGCTTAAGCAGGGGGACACGTCTGGCACTGCAAGATCTGAGTTCCTGGCGGCATATTGTGTTACTGATGGTAGCCTGTGTAACGTTGGTCCCAGATCTTTGTAGGTCATTCACTAGGTACCCCCCTGGTGGTTCTGGAATTTTTGCTCACCGTTCTGGAGATCATTTTCACCCCACGGGGTGAGATCTTGTGTGGAGCCCCAGATGGAGGGAAATTATCAGTAGTCTTGTATGTCTTCCATTTTCTAATTATTGCTCCCACAGTTGATTTATTTACACCAAGCTGCTTGCCTATTGCAGATTCAGTCTTCCCAGCCTGGTGCAGGGCTACAATTTTGTTTCTGGTGTCCTTCGACAGCTCTTTGGTCTTCATCATAGTGGAGTTTGGAGTGTGACTGTTTGAGGTTGCAGACAGGTGTCTTTTATATTAATAACAAGTTCAAACAGGTGCCAGTACTACAGGTAATGAGTGGAGGACAGAGGAGCCTCTTAAAGAAGAAGTTCCAGGTCTGTGAGAGCCAGAAATCTTGCTTGTTTGTAATTGACCTAATACTTATTTTCCACCAAAATTTGAAATAAAAATTCTTTCCCAATCAGACAATGTGATTTTCAGGATTTGTTTTCTCATTTTGTCTCCCATAGTTGAGGTCTACCTATGATGTCAATTACAGGCCTCTCTCGTCTTTTTAACTGGGAGAACTTGCACAATTGGTGGCTGACTAAATACTTTTTTTGCCCTACTGTATACCAGGATGGGGACATATATACCAGGATGGGAAACATATGTACAAGAAAGAAGCCCAGGATAAAGGACATATATACCAGTATGCCAGACATATATATCAAGAAGGGGGACATATACACCAGGAAGGTGCCCAGGATGGGGAACTAATATACCTGGAAGTGGCTCAGGATGGGAAACATTGTTACAGAATGGGGGACATTACTACATAATGGGAAGGTGAACATATGAATCTGTCTTTAAAGAATATAGAATTTAGAACGCTACCTGGGCCCATACATCTAACCAACATGCAGGGGGTCCCCAGGTCAAAATTTTGCACTAGGCCCATCATATTCTAGTTACGCCACTGTGTGAAAATATTAAAAAATGACATCAGAAATGCTAAAAACTGAGGGTTTGGTAAATTAAGATATTAGACAATTATCAAAATATTCACTTTGCGAATAATAACATGATTTTGCAAAAATTTATATGTCAACACGGTAAAAAATATAAATTTTTAAATTTCCATTATTGTTTTACAAAAGCAATTTGAGTATTATTTGTATTTTCTAAAACAGGTTTCCACAATGTGCGAAGGTTGCTGGTAATGTGAACCACTCTAAGCTTCACACTATATCTTTTGGGACTAGAGCATGTGGCATTTTTATTACCTTCCAGTGCTTTTGATGAGAATATGATTTTATTAAAGATTTTATCATTCCTTTCTTTGTACCCATTATTTTTCCCTCAACTGAATTGTCATGAGAGTGATTATTTTTTTTATATACATTTAAATATCTCAAACAATATGTTGCAGGAAGCTGCAATTATTATTATCAATATCATCGCTATTATTGCCATTTATTTTATTTCCTCATCTGCTTCCATAATACTTTAAATTCCTAAATCCCGGTGTGCCTTGATGACATTCTAAGCAGAAAATAAATAATTGATAGGTTTTACTCCCAACTTGATTGTTTTTAATCTCAATATTATCTCTAGCATCTGATTAAATATATGACTTTGTACGCCGGGAATTTCCAATGATGTATATCTATAAAAATATAAAAAAATATATTTTGTGCACATAATCCTGAATAATTGAAGCACAATGGAGTTTAGTGATTTCAGTACTAACATTACTAAACAGCAATTCAACATTAAATTTTAAAGGGCATGGAGCGCTTTGCTATGCGGGTCGTTTAGCAGATAGCAGAAGATAAGCAAACAGCGGTTGAAGACTTCCTGAAACAGAGAAGCACTGAGCGGCACAGCTTTAGCAAACAAGCTGATGTTCTGCAGCTAATGAGTGTCTACTACTGAAGGTGAAAATAAGGTCATGGCTGTATTTAGCTCTTTTATGGCATTAGCCATTAACTTCTGTATCACAAATACCATATGTTGTTTCAGATAAGGTAACTATATTTAGTAAGTTATTAAATTTACATTTTGGTTCATTTAGGGAAGGAGTGATTGGTTAACTGCACAAAAGCAGTATTGTACTAATTTTTAGAAATACCTTGCTGTTTAAATGGATTTTTCAATATGTTTTTGCTATGTAATCCGTGAGCAGCATGGTGTAGGGGCTGAGAGCCTGATTCTAGCGATGTGTCACTTACTGGGCTGTGTGTTTTTGTTTCAATAAAATCAGCGTTTCACCAGAAGGAGACTATCACTACAGGACTAGCTGCCTCGTGCCTCCTAGTCAACTGCTATGTGTAACCCCGCCCCCACCACTGATTAGCAGCTTTCTGAGAATGTACAGTGTACACAGAAAGCTGTCAAACAGGGGTGTGTGTGGGGTTCTACAGAGCTCAGCATTCAGAGAACAGCTATATCTGCAGCAGAGAAAACTGATTTTAGCATGACTGCCTCACCCAGTTATCTAAGTAACACATCGCTAGAATCAGGGTCACTTCCCATACATCATGCTGCTCTCGGATAAAAAACCCTTATGACAGATTCCCATCAAAGTTTCAGGTTTGCTATACCCTACTGTCACCACTGTAAAAGTAATAAATAAATACATAGTACAGTTGAATAAAGACACCTGAACATCAAGTTCAGGTAAGAGCTACAAAAAGATAATGGTTATAAGATTTAGGTACATCCATAATGCATGACCTAGTCTGCCCTAAAGAGTACGTTTTTTTCTCTTTATCCCAAGATTAATCGATTGGATCAACATTGTGACCTAGAATTTTATCCATGTACTGAAATATGTATTTTTTTTTCTTCTAAAAAAAATGTAAGCTTTTTTTGAAACCATTGACTGTGCCCAATATGACCAATTCGGGATTGATGCTGTCCACAGAATAATAATTCTCATATTAAGACCTTTCCGCCTTCTTTTTACATGAAACAGCTTTTGACCATATTTTTTACAAGGGCCATTTATGTACCTGCACAATTTAGTCATGCTCCCCAGTTAACAATCTTTTTTCAAGATTAAATACATTTATTTTTTTAAAAACTTTCTTCTTAACCGAGATCCTCCATGCCACTTATCAATTTTGTGGCTTTTCTTTGTACTTTTTCTAATTCCAAGACATTGTTTCTATGAACTGTTGCCTAATACTGAACTGCATATTTAAAATGAGGCTTCAATAAAACTTGGTAAATTGGTAGTACTGTGTCCTTTTCTTGCTAGTCTATGCCTCGTATAATACATGAAAATATCATACAGATAGATTAATACATGATAGTTAGATAACCTCCAAAATAATGATCAATACTATATATACAAAACACAATCAGCATTATAAATTGCAAATGCATATGTAATTATTAGTGATGAGCGAGTATGTTTTGTTAATAGTGTTGAGCGAGTATGTTTTGTTAAACCTTTCGCCGAGTATGCTCGGGCAAGCACCGAGTAGTTACAGCTGCTCGGTGTTATGTTTGAATCGCTTCCGTGTGCATGATTTGCGACTGTTTGACAGCTTTAATACATGTGAGGAATAACCAAGAGAAATTGCCGAATGTTATGTCCAAAAAAATATATCATATGACACATAAGGTATAATAAAAAACCGGCATGAGGGGTGTGCTCCGCATTCTACCTCATCACCCTTATCAGGTAACATACGGCATTTCCATACCTTTCCCTGCTACAACATTTACTACATTACAGGTGGTCACATCCTTGTGCTCTCACTACCCCTTCCCTCTTCCCTCTCCCTTCCCTCCTTTCCGGGGTATTTGTTTATGAATTACATTGATGGTGCTTATTTTGGTAGTTATCCTTAGATATTATATTTATGTAATGATCTATATTTGCTCTTAACAATTATTATGCATGGACATTTTATACTTCCCTAAGTGCCTTATAGATATATGTAAATCAATTGTTGAGGCTTCCATTTATTATATATGACTGATGTGTGCATATATGCCTATGTAGGTGAGATGCTTTTTATATGTATATATATATATATCTTTTTATGAATACGGACACTCTTGTGCTTTTCTTACCACTGTAACCATAGTCGAATAAAGGTTTTTTATTATACCTTATGTGTCATATGATATATTTTTTTGGACATAACATTCGGCAATTTCTCTTGGTTGTTGCATGTTTAGCCGAATGGTCTGCCATTCGTTGTCCATATAGCACACATTCCTTCATCATCTGGATGTTTTATATTGACCAAACTGGTCTCTGATGAAACTCCAATACATGTGGCTATATCCTATGTGTCTGCATATTCAATACATGTGAGGAATGTCTATTTCTTACACATTCCTCACATGTATTAAAGCTGTCAAACAGTCGCAAATCATGCACACGGGAGTGATTCAAACATATCACCGAGATGCTGTAACTACTTGGTGCTCGCCTGAGCATACTTGGCGAAAGGGTTAACAAAACATACTCGCTCATCACTAGTAATTATTATTGATGAGCGAGCACTAAAATTCTTCGGTACTCATTACTCAGGTCGAGAAAATTGGAATGCTCGAGTGCTCGGTCTGAGTAACGAGCCCAATGTAGGTCTATGGGAAACTCGAGCATTTTTCTGGCGGCTCCCTCCGGCGGTCTGCAGAGGGCCTAAAAATTGCCCAAATCAACGGGAGCAGTGCTCAAATGACATGGGAACAGCATGGGGAAGACCCCTGGAAGCATTTCTGACTCCCAGGTCACTGGTGTCAAGTATGTTGTCAGAGGTATTATGGCACTTTTACAGACCCACAATAAAACATACAAAAACGAAACCAAAAATGGATTTTCCTGGGAAATATGTTAAGGGACAACCTTTCCAGGGTAATGACTTGTATATAAAGCAAAATAAATATACAAAACCAAAAATACTCCTTCACACCTTGGGCTATGTTCACACGTAGCGTTTTTGATGCGTTTTTGCACTTTACAATTGCTTTCAACCAAGACAAATGCATTCACCGGGAAATGTAATTTTAACATTTTACAACCTTATCTGGCCATGTGGTGTGTGACATGAGAACAGCAAGGGGAAGATTCCTGGGGCTGGAAGCATCTCTGACTACCAGGGCACTGCCTAAAACTATGGTCATCTCATCAGACGTGATCCTATATTACTGCAGTAATAATAGACATTTTTGGCAACGTGACAAATCTTAAACTTCATTTAAAATGGGCAAGGTGTGTGTCAAGGGACTGGGAAGTGGACGTTATGGTGATGGTGATAGTGCACGCAGAGGCCGTAGGCAAGATGAAACTGTGCCTGCTGAGGAAGCACAACAAACACCCATGTCATGTCCAACTACCTTCCTGTCCCAATTTCTAGAGGCTCGCAGAACACCACTATTGAAGCCAGAGTAGTATGAAAAGGTTGTTGGTTGGATAGCAGATAAAGTTTCCAGTCAGTTTGCAACCACCATCACCCTGTGTTCCACATGGTCCAGTCTCAGTAGATGTGAGTCTGGATCACATTATTATTACTTTATCGGCATTTATTCCATGGCGCTTTACATGTGAAAAAGGGGTATACATCAAAAAAAACAATTACAATAATCTTGGACAAAAATGTGACAGCGACTGGTACAGGAGAGGAGAGGATCCTAGCCGCGAGGGCTCACAATCTACAAGGCATAGGTGAGGATACAGTAGGTGAAGGGTACAGCTGGTCGTGTAGCGGTATGGTGGAGCGAGGGTTGCTGCAGGTTGTAGGCTTGTCGGGAGAGGTGTATCTTCAGCTACCTTTTAATGGTTTCAACAATAGGCGAGAGTCTGATATGTTGGGGTACACAGTTCAAGAGTAGAAGGGATGCACGAGAAAAATCTTGGATGCGATTGTGGAAAGAGGAGAGAAGACGGAGTAGTAGTATTATTGCCTTATATTGTGTGCTGCTGCCCAAAAAAATGAAAAATCTATTCTATTCCCTATCGATAATTCTGTTAGATGCATTTACAATAGGAACAGGTGCTGCTGCTATGTGATATCAACACCAGCTACAGATGAGTGTTCATTCTGGTCGCATAAATGTCTTCCACAGTCCATAACTTTATTTTTTCTTTAATTTATTTTTTATTTTTTTTTTCTTTGGCCTTATATACAAGTCATTACCCTGGAAAGAATGTTTCTTAATTTTTTTTCCATTTTAGCTTGTTTTTTGTATGTTTTTTTTTTGTCAGTCCGCAAAAGTGGTGTAATACTCTGACAACATTGTTCACAGATATGCTATTAGTCAGCGGCCAACTGAGAATAGGTTTGAACCTGCAACTGCAATACTTTAAATAGAGTGTAATATTTGACATGCTCACAATAATTGCTGGATTATTAGGGCAGTCATATGGGATAATGTCTGATGGCCATGGTTTCAGGCAGTCGCCTAATAGTACAGTATTTGTCAGCGACCAATTGTCAATTGGTTCAACAAAACACAGGTGGCTGACTTTAAAATGAGTGTAATATTTGGCATACTCCACAAAATTTCTGTATTATTACGTCAGTCATATGGATCATGTGCGTCTGATCATTGAAAAAAGTTCCTCTGCTTTCACAATAATAATATGAGTAATATAGAGTGATATGAAAAAAACTAAAAAAATCTGGTTGTATTCTGCGAACAAGCAAATGGAGCTGTAAAAAGGTGTACAATGACACACTGCTACAATCTATAAATGGAGGACAATATTTTCCACGTTCACTACAAATGGCTGGACTTGAACCACAGTTATATGTTATATGTCTGATTGAGAACCATGTTATTAAATAGCAGGCTTGTAATTTACTAATACTATTCTCCAGAGACCTGGTGTGAATAGCTTGACTTACACACTGCAGCATTATTACAGCAGAAGCAGACAGGACGTTCAATGGACCCTCTTGTGCTGTATGCACTGCAGTCTGCCACATACACTGCCTGCCTGCCTAACTCCTGCCTAGCACTGATTATATGCAGCTTGATTAGTCCTCAGAAGGACTGTTAGTTCAGATGGATATATATATATATATATTTATTTGTTGTGGAATACCTATACTAACAGGACATTCAATGGACCCTCTTCCACTATATGCACTGCAGTCTGCCACATACCCTGCCTTCCTGCCCAACTCTTGCTATCACCACTGAATATATGCAGCTGGATTAGTCCTCAGAAGGACTGTTAGTTCAGATGGATATATATATACAGTACAGACCAAAAGTTTGGACACACCTTCTCATTTAAAGATTTTTCTGTATTTTCATGACTATGAAAATTGTACATTCACACTGAAGGCATCAAAACTATGAATTAACACATGTGGAATTATATACTGAACAAAAAAGTGTGAAACAACTGAAAATATGTCTTATATTCTAGGTTCTTCAAAGTAGCCACCTTTTGCTTTGATGACTGCTTGGCACACTCTTGGCATTCTCTTGATGAGCTTCAAGTGGTAGTCACTGGAAATGGTTTTCACTTCACAGGTGTGCCCTGTCAGGTTTAATAAGTGGGATTTCTCGCCTTATAAATTGGGTTGGGACCATCAGTTGTGTTGTGCAGAAGTCTGGTGGATACACAGCTGATAGTCCTACTGAATAGACTGTTAGAATTTGTATTATGGCAAGAAAAAAGCAGCTAAGTAAAGAAAAACGAGTGGCCATCATTACTTTAAGAAATGAAGGTCAGTCAGTCCGAAAAATTGGGCAAACTTTGAAAGTGTCTCCAAGTGCAGTTGCAAAAACCATCAAGCGCTACAAAGAAACTGGCTCACATGAGGACCACCCCAGGAAAGGAAGACCAAGAGTCACCTCTGCTTCTGAGGATAAGTTTTTTCGAGTCACCAGCCTCAGAAATCGCAGGTTAACAGCAGCTCAGATTAGAGACCAGGTCAATGCCACACAGATTTCTAGCAGCAGACACATCTCTTCAACAACTGTTAAGAGGAGACTTTGTGCAGCAGGCCTTCATGGTAAAATAGCTGCTAGGAAACCACAGCTAAGGACAAGCAACAAGCAGAAGAGACTTGTGTGGGCTAAAGAACACAAGGAATGGACATTAGACCAGTGGAAATCTGTGCTTTGGTCTGATGAGTCCAAATTTGAGATCTTTGGTTTCAACCACCGTGTCTTTGTGCGACGCAGAAAAGGTAAACGGATGGACTCTACATGCCTGGTTCCCACCGTGAAGCATGGAGGAGGAGGTGTGATGGTGTGGGGGTGCTTTGCTGGTGATACTGTTGGGGATTTATTCAAAATTGAAGGCATACTGAACCAGCATGGCTACCACAGGATCTTGCAGCGGCATGCTATTCCATCCAGTTTGCGTTTAGTTGGACCATCATTTATTTTCAACAGGACAATGACCCCAAACACACCTCCAGGCTGTGTAAGGGCTATTTGACCAAGAAGGAGAGTGATGGGGTGCTATGCCAGATGACCTGGCCTCCACGGTCACCAGAACTGAACCCAATCAAGATGGTTTGGGGTGAGCTGGACTGCAGAGTGAAGGCAAAAGTGCCAACAAGTGCTAAACATCTCTGAGAACTCCTTCAAGATTGTTCGAAGAACTTTTCCGGTGACTACCTCTTGAAGCTCATCAAGAGAATGCCAAGAGTGTGCAAGGAAGTCATCAAAGCAAAAGGTGGCTACTTTGAAGAACCTAGGATATAAGACATAATTTCAGTTGTTTTACACTTTTTTGTTAAGTATATAATTCCACATGTGTTAATTCATAGTTTTGGTGCCTTCAGTGTGAATGTACAATTTTCATAGTCATGAAAATACAGAAAAAATTTTAAATAAGAAGGTGTGTCCAAACTTTTGGTCTGTACTGTATATATGTTGTGGAATACCTATACTAACTATAAACAAGCAAATCTCTCCCTAGCTCAGCAGCAGCTCTCTCTACTCTCACTTATTCCAGGGTAGACTGTGACGACCATAGTGGCGCCAGGTCTTACATAGACCTGATGACGCTGTGCGGCCAGCCAATCACAGTGATGCCCCCAACCAACATGGCTACGGCCTTACAGTGCATGGCAGGCAATCTCTGCATGTTCATTGGCTCTCTACTGTAAAGAGCGCCAAACATGCAGGGAGGGGACCCAATTTCCCGCCCGAGCAACCCGGAAATTCTCGCTGAGCACCGAACTTGTTGAGTACCGAGCAGTGGCGAGCTTGTTTGCTCATCACTAGTAATTATATACAAATAGTATAGTATTAAGCATCTAGTCAAATATATCTTATGTGTATTGGACTACTTCTCTCAGACAGGTGTAACCACAATAAAGTGCAACATTAATGGGTTCACTCTCTAGAATAATGACAGCAAATAAAAAGTTCTTTGTGCTTAAGAAGTAAAAACATAGTTCTAAAGAGTAGGGATGAGTGAACCTGAACTGTAAAGTATGGAGTTCTTACCAGACACCTAGTGTCTGGTGTTGAATTCCAAACACGGACTTCTCCTGGAAGTCCATTTCACAGTTCAGGAGCTTGGGAAGAGAAAAAGAGAGATTTTCCTGCTCTAAAATTCGGGTCCCCATTGATATCTATGGGATTTGGGTTCAGGTTCAAGTTCGGCTACAGTTCTGGTACGAACTGAACTTTGCACTAAAGTTTAGTAGAATCCGACGAACCTGAACTTCCATGGGTCTGCTCATCCCTACTAAAGAGCGCATGATTATACCAAATCATGTATAATAAAAATAGTGTATACAGACCGATTATCCAAGCATATGAATACCTGATGCACGTAATGCGGTAGTGTCATCCAGGAGATGATAGATAAATAGATTGATATATTTAATATTATTTTTACATTATTATTTAAGTTAAAATATACCCTGTAATCCAAGAAAACCTTTAAGGAGATATTTCTATTCATATTCACATTTGTTTTCATAATGTGAAAAACAAAGTTCTTTTTCTGTACTATACTGACTTATCAATAGATATGGGTTTTAGACACCAATTAAAGAACTCATCTCCTTATATCACCATGTCAACATTTCCTAACTTTGTATTCTGCTTGCTTCGAATCAATCTCACTGTCGTGGTCAATGATGTGGACATTGCGATTAGTACCAATAGATCAGAACCAAATTGATAGGTTGAATCAAATCAAATTGAATAAGTCAAAGCCAAGATTGCCAAATTTTAGAGTTACCCTTTCGGGATGTCAGGAAGTGAAGCATGTTGCCGAAAATTTCCTACAACACTTCCATTATCCTTGTGTTGTCCCTTCAATGCTTTCTCCATGTCATGCTGCTTGCATCTTGAATATGTGTTTGGATGCTCAGAAAGCTCTGTGTTCCGGGAGGTTTTGCAAGGTTTAGGCATGAATCAAGGTAATGTACTAACTCTTCCAAAAGTCTAGTAGGTCATTTCTATTTCCATTAGCCTTCTAGACATTTTTAGAGATTTAGCAACTGTCGACAAGGCTCAGTATCCCTGTTGTAACTTTGTTATAGCATAGTGACAATTTTTGCCTTGGCAGTAGAACAGAGCAAAAAGCATCTCTCTGGAGTATCTGAATTGTCTATACAAGGATAGCTCATTCAATTCTATGGATATTATATTTTTCCACCTAACTGCATGGGATCAAATAAATCAGTGCCCCAACCTCCACCGATTACAAGTGATAAGCTCATCATCAGTTGGAAAAGTCTTTTATTATGTGTAAAAATAACATTGTGAACATAATCTTTTTATGTTTTATCACAATTCTTATATTTTGACTGTAAATACAGAAAATAGTGTGGATAGCCAACATTTTATAATCATAAAAGAATATAATAAAATGTTTTATATTTTACATAGTTTCTAACTTTTAATTTCTGAGAAATAAATACAGTAGATCAAACTATAACATACATTCTGATATACAAACTTCTACGGACATAAGTTGACTACTTTGCTTGAAGTTAGTTGGTCAATTTAAAATAAAACATAAAAAAAAAGTTTAATAAAGAGTATAAAAGTCATATCAAACTTTATCCCAAGAACAAGTGATAACTGTAATTGTCACTGATAATACAATATTTAAAATTAAATTGTGGTGTATTGATATATGGGTATTAAATTCCCAACCACATTAATTTGCTGTTAAAAAGACATGGTGAGCTTGGCGTACAATCTGCATGGCCCTGCGCCAACAAATCAATAAAATTTCAATCAGCTTTTGGAGAAGAGAATCAAATAAACCACAAAGTCTCAAAATGCATTAAGTGACCTCTGAGATTTATGAAATCTATAGATTTATCATAGAAGCTGTTGTACTTTACTACGACAAACCAGGCTTGTTTAATAGATGTACTTGAGTTAACCATGCTTTTGGATCACCTCAGTTACACATGAAGGAGACACTTGTGAGGTTTAAAAATCTAATTTACACTGCAGAGAAACAAATTTGTTTGTCTGTTAGAAGCCATCTCAGCTAGTGACAAACCGTCTCTCCAGGACAAACAATGACAGTTTGCACCACATCAAAAGCCTGTAGTCTCCAGCAAACAAAGTGACAGAGGTATTTCCTCCCTTTCATCATTATCTCAATATGAGATGAATGCCATTTCTGAATTAATAATTTGTCATCATCACATAGTTTTTCCTTTATAGAAAGCTGAAAAGGTTGTGCTTTCTATGATGTGCAATAATATACAGCATATTTATCTTATTTATTGATAATTGCTTTTATCATACATTTTTTCTTGCCCTTTGTTATGCTAAGGTTTTAGCCATTTTATGCCATATTGTAAATAAATTGAAACTTGTAAATTTGATGGACATGTCTCCTTGACCTCTAAGTTGTTGATTTCCTCAGCTACGTGGACCAGAATTCTGGCTAAATTTGAACCAAATAATTTGAATTGCACCACATTTCCGATGTGTTATGGACAAGTTTTTTAACATGCTTATAAAGAGCATAATTTATCTGGATAGTGGGTAGACAAAGTGTGCAGGGTCTAAATGACTGTTTAGTGTGTCAAAAAATTGCCAAAATTGCACCACAATTTAAGGTAACTTAGTTGAGCAATGTAGGCCAGCAAATGCTTACGTAGTACTGCTGAAAAACGACATGTCTATCTAATTCAACTGATGGATGAAACTTGATGATTGAAAATTGTACAGCGTAACCTTAGACTAGACAGTGAAAAGAAGCACCAAATATATCAACAGCATGAACCACTCTGAGAAATTTGGCTCATTTTAAGACTGTTTACTCTAAATTTTGATATTCTAAAATTTGAACAAATTTAGAAAGTCGGCCCCAATATGTAATTATGTAAGTAATACAAAGCATTTGGTGTGCCCCAAAAAGATTTATTGACCAACTGGTACTATCTGCCATCTGTGACTTCCGCACCTGTCCCATCTACTCTTGCTTTGCTCTTGGCTGATACAGAGTGAATTCAGTCCCTCTGTTTTATTCCTGGGACTTGTGGCTCTTGTCAGTCCAGAAGCTATGGGGTTAATTCTGTTAGGTTGGGTTTCTTCCTGTTGTTAGCACTGGGTGGGGCTGCTTTCTATTTATACCCTTGAGAATCTGTTCCCCCTGGAAGTCAATAGCTCTGTTATTCTGGTATATACTTCTGTGCTGTGATCTTGCGTTTTGTCCTAATTTTTCTGTTCTTGGACCTTGGCTTGATATTGGACTTCCCACTTGCTGTCTTGCTGTAGGATTTTGTCCCTGATTTTACCTCCTGGTTCTGACCTGGCTACCTGACAATCCTTCTTGCAAATTTGCGCCACAGAACAGAAGCTAACTCCATGGCCCAACAAGTTGACCCCTATATAAGTTCAGATCCCTGTATAGGTGTTAAAGGATGAAGGACATGGCAACTCCTGGGTGTTAGAAAATGGAGTAGCTGGCGCCAAGCTTGTTCATGGTAGCCATTTTGGACCTGCCAGGTAACTATGAACAGTGCCCGTATGACACGATCTCATTATATTACTTTAAACTCACTTATACTTTCCTCTTTATATCAGAACTGGTATAGTCAGAAGATCCATCACTTTGCTCTTCAAAATCACAAATGAATTTTGAGCTGGCTATGGTAATAATGCAGCATTTGCATTCGGTTGCATAAAACATATTACTGCTGTATCCTACAATGGCATCATGGAAACTAAACAGGACTGTTCTAGCCCCACATCATGTTTAAGAATGGTCAACTTCAATTTCTAATATAAAAAAGACTCTATAATATCATAGAACTGGCAATGTATAAATATGGGCATGAGCAGTATCCCATTGTTTTGGATATTTATAAGCAGAGAAAGGTGAACACTCTGCTGGGCCAATCATGTGTGGAAATATTAGCCAGACCAAAGTAAAATTTAGCCTTTTTATTATTGATCAATTTATTTTGGTAAAAAAATCTCACAAAGTTGTGTGTGGAACCATTAGGTAGACCAAAGCAAAATTTATCCCTGTAATTATTGATCAATTTATTTTGGTAAAAAATTCTCACAAAGTCTTTGTCCGAATTAAAGTTCTCTTACATTATAATTCTATGTAATAAAGGCTGGTCATAAATGCAATAAAAAGCTAAAAATTCTGGGACTGTATATGCCAAATACATGAGTCATGTTAAAAGTAGATTTCACCATTACATACTGTATGTACGGTGTATTGATTGGAGTTGGTGTATAGAGACAAGACCATTTGTTGTAATCCATTAACAATGTGATCTAAGCATTGATCTAGCTTTGCTCCATGAGCAAGGAAATTCAAAGTCACCGTTTAAGAAGAAATCAATTAAACTATCTTCTTTAACAGGAATGTCTAACTCATTCTAATAAGTGACATATTGCTGCACATAGTATCTGATGGATTTGGTTTAACAGGACCGAAAAATATGTTGAGCATAACAGCTGACCTTCCGTAAAATTATTTGTGAAGTTTTATCAGCAAAGATTTTATTTAGCTTTTGTAGTGCTTGGGGTCAGAAGATTGTTTCCAATTAAGCTTTTAATTTCAGGAAATAGAATATGTAGTAAAAAATAATTTTTACATTTTATAATAAAGTACATACAGTAAAGAGCTAATTTGAACACTATGAATATGAATAGGCTGTTCAATTTTATGAACTACTTTCTATATACTCTAAGTGGGCATAAGGGTGCAGTTGTGAATTTTCCTTTTCTATTAGGAAGGGCTAGAACTTTGGGAAGGACATTCTATCCCATGTGATTAATATTGTGAGTAACAATTGCTAGCACAATCCAGTATCAATCTTCTTTGCACATGCAATCTTAGCCTGAAAGGCAACCCCTCCAGTAAGAACCATTTATATCCAAGATGCAATACTAATCTCTGTAGTAAACAGATCTTGTGCCACCATGTTTACTGAAACATACATGCTGCTGAGTATTTGTTGTATTACTGTACCCTTTAGTGTTTTATTTACTTACAGTACAGACCAAAAGTTTGGACACACCTTCTCATTTAAAGATTTTTCTGTATTTTCATGACTATGAAAATTGTACATTCATACTGAAGGCATCAAAACTATGAATTAACACATGTGGAATTATATACTTAACAAAAAAGTGTGAAACAACTGAAAATATGTCTTATATTCTAGGTTCTTCAAAGTAGCCACCTTTTGCTTTGATGATTGCTTTGCACACTCTTGGCATTCTCTTGATGAGCTTCAAGAGGTAGCATGCAAAATAATCACCCCCCCCACTCCTCCTTGGTCAGACCTCATATGGAATACTGTGTCCAGTTCTGGACACCACATTTTAAAAAAGACATTGAAAAACTGGAGCAAGCTCAGAGAAGAGCTACCAGAATAGTGAGCGGACTGATAACTATCCGCAAAATAATTGATAGTGCTGCGTTTTTTTCCGCAATGATAACCCGCAGTGGAAATTTCCGCAGCAAGTTCACAGCACATGCGGATTATCAAGGAGGACCATGGCAGGCCATCTGCCATGCGTTTTTTAAGCGTTTTTGCCGCTGCGGAAATGCTTAAAAACACATTATGGGCACACAGCCTAAAGAAGTAAAAGGAAGTTGTAAAGTCATGTTATGTCAACAATAATTCTGCTAAAGATTAACACTAGTGATGGGCGAGCACTAAAATACTCGGGTGCTCGTTGCTCGGGTAGAGCACATTGGAATACTCGGGTGCTCGACCCGAGCAACGAGCCCAATGTAAGTCTATGGGAAACTTGAGCATTTTTCAGGCAGCTCCCTCCGGCGGTCTGGAGAGGGCCTAAAAATTGCCCAAATCGATGGGAACAGTGCTCAAATAGCATGGGAACAGCATAAGGAAGACCCCTGGAAGCAATTCTGACTTCCAGGTCACTTCTGTCAACAATGTTGTCAGAGATATTACGCCACTTTTACGGACTCACAATAAAACATACAAAAACGAAACCAAATGGATTTTCCTGGGAATTATGTTAAGGAACATCCTTTCCAGGGTAATGACTTGTATATAATGCAAAATAAATAATCAAAAACAAAAATGCTCCTCCACACCTTGGGCTATGTTCGCACGTAGCGTTTTTGATGACTTTTTTCACTTTTGCATTGCTTTCAACCGTGACAAATGCATTCACTGGGAAATGTCACTTTAACATTTTACAGCCTAATCTGGCCATGTAGTGTGTGAGACATGATCACACACATACTGTTTCATTTATGAAGGAGGGACTCTGAAAGTCACAAAGCCTATTTTTATAGGGCCATCAGATGGCTTTTGCTACTCTTAAAGGGTCAGCAGTCGACCCTCGCTATTCTTAGAGAGCCATCAGCCGGCTATGCTTTGTTCTTCCCATTACTAAAGACTGGATCTCCTATACTGTTATTGCGGCAGGTCTGCCCAAAATTTGGATGCACCCCAATACCCCTTTGAAAATTTGGACACACCCCAATACCCCTTTGAAGAGACTTAGAGGAGGGCCTCCTGAAAACAATGTTCCCATTATTAGGAAGTGGGTCTCCTATACTGTTTGCCTATGCAGTGAATGCAAGGGCTGCCAAAAATTTCGAGGCACTCCAATGCCCCTTGGAAGAGACGTTGAGGGACTCATGAAAAAATGTTCCCATTATTAGGAAGTGGGTCTCCCATAGTGCTGGCCTATGCAGTGAGTGCAAGGGCTGCAAAAAATTGGGAGGCACTCCAAATCCCCTTGGAAGAGACCTGGAGGGCCTCATGAAAAAATGTTCCCATTATTAGGAAGGAGGTCTCTCATAGTGTTGTCCTATGCAGTGAATGCGAGGGCTTAAAAAAAATTGGGAGGCACTTCAATGCCCCTTGGAAAAGACGTGGAGGAGGACCTCATAAAAAAATATTCCCATTAGAAAGGAGTGGGTCTCCTATACTTGTAATGCCCATGCACTAAGTGTATGGGCTGACAAACATTTACCCCTGGGGGGTATACATGAACATACTGTATAAGAATTTTTTACAGGCATCATAAACACCCTTTAAGAAAATGATGTGGGTGTTGCATCACGGACCACGGTCACCCTGGTTATATGGTGGTGGAGTACAAGGATGAGGAGAAGGAGAAGGACAAGAGCAAATAGTCAAAATCAGGAAGCGTATACCCATGTGTGTGTGTGAAAAGGTGCATGGGAATACACCTCCCAAAAAAAGACACTGGATTGGAGTTTATGTTACGCTGCTATCATTTGGTGGTGTTGAGAAGTCTGGCCCAATCCAGCCCTTGTTCATTTTTATGAGTCAGCCTGTCAGCATTTTCAGTTGACAGGCGGATGCGCTTATCAGTTATAATTTCACCAATGGCACTAAAAACCCGCTCTGATAAAACGCTAGCGGCAGGGCAGGTCAGGATCTCCAAGGCATAGAGAGCTAGTTCTTTACACATATCCAGCATGGATAGCCAATAATTATAAGGCACAGAGGAATCATGAACAGTGTTCCCCTGCCTCTGCTGGATTGGAGTTGTGTCTCTCTTGCCTGTAGTCCTTGGTTGTCCAACGAACTGTGACCTCTGTCGTCAGCGTTTTCAGATGGGAATTTTTTTAATAGTTCCACAACAAGAGCCTTCTGGTACTGCCCCATTTTTGTAGACCTATCCGCCTCAGGAATAAGAGATATAAAATTCTCCTTGTAGCGTGGGTCTAGAAGTGTCACTAACCAGTAATGACTGACACCCAAAATTTTGAGAATGCGAGGGTCATGGGAAAGGCAGCATAACAAAGTCAGCCATGCGTGCCAGACTGCTAACAAACAAGACTTCCGTGACCACACCAAGAGTACGAGTGACCATGCTCTCCTCCTCCTCTCTGTCCTTAGGCCATCCACACTGAACAGACGGTATGACAGTTGTGCAGGTAGTACCGTCTAAAACACATGAAACCAGCTCCTGTTCTTCCTTCTCCTTCTCCTCTTCCTCATTGTCACCCAATCCACGTTGGGATGAGGCGAAGCTAGGCTGTGTGTAATCAAAAATCACTGACTGAGGTGGAATAGCAATATTTTAAAAAAACAATACTTTATTATAAATATTAAAATCCTATAAACAAAACCATTGTACTATATGCAGTCTATCCTGTATGAACACTATTTTGTCACACGGGTCATGCTCAGGATACTAATATTCCCTAAAACCAATCACCCAATGTGTAATACCTGATGTCTAGACTACTCTCAATATATCTGTATCCTTGATTACCAACTCTTAGGCAGATATCAATTATTCCCACAGGGGGAGAGTTAGGCGTCAGTCGTTTGCTGGACCTGAAATTGGGTCTGAATCGTCAGTGGATTCTGTGGTCTCCCATTCTGGTCCAGTGGCTGCTCAGCATCGCTGTCGGTCCCGACGCCTAGCTAGTGCATGAGATGTACAAGTTGTCTCTTGGGTCTTTGTTCCTAGTAGTGTTAAGCATAGGTTGCAGAGGGGAACAGGGCTGCTACAGCCTAAGTCCAGGATGCACTGCACTGAGTATGTTCGTGACATGGCGGACCGTGATTGGTGGTTTGGTGTCAGCTGATCCGGTGACCTGGCACCGCCTGATTGCCCGCGGGTGACATCATCAGTAGTGCGACCAATAATGCGACTGTGGGCAGGGATTAGTCTTTAAATAGCGTGCCCACAAGCATGGCTGTGCGCTCTGATCATTCCGTTTAGGTTGTGTACATGTGTGGACGCTTGTCTGTTTGGGCTCCACGTGCTCTCTAGCTGCTCTCTCCATGACCTGCCGATTCCAGAGTTCGCTCGGCTGATTAGCACAGGTCGCTTAGGCAGGCTTAGCGGGGGGAGGCATGTAGCTTCCATTTGGCAGTCTGGCTCCGACAAGGGGGTTGCCAGGAAGGGTGCCAATCCCAAGAATTGGTCTAAGGAGACATCCGAGGTATTCCGGGAGATTAAATCCTATTTTTCTAGAGCTCCCATTCTCCATCGCCCGGATGTTGACAAGCCATTCTTCCTGGAGGTCAACGCTTCCTCTGTCGGAGCAGGAGCGATTCTCTCTCAAAAGAATGAACAGGGTCAGACAAGACCATGTTTTTTCTTTTCCAAGACCTTCTCTCCAGCAGAGAGGAATTACATGGTTGGGGACAAAGAATTACTTGCTATTAAGATGGCTTTTCGGAGTGGATGTACCTCTTGGAGGGAGCTAAACATCCTTTCATGGTATATTCCAATCATAAGAATCTCTCGTACCTACAGACGGCGCAGCGTCTTAACCCGAGGCAGGCCCGGTGGTCCCTTTTCTTTCCCCGATTCAGTTTTTCCATTCACTTTTTAAAAGGGGAAAAGAACCCTCGGGCGGACGGTTTGTCCCAGTCCATGGATACCGCTGAGGACGATGACGAGCCCAGACTTATCGTTCCTCCAGGGAGTATGCAGATAGTGGCTTCAGTGTTCCTAAACCAGGTTCCTCCTGGGAGGATGTTCGTTCCTCCTAATTTACAAAATGAGGGGCTCTCCTGGGCACATGCCTCTAAGATCGGACGTCATTTGGGGGTCAAACGTACCACGGAGTTTTTCCAATGGTCGTATTGGTGGCATCGGTTGCCCCAGGACGTTAAGGAATATGTTCAAGCGTGTGTCTCCTGTGCGAGAAATAAATCATCCCGTAAGAGGCCAGCTGGTCTTCTTCATCCGTTATCCGTGGCGGATAGACCTTGGGAGCTGGTTGGGATGGATTTTGTTGTCAAGTTACCTAAGTCCCAGGGAAACACAACAATATGGGTGGTTTCTGACCATTTTTCTAAGATGGTTCACCTGGTTCCTTTTCCTAGGGTTCCTTCTTCCCGGGTTATGGCATCACTGTTCATTCGTCACGTTTTCCGTCTCTACGGAATGCCTGATAGGATTGTCTGTGACTGGGGTCCACAGTTTTCCTCCCGGTCCTGGACAGAATTGTGTAATTTGCTTAGCATTGAACTGAATCTTTCTACTGCCTATCACCCGGAGACCAATGGTCTGGTGGAACGCACTAACCAGACGCTTATGACATACTTGCGCCATTTCGTTTCTGGCAACCATAATGATTGGGCTATATTGCTTCCTTGGGCAGAGTTTGCTCTAAACAACGCAGTGGCGGATTCCACAGGTCAGACTACATTTCTTCTGAATAATGGCCAACATCCGCACGTCCCAGTTCTTATGCCAGTTTTCTCTGTGGAACCTGGGGTCAGAGATGGGTCTCTGGAGGCGTGGGAGGTTTGAGACCATACCCAGGATGCTATATTGGCTTCTAAGAATCGGATGAGAGAGTCGGCTGACACTCATCGCCGTCCAGCCCCCATATTCTCTTCGGGCGACAGAGTGTGGCTCGCGGCTCTTAATATCAGAGTACATGGTGGATCTGCTAAGTTTGCCCCCCGTTTTATTGGTCCTTTCAAAATTTGGCCCAAGTAAACCCCGTAGTGTACCGTTTACAGTTACCACGACACATGAAGATTTACAACACTTTTTATAGTGTCGCTTCTTAAGCCTGTTCGCCTGACATAATTCTCTGAACCCCAACCTGCTACAGACACCAGGGGTGATGATCTCGAGGCACAGGCGATTGTGGGGTCTAAGATGGTTTGTGGGAAAAAATATTACCTCGTACATTGGAGGGGTCATGGATCTGAGGATCGCTCCTGGGAACCGGTGGACCACATTCATGCTCCCATGCTCATTGAGTAATATGAGCGTCAAGTGGAGGGGGATGTTAGAAGGGGGGATAATGTTAGGCGTCGGGCATTTGCTGGATCTAAAATTGGGTAAGAATCATCAGTGGATTCTGTGGTCTCCCGTTCTGGTCCAGCCAGGGCAGGGGCTGCTCAGCTTCGCTGTCGGTCCCAACGCCTAGCTAATGCACGAGATGTACAAGTTGTCTCTCGTGTCTTTGTTCCTAGTAGTGTTAAGCATAGGTTGCGGAGGGGAACAGGGCTGCTACAGCCTAAGTCCAGGATGCACGGCACTGAGCATGCCCATGACATGGCGGACCGTGATTGGTGGTTTTGTGTCAGCTGATCCTTTGACCTGGCACCGCCTGATTGGCCGCGGGTGACATCATCAGTAGTGTGACCAATAATGCGACTGTGGGCAGGGCTTAGCCTTTAAATTGCCCGCCCACAAGCATGGCGGTGCGCTCTGATCATTTTGTTTAGGTTGTGTACATGTGTGGACGCTTGTCTGTTTGGGCTCCACGTGCTCCCTAGCTGCTCTCTCCATGACTTGCCAATGCCAGAGTTCACTCGGCTGATTAGCACAGGTCGCTTAGGCAGGCTAAGCGTGCTCTCTAGCTGCTCTCTCCGTGACCTGCCGATGCCAGAGTTCACTCGGCTGATTAGCACAGGTCGCTTAGGCTGGCTTAGCGTGGGGAGGCAGGTAGTTTCCGTTTGGCAGTCTGGCTCCGACAAGGGGGTTGCTATATGCCCCGAGCAGACTGCGGGTTCCGTAACCCAGGCACCGCCTGTTAGCCACTTGGAGAGTTACTCCGCCGACCGGTCACACACCAGCTGGGATCACGTACACTCCGGAGTGAGTCACACACAATTCCTAGAACCTGCTGCGTAGCCTCTGTGCAGTCAACAGAGCTACAGCTACGTTAGTTGTCGCACATCTTCCGTGTAGTTAACGGAGATAGTGCAAATCCTTTTCCTGTAAAGGTGTGTAGAAACACTGGAGGGATTTACACTTTAAGTTGGTTGTTTTACACTCTAACCAAGTGGGTGTTCGGTCGCAGTCTTCTAAGCTTCATCGCGGACCCCGGGTTCGGTTGCATTTCATTTTAATAAAGTTGTTGCAACCGTCCCCTTAACAGGGAGCATATAATTATTTTTGCACTTTGCCCTCTGCAAAATATCAGACTATGAACCCCTTCTCATATATAGTCGGGGTTATACGAAAAAGGAGAGATTTTTTTCTCCTTGTCCTTTTTATAAACTCCAGTACACTAATAAAGGATACCGATAACACGGTTCTATCTATGCTATACTCTTATCCAATCTTAAAGCAATTGGTATGTGATATAAATTTACTGCCTGTTAATTTCTGCTGAATCACAGATGACTCAATGGCAGCTCTACATCTACATAGGACACAGCTCTTATTTTATCACGTACAGACCCGATAAATCGTCTGTCATTACGATGTTCCTTTAAGAATTGCTGCCCCTTTATTTATAGCTCAGGGTGTCACAGCAGCATCTTGGCATGTGCGTCCTTATATCCACATACATGCCCTAAAACATACATGTACACCTCTACGCGTTTCACCCATATGATATTTTTATGGGCACATCAGGAGGCTAAAGAACTATGTTTTTTGCTAATTCATTTGCAGGAGTCTCTGCTCCCGGCTATTGTGAAAGCCGCATGCGCCGGCACGGACGCCAAACTCTTATAGATAATACTCCTCCCCCCTTCCATTGACGCGACCAAGCACGGGCCACTCACATTTCTTTTTTGGATGTCTCTATCAGTATCGACCATAGTGGCTGCTTAGTGACAAATCTTTTTAGGAAATCAATGGCTACAAACAGCCTTTTACAATGGAAAAGCCACCATCCTTCACCTCTCAAACGTGGAATTCCCAAGGGGTAATTTTTGCACCTTAGACGTAATTGCTCATCCCTGGAGGGGTTTGACAGGGAAGCATGTGAACTGAGTGAAAGGTTCAAGAAACGAGGATATCCCTCGTATGTTGTGGAGCAAGCATACCATCATGCAAAGGCAGCTAATAGGACATACTTATTGGTCCCCAAAGCAAGAAATGAGGATAATGGTTTAGTACTTCTAATAGGGACCTTTGACGACAAATCTAAGAAAGTAATGACTGTCCTTCGTACTTTCTGGGATGTTTTGAATTTAGATCTGGACCTTAGGGGTGTTATTACCCCTCACCCTTCAGTGACGTATCGTAGGGGACAAAATTTAAAAGATCGTCTGGTTGATAGCCATCTACAACTAGATAAAGCTGATCCTACTTGGCTAAATCGTACAAACTTGGTCGGTACGTTTAGATGTGTGGCTTGTAAGGCCTATGATTTTAAAGTGAAGAAAACATCATTCACGAGCGACATTACTGGTAAAATCTACCAGAACAGAGAGTTTCTTAACTGCCAAACGGAGGGCATTGTATATCTGGCAAAATGTGACTGCCCCAAAACATATGTAGGGAAAATCATCAAACAATTTCGAATTAGAATTCTCGAACACTTGGGGGATATTCGGAGGAAAGAGGACACACCCATCTCCAGGCACATATGGGAAGTACATGATGGTGACATGAAGGCTATAGGTTTTCAGGGTATTGAAAATATTAGAACATCTCAAAAGGGGGTGATCATGACAATAAAATTCAAAGGAACGAAACCCAGTGGATCCACAGATTTAAAACTGTTGCTCCAATGGGTTTAAATGAATGTATGTCCTTTACTCCATTCATACAATAATTGTGGAGGTTTAGGAGTGTATAGTTGGTAATGATATCTAAGAGCAATGATCATCTGTATATATAGCATCAGCATCTTTATACTTGTTGAATGACTAGCCATACTTATTAAAATTGACATCCTTTGGTCTCCCTAATCCTGGTGAATCTTATTTGAAAAGGTGCTATATTGTTTCTATTGGATATTCTGGCTTTCTGATGTATGTATCCATGTCAATAGTGAGTTAAAAGTTTGTTTACGCTACCAGCTGACGTCAGGATGCAGTCTGCCTATCTGTGTGGTGGTATCTATGATAGCTCTGCACTCCCGTGATGCGTGTATCCTTGCATGTGACGTGACAACTCGTTATTGGCTCCAAGGTAGAAGGCTTGTCAGTGGCCCGTGCTTGGTCGCGTCAATGGAAGGGGGGAGGAGTATCATCTATAAGAGTTCCGCGTCCGTGCCGCCGCATGCGGCTCTCACAATAGCCGAGAGCAAAGACTCCTGCAAATGTATTAGCAAGAAACATAGTGCTTTAGCCTCCTGATGTGCCCATAAAAATATCATATGGGTGAAACGCGTAGAGGCGTACATGTATGTTTTGGGCATGTATGTGGATATAAGGACGAACATGCCAAGATGATGCTGTGACACCCTGAGCTATAAATAAAGGGGCAGCAATTCTTAAAGGAACAGTGTAATGACAGACGATTTATCAGGTCTGTACGTGATAAAATAAGAGCTGTGTCCTATGTAGATGTAGAGCTGCCATTGAGTCATCTGTGATTCAGCAGAAATTAACAGGCAGTAAATTTATATCACATATCAATTGCTTTAAGATTGGATAAGAGTATAACATAGATAGAACCGTGTTATCTGTATCCTTTATTAGTGGACTGGAGTTTATAAAAAGGACTAGGAGAAAAAAATCTCTCCTTTTTCATATAACCCCAACTATATATGAGAAGGGGTCCATAGTCTGATATTTTGCAGAGGGCAAAGTGCATTAATAATTATATGCTCCCCCTGTGGGAATAATTGATATCTGCCTAAGAGTTGGTAATCAAGGATACAGATATATTGAGAGTAGTCTAGACATCAGGTATTACACATTGAGTGATTGGTTTTAGGGAATATTAGTATCCGGAGTGTGACCTGTGTGACAAAATAGTGGGGATACAGGATAGACTGCATATAGTACGGTGGTTTTGTTTATAGGATTTTAATATTTATATTAAAGTATCGTTCTCTTAAAATATTGCTATTCCACCTCAGTCAGTGATTTTTGTCTATTTTGGTAGTTTAAATACATTTTGAGTTGTTGGTCCTCAGTCAGTATATCCTGTGTGTAATCACCCTGTATGGTTCCTTGCTCCATCTCATTGTGCTCCGCCTGCAATGCATCCTTTTTGATTGTGAGCAGAGAGTGTTTCAGAAGACAGAGAAGCGGGATGGTGACGCTAATTATGGCGTCATCGCCTCTCACCATCTGGGTGGAGTCCTCAAAATTTTGGAGAATGGTACAGATGTCTGACATCCATATCCACTCCTGAGGTCTTATGTGTGCAGTCTGAACTGAATACCGACGGCCTTGTTGATGCTGGTAATCAACAACTGCCCTCTTCTGCTCACAAATCCTTCCCAACATCTGCAGTGTAAAGTTCTAACGCGTGGGGACGTCACACACCAGTCTGTGGGCTGGAAGCTGAAAACGCTGCTGAATCACGGTAAGTGCGGCCGAAGCTGTAGGTGACTTTCTAAAATGGGCGCACAGGCAGTGTACTTTAACAAGCAGATCTGTCAGCTCTGGGTGGGATTTGAGAAACTGCTGAACCACGATGTTAAGCACATGGGCCACGCATGGTACGTGTGTGAGCTCGAATCGCCTCAGAGTCGCCACCATGTTCCGGCCATTGTCACACATCACCATGCCTGGCTGTCGGTTCAGCAGTGTGAGCCATAGATCTGCCTGCTCTTTCAGAGCTGTCCACAACTCTTCAGCATTGTGTGGTTTGTCACCAAATCATATTAGCTTCAGCACAGCCTGTTGCCGCTTGACCCAGGGAGTGCTGCATTGCTTCCAGCTTGTGACTGATGTGGTCATTTCAGAGATGGAGGCTGAAGAGGAGGAGGAGGCTGAGGAGGATGAGGAGCAGGAGCCGTAGACTGGGGGCCAACCTTGATTGACCTAGGGCCTGCAATCTTTGATGTCGGGAGGAAGTGTACCATCCCAAGATCCGACTGATTCCTGGCTTCCACTATGTTAACCCAGTGTGCCATTAGCGAGAAGTACCGTCCCTGCCCTCAAGCACTTGTCCACGTGTCCGTGGTTAGGTGGACTTTCCAGGTAACTGCGTTGTTGAGTGCACTCCTAATGTTTTGGGGCACATGCTTGTGTAATACGGGGACGGCACACCGGGAGAAATAGTGGCGGCTGAGGACCGAGTACCGAGGAATGACCGCCGCCATTAGGTTGCGGAATGATTCCATCTCCACGAGCCTAAAAGGAAACATTTCGAGCGCAAGCAGTTGCAAAATGTGGGAATTTAGTAGTGTGGACTGTGGGGTGTTGGCTGCGTATTTGCACTTGCATTCCAAGGACTGGGGTATGGACAATTGAATGCTGCGCTGAGATAAGGATGTGGATGTGCTTACTGATGTTGCTACTTGAGAGTGTGCAATGACAGGTGCAGGGCAGGAGGCATCTTCACATGCACCATGGACAGGGGAATGGCTTGCATGCACAACAATGGAAGAAGCAGTGGTGCCACCCTCAGACACTGTTCCTGGACCCTGGGGTTTGGACCACAAAGTCGGGTGCTTTGCTGCCCTGTGCCTGATCATGCTGGTGGTGGTCAGGCTTGAAGTTTTGCCACCCCTGCTGATGCTGGCCTGGCAGGTGGTGCAAATGGCCTTTTTGGGGTTATTTGCAGATTTTTTTTAAAAACAATCAGACTTGGGAAGACCTAACATTTGTACTGGCAACTTCTTTTGTGTTGGTGTTACGGAGAACGGTTGCCTGTCTTCTGTCTGTGGCCACCACACTGCTTCTTCCTGGCTGTTGGGATGCTCTGCCTCCCTCCCACTCTGTGCTGCTGTTCTTTCTCTGCATGTTCTCCAGCCAGGTTGGGTCAGTTACTATATCATCCACCACCTCCTCTTCCACTTTCGCACTCTGGTCCTCCTCCTGGCAATTGTGTCTTATCATCGTCCACCTCTTGTGACACTTTCCCACCATCACCTTCGTGTGACCGGTGCTGCTCAAATATTTGGGCATCGCTCCATGCGATCTCCTCTTGGCCCGCTTCAAGTGGACCGGGCACGAGGCCCGAATCTATAAATGGAAAAGTGAACAGCTCTTCTGAGTGTCCAAGTGTGGGATCAGTTGTCGCTGGGCACTCGTCATGGTGGGAGGAAGGAGGTTCAGGGTGAGGAATATGCGGTCCAGACTCATGGCTACTGAGACTTGACCGTGTGAAAGACAGCGTGGTGGTGGTGGCTAAGTGACTGGAAGCATTATCTGCTATCCAACCAATAAGCTTTTCACACTGCTCTGTGTTCAATAGTGGTGTTCTGCGTGCCCCTATTAATTGGGACAGGAAGGTCAAGCGAGAAGATGTGGGTGTTTGTTGTGGCACAATTTCAGCTTGCCCACGGCCTCTGCCTCTGCATGCACCATCACCATCACTTCCAGTTCCCCGTTTCTTGCCACGTGCCTTGCCCATTTTAAATGGAGGACAATATCTTCCACGCTCACTACAAATGGCTGAATTTGGAGTGAACTTATACACTGTGTGCACAATTATTAGGCAAATGAGTATTTTGATCACATGATACTTTTTATACATGTTGTCTTACTCCAAGCTGCATAGGCTTGAGAGCCAACTACCAATTAAGTAAATCTGGTGATTTGCATCGCTGTAATGAGGAGGGGTGTTGACTAATGACATCAACACCCTATATAAGGTGTGCTTAATTATTTAGCAACTTCCTTTCCTTTGGCAAAATGGGTCAGAAGAGAGATTTGACGGGCTCTGAAAAGTCCAAAATTGTGAGATGTCTTGCAGAGGGATGCAGCAGTCTTGCAATTTCCAAACTTTTGAAGCTTGATCACCGAACAATCAAGCGTTTCATGGCAAATAGCCAACAGGGTCGCAAGAAGCGTGCTGGGCAAAAAAGGCGCTAAATAACTGCCCATGAATTGAGGAAAATCAAGCGTGAAGCTGCCAAAATGCCATTTGCCACCAGTTTTGCCATATTTCAGAGCTGAAACATTACTGGAGTATCAAAAAGCACAAGGTATGCGATGTGGGACATGGCCAATGTAAGGAAGGCTGGAAAACGACCACCTTTGAGCAAGAAATATAAGATAAAACGTCAAGAATGGGCCAAGAAATATCTTAAGTAGTGTTGAGCCACCCCCGTAGTGTTTGGGTTCGGTTCGTCGAACACCGGGATGTTCGTGGAACTGTTCGTCGAACAACTTAGAACACTGTCGAACATCGTCGAACACCGTTAAAACCAATGGCAGGCAAATAAAAACACATAGAAAACACCTTCAAAGGTGTCCAAAAGCTGACAAACTGCTCAGAAGACACTCTCTTTAAAAAAGCCGGCCGGCAATTCAGCATCGGTACCCGACAATTTTGAACAGAAAGAATAGAGCATCACACATCGATTAGATAGATAGAAACATGTCAGTCACATATATAATAAGTGATAAATTAAAGGATTTATTAAAAAAAAAATTGACGTGGGGTTCCCCGTAATTTTAGTCTCTAGCGGAGGTTAAGCAGATGGCTGGGGCAGATGTTTGAAGCCTGGGAAGGGGGTAATACCCACGGAGATTCCCAGGCTACTAATATCAGCCCCCAGCTGAATACCTAGCCTTTACTAGCTATTAAAATGGGGGACCCCCAAAAAAATGACGTGGCGTCCCCCCTATTTTAATAGCTAGTAAAGGCTAGGCAGACAGCTGGGGGCTGATATTAATAGCCCAGGAAGGGTGCTATGAATATTGGCCCCCTCCAAGGCTAGAAAAAACAGTCGTCAGCCGCCCCAGAAATGGCGCATCCAAAGGATGCGCCAATTCTGGCACTTAGCCTCGCTCTTCCCACTGCCCTGCAGCGGTGCCAGTGAGGTAATAGGGTTGGGGTTGATGTCAGCTTATAATGCCAGCTGACATCAAGCCTAGGTTAGAAATGGAGAGGCGTCTATAAGACACCCCCATTATTAACCCCATAGTCAAAGTTAAAAAAACACAAACACCCAGAATAAAGTCCTTTAATTGAAATAAACACACAATTCTTCAATGTTCTAAATTAAACCGTACTTACCATCACGCCCATTCCAGCTGAAGGCAACGATCTCCTGGAATAAAAATAATATAATAAACCAACATCATCCTTACCTTTCCATTGTTCCCAGGAAGGCTTCAGCTCTGCTACATTCACGTGACAGGCTGGATCGCAGCCAAAAGCTGCCATCCAGCTTGCCATGCCGCAGACACTGAGATGCGCAGGCATGCTTGCGTTCCTCAGTGTCTGGCTGTGACGGCATCCAGATGAGTCCAGTTCATGTCCAATGAACTCAGCTCACCTCATGCACGTCACTGACAGCGTGGGAGAATTCTCCTGCGCATGCGGTGAGCGTGAGAGAATTCTCCTGCGCTCACGGCAAGCTCAAGCGCAGGAGAATTTTCCCATGCTGTCAGTGACGTGCATGGGTGACCTGAGTTCATTGAACTCAGCTCACCTCATCCACGTCACTGACAGCGTGGGAAAATTTTCCTGTGCTTGCCGTGAGCGCAGGAGAATTCTCTCAACCTCACGGCAAGCGCAGGAGAATTCTCCCATTCTGTCAGTGTCTGGGAAGCTGTGGTGGCTGCTGCACGCAATGTTGATCGAAAACAGATCAAGCAACGGACAGAATCTATGGATGGAAGGCTGTTGAGTATCATCATAAAGAAAGGTGGCTATATTGATCACTAATTTTTATGTTTTTTGTTTTTTGCATGTTAGAAATGTTTATTTCTAAATTTTGTGCACTGATATTGGTCTACCTGGTGAAAATAAACAAGTGAGATGGGATTTTATGTGGTTTTTATTAAGTTGCACAGTAATAGTTACCTGCACAAACAGATATCCTCCTAAGATAGCCAAATCTGAAAAAAAAAAAACTCCAACTTCCAAAAATATTAAGCTTAGATATTTGAGTCTTTTGGGTTGATGGAGAATAATTGTTGATCAATAATAAAAATAATCCTTTAAAGTACAACTTGCCTAATAATTCTGCACACAGTGTATGTGATCCGTGTGACGGACAAACCACAGTTTTAAATAGCTGGTCAGTAGGTAATTATTTTGAACAGCAAACTGGTGTCAATAGCTTCACTGACACACTGAAATAAAATTTTAATGGAGGGCCGAAGTGGCAGCATTTTCTGAAAACGTACAGTATATGCGATCTGTGTGATGGAGAAAACACAGTTATAAATTCCTGGCCTGTAGGTAACTATTTTGAACAGCAAACGTGTGTCAATAGATTCACTGACACACTGAAACATATTTTTAGTGGAGGCCAGAAATGGCAGTGTTTTCAAAACAATTATATGTGATCCGTGTGACAGACAAACCACATTTTTAAATAGCTGGATTTTTAGCGCTGTAATATGGAAAGGACCTGGCTGTATTCTGCACTGCCAACAAGCAAATGGCGCAGAACAATGGTGTTCTCTGGATTGCTTTTTAAGCAAATAATGAGGAATAAGATCCTAAAAAAAATTATTCCTGGCCCCTGAGACCTGGGCATATTTCTAGAAATATCTAACAGCAGCAGCAGACAAAACTGGAATGGAGTCTCTTGTGCTATGTGCACTGCAGACTGCTGTATACCCTGCCTGCCTATATTCCCTGCCTGCCTAGCACTGATATCTCTGCAGATGGATTAATCCTCAGAAGGACTGTTTGTTCAGATGGATATGTGTCTCTCATATAGTTTGGTACACCTACACTAACTAGAAGAACGCAAATCTCTCCCTAGCTCAGCAACACCTCTCCCTACACTGTCTGATTCCGGAGTGACTGTGACGAGCATGGCGGCCCCAGATCTGATATAGACCTCATGACGCTGTGCGGCCAGCCAATCACTGTAATGCCACAACCAACATGGCTGCGGCATTAGAGTGAGTGGCAGACAATCCCTGCATGTTCATTGGCTCTGTAAAGAGCACCAAACATGCAGGGAGGAGACTTGAGCTCCCACCGAGCAACCCCAGAAATACTTGGCGAGCGCCGTGCATCTTGAGCAATGAGATGCTCAGGAGAACACCGAGTCGTAGCAAGCATGCTCGCTCATTACTAATTATAATTTATAAAATCCCATTTCAGAGGGGGTCCACTGTTCAGGATTCACATCTCGAACAGAGTTGGAAGTAGTTTGGAAAAGTGTTTTTTTGATCTGAAAGGCCTGATCTATTTTTCATTACACGGCAACACATTAGTTTCAATAGGCATTATATAATTCTTAGATTCTCCTTATTTGGTGCTGTAGTGAAATGAAACACTAATTGCATGGTTTCCCCACTGTTTACAGGTAATTTCTGGGAGTCCGAACTGGAGGACATTTTTAAAGTATCATTGAATTCATTCATTCTTTTTATTTGCTTCTGAAATGAAGGTAGTTGTCTATGCAAGAGCAATGCCTTCTAAATGTCAAATCTGCATAGCTGTATTTTCTCTTTCTTTCTGTCATCTACAAACACTTGTTACCATGTCAGACTTAAATAAAAAAAAGGATAAACAGATCAGACAAAATTCAAATTTGTCTGTTTGCGCATATTTTTCTTGAAAATACTATTCCCAGAAATTTGATTTATCCCTTTTTATTCTCTTGACACTAGAGCATAATAAAAGCAAAATGTAAAATTTAAAAAAAACCTTATACTTACTTTACAGCTCACCTCTCCAGCCTCTCCACTCATCACAATTACCCATCCAGTCCTCAGCGCATCTTCTTATCACCGACGATAAGCACTGAATTTCCGATCCTTTTCACGCTAGACTTGGACTTCCAGCACTGTTGAAGGCCGTGGCAGTTATGCGAAAGTTATAGTATCATGACATGACGACATGTGGAGTGAACTTGCATGTGAGGAATCTTCCCAGGTCTCATCAGAGCCAGAAGTTCTGGCCTACAGGGTATCTCAGCGCTCGTTGCAGTGATAAGAAGATGCCAAGAGGACAGGACAGGTGATGGATGTTGGTGAGGAGCAAATGGGCCAGAAATGTGAATGGTAAGGGAAATATGAGTATTTTTTTTTAGCTTTTAACCTTTTGATGGCTCTTTATGGTTCTGAAAAACGGCAGCTAGAGGCCACCATTTTGCTTTATCCACTCAGAAGTGAATTGCAAAAAAAAAAGGATTTCAGCAAATGCAGATTTTTAGAATATTCAGGTAGAATTCAATAGCACTCAAGTATATTCCCTTATCTCTAATGGCCATATCATATCACTGAACAGAATTTCTACACATCTCAAATACTTATATTAACAATTAAATTGTACTTTTAGGAGAAATGAAAATGCCACTTTTGTCATATTTTATATAAAAATACATGAAACTTGTTTGCATTGAAAGTTTTAATCTGGGGTATGAATTGTTGAGATGACGCACCTCAAAATATCATTTGTATAAATTATGAACATATACAGTACAGACCAAAAGTTTGGACACACCTTCTCATTTAAAGATTTTTCTGCATTTTCATGACTTTGAAAATTGTACATTCACACTGAAGGCATCAAAACTATGAATTAACACATGTGGAATTATATACTTAACAAAAAAGTGTGAAACAACTGAAAATATGTCTTATATTCTAGGGTCTTCAAAGTAGCCACCTTTTGCTTTGATTACTGCTTTGCACACTCTTGGCATTCTCTTGATGAGCTTCAAGAGGTAGTCACCGGAAATGGTTTTCACTTCACAGGTGTGCTCTGTCGGGTTTATTAAGTGTGATTTCTTGCCTTATAAATGGGGTTGGGACCATCAGTTGTGTTGTGCAGAAGTCAGGTGGATACACAGATGATAGTCCTACTGAATAGACTGTTAAAATTTGTATCATGGCAAGAATAAAGCAGCTAAGTAAAGAAAAACGAGTGCCCATCATTACTTTAAGAAATGAAGGTCAGTCAGTCTGAAAAATTGGGCAAACTTTGAAAGTGTCCCCAAGTGCAGTTGCAAAAACCATCAAGCGCTACAAAGAAACTGGCTAACATGAGGACCGCCACAGGAAAGGAAGACCAAGAGTCACCTCTGCTTCTGAGGATAAGTTTATCCGAGTCACCAGCCTCAGAAATCGCAGGTTAACAGCAGCTCAGATTAGAGACCAGGTCAATGCCACACAGAGTTCTAGCAGCAGACACATCCTACAACAACTGTTTAGAGGTGACTTTGTGCAGCAGGCCTTCATGGTAAAATAGCTGCTAGGAAACCACTGCTAAGGAAAGGGAACAAGCAGAAGAGACTTGTTTGGGCTAAAGAACACAAGGAATCAACATTAGACCAGTGGAAATCTGTGCTTTGGTCTGATGAGTCCAAATTTGAGATCTTTGGTTCCAACCACCGTGTCTTTGTGCAACGCAGAAAAGGTGAACGGATGGACTCTACATGCCTGGTTCCCACCGAGAAGCATGGAGGAGGAGGTGTGATGGTGTGGGGGTGCTTTGCTGGTGATACTGTTGGGGATTTATTCAAAATTGAAGGCATACTGAACCAGCATGGCTACCACAGCATCTTGCAGCGGCATGCTATTCCATCCAGTTTGCGTTTAGTTGGACCATCATTTATTTTTCAACAGGACAATGACCCCAAACACACCTCCAGGCTGTGTAAGGGCTATTTGACCAAGAAGGAGAGTGATGGGATGCTACGTCAGATGACATGGCCTCCACAGTCACCAGACCTGAACCCAATCGAGATGGTTTGGGGTGAGCTGGACCGCAGAGTGAAGGCAAAAGAGCCAACAAGTGCTAAGCATCTCTGGGTACTCTTTCAAGATTGTTGGAAGACCATTTCCGGTGACTACCTCTTGAAGCTCATCAAGAGAATGCCAAGAGTGTGCAAAGCAAAAGGTGGCTACTTTGAAGAACCTAGACTATAAGACATATTTTCAGATGTTTCACACTTTTTTGTTAAGTATATAATTCCACATGTGTTAATTCATAGTTTTGATGCCTTCAGTGTGAATGTACAATTTTCATGGTCATGAAAATACAGAAAAATCTTTAAATGAGAAGGTGTGTCCAAACTTTTGGTCTGTACTGTACATGTTTTGAAGACTGAAAATATACAGCGTAAACTTTAATTAGGCTTGAAATTGTGAGCAGGCCTGGCATAACACAAGGGCAGAATGACCCTAAGAAGAATTTTCCAATTAAATTAAATAATAAGATGTTAACGTCTTATCTAGTGGGAGATATGATGGCTCACAAAAAACTCCCTTCACCTGACCGATAGAGAGAAAAATACTTAATGAACAGACTTTAATAATTATTCAGAAAGTCTGTCCTTGGATGTGATGGAAAGACAAGGAATTATCTAATCAAACGCAGAGATACAATTCAAGCCACATACTTGGAAGAGATAAGGGTGTTGTAATAAAGAGTTTAAGCTCAAATAAACATGATTCAATACAAACTAAGAAACAATAAAGCTTAAATGTGACTCATATTGGAGCAGGATCATTATTTCTGTCTCTTCACGAAACAGTCCCTAATATACCAAAATGTATCTAAGCACCACAGCTAAACTCTAAATTATTTTAGCTCTCTTTGTTTTTTTCATTTTCAGAAGGACAAAAGGAAAATATTTTTGCCCCAAGTTTTTCAGTCTATCCTTTTAGAACCCTAGAATAAATGTTGTTGCCAATCTATGAGGTTAATTATAACAATTCCAGGAGAACCAATAGAGGACATTACATTTTTTCCCAGGAATCATTATCTACATACGCTGGCAGTCTCTGAAAGAATAAACAATATCCCACAAGACCTACATCACTGGATGAGAGTCTTTTTTTCCTTAAGAAGAATCTGGTTTGGCTATTTGAAGACCTCCATAGGGATCAGAAAAAGAGCAATATTCCAAAGCATTGAAATTCTACTTAAAATGTAACTTTTATTGGTAAGCCAGAGTAATATGCACCAAATTCATTAAGAGGCACACACCTCTTAAAGAATTTGGTGCTTCTTTAGGAGCTTGTATACATTTTCGTAATAATTTACTCTACCTTTGTAGTGTACATTGTTATGAATTTGAGAGCACTTCACCACGCCTCATCCCATCTAAGCTCTGCCCACTTTTCTAAAAGTTGACAGAACTGGCAGGACTCAGGTAAAAGTGCCAAAAGTAGCAACGTTTTTGTACAGCTTTGAGTTGCACAAATGTTTTGCTAGATTTCAAGCAGTTTTACACCAGAAAGTTAGCAAAAGCTGCTTGATGATTTGGGTCTTTAGTTGCTTATGCTGGGTTAACAAAAAATGTTTCAAGTGGAATTCCAGTGCTTTGCAAGGTTTATATTTATCTGTAGTCATGTTGCAAGGTTTGTTATTTGGTCAGATATTGACTTGTTGGATAGCTACTAATGATGAGTGAGCATGCTTGTTACTCGAGATTTATGAACATGCTCAGGTGTTTAACCCCTTAAGCCCCGAGGGTGGTTTGCACGTTAATGACCAGGCCAATTTTTACAATTCTGACCACTGTCACTTTATGAGGTAATTACTCTGGAACTCTTCAACGGATCCCCCTGATTCTGAGACAGTTTTTTCGTGAAATATTGTACTTCATGATAGTAGTAATATTTCTTCGATATCACTTGCGTTTATTTGTGAAAAAAATGGAAATTTGGCAAAAATTTTGAAAATTTTGCAATTTTCAAAATTTGAATTTTTATGCCCTTAAATCAGAGAGATATGTCACATAAAAGAGTTAATAAATAACATTTCCCACATGTCTACTTTACATCAGCACAATTTTGGAACCAAAATTTTTTTTTGTTAGGGAGCTATAAGGGTTAAAAGTTGACCAGCGATTTCTAATTTTTCCAACAAAATTTACAAAACCATTTTTTTAGGGACCACATCACATTTGAAGTCACTTTGAGAGGTCTTTATGACAGAAAATACCCAAAAGTGACACCATTCTAAAAACTGCACCCCTCAAGGTGCTCAAAACCACATTCAAGAACTTTATTAACCCTTCAGGTGCTTCACAGGAATTTTTGGAATGTGGAAGAAAAAAATGAACATTTATCTTTTTTCACAAAAATGTTACTTTAGACCCAATTTTTTTTATTTTCACAGGGGTAACAAGAAAAAATGGACCACAAAATTTGTTGTGCAATTTTCCCTGGGCACAAAAATACCCAATATGTGGGGAAAAAACACTGTTTGGGCGCACGGCAGGGCTCGGAAGGGAAGGAGCGCCATTTGACTTTTTGATTGTAAAATTTGCTTGAATAATTAGCGGACGCCATGTTGTGTTTGGAGAGCCCCTGTGTGCCCAAACATTGGAGCTCCCCCACAAGTGACCCCATTTTGGAAACTAGACCCCCCAACGCACCTATCTAGATGCATAGTGAGCACTTGGAACCCCCAGGTGCTTCACAAATTGATTCATAAAAATGAAAAAGTGTTTTTTTTTTCACTTTTTCATTTTTACGAATAAATTTGTGAAGTACCTAGGGGTTCCAAGTGCTCATTATGCATCTAGATAGGTGCCTTGGGGAGTCTAGTTTCCAAAATGGGGTCACTTGTGGGGGAGCTCCAATGTTTGGGCACACAGGGACTCTCCAAATGCAACATGGTATCCGCTAACAAATTGAATGGAAAATCGGCTCAAATTGTTAGCAGACACCATGTTGCGTTTGGAGAGCCCCTGTTTGCCCAAACATTGGATCTCCCCCACAAGTGACCCGATTTTGGAAACTAGACCCCCCAAGGCACCTATCTAGATGCATAGTGAGCACTTGGAACCCCCAAGTGCTTCACAAATTGATTCGTAAAAATGAAAAAGTGTTTTTTTTTTCACTTTTTCATTTTACGAATCAATTTGTGAAGCACCAAGGGGTTCCAAGTGCTCACTATGCATCTAGATAGGTGCCTTGGGGAGTCTAGTTTCCAAAATGGGGTCACTTGTGGGGGTGCTTCAATGTTTGGGCACACAGGGACTCTCCAAATGCAACATGGTATCCGCTAACAAATTGAATGGAAAATCGGCTCAAATTGTTAGCGGACACCATGTTGCATTTGGAGAGCCCCTGTGTGCCCAAACATTGGAGCTCCCCCACAAGTGACCCCACTTTGGAAACTAGACCCCCCAAGGCACCTATCTAGATGCATAGTGAGCACTTGGAACCCCCAGGTGCTTCACAAATTGATTTGTAAAAATGAAAAAGTGAAAAAAAAACTCTTTTTCATTTTTATGAATCAATTTGTGAAGCACCTGGGGGGTTCCAAGTGCTCACTATGCATCTAGATAGGTGCGTTGGGGGGTCTAGTTTCCAAAATGGGGTCACTTGTGGGGGAGCTCCAATGTTTGGGCACACAGGGACTCTTCAAATGCAACATGGCGTCCGCTAACAAATTGTCGGCTCAAATTGTTAGCGGACATCATGTTGCATTTGGAGAGCCCCTGTGTGCCCAAACATTGGAGCTCCCCCACAAGTGACCCCATTTTGGAAACTAAACCCCCCAAGGCACCTATCTAGATGCATAGTGAGCACTTGGAACCCCCAGGTGCTTCACAAATTGATTCGTAAAAATGAAAAAGTGAAAAAAAAACACTTTTTCATTTTTATGAATCAATTTGTGAAGCACCTGGGGGTTTCAAGTGCTCACTATGCATCTAAATAGGTGCCTTGGGGGGTCTAGTTTCCAAAATGGGGTCACTTGTGGGGAGCTCCAATGTTTGGGCACGCAGGGGCTCTCCAAACGCAACATGGCATCAGCTAACAATTTGAGCGGATTTTCCATTCAATTTGTTAGCGGACACCATGTCGCGTTTGGAGAGCCCGTGATGTGCCTAAACAGTGGAGCTCCCCACAAGTGACCCCATTTTGGAAACTACACCCCTCAAGGATTTTATTAAGGTGTATAGTGAACATTTTGAACCCAGAGGTACGACACAGAATTTGTTTACATTAGGTCATCATATTGAATAAGTTGTCATTAGTCTTGAGCGTAAGTGCTCGCTACTTGAGTTTGCATCGGGTACTCAGGTATGCACCATGTACAGCGTGTGCTCGAGTGACATGCTCGAGTCCCTGCTCCGCATGTTTCACGGTAATTAGACACCCAAAAAAAAACATGCGGGGATCGCTCGTGCATGGCAGGCAATCCCCGTAAAGTTTTTTTGGCCGCGAAGCATATGGGAGACTCGAGCATGTCACTCAAATACCAACGATACTCAATGCATACCAGAGCACCCGATGCAAACTCAAGTAGCGAGCACTTGCGCTCAACACTAGTCGCCATATCGTCATCTTTTTTTCTTACTTTTGAAAAAAATCCCAACCCCATCACAACCCTAACCCCAACCCTAACCCCAACCCCAGCCCCAACTGTAGCACAACCCTAACCGTAGCAGAACCCTAACCCTAGCACAACCCTAACCCCAAACCCAGCCCTAACCCTAGCCCAATCCTAACCCAAGAGTTTATTTTTGACGCCGTTCCTCGTGCGGTATAAGTGATTAGACGACTTTATTCTTCGGGTCGGTGTGATTACAGCAATACCAGAATCATATGGGGTTTTTATGACTGACAGCTGTCACACACTAAAAGACTCATTTTTTGTAAAATCTAGTTTTTGCATCGCCATATTTTGAGAGCTATAATTTTTCCATATTTTGACAGACAGTCATGTGACTGCTCGTTTTTTGCGGGATGAGTTGACGTTGTTATTTGTGCCATTTTCAGGCACGTGACATTTTTTGATCGCTTTCTATTCTGATTTTTGGGAGGCCAAATAAACAAAAACCAACAATTCAGGAATTGTTTTTTTTTTTTTTTTTTTATTCTGTTCCGCGTGTGGTAAAATTGATAAGGTAGCTGTATTCTTCGGGTCAGCACGTTTACAGCGGTACCACATTTATATCGTTTTTCTATGTTTTGCACTTTTACATAATAAAAGCAATTTTATAGAAAAAAATATTTTTTAGCATAGCTTTATTCTGAGAGCGATAACTTTTTTATTTTTCGGCTGATGGAGCTGTATAGCGGCTTGTTTTTTGCGGGACGAGATGACATTTTCAGCGGTACCATTTTTATTTATATTTGTCTTTTTGATCGCGTGTTATTCCATTTTTTGTTTGGCGGTATGGTGATAAAGCATTGTTTTTTGCTTGTTTTTTTTTTTTGTTTTTTTTTTACCGTGTTCACTGAAGGGGTTAACTAGTGGGACAGTTTTATAGGTCAGGTTGTTCCGGACGCGGTGATACCAAATATGTGTACTTTTATTGTTTTTTTTTTTTTTTTTTTTTAATAATAATATTTATTGATGGGTACATTATATTTTTATTTTTGGTGGATTATTATTTTTTTTTTTTTTAAATTTTTTTTTTTTTTTTTTTTTTTTTCACTTTCTGAAATTTTATATAATTTATTACTTTGTCCCACTCTGGGACTTTCACTTTTTTTTCTCTGATCGCCTGCATGGCACAGGAATGCAGCACCATCCCTGTGCTATGCAGGCTGTTAGCACTGGACAGGAAGAAGATTGTTTGGAGATGCACTGCGCATGTCCAAACAATCTTCCTACTATCTGGTGACCCGGATGTTGTCATGACGACATCGGGTCGTCATGGCAACACCCGGGAAGCCTTTGCAGACAGCGCTGGAAGCCGGAAGAGGAGGTGAGTATCTGCGATCACCTCCCCTTGCCCCCGCAATGCTGCGATCGACTTCGATCGACTTCGATCGCAGCATCGCGGGGGTTAATGTGCTGGGAGCGGTGCAGGACCGCTCCCTGCACATAGTATCGGGTGTCAGCTGTGACAATCGCCATGACGTACTAATACGGGTCTGGCTCTTAAGTCCCAGGGCACAGACGCGTATTAGTACGTCAAATGTTGTTAAGGGGTTAAATGTATTAAACGTGTCAAACAGTCGCAAATCATGAGCCCAGTGCAACGAAAACATAACACCCGAGAACGCAGAGGAAAGGGTTAACAGAACATACTCGCTCATCACTAATAGCTACCTCCAATAGATCTTGCTATACTCACAGTTTTCCTTCTTTCCGAAGAACTAATATGCGTACCTGTATAATAATACCAACGGATTGTTAACAATGTTGGTGAAATTTGTATGAAAAACTGTTATTATTATTTTTACTTTTTAATAAATAGAACGTTAAATAAAAATTATTACTTTTAGCTCATTTTATACTCTACTTTCATTCATTACTCCATGTGTTTTAGGCCATTATTTTCTGGAAAAATTTGGAACTCTGACTTGCGCTGCAGTTTTAATGTATCTCTATGAGAAAACAAGGCAAAGTTTACTTGCAACTTTCTCTCCCATGAGGAATACTTTAAAATTCTGGCTAAGGATGCATCATACGTGACTCCTTATTGCAGTGATGACTTATGGAAATGTACAGCTCGAAAAAAAAAATTTCAAAACCCAATGCGCAATTGTAGACTATAGTAAACCACCACCAGTCTGTCTACAGTCAATGGAGGATGGGCACCTAGGGATATATGTTAATTTATACTGAGTAAAAGCAGATAGTTATGTTATTAGTGTAATTATTACAAATAGATGTGGAAACTGTTATACTATATAAGCAGCCACTTATAATATTTTGTGCTTACTAACTGCATGGAATGGATAAGAGAAAGCAATAGCAGTCTGGTATTATATAAAACCATTTCTCACTAAGATAGAGGAGGGCAAAAGGTATAGAAAGAAAATATTGCTTCCTTTTTGGCAAGCTGTCACAAGCATCTTCATTGTTTTATTTTTTCATATCTCTCCATTAAAGTGAAATATATATATATATATATATATATATATATATATATATATATATATATATATGCAATTAATACAATAAAAGATACTGCACTTCTAGAATTTAATATTGTATTCCCACAAACCGCACCATGATGGTCAAAACTGACTTTTTCTCTCTCGAATTGAATAGGAATAAATAAAAGGTTCGACTTCTTAAAGAAAATAATAAATATTTAAATGGAAAGCAATAAAGATAAATCTATTTATCATTGTGTTTTCCAGCTTGGTGAGCAATTCCATCACACATCTGAATTCCAGGGGGCTACATAGAAAAGAACACTTTCAATGGTTGTTAAATGAAATCTATGAAGCACAGACTGGTGGGACTCACTGGAAATATAATAAAGCTAATACATCAGTTGTTTTACGATATTCAGAAATGCCAGGTTTTATTCTCCGTCTGAGTGCCTGCAATGTTGCTTTACCTTCCCATGGCACTATGGCAAAAGGACATCATTTTATTGTATATACCACACTGTTTCTGGCGTAATTAGCAGGCCAATTAGCAGCTAACAAGTCACTTAGACACCCAGTTAGCACAGCTATAATTCAGACTTTCTAATATGTTTATAATTGTTTCCAGCATTCTCTGCGAAAAGCAAAGCTGATGAAAGTGAGGCAAATGTATGCAAATGGCAGTCTAATAAGTTTTAGCTATGGGCAGTCTGCTTTTCAGGCCTCTCTCTGCTTTCAGACCACCCTTTGTGCAAGCAGATGCCAGAGTCTCAATTCTCAACAGCTTCATAATGTCATTGTTTGCACATCTCATATACAGTTCACTGGCGAGAAATTACAAAACTGGCACGTATTACTTGGTCAGTGATACCAACTCTATTCATCTCCCCTGACTGTTACATTTGCAGGAACAGCTTTCAGAATTTCCAAGCGAGGAACAAATATGTCCGCCTCAGGCTTTTAGTCCTCCGGTGGCTTTCTCCTACAATACAAGATAGGCCGACAGCTGAAGTTAAAAATCATCATTTGAGTATCTCTTAGAGGACATGGAGAATTGGCAGTTGGTAAATGCTTTGTTACATAAAAGCTGCTTTGGGATCTTCTAATTTCAGAACAGGTTGGATGAGGAATCTAGACCCGAATCTCTTGTTGGCATAATAAAATGCGTACGTACTTTAACTTTAAAATTGAAAAATCAGTTCAGGTAGTCTATGAAAGACTATTGGCAATAACTAATGCATTGTTCACTAGAGTGTCAGATCTATCATGTCATATCAACCAGTCCCATGCACAGATACATTTTGCTACAGGCAAGTAAAGCTCATGCCAATCGATGGCCCTGAGAACCTGAAAAAAAAGAATATCTGACTGTGAGCATTATTTAATAAAGTATGTATTAATATTTCTTAAATGGGCTTTCTGAGACATTAATATTGATCTTCCATCGTTAGTAGGAGTACCTTCTGGCACCATCTGTTGTTACCATGCATACCTCCATACATTTTTTTTGTGTTGCTTTTATCAATGTTGAAGCTTAATACATTCCTTTAATTGGACTGAAAAGTAATAGGCTCCAATACCACTAAAGGCCATACATAATGTACTGAATTTTTCAGATAATCAATAAAGGGAATGTGGCACTCACTGAAGCACTGTGCCCCCTTCAATTATCTGATCAGTGGTGCTGCTAGGAATAGTACGGCTACCAATCTGATTTTGACGAATCCCATTAATCTTATGCTTTATACTTAATATAATGACCACTTATGGAGTCCTGCATAAAAACAAAATTATGTTGAAACTGCTTTCAACATGGGGCCCAAACTTGGTATTTATGCTTAACTATGCAAGTTAGAACTTATCTGTTTGAGTGTATAACAGAGTAGCCAACTTTGCCAACTTTATTTTAAATTCTTTCTGGACAACTTCTCAGAAAAATCAAAACAGACAACTGTTTTTACGGACACAATGGATGACCATAATAAATCATTAAAATTCTAAGTGATAGTGTGATGCCTCTTACTCGAAAGAGCCCTTTAGTTTACCCTGGGAGATGGGGGACTTGGAGTCGTGTCCTGTGATGGAGAGATGGGGTGCAGCCGTGGCCCGGACCCGACCCGTGCTCAGGCCCGTCACATTAAAAAGGAGATGGTGTGGGCTCATCCGGGTTGAGTGGCTGATTTACGACTACGCCACCTGTGGCACCTGGTGAAGGCCACCAGCGCCGCTGCAGTCCGCTGAGGCATGGTGTTACGGCGGCCAAAGTTCTTACTACTCCCCACAGGCAGAGCAGGGCCTCAGTGCAGAGGGACAGGATGGAGGGGGGTAGTAGTAGAGAGAGACAGGCGCCGTGTCTTGCGGTGTGGCGCAGAAATAACAGTCCGGAGGCCATAGGGGTGAACTTCCAAGGCTTTACTCACTTTAGAGATGGCAGAAGGAAGGCGACTCCCTGCTCCCCGCGGAGTCATGCATTCACCAGTGACGGGGGTCCGACAACCTCCGAGTAAGTCCAGCATTCAGTCGGGACCTTACACCAGAGTGTTCCTGAACTACAGACCAAATCCTTTCCTGTCCGTGTGTGTGCGAATAGGCCGGGTCTCCCTCTGAGCTCCTCTCAGAACAATACCCGGTGGGATCCTCAGGGCCTACCGGGCTTTCCAGACCAGGACTTGGAGTAGCAAGGTCAGGTGTCGGGGCCCGGTACCCCTCTTGCAGCCATAGTCCCTCTGAATATATCAGCATGGCGAGGACAGGTGGTGTACTCCGCTCCGTCTGCATCCTGCCTGGGATCCATTTGCTGTGTAGCCACACTCTTAAGCTTCGGGCCTTCTTGGTCCTGGTCATTGGCCGGGTTGAGACATTCCCCGTCTGCAATCTGCCCCTCGTCCCAAGGCCGGGGTACGAGGGCTGTGACTCCCTCCCCTGCAGGTTCACACAGGATCCACGCTCAGGGTGGGAGATCACAGTCACACACAGTATTTGACAGCACAAAGACCGCTTGACAGACAAAAGACCAAGATCAAAGATGGCTTTTTATTAAATATGAAATTTAAAGTGTAACTAACTTGTAAGTACTCCACCCTCACCCACTAACTGGTTCCATTAACTCTTGGTTCTCCAGTCTCCCTGTAACCAGGGGAGCAGCACCTAGTGCATACTAGCTCCCTCCGGTGGAGAAATGTGATGTTGGATGCAAAGGTTGGGTCACAACTATCACACTGTCCTTACCTCAGGGGAGGAACACTACACTCCATTAGAGAAGTGCAGTATCCCTGTGGCAGTTGAACCCTCAGGGGCACCACAATAGATGTCTACAATTCATAAATCCTATATGAAGCTGCATTCACTGTAAACTGTAAAAGGGTGATAAATAAAGTCATAAATATTTGTATGAGTTTCTCCAGCTTCAAAAAAAAATGACGGACGCATTAATTTTTTTTTAACAAACAAAGTTAAAAAATGCCCTATTATTATGGACTGTCCAGGAATTTCAGGAAGGTTGGCAACAATGGTATATAATCAATGAAGGGCATATATATTATAAAAAGTGTATATTTGTTAAGGGCCTGCAATATTTTACTGAATACACTTATACAAAGTATTGAGAAAGTGATTTTTGAAGGTGATTTCCATTGAAAGGAGGATCTAAGGGTGCAGGCATCGTGTGATTACTGGCGTCTGAGAAATAAATCCAGTCTTGGCTCCGTGTATTATCATTTTGGTTCTCATCAGTGTGTATTGTTGTAATTGTAGTAGGGTGGCGGGCTGAGAAGACGCCGAGTCAACAAGGGGTTACTGGGTAGTGGTTTCATATGTGTTATGTGATGTATGTAATTTATGTGATAAAAATGCTTGCTGTGTGTTATCTCTATGGCCGTTATTGTATGCCAGTTCTCCTATAGGCTCTGCCTAAGGCTGTCACTGGGATGCGGGAGGTCTGCCCAGAGGGAACCATACAATAGGTAGAGATTTAGTTCACAACACTACTTAGACATTAAAGAGTTAAATTCAGGGGTGCACGAGGTTGCATCGTTAGCACGGAGGGGTTTAGAATAGTTTTTTATAGAAAACAATTTCCTGGTTACAGTCAGTCAGAGGAATAGTCAGACAGATACTGCCAGGGAGAAGTCTTTAAGTCTGTGGCAAGGCCACCCCAGTTCTAGGTCCACGACCCGAATAGCACAGGTCCGATTCAGGTCCTGTTCCAAGCCAGAGAGAGTGGAATGTAGAAGGAAGACTGAACGGACAGACTCTAACAGCAGATACAGCGGTGAAAAAAGTGTTTTAATAGTGCAAGCTGTCAGAACAGAATGAGGACCCATTTGATACTTGATCTGGACGCCGGCACAGTCCTTAGTTTACAGCCCACCAGAGGTGCTCAGAAGGAGGACTCTATATCCCTCATGGGGAGATTCTCAGCTGGGTCGCAGAAGAAGTGGATAATGTTGGGTCTCAGGACAGGACAAGGATAACTCGCAGGAAAAGAAAAATATTTGGCTTTGAAATTCACCGAGTTCATATTCTGTTTGCAAATTAAGATATTCTAAATAACAACAGTTACTATTAAAATCCAAATAAACAAATAGAATTTCCTTGTATTATAGACACAATTATGCCTAAAGAAGACTTCAACTTGATAATTGAGGACACATCCAGTTTATTGAGCAACAAAGAGTTGCCAGTTTTCTGTGCACATCCTTTTAAATACACAGAGAAGTACTATGCCCATGGACCTTCCTAATCCTGTTTACTTGAAAGGATTATGTATTTGTTTACCACACACAATAGATCAATCTACATATTATATTTGGTTATTTATGAGTCATGGAAAGCTGCCAAACTTTTGATTGATACTATAGTAAGTGTTGATTCTTTTGGATATTATGTGCCTGTGATAGCGACCAAAAACTTAAGTCTTTCTGCTAGACTCATAAGTATAAAATTGGAATTTAAGGAAACTGCCATAGACAATAATTTTAAAGATGCATAAATATTAGGCTGCCGCGCGACCCTGACAAAAGTCAAGTGAGAGCCATCTAAACAGCCAATAGGGTATCTGAACCACAAAAAGAGTGAGATGTTAGCTCTTCATATACAGTAACTACAGGCCAACTTAAAAAAAAAGGTCCTGTGAGCCATCCCTGCCCACCAGGCTCTGGCGAATTGGGCAATTCCTCCACTGTCTTTGAATGTAAGGCAGTAGTTATTTTTTCCAACATTTCATGCTGGGGTCATAAAGCTGATAGCATTAGAGATACGTGTATCTTTTTAAATTCAAACTCAACGAATTTTTACAAAAAAATTGTACAAATCTCAATACTGGAAACCATGTAATTGCTTGGAAAATACATGTGGTGGAGAGGAGAGAGAGAGAAAACCCTGCTGACCATAAGAGCTTACACACTACAGGAAAGAGAACATGGCTGACCAAAAAAGCTTACACTCTACTCTTCAGAAGAGAGACAGAGGACCTTGCTGATCATAAGAAAGAACACTCTACATGAGAGAGAGATGATCCTGCTGACCGTAAAAGCTTATGCTCTACACAAAAGAGAGATTTACCCAGTGACTTTGGAACAATATTACTCTGCGGTACAATCTGTAGTCCACTGAGAACTGCTGATCTGTGATGGCCCAGCTGACCACCACTAGGTATGCTAATCCGTAAGGGTGATTTCACACTGCGTTTTGGCACCCGTTCATTGAACACATCAGGGCTTACGTCCAAACCCCTGCAAAACGGAATCCTTGATAGGGCATAGACTACAATGGTGCCAACAGAGTGACCATATGCTCTGTCGTGAATCATTTTCACACATGTACAGCTACTGCAGGTGGACACTCAAACGTAGTACACTTCTTCTGGGTGTCTGTCTCCAGTAGAAAATTATGCACAAAAGAGCACCCGTTCACTATGTTGGCACAATTATAGTCTATGGCCTTTTCGACGTATATGCCTGAATTCCGTATTGTGAGGGGGTTCAGATGCAAGCCACAATGGGACCAACAAACAGATGCCAAAACGCAGTGTTAAAGTACCCTAAGATATCATAGCTGCACGGCATGATGGGGAAGCCCACACGGCAACGCAAAATGACGTTAGCCCACTCTCTGATTCTTTAGCTGAATGGGAAATGGTGCCTGCAAGTTTGCGAATTGCAGATCAAATTTCAAAGTGTTCGAATTCGCATAAAACCGCTAATTCCAGAGAATTGAACTTCACGGATAGATCCGCTCATCTCTTGATAGCATGCCTAGTTCTATTTAGTTAGCAAAAGTCATTATATTGTAAATTGTTTAATGCACTGTTATAGAAAGGGAAGAAAGCAGGATTTTAAATATATCTATATATATTTAAATACATTTATATTTGAATATTGTAAGATTGCGTATTCCATAAATAAGTGACTTACAAAATATAATACCTCTCTTAATAACTAATCCACCTACTTATCCATTTGGGCATGTAGACGCTGCCAATATCAATTGGCATGTGGATTCAGGCTCAAATGTATACTTTCTGCACTCTCCTCAGGTAAAACCTGCTTTTCCCTAACCTTTCATGCTCTGTTGAATTCCATCTTTATTAAATAAGTAGCAAGAATCATAGGCATACCTGTCTCAAAAGACACAAACCACTTTCTGGGTAATAATTTCTCCATTACATCCATATGGGCACATATAGAAAAACTGACATGACCATTTATATTTCAGATTGTAGACGGCGCACAAAGTAGTGCAGTGCTGGTAAGATACTGTCCAGGCAACAACATGGGTATAACTTAGCAGTTATACTGCGCCTTTTAGCAGAAAACATACTTGCCTGTCTTCAGATTTGCTACCATCCTTTCTTAAGATGATTAGAAAGAGTCAAGGAGCATGATCAGACAATTTATGCTGTGAGATCTAACAGCCAATTAAAGTCATTAATAACACACTGTAAACTAATTAAATTCAATGTAATGTCTTTGCTGGGAGTTAAAAAACAAATTCTGTAATGTATTGAGAATATGCCTCTAATTACCCTTAATCAAAACATGTTAATGTGGTTTTCAGGAAAACAGAGCATGTCGTTGCAAATGTTTCAAAGATTTTAGATCTACTTTTCCAGTCACCTTTAAAGAAACATTTAAGCTTTCTACTAATTTATAGAAAATTACAAAACTCCTTGTTTGTTGATTCTCTTGCCGTAATCTTTCTATGGAATACTTATCACCATCTCTTTATACAGCTCTCATTGAGTTACCCGTTAAGCTGTGGGTTGTTGTAATCTCTCATTTAAAGAAGATTCTTCAAAAAAAGTGTTATGTTGATATGGATACACAATTCAATAGTGGCTGCAGAGTGGAATAAAGCATTTTTTTAATTCCACTTCTGCATTGTGGAGATATTAGCAATCAGAGTATTTGCCACCTAATGAGTTAAAACAATTTAAGTCCATGTGGGTATTAGTTTTCACTGGGGGCGTGTATTTCCTCTCCCTCTATGAACTACCCAATCATAATCATTAGGCAAAGCAGCAGAAAAAGAACATGTTGCCATCACAATAGCTTACTTTTCTCAGTGAGTAAAATGTAATGATACATCTCTGCATGATTAGAAAGTGCAGATTATTCATAGTCGAACGGGACAGTCTCTTGTGTTTTTTTCTGTCTTTTAATGTTTTTCAGGTATCCATTTCTGGATAACGTTGGATTCAGTGGATTACGGCGGACCTCCATGCGATTAATTTTTTTTTTCAATAAATTGGTGAATGAGGGATAGTGTGGGGGAGTTTTTTTTCAAATTATGTATGTTTTTCTGATTGTGTTTTTATTTTTTCTTACCGAGTTAGCAATGGGGGTATCTGATAAACACCACTCCATTTCTAACCCCAGGGCTTGATAAGAGCTGTGATTTTTGACCCCAACTACTATTTCCCCGATTGCCACCGCACCAGGGAAATTGTAAAGAGCAGGGAAAAGCACCAGAATTGGTGCATCTAATGTGATGCGCCAATTCTGGGGTGGCTGTGGGCTTGTATTTTTAGTCTGGGAAGGGACCAATGACCAGGGACCTTCCCAGCCTGATAATATCAGCCCTCAGCTGTTTGCTTTACCTTTGCTGGTTTTCAAAAATAGCGGGGACCCCAACATTTTTTTTCATTTATTTATTTATTAGATTAATACATGTACAGTAAATTACATACACAAAGCACTAATTATATCTCTCACGGATATTTATCTACCTCATATCCATCTACAGTATATCTTTGAACATCTAATCTAACACACAAAAGAAAGACAAAAACACATGCTTCAAAACACATTAAAAACACATGCAGCAAAAACGTATGCAAAAACGCAAGTGATCTGAGGTGCGGGATTCATGTGGAAATTCACCTGCGTGAAAACCTGAACAAACAATGAACATTACCTTACTGTGACTGACTGTGCTTCAACAGGTTAATACAACAATACAGTAAATGTGTAATAGAATATTTTTTTTGACTTCTTCTTTTTAAGTACTGTATCTGGTACATTCAGGCCCATTTGGGTTTACAATGTAGCAAAAGTGAAATATGTGAGCTTTGCCCAGAAACTCTTCCAACAATGAAAAAAAGCTATTAGCATTAGAGATGAGCAAATATATTCAATTTGAATATTACTTGATTTGCACGAATATCAGTATTCGCAAAAATGCAGATTTTTTGTAATTCACTTCCTCGCGGATTCTGAAGACTACCAGCTTCTGTACCATAAAGGGCCATTAAAAGGTTAAAATATAAAAAAAATCCTTAAACTCACTTCACCTCACCCTCAACTACTCACTATAACCCTTCTGGTCCTTGTTGCATCTTTTGTCAAGCGCTGAAAGCCTCTCATACTAGACCAAGGTTTCCTGTTGCTCAGAACGATTCTGCTCAAGAGCAGTGAGGTCATGGTGCACATCATAATGTCATGATATTGTGCCTTATAAAAGAAATATCATTTTTTTATATAAATATAAAATGCAATTTCTCTAGCTCCATTAGATATAAATATTGAAGAGCACTGTGCTAACAATTGGCAATAAAGAAAATTTTGACTTCCATCATAACTTGTTTCTAAGAATGTTTAAAAAGGTTAACTGATAGAGGCCACCCCACTTTGTAAGCCATATTAAGGCATGAGCAGATAATAGCATTTATTTTGCTAAAGCTCTTGACTCTGGAAGAATTAAGACTGCTCAGTGAAAAAGATACTATGAATAAAACAGATGCCTATTGATTACTGTTGATTTCTGTAATGTTTCAAGAATCTAAACAGAAGTTCTCATGCAACAGAAGATAAAATGTATTTCCTGCAGCATGATGTTTTATGCTATCATTATTTGACCAAAATTAAAACACTAAAACCAACACATTTAAAGGAATCAGAGTTGAAACTGGAGGAAATATAATGTAGTACTTGTTGAGCTTTTTCTAGTTAACATTTGAAATGCATTAATGGCAAAGAGTAGTGATGAGCGAACACTAAAATGCTCGGGTGCTCGTTGCTCGGGTCGAACGCATTGGAATGCTCGGGTGATCGACCTGAGCAACGAGACCAATGTAAGTCTATGGGAAACTCGGGCATTTTTCAGGCGTTTTTGATGCATTTTTGCACTTTTGCATTGGTTTCAACAGTGACAAATGCATTCACCGGGAAATGTCATTTTAACATTTTACAGCCTTATCTGGCCATGTGGTGTGTGAGACATGATCAGACACATCCTGTTTCATTTATGAAGGATGGACTCTGAAAGTCACAAAGCCTATTTTTATTGGGCCATCAGGCGGCCTTTACTATTCTTAAAGAGCCATAAGCCAACTATGCTTTGTTATTCCCATTACTAAAAAGTGGGTCTCCTATACTGTTATTGCGTATGCAGTGAGTGGCAGGGCTGCCCAAAATTTGGACGCACCCCAATATCCCTTTGAAAATTTGGATGCACCCAAATACCCCTTTGAGGAGATTTAGAGGAGGGCCTCCTGAAAACAATGTTCCCACTATTAGGAAGTGAGTCTGCCATACTGTTTGCCTATGTAGTGTATGCAAGTGCTGCCAAAAATCTGGACCTACTCCAATGCCCCTTGGAAGAGACATAGAGGAGGGCGTCCTGAAAAAAAAATGTTCCCATTATTACGAAGTGGGTCTCCCATTGTGTTTGCCACTACAGTGAATTCAAGGGTTGCCAAAAATTTGGAGGCATTCCAATGCCCCTTGGAAGAGATGTGAAGGTCAAAGGGCCTCCTGAAAACAATGTTCCCATTTTTAGGAAGTGGTTCCCCCATAGTGTTGGCCTATGCAGTAAATGCAAGGGTTGCCAAAAATTTAGAGGCACTCCAATGCCCCTTGGAAGAGACGTAGAGGGCCTCATGAAAAAATGTTCCCATTATTAGGAAGTGGGTCTACCATAATGTTGGCCTATGCAGTGAATGCAAGGGCTGCCAAAAATTGGGAAGCACTCCAATGCACCTTGGAAAAGATGTTGAGGAGGGCCTCATAAAAAAATGTTCCCATTAGAAAGGGTCTCCTATACTTGTAATGCCCATGCACTAAGTGTATGGGCTGACAAACATTTACCCCTGGGGGGGTATACATGAACATACTGTATAAAAAATTTTTTTTACGGGTATCATAAACACCCTTTAAAAAAATGATGTGGGTGTTGCATCACGGACTACAGTCACTCTGGTTATATGGTGGTGGAGGATGAGGATGAGGAGAAGGAGGAGGACAAGAGGAAATAGCCAAAATCAGGAAGCGTATACCAGTATGTGGATGTGAAAGGGTGCATGGGAATACACCTCCCAAGATAAGATACTGGATTTTAGTTTATGTTACGCTGCTATCATTCAGTGGTGTTGAGAATGAGAAGTCTGGCCCAATCCAGCCCTTGTTAATTTTTATAAGAGTCAGCCTGTCAGCATTTTCTGTTGACAGGCAGATGCGCTTATCAGTTATAATTCCACCAGCGGCACTAAAAAGCCGCTCTGATAAAACGCTAGCGGCAGGACAGGCCAGGACCTCCAAGGTGTAGAGTGCCAGTTCATTCCACGTGTCCAGCTTGGACACCCAACAATTATAAGGCACAGAGGAATCACAGAGGACGTTGATACAGTCGTCAAGGTACTCCCTCAGCATCTTCCCAAACTTTGCACTCCTTGTGAGAGTACCCCATGCCTCAGGGCCTGTGCGATGGGAGGGGCTGAGCAAACTCTCCCAGAACTTTGACAGTGTTCCCCTGCCTCTCCTGGAATGGAGTTGTATCTCTCTCACCTGTACTCCTTGTTTGTCCAACGAACTGTGACCTCTGTCGCCAGAGGTTTCAGATGGGAACTTTTTTAATAGTTCAGCAGCAAGGGCCTTCTGGTACTGCCCCATTTTTGTAGACCTGTTTGCCTCAGGAATAAGAGATATAAAGTTCTCCTTGTAGCGTGGGTCTAGAAGTGCCACCAACCAGTAATGACTGTCAACCAAAATTTTGAGAACGCGAGGGTCATGGGAAAGGCAGTATAACAAAAACTCAGCCATGCGTGCCAGACTGCTAACAGGCAAGACTTCCATGTCCTCACCAAAAGGACGACTGACCATGCTCTCCTCCTCCTGCTCCACCTCCTCCTCCTCCCTGTCCTCAGGCCATCCACGCTGAATAGACGATATGACAGTTGTGCAGGTAGTACCATCTATAGTGCATGAAGATAGCTCCTGTTGTTCCTCCTCTTCTTCCTCATTGTTACCCATTCCATGTTGGGATGAAATGAGTCAATGAGGCTGGGCTGGGTGTAATCACCCTGTATGCTTCCTTGCTCCATCGCATCGTGCTCCGCCTGAAATGCATCCTCTTTGATTGTGAGCTGAGAGCATTTCAGAAGACAGAGAAGCAGTTAAGCACATGGGCCAGGCATGGTACATGTGTTAGCTCGTTTGCCTCAGAGCCACCACCAGGTTCCGGCCATTGTCACACATGACCATGCCTGGCTGTAGGTTCAGAAGTGTCAGCCACAGATCTGCCTGCTCTTTCAGAGCTGTCCACAACTCTTCAGCATTGTGCGGTTTGTCACCTAAGCATATTAGCTTCAGCACAGCCTGTTGCCGCTTGGCTGATGCAGTGCTGCAGTGCTTCCAGCTTGTGACTGATGTGGTCATTTCGGAGATGGAGGCTGAAGAGGAGGAGGAGGCAGAGGAGGATGAGGTGCAGGAGCTTTAGACTGTATGGGTAACCCTGATTGACCTAAGGCCCCCGCAATTCTCGGCGTCGGGAGCATGTGTTCCGTCCCAGCTTCCACTATTTTAACCCAGTATGCGGTCAGCGAGATGTACCGTCCCTGCCCAAAAGCACTTATCCACGTGTCCTTGGTTAGGTGGACTTTCCCAGTTACTGCACGGCTAATGTTGTGGGACACATGCTTGTGTAATGTGGGGATGGCACATAGTGGCTGCTGGGGACCGAGTACCGAGGGACGGCCGCCGCCATCAGTTGCGGAATGCTTCCGTCTCCACGAGCCTAAAAGTCAACATTTCATGTGCAAGAAGTCACGAAATGTGAGAATTTAGTAGTGTGGCCTGTGGGGTGTTGGCTGCGTATTTGTGCTTACGTTCCAAGGACTGGGGTTTGGACAACTGAACGCTGCGCTGGGACAAGGACATGCTTGCTGATGGTGCTTGTTGAGAGTATGCAATGAAAGGAGCAGGGCAGGAGGCATATTCGCATGCACTATGGACAGGGGATTGGCTTGCATGCACAACAGCGGAAGAAGCAGTGGTGTCACCCGCAGACACTGTACCTGGACCCTGAGGTTCAGCCCACAAAGTCGAGTGCTTTGCTGCCATGTGCATGATCATGCTGGTGGTGGTCAGGCTGGTAGTTTTTCTTCCCCTGCTGATACTGGCCTGGCAGGTGGTGCAGATGGCCTTTTTGGGGTTATCGGCAGAGTCTTTAAAAACAACCAGTCTCGGGAAGACCTAACAGTTGTACTTGCAACTTCTGCCGTGTTGGTGTTATGGGGAGCGGTTGCCCGCCTTCTGTCTGGGGCCACCACACTGCTTGTTCTTGCCTGTTGTGGTGCTCTGCCTCCCTCCCCCTGCGTGTTGCTGTCCTCGCTCTGGATGTCTTTCTGCAAGGTTGGGTCAGTTAATATATCATCTATCACCTGGTCTTCCACTTGCGCACCCTGATCCTCCTCCTGAGTTACTGGCAATTGTGTCTCATCATCGTCCACCTCTTGTGACACTTTCCCTCCGTTGCCTTCATGTGACCATGGCTGTGCAAATATTTGAGCATCACTACATGCGATCTCCTCTTGTCCCGTTCAAGTGGACCGGGCTAGAGGCCCAAATCTATGAATGGAAAAGTGAACAGCTCTTCGGAGTGTCCAAGTATGGGATCAGTTGACTCTGGGCACTCGGCATTGTGGGAGGAAGGAGGATCAGGGTGAAGAAAATGTGGTCCAGACTCATGGCTACTTAGACTTGACCGTGTGGAAGACAGGGTGGTGGTGGTGATGGCTAAGTGACTGGAAGCATTATCTGCTATCCAACCAATAACCTTTTCACACTGCTCTGTGTTCAATAGTGATGTTCTTCGGTCCCCTATTAATTGGGACAGGAAGGTCAAGCGAGAAGATGTGGGTGTTTGTTGTGGCATAATTTCAGCTTGCCCACGGCCTCAACCTCTGCATGCACCATCACCATGACATCCAGTTTCCCATCCTTTGCCACGTGCCTTGCCCATTTTAAATGGAGGACAATATCTTCCACGCTCACTAAAAATGGCTGAATTTGGAGCAAAGTTATTTGTGATCCGTGTGACGGACAAACAAAAGTTTTAAATAGCTGGCCTGTAGGTAACTATTTTTAACAGCGCCGACCTCATGTCAATAAGTTCACTGACACACTGCAACAAAATTTCAATGGAGGCGAGAAATGGCAATATTTTCAGCGCAACTATATGTGATCCGTGTAACGGACAAACCACAGTTTTAAATAGCTGGCCGGTAGGTAACTATTTTTAACTGCAAACTGGTGTTAATAACTTCGCTGACACACTGAAACAAAATTTTAACGGAGACCAGAAAAGGCAGAATTTCCAGCGTAATTATATGTGATCCGTGTGACAGACAAACCACAGTTTTAAATAGCTGGATTTTTAGCGCTGTAATATGGAAAGGACATGGCTGTATTCTGCAGTGCCAACAAGCAAATGTCGCAGAAAAACAGTGTTCTCTGGATTGCTTTTTAAGCAAATAAACAGGATTACGATAAAAAATAAATATTCCTGGCCCCTGATGCCAGGGGCTATTTCTACAAATATCTGTAAAAGCACCAGTAGACAGAACTGGAATGAACCCTCTTGCTATGTGCACTGCAGTCTGCTATATACCCTGCCTTCCTGCCTAGCACTGATATCTCTGCAGCTGGATTAGTCCTCAGAAGGACTGTTAGTAGAGATGGATATGTGTAGAGAACCTTGTAGAATACACCTACACTAACTAATAAACAACTGAATCTCTCCCTAGGTCAGCAGCACCTCTCCCTACACTGCCTGATTGCGGAGTAGACTGTTATGAGCATGGCGGCGCAAGGTCTGATATAGACCTGATGACGCTGTGCAGCCAGCCAATCACTGTAATGCCACAACCAACATGGCTGCGGCATTACAGTGTGTGGCAGACAATCCCTGCATGTTGATTGGCACTCTAAAGTACGCCAAACATGCAGGGAGGGGACTCGAGATCCCGCCGAGCAACCCCAGAAATACTCGGCGAGCGCCAAGCATCTTGAGCAGTGAGATGCGCGGGAGAGCAGCGAGCAGTAGCGACCATGCTCACTCATCACTACTAAAGAGTCATGGTGTCATGGTTTAGCATGTCAATTCTAACTTAATAGTCATCTTGCTGGCCACTTAAAGTCAGCACAAGCTTTGTCAAAAAGTGTTGTTGATCAAAGCAGTATGAGCATACTAAGAGTTATAGTATCATGGGTCTTCACCACTCCAGTTCACCTGTGACAAAGACCTTTGCAAAGTATTATTCCTATTCCTAATAAATACTCAGCCAACTTATCAATGCTAATGAATGTAGTTTGTTTGCTGAACATTTTTCTGAAAACCTGACCAAGGTTAGAAAAAAGATCTGCTTTTTTTTCGCTAATGAAAAAGGTGTTACACCTGTCTATTATGCATGCCTGGTAAAAAAAAAAATTGTAAACACCAGCATTTAACAATGCAAGGCTTGGCATCAATGATTATTTAACATTGTAGATAATTTTCAGGAATAAAATAAAAGGAATGCAAAGGTAGGTGTAAATAATAAAGTCAATAGTAGTACATTGCAGTAGGGATTTGAGAATATATTCATGACATCATGACATTGTGGCCTTTCGCACACTTGCACAGAACTAACCCAGGCCTCATCAGAGCTGGAAGTCCAGACCTAGTGTGAGTAGCCAAGGGATTTCAGAGCAAGCAGCGATGATCAGAAGATGGGATGAGGAGCTTCCCTGATGAAGCTTGCTTGACCAGCGATACACACACAGCTTTCTCCACTGACATTTCTCTAGACTGCTTTGGATTCCATATTATTATGGGTTTGATATATTGAATACGATAGCTTTTACCACCCTCTAAATATATTACATAGCTGTTTGTGTTTATGCTTAACCAATATACCATATTTGTTTATTTATGGGCTATGTATTGTGAATGATATGCTTTCATTTATTTAAGCATTGTTTTCGGATGCGGTCTCTTATTTAAATATAGGTATTCAGAATTTCATTAGTTTTAATGTTTGCATTTTAATATGAACATATATTTGCACCCTGCTTAATATCCTACATATTTCTCATATACTTATGGTTTACCCTTTAATATATTGTCACCCATATCTGTTAATGGGATCTATTTATTAATATTTTTGTATATTTTTTACATGCATTTTTATGCTGGAATGTCAGCGTGGATTTCTTTTTGGATTTTAATTGTTTTTCAATTGTTTTTATGGAGTATTAATTTTTGCTTTTCAATTAAATTAATGTCATATTATATACAGGTGTGCACATCGATACTGTATTGCTTTTTTCTCCTCCTTTTGGATGAGGACTGGAAGTCCAAAATATTTATTTTGCTGTGCAGTCGAAAGTGACCCAGAGCATAATAAAAGACATTAAATTAGCAGAAAAGAACTTCTGTGAGAATCAAATTTCCAGAGAAAATCCACGTGAACAGGTGAATTTGAATTTTGACTTATCCGCCTATCTCAATAGTCCATTTAATATTTTCTACTCAAGGTCGGACATATCGCTGGTGTAGTTGGTGCAGCCTCACTGGGGCCAAGAGGTGGAGGGGGCACACTGATATCAGTTACTATTTTAGCTGAATGTGCGTCTGAGTATTGCAGTGCAGAGATCCACTGGATCCATTCCCTGCAATATACACTGCTGACCAATCAGAGGATGGCAGCTGACTTTGCAGTGCCCATCACTGGTGGTGCATGGCAATGATATCATGCACCCTGGCAGGCAAGCCAAATTCAGCGACCAGTTCCTGTGCCGGCCATAGAAGAGGAGATTTTGCGTCGTGGAAGCAGGGGAAGGTAAGAAGAATCATTCTTTTAAAAATGTGTTGGACAAGAACAGGGAACATTATTACAGGAAGAGGCTCAGGATGGGGGGACATTATTAATGGAAGGGGCCCAGGATGGTAGTACATTATTCCAGGAAGGGGCTCAGGTTGGGGAAAATTATAAAAGTAAATGGCTCAAGATGGGGAACATTATACCAGTAAGGTGTCCAGGATTGAGGGAAATTATTACTGAAAGACCTAAGGATTGGGACATTATTCCAAGATGGAACATTATTCCAGGAATGGGTTCAGGATGGGGGACATTATATCAGGAAAGGCCTCAGGATGGGGAAATTATACCAGGAAGAGACTGAAGATGAGGTACATTATTCCAGGAAGAGACCCAAGATGGCTGAATGTATATTAATGGTGGGGCATATATTTGTATTCAGAGGTGCTGGGTGGGGAATTTTTTTTATTCAAGAGACAACAAATGTATATATACAACATATGTGTGGAAAGACAAGTCATGGCTGGAAGATGTCAGCATGAAGGTCTGACCAGATGAAGAAGAAAAAACAGAAAACACCTCTAATCAGACGAGACATCTCCGGTAAGTTACTGGATGTAAATATTATTCTGTATCTATAATGTATGACTTGAAGTAGAACTTTTATTTGTAAAACAACCTCCCTTAGGTTGTTTCATTCACACCTTCATGCGATATGTTCGTGTGCCAGATTTTTCTCTTTGGATGGCACATGGACCCAAATTTCCATAGATCCATTCACATATCCGTGAAAATCACGGATCCAAGAATGGAATCTGCGCACTCAGAGCATTTCTGATCCGACTTTGATGATTAGAATAGGACATACTCAATGGATCTGTGTGCTGTCCAAGAAAAAAATTGGGTAGAACACTAACACTTTACACGTTTACAGGAATGTCACCTTATTATGTTTACAGCAGTCCCTTAGTATATAGTGCACTTTCTTGATATGTATAGAGCCATCTTTAATTACAGAGTTTCCTCTTTTATTATATAGAGTGTAACATGACCTTTATTACGTAACATCTCTATGGTTATGTATCGTGTTGTCCCTTAATATATAATGTCCTCTGTTTAGCACCATCCCATTATAACATAGTATCTCTTGTTATGTATAGCACCATCACTTACATAACATATTCTCTTGTTATTTACAGTAGGTTATCCACAGTGATCTCACTTTATTACATAGTCATCTCTTGTTTGATATAAAATAAAATGACTCCAGATCGAGCAACTGGTGACCTGAAGACCAATCTATAAGCTGCCCCCATTTGCAAAGAAGCCGTGCCATGTTCCCTTGGCAGTCATTTTATTTTATATCTAACACGAGAGGACACTATGAAACAAAGACAGGGCACTATAAATAACAGCAATGCTGTATATATATATATATATATATATATATATATATATATATATATATATATATTTTTTTTATTATTGTGTTTTGTAGGATAAACTACAATTGCTGCAATTACTGCTGAAAGTCTTTTGGAGTATTTATCTACCAGCTTTGCACATCTGGAGGCTGAAATGTTTGCCCATCCTTCTACCTATCTCAGTGAGATTGGATGGAAAGCGTCTGTGAACAGCAATTTTCAAGTTTTGCTACAGATTCTCAATGGGATTTAGGCCTGAACTTTGACTGGGCCATTCACACACATGAATATGCTTTGATCTAAATCATACAATTACCCTAAATGTATGTTTTGGGTAATTATCCTGTTGGAAGGTAAACCCACACCCCAGTCTCAAATCTTTTGCACCCTCTCTTCATCCTGTATTTAGCTCATCCATTTTCCCATCAACTCAAACCAGCTTCCCTGCCCCAGCATTCCCAATAGATGATGCTGCCGCCACTACCATTTACACTGAGGATGGTGTTTTCAGGGTGATGTGCAATGTTAGTTTTCCTCCACATATAGCGCTTTGCATTTAGCCAAAAAATGTATACTTTTGTCTCATCTGACCATAGCACCTACTTCCACTTGCCAGGTAGGGGACACAGCATGTGTAAGAAGGTGAAAAATACTTGAGACTGGGGTGTAGGTTCACTTTCCAGCAGGACAATGACCCTGAACATACTACAAGAGCTATAATGGAATGGTTTAGATCAGGAGTACAGAGGATTTTTTGGTCCATTGCCATACTGAACCAAGCCCAGAGGCCGCAAAAAAATTTAAAGGGATACTTACATGAATACATCACCAGAACCACTATCAGTACACTAATGCATTACCAGAATCAAGTTTGAAGTATTTAATGAGGATTTGTAGAGTTTCTGCTCAAAAATATCAGTTTGAAACTCACCAAATCCTCCTCATAAAAATACTCAAAATTTAGAGATTTGAAATTACGTTTTAACATAGCGATGAAGCACGTTATGGATTGCTTCGTGTTGAAGATCAGAACCACCATCAGTGCATCAGTGCATGAATACAGCACCAGTACCACCATAAATACAGTAATGCATCACTTGGACAACCATCAGAACAGAAATGCAGCATCAGGACCACTATCAGTACATGGATGTAGCGCCAGAACCACCATCAGTACATAAATGCAGGGCAAGAACCACCGTCTGCACATGAATACTCTGCCAGAACCACCATAAGTACGTGAATGTGGCGCCACAGCCACCATCAGTACATGAATGCGGTGCAAGAACCACCGTCAGTACATGTATACAGCGCCAAGCATAGTGCAGTGATCAAATGAAAAATGTCAGGTCAGCACCGTATATAATTGTATTGCTTAATCCTAAAATTTCCTAGTATGTCTTTTACAATGGTAAAGCAATACTGGGAGTTGCTGTTACCTGCCATCATCAGACTGCAGACCATACAGGAATGACAGTATTGATGAGACGTAGTCAGTATCACAAATAATCATTTACATCCCCATATCTTATAGGCGACATTTTCTCTGGTTGGAGTCGTTCCCATCAATTTAACTCCATGTTTTCCAGACGTCATGATGAGATTTCACACCCAGAGCTTGTCTCTCCATACTTCCCTCTCCTCTGGTCTTCAGCAGCACTTACCCACAATGTGCCCTTAAAAATAAAACTATCATTATACTGCCGCATAAATAAAAATATCTCACATGCAGTGCCCTTTAATAACTAATTTCCCATCACTGTGCTTCCTGCACAAAATATCTCACAACACTGCCCCACTCCATAATATAACCCTCTCCATAATGTCCCTCCACACTTCCCTTCTCCATATTATTCTCCCCACACTGCCCCTCTCAATAATGTCCCCTCCACACTGAGCCTCTCCATAATATCCCTTCCACAGTGCCTATCTCTATAATATATCCCCCACACTAAGCCTCTCCATATTATCCCTCGCAGTGCTCATCTCCATAATATCACTCTCCATAGTGCCCTCCATAATATCTCCCCCACAATGAGCTTCTTCATAATGAACTTCCCAGATTGAGCCTCTCCATAATATCCCCCTCACCCCACAGTGCCCCTCACCATAATATTTCCCAAAACTTTCCATAATATTTCCTCCACACTGCCTCTCTGCATAAAGTCCCCCCACCCCATTGCCCCTCGCTATATATATGCCCCCATTCACAATCCCCCCCAATAATGTGCCTTGGCAATAACCCCAATCCTCCTTACACATTTTATCTTTGGCTCCTCCATGGAGTGCTTACCAGTACCCAATGTCTCTGATGTCTCTGTGGCGCCAGCACCAGTAGCAGCATGATGACATCACCAGTATGCTAATGTGGCGCCCCTGAGGGTTCAACCGCCACAGGGATGCTGCATCTCTTTAATGGGGTGTAGTGTTCCTCCTCTGAGGTAAGAACAGTGCGATGGTCAGGACCTTCCTCCACATCCAACACCACACTTCTCCCACCAGAGGGGGCTAATAGGCACTAGGTGCTGCCCCTACTGGAAATTGGGAAACTGGGGAACCAATAGATAAGGGAACCAACTAGTGGGTGTGGGTGGAGGACTCACATTTTAGTGACATTTTAAAATTTCATATTTAATACAAAGCCATTTTGGTTCGGGGTCTTTGGTATTGTGATCTCTCACGCTGAACGTGGATCCACTGTGGACCTGCAGCGGAGGGAGACACGGCCCTCGTACCTTGGCCTTGGGTTGAGGGGCAAGTTGCAGATGATGTATGTTTCAGCCCGGTCCAGGACCATGACCAAGAAGGCCCGGAGTTCGGGAATGTAGCTCCACCGCAAATGGATCCTGGGGGGATGCAGACGGAGCAGTATACGCCATCTGTCCTCGCCAACCTGATCTATTCAGAGGGATTCCGGCTGCAAGAGGGGTACCGGCCCCTAACACCTGACCTTGCTACTCTATGTCCTGGTCAGGGAAGCCCGGTAGGTCCTGAGGATCCCATCGGGTAACGGAAAGAGCAGAGCCGCCACCCGTACCCTTTTTCTGAGTGAAGTTCAGAGGGAGACCCGGCCTATCTACACACAAACACAGACAGGAAAGTACCCGGTCTGAAGTCTAGGAACACTCTGGTGCGGGGTCCTGATTGAACACTGGACTTACTCGGAGGTTGTCAGACCCCCTCGTCTCTGGTGACCGCAGAACTCTGCGAGGAACAGGGAGAAGCATTTCAACTGCAATCTCCACTGTGAGCAAAAACCCTGGAAGTTAACCCCTATGGCCTCCGGACTCTTTATTCTGCATTACACCGCACTATGCAACACCAGAACTCCTATACTACAACCCCCTCCATCCTGTCTCTCTGCCCTGAGGCCCTCCTCCGCCTGTGGGGAGTAGTAACAACTATGGCTGCCATAACACCCTGCCTCAGCGGACTGCAGCAGCGCTGGTGGCATTCACCATGTGCCACAGGTGGCGTAGTCAAGAACAGCCACTAAACCCGGATAAGCCCGTACCATCCTTTTTAATGTGACAGCCCTGGGCACGGAGCAGGTCCGGGCAATGGCTGCACCCCATCGACAACATAGGACCCGGCTCCGAGTCCCCAGTCTCCCAGGGTAGGGCTTTCGAGCGTCACACACTGACCTCAACACATCGCTGCATGTCGGGGCTGAGCCTGGTGAGCGCTCCTCTGCCACAGTGTTCAAATGTATTTGTGTTGCATCTAAAATATGCAATGCAAATACATTTGAATAGAGAAGAAGGAATCTGTGTCTCCATCCAATCTCACTGAAAAGGGTTATATACATATTACAAACAGAAAATAAAGTAAAGAAACTGACAGACTGGTACAGAGGGGAAAGAATGAAGAGGATGTTGTCAATCTTCCTTTATTAGTGATAACTAATGTTGAGCGAACATGCTCGACACTGCTCGGTACTCGCCCGAGCATCACGCTACTCGGGATGTTCGGCGAGCACCGAGCATTTCCGGGTTACTCGGGCGGGAGCTTGGGTCTCCGCCCTGCATGTTTGGCGCTCTTTACAGAGCCAATGAACATGCAGGGATTGCCAGCCAGTCACTGTAATGCCGCAGCCATGTTGTTTGTGGGCATTACAGTGATTGGCTGGCCGCACAGCGTCACCTCGAGTATTTAAAACCGGGCGCCGCCATCTTGGACACAGTCGCTCCGGATCAGACAGTGTAGGGACAGCGCTGCTGATTTAGGGAGAGATATATCCTGCAAAATAGTTAGTGTAGAGTCTGTAAAGGCTGCCAGAACAAACAAACAGTCCTTCTCAGGACTAATATCCATCCCAGGTATATCAGGCAGGCAGGCAGGCTGTAAAGGAGACGCAGTGGTTATACCAGCAAACGCTGCATTACAGTCCTGTGTGCTGCTCCTGTTGCTGAAATTGCTGGACTTAGCTCCAGGTCCCGGGGGCCAGGAAAAATCCTTTTTTTTTATCTAAATCCCCTTTTTTTTTCCTCCTTCACAATGTACAAATACCCATCTTATTAACCTTTTGGTGTCCCCCCCCCCCAAAAAAAAAAAGTGTGCCTCTGATTTTTCAGACACAAATATATCTGTTGAAAATAGTCTGGTGTAGGCCAGAGAAATAGAAGTGTGGTTTTGCAGCTCTATGGACCATTTGTATCTAAAAAAAACAGTTTGAGTGTGTCGCTCACTGTTCAGCCGCAAATATATATATTTAAAAAAGTCTGGTATACACCAGTAAATTATTACTGTGGTTTTGCTGATCCACGGTAAAACATCTCTATTATCCTGCTTTTGGCATTTTTTGCCGTAAAAAATAAATAGTGTCTCCTGATTGTTCAGACACAAATATATCAGTTGAAAATAGTCTGGTGTAGGCCCGAGAAATACAAGTGTGGTTTTGCAGTTCCACGGTTCAAACCTCTGTATTATCCACTTTTGGGCCATTTGTATCTAAAAAAAACAGTTTGAGTGTGTCGCTCACTGTTCAGCCGCAAATATCTCTATTTTAAAAAGTGTGGCATACCCCAGTAAACAATAACTGTGGTTTTGCCATCCCACGGTAAAAAATCTCTATTATTCAGGTTTTGGTAGTTTTTTCCGTAAAGAAAGACAGTAGTGTCTCCTGACTGTTGTGACACAAAAATATATCTGTTGAAAATAGTCTTGTGTAGGCCCGACATCCCAGTGTGGTTTCGCAGTTCCACGGGTCAAATCGCTGTACTATCCAGTTTTGGGCCTTTGGTATCTAAAAAAAAAAGCAGTTTGAGTGTGTCGCTCACTGTTCAGCCGCAAATATCTCTATTTAAAAAAGTGTGGTATACCCCAGTAAACAATAACTGTGGTTTTCCTCTTCCACAGTTCTAATCTACTCTTTATTACCCTTTTTCCATTGATAGTGCAAGTGTAAGCTATTTTACTTAATTTACAATGGGCAAGGCGCGTGGCAAGGGACAAGGAAGTGGACGTTCTGGTGATGGTTCGTGCAGAGGACGGGGCCGTGGCCAAGGTGAAAATGTGCCACAACCAACAGCCACATCTTCTCGCTCCCACTTCTTGACCGAATTACTAGGGAAGCACAGAACAACACCAGTATTGAGAACTGATCAGTGTGAACAGGTTATTAATTGGATAACAGACAATACTTCCAGTTACCTGGGCACCACCACCTCCGGTCTGTCTTCCACACTGTCACCTCTTAGTAGCCGTGAGTCTCGACCGCATACTCCTCCTCACCCTGATGCTCCTTCCTCCCACCATGCCGAGTGTCGTCAGACAGCAAGTGATCCCACACTTGGACACTCCGAAGAGCTGTTCACTGGTTCATTTCCATATTTGGGCCCCTCGCCTGATACGCTTGAAGTGGTGGAAGAGGAGATCCCATGTTGCGATGCCCAAATATTTGAACAGCCACGGCCACAGGAATTCGACGTTGTCAATCTGTCACAAGAGGTGGACGATGACGAGACACAATTGCCAGGAAGTGAGGAGGAGGATCGTGGTGCGCAAGTGGAAGAGGAGGAGGTGGTGGATGATCTAGTAACTGACCCAACGTGGAAGGAGGACATGCAGAGTGAGGCCAGCAGCACACAGGGGGAGGGAGGCAGAGTACCCCAACAGGCAGGAAGAAGCAGTGTGGTGGCCGCAGACAGAAGGTAGGCAACTGTTCCCCGTCACACCAACACGAGGGACGTTGCCAGTACAAGCGGTAGGTCTTCCAGAGTCTGGAATTTTTTTAAAGACTCTGCTGCTAGCCCCAAAAAGGCCATATGTTCCACCTGCCATGCCAGCATCAGCAGGGGTGACAAAACTACCAGCCTGACCACCACCAGCATGATCAGGCACATGGCAGCAAAGCACCCGAGTTTGTGGGGCGAAACCCAGGGACCACGACCAGTGTCAGCGGGTGTCACCACTGCTTCTTCCACTGTTGTGCGTGAAATAGAACACCCTGTTGTGTGTGCAAGGCAATCCCCTGTCCATACTGCATGTAAAGATGCCCCCTCCTCTCAGTCTTCACTTGTTATGGCAGTTTCTCAAGAAACAGCATCAACGTCCACGTCCACGTCCCACCGCAGCGTTCAGTTGTCCATATCCCAGACCTTTGAACGAAAGCGGAAATTCGCAGCTAATGCCCCACAGGCCACAGTCCTAAATTCGCACATTTCACGACTGCTTGCATTGGAAATGCTGCCTTTTAGGCTGGTGGAGACGGAATTCTTCCGCAATCTTATGGCGGTGGCCGTCCCTCGGTACTCGGTCCCCAGCCGACACTATTTTGCCCGGTGTGCCATCCCCGCACTACACAAGCACGTGTCCCAAAGCATCTGCCGTGCCCTCAACAACGCAGTTACTGGGCGAGTCCACCTGACAACGGACACGTGGACAAGTGCTTGTGGCCAGGGACGGTACATCTCTCTGGCGGCACACTGGGTAAACATAGTGGAAGCCGGGACCCAGTCGGACCTTGGGACAGAACACATCCTCCCCACACCGAGGATTGCGGGCCCTATGTCAGTCAGAGTTACCCCCACAGTGTACAGCTCCTGCGCATCCTCCTCCTCCTTCTCCTCCTCATGTTCAGCCTCCATCTCAGATATCACCACATCAGTTACAAGCTGGAAGCATTGCAGTACTGCCTCCGCCAAGCGGCAACAGGCTGTGCTGAAACTCATAAGCTTAGGTGATAAACCTCACACTGCTTTTGAGTTGTGGACAGCTGTGAAGGAGCAGGAAGATCAGTGGCTGAGACCGCTGAACCTACATCCCGGCATGGTCGTGTGTGACAATGGCCGTAACCTGGTGGAGGGCTCTGAGGCGAGGTGAGATCACACACGTACCATGCCTGGCTCATGTGCTTAACCTCGTGGTTCAGCGGTTTCTTAAATCGTTCCCCGAGTTGCCAGATCTGCTCGTGAAAGTACGCCGCCTGTCAGCTCATTTTCGCAAGTCGGCTACAGCTTCCGCCACCCTTGCTGTGATGCAGCAGTGTTTGCAGCTTCCGGCACACCGACTGGTGTGTGATGTCCCCACACGTTGGAACTCTACCCTCCACATGTTGCAAAGAATTTGTGAGCAGAAGAGAGCAGTTGTGGAGTACCAGCTGCAACAAGGCCGTCGATATTCAGGTCAGACTCCACACATAAGACCTCAGGAGTGGACCTGGATGTCTGACATATGTACCATCCTGACAAACTTTGAGGAGGCCACCAAGATGGTGAGTGGCGATGATGCCATCATTAGTGTCAGCATCCCACTTGTCTGTCTTTTGCAACGCTCTCTGCAGAGAATTAAAGAGGAGGCATTGCAGCCAGAGTATGATGAGATGGATCAAGAAGCCGTAGCGGGCGATTACACACAGCCCAGCCTCATCTCATCCCAAAGTGCATTGGGGGACAATGAGGGAGAGGAGGAGGAGGAAGAACAGGAGCTGCTATCATGCGTTGTAGACGGTAGTACCTGTACAACTGTCATACCGTCGGTTCAGCGTGGGTGGCCTGAGGACAGGGTGGAGGAGGAAGAGGAGGAGGAGGAGAGGATGGTCTGTCGTTATCTTGGTGAGGACACGGAAATCTTGCCCGTTACCAGTCTGGCACGCATGGCTGACTTTATGTTACGCTGCCTTAACAGTGACCCTCGCGTTGTCAAAATGTTGGGTGACAGTCATTACTGGTTGGTGACACTTGTAGACCCCCGCTACAAGGAGAACTTTCACTCTCTTATTCCTGAGGTGGAGAGGTCTACAAAAATGGGGCAAAACCAGAAGGCCCTTGCTGCAGAACTCTTAAAAAAATTCCCATCTGAACACGCTAGCGGCAGAGGTCACAGTTCGTTGCCCAACCAAGGCGTACAGGCGAGAGATGCAACTCCAATCCAGCAGAGGCAGGGGAACACTGTCAACATTCTGGGACAGTTTTCTGACACCCGCCCAGCTTACAGGCCCTGAGGCGTGGGGTACTCTCACAAGGAGTGGAAAGTTTCAAAAGATGATGAGGGAGTACCTTGCCGATCGTACCAGCATCCTCCGTGATTCCTCTGTGCCTTTTATTTATTGGGTATCCAAGCTGGACACTTGGAATGAACTCGCTCTGTACGCCTTGGAGGTCCTGGCCTGCCCTGCCGCTAGCGTGTTATCGGAGCGTGTTTTTAGTGCCGCTGGGGGAATTATAACTGATAAGCGCACTCGCCTGTCAACTGACAATGCTGACAATCTGACCCTTATCAAAATGAACAAGGGCTTGATTGGGCCAGACTTCTCATCACCACCAAATGACAGCAGAGTAACATAAAGTCAAATCCACTGTGTTATTTCGGGAGGTGTATTCACATGCACCGCTTCATACCCACACATGGGTATGCGCTTCCTCATTTCGGCTGTTTAATCTTCTCCTCCTTATCCTCAGCCTCCACCACCACTATACCACCAGGGTGCCAGCATTGCAAGTTCCTCCGTCCTAATTTTTGGCAGCTTTTGCTGGGAAAGCATAAGCAAATACCATGGGACACCCACTCCCCAATAATGGGACTTATGTTTGTAATATGCTGTACTGCATGGCTCTTGTAAGGGGCATTGCAAGTTGCTCCGTCCTAATTTTTGGCCGTTTTTGCTTGCAAGGCATAAGCAAATACTATGGGACACCCACTCCCCAATAATGGGACTTATGTTTGTAATATGCTGTACTGCATGGCTCTTGTAAGGGGCATTGCAAGTTGCTCCGTCCTAATTTTTGGCAGCTTTTGCTGGGAAAGCATAAGCAAATTCTATGGGAGACCCACTCCCCAATAATGGGACTTATGTTTGTAATATGCTGTACTGCATGGCTCTTGTAAAGGGCATTGCAAGTTGCTCCGTCCTAATTTTTGGCAGCTTTTGCTTGCAAGGCATAAGCAAATACTATGGGACACCCACTCCCCAATAATGGGACTTATGTTTGTAATATGCTGTACTGCATGGCTCTTGTAAGGGGCATTGCAAGTTGCTTCGTCCTATTTTTTGGCAGCTTTTGCTGGGAAAGCATAAGCAAATACTAAGGGAGAACCACTCCCCAATAATGGGACTTATGTTTGTAATATGCTGTACTGCATGGCTCTTGTAAGGGGCATTGCAAGTTGCTCCTTCCTAATTTTTGGCAGCTTTTGCTGGGAAAGCATAAGCAAATACTATGGGAGACCCACTCCCCAATAATGGGACTTATGTTTGTAATATGCTGTACTGCATGGCTCTTGAAGGGGCATTGCAAGTTGCTCCGTCCTAATTTTTGGCAGCTTTTGCTTGCAAGACATAAGCAAATACTATGGGACACCCACTCCCCAATAATGGGACTTATGTTTGTAATATGCTGTACTGCATGTGACGTGCCCCCTGGGCCGTGTGTACACGTGTGTGGAATACCCGGTGCCGGGTCTCTGGGGTCTGTAGTCTCCGTGGCGGTGACCCGGTCCCGTGGCTCAGGCTGGTCAAACCAGTGGCAGTCTTTCTTAGGTTTTGAGGTTAGTTGTCCGACTGCGCCACCCGTGGATTGCGGTCAGGGAGTACCACCGCTGCGAGGCAGACTGCTGAGGCTGGTGTTGTGTGCGCAGCATAGAATGGGATAACTCCCCTCGGGAGGAGTATAGCCTCAGGGCAGTGAGTGTGGATGATGGGGGTGATGGTGCACGAGCGCAGCAGGAACGACTCAGAGTCTTTGCAGTGCAGTTCAGGGTCTTTACTGATGATTATAAGGTAGACCCTCCCGGGAGTACTGGCTAGAATAAGAGGCCTGGTCAGTCTGTGAGCAAGCAGGAGTATCCCTGGCCAGGTGTAGTTGTAGGCCTCCCCGTCTGTCTGCACTCTTCCTGGCTACCTTGCTGTAATCGGGTAGAAGTAGCCCACGTCCCTGAGTGTACCATGTAGTGCTCACCCATATGGCTGGTGACTTGGGGCCTTCTGTTAGCCTCCGCTCCATGACGGCGGTGCTGGTCCCTTGCTTGTGACTGAGCCTCCGGGCTTCTATGGCCAGAGGACCTGAAATCCCCTGCCGGCTGGTTTCTGCTGCTGGATATATAAGTCCTCACAGCTTCGGACTCCTGTGTCCGGTTCCTATTGTTTTCTGCCAGGGCGAGCTCTGCTCAGCTTCCAGCCCCTGGTCTTTAGCTCCTAGCTCCTACAGAGCTACTTGCTGTTATTTTCCCTAGCTCTCACTCTGACTCTGACTGTTCTCTAACTCACTCAACCCCGCCCCAGATCCAGTTTATAAGGGCAGAATTCTCCCCTCTCAGGGCTGGGGCAGGAGGATGTTGCATGTTTAAAGGATCCTGACCAGGAATCCTCCCACTTGCTCTCCGACGTAATATCTCTATTACTGTGGTGACCAGACCCCTGGGGTGCCACACATGGCTCTTGTAAGGGGCATTGCAGTTCCTCATAACTTTTGGAAAGCCTTCCATTCACTGCTTAGGCCAACAGTGCACGGGAGACCCAGTTGCTATAAATCGAAAAAAAGGTTTAGTTAACGCCCTCTGACCTCCATGTCATTTCCAAGGGGCATTGGAGTGGCTCGAAATTTTTGGTAGGCATTGCACTCACTGTATGCCCTATAACTGTGTAGCCGAACCGCTCCTTTTGTTACAGAAACATATCCTACAAGACATATCTGGTTGACTGGCCTGATATTGATGTGAATGGTCCCTGTTCCTCCTGCTCTTTCTCCTTTGCCACCACCTCATCCATCATTTATCACCTGAAGCTTTGTTTTAACTGGAGTCATAGAACTGGTATAGTAGCAGGAAAACATCCAGCAATCCTCGGAGGAGGTAGGATATGCGCCAAAACGCGGACCACCTTAGGCCTAGCCGCTACTACATACATGCGCTTGCATTCCAAGAAAACAAAGCAGATGCTAACTTCTATCATCATCATCATGCTCCTCAAATAGGCACTCTCAACTCCCCTGATGGAGAAGCCAGGGCCCACCGGAGGAGTCTGGTTCTCTGGTGGGCTCGTCCAATGCTGCCCTAAAGCAGGCCAGGCTAAGAAAAGTGTGGGGGAAGGTGACAGGAGAAATCAGGGCGGCAGGGGACAGAGTATTGATACCTCGCTGCCGAAGCGGCCATGAGGTAGTGGCCAGCTTCGGCCTCCTCCAAACTAAAAGGCCCCATTTCAAGTGAAAGCTAGCAGTATGGTATTGCAGCCTGTGGGTGGGTGGGTGGTTGGCTGCATATTTTCGCTTGCATTGCAAGTAATGGGGGAGGTACAATTGAACACTGCCCTGGGACAAGGACTTGCACGGGGATAGTTGCAAGTCTGCATCTTCTGATGCGGCAAGGATCACTTCTGATGGGCACACTTTTAGACAGTGACCTGGGGGTCAGAGATGCTTCCAGGGGTCTTCCCCATGCTGATCCCTTGTCTTTTCAGCACTGTATGCATGTGTCACACAGCACATGGCCAGATAAGGTTGTAAAATGTTAAAATGACATTTCCCGGTGAACGCATTTGTCACGGTTGAAAGCAATACAAAAGTACAAAAACACATGAAAAATGCTACTTGTGAACATAGCCCAAGGTGTGGAGGAGTATTTTTGTTTTTGGTTATTTATTTTACCTTATACACAAGTTTTTACCCTGGAAAGGAAATTCCTTAACATATTTCACAGGAAAACCATTTCAGTTTGGTTTTTGAACTTTTTGTTGTGAGCCCGCAAAAGTGGCTTAATACCTCTGACCACGTTGTTGACAGTAGTGACCTGGGGGTCAGAAATGCTTCCAGGGGTGATCCCCAAGCTGCCCCCATGTCTTTTGAGCATTGACACAATCGTTTTGGGCACTTTTTAGGCTTTCTACAGACTGCCGGGGGTGCTGCGGCAAAAATGCTCGGGTCTCTCATAGACTAACATTGGGCTCGTTGCTCGGGTCGAGCACCCGAGTATTACGGTAAGCTCGGCCCGAGCTTCGAGCACCCGAGCATTTTAGTGATCGCTCAACACTATCAGTCGTCATCTTGGTGAGGACACGGAAGTCTTGCCCGTTACCAGTCTGGCACCCATGGCTGACTTTATGTTACGCTGCCTTAACCGTGACACTCGCATTGTTAAAATGTTGGGTGACAGTCATTACTGGTTGATAACACTTTTAGACCCCCTCTACAAGGAGAACTTTCACTCTCTTATTCCTGAGTTGGAGAGGTCTACAAAAATGGGGCAGTACCAGAAGGCCCTTGCTGCAGAACTATTAAAAAAATTCCCATCTGAACACGGTAGCGGCAGAGGTCACAGTTCACTGCCCAACTAAGGCATACAGGCGAGAGAGACGCAACTCCAATCCAGCAGAGGCAGGGGAACACTGTCAATGTTCTAGGACAGTTTTCTGAGACCTGCCCAGCTTACAGGCCCTGAGGCGCAGGGTACTCTCACAAGGAGTGGAAAGTTTCAAAAGATGGTGAGGGAGTACCAGCGTCCTCCGTGATTCCTCTGTGCCTTTTAATTATTGGGTATCCAAGCTGGACACTTGCAATGAACTCACTCTGTACGCCTAGGAGGTCCTGGCCTGCCCTGCCGCCAGCGTGTTATCGGAGCGTGTTTTTAGTGCCGCTGGGGGAATTATAACTGATAAGGGCACTCGCCTGTCAACTGACAATGCTGACAAGCTGACCCTTATCAAAATGAACAAGGGCTGGATTGGGCCAGACTTCTCATCACCACCAAATGACAGCAGAGTAACATAAAGTCAAATCCCCTGTGTTATTTCGGGAGGTGTATTCCCATGCATCGCTTCACACCCACACATGGGTATACGCTTCCTCATTTTGGCTGTTTTTTGCTCTTCTCCTTATCCTCAGCCTCCACAACCACTATACCACCAGGGTGACCGTGGTCCATGTTGCCTGCATTGCAAGTTCCTCTGTCCTAATTTTTGGCAGCTTTTGCTTGGAAGGCATAGGCAAAGACTATGGGAGAAACACTCCCCAATAATGGGAATAATGTTTTTAATATGCTGTACTGCATGGCTCTTGTAAGGGACATTGCAAGTTCCCCCTTCCTAATTTTCGGCAGCTTTTGCTTGGAAGGCATAGGCAAAGACTATTGGAGACCCACTCCCCAATAATGGGAATAATGTTTTTAATATGCTGTACTGCATGGCTCTTGTAAGGGGCATTAAAATCGTCTTGTTAAGCTACTGTGACCTCCACGTCTCTTCCAAGGTGTAACATACCTGGCGGCGTCCTTGCATGGTGGTCCATCTCCCACTGTGCAAGAGAGCGCACTTGATCTCCTGTCCAGAATGTCTCTCTGGCTTCCCTCCATGCTGTCTGTTTGTGTCTGTCTCTGCTGCTTAAGGGCGGCGCCCGATCACTTCCTGCTTTTTGTACCTGCTGTGGGTCACGCCCCTTGTGCGTCCTCAGCCTATTGCTGTCTGACACTTGGTATATAGCTCAGCAGCTCCCTTCTATCCCTGCCTGAGCATAGTGTTTCCTTCAGTGTGTGCTTGCACTCTGAAGGTGCCAGGTCCCGTCTCTTGTCTCCTGCTTTTTGTATCAGTTCCCGTGTCTGAACTGAGTCCTGTATGTCTCCTGCTTTGCGGTATCAGCTCCCGTGTCTGAACTGAGTCCTGTATGTCTCCTGCTTTGCGGTATCAACTCCCGTGTCTGAACTGACTCCTTTCTGTGTTCTCTTGTCTGTCCTGTCTGAACACGCTCCTAGCCTGTTCCTCTCGCCTTCTAGTGGCCGATTTCCTAGACCCGCTCCTGTGTCTGGTCTGTCCTGTCTGAACACGCTCCTTGCCTGTTCGTTCCGCCTCTCTGGGGGCCGTATTCCCAGACCCGCTCCTGTATCCCTCTGCAGTGTCGGTCTCCTCCGTACACTCAGTTCCAGTCTGAACTCTCTCCTGTCCTTTACCTGTTTTGCCTCTATGTCCGTTCCCTTCCTTTTTCTGCAGAGTCTGAACTCGTACCTAACTCCTGCTTGTTGTCTCTGCAAGTACTGTGTGAGTATCTGGCTCTGTCTTTCCCTTCCTGTCTGTTCCGTGTGAACAGAGCCCTGTCCTCCCTGCTCAGCCTTGTCTGCACTCTAGCTGTGCTTGCCTGTAACCCTCTGCCTGTATTGTTCCTGAGTCCCGGTGTGTACTGGGTCCTATCCCGCCTGTGTTCCTACCTGCTAGTGCCTCCCTGTCTGCACTCTAGCTGTGCTTGCCTTTACCCCCCTGCCTGCATACCCGCCTGCCTGCATACCAGTCGTGCCTGCCTATACCCTCCAGTCTGTGTGCCAGCCTACCAGCCTGTTCCTGTATTTCCCTGTGTGGGTCAACAGCCGTGTCCGGGGTCTGTCCTGGAGTAGCACCTGGTCCCTCTGCTCGGTTCCTCCTTGGTGCACTGGCGTCGTATGCCGTCATGCGACCCTGGTCGGATCGGGTGAATACTTAGTCATGCCCCTCCAGGCATTCACTCTCCGGCACGGTCCAGTGGAATCACTACCAATCACACGCACACGCCGCTTAGCCCGGGCGTGTGCATAACAGCATGCTCAGGCCATGGTTCCCGTTGAGCCCCACGGCCTTCGCTCTTTGAGAAGTTTTTCCAGCGAATACATGCATTAAAATAAAATAAATAAATTTTTTTTTCCCCCTTTAGCTGAGTTCCAGGCGAATTACGCACCCGTCCAGATGGATCTATCAGCCCTCGTTCCTGCGGATCCGCCACGTTACTATGGGGATCCAAGACAGTGTCGTGCATTTGTGGAGCAATGCATGCTACACTTTAAGGCCTACCCTCTCTATTTTCCTTCCGATTGGGCTAAAGTGGCCTTTATGATTGACTACCTAGCGGGTGATGCCTTGAAATGGGTCACCCCCCTATGGGAAGCATGGGATCCTGTCATCCTTGACCTGCAGGCCTTCCTGGTGGCCTTTCGTATGGTCTTCGAGGACCCTAACTCTGAAGCCCCTGCTGAAGCTTCACTTCCCAATATCCCGGAGCAGCCCCGACGGGTAATGTGTGTGAGTAGCGCAATAGTCCTCCAGCCCAATGAGACTACTGCCCACCCAGAATCCTCACAGGGTGACTACGCTTTCCGGAATACTTCTCTCAACCTCAAGAGGCAGTCCAGATGTGCTAGACTTAGAGGCAAGCCGTCACGCCAGGGTCTGTCCTCCCTGAGACCTCCTGACCCCAGCCTTGGAGTCCCTACTGAAGCTTCATCTCCCTGTATCCCGGAGAAACCCCAATGGGTAATGTGCGTGGGTAGTGCACCAATTCTCCTGGCCGAAGAGACTTCTGCCCATCCAGACTCCACACAGGAGAACTTCCTGCACCCGGCATCAGATGCTTCTTTCTCTTTAACCGGTGTGCATGTCCAAGGATGCTCCAAAGCTGTGGTTACCTCAGAGTCTGTGCACCTCTACTACCTGGCGGAGGATCCCCTGTTGCCTCCTGAACCCTCCGGGATACCACTCAATGACAAATGGAGAGAGACTTCTCTACACCCGGTACTCAATACTTTGTCCGCTTCGTCCTGTGAGCCTGACAATGGGTACCCCAAAGTGGTAGTTACCTCCGAGTCTCTACACCCCTCCGACCAGGCGGAGGATCTCCAGTTGTCTCCTGAACCCTTCGGGGTGCTACCTGGTAGCGAAAGGACAGAGACTCTCCTATACTCTGTACCTGATACCTCGCTCACTTCGTCCAGTGAGTCCAACTTAGTGTACTCCGAAGCAGAGGTTACTCCTGAGTCTCTACACCCCTCCGACCAGGCGGAGGACCTCCAGTTGTGTTCAGAATCCTTCGGGGTGCCACCTGGTGGTGAATGGACAGAGACTTTCCTATATCCTGGATCTGATACCTCGCTTGCTTCGTCCAGTGAGTCCGACCTAGTGTACTCTGAAGCAGAGGTTACCCGTGAGTCTCTACACCCCTCTGACCAGGCGGAGGACCGCCAGCTGTCTCCAGAACCCTTCGGGGTGCCACCTGGTGGTGAATGGACAGAGACTTTCCTATACTCGGTACCCGATACCTCGCCTGCTTCCTCCAGTGAGTCCGACCTAGTGTACTCTGAAGCAGAGGTTACCCGTGAGTCTCTACACCCCTCTGACCAGGCGGAGGACCGCCAGCTGTCTCCAGAACCCTTCGGGGTGCCACCTGGTGGTGAATGGACAGAGACTTTCCTATACTCGGTACCCGATACCTCGCCTGCTTCCTCCAGTGAGTCCGACCTAGTGTACTCTGAAGCAGTTGTTTTCTCTGAGCCTCTGCACTCTTCTGACCCGGCGGAGGACCTCCAGTTGTTTCCTGAATCCTCCGGGATACCACCAGATAACAAAGAGACAGTGACTTTTCCTCATTATGTACGTGATAACCCGTCTATTTCTTCCTGTGAGCTTGACAAGATGTACCTCGAAGCAGAGATTACCCTTAAGTCTCTGTCCCCCTCCAACCCAGTGAACGACTGGCCCTCGAATTCCCTGCGGAAGATTCTGGCAGGCCTGAAGAAGAGGGGGCGTAAGGGGGGAGGTACTGTAACATACCTGGCGGCGTCCTTGCATGGTGGTCCATCTCCCACTGTGCAAGAGAGCGCACTTGATCTCCTGTCCAGAATGTCTCTCTGGCTTCCCTCCATGCTGTCTGTTTGTGTCTGTCTCTGCTGCTTAAGGGCGGCGCCCGATCACTTCCTGCTTTTTGTACCTGCTGTGGGTCACGCCCCTTGTGCGTCCTCAGCCTATTGCTGTCTGACACTTGGTATATAGCTCAGCAGCTCCCTTCTATCCCTGCCTGAGCATAGTGTTTCCTTCAGTGTGTGCTTGCACTCTGAAGGTGCCAGGTCCCGTCTCTTGTCTCCTGCTTTTTGTATCAGTTCCCGTGTCTGAACTGAGTCCTGTATGTCTCCTGCTTTGCGGTATCAGCTCCCGTGTCTGAACTGAGTCCTGTATGTCTCCTGCTTTGCGGTATCAGCTCCCGTGTCTGAACTGACTCCTTTCTGTGTTCTCTTGTCTGTCCTGTCTGAACACGCTCCTAGCCTGTTCCTCTCGCCTTCTAGTGGCCGATTTCCTAGACCCGCTCCTGTGTCTGGTCTGTCCTGTCTGAACACGCTCCTTGCCTGTTCGTTCCGCCTCTCTGGGGGCCGTATTCCCAGACCCGCTCCTGTATCCCTCTGCAGTGTCGGTCTCCTCCGTACACTCAGTTCCAGTCTGAACTCTCTCCTGTCCTTTACCTGTTTTGCCTCTATGTCCGTTCCCTTCCTTTTTCTGCAGAGTCTGAACTCGTACCTAACTCCTGCTTGTTGTCTCTGCAAGTACTGTGTGAGTATCTGGCTCTGTCTTTCCCTTCCTGTCTGTTCCGTGTGAACAGAGCCCTGTCCTCCCTGCTCAGCCTTGTCTGCACTCTAGCTGTGCTTGCCTTTACCCCTCTGCCTGTATTGTTCCTGAGTCCCGGTGTGTACTGGGTCCTATCCCGCCTGTGTTCCTACCTGCTAGTGCCTCCCTGTCTGCACTCTAGCTGTGCTTGCCTTTACCCCCCTGCCTGCATACCCGCCTGCCTGCATACCAGTCGTGCCTGCCTATACCCTCCAGTCTGTGTGCCAGCCTACCAGCCTGTTCCTGTATTTCCCTGTGTGGGTTAACAGCCGTGTCCGGGGTCTGTCCTGGAGTAGCACCTGGTCCCTCTGCTCGGTTCCTCCTTGGTGCACTGGCGTCGTATGCCGTCGTGCGACCCTGGTCGGATCGGGTGAATACTTAGTCACGCCCCTCCAGGCATTCACTCTCCGGCACGGTCCAGTGGAATCACTACCAATCACACGCACACGCCGCTTAGCCCGGGCGTGTGCATAACACAAGGGTCGTTAATATTGTCTTTTTATTCCACTGCGACCTCCACCACTCTTCCAAGGGGCATTAAAACCGTCTTTGTTAAGCTAATGTGACCTCCACGTCTCTTCCACGGGGCATTGATATTGTCTTTTTATTCCACTGTAACCTCCACCACTCTTCCAAGGGGCATTAAAACTGTCTTGTTAAACCACTCTGAACTCCACGTCTCTTCCAAGGGGCATTAAAACCATCTTGTTAAGCTACTGTGACCTCCACATCTCTTCTAAGGGGCATTAAAACCATCTTGTTAAACCACTCTGAACTCCACAGCTCTTCCAAGGGGCATTGACATGTTGTTTTTAATTACCTCTAACCTCCACGACTCTTGCAACGGGCATTGAATTTCCTCCTAATTTTTGTCAGCTTTTTCTTTTCAATGCATAGGCGAACACTAAGGGAGACCCACTCCCCAATAATGGGTAGAAGGTTTTTAATACACTGTAATCCACGTCTGTTTCAAGGGGCATTGCAGTGCCTAATAATTTTTGGAAAGCCTTCCATTCCCTGCTTAGGCTAACAGTGTACAGGAGACCCAGTTGCTATAAATGGAAAAAACTGTTTAGTTTAGGCCCTCTGACTTCCATGTCACTTCCAAGGGGCATTGGAGTGCCACGAAATTTTTGGTAGGCATTGCATTCACTGTATGCCTTATAACTGTGTAGCTGAACCGCTCCTTTTGTAACAGAAACATATCCTACAAGACATGTGTGGTGGTTGGCTGGCCTGATATTGATGTGAATGGTCCCTGTTCCTCCTGCTCTTTCTCCTTTGCCACCACCTCATCCATCATTCATCACCTGAAGCTTTGTTTTAACAGGAGTCATAGAACTGGGATAGTAGCAGGAAAACATCCAGCAATCCTCGAAGGAGGTAGAATATGCGCCAAAACACTGACCACCTCAGGCCTAGCTGCTACTACATACATGCGCTTGCATTCCAAGGAACAGAAAGCTAAGGAGGTGGATGGCCTCATGATCATGAATAATTTACTCGTTGTGTAGGAGGCCGACCACTGCTGCTGTCTACCTTCTGAACTTTGTGTTGAAGCCTGATTGACCCAGGACCCACAATCCTCTATGTCTGGAGGACGTGTTGCATCCCAGTGTCCAACTGTGTCCCGGCTTCCACAATATTAACCCAGTGTGAAGGCGTCAGTGAGATGGACCATTCCTGGCCACATTCACTTGTCCACGTGTTTTTGGTTAGGCTGTCCTTCCCACTAAATGCACTGGGGAGGGCACAGGTAATGTTTTGGTATGCGCGCTTGTGTATAAGGCGCACCGGGACAAATAGGGGCGGCTGGGGACCGTTTAGGGACACCCGGCCACCCCCACATGGCTGGGGACTGCGTGTGGGCACCCGGCCGCGGGGCTGCTGGGGACTGAGTATGGACACCCGGCCACCCCCACGCGGCTGGGGACTGTGTGTGGAAACCCGGCCGCCGGACAGCTGGGGACTGAGTATGAATGCCAGGCTACCGACGCAGCCATGACGTGGTGGCCAGATTCCACCTCCACATGCCTAAAAGGCCCAATTTCAAGTGCAAGCAAGCTAGCAGTATGGTATTGCAGCCTGGGGGTGCGTGGGTGGCAGGCTGCATACTTGCGCTTGTATTGCAAGTTATGGTGGAGGTACAATTGAACACTGCCCTGGGACAAGGACTTGCACGGGGATAGTTGCAAGTCTGCATCTTCTGATGCAGCAAGGATCACTTCTGATGGGCACACTTTTAGGCAGTGACGTGGGTGTCAGAGATGCTTCCAGGGGTCTTCCCCATGCTGTTCCCATGTCTTTTTAGCACTGTATGCATGTGTCACACAGCACATGGCCAGATAAGGTTGTAAAATGTTAAAATGACATTTCCCGGTGAATGCATTTGTCACGGTTGAAAGCAATACAAACGTGCAAAAACGCATAAAAAATGCTACTTGTGAACATAGCCCAAGGTGTGGAGGAGTATTTTTGTTTTTGGTTATTTATTTTACCTTATACACAAGTCTTTACCCTGGAAAGGATGTTCCTTAACCCCTTTCCGACCTGGTCAGTAATAGTACGCACCAGGTCGGGAAGGCCGGTTCAGCGGGGGCTCCGGCGGTGAGCCCGCACTGAAGCGAGCACATGTCAGCTGATTATTGGAATCGCAATCCACCCGCGGCTGTTAACATGTTAAATCTCTGACAGTGGCATATAACTCGCGCTTCCGGGAGTCCTAAGCCCCGCCCATCAGTGACCCCGTCACGTGATCGCGGGTCACCAATGGGTGGGCATGACAACTCAGGGTCTGCAGCAGACGCCTGTGGTTGTCATGTCTCAATTGCTATGAGCGCCACCTAGTGGTCAGCGCTCATAGCAAGTGAGCATTTCTCCTGCATACAAGCGATCTGCTCATCGCTTGTATGCAGTAGAAGCAATCAGACAACTGCTGCTTCTAGTCTCCTCTGGAGACAATAGAAGCAAGCAGAAAGTGTAAAAAAAAAGTTTTAAAAAAAATAAAAAAAATAAAAAATATATAAAGGTTTAAGTCACCCCCCTTTCGCCCCATTCAAAATAAAATATATATATATAAAAAAAAATCCACATACAAATATTTGGTATCGCCGCGTTCAGAATCGCCCGATCTATCAATATAAAAGAAGAATTAATACAATCAGTAACGAGAAAAAAATTTTAAACGCCAGAATTAAGTTTTTTTGGTCTCTACAACTTTGCAATAAAATGCAATAACGGGCGATCAAAACATCGGATCTACCCCAAAATGGTATCAATAAAAACATCAGCCCGGCACGCAAAAAATAAGCCCTCATCTGGCCCTAGTTCCCGAAAAATGGAGAAGCTAAGGGTCTCGGAAAATGGCGTCATTTTTGGGGGTTTTTTTTGGCAAGCTTTGGATTTTTTTTTCACCACTTAAATAAAAAAGAACCTATACATGTTTGGTGTCTATGAACTCGTAACGACCTGGAAAATAATGATGGCAGGTCAGTTTTAGCAATCTGTGAATGTGGTATAAAAAGGACCCAAAAAACAACTGTGGAATTGCATTTTTTTTGCAGTTTCACTGCATTTGGAATTTTTTTCCCTTTTTCCAGCACACGATATGGTAAAACCAGTGATGGTGTTTAAAAGTACAACTCGTCCCTCAAAAAATAAGCCCTCACATGGCCATATTGAACGAAAATTAAAAAAGTTCTGTCTCTGGGAAGAAGGGGAGCAAAAAAGTAAAACACAAAAACAGAAAGACCCATGGTCGTTAAGGGGTTAACATATTTCACAGGAAAGCACTTTCACTTTCGTTTTTGAACATTTTATTGTGAGCCTGTAAAAGTGGCTTAATACCTCTGACCACGTTGTTGACAGCAGTGACCTGGGGGTCAGAAATGCTTCCTGGGGCGATCCCCATGCTGTCCCCCTGTCATTTGAGCACTGTCACTATCGTTTTGGGCACTTTTTAGGCTTTCTACAGACTGCCGGGGGTGCCACTGCAAAAATGTTCGGGTCTCCCATAGACTAACATTGGGCTCGTTGCTCGGGTCGAGCACCAGAGTATCACAGTGAGCTCGGCCCGAGCTTCGAGCACCCGAGCATTTTAGTGCTCGCTCAACACTAGTGATAACAAGTAATCTTTGTTCCTATGGTAACAATATTATTTTTTCTATCCATGGAATCTGATGCATCTGTTTTGTAATGTATTAAACCTGCTCACAAATTGTTATTCGTATATACCATTAATTTTTACTGTAAAATTTACAAATGTTACGATTGTCCGTAATCATAAACAGAGTTGGTGTCTCTTTGGTAGGGATTTCTTTTTCTATCTGGAGATATTTTTAACCTCTCAGCATATGAAAAGTCATTACTTGTCAGTTAAGGAGATAAAAGCAGCAGAAACCGCAGGACAAAGCTCAAAGGATAGAAACTTTGACCTTGCTTTACTAGATGTACAAAACTATGCTGTGGTGTGATAGTTCCTCAGTCAAAGAAGACAATAGTAATTTCCAAACACAGGCCTCTAAAGCATTATCTCCAAAGTCTGACGTTGTCTCATTTGTGACCAATCAGGTTGGAAGACATTAACCTTGGGCCTTGTTTAAATTCTCCTTGTGGTTCAGGACAGACGCATGATGAGGCGATGGGAGTTTGATAGCACAGGTTTAACCGAACAAGGGTAGCATTTACATGATTGTGTCAATCACATTCTGCTTTGAGGAATATACAGCATGAAGTAACTGGAAAAAATAGTGAAGAGTAGATTTTATAGACAAATAAACTTCAGAAAACATATTTTTAATATGTTTTTCATTAAAAATCAATGATAATTGGTGGTCTGACAAAGTAATTAATCTCTCTCCTTGTCTATTGCAAAGTATGTGGGTGTAACAAACATCAATTCACATGAAGTTATAATTGTTGTAATGTATTAGTTTAGAAAAAAAACTATTGTGCCATGTATAAATAATATGTTACTAAGTATTATGACCAATTATAAGTGAAGCTAATGAGCCTGGAAGGTATTTTAAAGGTCTCAGTGTAGTTTCTCATTAAAGATCAGTGGCTATAAGTGCTTGTTCTAGAAGAAAAATATTCTTGTTCATGTTCAACCCCAATTTCAAAAAGTTGAGACACTGTAGAATGTAAAGAAAACAAGAATGCAGTTATTTGGAAATCTCTTATAGCCATACTTTATTCACAACAGAACATATGACACATATCAGAAGTTGAAAGTTACACATTTTCCATTTCATTTGAAAAAAATAACTCAGTTAGAAATTAGTTGCAGAAACACATCTCAAAAAGTAGAAACAGGGTAAACAAGAGATTTTAAAAGCAAAAGGTACTAATGACAAACATCTAGAGGGTAAGTTTTCAGATATCACACGACTGTTTATAAAATGAGCTTATTATAAAAATAAAGTTTCTCAGATGCAAAGATGGTCAGAGGATCACCAATCTGTGACAAACTGCTAATAAGAATTGTGGAATAATTTCATAAAAATGTTCCTCAACGTAAAATGGCAAAGACTTTGTGTATCTCATCATATACCATACATAATATTGGCAAATGATTCAGAGAATCAGGAGAAATCCATGTGGACCTATGAGCCCTCAAGTGGCACTGCAATAAAAACAGGCATGATTTGCTCATGCAAATCACTGCATGGGCTCAAGAAAAGTTCCAGAAATCATTGTCGATTATTATAGTTTGCTGTGCAATTCACAATTGCCAGTTCATGCTCCATCATGCAGAGAAAAAAAACATATTTTAACACAATCTAGAAAGTATGCAATCTTTTCTTTGTCAGAGGTAACGTAAAATGAATGGTCAAAATGGAAAAATTTCTGTTGTGACATTAATTCAAATTTGACATATTTTATGGATACCACAGACACCATGTCCAATAGACTCAAGCAGAGAGGTACCATCCGGCTGGTTATCTGCACACAGTTTAAATGCCCGCGTCTCTGATTGTTTAAGGATGCCTACTACATGCACAGTTTACACCTCTTGAAAGTCATGCTCCATAAAGAGAATTATATAGAGGTTTTAGCATATCATTTGTTTCCATCCAGACAATGTCTGCTTAAGAAAAGGCCTTTCAAATTTCACAAAGATAAAGCTAAAATACAGATTGCATCAGACAAGAATAGGGCAAAATTCCTCTCCTACAACTTCAGCAATTAGTCTCCTCCATTCCAAGACGTTTACAATCTGTTCTAAGACGGTGGGATGCTACATACTGGTAGGCAGAGCCCTGTCCCTACTTTTTTGAAATGTGTTGCTGCTAGAGATAAGTGGAAACTTTAAAATTTGAATTTGCTATCTTCACCGTATTTTCCCCAAAAATGTGCTGCATATTGCAAAGCCAAAAGAAAAAGAGAGAGAGGAAGTGAACACTGAGTGGTTAAATATTCCCCTCCTTGTTTGCAGTGTGCGAAGACTAAAAACATTCTGTTCTTAAGATGCTATCACGGTACAACACAGATCAATCTGTTCAGAGTCACACTGAGTATTTATACAGGTACAGCACTTCCATGTAGCAATTGAATCTTTGGTTTGTTATTCACAAACTCAGACTTCCACTGACATTTTCAATGGGCTCAACATTGCAGTAATACACCACAATCAGATAGGGCATTTTTCTATGTGTTATGCAGCAGCAGCTTGACGCTGGCCACTAAACGTGAGCTTGTCGTCCACCAATACACCCAGATCTTTTTCAGTTACAGTTTTGCCCAGTGTTTTACACTTAAGCATATAATTATACATTTTATTTCCTCTGCCCAAGTGCATTACCTTACATTTATCCCCATTAAAGCTCATTTGCAATTTATCAGCCCAAGCTTCTAGTTTACATAGATCCTCCTGTAATATAAAATTGTCCTCCTCTGTATAGATTACCCTGCAGAGTTTAGTGTCATCTAAAAATATTGAAATATTACTCTGTATGCCCCCTACAAGGTCATTAATAAATATGTTAAAAAGAAGGGGGCCCAATACTGACCCCTGTGGTACCCAACTGTTAACTGAGACCCAGTCTGAGTGTTTTCCATTAATAACCACCCTTTGTTTCCTATCACTGAGCCAATTCTTAACCCACATACATATATTTTCCCCTATCCCCAATGTTCTCATTTTATGTATCAACCTTTTGTGTGGAACCGTATCAAAAGCTTTTGAAAAGTCCATATACACAACATCCACTGCATTTCCTTGGTCCAGTCCAGAACTTGCCTCCTCATAAAAACTGATCAGATTAGTTTGACAGGAACGGTCCCTCGTAAACCCATGTTGATATTGGGTCATGAGGTTATTCTTCTTCAGATACTCTATCATAGCATCTCTTAGGAAACCCTCCTGGATTTTACCCACAGAAGAGGATAAGCTTACCGGCCTATAATTTCCAAGTTCAGTTTTTGTCCCATTTTTGAATATTGGCACCACATTTGCTATATGCCAGTCCTGTGGTACAGACCCTGTTATTATGGAATCTTTAAAGATTAAAAATAATGGTCTATCTATGACATTACTTAATTCCTGCAGTACTCGCGGGTGTATCCCATCCGGGCCTGGGGATTTGTCAACTTTAGTGATTTTTAGAGGCCGCCATACTTCCTGCTGGGTTAAGCAAGTGAGATTTACTGGAGAAATTTTGTTATCACTAATCATGTTTTCTGTCATGCAATTTTCTTGTGTAAATACGGTTGAAAAAAAATCATTTAGCATATTGGCTTTTTCCTTATCCCCATCCACCATTTCACCCAGACTATTTTTAAGGGGGCCAACGCTATCATTTTTTCGTTTTTTACTATTTATGTAGTTAAAGAATATTTTGGGGTTATTTTTACTTTCTCTGCAATGATTCTCTCTGCCTCAATCTTTGCTGCCTTGATTTGTTTTTTACATAATTTATTTAATTTTCTATATTTATTTAATGCCTCATTACTACCTACTTGCTTTAGTTCTCTAAATGCTTTCTTTTTGTCACTTATTGCGTCCCTTACAGCTCTATTTAGCCATTGTGGTTTCCTCCTATTTCTAGCATGTTTATTCCTAAGGGGTATATATTGTGCACAGGTCCAATTCAGGATGTTAATAAATGTCTCCCATTTGCTTTGTGTAGTTTTATGTCTCAGGATATCGTCCCAGTTTATTGCACTAAGATCATCTCTTAACCGTTGGAAATTTGCCTTCCTGAAGTTTAGTGTCCTTGTAGCCCCTCTACTACATATCTTATTAAAGGTTACATGAAAAGGTATTATTTTGTGATCACTATTACCCAAGTGACCCCCAACTCGTATATTTGATATGCGGTCTGGACTATTGGTTAATATTAGGTCTAGCAGTGCCCCCCTTCTTGTTGGGTCCTGAACCAGTTGTGAAAGGTAATTGTCTCTCATAGTAGTCAAAAACCTATTTCCTTTGCTTGAACTACATGTTTATGTCCCCAAATGTATTTCAGGGTAGTTGAAGTCTCCCATAATAATGACTTCTCCTTGAGTCGCTGCTTCATCTATTTGCTTTACAAGGATATTCTCTGCTACTTCCATTATTTTTGGAGACTTATAACAAACCCCTATCAGTAATTTATTATTTTTTCCCCCTCCCCTTATCTCCACCCACAGGGACTCTACATTTTCATTAGATTCACATATATCCTCCCGCAAGACAGGTTTTAAGGATGATTTTACATATAAACACCCCCCCCCCTTGATTGTTTGTACAGTCATTTCTGAACAGACTATAGCCCTGTAAATTAACTGCCCAGTCATGGCTCTCGTCCAGCCACGTCTCAGATATCCCTACCATGTCATAATTATTTTCCAACAAAATTAATTCTAATTCCTCCATTTTGTTGGTGAGGCTTCTGGCATTAGTGTACATGCATTCTATGTATCTCTCTGTACCTCTATTCCTTCTTACTTTATTGACTGTTCTAACCCCACCCCCAATTTCTTTATTTGTGCCCAGGTCACTATCTGCACTATCTTCCCCACCTATAAAATGAATACCCTCCCCCCAATCCCTAGTTTAAACACTCCTCCAACCTTCTAGCAATTTTCTCCCCCAGCACAGCTGCACCCTCCCCATTAAGGAGCAGCCGGTCCCTAGCGTAGAGTCTGTAGCCAACTGAGAAGTCGGCCCAGTTCTCCAGGAACCCAAATCCCTCCTTCCTACACCTGTTCTTGAGCCACTTATTTATCTCCCTATCTCCCGTTGCCTCTCTGGCGTGGCACGTGGTACCGGTAGTATTTCAGAGAATACCACCTTGGAGGTCCTTGCTTACCAGCCCCTCCCAGTAATCTGTCAACCCAATCAGCGATGTGCCGGACTCGAGCGCCAGGTAGGCAGCACACTGTTCGATGATCCCTGTCTTTGTGACAGATTGCCCTATCTGTTCCTCTAATAATTGAGTCCCCCACTACCAGCACCTGCCTGGCCTGCCCTACTCTCCTATTTCCCTCTTTACTGGAGCTGACACTCCTCCGGCTTTCAGGGGACATGCCTTGCTGCAGTAGTGCTACCCCTGTACCGTCACTCACCTCATCTGCCAACTTTGCAAACTTATTGGGGTGTGCCAGATCAGGACTAGCCTCCCTGGCACTCTTCCCTCTACCACCCCTTCTAACTGTCACCAAACTAGCGACCTCACTGTCCTGCAGCTCCCGACTACCACCCTCCCCCACATCTACCCCAGTGAGCTGCTGCTCAGTGAGCAGCAGACTCCTTTCCATGTTGTCAATGGATCTCAGTGTTGCCAGCTGCTCATTTAGATCTAGTATCTGGGCTTCCAAACGCACAATGTGCACACATCTCGCGCAGCAGTAAGCAACCTCGACCGGCTGTTCAAGGAATACATACATGTGGCAAGATGTACACTGGATAGCATTGTCAATAATGGAACTCATTTCCTAATGGGGATTGCAATATATAGAATGTTAAGTAAAAAGTAAAGTAAAGAATTAATGAAATACAGTCAGCAATTCAGTCCAAAGCCCTCCCTTCCAAACTCCCTGAATACAAAGTCACTGAAAAACAAGTCACTCACTTGCTTTCATTCGCACTTACGCTCTGGACACACGCAGCTCGTTCTCACTTGCAAACTAAGAGATTTAAAGAGTTTTTTTTTTTTTTCCCTTTTCCAGCAATGCACCCTTCACCTCAATGCACTTCCAAAGGACTGGATGCCCAACCAGCTGCCCCTTATAAACCCTTAATTATGACCCCTTCCCCTTAATTAACCCCTTGTGAGTAAAGCTACACCTCAGGATTTTAGTGCAATGTAGTTAACCCTTAAATACACAGGTAGTAAACTAAGAACTAAAACTGTAGTGAGAAAATAGGTTCTAAAAAGCCCAATAAATCTAAACAGGTAGAAAAGCACTCAGCAGGTCACAAAGCAGCAGTCACCGTAATTCACACAGGTATTTTCTGCAGGATTCCCAATACCTCTTCACTGAAAAACAAGTCACACACTTACTTTCGTTCGCACTTACGCTCCAGACACACGCAGCTCGTTCACACTCGCAAACTAAGAGATTTAAAGAGTTTTTGTTTTTTTTTCTCTCCCTTTTCCAGCAATGCTCCCTTCACCTCAATGCACTTCTTTGGACTACTTTGGATCTGCATGGCTTTTTTTACTATTATTAATAAATTGATGAACCAGGGAGTTTTCTTTCAAATAAAATATTTTTGTGTGTGTTTTTTATTTCTTTTAACTTACTGGATAAGTAATGGGGGTGTCTGATAGATGCCTTTCCATTACTAACCCCTGGGCTAGTTGACATTACACAGCTGACATCAACCCCCAAAAATATTAAACCAATTGCCAATGCATCAGGGCATTCGGGAAGAGCCATGCAATGTGCCATAATTCACACATCTAATATGATGCGCCAATTCTGGGGCTGCTGCGGGCTGGTATTTTTAGGCTGGGAAAGACCAAATAACCATGAACCTTCCCAGCCTGATAATATCAGCCCCAGCTGTTTGCTTTAGTTTTGCTGATTATCAAAAATAGGGGGGAAATGACTGCTAACTAACATACTGCTAACTAACATGACACAGCGAAAGGCGAGAATATAGAGTCATGCTTTGGGTGGTTACAGCTGAGGTGGGCAGATATAAATATATTGATGCATGCTTTCATTGATGGTATGAATAAGGTTGTGCTAGAGGCAGTACAGACAGCCAGACCTGAATGGAGAAACATGGGCTCAAAAGATCTTTTTCAAGTAGCTAAGGGAGATGAACAGACAAGAATCAATTCACTGGACATGTATGCTTGGGCACACGGAAATGAAGGAAGACCTCGTGACCTAGAAACAGTGCAGTGCGGGAACTGTGGAGAGAGTGGACATTACTCCAGACAGTGCAAAAACCCCAGAAAAGAGTATACTGATTTTCCACCACCTTTGCCATAGGAAGTCAGAAACCAAGTGATCAATTTGCACCCTGTGATTAGGTAGGCAGTTGTGATTTCAACTGCTTTGCCTAATAAAACTGCAACTGCTACTACCCACTTATGTGATGCTAAAAAAGATGAGCAGTTTTGAATCCAGCTACTTTGTTGCTGCTGGATCCAAAAGGGGGGAATATTTGCAGCTAATGGCCGGTGAAAATGAAAATTTTGAGATAGAGCATGAAAATGACTGTTTAGAAGTGATGGAACAGGAAACAACACGATTTGTTCATGTTACTAATCAACCAATTGCTAATGCATATCTTAAGTTCTTTGTAGATGGCTCCAGATACAACATAGATGGGCAAATCTGCACTGGATATGTGGTAATGTTCTAACACGAGATAATCCAAGCTGAAACACTCCCTCCTCACATGTCAACAAAGGAGGCAGAGTTGAAGGCACTCCATGAAGTATGTAGACTGGCAAAAGTTAAAACTGTTAAATAATAGAGGGAAACAAACTGACAAAACTGGAAAGACAAAAAGCGCAAATAGGGTCTTATCTGATAACCAAATGGTGTAAAATGTTATAGGTACACACACCTGATAGGGTTGTGACAGTCACAACTCATATAGAGGCATATAAAGGCTGCTGCAGGACCACCAAGGAGATATGTTGCAGTAAATGTGGAATATGGTGGTTAAAAATCCGCGCTGCCCAATGGTTCAAATATGTGATCACACATGAAGGTGAAGTATGAATGCGGTTTATTTTGTCAACACGTATCAAGGTTTTCAAACATCTTCATCATGACCAAACCACAATTACCAAACCAATCTTGGTGGTTTGGTCCTGATGGAGAGGTTTGAAAACCTTGAAACGCGTTGAGAAAATAAACCGCATTCATACTTCCCCTTCATGTGTGATTATATATTTGAACCGTTGGGCAGCGCCGATTATGAACCACCGTATTCCACATTTACTGCAAAATAATAAAGGGAGGCACTGTTGTGACCAGTTCAGGTAGGCACAATCAAGGTGAAATCACACACGAGATTGCTCCTTTGGTGATAGAGGAAAACAGAAGGGCAAATGAGGCTGCTAAAACAACCAAAAGACAGCCTAGGGAACAGATGACAGTTGCAATGAGTCAGATGTCTTGAAATCCCAGCAACGAGCAGCCCAAACAGAGAAGGAACACTGGCGAAACATAGGAGCTGAGCTGAACTCAAATGGAGTATGGGAAAGTAAGGATAAGTTGTGCTTACCAAGGACCCTGTTCCCATGATGGTGAAAGTAACTAATGGCCCCAGTCCCGTCACATGTGTAATATGATACATAGCTCTTGGATCACTCCTGGTATTAGTCATGTAGCCTCCAAATATGTACGGTCCTATGCTGTGCACAACACAGCCCAGGTAAAACAGTAAAAGTCTCTAAGAATGCAACACCCAGGTCGCTCTACCCATTACAGAGACTGCGGATTGACTACATATAACTACCCAACGTAGAGGTGTATGAAAATGTTCTGGTAAGTGTAGATCTCTTTTCAGGATGTTAAAAAGTACCACTGCCAAAACAATTGCAGACAAATTAATGAAATAACTAATCTCAAGATATGGTGTTCCAGAAATTATAGACAGTGATAATGGTACACACTTCACTGGAGAAATAATGAAGGAAATTATGCCAGCCTGGTAATTGAGCAGGCTTTCCATACTCATTATCATCCACAAAGCAGTGGAAAAGTGGAAGGATTAAATGGGATACTTAATCTAAAAATTCAAAAGGTCATAGCAGATATAGGAAAGAACTGGGTAGAGTGCTATTCTCTTACACTCTTTTAAGTAAGACACACTCTAAATAGAACGACAGGTTAGTCCCCTTTTGAAGCCCTTTTTGGTAATGCCCCAAAGACAGCTGTGTAGTAGGGTGACAGTGCGTTCTAAAGAAAAAATAAAAAATAGTTTTATTCAAAGTCCTATAATTGTTTCATATAATGATCTGTAAAAATCCTTTAAAAAATCATTTCTTTTGGTTGTGTTTAAAAGGTGGCTCAATGTCCTCAATGTCAGCCCTTGAATACTTATTAGTCATTAAAATAGGATTCGGGTAGTTTTAATAAAGAGCAGCAATAAGGGCCCCATCGCTCCTTGAAACTCTCTCCAATTAGCTTATTTTTAATTTGTAAAGAATATTTAATATTATTGATATTAGTTTAAATTTCCTGTTTCCAAGTAAACTTGCCAGATTACAGACAACCTTCAGTATTATTCACTGTTTTAGGTAAGTCTAAACTCTAAATATTTACTCAGCAGCCTACACCACTCCCATGTGTCTTTTACAATTACATTTTTGACTGAAATTCACTTACTTTAATTTATAATAGCAATTTGCAAGTGTTGATGAGCGATATTAGGGTGATTTGCAGCAACTAGGGTAAAGAGAAGTTTATGTCATTCGACACAACCAGTAGTGACACGGTACAAAGGCTGGTGCGTGCGTCCTCTTGAAGCAGAAACTGCAGAAAGAAGTACTGAGTTTGCCATGTAGGCACTACATTTACAAGCTAATTATTGCAAGCTTGTTTGATAAACTGTAGCTGGCATCAACAGGTCCAAATATAAAGTTGTTTGAGAGATTTTCGGCTGCCTGGAATCAACTGCATAAAACCAAATTTTAGGCTGGAATGGAAGATGACATAGTTTAAACTGAGCTAGGTCTACTTATGGAGTGTCTAGTTTAATTTTGCACTAACCAGCTTGCACAATGCTATCCAAGAGATGACTACAAGGAATTGTTAACACTGGCACTCCTGTTCCTTGGTTCGCCAGCAAAAATAGACGTACACATCAACCACACAGGCACCTACCATTGGGTCAGATGGATGGCCAAAGTGATATGTGCTCTGAAGATCTTCATGTTTCATCACTAATTTTGTTTAATTTTGTCAGAGTTAAAAAATCTCCGTCAATTTTGCACTTTTACTGTCCGCTTATACTTGAATGCTTGGTACCTCTGTCAGATCCAAGCCACATCACCACAAAATGACTTGACATTACTGCAAGAACTCGTAGCACACAAAGAAATCAATTAGCCTGTTGATGAGGCAGCAATAAAAACTTTCAACAGACACCTGTGGTACCTCAGTGAGATTATGGTGGGTCTGGCTTTTTTTGACAGTAAGGTTCCAACCGAAGAAAAGGTTGAGACGTACTGGCTCTGCAGAAAGAAAGCCACCATGTCTGCTCAACTCATGTGCAGCTTGCCAAAGGCCTTGTGTCACACAAGAAGCTTCATCACTTCATATCGTCCAACATACAAAAAACTCTTTGTTGCACTGGAAATAAACCAAGATTTTCTTCATCAAGATCCTTCTCTGTAGCACACCAATGCAAGTTACATCGATGCATCCTCAAAAGTCGCTGGATTGAAAATCGCAAATGATGGCATCGAACATTCCATTGCACTCATGAATACATTCAATTCGTCACTGAGCACTCAAGAAACCTAGAAATATTTTATTCTCCAGTGGAGAAGCATCCCCATGACTATTATGAACCAAATAAAGCGCGTTTCGTTAAAAAAAGTGAAATTGTGAAACTATTGTAAAATTGTACATTGACTTTGCTGCAAGACAAATGATTGTTAGTTTTGTGATGATTGAGCCACCAGTAAACAATGTTGAAATGTTACGAAACATGGTGTATGTTACAATCACACCAAAAGGAATTATTTCCAGGGGTGAGACCTAAAAATTTACACAAACTTTTTTTGACTGTTACCTTGCTGTGAACTTCTTGCAAGTGTTACAGATGCAACATGGTACTATGACAAACTATACCCAGACCTTTCAGTAGAGACTTAATGTGGAGCAATAACATGTATTTTCATCAATTCCAGATCCCAGTGCAAGTGCATATGTGCATGAGCTGAATCTAGGTGATTGGGTGATTATACATAGACTTGTGTAATGGAGCCTAGACCCACGGTTTGATGGCCCATTTCAAATCCTGCTGACCACATACACCTCAGTGGAACTTGAGGGAAAGCCCATCTGGATCCAGTCACTGTAAAGAGGTCACTCCACTGGCAGAATGACTGTTCTACTAATTTTCCTGCTGGGAGTATCAGGGATATTGCTCCTAACAAAGACACTGGATAAAGTTCTAAATGCAGATTGGGAGACAGGAGAAAAGCCTGAGATGATATTAGAGCTCACAGCTCTACCATAGATATAGGGAGAGGAAGCAATAAAACTGGGAACATAGTGTGTTTTGTAGCATAGCATTGAAGACAAGTAGTGTATAGTCTGTAAAGAAAAAATAATAATACAATTATTCAATTGATAAGGAGAGCAAGAGAGGAGAGCTGACAGTGATTGATCACAGTAGTATCAGCGCTGCTGCTGCTGCAACATTCAAATTGCACTTTATTTTTCATTCTTCTTGCAGAATACAGTAGATTCAAATAATGTTGAAAGAAAAAAAATTTAACTCTGTGACTGCCTTACAAAGTGTGTGTGTCACAAAGAACTAAGTTTTTGCGCACCTTTTATATTTGTCTATTATGGCATACATGTAAGGGTGTGAACTGTACTGTTGAGTTCCTGCTCCTTAAGACACCAGTCACGTCATGTGAATAGTATCATGCATCTTTTATATATTGTGTCACGTGAAGTGTAAACTATGTCCTGCGGTTTTGGAATATAATGTGATATAGACTGTGATATGCTAATATGCATAGTGTACAAGTGAGGTATAATGTTGGTTAGTGTACAGTGCAGCATAAGTATAGAGTAAAACATAGGTTAGGGATTAGGACATAAGATAGTGACTGTAATTTGATAATGACAATAGCGTAAGAAATAGTTAATATTTGGGACTAGCCCATAATAGGAGGGACAAATGCAAGTAAAAAGGCACTGCTTCCTGTTTTGAGGTGAGTCTGTTACCTAGAGTGATAAGGTTAAGTACAAGGTGCAGTGAGATGGCAGTGGAAGCGAGTACATATTGTTCTGGGTGGTATAAAGCCTTTCAAGAATTCCCTGCGGGCATTCCTGCAACGTCCGGAGCTCAAGGCTCGATACAGGTGCTATGGCAAGCACCTCAACCCCTTCCATACAGAGGAAAATGGACTTGGAACAACATGTGGGAAAGGTAACGGATCAAGGGTGAACTGCGGAACTGTACTGGGAATCCCTGGAGCAGATAGGATCAGTAAACATAGGGATAGTCCAGTTCGAGCAGAAATAAATGCAGGAAATGTACTGTACTATGGAAACAAGAAATGGAGAGTGTTGTGCCCCATACTGCATGTTACACTCTGATGCACTTGAACTGTTGAGTAAACATATGTGTGTTGAAACAAATCTAGTGTCCCCTGTTTAACCTCACCCCTCCACCCCCCTTACCCAGTACCTTTCTGACTATATATGCTTTGTGAAACCTGATATCTCAGCTGTACTGGAGACACTCAGGAGAACAGACCCTTTAACTTGCTGGCTTGTCAGACATTGTTTACGATCACATCACAGTATATAAGGTTGGTACTTTATGTTTTTATTCATCACAATTGTTTATTTAGCTTGTTTTATGAATGGATAGTGAAATGTGAAATATATTTATATATATATATTTAAAATAATAATATATATTTTTATCTATAGTTTTCTAAATATTACTATACTAATTTTTGTTTTTGTTGTATCAGCAGTAAGAACATGGCATATCGATATAAAAAAGGACATACTGTTGATGAAATACTAGGTTATCTTGAGGAATTAGATGACCAAGAAGTGGAAGTTTCTGATGTTGAAGTAGTGATTGTGCCCCCCGACCCTGATGAGGCAACTGATGAGGAAAATTTTCAGGAAAATGAGCTTCTTGCTCATGAATTGAATGATGTAGCAGGAACTTTGGAGGTATTGCACACGTCAACAGAAATTGAAGAGGCTCCTGAGGTGGCATCAACTGAGAATTTACCATCCACCTCAGCAGGAACTTCAAGTACCAGTAGCAGAAAACGACCAAGGATTTAAACTTCAAAACCAGTTGTGAGCAAGAAAAAAAAAATGCAGCAGAAATATTACAATGTGCAGCAACTCCAAAATGGAAAAAATGTCAACCAACATATGAAAGCATTGCGGACCAGGATACGTCCGAAATAAGCAACATTTGTGACCTTTTAGAAAATAAAAATGAAGTTGAAGTATTTGAAGAGTTTTTTTCCCATGATGTTATGGATATTATTTTGACCCAAAGCGAGGAAGATTTACAAGTTTTCTTAGGCATATTATTACTGTCTGGATATCATTCTCTCCCCCAAGAGGACATGTACTGGGAACAAGCTCAAGATGTAGGAGTTCCATTGGTGTACAAAGCAATGTCAAAGAACCGTTTTAGGGAAATTAAAAAATATATACACCTAAATGACAATTCTAAAATTGACTAGTCTGACAAGATGTACAAAGTTAGTTTATTCTTTGAAGTACTGGGGAAAGAATTCCTGAAATTTTGTGTATTCCACCAGGAACTTTCCTTAGATGAAATGATGGTCCGCTACTATGACAAACACCCTCCAAAAATGTACATGCGAGGTAAGCCAATAAATTTCGGCTACAAAATTTGGTGTCTGTGCAGTTCCAATGGCTACCTCTACAAATTTGTGTCATACTGTGGTAAGTCTGACAAAGAGGAAGGACCGTTAGGGTTTGAGAGTAATTTCACAACTTACAAATGTAATTCCTAATTCCCAGTCATTCAGTTACAAGTTATTTTTTGACAATTTCTTTACGAGTATTGATTCTTTGGTGATGCTGAAAAACAAAAACATCCAAGCTACTGGCACTATGAGAGAAAATCGCACAAAACAGTGTCCTCTTATGCCAAGCAAGGAGATTGAATAACAAAAGGAAAGAGGATTTTGTGATTACCGGTTTGATAAAGCAAATAACATTCTTGTGGTGAAATGGAAGGATAATAAGGTTGTCTTGTTTGGCACAAACATCAGCACAATAGAACCTTTGTCAACAGCTCGTAGGTACTCTCAAAAACAGAAAAAACATGTCCAAATCTCAATGCCGCTGATGGTTCAGGAATATAATTCCCACATGGGGGGAGTTGATTTATTGGACAAACAAATCTCCCTGTACCGTGTCAGAATCCGTTCCAAAAAGTGGTGTTGGCCCCTTTTCACTCAAATGATAGACATTGCCGTTGTCAACACCTGGAGGGCATATCAAAAGGCAAATCCAGAAGAAAGTGTGCCACTGCTAAGTGTAAGGAGGAGGATTGCATTGGCCTGTCGAAGCAAAAGAACACAATCAACCCCAAAGCGATGTGGACCTCAACGGAGTAAACTATTAGGTGGCCGAGTTAGGGATGACGTCAGATTTGATCCTGGTAATCATTTGATAGAGCCAATTGCTGCACAAAGAAGGTGTGCTTTATGTAAGAAAAAAAACAACCAGAATTTGCAAACGGTGTGATGTTCCCCTTCATGCTAAGTGCTTTGCTGTATTCCATTCCCCTAACTAAGTTATTTGGAGAATTTTGTAATATAATATTTTGAAAAAAAGTGCATAAACATATTGTTTGCATAATAGTTTGAAAGCAAAAAAAGCAAAAATATAAAGTTGAATAAGTTCTATCTTTTCTGAGTTTTTGCTATCACTTTCTGCCAATGTCCCAAAATTGGGACGCCCTTTTCTGAAAAATCCGTACTTGTAAAAATTTGGCAAATTATGTTTCTGATTCATTAGGACCCAAATCATTAAAAATCTGTCATTTAAAAAAAAAAAAAAGAAGATTGCTAATTTGGCAAGTAATGGGTTAATGTGCGGCAGCTCCTGAAGTTAACTTGGAGATAGCTGAGGCCTGTGGCCTGCAAGTGAGTGCAATTCCCTACATGTAACAGCACATTGGGAATGGGACATGTTTTTTTTGTAAAGTGCCAGGGAGACATGGAGTGGCAGCTTGCCCACAACTACCGCCCTCTGAAACCTTACATACATATATATTAAATTACACGGTAAATAAACTTGAAACTGCTCTAAAAATATATAGAATTTTTTAATAACTTTTTAAACAGCCATTGCATGTTCACTTTCCAAACAGCAAACCTGTTATTCATTCCATAAAATGACTAATTTTGGACGGCTTGTTATAAAAAAACATTGTTTTTTCATTTTCCAAACAAAAGCAGCTTGCTGATCGCACTATTTTTTTTCTATACAATGAACCAGTTGCTATAACTCAGAAGGGGGACCACTACTTATCAAATAGCCTTGACTTCTTCCATATGCACTGCATGTGTATAAAAACCGGCTCTGCAGGCATTTACAAACAAAAAGGGAAACTACTCGTAACATGTATTTTAGAAAGCATAAGAAGTGCAACAATGCAGTGTTTTATTAAATAGGTTCTTGGATACCACCGGTTGGCATCCTTTATGTTGAGGTCTCTTTGACATTACTAAGTCTATATTTGTGTTAAGGAGCTACAATACAGTACTAGAATGTGTTGTTCTGAAATCATGTCTACATTTTTGTAATGTTCATATGCAGTGGGTGAAATAAGTATTGAATATGGAATTCATTATCTAAGTAAGTATATTTTTTTATGAATGTGCTATTGACATGAAATTTTCACCAGATGTCCCATCAAATCCACACAGGGAAATACATCAAACCATAGATGTCCATAAATTAATTTATGTGTAATAATGAGAATTGACACAGGGAAAAGTATTGAACATGCCTAATGAATTGTATTTAATTCTTTGGACAAAAGACTTTGCTGGTGATGACAGCCTGAAGACACATCCTATATGGAGAAACTAGTCGCATGCATTGCTCAGGTGTGATTTTGGTCCATTCTTCCACACAAACACTCTTCAAATCCTGAAGGTTCCGTGTGCTCCTTCTATGAACTCTGAGCTTTAGTGCCTTTCATAAATTTTCGGTTGGCCTCAGGTCAGGTGATTGGCTGGGCCATTCTAACAGTTTTATTTTCTCTCTCTGAAACCAATTGAGAGTTTCCTTGGCTGTGTGTTTGGGATCACTGTCTTGCAGAAATGTCCACCCTCATTTCAACTTCATAATTCTGGTAGAAGGCAGCAGATTTTTATCAAGAATTAAGGCATTTCAGGTTCGCACCGAACCCTTTCTCAAAACTGAATTACATATAAGGTTTTGAGAAAGGGTTCGGTGTGAACATGCCAAAAAAGATCTTTTATCTGAATACGTGACAGCGACCGCTAAATTATCCATGGGCATTTATTGGAGTTCCAACTTAAACAACCCAATCAGGTGAGCAACCTCCTCTCCCTTTTTATTTCTGTTTTTATGTTTTGTGTTTTCCTGTTTCTATAAAATGTTATTTATATGAGATTTTTAAAGTAATATCTAATGAAAATATGATATTTTATCAATTAATGTGTGACGCATTTTTGTAGGCATAATATCATGTTTACATATGTCTGAGAAAGTGGTACTAGTGCATTATTAATATGATGTTTAGGGATCAATGCAATATTATTGATTTAATTAGTCCGTAAACTAGTATAAAAACATTAAAAATCACCACTTTGCTTTGATACTCACTTTGACAGTACAATAATATTTATTATGCCATATGATTCTAATATATGGAGCATGGAATGGAATGGACTTCTCTATAGTGAAGAAATGAGTAAAGAGGCAAAATAAATATTTCAGATCCTGAAGACATTGGTACATCTAAAATGTTGTAATGGCTTCTGTGCATAAGAACAGTTTAGTTTTAATTTGTTTTGTGCTGAAATTGAACTACATTTCTTTTGTTTGCTTTGGTTTATTGTTGCGTGCTTGTGCAAACCACAAACATAATATGCCTAAGACATAGCTATAAACAGCTAACAGAAAGAATGAAACCTGCTTCTTTTCAGATATGAGCTATTGATTGCCTGTGCAGTTAATGTAAATGTAATTGATGTTTGATAAAGTGACTGTGAGATGCAGCGAGGGTTCGGTTTGCTTGAGTGACAGTGATACGGATTAGAGAGAATGTGTTTGTAAATCAGGCAGAGAAATGCATCTCATTAATTTCTAAGTACGCATAAGGTGACTTCTTGTGTCACTGGATGAGAACATTAACATTATAATATACTTTATAGCCTTTGAGAAAAAATAAACTATATATGCATTTCTTAACTAAGGGGTATTCTTATGATAATATCTTCCCATATGTAAGTCAGATGGGTTTATCAGTTTAGACTTGGGAGTTGATATGTCCGGTGATTTTCTCTATCAGTGCTTGTTGGTTCTTGTTTTAATCTAAGAAATTGATTCATATTCTCTGACCCATAGGATTCTATCTATTGAGAATGTGCAGCTATAGGGCCTGCGTTTTCTGGAAATCTGATGTATCAGAAGATGCTTTCACTGGAATTCACCCGTTACAACGAATTGCTTCTTGATATTTTAGAGTAGAAAGAGCATTAATAATTCACATTTTAAGCGTAATTGATATTAATGCTGCAGTCTACGTTTTATTTTGTTAATATGAACCATACATTTGTGCTCAAAAGTTTACATACCCTGGCAGAATTTTTCCTTTCTTGGCCTTCTTTCAGAGAATATGAATGATAACAAAAAAACTTTATCTCCCCTCATGGTTATTGGTTGGGTGAAGCCATTTATTGTCAAACTACTGTTTTCTCTTTTTAAATCTTAATGACAACCAAAAACATCCAAATGACCATGAGTGGAGGAAATGTTTTTTGTTATCATTCATATTCTCTGAAACAAGGCCAAGAAAGGAAAAATTCTGCCGGGGTATGTAAACTTTTGAGCACAACCGTATTCTGTTTGTTGGCTAGGAAAGTTATTTGAGATGACCAAATCAATTCGAAAGGGGTTGAAAAGTTTGTCAAAAGTTAATTATAGTATTGCACAAAATGTATGATAAAGGAGAAATATCATGTTAATGACAGTGGTCGGGGTACTTTAAAAAAAATCCTATCACAGGTAACAATATGGGAGTGAGTATTAGCAGCAGAAGCACCACCATCGCTGGCACCACCCTCCGGGCAGTTTTACTGTCAAATACAAGTCACGTTTGGCCTCCTTTGCACCCAGTCAGCATATTAGTGGATATGAAGAGGACAGTGTTGTGATATATATGGCAAATCACTGATTTCACTCACAGCAGGATGACAACTCTAACAGTGACACCATCAGTATGACTCAATGTTCTAGACATAACAGTTTGCCTGATCATAAAAAGACTAATAGAGATAATTTTTGGACTGTTTTCTACTTTAAAAAAAACATGAAAACTGTGTCCGTAGACTGTGTTATCAAATGGTCTATTGGTTACTACCAGGTTACTATTAATTTCTATGAGGAGGTTACTTTGAAATTGCTAAGGCTGTGTTTACATTTAGGAGATTGAATGGGGTTTGATAAAATCCTAGGAGTGTTCTACATATCCTTTCAGAGCAATTAACTCTAATGTTCTAGAGAAATTTGTCAAACCCAGTGAATTCAAATTTCAAAAGATCCGATCATCTCTACATGTTTTAATAATAAAAATTTTGAAAAAAAATCAATCAATTCATTAGTTGTTGCAATTGTTTTATTTTATGTAAATACATATATAGGTGGCCTTGCCCTGTCAATCAATAAATCTAAATCTCCAAATGTAAAATTTTGGGCTTTTTCAAATGTATAATTTAAGAAATGTAAACTTAGGGGTTCATTGAAATGTGAGAGCAAATATGTTGCTTGAAGGACAATATATAGCATAGTCGTAATATGAATATGTCCCATTTAGCCTTTAAAATTGTGGCCACGGTAACAGGCAGAATAACAAAAGAGGGAAATGAAGTATTCATCATGTAGAGTTCTGTTAATGCAGTTCTTTTCCACAGGTGCTGAGAAGCAAAGCAAATAAGGTCATAGCAAGAACTGCTCGGGTTCACACATGGGAATGCTATGTGCCCTGGAATCATTACAATTCATACTAGATCACTCACGCTCTTATTTGTTTTCTATTGCTTTGCCCTAGTTTTGGTAGAGGAGCATATACTGTAGATACGTGACTGATCTAAGCTAAAGATTGAGTGAGATGAACTAGATTGTAAAATACTTAGGGTAAGAATTTGTTTGTGTAAGTAGAGATATTATAAGTAAAATTGCTGTCCAATATATTTATTTTGCAGTCTTTCAAAAACACACCCATGATTATACTGCATAATTATTCAAATGGAAGAAAACATGGGAAATAATTAAAAAAATAACTAGCACTCTTCTTAGTTATCAGAAAAATATTTCCTTCCCTTAAATAAATAATGCTCATTAATATGCCGTTCCTTGTTTTTTTCTTTGCTGTTCTATCTAGGTGGGTGAGGGGGTAAGATAATATACAGATAATTATCCCTGTAAATGAAAAGAGATAATTAAATGACTTCCAGCCTGAAATGATAGATATGTGCAATAGTCATTATATATATATATATATATATATATATATATATTGTTTACCTAGGGTAGAAGTCACAGAATAAAACACAAGGAATTATTCAAACGTTCAAGCTTTATTCTAGAAGTTAATCAAGAAAAAAATTCTGTGCAAAATATTTGGCTGTTAAAAGCTCATTGAAATTTGGATTACTTCTTAAATTGACACTGCCCCAGGAACAGCACTCTCCTCAAACTGCTAGAGTAGGGTCATTCATATGCATTTTGCCTATGCAAACCACTCATGCTTGCTTTTAAGCTTTATGAAAAGTTTGCCCTACACTGTTCTTTAAAGGGGTTGTCTAGTTTTGGGGTACAACTCTATGTGACTGAGGACTTCTGAATCCCCACAGCTCGCGTACTGTGCACGTTGAGGATTTTCTATTGCCAGCGCCAGGGCAGCGGGTTCATCACCGCAAGTATATGATTTGCATACATGTGGTCACATGCCAACTAGATGTGTGCAGCCTTTCTCAACACAAGTGAATTAAGTGAGGCCAGACATGTCTAGTCAGAATGTGGTCGGAAGTATGCAAATCGCACACTCGCAGTCACATGACTGCCCACTCCAGGTGCAGACACCAGAGACTCACATAAAGTGACTACAAACTTGTACCCCAGGGCTGAACAACCATTTTAAATTTTGACTTCTACAAATGAAACATATCTATAAACAGAACATATATTTGAATTATTGTATTCAACTTTTTTTGCAAATACTTTTGATTAACAATAAAGTTGGGAGGAGAATTGCTACCTTGATTTGTTCTTTAGTCCACCACAGTTAAAAAGAATGGGTTAATTGAACACATTGAATTATTTCTCCTAATGCGTCCTCGGAGAACATAAATTATTCACACTCAACATAAAGAAAGCCTAAAAACATTAGTGAAAAAGTCTTCAGGGACTCAGTATGTAAATGCTCTGCAGCTAACAGATGGCTGATAATGGCTAGCTGCCACTGAGGTAGTGAAGCATGCAACAATAGCAAGATTGCAATATGATTTTAACTGTGTCTCTTTAGTCTGTGATTTAAAGAGAACAAATAGAAGTTAGAGTGCTTTTCAAAGTTCTTCCTTTATTCCTTGAATCCTAGGGAAACATGTTAATATTGCAAAAGACAGCAGCATTGAAGTGCGGTTGAATTCATTTCAGTTTGATGAAAGTGCTTGATGCTGTGCAAGATAAAATTGAGGATTTCCACAAGGACCATTTGAACGTTCGAACAGCAAAGGGCGACACCGAATCAACAGGAAAAGCAAAGAGATGAAATGTAGCAGTAGTAGAGTTTGAATGACGTGTGCTGGAATTGTCTACACATTCACCGGCTGTCTGCTGTTCATTTACTAAAGAGGTATTTTGTCACATTTTTTTATACAGAAAAGTAAAAAGGAAAACCTGACAATGTATTTCTAGAACAACCAATTTCCCAAGGTATTAAAAGAATATAGCAGGCGATGCCTCACAGAAAGGGACACAATATAAGCCAGGTAATTAGCATGAAATGATTAGATAGGTGCATGGCATAGTATAGATATCAAAGATAGACTCTGCTTTTACCAATAGAATAAATATACTTCACCTTGATAAAACCTGCCAAAGTCCAGTCACAACACAACCTGTGCAATAAGTGTAAACTTATGTATATACACTACTCACAAAAAGTTAGGGATATTGAACTTTCGGGGAAAATTTATGGAAATTAAATACCAGGCTTAAATTGTGTCCCTTTCTGTGAGGCATCTCCTGTTACATTCTTTTAACCTATGAAATTTTTATATTTGACCAATAAAATGTTACACTTTATTCATGGTTCTCTTCTTTTCCTGGGTAATACCTTGGGAAATTGGTTGTTCTATATTTCACTGAAGTGCCTTGTATTATTTATGAGATTTGTATATGGAGATTTATTTTAATATATAGTGTTTTTTTCACAAGGAATGGATACACTGATGATAACTCCAAATAGATTTAAAAAAAAAAATATCCACAGTCTAATGCAGTAGCAGCAAAGTGGAAGAGAATGCATTAAATATCAGCCACACGATGAGGAAAAAATTCAAACAGAGTCTGGCCAGAAATTATGTGGAGATTCAGATGTTAAATCTGTTGAATGTCAGTTTACGTTGTGGAATACTTGAGAATTTCTGGCAGATTTTCTCAATTATTTCAAAAAAAGAAGTCAAAATATTTAACAAAATCCTTCAATTGTGAATTTTGCTATTGATTAACTTGTTAATCTACAGCAAAAATCAAGACTGGTGATTAGGTGACAGAGAAATTAACAGAATACAGAAGAAACATGGCTGTCCCAGAAAGTGAATTATAAGTGCATATAAAATCAGAGACCTGTCTACGGGCGGGGCAGCCGAGGCATGTGCCCTGAGCGCAGCTGGCAGGGGGGGCGCAGTCAGGCTGCCTAATGCGGTGGTCCAATGTGTCTCCCCTGGCAACTGCGTTTTGCTGCCCCCCGGACTGAGAGTCGGCAGTTCTCTGAGCATGGTGTCAAGCTGAAACCCAGCTCAGAGAAGCTGCAGCTGTCGGCTCCCAGCATTGAAGCTCTGACCACTGGGTCAAAGCGACACCAGCAGCGTGATCAGATCATGAGATCACGGTGCTGACGTCACTCACCTGCGCTGCAGCTGCAGATACGCACATTGGTGGAAAGTGCTCTGTGCTTCAGAGCTGAAGACACTGAAGATGGAAAGGAGGAAAAAAAGATTCATTGTGGGGGGTAATTTACTATGGGGGGGTGATTTATGGTATGGCTGGGGGGGTGATTTACTATGGGGGGTGATTTACTATGGGGGGTGATTTATGATATGGCTGGGTGGTGATTTTCTATGGGGGGTGATTTATGGTATGGCTGGGGGTGATTTATTGTATGGCTAGGGGGTAATTTACTATGGGGTTGATTTATGGTATGGCTGGGGGAGATTTATTATATTGCTGGGGGGGATTTATTATATAGATGGGGGAAGATTTAGTGTGGGGGGATATTTATTGTATGGGTGGGGAGATTTTGTGTGTGGGTGATTGGTGCAGACACAGAATAGGGAGAATGGGTGCGTATGCAATATGGGGAGCAAAGGAGGGGAATGTATGTGGACACAGTATGGGGAGCGAGGGTGATGAGTGCAGAAAAAGTATGGGGAATTGGGGGATGTGTGAGGATAAATATATGAGGAGACCGTATGGTTAGCAGGAGGGGATGTGAGAGAAGACAGTATGAGGAGGAGGAGGGGAGGTGGAAATAATGGGGGGGGGGAGTGTGAGTGGGCCCAAAATAGAGACTGAGTAGTGTTGGGGGTGTAGTATGGGGGGACAGTGTAAGGGCACAGCAAGGAAGGGCTAGTAAGCCAAGGAGGGGGAGTGTGATGAGGGGTTACAGTATAGAGGATGAGCCATATAGGGGGACACAGTGTGAGAGGACAGTGTGAAGAGGGGGCCCAGTATGGTAAGTAAAAGGCAGTATGGAGAGCATGTACCATAAGAGGGATAGTGTGGCGGCCATATTTTGTGAAAGAAATATAGTGAGGGGCAATTATTTATACAGGGGCACAGCATAGGGCAGATATTTTTATTCAGGAGCATTATAATAACTCTACTATCATTAAGGGCATTGTGTGGGGAAGTGCTGCAGAAGACCGGAGAAGATGGAAGTCTGCAGAGACGAGGTGTAGATGAGAAAAGTCATCATGACATCTGGACAAGATGAAGAAAAGAAAGAGAACGACTTCAGAGACAATGTCATCTATCAGGTATCTGGATGTAAATGTTTTTTGTGATACTGACTAATTCTTATATTTTAATTTATGTTATGAGCGTTAAAGGGGTTGCTTAAATTTGTGATGAGCCTGCAGTCATACTATGCGACTGCAGGTTCCTGACTTCTCACAGTGTGCACTGCACGCTGTCAGGATTCTTTGGTGCTGGCGATTTGTATACTTGCGGTCACATGCTGACAAGACATGCGTGGCCTCACTCAATGACAATGAATTGAGTGAGGTCAGACACGTCTAGTCGGAATGTGGCCAGAAGTATACAAATCACATACTTGTACAAGGCAGAATCCTAAAAGTGTGTAGTGCATGCGCTGTGAGAATTAAGAAGCCTGCAGTCACATAGAGTGACTGCAGACTTTAATCTCAAACCTGGACAAGCCCTTCAATTGTAAAATGAAGCCTTGTAGCCAATCCTAACAGTGTGTAATATACTCGTTGTCAGGATTCAGCTCCGCTTGTAGGTTCAAGCAGTCATCACAAGGCTACTTCACTCATATGAATTTTCATACTTACGGTCACGTGACAACTCGCTTCTCTTTTTGCTTCTCTTAGTTTTTCACTGAACATTGAGAGAATTAGGCAGAGCAGCTCTTCGGCATGTGATTAAGTGTGCAAATCGCATTTGTGCTTGGGGAGGGGACGGCGCCAAACTGAACTCTTGCCCCAGAAAGCCTAGATACACCTTTGCATAAAATACACATGGGGAAAGGAGAAACATAGAACCTGCTGACCTAAAGAGCTTATGCTTTACAGGCAAGAGAGAGTGAGGACCCTGCTTATCTTAACAATTTACACTTTACAGGCCAGAGAGAGGAAGGAACCTGCTGACCACAAGAGCTTAAACTTTGCAGGAGAGAGAGAGGACTCTGCTGACCATAACAGCTTACACTTTACATTCTAGAGAGAGGAAGGACCCTGCTGACCATAAGAGCTCACATTTTGACGGAGAGAGAGAGGACTCGGTTGATCATAGGAGCCTACATTCCATAGGAAAGAGAGCGAGAGGACCCTGCAGGCTAAAAGAGCTTATACTTTACAGGAGTGAGAGAGGACGCTGCTGGCCATAAGTGCTTACACTCCATAGGAGAGAGAGAGACTTGTCTGACCATAAGAGCTAATACTCTACAGAAGAGAGAGACTCACCAATTGACTCTGGAGATGGAAAAAGACACTGCCATACAAATTATGCTCCACTGGGAAGCATTGAACTCAGATGGCCCAGGTACTGACCACTACTGCACAAGGTAAGATGAACTAGCTCCTGGGAATTATGGGGAGATCCACATGGCAACTTAATATTATGTTAGCCCACTTTAATATGCTTTAGTAGTGTGGGAAATGATGGGACACTCTTTTTTTTGCATAAATTGAAACTCTGAGTTTTCAAATTCACAATAAACTGCAAATTCAAGCAAATTCGACTCAAGCTTGATCACTCTGCACATCTCTAAACACTAGTAATGTAGTTTTATTTTCTGTTGTCAAAAAATCGCTTGTACTACTTTTCTAAACACCATAACATTCAATACATCATTGTTTCAGGCAACATTGTTGTATCAACCCCTTGTCCTAAACACAAATTTTGGTTGAATGATAATTTAATATATCTTGAATCTGAATGTAGAAGACACATAGTATATGTATTAAAATAATCTAAGTGCACCCTCGCAATACTTTGCATGATGTACAGCATATTTTAAAGAAGCCAATTACTTGAACTCTGAATACAACTAAATATGGTGGAATGGTGCAGTGAAGCTTAAAGGGGATGTCCATTTCAAATATGTTATCACCTATGCATAGAATAGATGATAACTTGCTGATCTGTGGGTGTTCCACCACTGAGACCTGGACTAATCAGCAGATAAGGGATCCTTTATTCTTCTTCTCATTACAAAATGGCCTGCAAGTTTGACACCTGACCGCTGGGACCTGCACTGATGAGCAAATCAAGAAAATTTTTTCCTTATTCAAAATTGGCTTGGCAGTTCTGATGTTCCACCGCCACTCTATTCCTTCTCTGTGGGGCTACCAGAAGAAAGCTGAGTAGCCCCATTGAGCAGCAGTGGAGCATGCACACTGTCGATCCATTGTAATGGGGATGAAAGTTTCCAGATATGCCAGTCTATGCGAGTCTCAGAGGCTGGACCTCCACCGATCAACAAGCTGCCACCTTTAATGTAGACAGGTAATAATTTGTTTTCATCGTACAACTCATTTAAGTGTACCACTGCTATAAGATATAAAAAAAGTCAATAATGCAGAAAGAAAATAATTCAATGGTCAGTCAATAAATACAGTATCTATTAATAATGATAAGCTTCATCATTATGTCAAAGAGCAGGATGCATAAAGGCTCATAACATATACAGATTTATCTAATTTATATGATTTTTTCACCATGGAATCTATGTGTTTATCAACTGCTTCCTACTTAGTAACAAAGGTATATATTAGGCCTAACATACATTCGCAGCAGGTCAATGTCTAATAAAATGAGTCTGTACAACACAATAAATTTTATAATATTAAAAATATAGATAATGGTATCTGAAAATATTTGAATCTGATAGAAGTAATGTATGCAACATACATAGTTTTAGTTATCTTGTACTAATCTATATTTTACACACAGACACATTTAGAATAAATATATTAACTGCTAGACTAGTAGATTGTTAGTAGACACCCACTGGTGTACACATCATAAAACTCCATAGTAAAACATTAAATAGTTCTGTTCCCCTACTGACATATTTTAATGGCCAGCATAATTTTATAAAACAACTTGTTTCCTTCACAAAGTAAACGATACAACGCTGATTGCCTGCAGACTTCACTACAGGGATTTCACTGCATATGGATTTATACAGTTAGTATTATACACAAAGAAAATTGTAAAAATTTCTATGCAGTAAATTACCCTTCTAGGTGGGTACAAGAAAATAATATGACTGCATGTTGGGAAGCATCAATACAATTCAGTGCCATACACCTCTTCCCACCATACAGCCAACAGTTCTTACAATATCACTTATCTTCCTTGCATATTTATTTTACTCATATAGCGCCATCATATTCCATAGCGCTTTACAGAAACTATCATCACTGTCCCCATTGGGGCTCACAATTTAAATTCTCTATCAGTATGTCTTTGGTTACACCCATGCAAACACGAGTAGAACATACACTGCTCAAAACAATAAAGGGAACACTCAAATAACACATCCTAGATCTCAATGAATTAAATATTCTCATTGAATACTTTGTTCTGTACAAAGTTGAATGTGCTGACAACAAAATCACACAAAAATCATGAATGGAAATCAAATTTATTAACCAATAGAGGCCTGGATTTGGAGTCACCCCCAAAATTAAAGTGGAAAAACACACTACAGGCGGATCCAACTTTGATGTAATGTCCTTAAAACAAGTCAAAATGAGGCTCAGAATTGTGGTTGGCCTCCACGTGCCTGTATTACCTCCCCTTCAATGCCTGGGCATGCTCCTGATGATGTTGCTGATGGTCTCCTGTGGGATCTCCTACCAGACCTGGATTAAAGCATCTGCCAACTCCTTGCCAGTCTGTGGTGCAACGTGATGTTGGTGGATGGAGCGAGACATGATGTCCCAGATGAGCTCAATCGGATTCAGGTCTGGGGAATGGGTGAGCCAGTCCATTGCTTCAATGCCTTCATCTTGCAGGAACTGCTGACACACTCCAGCCACATGAGGTCTGGCATTGTCCTGCATTAAGAGGAACCCAGGGCCAACCGCACCAGCATATGGTCTCTCAAGGGGTCTGAGGATCTCATCTCGGTACCTAATGGCAGTCAGGCTACCTCTGGCGAGCACATGGAAGGCTGTGCGGCCCTCCAAAGAAATGCCACCCCACACCATTACTGACCCACTGCCAAACCGGTCATGCTGAAGGATGTTGCAGGCAGCAGATCGCTCTCCATGGTGTCTCCAGACTCTGTCACATGCTCAGTGTGAACCTGCTTTCATCTGTGAAGAGCACAGGGCGCCAGTGGCGACTTTGCCAATGCTGGTGTTCAGTGGCAAATGCCAAGTGTCCTGTACGGTGTTGGACTGTGAGCACAACCCCCATCTGTGGATGTCGGGCCCTCATACCACCCTCATGGAGTCAGTTTCTAACCGTTTGTGCAGACTCATGCACATTTGTGGCCTGCTGGAGGTCATTTTGCAGGGCTCTGGCAGTGCTCCTCCTTTTCCTCCTTGCACAAAGGAGGAGGTAGCAGTCCTGCTGCTGGGTTATTGCCCTCCTATGGCCCCCTCCACATCTCCTGGTATCTGCTCCATGCTCTGGGCACTTTTCTGACAGACACAGCTACCCTTCTTGTCACAGCTCGCACTGATGTGCCATCCTGGATGAACTGCACTACCTGAGCAACTTCTGTGGGTTGCACTGTAGACACCTCCTCATGCTACTGTACCTCTAGGGGTGAGAGCAATGTCAAAATGAAAAAGTGACCAAAACAACAGCCAAAAAGGATGAGAACAGATAAATGGTCTGTGGTCACCACCTGCAGAACCACTCCTTTATAGGGGGTATCTTGCTAATTGCCTATCATTTCTACCAGTTGTCTGTTCCATTTGTAAAACAGCAGGAGAAACTGATTCACAATTAGTGTTGCTTCATAACTGGACAGGTAGATTTCACAGAACTGTTATTGACTTGGAGTTACATTGTGTTGTTTAAGTGTTCACTTTATTTTTTGAGCAGTATATAAACCACTTGTAGATGTTGTCCTTGGTGAGATTTCATCCCATGAGCCAAGTATTACACCACTAAGCACTAAGCCACAATGCTGCCCATATAGCAAGAGAGTTATGATGCCCATACGTTATAGATTTTGATTTGCAGACAAAGCAAATTTGGACCATTTTCTGCTGACCATCTGTAATTTTTGTAACAGAACAGGTAGAAGTGTCACATGCCGACCAATGGCAGATATCTATGGAAAAATTCATTTGCAGTGTTGGATTTTTTTAGTGATTGATGTGTGCCGTAGGTAAATATTTGGCCATGGATTTGCACACCATGGTTTGAATTCGAATTAACTTAACTTTTCACATTGTTTGAAATAACAGAACCTTACAGAGGAACCATGAACAAGAAAGTCATTGAGAATATTCATTGAGTAATATCGGTCATCTTACATTTCCAATGTAGGGAAAGCTTATATTTTTTGTTACTCCAGGCTACTATACATTTACAAAGCATTTCCCAGAAAGTAATTTACCAGAGCAAGTTCTATGTATAAAATAGAGCATGAATATATGGAGAGGATCATGAATTCACAATGGCAAAATTAGAAATGCAAGTATGGATGATCAGTACAAGATAAGTAATGTACTTGAAAAGTTGCTCAAATGATCTTTAAGACTGAACATATATATTAAGTGCACCTCACAATTAACAAGTTTTGAAACAATTTGGCAACTGGCTAATATAATGTATTTTAAGTGCCAAATACCTGTCTTCAAGTGACCTTGCAATCACTGACAGCTTCTTTCTCAGTATGACAATATGTCTTTTCTTAATTTCAGTGCACTGCAATATGTGCAAAGTATTACCCTAATACCTTAAAGTGAACCTGTCATTAGATCCATGCTGCCAGAAGCATGTGAAGCATGAATCAGAGCCTTGCTGTGTGAGTGTAGTCCAGATTGTTTTACTATGAAACGCTGAGGCATTTCAGAGAAAATACAGTTTCAAAAGCTGGCAGGAGATTATAGGGAGAGATCTGACTAGTCCATGTGCTTTAGTTGATTGACAGGTATTTCCCATGCGTACATAATGAGAGACTTCATAATTAACTAGAATACTGTGTGGAGGACATCTTGGTTTGGCCACGCACGCATAGTCGACTCTGACCGCATGTATTCAAATCTCATACTTGTGGTCATGCGCCCCCCACTTCAGGTGCCGGCAGTGGAGAATCCTCACAGTGCGCAGTGTGCGTGCTGTCAGGATTCACCAATCTGCAGTCACCATATGACTTGTAGCCAAAGGCCAGACAATCCTTTTAATGCTTGCTGCCATTAAATCTTGCTAATATAGTTTAAACCAAACTTGTTTGTCAAGTAAAAACTCAATTACTTCTCATGTAGGTTTTCTCACAGCCATCATCCAGACTTCATAAATTAAACTAAGACACATATAATTTTCTTCAATTCTCAGCTATATAAATAGAAAATATTCCAACTTGCATATGTAAATCTTTACATTGCTAAAGTACTAATAAAACATCCACCATAATAATCATCATCATGTACTTAATCCAATTTCAATGTTAGAAGGCTTTTCAATCTAAGCCATAGTTGGCAGAGATGCAGCAGAGATGGTGTTCAGTGTCAACAGCTGTTGCAACATTTCAGGGACTTTTTTTTTCTTTCAAGCATGCATGTAAAGTTTTACATGAATAGGAGGAATGAAGTAAATGCTTGAGAAAGGAGAGGTCCGTCAAATGTCATACCCATCAGTGGTATATGTGTATCATCTCTGCATCATCATAGCTGACTTTAGCTTGGATTTTATGAGAATTTGTCAACAAATTTTTTCCTATGTAATCTGAAGACAGCATGAGGTTGGAGCTGAACACAGATTTCTGGGATGTGCCACTTATTAAGCTGTGTTCTGTTGTTTAAATACAGTGAATGTTTTAACACCAGAAGATTATCACTGCCAGGACTGGTGCTCATGTGAGTCCTGGTCCAATTACGCCCCCTCCTTAACTTTGAACTTGTGTACTATGCTTCCCACTGTATCTCTAGGAACATTCAATGCATCTTCCATCCTTTTTTATCCTTTTACTTGTTTGCACTTGACCTTTAACTGTATTCTTAACTTTTTGGACTATTCTCTTGGCTTGGGCATATTACTAACATGGAATACATTGTCACAGTCACAAAACCCCTAGCCAGTCCAATTATTTCATGTTTTTTCTCTCAAGCATACCTTATGCAACTAATGAAGCCCTCGATTATTACATCACGTGTGCTTTGGAGAACACAAGATTTATAGATGTCTGCAAATCTATTCAGGGAGTTGAATAATTCTGAGACTACAGTAGTATTCATACAAAGTTGAATTTGGAGCAGCCACTTGTTTATATTACAAGAAAAGAAGAGAAAGACTTAGCACTACCTTTAATCTCTTTGATTTGTATGATCCAATGGATATTATGCTTCCTGTAATGACGTTACGCTACCTAATTCCATAAGGAGGTGCTCAGCCATTAAGAAAGTGTTCAAACGTTCGTGTGAAGGATGAAGATTTTCCAGGAGAAAAGCAATAAATGTTCAGGCGATGGCCGTTTAGCACTTACTAGTGCTTCTACGGGCCTGAATACACAAGCAAACTAATGCTCTGTTATTTAAAGCCTTAATTAATGATATCATCTAACCAACTGAATTCAGCTCGTTTAACCCTTTATGTATACCTAATGTTCGAGATAGACGATACCACAATATAAAACTTTGTAACCATTCCTATTAACTACAGAAAAACCCCTCTTAGGTCACTCTTATTATTAAAACCTAGAGGTCCTTGCGCTCCTGATCGAATAATCCACCTGGTCACTTTTTGCAAGAACAGTATATGTCTATCACTTCCATTTGGCAGAAAGGGCACGCTTTCAATACCTCCAAAAGTGCATTACTGTAGGATCCCCACCTTGGACTTCACGTACCTGTTTAATAAGCTTAGTGGTTTCTGAGCTTATGTGAATTGAGCACTAGTGTTCTCTAATTCTTTTTTGCATCTATCTAAGGATTTTGGTGAGTTTTTGATGTTGCAGATTTTCTGCACCATTTCTGGTTTCTTGCATTTTTTCAAAAATACAGGGCGTAAAAAACTCACCAGAATCTCATTGTGGGAGTGTAGCCTAATAGTTTTTCCAATGTAAAAAAAAATTGCAGGGGCAAAATGTTTAACTATCATAGTTTTAAGAGTGTGATTCCTCATATAAGTGAGCATTGCTTTTATTCTCTGATATTTCTTACATTTCCAGATTCTCTGACAACATTTGCCAAGTCTTTTGAATTGTAGAACACACTAAAATATCTGCAGGACTATGGTACAGACTGAAAACAAACCTGTTACTGTGTTTTTGGCCAGTATTTTTCTGTTTATGAAATAGAATGTCTAATGTGTCATTTGTTCCAATGTGTCATTCAATAATTTTACAGAGGGTGACCTCTTGTCTCCAACTTTTTCTTTAAAACCTGCGCTTCCTGCAAAAATATTTTATTTTGCTCAGCCTTAAAAATTTGCCATTTGTAAAGGGCTGGTGTTACATGCTCAGGATAAGCGCTGTCATAATGTACGTGTGTTTGTAGCAGTAGGTTTATTGAAATATTTTGTTATTAACCCCTCATTATTACTTAAGATCTCATTCTCTATATCTAAAAAGTAATTGTCTGCAAATTGAACAGTGAACTGCATGTTTATATAACTATTGCTTAGATATTGCATGAAAATGGTAAAGCGTTCTTTAGAACCCACTCACATAGTGAAGACGTCATCCATGTATCGCAGATATATCTTCTTATAGGATAAAAAAGAGTTAGTTGTTGAGTAGATGAATTCCTTCTTACAGCTTGTACAGACTGCCAAACATACACGTGATGGGTATCCCCACTGTGTGAAGCAGCCGTCCCCTGCGCTTTTATTGCAGTTTGTCCCCTTTCCTTTTAATATGATGTGATAAAGATTGGTTTATTGCAAACCGCATCATTTTTGTTAATGTTCCTCATAAACCTAATTTCTATTGCGGATAGAATAATTTTGATTGCAACTGGTTTATTTTTACATACTGAACAAAATGCATTGAAAAATGCATCGAAAAATGTAATGAATGTTTGTTACAAAATTACTAAATTTTATTTTTTAGAACTAAATAACTAATAGCAATTAAAACTGAATCCGAGAAAGTGCATTGTCTGATGTTTTCTAATGCCCTTTAGTATGTAGCTGCTGCTGTTTTTGAAGATTACATGTATATTACATGTAATAAGGCCTCTGGATGTCTATTAATAAGATTTAATAGGATGAGAAATTGAACTTGCATGCGATATATGTGATACAATAACTGATTTAGTAGTTAAGGGCAAAGACTTTTAGCAATTTAAGTTGAGAAACAATTTCTTATGCCTGGCAGTGTCAGCTATTGATCAGCATGTGCTATTCAATTTAGCAGCACGCATGTTGTTATCACATTAGTAACACTGGAGTACACTAGTGTCGGAGTTAACTGGTTCATTTTCTTGAATTATGCAGTGAGTTTTAGGCCTGGACACTCAAATTCCAATTCTCTATATAGACATAAATATGTGTATTAATCCTTATAGTAGATGTGTCACAAATACTCTATTACACTGCCTTAGGCATCATAAATCTTGCATCAATTGATACGGTTACATAGTAAACCTTGTCAGCGAAAGATCTGCTTTAAAGACATTATGTCACTGGGTTTTTGCTACCCCATTTGAATATAGCATAAAGTAGGACCCGGATTCTAATGTCACCTATTTTGCTTCTTCCTGTAGGTTTGATAAAACACTTTTTTTGCTGACATTCTCTAAAGACATACTGATAGAGAATTTAGATTGTGAGCCCCAATGGGGAAAGTGATTATGTTGTATGTAAGTGATGTGAAACTTAATAAGTAACTATGTAAGTAAGTAAAATAAATAAATTCAGCAAGTTCTCTATATAGTCCTTCATAAATTCTGGCTATATAGGTCCCTACCATTGATTAGCTGATTTCTACGTATGTGCATTTAAGGCAGAAAGTTGTCAAAATATGACACACCGCAGGAGTTTCTGGGGTCTCTGTCCCTACTTTATACTGTCCTGCAACTAGGACTCATAAATATGGTGACAGACTCTCTTCAAAGAAGAGATATTAAGTGAAGCTGGTGCAAATTAAAAATAGTTGGTAATCAATCATAAAGTAGTTTATAAAGTAAATCACGACTTTGTTTATATATCGATATCAGACCATATTAATTCTCACGAGGCTAATATTTATCACCTGGCCAAGCATAGATTCTCTAGATCTCTGCCAGTATGCATGTAGGCTAAAAAAACCTCAGCACCAAAACGATATTAGAGAAGGAAGATCTTGATGCAATAAGTGAATATATTATTTTGATCCGTCAAGAAGCGTTCCAACGTTTCGACCCATAATGGTCCTTATCAAGGACTTTTGTTTTGTAGATCAGCCAGGTATTAGGTAGATGTGGCAGTGTGGAGGCTGTAAGAGCTGCCAATATGCAATCCTGAATTCCTTCGTATTCCAGCCATTGTCTATGGCAAGCAATCCATCTCTGCTATACTTCCATGTAATACTACATGATCGTCAGCCACCTGATCATAGAGAAGTGCTCAGAGAAGAACCAATGATGCAATTTCAATTCAAACAATGACAGCTCACCTCACCTGCATCAATAACATCTTGGGTTCACAGCAGCCTGAGCAGGCAAGGAAATATTTCAAGCAGAATAAAGTCGGCACTCCGTCCTCCTCGGTTCAACACTGTTTTGGAAATGCATGTGCAAAAATGTCAAGAAAATCTTAAACCATCGGACACATTTCGGAATCCAATGTTTGAAACAGCAAAACAGATATATATTTATAATATACAGCATTAATATTTCTGTTTTGTTGTTACATACATTATAGTACATATGGGTTAATTGTCGATCTCACACCCGCTGTTGAATTACGATGTAATTAGAATATTCAAGAAGGGTGATTTAGAATTTTTTTTAATGGGGATTGTTTGTATGAGTCAGACATCTATGACTAAGGAATTGGATTCTGAAACGCATCAGTGGTTTACGATTTTTTTGGTCATTTTTGTACCTGGATTTCCAATACAGCGTTAAACCGAGGCGAAAGGAGTGACGACTTTCTTCTGCTTGAATTCTGCAATTTGAAAGGTGTTGTCTTTCAATAATGTCTACGCTTTAAACTTGGTTATTTAAATGCTCTGTCTTTACAATGTTGAAGTCTTTTTGTTCTGAAATATACTTATTAAATAGAGCATTAGAAATGTCTTTTTTTTTCTTTGTGTTAAAAAAAGCTTATTAGTTTAATGTAAATTTAGGTTTTGAGAACTTCACACATCAAGCCAATTATGTACAATACTATTTTACTTTCACCATGGTTTAGTTGTGCAGTCTTACTCTCCTTGTAGTAAAATTTAGTAGTTAATTATACTAAAAAGTGAACATCTAAAGAGTACTTATCATTCCCTTATGACTGCCATTTTTAATAAAAACAAAAAACAATTATTAACAATAGCCTAAATCTTTTTCTATATTCAGCGATAAAAAATATAACTGTTAAGCATAGGAATGGCTCTAGTCTTCAGTAGGAGTCAGGTCTGAACTTCCAGGTTGTGGGATCTCTGCATGTTATGTGGCAACACGCAACCCTACAATATAGCCTTCAGTGACAAAACTCAAGCTATTGCATGTTAGAGCGAGGTCTTGTGTATTGAACTAAAGCAGCACTTCCTGCATTACTTAAACCTATTAGTAACTGCTGTCAGCTAGCATCCCTTTAGTCAAAATCTCAAAATATCATGATAACATATAGGATCCCACATTCTGAATCTAAGGCTGGCCATGCACATTAGCCAACACTCCGATACACAGGAGTGCTCGCTCAGCCGATTTCTCCTGTGTTCTCTATGTTAAAGCCGCTGACTGACACATAGAAGCAGTTTATATCAGTGAGAACAATGTGATAAGCAGTCTGCCGAACCTGTCGATATCAGCGGGTTGAGCCGAATTTAGTCTAATGTGCAAGGGGGCACTAAATGTTGAAATAGAGGGTTGTGGATTCCTCTCTGCATGCTGGGATTACACAACCCAGAAGTTCATATGCAACTCATGTTCAAAAGTCTAACCTAATCTTGGCTAATAAACTAATCGGTTGCAAACAAACCATTTTTATTGTTTTCCTTTTAATCACTCATATCTAGTAAAAGATTTAGGCAAGAGCTAGCTATTTTTCTTCTTTTTTTTTTTAGTACTGTCCCTTATTGATAGTGTTCTGGCTTATTGTGTATAGCACCATCCCTTGTTACACATTGTCCTCTCTTTGTTTTGGATAACACTATCTCTTATTACATAATGTCCTCTCTTATTATGTATAGTGTCATCCCTTATTACATTGGGTCTTTACTTATTATGAATTGCAAGATAATATGGTATTTAAAATGAAAATTTCTAAAAAAAATCAGAGTAATTTCATTATTTTTTTCCTATTCTCATGTTTTTAATGTTTAAAGGAAATGCATTTTGAAGACTGTAGTGTTCAATAAAGTTTTGTTTTGTACATTGTATCGTGATCGAAAATTCTCACACATTAGTGCATTAAGCTTAAATATGAACATGTAATATTTCCATATACAGTATCAGTGGAGTCTGGGCCCTAGGCACGCCGATCCGACACTGGGTAACATGTAATACTACATCTTGTCCGCATCACATAATATGTACTGGTAGCCATAATCTGTGTATTTATCTGGTATTTGGTTACATTGTAGATTGATGGCATGTCACTTTGAAGAACCTGAATTATGAATCCCTATACTATATTTTGTTGTTAATATCCAATATAGAACACATATACTCCTTAACTTGAATTAATTTATCTATTTTTAATTCACTATTACTATATACATTATTTGATATAGATGTAGATAAGCTTTTGATCATTTTTCCTTGTTGTAACATAAAAAACTATTTTAAAATTTTTGTATTATTGTCTCCAGAGTAGAAAAAAATACAAATCTGATCTATTGGTTTTAGAAAATAAATGCACAGAAATTTCTCAGAGAATACAACTTTCTTGCTTTACAGAGAATTTTCAGGGACGATTTCCCGGCCAAGTGAAGAGAAACAATAAAACATGTTAAAGGTCACACGGGTTACAAAGCAGTCTCCAGAATTTCTGTAAGTGCCAAATTATACGGTAATTGTCTTTCACTAGCCTAATACTTGTCTCTGCAGTCTATCAGTTACAATATTTTATAAGGAAGGATGAATGATTCTAAATAAAAAAGCCAAGTGATTTTTAAAATGTGAATCATTTGTATAATTCAAATGTTAAACTGGTTGACTCAAGTTTGCTATCTTTCATAAGAGTTGGCCTTGGATGGTAACCTTTGAGTGGGATCAGCTATGGCATGGCACCATATTTCATTTCAATGAGTTTACAACCTTTGTTTATTTTTTGCAACATTCACAATAGATGTTCTTCACTTTAAATCACAAAATTACATCAATATGAATTTCTCAGCCATTTGTCATTGCTTGAAAACATTTCCTCCCAAAATGGCTGAAAAATTAAAGCCTTAAAGGACTTTGTAAAACTGAACTTAATATTTGGTACAGAAACCTTTGTTTGCAATTACAGAGGTCAGATGTTTCCTGCAGTTCTTCACCAAGTTTGCACACACTGCAGGAAGTTTGGCCCACTCCTCCATACAGATCTTCTCCAGATCTTTCAGGTTTTGAGGCTGTCGCTGGGCAACATTGAGTTTCAGCTTTCTGAAAAGAACTTCTATTGGATTCAGGTCTGGAGACTGGCTAGGCCACTCCAGGACCTTGAAATGCTTCTTACGGAGCCACTCCTTAGTCCTCGCTGTGTATTTCGGGTCATTGTCATGCTGGAAGCCCCAGGCGTGACTCATTTTCAATGCTCTTACTGAGGGAGGAAGGAAGGTTGTTGGCCTAAATCTTGCAATACATGACCTTATTCATCCTCCCTTCAATACGGTGCAGTCGCATTAACCCCTTTGCAGAAATGTGCCCCCAAAGTATGATGCTTCCCCCACCATGCTTCACCATGCTTCACAGTTGGGAAGGTGTATTCATGGTTGTACTCATCCTTCTTGTTCCTACAAACACAGGCAAGTGGAGTTTATATCAAAAAATTCTATTTTGGCCTCATCCGACCACATGACCTTCTTCTTCATCTGGATCATCCAGATGGTCACTGGTGAACTTAAAATGGGCCTGGACATGTGCTGGCGTGAGCAGGGGGACCTTGCGTGCCTGACAGGATTTTAATCCATGATGGCGTAGTGTGTTACGAAAGGTAATATTTGAGATTTTGGTCCCAGCTCTCTTCAGGTCATTGACCAGGTCCTCCAATGTAATTTTGGATTGATTCCTGACCTTTCTCAGAATCATCCTTACCCCACGGGGCCAGGTAACAAGTTCAAACAGGTTCAATTAATACAGTTAATGAGTTTAGAGAAGGAGAGCTTCTTAAAGAAAGACTAACAAGTCTGTGGGAGACAGAATTCTTGCAGGTTGTTAGGTGATCAAATACTTATTTCATGCAATAAAATGCAATTTAATTATGTAAAAATCAATGTGATGATTTTGGTTTTTATTTATAGATTCTGGCTCTCACAGTTGAAGTGTACCTATGATAATTTTTTTTTTTTATGCTAAGGTGTACTGGGGATTTATATCCTGCTCCTTGTCCTCAGTATTCATAGGAATGTTCATATACCTACATACTGGCATATAAGCAGAGTTTTCTCTTCACCTTCCGCGTGGCTGGACCTGCGCATGCGCTCCTGTGCACCTCAGCTGTCGCTCATTCTCCGGCACTCACGCGACGCGCGCACACGTGGGTCAGGGGAAGTGCACCCTCTGACCCATGCACGTCGCTGTGAAACCCCAGATACTGGGCGTTACACAGCATGTGTGATGGCACACATGCGCTGGGTTGGTCCTGACCACTAATTGTACAGCTGCGTTTGCAGTATATAAGAAACACAAGCCTCCTCCCACATCAGGTCATTTTCCCCTTGGAAATGGTGCTATATGCACCGAAACGTGCGTAGGGGCACGGGGTACTGATCCAGCAGTGCAGAAAATCAGGGTAGGTACTTATCACATGGAGACATTTTCTTTACATGTTTATTAACTTTTACAGCCCTGGTTTAACAAGAGATTTGGATGCTTATACTATGTCTAATGAAGCTTGTTTGCTTCATGTACAAATAACCCCTTTTTTCCATGAGTTAAACTCACATATAACATGCATAAATGTGATTTATGACTCATGGTAAGGGATTTAGAGTTCTGTGACCAGTGGTACTTTCTGGTCTTGTTCCCTCTTCTCGTATGCACAAACATGTGAGCTGCACTGCAATGTCTTTTTTGAAGCCTTTATCTGGACCTCGTCTTAACTGTATGAGGCATTGTCCTCTTGTTCTGGTGTTCATTTAAACCCAGCTCTTTTATTGTATTTGTATGAATTTTGTCTAATAAAACTGTGTCTATTTTTTCCAAATGATTGACTTTTTGGATCTTTCTATGACTCTTATTTGGTGCGTTGTAGGTTCGTTATATATTATGAGTCTTGATCCACAATGAATATTGTTGCCCTGACCCTTTTTTGGTGCTCTATGATAAAAATTACAGACCTCTCCATTTTCTGTAGATGGGAAAACTTGCAAAATCGACAGTGTATTAAATACTTATTTTCCTCATTGTAGTAAGACAAAAACATAAAATGTGTGACATCTTGAAAAATGTTCCCCTCTGGACAATCCTTTCCTTAAGATTAGGGTTACTTCAATGTAACAAAGTTAACCCTGGAAGAAAAACTCTACAAATAAACAAAAAAAAATTTTCTGCAGAGTAAAGAATGAAAAAAAAAATTCTATTTTCAAAATCATGAAATATGACTATTAGATATTTTTTAGTGACGAGCGAGCGTGTCCGCCACTGCTTGGTACTCGCCCAAGCATCACCCTGCTCGACATGCTCGGCGAGTATTTCTGGGTCGCTTGGGTGGAAGCTTGAGTCCCCGCCAATCATGTTTGGCACTCTTTACGGAGCCAAGGAACATGCAGGGATTGCTTGACATGCACTATAATGCCGTAGCCATGTTGGTTGTGGCATTACAGTGATTGGCTGGCCGCATAGCGTCATCGGGTCTATATAAGACTTGGTGACGCTAGGCTTGTCACAGTCTATCCCAGAAACAGGCACAGTAGGGAGAGGTGCTGCTGTGTGAGGGACAGAATTGGCGGTGTAATAGTTATATATAGGTAGTAGTACTCCAGGAGTATATATATATATATATATCCATCTGAACTAACAGTCCTTCTGAGGACTAATCCAGCTGCATATATTCAGTGGTGATAGCAGGAGTTAGGCAGGCAGGGTTTGGGCCATTTATACAGCACAAGAGGGTCCATTGCACGTTCTGTCTGCTCCTGCTGTTACAGATATCCATAGACAAAGCCCCAGATATCAGGGGCCAGGGCTATTTTTATTTATCTTGATTATTTGCTTAAAAAGCAATCCAGAGTACACCATTTTACTGCTCTATTTGTTTGTTCGCAGAATACAGCCAGATTTTTTTGATTTTATTCATATTACTGTATTGTGGAAGCAGAGAAACTTTTTTCAATGATCAGACGTGATCCGTATGACTGCCGTAATAATACAGAAATTTTGTGGAGCTTGCCAAATATTCCACTGAATTTAAAGTCAGCCAGCTGTGTTTTGTTGAACCAATTGACACTTGGTCACTGACAAATACCATACTATTAGGCGACTGCCTGAAACCGTGGCCATCAGACGTTATCCCATATGACTGCCGTAACAATACAGAAATTTTGTGAAAGGTGCCAAATATTACACTCCATTTAAAGTCAGACAGCTGTGTTTTGTTGACCCAATTGACACTTGATCGCTGACAAATACCATACTATTTGGTGACTGCCTGAAACTGTGGCCATCAGACGTTATACCATATGACTCCCCTAATAATCCAGCAATTATTGTGAGCGTGTCAAATATTAAACTTCATTTAAAGTATTGCAGTTGAGGATGCAAGCCTATTCTCAGTTGGCCGCTGACAAATAGCATATCTGTGAACAATGTTGTCAGAGTATTACGCCACTTTTGCAGACTGACAAAAAAAACATACAAAAAACAAGCTAAAATGGAAAAACTGTTAAGAAACATTCTTTCCAGGGTAATGGCTTGTATATAAGGCCAACGAAATAAAAAAAATAAAGTTATGGACTGTGGATGACATTTATGCGACCAGAATGAACACTCTTCTGGAGCTGATGATACCACCTAGCAGCACCTGTCCTTATTGTAAATGCATCTAACAGCGTTATCGATAGGAAATAGAATAGATTTTAATTTTTTGGGGGCAAAACGCAGTATAAGGCCATAATACCTTACTGGATCGGTGTAATACGCTATCCATACTGCGATACCTCACTCGTGAACCAATTTCAGATAAGACAGTTAATATTCTAGAATATGGAATCTATTTGAATTGTCCTTTCCATTATTAAGGAGTGGGTCTCCTATACTGTTATTGCATATGCAGCAATTTCAAGGGCTGCCAAAAATTAGGACGCACTCCAATACACATTTGAAGAGACGTAAGAAAAAATAAAAAAAATAAAACACAGTAGAATCTTTCTTTAGTATAAAATCCAGACTCGCCAATGTAACCTCAGTGTGATCACATTGTTCAGCTCCTGCGCCTCCTCCTCCTCCTGTTCGGCCTCCATCTCCAAAATGACCACATCAGTCACAAGCTGGAAGCACTGGAGAACTGCGTTGGCCAAGCAGCAACAGGCTGTGCAGAAGATAATATGCTTATGCTTAGGTGACAAACTGCACACCGCTGCAGTGTTGTTGAAAAATGTAACACAGCAGACAGATCTGTGGCTCTCACCACTGAACATTCAGCCAGGCATGGTCATGTGTTACAATGGCTAGAACCTGGTGGCGGAGAAATGACAGCTGGAGTAGATACGGTTTCCCTGTATGCCAGTCCTTCCTTTCATTCGACCTAAAGAATATGGCTGTGGTGAAATACAACTCTCTCCGAGAAGCAGCCCTGGCTAAGAAAAGTCTATGTGAAAGTTCCCGGACACTCTATGTCTGCTTTCTTACTGTGGATTGGACGTGCTTATGCATGTTATTTCTCAAACCACATTGCAGATCAAGTCATTGCCCAACTCTGTAATCATGAAATTAAAGGCGCAAAGAAAAATGTTTGTTTGTGTTGAAGCACCACCAAGAAGTGTGAGCTGATGTTGGATGGGCTGCCATTGCTTATGCAAAAAGCTGCATTAGAGGACTGGGAGAAATGATAGCTGGAGTAGATATGGTTCCCCAAGTCCTTTCACCGAGCTAAAGAATATCGCTGTGGTGAAATACAACTCTCACAGAAAAGTTGTGAACTGGCTCCGTACAGTCCCTGGCTTCATTCACTTGTCCACGTGTTTGTGGTTAGGCGGTCCTTCCCAGTGAGTGCACTGAGGAGGGAACGGGTAATGTTGTAGGACGCGTGCTTGTGGAAGGTGGAGACAACACTGTGACAAATAGTGGTGGCTGGGGACCGAGTATGGACACCCAGCCGCCGCAGGCATGAGGTTGTGAAAAGCTTGAAATTAAAGGCGCAAAGAAAGATGTTTGTGTGTCGAAGCACCACCAAGAAGTGTGAGCTGATGTTGGATGGGCTGCCTTGCTTGTGCAACAAGCTACATTAGAGGATTTCCTGGGAGAAATGACAGCCAGAATAGATACGGTTTCCCTTAATGCCTGTCCTTTCACCGAGCTAAAGAATATGACTCAAGAGCCCCATAGTATTCTCCTGATGGAGAAGCCAGGGCCCACCGGAGGATTCTCTGGTGGACCCATCCAACACTACTGAGAAGCAGCCCTGACTAAGAAAAGTCTGTGTGAAGGTTCCCGGACAATCTATGGTTGCTTTTTTACTGAGCGGGAAACCCACGCAAACACGGGGAGAACTTACAAAATCCTTGCAGATTTTGTCCTTGGTGGGATTTGAACCCAGGACCCCAGCGCTGCAAGGATTCAGTGCTAACCACTGAGCCACTGTGCTTCCCTCTCTGTTCTTCCTATGATATCTAACATGCTTAAGAAACTTGCACCTACTGTCACTCAGTATCTTCAGCTCCTTTGTGAGAAACTAATGTATTTGGCCAGCCACTCAGTCTACCAAATAAAATTCCTGAGAAGAAAATTGTGGATGGCTTGGCTACTGGTACTGGGGGCACTGCTAATACCATGGTGTTGTGCCATAGTTCACTGGAAATATTCCAGGCTAGTAGGAGCTAAGCTGATTCCCACAGAGCAGTACCAGCAGCCAGCTAAGGAGATGGTGGCCTCTATAATCATCATGACCTGCAAGGTTTGCACTATGAACTCTCCTGAAGGAGAAGCCAGGACCCACTGGAGGAGTCTCTGGTTATCTGGAGGGCCCGTCCAACCCTATCGAGAAGCAGTCCTGTCTAAGAAAAGTCTGTGGGAAGGTTCCCGGACACTCTTTGGCTGCTTTTTTTTACTGTGGACTGGCTCCAGCAATCTATAAGATTGCAATCCACAAGATCCCTTCACTAGCTCCCCATTGCCCAGAGACTCCAGTTCAAAATACTAACCATGACATGCAAAGCCATCCACAGCCTGTCTCCTCCATATATCTGTGACCTAGTCTCCTGGCACATAGCTGCACGCAACCTCGGATCCTCACAAATCTCCTTCTCTACTCCCGTCTTATATCCTCTTCCCACAATCGCATACAAGATTTCTCCCGTGCATCCCCCTACTCTTGAACTCTGTACCTCAACATATCAGACTCTCGCCTATTGTTGAAACCTTTAAAAGGAAGCTGAAGACTAGTGTTGAGCCACCCCCGTAGTGTTCTAGTTCGGTTCGGTTCGTCGAACACCCGTGTGTTCGCCGAACTGTTCGTCGAACTGTTCGTCGAACACCTTCGAACACCGTTAAAACCAATGGCAGGCAAACAAAAACACATAGAAACACATAGAAAACACCTTCAAAGGTGTCCAAAAGCTGACAAACTGCTCAGAAGACATAACTAACACATGGAAAAGTGACAAGTACATATAGTCATGCGAAAATAAAAGAGGTGGAGGAGTAAAAGGAGGGGGAGACACAGATATAGGCATGTCATGCCCTTCTAAAATCCAAAAAGTGAGAAGCCGACACGGCCAGTCCGCTCCTGCCCGTGCCACCTCCGTGTCGCCGGGTTTGTGCCAGAGCCGCGGTGAACCCTGACGGCCAGCCCCCCTCTCCCAATACTGGTGCCTGTCCGCTGGTGGGTTGAGCGAGCCCCCCTGTGGTGGAGGCAGCTCTAAGCTTTTTAATTTAAATTGTCTCTCTAATTTGAATGAATACACTTTAAATCCATTTACAAGGATCTATTGGAGGGCAAGTCTCATGCCAGCAGCCGCGGTAATTCCAGCTCCAGTAGCGTCCACTAAAGCTGCTGCAGTTAAAAAGCTTTTATAAGGATCGAGCTCGGCTGTCCACCGCAAGGCATCCTACTGCCAGTCCCAGCCCCTATGCCTTGGGGTGCCTCCTGATGCTCTTCACTAAGTATCCCATGGTCCCGAAGCATTTCCTTTGAAAAAATTAAGTGTCTAAACTACAGGTGGTGCAGCTTGCTTAACAGCCGGGATAATCCGCTCACTAGCAGACACTGCTACTAGGCACAAAGTATTTCCTGGGCTAGATGCAGTTAAAAATTTGTAATTAGATACTCTCGTTGGATGCTGAGAAAGCATTCCATAGAGTCTCCTGGCACGCCATATATGATTCTCTTAAAAAGCTTGGGGTAGGGGTCTAGGGGACCCTTTTATAGCCAAAATCACGGCCCTGTATCGCAATACGTCACCTAGGCTGAAGATAAATGGAACTGTAGCACCCTGAGGGCTCGGTTGCTACAGACGTATTGCACCTCACCCAGAGGTGTGATATCTCACTCTCAGGTAAGGATGGAGTGTGGATCAGGACCCGACACCTGCATGCATTACACCACATTGCCGTGGGGCAGGGCGACCAATATGCCCCTGAGATGGGCACGACAGTCCCTGTCCCTGGATGGAGTGGGGGGAGGGAACACTGAGGAAGGGGAACCCTGTAGTGCAGGAGCAGGGAGGAAGCAGTTCCTGGGTGCATTGAGAAGGGAGTATAAAAGGTGGGCACCATCTTAGTTCAGTGCAGAGAAGTCTGAGCAGAAGTGGCAGGGAGCAGGGGCTCTGCATGAGCTCTGCTCCGGAGGCGGGCCTAGTAACAGAGGCCCAGGCCTGGAAGAGGGAGAAGGAAGGAAGAGGAGCGGAGAAGGCTCCAGGAACGAGGAATGAAGGGATCCCAGGGGTGCGGACGGGCGAGTCGCCACCGCACGCCCGAATCCACCTGCGTGGAGGGGTCAGGCCAAAGGGGGAGACCGGTCCCCGAACTAGTGGAGGCAGGAAATGACCCTCAGCTAGAAACCGGAGGCTCTGACATTTTATGTGGCGCAGCCCCTCGCTACACCCGCTAGGAAGGCACCACATAGGGTCAGGGAAACTGGCGCCAACTTTACCAAGAGGAGGCCCGAGGCAGCCGGACAGAAGTGTTGGTAAGAAAGGCCAGACAAAGGACACACAAAGGGGGTCCTGTGAAGTGCTCCAAAGTTATCTGGGAGTTGTCTGAGCCCCTCACCTGGTGAGCACAGTACGACGTGGGCAGCCGTTACCTGCAGACGTGGTCTGGAAAATAAGAACTGTGAGTAAAGGCCCTGAACTGCATCACTGACTACGTGTCGTTACTGCTGCTGCCCTGCACCATCACCCCCATCCTCCGCATACACTGCCCTGAGGCTATACTCCTCCCATGGGGAGTTATGCTACGCTCTGCTGCACCCACAACACCAGCCTCAGTGGTCTGCCCTGTAGCGGCGGTTCACTCTGACCGCAATCCACGGGTGGCGTAGTCGGACATTTAAACATCAAAACCACATAAATAGTTCCGCCACTGGTTTGACCGCCCTGAGCCACGGAACTGGGTCGCCGCCACGAAGACTACAACCACCAGCATCCACCAAAAAGGGTCCGGCTCCGGGTGTCCCAAGGCCCAGGGGGTGCGTCAGAACATTTTCATCACCTTTCACAATCACCAATGGGACAAGGCAGTGATGTCCTCTGTCCCCTCTCTTATACATCCTAGTGACGGAGCACCTGCTCTCATCAATTGGCCATAACCCCAATATTAGGTGGATTGAGGTGGGAGGCACCGAGTACAAGTGCTCTCTATTTGCTGATGATGTCCTAGTATATATCATTCAATCACATATATCCATCCATGCTGTTATGGCTGAAATAGATCACTTTGTTACATGGTAAAATTTTAAAATCAATGCAGCGAAGTCTGAGGCCCTCGATGTCTCCCTCCCCAAATCCATATAGGATTCCATCCAGTCCAACTTTCCCTTTGCCTGGCCCTCACAGGGTATCAAATACTTAGGAATTCCTATTCATAGAGACCTCTCCCATCTATGTTATCTTAATTTTGGGCCCTTTATTGAACAACTCCATACAGACCACGGTTGGCAACTTAGAACTGTAAGATTCACTACGTGAACCACTGGTGTTTTGTGGAAAAGCACATGTACACTGCGTTCCAAATTATTATACAAAAAGTGTTTAGGAGTGATAAGGGAAGAATTTGTTTGTTTGTCAGTTAAACTCATTGATGGTGATGTGTGTCAGGGCTCTTTATATCACTGTAAGCAATTGCAGACACCTGTGCTAATTAGTTTGGCAGGTGTGTCCAATGAAAGGCAAGACTACTTAAGAAGGCTCTCTCACATTATTAAGCAGCCTACATTTTCTGCCAAAATGGGAAAGAAAAAGGATGTGTCGGCTGCTGAGAAGCAACAAATTGTGGAGTGTTTAGGTCAAGGCATGACTACAATCAACATTGTGCGATGATCAGGATGAAGTGTCTTGGCAATCAAGAAGTATGTAGCTGATTCACAGTACACACGTGTGCGTGCTGATAAGGGCAAATTGAGGACTCTTTCCTACAGGCAATTACGTCAGGTTGAAAGAGCAGCGGCAAAAAAGCCTTGTCATAGCAGCAGACAAGTTTTTGAAGCTGCTTGTGCCTCCAACGTCCCCCGAACAACAAGATGCAGGGTCCTTCAGAGGTTTGCAGCTGTGCATGCGCCATCCTGTCGACCTCCTTTATCCACTTCACACAAGCAGAAACGGCTCCAGTGGGCCAAACATTACATGAAGACTGATTTCAAAACTGTTTTGTTCACGGATGAGTGCCGTGCAGCGCTCGATGGTCCAGATGGATGGAGTGGAGGATGGCTGGTTGATGGACACCCCACGCAAACACGGCTACAGCGCCAACAAGGAGGAGGTGGAGTAATGTTTTGGGCTGGAATCATGGGGAGAGAGATTGTCGGCCCCTTTAGGATCCCTGAAGGCGCTAAAGATGAACTCCATAATGTATGTGGATTTTCTCAAACAGCACTTCCTGCCATGGTTCAAGAAGAAGAACCGTGTATTTCACAGCAAGATCATTTTTCTGCATGATAATGCACCATCTCATGCTGCACATAAAACATCTGCATCTCTGGCTGATATGGGCATAAAAGGGGACAAACTTATGGTGTGACCCCCATGCTCCCCTGACCTCTACCCCATTCAGAACCTTTGGAGCATCATTAAAAGGAGTGTCTATGATGGCGGGAGGCAGTTCACATCTAAGCAACAGCTCTGAGAGGGTATTCTGTGCTCATGCAAAACAATTGAAGCAGAAACCATCCAAAACCTGACAAATTCAATGGACGAGAGAGTTCAGAAGCTCCTTTCGAACAAGGGGTCCTATGTGAAAATGTAACATCACCTAGAATAAAGTTTTGAGTTGAAAACTGTTTGATTTCAGTTTCTAACAACCTGCTAATGCTTATAATTTCAAAAATGACCATTTTTTTGGTCTTTATTAAAATGAAAAGGTTGATCGAAAAGTTTGGGGGATCTAAGAGTGTGGCAACCCAGTAGTCATGATTACTTCGAATTCTGACAATATGAGGGTCATGCTGCAGGTAGTGCAGCAAGAAGGCACTTATGTGTCTTGCGCATCTCGGAGCCCCAAAATTATTTTCCGGGCTAGATGCAGCTAAAAATTATTTTTAATTTTAAATCTGGTGAAGCTTATTATAGATGGCCTAATAGGATCAGTGCTGCACACTGCTACAAAGCCCAAATTATTTTCCAGTCAAGATACAGATAAACATGATTAGTAATTTGAAAGCTTAAAACGGTTGGTAGGGTGATTTTAACCAATCATCAAGCTTTTACTCTCCCCAGGATGACACAGGGGTAGAAAAGTCGTTTCGGATCCATGATTTGTTCATCTTTATGAACGTGAGTCTGTCTACATTATCAGTGGAGAGCCGCGTGCGCTTATCTGTCAGCACACCACCAGCAGCGCTGAACACACGTTCAGACAGAACGCTGGCTGCGGGGCATGACAAGATCTCCAAGGCGTAAGTGGCTAGCTCCGGCCATTTATCCAGATTGGAAGCCCAAAAAGAGCAAGGGTCCAGTGACACAGTCGTGGCTTCAATGTTTACTTGGAGATACTCCTGTACCATCGTCTCTAGGCGTTGACTATGTGTCAGACTTCTTGTCTCCTGTGGCCTTGCAAAGGATGGGCTAAAAAAGTGGTGAAATGATTCCACAAAATTGTTGTTACCAGCAGATACTGTGGTTCTGTTACGGTTTGAGTGCTGAACACTTGACGGTCCCACGGTTGGCAAGTTGGAACTGTGAGATTCACTACGTGCACCACTGGTATTTTGTGGAAAAGCACATGTAAGATTCTGCAACAGTCTCTGCTGATACTCCTGCATGCGTGCATCCCTTTCTATGGCAGGAATAATTTCTGCAAATTTACTTTTGTACCGGGGATCTAACAGTGTGGCAACCCAGTAGTCAGGATTATTTCTAATTCTCACAATTCGAGGGTCATGTTGCAGGTAGTGCAGCAAGAAGGCACTCATGTGTGTTGCGCATCCAGGAGCACCAAGTCCCTGTTGTGTTGGTGGCGAGGTAACAATCATGCTTCCTTCCTCTGTCCTCTCCCCCCAACCTCGCACAACAGAAATGTGATCAAGGTCTCCCTCATCTGATGAGTCTTCCATCAGTTCGTCCTCCACTTCTTCCTGGGCTCCTGCACCTTCCTCACTAGTTTGGCTGCTACCATGCGCCCTGGTAAAACCATCTCCCCCACCCTCACATGCCTGCCGCCTTGGTGCTGCTGACCGTCTGGACCTTGCAGATGTTAGCCCTTCCGCATACAACTCCTCCTCCTCTACTTCCTCCACCTCCTCTTGTGCCACCACCTGACTCCGAATTCTGTTTAACATGTGCTCCAGCATGTAAATCACCGGAATAGTCATGCTGATAATGGCATCGTCAGCACTAAACATCTTCGTCGCCATTTCAAAACTGTGCAGAAGGGTGCATAGGTCCCTGATCTGAGACCACTCCTCCAGCGTGATTTGCCCCACCTCTGAATCTCGTTGGCCCAGGCTATACATCAGAACGTATTGCACCAGGGCTTGTCGGTGCTGCCACAGTCGCTGCAACATGTGCAGAGTTGAATTCCACCGGGTAGGCACATCGCATTTTAGCCGGTGAAGTGGCAGGCCCAACGACTTCTGTAGAGATGTAAGTCGCTGAGCTGCGGGATGCGAACGGCGGAAGTGAGCACACAGCGACCGTGCCCTCTGCAGAAGGCCATCTAGTCTGGGATAGTGGGCTAAAAATTGCTGGACAACCAGGTTCAACACGTGAGCCATACAAGGCACGTGTGTGACATTGCCCCGGCGAAGGGCCGCACCCAGGTTTGCACCATTGTCGCACACGGCCTTCCCTGGTTTCAGGTCCAGTGGAGACAACCATTCATGAAATTGGTTCTCCAGAGCTGACCACAACTCCTCAGCTGTGTGACTCACATTTCCCAGACATTTCAATGTAAAAACCGCCTGATGACGTTGAGCCCTACTGCCAGCATAGTAAGGAGGTGTGCAGGATCCCTTCTGCGCAGTTAGAAAGCTTGTGGCATGACCAGACAGGCTTTAGGTGCAGGTGGAAGACCGAGAGGAGGTTGAGGAGGCAGAAGCAGTGGAGGAACTTTGACATAAAGAGGATTGACGCACAACTCGTGGGGACGGCAAGACTTGGACAGCAGCCCCTTGTCCTGCTGTCACCATAGTTACCCAGTGCCCAGTCAGCGACATGTAACGCCCCTGTCCATGCCTACTCGTCCAAGTGTCTGTGGTGAAATGCACCCTGTCACACACAGAGTTTCTCAAAGAAGCGGTGATGTTGTGTGCGACATGCTGGTGGAGCGCAGGCACACCTTTCTTTGAGAAGTAGTGCCGACTGGGCATCTGGTACTGGGGCACTGCGACGGACATAAGGTCTCGAAAATCCTCTGTGTCCACCTGGCGGAAAGACAGCATTTCTGTAGCCAAGAGCTTGCAGATGGTGAAATTCAACCTCTTAGCTTTCTCATGGCTAGGAGGAAATGGTCTTTTACTTGTCCACATCTGAGGGACCGAGGGCTGGCTATTGTGCTTAGACGGGGTTGATAAGGGTGTCCCCGGCAAACTGCCGGTCTGTGAGGAAGATGCAGGCGGACATGTTAGGTTGCCTTGATCCAAAGGTGGTGCTATCGATGTCGGACAGCGCTCAACACCAGCTGGTGTTACCACCTCCAAAGAAAATGATGACCTGCCAATCACGCTGGCTGTTGCGGGTAAAGAGGTGGCAGGTCTGCGCCCCAAAACAGGTGTGACTGCTGTCCCCCCAGTCACAGAGGATGAAGAGGCCGCGGATGCACAAGATATGGCAGACGGTGATTGGCCCGGCCGGCTAGGCCGCATTGTAGCACACTGAGATTCCCACTGCAACTTATGCTTCATGTCCATGTGCCGGTTCATGCATGAAGTACTCAAACTATGTATTTTTTGGCCTCTACTTAGCTTTTGCTGACAAATGTTACAGATAACACGAGTTGGGTCATCTTTATCGATCTGAAAAAATGCCCAGGCTATGCAAGGCTTAGCACCCATGCGACCTGAAGAGCCACCACGACTTGTGGTGAGAGGCAGAGTTGTGTTTGAGGATGCAGTTGTTGACGTGCTTCCAGTACTACGTCTCTGTCCAGGAAGGCGCAACCTGACCTCGTCGTCACTAGCATCTTCCTCCACCTCCTCTGCTGACCTCATCTCTTGGCTGACTGTGGGTTGACAGTAAGTGGGATCTCCGACCTCATCATCATCACCCTGTGCGTTATCACACCCGTCGTCCTCAGAGCCAACCTGTTCCTGCCCTGACAAAAAACTAAAGTTGTCGCTCCAATCAGGTGTTTGAGTCTTATCATCGTCTTCCTCATTGTCTCCACCAACAGGAGTTACAGTTTGGGAATGAGGGTCTACATTATGGTCAGAACCTTCTGCGTCTGGTCCTGGATCCGACTCATAAAGATTCTGGGCATCAGTGCAGATCATTTCCTCGTCTGGATTCACAGAAGCGCTGGAGTCGACCTCTGATTCCCAGGCTATAGTATGAGTAAACAGCTCTGCAGACTCAACCATCTGTTCTACCTCATACTCAGACGGGCAGCTGGAGATTTGGGAGCTGTGAGGAAGCAAGTGCGATTTGGGTGACACCTTTGAGGACTGGAGTATTTGTGATGTTGAAATTGATGTGGAGGAGAGCCCACTTAAAGGAGCACTTGATATCCGTTGAAGCACCTGCTGTTTTTGTGCCTCATCTGGAATTTGTAGCGATTGGCGTGGCCATAAGAAAGGGATCTTATCACATTGTCCGCTAAAAGAAGTAGACATTTTAGTTTGGCTGGAAGATGGTCTTTCTTCTGCAGATGTTACTGTTGCTTTAACACCTACCCCACGGACACAACCTTTTTTCCCCTTCCCAACACGCCTATTCCCCTTTCCACCAGCAGCAGGCCTTTTTCCACTCATTTTGGTGGTTAACTAATTCACAACTCTGGAGTTGTTTGCACAAAAAAACAATGGATGGTAACCGAGCAGAGCTGAGTGGCCAAACTGTGGTATTAGGCCAAAACTATTGGCTGGGTTAGATGCAGAAAAAAATTATTTTGAATTTGCAACCTGATGGAGGTCAGTATAGATGGACTAATACAAATAGTCCCACACACTGCTAGAAGCCCAAATATTTTTTCAGAGGTACTGTAGATGCAGATAAAAATTATTTTTAATTTGCAACCTGATGGAGGTCAGTATAGATGGACTAATAGACCAAGTCCCACACACTGCTAGAAGCCCAAATATTTTTTCAGAGCTAGATGCAGAAAAAAATTATTTTTAATTTGCAACCTGATGGAGGTCAGTATAGATGGACTAATAGACCAAGTCCCACACACTGCTAGAAGCCCAAATATTTTTTCAGAGCTAGATGCAGAAAAAAATTATTTTTAATTTGCAACCTGATGGAGGTCAGTATAGATGGACTAATAGACCAAGTCCCACACACTGCTAGAAGCCCAAATATTTTTTCAGAGCTAGATGCAGAAAAAAAATATTTTTAATTTGCAACCTGATGGAGGTCAGTATAGATGGACTAATAGACCAAGTCCCACACACTGCTAGAAGCCCAAATATTTTTTCAGAGCTAGATGTAGAAAAAAATTATTTTTAATTTGCAACCTGATGGAGGTCAGTATAGATGGACTAATAGACCAAGTCCCACACACTGCTAGAAGCCCAAATATTTTTTCAGAGCTAGATGCAGAAAAAAATTATTTTTAATTTGCAACCTGATGGAGGTCAGTATAGATGGACTAATAGACCAAGTCCCACACACCGCTAGAAGCCCAACTCTTTTTTCAGAGCTAGATGCAGAAAAAAATTATATTCAATTTGCAACCTGCTGGAGGTCAGTATAGAAAGACTAATAGAACAAGTCCCACACACTGCTAGAAGCCCAAATATTTTTTCAGAGCTAAATGAAGAAAAAAATTATTTTTAATTTGCAACCTGATGGAGGTCAGTATAGATGGACTAATAGACCGAGTCCCACACACTGCTAGAAGCCCAAATATTTTTTCAGAGCTAGATGCAGAAAAAAATTATATTCAGTTTGCAACCTGATGGAGGTCAGTATAGATGGACTAATAGAATGATGCTATGCCCAAAAGATTTTACTTCACTAGGTGCAGTAAAAAAATTGGTATTCTATACACAGGTGTTATATCTTGCAACACAGATAGGCTACTCCACTGACTAACACACTCTGCAATAGGCCAAAAAGGATTAGCTTTGCTAGATTCAGCCAAATGCTGTGAAAAAAACTTGCACAGCACTGGCACAGACCTGCCTGGCAAAAACTGATAGGAACTCATGTAACCTAGTCCTGAAAAGGACTCCAATTACAATTAGTCTTTACTCCCACAACCTATCTATTTAAGAGCACAGACCTCCCTGATAAAAGTCGTAGGAAATGCTGTAACCTAGTCCTTAAAAGGACTGCAATCACAACTATTCCCTACTCCCAAGCTATCTGTATATTTGTGCGAAAATTGGCTTGAAATTAACAAGGTATAGCGCACACAGCAACAGCGGTGCCGTCTAACACGCAGCTGCAGCAGTGAGAAAATGGTGGCGACGGGGAAAATGGCTTGGTCTTATAGGGCAAGGACATGTGACATACACTGCCAATGACACATGCCCTTGCTTGTGTGAAAAAAAGCACTTCGCTCCGTGTGTGCGCTGCTGATAGGCTGACAGATTGCACCTCCCCACTGCAAATGCGGGAAAGAGAAAAAAAAATGGAGATCTTCATTGTTCCTGCAGAGATCCATCCCCTGCCCCTCCCCCCACCCCGCTGTACACTCAAACTGCGTATTAACATTAATTTTCATCATTACTGAGAAAAAATCCAGTTATGATTTTGGTGCACGAACAGTTATCGAACATAACCTCGAACAGCCGAATTTTTCTCAAATTGTTCGTGTTCGCCGAACGGCTCGAACACCGCCCAAAACAGCTCGAATTTGAGATTGGCGAACAGTTCGAGTAGAACAACGCTCATCTCTACTGAAGACCCACTTCTTCTGACAAGCCAACAACCTGCATTAACCCTCGCTCCATCATACTGCTGCATAACCAGCTGTACCCTCACCTAGTGTATACTCACCCATTCCTTATAGACCGTTTGTGCGCCCTGATGGTGTACAATTAGGAACTAATGGTGGATACCATGTTCCCACGCTCAGGATCTCCTCTTCTCACTTTACATACAGCAGAGCTACCATACTTCTGGACATCTGTCCACCATAAGTTCACTGGCTACAGAGTACTGTACACTGATGAAAGTCATTTGTGACTGAAACGTTTGTTTTCTGTGCTACATCTTTCTCCATTAAAATTTATAAAAGCAATAATTGAGTCATATGAGTACCAGGTTTATTCTATACGTAATTGGCTTGGAGCCCTACCTGTGCACCGACCTATACCAGGAGTGCAATAGTTTTATATACAACAGGGAAAAATAATGGCGGCTGGGGACCAAGTACGGAGCCCCGGCCACCGACATAAGGTTGTGGATAGCTTCCGCCTTTATGAGCCTAAAAGGCAACATTTCAAGTGCAAGCAGTCCAGAAATGTGGCAGTTTTGTATTGCGGCCTGTGGGTGGATGGGTGGCTGGCTGCACACTTGCGCTTGCATTCCAAGTAAGAGAAAGCTAAGGAGATGGATGGCCTCATCATGAATAATTTGTCTAGGAGACTGACTACAGCTGCTGTCTACCTTCTGAACATTGTGTTAAAGCTTGATTGACCCAGGGCCCGCAATCCTCTGCTTCGGGAGGACATATTCCTTCCCAGGATCCCACTGGGTCCTGGCTTCCACAATATTAACCCAGCGATGCGTCAGTGAGATGTACCATCCCTGGCCACTTCACTTGTTCACTTGTGGTTAGGTGGTCTTTCCCACTAAATACACTTGTGTAAGGCGGGGACAACACGGCGGGGACAACCCTGGCCGCCGTCATGGGGTTGTGGAAGGCTTCCGCCTCTACGAGCCTAAAAGGTAAAATTTCAAGTGCAAGCAGTCCAGAAATGTAGCAGTTTAGTATTGAGGCTTGTGGGTAGGTGGGTGTCTGGCTGCATACTTCCTCTTGCATTTCAAGGACTTGGGTAGGGACAACTAAATGCTGCGCTGGGACAAGGACATGGATGGTGATGGTTGCAAGTCTGCAATGACAGGTGCAGGGCGGGAGGCATGTTTGCATGCGCCAAAGACAGGGGATTAACGTACATGCACAACAGCAGAAGAGGCAGTGGTATCACCTGCAGAGACTGTTTCTGAACCTTGTCGTTTGGCCTAGCTAGTCGAGTGCTTTGCTGTCATGTGCCTGAGCATGCTGGTGGTGGTCAGGCTAGTAGTTTTGGTGCTCTTGCATATGCTGGCCTGGGGTTATCTAAACAGTCTTTAAAAAAGAACCAGACTCGAGAAGACCTAACATTTGTACTGGTAACTTCTGTTGTGTTGGTGTTCCGGGGAACAGTTGCCCGCCTTGTGTCTGTGGCCATCACACTGCTTGTTCCTGCCTGTTGTGGTGTTATGCCTCCTTCCCGTTCAAACCGAGGCTGGACAGACATCTGTCTGAGATGATTTAGTGAATCCTGCTTTGAGCAGGGGGTTGGACCAGATGACCCAGGAGGTCCCTTCCAACTCTACCATTCTATGATTCTATGATTCTATGATTCCCCTGTGTGCTGCTGTCTTCACTTTGCATGTCCCCTCGCCAGGTTGGGTCAGTGACTTCATCTTCCACCTCTTCGTCTTCCACTTTCGCACCCTGGTCCTCCTCCTGACTTTCTGTCCATTGAGTTTCATCATTATCCACCTCTTGCAACAGTAACTGCACTTTCTCACCATCACCTTCGGGTGACTATGGCTGCTCAAATCGCTACATGCGATCTTCTGTTGTCCTGCTTGAAGCTGGCCGGGCGAGAGGCCCAAATCTACGAATAAAAAAGTGAACAGCTCTTGGGGTAACCCTGGACTCTAGTCTCTCCTTCAAACTGCATATCCAAGCTCTTTCCACTTCCGAGCGGACCGAGCAAGAGGCCAGAATCTATAAATGGAAGAATGAACAAAACAGCTCTTTGGAGTGTCCAAGTGTAGGATCAGTTGTCCCAGGGCACTCAGAATTGTGGGAGGAAGGAGGATCAGGGTGAGAAAGATGCCAACTCCAAGTAAAAAAAATCTCCCGGATCCGCACATTCCTCAACCATGAATCTACAAAAACACTATTTCACGCCCTCATCATATCCCGTCTCGACGACTGCAACTTCCTGCTCTGTGGTCTCCCTTCTCAAACTCTAGCATTCCTCCAATCTATCCAAAACTCTGTTGCCCAACTAATCAACCTGTCCCCTCACTATTCCCTGGCCTCTCCTCTCTGTCAATCCCTTCACTGGCACCCCATTGCCCAGACACTCCAGTTCAAAACCATAACCTTGGCATGCAAAGCCATCCACAACCTGTCTCCTCCATACATCTGTGACCTAGTCTCCCGGTACTTACCTGCACGAAACCTCCAATCCTCACAAGATATCCTTCTCTTCTCCCCTCTTATCTCCTCTTCCCACAATTGCATACAAGATTTCTCCTGTGCATCCCCCCTTCTCTGGAACTCTCTACCCCAACATTTCAGATTCTCGCCTACTGTTGAAACTTCCAAAAGGCCTCTGAAGACCCACCTCTTCCGACAAGCGTACAACCTGCAGTAACCCTCTCTTCACCATACCGCTGCACGACCAGCTCTATCCTCACCTACTTATCTTAACCCATGCCTTGTAGACTGTGAGCCCTCGCGGGCAGGGTCCTCTCCTCTCCTGTACCAGTAGCTGTCACATTTTTGATCAAGTTTAATAATTTATATAATTTATGTAATGTAATTAATGTAATTGTTTTTGCAATGTATACCCCTTTTTCCCATGTAAAGTGCCATGGAATAAATGGTGCTAAATAATAATAATAATGTGGTCCAGACTCACAGCTACTGAGACTGGACCATGTGGAAGGCAGGGTGGTGGTTTTGGCAAACTGACTGGAAGCATTATCTGTTATCCAACCAACAACCTTTTCACACTGCTCTGGCTTCAATAGTGGTGTTCTGCGGCTCCCTACAAATTGGGACAGGAAGGTAGTTCCACATGATGTGGGTGTTTGTTGTGCTCCCTCAGCAGGCACAGTTTCATCTTTCCCTCGGCCTCGGTCTCTGCATGTACTATTACCATCACCATAACATCGACTTCCCCGTCTCTTGCCACACACCTTGCCCATTTTAAATGGAGTTTAATATTTGTCACATTGCCATAAATGTCTGTATTATTTCCACAGTAACATAGAATCACATCTGATGACCACAGTTTTAGGCAGTGACCTAGGAGTCAGAGATGCTTCATGGGGTCTTCTCCATGCTGTCCCCATGTCTTTTCAGCACTGTATGGATGTGTCTGATTATGTCTCACACACCTCATAGCCAAATAATGTAGTAAAATGTTAAAATTACATTTACTGGTGAATGCATTTCCCACCTTTGAAAGCAATGCAAAAGTGCAAAAACACATCAAAAACTCTATGTATGAACATAGCCCAAGGTGTGGAGAAGCAGTTTATTTTTGGTTATTTATTTTGCCTTATATGCAAGTCATTACCCTGGAAAAGATGTTCCTTAACATATTTCCCAGGAAAATCCATTTTGGTTTTGTTTTTGTATGTTTTATTGTGAGCCCATAAAAGTGGCGTAAGACTGTGACAACATTGTTCACAGCAGTGACCTGGGAGTCAGAGATGCTTCCAGGGGTCTTCCTTGTGCTGTTCCGATGTAAATTCAGCACTGTTCCCATCGATTTTGGCAATTTCTAGGCCCCCTGCTGACCTACGGGGGGGGGGGGCGCCAGAAAAATGCTCGAGTTTCCCATAGACTTACTTTGGGCTCGTTGCTCGGGTCGAGCACTTGAGCATTCCAATTTGCTCGACTCGAACAACGAGTACCCGAGCATTTTAGTACTCGCTCATCACTAATAATTTTACATTTCATTATAGAGGAATTGTTGGACAGCATCTATATAATGTAACAAGGTGTAAACTTAAGAAGAAAATGCAAAGAACTAATTCTTAGGTTCTGCTTTTGCTAAGTATATGTAAATTATGATTTATTTGCATGCGAATAATGGGTCATTGGCAAGAATGATGGAATCTGCAGAGATTCAAATTCAGCAAATTTATCAAATTTTTCAAGGAAAGTCGATGTACAGCAAAGTCATTCAATGCAAATTCCTATTCAGATTTAAATGGACTTTCAGGGGTCTATGTATTGGAAACTTCTCAAAATTGATAAGATTTTAAAAACTGCTTCACTCTAATACTTCAAAATACTTTAAAAATTTTTAACTCTTCAGGTGTTACACAGGAATTAATGCAAAGAGAAATAAAAAAACTTGTAATTTTTCCTCTGAAATGTTGCTACAGCCCCATTTTTCACTTTTGCAATAAATAGCACAAGAAAATAGACTAAAATTTGTTACCCAGAGGGCACCATGTTGCGTTTGCAGAACCCATAAAGTGCCAAAACAGAAGAAACCCCGAACAAGTGACCCATTCTGGAAACTAAACCCCTCAAGTATTTTATCCAGGGGAAATTTGAGCATTTTGAACCCACCACGGGTACTACAAAGAATTTAATAACATTAGGTCGTCATATTGAAAATTTTCACTTCTCTTCAAGAAAATGTTGCTTTATCCCCCAAATTTTAACTTTTTCAAAAAGAAACACAAAAAAGTGGACCCAATAATTTGTTTCCCTCTTTCTTCATAGTGCGGTGATACCCACATGTAGTCAAAAAGTATGGATTGGACACAAGACTCAGAAGGGAAGAAGTGACATTTGGTATTTGGAATGTAAATTTGGCTGCAATAGATTCTAGACACCATGTCTCATTTGCAGGCCCCCTGAGATACTAAAACAGCAGAAACCTACACAAGTGACCCAATTTTGGAAACTAAACCCATAAAGGAATTCATCCAGGGGTGTGTTGAGTTTGTTAGTTGAACCCAAAGGTGCTTCACCAAACTTTTAAAATGTAGATGTAAAAGCGGTGTTCGCCTTACAGAATAAATAACATGACAGTTTTATAGATCAAGTCGTTCCGGATGCAGCATTACCAATTATGTGTACTTTTTTTTTTTTTTATCACAAAGGCTGCATTTTTAGTGGCTAAAAGGCTTTTCATGATTTTTATGCACTTTTGAGTGTGTTTGTTTTCCTTTTATACATATTTATTTTATTTAATTTTTTTTACTTTTTTACTTAGTCCCACTGTGGGACATGAATATTTTAAACTTTGATTTTTGTTCTCATGCATTGCAGTGCTTGTGTGCTGTAGTGCATGAGACCTGTAAGTGTCTTACTGACAGAGCTTGTAAGATGTTGCTTTTAGCAGGATCTTACATGTCACCGTACCCTGGGGTCATCAGATGACTTTAAGGTACCATGGCAACGATCAGCACCCACGATTAAGATCGTCGATGATCGATCTTATCAAAGGGGGTCTTTTAACCACTTAGATACCCCTGTTGTGATTGACAGTGGTATTTAAGGGGTTAATCGTCCCCAATTAATTAAAAAAGCAGCCGAGGCCAATGCCGCAGGGTGTCAACTATCATGTACACCTGTTACGGGAGGAAATTTTTGCTGCAAGTCGTGCTATTTCTTATTCCCGATTGCCATTTTAAAATGGTGATAAGGGAATAAAACCCCTTAACGACCACTGTTTTAATGCGTATCAGCGGTCGTTAAGGGGTTAAAGTAATGGTTATTTTGTTGAATTCGAAAGGAGCAAATTGCAAAAACTCTATATTCTGAATGCATGCCACTTCTCTAGTGTACAGCACACTACAGTTGTGTGACTTAGGCTGGGTTCACATGAAAGTATTTCAGGTTCCTTATATGAAATACAATGCAAATGAGGCTGTAGGTTCAAGATGAGAAACCTGCGGTCAGTCCGGACATTGTGGTCTATATACGAACAGTGAAAAACAATCATGTGATCCTGGCCTTATGCATATCTAAATAAATTTGGCTTTATAACTTACTCTATAAGTTCATATCCAGTATAAATTACATTTGCCTGGAATAACTAGAGTTCACTTTAGCTCATATGTGGATTATAGGTCACCTAGGACATGTACAGATGTCTTTACCTTTCTTGTCTTCATCTTTTAATAGATGCAAATAGAACATGTGCCTCCCTTTGGACCCCATCAATTTTCCACTCTCTTCCCCTCTTTAAGGTTCATATGTCTAATTGGATTTTGTGTCAATTGATCCTGCCTTTACATCTTGTTTTTGTGCCTGGAAAAATATGGAATGTTTTTAAAATTGTAAATCTAATGACTAGAGATGAGAAAATCTGCTGAAATTTAAAACTGGTCAATCTGCAGCAAATAAATCAGTGATTGTATCAAAATGATATCAAGCAGCTCAGAAAGTGATACATTGCTGAATTCAGGTTCTCTGCCCCTACATTATGCTGCTCTTAGATGGGGTAGCAATAATCTGTAGACAAAATCGCTCTAAGTCTTGAAAAAAAATTCAGAAATTTGTCTCACCATTTTCTGAGACACGTAACGTTTTTTATGTTTCGTTCAAGCTGACATTTTTTATACTAATTTATGATACATACAATGATTTGATTGCTTTCTATTGCATTTTTTAGGGAGGTTAACAACCCAAAAATATGCAAATAGGGGGTTATAATTTTTGCTTTCTATCTTTCATAGATTAATATATGTATTAATACATTTTATATATTGATAAATCAGACTTTGACAGTGAAGACACAGTTTCCTTAAGTTTCTTCTGCTTGAAAAAGTTTTGCATGAGTTTAAAAGATGTCATGTGTACTTGCCCATATTTATTAGCGAAACAACCCATACTATAAAACTGCTTTATAAATTATTGTGCATGTTTAATGCACAATAAAAAGAAAAATGAAAAACGATGCCAAGACTGCTGTTTCTATTCAGCTTACCTTACAAAAAGAATAATAAAAAAAATACAAAAAGTTGTATATATACCAAAGTGGTACCAATAAAAATGACATATTGTTATGCAAAAAGCAACCTCTCAGACAGCTCTGTATTCAGAAAAATAAATTAGTTATGGTTATCACAATATGGCAACCCCCCCAAAAAAGATTTCCTTAAAATGTATAAAACCATAAAAAATATACTGTATGTATTAGTAGTAAACCATAAAAACAACATGTATAGGGTAATCATATCAGCACACAAAATAATGTTAACATGTAAATTGTACTACACAGTGATCTGTTTCAAAAATAATCAGAAAAAAATAAAACAGATTCCATTGTTTTTTTCATGCTTACTATCAAAGAATTAGTTAAAAAGTGATTAAAAAGTCATATGTACATATGTATGAAGAAAAGTAGCAGGGAAAACTACTACTTTTTCCACAAAAATCAGGCCTCCAACAACATTGGCTATAAAAACTAAAACTTTTGGGTATCAGACAATGGTGACTAAAAGTGTTTTTTAAAGTCATTATTTTTTTTTTTACAAAATTATTGAAACATAAAAAAAAACTATATAAATTTAGTACTTTCCTGATTGTGTCCTGCATAGTTATTGTACCCTATAATGAACGGTAAAAAGAAAAAAAAATGAAATGAAGAATTAAAGATTTTTGTTCATTTTGTCTCCAAAAAAGTGTAATAAAAGTGTAACAAAAAGTTGCATGTGTCACAAAATGGAAACAATAAAAACTAAAGTTTGCCACACAAAAAATGAGCCTTTATACAGCTCCACACATGGATAATTGTAAAACTCATGGCTCTTAGATTATGGTGATACAAAAAAAATAAATTATTTTTTCAAGTTTGTACAAAATAATGTTTGTACGGACCTATTGAATGAAGATAACACTTTGATTTGGCAGGTCAAAAAAAAGGTCTGTTATAAAGACCAAAACTGGTTGTGATGCCAAGGGGCTATTACCAAACAGGGAAGTTTTCAAAAAAAGCTCACACTGCTATTCTGAAATGGAATTTCAAAGGAAGTACACCATCCCAATTAGGTCTATAACATTCTGTTCATAATATAACAATTTAAATTGTTAAATCTGATGTTAATTTAATGAAAAACATCCAAATTGATTAATTTTGAAGGAAGGTCATGTACTGCTATATTACTCTATCTGATTTAGGCTTTATGCTAATGGCATGGACCCATGCTACAATGTCTCTATAATTGTGCCTCTGGTCTGTGACATACTCTATTACAGGTGTTGCCTTAGAGTCACGTTACAGTGGAACATTGATTGTCTCTAGTGTAACGAATAACCATTTACAAAAATTGGTATGGATCACACTACACCAGGACATTAAAGGATTTTTCATTATTTAGGGTTTTTTTTACTCTGTCTTGCATCATCCATTTGTTGGTTTCCAAGTGGTTTGCATTCATTTTCTGACTTTCTTCATTCACCATCCACAGTTGCTACTAACTGTCCCATTCATGTGAGTAGCGGTGGCCGCCATATATTCTACCATTCTGCTTTACTACCTTGATAGAAGGCTAATGCTTTTAGGTCATGTGACTCGACAAGTTTCGTGCACATGATTTTGTCTTCTGCATGAGCCCTTAATTAGATGAGGAGAAATAGAAAGTCAAGGTTCGTTTATTTTAATAAAAAATTTATACAAATGGAGACTTGACAAAATATAGCTCATTTATACATTTAATGATTATTACATTAAAATGTATTTGAAACTTAATGCTCCAAAAGTTTTGTGGAATATTGATTACAGGTAAGTCAAATGCAGTGCCTAAATGGTTAATCAAATTTTGCTTTTTATATTTAGAGAACAAAATACAGCAACCCGACTTCAAAACAACACAAACTGCACGGGAATTGCAAGACGCAAATTAAAAAGCATCCATATTAATTATCTCTGTTGATCAATACAGTGTCTCAGTTTTAATCATCACTTCTTACTAGAATTTAATATCTTTGATAACTTTAATTATACTTCTACACTCCATTAATTAAACTGACATTAACTTATGCAAACTGTTATATAAATATTTCAATAGCATGTTTTACATTTCATTACTTCAGAACATCTGATTAACACCTTCTCTGTTGAACAAAGCTCGGTATGGCATAGATTTTATATTTTGTTTTTTAAGGGATATATATTCATTATTTATTTTATTCATACATATAACATGTATTGCATTCAATATAAAGTACATAATTCAATGTTTAATTTTACAATCCTTGCTTCCTTTCCTTGACAGGTTAAAGGGGTGGTCCTATCTCTTTAACCCTGTTGTGGTTTGTTCTAAAATAATAAACCGCTCTTTATTCATCATCCCTGAGTCCAGAACTGAGTCTCTGGAGCTGCACACAGTGCCAGGTATTGACTGCAGTGATGATGTCACATTAACAGTACCACAGCCAATCAGTGAGCTCAGCGGCTCTGCGTAGGACATTCTGTCTACATGGGCAGGGATGTTGAAGTTATTGATTGGCTGCAGTGCTCTCAATTTGACGTTAGTGCCTCAGCCAACACCTGACATCGGGAGCCCAGGCCCAGGGAGCTGGACCCAGGACAGTGAGTTAAAGAGCACTTTGTTATTGTATAACAAACTGCAACCTGGGTTAAAGATTTTCTGAAATGTGACAATCTTTTTAACTCTACTCTTATTAATATAAAAATATAAATACATACATACACTTATGTAGTAAAGTCCAAAATATGTATATGATATGCCCAAAGTAAAATTTATATATATATAGACTAAAAAGTATTTATGTTTAATAAAATGTAAAGAAAGTTCAGCAAATTTAAAAGAGTTCAACTGAATTTTTGAATTTTACAAAAAGATTCATATTGTTCAGAATGCAGATTTTTTTTTGTCATTTGCTCCACAGAGATTCAGCAATATGGTGGTCAGCTGCAGCTAACATTTTGCTGAAATATAGAGGGCCAGGTAAGCAGTTAAAAAAATAAAATAATGCTCACCTCATCACTCACCTTTCTGTCACCTCCGTAGCCCATCGTCTGGTCCTCTGTGCATTTTCTTTTCCTCTCCCCCCATTATGTGCATCCTCTTCGGCCTCTTTATTCTAGGCCAAGACTTCCTGCATGATTAGGCTTCTGACGTCCCTGCATGCCAAACCATCAAGCCACAAGTCATAATGTCAGGATGTTCCGATGCTCGTCGCCGAGTGACAGTACGGTGCACAGTGACGTCAAAGGCATAGGCCACCTGGAAACCAGGGCCTGGAGTGAAGTGGCTGAAGAGAATGCACGCAATGGGGAAAGGGTAAAAGACAATGACAGGACAGGTGAGCATTAAGGTGAGTATTAAAAGACAACCCCTTCTCAATCACCATATTCCTCCACATAACATAATAACAGCCTGTACTCACCTACGGTGCAGGCACTTTTCCAGCTTGTGTGATTTTTTTGTTATGCTTGTAGCCAATTTGCATCCGCTAATAGGCAGTTTTACTCTCATTTCCTTTGGACAAAACTGAAATCTGGGAGAACTGAGACTGTTGCTTCTCTGTGACTTTCTCAGAAGGCAGTAAGTAGGCCCATTAGTTGCAGCTAATTGGCTGCAGGGCTCATGTGACACAACATCACTCAAGCCCTGGAAGACTCAGCGCCAACATCGCTGGAAATGCAGCGGAACCGGAGGGGAATACAGGATGTTATTCTTTTAAATGGGGGAATAAGGTGATTAAGAAGGGGTTTTCCCCATAGTGGACAACCCATTTATTTATTTATTTTTTCATCCGATGTTCACTATGCTCTGGGGTCTACAGAGACCCCAGTGCATAACATGGAACATTCAATTTGCAACAAATTACTTAGCTGCAAATCTAATTTCCTTGTAAATGCTGCACGATTTGCCAAATTCAAATGTCGGAGCATTCACTCATATCTAAATGTAAAGGTTGTGTGATGATGATAAACAATTTTGTGTCAAAAATGAGACAAGTAATATAGGGGTGATACATTCATTGACTTACTAAAATGATATATTTGCAAGCTTGTAGAACACAGATGCTCCTTGATTAGGCACATTTTCTAAAGTTTGAAAGCTAGCAAATAATAGTATCACTATTTTTGTCTTTTTTTGACATTAGAGTTCCTTCCTTTACCCGAATCGTATTTTTCTAGTCAATTCCCAAATAAGGTCCTATGGAATAAATTGTATGTCACTGTTTTCAAGATTCTCTTTATTCATCCTTTATTAATGTTTCAATTGATGGGAAAAAAGGGCTATTCATTTCATATTCAATTCATATTATTCTGAAACTTGAAAACAGGAAATTCTTTTAGTTGATAAGATAGATGATAAAAGAAATATGAAATATGAAAATAAGTTTATATTATTTTGCTACCCACTTGGTGTATTATCAGTTATAAAAGCAGAAAAAGACTTTGAGAATTGCTCAGAATAAAGTGAAAAATTAAAACATAGTTAAGTATCTTGAAAAAAGGTGCAATCTTTCTTAGATTCATATATTGGACCAAGCGGACAGAAAAACTAAAATTTATAAAAACTTTTCCTTGGGTTCAGTTAACTCCTGTTCATCAATTATAGTAATCAATGCCATTTATTTTATGCATAAGGTAAAAAAATAAATGTCTAATCTTCTTTTGAATCCTGATGTTGATTTTGCTATCTCTAACATTTATAATTAGGCACTCCAAAATCTCACTGCCATCATTTTCCTAAACACTGTAAATAATAGGTGTTCCACTTTTCAAATGAAAATTGTACCATTTAGTCCATTGCAGAGTTCTTGGAATGGAAAGCTCTTGGGTTATTTCTTTATATTTTTGTAAATATTTATGGGATTTCCTCTAGACTAAAGTGTTTTTCATTTTAAAACTGAAGATAATTTTCTTTCCTCCAAAGGCATTTCCTTAGTTGCATACATTTGACTGTTATTTTAGTCCATCTCTATCCTTACAAAATTTGACACCAAAACTGATGCTATTTTATCTTTCTTTTTCTGACATCATGAAATTGTATATGCTTTTGATGCTACTGCTTGGCCTTGAGTACTACTATTTAGCTCACTTTTAACCAATAAACTGAATTCGTTGAATACATAGCAATTTGCTACACCACTCCCGTTTTATGCCATTTTCCAATGTGTAAGAGGTGGTAAACAAACTGTGTTTTTGCTGATTTTTTTCACCTCATTTTGCCACTTTTACCTTTTTACGGTACCAGCAAAGAGAATGAGTTTTTCAACCTTTCAAATGAATGGAAAAAAGAATAAGTAAAAATGCATAAAAAAGTGTGCAAAAATGCATAAGAAACATGTCAAAATGTGTGTATTTTACACAGCGTTTTTTCTGCCAACACGTGCTTTTTGCTGTAGAAAAATCTGCTGCAAATACTTTGCACATAGCCTAAGCTTTACAACTTCTTTTTGTCTTCTGTCTTGATGTAATAAAAATATTCGTAATACGAATAATACACACTGCTGTCCCAAATGTAGGTGGAGGGCCCAGGAATTTTGGATAAATGTATGTATACACATACTCTGCTGGCCAACTAATCCACCTGTCCCTCCGCTATTCCCCGGCCTCTCCTCTCTTTCAATCCCTTCACTGGCTCCCCAATGCCCAGAGACTCAAGTTCAAGACCCTAACCATGGCATACAAAGCCATCCACAACTTGTTTTCTCCATACATCTGTGACATATTCTTCCGGTACATACATGCACGCATCATCCGATCCTCACAATATCTCCTGCTCTACTCCCCTCTTATCTCTTCTTCCCACAATCGCATACAAGATTTCTACCATGCACCCCCCCTACTCTGAAACTCTCTACCCCAAAATATCAGACTCTCACCTACCATGGAAACCTTCAAAAGGAACCGGAAGACCTACGTCTTCCGACAAGCCTACAGCCTGCAGTAACCCTCGCTCCACTGCATGACCAGCTGTACTCTCACCTAGTGTATCCTCACCCATCACTTGTAGATTGTGAGCCCTCGTGGGCAGGGTCCTGTCTCGTCCTGTACCTGTCACTGACTCGTTTTCTTCAAATTATTGTACTTGTTGTTTGCTATTTATACCCCTTTTAAACATATAAAGCGCCATTTAATTAATGGCGCTATAATAATAAATATTAATAATACACATAGATAGCTGCATATATATATATATATATATATATATATATATATATATACAGTACAGACCAAAAGTTTGGACACACCTTCTCATTTAAAGATTTTTCTGTATTTTCATGACTATGAAAATTGTACATTCACACTGAAGGCATCAAAACTATGAATTAACACATGTGGAATTATATACTTTACAAAAAAGTGTGAAACAACTGAAAATATGTCTTATATTCTAGGTTCTTCAAAGTAGCCACCTTTTGCTTTGATGACTGCTTTGCACACTCTTGGCATTCTCTTGATGAGCTTCAAGAGGTAGTCACCGGAAATGGTCTTCCAACAATCTTGAAAGAGTTCCCAGAGATGCTTAGCACTTGTTGGCTCTTTTGCCTTCACTCTGCGGTCCAGCTCACCCCAAACCATCTCAATTGGGTTCAGGTCTGGTGACTGTGGAGGGCAGGTCATCTGGCGTAGCACCCCATCACTCTCTTTCTTGGTCAAATAGCCCTTACACAGCCTGGAGGTGTGTTAGGGGTCATTGTCCTGTTGAAAAATAAATGATGGTCCAACTAAACCCAAACCGGATGGAATAGCATGCGCTGCAAGATGCTGTGGTAGCCATGCTGGTTCAGTATGCCTTCAATTTTGAATAAATCCCCAACAGTGGCAACAGCAAAGCATCCCCACACCATCACACCTCCTCCTCCATGCTTCACGGTGGGAACCAGGCATGTAGAGTCCATCCGTTCACCTTTTCTGCGTCACACAAAGACACGGTGGTTGGAACAAAAGATCTCAAATTTGGACTCATCACACCAAAGCACAGATTTCCACTGGTCTAATGTCCATTCCTTGTGTTCTTTAGCCTAAACAAGTCTCTTCTGCTTGTTTCCTGTCCTTAGCAGTGGTTTCCTAGCAGCTATTTTACCATGAAGGCCTGCTGCACAAAGTCTCCTCTTAACAGTTGTTGTAGAGATGTGCCTGCTGCTAGAACTCTGTGTGGCATTGACCTGGTCCCTAATCTGAGCTGCTGTTAACCTGTGATTTCTGAGGCTGGTGATTTGGATAAACTTATCCTCAGAAGCAGAGGTGACACTTGGTATTCCTTTCCTGGGGCGGTCCTCATGTGAGCCAGTTTATTTGTAGCGCTTGATGGCTTTTGCAACTGCACTTGGGGACACTTTCAAAGTTTGCCCAATTTTTCGGACTGACTGACCTTCATTTCTTAAAGTAATGATGGCCACTCGTTTTTCTTTACTTAGCTGCTTTTTTCTTGCCATAATACAAATTCTAACAGTCTATTCAGTAGGACTATCAGCTGTGTATCCACCTGACTTCTGCACAACACAACTGATGGTCCCAACCCCATTTATAACGCAAGAAATACCACTTATTAATCCTGACAGGGTACACCTGTGAAGTGAAAACCATTTCCGGTGACTACCTCTTGAAGCTCATCAAGAGAATGCCAAGAGTGTGCAAAGCAGTCATCAAAGCAAAAGGTGGCTACTTTGAAGAACCTAGAATATAAGACATATTTTCAGTTGTTTCACACTTTTTTGTTAAGTATATAATTCCACATGTGTTAAATCATAGTTTTGATGCCTTCAATGTGAATGTACAATTTTCAAAGTCATGAAAATACAGAAAAATCTTTAAATGAGAAGGTGTGTCCAAACTTTTGGTCTGTACTGTATATATATTCATGTATATCAAAAGAAACAATCACAGTGTGTTTGCTGGAGGAGAGAGGATTTGCCTTGAGACAAAAGAATGTCCAGTCAATTTGCTGAAAAACATGTTCAGCCAGGAAGGAGGGAATGAACCATAGCCAGTAGGTGGGGAAAATTACAATAGACTGTCGACTTCTTCCCCCCACACCCGGGACTGGACACTGCCCACTTTCTGCTGGGTTTAAAAGCCCAGCGCTGGACTCATGCTCTCTCTCTTAGTCCACCAGCAACATCACAAGAATAGCATCAGCCTCCTGCACATGGCTGAGTATACACTTACCCCTTGATAACTCTTATTCCTCTCTTCTTCTAAATATCAAGGTTTATTCCCTCTATATTCACCCTTTACCCCTACAATAAACCCCTAGACCAAACCCTAACCTTCCCTATGAATTCCCATACCCATGCATTAACTCCTTTTGATCAAACCCCATTGTGTGTATGTTTAGGTAACGAGTGTGGTATAATCATTAGGTTATTGTGGGTTTCATTGTATATTAGTACTGTGTGCTATAACAGTATTTTGGATTAGTTAGTAGTATATTAAGTATATATTTTTGGTGTTAATAATACATATTCTTTAGTACACAGTTTCTTCTCAGATAGACGCCATTCTCACATATATAGCATAAGGAACAGAAAGCAGTAAGGTGTCATTTATAAAGTTTTATATTAATTATTAATAGTCAAGTCTGACATAAATAATTAACATTGGAAAATCCCCTTTAACATATCGGAGCCAGCTTCAACATTGGCTTTGGAGTCCCCCTTTAACAGTGATGCGCTGTCTACAAATAATTTATTGCCTTCTTCGTTCGATATCCAAGCAACATTTTCATCGTAACTAGTCAGCACCAGATTACCTACTGAGATTATGAAAATCAAAGCATCCGGATTGGCTTAAGACAGAGAAGAAGCAAAAATGACACAAACTACACCTTTCCTGATCTTTGTATTCTATTAATCAGATTTAAAAGGATGAATTCAAATACTGAAAAATCGTCGACAAATCCACTTCTTGAGCCAAGACCATGTTCATATTCACCTCAGATATGAACCAAGTTATCTTTTCTGTAGGTCACAAACCTCTGCAATAGCATTCTCTTTCTATTTGCTCTAATGCTATTGTTTAAGAAGCCTTCTTTAGTCACATATGATAACTGGGAGAATATATTTCCTTATTTATTATGATTTTCTTAAAAATATTAACAAAATGACACAGACTTTTTAATATGTTTGGATCATGGAATAAGACCATTTATTTTTAAATGTGAAAAAAATAAAGACAAATTTTGTACACAGGAATTTTTTTTCCATTCTGTTTTAGCTCATTGTGAGAGAATTGGTGACTAAAATTACAATTCCAATATTGATTTTACCATGTAGGGTTATGACCACAGCTGGGAACTTTCTAAAAAAGTTGACCTTGAGATGATGCCATATAAATACTAGAAATACTAAGTGCCAGAACTCAGTTTGTCATTGCATTGCTTGAACAGTGTTCACTTAATGGTGTTTTGTGGTTTTTAAACATTTGATAGCCTATCCGCACCACTTCAACTGTTTGAAAGGGCTCTGGTGCCCACAAAAGTTCGACTCACATTGTTGTTATATTGATAGCTACTGTATATTAAGATTTTACCATTATTTGTAATATACCCTTAAACACTTTTAAGATATCACAATGTTATGCCCCGAAATATGCTTCATCTACACTATCATGACAAAGTCAGCTCTATTACATGAGTGTTAAGAGATAAAACAACTGCATATTAAATTATATTACTCAGAGAAATAATAGTTTAAAATAATATACTCATTAAATATAAATGAAAATTTCAGTATCTCATCCAGTCTGGAAAATATATGTTCTAATAATTTGGTGATGTGTATGATATATAACAGAGAATTACCTATTGTTTAAATGAAACTAATGCGTTATATGTATTGAAAAAATCTTGGCATTTTTCACATCACAATCTTTATTAAAAAATATCAAAATTACAAATTTTGAACTTTGCACAAATCAGTTGGGGCTATTTTAGACTTACTTCCTGTCTTTTCAAGAAGAGTTTACAGCAGTTTAATTATCAGCAGAGGCAGGATTACAATATTAGGCAACACCTCTATACACAGCTGATACCACAGGATCCACCAATCACTATAGGCGATGTCACACCTGACTCTGCTCCCCTTACCTCCACAATGACCTTTGGACTTGCTCATATAAGATAGGGTCACAGTCTGTTCTAATTTACATGTGAATTTCCTGAATCTACTGGAAGTTGAAGTTTAAAAATGCCCCAGTGACCAGTGTGTAAACTACAAGATTTCTATATTTCATTTTTAATACAGATTGTGTTAAGAAATAAAAACATTGTCAAAACTATTTAAAAAAATACATTTAGCATAAACAATTTGTCATTTTCTAAAGATGGCTTGCTTTCAATAAAATTGGGAAATGGGACACTTGTCTACATGGGCAACAATTTAATGGGCACGCGTAAAAACTAGTACAATCAATAAGCGGAGCTGTTATCAATATAATCAAGCTGTCAAGCTTTTATGTGTCTTAAAATAAATATTGGATATAAATATTTTTGGAATAATTTCAAATGTGAGGCCGCATAATATAATTATAATACAACCAAAAACCCTGAGTCTCCTGGTCAAACTCTAAGAGTTCCAAGGTAGGGTCATAACAAAATGAATTACTTATGTTAATAAAGGCAAGTCAACAAATAGAGGACAAACATGCCTGTCAGAGGTTGTCTGAAGATCTGATTGCAACTGAGGTAGAGTCAATTAACAACAGGACTGAGTTCATAATCAATGATCATAAACATAAACCTGATTGAGAGACTAAAGTTTCAATTCACTACTTGAAAGCAGTACTTGCATATGTATTTTACTAGACGTTATCAATAATCAATAAATTATGCTTACATGAATTGAATGCAACACAACAAAAATCACATTACCTATAAATACATTCCAAATTCTAAAGACTATGTACATCGCTACTAAGTGTAAGGTTGAGTTACCTATATTGTCACTAGTATTACTATTAGAAAACATATGCATTTTTATGATAGATATTAAAGTACAGTTTTATCTTGGAACCACTTTAAAGAAATTATTTGGGAGTTGGTAAATCCATAATACAAACTTATATTCAAAAAGGTCAACTGGGGTGTATGATATGTAATCATTTCTATTATTTATTTATTTTATTTAACTAGTTCCAATACTTTTACCTTTTATTTAACTAGGTCCAATTCACTTATATAAAGCTCCAGTCAGTATAAATATAGATACAAATTTGTTGTATAGTTAAAGGTAACCTGTCATTAGATTCATGTGGCCTGAACCACGATCAGCAAGAATCACACAATGGCTGCACGACTATAGCCAGGTGTATTTACTATGAAACGCTGCAGTATTTTAGTGTAGGAATACTTTGAAAAGCCAGCCAGAAACTATAGGGAGAAACCGGACTAGTCCAAGGCAGATGCCCGGTCGGCTTCTACCCGTCCCACTTGAGTTGATCGATAGATCTCTCACTCTGTGTGTACACAATAAGAGATCTGCCAGTCAGAAACATTGGATCAGGAAGAAGCTACCCAGGGGCCATTTTCTTAGATAAGTCATCTAATACGCATAGTCACTAGATGTCTTTTCAAAGTATGCTTTGTCTAAACTGTCTCAGCATTTCAGAGCAAAATATACTTTGTTGTAATTATTCAGCCGTACTCTGGTTCATGATGCCTATGATTGAGGCAACATGAAATAATGACAGGTTTCCTTTAAAAGATACATTTTTTTCTTCATGCAGTCGCCATTAGAGGGAGCTGAGGAGCTTTCTGAATATTGTTTTTACATTTAACTTAATGATAAAACTGTATGCATTACGCTCCCTCTGATGATCAACTCCTGCACTTCAACCTGGATTTCGATTTTAAATCTTTAAGATGTATTGAGTTTCAACAGCTTTAAAGATACATTAAAAAATTCATCTGTATAGAATGTGGAATCAAGCAACGATATGGTGTTAAAAGATCGGTATGTACTTAACGACTATGGAGAACTAAACCATTGCTACAATTTCCTTGCAGTTCAGTCAGGAGACTAATGGTTACATACATAAGACTGACAGGTCTACATGGATACTTTTGGGATAATTAGTTTGCCAAAATACACATACTAGCTAAAGGAAGTAATTTCTTACACATTATTCTGTTGAATTGCTATTTATGCATTTCCCAATATTTCCAAACATTTTCTTAAGTGGCTCTGAGATGGACACTTGCAATAGGCATATCATTAGGATCTACTAGCTAACTTTTCAATACTTTCATTTTTTAAACATGAAATTCCAACAGTTTTTAAAAATGCATGATATGAGGTATAACAGGCGTGTACATACCCGATCAATTAAATAAGCAAGAAACATTCTACTGCTGACTGGCAGGGCTGGCACTTCACCTACCTGGCTATTTGGCTGGGCACAATGAGAAGGGGCATATTTTTCTACATTCTGAAACCCTGCAGGCTGAATTTTCTCACATACTCGAAAGAACAGTATGTAGCAATTTACAAAAATAAGGCCATAATACTAGAAAGCAACAGTACAATAAATATAGAAAAGGCATAACTACCAATTAAGGGAGAGGTAGTTTAACAGTGGGTGCTTTATCTAACAACATTTTCCATCCAGCTTGCAGAATGCATTTTAATTGTCCAACATAATAAGGCAATTGTTGTCAGCTTATTTGCAATAACATTACTATGGTAATACTAGATTTAGCTACAAAGTACAGAAGATATCTTGGCATGAGACAAAAATATGCTACAGAACAACATGCCCCTGTTTGTATGCCCTATCATAGCTGCCTCTAAGTGATGTTAATGTAGATGTAATGATGCAAAGTATTATTAATCGCCACTACCATACAGAGCAGATGTATTCGGTAGTAAATAATCAGTTTTACAAGCTAATTTAACTTTATAGACGATAAATCAACTACCAAAGTTTAACATTCACTTGCAATTTGTCTCTTGTAATAGAATCACATTTAACACAATTAAGTATTAATCAAGCAAATCTATAGAGACTGTAAACTGAGTTTTACCTGTACAGCTACCTTCCTTTTCTTCAAAGCCAGCACTACAAGTACATTTTCCAATAGGGACCAGCCATTCCCCCTCTGCACTGCAATGCATCCTGGGTGGGTTATCCAAGTCTATTTCAGAATTATTTACGCAAGTCCCCCTAACTTCCACTAGAGTTGAGAAGGCGGCCTCTGCCACTGTGTCCGGAAAGACTGCAAGGTTTTGCACTGTAGAGAGGCATTTTTTATAATAGACACGCACAGAGACAAGGGCAACACAGGCCCCTACATCCTGAAATCCCAAATGGAAGCCTCTCTTGTTAAGATGCCCAATCTCTCTGACTTCTGTATTCAACTTCATTTTGCGTTCTCCCAGATCCCCTTGGGTGAAACTCTCATCGGCTGCTATGGTATCAATTTTAACATATTTGCTCTCCTTGATGTTTTTCCCCAGATCATAATCAGATTCAATGTAATAAAGATTAAATGTCTCCTTGCATGTCCCCACTACTCCAGGAATGCTGTTACAGTCCCTTAGAGTAAACTTCAGCTCAATAAAAATCCTTTGTCCATTGCGTCTTAAGATCCAGCCGGTCTGCAGCCAGTTGTTCTGACTGGGCTCCATTACGTTACATACTTGATAAGTACGAATGGGTTTGTAATTCTCATCGACACCACTAATTTCTTCCCACTAGGGTAAAAATAAGAGAAAAAGACAATGTGTTAATTCCATTTTTATCCTTTTCTATGTTGGTGCAGAATAACCTTATTTATAATTGATAGGTTTACAATAGATTCCAAATTTTGTTCGAATTATCATCTAACGGCACTTGATCTTAGTGAAATCACTTACAGTACATCATCCGTCAACAGTATAAAACACTGATGACTCATAAGGTCATTATAGGAAGCATAAATTATGAACCAGTGTGCTAAGGATTAGCATTTCATTTCATACTGTGTAAGGGCAAGCTTTCATTTCTGCTTAAATCACTGCTATCGCAAAGACCGCATGACAAATACCTTAACATTTTACTCTTTTAATGGAAAAGTCTCACCGTTCTAAAATAAATAAAATTGTTTAATGATCAAGCAGGATTTCTTAATATCTTAAGACCTATTCCTTTCTAAGTTAACTTTTTTACAATGATCCTCAATGAAGACTATTTATAAAAACCATAAAACGAGGGTAGGGGCGCTGGTAGGTATATCTTTTGTGTCAGCAGCCAATAGGACAACTATCACAAGGTGTCAAAGGAAATACTGGAAAAATGATGATAGATATTTGCACTAGGCTAATAGACTGGATTAGGTCACAAAAATGAATGAAATTTTATACTTCCAGCCTATACATTCCTACCTCTTCATTTTTGTGCCCTAATCTAATCTATTAGCCTAGCGCGAATATCTATCATTATTTATAAAAACTCTACACACTATAGCAGATAGCGATTCCAGAAAGTCTTTTCTATGGAGGCAATGTGTTTCTTTCATTTTAAACAGTTTTTAAGGTTTCATACGAAAATGGAGAGAACACTAGTTATGTATTAGGATAACAAAATATACATTCCCTACCTGTGGAAGTACTTGCCACTCCAATGCCACCACTCTACTTCTCTCTGAAGATCATTGTTGACAGGGCTGCAGCAGCTGAAGTAGAGTTTAGAACATATGACCAATTCAGCCAATCACAGGACTTCACGACTAACCTCAGTGATTGGCTGCAGTGATCATGAAGTCAGATAACCACGGGGAGCAAAGGAGAGGTGGCATTGAAACAGCAAATGCTCCAACAGATAGGCAAACTTCATTTTTATAAAATAGCATTTTTCCTAAGTTGCAGAATGTGAAACTGGACAACCCCTTTAAAGGAAGTCTCTTGCTACAGACAACCCCATCTATGTGATTCTGGGTTGCCTAGTAGTATATACATTTCAGACAATGGTTGCCTTCATGAGACAAACGCTCAATGTTGACCAACACTGATATGCTAAATTCTTGGTCTACCTCTTATAAAGTGTACATTCTTTGTAACCTTCTCACAAAGAAATAAAAAATAGTCACGTACTATGAGGTCAAAATCCTTTCCACAATAAAATACTGTCTTCATTTATACTGATCCTGTCCCTGTCCAGTATTCTATAAAATGTTCTCCCTAGAGAATACCTCCTACTGATCTCTATGTATACCCTGGAGGCATCTCAAAGTATTTGTCATAACCTTCTGTCTGCTTAGACTATAAAAAGAAGCTTATCCTGAGAGGAAGAGATTCAAGAGCAGCTCAGGTTCATCCAGGTTAATGGTGACAAGTACAAGCAGAGCTGCACGGATTGACAGAGCTCAGTGCAACCAGGAAATTTAACTGTACACATTTTGACTTGTGGTTGTTCTTTGATATTAGGCTCAACTATACATTTTAAAACATCATTTTTAATTATACTATAAATCATGATGCAATTGAAGATATAACTGCAGGAATAATCATCATGCAAGAGAAGATGAACAAATTCTAAAATATATTAGAAATCAGTGTGGAATACTGTAAAATTGCCTTAGTCTGGCAGATGATGGGCCCCCAAAAAACTTTTTTAAGTACTATATCCACAAAAAAAGTTTAAATTGCTATTTTCTTATCAGATGCATCCCATAATGGCCCTTATTGGATACTTCCCACAATACATCCCACAATTGCTAATTTTAATACCAGATAAATCACAATGCTTCATTTTGTATCCCATACACTACAGCTAAGACATTTTAGGATTAGACCAGATGTGAAAAATATGTTTCTGATAATAATTTAGTTGCAAATCCATTGCAAATTTAGAACTTATTCTGAGAAAAATCTATATGTGTTACATGCAGACTTTGTTACAGGTTTGGCTGAAAAATTTCGAACAACTTCACCTGATGCTTTGCAAAGGGAAAAATCCACAAAGGGAAGATCTGCAGGTTTTTTGTTAGTTAATGAACATGCCTCACATATTAAAATTTGCATCATGTTCATATTTCCATGAAGTTTTCATGGTATTAGGATATTTGAAACTCCATATGTATTGTACTGCAAATTGATGTGGATCTATAGTGTGCAGATTCCATATTGTAAATCCACAGCAATTCCGCCACAAAATAGTAGCAGAAGACAGATATCTGTTTCATCTTTCTATACTTTCAAGTAGATCTAACCAGAAACAGTACCACTCCAAATGAATAGTATTAAAGGTATGATCTGATATCTAAAATGTCCTTTCTAAATATCTAGTTTTACACTCTAATCACTTTTGTAATTAGCTTTATTGTACAATATCCTACACTTCTCTCTATCCTGCTATCTCCTAAATCTGTTTTTTTTTTTACTTCACTCCTTTCGTTTGAGGGCAATTTCAAATAGGATGTCACAGGAAGCTAGTGCTGCACTCACTTTTCTGCAGCATCTAATCCATCTCCTAGAGCAGGATGTCAACTTACTACAGTTTTTTGCATTGCCACCCTCTGAAAGTGTTTTTGATCCATAGCGATAGAAGCTGTGGGAGATGTGAGTGCAGCATTGAAGCTCTGGTTCTATCTACACCCCACAATGACATCTTCACTTACAGCTCGAAGCTGCAGCGGCAATAGCAGAATGTTAGTGCTGCACTAACCTCTTCCGTAGATTCTATCACCATGACCATGGATCCAGGACACCTTCAGAAGGCAGTGATGCAATAAACTGTAGCAAGTAACTACAGCATAGCTCCTTGATGAAGTTCTGTTCCAGGGGGCAAAAGATTCTGCAAGCAAGTGAGTGCAGCCTCAGCCTTCTGTGACATTCTGTTTGAGACTCCTCTCAAATAAAATGTCACAGGAAGAGAAGTAAAATAAAAACACATTCAAAGTTTAACTAGATAGGGAGAATTGTAGGGTATTGTATAAGAAATCTAATTTCACAAAAGTGTTTAGGGTGTAAAGATAGATATTTAGAAAATACATTTTAGGTACTGGTCCACTCTTTTAAGATGCAATGCTTGACAAGGATGGCAGTGATGGCAAAAAAACAAAAATTTAAATATTTTTGATTTGACATTTTTAATGTTAACTGTTGCAAAACAAATTACCTTTTCAACACTTATGTGAATCTGTGCATACTACCAGCTCTGATTTTTAAAATAAACATATCAAAATAGTCCATAGACTATCTGCTATATTATTAATTAATTAGTCACTTACTCCATTGGAAGGGTGTGAAGTCCAACCAAGCTCTGCCTGCGATTCTTTGGAGTCCAAAAGAATAACTGAAATAAAACAGATTTGAGGAATTGACAAAATGTAAATCATATTTTAGAACATGTTTTAAAGGGACAAACTTTTGATATTGAGAATTTTTTTAATAATGTAGACAAAATATATCTGTGTCTACCATGAAAAATCTTTAGTATATTTCATTACAAAGCATTAACAATTACTGAAATAGTAGAAAAATATGAAAAAAATACATAAATTACTTAAAAACTTTTCAAGGATACTAAAATAATTGCATATTTTAGATATTATTACATCACTCCCACAGGTATAGATAAATCACTCGAATTTGACAGGGCAATTCAATATACATAAAAGTAATGCTATGCAAATTGAATGCTCCTCTCTGTGTTTTTTTCAGACCTCAGAGCATAATAAACATAGCATGTAGATAAAATAAATTCATACTCACCTCACAGCTTACATGTTCTGCCATAAGGTCCACCAAGCCGATTTTTTTGCCTTCCTCCATAGTGTGCATCCCTCATCGGCCTACTTCACTCTGATTAGGCCTCTAATGACACTGTATTTCATGTCATCTTTGCGCACATTGTATTGTCATGATGTTACAACATGCACAGCAAGGGCACAGGGAACAGTGACATCAGAGGCTTAATTCGCGCTAAAAGCCCTGGAGCAGAGTGCAGAGGACCGAAGAGGATGCATGTGATGGGGGAAGGTAAAAATAAGATGTACAGAGGACTGAACTGCTGGGTGGTGAGGTAAGGATTATGTTTCTTACTCTTTTGCCAGTCAGATCAGCATAGCAAATTGGAAAAAATTTGGATTGGATTTTAAAGAGTCCAAATTATTGTAAAATTCAAGGAGAATGTGATTTTACTTCAACAAATTCGCTCATCTGTAGTATAGGGTGATAAAATTATTCAGAATCACAATTGGGACTTTTTACCTTCCTCTAACCATCCATATACGAGAAAGGTTAAATGGGTTTTCTGAGATTTTATATTGAAGACCTACCTTTAGGATAGGCTATAGATTCTAGATCTTTAGGGGTTTGACTCTAGGAAATATGGCACATTAGCTTTTAAGGTTATAATTCCACTTAAGTAACTATATAACTAAGAAAAAAGTAAATTCTAAGTTATTCTAAAATATAGCATCAATGTGAACTTGTACTTTAAAGATGAATATTGAAAATGTAATGTGTAGAGTAGGTAAACACGTAGCGGTGATAACAGTTCAACGTGAGATCTGACCTCATACTTTTATCTTTTGTGTTGTAGACAGTAGAATAAAAATCTAAATTTAAATCTGAAAGTAAGATCACTTGCAGGTAGCTCTATTATGGTGAGCGAAGTGCTTCGTACAGAGAGCGTGTTATCTAACAAAGAAATTATTAACCATAAAATATTCTAAACACAGCCTCCTAGATTGTAGGCTATTTTGCACCTCACTGGTTGCAAATGACACCTCACCGAGCATACCTCTTTTACTGTTCAGAATTCATATTCTCTCTATCTCACAGATTATACACAAAAAGGAAATACAACATCTTCTTTTATTGCACTAATGAGATATGGATTGTTTGCTTAGCTCCCGTCTAGCTATGCCTCATCTTGACAGAAGAACCATGTAAGTTCTAAGTAAGCAATAAAGCAGGAGGGATGCTCCCTGTGTGCTCAGGATGGTTTCAGTCAATGCATCTATAGAAGAAAAAGCCTTTCAAAGAATACACAATTTCATCCATTATTAAGATAGGCTCCGTGTCTGCTGCAAAAGACTAATAAGCAGAGTATGCTGTATTACATCAAATCTATAATAGACTAGGGCAGGACCTATCTGATTTTTGAGTTTGCAGCTCGGGTAAACATTTTATACATATTTTCTAGCATGCTAGATTAAATCGAAAAATAAAATGACGTCTTTTGCAAGTATAGCGATTTACAAGGAAAAATGAGATAGTATATTTATATCCACAAGCAAATAGTGATGAAAAAATAACGGTTCTCAACGTTTGACATTGACATTCTGCATAGATAGCAACCTCTCAATTTCAATAATACCATAATAAAATACACACGTAACACATTTGTGGGCCATCGAAACGACTAGTAACATTCGCAATGAAGAACAATGAAGTGACATAGAGTAGTTATTCACATATAATGCACATATACTGTATAACCTTCCATTATGACAAATTATAAAGATTTAAACTAATTCATTTTGTAGATAACTAGTATTGGATAAACTCGCAAGTGTCATTTATTAGCTTGTTTTGCCAACTTTCTGGACCATAGAATATGATGGAAGAAGAATTATATTTGTCATATATAAACCTCAGAGCTGTTTAATCAATATTATATGGTATCTTCTCAGCTGGAGTATGAAACAAATTACTGATGATGATATCTATATAATGCATGTACACATTGACTTTTGTTCCCAACTTGTCTCTCAGTGAGTAGCCTTTCCTCTATAGCAAATAATAATGAAATCACTTGAGAAAAAGATGGCAGAAGAAAACTCAATAACATCACTCTACAGCATTAGAGAAATATTAATTACAATATTATTATGTAGTCTGTACTTTTACAGAGCATAGTTTGAAATATTACTGCATTAACTTGTGGTTGCTTGTTTTGAACAATCTTTTTTTGTTAGAAAGACCTTTTGATATTAAGCTAATTACATAACTCATTTAATGCATTTCATCATATATTGGAAAGGTAAACATTTTGGGACACAGAATCCATTGTCACAAAACATTATTCCAAAGGTAAAGTCTCTGTGAAAACCCAATGTGAGGGAGACAGAGAAGCTTTACTTGAAGAGTCCAGCACCATGGAGAGCAATAGCACATGGGGAGTTTCAGCAAGTCATTTTTCCTTATCTGACTGGTCACAGTATAGTGTTGAAAGGTTACCAATTGCTTCATCCTTTTAGGAAGAATGATTTCTTTGAGCTGGTTGAGGTTACCTTATTAAGTAGAGATATTCACCTCACCACTAACCTGTCCTGCAGCCCCTGAAGCTCATGTCCAGTCCTCCATGTCTTTTCTTTTCCTCTTCTCCTGTCATGCAGATTCTCTTTAGCCTTCTTCATTCCAGGCCCAGACTTCCAGCATGACCAACCCACAGACATCACCGTACATTGGGCTGTTACTTTGGCAATGTGCATTGTTACATTTTTATGTCACGATGTGTGCAGCACTGGGACATCTGAGACCTGGTCACACCAGAAATCCAGGTCTAGAGTAAAGAGATTAAAGAATCTGTGCGGTGTAAAAAGAAGAACGGAAGAGAACCAGACTATTGGCTGTGGAGATGGTGGGACAGGTGAGCGATAAATTCAGCATTATTTTTTTTTACACTGTTTGCCGGGCACTCTATCGTGCAGCAAGTAAAAATGGCAGCTGCAGCTGGCCACCATTTTGCTGAATTAGCAAAAAGCAAATTACTAAATATTTTCATTTTAGAAAATATGAATTTTGCTAAAATTTGATGAGATTTTAGTACCACTTAAATAAATTCACTCATTTCTATTATTAAGGCATAACAATTCAACTTACATACTAAAATCCTAGGAAAGGCTCTAAGTTATTTGACTACATAACGAAGTCTACTTCTTTCAGTGGAGCTTACATTGTCTAGGTGATGACTAAAGGATCATGGCTTATCTCATTCATCTGCCTATAAAGGTCAACTTTCTGCACCAATGGAAAGGAGACTTGGGAGAATTAACCATTTGTGCAGAAAATGGGGGGAATGCTTTGGTTTTCAGAACTAATGAGGATAGGAAAACAGTTTTATTAATTCAGCATATTGGAATTCTGATCACCCAAATTAGTCTGAACCCCCAATTACACAGAATCAATCTAATAAGATAATAAAGTTGCATGTGGCATTATTAATAAAACACTCAGCCACTATCTTTAAAAAAAAAATCAAAATTAACAAATATAATAAAGAGCCTGGCACTTTTGATGGTGAGGTAATAAAATTGAATTAGGTGTAGCCTCTGGAAAAAGTTAAATTGATTCAAAGCCCCCCTGTCATTAACTTTCTTTGTCCATTGATCCTCATCTGTGTTTCTACAGACTTCTGAGATAGAGTTAGATGAATTGAGTTTATATTATTCCAATAACAGTGTCAAACTTGTTATGGTTCATGCATGGCATTTTAGCTTAATACCAAATATAGCCCAATGAATCACACTGTTTTTGGACTATCATAAACTAATTTCTCCTAGTAACAGAATAAAAATGTTTTGGTATTTCTTTATTATTTGGATTTATAGGAAGGATAACTACTAGAGATAAGCTAACATGGCAAAATTTATATTTTTGGGAAATTCGATTCTTCCTTAAGTCATTCTCAGTGAATTGAATGTCTGTTATTAAAAATGTAAAATGTAGAAGTAATAAAAAAAAAGTTATGCTCACCTCACTGCTCACCTCACTGCTCACCTCTTAAATTCCTCACGTTTTCACTGACATATGGTCCATGAAAAACATGGGCATTTACATAGCACCATAGGATACAGTGGATACGTGTGGTATTATTGATGTAAAAAACGGATACCACACGTACTGGAAACACGGACACGTGAAGGAGGCCTAAGACTGGTGGGAAATCCGGAGCAGCAGTATTGGAGCATCACTGGTTTAAACAGGCAAGTAATTTACTAGCTTACTACTTTATTTTATCTCTGCTGATTTTTTTGTTCTATCGATCACGGACAATCCCTTTAAATAAAAGAAATCTGTGATATTATTCTAATGCTTTCAACAACAACATACGCTGCTTGTTATAAATATCTCTGATGTTTTTATTTAATAAAGCCCAAGTTCTGTTGTTGTGCAGGTTGAGGTGTGAAACTCTCTTTAGAAAGCAGATGGTGAGAAATATATCAAATTAAGATACTGAGAGAAAGATCACGTTTTCTCCATAAATAACTCCAAATACTTTTATCTTTCAGAGTTTGACTATAAAAAAGAATTTTAAAGTTTGAATTGTGATATTTCAAAACACTGTTTTACATATTTTCAAAAGTTGTCAGGTTCAGTTTTGAAATGAGCCATTTCCTAATGATTTTGCCCTCCTGAAATCAAATCTCACAATTACATTTTTTAGTTGGCTCTTGTTTCTATGATATTTATTTATTTTACTCACTTATTTAGCGCCAATAATTCCACAGCGCTTTACAGATGTCAAAGAATTTTCCTTTTACTGCTACACATTAATGCATAAAAGTTTCAGTACTTTGAAACATTATTATTTTTGCAATTGTAAAGATGCAGAATATTTTGTTATGCCAATTTTCTGATATTTATTTAGAGGAAACTCAGCTGCAATTCAAATAACTAAAAAATGTTTAAACAGTTTTGTGAAATATAAACAGTTACAGAAATTGCACTACATAATTTGATCCTTATACAGTGACAACGCTCTTTTGCTTATCTCTTGTACTCCTGCATCAGATAATCACTTACAATTGTCCAACAGTAATCTGCTAGCATAGATGAATTCCATTTTCCTCTATATCTTATCTCCATAGTTGCAATATCTTGGTGAAATCTCTCACCATGCTCGTTGCTCACTGCTCAGCAGTTTGGTGGAGAAAAGTCTAGGTGCGGATGTAAGAAATGAATCTATAAGGCCTGTTACAGCCAAGAACCTTATATATTTTGAGGAGATTTTCCACCAACTCTTCATAGTTATCTGCACTTGAGTTTCCCAAAAAATTAGTTACCACTAATGTGAATGCTACCCATGTAGCCTTTTCCTTGCCCTGCAGCAAACAGGAAAACTCCTCATCTTGAAGAAGCTTATAAGCTTATAAATCTGAGGTCCAATAAAGACTCCTTCCTTTATCTTTGCATCAGTTAACATTGGAAATTTATCAATGAGATGCTTGAATGCTTTTGCATTTTTATCCAATGCCTTTACAAATTTCTTCATTAGGCCCAACTGGATATGCGATGGTGGTAACAAAATGTTATGTGCATCAAGTGCTGGGCATTTTTATTCTCTGGCTGAAGTGAATGTTGGAGAGGCCAGTCTCTTTTATTGTAGTTGTGGAGTCACGGGGATCTTCCATGGGTATAATACTACTCAGACAACACAGGGTGAGGGTAAAACAGTGCTGAAATACTTTATTGAAACAACAAATAGACAATAACATATAGAACAGTCTAAGAAAAATACCCAAGATGGTGCAAAATTACAAAGTCTTACCCTTTAGCTGACTCATTGTAATTAGAGAAGCTGCAACTCTGGGGCTTACAGGACCGACTACCCCCACCAGTTGCACTCCGCTTTTGGCAGGCACACACAGAGAGGAGGTAACAACAAGCTTAGGAAGCTGACAGACCATTGAGGCAAGTATCCAGGTGACCGGATAGTCCCAACCTAGCTTCTGCAAACGTATCTATGGGTCCTGGCAACCGGATGGTCCCAACCTCGCTTCTCCGAATGTCTCCATGGAATAAGGTAACCAGATAGTCCCAACCTGACTTCTCCAAACATACTCATGGGGTTATGTGACTGAAAGGTAATAATCCTGGCTTCCCAAAACATCTCCATGGGGCCTGGTGATGGGATGCTCCAAACCTGGCTTCTCCAAACATGTCCATCGGGCCAGGTGACCGGAGGTTCACAATCCTGGCTTCCCCAAACATATACATGGGTTCCAGTGATGATCAATGAAGCAGATCTGTGTTCTTCCAGCTGAGGCTGTGGTCCCCTAAGCTGACATACTGTAGAGTCAAATCTGTGTCCCTCTTGATGGAGCCATGTGTCCTGGTTGCTGTTCTGAAGAGGCTCTCTTGGCTGTGATTTTGTAAAATCTCTCTCAGAATTATAGAGGTCCTTCTTATATCCACATCTGTGGTTCATGTCATCATTCACAGATTGGGGGTGTGGTGGTAGGGGCTCATCTCTCATTGTTTAAGCATTTAATCAATCTGCATAGTTCATTCTTCTCTGTTTTGCTGGTTAACAAGCCACAGGGCTCACATAATGGTCAATTAACATATTTAGCAAACATCCAATGTTCAATGACCATGCGTCCCCGTCTTGCAAAGTTAGCAGACAACATGTAAATATCAACTGAAGTGTCAATATCCAGGCTTATTCAAACAATAGTGTGTTTTTCTTGAACAGCCAAAGAAAAATACATAAATGCTAATGTCAACATTAAGATAATAGCGTTTCCTGGCCTACTGAATTTACATCTGGATAATTAAGATTAAATGCTGTGTCGTCACAGTAGTGATTTTCTCTTGTACAACTATATCACTTAAAAAGAAAGCAGCAGTAGCTTGTGAATCCACCCTGGAGAGTAAGCAAGAGGGCAACCACCTTTAAGTCACCACAGAGGGGCCATAAATGTTTGTCATAGTTCTGACACCTCAACAGCTGTTTCATATTGACATAGATTTTCTATGTCGATTGCATAACCAACTAGAATTGAAGGTAGCACATTGCCATTATGCAGCAAGATGGCTTTTAGGTTTGTTTTGGATGAATTGATGAATAGCCTCCATTCCTCTAGATTATGACTTATCTTCAGAGCTTCCATTAAACTGTTGATGTTGTTGCATGCCACTAGATCGCCGTCCATGAAGAAGTATTGGACAAGATCATGGTTGTGGAACAAATAAATCCGAACATGGCCAACTAGGAGATTCTACTGTTGTAGCCTGGAACTTAAGAGCTCAGCCTTACTCTTGGCAGATTTAAATCTCTAATAAGATTGTTCAGTTCACTTTGTGTTTTAAGGTGTGGTTCAGTTGAAGTTGCTGACAGAAAGTTGTGAGAGGAAGATGCTTCATGACACCAAAAGTCCTCTTCTTCCTCTCTTGATTAGATTGAAAATGTTTCTGGTACTTTTGGAACCAGCAGTTCTTTTGTATTTGGTACTGGGCGTATTGCAGATGGAATGTTTGGATATTGTAAAGTCCACTTCTTCCTTGAAACTCCTTTCCTAATAGGGGACACCATGCAGAAATAGAAATTGGTAGTGTGATTGGTAGGATCCCTCCAGATCATTGGAACTGCAAAAGGCATAGATTGCTTCTTCCCATGCAACAATTGGGTAAAATGTGATGCACATGTATTGCATCATATGTGTGGAGCCCAACTTTTGTCCTGATCTCATATTCTGCAGACAAAATATAAGTTGTAGCCTATCATTATCATGGTAGTCAAGTTAAAAGTGACTTCTCCGCATATGTGGCAAAAACTATTCACTTTATTGATGCAAGAACGAGGCACATCTGAAAAAACATATAGAAACATGTCAACATGTTAAGAAACTAAGCTAAGAAATCCTAAAACTGTATACCTTACACAGAGAGCATTTATAAAGGTAGGTGATGAAACTGCAATTAGGATTACGTCGTCATAGCTGAGTTGGCATTTTTTGATTGCTCACCCTAAGATGATAGAACACTGAAGGCTCAATTACACTAAATAATCAATGTAATAGACTAGCTACTAACAATGAAATGACGATGATGATGATGAAATAATAAAGATGCAAATTTTCTATAACCCTACATGAAAGGTGTCATAAGTAATTACAACCTTCTCTGGATCTTGAAAATTAGAGTCAATCAACAAATTTAAGCATCATATTCCTTTTCAGCACCACAAAATTAGTTAGGTTCAACTGTTTTAATCTCGGAACCAATTTGGCTGTAGAACAGTGATATACTGTTATTAAGATTTTTTTGCGTATTCAATTGAGAATATTCAGCACTTAGTAATGGTATAATACCCATAACTTTTTTATGCCCCCTTTTTTTCATAAAAAAAAAAATACAGCAGAAATTACAATGTGTATTTTATACATTTTTAACATGTTTTGGTGTCTTTTCTGTGCTTTTTTTATCTCCACGTGGAAAAACTGCAGAAAATTGCATTTATTTTTAAAGAAAACATCACAGACTTAAAACATTTGGAAAAATATATACCATGTGTATGAGATTTTAGAAATCTTATTCATTTTGCTGTTACTGCAAAATGCAGTTTTTCCAAACTAATAAAAACATGGAGAAAAAAAACTTAAAAATGCTAATTATGAACCATCCCTAAGTCTAAAGCCAATGCATTGCCTATTTAGCACATTTGATAGCTCAGTCACTTTTAGAGTTGGTGAGAATTGGGACAATGGCAGAAGAAATGAATTCTATAAGTAAAAGGAAGTTCCAGCACCTATAGTGCTGACAAATAGGTTTATAAAGCAGAACTTCTCACTCAAAAAGAATGGATGACAAGTTATATCACATGAGAATTGGAATAGGTGGTCAATATATTGGATTAACATGTTCACTAAAACCAGTTTCAGTTTTTGTGGAGAAGCTTTTCTACAGGGTGCATGTGAAAAGAAAGATATGATTTAAAGACAGAAACCTACATATTATATAATATGATTTATTAACCACATGCTTCACTAAGATGGCTGTAATTGCCAGATGCTTCTCTTAATTGCTAGATTATTTGCATAATAATATACTAGTGTTTCCCCAGATAACATGCCAGTAATTTCCTACTAAATATAGTAAAAAATAATGCTAATTTGTTGATGAACAGACTTATTCACTTTTTTGTACTACCATGATATCGCTAAGGGGAAATTGAAAAAAAAAACAAGGACGAAAGAAATTTCTTCTTATCAGTAGTGTTCTATATAAACTTATACGTGTGTGCAGTGGTGAATAAAGTATAAAACATAAAGTCAATAAAATATACTTACAAATGTATGAATAAAGTGAATAAAATATATTTTTATATGCAGTGATGAACAGTGTTCGATATATTCTTATGTATGCAGTGTTGAATAAAAGTTTGTGAACCCTTCAGAAGTTTTCAAATTTCTATATAAATTTAATCTAACACTATATCAGAATTTTACACAAGTCCTAAAGTGCAACCTCAATTCCAAAAAGTTGGGACACTGTGTAAAATGTGAAGAAAACAAGAATGCAATGATTTGTGAATCTCTTATAGCCAGATTTTATTCCCAACAGAATGTAGAACACAGATCAGAAATTGAAAGTTGAAGGTTCTAAAAACCTTTATATAATGCTCAGCATTGATGGTGGCTTTGTGAGATGAGTATGCTGCCCATGTTATAGGCACTAATGCAGCCTCCTTTCATGCAGGGTTTTGAACTGTGCACATATAACAGCAAGGTGGATAGTCCCTCTCTTCTTGAATCCGCAGGATATGACATCCATGCTTTCCATAGAAAAACTCAAATTTTGATTAATCTGATCACAGAACAGTTTTCCTTTTTAACTCAGTCTATTTTAAATAAGCATTGACCCAAAGAAGACAGCAGTGTTTTTGGATTTTGTTGATGTTTGGCTTCTTCATTGCATGATAGCACTTTAACTTTCATTTGTGAATTGCACTGCAATATATGTGCACAGTCAGTGATTTCTGGAAGTATTCTTAAGCCCATGCAGTGATTTACATGACCAAATCATGACTGATTTTAATACTGTGCTGCCTAAGGACCCATAAATCATGAACACCCAATATTGACTTGTCCCTTGTGCACATGGATTTCTCTGGAATTTCTGAATATTTTGATGCTATTATGTACTAAACACACAGCTAAAACAGCCAAGAATGGCTAAGAGCAAAGCATTGGGTTATTCTGAAGTGGCCTTCAATGAGCCCTGATCTAAATCATATTGCACATCTGTGGAAGCAATGTCTGATTTTCATTAGTTGATATTCAGTAAATTTAGATTGAAAATTACTTTTGTCAGTTTCAAGTTATTTCAGTGACCATTGTGGGTTTTTCTTGCTTTAACAGAGGGGTATTAACAGTTTTGTCCATGTGTGTATTCTGTATTTGAGCTATTGTTTGGATTTTTATGTAAGTGTATATAATAATATGAACCTTAAAGCCAGCCATACAAAAAGATAAACTTTTTGTTGATCACTTACTCAGCCAACAGCGATATTCCTGGAAGTTACCATTAACACTTGGCTTGACTGAAAGTTCATGTTTATTTTAATATGATGAGATAAATAAGCCACCCCCATCATAATCATTGGCTGATTTTGCCAAAATCTGCGATTTAAAATGAATTTCATCTAATTTGTATGGCTAGCTGAAGACAAAGAATTAACTATGAAACAAAGAATTTGCTATGAAAGTAAGTAAGGTATGTTTTTCCAATTTTGAAAAAAATGCTAATAGAATTTACAGCATTTCATAAAACATGTCTTTCTTAATTCTGCTAACTTCCTCTGCAGATGTTCTAAATAATAATTTAAAAAAATATCCCTGGTGAGTTTTTTGCTTTTTGGTTTATGTTTTGAGAATATTTGTCAATGCTAACAGATATTTCTGTCAAGCTGTTGTTTTAAATCTTCAACATTGCAATAAATACAGATAGTTAAGAAACACATTTAAAACATAAATAAAACTACTGACAGGTTCACAAATGAGGCTTTTCACCCTTTGTAGTTCCATCTGCAGAGTATATCATCCATGCTGGTAAAGTTACAAAAGGTAAAAGATAACCAAAAATAAGCTCCTGTACACACATGTGCTTTTTTACCTTTGCTGAACATATCCAAAAATATTAAGCTTTTTTTTTAAAAACAAAACAAAAAAAAGCAAGATTTTGTGATATTCTATCTTGTGATGTACATTCTCTGTGTGCCCATGTGCAGCTACCCAGCGGTTGTTTTATGAATTAAAGCCCATGAACCATTTACCTAGCTTGTTATATTCTTGTATTGAATTTATTTAATGAATAAAATTGAGCAAATCTCAAGTTTGACTCATGCAGATTTGAAACATTTACATAGGGAGATTAAATTTACAACAAAAAAAAATTGGTGCAAATCAAATCTGCTGTGGAGGGGTTAGAAAACAAAAAAACTATTATACTCACCTCTATTTAGCCCTCTCTATACCTGTCCTACCTTTGTTGCTCCCTGTCCAGTCTTCCGGTCCTTCCTCATAGGCCTTCTGTTTATTATGGTCAATTTGAGCCCATGCGGTCACATTGGGCGCAAATGAAATCACCAGAATGTTCTATTTGATAGAATCCAAATTTTAGGGGAAATTTTTACTGAAATCTATTTTTAGCTACAATTCACTCATCTCTATGCATGAGAAATTTGAGCATAATCATTTGAACTTAACCAAATTGAAGAAATGTTAAGGTTGTAAACACCTATGAAAAAATACTAATATAGAGAGCATAATCATTAAATATAAAATCCTAAACAGACAAAGAAATCACAGACCATAAAGGAGTCAAAGCTGATACAATGATATTTTACATTTTACTCTATCATGAAAGGAATCTTTTGGCCAGGCTACTTAACCTAAAAATGTATTCACACAAATGGATACACCCAAATGGTGCTTCCTTACTGCCTTTTTTCTAGGAAACAGTGACACAGAGTCATCAAAGGTGTAATAGGGTACTTTAGGGTAACTATAGTAAATACTATCAATGTCAACTTTGCCACCTTCCTGATTTCTTATTCTTTTGCATGTTTGTCACACTTAACTGTTTCAGATCACAAAACAAATTTAAATATTAGACAAAGATAACACAAGTAAGCACAAAATGCAGTTTTTAAATGAAGGTCTTTAGTATTAAGGGGAAAAGAAGTCTAAACCTAGAGGGCCCTGTGTGAAAAAGTGATTGCGCCTAAACCTAATAACTGGATGGGCCACCCTTAGTAGCAATCAAGGATTTGCGATAACTGACAATGAGTCATTGAAAACGCTCTGGAGGAATTTTGGCCCACTTATCTATGCAAAATTTTTGTAATTCTGCCACATTGGAGGGTTTCTGAGCATGAACCGCCTTTTTAAGGTCATGCCACAGCATATCAATCAGATTAAGGTCAGGACTTTGACTAGGCCACTCCAAAGTCTTAATTTTGTTTTTCTTAAGCCATTCAGAGGTGGACTTGCTCTTGTGTTTTGGATCATTGTCCTGCTGCATAACCCAAGTGCACTTCAGCTTGAGGTGCCGAACAGGTGGCCGGACATTCTCCTTCAGGATTTTTGGTAGACAGCAGAATTCTTGGTTCCATTTACCACAGCAAGTCTTCCAGGTCCTGAAGCAGCAAAACAGCCCCGGACCATCACACTACCACCATCATATTTTACTCTTGGTATGATGTTTCTTTTCTGAAATGCTGGGTTACTTCTACGCCAGATGTAATGGGACATACACCTTCCAAAAAGTTCAACTTTTTTCACGTCAGTCCACAGAGTATTCTCCCAAAAGACTTGGCGATCATCAAGCTGTTTTCTGCTAAAACTGAGACAAGTCCTTATGTTCTTTTTGCTTAGCAGTGGTTTTCATCTTGGAACTGTGCCATGCATGCCATTTTTGCCCAGTCTCTTTCTTATCCCAAAGCTTTAGAAACGGTATAATGTCTATTACACGTATAAAGAGTGTGATCATAAATGCAGAAGATCAATAATAGCTGGAAGAAAGACGGCATCATGAGATACGAAATCTAGAAATAAGTGGGTAAATACACAGAAGTAACTAAAATAGACTCTCAAGAAATTGCCTAATCTTATTGCAGTGAAAATGTAACAGAAGGCAGACGAGCATCGGTAGACTGTCATATAGAATTGCTTTGAGACAACCTGTTTACTAACGGCCTGGAGTCATGGGGACTCGGTCTAGCAGCATGGGTGCTGTGAGGCACCAGGCCGCCCGCCCTGCTGGTGCATTGTCACTGCGGCATTGGCGCACGGCTCCGCTCCTGTTCAGGTAGGAGATGTTAGGACCCACTACGAGGTTTGCCGTGACGTGGCAGTGGGCTTCATACAGTCTGATCAGAATGATAAACTAAGAACCTCATGTTCTGTTTTATATATTTTGCCAAGGGGCATTAGATCACCGTATGTTTTTTGAGGTTCTGTCCATTCTCTTTTTCAGCTTAAAGCATGATCTGTCCTTTTTTTTGGATGTGCACTCCTCCCATTTGGCACAGGTGATTTTAATTAGCAGGAGACTGCAAAGAGGGTCTAGCCTATTTTTGCTCTCACTTGAAAGCTTGAGGAAGGTGAGTCAAAATGCTCCTTTCATGTGGTGTTGGTGCAGTGTGTCGGCCATTGTTGCTGTGATTTTGTGCTTGTGGGGCGGTACAGCCTAGAGTCATGAGGACTCGGTTTTGTAGCATGAGTGCTGTGAGGTACCAGGCCGCCTGCCGTGCATTGTCGTTGCGGCGGTGGTTGGCGCACGGCTCCGTTCCCGTTCAGGCAGGAAATGTTAGGACCCACTACGAGGTTTGCCGTGACGTGGCAGTGGGCTTCATACAGTCTGATCAGAATGTTAAACTAAAAACCTCATGTTCTGTTTTATATATTTTTGCATTAGATCAAAGTATGTTTTTGGAGGTGCTGTCCATTCTCTTTTTCAGCTGTTTACTTATATCTCATCATCAAGGCCAATCAAATTGCAGTGTATTTAAGTTGCAGTAGGCCAAATGTTCATCATGTGGTCTTCCAGGCAGGAACACTTCAGAGCTAAGCTACTGAATGATTTCACTGGGTTCAGATATGTTCCATTTCCTATAATCACAGCTACAGATATCTTAGCTATTCAGAGTAATTTGAATGTGAGCAAGAGGAGGTTTTCCTACTACAAACATGCACTTTCGGTTCATTTAGAAAGAATGTTTACATCTTTATGGACTTGAGCAAAAATGAAAGGAGAAAATAGAGAGAAACTAGTAGAAATTAACAATGATTTATGAAACTATTCTTTTGTTATGGTGTCTCAAAGCACCCATAAATGTTGTTAATCCTGCTAAACTCATCATTAATTTCTGAGTATTTCAATAAGCCTACCCTGCATCTATTCACTGCCTGCCTATATATTGGTACCCTCTGTTTTTCAAATAGAAATCTTCATGCATCAAATGTTTTGTTCACTCTTGATGAACAATTTTGAGATTAGGATCTCTCTATCACAAAGGCTTCACAAACTGTTTACGTGTTCAGCAAGTCTCAAGAAGTAAGTGGCAAATAGTATTTCTGTACTACATGATCTATCTTAGATATAATCCAACATAATTCCATAATTCCAAACAAAATGTACCTTAGTGGAGTCCCCATGTTGCCTAAAAAACTTGATGCTCCTTCTAAAGACACAGCTCATTGCTAGTAGCTTAGGCACTGCTGGAAGTCACAAAGAAACATTTCCCGAGCACCGAACATCATCACTCTTACCACTAATACTTTCTACTTGAAAAACAAACAAGAACAACACAGTTTAGAATTTCATTAAATTGTCAATACCAACTGCATGTGATTATTTACTCCAGTTTGAAGCAGAATTCTTGGATGTTGAACATCCTTTTTAACTCAAAACACTTGTAATGAGTGTAATGTTGCTTCCTTCGGGGAACCCAACTAAGCTGCATTCTGTAGTTAACATTAACCCAATTTACAATCCTATCACTTAAGGTTTTTCTCTTTGGTTATTCTCATATGTAAAATCAAATGGATAATATTGCTACCAGAACAGTATACAAATGTATCCAAAATTACCTTTCCACAGGTATAACCCCTTAGTGACTGAGACAATTTTGATCTTAATGACCAGGCCAAATTTTTTAAATCTGACCAGTGTTACTTCATGTGGCAATAATTCTAGAACGCTTTAATGTATCCCAGTAGTTCTGAGAATATTTTTTTCATGACACGTTGTATTTTATGTTAGCGTTAAATTAAGATTGATATGTTTTGCGTATATTTGTAAAAATATTGGAAATTTGGAGAAAATTTAGAAAAATTCGTAATTTTCAAACTTTCATTTTTCATATTCTTAAATCAGTAAGTGATGCTGTACAAAATAATTGATAAATAACATTTCCCATAGGTCTACTTTAAATCTGCATCACTTTTCAAATATCATTTTATTTTGTTAGGATGTTAGAGGGAAAAAAAGTTTAGCAGCAATTTGTCATCTTTACAAGAAATTTACAAAACCTGTTTCTTTAGGGCCCTATTCAATTTAAAATGGGCTCTGAGGGGCCTATATATTGGAAACTCCCAAAAAGTGATACCATTTTAAAAACACACCACTCAAATACTTCAAAACTGCTATCAGGAAATGTTTTAACCCTTTAAGTGCTATACTGGAATTAATGCAAAGTGGAATGCAAAAAAATAAATTTAAATTTTACTTCTAAAATGTAGCTTTACCCCATTTTTTTACTTTTACAAAGTATAGCATTACAAAATTGGTTACCCAGTTTCTTCTGAGTGCCCTGATATTTCACATATGGTCAGAAATTTCTGTTTGGACAACGGTAGGGCACAGAAGGGAAGGAGCACATTTGAATTTTGGACTAAAATAGATTGCGGGCACCATGTCGTATTTGCAGGGCCCCTAATGTGCCTAGACAGCTGACATCCCCCAAAGGGACCCCATTTTGGAAAATATACCCCGCAAGGATTTTATCCATGCTTATAGTGAGAAATGATGAGTGAGTACTAAAATGTTCGGGTGCTCGATGCTCGGGTCGAACAAATTGGAATGCTCGGGGGCTCGACCTGAGCAATGAGCCCAATGTAAGTCTATGGGAAACTTTAGCATTTTTCAGGCGGCTCTCCCCGGCGGTCTGCAGAGGGCCTAAAAATTGGCCAAATCGATGGGAACAGTGCTCAAATGACATGGGAACAGCATAGGGAAGACCGCTGGAAGCAATTCTGACTCCCAGATCACTTCTGTCAACAACGTTGTCAGAGGTATTACACCACTTTTACGGACTCACAGTAAAACATACAAAAACGAAACCAAAATGGATTTTCCTAGGAAATATCTCAAGGAACCTCTTTTCCAGGGTAATGACTTGTATATAAGGCAAAATAAATAGCCAAAAGCAAAAATACTCCTCCACACCTTGGGCTATGTTCACACGTAGCATTTTTGACGAATTTTTGCACTTTTGCAATGTTTTCAACCAAGACAAATGCATTCACCAGGAAATGTCATTTTAACATTTTACAACCTTACCTGGCCATGTGGTGTGTGAGACATGATCAGACACATCCTGTTTCATTTATGAAGGAGGGACTCTGAAAGTCACAAAGCCTATTTTTATTGGGCCATCAAGTGGCCTTTACTATTCTTAAAGGGCCAGCAGTTGGCCCTCGCTATTCTTAGAGAGCCATCAGCCGGCTATGCTTTTTTGTTCCCATTACTAAAGAGTGGGTCTCCTATACTGTTATTGCGTATGCAGTGAGTGGCAGGTCTGCTCAAAATTTGGATGCACCCCAATACCCCTTTGAAAATTTGGACGCACCCCAATACTACCCCTTTGAAGAGACTTAGAGGAGGGCCTCCTGAAAACAATGTTCCCATTATTAGGAAGTGGATCTCCCATACTGTTTGCCTATGCAGTGAATGCAAGGGCTGCAAAAATTTGGACCTACTCCAATGCCCCTTGGAAGAGACGTAGAGGAGGGCCTCCTGATAAAAAATGTTCTCATTATTAGGAAGTGTGTCTCCCATTGTGTTTGCCTATGCAGTGAATGCCAGGGTTGCCAAAAATTTGAAGGCACTCCAATGCCCCTTGGAAGAGACGTGGAAGTTAAAGAGACTCCAGAAAACAATGTTCCCATTATTAGGAAGTGGGTCTCCCATATTGTTGACCTATGCAGTGAATGCAAGGGCTGCCAAATATTTGGAGGCACTCCAATGCCCCTTGGAAGAGACGTAGAGGGTCTTATGAAAAAATGTTCCTATTATTAGGAAGTGGGTCTCCCACAGTGTTGGCCTATGCAGTGCATGCAAGAGTTGCCAAAAATTTGGACGCACTTCAAAGCCTTTTGAAAGAGACGTAGAGGGCCTCATGAAAAAAAGTTCCCATTATTAGGAAGTGGGTCTCCCATAGTTTTGGCCTATGCAATGAATGCAAGGACTGCCAAAAATTGAGAGGTACTCCAATGCCTCTTGGAAGAGACGTAGAGTGCCTCATGAAAAAATGTTTCCATTATTAATAAGTGGTTTTTACATAGTGTTGGCCTATGCAGTGAATGCAAGGGCTGCCAAAAAAGGGAGGCACTCCTATGCACCTTGGAAAAGACGTGGAGGAGGGCCTTCTAAAAAAATGTTCCCATTAGCAAGGAGCGGGTATGCTCATGCACAAAGTGTACGGGTTGACCAACATTTACCCCTGGGGGGTATACATGAACATACTGTATAAAATTTTTTTTTTTACGGGCATCATAAAGACCGTTTAAAAAAATTATGTTGGTGTTGCATCATGGACCACGGTCACCCTGGTGATATGATGGTGGAGGATGAGGATGAGGAGAAGGAGGAGGACAAGAGCAAATAGCCAAAATCAGGAAGCGTAAACCCTTGTGTTGGTGTGAAAAGGTGCATGGGAATACACCTCCCAAAAAAAGACACTGGATTTGAGTTTATGTTAAGCTGCTATAATTCGGTGGTGTTGAGAAGTCTGTCCCAATCCAGCCCTTGTTCATTTTTTTAAGAGTCAGCCTGTCAGCATTTTCAGTTGACAGGCGGATGTGCTTATCAGTTATAATTCCACGAGCAGCACTAAAACCCGCTCTGATAAAACGTTAGCGACAGGGCAGGCCAGGACCTCCAAGGCGTAGAGAGACAGTTCATTCCAAGTGTCCAGCTTGGATAACCAATATTTATAAGGCGCAGAGGAATCACAGAGGACGTTGGTATGGTTGGCAAGGTACTCCCTCAGCAGCTTCCCAAACTTTGAACTCCTTGTGAGAGGTGAGAGTACCCCGCGCTTTAGGGCCTGTGCGGGGGGGGACTGAGAAAACTCTCCCAGAACTTTGACAGTGTTTCCCTGCCTCTGTTGGATTGGAGTTGTGTCTCTCTCGCCTGTACTCCTTGGTTGTCCAACAAACTGTGACCTCTGCCGCCAGCAATTTCTGATGGGAATTCTTTTAATAGTTCCGCAACAAGGGCCTTCTGATACTGCCCCATTTTTGTAGATCTGTCCGCCTCAGGAATAAGAGATATGAAGTTCTCCTTGTAGCATGGGTCTAGAAGTGTCACCAATCAGTAATGACTGTCACTCAAAATTTTGAGAATGCAATGGTCACGGGAAAGGCAGCATAACGTAAACTCAGCAAGGCGTGCCAGACTGCTAGCAGGCAAGACTTTCATGTCCACACCAAGAGGACGACTGACCATGCTCTCTTCCTCCTCCTCCCTGTCCTCAGGCCATCCATGCTGAACAGACGGTAAGACAGTTGTGCAGGTAGTACTGTCTAGAGTGCTTGAAACTCCTGTTCTTCCTCCTCCTCCTCTTTCTCATTGTCACCCAATCCACGTTGGGATGAGATGAGGCTGGGCTGTGTGTAATCACCCTGTATGGTTCCTTGCTCCATCTCATCGTGCTCCATCTGCAATGCATCCTCTTTGATTGTGAGCAGAGAGCATTTTCAGAAGACAGAGAAGCGAGATGGTGACGCTAATTATGTCATCATCGCCGCTCACGATCTTTGTGGAGTCCTCAAAGTTTTGGAGGATGTTACATATGTCTGAGATCCATGTCCACTCCTGAGGTCTTATGTGTGGAGTCTGAACTGAATACCGACGGCCTTGATGATGTTGGTAGTCAACAACTGCCCTCTTCTGCTCACAAATCCTTCCCAGCATCTGCAGTGTAGAGTTCCAAAGTGTGGGGACATCACACACCAGCCAGTGAACCGGAAGCTGCAAACACTGCTGAAGCACGGCAAGGGCGGCGGAAGCTGTAGCTGTTTTTCTAAAATGGGCACACAGGCGGCGTACTTTGACAAACAGATCCTGCAGCTCCGGATAGATTTTGAGAAACCACTGTACCACAAGGTTAAGCACATGAGCCAGTCATGGTACATGTGTGAGCTTGCCTTTCCATAGAGCCGCCACAAGGTTCCGGCCATTGTCACACACGACAATGCCTGGCTGTAGGTTCAGCGGTGTCAGCTACAGACCTGCCTGCTCTTTTAGAGCTGTCCACAATTTTTCAGCATTGAACGGTTTGTCACCTAAGCATATTAGCTTCAGCACAGCCAGTTGCCGCTTGGTTGAGGCAGTGCTGCAGTGCTTCCAGCTTGTGACTGATGTGGTCATTCCAGAGATGGAGGCTGAAGAGGAGGAGGAGGCTAAGGAGGATGAGTTGCAGGAGTTGTAGACTGTGAGGGCAGCCCTGATTGACCTAGGGCCCGCAATCCTCGGCGTCGGGAGGATTTGTTCTGTGCTAAGGTCCGACTGGGTCCCAGCTTCCACTATGTTAACCCAGTGTGCCATCAGCAAGATGTACCGTCCCTGCCCACAAGCACTTGTCCACGTTTTAGTGGTTAGGTGGACTTTACCGGTAACTGCGTTGCTGAGGGCACGGCTATTGATTTAGAACACGTGCTTGTGTAATGCAGGGATGGCACACCCGGAGAAATAGTGGCGGCTGGGGACCGAGTACCAAGGGAAGGCCGCCGCCATCAGGTTGCGGAATGCTTCTGTCTCTATGAGCCTAAAAGGCAACATTTCTAGCGCAAGCTGTCGCAAAATGTGGGAATTTACTAATGTGGCCTGTGGGGCGTTGGCTGCGTATTTGCGCTTGCGTTATAAGGACTGGAGTATGGACACCTGAACGCTGCACTGGGACAAGGACTTGCTTGGTGATAGTGCTAGTTGAGAGTGTGCAATGACAGGTGCAAGGCAGGAGGCTTCTTCGCATGCACTATGGACAGGGGATTGGATTGCACGCTCCACAGTGGAAGAATCAGTGGTGTCATCCGCAGACACTGTTCCTAGACCCTAGGGTTCGGCCCACAAAGTCAGATGCTTTGCTGCCATGTGCCTGATCATGCTGGTGGTGGTCAGGCTGGTAGCTTTGCTACCCCTGCTGATGTTTGCCTAGCAGGTGGTGCAAATGGCCTTTTTGGGGATATCGGCAGAGTCTTTAAAAAACCACCAGACTCGGAAAGACCTAACAGTTGTACTGGCAACTTCCATCGTGTTGGTGTTAAGGGAATCAGTTGCCCACCTTCTGTCAACGGCCATCAAGCTGTTTCTTCCTGCCTGTTGGGGTGCTCTGCCTCCCTCCCCCTATGTGGTGCAGTCCTTGCTCTGCATGTCCTCCTGCCAGGTTGGGTCAGTTACTATATTATTCACCACCTCGTCTTCCACTTCCGCACCCTGGTCCTCCTCCTGACTTTCTGACAATTGTGTCTCATCATCATCCACCTATTGTGACACTTTACCTTCATATGACCATGACTGCTCAAATATTTGGACATCTCTACATGCGATCTCCTCTTGCCCCACTTCAAGTGGACCAGGCAAAAGGCCCGAAATCTATAAATGGAAAAGTGAACAGCTCTTTGGAGTGTCCAAGTGTTGGATCAGTTGTCTCTTGGCACTCGGCATGGTAGGAGGAAGGAGGATCAAGGTGAGGAATATGTGGTACAGACTCATAGCTACTGAGACTTGACCGTGTGGAAGACAGGGTGGTGGTGGTGGCTAAGTGACTGGAAGCATTATCTGCTGTCCAACCAATAACCTTTTCACACTGCTCTGTGTTCAATAGTGGTGTTCTGCTGTCCTCTAACAATTGGGACAGGAAGGTCGAGCGAGAAGATGTGGGTGTTTGTTGTGACACAATTTCAGCTTGCCCATGGCCTCGGCCTCGGCATGCACCATCACCATCACCATCACTTCCAGTTTGGCATCCCTTGCCACATGCCTTGCCCATTTTAAATGGAGAAAAATATCTTCCACGATCACTACAAATGGCTGAATTTGGAGCGAACTTATATGTGATCCGTGTGACAGACAAACCACAGTTTTAAATAGCTGGCCTGTTGGTAACTATTTTTAACAGCGCAGACCTCGTGTCAACAAGTTCACTGACACACTGCAATAAAATTACAATAGAGGCCAGAAATGGCAATATTTTCAGCGCAATTATATGTGATCCGTGTGACGGACAAACCACAATTTTAAACATATGGATTTTTAGTGCTGTAATATGGAAAGGTCCTGGCTCTATTCTGCAGTGCCAACAAGCATATGGCGCAGATAAACGGTGTTCTCTGGATTGCTTTTTAAGCAAATAATCAGGAATAAGATAAAAAAAAATTATTCCTGGCCCCTGATACTTGGGCCTATTTTTGCAAATATCTGTAAAAGCACGAGCAGACAGAACTGGAATGGACCCTCTTGCTATGTGCACTGCAGTCTGCTATATACCCTGCCTGCCTACCTAGCTCTGATATCTCTGCAGCTGAATTAGTCCTCAGAAGGACTGTTAGTTGAAATGGATATGTACAGAATCTTGTAGAATACCTATACTAACTAATAAACATCCGAATCTCTCCCTAGTTCAGCAGCACCTCTCTCTACATTGCCTGATTGCGGAGTAGACTGTGACGAGCACGGCGGCACTAGGTCTGACATAGACCTGATGACGCTGTGCGGCCAGCCAATCACTGTAATGCCACAACCAACATGGCTGCGGCATTACAATGTGTGGCAGACAATCCCTGCATGTTGATAAAGATAAAGAGTACCAAACATACAGGGAGGGGACCCGAGCTCCCACCGATCAACCCCGGAAATAATCGGTGAGAGCCGCGCATCTTGAGCAGTGAGATGGTCGGGTGAGCACCGAGCAGTAGCGAGCATGCTTGCTCATCACAAATAGCGAGCATTTTGAATTCACAGGCACTACACAAAATTTGATAACATTAGTTCGCCATATTGAAAATTTTTGCTTTTTTTCACGAAAATGTTTCTTTAGCCTCATTTTTTTCACTTTTACAAGGAATAGCACAAGATAATGAACCCCACAGTTTGCTACCCAGTTTCTTCTGAATGTGCTGATACCTGACATGTGGTCATAATTCTCTATTTGGACAAATGGCAGAGCTTGGAAGGGAAGGAGCAACATTTGCATTTTGGAACACAAATTTTTCATTTTTTTCACAAAAATGTTGCTTCAGCACCAAATTTTTCATTTTTGCAAGAGGCGACATGAAAACGTGGACCCCACAGTTTGTTACACACTTTCTTCTGAGTGAAGCAATACCCCACAAGTAGTCGAAAAGTTCAGTTTGCACTGTCAATTTGGCTGGATTAGATTGCAGACACTTTGCCTCATTCACATTCCCCCTGAGGGATCAAAACAGCAGAAACCCCCACAAGTGACCCCTTTTTGGAAACTATAGCCATCAAGGAATTCATCTGGGAGTGTCCTGATCTTATTGAACCTGTAAGTTCTTCACAGAACTTTTTAAAATGTGAATATTTTATTTCAAGACCACCATGGGCCATTGATAAACTAAAAGGTTATGGACACATTAAAACTGTTTTTTTTTCTTATTGATTTACTTCCAAAATGCAAAGAGTCTCAAAAGCAACTTTCTAAATAGTCTTCATTAACAATGTTCTACCATTTCGCTGCTGCAGAGTGTTTGTAAGCCCTTCATCTAACCAAGTGATCCAGAAAAATGTTACAAATGCATTAGAGCTCCTGTTCAATTTGGACAGCACTCTTTTTCCCTCCTTCCTCTCCCAGTCTCTTAGAAGGGAGGTATACAAATATTTACAGACTAGAGAGGGGGAAACCATCTACAGTGTGAGGGAGGGCAGAGAATACAGACTGCACATAAGAAGGAAAGCCTGTGAAGTTAAACAACGTTTAGAAACTTTGCTGATATAAGAGATAATGGGGACAGGCAGCACTAGCCTGAATACATAGAGACCTTACATCAACCCTAATCTACCAGAAGAGATACTCCCACAAGATAACATTTTGAAACTTGGATTTAGCTTCAAGTTGCATATCAATGGTTTGCAAAATGAAAGAAGAAATGAAGATTGAAGACTGAAATTTAAAGTTAATAACAAAAAATTACTACTGGCATATGTAAAACTATTTTTTTCCATGTCTATGGTATCTATGACCCTTAAGAATAGTGGTGGATAACCCCTTAAACTATCTTTAACTAGTTCAAGGCAAGGACGTTTCCCTTTCATGATTAGGCATAATTTGGGGTTTTTCCGCACATGCAATTTTTAGGACCTCTAAAAACATTTCTTGTTCTATTTACCGATACATTTTGTTTCTTTTTTAAAAGATACATTGGATTTAATTTTTATTTTATTTAAATATTGTTTTTTGAACCATTATTTATAGAAAAGGTAAAGAAAAATAAGGAAACATGTTTCTGCTTTTCATATTTTCTTTTTTCTAGAACAACGAGGACACATTAAAATACAAGCATTTTTATATAGCAAACAATTTTCTATTTCTTTTTGATAACGCAGTGCTAGAAAAAATTATTTGAATTGGCAGCAAATTTACTTCTCTTCATTTATTTTTTTCCCACAATTTTTGCTCATATTTTGTCCATTGATTTCACACAATGTACTCTTAAAATGTCATAAAACACCTTTGTTGGCATTTTAACAATTAGCTGCATTATATATATATCTACAGCACAGACCAAAAGTTTGGACACACCTTCTCATTTAACGATTTTTCTGTATTTTCATGACTATGAAAATTATATATTCAAACTGAAGGCATCAAAACTATGAATTACCCCATGTGGAATTATATACTTAACAAAATAGTGTGAAACATCTGAAAATATGTCTTATATTGTAGGTTCTTCAAAGTAGCCACCTTTTGCTTTGATGACTGCTTTACACACTCTTGGCATTCTCTTGATGAGCTACAAGAGGTAGTCACCGAAAATGGTTTTCACTTCACAGGTGTGCCCTGTCAGGTTTAATAAATGGGATTTCTTGCCTTATAAATGGGGTTGGGACCATCAGTTGTGTTGTGCAGAAGTCAGGTGGATACACAGCTGATAGTCCTACTGAATAGACTGTTAGAATTAGTGTTATGGCAAGAAAAAAGCAGCTAAGTAAAGAAAAACGAGTGGCCATCATTACTTTAAGAAATGAAGGTCAGTCAGTCCGAAAAATTGGGAAAACTTTGAAAGTGTCCCCAAGTGCAGTTGCAAAAACCATCAAGCGCTAGAAAGAAACTGGCTTACATGAGGACCACCCCAGGAAAGGAAGACCAAGAGTCACCTCAGCTTCTGAGGATAAGTTTATCCGAGTCACCAGCCTCAGAAATCGCAGGATAACAGCAGCTCAGTTTAGAGACCAGGTCAATGCCACACAGAGTTCTAGCAGCAGACACATCTCTACAACAACTGTTAAGAGGAGACTTTGTGCAGCAGGCCTTCATGGTAAAATATCTGCTAGGAAACCACTACTAAGGACAGGCAACAAGCAGAAGAGACTTGCTTGGGCGAAAGAACACAAGAAATGGACACTAGACCAGTGGAAATCTGTGCTTTGGTCTGATGAGTCCAAATTTGAGATCTTTGGTGCCAACCACCGTGTCTTTGTGCGACGCAGAAAAGGTGAACGGATGGACTCTACATGCCTGGTTCCCACCATGAAGCATGGAGGAGGAGGTGTGAAGGTGTGGGGGTGCATTGCTGGTGACACTGTTGGGGATTTCAAAATTGAAGGCATACTGAACCAGCATGGCTACCACAGCATCTTGCAACGGCATGCTATTCCATCCGGTTTGCGTTTAGTTGGACCATCATTTATTTTTCAACAGGACAATGACCACAAACACACCTCCAGGCTGTGTAAGGGCTATTTAACCAAGGAGGAGAGTGATGGGGTGCTACGCCAGATGACCTGGCCTCCACAGTCACCAGACCTGAACCCAATCGAGATGGTTTGGAGTGAGCTGGACCTCAGAGTGAAGGCAAAAGGGCCAACAAGTGCAAAGCATTTCTGGGAACTCCTTCAAGATTGCTGGAAGACCATTTCCGGTGACTACCTCTTGAAGCTCATCAAGAGAATGCCAAGAGTGTGCAAAACAGTCATCAAAGCAAAAGGTGGCTACTTTGAAGAACCTAGAATATAAGACATATTTTCAGTTGTTTCACACTTTTTTGTAAAGTATATAATTCCACATGTGTTAATTCATAGTTTTGATGCCTTCAGTGTGAATGTACAGTTTTCATAGTCATGAAAATACAGAAAAATCTTTAAATGAGAAGGTGTGTCCAAACTTTTGGTCTGTACTGTATATATATACAGTGCATTGTGAAAGTATTTGGCCCCCTCGAACTTTTCTACCTCTTGCACATTTCTGGCTTCAAACATAAAGATATAAAATTCTAATTTTTTGGGGAAGAATCAACAAGTGGGACACAATCGTGAAGTGGAACGAAATTTATTGGTTATTTAAAACTGTTTTAACAAATTAAAACTGAAAAGTGGGGCATGCAATATTATTCGGCCCCCTTGAGTTAATACTTTGTCGCTCCACCTTTTGCTGCGATTAAAGCTGCAAGTCGCTGGGGTATGTCTCTATTAGTTTTGCACATCGAGAGACTGAAATTCTTGCCCATTCTTCCTTGCAAAACAGCTCAAGCTCATTGAGGTTGGATAGAGGGCGTTTGTCAACAGTAGTTTTCAGCTCTTTCCACAGATTCTCGATTGGATTCAGGTCTGGACTTTGACTCGGCCATTCTAACACTTGGATACATTTATTTTTTAACCATTCCATTGTAGATTTTGCTTTATGTTTGGGATCATTGTCTTGTTGGAAGATAAATCTTCATCCCAGTCTCAGGTCTTTTGCAGACTCAAACAGGTTTTCTTCCAGAATGGTCTTGTATTTGGCTCCGTCCATCTTCCCATCAATTTTAACCATCTTCCCTATCCCTGCTGAAGAAAAGCAGGCCCAAACCATGATGCTGCCAACACCTTGTTTGACAGTGGGGATGGTGTTTTGAGGGTGATGAGCTGTGTTGCTTTTACACCAAACATATCGTTTTGCATTGTGGCCAAAAAGTTCGATTTTGGTTTCATCTGACCAGAGCACCTTATTTCACATGTTTGGTGTGTCTCCCAGGTGGCTTGTGGCAAACTTCAAACAAGACTTTTTATGGATATCTTGAGAAATGGCTTTCTTCTTGCCACTCTTCCATAAAGGCCAGATTTGTGCAGTATATGACTGATTGTTGTCTTATGGACAGACTCTCCCACCTAGGCTGTAGATCTCTGCAGTTCATCCAGAGTGATCATCGGACTTTTGGCTGCATCTCTGATCAGTCCTCTCCTTGTTCGAGATGAAAGTTTAGAGAGATGGCCGGGTCTTGGTAGATTTGCACTGGTCTGATACTCCTTACATTTCAATATGATCGCTTGCACAGTGCTCCTTGAGATGTTTAAAACTTGGGAAATCTTTTTGTATCCAAATCCGGCTTTAAACTTCGCCACAACAGTATCTCGGACCTGCCTGGTGTGTTCCTTGATCTTCATGATGCTCTCTGCACTTGAAACAGAACCCTGAGACTATCACAGAGCAGGTGAATTTATACGGAGACTTGATTACACCTAGGTGGATTCTATTTATCATTACCAGTCATTTAGGACAAAATTGGATCATTCAGAGATCCTCACTGAACTTCTGGAGTGATTTTGCTGCACTGAAAGTAAAGGGGCCGAATAATATTGCACGCCCCACTTTTCAGTTTTTAATTTGTTCAAAAGTTTAAAATATCCAATAAGTTTCGTTCCACTTCACGATTGTGTTCCACTTGTTATTGATTATTCCCCAAAAAATTAGAATTTTATATCTTTATGGTTGAATCCAGAAAAGTGGCAAAAGGTAGAAAAGTTCAAGGGGGCCAAACACTTTCACAATGCACTGTATATATATATATATATATATATATATATATATATATATATATAAATATATATATATATTTATATGTATATATATATATATATAGTATACTTTCCTTCACTTGTAATGGGGATTGGTATAATAGCCCCAGTTACTGGGTAATTTGAGATGTCTGGCAGCACTACAGAACTTATTTGGGTGTGTTAGGAGCCAGCAGCTCCTGCTCTCCGGCACAGGCAATCACATATTTGCTGAAATAGGCGGAGGAAACACTCTCAGTGCTGTCTAAACTGCATACACAGTGCTTGTTCAGTGCTGTGTATATAGTGATCAGGAATGCAGAGATGGTAATAAACTGTTCTGTCTCCTCTATGACAAGTGCAACTGCATTGGCTTCCTGCTCCTGCAGCTGCATGATCTTTGTGCAGACACTTATTCTGAAATGATGTTCTAAAACAGACATGCCCTGACATTTAAAGTCGTTGAGCAGTTTTCACAAGAGAAATTAACATGCTGCGGATTTGAAACTTGCACCATCGGCCAGTTTACGCTAAAAAAAAGCACAACCAGCATTAAAGAGAACCTAAAATATACATTTTAATAATATATAAGACATTAAAACAACTGGTATTACCAAAATCCACAGATATGCATAACTATGGACAAGACTAATAACAAACGACCACCAGGTCGAACCTGAATTGTCACCTCAAAGGACAACAAATATAATAAGAAATGAATGTTTAGTGACAATGGTCACTTAAATCTCTGGACAAGAAATATAAAATACGAACAATCTCACTCAAATGTCCTAGATGTTGGTAAGTAGTCCAGGCATTCAACAGTAGGCTTCTTCCAGTCAGTGGGGGTCACTGTCAAATGGAGCAGGAGGAGGGACCCTATTATGCCCTGTAAGGTTATTCTGTCCCTCAACCCCACAGCTCCCGCCTTAACAAGGACAGTCCACAGCTAACCTTTATCAGTAGAAGGCCCTACAATATCACAGTGTGCGTGTCCCGACGCGTTTCTCCTCTAGGTTCATCAGGAGAGCTAAAGTGGATGGTGTAGATCAAACCACCCCAGTTCTCTAGCGGTGGCAAAAAGAAATCAGTGGCTTTTGATTTATGGTTTTGATGTATATGAGAATACAGAATGACTTAGTGGTATATCCATTGAGCATAATTTCTTGCTGAGTTTCTTAAATAAAAGCACAGTGGGCATGAGATTTCTATACATCCCATTCCAGTTTGCAGGAACAGTAAGGCAATGCTTTTTTGTTACAGCAAAATTATGCTGCGTCTAAAATGCACCAAAAACTCAAAAGTGTGTTATTTTGTTCTCCGTCTGGCAGGTATGCACATGAATACTGTTGGCTTATAGGAAAACACTGCGGACTTTTGCTTTGATATACATGGGCTTCTGCAAAGAAGCAGATGTCAACGTGATTTATTGGGCTCCTTGGCCTCTATCCTTACAGTGTCCACCATTGGCCACATATCTCCTGAGTGCATCCACCCAACAATGGGCACAAATTTAGTCTTTACCTAGACTAAGCAATACATGTAGCATAAATACCTCAACAAAATTATCTCCTGCCCTAATTTATCTCTATGAATCAAAAAAGCTAAATTTCCAGCCTTGATTCCATTATGTTTACCTTGCTGTTTGCCAAGCTTTTTATTACACAAAGACTAAGCTTTATTTACAGAAAACAAATTCGCAGCAGAAGCCAAGGAACCGTACAAGTTTACTAACCATTAGGTTAGTACTGTGCATTATGTTAGAGATCTATCAGAAGGCAAATTGGCCCAGTTTGTACATATTTATACATCACGTACTGCATGGTCATAATTGGAATGATATGTGGGAAAAGCACATGCAGTAGGTTGCTGAGAAAATAATGGAAGTAGTGAATAGGCAAAGCAATTGTAGAAGGTTTGAAACAGAACATAGAACACCATATGCACTGTTCCAAAAAATAAAGGGAACGCTCAAGTAACACATGCTAGATCTGAATGAATGAAATATTCTCATTGAATACTTTGTTCTGTACAAAGTTGAATGTGGTGACAACAAAATCACACAAAAATCATCAATGGAAATTGAATTTATTAACCAATGGAGGCCTGGATTTGGAGTCACCCCCAAAATTAAAGTGGAAAAACACACAACAGGCTGATCCAAATTCGATGTAATGTCCTTAAAACAAGTCAAAATGAGCCTCAGTATTCTGTGTGGCCTCCACGTGTCTGTATGACCTCCCTACATTGCCTGGGCATGCTACTGATGAGGTTGTGGATGGTCTCCTGTGGGATCTCCACCCAAATCTGGACTAAAGCATCCGCCAACTCCTGGACAGTCTGTGGTGCAACGTGACGTTGGTGGATGCAGCGAGACATGATGTCCCAGATGTGCTCAATCGGATTCAGATCTGGGGAACGGGCGGGCCAGTCCATGGCTTCAATGCCTTCATCTTGCAAGAACTGCTTACACACTCCAACCACATGAGGTCTGGCATTGTCCTGCATTAGGAGGAACCCAGGGCCAACCACACCAGCATATGATCTCACAAGGGGTCTGAGGATCTCATCTCGGTACCTCTGGTGAGCACATAGAGGGCTGTGCGGCCCTCCAAAGAAATGCCACCCCACACCATTACTGACCCACTGCCAAACCGGTCATGCTGAAGGATGTTGCAGGCAGCAAATAACTCTCCATGGGGTCTCCAGACTCTGTCACGTCTCACACATGTGCTTAGTGTGAACCTGCTTTCATCTGTGAAGAGCACAGGGCACCAGTGGCGATTTTGCCAATCCTGGTGTTCTGTGGCAAATGCCAAACGTCCTGCATGGTGTTGGGCTGTGAGCACAACCCCCATCTGTGGAAGTCGGGCCCTCATACCACCCTCATGGAGTCGTTTTTTAACCCTTTGTACAGACACATGCACATTTGTGGCCTGCTGGAGGTTCTTTTGCACGGCTCTGGCAATGCTCCTCCTGTTCCTCCTTGCACAAAGGCGGAGGTAGCGGTCCTGCTACTGGGTTGTTGCCCTCCTACGGCCCCCTCCACGTCTCCTGGTGTACTGGCCTGTCTCCTGGTAGCACCTACAGCCTCTGGACACTACGCTGACAGACTCAGCAAACCTTCTTGCCACAGCTCTCATTGATGTGCCATCCTGGATGAGCTGCACTATCTGAGCAACTTCTGTGGGTTGTAGAGTACGTCTCATGCCACCACGAGTGTGAAAGCACAACCAGCATTCAAAAGTGACCAAAACATCAGCCAGAAAGCATTGGTACTGAGATGTGGTCTGTGGTCCCCACCTGCAGAACCACTCCTTTATTGAGGGTGTCTTGATAATTGCCAATAATTTCCATCTATTGTCTATTCCATTTGCACAACAGCATGTGAAATTGATTGTCAATCAGTGTTGCTTCCTAAGTGGACAGTTTGATTTCACAGAAGTTTGATTTATTTGAGGTTATGTTCTGTTGTTTAAGTGTTGTTTTTTTGAGCAGTGTATATTAATTATATATAATCAACATAATAATAATGTCTGTCCTTAGTCCATCCAAATTGGAGTCATTTAACCCTCTATTGCTGTGATCACCAATTAACACTACTTACACACATCAATGTTAGATTAAAAATGTCTGCTTTTTTCCAGACTCCGTGCCACTATTTTCCATGACTGGCTCAGCCAAAAACTGGATAAAATCTAAGTCAAAGGATTTTGGGGGGTAACATGTTTCCATCTTTTGCTTGTCAGAGCCCAATTAATTTTTTAGCACAAAAAATGTAGTCCCACATAGACTATTATGATGAAGGTGTAAATGCAACTTTATGCCAATAGTTATCTAGATGCCAAGGTAATGCCGGTTGCAAAGCCATCATTGTAATTTGGAATTTCTTGTCTGAGACTGATGTCAGATGCTGCTAAAACAAGCCATTGCACTATATGATCAATAATGGGATTTCTTAAATCATGACCAGCAATGAAGTCCCACCAGTCAACAGTTCTTCCATATGTCCTACATAAGCTTAATAGTTGTTTTTGCTGGTGACTGGGTATACTGAAGGTAAATTGAAGTTGTAATCATCCAGAACACTATTTGAGGAGAAGAAAGCAGAGCCTCAAATGTGCCTGGAATCAAAACACACAATATGTTTCATGGCCAATTCTCATATCATAATAAACTTTCTCATCCGACTCGCAATTTCTCTGCTCATACACTCTCACATCTGGTCTGGAAATGGTAGCTGGAGATTGCATTATGCTTTTCTATCTGCTATTACACAAGGTTATCTCTGCATCACTGGCCCTGCCTTGCCTTTAAATGATTTATACCCGTGCAATGTGATTGATACCAGCTATTTAACAACTCTCCCGTAGGAGATTACGTGAAAACTTCTGCACAGGAAAGACAAAGCAGGAACAGCACGATCTGAAGGTATTTCCAATGTGAACATCATCTAGCAAATAACATATGGGCAGTGCTGGTCTACTTATAGAGTTTAAAAAAAGAAAAATACAGGATTGCATGTTTAACAAATACCAAAATCTAACTTTCTAACTAAAGAGTTTTTAAACGTTATATAGTATGATGAATGATATAAATTTAAAATATACCTTTTTAATAAAGAATAGCCATACCTTTGATAAAAATAGTGATAGAATGGCCATGTCAGACCATGCAGACAATAAGCCTTCACCAATTAATCGTCTAAATGGTTCTGCTAAGGTGCGTTTATACTACAAGATCACGATAGATAAATGACTGCCGATTGGCTATTTGCAAGCCAAACAGTAGATGTTTAATAACCTATTTAGACAGGCTGCCCGCAATTCCAATGCTCACAGAGTGAATGGTATTAGATTGTTCTGTGTATTGACTGCCATTGTTGTAAGCAACATTTATCCTTTTTACTCAAGACAATGGGCTGCCAAGGATAATTTTTACGCAAGTTTAAAAATCATTTCACCTAACGAACAAATGATTTGCTCATATTTCCACTGGCTGATTATTAGCAAATCGAGAGTTCTTAAGAAAATTCAATCTCCATAATCAGCAAGAGAAAAAGCACCTTTATATACAGTACGGTGCAACAGTTTTAGACAGTCATGAAAAAAATATTGAAAAGTAAGAACGCTTTCAAAAAGTGTTAATAGGTTATTTTTAGCAATTAGCAACATGTAAAGTGAGGGGACAAAAGAGAAATCTAAATCAAATCAATATTTTGTGTGACCAGACTTTGCTTTCAAAACAGCATCAGTTCTTATAGGTACAAAAAAAGAAACAGCAGTGTAGGAGGATTAAAACTAAGTGAGGAAAAGCCAGTTTTCAGCTTCTTACAGAGGCTACCAAAGTGAGGTTTTTGAAGTTAGTTTTACAGTGCCTTGCAAAATTGTTCACCCTCCTTGGCTTTTTAACTATTTTGTTACATTACAACCTGTGTTTAAATATTTTTTTAATCCGACTTGTGTGTGATGCATCAGCACTAAATAGTCTAAATTGGTGAAGTGAAGTGAGAAAAATATTTCGGCATAAATTAAATTTATGGGATCAATTAACTAAAAATTGACATGTGCATATGTATTTACCCCTTTTGCTATGAAGCACCTAAAAATTTCTATTGCAAGCAATTACATTCATAAGTCACATGCTTAGTGAAAGGAAGTCCACCTGTGTGCAATCTAAATGTCACATGGTCTGTCAGTATATACACACCTTTTCTGAAAGGACACAGAGGCTGCAACACTATTAAGCAAGAAGCACCACTAAACAAAAAACATTGTGAAGGTCTACAAACAAGTCAGGGATAAAGTTTTTGAGAAATACAATTCAGGGTGGAGTTATAAAAAAAAATCTCAGTCTCTTATGATCCCCCAGAGCAAATGGAAAGAACATGGTACCACAACAAACCTGCCAAGAAAGAGCTTCCACCAAAACTCTCAGCCCAGGCAAAGAGGACATTAATCAGAGAGGCAACACAGAGGTCAAAGGTTACCCTGAAGAAGTTGCAGAGTTCGCAAGCAGAGTCTTGAGTATCTGTCTAGAAGACCACAATAAGTGGTACACTCCATAAAGGTGGCCTTTATGGAAGAGTGACTAGAAAAAAGCCTTTAGTTACATATGAAAATTGTAAGGCTAGTTTTGAGCTTGCCAAAAGACACGTGAAAGACTATCCAAATGTATGGAGGAAGGTGCTGGGGTCAGATGAGACCAAAATTTAACTTTTTGGCCACCAAGGTAAACGCTATATCTGGCATCAAACCAACAGAGCTCATCACCCCAAGAACACCATCTCCACAGTGAAACATGGTGGTGGCACCATCATACTGTGAGGATGTTTTTCGGCCAAAGGATCAGGCAAAATGGTCCGAGTAGAGCGGAAGATGAATCGTGCGAAATGCAGGGATATTATTGAGCAAAACCTGTTTCAGTCTGTCAGTAATTTGAGACTGGGACGGAGGATTACTTTTCAACAAGACAATGACCCCAAGCATAGTGCTATAGCAACACTCAAGTGGTTTAAGGGGAAATGTGAAGGAGCTGGAGCAGTTTTGCTTTGAGTAATGGGCAAAAATCCCAGTGGCAAGATGTGGAATCTCAATCCAAAGACATTGAATCAAATTTCCTGAAATTCCCAGGTTCTGGCAAACTCAAACTCAAACTATAAATAAAACAACTATAAATGATGTGGGCAGGGAATGAATTGGCCATTTCGGGATTTTACAGGCTATGGATAGGAGGTCAGGGCACAAAGCTTTTCTTTACAGATAGGAATAGTAAGACTTAAATAATTATGTGATATATCACTACAGCACTGTAGATCATAAAAAATGGGAGTAATAATCTCAATCTGAGAATAAAAATACACAGATACACATGATAGGGAGGTTCCGGATCTGAAGAGTCTATGTGATTGTGAATAGCTTCCATCATTTACTGGAGTATAGCACTGTAAAACATTTTCCATTCTACAAGGAAAAAAAAGAAAATTGCAGTTTTTATCTCATAAGTCTTAACTTTTTTAATCAAGAAAAATACGGAAACCAAAGCTTGTCTGTCAGAGAAATTTTGTTTCCTGGCTTGTGAGATAGACATGCTTAAAAAAAAGTTTAAAAATAAAAAATAAACATATTCACCTCACCGCTCACCTCCCCGAACGCTCCTGCTTATCTCTGCCTGCTGTCCAGTCTTATGTGCCTCTGTCACAACGCATCTCTTGCCCTATGTTCACTCCAGTTTTTGGATTCCGGCCACGATCAAGCCCCAGAGTTTGCTAAGCATATTCTGGGTTCTAACTTGTGTCCCCATCCTAGAGTAAACAAGGGCTGGATATGTGACAGAGGTCCATAAGAGTGGACAGCAAACAGGGAGCAGTGGAGACAGCGGGAAAGGGGAGCGGTGAGTAGGTTTATTTTTCTTTTCAATCTTTTGACAGTTGCTTACCTTTGTGGCAAACCTCTGATGCTCCAGCCTGGTATTCACTCTAGGCTGAAGATAAATGCACATGTCTAGTTAAATCTGGGACGTGCTTTTGGCTCGAACTTGAGCCTAGAGTGAACAGCAAGTCAGAGATGCAATGCAACAGAGACACAGAGGATTGGACAATGGACAGTAAGCTTTGATGCTGAGTCACTACTCAAGGACAACCCGTGAGTCAGGGTGGTCAAGGAATCCGAGGTCAAGAGCCGAGAGGGTACGTTATAAACAGAGGGAAAAGACAGAGGTGTAGTCAGGTAATGATTAGAGGTCAAAATACCAGGAAGATCAGAGCAAAGGGGCTAGGAAAATGCATGGTCAGACTGAGATCCAAGGTCTGGCAGCAATAGGTCTGCAAACAAAGAACAAGGCATAGAGAAATAACCACACTGATCTGAAGCTATGACTGACAGCTATCTGGGACTGCCAGCCAAGTTAAGTAGCTGAGTAATCATTAGGAACAGGAAAAACTTGACGGAAGCTCAGCACCTCCCAGTCACAGATTGGTGGCTGAGCTGTCAATCAAAACACAGGTCAGCTCGCCCCTGCACCGGAATGGATGCAATCACTTCGTGCAAGACACACCAAGGGGTGGAATTGTGACAGGAGCAGTGGGAATAGTCAAAGAGGTGAGTGGAAGGTGAGTTTTTTTTTCATATTAAGTTTATTATTCTCTGGGGTATGGAGAGACCTTAGAGCGTAATAAAGAACAGTCCATTTGCAAAGAATACCTTTCCTGCAAATCAAATCTCTTTGTAAAATCACAGAGAACAGCCAAATACAAATTTTGCCTGATCAGTTCATCTTAGAAGCTTTTATTCTCCTGTCCAATGTGGAAATATTCTTTGGTGGACAAGACCTGTGAACCAGACAGGGGTGCTGAGGAGATGATTTCATAAGGAGGGTGTTGACCTCGGCAATATACAGCAGAGATAAAGTGTGGCTAAAAGTTCATCTAGGGCCCAATCTCCGTTTTCTGTGGTCAGAACAGGTGATAGAGGAGGTTCAACAATGCCTGAAACCTTTGTTCGGGTAATCCATATATACGTGCATCTTATCTGTGGGACTTATTGACACTCCCCCGCCAGATGATTCTTTAGCTCTTTGTAGGCTTTCAGAAGTAAAATAAGCTGTGGACATGCCAGTTTGCATAGACTAGGGTCTAGGGACTGGCTCTTCTTCAGTTCCTAAAGCGGCGTCATCTGCTCATATTGGAAAAGCAATCTGGACAGAAATCAGAGCAAATTGTACTCCTATACCTACTCACATTCATCTTTTTTTCATCCTTAAGTACTACCTGTTCTGCATCATCATCTTCATAATCATCATCAAGCACTAGTGATGTTTGTACTTTGAGTTTTCCTCCACCTCTTTCTGCTGCACCTCCAGATATTCACTCCTGATTCCTGATAAATTTTAGCCTGTCAAGTTGCTGGTAGTGCAATCGTTGCTGTATCACCTCGGTGAGTCGACTGTCTTTCAAGAAATTATATTCAACCTCATTCTCCTTGTTTTGCAGAAACGCAATGATCTGCCAGAGCACCACTAGATTTTCCACATCATAGCCGACTGGAATTAGATGCTGCATATGTTGGAGCATCTCTACATGTAGTGTAAAATGGTGACACCAACACAAAGCGGCAGCCAAGCTGAAGCATGAGTTACTTTGAGATTTGCCATTGGTAGCTGATAAAGGATGCATGTTGCCCACTGAAGGCCTTTACAAAGGCTACAAAATTTGTCAGTAAATACAAGTGAGGCATCAACGATGTCATCCCCCTCATATTTTTCCTTGAAAAATACCAGAATGCAACAGTGTATAGAGGAAGACTAAGAACTTGTACATGTTCATTACCACCCTTTATTTCTTAACATCTGTCTGTATTACATGCATCAGGATGTGGACGGTGAGAAGGAGGGTGATAAGAGGAGTAAGAGAAGCAGTATAAGGGGAATGTGAAGGACTTTGGGCTGGCACATGCAGGCAATGGGGCTGACAGTCAGAGTGAAAATTATGTCGATGAAGATTCTAGCCAAGATGACCGTCACTGGGCGCAGAAAGTGAACCAATTGGTCCCTCCATAGTGCTGGTGAGTATTGAAAGCAGTATGTTGGAATTCTTGTGGCGTATCTTTAAAATCAAGAAAAGAGATGACTATTAGATAGCCATGCTTTTAAACCCTCAGTATAATAACAAAATGGGAGAATGTTTTCGGGTTTCCAAAGGAAAGTCCAAATTTCTTTAATACAAGGATAAACTGGATTCCCTTCTTAGCTATGCTTTGGCAGTGTAAATGTCTAAAGACCACATGGCTTACCAATAAAACCATTTGACATTTCTACGGTTTTCTTTTCATTGAAGAGCTAGAAAGCGATTCAATACAGTCCTAATAGATCTCACAGTGTTACTCATATTTTCTGGACAATTAGAGACTTACTAGTACATGAAATTGGTGGCAAATCGATTCACAAAGAATCTAATATTTTTGAAAAATTAATCAAAGCTGGCAAATTCAAATTTCAAAAGATTTAATCATCTGTAGTAATTACATTTAAATAATACATCTTGTACAGTCAATATTTATTGCTTTGTTATATGCAACAAGCTGGAAGTCTTGTTAATATTGTATCCACATAGTTTACACAAAGAAGTAGATGAGCATCTGATGTTTTTCTTCTGTAAAGTGAAAGGAGAATAGCTCACCAACATGTTTTTAAGAATCCTGCAAATTTCTTCTTTCAGAAACTGTGAATTCAGGAGACAAAAAAAAAATCTCTGTCCCTCTCTATCAAATTTAATACAATAGCAATCTAATAATAATCGTTGCAACGTGGATTTCCCAACAGTGTGATAAATACATCAATATTTATTAGGTTTTTAACTTTATATACAGTATATTGGCCATAAGATGCCTTATTCTTTATGTAGGAAATCCTTTTCTTTTTTTCATAACAGCCATAACATACCTGTATAAATAGAGTTTATGTCTGCCTTATGTACAGTAGAGACCAAAGTTTGGACACACCTTCTCATTTAAAGATTTTTCTGTATTTTCATGCCTATGAAAATTGTACATTCACACTGAAGGCATCAAAACTATGAATTAACACAAGTGGAATTATATACTTAACAAAAAAGTGTGAAACAACTGAAAATATGTCTTATATTCTAGGTTCTTCAAAGTAGCCACCTTTTGCTTTGATGACTGCTTTACTCACTCTTGACATTCTCTTGATGAGCTTCAAGAGGAAGTCACCGGAAATGGTCTTCCAACAATCTTGAAGGAGTTCCCAGAGATGCTTAGCACTTGTTGGCCCTTTTGCCTTCACTCTGCGGTCCAGCTCACCCCAAACCATCTCGATTGGGTTCAGGTCTAGTGACTGTGGAGGCTAGGTCATCTGGCGAAGCACCCCATCACTCTCCTTCTTGGTCAAATAGCCCTTACACAGCCTGGAGGTGTGTTTGGGGTCATTGTCCTGTTGAAAAATAAATGATGGTCCAACTAAACGCAAACCGGATGGAATAGCATGCCGCTGCAAGATGCTGTGGTAGCCATGCTGGTTCAGTATGCCTTCAATTTTGAATAAATCCCCAACAGTGTCACCAGCAAGGCACCCCCACACCATCACACCTCCTCCTCCATGCTTCACGGTGGGAACCAGGCATGTAGAGTTCATCTGTTCACCTTTTCTGCGTCGCACAAAGACACGGTGGATGGAACCAAAGATCTCAAATTTGGACTTATCAGACCAAAGCTCAGATTTCCACTGGTATAATGTCCATTCCTTGTGTTCTTTATCCCAAACAAGTCTCTTCTGCTTGTTGCCTGTCCTTAGCAGTGGTTTCCTAGCAGCTATTTTACCATGAAGGCCTACTGCACAAAGTCTCCTCTTAACAGTTGTTGAAGAGATGTGTCTGCTGCTAGAACTCTGTGTGGCATTGACCTGGTCTCTAATCTGAGCTGCTGTTAACCTGCGATTTCTGAGGCTGGTGACTCAGATAAACTTATCTTCAGAAGCAGAGGTGACTCTTGGTCTTCCTTTCCTTGGGCGGTCCTCATATGAGCCAGTTTCTTTGTAGCGCTTGATGGTTTTTGCAACTGCACTTGGGGACACTTTCACAGTTTGCTCAATTTTTCAGACTGACTGACCTTCATTTCTTAAAGTAATGATGGCCACTCGTTTTTCCTTACTTAGCTGCTTTTTTCTTGCCATGATACAAATTCTAACAGTCTATTCAGTAGGACTATAAGCTGTGTATCCACCAGAATTCTGCACAACACAACTGATGGTCCCAACCCCATTTATAAGTCAAGAAATCCCACTTATTAAACCTAACAGGGCACACCTGTGAAGTGAAAACCATTTCCGGTGACTACCTCTTGAAGCTCATCAAGAGAATGCCAAGAGTGTGCAAAGCAGTCATCAAAGCAAAAGGTGGCTACTTTGAAGAACCTAGAATATAAGACATATTTTCAGTTGTTTCACAATTTTTTGTTAAGTATATAATTCCACATGTGTTAATTCATAGTTTTGATGCCTTCAGTGTGAATGTACAATTTTCAAAGTCATGAAAAAAAAGAAAAATCTTTAAATGAGAAGTGTGTCCAAACTTTTGGTCTGTACTGTGTGTTTTGTTCACTCACATAGCAAGATAATTTAGAGAAACATCTCAGTGTGGTGTTTTGGCAAATTTCTCTAAGAGGTGCACATTCACCTTTGACCAATGTCAGCCGAATGAATACCTGTTCGACTGACTTCTGCCCCTCTATAACACACATATACACATTCACTGCTTACACACACATACTCATTTTGGCCACATATGCTTTAATGGGGAGATCGCAGACACAAGCAAAATTAAACCTGCCGAATCCATTTTTCTGCTGATACAATCATGTTGTGTGAGAGCCTAGAAAATATAATGGGTGATCCTGGCAGAATTGAAAGGTTTGGCAGCTTTGCTATAATTTCTATCAGCACCTTAAAGGGGTTGTCCAGTCCAAATTGATAAGTCTGCAGTCACTCTGTGTGACTGATTTAATTTTAAGAAAATTACCCATTAGAATATTTTTGTATTATTTTCAGACAACAAAGGCATTCTTTCTCTCATATAGCCTAAGAAAAATATTTTGCAAAGAGAAACTTGTCACAGAAAAGGGCATAACAGCATAAAAGAGTGGGGAAAATGTTTTAAATTGGTCTCACAAATTTTCATTTTTTTCATACTGTATGTTATGTGACGCGCCCCTGGGCCTGTGTCGCGCTGCGTTGCGCACGCGGGAGCTTACCCGGAGCCGGATCTGTTGAGGGTTGTAGTCTCGTGGCGGTGACCCGGTCCGTGCCCAGGGAGTCAAACTGAGCGGCGATGTATCAGCGGTAGATGTTGGACGACTACGCCACCCGTTGAGTACAGCTAAGGAGCTGCTGCTGCAGGGCAGACCGCTGAGGCCGGTGGTAGGATTGTGCAGCGTGATAGTATAACCCCCAACGGGAGGGGTATGGCCTCAGGGCAGCCGACGTGGATGATGGGGGTAGCAGGAACCACTCGGAGACGGTACGGTGTAGTTCAGGGTCTTTACTGGTGACAAAGATAGACCCTCCCGGAGTACTGGCTAGCGATTGGGGCCTGGTCAGTCCTTGAGCAGATGGGATCTCCCCTGGCCAGGCGGAGTTGTAGGCCCCCCAAACTAACTGTACTCTTCTGGCTACCTTGCTAGAGGCGGGTATAAGTAGCCCACGTCCCTGAGCGTACCGTGTGGTGCTCACCCGTATGGCCGGTGACTCGGGGCCTTCTAGTAGCTTCCGCTCCACGACGGCGGTGCTGGTCCCATGCGTGTGACCGTGCCTTCGGGTTTCTTGGCCAGAGGACCTGGAATCCCCTGCCTGACGGATTCTGCTGCTGAGTAGGAGTTAGTCCCCACAGGCTCGGACTCCGGGTCCGGTAAGAAATCTTCTCAGTCAGGGCGAGCTCTGCAGCTGCCAGCCCCTGACTCCTTGTAACACTGCTCCCACAGAGCTCCTGATGTTCTGTTCCTATATTTGCTTCTTTTCTCTGTCTCTACTTCTTCTCTACTCCCTAACCCTGCCTCAGCCCTAGGTTTATATAGGGGAAGTTCTTCCCCTCCCAGGACTGGGCAGGAGGTGTGGCATGCATAGGATTCCTGACCAAGAGACCTCCCACCTGCTCTCAGACGTAATATCTCTATCACTGTGGCAACCAGACCCCTGGGGTGTCACATATGCATGACCTTCAAGTCACATGAAATAACCCACAGTAACTCTTATTACATTTCGAGATGTGTCAGAACCATTTTGAGTTTAGTGATGCGGCCATAAGTTATGATAAGGAACTGTAATTACAGATTTTATTTAGTAATCATATATCACCATATAATATCTTGTAGTAAGAGCCCAAATAATTTATATTGGAAGAAATTTTTGGTTGTAATAGGGATGAACTGAAAGACCACTAAGTGCATGGCTACTTGATACCATGTATGTACAGAAATCTTGAGTGGTCCTGAATGTGTCACTGTCATTTTTGATTTACCGATCACAAGCATAAAGACTAGAGATGAGCGTTGTTCTACTCGAACTGTTCGCCAATCTCAAATTCGAGCTGTTTTGGGCGGTGTTCGAGCCATTCGGCGAACACGAACGATTTGAGAAAAATTCGGCTGTTCGAGGTTATGTTCGATAACTGTTCGTGCACCAAAATCATAACTGGATTTTTTCTCAGTAATGATGAAAATTAATGTTAATACGCAGTTTGAGTGTACAGCGGGGTGGGGGAAGGGGCAGGGGATGGATCTCTGCAGGAATAATGAAGATCTCCATTTTTTTTCTCTTTCCCGCATTTACAGTGGGGAGGTGCAATCTGTCAGCCTATCAGCAGCGCACACACGGAGCGAAGTGCTTTTTTTCACACAAGCAAGGGCATGTGTCATTGGCAGTGTATGTCACATGTCCTTGCCCTATAAGGCCAAGCCATTTTCCCCGTCGCCACCATTTTCTCACTGCTGCAGCTGCGTGTTAGACGGCACCGCTGTTGCTGTGTGCGATATACCTTGTTAATTTCAAGCCAATTTTCGCACAAATCTACAGATAGCTTGGGAGTAGGGAATAGTTGTGATTGCAGTCCTTTTAAGGACTAGATTACAGCATTTCCTACGACTTTTATCAGGCAGGTCTGTGCTCTTAAATAGATAGGTTCTGGGAGTAAAGACTAATTGTAATTAGAGTCCTTTTCAGGACTAGGTTACATTAGTTCCTATCAGTTTTTGCCAGGCAGGTCTGTGCCAGTGCTGTGCAAGTTTTTTTCACAGCATTTGGCTGAATCTAGCAAAGCTAATCCTTTTTGGCCTATTGCAGAGTGTGTTAGTCAGTGGAGTAGCCTATCTGTGTTGCAAGATATACCACCTGTTTATAGAATACCAATTTTTTTACTGCACCTAGTGAAGTAAAATCTTTTGGGCATAGCATCATTCTATTAGTCCATCTATACTGACCTCCATCAGGTTGCAAATTGAATATAATTTTTTTCTGCATCTAGCTCTGAAAAAATATTTGGCCTTCTAGCAGTGTGTGGGACTTTCTCTATTAGTCCATCTATACTGACCTCCATCAGGTTGCAAATTAAAAATAATTTGTATCTGCATCTACCTCTGAAAAAATATTTGGGCTTCTAGCTGTGTGTGGGACTTGTTCTATTACTCCTTCTATACTGACCTCCATCAGGTTGCAAATTGAATATAATTTTTTTCTGCATCTAGCTCTGAAAAAATATTGGGCTTCTAGCTGTGTGTGGGACTTGTTGTATTAGTCCATCTATACTGACCTCCATCAGGTTGCAAACTGAATATATTTTTTTCTGCATCTACCTCTGAAAAAATATTGGCTTCTAGCTGTGTGTGGGACTTGTTCTATTAATCCATCTATACAGACCTCCATCAGGTTGCAAACTGAATATAATTTTTTTCTGCATCTAGCTCTGAAAAAATATTTGGCCTTCTAGCAGTGTGTGGGACTTTCTCTATTAGTCCATCTATACTGACATCCATCAGGTTGCAAACTGAATATAATTTTTTCCTGCATCTAGCTCTGAAAAAATATTTGGCCTTCTAGCAGTGTGTGGGACTTTCTCTATTAGTCCATCTATACTGACCTCCATCAGGTTGCAAACTGAATATAATTTTTTTCTGCATCTAGCTCTGAAAAAATATTTGGCCTTCTAGCAGTGTGTGGGACTTTCTCTATTAGTCCATCTATACTGACCTCCATCAGGTTGCAAATTAAAAATAATTTTTATCTGCATCTAGCTCTGAAAAAATATTTGGGCGTCTAGCTGTGTGTGGGACTTGTTCTATTACTCCATTTATACTGACCTCCATCAGGTTGCAAATTGAATATAATTTTTTTCTGCATCTACCTCTGAAAAAATATTGGGCTTCTAGCTGTGTGTGGGACTTGTTCTATTAATCCATCTATACAGACCTCCATCAGGTTGCAAACTGAATATAATTTTTTTCTGCATCTAGCTCTGAAAAAATATTTGGCCTTCTAGCAGTGTGTGGGACTTTCTCTATTAGTCCATCTATACTGACATCCATCAGGTTGCAAACTGAATATAATTTTTTTCTGCATCTAGCTCTGAAAAAATATTTGAACTTCTAGCAGTGTGTGGGACTTTCTCTATTAGTCCATCTATACTGACCTCCATCAGGTTGCAAACTGAATATAATTTTTTTCTGCATCTAGCTCTGAAAAAATATTTGGCCTTCTAGCAGTGTGTGGGACTTTCTCTATTAGTCCATCTATACTAACCTCCATCAGGTTGCAAATTAAAAATAATTTTTATCTGAATCTAGCTCTGAAAAAATATTTGGGCTTCTAGCTGTGTGTGGGACTTGTTCTATTACGCCATCTATACTGACCTCCATCAGGTTGCAAATTGAATATAATTTTTTTCTGCATCTAGCTCTGAAAAAATATTAGGCTTCTAGCTGTGTGTGGGACTTGTTGTATTAGTCCATATATACTGACCTCCATCAGGTTGCAAACTGAATATATTTTTTTCTGCATCTACCTCTGAAAAAATATTGGGCTTCTAGCTGTGTGTGGGACTTGTTCTATTAATCCATCTATACAGACCTCCATCAGGTTGCAAACTGAATATAATTTTTTTCTGCATCTAGCTCTGAAAAAATATTTGGCCTTCTAGCAGTGTGTGGGACTTTCTCTATTAGTCCATCTATACTGACATCCATCAGGTTGCAAACTGAATATAATTTTTTTCTGCATCTAGCTCTGAAAAAATATTTGAACTTCTAGCAGTGTGTGGGACTTTCTCTATTAGTCCATCTATACTGACCTCCATCAGGTTGCAAACTGAATATAATTTTTTTCTGCATCTAGCTCTGAAAAAATATTTGGTCTTCTAGCAGTGTGTGGGACTTTCTCTATTAGTCCATCTATACTAACCTCCATCAGGTTGCAAATTAAAAATTTTTTTTATCTGAATCTAGCTCTGAAAAAATATTTGGGCTTCTAGCTGTGTGTGGGACTTGTTCTATTACGCCATCTATACTGACCTCCATCAGGTTGCAAATTGAATATAATTTTTTTCTGCATCTAGCTCTGAAAAAATTTTAGGCTTCTAGCTGTGTGTGGGACTTGTTGTATTAGTCCATCTATACTGACCTCCATCAGGTTGCAAACTGAATATATTTTTTTCTGCATCTACCTCTGAAAAAATATTGGGCTTCTAGCTGTGTGTGGGACTTGTTCTATTAATCCATCTATACAGACCTCCATCAGGTTGCAAACTGAATATAATTTTTTTCTGCATCTAGCTCTGAAAAAATATTTGGCCTTCTAGCAGTGTGTGGGACTTTCTCTATTAGTCCATCTATACTGACCTCCATCAGGTTGCAAATTAAAAATAATTTTTATCTGCATCTACCTCTGAAAAAATATTTGGGCTTCTAGCTGTGTGTGGGACTTGTTCTATTACTCCATCTATACTGACCTCCATCAGGTTGCAAATTGAATATAATTTTTTTCTGCATCTAGCTCTGAAAAAATATTGGGCTTCTAGCTGTGTGTGGGACTTGTTGTATTAGTCCATCTATACTGACCTCCATCAGGTTGCAAACTGAATATATTTTTTTCTGCATCTACCTCTGAAAAAATATTGGGCTTCTAGCTGTGTGTGGGACTTGTTCTATTAATCCATCTATACAGACCTCCATCAGGTTGCAAACTGAATATAATTTTTTTCTGCATCTAGCTCTGAAAAAATATTTGGCCTTCTAGCAGTGTGTGGGACTTTCTCTATTAGTCCATCTATACTGACCTCCATCAGGTTGCAAACTGAATATAATTTTTTTCTGCATCTAGCTCTGAAAAAATATTTGGCCTTCTAGCAGTGTGTGGGACTTGTTCTATTAGTCCACCTATACTGACCTCCATCAGGTTGCAAATTCAAAATAATTTTTTGTCTGCATCTAGCTATGAAAAAATATTTGGCCTTCTAGCAGTGTGTGGGACTTTCTCTATTAGTCCATCTATACTGACCTACATCAGGTTGCAAACTGAATATTTTTTTTTCTGCATCTATCTCTGAAAAAATATTTGGGCTTCTAGCTGTGTGTGGGACTTGTTCTATTAGTCCATCTATACTGACCTCCATCAGGTTGCAAATTGAATATAATTTTTTTCTGCATCTAACCCAGCCAATAGTTTTGGCCTAATACCACAGTTTGGCCACTCAGCTCTGCTCGGTTCCCATCCATTGTTTTTTTGTGCAAACAACTCCAGAGTTGTGAATTAGTTAACCACCAAAATGAGTGGAAAAAGGCCTGCTGCTGGTGCAAAGGGGAATAGGCGTGTTGGGAAGGGGAAAAAAGGTTGTGTCCATGGGGTAGGTGTTAAAGCAACAGTAACATCTGCAGAAGAAAGACCATCTTCCAGCCAAACTAAAATGTCTACTTCTTTTAGCGGACAATGTGATAAGATCCCTTTGACTGGGGGGATAGCAGTCACACCTGTTTTGGGGCGCAGACCTGCCACCTCTTTACCCGCAACAGCCAGCGTGATTGGCAGGTCATCATTTTCTTTGGAGGTGGTAACACCAGCTGGTGTTGAGCGCTGTCCGACATTGATAGCACCACCTTTGGATCAAGGCAACCTAACATGTCCGCCTGCATCTTCCTCACAGACCGGCAGTTTGCCGGGGACACCCTTATCAACCCCGTCTAAGCACAATAGCCAGCCCTCGGTCCTCAGATGAGGACAAGTAAAAGACCATTTCCTCCTAGCCATGAGAAAGCTAAGAGGTTGAATTTCACCATCTGTAAGCTCTTGGCTACAGAAATGCTGCCTTTCCGCCTGGTGGACACAGAGGATTTTCGAGACCTTATGTCCGTCGCAGTTCCCCAGTACCAGATGCCCAGTCGGCACTACTTCTCAAAGAAAGGTGTGCCTGCGCTCCACCAGCATGTCGCACACAACATCACCGCTTCTTTGAGAAACTCTGTGTGTGACAGGGTGCATTTCACCACAGACACTTGGACGAGTAGGCATGGACAGGGGCATTACATGTCGCTGACTGGGCACTGGGTAACTATGGTGACAGCAGGACAAGGGGCTGCTGTCCAAGTCTTGCCGTCCCCACGAGTTGTGCGTCAATCCTCTTTATATCAAAGTTCCTCCACTGCTTCTGCCTCCTCAACCTCCTCTCGGTCTTCCACCTGCACCCAAAGCCTGTCTGGTCATGCCACAAGCTTTCTAACTGCGCAGAAGGGATCCTGCACACCTCCTTACTATGCTGGCAGTAGGGCTCAACGTCATCAGGCGGTTTTTACTTTGAAATGTCTGGGAAATGTGAGTCACACAGCTGAGGAGTTGTGGTCAGCTCTGGAGAACCAATTTCATGAATGGTTGTCTCCACTGGACCTGAAACCAGGGAAGGCCGTGTGCGACAATGCTGCAAACCTGGGTGCGGCCCTTCGCCGGGGCAATGTCACACACGTGCCTTGTATGGCTCACGTGTTGAACCTGGTTGTCCAGCAATTTTTAGCCCACTATCCCAGACTAGATGGCCTTCTGCAGAGGGCACGGTCGCTGTGTGCTCACTTCCACCGTTCGCATCCCGCAGCTCAGCGACTTACATCTCTACAGAAGTCGTTGGGCCTGCCACTTCACCGGCTAAAATGCGATGTGCCTACCCGGTGGAATTCAACTCTGCACATGTTGCAGCGACTGTGGCAGCACCGACAAGCCCTGGTGCAATACGTTCTGACGTATAGCCTGGGCCAACGAGATCCAGATGTGGGGCAAATCACGCTGGAGGAGTGGTCTCAGATCAGGGACCTATGCACCCTTCTGCATAGTTTTGAAATGGCGACAAAGATGTTTAGTGCTGACGATGCCATTATCAGCATGACTATTCCGGTGATTTACATGCTGGAGCACATGTTAAACAGAATTCGGAGTCAGGTGGTGGCACAAGAGGAGGTGGAGGAAGTAGAGGAGGAGGAGTTGTATGCGGAATGGCTAACATCTGCAAGGTCCAGACGGTCGGCAGCACCAAGGCAGCAGGCATGTGAGGGTGGGGGAGATGGTTTTACCAGGGCGCATGGTAGCAGCCAAACTAGTGAGGAAGGTGCAGGAGCCCAGGAAGAAGTGGAGGACGAACTGATGGAAGACTCATCAGATGAGGGAGACCTTGATCACATTTCTGTTGTGCGAGGTTGGGGGGAGAGGACAGAGGAAGGAAGCATGATTGTTACCTCGCCACCAACACAACAGGGACTTGGTGCTCCTGGATGTGCAACACACATGAGTGCCTTCTTGCTGCACTACCTGCAACATGACCCTCGAATTGGGAGAATTAGAAATAATCCTGACTACTGGGTTGCCACACTGTTAGATCCCCGGTACAAATGTAAATTTGCAGAAATTATTCCTGCCATAGAAAGGGATGCACGCATGCAGGAGTATCAGCAGAGACTGTTGCAGAATCTTACATGTGCTTTTCCACAAAACACCAGTGGTGCACGTAGTGAATCTCACAGTTCCAACTTGCCAACCGTGGGACCATCAAGTGTTCAGCACTCAAACCATAACAGAACCACAGTATCTGCTGGTAACATCAATTTTGCGCAATCATTTCACCACTTTTTTAGCCCATCCTTTGCAAGGCCACAGGAGACAAGAAGTCTGACACATAGTCAACGCCTAGAGACGATGGTACAGGAGTATCTCCAAGTAAACATTGAAGCCATGACTGTGTCACTGGACCCTTGCTCTTTTTGGGCTTCCAATCTGGATAAATGGCCGGAGCTAGCCACTTACGCCTTGGAGATCTTGTCATGCCCCGCAGCCAGCGTTCTGTCTGAACGTGTGTTCAGCGCTGCTGGTGGTGTGCTGACAGATAAGCGCACGCGGATCTCCACTGATAATGTAGACAGACTCACGTTCATAAAGATGAACAAATCATGGATCCGAAACGACTTTTCTACCCCTGTGTCATCCTGGGGAGAGTAAAAGATGGATGATTGGTTAAAATCACCCTACCAACCGTTTTAAGCTTTCAAATTACTAATCATGTTTATCTGTATCTTGGCTGGAAAATAATTTGGGCTTTGTAGCAGTGTGCAGCACTGATTCTATTAGGCCATCTATAATAAGCTCCACCAGATTTAAAATTACTAATCATGTTTATCTGTATCTTGGCTGGAAAATAATTTGGGCTTTGTAGCAGTGTGCAGCACTGATCCTATTAGGCCATCTATACTAAGCTCCACCAGATTTAAAATTAATAATAATTTTTAGCTGCATCTAGCCCGGAAAATAATTTTGGGGCTCCGAGATGCGCAAGACACATAAGTGCCTTCTTGCTGCACTACCTGCAACATGACCCTCATATTGTCAGAATTCGAAGTAATCATGACTACTGGGTTGCCACACTCTTAGATCCACCATACTTTTAAATCAACCTTTTCATTTTAATAAAGACCAAAAAAATGGTCATTTTTGAAATTATAAGCATTAGCAGGTTATTAGAAACTGAAATCAAACAGTTTTCAACTCAAAACTTTATTCTAGGTGATTTTACATTTTCACATAGGACCCCTTGTTCGAAAGGAGCTTCTGAACTCTCTCGTCCATTGAATTTGTTAGGTTTTGGATGGTTTCTGCTTCAATTGTTTTGCATGAGGACAGAATACCCTCCCAGAGCTGTTGCTTAGATGTGAACTGCCTCCCGCCATCATAGACACTCCTTTTGATGATGCTCCAGAGGTTCTGAATGGGGTAGAGGTCAGGGGAGCATGGGGGTCACACCATAAGTTTGTCCCCGTTTATGCCCATATCAGCCAGAGATGCAGATGTTTTATGTGCAGCATGAGATGGTGCATTATCATGCAAAAAAATGATCTTGCTGTGAAATACACGGTTCTTCTTCTTGAACCATGGCAGGAAGTGCTGTTTGAGAAAATCCACATACATTATGGAGTTCATCTTTAGCGCCTTAAGGGATCCTAAAGGGGCCGACAATCTCTCTCCCCATGATTCCAGCCCAAAACATTACTCCACCTCCTCCTTGTTGGCGCTGTAGCCATGTTTGCGTGGGGTGTCCATCAACCAGCCATCCTCCACTCCATCCATCTGGACCATCGAGCGCTGCACGGCACTCATCCGTGAACAAAACAGTTTTGAAATCAGTCTTCATGTAATGTTTGGCCCACTGGAGCCGTTTCTGCTTGTGTGAAGTGGATCGAGGAGGTCGACAGGATGGCGTATGCACAGCTGCAAACCTCTGAAGGACCCTGCATCTTGTTGTTCGCGGGACGTTGGAGGCACCAGCAGCTTCAAAAACTTGTCTGCTGCTATGACAAGGCTTTTTTGCCGCTGCTCTTTTAACCTGACGTAATTGCTTGTAGGAAAGAGTCCTCAATTTGCCCTTATCAGCACGCACACGTGTGTACTGTGAATCAGCTATATACTTCTTGATTGCCAAGACACTTCATCCTGATCATTTCACAATGTTGATTGTAGTCATGCCTTGACCTAAACACTCCACAATTTGTTGCTTCTCAGCAGCCGACACATCCTTTTTCTTTCCCATTTTGGCAGAAAATGTAGGCTGCTTAATAATGTGAGACAGCCTTCTTAAGTAGTCTTGCCTTTCATTGGACACACCTGCCAAACTAATTAGCACAGGTGTCTGCAATTGCTTACAGTGATATAAAGAGCCCTGACACACATCACCATCAATGAGTTTAACTGACAAACAAATTCTTCCCTTATCACTCCTAAACACTTTTTGCATAATAATTTGGAACACAGTGTACATGTGCATTTCCACAAAACACCAGTGGTTCACGTAGTGAATCTTACAGTTCTAACTTGCCAACCGTGGTCTGTATGGAGTTGTTCAATAAAGGGCCCAAAATTAAGATAACATAGATGGGAGAGGTCTCTATGAATAGGAATTCCTAAGTATTTGATACCCTGTGAGGGCCAGGCAAAGGGAAAGTTGGACTGGATGGAATCCTATATGGATTTGGGGAGGGAGACATCGAGGGCCTCAGACTTCGCTGCATTGATTTTAAAATTTGACCATGTAACAAAGTGATCTATTTCAGCCATAACAGCATGGATGGATATATGTGATTGAGTGATATATACTAGGACATCATCAGCAAATAGAGAGCACTTGTACTCGGTGCCTCCCACCTCAATCCACCTAATATTGGGGTTATGGCGAATTGATGAGAGCAGGTGCTCCGTCACTAGGATGTATAAGAGAGGGGACAGAGAACATCCCTGCCTTGTCCCATTGGTGATTGTGAAAGGTGATGAAAATGTTCTGACGCGCCCCCTGGGCCTTGGGACACCGGGAGCCGGACCCTTTTTGGTGGATGCTGGTGGTTGTAGTCTCCGTGGCGGCGACCCAGTTCCATGGCTCAGGGCTGTCAAACCAGTGGCGGAACTATTTATGTGGTTTTGATGTTTAAATGTCCGACTACGCCACCCGTTGATTGCGGTCAGAGTGAACCGCCGCTCCAGGGCAGACCGCTGAGGCTGGTGTTGTGGGTGCAGCAGAGCATAGCATAACTCCCCACGGGAGGAGTATAGCCTCAGGGCAGTGTATGCGGAGGATGGGGGTGATGGTGCAGGGCAGCAGCAGTAACGACACGGAGTCAGTGATGCAGTCCAGGGCCTTTACTCACAGTTCTTATTATCCAGACCACGTCTGCAGGTAACGGCTGCCCACGTCGTACTGTGCTCACCAGGTGAGGGGCTCAGACAACTCCCAGATAACTTTGGAGCGCTTCACAGGACCCCCTTTGTGTGTCCTTTGTCTGGCCTTTCTTACCAACCCTTCTGTCCGGCTGCCTCGGGCCTCCTCTTGGTAAACTTGGCGCCAGTTTCCCTGACCCTATGTGGTGCCTTCCTAGCGGGTGTAGCGAGGGGCTGCGCCACATAAAATGTCACAGCCTCTGGTTTCTAGCTGAGGGTCGTTTCCTGCCTCCACTAGTTTCGGGGACCGGTCTCCCCCTTTGGCCTGACCCCTCCACGCAGGTGGATTCGGGCGTGCGGTGGCGACTCGCCCATCCGCACCCCTGGGATCCCTTCATTCCTCGTTCCTGGAGCCTTCTCCGCTCCTCTTCCTTCCTTCTCCCTCTTCCAGGCCTGGGCCTCTGTTACTAGGCCCGCCTCCGGAGCAGAGCTCATGCAGAGCCCCTGCTCCCTGCCACTTCTGCTCAGACTTCTCTGCACTGAACTAAGATGGTGCCCACCTTTTATACTCCCTTCTCAATGCACCCAGGAACTGCTTCCTCCCTGCTCCTGCACTACAGGGTTCCCCTTCCTCAGTGTTCCCTCCCCCCACTCCAGCCAGGGACAGGGACTGTCGTGCCCATCTCAGGGGCATATTGGTCACCCTGCCCCACGGCAATGTGGTGTAATGCATGCAGGTGTCGGGTCCTGATCCACACTCCATCCTTACCTGAGAGTGAGATATCACACCTCTGGGTGAGGTGCAATACCTCTGTAGCAACTGAGCCCTCAGGGTAATACAGTTCCATTTATCTTCAGCCTAGGTGACGTATCGCGATACAGGGCCGTGATTTTGGCTATAAAAGGGTCCCCTAGACCCCTACCCCAAGCTTTTTAAGAGAATCATATATGGCGTGCCAGGAGACTCTATGGAATGCTTTCTCAGCATCCAACGAGAGTTTCTAATTACAAATTTTTAACTGCATCTAGCCCAGGAAATACTTTGTGCCTAGTAGCAGTGTCTGCTAGTCAGCGGATTATCCCGGCTGTTAAGCAAGCTACACCACCTGCAGTTTTGACACTTAATTTTTTCAAAGGAAATGCTTCGGGACCACGGGATACTCAGTGAAGAGCATCAGGAGGCACCCCAAGGCATAGGGGCTGGGACTGGCAGTAGGATGCCTTGCGGTGGACAGCCGAGATCGATCCTTATAAAAGCTTTTTAACTGCAGCAGCTTTAGTGGACGCTACTGGAGCTGGAATTACGCGGCTGCTGGCATGAGACTTGCCCTCCAATAGATCCTTTTAAATGGATTTAAAGTGTATTCATTCAAATTAGAGAGACAATTTAAATTAAAAAGCTTAGAGCTGCCTCCACCACAGGGGGGCTCGCTCGACCCACCAGCGGACAGGCACCAGTATTGGGAGAGGGGGGCTGGCCGTCAGGGTTCACCGCGGCTCTGGCACAAACCCGGCGACACGGAGGTGGCACGAGCAGGAGCGGACTGAACGTGTCGGCTTCTCACTTTTTGGATTTTAGAAGGGCATGACATGCCTATATCTGTGTCTCCCCCTCCTTTTACTCCTCCACCTCTTTTCTTTTCGCATGACTATATGTACTTGTCACTTTTCCATGTGTTAGTTGTGTCTTCAGAGCAGTTTGTCAGCTTTTGGACACCTTTGAAGGTGTTTTCTATGTGTTTCTATGTGTTTTTGCTTGCCTGCCATTGGTTTTAATGATGTTCGAAGGTGTTCGACGAACAGTTCGACGAACAGTTCGGCGAACACACGGGTGTTCGACGAACCGAACTCGAACACTACGGGGGTGGCTCAACACTAATAAAGATAGGACCGGACACAGACAAAAGAGGGCTCCTGTGCAAGAGCAGTATTTGGGGCCCTTGCAGTTCAATAGCTTGTCATAATTAGAGATGAGCGGTGTTCGACTAGAACTGTTCGCCAATCTCAAATTCGAGCTGTTTTGGGCGGTGTTCGAGTTGTTCGACAAACCCGAACGATTTGCAAAAAATTCGGCTGTTCGAGGTTATGTTCGATAACTGTTCGTGCACGAAAAGCTTGTCCTGCATGTCTGGCGCTATTTTGAGCACCAATCATGCAGGGATTGCCTACCACTCACTGTAATGCCACAGCCATGGTGGTTGTGGCATTACAGTGATTGCCCAAATCGATGGAAACAGTGCAAACAGTGAAACATGAAAAGCCGCAATTCAGCAGCGGCATAGACCGGTACCCGACAATTTAGAACAGAAAGAATAGAGCATCACACATAGATTAGATAGATAGAAACAAGTCAGCCACATATATACGAAGTACAGTGACAGTGTTGCTTACTGTACTTGTCATTTAGTGTAAAGGATTTATCAAAAAAAATAATAGTGTTTTCATGCAACGTCTCTTTAAAAAAGCCGGCCGGCAATTCAGCAGAGGTACCCGACAATTTAGAATAGAAAGAATAGAGAATCACACATAGGTTAGATAGATAGAAACATGTCAGTCACATATATGAAGTACAGTGACAGTGTTGCTTACTGTACTTGTCATTTAGTGTAAAGGATTTATTAAAAAAAATAATAGTGTTTTCATGCACTGTCTCTTTAAAAAAGCCGGCCGGCAATTCAGCAGCAGTACCCGACAATTTAGAATAGAAGGAATAGAGCATCACACATAGATTAGATAGATAGAAACATGTCAGTCACATATATATGAAGTACAGTGACAGTGTTGCTTACTGTACTTGTCATTTAGTGTTAAAATAAAGGATTTATTTTAAAAAAAATTGGCGTGGGGTTCCCCATAATTTTAGTCTCTAGCGGAGGTTAAGCAGATGGCTGGGGCAGATGTTTGAAGCCTGGGAGGAGGGTAATACCCATGGAGCTTCCCAGGCTACTAATATCAGCCCCCAGCTGAATACCTAGCCTTTACTAGCTATTAAAATGGGGGACCCCCTCAAAAAAAATGACGTGGGGTCCCCCCTATTTTAATAGCTAGCAAAGGCTAGGCAGACAGCTGGGGGCTGATATTAATAGCCCAGGAAGGGTGCCATGAATATTGGCCCCCTCCCAGGCTAGAAACACCAGCCGTCAGCCGCCCCAGAAATGGCGCATCCATAGGATGCGCCAAATCTGGCACTTAGCCTCGCTCTTCCCACTGCAATGTAGCGGTGGCAGTGGGGTAATAGGGCTGGGGTTCATGTCAGCTTATAATGCCAGCTGACATCAAGCCCAGGTTAGTAATGGAGAGGCGTCTATAAGACACCCCCATTACTAATCCCATAGTTAAAGTTAAAAGAAAACACAAACACCAGAATAAAGTCCTTTAATTGAAATAAACACACAATTCTTTATTGTTCTAAATTAAACCATACTTACCACCATGCCCATTCCAGCTGAAGCCAACGATCTCCTGCAATAAAAGTAAAATAATAAAGCAACATCATCCTTACCTTTCCATGGTTCCCACGACAGCTTCAGCTCTGCTACATCGAGATGACAGGCTGGACCGCAGCAGAACGCTGCCATCCATCTTGCCATGCCGCGGACACTGAGAAGCGCAGGCATGCTTGCGCTCCTCAGTGTCTCGCTGTGACGTCATAAAGATGAGACGAGTTCATGTCCAATGAACTCAGCTCACCTCATGCACGTCACTGACAGCGTGGGAGAATTCTCCTGCACTCAGCGCTACAGCGTAAGAATTTTTCCACGCTGTCAGTGACGTGCATGAGGTGAGCTCATTCATGTCCAATGATCTCAGCTCACCTCATGCACGTCACTGACAGCGTGGGAGAATTCTCACGCTGTAGCGCTGAGTGCAGGAGAATTTTCCCACGCTGTCAGTGACGTGCATGAGGTGAGCTGAGATCATTGGACATGAACTCGTCTCATCTTTATGCCGTCAAAGCGAGACACTGAGGAGCCCAAGCATGCCTGCGCTTCTCAGTGTCCGCGGCATGGCAAGCTGGATGGCAGCGTTCTGCTGCGGTCCAGTCTGTCATCTCGATGTAGCAGAGCTGAAGCTGTCGTGGGAACCATGGAAAGGTAAGGATGATGTTGCTTTATTATTTTACTTTTATTGCAGGAGATCGTTGGCTTCAGCTGGAATGGGCGTGATGGTAAGTATGGTTTAATTTAGAACAATAAAGAATTGTGTGTTTATTTCAATTAAAGGACTTTATTCTGGGTGTTGTGTTTTTTTTAAATACTTTACTAGAAGTTCATGGCGGTCATGTCTAATATTGGCGTGACCCCATGAATTTCGGGCTGAGGGCCAGCTGATAATGCCAAGCTGGCCCTAACCCCTTTATTACCCAGTGAGCCACCGCACCAGGGCCCTGGATGAGTTGGGTACAGCGCCAGAAGATGGCGCTTCTATGAACGCGCCATTTTCCGGGGTGGCTGCGGACTGCAATTTGCAGCGGGGGGGACCCAGAAAGCTTGGGCCTCCCTGCGCTGCAGATTCCAGCCCCCAGCTGCCTAGTTGTACCTGGCTGGACACAAAAATAGGGCGAAGCCCCACGTACTTTTTTTTTAAAATTATTTCATGAAATTCATGAAATAATTAAGAAAAAAAGGGCTTCCCTATATTGTTGTGTCCAACCAGGTACAAATAGGCAGCTGGTGGTTGGGGGAAGCCCGTTCCTGCCTGCTGTACCTGGCTGGACACAAATACAGTGCGAAGACCCACGTCAATTTTTTTTAAAATTATTTCATGAAACTAGATGGTGGCCCGATTCTAACGCATCGGGTATTCTAGAATATGTATGCGGCAGACCCGGCGCAATCAGCGTTTAATCAGTGTTTAAATTTGGCGCCAAAATCGCTAACTGGTCGCGGCCAGCAACCGCGACCAATCAGCGAAGCGGTGTTGAAATTTGGCGACTATATCGCTGATTGGTCACGGCCGGCGGTTGCGACTAATCAGCAGAGCGGGGTTTAAATTTTGCGCCAATAATGCTGATTGGTCGCGGTCGCGACCAATCAGCAAAGCGGTGTTTACATTTTGCGCCAATAATGCTGATTGGTTGCGGTTGCGACCAATCAGCAAAGCGGTGTTTAAATTTGGCGCCAATAACGGTGATTGGTCACGACCGCGACCATTCAGCAGGGCGGTGTTTAAATTTGGCGGCAACAATGTTGATTAGTCGCGGCCGGCGGTCGCGACCAATCAGCAGAGCGGGGTTTAAATTTGGCGCCAATAATGCTGATTGGTAGCAATCGCCGGCCACGACCAATCAGCAGAGCGGTGTTTCAATTTGGCGCCAAAATCGCTGATTGGTCGCGGCCGGCAACCGTGACCAATCAGCCGAGCAGGGTTTAAATTTGGCGCCAATAATGCTGATTGGTCGCAATCGCCTGCCGCAACCAATCAGCAGAGCGGGGTTTAAATTTGGCGCCAATAATGCTGATTAGTCGCGGCCGGCATCCGCGACCAATTAGCAGAGCGGGGTTTAAATTTGGCGCCAATCTCACTGATTGGTCGCGGCCGCTATTTAAATGTGTCGCCCAAATCGGTGATTGGTCGCCGTCTTGACCGCGACCAATCACTGATCTTGCCGCCAAAGTTAAACACTACTGTGCTGATTGGTCGCGGACGCTGCCCGCGACCAATCACCGATTTGTGCGCCAAATTTAAATATCAGCCTCATGCAAGTCACTGACAGCGTGGGAAAATTCTCCTGCACTCAGCGCTTCAGCGTGAGAATTCCCCCACGCTGTCAGTGACGTGCATGAGGTGAGCCGAGCTCATTGGACATGACCTCGGCTCATCTTTATGCCGTCACAGCCAGACACTGAGGAGCGCAAGCAAGCCTGCGCTTCTCAGTGTCTGCGGGATGACAGGCTGGATGGCAGCGTTCTGCTGCGGTCCAGCCTGTCATCTCGATGTAGCAGAGCTGAAGCTGTCGTGGGAACCATGGAAAGGTAAGGATGATGTTGGTTTATTATTTTACTTTTATTGCAGGAGATCGTTGGCTTCAGCTGGAATGGGCGTGATGGTAAGTATGGTTTAATTTAGAACAATAAAGAATTGTGTGTTTATTTCAATTAAAGGACTTTATTCTGGGTGTTTGTGTTTTCTTTTAACTTTGACTATGGGGTTAGTAATGGGGGTGTCTTACAGATGCCTCTCCATTACTAACCTGGGCTTGATGTCAGCTGGCATTATAAGCTGACATGAACCCCAGCCCTATTACCCCACTGCCACCGCTACAGGGCAGTGGGAAGAGCGAGGCTAAGTGCCAGATTTGGCGCATCCTATGGATGCGCCATTTCTGGGGCGGCTGACGGCTGGTGTTTCTAGCCTGGGAGGGGGTCAATATTCATGGCACCCTTCCTGGGCTATTAATATCAGCCCCCAGCTGTCTGCTTAGCCTTTGCTAGCTATTTAAATAGGGGGGACCCCACGTCATTTTTTTTGGGGGGTCCCCCATTTTAATAGCTAGTAAAGGCTAGGTATTCAGCTTGGGGCTGATATTAGTAGCCTGGGAAGCTCCGTGGGTATTACCCCCTTCCCAGGCTTCAAACATCTGCCCCAGCCGTCTGCTTAACCTCCGCTAGAGACTAAAATTACGGGGAACCCCACGCCAATTTTTTTTTTAATAAATCCTTTATTTTAACACTAAATGACAAGTACAGTGATCAACACTATCACTGTACTTCTTATATATGTGACTGACATGTTTCTATCTATCTAATCTATGTGTGATGCTCTATCTTTCTGTTCTAAATTGTCGGGTACCGAGGCTGAATTGCCGGCCGGCTTTTTTAAAGAGACGGTGCATGAAAACACTATTATTTTTTTAAATAAATCCTTTACACAAAATGACAAGTACAGTAACCAACACTGTCACTGTACTTATTATATATGTGATTGGCATGTTTATATCTATCTATGTGTGATGCTCTATTCTTTCTGTTATAAATTGTCGGGTACCACTGCTGAATTGCCGGCCGGCTTTTTTAAAGAGACGGTGCACGAAAACACTATTATTTTTTTTAATAAATCCTTTACACTAAATGACAAGTACAGTAAGCAACACTGTCACTGTGCTTCTTATATGTGTGACTGACATGTTTCTATCTATCTAATCTATGTGTGATGCTCTATTCCTTCTTGTCTAAATTGTCGGGTACCGGTGTATGCCGCTGCTGAATTGCCGGCCGGCTTTTTTAAAGAGAGCGTCTTCTGAGCAGTTTGTCAGCTTTTGGACACCTTTGAAGGTGTTTCTATGTGTTTCTATGTGTTTTTGTTTGCCTGCCATTGGTTTTAACGGTGTTCGACGGTGTTCTAAGGTGTTCGACGAACAGTTCGACGAACATCCCGGTGTTCGACGAACCGAACCGAACCCGAACACTACGGGGGTGGCTCAACACTAGTCATAATGCCAATTCTACCTGGCTTGGAGGTGTAAGTGAAACCCCTTACCTCTTGTGACCTGTGTGGCTGCACAGGTTGCCCCAATGGTATGTTTGCCCCTACATTATGGTGTAATATGTAATAATTTAGATATGGTTAAAAAAATAAAATATTTAAAAAATATTTTTAAAATGCTATAACTGGTTAAAAAAAATAAAAGACGCAATAATAGTGCACGCCAATTCTCCATCTCCAGATCCAAAGCTGGATCCTGGTTCCCATTTGTCTCTACTTCCTGCTCCTGGCTAGATAGACTCAGGAAGTGGCAGGAAATTCCAGCTCATCCAATCACAGATTGAGGCGGATCACCGCCATGACCATGCAAACATTTCCTGCCATTTCCTGTGTGTTCAGACCAGGAAGTAGAAATCTGCAGGAACTTAGTAAATATTGGAATGAAAGCTGCGTTTGAACGGTGTCTGTATTGGGTTGGGTTCAATTTATGAAAATCATCTGTTTTCATTCAGAACAAAAGTATGATCTTTCATCCATATGGTGTTCCATGTGTACTCTTTTTATGCCTATATATCTATATCTGACATGAACGACACATACTTATGATTTTACATCCACAGTTTCAAAAAACTAATAAAGATTCTAATAGATATTCCAATATAATCAGCCAAGAATCCATTAAAAACAGATAGCATCCCATTGACATCTGTTTCATTTATTCAACCATTGAATTTAATGGACAAGTCTCATGAAAAATTGTAAAGACATGGGCACTTGGCTCATGCAAAAAACATTTGTGAACTAAAAATAAAAGTTTATAACACGGATAGCACATGGACCCAAAAAAATCTGTCATTTGAACAGGGCCTAACCCTTCATTGTCTTATTTTTCTTTAAATGTTCACGTGAAAAAAATATATAGAATATTTCTCATATAAGTTATTCATTGTTCTCCTGTAATATATGTAAAGACACAGCTATAAGATCTTTTGTATTATGCGTCAGCTATAGGCAATTTTGTCACCTTTGTTCTTTTGCCCTTCAGATAAGTTACCATTTGATGTGGATTCAGCAAGCAATCAGGTAAAAGACATAAAAATGCATTATATATGTCTTTTATATTCACGGTACAATGCCATGGATAGGAAAAGGGCAGCAAACTACCATCAAATTTTACACTTCCATGTTAGATCTGTGGAACATGCTCTGTTTTAATGCTGACATTCAAATATGGGAATTTCATCCCAAGCAAGGGAGATAATTGATCTGACTCTATTATGTCCTAGAGATTGTGTGGTCTCTATGTGATAGATGTGAAGTAGAGAATCCCTGTATGCTTTCAAGTTCTTTCTGCACCTATTAGCTGAATGGTTATTCATAATGAACAGCACTGACAATACCTCCGAATACCCATAAAATGCATCCATTGCTAAGCTGACAAAAGTAATGCCAGTATATATATAATTCACTCTGCTTTCCTGTGGCTTCTAGCTGTCGGTTCATTTTTCACTTCTGCAAGCCCAGCTCTACTGCCAAACACTATATACCTTGCTACGTGTACTAAGGACAGGCGGCAGATTCATTATGAAATGTATTAGTAATCTTTCACTCCTGAATCGAATTTTATTCATGTGTGACAAAAAATATCTAGTCATCCACATGAGATGATGTCTTCGGAAACTAAAGGTGCATTTACACTGCCCAGTTATTGGGAAAGATTGTTCCTAGGTACATTCTTTTCAGTGTAAACAGGTTGCGATCACCTGACAAAAAAAACTAAGCGCTCCTTCATTGGGTGAAATAATATTTTGGTTTTCATCATTCTTGGCAGCTCCTCATCTTCTGGAACCGGACATAGATTGCCGAGAACAATACCAGAACTGCATATTACAGAACGATCTCTCAGGCTGTGTGCCTACCATGCGGATTTAATGTGTTTCCGCTGCGCCATTTCCACCACAAAAATGCAATAAAAACGCTTGTTAAGTTGTCTGCCATGTTTCCCAATGATAATCCGCATGTGCTGTGCACAGGCTGCGGAAATTTCCGCTGCGGATTATCATTGCGGAAAAATCCGCCGCACAACCATTAATTTTGGGGAATCGTGGCGAAATCGCCGTCATTGACTTGCATTCGACCGCATAACATCCGCATGACTACACGTAAATATGCGGATATTATGCGATTCATTGCGCAAATGGTACCCAGGTCTGGAGAAGAGGAGACTCTCTTCGAGACCCGAGTACCATAGTACATGTAGTTAAAAAAAAATTTAAATAAAAAAAACCATATACTTACCTCTGATGGCCCCCTGTCTGCTCCCGGTGGCGCTGCTGGCTCTTCAGCTGCTCGCGGTGGTGTAAAAGGACCTTCCATGACGTCATTTAGTCATGTGGCAGGTCACGCGACTGCTGACGTTGGCGGTCGCGTGACCTGTCACATTACTAGATGACGTCATGGAAAGTCCTTTTTAGAGCACCTCTCATGCCTGCACAGTAGGGAGCTACACCTGTACAATCACAACAGCCTGTGTGGATGACGTCACTCAAGTCAACTTGCACAAATTAGGAAATTAGTGGAGAAGAATCCAAAAAATCATCCGGCCTGCAACAATCCTACAACAGTAAGCAAGTTTAATTGGAAGTATTTTGAGACCAATGACTCAAGCATAAAAGTGGATCGACTCATGGGACTCTGTTCTAGTATTCCTGATGCTGCATCTGATTTTTCAGGGCTGGCACAACGTCATCTGTGCATCACGTCACACAGATGAAAGCACGCCAGCCCTGGCTAATCAAAAGCCACACCTGGGACACTGAAAGGTAAGAGATTTGGAGGCCTTCCATCTAGCCACCAGGTAATAATGACCTGGACGCAAATCGATCTGTTTATTTCTACTTGGGCATTAGCAAAATTTGACTAGCCCCTGTTGCTGTCTCCTGCTATTCTTTTGCATCTTCTGATAAAATCTGTGTATAGACCTGAAGTCCATTGGCCAATTCAGATTTCAAGTTTGGCATTGAACATTGCCATTATTCTATCCCAACACTAAGTTATTGTCAGAAAAGCAGTAAATATTATTTTTATAGATTTCTCAGTGTATAAAATTTTTTGGTCAACTAAATGTAACCGATTTTCAGTAATAAGAGCAATGTGTTATGAATGAACATGTAATTCATGTGAAACTGTAAGGCAGCAAGTAATGGCCTTGGCCACAAGCTAAATACGATCTCTGTGATCCACAGAGATATGCATTTATTCCCACAATATATTATAAGACTAGTAGCAAGTGCCACATAGCGATGAAAGGAGCGGTAAAGAGATTAGCTGAGTCAGAGTTCACTGCAGTATATTGTAAATATTCCAGATGATGTTGAGCTGTAAATCTGCCTTCTGTGAAGTGAATAAGCGGGCACATGACTGGTAAAGTCTTATCTAAAGTGTGCTGATCACAGCTGGTGAATTAAGGGCTGTTTGAAGGGTTCATTGACTGAACTGGCCAATGATGCAATTAAACTGTGAATGATTCAAGAATTCACCTCCTGACATTGACTCGCATGGATTTTAAATAGTGTGACCAAGTTAGTTAAAAAAAGGAATAAAAATGGTAAAAAAGAAAAATAAAACATTATACTCACCTTCTGATGGCCCCCGGTCTCCTTCTCTGATGCGTCCGGTCTTCCCGGTATCTTGCGGTGGTGTAAAAGGACCTTCCATGACGTCATTCAGTCATGTGACAGGTCACATGACTGAATGACGTCATGGAAGGTCCTTTTACTCCATTGCGAGCCACCGGGGAGCCAAGACGTACCAGATAGAAGACCGGAGGACATCAGAAGGTGAGTATAATATGATTTTTTATTTTAAATTCTTTTTTTTTTTTTACAGGTACTATGGTACCCGGGTCTGGATGAGAGTCTCCTCCAGGCCCGGGTACCACCCGCACATTGAATCGCTTAATATCCGCATGTGCACATGTAGTGATGCGGATATTAAGCGATTCAATGCAAGTCAATGGCGGTGAAAACGCGGCGATTATGCAAAATAATTGGTAGTGCTGCCGACTTTTCCACAATGATAATCCGCAGTGGAAATTTCCGCAGAATGTGCACAGCACATGCGGATTATCATTGGGGAACTTAGCAGATCTACTAACAATCGTTTTTTAAGTGTTTCTGCAGCGGAATTGCCGCTGACGAAACGCTTAAAAAATGCATAGTGGGCACACAGCCTTATCAGCCATTTGCAATTATTTAATATACCCCAGAACAGAATAGGGTTCATCTTACTATAGGTCCCATCTCACTATAGATCCATGCTATCTGCGGAGCAATTTTAATTATTCAATGTGCCACATTAACAAAAATTGTGCTTCAATGTAAACGACATTGGTGCAGAATTTATATTTTGGTATGCATTGTTCAAAAATCATAAAACCCCAGATGATACATGATAATGATGTTAACACTAATATTTAATATGTACATCCATAAAGAACTCTAGATTGATCTTTGGCAAACATTCTGCATAATACTGTTAAAAATATGACAAGAAGCCAAATATTAATTAAATGTAGAGGTGTTTTAAGCCCTGAGAGAAGCTTTTACAGAGAAGAGATGTTTTTAGTGTCTAGGGAGCACTATATATAGATATGAAGGAGACTTTAGGTTAAGACAATAAACTGTAATACTTTCCTGAGTAAAATAAGGATGTCTTACTATTGACATTTGTGATCTCTTTTACTTATTTCATTATGATAGAGGGCTGTAGAGATTTGTGTGCTGATAAGTAAACAGTATTTGCCTTGAGAAAACTCTAGTATTTAAATCACTTTCTTCGGGAGCACAGGAGATCATATAACCAGATGACCCATTACTATACTATGGATAGAATTCAGATAATGTGCATACTGCATGTATTTTCTTAATAGAGAGAATTTCTGTGATGTTTGGATGGCCCCTCTCTTGTAATAGAGTACAGGCTTGAGAATGGCACAGAGGGTATCTTGAGTTCTTCTTGGCTGATCCCCATACTACTATACTATACACATCAGATGATGACTATGCACTATAACAGCTGAGATTTTTAGGGGCCATGCTTATGGTGATCAATAGATCACTGGCCTGGCTTCAATACCAAAAAAGATTGTCTTCAAGAATTAACCCTTTAAAATGTGTGAATATTAAAGAGCATAAAGGGAACTTGTCACCTGGTGTTTCCCATATAAAGTAGGGCCAGTACCTGTATGCCCCCGTATACAGCATTCTAGAATGCTATATATATACATATATAAGTCCCCAATGTGCTCTACATAACAAAAAAAAGACCTTTTATATACTCTCCTACGGCACAGTCTGGTCCGAATTATAATAAAAACCATGATACTTGGTAGGTTATAATAAAACTATGATAATAATCAAGCAATAAAATATATAAACTAAAGCATCTGACAGCAATTGTCCTGGGTGCTGTGGTAACAGCAATACAAGACAGAAAGGGATTATAAACAGGTGTTTCCTTAGATACACAAGAGAAGACAACGAATATCATAAGACATGTAGTAATTTATTAATTATAGTAATAGTGATGCTACAAAGCACACCCTAAGTACTTGAATTGTGCTGTCTGGTTATTTCTGGATCTGAAAAGTAGATGTAGCACCCCGAGGGCTCGGCTGCTACAGGGGTATTGCACCTCAAACCAGAGGTGCGATATTCCACTCCCGGGTAAGGATGGAGTGTGGACCAGGACTCAGTAGCTGCATGCACCACACACACCCCATTTCCGAGGGACAGCTCAACGGTGTTCCCACAAGATAGAAGTGCAGGCACGAAAGCATCTGTCCCTGACTGGAGTGGGGAGAGGAAAGTACACCCAGTGGTGTAGGAGCAGATAGGGGTGGGTCTCTGGGCATAGGCAGGAGCCCATTGGTTGCTAGTCACCTGGGCTCGGGTGTTAGAAGGAGGTATATAAGGTGGGCACCATCTTAGGACAGTGTTCAGTTCAGAGAGGAGGAGAAGAAGACAGGAGCTCAGCCAGAGAGGGCTGACAGGGAGCTGTGGCTCAGTCTGGGCCCAGCTCCAGAGGCAGGCCTGGAGTGGAGGCCAGAAACAGCAGAAAGAGAGAGGAGAAGGAACGGAAAGGAAAGTAAGAAAGGAACTGGAACAGAGGAGAAAGGAAGCAAGGAACACAGAGAAAGGCCCAGAGACACGAAGACAGAAGGAACCCCATATGCACAGGAGATACAGGTTGAAGGGTTGGCAGAACAGGGTACCGGAGCCCAAATTGGTGGAGGCAACAGATTCCTCAGCCAAAGACCGGAGGTTGTTACCACATCTTGGTGCAACCCCTCACTACATCCACCAGGAAGGCATACCATATAGGGTCAGGGACGCAGAGATCAGCGTGCCCAGAGAAGGCCCGAGGGAGCTGGACAAATGTGGGTCACTGGTGGGGACGGCAAGAGAAAGGAAAGGAAGGGAGCCCTGTGCCACGCTCTGGAATTGCCTGGGAGTTGGTCGAGTCCCTTGCCTGGTGAACGCAACACGGCTCATGCGGTCCCTCATGTGCACAAGTGACCAGAATAACAACCGTGAGTAAAGCTTTGGAAACTGCAATTACAAGTCTCTGTGTTTCATCGCCGCACCAGCACCATCAGTACTGGGACGCTCACACCATCACTCCCATCATCCACATTAGCTGCCCTGAGGCAATACTTCTCCTGTGGGGAGTTATCCCATACTCGGCTGTGCAAACAACATCAGCCTCAGCGGTCGGCAGCGCAGCGGCGGTCCCCACTGACCGCAATCCACGGGTGGCGTAGTCGGACAATTACAATACCAATAGACTGCCACTGGTTTGACCACCCTGGGCACGGACCGGGTCACCGCCACACGGAGACTACAGCCCCCAGCGATCCGGCTCCGGGTATCCCCCTGCACAGCACAGGCCCAGGGGGCGCGTCAACTTTTGGCGTAGTCGGCAGGATCATTAACAACCCGCCACAAGCGGGTATTGCGTGCCTGAAGTAAACTGCACATGTACCTTAAAAAGAAGTCTCCCACCATTTCCAGAAGTTTCCCGCTGTCCGGAGTCGTTTCCCGCCATCCGGAGCCGATTCTCGCAATCGGACGCCATCTTGGATCGTTTCCCGCCATCCGCAGCCGCTTCCCGCCATTGGACGCCATCTTCGGGATGCCGCGCAGGAAGAAGAGTGGCGTGGACGCCGAAAGCGCGTGAGATCCGAAGCTCCGCCCCATGCACTGACGCTGCGTAAGGTCCTGGAAGGGAGAGGGAGCGACGCTGACGTCACCGGAGCGCGACCCCAGGTCCTCAACCCCGACGATAGACTGCGGAGCCGCGGCCTACGGAGGAAGATCATCGTAAGGTAGGCCACGGTTCACCAGGGGGGAGGAGGACACCAGGAACAGAGAGCAAGATGGCGGACTGGCAGCAGACCAAGCTGCCCAGCATCGGCAGTGCCCCAGCCGTCGCAGGCCCCGACCAGCACCAGGAGAAGACGCGTGATGCAGGAGCGGTCGCGGGAGCAGGTAAGAGGAGTCTCCCTGTCCCGGACGCTGCCAGTGTCAGCCTGCTCCCGAGCCCCCTGGTGGAGCCGCCGATCCCGGGCGCTGCAGACACCGACCTCCTCCAGACCCCGCAACAAGCCATGCTGCCGAGCCCTCCAGCCCTGGGCGCTGCCACCACCAGCCCACGCCCAGGCCCAAAGTCGCACCCTCTGATCCCGGGCGTCATCAACTGCGGCCCTCTCCAGGCTCGGTCGCAAGGCCTGAACTCCCCAGGAGCAAAAGGACTGTATGCCCTCCATGTCCACCACCTAACAGAGGAGGAGCTGCGGTACCGCCCAGACATGGACTATCCTGAGGGCCCGGACGGGTCTGAAGAGTACAAGGAGGAAGCATCAGGAGGACACCGTTACCAGTGAACGGTAAAGTGGAACTGTATATAGTTACCCGTCAGGGTATGAGAACTTGCTGAAACTGTTAAATGATCGAAGTGTGGTCCCCGTTGGGACTAGTGTGGAGTTATTAAAGGGACTGTTACCTGTGCGCACCTAATCCCTAACCAGGCTGAGGACTGTGAGCAGCCACTCCTTTATCCCCTCTGGCCGAGGACTGAGAGCGGACATCCTGTACATAGTTGCGCTTCTTAAAGCGCCCCCTACTGGTTTTATACAAAAACCGCAACGTCTACCTCAAGGCATATTAAATGGACTGTTGCACCTTTTCCTGGTCGCAAGTTGCACAGTGGCCAGAGTTCAAGAATCTGCTTGAAAATGTTTTACTTGAAAATGTTTTTGCTTAAGAAAGTCTTATACTGAAAAAGTTTCATATGCTGCTAAAAGAGTTTATAGTATTCTATATGTGTGTGAAGAAAGTCTTATAATGTTTTACGATGTTTATACCAGTAACGTTTAAAGAGAAAAGAGTACCTCCCATAAAGGGATGGGTTAATTGTTGAATGTCTTATATGCGAATGCATTCTAAAAATTTTGTATGTTGAAAATTGTTTTACTCTTTTCCAGCCCGAGGACATGCTGTGATTTACCAGGGGGGAAGGTAGCACCCCGAGGGCTCGGCTGCTACAGGGGTAATGCACCTCAAACCAGAGGTGCGATATTCCACTCCCGGGTAAGGATGGAGTGTGGACCAGGACTCAGTAGCTGCATGCACCACACACACCCCATTTCCGAGGGACAGCTCAACGGTGCTCCCACAAGATAGAAGTGCAGGCACGACAGCATCTGTCCCTGACTGGAGTGGGGAGGGGAAAGTACACCCAGTGGTGTAGGAGCAGATAGGGGTGGGTCTCTGGGCATAGGCAGGAGCCCATTGGTTGCTAGTCACCTGGGCTCGGGTGTTAGAAGGAGGTATATAAGGTGGGCACCATCTTAGGACAGTGTTCAGTTCAGAGAGGAGGAGAAGAAGACAGGAGCTCAGCCAGAGAGGGCTGACAGGGAGCTGTGGCTCAGTCTGGGCCCAGCTCCAGAGGCAGGCCTGGAGTGGAGGCCAGAAACAGCAGAAAGAGAGAGGAGAAGGAACGGAAAGGAAAGTAAGAAAGGAACTGGAACAGAGGAGAAAGGAAGCAAGGAACACAGAGAAAGGCCCAGAGACACGAAGACAGAAGGAACCCCATATGCCCAGGAGATACAGGGTGAAGGGTTGGCAGAACAGGGTACCGGAGCCCAAATTGGTGGAGGCAACAGATTCCTCAGCCAAAGACCGGAGGTGGTTACCACATCTTGGTGCGACCCCTCACTACATCCACCAGGAAGGCATACCATATAGGGTCAGGGACGCAGAGATCAGCGTGCCCAGAGAAGGCCCGAGGGAGCTGGACAAAGGTGGGTCACTGGTGGGGACGGCCAGAGAAAGGAAAGGAAGGGAGCCCTGTGCCACGCTCTGGAATTGCCTGGGAGTTGGTCGAGTCCCTTGCCTGGTGAACGCAGCACGGCTCAGGCGGTCCCTCATGTGCACAAGTGACCAGAATAACAACCGTGAGTAAAGCTTTGGAAACTGCAATTACAAGTCTCTGTGTTTCATCGCCGCACCAGCACCATCAGTACTGGGACGCTCACACCATCACTCCCATCATCCACATTAGCTGCCCTGAGGCAATACTTCAGCCTCAGCGGTCGGCAGCGCAGCGGCGGTCCCCACTGACCGCAATCCACGGGTGGCGTAGTCGGACAATTACAATACCAATAGACTGCCACTGGTTTGACCACCCTGGGCACGGACCGGTTCACCGCCACACGGAGACTACAACCCCCAGCATCCTACAACAGGCCCGGTTCCGGGTTCCCCGTGCGGCCCGTGGGGTGAGTCATAGACATTTATTATATTTAATGTTCTTCAGTGCTGCAGTAGTACATCACAAATTTAAGATTTTTTGTTGCAATTTGTAATAATGACCTGCGTGCTCTGACCTCCTATCTCTAAGCTGGAAAATCCTAAAATGACCACTACTTTCCCTGCATTCATCATTTATAGTCCCCCCATGATTTTTTGTGAATAACATGTGATATGATATGTGAAAGGCGCTGGGTTTTTCTTTTCACAAACCGAGCACACCAAATCGCAAATGGCTTAACTTCTCGGCCTACAAATTTCCAGAAATTTGACTTGAAGTTGACTTGCAGGGGATCGATCTACTTATCTCTACTTATTAGACATATTAGTAGGATATGTCAGAAGAGATGAGAATGCTTATGGTAAAAGTTTGATTTTCCTTAATCTCAGGTGTCCTTCTTTACTGATTGTGCTAAAATAAACACAAGCCATAGTGGTTATACCATCTGGATAGAAAGCCTCGAAAATAGGAAATAACAAGATCTGCACATGTTTTTAAATACAGCAAAGGGCATTGTACACTACTATAGCATCTGCTAAATATGCTCCAGCCCAGTGGTACAATTCACATAGCAATTCCAAAATAAAGCGTGTGGTGTAAACATGAGTTGTGTATAAGTCTTACATTACTCCAAGAAATCGTTCTTGTTAGTTGTGATTTTTAAACTTCTAAAAATTGTATGCACTTACCAAACTGATTGACACTTTACTATTACTACAATTTATTTTGACATTATAATATATACTGGCCAAAGAAGGCGTCACTATAAACCTATGTACAGTTAGTTGATACATTTCTTGACCACTGAGTCTGCATAGGTAGAATGGGAAAATAAAAAACATTTTACATTCTAGTTTGGAAATTGAAATTCAAGCTGCTACAACTAGGTGTTAAATGACACTTTTCTGCACCATGATATCTTGCTGCACCATGGCGTGTGTGTGTGTAATTAAGAAATACTTCCCCTGTACTTTAAGCTTTATGAAGAAGAGTCAGCGGGGAGAAATGGCTGCATAAAGCTATATTATGGAATAGTCACAGTTCACATAATTATATAGATTTTTTAAAATATCTATAATACAGTGGGGGAAATAAGTATTTGATCCCTTGCTGTATTTGTAAGTTTGCCCACTGACAAAGACATGAACAGTCTATAATTTTAAGGGAAGGTTAATTTTAACATTGAGAGTTAGAATATCCAAAATAAAATCAAGAAAATCACATTGTATAAATTAGATACATTTTTTTGCCTTTTGCAGAGAGAAATAAGTATTTGATCCCTCTGGCAAACAACACTTAATACTTGGTGGCAAAACCCTTGTTGGCAAGCACAGCAGTCAGATGTTTTTTGTAGTTGATGATGAGGTTTGCTCACATGTCGGGAGGAATTTTGGTCCACTCCTCTTTGCAGATCATCTCTAAATCATTAAAACTTTGAGGCTGTCGCTTGGCAACTCAGAGCTTCAACTCCCTCCATAAGTTTTCTATGGGATTAAGGTCTGGAGACTGGCTAGGCCACTCCATGTCCTTACTGTGCTTCTTTTTGAGCCACTCCTTTGTTGCCATGGCTCTATGTTTTGAGTTATTGTCTTGCTGGAAGACCCAGCCACGACCCATCTTCAATGCTCTTACTGAGGGAAGGAGGTTGTTGGCAAAAATCTCACGATGCATGCCCCCATCCATCTTCCCTTCACTATGGTGCAGTTGTCATGTCCCCTTTGTAGAAAAGCACCCCTAAAGTTTAATTTTTCCCCTTCCATGCTTCATGGTTGGGATGATGTTCTTAGGGTTGTACTCATCCTTCTTCTTCCTCCAAATAAGGCGAGTTGTGTTAATGCCAAAGAACTCAATTTTTTTCTCATCTGACCACAGCACCTTCTCCCAATAACTCACAGAATCATCCAGGTGTTCATTGGCAAACTTCAGATGGGCCAGCACAGCCTGCACATGTGCCTTCTTGAGCAGGGGGATCTTGCGGGCACTGCAGGATTTTAATCCTTTAAGGCGTAATGTATTACCAATGGTTTTCTTGGTGACTGAGGTCCCATCTGCCAGGAGATCATTAACAAGTTCCCCCCCATGTAGTTTTAGGCTGATCTCTCACCTTCCTCATGATCAAGGATACCCCACGATGTGAGATTTTGCATGGTGTCAATTGACAGTCGTTTTGTATTTCTTCCATTTTCTTACTATTGCATCAACAGTTGTCTCCTCACCCAGCATCTTTCTTATGGTTTTGTAGCCCATTCCAGCTTTGTGCAGGTCTATGATCTTGTCCCTGACATCCTTAGAAAGCTCTTTGGTCTTGCCCATGTTGTAGAGGTTAGAGTATGACTGATTAATTGAGTCTGTGGACAGGAGTCTTTTATACGGGTAATGAGTTGATTAGGAGCGTCTAACTGGTCTGTAGGAGTCAGAACTCATAATGGTTTGTAGGGGATCAAATACTTATTTCTCACTGCAAAATGCAAATAAATGTATCTAATTTATACAATGTGATTTTCTTGATTTTTTTGTGATATTCTATCTCTCAATGTAAAAAATTAACCTACCCTTAAAATTATAGACTGTTCATGTCTTTGTCAGTGGGCAAACTTACAAAAACAGCAAGGGATCAAATACTTATTTCCCCCACTGTATATTCATGGTAATTGTTCTCAAGTTGCCAAAGCAGCAAAATGCCACAAAAAGACCAGATGTGAAGAGACTCCACCCAATTCCCCCATACACATTAATGTTTTGCTAGGCCGAGTGCTTTGTTCTGTATGAGAGAGTTTGGCGGCAGCTTATCTCTCCAGTAGCAAAAGGATTAGTCATTCAATACCAAAGGTGGCACTCATACCCAAAAGATCATTGTTAGGGTCAACCAACTTTAGTCTAAAGCCCCCGTCTCACATAGCGAGATCGCTAGCGAGATCGCTGCTGTGTCACGGTTTTGGTGACGCAACAGCGACCTCACCAGCGATGTCGCTATGTGTGACACTTTGCCATGATCAGGCGCCTGCTGTGAGGTCGCTGATCGCTGCAAAGTGTCCTGGACCATTTTTTGGTCGTTGCTCTCCCGCTGGTCAGCACACATCACTGTGTGTGACCAGTGGGAGCAGCGATCAGGCTGGTAACTATGGTAAACATCGGGTTACTAGGGGCACACGTGCACTTAGTAACCCACTGTTTATCATGGTTACGAGCCTGCTAAAGTGAGCGGTAACCTCCCGCTCACTGTAGCAGAGTGGTAACCATGATAAACAACGGGTTACTAGGAGCGCGTGTGCCCCTAGTAACCCGATGTTTACCATAGTTACCAGCCTGCTCCTGCTTCAGCAGGCTCGTAACCAGGAGCAGGACACCGTGGAAAGATTCTTTCCATGATGTCGCTGCTCCCCTGATCGCTGGTGAGCCTGCCTGTTTGACAGCTCACCAGCGACCACATAACGACGCAGCAAGGATCCCTGACAGGTCGTATCGTTGTCGGGATCGTTGCAGCGTCGCTAATTGTGACGGGGCCTTAATGTGTTAGAGAGCCTTCACTTACAAAAAGGTGGCCAGTTTAAATTACTGTCTCACCATTACTGTAGTCCAGAGTTAGAAGCATGGAAAGGTACATAGAAGAATTCCCACAAATTCTTCTCATGGCAATGGAAGGAAAAAAACACCTACTAGCTAACTTCATGTTCCCTGGTGCAGTACATAGCAGGAATTCAGTATTTAATTCAAGGAGGCCAAACTATCTCATTACTGGTGAGCATTTTATTTTTATTGATTTTACTCACTTTTATGGCACCATTAATTACACAGCGCTTTAGAGACATCATCATCACTGTCCCCATTAGAGCTCACAACATAAACCTATCAGTATGTCTTTGGAGTGTGGGAGGAAACCCATGCAAACACGGGGAGAACATACAAACTCCTTGCAAATGTTGTCCTTGGTGAGATTTTAACCCAGAATCCCAGCGCTGCAAAGCAACAGTACTAACCACTGAGCCAACAGTGGTAACCAGTTGACTTGCTTACATCTTTTATCCATTTTTATTAAACTTCTTGAAGCCTTATATTCCTCATACAGTATTTGCTAAAAGTATGCGATTCCTGAAAACATGGAAACTCCCACAGTCAATAGTTAAACATCCCACAAAGTTCAAAGCTAAAAAATTAGAGAAATCTACAGAAGCAGAAAGAGACCAAAGAGAATAATAAAGTACGATGTAAAAAATAAAGAAATACGTATACTCACCTTATCGTTCACCTGTCTGGCTACGCCCACTGCTCCCTGCTCGCTGTCCGGTCCTACACTCTTCCGTCGTGTTGCATCTCCAATTCTCTTTTCACTCTAGGCTGGGGCTTCTGCCCGTTAGCAGGCCATGACCATCAAAACGCATGGGCAGTGACTTCTGAGGCCTGTAGTCGGAAGTCACAGCATGGGGTTCTCTCTAGGCTGGGACTTCCAGCAAGTAGGCCCCAGAACATGCACAGTGAACTCCGGGGCCTGCTGGTAGCCACAAGTCCCGGCCTAGAATGAACAGAGAGATGCAGTGTTAGAGTGGCGCAGAGGACCAGACAGCGGGCAGGGAGCAGCATGGCAGGACGGAAAGATGAGAGGTGAGGTATGCTTTTTTTTTAACGTTTTGCTGGTCCTCTACTGTTCGGCAAGATGGTGGTTGCAGCTTACAGTCATCTTGCCTAATTTGTGGGGAGCAAATGACAAAAAAAATCTATATTCTCCAGAATGAAAATGTATGCAAAATTTGAGGAGTATTTAATTCCACTTGAATAAAGTTGCCTATTTCTACTATTTTTATTATAGTGGAAACATCCAAAGCTACAGTATGGGTTCACCGATTTCTTTTGTTGTAGTATTAGTGCTGTGTACAACCCAGATCTCAGATAGAGCTGTAATACTAAGATGCACTAGAGGTCTGATGCTAAGTGAAGGCATTAATTCCCCAATAACATGTAGAGTACTGCTTTCACACTCTAATCCATCTGCTTTACATTTGAGTATGCTCCTAATAAGTAATAATATGAACATATGCAATTCCATTAACAAATGTGGCCTGCATTTACAGTATATGATGATGATGATGATGATGATGATGATGATGGACGCCTTATGCTGCATCTACTGAGTATTTTACCATGTAGAGGATATTCTCTACGCTTTGTATTCCTCCTTGTTTCATCTATTGATCTTTATTTGAATACAAAATTCTATATTTTTATAACCTAAATATTTAATGCCCTTTTCTTGTCATGAATAACAAAAACCCCAGACTCTTAAACATGACATGACTGTCAATTTAAATTCTGCTGAAATGTGGAGTTACCCTTCTACTGGCAATAAGCAATTAGAACACATAGAGCCCTTTCAGGCATAGTTTAGCATACCTGCAACCAATGCCTACACATGCTATGCTGATGTATTTCTAACTGATCTACCATTTAGCTGCCAGGCCGTCTCATATACTTGTTTGATTCCTCATCTATTTTATATACACAAAGAAGAATAGATACCAGCCTGAGAGCCCCAGGTTGCCCAGTTGTGGTTGGCTATAAAAACAGGTAGACCTAATGCTAAGGACAGATATACATATAAATGAGGTAGCAGAAACAAAGGAAGAATAATCACGCGGCTACGAAGAGGATATTTATCAGGCAGGCATGGTACTTGGTAGACTTTATTGAAAGCAGCATGCAAATAGATGATGCTGAGTTCAGGACCATGCAGTGATACACGGGAAGGATTCTGTGCCGCTCACAACAATATAAAGCTACATTAAATGACAATATCAATCTAGCTTGTCATAAAAAAGTTTCTGTCTACGGCGCTGCACCAAATGAAATCTGCTGCATGCAAAAAAACAGATGTGAGAAAATATATATACAGAAATATTCCAGCATATATCTTTGGAGAACATTAGTGTGTTTGATTCTGTGTCAACTATTTTAATTATTCTGACATAATAGTAATAATGATTACCATTGTGTATATATGTTTTTCTGTAATAACAATAATAATTTTTACTTCTATAGCGCCAACATATTCCGCAGCAGTTTACGTTAGAGAGGACTTGTACAGATAAGAAAGACATTACAGAGTAACAAATAACTCAACACATGCAAGGAGGAGTGAGGGTCCTGCTGCTCACAAGCTGCAATCTATGAGGAAATAGGGGGACCCCAAAGGTAAATGTTAAAAAGTGCTTGTATTGTATGTGACTCGCCCCCTGGGCCGTGGGGTACCCGGAACCGGGCTTCTGTGCGATGCTGGGAGTAGTAGTGGCAACCCGATCCCGTGGCTCAGGGTGGTCAGACCAAATTGTGGCAGTATATTTATCAGTGTATTGGAATGTCCGACTACGCCACCCGTGGATTGCGGTCAGGGATGACCGCCGCTGCAAGGCAGACCGCTGAGGCTGGTGTTGGTGTGCAGCACAGGGATAGGATAACTCCCCACGGGAAGAGTGTAGCCTCAGGGCAATGTAGGTGGAAGCTGGGGGTGATGGTGCAGGCGCAGCATAAATCGCACAGAGTCCAATGGTGCAGTTCAGGCCTTTTACTCACAGTTGATATCCAAGTCACCTGTGTCAGCAATGACTGCCCAAGCCGTGCTGCGTCCACCAGGTGAGGGGCTCGGTCAACCCCCAGGCAACTCAGGAGTATGGCACAGGACCCCCTTCTATCCTTTCTCTGGCCTCTCGTGCCCCACCAGTGACCACGCCTCTGTCCGGTTGCCTCGGGCCTTCTCTGGTAAAACTTGGCGCCAGTTTCCCTGACCCTATGTGATGACTTCCTAGCGGGTGTAGCAAGGGTTCGCACCAACAAATGATCACGACCGCCGGTTCTTGGCTGAGGGATGATTTACCTTCACCAACTTGGGAATCCGGTACCCTTCCACGGCCTGACCCTTCACCCGATATAACGCAGGCTTGAAAGTGTTGCTGTCCATTCTGCTCTCTTAGGGTCCCTTCTGCCTTCTTGTTTCTGGAGCCTTTCTACTCCTCCGTCTCTCCTCTTCCCTTCCTTCTCCTTCTCCTCTTCTCCTCTCTGGCCCCGGCCTTCTCTCCAGGCCTGCCTCGTGGAGCTAAGCTCAGGCTGAGCCACAGCTCCCTGTCAGATCTCTCTGGCTGAACTACTTCTGAGAACTGAACTCTCCCACTCTCCTCTGACTTAAGATGGCTCCCACCTTTTATCTACCTCTCTGTGTCTGAGCTCAGATGACCTGCGCCCAATGAGCTCCTTCCTATGCTCCAGAAACCGTCCTCTTCTGCTCCTACATGACTGGGTTCTCTCCCCCCTCCCCACTCCAGCCAGGGACATGGTCAGTTGTGCCTGCATAAATGGGAGCACCATCGAGCTGTCCGAGGACATAGTCATTCGTGCCTGCATAAATGGGAGCACCGTCGAGCTGTCCCACGGAAATGGGGTGAGTGTGTGTATGCAGCTAACTGAGCCATGGTCCACACTCCATCCTTACCTGGGAGTGGAATATCACACCTCTGGTTAAGGTGCAATACCCCTGTGGCAACCGATCCCTCGGGGCGCCACATTCCCCCCTGGTAAACCACAGCACGTCCTTGGGCTGGAACAAAGCAAAAGACCATTCAGAAACATGCAAGTTTTTAGAATGCATTCACATACAAGACTATAAACCATCTTAACTCATCCCTTTATTGTAGGCAATTCTTCTCTTTTAACGTTACTGGCACATTTTCTCTTTCAGCAGTTATTATAAGACTTTCTTCACATATATAAAACATTATAAAACTCTTTTCACTTTTATAACCACATCTGTCACATATAAAACATTTTTCTTGTAAACATTCTTCATGTAAAACTTTGGTTAACTGGTCACAGTGTACTTTGCAACCAGGTGTCCATCTTTCTATTAAGTGCAAACACATGAACACAAACATGAGGGACCCGTTCGGAAACCCTCAACGAAGGCCCTGGGGTGGCTGCAGGGCGTAGTCGATCCAGCTGCTGGACCTCGTCTTCAGCCACCTCTAACGGGTTTTTGTTCTGAGGTCAGTTGTTGTTGTGGTCTCTTATAAAACCAGTAGGGGGCACTTTAAGAAGTGCAATTATGTACAAGATTGACCGCTCCCAGTCCTCGGCCGGATAGTTCAATAAGTTGGCTGCTCCCAGTCCTCAGCTGGTTTTAACTGACCCGATACCGGGTAACTCTCTGCAACAGTTCCTTCACCCTGACGGGAAACTATGTACATTGGTACGCTGCCACTCCTTAGTAGCGGTGTCCTCCCTGCGCACCTTCTCCCTCCTCGCCATATTCTTCAGACCCGTCCGGGTCCTCCGGGTAGCAATGCTCCTGGTACTGCTCCTCCTTCACCCTCTGGATGTTAAGGGAGTACCACCCTTTTAGGCCTCAATGTCGGGTGTATATTACCCGATCCCCCGGGAACAACTCCCGCTTCGGGTGGCCCGCTGGCAGGTGACCCTCCACATCCCTCCTGTCGACATGGAGGTCTGTGGCTGTGGCAGAGTCCTGGATAAACCCCCACCCTTTCTCCTGGTGGAACTTCACCATGGTCCCAGCTGTTTTAAGACCGCGTGCTGCATGGGGGTTTTGACGAATCCGCGTCTTCTCCTCCGCGCTCCGGGCGTGCAGCTGCTCCCTCTTCCGGCGCCGTGCCCGCTCCTCTCTCGCAAATTGCTCACAAATCTCCCGCCTGTGGACTGCGGCCGTCCGCGTCTCCTGTGCAAACCCCATCACATCCTCCCCGGTTTGGTCCCATCCTACCTGGACCTCTTCCTCCGGGAGCTGAGAAATGGTGACTGGCTGTGGTAGGGGCAAGAGCGGAGCAAGCGGGGCCTCAACCTCTGCGGACAGGTTTTTCCGCTGACTGGGGTGAACCCATCCCTCTGGTACAGGGACTGGCCCTCCATCGGGTCCGACGAGCTGGCTGTACAGGTCACTCCCAAGGGGTGGTGGCTTCGGGACCGGGGGCGCACGCGGTTGGGGGGCGCTTGGTAAGGCCAGGCCTTGCGACCGGGCCAGGAGCGGGCTGCTTCCGACCGCACCCGGGGTCAGGGGGCACGACGTGGGGCGCGGTTCAGTGGTGGTGTTCGTGGCTTGGGGCCTCCGTACCGGCGGCGGGAGCATGGAAGCTGCAGCGGCTCCCGGGGTTCCTGGCTCCACAGCGGGATCCAGGGGTTAGAATTCGGTGTCAGGACCCAGGGCAGGGGTGTCTTCCTTACCTGCCTCCGCGGCAGCGCTATTCTCGGCCTCCGGTCTCCTCTCTCTGTCCTCGGTGGCAGGCGCACTGCCGGGTGCTGGCAGCGTCTCTTGCTGCCGGGTCGCGACCCGCCGGGCCATCTCCTCCCTCCATCCGGTGATGACTTCCCTCTACGCTCGGACCATCCTCCGATCCAGCTCCTCCAGCGCAGTCCGCAGGAACTCAGGGTCTTCTGCAGGGAGCTGAGCCATCAGCTCCGTGAGGCTGTACGGGGTCGCCTCGGCCTGCAGCAGGCCACTTGCCAGGGTGCTAGAGCTGGTGCTGCTCTCCATCTCCGGGTGTGGTCAGGTGAGACTGATCCAAACCACACCCTGCCGCGCGGTTGTCTTCTCTTTCCGCCTCTGTTGGGGGTGGTCCTGGGGCAATCTGCTGACAATCACTCTCAGGGGCAGCCCCCCCAACTTGATGGACATCTGTACAGCCGCACTCATGGCTGTTGGGGGTGGGCTCCTTCTTTGGCGCCATTCTGGGACCTGGCCCACGATGGGAGGTGGCTTCCTGTTGTCTTTTGGCGCGCACATTATGGCGTCCGTTCTGCCGGGGCGGGCGCCATTTTCAATACAGTGAAACCATCTCCTTTCAGGCACGCAATACCCGTTTGTGGCGGGTTGGTCACAAACCTGCCGACTACGCCAAAGCTGACCCGCCCCCTGGGCCGTGGGGTACCCGGAACCAGGCTTCTGTGTGATGCTGGGAGTAGTAGTGGCAACCTGATGACGTGGCTCAGGGTGGTCAGACCAAATTGTGGCAGTCTATTTATCAGTGTTTTGGAATGCCCGACTACGCCACCCATGGATTGCGGTCAGGGATGACCGCCGTTGCAAGGTAGACTGCTGAGGCTGGTGTTGGTGTGCAGCACAGGGATAGGATAACTCCCCACGGAAAGAGTGTAGCCTCAAGGCAATGTAGGTGGAAGCTGGGGGTGATGGTGCAGGCGCAGCATAAATCACACAGAGTCCAATGGTGCAGTTCAGGCCTTTTACTCACAGTTGATATCCAAGTCACCTCTGTCAGCAATGACTGCCCAAGCCGTGCTGCGTCCACCAGGTGAGGGGCTCGGTCAACCCCCAGGCAACTCAGGAGTATGGCACAGGACCCTCTTCTAGCCTTTCTCTTGCCTCTCGTGCCCCACCAGTGACCACGCTTCTGTCCGGCTGCCTCGGGCCTTCTCTGGTAAAACTTGGTGCCAGTTTCCCTGACCCTATGTGGTGCCTTCCTAACGGGTGTAGCAATGGGTCGCACGAATAAATGATCACGACCTCCGGTTCTTGGCTGAGGGATGATTTACCTCCACCAACTTGGGAATCCGGTACCCTTCCACGGCCTGACCCTTCACCCGATATAACGCAGGCTTGAAAGTGTTGCTGTCCATTCTGCTCTCTTAGGGTCCCTTCTGCCTTCTTGTTTCTGGAGCCTTTCTACTCCTCCGTCTCTCCTCTTTCCTTCCTTCTCCTTCTCCTCTTCTCCTCTCTGGCCCCGGCCTTCTCTCCAGGCCTGCCTCGTGGAGCTGAGCTCAGGCTGAGCCACAGCTCCCTGTCAGCTCTCTCTCGCTGAACTACTTCTGAAAGCTGAACTCTCCCACTCTCCTCTGACTTAAGATGGCTCCCACCTTTTATCTACCTCTCTGTGTCTGAACTCAGGTGACCTGAACCCATTGAGCTCCTTCCTATGCTCCAGAAACTGTCCCCTTCTGCTCCTACATCACTGGGTTCTCTCCCCCATCCCCACTCCAGCCAGGGACATGGTCAGTTGTGCCTGCATAAATGGGAGCACCGTCGAGCTGTCCGAGGACATAGTCAGTCGTTCCTGCATAAATGCGAGCACCGTCGAGCTGTCCCCCGGAAATGGGGTGAGTGTGTGTATGCAGCTAACTGAGCCCTGGTCCACACTCCATCCTTACCTGGGAGTAGAATATCACACCTCGGGTTGAGGTGCAATACCCCTGTGGCAACCGAACCCTTGGGGCGCCACATTTGGTCCCGCCAATATAATAAATAGGGGATTCACATAATGCTGCATGAGCCGGTCACCAGCCAGTATCTGTATAAGCACAGGCCTAGAAGGCTACTAAGAGTGTGTAAACAAATGGTAAGAGGGACCAGATTTGGAAGAAAATGTTGGAAGGGCAAAACTGGAATAGTTACATAAGTGATGTGAGGTGATAGGCCGGTCTAAAGAAATGCGTTTTTAGGCCATGCTTACAACTGTGGGTATCGGGAATTAGTCGAATTGTCCTGGGTAGTGCATTCCAGAGAAGTGGCGTATCTTGCGAGAATTGTTGGAGACGGGAGTGGGAGGTTCGGATTATTGAGGATGTTAGTCATCTGTCAATAGTGGAATATAGGGCATGGGTAGGGTGTTAGACAGAGATGAGGGAGGAGATGTAGGGTGGTGCAGTACTGTGGAGAGGCTTGTGGATGAGAGTGATATGTATATATAGGACTTTGTAGCAGATGGACAACCAGTGCAATGACTGGCACAGGGTAGAGGGATCGGTGTAGTGGGTGGAGAGGAATATCCTCCTGGCTGCTGCATTGTGTAATGCCCATATTTCCTATTTGCCAGTTCAATCAATTTTCATAGCTAGTGGGTAAAATTATTACTAAATAATACTTATTCGTTTTAGAATGAATTGCTAGCAATAAGATTGCTTGGTGTCCCCAAACCATCTCAGTCCTCTTTTGTTATTTCTAATTGCCAAGGAAATCCATGTTTGCTCACACATTACATACATAGCTACATACAGTAATGAAATTACACACAGGTCCATCAAGTTCAACCTTTTTCCTTCAGTTATATTTTTATCTAATGATTATTTATTACCCACAATGCCATTTTTTGTGCGAAAAGCAGTCTTTTTTAAAAGCTATTATAGTATCTTTTATTATCATCTCTTGTCGTAGGGCAATGTGTGGCGCCCCTGAGGGTTTGGCCGCCACAGGGATGCTGAACTTCTCTAATGTAGTGTAGTGTCCCTCCTCTGAGGTAAGAACAGTGCGATGGTCAGGACCCGTCCTTCACATCCAACACCACACTTCTCCCACCAGAGGGGGCTAGAATGCACTAGGTGCTGCCCTCCTGGTTTCTGGGAGACTGGGGAACCAAGAGCTAGGGGAACCATTTAGTGGGTGAGGGTGGAGGACTCACATTTTAGTGACACTGCAAATTTCATATTTAATAAAAAAAAGCCATTTTGGTTCTCGGTCTTGGTATTGTGATCTCCATCCCTGAGCGTGGATCCTGTGTGGGCCTGGAGAGGATGGAGACATGGCCCTCGTACCTTAGCCTTGGGTCGAGGGGCAGGTTGCAGATAATGAATGTCTAGGACCATGACCAAGAAGGCCCGGAGCTTAAGAGTGTAGCTCCACAGCAAATGGATCCCAAGGAGGATGCAGACGGAGAGGTATACGCCACCTGTCCTCGCCACCTGATATACTCAGAGGGAGTCCAGCTGCAAGAGGGGTACCGGCCCCCGACACCCGACCTTGCTACTCTACGTCCTGGTCGGGAAAGCCCGGTAGGCCCAGAGGATCCCACTGGGTATCGGAAGGAGCGGAGCTGCCGCCCGTACCCTTTTTCTGAGAGGAGTTCAGAGGGAGACCTGGCCTATCCACACACACACAGACTGGAAAGTACCCAGTCTGCAGTCTAGGAACACTCTGGTGTGGGGTCCTGATTGAACGCTGGATTTACTCGGAGATTGTCAGACCTTCGTCTATGGTGACCGCAGAACTCCGCGAGGAGCAGGGAGAAGCCTTGCAGCTGTACTCTGCAATGTGAGTAAACACCCTGGAAGTTAACCCCTATGGCCTCCGGACTCTTTATTCTGCATTACACCGCACTATGGAGCACCAGACCTCCTGGACTACTACCCCCGTCTTCCTGTCCCTCTGCCCTGAGGCCTTGCTCCGCCTGTGGGGAGTAGTAACAATGACGGCCGCCATAATACCATGCCTCAGCGGACTGCAGCGGCACTGGTGGCCTTCACCAGGTGCCACAGGTGGCGTAGTTGAGATCAGCCACTCAACCCGGATAAGCCCGTACCATCTCTTTTTGTTTTAGTGTGACGACCCTGGGCACGGGTCGGGTCTGGGCCACGGCTGCAACCGATCTCTACATCAAAGGACCCGACCCGAGTCCCCCATCTCCCAGGGTAAGGGCTTACAGAGGACTCACGTGAGTCACACAGACTTGGTGTAGTCGGCAGGATCGCGTGCCCGCAGCAAAGGAAGGGATTACCCATTGCTACCGGGTACTGTGTGCCATACACCTTGGACTGTCATTTTCACTTAAAATGGCGCCCGCCCAAGAAGAACAGGCGCCATAATGCTGTGGAAAGATGGCCTTCTGACACCTCCCATCGTGGGCTGGGCTCCTGCTTGGCGCCAAAAGTGTGGACCGCCCCTTCCATCAGAGACTGTCCGCGGGGTAATGCCCGTCAAACCAGATGGGCTGAACGAAGGCGGGCCTCTCAGCATGCCGCCCAGGAACCGCCCTGAAAGAGGAGGAAGTAGAAAAGCAACAAGGTGCGGCCATGGCAGTCGGAGGTTTGCAATCTTAGGGAGCAGACATGGACGCTTCAGGAGCGCAACCTACGGAGCCTTCTGAACCCGGTCCAGGTCCTTTCCCCGGCAGGGAGCGAGGCGGCAAGATCCTAACAGCGGGAGATTTAGAGTTTCTCCACCAGGAAGCCCCGGGTCTTGTGCGGAGACAGAAAGAGGCCCAGGAGGCGGCAACGGCTGCGTGGCGGGAAGAAATGCTGCTGCGCATCCGGGCCCGCCGCCAGGGAGCTGAAGCTCAGGGAGATGCGGAGACAGAGGTCGTGAGCGGCCCAGAGGTGGTTGAGTGTACTACCCCTGCCCCGGCTGCTGAGCCTACCGTACCGATACTGGACCTCATGGCCGAATATCTCCTGCCCGGGCGGTCACCTGGGAGCAGGTCTTTGCCCCGGAGCTGCAAGCGTCAGCTATAGGTGGGGACCTGCGCTGCCGCCCAACTCCCGAATCGGAAGCGCCTGAGGCTGCTGGGGTGTCCACCGACCCCAACCCGGACTGGTCCACACTTGCAGAGGACCCGCAGCAACCCCTAATGACACCGCTACCCGCACCAACAGTCACCTGGCCAGAGGCTGAGGAGTGGGCCTGGGACAACCAGGGGGGGACCTGATGGGCTTCCCCCGGGAGACCTGGGCTGAAGCGCAGAGAAGGAGTGAGCCGTGCCGTGAGCAGATCCTCCAACTCATTTGGGAGCAACGCCAGAGGGAGGTCCGCTGCGAGCGCCTCGTGGTGCGGGTCAAGGCTGCCAAGTCCCGGGCCTGACAGGAAGAGGCAACCCGTCCAAGCCCCCGTGTGGAAGAGCAAGTCGTCCGCTTCCACCATGAGGCGGGATGGGGGTTCATAAGGAGTCCCCAGTACCAGGACGACGTCTTCGTCAGCAGGCGGGATTTCGAGCCACGTTTGAAGAAGGGAGACCCTGGCCGGAACCTCTTCCTGGGTGATGTAGTTGCGTACTCTCGCCACCATGGGGTGTGGGAGTGGCACGCCCTGGATGTCCACAAGGTGTCCGGGAGCGATGCCACCTCGCGCTCAGCTTCAGAGGACCGGTCAGCCTCCGTCGGGAGAAATCAGCCTTTTCCCAGGAAGGAACCCGAGATCTAAGCAGCCCCGGCAGCTGTAACCTGTTAAAAGTTATTATGTTGATGTTGAAGTTTTGATTTTCTATCCCCAGTTTCTAGAGACATTGGTCCCTGCTGACTTGCAGCAGACAGACTCCTTTCTTGTACATAGTTTGCATCTCTTTAGGTGCTCCTTACTGGTTTTATGTAAAACCGCGTATATATTTCTACCTCTGACCTCAGAAGAAAAACCTGTCAGGGTGGCTCACCTGGAGGTCCAACTCGGGATCTTCATGCCTTGCAGCCACCCCAGGGCCCACATTGGGGGTTTGGGACAGGTCCCTCGCACTTCTGAACTGACTCTTCGTCCTTGCACTTTAACCCGTCTGTCTGCATATGAATGTCTCTGGAAAATGCTAGCACTTTTATAATTTTATATTTTTATACTCTTGTATTTTTGTATTATATTATTATGTTTAAAACGTTTAAGAAAATGTGCCTCCCATAAAGGAAAGATGGTTTATTGTTATATAAAAAGAAAACTTTCCTAGGTATTACTCTTTTGCAGCCCGCGGACGTGCTGTGTTTAACCAGGGGGGAATGTGGCGCCCCTGAGGGTTTGACCACCACAGGGATGCTGCACTTCTCTAATGGAGTATAGTGTCCCTCCTCTGAGGTAAGAACAGTGCGATGGTCAGGACCCTTCCTTCACATCCAACACCACACTTCTCCCACCAGAGGGGGCTAGAATGCACTAGGTGCTGCCCTCCTGGTTACTGGGAGACTGGGGAACCAAGAGCTAGGGGAACCATTTAGTGGGTGAGGGTGGAGGACTCACATTTTAGTGACACTGTAAATTTCATATTTAATAAAAAAAAGCCATTTTGGTTCTCGGACTTGGTATTGTGATCTCCCTCCCTGAGCGTGGATCCTGTGTGGGCCTGCAGAGGACGGAGACATGGCCATCGTACCTAAGCCTTGGGTCAAGGGGCAGGTTGCAGATAATGAATGTCTCAACCCGGTCCAGGACCATGACCAAGAAGGCCCGGAGCTTAAGAGTGTAGCTCCATAGCAAATGGATCCCAGGGAGGATGAATACGGAGCGGTATACGCCACCTGTCCTCGCCACCTGATATACTCAGAGGGAGTCCGGCTACAAGAGGGGTACTGGCCCCCGACACCCGACCTTGCTACTCTACGTCCTGGTCGGGAAAGCCCGGTAGGCCCAGAGGATCCCACGGGGTATCGGAAGGAGCGGAGCTGCCACCCATACCCTTTTTCTGAGAGGAGTTCAAAGGGAGACCCGGCCTATCCACACACACACAGACAGGAAAGTACCTGGTTTGCAGTCTAGGAACACTCTGGTGTGGGGTCCTGATTGAACGCTGGACTTACTCGGAGGTTGTCAGACCTTCGTCTATGGTGACCGCAGAACTCCATGAGGAGCAGGGAGAAGCCTTGCAGCTGTACTCTACAATGTGAGTAAAAACCCTGGAAGTTAACCCCTATGGCCTTTGGACTCTTTATTCTGCATTACACCGCGCTACGCAGCACCAGACCTCCAGGACTACTACCCCCGTCTTCCTGTCCCTCTGCCCTGAGGCCTTGCTCCACCTGTGGAGAGTAGTAACAACGACGGCCGCCATAATACCATGCCTCAGCGGACTGCAGCGGCGCTGGTGGCCTTCACCAGGTGCCACAGGTGGCGTAGTCAAGATGAGCCACTCAACCCGGATAAGCCCATACCATCTCTTTTTGATTTAGTGTGACGACCCTGGGCACGGGTCGGGTCCGGGCCACGGCTGCACCCCATCTCTAGATCAAAGGACCCGACCCGAGTCCCCCATCTCCCAGGGTAAGGGCTTACAGAGGACGCACGTGAGTCACACAAATGCATGGTAGGGCAAATGTGGTAACACGTAAGGTTTTGTGGATCTCTCCGGCTCCCATACTCCTCAGACTGTGTGACGTCACACGCTGCTCTCAGCATTAGTGCATTGTTTCAGGCTTTCAGGGATGCTATCGACTGGAGCTCCCTGATCGATCCACTGCAACTCTACGTGTCTTCCACTTCCACTAGGATATTTCATGGACCTAATTGATGTGGGTCTTTTTTTCTGAACCACATCGGACTGAAGTTTACTATTTCCTGAACCTGGGATCTTGCAGGTCTCAATACTGGTGAGTGGGCTAAATACCTACTCCGATATTTTATCACATTATTTGTTTATCTGTGTGCACAAGAGGTATTGTATCAAGCATTAGCTTTATACTATACACTGTAAGGGTGGATTTTCATTAGGCTCCGCCCATTTTTATATGTATGTTTTCATTTCTATTTTTATTTTTTAGTATATATATGATTTTCCATTCAATTTCTTTACTGATCCACAGCCTGATTACATATCCACCCAAGGGCTTGAAATTCTTGCATATTCCATACTATCTTCCTACTTGTTCCTGCTTTATGCTTCTATATTAATACCCATCTGTGCTTATGTATTTGTGTATTCTCCTAACTAGAGTTATCTATATTGCAGGCTTTTTGCTTTGTATGCTATTTGTCCAATTTTGTCAAATGTTTTCATTAGGATACATGAATTTGTATCCCCTTTTTTTGTGTGTGTAGCATTTTCCTTGTGTGTGGATTTGTTTAGTACCTTCCCTTTGGGCTCATACATAAGGCAAAAGTGTTTGCCTGTTTATGGTTTCAGCTTATTTTCTCATTACCTCACAAATTGACAGGGTGTGCAATTACCTTTTGCAGCTTCCTTGCTCACTTTCTACACTCTGTCCCCTCCCTCCCCTTGCTCTGAGAGCACATGTGTCTATTCATACACTGTTTTCTTATTATCTCCTGTCTCCTAATTTATCCAATTGCCTTGATTATGTGTCCTTTCTCCCTATGGCTCCTCCCTTCTGTTCTTAACTGGTATCTTTTATATGCAAATAAAGATATATAAAATTGGATCAGTAGGTCTTGCTGACTGTGGTCTTTGCTTGCCTCTTTTCAAGTGCTTCTTTTAAGTACACAACAGAAATATACCAGAAATGTCCCAGAAGTAAGCAGAAGGTAAGCGCTACAACTGTTTATTAACTGTGCATACCTCTTTATCTTCTCTTACTCTTTTACTATGGTTAGCTATGCCCGTCAGTTTTGCTCCACTAATCCTTACTCTCCATTGCTATCCCCAAGCCCTGACACTCTCCAAACAAATAATAATCTTGCCTTTCCACTTACCTTAAAACTTGACCTCATCTGCAGACCTACTCCTCAAACTCAAATCCCTCCTATTAAAACATAAAACAAGCTGCCCACTCTCCTTCTCCCATCTTTTCACCCTTTTTCTGCTTCTCCTAACTGTTTGTGATATTTCTCCCAATCCTGGAGCTCCACAGTAGATACCACTCATCAATTCTCCTTCCTATCACTCACCACCTACAAGAAAATACTGCAATCCCTGCAACTTAAAACAAATTCTTTTGATCCCCATTCCTCCACACCCTTTCTCTGGAGCGCTTTGGAACGCCCGTTCCACCTGCAATAAGCTCCACGTCATCCACAACTCCTTCACCTCTCCCAATCTATCCTTCCTGGATCTCACTGAAACATGGCTGAAATCTACCGACATGGCCTCATCAAATGCACTGTGTTATGGTGGCCTTCATTTCATCCACGCTCCTTGCTCTGGCAATAGACATGGCAGAGGAGTGGGTCTTCTCCTTTCTAACAATTGCACTTTCAACTCAATATTATGTCTTCTCTCCCTCATCCTCCCTTCTTTTGATGTACATTCTGTCCATATCAACTTTGCCTCCAACCTCCAAGTGGAGGTCATATATAATGATCCCTGGCCCCGCCATTGCCTTTGTTGACCACTTCTCCACCTGGCTTCTACACTTTCTCTCTGCTGATATTCCCACCATCATCATGGGTGACTTCAACATCCCTACTGACACCTGCAAGTCTGCAGCCTCAAAACTCATGTCTCTCACTTCATCTTTTGGTCTTATTCAGTAGTCCTCCATAGCCACCCACACAGATAGACATACATTAGACCTTAATTTCACCGAGTCTGCTCCCTATCTAACATCCCAACCTCACCTCTCCCCCTATCTAACCATCATCTACTCATTTTCTTTTCCCTGGTCTCCTCACCTGCTCTTCATGTCCGGCAACTAGCACACCCCGGCAGTGACCTTGCATACCTAGATATTCACATGCTCTCTGATTCTATTCTATCGCTGTCCTCCATATCGTCACTACATGACCCAGACAATGCCACGGCTCTCTACATCACCACTCTCTCATCAGCTATTGACTCAGTCGTCCTTCTTGTGCATGGCAAAGTATGACAGATCAACAGACAACCCTGGCACAATAACCTCAACTAAAAGCTTCGCCATGTGTCCAGGGTTACGGAGCAGCACTGAAAGAAAACACACTCACAGGAAGATTTCACTGTATGCAAACAAGCAACTTTCACATTCAAGTCAGCCCTCACCTAAAAAGGACTGCTCCACAACACTTGTATCTTCTTTATTCCACAACTCCAAGCATCTTTAATCCATGACACCTAACTCCCCTTCCCAATCTATCTATCTATCTGTCACAATAAATGACATCACACTTTCCCCTGTTCAGAAAGCATGCTACCTTGGAGTAACCCTTGACTCTGCCCTGTCCTTCAAACAACACATCCAAGCTCTCACTACCTCCTGCTGCCTCAAACTCTAAAATACTTCAATGATCCATCCTTTTTTCATCCCTGAATCTACTACAATGTTAGTGTATGCCCTCAGCATTTACCTCCTTGATTAGTGCAATATCCTCCTCTGTGGCCTCCCAGCTGTCCGATTAATCCATCTCTCTCCTCACTACTCCTCTGCTTCTACCCTCTGCAAATACCTTCATTGGCTCCCAATTCCTCAACATATCAAGTTCAAACTACTAACATTAACCTACAAAGCCGTCCTCAATCTGTCTCCTCCTCATATCTCCGAACTAATCTCCCAATATCTTCCAACATGTAACCTTCGGTCACCTCACCACCACCACCAGAATGGCTGCAAACCCTCTAACACACTGACTCCTTACCCTTATCATGTAGAATATAAGCCTGTAAGGGCAGGGCTCTCTCCTTTCTGTACCAGTATGTCATTGTTAGTTTGTTCATTGTAATTTATATTTGGATTTTGTAAGCCCTTCTCATCTACAGCACCATGGTATCAATGGTGCTCTAAAAATAAATAATAATAATAACACTTTTGTTAAAAAAACTAATATTCATACAAAGTTTAGAGTGGGTTTACTGATTCATCCCCAGAAGCATATGCTATTTTTATTTGTTTGTTTTCTTTCTCTTTTTTATGGATTTTCTAACACATTGTGATAGGCTTTTACTAAATTTTACTATAAGCTAAATTAGGTTATATGAGTAACGACAATCTTTGTGATGCACTGCAAAATATATTATGCAAGCAAAGGGAAATAAATGAATAGAAATGGTTGACATATACAGAAGGTTTTCCACCAAAACAAAAATACATATTTTCAACCTTGGGAGCTTACAAAGAGTAAAGAATATATTCTGCCTTTTTAAAGAGTCATAGATATTCTGGTTTATATCTAAAGTTTAGTAGTTTGGGTGACATCATCCAATGTTATGTCTGGGAAGGGAGATATGTTTCTAGATAGACCAAACTATCTGTCTGTTAATTCCATTAAAGTAGAGCAGATGATGCAGAACTGTATTATGTACTCAGCTTCCTTGTACAACAGTGCTAAGTCTGTCTTTCTATGAATCACCAGTTTGGCAACTGAAGTCACAGTCTTCATCCTGATCTGTCACTAGACACAAACACTAAATGTGCTGTACACATGAGAATCTGACAGTAGTACAGTGTCCATTTTAGGACATGATCAGATATCAAACTCAAACATCAGAATGATGTCAGTTTGAGGCTTAATACCCTGTCTGACAACTGATTTTGATAAGTGATTCTGACAAGTGATTCTTGTCAAAGTCACTTGTCAGAGTCACTTGTCAGAATCAATTGTCAGAATCACCCATCAAAATCACTTATCAAAATCACTCGTCAGAATCACTTGTCAGAATCGCTCATCAAAATCACTCGTCAAAATCACTCGTCAGAATCCCTTGTCAGAATCATTTGTCAAAATCACTCGTCAAAATCACTTGTCAGAATCACTCATCAAAATCACTTGTCAAAATCACTTGTCAGAATCACTTATCAAAATCAGTTCTCAGACAGGGTATTTAGCCTCAAACTGACATCAATTTGATGTTTGATTTTGATATCTGATCATGTCCTAAAATGGACACTGTACAGTAGATCCAAGATTGCACTGAGTTCTTTTACAATTTACTCAAACCCCATCTACAGATGTAGCAAAGGTTATCAAGACTTGCAATGCACGAACTTGATAATTTGTCACAGAAGGTTATCCCACTTAAGAAGATGAATCCATTCCTGCATTAGTATGTGAATATATGTTCTGTGCAGAAGTCTGCAAGTGTGGAGGGGGCTTGCAGATCTCTGTAGATGCTGGTTACATCACATAACCCGCATTTGTGCCTAATGGTGTTAGCCAACTATTTAGATGCCAATGTCAATTTCTAACAGCAGCAATTAAATAGAGCGGTTGCAGCAGCTTGTGACAACCAGCTACGTCAGCCCCACGCTACCTGATCGCAGATTATCATGACAGTTGGGAGCCCGCTGAAAGCCCCCATCTCTTCCATCTTGGTTCTACTGAGAAAGTCAGCCATAAGTTGAGTTCCATTGTAGATTATGATTTTTATTATATACTGCAATACTTTGGTATTGTGGTATATGGTACAAGTGATCATGCGATGACAGGTTCTAGTCCCCTATAGGGACTTTTCACCCTTACGACTCATTCACATGTCAGTATTTTTGCATTAGTGCTTCATTAGTATCTGCATGCTCACCTCCCTAAAAAATGTGATAAAAAGTGATCAAAACATTGTATGTACCACAAATTGGTATCAACAAAAAACATCAGCTGGCCACGCAAAAAAAAAACAAGCTCTCAGTTAATCAACAGAAAAATAAAAATGTTACTCAAAGCAAATAATTTTTTGTTACAAAATTCAGATTTTTTTTTTCATTAAAGGAAACCTGACAGCAAGGTGTACTTCTATTAGCTAAATACAGTGCTGCATTCATCATGTATCGCTGATTTATGTCAACCCCAATGTTTAGGCAAAGTTGGGAGCATCACATCCACAGCGGTGTGGTTATAGTCTCTGTAGTCTCCACCCACTTCCTCTGTGCTTTCTAAATCACACAAATGAATTCCTGGAAACTGCTGTGTCTTTGGGCATGCACAGTGCTCTTCTGTCTATGCGTCACTGCACTGGCATGACATTGTGCAGGTCCGAAATCTGACTGAATGAGCCTTTCTCTCTAGGATCACAAGAAGACAGGTAGTGGCACATAGGCAGGAGTTCACTGTACATGTGCCGCTACTTTCCAGCTCAGCACTGTACACAGCAAGGCAGCCCATCTGCTGTGACATTGCAGAGGGAAGCGCTCAGTCGAGTAGACTTCGGGTCTACACATGCAAAACTAGTAGCATTATGGCAGAAGATCACTGATTTAGAAAGCAGGGAGGGTGTAGAGGGGCACTACAGAGACTATAGCCATGCTACTGTAGGCGAGATATCGGCTAACTGGCCTGGACTGCTCAGCACTAAGTGCACACCACTCCAACTAATTAGAATATGCTGCACAACAAGATTAAAACACTGATTTTATTATTATGCTGGCAACTTTCCCTTAACAATGTGGTTGCTAAAAATCAGTGTTACATTACAACTGCATTGCTGTAATTAGTTTGTAGGGTTAAATCTTGCTGTCAGGTTCCCTGTAAATAGAACTCCAGTGCCACCTATAGGAAGTAACAATCCTAAAAGTTAATATCGACTCTCCATAGAGCCTTGTCACATGACTTATGATAATTTCCAAAACCAAAATCTCAATTTTCAGACACTGTGTTTCGGGGTACTGCCCCTCGTCAGTGCAAAGTTTAATATCTGGTTTGGCTGGATGAGAGGCATCTGACCGGGATCCAAGGGATAACGTTTCTCCTTGCAGAGAGTGACATGTCACTAGAGTTCTAGTCCTTTTCCTCTGTGAAGACACAATTTGCATATTTCCCAGAGGAACATTGCGGCTTAAAAGTCTCCTTACCTTGGCATGTCAGGCTTGACATGTCACTCTCCACAAGGAGAAACATTTCCCATTGGATCCCTGTAAATAGAGAAAACATCAATGCAAATTTGGTATTGCCACAGTCACATTGACCTGAACAATTATGTTTCTAGATCTTTTTTTACCACACAATGAATGTAATTAAAAACAAACCCAAAAATTAATGGTGGAATTGGACTTTTTGTGACCTTTTCATCCCACTTGAAATTTTTCTCTTGTCATTTAGTACAATGTGTGGCACCATGAATGGTGATAATTAGAACTGCAGCTTCTCCAACAACAAAAAAAAGCCCTCAAATGACTATGTCAATGAAAAACAAAAAAATGACTTTTGGTGGAAAGCGAGGAGAAAATGAAAGCACAACAAGAAAAAAAATTCCTTGATCATTAAAAGGTTAAGATAACATATCATTGCACAAACTACTTGCTGATAGAGATGAGCGGAACAATTCATGGAGGATTGAGTTTAAGGCGAATTTTCTGAAAATCGTAGTTTCACGCAAATTTAAACATTTTTAGATTTAATTCACAGTTCAGAAAAAAAAGCTTGACCGACACCAGTTCCCACACGGCTGAAACATCAGAGAGCAGACAAATGTTATTTTTTATTGGGCCTGCCTATATTGTCCTGCAGCTATGACTGCTTACAGATTATCACACCTTGTACAGGAAAGGTCAATCTCTGGGCCATCAGTGGAGCACAGTTTGTACAGCACAGTTATTTTCAGTCTCCTGAGTCATTGGCTAAGCTTTCTCTTCTGTAGAGTGTTTATAATATTTATCATTTATTTTATGCACTTATATAGCGCCATTAATTTCACAGAACTTTACAGACATCATCCTCACTGTCCTCATTTGGGTTCACAATCTAAATTCCCTATCAGTGTCTTTAGCATGTGGGAGGAAACCAGAGTATCTGGGGAAAACCCATACAGACACAGGGAGAAAAGTGTAAGCTCTTATGGGCAGTGGGGACCTCTCTCTCCTGTTGAGTATTAGCTCTTATATAGGAAGCAGGGTCCTCACTCTCTCTTTCCTGTAAATTGTAAGCATTTATGGTCAGTGAGGTCCTCTCTCTTCTGTAAAGTGTAAGCTTTATGGACAGTAGAGTCCTCTCACCTTTAAATTGTAAGCTCTTATGATCAGCAGAGTCCTTTCTTTCCCTCACCTGAATAGAGTAAGCTCTTATAGACAGATGGGTTCTTTCGCTCTCTCACTTGCAGAGTGTAAGCTCATATGATCAGTGGTGTCCTCTCCCTCTTGTAAAGTGTAAGCTTCTATCTTCATCAGGGTTCTCTCTCCTCTCCCCCACGTGTATGATACAAACAATTACAAACTTTCAAATATTGAAATTCTTGCAAATGTATTTACTATAAATCAATTTTTTAAGGGAAATTTGGCGAAGTCGGTGAATTCTAATTTCAAAACATTTGTTTAATTCTACTGGCTGATCTAAAATTATATGTCAAATCATTCTTTTTGTGCTGTGAAATTCCAGTGTTGTGCTATCTGAGTGAAGATATATTGTGGTAGATCTGCTCACTTGGCTGCATGTAGAGGTAGACACAGGAACGCTGTCTCTTTAAATCTTCCACTGGTTTATTAAAGGTATTGCATAAACCAGTGTAGCATTAGCAAAACAAACATGGCCTTTTTGGCCTAACAGGAAAACAAAAACATGTATTGCACAGTCCGTGTTGCTGAGGGGATCAACACGCTAAGGAACAAGCAAAAGGTTCAGCTCTCCTTATCATGAAAACACAGCTCTGGAGCATTCGCCTCCAGACACACCCAACATTAAATGAGCCAGAAGGCTATGTATTTCTATATCTTCTGTACTCCACCCTGGGGTGAAGATATGGTGAACAGCCTTCCACCCACACTACAGCTGTTCACTCAAATTATCCCTAAACATGGTCGATTAACCCCTCTCAGCACTTAGTGTACTGGAGTGGTTTCCTAGGTTTATATCACTGAAGCTAACAACCTCAGTGATACATATTTATTTATTTTTTATTTTTTACTCACTTATATAGCACCATTAATTCCACAGCGCTTCACAGACAATATCAGACATATCTCCCCTAAAGTACTTTTCCAGTGACATTGTCACAATATATATATATGTATATATGTATATATATATATAAGTGTATATATATATATATATATATATATATAGCTCTGGCAAAGTTAAGAGACCACTGAAGAGTATTCTATAGGAAAGAAGGAAAGAATGGAAAGACTGGTGGAAAGCATGCCAAGATGAATGAAAGCTGTGATTAAAAATCATGGTTAGTCCACCAAATATTGATTTGTGAACTGTTCCTGGGTTAAAACATGAGTAATTTGAGGTCTGAAAGCACTGTTTCTTTTACAGTATTTTGACGCTTTGTCATTTGCCGCAAATAAATGCAAAATTTTTAGCTTTGAATTTCAGAGACATGTTGTCAGTAGTTTATAGACTAAAACAACAATGTACATTTTACTCAAAAATATACCTATAAAGAGAAAAATCTGAGAAACTGAAAATTTTGCAGTGGTCTCTTAAGTTTTGCCAGCGCTGTATATATATACAGTGCTTATTTGAATGAGTACATCCCTTTGAAAAGCAAGCTTTTAATTAGTATCTCACTGAACACATGAACAATTTTCAAAATTTTGACAAGACTGAGTTTCATAGAGTAATTTTTTAACCCATAACATTAAAGTAACACTAATAATATAATTTCCATTACAAAATCTTCAGTTTACTCAAATTAGTTGATGCAAAAATGAATACATCCCACATCAAAAACTACTACATCTAGTATTTTGTATGACCCCCATGATTTGTAAGGACAGCACTAAGTCTTCTAGGCATGGAATGAACAAGTTGGTGAAATATTACAACATTTTCCTTTCTTCAAGATCCACCTATTTTACAGCTTGGATGCCGTATGGAGGGTGATGCTCAACTTGTCTCTTCAGAATTCCCCATAGGTGTTCGATTGGATTAAGATCAGGATACATACTTGGCCACTGAATCACTTTCACCCTGTTCTTCAGAAATGCAATAGATATGTGTTTTGGATCATTGTCATGTTAGAAAAATGCACGCCTACCAAGGGTATGAAGTGATGGTAGCATTTTCTCTTTCAATATAGAGCAGTACATTTGTGAATTTATGACACCATCAATAAAATGTAGCTCCCCGGGGCCAGCAGCACTCATGCAGCCCCACGTAAGGACACTGCTGCCATGTTTCACTGTAGGAATGATGCATTTAGAAAAAGTGCATGTCTATCAAGGGCTCAGAGTGTTGGTAGCATCTTTACTTTCAATATAGAGTAATACATCTGTGAATTCATGATACTAGGCATCATGCATTTTTTCTACATCTACACAGCTCTGAAATTTCACAGAGTAAACAATATTTATATATTGTTTTACCTAGTGTTTGATTCCTGAATTAAAGGCTGTATCATAGTCTAGACCTGCATTTAAAAGTCTGTAAGACTTAGATATGAAGACTTACAGCATTCCTTGCTGATCCAAAGTCAGCACAAAGCTTTCTCTGGTTGCTTGGATTCTGAAAACTGTACTTGTCTGTACATTTGATTCTGTGCACAAATCTAATTTAAGAAAAACTAACTCTTCTACTACAAAAGATCAGATAGGCCGTTGGGGGTGTGATTATTTTCAGTGAAGAACTTCAGAACTGTAAATGCAGAATTAAATGTAGGATCAGAACTTGGTAAGTGAGTTCATGACAGAAAACTACTTTACAATATTAATATATCTATGCCAAATTATTTAGATTAAAGTTTAGTGCTTAGTGGCTGCTTTCACATCCTTACCATATTAGAAAGTATAGGCTGTAGTTTAGATAGGAGCAGTGACAGGTGGGTACTTATGGTGCCCTATTTGTTTTTTTCTGAAATTTCCTTATTTTGGCAGAATGGATTCTCCTATCTCATGTGTAGCACACCAGTAAGAATACTATGCATAGTCCCTTCTTTTCTGAAATGGAAGCATGTAAGAAGCGGACCCTTACATTTCCAATAAGAAGGAGTCCTGGAAGTGAAACCTGCTGACATTTATAGCATATACTTCCAATATGCTATAAATGACTCAGAAAATAATACCACTTTAATCTTATTACACCACTTAGATTAGATACATCTACAGATGTGGCACTCTGCCCCGAAAAAGGTTCTGCATTCCAGTTATAAATAAATTCTGAATGTTATTTTATATTTACTATTGCAACTATATAAAAGACATAGGGAAAGCATTTTGGAAATTTCGACCAACCCTCCTAATTTCCTGCCTGTGTAGAGTGGCATGTCTACATTTTACTATGAGTAAAATAGGATAAAATAGATTAGAAATGGTCATACCATGCAATTGTTCATCTCAGGCTGAAGTACTAAACATTTTGTCATGGCTCGGTTTGGGGATTCAATCCGGTGACCTGTTCCTAGATGGTCGGTTGCCCTCTCTGCTGAGCTATTGCAATTTCTTCCCTGTCCAAATTATGATGGTTTCAATTGTCTTTGTTTACTCTTCTTCGTTTGCTCCTCTGCAGGTGTTTCTCATTTTCCCATTTTTGGTTTGCCCTATCACATTCTGGGTGTGGTTTTATATGTTCACACTTCACTGCACTGCCTTGCTGGCTATACCTCTTGGTGAATGTGTGTTCAGGAGTTCCAGCCCTTCAGCTAAGGGATTTACCTAGTTTGGTAAACTCCAGTTGTATACCTGCAGTGAGTCTGTTTGCTTTCCTTCCCAGCAACTATTCCTTTTACCACTGATATGTTTCTAGGAGATAACTTGTTCCTTTTATTTTGGTTCTCTTAAGTTTTCCTTCTTTACCCTATATGTATGTGTTTAAGTGTCTTACCCTGGGTTTTCATATCTTACTTCACACTCTCCTCTCCTCTTGTTGGCAGTGTGCTGTGGCCTCCCCTCTAGTTCCTCAAGAGGTACGAGAAACCCTTTCACGGCTTTTAGGAAGTTAGGTATGAGGTGGTGTTTTTTGTTGTTAGGCTAAGGCCTTTCTAGTCTGTACAGGGACCAGTTGTGTGTAGGTGCAGCATCGTCCTCTGGTTAAACTTCCCCTTTTTCTGTTACCCCTTTGTGAGTGTGTACACGTTCATAACACATTTATGTCAGTAATGGTGGGTTATGGTACTCTATAACAGCATCTGCATGGAGAGACGTTCAGCTGTAGGTTTGCTGTCCTGATGTCAGGGACAATATGACATTTAATAGTGGAGACATTTATATTTTTCCCATTTCAGGGTTACTTTTTGATTACCATTTGATCATTACATGTAGTCATACCATAAAGACAACACACATCTCCATGCTCTCTATGCTTATGTGGTGCCCCTGTGGGTTCAGTCGCCACAGAGGTACTGCATCTCACCCAGAGGTGTGGTACCCCACTCTCAGGTAAGGATGGAGTACTGCCCGGGACCCAAACACCTGGATCCAACACTACACCACTCTAGACCAGCAGGAGGGGCAAGATGCGCTGCTCCTCTGCTGAGCCCTGTACCTGGCTGGAGTGGGGGGAACCAAGAGAGGGGGAACCATGTAGTGGGTGTGGGTGGAGCAAGGAGAACAGGGGAGAACTTCAGCAGTAGTATAAAAGAGGGAAGCCATCTTGAGTGTGGTGCAGACAGTCTGAGGAGAGAGTTTAAGGAGCAGGAGCTCTGCAGGAGCTCTACTCAGGCGGAGCAGGCCTAGTGAGAGGCCCAGGAGGTGAGACTGACTGAAGAGAGGAGAGGAGCAGGAAGGAAGGCTCCAGAAGGAAAGAGGGGATCCTAGGGGCACGGGAAGTGCAGATGCCACCCGTACGCCCGAATCTTCCGGAGCGTGGAGGGATCAGGCTGCAGAGGGGACCGGCTCCTAACTAGTGGAGAACTACAAGGCTCAGCTAGAAACCGGAGGCTACTGTACTTTCAGGGTGCAGCTGCTCACAAGCGCAACTAAATCGCTAAAAAGGTAGCCGCATAGGATTCAGGGTACTGCACGTTGCCCACCAAAATCCGAAGTTACCAGCTTGGGACACTGGTTGCGAGGCGCAGGGCAGGAGGGTGAGAGCCAGCGCAGAAAGATGACTGAGAAAGGCACACAGAAGGGGGTCCTGTTATGTGCTCCTGAATTATCTGAGGGATTGCTGAACCCGTTCCTTGGTGAACACAGGATGACGTGGGCGGTTATAATCTGGAAAGTGTAACCTGAGGAACTTAACAACTGTGAGTAAACCCTGAAGACTGCACCCCACGGTCTCTGTGAATTATTGCTGCGCCATCACCCCCTGCACCATACTGCACAGCAACATCTACCTCATACTACATCTACACTGCCCTGGAGCTAAGCTCTACTTGTGGAGAGCTAAACCAACTCTGCTGCATTAACAACAGCTCCAGAGGACCTGCTCCGCAGCGGCAGCTCCCTTTAGCTGCATACCACAGGTGGCATCACGAACATTAAACTATAAAAACTATAAACCCCCTTTTATTGACCGCCCTGGGTCACAGACCGGATCACCGCCACTGTGACATCTCCCCTTGCAACGACCGGCCCGACTACCGAGTACCCCACGGCCCTGGGGGCGCGTCACATACAAGCCCACTTCCAACAAAAAACAGCAAAACACAGAGTTAAAACAAAAGAAAACAGCAAAAAGTTGAGAATTCCACTGTCATAAACCCTGTTCTGTAGAATAATTGTCCCATATAGTGTTCCAGTTTTCTTGCTGAAGCAGACATTTTAATTCTCCACACTTGTAGTCCCATCGTCACCACATAAGTTGCCCAGATGTGTTATACTGTCAGATACTTCTTTATAATACTGCATACTTAAACATTACACATATTTCTTTTGCAGAGTGTCAAAATCTATCACAAAGTATTATTTTTGCCTCACAGTCAGCTGAAGTTAATTGCTGCTAATAGTTATTTTACCATGTACTGTATGATCAGTTACAATATTCACTACCGTTCAAAAGTTTGGGGTCACCCAGACAATTTTGTGTTTTCCATGAAAACTCATACTTTTATTTATCAAATGAGTTGCAAAATGAATAGAAAATATAGTCCAGACACTGACAAGGTTAGAAATAATGATTTTTATTTGAAAGAATAATTTCTCCTTCAAACTTTGCTTTCGTCAAAGAATGCTCCCTTTGCAGCAATTACAGCATTGCAGACCTTTGGCATTCTAGCTGTTAATTTGCTGAGGTAATCTTGAGAAATTTCACCCAATGCTTACTGAAGCCCCTCCTACAAGTTGAATTGGCTTGATGGGCACTTTTTCCGTACCATACGGTCAAACTGCTCCCACAACAGCTCAATGGGGTTGAGATCTGGTGACTACCCAGGCCACTTCATTACAGATAGAATACCAGCTGCCTGCTTCTTCCCTAAATAGTTCATGCCTAATTTGGAGGTGTGCTTTGGGTCATTGTCCTGTTGTAGGGTGAAATTGGCTCCAATCAAGCGCTGTCCACGGGGTATGGCATGGCGTTGCAAAATGGAGTGATAGCCTTCCTTATTCAAAATCCCATTTACCTTGTACAAATTTCCCACTTTACTAGCACCAAAGCAATCCCAGAGCATCACATTACCTCCACTATGCTTGACAGATGGCGTCAGGCACTCTTCCAGCATCTTTTCAGTTGTTCTGTGTCTCACAAATGTTCTTCTGTGTGATCCAAAAACCTCAAACTTTGATACGCCTGTCCATAAAACTTTTTTTCCAATCTTCTTCTGTCCAATGTCTGTGTTCTTTTGCCCATATTAATTAATCTATTCCTTTTATTAGCCAGTCTCAGATATGGCTCTTTCTTTGCCACTTTGCCCTGAAGGCCAGCATCCTGGAGTCACCTCTTCACTGTAGACGTTGACACTGGCATTTTGCATGTACTATTTAATGAAGCTGCCAGTTGAGGAGCTGTGAGGCGTCGATTCTCAAACCAGAGACTCTAATGTACTTGTCTTATTGCTCAGTTGTGCATCGGGTCTCCCACTTCTCTTTCTCCTCTGGTTAGAGCCTGTTTGTGCTCTCCTCCGAAGGGACTAGTACACATCGTTGTAGGAAATCTTCAGTTTCTTGGCAACTTCTCGCATGGAATAGCCTTCATTTCTAAGAACAAGAATAGACTGTCGAGTTTCACATGAAACTTCTCTTTTTCTGGCCATTTTGAGAGTTTCATAAAACAAACAAATGTAATGCTCCAGATTCTCAACTAGCTCAAAGGAAGGTCAATTTTATAGCTTCTCAAATCAGTCAAACCATTTTCAGCTGTGTTAACATACTTGTGCAAGGGTTTTCTAGGGTTTTCTAAACATCCATTAGCCTTCTTACACAGTAAGCAAAAACAATGTACCATTAAAACACTGGAGTGTTGGTTGTTAGATATGGGCCTCTATACACCTATGTAGATATTGCAAAAAAAAGAAGATGTTTGCAGCTAGAATAGTCATTTACCACATTAGCAATGTATAGAGTGTATTTCTGATTCCGTTAATGTTAGCTTCATTGAAAAAAAATGTGCTTTTCTATCAAAAATAATGAAATTTCTAAATGACCCCAAACTTTTGAACGGTAGTGTAGGTGTAAGGTATTTTAAGCTACAATTTGCATTGAGAATTCCATTATTTGGATTTTACTAGATCGATACTGGGACAAAAGTCTACAGGCACTCTTTGAAACTGTCGAATAGTGACAGCATGAGATGTGCATTCTGTCATGATTCCCCGATATTCTCTCTGCAAGCAGGTGGTCATATGACAGCATGAATGTAATTTGCATATTGGCGGTCAAGACACACTGAATGTGTACAGCTTCTCTCAGTAGACATGAATTTTTGAAAAGTGGAAGAGACTCTATTCAGGATGCAACCATAAGAATGCAACTCACATACACGTGGTTATGTGACCATCCTCTTGCATCAGGAATACTGGGGAATCGTGACAGCACATGCACTGCATACTGTCAAGATGTTGCAGTCACATAGAGTGACTGCAGACGTTTGTCCCAACCCGAGACAACATATTGAATTTTTCAGGCCAGTATATCTCGAGCTAAGCAAAGAACCAGTTGTGAAATGCTACTCTGTTCGACCCATCAACAGACCTCAGCAGTTGGGACAGTACCTCTGCAGACTGTGACATACAATGGGCATGGACTACATGTAGAGTATTAAAGTGAACCTGTCAGCTGATACATGCTGCCAAAACCGTTGGAGGCATGTATCAGCTATAAGCTGTACGATCACAGTCATGTATGTTTGTCTCTAAAATGATGCGGCATTTCAGAGAAAAACCTACTTTTAATAGCCGCCGGAGACCGAGCCGCTCTATTGACTAGTCATATAGGCGGCTCCCCGGTGGCTTTTATCCACCCGCTGACTGTGACTGGCAAGCATTTGCTTATATGCACATGCAGACATAGGCTAGTCAATAGTTTGACTCGGTCCCCGGCGGCTATTAAAAGTATGTTTTTCTCTGATACACGACATTTCAGAGACAAAAATACCGTACATGGCTGTGATCGTACAGCCAGTGGCTGGTACATGCTGCCCACGGTCTGGGAAGAATGTATCAGCTGATAGGTTCCAGTTAAAGGAACAAGTTGTTAATAAGCATTGCCAAATGGCTCCAGCTATCACTTCCAATTGGAGGTCACAATTGCATAATACTAAAATTCTGAAATAATAAATAGCAGTTTTTTTAACTACAAGTGCACTTCAATTTTCTGTACTTATTGGCCCCAATTCATCATTTGCCATTTTTTAAGTCAAGCTCCTTTTTGTTTTCTGATACTAGCTGCTTGATTCCAGGTTCTTCAAATTTGTGCTCACGTTCCAAGAATTTATCGCCAAGTCAAAGTCGGTCTTTTTTTCTGTCTTTAACTGTTTTTGCAACTTTTGGCGTCAAAAGTTGAAATGTTGCGCAAAAATGTTACAATAAATGTTGGCATACTCAAAAATACACCAGACAGGACTGGAGTAAAGTTGCGCAAAATTTTACTAGTTTTTAAAAAGTCGCAATTGATGTAAGGTGTAAACATCTGGAATCACTAAACTCCATCCACAAAGGCGAGCACATATAAAAAAAACTTCAAAAAAGGCACAAATTGAATAATGAATTGGGTGCAAACAAAAAAAGCTCCAAACACACAGTACTAGACTAAAAACAGGTGCAAGGGCAATGATTTATTGGGGCCAATGTATTATTAAACGTAGCTCTTATATAGGGTCTAACGCAATAGATGATTCTGAAATTGTTACAACATACAGGAAGTTTTACAAAATTACTATGGCACAAGTTATTTGTCAAGTGCCTTCATGCAAAGTAAGCACATTTTTGTTAGGAAAGGTCAGACTATTTTCTCAGATTCCCATATTTGCAATGTGTTTATGTCTTTACAAGTTACATGGCAAAAAATTATTGATGAACCTCTAATAGATTTATTTTCAAGTTACACTTCATTTATACTATTCTCCCAATACATCCTGTTTCAAATCAGAAATATTTCAGTTAACTACAAACTTGTGATTTTCTGATAATTTTCCACATGTACCTGAGGATCTCAGATGAAATCTAATGCTTCTGGGATTAATACTGTCTGTGATAGAGGGTCCTTTGGACCAGCAATGTAATTCCAATTTCATATATATCATGTTTGCATACCATAGCATCACAGGTTGGTTACATATGGAAGTGGCTCTCTTAGCTTGCACCTGTTCACACCTGTTTTTCTGTTTGGAAGTGATGGTCAGTCTTTCATATTTGTAAACATAGGCTTTCTGACTGAGCACTCTACCCATCAGCCTATGGCAGTTTTAATCACAGCTTGATCCTACCTCCCCATATAATTGCATGCTATCAGCCCAGAAGAGGTATCATATTAGGTTAGGCTCCCAGCAAAGAAGGTCGCCTTGTAGATGACTGCTTGACACACATGAATTGGCTAATTTATGCGCTAAGTATCTTTATTTTACCTTTTTTTCGAGAGCAGCAATGCAATTTCAATTTCATATATTCCTTGTTTGTATACTACAGTGTCAAAGAGTCCAACTTAAATTTTTTTAGTTATTGAGAGAAGAGTGACCTGTCCTTCAGAGACTAGCGGCTGGTCATGGGCAGGATTTAAGGAGAGAGGCAGGAAAGTTAGAAGTGCAGTGTTCGTCCCATGCACTTGCAATTTAAACTTTAAGGCTTAATTTCTCTAGAATTTCAAAACAAAATACTACCAGCAAGGTATGGATTTAATAAACATTTAAACCCATTTCCCTTCATCCCTGTATTTATGGGTCTAAAATCCTGACAACAGGTTCCTTTTAAATTATCAGTCAGCTCTTAATAGACAATGTATACAATAAAGTTTGGTCTGTCTCTATTTATTTCATATTGCTTAAGATATTTTTCATGTCTAGGAGCTTAATAAACATTTATTATATGTACTATATATAAAAGCCTAGAAACACAGCTGGAAAAAGTCCTACGCAAACAATACTGTTGTCTGGATGCATTACCGACATTTATCCAACCTATTCAGCGAGACTGTAGAATTAGCAGTCACTTCTATAGCTTATCCTTCATATATCACAATAAGGGTCACAGATGGAAATGTTAATTATATTAGAGCTTGTTATATGGAAGCCAAGGTGAAGACTTTGCAGAGCAGATAAGTTAATTAGAGTCCCTGTGAAACGCTCCACTCCTCCCCACCAGCTTTACATTATTTCTCTCCCGTGCTGTAGACTCCTCACCAATTAAATGCCAGGTTGTTAAAAACCAACGAGCGTCTTAAAAGCATAATAAACAAACATCACAAAATCAATACTGCTGCAGATTAGCACAATGCACCATATGTTTGTGGCTGCACCAACACCCATGTATACCACTGAACTCACTAAGCTGTTGTCTGAGATATAAATAATAAGTTTAGTCCTTATGGCAAAAAGTGTTTAAAAGAGGCATCATCAAGAGACATAGAAGTGCTATAATGATCTCATGATTGCTTTTTCTCATGATCCCTGTCCATGATTAAATCACAATTTTAGTTATTTTTTTTCTTATTTAAAATAAGAAGTGAGCTATTCCTATACATATTTTTGAAAAAAAAACTGACTAGCATTGTCCAACAGGAAAAAGCAAGTGTGAACAGGTGCAAGCTGCTATGTACAAACTAGAGAATACACAAGCGCTCTATGAGCACTAAGATGTATGAAAACATTGAATATATGAAATTTGAACTATATTACTGCTGTATAGAAATATGCTTATAAAATAAAGGTACTTTGCACATAAATTGGCCAGTTCAAGAGAGCCCACCAGCACTGACAAGGCCTTTCCTTATCCTGATAGGACCCTAAGTATATATTTAACAAACATGACTCTCCCAGGCTAAAGGTCTACAAATATATAGGGCAGATAGGATCCAGCACTAATTGAAAACAACCTTAGGCTGGTGGGAGATGTATTCAGACAAATAAGGAGGCAGTCACCACTTCCAATTGTATAATACAAAGAAAGAAAAACTGATCAGCACATCTGTAAAGAATAAAGAAAGTTTGAACAGGTGCAAGCTGCTGTATTCTTTTGCTTGTATTTTATGAAGTCATAACAGCTTGCACTTGTTCACACTTGCTTTATTCTGTTTGGTAGTGCTGGTCAGATTTAATTTTTTTTTAAGTATAATATTAGAGGTGGTGACTGCCTCCTTCTCTTACTGAGCACTCCTTCCATCAGTCTAAGGCTGTTTTAAATTAGTTCTGGATCCTTCCTGCCTTTTACATTTGTAGGCTTTTAGCCCAGGAGAGGCATGGTTGATAAATATTAGGTGTATGTTCCCATCAAACAAAATGTACGCCTTGTCATGGCTTTTGGACACTCATGAATTGGCCAATTTGTGCGCTAAGTATCTTCATTTTTCTATTCCATATAACAGTAATGCAGTCCTTATTTTAGCTATTCAATGCATGCATACATCTTGCTGTATTCTTTTGTTTATATGTATTTTGAGGTATAGCATGCAATTTTTTTAAGTATTTTTTTGCTGGAATCTATTACCATTGACTCTATAAAAGAAAATCATGTAGAAAAAAATCTACATTCTACTCATGTAAATTTTGCAGTGTACAGGGATTAAAGAGGACCTTATCCTGGAATTTTTAATTTAAACTGAGTGCCTCCTCCAACTCCTGATTGGTGATTTTTTTTTATTTTCCTTCTGTGATACTTCATTCAAAAGCTGTATCTCTTGGAAACAAAGATGAAAAATGTTGACTTCAGCCAGTTGAGCATATACCACAGAACTTCTCTTTGGGTGCAGCCCTAGTTTGATTTGCAGGAGTCAAAGGAGAAAAAGCAAACCGTCCTACAGAAAAATTGTGTGGTATGTGCCCAACTGGCTAAATGGAAAATTTGCATCTTTATTTCTGGGGAGGGTGGGGGGGCTGTAAGAAAAAGAAAATCTGTTACAGAATCAGCACTAATTGGAGGAGATACTCAGTTTAAATTTTAAAGTAAGGTCCACTTTGAGACCCACCCAAACAAGAAAAAAAGAGGGTGTGTGATAAGGGCACAGGTAAAAAGAATATATTGTACTATATCAGGAGTCCCCAACCAGTAGCTCGAGAGCCACATGTGGTTTGCGGGCCCATGTTGTGTTGTGATGTGTTGTGATGTAATGTGTGCTCACGGCTGTCTGATAGCTTGGTCTATTAGCACATGGTATGGAGAGAAGGTACTCACGTGGTAGCTTTTGTAAGTAGCACAGGAGAGCATTTCTGGATGTGCATATATTGACGGGGACAGGTGGGGGATAAATATGGTAAGCTGGAGATAGGATGAAACTGTTAGAGGGGTGAGGAAGCTGGATGCAATAGTGTGGTGAGAGTGCTTCATGCAAAAATTCCAAATGGTGGTAAACTGGGAAACACTGGATTTAAGTATTTTGCCTATAAGGGTGGGGGACGCAAGTTGTTTTATATAGGGAAGCCTTGGTTGACACTATGGTGATGGAGGGGGATAGGGCTTGATATGGCTCACAGAGCTTTTATAGAACTGAATGTGTTTCTCAAGGTAAGAAAGGTTGGGGACAACCATATCATAGAAACTACTAAATAAATACAAAAGAAATAAGCTGTATTCATAACAGCACATATAGGACAAACATTTAAAAACAATTATAAAGAGCACAAAAGCTCCAATGACAGCCATAAAGCTGCACCGTGATAAGTGCCCCATTCTAGACCTCCACACACACATACAGTACACACAATAATATGAAGCCTAGGACCCCTTAAAGATGTATATACCATAAGATAGCAAAAATGAGCATACACGTATACTCAATGCAAAGAAATACCAGTAAGTAAATGCAAAAATGACAACAACAGTGCAGTGGCTTCCTCATGTACCCCTGAAAAAGTACTGTATACAAGAATAAATCTACTCTAGAAATGAGCAGATATTTTAAAATTCAAATTTTACTAACCAACAAATTTTCCTCCAAATTTTGGTGAATCTCAATACTGCAAAGCTTGTAATTTCTTGTAACATACATTTGGGAGAAAGGAAACAGAGACAACCTCTCTGAACATGAGAGCTTACACCCTACAGAAGAAAAAGAGGACCAAGCTTATTATAAAATCATACACTTTACAGGCAAGAGAGAGAAGACCCCGCTGACAACAAGAGCTTACACTTTACAAGTGAGAGAGAGGACCCTCTTGACCATAAGAGCTTACAATCTACAGGTGAGAGACAGAGGACCTCGCTGATCAGTGGCACACTGCCAATGGCGGCAGGCCACACGACTGCTATGGGGCCCATGAGCCGGGGGGCCCAATGTCAGCCCCCCGCTCAGCCAGCACTGCCCCCCGATCCGCATTCAACTGTTTTGGCAGATGCTGATAGAGTTGAAGGCAATGATGGAGGAGAGAGCGTCATGTGACACTCTCTTTCCCATCATTTCCCTTATGCATCTGACGCAGCGACAAGATGACGCCACTTCACCACGCCACTGGGTCAGGCAGTGGAGCTGATGAGATGCGCTGCAGAGACCTAAGCAGCGGGAGGAATGAGGAGCGGTGTGTAGTATTTATTTATTTAATTAAATGTGGTGTCCATGTTACTGGAGGACTGTTGTCACACTATGCCCTATGGGGGCCACACTATGCCCTAAGGGGGCCGCACTATGCTGTATGGAGGACCATGGGGGTGCATTTTATTGCATGGAGGACCATGGGGGGCACATTTTATTGCACGGAGGACCATGGGGAGTGCATTTATTGCATGGAGGACCATGGGGGGTGCATTTTATTGCATGGAGGACCATGGTGGTGCATTTTATTGCATGGAGGACCATGGGAGTGCATTTTATTGCATGGAAGGCTATGTGGGGCCATCATAATGTGTGTAAGCAATTATACAGCATGAAGGTTTGTGTGGGGGCCATCTTACTGTTTGGAGGGCTAGTGCGGGCCATGATACTGTATATAGGCCCATTATACTGCATGGATGGCTGTGTGGGGGTCACAGTTGGGGTATGATACTGTGTTGTGATCACCATAGTTTGCCTTGGGAGTTGAGGTGGGGTACAGTAGGGTCATTATACCGTGCATGTGGAGGAATTCACCATGGGGGTATCATACTGTGTTTGGGGGGGCACTTTTGTTGCCATCATACTTTTTATGGGGGCAATGAAAGAGGAATCTAGGACTTCAGCAGGAGGAAAATTATGTAAAGGATGGAAAGTTGTAAGATATGCTCTTCTGTGACCCCGACAATTATTTATTTATTTATTTATTTTTTTTTGGGGGGGGTGCCCAATTAGAACTTCTACTATGGGTCCCCATGATTTATTTGCATGCCCGTGCCAGTGATAACAAGAGATTACACTCTACAGGAGAGACAGCAAGAGAGACAGGACCAAATTTATCATGACACCTTATAGGAGAGAGAGCCAGAGAGAACTCTGCTAACCATAAGAGCTTAAACTCTACATAAGCGAGAGACTTATCCAGTAACTCTGGAGATGGATAAAGAGAGGCCGTACTGGGCCCCTGGCTTTAAAAGTGAGGCGGAAATGATGGGGTTAAGGCAGGAATCTAGTGAGCAGGGAATTCAAGGCAGTGAAGTGTTAACATAGAGGTTGGGCATATGGGATGACATCAGAATGGGGAGAGCCATTGGGGGAGAGGGATTTATAAGGGACCCTCCAGGTCGGGTCGCAGTCCAGACTGCCACCTCCCACGGTTCTCATCCTGAGAGGAATCCTCATGCTTATCGGGGCCAACAATGAAGGAAGGGTCTCCACTAGTGTTGAGCCACCCCCGTAGTGCTCGAGTTCGGTTCGGTTCGTCGAACACCCGTGTGTTCGCCGAACTGTTCGTCGAACTGTTCGTCGAACACCTTCGAACACCGTTAAAACCAATGGCAGGCAAACAAAAACACATAGAAACACATAGAAAACACCTTCAAAGGTGTCCAAAAGCTGACAAACTGCTCAGAAGACATAACTAACACATGGAAAAGTGACAAGTACATATAGTCATGCGAAAATAAAAGAGGTGGAGGAGTAAAAGGAGGGGGAGACACAGATATAGGCATGTCATGCCCTTCTAAAATCCAAAAAGTGAGAAGCCGACACGGCCAGTCCGCTCCTGCCCGTGCCACCTCCGTGTCGCCGGGTTTGTGCCAGAGCCGCGGTGAACCCTGACGGCCAGCCCCCCTCTCCCAATACTGGTGCCTGTCCGCTGGTGGGTCGAGCGAGCCCCCCTGTGGTGGAGGCAGCGCTAAGCTTTTTAATTTAAATTGTCTCTCTAATTTGAATGAATACACTTTAAATCCATTTACAAGGATCTATTGGAGGGCAAGTCTCATGCCAGCAGCCGCGGTAATTCCAGCTCCAGTAGCGTCCACTAAAGCTGCTGCAGTTAAAAAGCTTTTAGAAGGATCAAGCTCGGCTGTCCACCGCAAGGCATCCTACTGCCAGTCCCAGCCCCTATGCCTTGGGGTGCCTCCTGATGCTCTTCACTATGTATCCCATGGTCCCGAAGCATTTCCTTTGAAAAAATTAAGTGTCTAAACTACAGGTGGTGTAGCTTGCTTAACAGCCGGGATAATCCGCTGACTAGCAGACACTGCTACTAGGCACAAAGTATTTCCTGGGCTAGATGCAGTTAAAAATTTGTAATTAGATACTCTCGTTGGATGCTGAGAAAGCATTCCATAGAGTCTCCTGGCACGCCATATATGATTCTCTTAAAAAGCTTGGGGTAGGGGTCTAGGGGACCCTTTTATAGCCAAAATCACGGCAATGTATCGCAATACGTCACCTAGGCTGAAGATAAATGGAACTGTAGCACCCTGAGGGCTCGGTTGCTACAGACGTATTGCACCTCACCCAGAGGTGTGATATCTCACTCTCAGGTAAGGATGGAGTGTGGATCAGGACCCGACACCTGCATGCATTACACCACATTGCCGTGGGGCAGGGCGACCAATATGCCCCTGAGATGGGCACGACAGTCCCTGTCCCTGGCTGGAGTGGGGGGAGGGAACACTGAGGAAGGGGAACCCTGTAGTGCAGGAGCAGGGAGGAAACAGTTCCTGGGTGCATTGAGAAGGGAGTATAAAAGGTGGGCACCATCTTAGTTCAGTGCAGAGAAGTCTGAGCAGAAGTGGCAGGGAGCAGGGGCTCTGCATGAGCTCTGCTCCGGAGGCGGGCCTAGTAACAGAGGCCCAGGCCTGGAAGAGGGAGAAGGAAGGAAGAGGAGCGGAGAAGGCTCCAGGAACGAGGAATGAAGGGATCCCAGGGGTGCGGACGGGCGAGTCGCCACCGCACGCCCGAATCCACCTGCGTGGAGGGGTCAGGCCAAAGGGGGAGACCGGTCCCCGAACTAGTGGAGGCAGGAAACGACCCTCAGCTAGAAACCGGAGGCTCTGACATTTTATGTGGCGCAGCCCCTCGCTACACCCGCTAGGAAGGCACCACATAGGGTCAGGGAAACTGGCGCCAAGTTTACCAAGAGGAGGCCCGAGGCAGCCGGACAGAAGTGTTGGTAAGAAAGGCCAGACAAAGGACACACAAAGGGGGTCCTGTGAAGTGCTCCAAAGTTATCTGGGAGTTGTCTGAGCCCCTCACCTGGTGAGCACAGTACGACGTGGGCAGCCGTTACCTGCAGACGTGGTCTGGATAATAAGAACTGTGAGTAAAGGCCCTGGACTGCATCACTGACTCCGTGTCATTACTGCTGCTGCCCTGCACCATCACCCCCATCCTCCGCATACACTGCCCTGAGGCTATACTCCTCCCGTGGGGAGTTATGCTACGCTCTGCTGCACCCACAACACCAGCCTCAGCGGTCTGCCCTGTAGCGGCGATTCACTCTGACCGCAATCCACGGGTGGCGTATTCGGACATTTAAACATCAAAACACATAAATAGTTCCGCCACTGGTTTGACCGCCCTGAGCCACGGAACCGGGTCGCCGCCACGAAGACTACAACCACCAGCATCCACCAAAAAGGGTCCGGCTCCGGGTGTCCCAAGGCCCAGGGGGTGCGTCAGAACATTTTCATCACCTTTCACAATCACCAATGGGACAAGGCAGGGATGTCCTCTGTCCCCTCTCTTATACATCCTAGTGACAGAGCACCTGCTCTCATCAATTCGCCATAACCCCAATATTAGGTGGATTGAGGTGGGAGGCACCGAGTACAAGTGCTCTCTATTTGCTGATGATGTCCTAGTATATATCACTCAATCACATATATCCATCCCTGCTGTTATGGCTGAAATAGATCACTTTGTTACATGGTAAAATTTTAAAATCAATGCAGCGAAGTCTGAGGCCCTCGATGTCTCATTCCCCAAATCCATATAGGATTCCATCCAGTCCAACTTTCCCTTTGCCTGGCCCTCGCAGGGTATCAAATACTTAGGAATTCCTATTCATAGAGACCTCTCCCATCTATGTTATCTTAATTTTGGGCCCTTTATTGAACAATTCCATACAAACCATGGTTGGCAAGTTAGAACTGTAAGATTCACTACGTGAACCACTGGTGTTTTGTGGAAAAGCACATGTACACTGCGTTCCAAATTATTATGCAAAAAGTGTTTAGGAGTGATAAGGGAAGAATTTGTTTGTTTGTCAGTTAAACTCATTGATGGTGATGTGTGTCAGGGCTCTTTATATCACTGTAAGCAATTGCAGACACCTGTGCTAATTAGTTTGGCAGGTGTGTCCAATGAAAGGCAAGACTACTTAAGAAGGCTCTCTCACATTATTAAGCAGCCTACATTTTCTGCCAAAATGGGAAAGAAAAAGGATGTGTCGGCTGCTGAGAAGCAACAAATTGTGAAGTGTTTAGGTCAAGGCATGACTACAATCAACATTGTGCGATGATCAGGATGAAGTGTCTTGGCAATCAAGTATGTAGCTGATTCACAGTACACACGTGTGCGTGCTGATAAGGGCAAATTGAGGACTCTTTCCTACAGGCAATTACGTCAGGTTAAAAGAGCAGCGGCAAGAAAGCCTTGTCATAGCAGCAGACAAGTTTTTGAAGCTGCTGGTGCCTCCAACGTCCCCCGAACAACAAGATGCAGGGTCCTTCAGAGGTTTGCAGCTGTGCATACGCCATCCTGTCGACCTCCTCTATCCACTTCACACATGCAGAAACGGCTCCAGTGGGCCAAACATTACATGAAGACTGATTTCAAAACTGTTTTGTTCACGGATGAGTGCCGTGCAGCGCTCGATGGTCCAGATGGATGGAGTGGAGGATGGCTGGTTGATGGACACCCCACGCAAACACGGCTACAGCGCCAACAAGGAGGAGGTGGAGTAATGTTTTGGGCTGGAATCATGGGGAGAGAGATTGTCGGCCCCTTTAGGATCCCTGAAGGCGCTAAAGATGAACTCCATAATGTATGTGGATTTTCTCAAACAGCACTTCCTGCCATGGTTCAAGAAGAAGAACCGTGTATTTCACAGCAAGATCATTTTTCTGCATGATAATGCACCATCTCATGCTGCACATAAAACATCTGCATCTCTGGCTGATATGGGCATAAAAGGGGACAAACTTATGGTGTGACCTCCATGCTCCCCTGACCTCTACCCCATTCAGAACCTTTGCAGCATCATTAAAAGGAGTGTCTATGATGGCGGGAGGCAGTTCACATCTAAGCAACATCTCTGGGAGGGTATTCTGTCCTCATGCAAAACAATTGAAGCAGAAACCATCCAAAACCTGACAAATTCAATGGACGAGAGAGTTCAGAAGCTCCTTTCGAACAAGGGTTCCTATGTGAAAATGTAATATCACCTACAATAAAGTTTTGAGTTGAAAACTGTTTGATTTCAGTTTCTAACAACCTGCTAATGCTTATAATTTCAAAAATGACCATTTTTTTGGTCTTTATTAAAATGAAAAGGTTGATCGAAAAGTTTGGGGGATCTAAGAGTGTGGCAACCCAGTAGTCATGATTACTTCGAATTCTGACAATATGAGGGTCATGCTGCAGGTAGTGCAGTAAGAAGGCACTTATGTGTCTTGCGCATCTCGGAGGCCCAAAATTATTTTCCGGGCTAGATGCAGCTAAAAATTATTTTTAATTTTAAATCTGGTGGAGCTTATTATAGATGGCCTAATAGGATCAGTGCTGCACACTGCTACAAAGCCCAAATTATTTTCCAGTCAAGATACAGATAAACATGATTAGTAATTTGAAAGCTTAAAACGGTTGGTAGGGTGATTTTAACCAATCATCAAGCTTTTACTCTCCCCAGGATGACACAGGGGTAGAAAAGGCGTTTCGGATCCATGATTTGTTCATCTTTATGAACGTGAGTCTGTCTACATTATCAGTGGAGAGCCGCGTGCGCTTATCTGTCAGCACACCACCAGCAGCGCTGAACACACGTTCAGACAGAACGCTGGCTGCGGGGCATGACAAGATCTCCAAGGCGTAAGTGGCTAGCTCCGGCCATTTATCCAGATTGGAAGCCCAAAAAGAGCAAGGGTCCAGTGACACAGTCGTGGCTTCAATGTTTACTTGGAGATACTCCTGTACCATCGTCTCTAGGCGTTGACTATGTGTCAGACTTCTTGTCTCCTGTGGCCTTGCAAAGGATGGGCTAAAAAAGTGGTGAAATGATTCCGCAAAATTGATGTTACCAGCAGATACTGTGGTTCTGTTACGGTTTGAGTGCTGAACACTTGACGGTCCCACGGTTGGCAAGTTGGAACTGTGAGATTCACTACGTGCACCACTGGTATTTTGTGGAAAAGCACATGTAAGATTCTGCAACAGTCTCTGCTGATACTCCTGCATGCGTGCATCCCTTTCTATGGCAGGAATAATTTCTGCAAATTTACTTTTGTACCGGGGATCTAACAGTGTGGCAACCCAGTAGTCAGGATTATTTCTAATTCTCACAATTCGAGGGTCATGTTGCAGGTAGTGCAGCAAGAAGGCACTCATGTGTGTTGCGCATCCAGGAGCACCAAGTCCCTGTTGTGTTGGTGGCGAGGTAACAATCATGCTTCCTTCCTCTGTCCTCTCCCCCCAACCTCGCACAACAGAAATGTGATCAAGGTCTCCCTCATCTGATGAGTCTTCCATCAGTTCGTCCTCCACTTCTTCCTGGGCTCCTGCACCTTCCTCACTAGTTTGGCTGCTACCATGCGCCCTGGTAAAACCATCTCCCCCACCCTCACATGCCTGCCGCCTTGGTGCTGCCGACCGTCTGGACCTTGCAGATGTTAGCCCTTCCGCATACAACTCCTCCTCCTCTACTTCCTCCACCTCCTCTTGTGCCACCACCTGACTCCGAATTCTGTTTAACATGTGCTCCAACATGTAAATCACCGGAATAGTCATGCTGATAATGGCATCGTCAGCACTAAACATCTTCGTCGCCATTTCAAAACTGTGCAGAAGGGTGCATAGGTCCCTGATCTGAGACCACTCCTCCAGCGTGATTTGCCCCACCTCTGAATCTCGTTGGCCCAGGCTATACGTCAGAACGTATTGCACCAGGGCTTGTCGGTGCTGCCACAGTCGCTGCAACATGTGCAGAGTTGAATTCCACCGGGTAGGCACATCGCATTTTAGCCGGTGAAGTGGCAGGCCCAACGACTTCTGTAGAGATGTAAGTCGCTGAGCTGCGGGATGCGAACGGCGGAAGTGAGCACACAGCGACCGTGCCCTCTGCAGAAGGCCATCTAGTCTGGGATAGTGGGCTAAAAATTGCTGGACAACCAGGTTCAACACGTGAGCCATACAAGGCACGTGTGTGACATTGCCCCGGCGAAGGGCCGCACCCAGGATTGCAGCATTGTCGCACACGGCCTTCCCTGGTTTCAGGTCCAGTGGAGACAACCATTCATGAAATTGGTTCTCCAGAGCTGACCACAACTCCTCAGCTGTGTGACTCACATTTCCCAGACATTTCAAAGTAAAAACCACCTGATGACGTGGAGCCCTACTGCCAGCATAGTAAGGAGGTGTGCTGGATCCCTTCTGCGCAGTTAGAAAGCTTGTGGCATGACCAGACAGGCTTTGGGTGCAGGTGGAAGACCGAGAGGAGGTTAAGGAGGCAGAAGCAGTGGAGGAACTTTGACATAAAGAGGATTGACGCACAACTCGTGGGGACGGCAAGACTTGGACAGCAGCCCCTTGTCCTGCTGTCACCATAGTTACCCAGTGCCCAGTCAGCGACATGTAACGCCCCTGTCCATGCCTACTCGTCCAAGTGTCTGTGGTGAAATGCACCCTGTCACACACAGAGTTTCTCAAAGAAGCGGTGATGTTGTGTGCGACATGCTGGTGGAGCGCAGGCACACCTTTCTTTGAGAAGTAGTGCCGACTGGGCATCTGGCACTGGGGCACTGCGACGGACATAAGGTCTCGAAAATCCTCTGTGTCCACCAGGCGGAAAGGCAGCATTTCTGTAGCCAAGAGCTTGCAGATGGTGAAATTCAACCTCTTAGCTTTCTCATGGCTAGGAGGAAATGGTCTTTTACTTGTCCACATCTGAGGGACCGAGGGCTGGCTATTGTGCTTAGACGGGGTTGATAAGGGTGTCCCCGGCAAACTGCCGGTCTGTGAGGAAGATGCAGGCGGACATGTTAGGTTGCCTTGATCCAAAGGTGGTGCTATCGATGTCGGACAGCGCTCAACACCAGCTGGTGTTACCACCTCCAAAGAAAATGATGACCTGCCAATCACGCTGGCTGTTGCGGGTAAAGAGGTGGCAGGTCTGCGCCCCAAAACAGGTGTGACTGCTGTCACCCCAGTCACAGAGGGTGAAGAGGCCGCGGATGCACAAGATATGGCAGATGGTGGTTGGCCCGGCCGGCTAGGCCGCATTGTAGCACACTGAGCTTCCCACTGCAACTTATGCTTCATGTCCATGTGCCGGTTCATGCATGAAGTACTCAAACTATGTATTTTTTGGCCTCTACTTAGCTTTTGCTGACAAATGTTACAGATAACACGAGTTGGGTCATCTTTATCGATCTGAAAAAATGCCCAGGCTATGCAAGGCTTAGCACCCATGCAACCTGAAGAGCCACCACGACTTGTGGTGAGAGGCAGAGTTGTGTTTGAGGATGCAGTTGTTGACGTGCTTCCAGTACTACGTCTCTGTCCAGGAAGGCGCAACCTGACCTCGTCGTCACTAGCATCGTCCTCCACCTCCTCTGCTGACCTCATCTCTTGGCTGACTGTGGGTTGACAGTAAGTGGGATCTCCAACCTCATCATCATCACCCTGTGTGTTATCACACCCGTCGTCCTCAGAGCCAACCTGTTCCTGCCCTGACAAAAAACTAAAGTTGTCGCTCCAATCAGGTATTTGAGTCTTATCATCGTCTTCCTCATTGTCTCCACCAACAGGAGTTACAGTTTGGGAATGAGGGTCTACATTATGGTCAGAACCTTCTGCGTCTGGTCCTGGATCCGACTCATAAAGATTCTGGGCATCAGTGCAGATCATTTCCTCGTCTGGATTCACAGAAGCGCTGGAGTCGACCTCTGATTCCCAGGCTATAGTATGAGTAAACAGCTCTGCAGACTCAACCATCTGTTCTACCTCATACTCAGACGGGCAGCTGGAGATTTGGGAGCTGTGAGGAAGCAAGTGCGATTTGGGTGACACCTTTGAGGACTGGAGTATTTGTGATGTTGAAGTTGATGTGGAGGAGAGCCCACTTAAAGGAGCACTTGATATCCGTTGAAGCACCTGCTGTTTTTGTGCCTCATCTGGAATTTGTAGCGATTGGCGTGGCCGTAAGAAAGGGATCTTATCACATTGTCCGCTAAAAGAAGTAGACATTTTAGTTTGGCTGGAAGATGGTCTTTCTTCTGCAGATGTTACTGTTGCTTTAACACCTACCCCACGGACACAACCTTTTTTCCCCTTCACAACACGCCTATTCCCCTTTCCACCAGCAGCAGGCTTTTTTCCACTCATTTTGGTGGTTAACTAATTCACAACTCTGGAGTTGTTTGCACAAAAAAACAATGGATGGTAACCGAGCAGAGCTGAGTGGCCAAACTGTGGTATTAGGCCAAAACTATTGGCTGGGTTAGATGCAGAAAAAAATTATATTCAATTTGCAACCTGATGGAGGTCAGTATAGATGGACTAATACAACAAGTCCCACACACAGCTAGAAGCCCAATATTTTTTCAGAGGTAGATGCAGAAAAAAATATATTCAGTTTGCAACCTGATGGAGGTCAGTATAGATGGACTAATACAACAAGTCCCACACACAGTTAGAAGCCCAATATTTTTTCAGAGGTAGATGCAGGAAAAAATATATTCAGTTTGCAACCTGATGGAGGTCAGTATAGATGGACTAATACAACAAGTCCCACACACAGCTAGAAGCCCAATATTTTTTCAGAGGTAGATGCAGAAAAAAATATATTCAGTTTGCAACCTGATGGAGGTCAGTATAGATGGACTAATACAACAAGTCCCACACAAAGCTAGAAGCCCAAATATTTTTTCAGAGGTACTGTAGATGCAGATAAAAATTATTTTGAATTTGCAACCTGATGGAGGTCAGTATAGATGGACTAATAGAGAAAGTCCGACACACTGCTAGAAGGCCAAATATTTTTTCAGAGCTAGATGCAGAAAAAAATTATATTCAATTTGCAACCTGATGGAGGTCAGTATAGATGGACTAATACAACAAGTCCCACACACAGCTAGAAGCCCAATATTTTTTCAGAGGTAGATGCAGAAAAAAATATATTCAGTTTGCAACCTGATGGAGGTCAGTATAGATGGACTTATACAACAAGTCCCACACACAGCTAGAAGCCCAATATTTTTTCACAGGTAGATGCAGAAAAAAATATATTCAGTTTGCAACCTGATGGAGGTCAGTATAGATGGACTAATACAACAAGTCCCACACACAGCTAGAAGCCCAAATATTTTTTCAGAGGTACTGTAGATGCAGATAAAAATTATTTTGAATTTGCAACCTGATGGAGGTCAGTATAGATGGACTAATAGAGAAAGTCCGACACACTGCTAGAAGGCCAAATATTTTTTCCGAGGTACTGTAGATGCAGATAAAAATTATTTTTAATTTGCAACCTGATGGAGGTCAGTATAGATGGACTAATAGAGAAAGTCCGACACACTACTAGAAGGCCAAATATTTTTTCAGAGCTAGATGCAGAAAAAAATTATATTCAGCTTGCAACCTGATGGAGGTCAGTATAGATGGACTAATACAACAAGTCCCACACACAGCTAGAAGCCCAATATTTTTTCAGAGGTAGTTGCAGAAAAAAATATATTCAGTTTGCAACCTGATGGAGGTCAGTATAAATGGACTAATACAACAAGTCCCACACACAGCTAGAAGCCCAATATTTTTTCAGAGGTAGATGCAGAAAAAAATATATTCAGTTTGCAACCTGATGGAGGTCAGTATAGATGGACTAATAGAACAAGTCCCACACACAGCTAGAAGCCCAAATATTTTTTCAGAGGTACTGTAGATGCAGATAAAAATTATTTTGAATTTGCAACCTGATGGAGGTCAGTATAGATGGACTAATAGAGAAAGTCCGACACACTGCTAGAAGGCCAAATATTTTTTCAGAGCTAGATGCAGAAAAAAATTATATTGAGTTTACAACCTGATGGAGGTCTGTATAGATGGATTAATAGAACAAGACCCACACACAGCTAGAAGCCCAATATTTTTTCAGAGGTAGATGCAGAAAAAAATATATTCAGTTTGCAACCTGATGGAGGTCAGTATAGATGGACTAATACAACAAGTCCCACACACAGCTAGAAGCCCAATATTTTTTCAGAGGTAGATGCAGAAAAAAATATATTCAGTTTGCAACCTGATGGAGGTCAGTATAGATGGACTAATACAACAAGTCCCACACACAGCTAGAAGCCCAATATTTTTTCAGAGGTAGATGCAGAAAAAAATATATTCAGTTTGCAACCTGATGGAGGTCAGTATAGATGGACTAATACAACAAGTCCCACACACAGCTAGAAGGCCAAATATTTTTTCAGAGGTACTGTAGATGCAGAAAAAAATTATTTTGAATTTGCAACCTGATGGAGGTCAGTATAGATGGACTAATAGAGAAAGTCCGACACACTGCTAGAAGGCCAAATATTTTTTCAGAGGTACTGTAGATGCAGATAAAAATTATTTTTAATTTGCAACCTGATGGAGGTCAGTATAGATGGACTAATAGAGAAAGTCCGACACACTACTAGAAGGCCAAATATTTTTTCAGAGCTAGATGCAGAAAAAAATTATATTCAGTTTGCAACCTGATGGAGGTCAGTATAGATGGACTAATACAACAAGTCCCACACACAGCTAGAAGCCCAATATTTTTTCAGAGGTAGATGCAGAAAAAAATATATTCAGTTTGCAACCTGATGGAGGTCAGTATAGATGGACTAATACAACAAGTCCCACACACAGCTAGAAGCCCAATATTTTTTCAGAGGTAGATGCAGAAAAAAATATATTCAGTTTGCAACCTGACGGAGGTCAGTATAGATGGACTAATACAACAAGTCCCACACACAGCTAGAAGCCCAAATATTTTTTCAGAGGTACTGTAGATGCAGATAAAAATTATTTTGAATTTGCAACCTGATGGAGGTCAGTATAGATGGACTAATAGAGAAAGTCTGACACACTGCTAGAAGGCCAAATATTTTTTCAGAGCTAGATGCAGAAAAAAATTAGATTCAGTTTGCAACCTGATGGAGGTCAGTATAGATGGACTAATAGAATCATGCTATGCCCAAAAGATTTTACTTCACTAGGTGCAGTAAAAAAATTGGTATTCTATACACAGGTGGTATATCTTGCAACACAGATATTCTACTCCACTGACTAACACACTCTGCAATAGGCGAAAAAGGATTAGCTTTGCTAGATTCAGCCAAATGCTGTGAAAAAAACTTGCACAGCACTGGCACAGACCTGCCTGGCAAAAACTGATAGGAACTGATGTAACCTAGTCCTGAAAAGAACTCCAATTACAATTAGTCTTTACTCTCACAACCTATCTATTTAAGAGCACAGACCTGCTCTTAAAAGTCGTAGGAAATGCTGTAACCTAGTCCTTAAAAGGACTGCAATCACAACTATTCCCTACTCCCAAGCTATCTGTATATTTGTGCGAAAATTGGCTTGAAATTAACAAGGTATAGCGCACACAGCAACAGTGGTGCCGTCTAACACCAGCTGCAGCAGTGAGAAAATGGTGGCGACGGGGAAAATGGCTTGGTCTTATAGGGCAAGGACATGTGACATACACTGCCAATGACACATGCCCTTGCTTGTGTGAAAAAAAGCACTTCGCTCCGTGTGTGCGCTGCTGATAGGCTGACAGATTGCACCTCCCCACTGTAAATGCGGGAAAGAGAAAAAAAAATGGAGATCTTCATTGTTCCTGCAGAGATCCATCCCCTGCCCCTCCCCCCACCCCGCTGTACACTCAAACTGCGTATTAACATTAATTTTCATCATTACTGAGAAAAAATCCAGTTATGATTTTGGTGCACGAACAGTTATCGAACATAACCTCGAACAGCCGAATTTTTCTCAAATTGTTCGTGTTCGCCGAACGGCTCGAACACCGCCCAAAACAGCTCGAATTTGAGATTGGCGAACAGTTCGAGTAGAACAGCGCTCATCTCTAGTCTCCACCTCAGCAGGGATGAAGCAAGAGGTGCCGGAACCAGGAGTGGTAGGTTCCCAGGATGTGTGGGAACCCACCCGGTGTTGTACTCGTGGCAGTGGGTTGAATGGGGAGCGACAGTGGGTGTCACAAGGTGGGGCACCTCAGCAGATGGATACGAAAGAGCAGCAGTTGGCTAGCCCCACCCTCAACAGCCAGATAATGGCTGCACCATAAGGGAAACCATCTACTTTACATAGGCAGCAGTGTGCTGGCCCTGTCCCATTAGTCACAGCATGGATGAGCTCGCCTTGATTCCGTCTCCTGGCTACAGGGTCCCCGACTTGCAGCTTCTGGGGACACAGCACCCAGGCATCTAGGTGAGACATCACAATTGTTTCTTTACAGGTCTTTGCTACCCGCCCCTGAAAATAGTGGGCTAGGAGTTTTTCCTGGCGGGGTCAGCAGAGTTGTGGGAATGTTGTTACAGGAGCTTAGCAGTGGTCTTGGGGGTCTGGAGCACCAAAGGGAGAGTATTCCCAGCTGCTGCATGGCTAGGGAACTTGGGTACTGGCCTGGAGATAAAAGGAGTTAGTAGTGCTTCAAGTTCGAGGGTTTCAGAGGCAAATACCTTAAGTGTGGGGGTTCCGACGTCTAATGTTGAAGGTGATGATGTGCTAGTATCTGTTCAGACAACAGGGTTGGAGTGGGGAAAAGAGAAAGAAGAAAATGTCAGGCTTGATGATTCTGCAAAAGGTAAGGTGTATGTGTGCTTTGGGGGGCCGTTAGTGGCTCATTTGAAACAAGAAATAAGAGAAAAAATATGGAAAAGCGAGTATGTGGAAAAAAGGTTGGCTCGAAAAAAGATATAATAATAGCATCTGTTATTTTGGCCAGCGTAATATTGGAGAAAGCACCAGAGAACTGTTTGGCTCTTTTTGTTACATGGATGCTATTGGGGAAGCCTACAGGATGTATGGGGGACAGGGGTGGTTATGCTACGATGAATGAATTAATCAATGAAAGGTGGTCCAGCATTCGTTGAGACCACAAGGATATCGCCTTATGGTTGAGGGTGATGGCCCCCAATAGAATTGGTTAGGAGTGACAGTTCTTTCCAGGAAACACTGGGTGTCCCAGACAATCAGGACACTCAGTGGTCATGCATGGGGCTGCACTTCCTATTCAACCACCTTGGCTTGTAGGTTGGAACAATATGTGAATTTAAGCATGAATGCTCCTCTTGCAGTGGAAGTCACAGGTCAGCAAAATGCTTTCTTGGTGGAAAACAAAAAGGGTGAGATTGGGCTGAAAAAAGAGGAGATGCAGGTTAATCTGGTAGAGATGGAACACTTTCTAAATAGTTATCCAGATAGAGTGGCTGTTGTCTTGCCAGCGGATGGTTTCACAGGTAGTTTTAGGATCCAGTTCTTTGACAGTAAATTAAGTGGTCCACAAAAAAACTGAATTCGGCAGTACAATTTCCTTAAGTAATTTTGAAAAATTGCACAAGTAGATGGTGTTGGGTAGAATGGCGGGGTCGCTTGCTGTGGTTCCCCTTAGGAATCTTAGGTTGTTACCATTGGGCGTGGTGCCAAAAAAGGAACATCATACATTTCGGCTGATCCACCACTGTTATTTCTGAAGAGTACTTCAGTAAATGATGGTACGTTGCTCGACTTGTTTTCAATGGTAGTGCCATTGGCAAATTGAGGGGACAGGTTCAGGAATAAGAAATTAAGATTTAATTGCAATAATGTGTCTGCAATTAATTCCTTATCAGCTTCATCTCCACCGGTAGTGAGTGTGTTGCAAAGTTTGGTGTTGTTGGGTTTGTCCTTGAACATATGGTTTGTGTCAGAATTCGTATCTGATATTAAAAATTTGATTGCTGACTAACTTTCATTCAAGGTGGGAGCAGTTTTGGGAGTTGGCACCTCTGGTGGAGAAAACAGGCTTGATAAGTCCAGTGGCGTTGTGGGATATGCCATTAGAGCAGCAAGCAGACTGATTTTGTCTTCATTGGCAGACAGGACATGGTCGACATATAGTCAAGCATGGAAGTTCTGGGGGGATTAGAAGGTATCTTTAGGCACTTGCCTGAAGGAGGAAGGTTTGCTTTTACTTCTAGTGGGTCATTGTTGGGAAGAAGGATGGTCGGTTTCAAAGATGGACAGTTTTATGTCAAGTTTAGCTTTCGGTTTTAAGGTCAGGGGTCTTAGGAATGAGACAAAATCCTTTCTAGTGGTGCTAACTTTTTGGAAGGGTGGAGGAGAGGATGGAAAGTGATGGATAAGAGATGCCCTATTTCGAGTTATTACTACTCTTGGGTGGGCAAATCGAGGTGGTGTGTAAGTCCCCTTACAACTGGCTTTTTAATTGCTTTTCTTTGTGGCATTGTGATTAGGGGAGCTGGTTAGCCCTTTTAGGTCAAAGAAAGGTGGTTTGTTAAGAAAAGATGTGGACTTATACAACAAGAGAATCAAAGTGTTCATTCACTCTTCTAAGACGAATTAGCTGAAAAAGGGATGTAAAAGTGTGTGTCTTTTATGATCCCGTTTGTTTAAGAGAGGTTATGGAGTTATGGTTTTGTATAAGAGAGTTTGGGGCAGGCTGTAGTTGGCTTGCAGATGGTTAATTTCAGTCCCATTTTCAACTCTTGGCTGTTTTTAAGCGCTGCCTGTATTTCGATGGTGTGTCCTCAATGGACTATAGTGGACATTTTTTCTGAATTGATGTGGCTACTGAGGCTGCAAAATGGGGGTTGGGCAATAAAGTAGTAAATTGGATTGGAAATGGGAATCTGCAAGATTTAGATCTTATGTGCAGCCGGCTTGGGTGTAAGTTGTTTAGTTCTGTGTTTAAATCTGTAGTTATGAAATGAAGTAAATGTGTTATTTTTTTCAGATAATAGCCATCAGCTAGTGTGAATTATGGGCCATTCGTTTGTGTTCATTGTGAGAAACGGTTTGGCAGACAGGGTGCCAGTTGCGAATTTCGAGAGAGGAAGCCATACTCCAATGGATTGGTAAACAGGGCATGGCATGGAACATTTTGTTAGGCTTGACCGTGCTCCAAATATACTGGTGCTCCATATCAGGGGTAACAATTTGAGGAAGAGGCAATGTCGTGAATTGATAAAAGATATCATGTTTGAGTTGTTGATTTGTTGAGATTATGGGCAATGTTTCACAGGGTGATCACAGTTTGGTCAGACATTATTCTGAGGAAGAGAAATACAAGTCCCATAGGCATAATGAAGTACAAATAATTAGAGCATCATAGATCATTCATGCAAATAAAGAAATCTAGAACACTCCTAAATTAATACTTGAAAAGAGGAGGTATTATATTATGACTGATAGGACAGATTGTATACATGTCAAGATTCCACCTATGTCACACATGTGTAAATGAAAGTATGTCAGAAAAACCACAATCAAAGGTTTATTTTCATTGAATTATTCGATGGTGGTTTTTCTGACACTTTCATTTACACATGTGTGACATAGGACAAATTGTATACATGTCAAGATTCGACCTATCAGTCATAATATAATACCTTCTATATTTGCATGTTGCATGTGTTTTCCCTACCCCAGGGTTTTTGCTTGTTGCTATTTTGCCTGTCCTGGTTATTTGTAAGAATGTTTTTAACCAGTAGCTAATAAAAATTTATATTTTATACACACTCCCTTTGCTCCTCCTCTTTTCAATTATTCTGAGGAAGGTGTGGTACTGAGCCCGGTCTGTGGTAGGTGTGAATAAGGTTAGAATTAAGGCGAATAGAGAGGTGGCTCGATTTATGGTTAGATATGGTGGGGTGGCAGTGTGGCACGTGGATCTTGAGTTGGGTGAGGTTGAATTTTGGAGAAGGGACGGGGTGCACCTAAATGCAGTGGGTTTAGACTTGTGGTGTCTGGTCATGCAGGTAGGTATTGAACATGGACTGAGAGTATGGAGGGACATAAATGTTTGAGGGGTGCAAAACATTTATGTTTGTGGCAGGGGAAGTCCTCAAAGTTGGTGGATGTGGTTAATGCTAGATTGTGGGGGAGAGCCCACGAGAATCTAGATCACCCATGTGGAATTAACCCAATTATGATGGGTAATTAAATAATCCCGGGACAAGGGTTTGAATGGCCCGTGGGTAGTAGATTATGTTTATTGGCCAGGTTGGTTAACAGTTGACTCTGAGCTGGTGCAAAAGGCTAGAGGTAACAGATGACCTGAGCCGACACGGTCATATTATATCTGTCTTAAGTATGGGGCTTTGAGGACCACTCCTCTAATTTTGCTATATGGTTTACAGTGTTTGTTTATGTTGTTTGATTAACAAAAGGCTGCTCTTGCCAATTTAATCCAATCCTCGTGTGCACTCTGGTTATTTCAGTGGAAGGCAATAAGTGGAGATTAAGGGATGCATCTCACATGACTCGCATATACCCTTTGTCATGACTCTGCCATACAAACTGTGCTCCGCTGGGAACCGCTCATCTCTGCTGGCTCAGATAGGATAATCCACTGCATGGCATTATAGGGCAGCCAGCTCAATAACGCAAAATTATATTAGCCCACTCTCTGATGCTTCAGGTATGTGGGAGTGTGGGAAATCGTGTAAACCATGGAATCAAATCTCAAAATGTTTGAATTTGTGCAAAACCAAAAATTTCTGGAAATTCCACACAAACTCAATCCTCTGCAGATTTATCCACTCATCTCTACTCAATTTATATTCTGGCTAACATAGTCAACTAACATTCCGGTATTATGGGTAATATAAACTGTAAATCTCAGATGTTTTGAATTTAATGCAAATGGGATAAAGCAATAAACTCTGCTTTTACTGTGAGCATATAACACAAGGAATTTGATTTTCAATTTTTAAATATGGGAATATGAATGACATTTGAAACAAATGTGAAATCAAATGTTGCTTTTTAGCAAAATGATAACTAAAAATCTATGTTAGTAAAAGTGTAATCTCTCTATTTTAGCCAAAGCTGAATACAGTCCAATAGGCATTCAGGCAAAATCGCCTGTTGCAAGGAATGTTGAGAGGAGGCCTCTGTTATAGCAGATTGGCATCTCGAACACAGTACATGCCCTTGGATGGCACTGCCACCTGCTCTAATTGTTATTTTCATTCCATGCCAGCTTGAGATTGTACACTCATTAAATAATAATTGAACTAGGCATCTCTAGAAGCAAGTATGTGCACTCTATTTTCATGAGAAAAATAAACTCCCTCAAAAACTAATTCAAGGACATGAGAGACAGAATAACAAAAATAATGTGATCTATATGCAATGAAGCTAAAAATAATATTTCCATATGGTTGTAGAGCTAAAGTTGCTGACTAATTTATGTTTGTGGCTGAAAATATGGAACATATTTTTTGCATATGAAATTTTCTGTACCTATATAAAAAAAATCCAATTTTAAACTTAAACTAAATGTGTAATCAGAAAATGACCTAATCAGTTTGCTGTGTTAAATGTGTCTTTTAAAAAAAAGTGTGTTTGCTTTTACTTTAAAAAAAAAATGCACAAGACTCGAAAACCTGATTTAAAACAGTGGTTCATTTTCTGATGATAGCTCCACTTAACCAGATCCAATCACACGTTGTTAATTTTCCTTACTTTGCATTAGCTAAATACATATCTATTTCATTTGATTTAGAAGAGATCAAAATTATCTAAAATTAGGAAAGAATCACAAAACAAAATGAAAAAATAGTGATAGAAACTAAAAACAGAACACCGGCACTATAAAATTGTATAGGCCACCCAAGAAGGACACCATGGCTCTAGAGTGGTAAAGATTAACATTATGCTCATGGATCCTAAGTAAAAGATTCTAGATTCACTAGGGATAAGAAACTTAGGAATAATATCTAAATACAGATCACATTTCTTTCCAGGAGATATAAGCATATGTTTATAATGGATAAATATATATACTGTAAGTGGGTTATCAGAACTATTAACTTGAGTCATAAGGATTGGCCGCAATGTCATTGATTTTTTAGGACCAAGTGCTCTATTGCTCTAATCAAAATCTTGAAGTCATATAAATGAATATAGACCGAGTCACTTAAATATTGAGCACTGTGTAAATGAATCACTACCAGAGGTGTAAGTTTGGTGATTGCAGGAGGCCTTGGTCCCAGGGTCTCAAGAAATGGCTCTAACCAATATGAGGTTAGACACCATAGTGGAGATTTAGAATTTTGGCCTTCAATTTGTGCCACCGATCACCACAGATGGAATAGAATAAGATACTGTGTCATTGTATTGCTTGCTAAAAGAGGGGCTCTACATAATATTACTGTTGTACTAGGGACTGAGTACTGGATTCAATGCGCAATGCTGAACAAAAGCACCAGGATATTAATGCAATATAGTCTATTCATGATGCTAGACACACCAAGTGGCAAACCAGGGGAATTGCCAAGAGAGGACAACATAGAATGCCACATATGGAGCACATGTTTGATTTATCTTTTTTCCCACCAATTTTGCAAGCCTCTTACATGGACTCTGTTTCTGTTAATGGGGTATTCCTACGAACAAAAGTTCATTTTAATCAATAGATCTTGGAATGATAAATTCCACAATTGGATGTGTTTAAATAAAATATTCCTGAGATTATCTCAGCACAGGAGCATTTTATTTGAACACATCCAATTGTGGAAATCATTATTATTCCAAGATCTACTGATTAAAATGAACTTTCGCTCGTGGGAAAACCCATTTAAGTTTCTTCTTTTACTTTTGCTGTGCTTTTGCGGGTAGCTAGGTCAGTGCCTTGTACAGCCTCAACATACTCTTCCTCCGCTGTTCTGAGTTAAGTCTCAGTAGATTCAGGTTGTTTATTTCCAATTACTTCAATGATAGAGACACAAAGCTGATCAGAAGAAGATGGCGAATGGATACAAAAGAGTTTCAGATAGAAATTTCCTTGTACAAGTAACCTACAGTTACTCCCAATTTGGATGGTTAATGACTCTGCTTTAAAACCTGTGTATGTACATTAGCTCTCTACTAGAAGGAAAGAAAACAGGCGATAGCAACCATGTAATTCAGTCTCTGACCTTTAATGAGTCTTACATCATGATTAGGAAAATAGGGATATTACCAGGTCAGACAACCAGCCCCAAATTCAGGTTTCGGAGTACTTTTTCTTAGATTGATGTCTGGCTTTTCAAGGCCCACTTACAGGGTTACAACCTCTCAGCACTAGTGAAATTGTTCTTTTTCCTCTTGTGAGAGACCTAGTTTACATACTGTATGTACCCAATAATTATTTGCTTCTTATTGCATTAAATAAGACTTCCTTTACACATGTTCCAACCCTTGATAACTAAACAAGGCACTTGTATTCCCGAGCATGTAGAAACTTGAAGTCCTCTCTTTTGGCTGGTGCATATTTTATTTTCTATGGAATATCCTGCAGGAATATTTCAGTTCTTTAAACAAGACAGGACAGTTTAAGGTTGTAAATGTGGTAGAAGAGAAGATCTGCGATTTATCTCTCCATCTTACAATGATATAGAAGCCGGGTGAAATATCACTGTAGAGGTTTGTAAATAGCCCATGTCTCATTTTTCTCTCTGAAGTTATGCGCCGAACCTCTTACAATGACTGTCACGGTGGAGATGAGAACAGACAGCACAATGTAATGTGCTCCGGAGTTTATAAAGAAATAAAGCAAGAAAAAGAATGTAATGGCTTGATTTACATTCTAGGCAAACAAAGCCAGCCAATTCCCCAGTGTATTGTCCCAGGGACCATAAATACATATCAAATGCTGTATGACCCCTTCAGTAAGGTCCACCCATTACCTCATGTTAGTATGCACTGTCTGATCTTTCCCGCAGTTGTCTAAGACTGTATTGTTTCTTGTTTATCTCTGAAAGTCTTATGATCTTCTCTGTATTGTTCAGAGATGCGGTAAATTGCAGCGCAACCAGCAAATGCAATGTAAATATCAATAAAACAGCATTTCAGCACCATATAACACAAATGTCATGGCAAACAGAGGATATTAGTCTATTTGCTTATACAAAAAATGTCTTCTGTTTTATCAAACCATTTAAATACTGATGTAGAAGATATTACTATTCTTTCTTATTGTTAATCTGCTGAATGGAACCAAAGAACGCCAAAGATTAACATAGTTATTGGTTGATAGTTTATGATGCCCAGCATTTTATTTGTCTTCATTATGATTAAAAGCATTGTGGGTTTTTTTCCAAAAACAGTACCAGACTAGTCTACAAGTCAAACTGCCAACCCCTTATCTACCCCGGCATCATCAGAGGAGAGTGAGGAGTTGTGGTTACTGTAAGTCTTATTTTCTGCAATAGATTGTTTCTGACCTACAACAGTCTATGTGTCTTATTTTTAACTATGTCGTATCATGATGTTAAAGTGGTTCTCCACCAATACTAATGTTTAGAAATAACAACTTATATTAATCACAGAACACCATATATAATAACAAAGGCAGAGTTTAGATGAATAGCATGGTATTAAAACTGTTAAACTTCTTTTTCTCATTTTCTTCCATCCGCAGTGTGTCAGTCCATCTTTCAGCATGATAACTTAGTCATTTATGATACACTATAACCCAACAGCTATAGCCTTTGTCAGGCAATAAATCCATAGCAGCCAGTGAGCCTATGAACATGTTCTACAAGGCTGCATTGGCGTTAAGATGAGAATCAGACCTGAGATAGTGGTATTTGTCTTTTAGTATATTAGTTCAAGTGAAACCAGTAGGGGTGCCACATCTTAAGAACTACATTCAACACAGTGGAATCAATAGTCATTAATTGTTTTTGGCGTCTGTTGGGAGACAAGCTGGATGAGGCTATTAGTCATAGCTAATCATGCCCAGAATACAGAATATGCAGGAGAACCCACGTCATCCTTAGCCATATCTGTACCATTTTGGGAATTGAGACCATGAAGGGAAAGAAAAAATGGTAATCAGCTGACTTTCCAATAAGACAATAGAGGGGAAATTCAGTAGAAAATCCAAGTAAGTACTATTGGCACTCGAGAAGACCTTATTTGATCAGGGTATGCTGCAGGGACTGCGGAAACGACTCCAGCTGGTATTCAGGTCAAAAATGTGAGACTCCATGGGGACTGAGCTCCAGTACCAATGAAAGAGAAAATTAATTAAAACATTACTTTTAATGTGCGTTTAAAAACATGGTGAAAGCAATAAAAGAAATAAAAAAAAGTTAGAGATCCATAAGCTTACTCGTTTGGGATTAACCCTTATTCATAGTTATAAACTATGTAACTATGTAACTATGTATAGCTGTCCAGGAGTATGTATTGTACAGTATGTTGTCCGTTTGTTTGGACGGGTTTCTTCCCACATTCCAAACACACACTGATTGGGAATTTAGATTGTGAACCCCAATGGGGACAGAGATGATGATCTCTGTAAAGCCCCGTGGAAATTAATGATGTATAAGCAAGTAAAATAAATAAGGTGATTTGCAGCTATCAGCAGTTGTATGGGGTGACACTATATTTATAAGCTATAACATTTTAGAAGAGGTCCATTTTCCAACTATTGTTTATCATGTTGTACTAGCAGTGTCTTCTTTTATATGGACCCAATAATATGCATCCTGCTTGTGACCTGCCGTATCTTGTAAGTCAGTGACCCTTTTACTTATACTGCGAGTTTCATTTGTCTTGAACCAATAGAACTAATTCTAGGGTTTAGCTCTATCAGACCTAATTTTATACCTTGTATTACAAAGTGTTCATCGTCCTGATGCTTACAGAAGCGTATCTCTACTTCTATTGGAAAAAAAAAAAAGTAAAATCTAGACATTTATGCCTAGGAGACAACACTTATGATCCTTGAGTGACCAGGGAATGGAAGGGTGTATATTTTGTATTTTAATTGTGGTGTCGACAGGAAGAATGCTTTTTCCAGCTCTTCGATATATACTTTCTTGTTTTTCTGCATTATTTCAGACAATAAACGCAATTATGTTTCCCCTTAAATACAACACTTCATTTGCAGAATTCTCTAGCCCTCTTTATTGTACAATATGACTCCCAACATGTATTTCTAAGATTCTCCTAGATCCTGTTAAAAATGCTGTAACATTGAATTGAAAAGATAGGTCAACACCAATTTGTGATAATTAATCTTTTACATTAATTATATGTATTACAGTACACAGTATTATATGAATGGCACAACTGCGCCACCATGCCCAAATCATGGCAAAGCAGTGCTCAAAGGGATTTTCTGAGATTTATAAATTATCTGTTCTAGTCCTGTATATATTGGAGCGGGTGTCTAAAAGTTTTATGTCGACATATGCATGCCAATAGCCTACAGTCTAGTCTGCAGATATGTTGTATGAAGTCTATACAAGCAGCAAATCTATTGCCATGCTGAATGGGCGGCCATAAACAAGCAAGCATCTGCTGCCCAATTATGGTTCCAGATACCTCAGCTTGAGGATTTCACTCAGACACAATATTTATCACTAGATTGTAGCATTGTTTTTAGTGCTAAAACAGATTAATGCAGTTAATAAATCCTAGAGAATAAATAAATAATTAAATCATTACCTAGAACAATTATCGGTAAAGCAACAGAGATTTAAATGGAGCCTATAATAACATTAATGCTGCTCAAGCCAAGGGCAGCATGACTCAGGCAATGGCTATGCGATTGCAGCCAAATGATGGGGCATTTCAGAGTATGCATATTTTGAAAAGCCGGCCAGGGACTAAACAGTTTCGCCTCACCCCGATCCCCTATACTGATAGACCTCTACCTACATGGACACATATGAATTTGGCAATGTGTTGTGCGCTCCCCAAAAAAGGTTTTGATTTGAATAGTTAGCAAATAGAATTACCTTTATTAGATTCCACAGACTAATAGATCACAAACCAGTTTTCGGCTCTGGATAGGAGCCTTCGTCAGGTCATCAGAATCCTGTCCTGTCTGGAACCGAAAACCAGTTTGTGATCAATCAATCTGTGGAATCTTATAAAGGTAATTCTATTTGCCAATTATTCAACTCAAAACCTTTCTTGGATAGCACATCACACTTTGCCGAATTCCTAGACTATGTTAACCTGCTCAACTCTGGAGCTCAATCTCTTCTAGTGCTGTCTACCACTACAAGTGAAACCTACACACTGGTCACCTTTCACCACTGTACAACCTAAGCACCATGAAAATCTTAATTTTCGACTTGGACACCTAGGGAGAGACCTGGCAAAGAAAAAGAATCTGAACAAGGAGAAGCTGGCTGTGGACCTGCCTCAGACGATACACACAGTTCCTGACTGGCAGAAGGAATCTGATGATAGTTTCTTTTTAAAAGAGGATCATATCAGAGTTGACATAGACAAGGTAACTTCATTCCATACCACCAATCCACAGAAAAGTGCTGAAAACCTAACCTTAGCAGTAGAGAATTCCTATCAAGGCTGCTTTATCTATATCTAGATGGAAAGATTTTAAAGAAAATTTCCAATTTTGTTAATTACAGAACTGAAAAACATAATTTGTAACATTGCCCATTTTTATTGGAAAACTGGACATTACAAAGTTCTAATGGAAGGAACAAAAGATTAACATAGCTGGGTGTACTTTATCCAATTTCTCCCATACATAAATAAGTAAGAAGAGCAATTCCACTTTTACTTTATTCTATGCAACAGGGAAGTGAGAAGTAATTTCACTTCTAAATCTAAAGGAGCCATAGACAACCAAAGCTTGACTAAGAGGTGCCAGACCCAATTCCCTTTGCCAGAACTGATAATATAGAGAAGTAGATAAGTAACTGCCAGATACCTGGCACATACCAGAGACATACTGTAAGTTAAAACTGCCTATGATTATAATATAGTTTTAAAACAAAAGCCTACTCAGGCTCAAACTGGCCCACAGATAAACAGTTGAATCCTCGGAAAGGCTGCATCCGATCATTCATTTAACAGAATATCCAGTATGTATTTAAATAGAAACATAGTTTGTGAATGAATATAATGTAATATTTGCAAGTAGCTGAACAGTGGGCCGCCAGAGTCAATGTTACTAGTGGGCCCTTGGCACCCCTGTCCAACACCGATACTACCATTGTCCATAACTGGTCCATTGTCAAGACTTAATGAAACCAACATTTTTTAACAGAAAATGTCTGAGGTCATCTTACGTAAAACAAGGCATTTAATATACTGCTTACAGTAGTTCAAAAGTACATAAAGAACCGAACGCATGAACTTGTTAACTAAAAGCTGACATAAAGGATGTATCATATATCCATAAATCTCTAAAGCAGTTTGTGGATATATTCCATGTATCTCATCCAAATAGACAATATGTGTAAATCCACAATCACCCCTTGCCTTTACAGCAGCGTCTACACCCATTTAGATCTTACTGACCAAAGTTCAGCGTAGTTCATTGTAGCATGAGCAATATTTCTGTTCTTTTATAGAACTCTTATAATTATTCAGATTTCCCATGAATACAGTATATAAATACCAACCAATTGACAGCAACAGAAGGGCCAGAAAACTTCAAGTATATGAAGTTGCAAAGTGCATAAATAGGAATACACCATCAGGTTTCTACATAAACAATGGGTGAAGAATGTGAAGTAATCTCGGCAATTGCTCTAGAGAAATGTTTTTGTCTTTGAAACCTTGCCATTCCCATTTACACTCTAAATATTGCATCCATGCTTGGAGCATATAACAGGACAATGACCCCTATCCTTTGGATTACCCTATTGTTATACAATACTCTATATGGACACATCATTACAGATGGGTATGCCTGAAAGTTATAGTTTTTCAATTAGGGTAAGAGACCAGTCAGAGACCAATTCTAGCTAGATCTAGTCTTCAAACAGAGTCTGGACAGACATCTCTCTGAGATGATTTAGTGAATCCTGCAGTGGGCCGGGGGTTGGACACGATGACCCAGGATGTCCCCTCCAACTCTACCATTCTATGATTCTATGATTCTAGATAGGAAGATTCTCGTCAATATTCAGGTCCATATATTTAATGGAAATGTGTAATATTGCGTTAATTAGTATTCATGAAAAAGCCAAAAAGTATTATTTTATGAGAGCTCATTTTACTTTTAAAACTATTCAGTTATAGTGATAGCTAGCGGTATATCTAATAGTAGGATATGTATACATAGTGGTTAGTGATATTTAGAAGTGCTCCATTAATACATTTCTTACATTTCTCCATCATTGTCAGTGATCTCATCAGAGCTTTCTGATGTTTGCCTTAAGAAGAAATCCAGTCGGCAAGTCATTTTCGAAAATTTGATAGACACATATATAAAGGACACATTGGTGAATCTATGAAAATCACTGATTTCGAGAAGGAAAGAGCTCTATGGAGAGTCTCCACTCCTGAGCTGGTCAGTGATTTCTGTTCCTGAAAATCTGACACATCATTCTAGGCAAGCTGTCACTGATCTGAATAGACTTTTTCCTAGAATGTGTTGCCACATTTCCTACAATCGAAATCACTGAGTAGTGTTAAAGAGGGATTTGCTCTGGAAATCACAGGCATCACCAATGCAACTTTTATATATGCATTAATGGCAGATTGCTTGACTTTTTTCCCCCCGTTAATGGATATTATGACAATGGTGGGAATTTGACCACACGTTCATGCGATATGATTTCATGGTGGATGTCTTATTATGGCTCAATAATGGTATGGAGCAACTGTATATTGTATTTTGTCTTCTTATGTTTCGATAAGCGCCACATAAATGGGGGACTTTTTTTAAAATGATTAAAATCTCTGATGACCGCTTATAAATAAAATCATGCATACAAAAAAAAAGACAATGGACTTATACTTACCCTAATATTGCAGGGAAAAATTTCTATAGTGTGTTTAAAGGCTAAATAAAAATGACTAATTAAAATAAAAATATTACTCATACCTCTTAGCCCATATTTTAGTACTATGTCAAGAATAGTGGAGCAAAACAGTGATGATTCTCAGGGTTTCTACGATGCACTGCTTATACCCTTTTTCTTTACTGTTCAAGGAAATGGTGGATTTTATATGGAGAATCAAAGTGGTAAAGGGAAAAGCTTGATATAATTTCTCCAAAAGTATACTATGTAGAGCAAGTAGGTGTAGACACCATAGAAGAACTATAATAATCTGTCAGACGCTCCAAAAGAAGAACGTTCCATCATAAAAGGAAGCATGACAAGGTGAACTAAACAGAGACGGAGATGGGGTTAAGGTTTCACAGCAGAAATGTAAGGTACTGGCAGCACAGGATAAGTTTATCTGAGGTACTGTGCCTCTCTCCCAGACGATACTGTAATGAACAGACAGGCTATTTAAACCCCTGTCAGAGACTAGCAGACATTATCTGCTTCATCTTAACAGATACAATGACATTTTCCATTATCAGCTTTGCATTGTGTTCTAGTATTGCAGTATAATCCAAATTATGCACAGTAAAAAGTACACTCTCAGAAACAAAGGAATAAATATTACTTGTCATTGTCCAAAGGACAACACCGCCATCACCGGCACAAAAGCACTGCATGTAATTATCAGCATATTTGTTATTTAACAATTAATAATTACAAGATTTGGAACAAAGGAAATAGCGACATACTAAATTACATTTTTTTGCCTAATAGGATGAGAGAGGTGACATTCGGATCAAAGTAAAATGCAAGGATTTTTTCTCACAAGGGGGCGCTGTTCAGTAAAGTCATGGAATTCCATGCTAAGGATAGGACAGTGACAGTGGCACAGGCAGAACAGATGGGAAAGTTGTCTGTCTCGCCATACAGTGTGGTGCTGCTGAAGCTGCTTGGTTACGTTCACACAAGAGTTTTTTCGGTCCGGACGGCACACAGACCAATATTAATCAAATCAATGTGTTAATTCATATAAACAGCATGCGCTGATCTCATCCGTTTTTTTGGATGAACTCATTTATACATTGATGCACAAAAATTTGTTTCACATTTATTAACATAATAAACTGTATTTGCCCCTGTATGAGTATTTAATTATTGAAGTATAAAAACGGATGCTATTTGGATGTCATGCTGGTGACAATACAGATGGAAAATCATCTGTTTATTTATCTGGATGGGAATGGAAGACTTTTCATACGCCCGTGTGAACTTAGTATTTCATGGAATAAATATTGCAGGAGAAGCAGAATATTTAGATCACATCAGGTCACTGCACAATTCTGACGTCTTTGCATCTAGTAGTGTTTTATCATTAAATGGGATAAAATGGGTTATTATTTTAGGGTCTATTTTGTATTTTTTCTTAGGGTTGTTATACTATAGTGTCGTAGTTATATATAATTATGTATGTATATATATTGCAGAATATATATTTAAATAAAAAGATTATCTTACAACTACAGTTCTACGTATCCAGTTCAGATATCTACACAACAGAAAAGACAACAACAATTTTTCTTCTCTTTTTTTTTATTAAAAAACGATCCTTAATATCTACAAACTCCACATTTCCTAAATTCTCTTCAAGGCTTAACATTGCTTGGCACATCCATGTATATCAGCTTCAATCTCTGGTTCCTTCAATATGTGCCTCTTATACCAAGCTCAGCATTGCCTCATCTTTGAACTGTTTATATCTACTACACTCATGCCTAAATCTGTCCCTCTCATCTCTCTGCAACCCTGGCCTTCTCACAATTCATCAGCTTTCCTCTCGCTTCTGAAGTCTTGGTATTAATGGACTTCTAGTAAAAAAGTCATTCAACTATAGCACTTTTACAGACTTAAAAGTTCATTGATGGCCATCGTCTTATACAGTGCTCCGGTGACTTATTAGACCACATACTCACAAAGGACAGAATACATGTATCGCTTTGTATATGAATATACAATCATAGTGACTAGGTAATACTGGAAATGATAGCCACTGTCACAAATCCAATGACACACCTTACACAATGAAGCTAGAGACCGGCACAATAGGGTATCTTAGAAAAATATTCAAATATATGACATGATAAAAATCCAGTAAGTATAAGAGATGGATGGATAGATGGATATATAGATAAAATTTATAGATGGATATATAGATAGATAATAGATAGATAGATAGATATGTGATAGCTAGATAGAAAGATAATAGATAGATATGGATAGATAGGTGTAATTTATAGATGAATAGATAGATAGATAGATAGATAGATAGATAGATATGTGATAGATAGATAGATAGATAGGTATGTGATAGATAGATAATAGATAGATATGTGATAGATAGATAGACAGATAGATAGATATGGATAGATAGGTGTGATTTATAGATGGATAGATAGATAGATAGATAGATGGATATATAGATATATATGTGATAGATATATATGAGATAGATAGATAGATATGGATAGATAGATATAGATAGATATGTGATAGATAGATAGATAGATATGAGATAGATAGATAGATAGAGATATGTGATAGATAGATAGATAGATAGATAGATAGATAGATAGATATGAGATAGATAGATAGATAGATAGATAGATAGATAGATAGAGATATGTGATGGATAGATATAGATAGATAGATAGATAGATAGATAGATAGATAGATAGATAGATAGATAGATAGTGATATAAAAACTGAATCAAAGCAGCACCAGTTCCAAGTATCTGGGAATGCAAAACCTCCGATTGTGACCCTATCATCCTTCTATATGTAGATCCAAAAATGCAGGAAGCAATCCAAGTAGATTAACTGGATTTTTTAATGGTCCATGTGAGCAGAGGTATTTTTTCCTCAGCAGAGCCTTTGTCTAAGATAGATAGACAGTTAGTGACATAAAAAATGAATCTAAGCAGCACCTACCAATCCCAAGTAACTCAGGGTGCAAACCCTCAGGTTGTGACCCTATCATCCTTCTATATGTAGATCCAGAAAAGCAGGCAACACTACCTGTAGATTAATTGGACTTTTTAATAGACCAAGTGCTCAGCATCAATTTTTTGGCTCAAGAGAACCTTTGTCTAAGACAGATAGATGGATGGATGGATGGATGGATAGAGAAAGAGAGATAGATAGATATTTTACTCTTCAACTTTACAGTAAAGTACATATTCCTCACACAGACTCCGGCCAGAAACATGTCCTATTCTCTTTGTACTCTTTAAGCTGGTACATCTAGTGCCGCATAAGATCAGTACATAGCTTCAGCCATAAAGTAGAATTATCCATAGACAAAGCCCGCCATCCAGAATGAGTAATCTTAAAATCATGAAGACCATGTGTGAGATCACTGTCATTATTAACCTAAAATTATTTGCCTATGTATGTTCAGAGGTAGGGATACTGGCCATGCTGTCTTTTGTCACCAGGAAGTAATTATGCCATCTTGTGCCAATAGTCAAGTGCCTGACAGTAAATAGCTGTCATTGTTGAGATATGCAGCTTCCCTGCTGGCTTGCTCTGTTAAGATACTAAGAGTCCAGTCAATTAGAAATCATTCATGCACCATTGAACAATGATTTTCCATACTGCTGTGAAACTCAGCCCTAGGATCCTAAATATCCTAAGCAAAATATAGCCATTGTTTCGCAACTCCTTCACTACCTCCCACACTTTCCAGCCTTGGCAAACACTGCACAACAATGTCAAGGGTACAAACAATGATAGAAGGGGTGGTGGATTTTAAGAAATGTCCTGGTGCAGCTTTTTCCATGCTCAGATGACACAACAGATGAAATTAACCCGATCACTGCCAATGGCAGGAACAGCATGGTCATACACATTGATGGGTAAAAGGTCAACCAAGCTTTAAAGGGCAGACACAGACAGTCCAACCCTCCAGATTTACACTACCCAGGACAATGCATTTATTGTTCAGAGAGCAACACAATAGAAAATTGCCTTCTATATAAGTCCTATGGAAATTCATGTAAGAAAGCTGTTTTCTATTTCACATCCAAACAGTGAAAACATTTCAAGGATAATATTAGTAATCAGACAGCACATGTAATATGAATCATTACTTCCGTGAATGGCACCCTATTATATACTGAAATGAGAGATATCAATATCATGCATACATTGCTGAGTAAATGCCAACAGTCAGATATTGCAAAACATCCAATAATAAAAAAAAAAAGCCAATAATGATAATAATAACAATTCTTCAATAGTTATAGTATGGTAGTATATTAAATTGCAATTTCAATGAAAAAATGGCATTTTTCATTTGGAAATTTAACGCCATTTCAATTAGTGACGAATTTATCATATATATATATATATATATATATATATATATATATATATATATATGTCTATATATATATAAATATATATATATATTTATATATAATATAAATGGAAATGTCCAGCCTCAGTAACGTAATGGAAGGTTATACAGATCGCATGCTGCAAAGATATTGCAGTTAATACAAACACACAAATGAATGACATCACAGTAATGCCCATTGACACAATGTGCACACACTAGATTTACAATTTATGTAAAGCCCCAGAAGTTAATATACTGCAATCACCAGGTGTATGAATGCTTTTTTTATTAATATTAATCTATGCCTTTGTCATTGATCACATAGGACATGTATTCATACACCTGCTCACAGTCTAGTAAATGCCTGACTTTATCCTCTGAGAACAAACAAGCCTTATCCAGAGGAAAGGTAAATCCCTATCTGACACATAGAGCACTTTCTCATTCATTGAGGAGGCTTGTGCGTGGCACCAGCCCTGTGATTGGCAGTACCTACCTTGCTCTGCAGAGAGGTACCAGGGCAGAGTGAGGCAGATGAGGCAGGTGAGGGTGCTGCAGAGCCCCATGCTGTGTGTACTGTGGCTACCCAGAGATGCTGATACTGATGCTGCTCCTGCTGCTGTTTGTAGCTCCCAGTTTGGATTCAGGCTGCTCCATAATAGGAATGGGAAGGAGGATCAGAGCCTGGAGCACAGGCCAATAAGCGTGTAGACGGGGAGGGAGCCAACACGTGTTGGGTTTTCTATGAGAAAGGAGGGGTGTTAAGGCTGCGGAGTGAGCAGAGAATAGAAATTTGGACATATTAGAGAAGAGATGTGATCAATGCAATGGGCGAATGAGCAGCGAGCGCTTTATAGGTGACAATACTCACTAGCAAGCTGTACTATATTGTGTGAAAATATGCAAATACTGCAGAGGTGAGTTTGTCATGTGGCACAGCTCCGAAGGTGCCTTTTACATAGGACTGCTGGCGCTGTCACCCTAATTCAGTGAGTTATTACCACGTACAGACATAGCAGCCTTAAAAAGCTAAATGATCATTTTAGCCCCGCTACATCAATACTTGACAATAAACGGAAAGGATTTCATTTAAGGTGTCTCTTGCATGCTGATTAAGAGAAAGGTTGAACTTGACGGACCTATGTCTTTTCTCAAGCTATCCAACTGTGTAATTATGATCAAAATTGAAATCATTAAGGAAGGTTTTGGTGTTGCAAATGTCTGGAGACAAGTATAATGCCGGAGTAAGTGTTAAGTTCTTCTATTTTTGTCTTACCCTGCTATTTACGTGCTGCAAAGAATTAGTAATCGCAATAACGATGTAGCACTGTGGTTGACATGCTTTTGTGAATCAATCTGAAACATGAGAAAACACAGGAAGTAACGAAGCACAACCACTACAATATGCATCTGGTGTTTCATTTTCAGTTAATGTTCTGTTAGTAGACCCCCATTAATCCTCCAGCTGGGACTCTTACCAAAACCGATGTAGAACCAAGTGGTGTCATTTGCTGGATCTTCTTCATCTCCTCTTCACCTTGCTGCAGGGGTTCCTCGACGTCCCTTCTTTTCTCTCTGTTCGTTATAGGCAGCCACTATCAGTAGATTTGGCATTCAGTACCACCTCTACGCTAATGACATCCAATTATATACCTCTTCTCATTACATCAATCACCCCCACACTAGTACAATATACTGGTAATTGTCTGTCCACTGTCTCTAACATCATATCCTCTATCTAATACTAAATCTTTCCAAAACTGAATTTCTTGTGTTTCTTCCACCCTTTATTAACCTACCTAAACATGATATTTCCATTTTCATGTCTGGTATTTAGGGTCATACATAGAAAGCATGTGGCCACATAGCAGAAGTTCTATCTGGGCCCCCCTCACACACAAAAAAATAATATTCACAGAAGAGCATATTCCTCCACAGTACACTCCACATGCACAGTATGATGACCCTACAGTACCCCCCACCCTCAAAGTATGATACCCCACAAAGAACCCAACACAGTATGATGGACCCCAAAGTCTCCCACACACAGTATGATGATGCCGACACAGCTCTCCATAGAATATAATGATCTCCACACAGCTTCAATACAATATCATGGCCCCCCATACAGCATAGTGGCCCTCTATGCAGTGTAGTGGCCCCCACAACCCTCCACACTGTATAACGGCCTGGATACATTATATTTGCCTCCGCTATCACTCCAAGAAGTATAATGACACCCCACACAACCCTCTACATGGCATAATGTCTCTTGCACACCCCTCCACATAGTATAATGGACCACACACAACACTCCACACTGTATAATGGCTTCCATAGAGTATAATGGCCAGCATCTATAATATAACCGGGGATGCGTCCCTCTGTCTGAAGCCTCGATAGACTGCGCATGCGTGACGCGCAGTCTGGCTCCAGACAGAAGCAGGCATCCAGCCTTTACAGGTAAGAGGAGGTGTATGGTGCCGGAGATTGCGGTATGCGTAGGCACTGAATACATACCGCGATCTCCGGCGCCTTACTGGCATACATACCTGACCGGGAGGAGCGTTGCCGTGGCGCCTCTCTTCGTCGGAGACCGGGGCAGGAGTGAGGCATCGGATCGGCGCGTGCGCATAGCGCTATCTGGCGCCATTTTACTGAAGACACATTTACAGTGTGTCTTCAGCAAAATGGCGCCGGACAGCGCGGTGCTCCGGCGCCGCACTCCTCCCCCGGCCTCCGGCAGAACAGGATGCAGCAGCGCTGGAGTACAGAGAAGAAAGTTGAGTATAACTGTTTATTTATTTTGTATGTGTGTACAGTGTGAAAGGGATGAGGGGTACCATGCATACCAGGATTGGGGGGTGAGGGGTACCACACATACCAGGATTGTTGGGTGATGGAACCATGCATATACCAGGATTGTGGGGTGAGGGGTACCACACATACCAGGATTGGGGGGTGAGGGGTACCACACATACCATGATTGTGGGGTGAGGGGACCATGCATACCAGGATTGGGGGGTGAGGGGTACCACGCATACCAGGATTGGGGGGTGAGGGTTACCACACATACTAGGATTGGGGGGTGAGGGGACCATGCATACAAGGATTGGGGGGTGAAGGGTATCACACATACCAGGATTGGGGGGTGAGGGGACCATGCATACCAGGATTGGTGGGTGAGGGGACCATTCATACGAGGATTGGGGGGTGAGGGGTACCACTCATACCAGGATTGGGGATGAGGGGTGCCATGCATATCAGGATTGGGGATGAGGGGTGCCATGCATACCAGGATTGGGTATGAGGGGTATCATGCATACCAGGATTGGGGATGAGGGAGCCATGCATACCAGGATAGGGGATGAGGGGTGCCATGCATATCAGGATTGGGGATGAGGGAACCATGCATACCAGGACTGGGGATGAGGGGTATCATGCATACCAGGATTGGGGATGAGGGGTATCATGCATACCAGGATTGGGGATGAGGGATAAATGCATACCAGGATTGGGGATGAGGGGTGCCATGCATACCAGGATTGGGGATGAGGGGTGCCATGCATACTGGGATTGGGGATGAGGGAGCCATGCATACCAGGATAGGGGATGAGGGGTGCCATGCATATCAGGATTGGGGATGAGGGAGCCATGCATACCAGGATTGGGGATGAGGGGTGCCATGCATACCAGGATTGGGGATGAGGGGTATCATGCATACCAGGATTGGGGATGAGGGAGCCATGCATACCAGGATTGGGGATGAGGGGTGCCATACATACCAGAATTGGGGATGAGGGGTATCATGCATAGCAAGATTGGGGATGAGGTAGCCATGCATACCTGGACTGGGGATGAGGGGAGCCATGCATACCAGGATTGGGGATGAGGGGTGCCATGCCTACCAGGATTGGGGATGAGGGGTGCCATGCATACCAGGATTGGGGATGAGGGAGCCATGCATACCAGGATTGGGGATGAGGGAGCCATGCATACCAGGATTGGGGATGAGGGGAGCCATGCATACCATGATTGGGGATGAGGGGTGCCATGCATACTGGGATTGGGGATGAGGGGTGCCATGCATACCGGGATTGGGGATGAGGGGTGCCATGCATACAAGGATTGGGGATGAGGGGTGCCATGCATACCGGGATTGGTGATGAGGGGTGACATGTATACCGGGATTGGGGATGAGGGGTGCCATGCATACCGGGATTGGGGATGAGGTGTGCCATGCATAGCGGGATTGGGGATCAGGGGCCATGCATACCAGGATTCGGATGAGGAGCCATGCATACCAGGATGGGGATTAGGGATGGGGTACCATGCATACCAGGATGAGGGATACCATACATACCAGGATAGGGTTGAGGGATGGGGTACCATGCATACTAGGATAGGGATGAGGGGTGCCATGCATACCAGGATTGGGGGTGAGGGGTGCCACGCATACCAGTATTTGGGGTGAGGGGTGCCATGCATACCAGGATTGGGGGTGAGAGGTGCCATGCATACCAGGATTGGGGCTGAGGGGTGCCATGCATACCAGGATAGGGATGAGGGGTGCCATGCATACCAGGATGGATATGAGGTATGCCATGCATACCAGGATTGGGGATGAGGGGTGCCATGCATACCAGGATAGGATGGTGGGGACAGGATTGGGGCAGCACAAATACCAGGAGGGGGGCAGCACACACCAGCATGGGAGACCATATACCAATAAAAATGCTCACCACCCGGGCGTAGAACGGGTTCAATAGCTAATAAAGTATAATGGCTCCCACTATCCCTCCAAACAGTATAATAACCCCAATACAGCCCTCCAAAAAGTATAATGGGTCCCACACAGCCCTCCAAATAGTACAATGGCCAACCCACAGCCCTTTAAACAATAAAATGGACCCCACAAAGCCTTATAATCAATATAATGGCCCCCTACACAGCTTTTCAAACTTTAAAATGGCATAATTTCCCCCACTCAGCCCTCCGAACAATATAATGGCTACCCCATAGCCCTTCAAATAGTATAATTTGCCCCCACACAGCCCTCAAAACAGTATTATATCCCCCACAGCCCTCTAAATAATATAATGACCTCCACATAGACCTCCAAATAGTATAATGGTCCCCTAAGTAGCCTTGCAAGTAGTATGATGGGACCCACAAAGTAATCATTGATTTATTATAATTATTATTTAAAACAAAATACCTCTCCAACTGCTCTTGTCTCTGCACTGCTCAGCACAAAGGTTGAGATGTAGTGAAGTCATAGCGCCCGCTGTGCTGAGACTTCAGAAAAAAAAGGGAGAATGATGGAGTAGGGAACTGATGATTCCCTCTTCCATCATTGCTTGCAATTGTATCTGAATCCAGGATACAGTTGAAAGTGTGAGGACACATGGCTGGTGGGGGGGGGGACACGGTACAAGTGCCACATGGTCTGCCGCAATTAGTGGTAAGGTACTGTTGGTACTACAATAACTCCAAGGTGGTATACCTGTTGTCTTAGGGTTATACACTCTTCAACAAAATCCTGCCGCTACTGATTTTAGACAGCCATCACAGCAGCATGATGATTCAAGATGATTTTGCAGTCTCCTGAGAGATACCACTAAGCATGCATGCTATCCCAATCCTCCTCCTCATCAGTTAAAGCAAATTATTTTATTTATCTTGGAACTACTGCCACAGCAAGTAAATTAACTGATGCGTGTGCAGGGGGGGAGCAGGCTGGACATGCGCCCTATACAGGCTGAAGAGCAGGAGAGTGAGACAATGTAGTTTTCGATGCAAAAAAAACCCAGTGTGTACTTATGTCCTGCACTTCTAAGGGTTCTTTCACACTGCATTCTTTTCCACAATCAATGGTCCCATTGGGACTGACATCTGAACCTCCCACCAAACGGGCTTCGGCGTTTGCGTCAACATGGCTATTGACTATAATAGAGCAGACAAAGTCACTGTGTGTTCTGTCATGCATCATTTTCGGGCATATACATTTACAACTACTGGAAGTGGACACTCAGATGTAGTAGACTGCGCCCGAAACCTGTTTAGCGGGGTTCGGACTTAAGTGTCGAAGAGGCCACTCAAAGCACCATTAACCATGCCGGAGATGAGTAAACGCTGGTTTTTTTTTTGCATCTGAGACATCACTGTCTCATTCTCCTGCTCTTTAGTCTGTATAGGGCACATGTCCCGCATGCTCCCCTCTAAACACCCATCAGTCGATTTACATGCTGTGGCAGTATTTTCAAAATAAAAAAAAATTAGGATAGGAAATTATTATTTAAAGTATATTAGAAAAAGATTTGATTATGGCATAAAATAGATAGTGTTTAGGTTTAAAATTAAATTTAATTTGACTCTGCCACGTCTTTGCAGCCTTCTTGGGTCATGGTGGCCATCCACCAATGGTACACTACTTATCCATCTAGATCATTCAGGTTTGTATGGCACTCATCAATAAACAAGACTGCTTTAAAATTAATCTTTATGTATTTCTGGACCCACTTCAACAGTTTCCGCTTGTGAGCACTGTCTAGGGGTGAACACATAGTACGATTATGCAAACCTGTGGAGGATTCTACACCTTGAGGTTCTTCGGGCTCCAGAGGCATCAGCAGCTTCAAATACCTGTTTGCTGCCTTGTAATGGTATTTTAGCAGATATTCTCTTAATGCAATGTAATTGTCTAGCAGAAACCTTCCTCATGATGCCTTTATCTGTACAAATCCGTCTATACTCTGTATCAGCCACAGTATGATGATTACTCTTAAGTTTCTGTGAAATATGTAAAGTTTTCATACCTTGTCCAAGGAATTGCACTATTTGACACTTTTTGGCAGCAGAGATCCTTTTTCTTTAACATATTTCTTGAAACTTGTTGCCTGCTTATTAATGTGCAACGTCCTTCTTAAAGGGGTGGTCTGGTCAAAAGTGATAAGTCTGCAGTCACTCTGTGTGACTGCAGACTTATGAATCCCCCAGCGCAGGCACTGTGCGCTGCAGAGGTTTGCCGGTATGAGACCCGGGACCGGAGGCCATGTATACGTTATACATATACCCGGCCATTCAGCGCTGCCTCACTCCCTACACTTGTATGAAGCAAGGTCATGCCCCGTCCAGTGACGTGGATGGCCAGTGGGCACGTCTGACTAGAAGACGTGGCCCCACTCAATTCAAGTGCATGGAGCGAGGCCGCTCCCACTGGCCAGGGGCTTGTATAACTCATACATACCCTCCGGTCCCAGGTCTCATACCGGCGAATCCCCGCAGTGCACAGTGCCTGTGTTGGGGGATTCATAAGTCTACAGTCACACAGAGTGACTTCAGACTTATAACTTTTGACCGGACAACCCCTTTAAGTTGTTTTCCATCAATTGGGATCCCCTGCCAAACTAATTATCACAGGTGTTTGAGATTGATTTCAGTGATCCAAAGAGACACAATACAATTCATGGGTTCATGAGAAAACAAAAATTACATCTTTATTACTTTTAAATCCAATTTGCATAATAATTTGGAATGTTGTGCATATATTTATATTTATATATCTGTATAGATATTGTAGGGGTTGTACTCATTTGGGTGCGATGGGAGGCAAACAGGAGGCCTGTTCCTTTAAATGTCCATAACGGTTTATTTGCTCCATAAACCGGTCAAAAGCAAAATGCAAAGAAACAGCCTTTAGTGCAGGCAAAAGAAAAGAAAACAGTCCTTTGCGCAAAGTCTCTGGTTAGCCAGCGCTGTGGTCACACAGGCTGGTAGGCATCTAGTATACGGCCCAGTCTGGAGACAAACATACACAGGAGGCCTTCTCCCTCCAGATACATAGACCATGAGCCAAACAGCAGTATCCATTTTAATGGCTGCTAACCACACCCAGAGGTGAGGAATGTGGATAGCTGGACCCGTCCAACTCTCCTAGCTACCCATAACCCAGTTCCAGGTGCATCAAACGATCCTCTTAGTGCTTATGTGCACTAGAGAAATATTCCTGGGTTACACCACAGAGGACAGCCATCTCTGTGACACATACCTTCCATCGACTATGCAACCATTAGCTACTTTACATACCTCCCCCTCTGCCTAAAGCCATGGGTCTTTGCACCCTCTATCACTAGACGGGGGATTCTCGAGAGGGCATCGGCATTACCATGTAGCTTCCCTGCTCTATGTTCTACATGGAAGTTGAAATCCTGTAGGGCAAAAAAACAGCAGGTGACCTTAGCATTTTTACCCTTTGTTTCCCTCATCCATCTTAGTCGGATACCAACCTTAACTTACGTCCAAAAAGATAGTACTGCAACGTAGTTGTGTAACCGCCCAATTTATAACCAAGCACTCCTTCTCTATGACTGAATAATTCCTCTCACATGAAGACAGCTTCCTACTCCCCGTGAATCTCCTGGGAAAGGACTGCTCCCAAACCGACATCTGAGGCATCCGTTTGGAGTACAAACTCTTTCTTGAAGTTGTGGGCAACCAGAACCGGTTGCCTGCACAGAGCCACCTTCATTTCTTGAAAGGCTGTCTCTGCCTCTGCAGTCCACTTGGCCATAACTGATTTTGTCCCCTTAAGGAGGTCAGTCAGGGATGCGGCCATCATGACGAAGTTAGGGATGAACCTCCTGTAGTATCCCACGATCCCCAGGAAGGCTCTAACTTGTTTTTTTGACAGTAGTCTCATTCAACTTCCGATAGTTGTTGCAGAATCTTCATTCGCCATCAGGCTTTGGGACCAAGACAATCAGGCTTGACCAACCGCTCTTGGATTCTTCAATGACTCCGAGTTTCAGCATACGAGCCACCTCTTTTGAGATTAATGCTCATCGGGTCTCAGGTATCCGATAGGGCTTCAAGTTCACCCGCACATGTGGCTCTGTCAGAAACTCGTGTTCTATGACCTTTGTGCAGCAAGGCTATTCTGAGAACATTTCCCTGTTCTTCTGCAGCAGCTTCTGACACTGCTGTTTTTGGGCCTTTGTTAGCATCTCCGATATTGCGACTCCTCCAACCTCGCCTTCCAGTTTGACTAGCAAGCACGGAGCTTCCACAGCCTCTCTGTCTTGCCACAGCTTGATGAGGTTGACGTGGTATATCAAGTATGGCTTACATCGTCCTGGTTGATGAACCTTGTAGTTCACTTCACCAACTTTTTCCACCACTTCATACGGCCCTTGCCATTTGGCCAAGAACTTACTCTCCACAGTAGGAATTAGCATGAGGACTCGGTCTCCCGGATTGAATTGCCTAACTCTGGCTGACCAGTTGTAGACCCTGACCTGAGCTTTTTGTGTTTGGAGGAGATGTCCTTATATGATGGGCATCACTTTCACAATCCCCTGCTGCATCAGTGTAACATGCTCGATGACGCTTCTGTGGGGCGTGACTTTGGCTTCCCAGGTTTCCTTTGCTACATCAAAGAGACCCCGTGGATGTCAGCCATACAGGAGTTCAAATGGCGAGAATCCCGTAGAGGCCTGTGGAACCTCACGGATAGAGAACAGCAGATATGGTAGGAGACAGTCCCAGTCTCTACTGTCCTTTTCTATGGCCTTCCTCGGCATGCTTTTCAGTGTTTTATTAAACCTCTCCACAAGGCTGGATGATGGTACACTGAAGTCCTCAGTTGGGACATTTGCAGGACCTTGCATAATTCCCTCATCACCTTACTCATAAAAGGTGTTCCCTGGTAGGTCAGGAATCGGATCTCTTTGGGTAACCCTGTCTGGGAAAAAACATGGACCAATTCACGGGCTATACTCTTGGTGGAGGAGTTCCTCAGGGGAATCGCTTCAGGATAGCGTGTGGCATAGTCCAGAATAACCAATATATATAGATGTCCATGAGCAGATTTAACCAGGGGACCGACCAAGTCCATGGCAATTCTCTCAAACGGCACTTCAATAATGGGCAATGGCATGAGGGGACTTCGAAAGTGAGAAGTGGGTGCGGCTAAGTGACACATAGGGCAGGACCTGCAATACCTTAATATTTCCCGGGCCAATAGAACCTCTGCATAATCCGTTCCTGTGTTTTTTCCACCCCTAGATGTCCCCCCAAGATATGTGAATGGGCCATGTCCAACGCCTTTCATCTATAGGAGCCAAGCACTATTAACTGTTCCACCAGCTCCTCCCTCACTTTCATGATCCAGTACAATAATTCCCCACTTATCATAAAATAGGGAAACCTTGTGTCAACCCCCGGCTCCTGTGCAACAACATTTATGATCGTAGTGTGGCGCCCCTGAGGGTTCAGTCGCCACAGAGGTACTGCACCTCACCCAGAGGTGTGGTGTCTCCTTCTCTCAGGTAAGGAGGGAGTGCTGCCCGGAACTCCAACACCCACATTCAACACTACACTGCTCCAGGCCGGCTGGAAGGGCAAGATGCAATGTGTTTCCTGCTGAGCCCTGTCCCTGGCTGGAGTGGGGGGAACCAAAGGTAGGAGGAACCAGTAGTGGGTGTGGGTGGAGGATGTAGTTTAGGGGAGCACAATTGTAGGAGATATATAAAGGGAAGCCATCTTAGGGTGGCAGTACAGACAGGACAGTGAGAGAGAGAAGTCAGTCAGGGAGCAGAGTCTCTTCAGGAGCTCTGCTCCACAAGTGGGGCCTAGTGATAGATGCCCAGGAGGGGAGCAGAAGAGGAAGGCTCCGTTCTATAGAAGGGATCCCAGGGGGTACGGCGAGTGCAGGACGGAACCCGTACGCTCCGAATCTGCCAGGTGTCAGAGGGATCAGGCCGCAAGAAGAGGACCAGCCCCTGGACCAGCCGTGTTACTCCAGGTCTCGGCTAGAAAAACCGGAGGCTTCTGACATTTATAGTGCAGTTGCCACAGCCTCATCCTAGTCACCTTGAGGGTCAAGTAGGTCCGGGAACTCCAGGTTACCCAGAGGGACTTCAGAGCACCCGAGCGGTACTGCGAGTGTGAGGAAGCGCAGGACAGGAGGGAGAAGACCCAGCGTGAAGTCGGTCAAGGAAAGGAACATAAGAAAGCGGGGTTCTGTCAAGCACTCCTGATGCATCTGAGGAAGAGCTGAACCCCGGTCTGATGAACGCAGCGCGATGTGGGAGGCTGACACCTGTACAGTGTACCTGTGGAACTTACATAAGAACTGAGAGTAAAAACTCGGATGACTGCACTGCACTGCCTCCGTCAATTATTTCAGCTACACCATCCCGCCTGCACTACCAGCCCCAGCATCACCACCCACCAAACTCCACACTGCCCCGGGGCCCGCTCCACCTGTGGGGAGCAGAAACACCTCAGCTGCCATCCCATCACCCCCCGGAGGTCTGCAGCAGCGCTGGTAAACCTTACCAGGTACCACAGGTGGTGTCATGAACTATTTACTTTATTTTTATTTTCTATCCAAGTTACAATCCCCGTTTTGGTTGACCGCCCTGGGCCACGGACCGGGCCAGCCACCGTGATATCCCCCACCAGCATCCATAGGCCCGGCTGCCAAGTACCCCATTGCCCCGGGGGCGCGTCAGTGACATTATTAAAGGCTTCCTTCAAAGTTAGGTCCCTATGTTGGGCAGGCCCAAAGTTCTTGCTGGCCACCCCTAACTCCTGAATGTCAAACTCAGGGGACACTACCTCCTCATCACCTACAAGAACACAAAAAGGAAACCTTAGAACCACAAATCTCAAATACATAATCAGTGGTAAAACATCTGCAGCAAGTTACAGATGAATATCACTGAAACAACCACTTCAAAAAGCATGAGAATATACAAAGAATGAAGACTTAAAGGTTAATACAAAGGTATAACAACTTTATTAGTGCATAATATACACATAAAATCTACAAATACAAAAATAGTAAATGGTATGTGTAGGAGGGTGGAGATAAGAAATAGCAGCACAGGCACAAAGAGACCAAGACTCAAATGGCAATTGTTAAATGAAATTGATGTTAATGTAAAACAAAAGGGGACAAAGCAAGGGGAATAGTTATCAGACAGTGCTATAGAGCTCCATAATGCCCCATCACCTAGTGATATAGCACAAAAATTTGGGCTACAGAACCACTCTCAATAGCCTTGTGCACAGTGGCTGTTCTGTGATCCCAAAAGAAATCCCCATGCATCCCCAAAGAAAATTTGAATTGCCAAATGGTTATACCTCTAAAGTGAAGTTGCGCCCAGACAGGTGGTAAGGAAGGCACGTGCCTCTTCCCTCCCGAGGCGCCTTTCGCGGGGAACAAGTCCAGCTTTCTCAAGGGAAGGTGAGGAAGATGCGCTGTGGGGACCTTAAAATACCCATGTGATCGATCATGTGGCGTACCACATGATCTGAACCCATCCAATGAAAATGTGTGTGCTGCGCATGCGCACATCGCACGGTAGGTCCTGCGCCATGAGTCCAGCAGTCACGCAAGACGCCGGACCGCGGGACAGGAATGCCAGCGCGACGGGCGCATGCGCACAACAAGATCACAGGAGGGTAAGTATGACCTAAGAGAGACCTAAGGTAACGGTGTAATCAATGAACCACCGTAAAAAAACACCAACATACACAGTACATAACAGAAAAACAGTTATTATAAAGCCAATCACATGTCCAACAGTGCACTGTAATATGATTGTTGGTGATATAGGTAAAGTCCCCATACAGATACATCATCATTAGGGTGCCGCAATCTTCGATAAGGCCAAATCCCACACAGGTGGAGTGACATATTCAAATGGGATTGATGATAAATCAAAAGATGTAGAAACAGATTTTAACATAGGTCTACTCTGGGGTGGTTCAAATCTAAGCACATAGGAAAACATAGAAAGAACAAGTATAATAAATACAAACAACACAAAGGAAATTTAAAATAACAAATATACCGCACCAGAAAATAACTGGCCATAGCTCAAAAAGGAAACCTGTCTGACTCTGGGTGTGGTGATACTTCATCAGGGTTAACTGGTTTCCTATCTGAGCCAGCGAACCCGGAACCCTTCCCCCACAGTTCCCAAAATAAACAAAAGTCCTGGCCTGTAATAATAGGGTGCAACAAGCCGTGAACGATGCCGACCTCGTGGGACTCAGCACCGTGCGCCGTTTCAATGTCCACTCTGGCCATGGGGTAGTCCTTAGCATCCCCATGAATGCACCGTACGTCACCCTTTTTCCCCAGGATCAGTTGGAGAGGAAGAGTGGCCCTCGCCAGGGTCACCAGATTTCCGGAGTCTAGCAGTGCCGTTACCTCCAGCCCGTTCACCTTCACGGAACACGCTTGTGGCCCCTCTCTGGGTGGACAGTTCACACTACAGGCTGAATATGCATAATATGAACAGTGGTGACCTATGCTGCAGTCCATGTGCTTGGGGGTCAGGGGACAATGGGAGCGTCTATGGCCTGGTCCGTGCACCTCCAGCAAATAACATCACCCGTAGCGACCTTGTGCACCACCTCCCTTGCCCCTTTGGACCTTGGATGCCCCATCCCCTTTTTGGGCCTCCGCCTCCTGTTGGGACATCCCAGTATGGAGTGGGCTGCCTTCCCAAGGAACCCTCAACCCCCTGGTATCTCTCGACTAGTCTGACCAGTTCATCGGCATTCCAGGGATCACCCTGGGCAACCCAAGTCTGTATTGGCCTCAGCAGAGAGAGCACAAACCGGTCCATCACCACTCGCTCTACCATCTGCACAGGCATAGAGTACTCTGGCTGCAGCCACTTCTGAACCAGGTGCAAAAGGTCAAACATTTGAGAGCAAGGTGGTTTGTCCCGGTGATACGCCCAGCGGTGGACCCGCTGAGCCCTGACAGACATCGTCACCCCCAAGCGTGCCAGAATCTCGGTCTTTAGCTTGCCATACTCCTTAGCGTCCTGCAAAGCTAGGTTATAGTACGCTTTCTGGGGCTCCCCCGTCAGGCATGGTGCCAGCACCTTTGCCCAGTGCTCTGACGGAAGTTTCTCCCTCTCAGCAACCCTTTCAAATACAGTTAGAAAAGCTTCCACCTCATCCCCAAGGATCATCTTCAGCAAGGCCCGTCTTACCGCCTTCTGGACGTGGGAATTATCTGCCAGACCTGGGGTTGGGGTGCTCGTCCTGCCCTGGATGGCGGTTGCCAGAAGCTGCATCTGCTGCCACTTCTCCTGCTGGTGCTGCTGGATCTGCTGTAACCTCAGCCTGTTGGTCTCCTACTGGTACTGCTGCAACTGGATCAGGTGTTTCAGCAGGTCCTCCATTTTGTCCGGCGTCGCTTGCTGACTTGTGGCAGACTTCACGCAGGACATGCAGTCCTTCCTATAGCAGTCACACGTATCTGCTGGGAACGCTGCCCACACTGCTAACACCATTTGTAGAGATTGTACTCATTTGAGAGCGATGGGAAGCAAACAGGAGGCATGTTCCTTTAAATGTCCATAACGGTTTATTTGATTCATAAACCAGTCAAAAGCAAAATGCAAACAAACAGCCTTTAGTGCATTCAAAAACAAAGAAAAACAGTCCTTTGAGCAAAGTCTCTAGTTAGCCAGCACTGTGGTCACACAGGCTGGTAGGCATCCAGTACAAGGCCCAGTTTGGAGACAACCATACACAGGAGGCCTTCTCTCCCCCAGACACACAGACCATGTGCCAAACAATGACATCCATTTTAATGGCTATTAACCACACCCAGAGGTGAGGTATGTGGATAGCTGGACCCGAGAAACTCTCCTACCTACCTACCTATAACCCAGTCCAAGATGCACCAAACGATCCTCTTAGTGCCTATGTGAACTAGAGAAACACTCCGGGTTACAACACAGAGGACAGCCATCTCTGTTACACACACCTCCCATCGACTATGCGACCATTAGCCACCTTACAATATATATATATATATATATATATATATATATATATATATATGTATATATATATATATATATACATATATACATAGATATACACAGTTTATATTTTCCATTGAAAAACAGGTAAAGTACTGTATATAAATCATAGATTTTAGGTTGATACTAACTTTTTGTTCAGCTAGTATCTATCTAAAACAATGACAAACCTTCTTATTGATCCCTCTGCACCATGCATGCTACTAATGTGGATGTGCAGGTAAAAAAACAAGATGTGTTGGAACATAGTGTTACGTTATTATAGGAGATTTCCTTGCCTCTCCACAGTGCTTCACTGTCCATGACTGTCACACTTGTTTTTGTTCTAATCACAGCGTTCTCATACTGATTGGAGAAAGTAGCAGTGTGATATACAGTGAAGTGCTGCAGAGAGGCAAGGAAAACTTCTGGTGATAGTGATGGACAGTGAAGCTGGCAATCTGAGTGATTCCTCTGGACCAACATCCGCATCATGTGCATGTGTCTCTGTATCAGGAAAATGGCATTACAAAGTGAAAGCTCTGACGAACTTGTTCACATCCAAGATTGTATTATAGACGCTGAATTCATTTGTCGATGAGAATGTCAGTCCTTTAGATAATAGTTGTAATTGTGATGTAGATAGTATACAGCTAGATAAATTAATCACCACTGTTGTACGTCCTCCTGTAACATTGTGGGTATCTGTTTGTATTTACAGTGTTTCCTACCACTCCTCCTCCTCATCCTGTGGAGAGACACATGTACACGATGCAAATTTATGGAGGAATCACTTAGATTGCCTGGAGAGATCAGGAAATTGGGATCTTTTAAAGAACTTTGCGCTGTTTTACATCTTAAAGAACTATCTATGGAATCTAAGGATACCTCAACTGACTTGAACTCCCCCTATTGTTCTGAGAACCCCTTTTTTTTCCTATCCAGTCTCGCCCTATGATCTTTACCCCCTTCCAGGAAGCCATAGAAGAGGATCTACACTGAAAATACATGAATCTTCAATAATTTACAATATTTCCAATTCTGAGAAAGTGGCTAAAAACAACTTAAAGAAAATTCTGACCTGATTATTACACCGGCGGACAAGGAGGGGGGGCGGTAATTTTGTGAAATGCTTGTTTTTACGAAAGTCTTAATTGTACGATGTTAAAAGTTTTACTAGGAGCTGAGCTTTAATCCAACTGCCAAGTTTCAGACTAAATTAAAAATATTACTAAACGAAGGTGTGTGCATTGACAAAAGAATTAACTGAAAATATCTCTGCGGAATGTCCTGCAATCCCGATCTGCCATTCCCTTTCAAAAATTCATAAAAACTGTCCCCCACCCGAGACCAATTGTGGCTGGAATTGTCAGTTTGAATGAAAAGCTCAGCTCCTGGGTGGCCTTATTTCTACAACCACTAGTGATAGACATACCAGGACTGATTAAACATACTATACACATAATAGCTAGAGCCCCTTGGACAAAATAATTCCTTTGGCTATCATGTGACATGGTTTCACTGTGCCTTACAGTGTCTCTCCTATCATCTAAATAAATATACTACTTATTCACTCCAAATGAAACAATTTATTTTACTGACAGTAGTATTTGTTTTTGGCCATAATTATTTTTCTTTCAATATTTTTTTTTTTTACAGAGAAAGGGGGCTTCAATGGCGGCAGGATTTCCCCCCTCCATTGCAAATATATTTATGGCACAATGGGAAGAAACATCTATTTTCTCAGATTTAAATCCTTTTGCTTCCCATATCAAGTGGTATGAACGTTATCTGGATCGTGATGTGGGAAGTCACAGAATTTCAAACCCTGGAATTTGTCAACATATGAACAATAATGACATGAATCTCAAATATACATATAAAATGGATAACACTATTATTAACTTTTTGGATATCTCCCTAACCCACAAATCTGAGACTATTATTGCTACCCTGTATAGGAAACCTACCTCAACAAACTGAACACTTCTAGCTACATCTTGTCACCTGAAGCATGTGATTAAAAATATCCCGGTCGTGGAATTTTTTAGAACAAAACGCAATGCTATCTTAAGGTCAGATTTTGTTCAAGAATCAAAGATCATGATGGATAAATTAATAACACGACAATAGCCACATTGGATGATCAATAGAGTAAATTGCACTATAGATGTTATTGGTAGAAATTACATGCTAAGAGAAAAAAATCGCCAAAAGAATAAGTTAGATAATCAAATCACTTTTAGTTCTACTTGTAGTCGTGAATTTCATGAAATTACTCATATAATAAAAAAACATTTGCCCATGCTACATCAAGATCAAAAGTTGAGACGTACTTAATAATTCTATTAATTTTAAAGCAAGGAAGGCACCCACTTTATACAACTTTCTGACTCTGAGTTTATATCTTAGTAATAACCATAATAATAATTATACCCGATTAGATGTTAAAGGCTTTTTTTCTTGTGGTCATAACATTTACATTTGTTGCAATCATGTAAATCAAACTAAAATTTTGACATCATTAATCACACACAAAACGTTTAATATCAATTCTTACATCAACTGCAATACGACCTTTGTAGTGTATTTAATTACTTGCACTACGTGCAACCTACAATGTGTAGGCTGCACTACAGGACCATTAAAAGTCAGTTTTCAAAGAGACCTATCAGATGAGGCAAAAAAACGTAGAAAAAATGCTCTGCGGTATCCAAACATTTTTCACAACAACATAATGGTGATGCCTTCTCATGCCGTATTACTGGCATAGAAAGAGTTAAAAAACAACTAGACGTGGAGATCATAGGAGGAAATTACGGACTTGTGAATCTTGGTGTATCTCTACACTGCAAATTAGAAACCGCGACAGGACTGAATCTCAGGCAGGATTTAATTTACCACTATACTTAAATATTGTTAGCAATATAATTAATACAATGATAAGATGTTTTATGTAATTTTTAGATTGAACCTGTGAACAATACCTTGCATTAGTTTGTATAGGCTCATTATAGGCATGTGTTGAAAACAGGATATATAAAGCAGTTCCATTCATTTACTGATATGCAATAACTAAAGACGGCTGCGTCTGAAACGCGTCTGCTTTTACTATTGTGATGTAGTTGTGATTTTTTAATCCTTTTTCTAATAAAATAATTTTGGATTTTTAAACGGATGTTCTTGGAAGCTGGATTCACCTTTCTTAACTATTCACACCTGTTAAAGCACCAACTGATCCCTGCCTCCGGATTGTCCAGTGGTTTAGCTGACTCTCCTCGCTCTCTATCATAGTACTTGAGTGTAAAAAGTCCCTCATCTTGTAGGATGCTCACATATAGCTCAGCATTGAGACCACCATCGATACTAGTCAAGTATCCATTGCCTTAGGCTATAAAACAACTCCATATCATCAGGCTTCTTCCACCAAACCTCACAGTTCCTTCAATTTCTCAATCCGTTAGTTCCTTTTTCACTTGTTTCTTACAGACTCATTTGCATTCATTAGAACCTAGTCAATTGACTTTTATCTAATTGCTCCAAATCAGCCATTTCCAATCTTCTACTGTCCACTTTTTTGTGTATAAAATGGTGGTAGTCTCACGTTCTAAGCAGTAGTGGATGGTGAGATACGGAGCCTGAAAGTCAAAAGTTCAAAACATTGTAACCCTTTTGATTGTTATTGTTAAAGGGCTATGTGGGGGCTCATACTATACATTGAGGACTATGTAAGGGCTCATATGATATATAGAGGTGCTGTATGTGGGCATTTATGGTATATAGGAGGCTGTGTATGGTCTCATACTGCATATAGGGGATCTCAGCATATTTAATTCTGCTCAATATTAAGTGATACAATTATTACTAACTCCTACATGTGGTGTGGACATTTTCAGTTTTTTAGTTGTTTTTTCCTCCCTTTCTTCCAAGGTTCATAACTTTTTTATTTTTCCATCAATATAGCTGCATAAAGGGCTTGTTTTTTTGTGGGACAAGTTGTACTTTTGAATGACACTTTGTTTTATCATGCAATGCACTGGAAAGTAGGGAAAAAAATCCAATTGCTTTGAAATTGCAAAAAAGTACAATTTCACAATTTTTTGGGGGAGTTTTTTATTTACCATGTTGACTAGGTGGTAAACTTAACCTGGCAATATGATTATCCAGGTCAGTATAAGTATGTAGATACCAAATATACATAGTTTTTTTAAGTGGTAAAAAAAATTATAACAAAACATTTTTGTGTTGCCATTTTTTCATTTTCACTGTGCTTCTTATTTAGGCTGCGTAAACTAACCTGCGGTGTGTTTTTCAAATCCGTAGAATGTTAATTTCTCTTGCGGGTAAGCTGAGTTTTCTGTGCAGAATTGTCCCACAGACTTACATTAAATGCCAGAAATTCTCAGGGAAAAACGTACATGTAATCTGCACCTGCGTATGTCAGTAAAGCTCAGTGAAATCTAAATAGCAGAAAATTTCAAAAACAAGCTAGCTTTATTTAAAGAATGACATACCAAACAGACAAAACCTGCAGTGTCAAATACACAATAAAAATGCATGCTAAAAACATACAAAAAAAGCAATGAAAAAAATGCAAGTAAACTAACTTTAACGGAAATAGAAATAGTGCAGAAATTCTGTAGCATCAAAAGTGCACCAAAAGCTCATAGTGGGAACGTAGCCTTATTGCAGTTTATTGCAATGTTGCGGCAGCCAAAAAACTTAAAGAAGTTGTCCACTAATTTTAAATTGATGCCCCATCCGTCAAGTGGCAGTGGCTGCGCGGTGTACTGCACATCCGCCTCCTGATCAATTGAATAGGAGGCGGATGTGCAGTACACCTCGGCGGCCACTACCATTTAACAGCGGAGCCCCGCAGGTGAGCACTTCCGGCCGCCGGCGGCCTCCGCCGGCACTGATAGCAGCTGATCGGCTGGAGTGCCGTGTGTGGGACCCCGGCGGATCATACATTGATTCCCTATCCTACGGATGGGGCATCAATGTAAAAGTAGTGGACAACCCCTTTAATTTTGGCATTTCAATTCACTTTCTCATTATGCCATTTACAGATTGGATTAATTAATTTCATATTTTGAAAGATCAGTCTTTTACAAATAATAAATATGTGTATTTTTTAATGTTTTTAATTTTTTTCATATTTTTAAAAACATTTTTTTTTACTTTTTACTGTATTCAATAGTCCCCTTAGGAGACTTGAAGCTGTGATCATCTAATTTCTTGTGCTATACATAGCAGTGCTTCAGAAAATATTGATCTCCTTTGAACACCAGTTACAGTGGCTTGCGAAAGTATTCAATTCAACCCCCTGGCATTTTCGTGTTTTGCTACCTCACAATCTGGAATTTCAGGGTTTTTTTGAGGGTTTGCATTAGTACATGTAAAGAACATGCCTACAGCTGTAAACATTTGGCTTTCTTTTTTTTGTGAAGCAAACAACAAAATGGACATAATAACTTAAAACTTCATTGTGCATAAAGATTCAACCCCCTAAGGTCAGTACTTTGTAGAACCTCTATTTGTGGCATTTACAGTGGTAAGTTGCCTTGGATAAGTGTCTATGAGCTTTCCACATCTGACCACTGTGATTTTTGCCCATTCCTCAAGGCAAAACTGTTCCAGCTCCTTCAAGTTAGATGGTTTCCTCTGGTGAACAGCAATCTTCAAGTCTGACCACAGATTTTTAATTGGATTAAGGTCTGGGCTTTGACTAAGCCACTCCAAAACATTTATACATTTCCCCTTAAACCACTCGAGTGTTGCTTTATCAGTATGCTTTGGGTCATTGTCTTGTTGGAATATGAACCTCTGTCCCAGTCTCCAATCACTGACAGACTGAATCAGGTTTTGCTCAAGAAAATCCCTGTAGTTTGCACCATCCATCTTCCACTTGACTCTGACCATTTCCCCTGTCCCTGCTACCAAAAAATATCCACACAGCATGATGCTGCCACCACCATGTTTTACTGTGGGGATGGTGTTCTTGTCGTGACATAGAGTTTACCTTGGTGGCCAAAAAGTTACATTTTGGCCTCATCTGACCCCAGCACCTTCCTCCATACATTTGGGGAGTGCACATGTCTTTTGGCAAACTCAAAACGAGTGGCTCATTAAATCAGCCGTCATGTGCGGGGAAAGATGTGGGCTCAGAATGCGAGCCCGCATCAAAATCAGGGATCCATCATATGATGTATTGGTACTTCATATGTTGGTAAAGAGTTAATATAAAATAATTAGAATTAATATGTTAATATTCATATTGAGCAGAATTAATTTCAGCCTGTTGGTTCGGCCCTCCACAATAGTCACAGTCTCTCGTGTAGCCCCTCGGGAAAATTTATTTCCCACCCCTGCTTTATTATGTATAGTGCTATGTTATGTATAGCACTGTACACAAGGGAAAAAAAATGTGTGCTAGCTGTTGTTCTTCATCTGCGTTTGTGCACCAGAGCACCTGTGTGTTAATCATCTGACCTATCAGATGATCTTTCAAGGTGATCATTTGACATGTTAAGTGATACATCAGGTGCTAGGGAGGGCTCATGCCATCTAAACTGCCCGAGTCCCTCCTGGGCTGCTCTTGATCCACCCCTGAGTGGGACTACAGTATTTTAGCTGCAATGGAAGTGGGTGGCAACTTCATATTAATGGCTATGGATTTATAATGGGGGTGTCACAAAGCTCCTGTAGATATAATGTATAGGCATCCCAATATATTTAGCTATAAAGAGTACATGTACAACAACCATTCTTCCTATATCCTCATAAATGTGTTTAGATTGGCTAATCATGCATTCTACAGGTATAGTAGCACTTGTGGCAGCACATATCTTCCAAGGAAACAATAAATCAGGTAGGTTGAAATCTGAAATTGAAAGATTGTCGGCAGGAATGACTGAAAACTCTCTAATGCATATGACTAGCTTTAGGTCAACACTTTGTAGCTATGAGAAGCTATGAGAAATATATGCATTTTTATAAGCAACTGTACTGCTGTAATAGGCATACTAAGTGGCCTTTATATGCTCAAACCAATCTATGGTCAAATGAGGTAATCAGGATTAGTTTTTTGATGGCGGGATTGCATGAGTCTCATTAAGTACAATTTACCTTACAGAAAATAGCAGTCATACAATAGCGACTGCAGGCTGAAGTTCATTCTCAGACAGGGTTCATGCTCACTTTTCTGAAAATCACAGTTCTGGTTGTTCCTAGTACGGTATTTGATATTCTCGTCAGTATGCCCTTTTTTTCATAATGTATGAATGCTTTGCAGATTTTTTTCTGGTGACAGATCCACACTATCTTTTTTACATTTTAGGCAGATTTAATAAATAAAAAAGGTTCAAGCCAACTTTATTCTTAAAGATGCAACCTAAAATGATGGATATAATTTGACTTTTTAAATCATGTAATTAAATAAAAATATTTTTCCTAACAAGAAGCATAAATTTAAACTCCTGAGCTGCAAAAAGAAGTGTAAATTTATGGGATACAAAAATAACAGATGAATTTTGCATTTGCTCCAGGAGTTTCCAGAATTGATAACAGATATTTTTGGCAGAGCAACCTTTGGACTTTCTTTAGATACCATGGCAAACACTTATAATAATTACTTCTGCACCACTTATAATAATGTGACTGCTTATAAAGACTGTGTACACTATTAATTATGTGCATTAGCCATATCTCTGCCTGAATATTCAGTAGATTGATGGAAATTTTGGCAGCAATGATCTTTTAAGGGAACAAAAGATAAAGCAGGATGAAATACAACAACAAAAGACAGTCAGCACAAATAAGTTTTATTTTAGGTTATCTTGTTGGAAGGAGACTAAATGGCTATAGTCCTATATTACTGCATGCAATGCCTCCTGTCTCAGGCCAGTAGGGGGAGCAGGCTGCCCCTATAAAAGCTGGTACTGGGGGCAGGGTTAGAGAGAACTTGATGGCCTGTCTCAGCACTGAGACTTGTCCCAGAGCAGAGCAGGGACAGACAGTTGCACTACACCTAAGAGGAAGTGTGGCAGGAGGAGAGCCACAAGCCAGAGACTAGAGGCGAAGAAAGCCTGTCTTGGCAGATAAGAGACTGACTTTACCAGACTTTGGTGTCTGAGGCTGGGAGGATTCTACATCTTCCAGCAGAGAACCAATCCGCAAGGGATTGTATATTCCTTGGCCTAAGAAGCCTGGAGGCCCTGCCACAACCGAAGGGACCAGTAAAGCCGTACAAGGCTGGGAGCAGAAAGGAACCCACGTCGCAGGCCATACAGGCGAGAATACACGGAAAGCTTGGAAACGTGGGCTGTTACCCTATAATGAGGAGATAGCCAGAAGGAGCGCAGAAAGCACGGTAGGTCTACACCCTCACCCTGACCAGGGCCGATTTCCCCGTTGCTCTCAGACATCCAGGTCCCCTCCTAGCTGGGACTGTTTATGGGTCAGTTTACCTGTTTCAGTAAAGACCCTGGACTGCAACCTATTGTCTGTGTGCTCCTTTGCGCCTCCAGCACTACTGGTACTGGGACTCTCACCACCATCACTCCCACCATCCACTACACTGCCTTGGGTCTGCACTCTTCCCGTGGGGCGTCACACCATCTCAGCTGCACACCTCATCAGTCCCAGCGGTCTGCCTTGCAGCGGCGGTACCTAATGACCGCAACTCCACGGGTGGCGTAGTCGGACATTATCAATAGCACATCACGGACTACCACTGGCCTGACCACCCTGAGCCACGGAACCGGGTTGCCACTACTACTCCCATCGTTTCCCTAATTGCCCGGATCCGAGTGCCCCACGGCCCAGGGGGTGAGTCAGCTTTGGCGTAGTCGGCAGGATTTCGTGCCCGCGACCACCGGGTACTGCGTGCCTGAAAAAGACTTTTGTAACTTACCTGTGGCGAAGTTTCCCGCCATCCGGAGCCGATTCCCGCCATCATACGCCATCTTGGACCGTTTCCCGCCGTCTTCTGCCGTCTTCCCGCCATCCGCAGCTGTTTCCCGCCATCGGACGCCATCTTCAGGACGCCGCGCGGGAAGAAGAGGGGCGTGGACGTAAAAACCGCGCGAGACCCGAAGCTCCGCCCCACGCACCGACGCTGAGCAATGTCCTGGAAGGGAGAGAGAGCGACGCTGACGTCATCAGGACGCGACGCAAGGCCCTCATCCAGAGCAGCAGCAGCGGAGCCGCGGCCTACAGAAGAGGATCGTCGGAAGGTAGGCCACGCTTAACTAGGGGGGAGGAAGATGTCGGACACAGAGGCGCCCACTACCACCAACGCAGCTGCAGCAGCGGTGATGCCTTTTTCCCTGCCCTACATCCCTGGAGCGGCCTGGCTGCCCAAATACTCAGGGGAGCCCCATGCCCTAACTGACTTCAAGGAAAGGCTATACAGTTTGTTCCAGGTTTACCCCCTGACAGAGGAACAGAAGGTCAGCATACTAGCAGGGCAGTTAACTGGCGCAGCCCAAAGGGAGGTAAAATCATTGCCCACTGAGGAGAAAAGGACTGTGAAGGGTATTCTGGCCCGGCTGTGGGGTACCTTTGACACACGTACCTCCGCTGAGATTAAAATGAGGTTCTATGGATGTAAGCAGCGGGCGCAGGACAGCATCAGAGACTATGCCCTAAATCTGCAGGAAGCCTTGAGGGCTATTCAACAAACTGACCCTGGCAGTGTGCAGGAAACGGATAAGCTGCTAACAGAACAATTCATAGAAGGTCTGCTGTCTAGCGCCCACAGGGCCCAACTGCGCCTCATGTTCTTTCAGAACCCCGACCTGACCTTTGCCCAATTTAAGGATAGGGCCATAAGGGTGCTCCGTGAATCTGCAACCAGTGGCGCTGTAGACCCCCGGCGCCCTGCTCTCACCTACCACCAGGAGGTGGCGCCCTCCTCTATGGACCCCGTGGGGGCTGATGCACAGGCCCTGAACCAAGCACCGTCGAAAGACCTGCAACACCAAGTCCAGGAGCAGACCAAGAGCGTTACAGCGTTGACCAGGACCGTCCAGGCCTTGCAAGTGGACCCGTCAAGACCCATCGAGTTGGCTTCAAGTCCGGAGGATGTCCCGTGGCGTCGACAGAGGAGGATCCCGTCGTTCCGAGGGAGGCCCACAGACCGCTACGCAGAGGATGGACAGCCCATTTGCCGTCGATGCAACCAGCCGGGACACATTTCCAGGTACTGTAATTTAAACGGGTCCAACCTGGGGCAGAGGGCCAACCCCCAGGCATAAGATCACCAGGCCCTTATAATTGGCGTGATAAGTACGTTGGGGGCGCCCGGTTTTACCCATGGTGCTGGACGGTATCCCCATGAGCGCCTTGCTGGATACTGGCTCACAACTAACCACTATCCCTTATGTACTTTTTAAGCAGTATTTGACTGATGCTGATATCACACGGTATCCAGACAGTAACTTGAGCATCATCGCCAGTAATGGCTTACCCGTGCCGCAGATGGGGTTCAAGGAGATGACCATTAAAATTGGTAAAGTTGAACTGCCGGCACAGGGAGTGATTATTGTGGACATTGACCGTCGTGAAAGTCACCCTAAAATAACTGTGGGTACTAACGTAATTGAAAATTGTCATTCAGAGGTAATTGTAATCTTACAACAGGTGACGGTGAATGCTAGTTCCAGCCAGCAGAGAGTCCTCAACAAGGAGATAAAAGCCCTGATGAGACGGCAGCAGGTAGAACTGTCTGGTGGTGAGATCAGTAGCGTAAGACTGAGTGACTCATTCCCCATTTCCATGCCTCCCAAAAGTGAAATGATGATCTGGTGTCGGACTGCAATCGGGTTGAGAGGTAGAGACTACCAAGCCATGGTAGAACCCGTGTACTCAGACAGCAGGCCCACCATTTTGACCGCCCGGGGGGTGGTTGATGTCCGTCATGGGAGGGTGCCCGTCCGCATCCTCAACATTGGGGAGAGGGAAGTACACTTACCCAGGTACGCTACACTCGCCAAACTGTTTGTTGTCGAACACAAAGCTATCAGGGCCGTGGAACCCTTGCCTCCATCTCCTCAGGCGGAGGGTAATGGCTCCCAGAAACAAAAGGAGGACTGGTGCCAGAAACTCCATGTGGGTGCTGACTCCACTCCCCTGCACCAAAAACAAGGAGTCTACCGGGTGGTTCAGGAGTACGAGAGAGTCTTTAGTAAGCACCCGCTAGACTTCGGCAGAGTAAAGGGGATAGAACACCACATCCCCACAGGGAGCCACCCACCGATAAAAGAAAGACACAGACCTGTACCCCCTGCACATTATCAGAACGCAAAGGGCATGCTAAGAGAGATGAAAGAAGCTGGGGTCATTAGAGACAGCTGTAGCCCCTGGGCAGCCCCCTTGGTTCTGGTCAAAAAGAAAGACGGCACCATGAGAATGTGCGTAGACTATAGACAAATCAACCGTATCACTCACAAAGACGCATATCCGCTGCCTAGAATAGAGGAGTCTTTAGCCGCACTAAAATCTGCTAACTTCTTTTCTACTTTGGACCTTACTAGCGGGTACTGGCAGTTTCCTGTGGCAGAGGCTGACAAGGAGAAGACCGCCTTCACCACCCCGATGGGACTGAGTGAGTTCAAATGTATGCCTTTCGGGCTCTGCAACGCACCAGGGACCTTCCAGCGGCTGATGGAATGCTGTCTAGGGCACCGAAACTTCGAGACGGTCCTCCTTTACCTGGACGACGTGATCGTCTATTCGAAAACCTACGAGGACCATCTAAAGCACCTGGCCGAGGTGTTCGAAGCCCTGGCAGGCTACGGCCTGAAGGTGAAACCATCGAAGTGTCACCTGTTGAAACCAAAGGTCCAGTACCTAGGGCACGTGGTAAGCGCGGAAGGAGTGGCCCCCGACCCTGACAAGGTCACGGCAATCAAGAGCTGGCCAAGCCCCTCGAACATCAAAGAGGTGAGACAGTTTCTCGGGTTGGTAGGCTACTACCGAAGATTCATCCCCGGGTTCACTAAGATGGCAGCTCCTATGCAGGACCTCCTGATCGGACAGTCTAAGTCCAGGAGTCAAAAGCCACCCTTCAAGTGGGATAAACCGGAAGAGGAGTCCTTCCGCCAGTTGAAGATGGCCCTCACGGGGGATGAGATCCTGGCCTACCCTGATTATGGCCAGCCTTTTATTCTCCACACAGATGCCAGTAATGTGGGACTGGGAGCCGTACTGTCCCAAAACCAACAGGGCAGAGAAAGGGTGATCGCGTACGCCAGCCAGAAGCTGAGGCCCACCGAGAGGAACCCGGAGAATTACAGCTCCTTCAAGCTAGAATTCTTGGCGGTGGTGTGGGCCGTGACGGAACGCTTCAAGCATTACCTGGCCTCCGCAAAGTTCACCGTGTACACGGACAACAACCCGTTGACACACCTGGACAATGCAAGACTGGGTGCCCTAGAACAGCGGTGGATGGCCCGTCTCTCCAACTATGACTTCGTGATCAAGTACCGGGCCGGCAAAACCAATGCCAACGCTGACGCCCTATCGAGGATGCCTCACTTACCTGAAGGTGACGAAGACCCAGAAGAGCTGGAGGAGGTAGAACTCCCCGCGTTTCACCGGTATGGAGCCGCTCAATACTCCCACCGCATAAAGGAGGAGGATCTAACAACCGTGATGATCAATCCCCTACCTCACCACAGCTGGGCCGAGACCCAAGATAGTGACCCTGCCATCCGCCTGGTGAAAGATCTGTTGACCTAGGAAGACGCCCGCTTAGATCCAGATGCCCCAGAGGAAGCCAAGCAGCTATGGAAGGAGAAGAGCAAGCTGTTCCTCTACGAAGGCAAGTTGTGCAGAAGGATTGTCAACCACCGGACGCACGAGCTGACCTGGCAAGTCGTGGTCCCAAGGCGAGATGCAGCTATGGTCCTGGGGGCTTACCATGACCGAGCGGGACACTTCGGTTGGAAGAAACTGGAGTTCCTGCTAAGAGGAAGGTTCTTTTGGGTCGGCATGAGAGGAGCTGTAGAAAAATGGTGCAGAGACTGTGGCCCTTGTCACCTAAGGAGGAAGGACCGTGCCAGCCAGAAGACACCCTTGAGGCCCATCGTCACCACGCAGCCTCTTGAGCTGGTAGCTCTGGACCATGTCAAATTGGCTCCCAGCCGGTCAGGATACATCTATGCCCTGACAATCGTGGACCACTATTCCCGTTTTCTAGTGGCGGTCCCGGTAAAAGACTTGACAGTCCAAACAGCGGCCAGAGCCTTCCAGCAATATTTCTGCCGTCCACACGGGTATCCGGAACAGGTCCCGACAGACCAGGGTCCAGCGTTCGAGGCTGAAATCTTCCAGGAGTTCTGCAACCTCTATGGCTGTAAGAAGATTCGGACAACGCCTTACCATCCACAAACCAACGGGATGTGTGAGAAGATGAACAATATAGTTATCAATCTCCTGAAGACGTTGCCCCTGGAGGAACGCAGCCTGTGGCCAGAAAGACTGCCGGACCTGATAGACTTATACAATCATATCCCGGTGAACGCTACCAACTGCACCCCGGCTTACCTGATGCGAGCCAGACCGGGAAAGCTGCCCGTAGACCTGGAGATGGGAGTCCTGACGCCTGAGGACACCTCCCCGGATGCAGACTGGGATACTGAAAGGCAACTGCAGTACAAGAATGTACAGGAGAGTGTGGAGAAGAGCCTGGCCCAGGTGAGAGAGAGGCAAGAAAAACTCTTCAATCAACACGCCCCTGCTGGTCCCCTAGAACCTGGTGAGCAAGTCCTAAAGCGAAAAAGAAGGCTACATAAGTTGGACGACCAGTGGGAATGGGAACCCTACACCGTACTGCAGTCTGACCACGACAACTGCCTGCCCTACCTGTACACCCAGCTGGTAGATGCACCCCTAACGCTAGTGGAGAAAGCCAAGTCAGTCCACCAACAGACAGTGGGTTAAGGAGGTCAACCTGGAGCACAAAAGGGCAGATACCCGCTCGCTGGAAAATATAGAGCGCGCTAAGGTTGTAAATAACCCTGTTGCCAAATGTTGAATTGTTTGCCAAAGTTACCTGCATGTTTATTAATAGCGTGTTTCAGTTTCTTGCTGCTACCGTAAGGACTCGAAGGTTATGGACTTTTTATAACCGGGACCTTGTATGGACTGCATTCGGAGCCTAACCCAGGAATGAACTAAGACTGTGAAGGACTTGGGGTAGGACAGACCCCCACCTGGTTAAGGCTCCCCATTGTGCTGGTGATATGGACACCCGGTCACAGGCCACACTGTGACCTTAAGAACTCAATCTGTGCGTCGCTTGTATACTAATGTTTTATGGTCATGCATATTGTTCTTGTTACTGTTTAGTCCCGGAGTACTAAATTTCACTAGGGGGGAATGTGTCACCCTGGCCTGGATGCTACAAGTGTAATTAAAGCTGTGTCTGAGAGCAAGGGGAGGGGGTCTCTAGTCAGGGGAACATTAGCATGCAATGCCTCCTGTCTCAGGCTAGTAGGGGGAGCAGGCTGCCCCTATAAAAGCTGGTAGTGGGGGCAGGGTTAGAGAGAACTTGATGGCCTGTCTCAGCACTGAGACTTGTCCCAGAGCAGAGCAGGGACAGACAGTTGCACTGCACCTAAGAGGAAGTGTGGCAGGAGGAGAGCCACAAGCCAGAGACAAGAGGCGAAGCAAGCCTGTCTTGGCAGATAAGAGACTGACTTTACCAGACTTTGGTGTCTGAGGCTGGGAGGATTCTACATCTTCCAGCAGAGAACCAGTCTGCAAGGGACTGTATATTCCTTGGCCTAAGAAGCCTGGAGGCCCTGCCACAACCGAAGGGACCAGTAAAGCCGTACAAGGCTGGGAGCAGAAAGGAACCCACGTCGTAGGCCATACAGGCGAGAATACACGGAAAGCTTGGAAATGTGGGCTGTTACCCTATAACGAGGAGATAGCCAGAAGGAGCGCAGAAAGCACGGTAGGCCTACACCCTCACTCTGACCAGGGCCAACTTCCCCGTTGCTCTCAGACATCCAGGTCCCCTCCTAGCTGGGACTGTTTATGGGTCAGTTTACCTGTTTCAGTAAAGACCCTGGACTGCAACCTATTGTCTGTGTGCTCCTTCGCGCCTCCAGCACTACCGGTACTGGGACTCTCACAACCATCACTCCCACCATCCACTACACTGCCCTGGGGCTGCACTCTTCCCGTGGGGAGTCACACCATCTCAGCTGCACACCTCATCAGTCCCAGCGGTCTGCCTTGCAGCGGTGGTACCTAATGACCGCAAATCCACGGGTGGCGTAGTCGGACATTATCAATAGCACATAACGGACTACCACTGGCCTGACCACCCTGAGCCACGGAACCGGGTTGCCACTACTACTCCCACCGTTTCCCTAATTGCCCGGATCCGAGTGCCCCACGGCCCAGGGGGCGAGTCACAGGCAACAAGCAAAAGAGACTTGTTTGGGATAAGGAACGCAAGGAATGAACATTAGACCAGTGGAAATCTGTGCTTTGGTCTGTTGAGTCCAAATTTGAGATCTTTGGTTCCAACCACTGTGTCTTTGTGCGACACAGAAAAGGTGAACGGATGGACTCTACATGCCTGGTTCCCACCGTGAAGCATGGAGGAGGAGGTGTGATGGTATGGGGGTGCTTTGCTGGTGACACTGTTGGGGATTTATTCAAAATTGAAGGCATACTGAACCAGCATGGCTACCACAGCATCTTGCAGCGGCATGCTATTCCATCCGGTTTGCATTTAGTTGGACCATCATTTATTTTTCAACAGGACAATGACCCCAAACACACCTCCAGGCTGTGTAAGGGCTATTTGACCAAGAGGGAGAGTGATGGGGTGCTACGCCAGATGACCTGGCCCCCACAGTCACCAGACCTGAACCCAATCGAGATGGCTTGGGGTGAGCTGGAACGCAGAGCAAAGGCAAAAGGGCCAACAAGTGCTAAGCATCTCTGGGAACTCCTTCAAGATTGATGGAAGGCCATTTCCGGTGACTACCTCTTGAAGGTCATCAAGAGAATGTCAAGAGTTTGCAAAGCAGTCATCAAAGCAAAAGGTGGCTACTTTAAAGACCCTAGAATATAAGACATATTTTCAGTTGTTTCACACTTTTTTGTTAAGTATATAATTCCACATGTGTTAATTCATAGCTTTGATGCCTTTATTGTGAATGTACAATTTTCATAGTCATGAAAATACAGAAAAATCTTCATATGAGAAGGTGTGTCCAAACTTTTGGCCTGTACTGTATGTCCGTGTTTACATGTGAGCATGCCCATTTTTTCCAGCAACACGGAGGTCAAAGTGTGACATCCATGTGTCCGTCTGTGTGTCACGTACCAGGATAGAATGCAGAATAGAAATTACAGGTGTTTAGTTGTTAGATATGCAAAGATCGAGATAGATATTCGTGAGATATAATTAATGCCTTTCGTGTGTATTTTACTATAGTTGTAGTATACATTATACATAAATAAATAATTGAATAAAATAATGTAATGGGTGTGTCTGATAAACGCCTCTCCATTACTAACCCCAGGGCTTGATGCCATATTACACTACACAGCTGACATCAACCCCCAAAAATATTACCTTGATTGTCAATGCATCAGAGCAACTGGGAAGAGACAGGCAAAGTGCCAGAATTGGTGCATCTAATGCATGCGCCAATTCTGGGGCAGCTGCGGGCTAGTATTTTTAGGCTGGTAGGCGCCCAATAACCATAGACCTTCCCAGTCTGATAATATAAGCCCTCAGCCGTCTGCTTTACCTTGGCTGATTGCAAAAATAGGGGAACCCCACGTCATTGTTTTCATTTATTTATTAACTAAATACAAGTACAGTAAAACTACACACGCACATCACTAATTTTATATCTCACGGATATCTATTTATCTCTATCTATTCATATCAAGCACCAAAACGTGTAATTTCTCTTCTGCATTCTTTTCCAGAACGTGTCACACGGATGATGCATGGATGTGTGGCGCCCTGCTGCACACTGATGCCACAGATCCCATAGGGGTGCATGGATGGAATTCTCCACAAGAGGCCCTCATAGCATTCACACACCTCCACCTTCCACCTCAGACCAGCAGAGGGAGCCCATTAGGGATATATAAAGGGAGGGTGGAGCCAGGCATCTCAGTCTGTGAGGAGTTCAGTTACAGTACAGTCTAGTCTGAGTCTACAGTTAGTGCAGTCTAGAGAACAGTTTCCTCAGGGAACAGAGTTAGTTCCAGTCCCTGCAGAAGATGAGCCTGAGAGAGGTCAGTCTGCAATGGAGCTCCGTCAGTTCCTCTAGAGAGAGTTCAGACTCAGTGAGCTCAGATTAGTGAGCCAGGAGCGTGCCGACGCTCAGAGAGCGGCGAAGAGTAGCGAGACCTACTGCCCGTGTGAAGCCTAGAGAGGGCCCCGACCGTGGCCAAAGGCGAGTGGAGTAAGCAAGCAACATAGGGGGCAGAGGAGCTTAACCAGCTCACCCCAAAACCATTTACCGGACACCGGGTCCGCGTCTGCAGGGATTCCTTACATCCAGCAGAAACAACCGGGACCCCTGGCGAACTATATGTCCCAGGAACACCAAAAGCTGATTATGTACCAGGGTCAGGAGTCACGGAGACCCCAGAGAGCAGGGAGTGTGAGCTCCAACAGAAGGCCAGACCACGAGGTCAGCAGGTGCAAGACAGAGACCAAGTTAGGCCTAGCTCCAGGCAGGTCAGAAACTTATCAAGGAAAGGCAAAGAACAGGAGGCCCCACACCCACTCACTGGGTAGAGTCCTGATATGTACCCTTCACCCTGAAGTACCCTGGTCCGTGCCAGAAACACCACCAGCAAAGGTACTGAAGTGAACTGTTGTGTGTGTGTGCCTATCCTTCCTCTGACCCGGCTGGGTCCCCTCCGTCCTGCATCCGTACACTTACGCTGCCCTGAGGCCCCGCTCCACCTGTGGGGAGCCGCACCAACTAAGCTGCCTGAACACCGGCCTCAGATGACTGTCGCAGCGCTGGTGATCCTCACCAGAAACCACAGGTGGAGTCACGAACATTCCCCTATCCCATATAACTTTCCCCCTTCTTTTAAGAGTGACCCCAGGGTACGGGCCTGGGAGCCAGCCACCGCGATATCCCCCGAGATCAGGCAACATCAAGGCATGGGCGCTGAGTCGTCCCCATCCCCTGGGCACGTCAGATGCCACACAGATTGAATACACAGACACTGATAGCACCGGTACTGATTTTTCCACTATAGGATATATTAGGAGTCGGAAGTGTGAAGGGGGCCTAAGCTAGATTCTCTTTCTCATCATGCTTTCTAAAACTCAACATGAACAAAACTGACTGCATCAAATTCCCTGCATCTCATTTGACTCCTCCACTAGGCCTATCTTTCATATCTTTTTCATCTCACATCCACTTGCTGGATTTAACATTTTATTTGTATACTACTAAATTGATCCGTTGTAAATCGACTTCTAGTCATATTTTCTGAAATTCACAGGGCCCGGCAAAATCAAATGATTTGCAGTCCGATTCACACAGATTGCCCCCACCCCAAAAAATATCTATATCACAGATTGTTGAAGATTGCATCAGTCAATGAGAAGGCTCATATGATATCAGTCATGTAAAACTCATAGAAACATGTCCTTTTTTCCTGCAACATGAATTAACTCCTTACCGCCATCCACCATACATGTACAGCGCAAGTCTGTAGTGGGTATAGGGAGCGGGCTCATGGGGTGAGCTTATGCCATGCTCATCAGGTAATGATTGTGTGTTACAGTCAGGACCTGAATCCAACAATTGAAGCACCACCCGCAATTTTTAACCTGTTAAATGCATTAACAACGATTCAATGGGGGGGGTCGTCATTCTGTGTGACCATTGACATGCCCATGATGTGACTGCAGGTCGCCAATGGTTTGCTATGACATTAGGAGGTCTGTTGAAAACCTCCATGCATGTCATTACAATGCTCCACTGAAACCCTGCCTGTGGTTGGGCTTCAAAGGAGATAAAGATTTTTACTATCTGCAGCAATACTGTGGTATTGCTGTATATAGCACAAGCGATCAGATGATGGTAGGTTAAAGTCCCCCAAAGGGACTAACAAGTTCAGTGAAAATTAAAAACAAATGTTTAAAAATATGGAAAAAAACCCATAAAAGATCAAATCACCCCACTTTTCCCCTTTGAAAATAAAGATAATACAAAAACACAACTGTGGTATTGCAGCATTCATTAAAGTCTGATTTCTCAAAATATAAAAATAATTAACCCGATCAGCAAACATCTACTGTAAATGGAAAAAATTAAAGAATGACAAAATTATGTTTTTTTGATTGCTGCAATACTACAAAAATGCTGTAATAAGTGATCAAAATGTTATATCCATCCCAAAATGGAATTCATTAAAACATCATCTTGCATCGCAAAAAATAAGCCCCTATTCCATCTGCCAAAAAATTAAATCATTATGGGTCTCAGAAAATAGTGACATAACCCAAAAATATATTTTTTAAAACTTATGATTTATTTTCGCCAGTAACATAATCAAAAAACTACATGTTTGGAATCGCCATAATTGTACTGATGACCAGAATCATATTGTGCTTAGATTTTTACCACAATATGTACGTCGTAAAAACAATTCCCCCAAAAGTCAGAATTACGTTTTTAACAATTTTACAGCACTTGGACATTTTTTTTCCCATTGTTCAGTACATTATGTGGTAAAATGAATGTTTCATTCAAAAGTACAACTCATCCCGCAAAAAACAAGCTCTCAAACACTGATGTGGACAGAAAAATAAAAAAGTTATGGCTCTGAGAAGAAGAGGAGGAAATAACGAAAATGCAAATACGAAAATTGGCTACTTCGGGAGGGAGTTAAAAGGGCCAATACAAGTCTATAGGTCCATGAAAAACAATTCCAGCACACAGTTGGCCTCCCATATTTAACATTGCAAAGTATAGGAGAAGATTTGGAATTAATTTCTCTATTTAGCCGTCCATGAATAACACAGATGACACATTGATGGTAGAAACAGACACACAGATGACACACTGATACACAACGCTGATGATGCCAGTACCATTTTTTTTACATACGTGTTTAAATTCAGACGTGTGAATGAGGCCTAACTGTGAATTGATTGATCCGTGATATTCAGAAGTACAGCACCTTAATAATACCATTTTTCTTCATTCTTGATGCAGTGTAAAAAAAAAGAGTGCAATTTTTGTCCCCTCAGTACTAATTTTCCTATTGAAGAAAAATACTGAAACTAAGAATTGTCTGTCAGAGAAAGTGTGATTCCTGGCTTGTGAGACAGACAAGTCATAAGTGATAGAATTTTTTGCATTTCCTTTGCATTCTTTTGTTTGTAACGGCAGGGTGTTTTTTATGATTATTATGATTCATTTTTTTTTAGACAAAAAAATCTCAACATTACAGAAACTGAATGCAACTGTCTACCTCACAAAGTGTGCATGTTTTGAAATTTTTTAACATTGTTTCCATAGTCCAATATTATACCCATACATGCCATCCAAATACAGTAGCCTGATGTAGGTGCTTGCTTTTGGGAAATGAACCTACCTAGATTTCTGTGTCACGTCCTTATGCAGGGAATTAATTTTTTTACTGTTTATAAAAGGGACAAATTTTAATTTTTACATACCTAGTTTACTAGTCCACTTTAGCAACCTTATGCACAAGACTATGGCTGGATTTTGCAACATTTTATCTACTATTTAGCATCATAGCTCTTTAGGGTTATTTTTGTCAAGAGGGAGAATTAAAAAAAAAAATGGTTTCAATACTTTTTCCCTGTGTCATTTTTCATTATCCATAACTTAATTTATGGACATCTACGGTTTGATTCCTTTGTCTCTGTGGATTAGATGGGTTGAAACTGACATCTGGTAAGAATTTCGTATCATTAGCATCTTTAGAAATGAATTTACCTATTGGTGACGTATTCAATGCGTACTTCACCCGCTGCATATATACAGTATATATCTATATAAATATAGGTATTTTACAAAAAAGGTGAACTATTTGAATAACTACACTGCTCAAAAAAATAAAGGGAACACTTAAACAACAGAATATACTGTAACTCCAAGTAAATTAAACTTCTGTGAAATCAAACTGTCCACTTAGGAAGCAACACTGATTGACAATCAATTTCACATGCTGTTGTGCAAATGGAATGGACAATAGATGGAAATTATTGGCAATTATCAAGACACCCTCAATAAAGGAGTGGTTCTGCAGGTGGGGACCACAGACCACATCTCAGTACCAATGCTTTCTTGCTGATGTTTTGGTCACTTTTGAATGTTGGTTGTGCTTTCACACTCGTGGTAGCATGAGACGGGCTCTACAACCCACAGAAGTTGCTCAGGTAGTGCAGCTCATCCAGGATGGCACATCAATGCGAGCTGTGGCAAGAAGGTTTGCTGTGTCTGTCAGCGTAGTGTCCAGAGGCTGGAGGCGCTACCAGGAGATAGGCCAGTTAACCAGGAGATGTGGAGGGGGCCGTAGGAGGGCAACAACCCAGCAGCCGGACCGCTACCTCCGCCTTTGTGCATGGAGGAACAGGAGGAGCACTGCCAGAGCCCTGAAAAATTACCTCCAGCAGGCCACAAATGTGCATGTGTCTGCACAAACAGTTAGAAACTGACACCATGAGGGTGGTATGAGGGCCTGAAGTCCACAGATGGGGGTTATGCTCACCTCTGACAATGTAGTTTACAGCAGTGACCTGGGAGTCAGAAATGCTTCCAGTGGTCATTTCCATGCTGTTCCCATGTCATTTGAGCACTGATCCTGTCGATTTGGGCTATTTTTAGGCCCTCTGCAGAACGCCGGGGGGAGCCACCAGAAGAATGCTTGAGTTTCCCATAGACTTACATTGTGTTCATTCCTTGGACCGAGCACTCGAGCATTTCAATTTGCTCGACCCGAGCAATGAGTACTTGAGCATTTTAGTGCTCACTCATCACTATTTACTAGTTAATTTAACAATGTCCCACAACCATACTGATAGCTATTGGTGCATCTTCCTTTCCATACATGTACCTGCCAATCAACGTTGAATTCATTATAGATTTTTGTCAGAGAGATATTAGAATATTGTTTAAAATTTTCCCCAAACTTTTTTTAAAATGATACACGTATTTTAATTTTTGCTTAGCTATTTTAGCTGTCTAGTTTGACTACCGTACACCCACAACTATACTGTACGCTGTTTCTGCATTTGGAAGCCATATAGCTACTTTAATTTGTTATCACATCGTCCACTTTGGGCAGGAGAATTTTTTTTGATAAGCAAAAAAAAAAAAGCAAGAAAGCAAATGCACCAGCAAGATGAACAAGACTCAAGCGGTCTTCCTTCTTTTCCTCATGATCATCTTTTTGTAACCACTCTGCATCCACAAGAAGTGCCATTGTCTGTCATCAGACTTATTAAAATCCTAATTTACTGCTTTCCGTACTCATCGCATGTTCTTTTCATTGCTTCATCAGTTGACCTTTTGCTTGCCCAAGAAACATACATTCAGTCATTCCTTTATATAGAAACTGAACTCCTACATGTCCAGGTCCACCACAATCGATTCCAAACCACTTGGATTGTACTTCCTTTTGCTAAAGAATTATGTGCGTTCAGCCTCAATACAAGATAGCTAGCTACCATAATTTATTGAATTAAGCCATTTCTGTTTCATACTTTTGTGTGGCAGAGGCCATGGTCCACTCTTTGGAATTGTGCTGCATGCTGTACTCCACTATTGAGAGCAGACAATGCAGCCAGGAGCTTTACATGTATTTTATTCCTCATTAGATCATTGCTTTGTATGGCAGCGATGCACGTCCAAAAGCAGGCTCATTGTTTATTGGACACACACTCTTTTTCCACAGGAAATTAATCCCCAAAAAAAGAATTTATATGAGTATATTGTTGGATCATAAAATAAACTTTATTATATCAAAAAATATATTAAAAAATGTAAAATACAGTGCTTCACAGAAAGGGCGGGCAAAAATTAACATGCACAAAAAAATGTAATAGATAAATAACTTATCAAAAAGTAGAATATTTGATATGAAAAAGGCGTAATCATGATTGTTTGTTCAACAATCCCAAAAATGGTATACTACAACAATAAATGGAATTAATCACTATGTTTATTCAGTAGTCTCATTTGAGGCCACTATGTCACATGGATGGGTAGAGTGATCACTCAAGGAATATAATTAAGAATCTCAGTTTCCCGTGTTCTGGACACAATCCAAAATTGATAGGGCACATAGATACAGAATGTTGCCACGAGATTAAATGGCAGTCACCACGTCTGGGACCCTGCATACATGGTTTATAAAATGAATGATCAATAAGGCTTGGTGTAGACCACAGACCTAGACAGGTGAATTATGAGTTTGCCTTCTTGCAGGAATTTTTTGTTATTTTCATGGATGTACAGGCAATTACAGAATGATATGCCTGATCATAAGAGGGATAATTTTGGTAATTTTTTTAAATTTTAAAAAGCATTAAAAATCTGTCTGTATTTTGTTTTATTATCACTGGTTATCAACTGTTTACCCATAGCAATATATATACACAAAAAGGCCTTCATATTCTATATAGTCGTGGCAAAACGCCAATTGACAAATACATGGCTAATAATTGCCACAAGCCTACTCAACATAAGATATAATAACAGGAGAAACAGAGTACGTATAGGCATAAAAACATAAAAACTTTATTAAATAGCAAATATAAAAGCAGCCACTGGAGGTGGCAGCATAGAACAAATAATAGAATTACAAAATGCAGCACATGGTAATATATATACAGAGTGTATATACCAGAAGAAATTCCCTCAAAGTGGAGGGAGAAGAAGAGGCAAGCACAAAAAGTACCAATGGTACACACCATACATATGCACAGATCAGCACGGATGCACAGGTGAGTATACAATGACAATATAGATACAAGATATCGCTTACCAAATACAAATATAGATAAAGGTAATAGGCAGGCCAGGGGCCAGAAGAACTAGGGGTGCCAAGTGGCCCAAAATAGAGCCTCGACGCGCATTTCGCCCCTTTGCTGAGGGCTTTCTCAAGAGGCATGAGTGTATAGGAGACCAGGGCCTTTTTAAAGTCTAAAGCATGGTCACATGACCGCATCATAGGTCACGTGGCCGGATATGAGGGAATGATTAGTGCCGAGCGGCGCATGCGCCGGACGCCGAGCGCCGTCAGCGCGGGCAGCGTCCGTCACCCAGCAACGCGCATAGCGGAAGCACAAGATGTGTGCCCCGGAAGTGCGCGGCTGGGGAAGAGGCGGCCGTGCCCGGGCCGAGAACACCGGTGCGCATGCGCCGGAGGTACGGTGTTCTCGGCCCGGGCACGGCCGCCTCTTCCCCAGCCGCGCACTTCCGGGGCACACATCTTGTGCTTCCGCTATGCGCGTTGCTGGGTGACGGACGCTGCCCGCGCTGACGGCGCTCGGCGTCCGGCGCATGCGCCGCTCGGCACTAATCATTCCCTCATATCCGGCCACGTGACCTATGATGCGGTCATGTGACCATGCTTTAGACTTTAAAAAGGCCCTGGTCTCCTATACACTCATGCCTCTTGAGAAAGCCCTCAGCAAAGGGGCGAAATGCGCGTCGAGGCTCTATTTTGGGCCACTTGGCACCCCTAGTTCTTCTGGCCCCTGGCCTGCCTATTACCTTTATCTATATTTGTATTTGGTAAGCGATATCTTGTATCTATATTGTCATTGTATACTCACCTGTGCATCCGTGCTGATCTGTGCATATGTATGGTGTGTACCATTTGTACTTTTTGTGCTTGCCTCTTCTTCTCCCTCCACTTTGAGGGAATTTCTTCTGGTATACACACTCTGTATTTACATTACCATGTGCTGCATTTTGTAATTCTATTATTTGTTCCATGCTGCCACCTCCAGTGGCTGCTTTTATATTTGCTATTTAATAAAGTTGTTATTTTTTTATGCCTATACGTACTCTGTTTCTCCTGTTATTATACCATAGCAATATATGTTGAAGTCACTTTGACATTTCCAAGTCTGAGTTTTCATTAAAGAGCTAAAAGGGGTTGTAATACAGTCATAAGAGGCCTCAGAGTGTTACGCATCTTTTCTGTGCAATTGTAGGCTTAATTGCACTTGAGTAGAGTAGCAAAGTGGTATGAAAATAAAATGTAGCTTTTAATATATTCCCTTAAAAAATCAGAACAATAAAAAAGACCAGGATCAGAAAGATACACATGGTCTTAAAAATTAAAAAAATAGTACACACATGCGGTGAAGGTAGATTGGGGAGCAAAACCAGACCCAGAACCGCAAATCCCAATAATCCCAGCGAAATACATAAAAATCATCAGGGGGTACATACACAGTCAAATATCTCTTATAACTCCCAAGAAGATGTGGATCATCATGGACAATCATAGGATGAGTATAAGCACATATTTAGGAAATAAACAACAGATGGCGCTCTATGTCTGGTGAGATGACTAGAGACAGGAGGTTATGGTCTGGAGGTCTGGGTGAAAGCCCCCAGCCTAAAAAAGTCTCCCCTGAAGAATCTGAATGGGAGGAAATGCATTGGGAGTAACTCGCCTCCAATCCCTTATCCAGCAGGACTTTGCAGTGAAATGAATGATGATAGGATCATGCCAATGTGGACCAAGCCTATCCATCACTGCAGGACAAGGTGAGACTGTTCTGATTTGTTTATAACAGTCATAGTCCCTATGGTCATAGTGCTTTATTTGTGGCAGTAGCACTCTTTCTGTGTATGCATTGATTGACTGCCTCAGTAGCTTCTTTGTCTTGGGGCTAAAACTAGTGGGACATATTTGTTATAACATACACCTACACTGTTTATCTCAGCAACTGTTTTGTATATGCACTGGTACTATATGAGCCTTTGACATCCAAAGGGTTTAATTTGCATATCTCATTTTGTGGTAATATTATTGTTTGCATGTATTTACTTAGCAAGCATATATAAAGCACCTGATCTATTTAGCAAACACATACAAAGCACCTTATTTGGGTATATCTACTTACCTTTACTGTAATAGTAAAAGGACTGATGTTTATGTATGTTTGTGTAACATACCTGGCGGCGTCCTTGCATAGTGGTCCATCTCTCACTGTGCAAGAGCGTGCACTTGATCTCCAGTCCAGTCTGCTAGCCTGGCTTCCCTCCATGCTGTTTGCTTGCCTCTGTTTCTGCTGCTTAAGGGCGGCGCCCGATCACTTCCTGTTTCTTGTACCTGCTGCGGGCACACCCCTTGTGCGTCCTCAGCCTATTGCTGTCTGTCATCTGGTATTTAACCCAGCTCCTCCCAAGAAACCCTGCCTGAGCATTGTGTTTCATTCAGTGTGCTCTTTCACTCTGAATGTGCCAGGTCCCTTTCTGTGTTTGCTTGCCTGCCTTTCCTGGAGGCTGTATTTCCAGGCCTGTCTGATCTCGCTCCTTCCCTGTTCGTTCCGCCTTCTAGGGGCCGCATGCCTAGACCCGCTCCTGTATCTTGTCTGTCCTGTCTGAACACGCTCCTAGCCTGTTCCTTTCGCCTTCTAGGGGCTGCATACCTAGACCCGCTCCTGTATCTTGTCTGTCCTGTCTGAACACGCTCCTAGCCTGTTCCTTCCGCCTTCTAGGGGCTGCATACCTAGACCCGCTCCAGTATCTTGCTACTGTGTTTGTTCTTGTCTGATTACTCTTCTGGCCTGTTTCCTGCTTTTCTCTATGTCCGTGCCTTTCCTTTTTCTGCAGAGTCTGTACTCGTATCTAACTCCTGTTCGTTGTCGCTGTGCTTCTGTTTGTGAGTTTGTGGTCCACTCGCTACTTCACTGCAAGTACCCTGTGGGTATCTGGTTCTGCCTTTACCTTCCTGTCTGTTCCGTGTGAACAGAGCCCTGTCCCCTCTGCCCTGCCTTGCTCGCTGCTCCGGCAGTCTCGCTCTGCTCTGACCCTTTGCTCGCTGCTCCGGCAGTCTCGCTCTGCTCTGACCCTTTGCTCGCTGCTCCGGCAGTCTCGCTCTGCTCTGACCCTTTGCTCGCTGCTCCGGCAGTCTCGCTCTGCTCTGACCCTTTGCTCGCTGCTCCGGCAGTCTCGCTCTGCTCTGGCCCTTTGCTCGCTGCTCCGGCGGTCTCGCTCTCCTCTGACACTTTGCTCGCTGCACCGGCAGTCTCGCTCTGCTCTGACCCTTTGCTCGCTGCTCTGGCAGTCTCGGTCTGCTCTGACCCTTTGCTCGCTGCTCTGGCAGTCTCGGTCTGCTCTGACCCTTTGCTCGCTGCTCCGGCAGTCTCGCTCTGCTCTGACCCTTTGCTCGCTGCTCCGGCGGCCTCGTCCTGCTCTACTCTTGCTCACCGCTCCAGGCGGCCTCGTCCTGCTCTACTCTTGCTCACCGCTTCAGGCAGCCTCATCCTGCTCTACTCTTGCTCACCGCTGCAGGCGGCCTCGTCCTGCTCTACTCTCGCTCACCGCTCCAGGCGGCCTCGTCCTGCTCTTCTCTTGCTCACCGCTCCAGGCGGCCTCGTCCTGCTCTACTCTCGCTCACCGCTCCAGGCGGCCTCGTCCTGCTCTACTCTCGCTCACCGCTCCAGGCGGCCTCATCCTGCTCTACTCTCGCTCACTGCTCCAGGCATCCTCGTCCTGCTCTACTCTCGCTCACCGCTCAAGACGGCCTGGTAGTGCTCTTCTCTCGCTCACCGCTCTAGGCGGTCTCGTCTTGCCCTGCTGTGTTCGTCCGCCACATCTGTGGTTCTGTTCCTGAGTCCCAGTGTGTACTGGGTCCTAACCCGCCTGTGTTCCAACCTGCTAGTGCCTCCCTGTCTGCACTCTAGTCGTGCTTGCCTGTACCCCCCTGCCTGCATACCCGCCTGCCTGCATACTGTCGTGCCTGCCTATACCCACCAGTTTGTGTGCCAGCCTAACCTGTCTGTTCCTGTATTCCCCAGTGTGGGTCAACAGCCGTGTCCGGTGTCTGTCCTGGAGTAGCACCTGGTCCCTCTGCTCGGTTCCTCCTTGGTGCACTGGCGTCGTATGCCGTCGTGCGCCCCTGGTCGGATCGGGTGAATACTTAGTTACGCCCCTCCAGGCATTCACTCTCCGGCACGGTCCAGTGGAATCACTACATATACACGCACACGCCGCTCAGCCCGGGCGTGTGCATTACAGTTTGCATGTATCTATATAGCGAGCATTTGTTTGACATCTCAGCACAGGAGCTATATGTGTCACTAATATATCCATCCCCAACTGGTGTTAATTGTTGTTCTATTGATGCTTCCTAAATATGTGCATACACTCATCCTATGATTGTCCATGATGATCCACATCTTCTTGGGGGTTAGAAGAGATAATTGACTGTGTATGTAACCCCTGTTGATTTGTATGTATTTTGCTGGGATTACTGATTGTGGGATCTAACCAATTTAGGCATTCTGTTTTATTGCGGTTCTGGGTCTGCATATCCTGGTTTTGCTCCCCAATCTACAGTACCTTCACCTCATGTGTGTACTATTTTTTGAATTTTTAAGACCATGTGTATCTTTCTGATCCTGGTCTTTTTTATTGTTCTGATTTTTTAACGGGATATATTAAAAGTTATATTTTATTTTCATTCCACTTTTGTACTCTATTTTGACTTTAGATAGTGACCTTAACATACCCCAATTCCTTTATACACATTTAACAGCACTTGAGAATTGATTCCCTGTGACCATAATTTTAAAGTAATTGTTGAAGCTGGTGAATTCAAATTTCAAAAGATTTAATCTTCTCTATTCTTCACTGTCTTTTTAACACTTGTCCAAGCCATGACCACTGCAGTAGCCTCCAACTCAAAAACATTTCCCGAATCTGCCAATTCCTTAACTCTGACTAAACAAAAATGTTAGTACATGCCCTCATCATCTCCTGTCTAGGCTACGAAAACACTCTCATCTAACAATCTCATACTCTTCCAATCCACTCTTAATTCTGCTGCATGGTTAATTGATTTAGAATACTAATATGGAGCAGACATACAAGCTTGTCCATAATCAGTCTTCATCATACATCTCTGACTTAACCTACCAATACTTCCCCTCACGTAATATCCAGTATTTCATTGGCCCTTGTATGTTCCTCACACAACTGTCTCTAAGATTTTTTTCCAAGCAATCCACATGCTCTTAAACACACTACTTATCCACATCAGATTGTCTTCCTCATTTGAAGCTTTAGACCATAATCTGAAAACACAACTTTTCAGGAAAGCCTAAAACCTGCAATAATCTTGCTTCATTACTACTTGAGCTGTTCCAACCCTATAAATTACTGTCTTCTTCCGTAAAAATTGGCAGATTGGAAGCACATGTGGGCTAGGTTCTTTCTGCCTCTGTGCCTGTTCTGTCACTGTTAATTACTATTTATTGCTCTGGCTTGTATTTTATATATGTTTATATGTATGCAAACCCTCTTCAAATGTATAGCACCCCAGAGTTATTGGTACTTTAAAATAAATAATAAAAACAGTTTTGCTTACCTTGATGCACAACAATTTGTGGAATTTGGCTCCAACTTGAAGTGGATTGAAGGAATAGTCAGTAACAGCAACAAAACCACAGAACTCCACAGGATATTTACTTACACATTCTCGTTTATTCATAAAATGGCACAACACTCCTGCCCCATTTAGATGAAAGTGGTGTACATTAGTGAAATAATTATTTATCTAGGCGCTTGGTACTGTCAAGCAGCTTATTGCCGATGGTGACAAGAGTTGGATTCACACCAACGGAATATTGATAGTCAATCCGGGTTTTAGAAAGCTCTTTTAAAAACATGTTTTGCCATTTACCATGATATTTAACTTAGCCATTATTGGGTCTAAAGACCCATTCACAAACTAGTAATACAGATCTATGTTGTTTGAAAATGGCACCCAACAATTTCTATGTGCTCAGATTCTTTGATCTGGTTTGGTTTGAGATCGAAGTCAATCTTGGAGTCTGGGATGGGATCTAGATTTATCTTGGTATATGGTCCATAGTGTAAATTTTTGTGGAAGTGAGGGATTTGCAGAAGTGATGGATCAAAAATGTATATGCAGCATAGCAGAATAGAGAAAAAAAGAAAATTACCTGACTCAAATCAGAAAAGAAGTTCCCCTGGAGTCACAATATTTGATTGTTATGTATTGTGACTGTGTTTTACCAATCCTGGATTTTTTTTGCTTAGTTTGCAATGTGATAATACACTGATTTTGGACCCTTTTGAGAATGATATTCCTCCCTTGGTTTAAAAATGTGTCAATTATATTGAGTAAACAGAGAACTGTGTATGTTTGTAATATGCCATTTAAATATTGAATACAAATAGAGTTGGTATTATTACTCACATATGTTTATTGAAACTTCTGGGCTCTGGGCAATTAGTGCTCATTTGCTCTTTTATAAGTGATCTGTAGGAGAACTTTAATATATGAAGTATCCTAGAAAGTAAGCTAGTATAATGCTTTGAATTGCTGATTCAATATTGTGTACTATAAGGATGTGATTTCTTTGTCTTCGAAAATAATACAGCATTATAGATTGTGAGTGGCACTGTAGCATGCTGGTTCACTCCTTACTGTTCTCCTGAATACCATATTTTTTGGACTATAAGACGCACTTTTTTCCTCCAAATTTTGGGGGTAAATGAGGGTGCATCTTATAGACTAAATGTAGCTTACTGGGGGAGCGGTGACGGCAGGAGTTGGGCGATACTGTGGGCCCTGGTCTGGGAGGAGGGAGTGTTCAGAGGTGTGATGCTGCGGGACTTTGTTGTGAATCCCCAGCTGATGCTCGGCGGTACTCGACGCTGCCGGGTGATTCTGCGAGTCCCTTCCTAGGCTGGAAGAAGGGGGTGTTCGGGGCTCTGCTGACATTTCGTGAAAGGCTGGAGCCCCCGCACTTACATGGTGTCAATGCGGCAGTCTCCAGGAAAATGGCTGCTGGAGGCTGTGCATGCGCAGATTGAGATCTCGGCACCGGGATCTCAATCTGTGCATGCGCTGCCTTCAGTGGCAATTTTCCCGCAGACCGCCACTTTAAAACCATGTGAGTATGGGAGCTCCGAGCTTTTACAAAATGTCGGTGGAGCCCCCGCACCGCCGTGTACCGCCGAACACTGTCAATCACCCCCTTAAATTCTTCTACCAGCCTGGGATGGGACTCCCAGCATCACCTCGCTGCATCTCACCTCCTGTGACCTCACTCCTCATTTGACGCATTCAAATATTTTTCGTATTCTCCTCTTGAAAATTTGGGGTGCGTCTTATGATCCGTTGCGTCTTATGGCCCCAAAAATACAGTAATTGCCCCTACACACATTAGAGCCAAGTCAGCCAAACTCCCCAAAATTGGCTCACACTCTAAGCCTCCTGACTCCCACAACAGATGATGTTGGGAAAGAGAAGAATCCAGACTGTTGAATTTCAGTGGCTGATTATTTGGTTTTCTGTAAAGATAAGCCACTACCAGAAGGGTTTGGTAGCTTTCCTCATAGAGAACATAGATGTATTTGACCAAGCTAGGTGTTTCCTGTGTGTAGGAGGGGATCAGGAGAAAACTGTTGGATGAATTACTATCTAATACAACCCCTGGCAAAAATTATGGAATCACTGGGCTGGGAGGATGTTCATTCAGTTGTTTAATGTTGTTGAAAAAAAGCAGATCACAGACATGGTACAAAACTAAAGTCATTTCAAATGGCAACTTTAGGGATTTTTGAAACACTAAAAGAAATGAAGATTAAAAATGTGGTACTCAGTAAGGGTAATTTTTTCATACCAAGCAGAGGGAAAAAATTATGGAATCACTCAATTCTAAGGAATAAATTATGGAATCATGAAAAACAAACACACAAAAGAACACTCCAATACATCACTAGTATTTTGTTGCACCACCTCTGGCTTTAATAACAGCTTGCAGTCTCTGAGGCATGGACTTAATGAGTGACAAACAGTACTCTTCATCAATCTGGCTCCAACTTTCTCTGATTGCTGTTGCCAGACCAGCTTTGCAGGTTTGAGCCTTGTCATGGACCATTTTCTTGAACTTCCACCAAAGATTTTCAATTGGATTGAGATCCGGACTTTTTGCAGGCCATGACATTGAACTTATGTGTCTTCTTTCAAGGTATGTTTTCACAGTTTTTGCTCTATGGCAGGATGCATTATCATCTTGAAAAATGATGTCATCATCCCCAAACATCCTTTCAATTGATGGGATGAGAAAACTGTCCAAAATATGAATGTAAACTTGGGCATTTTTTGAAGATGTAATGACAGCCATCTCCCCAGTGCCTTTACCTGACATGCAGCCCCATATCATCAGTGACTGTGGAAATTTGCATGTTCTCTTCATGCAGTCATCTTTATAAATCTCATTGGAACGGCACCAAAAGTTCCAGCATCCTCACCTTGCCCAAAGCAGATTCGCAATTCATCACTGAATATGACTTTCATCCAGTCATCCACAGTCCACGATTGCTTTTCCTTGGCCCATTGTAACCTTGTTTTTTTTCTGTTTAGGTGTTAATGATGACTAGTGTTGAGCGATACCTTCCGATAACGAGAAATATTGGATCGGATTGTATCGGACCGAAACCCAAAAAATATCGGATATCGCCGATTCCGATACCGGAAACCAATGCAAGTCAATGGGACACAAATATCGGAATGAAAATAAACCCTTTCTTTCCTTGTAGGTTAATTCTACATGAAGGAAAACAACTAAGAATAATGTAGAATGTATTGGGGGAGGTGGGGGAGACAATAAAAGCATAGAGGTTTAGCCCAATAAAATGGAATAGCAGGAATTAATATTTTTTTTAAGACGTTCTGAGTTACGGAAATATTGACTATGTTAAGTTTTTTTATATTTTGTCAGATATTTATGTTTCACTACTTCCATGCTCTTCACCTTCTTTTTTACTTCTCCCACACTTTCTCCTTCATCATCCTCAGCATCTGCATCTTTTTCATCAACTTCTTCTTCACCTTCTTCATCTTCTTCTTCTTTACCTTCTTCGTATTATTCTTTTTTTTTACATTCTTCATATTCTTCTTATTCAGCTATTATTCTTCTTCATTCTACTTCTTCATCTTCTTCATATTCTTCTTCTTCATCATATTCTTATTTGTGACAGGCATTCCTGTAGTTGTTATCTATAAAAGTTTGAACATTACACCTTTCGTTCTGCCCGTCACAAAAGATTTCCAACAGGATTTGTCCGCGTTCAGTTTGGCCTGCTGCAGCCGGTCTTTTCCAGGAGCACCACGAGGAGGAACGGACTCCCCCCATACACTGCTTAGTCATCTTCTGCTTATAATTTAGATAATATCTTTTGCTTTGATTTTTAGTCTTATGCTTAATGTTCTTCTGCTTTTTGTTCTGCATCTTCTTGTACTTCTGCTTCTTGGTTTTCTGTCTCTTGTTCTTCTGTATCTTGGTGGTTGTCTTCTTGTTCTTTGTTCTCTTGGTCATCTTCTTCAGGGTCTTCTTCTTGGTCTTCTTTGGGGTGGTCTTCAGGGTCGTCGTCTTCAGGGTCATCTTCTTCGGGGTGGTCTTCAGGGTCGTCGTCTTCAGGGTCGTCGTCTTCGGGGTCATTGTCTTCTTCGGGGTGGTCTTCAGGGTCCTCGTCTTCATGGTCCTCGTCAGGGAGATCCAGAGTGATTACCAAAAACCATTTCAAAAAGCTTGTACTTGGAAATGTAGCAGAAGGTACAAGAGCCAATGGAACTACCGAAGACCAGCTGACGGTACTGGAACCCGGTTACTAAGCAGGAGGTATCTGTGCCAGAAAGCACTACCAAGTACCAGCAGACGTTTGTGGAACTTGGATACCGAGAAGGAGGCACCTAAGCCAAAGGCACTGCCGAGAACCAGCTGACGGTACTGGAACCCGGATGGGTAGTAGAAGGTACAAGAGCCAATGGAACTACCGAGGACCAGCTGACGGTACTGGAGCTCGGTTACTAAGCAGGAGGAACCTGTGCCAGAAAGCACTACCAAGGGCCAGCAGACGTTGGTGGAACTTGGATACCGAGAAGGAGGCACCTAAGCCAAAGGCACTGCCGAGAACCAGCTGACGGTACTGGAACTCGGATGGGTAGCAGAAGGTGCCCATGAAAAAAAAAGTTGCAAGGCCGCGAGCCGGCCGCAGTTACCGAAACCCATAGTCCTACAGGGGGTGCTTGTCCTATTGGCACTATGGAACCAGCCTTCATTTCCATATCTCGCAGCCCACATAGCAGTCACCTAAACTGCAGGCACCATAGAGTCGACTAACCCGACCGCAACACCACAGGACAACGTATTGGAGGCAAAGTTACGTTGACACTACCTGGAAACAGCTGGCATGCTGGAACCAGGCTGGGCAGGAGGGAGTACCCGTGCCAAAGACACTTCCGAGAACTAGCTGACGGTACTGGAACTCGGATTGGTAGCAGAAAGTACAAGAGCCAATGGAACTACCGAGGACCAGCTGACAGTACTGAAACTCGGTTACTAAGCAGGAGGTACCTGTGCCAGAAAGCACTAACAAGGACCAGCAGATGTTGGTGGAACTTGGATACCGAGAAGGAGGCACCTAAGCCAAAGGCACTGCCGATAACCAGCTGACGGTACTTGAACTCGGATGGGTAGCAGAAGATACTGATGAAAAAAAAAGTTGCAAGGCCGCGAGCCGGCTGCAGTTACCGAAACCCACAGTCCTACAGGGGGTGCTTGTCCTATTGGCACTATGGAACCAGCCTTCATTGCCAGATCCCGCAGCCCACATAGGAGTCACCTAAACTGCAGGCACCATAGAGTCGGCTAACCCGACCGCAACACGACAGGACAACGTATTGGAGGCAAAGTGACATCGACACTACACGGAAACCGCTGGCGTGCTGGAACCAGGCTGGGCAGGAGGGAGTACCCGTGCCAAAGACACTGCCGAGAACCAGCTGACGGTACTGGAACTCGGATGAGTAGAAGAAGGTACAAGAGACAATGGAACTACCGAGGACCAGCTGACGGGACTGGAACTCGGATTGGTAGCAGAAAGTACAAGAGCCAATGGAACTACCGAGGACCAGCTGACAGTACTGAAACTCGGTTACTAAGCAGGAGGTACCTGTGCCAGAAAGCACTTACAAGGACCAGCAGATGTTGGTGGAACTTGGATACCGAGAAGGAGACACCTAAGCCAAAGGCACTGCCGATAACCAGCTGACGGTACTTGAACTCGGATGGGTAGCAGAAGATACCCATGAAAAAAAAAGTTGCAAGGCCGCGAGCCGGCTGCAGTTACCGAAACCCACAGTCCTACAGGGGGTGCTTGTCCTATTGGCACTATGGAACCAGCCTTCATTGCCAGATCCCGCAGCCCACATAGGAGTCACCTAAACTGCAGGCACCATAGAGTCGGCTAACCCGACCGCAACACGACAGGACAACGTATTGGAGGCAAAGTGACATTGACACTACCCGGAAACCGCTGACGTGCTGGAACCAGGCTGGGCAGGAGGGAGTACCCGTGCCAAAGACACTGCCGAGAACCAGCTGACGGTACTGGAACTCGGATGAGTAGCAGAAGGTACAAGAGACAATGGAACTACCGAGGACCAGCTGACGGTACTGGAACTCGGTTTCTAAGCAGGAGGTACCTGTGCCAGAAAGCACTGCCAAGGGCCAGCAGACGTTGGTGGAACTTGGATACCGAGAAGGAGGCACCTAAGCCAAAGGCACTGCCGAGAACCAGCTGACGGTACTGGAACTCGGATGGGTAGCAGAAGGTACAAGAGCCAATGGAACTACTGAGGACCAGCTGACGGTACTGGAACTCGGTTACTAAGCAGGAGGTACGTGTGCCAGAAAGCACTATCAAGGACCAGCAGACGTTCGTGGAACTTGGATACTGAGAAGGAGGCACCTAAGCCAAAGGCACTGCCGAGAACCAGCTGACGGTACTGGAACTCGGATGGGTAACAGAAGGTACCCATGAAAAAAAAAGTTGCAAGGCCGCGAGCCGGCCGCAGTTACTGAAACCCACAGTCCTACACGGGGTGCTTGTCCTATTGGCACTATGGAACCAGACTTCATTGCCAGATCCCGCAGCCCACATAGGAGTCACCTAAACTGCAGGCATCATAGAGTCGGCTAAACCGACCGCAACACGACAGGACAATGCATTGGAGGCAAAGTGTCGTTGACACTACCCGGAAACAGCTGGCGTGCTGGAACCAGGCTGGGCAGGAGGAAGTACCCGTGCCAAAAACACTGCTGGGAACAACTGGCGGTGCTGGAACCCAGGGTAAATACTAAAAACAGAGTGGAGCCAGAGGCCTAATTGGAGCAACTTTAAAATCAGTAGTAGACTAGTAGTGTGAATGTGGACAGAGCAGGAGAAATTGCCGTACACACAGCAGGGGAACAGCTGACGTTACTGAACCCCAATAACACGGCAGCAATTGTTAACTGTGCAGACGGCACTTCTGAGCAGCAACTAGTTGTGTTGGAGCCCAGGGTAAATACTAAAAACAGAGGAGCCAGAGGTGTAATTGGAGCAAGTTTTAAATTAGTAGCACAGTGGATGTGGACAGAGCAATGGAATTTGCCGGACACACAGCTGGGGATCAGCTGACGTTACTGAACCACAATAACACTGGAGCAAGCGTTGACTGTGCAGACGGCACTTCTGAGCAGCATCTAGCGGTGTTGGAGCCCAGAGTAAATACTAAAAACAGATTAGCCAGAGGTATAATTGGAGCAAGTTTTAAATTAGTAGTACAGTGGAAGTGGACAGAGCAGGAGAATTTGCCGGACACACAGCTGGGGATCAGCTGACGTTACTGAACCCCAATAACACTGGAGCAAGCGTTGACTGTGCAGACGGCACTTCTGAGCAGCAACTAGCGGTGTTGGATCCCAGGGTAAATGCTAAAAACAGAAGAGCCAGAGGTGTAATTGGAGCAAGTTTTAAATTAGTAGTACAGTGGATGTGGACAGAGCAGGAGAATTTGCCGGACACACAGCTAGGGATCAGCTGATGTTACTGAACCCCAAAAACACTGGAGCAAGCGTTGACTGTGCAGACGGCATTTCTGAGCGCCAACTGGCGATGTTGGAGCTCAGGGATTACAGTTCAGGTGGTAGAAACATGAACACAACAGGAGACCTGGATACTGTTGCCAACCAATTATTTATTCTGGAAGAGGACTGGCAAATTCATGCGAGATCCAGGCCTTATTCAACTTCAGAAAAGTAAGCCGGTCAACTTTATCGGAGGATAGGCGCATGCGACGGTCTGTTAGTACACCACCTGCGGCACTAAAGACGCGTTCTGATAATACAATAGCAGCAGGGCAAGCCAGCACCTCCAATGCATACTGGTTAAGCTCTGGCCATGTATCCAGCTTAGAAACCCAAAACTTGAAGGGGGAAGTGCCGTCTGGGAGTACACTGAGAGGGCAAAACATGTAGTCTGTCACTATCTGCCGGAAACGTTGCCTCCTGCTGACTGGAGCCGTCTGTGATGGTGTAGACATATGTGGTTGGGACACAAAACTTTGCCACATTTGGGCCATACTGATCTTGCCTTGTGCTGAGGCGCTGCTTCTGCTCCCTCTTTGTGCAGAGCTTCCTCCACTGCCTCGACGCACTGAGCTGCTTTGTAAAGCACTAGCAGCACTGCTCTCGGTTGGAATGGAGAACATGATGGAATGCACCAGTGCGTCTTGGTACTCCCGCATTTTACGCTCCCGGTTCAACGGTGTTATGAGGCTTTGTAAGTTGTCCCGGTAGCGAGGATCTAGGAGGGTGTACACCCAATAATCAGCCGTGTTGAGAATGTGGGCGATGCGGCGGTCGTTTCTCAGGCACTGCAGCTTGAAATCAACCATGTGCTGCAAACCGCCAACTGGCCAAGAAATGCTGTCCCCTGCTTGAGGCGTTATCTCTGCCTGGTCTGCATCACCCACCCTCGCTCTAGATATTGACTACTAGAGCATTGTGTACCTCCCTCCTCTGGACAGATGTCTTCCTCCTCCATTGACTCCTCCTCATCCTCCTCACAAAGTGTCCCCTGATTAGGCCTTTGTGAGGAACCACGTTGCGCAGACTGTACAGAAGCAGATGGCATATGTGACTTCTCATCCTCCACCTCTTCCAAAACCTCCTCCCTTAGTGCTTGCAGTGTTTTTTCAAGCAGGCGGATAAGGGGGATAGTCATGCTGACTAGTGCATCATCTGCACTCGCCATCCGTGTGGAATAATCGAAGGCACGCAAAATGTGGCAAATGTCCTTCATAGAGCCCCACTCAGTGGTGGTGAAGTGTGAGCGGCGCGCACTGCGACTTGTTTGCGCCTGCTGCAGCTGGTACTCCATTACTGCTGCCTGCTGCTCACACAACCTCTCCAACATATGTAACGTTGAATTCCACCTGGTGGGTAGGTCACATATGATGCGATGTTCCGGAAGATGCAATTGGCGCTGCAGAGCTGCAATGCGCGATCTTGCGTTGCTGGAACGCCGCAAGTGAGCGCAGTTTATGTGGACCTTGTGAAGCAGTGCATCAAGATCCGGATAGTCCCTCAAAAAACTCTGCACGACCAAGTTGAGCACATGTGCCAGACATGGGATGTGACTGAGGTTGCCTAGGCCCAGAGCTGCCACCAGATTTCGGCCATTGTCACACACTACCATGCCTGGCTGGAGATTCGCTGGCACAAACCACACGTCGCTCTGCTGCTTGATGGCATTCCAGAGCTCCTGCGCGTGTGGCTTCGATTCCCCAAATAAATTAATTTCAATATGGCCTGTTGACGTTTGGCCACGGCTGTGCTCATATCGGTCATCATAATAGGTAACCGTTCACGGGTCGATGTGGAGGTAGACAGTGACGGTTCCTGCAGCGCTGATTCAGAGGAACTGGAGTATGAGGAGGAGTCAGTGTGTACAGACTGGATTCCTGCAATCCTTGGAGTTGGCAGAACCCGTACAGCGCCACTCTCAAGATCTGTACTCGGCTTCACAACATTTGCCCAATGGGCAGTGAGGGAAAGGTATCATCCCTGTCCATGTTTACTTGTCCACGCATCGGTGGTCAGGTGGACCTTGCTACTGACGGCGTTTTGTAGCGCATGTTTAATTTTTCCCTCCACATGCTGTTGCAGGGCAGGGATGGCTTGCCTGCTGAAATAAAAGCGGCTGGGCACGTTGTATTGTGGAACTGCCAATTAGTGTTGAGCCACCCCCGTAGTGTTCGAGTTCGGTTCGGTTCGTCGAACACCCGTGTGTTCGCCGAACTGTTCGTCGAACTGTTCGTCGAACACCTTCGAACACCGTTAAAACCAATGGCAGGCAAACAAAAACACATAGAAACACATAGAAAACACCTTCAAAGGTGTCCAAAAGCTGACAAACTGCTCAGAAGACATAACTAACACATGGAAAAGTGACAAGTACATATAGTCATGCGAAAATAAAAGAGGTGGAGGAGTAAAAGGAGGTGGAGACACAGATATAGGCATGTCATGCCCTTCTAAAATCCAAAAAGTGAGAAGCCGACACGGCCAGTCCGCTCCTGCCCGTGCCACCTCCGTGTCGCCGGGTTTGTGCCAGAGCCGCGGTGAACCCTGACGGCCAGCCCCCCTCTCCCAATACTGGTGCCTGTCCGCTGGTGGGTCGAGCGAGCCTCCCTGTGGTGGAGGCAGCTCTAAGCTTTTTAATTTAAATTGTCTCTCTAATTTGAATGAATACACTTTAAATCCATTTACAAGGATCTATTGGAGGGCAAGTCTCATGCCAGCAGCCGCGGTAATTCCAGCTCCAGTAGCGTCCACTAAAGCTGCTGCAGTTAAAAAGCTTTTATAAGGATCGAGCTTGGCTGTCCACCACAAGGCATCCTACTGCCAGTCCCAGCCCCTATGCCTTGGGGTGCCTCCTGATGCTCTTCACTAAGTATCCCATGGTCCCGAAGCATTTCCTTTGAAAAAATTAAGTGTCTAAACTACAGGTGGTGTAGCTTGCTTAACAGCCGGGATAATCCGCTGACTAGCAGACACTGCTACTAGGCACAAAGTATTTCCTGGGCTAGATGCAGTTAAAAATTTGTAATTAGATACTCTCGTTGGATGCTGAGAAAGCATTCCATAGAGTCTCCTGGCACGCCATATATGATTCTCTTAAAGAGCTTGGGGTAGGGGTCTAGGGGACCCTTTTATAGCCAAAATCACGGCCCTGTATCGCAATACGTCACCTTGGCTGAAGATAAATGGAACTGTAGCACCCTGAGGGCTCGGTTGCTACAGACGTATTGCACCTCACCCAGAGGTGTGATATCTCACTCTCAGGTAAGGATGGAGTGTGGATCAGGACCCGACACCTGCATGCATTACACCACATTGCCGTGGGGCAGGGCGACCAATATGCCCCTGAGATGGGCACGACAGTCCCTGTCCCTCGCTGGAGTGGGGGGAGGGAACACTGAGGAAGGGGAACCCTGTAGTGCAGGAGCAGGGAGGAAGCAGTTCCTGGGTGCATTGAGAAGGGAGTATAAAAGGTGGGCACCATCTTAGTTCAGTGCAGAGAAGTCTGAGCAGAAGTGGCAGGGAGCAGGGGCTCTGCATGAGCTCTGCTCCGGAGGCGGGCCTAGTAACAGAGGCCCAGGCCTGCAAGATGGAGAAGGAAGGAAGAGGAGCGGAGAAGGCTCCAGGAACGAGGAATGAAGGGATCCCAGGGGTGCGGACGGGCGAGTCGCCACCGCACGCCCGAATCCACCTGCGTGGAGGGGTCAGGCCAAAGGGGGAGACCGGTCCCCGAACTAGTGGAGGCAGGAAACGACCCTCAGCTAGAAACCGGAGGCTCTGACATTTTATGTGGCGCAGCCCCTTGCTCCACCCGCTAGGAAGGCACCACATAGGGTCAGGGAAACTGGCGCCAAGTTTACCAAGAGGAGGCCCGAGGCAGCCGGACAGAAGTGTTGGTAAGAAAGGCCAGACAAAGGACACACAAAGGGGGTCCTGTGAAGCGCTCCAAAGTTATCTGGGAGTTGTCTGAGCCCCTCACCTGGTGAGCACAGTACGACGTGGGCAGCCGTTACCTGCAGACGTGGTCTGGATAATAAGAACTGTGAGTAAAGGCCCTGAACTGCATCACTGACTCCGTGTCATTACTGCTGCTGCCCTGCACCATCACCCCCATCCTCCGCTTACACTGCCCTGAGGCTATACTCCTCCCATGGGGAGTTATGCTACGCTCTGCTGCACCCACAACACCAGCCTTAGCGGTCTGCCCTGTAGCGGCGGTTCACTCTGACCGCAATCCACGGGTGGCGTAGTCGGACATTTAAACATCAAAACCACATAAATAGTTCCGCCACTGGTTTGACCGCCCTGAGCCACGGAACCGGATCGCCGCCACGAAGACTACAACCACCAGCATCCACCAAAAATGGTCCGGCTCCGGGTGTCCCAAGGCCCAGGGGGTGCGTCAGAACATTTTCATCACCTTTCACAATCACCAATGGGACAAGGCAGGGATGTCCTCTGTCCCCTCTCTTATACATCCTAGTGACGGAGCACCTGCTCTCATCAATTCGCCATAACCCCAATATTAGGTGGATTGAGGTGGGAGGCACCGAGTACAAGTGCTCTCTATTTGCTGATGATGTCCTAGTATATATCACTCAATCACATATATCCATCCCTGCTGTTATGGCTGAAATAGATCACTTTGTTACATGGTAAAATTTTAAAATCAATGCAGCGAAGTCTGAGGCCCTCGATGTCTCCCTCCCTAAATCCATATAGGATTCCATCCAGTCCAACTTTCCCTTTGCCTGGCCCTCACAGGGTATCAAATACTTAGGAATTCCTATTCATAGAGACCTCTCCCATCTATGTTATCTTAATTTTGGGCCCTTTATTGAACAATTCCATACAGACCACGGTTGGCAAGTTAGAACTGTAAGATTCACTACGTGAACCACTGGTGTTTTGTGGAAAAGCACATGTACACCGCGTTCCAAATTATTATGCAAAAAGTGTTTAGGAGTGATAAGGGATGAATTTGTTTGTTTGTCAGTTAAACTCATTGATGGTGATGTGTGTCAGGGCTCTTTATATCACTGTAAGCAATTGCAGACACCTGTGCTAATTAGTTTGGCAGGTGTGTCCAATGAAAGGCAAGACTACTTAAGAAGGCTCTCTCACATTATTAAGCAGCCTACATTTTCTGCCAAAATGGGAAAGAAAAAGGATGTGTCGGCTGCTGAGAAGCAACAAATTGTGGAGTGTTTAGGTCAAGGCATGACTACAATCAACATTGTGCGATGATCAGGATGAAGTGTCTTGGCAATCAAGAAGTATGTAGCTGATTCACAGTACACACGTGTGCGTGCTGATAAGGGCAAATTGAGGACTCTTTCCTACAGGCAATTACGTCAGGTTGAAAGAGCAGCGGCAAAAAAGCCTTGTCATAGCAGCAGACAAGTTTTTGAAGCTGCTTGTGCCTCCAACGTCCCCCGAACAACAAGATGCAGGGTCCTTCAGAGGTTTGCAGCTGTGCATACGCCATCCTGTCGACCTCCTCTATCCACTTCACACAAGCAGAAACGGCTCCAGTGGGCCAAACATTACATGAAGACTGATTTCAAAACTGTTTTGTTCACGGATGAGTGCCGTGCAGCGCTCGATGGTCCAGATGAATGGAGTGGAGGATGGCTGGTTGATGGACACCCCACGCAAACACGGCTACAGCGCCAACAAGGAGGAGGTGGAGTAATGTTTTGGGCTGGAATCATGGGGAGAGAGATTGTCGGCCCCTTTAGGATCCCTGAAGGCGCTAAAGATGAACTCCATAATGTATGTGGATTTTCTCAAACAGCACTTCCTGCCATGGTTCAAGAAGAAGAACCGTGTATTTCACAGCAAGATCATTTTTCTGCATGATAATGCACCATCTCATGCTGCACATAAAACATCTGCATCTCTGGCTGATATGGGCATAAAAGGGGACAAACTTATGGTGTGACCCCCATGCTCCCCTGACCTCTACCCCATTCAGAACCTTTGGAGCATCATTAAAAGGAGTGTCTATGATGGCGGGAGGCAGTTCACATCTAATCAACAGCTCTGGGAGGGTATTCTGTCCTCATGCAAAACAATTGAAGCAGAAACCATCCAAAACCTGACAAATTCAATGGACGAGAGAGTTCAGAAGCTCCTTTCGAACAAGGGGTCCTATGTGAAAATGTAACATCACCTAGAATAAAGTTTTGAGTTGAAAACTGTTTGATTTCAGTTTCTAACAACCTGCTGATGCTTATAATTTCAAAAATGACCATTTTTTGGTCTTTATTAAAATGAAAAGGTTGATCGAAAAGTTTGGGGGATCTAAGAGTGTGGCAACCCAGTAGTCATGATTACTTCGAATTCTGACAATATGAGGGTCATGCTGCAGGTAGTGCAGCAAGAAGGCACTTATGTGTCTTGCGCATCTCGGAGCCCCAAAATTATTTTCCGGGCTAGATGCAGCTAAAAATTATTTTTAATTTTAAATCTGGTGAAGCTTATTATAGATGGCCTAATAGGATCAGTGCTGCACACTGCTACAAAGCCCAAATTATTTTCCAGTCAAGATACAGATAAACATGATTAGTAATTTGAAAGCTTAAAACGGTTGGTAGGGTGATTTTAACCAATCATCAAGCTTTTACTCTCCCCAGGATGACACAGGGGTAGAAAAGTCGTTTCGGATCCATGATTTGTTCATCTTTATGAACGTGAGTCTGTCTACATTATCAGTGGAGAGCCGCGTGCGCTTATCTGTCAGCACACCACCAGCAGCGCTGAACACACGTTCAGACAGAACGCTGGCTGCGGGGCATGACAAGATCTCCAAGGCGTAAGTGGCTAGCTCCGGCCATTTATCCAGATTGGAAGCCCAAAAAGAGCAAGGGTCCAGTGACACAGTCGTGGCTTCAATGTTTACTTGGAGATACTCCTGTACCATCGTCTCTAGGCGTTGACTATGTGTCAGACTTCTTGTCTCCTGTGGCCTTGCAAAGGATGGGCTAAAAAAGTGGTGAAATGATTCCGCAAAATTGATGTTACCAGCAGATACTGTGGTTCTGTTACGGTTTGAGTGCTGAACACTTGACGGTCCCACGGTTGGCAAGTTGGAACTGTGAGATTCACTACGTGCACCACTGGTATTTTGTGGAAAAGCACATGTATGATTCTGCAACAGTCTCTGCTGATACTCCTGCATGCGTGCATCCCTTTCTATGGCAGGAATAATTTCTGCAAATTTACTTTTGTACCGGGGATCTAACAGTGTGGCAACCCAGTAGTCAGGATTATTTCTAATTCTCACAATTCGAGGGTCATGTTGCAGGTAGTGCAGCAAGAAGGCACTCATGTGTGTTGCGCATCCAGGAGCACCAAGTCCCTGTTGTGTTGGTGGCGAGGTAACAATCATGCTTCCTTCCTCTGTCCTCTCCCCCCAACCTCGCACAACAGAAATGTGATCAAGGTCTCCCTCATCTGATGAGTCTTCCATCAGTTTGTCCTCCACTTCTTCCTGGGCTCCTGCACCTTCCTCACTAGTTTGGCTGCTACCATGCGCCCTGGTAAAATCATCTCCCCCACCCTCACATGCCTGCCGCCTTGGTGCTGCCGACCGTCTGGACCTTGCAGATGTTAGCCCTTCCGCATACAACTCCTCCTCCTCTACTTCCTCCACCTCCTCTTGTGCCACCACCTGACTCCGAATTCTGTTTAACATGTGCTCCAGCATGTAAATCACCGGAATAGTCATGCTGATAATGGCATCGTCAGCACTAAACATCTTCGTCGCCATTTCAAAACTGTGCAGAAGGGTGCATAGGTCCCTGATCTGAGACCACTCCTCCAGCGTGATTTGCCCCACCTCTGAATCTCGTTGGCCCAGGCTATACGTCAGAACGTATTGCACCAGGGCTTGTCGGTGCTGCCACAGTCGCTGCAACATGTGCAGAGTTGAATTCCACCGGGTAGGCACATCGCATTTTAGCCGGTGAAGTGGCAGGCCCAACGACTTCTGTAGAGATGTAAGTCGCTGAGCTGCGGGATGCGAACGGCGGAAGTGAGCACACAGCGACCGTGCCCTCTGCAGAAGGCCATCTAGTCTGGGATAGTGGGCTAAAAATTGCTGGACAACCAGGTTCAACACGTGAGCCATACAAGGCACGTGTGTGACATTGCCCCGGCGAAGGGCCGCACCCAGGTTTGCAGCATTGTCGCACACGGCCTTCCCTGGTTTCAGGTCCTGTGGAGACAACCAATTAATGAAATTGGTTCTCCAGAGCTGACCACAACTCCTCAGCTGTGTGACTCACATTTCCCAGACATTTCAATGTAAAAACTGCCTGATGACGTTGAGCCCTACTGCCAGCATAGTAAGGAGGTGTGCAGGATCCCTTCTGCGCAGTTAGAAAGCTTGTGGCATGACCAGACAGGCTTTGGGTGTAGGTGGAAGACCGAGAGGAGGTTGAGGAGGCAGAAGCAGTGGAGGAACTTTGACATAAAGAGGATTGACGCACAACTCGTGGGGACGGCAAGACTTGGACAGCAGCCCCTTGTCCTGCTGTCACCATAGTTACCCAGTGCCCAGTCAGCGACATGTAACGCCCCTGTCCATGCCTACTCGTCCAAGTGTCTGTGGTGAAATGCACCCTGTCACACACAGAGTTTCTCAAAGAAGCGGTGATGTTGTGTGCGACATGCTGGTGGAGTGCAGGCACACCTTTCTTTGAGAAGTAGTGCCGACTGGGCATCTGGTACTGGGGCACTGCGACGGACATAAGGTCTCGAAAATCCTCTGTGTCCACCAGGCGGAAAGGCAGCATTTCTGTAGCCAAGAGCTTGCAGATGGTGAAATTCAACCTCTTAGCTTTCTCATGGCTAGAAGGAAATGGTCTTTTACTTGTCCACATCTAAGGGACCGAGGTCTGGCTATTGTGCTTAGACGGGGTTGATAAGGGTGTCCCCGGCAAACTGCCGGTCTGTGAGGAAGATGCAGGCGGACATGTTAGGTTGCCTTGATCCAAAGGTGGTGCTATTGATGTCGGACAGCGCTCAAGACCAGCTGGTGTTACCACCTCCAAAGAAAATGATGACCTGCCAATCACGCTGGCTGTTGCGGGTAAAGAGGTGGCAGGTCTGCGCCCCAAAACAGGTGTGACTGCTGTCCCCCCAGTCACAGAGGATGAAGAGGCCGCGGATGCACAAGATATGGCAGACGGTGGTTGGCCCGGCCGGCTAGGCCGCATTGTAGCACACTGAGCTTCCCACTGCAACTTATACTTCATGTCCATGTGCCGGTTCATGCATGAAGTACTCAAACTATGTATTTTTTGGCCTCTACTTAGCTTTTGCTGACAAATGTTACAGATAACACGAGTTGGGTCATCTTTATCGATCTGAAAAAATGCCCAGGCTATGCAAGGCTTAGCACCCATGCGACCTGAAGAGCCACCACGACTTGTGGTGAGAGGCAGAGTTGTGTTTGAGGATGCAGTTGTTGACGTGCTTCTAGTACTACGTCTCTGTCCAGGAAGGCGCAACCTGACCTCGTCGTCACTAGCATCTTCCTCCACCTCCTCTGCTGACCTCATCTCTTGGCTGACTGTGGGTTGACAGTAAGTGGGATCTCCGACCTCATCATCATCACCCTGTGCGTTATCACACCCGTCGTCCTCAGAGCCAACCTGTTCCTGCCCTGACAAAAAACTAAAGTTGTCGCTCCAATCAGGTATTTGAGTCTTATCATCGTCTTCCTCATTGTCTCCACCAACAGGAGTTACAGTTTGGGAATGAGGGTCTACATTATGTTCAGAACCTTCTGCGTCTGGTCCTGGATCCGACTCATAAAGATTCTGGGCATCAGTGCAGATCATTTCCTCGTCTGGATTCACAGAAGCGCTGGAGTCGACCTCTGATTCCCAGGCTATAGTATGAGTAAACAGCTCTGCAGACTCAACCATCTGTTCTACCTCATACTCAGACGGGCAGCTGGAGATTTGGGAGCTGTGAGGAAGCAAGTGCGATTTGGGTGACACCTTTGAGGACTGGAGTATTTGTGATGTTGAAGTTGATGTGGAGGAGAGCCCACTTAAAGGAGCACTTGATATCCGTTGAAGCACCTGCTGTTTTTGTGCCTCATCTGGAATTTGTAGCGATTGGCGTGGCCGTAAGAAAGGGATCTTATCACATTGTCCGCTAAAAGAAGTAGACATTTTAGTTTGGCTGGAAGATGGTCTTTCTTCTGCACCTACCCCACGGACACAACCTTTTTTCCCCTTCCCAACACGCCTATTCCCCTTTCCACCAGCAGCAGGCCTTTTTCCACTCATTTTGGTGGTTAACTAATTCACAACTCTGGAGTTGTTTGCACAAAAAAACAATGGATGGTAACCGAGCAGAGCTGAGTGGCCAAACTGTGGTATTAGGCCAAAACTATTGGCTGGGTTAGATGCAGAAAAAAATTATTTTTAATTTGCAACCTGATGGAGGTCAGTATAGATGGACTAATAGACCAAGTCCCACACACCGCTAGAAGCCCAAATATTTTTTCAGAGCTAGATGCAGAAATTTTTTTTATTCAATTTGCAACCTAATGGAGGTCAGTATAGATGGACTAATAGACCAAGTCCCACACACTGCTAGAAGCCCAAATATTTTTTCAGAGCTAGATGCAGAAAAAAATTATTTTTAATTTGCAACCTGATGGAGGTCAGTATAGATGGACTAATAGACCAAGTCCCACACACTGCTAGAAGCCCAAATATTTTTTCAGAGCTAGATGCAGAAAAAAATTATTTTTAATTTGCAACCTGATGGAGGTCAGTATAGATGGACTAATAGAACAAGTCCCACACGCTGCTAGAAGCCCAAATATTTTTTCAGAGATAAATGAAGAAAAAAATTATTTTTAATTTGCAACCTGATGGAGGTCAGTATAGATGGACTAATAGACCAAGTCCCACACACTGCTAGAAGCCCAAATATTTTTTCAGAGCTAGATGCAGAAAAAAATTATTTTTAATTTGCAACCTGATGGAGGTCAGTATAGATGGACTAATAGACCAAGTCCCACACACCGCTAGAAGCCCAAATATTTTTTCAGAGCTAGATGCAGAAAAAAATTATATTCAATTTGCAACCTGCTGGAGGTCAGTATAGAAGGACTAATAGAACAAGTCCCACACACTGCTAGAAGCCCAAATATTTTTTCAGAGCTAAATGAAGAAAAAAATTATTTTTAATTTGCAACCTGATGGAGGTCAGTATAGATGGACTAATAGACCAAGTCCCACACACTGCTAGAAGCCCAAATATTTTTTCAGAGCTAGATGCAGAAAAAAATTATATTCAGTTTGCAACCTGATGGAGGTCAGTATAGATGGACTAATAGAATGATGCTATGTCCAAAAGATTTTACTTCACTAGGTGCAGTAAAAAAATTGGTATTCTATACACAGGTGGTATATCTTGCAACACAGATAGGCTACTCCACTGACTAACACACTCTGCAATAGGCCAAAAAGGATTAGCTTTGCTAGATTCAGCCAAATGCTGTGAAAAAAATTTGCACAGCACTGGCACAGACCTGCCTGGCAAAAACTGATAGGAACTGATGTAACCTAGTCCTGAAAAGGACTCCAATTACAATTAGTCTTTACTCCCACAATCTATCTATTTAAGAGCACAGACCTGCTTGATAAAAGTCGTAGGAAATGCTGTAACCTAGTCCTTAAAAGGACTGCAATCACAACTATTCCCTACTCCCAAGCTATCTGTATATTTGTGCAAAAATTGGCTTGAAATTAACAAGGTATAGCGCACACAGCAACAGCGGTGCCGTCTAACACGCAGCTGCAGCAGTGAGAAAATGGTGGCGACGGGGAAAATGGCTTGGTCTTATAGGGCAAGGAGATGTGACATACACTGCCAATCACACATGCCCTTGCTTGTGTGAAAAAAAGCACTTCGCTCCGTGTGTGCGCTGCTGATAGGCTGACAGATTGCACCTCCCCACTGTAAATGCGGGAAAGAGAAAAAAAAATGGAGATCTTCATTGTTCCTGCAGAGATCCATCCCCTGCCCCTCCCCCCGCCCCGCTGTACACTCAAACTGCGTATTAACATTAATTTTCATCATTACTGAGAAAAAATCCAGTTATGATTTTGGTGCACGAACAGTTATCGAACATAACCTCGAACAGCCGAATTTTTCTCAAATTGTTCGTGTTCGCCGACCGGCTCGAACACCGCCCAAAACAGCTCGAATTTGAGATTGGCGAACAGTTCGAGTAGAACAACGCTCATCTCTACTGCCAATGCCATAAAGTTACGGAAGGTGTCAGTCTCCACCAGCCTGAATGATAGCATTTCAAGGGCCAGTAGTTTTGCAATGCCAGCATTCAGAGCCTGTGCTCGGGGGTGGTTCGACGAGTATGGGCGCCTTTTCTCCCATACCTGTGCTAACGATGGCTGTAGACTGGCCTGGGAGTGTGAGGATGATAGGGAAAGTGGTGCTGTGGGTGGAATTACACTGTGTCTCTGTACAATAGTGCCAGAGGTTCTTCCATGGCGATCCTGTGAGGAAGCCGAACCAGCTGTGTGTGAGCTGGAGGAAGAGGCTGCAACATGAGCTGAAGAGGTGGTAGGTGGCGCTGTAGGTTGGCCTAGGTCTTCAGTGTGTTTTTGTAACTCCACCACGTGCTTGATCCGCACATGTTTCCACATATTTGTGGTACTGAGGTTGCTGACACTTTTCTCTCTTTTCACCTTCTGATTACACAGCTTGCATTTGACAAAGCAAATGTCATCAGCAACTGTGTCAAAAAAGGACCAGGCACTACAAGTCTTGGGAGCGCCCGCTTAGGATTTTGGAAGAGCCATGCTCCTAATGGTTGCCGAAGTGGAGGCTACAGGCAACCAAGTCTGCCCCCTCCCTCTCCCTCCTTTTTGGGCCGTTTTTGGAATCTCTTCCTCAGAGCTGCTCCCACCACCTTCCTGTCCCTCACGCCATGATGGGTCAAGTACCTCATCATCTACACAACCCTCTTCAAACAACTGCTTCTCCTGGGTAGTCTCGACAGCACAGTAGGCACCAGAAAGTGGCACCTGAGTCTCATCATCAGATGCGTACTGAGGTGTGCTGCTGACCATAGGCACTGGCCCACCCGCCTCTTCAGATTCAGAGAGACAAAACGGTTGCGCATCACTGCATACTGCCTCTTCTTCAAATTCTCGAATTCTGCATTGCTGGCACCCTCTTTCCAAGCCAAGAGATTCAGAGAACAGAAGTAGAGATGGCTCCTGTCCAGGGCTCTCTGACTGCCTTGGCAATTTGGCAGGTGGTGAAGAGACAGATTGGTGCTCTTCAGTGCTCAGGACCTGAGAGGATCTGGAACTAATTGAAGTCGTTAGCTGCCATCCATCCGACAATGGCTTCAATTTGGTCCTTCCGCAGCAGTGGGGTACGGCTAGCTCCTACAAAGCTGCGCATAAAGTACTGTTCCCTGGTAAAACTGGGGGATGCTGAGTCACTGGTGCCCGCAGCAGGCACAGAATCCCCACGTCCTCTACTTGCAGGCACAGAATCCTCACGTACTCTCCCTGCAGAAACTCCACGCCCACGACCACATGCCTTACTCCCTGCCTTCTTCATCTTGGTAGACTGATAAAGATAGGCAGAAAAGTACTAAGGGCTTAGTGTGCTTATTCCTGAACAGCTGCTAACAGGTATGAGAAACACTAATTTTATAAAGTGTGGACTATACTTTAATATGAGCTAATGTGGCCTACACAACTGTAAAGTGGAGTGTTTGGTGAACTTTATTTAGTTTTTTTTTGTCACAAAAAGACACTGGATGTGCCCAGAGATGTAATACCGATAGTATCACAAACTTTTTGTAGCTATTACAATGCAGGAAGGTAACCTACAATGCAATAGATGAGGCTACAAAAAATAGGCTAATACTAATCTTGCTGGGGCTGCAGGGCACAATGCTGAAGAAAGGCTCCTCTATTTACTCCTATATAGTGTGTTTGGAACCAATGTAGCTGAATACGGATGGAACCACCACACTAATAGGAGAAATCAGGAAAAATGATCAATTATCAAAAAGGACAATGTATGAGGCAGTGACGCACGCTGAGCGCACTACAACCAGACGTGGCCGAAGCACACACTACAGCGTGAGCTGCACTCACACACAGAGACCTTGCAGACAGGCGTGAACAGTGCAGATGCAGAGCACTGTACACTAGCGCTGCAAGACAAAAAAAAAATTCTCTATCTACTCCTATATAGTGTGTTTGGAACCAATTTAGCTGAATACGGATGGAACCACCACACTAATAGGAGAAATCAGGAAAAATGATCAATTAGCAAAAAAGGACAATGTATGAGGCAGTGATGCACGCTGAGCGCACTACAACCAGACGTGGCTGAAGCACACACTACAGCGTGAGCTGCACTCACACACAGAGACCTTGCAGACAGGCGTGAACAGTGCAGATGCTGAGCACTGTGCACTAGCGCTGCAAGACAAAAAAAAAATTCACTATCTACTCCTATATAGTGTGTTTGAAACCAATTTAGCTGAATACGGATGGAACCACCACACTAATAGGAGAAATCAGGAAAAATGATCAATTAGCAAAAAAGGACAATGTATGAGGCAGTGACGCACGCTGAGCGCACTACAACCAGACTTGGCTGAAGCTCACACTACAGCGTAAGCTGCACTCACACACAGAGACCTTGCAGACAGTGGTGAACAGCACAGAGAACTGTGCACTAGCGCTGCAAGGCACAGCGATTTATAAAGTAGCTTGGGTAAAGCAGAATAGAGCAAATAGGTAGCTAAAACTGTCCCTCAGAACAACAGCGTCCTATCCCTAACTGAATTCACAGCAGAGTGTGCTCAAAATGGCGGCGGCGGCTTTTATAGTGCATCATGACATCATTTCAGCAGCCAATCACAGCCATGCCATTAGTTAACATGCCTACATGCCTAACAGGATGTGCCCACACTTCTAAGGATCCTCATTGGCTGAAAAAAATGAAACTGGCTCATTGCATTATGGGAACTTCCGATTCCGGTTTACGATATTCTAAAAGTATCGGAATTAAGTATCGGAATTCCGATACCGCGAATATCGGCCGATACCCGATATTTCAGTATCGGAATGCTCAACACTAAAGATGACTTATGTTTACCTTTTCTGTATGTAAATCCCATTTCCTTTAGGCAGTTTCTTGCAGTTTGGTCACAGACATTGACTCAAGTTTTCTCCCATTCATTCCTCATTTGTTTTGTTGTGCATTTCCTGTTTTGGAGACATATTGCTTTAAGTTTCCGGTCTTGATGCTTTCATGTCTTCCTTGGTCTACCAGTATGTTTGACTTTAACAACCTTCCCATGTTGTTTGTATTAGGTCCAGATTTTAGACACAGCTGACTTTGGACAACCAACATCTTTTGCAACATTGCGTGATGATTTACCTTCTTTTAAGAGTTTGATAATCCTCTCCTTTGTTTCAATTGACATCTCTCGTGTTGGAGCCATGATTCATGTCAGTCCACTTGCAACAGCTCTCCAAGGTGTGATCACTCCTTTTTAAATGCAGACTAACGAGCAGATCTAATTTGATGCAGGTGTTAGTTTTGGAAATGAAAATTTACAGGGTGATGCCATAATTTTTTCCTCAAAATTGAGTGATTCTATAATTTTTTCCCTCTGCTTGGTCTGAAAAAAATTACCCTTACTTTGTACCACATTTTTAATCTCGATTTCTTGTAGTGTTTCTTAAATCCCTAAAGTTGCCATTTGAAATTACTTTTGTTTTGTGCCATGTCTGTGATCTGCTTTTTTTCAACAACATTAAACAACTGAATGAACATCCTCCGAGCCCAGTGATTCCAACATTTTTTTACAGGGGTTGTATGTATTGGGGTTCTTCTACTACAGTTATTGTAACATCCCTGCTGGTGTGCTTGCATGGCTTACCACCTCTCACCATGCAAGACCGCAATCTTACCTATCATGCCAGGCTGCACACTTTGCTCCAGTACCTGCTGTTTGTATGTCTCTTGTCTGCTGGCTTAGGGCGGCGGTGCTGTTACTTCTTGATTCTTAAAGCTACAGTGTGCGCAGTCCTAATGCGTCCACAGCCTATTGCTGTGAGTCACTGGATATTTAAACCCCCTCCACCCAATAGGAGGTGCCTGAGCAACACTTTCCATCTGTGTGTTTCTTGCTACTGAGTTGCGAGGTCCTGTCCTGTATCTAGTCTGTTTCTGCCACCCTGGGGGCTGTATATGCAGGCCTGTTACCTGTACCTGTGACTTCTAGTCAGTTTCCGCCACCCTGGGGGCTGAGTTCCCAGGCTTGTTCCTGTATCTTGTTCCTGGTTCAGATCCTGTCTGAACAGTGTCCTAGTTCGTTACCTGTTTGTCTCTATGTCTGTACCTTCCCCTTTTCCTGCAGTATCTGAACCCGCACCTAACTCCAACTCGTTGTCTCTGTACTTCTGTTTGTGAGTCTTGTGTCCACTCACTACTTCATTGCAAGTACCTTGTGTGTATCTGGTTCTGCTCATTCTGTTTCCCTGCCTCTGTATCTAACTCCTGTGTTCCAGCTATCTTCTTCTGTTTTCCAGTCTGTTCCATGTGAACAGAGCCCTGTCCTGTCTACCGCATCTGCGGGTTTTGCTTTGCTCTGCTTGTTCACCGCACCTGCGGTTTTGCTCTGCTCTGCTTGTTTACCGCACCTGCAGTTTTGCTCTGCTCTGCTTGTTCACCGCATCTGTGGTTTTGCTCTGCTCTGCTTGTTCACCGCATCTGCGGGTTTTGCTCTGCTCTGCTTGTTCACCGCATCAGTGGGTTTTGCTCTGCTCTGCTTGTTTACCGCACCTGCGGTTTTGCTCTGCTCTGCTTGTTCACTGCATCTGCGGGTTTTGCTTTGCTCTGCTTGATCACCGCATCTGCTGTTTTGCTCTGCTTTGCTTGTTCGCCGCATCTGCGGGTTTTGCTCTGCTCTGCTTGTTTACCGCACCTGTGGTTTTGCTCTGCTCTGCTTGTTCACCGCATCTGCGGGTTTTGCTCTGCTCTGCTTGTTCACCGCATCAGCGGGTTTTGCTCTGCTCTGCTTGTTTACCGCACCTGCGGTTTTGCTCTGCTCTGCTTGTTCACTGCATCTGCGGGTTTTGCTTTGCTCTGCTTGATCACCGCATCTGCTGTTTTGCTCTGCTTTGCTTGTTCGCCGCATCTGCGGGTTTTGCTCTGCTCTGCTTGTTTACCTCACCTGTGGTTTTGCTCTGCTCTGCTTGTTCACCGCATCTGTGGTTTTGCTCTTCTCTGCTTGTTCACCGCATCTGCGGGTTTTGCTCTGCTCTGCTTGTTCACCGCATCTGCGGTTTTGCTCTGCTCTGCTTGTTCACCGCATCTGCGGGTTTTGCTCTGCTCTGCTTATTTACTGTACCTGCGGTTTTGCTCTGCTCTGCTTGTTCACTGCATCTGCGGATTTTGCTCTGCTCTGCTTGTTTATCGCACCTGTAGTTTTGCTCTGCTCTGCTTGTTCACCGCATCTGTGGGTTTTGCTTTGCTCTGCTTGTTTACCGCACCTGTGGCTTTGCTCTGCTCTTCTTGTTCATCGCACCTGCTGGTTTTACTCTGCTCCGCTTGTCTACCGCACTTGCGGGTTTTGCTCAGCTCCGCTTGTCTACCGCACGTGCGGGTTTTGCTCCGCCCTGCTTGTCTACTGCACCTGCGGCTCCGTTCTGGTATCCCAGTCTATACTGGTCCCTATCCTGCCTATGTTCCTACCTGCCAGTATCTGCCTGTCTGCATACCAGCTGTGCCTGTCAATATCCACCTGTCTGCATACCAGCTGTGCCTGCCAGTACCCACCTGTCAATATGCCAGTCTAACTTGCCTGTTCCTGCATTTCCCGGTGTGGATCAACAGCTGTGACTTGGGTCTGACCTGGAGTAGCACCTGGTCCCTCTGCTCGGTTCCTCCCTGGTTCACGGAGTCGACTGAGCCGCCTTGCGACCTTAGTCGGACCGGGTTGATACTTAGTAACGCCCCTCCAGGCACTCCTCGGTTCATGGTCCAGTGGGATCACAAATCACGCTCACGTCAGTCAGTCCGGGCGCGAGCGAAACAGTTTGCTCAGGCCATGTTCCCCGTTGAGCCCCACGGCCCTTCGCTCTCGGAGACATTTGAATTCTTGTCTGGCAAAAACGTGCACCAAGGAAAAAAATTTTCTCAAGCTGAGCTCCAGGCAATTTACGCACCAGCCCAAATGGAGCTATCAGCACTCGTTCCTGCGGACCACCACGGTACTATGGGGATCCAAAACAAAGTCGTGCGTTTGTGGAGCAATGTATGCTGCATTTCAAATTCTATGCTCACTGTTTTCCCACTGATTGGGTGAAAGTAGCATTCATGATATCCTACTTAGCGGGTGATACCTTGAATTGGATCACCCCCCTATGGGAAGCATGGTATCCTATCGTCTCTGACCTGCAGGCCTTCCTGGTGGCCTTTCTAATGGGCTTTGATGACCCTAACCCTGAGGCTTCTGCTAAAGCTTCCCTTCCCAGTATCCTGGAGCAGCTCCGATGGGTAATGTGTGTCGGTAGCCTACCAGTACTCCAACCTGAAAAGACTGCTGCCCACACAGAATCCAGACAGGATGACAATGCTCCACAGAATACTTCCCTTCCCAACCTCAAAAGGCAGTCCAGACGTGCAAGGCGTAGATGTAAACAGTAACACCAGGTTTTGTCCTCCCAAAGACCTTCTGTTCCCCAGCCTATAGAGGCAGCTTTCCGCACAGCTGTGCCTGACAATATCCACCTGTCTGCATACCAGCCGTGCCTGCCAGTACCCACCTGTCAATATGCCAGTCTAACTTGCCTGTTCCTGCATTCCCCGGTGTGGGTCAACAGCTGTGACCGGGGTCTGACCTGGAGTAGCACCTGGTCCATCTGCTCGGTTCCTCCCTGGTTCACGGAGTCGACTGAGCCGCCGTGCGACCTTGGTCGGACAGGGTTGATACTTAGTTACGCCCCTTCAGGCACTCCTCGGTTCATGGTCCAGTGGGATCACTAATCACGCTCACGTCTGTCAGTCCGGGCACGAGCAAAACAGTTACATAGATAAGGAGTCAGGAGAATGCATTGCAACTGATATACACTTCATCTGGGATGGGATTCAATTTTCTAACAACAAGATATCTGTTTGCATTAGGAAACCACACCTATTTAAAAGCCATGCCCATTTGATTGTCACACCCATTTTGTTAGCCACACATATTTTCATGCACGCTTTCCTCAACCACAAAATACAAGTAGCAGTAGCTAAAAGTAAAAAGCACTTAACCCTTCCTACCCTACCTACAGTGGGTACGGAAAGTATTCAGACCCCTTTAAATTTTTCACTCTTTTTTTTCATTGCAGCCATTTGGTAAATTCTAAAAAGTTCATTTTTTTGTCATTAAAGTACACTCTGCACCCCATCTTGACTGAAAAAAATAAAAAATGTAGACATTTTTGCAAATTTATTAAAAAAGAAAAACTGAAATATCACATTGTCAAGTATTCAGACCCTTTGCTCAGTATTGAGTAGAAGCACCCTTTTGAGCTAGTACAGCCATGAGTTTTCTTGGGAATGATGCAGCAAGTTTTCACACCTGGATTTGAGGATCCTCTGCCATTCTTCCTTGCAGATCCTCTCGAGTTCTCTCAGGTTGGATGGTGAACGTTAGTGGACAGCCATTTTCAGGTCTCTCCAGAGATGCTCAAATTGGTTTATGTCAGGGCTCTGGCTGGGCCAGTCAAGAATGGTCACAGAGCTGTTCTGAAGCCACTACTTTGTTATTTTAGCTGTGTGCTTAGGGTTGAAGGTAAACCTTCGGCTAAGTCTGAGGTCCAGAGCACTCTGGAAGAGGTTTTCATCCAGGATATCTCTGTACTTGGCCGCATTCATGTTTCCCTCAATTCCAACCAGTCATCCTGTCCCTGCAGCTGAAAAACACCCCTATAGCATGATGTTTCACAGTTGGGATTGTATTGGGCAGGTGATGAGCAGTGCCTGGTTTTCTCCACACATACCGCTTAGAATTATCACCAAAAAGTTCTATTTTCGTCTCATCAGACCAGAGAATCTTTTTTCTCATAGTGTGGGAGTCCTTCATGTGTTTTTGAGCAAACTCTTTGCAGGCTTTCATATGTCTTGCACTGAGGAGAGGCTTCCGTTGGGCTACTCTGCCATAAAAGCCCGACTGGTGGAGGGCTGCAATGATAGTTGACTTTGTGGAACTTTCTCCCATCTCCCTACTTCATCTCTGGATCTCAGCCACAGTGATCTTGGGGTTCTTCTTTACCTCTCTCACTAAGGTTCTTCTCCCACGATAGCTCAGTTTGGCTGGACGGCCAGGTATAGGAAGACTTCTGGTGGTCCCAAACTTCTTCCATTTAAGGATTATGGGGGCCACTGTGCTTTTAGGAACCTTGAGTAATGCAGAAATTCTTTTGTAACCTTTGTCTGATCGGTGCCGTGCCACAATTCTGTCTCTGAGCTCCTTGGGCAGTTCCTTTGAGCTCATGCTTCTCATTTGGTCTGACATGCACTGTGAGCTGTGAGGTCTTATATAGACAGATATGTGCCTTTCCAAATCAAGTCCTATCAGTTTAATTAAACACGGCTGGACTCCAATCAAGGAGTAGAACTATCTCAAGGAGGATCACAAGGAAGTGGACGGCAGGTGACTTAAATAAGAGTGTCTGAGCAAAGGGTCTGAATACTTATGACCATGTGATATTTCAGTTTTTCTTTTTTAATACATTTGCAAAAATTTCTACATTTCTGTTTTTTTTCAGTCAAGATGAGGTGAAGAGTGTACTTTAATGGGAAAAAATATATACTTTTTAGAATTTACCAAAAGGCTGCAATGAAACAAAGAGTGAAAAATTTAAAGAGGTCTGAATACTTTCTGTACCCACTGTATACCCTCATGTACAGACTCATTGCCTCCTGTCAAGTACATATTGTGTTAGTCAAACTGACAGTCACTTCTTAGTATTGTATACAGTATTAAAGGGGTTTTCTACAGGTTTTGAAAATTAGTACCAAAGAAACCCTGCTCAAATTGGAATGGATGACCTCCCGACCAATTGTCACCTCAACTTTGCTGCAACTAATCTCTGGCCTCAGAAGTCAAAGGTCAATACCACCACACCATGACATATTACTAAGACATAGTGACTGAATAATATAACATAAATGGACAAATACCATCACACTGTGACCAGAACTCATATTACCACCACATATTTAATGAATAATACCAAATTCAAGGGACAAATAGCACTACACAATGACCAGACCACATATTACCACCAAATAATGACCAAATACTCAAATACTAATCATTAATAAAGACCACAATACTAATAACACTAATATTGTCACTAGTGAGATTATACACAGGATCTCTGTATATACTACAGTATATAGTGTAAGTGTATAGGTAATTCAGTGATCACAGGAGATATTATACACAGGAGCTCTGTATACCTTGTACAGGTAATACAGTAATCATCTGTAACATTATACGCATGAGCTCTGTATCAGTGTTGAGCCACCCCCGTAGTGTTCGAGTTCGGTTCGGTTCGTCGAACACCCGTGTGTTCGCTGAACTGTTCGTCGAACTGTTCGTCGAACACCTTCGAACACCGTTAAAACCAATGGCAGGCAAACAAAAACACATAGAAACACATAGAAAACACCTTCAAAGGTGTCCAAAAGCTGACAAACTGCTCAGAAGACACAACTAACACATGGAAAAGTGACAAGTACATATAGTCATGCGAAAAGAAAAGAGGTGGAGGAGTAAAAGGAGGGGGAGACACAGATATAGGCATGTCATGCCCTTCTAAAATCCAAAAAGTGAGAAGCCGACACGTTCAGTCCGCTCCTGCCCGTGCCACCTCCGTGTCGCCGGGTTTGTGCCAGAGCCGCGGTGAACCCTGACGGCCAGCCCCCCTCTCCCAATACTGGTGCCTGTCCGCTGGTGGGTCGAGCGAGCCCCCCTGTGGTGGAGGCAGCTCTAAGCTTTTTAATTTAAATTGTCTCTCTAATTTGAATGAATACACTTTAAATCCATTTACAAGGATCTATTGGAGGGCAAGTCTCATGCCAGCAGCCGCGTAATTCCAGCTCCAGTAGCGTCCACTAAAGCTGCTGCAGTTAAAAAGCTTTTATAAGGATCGAGCTCGGCTGTCCACCGCAAGGCATCCTACTGCCAGTCCCAGCCCCTATGCCTTGGGGTGCCTCCTGATGCTCTTCACTGAGTATCCCGTGGTCCCAAAGCATTTCCTTTGAAAAAATTAAGTGTCCAAACTACAGGTGGTGTAGCTTGCTTAACAGCCGGGATAATCCGCTGACTAGCAGACACTGCTACTAGGCACAAAGTATTTCCTGGGCTAGATGCAGTTAAAAATTTGTAATTAGATACTCTCGTTGGATGCTGAGAAAGCATTCCATAGAGTCTCCTGGCACGCCATATATGATTCTCTTAAAAAGCTTGGGGTAGGGGTCTAGGGGACCCTTTTATAGCCAAAATCACGGCCCTGTATCACAATACGTCACCTAGGCTGAAGATAAATGGAACTGTAGCACCCTGAGGGCTCGGTTGCTACAGAGGTATTGCACCTCACACAGAGGTGTGATATCTCACTCTCAAATAAGGATGGAGTGTGGATCAGGACCCGACACCTGCATGCATTACACCACATTGCCGTGGGGCAGGGCGACCAATATGCCTCTGAGATGGGCACGACAGTCCCTGTCCCTGCCTGGAGTGGGGGGAGGGAACACTGAGGAAGGGGAACCCTGTAGTGCAGAAGCAGGGAGGAAGCAGTTCCTGGGTGCATTGAGAAGGGAGTATAAAAGGTGGGCACCATCTTAGTTCAGTGCAGAGAAGTCTGAGCAGAAGTGGCAGGGAGCAGGGGCTCAGCATGAGCTCTGCTCCGGAGGCGGGACTAGTAACAGAGGCCCAGGCCTGGAAGAGGGAGAAGGAAGGAAGAGTAGCGGAGAAGGCTCCAGGAACGAGGAATGAAGGGATCCCAGGGGTGCAGACGGGCGAGTCACCACCGCACCTGCGAATCCACCTGCGTGGAGGGGTCAGGCCAAAGGGGGAGACCGGTCCCCGAAACTAGTGGAGGCAGGAAACGACCCTCAGCTAGAAACCGGAGGCTGTGAAATTTTATGTGGCGCAGCCCCTCGCTACACCCGCTAGGAAGGCACCACATAGGGTCAGGGAAACTGGCGTCAAGTTTACCAAGAGGAGGCCCGAGGCAGCCGGACAGAAGGGTTGGTAAGAAAGGCCAGACAAAGGACACACAAAGGGGGTCCTGTGAAGCGCTCCAAAGTTATCTGGGAGTTGTCTGAGTCCCTCACCTGGTGAGCACAGTATGACGTGGGCAGCAGTTACCTGCAGACGTGGTCTGGATAATAAGAACTGTGAGTAAAGGCCCTGGACTGCATCACTGACTCCGTGTCATTACTGCTGCTGCCCTACACCATCACCCCCATCCTCCGCATACACTGCCCTGAGACTATACTCCTCCCGTGGGGAGTTATGCTACGCTCTGCTGCACCCACAACACCAGCCTCAGCGGTCTGCCCTGCAGCGGCGGTTCACTCTGACCGCAATCCACGGGTGGCGTAGTCGGACATTTAAACATCAAAACCACATAAATAGTTCCGCCACTGGTTTGACCACCCTGAGCCACGGAACCGGGTCGCCGCCACGAAGACTACAACCACCAGCATCCACCAAAACGGGTCCGGCTCCGGGTGTCCCAAGGCCCAGGGGGTGCATCAGAACATTTCCATCACCTTTCACAATCACCAATGGGACAAGGCAGGGATGTCCTCTGTCCCCTCTCTTATACATCCTAGTGACGGAGCACCTGCTCTCATCAATTCGCCATAACCCCAATATTAGGTGGATTGAGGTGGGAGGCACCGAGTACAAGTGCTCTCTATTTGCTGATGATGTCCTAGTATATATCACTCAATCACATATATCCATCCATGCTGTTATGGCTGAAATAGATCACTTTGTTACATGGTCAATTTTTAAAATCAATGCAGCGAAGTCTGAGGCCCTCGATGTCTCCTTCCCCAAATCCATATCGGATTCCATCCAGTCCAACTTTCCCTTTGCCTGGCCCTCACAGGGTATCATATACTTAGGAATTCCTATTGATAGAGACCTCTCCCTTCTATGTTATCTTAATTTTGGGCCCTTTATTGAACAACTCCATACAGACCACGGTTGGCAAGTTAGAACTGTAAGATTCACTACGTGAACCACTGGTGTTTTGTGGAAAAGCACATGTACACTGTGTTCCAAATTATTATGCAAAAAGTGTTTAGGAGTGATAAGGGAAGAATTTGTTTGTTTGTCAGTTAAACTCATTGATGGTGATGTGTGTCAGGGCTCTTTATATCACTGTAAGCAATTGCAGACACCTGTGCTAATTAGTTTGGCAGGTGTGTCCAATGAAAGGCAAGACTACTTAAGAAGGCTGTCTCACATTATTAAGCAGCCTACATTTTCTGCCAAAATGGGAAAGAAAAAGGATGTGTCGGCTGCTGAGAAGCAACAAATTGTGGAGTGTTTAGGTCAAGGCATGACTACAATCAACATTGTGCGATGATCAGGATGAAGTGTCTTGGCAATCAAGAAGTATGTAGCTGATTCACAGTACACACGTGTGCGTGCTGATAAGGGCAAATTGAGGACTCTTTCCTACAGGCAATTACGTCAGGTTAAAAGAGCAGCGGCAAAAAAGCCTTGTCATAGCAGCAGACAAGTTTTTGAAGCTGCTGGTGCCTCCAACGTCCCCCGAACAACAAGATGCAGGGTCCTTCAGAGGTTTGCAGCTGTGCATACGCCATCCTGTCGACCTCCTCTATCCACTTTACACAAGCAGAAATGGCTCCAGTGTGCCAAACATTACATGAAGACTGATTTCAAAACTGTTTTGTTCACGGATGAGTGCCGTGCAGCGCTCGATGGTCCAGATGGATGGAGTGGAGGATGGCTGGTTGATGGACACCCCACGCAAACACGGCTACAGCACCAACAAGGAGGAGGTGGAGTAATGTTTTGGGCTGGAATCATGGGGAGAGAGTTTGTCGGCCCCTTTAGGATCCCTGAAGGCGCTAAAGATGAACTCCATAATGTATGTGGATTTTCTCAAACAGCACTTCCTGCCATGGTTCAAGAAGAAGAACCGTGTATTTCACAGCAAGATCATTTTTTTGCATGATAATGCACCATCTCATGCTGCACATAAAACATCTGCATCTCTGGCTGATATGGGCATAAAAGGGGACAAACTTATGGTGTGACCCCCATGCTCCCCTGACCTCTACCCCATTCAGAACCTCTGGAGCATCATCAAAAGGAGTGTCTATGATGGCGGGAGGCAGTTCACATCTAAGCAACAGCTCTGGGAGGGTATTCTGTCCTCATGCAAAACAATTGAAGCAGAAACCATCCAAAACCTGACAAATTCAATGGACGAGAGAGTTCAGAAGCTCCTTTCGAACAAGGGGTCCTATGTGAAAATGTAACATCACCTAGAATAAAGTTTTGAGTTGAAAACTGTTTGATTTCAGTTTCTAATAACCTGCTAATGCTTATAATTTCAAAAATGACCATTTTTTTGGTCTTTATTAAAATGAAAAGGTTGATCGAAAAGTTTGGGGGATCTAAGAGTGTGGCAACCCAGTAGTCATGATTACTTCGAATTCTGACAATATGAGGGTCATGTTGCAGGTAGTGCAGCAAGAAGGCACTTATGTGTCTTGCGCATCTCGGAGCCCCAAAATTATTTTCCGGGCTAGATGCAGCTAAAAATTATTATTAATTTTAAATCTGGTGGAGCTTAGTATAGATGGCCTAATAGGATCAGTGCTGCACACTGCTACAAAGCCCAAATTATTTTCCAGTCAAGATACAGATAAACATGATTAGTAATTTTAAATCTGGTGGAGCTTATTATAGATGGCCTAATAGAATCAGTGCTGTACACTGCTACAAAGCCCAAATTATTTTCCAGCCAAGATACAGATAAACATGATTAGTAATTTGAAAGCTTAAAACGGCTGGTAGGGTGATTTTAACCAATCATCAAGCTTTTACTCTCCCCAGAATGACACAGGGGTAGAAAAGTCGTTTTGGATCCATGATTTGTTCATCTTTATGAACGTGAGTCTGTCTACATTATCAGTGGAGAGCCGCGTGCGCTTATCTGTCAGCACACCACCAGCAGCGCTGAACACACGTTCAGACAGAACGCTGGCTGCGGGGCATGACAAGATCTCCAAGGCGTAAGTGGCTAGCTCCGGCCATTTATCCAGATTGGAAGCCCAAAAAGAGCAAGGGTCCAGTGACACAGTCATGGCTTCAATGTTTACTTGGAGATACTCCTGTACCATCGTCTCTAGGCGTTGACTATGTGTCAGACTTCTTGTCTCCTGTGGCCTTGCAAAGGATGGGCTAAAAAAGTGGTGAAATGATTCCGCAAAATTGATGTTACCAGCAGATACTGTGGTTCTGTTATGGTTTGAGTGCTGAACACTTGACGGTCCCACGGTTGGCAAGTTGGAACTGTGAGATTCACTACGTGCACCACTGGTGTTTTGTGGAAAAGCACATGTAAGATTCTGCAACAGTCTCTGCTGATACTCCTGCATGCGTGCATCCCTTTCTATGGCAGGAATAATTTCTGCAAATTTACTTTTGTACCGGGGATCTAACAGTGTGGCAACCCAGTAGTCAAGATTATTTCTAATTCTCACAATTCGAGGGTCATGTTGCAGGTAGTGCAGCAAGAAGGCACTCATGTGTGTTGCGCATCCAGGAGCACCAAGTCCCTGTTGTGTTGGTGGCGAGGTAACAATCATGCTTCCTTCCTCTGTCCTCTCCCCCCAACCTCGCACAACAGAAATGTGATCAAGGTCTCCCTCATCTGATGAGTCTTCCATCAGTTCGTCCTCCACTTCTTCCTGGGCTCCTGCACCTTCCTCACTAGTTTGGCTGATACCATGCGCCCTGGTAAAACCATCTCCCCCACCCTCACATGCCTGCCGGCTTGGTGCTGCCGATTGTCTGGACCTTGCAGATGTTAGCCCTTCCGCATACAGCTCCTCCTCCTCTACTTCCTCCACCTCCTCTTGTGCCACCACCTGACTCCGAATTCTGTTTAACATGTGCTCCAGCATGTAAATCACCGGAATAGTCATGCTGATAATGGCATCGTCAGCACTAAACATCTTCGTCGCCATTTCAAAACTGTGCAGAAGGGTGCAAAGGTCCCTGATCTGAGACCACTCCTCCAGCGTGATTTGCCCCACCTCTGGATCTCGTTGGCCCAGGCTATACGTCAGAACGTATTGCACCAGGGCTTGTCGGTGCTGCCACAGTCGCTGCAACATGTGCAGAGTTGAATTCCACCGGGTAGGCACATCGCATTTTAGCCGGTGAAGTGGCAGGCCCAACAACTTCTGTAGAGATGTAAGTCGCTGAGCTGCGGGATGCAAACGGCGGAAGTGAGCACACAGCGACCGTGCCCTCTGCAGAAGGCCATCTAGTCTGGGATAGTGGGCTAAAAATTGCTGGACAACCAGGTTCAACACGTGAGCCATACAAGGCACGTGTGTGACATTGCCCCGGCGAAGGGCCGCACCCAGGTTTGCAGCATTGTCGCACACGGCCTTCCCTGGTTTCAGGTCCAGTGGAGACAACCATTCATGAAATTGTTTCTCCAGAGCTGACCACAACTCCTCAGCTGTGTGACTCACATTTCCCAGACATTTCAAAGTAAAAACTGCCTGATGACGTTGAGCCCTACTGCCAGCATAGTAAGGAGGTGTGCAGGATCCCTTCTGCACAGTTAGAAAGCTTGTGGCATGACCAGACAGGCTTTGGGTGCAGGTGGAAGACCGAGAGGAGGTTGAGGAGGCAGAAGCAGTGGAGGAACTTTGACATAAAGAGGATTGACGCACAACTCTTGGGGACGGCAAGACTTGGACAGCAGCCCCTTGTCCTGCTGTCACCATAGTTACCCAGTGCCCAGTCAGCGACATGTAACGCCCCTGTCCATGCCTACTCGTCCAAGTGTCTGTGGTGAAATGCACCCTGTCACACACAGAGTTTCTCAAAGAAGCGGTGATGTTGTGTGCGACATGCTGGTGGAGCGCAGGCACACCTTTCTTTGAGAAGTAGTGCCAACTGAGCATCTGGTACTGGGGCACTGCGATGGACATAAGGTCTCGAAAATCCTCTGTGTCCACCAGGCGGAAAGGCAGCATTTCTGTAGCCAAGAGCTTGCAGATGGTGAAGTTCAACCTCTTAGCTTTCTCATGGCTAGGAGGAAATGGTCTTTTACTTGTCCACATCTGAGGGACCGAGGGTTGGCTATTGTGCTTAGACGGGGTTGATAAGGGTGTCCCCGGCAAACTGCCGGTCTGTGAGGAACATGCAGGCGGACATGTTAGGTTGCCTTGATCCAAAGGTGGTGCTATCGATGTCGGACAGCGCTCAACACCAGCTGGTGTTACCACCTCCAAAGAAAATGATGACCTGCCAATCACGCTGGCTGTTGCGGATAAAGAGGTGGCAGGTCTGCGCCCCAAAACAGGTGTGACTGCTGCCCCCCCAGTCACAGAGGATGAAGAGGCCGTGGATGCACAAGATATGGCAGACGGCGGTTGGCCCGGCCGGCTAGGCCGCATTGTAGCACACTGAGCTTCCCACTGCAACTTATGCTTCATGTCCATGTGCCGGTTCATGCATGAAGTACTCAAACTATGTATTTTTTGGCCTCTACTTAGCTTTTGCTGACAAATGTTACAGATAACACGAGTTGGGTCATCTTTATCGATCTGAAAAAATGCCCAGGCTATGCAAGGCTTAGCACCCATGCGACCTGAAGAGCCACCACGACTTGTGGTGAGAGGCAGAGTTGTGTTTGAGGATGCAGTTGTGGACGTGCTTCCAGTACTACGTCTCTGTCCAGGAAGGCGCAACCTGACCTCGTCGTCACTAGCATCTTCCTCCACCTCCTCTGCTGACCTCATCTCTTGGCTGACTGTGGGTTGACAGTAAGTGGGATCTCCAACCTCATCATCATCAACCTGTGCGTTATCACACCCGTCGTCCTCAGAGCCAACCTGTTCCTGCCCTGACAAAAAACTAAAGTTGTCGCTCCAATCAGGTATTTGAGTCTCATCATCGTCTTCCTCATTGTCTCCACCAACAGGAGTTACAGTTTGGGAATGAGGGTCTACCTTATGGTCAGAACCTTCTGCGTCTGGTCCTGGATCCGACTCATAAAGATTCTGGGCATCAGTGCAGATCATTTCCTCGTCTGGATTCACAGAAGCGCTGGAGTCGACCTCTGATTCCCAGGCTATAGTATGAGTAAACAGCTCTGCAGACTCAACCATCTGTTCTACCTCATACTCAGACGGGCAGCTGGAGATTTGGGAGCTGTGAGGAAGCAAGTGCGATTGGCGTGACACCTTTGAGGACTGGAGTATTTGTGATGTTGAAGTTGATGTGGAGGAGAGCCCACTTAAAGGAGCACTTGATATCCGTTGAAGCACCTGCTGTTTTTGTGCCTCATCTGGAATTTGTAGCTATTGGCGTGGCCGTAAGAAAGGGATCTTATCACATTGTCCGCTAAAAGAAGTAGACATTTTAGTTTGGCTGGAAGATGGTCTTTCTTCTGCAGATGTTACTGTTGCTTTAACACCTACCCCATGGACACAACCTTTTTTCCCCTTCCCAACACGCTTATTCCCCTTTCCACCAGCAGCAGGCCTTTATCCACTCATTTTGGTGGTTAACTAATTCACAACTCTGGAGTTGTTTGCACAAAAAAACAATGGATAGGAACCGAGCAGAGCTGAGTGGCCAAACTGTGGTATTAGGCCAAAATTATTGGCTGGGTTAGATGCAGAAAAAAATTATATTCAATTTGCAACCTGATGGAGGTCAGTATAGATGGACTAATAGAACAAGTCCCACACACAGCTAGAAGCCCAAATATTTTTTCAGAGGTAGATGCAGAAAAAAATTGTATTCAGTTTGCAACCTGATGGAGGTCAGTATAGATGGACTAATAGAACAAGTCCTACACACAGCTAGAAGCCCAAATATTTTTTCAGAGGTAGATGCAGAAAAAAAATATATTCAGTTTGCAACCTGATGGAGGTCAGTATAGATGGACTAATAGAGAAAGTCCCACACACTGCTAGAAGGCCAAAAAATTTTTCAGAGCTAGATGCAGACAAAAAATTATTTTTAATTTGCAACCTGATGGAGGTCAGTATAGATGGACTAATAGACAAAGTCCCACACACTGCTAGAAGGCCAAATATTTTTTCAGAGCTAGATGCAGACAAAAAATTATTTTTAATTTGCAACCTGATGGAGGTCAGTATAGATGGACTAATAGAGAAAGTCCCACACACTGCTAGAAGGCCAAATATTTTTTCAGAGGTAGATGCAGATAAAAATTATTTTTAATTTGCAACCTGATGGAGGTCAGTATAGATGGACTAATAGAGAAAGTCCCACACACTGCTAGAACACCAAATATTTTTTCAGAGCTAGATGCAGAAAAAAAATATTTTCAATTTGCAACCTGATGGAGGTCAGTATAGATGGACTAATAGAACAAGTCCCACACACTGCTAGAAGCCCAAATATTTTTTCAGAGCTAGATGCAGAAAAAAATTATATTCAGTTTGCAACCTGATGGAGGTCTGTATAGATGGATTAATAGAACAAGTCCCACACACAGCTAGAAGCCCAAATATTTTTTCAGAGGTAGATGCAGAAAAAAATTATATTCAGTTTGCAACCTGATGGAGGTCTGTATAGATGGATTAATAGAACAAGTCCCACACACTGCTAGAAGGCCAAATATTTTTTCAGAGCTAGATGCAGACAAAAAATTATTTTTAATTTGCAACCTGATGGAGGTCAGTATAGATGGACTAATAGAGAAAGTCCCACACACTGCTAGAAGGCCAAATATTTTTTCATAGCTAGATGCAGATGTAAATTATTTTTAATTTGCAACCTGATGGAGGTCAGTATAGATGGACTAATAGAGAAAGTCCCACACACTGCTAGAAGGCCAAATATTTTTTCAGAGCTAGATGCAGAAAAAAATTATATTCAGTTTGCAACCTAATGGAGGTCAGTATAGATGGACTAATTGAACAAGTCCCACACACAGCTAGAAGCCCAAATATTTTTTCAGAGGTAGATGCAGATAAAAATTATATTCAGTTTGCAACCTGATGGAGGTCTGTATAGATGGATTAATAGAACAAGTCCCGCACACAGCTAGAAGCCCAATATTTTTTCAGAGGTAGATGCAGAAAAAAAATATATTCAGTTTGCAACCTGATGGAGGTCAGTATAGATGGACTAATAGAGAAAGTCCCACACACTGCTAGAAGGCCAAATATTTTTTCAGAGCTAGATGCAGACAAAAAATTATTTTTAATTTGCAACCTGATGGAGGTCAGTATAGATGGACTAATAGAGAAAGTCGCACACACTGCTAGAAGGCCAAATATTTTTTCAGAGTTAGATGCAGATATAAATTATTTTTAATTTGCAACCTGATGGAGGTCAGTATAGATGGACTAATAGAGAAAGTCCCACACACTGCTAGAAGGCCAAATATTTTTTCAGAGGTAGATGCAGAAAATAATTATATTCAGTTGGCAACCTGATGGAGATCAGTATAGATGGACTAATAGAACAAGTCCCACACACAGCTAGAAGCCCAAATATTTTTTCAGAGGTAGATGCAGATAAAAATTATTTTTAATTTGCAGCCTGAAGGAGGTCAGTATAGATGGACTAATAGAGAAAGTCCCACACACTGCTAGAAGGCCAAATATTTTTTCAGAGCTAGATGCAGACAAAAAATTATTTTTAATTTGCAACCTGATGGAGGTCAGTATAGATGGACTAATAGAGAAAGTCGCACACACTGCTAGAAGGCCAAATATTTTTTCAGAGTTAGATGCAGATATAAATTATTTTTAATTTGCAACCTGATGGAGGTCAGTATAGATGGACTAATAGAGAAAGTCCCACACACTGCTAGAAGGCCAAATATTTTTTCAGAGGTAGATGCAGAAAATAATTATATTCAGTTGGCAACCTGATGGAGATCAGTATAGATGGACTAATAGAACAAGTCCCACACACAGCTAGAAGCCCAAATATTTTTTCAGAGGTAGATGCAGATAAAAATTATTTTTAATTTGCAGCCTGAAGGAGGTCAGTATAGATGGACTAATAGAGAAAGTCCCACACACTGCTAGAAGGCCAAATATTTTTTTAGAGCTAGATGCAGACAAAAAATTATTTTGAATTTGCAACCTGATGGAGGTCAGTATAGATGGACTAATAGAGAAAGTCCCACACACTGCTAGAAGGCCAAATATTTTTTCATAGCTAGATGCAGATAAAAATTATTTTTAATTTGCAACCTGATGGAGGTCAGTATAGATGGACTAATAGAACAAGTCCCACACACAGCTAGAAGCCCAAACATTTTTTCAGAGGTAGATGCAGATAAAAATTATTTTTAATTTGCAACCTGATGGAGGTCAGTATAGATGGACTAATAGGGAAAGTCCCACACACTGCTAGAAGGCCAAATATTTTTTCAGAGCTAGATGCAGACAAAAAATTATTTTGAATTTGCAGCGTGATGGAGGTCCGTATAGATGGACTAATAGAACAAGTCCCACACACTGCTAGAAGGACAAATATTTTTTCAGAGCTAGATGCAGAAAAAAATTATATTCAGTTTGCAACCTAATGGAGGTCAGTATAGATGGACTAATTGAACAAGTCCCACACACAGCTAGAAGCCCAAATATTTTTTCAGAGGTAGATGCAGATAAAAATTATATTCAGTTTGCAACCTGATGGAGGTCTGTATAGATGGATTAATAGAACAAGTCCCACACACAGTTAGAAGCCCAATATTTTTTCAGAGGTAGATGCAGAAAAAAAATATATTCAGTTTGCAACCTGATGGAGGTCAGTATAGATGGACTAATAGAGAAAGTCCCACACACTGCTAGAAGGCCAAATATTTTTTCAGAGCTAGATGCAGACAAAAAATTATTTTTAATTTGCAACCTGATGGAGGTCAGTATAGATGGACTAATAGAGAAAGTCCCACACACTGCTAGAAGTCCAAATATTTTTTCAGATTTAGATGCAGATATAAATTATTTTTAATTTGCAACCTGATGGAGGTCAGTATAGATGGACTAATAGAGAAAGTCCCACACACTGCTAGAAGGCCAAATATTTTTTCAGAGGTAGATGCAGAAAATAATTATATTCAGTTGGCAACCTGATGGAGATCAGTATAGATGGACTAATAGAACAAGTCCCACACACAGCTAGAAGCCCAAATATTTTTTCAGAGGTAGATGCAGATAAAAATTATTTTTAATTTGCAGCCTGAAGGAGGTCAGTATAGATGGACTAATAGAGAAAGTCCCACACACTGCTAGAAGGCCAAATATTTTTTTAGAGCTAGATGCAGACAAAAAATTATTTTGAATTTGCAACCTGATGGAGGTCAGTATAGATGGACTAATAGAGAAAGTCCCACACACTGCTAGAAGGCCAAATATTTTTTCAGAGCTAGATGCAGATAAAAATTATTTTTAATTTGCAACCTGATGGAGGTCAGTATAGATGGACTAATAGAGAAAGTCCCACACACTGCTAGAAGGCCAAATATTTTTTCAGATCTAGATGCAGAAAAAAATTATATTCAGTTTGCAACCTGATGGAGGTCAGTATAGATGGACTAATAGAACAAGTCCCACACACAGCTAGAAGCCCAAATATTTTTTCAGAGGTAGATGCAGATAAAAATTATTTTTAATTTGCAACCTGATGGAGGTCAGTATAGATGGACTAATAGGGAAAGTCCCACACACTGCTAGAAGGCCAAATATTTTTTCAGAGCTAGATGCAGACAAAAAATTATTTTGAATTTGCAGCGTGATGGAGGTCCGTATAGATGGACTAATAGAACAAGTCCCACACACTGCTAGAAGGACAAATATTTTTTCAGAGCTAGATAAAGAAAAAAATTATATTCAGTTTGCAACCTGATGGAGGTCAGTATAGATGGACTAATAGAACAAGTCCCACACACTGCTAGAAGCCCAAATATTTTTTCAGAGCTAGATGCAGAAAAAAATTATATTCAATTTGCAACCTGATGGAGGTCAGTATAGATGGACTAATAGAATGATGCTATGCCCAAAAGATTTTACTTCACTAGGTGCAGTAAAAAAATTGGTATTCTATACAGAGGTGGTATATCTTGCAACACAGATAGGCTACTCCACTGACTAACACACTCTGCAATAGGCCAAAAAGGATTAGCTTTGCTAGATTCAGCCAAATGCTGTGAAAAAAACTTGCACAGCACTGGCACAGACCTGCCTGGCAAAAACTGATAGGATCTGATGTAACCTAGTCCTGAAAAGGACTGCAATTACAATTAGTCTTTACTCCCACAATCTATCTATTTAAGAGCACAGACCTGCCTGATAAAAGTCGTAGGAAATGCTGTAACCTAGTCCTTAAAAGGACTGCAATCACAACTATTCCCTACTCCCAAGCTATCTGTAGATTTGTGCGAAAATTGGCTTGAAATTAACAAGGTATAGCGCACACAGCAACAGCGGTGCCATCTAACACGCAGCTGCAGCAGTGAGAAAATTGTGGCGACGGGGAAAATGGCTTGGTCTTATAGGGCAAGGACATGTGACATACACTGCCAATGACACATGTCCTTGCTTGTGTGAAAAAAAGCACTTCGCTCCGTGTGTGCGCTGCTGATAGGCTGACAGATTGCACCTCCCCACTGTAAATGCGGGAAAGAGAAAAAAAATGGAGATCTTCATTATTCCTGCAGAGATCCATCCCCTGCCCCTCCCCCCACCCCGCTGTACACTCAAACTGCGTATTAACATTAATTTTCATCATTACTGAGATAAAATCCAGTTATGATTTTGGTGCACGAACAGTTATCGAACATAACCTCGAACAGCCGAATTTTTCTCAAATCGTTCGTGTTCGCCGAACGGCTCGAACACCGCCCAAAACAGCTCGAATTTGAGATTGGCGAACAGTTCGAGTCGAACAACGCTCATCTCTACTCTGTATATAGTGTTAGTGTACAGGTAATACAAAGATCACCAGTGATATTATACGCAGGAGCTTTGCATATACTAAGTAGTATATTGTGTAAGTGCACAGGTAATACAGAGATCACTGGCGACATTATACACAGGATCTTTGTATATACTATGAATTATGTAGTATAAGTGTACAGGTAATACTGTGACTTACCATTGACATCTCTAGTTGACGTTTTTCATCTTCTCTTTTCTTCTTCATCCGTGCAGACTGCTATCACTTGTTCCAGTCAGAACTCGTCTCTGCAGAAAGTGATAGACTGTCATCTATAGCTGATTTGTTTCCCCACTTTTTCCCCGATTTCTACACTGCTCCAAATGAAGAAAAAAAGTGACATATTGCTGCCCTGCACAGTAACAGTACTTCCCTTTTTTCCCCCATGAAAGCAGTAACTTCAAAAGTAAAATATATTACACGACTAATAATGTCTCTTAATACGCCCCAGTAAGTATGACCCCGCTTGCCATCGTAAATTAAGAATCTATGTTCCTATTTCTAGCCCCCATATGTCACCTATCCTGGCTCCTTCCTGTAATAATGTCCTCAATCCTGGCCCATTTTTTTTATAACATCCTTTATCATGAGTACTTAACTATAATAATGTCCTCCATCCTGGGCCCCTTCCTGTAATGTTCCTCGTCCTAGGCATCTTTATTTAATAATGTTCCCATCTTGGCCCATTTATGGAATCATTTCCCCTATCCTGGATGCCTATGTCCCCCATCCTGGCTCCTTTCTGTAATAATGTCCTCTATACTGGGTCCATTCCTGTAATAATGTCCTCTATTCTGGGCCCCTTCATGTAATAATGTCCTTCATCATGGGACCCTTCCTGTAATAATGTCCCCATCCTGAGCCCTTCTTGTAATGTCCCTATCCTGGGCCTCTTTATTTAACAATGTCCCTCATCCTGGTCCCCTTATGTTCCATATCCTGGTCCCCCCATGTTCTTTATACTGGTCCCATTATGTCCTTCATCCTTTTCCCTATATGTTCCCCATCCTGGTCCCCATATGTCCCCCATCCTAGTCCTCATATGTCCCCCATTTTGGTCCCCACATGTCCCCATCCTGGTCTCCACATGCCCTCCATTCTGGTCCCCATATCTCCTCCATCCTGATCACCATATATTCTCTATCCTAGTCCTCATATGTCCTCCATCCTGGTCCCCATATGTCCCCCTTATAGCCTCTCTTCTGTAACAAAATAAAAAACAGATTCTTCTTACCCATCTGTGATCCTGTGCGATCCTCTTAATACTACATATGCGGCGCGGATGGGCCGGTGCGTGGCAATGCAGTCATACACAGTTGATGTATGTGACAACGTCTGCTGCTGGGCCCTCTGACACGTCGGCGGCTATTTTAACTTTTGCTGTGCAGGAAGCCAGTGGCTTTCTGAACTGCAGTGTATTTCAACTGAATGTACGTCCTAGGATGTATATTCTGTTGAAACTGGCAGGCCCCCAGTATATGATCGAGGCACTGCTTCTTGCTGGTTCGGAGAACGGGCTGCAACTTTAAAAACTAGTTCCTCTCAATTGAATGGTTTAAAGATCTTTGGCTTTTCAAACACCTACTGTATCTGGATGCTGTCAATGTTATATTTTTTATTAGCATGATTCAAATAAATTCCTTCATATTGTGACTTTTGTGTCCTTATATTACCTAATTATTGGGTCCCACGAAGTACTGCAAAATCTTTAGTACTTTCTAGGCTGTGTGTTTTATTGGTAGCATAAACTTTTTCATGAATGAAATATGCTTGTGATTAGTAGAGATGAGCGGTGTTCGACTAGAACTGTTCGCCAATCTCAAATTCGAGCTGTTTTGGGCTGTGTTTGAGTTGTTCGACGAACCCGAACGATTTGCAAAAAATTCGGCTGTTCGAGGTTATGTTCGATAACTGTTCGTGCACCAAAAGGGTGTCCTGCATGTCTGGCGCTATTTAGAGCACCAATCATGCAGGGATTGTCTGCCACTCACTGTAATGCCACAGCCATGGTGGTTGTGGCATTAGAGGGATTGCCCAAATCGATGGGAACTGTGCTCACAGTGAAACATGAAAAGCCGGCAATTCAGCAGCGGCATACACCGGTACCCGACAATTTAGAACAGAAAGAATAGAGCTTCACACATAGATTAGATAGATAGAAACATGTCAGTCACATATATAAGAAGTACAGTGACAGTGTTGATTACTGTACATGTCATTTAGTGTAAAGGATTTATTAAAAAAAATATTAGTGTTTTCATGCACCGTCTCTTTAAAAAAGCCGGCCGGCAAATCAGCAGTGGTACCCGACAATTTAGAATGGAAGGAATAGAGCATCACACATAGATTAGATAGATAGAAACATGTCAGTCACATATATATGAAGTACAGTGACAGTGTTGATTACTGTACTTGTCATTTAGTGTTAAAATAAAGGATTTATTTAAAAAAAAATCGGCGTGGGGTTCCCCATAATTTTAGGCTCTAGCGGAGGTTAAGCAGACAGCTGGGGCAGATGTTTGAAGCCTGGGAAGGGGTAATACCCACAGAGCTTCCCAGGCTACTAATATCAGCCCCCAGCTGAATGCCTAGCCTTTACTAGCTATTAAAATGGGGGACCCCCCAAAAAATTGACGTGGGATCCCCCCTATTTTAATAGCTAGCAAAGGCTAGGCAGACAGCTTGGGGCTGATATTAATAGCCCATGAAGGGTGCCATGAATATTGGCCCCCTCCCAGGCTAGAAACACCAGCCGTCAGCCGCCCCAGAAATGGCGCATCCATAGGATGCGCCAATTCTGGCACTTAGCCTCGCTCTTCCCACTGCCCTGTAGCGGTGGCAGTAGGGTAATAGGGCTGGGGTTGATGTCAGCTTATAATGCCAGCTGACATCAAGCCCAGGTTAGTAATGGAGAGGCGTCTATAAGACACCCCCATTACTAACCCCATAGTCAAAGTTAAAAAAAAACACAAACACCCAGAATAAAGTCCTTTAACACTAGAACTACTGATGGAGTCATTTTAACTCCTTTCGTTTTTTATTTCTCTTCTGTGACTACATTTTTCAGAATTCCGGCTTGAAACTCGGTGACTTTTCCTCAAATATGATGTGAAAAAAGATTTTGTGAGAATAAATAATTTTGGTGAAAAATTTGCGCGTTTTTTTCAAAATTTACCAAGAACTACTGAAGGGAGTCATTTTGACTCCCTACTATATTTTGAGGTCCTTTTGTCACTAAATGTTGCTATAAAGTTTTGTGCATAATTTTTTCACTCTGTCTTATTTACCCTGATGTTCATATAGATGTAGTTCAATTTACATGTCAACTTTTCACATTTTCCTTTTGTTTTACCTGCTTGTATTACTGTGTAATGCTGAACAAACTCTATCTGATGAGGAGCTAGATGCATTCATTGCGATATTCTATGCTCGTGGAATATCTGGCACTAACCGTCACTCGATTAGCAGTATTTGGTGTAATGACTGGGGAATACCGTTTTGCAAAGCGACAATGTCTAGGGACCGCTTTGTTGAAATTATGAGGTTTCTCAGATTTGATGAGAAATCTACTCGATCGGAGAGACTGCAAACGGACAAGTTTGCTCTATTTTCTACTGTGTGGGACAGGTTTATTGAAAATTGTATTGCGTGTTACAAACCTGGCCCATACATAATGGTGGATGAGCAACTTTTCCCAAGCAAAACTAGGTGTCCATTCACGCAGTACATGCCTTCCAAACCAGATAAATATGGCCACAAATATTGGCTAGCTGTTGATAAGAGGAGCAAATATCTGGCAAATGGCTTCCCTTATCTAGGCAAAGATGACACACGCCGTGCTGAGGACCGTTTAGCTGACCATGTGGTAATGAAGTTATTGGACCCGTTTTTGAAAAAAGGTCGCAATATTACAACCGATAATTATTTTACTTCAGTAAAATTAGCTAAACAGCTAAAAAGCAAAGGAACAACCATCGTGGGAACACTGAACAAGATAAGGTGAGAAGTGCCTAAAGAAATAAAATCCATGAAAGAGGAATTGTACAACACTAAAGTGTTTAGAAATGAAGACAATTTTACACTTACAGTATATCAAGGAAAGCCCAACAAAAATGTTGTCATTTTGAGTTCCGTCCATCCAGATGTTGTTGTTGCGTCTGATTCCGCTAAAAAAACTCCAGAAACGGTAAAGTTTTACAATGAAACAAAATATGGAGTAGATGTAGTGGATCAGATGGCACGAAAATATACCACAAGAACATGCACAAGGAGATGGCCTGTTCATGCATTTGAAAATGCCTTAGACTTTGCGGATATAAATGCATGGATAATATTCAAGGAGATTACCCACCAAAAATGTCACGCAAGGCATTTTTGCAAACGCTTGTGAGAGAGTTGAGTGGTCCTTATGTCACAGATAGGGAAAAGGGTTCCACGTCCCAAGTTTCTACATGCTCAGAAGTGATGGTTCAAACAAAATTTTGCCAGATCAAAGAAAAGTGCAAGAAAAATAGATCTGTCGGAAATTGTAAGACTTGTGGTAAGTCTTTGTGTGGGCAATGTACTGCCATAAATCAAAGGCAATGCCTAAAATGCGAAACACCAAATGTTTAGAAGGTGAATTCTGCGCCATATTTTCATTTTTATGCTCCTCCACCTACATTTTCTCTGCTTTTTGTTCTTCAGTTGTTGTTTATATGTGTGCACTTGAATAAAAAAAAATGTTTGAAAAACGTCTATTATAATTATTGTTATTTTCTGTAGAAAAATAAGAAAAGCAGAAAAAAAACAATCAAAAGCATTACTGTTGGATCTCACAATAATAATACATTACAAAAAATATAATTATTAATAAATAACCACAAATGAAACTCTAAAAATAAACGAAAACAAGCAAGGAGTCAAAATGACTCCTTTCAGTAGTTCTAGGCGGGGTCACGAGTCCAGTAGTCCTAGTGTTAATTGAAATAAAGACACAATTCTTTATTGTTCTAAATTAAACCATACTTACAATCACGCCCATTCCAGCTGAAGCCAACGATCCCCTGCAATAAAAGAAAAATAATAAAGCAACATAATCCTTACCTTTCCATGGTTCCCACGACAGCTTCAGCTCTGCTACATCGAGATGACAGGCTGGACCGCAGCAGAAAGCTGCCATCCAGCCTGTCATCTCGCAGACACTGAGAAGCGCAGGCTTGCTTGCGCTCCTCAGCGTCTCTCTGTGACCGCATCCAGATGAGCCGAGTTCATGTCCAATGAACTCGGCTCACCTCATGCACGTCACTGACAGCGTGGGAAAATTCTCACGCTGAAGCGCTGAGTGCAGGAGAATTCTCCCACGCTGTCAGTGACGTGCATGAGGTGAGCTCATGTCCAATGAAGTCAGCTCACCTCATGCACGTCACTGACAGCGTGGGAAAATTCTCCTGCACTCAGCGCTTCAGCGTGAGAATTCTCCCACGCTGAAGCGCTGAGTGCAGGAGAATTTTCCCACGCTGTCAGTGACGTGAATGAGGTGAGCCGAGTTCATTGGACATTAACTCGGCTCATCTGGATGCCCACACAGAGAGACACTGTGGAGCGCAAGCAAGCCTGCGCTTCTCAGTGTCTGCGGGATGACAGGCTGGATGGCAGCGTTCTGCTGCGGTCCAGCCTGTCATCTCGATGTAGCAGAGCTGAAGCTGTCATGGGAACCATGGAAAGGTAAGGATGATGTTGCTTTATTATTTTTCTTTTATTTCAGGAGATAGTTGGCTTCAGCTGGAATGGGCGTGACGGTAATTATGGTTTAATTTAGAAAAATAAAGAATTGTGTGTTTATTTCAATTAAAGGACTTTTTTCTGGGTGTTGTGTTTTTTTTAAATACTTTACTAGAAATTCATGGTGGTCATGTCTAATATTGGCGTGACCCCATGAATTTCGCGCTTAGGGCCAGCTGATAATGCCAAGCTGGCCCTAACCCCTTTATTACCCAGTGAGCCACCGCATCAGGGCCCTGGATGAGTTGGGTACAGCGCCAGAAGATGGCGCTTCTATGAACGCGCCATTTTCCGGGGTGGCTGCAGACTGCAATTTGCAGCGGGGGGTGGCCCAGAAAGTTGGGCCTCCCTGCGCTGCGGATTCCAGCCCACAGCTGCCTAGTTGTACCTGGCTGGACACAAAAACAGGGCGAAGCCCTACGTCAATTTTCTTTAAATTATTTCATGAAATAATTAAGAAAAAAAGGGCTTCCCTATATTGTTGTGTCCGGCCAGGTACAAATAGGCAGCTGTTGGTTGGGGGCAGCCCGTTCCTGCCTGCTGTACCTGGCTGGACACAAATATAGTGCGAAGCCCCACGTCAATTTTTTTTTAATTATTTCATGAATTTCCTGAAAAAAACACAACACTCAGAATAAAGTCCTTTAATTGAAATAAACACACATTTCTTTATTGTTCTAAATTAAACCATACTTACAATCACGCCCATTCCAGCTGAAGCCAACGATCTCCTGCAATAAAAGAAAAATAATAAACCAACATAATCCTTACCTTTCCATGGTTCCCATGACAGCTTCAGCTCTGCTACATCAAGATGACAGGCTGGACCGCAGCAGAAAGCTGACATCCAGCCTGTCATCCCGCAGACACTGAGAAGCGCAGGCATGCTTGCGCTCCTCAGTGTCTCGCTGTGACGTCATCCAGATGAGCCGAGGTCATGTCCAATGATCTCAGCTCACCTCATGCACGTCACTGACAGCGTGGGAAAATTCTCACGCTGAAGCGCTGAGTGCAGGAGAATTCTCCCACGCTGTAAGTGATGTGCATGAGGTGAGCTGAGATCATTGGACATGAACTCACCTCATGCACGTCACTGACAGCGTGGGAAAATTCTCACGCTGAAGCGCTGAGTGCAGGAGAATTTTCCCACGCTGTCAATGACGTGCATGAGGTGAGCTGAGTTCATTGGACATGAGCTCGGCTCATCTGGATGCCGTCACAGCCAGACACTGAGGAGTGGAAGTATGCCTGCTGCGTTCTGCTGCGGTCCAGCCTGTCATCTCGATGTAGCAGAGCTGAAGCTGTCCTGGGAACCATCGAAAGGTAAGGATGATGTTGGTTTATTATTTTATTTTTATTGCAGGGGATCGTTGGCTTCAGCAGGAATGGGCGTGATGGTAAGTATGGTTTAATTTAGAACAATAAAGAATTGTGTGTTTATTTCAATTAAAGGACTTTATTCTGGGTGTTTGTGTTTTTTTTAACTTTCACTATGGGGTTAGTAATGGGGGTGTCTTATAGACGCCTCTCAATTACTAACCTGGGCTTGATGTCAGCTGGCATTATAAGCTGACATCAACCCCAGCCCTATTACCCCACTGCCACCGCTACAGGGCAGTGGGAAGAGCGAGGCTAAGTGCCAGAATTGGCGCATCCTATGGATGCGCCATTTCTGGGGCGGCTGACGGCTGGTGTTTCTAGCCTGGGAGGGGGCCAATATTCATGGCACCCTTCCTGAGCTATAAATATCAGCCCCCAGCTGGCTGCCTAGCCTTTGCTAGCTATTAAAATAGGGGGGACCCCACGTCATTTTTTTTGGGGGGTCCCCCATTTTAATAGCTAGTAAAGGCTAGGTATTCAGCTGGGGGCTGATATTAGTAACCTGGGAAGCTCCATGGGTATTACCCCCTTCCCAGGCTTCAAACATCTGCCCCAGCCGTCTGCTTAACCTCCGCTAGAGACTAAAATTACGGGGAACCCCACGCTAATTTTTTTTTAAATAAATCCTTTATTTTAACACTAAATGACAAGTACAGTAACCAACACTATCACTGTACTTATTATATATCTGACTGACATGTTTCTATCTATCTAATCTATGTGTGATGCTCTATCTTTCTGTTCTAAATTGTCGGGTACAGATGCTGAATTGCCGGCCGGCTTTTTTAAAGAGACGGTGCATGAAAACACTATTATTTTTTTAAATAAATCCTTTACACTAAATGACAAGTACAGTAAGCAACACTGTCACTGTGCTTCTTATATGTGTGACTGACATGTTTCTATCTATCTAATCTATGTGTGATGCTCTATTCCTTCTTGTCTAAATTGTCGGGTACCGGTGTATGCCGCTGCTGAATTTGCGGCCGGCTTTTTTAAAGAGAGTGTCTTCTGAGCAGTTTGTCAGCTTTTGGACACCTTTGAAGGTCTTTTCTATGTGTTTCTATGTGTTTTTGTTTGCCTGCCATTGGTTTTAACGGTGTTCGACGGTGTTCTAAGGTGTTCGACGAACAGTTCGACGAACAGTTCCTCGAACATCCCGGTGTTCGACGAACCGAACCCGAACACTACGGGGGTGGCTCAACACTAGTGATTAGGTATTCTTGTGTTACACTCTTGTTTCCCTTTTTAGTAACCTTTAAAGTAATATTATAAGCGAAATACAGCTTGTTATTCATATTCAGATTCATGACCAGACAATGGAGTTTGATTTCTTCAGAAATCAAGAAAGTATATATTTTTTTGTTGAGTAAGTGCATTTTAACACATGATTTCCAATGACCTTGAAAACATGTAAATCTGTAGAAGCGATTAACAAACAATAATTTTATCAACTCTGTATATAAGTTAATGTTTAATACATTTATTAAGCTAATGATAAAACAAATATAGTTGTAATAAAAGCTACCCACCTAAATGTAACACTGCATGGAAATGAAGCTGGAGTACTATAAAGTACAAAGAGTTATCACAAATAGAAATCAATGTTAAGTAGCAATGCCTGTTCTAGATATAGATCTCCCACTGAGTAAAGCAGAACACATATTCATATCATGTACTATATTGGGTATCACTCCTAATAATATACATGCAGGTTGTAAAGCCAATTGTAATTTAGTTGTTTTTGTCTTGTCTGTCAGCTATCAATTGAATTATCAAAGTGGATCTCAGTAATTACAGCAATAGAGGTGTAGCTGTAGGGTTGGAAGGTTGCTATCACACCCACGCTATGTATTGGAGGGGTTTAAAGACCAAAAACTGGACTTTAGTATCCTAAATCGCAAACAAACAAAATATGTATTATGTAAATTAAATTACACTGATAATACTTACAAACAACTGTTTCAGTGCAAGACTTCTTTATAAATGTTTGATCGTTTCACTTAAAGGCGATTTTTCTTCTTTACTTTTTTATGTTTTGATCAACATAGCCATGTGAGATCTTTTTTTTGTAGAACGAGTTTTAGCTTTGAATGATACCATTAACTTTATCATCTAATGTACAGAAAAATGAGGAAGCAATTCCAAGTGGGATGAAAAGTCGAAAATAATGCAGCTACAACTTGGGTTTAGTTTTTATGGCGTTCGTTGTGTAGTCAAAATGACATACAGTGTTACAAATGCTTCAGTTCAGTAGGAATACAGTGAGAATGAACTTGTTTAGTATTTTTATTATTTTAGTGATTTAAAAAAATTAGAACATCCATATGCACTAATAGGTTAAAGAATACTGTCACTTTAAACATACTGTCACTTTAAACAAACATAATCTATGAGCAACATGTTAAGTCAACAAAAAGATCTAAAGGATTGGTGGAAAATATCAAGTAAAAGCTTAGATCCCTGGCTGTTCTGCATTTAGGGGTCAAGTGGTGATTTTAATAAGTGATTGATCACTATTAGTGTTGAGCGAGCACTAAAATGCTCGGGTGCTCGAAGCTCGGCCTGAGCTCGCCGTGATACTCGGGTGCACGACCCGAGCAACGAGCCCAATGTTAGTCTATAGGAGACCCGAGCATTTTTACGGCGGCAGCCCTGGCAGTCTGTAGAAAGCCTAAAAAATGCCCAAAACGATAGTGACAGTGCTCAAAAGACATGGGGACAGCATGGGGATCGCCCCAGGAAGCATTTCTGACCCCCAGGTCACTGCTGTCAACAACGTGTTCTGAGGTATTAAGCCACTTTTACAGGCTCATAATAAAACGTTCAAAAATGAAAGTGAAACTTTTTTCCTGTGAAATATGTTAAGGAATTTCTTTTCCAGGGTAAATACTTGTGTATAAGGTAAAATAAATAACCAAAAACAAAAATACTCCTCCACACCTTGGGCTATGTTCACAAGTAGCATTTTTTATGGGTTTTTGCACTTTTGTATTGCTTTCAACTGTGACAAATGCATTCACCGGGAAATGTCATTTTAACATTTTACAACCTTATCTGGCCATGTGCTGTGTGACACATGCATACAGTGCTGAAAAGACATGGGGACAGCATGGGGAAGACCCCTGGAAGCATCTCTGACTCCCAGGTCGCTGCCTAAAAGTATACCCATCAGAAGTGATCCTTGCCACATCAGAAGATGCAGACTTGCAACTATCCCCGTGCAAGTCCTTGTCCCAGGGCAGTGTTCAATTGTACCTCCCCCATTCCTTGCAATGCAAGCGCAAATATGCAGCCAAACACCCACCCACCCCCAGGCTGCAATACCATACTGCTAGCTTGCACTTGAAATAGGGCCTTTTAGTTATGAGGAGGCCGAAGCTGGCCACTACCTCCTGGCTGCTTCGGCAGCGAGGTATCCATACTCAGTCCCCAGCCGCCCGGCGGCCGGGTGTCCACACTCGGTCCCCAGCCGCCCCGTGGCACGGTGTCCACACATGGGCCCCAGCCGCCTGGGGGCGGCCTGGTGTCCATAAACGGTCCCCAGCCGCCCCAATTTCTCCGTGGAACATCCTCACAGACTTTTCTTAGGCCGGCCTACTTTAGGGCAGCATTGGTCGAGCCCACTAGAGAACTCAACTCCTCCGGTGGGCCCTGGCTTGTCCATCAGGGGAGTTGTTTGTGCCAAGGTGAGGAGCATGATGATGATAGAAGTTAGCATCTGCTTTGCTTTGTTGGAATGCAAACGTAAGTGTGCAACCTGCCACCCATTCACCCCCAGGCTGCAATACCATAATGCTAGCTTGCTTGCACTTGAAATTGGGCCTTTTAGGCATGTGGAGGCAGATGCCGGCCACCATGTCATGGCTGCGTCAGCGGTCCTTTTATCCATACTCAGTCCCCAGCCGCCCGGCGGCCGGGTGTCCACGCTCGGTCCCCAGCTGCCAGGGGGCGGCCGGGTGTCCACACTCGGTCCCCAGCCGCCCCGTGGCCGGATGTCCACACACGGTCCCCAGCCGCCTGGGGGCGGCCGGGTGTCCATAAACGGTCGTCAGCTGCCCCGATTTCTCCACGGAACATCCCCATACTCTTTTCTTAGACTGGCCTGCTTTAGGGCAGCATTGGACGAGCCCACCAGAGAACCCGACTCCTCCGGTGGGCCCTGGCTTCTCCATCAGGGGAGTTGTTTGTGCCAAGGTGAGGAGCATGATGATGATAGAAGTTAGCATCTGCTTTGCTTTGTTGGAATGCAAGCGTAAGTGTGCAACCTGCCACCCACCCACCCCCAGGCTGCAATACCATACTGCTAGCTTGCTTGCACTTGAAATTGGGCCTTTTAGGCATGTGGAGGCAGAAGCCAGCCACCATGTCATGGCTGCGTCGGCGGCCCTTTTATCCATACTCAGTCCCTAGCCGCCCGGCGGCCGGGTTTTCACGCTTGGTCCCCAGTCGCCCCGTGGCCGGGTGTCCACACACGGTCCCCAGCCTCCTGGGGGCGTTCTGGTGTCCATAAACGGTCCCCAGCCACCCCGATTTCGCCGCGGAACATCCCCACACACTTTTCTTAGACTGGCCGGCTTTAGGGCAGCATTGGACGAGCCCACCAGAGAACCTGACTCCTCCGGTGGGCCCTGGCTTCTCCATCAGGGGAGGTGAGAGTGCCAATGTGAGGAGCATGATGAGGATGATAGAAGTTAGCATCTGCTTTGTTTTCAAGGAATGCAAGCACATGTATGTAGTAGCGGCTAGGCCTGAGGTGGTCAGCGTTTTGGCACATATCCTACCTCCTCCGAGGATTGCTGGATGTTTTCCTGCTACTATCCAAGTTCTATGACTCCCGTTAAAACAAAGCTTCAGGTGATAAATTATGGATGAGGTAGTGGCCAAGGAGAAAGAGCAGTAGGAACAGGGAACATTCACATCAATATCAGGCCAGTCAACCACATATGTCTTGTAGGATATGTTTCTGTAACAAAAGGAGCGGTTCGGCTACACAATTATAGGGCATACAGTGAGTGCAATGCCTACCAAAAATTTTGAGGCACTCCAATGTCCCTTGGAAATGACATGGAGGTCAGAGGGCCTTAACTAAACCTTTTTTTCCATTTATAGCAACTGGGTCTCCTGTGCACTGTTGGCCTAAGCAGTGAATGGAAGGCTTTCCAAAAATTATGAGGAACTGCAATGCCCCTTGAAACAGACGTGGATTACAGCGTACTAAAAACCTTCTACCCATTATTGGGGAGTGGGTCTCCCTTAGTTTTCACCTTTGCATTGAAAAGCAAAAGCTGACTAAAATTAGGAGGAAATGCAATGCCCGTTGGAAGAGTCGTGGAGATTAGAGGTAAGGTAATTAAAAACAACATTTCAATGCCCCTTGGAAGAGATGTGGAGTTCAGAGTGGCTTAAGAAGACACTTTTAATGCCCCTTTGAAGAGACGTGGAGGTCACAGTAGCTTAACAAGATGGTTTTAATGCCACTTGGAAGAGTGGTGGAGGTCGCAGTGGAATAAAAAGATAATATCAATTCCCCGTGGAAGAGACGTGGAGGTCACAGTAGCTTAACAAGACGGTTTTAATGCCCCTTGGAAGAGCTGTGGATTTCAGAGTGGTTTAACAAGACAGTTTTAATGGCCCTTGGAAGAGTGGTGGAAGTTACAGTGGAATAAAAAGACAATATCAATGCCCCGTGGAATAGACATTGAGGTCACAGTAGCTTAACAAGACGGTTTTAATGCCCCTCAAAAGAGACGTGGAGGTCACAGTAGCTTAACAAAACGGTTTTAATGCCCCTTGGAAGAGCTGTGCAGTTCAGAGTGGTTTAACAAGACGGTTTTAATGCCCCTTGGAAGAGACGTGGAGGTCACAGTAGCTTAACAAGATGGTTTTAATGCCCCTTGGAAGAGTGGTGGAAGTTACAGTGGAATAAAAAACAATATCAATGCCCCGTGGAATAGACGTTGAGGTCACAGTAACTTAACAAGACGGTTTTAATGCCCCTTGGAAGAGCTGTGGAGTTCAGATTGGTTTAACAAGACGGCTTTAATGCCCCTTGGAAGAGACGTTGAGGTCACAGTAGCTTAACAAGACGGTTTTAATACCCCTTACAAGAGCCATGCAGTACAGCATATTACAAACATTAGTCCCATTATTGGGGAGTCGGTCTCCAATAGTATTTGATTATGTCTTCCAAGCAAAAGATTACAAAAATTAGGATGGAGCAAATTGCAATGCCTCTTACAAGAGCCATGCAGTACAGCATATTACAAACATAAGTCCCATTATTGGGGAGTGGGTCTCCCATAGTATTTGCTTATGCCTTCGAAGCAAAAGCTTCCAAAAATTAGGACGGAGCAATTGCAATGCCTCTTACAAGAGCCATGCAGTACAGCATATTACAAACATTAGTCCCATTGTTGGGGAGTGGGTCTCCCATAGTATTTGCTTATGCCTTCCAAGAAAAAGCTTCCAAAAATTATGAGGAAATGCAATGCCCGTTCGAAGAGTCGTGGAGGTCCCAGTAGCTTAACAAGACGCTTTTAATGCCCCTCAGAAGAGACGTGGAGGTCAGAGTGGTATAACAAGATGCTTTTAATGCCTCTTACAAGAGACGTGGAGGTCAGAGTGGTATAACAAGATGGTTTTAATGCCCCTTACAAGACACGTGGGGGACAGAGTGGTATAACAAGATGGTTTTAATGCCCCTTCTAAGAGACATGGAGGTCAGAGTGGTATAACAAGATGGTTTTAATGCCCCTTATAAGAGACGTTGAGGTCACAGTAGCTTAACAAGACAGTTTTAATGCCCCTTACAAGAGCCATGCAGTAAAGCATATTACAAACATTAGTCCCATTATTGGGGAGTAGGTCTCCCATACTATTTGCTTATGCCTTCCAAGCAAAAGCTTACAAAAATTAGGACGGAGAAACTTGCAATGCCTCTTACAAGAGCCATGCAGTACAGCATATTACAAACAAACAGTAAGTCCCATTATTGGGGAGTGGGTCTCCCATAGTATTTGCTTATGTCTTCCAAGCAAAAGCTTACAAAAATTAGGACGGAGCAACTTGCAATGCCTCTTACAAGAGCCATGCAGAACAGCATATTACAAACATTAGTCCCATTATTGGGGAGTGGGTCTCCCATAGTATTTGCTTAAGCCTTCCAAGCAAAAGCTTCCAAAAATTATGAGGAAATGCAATGCCCGTTCGAAGAATCGTGGAGGCCACAGTAGCTTAACAAGACGCTTTTAATGCCCCTGAGAAGAGACGTGGAGGTCAGAATGGTATAACAAGACGCTTTTTATGCCCCTCATAAGAGACGTGGAGGTCAGAGTGGTATAACCAGATGCTTTTAATGCCCCTTACAAGAGACGTGGAGGTCAGGGTGGTATAACAAGACGGTTTTAATGCCCTTTACAAGAGACGTGAAGGTCAGAGTGGTATAACAAGACGGTTTTAATGCCCCTTATAAGAGAAGTGGAGGTCAGAGTGGTATAACAAGATGCTTTTAATGCCCCTCAGAAGAGACATGGAGGTCAGAGTGGTATAACAAGACGATTTTAATGCCCCTTACAAGAGACGTGGGGGTCAGAGTGGTATAACTAGACAGTTTTAATGCCCCTTACAAGAGCCATGGAGGTCAGAGTGGTATAACAAGATGGTTTTAATGCCCCTTACAAGAGACGTGGAGGTCAGAGTGGTATAACAAGACGGTTTTAATGCCCCTTATAAGAGACGTGGAGGTCAGAGTGGTATAACAAGACGCTTTTAATGCCCCTCAGAAGAGACGTGGAGGTCAGAGTGGTATAACAAGTTGCTTTTAATGCCCCTTACAAGAGACGTTGAGGTCAGATTGGTATAACAAGATGCTTTTAATGCCCCTCAGAAGAGACGTGGAGGTCAGAGTGGTATAACAAGATGCTTTTAGTTCCCCTTACAAGAGACGTGGAGGTCAGAGTGATATAACAAGACGGTTTGGATGCCCCTTACAAGAGACGTGGAGGTCAGAGTGGTATAACAAGATGGTTTTAATGCCCTTTACAAGAGACGTGAAGGTCAGAGTGGTATAACAAGATGCTTTTAATGCCCCTCAGAAGAGACGTGGAGGTCAGAGTGGTATAACAAGATGCTTTTAATGCCCCTCAGAAGAGTCGTGGAGGTCAGAGTGGTTTTTACAAGACGGTTTTAATGCCCCTTAGAAGAGCCATACAGTATAGCATCTTAAAAATATTATTCCCATTATTGGCGAGTGGGTCTCCCACAGTCTTTGCATATGCCTTGCAAGCAAAAGCTGACAAAAATCAGGATGGAGGAACTTTCAATAATGGCAACACGGACCACGGTCACCCTGGTGGTATTGTGGTGGTGGAGGCTGAGGATAAGGAGAAGAACATAAAACAGCCGAAATGAGGAAGCGTATACACATGTGTGGGTGTGAAGCGGTGCATGTGAATTCACCTCCCGAAATAACACAGTGGATTTGACTTTATGTTACTCTGCTGTCATTTCGTGGTGATGAGAAGTCTGGCCCAATCCAGCCCTTGTTCATTTTGATAAAGGTCAGCTTGTCAGCATTGTCAGTTGACAGGCGAGTGCGCTTATCAGTTATAATTTCCCCAGCGGCACTAAAAACACGCTCCGATAACACGCTAGCGGCAGGGCAGGCCAGGACTTCCAAGGCGTACAGAGCGTGTTCATTCCAAGTGTCCAGCTTGGATACCCAATAATTAAACTCCTTGTGAGAGTACCCCGCGCCTCAGGGTCTGTCCGAAGGGAGGGTGTGAGAAAACTGTCCCAGAACGTTGACAGTGTTCCCCTGCCTCTGCTGGATTGGATTTGCGTCTCTCTCGCATGTACGCCTTGGTTGGGCAACAACGAACTGTGACCTCTGCCGGTAGCGTGTTCAGATGTGAATTTTTTTAACAGTTCTGCAGCAAGGGCCTTCTGGTACTGCCCTATTTTTGTAGACCTTTCCACCTCAGGAATAAGAGAGTGAAAGTTCTGCTTGTAGCGGGGGTCTACAAGTGTCACCAACCAGTAATGACTGTCACCGAACATTTTGACAACGCGAGGGTCACGGTTAAGGCAGCGTAACAAAAAGTCAGCCATGCGTGCCAGACTGGTAACGGGCAAGATTTCCATGTCCTCACCAAGATGACGACTGACCATGCTCTCCTCCTCCTCCTCCTCCTCCCCCCCGTCCTCAGGCCACCCACGCTGAACCGACGGTATGACAGTTGTAGAAGTACTACCGTCTACAGCGCATGATTCCAGCTCCTGTTCTTCCTCCTCCTCCTCCTCCTCCTCCTCTCCCTCATTGTCCCCCAATGCACGTTGGGATGAGTTGAGGCTGGGCTGTGAGTAATCGCCCGCTACGGCTTCTTGATCCATCTCATCATACTCTGGCTGAAATGCCTCCTCTTTAATTCTCTGCAGAGAGCGTTGCAAAAGACAGACAAGTGGGATGCTGATACTAATGATGGCGTCATCGCCACTCACTATCTTGGTGGCCTCCTCAAAGTTTGTCAGAATGGTACATATGTCAGACATCCAGGTCCACTCCTGTGGTCTTATGTGTGGAGTCTGACCTGAATATCGACGGCCTTGTTGCAGCTGGTACTCCACAACTGCTCTCTTCTGCTCACAAATCCTTAGAAACATATGGAGGGTAGAGTTCCAACGTGTGGGGACATCACACACCAGTCGGTGTGCCGGAAGCTGCAAACGCTGCTGCAACACAGCAAGGGCGGCGGAAGCTGTAGCCGACTTGCGAAAAAGAGCTGACAGGCGGCGTACTTTCACGAGCAGATCTGGCAACTCGGGGTACGATTTAAGAAACCGCTGAACCATGATGTTAAGCACATGAGCCAGGCATGGTACGTGTGTGATCTCGCCTCGCCTCAGAGCCGCCACCAGGTTATGGCCATTGTCACACACGACCATGCCTGGATGTAGGTTCAGCGGTCTCAGCCACAGATCAGTCTGCTCTTTCACAGCTGTCCACAACTCACAAGCAGTGTGAGGTTTATCACCTAAGCTTATGAGTTTCAGCACAGCCTGTTGCCGCTTGGCGGAGGCAGTACTGCAGTGCTTCCAGCTTGTAACTGATGTGGTGATATCTGAGATGGAGGCTGAGCATGAGGAGGAGGAGGATGATGCGCAGGAGCTGTACACTGTGGGTGCAACTCTGACTGATATAGGGCCCGCAATCCTCGGTGTGGGGAGTATGTATTCTGTCCCAAGGTCTGACTGGGTCCTGGCTGCCACTATGTTAACCCAGTGTGCCGTCAGGGAGATATACCATCCCTTTCCACAAGCACTTGTCCACGTGTCTGTTGTCAGGTGGACTCTCCCAGTAACTGCGTTGTTGAGGGCACGGCAGAGGTTTTGGGACACGTGCTTGTGTAGTGCGGGGATGGCACACCAGGCAAAATTGTGTCAGCTGAGGACCGAGTACCGAGGGACGGCCACCGCCATAAGGTTGCGGAAGGATTCCGTCTCCACCAGCCTAAAAGGCAGCATTTCCAACGTAAGCAGTCGTGAAATGTGCGAATTTAGGACTGTGGCCTGTGGGGCGTTAGCTGTGAATTTCTGCTTTCATTCAAAGGTCTGGGATATGAACAATTTAACGCTGCGGTGGGACGTGGACATTCATGCTGTTTCTTGAGAAACTGCCATAACATGTGAAGACTGAGAGGAGGGGGCATCTTTACATGCAGTGTGGACAGGGGATTGCCTTGCACACGCATCAGGGGGTTCTATTGCACGCACAATAGTGGAAGAAGTAGTGGTGACACCCGCTGACACTGGTAGTGGACCCTGGTGTTCGCCCCACAAAGTCGGGTTCTTTGCTGACATGTGCCTGATCATGCTGGTGGTGGTCAGGCTGGTAGTTTTGTCACCCCTGCTGATGCTGGCATGACAGGTGGTACAAATGGCCTTTTTGGAGTTATCAGCAGAGTCTTTAAAAAAATTCCAGACTCTGGAAGACCTACCGCTTGTACTGGCAACGTCCCTCGTGTTGGTGTTATGGGGAATGGCTGGCCGCCTTCTGCTTGTGGTCACCACACTGCTTCTTCCTGCCTGTTGGGGTACTCTGCCTCCCTCCCCCTGTGTGCTGCTGGCCTCACTCTGCATGTCCTCCTGCCACGTTGGGTCAGTTACTATATCATCCACCACATCCTCCTCTTCCACTTGCGCACCACGATCCTCCTCCTCACTTCCTGGCAATTGTGTCTCGTCATCGTCCACCTCTTGTGACAAATTGCCAGCGTCGACTTCCTGTGGCCGTGGCTGTTCAAATATTTGAGCATCGCTACATGGGATCTCCTTTTCCACCACTTCAAGTGGATCAGGCGAAGGGCACAAATATGGAAATGGACCAGTAAACAGCTCTTCAGAGTGTCCAAGTGTGGGATCAGTTGCTGTCTGACGACACTCGGCATGGAGGGAGGAAGGAGCATCATGGTAAGGAGGAGTATGCGGTCGAGACTCACGTCTACTAACATTTGACCATGTGGAAGACAGACCGAAGGTGGTGGTGCTCAGGTAACTGGAAGAATTATCTGCTATCCAATTAATAACCTGTTCACACTGATCAGTTCGCATTACTGGTGTTGCTCTGTGCTTCCCTAGTAATTCGGTCAAGAAGTGGGAGCGAGAAGATGTGGCTGTTGGTTGTGGCACATTTTCACCTTGGCCACAGCCCCATCCTCTGCACGAACCATCACCAGAACGTCCACTACCACGTCCCTTGCCTCGCGCCATGCCCATTGTAAAGGAAGTAAAATAGCTTACACTCGCACTATCAATGGAAAAAGGGTAATGAAAAGGAGATTAGAACCGTGGAAGAGGAAAACCACAGTTCTATTTCTCTGGCCTACACCAGACTCTTTTAAACAATCACAACACTCAGGGATAAAATATTACTGTTTTTCTTTACGGAAAAAATACCAAAACCTGAATAATAGAGATTTTTTACCGTGGAATGGCAAAAACACAGTTATTGTTTACTGGGGTATACCATAAAATTTTAAATATATATATTTGCGGCTGAACAGTGAGCGACACACTCAAACTATTTTTTTTAGATACAAAAGGCCCAAAACTGGATACTATAGAGATTTGACCCGTGGAAATGCAAAACCACACTGGGATTTGTCGGGCCTACAACAGACTATTTTCAACAGATATATTTTTGTGTCAGAACAGTCAGGAGTAGTGTTGAGCCACCCCCTTAGTGTTCGAGTTCGGTTCGGTTCGTCAAACACCTTCGAACACCGTTAAAATCAATGGCAGGCAAACAAAAACACATAGAAACACATAGAAAACACCTTCAAAGGTGTCCAAAAGCTGACAAACTGCTCAGAAGAAACAACTAACACATGGAAAAGTGACAAGTACATATAGTAATGCAAAAAGAAAAGAGGTGGAGGAGTAAAAGGAGGGGGAGACACAGATATAGGCATGTCATGCCCTTCTAAAACCAAAAAAGTGCGAAGCCGACACGGCCAGTCCATTCCTGCCCGTGCGACCTCCGTGTCGCTGGGCTTGTTCCAGAGCTGCGGTGGACCCTGAAGGCCAGCACCCCTCTCCCAATACTGGTGCCTGTCCGCTGGTGGGTCGAGCGATCCCCCTTGCGGTGGAGGCAGGTCTAAGCTTTTTCATTTAAATTGTCTCTCTAATTTGAATGAATACACTTTAAATCCTTTTACAAGGATCTATTGGAGGGCAAGTCTCATGCCAGCAGCCGCGTAATTCCATCTCCAGTAGCGTCCACTACAGCTGCTGCAGTTAAAAAGCTTTTATAAGGATCGAGCTCGGCGGTCCACCGCAAGGCGTCCTACCACAAGTTCCAGCCCCTATGCCTTGGGGTGTTTCCCCGATGCTCTTCACTGAGTGTCCCGGTGGCCCGAACCATTTCCTTTGAAAAAATTAAGTGTCCAAACTACAGGTGGTGTAGCTTGCTTAACAGCTGGGATAATCTGCTGACTAGCAGACACTGCTACTAGGCACAAAGTATTTCCTGGGCTAGATGCAGTTAAAAATTTGTAATTAGATACTCTCGTTGGATGCTGCGAAAGCATTCCATAGAGTCTCCTGGCACGCCATATATAATTCCCTTAAAAATCTTGGAGTAGGGGTCTAGGGGACCCTTTTATAGTCAAAATCATGGCCCTGTATCGCAATACGTCACCTAGGCTGAAGATATATGGAACATTTTCATAATCACCAATGGGACAAGGCAGGGATGTCCTCTGTCCCCTCTCTTATACATCCTAGTGACGGAGCACCTGCTCTCATCAATTCGCCATAACCCCAATATTAGGTGGATTGAGGTGGGAGGCACTGAGTACAAGTGCTCTGCATTTGCTGATGATGTCCTAGTATATATCACTCAATCACAAATATCCATCCCTGTGGTTATGGCAGAAATAGATCACTTTGTTATATGGTCAAATTTTAAAATCAATGCAGCAAAGTCTGAGGCCCTCGATGTCTACCTCCCCAAATCCATACATGATTCCATCCAGTCCAACTTTCGCTTTGCCTGGCCCTCACAGGGTATCAAATACTTAGGAATTCATATTCATAGAGACCTCTCCCGTCTATGTTATCTTAATTTTGTGCCCTTTATTGAACAACTCCATACAGACCACGGTTGGCAAGTTAGAACTGTAAGATTCACTACGTGAACCACTGGTGTTTTGTGGAAAAGCACATATACACTGTGTTCCAAATTATTATGCAAAAATTGTTTAGGAGTGATAAGGGAAGAATTTGTTTGTTTGTCAGTTAAACTCATTGATGGTGATGTGTGTCAGGGCTCTTTATATCACTGTAAGCAATTGCAGACACCTGTGCTAATTAGTTTGGCAGGTGTGTCCAATGAAAGGCAAGACTACTTAAGAAGGCTGTCCCACATTATTAAGCAGCCTACATTTTCTGCCAAATTGGGAAAGAAAAAGGATGTGTTGGCTGCTGAGAAGCAACAAATTGTGGAGTGTTTAGGTCAAGGCATGACTACAATCTACATTGCCAAGACACTTCATCCTGATCATCGCACAATCAAGAAGTATGTAGCTGATTCACAGTACACACGTGTGCGTGCTGATAAGGGAAAATTGAGGACTCTTCCCTCGAGACAATTACATCAGGTTAAAAGAACAGCGGCAAAAAAGCCTTGTCATAGCAGCAGACAAGTTTTTGAAGCTGCTGGTGCCTCCAACGTCCCCCGAACAACAAGATGCAGAGTCCTTCAGAGGTTTGCAGCTGTGCATAAGCCATCCTGTCGACCTCCTCTATCCACTGCACACAAGCAGAAACGGCTCCAGTGGGCCAAACAATACATGAAGACTGACTTCAAAACTATTTTGTTCACCGATGAGTAACGTTCAACGCTCGATGGTCCAGATGGATGGAGTGGAGGATGGCTAGTTGATGGACACCCCACGCAAACACGGCTACAGCGCCAACATGGAGGAGGTGGAGTAATGTTTTGGGCTGGAATCATGGGGAGAGAGATTGTCGGCCCCTTTAGGATTCCTGAAGGGGTAAAGATGAACTCCATAATGTATGTGGAGTTTCTCAAACAGCACTTCCTGCCATGGTTCAAGAAGAAGAACCGTGTATTCCGCAGCAAGATCATTTTCATGCATGATAATGCACCGTCTCATGCTGCACATAACACATCTGCATCTCTGGCTGATATGGGCATAAAAGGGGACAAACTTATGGTGTGACCCCCATGCTCCCCTGACCTCAACCCCATTGAGAACCTCTGGAGCATCATCAAAAGGAGTGTCTATGATGGCGGGAGGCAGTTCACATATAAGCAACAGCTCTGGGAGGGTATTCTGTCCTCATGCAAAACAATTGAAGCATAAACCATCCAAAACCTGACAAATTCCACCGCGTCGGCTCATCGCATTTTAGCTGGTGAAGTGGCAGGCCCAACAACTTCTGTAGAGATGTAAGTCGTTGAGCTGCGGGATGCGAACGGCGGAAGTGAGCACACAGCGACCGTGCCCTCTGCAGAAGGCCATCTAGTCCTGGATAGTGGGCTAAATATTTCCCAGACATTTCAAAGCAAAAACCGCCTGATGACGTTGAGCCCTGCTGCCAGCATAGTAAGGAGGTGTGCAGGATCCCTTCTGCGCAGTTAGAAATCTTGTGGCATGACCAGACAGGCTTTGGGTGCAGGTGGAGGACCGAGAGAAGGTTGAGGAGGCAGAAGCAGTGGAGGAACTTTGAGATAAAGAGGATTTACGCACAACTCGTGGGGACAGCAAGACTTGGACAGCAGCCCCTTGACCTGCTGTCACCATAGTTACCCAGTGCCCAGTCAGCGACATGTAACGCCCCTGTCCATGCCTACTCGTCCAAGTGTCTGTGGTGAAATGCACCCTGTCACACACAGAGTTTCTCAAAGAAGCGGTGATGTTGTGTGCGACATGCTGGTGGAGCGCAGGCACACCTTTCTTTGAGAAGTAGTGCCGACTGGGCATCTGGTACTGGGGCACTGCGACGGACATAAGGTCTCGAAAATCCTCTGTGTCCACCAGGCGAAAAGGAAGCATTTCTGTAGCCAAGAGCTTGCAGATATTGAAATTCAACCTCTTAGCTTTCATATGGCTAGGAGGAAATGGTCTTTTACTTGTCCACATCTGAGGGACCGAGGGCTGGCTGTTGTGCTTAGACGGGGTTGAGAAGGGTGTCCCCGGCAAACTGCCGGTCTGTGAGGAAGATGCAGGCAGACATGTTAGGTTGCCTTGATCCAAAGGTGGTGCTATCGATGTCAGACTGCGCTCAACACCAGCTGGTGTTTCCACCTCCAAAGAAAATGATGACCTGCCAATCACGCTGGCTGTTGCAGGTAAAGAGGTGGCATGTCTGCGTCCCAAAACAGGTGTGGCTCCTGTCCCCCCAGTCACAGAGGATGAAGAGGCCGCGGATGCACAAGATGTGGCAGACGGTGGTTTGCCCGGCCGGCTAGGCCGCATTGTAGCACAGTGAGCTTCCCACTGCAACTTATGCTTCATGTCCATGTGCCTGTTCTTGCATGAAGTACTTAAACTATGTATTTTTTGGCCTCTACTTAGCTTTTGCTGACAAATGTTACAGATAACACGAGTTGGGTCATCTTTATCGATCTGAAAAAATGCCCAGGCTATGCTTGGCTTAGCACCCATGCGACCTGAAGAGCCACCACGACTTGTGGTCAGAGGCAGAGTTGTGTTTGAGGATGCAGTTGTTGACGTGCTTCCAGTACTACGTCTCTGTCCAGGAAGGCGCAACCTGACCTGGTCGTCACTAGCATCCTCCTTCACCTCCTCTGCTGACCTCATCTCTTGGCTGACTGTGGGTTGACAGTAAGTGGGATCTCCAACCTCATCATCATCACCCTCTGTGTTATCACACCTGTCGTCCTCAGAGCCACCCTGTTCCTGCCCTGACAAAAAACTAAAGTTGTCTCTCCAATCAGGTATTTGAGTCTCATCATCATCTTCCTCATTGTCTCCACCAACAGGAGTTACAGTTTGGGAACGAAGGTCTACATTATGGTCAGAAACTTCTGCGTCTGGTCCTGGATCCGACTCATAAAGATTCTGGGCATCAGTGCAGATCATTTCCTAGTCTGGATTCACAAAAGCTCTGGAGCCGACCTCTGATTCCCAGGCTATAGTATGAGTAAACAGCTCTGCAGACTCAACCATCTGTTCTACCCCATACTCAGACGGGCAGCTGGAGACTTTAGAGCTGTGAGGAAGCAAGTGCGATTGGGGTGACACCTCTGAGGACTGGAGTATTTGTGATGTTGAAGTTGAGGTGGAGGAGAGCGCACTTAAAGGAGTACTTGATATCCTTTGAAGCACCTGCTGTTTTTGTGCCTCATATGGAATTTGTAGCGAGTGGCGTGGCCGTAAGAAAGGTATCTTATCACATTGTCCGCTAAAAGAAGTAGACATCTTAGTTTGGCTGGAAGATGGTCTTTCTTCTGCAGATGTTACTGTTGCTTTAACACCTACCCAACGGACAAAACCTTTTTTTCCAATCCCAACACGCCTATTCCCCTTTCCACCAGCAGCAGGCCTTTTTCCACTCATTTTGGTGGTTAACTAATTCACAACTCTGGAGTTGTTTGCGCAAAAAACAATGGATGGGAACCGAGCAGAGCTGAGTGGCCAAACTGTGGTATTAGCCCAAAAGTATTGGCTGGGTTAGATGCAGAAAAAAATTATATTGAATTTGCAACCTGGTGGAGGTCAGTATAGATGGACTAATAGAACAAGTCCCACACACTGCTACAAGTTGAAATATTTTTTCAGAGCTAGATGCGAAAAAAAATTATATTGAATTTGCAACCTGATGGAGGTCAGTATAGATGGACTAATAGAACAAGTCCTACACACTGCTAGAAGCCAAAATATTTTTTCAGAGCTAGATGCAGAAAAAAGTTATATTGAATTTGCAACCTGATGGAGGTCAGTATAGATAGACTAATAGAACAAGTCCCACACACTGCTAGAGGCCTAAATATTTTTTCAGAGCTAGATGCAGAAAAAAATTATATTGAATTTGCAACCTGATGGAGGTCAGTATAGATGGACTAATAGAACAAGTCCCACACACTGCTAGAAGCCTAAATATTTTTTCAGAGCTAGATGCAGAAAAAAAATTATATTGAATTTGCAACCTGATGGAGGTTAGTATAGATGGACTAATAGAACAAGTCGCATACACTGCTAGAAGCCTAAATATTTTTTCAGAGCTCGATGCAGAAAAAAATTATATTGAATTTGCAACCTGGTGGAGGTTAGTATAGATGGACTAATAGAACAAGTCCCACACACTGCTACAAGCAGAAATATTTTTTCAGAGCTAGATGCAGAAAAAAATTATATTGAATTTGCAACCTGATGGAGGTCAGTATAGATGGACTAATAGAACAAGTCCCACACACTGCTAGAAGCCTAAATATTTTTTCAGAGCTAGATGCAGAAAAAAATTATATTGAATTTGCAACCTGATGGAGGTCAGTATAGATGGACTAATAGAACAAGTCCCACACACTGCTAGAAGCTTAAATATTTTTTCAGAGCTAGATGCAGAAAAAAATTATATTGAATTTGCAACATGATGGAGGTTAATATAGATGGACTAATAGAACAAGTCACACACACACTACTAGAAGCCTAAATATTTTTTCAGAGCTCGATGCAGAAAAAAATTATATTGAATTTGCAACCTGGTGGAGGTTAGTATAGATGGACTAATAGAATGATGCTATGCCCAAAAGGTTTTACTTCACTAGGTGCAGTAAAAAATTTGTATTCTATACACAGGTGGTGTAGCTTGCAACACAGATAGGCTACTCCACTGACTCCACTGTGCAATAGGCCAAAAAGGATTTGCTTTGCTAGATTTAGCCAAATGCTGTGAAAAAACCTTGCACAGCACTGGCACAGACCTGCCTGGCAAAAACTGATAGGAACTGATGTAACCTAGCCCTGAAAAGGACTGCAATTACAATTAGTCTTTACTCCCAACCTATCTATTTAAGAGCACAGACCTGCCTGATAAAAGTCGTAGGAAATGATGTAACCTAGTCCTTAAAAGGACTGCAATCACAACTCTTCCCTACTCCCAAGCTATCTGTAGATTTGTGCGCAAATTGGCTTGAAATTAAGTATAGCGCACACAGCAACAGCGGTGCCGTCTAACACGCAGCTGCAGCAGTGAGAAAATGGTAGCGACGGGGAAAATGGCTGGGTCTTATAGGGCAAGGACATGTGACATACACTGCCAATGACACATGCCCTTGCTTGTGTGAAAAAAAGCACTTCGCTCCGTGTGTGCGCTGCTGATAGGCTGACAGATTGCACCTCCCCACTGTAAATGCGGGAAAGAGAAAAAAAAATGGATTTAGATGAAAAAAAAGGATTTTTACTGGCCCCCGAGACCTGGAGCTAAGTCCAGCAATTTTAGAAACAGGAGCACATAGGACTGTAATGCAGCGTTTGCTTGTATAACCCCACTGCGTCTCCTATACAGCCTGCATGCCTGCCTGCCTGATATCTGGGATGGATATTAGTGCTGAGAAGGACTGTTTGTTTGTTCTGGCAGCCTTTACAGACCCTACACTAACTATTTTGCAGGAAAAATCTCTCCCTAGCTCAGCAGCGCTGTCCCTACTCTGTCTAATCCGGAGCGACTGTGTCCAAGATGGCGGCGCCCGGTTTTAAATACTCGAAGTGACGCTGTGCGGCCAGCCAATCACTGTAATGCCCACAAACAACATGGCTGCGGCATTACAGTGACTGGCTGGCAATCCCTGCATGTTCATTGGCTCTGTAAAGAACGCCAAACATGCACGGCAGAGACCCGAGCTCCCGCCCGCGTAACCAGGAAATGCTCGGTGCTCGCCGAACATCCCGAGTAGCGTGATGCTCGGGAGAGTACCGAGCAGTGTCGAGCATGCTCGCTCAACACTAATCACTATGTATGTGCACAATTATATGGGGAAGTTTCTCAGTCACTGAGTGGTACTGATCTTGTGTGATTTTGTATATAAAAGCTAATATATAAAAACAGCCATTTATCACTGTCACATGAGTGAATAGATGTCTCTTTCATAGAGTTTTAACATAATTGTCCTCATTTACTAGTATTTCTTTTTTTCCTGTACAAGCTGTATTTTACTTTAATTTGATATTTTTGGGAAGTCATTTCAATACTTTGGAACAAGATATTATTAAAAGTAATACAGCCTTAAAAAACACATATAGTGTCTATAGCAGGAGAGCCTGATATTCGCACCATACAGCCAGCAGGGACTTCCAAAAAATACAGTTTTTCTGGAAAAGCCTGCAGTGTACGGATGGTGATAGAGAAACTAAAGCCTCGCTGCCTTTATCAATCTTTCTGCTTTCCAGCATCTCTGCAATCAGTTAACAGATGGAGACCACACAGTAGCCATGCTTTCATTTTTCTTTGATTTAACGCGTTTTGAATACATACATATTTTATGTTCAAGTTATTGTTTTCAACATCATAAATACTGATTCTGTGGTGTACATATTCTTTAGGGCGGTGTTTTAGACTGCACGCTGTATAGATAGAAAAGGCTTTTAGGCATTCTTATTCTTTTCTATAACCGAGTTCTGTAGCCGGAGGCATCCCTGTCACAGTGCACTAGCTTACTGCTCCCTCTGTAGGGTTATTATGTAATGTCTCGCTGTGAGGTCATTTGCAATGTTTAAAGCTAAATGCAACAATATATCTTTGTGAATGGTATGGAAATTGGAATTTTTATATAATTTTACTTTCATCCCAACAAACTGTTCAGAGATATAATGATATATAATTTATATTCTTTTTATTTATAACAGGCACCCTACAGTCAGGAAGAATAAACAAGTAAAGTTTAGTTTTTAGCTGCTATAGGTCTAAAATTAATTGTAAGCTAACTTTATTATATATAGCTATGAGAGTCTTCGGAGGACATTTTTTATTGTGTACGTATGTATGCATTTAATAATTTGCTTGAAACCCTTAATCTTTGCTATCACCTTATAGGCGGCTATCAGCTCTGATTGCAATACAAGGAAAGCAGGAGCACAACCATCTAGTTTGTTTATTCATAGTAAGGGGAAATGGTACCTGAGGTCATACATTCCAGGTCCATTGAATACGTCAGAGAAAAAGGCTTAAAGTCTATCGGTCGTTTTAATTTTTATTTCATAAATCAATAGTGCACATGAAAATATGTTACTTTGTACTGTAATATATCTTACCAGAGAAATCTGCTTCTTTTTCTGCAAAGACTGATCATTCTCTCTCAAAGTTCTCAATTTCCAGGTAAAATCTGTACTCAGTGAAGACAGATTGTTGTATTATTGAGATAGGGGATTGCTACTGATATGATTCTATGTAGAGAAGAGGAGTAGGAGAAGGGAGGAGCTAGACGCAGAGGTCGTCTCCCTATCTACATAGAATCTTGACAGAAGCAGCTGCCATCTCCTATCTCAGTAATGGAAAGTCTGTCTTCACTGAATACAGATTTTACCTGGAAATTGAAAATGTTGAGAATGAATGATCAGTCCTGGCAAAGAAATATGCAGATTTCTGTGATGAGATATATCACAGTTTACTTATTTTCATGTGTGCTATTGATTTATGAAATAAAAATTAAAATGACTGTTACTCTTTAATAGCAATAGTCTATTCTACAATAGCATGAATTAACATTTTGACCAAACGTTAAAAATGACCCCTTTGCACCATGACCAAACTTTGCACCATGCTACTGAGAAAATTAGCAGTAGATATATGTATTGTGAGGCAGTGACTGGGATCGTCTATGAGGGACGTTATATATCCCCCAGAATGTGTACAGAGACCTATTAAATCCATTGGAGTGCATTGCAGTCACAGACACAGCCGCGGCTGCAATGCAGGAATAAAGGTGAGCATTGACCTGGTTAAGGCTATCTGGCTAAGGCAGATTAGTAAAACCCAGCATGGACTTCATTTCTTGGAGGAGGCCACAGGAAGGCAGTAGGGATGGCCTCCTCCCTCCAACCCGGGTTTTCCAGTGGCTCTTGCCACAAGTCCTTTAAAAACCATGCATTAAGGATTAGTGTTGTTCAGTGTTGGGATCTGCTAGGAGCATAGCAGGAAAGCTCGTCGGATATATGATTACCTGAACCCACACCTGGGAAGGCTCTGCACCCATCAGGCTCTGAGCGGCATGGCGCGGCCGTTGCCCCTGGCAACCATTGTCATGGACTAGTGTTAACCCGGCTGCGAACCGGAGGACTTTCTGTTTACCTGTAAGTTTTGCTGCATAAAAGCTGCTTATTTTGGACTTGCCTGGGTCACTGCCTCTGTTACTGCATGGTGTGAACACCGCCACCCTACAGCATAAAGAAAAAAGTTTAGCTTACCATGTATAGTTTCTTCAGGAGCTTCACACCTGATTTGTGCAAGGATAAGAGTCAGGCTCCAAACCTTCAACAGATTCCACAGAAAAACGAAAAATCCACCACGAAATCCAGGTAATGTGAAAAAAGTTAAAACCCCATTTATTGTGAAAAAGTTAAAACAAGACAATGGAACTTAGGAGTCACAATAACATGTTTTGAACTCAGCTGTTCTTAGTCATGGTGAGATAGTGTATAGATCTGAAAATTGCTTAAGGAGGAATAAAGATTAGAATTTAAAATCTGAAAGAAATTTTTCATTAAAAAATATTTGTTAAATATCAGTGAAATTAATTAAGCATGCAGATTATTTTTTTTTACATTAAAAGTCTCAAGATTAGTGTTGAGCGATACCTTCCGATATCGGGAAATATCGGATCGGATTGGATCGGACCGATACCCAAAAAATATCGGATATCGCCGATTCTGATACCGGAAACCAATGCAAGTCAATGGGACACAAATATCGGAATGAAAATAAACCCTTTCTTTCCTTGTAGGTTAATTCTACATGAAGGAAAACAACTAAGAATAATGTAGAATGTATTGGGGGAGGTGGGGGAGACATTAAAGGCATAGAGGTTTAGCCCAATCAAATGGAATAGCAGGAATTAATATATTTTTTAAGACGTTCGGAGTTACAAAGATATTGACTATGTTAAGCTTTTTTATATTTTGTCAGATATTTATGTTTCACTACTTCCATGCTCTTCACCTTCTTTTTTACTTCTCCCACACTTTCTCCTTCATCATCCTTAGCAGCAGCATCTTTTTCATCAACTACTTCTTCACCTTATTCATCTTCTTCTTCACCTTCTTCCTATTATTCTTTTTTTTTACATTCTTCATATTCTTCTTATTCAATTATTATTCTTCTTTATATTATACTTCTTCATCTTCTTCATATTCTTCTTCATCATATTCTTATTTGTGACAGGCATTCCTGTAGTTGTTATCTATAAAAGTTTGAAGATTACACCTTCCGTTCTGCCTGTCACAAAAGATTTACAAAAGGATTTGTCCGCGTTCAGTTTGGACTGCAGCAGCAGGTATTTTCCAGGGGCACCATGAGGAGGAACGGACTCACCCTCATACACTGCTTAGTTTTCTTCTGCTTATAATTTAGATAATATCTTTTGCTCTAATTTTTAGTCTTATTCTTAATGTTCTTCTGCTTTTTGTTCTGCAGCTTCTTGTTCTTCTGCTTCTTGGTCTTCTGTCTCTTGTTCTTCTGTATCTTGGTGGTTGTTCTCTTGTTCTTTGTCCTCTTGGTCATCTTATTCAGGGTCATCTTCTTGGTCTTCTTTAGGGTGGTCTTCAGAGTCATCTTCAGGGTCGTCGTCTTCGGGGTGGTCATCTTCTTCGGGGTGGTCTTCAGGGTCGTCGTCTTCAGGGTCGTCTTCGGGGTCCTCGTCTTCTTCGCGGTGGCCTTCAGGGTCGGCGTCTTCAGGGTTGTCATCTTCGGGGTCATCGTCTGCTTTGGGGTGGTCTTCAGGGTCGTCGTTTTCAGGGTCGTCATCTTCGGGGTCCTCGTCTTCTTCGGGGTGGTCTTCAGGGTCGTCGTCTTCAGGGTCGTCGTCTTCGGGGTCCTCATCTTCTTCGGGTGGTCTTCAGTGTCGTCGTCGTCTTCGGGGTCCTCGTCTTCTTCGAGGTGGTCTTCAGGGTCGTCATCAGGGAGATCCACAGTGATTACCAAAAACCATTTCAAAAAGCTTGAACTTGGAAATGTAGCAGAAGGTACAAGAAGACTGAGGCACTGCCGAGAACCAGCTGACGGTACTGGAACCCGGATGGGTAGCAGAAGGTACAAGAGCCAATGGAACTACCGAGGACCAGCTGAAGGTACTGGAACCCGGTTACTAAGCAGGAGGTACCTGTGCCAGAAAGCACTACAAAGAACCAGCAGACGTTGGTGGAACTCGGATATTGAGAAGGAGGCACCTAAGCCAAAGGCAATGCCTGGAACCAGCTGATGTTACTGGAACCCAGGGGGACATATTCAATATTGACTTCGAAAGAACCAGCTAATGGTACTGGAACTCAGATAGGCAGCAGAAGGTACACATGAAAAAAAAAGTTGCAAGGTCCCGAGCCGGCCGGAGTTACCGAAACCCACAGTCCTACAGGGGGTGCTTGTCCTATTGGCACTATGGAACCAGCCTTCATTGCCAGATCCCGCAGCCCACATAGGAGTCACCTAAACTGCAGGCACCATAGAGTCAGCTAACCCGACCGCAACACGACAGGACAATGTATTGGAGGCAAAGTGACGTTGACACTACCTGGAAACAGCTGGCGTGCTGGAACCAGGCTGGGCATTAGGGAGTACCCGTGCCAAAGACACTGCCGGGAAACAGCTGATGGCATTGGAACCCGGATGGGTAGCAGAAGGTACAAGAGCCAATGGTAATACCGAGGACCAGCTGATGGTACTGGAACCCGGTTACTAAGCAGGAGGTACCTGTGCCAGAAAGCACTACAAAGGACCCGCAGATGTTGGTGGAACTTGAATACCGAGAAGGAGGCACCTAAGCCAAAAGCACTCCCTGGAACCAGGTGATGTTACTGGTACCCAGGGGGACATATTCAAGATTGACTTCCAAAGAACCAGCTAATAATAATGAAACTCAGATAGGCAGCAGAAGGTACACATGAAAAAAAAAGTTGCAAGGCCGCGAGCTGGCCAGAGTTACCGAAACCCACAGTCCTACATGGGGTGCTTGTCCTATTGGCACTATGGAACCAGCCTTCATTGCCAGATCCCGCAGCCCACAAAGGAGTCACCTAAACTGCAGGCACCATAGATTCGGCTAACCCGACCGCAACACGACAGGACAACGTATTGGAGGCAAAGTGACGTTGACACTAAGTGGAAACAGCTGGCATGCTGGAACCAGGCTGGGCAGGAGGGAGTACCCATGCCAAAGACACTGCTGGGAAACAGCTGGCAGTGATGGAACCCAGGGTAAATAGTAAAAACAGAGTGGAGCCAGAGGCCTAATTGGAGCAAGTTTAAATTCAGTAGTAGTATGAATGTGGACAGAGCAGGAGAAATTGCCGGACACAGAGCAGGGGATCAGCTGACGTTACTGAACTCCAAAAACACTGGAGAAAGTGTTGACTCTGCAGACGGCACTTCTGAGCAGCAACTGGTGTTGTTGGATCCCATGGTAAATTCTGAAAACAGAGAGGAGCCAGAGGCCCAATTTGAGCAAGTTTAAAATCAGTAGTAGTGTGAATGTGGACAGAGCAGGAGAAATTGCCGGACACACAGCAGGGGATCAGCTGACGTTACTGAACCCCAATAACACTGGAGCAAGTGTTGACTGTGCAGACGGCACTTCTGAGCAGCAACTGGCGGTTTTGGAGCCCCGGGTAAATACTGAAAAGAGAGAGGAGCCAGAGGCCTAATTGCAGCAAGTTTAAAATCAGTAGTAGTGTGAATGTGCAGAGAGCAGGAGAAATTGCCGGACACACAGCAAGGGAACAGCTGACGTTACTGAACCCCAATAACACTGGCGCAAGAGTTGACTGTGCAGATGGCACTTCTGAGAAGCAACTGGCGTTGTTGGAGCCCAGGGTAAATACTGAAAACAGAGAGGAGCCAGAGAGAGGCCTACTTGGAGCAAGTTTAAAATCAGTAGTAGTGTGAAAGTGGACAGACCAGGAGAAATTGCCGGACACACAGCAGGGGAACAGCTGATGTTACTGAACCCCAATAACACTGGAGCAAGTGTTGACTGTGCAGACAGCACTTCAGAACAGCAACTGGCGGTGTTGGAGCCCAGGGTTAATACTGAAAACAGAGAGGAGTCAGAGGGCTAATTGGAGCAAGTTTAAAATCAGTAGTAGTATGAATTTGGATGGAGCAGGAGAAATTGCCGGACACACAGCAGGGGATCAGCTGACGGTACTGAACCTCAATAACACTGGAGCAAGTGTTGACTGTGCAGACGGCACTTCTGAGCAGCAAGTGGCAGTGTTGGAGCCCATGGTAAATACTGAAAACAGAGAGGAGCCAGAGGCCTAATTGGAGTAAGTTTAAAATCAGTAGTAGTGTGAATGTGGACAGGGCAGGAGAAATAGCCGGACACACAGCAGGGGATCAGCTGACGTTACTGAACCCCAATAACACTGGAGCAAGTGTTGACGGTGCAGACGGCACTTCTGAGCAGCAACTGGCGGTGTTGGAGCCCAGGGTAAATACTTAAAACAGAGAGGAGCCAGAGGCCTAACTGGAACAAGTTTAAAATCAGTATTAGTGTGAATGTGGACAGAGCAGGAGAAATTGCCGGACACACATCAGGGGAACAGCTGACGTTACTGAACCCCAATAACACTGGAGCAAGTGTTGACTGTGGAGACAGCACTTCTGAGCAGCAACTGGCGGTGTTGGAGCCCATGGTAAATACTGCAAACAAAGAGGAGCCAGAGAGAGGCCTAATTGGAGCAAGTTTAAAATCAGTAGTAGTGTGAATGTGGACAGAGCAGGAGAAATTGCCGGACACACAGCAGGGGAACAGCTGATGTTACTGAACACCAATAACACTGGAGCAAGTGTTGACTGTGCAGACGGCACTTCTGAGCAGCAACTGGCGGTGTTGGAGCCCAGGGTAAATACTGAAAATGGAGAGGAGCCAGAGAGAGGCCTAATTGAAGCAAGTTTAAAATCAGTAGTAGTGTGAATGTGGACAGAGCAGGAGAAATTGCCGGACACACACCAGGGGATCAGCTGACGTTACTGAACCCCAATAACACTGGAGCAAGTGTTGACTGTGCAGACGGCACTTCTGAGCAGCAACTGGCGGTGTTGGAGCCCAGGGTAAATACTGAAAACAGAGAGGAACCAGAGGTCTAATTGGAGCAAGTTTAAATCAGTATTAGTGTGAATGTGGACAGAGCAGGAGAAATTGCCGGACACTCAGCAGGGGATCAGCTGATGTTACTGAACCCCAATAACACTGGAGCAAGTGTTGACTGTGCAGACGGCACTTCTGAGCAGCAAGTGGCAGTGTTGGAGCCCAGGGTAAATACTGAAAACAGAGAGGAGACAGACAGAGGCCTAATTGGAGCAAGTTTAAAATCAGTAGTAGTGTGAATGTGCAGAGAGCAGGAGAAATTGCCGGATACACAGCAGGGGATCAGCTGACATCACTGAACCCCAATAACACTGTAGCAAGTGTTGACTGTGCAGATGGCACTTCTGAGCAGCAACTGGTGGTGCTGGAGCCCAGGGTAAATACTGAAAACAGAGAGGAGCCAGAGGCCTAATTGCAGGAAGTTTAAAATCAATAGTAGTGTGAATGAGCAGAGAGTAGGAGAAATTGCCGGACACACAGCAGGGGAACAGGTGACGTTACTGAACCCCAATAACACTGGAGCAAGTGTTGACTGTGCAGATGGCACTTCTGAGCAGCAACTGGCGCTGTTGGAGCCCAGGGTAAATACTGAAAACAGAGAAGAGCCAGACAGAGGCCTAATTGGAGCAAGTTTAAAATCAGTAGTAGTGTGAATGTGCAGAGAGCAGGAGAAATTGCCGGACACACAGCAGGGGATCAGCTGCCGTTACTGAACCCCAATAACACTGGTGCATGTGTTGACTGTGCAGACGGCACTTCTGAGGAGCAACTGGCGGTGTTGGAGCCCAGGATAAATACTGAAAACAGAGAGGAGCCAGAGGCCTAATTGCAGCAAGTTTAAAATCAGTAGTAGTGTGAATGTGCAGAGAGCAGGAGAAATTGCCGGACACACAGCAGGGGAACAGCTGACGTTACTGAACCCCAATAACACTGGAGCAAGTGTTGACTGTGCAGACGGCACTTCTGAGCAGCAACTGGCGGTGTTGGAGCCCAGGGTAAATACTGAAAACAGAGAGGAGCCAGAGGCCTAATTGGAGCAAGTTTAAAATCAGTAGTTGTGTGAATGTGGACAGAGCAGGAGAAATTGCCGGACACACAGCAGGGGAACAGCTGACGTTACTGAACCCCAATAACACTGGAGCAAGTGTTGACTGTGCAGACGGCACTTCTGAGCAGCAAGTGGCAGTGTTGGAGCCCAGGGTAAATACTGAAAACAGAGAGGAACCAGAGAGACGCCTAATTGGAGCAAGTTTAAAATCAGTAGTAGTGTGAATGTGGACAGAGCAGGAGAAATTGCCGGACACACAGCAGGGAAACAACTGACGTTACTGAACCCCAATAACACTGGAGCAAGTGTTGACTGTGCAGATGGCACTTCTGAGCAGAAACTGGCGGTGTTGGAGCCCAGGGATTACAGTTCAGGTGGTAGAAACATGAACACAACAGGAGACCTGGATACTGTTGACAACCAATTATTTAATCTGAAAGAGGACTGGCAAAGTCATGCGAGAACCAGGCCTTTTTCATTTTCAGAAAAGTAAGCCGGTCAACATTATCGGAGGATAGTCGCATGCGACGGTCTGTTAGTACGCCACCTGCGGCACTAAAGACGCATTCCGATAATACACTAGCAGCAGGGCAAGCCACCACCTCCAATGCATACTGGCTATGCTCTGGCCATGTATCCAGCTTAGAGACCCAAAACTTGAAGGGGGAAGAGCCGTCTGGGAGTACACTGAGAGGGCAAGACATGTAGTCTGTCACCATGTGACGGAAACGTTGCCTCCTGCTTACTGGAGCCATCTGTGATGGTGTAGACATATGTGGTTGGGACACAAAACTTTGCCACATTTGGGCCATACTGGTCTTGCCTTGTGCTGAGGCACTGCTTCTGCTCCCTCTTTGTGCAGAACTTCCTCCACTGCCTCGAAGCACTGAGCTGCTTTGTAAAGCACTAGCAGCACTGCTCTCGGGTGGAATGGAAAACATGATGGAATGCACCAGTGTGTCTTGGTACTCCCGCATTTTACGCTCCCGGTTAGTGTTGAGCATTCCGATACTGAAATATCGGGTATCGGCCGATATTCGCAGTATCGGAATTCCGATACTTAATTCCGATACTTTTAGAATATCGAATACCGGAATCGGAAGTTCCCATAATGCCTGAGCTCTGCAGTGTCTCTGAAGGATGACAAGCTGGATGGCAGTGCTCAGCCGCGATCCAGCCTGTCATCAGAATTCCATCCCAGCGTGAGAGAATTCTCCTGATTGTTTAAAAGCCGGCGGGCAGTAAATAGCCGCCGGCTTTTAAACTATCACACAGCCCCATACTGCTTCCCCGCAGCCTCCCACCCCGATCCTCTGCTCCCCCCATCCCGATCGTAAGTTAGGACCGAGCGGGGAGCGCAGCACTAAGGAGCGGGGAGCAAAGGACCCCGGCGGGGAAGCCGGCAGTGAAAAGACTTCACCACCGGCTTTCCCGTTCTGTGCTGTGCTTTCCCGCCGGTTATTTCAAATGAACAGCTGAGGTATCAGGCATGCCTGCGCCTCTCAGTGTCTGTGGGATGACAGGCTGGATGGCAGCTTTCTGCGGCGATCCAGCCTGTCATCTCAATGTAGCAGAGCTGAAGCTGTCCTGGGAACCATGGAAAGGTAAGGATGATGTTGCTTTATTATTTTTCTTTTATTGCAGGAGATCGTTGGCTTCAGCTGGAATGGGCGTGACGGTAAGTGTGGTTTAATTTACAACAATAAAGAATTGTGTGTTTATTTCAATTAAAGGACTTTATTCTGGGTGTTTGTGTTTTTTTTTTAACTTTGACTATGGGGTTAGTAATGGGGGTGTCTTATAGACGCCTCTCCATTACTAACCTGGGCTTGATGTCAGCTGCCATTATAAGCTGACATCAACCCCAGCCCTATTACCCCCTGCCACCGCTACAGGGCAGTGGGAAGAGCGAGGCTAAGTGCCAGAATTGGCGCATTCTATGGATGCGCCATTTCTGGGACGGCTGATGGCTGGTGTTTCTAGCCTGGGAGGGGGCCAATATTCATGGCACCCTTCCTGGGCTATTAATATCAGCCCCCAGCTGTCTGCCTAGCCTTTGCTAGCTATTAAAATAGGGGGGACCCCACGTCATTTTTTTTGGGGGTCCCACATTTTAATAGCTAGTAAAGGCTAGGTATTCAGCTGGGGGCTGATATTAGTAGCCTGGGCAGCTCCGTGGGTATTACCCCCTTCCCAGGCTTCAAACATCTGCCCCAGCCGTCTGCTTAACCTCCGCTAGAGACTAAAATTACGGGGAACCCCACGCCAATTTTTTTTTTAATAAATCCTTTATTTTAACACTAAATGACAAGCTCTGTTATCAATACTTTCACTGTACTTCTTATATATGTGACTGACATGTTTCTATCTATCTAATCTATGTGTAATTCTCTATTCTTTCTATTCTAAGTTGTCGGGTACCGCTGCTGAATTGCCGGCCGACTTTTTTAAAGAGACGGTGCATGAAAACACTTATTTTTTTTAATAAATCCTTTCCACTAAATGACAGTAAGCAACATATATATACGTGACTGACATGTTTCTATCTATCTAATCTATGTGTGAAGCTCTATTCTTTTTGTTCTAAATTGTCGGGTACCGGTGAATGCCGCTGCTGAATTGCCGGCTTTTCATGTTTCAATGTGAGCACTGTTCCCATCAATTTGGGCAACCACCTCCCCCAATACATTCTACATTGTTGTTAGTTGTTTTCCTTCATGTAGAATTAACCTACAAGGAAAGAAATGGTTTATTTTCATTCCGATATTTGTGTCCCATTGACTTGCATTGGTTTCCGGTATCGGAATCGGCGATATCCAATACTTTTTGGGTATCGGCCCGATCCAATCCGATCCGATATTTCCTGATATCGGAAGGTATCGCTCAACACTACTCCCGGTTCAACGGTGTTATGAGGTTTTGTAAGTTGTCCCGGTAACGAGAATCTAGGAGGGTGGACACCCAATAATCAGCCGTGTTGAGAATGTGGGCGATGCGGCGGTCGTTTCTCAGGCACTGCAGCATGAAATCAAGCATGTGCTGCAGACTGCCAACTGGCCAAGAAACGCTGTCCCCTGCTTGAGGCGTGATCTCTGCCTGCTCTGCATCACCCCACCCTCGCTCTAGATTCTGACTACTAGAGCATTGTGTACCTCCCTCCTCTGGACAGATGTCTTCCTCCTCCATTGACTCCTCCTCATGCTCCTCACAAAGTGTCCCCTGCCTAGGCCTTTGTGAGGAACCACATTGCGCAGACTGTACAGAAGCAGATGGCATTTGTGACTCCTCATCCTCCACCTCTTCCAAAACGTCCTCCCTTAGTGCTTGCAGTGTTTTTTCAAGCAGGCAGATAAGGGGGATAGTCATGCTGACTAGTGCATCATCTGCACTCGCCATCCGCGTGGAATAATCGAAGGCACGCAAAACGTGGCAGATGTCCTTCATAGAGGCCCACTCAGTGGTGGTGAAGTGTGAACGGCGCGCAGTGCGACTTGTTTGCACCTGCTGCAGCTGGTATTCCATTACTGCTGCCTGCTGCTCACACAACCTCTCCAACATATGCAAAGAGATGGGTAGGTCACATATGATGCGATGTTCCGGAAGGCGTAATCGGCACTGCAGAGTAGTGTTGAGCCACCCCCGTAGTGTTCGGGTTCGGTTCGGTTCGTCGAACACCGGGATGTTCGAGGAACTGTTCGTTGAACTGTTCGTCGAACACCTTAGAACACCGTCGAACACCGTTAAAACCAATGGCAGGCAAACAAAAACACATAGAAACACATAGAAAACACCTTCAAATGTGTCCAAAAGCTGACAAACTGCTCAGAAGACACTCTCTTTAAAAAAGCCGGCCGGCAATTCAGCAGCGGCATACACCGGTACCCGACAATTTAGACAAGAAGGAATAGAGCATCACACATAGATTAGATAGATAGAAACATGTCAGTCACATATATAAGAAGTACAGTGACAGTGTTGGTTACTGTACTTGTCATTTAGTGTAAAGGATTTATTAAAAAAAAATAATAGTGTTTTCATGCACCGTCTCTTTAAAAAAGCCGGCCGGCAATTCAGCAGCGGTACCCGACAATTTAGAACAGAAAGAATAGAGCTTCACACATAGATAGATAGATAGATAGAAACATGTCAGTCACATATATATGAAGTACAGTGACAGTGTTGGTTACTGTACTTGTCATTTAGTGCAAAGGATTTATTTAAAAAATAATAGTGTTTTCATGCACCGTCTCTTTAAAAAAGCCGGCTGGCAATTCAGCAGCAGTACCCGACAATTTAGAACAGAAAGATAGAGCATCATACATAGATTAGATAGATAGAAACATGTCAGTCACATATATATGAAGTACAGTGACAGTGTTGGTTACTGTACTTGTCATTTAGTGTTAAAATAAAGGATTTATTTAAAAAAAAATTGGCGTGGGGTTCCCTGTCATTTTAGTCTCTAGCGGAGGTTAAGCAGACGGCTGGGGCAGATGTTTGGAGCCTGGGAAGGGGGTAATACCCACGGAGCTTCCCAGGCTACTAATATCAGCCCCCAGCTGAATAACTAGCCTTTACTAGCTATTAAAATGGGGGACCCCCCCCCAAAAAATGACGTGGGGTCCCCCTATTTTATTAGCTAGCAAAGGCTAGGCAGACAGCTGGGGGCTGATATTAATAGCCCAGGAAGGGTGCCATGAATATTGGCCCCCTCCCAGGCTAGAAACACCAGCCGTCAGCCGCCCCAGAAATGGCGCATCCACAGGATGCGCCAATTCTGGCACTTAGCCTCGCTCTTCCCACTGCCCTGAAGCGGTGGCAGTGGGGTAATAGGGTTGGGGTTGATGTCAGCTTATAATGCCAGCTGACATCAAGCCCAGGTTAGTAATGGAGAGGCGTCTATAAGACACCCCCCATTACTAACCCCATAGTCAAAGTTAAAAGAAAACACAAACACCCAGAATAAAGTCCTTTAATTGAAATAAAGACACAATTCTTTATTGTTCTAAATTAAACCATACTTACCATCACGCCCATTCCAGCTGAAGCCAACGATCTCCTGCAATAAAAGAAAAATAATAAAGCAACATCATCCTTACCTTTCCATGGTTCCCACGACAGCTTCAGCTCTGCTACATCGAGATGACAGGCTGGACCGCAGCAGAACGCTGCCATCCAGCCTGTCAACCCGCAGACACTGAGAAGAGCAGGCATGCTTGCGCTCCTCAGTGTCTGGCTGTGACGGCATCCAGATGAGCCGAGGTCATGTCCAATGAACTCGGCTCACCTCATGCACGTCACTGACAGCGTGGGAAAATTCTCCTGCACTCAGCGCTTCAGCGTGAGAATTTTCCCACGCTGTTAGTGACGTGCATGAGTAGCACAGTAGTGTTTAACTTTGGCTGCAAGATCAGTGATTGGTCGCGGGTCAATCACCATGGTGTTACAAAGGTCCGGACATTTGTGTTAAAAATCGCTGATTGGTCGCGGGCGCTGCCCGCGACCAATCACCGGTTTGGGCGCCAAATTTAAATATCGGCCGCGACCAATCACCCATCTTGGCTCCACATTTAAACACCGCTGTACTGATTGGTCGCGGACGCTATTTAAATGTGGCGCCAAAATCGGTGATTGGTCGCGGGCAGCGTCCGCGACCAATCAGCACAGTAGTGTTTAACTATGGCGGCAAGATCAGTGATTGGTCGCGGGTCAAGACCGCGACCAATCACCGATTTGTGCGGCACATTTAAATAGCGGCCGCGACCAATTGGATGTCAGCGCCGCTCCCCGGTCCTCCCTTCACGCCCTAGGCGCATGGATGTCAGCGGCGCTGCCTGTGCGGATACTTCCGCTGATAGAACCCAGGACAGGAGCGGGCGCTCGCAGCAGAAGCATCCCGACCCGCAGCACCGCTCCCCGGTCCTCCCTTCACACCCTAGCCGCTGATGTCCCCACAGTATCAGCATGGTGTTACAAAGGTCCGGACATTTGTGTTAAAAATCGCTGATTGGTCGCTGGCGCTGCCCGCGACCAATCACCGATTTGGGCGCCAAATTTAAATATCGGCCGCGACCAATCACCCATCTTGGCTCCACATTTAAAAACCACTGTACTGATTGGTCGCGGACGCTATTTAAATATCGGTCGAGGTCATGTCCAATGAACTCGGCTCACCTCATGCATGTCACTGACAGCGTGGGATAATACTCCTGCACTCAGCGCTTCAGCGTGAGAATTCTCCCACGCTGTCAGTGACGTGCAAGAGGTGAGCTGAGTTCATTGGACATGACCTCGGCTCATCTTTATGCCGTCACAGCCTGACACTGAGGAGCGCAAGCATACCTGCGCTTCTCAGTGTCTGCGGGATGACAGGCTGGATGGCAGCGTTCTGCTGCGGTCCAGCCTGTCATCTCGATGTAGCAGAGCTGGAGCTGTCCTGGGAACCATGGAAAGGTAAGGATGATGTTGCTTTATTATTTTTCTTTTATTGCAGGAGATCGTTTGCTTCAGCTGGAATGGGCGTGATGGTTTAATTTAGAACAATAAAGAATTGTGTCTTTATTTCAATTAAAGGACTTTATTCTGGGTGTTTGTGTTTTTTTTAACTTTCACTATGGGGTTAGTAATGGGGGTGTCTTATAGACGCCTCTCCATTACTAACCTGGGCTTGATGTCAGCTGGCATTATAAGCTGACATCAACCCCAGCCCTTTTACCCCACTGCCACCGCTACAGGGCAGTGGGAAGAGTGAGGCTAAGTGCCAGAATTGGCGCATCCCATGGATGCGCCATTTCTGGGGCGGCTGACGGCTAGTGTTTCTAGCCTGGGAGGGGGCCAATATTCATGGCACCCTTCCTGGGCTATTAATATCAGTCCCCAGCTGTCTGCCTAGCCTTTGCTAGCTATTAAAATAGGAAGGACCCCACGTCATTTTTTGGGGGGGTCCCCCATTTTAATAGCTAGTAAAGGCTAGGTATTCAGCTGGGGGCTGATATCTGTAGCCTGGGAAGCTCCGTGGGTATTACCCCCTTCCCAGGCTTCAAACATCTGCCCCAGCCATCTGCTTAACCTCCGCTAGAGACTAAAATTACGGGGAACCCCACGCCAATTTTTTTTTTAAGTAAATCCTTTATTTTAACACTAAATGACAAGTACAGTAACCAACACTGTCACTGTACTTCATATATATGTAACTGACATGTTTCTATCTATCTAATCTATGTGTGATTCTCTATTCCTTCTATTCTAAATTGTCGGGTACAGATGCTGAATTGCCGGCCGGCTTTTTTAAAGAGACAGTGCATGAAAACACTATTATTTTTTTTTAATAAATCCTTTACACTAAATGACAAGTACAGTAAGCAAGACTGTCACTGTACTTCATATATATGTGACTGACATGTTTCTATCTATCTAATCTATGTGTGATTCTCTATTTCTTCTATTCTAAATTGTCGGGTACCGCTGCTGAATTTGCCGGCCGGCTTTTTTAAAGAGACAGTGCATGAAAACACTATTATTTTTTTTAATAAATCCTTTACACTAAATGACAAGTACAGTAAGCAACACTGTCACTGTACTTCATATATACGTGACTGACATGTTTCTATCTATCTAATCTATGTGTGATTCTCTATTCTTTCTGTTCTAAATTGTCGGGTACCGGTGTATGCCGCTGCTGAATTGCCGGCTTTTCATGTTTCACTGTGGGCACTGTTCCCATCGATTTGGGCAATCACAGTAATGCCACAACCACCATGGCTGTGGCATTACAGTGAGTGGCAGGCAATCCCTGCATGATTGGTGCTCAAAATAGCGCCAGACATGCAGAACACGCTTTTGGTGCACGAACAGTTATCGAACATAACCTCGAACAGCCGAATTTTTTGCAAATCGTTCGGGTTCGTTGAACAACTCGAACACTGCCCAAAACAGCTCGAATTTGAGATTGGCGAACAGTTCTAGTCGAACACCGCTCATCTCTACTGCAGAGCTGCAATGCGCGATCTTGCGATGCTGGAACGCCGCATGTGAGCGCACTCTATGCGGACCTTGTGCAGCAGTGCATCTAGATCCGGATAGTCCCTCAAAAAACTCTGCACGACCAAGTTGAACACATGTACCAGACATGGGATGTGAGTGAGGTTGCCTAGGCCCAGAGCTGCCACCAGATTTCGGCCATTGTCAAACACTACCATGCCTGGCTGGAGATTCGCTGGCACAAACCACACGTCGCTCTGCTGCTTGATGGCAATCCAGAGCTCCTGCGCTGTGTGGCTTTGATTCCCCAAAGTAATTAATTTCAATACGGCCTGTTGACGTTTGTCCACGGCTGTGCTCATATCGGTCGTAACAGGTAACCGTTCACGGGTCGATGTTGAGGTAGACCGTGACGGCTCCGGCAGCGCTGATTCAGAGAAACTGGAGTATGAGGAGGAGTCAATGTGTATAGACTAGATTCCTGCAATCTTTGGAGTTGGCAGAACACGTACAGCGCCACTCTCAAGATCTGTACCCGGCTCCACAACATTTACCCAATGGGCAGTGAGGGAAAGGTATCGTCCCTTTCCATGCTTACTGGTCCACGCATCGGTGGTCAGGTGGACCTTGCTACTGACGGCGTTTTGTAGCGCATGTTTAATTTTTCCCTCCACATGCTGTTGCAGGGCAGGGACGGCTTGCCTGCTGAAATAAAAGCGTCTGGGCACGTTGTATTGTGGGACTGCCAATGCCATCAAGTTACGGAAGGTGTCAGTCTCCACCAGCCTGAATGATAGCAATTCAAGGGACAGTAGTTTTGCAATGCCAGCATTCAGAGCCTGTGCTCGGGGGTGGCTTGCCTAGTATGGGCCCCTTTTCTCCCATGCCTGTGCTAGCGATGGCTGTAGACTGGCCTGGGAGTGTGAGGATGACAGGGAACGTGGTGCTTTGGGTGGAATGACACTGTGTCTCTGTACAACATTGACAGAGGTTCTTCCATGGCGATCCTGTGAGGAAGCCGAACCAGCTGTGTGTGAGCTGGAGGAAGAGGCTACAACACGAGCTGAAGAGGTGGTAGGTGGCGCTGTAGGTTGGCCTAGGTTTTCATTGTTTCTTTGTAACTCCACCACGTGCTTGGTCCACACATGTTTCCACATATTTGTGGTATTGAGGTTGCTGACACTTTTCCCTCTTTTCAGTTTCTGATTACACAGCTTGCATTTGACAAAGCAAATGTCATCTGCAACTGTGTCAAAAAAGGACCAGGCACTGCAAGTCTTGGGAGTGCCCGTTTTGGGTGCCGAAGTGGAGGCTACAGGCAACCAAGTCTGCCCCTCCCTCTCCCTCCTTTTTGGGCCTTTCGGGGAATCTCTTCCTCAGAGGTGCTCCCACCACCTTCCTGTACCTCACGCCATGATGGGTCATGGACCTCATCATCTACACTACCCTCTTCAAACAACTGCTTCTCCTGGGTAGTCTCAAGAGCACAGTACACACCAGAAAGTGGCACCTGAGTCTCATCATCAGATGCGTACTGAGGTGTGCTGACCATAGGCACTGGCCCACCCGCCTCTTCAGATTCAGAGAGACAAAGCAGCTGCGCATCACCGCATACTACCTCTTCTTCAAATTCTCGAATTCTGTTTGGCTGGCCCCCTCTTTCCAAGCCAAGAGATTCAGAGAACAGAAGTAGAGATGGCTCCTGTCCAGGGCTCTCTGACTGCCTGGGCAATTTGGCAGGTGGTGAAGAGACAGATGGGTGCTCTTCAGTGCTCAGGACCTGAGAGGATCTGGAAGTAATTGAAGTCGATGCGTTAGCTGCCATCCATCCGACAACGGCTTCAATTTGTTCCTCCCGCAGCAGTGGGGTACGGCGAGCTCCTACAAAGCTGCGCATAAAGGACTGCTCCCTGGTAAAACTGGGGGATGCTGAGTCAGTGGTGTCCGCAGCAGGCACAGAAACCCCACGTACTCTCCCTGCAGAAACTCGACGCCCACGACCACATGCCTTACTCCCTGCCTTCTTCATCTTGGTAGACTGATATAGATAGGCAGAAAAGTACTAAGGGCTTATTGTGCTTATTGCTGAACAGCTGCTAACAGGTATAAGAAACACTAATTTTATAAAGTGTGGACTAGACATTAATATGAGCTAATGTGGCCTACACAACTGTAAAGTGGAGTGTTTGGTGAACTTTATTTACGTTTTTTTTTTTACAAAAAGACACTGGATGTACCCAAAGATGTAAAACTGATAGTATCACAAACTTTTTGTAGCTATTACAATGCAGGAAGGTAACCTACAATGCAATAGATGAGGCTACAAAAAATAGGCTAATACTAATCTGTCTGGGGCTGCAGGGCACAAGGCTGCAGAAAGGCTCCTCTATCTACTCCTATATAATTTGTTTGGAAGCAATGTAGCTGGATATGGATAGAACCACACTATTAGGAGAAATCAGGAAAAATGAGCAGCACTAATGCAAAAATGGACAATGTATGAGGCAGTGACGCACGCTGAGCAGACTACAACCGGACGTGGCTGCAGAACACACTACAGCGTGAGCTGCACTCACACACAGAGACCTCGCAGACAGTCGTGAACAGTGCAGAGAACTGTGCACTAGCGCTGCAAGGCAAAATAAAGCTTCTCTATCTACTCCTATATAGTGTGTTTGGAAGCAATCTATCTGGATATGGATGGAACCACACTAATAGGAGAAATCAGGAAAAATGAGCAGCACTAATGCAAAAATAGACAATGTATGAGGCAGTGACGCACGCTGAGTGGACTACAACCAGACGTGGCTGCAGAACACACTACACACTACTCCTATATAGTGTGTTTGGAAGCAATTTAGCTGGATACGGATGTAACCACACTAATAGGAGAAATCAGGAGATTCGCAGACAGCCGTGAACAGTGCAGAGAACTGTGCACTAGAGCTGCAAGGCAAAAGAAAGCTTCTCGCACAGCGGTTTATAAAGTAGCCTGGGTAAAGCACAATAAAGCAAATTGCTAGCTCAAACTGTCCCTCAGAACAGCAGCGTCCTGTCCCTAACTGAATTCACAGCAGAGTGAACCCAAAATGGCGGCCGCGGTTTTATAGTGCATCATGACATCATTTCAGCAGCCAATCACAGCCATGCCATTAGTTAACATGCCTAACATGCCTAACAGGATGTGCCCACATTTCTTAGGATCCTCATTGGCTGAATAAAATGAAACTGGCTCATTGCATTATGGGAACTTCCGATTCCGGTATTCGATATTCTAAAAGTATCGGAACTCAGTATCGGAATTCCGATACAGCGAATATCGGTCAATACCCGATATTTCAGTATCGGAATATTCACCACTGCTCAAGATACAACACTCTGCACATAATTTATCTTCACAGAATGTAACAACATGGAACTAGATTTGTAACACAATTTAAGAATTTTAACACTCTCTCGCACACACTGCCATACAGATTGAAATTATAAGCTGATACCTTTTGCTGTGTTTTTCATTTTTTCTGGATCCAAATTTCCTGGAGTATCAAGTGTTTGTATTTGGAACCACGAACTCTATTTCATCTCCGAACTACATTTACCAGAATGCAATGCCTTTAGAGTCAATGCTTGTGATTTTTCCGCCCAATACAACTAGAAGTTTAAACCATAATGCACGCAGAACACCCACCATATCTCTCATTTACCTTCCATCTTGTTTGTTTCTCAGCCCTTCTACCTCCTAGAAGCTACATTCACAAGCACTGAACATAACATGCTTGTCACGTTCACCACTAAGAGTTACATAATGATTCACTGGAAAAAATGTTTTGTTGTAAGTAATGTTACGTACATGGCTAGCCTCAAGCATATCTGCTAACATTGCAAGCTGGGCAGTTAGAGAGAACACCTGAGCTTGCCAGAAAACAGACATCAGTGGTGAGAATGCATTCAATTAGTGAATGTATGAGCTGGAAATAATCATTATGTTGGATGTTTGGCACAGGATCGGAATGTTGCTAGAACAGAGGAGCGCAAAACACATGACTGCTATAGGAAATAGGAATAAGGTAAATTACAAAAATATTAAAAGGGAACATGCCAGGTGATACATGTTGCCCACAGCTTCTGACTGTAAGATCACAGCCATGTATGCTTGTCTTTGAAACACTGCCGCTTTTCAGAGAAAACATGCTTTTAATATCTTCCATTGACCAAGCAGCATGGACGACTAGTCATTAATGCTGGTCCCCGGCGGCTTTTCCCTTCTTGCTGACAGTGCATGCACTTATAGGCCGAGGCTTACCAGTCACTGTCAGTGGTCAGGGAAAAGCTGCCGGGGACCCGCCTGTATGTCTAGTGGACAGTGTGGCTTGGGCTCTGTCAGCAATTAAAAGTATGTTTTTCTCTGAAACGCCACATCGTTTCAGAGTTACATCTACATGGCTGAGATCACACAGCCAGTGGCTGATACATGCTGCCCACAGTTTGGGAAGCGTGTATCAACCGACAGGTTCACTTTAACCCCTTTACCCCCAAGGGTGGTTTGCACGTTAATGACCAGGCCAATTTTTACAATTCTGACCACTGTCACTTTATGAGGTAATTACTCTGGAACGCTTCAACGGATCCCCCTGATTCTGAGACTGTTTTTTCGCGACATATTGTACTTCATGATTGTGGTAAAATTTCTTCGATATCACTTGCGTTTATTTGTGAAAAAAACTGAAATTTGGGAAAAATTTAGAAAATTTTGCAAATTTTAATTTTTATGACCTTAAATCAGAAAGATATGTCACACAAAAGAGTTAATAATTAACATTTCCCACATGTCTACTTTACATCAGCACAATTTTGGAACCAACATTTTTTTTTGTTAGGGAGCTATAAGGGTTAAAATTGACCAGCGGTTTCTCATTTTTCCAACAAAATTTACAAAACCATTTTTTTAGGGACCACATCACATTTGAAGTCACTTTGAGAGGTCTTTATGACAGAAAATACCCAAAAGTGACACCATTCTAATAACTGCACCCCTCAAGGTGCTCAAAACCACATTCAAGAACTTTATTAACCCTTCAGGTGCTTCACAGGAATTTTTGGAATGTGGAAGAAAAAAATGAACATTTAACTTTTTTCACAAAAATGTTACTTTAGACTCAATTTTTTTTATTTTTGCAGGGGTAAAAGGAAAAAATGGACCCCAAAATTTGTTGTGCAATTTTCCCTGGGCACACAGATACCCCATATGTGGGGAAAAAACACTGTTTGGGTGCACGGCAGGGCTTGGAAGGGAACGAGTGCCATTTGACTTTTTGATTGTAAAATTTGCTTGAATAATTAGCGGATGCCATGTTGCGTTTGGAGAATCCCTGATGTGCCTAAACATCAGATAGGTGCCTTGGGGGGTCTAATTTCCAAAATGGGGTCACTTGTGGGGGAGCTCCAATGTTTAGGCACACAGGGGCTCTCCAAACGCAACATGGTGTCCGCTAACAATTTGAGCCGATTTTCCATTCAATTTGTTAGCGGACACCATGTCGCGTTTGGAGAGCCCCTGATGTGCCTAAACAGTGGAGCTCCCCCACAAGTGACCCCATTTTGGAAACTATACCCCTCAAGGATTTTATTAAGCGGTATAGTGAACATTTTGAACCCAGAGGTACGACACAGAATTTGATAACATTAGGTCATCATATTGAATAAGTTGTCATTACTCTTGAGCGCAAGTGCTCACTACTTGAGTTTGCATCTGGTACTCAGGTATGCACCATGTATCACGGGTGCTCAAGTGAAATGCTTGAGTCCCCGCCTGCATGTTTCACGGTTATTAGACACCCCAAAAAAAACATGCGAGGATCGCTCGTGCATGGCAGGCAATCCCCGCGAGGTTTTCTTGGCCGCGAACCATATGGGGCGGAGACTCGAGCACGCGCGATACTCAGTGCATACCCGAGCACCTGATGCAAACTCAAGTGGCGAGCACTTGCGCTCAACACTAGTCACCATATCGTCATGTTTTTTTTTTGTTTTGTTTTTTTACTTTTGAAAAAAAAAACAACCCCAACCCTAACATTAGCACAACCCCAACCTCAGCCCTAGCATTTATTTTTTACGCCATTCCTCGTGCGGTATAAGTGATGAGATTACTTTATTCTTCGGGTCGGTGCGATTACAGCGATACCAGAATCATATCGGGTTTTTATGATTGACAGCTGTCGCACACTAAAAGACACATATTTTGTAAAATCTAGTTTTTGCATCGCCATATTTTGGCCGACAGTCATGTGACGGCTTGTTTATTGCAGGATGAGTTGACGTTTTTATTGGTGCCATTTTCAGGCACGTGACATTTTTTGATCGCTTTCTATTCCTATTTTTGGGAGGCAGAATAAACAAAAACCAACAATTCAGGAACTGTGTTTTTTTACATTTCTTTATTCTGCTCCGGGTGTGGTAAAATTGATAAGGTAGCTTTATTCTTCAGGTCAGTACGTTTACAGCGGTACCACATTTATATTATTTTTTATGTTTTCGCGCTTTTACACAGTAAAAGCTATTTTATAGAAAAAATTATTCTTTTGCATCGCTTTATTCTGAGAGCTGTAACTTTTTGATTTTTCGGATGATGGAGCTGTATGGCAGCTTGTTTTTTGCAGGACAAGATGACGTTTTCAGCGGTACCATGTTTATTTATATTCGTCTTTTTGATCGCGTGTTATTCCATTTTTTGTTTGGTGGTATGATGATAAAGCATTCTTTTTTTCTTTGTTATTTTTTTTTTTTTTTACCGTGTTCACTGAAGGGGTTAACAAGTGGAACAGTTTTATAGGCCAGTTCGTTACGGACGCGGCGATACCAAATATGTGTACTTTTATTGTTTGTTTGTTCTTTTTTCATAATAATATTTATTGATGGGTACATTATATTTTTATTTTTAGTGGATTATTTTATTTTATTTTTTTAAAATATTTTTACAATTTTTTTTTTTTTTTTTTTCACTTTTTGAGAGTTTTTTTACTTTTATACTTTGTCCCACTATGGGACTTTCACTTTTTTTATTCTGATCGCCTGCACAGCATAGGGATGGAGCACCATCCCTGTGCTATGCAGACAGTCAGCGCTGGACAGGGAGAAGATTGTTTGGAGATGCACTGTGCATGTCCAAACAATCTTCCTGCTGTCTGGTGACCAAGATGTTGTCATGACAACATCGATTCGTCATGGCAACACCCGGGAAGCCGCGGCAGACAGCGCTGGAGGCCGGAAGAGGAGGTAAGTATACCGATCACCTCCCCTTGCCACCGCAATGCTGCGATCGACTTTGATCGCAGCATTGCGGGGGTTAATGTGCTGGGAGCGGTGCAGGACTGCTCCCTGCATATAGTATCGGGTGTCAGCTGTGACAATCAGCTGACACCCGGCGGCGATCGCGCCCGCACAGCCTGTGTGCGCGCGCGATCGTGATGATGTACTAATACGGGTCAGGCTCTTACAGCCTAGGGCACTGACGCATATTAGTACGTCATGGGCTCTTAAGGGGTTAATATTTGAATAAAAACTGTGATGCTGAGTCAATTCTCACAGACTAGATTTGAGTTGGGGAGGTCAATGAGTCTAAGGTAAGAACCAGGAGGTTATGACAAAAACAGAGGGAAGAAACACTGGCGTAGTTAGGTAATGGTCACAAGTCAAAATACCAGGAAGATAGCAGATCAGAGCAAAGGAGCTAGGCTAACAAATAGTGAGAATGAGGTCCAAGGTCTGGCAGCAATAGATAAAAGCAAAGCACAAGACGCAGACAAACTAACCTCACTGATCTAAAGCTACAACTGGCAGCTATCTTGGACTGCCAGCCAGGTTAAGTAGCTTATTATTAAAAAAAATATGCCATCAAAAATGTTTTGTTTGTTTTTTAAATCTGATCAAAATAATGTTTTCATTTTATTTCAAGTTTTGCACTGTATGTAAACCTTGAAATATTAAACATTTAACTTAAAAAAATACATACAGTACAGACCAAAAGTTTGGACACACCTTCTCATTTAAAGATTTTTCTGTATTTTCATGACTTTGAAATTTGTACATTCACACTGAAGGCATCAAAAGTATGAATTAACACATGTGGAATTATATACTTACCAAAAAAGTGTGAAACAACTCAAAATATGTCTTATATTCTAGGTTCTTCAAAGTAGCCACCTTTTGCTTTGATGACTGCTTTGCACACTCTTGGCATTCTCTTGATGAGCTTCAAGAGGTAGTCACCAGAAATGGTCTTCTAACAATCTTGAAGGAATTCCCAGAGATGCTTAGCACTTGTTGGCCCTTTTCCTTCACTCTGCGGTCCAACTAACCCCAAACCATCTCGATTGGGTTCAGGTCTGGTGACTGTGGAGGCCAGATCATCTGGCGTAGCACCCCATCATTCTCCTTCTTGGTCAAATAGCCCTTACACAGCCTGGAGGTGTGTTTGGGGTCATTGTCCTGTTGAAAAATAAATGATGGTCCAACTAAACGTAAATAGCATGCCGCTGCAAGATGCTGTGGTAGCCATGCTGGTTCAGTATGCCTTCAATTTTTAATAAATCCCCAACAGTGTCACCAGCAAAGCACCCCCACACCATCACACCTCCTCCTCCATGCTTCACGGTGGGAACCAGGCATGTAGAGACCATCCGTTCACCTTTTCTGCGTCGCACAAAGACACGGTGGTTGGAACCAAAGATCTCAAATTTTGATTCATCACACCAAAGCACAGATTTCCACTGGTCTAATGTCCATTCCTTGTGTTCTTTAGCCCCAACAAGTCTCTTCTGCTTGTTGCCTGTCCTTAGCAGTGGTTTCCTAGCAGCTATTTTACCATGAAGGCCTGCTGCACAGTCTCCTCTTAACAGTTGTTGTAGAGATGTGTCTGCTGCTAGAACTCTGTGTGGCATTGACCTCGTCTCTAGTCTGAGCTGATATTAACCTGCGATTTCTGAGGCTGGTGACTCAGATAAACTTATCCTCAGAAGCAGAGGTGACTCTTGGTCTTCCTTTCCTGGGGCGGTCCTCATGTGAGCCAGTTTCTTTGTAGCGCATGATGGTTTTTGCAACTGCACTTGGGGGCACATTCAAAGTGTGCCCAATTTTTCGGACTGACTGACCTTCATTTCTTAAAGTAATGATGGCCACTCGTTTTTCTTTACTTAGCTGCTTTTTTCTTGCCATAATACAAATTCTAAGAGTCTATTCAGTAGGACTATCATCTGTGTATCCACCAGACTTCTGCACAACACAACTGATGGTCCCAACCCCATTTATAAGGCAAGAAATCCAACTTATTAAACCTGACAGGGCACACCTGTGAAGTGAAAACCATTTCGGGGACTACCTCTTGAAGCTCATCAAGAGAATGCCAAGAGTGTGCAAAGCAGTCATCAAAGCAAAAGGTGGCTGCTTTGAAGAACCTAGAATATAAGACAAATTTTCAATTGTTTCACACTTTTTTGTTAAGTATATAATTCCACATGTGTTAATTCATACTTTTGATGCCTTCAGTGTGAATGTACAATTTTCAAAGTCATGAAAATACAGAAAAATCTTTAAATGAGAAGGTGACCAAACTTTTGGTCTGTACTGTATATATGATATTTTGGTGTTAATGTTAATCTTATCCTCGCTCTTTTATCACTCGTGTCTCACCTTATGCCCCATTTATTCCATTATTTCCCTCTTATTCCATGTCCCTTTCTTTTCCCCCTTTCTCCCCTTTTTTTTAACCCCATACCCCTCTGTCCTTCTCCTTTCCTCCCCTTCCCCTTCTTCTCTCTTTATCCTTTTACTTAAATATTTCATTGAGGCATATGTATGTTTCTCAAATACTAATTTTTATGACAGAAATTGCCTTTAACACTAACATGTTTTATAAGATTATGATGCACTTTAAGCACATTCTCATTTTATTTATTTTTCACTACATGCATTTTTTAACGTTTTAACTGTTCATAACACCTTAATTTATTTGGTATCACTGTTCAACAAGGTTTTTTTGTTTCCTGCATGAAATTGGGTGAATCTTATTGGAATTGTCATGCTGAGTTCAGAAATAACTTCAGAATTGCTCACTCACGTAAGATTTTTGAGAAAAATGCAATTATATGTATGCATTGAATACTGTCAAATTTGTAGCGGCATGTAATATTCTGAATGCAAAAGTCAGCAACAGCGATCAAGTTTATAAATGTTTTGGCATTGATTTTCATTTATAATCACTGTCCGATGATTCACGGACAAAATTCCAACAATAGTCACCCAGTTTCGAGGAACTCCCCCTTCCCTGGTATCGTTTCTCCATCTGGGAAAAGTCTTGATGAAACTTTTCACCATGATAATCACTTATAGCGCTGAGGTTTGGTGGGAAAAAGTCTATGTGTGAATGAAGGAAATGTATTTTAAGTGACTTGTTGCACTTCATTGACTTGTAAGCCTGAAAAAGACTTTCAATCTGTTCTTCGATAGGTATCGAAGAGTAGACATTGACATTGTGTAGCAAGACAGCCTTCAAGCTTAAGAACAATGAATCAATGAACAGTCGCCATTCCCTTGGGTCATGGTCAGCACCAAGGACAGAAAACAATCCAGTAATATCACTGCAAAAAGTGAGTCTGCCAGCTTAACTGAAATATATGGTCAAATCTTCATGACGATTGCGAAATGCTGAAATTTTTGTATCTGGCTGCAACAGATTCCACCCTTGCAACCTTGATCCAAGAAGTTCTGCCTGACTCTTTACTAAACCCAAATCTCTGACTAGACCGTTGAGTCTTGCATGAGAAATTAAACATGAAGCAGTTGATATTCATCGTCGAAATCTTAATCAGCAGCAGCTTCCATCTTTAATGAATCAACCATCATTTCATCGTCATCTTCTATTCTCCACACCGGCGGTGGTTTTGGAACTGGCAGACTTTCATCGTGCGCCACTGGTCTAATTGCAGAAGCAAGGTTGGGATACTCAATAGACCTCCTGTTCTTAGAAGAAAAACTAAACTGGATACATTCATCATGCAGAAGTAACAATGAGCTATATGGTCCTTCTGCTCACTCCAGATCATTGGAATGGCAAACGGCATCAATGGTGGCACACCTTTCAGCCAAGACCTCAAACTCGTAGCGCAAGATGAGCAGCATATATGAGGAGCCCATGCTCTGTCTTGGTCACCAATTTTGCATCCAAAATATAACTCATATGCTTTCTTAAAAACTGCAGTTATACTCCTTTTCTGGGCTCTAAGGGTATAATCTCCACATACTGTATATAACAAGAGGTCACTGCTATTGCAACATTGACACGACATTCTGCTACTCATCACTTATTAAACAGTTTTGCTCCTCATGAAATTTTCTGCAAAACAGAAGAAACACATGAAGACTACAGCGTCGTTACTGCTCCTATTATATAATGCTACTTGGAAATAGAACAAAGTCTGGAAGTTGCGTCTGAGCATGCCTGAGAGTGCACAACTAATGCAATGCATGATTGAACAGGGCTTAAGTGCTGTCTATTATAATAAAGAGTTCATATTGTGAATTTCATTGGTTATTTCTACCAAAAATACACTTCTGAAATAAAAAGTTTAATATAAGTGCCAATATATTATGCACTATGTACAATCCTTATTATAATCATAAAATGAAAATATCTCGGAAATGGTACATGCTACAGAAATTCTCATTACATTTCTGAAATAAGTTTCTCAAAATACATAACTCTAACATATTTTAAAACAGGAAACAGAAAAAGTTAAAATTTGTTGACCAGTGTTACCTTTGACATGCTCTTTTTCATCAGTTTATAATATCCTTTGTGAGTTATGCACTTATCTATCACTGTTATACACTATGTTTTTTATGAATGAGATACAGAGTAGTGTGTCATCTATTCTTTTGATATTAATGTAGATATCCACTACTGCCACTTTAGAAGTATTTAGTTCTTTATTTATTAGCTTAAATATTCATATCTGAATGGGGGTGTCAGGATGGCAAATTTACCTTTTGTGAACTGCACAATCACACGGCCTGTCTGCCTCCCATTCATATATGTAAGAGTGAATCTTTTGTGCATAATCGTATGTAATGCATCTTTTTGGGCAATCTGACTAGATAATTGTTTATATGTGAGATTGGGATATAGTAGATATGGGATCTCCCTTTCTTTCTTTTTTATTTTGCTTTCATCATTATAGATTTATTTTCACCCCAATGTCTTTCACTGTTGTCTTGATATATTGTTTCTATGATAATATTGGTATGTCTTACAATATACAAATGACTCTACGTGTGAATAATTGACACATACTCATGCATTAACGCTACCTACTTTTATTTATCAGTCACTAGGAAATCATATGTGGTATGGTTTCTTCCTTATTTGACTATAGGAGGTATCGCTCTGATAACAATTACCTATATGCAGGAATTCGGTTATGTTTGTATGTGTCTGCATTAAGGGATGTAGCTACCGGATTACATGATAGTTTGTCACGTAGAGGGCAGCTATGACAATGATGTAAACATCCCTGTTTTTGCGGTGGTGACTCCAGTGACGAGTATCCTGTAAGTGACATATAGGCTGAATTGTGTGTCAGCCAGTTATGTAATGCTAATCATAACAACGGTGTAGTCACTTCCGGACGCTGGTTGGCGACTATAGCAAACAATCCGTGGATACCTTGGGACACCTGTTTTTCTCTTATTCTTTTGGTTAGTAATATCTTAAATACTTGCTTTGCCAGCATCTCATCACCCCTGGATGAAGCATTTCAATACGAAACGCGCATCGGGTGTGGTGGGTCCCCGGAGAAGCTACAGAGGTAAAATTATATTTATACCCCTAATGTTTGTAGTCACTCTGTATCCTTAAAACATAGATTACTTGAGCATGGCTGACATGGATATATTGTTTATTGTCAGATTCATCTTAATTTGGTCATCCTACAAATGATTCAAATGTATGTACATTCATTATGAAATATTATTTACCACAAGGTTATGGACTGTATGTATATTCATTATGAAATATCCTTACCACTAGGTTGTAGATTAATTATTCTTTTTCTGGATGAATTGTTTGACTTAGGATATTATTGCTCTCTAAATATGTGTCTCTGTAAGGTATTGACACATATGGGTATTCTTTGATTATAAGAGATACTGTAATAGTCCAATAGCTAGCAAAGACTATTTTACTTATTATCCAGTTACCCACCCAGTGCCATATTTGTGGTTTGTCTCTATTTTTAAATATTGCTGTTATTGTTGTTTTATATATTCATTAATAATAAATATATTTTAATATATACTTGGCCCATGTGTAAAGCTTGTTTTTACTGATACTATACAAAGTCTATTAAAAAAATTACTTGCAGCAAGTATAAAACCAAATTGTGGAGCTGTAGCTACATGGATATCTGCCATAAAAAATCATTTCTGGTACTGCTGTTGTACAGCCACAGGAAATGTGGATCTTCTGCTGGAAAGATGGCTTTCATTGTTGTATCACATTCAAAATACTCATGTTTTTTAAGGTGATTTAATAACAAAATGTGAGCACAGAATCATAAAGAATGACAAGGGCAAACAACACATTTGGATTTCACCGTCATCAGCAGCTTATCAAGAGATTGCCAAGATTGTAATGGACCCAAAATTAGCAAATGATTTTAATCATTTGACCCGGAACTGCCATACAGGAATATTAGAGATTTTCCACAGTTTTATTTTAAAATACAGAATGAAAAGAATACACTTTGGCTTTGATGGAATGGAGGCGAGAACAAAGCTGGCTATTTATATAACAATAATCAACATCGTTCTCAAGCTACAGTAAAAAAAGTGAATTCAAATTCAGATACGCACGGATCTAATAGACACAGTTTGTACTAATCAAAGATGAACAAGAAATGGCAAGTTAAAAAAGTGTACACACCAATGTGTTATGCTATGTGCCCACGATGCAGAAATGCTCAGGATTTTTTCCTGAGTGTTTCTGCATCTCCGTGGCAGAAAAAAATGCATGCGGATTGTACATGCGGATTGTACATGTGGATTGTACATGCGGATTGTATATGCGTTTTTCCTGCCAGGGACATGCGGAAGTGAAGCGTTCTTCACATGCATTTCCGCATGCGGGTTGACAAGCGCTTTCCAAGCAATTTTGGCATCACTTGGAAAGTGCTTGTCAACTTGGTCACACTATATAAATCCATGCAACCGGCATGGATTTATATACTGTGACCTTAAAGAATGGTAAAAAATAAAAAAATAAATCTATACTTTCCTTCCAATGGCCCCCGGAGTCTTGCTTCACTCCATCCTGGCTTGCCGGCAGCTCGCGGTACACTACACTGAAGGACCTGCCATCAAATGACTAAATGACGTCAGCGCAGGTCCTTCAGTCCACCGCGATCTGCCGGCATGGGAGTACGAGCGCACCGCGGCCATCAGAAGGTAAATATAACATTTATTTTATTCTTTTTTTTTTACAGGTTCTATGGTACCTGGGTCCGGAGGAGAGTCTCCTGTCCTCCACACCCAGGTACCATCCGCACATTGAAATGCATGGCTTCCGCATCTACAGATGTAGTGATGCGGAATCCAAGCGATTCAATGCAAGTCAATGGCGGCGAAAACGCAGTGCTTCCGCAAAATAATTGGTAGTGCTGCGTTTTTTTTCGCAATGATAACCCGCAGTGGAAATTTCCGCAGCATGTGCACAGCACATGTGGATTATCATTGGGGAACATGGCAGGCCTTCTACCATGTGTTTTTTAAGCATTTCTGCAGCATTTTTGCCGGTACGGAAACGCTTAAAAAACGCATCGTGGGCACACAGCCTTACAGAGATTTGTTCCCGTTGTTCGTTGATATTCTAAAAAATGTAAAAACGGACTGGTGCACAACTGGCATTCACGCTCACAGATGCTGCCAAGAAGCATTGCCAAAGAGCAACGTCCATCAAAAAAATGTAATGCTCACATTTCCTGTTTTAGAAAATAGTTTTTTTTTTTAATTTAAATGTTATGAATGTAAATGTAAAATGTAAAAATATACAGCTGTGTTATTTTTTTAATTGCAATTCTCTATTTAATATTATTAAAAAATTTTGATTTATGAAAATCAATTGTCATGGTGACTATTTTAATAAAGCTGAATAACGACTTACAGCCAAAGGCAACAGACAATTCTCTATACTCCTTCTTCTAGACCTGTCCTCTGGCTTTGACACAATTGATCACAACCTCCTACAACACATCCTCTCTTCCTTAGGCGTCAAAGACCTTGCCATCTCATGGATCTCTTCATACATTTCCAACCGCACATTTAACGTCTCCCACTATCACACTACCTCCACATCCCACCTTCTCTCTGATGGAGTCCCTCAAGGCTCTGTCCTAGCCCGCCTACTTTTCTTCATCTATACCCTTGGCCTGGGACAAGTCATAAAGTCGCTGATTACGCCACCTCATGTCGCCTCCAATTAAAAAATATTTTCAGAATCCGTCCTTTCCTAACCCTCTCTCTACTAAAATGCTTGTCCATGCCCTCATCATCTTCTGCCTCGACTACTGCAACATCCTCCTCTGTGGCCTACCTGCTAACACTCTCGCACCTCTCCAGTCTATTTCATCTCTCTCCTTATTACTACCCCGCTTCTCCCCTTTGCAAATCCCCTCATTGGCTCACAATTCCACTGTGTATCCACTTCAAACTACTAACACTGGCCCGCAAAATCATCCATAATCATTCTCCTCCATACATCTCCAAAATAATCTCCCGATATCTTCCCGCATGTAATCTCTTGACCTCCCAGGGCCTCCTCCTCTCCTCCACTTATTGGTTCCTCATCCAATCACCTCCAAAACTTCTCCCGAATATCCTCCATCCTTTGGAATTCTGTGCCCCAACACGTCCGATTATCCACCACATTCGGATCCTTCAGATGGAACCTGAAAACTCTTCTCTTCAAGAAAGCTTACAACCTGCAATGACCACAATGCCACCTCAACACCACCACTGCCACTCACAACCTACTGTCTCATTCCCTATCATCCTGTAGAATGTAAGACCAAAAGGACAGTCTGTCATTGTTAGTCTGTGTACTGTAAATGATATCTGTATCTTGTATGTTACCCCTTCTCATGTTCAGTACCGTGAAATAAATGGTGCTATATAAATAAAAATATTTTTTTTAAAAAGGCGTAATACTCTGGCAGCATTGTTCACAGCAGTGCCCTGGGATTCAGAGATGCTTCCAGAGGTCTTTCCCATGCTGTTCCCATGTAATTTCAGCACTGTTTCTATCGATTTCACCAATTTTTAGGCCTTCTCCAGACCTCCGGGAGGGGGGGGGGGGCCACCTGAAAAATACTCGGGTTTCCCATTGACCTACATTAAACTCGTTACTCGGGTCGAGCACCCGAGCATTAAGATTTACTCGACCCAAGTGACTAGTACCCGAGCATTTTAGTGCTCACTCATCACTAGTGTCAATACATATTGCATTGAATTGCCAGTATTAGATTTTTTTTTGCACTGGACAGACCATGTAGATGACCACATCACAAACCTAAGACACCATGGCACAGTAGCTGTTCATCCAACTAATTATGCAGCATGCAATGCTTTCTTTCCTGTAGTGAAATGAAAATGTCTGAAAGTTTTCTGGCGAGCAAACACAATAGCAAGAATAGCCGAGTTCTAATACATAATACAAACAGTAGGTTCCATTTTCCACTGCTTTTTCTCTGCAGCTGAGATTTCCCTTACTGTACATCAAATGAAATTTAAGTTGCTCTGAAGAATCGAGGTTTTGTTTCTTTGAATTTTTGCGTCTGTAGTAAATTGACTATAATGTTTCCATATCTTGGCTGACTTAGAAGAACATCCAACAACATTAGACCAATGTACTCTCATAGCACAAGAGAATAATAGCTGAATAAATAGAGTTTGCCTCTCAAAATGTCTAAAATACAAAAGCAAAATCAAATAACTTAGTTGTATATTAACCAGCGTGTGCTTGAGCCCAGATGTATGTGCTTTTGATGGCACATTCTGTTTGGAAATTGAGTATAACAAATTTGGATTTGCCAGCTTTTTAGTACTCAGACGGTTTAGTACAATTATATGAAGCAGACTATTAAAAGGAAGAAAGTTAGTTGAATTAAAGTAAGTGCCAGGGAATCTATTGGACACCTGCTTCATACTTTGTCTATTTTGTGAGTTCTACAGCTCTTGAAATGGAAATAGACAGTAAAATTCCTTAACCCCTTAATGACTTATGAAGTACTATGTTCGTCATAAATTGTACCCCTTCTTTGCAAGCCCAGCAGATGATAGCTGTGATAATCAGTCATCATCTGCCTCTAACAGCATTAAATGAGCTATCAATCTGTGATAATATTATTACGTACGCCTGTGACACGATCGCGGGATGCTGATGGGTTTCCATGACAGCTACTGGTCTGCTGAAGACCCCTGTGTCTGTCATCATGGTACTCCCATGAAGAACAGCCTGTGACTGGCCTTCATAAGAGACCGCCATTACTGCCATATGCAGCAATGCCATGCCACAGCATTGCTGTATATAACACAAGTGATCAAACAATCGCAGGTTCAAGTCCCCTAAGGGGACTAACAAATACAGTGAAGGTAAAGAAAAAGTTTTAAAAAAATCTACATAAAAGTTCAAATCACCCTCATTTTAAAACATTGAAAATTAAAAAGTACACATATTTGGTACTGATGAGTTCATAAAAGTCTGATCAGTCAAAAGATAAAATAAATTAATCCGTTCAATAAATGGCGTAATAAGAAAAAATAAAAATGCCAGAAATGTGTTTTTTTGGCCACTGCAACAACAGAAAAAATCTAATAACAGTCAATAAAAACATAGTGTATACCGAAAAATGATATTAATAAAAACAACAGCTCAGGGTGCCAAAGACAAGCCTTCACTCAGCCTCATATCAAAAGTGAAAATGTTACGGCTCTCTGAATTTTCTTTTGTTTTTTAAATAAATCAAAAACTGTACATGTTTGGTATCTGCATAATCGTACTGATATGGAGAATTATAATGCAAGGTTATTTTTACACTAAAATGAACTATGTAAATAAAAAACACCCAAAACAATTACAGAATTGCAATTTTTTTGCTTTATTGCCACACTTGGATTTTTTTCCCGCTTTCCATTACATCATATGAAAAAATCAATGGAATCATTCAAAAGTCCTGCAAAAAACAAGCTCTCACATTGGCTATGTCAAAGGAAAGAAACAAAAAAAGTTATGACTCTTGGAATAAGGGGAGGAAAAAGCAAAAATGGAAAAAACAAAAAATCGCCCAGTCCTTAAAAAGCTAAGGAAAACCTGTCATCATGTCAAAACTGACCAGTTTTGCTGATATTCTACATTTCACATTTCTGAGGATTCTTTTTTTATTTTTGCAATCCGCTATATGATTTCAGAGATAAGGACCTTTTTACTTAATAGCAATATTTGTTTGCTTAACCAAGGGAGTGTTGATCCAGGGTAATAATGCAGCCTAAATACATGCCCCCAGAGAATACTGTGAGCAACACCCCTTTGTAAAAGACTTATAAAAACTACAACTAAATAATAAGCTCTAGAAGATCCAAGATGGTGGCAACTTCTAGACCAATGTGTAACCAAATATTTGTCTAGTGACAAGGAGGATTGTCTACATCTTACTTATAAGTACACAAAAATTGATGGGTCTAGAAACACCTGCTGTGCATCTGTGTAAAGTCCCCGTCACACTAAGCGAGATTGCTAGTAAGATCGCTGCTGAGTCACAAGTTTTGTGACGCAACAGCGACCTCAGCAGCAATCTCGCTACATTTGACACATAGCAGCGACCAGGCCCCTGCTGTGAGATCGCTGGTCGTGTCAAAATGGCCTGGACCATTTTTTGATCGATGAGGTTCCGCTGGGTAGCATGCATCGGTGTGTTTGACACCTTACCAATGACCTCGTTGGCGACTCAGAATTGAGAAGTCATCCCTCATCGAAGCCTGAATCGTCAGAGTAGTTGCTATGTGACAGGGCCCCAACGACCGCCGACATCGTTATACAGGTCGCTATGGGTCGCCGTATCGTTGCTGCATCGTTGGGAAGATCTGACTGTTTGACATCTCACCAGCGATCACATAGCGACGCAGCAACGAACCCTGCCAGGTCGTATCGTTGTCGGGATCACTGTAGCGACGCTAAGTGTGACGGTACCTTAGATGATAGTCTTAAGGGGAATTTACACTGCAAGGTAAATTGTCAATGAGCATTGTTAAAAATGCTAATTTCAGGATTATCTTGTCATTGGGGATGAGCGTATATTTTGAAATTAGAATTCGCGACTTGAGGAGAATAAAGTTGCGCATATCTCAAACAGTAAAGCTTTTAACTGCTTGGAAAATACATGTGTGTGAAAAGAGAGAGAACATTGCTGACCACAAGCACTTATACTCTACAGGAGAGAAAGAGAAGACATCACTGGTCATAACAAATTACACACTATAGGAGGGAAAGATACAGAGGATCCTGCTGACCATGAGAGGTTACATTTCACAGGAGAAAGAGGACCCTGCTGACCAAAACAGCTTACACTCTACAGGATCTAGAGACTTACCTAGTGACTCTGGAAATCAACCCCATCAGAAAAACTTTGATCCATTGGGAACTGCTAATCTGTGATGGCCCAGGCACTGACCACCACTGTAAAAGGTATGATAATCTACTAGATGTCATTGTTGCAGGACATTATGTGGAAGTCTGCACGGTAATGCAAATACTTCAGCAGTGTGGGAAATTATATCGGGCAAGGTATTCTTTTTTTTTGGGGGGGGGGACTGAGAATCAAACCTCAAAATGTTCGAATTCGTGTGAAACCATACATTTCAGGAAATTTGATACAAATTCGATCCTCCTCAGATCACCCGATAAACGAGCAAAACATTTGTTTATTGGGTGAAATGATCTTTTGAGCAGCACCAAAACATCACCGTTGCTAGTGGTGCATCATCATATGTAAGCAGAACTCGCTCTGCCAAGAAGTATGGCAGCCTATGCCCATTGAGTGATCACATTACATGGTATGGCACATCCTTACATAGTATTGCACAACTCATCACATAGAATAGCACATCTTATCTTATCCTGTATTAAAACTAAGACAGGTGGAAACCAATGCGACACAGCAACCAATTTGGGGTTTGCCTGTTTAGTGATAGGATGTCAAAGCTCACGGCATTGCAATAGAAATAGGGAGAAAGGGGCAACAACCTCTGAATATACTGTACAGTTAGTGTGTGAGAAAACAGGAAAGAAGGACGGTCGCCATCCATTTACGCAAAGCCATATACAGTATGTGAAGGTCACTTTGATATTACTAATGCCTTGTTTGTGTGAAGAAGCTTGAAAAAGAGGATGAATACATGTCTTTTTAAGGGCATTTGGAGTACCTGAGATTAGTAACAAATTTAATTAAACATCTAGTGGACACACAAAATCGATAGCTTTCATACTCTGTCCTTCCTTTTTATTCTGCATAGTGATCTGTCTGTGAAAAGGCTGATACTATGTGAAAACATGGGGAGGAATGAAGGATTTGCAGTTAATATTACAAGTGGAAGAAAAAAGAAAGATTTTTTTTTTTCTATTTGTGGGACAACTCCTTTAATAGTGAGGAAAACCTAATTGAGAAATCACCTTGTAATTTACATTTCTAAAACAAATACTTTTACAGGACTAATAATTCAAATGAATCTGCAGTTAAAATGGGGAATTTTCACATATCAACAACTCTTTGGAGAATTCAAATTAAATATGGCTCCAACAAAGCATCAGTCCGTTGAAAAAATAGAAAGCATTAAAAAATGCCTTCAAGATTGAACTTCAACATGGAGTGTAGCAAAAATTGGTTGCTCCCAGACAATTGTATGTAAATATAAAGAAAATGAGAAGGTTAAAATTGGAAAACATACAAGTAGAACAGTATAATCCTCAAAATGTCAAGAAAAAAATATAAAGCAATATGCCTTAAATATAAATTCTATTTACATGGACCCATCAGTGGCACTAAACGACAACCAATAACAATAACGGTAAACATCTAGAGATTGTCAGTCATTTGAAGAGAATCTGTCAGCAGGATTTTGCTACTTTATCTGAGAGCAGTGCGATGTAGGCAAAGAGACCCGTAATGAAAGAATGTATCACTTACTTTAGTCTCCCACCTTTTCAATTTGTCACTCTGTTTTTTAAAATCTGTTTTCTATCTTCTACTGTCTCTGGGCCTGTGGGATTGGCATTTTATCTTGAGCCCCAAGCTGTCACATGGCTACTAGAGGAACAATGCACATTATTGACGTCAATGATGAGTGTGGCACCCCACATGACAGTGTAGGACCTAGTGAAGAATGGCGGCATGGGAGGCTCTGAAGCAAAAGAAGATAGAAGACACAAGAGAGAAGACAGAGGAACAAATCAGAGGACAGGCAGCGGTGGGAGAGGTAGGAGGAGGTCCAAGGAAAGTGTAAAAGTTTTCTTGTAGACCTTTCCTGATTTGAACCCCACCAAATTTCTATATATCAAATTTCCTGGCAGAATTTGAGCAAATTTCCTGAATTCAAATTTCTACAGATTCGCTCATCTCTACTGATTACCTTTTGTAAAGTCCATGTCTAAAATAATATTGACCATGAAAAGGCAAGAGCAGGATCAACAAAGTACAAATTGAAACATTTTTGTTGCTATTTCCATATTCTTTTTCTTGTACATAGAGTGATGGCATCATTATTTTCCTTACTATACCTGATAACTAGTGTTGAGCGAGCACTAAAATGCTCGGGTGCTCGAAGCTCGTGCCGAGCTCACTGTGATACTCGGGTGCTCGACCCGAGCAACGAGCCCAATGTTAGTCTATCGGAGACCCGAACATTTTTGCGGCGGCACCCCCGGCAGTCTGTAGAAAGCCTAAAAAGTGCCCAAAACGATAGTGACAGTGCTCAAATGACATGGGGACAGCATGGGGATCGCCTAAGGAAGCATTTCTGACCCCCAGGTCACTGCTGTCAACAACGTGGTCAGAGGTATTAAGCCACTTTTACAGGCTCACAATAAAACATACAAAAACGAAAGTGAAAGTGCTTTCCTGTTAAATATGTTAACCCCTTAACGACCTTGGGTCTCTCTGTTTTTGTATTTTCCTTTTTTGCTCCCCTTCTTCCCAGAGCCAGAACTTTTTTAATTTTCGTTCAATATGGCCATGTGAGGGCTTATTTTTTGCGGGACGAGTTGTACTTTTAAACACCATCACTGGTTTTACCATATCGTGTGCTGGAAAATGGGAAAAAAATTCCAAGTGCAGTGAAACTGCAATAAAAATGCAATTCCACAGTTGTTTTTTGGGTCCTTTTTTTACCACGTTCACAGATTGCTAAAACTGACCTGCCATCATTATTTTCCAGGTCGTTACGAGTTCATAGACACCAAACATGTATAGGTTCTTTTTTATTTAAGTGGTGAAAAAAAAATCCAAAGCTTGCTAAAAAAACAAAAACAAAAATGATGCCATTTTCCGAGACCCTTAGCTTCTCCATTTTTCGGGATCTGGGGCTGGGTGAGGGCTTATTTTTTGTGTGCTGGGCTGACGTTTTTATTGATACCATTTTGGGGTAGATCCCATGTTTTGATCGCCCGTTATTGCATTTTATTGCAAAGTTGTAGCGACCAAAAAAACTTAATTCTGACGTTTAAAATTTTTTTCTCGTTACGCCGTTTAATGATTGTATTAATTCTTCTTTTATATTGATAGATCGGGCAATTCTGAACACGGCGATGCCAAATATGTGTATGTGTTTTTTTTCTATATATATATATTTTATTTTGAATGGGGCGAAAGGGGGGTGACTTAAACTTTTATATATTTTTTATTTTTTTAATATTTTTAAAAACTTTTTTTTTACACTTTCTGCTTGCTTCTATAGTCTCCAGAGGAGACTAGAAGCAGCAGTTGTCTGATTGCTTCTACTGCATACAAGCGATGAGCAGATCGCTTGTATGCAGGAGAAATGCTCACTTGCTATGAGCGCTGACCACTAGGTGGCTCTCATAGCAATTGAGACATGACAACCACAGGCATCTGCTGCAGACCCTGAGTTGTCATGCCCACCCATTGGTGACCCGCGATCACGTGACGGGGTCACTGATGGGCGGGGCTTAGGACTCCCCGAAGCACGAGTTAAATGCCGCTGTCAGAGATTTAACATGTTAACAGCCGCAAGGTGGATTGCGATTCCAATAATCAGCTGACATGTGCTCGCTTCAGTGCGGGCTCACCACCGGAGCCCCCGCTGAACCGGCCTTCCCGACCTGGTGCGTACTATTACTGACCAGGTCGGAAAGGGGTTAAGGAACATCCTTTCCAGGGTAAAGACTTGTGTATAAGGTAAAATAAATAACCAAAAACAAAAATACTCCTCCACACCTTGGGCTATGATCACAAGTAGCATTTTTTATGCGTTTTTGCACTTTTGTATTGCTTTCAAACGTGACAAATGCATTCACCGGGAAATGTCATTTTAACATTTTACAACCTTATCTGGCCATGTGCTGTGTGACACATGCATACAGTGCTAAAAAGACATGGGAACAGCATGGGGAAGACCCCTGGAAGCATCTCTGACACCCAGGTCACTGCCTAAAAGTGTGCCCATCAGAAGTGATCCTTGCCGCATCAGAAGATGCAGACTTGCAACTATCCCCGTGCAAGTCCTTGTCCCAGGGCAGTGTTCAATTGTACCTCCCCCATAACTTGCAATACAAGCGCAAGTATGCAGCCTGCCACCCACCCACCCCCAGGCTTCAATACCATACTGCTAGCTTGCTTGCACTTGAAATTGGGCCTTTTAGGCATGTGGAGGTGGAATCTGGCCACCACGTCATGGCTGCGTCAGTAGCCTGGTATCCATACTCAGTCCCCAGACGACCGGCGGCCGGGTGTTAACGCTTGGTCCCCAGCCGCCAGGGGGCGGCCGGGTGTCCATACTCGGTCCCCAGCCGCCCCGTGGCCAGGTGCCCACACACAGTCCTCAGCCGCGTGGGGGTGGCCGGGTGTCCATAAACGGTCCCCAGCCGCCCCTATTTGTCCCGGTGCGCCTTATACACAAGTGCACATGCCAAAACATTACCTGTGCCCTCCCCAGTGCATTTAGTGGGAAGGTCAGCCTAACCACAAACACGTGGACAAGTGAATGTGGCCCGGAATGGTCCATCTCACTGACGCCTTCACACTGGGTTAATATTGTGGAAGCCGGGACACAGTTGGACACTGGGATGCAACACGTCCTCCAGACATAGAGGATTGCGGGTCCTGGGTCAATCAGGCTTCAACACAAAGTTCAGAAGGTAGCCAGCAGCAGTGGTCGGCCTCCTACACAACGAGTAAATTATTCATGATCATGAGGCCATCCACCTCCTTAGCTTTCTGTTCCTTGGAATGCAAGCACATGTATGTAGTAGCAGCTAGGCCTGAGTTGGTCAGCGTTTTGGCGCATATTCTACCTCCTTAAAGGATTGCTGGATGTTTTCCTGCTACTATCCCAGTTCTATGACTCCCGTTAAAACAAAGCTTCAGGTGATGAATGATGGATGAGATGGTGGCAAAGGAGAAAGAGCAGGAGGAACAGTGACCATTCACATCAATATCAGGCCAGCCAACCACACATGTCTTGTAGCATATATTTCTGTACCAAAAGGAGCAGTTCAGCTACACAGTTATAAGGCATAGAGTGAATGCAATGCCTACCAAAAATTTCGAGGCACTCCAATACCCCTTGGAAGTGACATGGAGGTCAGAGTGCCTTAACTAAACCGTTATTTCCATTTATAGCAACTGGGTCTCCTGTACACTGTTGGCCTAAGCAGGGAATGGAAGGCTTTCCAAAAATGATTAGGCACTGCAATGCCCCTTGAAACAGACGTGGATTACAGCGTATTAAAAACCTTCTACCCATTATTGGGGAGTGGGTCTCCCTTAGTGTTCGCCTATGCATTGAAAAGCAAAAACTGACAAAAATTAGGAGGAAATGTAATGCCCGTTGCAAGAGTCGTGGAGGTTAGAGGTAATTAAAAACAACATGTCAATGCCCCTTGGAAGAGCTGTGGAGTTCAGTGCGGTTTAACAAGACGGTTTTAATGCCCCTTAGAAGAGACGTGGAGTTCAGAGTGGTTTAACAAGAGAGTTTTAATGCCCCTTGGAAGAGATGTGGAGGTCACAGTAGCTTAACAAGACGGTTTTAATGCCCCTTGGAAGAGACGTGGAGTTCAGAGTGGTTTAACAAGACAGTTTTAATGCCCCTTGGAAGAGTGGTGGAGGTTACACTGGAATAAAAAGACAATATCAATGCCCTGTGGAAGAGACGTGGAGGTCACAGTAGCTTAACGAGATGCTTTTAATGACCCTTGGAAGAGTGGTGGAGGTCGCAGTGGAATAAAAAGACAATATTTACGACCCTTGGAAGAGACGTGGAGGTCACAATAGCTTAACAAGACGATTTTAATGCCCCTTACAAGAGCCATGCAGTACAGCATATTAAAAACATTATTCCCATTATTGGGGAGTGGGTCTCCCATAGTCTTTGCCTATGCCTTCCAAGCAAAAGCTGCCAAAAATTAGGACAGAGGAACTTGCAATGCTGGCAACATGGACCACGGTCACCCTGGTGGTATAGAGGTCGTGGAGGCTGAGGATAAGGAGAAGAGCAAAAAACAGCCGAAATGAGGAAGCGTATACCCATGTGTGGGTGTGAAGCGATGCATGGGAATACACCTCCCGAAATAACACAGTGGATTTGACTTTATGTTACTCTGCTGTCATTTGGTGGTGATGAGAAGTCTGGCCCAATCCAGGCTTGTTCATTTTGATAAGGGTCAGCTTGTTAGCATTGTCAGTTGACAGGCGAGTGCGCTTATCAGTTATAATTCCCCCAGCGGTACTAAAAACACGCTCCGATAACACGCTAGTGGCAGGGCAGGCCAGGACCTCCAAGGCGTACAGAGTGAGTCCATTCCAAGTGTCCAGCTTGGATACCCAATAATTAAAAGGCACAGAGGAATCACGGAGGACGCTGGTACTCCCTCACCATCTTTTGAAACTTTCCACTCCTTGTGAGAGTACCCTGCGCCTCAGGGCCTGTAAGCTGGGCAGGTCTCAGAAAACTGTCCTAGAACATTGACAGTGTTCCCCTGCCTCTGCTGTATTGGAGTTGCGTCTCTCTCGCCTGTATGCCTTAGTTGGGCAGCGAACTGTGACCTCTGCCCTTATAAACTGGATCTGGGGTGGGGTTGAGTGAGTCAGAGAACAGTCAGAGTCAGAGTGAGAGCAAGGGAAAGTAACAGCAAGGAGCTCTGGTGGAGCTAGGAGTTAAAGACCAGGGGCTGGAAGCTGAGCAGAGCTCGCCCTGGCAGAAGACAATAGGAACTGGACACAGGAGTCCGAAGCTGTGAGGACTTATATATCCAGCAGCAGAAACCAGCCGGCAGGGGATTTCAGGTCCTCTTGCCATAGAAGCCCGGAGGCTCAGTCACAAGCAAGGGACCAGCACCGCCGTCGTGGAGCGGAAGCTAACAGAAGGCCCCAAGTCACCAGCCATACGGGTGAGCACTACACGGTACACTCAGGGATGTGGGCTACTTCTACCCGCTTACAGCAAGGTAGCCAGGAAGAGTGCAGACAGACGGGGAGGCCTACAACTCCACCTGGCCAGGGGAACTCCTGCTTGTTCACAGACTGACCAGGCCTCTTATGCTAGCCAGTACTCCCGGGAGGGTCTACCTTATAATCATCAGTAAAGACCCTGAACTGCACTGCAAAGACTCTGAGTCGTTCCTGCTGCGCTCGTGCACCATCACCCCCATCATCCACACTCACTGCCCTGAGGCTATATTCCTCCCGAGGGGAGTTATCCCATTCTATGCTGCGCACACAACACCAGCCTCAGCGGTCTGCCTCGCAGCGGTGGTACTCCCTGACCGTAATCCACGGGTGGCACAGTCGGACAATTAACCTCAAAACCTAAGAAAGACTGCCACTGGTTTGACCAGCCTGAGCCACGGGACCGGGTCACCGCCACGGAGACTACAGACCCCAGAGACCCGGCACCGGGTACCCCACACACGTGTACACAAGGCCCAGGGGGCGCGTCACATGCAGTACAGCATATTACAAACATAAGTCCCATTATTGGGGAGTGGGTGTCCCATAGTATTTGCTTATGCCTTGCAAGCAAAAGCTGCCAAAAATTAGGACAGAGCAACTTGCAATGCCCCTTACAAGAGCCATGCAGTACAGCATATTACAAACATAAGTCCCATTATTGGGGAGTGGGTGTCCCATAGTATTTGCTTATGCTTTCCCAGCAAAAGCTGCCAAAAATTAGGACGGAGCAACTTGCAATGCCCCTTACAAGAGCCATGCAGTACAGCATATTACAAACATAAGTCCCATTATTGGGGAGTGGGTGTCCCATGGTATTTGCTTATGCTTTCCAAGCAAAAGCTGCCAAAAATTAGGACGGAGCAACTTGCAATGCCCCTTACAAGAGCCATGCAGTACAGCATATTACAAACATAAGTCCCATTATTGGGGAGTGGGTGTCCCATGGTATTTGCTTATGCTTTCCAAGCAAAAGCTGCCAAAAATTAGGACGGAGCAACATGCAATGCCCCTTACAAGAGCCATGCAGTACAGCATATTACAAACATAAGTCCCATTATTGGGGAGTGGGTGACCCATGGTATTTGCTTATGCTTTCCCAGCAAAAGCTGCCAAAAATTAGGACGGAGCAACTTGCAATGCCCCTTACAAGAGCCATGCAGTACAGCATATTACAAACATAAGTCCCATTATTGGGGAGTGGGTGTCCCATGGTATTTGCTTATGCTTTCCAAGCAAAAGCTGCCAAAAATTAGGACGGAGCAACTTGCAATGCCCCTTACAAGAGCCATGCAGTACAGCATATTACAAACATAAGTCCCATTATTGTGGAGTGGGTGTCCCATTGTATTTGCTTATGCCTTGCAAGCAAAAGCTGCCAAAAATAAGGACGGAGGAACTTGCAATGCTGGCACCCTGGTGGTATAGTGGTGGTGGAGGCTGAGGATAAGGAGAAGAAGATAAAACAGCCAAAATGAGGAAGCGTATACCCATGTGTGGGTGTGAAGCGGTGCATGTGAATACACCTCCCGAAATAACACAGTGGATTTGACTTTATGTTACTCTGCTGTCATTTGGTGGTTATGAGAAGTCTGGCCCAATCCAGCCCTTGTTCATTTTGATAAGGGTCAGCTTGTCAGCATTGTAAAGAGAGGAGAGAACAAGGCGCAATGGGTGACTCAGTATTGCAATTTGTAGAGGGGTGTGGGGATGGCTACTAACCTTATGAAGTTGTGCACCTCTGCATAACCCCAGTGTAAAGCTCCACAAGCTCCGCTCTGTTGGTGGCTGTCATCTATTTCCAGCGGCGTTCACAGATCCTGATCTCTTGGTGGTATATCACGTGGTCAGGTTAGTAGCATGTAATGCCGAGATAGACGCCCAGCTTCACCAACACCCCCGGCAGCATTCCGGAGGGGTTAAGGCAGCGCAGCTTGGAAAACCAGGGTAGTAATTTTAATTAAATTGCTCCCACAGGTGAAAAAACATTAGATTAAAGGCAGCTCTACCGCACCCCAACAGGGGGAAAAGGACAATCAGTGAATATGAATAGCGGTACCAGAGCGCCAATAACAGGGCAAAAATATTAAAAGGACTGATTTATTAATACACACACAACGCGTTTCGGTGGACACAGCCACCTTCATGAAGGTGGCTGTGTCCACCGAAACGCGTTGTGTGTGTATTAATAAATCAGTCCTTTTAATATTTTTGCCCTGTTATTGGCGCTCTGGTACCGCTATTCATATTCACAGCTTGTCAGCATTGACAGTTGACAGGCGAGTGCCCTTATCAGTTATAATTCCCCCAGCGGTACTAAAAACACGCTCCGATAACACGCTAGCGGCAGGGCAGGTCAGGACCTCCAAGGCGTACAGAGCGAGTTCATTCCAAGTGTCCAGCTTGGATAACCAATAATTAAAAGGCACAGAGGAATCACGGAGGACGGTGGTACGATCGGCAAGGTACTCCCTCACCATCTTTTCAAACTTTCCACTCCTTGTGAGAGGACCCCGGGCCTCAGGGCCTGTAAGCTGGGTGGGTGTCAGAAAACTGTCCCAGAACGTTGACAGTGTTCCCCTGCCTCTGCTGGATTGGAGTTGCATCTCTCTCGCCTGTACGCCTTGGTTGGGCAACGAACTGTGACTTCTGCCGCTAGCGTGTTCAGATGGGAATTTTTTTAAGAGTTCTGCAGCAAGGGCCTTCTGGTACTGCCTCATTTTTGTAGACCTCTCCACCTCAGGAATAAGAGAGTGAAAGTTCTCCTTGTAGCGGTGGTCTACAAGTGTCACCAACCAGTAATTACTGTCACCCAACATTTTGACAACGCGAGGGTCACGGTTAAGGCCGCGTAACATAAAGTCAGCCATGCGTGCCAGACTGGTAACGGGCAAGATTTCCGTGTCCTCACCAAGATGATGACTGACCATGCTCTCCTCCTCCTCCTCCTCTTCCTCCTCCCCCCTGTCCTCAGGCCACCCACGCTGAACCGACGGTATGACACTTGTACAGGTACTACCGTCTACAACGCATGATAGCAGCTCCTGTTCTTCCTCCTCCTCCTCCTCCTCCTCCTCCTCCTCTCCCTCATTGTCCCCCAATGCACGTTGGAATGAGATGAGGCTGGGCTGTGTGTAATCGCCCGCTAAGGCTTCTTGATCCATCTCATCATACTCGCTGCAATGCCTCCTCTTTAATTCTATGCAGAGAGCGTTGCAAAAGACAGACAAGTGGGATGCTGACACTAATGATGGCGTCATCGCCACTCACCATCTTGGTGGCCTCCTCAAAGTTTGTCAGGATGGTACATATGTCAGACATCCAGGTCCACTCCTGAGGTCTTATGTGTGGAGTCTGACCTGAATATCGACGGCCTTGTTGCAGCTGGTACTCCACAACTGCTCTCTTCTGCTCACAAATCCTTTGCAACATGTGGAGGGTAGAGTTCCAACGTGTGGGGACATCACACACCAGTCGGTGTGCCGGAAGCTGCAAACGCTGCTGCAACACAGCAAGGGCGGCGGAAGCTGTAGCCGACTTGCGAAAATGAGCTGACAGGCAGCGTACTTTCACGAGCAGATCAGGCAACTCGGGGTACGATTTAAGAAACCGCTGAACCACGAGGTTAAGCACATGAGCCAGGCATGGTACGTGTGTGATCTCACCTCGCCTCAGAGCCGCCACCAGGTTACGGCTATTGTCACACACGACCATGCCGGGATGTAGGTTCAGTGGTCTCAGCCACAGATCTGCCTGCTCTTTCACAGCTGTCCAATACTCACAAGCAGTGTGAGGTTTATCACCTAAGCTTATGAGTTTCAGCACAGCCTGTTGCCGCTTGGCTGAAGCAGTACTGCAATGCTTCCAGCTTGTAACTGATGTGGTGATATCTGAGATGGAGGCTGAACATGAGGAGGAGGAGGAGGAGGAGGATGCGCAGGAGCTGTACACTGTGGGGGCAACTCTGACTGACATAGGGCCCGCAATCCTCGGTGTGGGGAGGATGTGTTCCATCCCAAGGTCCGACTGGGTCCCGCCTTCCACTATGTTTACCCAGTGTGCCGTCAGAGAGATGTACCGTCCCTGGCCACAAGCACTTGTCCACGTGTCCGTTGTCAGGTGGACTCTCCCAGTAACTGCGTTGTTGAGGGCACGGCAGATGCTTTGGGACACGTGCTTGTGTAGTGCGGGGATGGCACCCCGGGCAAAATAGTGTCGGCTGGGGACCAAGTACCGTGGGACGGCCAACGCCATAAGATTGCGGAAGGATTCAGTCTCCACCAGCCTAAAAGGCAGCATTTCCAATGCAAGCAGTCGTGAAATGTGCGAATTTAGGACTGTGGCCTGTGGGGCGTTAGCTGCGAATTTCCGCTTTCGTTCAAAGGTCTGGGACAATATGTACAATTGAACACTGCGGTGGGACGTGGACGTGGACGTTAATGCTGTTTCTTGAGAAACTGCCATAACAAGTGAAGACTGAGAGGAGGGGGCATCTGTCACGGGTGTGTCGCCACGAAGATCGTCACGATTACACAGCCTGACTTCTCGCAGCTGACTTTTTGGTGCTTTGTATTTTCGGCAGTGAGGGAGTTAATTCTCTCTCTCTCTGTGCTAGACGAGGTCCAGCCTCGCCCAGCTGCAATCAATGCTGCTGTAGTGAGTCTCCTTCAAATGCCTGCTGGTCTGTTTGGGAAGTGTCGGTGAAAGCATTTCATACAGACTTACAGAGCGGATCATGGAATTTGGAGTTTCTGAGATAAGTGTATTTGGAGTCTTTTTCCCTTCCTCGCTTTATCATTTATCTCCTTTCCTGTTGGTGTTCCCTCTGTTGTAGTTGTGTAGTTTTTGTATGCAAGGTGGTTTTGGTTTTTCCCTTGTACTGTCTCGTTCGTCTAAGTACTGTGTGTGGGCATATTATTACTTGTCCTCTTTTGTTGTGATCGGGGTCCTTCTCAGGACTAGATTACTTAGGTGCAGGGATCCTCAGGAGGTAGGGGTTACGCTGGCGGCCTGGACCTCTGTACCTTTAACAGTACCTCCAGGTTGAGGGATTAGTCAGGGCCCCAGCTTAGGGTCAGCTTAGGCCCCCTACCTCCAGTATACAGAGACAGCGTGACAGCATCTTTACATGCAGTATGGACAGGGGATTGCCTTGCACACACAACAGGGGGTTCTATTGCACGCACAACAGTGGAAGAAGCAGTGGTGACACCCGCTGACACTGGTCGTGGACCCTGGGTTTCGCCCCACAAAGTCGGGTGCTTTGCTGCCATGTGCCTGATCATGCTGGTGGTGGTCAGGCTCGTAGTTTTGTCACCCCTGCTGATGCTGGCATGGCAGGTGGAACATATGGCCTTTTTGGGGTTATCAGCAGAGTCTTTAAAAAAATTCCAGACTCTGGAAGACCTACCGCTTGTACTGGCAACGTCCATCGTGTTGGTGTTACGGGGAACGGTTGCCTGCCTTCTGTCTGTGGCCACCACACTGCTTCTTCCTGCCTGTTGGGGTACTCTGCCTCCCTCCCCCTGTGTGCTGCTGGCCTCACTCTGCATGTCCTCCTTCCACGTTGGGTCAGTTACTAGATCATCCACAACCTCCTCCTCTTCCACTTGCGCACCACGATCCTCCTCCTCACTTCCTGGCAATTGTGTCTCGTCATCGTCCACCTCTTGTGACAGATTGCCAACGTCGACTTCCTGTGGCCGTGGCTGTTCAAATATCTGTGCATCGCAACATGGGATCTCCTCTTTCACCACTTCAAGCGTATCAGGCGATGGGCCCAAATATGGAAATAGACCAGTGAACAGCTCTTCAGAGTGTCCAAGTGTGGGATCACTTGCTGTCTGATGACACTCGGCATGATGGGAGGAAGGAGCATCAGGTTGAGGAGGAGTTTGCGGTCGAGACTCACGGCTAATAAGAGTTGACCGTGTGGAAGACAGACCGGAGGTGGTGGTGCCCAGGTAACTGGAAGTATTATCTGCTATCCAATTAATAACCTGTTCACACTGATCAGTTCTCAATACTGGTGTTGTTCTGTGCTTCCCTAGTAATTCGGTCAAGAAGTGGGAGCGAGAAGATGTGGCTGTTGGTTGTGGCACATTTTCACCTTGGCCACGGCCCCGTCCTCTGCACGAACCATCACCAGAACGTCCACTTCCACGTCCCTTGCCATGCGCCTTGCCCATTGTAAATGAAGTAAAATAGCTTACACTTGCACTATCAATGGAAAAAGGGTAATAAAGAGAAGATTAGAACCGTGGAAGAGGAAAACCACAGTTATTGTTTACTGGGGTATACCACACTTTTCTAAATAGAGATATTTGCGGCTGAACAGTGAGCGACACACTCAAACTGCTTTTTTTTTAGATATCAAAGGCCCAAAACTGGATAGTACAATGATTTGACCCGTGGAACTGCGAAACCACACTGGGATGTCGGGCCTACACAAGACTATTTTCAACAGATATATTTTTGTGTCACAACAGTCAGGAGACACTACTGTTTTTCTTTACGGAAAAAACTAACAAAACCTGAATAATAGAGATTTTTTACCGTGGGATGGCAAAACCACAATTATTGTTTACTGGGGTATACCACACTTTTTTAAATAGAGATATTTGCGGCTGAACAGTGAGCGACACACTCAAACTGTTTTTTTTTTTAGATACAAATGGCCCAAAATGGATAATACAGAGGTTTGAACCGTGGAAGTGCAAAACAACACTTCTGTTTCTCTAGCCTACACCAGACTATTTTCAACAGTTATATTTGTGTCTGAAAAATCAGAGACACGCTTTTTTTTTGTGGGGGGGGGGGCGGTGGACACACCAAAAGGTTAATAAGACGGGTATTTGTACAGTGTGAAGGAGGAAAAAAAAAGGAGGATTTAGATGAAAAAAAAAGGATTTTTCCTGGCCCCCGACACCTGGTGCTAAGTCGAGCAATTTCACCAACAGGAGCACACAGGACTGTAATGCAGCATTTGCTGGTATAACCACTGTGTCTCCTATACAGCCTGCCTGCCTGGTATCTGGGATGGATATTAGTCCTGAAAAGGACTGTTTGTTTATTCTGGCAGCCTTTACAGACCCTACACTAACTATTTCACAGTTTATATCTCTCCCTAAATCAGCAGCGCTGTCCCTACACTGTCTAATCCGGAGCGACTGTGTCCAAGATGGCGGCGCCCTGTTATAAATACTCGAGGTGACGCTGTGCGGCCAGTCAATCACTGTAATGCCCACAACCAACATGGCTGCAGCATTACAGTGACTGGCAGGCAATCCCTGCATGTTCATTGGCTCTGTAAAGAGCGCCAAATATGCAGGGCGGAGACCCGAGCTCCCACCCGAGTAACCCGGAAATGCTCGGTGCTCGCCGAACATCCCGAGTAGCGTGATGCTCGGGCGAGTACCGAGCAGTGTCGAGCATGTTCAACACTACTGATAACGTATATAAACACGATTCATGGAAAGAGTGGTATGAACATCACAATACAAATATGTATTTAAATCACCATAATATTATCATCAATACTACCATGTATTGGACTAAATAGGCACCATCGTCAGAGGGAAACATGGAAAACGAAGAAAAAAAGACGAAACCAGAACCTCCAAAATTTTTTTGAAAATATTCTTTTAACAAATTTATTGTAGATAAGCATACAAAAGGGGTAAGTGCAGAAAATATGTGAAGCTTTAAAATAACCCTCACCACATGGCAACCTTCAAAATAGATCCTACTTTCCACATAATAAGATAATTAATTTGTAATAAAATAGAAGCAGGAGAACCATCACTATGGAGAAATGACAACACATGGTGTATCCATATATGTTCATACAATAACAGGCATAACAATGTTATTTAATACTTGTTCAGAACATAGGATGTCCACTGCTATTTCCCTATACCATAAATGGATCAGCTTAATGGTTCTTGCTGCCATTCACTGCCTAAAACTATAGTTCACAAAACAGCCACTGTGTACATACCAGGGATGTCAGGCGGTCACGAGGCAGTTAAACGGTATGTGGGTCCATACGGAAGATGCGCACGTGGAGCAGGGAATGCCCCGACGCGCGTTTCGGTCTTCCCTTCATCAGGGTGCGTGTAGCTAGAACGGATGTGTCACAATTTATAGGCGCCGTACGGCACCAAGGACCGGAAGTGACGCATGCGTCACCATGGGGAACAGGACGCCGGCCGGCATCCGTGTCACATGACTTCCGGCGGCGGGGCAGAGTGCCCCGGCGTCGCACGCCAATCAAGACACGGAGAGCCGGCAGGTGCCGAGACCCACATAGCGCGCATGCGTGCCTGGTCGCAAGTTTCCCTATAAGTAGTGACAGTAAACATGGGACTTCATTAGTGATAAAGAGATAAAAAAGTTTCACAGACATAACCACCGGGAATATCACAGTAGCAGTGATTGATGATCACAGCACACTATATGACGCCTCCAACCCTAAAAGTAGTATGATGCCAGATTAAACCGAATAATCAATTTTAAACCCATTGGTTACACATGGCATCAATCGAAATAAATAATTTCAAAGATCATATGCTACCTATATATAAATAGAGGAAAATATATGTGCTGGAATCCACCATCAAAGCAAACACGAGAGATATATCAGAATAACACATTTAGGGTCACATAGAATTAACCCATGCTGGGATCTAAAAGAATCCCTATCTTAATATGGACACAGAGATATACATATAAATAGTCAGCATCATTTGCATAGAGAATGTAAATTTTTTTTTTATATATATGAATGTACATCATTTATTCACATATCATGTGTGTCATTATATCAATATTAAACATCGAGGTAAATATCCATGCAAATGTACATATATGGGCAACATAAAATATAGATACATATTTATCTCTTATCCATATTTCTTTATAGTATATGTTCCCTCGTGGTCCCTTCCGGAGAGAACACATATTGATGAAACCGGAGACGAAGTCCCCAATGGAGTGCGAGAAAGGTGATACCAGTAAAAGGAAAAGTCCTAAATGACACAAAGAAAAAAGTAAGTAAAAACAATAAAACATAATGTGAATTAAAAACGGAAGCCTCAAACATATTGGGCCAATTTTAGATGTAAATATATAGAAGCATACATATGAAAATATATATATTTTTAAACGTGGCGGCTGACTAAAGAAAAGGGGAATAACTTATACTTTCATTTAATCCTTTGGGGTGCAAGGTGTTGAGAGTCCAGATCCAGCGGGACTCCATTTGGGCAAGTCTAAGTTCCACTTTACCACCCTGTATGTTGGGTATAATACGCCCGCCTATGCCAACCTTTGGACCCTCATAATGTGAATGCACCAAGTGATCCCGTAGATTCTTGGAGCGTCTGATGGAGATAGACGGCCTATCCGTAATGAATCTTGATATAATATTATCAGCTTTAAGGATATGCCATGACCGGGCCAGAATCTTTCCCATACGGGAAAATTGGGAGTGGAAATTGGTTACAAATCTAACATTTTCATTGCCATCTCTTATATTTTTACTCCCATATACTAAGTTATGCCGAGAAGAGAATTTTGCCTTATTATATGCCCTCTTGATCATGCGGCGACTATATCCTCTGGCATAAAATCTCTCCTTAAGTTCTGAGGCTTGTCTCTCAAATTCGGCATCGGTGGAGCAGATACTCCAAATACGGAGGAACTGCCCCACCGGAACCGATTGCAGCATATGCAAAGGATGTGCAGACTTAGCACGCAACAGCATGTTGGTGGAAGTGGGCTTGTGAAACAAAGTGTTTTGCAAACAATTAGTATCATCCCGTCTCAGAGACACGTCCAGAAACTCAACCTGCTGTATATTAGATTGGTAGGTGAGATGTATATTGGAATCATTAAGATTTAATTGAGCCATGAATATTTGTAGAGATACTGGAGAACCCTGCGAGATCATGAGGTTGTCGTCGATGTAGCGCGTCCAAAAGAGGATGCGGTACATCGACTCCTCATGATCTGACAGGCAGAGGTCCCTTTCCGACAGACCCAGGAACAGGTTGGCATAGGCGGGCGTATTATACCCAACATACGGGGTGGTAAAGTGGGACTTAGACTTGCCCAAATGGAGTCCCGCTGGATCTGGACTCTCAACACCTTGCATCCCAATGGATTAAATGAAAGTATAAGTTATTCCCCTTTTCTTTAGTCAGCCGCCACGTTTAAAAATATATACATATATTCATATGTATGCTTCTATATATTTACATCTAAAATTGGCCCAATATGTTTGAGGCTTCTGTTTTTAATTCACATTATGTTTTATTGTTTTTACTTACTTTTTTTCTTTGTGTCATTTAGGACTTTTCTTTTTTCTGGTATCACCTTTCTCGCACTCCATTGGGGACTTCGTCTCCGGTTTCATCAATATGTGTTCTGTCCAGAAGGGACTATGAGGGAACATATACTATAAAGAAATATGGATAAGAGATAAATATGTATCTATATTTGATGTTGCCCATAAATGTACATTTGCATGGATATTTACCTCGAAGTTTAATATTGATATAATGACACACATGATATGTGAATAAATTATGTACATTCATATATATAAAAAACATTTTTACATTCTCTATGCAAATGATGCTGACTATTTATATGTATATCTCTGTGTCCATATTAAGATAGGGATTCTTTTAGATCCCAGCATGGGTTAATTCTATGTGACCATAAATGTGTTATTCTGATATATCTCTCGTGTCCGCTTTGATGGTGGATTCCAGCACATATATTTTTCTCTATTTATATATAGGTAGCATATGATCTTTGAAATTATTTATTTCGATTGATGCCATGTGTAACCGATGGGTTTAAAATTGATTATTCGGTTTAATCTGGCATCATACTACTTTTAGGGTTGGAGGCCTCATATAGTGCGCTGTGATCAATCAATCACTGCTACTGTGATATTCCCGGTGGTTATGTCTGTGAAACTTTTTTATCTTTTTATCACTAATGAAGTCCCATGTTTACTGTCACTACTTATAGGGAAACTTGCGACCAGGCACGCATGCGCGCTATGTGGGTCTCGGCGCCTGCCGGCTCCCGTGTCTTGATTGGCGTGCGTCACCGGGGCACTCTGCCCCCCCGCCGGATGTCATGTGACACGGACGCCGGCGGCGTCCTGTTCCCCATGGTGACGCATGCGTCACTTCCGGTCCTTGGTGCCGTACGGCGCCTATAAATTGTGACACATCCGTTCTAGCTACATGCCCCCTGACGAAGGGAAGACCGAAACGCGCGTCGGGGTATTCCCTGCTCCACGTGCGCACCTTCCATATGGACCCACATACCGTTTGACTGCCTCGTGACCGCCTGACATCCCTGGTATGTACACAGTGGCTGTTTTGTGAACTATAGTTTTAGGCAGTGAATGGCAGCAAGAACCATTAAGCTGATCCATTTATGGTATTGGGAAATAGCAGTGGACATCCTATGTTCTGAACAAGTATTAAATAACATTGTTATGCCTGTTATTGTATGAACATATATGGATACACCATGTGTTGTCATTTCTCCATAGTGATGGTCCTCCTGCTTCTATTTTATTACAAATTAATGATCTTATTATGTGGAATGTAGGATCTATTTTGAAGGTTGCCATGTGGTGAGGGTTATTTTAAAGCTTCACATATTTTCTGCACTCACCCCTTTTGTATGCTTATCTACAATAAATTTGTTAAAAGAATATTTTCAAAACATTTTTGGAGGCTCTGGTTTCGTCTTTTTTTCTTCGTTTCCCTGATAACGTATATGTTACTAATAAACAGCCAAAATGCTTTCCCTTTAAACAGACATTACTTTGTCTTATATCTATAATTTGTGTAGATGCTATGAAGTAAAAAAAAAAAAGATCACCCATTAAGTATAGTGTGATCTATAATTTTTGCTAGGAGTTTTACATGAATGTCTATTCATTTGGATGGCCAGGGTGTAATGCTAAATTTCCCTACAGTGAGTAACTCACCAATATTCCACTGAATAATTCACCAAAATTGTCTTTTAAATGAAATTCTGTAACAAATCATATCGCATATATATACTTAATAATATATTTATTTCAGAGAAATTGGAGCAAAGCATTCAACAAGAAAACATTTCTTCCTGTAAGAAAATAAGAGCAAAACCTTTTCAGTGATCTGATACTAGTTAATATATACTGTATATATATTTTTAAACTTTGCGTCACCACAATTAGTACTGTGCGGTTACCTAAAACAAAGGATGAAATAAAAATGAAAAGCTTTTATATACTATCAAGAAGGAGGTAACCACAGGGAGTAGAGATAAGACATTTCTTGACATGGATGGAAATAGCTTACTACCTACAGCCTTGATTCTCAGCGCTGAGTGCTATGGCAACTCTCTTTGCATTGTTATACAATTATATGCTTTCACATATTACACAAAAAACAAACAGAACTAGCTCTTGAAACCTAAACAGCTAAAAAGGTTTACAAATCAAAAGTTCTAATTATGTACCACATGCCAGAATGATAATGCAATAAGGCACTCTATTATGGAACGCCATCTGATGCTAACAGCCAAAGGCAGCAATTAGCTAATCCTTCGAGTCGTTTGCTATGCAAATTAAATTATTGTAATTGTGCAAGGTTTTCCATTTATTACATTAGCATCAGTTTTTATCAGTCCATCTGCACCGTGAGTTTGTTTGGGGCCCTTTCAGATAACAGGTACAGGTTTGGTATTGCAATTACTTAAATTAAATTAGTCTGAAAAAGATAAATAATTCTGCACAAGGCAAGTTATGAAAATCAGCATAAGTCTTAAAGGTACAGTTTTTAATTTTACATAATATGAAACCTTAAGCTATTGAAATGAGCAAAAGTTTAGCAGATGCTAACATATCAACTTAATTCCGGACAGTCTTCTAATAAAGCAATAGCACTTATCACAATTGAATAAAACTTCTTACTAGCAGCAATAGTATAGACTTTTATTTACTATGAAGACTCATCATTGCGCTCCTTTTCCTGTGGTTCATTTGACCTGGTTCACCTCCTACCTTGAACAGAATAAGAGAACAAAAGCAAAGAAACCGTATCAGCTCATCCTGTTCAGGTATCTTTCAATCTAATAATGGTGCAGTGCACAGACAGAGACCACAGACCGGCTCCCAGATGAAAATGATCAGTAAGAAGGCAGGAAGACATCCAGCAAATGTAATTGAAAGTACTATTAAAACATTATTTATTAGTAACAATTACAATATCAAATCAGAAAAAGTAAACACAAACACACTACTCCTACGCGTTTCGAGTTTATTTTATTTTTTTTCTCTTTTGATATTTTAATACTTACTAATAAATAACGTTTTTATAGCCCTTTCCATTGCGGTTGCTAAATGTCCTCCTGCCTTACAGCAGATCATAGGTCATAGAATTAGAGAAGCAACTTGTAGAATTAGGAGATAATGAAAATTGAAAGGAATTTATTCTATAGGTTATTTGGAGTATGATCACAAACTTAAGTGTAAGAATGTTCTACGAAATCCTTGGCAAAGTCCATATATATTTTACATGCAAATTGTGTGTCAAATTTTAATGTGGATTTGAAGCGAATTTCATCCTCTTTTCGCTGAGAGTGAAATCCGCAGTGAAAATGTACATGCTTTGGATTTTATATTCATTATGTTACTACTCTGATATGCTGTGGATTTTCAACCTGTCAAAATAGTATGGAAAATCATGAGCATACAGTGGATATAAAAGTCTTCACACCCCTGTTAGTATGTCAGGTTTTTCTCATGTAAAAAAATAATACCAGGAAAAATAATTTTAGAACTTTTCCACCTTTAATACCACCTATAATCTGTAATTTGAAAAATAAAATGAAATCTAAAATAATGTGGTTGCATAAATATACACACACTTAAACTAGTACTTTGTTGAAGTATGCTTTGAATTTATGACAGCAGACAGTCTTTTTGGGTAGGAGTCTATAAGCATAGCTCATCTGGAATTGGCAATCTTAGCCCACTCTTCCTTGCAGTAGTGCTCCAAATCTGTCAGTTTGCAAAGGAATTTCCTGTGTACAGTCCTTTTCAGGTCACTCACAGAAATTCAAGTAGATTCAGGTCTGGGCTGTATCTGGCTGGGCTATTCCAAAACTTTGATTTTCTTCTGGGGAAGCCATTTTTTGTTGATTTGGAGGTATGCTTATAGCCATTGGTGTGCTGAAAGGTGAAATTCCTCTTTAGCTTTTTAGCAGAAGCCTGTAGGTTTTAATGCAAAATTGACTAATATTTGGGACTATTCATAATTAAATCTACCTTGATTAAAGCTTTGGTTTCTGCCAAAAACCATAATTCTGCCACCACCATGCTTAATTGTGAGTATGGTGTTCTCTTGGTGATGCACAGTATTGTTTTTGCACCAAACATACCTTTTAGAATTATGGCCATAAAGTTCAACCTTAGGCTCATTAGACCATAACACATTTTCCCAAACTCTTTTTGACAGACATGATGTAGGTTTTAGCAAAACAAAGCTGGGTCTGCATGTTATTCTTTGTAATAAAAAGCTTATATCTTACCACTTTAATCTACAAGCCAGACATATGAAGAATACGGTAGATTGTTGTCACATAAAGTACATATCCAATACTTGCCATAAATTCCTGCAGCTCCCTTAAGTTTGCTGTAGGCCTCTTGGCATCCTCCAGAACCAATGTTCTTCTTGTCATCAATTTTTGAGGGACATCTAGTCATAAGTAATGTCACAGTTGTGGCAAGTTTAAGCAACTTCTTAACAACTGTGTTCACAGCGTTCCATTGTAAATCTATTGCCTTGGAAATTTTGTTGTTTACCTTACTCCTGACTGATAGCTTTCAAAAATGAGATCCATTTGCTGTGTTGCAAGCTATTAATGGATAACTTAACTTGATATTGAGTTAATCATAACTACTTTAAATAATGACAGCTGTGTACTGACTATTATTTAACATGAGTTTAAATGTGATTGGCTAATTCTAAACCCAACCAATTCCAAAATTATAAGAGGGTGTTAATATTTTTGCAACCACATTATTTTAGTTTTGTTACTTTTATTTTCCCCCTGAAAATTACTACAGCTTATTTCTCAATGGATTTGTAGACAATAAAGGTGGGAAAAACTGATATTCAAACAGTGGTGTGTAATCTTGTTTTATGCACTTTCATTTGAACCATCACTTGAAGTGGTTTCAACAATTCCAATATGTAGCTCAAATAAAATTGCCTGATCACCATGGACCTCTATGTTTGGAGCCCTCATAATTGTCTGCTGTTAGTGGAAGAACCACCATGTCTGTGCTTTGTTTAGCCTTTTCTGGGTGGCAGTTTAAAGAGAACCTACACTATTTTAAGTTTTCCAACTTGACGTGCTATGATCCTCTATGAGTATGCACACAGTTGTGTATAGACTCACGCACAGTCTATAAGTTCATGTACTACTCTGTGTGCACTCACATAGGATCAGAGCACATGTTATTAGTGTTTTGAGAGATCAGTGTTAATTTCAGGACCAAAACCCCTAATGCCCTGTAACTAACATGTTAGAAAACTGAAAAAAAAATGTTTAGATACCCTTTAAAATTATATGTATATGTATCTTTTAGATGCCTTTTGTTCTAAATGCTTCATCCTGTCTGTTAGTTCAGAAAGGGTAAGTATAGAACAAATGGAGACTGAATAGACTAGAAAATGGACTAAGCGGAAATAATAAACTGCCTGGGACCTGTTGAGACCAGCTGCACCGTATTTGAATGTCATGAACTATGTTCATGGTGTGCTCTTAGTGCCAATATATCCCATGAGTTAGCAATTGCGTGAGTTTACAAAGATCATATACTGTAGATCAACCCAATCAATAGGTATAATTTTAAGACTCATGGAGTATCTACTGTATATTATTACTATTTGTAATCAACTGCCTACAGCTACTCTGGTTAAGATTGTGAGGCAAAAATTTGACTTTGAAGTTACTATCAGTTAAATAATTAGTACAATAAATACAATATTTTTTTTATCAATTTTTATGTTTTGGGAAAAACAATGAAAGGGGTTGCACAACTGTGGATGTAAAAAAAAATAACATGTATTTGGGGCTAAAAGTCATTTGTACAATTGGGTTTTATTTAACATTTTGTACCATTTATTATTTTACAAGCTCTTTGTTTTGCTGCATATTCAACTTTGACATGGTCTGTGGCCATAAATCAGCTGAGAGTAGCTCATAAACAGACAGATAAAAGAGTTACAAATCTCTCGGAATTCAGTTTGAATGAATTTACTGACATATTATCCATTGATTATTTTTGTAGACAGCAATATATAGTGCAAAACAAAGGCTACAGAAAGTAAATGGTGTAACATTTTTAATGAAGTCATAGTTCGAAAAATTATTTTTAGCCCCAAATGCAAGCACTTAAGTAAAAAAAATGCCACCAAGGGTTGATAGCCCCATTGACGCATGGTCTACCAGGTATAAGAAAATTATTTATCTATAGCCTGATTTTATTTGGTGGAGTTCTCTTTAATTTATCATTCCTTTTTAGATATATTTTTCACATTAGCTTCAATCTGACATGTTGATTCCTATAATAACACCTTAATTTATGTTCATCAAGGATTTGAATGCATTTATGTAAGGAAGCCAGCATGTTATCGCAATATAGCCCAGTTAAAGAGAGTCTGGTAATTTAATGAAAGATGAATATTTGGACTAAATACTTTTCTAATTAATTGTGAGACAAGTAGTGGCATGCGAACATGCTCTTTATTTTAAACACTGGTTTAATATGAATGTAATCTTCTCCAAAATTTCATCACAAGCAGCATACAGTGGGAATTAGTGTTCATTCCTCACGCTGAGTAGTGTGCTAAGTCAACCATGTTAAGTGTGCATTATACAGAAACTGTTGGCTGAAAAGGTTGCTAAGCTTTATATTAAGGGAAGCCTTTGCCTTTGTTATGTTTTAAATATATAAATATTAATGTAATTATATGATGTATTTTAGAATATTTGTTATATTAAATGTTCTTCCATAAGTCTTATATTGGAAAAAATATCACTTATGTTATAATACAATACCGTCTTATAATATTAATAAAAATATCTATTATTATAATACATATATTATTTGTGCCAATGTAACTCATTTTTAAATTTTTCCCATTTTTCACATATCCCCACACCCCATGAGGTGCCCCTCCAGGCTCTATTCACCCTTCAGTTGCCATTGAAACCGTCCTACAGTTCCAGGGTGTCTGGTCAATACTATAGTCCAGCATCTCTCATATGGTTTCTTGTCAGTAGAGCTGTGCTGTGTCTAGAACGTAGCTTCTACTCCGAGGAATGATATAGAATTGGAAAGAACCTCCTTTATTACAGTGCAAAGATCATACCAGAAAGCAGCATTACCTGTGTGCTGGTAACTAAAATGAGTGATGAATTGCAGGCTGAGTTATATACAGGGGGTGAGCATATATACTGCAAGATGGGCTGGATATACAGGGGACAAAAAGGAAATATATACTGCATGATGAAGTTGTACATACCTGAGACAGAAAATAAAGATATACCACACGATGGGGCTGTATCTACAGAGGACAGACAGGATAGATATGCTGCAACATGTGGCTCTGTATATAGGCACTGAGAAAATATATATACTACAGGATAGGCTTTATGAAAAGGGGACAGAAAGAAGAGATTTCTTGCAGAATTAGCTGCATGTGTTGGAAACAAAAAAGAGATTATCTGCAGGATTCAGCTATATATATGGGCTGAGATTGTTTGAGCAGAATTTATTGACTGCTGTTGAAAATTCAGTTATGTGAAACAGCAAATGCTGCTCTATTGATGAATTTGATAAAAAAATATTTAATGACATATACATCAAGTGAAGTATTAAGTGAAGTATTAAGTAGAGATGAGCGTTGTTCTACTCGAACTGTTCGCCAATCTCAAATTCGAGCTGTTTTGGGCGGTGTTCGAGCCGTTCGGCGAACACGAACAATTTGAGAAAAATTCGGCTGTTCGAGGTTATGTTCGATAACTGTTCGTGCACCAAAATCATAACTGGATTTTTTCTCAGTAATGATGAAAATTAATGTTAATACGCAGTTTGAGTGTACAGCGGGGTGGGGGAGGGGCAGGGGATGGATCTCTGCAGGAACAATGAAGATCTCCATTTTTTTTTCTCTTTCCCGCATTTACAGTGGGGAGGTGCAATCTGTCAGCCTATCAGCAGCGCACACACGGAGCGAACTGATTTTTTTCACACAAGCAAGGGCATGTGTCATTGGCAGTGTATGTCACATGTCCTTGCCCTATAAGACCAAGCCATTTTCCCCGTCGCCACCATTTTCTCACTGCTGCAGCTGCGTGTTAGACGGCACCGCTGTTGCTGTGTGCGCTATACCTTGTTAATTTCAAGCCAATTTTCGCACAAATATACAGATAGCTTGGGAGTAGGGAATAGTTGTGATTGCAGTCCTTTTAAGGACTAGGTTACAGCATTTCCTACGACTTTTATCAGGCAGGTCTGTGCTCTTAAATAGATAGGTTGTGGGAGTAAAGACTAATTGTAATTGGAGTCCTTTTCAGGACTAGGTTACATCAGTTCCTATCAGTTTTTGCCAGGCAGGTCTGTGCCAGTGCTGTGCAAGTTTTTTTCACAGCATTTGGCTGAATCTAGCAAAGCTAATCCTTTTTGGCCTATTGCAGAGTGTGTTAGTCAATGGAGTATCCTATCTGTGTTGCAAGATATACCACCTGTGTATAGAATACCAATTTTTTTACTGCACCTAGTGAAGTAAAATCTTTTGGGCATAGCATCATTCTATTAGTCCATCTATACTGACCTCCATCAGGTTGCAAACTGAATCTAATTTTTTTCTGCATCTAGCTCTGAAAAAATATTTGGCCTTCTAGCAGTGTGTCGGACTTTCTCTATTAGTCCATTTATACTGACCTCCATCAGGTTGCAAACTGAATATATTTTTTTCTGCATCTACCTCTGAAAAAATATTGGGCTTCTAGCTGTGTGTGGGTCTTGTTCTATTAATCCATCTATACAGACCACCATCAGGTGGCAAACTGAATATAATTTTTTTCTGCATCTAGCTCTGAAAAAATATGTGGCCTTCTAGCAGTGTGTCGGACTTTCTCTATTAGTCCATCTATACTGACCTCCATCAGGTTGCAAATTCAAAATAATTTTTATCTGCATCTACAGTACCTCTGAAAAAATATTTGGGCTTCTAGCTGTGTGTGGGACTTGTTGTATTAGTCCATCTATACTGACCTCCATCAGGTTGCAAACTGAATATATTTTTTTCTGCATCTACCTCTGAAAAAATATTGGGCTTCTAGCTGTGTGTGGGACTTGTTGTATTAGTCCATCTATACTGACCTCCATCAGGTTGCAAACTGAATATATTTTTTTCTGCATCTACCTCTGAAAAAATATTGGGCTTCTAGCTGTGTGTGGGACTTGTTGTATTAGTCCATCTATACTGACCTCCATCAGGTTGAAAACTGAATATAATTTTTTTCTGCATCTAGCTCTGAAAAAATATTTGGCCTTCTAGCAGTGTGTCGGACTTTCTCTATTAGTCCATCTATACTGACCTCCATCAGGTTGCAAATTCAAAATAATTTTTATCTGCATCTACAGTACCTCTGAAAAAATATTTGAGCTTCTAGCTGTGTGTGGGACTTGTTGTATTAGTCCATCTATACTGACCTCCATCAGGTTGCAAACTGAATATATTTTTTTCTGCATCTACCTCTGAAAAAATATTGGGCTTCTAGCTGTGTGTGGGACTTGTTGTATTAGTCCATCTATACTGACCTCCATCAGGTTGCAAACTGAATATATTTTTTTCTGCATCTACCTCTGAAAAAATATTGGGCTTCTAGCTGTGTGTGGGACTTGTTGTATTAGTCCATCTATACTGACCTCCATCAGGTTGCAAACTGAATATAATTTTTTTCTGCATCTAGCTCTGAAAAAATATTTGGCCTTCTAGTAGTGTGTCGGACTTTCTCTATTAGTCCATCTATACTGACCTCCATCAGGTTGCAAATTAAAAATAATTTTTATCTGCATCTACAGTACCTCTGAAAAAATATTTGGCCTTCAGCAGTGTGTCGGACTTTCTCTATTAGTCCATCTATACTGACCTCCATCAGGTTGCAAATTCAAAATAATTTTTATCTGCATCTACAGTACCTCTGAAAAAATATTTGGGCTTCTAGCTGTGTGTGGGACTTGTTGTATTAGTCCATCTATACTGACCTCCATCAGGTTGCAAACTGAATATATTTTTTTCTGCATCTACCTCTGAAAAAATATTGGGCTTCTAGCTGTGTGTGGGTCTTGTTATATTAATCCATCTATACAGACCTCCATCAGGTTGCAAACTGAATATAATTTTATTCTGCATCTAGCTCTGAAAAAATATTTGGCCTTCTAGCAGTGTGTCGGACTTTCTCTATTAGTCCATCTGTACTGACCTCCATCAGGGTGCAAATTCAAAATAATTTTTATCTGCATCTACAGTACCTCTGAAAAAATATTTGGGCTTCTAGCTGTGTGTGGGACTTGTTGTATTAGTCCATCTATACTGACCTCCATCAGGTTGCAACTGAATATATTTTTTTCTGCATCTACCTCTGAAAAAATATTGGGCTTCTAGCTGTGTGTGGGACTTGTTGTATTAGTCCATCTATACTGACCTCCATCAGGTTGCAAACTGAATATATTTTTTTCTGCATCTACCTCTGAAAAAATATTGGGCTTCTAGCTGTGTGTGGGACTTGTTGTATTAGTCCATCTATACTGACCTCCATCAGGTTGCAAACTGAATATATTTTTTTCTGCATCTACCTCTGAAAAAATATTGGGCTTCTAGCTGTGTGTGGGACTTGTTGTATTAGTCCATCTATACTGACCTCCATCAGGTTGCAAACTGAATATATTTTTTTCTGCATCTACCTCTGAAAAAATATTGGGCTTCTAGCTGTGTGTGGGACTTGTTGTATTAGTCCATCTATACTGACCTCCATCAGGTTGCAAATTCAATATAATTTTTTTCTGCATCTAACCCAGCCAATAGTTTTGGCCTAATACCATAGTTTGGCCACTCAGCTCTGCTCGGTTACCATCCATTGTTTTTTTGTGCAAACAACTCCAGAGTTGTGAATTAGTTAACCACCAAAATGAGTGGAAAAAGGCCTGCTGCTGGTGGAAAGGGGAATAGGAGTGTTGGGAAGGGGAAAAAAGGTTGTGTCCGTGGGGTAGGTGTTAAAGCAACAGCAACATCTGCAGAAGAAAGACCATCTTCCAGCCAAACTAAAATGTCTACTTCTTTTAGCGGACAATGTGATAAGATCCCTTTCTTACGGCCATGCCAATCGCTACAAATTCCAGATGAGGCACAAAAACAGCAGGTGCTTCAACGGATATCAAGTGCTCCTCTAAGTGGGCTCTCCTCCACATCAACTTCAACATCACAAATACTCCAGTCCTCAAAGTTGTCACCCAAATCGCACTTGCTTCCTCACAGCTCCCAAATCTCCAGCTGCCTGTCTGAGTATGAGGTAGAACAGATGGTTGAGTCTGCAGAGCTGTTTACTCACACTATAGCCTGGGAATCAGAGGTCGACTCCAGCGCTTCTGTGAATCCAGACGAGGAAATGATCTGCACTGATGCCCAGAATCTTTATGAGTCGGATCCAGGACCAGACGCAGAAGGTTCTGACCATAATGTAGACCCTCATTCCCAAACTGTAACTCCTGTTGGTGGAGACAATGAGGAAGACGATGATAAGACTCAAATACCTGATTGGAGCGACAACTTTAGTTTTTTGTCAGGGCAGGAACAGGTTGGCTCTGAGGACGACGGGTGTGATAACACACAGGGTGATGATGATGAGGTTGGAGATCCCACTTACTGTCAACTCACAGTCAGCCAAGAGATGAGGTCAGCAGAGGAGGTGGAGGAAGATGCTAGTGACGACGAGGTCAGGTTGCGCCTTCCTGGACAGAGACGTAGTACTGGAAGCACGTCAACAACTGCATCCTCAAACACAACTCTGCCTCTCACCACAAGTCGTGGTGGCTCTTCAGGTCGCATGGGTGCTAAGCCTTGCATAGCCTGGGCATTTTTTCAGATCGATAAAGATGACCCAACTCGTGTTATCTGTAACATTTGTCAGCAAAAGCTAAGTAGAGGCCAAAAAATACATAGTTTGAGTACTTCATGCATGAACCGGCACATGGACATGAAGCATAAGTTGCAGTGGGAAGCTCAGTGTGCTACAATGCGGCCTAGCCGGCCGGGCCAACCACCGTCTGCCATATCTTGTGCATCCGCGGCCTCTTCATCCCTGTGACTGGGGGGACAGCAGTCACACCTGTTTTGGGGCGCAGACCTGCCACCTCTTTACCCGCAACAGCCAGCGTGATTGGCAGGTCATCATTTTCTTTGGAGGTGGTAACACCAGCTGGTGTTGAGCGCTGTCCGACATCGATAGCACCACCTTTGGATCAAGGCAACCTAACATGTCCGCCTGCATCTTCCTCACAGACCGGCAGTTTGCCGGGGACACCCTTATCAACCCCGTCTAAGCACAATAGCCAGCCCTCGGTCCCTCAGATGTGGACAAGTAAAAGACCATTTCCTCCTAGCCATGAGAAAGCTAAGAGGTTGAATTTCACCATCTGCAAGCTCTTGGCTACAGAAATGCTGCCTTTCCGCCTGGTGGACACAGAGGATTTTCGAGACCTTATGTCCGTCGCAGTGCCCCAGTACCAGATGCCCAGTCGGCACTACTTCTCAAAGAAAGGTGTGCCTGCGCTCCACCAGCATGTCGCACACAACATCACCGCTTCTTTGGGAAACTCTGTGTGTGACAGGGTGCATTTCACCACAGACACTTGGACGAGTAGGCATGGACAGGGGCGTTACATGTCGCTGACTGGGCACTGGGTAACTATGGTGACAGCAGGACAAGGGGCTGCTGTCCAAGTCTTGCCGTCCCCACGAGTTGTGCGTCAATCCTCTTTATGTCAAAGTTCCTCCACTGCTTCTGCCTCCTCAACCTCCTCTCGGTCTTCCACCTGCACCCAAAGCCTGTCTGGTCATGCCACAAGCTTTCTAACTGCGCAGAAGGGATCCTGCACACCTCCTTACTATGCTGGCAGTAGGGCTCAACGTCATCAGGCGGTTTTTACATTGAAATGTCTGGAAAATGTGAGTCACACAGCTGAGGAGTTGTGGTCAGCTCTGGAGAACCAATTTCATGAATGGTTGTCTCCACTGGACCTGAAACCAGGGAAGGCCGTGTGCGACAATGCTGCAAACCTGGGTGCGGCCCTTCGCCGGGGCAATGTCACACACGTGCCTTGTATGGCTCACGTGTTGAACCTGGTTGTCCAGCAATTTTTAGCCCACTATCCCAGACTAGATGGCCTTCTGCAGAGGGCACGGTCGCTGTGTGCTCACTTCCGCCGTTCGCATCCCGCAGCTCAGCGACTTACATCTCTACAGAAGTCGTTGGGCCTGCCACTTCACCGGCTAAAATGCGATGTGCCTACCTGGTGTAATTCAACTCTGCACATGTTGCAGCGACTGTGGCAGCACCGTCAAGCCCTGGTGCAATACGTTCTGACGTATAGCCTGGGCCAACGAGATTCAGAGGTGGGGCAAATCACGCTGGAGGAGTGGTCTCAGATCAGGGACCTATGCACCCTTCTGCACAGTTTTGAAATGGTGACGAAGATGTTTAGTGCTGACGATGCCATTATCAGCATGACTATTCCGGTGATTTACATGCTGGAGCACATGTTAAACAGAATTCGGAGTCAGGTGGTGGCACAAGAGGAGGTGGAGGAAGTAGAGGAGGAGGAGTTGTATGTGGAAGGGCTAACATCTGCAAGGTCCAGACGGTCGGCAGCACCAAGGCGGCAGGCATGTGAGGGTGGGGGAGATGGTTTTACCAGGGCGCATGGTAGCAGCCAAACTAGTGAGGAAGGTGCAGGAGCCCAGGAAGAAGTGGAGGACGAACTGATGGAAGACTCATCAGATGAGGGAGACCTTGATCACATTTCTGTTGTGCGAGGTTGGGGGGAGAGGAAAGAGGAAGGAAGCATGATTGTTACCTCGCCACCAACACAACAGGGACTTGGTGCTCCTGGATGCGCAACACACATGAGTGCCTTCTTGCTGCACTACCTGCAACATGACCCTCGAATTGTGAGAATTAGAAATAATCCTGACTACTGGGTTGCCACACTGTTAGATCCCCGGTACAAAAGTAAATTTGCAGAAATTATTCCTGCCATAGAAAGGGATGCACGCATGCAGGAGTATCAGCAGAGACTGTTGCAGAATCTTGCTTGTGCTTTTCCACAAAATACCAGTGGTGCACGTAGTGAATCTCACAGTTCCAACTTGCCAACCGTGGGACCGTCAAGTGTTCAGCACTCAAACCGTAACAAAACCACAGTATCTGCTGGTAACATCAATTTTGCGGAATCATTTCACCACTTTTTAGCCCATCCTTTGCAAGGCCACAGGAGACAAGAAGTCTGACACATAGTCAATGCCTAGAGACGATGGTACAGGAGTATCTCCAAGTAAACATTGAAGCCACGACTGTGTCACTGGACCCTTGCTCTTTTTGGGCTTCCAATATGGATAAATGGCCGGAGCTAGCCACTTACGCCTTGGAGATCTTGTCATGCCCCGCAGCCAGCGTTCTGTCTGAACGTGTGTTCAGCGCTGCTGGTGGTGTGCTGACAGATAAGCGCACGCGGCTCTCCACTGATAATGTAGACAGACTCACGTTCATAAAGATGAACAAATCATGGATCCGAAACGACTTTTCTACCCCTGTGTCATCCTGGGGAGAGTAAAAGCTTGATGATTGGTTAAAATCACCCTACCAACCGTTTTAAGCTTTCAAATTACTAATCATGTTTATCTGTATCTTGACTGGAAAATAATTTGGGCTTTGTAGCAGTGTGCAGCACTGATCCTATTAGGCCATCTATAATAAGCTCCACCAGATTTAAAATTAAAAATAATTTTTAGCTGCATCTAGCCCGGAAAATAATTTTGGGGCTCCGAGATGCGCAAGACACATAAGTGCCTTCTTGCTGCACTACCTGCAGCATGACCCTTATATTGTCAGAATTCGAAGTAATCATGACTACTGGGTTGCCACACTCTTAGATCCCCCAAACTTTTCGATCAACCTTTTCATTTTAATAAAGACCAAAAAAATGGTCATTTTTGAAATTATAAGCATTAGCAGGTTGTTAGAAACTGAAATCAAACAGTTTTCAACTCAAAACTTTATTGTAGGTGATGTTACATTTTCACATAGGAACCCTTGTTCGAAAGGAGCTTCTGAACTCTCTCGTCCATTGAATTTGTCAGGTTTTGGATGGTTTCTGCTTCAATTGTTTTGCATGAGGACAGAATACCCTCCCAGAGCTGTTGCTTAGATGTGAACTGCCTCCCGCCATCATAGACACTCCTTTTAATGATGCTCCAAAGGTTCTGAATGGGGTAGAGGTCAGGGGAGCATGGGGGTCACACCATAAGTTTGTCCCCTTTTATGCCCATATCAGCCAGAGATGCAGATGTTTTATGTGCAGCACGAGATGGTGCATTATCATGCAGAAAAATGATCTTGCTGTGAAATACACGGTTCTTCTTCTTGAACCATGGCAGGAAGTGCTGTTTGAGAAAATCCACATACATTATGGAGTTCATCTTTAGCGCCTTCAGGGATCCTAAAGGGGCCGACAATCTCTCTCCCCATGATTCCAGCCCAAAACATTACTCCACCTCCTCCTTGTTGGCGCTGTAGCCGTGTTTGCGTGGGGTGTCCATCAACCAGCCATCCTCCACTCCATCCATCTGGACCATCGAGCGCTGCACGGCACTCATCCGTGAACAAAACAGTTTTGAAATCAGTCTTCATGTAATGTTTGGCCCACTGGAGCCGTTTCTGCTTGTGTGAAGTGGATAGAGGAGGTCGACAGGATGGCGTATGCACAGCTGCAAACCTCTGAAGGACCCTGCATCTTGTTCGGGGGACGTTGGAGGCACCAGCAGCTTCAAAAACTTGTCTGCTGCTATGACAAGGCTTTCTTGCCGCTGCTCTTTTAACCTGACGTAATTGCCTGTAGGAAAGAGTCCTCAATTTGCCCTTATCAGCACGCACACGTGTGTACTGTGAATCAGCTACATACTTCTTGATTGCCAAGACACTTCATCCTGATCATCGCACAATGTTGATTGTAGTCATGCCTTGACCTAAACACTCCACAATTTGTTGCTTCTCAGCAGCCGACACATCCTTTTTCTTTCCCATTTTGGCAGAAAATGTAGGCTGCTTAAAAATGTGAGAGAGCCTTCTTAAGTAGTCTTGCCTTTCATTGGACACACCTGCCAAACTAATTAGCACAGGTGTCTGCAATTGCTTACAGTGATATAAAGAGCCCTGACACACATCACCATCAATGAGTTTAACTGACAAACAAACAAATTCTTCCCTTATCACTCCTAAACACTTTTTGCATAATAATTTGGAACGCAGTGTACATGTGCTTTTCCACAAAACACCAGTGGTTCACGTAGTGAATCTTACAGTTCTAACTTGCCAACCGTGGTCTGTATGGAATTGTTCAATAAAGGGCCCAAAATTAAGATAACATAGATGGGAGAGGTCTCTATGAATAGGAATTCCTAAGTATTTGATACCCTGTGAGGGCCAGGCAAAGGGAAAGTTGGACTGGATGGAATCCTATATGGATTTGGGGAGGGAGACATCGAGGGCCTCAGACTTCGCTGCATTGATTTTAAAATTTTACCATGTAACAAAGTGATCTATTTCAGCCATAATAGCAGGGATGGATATATGTGATTGAGTGATATATACTAGGACATCATCAGCAAATAGAGAGCACTTGTACTCGGTGCCTCCCACCTCAATCCACCTAATATTGGGGTTATGGCGAATTGATGAGAGCAGGTGCTCCGTCACTAGGATGTATAAGAGAGGGGACAGAGGACATCCCTGCCTTGTCCCATTGGTGATTGTGAAAGGTGATGAAAATGTTCTGACGCACCCCCTGGGCCTTGGGACACCCGGAGCCGGACCCTTTTTGGTGGATGCTGGTGGTTGTAGTCTTCGTGGCGGCGACCCGGTTCCGTGGCTCAGGGCGGTCAAACCAGTGGCGGAACTATTTATGTGGTTTTGATGTTTAAATGTCCGACTACGCCACCCGTGGATTGCGGTCAGAGTGAACCGCCGCTACAGGGCAGACCGCTGAGGCTGGTGTTGTGGGTGCAGCAGAGCGTAGCATAACTCCCCACGGGAGGAGTATAGCCTCAGGGCAGTGTATGCGGAGGATGGGGGTGATGGTGCAGGGCAGCAGCAGTAACGACACGGAGTCAGTGATGCAGTCCAGGGCCTTTACTCACAGTTCTTATTATCCAGACCACGTCTGCAGGTAACGGCTGCCCACGTCGTACTGTGCTCACCAGGTGAGGGGCTCAGACAACTCCCAGATAACTTTGGAGCACTTCACAGGACCCCCTTTGTGTGTCCTTTGTCTGGCCTTTCTTACCAACACTTCTGTCCGGCTGCCTCGGGCCTCCTCTTGGTAAACTTGGCGCCAGTTTCCCTGACCCTATGTGGTGCCTTCCTAGCGGGTGTAGCGAGGGGCTGCGCCACATAAAATGTCAGAGCCCCCGGTTTCTAGCTGAGGGTCGTTTCCTGCCTCCACTAGTCCGGGGACCGGTCTCCCCCTTTGGCCTGACCCCTCCTTGCAGGTGGATTCGGGCGTGCGGTAGCGACTCGCCTGTCCGCACCCCTGGGATCCCTTCATTCCTCGTTCCTGGAGCCTTCTCCGCTCCTCTTCCTTCCTTCTCCCTCTTCCAGGCCTGGGCCTCTGTTACTAGGCCCGCCTCCGGAGCAGAGCTCATGCAGAGCCCCTGCTCCCTGCCACTTCTGCTCAGACTTCTCTGCACTGAACTAAGATGGTGCCCACCTTTTATACTCCCTTCTCAATGCACCCAGGAACTGCTTCCTCCCTGCTCCTGCACTACAGGGTTCCCCTTCCTCAGTGTTCCCTCCCCCCACTCCAGCCAGGGACAGGGACTGTCGTGCCCATCTCAGGGGCATATTGGTCGCCCTGCCCCACGGCAATGTGGTGTAATGCATGCAGGTGTCGGGTCCTGATCCACACTCCATCCTTACCTGAGAGTGAGATATCACACCTCTGGGTGAGGTGCAATACGTCTGTAGCAACCGAGCCCTCAGGGTGCTACAGTTCCATTTATCTTCAGCCTCGGTGACGTATTGCGATACAGGGCCGTGATTTTGGCTATAAAAGGGTCCCCTAGACCCCTACCCCAAGCTTTTTAAGAGAATCATATATGGCGTGCCAGGAGACTCTATGGAATGCTTTCTCAGCATCCAACGAGAGTATCTAATTACAAATTTTTAACTGCATCTAGCCCAGGAAATACTTTGTGCCTAGTAGCAGTGTCTGCTAGTCAGCGGATTATCCCGGCTGTTAAGCAAGCTACACCACCTGTAGTTTAGACACTTAATTTTTTCAAAGGAAATGCTTCGGGACCATGGGATACTTAGTGAAGAGCATCAGGAGGCACCCCAAGGCATAGGGGCTGGGACTGGCAGTAGGATGCCTTGCGGTGGACAGCCGAGCTCGATCCTTATAAAAGCTTTTTAACTGCAGCAGCTTTAGTGGACGCTACTGGAGCTGGAATTACCGCGGCTGCTGGCATGAGACTTGCCCTCCAATAGATCCTTGTAAATGGATTTAAAGTGTATTCATTCAAATTAGAGAGACAATTTAAATTAAAAAGCTTAGAGCTGCCTCCACCACAGGGGGGCTCGCTCGACCCACCAGTGGACAGGCACCAGTATTGGGAGAGGGGGGCTGGCTGTCAGGGTCCACAGCGGCTCTGGCACAAACCCGGCGACACGGAGGTCGCACGGGCAGGAACGGACTGGCCGTGTCGGCTTCGCACTTTTTTGGTTTTAGAAGGGCATGACATGCCTATATCTGTGTCTCCCCCTCCTTTTACTCCTCCACCTCTTTTCTTTTCGCATGACTATATGTACTTGTCACTTTTCCATGTGTTAGTTATGTCTTCTGAGCAGTTTGTCAGCTTTTGGACACCTTTGAAGGTGTTTTCTATGTGTTTCTATGTGTTTTTGTTTGCCTGCCATTGGTTTTAACGGTGTTCGAAGGTGTTCGACGAACAGTTCGACGAACAGTTCGGCGAACACACGGGTGTTCGACGAACCGAACCGAACTCGAACACTACGGGGGTGGCTCAACACTAGTATTAAGTGAAAAAGAGTTGAGCTCTGCTAAAACCAAGTAATGAGGTACAACCACACTGTAGCTGTACTGATGTAGATGGAAGTAGATAAAATTACTCAGGTAGGGTACTGTACATAAGCAGACAGTGCACATGTTCAAAAGGTCAATTCTATCCATCAATTAGCTTGAAAATAACTCAGAGGGGTGGGAATTGTCAGGAGCACAGAGAAGAGGGATGGAAGGATCTGCAGCACTGAGGCAAAGCAAGTGCTGTTTGGGAATGTAGTATTAGCATACAGGAATAGTACAGCAGATTCTGCTATGTGAAGCTATATGCACTGAGGGACAGATCAAAATAAAAAAAGACACAAAGGTACAAGAAAAAAACTTTATTTTGGGCTAAGTCGGTATATTAACATAATTTATGTATTGTGAAAAATATTGGAATTCTGAGAATCCTTCAATAACTACCTTTACTTTACATTTAGCTTCATATAAAAACCTTTTCTCTATTTTAAGTCTATAAAAGTTACAAATAATTTCTAAATCTCTTTTTCCATACGTCTTTTAATGTTTCTTACAGTCTGGATTTAACTACTATGACCTATTCTATATCTATTAAATTTGCAAAATGCTGTTATAGTTCTGAAATACAGCACTGTTATCTAGGCAAAATTAAGTTTTTGTGGTGTATTTGTCAATGCACTTTACAACATTCTAAGCAGAGAACGATTGTTGAAGCAACCTTTCTGTGCACATAGGATATCATGCTAATGGCAGCTTATCACCTATTTTCAGCTCTGCGGTACCATCGTGGAGGAGTGAAGGAGAGTTGAGCTCTGCAAAAACCAAGTAATGATGTAAAACAACATTGCAGCTATACTGATGCACAGTAGATGGCAGCAGAAAAAAAATACTCAGACATGGTACTGTACAGGAGCAGACAGTGCACATAATCATACTGCTGGCTTAAAAATCAGCACATTTAACAAATAAGTGCTTTATTAATATATTGGGTAATTGAAGGCTGTTTAGATGGGCTGATAGTTTTCCCACAAAGTTTTTTTGCCTATTATTGGCTCATTTAAATGGGCATGTCATAAGGATAGCTGTAGTTGTGTGAGACATGCAACTAAAAGAGGGGTGCTGCCATGAGGCTCGATTTTATCATTCTTATTTTCCTTACTTCTCAGCAGCACTGCAATGGTGATGGCTGCTTTTTCTGCTCAATTCTCCTATACAGGACATTGGAATCAGGCATTCTGGGGACTTCTCTGAAGGTGCTGTTAGAGCTGCTTTATATATATTATATTTTAGGGTCTTCTTTATGTTGCGGGGTCTCAACTTGGTATAGAGTTGGTAGAAAGAGTATCAGACCATTAGTTGCTCTACTTCCAGGGTTTGTGTGTTTGTGTATTCTCTGTCTAAATTCCTCAGTGTTAATATTTTTTTCAAGAATATTCTACAGTATATATACACATACAGAGATAGAGTATATTAGCATCTGTTTGGAAGAAAAAAAAATACAAAATAAAAGTTTTGTAATAAGACTAAAATAATTGATTTTTTACCATAAAGTTAGCATTTTCAAAAATAACATCGCTCAAAAAACTTGAATGAATAGCAATTTTGCAATGCATTTTATCGAATATATATCAAAAATCATAACATAAACATATATGGTATCTTCATTATGCTTAACCACCTGTGTAATACACTTATCACATTCAAAGTAAATGTGAAATAAAAAATAGCATAATTACTTTGTTTTTTACTATAATAAAAATGGATAAAAACTAAACTCGAACAAATTTGTATTACAACAAAACGTTGCATAAAAATTATTTTCCACCATGAAAAAAATCTCATTCACTCATACAGCTACTTCTACTTTACAAGAATGTATTGCTGTTAAAATGTAGGAAGGCTTAGAAAAAATCAATTTTTGAAAGTATTAAAAATTTTTAAACCAGAACTCTAGTGTTTCTTTTTTTTACTGCTGGAGTGGTGCTTTGCATATAAGGTCCCTCCACTTAGTCTCATACAGTAGCTTCTGTCTTCTGTCCAGTCAGAAACTGCGGTCACAAGATGGCACCGAGGGACAGGGGCTGTGCTGAAAAAATGTGGAGACACAGGAGGGTGAGTACACGATTGTGGGCCGGGACCTTACATTAGAAGCGACACTCCAGCCCTGAAAAAAAGATGCTGTAGTGGTACTTTAAGTTACATATCCACAAACAAACATGAAAAAATACCTCAAGACCACAGGAAAACCATCATCTTTAGGGGAATGTATTGTCAGAGTGATCTACTATTTAAGTCACGCAATTATGTTGCATTTATATTTTCTATTATTTTCTACGTGGTTGAAAGAAGGAGGGGGCTTCCTCATTTACATTTCTGCCACACTGCTCCGAAAGGTTCTTATGGTTTTTATGGCAAATGAAGTCTAAACAGTGGCCTTTGGGTCTACCACTCTGACAACTTATTAAGCCCTGTCATGTGACTAATTAGCAGTTAATGACCACATGTATAGTGTGAAGAATGTTGGAGATATAATTCCATGTCAATCATTTGTATCCTATTTGGTATGGGATTATAAAAAACCCTTCAGTGTGCAGTTGTAACAGAAAACCTTGCAGCAGCAGGGGGAGGGTGATCGAGAGTCAAAGGGCTGTGAGTGACAGATCTCATACCTTGACCAGCTCAGAGCAGAACAAAAGGCTTGCTTGCCATGTGATATCAAGTGGTCTAAATTGCTTTGCTAAGGCAGCTATGGTTTCATAAGGAGTTATGGAGATACTATATGTCCTAGCCGTAAATCGTGTATATTTCTGAGATCCCCAAATCGGATTGGATGCCTTCCAGGGTCTCGATCTGTTCTGGCCTCACAGGGTGGGGAGATGCGTAGAATCGCTGGTAGGAAACAGATAGCAAAGCTGTGTTTGGTCTTAACTAGTGATGAGCGAGCATACTCGCTACTGCTTGGTGCTCAACCGAGCATCTCACTGCTCAAGATGCTCGGCGCTCGCCGAGTATTTCTGGGTTGCTCGGGCGGTAACTCGGGTCCCCTCCTTGCATGTTTGGAGCTCTTAAAGAGAGCCAATGAACATGCAGGGATTGCCTGCCATGCACTGTAATGCCGTAGCCATGTTGGTTGTGAGCATTACAGTGATTGGCTGGCCGCACAGTGTCATCAGGTCTATTTCAGACCTGATGATCGTGTATTAGGTAGTATAGGGAGAAAAAACGTACATTACACATATCCATCTTAATAAACAGTCCTTCTGAGGACTAATCCATCTGCAGAGATATCAGGCAGGCAGGGTGTATAGGCAGGCATTGTATATGGCAGACTGCAGTGCATATAGCACAAGAGGCTCCATTCCAATTCTGCCTTCTGCTGCTGTTAGATATTTCTATACAAATGCCCAGGTCTCAGGGGCCAGGAATACTTTTCTTTGGATTTCTTTGGAGGACCATGGTGCGGAATTGGAAAACGAGGTGGTGGATGATATAGTAACTGACCCAACCTGGCAGGAGGACATGTAGAGCGAGGACAGCAGCACACAGGGGGAGGGAGGCAGAGCACCCCAACTGGCAGGAAGAAGCAGTGTGGTGGCTGCAGACAGAAGGCAGTCAACCATTCCCTGTAATACTAACACGAAGGAAGTTGATAGTACAACTGTTAGGTATTCCCGAGTCTGGTTGTTTTTTAAAGACTCTGCCGATAATTCCAAAAAGGCCATTTGCACCACCTGCCAGGCCAGCATCAGCAGGGGTGGCAAAATGACCAGCCTGACCACCACCAGCATGATCAGGCACATGGCAGCAAAGCACCCGACTTTGTGGGCCGAACCCCTAGGTCCAGGAACAGAGTCTGCGGGTGGCACCATAGCTTCTTCCACTGTTGTGCATGCAAGCCAATCCCCTGTCAATGGTGCATGCGACGACGCCTCCTGCCCTGCACCTGTCATTGCACACACTCAAGAAGCAGCATCAGGAAGCACGTCCATGTCCTAGTCCCAGCGCAGCTTTCAGTTGTCCATACCCCAGTCCTTGGAACGCAAGCGCAAATATGCAGCCAACGCCAAACTGGCCACACTACTAAATTCTCACATTTCACGACTGCTTGCGCTCGAAATGTTGCCTTTTAGGCTCATGGAGACGGAAGCATTCTGCAACCTGATGGCGGCGGCCGTCCCTCGGTACTCGGTCCCCAGCCGCCACTATTTCTCCCGTTGTGCCGTCCCCACATTACACAAGCACGTGTCCCAAAACATTAGCCATGTTCTAAACCACGCAGTTACCGGTAAAGTCCACCTAACCACGGACACGTGGACAAGTGCTTGTGGGCAGGGATGGTACATCTCGCTGACAGCACACTGGGTTTACATAGTGGAAGCCGGGACCCAGTCATACCTTGGGACAGAACATGTCCTCCCAATGAAAAGGATTGCGGGCCCTAGGTCAATCAGCATTGCCCCCACGGTCTACAGCTCCTGCACCTCATCATCCTCAGCCTCCTCCTACTCTTCAGCCTCCATCTCCGAAATGAACACTTCAGTCACAAGCTGGAAGCACTGCATCACTGCCTCGGCCAAACGTCAACAGGCTGTGCTGAAGCTAATATGCTTAGGTGAAAAGCCGCACAATGCTGAAGAGTTGTGGACAGCTCTGGAAGAGCAGACAGATCTGTGGCTCACACCGCTGAACTTACAGCCAGGCATGGTCGTTTGTGACAATGGCCGGAACCTGGTGGCGGCTCTGATGTGAGGCGAGCTCACACACGTACCATGCCTTGCCCATGTACTTAACCTCGTGGTTCAGCGGTTTCTCAAATCCTACCCGGAGCTGCCGGACCTGCTTGTTAAAGTACGCCGCCTGTGTGCCCATTTTAGAAAGTCAACTACAGCTTCCGCCGCCCTTGCAGTGCTTCAGCAGCATTTGCAGCTTCCAGCTCACAAACTGGTGTGTGATGTTCCCACCCGTTGGAACTCTACACTGCAGATGTTGGGAAGGATTTGTGAGCAGAAGAGGGCAGTTGTTGAGTACCAGCATCAACAAGGCCGTTGGTATTCAGTTCAGACTCCACATACAGTACAGACCAAAAGTTTGGACACACCCTCTGATTTGAAGATTTTTCTGTATTTTCAAGACTATGAAAATTGTACATTCACACTGAAGGCATCAAAACTATGAATTAACACATGTGGAATTATATACTTAACAAAAAAGTGTGAAACAGCTGAAAATATGTCTTATATTCTAGTTTCTTCAAAGTAGCCACCTTTTGCTTTGATGACTGCTTGCACACTCTTGGCATTCTCTTGATGAGCTTCAAGAGGTAGTCACCGGAAATGGGCATTCAACAATCTTGAAGGAGTTCCCAGAGATGCTTAGCACTTGTTGGCCCTTTTGCCTTCACTCTGCAGTCCAGCTCACCCCAAACCATCTCGATTGGGTTCAGGTCTGGTGACTGTGGAGGCCAGGTCTTCTGGCGTAGCACCCCATCACTCTCATTCTTGATAAAATAGCCCTTACACAGCCTGGAGGTGTGTTTGGGGTCATTGTTATGTTGAAAAATAAATGATGGTCCAACTAAACGCAAACCGGATGGAATAGCATACCGCTGCAAGATGCTGTGGTAGCCATGCTGGCTCAGTATGTCTTCAATTTTGAATAAATCCCCAACAGTGTCACCAGCAAAGCACCCCCACACCATTACACCTCCTCCTCCATGCTTCACGGTGGGAACCAGGCATGTAGAGTCCATCCGTTCACCTTTTCTGCGTCGCACAAAGTCACGGTGGTTGGAACTAAATATCTCAAATTTGGACTCATCAGACCAAAGCACAGATTTCCACCGATCTAATTTCCATTCCTTGTGTTATTTAGCCCAAACAAGTCTCTTCTGCTTGTTGCCTGTCCTTAGCAGTGGTTTCCTAGCAGCTTTTTTACCATGAAGGCCTGCTACACAAAGTCTCCTCTTAACAATTGTTGTAGAGATGTGTCTGCTGCTAGAACTCTGTGTGGCATTGACCTGGTCTCTAATCTGAGCTGCTGTTAACTTGCGATTTCTGAGGCTGGTGACTTGGATAAACTTTTCCTCAGAAGCAGAGGTGACTCTTGGTCTTGCTTTCCTGGGGTGGGCCTCATGTGAGCCAGTTTCTTTGTAGCGCTTGATGGTTTTTGCAACTGCACTTGGGGACACATTCAAAGTGTGCCCAATTTTTTGTACTGACTGACCTTCATTTCTTAAAGAAATGATGGCCACTCGTTTTTCTTTACTTAGCTGCTTTTTTCTTGCCATAATTCAAATTCTAACAATCTTTTCAGTAAGACTATCAGTTGTGTATCCACCTGACTCCTGCACAACACAACTGATGGTCCCAACTCCATTTAAAAGGCAAGAAATCGCACTTATTAAACCTGACAGGGCACATCTGTGAAGAGAAAACCATTTCCGATGACTACCTCTTGAAGCTCATCAAGAGAATGCCAAGAGTGTGAAAAGCAGTCATCAAAGCAAAAGCTGGCTACTTTGTAGAACCTAGAATATAAGACATATTTTCAGTTGTTTCACACTTTTTTTGTTAAGTATATAATTCCACATGTGTTAATTCATAGTTTTGATGCCTTCAGTGTGACTGTACAATTTTCATAGTCATGAAAATACAGAAAAATCTTTAAATGAGAAGGTGTGTCCAAACTTTTGGTCTGTACTGTTTAAGACCTCAGGAGTGGACATGTATCCCAGACATATGTACCATCCTCCAAAACTTTGAGGACTCCACCAAGATGGTGAGCGGCAATGGCGCCATAATTAGCGTCACCATCCCGCTTCTCTGTCTTCAGAAACACCCTCTGCTCACAATTAAAGAGGATGCATTGCAGGCAGAGCACGATGAGATGGAGCAAGGAACCATACAGGGTGATTACACACAGCCCAGCCTCATCTCATACCAACGTGAATTGGGTGACAATAAGGAAGAGGAGAAGGAGGAGGAAGGACAGGAGTTAGTTTCATGCACTATAGACGGTGCTACCTGCACAGCCGTCAAACTGTCTGTTCAGTGTGGATAGCCAGAGGACAGAGAAGAGGAGGAGGAGGAGGAGAGCATGGTCAGTCATCCTCTTGGTAAGGACACGGAAGTCTTGCCTGTTAGTAATCTGGCATGCTGCCTTTCCCATGACCCTCGCTTTCTCAAAATTTTGGGAGACAGCCATTACTGGTTGATGACACTTCTAGACCCACGCTACAAGGAGAACTTCATATCTCTTATTCCTGAGGCGGACAGGTTTACAAAAATGGGGCAGTACCAGAAGGTTCTTGTTGCGGAACTATTAAAAAATTTTCCATCTGAAAATGCCGGCGGCAGAGGGCACACTTCTTTGGACTAGGAAGGAGTATAGGCGAAAGAGACACAACTTCAATCCAGCAGAGGCAGGGGAACACTGTCAAAGTTCTGGGAGAGTTTTCTCAGACCTTCCCATTGCACAGGCCCTGAGGCGCGGGATACTCTCACACGGAGTGCAAAGTTTGGGAAGATGCTGATGGAGTACCTTGCTGACCATACCAATGTCCTCCGTGATTCATCTGTGCCTTATAATTATTGGGTATCCAAGCTGGATACGTGGAATGAACTGGCTCTCTATGCCTTGGAGGTCCTGGCCTGCCCTGCCACCAGCGTTTTATCAGAGTGGGTTTTAAGTGCCGCTGGAGGAATTATAACTGATAAGTGCATCCGCCTGTCAACTGAAAATGCTGACAGGCTGACTTTTATAAAAATGAACAAGGGGTGGATTGGGCCAGACTTCTCAACACCACCGAATGATAGCAGCGTAACATAAACTCAAATCCAGTGTCTTTTCTTGGGAGGTGTATTCCCATGCACCTTTTCACACCCACACATGAGTATACGCTTCCTGATTTTGTCTATTTGCTCTTGTCCTCCTCCTTCTCCTCATCCTCCACCACCATATCACCAGGGTGACCGTGGTCCGTGATGCAGCACCAACATAATTTTTTAAAAAGGTGTTTATCATGCCCGTAAAAATTTTTTTTTACAGTATGTTCATGTATACCCCCCAGGGGTAAATGTTTGTCAGCCCATACACTTAGTGCATGAGCATTACAAGTATAGGAGGCCCGCTCCTTTCAAATGGGAACATTTTTTTATGAGGCCCTCTTCCACATCTCTTCCAAGGGGCATTGAAGTGCCTCCAAATTTTTGGCAGCCCTTGCATTCCCTGCATAGGCCAACACTATGGGAGTCTCTCTCCTTTCTAATTGGAATTTTTCATTACTGTGGCCCTGCTCTGTGTGTCTTTAAATTCTTAGTTGGGTTTTTCCTAAAATTGGTCAGCCGTTGGACTCACTGCATACCCTATAACTGTATAGCAGACTCTCTCCTTTCTAATGGGAACATGTCGTACTTGTTACTGTGGCCCTGCTCTGTGTGTCTTTAAATTCTTAGTGGGGTTTTTCCTAGAATTGGTCAGCCATTGGACTCACTGCATACCCTATAACTGTATAGCAGACCTTCTCCTTTCTAATGGGAATATGTCATACCTTGTTACTGTGGCCCTTCTCTATGTGTCTTTCAATTCTTAGTGGGGTTTTTCCCATATTTTGGCAGCCCTTGCAGTCATAGCATGGGCATTACCACTATAGGAGACCCGCTCCTTTATATGGAGACATTTTTTTTACTGAGACCCTCCTCTATGTCTCTTCAAAAGGGTATTGGGTTGCGTCCAAATTTTTGGCAGCCCTTGTAGTTGCTGGATACGCAATATCAGTATAGGAGACCCACTTTTTAAAAATGGAAACAACAAAGCATAGCCGGCTGATGGCTCTCTAACAATAGCTAGGGCCGACTGCTGGCCTTTTAAGAATAATAAGGGCCGTCTGATGACCCTATAAAAATAGTGTTTATGACTTTCAGAGTCCCTCCATCATAAATAAAAAAGGATGTGTCTGATGATGTGTCACACACCACATCGATAGATAAGGTTGTAAAATGTTAAAATGACATTTCCCGGTGAATTCATTTGTCTTAAAAAATAACTTAAAAAAAGACCAAAACAATAGCTTCATTCTTTAGTATAAAAAACAGCATCACCAATTTAACCTCAATGTAATCACATTGTTGCGCTCATGCACCTCCTCCTCCATCTCCGAAATGACCACACCAGTCACAAGCTGACAGCACTGCAGCACTGCCTTGGCCAAGCGGCAACAGGCTGTGCTGAAGATAACATGCTTTATTCTTAATTGACAAACCACCCAGCGCTGCAGAGTTGTTGAAAGCTGTAACACAGCAGCCTGATCTGTGGCTCTCACCGCTGAACATACAGCCAGGCATGGTCATGTGTGACCATGAGTGGAACCTGGTGACGGAGAAATGACAGCCGGAGTAGATACGGTTTCCCTCTATGCCAGTCCTTTCACCGAGCTAAAGAACATGGCTGTGGTGAAATACAACTCCCACTGAGAAGCTGTTTCAGATTGAAAAACATTGTGCCCACCAGAGGATTTGATTCTGAGAGCTAACCTTTCTCACCCTCTCAAGAGCCCCATAGCAGCTGCAAAGTTAGCGCTGTTATGAACTCTCCTGAGGTAGAAGCCAAGGCACACCAGAGAATTCTCTGGTGGGACCGTCCAACCCTGCCGAGAAGCAGTCCTGGCTAAGAAAAGTGTGTGGGAAGGTTCCTGAACACTCTATGGCTGCTTTTTTACTGAGGAGGAAACACACGCAAACACGGGGAGAACATACAAAGTCCTTGCAGATGTTGTCCTTGCTGGGATTTAAACCCAGGATCCCAGTGCTGCAAGGCTTTAGTGCTAACCATTGATCCAATGTGCTGCCGTTCACCCTCTAATATTTAACAGGCTGGAGAAACTTGCAACTGCTGCCACTCTATCTTCAGCTCCTTTGTGAGAAAATGTATTTGTGTAGCCACTCAGTCTACCAAATAAAATTCCTGAGAAGGAAATTGGGGATGGCTTCGCTACTGGTACTGGAGGCAGTGCTAATACCATGGCGTCGTACCATAGTTTGCTGGAAATATTCCAGGCTGGTAGAAGGCAAGCAAATTCCCACAGAAAAGTACCAGCAGTAATGTTCAGGCCACATTTCAAGTGCAAGCTGCTTTAGAGGACTTCCTGGGAGAAATGACACGCAGGGTAGATACGGTTTCCCTCTATGCCAATCCTTTCACCGAGCTAAATACTACTCTTAGCCAAAAAAGTTGTGGACTGGCTCCTTACCGTCAATGGTCATATTCACCTGTCCACGTGTTTGTGGTTAGGTGGTCCTTCCTAGTAAGTGCACTGGGGAGGGCACGGGTAATGTTGTGGGACCCATGCTTGTGGAAGGCGGAGGCAATACCGGGAAATATAGTGGCGGCTGAGGACTGAGTATGGACACCCGGCCGCCGCCGGCATGAGGTTTTGAGAAGCTTCCGCCTCCTCGAGCCTAAAAGGCCATATTTCAAGTGCAAGCAGCTGTCAAAAATTTGTCAGTATAGTATTGCAGCCTGTGGGTGGGTGGGTGGCTGCTTGCATACTTGCGCTTGCATTCCAAGGAATGGGGTAGGGACAACTGAATGCTGCACTGGGACAAGGACGTGGACAGTGATTGTTGCAAGTCTGCAGTGACAGGTAGTGTTGAGCATTCCGATACTGAAATATCGGGTATCGGCCGATATTCGCGGTATCGGAATTCCGATACTTAATTCCGATACTTTTGCAATATCGTATACCGGAATCGGAAGTTCCCATAATGCAATGAGCCAGTTTCATTTTATTCAGCCAATGAGGATCCTAAGAAGTGTGGGCACATCCTTTTAGGCATGGAGGCATCTTAACTAATGGCATGGCTGTGATTGGCTGCTGAAATGATGTCATGATGCACTATAAAAGCCGCCACCGCCATTTTGAGCTCACTCTGCTGTGAATTCAGTTAGGGATAGGACGCTGTTGTTCTGAGGGACTGTTTTAGCTACCTATTTGGTCTAGTCTGCTTTACCCAAGCTACTTTATAAATCGCTGTGCCTTGAAGCACTAGTGCACAGTTCTCTGTGCTGTTCACCGCTGTCTGCAAGGTCTGTGTGTGTGAGTGCAGCTCACCCTGTAGTGTGAGCTTCAGCCACGTCTGCTTGTAGTGCACTCAGTGTGTGTCACTGCCTCATACATTGTCCTTTTTTGCCAATTCATAATTTTTCCTGATATCTCCTTCACAGTGTGGTGGTTCCATCCTTATTCAGCTAAATTGGTTCCAACACACTATATAGGAGTAGATAGAGAAATTTTTTTTGTCTTGCAGCGCTAGTGCACAGTGCTCTGCATCTGTACTGTTCACCGCTGTCTGCAAGGTCTGTGTGTGTGAGTGCAGCTCACCCTGTAGTGTGTGCTTCAGCCATGTCTGGTTGCAGTGCACTCAGTGTGTGTCACTGTCCACATTGTCATTGACATACATTGTCCTTTTTTGCCAATTCATAATTTTTCCTGATTTCTCCTATTAGTGTGGTGGTTCCATCCGTATTCAGCTACATTGGTTCCAAACACACTATATAGGAGTAGTTAGAGGAGCCTTTCTGCAGCATTGTGCCCTGCAGCCCCAGCCAGATTAGTATTAGCCTATTTTTTGTAGCCTCATCTATTGCATTGTAGGTTACCTTCCTACATTGTAATAGCTACAAAAAGTTTGTGATACTATCGGTATTACATCTTTGGGCACATCCAGTGTCTTTTTGTGACAAAAAAAACCTAAATAAAGTTCACCAAACACTCCACTTTACAGTTGTGTAGGCCACATTAGCTCATATTAAAGTCTAGTCCACACTTTATAAAATTATTGTTTCTTATACCTGTTAGCAGCTGTTCAGGAATAAGCACACTAAGCCCTTAGTACTTTTCTGCCTATCTTTATCAGTCTACCAAGATGAAGAAGGCAGGGAGTAAGGCGTGTGGTCGTGGTCGTGGTCGTGGGCGTGGAGTTTCTGCAGGGAGAGGACGTGAGGATTCTGTGCCTGCAGGGAGAGGACGTGGGGATTCTGTGCCTGCTGCGGGCCCCAGTGACTCAGCATCCCCCAGTTTTACCAGGGAACAGTCCTTTATGCGCAGCTTTGTAGGAGCTAGCCGTACCCCACTGCTGCGGGAGGACCAAATTGAAGCCGATGTCGAATGGATGGCAGCTAACGCATCGACTTCAATTTGTTCCAGATCCTCTCAGGTCCTGAGCAATGAAGAGCACCCATCTGTCTCTTCACCACCTGCCAAATTGCCCAGGCAGTCAGAGAGCCCTGGACTGGAGCCATCTCTACTTCTGTTCTCTGAATCTCTTGGCTTGGAAAGAGGGGGCCAGCCAAGCAGAATTCGAGAATTTGAAGAAGATTTACTATGCAGTGATGCGCAACCGTTTTGTCTCTCTGAATCTGAAGAGGCGGGTGGGCCAGTGCCTATGGTCAGCAGCACACCTCAGTACGCATCTGATGATGAGACTCAGGTGCCACTTTCTGGTGCATACTGTGCTGTCGAGACTACCCAGGAGAAGCAGTTGTTTGAAGAGGGTGGTGTAGATGATGAGGTCTTTGACCCATCATGGCGTGAGGGACAGGAAGGTGGTGGGAGCAGCTCTGAGGAAGAGATTCCCCGAGCAGCCCAAAAAGGAGGGAGAGGGAGGGGGCAGACTTGGTTGCCTGTAGCCTCCATTTCAGCACCCATTAGGAGCATGGCTCTTCCAAAATCCAAAGCGGGCGCTCCCAAGACTTGCAGTGCCTGGTCCTTTTTTGACACAGTTGCAGATGACATTTGCTTTGTCAAATGCAAGCTGTGTAATCAGAAGGTGAAAAGAGGGAAAAGTGTCAGCAACCTCAATATCACAAATATGTGGAAACATGTGCGGACCAAGCACGTGGTGGAGTTACAAAAACACACTGAAGACCTAGGCCAACCTACAGCGCCACCTACCACCTCTTCAGCTCGTGTTGTAGCCTCTTCCTCCAGCTCACACACAGCTGGTTCAGCTTCCTCCCAGGATCGCCATGGAAGAATCTCTGGCACTGTTGTACAGAGACACAGTGTAATTCCACCCACAGCACCACTTTCCCAGTCATCCTCACACTCCCAGGCCAGTCTACAGCCATAGTTAGCACAGGCATGGGAGAAAAGGCGCCCATACTCGGCAAACCACCCCCGAGCACAGGCTCTGAATGCTGGCATTGCTAAACTACTGGCCCTTGAAATGCTATCATTCAGGCTGGTGGAGACTGACACCTTCCGTAACTTTATGGCATTGGCAGTCCAACAATACAACGTGCCCAGCCGCTTTTATTTCAGCAGGCAAGCCGTCCCTGCCCTGCAACATCAAGTGGAGGGAAAAATTAAACAAGCGCTACAAAACGCCGTCAGTAGCAAGGTCCACCTGACCACTGATGCGTGGACCAGTAAGCATGGACAGGGACGATACCTTTCCCTCACTGCCCATTGGGTAAATGTTGTGGAGCCGGGTACAGATCTTGAGAGTGGCGTTGTACGTGTTCTGCCATCTCCAAGGATTGGAGGAATCCAGTCTGTACACATTGACTCCTCCTCATACCCAAGTTCCTCTGAATCAGCGCTGCAGGAGCCATCACGGTCTACCTCCACATCGATCCGTGAACGGGTACCTGTTATGATGACCGATATGAGCACAGCCATGGCCAAATGTCAACAGGCCGTATTAAAATTAATTTCTTTGGGGAAACAAAGCCACACAGCGCAGGAGCTCTGGAATGCCATCAAGCAGCAGAGCGACGTGTGGTTTGTGCCAGCGAATCTCCAGCCAGGCATGGTAGTGTGTGACAATGGCCGAAATCTGGTGGCAGCTCTGGGCCTAGGAAACCTCACTCACATCCCATGTCTGGCACATGTGCTCAACTTTGTTGTGCAGAGTTTTTTGAGGGACTATCCGGATCTTGATGCACTGCTTCACAAGGTCCTCATAGAGTGTTCTCACTTGCGGCGTTCCAGCAACGCAAGATCACGCATTGCAACTCTGCAGCGCCGATTACGTCTTCCGGAACATCGCATCATATGTGACCTACCCACCAGGTGGAATTCAATGTTACATATGTTGGAGAGGTTGTGTGAGCAGCAGGCAGCAGTTATGGAGTACCAGCTGCAGCAGGCGCAAACAAGTCGCAGTGCACGCCGTTCACACTTCACCACCACTGAGTGGGCCTCTATGAAGGACATTTGCCACGTTTTGCGCGCCTTCGATTATTCCACGCGGATGGCGAGTGCAGATGATGCACTAGTCAGCATGACTATCCCCCTTATCTGCCTGCTTGAAAAAACACTGCAAGCACTAAGGGACGAGGTTTTGGAAGAGGTGGAGGATGAGGAGTCACAAATGCCATCTGCTTCTCTACAGTCTGCGCAACGTGGTACCTCACAAAGGCCTAGGCAGGGGACACTTTGTGAGGAGGATGAGGAGGAGTCAATGGATGAGGAAGACATCTGTTCAGAGGAGGGAGGTACACAATGCTCTAGTAGTCAGTATCTAGAGCAAGGGTAGGGTGATGCAGAGCAGGCAGAGATCACGCCTCAAGCGGGGGACAGCGTTTCTTGGCCAGTTGGCACTCTGCAGCACATGGCTGATTTCATGCTGCAGTGCCTGAGAAACGACTGCCGCATCGCCCACATTCTCAACACGGCTGATTATTGGGTGTCCACCCTCCTAGATCCTTGCTACCGGGACAACTTACAAAGCCTCATAGCACCGTTGAACCAGGAGCGTAAAATGCGGGAGTACCAAGACGCACTGGTGCATTCCATCATGTTCTCCATTCCACCCGAGAGCAGTGCTGCTAGTGCTTTACAAAGCAGCTCAGTGCGTCAAGGCAGTGGAGGAAGCTCTGCACAAAGAGGGAGCAGAAGCAGCGCCTCAGCACTAGACAAGACCACTATGGCCGAAATGTGGCAAAGTTTTGTGTCCCCGCCGCCACAAATGTCTACACCATCACAGACGGCTCCAGTCAGCAGGAGGCAACGTTTCCGTCAGATGGTGACAGACTACATGTCTTGCCCTCTTAGTGTACTCCCAGACGGCTCTTCTCCCTTCAAGTTTTGGGTCTGTAAGCTGGATACATGGCCAGAGCTTAGTCAGTATGCATTGGAGGTGCTAGCTTGCCCTGCTGCTAGTGTATTATCGGAACGCGTCTTTAGTGCCGCAGGTGGTGTACTAACAGACCGTCGCATGCGACTATCCTCCGATAACATTTACCGGCTTACTTTTCTCAAAATGAACAAGGCCTGGATCTCTCATGAATTTGCCAGTCCTCTTCCAGAATAAATAATTGGTTGGCAACAGTATCCAGGTCTCCTGTTGTGTTCATGTTTCTACCACCTGAACTGTAATCCCTGAGCTCCAACACCGCCAGTTGGCGCTCGGAAGTGCCGTCTGCACAGTCAACACTTGCTGCCATGTTATTGGGGTTCAGTAACGTCAGCTGTTCCCCTGCTGTGCGGACGGCAATTTCTCCTGCTCTGTCCACATTCTCACTACTACAGATTTTAAAGGTGCTCCAATTACACCTCTGGCTCCTCTGTTTTCAGTATTATCTCTGAGCTCCAACACCACCAGTTGGCACTCGGAAGTGCCGTCTGCACAGTTAACACTTGCTGCCGTGTTATTGGGGTTCAGTAACGTCAGCTGTTCCCCTGCTGTGCGAACCGCAATTTCTCCTGCTCTGTCCACATTCTCACTACTACAGATTTTAAAGTTGCTCCAATTACTTCTCTGGCTCCTTTGTTTTCAGTATTATCCCTGAGCTCCAACACCGCCAGTTGGCGCTTGGAAGTGCCGTCTGCACAGTCAACGCTTGCTCCAGTGTTATTGTGGTTCAGTAACGTCAGCTGTTCCCCTGCTGTGTGTCCGGCAAATTCTCCTGCTTTGTCCACATCCACTGTACTGCTGATTTAAAACTTGCTCCAATTACACCTCTGGCTCCTCTGTTTTTAGTATTTACGCTGGAACAATACCGCTAGTTGCTGCTCAGAAGTGCCGTCTGCACAGTCAACGCTTGCTCCAGTGTTATTGGGGTTCAGTAACGTCAGCTGTTCCCCAGCTGTGTGTCCGGCAAATTCTCCTGCTTTTTCCACATCCACTGTACTACTGATTTAAAACTTGCTCCACTTACACCTCTGGCTCCTCTGTTTTTAGTATTTACCCTGGGCTCCAATACCGCTAGTTGCTGCTCAGAAGTGCCATCTGCACAGTCAACGCTTGCTCCAGTGTTATTGGGGTTCAGTAACGTCAGCTGATCCCCGGCTGTGTGTCCGGCAATTTCTCCTGCTCTGTCCACATTCATACTACTACAGATTTTAAAGTTGCTCCAATTACGCCTCTGGCTCCACACTGTTTTTAGTATTTACCCTGGGTTCCAGCACCGCCAGCTGTTTCCAAGCAGTGTCTTTGGCACGAGTACTCCCTCCTGCCCAGCCTGGTTCCAGCACGCCAGCTGTTTCGGGGTAGTGTCAACGTCACTTTGCCTCCAATGCGTTGTCCTGTCGTGTTGCGGTCGGGTTAGCCGACTCTATGGTGCCTGCAGTTTAGGTGACTCCTATGTGGGCTGCGGGATCTGGCAATGAAGGCTGGTTCCATAGTGCCAATAGGACAAGCACCCCCTGTAGGACTGTGGGTTTTGGTAACTGCGGCCAGCTCGCGGCCTTGAAACTTTTTTTTACATGGGTACCTTCTGCCACCCATCCGGGTTCCAGTACCGTCAGCTGGTTCTCGGCAGTGCCTTTGGATTAGGTGCCTCCTTCTCGGTATCCAAGTTCCACCAACGTCTGCTGGTCCTTGGTAGTGCTTTCTGGCACAGGTACCTCCTGCTTAGTAACCGAGTTCCAGTACCGTCAGCTGGTCTTCGGTAGTTCCATTGGCTCTTGTACCTTCTGCTACCCATCCGGGTTCCAGTACCATCAGCTGGTCCTCGGTAGTTCCATTTGCTCTTGTACCTTCTACTACCCATCCAGGTTCCAGTACCCTCAGCTGGTTCTCGGCAGTGTCTTTGGCACGGGTACTCCCTCCTTCCCAGCCGGGTTCCAGCATGCCAGCTGTTTCCAGGTAGTGTCAATGTCACTTTGCCTCCAATGTGTTGTCCTGTCGTGTTGCGGTTGGGTTAGCTGACTCTATGGTGCCTGCAGTTTACGTGACTCCTATGTGGGCTGCGGGATCTGGCAATGAAGGCTGGTTCCATAGTGCCAATAGGACAAGCACCCCCTGTAGGACTGTGGGTTTTGGTAACTTGGACCGGCTCGCGGCCTTGAAACTTTTTTTTACATGGGTACCTTCTGCTACCCATCCAGGTTCCAGTACCGTCAGCTGGTTCTCGGCAGTGCCTTTGGATTAGGTGCCTATTTCTCGGTATCCAAGTTCCATCAACATCTGCTGGTCCTTGGTAGTGCTTTCTGGCACAGGTACCTCCTGCTTAGTAACCGAGTTCCAGTACAGTCAGCTGGTCTTCGGTAGTTCCATTGGCTCATGTACCTTCTGCTACCCATCTGGGTTCCAGTACCGTCAGCTGGTCCTCGGTAGTTCCTCAGCCTTTTTGTACCTTCTGCTACATTTCCAAGTTAAAGCTTTTTGAAATGGTTCTTGGTAATCACTCTGGATCTCCCGGACGAGGACCCTGAAGACGAGGACCCTGAAGACCAACCCGAAGAAGACGAGGACCCCGAAGACGACGACCCTGAAGACGAGGACCCTGAAGACCACCCCGAAGAAGACGAGGACCCTGACGACCCCCCCGAAGAAGACGAGGACCCCTAAGACGAGGACCCCGAAGACGACGACCCTGAAGATGTGGACCCCGAAGACGACGACCCTGAAGACCACCCCGAAGAAGACCAAGAAGATGACCCTGAAGAAGTTGACCAAGAGGACAAAGAAGAGAAGACAACCACCAAGATACAGAAGAACAAGAGACAGAAAACCAAGAAGCAGAAGTACAAGAAGCTGCAGAACAAAAAGCAGAAGAACATTAAGCATAAGACTAAAAATCAGAGCAAAAGATAATATCTAAATTATAAGCAGAAGATGACTAAGCAGTGTATGGGGGTGAGTCCGTTCCTCCTCGTAGTGCCCCTGGAAAACACCTGCTGCTGCAGGCCAAACTGAACGCGGACAAATCCTGTTGTAAATCTTTTGTGACGTGCAGAACGAAAGGTGTAATGTTCAAACTTTTATAGATAGCAACTACAGGAATGCCTGTCACTAGTGTTGAGCGATACCTTCCGATATCAGGAAATATCGTATCGGATTGGATCGGACCGATACTCAAAAAGTATCGGATATCGCCGATTCCGATACCGGAAACCAATGCAAGTCAATGGGACACTAATATCGGAATGAAAATAAACCCTTTCTTTCCTTGTAGGTTAATTCTACATGAAGTAAAACAACTAAGAATAATGTAGAATGTATGCGAAAAGCCGGCAATTCATCAGCGGCATACACCGGTACCCGACAATTTACAACAGAAAGAATAGAGCTTCACACATAGATTAGATAGATAGAAACATGTCAGTCACATATATATGAAGTACAGTGACAGTGTTGCTTACTGTACTTGTCATTTAGGGTATGTGCACACGATGCAGAAATGCTCAGGATTTTTTCCTGAGCGTTTCTGCATCTCTCTGGCAGGAAAAAACGCATGCGGATTGTACATGCGGTTTCCTGCCAGGGACATGCGGAAATGAAGCGGTCTTCACTTTCATTTCCGCATGCGGGTTGACAAGCGCTTCCCAAGCGATTTTAGCATCACTTGGAAAGTGCTTGCAACCGGCATGGATTTATATAGTGTGTGATGTCAAAAAATAAAAAAAAAATCTATACGTTACCCTCTGATGGCCCCCGGTGTCCTGCTTCATCGGTCCCGGCTGCCGGCAGTGAAGACTGTAGGACCTTCCGACGTCAGCGTCACGTGACCCGTCACATGACTCTGACGTCAGCGAAGGTCCTTCATTCAACCGCAAAGTGCGCGGGAAGCCGGCAGGACGCAGCGCGGGCCGTCAGAAGGTGAGAATATATGTATTTTTTATTTTATTCTTTTTTTTTTTAATGGTACCTGGGTCTGGATGAGAGTCCTCTCATCCACACCCGGGTACCATCCGCACATTAGACCGCATGAAAAGCGCATCAACATATACAGTGATGCGGATTCCATGCGGTCTAATGCAAGTCAATGGCGGCAAAAGAGCAGCGTTTCCGCAAAATTAATTGACATGCTGCGGATTTTTGACCGCTGCGGAAAAATCCGCATCATGGGCACAGTACATGCGGATTTCAATTGGGGAACATTGCTTCCCTTCTACCATGCGTTTTTCATGCTTTTCCGCGGCGTTTACGCAACTGCAAAAGAGCATCGTGTGAACTCAGCCTTAGTGTAAAGGATTTATTTAAAAAAATAATAGTGTTTTCATGCACCGTCTCTTTAAAAAAGCCGGCCGGCAATTCAGCAGCGGTACCCGACAATTTATAACAGACAGAATAGAGCTTCACACATAGATTAGATAGATAGAAACATGTCAGTCACATATATATGAAGTACAGTGACAGTGTTGGTTACTGTACTTGTCATTTAGTGTTAAAATAAAGGATTTATTTTAAAAAAAATTGGCGTGGGGTTCCCCGTAATTTTAGTCTCTAGCGGAGGTTAAGCAGACAGCTGGGGCAGATGTTTGAAGCCTGGGAAGGGGGTAATACTCATGGAGCTTCCCAGGCTACTAATATCAGCCCCCAGCTGAATACCTAGCCTTTACTAGCTATTAAAATGGGGGACCCCCCCAAAAAAATGACGTGGGGTCCCCCCTATTTTAATAGCTAGCAAAGGCTAGGCAGACAGCTGGGGGCTGATATTAATAGCCCAGGAAGGGAGCCATGAATATTCGCCCCCTCCCAGGCTAGAAACACCAGCCGTCAGCCGCCCCAGAAATGGCACATCCATAGGATGCGCCAATTCTGGCACTTAGCCTCGCTCTTCCCACTGCCCTGTAGCGGTGGCAGTGGGGTAATAGGGCTGGGGTTGATGTCAGCTTATAATGCCAGCTGCCATCAAGCCCAGGTTAGTAATGGAGAGGCGTCTATAAGACACCCCATTACTAACCCCATAGTCAAAGTTAAAACAAACACAAACAAATTCTCCCACGCTGTCAGTGACGTGCATGAGGTGAGCCGAGTTCATTGTTGACTCATCTGGATGCCGTCACAGAGAGACACTGAGGAGCGCAAGCATGCCTGCGCTTCTCAGTGTCTGCGGGATGACAGGCTGGATGGCAGCGCTCTGCTGCGGTCCAGCCTGTCATCTCGATGTAGCAGAGTTGAAGCTGTCGTGGGATCCATGGGAAGGTAAGGATGAGGTTGGTTTATTATTTTTCTTTTATTGCAGGAGATCGTTGGCTTCAGCTGGAATGGGCGTGATGGTAAGTATGGTTTAATTTAGAACAATAAAGAATTGTGTCTTTATTTCAATTAAAGGACTTTATTCTGGGTGTTGTGTTTTTTTTAAATACTTTACTAGAAATTCATGGTGGTCCTGTCTAATATTGGCGTGACCCCATGAATTTCGGGCTTAGGGCCAGCTGATAATGCCAAGCTGGCCTTAACCCCTTTATTACCCAGTGAGCCACCGCACCAGGGCCCTGGATGAGTTGGGTACAGCGCCAGAAGATGGCGCTTCTATGAACGCGACATTTTCCGGGGCAGCTGCGGACTGCAATTTGCAGCGGGTGGGGCCCAGAAAGCTTGGGCCTCCCTGCGCTGCAGATTCCAGCCCCCAGCTGCCTAGTTGTACCTGGCTGGACACAAAAATAGGGCGAAGCCCCACGTATTTTTTTTTTAAATTATTTCATGAAATTCATGAAATAATTAAGAAAAAAAGGGCTTCCCTATATTGTTGTGTCCGGCCAGGTACAAATAGGCAGCTGGTGGTTGGGGGCAGCCCGTTCCTGCCTGCTGTACCTTGCTGGACACAAAAATAGGGCGAAGCCCTACGTATTTTTTTTTTTAATTATTTCATGAAATTCATGAAATAATTAAGAAAAAAAGGGCTTCCCTATATTGTTGTGTCCGGCCAGGTACAAATAGGCAGCTGGTGGTTGGGGGCAGCCCGTTCCTGCCTGCTGTACCTGGCTGGACACAAAAATAGGGCAAAGCCCACGTATTTCTTTTTTTAATTATTTCATGAAATTCATGAAATAATTAAGAAAAAAAGGGCTTCCCTATATTGTTGTGTCTGGCCAGGTACAAATAGGCAGCTGGTGGTTGGGGGCAGCCCGTTCCTGCCTGCTGTACCTGGCTGGACACAAAAATAGGGCGAAGCCCTACGTATTTTTTTTTTTAATTATTTCATGAAATTCATGAAATAATTAAGAAAAAAAGGGCTTCCCTATATTGTTGTGTCCGGCCAGGTACAAATAGGCAGCTGGTGGTTGGGGGCAGCCCGTTCCTGCCTGCTGTACCTGGCTGGACACAAAAATAGGGCAAAGCCCACGTATTTCTTTTTTTAATTATTTCATGAAATTCATGAAATAATTAAGAAAAAAAGGGCTTCCCTATATTGTTGTGTCTGGCCAGGTACAAATACGCAGCTGGTGGTTGGGGGCAGCCCGTTCCTGCCTGCTGTACCTGGCTGGACACAAATATAGGACGCAGCCCCACATGAATTTTTTTTTAATTACTTCATGAATTTCCTGAAATAATTAAAAAAAAATTGACGTGGGGCTTCGCACTATATTTGTGTCCAGCCAGGTACAGCAGGCAGGAACGGGCTGCCCCCAACCACCAGCTGCCTATTTGTACCTGGCCGGACACAACAATATAGGGAAGCCCTTTTTTTCTTTATTATTTCATGAATTTCATGAAATAATTTAAAAAAAAAAATACGTGGAGCTTCGCCCTATTTTTGTGTCCAGCCAGGTACAACTAGGCAGCTGGGGGCTGGAATCTGCAGCGCAGGGAGACCCAAGCTTTCTGGGCCCCCCCCCCGCTGCAAATTGCAGTCCGCAGCCACCCCGGAAAATGGCGCGTTCATAGAAGCTGGATGCTGTACCTGGCTGGCATACAAAAATATAGCAAAGCCCACGTCAAAATTTTTGGGAAAAATTAATTAAAAAATAATAATTTAGGGACTGCATCTTTATTAACTCCTCAAATGTCATTTAGTGTTAAAATAAAGGATTTATTTAAAAAAAAAATTGGCGTGGGATCCCCCATAATTTTAGTCTCTAGCGGAGGTTAAGCAGACGGCTGGGGAAGATGTTTGAAACCTGGGAAGGGGGTAATACCCACGGAGCTTCCCAGACTACTAATATCAGCCCCCAGCTGAATACCTAGCCTTTACTAGCTATTAAAATGGGGGACCCCCCCAAAAAAATGAAGTGGGGTCCCCCCTATTTTAATAGCTAGCAAAGGCTAGGCAGACAGCTGGGGGCTGATATTAATAGCCCAGGAAGGGTGCCATGAATATTGGCCCCCTCCCAGGCTAGAAACACCAGCCGTCAGCCGCCCCAGAAATGGCGCATCCATAGGATGCGCCAATTCTGGCACTTAGCCTCGCTCTTCCACGCTGCCCTGATGCGGTGGCAGGGGGTAATAGGGCTGGGGTTCATGTCAGCGCCAGCTGCCATGAAGCCCAGGTTAGTAATGATGGGCGTCTATAAAACACCCCCATTACTAACCTACAAAGTGTTAAAAAGAAAAAACACACTACACCCAGAAAAAAATAATTTATTTGAAATAAAACACACCATTTTATTAAATTCTTAGTTTACTAAAAAAAAATAGTTACCTGTCCACGTTCCTGCGCTGATCTCCCATGCACAGCTGTCACATCTGGAGATGGAGACAGCTGTGCATGGCTGCTGTAAGTTCACACTGCCGGGAACACGTCCGCTCCCTGCAGCGGGAGCCACTGACTGAGGTCACCGGAGTGCATTCAGTCAGCGCAGCTCCGGAGACCTCCTTTACGGCACTGCTGTACCGTGGGAATTTCTCACGATACAGCAGGGCCGTAAAGCAGCTAACCGGAGCAGCGCTGCCTGAACTCCGGTGAACCCGCTTATGCAATGACGGGGCTGCTTTACGGCCCCGTCATTCTAGCGGCAGCAGAGGTTCAGAGCGGTCACATTCTATGTGGCTGCTCTAAACTGGAGATCTTCGTGGGACACTCGTGGACTACTATGGAGGGGTAAGGATAAGGTTGTGGTTTATTATTTTATATTTTATTACAGGAGATCGATGGCTTCGGGGAATTAGGTGTCTAGGTGAGTATAGGTGTAGTTTTTTATTTTTTACTTTATTTTAGGTGGCGATCGGCGGGGACAGGTAATGTATAAACTAATTTATTGTAGGCAACCACTGGCCACCAATGACATGTATTTAAAATTTATTGGGGACACAGTAGGGCAATTTATATAGCAGGATCAGGCTGATGGGAACTACTGCTCCCATCGAGCTGATCCTGCTGGCACGAGCGGACGGGGGACAGACATAGGCCGATGGGAGTAGTAGTGTCACATCGGCCTATGTCTGCCTGCACGCACACACCCGCGCACATCGCACAGACACCGCACACACACGCAGACATCGCACAGACACCGCACACACCCGCAGACATCGCACAGACACCGCACACACCCGCAGACATCGCACAGACACCGCGCACACCCGCACACATCGCACAGACACCCGCACACACCAATCATGACGGGTCTGGGAGGTGAGGCTGACCTGTGAGACCGTGGGAAAGTTCATGTGAGTTCCTGCAATGCAGTCAAGCATGAACTCACATGAACCCTCTGAGGGCACCGCGGCGACTTCAAATGAACAGCTGATCAGCATCACCTGATACCGCAGCTGTTCATTTGAAATAACCGGCGGAAAGCGGAGCACAGAACGGGAAAGCCAGCGGTGAAGTCTTTTCACTGCCGGCTTCCCCGCCCGGGTCCTTCGCTCCCCGCCCGGTCCTAACTTACGATCGGGATAGGAGGTGGCGAGGGGAGTGGAGGATCGGGGTGGGAGGCTGCGGGGAAGCAGTATGGGGTTGTGTGATTGTTTAAAAGCCGGCGGCTTTTTACCGCGCGCCGGCTTTTAAACAATCAGGAGAATTCTCCCACGCTGGGATGGCATTCTGATGACAGGCTGGATCGCAGCTGAGCGCTGCCATCCAGCTTGTCATCCTTCAGAGAAACGGCAGAGCGCAGGCATTATGGGAACTTCCGATTCCGGTATTCGATATTGTAAAAATATTGGATTTAAGTATCGGAATTCCGATACCGCGAATATCGGCCGATACCCGATATTTCAGTATCGGAATGCTCAACACTACCTGTCACAAATAAGAATATTATGAAGAAGAAGAATATGAAGAAGATGAAGAAGTAGAATATGAAGAAGAATAATAGTTGAATAAGAAGAATATGAAGAATGTAAAAAAAAAAGAATAATACGAAGAAGGTGAAGAAGAAGATGAAGAAGGTGAAGAAGAAGATGATGAAAAAGATGCTGATGCTGAGGATGATGAAGGAGAAAGTATGGGAGAAGTAAAAAAGAAGGTGAAGAGCATGGAAGTAGTGAAACATAAATATCTGACAAAATATAAAAATACTTAACATAGTCAATATTTCCTTAACTCAGAAAGTCTTAAAAAAAATATTAATTCCTGCTATTCCATTTGATTGTGCTAAACCTCTATGCCTTTATTGTCTCCCCCACCTCCCCCAATACATTCTACATTATTCTTAGTTGTTTTCCTTCATGTAGAATTAACCTACAAGGAAAGAAAGGGTTTATTTTCATTCCGATATTTCTGTCCCATTGACTTGCATTGGTTTCCGGTATCGGAATCGGCGATATCCGATACTTTTTGGGTATCGGTCCGATCCAATCCGATCCGATATTTCCCGATATCGGAAGGTATCGCTCAACACTAGTGACAGGTGCATGGTGGGAGGCATCTTCGCATGCGCCAAGGATCACTTATGATGGGCACACTTTTAGGCAGTGACCTGGGAGTCAGAGATGCTTTCAGCGGTCTTCCGCATGCTGTTCCCATGTCTTTTCAGCACTGTATGCATGTGCCTGATGATGTATCACACACCACATAGGCAGATAAGGTTGTAAAATGTTCAAATGAAATTTCCTGGTGAATGCATTTGTCTTGGTTGAAAGCAATTCAAAAGTGCAAAAACGCATCAAAAACGATACGTGTGAACATAGCCCAAATTGTGTAGAAGTATTTTTGTTTTTGGTTATTTATTTTGCCTTAAATACAAGTCATTACCCTGGAAAGGATGTTCCTTAACATATTTCCCAGGAAAATCAATTTTGGTTTCTTTTTTGTATGTTTTATTGTGAGTCTGTAAAAGTGGCGCAATACTCTGACCACGTTGCTGACAGCAGTGATCTGGGAGTCAGAGATGCTTTCAGGGTTCTTCCCCATGCTGTTCCCATGTCATTTGAGCAATGTTCCCATCGATTTGGTCAATTTTTAGGTCCTCTGCAGACCGCCGGGGGGAGCCACCTGAAAAATGCACGAGTTTCCCATAGACTTACATTGGGCTTGTTGCTTGGGTCGAGCACCCGAGTATTCCAATTTTCTCGACCCGAGCAACGGGTGCCCAAGCATTTTAATGTTCGCTCATCACTAGTCTTAACACATAGCAGGGATCTGGCTGGATCCGATGGCACGAGAACCACCTCCCTCGGATTATCCATTAAGGAGTTATGACCCATTTGGAGTTTTGGAGTTTTTACCTTCCAGAGGCATGGGGAGGGGACTTTTGACATAGGACATAGAGAGCCAGTCATTGCCAGTGTGTGACTGATAGTTGCTTCCCTTGGAATAGTGAATAGCAGAACTCATAGAACCTCATGTGTGTATTGCAATAGTGCTATCCTATGGATCATGTTCGAGTCGTATTTCTTGAAAATTGCAGCTTTAAACAAATTCTAACATTTTGAGATATGACTTGCAGTTCATTTAAAAAGCAACTTGCTTGGCTCCTTTTCCCCCACTGCTGAAGCATCATAGTGCAGGCTAATGTCATTTTGAGCTGCTGCCCCCCACCCTCCAATGCCTAGTAGCTGTGACATCTTACAAATTATCATACATTGTACAGTGGTGGTTAGCACCTTGGCCATCACAGATCAGTGATTCCCAAAGGAGCACAGTTTGTATGGCAAAGTAATATTCTATCTCCATAGTCACTTGGTAAGTCTCTCTCCTGTAGAGTGTACACTCATATCATCAATGGGGTCCTCTCTATCCCTCACCAGTAGAGTAAAACTCTTATAGTCAGCATGTGTTACGATACTGGTGGAGCTTGGCTGCAGTCCAATGGCCCAAGAGCACAAGTGAGGAACAGCAAGTGGTAGTTGAAGATTTTGTAAGTAACACTAGGAATTGTAGGAACAATCTGGAAAAGAGTGGGAACTGTCTTGGTAAGACACTTCTCAGGAGCTGGAGACTAGTGTTGAGCCACCCCCGTAGTGTTCGAGTTCGGTTCGGTTCGTCAAACACCCGTGTGTTCGCCGAACTGTTCGTCGAACTGTTCGTCGAACACCTTCGAACACCGTTAAAACCAATGGCAGGCAAACAAAAACACATAGAAACACATAGAAAACACCTTCAAAGGTGTCCAAAAGCTGACAAACTGCTCAGAAGACATAACTAACACATGGAAAAGTGACAAGTACATATAGTCATGCGAAAATAAAAGAGGTGGAGGAGTAAAAGGAGGGGGAGACACAGATATAGGCATGTCATGCCCTTCTAAAATCCAAAAAGTGAGAAGCCGACACGGCCAGTCCGCTCCTGCCCGTGCCACCTCCGTGTCGCCGGGTTTGTGCCAGAGCCGCGGTGAACCCTGACGGCCAGCCCCCCTTTCCCAATACTGGTGCCTGTCCGCTGGTGGGTCGAGCGAGCCCCCCTGTGGTGGAGGCAGCTCTAAGCTTTTTAATTTAAATTGTCTCTCTAATTTGAATGAATACACTTTAAATCCATTTACAAGGATCTATTGGAGGGCAAGTCTCATGCCAGCAGCCGCGGTAATTCCAGCTCCAGTAGCGTCCACTAAAGCTGCTGCAGTTAAAAAGCTTTTATAAGGATCGAGCTCGGCTGTCCACCGCAAGGCATCCTACTGCCAGTCCCAGCCCCTATGCCTTGGGGTGCCTCCTGATGCTCTTCACTAAGTATCCCATGGTCCCGAAGCATTTCCTTTGAAAAAATTAAGTGTCTAAACTACAGGTGGTGTAGCTTGCTTAACAGCCGGGATAATCCGCTGACTAGCAGACACTGCTACTAGGCACAAAGTATTTCCTGGGCTAGATGCAGTTAAAAATTTGTAATTAGATACTCTCGTTGGATGCTGAGAAAGCATTCCATAGAGTCTCCTGGCACGCCATATATGATTCTCTTAAAGAGCTTGGGGTAGGGGTCTAGGGGACCCTTTTATAGCCAAAATCACGGCCCTTTATCGCAATACGTCACCTAGGCTGAAGATAAATGGAACTGTAGCACCCTGAGGGCTCGGTTGCTACTGACGTATTGCACCTCACCCAGAGGTGTGATATCTCACTCTCAGGTAAGGATGGAGTGTGGATCAGGACCCGACACCTGCATGCATTACACCACATTGCCGTGGGGCAGGGCGACCAATATGCCCCTGAGATGGGCACGACAGTCCCTGTCCCTGGCTGGAGTGGGGGGAGGGAACACTGAGGAAGGGGAACCCTGTAGTGCAGGAGCAGGGAGGAAGCAGTTCCTGGGTGCATTGAGAAGGGAGTATAAAAGGTGGGCACCATCTTAGTTCAGTGCAGAGAAGTCTGAGCAGAAGTGGCAGGGAGCAGGGGCTCTGCATGAGCTCTGCTCCGGAGGCGGGCCTAGTAACAGAGGCCCAGGCCAGCAAGGGGGAGAAGGAAGGAAGAGGAGCGGAGAAGGCTCCAGGAACGAGGAATGAAGGGATCCCAGGGGTGCGGACGGGCGAGTCGCCACCGCACGCCCGAATCCACCTGCGTGGAGGGGTCAGGCCAAAGGGGGAGACCGGTCCCCGAACTAGTGGAGGCAGGAAACGACCCTCAGCTAGAAACCGGAGGCTCTGACATTTTATGTGGCGCAGCCCCTTGCTCCACCCGCTAGGAAGGCACCACATAGGGTCAGGGAAACTGGCGCCAAGTTTACCAAGAGGAGGCCCGAGGCAGCCGGACAGAAGTGTTGGTAAGAAAGGCCAGACAAAGGACACACAAAGGGGGTCCTGTGAAGCGCTCCAAAGTTATCTGGGAGTTGTCTGAGCCCCTCACCTGGTGAGCACAGTACGACGTGGGCAGCCGTTACCTGCAGACGTGGTCTGGATAATAAGAACTGTGAGTAAAGGCCCTGAACTGCATCACTGACTCCGTGTCGTTACTGCTGCTGCCCTGCACCATCACCCCCATCCTCCGCATACACTGCCCTGAGGCTATACTCCTCCCGTGGGGAGTTATGCTACGCTCTGCTGCACCCACAACACCAGCCTTAGCGGTCTGCCCTGTAGCGGCGGTTCACTCTGACCGCAATCCACGGGTGGCGTAGTCGGACATTTAAACATCAAAACCACATAAATAGTTCCGCCACTGGTTTGACCGCCCTGAGCCACGGAACCGGATCGCCGCCACGAAGACTACAACCACCAGCATCCACCAAAAAGGGTCCGGCTCCGGGTGTCCCAAGGCCCAGGGGGTGCGTCAGAACATTTTCATCACCTTTCACAATCACCAATGGGACAAGGCAGGGATGTCCTCTGTCCCCTCTCTTATACATCCTAGTGACGGAGCACCTGCTCTCATCAATTCGCCATAACCCCAATATTAGGTGGATTGAGGTGGGAGGCACCGAGTACAAGTGCTCTCTATTTGCTGATGATGTCCTAGTATATATCACTCAATCACATATATCCATCCCTGCTGTTATGGCTGAAATAGATCACTTTGTTACATGGTAAAATTTTAAAATCAATGCAGCGAAGTCTGAGGCCCTCGATGTCTCCCTCCCTAAATCCATATAGGATTCCATCCAGTCCAACTTTCCCTTTGCCTGGCCCTCACAGGGTATCAAATACTTAGGAATTCCTATTCATAGAGACCTCTCCCATCTATGTTATCTTAATTTTGGGCCCTTTATTGAACAATTCCATACAGACCACGGTTGGCAAGTTAGAACTGTAAGATTCACTACGTGAACCACTGGTGTTTTGTGGAAAAGCACATGTACACCGCGTTCCAAATTATTATGCAAAAAGTGTTTAGGAGTGATAAGGGAAGAATTTGTTTGTTTGTCAGTTAAACTCATTGATGGTGATGTGTGTCAGGGCTCTTTATGTCACTGTAAGCAATTGCAGACACCTGTGCTAATTAGTTTGGCAGGTGTGTCCAATGAAAGGCAAGACTACTTAAGAAGGCTCTCTCACATTATTAAGCAGCCTACATTTTCTGCCAAAATGGGAAAGAAAAAGGATGTGTCGGCTGCTGAGAAGCAACAAATTTTGGAGTGTTTAGGTCAAGGCATGACTACAATCAACATTGTGCGATGATCAGGATGAAGTGTCTTGGCAATCAAGAAGTATGTAGCTGATTCACAGTACACACGTGTGCGTGCTGATAAGGGCAAATTGAGGACTCTTTCCTACAGGCAATTACGTCAGGTTGAAAGAGCAGCGGCAAAAAAGCCTTGTCATAGCAGCAGACAAGTTTTTGAAGCTGCTTGTGCCTCCAACGTCCCCCGAACAACAAGATGCAGGGTCCTTCAGAGGTTTGCAGCTGTGCATACGCCATCCTGTCGACCTCCTCTATCCACTTCACACAAGCAGAAACGGCTCCAGTGGGCCAAACATTACATGAAGACTGATTTCAAAACTGTTTTGTTCACGGATGAGTGCCGTGCAGCGCTCGATGGTCCAGATGAATGGAGTGGAGGATGGCTGGTTGATGGACACCCCACGCAAACACGGCTACAGCGCCAACAAGGAGGAGGTGGAGTAATGTTTTGGGCTGGAATCATGGGGAGAGAGATTGTCGGCCCCTTTAGGATCCCTGAAGGCGCTAAAGATGAACTCCATAATGTATGTGGATTTTCTCAAACAGCACTTCCTGCCATGGTTCAAGAAGAAGAACCGTGTATTTCACAGCAAGATCATTTTTCTGCATGATAATGCACCATCTCATGCTGCACATAAAACATCTGCATCTCTGGCTGATATGGGCATAAAAGGGGACAAACTTATGGTGTGACCCCCATGCTCCCCTGACCTCTACCCCATTCAGAACCTTTGGAGCATCATTAAAAGGAGTGTCTATGATGGCGGGAGGCAGTTCACATCTAAGCAACAGCTCTGGGAGGGTATTCTGTCCTCATGCAAAACAATTGAAGCAGAAACCATCCAAAACCTGACAAATTCAATGGACGAGAGAGTTCAGAAGCTCCTTTCGAACAAGGGGTCCTATGTGAAAATGTAACATCACCTAGAATAAAGTTTTGAGTTGAAAACTGTTTGATTTCAGTTTCTAACAACCTGCTAATGCTTATAATTTCAAAAATGACCATTTTTTTGGTCTTTATTAAAATGAAAAGGTTAATCGAAAAGTTTGGGGGATCTAAGAGTGTGGCAACCCAGTAGTCATGATTACTTCGAATTCTGACAATATGAGGGTCATGCTGCAGGTAGTGCAGCAAGAAGGCACTTATGTGTCTTGCGCATCTCGGAGCCCCAAAATTATTTTCCGGGCTAGATGCAGCTAAAAATTATTTTTAATTTTAAATCTGGTGAAGCTTATTATAGATGGCCTAATAGGATCAGTGCTGCACACTGCTACAAAGCCCAAATTATTTTCCAGTCAAGATACAGATAAACATGATTAGTAATTTGAAAGCTTAAAACGGTTGGTAGGGTGATTTTAACCAATCATCAAGCTTTTACTCTCCCCAGGATGACACAGGGGTAGAAAAGTCGTTTCGGATCCATGATTTGTTCATCTTTATGAACGTGAGTCTGTCTACATTATCAGTGGAGAGCCGCGTGCGCTTATCTGTCAGCACACCACCAGCAGCGCTGAACACACGTTCAGACAGAACGCTGGCTGCGGGGCATGACAAGATCTCCAAGGCGTAAGTGGCTAGCTCCGGCCATTTATCCAGATTGGAAGCCCAAAAAGAGCAAGGGTCCAGTGACACAGTCGTGGCTTCAATCTTTACTTGGAGATACTCCTGTACCATCGTCTCTAGGCGTTGACTATGTGTCAGACTTCTTGTCTCCTGTGGCCTTGCAAAGGATGGGCTAAAAAAGTGGTGAAATGATTCCGCAAAATTGATGTTACCAGCAGATACTGTGGTTCTGTTACGGTTTGAGTGCTGAACACTTGACGGTCCCACGGTTGGCAAGTTGGAACTGTGAGATTCACTACGTGCACCACTGGTATTTTGTGTAAAAGCACATGTAAGATTCTGCAACAGTCTCTGCTGATACTCCTGCATGCGTGCATCCCTTTCTATGGCAGGAATAATTTCTGCAAATTTACTTTTGTACCGGGGATCTAACAGTGTGGCAACCCAGTAGTCAGTATTATTTCTAATTCTCACAATTCGAGGGTCATGTTGCAGGTAGTGCAGCAAGAAGGCACTCATGTGTGTTGCGCATCCAGGAGCACCAAGTCCCTGTTGTGTTGGTGGCGAGGTAACAATCATGCTTCCTTCCTCTGTCCTTTCCCCCCAACCTCGCACAACAGAAATGTGATCAAGGTCTCCCTCATCTGATGAGTCTTCCATCAGTTCGTCCTCCACTTCTTCCTGGGCTCCTGCACCTTCCTCACTAGTTTGGCTCCTACCATGCGCCCTGGTAAAATCATCTCCCCCACCTTCACATGACTGCCGCCTTGGTGCTGCCGACCGTCTGGACCTTGCAGATGTTAGCCCTTCCGCATACAACTCCTCCTCCTCTACTTCCTCCACCTCCTCTTGTGCCACCACCTGACTCCTAATTCTGTTTAACATGTGCTCCAGCATGTAAATCACCGGAATAGTCATGCTGATAATGGCATCGTCAGCACTAAACATCTTCGTCGCCATTTCAAAACTGTGCAGAAGGGTGCATAGGTCCCTGATCTGAGACCACTCCTCCAGCGTGATTTGCCCCACCTCTGAATCTCGTTGGCCCAGGCTATACGTCAGAACGTATTGCACCAGGGCTTGTCGGTGCTGCCACAGTCGCTGCAACATGTGCAGAGTTGAATTCCACCGGGTAGGCACATCGCATTTTAGCCGGTGAAGTGGCAGGCCCAACGACTTCTGTAGAGATGTAAGTCACTGAGCTGCGGGATGCGAACGGCGGAAGTGAGCACACAGCGACCGTGCCCTCTGCAGAAGGCCATCTAGTCTGGGATAGTGGGCTAAAAATTGCTGGACAACCAGGTTCAACATGTGAGCCATACAAGGCACGTGTGTGACATTGCCCCGGCGAAGGGCCGCACCCAGGTTTGCAGCATTGTCGCACACGGCCTTCCCTGGTTTCAGGTCCAGTGGAGACAACCATTCATGAAATTGGTTCTCCAGAGCTGACCACAACTCCTCAGCTGTGTGACTCACATTTTCCAGACATTTCAATGTAAAAACCGCCTGATGACGTTGAGCCCTACTGCCAGCATAGTAAGGAGGTGTGCAGGATCCCTTCTGCGCAGTTAGAAAGCTTGTGGCATGACCAGACAGGCTTTGGGTGCAGGTGGAAGACCGAGAGGAGGTTGAGGAGGCAGAAGCAGTGGAGGAACTTTGACATAAAGAGGATTGACGCACAACTCGTGGGGACGGCAAGACTTGGACAGCAGCCCCTTGTCCTGCTGTCACCATAGTTACACAGTGCCCAGTCAGCGACATGTAACGCCCCTGTCCATGCCTACTCGTCCAAGTGTCTGTGGTGAAATGCACCCTGTCACACACAGAGTTTCTCAAAGAAGCGGTGATGTTGTGTGCGACATGCTGGTGGAGCGCAGGGACACCTTTCTTTGAGAAGTAGTGCCGACTGGGCATCTAGTACTGGGGCACTGCGACGGACATAAGGTCTCGAAAATCCTCTGTGTCCACCAGGCGGAAAGGCAGCATTTCTGTAGCCAAGAGCTTGCAGATGGTGAAATTCAACCTCTTAGCTTTCTCATGGCTAGGAGGAAATGGTCTTTTACTTGTCCACATCTGAGGGACTGAGGGCTGGCTATTGTGCTTAGACGGGGTTGATAAGGGTGTCCCCGGCAAACTGCCGGTCTGTGAGGAAGATGCAGGCGGACATGTTAGGTTACCTTGATCCAAAGGTGGTGCTATCGATGTCGGACAGCGCTCAAGACCAGCTGGTGTTACCACCTCCAAAGAAAATGATGACCTGCCAATCACGCTGGCTGCTGCGGGTAAAGAGGTGGCAGGTCTGCGCCCCAAAACAGGTGTGACTGCTGTCCCCCCAGTCACAGAGGATGAAGAGGCCGCGGATGCACAAGATATGGCAGACGGCGGTTGGCCCGGCCGGCTAGGCCGCATTGTAGCACACTGAGCTTCCCACTGCAACTTATGCTTCATGTCCATGTGCCGGTTCATGCATGAAGTACTCAAACTATGTATTTTTTGGCCTCTACTTAGCTTTTGCTGACAAATGTTACAGATAACACGAGTTGGGTCATCTTTATCGATCTGAAAAAATGCCCAGGCTATGCAAGGCTTAGCACCCATGCGACCTGAAGAGCCACCACGACTTGTGGTGAGAGGCAGAGTTGTGTTTGAGGATGCAGTTGTTGACGTGCTTCCAGTACTACGTCTCTGTCCAGGAAGGCGCAACCTGACCTCGTCGTCACTAGCATCTTCCTCCACCTCCTCTGCTGACCTCATCTCTTGGCTGACTGTGGGTTGACAGTAAGTGGGATCTCCGACCTCATCATCATCACCCTGTGCGTTATCACACCCGTCGTCCTCAGAGCCAACCTGTTCCTGCCCTGACAAAAAACTAAAGTTGTCGCTCCAATCAGGTATTTGAGTCTTATCATCGTCTTCCTCATTGTCTCCACCAACAGGAGTTACAGTTTGGGAATGAGGGTCTACATTATGGTCAGAACCTTCTGCGTCTGGTCCTGGATCCGACTCATAAAGATTCTGGGCATCAGTGCAGATCATTTCCTCGTCTGGATTCACAGAAGCGCTGGAGTCGACCTCTGATTCCCAGGCTATAGTATGAGTAAACAGCTCTGCAGACTCAACCATCTGTTCTACCTCATACTCAGACGGGCAGCTGGAGATTTGGGAGCTGTGAGGAAGCAAGTGCGATTTGGGTGACACCTTTGAGGACTGGAGTATTTGTGATGTTGAAGTTGATGTGGAGGAGAGCCCACTTAAAGGAGCACTTGATATCCGTTGAAGCACCTGCTGTTTTTGTGCCTCATCTGGAATTTGTAGCGATTGGCGTGGCCGTAAGAAAGGGATCTTATCACAATGTCCGCTAAAAGAAGTAGACATTTTAGTTTGGCTGGAAGATGGTCTTTCTTCTGCACCTACCCCACGGACACAATCTTTTTTCCCCTTCCCAACACGCCTATTCCCCTTTCCACCAGCAGCAGGCCTTTTTCCACTCATTTTGGTTGTTAACTAATTCACAACTCTGGAGTTGTTTGCACAAAAAAACAATGGATGGTAACCGAGCAGAGCTGAGTGGCCAAACTGTGGTATTAGGCCAAAACTATTGGCTGGGTTAGATGCAGAAAAAAATAATTTTTAATTTGCAACCTGATGGAGGTCAGTATAGATGGACTAATAGACCAAGTCCCACACACCGCTAGAAGCCCAAATATTTTTTCAGAGCTAGATGCAGAAAATTTTTTTATTCAATTTGCAACCTGATGGAGGTCAGTATAGATGGACTAATAGACCAAGTCCCACACACTGCTAGAAGCCCAAATATTTTTTCAGAGCTAGATGCAGAAAAAAATTATTTTTAATTTGCAACCTGATGGAGGTCAGTATAGATGGACTAATAGACCAAGTCCCACACACCGCTAGAAGCCCAAATATTTTTTCAGAGCTAGATGCAGAAAATTGTTTTATTCAATTTGCAACCTGATGGAGGTCAGTATAGATGGACTAATAGACCAAGTCCCACACACTGCTAGAAGCCCAAATATTTTTTCAGAGCTAGATGCAGAAAAAAATTATTTTTAATTTGCAACCTGATGGAGGTCAGTATAGATGGACTAATAGACCAAGTCCCACACACCGCTAGAAGCCCAAATATTTTTTCAAAGCTAGATGCAGAAAAAAATTATATTCAATTTGCAACCTGCTGGAGGTCAGTATAGAAGGACTAATAGAACAAGTCCCACACACTGCTAGAAGCCCAAATATTTTTTCAGAGCTAAATGAAGAAAAAAATTATTTTTAATTTGCAACCTGATGGAGGTCAGTATAGATGGACTAATAGACCAAGTCCCACACACTGCTAGAAGCCCAAATATTTTTTCAGAGCTAGATGCAGAAAAAAATTATTTTTAATTTGCAACCTGATGGAGGTCAGTATAGATGGACTAATAGAACAAGTCCCACACGCTGCTAGAAGCCCAAATATTTTTTCAGAGATAAATGAAGAAAAAAATTATTTTTAATTTGCAACCTGATGGAGGTCAGTATAGATGGACTAATAGAACAAGTCCCACACGCTGCTAGAAGCCCAAATATTTTTTCAGAGATAAATGAAGAAAAAAATTATTTTTAATTTGCAACCTGATGGAGGTCAGTATAGATGGACTAATAGACCAAGTCCCACACACTGCTAGAAGCCCAAATATTTTTTCAGAGCTAGATGCAGAAAAAAATTATTTTTAATTTGCAACCTGATGGAGGTCAGTATAGATGGACTAATAGACCAAATCCCACACACTGCTAGAAGCCCAAATATTTTTTCAGAGCTAGATGCAGAAAAAAATTATTTTTAATTTGCAACCTGATGGAGGTCAGTATAGATGGACTAATAGACCAAGTCCCACACACCGCTAGAAGCCCAAATATTTTTTCAGAGCTAGATGCAGAAAAAAATTATATTCAATTTGCAACCTGCTGGAGGTCAGTATAGATGGACTAATAGACCAAGTCCCACACACTGCTAGAAGCCCAAATATTTTTTCAGAGCTAGATGCAGAAAAAAATTATTTTTAATTTGCAACCTGATGGAGGTCAGTATAGATGGACTAATAGACCAAGTCCCACACACTGCTAGAAGCCCAAATATTTTTTCAGAGCTAGATGCAGAAAAAAAATATTTTTAATTTGCAACCTGATGGAGGTCAGTATAGATGGACTAATAGACCAAGTCCCACACACCGCTAGAAGCCCAAATATTTTTTCAGAGCTAGATGCAGAAAAAAATTATATTCAATTTGCAACCTGCTGGAGGTCAGTATAGAAGGACTAATAGAACAAGTCCCACACACTGCTAGAAGCCCAAATATTTTTTCAGAGCTAAATGAAGAAAAAAATTATTTTTAATTTGCAACCTGATGGAGGTCAGTATAGATGGACTAATAGACCAAGTCCCACACACTGCTAGAAGCCCAAATATTTTTTCAGAGCTAGATGCAGAAAAAAAATATTTTTAATTTGCAACCTGATGGAGGTCAGTATAGATGGACTAATAGAACAAGTCCCACACGCTGCTAGAAGCCCAAATATTTTTTCAGAGATAAATGAAGAAAAAAATTATTTTTAATTTGCAACCTGATGGAGGTCAGTATAGATGGACTAATAGAACAAGTCCCACACGCTGCTAGAAGCCCAAATATTTTTTCAAAGATAAATGAAGAAAAAAATTATTTTTAATTTGCAACCTGATGGAGGTCAGTATAGATGGACTAATAGACCAAGTCCCACACACTGCTAGAAGCCCAAATATTTTTTCAGAGCTAGATGCAGAAAAAAATTATTTTTAATTTGCAACCTGATGGAGGTCAGTATAGATGGACTAATAGACCAAGTTCCACACACCGCTAGAAGCCCAAATATTTTTTCAGAGCTAGATGCAGAAAAAAATTATATTCAATTTGCAACCTGCTGGAGGTCAGTATAGAAGGACTAATAGAACAAGTCCCACACACTGCTAGAAGCCCAAATATTTTTTCAGAGCTAAATGAAGAAAAAAATTATTTTTAATTTGCAACCTGATGGAGGTCAGTATAGATGAACTAATAGACCAAGTCCCACACACTGCTAGAAGCCCAAATATTTTTTCAGAGCTAGATGCAGAAAAAAATTATATTCAGTTTGCAACCTGATGGAGGTCAGTATAGATGGACTAATAGAATGATGCTATGCCCAAAAGATTTTACTTCACTAGGTGCAGTAAAAAAATTGGTATTCTATACACAGGTGGTATATCTTGCAACACAGATAGGCTACTCCACTGACTAACACACTCTGCAATAGGCCAAAAAGGATTAGCTTTGCTAGATTCAGCCAAATGCTGTGAAAAAAACTTGCACAGCACTGGCACAGACCTGCCTGGCAAAAACTGATAGGAACTGATGTAACCTAGTCCTGAAAAGGACTCCAATTACAATTAGTCTTTACTCCCACAATCTATCTATTTAAGAGCACAGACCTGCTTGATAAAAGTCGTAGGAAATGCTGTAACCTAGTCCTTAAAAGGACTGCAATCACAACTATTCCCTACTCCCAAGCTATCTGTATATTTGTGCGAACATTGGCTTGAAATTAACAAGGTATAGCGCACACAGCAACAGCGGTGCCATCTAACACGCAGCTGCAGCAGTGAGAAAATGGTGGCGACGGGGAAAATGGCTTGGTCTTATAGGGCAAGGACATGTGACATACACTGCCAATCACACATGCCCTTGCTTGTGTGAAAAAAAGCACTTCGCTCCGTGTGTGCGCTGCTGATAGGCTGACAGATTGCACCTCCCCACTGCAAATGCGGGAAAGAGAAAAAAAAATGGAGATCTTCATTGTTCCTGCAGAGATCCATCCCCTGCCCCTCCCCCCGCCCCGCTGTACACTCAAACTGCGTATTAACATTAATTTTCATCATTACTGAGAAAAAATCCAGTTATGATTTTGGTGCACGAACAGTTATCGAACATAACCTCGAACAGCCGAATTTTTCTCAAATTGTTCGTGTTCGCCGACCGGCTCGAACACCGCCCAAAACAGCTCGAATTTGAGATTGGCGAACAGTTCGAGTAGAACAACGCTCATCTCTACTGGAGACTGGAACTGGACTAAAAGCTAGTGACGCACCCCCTGGGCCATATTCTTTAGGGGAATACCCGGAGCCGGATCAGATGGGGGTTGTAGTCTCCGAGTGGCTGTGACCCGGTCCGTGCCCAGGGTGTCAAGCTCAGTGTGTGGCAGTCCTTACTGATGTTACTAAAGTTCTTTATGTCGACTACGCCACCCGTTGAATTGCGGTCACTACGGCCGCCGCTGCAGCAGGGTCCGCTGAGGTTGATGGTGTTTGTGCAGCTTAGGTAGTATAACCCCCAACGGGAGGGGTATAGCCTCAGGGGGTCAGGTGCAGAGGATGGTGGTTGTGGAAGTGCAGGGATGATGGTAATGAGAGTCAGAGTCGGGTTGTGCAGTTCAGGGTTCTTTACTTACTGCAGATGTTCCGGTCACTCCGGCCTTGAGTGACCACCCGAGCCGCGCTGCGTCCACCAGGTCCTGGACTCGGCCAACCCCCAAGTAGTTCTGGAGCGTGGTTCTGAGCTCCCGTTCTGCCTTGTCCTCGTCTCTGGCCTTCCCCACCAGGGATCCACCTATGTCCGGCTCCCTCGGGCCTTCTGTTGGTAACCCTTGACTCTGGGTTCCCTGACCCTACGCGTGGTCTGCCTTCCGGGTGGATATGGTGGGTGGCCGTGGTAGATGCTGCCCACGGCCTCCGGTCTCTGGCTGAGGTATGCTGTAGCCCCCACCAGTTTGGGATCCGGTACCCTGTTGCCAACTCTTCACCCTGTGTTTGTATTTGGGCTCTCAGAGTTCCTTCTTTCTCCCCCTCTGGGTCTTTCTTGCTCTCCTCTCTCACTCTTGGGCTGGGGCTGCTCTGCTCTTCTGCTCTCTTCCACTGCTCTGCAAAGACTCACAGACTGACTGACTGTGGCTGACTGACCGTGGCTGACTGACCCTGATCTTAGATGGTGCCCACCTTAAATACTCCCTCTATGTGTGAGCTCAGGTGACCAGCACCCAATGAGCTCCTAACTTTACCCAGGCTGCTCCCCCTATCTGCCCCTACACTACTGGGATGTACCACCCCCCTCCCACTCCAGCCAGGAACAGACTCTGTCGTACCTGCACATTTCTAAGTGGGACTACCGTTGGTCTGTTCCTCGGAAATGGGATGTGTGTAGTGCATGCAGCTTTCCGAGCTCAGCTCCACACTCCATCCTTACCCGGGAGTGGAATATCACACCTCTGGCTGAGGTGCAATACCCCTGTAGCAGCCGAATCCTCAGGGTGCTACACTAGACACAATACTCAAGCATTAAGCGAGAGTTCCATCTGGCTTTAAGTAGGCCCAAGCAAGAAACAAGATAGTTTCCACAGGTTTATCATCGGCGATCTTAATAAATTGCAGAAACACAAAAGCAGCCTCCAGTGGTAAGGAGTCGGAATGTAGCACAATTTATGAAAGTGAATATTAGCAGCCACTAGTTGTCAATTTGAGAAAGAAGCCAGAATCCTGACAGCAAGGTCCTCGCGCTTTCATTGTCTCTTGTAGAGTGTAAGCTCTTATAATCAGCAGTGTCCCCTCTTTCTTTCTTCTGTACAGTGTAGAGTGTAATATCCTATGGTCAGTAGGATCTTCTCATTCTCTCTCTCTCCTGTAAACTCTAAGCTCTTAAGGTCAACAGGGTTCCCTCTATCCTCTCCCCCACATGTATTTTCCAATCAAGTACAAGATTTCGAACATTGAGATTTGTGCAAATTTATTCAATGACAATCAAATTTGTTGGGAAAATTTAATGAACTCGGAGAATTCAAATTTCAAAAGATCAGCTCATCTCTAGCTGTCTCCCATCTATCCTCATTACACCACGTTTTGAGAAAAACATTCTTACTGAAGCATGAATGGACCTTATAATGTGGTAGGTTACCCATCTGTGCATTAGATAGCAAATGAAACAAAAATAATACCGACATCATTACGTAAAAAATTAATTCTGATCAATTAGTAAACAAATACTTAAAACACCACTCCAGGGTCTTTTAAATAATTTTTTTAAATCTAAGATCCCTCCAGTTAGTGTTATACATCCCTGCCGACACCTTCCCCTTCTATTGCCGCCACTCCTGTCTGTCTCCACCAGTTGACCTGCTGAATCGCTCCAATGGTTGCTGGAACTAGCCGGAAGTCACTCTTCAATGTAATTCTAAGTCTTCAATGAAAGTCTCTCATAGACTTGCATTAAGAGCTTGTGACGCAAGTTCTGACTTCTGGCCGCTCAGAAGTTGTGGTCACAAGATGGTGCCGTGAGACCGGAGCAGCGACGAAAAAAGGTGAAGCTATATCAATAAAAGTTACATATTCTGAAAGGGCTGCCCAATCCCTATTACAGGATACCATTAATATCGTATTGAAAAATTACCTGACAGATTCCATTTAGGAGTTCATAAAAAATTAGAAACCTTACAAGATCTTTATTTTGTGCTACTGTATGCATTGTGTTCACATGCACAAAAAGTAAATATACAGTACAGAGGTCATAGTTTTAAAAGGTATATGTCACATTCACCTCAGTGCCATAGATTTATTGAGCAGCATGTGTAATAACACATAGCTATTAAATGATCTCTAACCTTACCCATTCCCTCTGCAGTTTGGGTTTATTTTCATGAGCCCTGTAAGAATTGTAATAAAAGGACCCACTTCCGATGATTATATCAGAAGCTCGTGCTATATGATAGTACCAAATTACTTCTATTTTCATGGACATTCTCTCAGTTTAACCCTTTTGTTGCCAGTGAAAAATATAAATGTACAATGAATGTTTTGTATCACACAAAGAAGACATTTCTTATTTTTCCATAATAAGAATAGGTTAATTGAGCAGCATTGCAATAGAAGCTGACATTGAGAAAGGCCAATACAAACATTGCGTGCATACCGAATAGTTAAAAATATATAGGGCCCATTTGCTGTTTTATGTCCCTTCTCCTTTATTGTCTTGTGGCATTTGTTGCTTTTTTGTGCTAAAATCCTTCACAAGGTGCAGTGGTTTATGAATTTTTGAACAAAATGGAAAATGCTGCTTATTTATGTCTCTAAGGACTCGCTCACACTGGCGTATAACACGGAGGAGTGCAATGTGGGAAAACATCGCATTGCACTCTGACCAATGTTTTTAAACGAGTCAGTGCTCATCTTCAAGTGTTTTCTCAGCTCAAATCAGGCTGAGGAAAAAAATCACAGCATACTGAGATTGGATGCAAAAATCGGATCCCACTCAACAATGCAAGTCACGAAAAAAAATTTGCACGACACACTGACCATGTCTGTGCTGTCCACTTTTTACGCGCACATCTTAAAGGAAACCTGACATTTCATCAGCCAGTTACAGTAAATTCACAGTCTGAACCATCAGAATAGAGTAGATATAAGAGATAGATGGAATAGAGATTTAGTGTAGATAGATATATATATAATAGTTATATAGCTAGATTAGATATATAGAATAGATACTGTATATGTCACATAGATATTTAATGTCACAAGTCTAAAAAACTAGCACCCTTTAGTGCCTTTCATGTGGCACTAAAGGGTTTTTAGCCTTATTAAACCAATTAAATAAATAAAAAAAATGACCTGGGGTCCCCCTATTTTAATAACCAGCTAAGGTAAAGTAGACAGCTGCGGGCTTATATTATCAGGTTGGGAAGTGCAAGATTAATATCAGCTCTCAGCTGTCTGCTTGGCTGGTTATAAAAAATTGGATGATTCTAAAAAAAATTAAATGGGGTCCCCCTAATTTTTGATAAGCAACAAAGACAAAGCAGACAGCCATGAGCTTATATTTATAGGCTGGGAAAGTGCATGGCTATCTGGCCCTCCCCAGTCTGAAAATACCAGCCTGCAGCAGCCCCAGAATTGGCACATCCATTAGATGCGCCAATTCTGTTGCGTTGCCTTGGCTCTTCCGGATTGCCCTGGTGCTGTGGCAATCGGGATAATTGTTTATGGTGTTGATGTCAATTTTGAAATGTCTGCTGGCATCAAGCCTAGGGGTTAATAATGGAGAGGCATCTATCAGACACCCTCATTACTAACCCAGGAATCAAAAATTAAAACACACACATAGAAAAAATAGTTTATTTTTAAAAACAGCCCCCCACACTCCGTTCACCAATTAAATGAAAAAACAGAAACAAAAAAAAAACATGAAAATTCAACGCAGTTCACCGAATCCGAAGTAGTCCAAAAATGGATACCTGAAAGACATAAAAAGAGAGAGGTAAAGAGATAAAAACAAAAAAGAGTCCCTCATTTACCAATTTATTATTTAAAAAAAAATCCCCACAGCTCAGACATAATCCATCAAGATCCCATTCTGTACTGCAACCTATGAAGCGACGCTTCATAGGTCACTCCAGGTCATGTATGACGAGCGATGACATCAGTAAGTCAGTAGCGTCATCACTTGTGAGAAATGACCGGGAATGACCTACGGTTGCAGTACTGAATCAGAGCTACTAGCTCCTGTGAGACCCGGCGTCTTTGTACAGCAGTGACATCTGTAACTGCACTCATCAGAATCGCCGAGTCTCATAAAGGACTTGCATGACATACAGTAAGTGGAACCATATGGATTCCATTAGCCCAACTTTTCAGGAGCCATGTCGGAGCTACTTTTTATACGCTAATGTGAGCGAACCCTAACTTTGTTATGCCTATTTATAGTAACAAGTTGCTTGTTTCATTAAAATGTCTTTTTTTTTTGTGCAAAAATTTTGCTGTACAAAAAGTTACTCTAAGGTGGGAATGTTAAACATTTGTGAAATTTTTGACTTTATAGTCACAATTAATGAATCAACTGCAAAACTCTGGGACACAACAGCTACAACCATAATGGCAAACACAACAGGGTTAGTAATGGGGGTGTCTGATAGACGCATCTCCATTACTAACCCCTGATCTTGATGCCAGCTGACATTACAAAGCTGACAAATCCGTAAACCATTACCCCAATTGTCACCACACCAGGATAGTCGAGAAGAGCCGGGCCAAGCACTAGAATGTGATGTGCCAATTTTGGGGTCCCTGCGGGCATGTACTTTTAGGCTGGGAAGGGTCCAATAGCCAGGGACGCTCCCAGCCTGATAATTTAAGCCCTCAGCTGTCTGCTTTACCTTGGCTGGCTATGAAAAATAGGGGGGACCCCACTTCAAATTTTTTTTAATCTATTTATTTATTTATTAGGTTAAATAAGGCTAAACACCCTTTAGTGCCACACGAAAGGCATTACAGGGTGAAAGTTTATTATACTGTATGTAGGGGGCTTGTGAAATTATATGCCTACAAGACATCTTAATATTCTATCTATCTATCTATCTATCTATCTATCTATCTAACTAACTAACTAACTATCTATCTATCTATCTATCTATCTATCTACCTATCTATCTATCTGTCTATTCTATCTATCTCTGTATATAAGATTTCTTTATTAGTTTGATAACTAGCTTTAAACTACATTTTTGAGTAAAATGTACATTGTTGTTTTATTCTATGAACTGCTGACAACGTCTCCGAAATTCAAAGCTAAAAATTTTGTATTTATTTGCAGCAAATGAGAAATAGTCAAAATAATAAAAAAGAAACCGTGCTTTCAGACCTCAATTAATGCAAAGAAAACAAGTTCTTATTCATTTAGAAACAACAATACTCATGTTTTAACTCAGGAAGAGTTCAGAAATCAATATTTGGTGGAATAACCATGATTTTAAATCACAGCTTTCATGCTTTTTGGCATGCTTTCCACCAGTCTTTCACATTGCTTTTGAGCGACCTTATGCAACTCCTGGCACAAAAAATTAAACAGTTCTTCTTTGTTTGATAGCTTGTGACTATCCATCTTCCTCTTGATTACATTCCAGAGGTTTTCAATAGGGTTCAGGTCTGGAGAATAGGCTGGCCATGACAGGGTCTTGATGTGGTGCTCCTTCATCTACACATTGATTGACCTAGCTGTGTGGCATGGTGCATTGTCCTGCTGGAAAAAGCAATCCTCAGAGTTTGGGAACATTGCCTGAGCAGAAGGAATCAAGTGTTTTTCAAGGATAACCTTGTATGCGGCTTGATTCATACGTCCTTTGCAAAGATTAACCTGCCCAATTCCAGCCTTGCTGAAGCATCCCCAGATTATCACTTATCCTCCACCAAATTTCATAGTGTGTGCAAGACATTGTGGCTTGTATGCCTCTCCAGGTCTCTGTCTAACTATTAGACAACCAGGTGTTGGGCAAAGCTGAAAATTAGACTTATCAGAGAAGACTACCTTACTCTAGTCCTCTATGGTCCAATCCTTATGGTCTTTGGCAAACTTCAGCCTGGCTCTCCTTTGTTTCTCGTTGATGAAAGGCTATTTTTTAGGAGCCTCTAGGAGCCTGTTATGAACTGCTCTTGCTGTGCACTTCACCCCAGCTGCCATTTGCCATTCCTTTTGTAGGTCACTTGATGTCATCCTGCGGTTGCTGAGTGACATTTGAATAAGATGATGGTCATCCCGGTCAGTGGAGAGTTGCTTTCACCCTCTACCGGCCTGTAGCTTTGTTGTCCCCAATGTCTGCTGCTTGACCTTGCAATTGACTGCCGTCTTCGAAATTTTATGGATGGAGGCAACATGATGCTCACTGTATCCCTCTGCTAGTAAAGCCAGAATTGAGCCCTTCTTTTGCTCACTCAAGACTTTTCTTTTCAACTCCTTTGACATGGTTAAAAGTTATTTTTTCATTCAAATTACCTTTGGGCTAGTCCTAGCACTTGTTTTGCCATCCTGCTTGTCCTATTGCAAGAGGATTGTGAAGACCACAGCAGTGTTTTTTATACTTTCCCTCGTTACTAGTGTTGAGCATTCCGATACTGAAATATTGGGTATCGATCGATATTCGCTGTATCGGAGTCCCGATACTGAGTTCCGAAACTTTTACAATATCGGATAACGGAATCGGAAGTTCCCATAATGCCTGCGCTCTGCAGTGTCTCTGAAGGATGACAAGCGGGATGGCAGCGCTCAGCTGCGATCCAGCCTGTCATCAGAATGCCATCCCAGCGTTGGAGAATTCTCCTGCTCAAGCGCTGACATTACATTATCTCCCTTACATTACAATTAAATGGAATAGCAGGAATAAATATTTTTTTAAGACGTTTATGACACAGCCATGGTGGTTGTGGCATTACAGTGGTTGCTCAAATCGATGGGAACAGTGCTCACAGTGAAATATGAAAAGCCGGCAATTCAGCAGCGGCATATACCGGTACCCGACAATTTAGAACAGAAAGAATAGAGCTTCACACATAGATTAGATAGATAGAAACATGTCAGTCACATACATAAGAAGTACAGTGACAGTGCTGGTTACTGTACTTGTCATTTAGTGTTAAAGGATTTATTTAAAAAAATAGTGTTTTCATGCACCGTCTCTTTAAAAAAGCCGGCCGGCAATTCTGCATCGGTACCCGACAATTTAGAACAGAAAGATAGAGCATCACACATAGATTAGATAGATAGAAACATGTCAGTCACATATATAATAAGTACAGTGACAGTGTTGGTTACTGTACTTGTCATTTAGTGTTAAAATAAAGGATTTATTAAAAAAAAAATTGGCGTGGGGTTCCTCGTAATTTTAGTCTCTAGCGGAGGTTAAGCAGATGGCTGGGGCAGATGTTTGAAGCCTGGGAAGGGGGTAATACCCACGGAGCTTCCCAGGCTACTAACATCTGCCCCCAGCTGAATACCTAGCCTTTACTAGCTATTAAAATAGGGGACCCCAAAAAAAAATGACGTGGCGTCCCCCCTATTTTAATAGCTAGCAAAGGCTAGGCAGACAGCTGGGGGCTGATATTAATAGCCCAGGAAGGGAGCCATGAATATTGGCCCCCTCCCAGGCTAGAAACACCAGCCGTCAGCCGCCCCAGAAATGGCGCATCAATAGGATGGGCCAATTCTGGCACTTAGCCTCGCTCTTCCCACTGCCCTGTAGCAGTGGCAGTGGGGTAATACGGCTAGGGTTGATGTCAGCTTATAATGCCAGCTGACATCAAGCCCAGGTTAGTAATGGAGAGGCGTCTATAAGACACCCCCATTACTAACCCCATAGTCAAAGTTAAAAAAAATCACAAACACCCAGAATAAAGTCCTTTAATTGAAATAAACACACAATTCTTTATTGTTCTAAATTAAACCATACCTACCGTCACGCCCATTCCAGCTGAAGCCAACGATCTCCTGCAATAAAAGAAAAATAATAAAGCAACATCATCCTTACCTTTCGATGGTTCCCAGGACAGCTCCAGCTCTGCTATATTCACATGACAGGCTGGATCGCAGCCGAAAGCTGCCATCTAGCCTGTCATGCCGCAGGCAGACACTGAGAAGCGCAGGCATGTTTGCGCTCCTCAGTTTCAGGCTGTGACGGCATCCAGATGAGCCGACACTGAACTCAGCTCACCTCATGCACGTTACTGACAGCGTGGGAGAATTCTCCTGCGCATGCGGTGAGCGTGAGAGACTCGGCTCATCTGGATGCCGTCACTGCCTGACACTGAGGAGCGCAAGCATGCCTGCGCTTCTCAGTGTCTGCGGGATGACAGGCTGGATGGCAGCTTTCTGCTGCGGTCTAGCCTGTCATCTCGATGTAGCAGAGCTGGAGCTGTCCTGGGAACCATCGAAAGGTAAGGATGATGTTACTTTATTATTTTTCTTTTATTGCAGGAGATCGTTGGCTTCAGCTGGAATGGGCGTGATGGTAGGTATGGTTTAATTTAGAACAATAAAGAATTATGTGTTTATTTCAATTAAAGGACTTTATTCTGGGTGTTGTGTTTTTTTAAAATACTTTACTAGAAATTCATGGTGGTCATGTCTAATATTGGCGAGACACCATGAATTTCGGGCTTAGGGCAAGCTGATAATACCAAGCTGGCCCTAACCCCTTTATTACCCAGTGAGCCACCGCACCAGGGCCCTGGAAGAGTTGGGTAAAGCGCCAGAAGATGGCGCTTCTATGAACGCGCCATTTTCTGGGGTGGCTGCGGACTGCAATTTGCAGCGGGGGGGCCCAGAAAGCTTGGGCCTCCCTGCGCTGCAGATTCCAGCCCCCAGCTGCCTAGTTGTACCTGGCTGGACACAAAAATAGTGCGAAGCCCCACGTCAATTTTTTTTTAATTATTTCAGGAAATTCATGAAATAATTAAAAAAAAATTGATGTGGCGCTTCGCCCTATATTTGTGTCCAGCCAGGTACAGCAGGCAGTAACCGGGTGCCCCCAACCACCAGCTGCCTATTTGTACCTGGCCGGACACAACAATATAGGGAAGCCCTTTTTTTTAAATTATTTCATGAATTTCATGAAATAATTAAAAAAAAATTGAAGTGGGGCTTCGCACTATATTTGTGTCCAGCCAGGTACAGCAGACAGGAACGGGCTGCCCCCAACCACCAGCTACCTATTTGTACCTGGCCGAACACAACAATATAGGGAAGCCCTTTTTTTTTAATTATTTCATGAAATAATTAAAAAAAAATTGATGTGGGGCTTCGCACTATATTTGTGTCCAGCCAGGTACAGCAGGCAGGAACGGGCTGCCCCCAACCACCAGCTGCCTATTTGTACCTCGTTGAACACAACAATATAGGGAAGCCCTTTTTTTCTTAATTATTTCATGAATTTCATGAAATAATTAAAAAAAAAAATATGTGAGGCTTCGCCCTATTTTTGTGTCCAGCCAGGTACAACTAAGCAGCTGGGGGCTGGAATCCGCAGCGCAGGGAGGCCCAAGCTTTCTGGGCCCCCCCCGCTGCAAATTGCAGTCCGCAGCCACCCCGGAAAATGGCGCGTTTATAGAAGCGCCATCTTCTGGCGCTGTACCCAGCTCATCCAGGGCCCTGGTGCGGTGGCACACTGGGTAATAAAGGGGTTAGGGCCAGCTTGGTATTATCAGCTGGCCCGAAATTCATGGGGTCACGCCAATATTAGACATGACCGCCATGAATTTCTAGTCAAGTATTTAAAAAAAAACACAACACCCAGAATAAAGTCCTTTAATTGAAATAAACACACAATTCTTTATTGTTCTAAATTAAACCATACCTACCATCACACCCATTCCAGCTGAAGCCAACGATCTCCTGCAATAAAAGAAAAATAATAAAGCAACATCATCCTTACCTTTCGATGGTTCCCAGGACAGCTCCAGCTCTGCTACATTGAGATGACAGGCTGGACCGCAGCAGAAAGCCTATGGATGCGCCATTTCTGGGGTGGCTGACGACTGGTGTTTCTAGCCTGGGAGGGGGCCAATATTCTTGGCACCCTTCCTGGGATATTAATATCAGCCCCCAGCTGTCTGCCTAGCCTTTGCTAGCTATTAAAATAGGGGGGACCCACACATCATTTTTTTTTGTGGTCCCCCATTTTAATAGCTATTAAAGGACTAGGTATTCACCTGGGGGCTGATCTTAGTAGCCTGGGAAGCTCCATGGGTATTACCCCTTCCCAGGCTTCAAACATCTGCCCCAGCCATCTGCTTAACCTCCGCTAGAGACTAAAACTATGGGGAACCCCACGCCAATTTTTTTTTGAATAAATCCTTTATTTTAACACTAAATGACAAGTACAGTAACCAACACTGCCACTGTACTTATTATATATGTGACTGACATGTTTCTATCTATCTAATCTATGTGTGATGCTCTACCTTTCTGTTCTAAATTGTCGGGTACGATGCTGAATTGCCGGCCGGCTTTTTTAAAGAGACGGTGCATGAAAACACTATTATTTTTTAAAATAAATCCTTTACACTAAATGACAAGTACAGTAAGCAACACTGTCACTGTACTTATTATATATGTGACAGACATGTTTCTATCTGTATAATCTATGTGTGAAGCTCTATTCTTTCTCTTCTAAATTGTCGGGTACCGGTGTATGCCGCTGCTGAATTGCCGGCTTTTCATGTTTCACTGTGAGTTCCCATCGATTTGGGCAACCACCTCCCCTAATACATTCTACATTATTGTTAGTTGATTTCCTTCATGTAGAATCGGCCCGATCCAATCCGATCCGATATTTCCTGATATCGGAAGGTATCGCTCAACACTAATCGTTACATAAGATTTGGTTCAGGTGATTACCTAATCAGTAGCACATTAAGTAGAATGAGGTGTACTTTGGTTGGAATTCAACTGACACTGGAATGGAATGGCTGTCAGACATGTAGAGATGGGGATTTTTATATAACTGTGAAGTGGTCTCTTAATTTTTGCAAGAGCTGTATATATATATATATATATATATATATATATATACATACATACAGTACAGACCAAAAGTATGGACACACCTTCTCATTTAAAGATTTTTCTGTATTTCATGACTTTGAAAATTGTACATTCACACTGAAGGCATCAAAACTATGAATTAACACATGTGGAATTATATACTTAACAAAAAAGTATGAAACAACTGAAACTATGTTTTATATTCTAGCTTCTTCAAAGTTGCCACCTTTTGCTTTGATGACTGCTTTGCACACTCTTGGCATTCTCTTGATGAGCTTCAAGAGGTAGTCACCGGAAATGGTCTTCTAACAATCTTGAAGGCGTTCCCAGAGATGCTTAGCACTTGTTGGCCCATTTGCCTTCACTCTGCGGTCCAGCTCATCCCAAACCATCTCGATTGGGTTCAGGTCTGGTGACTGTGGAGGCCAGGTCATTTGGTGTAGCACCCCATCACTCTCCGTCTTGGTCAAATAGCCCTTACACAGCCTGGAGGTGTGTTTGGGGTCATTGTCCTGTGGAAAAATAAATGATGGTCCAACTAAACGCAAACCGGATGGAATAGCATGCCGCTGCAAGATGCTGTGGTAGCCATGCTGGTTCAGTATGCCTTCAATTTTGAATAAATCCCCAACAGTGTCACCAGCAAAGCACCCCCACACCATCATACCTCCTCCTCCATGCTTCACGGTGGGAACCATGCATGTAGAGTCCATCCGTTCACCTTTTCTGCATCGCACAAAGACATGGTGGTTGGAACCAAAGATCTCAAATTTGGACACATCAGACTAAAGCACAGATTTCCACTGGTCTAATGTCCATTCCTTGTGTTCTTTAGCTCCAACCAAGTCTCTTCTGCTTGTTGCCTGTCCTTAGCAGTGGTTTCCTCGCAGCTATTTTAACATGAAGGCATGCTGCACAAAGTCTCCTCTTAACAGTTGTTGTAGAGATGTGTCTGCTGCTAGAACTCTGTGTGGCATTGACATGGTCTCTAATCTGAGCTGCTGTTAACCTGCGATTTCTGAGGCTGGTGACTCGGATAAACTTATCCTCAGAAGCAGAGGTGACTCTTGGTCTTCCTTTCCTGGGGCGGTCCTCATGTGAGCCAGTTTCCTTGTAGCGCTTGATGGTTTTTGCAACTGCACTTGGGGGCACATTAAAAGTTTGCCCAATTTTTCGGACTGACTGACCTTCATTTCTTAAAGTAATGATGGCCACTCGTTTTTCTTAACTTAGCTGCTTTTTTCTTGCCATAATACAAATTCTAACAGTGAATTCAGTAGGACTATCAGCTGTGTATCCACCAGACTTGTGCACAACACAACTGATGGTCCCAGCCTTATTTATAAGGCAAGAAATCCCACTTATTAAACCTGACAGGGCACACATGTGAAGTGAAAACCATTTCCGGTGACTACCTCTTGAAGCTCATCAAGAGAATGCCAAGAGTGTGCAAAGCAGTCATCAAAGCAAAAGGTGGCTACTTTGAAGAACATAGAATATAAGACATATTTTCAGTTGTTTCACACTTTTTTGTTAAGTATATAATTCCATATGTGTTAATTCATAGTTTTGATACCTTCAGTGTGAATGTACAATTTTCAAAGTCACAAAAATACAGAAAAATCTTTAAATGAGAAGGTGTGTCCAAACCTTTGGTCTGTACTGTATATATATATATATATATATATATATATATATATATATATATATATATAATAAATGATATGTCTACAGGATATCTATCTATTCTACTGTATTTATCTGTTAAATCTATCTATATCTGTATATAAGATTGCTTTATTAGTTTGGAAACTAGATTTCAATTACATAGTGAATCACAGTATGCTATATGGATGTCATAAGGATGCTAGTTGAGAAAAATCGCATTGTACTCACATGACACTTGCATGACACTTGCATGACACTCGCAATACACTCGACCTACTTTTCTGGATCAACATCTGACCAATTTTTTATGCGCTAGTGTGACTGCAGTCTAACGGCAAGCAGCTTCTTAATGGAAGCCACTAAAAGAGTGAGTATGTTTCTTCTTTTTATCAGCTTCAGGATTTCCAAGCTTGAAGCGATTAAAAGAATTAATAAAAGAAAACGTACTCAACAATGTTGTTTTACATTGCTGTGCACAAAGTTCATTTTTAGCAGTGGTTTTGAAGTGATTTTTCAGGTGGGTTACAGGGATAACCCCAAAACATAATAAAAGACGTTAAAATTCCTGGGAAAATCTGTGTGAACAAGTGAATTCATGAGAAATACATTTAAAATAAAAATATGTTTTTGGTATTTTTTTAACACAACTATTATCCCCCTTCTCAAAAAAGACTAAAAAAGACAATGAAGGCCATAAAAACAAAATCATTTTTGAAATGGTGTTTTTTTGCTTTGCAATTTCACTTTGCTTGAAATTTCTAATGCCATTTTCCAATACATTATGTGATAAAATTGGTGTCATTCAACATGGTGTCTTAAAAACAAAAAAACAAAAATTGGCCACAGCGGGAAGTGGTTAGGTTAAAAAATAAAATTATTCCTGCAAAAAAATCAAGCCCCTATATTCCATCATCAACTGAAAAAGTAATAAAGTTATTACTTTTAGAATGTAATAACACAAGAACAAAACAATTCCTGTAAACTGTATTAAAAATAAAATATCAAGTGGAAAATTCAATGTTTTTTTTTTCAACCATTCATTGCCTTTTTAAGTTTAACAGTAAAAAAAATTAAAACATTATCTTTACACTTTACAAGATACCACTTAAAATCACTTGGCTCTAATATTACACAAAAAAGCACATGGCAAATTGGATCTCAGATGCTAGGAACAGGAACACACCAGTCCTTCATCTAATATTCATTCAGTTGATTGTGTTACTGGTGCACTGAGAGGTATTAATGTGCCAAATCAATGCAGACCAGTGGGACATTTTCAATGAAATGTATGTTCCCTGAAGAGTCTCTTTGAGCAGATTTCCATGTATGCCATAGACTATATTGGTGTTCTTGAAATGCATATTGAATGTTGATGTCAACTTTATTGTTTTTGGACGGAGTCAAGCTTTACACTAACATCATGCAAAGTAGGAAAACCAGCTATCGCAGGCATTGCATGTCATTCTTCATACCTAGAAAGATTTAATTTTCTCTGTTGCCAAAGCGGTTATGCTGGGCTCCTGCTGGCTGTTTAATTAATGCTTTCTTGTGTGTTTAAAAACCATCTGCATTATTAGCTGTAGTAACAAACTGGAATCTTTTATTGTTACATAGAAGTGCAGGAAAAGAATAATTACTAATATCTGTAATTGTAAAAAGATATATACTGTATGTGTGCATAGGCGGATTATAATGAGGGCAATCCGCGCTACCGCCCGGGGCCCCGAGCCTGCAGGGGGCCCGCGGCTCCGGGCGGGGTGTCTAATGATACCGGTAGCAGTGGCAGGAGGGGGGGGGCCCGGACCGCTCCCCCAGCAGCGGCCGCCGCTACTTCTTCATCGGCTGGGCCAGCACTGCAGCAGTTAACTTCCTTGTGCTGGCCCGGCCGCGTCACTGCTAGGAGACACGGCCCTGTGCGCTGCCGTGTCTCCCAGCTGTGACGTCACGCAGTGTGCGCCCGGCCTTCACTGCTGCAATGGAGAAGTCAGAGCAGGCAGGAAGAATGGAGCCGGGGGATGGTGAGTCTGTGTATGTGTGTGTGAGTGTATGTGTGTGTATGTGTGTGTGTGGGTGTGTGCAGGCAGATATCATTGTGTGTTGTCTGTTTATATGTATTTTTGTGTTTCAAATGTGTTTATGCATGTATGTATATGTCTGTATATGTTTGTGTGTGTGTGTGACTGCGTGCGGCCTCCTGCTGAGTATAGTTGGCACCGTGCGGCCTCCTGCTGTCTCTGAGGGGGGTGCCATGCGGCCTCCCAGTGTGTATAGATGGCGCCGTGCGCCCCCCGCTGTGTATAGATGGCGCCGTGCGGCCCCCCGCTATGTATAGATGGCGCCGTGCGGCCCCCTGCTGTGTATAGATGGCGCCGTGTGGCCCCTGCTGTGTAAAGATGGCGCTGTGCGGCCCCCTGCTGTGTATAGATGGCGCCGTGCGGCCCCCTGCTGTGTTTAGATGGCACTGTGCGGCCCCTGCTGTGAATAGATGGTGCCGTGCGGCCCCCTGCTGTGTATAGATGGCTACATGCGGCCTCCTGCTGAGTATAGATGGCGCCGTGCGGCCTGCTGCTGTCTCTAGGGGGGGGCGCGGTGCGGCCTCCCGCTGTGTATAGATGGCGCCATGCGACCTCCTGCTGTGTATAGATGGCTACGTGCGGCCTCCTGCTGAGTATAGATGGCGCCGTGCGCCCCCCTGCTGTGTATGGATGGCACCGTTCGGCCTCCTGCTGTGTATAGATGGCACCGTGTGGCCTCCTGCTGTGTATAGATGGCGCCGTGCGGCCTCCTGCTGTGTATAGATGGCTACGTGCGGCCTCCTGCTGAGTAAAGATGGCGCCGTGCGGCCTCCTGCTGTCTCTGGGGGGGGGCCCAGTGCGGCCTCCCACTGTGTATAGATGGCGCCGTGCTGCCCCCTGCTGTGTATAGATGGTTACGTGCGGCCTCCTGCTGAGTATAGATGGTGCCGTGCGGCCTCCTGCTGTCTCTGGGGGGGGGCGCTGTGCGGCCTTCCGCTTTGTATAGATGCCGCCGTGCGGCCTCCTGCTGTGTATAGACGGCTACATGCGGCCTCCTGCTGTGTATAGATGGCGCCGTGCGGCCTCCTGCTGTCTCTTGGGGGGGCGCCGGGTGGCCTCCTGCTGTGTATAGATGGCGCCGTGCGGCCTCCTGCTGTGTATAGATGGCGCCGTGCGGCCTCCCGCTGTGTATAGATGGCTACGTGCGGCCTCCCGCTGTGTATAGATGGCTACATGCAGCCTCCCGCTGTGTATAGATGGCTACGTGCGGCCTCCCGCTGTGTATAGATGGCTATGTGCGGCCTCCCGCTGTGTATAGATGGCACCGTGCACCCTCCCGCTGTGTATAGATGGCTACGTGTGCTCAATATTGAGTCATATAATTAATGTAAGGCTATGTGCCCACAACACAGAAATGTTCCGGATTTTTTTTGAGCGTTTCTGCAACTCCCTGGCAGAAAAAACGCATGCGGATTGTACATGCGGGTTGACAAGCGCTTTCCAAGCGATTTTAGCATCACTTGGAAAGTGCTTGACAACTTGGTCACACTATATAAATCCATGCAACCAGCATGGATTTATATAGTGTGACCGTAAAAGAATGGTAAAAAAAATATATATATATACTTACCATCTGATGGCCTACCGACGTCAGCGGTCACGTGACCCGTCACATGACTAAATGACGTCACGGCAGGTCCTTTTCAGACCATCGCGAGCTGCCGGCAAGCCAGGACGCATCGGATAAAGACACCGGGGGCCATCAGAAGGTAAGTATAAAATTTATTTTTTATTTTATTCTTTTGTTACAGGTTCTATGGTACCCGGGTCCGGAGGAGAGTCTCCTGTCCTCCACACCCGGGTACCATTCGCACATTGAAACGCATGGATTCCGCATCTACAGATGCAGGGATGCGGATTCCATGCGTTCTAATGCAAGTCAATGGCGGCAAAAACGCCGCGCTTCCGCAAAATAATTGGTAATGCTGCGGATTTTTCCGCAATGATAATCCGCAGCACATGCGGATTATCATTGGGGAACATGGCAGACCTTCTACAAAGCGTTTTTTAAGCGTTTCTGCAGCGGAATTGCCGCTGCGGAAACGCTTAAAAAATGCATAGTGGGCACACAGCCTAAAAAAAAATATTATAATTAATATTGTGCCAAATTAATTTCACGTGAACTATCATATGATCTATCACAGGGGATCATGTGACATGTCACGTGATAAATGTAACGGGTCTGGGAGGTGGAACCTCTGAGCAACTATACAAGGGGGCGGTCCTTGTAAGGAAGCGGGTGGCTCCCAGGGAAGACGGGCAGGTAGTCACGGCAAGTGACAGGGACAGTCTCTGGGTAGAAGGGCAGGTAGTCACGGCAAGTGACTGGGACAGTCTCTGGGTAGAAGGGCAGGTAGTCACGGCAAGTGACAGGGACAGTCTCTGGGTAGAAGGACAGCAGGCAGGTGGCTGGCGAGCGCTACCAGGTGAGCGGGCGAGAGTCTCTGGACAGGCAGGTGGTCACGGCAAGTGACGGCAGAACCTCCAGGTAGACTAGCAGACAGGTAGCAGGTGGACGCTCCCAGGTGAGCGGGCAAGAGTCTCTGGACAGGCAGGTGGTCACGGCAAGTGACGTCAGAGCCTCCAGGTAGGCCAGCAGGCAGGTAGCAGGTGAGCGCTCCCAGGTGAGCGGGCAAGAGTCTCTGGACAGGCAGGTGGTCACGGCAAGTGACGGCAGAGCCTCCAGGTAGGCTAGCAGGCAGGTAGCAGGTGAGCGCTCCCAGGTGAGCGGGCAGGCAGGTCCATAGACAGACTGACAGGTGTCGGAAGGCAGACCGTCGGACCGCAGGCTTGCAAGCAGGTAAGCGGATATCAGGCAGGTATCAAGCAGGAATCTGGCAGGTGACTGGCAGGTAACAGGCAGGAATCTGGCAGGTGACTGGCAGGTAACAGGCAGGAATCTGGCAGGTGACTGGCAGGTAACAAGCAGGAATCTGGCAGGTGACTGGCAGGTAACTGGTAACGGGACCTGAGGGCTGAAGCAGAGTGAAGGCTTTGCAACAACATTGCTCGGGCACCTCCATTTTGAAGGAGGTGCCTTATATATGGTGAAGTCCTCCGGCCATTGGCCGGGGACTCCTTAGGACTGCGCGCGCGGCCCCCTTAAGAAAGGGGGAGCGCGCACACGCGCGCACTGAGCACCGTAGCCGGGAAGCAGCGCGCGCTGCCAGCAGAGCGGGAGGAAGACGCCGGGCACGGAGCGGAGAGGTGAGGGGAACAGCGTCCCTGCCTAGCAGGAGGCAGGGACGCCGACGCTACAGTACCCCCCCTTTAGGCCCCCCTTTTTTAGGCCCGACAGAAATTTATCAAGGATGAGAGGGGCATGGATGTTCTCCCGGGGCTCCCACGTTCTCTCCTCAGGACCAAACCCCTTCCAATCTACCAGAAAAAAGGTTTTTCTTCTTACCCTTTTGGTGGCCAGAATGTTCTCTACCTCAAACTCGTTCTCAGCGGAAACCGGAGCAGGGAGCGTACCTGTAGACTTGGAAAAAGAGATAAGTACCACGGGTTTGAGGAGAGATACATGGAAGGAGTTAGGGATCCGTAAGTTGGCCGGGAGTTTCAATTTATAGGCCACCGGATTGATTTGTTTGATAACTTCCAGTGGGCCGATGAACCGAGGCCCTAACTTGTAGGAGGGAATCTTGAGCCAGACATACTTGGACGAGAGCCAGACTTTATCTACAGGACGAAATTGTGGAGGATCCAGGCGTTTTTTGTCAGCGTGTTTTTTCATCCGCTCGGACGACTGAAGGAGTGCGGATCGGGTACTCTCCCAAATGGAGGAGAATTCGCTAATGAGAGATTCCGCAGCCGGATTGTTCACCGAGGTGGAGACGGGAAATGGGATCCGAGGATGCTGACCGAAGACTACAAAAAATGGGGATTTGGAGGAAGATTCGCTCTCGTGATTATTGTAAGAGAATTCGGCCCATGGTAGGAGATCCACCCAGTCCGAATGGTGGGCATTAACGAAGTGCCGGAGGTAACTGGTCAGGATCTGATTGATCCGCTCCACTTGACCATTGGACTGTGGGTGGTAAGCGGAGGAGAAGTCCAGGGTGACGTCAAGCAGCTTACATGTGGATCTCCAGAAGCGTGAGGTGAACTGAACCCCACGATCCGACACGATGTGGAGGGGCAGGCCATGGAGACAGACGATGTGGCGGATAAAGTCTTTAGCCAGTTCGGGTGCAGACGGGAGACCCGGCAGGGGAATGAAGTGTGCCATCTTGGAAAAGCGGTCAGCGACCACCCAAATGACCGTACAACCGGCAGAGACAGGGAGATCCGTTATAAAGTCCATAGCTATATGCTGCCACGGGGCAGCAGGTACTGGAAGAGGAAGGAGGCGACCGGCTGGCAGGTGTCTCGGAACTTTGTTGCGGGCGCAGGACACACAGGCTGAAACAAAGTCTATTACATCCTTGTGCAGGGTAGGCCACCAGTAATTCCGGGTAATAAGCTGGAGGGTCTTTTTCTGACCGGCGTGGCCAGCTAGCTTAGACGAGTGACCCCAGAGTAGGACCTTCTTCCGATCAGGTACTGTTACGAACATCTTACCGGGAGGGAGACGATTTAGATTCACGGGAGCCACCTGCATTACTCTGGCGGGATCAATGATGTGCTTCGGTTCCTCCTCTAGATCAGACACCAGGAAGGATCGGGACAAGGAGTCAGCTTTGATGTTTTTGTCTGCCGGACGAAAATGAAGAACGAAATCAAAGCGGGCAAAAGACAAGGACCACCGGGCTTGGCGCGGGTTAAGTCTCTGGGCGCTCTGGAGGTAAGCCAAGTTCTTGTGGTCCGTGTAAATAATTACCGGGTGAAGAGCCCCCTCGAGCAGGTAACGCCACTCCTCCAGTGCCAGCTTAATGGCCAATAACTCTCGATCTCCTATAGAATAATTGCGCTCAGAAGAGGAGAAGAGTTTGGAGAAGAAGCCGCAAGTTACCATTCTTCCGGAAGGCGACTTTTGGGTAAGTACCGCTCTGGCTCCAGAGGAGGAGGCGTCAACTTCCAGGAAGAATTGTTTGTTGTTGTCCGGACGATGCAGCACCGGGGCGGAAGAGAAAGCCTGTTTTAAGGAAAGAAAGGCTTCCTCTGCTTCGGGCGGCCATTCTCTGGGATTAGTGCCCTTACGGGTGAGCACAGAGATTGGGGCAGTCCGGGAAGAGAAGTCCGGTAAGAAGAGGCGGTAGTAGTTGGCGAAACCCAGGAACCGCTGAATAGCCTTCAACCCCTCTGGTCGGGGTCACTTCTGGATGGCAGACAGTTTCTCAGGATCCATTCGTAGGCCGGTCTGAGAGATTATGTAGCCCAGAAACAGAAGCGATGTCTGCTCAAAGAGACACTTCTCATATTTAGCGTAGAGGTGGTTCTGCCTGAGCCTGAGCAGAACCTGACGAACATCCCTCCGGTGTGTGGGGAGATCCGGAGAGAAGACCAAGATGTCGTCCAGGTACACCACTACGCAGGAGTAGAGAAGGTCCCGAAATATGTCATTGACCAACTCTTGAAAGACGGCGGGAGCGTTACAGAGCCCGAAGGGCATTAACAGGTATTCATAGTGGCCGTCCCGGGTGTTGAATGCCGTCTTCCATTCATCCCCCTGACGGATACGGACCAGGTTATACGCCCCACGGAGGTCCAGCTTGGTGAAGATTCTAGCCCCCCTCAGACGGTCAAATAATTCCGGAATGAGCGGAAGGGGGTATTTATTCTTCACCGTGATCTGGTTAAGGCCTCTATAGTCTATACAGGGACGGAGAGAGCCGTCCTTCTTTTTGACGAAGAAGAAGCCTGCTCCCGCCGGGGAAGTAGATTTCCGGATGAATCCCCGGGCCAGATTCTCCTCAATATATTCTGACATGGATCGGGTCTCAGCAGCGGACAAAGGGTAAATGCGCCCACGGGGAGGAGTAGCGCCGGGCATCAGGTCGATTTGGCAGTCGTATGGTCTATGAGGGGGTAATGTCTCTGCCTCCTTTTTATTAAAGACGTCCGCATATGACCAATAAGGAGCCGGAAGACCAGGTAGATTGGCTGGAGTAGGAGAAGGACGGACAGGATGGACAGGAACTAAACAAGTCTTATGGCAGTCCTGTCCCCAGCGAAGGACTTCTCCGGTCTGCCTATCATGCACGGGTGCATGTCTCTGAAGCCAAGGTAGGCCTAGTAAGAGGGCGTGAGAGAGTCCAGGCAGAACATGAAAGAAGATGCTCTCAGAGTGCAGCATTCCCACCTGCAGGGTTATGGATTCGGTGATGAGTTGGATGGGATGTGGTAAGAGGCCCCCATCCACGGCAGCGACAGATAAGGGTACAGCTAGAGGTTTGGTGGGAATGCGGTATTTCTCTACCAGAGACTGAGAAATTAGATTTCCGGCAGCTCCAGAGTCAAGTTGGGCTAGTTCAAATTAACGGTTCTCCCCGCAGATGATAGAGACCAACAGCAACAGAGATGGAGAGGGTTTACTCTTGTCTAGGACGACATCTCTGAGCGATCCTAGACACAGGCGTTTCCCGACCTCTCCGGGCAGGAACGGATCCGGTGCTCCTTACTGCCACAGTAGAAGCAGCTTCCCTCGGCTCGGCGTAACTCTTGATGGGTTTTGACCATCTTGGTCTGGTCGACCTGCATAGGCTCAGGTGAGTGCACCTGGGTAGTAACGGGAGAAGTGACAGGTTTCTGGAAGGTAGGGGCTAGACGTGGCGCGCTCCTGGAACCGGATGTCAATCCGGGTGGCAAGTGTTATTAAGTCGTCGAGAGTGGTAGGAATGTCCCGACCGGTGAGTTCATCTTTAATACGGCCGAACAGACCCTCCCAAAAGACAGACACCAGGGCGTCGTTATCCCAGGCCAGCTCCGAAGCAAGGGTACGGAACCGTATGGCGTATTTGCCCACGGAGAGATTTCCTTGACGGAGGCGTAGCAGAGGCGTAGCAGAGATGATGCGGATGAGGTCTTCCATCCTGGTTCGTCGAAGACTTTCCGGAAGGCCGTGAGAAAGGCTGGCAGGTTGGACACCAGGGGGTCTCCTCTCTCCCATAGAGGATTTAGCCAAGCCAGTGCCCCTCCCGTGATATGGGACATGATGAAGGCTACTCTGGCTCGGTCGCTGGAAAACTGGTGTGTCAACAGTTCGAAGTGCAGAGTGCACTGGTTAATGAAGCCCCGAGCTTGAGCGGGGTCGCCTCCGAAGTGAGGAGGTGCAGAAAGCCGGGGTCCGGGGCAGGATGCCATGGTATTGGTGGGCAGCTGCGCTGCAGGGCTGCGAGTCATGACACTAGCGGTGGTTGCTGGTGGAGCAGTCAGAGTGTCCAGACGAGAGTTGACATTCCGCAGATGACTCAGGATGGACTCTTGTTGGGACCTCTGACGGGACAGTTCATGACATAGGTCCGAGAGCGAGGGAGCTTGGGTGCCACCGGGTTCCAGGGCCCGAGCAAACTGTAACGGGTCTGCGAGGTGGAACCTCTGAGCAACTATACAAGGGGGCGGTCCTTGTAAGGAAGCGGGTGGCTCCCAGGGAAGACGGGCAGGTAGTCACGGCAAGTGACAGGGACAGTCTCTGGGTAGAAGGGCAGGTAGTCGCGGCAAGTGACAGGGACAGTCTCTGGGTAGAAGGGCAGGTAGTCACGGCAAGTGACAGGGACAGTCTCTGGCTAGAAGGACAGCAGGCAGGTGGCTGGTGAGTGCTCCCAGGTGAGCGGGCGAGAGTCTCTGGACAGGCAGGTGGTCACGGCAAGTGACGGCAGAACCTCCAGGTAGACTAGCAGACAGGTAGCAGGTGGACGCTCCCAGGTGAGAGGGCAAGAGTCTCTGGACAGGCAGGTGGTCACGGCAAGTGACGGCAGAGCCTCCAGGTAGGCCAGCAGGCAGGTAGCAGGTGAGTGCTCCCAGGTGAGCGGGCAAGAGTCTCTGGACAGGCAGGTGGTCACGGCAAGTGACGGCAGAGCCTCCAGGTAGGCTAGCAGGCAGGTAGCAGGTGAGCGCTCCCAGGTGAGCTGGCAGGCAGGTCCATAGACAGACTGACAGGTGTCGGAAGGCAGACCGTCGGACCGCAGGCTTGCAAGCAGGTAAGCGGATATCAGGCAGGTATCAAGCAGGAATCTGGCAGGTGACTGGCAGGTAACAGGCAGGAATCTGGCAGGTGACTGGCAGGTAACAGGCAGGAATCTGGCAGGTAACAGGCAGGAATCTGGCAGGTGACTGGCAGGTAACAAGCAGGAATCTGGCAGGTGACTGGCAGGTAACTGGTAACGGGACCTGAGAGCTGAAGCAGAGTGAAGGCTTTGCAACAACATTGCTCGGGCACCTCCATTTTGGAGGAGGTGCCTTATATATGGTGAAGTCCTCCGGCCATTGGCCGGGGCCTCCTTAGGACGGCGCGCGCCCTGAGCACCGTAGCCGGGAAGCAGCGCGCGCTGCCAGCAGAGCGGGAGGAAGATGCCGGGCACGGAGCGGAGAGGTGAGGGGAACAGCGTCCCAGCCTAGCAGGAGGCAGGGACGCCGACGCTACAATAAATCTGGTGTGTGTGTGTGTCGGGGGGACCCGCGCCTTCTAAACTGCCCTGGGCCCTTGCTACTCTTAATCCACCCCTGTATGTGTGTGTATATATATATACAGTACAGAACAAAAGTTTGGACACACCTTCTCATTTAAAGATTTTTCAGTATTTTCATGACTATGAAAATTGTACATTCACACTGAAGGCATCAAAACTATGAATTAACACATGTGGAATTATATACTTAACAAAAACCTGTGAAACAACTGAAAATATGTTTTATAATCTAGGTTCTTCAAAGTAGCCACCTTTTGCATTGATGACTGCTTTGCACACTCTTGGCATTCTCTTGATGAGCTTCAAGGGGTAGTCACCGGAAATGGTTTTCACTCCACAGGTGTGCCCTGTCAGGTATAATAATTGGTATTTCTCGCCTTATAAATAGGGTTGGGACCATCAGTTGTGTTGTGCAGAAGTCTGGTGGATACACAGCAGATAGCCCTACAGAATAGACTGTTAGAATTTGTATTATGGCAAGAAAAAAGCAGCTAAGTAAAGAAAAACCAGTGGCCATCATTACTTTAAGAAATGAAGGTCAGTCAGTGCGAAAAATTGGGAAAACTTTGAAAATGTCCCCAAGTGCAGTTGCAAAAACCATCAAGCGCTATAAAGAAACTGGCTCACATGAGGACCGCCCCAGGAAAGGAAGACCAAGAGTCACCTCTGCTACTGAGGATAAGTTTATCCAAGTCACCAGCCTCAGAAATTGCAGGTTAACAGCAGCTCAGATTGGAGACCAGGTCAATGCCACACAGAGTTCTAGCAGCAGACACATCTCTTCAACAACTGTTAAGAGGAGACTTTGTGCATCAGGCCTTCATGGTAAAATAGCTGCTAGGAAACCACTGCTAAGGACAGGCAACAAGCAGAAGAGAATTGTTTGGGTTAAAGAACACAAGGAATGGACATTAGACAAGTGGAAATCTGTGCTTTGGTCTGATGAGTCCAAATTTGAGATCTTTGGTTCCAACCACCGAGTCTTTGTGCGACGCAGAAAAGGTGAACGGATGGACTCTACATGCCTGGTTCCCACCGTGAAGCATGGAGGAGGAGGTGTGATGGTGTGCTGGTGCTTTGCTGGTGACACTGTTGGGGATTTATTCAAAATTGAAGGCATACTGAACCAGTATGGCTACCACAGCATCTTGCAGCGGCATGCTATTCCATCCGGTTTGCGTTTAGTTGGACCATCAATTATTTTTCAACAGGACAATGACCCCAAACACACCTCCAGACTGTGTAAGGGCTATTTGACCAAGAAGGAGAGTGATGGGGTGCTACGCCAGATGACCTGGCCTCCACAGTCGCCAGACCTGAACCCAATCAAGATGGTTTGGGGTGAGCTGGACCGCAGAGTGAAGGCAAAAGGGCCAACAAGTGCAAAGCATCTCTGGGAACTCCATCAAGATTGTTGGAAGACCATTTCCAGTGACAACCTCTTGAAGCTCATCAAGACAATGCCAAGAGTGTGCAAAGCAGTCATCAAAGCAAAAGGTGGCTACTTTGAAGAACCTAGAATATAAGACATATTTTCAGTTGTTTCACCCTTTTTTGTTAAATATATAATTCCACATGTGTTAATTCATAGTTTTGATGCCTTCAGTGTGATTGTACAATTTTCATAGTCATGAAAATACAGAAAAATCTTTAAATGAGAAGGTGTGTCCAAACTTTTGGTCTGTACTGTACATATATATCCATATACATATACAGTGAAGGAAATAATTATTTGATCCCTTGCTGTTTTTGTAAGTTTGCCCATTGACAAATACATTAACAGTCTAAAATTTTAAGAGTAGGTTAATTTTAACATTGAGAGATAGAATATCCCCCCCCAAAAAATCAAGAAGATCACATCGTATAAATTAGATAAATTTATTTGCATTTTGCAGTGAGAAATAAGTATTTTATTCCTCTCGAAACAACACTTAATACTTGCGGGCAAAACCCTTGTTGGCAAGAACAGCAGTGAGATGTTTTTTTGTAGTTGATGATGAGGGTTGCTCACATGTCAGGGGGAATTTTTGTCCACTCCTCTTTGCAGATCATCTATAAATCATTCAGATTTTGAGGCTGTCGCTTGGCAACTCTCTCCATAAGTTTTCTATGGGATTAAGGTGTGGAGGCTGGCTAGGTTACTCCATGACCATAATGATCTTTTTGAGCCACTCCTTTGTTGCCTTGGCTGTATGATTTGGTTCATTGTCTTGTTAGAATACCCAGCCACGACCCATTTTTAATGTCCTGGTAGAGGAAAGGAGGTTTTCACTCAGGATTTTATGGTACATGGCTCCATCCATTCTCCCACTGATGCAGTGAAGTAGACCTGTGCACTTAGCAGAGAAACACCACCAAAACATAATGTTTCCACCTCCATGCTTGACAACGGGGAAGGTGTTCTTTGGGTCATAGGCAGCATTTCTCTTCCTCCAAACATGGCGAGTTGAGTTCATGCCAAAGAGCTAAATTTTTGTCTCATTTGACCACAGCATCTTCTTCCAATAACTCACAGAATTATCCAGCTGTTCATTGGCAAACTTCAGATGGGCCTGCACATGTGCCGTCTTGAGCAGGGGGACCATGTGGGCACTGCAGGATTTTAAACCTTTAAGGCGCAATGTGTTACCAATGTTTTTTTGGCTACTGTGGTCCCAGCTGCCTTGAGGTCATTAACAAGTTCCCCCCGTATAGTTTTAGGCTGAACTCTCACCTTCCTCATGATCAAGGATACTCCACGAGGTGAGATTTTGCATGGTGCCCCAGATCAATGTTGATTGACAGTCATTTTGTATTTCTTTCATTTTCTTACTATTGCACCAACAGTTGTCTCCTTCTCACCCAGGGTCTTACTTATGGTTTTGTAGCCCATTCCAGCTTTGTGCAGGTCTATGATCTTGTCCCTGACATCCTTAGAAAGCTCTTTGGTCTTGCCCATGTTTTAGAGGTTAGAGTCTGACTGATTAATTGAGTCTGTGGACAGGAGTCTTTTATACAGGTGACTATGTAAGGCATAGTCTTTAATGCAGGTAACGAGTTGATTAGGAGAGTCTAACTGGTCTGTAGGAGCAAGAACTCATAATGGTTTGTAGGGGATCAAATACTTATTTCTCACTACAAAATGCAAATAAATTTATCTAATTTATACAATGTGATTTTCTTGACGTTTTTTGGATATTCTATATCTCAATGTTAAAATCAACCTACCCTTAAAATTATAGACAGTTAATGTCTGTCAGTGGGCAAACTTACAAAAACAGCAAGGGATAAAATAATTATTTCCTTCACTATATAGATTATGACAAAGTCACTGGCAGAGTGTCAGAGGGGAGATATGTTTTACTGAGGCTGAAACTGGACGTCTTCTCCTGCATTGTATGTGCTGAGAGGGTTAATCAGCCATATTTAAATGGGCCAGTTTTATGTTAATGGCCATAGTGCGGGCAGGTCACCATATCTCTACCCCAGGATGTATTCTTGGGTTTAAATAATCAGCCTGCTGAGGCATTCAGTGTTTTAGTGAGTCTGGGGAGGCAAGATTCAGACATGTTTGTGTTGAGCTGACCTGAACCATGTGGAGTTGCTAAACTCTGAGCAGGTGGATCCCTGCTACCACTAGGACTGTACTTTGTGTTTCCATTTTGTTTTGCTTATCCTGTTTTCGCCCAGCGGGCTATGTTTTCTTTCATGGACTTAATGTTGATTTATGCTGCACTTTATTAAACCAACACGAAATTTAAAGAGACAGCGTACCTGTGTCTACCTCCATGTGCAGATGAGTGAGTGATCTACCACAGGTGGTGATAGAAGTGCGGGCAAGTTCCCCAGGAGGCACGTTTAACGGCTGAGGAAAAACCGCATGTCCTGGGTAAAGGTGGCCATAAGCCAGGAAACGAAAACAGACAGTATGGAGGACCTGGTCAAACATCTTATGCTAGCCCAGCAAGAGACAAGCAAGCTGCTATTGCAACAGAGCCACCAACAGCAGCAGCACCAAAAAAAACAGCTCCAACAGCAGCAGCAGCAGATGGAATTGCTTGCAGAGGCGGTTCGTGGGAGGCCGGCAGCTCCTCCCCCAACTCCAGGTGATGGCTCTTGTGTCTGAAAAGCGGTAAGATGAGCCATGCAAAAAACTACCCCGGGGGATGATGTGGAAGAATTTTTGACTGTTTTCGAGCAGGTACCAGAGTAAGACAAGCTGCTGCCAGAGCAGTGGACGGAGGTGCTGGCCCACTATTTGACTGGCGATCCCCTAAAGGCTTATTATGACCTGGCCTTGCAGGATGCCCAGGAGTATTCAAAGTTAAAAATTGAGATACTGGCATGCTCAGAGGTGACTATGTCTGTCCGAGCTCAAAGGGTCCACCACTGGGCATATTGCAGTAATAAAACCCCTTGCTCCCAAATGTTTGATCTCCTGCATCTTGTACAGAAGTCGTTGCAGCCAGAGTTCTCCACCCCAGCCCAGATGGTGGAATGGGTCATGATGGACAGATTTATTCACTCCCTCCCAAGGCCCGTGCAGACCTGGGTTGTGCACAGAGACCCCCCGGAATGAGGACTACTTGGTAGGCCTCATAGAAAGGTACCAGGTGGTAGAGAGGTTCCAAAAGAAGCTGGGAAGTGCTGCATCTGCATACTGGGAACCCAGAGGGAACCCGAGTCCCAAAAGAGGGGTATTAGAGCCACCACTGGGAGAAGTTCGAGGTCTCAAGGGGTCACTGAGGGTCTGACAAAAGCCACTGGGAAAGACTTGATCTACTGGAGGTGTTACGGTCCTGGACACATAGCTGCCTGTTGTCCTATGTCTTCTGAGCAGATGGACTGCAGCTTAGGAAGATGCTGTTCATACTATGCCTACCCCACCTGCAGTGTGGACTATCAGCCCTGTGAGGGGCCACAGTCATGTCCAGTGACAATAAATGGAGTGTCAGTGTTGGGACTCCTGGACTCAGGAAGTTTAGTGACCCTGGTAAAGGCCACACTCCCCCACTAGTTGATCCCAGGGAAGTGTCTGGGCATCCGCTGTATCAACGGGGACTCCAAGGACTACCCTGTTGCCCGAGTGACAATAAAAAATAACTGTGGGGCTGTGTCCCATGAGGTCGGTGTGGTTGAGGGCCTGCTACACCTGGTAATTATCGGGCGGGACTTCAGACTGTTCTTGAACTTGTGGGGAAAGGTGCGAGTACCTACTAACTCCGATAGGAGCTGCTTCATCCATAAAGAATCCCCTTTACAGTCAAAGGTGGAACAGTTTTCCTTGTGTGTCCTTTATGGTGACGAGGACAAGACGGTGACCAATGAGGATGAAATTCCAGAATTGAGAGTTTCTGGGAGGAATTTTGGGACTGCTCAAATGGAGGACTTTACATTAAAAGGGGCATGGGACAATGTGACTATGATAAATGGGGTCGCCGAATGGCCGGGGGCTGACATCAGGTTTCCTTATTTTTCAGTTAATGAGGATTTGCTATATCGAGTCAATAAACAGAGAGTTGAAGTGTTAGCGTAGCTTCGGGTACCAGGACCCTATAGGCGTAGGGTACTAGACCTAGCCCATTCTCATGTCTTGGGGGGTATTTAGGCATAGAAAAAACCAAAGAGCGCATCCTTCAAAGGTTTTACTGGCCTAGGTGTCACTGGGAGGTTGTTAATTATTGTCGGTCCTGTCATATGTGACAGTTAATTGCTCCCATGTCCCACTTCCTTAGTCCCCTGGTCCGTTACCCATTATAGAGGTTCAGTTTGACTCAATTGCTATGGACCTTGTAGAGCCCTTAGTTAAGTCCGCCGGGGCTCACCAATACATCCTGGTAGTGCTGGACCATGCAACATGGTACCCGGAGGCGGTACCATTGAGAAACTCCTGTTCCCGGAGTATAGCGTGTGAACTTGTCAATATTTTCTCACGAATGGGCATGCAAAAAGACATCCTGATGGACCAAGGAACTCCATTCATGTCGAAAGCGATGAGGGAGTTGTGTAAGGCTCTGAAAATTACCCAAATCCGGACATCAGTGTACCATCTGCAGACAGACGGCCTAGTTGAGATGTTCAAAAAGACCCTGAAGTCTATGCTTAAGAAGGTGGTGGAGAAGGATGGCCGAGACTAGGACTGCCTACTACCGTACCTACTGTTCTCTATTAGGGAAGTTCCCAAGGCCTCTACAGAGTTCTCACCCTTCTAGTTGCTTTACGGCTGGCATCCTAGGGGACTATTGTACATTGCAAAGCAGACCTGGGAAGCCTAGGTAACACTCCCCCGGGGCGTCATTGAGCATGTGGCCCAGATGCAAGACCGGATCGCGAGGGTGATGCCGATTGTACAGGAAAGCCCCCTTCAAGCACAAGAGGCCCAGGTAAGGGTCTACAATCGGTCGGCGAGACTGAGGCAGTTTAGCCTTGGAGACCGAGTGTTGGTGTTGATCCCCATGGTGGAGAGTAAATTCCTGGCTTAGTGACAAGGGCCATACGAGGTAGTCGAAAAGTTGAGTGACGTCAACTACAAGGTCCACCAACCAGGGAGAAGAAATCCGTATTAGGTGTACCACATTAACCTGCTCAAACCTTGGAGAGACGGGGAACTGGTGGAAGCTACGTGCCTGTGGGCGCATCCTGAAGCCCGAATCGAGGATGTCACAGTGGCAGAGACAAGTGATGAGCGAATATGTTCGAAATCTGATCTCAAAAGTTAAATTCGGCACGAATATGGCACATTCGGATTTGTGATCGGAAAGGCAAGAATTTTTACTTAAATTTTGGAAAATCGGCACTGTTGTGCGAATAAGTGTGAGAACGTGATTGTGGGGCAACTACTGAGTTTTTAACAGTTTGGCTAGCATAGTGCTTACGTATGATGAGCAGGGGGACATGTTAGATGAGTGAAGGGCCTGGTGAGAGCTCAGAAGAGGTCAAAGCAGCGGCACGCTTGTAATGTTTCTTTTTTTCCCTGTAACTTTAAGTGAGGAATGCGCGGCTAGCCAATCAAAGCGCAGGAAGCATCCACACTGTCCAGACACAAGGGCTTCTGCCATTTGCTGCTGAAATCAAAAGTCCTCTCTATATAAAGAGTGGTCATATTCCCTCCCTTTATGCATGTCACTGCTCAGAGACGCTGCTGCTCAGCGTGCTCCTGTTTAATGACAGATATTAGCCAGACAGATGGGCACTTGTTTGGAAGTTAGATAGCATAGATAAGTCCTCTGCTGTGTACCTGTGAAATTGGCCTTGCAGCACTTTTTTTTTTCTTGTTCTATTACTAAGATTCAGACAGAAACAGAATGGGCCCCATGGCATAGAAGTGTGTTGTGCACTGATTGTATTGTGCTGTATGCACGAGTATCCCTTCAATCTATTGTTTTACTTGCTAATGTGATAAAGCAAGCAAGCTCTTGTAGCCCACCTTTTTATTTTGTGGGGTTGATAGCCAGATTCAAAAAAATATTTTTTTCTCTCACAAACGTGTTACACTCAGCTATAAGCCACCCAGTCCTTCAGTGGCTGTGAAATTCAGCTGTATGCAGAGCTTATGCAAAGTAAAAAAATCTATTTTTTGCTGTTCCTAACGTGATACAGCAGGTTAGATCTGAGTTTGAAATACCTTGGAGCATATATTTTATGTTATACAGGCCTCTCATCAACAGTAAAAAAAATACTTTCTTCTGTTCTTAACGAGATACAGCAGGGAACATCTCAGTTTGAAATTGTTCGTAGCGTATCTCCTATTTTATACAAGGCTCATCCACGCTAAAAAAAACTTTCTTCTGTTAGTAATGTCATACACTAGGGGACATCTCAGTACAGTGTCCATTTTAGGACATGATCAGATATCAAAATCAAACATCAGAATAATGTCAGTTTGAGGCTAAATACCCTGTCTGAAAATTTATTTTGATGAGTGATTCTGACGAGTGATTTAGACGAGTGATTCTGACGAGTGATTCTGACGAGTGATTCTGGCGAGTGATTTTGACTAGTGATTTTGATGAGTGATTCTGACAAGTAACTTTGACAAGTGACTTTTACAACTGTAATAATAAAAAAAAAGTAACTGTTCGCTGATGGGACTTAAACCCAAAACTCTGTGTCCCAAAGCCAGTGCACTAACCACTGATCTATAAACTCAGCTGTAAAAACTTAGGAGTTCTATTTGGTTATATGATTTTCAGTGCAAACTTGTCTAAACCTCATTGGGACTTATGCACAGACTGCAAGCAAGCCAAATTCAAATGATGTTTGATTTTGATGTGTGAGTCTGATGTGTGACTTTCTTCAAACATCAGAATCAGAATCACAATGATTTTTAGTCACCCTGAGTATTTTCATGGTTGATGTCATAAGACAAGAAAAGCTATCAGTTAGTATACTTGACTGGATAGTGCAATGGTAAGGCATCAGTCTCTGAAACTACAGTGTTAGAGTTCAAATCCTGATAGGAATATATATATTTTTTTTATTATTATGTATATTAAGCACACAAACTACAGGGGTGTTTTACTCTTAATATCTGACACTCTGATTGTCATCCTGATGTGTTAAGAGTTTCAGGCACGCTGTCTATTTGCATGGTAAATTAGCATCACCATTCCGCTTCTCTGTCTACTGAAACACTCGGTGCTCACAGTTAAAGAGGAGACATTGCAGGCGGAGGAAGGAACTATACAGGGTGATACTACACAGCCCAGTCTCATCTCAATGCGGATTGGGTGATAATGAGAAGGAGAAGGAAAGCATGTACAGTCGTCCTCTTGGTGAGGACAGGGAAGTCTTGGCTGTCTTTGAAGTCTTGATACCCCTATTTCAGTCTTTTGGAAAGTTGCATGAGTTTGATTAATGATGACCTTGAGAGGCTTAAACTGTGGCTTTGCTTATGCAAGTTATTTCTCAAAATGCATTGAAGATCAGGCCATTGCCCAACTCTGTAGTCATGAAATTCAAGGCGCAATGAAAGATCTTTGTGTGTCGAAGCACCACCGAGAAGTGTGAGCTGATGTTGGAAGGGCTGTCATTGCTCATGGAACAAGCTGCATTAGAGGACTTTCCTGGGAGAAATGACAGCCGAAGTACATACGGTTTCCCTCTATGCCAGTCCTTTCACTGAGCTAAAAAATATGGCTGAGGTGAAATGCAACTCTAACCAAGAAGTAGTGTAAGACTGAAGAACATTGGGCCCACCAGAGGATTTGATTCTGAGGGCCCACCTTTCTCCCCCACTCAATAGCCCCATAACAGCTGCAAGGTTTGCACAATGAACTCTCCTGAAGGAGAAGCCAGGGCCCACCGGAGGAGTCTCCAAATATCCCCCATCCTCTTAAATTCTGTGCCTCAACACGTCCGATTAGCCACCTCATTTGGATTCTTCAGAAAGAACCTGAAAACCCATCTCTTCAAGACAGCCTACAGCCTGCCATTGCCTCGCTGCCACCTCAGCTTCACCGAAGCTAATGCAACTCCATAACCTACTGTCTCCTTCCCCACCATCCTGTAGAATGTAAGGCCGCAAGTGCGGGGTCTATAAGACTTGAGGTGCAATATGGTTCCTTGGCAAAGCCCAGTTATGTTCTCCCTCTGATTTCTAGCAATAAAAAATTTGTCATGCTGGAGAAACTTGCATCTACTGCCACTCAGTGTTTTCAGCTCCTTTGTGAGAAACTAATGTTTGGGCAGCCAGTCTACCAAATAAAATTCCTGAGGTATGGAAATTGTGGATGGCTTCGCTTCAGGTACTGGTTGCAAATACCAAACCGTAGCGTGTCGTTCACTGGATATTCCTGGCTGGTTGTAGACAAGCTCATTCCCACAGAAAAGAACCAGCATGCTAAGTAGATGGTGGCCTCTATTATCATGAAGGAGTTTGCTCATTGTCTAGTAGTCTGATTTTTATACTAAAGATCCTTCTCATTTTTATAGTTTTAAGTGAGCACACAAAGACCGTGGATTCTGCAGCATCGCATCCAAGCTGGGATAGTGGTGAAGAAATTGCTGTACCATCAGGTTGAAGATGCGAGCCATGCAAAGCAGGTTGTCCCGGCATAGGGCTGCCACCAGGTTTTCACCATTATCGCACACGGCCTTCCCTTGCTCCGGCTTCAATGGAGACAGCCATTGCTCAAACTCGGCCTGGAGAGCTGTCCACAACTCTTCAGCTGTATGACTGCCATCTCCACGGCATATCCATTTTAACACTGCCTGATTGCGGGTGAGCCCTGGCTGCGCAGTATGGATGTGGGGGGATTCTTTCTGCACAGTTGGAATGTGTGTCTCATTAAGGCAGAGGTTGAGTGTGCAGGTGGAGGCCCTAGAGGAGGTGGAGGAGGCAGAAGCCTGTAGAATGTATTGGATACAGAGGTTTGGGGATCCCGACACTTGCTGTCTAGTGACTCCTTTGCATCTAGTGATCTGTAGTTCTCCATTCCCTGGTGTGTAGTAATTTAGTTCTCCAACCCCAGCTGTTTAGTAGGTTCGTTTTCCAACCCCTGTTGTTTTATTAGTTTAGTTCGCCAACCTCGGTTTTCTATTAGTTTAGTTCTCCATTTTCTGGTATGTATTTGTTTCATTCTCCAACCTTAGCTGTTTAGTAGTCTAGTTCTCCAACCCTTGTTGTCTATTAGCTTGGTTCTCCATCTTCTGGTGCCTAGTGGTTTAGTTCTCCATCGCCTGGTGTGTAGTAGTTTAGTTCTCCAACCCCTGTTGTATTTTAGTTTAGTTCTCCATGTTCTGGTGTGTATTTATTTTGTTCACCAACCCATCCATGCCCACCACCAATGGTTAACATCTGGTGATGAGGGTTTGGAATCTTCTCGGACCTTACTTCGTCCGGGCCTGGATCAACTGAAAAAAATTTTGGGCATCGTTACACATGCTTTCCCCCTCTTGAGTCTGTAAAGCTTTGGATCAGACCTCTGATGCTTCGGAATAGAATGTGAGAACAGCTCTGTAGACTCGACCATATGTGCTTCCCCACAGTCAGTTGAGTGGTTGGAGAGTAGTGACATGGGTGAAAACAAGGGTAATTGGGATGCCACCTCTGAGGACTGTACTGTGTTTGATGTTAAGGTGGAAGAAGAGGAGCAGAGGCCACTTGATGCAGCACTTGTCATCTACTGGAGCACATGTTCTTCCTGGCCCTCATCTACAAGGGGTACCGCTATGCGAATGTCAAAGAAAGGGAGTGGATTCCAGTAACAGAAGTTTTCAAAATGATGCACAATTGCTCACTGCCGCAAAACAAACCTACTTCTCATCTCTCATATCATACTTGTCTCACAACCTTAAACAGCTATTCAGTATATTCAAGTCTCTCCTCTGTCCACTAGCTCCACCTCCCTCTCCTCTCCTCTCATCTCAGCTGAAGACCTCGTTCTTCAAGCAGAAGATAAACAACGTAGGGGAAAGCTATTGCTTAAAGTCCCAACAGCCCCTTCTCATAACGACTCAACTCTCCTCCTCCAAAACCAGCTTCTCCACCATCATGGAAGATCATCTTTACTCACAAAAATCACTTCTCACCACCTGTAAACTTGACCCAATACCATCCCACCTTATTCCAAACTGTACCACAGTCTTCATCCCAAGCCTAACCCTCTACTTCAACCTGTCACTAACAACTGACATCTTTCCCTCATGATTCAAACATCAATCACATACTCAAAAAGCCCTTGACCCATCATATGTCTAGCTATCACCCCATCTCACTTCTCCCCTATGCTTCCAAACTACTGGATCAACACATCCATTTTGAATTGTCCTCCCACCTCTCCTCCTTCTCCCTCTTTGACCGCTTATCATCTGGCTTCCAACCGCACCATTCCACTGAAACTGCCCTGACTAAAGTCACCAACGACCTACTAACTGCCAAATCCAAGCAACACTACTCTGTCCTCCTCCTCCTAGACTTGTCATCTGAATTCGACACAGTAGACCATTCCCTCTTACTACAGACTAATAACTCAGCATCACAGACTTGGCCCTGTCTCGGATCTTTTCATATCTAACCAACAGGACATTCAGTGTCTCCCACTCAAACACCATCTCCTCATCTCACCCCTATGTGTCGGTGTTCCCCAAGGTTCAGTTCTAGTACCCCTGCTCTTCTCCATCTATACCTTTGGCCTGGGACAGCTCATAGTCTCACAGCTTTCAGTATCACCTCTATGCTGATGACACCCAGAGCTACCTCTCTGGACCTGATATCACCTCCTTACTAACCAGAATCCCACAATGTGTGTCCTTTATTTCATCTTTCTTCCCTGCTAAATTTGTAAAACTTAACATGGATAAAACTGAATGCATCATCTTTCCACCATGTCATTCATCACCCCAACTGACCTATCCATCAAAGTGAATGGCTGCCGACTCTCTCCAGTCCCGCAAGCTTGACTCTGATATATCCTTCAAACGTCAGATACAAACCCTTTCCACTTGCTGCTGAGTCCAACTCCAAAATATCTTGAGGATCCGCACATTCCTCAACCGTGAATCTAGAAAATCACCAGTGCATGCGCTCATCACCCCCCGCCTCAACTACTACAAGCTCCTGCTCTGTGGAATCCCTTCTACCACTCTCACACCCCTCTGATCTATCCTAAACTGTGGTTGCCGATTAATCCACCTATCACCTCGCTATTCCCAGGCTTCTCCCCTCTATCAATCCCTGCGCTGGCTCCCTGTTGCCCAGCGACTCCAGTTGAAAAGCCTAACTTTGGCATACCAAGCCATAGAAAACCTGTCTCCTCTATACATGTGTGACCTAGTCTCCCTGTATTAGTTACCTGCACACAACTTCCCATTCTTCCAAGATCTCCTTCTCTACTTCCTTCTTATCTCTTCTTGCCACAATCGCATAAAAGATTTGTCCTGTGCATCTCCCCTACTTTGTAACTCTGTACCCCAACACATCAGACTGTTGCTTACCATGGAAACCTTGAAAAGGAAGCTGAAGACCCACTTCTTCTGACAAGCGTACAATCTGCGGTAACCCTCGCTCCTGCATACCGCTGCACGACTAGCTGTACCCTGACCTACTGTATCCTCACCCATCCCTTGTACATTGTTTGTGCGCCCTCGCAGGTAGGGTCCTCTCTCCTCTTGTACCTGTCGGTGAGTCACTAACAGTGACCCCTTTTCACATCTAAAGCACCACGAAATAAATGTCGCTGTAATAATAATAATAATTATAGTACTTGTACTCTGGGTCAGCTGATTGCACTTTCCAGGTGTCTACTCCTAATTTGATGCGTTTTGGCACCTTTTGGGCCCATTTGAAGGTGTTGTACAGTACAGACCAAAAGTTTGGACACACCTTCTCATTTAAAGATTTTTATGTATTTTCATGACTTTGAAAATTGTACATTCACACTGAAGGCATCTAAACTATGAATTAACACATGTGGAATTATATACTTAACAAAAAAGTGTGAAATAACTGAAAATATGTCTTATATTCTAGGTTCTTCAAAGTAGCCACCTTTTGCTTTGATGACTGCTTTGAACACTCTTGGCATTCTCTTGATGAGCTTCAATAGGTAGTCACCGGAAATGGTCTTCCAACAATCTTGAAGGAGTTCCCAGAGATACTTAGCACTTGTTGGCCTTTTTGCCTTCACTCTGCGGTCCAGCTCACCCCAAACCATCTCGATTGGGTTCAGGTCTGGTGACTGTGGAGGCCAGGTCATCTGGCGTAGCACCCTATCACTCTCCTTCTTGGTCAAATAGCCCTTGCACCTTGTGGAGGTGTGTTTGGAGTTATTGTCCTGTTGAAAAATAAATGATGGTCCAACTAAACGCAAACCGGATGGAATAGCATGCCACTGCAAGATGCTGTGGTAGCCATGCTGGTTCAGTATGCCTTCAATTTTGAATAAATCCCCAACAGTGTCACCAGCAAAGCACCCCCACACCATCACACCTCCTTCTCTATGCTTCACGGTGGGAACCAGACATGTAGAGTCCATCCGTTCACCTTTTCTGCGTCGCACAAAGACGCAGTGGTTGGAACCAAAGATCTCAAATTTGGACTCATCAGATCAAAGCACAGATTTGCACTGGTCTAATGTCCATTCCCTGTGTTCTTTAGCCCAAACAAGTCTCTTCTGCTTGTTGCCTGTCCTTAGCAGTGGTTTCCTAGCAGCTATTTTACCATGAAGGCCTGCTGCAGAAAGTCTCCTCTTAACAGTTGTTGTAGAGATGTGTCTGCTGCTAGAACTCTGTGTGGCATTGACCTGGTCTCTAATCTGAGCTGCTGTTAACCTGCGATTTCTGAGGCTGGTGACTCGGATAAACTTATCCTCAGAAGCAGAAGTGACTCTTGGTCTTCCTTTCCTGGGGCGGTCCTCATCTGAGCCAGTTTCTTTGTAGCGCTTAATGGTTTTTGCATCTGCACTTGGGGACATTTTCAAAGTTTTCCCAATTATTCGCACTGACTGACCTTCATTTCTTAAAGTAATGATGGACACTCATTTTTCTTTACTTAGAATTTGTATTATGGCAAGAAAAAAACAGCTAACAGTCTATTCAGTAGGACTATCAGCTGTGTATCCACCTGACTTCTGCACAACACAACTGATGGTCCCAATCCCATTTATAAGGCAAGAAATTCCACTTATTAAACCTGACAGGGCACACCTGTGAAGTGAAAACCATTTCCGGTGACTACCTCTTGAAGCTCATCAAGAGAATGCCAAGAGTGTGCAAAGTAGTCATCAAAGCAAAAGGTGGCTACTTTGAATAACCTAGAATATAAGACATATTTTCAGTTGTTTCACACTTTTTTGTTAAGTATATAGTTCCACATGTGTTAATTTATAGTTTTGATGCTTTCAGTGTGAATGTACAATTTTCAAAGTAATGAAAATACATAAAAATCTTTAAATGAGAAGGTGTGTCCAAATTTTTGGTCTGTACTGTATATATATTTTTTTTTTGCCCCCCATTGAATCCTATGGTGTTCGGTAATGTTCGACGAATGTGCAACGAATAAATTCGCGAATATTGCAGATTCGACAATCGTAATCCGAACTGAATATTGAAACATTCGCTCATCTCTAGCAGAGACTGTGAGATTGTATGCAGGTGGTCGAGCATAAAATCTTGATGGAGCCGCATGTGAGGGTGAATCAAAGGCAGTATAGGATTCCCGAGGCCCCCCGCCAGGTGATATACAAGGAGGTAAGGAGAATGTTGAGCCTGGGCGCCATCGAGGAGTCAAAAAGAGGCTGGTCCAGCCCCATTATCCTTGTGCCGAAACCCTATGGAGAATGTCAATTCTGTAATGACTACAGGAAGCTGAATGAGGTGTCAAAGTTTGACACGTATCCGATTCCCCGTGTCGATGAACTCATTAAGAGGCTAGGGTCAGCCAGAAATATCACCACCCTGGACCTAACGAAAAGGTACTGGCAAATTCTCCTGTCCCCAAATGCCAAAGAGAAGATGGCTTAATCTACTCCTGATGGGTGCTTTCAGTACACTATATGCTTTCAGTATACTTTTCAGAGGGCCATGGACCGGATCCTAGCCTCTCACAAAAAGTATGCTGCAGCTTACCTGGATAACATTGTGATCTTCAGCCCGAATTGGGTAAGTTACCTGCCAAAGGTCCAGACGGAACTTGATGCGCTGAGGAAGGCTGGGCTTACAATAAACTTAAAGAAGTGTGCCATGGAAAAAGAAGAGACAAAATATTTGGGCTACATCGTCGGAAGAGGCAAAATCAAGCTGCAAGTTAATAAGGTAGAGGCAATCCAAAATTGGCAGCAAACAAGCCTCCAAGAAACAGGTTCGGGCATTTCTGGGAATTGTGGGGTACTATTGGCAATTTATCCCGAATTTCGCCATGATAGCCGCACCTCTGACTGACCTGATTAAAGGAAAGAAGACGACGATGGCCAAATGGATGGCTGAAGCGGAGGGAGCATTCCAGGAATTAAAGCTCCCCTGTGTAAGCAACTGGTCTTGATTGCTCCTGACTTCAATAAGGATTTTATGGTCCAGATAGAAGCCTCAGAGGTCAGGTTGTCCCAAGAAATGAACAGGGAGGAACATCCCATCTTGTATTTAAGAAAGAAACTCTCTGCCTGTGAGAAGAACTATGCCATGGTAGAAAAAGAGTGCTTCGCTGTCAAGTGGGCAGTTGACACCCTGAGATACTATCTGTTTGTCCGAAAGTACAGGCTAGTATCAGATCATGTGCCCCTGAGATGGATGAGGGAAATAAAGGGGAAGAATGCCCAAGTGACTAGGTGGTTTCTAGCGCTCCAGGACTTTAATTTTCATGTGGAGCACAGGCCCGGAAAATTACATAGCATTGCAGATGCCTTTTCCAGACTTCCCTGTTTAGTGGATGAAGGTGCCAAAACCCCCAACTTTGGGCATATGGGGGAATATGTGACAAAGTCACTGGCAAAGTGTCGGAGGGGAGATATGTTTCACTGAGGCTATTAGCTTCAGTGATGTGAAACTGGAAGTCTTCTCCTGCATGAAATATGGAACAGATCTGGCTTTATTCTGCAGTGAGAACAAGCAAATGGAGCAGAAAAATGATGTACTCTGGATTGCTTTTTAAGCAAATAACCAGGATTAGGATAAAAAAAAGGCCCCTGATATCTGGGGCTATGTCTACAAGTATCTGTAAGTATTACAGCAGCAGACAGGACGTTCAATGGACCCTCTTGTGCTGTATCATACATTGCAGTCTGCCACATACACTGCCTGCCTGCCTAGCACTGATTATATGCAGCTGGATTAGTCCCCAGAAGCACAATATAAATAAACATTATAAATGAATACATAGCATGAATTCATGCATGACATTAAATGGGTGCCAAAGGAAGTATAGTAACCTTAATAAGAGATACTGTTAGACCACAAATACCATTCCATTCAAAGATTGGAAATAGCCCATACTAAGAAATGGCAGATAAAGGGAACATCCTATCAGAAATATGTTTGGTTGCCAACAGAGGCAGCCAATATGGAGATGACAAGGGTCTGGATAACCTCAAGTAAAATAAATCTCCATAATAGGAATATTAAGTCATAGAAGACATCCTACTCAAGGTGGAAAATGGTCCACACATAACAGTATATGTATGAGTCAACGTCCTGTAGGGACACTGAAAGGATACCTAAGGCGTACGCCTATATGAAGATAGTGGGGGCTCTAATGCCATCAAGTGGAGAGCAGAGGAAGAAGATATCGCACGCGTATCACCGTGACCCACACGGCTTTGTCAGGGGAATGCTGTATACATGCATCAGGTCCGTTTAAATACATTTTTAAGTGATGATTTTTGCCAATTGCAGCGTGTGTCAGTCTCTTCGGCATAGGGCGGAAGTCACGTGGCTGAAGATGCATAAGGCGTCACGTGACCAGATGGCCCTCCCACATAGAAAATACCTGCTCCATGGCCATCAGCCTGGAACAGAGGTCATGTGACCGGAAACGGTCTCGTGACCGTAAGTATCACGCGGGGCGTGATACAAACAGATGACCCTCCCATGGAGAAATGCCAGCTGAATTGCCGCCGGTATGGGACAAGGTCACGTGACCAAATGCGACACGTAGGACGTCACATGATCAAATGACCCTCCAGTATGAAAAAGAAACCCGGCTCCGTCACCATGGCTCCTAATGGGCGGTTTACTACGGTGTCCACACATTACACAATGCAGCAGTGCCAATAGTTAGTCGAATTATGTGTGACCATGGATCTATATTACATCTGAATATCATAATTGCCATTGCAGTGTTTTGTACAAATAAGCAGCACACATGCAATACGCCTAAGGTATATGTGTGTATATATGCATATTTCAAAACAATCGCAGATAGTCATGTGAAATAAAGGATGGGTACATCCACCCCTGGATGTCAAAAGACTCCCACAATCAACATAAATCTCTCAAAAATTGAAAAGATGTACACATGATATCCTAGAAATATAAATATAGGGCTGTAACCCACACTGTCTTGGTGGCCCCATGGAGCGAGGCACAAGGTCCTCACTACATGAGGACAGGTCAACAGGGTGAGCACATGGTTTATGAAGATGAAAACCGGGATGTGTCACATCCCATGGTGTCCATCATATGTTGCAACATATGAATATCAAAACCTATTATCAGAAACAAGCCAAATGGAATAGTAGGTATTTATAGACATCTGAGAAAATCGATCAGGCACTCAGTACCAGTACAAAGTCAGATAAAGAAAAATAATAAAACAAAAGTAAAAATAAGTGAATAGATATTTATGAATATTGAGAAATCATCAATCGAGTGAACATTTCAAAAGCATCATAAAGTAGAGGATAATGAGAAAAAGCGGGCCAGGAATGAAACGTCCCTATTTTGTATATTATGAAAATGAAGAACATCTAGTGCATCAGTAACATCCGGTAAGTGAGACAGGAATCAGGGCAGATCATCAATATAAAAAATCTTAACCTGTATGTATTATATGGGAAACAGGATCAAAAAGGAAGGCGGGCACAATCATCTCAGGGTCAACAAAAAACCTCTAGTGCCACTGATGTTGGTGTGAGGAGTACTTATTCAAGAGGTCCTGTAGTTCTTCCGATATCCCCAAATTAGTGGATATCAATCAAAAGATAGAGCATCCTGAGAGGATATAATCAAAGTCCCGGATGGCCTATGTGCCAATTTCTATGAAGATGGTTCAAACAAATATTTGTTTAGATGAAGTCATAAATTCATGATATTACTCCCCAAGAAGTTGCTCCTCCAGATGTCTTCTCTTCACACCAAAGATGGCATAATAGGTAATACATTTATTTTTAGTTTATTATATTAGAGGTAAAGCAAATATACAAGGCACTAGAAGGTCACCCAAATTATTGGCCTAGGAACCCAGAGAACAAAAGTTCTTCATTAAGTCCAAAGGGAGCTACTGAGTGTAGTTCATAAATCCACCGCGACTCTATTTGGAGCAGTCCTAGTTGGATTATCTCCCCTACCCGATCCGGTGATTTTTTGGAGACCCACAATGCGAGTATCGGTAATGTTCCCTTGATGGTAGTTAAGGTAATGGGAGGCCACTGAAGGGAGTGTTTTCCCCTTTTTGAGATCTGTGGCTGCTAGATTAATGGTTGAGAAATGCTTTTGTATCCTCAACTCCTGTGAGGTCTGTCCCACATAGACTTGAGGGCATGGACAGATGATGGCATATATATAACACACTTCGTTTTGCAATTGATGTAGCTTCTAATATTGTATATTTTATTATCTAGGGGATTAATGAATTTATCCCAAGTGGGGTGCATGTATTGGCATATATTGCAATCCCCACAGGGAAAGGAACCCTTAAGCAAGATACCTCTATTCAGTTTGCATGTGGGTCTCTGGAAGTGGCTTCTAGTCAACATGTCTCTCAACTTGGGGGCCCTTCTTGCCGTCAATAAGGGACGGTCCATTATGACTGACGATGTCTGGCGATCTATTTTTAATGTTCTCCATTGTTTGTTTAGAACATCTCTCACCTCTTTCCATTGGTCCATGTAATTAGTGATGAACCGAAGGTCCATGTTCTGGGGTTTCCTCTTTGGTGTCAGGAGGGTCTCTTGTGTCTGGGATCTATCCCGCTGGTAGGCTCTAGAAATCACTTTTCTTGGATAGCCTCTATTGGTGAGGCGTTTTGTAAGATCCTCAGCTTGATGGCGGAAATCTTCATTCTGTGTACAATTCCGTCTTGTTCTCAAAAATTGCCCAACAGGGACACCTTGTCTGGTATGAAATGGGTGGAAACTCGTAAATGAAAGAAGGTTATTGGTGGCAGTCGGCTTCCGGTACAAATCCGTAACAATCTGGTCCCCATGCATGGAAATCCTGATGTCCAAAAAGATGGCTGAGGTGGCTGGAATAGAATAGGTAAGAAAGATGTTGAGTGCATTTGTGTTGAGGAATTTTAAAATTTTTTCGCATTGCTCAACACTGCTTAACCAAATAAAGGAAACTTCATCTATATATCTATACCAATGACGGACATATTTGGTGAACCATTCTGAAGGGAAAACCACCATCTCTTCCCACCACCCCAGAAAGAGGTTGGCAAAAGCCAGAGCACATCTGGCACCCATGGCAACTCCAGAGATCTGGCGGTAGTATGACCGATCAAAAAGAAAGTAGTTGTGTTGAAGTATAAAGTCCAGTAAATCTATGATGAAACAATCATGGAGGCGATCAGTGTTCGCCTGTAAATCCAGAAAATACGCCACCGCTTTCATACCGTCTGGATGCTTGATGTTGGAGTAGAGGGACTCCACATCAGAGGTAACCAAAAGTGCTGGGGAAGTAATGGTGATCTCCCTACATATACGGATGAAATGTGAGGTGTCTTGGACAACAACCAGAGGTTGTAAGAAAAAAACAAAAATACCTGCTTTCTCACACAGGCTACCGATACTGGAAACAATTGGATGGCCCGGAGGTTTTATTGCATTTTTGTGTATTTTCGGGAGCATGTAAAATGTAGGAACAACAGGATGTTCTACCCACATATAGCTCTTTTCTTTGTGGTTAATCATCCCCATATTGAGGGCCAAATTTAGCAATCCTCGAAACTTGGTTGTGAAGACCGTGGTGGGGTCTGCAGAAAGCTTATGATAGAATTGGTTGTTCATCAGCTGTCTGCGGGCTTCCTCCAGGTACATCTCCACCGGCCATAAAACAACGTTTCCTCCCTTGTCTGCCTCTTTAATTAAGAAGGAGTTGTTGTTTTTGAGGGAGGAAATGGCTTTCGTTTCGCTCCTGCTTAAGTTTTTGTTATTGATAGTGCGAGAGGGTAGGTGGTAGATGTCCCCCTTCACTAGCTCAAAGAACATCTTAATAGCAGGCACCAATGAAAATGATGGTGATGCGGTGGATTTATTTCTATGTGGAAAGATTCTCCTACCTGGTTGAGCCTCATTTTCGGTAAGGAGATTCATAAGATCCTGGAATGCCCTTCGATCATTGTCCGCCAAACGGCCCACAACCTCCATTTTTTTGTAGATGACTTTAAATAATAAATTTCTGCAGAAGAGACAAAGATCTTTAACAAGCAGAAACTTGTCCAATGCTTGGGTCGGTGAAAAGGTAAGACCCTTTTGCAGCACCGAAACCTCCACAGCAGACAGAGTGTAATCAGACAAATTAATAATTTGTAAAGTGTCTGTGGGAGGCAATGAATACCTGTCTGGAGTGGAGGGCGGCGCTGCATGTTCTAAAAACACCTCTGTCGTCTGTTGAGTGGATATGGTGTCCTTCTGCCTCTGTTCCTGGTGATTCTTGGGAAGATGTCCACTGCGGCCCCTCCCTCTTCTAGTCCGGTATCTGTGCCGCTTCCTCCGGAAGATAAAAAATCACTGGAACTTGGTTCTTCTGTATCAGTGTCCTTCCGAGTGATGTTTGGCTGGGTATACTTCTTATAATTATGGACCCGTGAATTTCCTCGATGTTGCCACCTAAATACTTGATGATTTTCGAAGTCCAAACGATCCCTCTGGAACTTTTTTCTTTTGCCATCCATAATGTCCCGCTCATATTTATCCAAAATATCTTTAAGTTTGGTGTTGTATAACTGTATCTGCTGAGCGTCCATGGTTTAGGATAATTTAGATTCTAGAGTTTTAATCTGGGATTTGATATTAGATAAAAGTTCCCTATCATGCTCAAGGAGCATATTAATAATTATCGAGGAGCAATGCAATAAACCCTCTTCCCAAGTCTTTCCAAGTCTTTGGACTTAATGAAGAACTTTTGTTCTCTGGGTTCCTATGCCAGTAATTTGGGTGACCTACTAGTGTCTTGTATATTTGCTTCACCTCTAATATAATAAAATAAAAAGAAATTTATTACCTATTTTGCCATCTTAGGTGTGAAGAGAAGACATCTGGAGGAGCAACATCTTGGGGAGTAATATCACGAATTTATTACTTCATCTGAACAAATATTTGTTTGAACCATCTTCATAGAAATTGTCACATAGGCCATCCAGGACTCTGATTATATCCTCTCAGGATGCTCTATCTTTTGAATGATATCCACTAATTTGGGGATATCGGAAGAACTACAGGACCTCTTGAATAAGTACTCCTCACACCAACATCAGTGACACTAGAGGTTTTTTGTTGGCCCTAAGATGATTGTGCCCGCCTTCCTTTTTGATCCTGTTTCCCATATAATACATACAGGTTAAGATTTTTTATATTGATGATCTGCCCTGATTCCTGTCTCACTTACTGGATGTTACTGATGCACTAGATGTTCTTCATTTTCATAATATACAAAATAGGGACGTTTCATTCCTGGCCCGCTTTTACTCATTATCCTCTACTTTATGATGCTTTTGAAATGTTCACTCGATTGATGATTTCTCAATGTTCATAAATATCTATTCACTTATTTTTACTTTTGTTTTATTATTTTTCTTTATCTGACTATGTACTGGTACTGAGTGCCTGATCGATTTTCTCAGATGTCTATAAATACCTACTATTCCATTTGGCTTGTTTCTGATAATAGGTTTTGATATTCATATGTTGCAACATATGATGGACACCATGGGATGTGACACATCCCGGTTTTCATCTTCATAAACCATGTGCTCACCCTGTTGACCTGTCCTCATGTAGTGAGGACCTTGTGCCTCGCTCCATGGGGCCACCAAGACAGTGTGGGTTACAACTCTATATTTATATTTCTAACATATCATGTGTACATCTTTTTTATTTTTGAGAGATTTATGTTGATTGTGGGAGTCTTTTGACATCCAGGGGTGGATGTACCCATCCTTTATTTTACATGACTATCTGCGATTGTTTTGAAATATGCATACATACACACATATACCTTAGGCGTATTGCACGTGTGCTGCTTATTTGTACAAAACACTGCAATGGCAATTATGATATTCAGATGGAATATAGATCCATGGTCACACATAGTTCGACTAACTATTGGCACTGCTGCATTGTGTGATGTTTGGACACCCTAGTAATCCGCCCATTAGGACCCATGGTGACGGAGCCAGGTTTCTTTTTCATACTGGGAGGGTCATTTGATCATGTGACGTCCTACGTGTCGCATTTGGTCACGTGACCTTGTCCCATGCCGGCGGCAATTCAGCTGGCATTTCTCCATGGGAGGGTCATCTGTTTGTATCACGCCCAGCGTGATACTTATGGTCACGTGACCGTTTCCGGTCACATGACCTCTGTTCCAGGCTGACGGCCACGGAGCGGGTATTTTCTATGTGGGAGGACCATCTGGTCACGTGACGCCTTATGCATCTTCAGCCACGTGACTTCTGCTCTATGCCGATGAGACTGACACACGCTGCAATTGGCAAAAATCATCACTTAAAAAGGTATTTAAATGGACCTGATGCATGTATACAGCATTCCCCTGATGAAGCCGTGTGGGTCACGGCGATACGCGTGGGGTATCTTCTTCCTCTGCTCTACACTTGATGGTATTAGAGCCCCCACTATCTTCATATAGGAATACGCCTTAGGTAACCTTTCAGTGTCCCTACAGGACGTTGGCTCATACATATACTGTTATGTGTGGACCATTTTCCACCTTGAGTAGGATGCCTTCTATGACTTAATATTCCTATTATGGAGATTTATTTTACTTGAGGTTATCCAGACCCTTGTCATCTCCATATTGGCTGCCTCTGTTGGCAACCAAACATATTTCTGATAGGATGTTCCCTTTATCTGCCATTTCTTAGTATAGGCTATTTCCAATCTTTGAATGGGATGATATTTGTGGTCTAACAGCATCTCTTATTAAGGTTACTATACTTCCTTTGGCACCCATTTAATGTCATGTATAAATTCATGCTATGTATTCATTTATATTGTCGCACTTTGCACTTTGATGGATAAAATAATTTTGTATAACAATTGTGCATATCTATTAATGTGCCTTTTACATATGAAATTGTGGGGACTCAATGAATCATATATTATTACATTGTTCGGATACTATTGATCGGGCCCATATTATTGACTTGTCTTGAGGTCTGTCATGTGGGGAGCATTTTCTACTCTTTTTAAATGTTTTTAAATGATTTTGTGGTCCAATAAACTTTTTTCTTACATTTCTCTATATTGGAGGTGTGCTTGCTCATTATGTAGTGCTTTCTTTTTTCCAATATCTACATGTATTCTCTTCTACATAATATGGCACCCCCTTTTTCTATTTAGTATCAGTATTAGTGGTGCAACCCCCTCCTCCTTGAATTTACATATATATATACAGTATATCTAACTGAACAGTCTTTTCTGAGGACTAAACTAGCTGCATATATTCAGTGGTGATAGCAGGAGTTAGGCAGACAGGCAGGGTATGTGGCAGCCAACGCCTCACAGGTCACACTACTAAATTCACACATTTCACAAATGCTTGCACTTGAAATGTTGCCTTTAGGCTCATGAAGACAGATATTTTCCGCAACCTAATTGTGGCGTCCATCTCTCAGTACTCGGTCCCCAGCCGACACTATTTCTCCCGGTGTGCCATTCCCACATTACATGAGCACGTGTCCCACAATATTAGATGTTTCCTCAACAACGCAGCTACTGGGAAAGTCCACCTAACCATGGACACATGGACAAGTGCTTGTGGGCAGGGACGGTTTATCTCACTGATGGCACACTGGGTTAATATAGTGGAAGCCGAGACCCAGTTGGACCTTGGGATGGTACACGTCCTCCCGACGCCAAGGATTGCGGACCCAGGGTCTATTCTTCAGCCTCAATCTCCAAAATGACCACATCAGTCAGAAGTTGGAAGTACTGCAGCACTGCCTCGGCCAAACGGCAACAGTCTGTGCTGAAGCTAATATGCTTAGATGACAAACCACACAATGCTGAAGAGTTGTGGACAGCTCTGAAAGAGCAGGCAGATCTGTGGCTCACACCGCTGAACCTACAGCCAGGCATGGTCGTGTGTGACAATGGCCGGAACCTGGTGGCGGCTCTGAGGCGAGGCGAGCTCACACAGGTACCATGCCTGGCCCATGTGCTTAACCTCGTGGTTCAGCGCTTTCTCAAATCCTACTCGGAGCTGCCGGATCTGCTTGTTAAAGTATGCCCCCTGTGTGCCCATTTTTGAAAGTCAGCTACAGCTTCCGCCGCCCTTGCAGTGTTTCAGCAGCGTTTGCAGCTTCTGGCTCACAGACTGGTGTGTGATGTCCCCACGCGTTGGAACTCTACAGTGCAGATGTTGGGAAGGATTTGTGAGCTGAAGAGGGCAGTTGTTGAGTACCAGCATCAACAAGGCCGTCAGTATTCAGTTCAGACTCCCCACATAAGACCTCAGGAGTGGACATGGATGTCAAACATATTGTAACGGGTCCGGGAGGCGGAACCTCTGAGCTACTATACAAGGGGGCGGCCCTTGTAAGGGAGCGGGTGGCAGTCTCTGGGTGAACGGACAGGGAGTTACGGCAAGTGATCAGGGCTGTCTCTGGGAAAGGGGTAGGTACGACCTGTGATGGCAGAGCCTCCGGGTAGGCTAGCAGGCAGATGGTAGATGTGTGCTCCCAGGTGAGCAAGCGAGAGTCTCTGGAATAGCAGGTGGTCACGGCACGTGACGGCGGAACCTCCGGGCTGGCAGGCAGGTAGGTAACGGAGAAGCGCTCCCAGGTGAGCGGGCAAGAGTCTCTGGAATAGCTGGTGGTCACCGCACGTGACAACAGGACCTCCGGGCTGGCAAGCAGGCAGGTAACGGAGATGCGCTCCCAGGTGAGCGGGCAAGAGTCTCTGAGATAGCTGGTGGTCACAGCACGTGACAACGGAGCCTCCGGGCTGGCAAGCAGGCAGATAACGGAGAAGTGCTCCCAGGTGGGCGGGCAAGCTGGTCCATAGACAGACTGACCGGAGTAGTAAGGCAGACCGTCGGACCTCAGGCAAGCAGGCGGGTAGCTGATATGCGCTCCCAGGTGAGCGGGCAGGCTGGTCCTTTAGACAGACTGACAGGAGTAGTAAGGCAGACCGTCGGACCTCAGACTGGCAGACAGGTAACAAGTATTCAGGCAGGAATCAGGCAGGTAACTGGCAGGTAACTAGCAGGAAACTGGCAGGAAACTGGCAGGTAACTGGCAACGGGACCTGAGGGCTGAAGCACAGGTGAGACACAGGTGCAAACAACATTGCTCGGGCACCTCCATTTTGGAGGAGGTGCCTTATATATGATGAAGTCCTCCGGCCATTGGCCGGGGACTCCTTAGGACGGCGCGCGCGGCCCCTTTAAGAGGAGGGGAGCGCGCGCGCGCGCGCCCTAAGCACAGGGGCCGGGAAGGAGCGCGCGCTGAGAGCAGAGCGGGAGGAGGACGCCGGGAAGGAGCGCGCGCTGACAGCAGAGCGGGGAGAGGACGCCGGGCACGGAGCAGAGCGGTGAGGGGAGCAGCGTCCCTGCCTAGCAGAGGGCAGGGACGCCAGCGCTACAGTACCCCCCCCTTTAGGCCCCCCCTTTTTTAGGCCAGACAGAAATTTAGCTAGGATGAGAGGGGCATGGATGTTCTCCCGGGGCTCCCACGTTCTCTCCTCAGGACCAAACCCCTTCCAATCTACCAGAAAAAAGGTCTTTCCTCTTACCCTTTTGGTGGCAAGAATGTTCTCTACCTCAAACTCGTCCTCAGCAGAAACCGGAGCAGGAGGCGTACCTGTAGACTTGGAAAAAGAGTTAAGCACCACAGGTTTGAGGAGAGACACATGGAAGGAGTTAGGGATCCGTAAGTTGGCCGGGAGTTTCAATTTATAGGCCACCGGGTTGATCTGACTGATGACCTCCAGTGGGCCGATGAACCGAGGCCCTAACTTATAGGAAGGGATCTTGAGCCGGACATATTTGGACGAGAGCCAGACTTTATCCCCAGGGCGGAATTGAGGAGGGTCCAGACGTTTTTTGTCAGCGTGTCTTTTCATACGCTCGGATGACAGAAGGAGTGCGGACCGGGTACTCTCCCATATGGAGGAAAATTTGTTAACAAGAGATTCCGCAGCCGGATTGTCCGCCGAGGTGGAGACGGGAAACGGGATCCGAGGATGCTGACCGTAGACTACAAAAAACGGGGATTTGGAGGAAGACTCGCTCTCGTGATTGTTGTACGAGAATTCGGCCCATGGCAGGAGATCCACCCAGTCAGAATGGTGGGCATTAACGAAGTGCCGAAGGTAACTGGTCAGGTTCTGATTGATCCGCTCCACTTGACCATTAGACTGTGGGTGGTAAGCGGAGGAGAAGTCCAGGGTGACGTCCAGCAATTTACAAGTGGCTCTCCAGAAACGGGAAGTGAACTGTACCCCACGATCCGACACGATGTGACGGGGCAGGCCATGAAGACGGAAGATGTGGCGGATAAAGTCTTTAGCCAGCTCGGGTGCAGACGGAAGACCTGGCAGTGGAATGAAGTGAGCCATCTTGGAGAAGCAGTCAGCGACCACCCAAATGACCGTACAACCGGCAGAGACGGGTAGATCAGTAATGAAGTCCATCGCTATATGCTGCCAGGGGGCAGCAGGTACTGGCAGAGGTAGGAGGCGGCCGGCCGGCAGGTGTCTCGGAACTTTGTTGCGGGCGCAGGACACACAGGCAGAAACAAAGTCTATTACATCCTTGTGCAGGTTAGGCCACCAGTAGTGCCGGGTAATAAGCTGGAGGGTCTTTTTCTGACCGGCGTGGCCAGCTAGTTTAGATGAATGACCCCAGTGTAGGATCTTCTCCCGATCAGGTACTGGTACGAACGTCTTACCAGGAGGAAGACGATTTAGACTCACGGGAGCCACCTGCATTACTCTGGCGGGATCGATGATATGTTTCGGATCCTCCTCGAGATCAGACACCAGAAAGGACCGAGACAAGGCGTCCGCCTTGACGTTTTTGTCAGCCGGGCGAAAATGAAGGACAAAATCAAAACGAGCAAAAAACAAGGACCACCGGGCTTGGCGCGGGTTAAGTCTCTGGGCATGCTGGAGGTAAGCCAAGTTCTTGTGGTCAGTGTAAATTATTACCGGGTGAAGAGCCCCCTCGAGCAGGTAACGCCACTCCTCCAATGCCAGTTTGATGGCCAATAACTCTCGGTCTCCTATGGAATAGTTGCGCTCAGAGGAGGAGAAGAGTTTAGAGAAGAAGCCACAAGTTACCATCCTCCCGGAAGATGATTTTTGAGTAAGTACCGCTCCGGCTCCAGAGGAGGAGGCGTCAACTTCCAGGAAGAACTGCTTGTTGCCATCTGGGCGATGCAGCACCGGGGCGGAAGAGAAGGCCTGTTTAAGGGAAAGAAAGGCCTCCTCTGCTTCGGGTGGCCACTCTTTGGGATTAGTACCTTTACGGGTGAGCGCAGAAATTGGGGCCGTCCGGGAAGAGAAGTGTGGTATGAAGAGGCGGTAGTAGTTGGCGAAGCCCAGGAATCGCTGAATGGCCTTCAACCCCTCCGGTCGGAGCCATTTCTCGATGGCAGACAGTTTCTCAGGATCCATTTGTAGGCCGGTCTGAGAGATAATGTAGCCCAGAAACGGAAGCGAGGTCTGCTCAAAGAGGCACTTCTCAAATTTAGCGTAGAGATGGTTCTGCCTTAGCCTGAGCAGGACCTGACGAACGTCCCTCCGGTGAGTCTTCAGATCCGGAGAGAAGACCAAGATGTCGTCCAGGTACACCACTACGCAGGAGTAGAGAAGGTCCCGGAAGATGTCATTGACCAACTCTTGAAAGACGGCAGGAGCGTTACAGAGACCAAAGGGCATTACCAGGTATTCATAGTGGCCGTCCCGGGTGTTGAATGCCGTCTTCCATTCATCCCCCTGACGAATACGAACCAGGTTGTACGCCCCACGAAGGTCCAGTTTGGTGAAGATCCTAGCCCCCCTCAGGCGATCAAATAATTCTGGAATGAGCGGAAGGGGGTACTTATTCTTCACCGTGATCAGGTTTAGGCCTCTATAGTCTATACAGGGACGGAGAGAGCCGTCCTTCTTTTTGACGAAAAAGAAGCCTGCTCCCGCCGGGGAGGTAGATTTCCGGATGAATCCTCTGGCCAGATTCTCCTCAATATATTCGGACATTGACCGGGTCTCAGCAGCAGATAAAGGATAGATACGCCCACGGGGAGGAGTAGTACCGGGTAGCAGATCGATGGGACAGTCGTATGGTCTATGTGGTGGTAATGTCTCTGCCTCCTTTTTATTAAAGACATCTGCATAAGACCAATAAGGAATCGGAAGTCCAGGTAGATTAGCTGGGGTAGGAGAGGGACGGACGGGATGGACGGGAACCAGGCAGGTTTTATGACAGTCTTGTCCCCAGCGAAGGACCTCTCCGGTTTGCCAGTCTAGCACGGGTGCATGTCTCTGGAGCCAGGGCAGACCTAGCAAGAGGGCGTGAGAGAGTCCAGGCAGAACATGAAAGGAGATACTTTCAGAATGCAGCATTCCCACCTGCAGGGTAATGGATTCAGTGATGAGTTGAATGGGGCGAGGTAAGAGGCCCCCATCCACGGCAGCGACAGACAAGGGTACAGCCAGAGGTTTGGTGGGGATGCGGTATTTCTCAACCAGGGACTGTGAAATAAGGTTCCCGGCTGCTCCAGAGTCAAGTTGGGCTAGTTCGAAATAACGGTTCTCCCCGTAGATGATCGAAACTGACAACAGCAGGGATGGAGAGGATTTATTCTTGTCTAGGTGGACCTCTCTGAGCGAACCTAGACACAGGCATTTCCCGACCTCTCCGGGCAGGCACGGATCCGGTGCTCCTTACTGCCACAGTAGAAGCAGCTCCCCTCGGCACGGCGTGAGTCCTGACGGGTTTTGACCATCTTGGTCTGGTCGACCTGCATAGGCTCAGGAGAGTGTACCTGGGGAGAGATGGAGGGAATGACGGGTTTCTGGAAAGTAGGAGCTAAACGTGGAATCCTTCTCTCACGGGTGACCTCTTTGGCTCGCTCCTGGAACCGTAGGTCAATCCGGGTGGCAAGGGTTATTAGATCATCGAGAGAGGTAGGAATGTCCCGACCAGCAAGTTCATCTTTAATACGACCGGACAGACCCTCCCAGAAGACGGATACCAGAGCGTCGTTATCCCAGGCCAGCTCCGAGGCAAGGGTGCGGAACCGTATGGCATATTGGCCCACGGTGAGACCCTCCTGACGGAGGCGTAGCAGAGAGGATGCGGATGAGGTCTTCCGTCCGGGTTCGTCGAAGACTTTCCGGAAAGCCGAGAGAAAAGCAGGCAAGTTGGACACCAGGGGGTCTCCTCTCTCCCATAGAGGATTTAGCCAGGCCAGGGCCTCCCCGGTGAGATGGGACATGATAAAGGCAATTTTGGCCCGGTCGGAATTAAACTGATGGGACAAAAGTTCAAAGTGCAGGGTGCACTGATTTATGAAGCCCCGAGCCTGGACGGAGTCGCCTCCGAAGCGAGGAGGTGCAGACAGCCGGGGACCGGGATAGGTTACCATGGTATTAGTGGGTAGCGGAGCTGCCGGGTTGCGAGTCATGGTACTGGCAGTGGCTGCAGGTGGTGCAGTCAGAGTGTCCAGGCGAGTATTGACATTCCGCAGGTGACCCAGGATGGACTCCTGTTGGGACCTTTGACGGGACAGTTCATGACACAGGTCCGTGAGCGAGGGAGCTTGGGTGCCACCGGGTTCCATGGCCCGAGCAAACTGTAACGGGTCCGGGAGGCGGAACCTCTGAGCTACTATACAAGGGGGCGGCCCTTGTAAGGGAGCGGGTGGCAGTCTCTGGGTGAACGGACAGTGAGTTACGGCAAGTGATCAGGGCTGTCTCTGGGTAAGGGGTAGGTACGACCTGTGATGGCAGAGCCTCCGGGTAGGCTAGCAGGCAGATGGTAGATGTGTGCTCCCAGGTGAGCAAGCGAGAGTCTCTGGAATAGCAGGTGGTCACGGCACGTGACGGCGGAACCTCCGGGCTGGCAGGCAGGTAGGTAACGGAGAAGCGCTCCCAGGTGAGCGGGCAAGAGTCTCTGGAATAGCTGGTGGTCACCGCACGTGACAACAGGACCTCCGGGCTGGCAAGCAGGCAGGTAACGGAGATGCGCTCCCAGGTGAGCGGGCAAGAGTCTCTGAGATAGCTGGTGGTCACAGCACGTGACAACGGAGCCTCCGGGCTGGCAAGCAGGCAGATAACGGAGAAGTGCTCCCAGGTGGGCGGGCAAGCTGGTCCATAGACAGACTGACCGGAGTAGTAAGGCAGACCGTCGGACCTCAGGCAAGCAGGCAGGTAGCTGATATGCGCTCCCAGGTGAGCGGGCAGGCTGGTCCTTTAGACAGACTGACAGGAGTAGTAAGGCAGACCGTCGGACCTCAGACTGGCAGACAGGTAACAAGTATTCAGGCAGGAATCAGGCAGGTAACTGGCAGGTAACTAGCAGGAAACTGGCAGGAAACTGGCAGGTAACTGGCAACGGGACCTGAGGGCTGAAGCACAGGTGAGACACAGGTGCAAACAACATTGCTCGGGCACCTCCATTTTGGAGGAGGTGCCTTATATATGATGAAGTCCTCCGGCCATTGGCCGGGGACTCCTTAGGACGGCGCGCGCGGCCCCTTTAAGAGGAGGGGAGCGCGCGCGTGCGCGCCCTAAGCACAGGGGCCGGGAAGGAGCGCGCGCTGAGAGCAGAGCGGGAGGAGGACGCCGGGAAGGAGCGCGCGCTGACAGCAGAGCGGGGAGAGGACGCCGGGCACGGAGCAGAGCGGTGAGGGGAGCAGCGTCCCTGCCTAGCAGAGGGCAGGGACGCCAGCGCTACACATATGTACCATCCTCCAAAACTTTGAGGACTCCACCAAGATGGTGAGCGATGATGACGCCATAATTAGCGTCACCATCCCGCTTCTCTGTCTTCTGAAATGCTCTCTGCTCACAATCAAAGAGGATGCAATGCAGGCGGAGCACGATGAGATGGAGCAAGGAAGCATACAGGGTGATTACACACAGCCAAGCCTCATCTCATCCCAACGTGGATTGGGCGACAATGAGGAAGAGGAGGAGGAGGAGGAAGAACAGGAGCTATTTTCATGCACTATAGACGGTAATACCTGCACAGCTTTCATACCGTCTGTTCAGCGTGGATGGCCAGAGGACAGAGAGGAGGAGGAGAGCATGGTCAGTCATCCTCTTGGTGAGGACACGGAAGTCTTGCCTGTTAGTAGTCTGGCACGTATAGCTGAGTTTATGTTTTTCTGCCTTTCCCATGACCCTCGCGTTCTCAAAAATTTGGGTGACAGTCATTATTGGTTGGTGACACTTCTAGAACCACGCAACAAGGAGAACTTTATATCTCTTATTCCTGAGGCTGACAGGTCTACAAAAATGGAGCTGTACCAGAAGGCCCTTGTTGCGGAACTATTAAAAAAATTCACATCTGAAAACGCTGGCGGCAGAGGGCACACTTCGTTGGACAATCAAGGAGTACAGGCGAGAGAGACACAACTCCATTCCAGCAGAGGCAGGGGAACACTGTCAAAGTTCTGGGAGAGTTTTCTCAGCCCCTCCCATCGCACAGGCCCTGAAGCGCGGGGTACTCTCACAAGGAGTGCAAAGTTTTGGAAGATGCTGATGGAGTACCTTGCCGACCGTACCAACGTCCTCCGTGATTCCTCTGTGCCTTATAATTATTGGGTATCCAAGCTGGATACATGGAATGAACAGGCTCTCTATGCCTTGGAGGTCCTGGCCTGCCCTGCTGCCAGCGTTTTATCAGAGCGGGTTTTTAGTGCCGCTGGTGGAATTATAATTGATAAGCGCATCCACATGTCAACTGAAAATGCTGACAGGCTGACTCATAAAAATGACCAAGGGCTGGATTGGGCCAGACTTCTCAACACCACCGATTGATAGCAGCGTAACATTAACTCAAATCCAGTGTCTTTCTTGGGAGGTGTATTCCCATGCACCTTTTCACACCCACACATCGGTATAAGCTTCCTGATTTTGGCTATTTGCTCTTGTCCTCCTCCATCTCCTCATCCTCCACCACCATATCATCAGGGTGACCGTGGTCTGTGATGCAACACCCACATAATTTTTTTAAAGGGTGTTTATGATCCTAAAAATTTTTGATACAGTATGTTCATGTATACCCCCCAGGGGTAAATGTTTGTCAGCCCATACACTTAGTGCATGGGCATTACAAGTATAGGAGGCCCGCTCCTTTCTATTGGGAACATTTTTTTATGAGGCACTCCTCCACGTCTCTTCCAAGGGGCATTGAAATGCCTGCAAATTTTTGGCAGCCCTTGCATTCACTGCATAGGCCAACACTAGGCGAGACTCTCTCCTTTCTAATGGGAATTTGTCGTTACTGTGGCCCTGCTCCATGTGTCTTTAAATTCATAGTGGGGTTTTTCCTATAATTGGTCAGCCGTTGGACTCACTGCATACCCTATAACTGTATAGCAGGCCCTCTCCTTTCTAATGGGAACATGTCGCACTTGCTACTGTGACCCTGCTCTGTTTGTCTTTAAATGTTTTGGCTTTCTGCCCACGATGCAGAAATGCTCAAGTTTTTACCTGAGCGTTTCTGCATCTCCCTGACAGGAAAAATGCATGAGGATTGAACATGCGTTTTTCCTGCCAGGGACATGCGGATGTGATTTTAGCATCACTTGGAAAGTGATTGTCAACTTGGTCACACTATATAAATCCATGTAACCAGCATGGATTTATATAGTGTGACCGTAAAGAATGGTAAAAAATAAAAAAATAAATCTATACTTACCTTCTGATGGCCCCCGCAGTCTTGCTTCGCTACATCCTGGCTTGCTGGCAGCTCGCGGTACACTGAAGGACCTGCCGTCACATGACTATGACTTCAGTGCAGGTCCTTCAGTCCACCGCGATCTGCCGGAAAGCGAAAACAAGCACACCGGGGGCCATCAAAAGGTAATTATGACGTTTTTTTTTTATTCTCTTTTTTACAGGTTCTATGGTACCCGAGTCCGGAGGAGAGTCTCCTGTCCTCCACACCCGGGTACCATCCACACATTTAAACGCTTGGATTCCGCATCTACAGATGCATTGATGCGGAATCCAAGTGATTCAATGCAAGTCAATGGCGGAGAAAATGCAGCACTACCGCAAAATAATTGGTAGTGCTGCGTTTTTATTCCGTAATGATAACCCGCAGCGTAAATTTCTGCAGCATGTGCGCAGCACATGCGGTTTATCATTGCGGAACATGGCAGGCCTTCTACCATGCGTTTTTTAAGCGTTTCTGCAGCATTTTTGCTGCTGCGGAAACGCTTAAAAAACGCATCGTGTGCACACAGCCTTAGTGGGGTTTTTCTCAAAATTGGTCAGTCGTTGGACTCACTGCATACCCTATAACTGTATAGCAGACTCTCTCCTTTCTAATGGGAACATGTCGTACTCGTTACTGTGACCCTGCTCTGTGTGTCTTTAAATTCTTAGTGCGGTTTTTCCTAAAATTGGTCAGCCGTTGGACTCACTGCATACCCTATAACTGTATAGCAGACTCTCTCCTTTCTTATGGGAATTTGTCGTTACTGTGGCCCTGCTCTATGTGTCTTTAAATTCTTAGTGGGGTTTTTCCCAAATTTTGGCAACCCTTGCAGTCACAGCATGGGCATTACCGCTATAGGAGACCAGCTCCTTTTTAATGGGAACATTTTTTTTACTGAGGCCCTCCTCTATGTCTCTTCAAAGGGGTATTGGGTCACGTCCAAAGTTTTGGCAGCCCTTGCAGTCACTGTATAACACTATAAGAGACCCACTTGTTAATAATGGGAACAACAAAGCATAGCCGGCTGATGGCTCTCTAATAATAGCGAAGGCCGACTGCTGGCCTTTTAAGAATAGTAAGGGCCGTATGATGTCCCTATAAAAATAGGCTTTATGACTAGAGATGAGCGGTGTTCGACTCGAACTGTTCGCCAATCTCAAATTCGAGCTGTTTTGGGCGGTGTTCGAGCCGTTCGGCGAACACGAACAATTTGAAAAAAATTCGGCTGTTCGAGGTTATGTTCGATAACTGCACCAAAATCATAACTGGATTTTTTCTCAGTAATGCTGAAAATTAATGTTAATACGCAGTTTGAGTGTACAGCGTGGCGGGGGGAGGGGCATGGGATGGATCTCTGCAGAAATAATGAAGATCTCCATTTTTTTTCTCTTTCCCGCATTTACAGTGGGGAGGTGCAATCTGTCAGCCTATCAGCAGTGCACACACAGAGCGAACGGCTTTTTTTCACACAAACAAGGGCATGTGTCATTGGCAGTGTATGTCACATGTCCTTGCCCTATAAGACCCAGCCATTTTCCCCGTCGCCCCCATTTTCTCACTGCTGCAACTGCGTGTTAGACAGCACCACTGTTGCTGTGTGCTCTATACTTTGTTAATTTCAAGCCAATTTTCGCACAAATCTACAGATAGCTTGGGAGTAAAGACTAATTGTAATTGCAGTCCTTTTCAGGGCTAGGTTACATCAGTTCCTATCACTTTTATCAGGCAGGTCTGTGCCAGTGCTGTGCAAGATTTTTTTCACAGCATTTGGCTAAATCTAGCAAAGCAAATCCTTTCTGGCCTCTTGCAGTGTGTGTTAGTCAGTGGAGTAGCCTATCTGTGTTGCAAGCTACACCACCTGTGTACAGAATATAAATTTTTTTTACTGCACTTAGTGAAGTAAAACCTTTTGGGCATAGCATCATTCTATTAGTCCATTTATACTAACCTCCAACAGGTTGCAAATTCAATATAATGTTTTTCTGCACCTAGCTCTGAAAAAATATTTCGGCTTGTAGCAGTATGTGGGACTTGTTCTATTAGTCCATCTGTACGAACCTCCACCAGGTTGCAAATTCAATTTAATTTTTATCTGCATCAAACCCAGCCAATACTTTTGGGCTAATACCACAGTTTGGCCACTCAGCTCTGCTCGGTTCCCATCCATTGATTTTTGTGCAAACAACTCCAGAGTTGTCAATTAGTTAACCACCAAAATGAGTGGAAAAAGGCCTGCTGCTGGTGGAAAGGGGAATAGGCGTGTGGGGAAGGGAAAAAAAGGTTGTGTCTGTGGGGTAGGTGTTAAAGCAACAGTAACATCTGCAGAAGAAAGACCATCTTCCAGCCAAACTAAGATGTCTACTTCTTTTAGCGGACAATGTGATAAGATCCCTTTCTTACGGCCACGCCAATCGCTACAAATTCCAGATGAGGCACAAAAACAGCAGGTGCTTCAACGGATATCAAGTGCTCCTTTAAGTGGGCTCTCCTCCACCTCAACTTCAACATCAAAATACTCCAGTCCTCAGAGGTGTCACCCCAATCGCACTTGCTTCCTCACAGTTCCCAAGTCTCCAGCTGCCCATCTGAATATGGGATTGAACAGATGGTTGAGTCTGCAGAGCTGTTTACTCATACTATAGCCTGGGAATCAGAGGTTGGCTCCAGAGCTTCTGTGAATCCAGACAAGGAAATAATCTGCACTGATGCCCAGAATCTTTATGAGTCAGATCCAGGACCAGACGCAGAAGGTTCTGACCATAATGTAGACCCTCGTTCCCAAACTGTAACTCCTGTTGGTGGAGACAATGAGGAAGACGATGATGAGACTCAAATACCTGATTGGAGCGACAACTTTAGTTTTTTGTCAGGGCAGGAAGAGGTTGGCTCTGTGGACGACGGGTGTGATAACACACAGGGTGATGATGACGAGTTTGGAGATCCCACTTACTGTCAACCCACAGTCAGCCAGTCGATGAGGTCAGCAGAGGAGGTGGAGGAGGATGCTAGTGACGACGAGGTCAGGTTGCGCCTTCCTGGACAGAGACGTAGTACTGGAAGCACGTCAACAACTGTATCCTCAAACACAACTCTGCCTCTGACCACAAGTCGTGGTGGCTCTTCAGGTCGCATGGGTGCTAAGCCTTGCATAGCCTGGGCATTTTTTCAGATCAATAAAGATGACCCAACTCATGTTATCTGTAACATTTGTCAGCAAAAGCTAAGTAGAGGCCAAAAAATACATAGATTGAGTACTTCATGCATGAACCAGCCCAAGGATATGAAGCATAAGTTGCATTGGGAAGCTCACTGTGCTACAATGCGGCCTAGCCGGCCGGGCCAATCACCGTCAGCCACATCTTGTGCATCCGCGGCCTCTTCATCCTCTGTGACTGGGGGGACAGCAGTCACACCTGTTTTGGGACGCAGACCTGCCACCTCTTTACCCGCAACATGCAGCGTGATTGGCAGGTCATCATTTTCTTTGGAGGTAGAAACACCAGCTGGTGTTGAGCGCTGTCCGACATCGATAGCACCACCTTTGGATCAAGGCAACCTAACATGTCCACCTGCATCTTTCTCACAGACCAGCAGTTTGCCGGGGCCACCCTTCTCAACCCGATCTAAGCTCAACAGCCAGCCCTCGGTCCCTCAGATGTGGAAAAGTAAAAGACCATTTCCTCCTAGCCATGAGATAGATAAGAGGTTGAATTTCACCATCTGCAAGCTCTTGGCTACAGAAATGCTGCCTTTCCACCTGGTGGACACAGAGGATTTTCGAGACCTTATGTCCATCGCAGTGCCCCAGTACCAGATGCCCAGTCGACACTACTTCTCAAAGAAAGGTGTGCCTGCGCTCCACCAGCATGTCGCACACAACATCACCGCTTCTTTGAGAAACTCTGTGTGTGACAGGGTGCATTTCACCACAGACACTTGGACGAGTAGGCATGGACAGAGGCATTACATGTCGCTGACTGGGCACTGGGTAACTATGGTGACAGCAGGACAAGGGGCTGCTGTCCAAGTCGTACCGTCCCCACGAGTTGTGCGTCAATCCTCTTTATCTCGAAGTTCCCCCACTGCTTCTGCCTCATCAACCTCCTCTCGGTCCTCCACCTGCACCCAAAGCCTGTCTGATCATGCCACAAGCTTTCTAACTGCGCAGAAGGGATCCTGCACACCTCCTTACTATACTGGCAGCAGGGTTCAACGTCATCAGGCTGTTTTTACTTTGAAATGTCTGGGAAATGTGAGTCACACAGCTGAGGAGCTGTGGTCAGCTCTGGAGAACCAGTTTCATGAATGGTTGTCTCCACTGGACCTGAAACCAGGGAAGGCCGTGTGCGACAATGCTGCAAACCTGGGTGCGGCCCTTCACCGGGGCAATGTCACACACGTGCCTTGTATGGCTCACGTGTTGAACCTGGTTGTCCAGCAATTTTTAGCCCACTATCCCGTACTAGATGGCCTTCTGCAGAGGGCACGGTCGCTGTGTGCTCACTTCCGCCGTTCGCATCCCGCAGCTCAGTGACTTACATCTCTACAGAAGTCGTTGGGCCTGCCACTTCACCGGCTAAAATGCGATGTGCCTACCCGGTGGAATTCAACTCTGCACATGTTGCAGCGACTGTGGCAGCACCGACAAGCCCTGGTGCAATACGTTCTGACGTATAGCCTGGGCCAACGAGATCCAGAGGTGGGGCAAATCACGCTGGAGGAGTGGTCTCAGATCAGGGACCTATGTACCCTTCTGCACAGTTTTGAAATGGCGACGAAGATGTTTAGTGCTGACGATGCCATTATCAGCATGACTATTCCGGTGATTTACATGCTGGAGCACATGTTAAACAGAATTCGGAGTCAGGTGGTGGCACAAGAGGAGGTGGAGGAAGTAGAGGAGGAGGAGTTGTATGCAGAACTGTGGCGCCCCTTAAGGTTCGACCGCCACAGGAATGCTGCACTTCTTCAATGGAGTGTGGTGTTCCTCCTCTGAGGTAAGGCCAGTGTGATGGTAGTGACCTAACCTTTTGCATCCAACACCACATTTCCACCAGAGGAGCTATTATGCACTAGTTGCTGCTCCCCTGGTTACAGGGAGACTGGGGAACACAAAGTGGTAGGAACCAGTTAGTGGGTGTGGGTGGAGGAACAACTAGATAGTGACACTTCAAATCTAGTACTTAATAGAATGCCATCTTGGATCTTGGTCCTTCTGTCCTGTCCTTCTGTTGGTTCTTCTCTGGTCCATCAGTCTAGCCTTTGCTAGTCTGTCGGCTGTCACTGTGCTGTCAAAATACTGTGTGTAATGTAACTTCCCTCCGGGAGCGCAGATCCTGTGTGGGCCTGCACCGGCATGGGACACAGCCCTCGTACCCCGATCTTTGGGACGAGAGGTAGGTTGCAGACAAGGAATGTCTCAACCCGGCCGAGGACCAGGATTAAGAAGGCCCGGGAGCTTTAGAGTGTGGCTCCCTATCAAATGGGTCCCGGGGAGGATGCAGACGGAGCGGATCACGCCACCTGTCCTCACCTACCTGATCTATTCAGAGGGATTCCGGGTGCAAGAGGGCTACCGGCCCCCAATACCCGACCTCGTACTCTACGTCATGGACGGGAAAGCCCGGTTAGGCCCTGAGGATCCCGCCGGGCGTCGGATGGAGAGGAATTGCCACCCGAGCCCTACACCTGAGAGGAGCTCAGAGGGAGACCCGGCCTATCCACACACGCACAGACGGGAAAGGGTGAAGTCTGTAGTACAGGAACACTCTGGTGTAGGGTCGATACCGAACACTGGACTTCCTCGGAGGTAGTCGGACCCCCCATCCCTGGTGGCCGCAGGACTCAACGAGGAGCAGGGAGTCGCCTTCCTGCTAACATCTCTGAGTGAGTAAAGCTTTGGAAGTTCACCCCTAAGGCCTCCGGACTGTTCATTACGCGCCATACCACGCGACGCGGTGCCCGTACTCTCCCGCGCTACTGCTACCCCCCCTTCATCCTGTTTGCCTACCCTGAGGCCTTGCTCCTCCTGTGGGGAGCAGCGAGAACTTTACCCGTAACGACATCGGGCCTCGGCGGACTGCTAGCGGCGCTGGTGACCCTTCACCAGGCACCACAGGTGGCGTAGTCGTTAATCAGCCACTCAACCCGGACAAGCCCACACCATCTCCTTCTAATGTGATGGCCCTGAGCACGGGTCGGGCCCGGGCCACAGCTGCATCCCATCTCTTCAACACAGGGCCCAACACCGAGTCCCCCAACACCCAGGGTAAAACACGGGCTTTCTGAGTAGAAGCGTCACAGAAGGGCTAACATCTGCAAGGTCCAGATGGTCGGCAGCCCCAAGGTAGCAGGCATGTGAGGGTGGGGGAGATGGTTTTACCAGGGTGCATGGTAGCAGCCAAACTAGTGAAGAAGGTGCAGGAGCCCAGGAAGAAGTGGAGGACGAACTGATGGAAGACTCATCAGATGAGGGAGACCTTGATCACATTTCTGTTGTGCGAGGTTGGGGGGAGAGGGCAGAGGAAGGAAGCATGATTGTTACCTCGCCACCAACACAACAGGGACTTGGTGCTCCTGGATGCGCAAGACACATGAGTGCCTTCTTGCTGCACTACCTGCAACATGACCCTCGAATTGTGAGAATTAGAAATAATCCTGACTACTGGGTTGCCACACTGTTAGATCCCCGGTACAAAAGTAAATTTGCAGAAATTATTCCTGCCATAGAAAGAGATGCACGCATGCAGGAGTATCAGCAGAGACTGTTGCAGAATCTTACATGTGCTTTTCCCCAAAACACTAGTGGTGCACGTAGTGAATCTCACAGTTCCAACTTGCCAACCGTGGGACGGTCGAGTGTTCAGTAGTGTTGAGCCACCCCCGTAGTGTTCGAGTTTGGTTCGGTTCGTCGAACACCCGTGTGTTCGCCGAACTGTTCGTCGAACTGTTCATTGAACACCTTCGAACACCGTTAAAACCAATGGCAGGCAAACAAAAACACATAGAAACACATAGAAAACACCTTCAAAGGTGTCCAAAAGCTGACAAACTGCTCAGAAGACATAACTAACACATGGAAAAGTGACAAGTACATATAATCATGCGAAAATAAAAGAGGTGGAGGAGTAAAAGGAGGGGGAGACACAGATATAGGCATGTCATGCCCTTCTAAAATCCAAAAAGTGAAAAGCCGACACGGCCAGTCCGTTCCTGCCCGTGCCACCTCCGTGTCGCCGGGTTTGTGCCAGAGCCGCGGTGAACCCTGATGGCCAGCCCCCCTCTCCTAATACTGGTGCCTGTCCGCTGGTGGGTCGAGCCCCCCGCGGTGGGGGGCGAGTAACATCTGCAGAAGAAAGACCATCTTCCAGCCAAACTAACATGTCGACTTCTTTTCGTGGACAATGTGATACGATCCCTTTGTTACGGACACGCCCATCGCTACAAATTCCAGATGAGGCACAAAAACAGCAGGTGCTTCAGCGGATATCAAGTGCTCCTTCAAGTGGGCTCTCCTCCACCTCAACTTCAACATCACAAATACTCCAGTCCTCAGAGGTGTCACCCCAATCGCACTTGCTTCCTCACAGCTCCCAAGTCTCCAGCTGCCCGTCTGAGTATGGGTAATACAGATTGTTGAGTCTGCACAGCTGTTTACTCATACTATAGCCTGGGAAACGGAGGTCTGCTCCAGAGCTTCTGTTAATCCAGACGAGGAAATGATCTGCACTGATGCCCAGAATCTTTATAAGTCGGATCCAGGACCAGATGAAGAAGGTTCTGAGCATAATGTAGACCCTCGTTCCCAAACTGTAACTCCTGTTGGTGGAGACAATGATGAAGATGATGATGAGACTCAAATACCTGATTGGAGCGACAACTTGACTTTTCGGTCAGGGCAGGAAGAGGTTGGCTTTGAGGACGACGGGTGTGATAACACACAGGGTGATGATGACAAGGTTGGAGATCCCACTTACTGTCAACCCACAGTCAGCCAGTCGATGAGGCCACCCGGGCCTTTGCCTGGCCTTTGGGATGTCGCGGTGGTCGGCTCCCTGGCCCGTACCCTGGGGTCACTCTTTAAAAGGGTGGATAATTGTTAATTTTATAAGAGTTTGTGACACCAACTGTGGTATCTGGTGAGAAGCACCAGCGCTGCAGCAGTCCACTGAGGCCTGTGATAAGGCAGCTCGATGGTATAGCTCCCCACAGGTGGAGCTAGGTCTCAGGGCAGCGTATGCAGGGGGAATGCAGGACAGGCGAGACCCAGCTGGGTCAGAGCAAGAACGGAAATGGACACGGTAGTCACTTCAGTACCTTTTACTGGAGGAAATTCAGGCACATCCTGGAGCACTGTAGGGTGAAGGGTGCATATCAGGATCCTCCCCAATGAGCAGGTGTAGGGCCTCCTGTTTCTTCCTCTGCGCAGTAAGTTTCTGACCTGCCTGGAGCTAGGCCTAACTTTGTCTCTGTCCTGCGCTGGCTGACCTTGTGGTAGGGCCTTCTCTTGAAGTTCATGCTCCCAGTATGCGGGGCCTAAGCGTCTCCTGGCTCTGTTACGTATCAGCACCTTAGCGATCCTGGGACTTGTAGTTCTCCAGGGATTCCGGTTATGCCTTACTGGGTCATAGAGATCCCGGTAAGCTCGGATCCGGTGTCCGGTAAATGCTTCGGGGTGAGCTGGTTAAGCTCCTCTGCCCCTTATGTACTAACTCGCCACTCGCCTTCGGCCTACTCGGGCCCTCAATAGGCTATACACACTAACGGCAGCTTGCCGCGCTTCACCGATCTTATGACGCCGGCACACCTTAAGCTCTATCTGGGCTCCCTGAATCTAGCTAGCAGGAGCCTCGTGCTCCACTGCTGAACTATTAACTGAGTTCTCTAGACTAGACTGAGCTCCACTGCAGACTGACCTCTCTTAGGCTTCTCTACTGCAGGAACTCTTCAGAGGAACTGAACTGCCTAGCTCCACCTTCCCTATTTATATCCCTAACGGGCTCCCTCTGCTGGTCTGAGGTGGAAGGTGGAGATGTGTGAATGTTTATGGGGGCCTCTTGTGGAGGATTCCATCAATACACTCTTCTAGGATCTGTGATACCAAGCGCAGCGGGGCGTCACAGATGCTATTGACGACGTGGTTAGGTTGCGCCTTCCTGGACAGAGACGGAGTACTGGAAGCACGTCAACAACTGCATCCTCAACCACAACTCCGCCTCTGACCACAAGTCGTAGTGGCTCTTCAGGTCGCATGGGCTTTAAGCCTTGCATAGCCTGGGCATTTATTCAGATCGATAAGGATGACCCAACTCGTGTTATCTGTAATATTTGTCACCAAAAGCTAAGTAGAGGCCAAAAAATCCATAGTTTGAGTACTTCATGCATGTACCGTCACATGGATATGAAGCATAAGTTGCAGTGGGAAAGCTCACTGTGCTACAACGCGGCCTAGCAGGCTGGGCCAACCACCGTCTGCCCCATCTTGTGCATCCGCGGCCTCTTCATCCTCTGTGACTGGGGGGACAGCAGTCACACATGTTTTTGGACGCAGACCTGCCACCTCTTTACCTGCAACAGCCAGTGTGATTGGCAGGTCGTCAGTTCATTGGGAAGTGGAAACACCTGCTGGTGTTGAGCGCTGTCCGACATCGATAGCACCACCTTTGGTTCAAGGCATCCTAACATGTCCGCCTGCATCTTCCTCACAGACCGGCAGTTTGCCAGGGACACCCTACTCAACCCCGTCAAAGCACAACAGCCAGCCCTCGGTCCCTCAGATGTGGACAAGTAAAAGATCATTTCATCCTAGCCATGAGAAAGCTAAGAGGTTGAATTTCACCATCTGCAAGCTGTTGGCTACAGAAATGCTGCCTTTCCGCCTGGAGGACACAGTGGATTTTTGAGACCTTATGTCCGTCGCAGTGCCCCAGTACCAGATGCCCAGTCGGCACTACTTCTCAAAGAAAGGTGTGCCTGCGCTCCACCAGCATGTCGCACACAACATCACCGCTTCTTTGAGAAACTCTGTGTGTGACAGGGTGCATTTCACCACAGACACTTGGACGAGTAGGCATGGACAGGGGTGTTACATGTCGCTGACAGGGCACTGGGTAACTATGGTGACAGCAGGACAAGGGGCTGCTGTCCAAGTCTTGCCGTCCCCGCGAGTTGTACGTCAATCCTCTTTATCTAGAAGTTCCTCCACTGCTTCTGCCTCCTCAACCTCCTCTCGGTCCTCCACCTGCACCCAAAGCCTGTCTGGTAATGCCACCTGCTTTCTAACTGCGCACCTCCTTACTATGCTGGCAGCAGGGCTCAACGGCATCAGTGTTTACTTTGAAATGTCTGGGAAATGTGAGTCACACAGCTGAGGACTTGTGGTCAGCTCTGGAGACCCAGTTTCATGAATGGTTGTCTCCACTGGACCTGCAACCAGGGAAGGCCGTGTGCGACAATGCTGCAAACCTGGGTGCGGCCCTTCGCCGGGGCAATGTTACACACGTGCCTTGTATGGCTCACGTGTTGAACCTGGTTGTCCATAAATTTTTAGCCCACTATCCCGGACTAGATGGCCTTCTGCAGAGGGCACGGTCGCTGTGTGCTCACTTCCGCCGTTCGCATCCCGCAGCTCAACGACTTACATCTCTACAGAAGTCGTTGGGCCTGCCAGTTCACCGGCTGAAATGCGATGTGCCGACACGGTGGAATTCAACTCTGCACATGTTGCAGCGACTGTGGCAGCACCGACAAGCCCTGGTGCAATAGTTTCTGATGTATAGCCTGGGCCAGCGAGATCCAGAGGTGGGGCAAATCACACAGCAGGAGTGGTCTCAGATCAGGGACCTATGAAGTTGATGCGCCCCCTGGGCCGTGGGGTACCCGGAGCCGGGCCGGTAGACGCTGGGGGTTGTAGTCACTGTGGCGGTGACCCGGTCCGTGACCCAGGGCGGTCAATCCAACGGTAATTTGTATATATGGATTTTATAATGTCCGACTACGCCACCTGTGGAGTGCGGCCAAAGGGGCCGCCGCTGCGGAACAGTCCTCTGAAGCTGGTGGTTTTGCTGCAATGGTATTATTACTCACCACAGGAAGAGTGTAGCTTCAGGGCAGTGTGGGTGGATGATGGTGGTTATAGTGCAGGGAGTCAGTAATGAACACAGAGTCCGTGTGATTCAGTCCCAAGATCTTTACTCACAGTTGTTGCAGTCCAGATTACAGGTACCAGAGCTATCTCACCCGTCGTGCTGTGCGTACTCAGTGAGGGGCTCAGTCCACCCCCAGATAGCTCCGGAGTACTTAGCAGGACCCCCTTCTGTGTGTCCTTTCTCTGGCCTTCTCCCTGCACCTCACACCCAGTGACACTTCTATCCGGTATCCTCGGGCCTTGGCGGGCGACTTGTGTTCCGTCCCCTGGGTCCTATGTGGCTACCTTCTTAGTGAGACTGGTGTGGACTTTTGCCTGCAGTACATGAAATGCTGCAGCCTCCGGTTTCTAGTTGAGCCTTGCTCTTTCTCCTCTAGTTGAGGGACCGGTTCCCCTTTTCTGGCCTGACCCCTCTACCTCCTGGTAGCAGCGGGAGTACAGGTGGCCTTCTGCACGGCCCGTAGCCCTAGGGTCCCTTCGGTTCCTGGAGCCTTCCTGCTCCCACTCCTCTCTTCTCTCCTTCAGTCCTGGGCCTCCCAGGCTAGGCCCGCCTCCGGAGCAGAGCTCATGCCGAGCCTCTGCTCCTGTCACTTTTCCTCCTCTGACTGGCTTGCTCTTTCTAAGATGGCTTCCTATTTATACTCTCCCTGTCATGTGCTCCCCTAACCTGCTCCCCTAAGCACCCACTACATAGGATCCTCCCACCAGCTAGGGACCTGGGACTGTGCTCTCCCTTAGGAGCAATCTCGCCCTAACCCCACTGCGGGTATTTGTTGGATGCAGGTGTTAGGGTCCCGAGCCATACGCCTTCCTTACTTGAGGGTGAGATACCACACCTCTGGGTGAGATGCAGTAACTCTGTGGTGACTGCACCCTCAGGGGCGCCACACACCTTTCTGCACAGTTTTGAAATGGCGACGAAGATGTTTAGTGCTGACGACGATGCCATTATCAGCATAACTATTCCGGTGATTTACATGCTGGAGCAGACATTAAACAGAATTCAGAGTCAGGTGGTCGGACAAGAGGAGGTGGAGGAAGTAGAGGAGGAGTCGTATGCGGAAGGGATAACATCTCCAAGGTCCAGACGGTTGGCAGCACCAAGGAGGCAGGCATGGGAGGGTGGGGGAGAGGGATTAAACAGGGCGCATGGTAGCAGCCAAACTGTTGAGGAAGGTGCAGGAGCCGAGGAAGAAGTGGAGGATGAACTTGCGATGGGCATGGAAGACTCATCAGATGAGGGAGACCTTGATCACATTTCTGTTGTGCGAGGTTGGGGGGAGAGGGCAGAGGAAAGAAGCATGATTCTTACTTCGCTACCAACACAACAAGGACTTGGTCCTCCTGGATGCGCAAGACACATGAGTGCCTTCTTGCTGCACTACCTGCAATATGACCCTCAGATTGCAGAATTCGAAGTAATCTCGACTACTGGGTTGCCATACTCTTAGATCCCCGGTACAAAAGTAAATTTGCCGAAATAATTCCTGCCATAAAAAGGGATTGACGCATGCAGGAGTATCTGCAGACGCTGTTGCAGAATCTTACATGTGCTTTTCCACAAAACACCAGTGGTGCACGAAGTGAATCTCACAGTTCTAACTTGCCAACCGCAGGACTGTCGAGTCTTCATCACTCAAACCGTAACAGTAACACAGTATCTGCTGGTAACAGCAATTTTGTGAAGTCGTTTCACCACTTTTTTAGACCATCCTTTGCAAGGCCACAGGAGACAAGAAGTCTGACACATAGTCAATGCCTAGAGAGGATGATGCAGGAGTATCTCCAAGTGAACATCGAAGCCATGACTGTGTCACTGGACCCTTGCTCATTTTGGTATTCCAATCTGGAAAAATGGCCGAAGCTCGCCACTCACGCCTTGGAGATCTTGTCATGCCCTGCAGCCAGTGTTCTCTCTGAACGTGTGTTCAGCGCTGCTGATGGTGTGCTGACAGATAAGCGCACGCGGCTGTCCACTGAGAATGTAGACAGACTCACGTTCATAAAGATGAACAAATCATGGATTCACAAGGACTTTTCTAATCCTGTGTTATCCTTGGGAGGCTAAAAGCTTGAGGATTTGGTAATATCACCTAACCAACCGTTTTAAGCAACTGTGGGGCAATTGATGCCACTTAACCCTAGAACGCATGACCATAAAAATCTACACTTTCATATACCTGGGGCCTTTTAGGCCCGTGTGCAAATAACATTGAATAACTCAAACTCAAATGACAAACAACTATATACATGAAGAATACCTAGAGTTTCAAAATTCTAACTAAAGTAATCTTGCAGAAAATAGAAAACAATTAACAGGGCGGGACTGCGAGGCCCCAGGTATGCGTTCTAGGGTTAAGTGGTGTCTGTGCCACAATTTTGGGAAAAAATGGAAACTCTTTTTGGAGTCCCCTTGCTGTGTCTTACGTGACGTTGGCATCGTCAATTCCAGGTGGGTTGGGTCTCTCCCTCCCCCCCTTTTAACTGTAAGAAACTACATACACTATGGCTTGGGGTAACACAGATGATTGAGTCTGAAGAGCTGTTTACTCAGAGGTCTGCTCCAAATCTTCAGTGTCTGCTAGTCAGCGTAGAATTTTTAACTGCATCTAGCCTAGGCAATACTTTGGGCGTAGTAGCCCAGCTGCGAAGCAAGCTGCACCGCCTGTGTATCTAATAAGAATTTTTAAATGCATCTAGCCTAGGCAGACTGTGGGGACCATCAACCAAACCCAGACGCTCAGCCCCCCTACCGCCCCCCTTTCCTTGACAATACAATAATGTAACTCTTACAACTGGATGGGTGAGGATCGGTCACAGCTTTATTAACTCTTTATACTCATTCCATTAGAAAGACATTTTATTTCTAAAATAATTCAGCTTGTTGCAGCATGCCCTGGGTCTCCACTCCGGCAACTTGGCCAACAAGTGTAACTCTCCAACATGTCCTTTCTATTTCCAGGCCACGGAGGATCCTGCGTACTCGTATGCAGGACTCTGACCCCCACCCATCACTCTTAACGCTTGTTCCACTCCGTCCTGGAGTCCTGACAGGAATATGTCCAGTCCAATATCCATTAAGTGAACACCGTCGGGCCGTATGAGGCCTGCTTTATCTCCTTCCAGTTGTCGGTGTCATACCACTACACCGCCTCTGTCTCTTCTAAATTTTGCCATCCGAATATTTATTACCCGCCTTGTCCGTTCGATGGCCGTGATGTCTCGCGCACCTTGCCATACCGCTATCGGCACAATCTCTGACCATACTATAGCTAGTTTTGTGAAAAATTCTCTGAAGCGCTCAGTGTCTAGTTTCATTATTGCCATTAGTTATGCGCTCTTGTGATGACCTAGGTTGTTTCCCCATGCCTGTATAATTAAGATGACCAGACATCTTGCCTCTCTCCCTACCTTGATTACCTCCATTAGTACCTGTGGCCATAGCAGGCCTCTAATACCTCTCCAGTTGAAATATGTGTTATGAAACTCTAATTTCCTCCAGCCTGGGCGGACTTTCGCCCTTTAATCTGCCCAATATATATACGAGTGGCCTATCACCCACACTGTTGGCTTAGCGTCACCTGTAAAAGAAACAAACCACGTTAGGATAACAAGTCCGTTCTTATGTATCTTGCCAAACACGTGGATCACCATCTCTCTATCCTCTGAACTTCCATTTCTGACAGTCCTGCTCTTGCTGCTTCTGTGGCCGCGCCTATGCGGAATGAGTGTGTCCCGTAATCTTTGGGGTGGTTCCCTGCCGATGTTATGCATTTATTAAATATAGCTTGGAACTGGTATCTTGATAATGGCGTCCCATCAATGTGTGATAGGAACAAATTACTTTGTGATCTGATGGTTAGATATGGTTTTACTATTGTTACCCGACTCAGTGTACCGTTTGTGGGTTGTAGAAGTACCCAAGTGCCCCTGCCCGCTGGAACCATTTTCGATTTGTGTATGCGTAGACGCATTGCATTATTGCCTATGACTACGTCCTGGTGTAATAAGCCTCCACTGGTGCTAATTTTGGATTGAGGGACTAATTCGCTTATGCATAGCGCCCCGAAGAAGGCGATCACAAATGCAGTAGACAGTAGTGTTGCTTCAAATTGTGAGTGTCATGTTAATGGTGTTAGGGATATGATGTGAGAAATCAGTTTTAGTGACACGGGACGGGACATCTACACTCCTGACTTGGCTGACCCCTTTTCCACCCTTTTATGGATTGTCTGATGATGAATCTTTGTCACATCTCCCCAATTTAGTAGTTGGAAGTGAAATGCTACTCCGGTCAGACACCGCTGCGCTGACGCCCCTGATATGCCCCTCATCATTAGCTGGTGGAGAAATTCTATGGTGACTTGTGATCTGGCTTGTTCACATTGGTCAACCCGTCTGCCTGCTACTAGTCGTGTCCACTCTTCCCATGCCTTACCGTATGCTTGCCACGTCGACGGGGCAACTGACGCTCTGATTAATGGCATCAACTATTCGCCACTAGATCCCATAGGGAAGGTGGGCAACTGTTGTCCCGATGGGTGGGCATTGTGGAAGAGCTCTGTGAAAATCTGCCAATTGAATTGTTATAAAGCGTTAGCAGCAGCTTTAGACCCCTCAGCATAGTGGCTAGCGCGGACCCATACATTGTGTTTTAGGCACAGGAATGCTAGCCTGGGTAGTAGGCCTAGCACTGGGAGAGACGATGATGCCATCTTATTAATGCAGTGCGCTAAGCTGGTGTTTTTTGTTATGAAGCGTATATTATTGTAAGCCAGGAGCGCGACCCATATTTCTATTGCTACCACTATTGGGAAGAAAAATTATTTTCAGGGCTAGATGCAGCGAAAAATTATTATTAATTGAAAATCTGGTGGAGCTTGGTATAGATGGCCTAATACAATGAGACCCACACACTGCTAGAAGGCCAAATATTTTTTCAGAGTTAGATGCAGAAAAAAATTATATTCAGTTTGCAACCTGATGGGAGGTCAGTATAGATGGACTAATAGAACAAGTCCCACACACTGCTAGAAGGCCAAATATTTTTTCAGAGGTAGATGCAGACAAAAAATTATTTTGAATTTGCAACCTGATGGAGGTCAGTATAGATGACTAATAGAACAAGTCCCACACACTGCTAGAAGGCCAAATATTTTTCCAGTGCTAGATGCAGAAAAAAATTATATTCAGTTTGCAACCTTATGGAGGTCAGTATAGATGGACTAATAGAACAAGTCCCACACACAGCTAGAAGCCCAAATATTTTTTCAGAGGTAGTTGCAGAAAAAAATTATATTCAGTTTGCAACCTGATGGAGGTCTGTATAGATGGATTAATAGAACAAGTCCCACACACAGCTAGAAGCCCAATATTTTTTCAGAGGTAGATGCAGAAAAAAATATATTCAGTTTGCAACCTGATGGAGGTCTGTATAGATGGATTAATAGAACAAGTCCCACACACAGCTAGAAGCCCAATATTTTTTCAGAGGTAGATGCAGAAAAAATATATTCAGTTTGCAACCTGATGGAGGTCTGTATAGATGGATTAATAGAACAAGTCCCACAAACAGCTAGAAGCCCAATATTTTTTCAGAGGTAGATGCAGAAAAAAATATATTCAGTTTGCAACCTGATGGAGGTCAGTATAGATGGACTAATAGAACAAGTCCCACACACTGCTAGAAGGCCAAACATTTTTTCAGAGCTAGATGCAGAAAAATATTATATTCAATTTGCAACCTGATAAAGGTCAGTATAGATGGACTAATAGAACAAGTCCCACACACAGCTAGAAGGCCAAATATTTTTTCAGAGGTAGATGCAGAAAAAAATTATATTCAGTTTGCAACCTTATGGAGGTCAGTATAGATGGACTAATAGAAAAAGTCCCACACACAGCTAGAAGCCCAAATATTTTTTCAGAGGTAGATGCAGAAAAAAATTATATTCAGTTTGCAACCTGATGGAGGTCAGTATAGATGGACTAATAGAACAAGTCCCACACACTGCTAGAAGGCCAAACATTTTTTCAGAGCTAGATGCAGAAAAATATTATATTCAATTTGCAACCTGATGGAGGTCAGTATAGATGGACTAATAGAACAAGTCCCACACACAGCTGGAAGGCCAAATATTTTTTCAGAGGTAGATGCAGAAAAAAATTATATTCAGTTTGCAACCTTATGGAGGTCAGTATAGATGGACTAATAGAACAAGTCCCACACACAGCTAGAAGCCCAAATATTTTTTCAGAGGTAGATGCAGAAAAAAATTATATTCAGTTTGCAACCTGATGGAGGTCTGTATAGATGGATTAATAGAACAAGTCCCACACACAGCTAGAAGCCCAATATTTTTTCAGAGGTAGATGCAGAAAAAAATATATTCAGTTTGCAACCTGATGGAGGTCTGTATAGATGGATTAATAGAACAAGTCCCACACACAGCTAGATGCCCAATATTTTTTCAGAGGTAGATGCAGAAAAAAATATATTCAGTTTGCAACCTGATGGAGGTCTGTATAGATGGATTAATAGAACAAGTCCCACACACAGCTAGAAGCCCAATATTTTTTCAGAGGTAGATGCAGAAAAAAATATATTCAGTTTGCAACCTGATGGAGGTCAGTATAGATGGACTAATATAATGATGCTATGCCCAAAAGATTTTACTTCACTAGGTGCAGTAAAAAAATTGGTATTCTATACACAGGTGGTATATCTTGCAACACAGATAGGCTACTCCACTGACTAACACACTCTGCAATAGGCCAAAAAGGATTAGCTTTGCTAGATTCAGCCAAATGCTGTGAAAAAAACTTGCACAGCACTGGCACAGACCTGCCTGGCAAAAACTGATAGGAACTGATGTAACCTAGTCCTGAAAAGGACTCCAATTACAATTAGTCTTTACTCCCACAATCTATCTATTTAAGAGCACAGACCTGCCTGAAAAAAGTCGTAGGAAATGCTGTAACCTAGTCCTTAAAAGGACTGCAATCACAACTATTCCCTACTCCCAAGCTATCTGTAGATTTGTGCGAAAATTGGCTTGAAATTAACAAGGTATAGCGCACACAGCAACATCGGTGCCGTCTAACACGCAGCTGCAGCAGTGAGAAAATGGTGGCGACGGGGAAAATGGCTTGGTCTTATAGGGCAAGGACATGTGACATACACTGCCAATGACACATGCCCTTGCTTGTGTGAAAAAAAGCACTTCGCTCCGTGTGTGCGCTGCTGATAGGCTGACAGATTGCACCTCCCCACTGCAAATGCGGGAAAGAGAAAAAAAAAAGGAGATCTTCATTGTTTCTGCAGAGATCCATCCCCTGCCCCTCCCCCCACCCCGCTGTACACTCAAACTGCGTATTAACATTAATTTTCATCATTACTGAGAAAAAATCCAGTTATAATTTTGGTGCACGAACAGTTATCGAACATAACCTCGAACAGCCGAATTTTTCTCAAATTGTTCGTGTTCGCCGAACGGCTCGAACACCGCCCAAAACAGCTCGAATTTGAGATTGGCGAACAGTTCGAGTAGAACAACGCTCATCTCTAGTGTTCAGCACTCAAAGCGTAACAGAAACATAGTATCTGCTGGTAACATCAATTTTGCGGAATCATTTCACCACTTTTTTAGCCCATCCTTTGCAAGGCCACAGGAGACAAGAAGTCTGACACATAGCAATGCCTAGATACGATGGTACAGGAGTATCTCCAAGTAAACATTGAAGCCATGACTGTGTCACTGGACCCTTGCTCTTTTTGGGCTTCCAATCTGGATAAATGGCCGGAGCTCGCCACTTACGCCTTGGAGATCTTGTCATGCCCCGCAGCCGGCGTTCTGTCTGAACGTGTGTTCAGTGCTGCTGGTGGTGTGCTGAAAGATAAGTGCACGCGGCTCTCCACTGATAATGTAGACAGACTCACGTTCATAAAGATGAACAAATCATGGATCCGAAATGACTTTTCTACCCCTGTGTCATCCTTGGGAGGCTAAAAGCTTGAGGATTTGGTAATATCACCTCACCAACCGTTTTAAGCAACTGTGGGGCAATTGATGCCACTTAACCCTAGAACGCATGACCATAAAAATCTACACTTTCATATACCTGGGGCCTTTTAGGCCCGTGTGCAAATAACATTGAATAACTCAAACTCAAATGACAAACAACTATATACATGAAGAATACCTAGAGTTTCAAAATTCTAACTAAAGTAATCTTGCAGAAAATAGAAAACAATTAACAGGGCGGGACTGCGAGGCCCCAGGTATGCGTTCTAGGGTTAAGTGGTGTCTGTGCCACAATTTTGGGAAAAAATGGAAACTCTTTTTGGAGTCCCTTTGCTGTGTCTTATGTGACGTTGGCATCGTCAATTCCAGGTGGGTTGGGTCGCTCCCCCCCCCCCTTTTAACTGTAAGAAACTACATACACTATGGCTTGGGGTAACACAGATGATTGAGTCTGAAGAGCTGTTTACTCGAGGTCTGCTCCAAATCTTCAGTGTCTGCTAGTCAGCGTAGAATTTTTAACTGCATCTAGCCTAGGCAATACTTTGGGCGTAGAAGCCCAGCTGCGAAGCACGCTGCACCGCCTGTGTATCTAATAAGAATTTTTAAATGCATCTAGCCTAGGCAGACTGTGGGGACCCCCAACCAAACCCAGACGCTCAGCCCCCCTACCGCCCCCCTTTCCTTGACAATACAATAATGTAACTCTTACAACTGGATGGGTGAGGATCGGTCACAGCTTTATTAACTCTTTATACTCATTCCATTAGAAAGACATTTTATTTCTAAAATAATTCAGCTTGATGCAGCATGCCCTGGGTCTCCACTCCGGCAACTTGGCCAACAAGTGTAATTCTCCAACATGTCCTTTCTATTTCCAGGCCACGAAGGATCCTGCGTACTAGTATGCAGGACTCTGACCCCCACCCATCACTCTTAACGCTTGTTCCACTCCGTCCTGGAGTCCTGACAGGAATATGTCCAGTCCAATATCCATTAAGTGAACACCGTCGGGCCGTATGAGGCCTGCTTTATCTCCTTCCAGTTGTCGGTGTCTTACCACTACACCGCCTCTGTCTCTTCTAAATTTTGCCATCCGAATATTTATTACCCGCCTTGTCCGTTCGATGGCCGTGATGTCTCGCGCACCTTGCCATACCGCTATCGGCACAATCTCTGACCATACTATAGCTAGTTTTGTGAAAAATTCTCTGAAGCGCTCAGTGTCTAGTTTCATTATTGCCATTATTTATGCGCTCTTGTGATGACCTAGGTTGTTTCCCCCGGCCTGTATAACTAAGATGACCAGACATCTTGCCTCTCTCCCTACCTTGATTACCTCCATTAGTTCTTGTGGCCATAGCAGGCCTCTAATACCTCTCCAGTTGAAATATTTGTTATGAAACTCTAATTTCCTCCCGCCTGGGCGGACTTTCGCCCTTTAATCTGCCCAATATATATACGAGTGGCCTATCACCCACACTGTTGGCTTAGCGTCACCTGTAAAAGAAACAAACCACGTTAGGATAACAAGTCCGGTCTTATGTATCTTGCCAAACACGTGGATCACCATCTCTCTATCCTCTGAACTTCCATTTCTGACAGTCCTGCTCTTGCTGCTTCTGTGGCCGCGCCTATGCGGAATGAGTGTGTCCCGTAATCTTTGGGGTGGTTCCCTGCCGATGTTATGCATTTATTAAATATAGCTTGGAACTGGTATCATGATAATGGCGTCCCATCAATGTGTGATAGGAACAAATTACTTTGTGATCTGATGGTTAGATATGGTTTTACTATTGTTACCCGACTCAGTGTACCGTTTGTGGGTTGTAGAAGTACCCAAGTGCCCCTGCCCGCTGGAACCATTTTCGATTTGTGTATGCGTAGATGTATTGCATTATTGCCTATGACTACGTCCTGGTGTAATAAGACTCCACTGGTGCTAATTTTGGATTGAGGGACTAATTCGCTTATGCATAGCGCCCCGAAGAAGGCGATCACAAATGCAGTAGACAGTAGTGTTGCTTCAAATTGTGAGTGTCATGTTAATGGTGTTAGGGATATGATGTGAGAAATCAGTTTTAGTGACACGGCACGGGGCGTCTACACTCCTGACTTGGCTGACCCCTTTTCCACCCTTTTATGGATTGTCTGATGATGAATCTTTGTCACATCTCCCCAATTTAGTAGTTGGAAGTGAAATGCTACTCCGGTCAGACACCGCTGCGCTGACGCCCCTGATATGCCCCTCATCATTAGCTGGTGGAGAAATTCTATGGTGACTTGTGATCTGGCTTGTTCACATTGGTCAACCCGTCTGCCTGCTACTAGTCGTGTCCACTCTTCCCATGCCTTACCGTATGCTTGCCACGTCGACGGGGCAACTGACGCTCTGATTAATGGCATCAACTATTCGCGACTAGATCCCATAGGGAAGGTGGGCAACTGTTGTCCCGATGGGTGGGCATTGTGGAAGAGCTCTGTGAAAATCTGCCAATTGAATTGTTATAAAGCGTTAGCAGCAGCTTTAGACCCCTCAGCATAGTGGCTAGCGCGGACCCATACATTGTGTTTTAGGCACAGGAATGCTAGCCTGGGTAGTAGGCCTAGCACTGGGAGAGACGATGATGCCATCTTATTAATGCAGTGCGCTAAGCTGGTGTTTTTTGTTATGAAGCGTATATTTTTGTAAGCCACGAGCGCGCCCCATATTTCTATTGCTACCACTATTGGGAAGAAAAATTATTTTCAGGGCTAGATGCAGCGAAAAATTATTATTAATTGAAAAGCTGGTGGAGCTTGGTATAGATGGCCTAATACAATGAGACCCACACACTGCTAGAAGGCCAAATATTTTTTCAGAGTTAGATGCAGAAAAAAATTATATTCAGTTTGCAACCTGATGGAGGTCAGTATAGATGGACTAATAGAACAAGTCCCACACACTGCTAGAAGGCCAAATATTTTTTCAGAGGTAGATGCAGACAAAAAATTATTTTGAATTTGCAACCTGATGGAGGTCAGTATAGATGACTAATAGAACAAGTCCCACACACTGCTATAAGGCCAAATATTTTTTCAGTGCTAGATGCAGAAAAAAATTATATTCAGTTTGCAACCTTATGGAGGTCAGTATAGATGGACTAATAAAACAAGTCCCACACACAGCTAGAAGCCCAAATATTTTTTCAGAGGTAGATGCAGAAAAAAATTATATTCAGTTTGCAACCTGATGGAGGTCTGTATAGATGGATTAATAAAACAAGTCCCACACACAGCTAGAAGCCCAATATTTTTTCAGAGGTAGATGCAGAAAAAAATATATTCAGTTTGCAACCTGATGGAGGTCTGTATAGATGGATTAATAGAACAAGTCCCACACACAGCTAGAAACCCAATATTTTTTCAGAGGTAGATGCAGAAAAAAATATATTCAGTTTGCAACCTGATGAAGGTCAGTATTGATGGACTAATAGAACAAGTCCCACACACTGCTAGAAGGCCAAACATTTTTTCAGAGCTAGATGCAGAAAAATATTATATTCAATTTGCAACCTGATGGAGGTCAGTATAGATGGACTAATAGAACAAGTCCCACACACAGCTAGAAGGCCAAATATTTTTTCAGAGGTAGATGCAGAAAAAAATTATATTCAGTTTGCAACCTTATGGAGGTCAGTATAGATGGACTAATAGAACAAGTCCCACACACAGCTAGAAGCCCAAATATTTTTTCAGAGGTAGATGCAGAAAAAAATTATATTCAGTTTGCAACCTGATGGAGGTCAGTATAGATGGACTAATAGAACAAGTCCCACACACTGCTAGAAGGCCAAACATTTTTTCAGAGCTAGATGCAGAAAAATATTATATTCAATTTGCAACCTGATGGAGGTCAGTATAGATGGACTAATAGAACAAGTCCCACACACAGCTAGAAGGCCAAATATTTTTTCAGAGGTAGATGCAGAAAAAAATTATATTCAGTTTGCAACCTTATGGAGGTCAGTATAGATGCACTAATAGAACAAGTCCCACACACAGCTAGAAGCCCAAATATTTTTTCAGAGGTAGATGCAGAAAAAAATTATATTCAGTTTGCAACCTGATGGAGGTCTGTATAGATGGATTAATAGAACAAGTCCCACACACAGCTAGAAGCCCAATATTTTTTCAGAGGTAGATGCAGAAAAAAATATATTCAGTTTGCAACCTGATGGAGGTCAGTATAGATGGACTAATAGAACAAGTCCCACACACTGCTAGAAGGCCAAACATTTTTTCAGAGCTAGATGCAGAAAAATATTATATTCAATTTGCAACCTGATGGAGGTCAGTATAGATAGACTAATAGAACAAGTCCCACACACAGCTAGAAGGCCAAATATTTTTTCAGAGGTAGATGCAGAAAAAAATTATATTCAGTTTGCAACCTTATGGAGGTCAGTATAGATGGACTAATAGAACAAGTCCCACACACAGCTAGAAGCCCAAATATTTTTTCAGAGGTAAATGCAGAAAAAAATTATATTCAGTTTGCAACCTGATGGAGGTCTGTATAGATGGATTAATAGAACAAGTCCCACACACAGCTAGAAGCCCAATATTTTTTCAGAGGTAGATGCAGAAAAAAATATATTCAGTTTGCAACCTGATGGAGGTCTGTATAGATGGATTAATAGACCAAGTCCCACACACAGCTAGAAGCCGAATATTTTTTCAGAGGTAGATGCAGAAAAAAATATATTCAGTTTGCAACCTGATGGAGGTCTGTATAGATGGATTAATAGAACAAGTCCCACACACAGCTAGAAGCCCAATATTTTTTCAGAGGTAGATGCAGAAAAAAATATATTCAGTTTGCAACCTGATGGAGGTCAGTATAGATGGACTAATAGAACAAGTCCCACACACTGCTAGAAGGCCAAACATTTTTTCAGAGCTAGATGCAGAAAAATATTATATTCAATTTGCAACCTGATGGAGGTCAGTATAGATGGACTAATAGAACTAGTCCCACACACAGCTAGAAGGCCAAATATTTTTTCAGAGTTAGATGCAGAAAAAAATTATATTCAGTTTGCAACCTTATGGAGGTCAGTATAGATGGACTAATAGAACAAGTCCCACACACAGCTAGAAGCCCAAATATTTTTTCAGAGGTAGATGCAGAAAAAAATTATATTCAGTTTGCAACCTGATGGAGGTCAGTATAGATGGACTAATAGAACAAGTCCCACACACTGCTAGAAGGCCAAACATTTTTTCAGAGCTAGATGCAGAAAAATATTATATTCAATTTGCAACCTGATGGAGTTCAGTATAGATGGACTAATAGAACAAGTCCCACACACAGCTAGAAGGCCAAATATTTTTTCAGAGGTAGATGCAGAAAAAAATTATATTAATATTGCAACCTTATGGAGGTCAGTATAGATGGACTAATAGAACAAGTCCCACACATAGCTAGAAGCCCAAATATTTTTTCAGAGGTAGATGCAGAAAAAATTTTTATTCAGTTTGCAACCTTATGGAGGTCAGTATAGATGGACTAATAGAACAAGTCCCACACACAGCTAGAAGCCCAAATATTTTTTCAGAGGTAGATGCAGAAAAAAATTATATTCAGTTTGCAACCTGATGGAGGTCTGTATAGATGGATTAATAGAACAAGTCCCACACACAGCTAGAAGCCCAATATTTTTTCAGAGGTAGATGCAGAAAAAAATATATTCAGTTTCCAACCTGATGGAGGTCTGTATAGATGGATTAATAGAACAAGTCCCACACACAGCTAGAAGCCCAATATTTTTTCAGAGGTAGATGCAGAAAAAAATATATTCAGTTTGCAACCTGATGGAGGTCTGTATAGATGGATTAATAGAACAAGTCCCACGCACAGCTAGAAGCCCAATATTTTTTCAGAGGTATATGCAGAAAAAAATATATTCAGTTTGCAACCTGATGGAGGTCAGTATAGATGGACTAATACAAGAAGTCCCACACACAGCTAGAAGCCCAATATTTTTTCAGAGGTAGATGCAGAAAAAAATATATTCAGTTTGCAACCTGATGGAGGTCAGTATAGATGGACTAATAGAATGATGCTATGCCCAAAAGATTTTACTTCACTAGGTGCAGTAAAAAAATTGGTATTCTATACACAGGTGGTATATCTTGCAACACAGATAGGCTACTCCACTGACTAACACACTCTGCAATAGGCCAAAAAGGATTAGCTTTGCTAGATTCAGCCAAATGCTGTGAAAAAAACTTGCACAGCACTGGCACAGACCTGCCTGGCAAAAACTGATAGGAACTGATGTAACCTAGTCCTGAAAAGGACTCCAATTACAATTAGTCTTTACTCCCACAATCTATCTATTTAAGAGCACAGACCTGCCTGAAAAAATTCGTAGGAAATGCTGTAACCTAGTCCTTAAAAGGACTGCAATCACAACTATTCCCTACTCCCAAGCTATCTGTAGATTTGTGCGTAAATTGGCTTGAAATTAACAAGGTATAGCGCACACAGCAACATCGGTGCCGTCTAACACGCAGCTGCAGCAGTGAGAAAATGGTGGCGACGGGGAAAATGGCTTGGTCTTATAGGGCAAGGACATGTGACATACACTGCCAATGACACATGCCCTTGCTTGTGTGAAAAAAAGCACTTCGCTCCGTGTGTGCGCTGCTGATAGGCTGACAGATTGCACCTCCCCACTGCAAATGCGGGAAAGAGAAAAAAAAAAGGAGATCTTCATTGTTTCTGCAGAGATCCATCCCCTGCCCCTCCCCCCACCCCGCTGTACACTCAAACTGCGTATTAACATTAATTTTCATCATTACTGAGAAAAAATCCAGTTATAATTTTGGTGCACGAACAGTTATCGAACATAACCTCGAACAGCCGAATTTTTCTCAAATTGTTCGTGTTCGCCGAACGGCTCGAACACCGCCCAAAACAGCTCGAATTTGAGATTGGCGAACAGTTCGAGTAGAACAACTCTCATCTCTAGTGTTCAGCACTCAAAGCGTAACAGAAACATAGTATCTGCTGGTAACATCAATTTTGCGGAATCATTTCACCACTTTTTTAGCCCATCCTTTGCAAGGCCACAGGAAACAAGAAGTCTGACACATAGCAACGCCTAGATACGATGGTACAGGAGTATCTCCAAGTAAACATTGAAGCCATGACTGTGTCACTGGACCCTTGCTCTTTTTGGGCTTCCAATCTGGATAAATGGCCGGAGCTCGCCACTTACGCCTTGGAGATCTTGTCATGCCCCGCAGCCGGCGTTCTGTCTGAACGTGTGTTCAGTGCTGCTGGTGGTGTGCTGAAAGATAAGTGCACGCGGCTCTCCACTGATAATGTAGACAGACTCACGTTCATAAAGATGAACAAATCATGGATCCGAAATGACTTTTCTACCCCTGTGTCATCCTTGGGAGGCTAAAAGCTTGAGGATTTGGTAATATCACCTCACCAACCGTTTTAAGCAACTGTGGGGCAATTGATGCCACTTAACCCTAGAACGCATGACCATAAAAATCTACACTTTCATATACCTGGGGCCTTTTAGGCCCGTGTGCAAATAACATTGAATAACTCAAACTCAAATGACAAACAACTATATACATGAAGAATACCTAGAGTTTCAAAATTCTAACTAAAGTAATCTTGCAGAAAATAGAAAACAATTAACAGGGCGGGACTGCGAGGCCCCAGGTATGCGTTCTAGGGTTAAGTGGTGTCTGTGCCACAATTTTGGGAAAAAATGGAAACTCTTTTTGGAGTCCCCTTGCTGTGTCTTATGTGACGTTGGCATCGTCAATTCCAGGTGGGTTGGGTCGCTCCCCCCCCCCCCCTTTTAACTGTAAGAAACTACATACACTATGGCTTGGGGTAACACAGATGATTGAGTCTGAAGAGCTGTTTACTCAGAGGTCTGCTCCAAATCTTCAGTGTCTGCTAGTCAGCGTAGAATTTTTAACTGCATCTAGCCTAGGCAATACTTTGGGCGTAGAAGCCCAGCTGCGAAGCACGCTGCACCGCCTGTGTATCTAATAAGAATTTTTAAATGCATCTAGCCTAGGCAGACTGTGGGGACCCCCAACCAAACCCAGACGCTCAGCCCCCCTACCGCCCCCCTTTCCTTGACAATACAATAATGTAACTCTTACAACTGGATGGGTGAGGATCGGTCACAGCTTTATTAACTCTTTATACTCATTCCATTAGAAAGACATTTTATTTCTAAAATAATTCAGCTTGTTGCAGCATGCCCTGGGTCTCCACTCCGGCAACTTGGCCAACAAGTGTAACTCTCCAACATGTCCTTTCTATTTCCAGGCCACGGAGGATCCTGCGTACTCGTATGCAGGACTCTGACCCCCACCCATCACTCTTAACGCTTGTTCCACTCCGTCCTGGAGTCCTGACAGGAATATGTCCAGTCCAATATCCATTAAGTGAACACCGTCGGGCCGTATGAGGCCTGCTTTATCTCCTTCCAGTTGTCGGTGTCTTACCACTACACCGCCTCTGTCTCTTCTAAATTTTGACATCCGAATATTTATTACCCGCCTTGTCCGTTCGATGGCCGTGATGTCTCGCGCACCTTGCCATACCGCTATCGGCACAATCTCTGACCATACTATAGCTAGTTTTGTGAAAAATTCTCTGAAGCGCTCAGTGTCTAGTTTCATTATTGCCATTAGTTATGCGCTCTTGTGATGACCTAGGTTGTTTCCCCCGGCCTGTATAACTAAGATGACCAGACATCTTGCCTCTCTCCCTACCTTGATTACCTCCATTAGTTCCTGTGGCCATAGCAGGCCTCTAATACCTCTCCAGTTGAAATATGTGTTATGAAACTCTAATTTCCTCCCGCCTGGGCGGACTTTCGCCCTTTAATCTGCCCAATATATATACGAGTGGCCTATCACCCACACTGTTGGCTTAGCGTCACCTGTAAAAGAAACAAACCACGTTAGGATAACAAGTCCGGTCTTATGTATCTTGCCAAACACGTGGATCACCATCTCTCTATCCTCTGAACTTCCATTTCTGACAGTCCTGCTCTTGCTGCTTCTGTGGCCGCGCCTATGCGGAATGAGTGTGTCCCGTAATCTTTGGGGTGGTTCCCTGCCGATGTTATGCATTTATTAAATATAGCTTGGAACTGGTATCATGATAATGGCGTCCCATCAATGTGTGATAGGAACAAATTACTTTGTGATCTGATGGTTAGATATGGTTTTACTATTGTTACCCGACTCAGTGTACCGTTTGTGGGTTGTAGAAGTACCCAAGTGCCCCTGCCCGCTGGAACCATTTTCGATTTGTGTATGCGTAGACGTATTGCATTATTGCCTATGACTACGTCCTGGTGTAATAAGACTCCACTGGTGCTAATTTTGGATTGAGGGACTAATTCGCTTATGCATAGCGCCCCGAAGAAGGCGATCACAAATGCAGTAGACAGTAGTGTTGCTTCAAATTGTGAGTGTCATGTTAATGGTGTTAGGGATATGATGTGAGAAATCAGTTTTAGTGACACGGCACGGGGCGTCTACACTCCTGACTTGGCTGACCCCTTTTCCACCCTTTTATGGATTGTCTGATGATGAATCTTTGTCACATCTCCCCAATTTAGTAGTTGGAAGTGAAATGCTACTCCGGTCAGACACCGCTGCGCTGACGCCCCTGATATGCCCCTCATCATTAGCTGGTGGAGAAATTCTATGGTGACTTGTGATCTGGCTTGTTCACATTGGTCAACCCGTCTGCCTGCTACTAGTCGTGTCCACTCTTCCCATGCCTTACCGTATGCTTGCCACGTCGACGGGGCAACTGACGCTCTGATTAATGGCATCAACTATTCGCCACTAGATCCCATAGGGAAGGTGGGCAACTGTTGTCCCGATGGGTGGGCATTGTGGAAGAGCTCTGTGAAAATCTGCCAATTGAATTGTTATAAAGCGTTAGCAGCAGCTTTAGACCCCTCAGCATAGTGGCTAGCGCGGACCCATACATTGTGTTTTAGGCACAGGAATGCTAGCCTGGGTAGTAGGCCTAGCACTGGGAGAGACGATGATGCCATCTTATTAATGCAGTGCACTAAGCTGGTGTTTTTTGTTATGAAGCGTATATTTTTGTAAGCCACGAGCGCGCCCCATATTTCTATTGCTACCACTATTGGGAAGAAAAATTATTTTCAGGGCTAGATGCAGCGAAAAATTATTATTAATTGAAAAGCTGGTGGAGCTTGGTATAGATGGCCTAATACAATGAGACCCACACACTGCTAGAAGGCCAAATATTTTTTCAGAGTTAGATGCAGAAAAAAATTATATTCAGTTTGCAACCTGATGGAGGTCAGTATAGATGGACTAATAGAACAAGTCCCACACACTGCTAGAAGGCCAAATATTTTTTCAGAGGTAGATGCAGACAAAAAATTATTTTGAATTTGCAACCTGATGGAGGTCAGTATAGATGACTAATAGAACAAGTCCCACACACTGCTAGAAGGCCAAATATTTTTTCAGTGCTAGATGCAGAAAAAAATTATATTCAGTTTGCAACCTTATGGAGGTCAGTATAGATGGACTAATAAAACAAGTCCCACACACAGCTAGAAGCCGAAATATTTTTTCAGATGTAGATGCAGAAAAAAATTATATTCGGTTTGCAACCTGATGGAGGTCTGTATAGATGGATTAATAAAACAAGTCCCACACACAGCTAGAAGCCCAATATTTTTTCAGAGGTAGATGCAGAAAAAAATATATTCAGTTTGCAACCTGATGGAGGTCTGTATAGATGGATTAATAGAACAAGTCCCACACACAGTTAGAAACCCAATATTTTTTCAGAGGTAGATGCAGAAAAAAATATATTCAGTTTGCAACCTGATGGAGGTCAGTATTGATGGACTAATAGAACAAGTCCCACACACTGCTAGAATGCCAAACATTTTTTCAGAGCTAGATGCAGAAAAATATTATATTCAATTTGCAACCTGATGGAGGTCAGTATAGATGGACTAATAGAACAAGTCCCACACACAGCTAGAAGGCCAAATATTTTTTCAGAGGTAGATGCAGAAAAAAATTATATTCAGTTTGCAACCTTATGGAGGTCAGTATAGATGGACTAATAGAACAAGTCCCACACACAGCTAGAAGCCCAAATATTTTTTCAGAGGTAGATGCAGAAAAAAATTATATTCAGTTTGCAAACAGATGGAGGTCAGTATAGATGGACTAATAGAACAAGTCCCACACACTGCTAGAAGGCCAAACATTTTTTCAGAGCTAGATGCAGAAAAATATTATATTCAATTTGCAACCTGATGGAGGTCAGTATAGATGGACTAATAGAACAAGTCCCACACACAGCTAGAAGGCCAAATATTTTTTCAGAGGTAGATGCAGAAAAAAATTATATTCAGTTTGCAACCTTATGGAGGTCAGTATAGATGGACTAATAGAACAAGTCCCACACACAGCTAGAAGCCCAAATATTTTTTCAGAGGTAGATGCAGAAAAAAATTATATTCAGTTTGCAACCTGATGGAGGTCTGTATAGATGGATTAATAGAACAAGTCCCACACACAGCTAGAAGCCCAATATTTTTTCAGAGGTAGATGCAGAAAAAAATATATTCAGTTTGCAACCTGATGGAGGTCAGTATAGATGGACTAATAGAACAAGTCCCACACACTGCTAGAAGGCCAAACATTTTTTCAGAGCTAGATGCAGAAAAATATTATATTCAATTTGCAACCTGATGGAGGTCAGTATAGATGGACTAATAGAACAAGTCCCACACACAGCTAGAAGGCCAAATATTTTTTCAGAGGTAGATGCAGAAAAAAATTATATTCAGTTTGCAACCTCATGGAGGTCAGTATAGATGGACTAATAGAACAAGTCCCACACACAGCTAGAAGTCCAAATATTTTTTCAGAGGTAGATGCAGAAAAAAATTATATTCAGTTTGCAACCTGATGGAGGTCAGTATAGATGGACTAATAGAACAAGTCCCACACACTGCTAGAAGGCCAAACATTTTTTCAGAGCTAGATGCAGAAAAATATTATATTCAATTTGCAACCTGATGGAGTTCAGTATAGATGGACTAATAGAACAAGTCCCACACACAGCTAGAAGGCCAAATATTTTTTCAGAGGTAGATGCAGAAAAAAATTATATTCAGTTTGCAACCTTATGGAGGTCAGTATAGATGGACTAATAGAACAAGTCCCACAAACAGCTAGAAGCCCAAATAATTTTTCAGAGGTAGATGCAGAAAAAAATTATATTCAGTTTGCAACCTTATGGAGGTCAGTATAGATGGACTTATAGAACAAGTCCCACACACAGCTAGAAGCCCAAATATTTTTTCAGAGGTAGATGCAGAAAAAAATTATATTCAGTTTGCAACCTGATGGAGGTCTGTATAGATGGATTAATAGAACAAGTCCCACACACAGCTAGAAGCCCAATATTTTTTCAGAGGTAGATGCAGAAAAAAATATATTCAGTTTGCAACCTGATGGAGGTCTGTATAGATGGATTAATAGAACAAGTCCCACACACAGCTAGAAGCCCAATATTTTTTCAGAGGTACATGCAGAAAAAAATATATTCAGTTTGCAACCTGATGGAGGTCAGTATAGATGGACTAATACAACAAGTCCCACACACAGCTAGAAGCCCAATATTTTTTCAGAGGTAGATGCAGAAAAAAATATATTCAGTTTGCAACCTGATGGAGGTCTGTATAGATGGATTAATAGAACAAGTCCCACACACAGCTAGAAGCCCAATATTTTTTCAGAGGTAGATGCAGAAAAATATATATTCAGTTCGCAACCTGATGGAGGTCTGTATAGATGGATTAATAGAACAAGTCCCACACACAGCTAGAAGCCCAATATTTTTTCAGAGGTAGATGCAGAAAAAAATATATTCAGTTTGCAACCTGATGGAGGTCTGTATAGATGGATTAATAGAACAAGTCCCACACACAGCTAGAAGCCCAATATTTTTTCAGAGGTACATGCAGAAAAAAATATATTCAGTTTGCAACCTGATGGAGGTCAGTATAGATGGACTAATACAACAAGTCCCACACACAGCTAGAAGCCCAATATTTTTTCAGAGGTAGATGCAGAAAAAAATATATTCAGTTTGCAACCTGATGGAGGTCTGTATAGATGGATTAATAGAACAAGTCCCACACACAGCTAGAAGCCCAATATTTTTTCAGAGGTAGATGCAGAAAAATATATATTCAGTTCGCAACCTGATGGAGGTCTGTATAGATGGATTAATAGAACAAGTCCCACACACAGCTAGAAGCCCAATATTTTTTCAGAGGTAGATGCAGAAAAAAATATATTCAGTTTGCAACCTGATGGAGGTCTGTATAGATGGATTAATAGAACAAGTCCCACAAACAGCTAGAAGCCCAATATTTTTTCAGAGCTAGATGCAGAAAAAAATTATATTCAATTTGCAACCTGATGGAGGTCAGTATAGATGGACTAATAGAATGATGCTATGCCCAAAAGATTTTACTTCACTAGGTGCAGTAAAAAAATTGGTATTCTATACACAGGTGGTATATCTTGCAACACAGATAGGCTACTCCACTGACTAACACACTCTGCAATAGGCCAAAAAGGATTAGCTTTGCTAGATTCAGCCAAATGCTGTGAAAAAACTTGCACAGCACTGGCACAGACCTACCTGGAAAAAACTGATAGGAACTGATGTAACCTAGTCCTGAAAAGGACTCCAATTACAATTAGTCTTTACTCCCACAATCTATCTATTTAAGAGCACAGACCTGCCTGATAAAAGTCGTAGGAAATGCTGTAACCTAGTCCTTAAAAGGACTGCAATCACAACTATTCCCTACTCCCAAGCTATCTGTAGATTTGTGCGAAAATTGGCTTGAAATTAACAAGGTATAGCGCACACAGCAACATCGGTGCCGTCTAACACGCAGCTGCAGCAGTGAGAAAATGGTGGCGATGGGGAAAATGGCTTGGTCTTATAGGGCAAGGACATATGACATACACTGCCAATGACACATGCCCTTGCTTGTGTGAAAAAAAGCACTTCGCTCCGTGTGTGCGCTGCTGATAAGCTGACAGATTGCATCTCCCCACTGCAAATGCGGGAAAGAGAAAAAAAAATGGAGATCTTCATTGTTCCTGCAGAGATCCATCCCCTGCCCCTCCCCCCACCCCGCTGTACACTCAAACTGCGTATTAACATTAATTTTCATCATTACTGAGAAAAAATCCAGTTATGATTTTGGTGCACGAACAGTTATCGAACATAACCTCGAACAGCCGAATTTTTCTCAAATCGTTCGTGTTCGCCGAACGGCTCGAACACCGCCCAAAACAGCTCGAATTTGAGATTGGCGAACAGTTCGAGTAGAACAACGCTCATCTCTAGTGTTCAGCACTCAAAGCGTAACAGAAACATAGTATCTGCTGGTAACATCAATTTTGCGGAATCATTTCACCACTTTTTTAGCCCATCCTTTGCAAGGCCACAGGAGACAAGAAGTCTGACACATAGTCAACGCCTAGAGACGATGGTACAGGAGTATCTCCAAGTAAACATTGAAGCCATGACTGTGTCACTGGACCCTTGCTCTTTTTGGGCTTCCAATCTGGATAAATGGCCGGAGCTCGCCACTTACGCCTTGGAGATCTTGTCATGCCCCGCAGCCGGCGTTCTGTCTGAACGTGTGTTCAGTGCTGCTGGTGGTGTGCTGAAAGATAAGCGCAAGCGGCTCTCCACTGATAATGTAGACAGACTCACGTTCATAAAGATGAACAAATCATGGATCCGAAATGACTTTTCTACCCCTGTGTCATCCTGGGGAGAGTAAAAGCTTGATGATTTGTTAAAATCACCTCACCAACCATTTTAAGCTTTCAAATTACTAATCATATTTATCTGTATCTTGGCTGGAAAATAATTTGGGCCTTGTAGCAGTGTGCAGTACTGATTCTATTAGGCCATCTATACTAAACTCCACCAGATTTAAAATTACTAAACATGTTTATCTGTATCTTGGCTGGAAAATAATTTGGGCCTTGTAGCAGTGTGCAGTACTGATTCTATTAGGCCATCTATACTAAACTCCACCAGATTTAAAATTACTAATCATGTTTATCTGTATCTTGGCTGGAAAATAATTTGGGCCTTGTAGCAGTTTGCAGTACTGATTCTATTAGGCCACCTATACTAAACTCCACCAGATTTAAAATTACTAATCATGTTTATCTGTATCTCGGCTGGAAAATAATTTGGGCCTTGTAGCAGTGTGCAGTACTGATTCTATTAGGCCATCTATACTAAACTCCACCACATTTAAAATAACTAATCATGTTTATCTGTATCTTGGCTGGAAAATAATTTGGGCCTTGTAGCAGTTTGCAGTACTGATTCTATTAGGCCATCTATACTAAACTCCACCAGATTTAAAATTACTAATCATGTTTATCTGTATCTTGGCTGGAAAATAATTTGGGCTTTGTAGCAGTTTGCAGTACTGATTCTATTAGGCCATCTATACTAAGCTTCACCAGCTTTCAAATTAATAATAATTTTTAGCTGCATCTGGCCCGGAAAATAATTTTGGGGCTCCTAGATGCGCAAGACACATGAGTGCCTTCTTGCTGCACTACCTGCCACATGACCCTCAGATTGTCAGAATTAGAAATAATCCTGACTGCTGGGTTGCCACACTCTTAGATCCCCCACACTCTTTGATCAACCTTTTCATTTTAATAAAGAACAAAAAAAATGGTCATTTTTGAAATTATAAGCATTAACAGGTTATTAGAAACTGAAATCAAACAGTTTTCAACTCAAAACTTTATTCTAGGTGATGTTACATTTGCACATAGAACCCCTTGTTCGAAAGGAGCTTCTGAACTCTCTCGTCCATTGAATTTGTCAGGTTTGGATGGTTTCTGCTTCAATTGTTTTGCATGAGGACAGAATACCCTCCCAGAGGTGTTGCTTAGATGTGAACTGCCTCCCGCCATCATAGACACTCCTTTTGATGATGCTCCAGAGGTTCTCAATGGGGTTGAGATCAGGGGAGCATGGGGGTCACACCATAAGTTTGTCCCCTTTTATGCCCATATCAGCCAGAGATGCAGATGTGTTATGTGCAGCATGAGACGGTGCATTATCATGCATGAAAATGATCTTGCTGCGGAATACACGGTTCTTCTTCTTGAACCATGGCAGGAATTGCTGTTTGAGAAACTCCACATACATTATGGAGTTCATCTTTACTCCTTCAAGGATCCTAAAGGGGCCGACAATCTCTCTCCCCATGATTCCAGCCCAAAACATTACTCCACCTCCTCCTTGTTGTTTCCGTAGCCGTGTTTGCATGGGGTGTCCATCAACCAGCCATCCTCCACTCCATCCATTTGGACCATCGAGCAATGCACGGCACTCATCGGTGAACAAAACCGTTTTGAAGTCAGTCTTCATGTATTGTTTGGCCCACTGGAGCCGTTTCTGCTTGTGTACAGTGGATAGAGGAGGTCGACAGGGTGGCATATGCACAGCTGCAAACCTCTGAAGGACCCTGCATCTTGTTGTTCGGGGGACTTTGGAGGCACCAGCAGCTTCAAAAACTTGTCTGCTGCTATGACAAGGCTTTTTTGCCGCTGCTTTTTTAACCTGACGAAATTGCCTGTAGGAAAGAGTCCTCAATTTTCTTGATTGTGCGATGATCAGGATGAAGTGTCTTGGCAATGTTGATTGTAGTCATGCCTTGACCTAAACACTCCACAATTTGTTGCTTCTCAGCAGCCGACACATCCTTTTTCTTTCCCATTTTGGCAGAAAATGTAGGCTGCTTAATAATGTGGGACAACCTTCTTAAGTAGTCTTGCCTTTCATTGGACACAGCTGCCAAACTAATTAGCACAGGTGTCTGCAATTGCTTACAGTGATATAAAGAGCCCTGACACACATCACTATCAATGAGTTTAACTGACAAACAAAAAAATTCTTACCTTATCACTCCTAAACACTTTTTGCATAATAATTTGGAACACAGTGTACATGTGCTTTTCCACAAAACACCAGTGGTTCACATAGTGAATCTTACAGTTCTAACTTGCCAACCGTGGTCTGTATGGAGTTGTTCAATAAAGGGCCCAAAATTAAGATAACATAGACGGGAGAGGTCTCTATGAATACGAATTCCTAAGTATTTGATACCCTGTGAGGGCCAGGCAAAGGGAAAGTTGGACTTGATGGAATCCTGTATGGATTTGGGGAGGTAGACATTGAGGGCCTTAGACTTCGCTGCATTGATTTTAAAATTTGACCATGTAACAAAGTGATCTATTTCAGCTATAACAGCATGGATGGATATATGTGATTGAGTGATATATACTAGGACATCATCATCAAATGCAGAACACTTGTACTCGGTGCCTCCCACCTCAATCCACCTAATATTGGGGTTATGGCGAATTGATGAGAGCAGGTGCTCCGTCACTAGGATGTATAAGAGAGGGGACAGAGGACATCCCTGCTTTGTCCCATTGGTGATTATGAAAGGTGATGAAAATGTTCCATTCATCTTCAGCCTAGGTAACGTATTGCGTTACAGGGCCATGATTTTGCCTATAAAAGGGTCCCCTAGACCCCTACCCCAAGCTTTTTAAGAGAATAATTTATGGTGTGCCAGGAGACTCTATGGAATGCTTTCTCAGCATCCAACGAGAGTATCTAATTACAAATTTTAAACTGCATCTAGCCCAGGAAATACTTTGTGCTTAGTAGCAGTGTCTGCTAGTCAGTGGATTATCCCAGCTGTTAAGCAAGCTACACCACCTGTAGTTTGGACACTTAATTTTTTCAAAGGAAATGGTTCGTGCCCCCAGGACACTCAGTGAAGAGCATCGGGGAAGCTCCCCAAGGCACAGGGGCTGGGACTGGCGGTAGGACGCCTTGCGGTGGACCGCCAAGCTCGATCCTTGTAAAAGCTTTTTAACTGCAGCAGCTTTAGTGGACGCTACTGGAGCTGGAATTACCATGGCTGCTGGCATAAGACTTGCCCTTCAATAGATCCTTGTAAAAGGATTTAAAGTGTACTCATTCAAATTAGAGAGACAATTTAAATTAAAAAGATTAGACCTGCCTCCACCGCAGGGGGGCTCGCTCGACCCACCAGCGGACAGGCACCAGTATTGGGAGAGGGGGGCTGACCGTCAGGGTCCACCGCGGCTTTGGCACAAACCCGGCAACACGGAGGTCGCACGGGCAGGAACAGACTGGCCGTGTCGGCTTCGCACTTTTTTGGTTTTAGAAGGGCATGACATGCCTATATCTGTGTCTCCCCCTCCTTTTACTCCTCCACCTCTTTTCTTTTCGCATGACTATATGTACTTGTCACTTTTCCATGTATTAGTTGTGTCTTCTGAGCAGTTTGTCAGCTTTTGGACACCTTTGAAGTGTTTTCTATGTGTTTTCTGTGTGTTTCTATGTGTTTTTGTTTGCCTGCCATTGGTTTTAACGGTGTTCGAAGGTGTTCGACGAACAGTTCGGAGAACATACGGGTGGTCGACGAACCGAACTCAAACACTACGGGGGTGGCTCAACACTATTTATGACTTTCAGAGTCCCTCCATCATAAATAAAAAAGGATGTGTCTGATGATGTGTCACACACCACATTGCCAGATAAGGTTGTAAAATGTTAAAATGACATTTTCCAGTGAATGCATTTGTCTTAAAAAATAACGTAAAAAGAACAAAGCAATAGGATCTTTCTTTAGTATAAAAAACAGCGTCACCAATTTAACCTCAATGTAATCACATTGTTCAGCTCATGCACCTCCTCCTCCATCTCCGAAATGATTGCATCAGTCACAAGCTGACAGCACTGCAGCACTGCCTTAGCCAAGCGGCACCAGGCTGCGCTGAAGATAATAGGTTTAATGCTTAATTGACAAACCGTCCAGCGATGCAGAGTTGTTGAAAGCTGTAACACAGCAGCCTGACCTGTGGCTCTCACCACTGAACATACAGCCAGGCATGGTTTTGTGTGACAATGGGCAGGACCTGGTGACGGAGAAATGACAGCCGGAGTAGATACGGTTTCCCTCTATGCCAGTCCTTTCATCGAGCTAAATACAACTCTCAGCAAAAAAAGTTGTGGACTGGCTCCATACTGTCCCTGGCCACATTCACCTGTCCACGTGTTTGTGGTTAGGCGGTCCTTCCCAGTAAGTGCACTGGAGAGGGCACGGGTAATGTTGTGTTACCCGTGCTTGTGGAAGGCGGAGACGATACCAGGAGAAATAGTGGCGGCTGGGGACCGAGTATGGACACCCGGCCGCCGCTGGCATGAGGTTGTGAAAAGCTTCCTTCTCCACGAGCTTAAAAGGCCATATTTCAAGTGCAAGCAGCTGCTCAGAAATCTGGCAGTTTAGTGTTGCGGCATGTGGGTGGGTGGGTGGCTGGCTACATACTTGAAGTTGCATTCCAAGTAACAGAAAACTAAGCAGATGGTGGCCTCTATCATCATCATTGCCTCACCTCGGCACTATGAACTCTCCTGAAGGAGAAGCCAGGGCCCACCGGAGGAGTCTCCGGTTCTCTAGTGGGCCCGTCTAACCCTGCCGAGAAGCAGCCCTGGCTAAGAAAAGTGTGGCGGAAGGTTCCTGGACACTCTATGGCTGTTTTATTAATGTGGATCGGCCATGCTTATGCATGTTATTTCTTAAACCACTTTACAGATCAGGCCATTGTCCAACTCTGTATTCAAGAAATTAAATGCGCAAAGAAAGATGTGTGTGTGTCAAAGCACCACCGACAAGTGCGAGTTGATGTTGGACGGGCTGCCATTGCTTCTGCAACAAGCTGCATTAGAGGACTTCCTTGGAGAAATGACAGGCAGGGTAGATACGGTTTCCCTCTATGCCAGTCCTTTCACCGAGATAAATCCAACTCTCAGCAAAAAATGTTGTGGACTGGCTCCGTACCGTCTCTGGCCACATTCACCTATCCACGTGTTTGTGGTTATGTAGTCTTTCCCAGTAAGTGCACTGGGGAGGGCACGGGTAATGTTGTGGGACCCGTGCTTGTGGAAGGCAGAGACGATACCGGGAGAAATAGTGGCGTCTGGGGACCGAGTATGGGCACCCGGACGCCGCTGGCATGAGGTTGTGAAAAGCTTCTGCCTCCACGAGCTTAAAAGGCCATATTTCAAGTGCAAGCAGCTTCCAAGAAATCTGGCAGTTTAGTGTTACAGCCTGTGGGTGGGTGGGTGGCTGGCTGGCTGCATACTTGCACTTGCATTCCAAGTAACAGAAAACTAAGCAGATGGTGGCCTCTATCATCATCATTGCCTCACCTCGGCACTATGAACTCTCCTGAAGGAGAAGCCAGGGCCCACCGGAGGAGTCTCCGGTTCTCTGGTGGGCCCGTCCAACCCTGCCGAGAAGCAGCCCTGGCTAAGAAAAGTGTGGCGTAATGCTCCTGGACACTCTATGGCTGTTTTATTAATGTGGATCGGCCATGCTTATGCATGTTATTTCTTAAACCGCATTACAGATCAGGCCATTGTCCAACTCTGTATTCAAGAAATTAAATGTGCAAAGAAAGATGTGTGTGTGTCAAAGCACCACCGACAAGTGCGAGTTGATGTTGGACAGACTGCCATTGCTTCTGCAACAAGCTGCAGTGGAGGACTTCATGGAAGAAATGACACGCAGGGTAATTTTGGTGTCCCTCTATGCCAGTCCTTTCAATGGGCTAAATACAACTCTCAGCAAAAAAATTGTGGGCTGGCTCCATACCATCTTGTGGAAGTTGGAGGCGACACCAGGATAAACAGTGGCGGCTAGGGACCGAGTATGGACACCTGGCTGCCGCCGGCATGAGGTTATGAAAATCTTCCACCTCCACCAGCCTAAAAGACCACATTTCAAGTTCAAGCAGCTGTCAAAAATGTGGCAGTATAGTATTGCAGCCTTTGGGTGGGTGGGTGGCTGGCTGCATACTTGCGCTTGTATGCCAAGGAATGGGGTAGGGACAACTGAACGCTGCACTGGGATAAGGACATGGATGGTGATTGTTGCAAGTCTGCAATGACAGGTGCATGGCGGGAAGGCATCTTCGCATGTGCCAAGGATCACTTAAGATGGGCACATGACTCACCCCCTGGGCCGTGGGGCACGCGGAACCGGGCGATAGGGAGACGTTGGGGGTAGTAGTGGTGGCGGCCCGGTCCCGCGGCTCAGGGTGGTCAGGCCAATGGTAGTCTGCTACGTGCTTTAGATAATGTCCGACTACGCCACCCGTGGATTGCGGTTATTAGGAACCGCCGCTGCAAGGCAGTCCGCTGGGGCTGATGATGGGTGCAGCTGAGGTGATGTGACTCCCCACGGGAAGAGTGCAGCCCCAGGGCAGTGTAGTGGATGCTGGGAGTGATGGTAGTGAGAGTCCCAGTACCGGTAGTGCCGGAGGAGCGAAAAAGCACACAGACAACGTACTGCAGTCCAGCGTCTTTACTCACGGTTAATATCCAAGTCACTTCAGCTGGCAATGACTGCCCGAGCCGTGCTGCGTCCACCAGGTGTGGGGCTCGGTCAACTCCCAGGCAGTTCAGGAGCATGGCACAGGACCCCCTTTTATCCTTTCTCTGGCCTGCCTCACCAGTGACCGACTTTTGTCCTGCTGCCGCGGACCTGTGCGGTTAAACGTGGGCCCCTTCCTCCGCTGTCCTATATGGTGCCTTCCTAGCAGGTTTGATGAGGTGTCGCACCAATATATGATCACGACGACCGGTCTTTGGCTGAGGGTTGTTTCTCCTCCCCCAACTTGGGATCCGGTACCCTTAATCTGCCTGACCCTGCACCCTGGATTCTCGTGGGTTCTTAGGGTCCCTTCCACCTTCTTGTTCCTGAGCCCTTCTGTTTCTCTGTCTCTCCTTCTTTGCAGTTCCTTTCTGCTCCTGTTCCTTTCTCTTGGAGCTGAGATGAGCTAGAATCTCAGCTCCCCTTCACCTCCTCCTCGGCCTCTTCTCTAGGCCCACTTCTCCTTCTCCTCGCAGGCCCCGGCCTCTTCCCTAGGCCTGCCTCTGGAGCAGCACTCAGCCTGAGCTGCTGCTCCCTGTCAGCTCTCCTCTCCTCACAGACTTAACCTAGATCTAAGATGGTGCCCACCTTTTATACCTCCTTCTAGCCATGAGCCCAGGTGACCAGCAACCAATGAGCTCCTTCCTACGCTCAGGAACCAACCCCTATCTGCTCCTACAGCACTGGGTGTTCCACCCCTCCCTCCCCACTCCAGCAGGGACATGGTCGGTCGTGCCTGCACTTCTGTCTAGTGGGAGCACCGTTGAGCTGTCCCTGGGAAATGGGGTGTGTGTGCTGCATGCAGCTAACTGAGCCCTGGTCCACACTCCATCCTTACCTGGGAGTGGAATATCACACCTCTGGTCTGAGGTGCAATACCCCTGTAGCGGCCGAACCCTCGGGGCGCTACACACACTTTTAGGCAGTGACCTGGGAGTCAGAAATGCTTTGAGAGGTCTTCCCCATGCTATTCCCATGTCTTTTCAGCACTGTATACATGTGTCTTATGATGTTTCACATACCACATAGCCAGATAAGGTTGTTAAATGTTAAAATTACATTTCCCAGTGAATACTTTTGTCTTTGTTGAAAGCAATGCAAAAATGCAAAAATGCATCAAAAACACTATTTGTGAACATAGCCCAAGGTGTGGAGGAGCTTTTTGTTTTTGGTTATTTATTTTGCTTTATATACAAGTCATTACCCTGGAAAGGATGTTCCTTAACATATTTCCCAGGAAAATCCATTTTGGTTTCGTTTTGGCATGTTTTATTGTGAGTCCGTTAAAGTGGCGTAATACCTCTTAAAACGTTGTTGACAGCAGTGACCTGAGAGTCAGAAATGCTTCCAGGGGTCTTCACAATGCTGCTCCCATGTCATTTGAGCACTGTTCCCATCGATTTGGGCAATTTTTAGGCCCTCTGCAGACCGCCGGGCGGAGCCACCTGAAAAGTGCTCGAGTTTCCCATAGACTTACATTGTGCTAGTTGCTCGGGTCGAGCACCCGAGTATTCCAATTTGCTCGACCCGAGCAATGAGTACCCGAGCATTTTAGTGCTCGCTCATCACTAGAGCCATGGATGTCTGCATGAGCCATTACTATTTTTAAGACTTACATTTGAAATACCAGTCTTATTTGGTGGGAGCTATAATTTGTTCCTCTCCTATATTAACCACTTCACACCTAAGCCTGTTTTCACCTTCTGACCAGGTCCAATTTCTCAAATCTGTGTCACTTCATGTGGTAAAACCTCTGGAATGCTTCCACATATATCAGTGATTCTAAGATTGCATCTTTGATAAACATTGTCCTAAATGTTACAGCTAAATTTAGGTCAATATGATTTTCATTAATTTACGAAAATATTGAAAATTTGATAAATGTAGAAAAACGTTCAGCTTTTGAACTTTGAATTTATATGCCCTTCAAGCAGATATTTATTCTACTTAAAAATGGTTAATCAATAACATTTACCGAATGTCTACTTTACATCAGCATTGATGATAAAAATTTAGCAGCAATTTTTCACTTTTTCAATACATTTAAAAAAATCTATATTTGAAGGGACAACTTCACATTTAAAATGACTTTGAGGGGTTCATATTCCAAAAAACTCACAAATAAGACTACACCTTTTAAAATATTTGCAACTGCATTCAAAAAGCTTCAGGTGCTTCACAAGATTTAATGCCAACTATGAGAAAAAAAACATGAAAAAAATTTTTTTTTTTACTAAACTGATGCTTTAGTCTCTTATTTTTAATTTTAAGGATTAAAAGAGAAAATGGACCCCACAGGAATACCCTATATGTGTTCGTAAACTACTCTTTGGGCACACAGCATGGAACAGAAGGGAATTAACGCTATTTGATTTTTGCATCTCAAATTTGTCCGGAATACATTGTAGATATCATGTCACATTTGCAGAGCCCCTGATGTGCTAAAACAGCATAACACCCATCCTTCCCCAATGATCCCAAAAGCTACACCCATCAAGGAATTTATCTACGGGTGTGATGACCATCTTAAACTCACAGGTGTTTCACATAATGTTATAATATTGAGCCGTGAAAGTTATATATTTAAATGTTTTTCCACAAAAATATTGCTTTCGCCCCAAAATTTCTAATTTCTACAATTGTAACAGGAGAAATCTATAGTCTCCTGAAAATTCCAATACCCTGCATGTAACAGGAAACTACTGTTTGGGCATATGGCAGGGCTTGAAAGAGAAGGAGCACCATTTGACTCTTGCAGAGCAATTTTTGCTGAAATAGATTTCGGACACCATGTCTCATTTGCAGTGCTTTCAAAGTGTCAATACAACAGGAACCCCCCCCCCCCCCTTCCAAGTAAACCTATTATAAAAAGCTGCACTGCTACAGGAGTTGGTTTAGAAGTAGGATGAATATCTTGAACTGACTAGTAGAAATAAGGAAACCCAAGCTTAAAAGTTTGGGGTTTGTACTGGACAGTTAGTGTCTGGTGCTAAACACCGAACATGGACTTTGCCCAAAAGTCTGTTGCAATATTTGGAGTTCCACTGGAAGTTCGGGAGGAGAGAGATAATTTTGCAGCTCAAAAGTTGGGGTCACCATTTTTTTCAATAAGGTTCAGGTTCTGGCGGAAGTTCGGGTACAGTTCTTTGTAATAAAGTTTGGGTCGGGTACCAGAACCTGAACTTCCACGGGTCCGCTCATCCCTACTAACTAGTATTTCACAGAACTTTATAATATTGGACTGTGAAAATGAAATATTGTGTTTTTTCACAAAAGTGTTCATTAAGTCCCAAATTTCTCATTTTTGCAAGGATAAAGTGAGAAAATTGATCCCACAATTTATTTTGCAATTCCTCTTGAGTAAGCTGATATACCATATGTGGTCAGAAACTACTGTTTGAGTACATGGCAGAACTCGGAAGAGAAGGAGCACGGTTTGACTTTTGGAGTGCAATTTTTGCTTGAATAGATTGCAGAGGCCATGTCACTTTAGGAGAGCCTCTGACATGCCAAAAGAGAATAAACTTCCATAAGTGACTCCATTTCAGAAACTACATCAATTGAGGAATTTATCTAGGAGTGTAGGGATCATTTTAAAACCAAAGGAGATTCACATAATTTTATAGAATTGGGCTGTGAAATTGAAAAATTATGTTTTTTTCCACTGAAATGTTGATGAAGCCCCAAGTTAAAGTGGCAATATCCCATATGTGGTTCTATTGCACTATTTGGCCATACGGCTGGGTCCAGGAAAAAAGAAGCACTATTTGACTTTTGGTGCACAGATTTTCATAGAATAGTTTGCAGACTTTATATGTAGATCCCCAAAGTCCTAAGAGTCAGAACAGCAGAACCCCCCACTCAAGTGACCCTGTTTTTGAAATTACACCACTCTAGGACTTTATCTACAGTACAGACCAAAAGTTTGGACACACCTTCTCATTTAAAGATTTTTCTGAATTTTCATGACTTTGAAGATTGTACATTCATACTGAAGGCATCAAAACTATGAGTTAACACATGTGGAATTATATACTTAACAAAAAAGTTTCAAACAACTGAAAATATGTCTTATATTCTAGGTTCTTCAAAGTAGCCATCTTTTGCTTTGATGACTGCTTTGCACACTCTTGGCATTCTCTTGATGAGCTTCAAGAGGTAGTCACCGGTAATGATCTTCTATCAATCTTGAAGGAGTTCCCAGAGATGCTTAGCACTTGTTGGCCCTTTTGCCTGCACTCTGCGGTCCAGCTCACCCCAAACCATCTCGATTGGGTTCAGGTCTGGTGACTGTGGAGGCCAGGTCATCTGGCGTAGCACCCCATCACTCTCCTTCTTGATCAAATAGCCCTTACACAGCCTGGAGGTGTGTTTGGGGTCATTGTCCTGTTGAAAAATAAATGATGGTCCAACTAAACGCAAACCGGATGGAATAGCATGCCGCTGCAAGATGCTGTGGTAGCCATGCAAGTTCAGTATGCCCTCATTTTTGAATAAATCCCCAACAGTGTCACCAGCAAAGCAGCCCCACACCATCACACCTCCTCCTCCATGCTTCACGTTGGAAACCAGGCATGTAGAGTCCATCCGTTCACCTTTTCTGCGTCGCACAAAGACACGGTGGTTGGAACCAAAGATCTCAAATTTGGACTCATCAGACCAAAGCACAGATTTCCACTGGTCTAATGTCCATTTCTTGTGTTCTTTAGCCCAAACAAGTCTCTTCTGCTTGTTGCCTGTCCTTAGCAGTGGTTTCGTAGCAGCTATTTTACCATGAAGGCCTGCTGCACAAAGTCTCCTCTTAACAGTTGTTGTAGAGATGTGTCTGCTGCTAGAACTCTGTGTGGCATTGACCTGGTCTCTAATTTAAGCTGCTTTTAACCTGTGATTTCTGAGGCTGGTGACTCGGATAAACTTATCCTCAGAAGCAGAAGTGTCTCTTGGTCTTCCTTTCCTGGGGCGGTCCTCATGTGAGCCAGTTTTTTGTAGCGCTTGATGGTTTTTGCAACTGCACTTGGGGACACTTTCAAAGTTTTCCCAATTTTTCGGACTGACTGACCTTCATTTCAGTAATGATGGCCACTCATTTCTCTTTACTTAGCTGCTTTTTCTTTCCATAAAAAAATTCTAACAGTCTATTCAGTAGGACTATGAGCTTTGTATCCATCTGACTTCTGCACAACACAACTGATGGTCCCAACCCCATTTATAAGGCAAGAAATCCCACTTATTAAACCTGACAGGGCACACCTGTGAAGGGAAAACCATTTCCGGTGACTACCTCTTGAAGCTCATCAAGAGAATGCCAAGAGTGTGCAAAGCAGTCATCAAAGCAAAAGGTGGTTACTTTGAAGAACCTAGAATATACGACATATTTTCAGTTGTGTCACACTTTTTTGTTAAGTATATAATTCCACATGTGTTAATTCATAGTTTTGATGCCTTCAGTGTGAATGTACAATTTTCAAAGTCATGAAAGTACAGAAAAATCTTTAAATGAGAAGGTGTGTCCAAACTTTTGGTCTGTACAGCATATGTGTAGTGTGTAGTGACACACACCGCATAAATTAAGTGGTCTCTCCTCGCTACAATAATGGCAAACATGTAGCTTCTAACTGCAGATTAGGCACATTGTGAGGATCAAAATGGAGTGGTATTTGGATTTGGTAGTGCAGATTTTTCTTAATATCTTTTGGCGGAGCCATGTATCTTTTCCAGAGCCTTTGTGCTGCCAATAACATGGAATCCCCATATATTTCCATTAACAGATGATTGACCTGAGTAGACTTTGTTTGTGGGTTGAGTTGAAACTTTTTTGGTAGCAGTTTGGGGTAAAGATAATTTTGGATTACTTTTAAGGTTTGGTTCACATTTATGGTGTGCTCTACATGGAGCAATTACATAGGGGTTTCCATCTAAATCTGCAAAAAAAAAGTGATTCAAACAGAACCCCTGATGGATCCATTCCTTATAATGAGGCAAGAAAAGTTACTATGGACTCTGTCTGGTCTATGCTCAGCTGTATCTCTCTTTTCAGAGTTGTACAACACTGTGGTCGACTGCTTTTGTGCATATCTATAAAGACGGACCTCACTAGATCATAGGCTAAAGTGACTCCATCTGCCTTTATTGTAGTGGATGTTCCATTGGGGGGTTTTGTGTGAATCATGTTTTTTTGCAGATTTAGATCGAAACCTTGATGTAATGTTAAGTGTAGAGTGCAGGATAAATGTAGGCGATCTTTGGGAAGCAGAATGAACAAATGAACAGCAGTTTAAGAAAAGAATGCTTGTTTTTTTCAAGATAAGTTGAAGTATTTGTTGGTACCATTTTGAGTTACATAAAACATTTTTTAACGCTTTCTTTTTTTGGGAAGTAAAATGAACAAAAAACAGCAAATCAGTATTTGTTTTATTCATTTTTTACGCTGTTCACTGTGTGGTATACTTGGTGAAGCAGCTTTATTCTTCGGGTCAGTACGAATACAGAGATACCACATTTATATATTTTTGCAACGTTTTACTGCTTTTACACACTAAAAGCAATTCTAAAGAAAACATTATTTGTTTTTGCATCTCTATAGTCTGAGAATTGTAGCTTTTTAATTTTCTATTGATGGAGGCTTATTTTTTGTTGGACAAGATGACGATTCCAGGGATTCCATTTCTATTTATACGACTTTTTGATCACGTTTTATTCCACTTTTTGTTAGGCAATATAATGAAAAACATATTGCCTTTACAGAGTTCACCCTAGGGGTTAAATAGCATGACAGTTTTATAGATCGGGGTGTTCTAAACTCAGCCTTACCAAATATGTGTACTTTTTTTGTTTATTACATAAAAAATTGCTTTTAACATTGTAATTTTTTTTGTAATTTTTTACGTTCTTTATTTTATGGTTGCTTGCTTTTTACTTTTTTAATTAGCCTTCTAATGGGACTTCAACTTTTATTTTTCTAATCTTTGGTCTAATGCACTGCAATATGCATGCATTGCAATGCATTAGACTTTTCAACTTTTGGCCATTAACACACATGTTCAGTATTTGTAAGTCAAAATCAGGAGAGGAAGAGTCAGAAAAAGTCAGAAAAAGTATAATAGAAACACGTGCACCACTTCTGTATTTTTCACCCAGTCCTAGTTTTGGCTTACAAATACTGACCAAATGCTGAAAGTGTGATTGTAACCTTAAACTGCGACAGTAGTTAGCAGACCCAGAAGTCATTATGTCACCTCAGGCTACCAAGCCAAATATCGGGTCCCCTCGTTTGTATCATGGGGGTGCCAACGGGGTGGGAGATGAAGCTCACTCTCACAACCTTCTAAATGGCACGATCACCATCAATGGCTGCATGGTGGCTCAGTGGTTAGCACTGTTACTTTGTAGCGCTGGGGTCATTGGTTCAAATTCCCCAAGGACAACATCTGCAAGATATTTGTATGTCCTACCTGTGATTGTGTGGGTTTCTTCTCACACACCAAACACATTTTGATAGGGAATTTAGATTGTGAGCCTTAATGGGGACAGTGATGACATTATCTCTAAAGCACTGTGGAATATGATGGCGCTATATGAGTAAGCATAATACAGAAGATAAGACAGCCAGGGGTTGGCTTACATAGGGATAACATGATCGTGACCTGAGCCAATAATGTCCCGATAGTGTTGTCGGTCTGAGGTGGTGTTAAGCACAGGAATCCTGGACACTATCCATGCATGACCACCTGATGCACATTTACAGTGGCTCTGTACAAAGCCCAGTAAGCACTATTTACTGTCGGCAGCTGTGAACATTTAAGTGTAACAGTGTAAGAGTTGCTGTAACCATGATACAACTCCTATGAATATGTTTGAATTTTAATTTTTTATGTGTTCTAACAATTTTGCAATCACTTCCACATCAAAGAATATGTGTACTGTAAGGCAGCGGCATTTCTGTTAAATCAAACGTCCTTAATTGTGCAAATACTGCCCACATGAAAACTGCTCATCTCCGGATTGCAGCCGGGAACAAGTAAATACAGTAAAGTCCAGTGCCATCGCACTTGCCCCCCCCCCCCCCCCATAAGGTTGTCGGGTGCTATTGTCGCTGGTTCTGGCTTGTGTTAGCTTCACACAGACAGGCTAACGTCCACAGCACCTTCAGCTCTGGTACATGTGAAATCCAAACACAAAAACTGACACACCCAAACCTTAAGTGCATGTTTAAATGAAAACAGTGGACATGGGCCACTTGAAAGAGCCAGACTGGAGGGAGAGATTCGTCCCACTACCATCCTACAGAACTCTCCAAAAATAAAAGCCTAAGACAGGTTTTCCTAAATTCACTTGGTCAAATAACTTGACCCAGTCCACACTCTATTTCTCATTAATGGTCTGCAGTCCTCATAGTTTCTTCAACCATCCGAGGTTTGTCTGAAGGAAGTGTGAGTAAAGCTAAAATCAATATCAGGCAAGTCTCGAAGGAGATGACGCTGACCTTGCTGGAATAGCACCTGTTCGGGAGATTAGTATGTGTTAGTAGTAGTGGACAACACTTTAAGAAAACTGTGAGAAGCCCAAGACTGGGGATTTTGCAAAATATGTATTAGTATTATGAAAAAATCCCAGAAGTACCCCTAATTCAAGGTTCAAGGACCAGACTTTCTATCAAAAGTCAGATCCAAATTATGCATGCAGACCAGAATCCCACAACCCTCCATGAGCCCACCTTTTCTCCCAACTGTAAAAGCATGAGATCTCACATGTCATTGCGAGACCTGGCGATTTTTAACAAAAGCCAGCACTACCGCATTCTTTACTGAAAAAACAGTAACTGACTGGTAATTGGTATTAACAATCTATTGGTATTGGTATTTGGTATTCAAATTGGTATTTTGAAATTGGTATTAACAATTTTTAAGGCTAGGTTCAAACGACCATGTATTCTCCCACCCCAGAGAATAGGTTCAATTATGCAAATCACATAAGTGTGATCCGATGTTTTGGCAGATCATACTTGGACTTAAACTATAATTGTCTGCACCTACCCTACCAGTTTCAGATCAGTAACTTTTCAGTAAAAGATGAGGCAGTCCTGGTTTAGTGAAAAGCGCAAGATCTTATGATAACATCTGAATTCTTGCACTTTCAAAGTGAGAGAGGCCATGAACAGTGTTGAGTGAGCACTAAAATGCTCGAGCAAATCGAGCATCGAGCAAATTGGAATGCCAGAGTGCTCGGTCCGAGTAATGAGCCCAATGTACACTACCGTTCAAAAGTTTGGGGTCACCCAGACAATTTTGTGTTTTCCATGAAAACTCATACTTTTATTTATCAAATGAGTTGCAAAATGAATTGAAAATATAGTCCAGACATTGACAAGGTTAGAAATAATGATTTTTATTTGAAAGAATAATTTTCTCTTTCAAACTTTGCTTTTGTCAAAGAATGCTCCCTTTGCAGCAATTACAGCATTGCAGACCTTTGGCATTCTAGCTGTTAATTTGCTGAGGTAATCTTGAGACATTTCCCCCCATGCTTCCTGAAGCCCCGCCCACAAGTTGGATTGGCTTGATGGGCACTTTTTGCGTACCATGCAGTCAAGCTGCTCCCACAACAGCTTAATGGGGTTGAGATCTGGTGACTGCGCTGGCCACTCCATTACAGCATTACAGATAGGATTAGAGATGAGCGTTGTTCTACTCGAACTGTTCGCCAATCTCAAATTCGAGCTGTTTTGGGCGGTGTTCGAGCCGTTCGGCGAACACGAACGATTTGAGAAAAATTCGGCTGTTCGAGGTTATGTTCGATAACTGTTCGTGCACCAAAATCATAACTGGATTTTTTCTCAGTAATGATGAAAATTAATGTTAATATGCAGTTTGAGTGTACAGCGGGGTGGGGGGAGGGGCAGGGGATGGATCTCTGCAGGAATAATGAAGATTTCCATTTTTTTTTCTCTTTCCCGCATTTGCAGTGGGGAGATGCAGTCTGTCAGCCTATCAGCAGCGCACACACGGAGCGAACTACTGTTTTTCACACAAGCAAGGGCATGTGTCATTGGCAGTGTATGTCACATGTCCTTGCCCTATAAGACCAAGCCATTTTCCCCGTCGCCACCATTTTCTCAATGCTGCAGCTGCGTGTTAGACGGCACCGCTGTTGCTGTGTGCGCAATACCTTGTTAATTTCAAGCCAATTTTCGCACAAATCTACAGATAGCTTGGGAGTAGGGAATAGTTGTGATTGCAGTCCTTTTAAGGACTAGGTTACAGCATTTCCTACGACTTTTATCAGGCAGGTCTGTGCTCTTAAATAGATAGATTGTGGGAGTAAAGACTAATTGTAATTGCAGTCCTTTTCAGGACTAGGTTACATCAGTTCCTATCAGTTTTTGCCAGGCAGGTCTGTGCCAGTGCTGTGCAAGTTTTTTTCACAGCATTTGGCTGAATCTAGCAAAGCTAATCCTTTTTGGCCTATTGCAGAGTGTGTTAGTCAGTGGAGTAGCCTATCTGTGTTGCAAGATATACCACCTGTGTATAGAATACCAATTTTTTTACTGCACCTAGTGAAGTAAAATCTTTTGGGCATAGCATCATTCTATTAGTCCATCTATACTGACCTCCATCAGGTTGCAAATTGAATATAATTTTTTTCTGCATCTACCTCTGAAAAAATATTTGGGCTTCTAGCTGTGTGTGGGACTTTTTCTATTAGTCCATCTATACTGACCTCCATCAGGTTGCAAACTGAATATAATTTTTTTCTGCATCTAGCTCTGAAAAAATATTTGGCCTTCTAGCAGTGTGTGGGACTTTCTCTATTAGTCCATCTATACTGACCTCCATCAGGTTGCAAACTGAATATATTTTTTTTCTGCATCTACCTCTGAAAAAATATTGGGCTTCTAACTGTGTGTGGGACTTGTTCTATTAATCCATCTATACAGACCTCCATCAGGTTGCAAACTGAATATATTTTTTTCTGCATCTACCTCTGAAAAAATATTGGGCTTCTAGCTGTGTGTGGGACTTGTTCTATTAATCCATCTATACAGACCTCCATCAGGTTGCAAACTGAATATAATTTTTTTCTGCATCTAGCTCTGAAAAAATAGTTGGCCTTCTAGCAGTGTGTGGGACTTTCTCTATTAGTCCATCTATACTGACCTCCATCAGGTTTCAAATTAAAAATAATTTTTATCTGCATCTACCTCTGAAAAAATATTTGGGCTTCTAGCTGTGTGTGGGACTTGTACTATTAGTCCTTCTATACTGACCTCCATCAGGTTGCAAACTGAATATAATTTTTTTCTGCATCTAGCTCTGAAAAAATATTTGGCCTTCTAGTAGTGTGTGGGACTTTCTCTATTAGTCCATCTATACTGACCTCCATCAGGTTGCAAATTAAAAATAATTTTTATCTGCATCTAGCTCTGAAAAAATATTTGGCCTTCTAGCAGTGTGTGGGACTTTCTCTATTAGTCCATCTATACTGACCTCCATCAGGTTGCAAATTAGAAATAATTTTTATCTGCATCTACCTCTGAAAAAATGTTTGGGCTTCTAGCTGTGTGTGGGACTTGTTCTATTAGTCCATCTATACTGACCTCCATCAGGTTGCAAACTGAATATAATTTTTTTCTGCATCTAGCTCTGAAAAAATATTTGGCCTTCTAGAAGTGTGTGGGACTTTCTCTATTAGTCCATCTATACTGACCTCCATCAGGTTGCAAATTAAAAATAATTTTTTTTCTGCATCTACCTCTGAAAAAATATTGGGCTTCTAGCTGTGTGTGGGACTTGTTCTATTAATCCATCTATACAGACCTCCATCAGGTTGCAAACTGAATATAATTTTTTTCTGCATGTAGCTCTGAAAAAATATTTGGCACTCTAGCAGTGTGTGGGACTTGTTCTATTAGTCCACCTATACTGACCTCCATCAGGTTGCAAATTCAAAATAATTTTTTGTCTGCATCTAGCTCTGAAAAAATATTTGGCCTTCTAGCAGTGTGTGCAACTTTCTCTATTAGTCCATCTATACTGACCTCCATCAGGTTGCAAACTGAATATATTTTTTTTCTGCATCTACCTCTGAAAAAATATTTGGGCTTCTAGCTGTGTGTGGGACTTGTTCTATTAGTCCATCTATACTGACCTCCATCAGGTTGCAAATCGAATATAATTTTTTTCTCCATCTAACCCAGCCAATAGTTTTGGCCTAATACCACAGTTTGGCCACTCAGCTCTGCTCGGTTCCCATCCATTGTTTTTTTGTGCAAACAACTCCAGAGTTGTGAATTAGTTAACCACCAAAATGAGTGGAAAAAGGCCTGCTGCTGTTGGAAAGGGGAATATGCGTGTTGGGAAGGGGAAAAAAGGTTGTGTCCGTGGGGTAGGTGTTAAAGCAACAGTAACATCTGCAGAAGAAAGACCATCTTCCAGCCAAACTAAAATGTCTACTTCTTTTAGCGGACAATGTGATAAGATCCCTTTCTTACGGCTACGCCAATCGCTACAAATTCCAGATGAGGCACAAAAACAGCAGGTGCTTCAATGGATATCAAGTGCTCCTTTAAGTGGCCTCTCCTCCACATCAACTTCAACATCACAAATACTCCAGTCCTCAAAGGTGTCACCCCAATCGCACTTGCTTCCTCACAGCTCCCAAATCTCCAGCTGCCCATCTGAGTATGAGGTAGAACAGATGGTTGAGTCTGCAGAGCTGTTTACTCATACTATAGCCTGGGAATCAGAGGTTGACTCCAGCGCTTCTGTGAATCCAGACGAGGAAATGATCTGCACTGATGCCCAGAATCTTTATGAGTCGGATCCAGGACCAGACGCAGAAGGTTCTGACCATAATGTAGACCCTCATTCCCAAACTGTAACTCCTGTTGGTGGAGACAATGAGGAAGACGATGATGAGACTCAAATACCTGATTGGAGCGACAACTTTAGTTTTTTGTCAGGGCAGGAACAGGTTGGCTCTGAGGACGACGGGTGTGATAACGCACAGGGTGATGATGATGAGGTTGGAGATCCCACTTACTGTCAACCCACAGTCAGCCAAGAGATGAGGTCAGCAGAGGAGGCGGAGGAAGATGCTAGTGACGACGAGGTCAGGTTGCGCCTTCCTGGACAGAAACGTAGTACCGGAAGCACGTCAACAACTGCATCCTCAAACACAACTCTGCCTCTCACCACAAGTCGTGGTGGCACTTCAGGTCGCATGGGTGCTAAGCCTTGCATAGTCTGGGCATTTTTTCAGATCGATAAAGATGACCCAACTCGTGTTATCTGTAACATTTGTCAGCAAAAGCTAAGTAGAGGCCAAAAAATACATAGTTTGAGTACTTCATGCATGAACCGGCACATGGACATGAAGCATAAGTTGCAGTGGGAAGCTCAGTGTGCTACAATGCGGCCTAGCCGGCCGGGCCAACCACCGTCTGCCATATCTTGTGCATCCGCGGCCTCTTCATCCTCTGTGACTGGGGGGACAGCAGTCGCACCTGTTTTGGGGCGCAGACCTGCCTCCTCTTTACCCGCAACAGCCAGCGTGATTGGCAGGTCATCATTTTCTTTGGAGGTGGTAACACCAGCTGGTGTTGAGCGCTGTCCGACATCGATAGCACCACCTTTGGATCAAGGCAACCTAACATGTCCGCCTGCATCTTCCTCACAGACCGGCAGTTTGCCGGGGACACCCTTATCAACCCCGTCTAAGCACAATAGCCAGCCCTCGGTCCCTCAGATGTGGACAAGTAAAAGACCATTTCCTCCTAGCCATGAGAAAGCTAAGAGGTTGAATTTCACCATCTGCAAGCTCTTGGCTACAGAAATGCTGCCTTTCCGCCTGGTGGACACAGAGGATTTTCGAGACCTTATGTCCGTCGCAGTGCCCCAGTACCAGATGCCCAGTCGGCACTACTTCTCAAAGAAAGGTGTGCCTGCGCTCCACCAGCATGTCACACACAACATCACCGCTTCTTTGAGAAACTCTGTGTGTGATAGGGTGCATTTCACCACAGACACTTGGACGAGTAGGCATGGACAGGGGCGTTACATGTCACTGACTGGGCACTGGGTAACTATGGTGACAGCAGGACAAGGGGCTGCTGTCCAAGTCTTGCCGTCCCCACGAGTTGTGCGTCAATACTCTTTATGTCAAAGTTCCTCCACTGCTTCTGCCTCCTCAACCTCCTCTCGGTCTTCCACCTGCACCCAAAGCCTGTCTGGTCATGCCACAAGCTTTCTAACTGCGCAGAAGGGATCCTGCACACCTCCTTACTATGCTGGCAGTAGGGCTCAACGTCATCAGGCGGTTTTTACTTTGAAATGTCTGGGAAATGTGAGTCACACAGCTGAGGAGTTGTGGTCAGCTCTGGAGAACCAATTTCATGAATGGTTGTCTCCACTGGACCTGAAACCAGGGAAGGCCGTGTGCGACAATGCTGCAAACCTGGGTGCGGCCCTTCGCCGGGGCAATGTCACACACGTTCCTTGTATGGCTCACGTGTTGAACCTGGTTGTCCAGCAATTTTTAGCCCACTATCCCAGACTAGATGGCCTTCTGAAGAGGGCACGGTCACTGTGTGCTCACTTCCGCAGTTCGCATGCCGCAGCTCAGCGACTTACATCTCTACAGAAGTCGTTGGGCCTGCCACTTCACCGGCTAAAATGCGATGTGCCTACCCGGTGGAATTCAACTCTGCACATGTTGCAGCGACTGTGGCAGCACCGACAAGCCCTGGTGCAATACGTTCTGACGTATAGCCTGGGCCAACGAGATCCAGAGGTGGGGCAAATCATGCTGGAGGAGTGGTCTCAGATCAGGGACCTATGCACCCTTCTGCACAGTTTTGAAATGGCGACGAAGATGTTTAGTGCTGACGATGCCATTATCAGCATGACTATTCCGGTGAATTAAATGCTGGAGCACATGTTAAACAGAATTCTGAGTCAGGTGGTGGCACAAGAGGAGGTGGAGGAAGTAGAGGAGGAGGAGTTGTATGCGGAAGGGCTAACATCTGCAAGGTCCAGACGGTCGGCAGCACCAAGGCGGCAGGCATGTGAGGGTGGGGGAGATGGTTTTACCAGGGCGCATGGTAGCAGCCAAACTAGTGAGGAAGGTGCAGGAGCCCAGGAAGAAGTGGAGGACGAACTGATGGAAGACTCATCAGATGAGGGAGACCTTGATCACATTTCTGTTGTGCGAGTTTGGGGGGAGAGGACAGAGGAAGGAAGCATGATTGTTACCTCGCCACCAACACAACAGGGACTTGGTGCTCCTGGATGCGCAACACACATGAGTGCCTTCTTGCTGCACTACCTGCAACATGACCCTCGAATTGTGAGAATTAGAAATAATCCTGACTACTGGGTTGCCACACTGTTAGATCCCCGGTACAAAAGTAAATTTGCCGAAATTATTCCTGCCATAGAAAGGGATGCACGCATGCAGGAGTATCAGCAGAGACTGTTGCAGAATCTTACATGTGCTTTTCCACAAAACACCAGTGGTGCACGTAGTGAATCTCACAGTTCCAACTTGCCAACCGTGGGACCGTCAAGTGTTCAGCACTCAAACCGTAACAGAACCACAGTATCTGCTGGTAACATCAATTTTGCGGAATCATTTCACCACTTTTTTAGCCCATCCTTTGCAAGGCCACAGGAGACAAGAAGTCTGACACATAGTGAACGCCTAGAGACGATGGTACAGGAGTATCTCCAAGTAAACATTGAAGCCATGACTGTGTCACTGGACCCTTGCTCTTTTTGGACTTCCAATCTGGATAAATGGCCGGAGCTAGCCACTTACGCCTTGGAGATCTTGTCATGCCCCGCAGCCAGCATTCTGTCTGAACATGTGTTCAGCGCAGCTGGTGGTGTGCTCTCCACTGATAATGTAGACAGACTCACGTTCATAAAGATGAACAAATCATGGATCCGAAACGACTTTTCTACCCCTGTGTCATCCTGGGGAGAGTAAAAGCTTGATGATTGGTTAAAATCACCCTACCAACCGTTTTAAGCTTTCAAATTACTAATCATGTTTATCTGTATCTTGGCTGGAAAATAATTTGGGCTTTGTAGCAGTGTGCAGCACTGATTCTATTAGGCCATCTATAATAAGCTCCACCAGATTTAAAATTACTAATCATGTTTATCTGTATCTTGGCTGGAAAATAATTTGGGCTTTGTAGCAGTGTGCAGTACTGATCCTATTAGGCCATCTATACTAAGCTCCACCAGATTTAAAATTAATAATAATTTTTAGCTGCATCTAGCCCGGAGAATAATTTTGGGGCTCCGAGATGCGCAAGACACATAAGTGCCTTCTTGCTGCACTACCTGCAACATGACCCTCATATTGTCAGAATTCGAAGTAATCATGACTACTGGGTTGCCACACTCTTAGATCCCCCAAACTTTTCGATCAACCTTTTCATTTTAATAAAGACCAAAAAAATGGTCATTTTTGAAATTATAAGCATTAGCAGGTTATTAGAAACTGAAATCAAACAGTTTTCAACTCAAAACTTTATTCTAGGTGATGTTACATTTTCACATTGGACCCCTTGTTCGAAAGTAGCTTCTGAACTCTCTCGTCCATTGAATTTGTCAGGTTTTGGATGGTTTCTGCTTCAATTGTTTTGCATGAGGACAGAATACCCTCCCAGAGGTGTTGCTTAGATGTGAACTGCCTCCCGCCATCATAGACACTCCTTTTGATGATGCTCCAGAGGTTCTGAATGGGGTAGAGGTCAGGGGAGCATGGGGGTCACACCATAAGTTTCTCCCCTTTTATGCCCATATCAGCCAGAGATGCAGATGTTTTATGTGCAGCATGAGATGGTGCATTATCATGCAAAAAAATGATCTTGCTGTGAAATACACGGTTCTTCTTCTTGAACCATGGCAGGAAGTGCTGTTTGAGAAAATCCACATACATTATGGAGTTCATCTTTAGCGCCTTCAGGGATCCTAAAGGGGCCGACAATCTCTCTCCCCATGATTCCAGCCCAAAACATTACTCCACCTCCTCCTTGTTGGCGCTGTAGCCGTGTTTGCGTGGGGTGTCCATCAACCAGCCATCAACCAGCCATCCTCCACTCCATCCATCTGGACCATCGATCGCTGCACGGCACTCATCCGTGAACAAAACAGTTTTGAAATCAGTCTTCATGTAATGTTTATCCCACTGGAGCCGTTTCTGCTTATGTGAAGTGGATAGAGGAGGTCGACAGGATGGCGTATGCACAGCTGCAAACCTCTGTAGGACCCTGCATCTTGTTGTTCGGGGGACGTTGGAGGCACCAGCAGCTTCAAAAACTTGTCTGCTGCTATGACAAGGCTTTTTTGCCGCTGCTCTTTTAACCTGACGTAATTGCCTGTAGGAAAGAGTCCTCAATTTGCCCTTATCAGCACGCACACGTGTGTACTGTGAATCAGCTACATACTTCTTGATTGCCAAGACACTTCATCCTGATCATCGCACAATGTTGATTGTAGTCATGCCTTGACCTAAACACTCCACAATTTGTTGCTTCTCAGCAGCCTACACATCCTTTTTCTTTCCCATTTTGGCAGAAAATGTAGGCTGCTTAATAATGTGAGATAGCCTTCTTAAGTAGTCTTGCCTTTCATTGGACACACCTGCCAACTAATTAGCACAGGTGTCTGCAATTGCTTACAGTGATATAAAGAGCCCTGACACACATCACCATCAATGAGTTTAACTGACAAACAAACAAATTCTTCCCTTATCACTCCTAAACACTTTTTGCATAATAATTTGGAACACAGTGTACATGTGCTTTTCCACAAAACACCAGTGGTTCACGTAGTGAATCTTACAGTTCTAACTTGCCAACCGTGGTCTGTATGGAGTTGTTCAATAAAGGGCCCAAAATTAAGATAACATAGATGGGAGAGGTCTCTATGAATAGGAATTCCTAAGTATTTGATACCCTGTGAGGGCCAGGCAAAGGGAAAGTTGGACTGGATGGAATGCTATATGGATTTGGGGAGGGAGACATCGAGGGCCTCAGACTTCGCTGCATTGATTTTAAAATTTGACCATGTAACAAAAGTGATCTATTTCAGCCATAACAGCATGGATGGATATATGTGATTGAGTGATATATACTAGGACATCATCAGCAAATAGAGAGTACTTGTACTCGGTGCCTCCCACCTCAATCCACCTAATATTGGGGTTATGGCGAATTGATGAGAGCAGGTGCTCCGTCACTAGGATGTATAAGAGAGGGGACAGAGGACATCCCTGCCTTGTCCCATTGGTGATTGTGAAAGGTGATGAAAATGTTCTGATGCACCCCCTGGGCCTTGGGACACCCGGAGCCGGACCCTTTTTGGTGGATGCTGGTGGTTGTAGTCTTCGTGGCGGTGACCCGGTTCCGTGGCTCAGGGTGGTCAAACCAGTGGCGGAACTATTTATGTGGTTTTGATGTTTAAATGTACGACTACGCCACCCGTGGATTGCGGTCAGAGTGAACCGCCGCTGCAGGGCAGACCGCTGAGGCTGGTGTTGTGGGTGCAGCAGAGCGTAGCATAACTCCCCACGGGAGGAGTATAGCCTCAGGGCAGTGTATGCGGAGGATGGGGGTGATGGTGCAGAGCAGCAGCAGTAACGACACGGAGTCAGTGATGCAGTCCAGGGCCTTTACTCACAGTTCTTATTATCCAGACCACGTCTGCAGGTAACGGCTGCCCACGTCGTACTGTGCTCACCAGGTGAGGGGCTCAGACAACTCCCAGATAACTTTGAAGCGCTTCACAGGACCCCCTTTGTGTGTCCTTTGTCTGGCCTTTCTTACCAACCCTTCTGTCCGGCTGCCTCGGGCCTCCTCTTGGTAAACTTGGCGCCAGTTTCCCTGACCCTATGTGGTGCCTTCCTAGCGGGTGTAGCGAGGGGCTGCACCACATAAAATGTCACAGCCTCCGGTTTCTAGCTGAGGGTCGTTTCCTGCCTCCACTAGTTTCGTGGACCGGTCTCCCCCTTTGGTCTGACCCCTCCACGCAGGTGGATTCGGGCGTGCGGTGGCGACTCGCCCGTCCGCACCCCTGGGATCCCTTCATTCCTCGTTCCTGGAGCCTTCTCCGCTCCTCTTCCTTCCTTCTCCCTCTTCCAGGCCTGGGCCTCTGTTACTAGGCCCGCCTCCGGAGCAGAGCTCATGCAGAGCCCCTGCTCCCTGCCACTTCTGCTCAGACTTCTCTGCACTGAACTAAGATGGTGCCCACCTTTTATACTCCCTTCTCAATGCACCCAGGAACTGCTTCCTCCCTGCTCCTGCACTACAGGGTTCCCTTTCCTCAGTGTTCCCTCCCCCCACTCCAGCCAGGGACAGGGACTGTCGTGCCCATCTCAGAGGCATATTGGTCGCCCTGCCCCACGGCAATGTGGTGTAATGCATGCAGGTGTCGGGTCCTGATCCACACTCCATCCTTACCTGAGAGTGGGATATCACACCTCTGGGTGAGGTGCAATACCTCTGTAGCAACCGAGCCCTCAGGGTGCTACAGTTCCATTTATCTTCAGCCTAGGTGACGTATTGTGATACAGGGCCGTGATTTGGGCTATAAAAGGGTCCCCTAGACCCCTACCCCAAGCTTTTTAAGAGAATCATATATGGCGTGCCAGGAGACTCTATGGAATGTTTTCTCAGCATCCAAAGAGAGTATCTAATTACAAATTTTTAACTGCATCTAGCCCAGGAAATACTATGTGCCTAGTAGCAGTGTCTGCTAGTCAGCGGATTATCCCGGCTGTTAAGCAAGCTACACCACCTGTAGTTTGGACACTTAATTTTTTCAAAGGAAATGCTTCGGGACCACGGGATACTCAGTGAAGAGCATCAGGAGGCACCCCAAGGCATAGGGGCTGGGACTGGCAGTAGGATGCCTTGCGGTGGACAGCCGAGCTCGATCCTTATAAAAGCTTTTTAACTGCAGCAGCTTTAGTGGACGCTACTGGAGCTGGAATTACGCGGCTGCTGGCATGAGACTTGCCCTCCAATAGATCCTTGTAAATGGATTTAAAGTGTATTCAATCAAATTAGAGAGACAATTTAAATTAAAAAGCTTAGAGCTGCCTCCACCACAGTGGGGCTCGCTCGACCCACCAGCGGACAGGCACCAGTATTGGGAGAGGGGGGCTGGCCATCAGGGTTCACCGCGGCTCTGGCACAAACCCGGCGACACGGAGGTGGCACGGGCAGGAGCGGACTGAACGTGTCGGCTTCTCACTTTTTGGATTTTAGAAGGGCATGACATGCCTATATTTGTGTCTCCCCCTCCTTTTACTCCTCCACCTCTTTTCTTTTCGCATGACTATATGTACTTGTCACTTTTCCATGTGTTAGTTGTGTCTTCTGAGCAGTTTGTCAGCTTTTGGACACCTTTGAAGGTGTTTTCTATGTGTTTCTATGTGTTTTTGTTTGCATGCCATTGGTTTTAACGGTGTTCGAAGGTGTTCGACGAACAGTTCGGCGAACACACGGGTGTTCGACGAACCGAACCGAACTCGAACACTACGGGGGTGGCTCAGCACTAGATAGGATATCAGCTGCCTGCTTCTTCCCTAAATAATTCATTTATAATTTGGAGGTGTGCTTTGGGTCATTGTCCTGTTGTAGGATGAAATTGGCTTCAATCCAGAGCTATCCAGAGGGTATGGCAAGGCGTTGCAAAATGGAGTGATAGCCTTCCTTACTTAAAATTCCATTTACCTTGTACAAATCTCCCACTTTACCAGCACCAAAGCAACCCCAGACCATCACATTACCTCCACCATGCTTGACAGATGGCGTCAGGCACTCTTCCAGCATCTTTTCAGTTGTTCTGCATCTCACAAATGTTCTTCTGTGTGATCCAAACACCTCAAACTTTGATTCGTCTGTCCATGCAACTTTTTTCCAATCTTCCTCTGTCCAATGTCTGTGTTCTTTTGTCCATATTAATCTTTTCCTTTAATTAGCCAGTCTCAGATATGGCTTTTTCTTTGCCACTTTGCCCTGAAGGCCAGCATCCCGGAGTCGCCTCTTCACTGTAGATGTTGACACTGGCGTTTTGCATGTACTATTTAATGAAGATGCCAGTTGAGGAGCTGTGAGGCGTCGATTTCTCAAACTAGAGACTCTAATGTACTTGTCTTGTTGCTCAGTTGTGGAGCTGGGCCTCCCACTTCTCTTTCTACTCTGGTTAGAGCCTGTTTGTGCTCTCCTCTGAAGGGAGTAGTACACACCGTTGTAGGAAATCTTCAGTTTCTTGGCAATATGTCACATGGAATACCTTCATTTCTAAGAACAAGAATAGACTGTCCAGTTTCACATGAAAGTTCTCTTTTTCTGGCCCTTTTGAGAGTTTCATAGAACAAACAAATGTAATGCTCCAGATTCTCAACTAGCTCAAAGGAAGGTCAAATTTATAGCTTCTCAAATCAGCCTAACCATTTTCAGCTGGGCTAACATACTTGTGCAAGGGTTTTCTAGGGTTTTCTAAACATCCATTAGCCTTCTTACACAGTTAGCAAACACAATGTACCATTAAAACACTGGAGTGGTGGTTGTTGGAAATGGGCCTTTATGTAGATATTGCAATAAAAACAAGACGTTTGCAGCTAGAATAGTCATTTACCACATTAACAATGTATAGAGTGTATTTCTGATTCATTTAATGTTAGTTTCATTGAAAAAAATGTGCTTTTCTTTCAAAAATATTTAAATTTCTAAATGACCCCGAACTTTTGAACGGTAGTGTAAGTCTATGGGAAACTCGAGCAGTTTTCCAGCGGCTCCCCCCGGCGGTCTGCAGTGGGCCTAAAAATTGGACAAATCGATGGGAACAGTGCTCATATGACATTGGAGCAGCATGGGGAAGACCGCTGGAAGCATTTCTGACTCCCAAGTCACTGCTGTCAACAATGTTGGCAGAGGTATTATGCCACTTTTACGGACTCACAATAAAACATCCAAAAAGAAAACCAAAATGGATCTTCCTGGGAAAAATGTTAAGGGACATCTTTTCCATGGTGATGACTTGCATATAAGGCAAAATAATTAACCAAAAACAAAAATACTCCTCCACACTTTGGGTTGCGTTCACAAGTAGCATTTTTGATGCGTTTTTGCACTTTTGCGTTGCTTTCAACGGTGAAAAATACATTTACCAGTAAATGTCATTTTAACATTTTACTACCTTATCTTCCCATGTGGTGTGCGCGACGTTATCAGACACATCCTGATTCATTTATAATAGAGGGACTCTGAATGTCACAAAGCCTTTTTTTATAGGACCATCGGGCCTTTACTATTCTTTAAGGGCCAACAGTTTCCCTCACTATTGTTAGAGAGCCATCAGCCGGCTATGCTTTGTTGTTCCCATAATTAAAGAGTGGGTCTCCTATACTGTTATTGCATATGCAGTGACTACATGGGCTTCCAAAAATTTGGACACATCGTAATACCCCTTTGAAGAGACATAGAGGAGTGCCTCAGTAAAAAAAAAGTTCCCATTATAAAGGAGTGGGTCTCCTATAGTGGTAATGCCCATGCTGTGACTGCAGGGGCTGCCTAAATTTGGGAAATACCCCAATACCAACCTGAAGACACATAGAGGTGGGCCTCAGTAACGACATGTTCCCATTAGAAAGGAGCTGTTCTGCTATACAGTTATTGCGTATGCAGTGACTACAATGACTGCTTTAATTTGGGAAATAAACCAATACCAATTTAAAGACACACAGAGAAGGGCCTCCTTAACAACATATTCTCATTAGAAAGGAGAGGTTCTGTAATGACCCAAATCGGGTCATTACAAACATTTTTGCATTCATAGGAGTCTGTGGAATCATTTATGCTTTGATGTATTAACCGAGGTCATTCTGTTAAACTAAATGTAAATTGATGTTCTTTACTACCACTGCAGACCAACAGAAAACATTGTTGAACAAGAGAACCTTGAAGAAGTGATGCCTCCTCACGATAACCGCTTAATTTCGCCGTCTTTTGAAGATGTATCTGACAGCATTGAGCAGAATGCATCTCCAAAACTTCCTGATATTTGCATTTTAGTAAATACAGGAAGTATAAGTAAAATGAACAGTACAATCGCTGGTCTGACACTTCTGATGACAATATTGAATATAAACGTTCATATACAGAACCTGTCTCACATTAAAATGATTTCCACAAAGATATTCCTGAGCCTCCCAGATTATTACCAGAGAAAGTGAAACATCTTCAGGAACTGATTTCCACAAACAGTGCAAAAAAGTCCTTTAGAAAGCACTCTGGTTCAAAGAGTGGTCTATATGAAGCTAATGAAAATATGTTACGACATCTAAAGGATCGTGAATACAACTGTAGTAGAGGGCAATGAACCATCAGAAGAATTCTTGCAAGATGTGCCAGAGATAAAGAAAGATTGCCATCTACTGGCCAGGCGAAATCAAGCACAACCAAGTTGTGCTAGAAGAGTTGAAGAAGGAGCAAATTCAGATCAGGTAACCCCCAGGAAGAATTTTCTGGATATAAAAGTCCAGCGTGCCAAGACACAGGTAGATTTGGTGCAGGCTGCAGAGTGAAGCAGATGTGCTCCAGAGGGACCGAAGAGCTTAGCATAACAGGCCTCAACTGGATGCCTGCGCTGCACCAGAGTCAGACACCGCCTGAGAGGCTCTGGACTCCTCACAGAAGCGCCCTGAACCCTGCGCATGTTGGACAGAGTCAGGACCTATGCCTCACACTGAGTAAGTTCCTGGGACCTGACACCACCTGTCAAGAGACGAGGTCTGGATCCCCTTACCCCAAACGTGAGAGACTACCGTCAATGGTAAAGCCGAGAAGAGCTGAGAGAGGACTGTCACAGGAAAGACACGCCAGCAACAGTGGAGGAATCTTGTAATTGAACAGGGCCGTTACTTCCAACTCTCACCTACGGTACCGGGGACAGTTGGGATTGGTATTTCAGGTTGGGTGGGGGCCGATTGGTGCCTGGGAAGCCAAACGGGATCTGATATAGTTTATCGGGAGAGACATTGTGGCCTAGTGGGATGAACCGGTGACCCCTGCTAGAGCTATACAAAGAGAACTCACGTGGTGACTCCCACGACTGGATGCATCACACTTTTGCAAAGAACCTTACCGTTATTCACTGAAACTATTTCTTATTGTCATTCCAAGTTGCTGTTTATTATCCCTGTTACTAACCCCCTTGCATAATAGTTGTTATACATAAAAAAGTGGTTTTATCAATCCCTGACTGTTCCCGCCTTGGGTCCTTGGGCATCTGTGTTACACAACAACAAGACAAATCATGGTAATGTTACTGTAACTAGAAATATTAAAGACTAGTATTGAGCGAACATGCTCGACACTGCTCGGTACTCGCCCGAGCATCACGCTACTCGGGATGTTCGGCGAGCACCGAGCATTTCCGGGTTACTCGGGCGGGAGCTCAGGTCTCCGCCCTGCATGTTTTGCTCTCTTTACAGAGCCAATGAACATGCAGGGATTGCCAGCCAGTCACTGTAATGCCACAGCCATGTTGGTTGTGGGCATTACAGTGATTGGCTGGCCGCACAGCGTCACCTCGAGTATTTAAAACCGGGCGTCGCCATCTTGGACACAGTCGCTCCGGATCATACAGTGTAGGGACAACGCTGCTGATTTAGGGAGAGATATAAACTGCGAAATAGTTAGTGTAGGGTCTGCAAAGCCTGCCAGATCAAACAAACAGTCCTTCTCAGGACTAATATCCATCCCAGATATCAGGCAGGCAGGCTGTATAGGAGACACAGTGGTTATACCAGCAAACGCTGCATTACAGTCCTGTGTGCTGCTCCTGTTGCTGAAATTCCTGGACATAGCTCCAGGTCTCAGGGGATAGGAAAAATCCTTTTTTTTTTCATCTAAATCCTCTTTTTTTTTCCTCCTTCATACTGTACAAATACCCGTCTTATTAACCTTTTGGTGTCCCCCCCCAAAAATAAAGCGTGTCTCTGATTTTTCAGACACAAATATATCTGTTGAAAATAGTGAGGTGTAGGCTAGAGAAACAGAAGTGTTGTTTTGCACTTCCACGGTTCAAACCTCTGTATTATCCACTTTTGGGCCATTTGTATCTAAAAAAAAAACAGTTTGAGTGTGTCGCTCACTGTTCAGCCGCAAATATATCTATTTAAAAAAGTCTGGTATACCCCAGTAAAAAATAACTGTGGTTTTGCCATCCAACGGTAAAAAAATCTCTATTATTCAGGTTTTGGTTTATTTTCCGTAAAGAAAAACAGTAGTGTCTCCTGACTGTTGTGACACAAAAATATATCTGTTAAAAATAGTCTGGTGTAGGCCCGACAAATCCCAGTGTGGTTTTGCAGATCCACGGGTCAAATCTCTGTACTATCCAGTTTTGGGCCTTAGGTATCTAAAAAAACACAGTTTGAGTGTGTCGCTCACTGTTCAGCCGCAAATCTATATATTTAAAAAAGTCTGGTATACTCCAGTAAAAAATAACTGTGGTTTTGCCATCCCACGGTAAAAAATCTCTATTATTCAGGTTTTGGTATATTTTCCGTAAAGAAAAACAGTAGTGTCTCCAGACTGTTGTGACACACAAATATGTCTTTTGAAAATAGTATGGTGTAGGCTAGACAAATCCCAGTGTGGTTTTACAGTTCCACGGGTCAAATCTCTGTACTATCCAGTTTTGGGCCTTTGGTATCTTAAAAAAAAACAGTTTTAGTGTGTCGCTCACTGTTCAGCCGCAAATATATATATTTAAAAAAGTCTGGTATACCCCAGTAAACAATAACTGTGGTTTTGCCATCCCACGGTAAAAAATCTCTATTATTCAGGTTTTGGTATATTTTCCGTAAAGAAAAACAGTAGTGTCTCCTGACTGTTGTGACACAAAAATATATCTGTTGAAAATAGTCTGGTGTAGGCTCGACATCCCAGTGCGGTTTTGCAGTTCCACATGTCAAATCTCTGTAGTATCCAGTTTTGGGCCTTTTGTATCTAAAAAAAACTGTTTGAGTATGTCGCTCACTGTTCAGCCGCAAATATATATATTTAAAATTTTATGGTATACCCCAGTAAACAATAACTGTGGTTTTGCCATTCCACGGTTAAAAATCTCTATTATTCATGTTTTGTTTTTTTTTCCGTAAAGAAAAACAGTAATAGTTTATCCCTGATTGTTCATATTGTTTAAAAGAGTCAGGTGTAGGCCAGAGAAACAGAACTGTGGTTTTCCTCTTCCACGGTTCTAATCTACTTTTTATTACCGTTTTTCCATTGATAGTGCAAGTGTAAGCTATTTTACTTCCTTTACAATGGGCAAGGCGCGTGGCAAGGGACGTGGAAGTGGACGTTCTGGTGATGGTTCGTGCAGAGGACGGGGCCATGGCCAAGGTGAAAATGTGCCACAACCAACAGCCACATCTTCTCGCTCCCACTACTTGACCGAATTACTAGGGAAGCACAGAACAACACCAGTATTGAGAACTGATCAGTGTGAACAGGTTATTAATTGGATAGCAGATAATACTTCCAGTTACCTGGGCACCACCACCTCCGGTCAGTCTTCCACACGGTCAACTCTTAGTAGCCATGAGTCTCGACCGCATACTCCTCCTCACACTGATGCTCCTTCCTCCCACCGTGCCGAGTGTCGTCAGACAGCAATTGATCCCACACTTGGACACTCTGAAGAGCTGTTCACTGTTCCATTTCCAGATTTGTGCCCCTCGCCTGATATGCTTGAAGTGGTGGAAGAGGAGATCCCATGTAGCGATGCCCAAATATTTGAACAGCCAAGGCCACAGGAAGTCGACGCTGGCAATTTGTCACAAGAGGAGGAGGACGATGACGAGACACAATTGCCAGGAAGTGAGGAGGAGCATCGTGGTGCGCAAGTGGAAGAGGAGGAGGTGGTGGATGATCTAGTAACTGACCCAACGTGGCAGGAGGACATGAAGAGTGAGGCCAGCAGCACACAGGGTGGGGAGGCAGGGTACCCCAACAGGCAGGAAGAAGCAGTGTGGTGGCCACAGACAGAAGGCGGGCAACCGATCCCCGTAACACCAACACGAGGGACGTTGCCAGTACAAGCGGTAGGTCTTCCAGAGTCTGGAATTTTTTTAAAGACTCTGCTGATAACCCCAAAAAGGCCATATGTTCCACCTGCCATGCCAGCATCAGCAGGGGTGACAAAACTTCCAGCCTGACCACCACCAGCATGATCAGGCACATTGCAGCAAAGCACCCGACTTTGTGGGGCGAAACCCAGGGTCCACGACCAGTGTCAGCAGGTGTCATCACTGCTTCTTCCACTGTTGTGCTTGCAAGTGAACCCCCTGTTGTGTGTGCAAGGCAATCCCCTGTCCATACTGCATGTAAAGATGCCCCCTCCTCTCAGTCTTCACTTGTTATGGCAGTTTCTCCAGAAACAACATCAACGTCCACGTCCACGTCCCACCGCAGCGTTCAATTGTCCATATCCCAGACCTTTGAACGAAAGCGTAAATTAGCAGCTAACGCCCCACAGGCCACAGTCCTAAATTCGCACATTTCACGACTGCTTGCGTTGGAAATGCTGCCTTTTAGGCTGGTGGAGACCGAATCCTTCCGCAATCTTATGGCGGTGGCCGTCCCTCGGTACTCGTCCCCAGCCGACACTATTTTACCCGGTGTGCCATCCCCGCACTACACAAGCACGTGTCCCAAAGCATCTGCGGTGCCCTCAACAACGCAGTTACTGGGAGAGTTCACCTGACAACGGACATGTGGACAAGTGCTTGTGGCCAGGGAAGGTACATCTCTCTAACGGCACACTGGGTAAACATAGTGGAAGCCGGGACCCAGTCGGACCTTGGGACGAAACACGTCCTCCCCACACCGAGGATTGCGGGCCCTATGTCAGTCATAGTTGCCCCCGCAGTGTATAGCTCCTGCGCATCATCCTCCTCCTCCTCATGTTCACCCTCCATCTCAGATATCACCACATCAGTTACAAGCTGGAAGCACTGCAGTACTGCCTCAGCCAAGCGGCAACAGGCTGTGCTGAAACTCATAAGCTTAGGTGATAAACCTCACACTGCTTGTGAGTTGTGGACAGCTGTGAAAGAGCAGGCAGATCTGTGGCTGAGACCGCTGAACCTACATCCCGGCATGGTCATGTGTGAGAATGGCCCTAACCTGGTGGCGGCTCTGAGGCGAGGTGAGATCACAAACGTACCATGCCTGGCTCATGTGCTTAACCTCGTGGTTCAGCGTTTTCTTAAATCGTACCCTGAGTTGCCAGATCTGCTCTTGAAAGTACGCCGCCTGTCAGCTCATTTTCGCAAGTCGGCTACAGCTTCTGCCGCCCTTTCTGTGTTGCAGCAGCGTTTGCAGCTTCTGTCACACCGACTGGTGTGTGATATCCCCACACTTTGGAACTCTACCCTCCACATGTTACAAAGGATTTGTGAGCAGAAGAGAGCAGTTGTGGAGTACCAGATGCAACAAGGCCATCGATATTCATGTCAGACTCCACACATAAGACCTCAGGAGTGGACCTGGATGTCTGACATATGTACCATCCTGACAAACTTTGAGGAGGCCAACAAGATGGTGAGTGGCGATGACGCCATCATTAGTGTCAGCATCCCAATTGTCTGTCTTTTGCAATGCTCTCTGCAGAGAATTAAAGAGGAGGCATTGCAGCCAGAGTATGATGAGATGGATCAAGAAGCCGTAGTGGGCGATTACACACAGCCCAGCCTCATCTCATCCCAACGTGCATTGGGGGACAATGAGGGAGAGGAGGAGGAGGAGGAGGAAGAACAGGAGCTGCTATCTTGCGCTGTAGACAGTAGTACCTGTACAAGTGTCATACCTTCGGTTCAGCGTGGGTGGCCTGAGGACAGAGGGGAGTAGGAGGAGGAGGAGGAGGACATGGTCAGTCGTCATCTTGGTGAGGACACGGAAATCTTGCCCGTTACCAGTCTGGCACGCATGCCTGACTTTATGTTACGCTGCCTTAATCGTGACCCTCGTGTTGTCAAAATGTTGGGTGACAGTCATTACTGGTTGGTGACACTTTGAGACCACCGCTACAAGGAGAACTTTCACTCTCTTATTCCTGAGGTGGAGAGGTCTACAAAAATGGGGCAGTACCACAAGGCCCTTGCTGCAGAACTGTTAAAAAAATTCACATCTGAACACACTAGCAGCAGAGGTCACAGTTCGATGCCAAACCAAGGCGTACAGGCGAGAGAGATGCAACTCCAATTCAGCAGAGGCAGGGGAACACTGTCAACGTTCTGGGACAGATTTCTGACACCCGCCCAGCTTACAGGCCCTGAGGCGCGGGGTACTCTCACAAGGAGTGGAAAGTTTCAAAAGATGGTGAGGGAGTACCTTGCCGACCGTACCAGCGTCCTCCGTGATTCCTCTGTGCCTTTTAATTATTGGGTATCCAAGCTGGACACTTGGAATGAACTCGCTCTGTACGCCTTGGAGGTCCTGGCCTGCCCTGCCTCTAGCTTGTTATCGGAGCGTGTTTTTAGTGCCGCTGGGGGAATTATAACTGATAAGCGCACTCGCCTGTCAACTGACAATGCTGACAAGCTGACCCTTATCAAAATGAACAAGGGCAGGATTGGGCCAGACTTCTCATCACCATCAAATGACAGCAGAGTAACATAAAGTCAAATCCACTGTGTTATTTCGGGAGGTGTATTCACATGCACTGCTTCACACCCACACATGGGTATACGCTTCCTCATTTCGGCTGTTTTATGTTCTTCTCCTCATCCTCAGCCTCCACCACCAATATACCACCAGGGTGCCAGCATTGCAAGTTCCTCCGTCCTTATTTTTGTCAGCTTTTGCTTGGAAGGCAAAAGCAAATCCTATGGGAGACCCACTCCCCAATAGTGGGATTTATGTTTGTAATATGCTGTACTACATGGTTCTTGTAAGGGGCATTGCAAGTTGCTCCGTCCTAATTTTTGGGAGGTTTTGCTTTAAAGGCATAAGCAAATGCTATGGGAGACCCACTCCCCAATAATGAGACTTATGTTTGTAATATGCTGTACTGCATGGCTCTTGTAAGGGGCATTGCAAGTTGCTCCGTCCTAATATTTGGAAGCTTTTGCTTGGAAGGCATAAGCAAATCCTATGGGAGACCCACTCCCCAATAATGGGACTTATGTTTGTAATATGCTGTACTGCATGGCTCTTGTAAGGGGCATTGCAAGTTGCTCCGTCCTAATTTTTAAAGCTTTTGCTTGGAAGGCATAAGAAAATCCTATGGGAGACCCACTCCCCAATAATTGGACTTATGTTTGTAATATGCTATACTGCATGGCTCTTGTAAGGGGCATTGCAAGTTGCTCCGTCCTAATTTTTGGAAGCTTTTGCTTGGAAGGCATAAGCAAATCCTATGGGAGACCCACTCCTCAATAATGGGACTTATGTTTGTAATATGCTGTACTGCATGGTTCTTGTAAGGGGCATTGCAAGTTGCTCCGTCCTAATTTTTGGAAGCTTTTGCTTGGAAGGCATAAGCAAATACTATGGGAGACCCACTCCCCAATAATGGGACTTATGTTTGTAATATGCTGTACTGCATGTCTCTTGTAAGGGGCATTGCAGTTCCTCATAATTTTTGGAAAGCCTTCCATTCACTGCTTAGGCCCACAGTGCACAGGAGACCCAGTTGCTATAAATGGAAAAAAAGGTTTAGTTAAGGCTGACCTTCATGTCATTTCCAAGGGGCATTGGAGTGCCTCGAAATTTATGGTAGGCATTGCACTCACTGTATGCCCTATAACTGTGTAGCCGAACCGCTCCTTTTGTTCTTTTGTTACAGAAACATATCCTACAAGACATATCTGGCTGACTGGCTTGATATTTATGTGAATGGTCCCTGTTCCTCCTGCTCTTTCACCTTTGCCACTACCTCATCCATCATTTATCACCTGAAGCTTTGTTTTAACGGGAGTCATAGAACTTAGATAGTAGCAGGAAAACATTCAGCTATCCTCGTAGGAGGTAGGATATGCGCCAAAACGCTGACCACCTCAGGCCTAGCTGCTACTACATACATGTGCTTGCATTCCAACAAAACAAAGCAGATGCTAACTTCTATCATCCTCATCATGCTCCTCACCTTTGCACTCTCAACTCCCCTGATGGAGAAGCCAGGGCCCACAGGAGGAGTCTGGTTGTCTGGTGGGCTCGGCCAATGCTTCCCTAAAGCAGGCCAGGCTAAGAAATGTGTGGGAGAGGTTACCGGGACAAATAGGGGTGGCTGGGGACCGAGTTTGGACACCCGGCCGCCCCCTGGAGGCTGGGGAGCAAGCGGGGACATCCGGCCACCGGGCGGCTGGGGACTGAGTATGGATACCAGGCCACCGATGCAGCCATGGCGTGGTGGCCAGATTCCGCCTCCACATGCCTAAAAGGCCCAATTTAAAGCGCAAGCAAGCAAGCAGTATGGTATTGCAGCCTGGGGGTGGGTGGGAGGCAGGCTGCATACTTGCACTTGCATTGCAAGGAATGGGAGAGGTAACATAGTAACATAGTTTCTAAAGCCGAATAAAGACTTGCGTCCATCAAGTTCGACCTGTTAGTTCTGTAATTGCTAAAGTTGATTCAGAGGAGGGCAAAAACCCCAAATGATTTAGCCAATCTTCACCTGAGGAAAAATTCCCTCCCGAGTCTGAAACCAGCAGTCAGAATAAATCCCTGTATCAACCTACTATTTTATTTTATTTTTAAGTATACGCTGAAATCTGCCTGGTATCTAGAAATGCATCCAGTCCCCGCTTGAACTGGTTTAGTGAATCCGACATTACCGTCTCCTCACTCAGTGAATTCCATATTCTCACTGCTCTTACCGTAAAGAACCCCTTCCTATGCTGGTGCTGAAACCTTTTCTCTTCCAGTCTTAGTGAATGCCCTCTTGTTACCGTAATATCCCTCCTTTTGAACAAATCCCGGGCAAGATCTCTATACTGTCCCCTAACATATTTGTACACATTTATTATGTCCCCCCTCAACCTTCTCTTTTCCAGGCTGAATCGTCCTAGTTTTGCCAACCTCTCTGGGTATTGCAGTCCCTCCATTCCCTTTATTAATTTTGTTGCCCTCCTTTGTACCTTTTCAAGCTCATTTATATCCTTTCTATATATTGGGGCCCATAACTGAGCACAGTATTTCAAGTGTGGTCTGACCAGTGCTTTGCACAGTGGAAGAACAATGTTCCCATCCTTTGCAGCTATACCTCTTCTGATACATCCCATTACCCTGTTTGCCCTTACATCAGCGGCCTGACTTTGGGCACTCCAATTTAGTTTGCTATCAATCAAGTGATGCCCAAGTCCTTCTCCATCTCTGAATTCCCCAATTATTTCCCATTCAGTGAGTACTGGTGACTTCCATTTTTCCTTCCCATATGTATGACCTTACATTTCTCCTCGTTAAACCTCATTTGCCATTTAATGCTCCACCTACCCAGTTTATCCAAATCCCTCTGTAGGTCTGCACTGTCCTCTTTTGTATTAATTGTTTTACATAACTTTGTGTCATATGCAAATATTGATATTTTACTATTTATCCCGTTGACTATGTCGTTAATAAAGATATTAAAAAACATTGGGCCTAGTACAGACCCCTGTGGTACCCCACTAGTGACGCTTACCCAATCTGAGTATATTCCATTTATAACCACCCTCTGCCTTCTATCCTTTAGCCAGTTAGCTACCCACTTGCTGACATTTTCCCCCAGCACCATCATTCTCATTTTGTATACCAACCTATTATGTGGCACGCTATCGAACCCTTTGAGAAGTCGAGATACACGACATCCACTGGTTCCCCCTGATCTACTCGAGAGCTAACCTCCTCGTAGAAGTCAATCAGGTTTGTTTGGCAGGAGCGATTCCTCATGAATCCATGTTGGTTCGGGATTAAAAGATTATTAGCATCAAGATGCTCCGTAATTGCCTCTTTAATGAAGCTTTCAAAAATTTTGCCCACAACGGACGTCAGACTCACCGGCCGAAATTTTCCGGTGTCACTTTTCGCTCCCTTTTTGAATATTGGCACTACATTCGCCTGTCGCCAATCAAGTGGTACAGACCCAGTCTCAACAGAGTCCTTAAATATAAGATATAACGGTCTGTCTATCACATTACTTAGTTCCCTTAGTACCCGTGGGTGTATGCCATCAGGTCCTGGTGATTTGTTTATTTTAATGTTACTGAGGCGTTTCTGTACCTCAACTAGGGTTAGATTAGTCATACTTAGTGGAGGATTAAGTTTGTCACTTCTCATTTCTCCTGTTAGTTCTATTTCCTTTGTGAAAGTTGTCGAAAAAAAATTATTTAATAGATTAGCTTTATCCTCATCTTTCTCTATGATTTTGCCTTCCTCACTTTTTATCGGTCCAATATTATCCGATTTAATCCTTTTACTATTTATATACGTAAAGAACAGTTTGGGATTTGATCTACTTTCCCTAGCAATACGTTTCTCTGTTTCCTCCTTCGCTATTTTTATTTGTTTTTTACAGGTTCTCGTTTTTTCCTTGTAACACATTAGTGCCTCCTTACTGTTTTCCTGTTTTAATCTCTTGAATGCCTCTTTTTTGCTATTTAACGCCCCTTTTACATTCTTGTTCAACCATATTGGTTTCCTCTTATTTCTGGCACTTTTATTTCCATACGGTATATACCTCTCGCACTGAGTATTCAGAATTCTTTTGAAGGTTTCCCATTTACTATTCGTATTCCCTTGATTAAGTACTTTGTCCCAGTAAATAAGTTGAAGGTTTTCTATCAGCTGATCAAACTTCGCCCTCCTAAAGTTTAATGTTTTTGTTGTTCCCTTATTGATAACCCTACTGAAGGGCATTTTGAAGTCGATAATATTATGATCGCTATTACCTAGGTGCCCCCCTATCTGTACTTCAGTTATTCTATCAGGCCTATTAGTCAATATTAAGTCCAACACGGCCTTCCCTCTCGTTGGTTCCTGCAGTAGTTGGGAGAAATAATTATCCTTAATATTTGTCAAGAACCTTTTTCATTTCTGAGATCTACAGGTTTCTGTTTCCCAGTCAATATCCGGGTAGTTGAAATCCCCCATTACAATCACTTCATTATGTTTTGCTACTTTGTCTATTTGTCCTAATAGCAGATTCTCATTCTCCATATTTGGTGGCTTATAGCAGACCCCCAGTAATATTTTATTATTATTTTTTGCCCCCTCTATCTCTACCCACATGGACTTGACCCCTCTTCTCCCTCTCCTATATCTTCCCTTAGTCTGGGTTTTAGACATGACTTTACATATAAGCAGACTCCTCCACCTTTCCCCTGTTTCCGGTCCCTTCTAAATAAACTATAATCTAATAAATTTACCGCCCAGTCGTTGCTATCGTCTAGCCAAGTCTCTGTTATACCTACGATGTCATACCTCTCCTCCGATATAAGCGCCCGCAGCTCATCCGCCTTATTGGTCAAGCTTCTTGCGTTGGTCGGCATGCAAGATAAAACTTTGGGGTTATTTAGCATCCTATTATTCTATAACGATCTAACTGTACTATCCCCACCCCCCGCTACACCCTCATTATATTCACTTCTCCCCTTCCCACTTGCTTGCCTCACATCCCACCTATTTCCTTGGTTTCCCCCCCCCCCGTCTCTAGTTTAAAAACTCCTCCAACCTATTAGCCATCTTCTTCCCCAGCACCACTGGGTACAATTGAACACTGCCCTGAGACAAGGACTTGAACAGGGATAGTTGCAAGTCTGCAACGACAGGTGCAGGGCGGGAGGCATCTTCGCATGTACCATGAACAGGGGTTTAGCATGCACACACTACAGCGGAATAGGCTCTCCTTCCCACTAAATGCACTGGGGAGGGCACAGGTAATGTTTTGGTATACGCGCTTAATCTTATGTATAAGGCACACCAGGACAAATAGGGGCGGCTGGGGACTGAGTAAGGATACCTCGCTGCCGAAGCAGCCATGAGGTAGTGGCAAACTTCGGCCTCCTCCAAACTAAAAGGCCCCATTTCAAGTGCAAGCTAGCAGTATGGCATTGCAGTCTGGGGGTAGGTGGGTGGCAGGCTGCACACTTACACTTGCATTAAAAGAAAACAAACCAGATGCTAACTTCTGTCATCATCATCATGCTCCTCACCTTGGCACTCTCAACTCCCCTGATGGAGAAGCCAGGGCCCACCGGAGGAGTCTGCTTCTCTGGTGGGCTCGTTCAATGCTGCCCTAAAGCAGGCCGGGCTAAGAAAAGTGTGTGTGGGGATGTTCCAAGGAGAAATAGGGGCGGCTGGGGACCGTTTATGGACACCCGGCTGCCCCCAGGCGGCTGGGAACCGTGTGTGGACACCCGGACGAGGGGCGGCTGGGGACCAAGCATGGACACCCGGCCGCCGGGCGGCTGGGGACTGAGTATGGATTCCAGGCCGCCAACGCAGCCATGACGTGGTGGCCAGATTCCGCCTCCACATGCCTAAAAGGCCCAATTTCAAGTGCAATCAAGCAAGCAGTATAGTATTGCAGCCTGGGGGTGGGTGGGTGGCAGGCTGCATACTTGCGCTTGTATTGCAAGGAATGGGGGAGGTAAAATTGAACACTATCCTGGGACTAGAACTTGCACGGGTATAGTTGCAAGTCTGCATCTTCTGATGCGGAAAGGATCACTTATGATGGGCACACTTTTAAACAGTGACCTGAGTGTCAGAGATGCTTCCAGGGGTCTTCCCCATGCTGTTCCCATGTCTTTTCAACACTTTATGCATGTGTCACACAGCACAAGGCCAGATAAGGTTGTAAAATGTTAAAATTACATTTCCCGGTTAATGCATTTGTCACAGTTGAAAGCAATACAAAAGTGCAAAACGCATAGAAAATGCTACTTGTTAACATAGCCCAAGGTGTGGAGGAGTATTATTGTTTTTGGTTATTTATTTTACCTAATACACAAGTCTTTACCCTGGAAAAGAAATTCCTTAACATATCTCACAGGAAAAAAGTTGCAGTTTCGTTTTTGAAAGTTTTATTGTGAGCCCGTAAAAGTGGCTTAATACCTCTGACCACGTTGTTGATAGCAGTGACCTAGGGGTCAGAAATGCTTCCTGGGGCGATCCCCATGCTGTCCCCATGTCATTTGAGCACTGTCACTATAGTTTTGGGCACTTGTTAGGCTTTTAAAAGACTGCCGGGGGTGCCACCGCAAAAATGCTCGGGTCTCCCATAGACTAACATTAGGCTCGTTGCTTGGGTCGAGCACCCGAGTATCACGGCGAGCTCGGCCCGAGCTTCGAGCACCCGAGCATTTTAGTGCTCGATCAACACTATTAAAGACCTTAAATGTGCTACAAGAACAATTGAGATTTTTTTGGACTTTGGACCAAGTCTTCTCTGGTAACAGAACAGTGTCAGATGATCTCACTCAGAACACTCTTGAAAGTTGTCGAAAGAAAAGTACATATCTGGACCTCGTTTTCAGACTATATTAGACTCCAGGAGGATTTCTAGCTGTTCACATTCTACAAAAAACTGAAGAAATCCTCCGCTTATCACTGTGCATTGCCCATACCGCAGGACAGACTTTAGGAAACCTGACATTCGACACTCAAGCACATACAAATATTTACCCTATTATGAGGGTGAATTATGGAAGGAATCGGTTACCTATTCAAGGACTATAAGAAAAGTTAGAACTCAAAGATATTCTCCCTTTCACTTTAGTCGATTAACCCTAGAACGCATACCTGGGGCCTAGCAGGCCCGCCCTGTTAATAGTTTTCTGTTTTCTGCAAGATTTCTTTAGTTAGAATTTTGAAACTCTAGGTATTCCTCAGGTATATAGTTGTTTGTCATTTCCAGTTGGTGATTTATTTATTATTTGCACACGGGCCTAAAAGGCCCCAGGTATGTGAAAGTGTAGATTTTTATAGTGCAGGAAACTAGCTCCTGTTCTTCCTTCTCCTCCTTCTCTTCCTCATTGTCACCCAATCCACATTGGGATAAGATGAGGTTGGGCTGTGTGGAATTACCCTGTATAGTTCCTTGCTCCATCTCATCATGCTCCGCCATCAATGTCTCCTCTTTAATTGTGAGCAGCGAGCATTTCAGAAGACAGAGAAGCGAGATGGTGATGCTAATTATGGCATCATCGCCGCTCACCATCTTGGTGTAGTCCTCAAAGTTTTAGAGATTGGCACAGATGTCTGACATCCATGCCCACTCCTGAGGTCTTATGTGTGGAGTCTGACCTGAATACCGACGGGCGTGTTGATGCTGGCAGTCAACAGCTGCCCTCTGCTGCTCACAAATCCTTCCCAACATCTGCATCGTCGAGTTCCATCGCGTGGGTACATCGCACACTAGTCAGTGATCTGGAAGCTGCAAATGCTGCTGAAGCATGGCAAAGGTGCCAGAAGCTATAGCTGACTTTCTAAAAGGTACACACATGTGGCCTACCTTGCCAAGCAGATCCTTCAGATCTGGGTTGTTTTTGAGAAACCGCTGAACCATGAGGTTAAGCACATGGGCCAGGCATGGTACGTGTGTGAGGTTGCCTCCCTTTAGAGCCGCCACCAGAATTCGATCATTGTCACACATGACCATGCCTGGCTGTAGGTTCATCAGTGACAGTCACAGATCTGCCTGCTCTTTCAGAGCTGTCCACAACTCTTCAACAGTGTGTGGTTTGTCACCTAAGCATACTAGCTTCAGACAGACTGCAGTGCTTCCAGTTTCTGACTGATGTGGTAATTTTGGAGATGGTGGATGAAGAGGAGGAGGAGCTTTAGAATGTGGGGGCCTGCAATCCTCGGTATCAGGAGGACTTGTTCCGTCCCAAGGTCCAACTGGGTCCCGTCTTCCACTCTATTAACCCAGTGTGCCGTCAGCGAGATGTACCGTCCCTGCCCACAAGCACTTGTCCACATGTCTGTAGTTAGGTGGACCTTTGGCATGGTGGGAGTAAAGAGGAACAGGGTGAGGAATATGCGGTACACACTCACGGCAGCTGAGACTTGACCGTGTGGAAGACAGGGTGGTGGTGATGGCTAAGTGAGTGTATCTGTAATCCAACCAACAAACTTTTGACACTGCTCTGGGTTCAATAGTGGTGTTCTACAGTCCCGTAGCAATTGGGACAGGAAGGTTGGACGACAAGATGTGGGTGTTTGTTGTGGCACAATTTCAGCTTGCCCATGGCCTCGACCCCGCTTCTGTATGCACCATCAGTATTACATCCACTTCCCCATCCCTAGCCACGCTACTTGGCCATTTTAAATGGGGACAACATTTTCCACGGTCGCCACAAATGGCTGGATTTGTACTGCAGTTATATGTGACACATCTGATGGTTTGACGAACGCCCACGGTTTTAAATAGCAGGCTCGTAATTTCCTATCATTCACAATGACCACGTGTGAATAGCTTCACTGATACGCTGCTACAAACTGTAAATGTAAGACAATATTTTCCACTGTCTCCACAAATGGCTGGATTTGTACTGCAGTTATATGTGATACGTCTGACAGATGCCCACGGTTTTAAATAGCAGGCTTGTAGTTTCCTATTATTCACAATGACCACGTGTGAATAGCTTCAATGACACACTGCTACAAACTGTAAATGGAAGACATTATTTTCCACGGTCGCTACAAATGGGTGATTTGTACCGCAGTTATATATGATATGTAGTGTTGAGCCACCACCGTAGTGTTAGAGTTCGGTTCGGTTCGTCGAACACCCGTGTGTTCGCCGAACTGTTCGTCGAACTGTTCGTCGAACACCTTCAAACACCGTTAAAACCAATGGCAGGCAAACAAAAACACATAGAAACACATAGAAAACACCTTCAAAGGTGTCCAAAAGCTGACAAACTGCTCAGAAGACATAACTAACACATGGAAAAGTGACAAGTACATATAGTCATGCGAAAAGAAAAGAGGTGGAGGAGTAAAAGGAGGGGGAGACACAGATATAGGCATGTCATGCCCTTCTAAAATGTGAGAAGCCGACACGGCCAGTCCGCTCCTGCCCGTGCCACCTCCGTGTCGCCGGGTTTGTGCCAGAGCCGCGGTGAACCCTGATGGCCAGCCCCCCTCTCCCAATACTGGTGCCTGTCCGCTGGTGGGTCAAGCGAGTCCCCCTGTGGTGGAGGCAGCTCTAAGCTTTTTAATTTAAATTGTCTCTCTAATTTGAATGAATACACTTTAAATCCATTTACAAGGATCTATTGGAGGGCAAGTCTCATGCCAGCAGCCGCGTAATTCCAGCTCCAGTAGCGTCCACTAAAGCTGCTGCAGTTAAAAAGCTTTTATAAGGATCGAGCTCGGCTGTCCACCGCAAGGCACCCTACTGCCAGTCCCAGCCCCTATGCCTTGGGGTGCCTCCTGATGCTCTTCACTGAGTATCCCATGGTCCCGAAGCATTTCCTTTGAAAAAATTAAGTGTCTAAACTACAGGTGGTGTAGCTTGCTTAACATCCGGGATAATCCGCTGACTAGCAGACACTGCTACTAGGCACAAAGTATTTCCTGGGCTAGATGCAGTTAAAAATTTGTAATTAGATACTCTCGTTGGATGCTGAGAAAGCATTCCATAGAGTCTCCTGGCACGCCATATATGATTCTCTTAAAAAGCTTGGGGTAGGGGTCTAGGGGACCCTTTTATAGCCAAAATCACGGCCCTGTATCACAATACGTCACCTAGGCTGAAGATAAATGGAACTGTAGCACTCTGAGGGCTCGGTTGCTACAGAGGTATTGCACCTCACCCAGAGGTGTGATATCTCACTCTCAGGTAAGGATGGAGTGTGGATCAGGACCCGACACCTGCATGCATTACACCACATTGCCGTGGGGCAGGGCGACCAATATGCCTCTGAGATGGGCACGACAGTCCCTGTCACTGGCTGGAGTGGGGGGAGGGAACACTGAGGAAGGGGAACCCTGTAGTGCAGGAGCAGGGAGGAAGCAGTTCCTGGGTGCATTGAGAAGGGAGTATAAAAGGTGGGCACCATCTTAGTTCAGTGCAGAGAAGTCTGAGCAGAAGTGGCAGGGAGCAGGGGCTCTGCATGAGCTCTGCTCCGGAGGCGGGCCTAGTAACAGAGGCCCAGGCCTGGAAGAGGGAGAAGGAAGGAAGAGGAGCGGAGAAGGCTCCAGGAACGAGGAATGAAGGGATCCCAGGGGTGCGGACGGGCGAGTCGCCACCGCACGCCCGAATCCACCTGCGTGGAGGGGTCAGGCCAAAGGGGGAGACCGGTCCCCGAAACTAGTGGAGGCAGGAAACGACCCTCAGCTAGAAACCGGAGGCTGTGACATTTTATGTGGCGCAGCCCCTCGCTACACCCGCTAGGAAGGCACCACATAGGGTCAGGGAAACTGGCGCCAAGTTTACCAAGAGGAGGCCCGAGGCAGCCGGACAGAAGGGTTGGTAAGAAAGGCCAGACAAAGGACACACAAAGGGGGTCCTGTGAAGCGCTCCAAAGTTATCTGGGAGTTGTCTGAGCCCCTCACCTGGTGAGCACAGTACGACGTGGGCAGCCCTTACCTGCAGACGTGGTCTGGATAATAAGAACTGTGAGTAAAGGCCCTGGACTGCATCACTGACTCCGTGTCGTTACTGCTGCTTCCCTGCACCATCACCCCCATCCTCCGCATACACTGCCCTGAGGCTATACTCCTCCCGTGGGGAGTTATGCTACACTCTGCTGCACCCACAACACCAGCCTCAGCGGTCTGCCCTGCAGCGGCGGTTCACTCTGACCGCAATCCACGGGTGGCGTAGTCGGACATTTAAACATCAAAACCAAATAAATAGTTCCGCCACTGGTTTGACCACCCTGAGCCACGGAACCGGGTCGCCGCCACGAAGACTACAACCACCAGCATCCACCAAAAAGGGTCCGGCTCCGGGTGTCCCAAGGCCCAGGGGGTGCATCAGAACATTTTCATCACCTTTCACAATCACCAATGGGACAAGGCAGGGATGTCCTCTGTCCCCTCTCTTATACATCCTAGTGACGGAGCACCTGCTCTCATCAATTCGCCATAACCCCAATATTAGGTGAATTGAGGTGGGAGGCACCGAGTACAAGTGCTCTCTATTTGCTGATGATGTCCTAGTATATATCACTCAATCACATATATCCATCCATGCTGTTATGGCTGAAATAGATCACTTTGTTACATGGTCAAATTTTAAAATCAATGCAGCGAAGTCTGAGGCCCTTGATGTCTCCCTCCCCAAATCCATATAGGATTCCATCCAGTCCAAATTTCCCTTTGCCTGGCCCTCACAGGGTATCAAATACTTAGGAATTCCTATTCATAGAGACCTCTCCCATCTATGTTATCTTAATTTTGGGCCCTTTATTGAACAACTCCATACAGACCACAGTTGGCAAGTTAGAACTGTAAGATTCACTACGTGAACCACTGGTGTTTTGTGGAAAAGCACATGTACACTGCATTCCAAATTATTATGCAAAAAGTGTTTAGGAGTGATAAGGGAAGAATTTGTTTGTTTGTCAGTTAAACTCATTGATGGTGATGTGTGTCAGGGCTCTTTATATCACTGTAAGCAATTGCAGACACCTGTGCTAATTAGTTTGGCAGGTGTGTCCAAGGAAAGGCAAGACTACTTAAGAAGGTTGTCTCACATTATTAAGCAGCCTACATTTTCTGCCAAAATGGGAAAGAAAAAGGATGTGTCGGCTGCTGAGAAGCAACAAATTGTGGAGTGTTTAGGTCAAGGCATGACTACAATCAACATTGTGCGATGATCAGGATGAAGTGTCTTGGCAATCAAGAAGTATGTAGCTGATTCACAGTACACACGTGTGCGTGCTGATAAGGGCAAATTGAGGACTCTTTCCTACAGGCAATTACGTCAGGTTGAAAGAGCAGCGGCAAAAAAGCCTTGTCATAGCAGCAGACAAGTTTTTGAAGCTGCTTGTGCCTCCAACGTCCCCCGAACAACAAGATGCAGGGTCCTACAGAGGTTTGCAGCTGTGCATACGCCATCCTGTCGACCTCCTCTATCCACTTCACGCAAGCAGAAACGGCTCCAGTGGGCCAAACATTACATGAAGACTGATTTCAAAACTGCTTTGTTCACGGATGAGTGCCGTGCAGCGCTCGATGGTCCAGATGGATGGAGTGGAGGATGGCTGGTTGATGGACACCCCACGCAAACACGGCTACAGCGCCAACAAGGAGGAGGTGGAGTAATGTTTTGGGCTGGAATCATGGGGAGAGAGATTGTCGGCCCCTTTAGGATCCCTGAAGGCGCTAAAGATGAACTCCATAATGTATGTGGATTTTCTCAAACAGCACTTCCTGCCATGGTTCAAGAAGAAGAACCGTGTATTTCACAGCAAGATCATTTTTCTGCATGATAATGCACCATCTCATGCTGCACATAAAACAGCTGCATCTCTGGCTGATATGGGCATAAAAGGGGACAAACTTATGGTGTGACCCCCATGCTCCCCTGACCTGTACCCCATTCAGAACCTTTGGAGCATCATTAAAAGGAGTGTCTATGATGGCGGGAGGCAGTTCACATCTAAGCAACAGCTCTGGGAGGGTATTCTGTCCTCATGCAAAACAATTGAAGCAGAAACCATCCAAAACCTGACAAATTCAATGGACGAGAGAGTTCAGAAGCTCCTTTCGAACAAGGGGTCCTATGTGAAAATGTAACATCACCTAGAATAAAGTTTTGAGTTGAAAACTGTTTGATTTCAGTTTCTAATAACCTGCTAATGCTTATAATTTCAAAAATGACCATTTTTTTGGTCTTTATTAAAATGAAAAGGTTGATCGAAAAGTTTGGGGGATCTAAGAGTGTGGCAACCCAGTAGTCATGATTACTTCGAATTCTGACAATATGAGGGTCATGCTGCAGGTAGTGCAGCAAGAAGGCACTTATGTGTCTTGCGCATCTCGGAGCCCCAAAATTATTTTCCGGGCTAGATGCAGCTAAAAATTATTTTTAATTTTAAATCTGGTGAAGCTTTAGTATAGATGGCCTAATAGGATCAGTGCTGCACACTGCTACAAAGCCCAAATTATTTTCCAGTCAAGATACAGATAAACATGATTAGTAATTTTAAATCTGGTGGAGCTTATTATAGATGGCCTAATAGAATCGGTGCTGCACACTGCTACAAAGCCCAAATTATTTTCCAGCCAAGATACAGATAAACATGATTAGTAATTTGAAAGCTTAAAACGGTTGGTAGGGTGATTTTCACCAATCATCAAGCTTTTACTCTCCCCAGGATGACACAGGGGTAGAAAAGTCGTTTCGGATCTATGATTTGTTCATCTTTATGAACGTGAGTCTGTCTACATTATCAGTGGAGAGCCGCGTGCGCTTATCTGTCAGCACACCACCAGCAGCGCTGAACACACGTTCAGACAGAACGCTGGCTGCGGGGCATGACAAGATCTCCAAGGCGTAAGTGGCTAACTCCGGCCATTTATCCAGATTGGAAGCCCAAAAAGAGCAAGGGTCCAGTGACACAGTCGTGGCTTCAATGTTTACTTGGAGATACTCCTGTACCATCGTCTCTAGGCGTTGACTATGTGTCAGACTTCTTGTCTCCTGTGGCCTTGCAAAGGATGGGCTAAAAAAGTGGTGAAATGATTCCGCAAAATTGATGTTACCAGCAGATACTGTGGTTCTGTTACGGTTTGAGTGCTGAACACTTGACGGTCCCACGTTTGGCAAGTTGGAACTGAGATTCACTACGTGCACCACTGATATTTTGTGGAAAAGCACATGTAAGATTCTGCAACAGTCTCTGCTGATACTCCTGCATGCGTGCATCCCTTTCTATGGCAGGAATAATTTCTGCAAATTTACTTTTGTACCGGGGATCTAACAGTGTGGCAACCCAGTAGTCAGGATTATTTCTAATTCTCACAATTCGAGGGTCATGTTGCAGGTAGTGCAGCAAGAAGGCACTCATGTGTGTTGCGCATCCAGGAGCACCAAGTCCCTGTTGTGTTGGTGGCGAGGTAACAATCATGCTTCCTTCCTCTGTCCTCTCCCCCCAAACTCGCACAACAGAAATGTGATCAAGGTCTCCCTCATCTGATGAGTCTTCCATCAGTTCGTCCTCCACTTCTTCCTGGGCTCCTGCACCTTCCTCACTAGTTTGGCTGCTACCGTGCGCCCTGGTAAAACCATCTCCCCCACCCTCACATGCCTGCCGCCTTGGTGCTGCCGACCGTCTGGACCTTGCAGATGTTAGCCCTTCCGCATACAACTCCTCCTCCTCTACTTCCTCCACCTCCTCTTGTGCCACCACCTGACTCCAAATTCTGTTTAACATGTGCTCCAGCATGTAAATCACCGGAATAGTCATGCTGATAATGGCATCGTCAGCACTAAACATCTTCGTCGCCATTTCAAAACTGTGCAGAAGGGTGCATAGGTCCCTGATCTGAGACCACTCCTCCAGCGTGATTTGCCCCACCTCTGAATCTCGTTGGCCCAGGCTATACATCAGAACGTATTGCACCAGGGCTTGTCGGTGCTGCCACAGTCGCTGCAACATGTGCAGAGTTGAATTCCACCGGGTAGGCACATCGGATTTTAGCCAGTGAAGTGGCAGGCCCAACGACTTCTGTAGAGATGTAAGTCGCTGAGCTGCGGGATGCGAACGGCGGAAGTGAGCACACAGCGACCTTGCCCTCTGCAGAAGGCCATCTAGTCTGGGATAGTGGGCAAAAAATTGCTGGACAACCAGGTTCAACAAGTAAGCCATACAAGGCACGTGGGTGACATTGCCCCGGCGAAGGGCCGCACCCAGGTTTGCAGCATTGTCGCACACGGCCTTCCCTGGTTTCAGGTCCAGTGGAGACAACCATTCATGAAATTGGTTCTCCAGAGCTGACCACAACTCCTCAGCTGTATGACTCACATTTCCCAGACATTTCAATGTAAAAACCGTCTGATGACGTTGAGCCCTACTGCCAGCATAGTAAGGAGGTGTGCAGGATCCCTTCTGCGCAGTTAGAAAGCTTGTGGCATGACCAGACAGGCTTTGGGTGCAGGTGGAAGACCGAGAGGAGGTTGAGGAGGCAGAAGCAGTGGAGGAACTTTGACATAAAGAGGATTGACGCACAACTCGTGGGGACGGCAAGACTTGGACAGCAGCCCCTTGTCCTGCTGTCACCATAGTTACCCAGTGCCCAGTCAGTGACATGTAGCGCCCCTGTCCATGCCTACTCGTCCAAGTGTCTGTGGTGAAATGCACCCTGTCACACACAGAGTTTCTCAAAGAAGCGGTGATGTTGTGTGCGACATGCTGGTGGAGCGCAGGCACACCTTTCTTTGAGAAGTAGTGCCGACTGGGCATCTGGTACTGGGGCACTGCGACGGACATAAGGTCTCGAAAATCCTCTGTGTCCACCAGGCGGAAAGGCAGCATTTCTGTAGCCAAGAGCTTGCAGATGGTGAAATTCAACCTCTTAGCTTTCTCATGGCTAGGAGGAAATGGTCTTTTACTTGTCCACATCTGAGGGACCGAGGGCTGGCTATTGTGCTTAGACGGGGTTGATAAGGGAGTGCCCGGCAAACTGCCGGTCTGTGAGGAAGATGCAGGCGGACATGTTAGGTTGCCTTGATCCAAAGGTGGTGCTATCGATGTCGGACAGCGCTCAACACCAGCTGGTGTTACCACCTCCAAAGAAAATGATGACCTGCCAATCACGCTGGCTGTTGCGGGTAAAGAGGTGGCAGGTCTGCGCCCCAAAACAGGTGTGACTACTGTCCCCCCAGTCACAGAGGATGAAGAGGCCGCGGATGCACAAGATATGGCAGACGGTGGTTGGCCCGGCCGGCTAGGCCGCATTGTAGCACACTGAGCTTCCCACTGCAACTTATGCTTCATGTTCATGTGCCGGTTCATGCATGAAGTACTCAAACTATGTATTTTTTGGCCTCTACTTAGATTTTGCTGACAAATGTTACAGATAACACGAGTTGGGTCATCTTTATCGATCTGAAAAAATGCCCAGGCTATGCAAGGCTTAGCACCCATGCGACCTGAAGAGCCACCACGACTTGTGGTGAGAGGCAGAGTTGTGTTTGAGGATGCAGTTGTTGACGTGCTTCCAGTACTACGTCTCTGTCCAGGAAGGCGCAACCTGACCTCGTCGTCACTAGCATCTTCCTCCACCTCCTCTGCTGACCTCATCTCTTGGCTGACTGTGGGTTGACATTAAGTGGGATCTCCAACCTCATCATCATCACCCTGTGCGTTATCACACCCGTCGTCCTCAGAGCCAACCTGTTCCTGCCCTGACAAAAAACTAAAGTTGTTGCTCCAATCAGGTATTTGAGTCTTATCATCGTCTTCCTCATTGTCTCCACCAACAGGAGTTACAGTTTGGGAATGAGGGTCTACATTATGGTCAGAACCTTCTGCGTCTGGTCCTGGATCCGACTCATAAAGATTCTGGGCATCAGTGCAGATCATTTCCTCGTCTGGATTCACAGAAGCGCTGGAGTCGACCTCTGATTCCCAGGCTATAGTATGAGTAAACAGCTCTGCAGACTCAACCATCTGTTCTACCTCATACTCAGAAGGGCAGCTGGAGATTTGGGAGCTGTGAGGAAGCAAGTGCGATTGGGGTGACACCTTTGAGGACTGGAGTATTTGTGATGTTGAAGTTGATGTGGAGGAGAGCCCACTTAAAGGAGCACTTGATATCCGTTGAAGCACCTGCTGTTTTTGTGCCTCATCTGGAATTTGTAGCGATTGGCGTGGCCGTAAGAAAGGGATCTTATCACATTGTCCGCTAAAAGAAGTAGACATTTTAGTTTGGCTGGAAGATGGTCTTTCTTCTGCAGATGTTACTGTTGCTTTAACACCTACCCCACGGACACAACCTTTTTTCCCCTTCCCAACACGCCTATTCCCCTTTCCACGAGCAGCAGGCCTTTTTCCACTCATTTTGGTGGTTAACTAATTCACAACTCTGGAGTTGTTTGCACAAAAAAACAATTGATGGGAACCGAGCAGAGCTGAGTGGCCAAACTGTGGTATTAGGACAAAACTATTGGGTGGGTTAGATGCAGAAAAAAATGATATTCAATTTGCAACCTGATGGAGGTCAGTATAGATGGACTAATACAACAAGTCCCACACACAGCTAGAAGCCCAATATTTTTTCAGAGGTAGATGCAGAAAAAAAATATATTCAGTTTGCAACCTGATGGAGGTCTATATAGATGGATTAATAGAACAAGTCCCACACACAGCTAGAAGCCCAATATTTTTTCAGAGCTAGATGCAGAAAAAAATATATTCAGTTTGCAACCTGATGGAGGTCTGTATAGATGGATTAATAGAACAAGTCCCACACACAGCTAGAAGCCCAATATTTTTTCAGAGGTAGATGCAGAAAAATATATATTCAGTTTGCAACCTGATGGAGGTCTGTATAGATGGATTAATAGAACAAGTCCCACACACAGCTAGAAGCCCAATATTTTTTCAGAGGTAGATGCAGAAAAAAATATATTCAGTTTGCAACCTGATGGAGGTCTGTATAGATGGATTAATAGAACAAGTCCCACACACAGCTAGAAGCCCAATATTTTTTCAGAGGTAGATGCAGAAAAAAATATATTCAGTTTGCAACCTGATGGAGGTCTGTATAGATGGATTAATAGAACAAGTCCCACACACAGCTAGAAGCCCAATATTTTTTCAGAGGTAGATGCAGAAAAAAATAAATTCAGTTTGCAACCTGATGGAGGTCTGTATAGATGGATTAATAGAACAAGTCCCACACACAGCTAGAAGCCCAATATTTTTTCAGAGGTAGATGCAGAAAAAAATATATTCAGTTTGCAACCTGATGGAGGTCTGTATTGATGGATTAATAGAACAAGTCCCACACACAGCTAGAAGCCCAATATTTTTTCAGAGGTAGATGCAGAAAAAAATATATTCAGTTTGCAACCTGATGGAGGTCTGTATAGATGGATTAATAGAACAAGTCCCACACACAGCTAGAAGCCCAATATTTTTTCAGAGGTAGATGCAGAAAAAAATATATTCAGTTTGCAACCTGATGGAGGTCTGTATAGATGGATTAATAGAACAAGTCCCACACACAGCTAGAAGCCAATATTTTTTCAGAGGTAGATGCAGAAAAAAATATATTCAGTTTGCAACCTGATGGAGGTGTGTATAGATGGATTAATAGAACAAGTCCCACACACAGCTAGAAGCCCAATATTTTTTCAGAGGTAGATGCAGAAAAAAATATATTCAGTTTGTAACCTGATGGAGGTCTGTATAGATGGATTAATAGAACAAGTCCCACACACAGCTAGAAGCCCAATATTTTTTCAGAGGTAGATGCAGAAAAAAATATATTCAGTTTGCAACCTGATGGAGGTCTGTATAGATGGATTAATAGAACAAGTCCCACACACAGCTAGAAGCCCAATATTTTTTCAGAGGTAGATGCAGAAAAAAATATATTCAGTTTGCAACCTGATGGAGGTCAGTATAGATGGACTAATACAACAAGTCCCACACACAGCTAGAAGCCCAATATTTTTTCAGAGGAAGATGCAGAAAAAAAATATATTCAGTTTGCAACCTGATGGAGGTCTGTATAGATGGATTAATAGAACAAGTCCCACACACAGCTAGAAGCCCAATATTTTTTCAGAGGTAGATGCAGAAAAAAATATATTCAGTTTGCAACCTGATGGAGGTCTGTATAGATGGATTAATAGAACAAGTCCCACACACAGCTAGAAGCCCAATATTTTTTCAGAGGTAGATGCAGAAAAAAATATATTCAGTTTGCAACCTGAAGGAGGTCAGTATAGATGGACTAATACAACAAGTCCCACACACAGCTAGAAGCCCAATATTTTTTCAGAGGTAGATGCAGAAAAAAATATATTCAGTTTGCAACCTGATGGAGGTCAGTATAGATGGACTAATACAACAAGTCCCACACACAGCTAGAAGCCCAATATTTTTTCAGAGGTAGATGCAGAAAAAAATATATTCAGTTTGCAACCTGATGGAGGTCTGTATAGATGGATTAATGGAACAAGTCCCACACACAGCTAGAAGCCCAATATTTTTTCAGAGGTAGATGCAGAAAAAAATATATTCAGTTTGCAACCTGATGGAGGTCTGTATAGATGGATTAATAGAACAAGTCCCACACACAGCTAGAAGCCCAATATTTTTTCAGAGCTAGATGCAGAAAAAAATTATATTCAATTTGCAACCTGATGGAGGTCAGTATAGATGGACTAATAGAATGATGCTATGCCCAAAAGATTTTACTTCACTAGGTGCAGTAAAAAAATTGGTATTCTATACACAGGTGGTATATCTTGCAACACAGATAGGCTACTCCACTGACTAACACACTCTGCAATAGGCCAAAAAGGATTAGCTTTGCTAGATTAAGCCAAATGCTGTGAAAAAAACTTGCACAGCACTGGCACAGACCTGCCTGGCAAAAACTGATAGGAACTGATGTAACCTAGTCCTGAAAAGGACTCCAATTACAATTAGTCTTTACTCCCACAATCTATCTATTTAAGAGCACAGACCTGCCTGATAAAAGTCGTAGGAAATGCTGTAACCTAGTCCTTAAAAGGACTGCAATCACAACTATTCCCTACTCCCAAGCTATCTGTAGATTTGTGCGAAAATTGGCTTGAAATTAACAAGGTATAGCGCACACAGCAACAGCGGTGCCGTCTAACACGCAGCTGCAGCAGTGAGAAAATGGTGGCGACGGGGAAAATGGCTTGGTCTTATAGGGCAAGGACATGTGACATACACTGCCAATGACACATGCCCTTGCTTGTGTGAAAAAAAGCACTTCGCTCCGTGTGTGCGCTGCTGATAGGCTGACAGATTGCACCTCCCCACTGCAAATGCGGGAAAGAGAAAAAAAAATGGAGATCTTCATTGTTCCTGCAGAGATCCATCCCCTGCCCCTCCCCCCACCCCGCTGTACACTCAAACTGCGTATTAACATTAATTTTCATCATTACTGAGAAAAAATCCAGTTATGATTTTGGTGCACGAACAGCTATCGAACATAACCTCGAACAGCCGAATTTTTCTCAAATTGTTCGTGTTCGCCGAACGGCTCGAACACCGCCCAAAACAGCTCGAATTTGAGATTGGCGAACAGTTCGAGTAGAACAACGCTCATCTCTAATGATATGTCTGACAGACACCCACGGTTTTAAATTGTTGGCTTGTAGTTTCCTATTATTCACAGCGACCATGTGTGAATACACTATGTTCCAAATTATTATGCAAATAATATTTTCTCAGATTTTCCCAAATTACCTATATGAATTGCAGTCATTGTAATTTTCCAGTCAAATAACTATTAGAGTACAATTGAAAGGTTTTTGTACAAACTGCCTATGATAACAGTATATTTAAAAAAAAAAAAAAACTCAAACTGCATTCAAAATGCATGTTCCAAATTATTATGCACAGCAGAGTTTTCAACCTTTTCATTTTAATAAAGAACAAAAAAATTGTCATTTTTGAAATTATAAGCATTAGCAGGTAGAGATGAGCGGTGTTCGACTAGAACTGTTCGCCAATCTCAAATTCGAGCTGTTTTGGGTGGTGTTCGAGTTGTTCGACGAACCCGAACGATTTGCAAAAAATTCGGCTGTTCGAGGTTATGTTCGATAACTGTTCGTGCACCAAAAGCGTGTCCTGCATGTTTGGCGCTATTTAGAGCACCAATCATGCAGGGATTGTCTGCCACTCACTGTAATGCCACAGCCATGGTGGTTGTGGCATTACAGTGATTCCCCAAATCGATGGGAACAGTGCTCACAGTGAAACATGAAAAGCCGGCAATTCAGCAGCGGCATACACCGGTACCCGACAATTTAGAACCGAAAGAATAGAGCTTCACACATAGATTAGATAGATAGAAACATGTCAGTCACACATATAAGAAGCACAGTGACAGTGTTGCTTACTGTACTTGTCATTTAGTGTAAAGGATTTATCAAAAAAAATAATAGTGTTTTCATGCACCGTCTCTTTAAAAAAGCCGGCCGGCAATTCAGCAGCGGTACCCGACAATTTAGAATAGAAGGAATAGAGAATCACACATAGATTAGATAGATAGAAACATGTCAGCCACATATATAAGAAGTACAGTGACAGTGTTGCTTCCTGTACTTGTCATTTAGTGTAAAGGATTTATTAAAAAATATAATAGTGTTTTCGTGCACCGTCTCTTTAAAAAAGCCGGCCGGCAATTCAGCAGCGGTACCCGACAATTTATAACAGACAGAATAGAGCTTCACACATAGATTAGATAGATAGAAACATGTCAGTCACATATATATGAAGTACTGTGACAGTGTTGCTTACTGTACTTGTCATTTACTGCAAAGGATTTATTAAAAAAAATAATAGTGTTTTCATGCACCGTCTCTTTAAAAAAGCCGGCCGGCAATTCAGCATCTGTACCCGACAATTTATAACAGACAGAATAGAGCTTCACACATAAATTAGATAGATAGAAACATGTCAGTCACATATATAATAAGTACAGTGACAGTGTTGGTTACTGTACTTGTCATTTAGTATTAAAATAAAGGATTTATTATTAAAAAAAATTGGCGTGGGGTTCCCCGTAATTTTAGTCTCTAGCGGAGGTTAAGCAGACAGCTGGGGCAGATGTTTGAAGCCTGGGAAGGGGGTAATACCCACGGAGCTTCCCAGGCTACTAATATCAGCCCCCAGCTGAATACCTAGCCTTTACTAGCTATTAAAATGGAGGACCCCCCCCAAAAAAATGACGTGGGGTCCCCCCTAATTTAATAGCTAGCAAAGGCTAGGCAGACAGCTGGGGGCTGATATTAATAGCCCAGGAAGGGAGCCATGAATATTGGCCCCCTCCCAGGCTAGAAACACCAGCCGTCAGCCGCCCCAGAAATGGCGCATCCATAGGATGCGCCAATTCTGGCACTTAGCCTCGCTCTTCCACGCTGCCCTGGTGCGGTGGCAGGGGGTAATAGGGTTGGGGTTGATGTCAGCTTATAATGCCAGCTGACATCAACCCAGGTTAGTAATGGAGAGGCATCTATAAGACACCCCCATTACTAACCCCATAGTCAAAGTTAAAAGAAAACACAAACACCCAGAATAAAGTCAATTGAAATAAAGACACATTCCTTTATTGTTCTAAATTAAACCAGCTCCCAACCACCAGCTGCCTATTTGTACCTGGTTGGACACAACAATATAGGGAAGCCCTTTTTTTCTTAATTATTCCATGCATTTCATGAAATAATTTTAAAAAAAAATGCGTGGGGCTTCGCCCTATTTTTGTGCCCAGCCAGGTACAACTAGGCAGCTGGGAGCTGGAATCCGCAGCGCAGGGAGGCCCAAGCTTTCTGGGCCCCACCCGCTGCAAATTGCAGTCCGCAGCCGCCCCGGAAAATTGTGCGTTCATAGAAGCGCCATCTTCTGGCGCTGTACCCAACTCATCCAGGGCCCTGGTGCGGTGGCTCACTGGGTAATAAAGGGGTTAAGGCCAGCTTGGCATTATCAGCTGGCCCTAAGCCCGAAATTCATGGGGTCACGCCAATATTAGACATGACCACCATGAATTTCTAGTAAAGTATTTAAAAAAACACAACACCCAGAATAAAGTCCTTTAATTGAAATAAACACACAATTCTTTATTGTTCTAAATTAAACCATACTTACCGTCAAGCCCATTCCAGATGAAGCCAATGTCTTCTGCAATAAAAGTAAAATAATTAAGCAACCTCATCCTTACCTTTCCATGGTTCCCACGACAGCTTCAGCTCTGCTACATCGAGATTACAGGCTGGACCGCAGCAGAACGCTGCCATCCAGCCTGTCATCCCGCAGACACTGAGAAGCGCAGGCTTGCTTGCGCTACTCAGTGTCTGGCTGTGACGGCATCCAGATGAGCCGAGGTCATTGGACATGAACTCGTCTCATCTTTATGCCGTCACAGCCAGACACTGCAGAGCGCAAGCATGCCTGCGCTTCTCAGTGTCTGCGGGATGACAGGCTGGATGGCAGCGTTCTGCTGCGGTCCAGCCTGTCATCTCGATGTAGCAGAGCTGAACCTGTCCTGGGAACCATGGAAAGGTAAGGATGAGGTTGCTTTATTATTTTTCTTTTATTGCAGGAGATCGTTGGCTTCAGCTGGAATGGGCGTGATGGTAAGTATGGTTTAATTTAGAACAATAAAGAATTGTGTCTTTATTTCAATTAAAGGACTTTATTCTGGGTGTTTGTGTTTTTTTTTTAACTTTGACTATGGGGTTAGTAATGGGGGTGTCTTATGGACGCCTCTCCATTACTAACCTGGGCTTGATGTCAGCTGGCATTATAAGCTGACATCAACCCCAACCCTATTACCCCCTGCCACCGCACCAGGGCAGCGTGGAAGAGCGAGGCTAAGTGCCAGAATTGGCGCATCCTATGGATGCGCCATTTCTGGGGCGGCTGACGGCTGGTGTTTCTAGCCTGGGAGGGGGCCAATATTCATGGCTCCCTTCCTGGGCTATTAATATCAGCCCCCAGCTGTCTGCCTAGCCTTTGCTAGCTATTAAATTAGGGGGGACCCCACGTCATTTTTTTTAGGGGGGTCCTCCATTTTAATAGCTAGTAAAGGCTAGGTATTCAGCTGGGGGCTGATATTAGTAGCCTGGGAAGCTCCGTGGGTATTACCCCCTTCCCAGGCTTCAAACATCTGCCCCAGCTGTCTGCTTAACCTCCGCTAGAGACTAAAATTACGGGGAACCCCACGCCAATTTTTTTTAATAATAAATCCTTTATTTTAATACTAAATGACAAGTACAGTAACCAACACTGTCACTGTACTTATTATATATGTGACTGACATGTTTCTATCTATCTAATCTATGTGTGAAGCTCTATTCTGTCTGTTATAAATTGTCGGGTACAGATGCTGAATTGCCGGCCGGCTTTTTTAAAGAGACGGTGCATGAAAACACTATTATTTTTTTTAATAAATCCTTTGCAGTAAATGACAAGTACAGTAAGCAACACTGTCACAGTACTTCATATATATGTGACTGACATGTTTCTATCTATCTAATCTATGTGTGAAGCTCTATTCTGTCTGTTATAAATTGTCGGGTACCGCTGCTGAATTGCCGGCCGGCTTTTTTAAAGAGACGGTGCACGAAAACACTATTATATTTTTTAATAAATCCTTTACACTAAATGACAAGTACAGTAAGCAACACTGTCACTGTACTTCGTATATATGTGGCTGACCTGTTTCTATCTATCTAATCTATGTGTGATTCTCTATTCCTTCTATTCTAAATTGTCGGGTACAGATGCTGAATTGCCGGCCGGCTTTTTTAAAGAGACGGTGCATGAAAACACTATTATTTTTTTTAATAAATCCTTTGCAGTAAATGACAAGTACAGTAAGCAACACTGTCACAGTACTTCATATATATGTGACTGCCATCTTTCTATCTATCTAATCTATGTGTGAAGCTCTATTCTGTCTGTTATAAATTATCGGGTACCGCTGCTGAATTGTCGGCCGGCTTTTTTAAAGAGACGGTGCACGAAAACACTATTATATTTTTTAATAAATCCTTTACACTAAATGACAAGTACAGTAAGCAACACTGTCACTGTACTTCATATATATGTGACTGACATGTTTCTATCTATCTAATCTATGTGTGATGCTCTATTCCTTCATGTCTAAATTGTCGGGTACCGGTGTATGCCGCTGCTGAATTGCCGGCCGGCTTTTTTAAAGAAAGCGTCTTCTGAGCAGTTTGTCAGCTTTTGGACACCTTTGAAGGTGTTTTCTATGTGTTCCTATGTGTTTTTGTTTGCCTGCCATTGGTTTTAACGGTGTTCGACGGTGTTCTAAGGTGTTCGACGAACAGTTCGACGAACAGTTCCTCGAACATCCCGGTGTTCGACGAACCGAACCGAACCCGAACACTACGGGGGTGGCTCAACACTATTATCAGGTTATTAGAAACTGAAATCAAACAGTTCTCAACTCAAAACTTTATTCTAGGTGATGTTACATTTGCACATAGGACCCCTTGTTCGAAAGGAGCTTCAGAACTCTCTCGTCCATTGAATTTGTCAGGTTTTGGATGGTTTCTGACTTAATTGTTTTGCATGAGGACAGAATACCCTCCCAGAGCTGTTGCATAGATGTGAACTGCCTCCCGCATCATAGACACTCCTTTTGATGATGCTCCAGATGTTCTCAATGGGGTTGATGTCAGGGGAGCATGGGTGCCACACCATAAGTTTGTCCCCTTTTATGCCCATAGCAGCCAGAGATGCAGATTTGTTATGTGCAGCATGAGACGGTGCATTATCATGCATGAAAATGATCTTGCTGCGTAATGCACGGTTCTTCTTCTTGAACCATGGCAGGAAGTGCTGTTTGAGAAACTCAACATACATTATGGAGTTCATCTTTACCCCTTCAGGGATCCTAAAAGGGCCGACAATCTCTCTCCCCATGATTCCAGCCCAAAACATTACTCCACCTCCTCCTTGTTAGCGCCGTAGCCGTGTTTGCATGGGGTGTCCATCAACCAGCCATCCTCCACTCTGTCCATCTGGACCATCGAGATCATTTCATGCATGATAATGCCCCGTCTCATGCTGCACATAACACATCTGCATCTCTGGCTGCTATGGGCATAAAAGGGGACAAACTTATGGTGTGGCACCCATGCTCCCCTGACCTCAACCCCCTTGAGAACCTCTGGAGCATCATCAAAAGGAGTGTCTATGATGGCGGGAGGCAGTTCACATCTAAGCAACTGCTCTGGGAGGTTATTCTGTCCTCATGCCAAACAATTAAAGCAGAAACCATCCAAAACCTGACAACTTAAATGGACGAGAGAGTTCAGAAGCTCCTTTTGAGTAAGGGGTCCTATGTGCAAATGTAACATCACCTAGAATAAAGTTTTGAGTTGAAAACTGTTTGATTTCAGTTTGTAATAACCTGCTAATGCTTATAATTAGAGATGAGCGTTGTTCTACTCGAACTGTTCGCCAATCTCAAATTCGAGCTGTTTTGGGCGGTGTTCGAGCCGGTTGGCGAACACGAACAATTTGAGAAAAATTCGGCTGTTCGAGGTTATGTTCGATAACTGTTCGTGCACCAAAATCATAACTGGATTTTTTCTCAGTAATGATGAAAATTAATGTTAATACGCAGTTTGAGTGTACAGCGGGGCGGGGGGAGGGGCAGGGGATGGATCTCTGCAGGAACAATGAAGATCTCCATTTTTTTTCTCTTTCCCGCATTTGCAGTGGGGAGGTGCAATCTGTCAGCCTATCAGCAGCGCACACACGGAGCGAAGTGCTTTTTTTCACACAAGCAAGGGCATGTGTGATTGGCAGTGTATGTCACATGTCCTTGCCCTATAAGACCAAGCCATTTTCCCCGTCGCCACCATTTTCTCACTGCTGCAGCTGCGTGTTAGACGGCACCGCTGTTGCTGTGTGCGCTATACCTTGTTAATTTCAAGCCAATATTCGCACAAATATACAGATAGCTTGGGAGTAGGGAATAGTTGTGATTGCAGTCCTTTTAAGGACTAGGTTACAGCATTTCCTACGACTTTTATCAGGCAGGTCTGTGCTCTTAAATAGATAGATTGTGGGAGTAAAGACTAATTGTAATTGGAGTCCTTTTCAGGACTAGGTTACATCAGTTCCTATCAGTTTTTGCCAGGCAGGTCTGTGCCAGTGCTGTGCAAGTTTTTTTCACAGCATTTGGCTGAATCTAGCAAAGCTAATCCTTTTTGGCCTATTGCAGAGTGTGTTAGTCAGTGGAGTAGCCTATCTGTGTTGCAAGATATACCACCTGTGTATAGAATACCAATTTTTTTACTGCACCTAGTGAAGTAAAATCTTTTGGGCACAGCATCATTCTATTAGTCCATCTATACTGACCTCCATCAGGTTGCAAACTGAATATAATTTTTTTCTGCATCTAGCTCTGAAAAAATATTTGGGCTTCTAGCAGTGTGTGGGACTTGTTCTATTAGTCCTTCTATACTGACCTCCAGCAGGTTGCAAATTGAATATAATTTTTTTCTGCATCTAGCTCTGAAAAAATATTTGGGCTTCTAGCGGTGTGTGGGACTTGGTCTATTAGTCCATCTATACTGACCTCCATCAGGTTGCAAATTAAAAATAATTTTTTTCTGCATCTAGCTCTGAAAAAATATTTGGGCTTCTAGCAGTGTGTGGGACTTGGTCTATTAGTCCATCTATACTGACCTCCATCAGGTTGCAAATTAAAAATAATTTTTTTCTTCATTTATCTCTGAAAAAATATTTGGGCTTCTAGCAGCGTGTGGGACTTGTTCTATTAGTCCATCTATACTGACCTCCATCAGGTTGCAAATTAAAAATAATTTTTTTCTGCATCTAGCTCTGAAAAAATATTTGGGCTCCTAGCAGTGTGTGGGACTTGGTCTATTAGTCCATCTATACTGACCTCCATCAGGTTGCAAATTAAAAATAATTTTTTTCTGCATCTAGCTCTGAAAAAATATTTGGGCTTCTAGCAGTGTGTGGGACTTGGTCTATTAGTCCATCTATACTGACCTCCATCAGGTTGCAAATTGAATAAAAAAAATTTCTGCATCTAGCTCTGAAAAAATATTTGGGCTTCTAGCGGTGTGTGGGACTTGGTCTATTAGTCCATCTATACTGACCTCCATCAGGTTGCAAATTAAAAATAATTTTTTTCTGCATCTAGCTCTGAAAAAATATTTGGGCTTCTAGCAGTGTGTGGGACTTGGTCTATTAGTCCATCTATACTGACCTCCATCAGGTTGCAAATTAAAAATAATTTTTTTCTGCATCTAGCTCTGAAAAAATATTTGGGCTTCTAGCAGTGTGTGGGACTTGGTCTATTAGTCCATCTATACTGACCTCCATCAGGTTGCAAATTGAATAAAAAAATTTTCTGCATCTAGCTCTGAAAAAATATTTGGGCTTCTAGCGGTGTGTGGGACTTGGTCTATTAGTCCATCTATACTGACCTCCATCAGGTTGCAAATTAAAAATAATTTTTTTCTGCATCTAGCTCTGAAAAAATATTTGGGCTTCTAGCAGTGTGTGGGACTTGGTCTATTAGTCCATCTATACTGACCTCCATCAGGTTGCAAATTAAAAATAATTTTTTTCTGCATCTAGCTCTGAAAAAATATTTGGGCTTCTAGCAGTGTGTGGGACTTGGTCTATTAGTCCATCTATACTGACCTCCATCAGGTTGCAAATTAAAAATAATTTTTTTCTTCATTTAGCTCTGAATAAATATTTGGGCTTCTAGCAGTGTGTGGGACTTGTTCTATTAGTCCTTCTATACTGACCTCCAGCAGGTTCCAAATTGAATATAATTTTTTTCTGCATCTAGCTCTGAAAAAATATTTGGGCTTCTAGCGGTGTGTGGGACTTGGTCTATTAGTCCATCTATACTGACCTCCATCAGGTTGCAAATTAAAAATAATTTTTTTCTGCATCTAGCTCTGAAAAAATATTTGGGCTTCTAGCGGTGTGTGGGACTTGGTCTATTAGTCCATCTATACTGACCTCCATCAGGTTGCAAATTAAAAATAATTTTTTTCTGCATCTAGCTCTGAAAAAATATTTGGGCTTCTAGCAGTGTGTGGGACTTGGTCTATTAGTCCATCTATACTGACCTCCATCAGGTTGCAAATTGAATAAAAAAATTTTCTGCATCTAGCTCTGAAAAAATATTTGGGCTTCTAGCGGTGTGTGGGAATTGGTCTATTAGTCCATCTATACTGACCTCCATCAGGTTGCAAATTAAAAATAATTTTTTTCTGCATCTAACCCAGCCAATAGTTTTGGCCTAATACCACAGTTTGGCCACTCAGCTCTGCTCGGTTACCATCCATTGTTTTTTTGTGCAAACAACTCCAGAGTTGTGAATTAGTTAACCACCAAAATGAGTGGAAAAAGGCCTGCTGCTGGTGGAAAGGGGAATAGGCGTGTTGGGAAGGGGAAAAAAGGTTGTGTCCGTGGGGTAGGTGCAGAAGAAAGACCATCTTCCAGCCAAACTAAAATGTCTACTTCTTTTAGCGGACAATGTGATAAGATCCCTTTCTTACGGCCACGCCAATCGCTACAAATTCCAGATGAGGCACAAAAACAGCAGGTGCTTCAACGGATATCAAGTGCTCCTTTAAGTGGGCTCTCCTCCACATCAACTTCAACATCACAAATACTCCAGTCCTCAAAGGTGTCACCCAAATCGCACTTGCTTCCTCACAGCTCCCAAATCTCCAGCTGCCCGTCTGAGTATGAGGTAGAACAGATGGTTGAGTCTGCAGAGCTGTTTACTCATACTATAGCCTGGGAATCAGAGGTCGACTCCAGCGCTTCTGTGAATCCAGACGAGGAAATGATCTGCACTGATGCCCAGAATCTTTATGAGTCGGATCCAGGACCAGACGCAGAAGGTTCTGACCATAATGTAGACCCTCATTCCCAAACTGTAACTCCTGTTGGTGGAGACAATGAGGAAGACGATGATAAGACTCAAATACCTGATTGGAGCGACAACTTTAGTTTTTTGTCAGGGCAGGAACAGGTTGGCTCTGAGGACGACGGGTGTGATAACGCACAGGGTGATGATGATGAGGTCGGAGATCCCACTTACTGTCAACCCACAGTCAGCCAAGAGATGAGGTCAGCAGAGGAGGTGGAGGAAGATGCTAGTGACGACGAGGTCAGGTTGCGCCTTCCTGGACAGAGACGTAGTACTGGAAGCACGTCAACAACTGCATCCTCAAACACAACTCTGCCTCTCACCACAAGTCGTGGTGGCTCTTCAGGTCGCATGGGTGCTAAGCCTTGCATAGCCGGGGCATTTTTTCAGATCGATAAAGATGACCCAACTCGTGTTATCTGTAACATTTGTCAGCAAAAGCTAAGTAGAGGCCAAAAAATACATAGTTTGAGTACTTCATGCATGAACCGGCACATGGACATGAAGCATAAGTTGCAGTGGGAAGCTCAGTGTGCTACAATGCGGTCTAGCCGGCCGGGCCAACCACCGTCTGCCATATCTTGTGCATCCGCGGCCTCTTCATCCTCTGTGACTGGGGGGACAGCAGTCACACCTGTTTTGGGGCGCAGACCTGCCACCTCTTTACCCGCAACAGCCAGCGTGATTGGCAGGTCATCATTTTCTTTGGAGGTGGTAACACCAGCTGGTCTTGAGCGCTGTCCGACATCGATAGCACCACCTTTGGATCAAGGCAACCTAACATGTCCGCCTGCATCTTCCTCTCAGACCGGCAGTTTGCCGGGGACACCCTTATCAACCCCGTCTAAGCACAATAGCCAGCCCTCGGTCCCTCAGATGTGGACAAGTAAAAGACCATTTCCTCCTAGCCATAAGAAAGCTAAGAGGTTGAATTTCACCATCTGCAAGCTCTTGGCTACAGAAATGCTGCCTTTCCGCCTGGTGGACACAGAGGATTTTCGAGACCTTATGTCCGTCGCAGTGCCCCAGTACCAGATGCCCAGTCGGCACTACTTCTCAAAGAAAGGTGTGCCTGCGCTCCACCAGCATGTCGCACACAACATCACCGCTTCTTTGAGAAACTCTGTGTGTGACAGGGTGCATTTCACCACAGACACTTGGACGAGTAGGCATGGACAGGGGCGTTACATGTCGCTGACTGGGCACTGGGTAACTATGGTGACAGCAGGACAAGGGGCTGCTGTCCAAGTCTTGCCGTCCCCACGAGTTGTGCGTCAATCCTCTTTATGTCATTTTTCCTCCACTGCTTCTGCCTCCTCAACCTCCTCTCGGTCTTCCACCTGCACCCAAAGCCTGTCTGGTCATGCCACAAGCTTTCTAACTGCGCAGAAGGGATCCTGCACACCTCCTTACTATGCTGGCAGTAGGGCTCAACGTCATCAGGCGGTTTTTACATTGAAATGTCTGGGAAATGTGAGTCACACAGCTGAGGAGTTGTGATCAGCTCTGGAGAACCAATTTCATGAATGGTTGTCTCCACTGGACCTGAAACCAGGGAAGGCCGTGTGCGACAATGCTGCAAACCTGGGTGCGGCCCTTCGCCGGGGCAATGTCACACACGTGCCTTGTATGGCTCACGTGTTGAACCTGGTTGTCCAGCAATTTTTAGCCCACTATCCCAGACTAGATGGCCTTCTGCAGAGGGCACGGTCGCTGTGTGCTCACTTCCGCCGTTCGCATCCCGCAGCTCAGCGACTTACATCTCTACAGAAGTCGTTGGGCCTGCCACTTCACCGGCTAAAATGCGATGTGCCTACCCGGTGGAATTCAACTCTGCACATGTTGCAGCGACTGTGGCAGCACCGACAAGCCCTGGTGCAATACGTTCTGACGTATAGCCTGGGCCAACGAGATTCAGAGGTGGGGCAAATCACGCTGGAGGAGTGGTCTCAGATCAGGGACCTATGCACCCTTCTGCACAGTTTTGAAATGGCGACGAAGATGTTTAGTGCTGACGATGCCATTATCAGCATGACTATTCCGGTGATTTACATGCTGGAGCACATGTTAAACAGAATTTGGAGTCAGGTTGTGGCACAAGAGGAGGTGGAGGAAGTAGAGGAGGAGGAGTTGTATGCGGAAGGGCTAACATCTGCAAGGTCCAGACGGTCGGCAGCACCAGGGCGGCAGGCATGTGAGGGTGGGGGAGATGATTTTACCAGGGCGCATGGTAGCAGCCAAACTAGTGAGGAAGGTGCAGGAGCCCAGGAAGAAGTGGAGGACGAACTGATGGAAGACTCATCAGATGAGGGAGACCTTGATCACATTTCTGTTGTGCGAGGTTGGGGGGAGAGGACAGAGGAAGGAAGCATGATTGTTACCTCGCCACCAACACAACAGGGACTTGGTGCTCCTGGATGCGCAACACACATGAGTGCCTTCTTGCTGCACTACCTGCAACATGACCCTCGAATTGTGAGAATTAGAAATAATCCTGACTACTGGGTTGCCACACTGTTAGATCCCCGGTACAAAAGTAAATTTGCAGAAATTATTCCTGCCATAGAAAGGGATGCACGCATGCAGGAGTATCAGCAGAGACTGTTGCAGAATCTTACATGTGCTTTTCCACAAAATACCAGTGGTGCACGTAGTGAATCTCACAGTTCCAACTTGCCAACCGTGGGACCGTCAAGTGTTCAGCACTCAAACCGTAACAGAACCACAGTATCTGCTGGTAACATCAATTTTGCGGAATCATTTCACCACTTTTTTAGCCCATCCTTTGCAAGGCCACAGGAGACAAGAAGTCTGACACATAGTCAACGCCTAGAGACGATGGTACAGGAGTATCTCCAAGTAAACATTGAAGCCACGACTGTGTCACTGGACCCTTGCTATTTTTGGGCTTCCAATCTGGATAAATGGCCGGAGCTAGCCACTTACGCCTTGGAGATCTTGTCATGCCCCGCAGCCAGCGTTCTGTCTGAACGTGTGTTCAGCGCTGCTGGTGGTGTGCTGACAGATAAGCGCACGCGGCTCTCCACTGATAATGTAGACAGACTCACGTTCATAAAGATGAACAAATCATGGATCCGAAACGACTTTTCTACCCCTGTGTCATCCTGGGGAGAGTAAAAGCTTGATGATTGGTTAAAATCACCCTACCAACCGTTTTAAGCTTTCAAATTACTAATCATGTTTATCTGTATCTTGACTGGAAAATAATTTGGGCTTTGTAGCAGTGTGCAGCACTGATCCTATTAGGCCATCTATAATAAGCTTCACCAGATTTAAAATTAAAAATAATTTTTAGCTGCATCTAGCCCGGAAAATAATTTTGGGGCTCCGAGATGCGCAAGACACATAAGTGCCTTCTTGCTGCACTACCTGCAGCATGACCCTCATATTGTCAGAATTCGAAGTAATCATGACTACTGGGTTGCCACACTCTTAGATCCCCCAAACTTTTCGATCAACCTTTTCATTTTAATAAAGACCAAAAAAATGGTCATTTTTGAAATTATAAGCATTAGCAGGTTGTTAGAAACTGAAATCAAACAGTTTTCAACTCAAAACTTTATTCTAGGTGATGTTACATTTTCACATAGGACCCCTTGTTCGAAAGGAGCTTCTGAACTCTCTCGTCCATTGAATTTGTCAGGTTTTGGATGGTTTCTGCTTCAATTGTTTTGCATGAGGACAGAATACCCTCCCAGAGCTGTTGCTTAGATGTGAACTGCCTCCCGCCATCATAGACACTCCTTTTAATGATGCTCCAAAGGTTCTGAATGGGGTAGAGGTCAGGGGAGCATGGGGGTCACACCATAAGTTTGTCCCCTTTTATGCCCATATCAGCCAGAGATGCAGATGTTTTATGTGCAGCATGAGATGGTGCATTATCATGCAGAAAAATGATCTTGCTGTGAAATACACGGTTCTTCTTCTTGAACCATGGCAGGAAGTGCTGTTTGAGAAAATCCACATACATTATGGAGTTCATCTTTAGCGCCTTCAGGGATCCTAAAGGGGCCGACAATCTCTCTCCCCATGATTCCAGCCCAAAACATTACTCCACCTCCTCCTTGTTGGCGCTGTAGCCGTGTTTGCGTGGGGTGTCCATCAACCAGCCATCCTCCACTCCATTCATCTGGACCATCGAGCGCTGCACGGCACTCATCCGTGAACAAAACAGTTTTGAAATCAGTCTTCATGTAATGTTTGGCCCACTGGAGCCGTTTCTGCTTGTGTGAAGTGGATAGAGGAGGTCGACAGGATGGCGTATGCACAGCTGCAAACCTCTGAAGGACCCTGCATCTTGTTGTTCGGGGGACGTTGGAGGCACAAGCAGCTTCAAAAACTTGTCTGCTGCTATGACAAGGCTTTTTTGCCGCTGCTCTTTCAACCTGACGTAATTGCCTGTAGGAAAGAGTCCTCAATTTGCCCTTATCAGCACGCACACGTGTGTACTGTGAATCAGCTACATACTTCTTGATTGCCAAGACACTTCATCCTGATCATCGCACAATGTTGATTGTAGTCATGCCTTGACCTAAACACTCCACAATTTGTTGCTTCTCAGCAGCCGACACATACTTTTTCTTTCCCATTTTGGCAGAAAATGTAGGCTGCTTAATAATGTGAGAGAGCCTTCTTAAGTAGTCTTGCCTTTCATTGGACACACCTGCCAAACTAATTAGCACAGGTGTCTGCAATTGCTTACAGTGATATAAAGAGCCCTGACACACATCACCATCAATGAGTTTAACTGACAAACAAACAAATTCTTCCCTTATCACTCCTAAACACTTTTTGCATAATAATTTGGAACGCGGTGTACATGTGCTTTTCCACAAAACACCAGTGGTTCACGTAGTGAATCTTACAGTTCTAACTTGCCAACCGTGGTCTGTATGGAATTGTTCAATAAAGGGCCCAAAATTAAGATAACATAGATGGGAGAGGTCTCTATGAATAGGAATTCCTAAGTATTTGATACCCTGTGAGGGCCAGGCAAAGGGAAAGTTGGACTGGATGGAATCCTATATGGATTTAGGGAGGGAGACATCGAGGGCCTCAGACTTCGCTGCATTGATTTTAAAATTTTACCATGTAACAAAGTGATCTATTTCAGCCATAACAGCAGGGATGGATATATGTGATTGAGTGATATATACTAGGACATCATCAGCAAATAGAGAGCACTTGTACTCGGTGCCTCCCACCTCAATCCACCTAATATTGGGGTTATGGCGAATTGATGAGAGCAGGTGCTCCGTCACTAGGATGTATAAGAGAGGGGACAGAGGACATCCCTGCCTTGTCCCATTGGTGATTGTGAAAGGTGATGAAAATGTTCTGACGCACCCCCTGGGCCTTGGGACACCCGGAGCCGGACCCTTTTTGGTGGATGCTGGTGGTTGTAGTCTTCGTGGCGGCGATCCGGTTCCGTGGCTCAGGGCGGTCAAACCAGTGGCGGAACTATTTATGTGGTTTTGATGTTTAACTGTCCGACTACGCCACCCGTGGATTGCGGTCAGAGTGAACCGCCGCTACAGGGCAGACCGCTAAGGCTGGTGTTGTGGGTGCAGCAGAGCGTAGCATAACTCCCCACGGGAGGAGTATAGCCTCAGGGCAGTGTATGCGGAGGATGGGGGTGATGGTGCAGGGCAGCAGCAGTAACGACACGGAGTCAGTGATGCAGTTCAGGGCCTTTACTCACAGTTCTTATTATCCAGACCACGTCTGCAGGTAACGGCTGCCCACGTCGTACTGTGCTCACCAGGTGAGGGGCTCAGACAACTCCCAGATAACTTTGGAGCGCTTCACAGGACCCCCTTTGTGTGTCCTTTGTCTGGCCTTTCTTACCAACACTTCTGTCCGGCTGCCTCGGGCCTCCTCTTGGTAAACTTGGCGCCAGTTTCCCTGACCCTATGTGGTGCCTTCCTAGCGGGTGGAGCAAGGGGCTGCGCCACATAAAATGTCAGAGCCTCCGGTTTCTAGCTGAGGGTCGTTTCCTGCCTCCACTAGTTCGGGGACCGGTCTCCCCCTTTGGCCTGACCCCTCCACGCAGGTGGATTCGGGCGTGCGGTGGCGACTCGCCCGTCCGCACCCCTGGGATCCCTTCATTCCTCGTTCCTGGAGCCTTCTCCGCTCCTCTTCCTTCCTTCTCCCTCTTGCAGGCCTGGGCCTCTGTTACTAGGCCCGCCTCCGGAGCAGAGCTCATGCAGAGCCCCTGCTCCCTGCCACTTCTGCTCAGACTTCTCTGCACTGAACTAAGATGGTGCCCACCTTTTACACTCCCTTCTCAATGCACTCAGGAACTGCTTCCTCCCTGCTCCTGGACTGCAGGGTTCCCCTTCCTCAGTGTTCCCTCCCCCCACTCCAGCCAGGGACAGGGACTGTCGTGCCCATCTCAGGGGCATATTGGTCGCCCTGCCCCACGGCAATGTGGTGTAATGCATGCAGGTGTCGGGTCCTGATCCACACTCCATCCTTATCTGAGAGTGAGATATCACACCTCTGGGTGAGGTGCAATACGTCTGTAGCAACCGAGCCCTCGGTGCTACAGTTCCATTTATCTTCAGCCTAGGTGACGTATTGTGATACAGGGCCATGATTTTGGCTATAAAAGGGTCCCCTAGACCCCTACCCCAAGCTTTTTAAGAGAATCATATATGGCGTGCCAGGAGACTCTATGGAATGCTTTCTCAGCATCCAACGAGAGTATCTACTTACAAATTTTTAACTGCATCTAGCCCAGGAAATACTTTGTGCCTAGTAGCAGTGTCTGCTAGTCAGCGGATTATCCCGGCTGTTAAGCAAGCTACACCACCTGTAGTTTGGACACTTAATTTTTTCAAAGGAAATGCTTCGGGACCACGGGATACTTAGTGAAGAGCATCAGGAGGCACCCCAAGGCATAGGGGCTGGGACTGGCACTAGGATGCCTTGCGGTGGACAGCCGAGCTCGATCCTTATAAAAGCTTTTTAACTGCAGCAGCTTTAGTGGACGCTACTGGAGCTGGAATTACGCGGCTGCTGGCATGAGACTTGCCCTCCAATAGATCCTTGTAAATGGATTTAAAGTGTATTCATTCAAATTAGAGGGACAATTTAAATTAAAAAGCTTAGAGCTGCCTCCACCACAGGGGGGCTCTCTCGACCCACCAGCGGACAGGCACCAGTATTGGGAGAGGGGGGCAGGCCGTCAGGGTTCACCGCGGCTCTGGCACAAACCCGGCGACACGGAGGTGGCACGGGCAGGAGCGGACTGGCCGTCTCGGCTTCTCACTTTTTGGATTTTAGAAGGGCATGACATGCCTATATCTGTGTCTCCCCCTCCTTTTACTCCTCCACCTCTTTTCTTTTCGCATGACTATATGTACTTGTCACTTTTCCATGTGTTAGTTGTGTCTTCTGAGCAGTTTGTCAGCTTTTGGACACCTTTGAAGGTGTTTTCTATGTGTTTCTATGTGTTTTTGTTTGCCTGCCATTGGTTTTAATGGTGTTCGAAGGTGTTCGACGAACAGTTCGACGAACAGTTCGGCGAACACACGGGTGTTCGACGAACCGAACCGAACTCGAACACTACGGGGGTGGCTCAACACTACTTATAATTTCAAAAATGACCATTTTTTTTTGATAATTAAAATAAAAAGGATGAAAACTCTGCTGTGCATAATAATTTGGAAAATGCATTTTGAGTGCAGTTTGAGTTTTTTATTTTTTAAAAAATATACTGTTATCATAAGCAGTTTGTACAAAAACCTTTCAATTGTACTCTAATAGTTATTTGACTGGAAAATTACAATGACTGCAATTCATATAGGTAATTTGGGAAAATCTGAGAAAATATTATTTGCATTATAATTTGGAACACAGTGTAGTTTCACTGACACGCTGCTACAAACTGTAAATGAAGAATAATATTTTTTCACTGCAAATTTCTGGATTTTTTTCGCTTTAATATGGAATCACGTCTGATGATGGAAAAGATCTGGCTGTATTGTGCAGTTCTAACAAGCAAATGTAGCAGTTAAATGATCTACTCTGGATTTCTTTTTAAGCAAAAAATCAGGATTAATATAAACAAAAATTAGCCCTATCCCCTGATATCTGGGGCTATGTCTACGGATATCTGAACAGTAGGAGCAGACAGAACATGCAATGGACCCTCTTGTGCTCTATACACTGCCAAAAATCCTGCCTGCCTGTCCGTCTAACTCCTTCTATCACCACTGAGTATATGCAGCTGGATTAGTCCTCAGAAGGACTGTTAGTTCAGATGGATATGTATACTCCTGGAGTACCTATATCTAACTATTACACCGCCAATTCTGTCCCACACACAGCAGCACATCTCCCTATTTTGCCTGTTTGTGGGATAGACTGTGACGAGCCTAGCATCACCACGTCTTATATAGACCCGATGACGCTATGCGGCCAGCCAATCACTCTAATGCCACAACCAACATGGCTACGGCATTACAGTGCATGGCAAGCAATCCCTGCATGTTTATTGGCTCTCTAAAGAGCACCAAACATTCAAGGCATGGACCTGAGCTACCGCCCGAGCAACCAGGCAATTCTCGCCGAGTGCCAAGCATGTCGAGCAGTGTGATGCTCTGGTGAGTACTGACCAGTGTTGAGCACTCTCGCTCATCACTAGCCATGAAGCATTGTGGGATACTGCTCTGCATGTCAGGATGTTGCAACCCAGAAGGTCTAGCAAAATTCGGATCCTTTACTCTGGCAATAATTACATTTATGGGCATTTATGGTAATAAGTTATATTTAGTAAAATCATATTCTTGTGGCTGCCCAACTTATTCTAAATTAGAAAAGGTCAGCCATTGACTGGTGACTAGTACTATTTAGGGCCCAAACTAGGTGGTGATCTTTAATTTTCAAGGAATTGAAAATAATAAGCTTGCGGAAATTAATTGACATAATAATATAAAAACATTATTCTTCAGATAAATCCCCTGCATCTTCAGTCTCACTGCTTTGATGGCCTTGTTGATTCTTCATGCAGTAATCAAATACAATACACACACATGACCACTGCATCTATCAATGACCTGCATGTATAGCACATGAACACTGATGTCAGCGATTAGCTGCAGAATTCGCATGTGTATGTTGTGCAAATCATTGTTGGAAATCTTGATAAGGCTAAGTGCTCACGAAGCAGAAATGCTACGGATTTTTTCTGCATCTCCCTGGCAGAAAAAACACATGCGGATTTTACATGTGTTTTTCCTGCCAGGTAGAAGCGTTTGTGAAGCATTTTTGCATGCATTTTTGCATGCGGGTTGAAAAGCCCTTTTCCATCACTTGGAAAAGTGCTTGACATCTTGGTCACACTATATAAATTCATGCAACCGGGATGGATTTATATAGTGTGACCAAGTTAATAGTTAAAAAAAGAATAAAAATAGTAAAAAATAAAAAAAATATATACTCAGCTTCCGATGGCCTCCGGTCTCCCTCTCCAATGCGTCCGGTGTCTTGGGCGGCTCACGGTGGTGTAAAAGGACCTTCCATGACATCATTTAGTCATGTGACAGGTCACACGACCGCCGACGTCAGCAGTCATGTGACCTGTCACATGACTAAATTACGTCATGGAAGTTCATTTTACACCACCGCGAGCCGCCCAAGACACCGGACGCACCGTACAGGAGACTGGGGGCCATCAGAAGGTGAGTATAATGTTTTTTTTTATTTTAATTATTTGTTAACTACAGGTACTATGGTACCCGGGTCAGGAGGAGAGTCTCCTCTTCTCCAGACCCGGGTACCATCCGCGTATTGACTCGCTTAATATCCGCATGTGTACATGTAGTCATGCAGATATTATGCAATTCAATGCAAGTCAATGGCGGCAATTACGCTGGTTTTCCGCAAAATGAATTGACATGCTGCGGATTTTTCCGCAATGATAATCCGCAGCTGAAATTTCCGCAGCATGTGCACAGCACATGCGAATTATCATTGGGGACCATGGGAGATCTTCTACCAAGCATTTTTTAAGCATTTCCGCTGCGGAATTGCCGCTGCAGAAACGCTTAAAAAAACACATAGTGGGCACGCAGCCAAAGACTGATGGGGATCACCAGATCAGTGACCCTGAAAGATACTTTTTTCTTCAAATTTCCTGCCATCAATTTGTTTCTAAACCCAGATATTCACTTCAAGTCATTATTATGTGTATAAGATACTAATGTAGTAGTATTTTTCTATCTTGTTATGGTAGCTATTTTATTTTTTAGAATTGCAGGACATTTTATTACTACACTCCTTAACATTGAAACTGCAACACCAAGAAAAAAAAGTTGTGCAATTATGGAAATCGATAACCATGTTCTGATATGTAAATGATAAGAAAATGGAAATAAAATTTTCATTACATCTCAATTTATTCAGTATCGAGAGAGAAAAACATGCCCTTACATGCCTTGGTATGTCAATGAGGCTACTAATGGTTGTCTAAGGAATGTTCTGCCACGCTGAAGGCACTTGGAGCCCTGCTATGTGTTGCACGGGCAATCAGACTCTCCATGGAAACAATTGAAGCAAGGAAAAATTTGAAAAAAAAATCTTTTTAAAAAAATTTTGCCCCATTCAAAATAAACAATAAAAAAAATCAAAAACACAGATATTTGGTATCGCCACATTCAGAATCGTCCTATCTTTCAAAATATAAAATGAATTAATCCAATCGGTAAACGGAGTAAAGATAAAAAAAATCAAAACCCCAGAGTTAAATTTTTTTGGTCGGCGCAACATTGCAATAAAATGTAATAACAGGAGATCAAAATATTATCTATCCCAAAATTGTATAAATAAAAACGTCAGCTCGGCGTCCTCACCTAGCCCTAGATCCTGAAAATGGAGACTCTACGGGTCTCAGAAAATGTCATTTTTTGGAGGATTTTTTGGATTTTTTTTCACCACTTAAATAAAAAAGAACATATAGATGTTTGGTATCTACAAACTCAGAATGACCTGGAGAATCATAATGGTAGGTCAGTTTTAGCATTCAGAGAACATTGTAAAAAAAACCTCAAAAAACAATTTCACTTTTTTTGCACTTTCACTGCACTTGGAATTTTTTCCCAATTTTCAGTACAAGATATGGTAGAACCAATGATGTTGTTTAAAAGTACAACTCGTCCTGCAAAAAACAAGCCCTCACATGGCTATATTGACGGAAAAATTAAAAACCCAAGGTGGTGAAAGGGTTAAAGAGGACCTGCCTGACAAAGTGAAGTAGATCAAAATATCCTCAAAAGCTAAACATCATGCTGCGATCCAAAGAAATTCTGGAACAAATGAGAAACAAAGTAATTGAGATCTATCAGTCTGGAAAAGGTTATAAAGCTATTTCTAAAGCTTTGGGACTCCAGCAAACTAAAGTGAGAGCCATTATCCACAAAAGGAAAAAACATGGAACAGTGGTGAACATTTCCAGGAGTGGCCGGCAACGACTCATCCAATAGGTCACAAAAGACCCCACAACAACATCCAAAGAATTGCAGGCCTCACTTGCTTCAGTTAGGGTCAGTGTTCATGACTCCACCATTAGAGCGATGCTGGGCAAAACTACCATGCATGGCAGAGGTCCAAGATGAACCCACTGCTGAGCAAAAAGAACATAAAGGCTCGTCTCAGTTTTGCCAGAAAACATCTTGATGATCATCAAGACTTTTGGGAGAATACTCTGTGAACTGAAGATACTAAACTTGAACTTTTTGGAAGGTGAATGTCCCATTACATATGGCGTAGAAGTAACACAGCATTTCAGAAAAGGAACATCATACAGTAAAATATTTTGGTGGTAGTGTGATGGTCTTGGGCCGTTTTTCTGCTTCAGGACCTGGAACCATGAATTCTGTTGTCTACCAAAAAATCCTGAAGGAGACTGTCTGGCCATCTATTTATGACCTCAACCTGAAGCGCACTATAGCCTCAAACTGAAGTGGGTTATGCAGCAGGACAATGATCTAAAATGCACCAGCAAGTCCACCTCTGAATGGCTTAAGAAAAACAAAATTAAGGCTTTGGAGTGGCCTAGTCAAAGTCCTGACCTTAAAGGGGTTGTCCAGTCAAAAGTGATAAGTCTGCAGTCACTCTGTGTTACTGCAGCCTTATGAATTCCTCCAGAGCATTTTAAAAGACTGATTTCCAGTTATCCGAAAGGCTTGATTGCAGTTGTTGCTGCTAAGGTTTGCCCAAACAGTTATTAGGTTTAAGGGGAAATAACTTTTTTACTCAGGGCCCTGTAGGTTTGGAATTTTTTCCCTTAATATTAAAGAACTTCATTTAAAAAACTGCATTTTGTGTTTACTTGGGTTATCTTTGCCTAATATTTAAATTTGTTTTGTGATCTGAAACATTTAGCATGTGACAAATATGTGAAAGAAAAAGAAATCAGGAAGGGCGCAAACACTTTCTGATGGCACTGTAATTAGTAGGCCTAGTTCAATAAACTGGCCATCGAAGGAACCATGACTGCTCCTTAATTCATTTCTTCTAACAGTCTTAATATCCAATATTTCTGACGGTGTCTTCTTTTTTGTAAAAGAGGGAAGGAGTAGACCAAATGCTTGCTGTGCCTTAGGTACATCAGGGAGTTGAAAGTAGGATGTTTTATTGACTATTTACAAAAATTTATTTTATTACATCTTTATCCACTTTAAGGGTATGTTTACATATGACATTTTTGCAATGTTTTTTTTTGCAGCCAAAAACCTTCTCTCCGGGCAGTAAAAATGCTGTGGTTTGTTGAGTTTTAGTTTTTTTTGCTGCATTTACTTTTTTTGCAGCATTTTTCAAGCAGATTACATGTGCGGTTTGTCTACAGTACATGTTAATACAGTTAGTTTAGTCACCAAAAATAAACGTTATGCTGCATTTTTCAGCATTTTTTCAGTTTCTCACTAATTTCAATGGGCAAAAAACACTGAAAGAATTGACATGCTGCAAACTTTCAAAAATGCTGCTGTGCTCAAATTCATTCAGGAAAATGAAAAGTTGTGTGTGCATGAGATCTCTGAAATCTCATAGCTTTTGCTGTATTATAAAACACAGATTCCTTTCTGCCTGAAAAAAATGCAGCAACAAATGCTGTAAAATGCCACATGTTAACATACCCTGAATCTATGTTCACATGTTCAGTATTTGGTTAGTATTTTGCATCAGTATTTGTAAGCCAAAACTAGGAGAGGACTAATCAGAGGAAAAGTATAATAGAAACACGTGCTCCGTTTCTGCATTTTTCACACACTCCTGGTTTTGGCTTACAAATACTGATGTTAAATGCTGACCAAATACTGAATGTGTGCACGTGGCCTACAATAGATCTGTCTTAGTACCAACTTTCTTTTATGATGTGTTTTATTTGATATGGTTATACCATATTTTTCGGACTATAAGACGCACTTTTTTCCTACAAAATTTTGAAGGAAAGTGGGGGTTGCGTCTTATAGTCCGAATGGACTAGATTATACTGTGGATTGTGGAGGTTGTGGGGGGGGGTGGCAGCGGCGGAGGAGCGTGGCACAGGATGCAGGAGCCATCTTCTGCAGCCAACAATGTACCCGCTGCTAAAAAAAATGAATATTCACTGCTCCCCACACCCATGGGCGTGTGGAGAACTCCCATTGGCGTGGGGAGTAGTTATAAGGGAGTGCCATGCATACCAGGATGAGGGGTGCCATGCATACCAGGATGAGGGATGAGGTTTGGCATGCATACCAGGATGAGGGGTGCCATGCATACCAGGATGGGGATGAGGGGTGCCATGCATACCAGGATGGGGATGAGGGGTGCCATGCATACTAGGATGGGGATTGGAGTGCCATGCATACTAGGATGGGGCTGATGGGTGCCATGCATACCAGGATGGGGATGAGGAGTGCCATGCATACCAGAATGGGGATGGGGGCCACGTATAACAGGAAGGGGGTGCCATATATATCAGGATGGGGGATATTAGTACAGAATTGAGGGACATTAACCATATAACAGTGTTAGAAGCAGACCCCCCCCATAACAATGCATCATGACCACATTTTTGCTTCAATTTGTTCTTCTATTTTCCGCTTCTAAAACCTAGATGCGTCTTATAGTCCAAAAAATACGGTAATTGATTTTTATTTCCATGTTTTGTAGTTTTTATAACAAAAAATGTCTTCTTTGTTTTTATCACATTTTGTAGTTTTATAATACTGTGTTAAATTGTTGCTGCCTTAGGCCACGGCCCCACTATCAGTATTTGGTCAGTATTCAGTCAGTATTTTTTCTCAGGAGTGGGAGCCAAAACCAGATGAGGAACAATTATAGAAAAGATATAATAGAAACAAGTCATCAATTCTGCATTTATCACCCACTCCTGGTTTCAGCTCCCACTCCTGAGAAAAAATACTGACTGAATACTGACCAAATACTGATAGTGGAGCCATGACCTTAGGGATCACTTACAGTAGCGTATAAATCAGACTAATGCAATGTGAGAAAAAAAGGATTGCACTACAACCAATGTTATACTATGAGAGAGTGCAGAACTGCGTATATTTTCTCAGTTGTATTTGTCGTGAGAAATAAATTGCAACATGCAGCGATTTCACTCCGAAATCTGATGGGTGGGAGAAAAAAATCAGATGTTATACGGACCATCAGTATGACATCCGATTTCTATGGATACATTAGAATTCTGTAACATAGGAAACTGTAAATGGTCCTGTAAATGATTAATAGTTGCTGAGTAAAAGAACGGATTGTACTGACAGCACACGGATGACAAGTGAGAACAAATCATCCCAATTTTGTGGATGAGAATGGGACCTTTTTCTATATGCTACTGTGATGGTGCCCTTGGATAGGAGGACACAGGGAACAATGTTCTAGATGGGAGATTATAAGGGCATGCATTAGCATTTTTATTAATTGAAGCCGAGAGCATGAAAGCACGTCCCAGTTTCATCCAGAAAACTCAGATGATTTTCATGATCAGATTTTCATTAGAGATGGGCAAGCACTAAAATGCTCGGGTACTCGTTGCTCGAGTCGAGCAAATTGGAATGCTCGAGTGCTCAACCCGAGCAACGAGCCCAATGTAAGTCTTTGGGAAACTCAAGCATTTTTCTGACGGCCCCACCGGAGGTCTGCAGGGGGCCTAGAAATTGCCAAAATCAATGGGAACAGTGCCACTTTTACGCCACTTTTATGGACTCACAATAAAACATACAAAAACTAAACCAAAATGGATTTTCCTGGGAAAAATGTTAAGGAACATCCTTTCCAGGGTAATGACTTGTTTATAAGGCAAAATAAATAACCCCCAAAAAATGCTCCTCCACACCTTGGGCTATGTTCAGACGTAGCGTTTTTGAAGCGTTTTTACACTTTTGCATTGCTTTCAACAGTGAAAAATACATTTACCAGTAAATGTAATTTTAACATTTTACAACCTTATCTCCCCATGTGGTGTGCGAGACATGATCAGACACATCCTGTTTCATTTATGAAGGAGGGACTCTGAAAGTCACAAAACTTATTTTTATAGGGCCATCAGGCGGTCCTCACTATTGTTAGAGGGCCATAAGCTAGCTATGCTTTGTTGTTCCCATTATTAAAGAGTGGGTCTCTTATACTCTTATTGCATATGCTGGACTGCAAGGGCTGTCACGAATGTCGATGTACCCCAATACCCCTTTGAAGAGACATAGAGGAGGGCCTCAGTAAAAAAAAGTTCCCATTTTAAAGGAGTGGGTCTCCTATAGTGCTAATGCCCATGCAGTGACTGCAAGGGCTGCCTAAATTTGGGAAATACCCTAATACCAACTTGAAGACACATAGAGGTGGGCCTCATTATTGACATGTTCCCATTAGAAAGGAGCGGGTCTGCTATATAGTTATTGCGTATGCAGTGACTACAACGTCTGCCTAAATTTGGGAAATACCCCAATACCAATTTAAAGACACACAGAGGAGGGCCATCGTAGCAACATGTTCCCATTAGAAAGGAGCGGTTCTGTAATGACCCAAAAGGGGCCATTACAAACTTTTCTGCATTCATAGGAGTCTGAGGAATCATTTATGCTTTGGTGTATTACCTAGTGTCATTCTGTTAAATTAAATGTAAATTGTTGCTCTGTAATACTACTGGAGACAAGCAGATGAGGGTATAAGGCTTGGCAACGGACTGTATTGGAGGAAGTCTGATCAACATCATCTATAATCTGGTCACTTTGGTGACCAGGGGGGAGTTGGCAGTTGGCGGTTAGAGAGTGTCAAGCCTGTCTAGAGGTGAGGTGTAGGGTACAAGGGCTGCTAGGTTAAGTATCTTGCCAGAAAAACTTTTTAGAGCTCATCTCAGCAAGGCCAAATCTTTTCCCATATCAGAGTACTGTATCAGTCCCGTTGCCATCGAGCAGGCACCGGTATGGAAAACCAGTATTGCAGCTAATTGCTGAAAAACCTGCAGTAGAGAATTGCATTGCTGAAGAACCTGCAGTGGAGAATTAATTGCTGAAGAACCTGCAGTGGAGAATTGCATTGTTGAAGCAGAAGAACCTGCGGTGGGTAATTGCATTGTTGAAACAGAGGAACCTCCAGTGGATAATTGCATTTTTGAAGCAGAAGAACCTGCAGTGGAGAATTACAATGTTGAGGCTGAAGAATCTACATGGACAATTGAAATGTTGAGCCTGAAGAATTTACAATAGAGAATTGTGATGTAGTAGCAGAAGAAACTATAATGGAGAATTTTGATGTAATATCTGAAGAGTATAACCTATAATAGATAGTTCATCATCATCAGAAGAAGAATTGAGAAACAAAAACATCGTTGAACGAGAGATCCTTGAAGGAGTGATGCCTCAAGATAAATGCTTAATATCGCCATCTTTTGAAGATGCATCTGACAACATTGAGCAGAATGCATCTCCAAAACCTCCAGATATTTGCTTTATAGTAAATACAGGAAATATAAGTAAAAAGAACAGTATGATCGTTGATCTGAAACTTCTGATGATGATATTGAATATATACGTTCATATACAGAACCTCTCTCACATCAAAAAGATTTCCAGGAAGATATTCCAGAGCCTTCCAGATTATTGCCAGAGGAAGTAAAACATCTTCAAGAACTGACTCCTGCAAATAGGGCAAAAAAGTCCTTTAGAAAGCACTCTGGTTCAAATAGTGGTCTATATGAAGCTGATGAAAATATGTTATGGCATCTAAAGGATCGTTAATACAACTGTAGTAGAGGGCAATGAACCATCAGGAGAATTCTCGCATGATGTGCCAGAGATGAGGAAAGATTGCCATTTGCTGGCCAGTTGAAATCAAGGGGAACCAAGTTGCTGTAGAAGAGTTGAAGAGTGAGCAAATTCAGATGCCAGACCTGATCAGGTTATCCCCAGGAAGGATTCCCTGGATGTAAAAGTCCAGCGCGCCAAGACACAGGCAGATTTGGCATCAGGCTGCAGAGTGGAGCAGATGTGCTCCAGAGGGACCACAGAGCCCAGCGCGACAGACCTCAGCCAGAGGCCTGCGCCTCAGCAGAGTCAGATACCACCTCAGAGGCTCTGGACTCCACACAGAAGCGCCCTGAGCCCTGCGCATATTGGTCAGAGTCAGGACCTGCGCCACACACTGAGCAAGTTCCCGGGACCCAACACCGCCTGTCAAGAGCCGAGGTCTGGATCCCCTTACCCCAAGCATAAGAGACTACCGTCGATGGTCAAGCCGAGAAGAGCTGAGAGAGAGCTGCGACAGGAGAGACGCGCCATGGAGGAATTGCGCAATAGAACAGGGCCGTCACTTCCAACTCTCACTTACAGTACAGGGGACAGTTGAAATTAGGATTTCAGGTTGGCTAAATGGGATCTGATAGACTTTTTCCGGAAGAGACTTGCAGCCTAGCGGGAAGAACCGGTGACCCCCGCTAAGGCCATACAAAGAGAACTCACGTGGTGACTCCCATGTTTGGGTGCATCACACTTTTACAAAGAACTTTACCGTTATTCACTGAAACTATTTCTTATTGTTATTCCAATTTGCTGTTTATTATCCCTGTTACTAACCCCCTTGCATAATAATTGTTATACATATAAAATGGTTTCATCAATCCCTGACTGTTCTCGCCTTGTGTGTCTGTGCATTGCATTCTGGCACCTGTGTTAAACAACAGCAAGACAAATCATGATAATGTTACTGTAACTGGAAATATTGAAGACCCTGAATGTGCTACAAGAACAATCCGCAAAGAGATATCTAGGTCTGACTTTGACAAAGTATTTTCTGGTAACAGAACAGTGTCAGATGATCTTACTTAGATTTCTCTTGACATGGAAAATGTAAGGTTTAGGCCAGGGTCCCATTAGCATATGGAATCCGATGCAATAGCATCGGATGCGATATGCTAATGACACTCGGCCCTTCTCCTGCGAGCGGGAGCCGAATATCAGTGCTCCGTGCTGCAATCCCCTCTCACAGAGAGGATCGCAGCACAGCTGTGGAGGGGACTGAGAAAGTAATTTCTCCATCTCCTCTGTTGCTGGCGTCAGCGGGAATCACACTGCACTCGAGTGATATCCGAGTGCAATGCGATGTTTTCCGGCTTATATGGGTGCGTGTGATCCAAATCAACCATGCTGGAATTTTTTTCAGCTCAATTGCAACCCGATTGGGGCTGAAAAAAAACCGCTACTGAGCACACCATCATAAAATTAAATTGGTACGAATGCAATCTGATTTTTTATCGGATTGCATTTGTCCGATTTAATCGCAAGTGAGAGCGAGCCCTCGCTTGTAATTTAAAGGAGATTCTACAAACATCGTCAAAGAAAAGTACATATATGGACATTGTTTTCAGATTATTTTCAACTCCAAGAGGATTCCTAGCTGTTCACATTCTACAATGAAGTGTAGAAATCCTTTGCTTATCACTGTGCGTTGCCCATACCGCAGGACAGACTTTAGGAGACCTGACAGCAAACACTCAAGCACATACAATACATTACCCTACTATGAGGATGAATGAGATGAATCGGCTACCTATTCAAGGACTATAAGAAAAGTTAGAACTCGAAGATATTTTTCATTTCACTCAAGTCGATTAAGGTATAAAATGAAACGCCATCGGACAAATCAAATTCTGACATCTTTGTCATCCTCCAGGGCCTTCTGGTACTGCTCCATTTTAGTAGACCTGTCTGCCGTGGGAATAAGAGATAGAAAGTTCTCCTTGTAGCGTGGGTCTAGAAGTGTCACCAACCAGTAATGACTGTCACCCAAAATTTGGAGAACGCGAGAGTCACAGGAAAGTCAGGGCAATATAAAGTCAGCCATGTGTGCCAGACTGCTAACAGGCAAGATTTCCGTGTCCTCACAAAGAGGACGACTGACCATGCTCTCCTCCTAATCCTCCTCCTCCTCCCTCTCCTCAGGCCATCCACGCTGAAGAGATGGTATGACAGTTGTGTGGGTAGTACCCTCTATAGCGCAGGAAACTAGCTCCTATTCTTCCTCCTCCTCATTGTCACCCAATCCACGTTGGGATGAGATGAGGCTAGGCTGTGTGGAATCACCCTTTATGGCTTCTTGCTTCATCTCATCGTGCTCCATCATCAATGCCTCCTCTTTAATTGTGAGCAGAGAACATTTCAGAGGACAGAGAAGCGGGATGGTGATTGTTACGACTCCGTGACCAGGGAGGGACCGAGCCGAGGGACCAGGTGCTACTCTGGGGACGGCCTTGTAAGGGAGCAGGTGACTCCCACGGTACAGATGGCAGGGACTGACCGGAATAGCAGGTAGGCACAGCAGGCAGGCTAACGAGCAGAAGCCTCCAGGTAGGCTATCAGGTAAACACAGCAATTGACAGCAGGGGTCTCTAGGTAGGCTGGCAGATGGTCACGGCAAGTGATGGCAGGAGCCTCTGGGTAGGCTGGCAGGTGGTCACGGCAAGTGAAGGCAGGAGCCTCTGGGTAGGCACGGCAGGTAACAAGCAGGTAACAGGCAAGGGCTCCCAGATGAGCGGGCTGGCAGGCACGGCAGGTAACAGGCAGGCAACAGGCAAGTGCTCCCAGGTGAGCGGGCTGGCAGGCACGGCAGGTAACAGGCAGGCAACAGGCAAGAGCTCCCAGGTGAGCGGACAGGCAAGCATGGCAGGTAACAGGCAGGTAACAGGCAGGTAACAGGCAAGTAACAGGCTGGTGGGCAAGACTGGAAGTCAGGCTAGCAGCGGAACCTGAGGGCTGAAGCAGAGGTCAGAAACACTGTGCAACAACTTTTGCTCGGGCACCTCCATTTTTGAGGTGGTGCCTTATATATGGGAGGACCCTCGGCTATTGGCCGGGGACTCCTTAGGACGGCGCCTGCGGCCCCTTTAAGAGGGAGGGAGCGCGCTAAGCACAGTGCCCGGGGAGCTGCGCGCGCCGGCAGCAGGAAGAGGAGCACTGGTGAACGCAGAGCGGGGAGCGCGGGGAGCGAGGAGGTGAGTGGGACGGCGTCTCTGCCTGGCAGGGGGCAGAGACGCCAATGCTACAGTGATGCTAATTGTGGCATCATCGCTGCTCACCATCTTGGTGGAGTCCTCAAAGTTTTGGAGGATGGCACAGATGTCTGACATCCATGCCCACTCCTGAACTCTTATGTGTGGAAGCTGACCTGAATACTGACGAATGTTTTGAAGCTGGTACTCAACAACTGCTCTGTGCTGCTCACAAATCCTTCCCAATATCTGCAAGGTTAAGTTCCAACATGTGGGGACTAGAGATGAGCGTTGTTCTACTCGAACTGTTCGCCAATCTCAAATTCGAGCTGTTTTGGGCGGTGTTCGAGCCGGTCGGCGAACACGAACAATTTGAGAAAAATTCGGCTGTTCGAGGTTATGTTCGATAACTGTTCGTGCACCAAAATCATAACTGGATTTTTTCTCAGTAATGATGAAAATTAATGTTAATACGCAGTTTGAGTGTACAGCGGGGCGGCGGGAGGGGCAGGGGATGGATCTCTGCAGGAACAATGAAGATCTCCATTTTTTTTTCTCTTTCCCGCATTTTCAGTGGGGAGGTGCAATCTGTCAGCCTATCAGCGGCGCACACACGGAGCGAAGTGCTTTTTTTCACACAAGCAAGGGCATGTGTGATTGGCAGTGTATGTCACATGTCCTTGCCCTATAAGACCAAGCCATTTTCCCCGTCGCCACCATTTTCTCACTGCTGTAGCTGCGTGTTAGACGGCACCGCTGTTGCTGTGTGCGCTATACCTTGTTAATTTCAAGCCAATTTTCGCCCAAATATACAGATAGCTTGGGAGTAGGGAATAGTTGTGATTGCAGTCCTTTTAAGGACTAGGTTACAGCATTTCCTACGACTTTTATCAGGCAGGTCTGTGCTCTTAAATAGATAGATTGTGGGAGTAAAGACTAATTGTAATTGGAGTCCTTTTCAGGACTAGGTTACATCAGTTCCTATCAGTTTTTGCCAGGCAGGTCTGTGCCAGTGCTGTGCAAGTTTTTTTCACAGCATTTGGCTGAATCTAGCAAAGCTAATCCTTTTTGGCCTATTGCAGAGTGTGTTAGTCAGTGGAGTAGCCTATCTGTGTTGCAAGATATACCACCTGTGTATAGAATACCAATTTTTTTACTGCACCTAGTGAAGTAAAATCTTTTGGGCATAGCATCATTCTATTAGTCCATCTATACTGACCTCCATCAGGTTGCAAACTGAATATAATTTTTTTCTGCATCTAGCTCTGAAAAAATATTTGGGCTTCTAGCAGTGTGTGTGACTTGGTCTATTAGTCCATCTATACTGACCTCCATCAGATTGCAAATTAAAAATAATTTTTTTCTGCATCTAGCTCTGAAAAAATATTTGGGCTTCTAGCAGTGTGTGGGACTTGGTCTATTAGTCCATCTATACTGACCTCCATCAGGTTGCAAATTAAAAATAATTTTTTTCTTAATTTATCTCTGAAAAAATATTTGGGCTTCTAGCAGCGTGTGGGACTTGTTCTATTAGTCCATCTATACTGACCTCCATCAGGTTGCAAATTAAAAATAATTTTTTTCTGCATCTAGCTCTGAAAAAATATTTGGGCTTCTAGCAGTGTGTGGGACTTGGTCTATTAGTCCATCTATACTGACCTCCATCAGGTTGCAAATTAAAAATAATTTTTTTCTGCATCTAGCTCTGAAAAAATATTTGGGCTTCTAGCAGTGTGTGGGACTTGGTCTATTAGTCCATCTATACTGACCTCCATCAGGTTGCAAATTGAATAAAAAAAATTTCTGCATCTAGCTCTGAAAAAATATTTGGGCTTCTAGCGATGTGTGGGACTTGGTCTATTAGTCCATCTATACTGACCTCCATCAGGTTGCAAATTAAAAATAATTTTTTTCTGCATCTAGCTCAGAAAAAATATTTGGGCTTCTAGCAGTGTGTGGGACTTGGTCTATTAGTCCATCTATACTGACCTCCATCAGGTTGCAAATTAAAAATAATTTTTTTCTTCATTTAGCTCTGAAAAAATATTTGGGCTTCTAGCAGTGTGTGGGACTTGTTCTATTAGTCCTTCTATACTGACGTCCAGCAGGTTGCAAATTGAATATAATTTTTTTCTGCATCTAGCTCTGAAAAAATATTTGGGCTTCTAGCGGTGTGTGGGACTTGGTCTATTAGTCCATCTATACTGACCTCCATCAGGTTGCAAATTAAAAATAATTTTTTTCTGCATCTAGCTCTGAAAAAATATTTGGGCTTCTAGCAGTGTGTGGGACTTGGTCTATTAGTCCATCTATACTGACCTCCATCAGGTTGCAAATTAAAAATAATTTTTTTCTGCATCTAGCTCTGAAAAAATATTTGGGCTTCTAGCAGTGTGTGGGACTTGGTCTATTAGTCCATCTATACTGACCTCCATCAGGTTGCAAATTAAAAATAATTTTTTTCTTCATTTAGCTCTGAAAAAATATTTGGGCTTCTAGCAGTGTGTGGGACTTGTTCTATTAGTCCTTCTATACTGACCTCCAGCAGGTTGCAAATTGAATATAATTTTTTTCTGCATCTAGCTCTGAAAAAATATTTGGGCTTCTAGCGGTGTGTGGGACTTGGTCTATTAGTCCATCTATACTGACCTCCATCAGGTTGCAAATTAAAAATAATTTTTTTCTGCATCTAGCTCTGAAAAAATATTTGGGCTTCTAGCGGTGTGTGGGACTTGGTCTATTAGTCCATCTATACTGACCTCCATCAGGTTGCAAATTAAAAATAATTTTTTTCTGCATCTAGCTCTGAAAAAATATTTGGGCTTCTAGCAGTGTGTGGGACTTGGTCTATTAGTCCATCTATACTGACCTCCATCAGGTTGCAAATTGAATAAAAAAAATTTCTGCATCTAGCTCTGAAAAAATATTTGGGCTTCTAGCGGTGTGTGGGACTTGGTCTATTAGTCCATCTATACTGACCTCCATCAGGTTGCAAATTAAAAATAATTTTTTTCTGCATCTAGCTCTGAAAAAATATTTGGGCTTCTAGCGGTGTGTGGGACTTGGTCTATTAGTCCATCTATACTGACCTCCATCAGGTTGCAAATTAAAAATAATTTTTTTCTGCATCTAGCTCTGAAAAAATATTTGGGCTTCTAGCAGTGTGTGGGACTTGGTCTATTAGTCCATCTATACTGACCTCCATCAGGTTGAAAATTGAATAAAAAAAATTTCTGCATCTAGCTCTGAAAAAATATTTGGGCTTCTAGCGGTGTGTGGGACTTGGTCTATTAGTCCATCTATACTGACCTCCATCAGGTTGCAAATTAAAAATAATTTTTTTCTGCATCTAACCCAGCCAATAGTTTTGGCCTAATACCACAGTTTGGCCACTCAGCTCTGCTCGGTTACCATCCATTGTTTTTTTGTGCAAACAACTCCAGAGTTGTGAATTAGTTAACCACCAAAATGAGTGGAAAAAGGCCTGCTGCTGGTGGAAAGGGGAATAGGCGTGTTGGGAAGGGGAAAAAAGGTTTTGTCCGTGGGGTAGGTGCAGAAGAAAGACCATCTTCCAGCCAAACTAAAATGTCTACTTCTTTTAGCGGACAATGTGATAAGATCCCTTTCTTACGGCCACGCCAATCACTACAAATTCCAGATGAGGCACAAAAACAGCAGGTGCTTCAACGGATATCAAGTGCTCCTTTAAGTGGGCTCTCCTCCACATCAACTTCAACATCACAAATACTCCAGTCCTCAAAGGTGTCACCCAAATCGCACTTGCTTCCTCACAGCTCCCAAATCTCCAGCTGCCCGTCTGAGTATGAGGTAGAACAGATGGTTGAGTCTGCAGAGCTGTTTACTCATACTATAGCCTGGGAATCAGAGGTCGACTCCAACGCTTCTGTGAATCCAGACGAGGAAATGATCTGCACTGATGCCCAGAATCTTTATGAGTCGGATCCAGGACCAGACGCAGAAGGTTCTGACCATAATGTAGACCCTCATTCCCAAACTGTAACTCCTGTTGGTGGAGACAATGAGGAAGACGATGATAAGACTCAAATACCTGATTGGAGCGACAACTTTAGTTTTTTGTCAGGGCAGGAACAGGTTGGCTCTGAGGACGACGGGTGTGATAACGCACAGGGTGATGATGATGAGGTCGGAGATCCCACTTACTGTCAACCCACAGTCAGCCAAGAGATGAGGTCAGCAGAGGAGGTGGAGGAAGATGCTAGTGACGACGAGGTCAGGTTGCGCCTTCCTGGACAGAGACGTAGTACTGGAAGCACGTCAACAACTGCATCCTCAAACACAACTCTGCCTCTCACCACAAGTCGTGGTGGCTCTTCAGGTCGCATGGGTGCTAAGCCTTGCATAGCCTGGGCATTTTTTCAGATCGATAAAGATGACCCAACTCGTGTTATCTGTAACATTTGTCAGCAAAAGCTAAGTAGAGGCCAAAAAATACATAGTTTGAGTACTTCATGCATGAACCGGCACATGGACATGAAGCATAAGTTGCAGTGGGAAGCTCAGTGTGCTACAATGCGGTCTAGCCGGCCGGGCCAACCACCGTCTGCCATATCTTGTGCATCCGCGGCCTCTTCATCCTCTGTGACTGGGGGGACAGCAATCACACCTGTTTTGGGGCGCAGACCTGCCACCTCTTTACCCGCAACAGCCAGCGTGATTGGCAGGTCATCATTTTCTTTGGAGGTGGTAACACCAGCTGGTCTTGAGCGCTGTCCGACATCGATAGCACCACCTTTGGATCAAGGCAACCTAACATGTCCGCCTGCATCTTCCTCACAGACCGGCAGTTTGCCGGGGACACCCTTATCAACCCCGTCTAAGCACAATAGCCAGCCCTCGGTCCCTCAGATGTGGACAAGTAAAAGACCATTTCCTCCTAGCCATGAGAAAGCTAAGAGGTTGAATTTCACCATCTGCAAGCTCTTGGCTACAGAAATGCTGCCTTTCCGCCTGGTGGACACAGAGGATTTTCGAGACCTTATGTCCGTCGCAGTGCCCCAGTACCAGATGCCCAGTCGGCACTACTTCTCAAAGAAAGGTGTGCCTGCGCTCCACCAGCATGTCGCACACAACATCACCGCTTCTTTGAGAAACTCTGTGTGTGACAGGGTGCATTTCACAACAGACACTTGGACGAGTAGGCATGGACAGGGGCGTTACATGTCGCTGACTGGGCACTGGGTAACTATGGTGACAGCAGGACAAGGGGCTGCTGTCCAAGTCTTGCCGTCCCCACGAGTTGTGCGTCAATCCTCTTTATGTCATTTTTCTTCCACTGCTTCTGCCTCCTCAACCTCCTCTCGGTCTTCCACCTGCACCCAAAGGCTGTCTGGTCATGCCACAAGCTTTCTAACTGCGCAGAAGGGATCCTGCACACCTCCTTACTATGCTGGCAGTAGGGCTCAACGTCATCAGGCGGTTTTTACATTGAAATGTCTGGGAAATGTGAGTCACACAGCTGAGGAGTTGTGGTCAGCTCTGGAGAACCAATTTCATGAATGGTTGTCTCCACTGGACCTGAAACCAGGGAAGGCCGTGTGCGACAATGCTGCAAACCTGGGTGCGGCCCTTCGCCGGGGCAATGTCACACACGTGCCTTGTATGGCTCACGTGTTGAACCTGGTTGTCCAGCAATTTTTAGCCCACTATCCCAGACTAGATGGCCTTCTGCAGAGGGCACGGTCGCTGTGTGCTCACTTCCGCCGTTCGCATCCCGCAGCTCAGCGACTTACATCTCTACAGAAGTCGTTGGGCCTGCCACTTCACCGGCTAAAATGCGATGTGCCTACCCGGTGGAATTCAACTCTGCACATGTTGCAGCGACTGTGGCAGCACCGACAAGCCCTGGTGCAATACGTTCTGACGTATAGCCTGGGCCAACGAGATTCAGAGGTGGGGCAAATCACGCTGGAGGAGTGGTCTCAGATCAGGGACCTATGCACCCTTCTGCACAGTTTTGAAATGGCGACGAAGATGTTTAGTGCTGACGATGCCATTATCAGCATGACTATTCCGGTGATTTACATGCTGGAGCACATGTTAAACAGAATTCGGAGTCAGGTGGTGGCACAAGAGGAGGTGGAGGAAGTAGAGGAGGAGGAGTTGTATGCGGAAGGGCTAACATCTGCAAGGTCCAGACGGTCGGCAGCACCAAGGCGGCAGGCATGTGAGGGTGGGGGAGATGATTTTACCAGGGCGCATGGTAGCAGCCAAACTAGTGAGGAAGGTGCAGGAGCCCAGGAAGAAGTGGAGGACGAACTGATGGAAGACTCATCAGATGAGGAAGACCTTGATCACATTTCTGTTGTGCGAGGTTGGGGGGAGAGGACAGAGGAAGGAAGCATGATTGCTACCTCGCCACCAACACAACAGGGACTTGGTGCTCCTGGATGCGCAACACACATGAGTGCCTTCTTGCTGCACTACCTGCAACATGACCCTCGAATTGTGAGAATTAGAAATAATCCTGACTACTGGGTTGCCACACTGTTAGATCCCCGGTACAAAAGTAAATTTGCAGAAATTATTCCTGCCATAGAAAGGGATGCACGCATGCAGTAGTATCAGCAGAGACTGTTGCAGAATCTTACATGTGCTTTTCCACAAAATACCAGTGGTGCACGTAGTGAATCTCACAGTTCCAACTTGCCAACCGTGGGACCGTCAAGTGTTCAGCACTCAAACCGTAACAGAACCACAGTATCTGCTGGTAACATCAATTTTGCGGAATCATTTCACCACTTTTTTAGCCCATCCTTTGCAAGGCCACAGGAGACAAGAAGTCTGACACATAGTCAACGCCTAGAGACGATGGTACAGGAGTATCTCCAAGTAAACATTGAAGCCACGACTGTGTCACTGGACCCTTGCTCTTTTTGGGCTTCCAATCTGGATAAATGGCCGGAGCTAGCCACTTACGCCTTGGAGATCTTGTCATGCCCCGCAGCCAGCGTTCTGTCTGAACGTGTGTTCAGCGCTGCTGGTGGTGTGCTGACAGATAAGCGCACGCGGCTCTCCACTGATAATGTAGACAGACTCACGTTCATAAAGATGAACAAATCATGGATCCGAAACGACTTTTCTACCCCTGTGTCATCCTGGGGAGAGTAAAAGCTTGATGATTGGTTAAAATCACCCTACCAACCGTTTTAAGCTTTCAAATTACTAATCATGTTTATCTGTATCTTGACTGGAAAATAATTTGGGCTTTGTAGCAGTGTGCAGCACTGATCCTATTAGGCCATCTATAATAAGCTTCACCAGATTTAAAATTAAAAATAATTTTTAGCTGCATCTAGCCCGGAAAATAATTTTGGGGCTCCGAGATGCGCAAGACACATAAGTGCCTTCTTGCTGCACTACCTGCAGCATGACCCTCATATTGTCAGAATTCGAAGTAATCATGACTACTGGGTTGCCACACTCTTAGATCCCCCAAACTTTTCGATCAACCTTTTCATTTTAATAAAGACCAAAAAAATGGTCATTTTTGAAATTATAAGCATTAGCAGGTTGTTAGAAACTGAAATCAAACAGTTTTCAACTCAAAACTTTATTCTAGGTGATGTTACATTTTCACATAGGACCCCTTGTTCGAAAGGAGCTTCTGAACTCTCTCGTCCATTGAATTTGTCAGGTTTTGGATGGTTTCTGCTTCAATTGTTTTGCATGAGGACAGAATACCCTCCCAGAGCTGTTGCTTAGATGTGAACTGCCTCCCGCCATCATAGACACTCCTTTTAATGATGCTCCAAAGGTTCTGAATGGGGTAGAGGTCAGGGGAGCATGGGGGTCACACCATAAGTTTGTCCCCTTTTATGCCCATATCAGCCAGAGATGCAGATGTTTTATGTGCAGCATGAGATGGTGCATTATCATGCAGAAAAATGATCTTGCTGTGAAATACACGGTTCTTCTTCTTGAACCATGGCAGGAAGTGCTGTTTGAGAAAATCCACATACATTATGGAGTTCATCTTTTGCGCCTTCAGGGATCCTAAAGGGGCCGACAATCTCTCTCCCCATGATTCCAGCCCAAAACATTACTCCACCTCCTCTTTGTTGGCGCTGTAGCCGTGTTTGCGTGGGGTGTCCATCAACCAGCCATCCTCCACTCCATTCATCTGGACCATCGAGCGCTGCACGGCACTCATCCGTGAACAAAACAGTTTTGAAATCAGTCTTCATGTAATGTTTGGCCCACTGGAGCCGTTTCTGCTTGTGTGAAGTGGATAGAGGAGGTCGACAGGATGGCATATGCACAGCTGCAAACCTCTGAAGGACCCTGCATCTTGTTGTTCGGGGGACGTTGGAGGCACAAGCAGCTTCAAAAACTTGTCTGCTGCTATGACAAGGCTTTTTTGCCGCTGCTGTTTCAACCTGACGTAATTGCCTGTAGGAAAGAGTCCTCAATTTGCCCTTATCAGCACGCACACGTGTGTACTGTGAATCAGCTACATACTTCTTGATTGCCAAGACACTTCATCCTGATCATCGCACAATGTTGATTGTAGTCATGCCTTGACCTAAACACTCCACAATTTGTTGCTTCTCAGCAGCCGACACATCCTTTTTCTTTCCCATTTTGGCAGAAAATGTAGGCTGCTTAATAATGTGAGAGAGCCTTCTTAAGTAGTCTTGCCTTTCATTGGACACACCTGCCAAACTAATTAGCACAGGTGTCTGCAATTGCTTACAGTGATATAAAGAGCCCTGACACACATCACCATCAATGAGTTTAACTGACAAACAAACAAATTCTTCCCTTATCACTCCTAAACACTTTTGCATAATAATTTGGAACGCGGTGTACATGTGCTTTTCCACAAAACACCAGTGGTTCACGTAGTGAATCTTACAGTTCTAACTTGCCAACCGTGGTCTGTATGGAATTGTTCAATAAAGGGCCCAAAATTAAGATAACATAGATGGGAGAGGTCTCTATGAATAGGAATTCCTAAGTATTTGATACCCTGTGAGGGCCAGGCAAAAGGAAAGTTGGACTGGATGGAATCCTATATGGATTTAAGGAGGGAGACATCGAGGGCCTCAGACTTCGCTGCATTGATTTTAAAATTTTACCATGTAACAAAGTGATCTATTTCAGCCATAACAGCAGGGATGGATATATGTGATTAAGTGATATATACTAGGACATCATCAGCAAATAGAGAGCACTTGTACTCGGTGCCTCCCACCTCAATCCACCTAATATTGGGGTTATGGCGAATTGATGAGAGCAGGTGCTCCGTCACTAGGATGTATAAGAGAGGGGACAGAGGACATCCCTGCCTTGTCCCATTGGTGATTGTGAAAGGTGATGAAAATGTTCTGACGCACCCCCTGGGCCTTGGGACACCCGGAGCCGGACCCTTTTTGGTGGATGCTGGTGGTTGTAGTCTTCGTGGCGGCGATCCGGTTCCGTGGCTCAGGGCGGTCAAACCAGTGGCGGAACTATTTATGTGGTTTTGATGTTTAAATGTCCGACTACGCCACCCGTGGATTGCGGTCAGAGTGAACCGCCGCTACAGGGCAGACCGCTAAGGCTGGTGTTGTGGGTGCAGCAGAGCGTAGCATAACTCCCCACGGGAGGAGTATAGCCTCAGGGCAGTGTATGCGGAGGATGGGGGTGATGGTGCAGGGCAGCAGCAGTAAAGACACGGAGTCAGTGATGCAGTTCAGGGCCTTTACTCACAGTTCTTATTATCCAGACCACGTCTGCAGGTAACGGCTGCCCACGTCGTACTGTGCTCACCAGGTGAGGGGCTCAGACAACTCCCAGATAACTTTGGAGCGCTTCACAGGACCCCCTTTGTGTGTCCTTTGTCTGGCCTTTCTTACCAACACTTCTGTCCGGCTGCCTCGGGCCTCCTCTTGGTAAACTTGGCGCCAGTTTCCCTGACCCTATGTGGTGCCTTCCTAGCGGGTGGAGCAAGGGGCTGCGCCACATAAAATGTCAGAGCCTCCGGTTTCTAGCTGAGGGTCGTTTCCTGCCTCCACTAGTTCGGGGACCGGTCTCCCCCTTTGGCCTGACCCCTCCACGCAGGTGGATTCGGGCGTGCGGTGGCGACTCGCCCGTCCGCACCCCTGGGATCCCTTCATTCCTCGTTCCTGGAGCCTTCTCCGCTCCTCTTCCTTCCTTCTCCCTCTTGCAGGCCTGGGCCTCTGTTACTAGGCCCGCCTCCGGAGCAGAGCTCATGCAGAGCCCCTGCTCCCTGCCACTTCTGCTCAGACTTCTCTGCACTGAACTAAGATGGTGCCCACCTTTTATACTCCCTTCTCAATGCACCCAGGAACTGCTTCCTCCCTGCTCCTGCACTGCAGGGTTCCCCTTCCTCAGTGTTCCCTCCCCCCACTCCAGCCAGGGACAGGGACTGTCGTGCCCATCTCAGGGGCATATTGGTCGCCCTGCCCCACGGCAATGTGGTGTAATGCATGCAGGTGTCGGGTCCTGATCCACACTCCATCCTTATCTGAGAGTGAGATATCACACCTCTGGGTGAGGTGCAATACGTCTGTAGCAACCGAGCCCTCGGTGCTACAGTTCCATTTATCTTCAGCCTAGGTGACGTATTGTGATACAGGGCCGTGATTTTGGCTATAAAAGGGTCCCCTAGACCCCTACCCCAAGCTTTTTAAGAGAATCATATATGGCGTGCCAGGAGACTCTATGGAATGCTTTCTCAGCATCCAACGAGAGTATCTACTTACAAATTTTTAACTGCATCTAGCCCAGGAAATACTTTGTGCCTAGTAGCAGTGTCTGCTAGTCAGCGGATTATCCCGGCTGTTAAGCAAGCTACACCACCTGTAGTTTGGACACTTAATTTTTTCAAAGGAAATGCTTCAGGACCACGGGATACTTAGTGAAGAGCATCAGGAGGCACCCCAAGGCATAGGGGCTGGGACTGGCACTAGGATGCCTTGCGGTGGACAGCCGAGCTCGATCCTTATAAAAGCTTTTTAACTGCAGCAGCTTTAGTGGACGCTACTGGAGCTGGAATTACGCGGCTGCTGGCATGAGACTTGCCCTCCAATAGATCCTTGTAAATGGATTTAAAGTGTATTCATTCAAATTAGAGGGACAATTTAAATTAAAAAGCTTAGAGCTGCCTCCACCACAGGGGGGCTCTCTCGACCCACCAGCGGACAGGCACCAGTATTGGGAGAGGGGGGCTGGCCGTCAGGGTTCACCGCGGCTCTGGCACAAACCCGGCGACACGGAGGTGGCACGGGCAGGAGCGGACTGGCCGTCTCGGCTTCTCACTTTTTGGATTTTAGAAGGGCATGACATGCCTATATCTGTGTCTCCCCCTCCTTTTACTCCTCCACCTCTTTTCTTTTCGCATGACTATATGTACTTGTCACTTTTCCATGTGTTAGTTGTGTCTTCTGAGCAGTTTGTCAGCTTTTGGACACCTTTGAAGGTGTTTTCTATGTGTTTCTATGTGTTTTTGTTTGCCTGCCATTGGTTTTAACGGTGTTCGAAGGTGTTCGACGAACAGTTCGACGAACAGTTCGGCGAACACACGGGTGTTCGACGAACCGAACCGAACTCGAACACTACGGGGGTGGCTCAACACTAGTGGGGACATCGCACACCAGTTGGTGAGCTGGAAACTGCAAATGCTGCTGAAGCATGGCAAGACTGGCGGAAGCTGTAGCTGACCTTCTAAAATGGGCACACACGCAGCATACTTTGACAAGCAGACCTGACAGATCTGCCTAGGTTTTCGGAAACTGCTGAACCACAAGTTAAGCACATGGGCCAGGCATGATACGTGTGTGAGGTTGCCTCTCTTCAGAGCTGCCACCAGATTCCAGCCATTGTCATACACGACCATGCCTGGCTGTAGGTTCAGCGGTGACAGCCACAGATCTGCCTGCTCTTTCAGAGCTGTCCACAACTCTTCAGCATTGTGTGGTTTGTCACCTAAGCATATTAGCTTCAGCACAGCCTGTTGCCACTTGGCCGAGGCAGTGCTGCCATGCTTCCAGATTGTGACTGATGTGGTCATTTGGAGATGGAGGCTGAAGAGAAGGAGGAGAATGGGGAGGTGCAGGAGCTGTAGAATGTGAGGGGCCCGCAACCCTGATTGACCTAGGGCCTGCAATCCTCAGCGTCGGGGAGACTTGTTCTGTCCCAAGGTCCGACTGGGTCCCGGCTTCCACTATATTAACCAAATGTGCCGTCAGCAAAATGTACCATCCCTGCCCACAAGCACTTGTCCATGTGTCCATAGTTAGGTGGACCTTCCCAGTAACTGCATTGTTGAGGGCACGGCTAATGTTCTATGACCTGTTCTTGTGCAATGTGGGGACGGCACACCGGGAGAAATTGTGGTGGCTGGGGATCGAGTAATGAGGAACGGCCGCCGCTATCAGGTTGCGGAAAGCTTCCGTCTCCACAAGCCTAAAAGGCACCATTTCTAGCGCAAGCATTCGTGTGTGTGAATTTAGGAATGTGGGCTGTGCGGCGTTGGCTGCGTATTTACACTTGCATTCCAAGGACTGGGGTAGGTACAACTGAACGCTGAGCTGAGACAAGGACGTGGACGTGATTGCAGATGGCACTAATTGACAGTGTGCAACAACAGGTGCAGGTCAGGAGGCTTCTTCTCAAGCGCCATGGACAGGGGATTGGCGTGCACGCAAAACAGCATAACAAGAGTAGCGTCTGCATCTCAGCCTCCTGCTCGGCAGAGATGCCGATCCCCTCACCACTGCAGTCCCTGTCTTGTGGCCTCAGGCTCCCTCGCTGCATGCTCCCAGGGTACACTCGCCGTGCGCAGATCCCCTGGCACTGTACTTAGGGCGCGCGCTCACTCCCTCTTAAAGGGGCCATGCGTGCCGCCCTAAAGAATCCCCAGCCAATGGCCAGAAGACTGCCCCTATATAAGGCACCTCCTCCAAAATGGAGGTGCCTGTGCAATGTTGAAGTTTGTGTGTTAACACTCTCTCCAGCCCTCAGGTCCCCGTGCTGTCCGCCAGCCTGTCTATCAGCTGTGCCCGCCAGCCTGTCAGCCGTGCCCACCAGCCTGCCTATCTGCTGTGCCCACCAGCCTTCCTATCTGCCGTGTCTGCCAGCCTGTTTATTAGCCGTACCTGCCAATCAGCCTGCCAGCTCCATCCACCTGTCTATCAGCCATGCACATCTGTCTGCCCATCTGTTGTGCAAGTCCGCTTCGGCTACCCGCCCCGAGGGAGTCGCCTGCTCTCACATGAGGTCGGTCCCAGAGTGGCACCTAGTTCACCTTCCCGATCCCTCCATGGCTCATGGAGTCGACTAAGCCGCTGTGTAGCCAGGGTCGGTCGAGGTAGGCACTTAGTTACGCCCCTCTGGTCCCTCCTTGCACCACGGCACAGTGGTTCCACCATCTGGACCCGTAACAACAAGCAGTGGTGTCATCAGCAGACACTGTTTCTGGACCCTGGTATTCGGCCCAATTTGTCACGTGTTTTGCTGTTATGTGCCTGATCATGATGGTGATGATCAGACTGCTAGTTTTGCTACCCCTAATGATGCTGGCCTGGCAGATGGTGCAAATGGCCTTTATGGGGTTTTTAGCCACCACACTGCTTGATCCTGCCTGTTGTGGTGCTACGCCTCCCTCCCCCTGTGTGCTGCTTTCCTCGTTCTGCCGATGTCATCTTGTCAGGTTGGGTCAGTGACTTCATCGTCCACCACTACGTCTTCTACTTGGTCCTCCTCCTGACTTTCTGGTAATTGTGTCTTATCATCATCATCCACCTCTTGTGACAGTAATTGCACTTTCCCACCATCGCCTTCGTGTTACCGTTTCTGCTCAAATATTTGGACATCGCAACACGCGTTCTCTTCTTGCCCCGCTTGAAGCTGACTGGGCGAGAGGCCCAAATCTATAAATGGAAAAGTAAACAGCTCTTCAGAGTGTCCAAGTGTGGTATCAGTTGTCTCCGGGCACTCGACATGGTGGGAGGAAGGAGGATCAGGGTGAGGAATACGCGGTCCAGACTCACAGCTACTGAGACTTGACAGTGTGGAAGTCAGAGTGGTGGTGGCAAAGCGACTGGAAGCATTATCTGCTATCCAACCAACAACCTTTTGACACTGCTCTGGGTTCAATAGTGGTGTGCTGCGATCCCCCAGCAATTGGGACAGGCTGGTCGGGCGACAAGATATGGGTGTTGCTTGTAGCACAATTTCAGCTTGTCCATGGCCTCGGCCTCTGCATGCACCATCAGCATTACGTCCACTTCTCCATCCCTTGACATACGCCTTGCCCATTTTTAATGGAGGACAATATTTTCCACAGTCACTACAAATTGCTGGATTTGTACCGCAGTTATAGGATACGACTGATGGACGCCCACGGTTTTAAATAGTTGGCTTGTAGTTTCCTATTATTCACAATGACCACATGTGAATAGCTTCGCTGACACACGCTGATACAAATTGTAAATGGAAGACATTATTTTCCACTGTCACTACAGATGCCTGGATTTGGACCAGAGTTATATGTGATACGTCTGACGGACGCCCACGGTTTTAATTAGCGGGCTTGTAGTTTCCTGTTATTCACAGTGACCACGTGTGAATAGCTTCACTGACACACTGCTACAAACTGTAAATGAAAGAAAATATTTTCCACGTTCACTACAAATTTTTGGATTTTTATCACTGTAATATGTGATCATGTCTGATATTGGAAAAGATCTGGCTGTATTCTGCAGTGCTAACAAGCAAATGGAGCAGTAAAATGTTGGACGCTATTACTTTTTTAGAAAATAATCAGGATTAAGATAAAAAAAAACATCACCACTACCTACAGTTATATGAAAAAGTTTGGGCACCCCTATTAATCTTAAGCTTAATGTTTTATAAAAATTGGTGTTTTTGCAACAGCTATTTCAGTTTGATATATGTAATAACTGTTGGACACAGTAATGTTTCTGCCTTGAAATGAGGTTTATTGTACTAACAGAAAATGTGCAATCTGCATTCAACCAAAATTTGACAGGTGCATAAGTATGGGCACCTCACCAGAAAAGTGACATTAATATTTAGTAGATCCTCCTTTTGCAAAAATAACAGCCTCTAGTCGATTCCTGTAGCTTTTAATGAGTTCCTGGATCCTGGATGAAGGTATTTTTGACCATTCCTCTTTACAAAACAATTCCAGTTCAGTTAAGTTTGATGGTCGCCGAGCATGGACAGCCCTATTCAAATGATCCCACAGATGTTCAATGATATTCAGGTCTGGGGACTGGGATGGCCATTCCAGAACATTGTAATTGTTCCTCTGCATGAATGCCTGAGTATATTTGGAGCGGTGTTTTGGATCATTGTCTTGCTGAAAGATCCATCCACTGCGTAACTTCAACTTTATCACTGATTCTTGAACATTATTGTCAAGAATCTGCTGATACTGAGTGGAATCCATGCGTCCCTCAACTTTAACAAAATTCCCGGTGCCGGCACCAAATTTTACTGTGGGTAGCAAGTGTTTTTCTTGGAATGCTGTGTTTTTTTGCCGCCATGCATAACGCCTTTTGTATGACCAAACAACTCATTCTTGGTTTCATGAGTCCACAGGACCTTCTTCCAAAAAGAAATTGGCTTCTCCAAATGTGCTTTTGCATACCTCAGCCGACTCTGTTTGTGGCGCGCTTGCAGAAACGGCTTCTTTTGCATCACTCTCCCATACAGTTTCTCCTTGTGCAAAGTACGTTGTATAGTTGACCGATGCACAGTGACACCATCTGCAGCAAGTTGATGCTGCAGCTCTCTGGAGGTGGTCTGAGGATTGTCCTTGACTGATCTCACCATTCTTCTTCTCTGCCTTTCTGATGTTTTTCTTGGCCTGCCACTTCTGGCCTTAACAAGAACTGTCCCTGTGTTCTTCCATTTCCTTACTATGTTCCTCACAGTGGAAACTGACAGGTTAAATCTCTGAGACAGCTTTTTGTATCCTTCCCCTGAACAACTATGTTGAATAATCTTTGTTTTCAGATCATTTGACAGTTGTTTTGAGGAGCCCATAATGCCACTCTTCAGAGGAGATTCAAACAGGAGAACAACTTGCAAGTGGCCACTTTAAGTAGCTTTTCTCATGATTGCATACACCTGGCTATGAAGTTCAAAGCTCAATGAGGTTACAAAACCCAAAAAAGTGCTTTAGTACATCAGTAAAAAGTAGGTAGGAGTATTTAAAACAAGAAAATGATAAGGGTGCCCATACTTATGCACCTGTCAAATTTTGTTTGAATGCAGATTGCACATTTTCTGTTAGTACAATAAACCTCATTTCAAGGCAGAAACATTACTGTGTCCAACAGTTATTACATATATCAAACTGAAATAGCTGTTGCAAAAACACCAATTTTAAGAAAACATTAAGCTTAAGATTAATAGGGGTGCCCAAACTTTTTCATATAACTGTATATCTAACTATTACACCGCCAATTCTGTCCCTCACATAGCAGCACCTCTCCCTACTCTGCCTGTTTCCGGGATAGACTGTGAAAAGCCTAGCGTCACCAGGTCTTATATAGACCCGATGACGCTATGCGGCCAGCCAATCACTGTAATGCCACAACCAACATGGCTACTGTATTACAGTGCATGGCAAGCAATCCCTGTGTTATGATCTGCAACATAAACTAAGGAAAGATAGGGGAAAGCTGTCCCTACATTAAGACTAAGCTGAATCCCTACGATGTAGCGGGCTGCCTGTTCCTTGTGAACAGACCCGCCTTTGTCCTCGGCTAGTCTGAATGAAGATCTATAGAAATAAGGGAGGGGTCCCTAAAAGTACTAAGGACTGGGACAAAAATGGGACACCTCCTAACAGAAGTTGTTGCAGAACACAAAAGACAAACTGACAAAAAGTACTAGAGGTCCAAGAGGACCAAGCAAACTAGACAGAGATAGGCACCGAAGCACCTGGCTAGAGAGACAGTCAAACAACACTGAAGTCCAGCAAGGCCAGAAGGGCGGAGCTGGAATATATAGGCAGATGGTCACGTGACCGCAAAACACAAGATAGAAAAAACTAACAGGAGGGTTCTAACAGTAACCCCTCTTTTATGAGGATCCTCCGGATCCTCCAGGCCCAGGCTTATCCAGAAACCTCCTGTGGAAAACTTTAACAAGCCTAGGAGCAGAGACATCATCCGTCCTTACCCAGGAGTTGTCTTCGGGACCGAAACCCTTCCAGGAGACAAGATACTGTAATCTCCCTCTATGCCATCTAGTATTCAAGATACGCAAAATTTCATATTCGCCGTCTTCCACCACAGGAGGAACTGTGACAGCGGCGTCACTATCAGATACGTCAGCCTTTTTCAACAAGGAAACATGAATCACAGGATTAATCTTCCAGGAAGTAGGGACATCCAACCTAACAGCAGACGGGTTAACAACCTGAAGCACTTTAAATGGACCCACAAACTTAGGACCCAGTTTTTTAGAGGGAATCCTCAACTGCAGGTTCTTCAAGGACAACCAAATCATGTCACCCACAGTAAACCAAACCTCTTTACGTTTCCTGTCAAAATATTTCTTGGACTTTTTGTTAGCCTCTTGATGGTTACAGCGTACATTAGTCCAAACTCTCTCCAAATCACCGGAAAAATTCTCCTCCTCTGGCACCACCAACCCCAATTTGGAGAACGAACCAAAAGACGGATGTCTCCTAGTACAACAAAAAAGAGGAGAACACACAGCAGAGGAGGATGTATGATTGTTAAGAGCAAATTCTGCGAGAGGCAGAAACTCAGACCACACCTCTTGATTGTCCGCCACAAAACAATGCAAAAACTGTTCAACATCCTGGTTCTTTCTTTCAGTCTGTCCATTAGACTCAGGATGATAACCAGACGAAAATGACAAATGGACTCCCAACCTGTCACAAAAAGCACGCCAAAAGTGAGCCATAAACTGAGGTCCTCTATCAGAAACAATATCAGTGGGAATGCCATGGAGCCTGACAATATCCTTAGCAAACGCCTTAGCAAGTGTCTTGGCGCAGGGCAACTTAATGAATGGAACCAAATGACAAATCTTACTAAAATGGTCGACGACCACCCAGATGACACTAAAACCCTCGGACACAGGAAAATCAGTAATAAAATCCATAGTGAGATGCGTCCAAGGAGCACTAGGAACCTTCAGAGGGCAAAGCAACCCTGCAGTAGGAGTATGTGAAGCCTTTGACCTAGCACACACAGTACACTGACACACCCACTTGATGACTTCCTTCAGCCATCCAGGCCACCAAAAACTGCGACTGATCAGTCTCTTAGTCTCCAAAATTCCTGGATGACCTGCCAACAGAGACTCATGACACTCCACAAACAAATCTCTCCTAAAGGCTCTAGGCACGAACAACCTCCCATGGGGAGTGTTAGATGGAGCATCATCTTGAGCTTTCAGAATTCCATTATCCAAAACGGAGTCCAAAGCCGCCACCACAACTCCTTTCTGTAAAATGCTCTCCTCCTCCTGTGCACCGACCATAGGAGAGAAGCTGTGAGATAAAGCATCGGCTTTAACATTCTAGTTCCAGGGATATAGGTAACAGAAAAATGAAACCGAGAAGAAAAAACTGCCCACCTAGCTTGACGGGCATTAAAGCGCTTGGCAGCATCCTGATAGATCAAATTCTTATGATCTGTAAAAACCTGGATAGAAAATCTAGAGCCTTCCAAAAAATGACGCCAATGTTCAAACGCGAGTTTAATAGCCAGCAACTCCAGATTTCCAACATCATAATTCAGTTCAGTTTCCGAAAAATTTTTCGAACAGAAGGAACAAGGATGTACTCCACCCTTGTTCTCCTGAGACAAAACTGCTCCGACCCCCACCGATGAATCATCGACCTCGAGCAAAAAAGGCTTGGTCTCATCAGGCTGCATAAGGATAGGGGCAGAACTGAACCTCTCTTTGAGATACTCAAACGCTTCAATGGCCTCAGTAGTCCATTGGGCCGTATTCGCACCGTTCCTGATGAGATCAGTTAGAGGTTTAACAATTATAGAAAAATTATTAATGAATTTCCTGTAATAATTGGCAAAACCCAAAAATCTCTGTATAGATTTCAAGCCAATAGGCCTAGGCCATTCCTGCACAGCCTGAACCTTCACAGGGTCCATCTCAAAGCCCTCGCTGGAGACAATGTAACCCAAAATACTAATTTTCTGCACAGCGAACTTACATTTCTCCAGCTTAGCAAAGAGTGAATTATCACTCAATAACTGCAAAACTTCACGCACACTCTGCCAATGGGACTCTAGATCTAGTGAATAAATCAAAATGTCATCCAAATACACAACCACATTCTTACCAATCAAAGGTCTCAGGATGTCATTAATAAGGTTCTGAAAAAATGCAGGTTAATTGGTAAGACCAAAAGGCATCACCAGATTCTCAAAATGTCCTCCTGGAGTGTTAAAAGCAGTTTTCCATTCATCACCCTCCTTCACACGTAACAAATTGTATGCCCCCCGGAGATCAATTTTGGAGAACCACTTGGCTCCCACTAACTGGTTAAACAAGTCAGGAATTAGCGGTAATGGGTAGGAATTGCGTACGGTAATCTTATTAATTTCATGGAAATCCAGACATGGACGTAAACCGCCGTCCTTTTTTTTAACAAAGAGGAATCCAATTGCCACAGGCGACTTAGAAGGTCTAATGTGACCAGCAGCCAGGCTAGTCTCTATGTACTCCTCCAAAGCCTTTCTTTCAGGGATAGTCAGATTAAACAAGCGAATTTTGGGAAGAGTAGCTCCAGGAATAAACTCAAGGGCGCAATCATAATCCCTTTGAGGAGGAAAAACTTGCGACTCCTCCTCCGAAAAAAACCTCCAAAAATCTTGAATAGGTACAGTTAATTCCCCTTTTTCCACAGCCGCAATGCGACCATTACAGCATTTATCATAGCACTTGGGACTCAAAGACTTAATCACATTAGTAGACCAGTCCAATAAAGGATTGTGCAGTTTTAACCAAGGCAATCGTAGAACAACTGGAGAGGGTAAATTATCCAAAACAACCAAGTCCAAAATTTCTTGGTGAACTCCATTTATAGTGAGGGAAAATGCAGCAGTCTTGTGAGTAATACATTTCAAAGGAGTGTTATCAATTGCAACCACAGAAATAGGTGATGACAAAGGTTTGGATTTCAATTTAAGGTTTTCCAAAAACCCTTTATCAATCACATTAAGTGTTGAACCACAATCCACAAATACCTGAAATTCAATCAAATCCCCCTGCAGAGTAGTACTCCCAGAAAGAAATACTCCTGCAGAGCATAAACAAGCTATATGGGCGTAACTGATCTTTTTTTTTTCTTTACTTAAACGTCGCTCACAATACTTAATCAAATGATCAGCTTTACCACAATAAAGACATAAACCCTCGGCGAATCTCCGGTCTCTTTCCTGAGAGCGGAGTGACATTGCCCTCACCTCCATTGGTTCTCCGCTGTCAGAACAGATTTTCTGGGAACTTGGACCAGACGTTACAGGAGTTTTTACATCATTCACCCTGGACCTCAGTCTCCTTTCCACACGAACAGCTAACTGCATAGCTTCCTGCAGAGTCTCAGGTGCAGGGAATGCAATCAGCAAATCCTTAACCCTTTCACTCAGACCAGCAAGAAATAAACATCTCAGCGCAGAATCATTCCATTTAACTTCTGAGGCCCATCTCCTGAAGTGTGTGCAATAATTTTCAACATCATCTGACCGCTGATTCAAACGTCTAAGTTCTGATTCAGCAGATGAGATTCGATCAGGATCGTCATATAATAGCCCCATAGCAGAAAAAAATTCTTCAACAGAACTTAAACGTGGATCAATAGGCTGGAGAGAAAAGGCCCAACCCTGTGGTTCTTTGCGCAAAAGTGACATAATAAAACCAATGCGCTGTGATTCATTCCCAGAGGATCTTGGTCTCAAACAAAAATATAACAAACAAGCATTTTTAAAGGAAAAAAAATCTTCCTGTTTACCATAAAAAACATCAGGCAGTCCTACCTTCGGTTCGACAAAATGCGCTCCAGGAAAGCTACTCACGTGTTGCTGAAGCTCGGCCACCTCCAGAGACAATCCCTGCAAGCGTTGAGCCAACTCCTGGACGGAAACCATACTGATCCCAGAATTTCTTTCCTTTTAGTTTTTTTGGGCTGGACTTACTGTTATGATCTGCAACATAAACTAAGGAAAGATAGGGGAAAGCTGTCTCTACAGTAAGACTAAGTTGAATCCCTACGATGTAGCGGGCTGCCTGTTCCTTGTGAACAGACCTGCCTTTGTCCTCAGCTAGTCTGAATGAAGACCTATAGAAATAAGGGAGGGGTCCCTAAAAGTACTAAGGACTGGGACAAAAATGGGACACCTCCTAACAGAAGTTGTTGCAGAACACAAAAGACAAACTGACAAAAAGTACTAGAGGTCCAAGAAGACCAAGCGAACTAGACAGAGATAGGCACCGAAGCACCTGGCTAGAGAGACAGTCAAACAACACTGAAGTCCAACAAGGCCAGAAGGGCGGAGCTGGAATATATAGGCAGATGGTCATGTGACCGCAAAACACAAGATAGCAAAAACTAACAGGAGGGTTCTAACACCCTGCATGTTCATTGTCTCTCTATAAAGCGTCAAACATGCAGGGCAGAGACCAGAGCTACCTCCCGAGGAACCCATAAATGTTTGCCGAGCGCCGAGCACGTCGAGCAGTATGATGCTCGGGGATACAATTTCCTAGGTTTATAATAGAAATCTATCGATAAAAATAGGACACCATCTTAATGTGTAAGTTTCTTCCCAGACTTGGATGAAAGTAGTGCTGCATATTTTTTCTCACAGTCACACCCCCAAAAATTAATTATTATTAGTGATGAGCGAGTATGTTCTGTTAACCCTTTCGGTGAGTATGCTCGGGCCGAGCACCGAGTAGTTATAGCTGCTCGGTGTTATGTTTGAATCACTCCCGTGAAAAATGATTTGTGACTGTTTGACAACTTTAATACTTGTGAGGAATGTGTAAGAAATAGACATTCCTTATATGTACTAAAGCTGTCAAACAGACGCAAATCATGCACACGGGAGTGATTCAAACATAACACCGAGCAGCTGTAACTATTCGGTGCTCGGAACGAGCATACTCGCCGAAAGGGTTAACAGAACATACTCACTCATCACTAATTATTATTACAGCATTATTGAATAACATGGGTCACTGTGCTGTTGGTGTACTATCTGATTAAAAACTGGATAGCACACATCCAATTAATACACTGTCTGCATGAGCCATAAAGTTGATGAGAGTGCAGGTTTGAGACGTTTTCAGTTGGATTTGGCAGGAAGGGGCTTGGATGTGTTGTTTAACTGGCAGAATATAATATAAAGGTTACCACATTGTAATGAACTTGTAAGGCCACGGCCCCACTATCAGTATTTGGTCAGTATTCGGTCAGTATTTTTTCTAAGGAGTGAGAGCCAAAACCAGGTGAGGAACAATCAGATAAAATATATAATAGAAAAAAGTCACCAATTCTGCATTTATCACCCACTCCTGGTTTTGGCTCCCACTCCTCAGAAAAAATACTGACCGAATACTGATCAAATACTGATAGTGAATCCATGGCCTTAAATTGTAGCAAGTGAGTTCTAACTATAGTTATCAATAGTTTGCAGTGATGGGATGAGTAAGATGGTGGAAATGGAAAAAAAAACATTTTTTTATATGTTGGGTTTTAGAAAGTTTGAGAAGAAAAAGTCGGAAAGATGGAATTGACACCCTGGAATTCTGGATAACAGAAGTGACGTGCACCAGAGCGGAAAATCTGAGTGCTTTTAGCACAAAAGTAGTACTGAAAGACATTAGGACTCCATGAGCTGTTCTAAGGCTAAATGTCTAAAAAGTGTAAAGCAGGGGTCCCAGGTCAGAGCCTTGGGAGACACTAACCGAAAGAAAGTGAATCAAGGAGGTAGTGTATGAATGGGATACATTTAATATTTCACTGGTGTGGAGATGTAGCAGAACGTAAAGACTGTGATGACTCTAGGCGTTTGCTTTTTCAGTGAATGCGATGCAAAACATCCTGCTTCTTCTAACTGGCTTTGTACTAAGCTTAATTATCCATATTTCCCTTGCTGGAATAATGCTGTATGTATTTGTGGAGATTCCCAGAGGAGTAAGTAAAAGTTACTGAGCACATAATGTAAAAACTCTAACATGATCTCTCATCCTCTAATGTTTCTAAGATGGATAACCCTTTTTTACACCTACATATGTGGAAGATGATAATCCACAAACAGGTATACTAGGAATAAATGTACTGAGCTTATTACGTAGTAAATTATTAGCACTTTAAAATTTGCACATTTTCACATTTCCTGGTCATACACAGAAAGAAAATTGTAGCCCCTGCTGACTTTTTGTAGACTTCAGAATTTGCTATGAATTACATCCTGTTATTTTGCTTTTTTAAGACGTTTTAGAATTACACAAGAATTAGTACAATTTTGTTGGTCAATAAATATGTCTAAAATCATCAGTAGATAACAGATTACTATTTTGTCTTTCTAAACTGCCTTTAGCAACATGAATGGGAAACAGCTGCTACCCCTGGATTATATTAGACACATACAGGTGCAGGCAATGGCATTGACTATCATCCCAAGTCTTGGCTTTGCTGTTTGCCTTTATATAAGAAATTAGACAGCCATTCAAAAAATAGAGGTGAAACATTTGTTTTTATCAAGCTTCAGAAAAAGAGATAAATGAATTTTATATCACACATTTCTTCAAACAAAACACTAATTGTTAGCTGAGAGGTAACGACCAATAATATTACCCTAATTTAACATAGACAATATTAGAATATTATAATTTGAGAAATTTAAATGTTACTTGGAAGCAATTAATATAAGGTACATATAGATACCAGGGGCCTCCATATAAGATCTGCATGAAGATCACGCTTCATTTCATACCTCTCACAATTATTATTAAATCAAGGATTAGTGATCCATATTACAATATAGTGTCACAAGGATTACTATAAATCAAACTATGCTACTAGGCAGAATCCTAAAACCAAAGGAGCCAGGTAGACAAAAGTGAGCAGTAGAAAAAATGTACAAAAATATATTTTTATTACCAATACTTACATACATTGACGAACACAAAAATAGCAATAAAACAGATGCCTCTTGTGCGAGGGACGAAGACTATTGCCAGCCCAAACGCACTTTAATATTACAATATAATTTATTTATTGTTATTTGATCTTGAAGTAGGCTATTATTATGCTGTCTAAACATTTGACCCCATCAATAGCGAATAACTATTTTCACTGATATGCACATGCACTTTGAAAGTATCTTTTCTAAGGCCAAGGCCCCACTATCAGTATTTGGTCAGTATTTGGTCAGTATTTTTTCTCAGGATTGGGAGCCAAAGCCAGGAATGGGTGATAAATTCAGAATTGGTGACTTGTTTCTATTATACATTTTCTCTGATTGTTCCTCACCTGGTTTTGGCTTCCACTTCTGAGAAAAAATACTGACCGGATACTGACCAAATACTAATAGTGGGGCTGAGGACTTACATTGATGCTCACCTCCAGTCACCTACAACTCTGCTGCCTGATTACTCTGTCTCTCTCTGTTCTGCCAATGCCCTCTCATTGCCAAGCAAAATTTTTACTAAGATTGTTGCCACTATACAACTACATGGTTGATTGTAGGAAATTATTGGCAGCCTCCTCTCTCCATTTATTAGTCCATTAGTCATTTTGATTCACGTGTAAGAGACTCAGGGTAGTAGTTATGGCGAGGGGCTGATGTGTTCCCATACCCTGGTCCCATGACAAAGATAAATGTACCAAATCTCCTGTGTTGTGTGTGTGGTGCAGAACACTCATGTTTTGATTGAAGCTCTCTGTTGTCTTCGGTTCTTTCACCTCAGGAACCGCCGCACACACATATAGGGACTTCCATTCCGTTTTATAAAAAAGAACTTTACTAGAACACTTGTAATCATCTTCATACAGCATACAGCATTAATCACATACTATTCCAGGGTTACCGTCTGATACACCGCACGTATTGATGTTCACTGTCCGTTTGTCCTGAGCTATCCCTTCCATAGCGGACGTTCCTGGTCTTTGAGACCCTCGCAGTTTTAAGAATCCTGTACTGACTATTTCCCGTCCGACTTCCCCTTCAATGAAGGCTTTTGGACACACACCTCACTGTGAATCCTGTGGACCGTAGGTCCCGAACGTACGGAAATGTCTGTTTCAAAGTATCTGTAAACGGGTCCTTTTCTGCTGGACAGATTGTGCCAACGGTGCCCCCTGGACCACCAACTGTATTCACCTTACATCTCTATCACTTCCTCCAGAACTGCCTGCAACCAGGAAACATCTCAGTGCTTCACTGAATCTGCTCCTCCCACACTGAGCAGCTCACAAACCCCTTAACTCTTTCCTAACCTGCAACTATATCTGCTTTAAGCTATAGTGCCCCCACTTAGCCTTACTCTTCTACTATTCTAATACCCCATCTGCACTAACCTATACTGACCCTATAACTGACACATCAGACAATTGATAATAAAACTTGTTCATATTTCAAACAGGATATAGCATTATGTGTACACATACAGACAAGGTGCATGACCAGGTCCTGGTCACCCTCTTACATTTCCTCCCTCCTTAATCATGGTCGTCCCGACCATGAGAGCACCTGTAAAGACACCAATGCACATTTTAAAATTTCAACCACAGTTTTATATATAAAATACACAATATTTCAACACGTTGTCATCAATCTTCGACCTCGGTCCCACTCGGTTGGGACCCTGGAACACAGAGTTCAAGTTCTTTTGGATACGAATCCGTAGGACCCCGGTCCCCTTGCTCCTGGGACCTCAAAAAAAAATGTCCACCACAGGCCCGCTGGCCAACAACTCCTGCTCCGACAGTCCTGAAGCAGTGACCCGGCTCAATCTTCAGGTCATCCTGACAGTTTCTCCCCCTCCCTCCTTTTACTGAGTACGGTCCCTTTGAGGACCATGAACCGCTCGACAGTTTTTATACTAGGACACAGTCCATGAAGTAGTTGCACACAGTCCTGCAATTAACCCTTTTAGGGTTCAGTCCCTTAATCCAGCAGGGGAATACGCAAACGTGCGCAACAAAACTTGGAGAGGGGGGATAACACACAAACAAAGTCACACTCGGCGGTCCAGCCAGCACCATTGCTCCATGGTGCTATAAGGGCTGGTTGCCGCTTAAGAGACGCGGAACAATCTCTATTGGTGACCACATCCTTGGCCACCTCCGGCCATCACCAGGCTGAACAGGGGCTCCTGCCCCTAGGAACGCAGAACAGTTCCTTGTCTTCCTCCGTGCAACGAGCACAACCAGATGCTTTTAAAGCAGTCGCTCACTCGGGGATTCCCCTGGGACCACCGTAGTGGGCCACTCCCTGACCCTGCATATAGATGATGGTGGTCCCAGAGGACGAATCACTGGAGACCGATCCTCTGCTGTTGCTCCGGCTCCTTGTCTCCGATGCTGACACGCTCAAGGCTTCCGACCGCACGCTTCCCTGTGAACTGGCCGTTGCTCTCAATGACTCCAGCGCACGGGATCCCCTTCTGGAGTTTACTCTGTCACTTTGGCCCACAGCCAGCTGTACTGTGGCCACTACCGTCGGCCGCAGAGGCCGATTCATAGCCTGCTCCTCTCTGTCAGACAGAACGTTGATGGCCACTGCATACGGGCCTCGAGGCCCACGCTCTTTAATGAACTCAACCCGGTTACCCATAAACAAGAGACCGGGGGAGTCAACAGATGCTTGATTGACGTAGACCTTCTCGCCGGTCCCCACTTCCTGTATGAACCCGTAGCCGCGGGACAAATCGAAATGCCGCACGATGCCGCCAGTCATCCGGCTGGACATTGCTCCTCCCCCCAGCCTCTGCAGCTCTTCGCGGATGCGGCGCTCCCGCCTCTTTTTCTCAGCGATTACCCCGGCGATCCACAGGGCATCCTCTTCCCCAGGGGCTCTTACTACTTCCTAGTAAGTAGGGGGTTGGGGGCTGGGGACAGGGCCCGCATCGGGACTCACCACTACCACGGTCATCGGGGCCTGCTCGCCGTCACTTGATGGCACCTCCGCGGTAGTTGCTTCTCTGGCCGCTTCCTCCTGGACCGCTTCTGTTTTTCCTCTAGGGACCGTGGTTGCGAGCACCTTCATGACTTCAGCGAGAGAGTCTATATCCCTCCGCGGGTTGTGGAAGGGGTACCAGCCTGGTATAAACAGTAAGCCGCTCTCCAGAGGGTAGTCATGGAGGTCAAAGACCCCCCAGCAGCCTCCTGGGCGTTCCTCCTTCTCTTCGCGCTCCCTGCGCCGGCTCCACTCCATTCGTCCACAGCCACCTCGATGAGACATGTTGCTCTGCTGCTCCAGCTTCACTGTCTCTCCCAGCAATGGCGCCGCACTGCTCAACACACGGGGTTTTCCTTCTAGACTCCGCCAGTCCATGGGTGGAGCTGCCTTCGGCAATTCTTCCCACTCTGTCTCTGAGATCTTCAATGGTTGGTGAAACTTTTTCCTTCTCCACACCCATCGTGGGCGGATACCACTCACAGGGGGCCGTAATCTCCATCTGGGCCGGCGTCCATACCATACTGCTTTCCGCGCCGTTTGTGCTCAGGACTAGTGTTGAGCCACCCCCGTAGTGTTCGAGTTCGGTTCGGTTCGTCGAACACCCGTGTGTTCGCCGAACTGTTCGTCGAACACCTTCGAACACCGTTAAAACCAATGGCAGGCAAACAAAAACACATAGAAACACATAGAAAACACCTTCAAAGGTGTCCAAAAGCTGACAAACTGCTCAGAAGACATAACTAACACATGGAAAAGTGACAAGTACATATAGTCATGCGAAAATAAAAGAGGTGGAGGAGTAAAAGGAGGGGGAGACACAGATATAGGCATGTCATGCCCTTCTAAAATCCAAAAAGTGAGAAGCCGACACGGCCAGTCCGCTCCTGCCCGTGCCACCTCCGTGTCGCCGGGTTTGTGCCAGAGCCGCGGTGAACCCTGACGGCCAGCCCCCCTCTCCCAATACTGGTGCCTGTCCGCTGGTGGGTCGAGCGAGCCCCCCTGTGGTGGAGGCAGCTCTAAGCTTTTTAATTTAAATTGTCTCTCTAATTTGAATGAATACACTTTAAATCCATTTACAAGGATCTATTGGAGGGCAAGTCTCATGCCAGCAGCCGCGGTAATTCCAGCTCCAGTAGCGTCCACTAAAGCTGCTGCAGTTAAAAAGCTTTTATAAGGATCGAGCTCGGCTGTCCACCGCAAGGCATCCTACTGCCAGTCCCAGCCCCTATGCCTTGGGGTGCCTCCTGATGCTCTTCACTAAGTATCCCATGGTCCCGAAGCATTTCCTTTGAAAAAATTAAGTGTCTAAACTACAGGTGGTGTAGCTTGCTTAACAGCCGGGATAATCCGCTGACTAGCAGACACTGCTGCTAGGCACAAAGTATTTCCTGGGCTAGATGCATTTAAAAATTTGTAATTAGATACTCTCGTTGGATGCTGAGAAAGCATTCCATAGAGTCTCCTGGCACGCCATATATGATTCTCTTAAAGAGCTTGGGGTAGGGGTCTAGGGGACCCTTTTATAGCCAAAATCACGGCCCTGTATCGCAATACGTCACCTAGGCTGAAGATAAATGGAACTGTAGCACCCTGAGGGCTCGGTTGCTACAGACGTATTGCACCTCACCCAGAGGTGTGATATCTCACTCTCAGGAAAGGATGGAGTGTGGATCAGGACCCAACACCTGCATGCATTACACCACATTGCCGTGGGGCAGGGCGACCAATATGCCCCTGAGATGGGCACGACAGTCCCTGTCCCTGGCTGGAGTGGGGGGAGGGAACACTGAGGAAGGGGAACCCTGTAGTGCAGGAGCAGGGAGGAAGCAGTTCCTGGGTGCATTGAGAAGGGAGTATAAAAGGTGGGCACCATCTTAGTTCAGTGCAGAGAAGTCTGAGCAGAAGTGGCAGGGAGCAGGGGCTCTGCATGAGCTCTGCTCCGGAGGCGGGCCTAGTAACAGAGGCCCAGGCCTGCAAGAGGGAGAAGGAAGGAAGAGGAGCGGAGAAGGCTCCAGGAACGAGGAATGAAGGGATCCCAGGGGTGCGGACGGGCGAGTCGCCACCGCACGCCCGAATCCACCTGCGTGGAGGGGTCAGGCCAAAGGGGGAGACCGGTCCCCGAACTAGTGGAGGCAGGAAACGACCCTCAGCTAGAAACCGGAGGCTCTGACATTTTATGTGGCGCAGCCCCTCGCTACACCCGCTAGTAAGGCACCACATAGGGTCAGGGAAACTGGCGCCAAGTTTACCAAGAGGAGGCCCGAGGCAGCCGGACAGAAGTGTTGGTAAGAAAGGCCAGACAAAGGACACACAAAGGGGGTCCTGTGAAGTGCTCCAAAGTTATCTGGGAGTTGTCTGAGCCCCTCACCTGGTGAGCACAGTACGACGTGGGCAGCCGTTACCTGCAGACGTGGTCTGGATAATAAGAACTGTGAGTAAAGGCCCTGGACTGCATCACTGACTCCGTGTCGTTACTGCTGCTGCCCTGCACCATCACCTGCATCCTCCGCATACACTGCCCTGAGGCTATACTCCTCCCGTGGGGAGTTATGCTACGCTCTGCTGCACCCACAACACCAGCCTCAGCGGTCTGCCCTGTAGCGGCGGTTCACTCTGACCGCAATCCACGGGTGGCGTAGTCGGACATTTAAACATCAAAACCACATAAATAGTTCCGCCACTGGTTTGACCGCCCTGAGCCACGGAACTGGGTCGCCGCCACGAAGACTACAACCACCAGCATCCACCAAAAAGGGTCCGGCTCCGGGTGTCCCAAGGCCCAGGGGGTGCGTCAGAACATTTTCATCACCTTTCACAATCACCAATGGGACAAGGCAGGGATGTCCTCTGTCCCCTCTCTTATACATCCTAGTGACGGAGCACCTGCTCTCATCAATTCGCCATAACCCCAATATTAGGTGGATTGAGGTGGGAGGCACCGAGTACAAGTGCTCTCTATTTGCTGATGATGTCCTAGTATATATCACTCAATCACATATATCCATCCATGCTGTTATGGCTAAAATAGATCACTTTGTTACATGGTAAAATTTTAAAATCAATGCAGCGAAGTCTGAGGCCCTCGATGTCTCCCTCCCCAAATCCATATAGGATTCCATCCAGTCCAACTTTCCCTTTGCCTGGCCCTCACAGGGTATCAAATTCTTAGGAATTCCTATTCATAGAGACCTCTCCCATCTATGTTATCTTAATTTTGGGCCCTTTATTGAACAATTCCATACAGACCACGGTTGGCAAGTTAGAACTGTAAGATTCACTACGTGAACCGCTGGTGTTTTGTGGAAAAGCACATGTACACCGCGTTCCAAATTATTATGCAAAAAGTGTTTAGGAGTGATAAGGGAAGAATTTGTTTGTTTGTCAGTTAAACTCATTGATGGTGATGTGTGTCAGGGCTCTTTATATCACTGTAAGCAATTGCAGACACCTGTGCTAATTAGTTTGGCAGGTGTGTCCAATGAAAGGCAAGACTACTTAAGAAGGCTCTCTCACATTATTAAGCAGCCTACATTTTCTGCCAAAATGGGAAAGAAAAAGGATGTGTCGGCTGCTGAGAAGCAACAAATTGTGGAGTGTTTAGATCAAGGCATGACTACAATCAACATTGTGCGATGATCAGGATGAAGTGTCTTGGCAATCAAGAAGTATGTAGCTGATTCACAGTACACACGTGTGCGTGCTGATAAGGGCAAATTGAGGACTCTTTCCTACAGGCAATTACGTCAGGTTGAAAGAGCAGCGGCAAAAAAGCCTTGTCATAGCAGCAGACAAGTTTTTGAAGCTGCTTGTGCCTCCAACGTCCCCCGAACAACAAGATGCAGGGTCCTTCAGAGGTTTGCAGCTGTGCATACGCCATCCTGTTGACCTCCTCTATCCACTTCACACAAGCAGAAACGGCTCCAGTGGGCCAAACATTACATGAAGACTGATTTCAAAACTGTTTTGTTCACGGATGAGTGCCGTGCAGCGCTCGATGGTCCAGATGGATGGAGTGAAGGATGGCTGGTTGATGGACACCCCAAGCAAACACGGCTACAGCGCCAACAAGGAGGAGGTGGAGTAATGTTTTGGGCTGGAATCATGGGGAGAGAGATTGTCGGCCCCTTTAGGATCCCTGAAGGCGCTAAAGATGAACTCCATAATGTATGTGGATTTTCTCAAACAGCACTTCCTGCCATGGTTCAAGAAGAAGAACCGTGTATTTCACAGCAAGATCATTTTTCTGCATGATAATGCACCATCTCATGCTGCACATAAAACATCTGCATCTCTGGCTGATATGGGCATAAAAGGGGACAAACTTATGGTGTGACCCCCATGCTCCCCTGACCTCTACCCCATTCAGAACCTTTGGAGCATCATTAAAAGGAGTGTCTATGATGGCGGGAGGCAGTTCACATCTAAGCAACAGCTCTGGGAGGGTATTCTGTCCTCATGCAAAACAATTGAAGCAGAAACCATCCAAAACCTGACAAATTCAATGGACGAGAGAGTTCAGAAGCTCCTTTCGAACAAGGGGTCCTATGTGAAAATGTAACATCACCTAGAATAAAGTTTTGAGTTGAAAACTGTTTGATTTCAGTTTCTAACAACCTGCTAATGCTTATAACTTCAAAAATGACCATTTTTTTGGTCTTTATTAAAATGAAAAGGTTGATCGAAAAGTTTGGGGGATCTAAGAGTGTGGCAACCCAGTAGTCATGATTACTTCGAATTCTGACAATATGAGGGTCATGCTGCAGGTAGTGCAGCAAGAAGGCACTTATGTGTCTTGCGCATCTCGGAGCCCCAAAATTATTTTCCGGGCTAGATGCAGCTAAAAATTATTTTTAATTTTAAATCTGGTGAAGCTTATTATAGATGGCCTAATAGGATCAGTGCTGCACACTGCTACAAAGCCCAAATTATTTTCCAGTCAAGATACAGATAAACATGATTAGTAATTTGAAAGCTTAAAACGGTTGGTAGGGTGATTTTAACCAATCATCAAGCTTTTACTCTCCCCAGGATGACACAGGGGTAGAAAAGTCGTTTCGGATCCATGATTTGTTCATCTTTATGAACGTGAGTCTGTCTACATTATCAGTGGAGAGCCGCGTGCGCTTATCTGTCAGCACACCACCAGCAGCGCTGAACACACGTTCAGACAGAACGCTGGCTGCGGGGCATGACAAGATCTCCAAGGCGTAAGTGGCTAGCTCCGGCCATTTATCCAGATTGGAAGCCCAAAAAGAGCAAGGGTCCAGTGACACAGTCGTGGCTTCAATGTTTACTTGGAGATACTCCTGTACCATTGTCTCTAGGCGTTGACTATGTGTCAGACTTCTTGTCTCCTGTGGCCTTGCAAAGGATGGGCTAAAAAAGTGGTGAAATGATTCCGCAAAATTGATGTTACCAGCAGATACTGTGGTTCTGTTACGGTTTGAGTGCTGAACACGTGACGGTCCCACGGTTGGCAAGTTGGAACTGTGAGATTCACTACGTGCACCACTGGTATTTTGTGGAAAAGCACATGTAAGATTCTGCAACAGTCTCTGCTGATACTCCTGCATGCGTGCATCCCTTTCTATGGCAGGAATAATTTCTGCAAATTTACTTTTGTACCGGGGATCTAACAGTGTGGCAACCCAGTAGTCAGGATTATTTCTAATTCTCACAATTCGAGGGTCATGTTGCAGGTAGTGCAGCAAGAAGGCACTCATGTGTGTTGCGCATCCAGGAGCACCAAGTCCCTGTTGTGTTGGTGGCGAGGTAACAATCATGCTTCCTTCCTCTGTCCTCTCCCCCCAACCTCGCACAACAGAAATGTGATCAAGGTCTCCCTCATCTGATGAGTCTTCCATCAGTTCGTCCTCCACTTCTTCCTGGGCTCCTGCACCTTCCTCACTAGTTTGGCTGCTACCATGCGCCCTGGTAAAATCATCTCCCCCACCCTCACATGCCTGCCGCCTTGGTGCTGCCGACCGTCTGGACCTTGCAGATGTTAGCCCTTCCGCATACAACTCCTCCTCCTCTACTTCCTCCACCTCCTCTTGTGCCACCACCTGACTCCGAATTCTGTTTAACATGTGCTCCAGCATGTAAATCACCGGAATAGTCATGCTGATAATGGCATCGTCAGCACTAAACATCTTCGTCGCCATTTCAAAACTGTGCAGAAGGGTGCATAGGTCCCTGATCTGAGACCACTCCTCCAGCGTGATTTGCCCCACCTCTGAATCTCGTTGGCCCAGGCTATACGTCAGAACGTATTGCACCAGGGCTTGTCGGTGCTGCCACAGTCGCTGCAACATGTGCAGAGTTGAATTCCACCGGGTAGGCACATCGCATTTTAGCCGGTGAAGTGGCAGGCCCAACGACTTCTGTAGAGATGTAAGTCGCTGAGCTGCGGGATGCGAACGGCGGAAGTGAGCACACAGCGACCGTGCCCTCTGCAGAAGGCCATCTAGTCTGGGATAGTGGGCTAAAAATTGCTGGACAACCAGGTTCAACACGTGAGCCATACAAGGCACGTGTGTGACATTGCCCCGGCGAAGGGCCGCACCCAGGTTTGCAGCATTGTCGCACACGGCCTTCCCTGGTTTCAGGTCCAGTGGAGACAACCATTCATGAAATTGGTTCTCCAGAGCTGACCACAACTCCTCAGCTGTGTGACTCACATTTCCCAGACATTTCAATGTAAAAACCGCCTGATGACGTTGAGCCCTACTGCCAGCATAGTAAGGAGGTGTGCAGGATCCCTTCTGCACAGTTAGAAAGCTTGTGGCATGACCAGACAGGCTTTGGGTGCAGGTGGAAGACCGAGAGGAGGTTGAGGAGGCAGAAGCAGTGGAGGAACTTTGACATAAAGAGGATTGACGCACAACTCGTGGGGACGGCAAGACTTGGACAGCAGCCCCTTGTCCTGCTGTCACCATAGTTACCCAGTGCCCAGTCAGCGACATGTAACGCCCCTGTCCATGCCTACTCGTCTAAGTGTCTGTGGTGAAATGCACCCTGTCACACACAGAGTTTCTCAAAGAAGCGGTGATGTTGTGTGCGACATGCTGGTGGAGCGCAGGCACACCTTTCTTTGAGAAGTAGTGCCGACTGGGCATCTGGTACTGGGGCACTGCGACGGACATAAGGTCTCGAAAATCCTCTGTGTCCACCAGGCGGAAAGGCAGCATTTCTGTAGCCAAGAGCTTGCAGATGGTGAAATTCAACCTCTAATTTTTCTCATGGCTAGGAGGAAATGGTCTTTTACTTGTCCACATCTGAGGGACCGAGGGCTGGCTATTGTGCTTAGACGGGGTTGATAAGGGTGTCCCCGGCAAACTGCCGGTCTGTGAGGAAGATGCAGGCGGACATGTTAGGTTGCCTTGATCCAAAGGTGGTGCTATCGATGTCGGACAGCGCTCAAGACCAGCTGGTGTTACCACCTCCAAAGAAAATGATGACCTGCCAATCACGCTGGCTGTTGCGGGTAAAGAGGTGGCAGGTCTGCGCCCCAAAACAGGTGTGACTGCTGTCCCCCCAGTCACAGAGGATGAAGAGGCCGCGGATGCACAAGATATGGCAGACGGTGGTTGGCCCGGCCGGCTAGGCCGCATTGTAGCACACTGAGCTTCCCACTGCAACTTATGCTTCATGTCCATGTGCCGGTTCATGCATGAAGTACTCAAACTATGTATTTTTTGGCCTCTACTTAGCTTTTGCTGACAAATGTTACAGATAACACGAGTTGGGTCATCTTCATCGATCTGAAAAAATGCCCAGGCTATGCAAGGCTTAGCACCCATGCGACCTGAAGAGCCACCACGACTTGTGGTGAGAGGCAGAGTTGTGTTTGAGGATGCAGTTGTTGACGTGCTTCCAGTACTACGTCTCTGTCCAGGAAGGCGCAACCTGACCTCGTCGTCACTAGCATCTTCCTCCACCTCCTCTGCTGACCTCATCTCTTGGCTGACTGTGGGTTGACAGTAAGTGGGATCTCCGACCTCATCATCATCACCCTGTGCGTTATCACACCCGTCGTCCTCAGAGCCAACCTGTTCCTGCCCTGACAAAAAACTAAAGTTGTCGCTCCAATCAGGTATTTGAGTCTTATCATCGTCTTCCTCATTGTCTCCACCAACAGGAGTTACAGTTTGGGAATGAGGGTCTACATTATGGTCAGAACCTTCTGCGTCTGGTCCTGGATCCGACTCATAAAGATTCTGGGCATCAGTGCAGATCATTTCCTCGTCTGGATTCACAGAAGCGCTGGAGTCGACCTCTGATTCCCAGGCTATAGTATGAGTAAACAGCTCTGCAGACTCAACCATCTGTTCTACCTCATACTCAGACGGGCAGCTGGAGATTTGGGAGCTGTGAGGAAGCAAGTGCGATTTGGGTGACACCTTTGAGGACTGGAGTATTTGTGATGTTGAAGTTGATGTGGAGGAGAGCCCACTTAAAGGAGCACTTGATATCCGTTGAAGCACCTGCTGTTTTTGTGTCTCATCTGGAATTTGTAGCGATTGGCGTGGCCGTAAGAAAGGGATCTTATCACATTGTCCGCTAAAAGAAGTAGACATTTTAGTTTGGCTGGAAGATGGTCTTTCTTCTGCACCTACCCCATGGACACAACCTTTTTTCCCCTTCCCAACACGCCTATTCCCCTTTCCACCAGCAGCAGGCCTTTTTCCACTCATTTTGGTGGTTAACTAATTCACAACTCTGGAGTTGTTTGCACAAAAAAACAATGGATGGTAACCGAGCAGAGCTGAGTGGCCAAACTGTGGTATTAGGCCAAAACTATTGGCTGGGTTAGATGCAGAAAAAAATTATTTTTAATTTGCAACCTGATGGAGGTCAGTATAGATGGACTAATAGACCAAGTCCCACACACCGCTAGAAGCCCAAATATTTTTTCAGAGCTAGATGCAGAAATTTTTTTTATTCAATTTGCAACCTGATGGAGGTCAGTATAGATGGACTAATAGACCAAGTCCCACACACTGCTAGAAGCCCAAATATTTTTTCAGAGCTAGATGCAGAAAAAAATTATTTTTAATTTGCAACCTGATGGAGGTCTGTATAGATGGACTAATAGACCAAGTCCCACACACCGCTAGAAGCCCAAATATTTTTTCAGAGCTAGATGCAGAAATTTTTTTTATTCAATTTGCAACCTGATGGAGGTCAGTATAGATGGACTAATAGACCAAGTCCCACACACTGCTAGAAGCCCAAATATTTTTTCAGAGCTAGATGCAGAAAAAAATTATTTTTAATTTGCAACCTGATGGAGGTCAGTATAGATGGACTAATAGACCAAGTCCCACACACTGCTAGAAGCCCAAATATTTTTTCAGAGCTAGATGCAGAAAAAAATTATTTTTAATTTGCAACCTGATGGAGGTCAGTATAGATGGACTAATAGACCAAGTCCCACACACCGCTAGAAGCCCAAATATTTTTTCAGAGCTAGATGCAGAAAAAAATTATATTCAATTTGCAACCTGCTGGAGGTCAGTATAGAAGGACTAATAGAACAAGTCCCACACACTGCTAGAAGCCCAAATATTATTTCAGAGCTAAATGAAGAAAAAAATTATTTTTAATTTGCAGCCTGATGGAGGTCAGTATAGATGGACTAATAGACCAAGTCCCACACACTGCTAGAAGCCCAAATATTTTTTCAGAGCTAGATGCAGAAAAAAAATATTTTTAATTTGCAACCTGATGGAGGTCAGTATAGATGGACTAATAGAACAAGTCCCACACGCTGCTAGAAGCCCAAATATTTTTTCAGAGATAAATGAAGAAAAAAATTATTTTTAATTTGCAACCTGATGGAGGTCAGTATAGATGGACTAATAGACCAAGTCCCACACACTGCTAGAAGCCCAAATATTTTTTCAGAGCTAGATGCAGAAAAAAATTATTTTTAATTTGCAACCTGATGGAGGTCAGTATAGATGGACTAATAGACCAAGTCCCACACACCGCTAGAAGCCCAAATATTTTTTCAGAGCTAGATGCAGAAAAAAATTATATTCAATTTGCAACCTGCTGGAGGTCAGTATAGAAGGACTAATAGAACAAGTCCCACACACTGCTAGAAGCCCAAATATTTTTTCAGAGCTAAATGAAGAAAAAAAATATTTTTAATTTGCAACCTGATGGAGGTCAGTATAGATGGACTAATAGACCAAGTCCCACACACTGCTAGAAGCCCAAATATTTTTTCAGAGCTAGATGCAGAAAAAAACTATATTCAGTTTGCAACCTGATGGAGGTCAGTATAGATGGACTAATAGAATGATGCTATGCCCAAAAGATTTTACTTCACTAGGTGCAGTAAAAAAATTGGTATTCTATACACAGGTGGTATATCTTGCAACACAGATAGGCTACTCCACTGACTAACACACTCTGCAATAGGCCAAAAAGGATTAGCTTTGCTAGATTCAGCCAAATGCTGTGAAAAAAACTTGCACAGCACTGGCACAGACCTGCCTGGCAAAAACTGATAGGAACTGATGTAACCTAGTCCTGAAAAGGACTCCAATTACAATTAGTCTTTACTCCCACAATCTATCTATTTAAGAGCACAGACCTGCTTGATAAAAGTCGTAGGAAATGCTGTAACCTAGTCCTTAAAAGGACTGCAATCACAACTATTCCCTACTCCCAAGCTATCTGTATATTTGTGCGAAAATTGGCTTGAAATTAACAAGGTATAGCGCACACAGCAACAGCGGTGCCGTCTAACACGCAGCTGCAGCAGTGAGAAAATGGTGGCGACGGGGAAAATGGCTTGGTCTTATAGGGCAAGGACATGTGACATACACTGCCAATCACACATGCCCTTGCTTGTGTGAAAAAAAGCACTTCGCTCCGTGTGTGCGCTGCTGATAGGCTGACAGATTGCACCTCCCCACTGCAAATGCGGGAAAGAGAAAAAAAAATGGAGATCTTCATTGTTCCTGCAGAGATCCATCCCCTGCCCCTCCCCCCGCCCCGCTGTACACTCAAACTGCGTATTAACATTAATTTTCATCATTACTGAGAAAAAATCCAGTTATGATTTTGGTGCACGAACAGTTATCAAACATAACCTCGAACAGCCGAATTTTTCTCAAATTGTTCGTGTTCGCCGACCGGCTCGAACACCGCCCAAAACAGCTCGAATTTGAGATTGGCGAACAGTTCGAGTAGAACAACGCTCATCTCTACTCAGGACGCCCATGATGGGCGGGACCTTCGCCAATCTCCGTGCCATCCTGCCGACTACGTCAATTTTGTAAGAGACTCAGGGTAGTAGTTATGGCGAGGGGCTAATGTGTTCCCATACCCTGGTCCCATGACAAAGATAAATGTCCCAAATCTCCTGTGTTGTGTGTGTGGTGCAGAACACTCACTTTTTGATTGCAGCTCTCTGTTGTCTTCGGTTCTTTCACCTCAGGAACCACCGCACACACATTTAGGGACTTCCATTCCGTTTTATAAAAAAGAACTTTACTAGAACACTTGTAATCATCTTCATACAGCATACAGCATTGATCACATACTATTCCAGGGTCACCGTCTGATACACCACACGTATTGATGTTCACTGTCCGTTTGTCCTGAGCTATCCCTTCCATAGCGGACGTTCCTGGTCTATGAGACCCCCGCAGTTTTAAGAATCCCGTACTGACTATTTCCCGTCCGACTTCTCCTTCAATGAAAGCTTTTGGACACACATCTCACTGTGAATCCTGTGGACCGTAGGTCCCGAACGTACAGAAATGTCTGTTTCAGAGTATCTGAATACGGGTCCTTTTCTGATGGACAGATTGTGCCAATGGTGCCCCCTGGACCACCAACCGTATTCACCTTACATCTCTCTCACTTCCTCCAGAACTGCCTGCAACCAGGAAACGTCTCAGTGCTTCACTGAATCTGCTCCTCCCACACTGAGCAGCTCACAAACCCCTTAACTCTTTCCTAACCTGCAACTGTATCTGCTTTAAGCTATAGTGCCCCCACTTAGCCTTACTCTTCTACTATTCTAATACCCCATCTGCACTAACCTATACTGACCCTATAACTGACACATCAGACAATTGATAATAAAACTTGTTCATATTTCAAACAGGATATAGCGTTATGTGTACACATACAGACAAGGTGCATGACCAGGTCCTGGTCACCCTCTTACATTTCCTCCCTCCTTAATCATGGTCGTCCCGACCATGAGAGCACCTGTAAAGACACCAATGCACATTTTAAAATTTCAACCACAGTTTTATATATAAAATACACAATATTTCAACATGTTGTCATCAATCTTCGACCTCGGTCCCACTCGTTTGGGACCCTGGAACACAGAGTTCAAGTTCTTTTGGATACGAATCCGTAGGACCCCGGTCCCCTTGCTCCTGGGACCTCAAAAAAAAATGTCCACCACAGGCCCGCTGGCCAACAACTCCTGCTCCGACAGTCCTGAAGCAGTGACCCGGCTCAATCTTCGGGTCATCCTGACAGTTTCTCCCCCTCCCTCCTTTTACTGAGTACGGTCCCTTTGAGGACCATGAACCGCTCGACAGTTTTTATACTAGGACACAGTCCATGAAGTAGTTGCACACAGTCCTGCAATTAACCCTTTTAGGGTTCAGTCCCTTAATCCAGCAGGGGAATACGCAAACGTGCGCAACAAAACTTGGAGAGGGGGGATAACACACAAACAAAGTCACACTCGGCGGTCCGGCCAGCACCATTGCTCCATGGTGCTATAAGGGCTGGTTGCCGCTTAAGAGACGCGGAACAATCTCTATTGGTGACCACATCCTTGGCCACCTCCGGCCATCACCAGGCTGAACAGGGGCTCCTGCCCCTAGGAACGCAGAACAGTTCCTTGTCTTCCTCCGTGCAACGAGCACAACCAGATGCTTTTAAAGCAGTCGCTCACTCGGGGATTCCCCTGGGACCACCGTAGTGGGCCACTCCCTGACCCTGCATATAGATGATGGTGGTCCCAGAGGACGAATCACTGGAGACTGATCCTCTGCTGTTGCTCCGGCTCCTTGTCTCCGATGCTGACACGCTCAAGGCTTCCGACCGCACGCTTCCCTGTGAACCGGCCGTTGCTCTCAATGACTCCAGCGCACGGGATCCCCTTCTGGAGTTTACTCTGTCACTTTGGCCCACAGCCAGCTGTACTGCGGCCACTACCGTCGTCCGCAGAGGCCGATTCATAGCCTGCTCCTCTCTGTCAGACAGAACGGTGATGGCCACTGCATACGGGCCTCGAGGCCCACGCTCTTTAATGAACTCAACCCGGTTACCCATAAACAAGAGACCGGGGGAGTCAACAGACGCTTGATTGACGTAGACCTTCTCGCCGGTCCCCACTTCCTGTATGAACCTGTAGCCGCGGGACAAATCGAAATGCCGCACGATGCCGCCAGTCATCCGGCTGGACATTGCTCCTCCCCCCAGCCTCTGCAGCTCTTTGCGGATGCGGCGCTCCCGCCTCTTTTTCTCAGCGATTACCCCGGCGATCCACAGGGCATCCTCTTCCCAGGGGCTCTTACTACTTCCTAGTAAGTAGGGGGTTGGGGGCTGGGGACAGGGCCCGCATCGGGACTCACCACTACCACGGTCATCGGGGCCTGCTCGTCGTCACTTGATGGCACCTCCGCTGTAGTTGCTTCTCCGGCCGCTTTCTCCTGGACCGCTTCTGTTTATCCTCTAGGGATCGTGGTTGCGAGCACCTTCATGACTTCAGCGAGAGAGTCTATATCCCTCCGCGGGTTGTGGAAGGGGTACCAGCCTGGTATAAACAGTAAGCCGCTCTCCAGAGGGTAGTCATGGAGGTCAAAGACCCCCCAGCGGCCTCCTGGGCGTTCCTCCTTCTCTTCGCGCTCCCTGCGCCGGCTCCACTCCATTCGTCCACAGCCACCTCGATGAGACATGTTGCTCTGCTGCTCCAGCTTCACTGTCTCTCCCAGCAATGGCGCCGCACTGCTCAACACACGGGGTTTTCCTTCTAGACTCCGCCAGTCCATGGGTGGAGCTGCCTTCGGCAATTCTTCCCACTCTGTCTCTGGGATCTTCAATGGTTGGCGAAACTTTTTCCTTCGCCACGCCCATCGTGGGCGGATACCACTCACAGGGGGCCATAATCTCCATCTGGGCCGGCGTCCATACCATACTGCTTTCCGCGCCGTTTGTGCTCAGTACGCCCATGATGGGCGGGACCTTCGCCAATCTCCGTGCCATCCTGCCGACTACGTCAATTTTGTAAGAGACTCAGGGTAGTAGTTATGGCGAGGGGCTAATGTGTTCCCATACCCTGGTCCCATGACAAAGATAAATGTCCCAAATCTCCTGTGTTGTGTGTGTGCTGCAGAACACTCACTTTTTGATTGCAGCTCTCTGTTGTCTTCGGTTCTTTCACCTCAGGAACCGCCGCACACACATTTAGGGACTTCCATTCCGTTTTATAAAAAAGAACTTTACTAGAACACTTGTAATCATCTTCATACAGCATACAGCATTGATCACATACTATTCCAGGGTTACCGTCTGATACACCACACGTATTGATGTTCACTGTCCGTTTGTCCTGAGCTATCCCTTCCATAGCGGACGTTCCTGGTCTATGAGACCCCCGCAGTTTTAAGAATCCCGTACTGACTATTTCCCGTCCGACTTCCCCTTCAATGAAAGCTTTTGGACACACACCTCACTGTGAATCCTGTGGACCGTAGGTCCCGAACGTACGTTAATGTCTGTTTCAGAGTATCTGAATACGGGTCCTTTTCTGATGGACAGATTGTGCCAACGGTGCCCCCTGGACCACCAACCATATTCACCTTACATCTCTCTCACTTCCTCCAGAACTGCCTGCAACCAGGAAACATCTCAGTGCTTCACTGAATCTGCTCCTCCCACACTGAGCAGCTCACAAACCCCTTAACTCTTTCCTAACCTGCAACTACATCTGCTTTAAGCTATAGTGCCCCCACTTAGCCTTACTCTTCTACTATTCTAATACCCCATCTGCACTAACCTATACTGACCCTATAACTGATACATCAGACAATTGATAATAAAACATGTTCATATTTCAAACAGGATATAGCGTTATGTGTACACATACAGACAAGGTGCATGACCAGGTCCTGGTCACCCTCTTACACACGTACTAGATTTGTTGCCTTGTGTTGTATACTTTTGCTTTGTACATGTATGCTATATGTATGTTATATAATGTACACCCTTTCTGCTCCTCTTCCATAAATACAAGAACACAATCCCTAGAAGAGCTCTAATTTAAAAAAAAAATGTATCTTTATTTTCCCATTAGCTTAACTTCTGCTCCCCACACACATTATGAAGTCTGTCCACTGGTGATCTTTACTGGTTCATTTTTTATTATACATCTTGATACTTATCATTTTCAGTTTTGTTTTTAGCTAAGAGTTTATCTTTCATTTTTAAAGCTTATTTTATTACTGTAATAAATGGAAGCATTTATGAGAAAAGACAAGTAAGTATATTACTTGAAATCCATATATTTCACCATTAGTTAACTGATGCTCCTGAAAAGCCTTTTATTGCTGTCATATATATTGGTTAGACTAGAATAAATGATGGCGCTCTATTGTTATAATCTTAGAAATTTGCATTGTGACAACTATTAACAATAGCTCTAAAATACTGGTGAGCTTTATGCGGCACTAAACTGGTAGATACTTTTTAATTCTCAAAGTAAGAATGAACTCAGGGAAAACATATCCATCTACTATATAATCGGCTTATCCCGTCTGTCTGTCCGTTCAGGAAATCCCGCGTCGCTGATTGGTACGGCCGCGGCCAATCAGCGATGCGGGATTTCAGAACAAGATGGCGGCCGTTAGCGGTAGAGATGAACGGTGTTCGACTAGAACTGTTCGCCAATCTCAAATTCGAGCTGTTTTGGGCGGTGTTCGAGTCGTTCGACGAACGCGAACGATTTGCAAAAAATTCGGCTGTTCGAGGTTATGTTCGATAACTGTTCGTGCACCAAAAGCGTGTCCTGCATGTCTGGCGCTATTTAGAGCACCAATCATGCAGGGATTGTCTGTCACTCACTGTAATGTCACAGCCATGGTGGTTGTGGCATTACAGTGGTTGCCCAAATCGATGGGAACAGTGCTCACAGAGAAACATGAAAAGCCGGCAATTCAGCAGCGGCATACACCGGTACCCGACAATTTAGAACAGAAAGAATAGAGCATCACTCATAGATTAGATAGACAGAAACATGTCAGTCACATATATAATAAGTACAGTGACAGTGTTGGTTACTGTACTTGTCATTTAGTGTTAAAGGATTTATTAAAAAAATAATAGTGCTTTCATGCACTGTCTCTTTAAAAAAGCCAGCCGGCAATGCAGCATTGGTACCCGACAATTTAGAACAGAAAGAATAGAGCAGTGTTTCTCAACTCCAGTTCTCAGGACCCCACAACAGATCATGTTTTCAGAATCTACTTAGTATTGAACATTTGAGAGAACCTGGGCCATTTTTTGATGCCTTGATAATAATTCCATCACCTGTGCAATACTAAGGAAATCCTGAAAACATGGCCTGCTGGGGGGTCCTGAGGACTGGAGTTGCGAAACACTGGAATAGAGCATCACACATAGATTAGATAGATAGAAACATGTCAGTCACATATATAATAAGTACAGTGATAGGGTTGATTACTGTACTTGTCATTTAGTGTTAAAATAAAGAATTTATTAAAAAATAAATTGGCGTGGGGTTCCCCGTAATTTTAGTCTCTAGCGGAGGTTAAGCAGACGGCTGGGGCAGATGTTTGAAGCCTGGGAAGAGGGTAATACACACGGAGCTTCCCAGGCTACTAATATCAGCCCCCAGCTGAATACCTAGCCTTTACTAGCTATTAAAATAGGGGACTCCCCCAAAAAAATGTCCCCCCTATTTTAATAACTAGCAAAGGCTAGGCAGACAGCTGGGGGCTGATATTAATAGCCCAGGAAGGGTGCCATGAATATTGGCCCCCTCCCAGGCTTGAAACACCAGCCGTCAGCCACCCGAGAAATGGCGCATCCATAGGATACGCCAATTCTGGCACTTAGCCTCGCTCTTCTCACTGCCCTGTAGCAGTGGCAGTGGGGTAATAGGGCTGGGGTTGATGTCAGCTTATAATGCCAGCAGACATCAAGCCCAGGTTAGTAATGGAGAGGCGTCTATAAGACACCCCCATACTAACCCCATAGTCAAAGTTAAAAAAAAAACACAAACACCCAGAATAAAGTCCTTTAATTGAAATAAACACACAATTCTTTATTGTTCTTAATTCAACCATACTTACCATCACGCCCATTCCAGCTGAAGCCAATGTCTTCTGCAATAAAAGTAAAATAATAAACCAACCTCATCCTTACCTTTCCATGGTTCCCAGGACGGCTCCAGCTCTGCTACATTCACATGACAGGCTGGATCGCAGCCGAAAGCTGCCATCCAGCTTGTCATGCCGCAGACACTGAGAAGCGCAGGCATGCTTGTGCTCCTCAGTGTCTGGCTGTGATGGCATCCACATGAGCCGAGTTCATGTACAATGAACGCGGCTCACCTCATGCACGTCACTGACAGCGTGGGAGAATTCTCCTTATCCCCTTCCCAGGTTTCAAACATCTGCCCCAGCCGTCTGCTTAACCTCCGCTAGAGACTAAAATTATGTGGAACCCCACGCCAATTTTTTTTTTAATAAATCCTTTAGTTTAACACTACATGACAAGTACAGTAATCCACACTGTCACTGTACTTATTATATATGTGACTGACATGTTTCTATCTATCTAATCTATGTGTGATGGTCTATTCTTTCTGTTCTAAATTGTCGGGTACCGATGCTGAATTGCCGGCCGGCTTTTTTAAAGAGACGGTGCATTAAAACACTATTATTTTTTTTAATAAATCCTTTAACACTAAATGACAAGTACAGTAACCAACACTGTCACTGTACTTCTTATATATGTGACTGACATGTTTCTATCTATCTAATCTATGTGTGATGCTCTATTCTTTCTGTTCTAAATTGTCGGGTACCGGTGTATGCCGCTGCTGAATTGCCGGCCGGCTTTTTTAAAGAGAGTGTCTTCTGAGCAGTTTGTCAGCTTTTGGACACCTTTGAAGGTGTTTTCTATGTGTTTTTATTTGCCTGCCATTGGTTTTAACGGTGTTCGACAGTGTTCAACAGTGTTCTAAGGTGTTCGACGAACAGTTCCATAAACATCCTGGTGTTCGATGAACCAAATCGAACCCGAACACTACGGCGGTGGCTCAACACTAGTTAGCGGCTCATCTGCCGCACGGAGGTCAGCTGCGATGCAGCCGGGAAATGACCGGCGCTCGCAGCAGAAGTACCCCAATCGGCGGCCTAGGCGGCGCCGCTGCTCGGTCCCCACTTCACACTAGCCGCTGATCTCCCGATGGTAGCTGCATGGAGGTCAGCGGCAATGCAACCAGGAGATGACCGGCACTAGTGCCGCTCCCCGGTCCTCACTAACACGGTTCGCTGATTGGTCGCGGCCGCTGTCTTTAATGCAGGTAATGAGTTGATTAGGAGCATCTAACCGGTCTGTAGGAGCCAGAACTCATAATGGTTTGTAGGGGATCAAATACTTATTTCTCACTGCTAAATGCAAATAAATTTATCTAATTTATACAATGTGATTTTCTTGATTTTTTGGGGGATATTCTATCTCTCAATGTTAAAATTAACCTACCCTTAAAATTATAGACTGTTCTTGTCTTTGTCAGAGCGCAAACTTATAAAAACAGCAAGGGAACAAATAATTATTTATTTCACTGTAAGCTCTCTACTGTATTAATATATTCTTTAGTTTTGCTAATTAGAATGCCCTGGAAGCTACGCATGAAAAAATAATTGTATTAATTTCATTAATGTGAATATGTGCATCTTTTCAACTGAGCTTATTATTAGGTGCAAATTCTTGTTATCTTAAAATTTATTTAGGCAAGTAAATGGGAGAATTAAAAGCAGATAAAGCAACACAGATTTAAGTATTTCATTGAAAAGTAAAGAGGTGGTACACTACAATGTATAATTCACCCATCAATTTAAACCTTTTAACTAAGTATTTTTGTAAATACCTTCTGCTGCCATAAGTGCATGTGAGTGGTGCTCTCGCTACTCGCTCAGTCCGCATCACGAGACTCCAGCTGCCGCCGCCGCTGACATCCGCTGATGTATAGTCAACTTCCGGATTTCCTTGATTCACCCAGGCGTGACCCATCACACGCAACCCTCCTCCCCCAATTGACTGGCCTGTGGGTGGCGTTTCACCATATGTCACAGCCCTGTATCCAGCGAGCACTTTCCCTCTCTCCTCTGCTTTCATTGATGCTTGATACTGTGCTGTGGCATGTGGTGAATTGCCACCCACAGCCCACTCAATTGGGGGAGGATGGGTGCGTGTGACTGGGTCACGCCTGGATAAATCAAGGAAGTCTGGAAGTTAACATAACATCAGCGGATGCTGCAGCTGGGGTCTTGTGATATGGACTGAGCAAGCAGCGATATCCCCGCTCAGTCACATATGGCAACATAAGGTATTTATAAAAATACCTATTTAAAAGGTTTAAATCGATGGGCGGTTTATACATTGTAGTGGACTACCTCTTTAAGGTATTTTGCTCAAACAGGTAGCAATATGGTGAAATGCATGTGCAGTGGCAATGTCAGTAGCTATTATTCCAAATAATAGCTCTAGTGATCAAAATTATCATTCAGCAAAGACTTAACAGCTTTGTGCTTTAGCTATCCATTTTTATAATGGAGGGAAAATAGAAAATTGTTTTAAAGGGGTTGTCTGGTACTTTAAAAAAAATGCCAGTGTGTTTTAATGATACATACAAGCTTCTTTCTAATTATCTTAAAACAAATCATTGATCATTTCACACAAAACTCCAAAAATGGGCCAGACAAAAGTATTGGCTCCCTCAGCCTAATACTTGGTTGCTCAACCTTTAGCCAAAATAACTGCGAACAACCGCTTCCGGTAACCATCAATGAGTTTCTTACAATGCTCTGCTGGAATTGTAGACCATTCTTCTTTGGCAAACTTTTCCAGGACCCTGATATTTAAAGGGTGCCTTCTCCAAACTGCCATTTTGAGATCTCTCCATAGGTGTTTTATGGGATTCAGGTCTGGACTCATTGCTGGCCACCTCAGAAGTCTCCAGTGCTTTCTCTCAAACCATTTTATAGTGCTTTTTGAAATGTGTTTTGGGTCATTGTCCTACTGGAAGACCCATGACCTCTGAGGGAGACCCAGCTTTCTCACACTGGGCCCTACATTATGCTGCAAAATTTGTTGGTAGTCTTCAGACTTCATAATGCCATGCACACGGTCAAGCAGTCCAGTGCTCGAGGCAGCAAAGCAACCCCAAAACATCAGGGAACCTCCGCCATGTTTGACTGTAGGGACCGTGTTCTTTTCTTTCAATGCCTCTTTTTTTTCCTGTACACTCTATATTGATGTTTTTTCCCAAAGAGCTCTACTCTTGTCTCATCTGACCAGAGAACATTCTTCCAAAACGTTTTAGGCTTTCTCAGACAAGTTTTGGCAAACTGCAGCATTGCTTTTTTTATGTCTCGGGGTAAGAAGTGGGGTCTTCCTGGGTATCCTACCATACAGTCCCTTTTCATTCAGACGCCGACGGATAGTACAGTTTGACACTGTTGTACACTTGGAGTGCAGGGCAGCTTGAACTTGTTTGGATGTTAGTCGAGGTTCTTTATCCACCATCCGCACAATCTTGCTTTGAAATCTCGTGTCAATTTTTCTTTTCCGTCCACATCTAGGGAGGTTAGCCACAGTGCCATGGGCTTTAAACTTCTTGATGACACTGCGCACGGAAGACACAGGAACATTCAGGTCTTTGGAGATGGACTTGTAGCCTTGAGATTGCTCATGCTTACTCACAATTTTGTTTCTCAAGTCCTCAGACAGTTCTTTGGTCTTCTTTCTTTTCTCCATGCTCAATGTGGTACACACAAGGACACAGGACAGAGGTTGAGTCAACTTTAATCCATGTTAACTGGCTGCAAGTGTGATTCAGTTATGGCCAACACCTGTTAGATGCCACAGGTAAGTTACAGGTGCTGTTAATTAGACGAATTAGAGAGGCATCACATGATTTTTCAAACAGTGCCAATACTTTTGTCCACCCCCTTTTTTAGGTTTGGTGTGGAATTGTATCCAATTTGGCTATAGGACAATTCTTTTTGTGTTTTTTCATTGAAGACAAATTAAATGAAGATAATAATACCAAAGAATTTGAGATTGCAATCATTTTCAGGAAGAAACGAAGTATTATCTGACAGAATTGCAGGTGTGCCAGAACTTTTGGCCACCACTGTATATTTGTGTCTGAACAGTCAGCGAGACAATATTACTGTTTTTTTTTACGGAAAAAGGCCAAAAGCCGGATAATATAGAGATTTGAACCGTGGAACTGCAAAAAACCACAGTTATAGTTATGTGGCCTTCACCAGAATGTTTTAACCAGATATATTTGTGTCTGAATAGTCAGGGAGACACTATTACTGTTTTTTTTTAATGGAAAAAAGACCAAAAGCTGGATAATACAGAGATTTGAACCGTAGAACTGCAAAACCATAGTTATAGTTATGTAGTCTACACCAGAGTCTTTTAAACAGATATATTTGTGTCTGAACAGTAAGGGAAACACTATTACTGTTTGTTTGTTTTACGAAAAAAAGGTCAAAAGCTGGATAATACTGAGATTTGAACCATGGAACTGCAAAACCACAGTTCTAGTTATCTGGCCTACACCAGAATCTTTTAAACAGATATATTTGTGTCTGAACAGTCAGCGAGACACTATTCCTTTTTTTTTTACGGAAAAAAGGCCAAAAAATGGATAACACAGAGATTTGAACCGTGGAACTGCAAAACCACAGTTATAGTTATGTGGCCTACACCAAAATCTTTTAAACAGATATATTTGTGTCTGAACAGTCAGGGAGACACTATTACTGTTTTTTTTTTTACGGAAAAAAGGCCAAAAGCTGGATAATGCAGAGATTTGAACCGTGGAACTGCAAAACCACAGTTCTAGTTATCTGGCCTACAGCAGAATGTTTGAAACAGATATTTGTGTCTAAACAGTCACGGAGACACTATAAATGTTTTTTTTTATGGAAAAAAGGCCAAAAGCTGGATAATACAGAGATTTGAACTGTGGAACTGCTAAACCACAGTTATAGTTATGTGGCCTCCACCAGAATTTTTTAAACAGATATATTTGTGTCTTAACAGTCAGGGAGACACTATTACTCTTTTTTTTTTTACGGAAAAAAGGCTAAAAGCTGGATAATACAGGGATTTGAACTGTGGAAATGCAAAACCACAGTTATATTTATGTGGCATACACCAGAATCTTTTAAACAGATATATTTGTGTCTTAACAGTCAGCGAGACACTATTACTGTTTCTTTTTACGGAGAAAAGGCCAAAAGCTTGATAATACTGAGATTTGAACCGTGGAACTACAAAACCACAGTTCTAGTTATCTGGCCTACACCAGAATCTTTTAAACAGATATATTTGTGTCTGAACAGCCAGGGAGACACTATTACTGTTTTTTTTATGGAAAAAAGGCCAAAAGCTGGATACTACAGAGATTTGAACCGTGAAACTGCAAAATCACAGTTATAGTTATGTTGCCTACACCAGAATATTTTAAACAGATATATTTGTGTCTAAAAGTCAAGGAGACACTATTACTGTTTTTTTTTACGGAAAAAAGGCCAAAAGCAGGATAATACTGAGATTTGAACCGTGGAACTGCAAAACCACAGTTCTAGTTATGTGGCCTACACCAGAATCTTTTAAACAGATATATTTGTGTCTGAACAGTCAGCGAGACACTATTACTTATTTTTTTTTACGGAAAAAAGGCCAAAAACTGGATAATACAGAGATTTGAACCGTGGAACTGCAAAACCACAGTTATAGTTATGTGGCCTACACCAGAATCTTTTAAACAGATATATTTGTGTCTGAACAGTCAGGGAGACACTATTGCTGTTTTTTTTTACGAAAAAAAGGCCAAAAGCTGGATAATGCAGAGATTTGAACTGTGGAACTGCAAAACCACAGTTCTGGTTATCTGGCCTACAGCAGAATCTTTGAAACAGATATTTGTGTCTGAACAGTCAGGGAGACACTATAAATGTTTTTTTTACGGAAAAAAGGCCAAAAGCTGGATAATACAGAGATTTGAATCGTGGAACTGCAAAACCAAAGTTCTAGTTATCCGGCCTACAATATACTTTTTTTAAACAGATATATTGGTGTCTGAACAGTGACAGACAAAATAAATTTTTTTTTGGGGGGGGGAATACAGTATTTGTACAGTCTGACTGAGAAAAAAAAAATAAAGGATTTAGATATAAAAAAAAGGATTTTTCCTGGCCCCTGAGACCGGAGGATAAGTCTAGCATTTTGACCAGCAGGAGCACACAGGACTGTAATGCAGTGCATGTTGGTATAACCACTGCGATTCCTATACCTGCCTGCCTGCTTGCCTGATATCTGGGATGGATATTAGTCCTGAGAAGGACTGTTTGTTTGATTTGGCAGGCTTTAGAGACCCTACACTACCTATTTCGCACTATATATCTCACCCTAACTCAGCAGCACTGACCCTACACTGTCTGATCCACTGGAGCCGTTTCTGCTTGTGTGAAGTGGATAGAGGAGGTCGACAGGATGGCGTATGCACAGCTGCAAACCTCTGAAGGACCCTGCATCTTGTTGTTCGGGGGACGTTGGAGGCACAAGCAGCTTCAAAAACTTGTCTGCTGCTATGACAAGGCTTTTTTGCCGCTGCTCTTTCAACCTGACGTAATTGCCTGTAGGAAAGAGTCCTCAATTTGCCCTTATCAGCACGCACACGTGTGTACTGTGAATCAGCTACATACTTCTTGATTGCCAAGACACTTCATCCTGATCATCCCACAATGTTGATTGTAGTCATGCCTTGACCTAAACACTCCACAATTTGTTGCTTCTCAGCAGCCGACACATCCTTTTTCTTTCCCATTTTGGCAGAAAATGTAGGCTGCTTAATAATGTGAGAGAGCCTTCTTAAGTAGTCTTGCCTTTCATTGGACACACCTGCCAAACTAATTAGCACAGGTGTCTGCAATTGCTTACAGTGATATAAAGAGCCCTGACACACATCACCATCAATGAGTTTAACTGACAAACAAACAAATTCTTCCCTTATCACTCCTAAACACTTTTTGCATAATAATTTGGAACGCAGTGTACATGTGCTTTTCCACAAAACACCAGTGGTTCACGTAGTGAATCTTACAGTTCTAACTTGCCAACCGTGGTCTGTATGGAGTTGTTCAATAAAGGGCCCAAAATTAAGATAACATAGATGGGAGAGGTCTCTATGAATAGGAATTCCTAAGTATTTGATACCCTGTGAGGGCCAGGCAAAGGGAAAGTTGGACTGGATGGAATCCTATATGGATTTGGGGAGGGAGACATCGAGGGCCTCAGACTTCGCTGCATTGATTTTAAAATTTGACCATGTAACAAAGTGATCTATTTCAGCCATAACAGCATGGATGGATATATGTGATTGAGTGATATATACTAGGACATCATCAGCAAATAGAGAGCACTTGTACTCGGTGCCTCCCACCTCAATCCACCTAATATTGGGGTTATGGCGAATTGATCAGAGCAGGTGCTCCGTCACTAGGATGTATAAGAGAGGGGACAGAGGACATCCCTGCCTTGTCCCATTGGTGATTGTGAAAGGTGATGAAAATGTTCTGATGCACCCCCTGGGCCTTGGGACACCCGGAGCCGGACCCTTTTTGGTGGATGCTGGTGGTTGTAGTCTTCGTGGCGGCGACCCGGTTCCGTGGCTCAGGGTGGTCAAACCAGTGGCGGAACTATTTATGTGGTTTTGATGTTTAAATGTCCGACTACGCCACCCGCTATCGGTGGGCACTCACAGGCAGCACGTGACCCCCGACTGCAGCCGGCGCTGTCATCCGCTGACGTCTCGACAAGTTGCAGCTGCAGCCGGGGGTCCCTCTTCCGCGTATCACCAGTGGCTGGTGGGTTGCGGGCGGGATTATTCCCCTGCATCACAACCGGCATCCACCGCGCGCTCTCCCTGTCCTCATTCATTGAGAAAGCGCACGGTGGATGCTGGGTGTGACACGAGGAATAACTCTGCCCACAACCCAGCAGTCACCGCCAGGACCCCAGTGCTGAGCCACGCCTCACTTGTCGCGACGTCAGCGTGGGGTCACGTGCTGCCTGTGAGCGGCCACCGATAGCGCCGCTCACAGGCAGTATCAGCTGCGCAAGGTAATAAGAAAAAAGGTTGTATTTATCATTAAAACACACTGGCATTTTTTTAAAAGTACCGGACAACCCCTTTAAATAGCCTATATGTATACCTCATATGTTTTTCTGTAGTTTCAGGGGGAAATTCATTTTTTTTAATGATTGTAAAAGATTAAGGGGCTCTCCGGTAAAAGAAGACATTCCTAAATATCTTTAAATAGCAAATCACAATTATGTTTTCTAAGGAGGTAATCACTATAGAATTAAAATTTCTGTTGTCTACACTGACAGAAGCTTGTCCTAAATAAGCAATATAAGCGCTGCCCCTTCCCTTCATGTATGGAAAACTGTGTTCCTAGTGGATATTATTACCTGATACTGGAGATACCAGGGTTCCTTAGGTAAGAAAAGGTCAGTCCCACTGGTGTCCACTCTGCCATTCCGATCTGATTCTAGAGATTGCATGATTGCTGAAGTAAGAAGAAGCTGCATATATAAGATGTACTGAGAATACAGGGGGCTGTACTCACTTATACTGAGCCCTGTATATAAAATGTACTGATAATACAGGGATGTTCTCACTTATGCTGAGCACTGTATATATAATGTACTGATAATACAGGGTTGTACTCACTTATGCTGAGCGCTGTATATATAATGTACTGAGAATACAGGGGGTGTACTCACTTATGCTTAACGCTGTATATATAACTTATTGGGAATACAGGGGGGTGTACTCACACTGAGTGCAGTATGTATAATGAACTGAGAATACAGGGGTGTACTCAATTAATATGAGCGCGGTATGTATAAAGTACTGAGAATACAGGAGGGTGTACTCACACTTAGTGCTGTATGTGTAATGTACTGGGAATACAGGGGGGTGAACTCACATTGAGCACTGTATGTATAACGTGCTGAGAATACAGGGGGTGTACTCACTTATGCTGAGTGCTGTATGTATAATGCACTGAGAATACAGGAGGGTGTACTCACACTTAGTGCTGTATGTGTAATGTGCTGGGAATACAGGGGGGTGTACTCACATTGAGCACTGTATGTATAACGTGCTGAGAATACAGGGGGTGTACTCACTTATGCTGAGTGCTGTATGTATAACGTACTGAGAATACAGGAAGGAGTATTCACTTACGCTGAGCGCTGTATATATATCGTACTGAGAATACAGGAGGTGTACTCACTTATGCTGAACTTTGTATATATAACATACTGAGTATACAGGGGGGTGTACTCACTTACGCTGAGCGCTGTTTGTAAAATGTACTGAGAATACAGGGGGGTGTACTCATGCTGAGAGCTGTATGTATAATGTACTGAGAATACAGGAGGGTGTACTCACGCTGAGCGCTGTATGTATAACGTGATGAGAATACAGGGGGTTTACTCACTTACGCTGAGCACTGTATGCATAACGTACTGAGAATACAAGGGGTGTACTCACGCTGAGCGCTGCACATATAACGCACTGAGAATACAGGGGGGTGATCTCACTTACGCTGAGCGCAGCATATATAACGTACTGAGAATAAAGGGGGTGTACTCACTTATGCTGAGTGCTGTATGTATAATGTACTGAGAATACAGGAAGGAGTATTCACTTACGCTGAGCGCTGTATATATATCGTACTGAGAATACAGGGGGTGTACTCACTTAAGCTGAGCATTGTATATATAACATACTGAGTATACAGGGGGTGTAGTCACTTACGCTGAGTGCTGTATATATATCGTACTGAGAATACAGGGGGTGTACTCACTTATGCTGAGCATTGCATATATAACATACTGAGTATACAGGGGATGTAGTCACTTACGCTGAGCGCTGTTTGTAAAACGTACTGAGAATGCAGGGGCGTGTACTCATGCTGAGCGCTGTATGTATAATGTACTGAGAATACAGGGGGGTGTACTCACTTACGCTGAGAGCTGTATGTATAATGTACTGAGAATACAGGAGGGTGTACTCACGTTGAGCGCTGTATGTATAACGTGATGAGAATACAGGGGGTTTACTCACTTACGCTGTGCATTGTATGTATAACGTACTGAGAATACAAGGGGGTGTACTCACTTATGCTTAGCGCTGTATGTATAACGTACTGAGAATACAAGGGGGTGTACTCACTTATGCTTAGCACTGTATGTATAACGTACTGAGAATACAGCGGGGTTTACTCACTTACGCTGAGCACTGTATGTATAAAGTACTGAGAATACAAGCGGTGTACTCACGCTGAGCGCTGTACATATAACGTACTGAGAATACAGGGGGGTGATCTCACTTACACTGAGCGCAGCATAGATAACGCACTGAGAATACAGGGGGTGTACTCACTTACGCTGAGCGCTGTCTGTATAACGTATTGAGAATAATGGGGGTGTGCTCACTTACACAGAGCACTGTATGTATAACATACTGAGAATACAGGGGGGTGTACTCACGCTGAACGCTGTATGTATAATGTACTGAGAGTACATGGGAGTGTACTCACTTATGCTCAGCGCTGTATGTATAACATACTGAGAATACAGGGGGGTGTACTCACGCTGAACGCTGTATGTATAATGTACTGAGAGTACATGGGAGTGTACTCACTTATGCTGAGCGCTGTATAAATAACATACTGAGAATACAAGGGGTGTACTCACTTACGCTGAGCGCTGTATATATTACGTACTGAGAATAAAGGGGGTGTACTCACTTACATAGGGCGCTGTATGTATAACCTACTGAGAATACAGGGGGCGTACTGACGCTGGGCGCTGTATGTATAATGTACTGAGACTACAGGGCGGTGTACTCACGCTGAGCGCTGTATGTATAACTTACTGAGAATACAGGGGGGTGTACATATATATAGTGCACTAATAATATGGTGGTGTACTCACAAATTTGTCTTTCTCTTCCTTTCTCTCTCTCTCTCGTCCTGTACATATTGCCGTCATGGCGCCATTCTGAGCATGCTCAGTCTATAGAGGCTTCGGACAGAACGATGCATCCCTGGTTATATTATAGACTAGCTATTGAACCCGTTCTATGTCCGGGTGGCGAGCATTTTTATTGGTATATGCTCCCCCATCCTGTTACGTGCCGCCCCCATCCTGCTACGTGCCGCCCCCATCCTGTTATGTGCAGCCCCCATCCTGTTACGTTCAGTCCCCATCCTGCTATGTGCATCCCCCATCCTGCACCCCCATCCTGTTATGTGCTGCCCCCATCCTATTATGTGCTTCCCCAATCCAGAGGCCGGGGGAGGAGTGTGACGCCAGAGTACGCGTGTGCCCATACCGTGCTGTCTGGCATCAATGTGTCATCAATAAAATTACGCCGGATAGCACGCTATGCGCATGCGCCGATTCTGACGCCGCATTCCTCCCCCAGACTCCGGCCAAAACAGAGGTGCCACAGCAACATTCCTTCGGATCAGGTATGTACTTATGGTGCAGGAGGTCGCAGTATGCATTCAGTGTTTACACATACCTCTGGCGCCATATACTTCTTTTACCTGTAACGGCTGAATGCGTTCTTCTGTCTGGAGCCAGACTGCGCAGGTGCGTTGCACATGTGCAGTCTATAGAGGCTTCTGACAGAAGGACACATCCCTGGTTATATTACAGATGTCCTCCAATTCTGTTAATATCCCCATCCTTGTATATGGCACCCCTCCATCTCAGTATGCATGGTATCCCGGTATGCATGACACCCCTCCATCCCAGTATGCATGGCACCCCTGTTCCCCATCCTTGTATGTAAAGCACCCCTCATCCTTATATGCAAGGCCCCCATCATCCTTATCCTGGTATGCAAGGCCTCCCTCATCCCTACCCTCGTATGCATGGCACCCCTCATTCTTATCCTGGTATGCATGGCACCCCTCATCCCCAGTCCTGATATGCATGGCACTCCTCATCCCTATCCTGGTACGCATGGCACCACTCATCCTCTATCTTGGTATGCATAGCACCCCTCATCCCCTACCCTGGTATGCATGGCACCCCTCATCCCCTATCTTGGTATGCATGGCACCCCTGAGCCCCTATCCTGGTATGCATGGCACCCCTCATCCCTATCCTGGTATGCATGGCACCACTCATCCCCTCTCCTGGTATGCATAGCACCCCTCATGCCCTACCCTGGTATGCATGGCACCCCTCATCCCCTATCCTGATATGCATGGCACCCCTCAGCCCCTATCCTGGTATGCATGGCATCCCTCATCCCCTATCCTGGTATGCATGGCCCCCTTCATCCCTATCCTGGTATGCATGGCACCCCTCATCCTTATCCTGGTATGCATGGCACCCCTCATCCTTATCCTGGTATACATGGCACTACTCATCCCCAATTCTGGTATGCATGGCACCCCTTTTCCTGGTATGCATGGTACCCCTCATCCCTATCCTGGTATGTAAGGCACCCCTCATCCCTATTCTGGTATGCATGGCACCCCTCATCCCTATCCTCATATTCATGTCACCCCTCATCCTTATCCTGATATGTATGGCCCCCCTCTTACCCAATCCTGGTATGTATGGCAGTCCTCATCCTTATCCTGGTATGCACGGCACCTCTCATTCCTATCCTGGTATGCATGGTACCCCCTCATCCCTATCCTGGTATGCATGGCTCCTCATCCCTAATCCTGGTATGCATGGCCCCTCACTATCCTGGTATGTATGGTACCCCTCATCCATATCCTGGTATGTAGGGCACCTCTCATCCCTATCCTGGTATGTATGCCACCCCGCATCCCTATCCTGGTATGTATGTTGCATGGCCCCTCATCCGAATCCTGGTATGAATGGCCCCTCATCCCTCATGCCCATACCACGCTTACCGGCGCAGTTTTCTTGAAGACACACTGCGAATGTGCCTTCAGTAAAATGGTGCCAGATAGCGCGCTATGCGCATGCGCCAAATCCGACGCCATATTCCACCCCCGGTCAGAACAGAGGCAACGCTCCTTCCGGTCAGGTAAGTATATCCTTATGGCGCAGGAGATCGCGGTATGCGTTCAGTGACTACACATACCATCATCTCCGGCACCATACACTCCTCTTACCTGTAAAGGCTGGATGCGGTCTTCTGTCTGGAGCCAGACTGCGCAGGTGTGTCATGCATGTGCAGTCTTTAGAGGCTTCGGACAGAGGGATCTTTGTAGCGTTATATTATAGATACTGGAGATACCAGGGGTGCTGAGGTAAAAAGAAACTGGTCATACTGCTGTCCTGTTTTTCTCATCTAACACTGGAGATACAAGGAGTGATAAGGTAAGAATAGGCTGCACACACTGCTGTCCACCTTTTATTTATGATCTGATCTTGGAGATACCAAGGATGCAGAGGTAAAAACAAGCTGTTCATACTGCTGTCTACCATGTCTTTCTAATCTAAACTTGAGATACCAGGGGTGTTGAGGTAAGAAGAAGCAGCTCATATTGCTGTCCATTTTGTATTTCTTGTGTAGTACTGTAGATAACAGGAGTTTTGAACTAAGAGGAAGCTGTTCATACTGATGTCCATCCGGTCTTTCTAAACGAATACTGGATAATTGAGGCGTGCTGAGGTAAGAGGAGGCTACACACACTGATGTCCATTTCTTTCTAATCTAATACTAGGGATAACAGTGGTGCTATATTAAGATGAAGCTGATCCTATAACTGTCGAGAAAAGCTTCCCATAGGACATGTTCACAGGCACTTCCTAGGACAGGTTTCTGTCAGTACAATAAGATGACAACCATTTTAATTCTATAGTAATTACCTCCCAAGAGTAAATTATTGTGATTTGCTAGTTAAAAGTATTTATGAAATTTATGTTGTTATTCTTTTTTTTTGTATTCCAAGAGAACCCTTTTGATATTCAGTATGTCTTCTAGGAAAATAAAGAGGTCATTATTGATATCTATTAACCCCATTCTTGCAAAATTATGTAATTTGTACATTAATATTACAAATGATTTGCTGCATTTAATATAATCTACGTCAGTTATGTCAGACAGATTGCATGGGCCCAAGAGTTGTGCCCCAGCCATCCACAGCAGGAGCCAACTGTTGCAGCAGGAGCCTGGTTGTGTACATGTGCTGAGACCAGACAAAGCATGAATATCAACACTTTAACACTTCATATGCAGCAATTAGTAATGACAGTCCATAGTCATCCCTGCAGTGGACTCACGGGGTGCCGAAGGTGACTATGACCACAGGGTGGCAAGAAAATGGCTTTTTTGTCTGCCATATCCCTCAACCAAAAAGATCCAACTGGTGATGGGGTATGAGTGGCTGAATGTCAGTTAAAGACTGACAACTGAGATAATACATTGTAGGACATAAATATTACTGTGTATTGTCAATGTGATCAAAAGATCACTAATCCAAGTCACTATGAAGAACCATTAAGTAAAAAATTAAAACAATAAAACATTTTTAAGCGTAAAAATGTACATTTAATAAAGCCTAAATCCCAGTTTTCATATTAAATAAATTGATTTAAATAAAAAAAAAAAAAAAAACATTCAAAACTATCTCATTAAGGCAAAGTGCCCACGATGCAAAAATGCTCTGGATTTTTCCTGAGCGTTTCTGCATCTCCCTGGCAGAAAAAATGCATGCGGATTTTACATGCTTTTTTCCTGCCAGGGGCAAGCTTAATTGAAGTGTTTTGCACATGCGATTTCACATGCGGGTTGTCAAGCACTTTCCAAGTGATTTTAGCATCACTTGGAAAGTGCTTGACAACTTGGTCACACTATATATATCCATGCAACTGGCATTGATTTATATAGTGTGACTGTAAAAGAATGGTAAAAAATAAAAAATAAATATTATACTTACCTTCTGATGGCCAGCGGTGTCTTTATCCGATGTGTCTGGTCTCCCAGGTGTCTCGCGGTTGTGTAAAAGGACCTGCCATGACGTCATTTAATCATGTGACGGGTCATGCGACCGCCGACCTCAGCGGTTGCGTGACCCGTCACATGACTAAATGACGTCATGGCAGGTCCTTTTAGACCATCGTGAGCTGCCGGGAAGCCAGGACGGATCGCTGAGGAGACCGGGGGCCATCAGAAGGTAAGTATAATGTATTTTTTTTATTTTAATTCTTTTTTTTACAGGTACTATGGTACCTGGGTCTGGAGGAGAGTCTCCTCTTCTCCAAACCCAGGTACCATCCGCACATTGAATCGCATAATATCCACATTTTCACATATAGTCATGCGGATATTAAGCGATTCAATGCAAGTCAATGAAGGCGAAAATGCCACGATTCCGCAAAATAATTGGTAGTGCTGCGGATTTTTCCCCAATGATAATCCGCAGAAGAAATTTCCGCAGCATGTGCACAGCACATGCAGATTATCATTGGGGAACATGGCTGACCTTCTACCAAGCGTTTTTTAAGCGTTTCTGCAGCGGAATTGCTGCTGCGGAAACGCTTAAAATATGCATAGTGGGCACACAGCCTTAGTGTTGTGCACTGAGAATACTGTAAAAAAACAATGAAAAGCTTTGTTGTTCACTAGTGTTGAGCCACCCCCGTAGTGTTCGAGTTCGGTTCGGTTTGTCGAACACCCGTGTGTTCGCCGAACTGTTCGTCGAACTGTTCGTCGAACACCTTCGAACACCGTTAAAACCAATGGCAGGCAAACAAAAACACATAGAAACACATAGAAAACACCTTCAAAGGTGTCCAAAAGCTGACAAACTGCTCAGAAGACATAATTAACACATGGAAAAGTGACAAGTACATATAGTCATGCGAAAATAAAAGAGGTGGAGGAGTAAAAGGAGGGGGAGACACAGATATAGGCATGTCATGCCCTTCTAAAATCCAAAAAGTGAGAAGCCGACACGGCCAGTCCGCTCCTGCCCGTGCCACCTCCATGTCGCCGGGTTTGTGCCAGAGCCGCGGTGAACCCTGATGGCCAGCCCCCCTCTCCCAATACTGGTGCCTGTCCGCTGGTGGGTCGAGCGAGCCCCCCTGTGGTGGAGGCAGCTCTAAGCTTTTTAATTTAAATTGTCTCTCTAATTTGAATGAATACACTTTAAATCCTTTTACAAGGATCTACTGGAGGGCAAGTCTCATGCCAGCAGCCGCGTAATTCCAGCTCCAGTAGCATCCACTAAATCTGCTGCAGTTAAAAAGCTTTTATAAGGATCGAGCTCGGCTGTCCACCGCAAGGCATCCTACTGCCAGTCCCAGCCCCTATGCCTTGGGGTGCCTCCTGATGCTCTTCACTGAGTATCCCATGGTCCCGAAGCATTTCCTTTGAAAAAATTAAGTGTCTAAACTACAGGTGGTGTAGCTTGCTTAACAGCCGGGATAATCCGCTGACTAGCAGACACTGCTACTAGGCACAAAGTATTTCCTGGGCTAGATGCAGTTAAAAATTTGTAATTAGATACTCTCGTTGGATGCTGAGAAAGCATTCCATAGAGTCTCCTGGCACGCCATATATGATTCTCTTAAAAAGCTTGGGGTAGGGGTCTAGGGGACCCTTTTATAGCCAAAATCACGGCCCTGTATCACAATACGTCACCTAGGCTGAAGATAAATGGAACTGTAGCACCCTGAGGGCTCGGTTGCTACAGAGGTATTGCACCTCACCCAGAGGTGTGATATCTCACTCTCAGGTAAGGATGGAGTGTGGATCAGGACCCGACACCTGCATGCATTACACCACATTGCCGTGGGGCAGGGCGACCAATATGCCTCTGAGATGGGCACGACAGTCCCTGTCCCTGGCTGGAGTGGGGGGAGGGAACCCTGAGGAAGGGGAACCCTGTAGTGCAGGAGCAGGGAGGAAGCAGTTCCTGGGTGCATTGAGAAGGGAGTATAAAAGGTGGGCACCATCTTAGTTCAGTGCAGAGAAGTCTGAGCAGAAGTGGCAGGGAGCAGGGGCTCTGCATGAGCTCTGCTCCGGAGGCGGGCCTAGTAACAGAGGCCCAGGCCTGGAAGAGGGAGAAGGAAGGAAGAGGAGCGGAGAAGGCTCCAGGAAAGAGGAATGAAGGGATCCCAGGGGTGCGGACGGGCGAGTCACCACCGCACGCCCGAATCCACCTGTGTGGAGGGGTCAGGCCAAAGGGGGAGACCGGTCCCCGAAACTAGTGGAGGCAGGAAACGACCCTCAGCTAGAAAACGGAGGCTGTGACATTTTATGTGGCGCAGCCCCTTGCTACACCCGCTAGGAAGGCACCACATAGGGTCAGGGAAACTGGCGCCAAGTTTACCAAGAGGAGGCCCGAGGCAGCCGGACAGAAGGGTTGGTAAGAAAGGCCAGACAAAGGACACACAAAGGGGGTCCTGTGAAGCGCTCAAAAGTTATCTGGGAGTTGTCTGAGCCCCTCACCTGGTGAGCACAGTACGACGTGGGCAGCCGTTAGCTGCAGACGTGGTCTGGATAATAAGAACTGTGAGTAAAGGCCCTGGACTGCATCACTGACTCCGTGTCGTTACTGCTGCTGCCCTGCACCATCACCCCCATCCTCCGCATACACTGCCCTGAGGCTATACTCCTCCCGTGGGGAGTTATGCTACGCTCTGCTGCACCCACAACACCAGCCTCAATGGTCTGCCCTGCAGCGGCGGTTCACTCTGACCGCAATCCACGGGTGGCGTAGTCGGACATTTAAACATCAAAACCACATAAATAGTTCCGCCACTGGTTTGACCACCCTGAGCCACGGAACCGGGTCGCCGCCACGAAGACTACAACCACCAGCATCCACCAAAAAGGGTCCGGCTCCGGGTGTCCCAAGGCCCAGGGGGTGCATCAGAACATTTTCATCACCTTTCACAATCACCAATGGGACAAGGCAGGGATGTCCTCTGTCCCCTCTCTTATACATCCTAGTGACGGAGCACCTGCTCTGATCAATTCGCCATAACCCCAATATTAGGTGGATTGAGGTGGGAGGCACCGAGTACAAGTGCTCTCTATTTGCTGATGATGTCCTAGTATATATCACTCAATCACATATATCCATCCATGCTGTTATGGCTGAAATAGATCACTTTGTTACATGGTCAAATTTTAAAATCAATGCAGCGAAGTCTGAGGCCCTCGATGTCTCCCTCCCCAAATCCATATAGGATTCCATCCAGTCCAACTTTCCCTTTGCCTGGCCCTCACAGGGTATCAAATACTTAGGAATTCCTATTCATAGAGACCTCTCCCATCTATGTTATCTTAATTTTGGGCCCTTTATTGAACAACTCCATACAGACCACGGTTGGCAAGTTAGAACTGTAAGATTCACTACGTGAACCACTGGTGTTTTGTGGAAAAGCACATGTACACTGCGTTCCAAATTATTATGCAAAAAGTGTTTAGGAGTGATAAGGGAAGAATTTGTTTGTTTGTCAGTTAAACTCATTGATGGTGATGTGTGTCAGGGCTCTTTATATCACTGTAAGCAATTGCAGACACCTGTGCTAATTAGTTTGGCAGGTGTGTCCAATGAAAGGCAAGACTACTTAAGAAGGCTGTCTCACATTATTAAGCAGCCTACATTTTCTGCCAAAATGGGAAAGAAAAAGGATGTGTCGGCTGCTGAGAAGCAACAAATTGTGGAGTGTTTAGGTCAAGGCATGACTACAATCAACATTGTGCGATGATCAGGATGAAGTGTCTTGGCAATCAAGAAGTATGTAGCTGATTCACAGTACACACGTGTGCGTGCTGATAAGTGCAAATTGAGTACTCTTTCCTACAGGCAATTACGTCAGGTTGAAAGAGCAGCGGCAAAAAAGCCTTGTCATAGCAGCAGACAAGTTTTTGAAGCTGCTTGTGCCTCCAACGTCCCCCGAACAACAAGATGCAGGGTCCTTCAGAGGTTTGCAGCTGTGCATACGCCATCCTGTCGACCTCTTCTCTCCACTTCACACAAGCAGAAACGGCTCCAGTGGGCCAAAAATTACATGAAGACTGATTTCAAAACTGTTTTGTTCACGGATGAGTGCCGTGCAGCGCTTGATGGTCCAGATGGATGGAGTGGAGGATGGCTGGTTGATGGACACCCCACGCAAACACGGCTACAGCGCCAACAAGGAGGAGGTGGAGTAATGTTTTGGTCTGGAATCATGGGGAGAGAGATTGTCGGCCCCTTTAGGATCCCTGAAGGCGCTAAAGATGAACTCCATAATGTATGTGGATTTTCTCAAACAGCACTTCCTGCCATGGTTCAAGAAGAAGAACCGTGTATTTCACAGCAAGATCATTTTTCTGCATGATAATGCACCATCTCATGCTGCACATAAAACATCTGCATCTCTGGTTGATTTGGGCATAAAAGGGGACAAACTTATGGTGTGACCCCCATGCTCCCCTGACCTGTACCCCATTCAGAACCTTTGGAGCATCATTAAAAGGAGTGTCTATGATGGCGGGAGGCAGTTGACATCTAAGCAACAGCTCTGGGAGGGTATTCTGTCCTCATGCAAAACAATTGAAGCAGAAACCATCCAAAACCTGACAAATTCAATGGACGAGAGAGTTAAGAAGCTCCTTTCGAACAAGGGGTCCTATGTGAAAATGTAACAACACCTGAATAAAGTTTTGAGTTGAAAACTGTTTGATTTCAGTTTCTAACAACCTGCTAATGCTTATAATTTCAAAAATGACCATTTTTTTGGTCTTTATTAAAATGAAAAGGTTGATCGAAAAGTTTGGGGGATCTAAGAGTGTGGCAACCCAGTAGTCATGATTACTTCGAATTCTGACAATATGAGGGTCATGCTGCAGGCAGTGCAGCAAGAAGGCACTTATGTGTCCTGCGCATCTCGGAGCCCCAAAATTATTTTCCGGGCTAGATGCAGCTAAAAATTATTATTAATTTTAAATCTGGTGAAGCTTTAGTATAGATGGCCTAATAGGATCAGTGCTGCACACTGCTACAAAGCCCAAATTATTTTCCAGCCAAGATACAGATAAACATGATTAGTAATTTGAAAGCTTAAAACGGTTGGTAGGGTAATTTTAACCAATCATCAAGCTTTTACTCTCCCCGGGATGACACAGGGGTAGAAAAGTCGTTTCGGATCCATGATTTGTTCATCTTTATTAACATGAGTCTGTCTACATTATCAGTTGAGAGCCGCGTGCGCTTATCTGTCAGCACACCACCAGCAGCGCTGAACACACGTTCAGACAGAACGCTGGCTGCGGGGCATGACAAGATCTCCAAGGCGTAAGTGGCTAGCTCCGGCCATTGATCCAGATTGGAAGCCCAAAAAGAGCAAGGGTCCAGTGACACAGTCGTGGCTTGAATGTTTACTTGGAGATACTCCTGTACCATCGTCTCTAGGCGTTGACTATGTGTCAGACTTCTTGTCTCCTGTGGCCTTGCAAAGGATGGGCTAAAAAAGTGGTGAAATGATTCCGCAAAATTGATGTTACCAGCAGATACTGTGGTTCTGTTACGGTTTGAGTGCTGAACACTTGACGGTCCCACGGTTGGCAAGTTGGAACTGTGAGATTCACTACGTGCACCACTGGTATTTTGTGGAAAAGCACATGTAAGATTCTGCAACAGTCTCTGCTGATACTCCTGCATGCGTGCATCCCTTTCTATGGCAGGAATAATTTCTGCAAATTTACTTTTGAACCGGGGATCTAACAGTGTGGCAACCCAGTAGTCAGGATTATTTCTAATTCTCACAATTCTAGGGTCATGTTGCAGGTAGTGCAGCAAGAAGGCACTCATGTGTGTTGCGCATCCAGGAGCACCAAGTCCCTGTTGTGTTGGTGGCGAGGTAACAATCATGCTTCCTTCCTCTGTCCTCTCCCCCCAACCTCGCACAACAGAAATGTGATCAAGGTCTCCCTCATCTGATGAGTCTTCCATCAGTTCGTCCTCCACTTCTTCCTGGGCTCCTGCACCTTCCTCACTAGTTTGGCTGCTACCATGCGCCCTGGTAAAACCATCTCCCCCACCCTCACATGCCTGCCGCCTTGGTGCTGCCGACCGTCTGGACCTTGCAGATGTTAGCCCTTCCGCATACAACTCCTCCTCCTCTACTTCCTCCACCTCCTCTTGTGCCACCACCTGACTCCGAATTCTGTTTAACATGTGCTCCAGCATGTAAATCACCGGAATAGTCATGCTGATAATGGCATCGTCAGCACTAAACATCTTCGTCGCCATTTCAAAACTGTGCAGAAGGGTGCATAGGTCCCTGATCTGAGACCACTCCTCCAGCGTGATTTGCCCCACCTCTGAATCTCGTTGGCCCAGGCTATACATCAGAACGTATTGCAACAGGGCTTGTCGGTGCTGCCACAGTCGCTGCAACATGTGCAGAGTTGAATTCCACCGGGTAGGCACATCGCATTTTAGCAGGTGAAGTGGCAGGCGCAACGACTTCTGTAGAGATGTAAGTCGCTGAGCTGCGGGATGCGAAAGGCGGAAGTGAGCACACAGCGACCGTGCCCTCTGCAGAAGGCCATCTAGTCTGGGATAGTGGGCTAAAAATTGCTGGACAACCAGGTTCAACACGTGAGCCATACAAGGCACGTGTGTGACATTGCCCCGGCGAAGGGCCGCACCCAGGTTTGCAGTATTGTCGCACACGGCCTTCCCTGGTTTCAGGTCCAGTGGAGACAACCATTCATGAAATTGGTTCTCCAGAGCTGACCACAACTCCTCAGCTGTGTGACTCACATTTCCCAGACATTTCAATGTAAAAACCGCCTGATGACGTTGAGCCCTACTGCCAGCATAGTAAGGAGGTGTGCAGGATCCCTTCTGCGCAGTTAGAAAGCTTGTGGCATGACCAGACAGGCTTTGGGTGCAGGTGGAAGACCGAGAGGAGGTTGAGGAGGCAGAAGCAGTGGAGGAACTTTGACATAAAGAGGATTGACGCACAACTCGTGGGGACGGCAAGACTTGGACAGCAGCCCCTTGTCCTGCTGTCACCATAGTTACCCAGTGCCCAGTCAGCGACATGTAACGCCCCTGTCCATGCCTACTCGTCCAAGTGTCTGTGGTGAAATGCACCCTGTCACACACAGAGTTTCTCAAAGAAGCGGTGATGTTGTGTGCGACATGCTGGTGGAGCGCAGGCACACCTTTCTTTGAGAAGTAGTGCCGACTGGGCATCTGGTACTGGGGCACTGCGACAGACATAAGGTCTCGAAAATCCTCTGTGTCCACCAGGCGGAAAGGCAGCATTTCTGTAGCCAAGAGCTTGCAGATGGTGAAATTCAACCTCTTAGCTTTCTCATGGCTAGGAGGAAATGGTCTTTTACTTGTCCACATCTGAGGGACCGAGGGCTGGCTATTGTGCTTAGACGGGGTTGATAAGGGTGTCCCCGGCAAACTGCCGGTCTGTGAGGAAGATGCAGGCGGACATGTTAGGTTGCCTTGATCCAAAGGTGGTGCTATCGATGTCTTACAGCGCTCAACACCAACTGGTGTTACCACCTCCAAAGAAAATGATGACCTGCCAATCACGCTGGCTGTTGCGGGTAAAGAGGTGGCAGGTCTGCACCCCAAAACAGGTGTGACTGCTGTCCCCCCACTCACAGAGGATGAAGAGGCCGCGGATGCACAAGATATGGCAGACGGTGGTTGGCCCGGCCGGCTAGGCCGCATTGTAGCACACTGAGCTTCCCACTGCAACTTATGCTTCATGTCCATGTGCCGGTTCATGCATGAAGTACTCAAACTATGTATTTTTTGGCCTCTACTTAGCTTTTGCTGACAAATGTTACAGATAACACGAGTTGGGTCATCTTTATCGATCTGAAAAAATGCCCAGGCTATGCAAGGCTTAGCACCCATGCGACCTGAAGAGCCACCACGACTTGTGGTGAGAGGCAGAGTTGTGTTTGAGGATGCAGTTGTTGACATGCTTCCAGTACTACGTCTCTGTCCAGGAAGGCGCAACCTGACCTCGTCGTCACTAGCATCTTCCTCCACCTCCTCTGCTGACCTCATCTCTTGGCTGACTGTGGGTTGACAGTAAGTGGGATCTCCAACCTCATCATCATCACCCTGTGCGTTATCACACCCGTCGTCCTCAGAGCCAACCTGTTCCTGCCCTGACAAAAAACTAAAGTTGTCGCTCCAATCAGGTATTTGAGTCTTATCATCGTCTTCCTCATTGTCTCCACCAACAGGAGTTACAGTTTGGGAATGAGGGTCTACATTATGGTCAGAACCTTCTGCGTCTGGTCCTGGATCTGACTCATAAAGATTCTGGGCATCAGTGCAGATCATTTCCTCGTCTGGATTCACAGAAGCGCTGGAGTCGACCTCTGATTCCCAGGCTATAGTATGAGTAAACAGCTCTGCAGACTCAACCATCTGTTCTACCTCATACTCAGACGGGCAGCTGGAGATTTGGGAGCTGTGAGGAAGCAAGTGCGATTGGGGTGACACCTTTGAGGACTGGAGTATTTGTGATGTTGAAGTTGATGTGGTGGAGAGCCCACTTAAAGGAGCACTTGATATCCGTTGAAGCACCTGCTGTTTTTGTGCCTCATCTGGAATTTGTAGCGATTGGCGTGGCCGTAAGAAAGGGATCTTATCACATTGTCCGCTAAAAGAAGTAGACATTTTAGTTTGGCTGGAAGATGGTCTTTCTTCTGCAGATGTTACTGTTGCTTTAACACCTACCCCACGGACACAACCTTTTTTCCCCTTCCCAACACGCCTATTCCCCTTTCCACCAGCAGCAGGCTTTTTTGCACTCATTTTGGTGGTTAACTAATTCACAACTCTGGAGTTGTTTGCACAAAAAACAATGGATGGGAACCGAGCAGAGCTGAGTGGCCAAACTGTGGTATTAGGCCAAAACTATTGGCTGGGTTAGATGCAGAAAAAAATTATATTCAATTTGCAACCTGATGGAGGTCTGTATAGATGGATTAATAGAACAAGTCCCACACACAGCTAGAAGCCCAATATTTTTTCAGAGGTAGATGCAGAAAAAAATATATTCAGCTTGCAACCTGATGGAGGTCAGTATAGATGGACTAATACAACAAGTCCCACACACAGCTAGAAGCCCAATATTTTTTCAGAGGTAGATGCAGAAAAAAATATATTCAGTTTGCAACCTGATGGAGGTCTGTATAGATGGATTAATAGAACAAGTCCCACACACAGCTAGAAGCCCAATATTTTTTCAGAGGTAGATGCAGAAAAAAATATATTCAGTTTGCAACCTGATGGAGGTCTGTATAGATGAATTAATAGAACAAGTCCCACACACAGCTAGAAGCCCAATATTTTTTCAGAGGTAGATGCAGAAAAAAATATATTCAGTTTGCAACCTGATGGAGGTCTGTATAGATGGATTAATAGAACAAGTCCCACACACAGCTAGAAGCTCAATATTTTTTCAGAGTTAGATGCAGAAAAAAATTATATTCAGTTTGCAACCTGATGGAGGTCTGTATAGATGGATTAATAGAACAAGTCCCACACACAGCTAGAAGCCCAATATTTTTTCAGAGGTAGATGCAGAAAAAAATATATTCAGTTTGCAACCTGATGTAGGTCTGTATAGATGGATTAATAGAACAAGTCCCACACACAGCTAGAAGCCCAATATTTTTTCAGAGGTAGATGCAGAAAAAAATATATTCAGTTTGCAACCTGATGGAGGTCAGTATAGATGGACTAATACAACAAGTCCCACACACAGCTAGAAGCCCAATATTTTTTCAGAGGTAGATGCAGAAAAAAATATATTCAGTTCGCAACCTGATGGAGGTCAGTATAGATGGACTAATACAACAAGTCCCACACACAGCTAGAAGCCCAATATTTTTTCAGAGGTAGATGCAGAAAAAAATATATTCAGTTTGCAACCTGATGGAGGTCTGTATAGATGGATTAATAGAACAAGTCCCACACACAGCTAGAAGCCCAATATTTTTTCAGAGGTAGATGCAGAAAAAAATATATTCAGTTTGCAACCTGATGGAGGTCTGTATAGATGGATTAATAGAACAAGTCCCACACACAGCTAGAAGCCCAATATTTTTTCAGAGGTAGATGCAGAAAAAAATATATTCAGTTTGCAACCTGATGTAGGTCTGTATAGATGGATTAATAGAACAAGTCCCACACACATCTAGAAGCCCAATATTTTTTCAGAGGTAGATGCAGAAAAAAATATATTCAGTTTGCAACCTGATGGAGGTCTGTATAGATGGATTAATAGAACAAGTCCCACACACAGCTAGAAGCCCAATATTTTTTCAGAGCTAGATGCAGAAAAAAACTATATTCAATTTGCAACCTGATGGAGGTCAGTATAGATGGACTAATAGAATGATGCTATGCCCAAAAGATTTTACTTCACTAGGTGCAGTAAAAAAATTGGTATTCTATACACAGGTGGTATATCTTGCAACACAGATAGGCTACTCCACTGACTAACACACTCTGCAATAGGCCAAAAAGGATTAGCTTTGCTAGATTCAGCCAAATGCTGTGAAAAAAACTTGCACAGCACTGGCACAGACCTGCCTGGCAAAAACTGATAGGAACTGATGTAACCTAGTCCTGAAAAGGACTCCAATTACAATTAGTCTTTACTCCCACAATCTATCTATTTAAGAGCACAGACCTGCCTGATAAACGTCGTAGGAAATGCTGTAACCTAGTCCTTAAAAGGACTGCAATCACAACTATTCCCTACTCCCAAGCTATCTGTAGATTTGTGCGAAAATTGGCTTGAAATTAACAAGGTATAGCGCACACAGCAACAGCGGTGCCGTCTAACACGCAGCTGCAGCAGTGAGAAAATGGTGGCGACGGGGAAAATGGCTTGGTCTTATAGGGCAAGGACATGTGACATACACTGCCAATGACACATGCCCTTGCTTGTGTGAAAAAAAGCACTTCGCTCCGTGTGTGCGCTGCTGATAGGCTGACAGATTGCACCTCCCCACTGCAAATGCGGGAAAGAGAAAAAAAAATGGAGATCTTCATTGTTCCTGCAGAGATCCATCCCCTGCCCCTCCCCCCACCCCGCTGTACACTCAAACTACGTATTAACATTAATTTTCTTCATTACTGAGAAAAAATCCAGTTATGATTTTGGTGCACGAACAGTTATCGAACATAACCTCGAACAGCCGAATTTTTCTCAAATTGTTCGTGTTCGCCGAACGGCTCGAACACCTCCCAAAACAGCTCGAATTTGAGATTGGCGAACAGTTCGAGTAGAACAACGCTCATCTCTATTGTTCACCTTGCCTCACAAAAAAATTAAATGAAAAGTGATCAAAAAATTGTATGTATCCCAATTTGGAACACCAATACATTCTACAGCAAGTTCTGCAAGAACAAGCCTTTATATAGCTTTGCATTCAAAAAATGAAAAGCTAGGGCTTTTATAATAAGATGACTAAAAAAAATATTTTAAAAAGGTTATTTTCATGTGCAAAATTAGTAAAACATAAAAAATATATATATAAGTTGGATATCAGCATAAAGATATTGAAGCACAAAATTAGGTTACCATGTCAATTATACTGACAGTGAGTGCCATGAAAACAAATAAAATTAAAGAATAGTGTTGAGCGAGCATGCTCGACACTACTCGGGATGTTCGGCGAGCACCGAGCATATCCGGGTTACTCGGGCGGGAGCTCGGGTCTCCGCCCTGCATGTTTGGCGCTCTTTACAAAGCCAATGAACATGCAGGGATTGCCAGCTAGTAACTGTAATGCCGCAGCCATGTTGTTTGTGGGCATTACAGTGATTGGCTGGCCGCACAGCGTCACCTCGAGTATTTAAAACTGGGCGCCGCCATCTTGGACACAGTCGCCCGGGATCAGACAGTGTAGGGTCAGTGCTGCTGAGTTAGGGTGAGATATATAGTGCAAAATAGGTAGTGTAGGGTCTCTAAAGCCTGCCAAATCAAACAAACAGTCCTTCTCAGGACTAATATCCATCCCAGATATCAGGCAAGCAGGCAGGCAGGTATAGGAATCGCAGTGGTTATACCAACATGCACTGCATTACAGTCCTGTGTGCTCCTGCTGGTCAAAATGCTAGACTTATCCTCCGGTCTCAGGGGCCAGGAAAAATCCTTTTTTTTTATATCTAAATCCTTTATTTTTTTTTCTCAGTCAGACTGTACAAATACTGTATTCCCCCCCCAAAAAAAAAAATTATTTTGTCTGTCACTGTTCAGACACCAATATATCTGTTTAAAAAAAGTATATTGTAGGCCGGATAACTAGAACTTTGGTTTTGCAGTTCCACGATTCAAATCTCTGTATTATCCAGCTTTTGGCCTTTTTTCCGTAAAAAAAACATTTATAGTGTCTCAATGACTGTTCAGACACAAATATCTATTTCAAAGATTCTGCTGTAGGCCAGATAACCAGAACTGTGGTTTTGCAGTTCCACGGTTCAAATCTCTGCATTATCCAGCTTTTGGCCTTTTTTTCGTAAAAAAAAACAGCAATAGTGTCTCCCTGACTGTTCAGACACAAATATATCTGTTTAAAAGATTCTGGTGTAGGCCACATAACTATAACTGTGGTTTTGCAGTTCCACGGTTCAAATCTCTGTATTATCCAGTTTTTGGCCTTTTTTCCGTAAAAAAAAATAAGTAATAGTGTCTCGGTGACTGTTCAGACACAAATATATCTGTTTAAAAGATTCTGGTGTAGGCCACATAACTAGAACTGTGGTTTTGCAGTTCCACGGTTCAAATCTCAGTATTATCCTGCTTTTGGCCTTTTTTCCGTAAAAAAAAACAGTAATAGTGTCTCCTTGACTTTTAGACACAAATATATCTGTTTAAAATATGCTGGTGTAGGCCACATAACTATAACTGTGATTTTGCAGTTTCACGGTTCAAATCTCTGTAGTATCCAGCTTTTGGCCTTTTTTCCATAAAAAAAACAGTAATAGTGTCTCCCTGACTGTTCAGACACAAATATATCTGTTTAAAAGATTCTGGTGTAGGCCAGATAACTAGAACTGTGGTTTTGTAGTTCCACGGTTCAAATCTCAGTATTATCAAGCTTTTGGCCTTTTCTCCGTAAAAAGAAACAGTAATAGTGTCTCGCTGACTGTTAAGACACAAATATATCTGTTTAAAAGATTCTGGTGTATGCCACATAAATATAACTGTGGTTTTGCATTTCCACAGTTCAAATCCCTGTATTATCCAGCTTTTGGCCTTTTTTCCGTAAAAAAAAAAAAGAGTAATAGTGTCTCCCTGACTGTTAAGACACAAATATATCTGTTTAAAAAATTCTGGTGGAGGCCACATAACTATAACTGTGGTTTAGCAGTTCCACAGTTCAAATCTCTGTATTATCCAGCTTTTGGCCTTTTTTCCATAAAAAAAAACATTTATAGTGTCTCCGTGACTGTTTAGACACAAATATCTGTTTCAAAGATTCTGCTGTAGGCCAGATAACTAGAACTGTGGTTTTGCAGTTCCACGGTTCAAATCTCTGCATTATCCAGCTTTTGGCCTTTTTTCCGTAAAAAAAAAAAACAGTAATAGTGTCTCCCTGACTGTTCAGACACAAATATATCTGTTTAAAAGATTTTGGTGTAGGCCACATAACTATAACTGTGGTTTTGCAGTTCCACGGTTCAAATCTCTGTGTTATCCATTTTTTGGCCTTTTTTCCGTAAAAAAAAAAGGAATAGTGTCTCGCTGACTGTTCAGACACAAATATATCTGTTTAAAAGATTCTGGTGTAGGCCAGATAACTAGATCTGTGGTTTTGCAGTTCCATGGTTCAAATCTCAGTATTATCCAGCTTTTGACCTTTTTTGCGTAAAACAAACAAACAGTAATAGTGTTTCCCTTACTGTTCAGACACAAATATATCTGTTTAAAAGACTCTGGTGTAGACTACATAACTATAACTATGGTTTTGCAGTTCTACGGTTCAAATTTCTGTATTATCCAGCTTTTGGTCTTTTTTCCATTAAAAAATAACAGTAATAGTGTCTCCCTGACTATTCAGACACAAATATATCTGGTTAAAACATTCTGGTGAAGGCCACATAACTATAACTGTGGTTTTTTGCAGTTCCACGGTTCAAATCTCTATATTATCCGGCTTTTGGCCTTTTTCCGTAAAAAAAAACAGTAATATTGTCTCGCTGACTGTTCAGACACAAATATACAGTGGTGGCCAAAAGTTCTGGCACACCTGCAATTCTGTCAGATAATACTTCGTTTCTTCCTGAAAATGATTGCAATCTCAAATTCTTTGGTATTATTATCTTCATTTAATTTGTCTTCAATGAAAAAACACAAAAAGAATTGTCCTATAGCCAAATTGGATACAATTCCACACCAAACCTAAAAAAGGGGGTGGACAAAAGTATTGGCACTGTTTGAAAAATCATGTGATGCCTCTCTAATTCGTCTAATTAACAGCACCTGTAACTTACCTGTGGCATCTAACAGGTGTTGGCCATAACTGAATCACACTTGCAGCCAGTTAACATGGATTAAAGTTGACTCAACCTCTGTCCTGTGTCCTTGTGTGTACCACATTGAGCATGGAGAAAAGAAAGAAAACCAAAGAACTGTCTGAGGACTTGAGAAACAAAATTGTGAGTAAGCATGAGCAATCTCAAGGCTACAAGTCCATCTCCAAAGACCTGAATGTTGCTGTGTCTTCCGTGCGCAGTGTCATCAAGAAGTTTAAAGCCCATGGCACTGTGGCTAACCTCCCTAGATGTGGACGGAAAAGAAAAATTGACACGAGATTTCAAAGCAAGATTGTGCGGATGGTGGATAAAGAACCTCGACTAACATCCAAACAAGTTCAAGCTGCCCTGCACTCCAAGTGTACAACAGTGTCAAACTGTACTATCCGTCGGCGTCTGAATGAAAAGGGACTGTATGGTAGGATACCCAGGAAGACCCCACTTCTTACCCCGAGACATAAAAAAAGCAATGCTGCAGTTTGCCAAAACTTGTCTGAGAAAGCCTAAAACGTTTTGGAAGAATGTTCTCTGGTCAGATGAGACAAGAGTAGAGCTCTTTGGGAAAAATCATCAATATAGAGTGTACAGGAAAAAAAAGAGGCATTGAAAGAAAAGAACACGGTCCCTACAGTCAAACATGGCGGAGGTTCCCTGATGTTTTGGGGTTGCTTTGCTGCCTCGAGCACTGGACTGCTTGACCGTGTGCATGGCATTATGAAGTCTGAAGACTACCAACAAATTTTGCAGCATAATGTAGGGCCCAGTGCGAGAAAGCTGGGTCTCCCTCAGAGGTCATGGGTCTTCCAGTAGGACAATGACCCAAAACACATTTCAAAAAGCACTATAAAATGGTTTGAGAGAAAGCACTGGAGACTTCTAAGGTGGCCAGCAATGAGTCCAGACCTGAATCCCATAAAACACCTATGGAGAGATCTCAAAATGGCAGTTTGGAGAAGGCACCCTTTAAATATCAGGGTCCTGGAAAAGTTTGCCAAAGAAGAATGGTCTACAATTCCAGCAGAGCATTGTAAGAAACTCATTGATGGTTACCGGAAGCGGTTGTTCGCAGTTATTTTGGCTAAAGGTTGAGCAACCAAGTATTAGGCTGAGGGAGCCAATACTTTTGTCTGGCCCATTTTTGGAGTTTTGTGTGAAATGATCAATGATTTGTTTTTTGCTTCATTCTCTTTTGTGTTTTTTCCTTGCAAGCAAATTAAATGAAGATAATAATACCAAAGAATTTGTGATTGCAATCATTTTCAGGAAGAAACTGAGTATTATCTGACAGAATTGCAGGGGTGCCAATAATTTGGCCACCACTGTATCTGTTTAAAATATTCTGGTGTAGGCCACATAACTATAACTGTGGTTTTGCAGTTCCACGGTTCAAATCTCTGTATTATCTGGCTTTCGGCCCTTTTCCCGTAAAAAAAAACAGTAATAGTGTCTCGCTGACTGTTCAGACTCAAATATATCTGTTTAAAAGATTCTGGTGTAGGCCAGATAACTAGAACTGTGGTTTTGCAGTTCCACGTTTCAAATCTCAGTATTATCCAACTTTTGGCCTTTTTTCCATAAAAAAAAACAGTAATAGTGTCTCCCTGACTGTTCAGACACAAATATATCTGTTTAAAAGATTCTGGTGTAGGCCACATAAATATAACTGTGGTTTTGTAGTTCCACGGTTCAAATCTCTGTATTATCCAGCTTTTGGCCTTTTTTCCGTAAGAAAAAAAACAGTAATAGTGTCTCGCTGACTGTTCAGACAAATATATCTGTTTAAAAGATTCTGGTGTAAGTCAGATAACTAGAACTGTGGTTTTGCACTTCCATGGTTCAAATCTCAGTATTATCCAGTTTTGGGCCTTTTTTCCATAAAAAAAAACAGTAATAGTGTCTCCCTTACTGTTCAGTAGTGTTGAGCCACCCCCGTAGTGTTCGAGTTCGGTTCGGTTCGTCGAACACCCGTGTGTTCGCCGAACTGTTCGTCGAACTGTTCGTCGAACACCTTCGAACACCGTTAAAACCAATGGCAGGCAAACAAAAACACATAGAAACACATAGAAAACACATTCAAAGGTGTCCAAAAGCTGACAAACTGCTCAGAAGACACAACTAACACATGGAAAAGTGACAAGTACATATAGTCATGCGAAAAGAAAAGAGGTGGAGGAGTAAAAGGAGGGGGAGACACAGATATAGGCATGTCATGCCCTTCTAAAATCCAAAAAGTGAGAAGCCGACACGTTCAGTCCGCTCCTGCCCGTGCCACCTCCGCGTCGCCGGGTTTGTGCCAGAGCCGCGGTGAACCCTGACGGCCAGCCCCCCTCTCCCAATACTGGTGCCTGTCCGCTGGTGGGTCGAGCGAGCCCCCCTGTGGTGGAGGCAGCTCTAAGCTTTTTAATTTAAATTGTCTCTCTAATTTGAATGAATACACTTTAAATCCATTTACAAGGATCTATTGGAGGGCAAGTCTCATGCCAGCAGCCGCGTAATTCCAGCTCCAGTAGCGTCCACTAAAGCTGCTGCAGTTAAAAAGCTTTTATAAGGATCGAGCTCGGCTGTCCACCGCAAGGCATCCTACTGCCAGTCCCAGTCCCTATGCCTTGGGGTGCCTCCTGATGCTCTTCACTGAGTATCCCGTGGTCCCGAAGCATTTCCTTTGAAAAAATTAAGTGTCCAAACTACAGGTGGTGTAGCTTGCTTAACAGCCGGGATAATCCGCTGAATAGCAGACACTGCTACTAGGCACAAAGTATTTCCTGGGCTAGATGCAGTTAAAAATTTGTAATTAGATACTCTCGTTGGATGCTGAGAAAGCATTCCATAGAGTCTCCTGGCACGCCATATATGATTCTCTTAAAAAGCTTGGGGTAGGGGTCTAGGGGACCCTTTTATAGCCAAAATCACGGCCCTGTATCGCAATACGTCACCTAGGCTGAAGAGAAATGGAACTGTAGCACCCTGAGGGCTCGGTTGCTACAGAGGTATTGCACCTCACCCAGAGGTGTGATATCTCACTCTCAGGTAAGGATGTAGTGTGGATCAGGACCCGACACCTGCATGCATTACACCACATTGCCGTGGGGCAGGGCGACCAATATGCCCCTGAGATGGGCACGACAGTCCCTGTCCCTGGCTGGAATGGGGGGAGGGAACACTGAGGAAGGGGAACCCTGTAGTGCAGGAGCAGGGAGGAAGCAGTTCCTGGGTGCATTGAGAAGGGAGTATAAAAGGTGGGCACCATCTTAGTTCAGTGCAGAGAAGTCTGAGCAGAAGTGGCAGGGAGCAGGGGCTCTGCATGAGCTCTGCTCCGGAGGCGGGCCTAGTAACAGAGGCCCAGGCCTGGAAGAGGGAGAAGGAAGGAAGAGGAGCGGAGAAGGCTCCAGGAACGAGGAACGAAGGGATCCCAGGGGTGCAGACGGGCGAGTCGCCACTGCACGCCCGAATCCACCTGTGTGGAGGGGTCAGGCCAAAGGGGGAGACCGGTCCCCGAAACTAGTGGAGGCAGGAAACGACCCTCAGCTAGAAACAGGAGGCTCTGACATTTTATGTGGCGCAGCCCCTCGCTACACCCGCTAGGAAGTCACCACATAGGGTCAGGGAAACTGGCACCAAGTTTACCAAGAGGAGGCCCGAGGCAGCCGGACAGAAGGGTTGGTAAGAAAGGCCAGACAAAGGACACACAAAGGGGGTCCTGTGAAGCGCTCCAAAGTTATCTGGGAGTTGTCTGAGCCCCTCACCTGGTGAGCACAGTACGACGTGGGCAGCCGTTACCTGCAGACGTGGTCTGGATAATAAGAACTGTGAGTAAAGGCCCTGGACTGCATCACTGACTCCGTGTCGTTACTGCTGCTGCCCTGCACCATCACCCCCATCCTCCGCATACACTGCCCTGAGGCTATACTCCTCCCGTGGGGAGTTATGCTACGCTCTGCTGCACCCACAACACCAGCCTCAGCGGTCTGCCCTGGAGCGGCGGTTCACTCTGACCGCAATCCACGGGTGGCGTAGTCGGACATTTAAACATCAAAACCACATAAATAGTTACGCCACTGCTTTGACCGCCCTGAGCCACGGAACCGGGTCGCCGCCACGGAGACTACAACCACCAGCATCCACCAAAAAGGGTCCGGCTCCGGGTGTCCCAAGGCCCAGGGGGCGCGTCAGAACATTTTCATCACCTTTCACAATCACCAATGGGACAAGGCATGGATGTTCTCTGTCCCCTCTCTTATACATCCTAGTGACGGAGCAACTGCTCTCATCAATTCGCCATAACCCCAATATTAGGTGGATTGAGGTGGGAGGCACCGAGTACAAGTGCTCTCTATTTGCTGATGATGTCCTAGTATATATCACTCAATCACATATATCCATCCATGCTGTTATGGCTGAAATAGATCACTTTGTTACATGGTCAAATTTTAAAATCAATGCAGCGAAGTTTGAGGCCCTCGATGTCTCCCTCCCCAACTCCATATAGGATTCCATCCAGTCCAACTTTCCCTTTGCCTGGCCCTCACAGGGTATCAAATACTTAGGAATTCCTATTCATAGAGACCTCTCCCATCTATGTTATCTTAATTTTGGACCCTTTATTGAACAACTCCATACAGACCACGGTTGGCAAGTTAGAACTGTAAGATTCACTACGTGAACCACTGGTGTTTTGTGGAAAAGCACATGTACACTGTGTTCCAAATTATTATGCAAAAAGTGTTTAGGATTGATAAGGGAAGAATTTGTTTGTTTGTCAGTTAAACTCATTGATGGTGATGTGTGTCAGGGCTCTTTATATCACTGTAAGCAATTGCAGGCACCTGTGCTAATTAGTTTGGCAGGTGTGTCCAATGAAAGGCAAGACTACTTAAGAAGGCTGTCTCACATTATTAAGCAGCCTACATTTTCTGCCAAAATGGGAAAGAAAAAGGATGTGTCGGCTGCTGAGAAGCAACAAATTGTGGAGTGTTTAGGTCAAGGCATGACTACAATCAACATTGTGCGATGATCAGGATGAAGTGTCTTGGCAATCAAGAAGTATGTAGCTGATTCACAGTACACACGTGTGCGTGCTGATAAGGGCAAATTGAGGACTCTTTCCTACAGGCAATTACGTCAGGTTGAAAGAGCAGCGGCAAAAAAGCCTTGTCATAGCAGCAGACAAGTTTTTGCAGCTGCTGGTGCCTCCAACGTCCCCCGAACAACAAGATGCAGGGTCCTTCAGAGGTTTGCAGCTGTGCATACGCCATCCTGTCGACCTCCTCTATCCACTTCACACAAGCAGAAACGGCTACAGTGGGCCAAACATTACATGAAGACTGATTTCAAAACTGTTTTGTTCACGGATGAGTGCCGTGCAGCGCTCGATGGTCCAGATGGATGTAGTGGAGGATGGCTGGTTGATGGACACCCCACGCAAACACGGCTACAGCGCCAAAAAGGAGGAGGTGGAGTAATGTTTTGGGCTGGAATCATGGGGAGAGAGATTGGCCGCCCCTTTAGGATTCCTGAAGGCGCTAAAGATGAACTCCATAATATATGTGGATTTTCTCAAACAGCACTTCCTGCCATGGTTCAAGAAGAAGAACCGTGTATTTCACAGCAAGATCATTTTTTTGCATGATAATGCACCATCTCATGCTGCACATAAAACATCTGCATCTCTGGCTGATATGGGCATAAAAGGGGACAAACTTATGGTGTGAACCCCATGCTCCCCTGACCTCTACCCCATTCAGAACCTTTGGAGCATCATTAAAAGGAGTGTCTATGATGGCGGGAGGCAGTTCACATCTAAGCAACAGCTCTGGGAGGGTATTCTGTCCTCATGCAAAACAATTGAAGCAGCAACCATCCAAAACCTGACAAATTCAATGGACGAGAGAGTTCAGAAGCTCCTTTCGAACAAGGGGTCCTATGTGAAAATGTAACATCACCTAGAATAAAGTTTTGAGTTGAAAACTGTTTGATTTCAGTTTCTAACAACCTGCTAATGCTTATAATTTCAAAAATGACCATTTTTTTGGTCTTTATTAAAATGAAAAGGTTGATCGAAAAGTTTGGGGGATCTAAGAGTGTGGCAACCCAGTAGTCATGATTACTTCGAATTCTGACAATATGAGGGTCATGCTGCAGGTAGTGCAGCAAGAAGGCACTTATGTGTCTTGCGCATCTCGGAGCCCCAAAATTATTTTCCGGGCTAGATGCAGCTAAAATTATTATTAATTTTAAATCTGGTGAAGCTTTAGTATAGATGGCCTAATAGGATCAGTGCTGCACACTGCTACAAAGCCCAAATTATTTTCCAGTCAAGATACAGATAAACATGATTAGTAATTTTAAATCTGGTGGAGCTTATTATAGATGGCCTAATAGAATCAGTGCTGCACACTGCTACAAAGCCCAAATTATTTTCCAGCCAAGATACAGATAAAAATGATTAGTAATTTGAAAGCTTAAAACGGTTGGTAGGGTGATTTTAACCAATCATCAAGCTTTTACTCCCCCCAGGATGACACAGGGGTAGAAAAGTCGTTTCAGATCCATGACTTGTTCATCTTTATGAACGTGAGTCTGTCTACATTATCAGTGAAGAGCCGCGTGCGCTTATCTGTCAGCACACCACCAGCAGCGCTGAACACACGTTCAGACAGAACGCTGGCTGCGGGGCATGACAAGATCTCCAAGGCTTAAGTGGCTAGCTCCGGCCATTTATCCAGATTGGAAGCCCAAAAAGAGCAAGGGTCCAGTGACACAGTCATGGCTTCAATGTTTACTTGGAGATACTCCTGTACCATCGTCTCTAGGCGTTGACTATGTGTCAGACTTCTTGTCTCCTGTGGCCTTGCAAAGGATGGGCTAAAAAAGTGGTGAAATGATTCCGCAAAATTGATGTTACCAGCAGATACTGTGGTTCTGTTACGGTTTGAGTGCTGAACACTTGACGGTCCCACGGTTGGCAAGTTGGAACTGTGAGATTCACTACGTGCACCACTGGTATTTTGTGGAAAAGCACATGTAAGATTCTGCAACAGTCTCTGCTGATACTCCTGCATGCGTGCATCCCTTTCTATGGCAGGAATAATTTCTGCAAATTTACTTTTGTACCGGGGATCTAACAGTGTGGCAACCCAGTAGTCAGGATTATTTCTAATTCTCACAATTCGAGGGTCATGTTGCAGGTAGTGCAGCAAGAAGGCACTCATGTGTGTTGCGCATCCAGGAGCACCAAGTCCCTGTTGTGTTGGTGGCGAGGTAACAATCATGCTTCCTTCCTCTGTCCTCTCCCCCCAACCTCGCACAACAGATATGTGATCAAGGTCTCCCTCATCTGATGAGTCTTCCATCAGTTCGTCCTCCACTTCTTCCTGGGCTCCTGCACCTTCCTCACTAGTTTGGCTGCTACCATGCGCCCTGGTAAAACCATCTCCCCCACCCTCACATGCCTGCTGCCTTGGTGCTGCCGACCGTCTGGACCTTGCAGATGTTAGCCCTTCCGCATACAACTCCTCCTCCTCTACTTCCTCCACCTCCTCTTGTGCCACCACCTGACTCCGAATTCTGTTTAACATGTGCTCCAGCATGTAAATCACCGGAATAGTCATGCTGATAATGGCATCGTCAGCACTAAACATCTTCGTCGCCATTTCAAAACTGTGCAGAAGGGTGCATAGGTCCCTGATCTGAGACCACTCCTCCAGCGTGATTTGCCCCACCTCTGGATCTCGTTGGCCCACGCTATACGTCAGAACGTATTGCACCAGGGCTTGTCGGTGCTGCCACAGTCGCTGCAACATGTGCAGAGTTGAATTCCACCGGGTAGGCACATCTCATTTTAGCCGGTGAAGTGGCAGACCCAACGACTTCTGTAGAGATGTAAGTCGCTGAGCTGCGGGATGCGAACGGCGGAAGTGAGCACACAGCGACCGTGCCCTCTGCAGAAGGCCATCTAGTCTGGGATAGTGGGCTAAAAATTGCTGGACAACCAGGTTCAACACGTGAGCCATACAAGGCACGTGTGTGACATTGCCCCGGCGAAGGGCCGCACCCAGGTTTGCAGCATTGTCGCACACGGCCTTCCCTGGTTTCAGGTCCAGTGGAGACAACCATTCATGAAATTGGTTCTCCAGAGCTGACCACAACTCCTCAGCTGTGTGACTCACATTTCCCAGACATTTCAATGTAAAAACCGCCTGATGACGTTGAGCCCTACTGCCAGCATAGTAAGGAGGTGTGCAGGATCCCTTCTGCGCAGTTAGAAAGCTTGTGGCATGACCAGACAGGCTTTGGGTGTAGGTGGAAGACCGAGAGGAGGTTGAGGAGGCAGAAGCAGTGGAGGAACTTTGACATAAAGAGGATTGACGCACAACTCGTGGGGACGGCAAGACTTGGACAGCAGCCCCTTGTCCTGCTGTCACCATAGTTACCCAGTGCCCAGTCAGCGACATGTAACGCCCCTGTCCATGCCTACTCGTCCAAGTGTCTGTGGTGAAATGCACCCTGTCACACACAGAGTTTCTCAAAGAAGCGGTGATGTTGTGTGCGACATGCTGGTGGAGCGCAGGCACACCTTTCTTTGAGAAGTAGTGCCGACTGGGCATCTGGTACTGGGGCACTGCGACGGACATAAGGTCTCGAAAATCCTCTGTGTCCACCAGGCGAAAAGGCAGCATTTCTGTAGCCAAGAGCTTGCAGATGGTGAAATTCAACCTCTTAGCTTTCTCATGGCTAGGAGGAAATGGTCTTTTACTTGTCCACATCTGAGGGACCGAGGGCTGGCTATTGTGCTTAGACGGGGTTGATAAGGGTGTCCCCGGCAAACTGACGGTCTGTGAGGAAGATGCAGGTGGACATGTTAGGTTGCCTTGATCCAAAGGTGGTGCTATTGATGTCGGACAGCGCTCAACACCAGCTGGTGTTACCACCTCCAAAGAAAATGATGACCTGCCAATCACGCTGGCTGTTGCGGGTAAAGAGGTGGCAGGTCTGCGCCCCAAAACAGGTGTGACTGCTGTCCCCCCAGTCACAGAGGATGAAGAGGCCGCGGATGCACAAGATATGGCAGACGGTGGTTGGCCCGGCCGGCTAGGCCGCATTGTAGCACACTGAGCTTCCCACTGCAACTTATGCTTCATGTCCATGTGCCGGTTCATGCATGAAGTACTCAAACTATGTATTTTTTGGCCTCTACTTAGCTTTTGCTGACAAATGTTACAGATAACACGAGTTGGGTCATCTTTATCGATCTGAAAAAATGCCCAGGCTATGCAAGGCTTAGCACCCATGCGACCTGAAGAGCCACCACGACTTGTGGTGAGAGGCAGAGTTGTGTTTGAGGATGCAGTTGTTGACGTGCTTCCAGTACTACGTCTCTGTCCAGGAAGGCGCAACCTGACCTCGTCGTCACTAGCATCTTCATCCACGTCCTCTGCTGACCTCATCTCTTGGCTGACTGTGGGTTGACAGTAAGTGGGATCTCCAACCTCATCATCATCACCCTGTGCGTTATCACACCCGTCGTCCTCAGAGCCAACCTGTTCCTGCCCTGACAAAAAACTAAAGTTGTCGCTCCAATCAGGTATTTGAATCTTATCATCGTCTTCCTCATTGTCTCCACCAACAGGAGTTACAGTTTGGGAATGAGGGTCTACATTATGGTCAGAACCTTCTGCGTCTGGTCCTGGATCCGACTCATAAAGATTCTGGGCATCAGTGCAGATCATTTCCTCATCTGGATTCACAGAAGCGCTGGAGTCGACCTCTGATTCCCAGGCTATAGTATGAGTAAACAGCTCTGCAGACTCAACCATCTGTTCTACCTCATACTCAGACGGGCAGCTGGAGATTTGGGAGCTGTGAGGAAGCAAGTGCGATTGGGGTGACACCTTTGAGGACTGGAGTATTTGTGATGTTGAAGTTGATGTGGAGGAGAGCCCACTTAAAGGAGCACTTGATATCCGTTGAAGCACCTGCTGTTTTTGTGCCTCATCTGGAATTTGTAGCGATTGGCGTGGACGTAAGAAAGGGATCTTATCACATTGTCCGCTAAAAGAAGTAGACATTTTAGTTTGGCTGGAAGATGGTCTTTCTTCTGCAGATGTTACTGTTGCTTTAACACCTACCCCATGGACACAACCTTTTTTCCCCTTCCCAACACGCCTATTCCCCTTTCCACCAGCAGCAGGCCTTTTTCCACTCATTTTGGTGGTTAACTAATTCACAACTCTGGAGTTGTTTGCACAAAAAAACAATGGATGGGAACCGAGCAGAGCTGAGTGGCCAAACTGTGGTAATAGGACAAAACTATTGGCTGGGTTAGATGCAGAAAAAAATTATATTCAATTTGCAACCTAATGGAGGTCAGTATAGATGGACTAATAGAACAAGTCCCACACACAGCTAGAAGCCCAAATATTTTTTCAGAGGTAGATGCAGAAAAAAAATATATTCAGTTTGCAACCTGATGGAGGTCTGTATAGATGGATTAATAGAACAAGTCCCACACACAGCTAGAAGCCCAAATATTTTTTCAGAGGTAGATGCAGTTAAAAATTATTTTTAATTTGCAACCTGATGGAGGTCAGTATAGATGGACTAATAGAGAAAGTCCCACACACTGCTAGAAGGCCAAATATTTTTTCAGAGCTAGATGCAGATAAAAATTATTTTTAATTTGCAACCTGATGGAGGTCAGTATAGATGGACTAATAGAACAAGTCCCACACACAGCTAGAAGCCCAAATATTTTTTCAGAGGTACTGTAGATGCAGATAAAAATTATTTTTAATTTGCAACCTGATGGAGGTCAGTATAGATGGACTAATAGAGAAAGTCCCACACACTGCTAGAAGGCCAAATATTTTTTCAGAGCTAGATGCAGATAAAAATTATATTCAATTTGCAACCTGATGGAGGTCAGTATAGATGGACTAATAGAGAAAGTCCCACACACTGCTAGAAGACCAAATATTTTTTCAGAGCTAGATGCAGATAAAAATTATATTCAATTTGCAACCTGATGGAGGTCAGTATAGATGGACTAATAGAACAAGTCCCACACACAGCTAGAAGCCCAAAGATTTTTTCAGAGGTACTGTAGATGCAGATAAAAATTATTTTTAATTTGCAACCTGATGGAGGTCAGTATAGATGGACTAATACAACAAGTCCCACACACAGCTAGAAGCCCAATATTTTTTCAGAGGTAGATGCAGAAAAAAATATATTCAGTTTGCAACCTGATGGAGGTCAGTATAGATGGAGTAATAGAACAAGTCCCACACACAGCTAGAAGCCCAAATATTTTTTCAGAGGTAGATGCAGATAAAAATTATTTTTAATTTGCAACCTGATGGAGATCAGTATAGATGGACTAATAGAGAAAGTCCCACACACTGCTAGAAGGCCAAATATTTTTTCAGAGCTAGATGCAGATAAAAATTATATTCAATTTGCAACCTGATGGAGGTCAGTATAGATGGACTAATAGAGAAAGTCCCACACACTGCTAGAAGGCCAAATATTTTTTCAGAGCTAGATGCAGATAAAAATTATATTCAATTTGCAACCTGATGGAGGTCAGTATAGATGGACTAATAGAACAAGTCCCACACACAGCTAGAAGCCCAATATTTTTTCAGAGGTAGATGCAGAAAAAAATATATTCAGTTTGCAACCTGATGGAGGTCAGTATAGATGGACTAATACAACAAGTCCCACACACAGCTAGAAGCCCAATATTTTTTCAGAGGTAGATGCAGAAAAAAATATATTCAGTTTGCAACCTGATGGAGGTCTGTATAGATGGATTAATAGAACAAGTCCCACACACAGCTAGAAGCCCAATATTTTTTCAGAGGTAGATGCAGAAAAAAATATATTCAGTTTGCAACCTGATGGAGGTCAGTATAGATGGACTAATACAACAAGTCCCACACACAGCTAGAAGCCCAATATTTTTTCAGAGCTAGATGCAGAAAAAAATTATATTCAATTTGCAACCTGATGGAGGTCAGTATAGATGGATTAATAGAATGATGCTATGCCCAAAAGATTTTACTTCACTAGGTGCAGTAAAAAAATTGGTATTCTATACACAGGTGGTATATCTTGCAACACAGATAGGCTACTCCACTGACTAACACACTCTGCAATAGGCCAAAAAGGATTAGCTTTGCTAGATTCAGCCAAATGCTGTGAAAAAAACATGCACAGCACTGGCACAGACCTGCCTGGCAAAAACTGATAGGAACTGATGTAACCTAGTCCTGAAAAGGACTCCAATTACAATTAGTCTTTACTCCCACAATCTATCTATTTAAGAGCACAGACCTGCCTGATAAAAGTCGTAGGAAATGCTGTAACCTAGTCCTTAAAAGGACTGCAATCACAACTATTCCCTACTCCCAAGCTATCTGTAGATTTGTGCGAAAATTGGCTTGAAATTAACAAGGTATAGCGCACACAGCAACAGCGGTGCCGTCTAACACGCAGCTGCAGCAGTGAGAAAATGGTGGCGACGGGGAAAATGGCTTGGTCTTATAGGGCAAGGACATGTGACATACACTGCCAATGACACATGCCCTTGCTTGTGTGAAAAAAAGCACTTCGCTCCGTGTGTGCGCTGCTGATACCCTGACAGATTGCACCTCCCCACTGTAAATGCGGGAAAGAGAAAAAAAAAATGGAGATCTTCATTGTTCCTGCAGAGATCCATCCCCTGCCCCTCCCCCCACCCCGCTGTACACTCAAACTGCGTATTAACATTAATTTTCATCATTACTGAGAAAAAATCCAGTTATGATTTTGGTGCACGAACAGTTATCGAACATAACCTCGAACAGCCGAATTTTTCTCAAATTGTTCGTGTTCGCCGAACGGCTCGAACACCGCCCAAAACAGCTCGAATTTGAGATTGGCGAACAGTTCGTGTAGAACAACGCTCATCTCTACTGTTCAGACACAAATATATCTGTTTAAAAGATTCTGGTGTAGGCCACATAACTATAACAGTGGTTTTGCAGTTCCACGGTTCAAATCTCTGCATTATCCAGCTTTTGGCCTTTTTTCCATAAAAAAAACAGTAATAGTGTCTCTCTGACTGTTCAGACACAAATATATCTGTTTAAAAGATTCTGTTGTAGGCCAGATATCTAGAACTGTGGTTTTGCAGTTCCACGGTTCAAATCTCAGTATTATCCAGCTTTTGGCATTTTTTCCGTAATAAAAAAAAACAGTAATAGTGTCTCGCTGACTGTTCAGACACAAATATATCTGTTTAAAAGATTCTGGTGTAGGCCAGAGAAATAGAACTGTGGTTTTCCTCTTTCACAGCTCTAATCTCCTTTTTATTACCCTTTTTCCATTGATAGTGAAAGTGTAAGCTATTTTACTTCATTTACAATGGGCAAGGCGCTTGGCAAGAGATGTGGAACTGGACATTCTGGTGATGGTGCGTGTAGTGGAAGGGGGCGTGGCCAAGATGAAAATGTGCCACAACCAACAGCCACATCTTCTCGCTCCCACTTCTTGACCGAATTACTAGGGAAGCACACTACACCACAAGTATTGCGAACTGATTAGTGTGAACAGGTTATTAATTGGATAGCAGATAATACTTCCAGTTACCTGGGCACTACCACCTCCGGGTTGTCTTCCAAACAGGCAAATTTTAGTAGCCTGATGCTCCTTCCTCCCACCATGCCGAGTGTCGTCAGACAGCAACTGATCCCACAGTTGGACACTCTGAAGAGCTGTACACTGGTCCATTTCCATATTTGTGCCCCTCGTCTGCTCCGCTTGAAGTGGTGGAAGAGGAGATCCCATGTAGCGATGCCCAAATATTTGAACTGCCACGACCACAGGAAGTCGACGCTGGCAATTTGTCACAAGAGGTGGACGATGATGAGACACAATTGCCACGAAGTGAGGAGGAGGATCGTGGTGCGCAAGTGGAAGAGGAGGAGGTGGTGGATGATCTAGTAACTGACCCAATGTGGCAGGAGGACACGCAAAGCGAGGCCAGCAGCACACAGTGGGAGGGAGGCAGAGTACGCCAACAGGCAGGAAGAAGCAGTGTGGTGGCCGCACACAGAAGGCGGGCAACCGTTCCCTGTAACACCCACATGAGGGACGTCGCCAGTACAGCCGGTAGGTCTTCCAGAGTCTGGAATTTTTTTAAAGACTCTGCTGATAACCCCAAAAAGGCCATTTGTACCACCTGCCATGCCAGCATTAGCAGGGGTGACAAAACTACCAGCCTAACCACCACCAGCATGATCAGGCACATGTCAGCAAAGCACGAGACTTTGTGGGGCGAACCCCAGGGTCAACGACCAGTGTCAGCGGGTGTCACCACTGCTTCCTTCGCTGTTGTGCGTTCAAGGCAATCCCTGTCCATACTGCATGCAAAGATGCCCCCTCCTCTCAGTCTTCACTTGTTATGGCAGTTTCTCAAGAAACAGCATCAACGTCCACGTCCACGTCCCACTGCAGCGTTCAATTGTCCATATACCAGAGCTTTGAATGAAAGCTCAAATTCGCAGCCAACATCCCACAGACCACAGTCCTAAATGCGCACATTTCACGACTGATTGCGTTGGAAATGCTGCCTTTTAGGTTGGTGGAGATGGAATCTTTCCGCAACCTTATGGCGGTGGCCGTCCCTCGGTACTCAGTCTCCAACCGACACTATTTTGCCCGATGTGCCATCCCCGCACCACACAAGCACGTGTCCCAAACCATCTGCCGTGCCCTCAACAACGCAGTTACTGGCAGAGTCCACCTGACAACGGACACGTGGACAAGTGCTTGTGGCCAAGGACGGTACATCTCCCTGACGGCACACTGGGTAAACATAGTGGAAGCCGGGACTCAGTAGGACCTTGGGACGGAACACATCCTCCCCACAGTGAGGATTGCGAGCCCTATGTCAGTCAGAGTTGCCCCCACAGTGTACAGCTCCTGCGCATCATCCTCCTCCTCATGTTCAGCCTCCATCTCAGATATCACCACATCATTTACAAGCTGGAAGCACTGCAGTACTGCCTCAGCCAAACGGCAACAGGCTGTGCTGAAACTCATAAGCTTAGGTGATAAACCTCACACTGCTTGTGAGTTGTGGACAGCTGTGAAAGAGCAGGCAGATCTGTGGCTGAGACCGCTGAACCTACATCCAGGCATAGTCGTGTGTGACTATGGCCGTAACCTGGTGGCGGCTCTGAGGCGAGGCAAGATCACACACGTACAATGCCTGGCTCATGTGCTAAACCTCGTGGTTCAGCGGTTTCTTAAATCGTACCCCGAGTTGCTAGATCTGCTTGTCAAAGTATGCCGCCTGTCAGCTCATTTTTGGAAGTCGGCTACAGCTTCCGCCACCCTTACTGTGTTGCAGCAGCGTTTGCAGCATCCGGCGCTCCGACTGGTGTGTGATGTCCCCACATGTTGGAACTCTACCCTCCACATGTTGCAAAGGATTTGTGAGCATAAGAGAGCAGTTGTGGAGTACCAGCTGCAACAAGGCCGTCGATATTCAGATCAGACTCCACACATAAGACCTCAGGAGTGGACCTGGATGTCTGACATATGTACCATCCTGACAAACTTTGAGGAGCCCACCAAGATGGTGAGTGGCGATGATGCCATAATTAGCGTCAGCATCCCACTTGTCTGTGTTTTGCAATGCTTTTTGTAGAGAATTAAAGAGAAGGCATTGCAGCGAGAGTATGTTGAGATGGATCAAGAAGCAATAGGGGCGATTGCACACAGCCCAGACTCATCTCATCCCAACGTGCATTGGGGGACAATGAGGGAGAGGAGGAGGAGCAGGAAGAACAGGAGCTGGTATAATGCGCTGTAGACGGTAGTACCTGTACAACTGTCATACCGTCGGTTCAGCGTGGGTGGCCTGAGGACAGGGGGGAGGAGGAGGAGGAGGAGGAGAGCATGGTTAGTTGTCATCTTGGTGAGAACACGGAAGTTTTGCCCGTTACCAGTCTGGCACGCATGACTGACTTTATGTTACACTGCCTTAACCTTGACCCTCGCGTTGTCAAAATGTTGGGTGACAGTCATTACTGATTGGTCACACTTTTAGACCCCTGCTACAAGGAGAAATTTCACTCTCTTATTCCTGAGGTGGAAAGGTCTACAAAAATGGAGCAGTATCAGAAGGCCCTTGCTGCAGAACTGTTAAAAAAAATTCCCATCTGAACACTCGAGCTGCAGAGGTCACAGTTCATTGCCCAACCAAGGCGTACAGGCGAGAGAGACACAACTGCAATCCACAGAGGCAGGGGAACACTGTCAACGTTCTGGGACAATTTTATGAGACGCGCCCAGCTTACAGGCCCTGAGGCGAGGGGTACTCTCACAAGGAGTAGTTTCAAAAGATGGTGAGTGAGTTCCTTGCTGACCGTACCAGCATCCTCCGTGATTCCTCTGTGCCTTTTAATTATTGGGTATCCAAGCTGGACATTTGGAATGAACTCGCTCTGTATGCCTTGGAGGTCCTGGCCTGCCCTGCCGGTAGCATGTTATTGGAGTGTGGTTTTAGTGCCGCTGGGGGAATTATAACTGATAAGCACACTCGCCTGTCAACTGACAATGCTGACAAGCTAACCCTTATCAAAATGAACAAGGGCTGAATTGGGCCAGACATCTCATCACCACCAAATGACAGCAGAGTAACATAAAGTCAAATCCACTGTGTTATTTTGGGAGGTGTATTCCCATGCACCGCTTCACACCCACACATGGGTATACGCTTCCTCATTTCGGCTGTATTTTGCTCTTCTCCTTACCCTCAGCCTCCACCACCACTATACCACCAGGGAGACCGTGGTCCGTGTTGCTAGCATTGCAAGTTCCTCCATCCTAATTTTAGGCAGCTTTTGCTTGGAAAACATAGGCAAAGACTATGGGAGACCCACTCCCCAATAATGGGAATAATTTTTTTAATATGCGGTACTGCATGGCTCTTGTTTGCCAGCATTGCAAGTTAATCCGTCCTAATTTTCGGCAGCTTTTGCTTGGAAGGGATAGACAAAGACTTTGGGAGACCCACTCCCCAATAATGAGAATAATGTTTTTAATATGCTGTATTGCATGGCCCTTGTTTGCCAGCATTGCAAGTTCCTCCGTCCTAATTTTTGGCAGCTTTTGCTTGGAAGGCATAGGCAAACATTATGGGAGAGCCACTCCCCAATAATGGGAATAATGTTTTTAATATGCTGTACTGCATGGCTCTTCTAAGGGGCATGAAAACCATCTTGTTAAACCACTTTGAACTCCACAGCTCTTCCAAGGGGCATTAAAACCATCTTGTTAAGATACTGTGACCTCCACCACTCTTCCAAGGAGTATTAATATTGTCTTTTTATTCCACTGCTACCTCCACCACTCTTTCAAGGGGCATTAAAACTGTCTTGTTAAGCTACCGTGGGCTCCACATCTCTTCCAAGGGGCATTAAAACCATTTTGTTAAGCTACTGTGACCTCCACCACGATTCAAAGGGGCATTAAAATTGTCTTGTTAAGCTACTGTGACTTCCACATCTCTTCGAAGGGGCATTAAAACCGTCTTGTTAAACCACTCTGAACTCCACAGTTCTTCCAAGGGGCATTAAAACCATCTTGTTAAGCTACTGTGACCTCCACCACTCTTCCAAGGGGCATTAGAACCGTCTTGTTAAGCTACTATGACCTCCACCACTCTTCCAAGGGGCATTGAAATTGTCTTTTTATTCCACTGCGACCTCCACCACTCTACCAAGGGGCATTAAAACTGTCTTGTTAAGCTACTGTGACCTCCACATCTCTTTCAAGGGTTATTAAAACCGTCTAGTTAAGCTACTGTGACCTCCACATCTCTTCCAAGGGGCATTAAAACTGTCTTGTTAAGCTACTGTGACCTCCACCACTCTTCCAAGGGGCATTGATATTGTCTTTTAATTCCACTGTGACCTCCACCACTCTTCCAAGGGGCATTAAAACTGTTTTGTTAAGTTACTGTGACCTCCACCACTCTTTCAAGGGGCATTAAAACAGCTTGTTATACTACTGTGACCACCACCACTCTTCCAAGGGGCATTGATATTGTCTTTTTATTCCACTGCGACCTCCACCACTCTTCCAATGGGCATTAAACTGTCTTGTTAAGCTACTGTGACCTTCACGTCTCTTCCAAGGGGCATTAAAACTGTCTTGTTAAACCACTCTGAACTGCACAGCTCTTCCAAGGGGCATTAAAACCATCTTGTTAAGCTACTGTGACCTCCACCACTCTTCCAAGGGGCATTGGTATTGTCTTTTTATTCCACTGCGACCTCCACCACTTTTCCAAGGGGCATTAAAACTGTCTTGTTAAGCTACCGTGAGTTCCACGTCTCTTCCAAGGGGCATTAAAACGTCTTGTTAAGCTATTGTGATCTCCACCACTTTTCCAAGGGGCATTGATTTTGTCTTTTTATTCCGCTGTGTCCTCAACCACTCTTCCAAGGGGCATTAAAACCGTCTTGTTAAACCACTCTGAACTCCACACGTCTTCCAAGGGGCATTAAAAACGTCTTGTTAAGCTACTGTGACCTCCACCACTCTTCCAAGGGGCATTAAAACCGTCCTGTTAAGCTACTGTGACCTCCACCACTCTTCCAAGGGGCATTGAAATTGTCTTTTTATTCCACTGCGACCTACACCACTCTACCAAGGGGCATTAAAACTGTATTGTTAAGCTACTGTGACCTCCATGTCTCTTTCAAGTGTTATTAAAACCGTCTTGTTAAGCTACTGTGACCTCCACGTCTCTTCCAAGGGGCATTAAAACTGTCTTGCTAAGCTACTGTGACCTCCACCACTCTTCCAAGGGGCATTGATATTGTCTTTTAATTCCACTGTGACCTCCACCACTCTTCTAAGGGGCATTAAAACTGTTTTGTTAAGCTACTGTGACCTCCATAACTCTTCCAAGGGGCATTAAAACAGCTTGTTATGCTACTGTGACCTCCACCACTCTTCCATAGGGCATTGATATTGTCTTTTTATTCCACTGCGACCTCCACCACTCTTCCAATGGGCATTAAAGTGTCTTGTTAAGCTACTGTGACCTTCACGTCTCTTCCAAGGGGCATTAAAACTGTCTTGTTAAAACACTCTGAACTCCACAGCTCTTCCAAGGGGCATTAAAACTGTCTTGTTAAGCTAACGTGAGTACCATGTCTCCTCCAAGGGGCATTAAAACTGTCTTGTTAAGCTACTGTGACCTCCACCACTCTTAAAAGGGGCATTGATTTTGTCTTTTTATTCCACTGTGTCCTCAACCACTCTTCCAAGGTGCATTAAAACCGTCTTGTTAAGCTACTGTGACCTCCAACACTCTTCCAAGGGGCATTAAAACTGTCTTGTTAAGCTACTGTGACCTCCACGTCTCTTCCAAGGGGCATTAAAACCGTCTTGTTAAACCACTCTGAACTCAACAGGTCTTCTAAGGGGCATTAAAACCGTATTGTTAAGCTACTGTGACCTCCACCACTCTTCCAAGGGGCATTAGAACCATCTTGTTAAGCTACTGTGACCTTCACCACTCTTCCAAGGGGCATTGATATTGTCTTTTTAATCCCCTGCGACCTCCACCACTCTTCCAAGGGGAATTAAACTTTCTTGTAAAGCTACTGTGACCTTCACGTCTCTTCCAAGGGGCACTAAAACTGTCTTTTTAAACAATTCTGAACTCCACAGCTCTTCCAAGGGGCATTAAAACCGTCTTGTTAAGGTACTGTGACCTCCATCACTCTTCCAAGGGTCATTAAAACCGTCTTGTTAAGCAACTGTGACCTGCACCACTCTTCCAGGGGGCATTGATATTGTCTTTTTATTCCACTGTGACCTCCACCACTCTTCCAAGGGGCATTAAAACAGTCTTGTTAAGCTACTGTGACCTCCACGTCTCTTCCAAGGGGCATTAAAACCGTCTTGTTAAACCACTCTGAACTCAACAGGTCTTCTAAGGGGCATTAAAACCGGATTGTTAAGCTACTGTGACCTCCACCCCTCTTCCAAGGGGCATTAGAACCATCTTGTTAAGCTACTGTGACCTCCACCACTCTTCCAAGGGGCATTGATATTGTCTTTTTATTCCCCTGCGACCTCCACCACTCTTCCAAGGGGAATTAAACTTTCTTGTCAAGCTACTGTGACCTTCACGTCTCTTCCAAGGGGCATTAAAACTGTCTTTTTAAACAATTCTGAACTCCACAGCTCTTCCAAGGGGCATTAAAACCGTCTTGTTAAGGTACTGTGACCTCCATCACTCTTCCAAGGGGCATTAAAACCGTCTTGTTAAGCTACTGTGACCTGCACCACTCTTCCAGGGGGCATTGATATTGTCTTTTTATTCCACTGTGACCTCCACCACTCTTCCAAGGGGCATTAAAACAGTCTTGTTAAGCTACTGTGACCTCCACGTCTCTTCCAAGGGGCATTAAAACCATCTTCCTAAGCTACTGTGACCTCCACGACTCTTCAACGGACATTGATATTGTCTTTTTATTCCACTGCGACCTCCATCACTCTTCCAAGAGGCATTAAAACTGTCTTGTTAAGCTAATGTGACCTCCACGTCTCTTCCAAGGGGCATTAAAACCATCTTGTTAAGCTACTGTGACCTCCACGTCTCTTCCAAGGGGCATTAAAAGCATATTGTTAAGCTACTGTGACCTCCACCACTCTTCCAGGGGGCATTGATTTTTTCTTTTCATTCCACTGCGACCTCCACCACTCTTCCAAGGGGCATTAAAACTGTCTTGTTAAGCTACTGTGACCTCCACGTCTCTTCCAAGGGGCATTAAAACCATATTGCTAAGCTACTGTGACCTCCACGACTCTTTAAAGGGACATTGATATTGTCCTTTTATTCCACTGAGACCACCACCATTCTTCCAAAGGGCATTAAAACTGTCTTGTTAAGCTACTGTGACCTCCACCACTCTTCCAAGGGGCATTGATATTGTCTTTTTATTCCACTGCGACCTCGATCACTCTTCCAATGGGCATTAAACTGTCTTGTTAAGCTACTGTGACCTTCACGTCTCTTCCAAGGGGCATTAAAACTGTCTTGTTAAACCACTCTGAAATCCACAGCTCTTCCAAGGGGCATTAAAACTGTCTTTTTAAGCTAGTGTGACCTCCACCACTCTTCCAAGGGGCATTGATATTGTCTTTTTATTCCACTGAGACCTCCACCACTCTTCCAAGGGGCATTAAAACTGTCTTGTTAAGCTACCGTGAGTTCCACGTCTCTTCCAAGGGGAATTAAAACCGTCTTGTTAAGCTACTGTGACCTCCACCACTCTTCTAAGGGGCATTAAAACTGTCTTGTTAAGCTGCTGTGACCTCCACGTCTCTTTCAAGGGGCATTGAAACCGTCTTTTTAAACCACTCTGAACTCCACAGCTCTTCCAAGGGGCATTAAAACCGTCTTGTTAAGCTATTGTGACCTCCACCACTCTTCCAATGGGCATTAAACCATCTTGTTAAGCTACTGTGACCTTCACCACTCTTCCAGGGGGCATTAATATTGTCCTTTTATTCCACTGCGACCTCCACCACTCTTCCAAGGGGCATTAAAACTGTGTTGTTAAGCTACTGTGACCTCCACCTCTCTTCCAAGTGGCATTAAAACCATCTTGCTAAGCTACTGTGACCTCCACGACTCTTTCAAGGGACATTGATATTGTCTTTTTATTCCACTGAGACCACCACCACTCTTCCAAAGGGCATTAAAACTGTCTTGTCAAGCTACTGTGAACTCCACAACTTTTCCAAGGGGCATTGATATTGTCTTTTTATTCCACTGCGACCTCCATCACTCTTCCAAGGGGCATTAAAACTGTCTTGTTAATCTAATGTGACCTCCACGTCTCTTCCAAGGGGCATTAAAACCATATTGTTAAGCTACTGTGACCTTCACCACTCTTCCAAGGGGCATTAAAACCATCTTGTTAAACCACTCTGAATTCCACAGCTCTTCTAAGGGGCATTAAAACCGTCTTGCTAAGCTACTGTGACGTCCACCACTCTTCCAAGGGGCATTGATATTGTCTTTTTATTCCCCTGCGACCTCCACCACTCTTCCAAGGGGCAATAAACTTTCTTGTCAAGCTACTGTGACCTTCACGTCTCTTCCAAGGGGCATTAAAACTGTCTTTTTAAACCATTCTGAACTCCACAGCTCTTCCAAGGGGCATTAAAACCGTCTTGTTAAGGTACTGTGACCTCCACCACTCTTCCAAGGGGCATTAAAACAGTCTTGGTAAGCTACTGTGACCTCCACCACTCTTCCAGGGGCCATTGATATTGTCTTTTTATTCCACTGCGACCTCGACCACTCTTCCAAGGGGCATTAAAACAGTCTTGTTAAGCTACTGTGACCTCCACGTCTCTTCCAAGGGCATTAAAACCATCTTGCTAAGCTACTGTGACCTCCACGACTCTTCAAGGGACATTAGTATTGTCTTTTTATTCCACTGAGACCACCACCATTCTTCCAAAGGGCATTAAAACTGTCTTGTTAAGCTACTGTGACCTCCACCACTCTTCCAAGGGGCATTGATATTGTCTTTTTATTCCACTGCGACCTCCATCACTCTTCCAAGGGGCATTAAAACTGTCTTGTTAAGCTAATGTGACCTCCACGTCTCTTCCAAGGGGCATTAAAACCATCTTGTTAAGCTACTGTGACCTCCACGTCTCTTCCAAGGGGCATTAAAACCATATTGTTAAGCTACTGTGACCTCCACCACTCTTCCAGGGGGCATTGATTTTTTCTTTTCATTCCACTGCGACCTCCACCACTCTTCCAAGGGGCATTAAAACTGTCTTGTTAAGCTATTGTGACCTCCACGTCTCTTCCAAGGGGCATTAAAACCATATTGCTAATCTACTGTGACCTCCACCACTCTTTAAAGGGACATTGATATTGTCTTTTTATTCCACTGAGACCACCACCATTCTTCCAAAGTGCATTAAAACTGTCTTGTTAAGCTACTGTGACCTCCACCACTCTTCCAAGGGGCATTGATATTGTGTTTTTATTCCCCTGCGACCTCCACCACTCTTCCAAGGGGCAATAAACTTTCTTGTCAAGCTACTGTGACCTTCACGTCTCTTCCAAGGGGCCTTAAAACTGTCTTTTTAAACCATTCTGAACTCCACAGCTCTTCCAAGGGGCATTAAAACCGTCTTGTTAAGGTACTGTGACCTCCACCACTCTTCCAAGGGGCATTAAAACAGTCTTGGTAAGCTACTGTGACCTCCACCACTCTTCCAGGGGGCATTGATATTGTCTTTTTATTCCACTGCGACCTCCACCACTCTTCCAAGGGACATTAAAACCGTCTTGTTAAGGTACTGTGACCTCCACCACTCTTCCAAGGGGCATTAAAACAGTCTTGTTAAGCTACTGTGACCTCCACGTCTCTTCCAAGGGCATTAAAACCATCTTGCTAAGCTACTGTGACCTCCACGACTCTTCAAGGGACATTAATATTGTCTTTTTATTCCACTGAGACCACCACCATTCTTCCAAAGGGCATTAAAACTGTCTTGTTAAGCTACTGTGACCTCCACCACTCTTCCAAGGGGCATTGATATTGTCTTTTTATTCCACTGTGACCTCCATCACTCTTCCAAGGGGCATTAAAACTGTCTTGTTAAGCTAATGTGACCTCCACGTCTCTTCCAAGGGGCATTAAAACCATCTTGTTAAGCTACTGTGACCTCCACGTCTCTTCCAAGGGGCATTAAAACCATATTGTTAAGCTACTGTGACCTCCACCACTCTTCCAGGGGGCATTGATTTTTTCTTTTCATTCCACTGCGACCTCCACCACTCTTCCAAGGGGCATTAAAACTGTCTTGTTAAGCTACTGTGACCTCCACGTCTCTTCCAAGGGGCATTAAAACCATATTGCTAATCTACTGTGACCTCCACCACTCTTTAAAGGGACATTGATATTGTCTTTTTATTCCACTGAGACCACCACCATTCTTCCAAAGTGCATTAAAACTGTCTTCTTAAGCTACTGTGACCTCCACCACTCTTCCAATGGGCATTGATATTGTGTTTTTATTCCACTGCGACCTCCATCACTCTTCCAAGGGGCATTAAAACTGTCTTGTTAAGCTACTGTGACCTCCATGTCTCTTCCAAGGGGCATTAAAACCATCTTGTTAAGCTACTGTGACCTCCACTACTCTTCCAAGGGGCTTTAAAACCATATTGTTAAGCTACTGTGACCTCCACCACTCTTCCAAGGGGCATTTATTTTGTCTTTTTATTCCACTGCTACCTCCACCACTCTTCCAATGGGCATTAAACTGTCTTGTTAAGCTACTGTGACCTTCACGTCTCTTCCAAGGGGCATTAAAACCGTCTTGTTAAGCTAGTGTGACCTCCACCACTCTTCCAAGGGGCATTGATTTTGTCTTTTTATTCCCCTGAGACCTCCACCACTCTTCCAAGGGGCATTAAAACTGTCTTGTTAAGCTACCGTAAGTTCCACGTCTCTTCCAAGGGGAATTAAAACCATCTTGTTAAGCTACTGTGACCTCCACCACTCTTCCAAGGGACATTAAAACTGTCTTGATAAGCTACTGTGACCTCCATGTCTCTTTCAAGGGGCATTAAAACCGTCTTGTTAAACCACTCTGAACTCAACAGGTCTTCCAAGGGGCATTAAAACGGTATTGTTAAGCTACTGTGACCTCCACCACTTATTCAAGGTGCATTAAAACCATCTTGTTAAGCTACTGTGACCTCGACCACTCTTCCAAGGGGCATTGATATTGTCTTTTTATTCCCCTGCGACCTCCACCACTCTTCCAAGGGGCATTAAACTTTCTTGTCAAGCTACTGTGACCTTCACGTCTCTTCCAAGGGGCATTAAAACTGTCTTTTTAAACCACTCTGAACTCCACAGCTCTTCCAAGGGGCATTAAAACCGTCTTGTTAAGCTACTGTGACCTCCACCACTCTTCCAATGTGCATTAAACCAACTTGTTAAGCTATTGTGACCTCCACCACTCTTCCAGGGGGCATTGATATTGTGCTTTTATTCCACTGCGACCTCCACCACTCTTCCAAGGGGTATTAAAACTGTCTTGTTAAGCTACTGTGACCTCCACGACTCTTTCAAGGGACATTGATATTGTCTTTTTATTCCACTGAGACCACCACCACTCTTCCAAAGGGCATTAAAACTGTCTTGTCAAGCTACTGTGACCTCCACAACTTTTCCAAGGGGCATTGATATTGTCTTTTTATTCCACTGCGACCTCCATCACTCTTCCAAGGGGCATTAAAACTGTCTTGTTAAGCTAATGTGACCTCCACGTCTCTTCCAAGGGGCATTAAAACCATATTGTTAAGCTACTGTGACCTCCACCACTCTTCCAAGGGGCATTAAAACCATCTTGCTAAACCACTATGAATTCCACAGCTCTTCTAAGGGGCATTAAAACCGTCTTGCTAAGCTATTGTGACGTCCACCACTCTTCCAAGGGGTATTGATATTGTCTTTTTATTCCACTGCAACCTCCACCACTCTTCCAAGGGGCATTAAAACTGTCTTGATAAGCTACCGTGAGTTCCACGTCTCTTCCAAGGGGCATTAAAACCGTCTTGTTAAGCTACTGTGACCTCCACCACTCTTCCAAGGGGCATTGATTTTGTCTTTTTATTCCACTGTGTCCTCAACCACTCTTCCAAGTGGCATTAAAACTGTCTTGTTAAGCAACTGTGACCTCCACCACTCTTCCAAGGGGCATTAAAACTGTCTTGTTAAGCTACTGTGACCTCCACGTCTCTTCCAAGGGGCATTAAAACCATCTAGGTAAACCACTCTGAACTCAACAGGTCTTCCAAGGGGCATTAAAACCGTATTGTTAAGCTACTGTGACCTCCACCACTCTTCCAAGGGGCATTAAAACCGTCTTGTTAAGCTACTGTGACCTCCACCACTCTTCCAAGGGGCATTGATATTGTCTTTTTATTCCACTGCGACCTCCACCACTCTTCCAAGGGGCATTAAAACCGTCTTGTTAAGCTACTGTGACCTCCACCACTCTTCCAAGGGGCATTGATATTGTCTTTTTATTCCACTGCGACCTCCACCACTCTTCCAAGGGGCTTTAAACTTTCTTGTCAAGCTACTGTGACCTCCATGTAGCGTCGGCGTCCCTGCCTCCTGCTAGGCAGGGACGCTATTCCCCTCATCTCTCCGCTCCGAGCCCGGTGTCTTCCTCCCGCTCTGCTGGCAGCACGCGCTCCTTCCCGGCCACGATGCTTAGGGCACGCGCGCGCGCGCTCCCCCCTCTTAAAGAGGCCGCACGCGCCGTCCTAATGAGTCCCCGGCCAATGGCCGGAGGACTTCACCATATACAAGGCACCTCCTCCAAAATGGAGGTGCCCGAGCAATGTTGTTGCACTGTTCACTACTCTGCTTCAGCCCTCAGGTCCCGTTTCCAGTTACCTGCCAGTTACCTGCCAGTTTCCTGCCAGTTTGCTGTCTTATTCCTGCCTGTTATCCGCTTACCTGCTTGCTAGCCTGAGGTCCGACGGTCTGCCTTCCGACACCTGTCAGTCTGTCTATGGACCAGCTTGCCCGCTCACCTGGGAGCGCTCACCTGCTACCTGTCTGCTAGCCTACCTGGAGGCTCCGCCGTCACGTGCTGTGACAACCTGCCAGTCCAGAGACTCTTGCCCGCTCACCTGGGAGCGCTCATCTGCTACCTGTCTGCTAGCCTACCTGGAGGCTCCGCCGTTACGTGCTGTGACCACCTGCCAGTCCAGAGACTCTTGCCCGCTCACCTGGGAGCGCTCATCTGCTACCTGCCTGTTAGCCTACCTGGAGGCTCCGCCGTCACGTGCTGTGACCACCTGCCAGTCCAGAGACTCTTGCCCGCTCACCTGGGAGCGCTCATCTGCTACCTGCCTGTTAGCCTACCTGGAGGCTCCGCCGTCACATGCTGTGACCACCTGCTTATCCAGAGACTCTCGCCTGCTCACCTGGGAGCACACATCTGCCATCTGCCTGCTAGCCTACCTGGAGGCTCAGCCGTCACAGGTCGTACCTACCCTTTACCCAGAGACTGTCCCGGTCACTTGCCGTGACCTCCTGCATGTTTACCCAGAGACTGTCCCGGTCACTTGCCGTGACCTCCTGCCCGTTCATCCAGAGACTGCCCCGGTCACTTGCTGTGACCTCCTGCCTGTTTACCCAGAGACTGTCCCGGTCACTTGCCGTGACCTCCTGCGCGTTTACCCAGAGACTGTCCCGGTCACCTGCTGTGACTACCTGCCTGTCTTCCCTGGTCGCCACCCGCTTCCTTACAAGGACCGCCCCCTTGTATAAGTTGCTCAGAGGTTCCGCCTCCCAGACCCGTTACAGTTTGCTCGGGCCTTGGAACCCGGTGGCACCCAAGCTCCCTCGCTCTCGGACCTATGTCATGAACTGTCCCGTCAGGGGTCCCAACAGGAGTCCATCCTGAGTCACCTGCGGAATGTCAACTCCCACCTGGACACACTGACTGCTCCACCAGCAACCACCGCTAGTGTCATGACTCGCAAACCGGCAGCGCCGCTGCCCACCAACACCATGGTATCCTGTCCTGGACCCCGGCTTTCCGCACCTCCTCGCTTCGGAGGTGACTCCGCCCAAGCTCGGGGCTTCATAAACCAGTGCACCCTGCACTTTGAACTCTTGTCCCACCAGTTTATCTCCGACCGGTCCAAAGTGGCCTTTATCATGTCCCACCTCACGGGGGAGGCTCTGGCTTGGCTAAATCCTCTATGGGAGAGAGGAGACACCCTGGTGGCCGACTTGTCAGCCTTTCTCATGGCTTTCCGGAAAGTCTTCGATAAACCCGGACGGAAGACCTCATCCGCTTCGTCTCTGCTACGCCTCCGTCAGGGAAGTCTCACCGTGGGCCAATATGCCATACGGTTCCGTACCCTTGCCTCGGAGCTGGCCTGGGATAACGACGCTCTGGTATCTGTCTTCTGGGAAGGTCTGTCCGGCCGTATTAAAGATACGCCGGTCGGGACGTTCCTACCACTCTTGACGACTTAATAACTCTTGGCACCCGGATTGACCTACGGTTCCAGGAGCGCGCCAAAGAGGTCACCCGTGAGAGGAGGATTCCACGTCTAGCTCCTACCTTCCAGAGACCCGTCACTCCCTCCGTTACTCCCCAGGTACACTCTCCTGAGCCTATGCAGGTCGACCAGACCAAGATGGTCAAAACCCGTCAAGACTTACGCCGTGCTGAGGGGAGCTGCTTCTACTGTGGCAGTAAGGAGCACCGGATCCGTACCTGCCCGGAGCGGTCGGGAAACGCCTGTGTCTAGGATCGCTCAGAGAGGTCGTCCTAGACAAGAATAAACCCTCTCCATCTCTGCTGCTGTCAGTCTCAATCATCTGCGGGGAGAACCATTATTTCGAACTAGCCCAACTTGACTCTGGAGCAGCCGGGAATCTTATTTCACTGTCCCTGGTAGAAAAATATCGCATTCCCACCAAGCCTCTGGCTGTACCCTTATCTGTCGCTGCCGTGGATGGGGGCCTCTTACCACGTCCCATCCAACTCATCACCGAATCCATTACTCTGCAGGTGGGAATGCTGCATTCTGAGAGCATCTCCTTTCATGTTCTGCCTGGACTCTCTCACGCCCTCTTACTAGGCCTACCTTGGCTCCAGAAACATGCACCCGTGCTTGACTGGCAGACCGGAGAAATCCTTCGCTGGGGACAGGACTACCATAAGACTTGTTTGGTTCCCGTTCATCCCGTCCATCCTTCTCCTACCCCAACTAATCTACCTGGACTTCCGATTCCTTATTGGTCATATGCTGATGTCTTTAATAAAAAGGAGGCAGAGACATTACCCCCTCATAGACCATACGACTGTCCTATCGACCTGTTACCCGGTACTACTCCTCCCCGTGGGCGTATTTACCCATTGTCCGCTGCTGAGACCCGGTCTATGTCCGAATATATTGAGGAGAATCTGGCCCGGGGATTTAACCGGAAATCTACCTCCCCGGCGGGAGCAGGCTTTTTTTTTCGTTAAAAAGAAGGACGGCTCTCTCCGTCCCTGTATAGACTATAGAGGCCTTAACCAGATCACGGTGAAGAATAAGTACCCCCTTCCGCTCATTCTGGAATTATTTGATCGTCTGAGGGGGGCTAGAATCTTCACCAAACTGGATCTCCGTGGGGCGTACAACCTGGTCCGTATCCGTCAGGGGGATGAATGGAAGACTGCATTCAACACCCGGGACGGCCACTATGAATATCTTGTAATGCCCTTTGGTCTTTGTAACGCTCCCGCCGTCTTTCAAGAGTTGGTCAATGACATCTTCCGGGACCTTCTCTACTCCTGCGTAGTGGTGTACCTGGACGTCATCTTGGTCTTCTCTCCGGATCTCCAGACTCACCGGAGGGAAGTTCGTCAGGTCCTGCTCAGGCTCAGGCAGAACCACCTCTTCGCTAAATATGAGAAGTGCCTCTTTGAGCAGACCTCGCTTCCGTTTTTGGGCTACATAATTTCTCAGACCGGCCTACGAATGGATCCTGAGAAACTGTCTGCCATCGAGATGTGGCCTCGACCGGAGGGGTTGAAGGCTGTTCAGCGGTTCCTGGGCTTCGCCAACTACTACCGTCTCTTCATTCCGCACTTCTCTTCCTGGACTGCCCCAATTTCCGCGCTCACCCGTAAGGGCACTAATCCCAGAGAGTGGCCGTCCGAAGAAGAGGAGGCCTTTCTTTCCTTAAAACAGGCCTTCTCTTCCGCCCCGGTGCTGCATCGCCCGGACGGCAACAAGCAGTTCTTCCTGGAAGTTGACGCCTCCTCCTCTGGAGCAGGAGCGGTACTTACCCAAAAATCATTTTCCGGGAGAATGGTAACTTGTGGCTTCTTCTCCAAACTCTTCTCCTCTTCTGAGCGCAACTATTCCATAGGAGACCGAGAGTTATTGGCCATCAAGCTGGCATTGGAGGAGTGGCGTTACCTGCTCAAGGGGGCTCTTCACCCGGTAATAATTTACACTGACCACAAGAACTTGGCTTACCTCCAGCATGCCCAGAGACTTAACCCGCGCCAAGCCCGGTGGTCCTTGTTTTTTGCTCGCTTTGATTTTGTTCTTCATTTTCACCCGGCTGACAAAAACATCAAAGCGGACGCCTTGTCCCGATCCTTTCTGGTGTCTGATCTCGAGGAAGAACCTAAACATATCATCGATCCCGCCAGAGTAATGCAGGTGGCTCCCGTGAGTCTAAATCGTCTCCCTCCCGGTAAGACGTTCGTATCGGTACCTGATCGGGAGAAGATCCTACACTGGGGTCACTCGTCTAAACTAGCTGGCCACGCCGGTCAGAAAAAGACCCTCCAGCTTATTACCCGGCACTACTGGTGGCCTACCCTGCACAAGGACGTAATAGACTTTGTTTCTGCCTGTGTGTCCTGCGCCCGCAACAAGGTTCCGAGACAACTGCCAGCCGGTCGCCTCCTTCCTCTGCCAGTACCTGCTGCCCCCTGGCAGCATATAGCTATGGACTTCATAAGCGATCTCCCCGTCTCTGCCGGTTGTACGGTCATTTGGGTGGTCGCTGACGGCTTTTCCAAGATGGTTCATTTCGTTCCCCTGCCAGGCCTCCCGTCTGCACCCGAGCTGGCTAAAGACTTTATCCACCACATCTTCCGTCTCCATGGCCTGCCCCTCCACATCGTGTCGGATCGTGGGGTACAGTTTACCTCACGCTTCTGGAGAGCCACTTGTAAACTGCTAGACGTCACCCTGGACTTCTCCTCCGCTTACCACCCTCAGTCTAATGGTCAAGTGGAGCGGATCAATCAGATCCTGACCAGTTACCTCCGGCACTTTGTTAATGCCCACCATTCTGACTGGGTGGATTTCCTGCCATGGGCCGAATTCTCTTACAACAATCACGAGAGCGAATCTTGCTCCAAATCCCCGTTTTTTGTAGTCTTCGGTCAGCATCCTCGGATCCCATTTCCCGTCTCCACCTCGGTGGATAATCCGGCTGCGGAATATCTTGTTAACAAATTTTCCTCCATGTGGGAGAGTACCAGTCCGCACTCCTTCAGTCGTCCGAGCGTATGAAAAGACACGCTGACAAAAAACGTCTGGATCCTCCTCAATTCCATCCTGGGGATAAAGTCTGGCTCTCGTCCAAGTATGTCCGGCTCAAGATTCCTTCCTATAAGTTAGGGCCTCGGTTCATCGGTCCTCTGGAGGTCATCAGTCAGATCAACCCAGTGGCCTATAAATTGAAACTCTCGGCCAACTTGCGGATCCCTAACTCCTTCCATGTATCTCTCCTCAAACCCGTGGTACTTAACTCTTTTTCCAAGTCTACAGGTACGCCTCCTGCTCCGGTTTCCACTGAAAACGAGTTTGAGGTAGAGAACATTCTGGCCACCAAAAGGGTAAGAGGAAAGACCTTTTTTCTAGTAGATTGGAAGGGGTTTGGTCCTGAGGAGAGAACGTGGGAGCCCCGGGAGAACATCCATGCCCCTCTCATCCTTGCTAAATTTCTGTCTGGCCTAAAAAGGGGGGGGGCTAAAAGGGGGGGTACTGTAGCGTCAGCGTCCCTGCCTCCTGCTAGGCAGGGACGCTGTTCCCCTCACCTCTCCGCTCCGAGCCCGGCGTCTTCCTTCCGCTCAGCTGGCAGCACGCGCTCCTTCCCAGCTACGGTGCTTAGGGCGCGCGCGCTCCCCCCCTCTTAAAGGGGCCGCGCGCGCCGTCCTAAGGAGTCCCCGGCCAATGGCCAGAGAACTTCACCATATATAAGGCACCTCCTCCAAAATGGAGGTGCCCGAGCAATGTTGTTGCACTGTTCACTACTCTGCTTCAGCCCTCAGGTCCCGTTTCCAGTTACCTGCCAGTTAACTGCCAGTTTCCTGCCAGTTTGCTGTCTTATTCCTGCCTGTTATCCGCTTACCTGCTTGCTAGCCTGAGGTCCGACGGTCTGCCTTCCGACACCTGTCAGTCTGTTTATGGACCAGCTTGCCCGCTCACCTGGGAGCGCTCACCTGCTACCTGTCTGCTAGCCTACCTGGGGGCTCCGCCGTCACGTGCTGTGACCACCTGCCAGTCCAGAGACTCTTGCCCGCTCACCTGGGAGCGCTCATCTGCTAGCTGTCTGCTAGCCTACCTGGAGGCTCTGCCGTCACGTTCTGTGACCACCTGCCAGTCCAGAGACTCTTGCCCGCTCACCTGGGAGCGCTCATCTGCTACCTGCCTGTTAGCCTACCTGGAGGCTCCGCCGTCACATGCTGTGACCACCTGCTTATCCAGAGACTCTCGCCTGCTCATCTGGGAGCACACATCTGCCATCTGCCTGCTAGCCTACCTGGAGGCTCAGCCGTCACAGGTCGTACCTACCCTTTACCCAGAGACTGTCCCGGTCACTTGCCGTGACCTCCTCCCCGTTTACCCAGAGACTGTCCCGGTCACTTGCCGTGACCTCCTGCCCGTTCACCCAGAGACTGCCCCGGTCACTTGCTGTGACCTCCTGCCCGTTTACCCAGAGACTGTCCCGGTCACTTGCCGTGACCTCCTGCCCGTTTACCCAGAGACTGTCCCGGTCACCTGCTGTGACTACCTGCCTGTCTTCCCTGGTAGCCACCCGCTTCCTTACAAGGACCGCCCCCTTGTATAAGTTGCTCAGAGGTTCCGCCTCCCAGACCCGCTACACTCCACGTCTCTTCCAAGGGGCATTAAAACCATCTTGCTAAGCTACTGTGACCTCCACGACTCTTTCAAGGGACATTGATATTGTCTTTTTATTCCAATGAGACCACCACCACTCTTCCAAAGGGCATTAAAACTGTCTTGTTAAGCTACTGTGACCTTAACCACTCTAAAAAGGGGCATTAAAACCGTCTTGTTAAGCTACTGTGACCTCAATCACTCTTTCAAGGGACATTTATATTGTCTTTTTATTCCACTGGGACCACCAACACTCTTCCAAAGGGCATTAAAACTGTCTTGTTAAGCTACTGTGACCTCCACCACTCTTCCAAGGGGCATTGATATTTTCTTTTTATTCCACTGGACCTCCATCACTCTTCCAAGGGGCATTAAAACTGTCCTGTTAAGCTAATGTGACTTCCATGTCTCTTCCAAGGCACATTAAAACCATCTTGTTAAGCTACTGTGACCTCCACGTCTCTTCCAAGGGGCATTAAAACCATCTTGTTAAGCTACTGTGACCTCCATCACTCTTTCAAGGGACATTGATATTGTCTTTTTATTCCACTGAGACCACCACCACTCTTCCAAAGAGCATTAAAACTGTCTTGTTAAGCTACTGAGACCTCCACCACTCTTCCAAGGGGCATTGATATTTACTTTTATTCCACTGCGACCTCCATCACTCTTCCAACGGGCATTAAAACTGTCTTGTTAAGCTAATGTGACCTCCACGTCTCTTCCAAGGGGCATTAAAACCATCTTGTTAAGCTACTGTGACCTCAATTTCTCTTCCAAGGGGCATTAAAACCATATTGTTAAGCTACTGTGACCTCCACCACTCTTCCAAGGGGCATTAAAATCGTCTTGTTAAACCACTCTGAACTCCACAGCTCTTCTAAGGGGCATTAAAACCATCTTGTTAAGCTACTGTGACCTCCACCACTCTTCCAAGGGGCATTGATATTGTCTTTTTATTCCACTGCGACCACCACCACTCTTCCAAAGGGCATTAAAACTGTCTTGTTAAGCTACTGTGACCTCCACGTCTCTTCCAAGGGGCATTAAAACCGTCTTGATAAACTATTGTGAACTCCACAGCTCTTCCAATGGGCATTAAAATCGTCTGGTTAAGCTACTGTGACCTCCACCACTCTTCCAAGGGGCATTGATATTGTCTTTTTATTCCACTTCGACCTCCACCACTCTTCCAAGGGGCATTGATATTGTCTTTTTATTCCACTGCGACCTCCACCACTCTTCCAAGGGGAATTAAAACTGTCTTGTTAAGCTATTGTGACCTCCTCGTCTCTTCCAAGGGGCATTAAAACCATCTTGTTAAGCTACTGTGACCTCCACGTCTCTTCCAAGGAGCATTAAAACCATCTTGTAAAACCACTCTGAACTCCACAGCTCTTCCAAGGGGCATTGATATTGTCTTTTTATTCCACTGCGACCTCCACCACTCTTCCAAGGGGCATTAAAAATGTCTTGTTAAGCTATTGGTACCTCCACGTCTCTTCCCAGGGGCATTAAAACCTTCTTGTTAAGCTACTGTGACCTCCACCACTCTTCCAAGGGGCATTAAAACTGTCTTGTTAAGCTACTGTGACCTCCACCACTTTTCCAAGGGGAATTAAAACTGTCTTGTTAAGCTACTGTGACCTCCACGTCTCTTCCAGGGGGCATTAAAACTGTCTTGTTAAGCTACTGTGACCTCCTCTTCTCTTCCAAGGGGCATTAAAACCGTCTTCTTCTACGGTGACCTCCACGTCTCTTCCATGGGGCATTAAAACCATCTAGTTAAGCTACTGTGACCTCCACCACTCTTCCAATGGGCATTAAAGCCATCTTGTTAAACCACTCTGAACTCCACAGCTCTTCCAAGGGGCATTTATATTGTCTTTTTATTCCACTGCGACCTCCACCACTATTCCAAGGGGCATAAAAACTGTCTTGTTAAGCTATTGTGACCTCCACGTCTCTTACAAGGTGCATTAAAACCTTCTTTTTAAGCTACTGTGACCTCCAGCCCTCTTCCAAGGGGCATTAAAACCATCTTGCTAAGCTACTGTGACCTCCACCACTTTTCCAAGGGGCATTAAAACCGTCTTGTTATACCACTCTGAACTCCATAGCTCTTCCAAGGGCATTTAAATGTTGATTTTAATTACCTCTAACCTCCACGACTCTTATAACGGGCTTTGCATTTCCTCCTAATTTTAGTCAGCTTTTGCTTTTCAATACATAGGCGAACACTAAGGGAGACCCACTCCCCTATAATGGGTAGAAGGTTTTTAGTCTGCTGTAATCCACGTCTATTTCTAGGGGCATTGCAGTTCCTCATAATTTTTGGAAAGCCTTCCATTCACTGCTTAGGCCAACAGTGTACCGGAGACCCAGTTGCTATAAAAGGATAAAATGGTTTAGTTAAGGCCCTCTGACCTTTTGGTAGGCATAGCACTCACTGTATGCTCTATAACTGTGTAGCTGAACCGCTCCTTTTGGTACAGAAACATATCCTACAAGACATGTGTGGTTGACTGGCCTGATATTGATGTGAATGGTCCCTGTTCCTCCTGCTCTTTATACTTTGCCACTACCTCATCCATCATTCATCACCTGAAGCTTTGTTTTAACTGGAGTCATAAAACTGGGATAGTAGCAGGAAAACATCCAGCAATCCTCGGAGGAGGTAGGATATGCGCCAAAATGCTGAACGCCTCAGGCCTAGCCGCTACTACATACATGCGCTTGCATTCCAAGGAACAGAAAGCTAAGGAGATGGATGGCCTCATGATCATGAATAATTTACTCGTTATGTAGGAGGCCGACCACTGCTGCTGTCTACCTTCTGAACTTTGTGTTTAAGCCTGATTGACCCAGGATCCGCAATCCTCTATGTCTGGAGGACATGTTGCATCCCAGTGTCCAACTGTGTCACGGCTTCCACATTATTAACCCAGTGTGAAGGCGTCAGTCAGATGGACCACCCCTGGCCACATTCACTTGTCCACGTGTTTGTGGTTTGGCTGTCCTTCAAATAGGGGCAGCTGGGGACCGTGTGTGGGCACCCGGCCGCCCCCTGGCAGCTGGGGACCAGTCGTGGACACCCGGCCGCCGGGCGGCTGGGGACTGATTATGGATACCAGGCTGCCGACGCAGCCATGACGTGATGGCCAGATTCCACCTCGACATGCCTAAAAGGCCCAATTTCAAGTGAAAGCAAGCAAGCAGTATGGTATTGTAGCCAGGGGGTGGGTGGGTGGCAGGCTGCATACTTGCGCTTGCATTGCAAGGAATGGGGGAGGTACAATTGAACAGCGCCCTGGGACAAGGACTTGCACGGGGATAGTTGCAAGTCTGCATCTTCTGATGCGGCAAGGATCACTTCTGATGGGCACACTTTAGGCAGTGAACTGGGTGTCAGAGATTCTTCCAGGGCTCTTCCCCATGCTGTTCCCATGTCTTTTCAGCACTGTATGCATGTGTCACACAGCACATGACCAGATAAGGTTGTAAAATGTTAAAATGACATTTCCCGGTGAATGCATCTGTCACGGTTGAAAGCAATACAAAAGAGCAAAAACGCATAAAATATGCTACTTGTAAACATAGCCCAAGGTGTGGAGGAGTATTTTTGTTTTTGGTTATTTATTTTACCTTATACACAAGTCTCTACCCTGGAAAGGAAGTTCCTGAACATATTTCACAGGAAAACCGTTTCAGTTTTGTTTTTGAATGTTTTATTGTGAGCCCTTAAAAGTGGCTTAATACCTCTGACCACGTTGTTGACAGCAGTGACCTGGGGGTCAGAAATGCTTCCTGGGGCGATCTCCATGCTGTCCCCATGTCATTTGAACACTGTCACTATCGGTGTGCCGCCGCAAAAATGCGCGGGTCTCCCATAGATGAATATTGGGCTCATTGCTCGGGTCGAGCACCCAAGTATCACAGTGAGCTCGGCCAGAGCTTCGAGCACCCGAGCATTTTAGTGCTCGCTCAACACTATTAAAGAACAATTTCAGATTTTTTGTTTTTCTGTTCATGCCTTCAACCAAAAGTTAAATTAAAAAGTGATCAAAAAGTTCTATGTATCGAAAATTGTTAGCATTAAAAAACTACAACTTGTCCCAAAGAAAACAAGCCCTCATACAACATAATGTATTGAAAAATAAAAAAGGTATCAGATTTTATTACATTTATTTTTTTGTGCAAAAATTGGCAAAACCTAAACAAGCCAATATAAATTTAGTATTGACGTGATCATACTGACCCAGAGAATACGGGAATCTTGACAATCATACTAAATGGTGAACGGTGTTGAAAAGCAAAAATAAAACAATTTCAGAATTTTTTTTTGCTTGTTTTACCCCCCAAGAGTGCAATAAAATGTGATCTTATGTTGCAAGCACTACAAAATGGTACCAATACAGACACGCTGTATTTGACACAAAAAAAATATTTTTTGCAAGTGTGTATATATTGTACGAAATAAAAAAAACAACAGAATTTTGGTATTGCCATATTCATACTGACCCACAGAATAATGTTAACTCTTTATTTGTACAGCACAGCAAATAGGGTAACATTTAAAGTGCAAAAAAGGTAGCAGAACTCTTGTTTATATTCCTACCCAAAAAGAGTTAACAACAGTTTGTTAATAAGTTATATAGTGCTATGCATAAATAAGTACACCCCTTTTGAAAGCTATGATTCTAATGAATATCTCACTGAACACAAGAACAATTTCCAACATTTTGAGAAAGACTGAGTTTCAAAGAATATTTTTTTAACTCATGAAAGTAAGGCTAATTATATAACTTTCATTACAAAATCTTCATTAATGAAAGACCAAATGACCGATTCTCTGACCAGTATGCATTCAATGCTATATACTATCTTCTCTATGTTTAATCAGATTTTATTAAGAGAAAAAGATTTTGTTTTATAAGTACAGAAAAGAGGGGTCAAAAAGAACACCTACATAAATATTGCCACGCAGTGCAAAATCATATAACAGTATGTCAATAATAATTCCACAGCTGCATTAGTGTTTCTTAATAATTCACAGGTATATTATCAAAAAGGAAAATAAACATTTCTTATTTCCAATAATTGCTGTTATGTTCTAAACTCCGTCATGTAATATTACCTTTAACCATGTATATCAAAACAAGAGTATTCAGCTCAGGAAGGTGAAAAAGGGGAAAGGGAAGGGAAAAGGGGTGAGAAATGTATTATTAGGCATAATTATTAATCATATTAGCGTAATAACAAAATAACACTTATAGACTCTCTGATATCCCATTCTCATGCAAGTAGTCTCTATACCACAAACAGACTCTGAAATTCCGTGGATTCTTTAAAGAGAGTCCAAGGTGCCAAATCTGTATAAATTTAGCATTATCTCCATATTGCACGACTCATTAAAGGGTTGATTGTGACTTGAAGGATTGCTACTTCCAATAGGTGGCGCTATGGAGTACAAGTCCTCTTTTTCCCCCGAAGAGGCAATTTGCATATTAAATTTCCCAGAGGAGCATTGCATGGTGAATAAGCCTCCTTACTAGTGTTTAGCGAGCATGCTCGACACTGCTCGGTACTCGCCCGAGCATCACGCTACTCAGGATGTTTGGCGAGCACCGAGCATTTCCGGGTTACTCGGGCGGGAGCTCGGGTCTCCGCCCTGCATGTTTGGCGCTCTTTACAGAGCCAATGAACATGCAGGGATTGCCAGCCAGTCACTGTAATGCTGCAGCCATGTTGTTTGTGGGCATTACAGTGATTGGCTGGCCGCACAGCGTCGCCATCTTGGACACAGTCGCTCCAGATCAGACAGTGTAGGGACAGCGCTGCTGATTTAGGAAGAGATATATCCTGCAAAATAGTTAGTGTAGGGTCTGTAAAGGCTTCCAGATCAAACAAACAGTCCTTCTCAGGACTAATACCCATCCCAGATATCAGGCAGGCAGGCAGTATAGGAGACGCAGTGGTTATACCAGCAAACGCTACATTACAGTCCTGTGTGCTTCTGTTGCTGAAATTGCTGGACTTAGCTCCAGGTCTCGGGGGCCAGGAAAAATCCTTTTTTTTTCATCTAAATCCTCTTTTTTTTTTCCTCCTTCACACTGTACAAATACCCATCTTATTAACCTTTTGGTGTCCCCCCCCTAATAAAAAAGTGTGTCTCTGATTTTTCAGACACAAATATATCTGTTGAAAATAATCTGGTGTAGGCCCGAGATATACAAGTGTGGTTTTGCAGTTCCACGGGACAAATCTCTGTATTATCCTGCTTTTTTGCATTTTTTGCTGTAAAGAAAAATAGTAGTGTCTCCTGATTGTTCAGACACACATATATCTGTTGAAAATAGTCTGGTGTAGGCCCAAGAAATACAAGTGTGGTTTTTCAGTTCTATGGGTCAAATCTCTGTATTATCCTGCTGTTTTGCATTTTTTGCTCTAAAGAAAAACAGTAGTGTCTCCTGATTGTTCAGACACAAATATATCTGTTGAAAATAGTCTGGTGTAGGCCCGAGAAATACAAGTTTGGTTTTGCAGTTCCACGGGTCAAATCTCTGTATTATCCTGGATTTGCCATTTTTTGCCGTAAAGAAAAACTGTACTAGTGTCTACTGATTGTTCAGACACAAATATATCTGTTGAAAATAGTCTGGTGTAGACCCGAGAAATACAAGTGTGGTTTTGCAGTTCCACGGGTCAAATCTCTGTATTATCCAGCTATTGCCATTTTTTGCCGTAAAGAAAAACAGTAGTAGTGTCTCCTGATTGTTCAGACACAAATATATCTGTTGAAAATAGTCTGGTGTAGGCCCGAGAAATACAAGTTTGGTTTTGCAGCTCTACTGGTCAAATCTCTGTATTATCCTGCTTTTTTGCATTTTTTGCTGTAAAGAAAAACAGTAGTGTCTCCTGATTGTTTAGACACAAACATATCTGTTGAAAATAGTCTGGTGTAGGCCCGAGAAATATAAGTGTGGTTTTGCAGTTCCACGGGTCAAATCTCTGTATTATCCTGCTTTTTTGCATATTTTGCTGTAAAGAAAAATAGTAGTGTCTCCTGATTGTTCAGACACACATATATTGTTGAAAATAGTCTGGTGTAGGCCCGAGAAATACAAGTGTGGTTTTGCAGTTCTATGGGTCAAATCTCTGTATTATCCTGCTGTTTTGCATTTTTTGCTGTAAAGAAAAACAGTAGTGTCTCCTGATTGTTCAGACACAAATATATCTGTTGAAAATAGTCTGGTGTAGGCCCGAGAAATACAAGTTTGGTTTTGCAGTTCCACTGGTCAAATCTCTGTATTATCCTGGATTTGCCATTTTTTGCCGTAAAGAAAAACTGTACTAGTGTCTCCTGATTGTTCAGACACAAATATATCTGTTGAAAATAGTCTGGTGTAGGCCAGAGAAATACAAGTGTGGTTTTGCAGTTCCACGGGTCAAATCTCTGTATTATCCTGCTTTTGCCATTTTTTGCCATAAAGAAAAACAGTAGTAGTGTCTCCTGATTGTTCAGACACAAATGTATCTGTTGAAAATAGTCTGGTGTAGGCCCGAGAAATACAAGTGTGGTTTTGCGGTTCCACGGGTCAAATCTCTGTATTTTCCTGCTTTTTTGCATTTTTGCCGTAAAGAAAAACAGTAGTGTCTCCTGATTTTTCAGACACAAATATATCTGTTGAAAATTTTCTGGTGTAGGCCCGATAAATACAAGTTTGGTTTTGCAGTTCCACGGGTCAAATCTCTGTATTATCCACTTTTGGGCCATTTTTACCTAAAAAAAAACAGTTTGAGTGTGTCGCTCACTGTTCAGCCGCAAAGATATCTATTTAAAATTTTCTGGTATACCCCAGTAAACAATAACTGTGTTTTTTCCATTCCACGGTAAAAAATCTCTATTATTCAGCTTTTGGTGTTTTTTCCGTAAAGAAAAACAGTAATAGTTTTTCCCTGATTGTTCAGATTGTTTAAAAGAGTCGGGTGTAGGCCAGAGAAATAGAACTGTGGTTTTCCTCTTCCACGATTCTAATCTACTTTTTATTAACCTTTTTCCATTGATAGTGCGAGTGTAAGCTATTTTACTTCTTTTACAATGGGCAAGGCGCATGGCAAGGGACGTAGAACTGGACGTTCTGGTGATGGTGCGAGCAGAGGACGGGGCCGTGGCTAATGTGAAAATGTGCCACAACCAACAGCCACATCTTCTTGCTCCCACTTCTTGACCGAATTACTAGGGAAGCACAGAACAACACCAGTATTGCAAAAGGATCAGTGTGAACAGGTTATTATTGGATAGCAGATAATACTTCCAGTTACCTGGGCACCACCTGCTCCGGTCTGTCTTCTACACGGTCAACTCTTAGTAGCCATGAGTCTCGACCGCCTACTCCTCCTCACCATGATGCTCCTTCCTCCCACCATGCCGAGTGTCGTCAGAAAGCAACTGATCCCACACTGGGACATTCTAAAGAGCTGTTCACTGGTCCATTTTCAGATTTGTGCCCCTCGCCTGCTCCGCTTGAAGTGGTGGAAGAGGAGATCCCATGCAGCGATGCCCAAATATTTGAATAGCCACGGCCACAGGAAGTCGGCGCTGGCAATTTGTCACAAGAGGTGGACGATGACGAGACACAATTGCCAGGAAGTGAGGAGGAGGATTGTGGTGCGCAAGTGGAAGAGGAGGAGGTGGTGGATGATCTAGTAACTGACCCAATGTGGCAGGAGGACATGCAGAGCGAGGCCAGCAGCACACAGAGTAAGGGAGCCAGAGTACCCCAACTGGCAGGAAGAAGCAGTGTGGTGGCCGCACACAGAAGGCGGGCAACAGTTCCCCGTAACACCAACACGAGGGACGTTGCCAGTACAACCTGTAGGTCTTCCAGAGTCTGGAATTTTTTTAAAGACTGTGCTGATAACCCCAAAAAGGCCATTTGTACCACCTGCCATGCCAGCATCAGCAGGGGTGACAAAACTACCAGCCTGACCACCATCAGCATGATCAGGCACATGGCAGCAAAGCACCCGACTTTGTGGGGCGAACCCCAGGGTCCACGACCAGTGTCAGCGGATGTCACCACTGCTTCTTCCGCTGTTGTGCATGCAATAGAACCCCCTGTTGTGGGCGCAAGGCAATCCCCTGTCCATACTGCACGCAAAGATGCCCCCTCCTCTCAGTCTTCACTTGTTATGGCAGTTTCTCAAGAAACAGTATCAACATCTACATCCACGTCCCACCGCAGCGTTAAATTGTCCATATCCCAGACCTTTGATCGAAAGCGGAAATTCGCACCTAACGCCCCACAGGCCACAGTCCTAAATTCGCACATTTCATGACTGCTTGCGTTGTAAATGCTGCCTTTTAGGCTGGTGGAGATGGAATCCTTCCGCAACCTTATGGCGGTGGCCATCCCTCGTTACTCGGTCCCCAGCAGACACTATTTTGCCCGGTGTGCCATCCCCGCACTACACCAGCACGTGTCCCAAACCATCTGCGGTGCCCTCAACAACGCAGTTACTGGGAGAGTTCACCTGACAATGGACATGTGGACAGGATCTCGTAGCCAGGGAGGGTACATCTCCCTGATGGCACACTGGGTAAACATAGTGGAAGCCGGGACCCAGTCGGACCTTGTGACGGAACACATCCTCCCCACACCGTGGATTGCGGGCCCTATGTCAGTCAGAGTTGCCCCCACAGTGTACAGCTCCTGCGCATCATCCTTCTCCTCATGTTCAGCCTCCATCTCAGATATCACTACATCAGTTACAAGCTGGAAGCACTGCAGTACTGCCTCCGCCAAGCGGCAACAGGCTGTGCTGAAACTCATAAGCTTAGGTGAGAAACCTCACACTGCTTGTGAGTTGTGGACAGCTGTGAAAGAGCAGGCAGATCTGTGGCTGAGACCGCTGAACCTACATCCTGGTATGGTCGTGTGTGACATTGGACGTAACCTGGTGGCGGCTCTGAGACAAGGCGAGATCACACACGTACCATGCCTGGCTCATGTGCTTAACCTCGTGGTTCAGCGGTTTCTTAAATCGTACGCCGAGTTGCCAGATCTGCTCGTCAAAGTACGCCGCCTGTCAGCTAATTTTCGCAAGTCGGCTACAGCTTCCGCCACCCTTGCTGTGTTGCAGCAGCGTTTGCAGCTTCCGGCACACTGACTGGTGTGTGATGTCCCCACAGGTTGGAACTCTACCCTCCACATGTTGCAAAGGATTTGTGAGCAGAAGAGAGCAGTTGTGGTGTACCAGAAGCAACAAGGCCGTCGATATTCAGGTCAGACTCCGCACATAAGACCTCAGGAGTGGACCTGGATGTCTGACATATGTACCATCTTGACAAACTTTGAGGAGTACACCAAGATGGTGAGTGGCAATGACGCCATCATTAGCATCAGCATTCCACTTGTCTGTCTTTTGCAACGCTCTCTGCAGAGAATTAAAGAGGAGGCATTGCAGCCAGAGTATGATGAGATGGATCAAGAAGCCGTAGCGGTCGATTACACACAGCCCAGCCTCATTTCATCCCAACGTGCATTGGGGGACAATGAGGGAGAGGAGGAGGAGGAGGAAGAACAGGAGCTTGTATCATGCGCTGTAGACGGTAGCACCTGTACAACTGTCATACCGTCGGTTCAGCGTGGGTGGCCTGAGGACAGGGGGGAGGAGGAGTAGGATAGCATGGTCAGTCGTCATCTTGGTGAGGACACGGAAGTCTTGCCCGTTACCAGTCTGGCACGCATGGCTGACTTTATGTTACGCTGCCTTAACCGTGACCCTCACATTGTCAAAATGTTGGGTGACAGTCATTACTGGTTGGTGACACTTTTAGACCCCCGCTACAAGGAGAACTTTCACTCTCTTATTCCTGAGGTGGAGAGGTCTATAAAAATGGGGCAGTACCAGAAGGCCCTTGCTGCAGAACTGTTAAAAATATTCCCATCTGAACACGCTAGCGGCAGAGGTCACATCTCGTTGACCAACCAAGGCGTACAAGCGAGAGAGAGGCAACTCCATTCCAGCATAGGCAGGGGAACACTGTCAACGTTTTGGGACAGTTTTCTGAGACCCGCCAAGCTTATAGGCCCTGAGGCGCGGGGTACTCTCACAAGGAGTGGAAAGTTACAAAAGATGGAGAGGGAGTACCTTGCCGACCGTACCAGCGTCCTCCGTGATTCCTCTGTGCCTTTTAACTATTGGGTATCCAAGCTGGACACTTGGAATGAACTCGCTCTGTATGCCTTGGAGGTCTTGGCCTGCCCTGCCGCTTGCGTGTTATCGGAGCGTGTTTTTAGTGCCGCTGGGGGAATTATAACTGGTAAGCACACTTGCCTGTCAACTGATAATGCTGACAAGCTGACCCTTATAAAAATGAACAAGGGCTGGATTCGGCCAGACTTCTCATCACCACCAAATGACAGCAGAGTAGCATAAAGTCAAATCCACTGTGTTATTTCGGGAGGTGTATTCACATGAACCCATTCACACCCACACATGGGTATACGCTTCCTCATTTCGGCTGTTTTATGTTCTTCTCCTTATCCTCAGCCTCCACCACCAATATACCACCAGGGTGACCGTGGTCCATGTTGCCATTATTGAAAGTTCATCCGTCCTTATTTTTGTCAGCTTTTGCTTGGAAGGCATAAGCAAAGACTCTGGGAGACCTACTCCCCAATAATGGGAATAATATTTTTAAGATTCTGTACTGTATGGCTCTTGGAAGGGGCATTAAAAGCATCTTGTTAAGCTACTGCGACCTCCACCACTTTTCCGAGGGGCATTCAAACTGTCTTGTTAAGCTACTGCAACCTCCACCACTTTTCCAAGGGGAATTAAAAGCGTCTTGTTAAACCACTCTGAACTCCACAGCTCTTCCAAGGGGCATTGAAATGTTGTTTTTAATTAACTCTAACCTCCACGACTCTTCTATCGGGCATTGCATTTCCTCCTAATTTTTGGCAGCTTTTGCTTGGAAGGCATAAGCAAAGACTATGGGAGACACACTCCCCAATAATGGGAATAATGTTTGTACAATAATATGCTGTACTGCATGGCTCTTGTAAGGGGCATTGCAAGTTCCTCCGTCCTAATTTTTGGCAGCTTTTGCTTGGAAGACATAAGCAAAGATTATGGGAGACACACTCCCCAATAATGGGAATAATGTTTGTAATATGCTGTACTGCATGGCTCTTGAAAGGGGCATTGCAAGTTCCTCCGTCCTAATTTTTGGCAGCTTTTGCTTGGAGGGCGTAAGCAAAGACCATGGGAGACACACTCCACAATAATGGGAATAATGTTTGTAATATGCTGTACTGCATGGTTCTTGTAAGGGGCATTGCAAGTTCCTCCATCCTAATTTTTGGCAGCTTTTGCTTGGAAGGCACAAGTAAATACTATGGGAGACCCACTCCCCAATAATGGGAATAATGTTTGTAATATGCTGTACTGTATGGCTCTTGGAAGGGGCATTAAGAGCATCTTGTTAAGCTACTGCGACCTCCAGCACTTTTCCGAGGGGCATTAAAACCGTCGTGTTAAGCTACTGTGACCTCCACGTCTCTTCCAAGGGGCATTCAAACTGTCTTGTTAAGCTACTGGGACCTCCACATCTTTTCCGAGGGGCATTAAAACTATCTTGTTAAGCTACTGTGAACTCCACATCTCTTCAAAAGGGCATTAAAAGCGTCTTCTTAAGCCACTCTGAACTCCACAGCTCTTCCAAGGGGCATTGAAATGTTGTTTTTTATTACCTCTAACCTCCACCACTCTTCCAACGGGCATTGCATTTCCTCCTAATTTTAGTTAGCTTTTGCTTTTCAATGCAAAGGCAAAAACTAAGGGAGACCCACTCCCCAATAATGAGAAGAAGGTTTTTAGTATGCTGTAATCTAAGTCTGCTTCAAGGGGCATTGCAGTTCCTCATATTTTTTGGAAAGCCTTCCATTCACTGCTGAGGCCAACAGTGTACAGGAGACCCAGTTGCTATAAATGGAAAAAACTGTTTAGTTAAGGCCCTCTGACCTCCATGTCATTTCCAGGGGGCATTGGAGTTCCTCAAAATTTTTGTAGGCATTGTACTTACTGTATGCCCTATAACTGTGTAGCTGAACCGCTCCTTTTGTTACAGAAACATATCCTAGAAGACATATGTGGTTGACTGGCCTGATATTGATGTGAATGGTCCCTGTTCCTCCTGCTCTTTCTCCTTTGCCACTACCTCATCCATCATTTATCACCTGAAGCTTTGTTTATCGGGAGTCATAGAACTGGGATAGTAGCAGGAAAACATCCAGCAATGCTTGGAGGAGGTAGGATATGCGCCAAAACGCTGACTACCTCAAGCCTAGCCGCTACTACATACATGTGCTTGCATTCCAGGAATACAAATCAGCTGCTAACTTCTATCATCATCATCATGCTCCTCACCTTGGCACTCTCAACTCCCCTGATGGAGAAGCCAGGGATCACCGGAGGAGTCTGGTTCTCTGGTGGGCTCGTCCAATGCTTCCCTAAAGCAGGCCGGGCTAAGAAAAGTGTGTGGGGGGATGTTCCAAGGAGAATAGGGGCAGCTGGTGACCGTTTATGGACACCCGGCTGCCCCCAGGCGGCTGGGGACCGTTTATGGACACCCGGCTGCCCCCAGGCGGATGGGGACCTTGTGTGGACACCCGGCTGCGGGGCGGCTGGGGACCGAGTATGGAAACCCGGCCGCCCCCTGGCGGCTGGGAACCAAGTGTGGACACCCGGCCGCCGGGCGGCTGGGGACTGAGAATGGATACCAGGCCGCCAACGCAGCCATGACGTGGTGGCCAGATTCAGCCTCCACATGCCTAAAAGGCCCAAATTCAAGTGCAAGCAAGCAGTATGGTATTGCAGCCTGGGGGTGGGTGGGTGGCAGGCTGCACACTTACGCTTGCATTCCAAGAAAACAAAGCTAACTACTATCATCATCATCATGCTCCTCACCTTGGCACTCTCAACTCCCCTGATGGAGAAGCCAGGGCCCACCGGAGGAGTCTTGTTCTCTTGTGGGCTCGTCCAATTCTGCCCTAAAGCAGGCCGGGCTAAGAAAAGTGTGTGGGGGGAAGTTGACATGAGAAATAGGGGCAGCTGAGGACTGTGTGTGGACACCCGGCCGCCCTCTGGCAGCTGGGGACCGAGTGTGGACACCCGGCCGCCGGGCAGCTGGTGACTGAGTATGGATTCTAGGCCGCCAATGCAGCCATGATGTGGTGGCCAGATTCCACCTCCACATGCCTAAAAGGCCCAATTTCAAGTGCAAGCAGTATGGTATTGCAGCCTGGGGGTGGGTGGGTGGTTGGCTGCATATTTACGCTTGCATTGCAAGGAATGGGGGAGGTACAATTGAACAGTGCCCTGGGACAAGAACTTGCATGGGGATAGTTGCTAGTCTGCATCTTCTGATGCGGCAAGGATGACTTCTGAAGGGCACACTTTTAGGCAGTGACCTGTCAGAGATGCTTACAGGGGTCTTCCCTATGCTGTTCCCATGTCTTTTCAGCACTGTATGCATGTGTCACACAGCACATGGCCAGATAAGGTTGTAAAATGTTAAAATGACATTTCCCGGTGAATGCATTTGTCACGGTTGAAAGCAATACAAAAGTGCAAAAACGCATAAAAAATGCTACTTGTGAACATAGCCCAAGGTGTGGAGGAGTATTTTTTTTTTGCTTATTTATTTTACCTTATACACAAGTCCTTACCCTGGAAAGGAAGTTCCTTAACATATTTCACAGGATAGCAGTTTCAGTTTCGTTTTTGAACGTTTTATTGTGAGCCCGTAAAAGTGGCTTAATACCTCTGACCACGTTGTTGACAGCAGTGACCTGGGGGTCAGAAATGCTTCCTGGGGCGATCCCCATGCTATCCCCATGTCATTTGAGCACTGTCACTATCGCTTTGGGCACTTGTTAGGCTTTCTACAGACTGCCGGGTGTGCCGCCGCAAAAATGCTCGGGTCTCCCATAGACTAACATTGGGCTCGTTGCTCGGGTCGAGCACCCGAGTATCACGGCGAGCTCGGCCCGAGCTTCGAGCACCCGAGCATTTTAGTGCTCGCTCAACACTAGTGTTGAGCCACCCCCGTAGTGTTCGAGTTCGGTTCGGTTCGTCGAACACCCGTGTGTTCGCCGAACTGTTCGTCGAACTGTTCGTCGAACACCTTCGAACACCGTTAAAACCAATGGCAGGCAAACAAAAACACATAGAAACACATAGAAAACACCTTCAAAGGTGTCCAAAAGCTGACAAACTGCTCAGAAGACATAACTAACACATGGAAAAGTGACAAGTACATATAGTCATGCGAAAATAAAAGAGGTGGAGGAGTAAAAGGAGGGGGAGACACAGATATAGGCATGTCATGCCCTTCTAAAATCCAAAAAGTGAGAAGCCGACACGGCCAGTCCGCTCCTGCCCGTGCCACCTCCATGTCGCCGGGTTTGTGCCAGAGCCGCGGTGAACCCTGATGGCCAGCCCCCCTCTCCCAATACTGGTGCCTGTCCGCTGGTGGGTCGAGCGAGCCCCCCTGTGGTGGAGGCAGCTCTAAGCTTTTTAATTTAAATTGTCTCTCTAATTTGAATAAATACACTTTAAATCCATTTACAAGGATCTATTGGAGGGCAAGTCTCATGCCAGCAGCCGCGTAATTCCAGCTCCAGTAGCGTCCACTAAAGCTGCTGCAGTTAAAAAGCTTTTATAAGGATCGAGCTCGGCTGTCCACCGCAAGGCATCCTACTGCCAGTCCGAGCCCCTATGCCTTGGGGTGCCTCCTGATGCTCTTCACTGAGTATCCCGTGGTCCAAAACTACAGGTGGTGTAGCTTGCTTAACAGCCGGGATAATCCGCTGACTAGCAGACACTGCTACTAGGCACAAAGTATTTCCTGGGCTAGATGCAGTTAAAAATTTGTAATTAGATACTCTCGTTGGATGCTGAGAAAGCATTCCATAGAGTCTCCTGGCACGCCATATATGATTCTCTTAAAAAGCTTGGGGTAGGTGTCTAGGGGACCCTTTTATAGCCAAAATCACGGCCCTGTATCGCAATACGTCACCTAGGCTGAAGATAAATGGAACTGTAGCACCCTGAGGGCTCAGTTGCTACAGAGGTATTGCACCTCACCCAGAGGTGTGATATCTCACTCTCAGGTAAGGATGTAGTGTGGATCAGAACCCGACACCTGCATGCATTACACCACATTGCCGTGGGGCAGGGCGACCAATATGCCCCTGAGATGGGCACAACAGTCCCTGTCCCTGGCTGGAGTGGGGGGAGGGAACACTGAGGAAGGGGAACCCTGTAGTGCAGGAGCAGGGAGGAAGCAGTTCCTGGGTGCATTGAGAAGGGAGTATAAAAGGTGGGCACCATCTTAGTTCAGTGCAGAGAAGTCTGAGCAGAAGTGGCAGGGAGCAGGGGCTCTGCATGAGCTCTGCTCCGGAGGCGGGCCTAGTAACAGAGGCCCAGGCCTGGAAGAGGGAGAAGGAAGGAAGAGGAGCGGAGAAGGCTCCAGGAACGAGGAATGAAGGGATCCCAGGGGTGCGGACGGGCGAGTCGCCACCGCACGCCCGAATCCACATGCGTGGAGGGGTCAGGCCAAAGGGGGAGACCGGTCCCCGAACTAGTGGAGGCAGGAAACGACCCTCAGCTAGAAACCGGAGGCTCTGACATTTTATGTGGCGCAGCCCCTCGCTACACCCGCTAGGAAGGCACCACATAGGGTCAGGGAAACTGGCGCCAAGTTTACCAAGAGGAGGCCCGAGGCAGCCGGACAGAAGTGTTGGTAAGAAAGGCCATACAAAGGACACACAAAGGGGGTCCTGTGAAGTGCTCCAAAGTTATCTGGGAGTTGTCTGAGCCCCTCACCTGGTGAGCACAGTACGACGTGGGCAGCCATTACCTGCAGACGTGGTCTGGATAATAAGAACTGTGAGTAAAGGCCCTGAACTGCATCACTGACTCCGTGTCGTTACTGCTGCTGCCCTGCACCATCACCCCCATCCTCCGCATACACTGCCCTGAGGCTATACTCCTCCCGTGGGGAGTTATGCTGCGCTCTGCTGCACCCACAACACCAGCCTAAGCGGTCTGCCCTGTAGCGGCGGTTCACTCTGACCGCAATCCATGGGTGGCGTAGTCGTACATTTAAACATCAAAACCACATAAATAGTTCCGCCACTGGTTTGACCGCCCTGAGCCACGGAACCGGGTCGCCGCCACGAAGACTACAACCACCAGCATCCACCAAAAAGGGTCCGGCTCCGGGTGTCCCAAGGCCCAGGGGGTGCGTCAGAACATTTTCATCACCTTTCACAATCACCAATGGGACAAGGCAGGGATGTCCTCTGTCCCCTCTCTTATACATCCTAGTGACGGAGCACCTGCTCTCATCAATTCGCCATAACCCCAATATTAGGTGGATTGAGGTGGGAGGCACCGAGTACAAGTGCTCTCTATTTGCTGATGATGTCCTAGTATATATCACTCAATCACATATATCCATCCATGCTGTTATGGCTGAAATAGATCACTTTGTTACATGGTCAAATTTTAAAATCAATGCAGCGAAGTCTGAGGCCCTCGATGTCTCCCTCCCCAAATCCATATAGGATTCCATCCAGTCCAACTTTCCCTTTGCCTGGCCCTCACAGGATATCAAATACTTAGGAATTCCTATTCATAGAGACCTCTCCCATCTATGTTATCTTAATTTTGGGCCCTTTATTGAACAACTCCATACAGACCACGGTTGGCAAGTTAGAACTGTAAGATTCACTACGTGAACCGCTGGTGTTTTGTGGAAAAGCACATGTACACTGCGTTCCAAATTATTATGCAAAAAGTGTTTAGGAGTGATAAGGGAAGAATTTGTTTGTTTGTCAGTTAAACTCATTGATGGTGATGTGTGTCAGGGCTCTTTATATCACTGTAAGCAATTGCAGACACCTGTGCTAATTAGTTTGGCAGGTGTGTCCAATGAAAGGCAAGACTACTTAAGAAGGCTCTCTCACATTATTAAGCAGCCTACATTTTCTGCCAAAATGGGAAAGAAAAAGGATGTGTCGGCTGCTGAGAAGCAACAAATTGTGGAGTGTTTAGGTCAAGGCATGACTACAATCAACATTGTGCGATGATCAGGATGAAGTGTCTTGGAAATCAAGAAGTATGTAGCTGATTCACAGTACACACGTGTGCGTGCTGATAAGGGCAAATTGAGGACTCTTTCCTACAGGCAATTACGTCAGGTTGAAAGAGCAGCGGCAAAAAAGCCTTGTCATAGCAGCAGACAAGTTTTTGAAGCTGCTTGTGCCTCCAACGTCCCCCGAACAACAAGATGCAAGGTCCTTCAGAGGTTTGCAGCTGTGCATACGCCATCCTGTCGACCTCCTCTATCCACTTCACACAAGCAGAAACGGCTCCAGTGGGCCAAACATTACATGAAGACTGATTTCAAAACAGTTTTGTTCACGGATGAGTGCCGTGCAGCGCTCGATGGTCCAGATGGATGGAGTGGAGGATGGCTGGTTGATGGACACCCCACGCAAACACGGCTACAGCGCCAACAAGGAGGAGGTAGAGTAATGTTTTGGGCTGGAATCATGGGGAGAGAGATTGTCGGCCCCTTTAGGATCCCTGAAAGCGCTAAAGATGAACTCCATAATGTATGTGGATTTTCTCAAACAGCACTTCCTGCCATGGTTCAAGAAGAAGAACCGTGTATTTCACAGCAAGATCATTTTTCTGCATGATAATGCACCATCTCATGCTGCACATAAAACATCTGCATCTCTGGCTGATATGGGCATAAAAGGGGACAAACTTATGGTGTGACCCCCATGCTCCCCTGACCTCTACCCCATTCAGAACCTTTGGAGCATCATTAAAAGGAGTGTCTATGATGGCGGGAGGCAGTTCACATCTAAGCAACAGCTCTGGGAGGGTATTCTGTCCTCATGCAAAACAATTGAAGCAGAAACCATCCAAAACCTGACAAATTCAATGGACGAGAGAGTTCAGAAGCTCCTTTCGAACAAGGGGTCCTATGTGAAAATGTAACATCACCTAGAATAAAGTTTTGAGTTGAAAACTGTTTGATTTCAGTTTCTAACAACCTGCTAATGCTTATAATATCAAAAATGACAATTTTTTTGGTCTTTATTAAAATGAAAAGGTTGATCGAAAAGTTTGGGGGATCTAAGATTGTGGCAACCCAGTAGTCATGATTACTTCGAATTCTGACAATATGAGGGTCATGCTGCAGGTAGTGCAGCAAGAAGGCACTTATGTGTCTTGCGCATCTCGGAGCCCCAAAATTATTTTCCGGGCTAGATGCAGCTAAAAATTATTTTTAATTTTAAATCTGGTGAAGCTTTAGTATAGATGGCCTAATAGGATCAGTGCTGCACACTGCTACAAAGCCCAAATTATTTTCCAGCCAAGATACAGATAAACATGATTAGTAATTTGAAAGCTTAAAATGGTTGGTAGGGTGATTTTAACCAATCATCAAGCTTTTACTCTCCCCAGGATGACACAGGGGTAGAAAAGTCATTTCGGATCCATGATTTGTTCATCTTTATGAACGTGAGTCTGTCTACATTATCAGTGGAGAGCCGCGTGCGCTTATCTGTCAGCACACCACCAGCAGCGCTGAACACACGCTCAGACAGAACGCTGGCTGCGGGGCATGACAAGATCTCCAAGGCGTAAGTGGCTAGCTCCGGCCATTTATCCAGATTGGAAGCCCAAAAAGAGCAAGGGTCCAGTGACACAGTCGTGGCTTCAATGTTTACTTGGAGATACTCCTGTACCATCGTCTCTAGGCGTTGACTATGTGTCAGACTTCTTGTCTCCTGTGGCCTTGCAAAGGATGGGCTAAAAAAGTGGTGAAATGATTCCGCAAAATTGATGTTACCAGCAGATACTGTGGTTCTGTTACGGTTTGAGTGCTGAACACTTGACGGTCCCACGGTTGGCAAGTTGGAACTGTGAGATTCACTACGTGCACCACTGGTATTTTGTGGAAAAGCACATGTAAGATTCTGCAACAGTCTCTGCTGATACTCCTGCATGCGTGCATCCCTTTCCATGGCAGGAATAATTTCTGCAAATTTACTTTTGTACCGGGGATCTAACAGTGTGGCAACCCAGTAGTCAGGATTATTTCTAATTCTCACAATTCGAGGGTCATGTTGCAGGTAGTGCAGCAAGAAGGCACTCATGTGTGTTGCGCATCCAGGAGCACCAAGTCCCTGTTGTGTTGGTGGCGAAGTAACAATCATGCTTCCTTCCTCTGTCCTCTCCCCCCAACCTCGCACAACAGAAATGTGATCAAGGTCTCCCTCATCTGATGAGTCTTCCATCAGTTCGTCCTCCACTTCTTCCTGGGCTCCTGCACCTTCCTCACTAGCTTGGCTGCTACCATGCGCCCTGGTAAAAACATCTCCCCCACCCTCACATGCCTGCCGCCTTGGTGCTGCCGACCGTCTGGACCTTGCAGATGTTAGACCTTCCGCATACAACTCCTCCTCCTCTACTTCCTCCACCTCCTCTTGTGCCACCACCTGACTCCGAATTCTGTTTAAAATGTGCTCCAGCATGTAAATCACCGGAATAGTCATGCTGATAATGGCATCGTCAGCACTAAACATCTTCGTCGCCATTTCAAAACTGTGCAGAAGGGTGCATAGGTCCCTGATCTGAGACCACTCCTCCAGCGTGATTTGCCCCACCTCTGAATCTCGTTGGCCCAGGCTATACATCACAACGTATTGCACCAGGGCTTGTCGGTGCTGCCACAGTCGCTGCAACATGTGCAGAGTTGAATTCCACCGGGTAGGCACATCGCATTTTATCCGGTGAAGTGGCAGGCCCATCGACTTCTGTAGAGATGTAAGTCGCTGAGCTGCGGGGATGCGAACGGCGGAAGTGAGCACACAGCGACCGTGCCCTCTGCAGAAGGCCATCTAGTCTGGGATAGTGGGCTAAAAATTGCTGGACAACCAGGTTCAACACGTGAGCCATACAAGGCACGTGTGTGACATTGCCCCGGCGAAGGGCCGCACCCAGGTTTGCAGCATTGTCACACACGGCCTTCCCTGGTTTCAGGTCCAGTGGAGACAACCATTCATGAAATTGGTTCTCCAGAGCTGACCACAACTCCTCAGCTGTGTGACTCACATTTCCCAGACATTTCAATGTAAAAACCGCCTGATGACGTTGAGCCCTACTGCCAGCATAGTAAGGAGGTGTGCAGGATCCCTTCTGCGCAGTTAGAAAGCTTGTGGCATGACCAGACAGGCTTTGGGTGCAGGTGGAAGACCGAGAGGAGGTTGAGGAGGCAGAAGCAGTGGAGGAACTTTGACATAAAGAGGATTGACGCACAACTCGTGGGGACGGCAAGACTTGGACAGCAGCCCCTTGTCCTGCTGTCACCATAGTTACCCAGTGCCCAGTCAGCGACATGTAACGCCCCTGTCCATGCCTACTCGTCCAAGTGTCTGTGGTGAAATGCACCCTGTCACACACAGAGTATTTCAAAGAAGCGGTGATGTTGTGTGCGACATGCTGGTGGAGCGCAGGCACACCTTTCTTTGAGAAGTAGTGCCGACTGGGCATCTGGTACTGGGGCACTGCGACGGACATAAGGTCTCGAAAATACTCTGTGTCCACCAGGCGGAAAGGCAGCATTTCTGTAGCCAAGAGCTTGCAGATGGTGAAATTCAACCTCTTAGCTTTCTCATGGCTAGGAGGAAATGGTCTTTTACTTGTCCACATCTGAGGGACCGAGGGCTGGCTATTGTGCTTAGACGGGGTTGATAAGGGTGTCCCCGGCAAACTGCCGGTCTGTGAGGAAGATGCAGGCGGACATGTTAGGTTGCCTTGATCCAAAGGTGGTGCTATCGATGTCGGACAGTGCTCAACACCAGCTGGTGTTCCCACCTCCAAAGAAAATGATGACCTGCCAATCACGCTGGCTGTTGCGGGTAAAGAGGTGGCAGGTCTGCGCCCCAAAACAGGTGTGACTGCTGTCCCCCCACTCACAGAGGATGAAGAGGCCGCGGATGCACAAGATATGGCAGACGGTGGTTGGCCCGGCCGGCTAGGCCGCATTGTAGCACAGTGAGCTTCCCACTGCAACTTATGCTTCATGTCCATGTGCCGGTTTATGCATGAAGTACTCAAACTATGTATTTTTTGGCCTCTACTTAGCTTTTGCTGACAAATGTTACAGATAACACGAGTTGGGTCATCTTTATCGATCTGAAAAAATGCCCAGGCTATGCAAGGCTTAGCACCCATGTGACCTGAAGAGCCACCACGACTTGTGGTGAGAGGCAGAGTTGTGTTTGAGGATGCAGTTGTTGACGTGCTTCCAGTACTACGTCTCTGTCCAGGAAGGCGCAACCTGACCTCGTCGTCACTAGGATCTTCCTCCACCTCCTCTGCTGACCTCATCTCTTGGCTGACTGTGGGTTGACAGTAAGTGGGATCTCCAACCTCATCATCATCACCCTGTGCGTTATCACACCCGTCGTCCTCAGAGCCAACCTGTTCCTGCCCTGACAAAAAACTAAAGTTGTCGCTCCAATCAGGTATTTGAGTCTTATCATCGTCTTCCTCATTGTCTCCACCAACAGGAGTTACAGTTTGGGAATGAGGGTCTACATTATGGTCAGAACCTTCTGCGTCTGGTCCTGGATCCGACTCATAAAGATTCTGGGCATCAGTGCAGATTATTTCCTCGTCTGGATTTACAGAAGCGCTGGAGTCGACCTATGATTCCCAGGCTATAGTATGAGTAAACAGCTCTGCAGACTCAACCATCTGTTCTACCTCATACTCAGACGGGCAGCTGGAGATTTGGGAGCTGTGAGGAAGCAAGTGCGATTGGGGTGACACCTTTGAGGACTGGAGTATTTGTGACGTTGAAGTTGATGTGGAGGAGAGCCCACTTAAAGGAGCACTTGATATCCGTTGAAGCACCTGCTGTTTTTGTGCCTCATCTGGAATTTGTAGCGATTGGCGTGGCCGTAAGAAAGGGATCTTATCACATTGTCCGCAAAAAGAAGTAGACATTTTAGTTTGGCTGGAAGATGGTCTTTCTTCTGCAGATGTTACTGTTGCTTTAACACCTACCCCACGGACACAACCTTTTTTCCCATTCCCAACACGCCTATTCCCCTTTCCACCAGCAGCAGGCCTTTTTCCACTCATTTTGGTGGTTAACTAATTCACAACTCTGGATTTGTTTGCACAAAAAAACAATGGATGGTAACCGAGCAGAGCTGAGTGGCCAAACTGTGGTATTAGGCCAAAACTATTGGCTGGGTTAGATGCAGAAAAAAATTATATTCAATTTGCAACCTGATGGAGGTCAGTATAGATGGACTAATACAACAAGTCCCACACATAGCTAGAAGCCCAATATTTTTTCAGAGGTAGATGCAGAAAAAAATTATATTCAGTTTGCAACCTGATGGAGGTCTGTATAGATGGATTAATAGAACAAGACCCACACACAGCTAGAAGCCCAATATTTTTTCAGAGGTAGATGCAGAAAAAAATATATTCAGTTTGCAACCTGATGGAGGTTAGTATAGATGGACTAATACAACAAGTCCCACACACAGCTAGAAGCCCAAATATTTTTTCAGAGGTACTGTAGATGCAGATAAAAATTATTTTTAATTTGCAACCTGATGGAGGTCAGTATAGATGGACTAATAGAGAAAGTCCGACACACTGCTAGAAGGCCAAATATTTTTTCAGAGCTAGATGCAGAAAAAAATGATATTCAGTTTGCAACCTGATGGAGGTCAGTATAGATGGACTAACAGAGAAAGTCCCACACACTGCTAAAAGGCCAAATATTTTTTCAGAGCTAGATGCAGAAAAAAATTATATTCAGTTTGCAACCTGATGGAGGTCTGTATAGATGGATTAATAGAACAAGACCCACACACAGCTAGAAGCCCAATATTTTTTCAGAGGTAGATGCAGAAAAAAATATATTCAGTTTGCAACCTGATGGAGGTCAGTATAGATGGACTAATACAACAAGTCCCACACACAGCTAGAAGCCCAATATTTTTTCAGAGGTAGATGCAGAAAAAAATATATTCAGTTTGCAACCTGATGGAGGTCAGTATAGATGGACTAATACAACAAGTCCCACACACAGCTAGAAGCCCAAATATTTTTTCAGAGGTACTGTAGATGCAGATAAAAATTATTTTTAATTTGCAACCTGATGGAGGTCAGTATAGATGGACTAATAGAGAAAGTCCGACACACTGCTAGAAGCCCAAATGTTTTTTCAGAGCTAGATGCAGAAAAAAATTATATTCAGTTTGCAACCTGATGGAGGTCAGTATAGATGGACTAACAGAGAAAGTCCCACACACAGCTAGAAGCCCAATATTTTTTCAGAGGTAGATGCAGAAAAAAATATATTCAGTTTGCAACCTGATGGAGGTCAGTATAGATGGACTAATACAACAAGTCCCACACACAGCTAGAAGCCCAATATTTTTTCAGAGGTAGATGCAGAAAAAAATATATTCAGTTTGCAACCTGATGGAGGTCAGTATAGATGGACTAATACAACAAGTCCGACACACTGCTAGAAGGCCAAATATTTTTTCAGAGCTAGATGCAGAAAAAAATTATATTCAGTTTGCAACCTGATGGAGGTCTGTATAGATGGATTAATAGAACAAGACCCACACACAGCTAGAAGCCCAATATTTTTTCAGAGGTAGATGCAGAAAAAAATATATTCAGTTTGCAACCTGATGGAGGTCAGTATAGATGGACTAATACAACAAGTCCCACACACAGCTAGAAGCCCAATATTTTTTCAGAGGTAGATGCAGAAAAAAATATATTCAGTTTGCAACCTGATGGAGGTCAGGATAGATGGACTAATACAACAAGTCCCACACACAGCTAGAAGCCCAAATATTTTTTCAGAGGTACTGTAGATGCAGATAAAAATTATTTTTAATTTGCAACCTGATGGAGGTCAGTATAGATGGACTAATAGAGAAAGTCCGACACACTGCTAGAAGGCCAAATATTTTTTCAGAGCTAGATGCAGAAAAAAATTATATTCAGTTTGCAACCTGATGGAGGTCAGTATAGATGGACTAATAGAATGATGCTATGCCCAAAAGATTTTACTTCACTAGGTGCAGTAAAAAAATTGGTATTCTATACACAGGTGGTATATCTTGCAACACAGATAGGCTACTCCACTGACTAACACACTCTGCAATAGGCCAAAAAGGATTAGCTTTGCTAGATTCAGCCAAATGCTGTGAAAAAAACTTGCACAGCACTGGCACAGACCTGCCTGGCAAAAACTGATAGGAACTGATGTAACCTAGTCCTGAAAAGGACTGCAATTACAATTAGTCTTTACTCCCACAATCTATCTATTTAAGAGCACAGACCTGCCTGATAAAAGTCGTAGGAAATGTTGTAACCTAGTCCTTAAAAGGACTGCAATCACAACTATTCCCTACTCCCAAGCTATCTGTATATTTGTGCGAAAATTGGCTTGAAATTAACAAGGTATAGCGCACACAGCAACAGCGGTGCCGTCTAACACGCAGCTGCAGCAGTGAGAAAATGGTGGCGACGGGGAAAATGGCTTGGTCTTATAGGGCAAGGACATGTAACATACACTGCCAATGACACATGCCCTTGCTTGTGTGAAAAAAAGCACTTCGCTCCGTGTGTGCGCTGCTGATAGGCTGACAGATTGCACCTCCCCACTGCAAATGCGGGAAAGAGAAAAAAAAATGGAGATCTTCATTGTTCCTGCAGACATCCATCCCCTTCCCCTCCCCCCACCCCGCTGTACACTCAAACTGCGTATTAACATTAATTTTTATCATTACTGAGAAAAAATCCAGTTATGATTTTGGTGCACGAACAGTTATCGAACATAACCTCGAACAGCCGAATTTTTCTCAAATTGTTCGTGTTCGCCGAACGGCTCGAACACCGCCCAAAACAGCTCGAATTTGAGATTGGCGAATAGTTCGAGTAGAACAACGCTCATCTCTACTCAACACTACTCCTTACCTTGACATGACAGAGCTGGTGTTTCACTCTCCATATGGAGAAACGCTACCCCTTAGACCGCATTATCTCCAGAGGCTTCTGCTGTTAATTCTTCCATTTGATAAAGATATGCAAACTCTTTCTGCCATTCTACTATTGATGGCATATCAGTTGGGCGCCAGTGTCTAGGGATCACTGCCCTAGTTGCGATCAAACAGAAACACAGAAGGTTACGTTTTTGAGTTGCAATAGAACCTGGTAGCATAGAGAGGAGAGCTAACTGAGGGGTTTGTGCAATACTATCCCCTGTAAATTTATGGCATTATGAAAAATACTTTGGACCCAATTGCTTTATTTTTGCATATTCCCACCAAATATGCAGCATCAACCCCTTTCACTTTCACAGCGTCAACACCTATCTGAAACTGATGGAAAAATTGCATGTAATTTATCAGGACATCAGCACCATCTTGTAAGGATCTTATCGTTTTTTTTCCTGTGCATATCCAGCTGAGGATAGTTTATTGGAAAACAAGTATGCTTTCCTTATGTCCTCTTCTGAAAAGGTGCATCCCATCTCTGTTTCCCAGGCACTCACAAAGCCTTGGGTCATCTCTATTGATGTCTGGTTGAGCATGCCACACAGAAGAGAGGTCACATGGGATGGGGGTGACCCCCTCACAAACATTCCCTCAAAGGGCGTTGTTGACTGATGCTCATTGCAATGTCCCCTTCTCCTCCGTTTATAAATAAATGATCTCAACTGTGCATATTCTAACCAAACCAATGTCTGTGTGCGGTTCTGATTCTGAATTTCCTCATAGGAAACGATCTCTGTTCCCTTTGTAATGTGATGTAACCAAAGATGCGACTTTATGTTCCACCCAAGGAATCTAATTTTACCAAAGCTGGAAAGTAGTCCAGGTTTAAAAATATGGAGGTTAAAGGATTTTAATAACTCAACAAATCTTTTTTACATTTTATCTTATCCCAAATTTTCAAAGTGGCTTTAATTAAAAGTCCCTGAGCTGCTATAGGAGTTTTTTCTCTGTTCATGATCCATTGTAGGTATTTAAGGAGTATGTCAGAGCACTCCTCTTCCAATCAATAAGTCTAGCCAACAAAGCAGATTGGTGATATATTTGCAAATCAGGGGTACCTGTGCCTCCCAGAGTCCTAGGTCTAGTCAATGTTTAATATTTAATTCTGGGTCTAGACTGCTTCCATACAAATTTAATCAATGCCAACTTAAGGGTTTTAAAGAAACTGGATGCGGACTGTGTGAAAAACAAATAAAATTCTAGGGAGAATGTCCATTTTAAATGCGTTGATGCGTCTGAACCACGACGTTTTTTTGTCATGTTTCGCAGGATCTCTAAGAGATTTATCTAAAAGTGGGAGGTAATTTAATGTAGAGATATTATTCACCTTGCCCGATATGAAAATACCTAAATATTTAATTGCACTCGTTTGCCATTTAAATGGAAAATTATTTTTATCCAAATCAACCTCTCCGGGGTCCAATGTAACATTTAAAGCCTCTGTCTTATTGCTGTTAATCTTATAGTTACTTAAATCCCCCCAAAAAAGATTAAACTCCTTTACCAATGTGGGTAGGGTAATGTGGGGTTGAGATATATACAGAAGGAGGTCATCTGCATATAGAGAAGCTTTGTACTGGTGTTATCCTACACACAGACCATGCACACTGGGGTTCTTCCTCACTGCATTTGCCAAATGCTCCATAACAATTATATATAGCAGAGGGGACAAAGGACAGCCCTGTCTCGTCCCGTTGTTAATACTTATTGGAGAAGACAAGTCTCCATTAATCCTGATACAAGCAATTGGGTGTGAATATAAAGCCAATATTCTATTAATGAAGCATTTATCAATTCCCAAATGCTTAAGAGCTGTTGTCATGAATAGAGATGAGCGGTGTTCGACTCAAACTGTTCGCCAATCTCAAATTCAAGCTGTTTTGGGCGGTGTTCGAGCCGTTCGGCAAACCCGAACGATTTGAAAGAAATTCGGCTGTTCGAGGTTATGTTCGATAACTGTTCGTGCACCAAAATCATAACTGGATTTTTTCTCAGTAATGCTGAAAATTAATGTTAATACGCAGTTTGAGTGTACAGCGGGGCGGGTGGAGGAGCAGGGGATGGATCTCTGCAGAAATAATGAAGATCTCCATTTGTTTTTCTCTTTCCCGCATTTACAGTGGGGAGGTGCAATCTGTCAGCCTATCAGCAGCGCACACATGGAGCAAACTGCTTTTTTCACACAAACAAGGGCATGTGTCATTGGCAGTGTATGTCACATGTCCTTGCCCTATAAGACCCAGCCATTTTCCCCGTAGCCGCCATTTTCTCACTGCTGCAGCTGCGTGTTAGACGGCACCGCTGTTGCTGTGTGCGCTATACTTTGTTAATTTGAAGCCAATTTTCGCACAAATCTATAGATAGCTTGGGAGTAGGGAATAGTTGTGATTGCAATCCTTTTAAGGACTAGGTTACATAATTTCCTACGACTTTAATCAGGCAGGTCTGTGCTCTTAAATAGATAGGTTGGGAGTAAAGACTAATTGTAATTGCAGTCCTTTTCAGGGCTAGGTTACATCAGCTCCTATCACTTTTTGCCAGGCAGGTCTGTGCCAGTGCTGTGCAAGTTTTTTTCACAGCATTTGGCTAAATCTAGCAAAGCAAATCCTTTTTGTCCTCTTGCAATGTGTGTTAGTCAGTGGAGAAGCCTATCTGTGTTGCAAGCTGCACCACCTGTGTATAGAATACACAGCAGGTTGCAAATTCAAAATAATTTTTATCTGGATCTAGCTCTGAAAAAATATTTCGGCTTGTAGCAGTGTGTGGGACTTGTTCTATTAGTCCATCTATACTAACCTCCATCAGGTTGCAAATTCAATATAATTTTTTTCTGCATCTAGCTCTGAAAAAATATTTCGGCTATTAGCAGTGTGTGGGACTTGTTCTATCAGTCCATCTATATTAACCTCCATCAGGTAGCAAAATCAATATAATTTTTTTCTGCATCTATCTCTGAAAAAATATTTCAGCTTGTAGCAGTGTGTGGGACTTGTTCTATTAGTCCATCTATACTAACCTCCAGCAGGTTGCAAATTCAAAATAATTTTGATCTGCATCTAGCTCTGAAAATATATTTCAGCTTGTAGCAGTGTGTGGGACTTGTTCTATTAGTCCATCTATACTAACCTCCATCAGGTTGCAAATTCAATATAATTTTTTTCTGCATCTAGCTCTGAAAAAATATTTCGGCTTGTAGCAGTGTGTGGGACTTGTTCTATTAGTCCATCTATACTAACCTCCATCAGGTTGCAAATTTAAAATAATTTTTATCTGCATCTAGCTCTGAAAAAATATTTCGGCAATTAGCAGTGTGTGGGACTTGCTCTATTAGTCCATCTATACTAACCTCCATCAGGTTGCAAATTCAACATAATTTTTTTCTGCATCTAGCTCTGAAAAAATATTTTGGCTTGTAGCAGTGTGTGGGACTTGTTCTATTAGTCCATCTATTCTAACCTCCACCACGTTGCAAATTCAATATAATTTTTATCTGCATTTAACCCAGCCAATACTTTTCGGCTAATACCACAGTTTGGCCACTCAGCTCTGCTCGGTTCCCATCCATTGTTTTTTGTGCAAACAACTCCTGAGTTGTCAATTAGTTAACCACCAAAATGAGTGGAAAAAGGCCTGCTGCTGGTGGAAAGGGGAATAGGCATGTTGGGAAGGGAAAAAAAGGTTGTGTCCGTGGGGTAGGTGTTAAAACTACAGTAACATCTGCAGAAGAAAGACCATCTTCCAGCCAAACTAAGATGTCTACTTCTTTTTGCGGACAATGTGATAAGATCCCTTTCTTACGGCCATGTCCATCGCTACAAATTCCAGATGAGGCACAAAAACAGCAGGTGCTTCAACGGATATCAAGTGCTCCTTTAAGTCGGCTCTCCTCCACCTCAACTTCAACATCACAAATACTCCAGTCCTCAGAGGTGTCACCCCAATCGCACTTGCTTCCTCACAGCTCCCAAGTCTCCAGCTGCCCGTCTGAGTATGAGGTAGAACAGATGGTTGAGTCTGCAGAGCTGTTTACTCATACTATAGCCTGGGAATCAGAGGTCGGCTCCAGAGCTTCTGTGAATCCAGACGAGGAAATGATCTGCACTGATGCCCAGAATCTTTGAGTTGGATCCAGGACCAGACGCAGAAGTTTCTGACCATAATGTAGACCCTCGTTCCCAAACTGTAACTCCTGTTGGTGGAGACAATGAGGAAGATGATGATGAGACTCAAATACCTGATTGGAGCGACAACTTTAGTTTTTTGTCAGGGCAGGAAGAGGTTGGCCTGAGGACGACGGATGTGATAACACACAGGGTGATGATGACGAGGTTGGAGATCCCACTTACTGTCAACCCACAGTCAGCCAAGAGATGAGGTCAGCAGAGGAGGTGGAGGAGGATGCTAGTGACGACGAGGTCAGGTTGCGCCTTCCTGGACAGAGACGTAGTACTGGAAGCATGTCAACAACTGCATCCTCAAACACAACTCTGCCTCTGACCACAAGTCGTGGTGGCTCTTCAGGTCACATGGGTGCTAAGCCTTGCATAGCCTGGGCATTTTTTCAGATCAATAAAGATGACCCAACTCGTGTTATCTGTAACATTTGTCAGCAAAAGCTAAGTAGAGGCCAAAAAATACATAGTTTGAGTACTTCATGCACGAACCGGCACATGGATATGAAGCATAAGTTTGCAGTGGGAAGCTCACTGTGCTTCAATGCGGCCTAGCCGGCCGGGCCAAACACCGTCTGCCACATCTTGTGCATCCGCGGCCTCTTCATCCTCTGTGACTGGGGAGACAGCAGTCACACCTGTTTTGGGACGCAGACCTGCCACCTCTTTACCCGCAACAGCCAGCGTGATTGGTAGGTCATTATTTTCTTTGGAGGTGGAAACACCAGCTGGTGTTCAGCGCTGTCCGACGTCGATAGCACCACCTTTGGATCATGGCAACCTAACATGTCCGCCTGCATCTTCCTCACAGACCGGCAGTTTGCCGGGGACACCCTTCTCAACCCCTTCTAAGCACAACAGCCAGCCCTCGGTCCCTCAGATGTGGACAAGTAAAAGACCATTTCCTCCTAGCCATGAGAAAGCTAAGAGGTTGAATTTCACCATCTGCAAGCTCTTGGCTACAGAAATGCTTCCGTTCCGCCTGGTGGACACAGAGGATTTTCGAGACCTTATGTCCGTCGCAGTGCCCCAGTACCAGATGCCCAGTCGGCACAACTTCTCAAAGAATGGTGTGCCTGCGCTCCACCAGCATGTCGCACACAACATCACCGCTTCTTTGAGAAACTCTGTGTGTGACAGGGTGCATTTCACCACAGACACTTGGACAAGTAGGCATGGACAGGGGCGTTACATTTCGCTGACTGGGCACTGGGTAACTATGGTGACAGCAGGACAAAGGGCTGCTGTCCAAGTCTTGCCGTCCCCACGAGTTGTGCGTCAATCCTCTTTATGTCAAAGTTCCTCCACTGCTTCTGCCTCCTCAACCTCCTCTGGGTCCTCCACCTGCACCCAAAGCCTGTCTGGTCATGCCACAAGCTTTCTAACTGTGCAGAAGTGATCCTGCACGCCTCCTTACTATGCTGGCAGCAGGGCTAAACATCAACAGGCGGTTTTTACTTTGAAATGTCTGGGAAATGTGAGTCTCACAGCTGAGGAGTTGTGGTCAGCTGTGGAGAACCAGTTTCATGAATGGTTGTCTCCACTGGACCTGAAACCAGGGAAGGCCGTGTGCAACAATGCTGCAAACCTCGGTGCGGCCCTTCCCCGGGGAAATGTCACACACGTTCCTTGTATGGCTCACGTGTTGAACCTGGTTGTCCAGCAATTTTTAGCCCACTCACCCGGACTAGATGGCCTTCTGCAGAGGGCACGGTCACTGTGTGCTCACTTCCCCCGTTCGCATCCCGCAGCTCAGCGACTTACATCTCTACAGAAGTCATTGGGCCTGCCACTTCACCGGCTAAAATGCGATGTGCCTACCTGGTGGAATTCAACTCTGCACATGTTGCAGCGACTGTGGCAGCACCGACAAGCCCTGGTGCAATACGTTGTGACGTATAGCCTGGGCCAACGAGATCCAAAGGTGGGGCAAATCACGCTGGAGGAGTGGTCTCAGATCAGGGACCTATGCACCCTTCTGCAGTTTTGAAATGGCTACGAAGATGTTTAGTGCTGACAATTCCATTATCAGCATGACTATTCCGGTGATTTACATGCTGGAGCACATGTTAAACAGAATTCGGAGTCAGGTGGTGGCACAAGAGGAGGGGGAGGAAGTAGAGGAGGAGGAGTTGTATGCGGAAGGGCTAACATCTGCAAGGTCCAGATGGTCGGCAGCACCAAGGCGGCAGGCATGTGAGGGTGGGGGAGATGGTTTTACCAGGGTGCATGGTAGCAGCCAAACTAGTGAGGAAGGTGCAGGAGCCCAGAAAGAAGTGGAGGACGAACTGATGGAAGACTCATCAGATGAGGGAGACCTTGATCACATTTCTGTTGTGCGAGGTTGGGGGGAGAGGACAGAGGAATGAAGCATGATTGTTTCCTCACCACCAACACACCAGGGACTTGGTGCTCCTGGATGCGCAAGACACATGAGTGCCTTCTTGCTACACTACCTGCAAAATGACCCTCGAATTGTGAGAATTAGAAATAATCCTGTCTACTGGGTTGCCACACTCTTAGATCCCCGGTACAAAAGTAAATTTGCAGAAATTATTCCTGCCATAGAAAGATATGCACGCATGCAGGAGTATCAGCAGAGACTGTTGCAGAATCTTACATGTACTTTTCCCCAAAACAATAGTGGTGCACGTAGTGAATCTCACAGTTCCAACTTGCCAACCGTGGGACCGTCGAGTGTTCAGCTCTCAAAACGTAACAGAAACACAGTATCTGCTGGTAACATCAATTTTGCAGAATCATTTCACCACTTTTTTAGCCCATCCTTTGCAAGGCCACAGGAGACAAGAAGTCTGACACATTATCATGCATGAAAATGATCTTGCTGCGGAATACACGGTTCTTCTTCTTGAACCATGGCAGGAAGTGCTGTTTGAGAAACTCCACATACATTATGGAGTTCATCTTTACCCCTTCAGGGATCCTAAAGGGGCCGACAATCTCTCTCCCCATGATTCCAGCCCAAAACATTACTCCACCTCCTCCTTGTTGGCGCTGTAGCCGTGTTTGCGTGGGGTATCCATCAACCAGCCATCCTCCACTCCATCCATCTGGACCATCGAGCGTTGCACGGCACTCATCGGTGAACAAAACAGTTTTGAATCAGTCTTCAAGTATTGTTTGGCCCACTGGAGCCGTTTCTGCTTGTGTGCAGTGGATAGAGGAGGTCGACAGGATGGCTTACGCACAGCTGCAAACCTCTGAAGGACTCGGCATCTTGTTGTTCGGGGGACGTTGGAGGCACCAGCAGCTTCAAAAACTTGTTTGCTGCTATGACAAGGCTTTTTTGCCACTGCTCTTTTAACCCGACGTAATTGCCTGTAGGAAAGAGTCCTCAATTTTCCCTTATCAGCACGCACACGTGTGTACTGTGAATCAGCTACATACTTCTTGATTGTGCGATGATCAGGATGAAGTGTCTTGGCAATGTTGATTGTAGTCACGCCTTGACCTAAACACTCCACAATTTGTTGCTTCTCAGCAGTCAACACATCCTTTTTCTTTCCCATTTTGGCAGAAAAGTAGGCTGCTTAATAATGTGGGACTGCCTTCTTAAGTAGTCTTGCCTTTCATTGGACACACCTGCCAAACTAATTAGCACAGGTGTCTGCAATTGCTTACAGTGATATAAAGAGCCCTGACACACATCACCATCAATGAGTTTAACTGAAAAACAAACAAATTCTTCCCTTATCACTCCTAAACACATTTTGCATAATAATTTGGAACACAGTTTACATGTGCTTTTCCACAAAACACCAGTGGTTCACGTAGTCAATCTTACAGTTCTAACTTGCAAACTGTGGTCTGTATGGAGTTGTTCAATAAAGGGCCCAAAATTAAGATAACATAGACAGGAGAGGTCTCTATGAATAGGAATTCCTAAGTATTTGATACCCTGTGAGGGCCAGGCAAAGGGAAAGTTGGACTGGATGGAATCCTGTATGGATTTGGGGAGGGAGACATCGAGGGCCTTCGACTTCGCTGCATTGATTTTAAAATTTGACCATGTAACAAAGTGATCTATTTCAGCCATAACAGCAGGGATGGATATATCTGATTGAGTGATATATACTAGGACATCATCAGCAAATGCAGAGCAGTTGTACTCGGTGCCTCCCACCTCAATCCACCTAATATTGGGGTTATGGCGAATTGATGAGAGCAGGTGCTCCGTCACTAGGATGTATAAGAGAGGGGACAGAGAACATCCCTGCCTTGTCCCATTGGTGATTATGAAAGGTGATGAAAATGTTCCATTTATCTTCAGCCTAGGTGACGTATTGCGATACAGGGCCGTGATTTTTCCTATAAAAGGATCCCCTAGACCCCTACCACAAGCTTTTTAAGAGAATAATATATGGCGTGCCAGGAGACTCTTTGGAATGCTTTCTCAGCATCCAACGAGAGTATCTAATTACAAATTTTTAACTGCATCTAGCCCAGGAAATACTTTGTGCCTAGTAGGAGTGTCTGCTAGTCAGCGGATTATCCCAGCTGTTAAGCAAGCTACACCACCTGTAGTTTGGACACTTAATTTTTTCAAAGGAAATGGTTCGGGCCCCCGGGACACTCAGTGAAGAGCATCGGTGAGGCACCCCAATGTATAGGGGCTGGGACTGGCAGTAAGACGCCTTGCGGTGGACCGCCGAGCTCGATCCTTATAAAAGCTTTTTAACTGCAGCAGCTTTAGTGGACGCTACTGGAGCTGGAATTACGCGGCTGCTGGCATGAGACTTGCCCTCCAATAGATTCTTGTAAAAGGATTTAAAGTGTGTTCATTCAAATTAGAGAGACAATTTAAATTAAAAGATTAGACCTGCCTCCACCACAGGGGGGCTTGCTCGACCCACCAGCGGAAGGCACCAGTATTGGGAGAGGGGGGCTGGCCGTCAGGGTCCACCGCGACTCTGGCACAAAGCCGGCGACACGGAGGTCGCAAGGGCAGGAACGGACTGGCCGTGTCGGCTTCGCACTTTTTTGGTTTTAGAAGGGCATGACATGCCTATATCTGTGTCTCCCCCTCCTTTTACTACTCCACCTCTTTTCTTTTCGCATGACTATATGTACTTGTCACTTTTCCATGTGTTAGTTGTGTCTTCTGAGCAGTTTGTCAGGTTTTGGACACCTTTGAAGTTGTTTTCTATGTGTTTCTATGTGTTTTTGTTTGCCTGCCATTGGTTTTAATGGTGTTCGAAGGTGTTAGACGAACAGGTCGGCGAACATACGGGTGTTCGACGAACCGAACCGAACTTGAACACTACGAGGGTGGCTCAACACTAGTCATGAAACCCCAGTGTACAAGATCAAAAGCCTTCTTCGCGTCCACTGACAGCAACCCAGGTAGCTGTAAAGAAGATTTTGCACTAGTAATGAGAGAAATTGTTTTATTAAAATTATCTCTGGCTACTCTTCCCTGTATGAAACGCACCTGATCTGAATGAATTATTGAGGGCAAAAGAGGTGCCAGTCTACTGGCAAGAATTTTGGAGAATATTTTGATATCTATGTTGAGTAATGAGATAGGTCTATAATTAGTTACTATTGAGGGATCTTTCCCAGGTTTTGGTATTACTGTGAAGTGAGCTTCTAAGGATTTGGGAGCAAAAGGAGAAGAATCTGAGACTGAGTAAAATACCTTAGTAATAAAAGAGGAGAGTATTTCCCAAAATGTTTTAAAAAATAGCGGTGTAAACCCGTCTGGGCCTGGACTCTTACCCGCTGGTGTGTTTCTTATTGCATTGTCAATTTCTTTTAAGGAGAATTGGCCTTCTAACTGTTCAATGGCTTCATTACTTAAATGGGGGATATCTATTTTCTCTATATACTGGTCAATCCATTGACCCCCTTGCCCTGCATTCTTGAGATAAAAGTGTTTGATTACGTGGCTGTAGTAACCGTGACAAGGGTTGACTACATTTATCGGCAAAGTTATAAAGAATTTTTCCGAAATTAGTTTCTATATCTCAGGTATTTTTCATTTAGGGGGGATCTCAATTCTTCCCTATAATTTGTTAGATCTGCCATTATTGCAGGTGAAAGTATATTCTTATGGACTGATTCAAGCTTGTGTATCTTTTTAGTAAGCTCAGAAACCTTGAAAGCTTTCCCTCTTTTTAGATGAGTACCATGTTTAATTAGTGTTCCCTGAATGATGCATTTAAGGGCCTCCTACTGCAATGGTAAAGTGGTAGGGTCTCCTGAATGAGTGTGCGGCATCCTGGTACCCATTCTACTACTGCTAAATGAGACAGCTGTAGTGTTGTATTAGATTGGCTCTATTGTGTGTACTGAGTTAGGGGATATAACACATTGCATTGTAAATTGTACTTTCCTGCCATCTGCTGGCCAATGTGTGCATATGAAGTAATGATTATTCTCCTCACAACAAGTGGTGGCCATAGCAACAGCTGGGAGGAATCTCCCAGCTCAGGGCTCTCACTCTGACTAGAACGCTGTTACAAACCAGTTGTGGGCGGTTCCTGCTGCCTCAGGAAGATTGAGGAGAGACATTATTCTCTCAGAGAAGAGTTTTCAATGCCAGTCTACGTTGAGGGGACATTTTTCCTCACATAATCTCCTTCACAAAAAGAGTGAAGTGTCTTCTAGTCAGCAGAGAGAAAGCTGTACATGGACTCTCCTGCTCTCTGGTTATCCTGATCGCTTCTAGCCAGGACCATATCCATGTGGTTGCCATGCCACCAACACTTTGTGTAAACCTACCCCCTGCGAGAGGGAATGGTGGGATAAAAACTGTGAGTACATCCACACTTTAGTGTGTTTTCCACAGAGAGCCAATCTGTAAAGTTCCCTCCATCAGCTTAACATTTCCTAGACTGAGCATAGGATTTCCTGTACAATCAAGTAAATAGAACTCTACTTCAGCCGCCCTGAACAATAACAATGCTTGTCTCATGAGGAGAAAACCAATACTTTCATATGCACAATATACTGTGAAATTTGCCTGTAAGAGAGATTGTACCCTGTTACCTCATTCAGTAAAATTGTTATGTTTACAAGTTAACCTGCGTGTCTGGCTGCTTGAGATTACACAAACATCATGGACACTCCAAAAAATGCACCTAGACACCACTGCTACAGGAGTGCCCCCGGGGATTCCTATACCATCCACGAGTGTCACCTTCCGCTTTTGAAATTATTGTGGACACAAGGGAAGCATTGAGGGTGCAGTGACCCACTTCAGCTACCGTGACATCATTATCTGCTGCCAGTGAGGCTACACATCTCAACTGGCCCTTCTGCAACATCTGGCGCCTCCCCAGTGGCCTACCGTTATTTGTGGCATCAGGAACAGGATTCGAACCTTCACCAAATGCTCATTCCCCGGAGAGATGCACAGATCATCCTTGAATCCTATCATGATCGCTCTGGCCATTTCGGTGTCCAGAAAACTGAAGCTACCATCCGCCGAAGGTTCTACTGGGTCGGTATGAGAGGAGACATTGAAAGTTGGTGCCGAGAATGTCCCACATGTAACATCACATGATGGATGGAGAGATCAAAAAGCGCCCTTACACCCTATCAAGTCACAAAAAACAGGAGAAATTGTTGCTCTTGATAATATGAAATTGGGCCCAACTCACTCTGGCTATATATATCCCCTCACAATTGTTGACCATTACGCAAAGCTATTGATTCTGTCAAAGATCTTACAGCCAAAATTGCAGCTGAAGTCTTCTATACTGAGTTCATCCAACACTATAGATGTCCAGACGACATCCTCACTGATTGCGGATCTGCCTTTGAAACTCAACTTTTCCACGAGCTGTGCAAGTACAGAGATTGCAAGAAACTGAGTACCATTGATTACCATCCACAAGGTAATGGACTATGTGAAAGAGTGAACCATGTCATCATCAGTATTCTGCACACTGCTGCTGCCATCAAGGGAACTGAGTGCCCTGAGATTCTGAAAGATCTTGTCCACATTTACAATAACACCACCCATTGCACAAGTGGCCATACTCCATTTTATCTGATGTTCAGCCGACAAGGCCAGTTGCCTTCAGACTGGGCTCTAGGTGTACAAGTGCCAGATACCATTAATGCTTTTCCACAAATAGAGAGGGTGATTGAACACCGCAGATGCATGGCGGAAGCCAAAGAAATTGTTGATTCTCGCATGGAGGAAGCACGAAGAAAAGAACAAGAAGACTATAATCAACTTGCCAATTCCAATCTTCTACAAATTGGCGACCGAGTCTGGCTCCGAAACAAGCATCGGACTGGAAAATTGGATCCACGTTGGGAAGTTGAACCGTACACAATAATTGCTATATCCTTTCCATTGTCTGATGTGTACAAGATATCCAGAATTGGTTGGAAACCCCAGACGGTACACAGAAACCGCCTAAAACTGTGTCGCAAGGAAGAACTCCTGAGAGAGTCACCACTACCCAAGTCAGCTTTGATTTGAACACAGAATCCTCCAGATTCATCAGAAAGACTGCCGAGCCTTGCTGAACTTATGTTTTCTCTACAATTTGCGTTTCCTGGCTATTATCAGTTCATTCCTACCTCAACAGAGAACACTTTTCTTCCACCTGAAGAATTCACAGAACCTGAACTAATCTCCAGTAGCTCGAGATGGTCGGCGCTCACCGAGTATTTCAGGGGTTGCTCGGCGGGAGCTTGGGCCCAGAACCTGCATGTTTGGCGCTCTTTAGAGCAATTCACACCAGTTTGCTGTTCAACCTAGCTACCTACAGGCTAGGTATTTAAAACTCAGTTTTCTCCATCACATGGATCACATATACGTTGTCAGAAAACACTGCCATATCTGGCCTCCATTAAAAATTTCTTTCAATGTGTCAGTTAAGAAATTCACACCAGTTTTCTGTTCAAACTAGCTACCTACAGGCCAGGTATTTAAAACTCTGTTTTTTCCATCACACGGATCACATATACATTGTCAGAAAATACTGCCATTTCTGGCCTCCATTAAAAATTTCTTTCAGTGTGTCAGTGAAGCAAATAACACCAGTTTTCTGTTCAAACTAGTTACCTACAGGCCAGGTATTTAAAAATCTGTTTTCTCCGTTACACAGATCACATATAAGTTCTCTCCAAACTCAGTCATTTGTAGTGAGCATGGAAGATACTGTCCTCCATTTAAAAAGGGCAAGGCACGTGGCAAGGGATGGGGAACTGGACGTGATGGTGAAGGTGCATGCAGAGGCCAAGGACAAGGCTGTGGGCAAGCTGAAATTGTGCCACAACAAACACCCACATCTTCTTGCCCCACCTTCCTGTCCCAATTCCTAGGGGAGCTCAGCACACCACTATTGAACCCAGAGCAGTGTCAAAAGGTTGTTGGTTGGATAGCGGATAATGCTTCCAGTCACTTAGCCACCACACCACCCTGTCTTACACACGGTCAAGTCTCAGTAGCCGTGCGTCTGGACCGCATATTTCTCACCCTGATCCACCTTCCTCCCACCATGCCGAGTGCCCGGAGACAACTGATCCCACACTTGGACACACTGAAGAGCTGTTCAGTTTTCCATTTATAGATTCGGGTCTCTCGCCTGGTCCACGTGAAGCGAGGCAAGGGGAGATCGCATGTAGCGATGCCCAAATATTTGAGCAGCCACGGTCACACAAAGGCGATGGTGGATGATGATGAGTCACAATTGCCAGAAAGTCAGGAGGAGGACCAGGGTGCGGAAGTGGAAGACGAGGTGGTGGAAGATATAGTAACTGACCCAACCTGACAGGAGGACATGCAGAGCGAGGACAGCAGCACACAGGGGGAGGGAGACCGAGCACTCCAACAGGCAGGAAGAAGCAGTGTGGTGGCCGCAGACAGAAGGCAGGAAACCGTTCCCCGTAACACCAACACGAAGGAAGTTGCCAGTTCAACTGTTACGTCTTCCCGAGTCGGGTTGTTTTTTAAAGACTTTGCCGAAAACCCCAAAAGGCTTTTTGCACCACCTGCCAGGCCAGCATCAGCAGGGGTGGCAAAACGACCAGCCTGACCACCACAAGCATGATCAGGCACATGGCAGCAAAGGACCCGACTTTGTGGGCCGAACCCAGGGTCCAGGAACAGTGTCTGCAGGTGGCACCATTGTTTCTTCCTCTGTTGTGCATGGAAGCAAATCCCCTGTCCATGGTGCATGCGAAGATGCCTCCTGCCCTGCACCTGTCGTTGCGCACTCTCAAGTAGCAGCATCAGGAAGCATGTCCATGTCCTTGTTCCAGCGCAGCGTTCAAGTTGTCCATACCCCAGTCCTTGGAACGCAAGTGCAAATATGCAGCCAACGCCCACAGGCCACACTACTAAATTCCCAAAATTCTCATATTTCACGACTGCTTGAGCTCAAAATGTTGCCTTTTAGGCTCGTGGAGACGAAGAATTCCGCAACCTGATGGTGGTGGTTGTCCCTTGGTACTCGGTCCCCAGCCGCCACTATTTCTCCCGGTGTGCCCTCCCCGCATTACCCAAGCACGTGTCCCAAAACATTAGCCGTCCCCTTAACAAAGCAGTTACAGGGAAAGTCCACCTAACCACAGACACGTGGACAAGTGCTTGTGGGCAGGGACCGTACATCTCGCTGACGGCACATTGGGTTAACATAGTGGAAGCCGGGACCCAGTCGGACCTTGGGACAGAACATGTCCTCCTAACGCCAAGGATTGCGGGCCCTAGGTCAATCAGGGTTGCACCCATGGTCTAAAGCTCCTGCACCTCTTCCTCCTCAGCTTCCTGTTCCTCTTCAGCCTCCATCTCCAAAATGACCACATCAGTCACAAGCTGGAAGCACTGCAGCACTGCCTTGGCCAAGCGGCAACAGGCTGTGCTGAAGCTAATATGCTTAGGTGACAAACCGAACAATGCTGAAGAGTTGTGGACAGCTCTGAAAGAGCAGGCAGATGTGTGGCTCACACTGCTGAACCGACAGACAGGCATGATCGTGTGTGACAATGGCCGGTACCTGGTGGCAGCTCTGAGGTGCGGCAGGCTCACACAAGTACCATGCCTGACCTATGTGCTTAACCTCGTGGTTCAGCGGTTTCTCAAATCCTGCCCGGAGCTGCTGGATCTGCTTGTCAAAGTACGCCACCTGTGTGCCCATTTTAGAAAGTCACCTTCAGCTTCTGCCGCCCTTGCCGTGTTTCAGCAGCGTTTGCAGCTTCCGGCTCACAGACTAGTGTGTGATGTCTCCACGCGTTGGAATTCTACACTGCAGATGTTGGGAAGGATTTGTGAGCAGAAGAGGGCAGTTGTTGAGTACCAGCATCAAGAAGGCCGTCGATATTAAGTTCAGACTCCACACATAAGACCTCAGGAGTGGACATGGATGTCAGACATATGTACCATCCTCCAAAACTTTGAGGACTCCACCAACATGGTGAGCGGCAATGATGCCATAATTAGCATCACCATCCCACTTCTCTGTCTTCTGAAATGCTCTCTGCTCACAATCAAAGAGGATGCATTGCAGGCAGAGCACGATGAGATGGAGCAAGGAACAATACATGGTGATTAAACACAGCCCAGCCTCATCTCATCCCAACGTGGATTGGGTGACAATGAGGAAGAGGAGGAAGAGGAGGAAGGACAGGAGCTAGTTTTTATGCGCTATAGACGGTACTACCTGCACAGCTGTCATACCATCTGTTCAGCGTGGATGGCCAGAGGACAGAGCGGAGGAGGAGAGCATGGTCAGTCATCCTTTTGGTGAGGACACGGAAGTCTTGCCTGTTAGTAGTCTGGCATGAATAGCTGAGTATATGTTTTGCTGCCTTTGCCATGACCCTCGCATTCTCAAAATTTTGGGTGACAGTCATTACTGGTTGGTGACACTTCTTGACCCATGCTACAAGGAGAGCTGTATATCTCTTATTCCTGAGGCTGACAGGTCTACAAAAATGGGGCTGTACCAGAAGGCCCTTGTTGCGGAACTATTAAAAAAATTCCCATCTGAAAACGCTGGCAGCAGAGGGCACACTTCATTGGACAACAAAGGAGTACAGGCGAGAGAGACACAACTTCAATCCAGCAGAGGCAGGGGAACACTGTCAAAGTTCTGGGAGAGTTTTCTCAGCCCCTCCCATCGCACAGGTCCTGAGGTGCGGGGTACTCTCACAAGGAGTGCAAAGTTTGGGAAAATGCTGAGGGAGTACCTTGCCGCATGTACCAATGTCCTCCGTGATTCCTCTGTGCCTTATAATTATTGGGTTTCCAAGCTGGATACTTGGAATGAACTGGCTCTCTATGCCTTGGAGGTCCTGCCCTGCCCTGCTGACAGCATTTTATCAGAGCGGGTTTTTAGTGCCGCTGGTGGAATTATAACTGATAAGCGCATCCGCCTGTCAACTGAAAATGCTGACAGGCTGACTCTTATAAAAATGAACAAGGGCTGGATTGGGCCAGAATTCTCAACACCACCGAATGATAGCAGCGTAACATAAACTCAAATCCTGTGTCTTTTCTTGGGAGGTGTATTCCCATGCACCTTTTCATACCCAGACATGGGTATACGCTTCCTGATTTTGGCTATTTGCTCTTGTCCTCCTCATTAGAGATGAGCGTTGTTCTACTCGAACTGTTCGCCAATCTCAAATTCGAGCTGTTTTGGGCGGTGTTCGAGCCGTTCGGCGAACACGAACAATTTGAGAAAAATTCGGCTGTTCGAGGTTATGTTCGATAACTGTTCGTGCACCAAAATCATAACTGGATTTTTTCTCAGTAATGATGAAAATTAATGTTAATACGCAGTTTGAGTGTACAGCGGGGTGGGGGGAGGGGCAGGGGATGGATCTCTGCAGGAACAATGAAGATCTCCATTTTTTTTTCTCTTTCCCGCATTTGCAGTGGGGAGGTGCAATCTGTCAGCCTATCAGCAGCGCACACACGGAACGAAGTGCTTTTTTTCACACAAGCAAGGGCATGTGTCATTGGCAGTGTATGTCACATGTCCTTGCCCTATAAGACCAAGCCATTTTCCCCGTCGCCACCATTTTCTCACTGCTGCAGCTGCGTGTTAGACGGCACCGCTGTTGCTGTGTGCGCTATACCTTGTTAATTTCAAGCCAATTTTCGCACAAATATACAGATAGCTTGGGAGTAGGGAATAGTTGTGATTGCAGTCCTTTTAAGGACTAGGTTACAGCATTTCCTACGACTTTTATCAGGGAGGTCTGTGCTCTTAAATAGATAGGTTGTGGGAGTGAAGACTAATTGTAATTGTAGTCCTTTTCAGGACTAGGTTACATGAGTTCCTATCAGTTTTTGCCAGGCAGGTCTGTGCCAGTGCTGTGCAAGTTTTTTTCACAGCATTTGGCTGAATCTAGCAAAGCTAATCCTTTTTGGCCTATTGCAGAGTGTGTTAGTCAGTGGAGTAGCCTATCTGTGTTGCAAGATATAACACCTGTGTATAGAATACCAATTTTTTTACTGCACCTAGTGAAGTAAAATCTTTTGGGCATAGCATCATTCTATTAGTCCATCTATACTGACCTCCATCAGGTTGCAAACTGAATATAATTTTTTTCTGCATCTAGCTCTGAAAAAATATTTGGGCTTCTAGCAGTGTGTGGGACTTGGTCTATTAGTCCATCTATACTGACCTCCATCAGGTTGCAAATTAAAAATAATTTTTTTCTTCATTTAGCTCTGAAAAAATATTTGGGCTTCTAGCAGTGTGTGGGACTTGTTCTATTAGTCCTTCTATACTGACCTCCAGCAGGTTGCAAATTGAATATAATTTTTTTCTGCATCTAGCTCTGAAAAAATAGTTGGGCTTCTAGCGGTGTGTGGGACTTGGTCTATTAGTCCATCTATACTGACCTCCATCAGGTTGCAAATTAAAAATAATTTTTTTCTGCATCTAGCTCTGAAAAAATATTTGGGCTTCTAGCAGTGTGTGGGACTTGGTCTATTAGTCCATCTATACTGACCTCCATCAGGTTGCAAATTAAAAATAATTTTTATCTGCATCTACAGTACCTCTGAAAAAATATTTGGGCTTCTAGCAGTGTGTGGGATTATTTGTATTAGTCCATCTATACTGACCTCCATCAGGTTGCAAATTCAAAATAATTTTTTTCTGCATCTAACCCAGCCAATAGTTTTGGCCTAATACCACAGTTTGGCCACTCAGCTCTGCTCGGTTACCATCCATTGTTTTTTTGTGCAAACAACTCCAGAGTTGTGAATTAGTTAACCACCAAAATGAGTGGAAAAAGGCCTGCTGCTGGTGGAAAGGGGAATAGGCGTGTTGGGAAGGTGAAAAAAGGTTGTGTCCGTGGGGTAGGTGTTAAAGCAACAGTAACATCTGCAGAAGAAAGACCATCTTCCAGCCAAACTAAAATGTCTACTTCTTTTAGCGGACAATGTGATAAGATCCCTTTCTTACGGCCACGCCAATCGCTACAAATTCCAGATGAGGCACAAAAACAGCAGGTGCTTCAACGGATATCAAGTGCTCCTTTAAGTGGGCTCTCCTCCACATCAACTTCAACATCACAAATACTCCAGTCCTCAAAGGTGTCACCCAAATCGCACTTGCTTCCTCACAGCTCCCAAATCTCCAGCTGCCCGTCTGAGTATGAGGTAGAACAGATGGTTGAGTCTGCAGAGCTGTTTACTCATACTATAGCCTGGGAATCAGAGGTCGACTCCAGCACTTCTGTGAATCCAGACGAGGAAATGATCTGCACTGATGCCCAGAATCTTTATGAGTCGGATCCAGGACCAGACGCAGAAGGTTCTGACCATAATGTAGACCCTCATTCCCAAACTGTAACTCCTGTTGGTGGAGACAATGAGTAAGACGATGATAAGACTCAAATACCTGATTGGAGCGACAACTTTAGTTTTTTGTCAGGGCAGGAACAGGTTGGCTCTGAGGACGACGGGTGTGATAACGCACAGGGTGATGATGATGAGGTCGGAGATCCCACTTACTGTCAACCCACAGTCAGCTAAGAGATGAGGTCAGCAGAGGAGGTGGAGGAAGATGCTAGTGACGACGAGGTCAGGTTGCGCCTTCCTGGACAGAGACGTAGTACTGGAAGCACGTTAACAACTGCATCCTCAAACACAACTCTGCCTCTCACCACAAGTCGTGGTGGCTCTTCAGGTCGCATGGGTGCTAAGCCTTGCATAGCCTGGGCATTTTTTCAGATCGATAAAGATGACCCAACTCGTGTTATCTGTAACATTTGTCAGCAAAAGCTAAGTAGAGGCCAAAAAATACATAGTTTGAGTACTTCATGCATGAACCGGCACATGGACATGAAGCATAAGTTGCAGTGGGAAGCTCAGTGTGCTACAATGCGGCCTAGCCGGCCGGGCCAATCACCGTCTGCCATATCTTGTGCATCCGCGGCCTCTTCATCCTCTGTGAGTGGGGGGACAGCAGTCACACCTGTTTTGGGGCGCAGACCTGCCACCTCTTTACCCGCAACAGCCAGCGTGATTGGCAGGTCATCATTTTCTTTGGAGGTGGGAACACCAGCTGGTGTTGAGCGCTGTCCGACATCGATAGCACCACCTTTGGATCAAGGCAACCTAACATGTCCGCCTGCATCTTCCTCACAGACCGGCAGTTTGCCGGGGACACCCTTATCAACCCCGTCTAAGCACAATAGCAAGCCCTCGGTCCCTCAGATGTGGACAAGTAAAAGACCATTTCCTCCTAGCCATGAGAAAGCTAAGAGGTTGAATTTCACCATCTGCAAGCTCTTGGCTACAGAAATGCTGCCTTTCCGCCTGGTGGACACAGAGGATTTTCGAGACCTTATGTCCGTCGCAGTGCCCCAGTACCAGATGCCCAGTTGGCACTACTTCTCAAAGAAAGGTGTGCCTGCGCTCCACCAGCATGTCGCACACAACATCACCGCTTCTTTGAGAAACTCTGTGTGTGACAGGGTGCATTTCACCACAGACACTTGGACGAGTAGGCATGGACAGGGGCGTTACATGTCGCTGACTGGGCACTGGGTAACTATGGTGACAGCAGGACAAGGGGCTGCTGTCCAAGTCTTGCCGTCCCCACGAGTTGTGCGTCAATCCTCTTTATGTCAAAGTTCCTCCACTGCTTCTGCCTCCTCAACCTCCTCTCGGTCTTCCACCTGCACCCAAAGCCTGTCTGGTCATGCCACAAGCTTTCTAACTGCGCAGAAGGGATCCTGCACACCTCCTTACTATGCTGGCAGTAGGGCTCAACGTCATCAGGCGGTTTTTACATTGAAATGTCTGGGAAATGTGAGTCACACAGCTGAGGAGTTGTGGTCAGCTCTGGAGAACCAATTTCATGAATGGTTGTCTCCACTGGACCTGAAACCAGGGAAGGCCGTGTGCGACAATGCTGCAAACCTGGGTGCGGCCCTTCGCCGGGGCAATGTCACACACGTGCCTTGTATGGCTCACGTGTTGAACCTGGTTGTCCAGCAATTTTTAGCCCACTATCCCAGACTAGATGGTCTTCTGCAGAGGGCACGGTCGCTGTGTGCTCACTACCGCCGTTCGCATCCCGCAGCTCAGCGACTTACATCTCTACAGAAGTCGTTGGGCCTGCCACTTCACCGGCTAAAATGCGATGTGCCTACCCGGTGGAATTCAACTCTGCACATGTTGCAGCGACTGTGGCAGCACCGACAAGCCCTGGTGCAATACGTTCTGACGTATAGCCTGGGCCAACGAGATTCAGAGGTGGGGCAAATCACGCTGGAGGAGTGGTCTCAGATCAGGGACCTATGCACCCTTCTGCACAGTTTTGAAATGGCGACGAAGATGTTTAGTGCTGACGATGCCATTATCAGCATGACTATTCCGGTGATTTACATGCTGGAGCACATGTTAAACAGAATTCGGAGTCAGGTGGTGGCACAAGAGGAGGTGGAGGAAGTAGAGGAGGAGGAGTTGTATGCGGAAGGGCTAACATCTGCAAGGTCCAGACGGTCGGCAGCACCAAGGCGGCAGGCATGTGAGGGTGGGGGAGATGGTTTTACCAGGGCACATGGTAGCAGCCAAACTAGTGAGGAAGGTGCAGGAGCCCAGGAAGAAGTGGAGGACGAACTGATGGTAGACTCATCAGATGAGGGAGACCTTGATCACATTTCTGTTGTGCGAGGTTGGGGGGAGAGGACAGAGGAAGGAAGCATGATTGTTACCTCGCCACCAACACAACAGGGACTTGGTGCTCCTGGATGCGCAACACACATGAGTGCCTTCTTGCTGCACTACCTGCAACATGACCCTCGAATTGTGAGAATTAGAAATAATCCTGACTACTGGGTTGCCACACTGTTAGATCCCCGGTACAAAAGTAAATTTGCAGAAATTATTCCTGCCATAGAAAGGGATGCACGCATGCAGGAGTATCAGCAGAGACTGTTGCAGAATCTTACATGTGCTTTTCCACAAAATACCAGTGGTGCACGTAGTGAATCTCACAGTTCCAACTTGCCAACCGTGGGACCGTCAAGTGTTCAGCACTCAAACCGTAACAGAACCACAGTATCTGCTGGTAACATCAATTTTGCGGAATCATTTCACCACTTTTTTAGCCCATCCTTTGCAAGGCCACAGGAGACAAGAAATCTGACACATAGTCAACGCCTAGAGACGATGGTACAGGAGTATCTCCAAGTAAACATTGAAGCCACGACTGTGTCACTGGACCCTTGCTCTTTTTGGGCTTCCAATCTGGATAAATGGCCGGAGCTAGCCACTTACGCCTTGGAGATCTTGTCATGCCCCGCAGCCAGCGTTCTGTCTGAACGTGTGTTCAGCGCTGCTGGTGGTGTGCTGACAGATAAGCGCACGCGGCTCTCCACTGATAATGTAGACAGACTCACGTTCATAAAGATGAACAAATCATGGATCCGAAACGACTTTTCTACCCCTGTGTCATCCTGGGGAGAGTAAAAGCTTGATGATTGGTTAAAATCACCCTACCAACCGTTTTAAGCTTTCAAATTACTAATCATGTTTATCTGTATCTTGACTGGAAAATAATTTGGGCTTTGTAGCAGTGTGCAGCACTGATCCTATTAGGCCATCTATACTAAAGCTTCACCAGATTTAAAATTAAAAATAATTTTTAGCTGCATCTAGCCCGGAAAATAATTTTGGGGCTCCGAGATGCGCAAGGCACATAAGTGCCTTCTTGCTGCACTACCTGCAGCATGACCCTCATATTGTCAGAATTCGAAGTAATCATGACTACTGGGTTGCCACACTCTTAGATCCCCCAAACTTTTCGATCAACCTTTTCATTTTAATAAAGACCAAAAAAATGGTCATTTTTGAAATTATAAGCATTAGCAGGTTGTTAGAAACTGAAATCAATCAGTTTTCAACTCAAAACTTTATTCTAGGTGATGTTACATTTTCACATAGGACCCCTTGTTCGAAAGGAGCTTCTGAACTCTCTCGTCCATTGAATTTGTCAGGTTTTGGATGGTTTCTGCTTCAATTGTTTTGCATGAGGACAGAATACCCTCCTAGAGCTGTTGCTTAGATGTGAACTGCCTCCCGCCATCATAGACACTCCTTTTAATGATGCTCCAAAGGTTCTGAATGGGGTAGAGGTCAGGGGAGCATGGAGGTCACACCATAAGTTTGTCCCCTTTTATGCCCATATCAGCCAGAGATGCAGATGTTTTATGTGCAGCATGAGATGGTGCATTATCATGCAGAAAAATGATCTTGCTGTGAAATACACGGTTCTTCTTCTTGAACCATGGCAGGAAGTGCTGTTTGAGAAAATCCACATACATTATGGAGTTCATCTTTAGCGCCTTCAGGGATCCTAAAGGGGCCGACAATCTCTCTCCCCATGATTCCAGCCCAAAACATTACTCCACCTCCTCCTTGTTGGCGCTGTAGCCGTGTTTGCGTGGGGTGTCCATCAACCAGCCATCCTCCACTCGAATCCATCTGGACCATCGAGCGCTGCACGGCACTCATCCGTGAACAAAACAGTTTTGAAATCAGTCTTCATGTAATGTTTGGCCCACTGGAGCCGTTTCTGCTTGTGTGAAGTGGATAGAGGAGGTCGACAGGATGGCGCATGCACAGCTGCAAACCTCTGAAGGACCCTGCATCTTGTTGTTCGGGGGACGTTGGAGGCACAAGCAGCTTCAAAAACTTGTCTGCTGCTATGACAAGGCTTTTTTGCCGCTGCTCTTTCAACCTGACGTAATTGCCTGTAGGAAAGAGTCCTCAATTTGCCCTTATCAGCACGCACACGTGTGTACTGTGAATCAGCTACATACTTCTTGATTGCCAAGACACTTCATCCTGATCATCGCACAATGTTGATTGTAGTCATGCCTTGACCTAAACACTCCACAATTTGTTGCTTCTCAGCAGCCGACACATCCTTTTTCTTTCCCATTTTGGCAGAAAATGTAGGCTGCTTAATAATGTGAGAGAGCCTTCTTAAGTAGTCTTGCCTTTCATTGGACACACCTGCCAAACTAATTAGCACAGGTGTCTGCAATTGCTTACAGTGATATAAAGAGCCCTGACACACATCACCATCAATGAGTTTAACTGACAAACAAACAAATTCTTCCCTTATCACTCCGAAACACTTTTTGTATAATAATTTGGAACGCAGTGTACATGTGCTTTTCCACAAAACACCAGTGGTTCACGTAGTGAATCTTACAGTTCTAACTTGCCAACCGTGGTCTGTATGGAGTTGTTCAATAAAGGGCCCAAAATTAAGATAACATAGATGGGAGAGGTCTCTATTAATAGGAATTCCTAAGTATTTGATACCCTGTGAGGGCCAGGCAAAGGGAAAGTTGGACTGGATGGAATCCTATATGGATTTGGGGAGGGAGACATCGAGGGCCTCAGACTTCGCTGCATTGATTTTAAAATTTGACCATGTAACAAAGTGATCTATTTCAGCCATAACAGCATGGATGGATATATGTGATTGAGTGATATATACTAGGACATCATCAGCAAATAGAGAGCACTTGTACTCGGTGCCTCCCACCTCAATCCACCTAATATTGGGGTTATGGCGAATTGATGAGAGCAGGTGCTCCGTCACTAGGATGTATAAGAGAGGGGACAGAGGACATCACTGCCTTGTCCCATTGGTGATTGTGAAAGGTGATGAAAATGTTCTGACGCACCCCCTGGGCCTTGGGACACCCGGAGCCGGACCCTTTTTGGTGGATGCTGGTGGTTGTAGTCTTCGTGGCGGCGACCCAGTTCCGTGGCTCAGGGCGGTCAAACCAGTGGCGGAACTATTTATGTGGTTTTCATGTTTAAATGTCCGACTACGCCACCCGTGGATTGCGGTCAGAGTGAACCGCCGCTACAGGGCAGACCACTGAGGCTGGTGTTGTGGGTGCAGCAGAGCGTAGCATAACTCCCCACGGGAGGAGTATAGCCTCAGGGCAGTGTATGCGGAGGATGGGGGTGATGGTGCAGGGCAGCAGCAGTAACGACACGGAGTCAGTGATGCAGTTCAGGGCCTTTACTCACAGTTCTTATTATCCAGACCACGTCTGCAGGTAACGGCTGCCCACGTCGTACTGTGCTCACCAGGTGAGGGGCTCAGACAACTCCCAGATAACTTTGGAGCACTTCACAGGACCCCCTTTGTGTGTCCTTTGTCTGGCCTTTCTTACCAACACTTCTGTCCGGCTGCCTCGGGCCTCCTCTTGGTAAACTTGGCGCCAGTTTCCCTGACCCTATGTGGTGCCTTCCTAGCGGGTGTAGCGAGGGGCTGCGCCACATAAAATGTCAGAGCCTCCGGTTTCTAGCTGAGGGTCGTTTCCTGCCTCCACTAGTTCGGGGACCGGTCTCCCCCTTTGGCCTGACCCCTCCACGCAGGTGGATTCGGGCGTGCGGTGGCGACTCGCCCGTCCGCACCCCTGGGATCCCTTCATTCCTCATTCCTGGAGCCTTCTCCGCTCCTCTTCCTTCCTTCTCCCTCTTCCAGGCCTGGGCCTCTGTTACTAGGCCCGCCTCCGGAGCAGAGCTCATGCAGAGCCCCTGCTCCCTGCCACTTCTGCTCAGACTTCTCTGCACTGAACTAAGATGGTGCCCACCTTTTATACTCCCTTCTCAATGCACCCAGGAACTGCTTCCTCCCTGCTCCTGCACTACAGGGTTCCCCTTCCTCAGTGTTCCCTCCCCCCACTCCAGCCAGGGACAGGGACTGTCGTGCCCATCTCAGGGGCATATTGGTCGCCCTGCCCCACGGCAATGTGGTGTAATGCATGCAGGTGTCGGGTCCTGATCCACACTCCATCCTTACCTGAGAGTGAGATATCACACCTCTGGGTGAGGTGCAATACGTCTGTAGCAACCGAGCCCTCAGGGTGCTACAGTTCCATTTATCTTCAGCCTAGGTGACGTATTGCGATACAGGGCCGTGATTTTGGCTATAAAAGGGTCCCCTAGACCCCTACCCCAAGCTTTTTAAGAGAATCATATATGGCGTGCCAGGAGACTCTATGGAATGCTTTCTCAGCATCCAACGAGAGTATCTAATTACAAATTTTTAACTGCATCTAGCCCAGGAAATACTTTGTGCCTAGTAGCAGTGTCTGCTAGTGAGCGGATTATCCCGGCTGTTAAGCAAGCTGCACCACCTGTAGTTTAGACACTTAATTTTTTCAAAGGAAATGCTTCGGGACCATGGGATACTTAGTGAAGAGCATCAGGAGGCACCCCAAGGCATAGGGGCTGGGACTGGCAGTAGGATGCCTTGCGGTGGACAGCCGAGCTCGATCCTTATAAAAGCTTTTTAACTGCAGCAGCTTTAGTGGACGCTACTGGAGCTGGAATTACCGCGGCTGCTGGCATGAGACTTGCCCTCCAATAGATCCTTGTAAATGGATTTAAAGTGTATTCATTCAAATTAGAGAGACAATTTAAATTAAAAAGCTTAGAGCTGCCTCCACCACAGGGGGGCTCGCTCGACCCACCAGTGGACAGGCACCAGTATTGGGAGAGGGGGGCTGGCCGTCAGGGTTCACCGCGGCTCTGGCACAAACCCGGTGGCACGGGCAGGAGCGGACTGGCCGTGTCGGCTTCTCACTTTTTGGATTTTAGAAGGGCATGACATGCCTATATCTGTGTCTCCCCCTCCTTTTACTCCTCCACCTCTTTTATTTTCGCATGACTATATGTACTTGTCACTTTTCCATGTGTTAGTTATGTCTTCTGAGCAGTTTCTCAGCTTTTGGACACCTTTGAAGGTGTTTTCTATGTGTTTCTATGTGTTTTTGTTTGCCTGCCATTGGTTTTAACGGTGTTCGAAGGTGTTCGACGAACAGTTCGACGAACAGTTCGGCGAACACAGGGGTGTTCGACGAACCGAACCGAACTCGAACACTACGGGGGTGGCTCAACACTACTCCTCATTCTCCTCATCCTCCACCACCATATTACCAGGGTGACCGTGGTCCTATATGCAACACCTACATAATTTTTTTAAAGGGTGTTTATGATGCCCGTAAAAAAAATGTTTATACAGTATGTTCATGTATACCCCCCAGGGGTAAATGTTTGTCAGCCCATACACTTAGTGCATGGGCATTACAAGTATAGGAGGCCCACTCCTTTCTAGTAGGAACATATTTTTATGAGCTACTCTTCTCCTTTATAGTGGGAACATTTTTTTATGAGGCCCTCCTCCATGTCTCTTCCATGTGGCATTGTAGTGCCTCCAAATTTTTGACAACCATTGCATTCACTGCGTAGGTCAACAATATGGGAGACCCACTTCCTAATATTGTGAACATTGTTTTGAGGAGGCCCTCTGACCTCCATGTCTCTTCCAAGGTGCATTGAAGTGCCTCCAAATTTTTGGCAGCCCTTGCATTCACTGCATAGGCCAATACAATGGGAGATTCTCTCCTTTCTAATAGGAAATAGTCATTACTGTAGCCCTGCTCTATGTCTCTTTAAATTGTTAGTGGGGTTTTTCCTAAATTTGGTCAGCTGTTGGACTCACTGCATGCCCTATAACTGTATAGCAGACTCTATCCTTTCTAATGGGAATTTGTCATTACTGTGGCCCTGCTCTATGTGTCTTTAATTTCTTAGTGGTTTTTTTTCTAAATTTGGTCAGCCGTTGGACTCACTGCATGCCCTATAACTGTGTTGCAGACCCTCTCCTTTCTAATGTGAACATGCTGTACTTGTTACTGTGGCCCTGCTCTATGTGTCTTTAAATTCTTAGTGAGGTTTTTTCTAAATTTGATCAGCCGTTGGACTCACTGCATACCCTATAACTGCATAGCAGACTCTTTCCTTTCCAATGGGAACATGTAGTACTCGTTACTTTGGCCCTGCTCTATGTGTCTTTAAATTCTTAGTGGGGTTTTTCCTAAATTTGGTCAGCCGTTGGACTCACTGCATACCCTATAACTGTATAGCAGACACTCTCTTTTCTAATGCGAACATGTCGTACTTGAAACTGTGGCCCTGCTCTATGTGTCTTTAATTTCTTAGTGTGGTTTTTCATAAATTTGGTTAGCCGTTGGACTCACTGCATACCCTATAACTGTATAGCATACTCTCTCCTTTCTAATGGGAATTTGTCATTACTGTGGCCCTGCTCTATGCGTCTTTAATTTCTTAGTGGGGTTTTTCCTAAATTTGGTCAGCCGTTGGACTCACTGCATACCCTATAACTGTATAGCAGACCCTCTCCTTTCTAATGGGAACACGTTGTACTTGTTACTGTGGCCCTGCTCTATGTGTCTTTAAACTCTTAACGGGGTTTTTCCTAAATTTGGTCAACCGTTGGACTCACTGCATACCCTATAACTTCATAGCAGACCCTCTCCTTTATAATGGGAACATGTTGTACTTGTTACTGTGGCCCTGCTCTATGTGTCTTTAAATTCTTAGTGGGGTTTTTCCTAAATTTGGTCACCCATTGGACTCACTGCATACCCTATAACTGTACAGCAGACTCTCTCTTTTGTAATGGGAACATGTCGTAGTCGTTACTGTGGCCCTGCTGTATGTGTCTTTATATTCTTAGTGGGGTTATTCCTAAATTTGGTCAGCCGTTGGACTCACTGCATACCCTATAACTGTATAGCAGACCCATTAATTTCTATTGGGAATTTGTCGTTATTGTGGTTCTGCTCTCTATCTCTTTAAATTGTTAGTGGGGTTTTTCCTAAATTTGGTCAGAGGTTGGACTCAATGCATACCCTATAACTGTATAGAAGACCCTCTCCTTTCTAATAGGAATTTGCCGTTACTGTGGCCCTGCTCTATGTGTCTTTAATTTCTTAGTGGAGTTTTTCCTAAGTTTGCTCAGCCGTTGGACTCACTGCATACCCTATAACTGTATTGCAGACCCTCTCCTTTCTAATGGGAACATGTCGTACTTTGTTACTGTGGCTCTGCTCTATGTGTCTTTAATTTCTTAATTGGGTTTTTCCTAAATTTGGTCAGCCGTTGGACTCACTGCATACCCTATAACTAAAAAAAACACTAAATGTAGTAGCACAGGTCACAGACCATAGTTAAACCCGCAAAATTGCCGGGTCTTCACAATACCGAGTGCTTACTGTATGGACCAATGAGGAATGGCAGACCATTCGGTAAAACACACGAAAAAGAGAGAACCACCAAATGATAGGTCCAATTAGACAAAGGAATTGAATAAATAGCCTTTATTGGTGTTGTGGTAAAAAGTGGCACTACATGCAGAAGGAGGGCCGCACTGTAGTAACCAGACACAATAATATACAACATCATAGTAGTTACATTTTATGCTGCACTGTGAAATGTATTAGCAAATAAAAGGAAAGGTACATACACCTAACAGCAATACTGAATATATATCATATGGTGAGGGTCACCTGAAGGTCCAGTATAGATGGCAGGTGAATGGCCAGCTAATATAAGTATATATTAAGAGGAAAATACCATGTACACAATGATTATGACCATTCATGTGCCAAGTATATCTGGACTGTTGGTGCTACATGCCAAGATTGACAACAAACAATCAATCGATAGAAGAATTGCATACCTGTGCACTAAGGAGCATAAGTGAGTGGCACCACGCGGCCTACCCCGACGCGCGTTTCGGACACACGTCCTTCGTCAGGGGGTATCGTCCATATGAACCACCTCGTATATGAATGCTGATGTGACCAATCAGTTTGACCGGGGCGTGCATAATCAACATGTCCCCCATTCACAATACAGCAGGGACAAGTACGCACAGCTGTATATCAGCCGATGTATCCAGGCAGCGTTTGGTGCGCGCGCATGCGCCGTCAGGAGGAACCGGAAGTTGTGGGCGCTGCGTCATACATCAGCTGACATCGGGTCCACATGACTCGAGTCACCTGACACATAGAGACGCGCGCACCGCAGTCCCCGGAACACAGACAGGGCATGCGCGCAACGCCAGCCAGTTAACCATGGGCAACCGATGCGCCCTGTGTGGGAACCGCTAGTTGTCGGCAGCTAAATGCCTGGATGCAAAAGAAGAGGTTGCGTAAAGAAGGCATGGGAAAATTTAACCTGGAGATCTAAAGGTACGGAATGTGGGATGTCACAAAATATGAAATATAGTGCATAGTGAGACATGTGTATGTGAATAATATAATATAGATGTATGTAAAGTGAGGTAAAAGAGAACAAAATATGAAGTATAATAATGTGTGTGAAAGAAACTAATTGAAGATATAAGAGACAACATAGTGATGATAGAATGTGCTCTGCATGTGAAAAAAGTGATAATTAAACCTTGTGTGAATGTGATATGAGTAAGTGACAGTATGTGTATATATGTAAAACCATAACATAAAATGCAAGTGCTTGTGATAGTTATAGTGAAAAAAAAATAAAGATTGATGGGTAGAATAATGAATAATGAAATAGTAAAAACAAATACATGCACAAAAATAACAATAATGGAAATACTAATGACCATCAATCTAAAGGTGGAAATAATAATAGTATACAAAAGGAGGAGAAGAGAGAGAGAGAAAAAAGCCCTATAACTGTATAGCCGACCCTCTCCTTTCTAATGGGAACATGTCATACTTGTTACTGTGGCCCTGCTCTATGTGTCTTTAAATTCTTAGTGGGGTTTTTCCTAAATATGGTCTGCCGTTGGACTCACTGCATAAACTATAACTGTATAGCAGTCTCTCTCCTTTCTAAAGCAAACATGTCGTACTCGTTACTGTGGCCCTGCTGTATGTGTCTTTAAATTCTTTGTGGAGTTTTTACAAAATTTGGTCAGCCGTTGGACTCACTGCATACCCTATAACTGTATAGCAGACCCTCTCCTTTCTAATTGGAATTTGTCGTTACTGTGGCCCTGCCCTATGTCTCTTTAAATTGTTAGTGGGGTTTTTCCTAAATTTGGTCAGCCGTTGGACTTACTGCATACCCTATAACTGTATAGCAGTGTCTCTCCTTTCTAATGGGAATTTGTCATTGCTGTTGCGCTGCTCTATGTGTCTTTAATTTCTTAGTGGGGTTTTTCTTAAATTTTTTCAGCCATTGGACTCACTGCATACCCTATAACTGTATAGCAGATCCTCTCTTTTCTAATGGGAATATGTCATACTCATTACTGTGGCCCTGCTCTATGTGTCTTTAAATTCTTAGTGGGGTTTTTCCTAAATTTGGTTATTCGTTGGACTCACTGCATACCCTATAAATGTATATCAGACTCCCTCTTTTCTAATGGGAATTTGTCATTACTGTGGCCCTACTCTATATGCCTTTAATTTCTTAGTGGGTTTTTCCTAAATTTGGTCAGTTGTTGGACTCACTGCATACCCTATAACTGTATAGTAGACCCTCTACTTTCTAATGGGAACATGTCATACTTGTTACTGCGGACCTGCTCTATGTGTCTTTAGTTTCTTAGTGGGGTTTTTCTTTAATTTGGTCAGTCGTTGGACTCACTGCATACCCTATAACTGTACAGCAAACTCTCTCTTTTCTAATAGGAATTTGTCGTTACTGTGGCCCTGCTCTATGTGTCTTTCAGAGTCCCTCCATCATTAATAAAACAGGATGTGTCTGATGATGTGTCACACACCACATTGCAAGATAAGGTTGTAAAATGTTTAAATGACATTTCCCGGTGAATGCATTTGCCTTAAAAAATAATGTAAAAAAAAAACCTGTAGGATCTTTCTTTAGTATAAAAACAGAGTCGCCAATGTAACCTCAATGTAATCACATTGTTCAGCTCCGGCACCTCCTCCTCCATCTCCGAAATGACCACATCAGTCACAAGCTGAAAGCACTGCAGCACTGCCTTGGCCAAGCGGCAACAGGCTGTGCTGAAGATAACATGATTAAAGCTTAGGTGACAAACCGCCCAGCGCTGCAGAGTTGTTGAAAGCTGTAACACAGCAGCTTGATTTGTGGCTCTAACCGCTGAACATACAGCCAGGCATGGTCGCGTGTGACAATGGGCAGAACCTGGTGAAGGAGAAATGACAGCCGGAGTAGATGCGGTTTCCTTCTATGCCAGTCCTTTCACCGAGCTAAAGAATATGGCTGTGGTGAAATACAGCTCCCACAGAGAAGCTGTAACAGATTGAAAATCATTGTGCCCACCAGAGGATTTGATTCTGAGGGCTCAATTTTCTCCCCCGCTCAAGAGCCCCATAGCAGCAGCAAAGTTAGCGCTATCATGAATTCTCCTGAGGTAGAAGCCAGGGCACACCAGAGGATTTTCTGTTTGGATCTCCAACCCTACCGAGAAGCAGTCCTTGCTAAGAAAAGTGTGTGGGACGGTTCCCGGACACCCTATGGCTGCTTTTTTACTGAGGTGGAAACGCACACAAACATGCAGATGTTGTCCTTGCTGGGATTTGAACCCAGGATCCCAGCGCTGCAAGGCTTCAGTGCTAACCACTGATACAATGTGCTGCCGTTCACCCTCTAATATCTAACAGGCTGGAGAAACTTGCACCTACTGCTACTCTATCTTCAGCTCCTTTGTGAGAAACTAATGTATTTGGGTAGTCACTCAGTCTACCAAATAAAATACCTGAGAAGGAAATTGGTGATGGCTTCACTACAGTTACTGGTGTCAGTGCTAATACCATGGCGTTGTACCATAGTTTACTGGAAATATTCCAGGCTGTTAGGAGGCAAGCAAATTCCCACAGAAAAGTACAAGCAGTAAAGTTCAGGGACCCGCGCTTGTAGAAGGCGGAGACAACACCGGGAGAAAGAGTGATGGCTGGGGACCGAGTATGGACACAAGGCAAGAGGCATGAGGTTGTGAAAAGCTTCCGCCTCCATGAGCTTAAAAGGCCACATTTCAAGTGCAAGCAGCTGCCCAGAAATCTGGCAGTTTAGTATTGCAGCCTGTGGGTGTGTGGCTGGCTACATACTTGTGCTTGCATTACAAGTAACAGAAAACTAAGCAGATGGTGGCCTCTATCATCATCATGTCCTCACCTCTGCACTATGAACTCTCCTGAAGGAGAAGCCAGGGCCCACCGGAGGAGTCTCCTGTTTTCTGGTGGGTCCGTCCAAACCTGCCGAGAAGCAGCCCTGGCCAAGAAAAGTGTGGGGGAAGGTTCCCGGACACTATGGCTGTTTTTTTAATGTGGATCGGACGTGCTTATGCATGTTATTTCTCAAACCGGATTGAAGATGAGGCCATTGCCCAACTCTGTAGTCATGAAAATAAATGCGCAAAGAAAGATGTTTGTGTGTCAAAGCACCACCGAGAAGTGCTAGTTGATGTTGGACAGGCTGCCATTGCTTCTGCAAAAGCTGCTTTAGAGGACCTTCCTGGGAGAAATGACACCCAGGGTAGACACGGTTTCCATCTATGCCAGTCTTTTCACCGAGCTAAAGAACATGGCTGGGGTGAAATACAACTCAGCAAAAAAAAGCTGTGCACTGGCTCTGTACTGTCCCTGGCCACATTCACCTGTCCACGTGTTTGTGGATACGCTGACCTTCCCAGTAAGTGCACTGGGGTGGGCAAGGGTAATGTTGTGGGACCCATGCTTGTGGAAGGCAGAGACGACACCGGAAGAAACAGTGCCGGCTGGGAACCGAGTATGGACACCCGGCCACCGCCGGCATGAGGTTATGAAAAGCTTCCGCCTACACGAGCCTAAAAGGCCACATTTCAAGTGAAAGCAGTTTTAGAGGACTTCCTGGGAGAAATGACAGCTAGGTAGATATGGTTTCCCAAGTCCTTTCACCAAGCTAAAGAATATGGCTGTGGTGAAATACAACTCAGCAAAAAAAACTGTGGACAGGCTCCGTACTGTTCCTGGCCACATTCACCTGTCCACGTGTTTGTGGTTACGCGGACCTTCCCAGTAACTGCACTGGGGAGGGCAAGGGTAATGTTGTGGAACCCGTGCTTGTGGAAGGCAGAGACGACACCGGTAGAAACAGTGCCGGCTGGGGACCGAGTATGGACACCCGGCCACCGCCGGCATGAGGTTATGAAAAGCTTCCGCCTCCACGAGCCTAAAAGGCCACATTTCAGGTGAAAGCAGTTTTAGAGGACTTCCTGGGAGAAATGACAGCTAGGTAGATATGGTTTCCCAAGTCCTTTCACCAAGCTAAAGAATATGGCTGTGGTGAAATACAACTCAGCAAAAAAAACTGTGGACAGGCTCCGTACTGTCCCTGGCCACATTCACCTGTCACGTGTGTGGTTAGGCGGCCCTTCCCAGTAAGTGCACTGGGGAAGGCACGGGTCATGTTATGGGACTCGTGCTTGTGGAAGGCGGAGACGACACCGGGAGAAACAGTGCCGGCTGGGGACCGAGTATGGGCACCCGGCCGCCGCCTGCATGAGGATATGAAAAGCTTCCGCCTCCACAAGCCTAAAAAGCCACATTTCAAGTGAAAGCAGCTTTAGAGGACTTCCTGGGAGAAATGACAGCTGGGTAGATATGGTTTCCCAAGTCCTTTCACCAAGCTAAAGAATATGGCTGTGGTGAAATACAACTCAGCAAAAAAAACTGTGGACAGGCTCCGTACTGTTCCTGGCCACATTCACCTATCCACGTGTTTGTGGTTACGTGGACCTTCCCAGTAACTGCACTGGGGAGGGCAAGGGTAATGTTGTGGAACCCGTGCTTGTGGAAGGCAGAGACGACACCGGGAAAAACAGTGCCGGCTGGGGACCGAGTATGGACACCCGGCCACCGCCGGCATGAGGTTATGAAAAGCTTCCGCCTCCACGAGCCTAAAAGGCCACATTTCAGGTGAAAGCAGTTTTAGAGGACTTCCTGGGAGAAATAACAGCTAGGTAGATATGGTTTCCCAAGTCCTTTCACCAAGCTAAAGAATATGGCTGTGGTGAAATACAACTCAGCAAAAAAAACTGTGGACAGGCTCCGTACTGTCCCTGGCCACATTCACCTGTCACGTGTGTGGTTAGGCGGCCCTTCCCAGTAAGTGCACTGGGGAAGGCACGGGTCATGTTATGGGACCCGTGCTTGTGGAAGGCGGAGACGACACCGGGAGAAACTGTGGCGGCTGGGGACCGAGTATGGGCACCTGGCCGCCGCCTGCATGAGGATATGAAAAGCTTCCGCCTCCACAAGCCTAAAAAGCCACATTTCAAGTGAAAGCAGCTTTAGAGGACTTCCTGGGAGAAATGACAGCTGGGTAGATATGGTTTCCCAAGTCCTTTCACCAAGCTAAAGAATATGGCTGTGGTGAAATACAACTCAGCAAAAAAAGCTGTGGACTGGCTCTGTACCGTCCCTGGCCACATTAAACTGTCCACATGTTTGTGGTTAGGCGGTCCTTCCCAGTAAGTGCACTGGGGAGGGCACGGGTAATGTTGTGGGACCCGTGCTTGTGGAAGGTGGAAACGACACCGGGACAAATAGTGGCGGCTGGGGACCGAGTATGGATACCCGGTCGCTGCCGCCATAAGATTGTGGACAGCTTCTGCCTCCACAAGCCTAAAAGGCCACATTTCAAGAGCAAGCAGCTGTCAAAAATTTGGCAGTGTAGTATTGCAGCCTGTGGGTTGGTGGGTGGCTGGCTGCATACTTGCGCTTGCATTCCAAGGAATGGGGTTGGGACAACTGAACGCTGCACTGTGACAAGGACATGGATGGTGATTGTTGCAAGTCTGCAATGACAGGTGCATGGGATGCGGGAGGCATCTTCGCATGCACCAAGGATCACTTATGAAGGGCACACTTTTAGGCAGTGACCTGGGAGTCAGAGATGCTTCCAGAGGTCTTCCCCATGCTGTTCCCATGTCTTTTCAGCACTGTATGCATGTGTCTGATGATGGGTCACATGCCACATGGCCAGATAAGGTTGTAAAATGTTAAAATGACATTTCCTGTTGAATGCATTTGTCTTGGTTGAAAGCAATGCAAAAGTGCAAAAACGAATCAAAAACGCTACGTGCGAACATAGCCCAAGGTGTGGAGGAGTATTTTTGTTTTAGGGTATTTATTTTGCCTTATATACAAGTCATTACCCTGGAAAGGATGTTACTTAACATATTTCCCAGGAAAATCCATTTTGATTTAGTTTTTGTATGTTTTATTGTGAGTCCATAAAAGTGGCGTAATACTCTGACAACGTTGTTGACAGCAGTGATCTGGGAGTCAGAGATGCTTCCAGGGGTCTTGCCCATGCTGTTCTCATGTAATTTGAGCACTGTTCCCATCGATTTGGGCACTTTTTAGGCCCTCTGCAGACCGCTGGGGGGAGCCACTTGAAAAATGCTTGGTTTCCCATAGACTTACGTTGGGCTCGTAGCTCGGGTCGAGCACCTGAGTATTCCAATGTGCCCGACCCGAGCAACGAGTACCCGAGCATTTTAGTGCTCACTCATCACTAATCTCCAGGCAATGGACAGTACCTTTGAGGCGCTCTGAGCAGAGTACCAAAGGTATCCTACCTGCTATGTACATGGACTAGGTACTTCAACATATATCTTTCTTGAATGATATGCCCTTTTGACATTTATATACTCAGATTTACCAGATTAATATGTGTTTTTTTCCAGTTAATATAACAGTTCAATGACTGTGCCTGGTTCACAAAGCCAAGAAATCTTTAACTTCATTAACCCCATTTACATGTAACAGTATTATAGTTATTACTAAGAATGTTTTTTATGCTCATGTTTTTCTACTATAAGCATATTTCCTAGGTATGGACATTTACATCAAATACCTAGAGACTCTATCCCAGCAATGTTTCTGAATATTTCTCATGTTCACATCCTACGTTGGTTTTATTAGTAATTGTTCCATTTTGCCATGCACTTGTGTATAGCACTTTTTCCTCTGTATCCCTAACTTTGTCATTTGTACAAGGCTTCACCCTCCAACTGTTCGCTGAGGACGGATTTTCTTAAGAGGGGGAGTATGTGGCATCCCGGTACCCATTCTACTACTGCTAAATGAGACAGTTGTAGTGTTTTATAAGATTTGTTCAATTGTGTGTACTGAGTTAGGGGATATAATACATTGCATTGTAAATTGTACTTCCCTGCCATCTACTGGCCAATGTGTGTATATGAAGTAATGATTATTCTCCTCACCACAAGTGGTGGCCATAGCAACGCCTGGAAGGAGTCTCCCAGCTCAGGGCTCTCACTCTGACTAGAACGCTGTTACAAACCAGTTGTGGGCGGTTCCTGCTGCCTCAGGAAGATTGAGGGGAGACATTATTCTCTCAGAGAAGAGTTTTCAATGCTAGTCTATGCTGAGGGGACATTTTTCCTCACATAATCTCCTTCACAAAAAGAGTGAAGTGTCTTCTAGTCAGGAGAGAGAAAGCTGTACATGGACTCTCCTGCTCTCTGGTTATCCTGATCACTTCTAGCCAGGACCAGATCCACATGGCTACCTCGCCACCGACTTTGTGTAAATCTACCCCCTGCAAGAGGGAACAGTGGGATAAAAACTGAGTACATCCACACTTTAGTGTGTTTTCCACAGAGAGCCAATCTGTGCAGTTCCCTCCACCAGTTTAATATTTCCTGGACTGTGCATAGGATTTCCTGTACAAACAAGTAAAGAGAACTCTGCTACAGCCACCCTGTACAATAACAATGCTTGTCTCATGAGGAGAAAACCATAACTTCCATATGCACAATATACTGTGAACTTTGCTTGTAAGAGAGACTGTACCCTGTTACCTCATTCAGTAAAATTGTTATGTTTGCAAGTTCACCTGCGTGTCTGGCTGCTTGAGATTGCATAAATATCATGGACACTCCAAAACCTGCACCCAGACACCACCACTACAGGAGTGCCCCCAGGGGGTCCTATACCATCCACAAGTGCTACCTCCTGCTTTTGAAATTATTGTGGAGACGAGGGAAGCGTTGAGCGGTCCAGCGACCCACTTCAGCTGCCATGACATCATTATCTGCTGCCAGTGAGGCTACACACCCCAGCTGGCCCTTCTGCAACATCTGGCACCTCCCCAGTGGCCCATTACAAGTGGACAGAAAGAGGTCAATTGTGTCTTTGATATCCATTACGTAGATATTATCTTTAAGCAAATTATCATTTAATATCCATGTCCAAGGACGATTTGAACTATCGGGAGGAGTAATGTTTAAAAAGATAGGAGTGTGATCAGCCCAAAGGAAGCTACCTATGGAGGATTGAGGCTGAAATTATGCATGGTGGCTAATCAAAAAAAAATTCAATCCTGCTGTAAGAATCGTGTGGAGAAGACTAAAAGATGTAGTCTCTACCTTTGGTGTTCAAAATCCGCCAAATGTCAGACAGCCGGAGGAGGGGCAGATCTTTCTACTGAGGGATTTTGTGTGAGATTAAAATCTCCACCCACTACTATAGCACCATCTGTAAACAGAGATAAAACTTTTAGGAAAGAGCAGCATTCAATAACTTGACCTTGATTTGGTGTGCACCAGCCTGCAATAGTATATAAAGTTGAAAATATTTTAATTTTTAGAATGAAGTACCATCCCTCTGTATTGGGATGCATGTCTACAGTTGTATGGGCCAGAGACTTATGGATAGCTATAGAGACACCCCTCGATCGAGACTCTGAGTTGACACTGTGGAACCATTTGGTATAGTATCGCTCTCTAATATCGGGAACATGATCCTTCTTAAAATTTGTCTCTTGAAGGAGTAATATCTGTACCTGTTGTTTGTGCAATCCATATAATATCTGAAATCTTTTTTGGGGAACAGTAAAACCTTTCGTGTTCAGAGAGCCAAATGTTAAAGGTTGCATAATTACCCAATCAAATATTATGACAACAGAAAAAATCAACAGGAAGGAGGGAGGAGGAGGGAGAGGGATTACAAGGTGGGAGAGAGATTAAATGGGAGTGTAAAGAAGAAGAGAAGAAAAAGAGCAAAGATATTTTAAGTGTTATGCTCACTACTAGGGAGTGATCTGGTTGTAACCCGTATGTCTGAGGCCTAAATTCTTAATACTAACTATAACGCGACCAGCGAAGTATAGCTCCTCCATCTGGGTAATGGACTTTCCACAAGAAGACTCCCCCTTCGAGCCACCAATACACATTTTGTTGCACTAGTTTTGATATAAAAACTATTAAAAATATCTAAAACCACCAAATTTTAGAAAAGAAAGCTCTAAATGGGAACCTTGAAACGTGTCTTAATGTAAATGATTCACCACACTTTTACCAAAATTGTGCTTTTATCCATTATTACCTAATGTCCTCATCCATTAGGAGCCATTAATATCTATTAATATTATTTTATATGACATTTAGTATTTAGATAACCCTATCAAATAAGCTATAAAATACACATTCTCTTCCTGGGATTTCTATTGGATCAAACCCCGATAACACTTGTAACATCATATAATAGATATAAAGGAGAATAAACAGAATGATAGCTTATAAGAAGACTATAATACTCTCTTTGTATCCCATCCTATTTTCTGTTCTAAAGTAACAAAGGTAGAGAGAATTTAACTACTGTACAGAACATTCCGTAATACGAACTATTTGAGTTTATATAATAAGTCTATAATGGTATAAACCAGTGAACAACAGATACACCGTGCTAGGCTCTGTGGAGCATCTTCTCTTCTGACCCAAAACCTGTTATTCCTTCTTCTATGCTCCCTTTGTCTAAGTGGAGGGTGTTGGTGAAGACCCTCATCTTCTGCTCCTGTAGAAAGAGTAGGCCAGTCTAGAATGTCCACATTAGAGATATGTAGAGCTTCAGTAAACGCAGAAATGCCACTTGGGTAGCTTAGCACATGGACTCCACCAGCTTGACGAACCCTTAAGCGGAATGGATATCCCCAAGTATAAGGAATGTTGTGACTTCACAGTAGTTCAAGGAGGGGTTTCAAAGCTTGACTTTTTTGCAAAGTCCATCTAGAGAGATCTGGCAAAATCTGAATTGTCTTTCTGGAGTGTTGTATATTGCTTTTTAGCCGAGAATTGCGCAGGCGCCGGGAAGTCACTGTGACTTCCGCTCCAGTGACTTCCGGCGCATAACAAGAAGGTTTTCTGCGGCACTGTGCTCATACAAACATGGTCGGGAGGAAACAAAGCGCGGTATATAAGAGCCTCGCTTTGTGCATGCGCCAAGAGGTGAGGAAGGAACGCGCACATCACAGTGCCCTGTGACTTGTGGGGGAGGGAGGGAAAATGTTAACTAGGCTGATAGGTGGCGATTTAGGGGAATGATAATCAGATAGGCGGGTACTGCTTGGCGTCCCCCAGATGCCAAGCCTGTTGAAAACCAAAAGGATAAAACTACTTTTCTCTGCAATCAGACCTCTACCATGAGCCATACAGGTAAGTATAGATTTACTTTTCTATCCCCTGTATGCCCATATTAGAGGTGACAGATACCCTTTAAAACCACAATCTTTCTCCCACAGTGACTAGTTATGACTAAGAACAAGTAAGTTAAAAGGTTCAAAATGAATGTAGCGCCCTGACACCAGCAGCACTCATGCAGCCCCACATAAGGACACTGCCTCAACATCTTTCACTGTAGGAACCATGCATATTTCTTTGTACTTCTCACTTTCGCAACACCATACAGTTTTGAAGCCATCAATTCCAGAAACAGTTGTCTTGATCTCATCACTCCAGGGTATAGAGTCTCAGCAGTCTTCATGGGCATTAGCAAATTGTTGGCAGGTTTTTTTATGCATGGGCTTTAGGAGAGGCTTCCTTTGTGTATTGCACCCATACATGCCATTCCTCCTCATTGTGTGACAGGAAACACTCACCCTGGTTTGGCTTTTTATTTACTGTATTTAGCTGGCTGCAGTGAACTCGTATATCAATTTCCTTCAACCCTTCTCATCAGAAGACACTCTTGTTTAGGCGTTAATTCCCACAATCAGAGAGGATTTCTCTGTGAGGATTTCTCTGTGAATGGTTGCATTCCCATTTTGCATGTTAAATTTTCATATCACTTTTTCTACAGCATTTTGTCTCTATTTTCTAAGACCCATAACGTTTTCAAATTTTAGGATCTGGGGCTGAATGAGGGCTTTATTTTGCTCCCTGAGCTGATGTTTTTACTGACACCATTTGGGGTAGATACAATGTTTTGATCGCGTCTTATTGCATCACACTGCAATGCTGCGGCAGCCCAAAAAGATGTATTTCTGGAGTTTTGATTTATTTTCTCCTTACTCCATTTACCGATTGGATTAATTTGTTATATTTTGATAGATTGGACTTTTCTGAATGTGGCGATCCAAAATATGTGTTTTTTATTGTTTTATTTTATTGTTTTATTTTTAATGGGGCTATAGAGGGGTGATTAAAACTTTTGTATTTTTTTTCAAATATTTAAAAACATTTTTGTCTCACTTTTTACTGTGCTTGTTAGTGCCCTACAGGGACTTGAAGCTGCGATCATCCGACCGCTTGCACTATACATAGCAGTGATGATGAACTGCTATGTATGGCTAAAATCACGGTCTCCTATGAATGCCAGGTAAACACTGGTTTTCACAGAAGTATTGTTATGACAGGCACGGAGATCTTAAGCAGATCCCCGGTTGTCATGACAACCCATCGGCACTCTGTGATCATGTCACGGGGGTGCCGATGGGAGCGTGGAACGACTCACCCCTCCTGCCAGTGCGTGTTAAATGCCACTGTCAAAGATAGACATCAAAGGCAGAGCCCACATCAAAGGCACGGACAGGACATATGACCTAACTGTACGTCACATGCTGTGAAGGGGTTGTTAAACAAAAGTCTGCTACTCTGGTATAAGAAAAGTATGGGATTAGACTTTTAAACTCATATTTTATTAAACATAAAACTCAAATATCTTTTTGCATGCACATTTTATGGAAATTATCATGTTTTTAGCAGTCTTAAAGCATATTGATGAAGTACTTAATTAAAGAAAATGCAGACTGTTATATGATGTAACACTAAATAATCTTCTTGCTGTGAATTTTATGGTTGAGGTCCAATTTTAGTCGCAGGAGTTGTTTGTAAAGTTCATTTTTATTATGAGAGAATAGGAATGTCTTAAGTTTCAATGATTTTTCTCCCTAAGGCAAAAGTCATTTCTCACCATTTCAATGTTCTCCCTGGTATGTTTAGAGCAACAGTGTCATTTGATTTTAAATAACGTTTTATTTTCCATTATCAGTTTGATGAAAGGTCGTATTATTTTGCTGTGGGATAAAATTTGGATTCGATCAGGAGAACCTTCCAGGAAACAGCCAGCTAATGAAGCATCAGAGAGCCAAGACTCATGCACTGCAGGGAGTCCTGGAACTGCAGACACTGGGGATGCTAAAAGCGCATCAAGATTTTTTTTTTAAATTGTATCTTTCTTAAAGTGCACGTTACCCTGATGCCAAAATGAATGATAAGCAAGTAACATGAATGCTAAAGAGTATGCTTAGATGAATCTATGCAATGTTGAATAAGACCTGTTAATTCAAATAAGAAAGGATGATGGTTTAATAAGGGACAAAATGGACAATCAGAGAAGATGTTAGCTATGAAGGATTGATTTTGGTCCATTTTCATTAAACTGCGTCTGTGACTAGGCTGGATTACCACAGTATGCCTCTGTGGAAAATGTATTTTCTTGATCCCTTGCAGCCCATCTCAAGTCTCACCCCCCACAGTAGGTTAGCGGTGCTTTGCCGTACATGCTGTCACTCTGCATGTTTGCAAGCACTCTACTTTTCTGTGATGGACCTCACAATTCTCCCCCAACTCTCCTCAGTTTTCTGTGCTACTTCTTGAATACATACTGGAGGCAGTCTTTACTACACTCTTTACTCTCGCAGAGTGCATCTTCTTACAGTCACCACTGTACTTACGAGAGCTTCAATCAGCAAGATATCTTGAGTAAACAGTATTTACTTCATACTGGTAAAACATGAGATACAATTCAGTGTCACACAGTACGTGTGCTGCTGACTAGAGATGAGCGGTGTTCGACTAGAACTGTTCGCCAATCTCAAATTCGAGCTGTTTTGGGCAGGGTTCGAGTCGTTCGACGAACGCGAACGATTTGCAAAAAATTCGGCTGTTCGAGGTTATGTTCGATGACTGTTCGTGCACCTAAAGCGTGTCCTGCATGTCTGGCGCTATTTAGAGCACCAATCATGCAGGGATTGTCTGTCACTCACTGTAATGCCACAGCCATGGTGGTTGTGGCATTACAGTGGTTGCCCAAATCGATGGGAACAGTGCTCACAGTGAAACATGAAAAGCCGGCAATTCATCAGCGGCATACACCGGTACCCGACAATTTAGAACAGAAAGAATAGAGTATCACACATAGATTAGATAGATAGAAACATGTCAGTCACATATATAAGTGTTGGTTACTGTACTTGTCATTAAGTGTAAAGGATTTATTAAAAAAAATATTAGTGTTTTCATGCACCGTCTCTTTAAAAAAGCCGGCCGGCAATTCAGCATCGGTACCCGACAATTTAGAACAGAAAGAATAGAGCATCACACATAGATTAGATAGATAGAAACATGTCAGTCACATAGATAAGAAGTACAGTGATAGTGTTGATTACTGTACTTGTCATTTAGTGTTAAAATAAAGGATTTATTAAAAAAAAATTGGCGTGGGGTTACCCATAGTTTTAGTCTCTAGCGGAGGTTAAGCAGACGGCTGGGGCAGATGTTTGAAGCCTGGGAAGGGGATAATACCCACGGAGCTTCCCAGGCTACTAATATCAGCCCCCAGCTGAATACCTAGACTTTACTAGCTATTAAAATGGGGGACCCCCCAAAAAATGATGTGGGGTTCCCCCTATTTTAATAGCTAGCAAAGGCTAGGCAGACAGCTGGGGGCTGATATTAATAGACCAGGAAGGGTGCCATGAATATTGGCCCCCTCCCAGGCTAGAAACACCAGCCGTCAGCCGCACCAGAAATGTCGCATCCATAGGATGCGCCAATTCTGGCACTTAGCCTCGCTCTTCCCACTGCCCTGTAGCGGTGGCAGTGGGGTAATAGGGCTGGGGTTGATGTCAGCTTATAATGCCAGCTGACATCAAGCCCAGGTTAGTAATGGACAGGCGTCTATAAGACAACCCCATTACTAACCCCTTAGTCAAAGTTACAAAAAAACACAAACACCCAGAATAAAGTCCTTTAATTGAAATAAAGACACAATTCTTTATTGTTCTAAATTAAACCATACTTACCATCACGCCCATTCCAGCTGAAGCCAATGATCTCCTGCAATAAAAGTAAAATAATAAAGCAACATCATCTTTACCTTTCCATGGTTCCCACGACAGCTTCAGCTCTGCTACATTCACATGACAGGCTGGACTGCAGCAGAACGCTACCATCCAGCTTGCCATGCGGCAGACACTAAGAAGCGCAGGCATGCTTGCGCTCCTCAGTGTCTGGCTGCGACGGCATCCAGATGAGCCGAATTCATGTCCAATGAACTCAGCTCACCTCATGCACATCGCTGACAGGTGGGAAAATTCTCCTGCACTCAGCGCTTCAGCGTGAGAATTTTCCCATGCTGTCAGTGACGTGCATGAGGTGAGCTCATGTCCAATGAACTCAGCTCACCTTATGTACATCGCTGACAGCGTGGGAGAATTCTCACGCCGAAGCGCTGAGTGCAGGAGAATTTTCCCACGCTGTCATTGACGTGCATGAGGTGAGCCGAGTTCATTGGACATGAGCTCGGCTCATCTGCATGCCGTCACAGCCAGACACTGAGGAGCGCAAGCATGCCTGCGCTTCTCAGTGTCTGCGGGATGACAGGCTGGATGGCAGCTTTCTGCTGCGGTCCAGCCTGTCATCTCGATGTAGCAGAGCTGAAGCTGTCGTGGGAACCATGGAAAGGTAAGGATGATGTTGCTTTATTGTTTTTCTTTTATTGCAGGAGATAGTTGGCTTCAGCTGGAATGGGTGTGATGGTAAGTATGGTTTAATTTAGAACAATAAAGAATTGTGTGTTTATTTCAATTAAAGGACTTTATTCTGGGTGTTTGTGTTTTTTTTTAACTTTGACAATGGGGTTAGTAATGGGGGTGTCATATAGACGCCTCTCCACTACTAACCTGGGTTTGATGTCAGCTGGCATTATAAGCTGACATCAACCCCAGCCCTATTACCCCACTGCCACCGCTACAGGGCAGTGGGAAGAGCGAGGCTAAGTGCCAGAATTGGCGCATCCTATGGATGCGCCATTTCTGGGGCGGCTGACGGCTGGTGTTTCTAGCCTGGGAGGGGCCAATATTCATGGCACCCTTCCTGGGCTATTAATATCAGCCGCCAGCTGTCTGCCTAGCCTTTGCTAGCTATTAAAATAGGGAGGACCCCACGTCATTTTTTTGGGGGGGTCCCCCATTTTAATAGCTAGTAAAGGCTAGGTATTCAGCTGGGGGCTGATATTAGTAGCCTGGGAAGCTCCGTGGGTATTACCCCTTCCCAGGCTTCAAACATCTGCCCCAGCAATCTGCTTAACCTCCGCTAGAGCCTAAAATTACGGGGAACCCCACGCCAATTTTTTTTTAAATAAATCCTTTATTTTAACACTAAATGACAAGTACAGTAATCATCACTGTAACTGTACTTCATATATATGTGACTGACATGTTTCTATCTATCTAATCTATGTGTGATTCTCTATTCCTTCTGTTCTAAATTGTCGGGTACCGATGCTGAAATGCCGGCTGGCTTTTTTAATGAGACGGTGCATGAAAACACTAATATTTTTTTTAATAAATCCTTTAACACTAAATGACAAGTACAGTAACCAACACTGTCACTGTACTTCTTATATATGTGACTGACATGTTTCTATCTATCTAATCTATGTGTGATACTCTATTCTTTTGGTTCTAAATTGTCGGTTACCGGTGTATGCCGCTGATGAATTGCCGGCTTTTCATGTTTCACTGTGAGCACTGTTCCCATCGATTTGGGCAATCACTGTAATGCCAGAACCACCATGGCTGTGGCATTACAGTGAGTGACAAACAATCCCTGCATGTTTGGTGCTCTAAATAGCGCCATACATGCAGGACACGCTTTTGGCGCACGAACAGTTCTCGAACATAACCTCGAACAGCCGAATTTTTTGCAAATCGTTCGGGTTCGTCGAACAACTCGAACACCGCCCAAAACAGCTCAAATTTGAGATTGGCGAACAGTTCTAGTCGAACACCGCTCATCTCTACTATTAATATCAGCCCCCAGCTGTCTGACTAGCCTTTGCTAGCTATTAAAATAGGGGGGACCCCACGTCATTTTTTTGGGGGTCCCCCATTTTAATAGCTAGTAAAGGCTATGTATTCAGCTGGGGGCTGATATTAGTAGCCTGGGAAGCTGCGTGGGTATTACCCCCTTCCCAGGCTTCAAACATCTGCCCCAGCCATCTGCTTAACCTCCGCTAGAGACTAAAATTATGGGGAACCCCACGCCAATTTTTTTTAATAAATCCTTTATTTTAACACTAAATGACAAGTACAGTAATCAACACTATCACTGTACTTCTTATAAATGTGACATGTTTCTATCTATCTAATCTATGTGTGATGCTCTATTCTCTCTCTTATAAATTGTCGAGTACCGATGCTGATTTGCCGGCCGGTTTTTTTAAAAAGACGGTGCATAAAAACACTAATATTTTTTTTAATAAATCCTTTAACACTAAATGACAAAGTAACCAACACTGACAATGTACTTCTTAGATATGTGACTGACATGTTTCTATCTATCTAATCTATGTGTGATGCTTTATTTCTTCTTGTCTAAATTGTCGGGTACCGGTGTATGCCGCTGCTGAATTGCCGGCCGGCTTTTTTAAAGAGAGTGTCTTCTGAGCAGTTTGTCAGCTTTTGGAAACCTTTGAAGGTGTTTTCTATGTGTTTCTATGTGTTTTTGTTTGGCCGCCATTGGTTTTAACGGTGTTCGACGGTTTTCTAAGGTGTTCGACGAACAGTTCCTCGAACATCCCGGTGTTCGACGAACCGAACCGAACCTGAACACTATGGGGGTGGCTCAACATTCCTGCTGACATAACACATTCAGGAAAGAAAGGAAAACACAGGAAGTAAAAACAACCAACAATTGAGAGCTTTCCTCCCCCATTACAGCAAGCATATAACTTTACACACTATCGCCATCTGCTGTCTGGTTAGTATAAAGTCCTCCTTTCACTTACAATAAGTCCTAATCTGTTGTATATGCCAACACCCTTTCTCAACAGTAAGGACTTATTCAATCAAACCAAACTTTTTTATTAGTCTCTGGTGTTTGTCAGCATTCAACGCCTTCGTGAAGATGTCTGCTGTCATTTCTTCAGTAGGACAATACTCTAACTTCAAGACTCCTTGTTCCTGATGATCTCTCAAGAAATGATATTTCACATCAACATGCTTGGTTCTTGGATTGACTCTTTCCATCTGAGCAAGAACAAGACATCCTTGATTGTCGTCTTTCAGTTTTGTTGGTTCCAACTGTGGTTGTCCTAATTCTGTCAAGAATTGTCTTAACCACAGTACTTCTTGACTCGCATGTGCTGCGGCAACATATTCTGCTTCTGTTGAAGACAGTGTCACAATCGACTGTTTCTTACTTGTCCAACTTATTGGTCCATCTGAGAGAAAAAAAATATGTCCACTGGTAGATCTTCTGTCAATTGGATCTCCAGCCCAATCTGCATCAATATATCCTGTTAAAATGCAATTATCACTTGTGGGTAATTTCAGCTTAACATTGTTAGTTCCTTTCAAATAATGCATTACTCTCTTCACGACATTCCAATCAGCTTTATTTGCTTTTGATACCTTTCTACTCAGGATTCCTACCTCTGCTGCGATGTCTGGTCTTGTAACGGTCGCTAGATACAGTAGTTTTCCTATTGCTGTTCTGTATTCTTCATTATTTGGTAGCATATTTTTTTCACTGTTCATCTCTTTGAGATAATTAGTTTCCATTGGAGACTTTACTGTTTTTGCATCCTTTAATCCAAATTTTTCTGTTATGTCTTGAATCATGTGATTTTGATTCAGTAGGAAACTTCCGTCTTCTTCTCTTTCTAACTGTATTCCTAGGTACTCTTTCACATTTCCCAAGTCTTTGATTTCGAAATGTTGCTTCAGGATTTTTAGAATGTTTTCTTTATCCCTTTCTTGTTTAAAACAAACCAAAATGTCGTCTACATACAGTACAGACCAAAAGTTTGGACACACCTTCTCATTTAAAGATTTTTCTGTATTTTTATGACTATGAAAATTGTACATTCACACTGAAGGCATCAAAACTATGAATTAACACATGTGGAATTATATACTTAACAAAAAAGTGTGAAACAACTGAAAATATGTCTTATATTCTAGTTTCTTCAAAGTAGCCACCTTTTGCTTTGATGACTGCTTTGCACACTCTTGGCATTCTCTTGATGAGCTTCAAGAGGTAGTCACCGGAAATGGTCTTCCAACAATCTTGAAGGAGTTCCCAGAGATGTTTAGCACTTGTTGGCCCTTTTGCCTTCACTCTGCGGTCCAGCTCACCCCAAACCATCTCGATTGGGTTCAGGTCTGGTGACTGTGGAGGCCAAGTCATCTGGCGTAGCACCACATCACTCTCCTTCTTGGTGAAATAGCCCTTACACAGCCTGGAGGTGTGTTTGGGATCATTGTCCTGTTGAAAAATAAATGATAGGCCAACTAAACGCAAACCGAATGGAATAGCATGCCGCTGCAAGATGCTGTGGTAGCCATGCTGGTTCAGTATGCCTTCAATTTTGAATAAATCCCCAACAGTGTCACCAGCAAAGCACCCCCACACCATCACACCTCCTCTTCCATGCTTCACGGTGGGAACCAGGCATGTAGAGTCCATCGGTTCACCTTTTCTGCGTCGCACAAAGACACGGTGGTTGGAACCAAAGATCTCAATTTTGGACTCATCAGACTAAAGCACAGATTTCCACTGGTCTAATGTCCATTCCTTGTGTTCTTTAGCCCAAACAAGTCTCTTCTGCTTGTTGCCTGTCCTTAGCAGTGGTTTCCTAGCAGCTATTTTACCATGAAGGCCTGCTGCACAAAGTCTCCTCTTAACAGTTGTTGAAGAGATGTGTCTGCTGCTAGAACGCTGTATGGCATTGACCTGGTCTCTAATCTGAGCTGCTGTTAACCTGCGATTTCTGAGGCTGGTGACTCGGATAAACTTATCCTCAGAAGCAGAGGTGACTCTTGATCTTCCTTTCCTGGGGCGGTCCTCATGTGAGCCAGTTTCTTTGTAGCGCTTGATGGTTTTTGCAACTACACTTGGGACACTTTCAAAGTTTTCCAAATTTTTCGCACTGACTGACCTTCATTTCTTAAAGTAATGATGGCCACTCGTTTTTCTTTACTTAGCTGCTTTTTTCTTGCCATAATACAAATTCTAACAGTCTATTCAGTAGGACTATCAGCTGTGTATCCACCAGACTTTTGCACAACACAACTGATGGTTCCAACCCCATTTATAAGGCAAGAAATCCCACTTATTAAACCTGACAGGGCACACCTGTGAAGTGAAAACCATTTCCGGTGACTACCTCTTGAAGCTCATGAAGAGAATGCCAAGAGTGTGCAAAGCAGTCATCAAAGCAAAAGATGGCTACTTTAAAGAACCTGGAATATAAGACATATTTTCAGTTGTTTCACACTTTTTTGTTAAGTATATAATGCCACATGTGTTAATTCATAGTTTTGATGCCTTCAGTGTGAATGTACAATTTTCATAATCATGAAAATACAGACAAATCTTTAAATGAGAAAGTGTGTCCAAACTTTTGGTCTGTACTGTATATGAGTACATAAATCCATCTATTAATCAGCCTTTTTGTGTACAAGCATGGATCAGCTTTGCTTCTTTGAAATTTTTCATTTGTAAGTACTTCCGTGATTTTGTCATTCCACGCTTTAGCTGCTTGCTTTAAACCATATATGCTTTTCTGTAGTTTGCAAACTTTGTTTGGATTTCTTTCATCTTTGAATCCTGGAGGTTGTTCCATGTAACTGTCTTCTGTTAAATCTCCATTCAAAAAAGCTGTCTTTACATCCAGATGTCTCAGTTCCATCTGTTTCATGGCTGTAACTGTAAGTAAAGTTCTTATTGTAGTGTGTTTGACAACTGGAGCAAATGTCTCATCATAGTCTTCTCCATATTTTTGAGAATACCCTTTATCACGAGTCTTGCTCGGTATCTTTCAGCTGTGCCATCTGTTTGGTTTTTTACTTTAAAAATCCATTTACATCTTATGGCTTTTCTTCCTTCTGGCTAGTCTGTTAGTGTCCATGTATTTGAATCATGCATGGATTTAATTTCTGTTTCTGTTGCTTCTATCCATTTATTAGCTTCTTCTTCAGGAAGTTTAGATATGTCTTCCCAAGAGGTAGGCTCATAGATTTTTCTTATGCTTGTCTTGTATGAGAGACGTTTTGGTGGTTTTCCTTTGTTCTCTCTCATTGAATGTCTTGGTTCTGTGTTTGTTTGTAGTTGTGATTTTTCACTTTCAGTATTTTGTTCTTCTTTAATTTCTACTTCTTTCTCATCAGATATTTCTTCAGTTATGTCACTATTGTTTTTCTCATTTTTTGTTTCAACTGAAATCATAATGTCTTCATTTAAATCTTCAATGAATGTCACACTGTTACTCACCGTAACTCTGTCTGTTTTGGGATCTAGGATTCTATATTCTTTGCAATTTTCACTATAGCCAACGAATATTCCTTCCATGGATCTGTTTTGAAGTTTGGAACGTTTTTCTGTTGGAATGAATATAAAAACTTTACATCCAAAAACTTTTAAATGATTGACACTTGGTTTCATACCTTGCCACAGTTCATATGGAGTTTTCGTCAATTTTCTGGAAAAAAGTCGGTTCTGTAGATATGTAGCTGTCATTGCTGCCTCACCCCAATATTTCTCTGGTAGTTTGGAATCCGTCAGCATACATCTTATCATTTCTGTTAGAGTTCTGTTTTTCCTTTCTGCTACTCCATTTTGTTCAGGTGTGTATGGTACAGTTTTCTGGTGTTCTATTCCATTTTGTCTTAAGTAGTCTTCTATTCTGTGACCTGTAAATTCACTTCCATAATCACTTCTGTTTAACAATTGGCTTCCATTGAAATTTGTTACTTGATCTTGTTACATAGCCTACAAGTTTATGAAAAACTTCACTTTTGTTCTTAATTAAGTATGTGACTGTGTATCTTGAGTAGTCGTCTATAAAAGTCAACATGTATCTATTGCCTCTTGATGCAGTCTCTTTCATGGGTCCACATACGTCAGTATGCACCAAATCAAGTGGTCTTTCGCTTTTCATCTCACTTTCTTTTGGAATAGATATCCTTGTGGCTTTGGCTTTTATACAACATTCACATCTTACGGTAATTGAGCAATCTGATATCTTTAAATCTTTTGTCAATTCTTTTCTCTGTAGTTCCCTTATACTGTCAGGGTGTCTATGTCCTAGACGTCTATGCCACATGTGAATACAGTTTTTGTGATCATGTGTACATACCTTCATCTGTTTCTTTGGTGTGTCAAAATGATATAATTGTTCATCTGCCTTGACTTTGGTGATCACCTTGTTTCCTGCAATAATTGCGCACTCATTGTCTTTGAATTTTACTGTAAGTCCTTTTGCTGTTAAACGTTTCACAGATAATAATCCACCTTCCAATTTTTGGAACATACAACACATCCTGTGCAAGTATCTTTGAATCTTGTCCGAACTTGTTTGAACAATTTAGCATACCTTGTCCGATACCTTCTGCGGTTATTTTGCTTCCATCTGCAAGATAAATGGCTTCTTTCTTATCTAAATCAAGATCAGTAAAGAAATTCTTGTCACTTGTCATATGACTCGCTGCTCCTGAATCAATAAACCAACCAAGTGATGATTTCTTGTCTGTTACTTTAAATGTGCCATTCCAATTATTCTCACATGAATTGGAAATTGTGTTTTTTACTTTCTGTGTATGCTTTTTATGTTGTAATTTTTGTTGTTCAGCTTTCCATATGGTACAGTCTTTCTTTAAATGACCTTTTTTCTTACATCTGAAGCATACTCTTGTCTCTTTATTATAGGGTTTTTTAAATTCTGTAGCTTTAAGAGCGTTTTCACTGTCCTTTTCAGTATAAGAATCATTTCTTTGTTCTTTTCTTCTCTGATATTCATCTATTAGTCTTGTTTTCACAAAATCTAATGTAATGTCATTTTCTGGTCTCGTCTCAAGGGCATTTATCAAGGCTGTATACGAATCTGGTAAACTGCACAATAATATAGTTGCTACATGACTATCTTTAAAGTCGTCACCAATAGATCTTAGCTGTGATATCACTTCCATCATTGAGAATATGTGCTTCTGCATTTTGTCATTTTCACTCAATCTCAGACTGTAAAGCTTTCTTAATAAAAATAACTTGTGATTCAAGCTAGGTCTTTCATACAGTTTTCTTAATTCTTCCCACATTCCTTTAGCTGTTTCTTCATTTCTTATATGTATTAATTGAGCATCATCCACTAATAAGCTAATGGTGGCTCTCGCTTGTCTATTCTTCTTATCCCATGTCTGATTATCTTGATCTGGTCTTTCTGTAACAATTACTTCCCATAAATCATTCTTAGATAACAACATCTCTACTTTGAATTTCCATAACTGATAATTTTCACTATTCAGTTTAGCTACTGTGAATTTCAGTTCTGTGTTACTCATCATCTTTATATAGTCTTACTTGTTCAGAGAGTTGTACTGAAGATATTCTCCTGTTTTATCTTCTTGCTGATAGTTCCTGTATGTCCTGCCTGTGTTGAATTCTCTGTAATTATATCCAGCTCCTGGGATCATAAATTCCTTTGTCACTCTGTATCTGGATTTATTTCCTTCTGTTTACAGAGCTTATCTGTGTGCTCCGTTATCTGAGGTTATAAACCAGGATCCACTTGTAGTGTGGGCCTGTAGTGTCTGGGCTTTAGTGTCTGAGTTCCGGCCTGGGCCCATAACCTGTCGCAGAGTGCATCTTCTTACAGTCACCACTGTACTTACGAGAGCTTCAATCAGCAAGATATCTTGAGTAAACAGTATTTACTTCATACTGGTTAAACATGAGATACAATTCAGTGTCACACAGTCCGTGTGCTGCTGACATAACACATTCAGGAAAGAAAGGAAAACGCAGGAAGTAAAAACAACCAACAATTGAGAGCTTTCCTCCACCATTACAGCAAGCATATAACTTTACACACTATCGCGATCTGCTGTCTGGTTAGTATAAAGTCCTCCTTTCACTTATAATAAGTCCTAATCTGTTGTATATGCCAACATTTACAAGCAAGCCTGTCTGCTTCTGTCCAGGGTAGCACACAAGGACATCAGTTTCATGGGACACCAGGGTGCTCCCTTGTCTCAAAGGTGCACCAATTTTTGAGTGGTATCTACACCCGCTTTCCATGAAACAGACTAACAGCAGCATTTGTATTCCTCTTGCCTGCTCATCTTTCTACTTCCTTGGAGCATATCTTATAGAAAAACAGAAGCTTATATACTTATATATATATGTATACTTATATAATTATAATGTTGACCACATATCACCTTCTGACCCAATTCATGAAGTGCACCTTTCCAGACCTAATCAATAAACCCATTTCCTCCAATGGGTGATGTTTCAGATTGTGACAGTTACTCCACCACTCTGTCAGCCATACAGATCGTGACTCTCTCAGTCAAGCGACACCCGAACTAGTCACAAAACATTCACTGACCTCACACATCTTTTTGACACATGCAAAAAATGACATCAATAGGTATATGACATAAATATATTGAAGGTTTGTATAGGAGAGGGTTCAAATACTTTTCAGCCCTTTTAAAAAGGTTTAGTTAATTGCAGACTATAAATTCTGTACAACCACTTGTTTGCCCCAGGAAGAAACATTTTTTTTATAAAAAAAAAATCTGCATTTCCCCCCTTAAAGTCTTATTCACAGTATTGCAAATTTGCTCAATACTTAGAAGCTAAAATCAGGTGTAAATGCAAAGAACAGAAGGAACATAAATTATCATATTATATATTTTAATGAGGATCCACTCCTAGTTTTGGCTTACTGTATAAATGCTGACTAGATTTGCTTTATGTGAATAAGGTCATTTAATAATTAAAATTGAGTAATCAGGGAAACATAGTAATTCTGCATCCACAAAGATACCCCAAGAATAAATTACATTTCTTTAATAAAAAGTTAAATTTTTTATACCATTTTTTTAATTTTCATGTTCCTTGGTAAGAGCTATAGTTTATGTAAAACAAACCAATAAAAAAGCTTTGACTAAATCATTTGAATCCTTAATACAATAGAATAGAAAAAATAAGTTTTAGATTAGTGGCACTGTTTTGTTCATGCCAGTCACCCAAGCCTGTACAATTTCTTCACTGCAATAGATTTATCAATTCTGAGCAGCAAGTGAAAGAGAACTGGATGAATTAAAAACCCCTCTAAAGTTATATATGTATTTTAAACTGAAAGCATCAAACAATGTGCATTATCCCAAAAGGAAAAGAAACATGCAATTTGCAAGAGACTCATATAGTAGTAGATTAATTTTTAGAATTTTTCATACAGCAGTTCCCCTAAATCTTAGTGTGAAACTGTGACACCTGTGTCTATAATTTAAGAAATAGCAAATAAAAACAACAAAAAAATAGTGCTGTAAGTGGTTTCTTCCTGACTGCAAAGACAGCGCAGCATGGGTTAATATTTTGGATTAGAAGCACACCCAAACATTGACCAGTGCACGTCAGGAGTCTCTTTCCCTAACTTTTAGAGCATGTGCATACGGCCGTAGATTCTCACATCCGAGAGAATATGCCCGATTATGCAAATGACACTCTGATGAAACTATAATCAGAGTTTGATCAGAGTGTGAGCATAGTGTGATCCGATCCCCAAAAAATTTCTCGATCTTCCAAATGCCATCCGAGTGCAGTCGAATGGTTTCCACAGACTCATTGACTTCCATGGCTGAGTGCGATCTCAATATTGGATCAAACTCGGGCATTCATTGATTATTTTTCCTCGGACAGACTCTGTCCTAGTAAAAAATCATACATGTGCATGGCCCCATAGAATACCATTGATCCGAGTGTGATCCAATGTTATGTCAGTTCGCACTCGGACCAAAAATGTGCTTGTCTGTACCTGCCATTATAATGCTCTGAGGGTTGTCCTCTTTACTTCTTGTACCTTTTTAACACAGCTACGTGAGGAGGACTGAGGGACTTATCTAGGCTTTTCCTGATGTAAGTGCTACTCCTTCCCTTACACACAACTATAAAGGAAAACCTTCCTTTATTTAAAATCATGTTATAGTCTAATAGTTAAATAGTCTAAAAATTGTGCCTCAGTCTAATAGTTAATATTTGAAACCCTGCGCAAAAACAAGTCACTTAGCTGCAGCATGTTATCAGCTTGTTAGGAATCAAGGAGTAAACCTGATCCAATGGACAAGATGTTGATACAATTAGCGGTTCCACACTCCAACAAAATCTAGCTGGGGACTCCTCATAGTCATCAATGTCCAATAGGATGAGCGAGAAAGAAGCTGAGAAAAGTGTGAAGTTCAAGTACACATGGAACTTTGCTATCAGTATCTCAGCATTGGAATTGGCTTGTTAGTCAGTGACAGGAGCATGGTTACAGTCACCGGTCTCTATGCACAGAGCAGTGACTGGACCCGCGCCAGTGCCACCCCTGTGACTGAACGACAAATGCTGCTGGGGGGGAGTAAAGTTAATTTCCTCCAGGCTGCAGGGTTCTAAGTGCGCTGGCAGTCGGGCAGGGTCAGGTTGGTATTAACCTGCAGATTAACCCCATATCTGCAGGTTAATAAAATTTTTTCACGTGACAGGTTACCATTAATTCTAGATTTATATTTAAACCCTAGGAGCAAGTGTATCTGGTATGTAGATCCAGAAGTTAATATTTCTGATAAAATCACCATCTCAGCAGTGTTTAATGATTTTTTCAATGACGTGAAAGTGTAATCCAGATGGATTTTTTTTCGTGAACGTTTTTAAAATGGAGGGAGATGTCTCAAATCCTCTTTTAACATTGTAAATGTGCTCTCTAATCCTTGTTTTAGTTTTCTTGTCATGCGTTCTACATGAAAAAAAAGCCAATATAAGTATAATTATATTACATATTACATTAGTTCTGGCCCATGCCGTTTTTTATTATAATTGAAAAAGTTTATGAAAACTAAAGACAGAGAGACCACAAGATTAATCCATTTTGTCTCAATGTGATCTGTCTAATCCACTTACCTGGTGAATCGGGAGAATGAATCCAACTTTGAGGAACAGATTCCCAGTCTTGGTGTACCCAGTGGTGTACTGACCACAACTGTACCAGGTATCCTAATCCACATGATATACCGGGGTGTGATGTCATAGCTGCAGGACATTATAGGTAAGCCTGCATAGTCATGGAAAACAACCTTAGCCTGCTCTCTGATGCTTCATTAGTGTGGGAAATGGGGCCGGACATATTGAATCTCAAAGTGTTAGAATTCGCATTGAACCCCAAATTATAGAAAATTCAACTCAAACTTGATTCTCCGCAGATTAATCCGCTCTTATATAGTAATGGTGTCTACTCTATCTAACAGTCTGATCAATGCAATATATTTTATTGTAACTCACTATATAGTTAAATGAATATCTAGTCCATGTGGTATGGGTGCTATTTTAATTATCCCTTTCAATTTAAGGACAGTGTAGATGCAGTCTAGTCACTGTGGTGCCTCTTGGTGATTTTTCTTTTTTTATATTCCTTACAATAAAGAAAGACTTCTGTGTCAAGGCAAACTATATTTATATTTTCTATATGCTGCATCAATTGTTATAATGTTCTCCCCATTCAGATATAAGCTTATATGATTGTAATATATTTCTTTCACGCTGAGTAAATGTTAAGAAGCATTAAAAGTGAGTAAAGTATAAAATTTGGAAAAGAAATTACATAATCTCAGGAGTAACTTCAATTTTATTGGGGACATCTGCAGCAGAGACATATGCAAGTTTAATAATCCTTCCTGGATTCACAGATCGCCATAAATCTTCATCTTTCTATAATATATTGTGTAGGCAGATATGCTAAATGAGTTCTTGTGTTATAGGAACCTCTGGCTTCTGAAAAAGAGACAGCTAAACTAAACCAGTGAATGGAACTTGAAATCCATTTGTCTCTTGTAGTAATGTGTCCTCATCAGATCACAGGATGATAATAGTTTTACTTGCCTACTTCCACGAGCATCCCCATTCTGCCACATATAATAAATCTGTCTACCTGTTCAGTGTCTGCATGGCCAGCTGCTACCAGTCTCCTACACATCTCTGTTACACTGCAGTCTGTCTGCAGTCCTTGAGAAGGGTTCCAAGGAGAACACTAAGCATTAACCTTCGGACGACAGCTTGTTACCGGCAAGTCATAGCTTCCCTCATGATCTCATTAGTCATTTTAAACTGCATTGTATTGCTTTGGAACTTTAGATTCACTTTTCAGTGTCTAGAAAACCTAAATCTATGGGATAATCACTTCAAATATGATGCAGTAATTGATTTACACAAGAAAATCCCATAACAGAAGACATTATCAGGTATGTCATAAATTCTGTATTAAATGTCACCTGCTTAACCCAGCAGGTGACTAAAGTAGACAAACCCCAGGGCCCGGGTGGCATACACCCCCGAATACTGCAGAAATGTAGTACCATGATAGACAGACCATTATTTTTAATATTCAAATATTCAACAATAATAGGGTATGTACGGCAGGACTGGCGCATAGCAAATGTGGTGCCAGAATTCAAAAAAGGGACAAAATCTGAGCCTGAAAATTATAGGAAATTATAACTTGTACTGTGGATAAAATCCTTAATAAGAATAACTTCATGACCCAGCATCAAAATGGCTTTATGACCGATCAGTCCTGTCAAACTAATCTGATTAACTTCTGTGAGGGGGTAAGCTATAGACTGGACCAAGAAAACAGTGAATGTTGTCTATATGGACTTTTCAAAGACTGTTGATATGGTGCCACCTAGTTGGCACATAATATGTAAGTAATGAAACTAGGAGACAATATGTATATGTGAATTACCAAGTCGCTCAGTGATAGGACATAAAGGTTGTTTATTAATGGAACACACTCAGATTGGGTCATAGTTAACAGTGGGGTACCACTTTGGTCAGTATTGGGGCTTCTTCTTTTTAACATATCTATTTATAATCTTGGCGGGGCATAAAGAGTAGAATTTGAACATTTACGGATAATACTAAACTCTGAAAGTTAATCAACACATAGGGATCTATCTAAGTTTGAGGTTTAGGCTGAAAAATGTTAATTGACGTTTAATGTAGATAAATGTAAGGTCATGCACTTGGGCAGAGGAAATAAAATATATAACTATGTACTTAATTGTAAAATAATTGGTAAAACTGTCAGTGAAAAAGACTTGGGTGTATTAGTGGACGGCAAACTCAACTTTAGTGACAAGTGCCAGGCAGCTGCTGCCAAGGCAAATAAAATAATGGGATGCATTAAAAGAGGCATAGATGAAAAGAATATAGTTTTCCCTTTATACAAGTCACTGGAGTGGCCTTAGAATAATGTATACAACTTTGGTCTCCGGGTAATCTGCACATCTCCTGGTCAATGGCGTAACTAGAGTCTGATGGGACATATATACATTTGAAACCAGAAGTTTACATACACTATAAAAAAAGACACATATGCATGTTTTTCTCAATATCTGACATGAAATCAGAATAAACCTTTCCCATTTTAGGTCAATTAGGATTACCTTAATTTTTAATATTTGCCAAATGCCAGAATAATGAGACAGAGAATGTTTTAAGGCATTTTTATTGCTTAAATAATCACAGCATGACACATACAACACGAATAAAGTGCCCATAAAAAAGTGACTTAGTGCAGGTAGGTACACAGATAATGGCCCTATATGGTCACCTCCCCCCACACACACACTAGAGGAGATAGAAGAAATTTTTGCCACTGGATATACAATATGTTGGTGTGGGGTTAATCAAAAAAGCACCTTGTAAGCACCAAGTTACTTACTAATTAAAACAGCATGAAAAAGTAGCTAGAGGGTACATACTCATATCTGATGTTGGTGGATCATATGGATCCAGCCCCCCAAGTTACATTCAATGAATAAATGACACAAAAATATAAAGGGTACAACCAGCAAGATAAGCTAAAATTATATCACTTTTCTGTCCTATATAGATGCAGCACTATTGTGGTCCTTATACTGATAGACTCATAGGTATTCCTTTGGAGTGGCAAACAAATATTTCAGCCACACCTGTCGTTGCATGATAATGACATAACGTGGGAAAAATACACTGTGTTCCAAATTATTATGCAAATAATATTTTCTCAGATTTTCTCAAATTACCTATATGAATTGCAATCATTGTAATTTTCCAGTCAAATAACTAATAGAGTACAATTGAAAGGTTTTTGTACAAACTGCCTATGATAAGAGTATATTTAAAAAAAATAAAAAACTCAAACTGCACTCAAAATGCATGTTCCAAATTATTATGCACAGCAGAGTTTTCAATCTTTTCATTTTAATAAAGAACAAAAAAATGGTCATTTTTGAAATTATAAGCATTAGCAGGTTATTACAAACTGAAATCAAACAGTTTTCAACTCAAAACTTTATTCTAGGTGATGTTACATTTGCACATAGGACCGCTTGTTCAAAAGGAGCTTCTGAACTCTCTCGTCCATTGAATTTGTCAGGTTTTGGATGGTTTCTGCTTCAATTGTTTTGCATGAGGACAGAATACCCTCCCGGAGCTGTTGCTTAGATGTGAACTGCCTCCCGCCATCATAGACACTCCTTTTGATGATGCTCCAGAGGTTCTCAATGGGGTTGAGGTCAGGGGAGCATGGGTGCCACACCATAAGTTTGTCCCCTTTTATGCCCATAGCAGCCAGAGATGCAGATGTGTTATGTGCAGCATGAGACGGGGCATTATCATGCATGAAAATGATCTTGCTGCGGAATGCACGGTTCTTCTTCTTGAACCATGGAAGGAAGTGCTGTTTGAGAAACTCAACATACATTATGGAGTTCATCTTTACCCCTTCAGGTATCCTAAAAGGGCCGACAATCTCTCTCCCCATGACTCCAGCCCAAAACATTACTCCATCTCCTCCTTGTTAGCCGTGTTTGCATGGGGTGTCCATCAACCAGCCATCCTCCACTCCATCCATCTGGACCATCGAGATCATTTCATGCATGATAATGCCCCGTCTCAGCTTGACTGTGGGACAGGAAACCATACTGTCCCAGGAACAAGAGTTTACCCTGCATTAGGGAAGTCATACCATCTGGATATGGCGTGGTTAGCCTTTATATGGAAGGGGATGCGATGTAGGAGTGTAGCTCTCTGCAGGATGACTGGATCTTCTCCTGATGAACTAAATACCAATGGGGAAACGTGTCGAGGAGCACGAGGGGCACCCTAACATTTTTGCAAGATAAGTTCTATTTTTCCCACATGTTATGTCATTATCATGCAACGACAGGTGCGGCTGAAATATTTGTTTGCCACTCCAAAGGAATAAATGTGGGTCTATCAGTATAAGGACCACAATAGTGCTGCATCTACAGTATATAGGACAGAAAAGTTATATAGTTTTAGCTTATCTTGCGGGTTGTACCCTTGATATTTTTGTGCCATTTATTCATTGAATGTAGCTTGGGGGGATGGATCCATATGATCCACCAACATCAGATATGAGTTTGTACCCTCTAGCTACTTTTTCCTGCTGTTTTTATTAGTAAGTAACTTGGTGCTTACAAAGTGTTTTTTTAATTAAGCCCACACCAACATATTGTATATCCAGTGGCAAAAATTTCTTCTATCGCCTCTAGTGTGTGTGTGGGGGGAAGTGACCATATAGGGCTAACATCTGTATACCTACCTGCACTAAGTAACTTTTTTATGGGCACTTTATTCGTGTTGTATGTGTCATGTTGTGATTATTAAAGATTATCTTTTCTTTAAAAGGGGTTTTCTTGTCAGATGATAGACTATCTTCCTTTTACTCTCAATCAAGACCGTGTGATCTCATTTTTATTACTTACTGCAAAATCAAAAGTTTACATACACTAACATTACACTGCCTTTAATCAATTCTGGACTGCCCATATGATGATGACATGTGTTTGGAAGCTTCTGATATTTTTTTGGGCAACATCTGAGTTAATTAAAGACACACCTGTGGATGTATTTTATTGCACACCTGAAACACACTGCTTCTTTGTGTAGCATCATGGGAAAGGCTAAAGAAATCATCCATGATATCAGGAAGAGAATTGTGTATTTACAAAAGTCTGGCACAACCTTGAATACAATTTCAAGATACCAGAAGGTGCCTCGTTCATCTGTAGAAACAATTATACGCAAGTACAAACAAGATGAGAATATCCAGCAATCATACCTCTCAGGAAGGAGACGGGTTCTGTGTCTCAGAGATGAACGTTCTTTGGTCCGACATGCATATCAACCCAAGAACAAAAGCAAAAGAACTTGCTAAGATTATGGCTGAAGCTGGTAAGATTGTGTCAGTAACCACAGTGAAACAAGTACTGTATCTGTTATGATCTGCAACAAGTACTAAGGAAAGAAAGGGGAAAGCTATCCCTACAGTAAGACTAAGTTGAATCCCTACGATGTAGCGGGCTGCCTGTTCCTTGCGAACAGACCTGCATTAGTCCTCAGCTAGTCAGAACGAAGACCTATAGCAATAATGGAAGGAGTCCCTAAAAGAACTAAGGACTGGAACAAAAATGTGACACCTCCTGAACAGAGAAGGTTGTTGCAGAACACAAAATGATAAACTGACAAAAAGATACTAGAGGTCCCAGAAGAACCAAGCAAACTGACAGAGATAGGCACAGAAGCAACTGGCTAGCAAAACAGTCAGACAACACTGAAGTCCAGCACAGCCAAAAGGGTGGAGATGGAATATATAGGCAGATGGTCACGTGACCGCAAAACAAGATGGAAAAAACAATCAGGATGGCTCTATCAGTACCCCCACTTTTATGAGGATCCTCTGGATCCTCCAGGCCCAGGCCTATCGAGAAACCTCTTGTGGAAAGCGCTAATAAGCCTTGGAGCAGAGACATTATCCGCCCTTACCCAGGAGTTATATTCGGGACCGAAACCATTCCAGGAGACGAGATACTGTAATCTCCCTCTATGCCATCTCGAATTCAAGATACAAGAAATTTCATATTCGCCGTCTTCCACCACAGGAGGAACTGTGACAGTGGCATCCCTATCTGATACATCAGCCTTTTTCAACAAGGAAACATGAAACACAGGATTAATCTTCCAGGAAGTAGGGACATCCAACCTAACTGCAGACGGGTTAACAATCTGAAGCACTTTAAATGGACCCACAAACTTAGGACCCAGTTTTTTAAATGGAATCCTCAACCGCAAGTTCTTTGAGGACAACCAAACCATGTCACCAACAGTAAACAAAACCTCCTTACGTTTCCTGTCAAAATACTTCTTGGACTTCTTGTTAGTGTTATGATCTGCAACAAGTACTAAGGAAATAAATGGGACAGCTATCCCTACAGTAAGACTAATCTGAATCCCTATGATGTAGCAGGCTGCCTGTTCCAAGCGAACAGACCCGCCTTAGTCCTCGGATAGTCTGAACGAAGACCTATAGCATAAAGGAAGGGGTCCCTAAAAGAACTAAGGACTGGAACAAAAATGGGACACCTCCTGAACAGAGAAGGTTGCTGCAGAACACAAAAAGATAAATTGAACAAAAAGGTATTAGAGGTCCCAGAGGGACCAAGTAAACTGACAGAGATAGGCACAGAAGTACATGGCTAGCAAAACAGTCAAACAACACTGAAGTCCAGCACAGCCAAAAGAGCGGAGCTGGAATATATAGGCAGATGGTCACGTGACCACAAAACAAGATGGAAAAAACAAACAGGAGGGTTCTAACAGTGTCAACATGGGCTGAAAGTCCACTCTGACAGGAAGAAGCCATTACTCCAAAAGAAACATAAAATAGCCAAATTAATGTTTGCAAATGCACACAGGAACAAAGACTTTAATTTTTGGAGACTTGTCCTGTGGTCTGATGAAACTAAAATTGAACTTTTTGGGCATAATGACCATCATTATATTTGGAGGAGAAAGGGAGAAGCTTGGAAGTCTAAGAACACCATCCCAACTGTGAAAACACGGGGGTGGCAGCATCATGTTGTGGAGTTGTTTTGCTGCAGGAGGGACTGGTGCACTTCAAAAAATAGATGGCATCATGAGAAAAGAAGATTATGTGGCAATACTGAAGCGACATCTCAAGACATCAGCTAGGAAGTTAAAGCTTGGGCAAAAATGGGTCTTCCAAATGGACTATGACCCAAAGCACATTGCCAAAATGGTAACAAAGTGGCTTAAGGATAACAAAGTCAATGTTTTGGAGTGGCCATCACAAAGCCTGGATCAAAATCCTATTGAAAATTAATGGGCAAAGCTGAAAAGGCAAGTGCGAGCAAGGCAACCTACACTTCTGGATCAGTTACACCAGTTTTGTCAGGAGTTTTGGGCCCAAATTCCGACCAACTATTGTGAGAAGCTTGTGGAAGGATATCCCAAATGTTTGACCCAAGTCATTCAGTTTAAGGGCAATGGTACCAAATACTAATGAAATGTATATAAACTCTTGACCTTTCAGTAAGTAATAAAAATACCTTAAAACATTCTCTCTCCCATTATTCTGGCATTTGGCAAATATTAAAAAGTATGGTAATCCTAATTGACCTTAAACGGGAAAGGTTTATTCTGATTTCATGTCAGATATTGAGAAAAATATGCATATGTGTTTTTTTATAAAGTATATGTAAACTTCTGGTTTCAAATGTATAGATGCCCTCCATTCTGTTATGAATGTCCCTCATCCTGGTCCTGTCCTGATTAGTGTTGAGCTACCCCCGTAGTGTTCGAGTTCGGTTCGGTTCGTCGAACACCCGTATGTTCGCCGAACTGTTCGCCGAACTGTTCGTCGAACACCTTCGAACACCGTTAAAACCAATGGCAGGCAAACAAAAACACATAGAAACACATAGAAAACACATAGAAAACACTTCAAAGGTGTCCAAAAGCTGAAAAACTGCTCAGAAGACACAACTAACACATGGAAAAGTGACAAGTACATATAGTCATGCGAAAAGAAAAGAGGTGGAGGAGTGAAAGGAGGGGGAGACACAGATATAAGCATGTCATGCCCTTCTAAAATCAAGAAAGGCTGGAGTAAAAATCTAAAATCAGCGTACCAACACCCAGACGTCGTGACAAGAAAATAAAAAAATGAAATATCTTTAGGTAGAATGGCGGTTCCATTCAGAACACTTTCCTTACAAGATGTAGTGGTATCCCTGTTGTGATTTGTGCCAAAAACGGAACCCAATACATTCGGACTAATCCACCATTTGTCATATCTAAGGGGCAGGTCAGTAAACGACAACATCGACGCAGAACCAAGTACAGTAGTATATACTGTACATCCTTTGACAAGGCAATCAGGCGGATCAAGAAGTTGGGAAGGGTCACCCTAATGGCCAAAACAGACATTGATGCGGCGTTCCTGGTTACTTACTACCTGTGCCTCCGAATAGTGTCCACCTATTGGGCTGCTTCTTGGAAGGAGAATACCATATAGATCGCTGTTTGCCCATGGGGTGGTCCATATCCTGCTCACTATTTGAGGCGTTTAGTTGCTTCCTTGAATGGGTTGTAATGGACGTTTCTAAGGGGGCACATATTATCCATTACCTCGACAACTGCTTATGCCTGGGCCCAAAAGATTCACCACAGTGTGAATACACGCGGTAGTCCACCTGTGAGAAGGAGAGAGCTGGAGGGAGAGCGGACACCACAGAGCCGAGGGGTTAGATAGAGAACGGAAGAAGGAAAGAGGGCAAGGGAGGTAAAGGAGTACAGTGGAAGGCCGACCTGAGTTCCCCCACGTTCCTGCTGGGCGGGTAACAGCCCTGGGAAGAAAAGCCGCTTGCGCATACCTTTGAGGTTACGGGCGCGAGCGGGCAGAGGGACTACACTGGAGTGCAAAGCCGACACGGCCAGTCAGTTACTGCCCGCGCGACCTCCATGTCGCTGGGTTTGTGCCAGAGCCATGGTGGACCCTGACGGCCAGCCCCCCTCTCCCAATGCTGGTGCCTGTCCGCTGGTGGGTCGAGCCCTCCCGCGGTGGGGGGGTGACATCTGCAGATGAAAGACCATCTTCCAGCCAAACTAAGATGTCTACTTCTTTTCGTGGACAATGTGATACGATCCCTTTCTTACGGACACGCCCATCGCTACAAATTCCAGATGAGGCACAAAAACAGCAGGTGCTTCAACGGATGTCAAGTGCTTCTTCAAGTGGGCTCTCCTCCACCTCAACTTCAACATCACAAATACTCCAGTCCTCAGAGGTGTCGCCCCAATCGCGCTTGCTTCCTCACAGCTCCCAAGTCTCCAGCTGCCCGTCTGAGTATGGGGTAACACAGATGGTTGAGTCTGCACAGCTGTTTACTCATACTATAGCCTGTGAAATGGAGGTCTGCTCCAGAGCTTCTGTTAATCCAGACGAGGAAATGATCTGCACTGATGCCCAGATTCTTTATGAGTCGGATCCAGGACCAGATGAAGAAGGTTCTGAGCATAATGTAGACCCTCATTCCCAAACTGTAACTCCTGTTGGTGGAGACAATGATGAAGACGATGATGAGACTCAAATACCTGATTGGAGCGAGAACTTGACTTTTCGGTCAGGGCATTAAGAGGTTGGCTCTGAGGACGACGGGTGTGACAGCACACAGGGTGATGATGACGAGGTTGGAGATCCCACTTACTGTCAACCCACAGTCAGCCAGTCGATGAGGTCAGCAGAGGAGGTGGAGGAGGATGTGACTAGCCCAGGGGATGGGGATGACTCGGTACCCGGGCCTTTGCCTGGCCTTGGGGATGTCGCGGTGGTCGGCTCCCGGGCCCATACCCTGGGGTCACTCTTTAAAAGGGTGGATATTGTTAATTTTATAAGAGTTCGTGACGCCACCTGTGGTATCTGGTGAGAAGCACAAGCGCTGCAGCAGTCCACTGAGGCCGGTGATAAGGCAGCTCGATGGTATAGCTCCCCACAGGTGGAGCTAGTCCTCAGAAAAGCGTATGCAGGGGGAATGCAGGACAGGCGAGACCCAGCTGGGTCAGAGCAAAAACGGGAACGGACATGGTAGTCACTTCAGTACCTTTTACTGGTGGAAATTCAGGCACATCGCGGAGCACTGTAGGGTGAAGGGTGCATATCAGGATCCTCCCCAATGAGTGGGTGTAAGGCCTCCTGTTTCTTGCCTCTGTGTAGTAAGTTTCTGACCTGCCTGGAGCTAGGCCTAACTTTGTCTCTGTCCTGCAATGGCTGACCTTGTGGTAGAGCCTTGTCTTGGAGTTCACGCTCCCAGTATGCGGGGCCTAAGCGTCTCCTGGCTCTGTTATGTATCAACACCTTAGCGATCCTGTGACTTGTTGTTCTCCAGGGATGCCAGTTATGCCTTACTGGGTCATAGAGAACCCGGTAAGCTCGCATCCGGTGTCCGGTAAATGCTTCGGGGTGAGCTGATTAAGCTCCTCTGCCCCCTATGTACTAACTCTCCACTCGCCTTCGGTCTACTCGGTCCTTCACTAGGCTATACACACTAACGGCAGCTTGCCGTGTTTCACCGATCTTATGGCGCCGGCACACCTTAAGCTCTAACTGGGCTCCCTGAATCTAGCTAGCTGGAGCCTCATCCGCGGCCTCTTCATCCTCTGTGACTGGGGGGACAGCAGTCACTCATGTTTTTGGACGCAGACCTGCCACCTCTTTACCCGCAACAGCCAGCGTGATTGGCAGGTCATCATTTCATTTGGAAGTGGAAACACCAGCTGGTGTTGAGCGCTCTCCGACATCGAGAGCACCACCTTTGGATCAAGGCAACCTAACTTTTCCGCCTGCATCTTCCTCTAAGACCGGCAGTTTGCCAAGGACACCCTACTCAACCCCGTCTAAGCACAACAGCCAGCCCTCGGTCTTTCAGATGTGGACAAGTAAAAGACCATTTCCTCCTAGCCATGACAAAGCTGAGGTTGAATTTCACCATCTGCAAGCTGTTGGCTATAGAAATGCTGCCTTTCTGCTTGGTGCACACAGAGGATTTTCGAGACCTTACGTCCGTCGCAGTGCCCCAGTACCAGATGCCCAGTCGGCACTACTTCTCAAAGAAAGGTGTGCCTGCGCTACACCAGCATGTCGCACACAACATCACCGCTTCTTTGAGAATCTCTGTGTGTGACAGGGTGCATTTCACCACAGACACTTGGATGAGTAGGCATGGACAGGGGCGTTACATGTCGCTGACTGGGCACTGGGTAACTATGGTGACAGCAGGACAAGGGGCTGCTGTCCAAGTCTTGCCGTCCCCACGAGTTGTACATCAATCCTCTTTATCTAGAAGTTCCTCCACTGCTTCTGCCTCCTCAACCTCCTCTCGGTCCTCCACCTGCACCTAAATCCTGTCTGGTATTGCCACCTGCTTTCTAACTGCGCCGAAGGAATCTTGCACACCTCCTTACTATGCTGGCAGCAGGGCTCAACGGCATCAGGCGGTGTTTACTTTGAAATGTCTGGGAAATGTGAGTCACACAGCTGAGGAGTTGTTGTCAGCTCTGGAGATTCAGTTTCATGAATGGTTGTCTCCACTGGGCCTGCAACCAGGGAAGGCCGTGTGCAACAATGCTGCAAACCTGGGTGCGGCCCTTCACCGGGGCAATGTCACACACGTGCCTTGTATGGCTCACGTGTTGAACCTGGTTGTCCAACAATTTTTAGCCCACTATCCCGGACTAGATGGCCTTCTGCAGATTGCACGGTCGCTGTGTGTTCACTTCCGCTGTTCGCATCCTGCAGCTCAATGACTTACATCTCTACAGAAGTCGTTGGGCCTGCCAGTTCACCGGCTGAAATGTGATGTGCCGACACGGTGGAATTCAACTCTGCACATGTTGCAGCGACTGTGGTAGCACCGACAAGCCGTGGTGCAATACGTTCTGACGTATAGCCTGGGCAAACGAGATCCTGAGGTGGGGCAAATCAAGCTGCAGGAGTGGTCTCAGATCAGGGACCTATGAAGTTGACGCGCCCCCTGGGCCGTGCGGTTCCCGGAGCCAGGCCGGTAGACGCTGGGGGTTGTAGTCACTGTGGCGGTGACCCGGTCCATGACCCTGGGCAGTCAATCCAAGGGTAATTTGTATACATGGGTTTTATAATGTCCGACTACGCCAACAATGGAGTGCGGCCAAAGGGGCCGCCGCTGCGGAACAGTCCTCTGAAGCTGGTGGTTTTGCAGCAATGGTATTATTACTCCCCACAGGAAGAGTGTAGCTTCAGGGCAGTGTGGGTGGATGATGGTGGTTGTAGTGCAGGGAGTCAGTAATGAACACAGAGTCCGTGTGATGCAGTCCCAAGATCTTTACTCACAGTTGTTGCAGTCCAGATTACAGGTACCAGAGCAATCTCCCCCGTCGTGCTGTGCGTACTTAGTGAGGGGCTCAGTCCACCCCCAGATAGCTCCGAAGTACGTAGCAGGACCCCCTTCTGTGTGTCCTTTCTCTGGCCTTCTCCCTGCACCTCACACCCAGTGACACTTCTATCCGGTATCCTCGGGCCTTGGCGGGTGACATGTGTTCCGTCCCCTGGGTCCTATGTGGCTACCTTCTTAGTGAGACTGGTGTGGACTTTGGCCTGCAGTTCATGAAATGCTGCAGCCTCCGGTTTCTAGTTGAGCCTTGCTGTTTCTCCGCTAGTTGAGGGACCCGTTCCCCTTATCTGGCCTGACCCCTCTACCTCCTGGTAGCAGCGGGCATACGGGTGGCCTTCTGCACGGCCAGTACCCCTAGGGTCACTTCGGTTCCTGGAGCCTTCCTGCTCCCACTCCTCTCTTCTCTCCTTCAGTCCTGGGCCACCCAGGCTAGGCCCGCCTCCGGAGCAGAGCTCATGCAGAGCCTCTGCTCCTGTCTCTTCCCATCCTCTGACTGGCTTGCTCTTTCTAAGATGGCTTCCTATTTATACTCTCCCTGTCATGTGCTCCTCTAAGCTTCTTTCTCCACCCACACCCACTACATAGGACCCTCCCGCCAGCTAGGGACCTGGGACTGTGCTCTCCCTTAGGAGCAATTTCGCCCTACCCCCACTGTGGGTATGTGTTGGATGCAGGTGTTAGGGTCCCCAGCCATACTCGTTCCTTACCTGAGGGTGAGAAACCACACCTCTGGGTGAGATGCAGTACCTCTGTGGCGACTGAACCCTCAGGGTTGCCACACACCCTTCTGCACAGTTTTGAAATGGCGACGAAGATGTTTATTGCTGACGATGCCATTATCAGCATGACTATTCCGGTGATTTACATGCTGGAGCACACTTTAAACAGAATTCAGAGTCAGGTGGTGGGACAAGAGGAGGTGGAAGAAGTAGAGGAGGAGTCGTATGCGGAAGGGATAACATCTCCAAGGTCCAGACGGTCGGCAGCACCAAGGCGGCAGGCATGGGAGAGTGAGGGAGAGGGATTAACCAGGGCGCATGTTAGCAGCCAAACTGTTGAGAAAGGTGCTGGAGCCGAGGAAGAAGTGGAGGATGAACTGGCGATGGGCATGTAAGACTCATCAGATGAGGGAGACCTTTATCACATTTCTGTTGTGTGAGGTTGGGGGGAGAGGGCAGAGGAAGGAAGCATGATTCTTACCTTGCTACCAACACAACAAGGACTTGGTCCTCCTGGATGTGCAAGACACGAGTGCCTTCTTGCTGCACTACCGGCAACATGACCCTTGGATTGTCAGAATTCAAAGTAATCCCGACTACTGGGTTGCCACACTCTTAGATCCCCAGTACAAAACTAAATTTGCCGAAATAATTCCTGCCATAGAAAGGGATTCATGCATGCAGGAGTATCAGCAGAGGCTATTGCAGAATCTTACATGTGCTTTTCCACAAAACACCACTGGTGCACGTTGTCAATCTCACAGTTCTAACTTGCAAACCGTGGGACTGTCGAGTCTTCATCACTCAAACCGTAACAGTAACACAGTATCTGCTGGTAACAGCAATTTTGTGGAATCGTTTCATCACTTTTTTAGACTATCCTTTGCAAGGCCACAGGAGACAAGAAGCCTGACACATAGTCAACGCCTAGAGAGGATGGTACAGGAGTATCTCCAAGTGAACATCGAAGCCATAACTGTGTCACTGGACTCTTGCTCATTTTGGGATTTCAATCTAGAAAAATGTCCAGAGCTCGCCACTCACGCCTTGGAGATCTTGTCATGCCCTGCAGCCAGCGTTCTCTCTGAAAGTGTGTTCAGCGCTGCTGGTGGTGTGCTGACAGATAAGCGCATGCGACTGTCCACTGAGAATGTAGACAGACTCACGTTCATAAAGATGAACAAATCATGGATACTCAAGGACTTTTCTACCCCTGTGTCATCCTGGGCAGACTAAAAGCTTGAGGATTTGGTAAAATCACCTCACCAACCGTTTTAAGCAACTCTTGGGCAATTGATGCCACTTAAGTGGATCCGTCACAGCTTTATTAACTCTTTATACTCATTCCATTAGAAAGGCATTTTATTTCTAAAATAATTCAGCTTGTTGCAGCATGCCCTGGGTCTCCACACCGGCAAGTTGGCCAACATGTGTAACTCTCCAACATGTCCTTTCTATTTCCAGGCCACAGAGGATCCTGCGTACTCGTATGAAGGACTCTGACCCCCATCCATCACTCTTAACGCTTGTTCCACTCCGTCCTGGAGTCCTGACAGGAATACATCCAGTCCAATATACATTAAGTGAACACCGTCAGGCCGTATGAGGCCTGCTTTATCTCCTTCCAGTTGTCGGTGTTGTATCACTACACCGCCTCTGTCTCTTCTAAATTTTGCCATCCGAATATTTATTACACGCCTTGTCCGTACGATGGCCGTGATGTCTCGCGCACCCTGCCATACCACTATCGGCACAATCTCTGACCATACTATAGTTAATTTTGTGAAAAAATTCTCTGAAGCACTCAGTGTCTAGTTTCATTATTGCCATTAGTTATGCACTCTTGTGATGACCTAGGTAATTTCCCCCGGCCTGTATAACTAAGATGACCGGACCTCTTGCCTCTCTCCCTACCTTGATTACCTCCATTAGTACCTGTGGCCATAGCAGGCCTCTAATACCTCTCCAGTTGAAATATGTGTTATGAAACTCTAATTTCCTCCCGACTGGGCGGACTTTCGCCCTTTTTTCTGCCCAATATATATACTAGTGGCCTATCACCCACACTGTTTGCTTAGCATCACCTGTAAAAGAAACAAACCACGTTAGGATAACAAGTCCGGTCTTATGTATCTTGCCAAACACGTGGATCGCCATCTCCCTATCCTCTGACCTTCCGTTTCTGCCACTCCTGCTCTTGCTGCTTCCGTGGCCGCGCCTATGCGGAATGAGTGTGTCCCATAATCTTTGGGGTGGTTCCCAGCCAATGTTATGCATTTATTAAATATAGCTTGGAACTGGTATCTTGATAATGGCATTCCATCAATGTGTGATAGGAAGAAATTACTTTGTGATCTGATGGTTATATATGTTTTTACTATTGTTACCCGACTCAGTGTACCGTTTGTGGGTTGTAGAAGTACCTAAGTGCCCCTGCCCGCTAGAGCCATTTTCGATTGGCGAATGTGTAGACGTATTGCATTATTGGCTATGACTACTAGAGATGAGCGGTGTTCGACTAGAACTGTTCGCCAATCTCAAATTCGAGCTGTTTTGGGCGGTGTTCGAGTTGTTCGACGAACCCGAACGATTTGCAAAAAATTCGGCTGTTCGAGGTTATGTTCGATAACTGTTCGTGCACCAAAAGCGTGTCCTGCATGTCTGGCGCTATTTAGAGCACCAATCATGCAGGGATTGTCTGCCACTCACTGTAATGCCACAGCCATGGTGGTTGTGGGATTACAGTGATTGCCCAAATCGATGGGAACAGTGCCAACAGTGAAACATGAAAAGCCGGCAATTCAGCAGCGGCATACACCTGTACCCGACAATTTAGAACCGAAAGAATAGAGCTTCACACATAGATTAGATAGATATAAACATGTCAGTCACATATATAATAAGTACAGTGAAAGTGCTGCTTACTGTACTTGTCATTTAGCGTAAAGGATTTATCAAAAAAAATAATAGTGTTTTCATGCACCGTCTCTTTAAAAAAGCCGGCCGGCAATTCAGCAGCGGTACCCGACAATTTATAACAGACAGAATAGAGCTTCACACATAGATTAGATAGATAGAAACATGTCAGTCACATATATATGAAGTACAGTGATAGTGTTGGTTACTGTACTTGTCATTTAGTATTAAAATAAAGGATTTATTATTAAAAAAATTGGCGTGGGGTTCCCCTTAATTTTAGGCTCTAGCGGAGGTTAAGCAGACGGCTGGGGCAGATGTTTGAAGCCTGGGAAGGGGGTAATACCCACGGAGCTTCCCAGGCTACTAATATCAGCCCCCAGCTGAATACATAGCCTTTACTAGCTATTAAAATGGGGGACACCCCAAAGAAAATGACGTGGGGTCCCCCCTAATTTAATAGCTAGCAAAGGCTAGGCAGACAGCTGGGGGCTGATATTAATAGCCCAGGAAGGGAGCCATGAATATTGGCCCCCTCCCAGGCTAGAAACACCAGCCGTCAGCCGCCCCAGAAATGGCGCATTCATAGGATGCGCCAATTCTGGCACTTAGCCTCGCTCTTCCACGCTGCCCTGGTGCAGTGGCAGGGGGTAATAGGGTTGGGGTTGATGTCAGCTTATAATGCCAGCTGACATCAAGCCCAGGTTAGTAATGGAGAGGCGTCTATAAGACACCCCCATTACTAACCCCATAGTCAAAGTTAAAAAAAACACAAACACCCAGAATAAAGTCCTTTAATTGAAATAAAGACACAATCCTTTATTGTTCTAAATTAAACCATACTTACCGTCACGCCCATTCCAGCTGAAGCCAACGATCTCCTGCAATAAAAGAAAAATAATAAAGCAACCTCATCCTTACCTTTCCATGGTTCCCACGACAGCTTCAGCTCTGCTACATCGAGATGACAGGCTGGACCGCAGCAGAACGCTGCCATACAGCCTCTCATCCCGCAGACACTGAGAAGCGCAGGCTTGCTTGCGCTGCTCAGCGTCTCTCTGTGACGACATCCAGATGAGCCGAGTTCATGTCCAATGAACTCGGCTCACCTCATGCACGTCACTGACAGCGTGGGAAAATTCTCACGCTGAAGCGGTGAGTGCAGGAGAATTCTCCCACGCTGTCAGTGACGTGCATAAGGTGAGCTCATGTCCAATGAACTCAGCTCACCTCCTGCACGTCACTGACAGCGTGGGAGAATTCTCCTGCACTCAGCGCTTCAGCGTGAGAATTCTCCCACGCTGAAGCGCTGAGTGCAGGAGAATTTTCCCACGCTGTCAGTGACGTGCATAAGGTGAGCTCATGTCCAATGAACTCAGCTCACCTCCTGCACGTCACTGACAGCGTGGGAGAATTCTCCTGCACTCAGCGCTTCAGTGTGAGAATTCTCCCACGCTGAAGCGCTGAGTGCAGGAGAATTTTCCCACGCTGTCAGTGACGTGCATGAGGTGAGCCGAGTTCATTGGACATTAACTCGGCTCATCTGGATGCCCTCACAGAGAGACACTGTGGAGCGCAAGCAAGCCTGTGCTTCTCAGTGTCTGCGGGATGAGAGGCTGGATGGCAGCGTTCTGCTGCGGTCCAGCCTGTCATCTCGATGTAGCAGAGCTGAAGCTGTCATGGGAACCATGGAAAGGTAAGGATGATGTTGCTTTATTATTTTTCTTTTATTTCAGGAGATCGTTGGCTTCAGCTGGAATGGGCGTGATGGTAAGTATGGTTTAATTTAGAACAATAAAGAATTGTGTGTTTATTTCAATTAAAGGACTTTTTTCTGGGTGTTGTGTTTTTTTTAAATACTTTACTAGAAATTCATCGTGGTCATGTCTAATATTGGCGTGACCCCATGAATTTCGGGCTTAGGGCCAGCTGATAATGCCAAGCTGGCCCCTACCCCTTTATTACCCAGTGAGCCACCGCATCAGGGCCCTGGATGAGTTGGGTACAGCGCCAGAAGATGGCGCTTCTATGAACGCGCCATTTTCCGGGGTGGCTGCGGACTGCAATTTGCAGCGGGGGTGGCCCAGAAAGCTTGGGCCTCCCTGCGCTGCGGATTCCAGCCCCCAGCTGCCTAGTTGTACCTGGCTGGACACAAAAACAGGGCGAAGCCCCACGTCAATTTTCTTTAAATTATTTCATGAAATAATTAAGAAAAAAAGGGCTTCCCTATATTGTTGTGTCCGGCCAGGTACAAATAGGCAGCTGGTGGTTGGGGGCAGCCCGTTCCTGCGTGCTGTACCTGGCTGGACACAAATATAGTGCGAAGCCCCACGTCAATTTTTTTTAAATTATTTCATGAATTTACTGAAATAATTAAAAAAAATTGAAGTGGGGCTTCGCACTATATTTGTGTCCAGCCAGGTACAGCAGGCAGGAACGGGCTGCCCCCATCCACCAGCTGCCTATTTGTACCTGGCCGGACACAACAATATAGGGAAGCCCTTTTTTTCTTAATTATTTCATGAATTTCATGAAATAATTAAAAAAAAAGTACGTGGGGCTTCGCCCTATTTTTGTGTCCAGCCAGGTACAACTAGGCAGCTGGGGGCTGGAATCTGCAGCGCAGGGAGGCCCAAGCTTTCTGGGCCCCCCCCGCTACAAATTGCAGTCCGCAGCCACCCCGGAAAATGGCGCGTTCATAGAAGCGCCATCTTCTGGCGCTGTACCCAACTCATCCAGGGCCCTGGTGCGGTGGCTCACTGGGTAATAAAGGGGTTAGGGCCAGCTTGGTATTATCAGCTGGCCCCAAGCCCAAAATTTATGGGGTCACACAAAAACACAACACCCAGAATAAAGTCCTTTAATTGAAATAAAGACACAATTCTTTATTGTTCTAAATTAAACCATACTTACCATCACACCTATTCCAGCTGAAGCCAACGATCTCCTGCAATAAAAGAAAAATAATAAACCAACCTCATCCTTACCTTTCCATGGTTCCCACGACAGCTTCAGCTCTGCTACATCGAGATGACAGGCTGGACCGCAGCAGAACGCTGCCATCCAGCCTGTCATCCCGCGGACACTGAGAAGCGCAGGCATGTTTGCTCTCCTCAGTGTCTGGCTGTGACGGCATCCAGATGAGCCGAGGTCATGTCCAATGAACTCGGCTCACCTCATGCACGTCACTGACAGCGTGGGAAAATTCTCATGCTGAAGTGCTGAGTGCAGGAGAATTCTCCCACGCTGTCAGTGATGTGCATGAGGTGAGCTCATGTCCAATGAACTCAGCTCACCTCCTGCACGTCACTGACAGCGTGGGAAAATTCTCCTGCAATCAGCGCTTCACCGTGAGAATTTTCCCACGCTGTCAGTGACGTGCATGAAGTGAGCCGAGTTCATTGGACATGAACTCGGCTCATCTGGATGTCGTCACAGAGAGACGCTGAGCAGCGCAAGCAAGCCTGCGCTTCTCAGTGTCTGCGGGATGACAGGCTGGATGGCAGCGTTGTGCTGCGGTCCAGCCTGTCATCTCGATGTAGCAGAGCTCAAGCTGTGGTGAGAACCATGGAAAGGTAAGGATGAGGTTTCTTTATTATTTTTCTTTTATTGCAGGAGATCGTTGGCTTCAGCTGGAATGGGCGTGATGGTAAGTATGGTTTAATTTAGAACAATAAAGGATTGTGTCTTTATTTCAATTAAAGGACTTTATTCTGGGTGTTTGTGTTTTTTTTAACTTTGACTATGGGGTTAGTAATGGGGGTGTCTTATAGACGCCTCTCCATTACTAACCTGGGCTTGATGTCAGCTGGCATTATAAGCTGACATCAACCCCAACCCTATTACCCCCTGCCACCGCACCAGGGCAGCGTGGAAGAGCGAGGCTAAGTGCCAGAATTGGCGCATCCTATGAATGCGCCATTTCTGGGGCGGCTGACGGCTGGTGTTTCTAGCCTGGGAGGGGGCCAATATTCATGGCTCCCTTCCTGGGCTATAATATCAGCCCCCAGCTGTCTGCCTAGCCTTTGCTAGCTATTAAATTAGGGGGGACCCCACGTCATTTTTTTGGGGGGGTCCCCCATTTTAATAGCTAGTAAAGGCTATGTATTCAGCTGGGGGCTGATATTAGTAGCCTGGGAAGCTCCGTGGGTATTACCCCCTTCCCAGGCTTCAAACATCTGCCCCAGCCGTCTGCTTAACCTCCGCTAGAGCCTAAAATTAAGGGGAACCCCACGCCAATTTTTTTAATAATAAATCCTTTATTTTAATACTAAATGACAAGTACAGTAACCAACACTATCACTGTACTTCATATATATGTGACTGACATGTTTCTATCTATCTAATCTATGTGTGATGCTCTATCTTTCTGTTCTAAATTGTCGGGTACCGCTGCTGAATTGCCGGCCGGCTTTTTAAAAGAGACAGTGCATGAAAACACTATTATTTTTTTAAATAAATCCTTTACACTAAATGACAAGTACAGTAAGCAACACTATCACTGTACTTAATATATATGTGACTGACATGTTTCTATCTATCTAATCTATGTGTGAAGCTCTATTCTTTCTGTTCTAAATTGTCGGGTACAGATGCTGAATTGCCGGCCGGCTTTTTTAAAGAGACGGTGCATGAAAACACTAATATTTTTTTTAATAAATCCTTTACACTAAATGACAAGTGCAGTAACCAACACTGTCACTGTGCTTCTTATATGTGTGACTGACATGTTTCTATCTATCTAATCTATGTGTGATGCTCTTTTCCTTCTTGTCTAAATTGTCGGGATACCGGTGTATGCCGCTGCTGAATTTGCCGGCCGGCTTTTTTAAAGAGAGTGTCTTCTGAGCAGTTTGTCAGCTTTTGGACACCTTTGCAGGTGTTTTCTATGTGTTTCTATGTGTTTTTGTTTGCCTGCCATTGGTTTTAACGGTGTTCGACGGTGTTCTAAGGTGTTCCACGAACAGTTCGACGAACAGTTCCTCGAACATCCCGGTGTTCGACGAACCGAACCGAACCCGAACACTACGGGGGTGGCTCAACACTAATGACTACGTCCTGCTGTAATAAGCCTCCACTGGTGGTAATTTTGGATTGAGGGACTAATTCGCTTATGCATAGCGCCCCGAAGAAGGCGATCGCAAATGCAGTAGACAGTAGTGTTGCTTCAAATTGTGAGTGTCATGTTAATGGTGTTAGGGATATGATGTGAAAAATCAGTTTTAGTGACACGGAAAGGGACGTCTACACTCCTGACCTGGCTGACCCCTTTTCCACCCTTTAATGGATTGTCTGATGATGAATCTCTTTGTCACATCTCACCAATTCAGTAGATATGCCCCTCATCATTAGCTGGTGGAGAAATTCTATGGTGACTTGTAATCTGGCTTGTTCACATTGGTCAACCCGTCTGCCTGCTACTAGTCGTGTCCACTCTACCCATGCCTTACCGTATGCTTGCCACGTCGACGGGGCAACTGAACCTCTGATTAATGGCATCAACTATTCGCCACTAGATCCCACAGGGAGGGTGGGCAACTGTTGCCCGATGGGTGGGCATTGGGGGGAGCTCTGTGAAAATTGTTAGAACTCTCCTGTTAGGTTTTTTCTATCTTGCTGGTCACGTGACCTTGTTTGCCTATTTTATCCTGCTCCGCCCTCCTGGCCTTGCTGAACTTCATTGTAATTTCTACTCTTTGGTTAGCCTGGTGCTTAGTTACCTTTCTCAGTCTGTTTAGCTTGGTCTTCGGACCTTTATGTTCTATGTTGTGTGTTTGTCTTTTACTGCTACAATTTCTGCTAGGAGGTGCCCAAATTTATCCCAGTCCCTAGTTCTTGTAGGGATCCCTCCCTTGCATCTATAGGTCTTCGTACAGACTAGCCGAGGACTTTAGCGGGTCTGATCGCAGGATCAGGTTCCCCGTTACATCGTAGGGATCTAGCTTAGTTCTATTGTAGGGACAGATCTCCTTTCTTTCCTTAGTGCTTGTAGCAGATCATAACAAAAATCTGTCAATTGAATTGTGATAAAGCATTAGCAGCAGCTTTAGACCCCTCTGCATCGTGGCTAGCGCGGACCCATACATTGTGTTTTAGGCACAGTAATGCTAGCCGGCGTAGTAGGCCTAGCACTGGGAGAGACGATGATGCCATCTTATTAATGCAGTGTGCTAGGCTGGTGTTTTTTGTTATGAAGTGTATATTTTTGTTAGCCAGGCGCGCGCCCCATATTTCTATTGCTACCACTATTGGGAAGAAAAATTATTTTCGGGGCTAGATGCAGCTAAAAATTATTATTAATTTCAAAGCTGGTGGAGCTTGGTATAGATGGCCTAATACAATGAGTACCACACACTACTACTATGCCCAAAATTTTTTTCCAGGCAAGATGCAGCTAAAAATTATTAGTAATTTGAAAGCTGGTGGAGCTTAGTATAGATGGCCTAATAGAATTAGTACCACACACTGCTAATATGCCCGAAATTATTTTACAGGCAAGATGCAGCTAAAAATTATTATTAATTTGAAAGCTGGTGGAGCTTAGTATAGATGGCCTAATAGAATGAGTACCACACACTGCTAATATGCCCAAAATTATTTTACAGGCAAGATGCAGCTAAAAATTATTATTAATTTCAAAGCTGGTGGAGCTTGGTATACATGGCCTAATTCAATAAGTACCACACACTACTAATATGCCCAAAATTATTTTCCAGGCAAGATGCAGCTAAAAATTATTATTAATTTCAAAACTGGTGGAGCTTGGTATAGATGGCCTAATACAATGAGTACCACACACTGCTACTATGCCCAAAATTATTTTCCAGGCAAGATGCAGCTAAAAATTATTAATAATTTGAAAGCTGGTGGAGTTTAGTATAGATGGCCTAATAGAATGAGTACCACACACTACTACTATGCCCAAAATTATTTTCCAGGCAAGATGCAGCTAAAAATTATTATTAATTTCAAAACTGGTGGAGCTTGGTATAGATGGCCTAATACAATGAGTACCATACACTGCTACTATGCCCACAATTATTTTCCCAGCAAGATGCAGCTAAAAATTATTAGTAATTTGAAAGCTGGTGGAGCTTGGTATAGATGGCCTAATAGAATGAGTACCACACACTGCTAATATGCCCAAAATTATTTTTCAGGCAAGATGCAGCTAAAAATTATTATTAATTTGAAAGCTGGTGGAGCTTAGTATAGATAGCCTAATAGAATGAGTACCACACACTGCTAATATGCCCAAAATTATTTTACAGGGAAGATGCAGCTAAAAATTATAATTAATTTCAAAGCTGGTGGAGCTTGGTATAGATGGCCTAATACAATGAGTAACACAAACTGCTACTATGCCCAAAATTATTTTCCAGGCAAGATGCAGCTAAAAATTATTAGTAAGTTGAAAGCTGGTGGAGCTTAGTATAGATGGCCTAATAGAATGAGTACCACACACTACTACTATGCCCAATATTATTTTCCGAGCTAGATGCAGATAAACATTATTTGTAATTTGCAAGCTGGAGGAGCTTAGTATAGATGGCCTAATAGAATGTTGCTATGCCCAAAAGGTTTTACTTGGCTACGTGCAGTAAAAGAAATTGTATTCTATACACAGGTGGTGTAGCTTGCAACACAGATACACTACTCCACTGACTAACACACACTGCAAGAGGCCAAAAAGGATTTGCTTAGCTAGATTTAGCCAAATGCTGTGAAAAACATTTGCACAGCACTGGCACAGACCAGCCTGGCAAAAAATCCTAGGAAATGTTGTAAAATAGTCCTCAAAAGGACTGCAATTACAATTAGTCCCAACTCCCAACCTATCTATTTCAGAGCACAGACCTGCCAGCTAAAAGTCGTAAGAAATGCTGTAACCTAGTCCTCAAATGGACTGCAATCACAAATAGTCCCCTCTCCCAAACTATCTAAATATTTAAGAGAAAATTGGCTTGAAATTAACACTGAAAGTATAGCGCACACAGCAACCGTGGTGCCGTCTAACACACAGCTAAAGCAGTGAGAAAATGATGGCGACGGGGCAAATGGCTGGGTCTTATAGGGCAAGGACATGTGACTTACTATCACGGGTGTGTCGCCACGAAGATCGTCACGATTACACAGCCTGACTTCTCGCAGCTGAGTTTTTGGTGTTTTGTGTTTTTCGGCAGTGAGGGAGTTAACTCTCTCTCTCTGTGCTAGACGAGGTCCAGCCTCGCCCAGCTGCAATCAATGCTGCAGTAGTGGGACTCCTTCAAATGCCTGCCGGTCTGTTAGGGAAGTGTCGGTGAAAGCATTTCATACAGACAAACAGAGCGGATCGTGGTATTTTGGAGTTCTGAGCTAAGTGTATTTGGTGTGGTTTTTCCCTTCCTCGCTTTATCATTTATCTCCTTTCCCGTTGGTGTTCCCTCTGTAGTTGTGGTGTAGTTTTTGTATGCAAGGTGGTTTTTGGTTTGACCCTTGTACTGTCTCGTTCGTCTAAGTACTGTGTGTTGGCATATTATTTCCTGTCCCCTATTGTTGTGATCGGGGTCCTTCTCACGACTAGATTACTGAGGTGCAGGGATCCTCAGGAGGTAGGGTTTACGCTGGCGGCCTGGACCTCTGTACCTTTAACAGTACCTTCAGGTAGAGGGATTAGTCAGGGCCCCAGCTTAGGGTCAGCTTAGGCCCCTGACCTCCTGAACGCAGTGTCAGTGTGACATTTTCACCGACCCACTAAGATTCTCTCCAGCTACCATGGATCCAGTAGCCAGTCTAGCTCGGCAGTTGCAGAGTTTGTCCATGGAGCTGGCGGACGTTAGGTCCAAGGTTTTGTATCCCCAGGAGCAAGCCGGACCAGAACCTAAAGTAGCTCTCCTTGACAGGTTCACTGGGGGGCGGGACAAGTTTTTTGTTTTCCGGGAGGCATGCAAGTTGTACTTTCGGCTGCGGCCTCGGTTGTTGGGGAGTGAACAACAAAAGGTGGGAATTGTCATCTCGCTCCTACAAGGAGACCCACAATCTTGGGCGTTCTCTCATCCCCCAGGCTCCCCGGCTCTCCAGTCAGTGGATAGGTTTTTTGCAGCTCTGGGTCTCATATATGATGACCCGGATCGGATCTCCCTTGCTGAATCTAAGTTACGTAGGATCCAGCAGGGAGATCGTCCGGCGGAGGAATTCTGTTCGGAGTTGCGTAGGTGGGCCACGGACACCCAGTGGAATGACCCGGCTCTTAGGAGCCAGTTTTGTCAAGGTCTATCCGACAAATTAAAGGATGTGTTGGCTCAGTATGACCCTCCCGCGTCACTGGAAGCCGCTATGGCCCTTGCTATTCGCATTGACAGACGGCTTCGGGAGAGGTGCGGGGCAACTCTTCCCCCTGTGATGACTCCACCTTCTACAAGGGTTCCTTATATGGAGGTTCCCCTGGTCAGTCCAGAGGAGCCTATGCAATTAGGAGGGACATCATTTCGGGGGAGGGGTCCAGTGGTGCGCCATAAGACAGGAAGGTGTTTCTTCTGCGGGAGAAAGGGACATTTTATTGTGGGCTGTCCATCCCGTCCCTTGCAGAGTGAAGAGTCGTCGGAAAACTGTTGATCCCAGGTTGTGTGGTGGACGGCAATCTGGGAGTAGGTATTTCGTCCCTAGGTTCATCTCAGTTTCTCGTACCGGCGGAAGTGGTGGTGGGTACGAGAACTGAGAGGATATCTGTTCTTCTGGATAGTGGGGCCGGGGCTAATCTGGTGGACGCTCGGTTTGCCCGGGTTCAAGGTATGCTATTGAGTGAGTTGGCTAAACCCATCCCCGTATTCTCGATCGATGCCAGGCCCCTCGGTCAGGGAAGTTTTTTGCAAGCTGTGCATAACGTAAAACTTCAAGTGGGGGCGATACATAAGGAACTGTTGTCTTGCTACGTGTTGGAGGGTCTTCCCACTCCTATAGTGTTGGGCCTTCCTTGGTTAACTAAGCATAACCCGGTTATTAATTGGCAATCTAGAGAGATAAGCCAATGGAGTAAATTCTGTAATAAAAACTGCATGAATACGGTCATCGGTGCGGTTACTCCTAGGGTCTTACCTCCATTTCTGGCGGACTTTGAGGATGTATTCTCGGAGAAAGGGTGTCAGGAACTACCTCCTCATCGCGAGTATGACTGTTCTGTAAAACTGCTCCCTGAGGCCAAGTTACCTAAAGCTAGGTTGTATAACCTTTCTGGTCCTGAGAGGCAGGCCATGAAGGATTATATTTCTGAAAGTCTGGCTAAGGGGCATATTAGACCTTCATCTTCACCGGTGGCCGCGGGGTTCTTATTTGTGAAGAAGAAAGATGGAGGCCTACGCCCTTGCCTGGATTTACGTGAACTTAATCGGATAACGGTCCGAGATCCGTATCCGCTCCCACTTATTCCCGATCTCTTTAATCAGATCGTGGGCGCCAAATGGTTCTCTAAGTTGGATCTCAGGGGGCGTACAATCTGATTAGGATGAAGGAGGGGGATGAGTGGAAACGGCGTTTAACACTCCGGAGGGGCATTATGAGAACCTTGTCATGCCATTCGGTCTGACTAATGCCCCGGCGGTGTTCCAACACTTTGTTAATGACATTTTTCGCCCCCTGGTGGGACAGTTTGTTGTCATATATCTGGATGATATCTTAATTTACTCGCCGGATCTGGTGTCTCATCAGGAGCATGTTAGGCAGGTGTTACAGATCTTGCGGGATAATAAACTGTATGCCAAATGGGAAAAGTGTGTGTTCGCCGTACAGGAACTCCAGTTTTTAGGCTTCCTGGTTTCAGCGTCCGGTTTTCGTATGGACCCTGGGAAAGTGCGGGCAGTTCTTGAGTGGGATCTGCCAGAGAATCTTAAGGCACTACAACGTTTCCTGGGGTTTGCTAATTATTACCGGAAGTTCATTCGTAATTTCTCGTCCATGGTTAAACCTCTCACAGACATGACAAAAAAGGGGACGGATTTTTCTAGGTGGTCTGACAAGGCTTGTCAAGCTTTCTCCTCCTTGAAAAAATGTTTTGCCTCGGCACCCATACTCATTCAACCTGATGCGTCACAGCCATTCATTGTAGAGGTAGACGCTTCCGAGGTAGGGGTGGGAGCAGTATTGTCACAAGGTTCGTCCCCTGGTAAGTGGCATCCGTGCGCCTTTTTCTCTAAAAAATTGTCGTCCGCTGAGAGGAATTACTATGTCGGCAAAAGGGAACTCTTGGCCATTAAGTTAGCTTTAGAGGAGTGGCGCCATTTTTTAGAGGGGGCAGTCCATCCGGTCACCGTCATCACCGATCACAAGAACCTGCTATATCTGGAGTCCGCTAAACGTCTGAATCCCAGACAAGCTAGGTGGTCATTGTATTTTACCAGGTTTAATTTTGTCGTTACATATCGTCCTGGGTCAAAAAATGTAAAGGCGGATGCCTTATCTCGTAGTTCCCCTGGGGCCGGGAATACGGACGACCCTGTTCCTATCCTTCAGGAGGGGGTGGTGGTTTCGGCAGTATGCTCTGAGCTTGAGGAGGAGGCATTGGAGGCTCAGGGGGACGCCCCTGTTGGACCGCCAGGGAGACTGTTTGTTCCAGATCAGTTGCGACAAAAGGTGATCGAGGCACACCATAACTCAGTTTTTGCAGGACACCCGGGGAGTAAAGCAATGGTGGATCTCCTCTCGCGTCCCTAACTTACATAGAGAGGTGGTAACTTTTGTCGCGTCCTGTGGGGTTTGTGCGCGCTCTTAGACCTCACATACCCGTCCGTCTGGGGCCCTCTGAAGATCCCGGAGCGTCCTTGGACTCATCTGTCTATGGACTTTATTACGGACCTCCCGCCGTCTTCGGGTAAAACGGTCATACTCGTTGTAGTGGACAGGTTCAGCAAGATGGCACATTTTATCACTCTTCCTGCTCTTCCTAATGCTAAAACTCTTGCGCAGGTGTTCATTGGGGAGATTGTGAGGCTTCACGGGGTACCCTCCGATGTGGTGTCAGATCGGGGGTCTCAGTTTGTGTCCAAATTCTGGAAGGCATTTTGTACACGGCGGGGGATGCATTTATCGTTCTCATCGGCTTTTCATCCTCAGACCAATGGTCAGACGGAACGTATGAACCAGAGCTTGGAGACATATCTCCGGTGTTTTGTGTCAGAGAACCAGGAGGACTGGGCTTCTTTCTTACCTCTGGCGGAGTTTGCTCTTAATAATAGGCGGAGCGAATCCACTGGTAAGTCCCCGTTTTTTGGGGCATATGGTTTTCACCCCCAGTTTTGTACTTTCAGTAGAGGGGGCTCTTCGGGGGTTCCTGAGGAGGAACGATTTTCGTCATCACTCGCTTCAGTATGGAGTGGGGTGCTGAAGAATCTGAATACTATGGGGAACCGATACAAACGTATGGCTGATAGGAGGAGAGTGTCTGGTCCGGACCTAAGTGTGAACGATCGGGTATGGTTGTCTACCAGGAATATAAAACTTAAGGTTCCCTCCTGGAAACTGGGTCCCAGGTTCATCGGGCCGTACAGGATCAGTTCTATAATTAATCCGGTGGCATTCCGTCTTGACCTCCCCCCTACGTTTAAAATTCACAACGTGTTCCACAGATCGTTGCTTAAGAGGTATGTGGCACCGGTGATACCGTCACCTTTACCTCACCCTCCAGTGGTGGTCAATGGTAACTTGGAGTTCCAGGTATCGAAGGTCATCGATTCACGCTTTAATCGCCGGTCCCTTCAGTACCTGGTTCATTGGAAGGGGTATGGTCCTGAGGAGAGGATGTGGGTTCCTGCGTCGGATATTAACGCAGACCGATTAGTTCAGGCCTTCCACACGACTCACCTGGATAAACCTGGCCCTGAGGGTCCGGAGGCCCCTCGTAGAAGGGGGGGTACTGTCACGGGTGTGTCGCCACGAAGATCGTCACGATTACACAGCCTGACTTCTCGCAGCTGAGTTTTTGGTGTTTTGTGTTTTTCGGCAGTGAGGGAGTTAACTCTCTCTCTCTGTGCTAGACGAGGTCCAGCCTCGCCCAGCTGCAATCAATGCTGCAGTAGTGGGACTCCTTCAAATGCCTGCCGGTCTGTTAGGGAAGTGTCGGTGAAAGCATTTCATACACACAAACAGAGCGGATCGTGGTATTTTGGAGTTCTCAGCTAAGTGTATTTGGTGTGGTTTTTCCCTTCCTTGCTTTATCATTTATCTCCTTTCCCGTTGGTGTTCCCTCTGTAGTTGTGGTGTAGTTTTTGTATGCAAGGTGGTTTTTGATATGACTCTTGTACTGTCTCGTTCATCTAAGTACTGTGTGTTGGCATATTATTTCCTGTCCCCTATTGTTGTGATCGGGATCCTTCTCAGGACTAGATTACTGAGGTGCAGGGATCCTCAGGAGGTAGGGGTTACGCTGGCGGCCTGGACCTCTGTACCTTTAACAGTACCTCCAGGTAGAGGGATTAGTCAGGGCCCCAGCTTAGGGTCAGCTTAGGCCCCTGACCTTCTGAACGCAGTGTCAGTGTGACACATACACAGCCAATGACACATGCCCTTGCTTGTGTGAAAAAAAGCAGTTCGCTCTGTGTGTGCTCTGCTGATAGGCTGACAGATTGCACCTCCCCACTGTAAATGCAGGAAAGAGAAAAAAAAATGGAGATCTTCATTATTTATGCAGAGATCCATCCCCTGCCCCTCCCCCCACCCTGCTGTACACTCAAACTGCGTATTAACATTGATTATCAGCATTACTGTGAAAAAATCCAGTTATGATTTTGGTGCATGAACAGTTGTCGAACATAACCTCGAACAGCCGGATTTTTTTCAAATTGTTCGTGTTCGCCGAACGGCTCGAACACCGCTCAAAACAGCTCGAATTTGAGATTGGCGAACAGTTCGAGTCGAACAACGCTCATCTCTAGTCCTGATATATACATATATGTTATCTATCCTGGTATGTATGTTGCCCTTTCTGGCCCCATCCTGATATATATGTCCCCCATTCTGGTGTACAGTTATATGAAAAAGTTTGGGCACCCCTATTAATCTTAAGCTTAATGTTTTATAAAAATTGGTGTTTTTACAACAGCTATTTCAGTTTGATATATGTAATAACTGTTGGACACAGTAAGGTTTCTGCCTTGAAATGAGGTTTATTGTACTAACAGAAAATGTGCAATCTGCATTCAAACAAAATTTGACAGGTGCATAAGTATGGGCACCTCACCAGAAAAGTGACATTAATATTTAGTAGATCCTCCTTTTGCAAAAATAACAGCCTCTAGTCACTTCCTGTAGCTTTTAATGATTTCCTGGATCCTGGATGAAGGTATTTTTGACCATTCCTCTTTACAAAACAATTCCAGTTCAGTTAAGTTTGATGGTCGCCGAGCATGGACAGCCCTCTTCAAATGATCCCACAGATGTTCAATGATATTCAGGTCTGGGGACTGGGATGGCCATTCCAGAACGTTGTAATTGTTCCTCTGCACGAATGCTTGAGTAGATTTGGAGCGGTGTTTTGGATGATTGTCTTGCTGAAAGATCCATCCCCTGCATAACTTCAACTTTGTCACTGATTCTTGAACATTATCGTCAAGAATCTGCTGATACTGAGTGGAATCCATGCGTCCCTCAACTTTAACAAGATTCCCGGTGCCGGCATTGGCCACACAGCCCCAAAGCATGATGGAACCTTCACCAAATTTTACTGTGGGTAGCAAGTATTTTTCTTGGAATGCTGTGTTTTTTTGCGGCCATGCATAACGCCTTTTTGTATGACCAAACAACTCAATCTTGGTTTCATCAGTCCACAGGACCTTCTTCCAAAAAGAAATTGGCTTTTCCAAATGTGCTTTTGCATACCTCAGATGACTCTGTTTGTGGCGTGCTTGCAGAAACGGCTTCTTTCGCATCACTCTCCCATACAGCTTCTCCTTGTGCAAAGTGCGTTGTATAGTTGACCGATGCACAGTGACACCATCTGCAGCAAGTTGATGCTGCAGCTCTCTGGATGTGGTCTGAGGATTGTCCTTGACTGATCTCACCATTCTTCTTCTCTGCCTTCCTGATGTTTTTCTTGGCCTGCCACTTCTGGCCTTAACAATTACTGTCCCTGTGTTCTTCCATTTCCTTACTATGTTCCTCACAGTGGAAACTGACGGGTTAAATCTCTGAGACAGCTTTTTGTATCCTTCCCCTGAACAACTATGTTGAATAATCTTTGTTTTCAGATCATTTGACAGTTGTTTTGAGGAGCCCATGATGCCACTCTTCAGAGGAGATTCAAACAGGAGAACAACTTGCAAGTGGCCACTTTAAGTAGCTTTTCTCATGATTGCATACACCTGACTATGAAGTTCAAAGCTCAATGAGGTTAAAAAAACCAAAAAAAGTGCTTTAGTAAGTCAGTAAAAAGTAGGTAGGAGTATTTAAAACAAGAAAATGATAAGGGTGCCCATACTTATGCACCTGTCAAATTTTGTTTGAATGCAGATTGCACATTTTCTGTTAGTACAATAAACCTCATTTCAAGGCTGAAACATTACTGTGTCCAACAGTTATTACATATATCAAATTGAAATAGCTGTTGCAAAAACACCAATTTTTATAAAACATTAAGCTTAAGATTAATAGGGGTGCCCAAACTTTTTCATATAACTGTATATGTCCCTTATCATGGACCCATTCTGGTATACTGTACACTGACCTATCCTGATATATATGTCCCTTTTACTAGGCCCCATCCTGGCATATATATGTCCCTTATCCTGCCTGGGCACCATCCTGGTATATAGTTCCCCCATCCTGGGCCTCATCCTGGTATATTTATTCTCATCCTGGTATATGTCCCCTGTTCTGCTGCTGTTCTTTAATGCAAAGCAAGTTTACTCACCTTCCTCTGCTCCCCCAAAATGTCCTCTTTTGAAGCCTCTTTTAAAATAATGGCATGGGCTCCAACAGTATTTTCATAACTAGCAGAGGGAAAGCCAACCACTGGCTGCTGATATTACTAGCCAGGCCAGAGAATGAGCTGTTAGCCAAAGATGTTCCCTGGTTATTAATAACAGCTCACAGCTGTTTGCTTAGTCTTTACTGGCTAGATTACAGGGGATCCCCAAAAAATTGATGTAGGGTCCGATTATAAAATGTAACAAGCAAAGGCTAAACAGACAGCTGTGAGCTGATATTAATAGCCAGGGAAGGAGCCATGGATATTGTCCCCCTCCGAGGCTAATAGTAAAGCTTTGAAATATACCCACAGCCTGAAAAAAATCCTTTATTTGAAATAAAAGTCCACATGGTGTCAATTATTTATTTAAAAATAAAAAACACAGTATTCTCACCTAATGCCTAATCCGCTGAATCCATTGTCACCTGTAAAAAAAAAAATATATCCCTCACCTGTCCAATGTGATGACATAATACACAGTGTCCCATGAAGATCTGGGTCAGTACTACAGCAGTCAAATCAGCAATCACTGATGTGACTGCTCTAGAGGACAGCCGGCTATACACTGACAGATGTGTAATCACTCCTGTATCAGTGTACAGCGCTGAGCTGCTGGGAGAGAGGTCACTGGAGTTCAATAAACTCACGATCTCCAGTGACCTCAGTTACGGCACCATCAATGCGTGAGAATTTTCTTACACGGCAGTGAAGTAAGTGAGATCACAGGAGCTTATCAGCTGATGAACTCATGTGACCTCTCTCATGGCAGCTCATAGCAATACACTGCGGGAGTGATGACACTCCTGTCAGTGTATTGCCGGCTGCTGAATAGAGTGGCTACATGTCACGATGTTGCTGTTCTGTTAATGATATCTGCATGGAACACTCGGGATTAAGGCGGATAGGTGAGGATAATGGTGGTTTATTATTTTTTCTTTATTACAGGTGACTTGGGCATCGAGGATTAGGTGTTAAGGAGAGTATATGGTGTTTTTTTATTTATTTATTTTTTTTACAAAGGACAAGGTCATCAGCTTTTTTTATTTTTATTTAAATAATTATTTATTAATTGTAACTTTTCTTTTTACTTTTAGCACCGGCGCCGGCTGATGAGAGACTACTCCTCTCATCATCGGAGCTTGCTCTCGCTGTTTACTGTGACAGCAGGCGCCAACTGATGGGGGTAGTAGTCTCCTCAGCCAGCACCTGTGACCCAGGGTAAGCTTTATATTGCAGGTCATTGCCACAGCTGCGGGATCACACTAACATCTGACCGCGTGATCCCGCAGCACTGTGACCGGCGGTAGCTATATTACTGCCGATCATAGCCCCTGTTTTCCATGCTGTCACGCAGATGACAGTGCGTGAAACCACTGATGTTCAGGGCCCTGTTCGGGCTTGTGTTTGGGCTCACCTTTTTTTGATGTTCAGGTTTAGTCGACGAACCCGAACATCAAAACGTTCGCTCATCTCTAGTTTTATAGCATTCGGTAAAAACCTGCTAAGAAAGCATTTAAAAACAAAATAGCGATATAAAAAAATGACAGAGAAAAAAAGTATTTGCATATGTTTTTTTCTCTTTCATTATTTTGTTTGTTGATGTAAATACTTTTATGTCCAAAAATGACAAAAGTATTCTCAGAGTGATACCTTTATTGGCTAACCAGAAAAAAAAATGCAAGCTTTCAGAGCACACAGGCTCCTTCTTCAGGCAATATTACAAATGAATTGATAAGACAAAAGGCATACAATTTAAGAGATGTTACTGCAAGACATTTATTCATGAGGTGTAAGAGATGATGCCTCCTAATGATAAGTCAAAGAGATCAAATTTAGGGTTTTTAGTTGCAAATGGCAAGTGTGTGAGAATTTGAATTATCACAGATCGTCTGGTGTAGGTATGAATTGAATCCATGTGGGGAGTCATAAATCCAGGTGTTAGATTGAGTCCTGTTGTCAAGGAATTGAACATTCTTATCAATTTGAATCCCAAATTTTTCTCTCTGTATCGTCCATGAAATGACCTTTTAGTATTAAAACTTTTAAATCTGTCATATAGTGTCCTCGACCAGAGAAATGTTTTCCCACAGGCGTGTCCAGTTCATTCTTAATTATGTGCCTGTGTAAATTCATTCTCGTTTGCAGTTTTTGCATATTTTCTCCAATATAAACTCCTTCTGGACACCTTGTACATTGTATCATGTACACCATATTGGAGGATGTACATGTAACGACATCCATGATTTTGTAGTCCTGATTTGTGTTTGGTATGCAGACTGTATTTGATGGGATTATGTGGGTACAAGTTTTGCATTTTATGTTTTCACATGCCCGTCACTGATGGTGATGAGAGGACACTTCTGAAAAGGAGATTCCTTAAGTTAGGGGGCTGTTTGAGAGAAGAGAGAAGGAGAGAAGTTTTAGTTCTGGGAATATTTTTCTTTCAGTTTGTGGTCTCTGTGGAATATGTGTTGGAGATCAGCACAAAATTTCCTTAGGATGTTCATGTAGGGGTTGTATGTGACCACTAGTGTTGAGCCACCCCCGTAGTGTTCGAGTTCGGTTCGGTTCGTCGAACACCCGTGTGTTCGTCGAACTGTTCGTCGAACTGTTCGTCGAACACCTTCGAACACCGTTAAAACCAATGGCAGGCAAACAAAAACACATAGAAACACATAGAAAACACCTTCAAAGGTGTCCAAAAGCTGACAAACTGCTCAGAAGACACAACTAACACATGGAAAAGTGACAAGTACATATAGTCATGCGAAAAGAAAAGAGGTGGAGGAGTAAAAGGAGGGGGAGACACAGATATAGGCATGTCATGCCCTTCTAAAATCCAAAAAGTGAGAAGCCGAGACGGCCAGTCCGCTCCTGCCCGTGCCACCTCCGTGTCGCCGGGTTTGTGCCAGAGCCGCGGTGAACCCTGACGGCCAGCCCCCCTCTCCCAATACTGGTGCCTGTCCGCTGGTGGGTCGAGAGAGCCCCCCTGTGGTGGAGGCAGCTCTAAGCTTTTTAATTTAAATTGTCCCTCTAATTTGAATGAATACACTTTAAATCCATTTACAAGGATCTATTGGAGGGCAAGTCTCATGCCAGCAGCAGCGTAATTCCAGCTCCAGTAGCGTCCACTAAAGCTGCTGCAGTTAAAAAGCTTTTATAAGGATCGAGCTCGGCTGTCCACCGCAAGGCATCCTAGTGCCAGTCCCAGCCCCTATGCCTTGGGGTGCCTCCTGATGCTCTTCACTAAGTATCCCGTGGTCCCGAAGCATTTCCTTTGAAAAAATTAAGTGTCCAAACTACAGGTGGTGTAGCTTGCTTAACAGCCGGGATAATCCGCTGACTAGCAGACACTGCTACTAGGCACAAAGTATTTCCTGAGCTAGATGCAGTTAAAAATTTGTAAGTAGATACTCTCGTTGGATGCTGAGAAAGCATTCCATAGAGTCTCCTGGCACGCCATATATGATTCTCTTAAAAAGCTTGGGGTAGGGGTCTAGGGGACCCTTTTATAGCCAAAATCACGGCCCTGTATCACAATACGTCACCTAGGCTGAAGATAAATGGAACTGTAGCACCGAGGGCTCGGTTGCTACAGACGTATTGCACCTCACCCAGAGGTGTGATATCTCACTCTCAGATAAGGATGGAGTGTGGATCAGGACCCGACACCTGCATGCATTACACCACATTGCCGTGGGGCAGGGTGACCAATATGCCCCTGAGATGGGCACGACAGTCCCTGTCCCTGGCTGGAGTGGGGGGAGGGAACACTGAGGAAGGGGAACCCTGCAGTGCAGGAGCAGGGAGGAAGCAGTTCCTGGGTGCATTGAGAAGGGAGTATAAAAGGTGGGCACCATCTTAGTTCAGTGCAGAGAAGTCTGAGCAGAAGTGGCAGGGAGCAGGGGCTCTGCATGAGCTCTGCTCCGGAGGCGGGCCTAGTAACAGAGGCCCAGGCCTGCAAGAGGGAGAAGGAAGGAAGAGGAGCGGAGAAGGCTCCAGGAACGAGGAATGAAGGGATCCCAGGGGTGCGGACGGGCGAGTCGCCACCGCACGCCCGAATCCACCTGCGTGGAGGGGTCAGGCCAAAGGGGGAGACCGGTCCCCGAACTAGTGGAGGCAGGAAACGACCCTCAGCTAGAAACCGGAGGCTCTGACATTTTATGTGGCGCAGCCCCTTGCTCCACCCGCTAGGAAGGCACCACATAGGGTCAGGGAAACTGACGCCAAGTTTACCAAGAGGAGGCCCGAGGCAGCCGGACAGAAGTGTTGGTAAGAAAGGCCAGACAAAGGACACACAAAGGGGGTCCTGTGAAGCGCTCCAAAGTTATCTGGGAGTTGTCTGAGCCCCTCACCTGGTGAGCACAGTACGACGTGGGCAGCCGTTACCTGCAGACGTGGTGTGGATAATAAGAACTGTGAGTAAAGGCCCTGAACTGCATCACTGACTCCGTGTCGTTACTGCTGCTGCCCTGCACCATCACCCCCATCCTCCGCATACACTGCCCTGAGGCTATACTCCTCCCGTGGGGAGTTATGCTACGCTCTGCTGCACCCACAACACCAGCCTTAGCGGTCTGCCCTGTAGCGGCGGTTCACTCTGACCGCAATCCACGGGTGGCGTAGTCGGACATTTAAACATCAAAACCACATAAATAGTTCCGCCACTGGTTTGACCGCCCTGAGCCACGGAACCGGATCGCCGCCACGAAGACTACAACCACCAGCATCCACCAAAAAGGGTCCGGCTCCGGGTGTCCCAAGGCCCAGGGGGTGCGTCAGAACATTTTCATCACCTTTCACAATCACCAATGGGACAAGGCAGGGATGTCCTCTGTCCCCTCTCTTATACATCCTAGTGACGGAGCACCTGCTCTCATCAATTCGCCATAACCCCAATATTAGGTGGATTGAGGTGGGAGGCACCGAGTACAAGTGCTCTCTATTTGCTGATGATGTCCTAGTATATATCACTCAATCACATATATCCATCCCTGCTGTTATGGCTGAAATAGATCACTTTGTTACATGGTAAAATTTTAAAATCAATGCAGCGAAGTCTGAGGCCCTCGATGTCTCCCTCCCTAAATCCATATAGGATTCCATCCAGTCCAACTTTCCCTTTGCCTGGCCCTCACAGGGTATCAAATACTTAGGAATTCCTATTCATAGAGACCTCTCCCATCTATGTTATCTTAATTTTGGGCCCTTTATTGAACAATTCCATACAGACCACGGTTGGCAAGTTAGAACTGTAAGATTCACTACGTGAACCACTGGTGTTTTGTGGAAAAGCACATGTACACCGCGTTCCAAATTATTATGCAAAAAGTGTTTAGGAGTGATAAGGGAAGAATTTGTTTGTTTGTCAGTTAAACTCATTGATGGTGATGTGTGTCAGGGCTCTTTATATCACTGTAAGCAATTGCAGACACCTGTGCTAATTAGTTTGGCAGGTGTGTCCAATGAAAGGCAAGACTACTTAAGAAGGCTCTCTCACATTATTAAGCAGCCTACATTTTCTGCCAAAATGGGAAAGAAAAAGGATGTGTCGGCTGCTGAGAAGCAACAAATTGTGGAGTGTTTAGGTCAAGGCATGACTACAATCAACATTGTGCGATGATCAGGATGAAGTGTCTTGGCAATCAAGAAGTATGTAGCTGATTCACAGTACACACGTGTGCGTGCTGATAAGGGCAAATTGAGGACTCTTTCCTACAGGCAATTACGTCAGGTTGAAAGAGCAGCGGCAAAAAAGCCTTGTCATAGCAGCAGACAAGTTTTTGAAGCTGCTTGTGCCTCCAACGTCCCCCGAACAACAAGATGCAGGGTCCTTCAGAGGTTTGCAGCTGTGCATACGCCATCCTGTCGACCTCCTCTATCCACTTCACACAAGCAGAAACGGCTCCAGTGGGCCAAACATTACATGAAGACTGATTTCAAAACTGTTTTGTTCACGGATGAGTTCCGTGCAGCGCTCGATGGTCCAGATGAATGGAGTGGAGGATGGCTGGTTGATGGACACCCCACGCAAACACGGCTACAGCGCCAACAAGGAGGAGGTGGAGTAATGTTTTGGGCTGGAATCATGGGGAGAGAGATTGTCGGCCCCTTTAGGATCCCTGAAGGCGCTAAAGATGAACTCCATAATGTATGTGGATTTTCTCAAACAGCACTTCCTGCCATGGTTCAAGAAGAAGAACCGTGTATTTCACAGCAAGATCATTTTTCTGCATAATAATGCACCATCTCATGCTGCACATAAAACATCTGCATCTCTGGCTGATATGGGCATAAAAGGGGACAAACTTATGGTGTGACCCCCATGCTCCCCTGACCTCTACCCCATTCAGAACCTTTGGAGCATCATTAAAAGGAGTGTCTATGATGGCGGGAGGCAGTTCACATCTAAGCAACAGCTCTGGGAGGGTATTCTGTCCTCATGCAAAACAATTGAAGCAGAAACCATCCAAAACCTGACAAATTCAATGGACGAGAGAGTTCAGAAGCTCCTTTCGAACAAGGGGTCCTATGTGAAAATGTAACATCACCTAGAATAAAGTTTTGAGTTGAAAACTGTTTGATTTCAGTTTCTAACAACCTGCTAATGCTTATAATTTCAAAAATGACCATTTTTTTGGTCTTTATTAAAATGAAAAGGTTGATCGAAAAGTTTGGGGGATCTAAGAGTGTGGCAACCCAGTAGTCATGATTACTTCGAATTCTGACAATATGAGGGTCATGCTGCAGGTAGTGCAGCAAGAAGGCACTTATGTGTCTTGCGCATCTCGGAGCCCCAAAATTATTTTCCGGGCTAGATGCAGCTAAAAATTATTTTTAATTTTAAATCTGGTGAAGCTTATTATAGATGGCCTAATAGGATCAGTGCTGCACACTGCTACAAAGCCCAAATTATTTTCCAGTCAAGATACAGATAAACATGATTAGTAATTTGAAAGCTTAAAACGGTTGGTAGGGTGATTTTAACCAATCATCAAGCTTTTACTCTCCCCAGGATGACACAGGGGTAGAAAAGTCGTTTCGGATCCATGATTTGTTCATCTTTATGAACGTGAGTCTGTCTACATTATCAGTGGAGAGCCGCGTGCGCTTATCTGTCAGCACACCACCAGCAGCGCTGAACACACGTTCAGACAGAACGCTGGCTGCGGGGCATGACAAGATCTCCAAGGCGTAAGTGGCTAGCTCCGGCCATTTATCCAGATTGGAAGCCCAAAAAGAGCAAGGGTCCAGTGACACAGTCGTGGCTTCAATGTTTACTTGGAGATACTCCTGTACCATCGTCTCTAGGCGTTGACTATGTGTCAGACTTCTTGTCTCCTGTGGCCTTGCAAAGGATGGGCTAAAAAAGTGGTGAAATGATTCCGCAAAATTGATGTTACCAGCAGATACTGTGGTTCTGTTACGGTTTGAGTGCTGAACACTTGACGGTCCCACGGTTGGCAAGTTGGAACTGTGAGATTCACTACGTGCACCACTGGTATTTTGTGGAAAAGCACATGTAAGATTCTGCAACAGTCTCTGCTGATACTCCTGCATGCGTGCATCCCTTTCTATGGCACGAATAATTTCTGCAAATTTACTTTTGTACCGGGGATCTAACAGTGTGGCAACCCAGTAGTCAGGATTATTTCTAATTCTCACAATTCGAGGGTCATGTTGCAGGTAGTGCAGCAAGAAGGCACTCATGTGTGTTGCGCATCCAGGAGCACCAAGTCCCTGTTGTGTTGGTGGCGAGGTAACAATCATGCTTCCTTCCTCTGTCCTCTCCCCCCAACCTCGCACAACAGAAATGTGATCAAGGTCTCCCTCATCTGATGAGTCTTCCATCAGTTCGTCCTCCACTTCTTCCTGGGCTCCTGCACCTTCCTCACTAGTTTGGCTGCTACCATGCGCCCTGGTAAAACCATCTCCCCCACCCTCACATGCCTGCTGCCTTGGTGCTGCCGACCGTCTGGACCTTGCAGATGTTAGCCCTTCCGCATACAACTCCTCCTCCTCTACTTCCTCCACCTCCTCTTGTGCCACCACCTGACTCCGAATTCTGTTTAACATGTGCTCCAGCATGTAAATCACCGGAATAGTCATGCTGATAATGGCATCGTCAGCACTAAACATCTTCGTCGCCATTTCAAAACTGTGCAGAAGGGTGCATAGGTCCCTGATCTGAGACCAGTCCTCCAGCGTGATTTGCCCCACCTCTGGATCTCGTTGGCCCACGCTATACGTCAGAACGTATTGCACCAGGGCTTGTCGGTGCTGCCACAGTCGCTGCAACATGTGCAGAGTTGAATTCCACCGGGTAGGCACATCGCATTTTAGCCGGTGAAGTGGCAGGCCCAACGACTTCTGTAGAGATGTAAGTCGCTGAGCTGCGGGATGCGAACGGCGGAAGTGAGCACACAGCGACCGTGCCCTCTGCAGAAGGCCATCTAGTCTGGGATAGTGGGCTAAAAATTGCTGGACAACCAGGTTCAACACGTGAGCCATACAAGGCACGTGTGTGACATTGCCCCGGCGAAGGGCCGCACCCAGGTTTGCAGCATTGTCGCACATGGCCTTCCCTGGTTTCAGGTCCAGTGGAGACAACCATTCATGAAATTGGTTCTCCAGAGCTGACCACAACTCCTCAGCTGTGTGACTCACATTTCCCAGACATTTCAATGTAAAAACCGCCTGATGACGTTGAGCCCTACTGCCAGCATAGTAAGGAGGTGTGCAGGATCCCTTCTGCGCAGTTAGAAAGCTTGTGGCATGACCAGACAGGCTTTGGGTGCAGGTGGAAGACCGAGAGGAGGTTGAGGAGGCAGAAGCAGTGGAGGAAAAATGACATAAAGAGGATTGACGCACAACTCGTGGGGACGGCAAGACTTGGACAGCAGCCCCTTGTCCTGCTGTCACCATAGTTACCCAGTGCCCAGTCAGCGACATGTAATGCCCCTGTCCATGCCTACTCGTCCAAGTGTCTGTGGTGAAATGCACCCTGTCACACACAGAGTTTCTCAAAGAAGCGGTGATGTTGTGTGCGACATGCTGGTGGAGCGCAGGCACACCTTTCTTTGAGAAGTAGTGCCGACTGGGCATCTGGTACTGGGGCACTGCGACGGACATAAGGTCTCGAATATCCTCTGTGTCCACCAGGCGGAAAGGCAGCATTTCTGTAGCCAAGAGCTTGCAGATGGTGAAATTCAACCTCTTAGCTTTCTCATGGCTAGGAGGAAATGGTCTTTTACTTGTCCACATCTGAGGGACCGAGGGCTGGCTATTGTGCTTAGACGGGGTTGATAAGGGTGTCCCCGGCAAACTGCCGGTCTGTGAGGAAGATGCAGGCGGACATGTTAGGTTGCCTTGATCCAAAGGTGGTGCTATCGATGTCGGACAGCGCTCAAGACCAGCTGGTGTTACCACCTCCAAAGAAAATGATGACCTGCCAATCACGCTGGCTGTTGCGGGTAAAAAGGTGGCAGGTCTGCGCCCCAAAACAGGTGTGACTGCTGTCCCCCCAGTCACAGAGGATGAAGAGGCCGCGGATGCACAAGATATGGCAGACGGTGGTTGGCCCGGCCGGCTAGACCGCATTGTAGCACACTGAGCTTCCCACTGCAACTTATGCTTCATGTCCATGTGCCGGTTCATGCATGAAGTACTCAAACTATGTATTTTTTGGCCTCTACTTAGCTTTTGCTGACAAATGTTACAGATAACACGAGTTGGGTCATCTTTATCGATCTGAAAAAATGCCCAGGCTATGCAAGGCTTAGCACCCATGCGACCTGAAGAGCCACCACGACTTGTGGTGAGAGGCAGAGTTGTGTTTGAGGATGCAGTTGTTGACGTGCTTCCAGTACTACGTCTCTGTCCAGGAAGGCGCAACCTGACCTCGTCGTCACTAGCATCTTCCTCCACCTCCTCTGCTGACCTCATCTCTTGGCTGACTGTGGGTTGACAGTAAGTGGGATCTCCGACCTCATCATCATCACCCTGTGCGTTATCACACCCGTCGTCCTCAGAGCCAACCTGTTCCTGCCCTGACAAAAAACTAAAGTTGTCGCTCCAATCAGGTATTTGAGTCTTATCATCGTCTTCCTCATTGTCTCCACCAACAGGAGTTACAGTTTGGGAATGAGGGTCTACATTATGGTCAGAACCTTCTGCGTCTGGTCCTGGATCCGACTCATAAAGATTCTGGGCATCAGTGCAGATCATTTCCTCGTCTGGATTCACAGAAGCGCTGGAGTCGACCTCTGATTCCCAGGCTATAGTATGAGTAAACAGCTCTGCAGACTCAACCATCTGTTCTACCTCATACTCAGACGGGCAGCTGGAGATTTGGGAGCTGTGAGGAAGCAAGTGCGATTTGGGTGACACCTTTGAGGACTGGAGTATTTGTGATGTTGAAGTTGATGTGGAGGAGAGCCCACTTAAAGGAGCACTTGATATCCGTTGAAGCACCTGCTGTTTTTGTGCCTCATCTGGAATTTGTAGCGATTGGCGTGGCCGTAAGAAAGGGATCTTATCACATTGTCCGCTAAAAGAAGTAGACATTTTAGTTTGGCTGGAAGATGGTCTTTCTTCTGCACCTACCCCACGGACACAACCTTTTTTCCCCTTCCCAACACGCCTATTCCCCTTTCCACCAGCAGCAGGCCTTTTTCCACTCATTTTGGTGGTTAACTAATTCACAACTCTGGAGTTGTTTGCACAAAAAAACAATGGATGGTAACCGAGCAGAGCTGAGTGGCCAAACTGTGGTATTAGGCCAAAACTATTGGCTGGGTTAGATGCAGAAAAAAATTATTTTTAATTTGCAACCTGATGGAGGTCAGTATAGATGGACTAATAGACCAAGTCCCACACACCGCTAGAAGCCCAAATATTTTTTCAGAGCTAGATGCAGAAAAAAATTATTTTTAATTTGCAACCTGATGGAGGTCAGTATAGATGGACTAATAGACCAAGTCCCACACACCGCTAGAAGCCCAAATATTTTTTCAGAGCTAGATGCAGAAAAAAATTATATTCAATTTGCAACCTGCTGGAGGTCAGTATAGAAGGACTAATAGAACAAGTCCCACACACTGCTAGAAGCCCAAATATTTTTTCAGAGCTAAATGAAGAAAAAAATTATTTTTAATTTGCAACCTGATGGAGGTCAGTATAGATGGACTAATAGACCAAGTCCCACACACTGCTAGAAGCCCAAATATTTTTTCAGAGCTAGATGCAGAAAAAAATTATATTCAGTTTGCAACCTGATGGAGGTCAGTATAGATGGACTAATAGAATGATGCTATGCTCAAAAGATTTTACTTCACTAGGTGCAGTAAAAAAATTGGTATTCTATACACAGGTGGTATATCTTGCAACACAGATAGGCTACTCCACTGACTAACACACTCTGCAATAGGCCAAAAAGGATTAGCTTTGCTAGATTCAGCCAAATGCTGTGAAAAAAACTTGCACAGCACTGGCACAGACCTGCCTGGCAAAAACTGATAGGAACTGATGTAACCTAGTCCTGAAAAGGACTCCAATTACAATTAGTCTTTACTCCCACAATCTATCTATTTAAGAGCACAGACCTGCCTGATAAAAGTCGTAGGAAATGCTGTAACCTAGTCCTTAAAAGGACTGCAATCACAACTATTCCCTACTCCCAAGCTATCTGTATATTTGTGCGAAAATTGGCTTGAAATTAACAAGGTATAGCGCACACAGCAACAGCGGTGCCGTCTAACACGCAGCTGCAGCAGTGAGAAAATGGTGGCGACGGGGAAAATGGCTTGGTCTTATAGGGCAAGGACATGTGACATACACTGCCAATCACACATGCCCTTGCTTGTGTGAAAAAAAGCACTTCGCTCCGTGTGTGCGCTGCTGATAGGCTGACAGATTGCACCTCCCCACTGCAAATGCGGGAAAGAGAAAAAAAAATGGAGATCTTCATTGTTCCTGCAGAGATCCATCCCCTGCCCCGCTGTACACTCAAACTGCGTATTAACATTAATTTTCATCATTACTGAGAAAAAATCCAGTTATGATTTTGGTGCACGAACAGTTATCGAACATAACCTCGAACAGCCGAATTTTTCTCAAATTGTTCGTGTTCGCCGACCGGCTCGAACACCGCCCAAAACAGCTCGAATTTGAGATTGGCGAACAGTTCGAGTAGAACAACGCTCATCTCTAGTGACCACAAGAGGTACCCTGTTGTTGTCCTCCCTCTGTATGTAATGCAGGAGGCTGCTTATTGGTATCCTTGTATCTGTTCATCTATTACCACTGGATGGTATCCTTGTTGTAGGAATGTATTCCTCAGTGATAGCAGCTGCAGTTTTCTGTCCTTACTGTCTGAACAGATGAAAGCTGGTCCATCTAAGATATGCCGGACGTCCTGTGGGCTTATGGTAAATTGATGTTTGCATGGTGATGTATATGGTCATGTCCAGAAAATGTATTTGGGATTTTGTGAAGTTGAGGGTTAGCTTGATGGTTGGGTGAAACCTGTTGAAGCTATCGTGGAAGGTCAGCAGATCATCTTTTGTGCCAGATAATTAGCAGATCATCAATGTAGCGGAAGTATGCTAGAGGTTTAATAGAGCAAGATGACAAAAACTCCTCCTCTAGTTTAGCCATAAATAGATTAGCATATTGTGGGGACATTTTGCTTCCTATGGAGCTGCCGTTACATTGTTGTTATAAATTATTCCCAAAGGAGAAATAATTGTGATGGAGCACAAACCTGATGAATTGCAGAATTGGTTCTGTGGCCAGATTATTTTTTTTTTGTAGGAAATATTTGAATGCTGCAATCCCATCCTCATGAGGAATGTTGGAGTAGAGAAAATCTACATCCATTGTAGCTAGTAGTGTGTCTTTCGAAAGTGGGCTCAGGGCATTTTGTTTTTTAAATGTTTTCATATCAAGTCTAGTGGAATATGTTCCAAACTGAAATTTATGGGGTTAATGAACCACAACCATATAATATGTGCTATAAAACCACACTCTTTCTAACACAATAACTTGTTAGGACTAAGAACTAGGGAGTTTAAGTACTCAAAAAGCATAATAATTGCAATAGGCTGTTTGCCTAATCTTTTTATGGAATAAACACTGATGAAGGTGTTTTTAATAATTTTGGAACAAACTTTAATGTTATCTATGCACATGTTCTGAATCTCCCACTACTTTGGTATGTTTCATAGGTTTGAAATTCTAGCCATTTTTCACCATGCTTGAATTGCGGGTCTGCTTATTTCTTATGCCATGAGAAAAGGGTGCCCGGAAGTTAAATGACACCACTCCTTGATAACCATATTAGTTGTTACCCAAAACATGAAATTGCTGTTTCTGTCAAAACAGCTGTAGCAATGCAAGGTGCAATTTTCTAAAATCTTATTCTAGCAGGAAAGGCTCTGTACCCTTGTAACACAGAGAAGTACCTTGTACCTCTAGTGAATGTTTTGCACAATGTTCTTGTGTACAGTCTGGTATGCATCATTTGAATCATAGCAGTGGTACAGTGTCCATTTTAGAACATGATCAGATATCAAAATCAAACTTCAGAATGATGTCAGTTTTAGGCTAAATACCCTGTCTGACGAGTGATTCTGATGAGTGATTCTGACGAGTGATTCTGACAAATGACTTTGATAAGTTACTTTTACAACTGTAAAAATAATAAAAAAAAAATGTCACTTTTTGTTGATTGGACTTGAACCTAAAATTCTACTTCCAGACACCAGTTCACTAACCACTGAGCTATTAACTCAGTTGAAGAAACTTAGGCGTTCTATTTGGTTATATGATTTTCAGTGCAAACCTGATTGAAACTCATTGGGACTTATGCACCGACTGCAAGCAAGCCAAATTCAAATGATGTTTGATTTTGATGTGTGAGTCTGATGTGTGACTTTCTTCAAACTTCAGAATCAGAATCACAATGAATTTTTGTCACCCTAAGTATTATCATGGTTGACCTCATAAGACAAGAAAAGCTCTCAGGTGCTATTACTTGACTGGATAACTCAATGGTAAGGCATCAGCTTCTAAAACTACAGTGTCATGGTTCAAATTCCAATAGGATTAATGTTATTATTATTTTTTTTAAATTATGCCTGTTCAGCACACAAACAACAAGGATGTTTTACTTTTAATATCTGACATTCTGGTTGTCATCCTGACGTGTTAAGAGTTTCAGACACGCTGTCTAATGGCATGGTAAATTACATAGCCAAAGTAAATTGTGAGGCACTAATTTACTGCATATCTATTTCCAAGTGACTGTACATCTACATAATTTCTTAAAGGGGTCTAATGATAAAATTTCTTTATTGTCAATTTTTCTCTCCATCCACCCAAGAACTGGCTGCAAACTCCCAATTTACTTTTGCTATGTAATTATTATTTTATATCACTACCTAAATAATCAATTAATGAACCTACAGTTTAATGGTAAGGCATCTGGATAATAATAATAGTAATAATAATAAAAAGTTGAGTGTCCCTACTGGGACTTGAAACCAAAAGCATATGCTTTGCAGTTAGCATTCTTAACAGTACGCTATACACTCATTAAAGAAAAGTAGGCATTTTACTTGTTTATGTTATTTCCAGTTCAATCAGGGCTTTCACACAGACATTGTCCAAAATCAAATTCAAATGATGTATGAGTTTGATGAATGAGTTTGATACCAGACTTTCATCACACATCAAAATCAGAAGGACTTCCAGACATCAGTATTTGCATAGTAAATATCATAAACCAAGAAAAGTCATCCGGCTGCATCATTTGAGCTTATTGCAGAATGATATCTCTCTTGCCTCACAGAGTGGATGTTCTGAGTTCGTATCCCTGGTGCAGAAAAATAATCATTTGTTTTTTAAATGATGCTGGCGAGCACACAAACTTCACTGGTGCTTGGCTTTGATATCTGACTTTTCTCACACATCAGAATAAGAATCACAATTACGTTTAGACCCCCTGAGTATTATTATGGTTAATCTCATAAGCCAAGAAAAACCTGTAGGGACACTGAACTTTTTATTTTTAATTATTATTATTATTATTATTATTATTATTATTATTACTACCACTATTATTATTATTATTATTACTCTTATTATTATCCTTTCAGACCAAAAATATGTGACACAGATGCCTTACCATTAAACTGTAGGTTCATTATTTGATTATTTAGGTAGTGATATATAATAATAATTACATAGCAAAAGTAAATTGGGACTTTGCAGCCAGTTCTTGGGTGGATGGAAAGAAAAATTGACAATAAAGAAATTTTATCATTAAACCCTTTTAAGAAATAATGCAAATGTACAGTCACTTGGAAATAGATATGCAGTAAATTAGTGTCTCCCAATTTACTTTAGCTATGTAATTTACCATGCAAATAGACAGCGTGTCTTAACACATAAGGATGACAATCAGAATGTCAGATATTAAAAGTAAAATACCCCTGTAGTTTGTGTGCTAAACAGGCATAATTAGAAAAAAATAATAATAATAATATTCCTATTGTGATTTGAACTCTGACACTTGAGCTTCAGAGGCTGATGCCTTAACATTGAACAATCCAGTAAAGTGATAGTAGCTGGCAGATTTTCTTGTCTTATGAGATCAACCATGAAAATACTCAGGGTGACTAAAAGTCATTGTGATTCTGATTCTGATGTTTGAAGAAAGTCACACATCAGACTCACACATCAAAATCAAACATCATTAGAATTTGGCTTGCTTGCAGTCTGTGCATAAGTCTCAATGGGTTTCAATCAGATTTTCACTGAAAATCATATAACCAAATAGAACTCGTAGGCTAATTCAACTGAATTTATAGCTTAGTGGTTAGTGCACTGGTTTCTGGATACAGAATTTTGGGTTCAAGTCCCATCAGCGAACAGTGACTTTTTTTATTATTATTATTACAGTTGTAAAGGTCACTTATCAAAGTCACTTGTCAAAGTCACTTGTTAGAATTACTAGTCAGGATCACTTGTCAGAATCACTTGTCAGGATCACTTGTCAAAATCACTTGTCAGAATCACTTGTCAGAATCACTTGTCAAAATCACTTGTCAGACAGGGTATTAAGCCTCAAACTGACATCCTTCTGATGTTTGATTTTGATATCTGATCATGTCCTAAAATGGACACTGTACAGTGGAGGGAAGATTCATGTTTTACATTTACAGGAAAAGGAAGCAATCAAGGGAGAGCAGATCCAAGAGAGGAAAGATGCAGCCTTTGTGCCCATGATCTGTGCTACAGAGGAAACCTGTCAGAAAGGATCAAATGCAGGTTCTTCATGATGCTGAGATCTTGTGAATTTGTCATGCGTCTGGGTTCAAACCATTAAGCCTGTGCATTGTAGTCAATTTCTCTATCTGCCAAGCCCCAGCAGATACATCTTTTCTCTTGGTGTTTAGTTTCTGGTATCCTTGCTTCAGTCTTTTTAGGGTAACATGTGTTTTCATTTTACTTATTTGTCTGCCCTATCACCTTTTGGGTGCGGCTATCTGTACTTTCTCCCTGCTGGTATTTCCTGTTTGTAATAGTCTGATATGGGTGTCCAGCCACACTGCTGGTTTAAGCCAGTCTGTGAAAGACCAACTGGGATTTATCTCTCTGCAGTTTATGTTCTTTACCCTGCACACATCTTCTGTTTCTTTCTAGGAAGTAGACGGCATATTCTCTAACACAACATGCTTAATCCTTTATTTTGCATGTTGTGGTTTGTTTTACTTATACAGGGATCTCTTTTTATTTCAGCACACTTTCCCTTTTGTATGTAATTTGCGCTCTGCTCTGCCCTCCGGTTCTTTAGCAGGAATGTGAAGCGCTTGACGACCTTTCAGACAGCATAGGTCAGAGTTCCCATCGTCTAGTCGGTGGTAAGGGCTATCTCAGCTCATACAGGAACCACTAGGGACTGTGGGGTCAGGATTTCTAGTCTGTACAGGATTCGACAGGGTCAGTTGAGGTTTTTAGTATATTACTACTATACTTCTACTTTGTTACTACTATATAATTTTAAGAGTCAGTTGCTACACTATCATGACAGCATTTCTCCAAGAGTTTACACTGGCTAGAGCCAAGACATCAAATATAAGCCAAGAAGACCAAATGAGGTAAAGAGACCTGATAACATCCAGAAAGGGCATGGTGTACTGAGGGCATAACAAATTAAGTATCAAACTGTATTGTTGAAGTTAAAGTTGCCAATTGTTTGAGATCATAGACTATGCCCCAAGGTAAGAAGTTCCTGCTACTCTTGTTTGTAGACAGATATTTAGCCAAGATGGTTGCCTAACTCATTAAAAAAGGTCCTGTTACCATTGTACAAAGACTGATTAGTTCCATCCTAAAAATTACCGACTCTTTCTACTATACTGTGAATATGTGTTAATTTGCCATTATTCACAGACTTTGTTTTATGTATTCTGTTTGACTCATTTTTTTAAGTAAAGCAAGACTTTATCACACCAAAGTATAAAATCTGCATCAAACCTATCCTCATATTTCACTTTTTAAAGGAATCTGTTACCAAGTTTTTGCCATCTAATCTCATTATCAACATAATGTAGAGACAGAGACCTTGATTCCAGTGATGTGTAAGCTACTTGGCTGCATGGAGTTGTTTTGATAAAATCACTGTTTTATCACTAAAAAATATGTTGCCAGCCAGACCTCCATATTCATAAACTCTGTGTAACCCTAGCCCACCAATTGATTGTCAGATTTCTGCATATGCACAGTGTACACAGAATGCTGCTAATCAGTTATATGGGTGGAGTTATTCATCACTCAGCATTCAGAGAAATTATAGATTCACAACAGATAAAACAGTGATTTTATCAAAACTGTCGAAAGCAGTTCATTAAGTTATACATTGCTGGAATTGGGGTCTCTGTCCCTATATAATGCTGCTCTCAGATGTGGTAGAAAAAGCGTGATGACAATTTCCCTTTAATTTTGTCAATCTCTTATTCATAAACTAAAAGAATATATATTTTATATGCCACAAAATACTAAAATATGAAAATCAGGAAGACAAAATGTAATTCTTAGTTTGTTTCTCAGTATGCTTGACCCAGTCCTGTATTGTTATTACATGACTATCAATTCATTTCAATGGCTGCCATTTAATATTGCATTTCATGTAGTGCAGCCGGTACAGAATAAATGTTAGTCAATTGCTTCAAGGGGCTTTAGCAGAGGATCCTGCAACAAATAACTTATAGCCCTGTAGACTTCACATGAAAAAGGGATTGGCTTACAGAGTCAGTATCTTTAATAGTCCATATAACATTTCTCATAATATTCTACTATTAAACTATTAATAGAAAACACTTCGGCCAGCATAATAGAAATCACGAGTATGGAGTGCGGAAGAACCACAACTCACACCCCATAGTCGTGAAAAAAAAAATAAATTTTGCTTACTCAAGATAAATGTAAAAACACAAAGAAAAACTGAGTGTACAGCATATAAAAAGAGACTTTATTAATAGAAGTATAAATACACAATATTATCAATATAATGAATAAATACAAGAGGGAGACAGTACAGAACCACGGGGGCACATAGCAGCTAACCACAGCTAGCCAATATGTCTGTCTCCATGGTGTCGGCGCTACCCCGGACTTTGCTCTTCAGCACTTCCGGGTTCGTGCCGATGTCATGACGGGCGTTTTGGGGGCGGGACGGCCTGACGATCCCCGCGCATGCGTCGCTCACGCCTTCCGGTTTCGCGGCCATCTCCTTCCGGCTAAAGCGTTCACATGTGATCCCTTTTTGGGGGGATATTTAAAAAGACGCCGGTGCTTTCACTGCTATGCCTCTTGATAAAGCAAACCTGCGAAACGTGCGTCGAGGCCCGCAGGTCCCACATTGGTTTGCTCCTGCCGTGTTCCCTGACCCCCTCCTCTAGCGCCCCTTGGTGGCCTTTTTGGTGAGTGCATCCTGTATTATGGTCTTTATCTATTCTGCCCCCATTTGGGGGAAATATGGGACACATACCCATCATTATTTAATGCTTGACATCCTTCTATAGATGCCTCTCCTATCTTGCCACTTTGTGCACATGTTGTCTTGGGTCGCTCCTTCCCCCCTCCCCTTATTCTCTCTTATACCATTCTACCATATTGGCTAGCTGTGGTTAGCTGCTATGTGCCCCCGTGGTTCTGTACTGTCTCCCTCTTGTATTTATTCATTATATTGATAATATTGTGTATTTATACTTCTATTAATAAAGTCTCTTTTTATATGCTGTACACTCAGTTTTTCTTTGTGTTTTTATATTAAACTATTAATGTGGCAATGATAAGGTCAGATTATTGATAAACATGCAAATAATTTATTTCTTAACGTTTTATATGAATTTCTTATCAACTTAAAAGCATTATGCAATAATATACCTCATATAATAATATTTTAATGTAATATAATATTGCCAAATAACATATTCTACAGTGTAATTTACCCACGTAACATTTATGAAACATCAGCTTGAAAACTGCATTGCAAAAGGATTGAACTGGATGTCTCTTGACTATCATCATGGGATATTACTTAGAGAGATATATAGTCTTTTCTCAGGCAAGTCTCTAGATAGGATACAGAATGATCATGCTAGTGACTTTAAAACTTACTGCTTTAAACTATTGCCCTGCTCCAAAGATGAACTCATTGATGCCTCACCAGTAAAAGTTCAAAGACTTGGCATTATCACCTTTGCTTTTCCCGAGATGCATCTAAAAAAACGTACTACCCTTGAGTTGATTCTCTAAACTATTGATGCAGATTGTTCTTTCTAACCTTTGTCCTAATCTTATACTTAACGAAATGCAAAATGTTCCTGATGCCTTAAGCAATAAAGGTGTTCTGTGACATTGCGAAAGGTGATGTCCGAAATCTGCAAGTTGCAGACATTACATTTCATACAGTATAAGAAACTAACAACAAGCTGCTCTGTGAGTTTTATGGAGGTTGTGATGTATTTTATTGCAGCCCTATAAATGTTGTAGGCAGTTGTTATTATAAGACTTTAAGCATCATAGACTTGTAAGACGTACCATCATTAATGCAGGTTTCATTCTATTTCACATGTAAGGCAAATATGTTGATATGATTGTCACGGAGAAGTTATCAATTAAATGCATTTGAGATATAATATTTCACAGTAGAGTAGCACACAATATCCATTCTGCTGAAAAGCAATAAATATCCTTGAAAGTCACTTCAACTTTCTTTATTGAAAGATAAACCACAGTGTGTGTATATGTGTGTGTGTCTGTATATATATATATATATATATATATATATATATATATATATATATATATATATACATGGCTCAAAATACATGAAAAAGATTTGTCACAACACCTATAGTTCCTTTCAGAATCAACATTTTCTATGGGATTCTTTACTACAGTACAAAATACTCCCACAAATGATTGAATGCAAACAATATTTGTTATTTTGCACACCCAAAAAAGTAATTTTCCTAACAAATTAATTTATGACCAAGTCGCAAAAATGAGTACACTCCAATGAAACTCTTAGAAGAAAAGCTAAACTTTGGACTAAAAAATTCTTAGTGCCAAAAAAGTCTACCACCAGTAAGTCTAATAATTCATTAAACAGGTTTTCAGCAGAGAGTTGACTATAAAAAGGCATTACTTAACAAAGAAAAGCCGTTCTCATTGCATGCTGTCAGTAATGGCACCACATGGAAAGAATTGTTACAACCAAGACCTGAGAAAAAAAATCATTCCTTTACACAATAAAGGTGGAGGCTGCAAAAAGATGAGCAAAGTTTTATTTATCAGTGACACTATTGTAGCAAACGTGATACAGAAATTTGACAAAGATGGAACAGCAACTATATGTTCAGGCAAGAGATGTTCAGGCTGACCATGGAAGTTAACACCTAAACGGGAGCGTCTTCAAGTTTACTGCAACTAGCTAGCACTGTAGAAAGTGAGTGAGTGTTTCCCATGACACAATATAGCGTACACTGCAGAAAATGGCATGCATGGGTGTCATCCATGAGGAAGGCTCTCCTTAAGCTCATGCATGAAAAAGCCCAACTACAATTTGCCAGGGCTCATGCTGAAAAATATGAAGACTACTGGAACTCATTACAGTGGAGTGATGAGACCAAGATAAATGTTTTTAGAACTGATGCAAAACTGTATAGCGTCACAAAGGTGAGGAGCAGAGATGAGTGAACATGTTTGGAAAACATTTGGTTTTGTGATTGGACACCCAAGTGCTTTTACTGAAAATCAGCCCAATTCAGCAAAATTGCGGCAAAGGATCGTGTTTCCACTACTGTATTTATTAGGATTTTGGCTAGGGTAGTGGTGCTGTATGATGAGCAGCGGGGACATGTTTGATGAGGGGAGGGGGTGGGAGAGTTCATAGTAGCAGTGGGCAGTTAATATTATTTGTTTTGCTTGCTTTTTTCTTAACTTGTTGTCTGCATATTCCGGCAGCCAATCAGGGCACATAAACCATCCACAACGTTCAGACACAAGGGCTTCTGTCATTGACTGCTGAAGTCACATGTCCCTCTCCATATAAAGAGCGAACATGTTGTTTTAGCGCCATTTTGTCAGTGTAATAGCCCAGAGAGGCTAATCTTGTTTCTGCTGCTGGATAGAGAGATTTGAGATAATTAGCTAGGCGGTTGCTTCTAAGTAAAATAGTTTAGATAGATAAGATCCAGTGGATCAATCGCTTTCGATATTAGTGTGGTCCAGACAGTGACAGCAGGTCACAATTCAGCATAGTACTCTGTTGTGCACTGATAATATTGTGCTCCATGCGGAAGTACACCTTTAAAATCTAATTTTTTCTGTTACTACTGTGCTACATACAGCAAGCCACATCTCAGCTTGTAATTGTTTTGTGCATATATTCTGCTGTATACAGGCTTAGTCCACAGTAAAACAAATCTAATTTCTTCTGTTACTAACGTGATACATACAGCAAGCCACACCTCAGCTTGTAATTTTTTGGCGCTGAGATTCTGCAGTATCCAGGGCTCCACAGTAAAAAATCTAATTTTTGTGCTTATTAACGTGCTCCAACCACACTATCTGAGCAACATGAGTGGGAAAAAGTGAGGTTGTGGTTAGAGATGAGCGGTGTTTGACTTGAACTGTTCGCCAATCTCAAATTCGAGCTGTTTTGAGCGGTGTTCGAGCCGTTCGGCGAACACGAACGATTTGAAAAAAATCCGGTTGTTCGAGGTTATGTTCGATAACTGTTCGTGCACCAAAATCATAACTGGATTTTTTCACAGTAATGCTGATAATCAATGTTAATACGCAGTTTGAGTGTACAGCGGGGCGGGGGGAGGGGCAGGGGATGTATCTCTGCTGAAATAATGAAGATCTCCATTTTTTTTCTCTTTCCCGCATTTACAGTGGGGAGGTGCAATCTGTCAGCCTATCAGCAGTGCACACACGGAGCGAAGTGCTTTTTTTCACACAAGCAAGGGTATGTGTCATTGGCTGTGTATGTCACATGTCCTTGCCCTATAAGACCCAGCCATTTTCCCCGTCGCCACCATTTTCTCACTGCTGCAGCTGCGTGTTAGATGGCACCGCTGTTGCTGTGTGCGCTATACTTTCAGTGGTAATTTCAAGCCAATTTTCTCTGAAATATACAGATAGCTTGGGAGTAGGGAATAGTTGTGATTGCTGTCCTTTTGAGGACTAGGTTCCAGCATTTCCTACGACTTTTATCAGGCAGGTCTGTGCTCTTAAATAGATAGGTTGGGAGTAGGGGCTAATTGTAATTGCAGTCCTTTTGAGGACTATTTTACAGCATTTCCTAGGACTTTTTGCCAGGCAGGTCTGTGCCAGTGCTGTGCAAGTGTTTTTTACAGCATTTGGCTAAATCTAACTAAGCAAATCCTTTTTGGCCTCTTGCAGTGTGTGTTAGTAAGTGGAGTAGCGTATCTGTGTTGCAAGCTACACGATCTGTGTATAGAATACAATTTTTTTTACTGCACCTAGCCAAGTAAAACCTTTTGGGCATAGCAACATTCTATTAGGCCATCTATACTAAGCTCCACCAGCTTGCAAATTAGTAATAATTTTTATCTGCATCTAGCTTGGAAAATAATTTTGGGCTTGTAGCAGTGTGTTGGACTTATTCTTAGTCCATCTATGATAAGCTCCTCCAGCTTACAAATTACAAATAATTTTTATCTGCATGTACCTCGGAAAATAATTTTGGGCTTGTAGCAGTGTGTGGGACTTATTCTTAGTCCATCTATACTAAGCTCCTTCAGCTTGCAAATTACAAATAATTTTTATCTGCATCTAGCTCGGAAAATAATTTTCGGCTTGTAGCAGTGTGTGGGACTTATTCTTAGTCCATCTATACTAAGCTCCTCCAGCTTGCAAATTACAAATAATTTTTATCTGCATCTAGCTCGGAAAATAATTTTGGGCTTGTAGCAGTGTGTTGGACTTATTCTTAGTCCATCTATGCTAAGCTCCTCCAGCTTACAAATTACAAATAATTTTTATCTGCATCTAGCTCGGAAAATAATTTTGGGCTTGCAGCAGTGTGTGGGACTTATTCATAGTCCATCTATACTAAGCTCCTCCAGCTTGCAAATTACAAATAACTTTTATCTGCATCTAGCTCGGAAAATAATTTTGGGCTTGTAGCAGTGTTTGGGACTTATTCTTAGTCCATCTATACTAAGCTTCACCAGCTTGCAAATTACAAATAATTTTTAGCTGCATCTTGTCTGGAAAATAATTTTGGGCCTGTAGCAGTATGCGGTACTCATTCTATTATGCCATCTATACTAAGCTCCACCAGCTTGCAAATTACTAATAAATTTTAGCTGCATCTTGTCTGGAAAATAATTTTGGGCCTGTAGCAGTGTGCGGTACTCATTCTATTATGCCATCTATACTAAGCTCCACCAGCTTGCAAATTACTAATAATTTTTAGCTGCATCTTGTCTGGAAAATAATTTTGGGCCTGTAGCAGTGTGCGGTAGTCATTCTATTATGCCATCTATACTAAGCTCCACCAGCTTGCAAATTACTAATAATTTTTAGCTGCATCTTGTCTGGAAAATAATTTTGGGCATAGTAGCAGTGGGTGGTACTCATTCTAACCAACCGTTTTAAGCAACTCTGGGACAATTGATGCCACTCAAGTGGTGTCTGTGCCACAAATTCTTGGAAAAAATGGAGACTCTTTTTGGAGTTCCCTTGCTTTGTTTTACGTGACGTCAATTAGAGGTGGGTAGGGTCTCCCTCCCCCCTTTTAACTGTAAGAAAATACATACACTATGGCTTGGGGTAACACAGATGGTTGAGTCTGAAGAGCTGTTTACTCAGAGGTCTGCTCCAAAGCATCAGTGTCTGCTAGTCAGCGTAGTAACCCAGCTGCGAAGCAAGCTGCACCGCCTGTGTATCTAATAATGATTTTTAAATGCATCTAGCCTAGGCAGACTGTGGGGACCCCTAACCAAACCCAGAAGCTCAGCCCCCTAACGCCCCCCTTTCTTTGACAATACAATCATGTATCTCTTACAACAGGATGTGTGAGGATCGGTCACAGCTTTATTAACTGTTTATACTCATTCCATTAGAAATGCATTTAATTTCTAAAATAATTCAGCTTGTTGCAGCATGCCCTGTGTCTCCAGTATTCACAATGGCAAGTTGGCCAACAAGTGTAACTCTCCAACATGTCCTTTCTATTTCCAGGCCACGGAGGATCCTGCTTACTCGTATGCAGGACTCCGACCCCCATCCATCACTCTTAACGCTTGTTCCACTCCATCCTGGAGTCCTGACAGGAATATGTCCAGTCCAATATCCATTAAGTGAACACCGTCGGGCCGTATGAGGCCTGCTTTATCTCCTTCCAGTTGTCGGTGTTGTATCACTACACAGTCTCTGTCTCTTATAAATTTTGACATCCGAATATTTATTACCTGCCTTGTCCGTTCGATGGCCGTGATGTCTCACGCATCTTGCCATGCCGTTCTTGGCACAATCTCTGACAATACTATAGTTAGTTTTGTGAAAAATTCTGTGAAGCGCTCAGTGTCTAGATTCATTATTGCCATTAGTTATGCGCTCTTGTGATAAGCTATGTCATTTCCCCCGGCCTGTATAACTAAGATGACCGGACCTCTTGCCTCTCTCCCTACCTTGATTACCTCCATTAGTATCTGTGGTCATTGGAGGCCTCTAATACCTCTCCAGTTCAAATATTTGTTATGAAACTCCAATTTCCTCCCGCCTGGGTGGACTTTCACCCATTTTTCTGCACAATATATATACGAGTTCTTAATCATTGCATAGCAAAAAAACAGCAAGGAAGTGGTATTTATATGTCATGTCCTGCTATGCACCTGTTCAAGGCTGAGTTAATCAGAAATTTAAACACACATACCATGTTAAAATCGTATAGCATAGAAACAATGCATATAAATGTAAATAATCAAAAAGAAAAAGAAAAGAAGAAAAAAGGATCATATATATAATAATAATCTATAAATGATCACTCATAATGATACATCAAATCATGTCTGATGTTTAAACCCGCTGGTACACGTGTATTTAAAATATAAATTCACCAACTTTCTCTATTAAGGAGCTTTCTCCTATAATCATACACCTAATCTCCACCAATCGCCACGGCCCACGGAGGGGCCACCACAGTCAGTGAATCCTTTCTTTTTTAGTATAGAGTCTACCAATATTTTGGGTGTATTAGTCCAGCTGCGAAGCAAGCTGCACTGCCTGTGTATCTAATGAGAATTTTTAACTGCATGTAGCCTAGGCAGACTGTGGGGACCCCCAACCAAACCCAGACGCTCTGCATCTAACCCAGCCAATCATTTGATAGTATTGCTAGTAGCAGAGTCGCATGGGCTCTAAACCTTGCATAGCCTGTGCATTTTTTCAGATCGATAAGGATGACCCAACTCGTGTTATCTGTAACATTTGTCACCAAAAGCTAAGTAGAGGCCAAAAAATCCATAGTTTGAGCACTTCATGCATGAACCGTCACATGGATATGAAGCATAAGTTGCAGTGCGAAGCTCACTGTGCTACAATGCGGCCTAGCGGACCGGGACAACCACCATCTGCCCCATCCTGGGGAGACTAAAAGCTATTGCATAGACTTTTCCAAAAATTTGAGGGAATTACCACGGGAATGGTTTGGAAGAGGTATAATAGTTTAGGTAGGACGTTCATTTTTAGTATACTTATTCTGCCAAACCAGGAAAAATCCTTCACCGTCCAAGAAGTAAGATCTTTATGAAGTTGTTCAATAAAGGGCCCAAAATTAAGATAAAATAGACGGGAGAGGTCTCTATGAATACAAATTCCTAAGTATTTGATACCCTGTGAGGGCCAGGCAAAGGGAAAGTTGGACTGGATGGAATCCTATATGGATTTGGGGAGGGAGACATCGAGGGCCTCAGACTTCGCTGCATTGATTTTAAAATTTGACCATGTAACAAAGTGATCTATTTCAGCCATAACAGCAGGGATGGATATATGTGATTGAGTGATATATACTAGGACATCATCAGCAAATGCAGAGGACTTGTACTCGGAGCCTCCCACCTCAATCCACCTAATATTGGGGTTATCGCGAATTGATGAGAGCAGGTGCTCCATCACTAGGATGTATAAGAGAGGGGACAGAGGACATCCTTGTCTTGTCCCATTGGTGATTATGAAAGGTGATGAAAATGTTCCATTTATCTTCAGCCTAGCTGATGGATTGCGATAGAGGGCCATGATTTTGGCAATAAAAGGGTCCCCTAGTCCCCTACCCCAAGCTTTTTAAGCGAATAATATATGGCGTGCAAGGAGACTCTATGGAATGCTTTATCAGCATCCAACGAGAGTATCTAATTACAAATTTTTAACTGCATCTAGCCCAGGCAATACTTTGGGCCTAGTAGCAGTGTCTGCTAGTCAGCGGAGTAGCCACCGCCTGTAGATCTAATTACAAATTTTTAACTGCATCTAGCCCAGGAAATACTTTGGACCTAGTAGCAGTGTCTGCTAGTCAGCGGATTAGCCCACCTCTTAAGCAAGCTACACCACCTGTAGTTTGGACACTTAATTTTTTCAAAGGAAATGCTTCGGGCCCCTGGTACAGTCAGTGAAGAGCATCGGGGAGGCACCCCAAGGCACAGGGGCTGGGACTGGCGGTAGTACGATTTGCGGTGGACCGCCAAGCTCGATCCTTATAAAAGTTTTTTAACTGCAGCAGCTTTCGTGGACGCTACTGGAGCTGGAACTCTTTTTTTATTTTATATAAAAGTACAAAAACACAAAAACAAAGCACAAATATAAACCACAAATACAAACATTATACAAGAACAACAAAAAACCCCAGCAAGACATAGCCCAAATCCAAAATTATATAGAGTCCAATAAACTAACACATGACACTTGACACGAAACACAAGACACAAAACGTCTTCGTTCTTTCCAAAAGACCTCCCAGCAAGGGAAGACCTTTCGTACCTACCAGCCAGGCCACGCCCTAAAGCGCACAAGACCCCTAACATCCGCAACATTCATACCTGCACATTCACACCTAACCCCAAAAAGGTAAACTAAATAACTGGCCCACCGCCAAAACTAACACTCTACAACACAAAACATTTTTCTTTTTTTTCCCCACCACCATTTTTAAACACCCAAGGTCCCACGAAAGTCTGTGGCCTCTTAACACCAACAAGGTCCCACGAAAGTTTGTGGCCATTTACGCGCAAAAAGGGTCCTTTTTCCCGCATCCCGCAGGATGTCCATTTTTCTTTTTTTTTTTACAAAAACACCCTTTCCCCCTCCCCCCCTGAAACCCCCCACCCAACCTAAAACTACACCCCCCCACATGCAATACACATATATATACATACAATACACATATACATACAATACACAACATAAAAAGTCTGTTTTAACACTTAGCAGTAACATGATAATTTCAAACCACAAAGAACCAACCATAAATCAAAAATCAGACCCAAGTTCAGTGCTTGCAAGCCCTATATTCCAATTCCGATACCACAAAACAAAAAACTACAATGTGAGGGGAGCAGCCCACCACCAGGAAACTGGAGACTACAGAGGCTCTCACCCTAATCTAACACACAACACCCTGTCCCTCCCTATAAAAAAAAAAAAAACACCTGTCCCTAACGCCCTACCAATCTTTCCCTACCTGTCCCTACCTGTCCCTACCTGTCCCTCACTGACCCTCACTACCAACCTAATACTAAACTACCTATCCCTGATGACTGTCCCTGTCTGTCCCTCCCTGACCCTACACGACTACCTGACCCTACAAATAAATATAAAGTATAGAAGGAGACTAACTCACCCTATCACAGACACGCATAACCTAACTCTCCCTAGGGCACATTGAATGAGAACCCCCTCCATAGAAGGGAAGCCCTCCCTGCACCCTGCCTCTCATACTCCAGTGAGCGAACTTTTGCCAGGTCACCCAGGATGTTCCTAATCACCTCTTCCCGGGGGAGGGCTTTCTGCTGGGTGGACACTAAGCACCATGCGTTCCACGTGTAAAACCTAGTCACTAAGCTAACTAAGAAAACAGTGCCCCGATCTCGGCCACCCAGGGACCTGAATGCCCCATAGGCCCACTCCGCATAGGAAAGGCCTGCCAGCCTGGGCCAGCCAATGGAAGCACCCACCCTACTGTAGACCTCTGTATTAAAGGGACACTGAAGCAGGAAGTGCTCCATGCTCTCAAGCATGCCGCCACACTCCTCGCGGGGACAATCCCGGTTATCAGAGTTCCTGTACTTCAGGTTGTCCCTCACATACAGTCTCCCATAGAAGCAGCGCCAAGCCAAGTCCCAAAACTTCAAGGGGATCGGTTTAGAGTTCAATAACCCAAGCCCTACCTCCAGATCCCAGCTTGGGCAATCCTTGAGCGCCAGGGGCTTCTGAAAGTGGGTCAACAGGACCCTATTGTCAAGTAACCTCCTTGAAAAGGTCCTGATCTCCCACACTCCCAGACCCCACCGACGGATCACTTTCAGAACCGGGGTAGCATAAGCCGGAAGATGCCCATGAGGCGTTCGAAGGTCCTTCACCTGCCCTCCTGTCTCCCATACCTGGAAGAAAGGCTGAAACCACCCCCTACAGGAGAATACCCACGGAGGAGCCCTCTCTAACCAGAGGTTGGCGATGTTTGCCTTAATAAAGGTGTTTACTAGGAACACCACTGGGTTGACCATACCCAACCCTCCTAGTCTCCTCGTGCGGTACGTGACCTCCCTCTTTATTAGGTTCAGCCTATTCCCCCATAATAGTTGAAAGAACAGGCTGTAGACCCGTGTCCAAAGAGGCTCTGGCAAGATGCAGACACTGCCCAGGTATATTAGTAAAGGAAGCAAATACCCTTTGGCCAGGCTAACCCTTTCCCTCAGGGTCAGGGACCAGCCCTTCCACTGATCCACCTTCTGGGCGGCAATCTTAAGTCTGCCATCCCAGTTTTGCTGGGGGTAGCCCCCCAGGCCGAAACTTATGCCTAGTATTTTTGCTGTGGCCTGAGGCCCTGGAAGAGTGTCCGGGAGATCAAAACTAGGATCTCCCCCTCCCAGCCAGAGACTTTCACACTTATCCCAGTTAATCATGGACCCGGATGCCACCGAGTAGCGCTCAACCTCAGACATGACCCAATCTGCCTCCCCTGTCGAGGTTACAAAAAGTGAAACGTCATCGGCGTACACCACTACCCTCAAGGTGGCATCTGGCTCCGCCTGGTCCATCCCGACTCCCACCAACGGTCCGCGCTCCACCCTCCTTAGAAGAGGGTCAATCGCAAACACGTATAACAGTGGGCTCAGAGGACAGCCCTGGCGGACACCAGACTTCACCTCAAAAGGGGGTCCGAACCAACCGTTCACAAGTGGAAAAGTCTCTGCCCCATTGTATAAAACTCTCAACCAATCAACAAACCTCCCGGGCAGACCGTACCTCAGAAGGACGGACCAGAGGTACTCGTGGTTAACCCGGTCAAAGGCTTTCGCCTGGTCTAAGGACAGCAAGTACCCCTTCCAGTGACCTGCCCTGCTCTGCTCCACTGCCTCTCGGACACCGAGCACAGCACTAAAAGTACTGCGGCCTGGAACAGAGCAGTGCTGGGCCCCCGAAAGGAGCCGGGGTGCAAACTTCACCAACCGATTAAAAAGCACCTATGCCAGAACCTTTCGGTTCATATTGAGAAGCGCTAGGGGACGCCAATTCTCAATACGGGACGAGTCTTTACCCTTTGACAGAATAATCAGGGCTGACTTCCTCATTGAACTGGGCAGAGCGTCCGAGGAGAGACACTCATTAAACACCTCAGTCAAGAGGGGGACCAAGGAGTCCCTAAAAGTCTTGTAAAACTCGGATGTTAAGCCATCCGGACCAGGCGACTTTTTGGGCCGGAGCCCATCAATCGCCCGTCTCACTTCCTCTTCCCTGATTGCTTCCGCCAAAACATGAAGAGAGGGGTCATCCCCTGGCTCAGGGATGGTTTCAGCCAGGAAAGCCGACATCTCATCCCGATCAGGTTCCCTCCCCCCCAAGAGGTGCGAGTAGAAGGATTTGACCACCTCCAGGATCCCTGATTTGGATCTGTTCAGGGACCCCGTACTGTCCTGTTACCACCTTACAACTCACTGACAGAAGGACGAGTACCTCTGGTCCGTCCTTCTGAGGTACAGTCTGCCTGGGAGGTTTGTTGATTGGTTGAGAGTTTTATACAATGGGGCAGAGACTTTTCCACTTGTGAACGGTTGGGTAGGACCCCCTTTTGAGGTGAAGTCTGTGATGTCCAACTCACTTAATGAGTTCAAGAGAGGCCTGGATGCCTTTCTTGAGAACAATAAAATTACATCTTATGTTTAGTTAATTAATCCAGGGATTTAATCTGACTGCCAGATTGGTGTCGGGAAGTGAATTTTTCCTCAATGATGTAAATTGGCCTATACCGCATGGTATTGGAATAGCGGAATAGCTGCAGTGCACAAGAAATAGGCTGAACTGGATGGACGCTTGTCTTTTTTCGGCCTTATAAACTATGTAACTATGTAACTATCCTGCAGTTCCTGTAAGGGTCGGGCGAGCGGTACCTCCCGAAATCCCTCTCAAAAACCAAGGATGTGTGCCTATCATACTGGCACCCCTTGAGCAAGGCCTTCACCCTAGAGATTTCCTCACGGTCCCCTCCAGTCGAGACGAGCTGCTCGAGTTTCCTCCCCAGATCCCGATACAGGCGGTGCCTGTTCAGGCCCCTGAGGCTCGAGAGCTGACGGAAGAACCTTGCAACCCTTCTTTTGAAGATCTCCCACCACTCAGACTTAGTACTACAGAGACCCAAGAGAGGTACCTGGCTCTGAAGAAATTCCTCAAAGGATTGTCTTACATCAGCTTCTTCCAACAGGGACAAATTCAGCTTCCACAGGCCTCTCCCCATCCGGGGGGTCTCTGTAACATTCAAGGAAAAGAAAATGAAACAGTGATCGGAGAATTCCACCTCAACAGCGGACACTGCAGAAGAGACGGCCTCCTCCTTTAATTAAAACCTATCTATCCTAGACCTACTGCTACCCCTATGAAAGGTGAAACCCCCGTGACCTGGGGTGTGCCGGATGTGGACATCCACCAGGCGAGCTTCACTTGCTATGCTATTCAGGGATATGCTATCATAAGCCAGCCGGTCTCCGGGGCCTCCCCTATCACGGGATCTAGTTACAGTGTTAAAATCCCCACCGAAGACCACCTGCCGGCTTGTAAAAAGATAGGGCTTGACCTTCAGGAAGATACATTTACGGTCCCACTTAGATTGCGGGCCGTAGATATTAGTGAGCCGGAGCTCCTGTCCCCTCATGAAGACCTCAAGAACCAAGCACCTCCCCATTTCTACCTCAATCACCCGTCTGCATTCCACCAAAGCGGCCTTAAAAAGGACCGCTATATGGCTCGGCTGCAAGAGACCAGTATGAGGGCCCACACCTCCACTCCCTCTTTGCTTTATAAATGGCCCCCATGTCCGTTAGTCTGGTCTCCTGCAAAAATAAAATGTTAGCCTCAACTCGGGTGAAAAAATCAAAGGCCGTAAATCTGGCCGCATCTGACTTTATACTGGCGACATTAATCGACGCCAGAGTCAACGGGGTAGGTTCCGCCATCATGGGTGATTGAGTAAGATGGCCTTCTTTTTACCCGTACCCCCCTTTTTCCTCTCGCCTTCTGAGGAGGAGCCCGAGTCACCCCTCCTCTTTAGGGATACCGAGGTGTCCATGCCCGCCCCTTCAGCATCGGACACCTCCTTCCTAGCACAGGTTTCCTCGCCTCCAGACCCCGGGGCAGTCCCCCCCCCAGAGGCAGCTGAGTCCCCCGGGGGACAGACCCCGCCGCCCCCTGAAGGCACCCCAGATGTTGTCTCCGGCTCCTTACCCCCGACCTCCGACACAGCAGAGTCATCGAGGGCTTGGAACCGATTGGAGAGGGGGATCAGAGGGGAGCCGGTGAGCCCTTCCGTAGGCACCGTAGCGGTCGGGGGGGGGCTTAGGTTTTTTTACCCTTTTCCTGTTCTTTTTCCTCCGACTACTGGTACTTTTGTCACCTGATTTTTTTGGCTGCTCCACCACCTCCACATCCAGACTTTCATACTGGGAGGAGTTATCGGAAGCAGCCGCCTCCTCCCTCTCCATCCTCCTGATCTCCTCGCTCACCGCCTTTTCCTCCAGGGCCTCAGAGGCTCCAGCTGCAACCTCCGGGGAGGGGACAGTCATCACCCCAGTCGCTTGGGGCTTATCCTGCCCCCTGTCCCTTCGGCGCCTCATCTGTTGCCACTGGTGGGCAGGTGTATTCGCCTCGCCTTTCCTCCCTGACCCCTCAACTTCCCTCCTGCCCCCACCTCCAGTTCCAGCAGAAGATGAACCACTGGGGACCCCCCCGCGGCCCTCCTCCACCTGACCAGAGATGGTGTTGGAAAAGGAATGTGGGCAGCGGCTATACGGGTGACCAAGATCACCACACAGGTGACACCTAATGTCACCACAGGCCGCGGCCAGATGACCTACCGCGCCACACAAGGCACATTTCTGCAGCTTGCAGCCCGCGCTGAAGTGGCTGGGGTCACCACACCTGTGGCAGACCTTCGGCTGCCCCTGGTAGAAGATCAGGATCCTGTCCCTCCCCAGGAATGCCGAGGAGGGGATGTGAGTGACAGTACCACCTGAAACCTTCAATTTCATCATGAAGGTCCAGCCCCCTGACCAAATGCCAAACTCATCCCTGTTCTTCTTTGGGACCTCTGTGACTTCCCCATAACGAGAAAGCCACGTCATAATATCGATCCCTGAGAGTGACTCGTTATTTGTTAGAACGGTCACCCTCTTTACGCCATTTTGGCGAGACACCGCCTGTACAGCAAAGACTCGCCAGCCGGGCTCCCCCTTCACCAGTTCAAAATTCGACCAGAAAAGCTCTAAGCCCTCCGGCCGAAAAAAACTGATGTCAAAGATGGAGGTACGAAAAGGATGGATCAGGGCAAAGATGTCAATTGCCCTGAAGTCCTTCTTCAGGAGGAGCTCCACGACCCTCGCTCTAGGCGGGCACGCTTCACTGCCCCTCCACCGAAGACGGACCACATTCCTCCTGGCCACCCCCTGCCCGGCTGTCGGGAGGGACCACAATGTTTCCCCCTCCCTTTTATCTTGGAAGGCAGCCTGGCCATGCCTGTCCAGCCAAAAGGCCAGATCCACCTCTCTTCCCTCTACCGTGATCGTCCGTTCTCGCTTCTTGAGGGCCTCCAGAAAACGGCGTCGCAAGTCACCGTCCCTGAGGTCCAGAGGCGAGGAAACCCCCCGAAAGGACCCTGAGGCCCCGGCCACTACCCCCGCAAAACTCCAGGGCCTCGCGGCCGGGGGAGCAGATGGACCAGTCCCCCTCCCGTGCTCCCCGCTACCAACAGACACTCCATTCACACACCCTACCGCAGACACCCCACCATTTGCATCCCCAGTCACAGACACATTCGTATCCATACCATCCCCATTTGTGTCCACAATCACCCCACTCGCCCTGCTCCCACTCCCTTGTGCACCGGGGTCAATGTTTTTCTTTTTTTGTGTACACTTTCTGGGCACAGTTTCACTACCACCGTCCATATTACTTGTGTTGCCGGTACTGCCGCCTGCTGGTGGTGTTTTCCCTGCCGGGGGGTTCACTTTTAATGCTGCTGGCCTATCAAGCACCACGCTGCAGGACTTAAGCAGTGCAGCACCACTGCTCCCAGCATACCTGGAGCTTCCTGCTTTACTGGCATGAAGAGAGCCAGGTGTAGCTCCTCCCACTGCACCATCCAGCCCTGCTGCAGCTTTCCTGGATACCCCGCAGTGCCGGAGCCCCTGCTCCAGGTAAGCCCCCAGACACAGCGGACCCCGGCACACAGGCACCCGCATCAGCCACAGCAGCAGCCCCCACACTGGCACTGGCCGCAGCTGTGGTCTCTCTTGCTCCAGGAGCAGCCACCGGCGCTGGCGCTAAGCCCCGCCCCCGGGCGTGGCCACGCCCACATGGTCAGACCCGGCTCGGGAAGCCACGCCCCCAGCGCCCGGCAGCACAGTACTGCTCGCTGTGGCCACTCCTACATGGGTGGGGGACGCCAGGGAGGCCACGTCCCCCGAAAATGGCCGCTACAGGACCCTCAAAACCGGCCCAGAGCCGGGTCTACTCTCGGGGGTCCCCAGTCCAGCGGCACCAAATCCCGGAGGCACAGTACCCCCCACCGTCACTCCCTTAGCCACAAAGAGCTTGGCCACAGCAACTCCGGCGGCCGGCCCAGGCTAGGCCACTCCCCCTCGGTGTCCACCAGCGGCAGAGCCCTCAGCGCCGACCCCTTACTGGGCCCCTGCGCCGGGGGCCCCGACTTCACCACGGACCCTGCCGGGGGAGCAGGCCCCACCACTTTCCTTATGCGAACCGGCTCTGCCGGAGCTGCAGGCCCCGCACTTTTTGCCCCGCCAGATGCCTTACCGGGTGCCTGGGTCCCCAAAAGTGATCCAGATTTAACGGATCCGTGAGTGAGGGACCCAGACACTTTCCCAGCACACGCCGCCGGAGATGCGGCCCCGGCTGCCGGTGTGCCGCCAGCAGTACAGGTGGCAGCGGCAGTTACGCTCGCCGCCCCCCGCACGCCAGCAGGCACACCAGGCGCCAGGCCAGCCCCCTCTCTCACAGGGGACCCAGCCTGAGCACCACTATGGTTTTTGCCCGCCGCCGGGCCGCCCTCCGTGCCATGCTCCATGTCAGACACATCCGACACACCACCTTCATTACTGCAAACAGAGGCGGCGCTCTGCGTGCCATGGCCTACAGTCTCCCCGCCCCCTCGCTGCGGACCCGAAACAGGGCCCGAGCCGGGGTGGGTGGCGGGTGCCGCACAATGGGACCGGGGGGGCCCAGAGAGGGGGACATACACAAATTTATGTGTTACCGATGTTTTCTTTTTCATAGCTCTCTTCGCTTTCCTCTTCATCCCCCTCCCGGTTGCCTCGTCCTCGCAGATCTCGTCCCCGAACGTCAGCTGGTTAAAACGTACCGGGGACTCAATCTGCCTGATCTGCTTCATGACGAGGCAGCCCCCCTCACTAGTACTACCACCATCCTCATCCTCCCCTTCGCTCCCGCTGCCCTCTGACGGGCTAGAGTCAGACGGGAGAGCCATCTGCTGAGGGGCTATCCCGCTATGCGATGCCTGGAGATCACTTACCAGGCCACCAGATGGCGGGTAGGGCGCAACCTCCTCCTCACAGTCCTCTTCCTCCTCATCCTCCACCGCCACCACCTGGCTGGAGCTCCGTGACCCCTCCAGAGATCCACCGGCCATGGCTCTGAACCGGTCGTCGTTCTCCAACTTTTCTCTGAATGGCCCGCTGCCGGCCAGGATGGTACACCGCCGGTTCTCCACCTCCTGGATGGCCTTCTTAATCCTCCTGACCGCGGCAGATATCTCAGGCTTCTTGCTGCTAGAGGCCCTGTCAGACCTCTCCTGAGCTACCCTCAACTGCCCCCAGAGGGATTTTAGCTTCCTAGAGGCGTCCTCATACTCGCAGAGGTGCGCATGGATGCGGGAGCCATAGATGACAGTGGACTCCTTCGCCACCTTGGTGCCCCAATCAGGGGGCACCGCTGCAGCACCCCTGCACGTACTCGGCCTACCTCCGGGGGGAGGAGCTTCCGCGGCCGTGGCCTCGGGGGTCCCTCTGGTCTTCATGACGGACCCCTTGCCTTTTCCGGACCTGGTCATCCCAGCTACAATGGTATTCCTCCTGCCCCCCACCGGCTTGGACTGGGGGGGCAGGAGCTGGGGGCCCAGCCCCGGAGGCCAATCCCACAGCAAGTCTCCTTTCCTGGGAAGGGGGCAGACAAAAAGTCCCAGATGGAAAAGGCAAAACCTCCCTTCCCAGGAGCTCTCTCCACACACCAAACACAGCAGCACACGGCAGGCTCCGCCTCTTTCTCCTCCTGCAACCGTGGCTGCTGGCATGAGACTTGCCCTCCAATAGATCCTTGTAAAAGGATTTAAAGTGTACCATTCAAATTACAGAGACAATTTAAATTAAAAAGCTTAGACCTGCCTCCACCGCAGGGGGGTTCGCTCGACCCACCAGCGGACAGGCACCACTATTGGGAGAGGGGGGCTGGCCATCAGGGTCCACCGCAGCTCTGGCACAAACCTGGCGACACAGAGGTCGCACGGGAAGGAACGGACTGGCCGTGTCGGCTTCGCACTTTTTTGGTTTTAGAAGTGCATGACATGCCTATATCTGTGTCTCCCCCTCCTTTTACTTCTCCACCTCTTTTCTTTTTGCATGACTATATGTACTTGTCACTTTTCCATGTGTTAGTTGTGTCTTCTGAGCAGTTTGTCAGCTTTTGGACACCTTTGAAGGTGTTTCCTATTTGTTTTTGTTTGCCTGCCATTGGTTTCGACGGTGTTCGACGAACAGTTCGATGAACATACGGGTGTTCGACGAACCGAACCGAACTCGAACACTGCGGGGGTGGCTCAACTCTAGTTGTGGTGGAAGTGGGAATAGGCTTGGTGTTCAAAGTGTACTTGGAGTAGGTGGTAATGTTAGAGAAAAAGTGAACCAACACCTTAAGGTCCTATTCAAAGACAACTGACAACTTCTATTACTGGATGAGCTACTCCATTTCCTTTCTTTGGCAGCTGCTCAGCGGTACGCCTTGTAGATGAGGGCCAGAAAAAGCATGTGCTTCAGTGGATGGCAAGCACTGCATCAAGTGGCCTCTCCTTCTTTTCCTCCACCTCAACATCACACACAGTACAGTCCTCAAAGGTGGCACCGCATTTACCCTCGTTTCCCCCAAGTCACAACTGCCCAACTGCTCAACTGTCTGTAGGGAACCACAGATGGGCGAGTCTGCAGAGCTGATCACACATTCTATGCCATGGACATCAGAGGTCAGCTCCAAAGATTCACAGACTCAAGAGGAGGGATGCATCTGCACCGATGCCCAAATTTTTTTTATGTTGGATCCGGGGCAAAATGAAATAGGGTCCGAAAAGAATACTGACTCTTGTCACCAGATGTTAACCCCCATAGGGGAAGTTGATCCTAATGAGACTGAGATACTTGAGGCGCACGCAGACTGTACTGTGCTGTCAGGATAGGAAGAGGAGGAGGGTGACTTTCAGTGTGAGGAAAGGGAGAACAGAGAGGATGATGATGAGGTTATAGATACCACTTGGTGTGAACCCAGAGACACGCATCTGAGTAGCTCATCTGAGGAGGTGGAGGAGGAGAAAGATGAGGAGGTGACATGGAGTGATGAAACCGCGCCAAGCAAAGCATCTTCTGAAACAATTGTGGCTGTGGCCAGCAGCGGTAGTGGATCTGCAGCTTGCAGGGGCAGCAATGGTTGCCTAGCCTTGGCATTGTTTGAAATCGCAAAGGATGAGCCAACTCACGTTATCTGCCAACTTTCCAAAAAATGACTCAGTAGATGGAAAAAGTGCAATAATTTGACTACTACATGCATGAACCTTCACATGTGCGATCAACATGTGTTAGTCTGGAAATTTCACTGCGATAAAATGCAGACCAGCGGGCCTAATCAACCATCAGCCGCTCCATCAACCACATCTGCTGCATGTTCCGCCTCCGTCATCGTGACAAGTGTTTTCACACAGGTCTCCGGCTACAGAAGCTCCATTTGTTTTCCCCCTCCAGTCAGGCTGAGTAAGAGCCTGTCAGCTGTAACAGAAGTGGACAGGCCTGCTGTTTTTGCTTCACCGAGCACACCACATCTTTCTCAATCCACCGTAACATCTCTTCCTGCACCTCACTCATGGTCCAGCAGTTTATCATGTTCACCCTACTCCTCCCTCTCTCATCACAGCAGCCAGCCCTCGGTCCCGCAGTTGCGGTCATGTAAAATATTGTTTCATTCTACTCATGACAAAGCTAAGAGGTTGAACTCCAAAGTGTTGGCCATGGAAATGCTGCCTTTTTGCTTGGTACATACAGATGGTTTCTGAGAGCTGATGGCCTTTGTAGTCCCTCAGTACCAGTTGCCCAGTCGCCATTACTTCTCTAAGAAAGCAGTGCCTGCGCTACACCAGCATGTCACAGACAACATCACCCGTTCCTTGACTAAATCTATGTCTGCCAGGGTTCATTTCACCACAGACACCTGGATGAGTAAGCATGGCCAGAGGTGTTACATCTCGCTGACTGAGCACTGGGTGACTCTTGTGGCTGTGGAGGAAAGTGGTGAAGGAGCTGCTGCACAAGTCTTGGAATCCCTAAGGCTTGTGGGTCAAACCTCTGTATTTCACACTTACCCCACTGCTCCTGCCTTCTCCACATCCTCTAGGGCCTCCACCTGTGCCCTCAACCTCTGCCTTAATGAGTCATGTGTTCCAACAGTGCCGAGTGAATCTGCACCACCTACATATTGCACAGCCAGGGCTCACCGCAATCAGGCAGTCTTCAAATTAATATGTCTTGGAGATCGCAGACACACAGGTCAAGACTTGTGGACAGCTATCAGAGTTTGAGCAATGGCTGTTTCCACTGAACCAGGAGCCAGGGAAGGTCGTGTGTGATAACGGTGCAAACCTGGTGGCGGCCCTAGGCTGGGGCAACCTCACACAAGTGCCTTGCATGGCTCACATCCTCAACCTGGTGGTACAATTGGAGTATCGAAACACGCTTTTAGACAACCTTAAGAGTGGTTTTCCCCAAGACAACAGTGAGGTACACAGTGTACATCGCTGCTCTAGACTTTCAACCTCAGGAACGTCAATTCGTCAATGCAAAAACATCAGCATTAGCAGTAGCAGCAGAAGCAGGAGCAGTGTAAGTGGCAGAAGCAATTTCTGTGAGTACTTTCACACACTTTTTAGACCAGATCCTCCAGCATAACAGAGTACAAGTCTGACACGTGGTGAACGACTGGAGAGGATGGTGCAGGAGTATCTCGATATCAATATCAATGCCATCAGAGGGGGTTTGAACCCGGTTACATTTTGGTCTTCGCCTGTCACTCCTTGAAGGTTTTATTATAGCCCGCAGTCAGCGTTCTCTCAGAACGTGCCTTCAGCGCTGCTCGTGGTGTGCTGATGGATGAGCGCATCCAGCTGTCCCCTGAAAGTGTAGACTGCCTAACTTTTATAAAGATGTCATGGATCTCCAAGGACTTTTATACCCCAATCACAGACTGTGCAGACTAGACAATGATGTTGTTTTCAGTGTGCTGCATTAATTTTGCGTTATTGTAATCTGTGATATCTTTGTCGTGGCTTCTGTGCCTGCTGTTGCTACTGCTGCTGCCGATGTTAACAATAATTTTTTGAAATGTGGAGAATCCTGATTGGGTCTCCATCTGCTGGGTTGCCTGTAGTGGAAATGGTGTCAGTGGCCCATTATTTCTACTCTAGTGAAATTGATTCTACTTTGGTGATGTCTGCCCCTAATTTTTGAGAATGTGGAGACTCCTGATTGGGTCTCCATCTGCTGGGTTGGCTGTAGTAGAAGAGGTGTAGGTCCTAATTATACTATTTCTACTCTAGTGAAAATTGATGCCAGTTTGGTGGTGTCTGCCCCTAATTTTTTTGAAATCTGGAGACTCATGATTGGGTCTCTATCTGCTGGGTTGGCTGTAATGGAAGGGGTGTCATTGCCCCATTATACTAGTTCTACTATGGTGAAACTGATGCCACTTTGGTGGTGTTTGCTCCTAATTTTTGGAAATGTGGAGAATCATAGTTGGTTCTCCTTCATGTGTGTTGCCTGTAGCAGTAGGGCTCCCAGACCATTAGGCCTCCACTTACTTTTAGTCAGCAACCTGTATTAATATCCTTACATTTCTGTACAAATAATACTCTATGAAACTGATGTTTATGCCACCTGACTTTGGCTGAGCAGAAAAGCAGCTTGAGCTGTTGCATGTGGAGTGAGGGCTCCCAGCACAGCAGACCTACACTGATCTATCACCTACCTCGTCTTAATTTGTAGTTAAATTCAAAGTTGCAAATACTGGCCCAGACCATGATACCTCATGAATGGATGACTGTTGCTGTGCCATTATAAAATTTGTACTGTGGGTCAATTTATGCTACTTTTCCTGGTGTCTGGCCCTAAATTCAGCTGTTTTGACAGCTATTGGGCCCCTTTGAAGGTGCTGTGCATGCATTTTGTTTTGCCTCCCATTGAATACAATAGGATTCGGAAATGTTCGACGAATTGTTCTGAGAACATCAAGAGATTCGCCGTTCTGAAAGGTTCACTCATCTCTAGTGAGGAGTACAAAGAAAAATGCATAGTGCCTACAGTGAAACAAGGCAACACAGTGTCCTTATGTGGGGTTGCATGAGTGCTTCCAGTGTCAGGAAGCTACATTTCATTGATAATATCATGAATTCACAGATATACTGCTCTTTATTGAAATAGAAGATGCTGCCATCACTCCATGCCCTTGGTAAACATGTACTTTCCCAACATGACAATGATCCGAAAAACACATTAAAGTCCACTTTTGCACTTCTGAAGAAGAACAGAGTGAAAGTATTTCAGTGGCCAAGTATGTCTATTGATCTTAACCCAATCAAACACCAAGTTGAACTCTCCATCCACCATCCAGGCTCTAAAATAAGTCGTTCATGAAGAATGGTCAAGTATTTGGTCAATATTCAGTCAGTAGTTTTTCTCAGGAGTGGAAGCCAAAACTAGGAGTAGGTGATAAATGCAGATGTGGTGCACTTGTTATACCTTTTCTCTGATTGTTCCTCACCTGGTTTTACCTCCCACTCCTGAGAAAAAATACTGACCAAATACTGATAGTGGAGCTGTGGCCTAAAAATCATAGTTGTTTTTGATTGTGAGTTGCTTTTTTTAGCATCAACTAATTTAAGTAAAACTGAAGAATTTATAATGAAAGTTATATTACTAACCTTACTTTCAGGTTATGAATTAAAAAAAAATGTTCTATGAAACTCAAACTTGTCAAAATTTTGGAGACTATTCTTGTGTTTAGCCAGATATTAATTCAAATCTTACTTTTCAAAGGGGGTCTACTCATTTGTGCTGAGCACTGTATATATGTGTATATACAGTATATATACACATTCTGTGTGTGTGTATATATATATATATATATATATATATATATATATATATATATATATATATATATACAGCTCTGGCAAACATTAAGAGACCACTGCAAAATTTTCAGTTTCTCTGATTTTTCTCTTATAGGTATATTTTTGAGTAAAATGTGCATAGTTGTTTTATTCTATAAACTACTGACAACATGTCTCCGAAATTCAAAGCTAATAATTTTGTATTTATTTGCAGCAAATGAAAAATCGTCAACATAATAAAAAAGAAACAGTGCTTTCAGACCTCAAATAATGCAAAGAAAACAAGTTCTTATTCATTTAGAAACAACAATACTCATGTTTTAACTCAGGAAGAGTTCAGAAATCAATATTTGGTGGAATAGCCATGATTTTTAATCACCGCTTTCATGCGTCTTGGCATGCTTTCCACCAGTCTTTCACACTGCTTTTGGGTGACCTTATGCCACTCTTGGCTCAAAAATGTAAGCAGTTCTTCTTTGTTTGATGGCTTGTGATTATCCATCTTCCTCTTGATTATATTCCAGAGGTTTTCACTGGGGTTCAGGTCTGGAGATTGGGCTGGCCATGACAGGGTCTTGATGTGATGCTCCTTCATCTACACATTGATTGACCTAGCTGTGTGGCATAGTGCATTGTCCTGCTGGAAAAAAACAGTCCTCAGAGTTAAGGAACATTGCCTGAACAGAAGGAAGCAAGTGTTTTTCAAGGATAACCTTGTATGCGGCTTGATTCATACGTCCTTCGCAAAGATTAACCTGCCCAATTCCAGCCTTGCTGAAGGATCCCCAGATCATCACCAAATTTCACAGTGGGTGCAAGACACTGTGGCTTGTATGCCTCTCCAGGTCTCCGTCAAACCATTAGACGACCAGGTGTTGGGCAAAGCTGAAAATTACTCATCAGAGAAGTTTACCTTACTCCAGTCCTCTATGGTCCAATCCTTATGGTCTTTGGCAAACTTCAGCCTGGCTCTCCTTTGCTTGTCATTGATGAAAGGCTTTTTTCTAGCTTTACATGACTTGAGGCCTGCCTCTAGGAGCCTGTTATGAACTGTTCTTGCCGTGCACTTCACCCCAGTTGCCATTTTCCATTCCTTTTGTAGGTCACTTGATGTCATCCTGCGGTTGCTGAGTGATATTCGAATAAGATGACGGTCCTCCCGGTTAGTGGAGAGTCTCTTTCGCCCTCTGTATGTCTGTAGCTTTGTTGTCCCCAAATGTCTGCTGCTTGACCTTGTTGTAATGGACTGCTGTGTTCGAAATTTTAAGGATGGAGGCAACATGAAGCTCACTGTATCCCTCTGCTAGTAAAGCCAGAATTGAGCCCATCTTTTCCTCACTCAAGACTTTCCTTTTCAACTTCTTTGGCATGGTTAAAAGTTATTTTTTCATTCAAATTACTTTTGGGCTATTCCTAGCACTTGTTTTGCCATCCAGCTTGTCCTATTGCAAGAGGATTTTGAAGACCACAGCAGTGTTTTTTATACTTTCCCTCGTTACATAAGATTTGCTTCAGGTCATCACCTAATCAGAAGCACATTAAGTAGACTGAGGTGTACTTTGGTTGGAATTCAACTGACACAGGAATGGAATTGCTGTCAGACATGTAGAGATGGGGATTTTTAGAAAACTGTGCAGTGGTCTCGTAATTTTTGCCAGAGCTGTATATATATATATATATATATATATATATATATATATATATATATACTGCTCAAAAAAATAAAGGGAACACTGAAATAACACATCCTAGATCTGAATGAATGAAATATTCTCATTGAATACTTTGTTCTGTACAAAGTTGAATGTGCTAACAACAAAATCACGCAAAAATCATCAATGGAAATCAAATTTATTAACCAATGGAGGCCGGGATTTGGAGTCACCCCCAAAATTAAAGTGGAAAAACATACTACAGGCTGATCCAACTTTGATGTAATGTCCTTAAAACAAGTCAAAATGAGGCTCAGTATTGTGTGTGGCCTCCACATGCCTGTATGAGCTCCCGACAACGCCTGGGCATGCTCCTGATGAGGTTGCGGATGTTCTCCTGTGGGATTTCCTCCCAGACCAGGACTAAAGCATCCGCCAACTCCTGGACAGTCTGTGGTGCAACATGACGTTGGTGGATGGAGAGAGACATGATGTCCCAGATGTGCTCAATCGGATTCGGGTCTGGGTAACGGGCGGGCCAGTCCATAGCTTCAATGCCTTCATCTTGCAGGAACTGCTGACACACTCCAGCCACATGAGGTCTGGCATTGTCCTGCATTAGGAGGAACCCAGGGCCAAATGGTCTCACAAGGGGTCTGAGGACCTCATCTCCGTACCTAATGGCAGTCAGGCTACCTCTGGCGAGCACATGGAGGGCTGTGCGGCCCTCCAAAGAAATGCCATCCAACACCATTACTGACCCACTGCCAAACCGGTCATGCTGAAGGATGTTGCAGGCAGCAGATGGCTCTCCACGACATCTCCAGACTCTGTCACGTCTGTCACATGTGCTCAGTGTGAACCTGCTTTCATCTGTGAAGAGCACAGGGCGCCAGTGGTGACTTTGCCAATCCTGGTGTTCTGTGGCAAATGCCAAGCGTCCTGCACGGTGTTGGCCTGTGAGCACAACCCCCATCTGTGGACGTCGGGCCCTCATACCACCCTCATGGAGTCTGTTTCTAACCGTTTGTGCAGACACATGCACATTTGTGGCCTGCGGGAAGTCATTTTGCAGGGCTCTGGCAGTGCTCCCCCTGTTCCTCCTTGCACAAAGGCGGAGGTAGTTGTCCAGCTGCTGGGTTGTTGCCCTCCTACGGCCCCCTCCACGTCTCCTGGTGTAATGGCCTGTCTCCTGGTAGCGCCTCAAGCCTCTGGACACTACGATGACAGACACAGCAAAACCTTCTTGCCACAGCTCGCATTAATGTGCCATCCTGGATGATCTGCACTACCTGAGCAACTTCTTTGGGTTATAGAGCCCATCTCATACTACCACGAATGTGAAAGCACAACCAACATTCAAAAGTGACCAAAACATCAGCCAGAAAGCATTGGTACTGAGATGTGGTCTGTGGTCCCTACCTGCAGAACCACTCCTTTATTGAGGGTGTCTTGATCATTGCAAATAATTTCCATCTATTGTCTATTCCATTTGCACAACAGCATTTGAAATTGATTGTCAATTAGTGTTGCTTCCTAAGTGGACAGTTTGATCTCACAGAAGTTTGATCTTCTTGGAGTTATATTCTGTTGTTTAAGTGTTCCCTTTATTTTTTTGAGCAGTGTATACATATACAGTACAGACCAAAAGTTTGGACACACCTTCTCATTTAAAGATTTTTCTGTATTTTCATGACTATGGAAATTGTACATTCACACTGAAGGCATCAAAACTATGAATTAACACATGTGGAATTATATACTTAACAAAAAAGTGTGAAACAACTGAAAATATGTCTTATATTCTTGGTTCTTCAAAGTAGCCACCTTTTGCTTTGATGACTGCTTTGCACACTCTTGGCATTCTCTTGATGAGCTAAAAGAGGCAGTCACCGGAAATGGTTTTCACTTCACAGTGGTGCCCTGTCAGGTATAATAAGTGGGATTTCTTGCCTTATAAATGGGGTTGAGACCATCAGTTGTGTTGTGCAGAAGTCAGGTGGATACACAGCTGATAGTCCTACTGAATAGACTGTTAGAATTTGTATTATGGCAGGATAAAAGCAGCTAAGTAAAGAAAAACGAGTGGCCATCATTACTTTAAGAAATGAAGGTCAGTCAGTCCGAAAAATTGGGCAAACTTTGAATGTGTCCCCAAGTGCAGTTGCAAAAACCATCAAACGCTACAAAGAAACTGGCTCACATGAGGACCGCCCCAGGAAAGGAAGACCAAGAGTCACCTCTGCTTCTGAGGATAAGTTTATCTGAGTCAACAGCCTCAGAAATTGCAGGTTAATAGCAGCTCAGATTAGAGACCAGGTCAATGCCACACAGAGTTCTAGCAGCAGACACATCTCTACAACAACTGTTAAGAGGAGACTTTGTGCAGCAGGCCTTCATGGTAAAATAGCTGCTAGGAAACCACTGCTAAGGAAAGGCAGCAAGCAGAAGAGACTTGTTTGGGCTAAAGAACACAAGGAATGGACATTAGACCAGTGGAAATCTGTGCTTTAGTCCAAATTTGAGATCTTTGGTTCCAACCACCGTGTCTTTGTGCGACGCAGAAAAGGTGAACGGATGGACTTTGCATGCCTGGTTCTCACCGTGAAGCATGGAGGAGGAGGTGTGATGGTATGGGGGTGCTTTGCTGGTGACACTGTTGGGGATTTATTCAAAATTGAAGGCATACTGAACCAGCATGGCTACCACAGCATCTTGCAGCGGCATTCTATTCCATACGGTTTGCGTTTAGTTGGACCATCATTTATTTTTCAACAGGACATTGACCCCAAACACACCTCCAGGCTGTGTAAAGGCTATTTGACCAAGAAGGAGAGTGATGGGGTGCTACGCCAGATGACCTGGCCTCCACAGTCACCAGACCTGAACCCAATCGAGATGGTTTGGAGTGAGCTGGACTGCAGAGTGAAGGCAAAAGGGCCAACAAGTGCTAAGCATCTCTGGGAACTCCTTCAAGATTGTTGGAAGACCATTTACGGTAACTACCTCTTGAAGCTCATCAAGAGAATGCCAAGAGTGTGCAAAGCAGTCATCAAAGCAAAAGGTGGCTACTTTGAAGAACCTGGAATATAAGACATATTTTCAGTTGTTTCACACTTTTTTGTTAAGTATATAATTCCACATGTGTTAATTCATAGTTTTGATGCCCTCAATGTGAATGTACAATTTTCAAAGTCATGAAAATACAGAAAAATCTTTAAATGAGAAGGTGTGTCCAAACTTTTGGTCTGTACTGTATATATTTATATATATATATATATATATATATATAGGTACAGTAGATATGTATTTGTATATATATAAACACAAATATACTGTATGTACATGAAAACAATATATTTAAAGAAATTAACTGGAATATAAATTGGTGTGCATGCAGCATGTAAGAGCATGTTCACACATGGCCACTAAATAGATAAAACCAAACACAGAAACATAATACGCAAATACCCTACAATAAATAAACAGCAATAATGCATGAAAATAATATAGGTATCTGGCAATCAGACTCCAAAATGCAAATAGCAAAAATGGAGCCCGCGTGTCCTTCAATAAAAATTATTTATTCCATGTACCACTTACAATAGAACGGAAAAATTAAACACATTTCTCTGCTAAGTGCTTTGAATATGTACAGTATATGAAAGCATACTCTATTTTTTACCATTGGGTTAGGTATGTATGCACTCGTAAGCTGAGAGGTAGTCTATTAGGTATAAAGTGGAGGCGATTCTACACTTACAGCTTAAGTCAGGGAGTAAACATGAAATTATATATTTATGGACTTAATGTGGGCATACTTCCTAATGGACTGACCCTATTATCATGTATATAAAATAGTACTAGCGCCTTATACATAAAGTTCAATTTTAGGCACTTAGAGTCAGGTATTTTATATTCCTACACAGTAAGCTTTATCATGTATAGTTTCCCTTCTGACTTAAAAAGGACCTACTGTATATTGACCAGTTTTTGCTCTTATTTTATTGCAGAGGTCCCTCTTTAATTTATTTTCTAATTTTACAATGTAGTTTCAAAGGAATGGGCATTTTTTTGAGTGCTATTATTTATGGTCTTTACAATCGGGACATGGTTCACAAAATTCTCTAGGCAGTGTCTTTAGGATGCTCTGCATTATTACTTTGAGAACAATTCCCCCTTTGTAAAGACAACTAAAAGCAGAATCGAATAAAAAAGATGATATCTCTGGAACCGTATTGCGGAATTAAAAAGAAAAATGGCATATTCAGGGGAGCAGCAGTAATACAATAAGAGCAAAGATTAGCCACTTTTGACTTGGTGACAGGTCCTCTTTAATGTCTCATCCTATCTTTTAGTGATGTTACTCCATTGTCTTTTACTATTGTGGCAGTTTTCTTAGTCAGAGTCTGTCTTGTGCATCTAGTCGGCTGCTAAACTTCAGAAGTATCATATAACAATTGAAAAGGGAAAGAACCCATGCCTCTTAAGCAGTGACTAAAAATAAGAATTTTCATTGGTCATTCTCACACCAGAGTGAATTCTATTTGAGAATGACCAGAGTAAACCTGACTTTTTTCATATTGCTTGACAAACGCTTTGAAGGTAAAAAAAAAAACACTGGCACGTGTGTAATTACCACCCTCTTAACATTTAATTAATGCAGTAAGTATTTATGGAATGTAAAAAGAGTAGTGATGGACAAGCACTAAAATGCTCGGGTGCTCGATGCTTGGGTCGAGCACATTGAAATACTCGGGTGCTCGACCCGAGCAATGAGCCCAATGTAAGTCTATGGGAAACTCAAGCATTTTTCAGGCAGCTCCCCCCGGCGGTCTGCAGAGGGCCTAAAAATTGCCCAAATCGATGGGAACAGTGCTCAAATGACATGGGAACAGCATGGATAAGAACCCTGGAAGCATTTCTGACTCCCAGGTCACTTCTGTCAACAACGTTGTCAGAGGTATTATGCCACTTTTACAGACTCACAAAAACACATACAAAAACTAAACCAAAATGGATTTTCCTGGGAAATATGTTAAGGAACATCCTTTCCAGGGTAATGACTTGTATATAAAGCAAAATAAATAACTAAAAACAAGAATACTCCTCCACGCCTTTGGCTATGTTCACACTTAGCATTTTTGATGCATTTTTGCACTTTTGCATTGCTTTCAACCGTGACAAATGCATTCACCAGGAAATGTCATTTTAACATTTTACAACCTTATCTGGCCATGTGGTGTGTGAGATATTATCATACATGTCGTTATGAAGGAAGGACTCTGAAAGTCCCAAAGAAAATTTTAATAGGGCCATCAGGCGGCCTTTACTATTCTTAAAGGGCCAGCAGTTGGCCTCACTATTCTTAGAGAGCCATCAGCCAGCTATGTTTTATTGCTCCCATTACTAAAAGTGGGTCTCCTATAATGTTATTGCGTATGCAGTGAGTGGCAGGGCAACCCAAAATTTGGATGCACCCCAATACCACTTTGAAACTTTGGATGCACCCCAAAACAATGTTCCCATTATTAGGAAGTAGGTCTCCCATTGTGTTTGCCTATGCAGTGAATGCCAGGGTTGCCAAAAATTTGGAGGCACTTCAATGCCCTTTGGAAGAGACGTAGAGGAGGGCCACCTGAAAAAAATTGTTCCCATTATTAGGAAGTGGGTCTCCAATAGTGTTGGCCTATGCAGTGAATGCAAGGGCTGCCAAAAATTTGGAGGCACTCCAATACTAGAGATGAGCGGTGTTCGACTAGAACTGTTCGCCAATCTCAAATTCGAGCTGTTTTGGGCAGTGTTCGAGTCGTTCGATGAACGCGAACGATTTGCAAAAAATTCGTCTGTTCGAGGTTATGTTCGATAACTGTTCGTGCACCAAAAGCGTGTCCTGCATGTCTGGCGCTATTTAGAGCACCAATCATGCAGGGATTTTCTGCCACTCACTGTAATGCCACAGTCATGGTGGTTGTGGCATTACAGTGGTTGCCCAAATCGATGGGAACAGTGCTCACAGTGAAACATGAAAAGCCGGCAATTCAGCTGCGGCATACACCAATACCTGACAATTTAGAACAGAAAGAATAGAGCATCAGACATAGATTAGATAGATAGAAACATGTCAGTCACATATATAAGAAGTACAGTGACAGTGTTGGTTACTGTACTTGTCATTTAGTGTTAATGGATTTATTAAAAAAAAATATTAGTGCTTTCATGCACCTGTCTCTTTAAAAATGCCGGCCAGCAATTCAGCATCTGTACCCGACAATTTAGAACAGAAAGAAAACAGCATCACACATAGATTAGAAAGATAGAAACATGTCAGTCACATATATAATAAGTTCAGTGATAGTGTTGATTACTGTACTTGTCATTTAGTGTTAAAATAAAGGATTTATTAAAAAAAAAATTGGCGTGGGGTTCCCCGTAATTTTAGTCTCTAGTGGAGGTTAAGCAGATGGCTGGGGCAGATGTTTGAAGCCTGGGAAGGGGGTAATACCCATGGAGCTTCCCAGGCTACTAATATCAGCCCCCAGCTGAATGCCTAGCCTTTACTAGCTATTAAAATGGGGGACCCCCCAAAACAATGACGTGGGGTCCCCCCCTATTTTAATAGCTAGCAAAGGCAAGGCAGAGAGCTAGGGGCTGATATTAATAGCCCAGGAAGGGTGCCATGAATATTGACCCCCTCCCAGGCTAGAAACACCAGCCGTCAGCCGCCCCAGAAATGGCGCATCCATAGGATGAGCCAATTCTGGCACTTAGTCTCGCTCTTCCCACTGCCCAGTAGCGGTGGCAGTGGGGTAATAGGGTTGGGGCTGATGTCAGCTTATAATGCCAGCTGACATCAAGCCAAGGTTAGTAATGGAGAGGCCTCTATAAGACACCCCCATTACTAACCCCATAGTCAAATTAAAAAAAAACACAAACACCCAGAATAAAGTCCTTTTATTGAAATAAACACACAATTCTTTATTGTTCTAAATTAAACCATACTTACCATCATGCCCATTCCAGCTGAAGCCAATGTCTTCTGCAATAAAAGTAAAATAATAAACCAACATCATCCTTACCTTTCCATGGTTCCCACGACGGCTCCAGCTCTGCTACATTCACATGACAGGCTGGATCGCAGCCGAAAGCAGCCATCCAGCTTGCCATGCCGCAGACACTGAGAAGCGCAGGCATGCTTGCGCTCTGCAGTTTCTGCCTGTGACGGCATAAAGATGAGCCGAGGTCATGTCCAATGAACTCAGCTCACCTCATGCATGTCACTGACAGCGTGGGAAAATTCTCCTATGCTCAGCGCTTCAGCAGGAGAATTCTCTCACGCTCACTGCAAGCGCAGGAGAATTTTCCCACGCTGTCAGTGACGTGCATGAGGTGAGCCGAGTTCATTGGACATGACCTCGGCTCATCATTATGCCGTCACAGCCAGACACTGAGGAGCGCAAGCAAGCCTGCGCTTCTCAGTGTCTGCGGCATGGCAAGCTGGATGGCAGCTTTGGGCTGCGATCCAGCCTGTCTTGTGAATGTAGCTGAGCTGGAGCCGTCATGGGAACCATGGAAAGGTAAGGATGATGTTGGTTTATTATTTTACTTTTATTGCAGAAAACATTGGCTTCAGCTGGAATGGGCATGATGGTAAGTATGGTTTAATTTAGAACAATAAAGAATTGTGTGTTTATTTCAATTAAATGACTTTATTCTGGGTGTTGTGTTTTTTTAAATACTTTACTAGAAATTCATGGCGGTCATGTCTAATATTGGCATGACCCCATGAATTTCGTGCTTAGGGCAAGCTGATAATGCCAAGCTGGCACTAACCCCTTTATTACACAGTGAGCCACCGCACCAGTGCCCTGGATGAGTTGGGTACAGCGCCAGAAGATGGCGCTTCTATGAACGTGCCATTTTCTGGGGTGGCTGCGGACTGCAATTTGCAGCGGGCGGGGCCCAGAAAGCTTGGGCCTCCCTGCGCTGCTGATTACAGCCCCCAGCTGCCTAGTTGTACCTGGCTGGACACAAAAATAGGGCGAAGCCACACATATTTTTTTTTTTAATTATTTCATGAAATTGTCCAGCCAGGTACAGCAGACAGTAACGGGCTGCTCCCAACCACCAGCTGCCTATTTGTACCTGGCCGGACACAGCAATATAGGGAAGCCCTTTTTTTTTTCAAATTATTTCATGAATTTCATGAAATAATTAAAAAAAAAAATACATGGGGCTTCACCCTTTTTTGTGACCAGCCAGGTACATCTAGGCAGCTGGGGGCTGGAATCCGCAGCGCAGGGAGGCCAATCTTTCTGCCCCCCCCGTTGCAAATTGCAGTCCGCAGCCACCCCAGAAAATGGTGCGTTCATAGAAACGCCATCTTTTGGAGCTGTACCCAACTCATCCAGGGCCCTGGTGTGGTGGCTCACTGGGTAATAAAGGGGTTAGGGCCAGCTTGGCACTATCAGCTGGCCCTAAGCCCGAAATTCATGGGGTCACACCAATATTAGACATGACGGCCATGAATTTCTAGTAAAGTATTTAAACAAACACATCATCCAGAATAAAGTCCTTTAATTGAAATAAACACACAATTTTTTAATGTTCTAAATTAAACCATACTTGCCATCACGCCCATTCCATCTGAAGCCAATGTTTTCTGCAATAAAAGTAAAATAATAAACCAACATCATCCTTACCTTTCCATGGTTCGCACGATGGCTCCAGCTCTGCTACATTCACATGACAGGCTGGATCGCAGCCGAAAGCTGCCAACCAGCTTGCCATGCCACAGACACTGAGAAGCGCAGGCATGCTTGCGCTCTGCAGTGTCTGGCTGTGACGGCATCCAGATGAGCCGAGGTCATGTCCAATGAACTCAGCTCACCTCATGCACGTCACTGACAGCGTGGGAAAATTCTCCTGCACTCAGCACTTCAGCAGGAGAATTCTCCCAGCTGGGATGGCATTGAGATAACAGGCTGGATCGCAGCTGAGCGCTGCCATCCAGCATGCCATCCTTCATAGACACTGCATTCAGCTGCGATCCAGCCTGTAATCTCAATGCCATCCCAGTGTGGGAGATTTCTCCAGCTCAAGCGCTGAGCGCAGGAGAATTCTCCCACGCTGTCAGTGACGTGCAAGAGGTGAGCTGAGTTCATTGGACATGAGCTCACCTCATGCACATCACTGACAGCGTGGGAAAATTCTCCTGCGCTCAGCGCTTCAGCAGGAGAATTCTTTCACGCTCACTGCAAGCAAAGGAGAAATTTCCCACGCGGTCAGTGACGTGCATGAGGTGAGCCGAGTTCATTAGACATGACCTCGGCTCATCTTTATGCCGTCACAGCCAGACACTGAGGAGCTCAAACATGCCTGCGCTTCTCAGTGTCTGCGGCATGGCAAGCTGGATGGCAGCTTTCGGCTGCGATCCAGCCTGTCATGTGAATGCAGCAGAGCTGGAGCCGTCGTGGGAACCATGGAAAGGTAAGGATGATGTTGGTTTATTATTTTACTTTTATTGCAGAAGACATTGGCTTCAGCTGGAATGAGCGTGATGGTAAGTATGGTTTAATTTAGAACAATAAAGAATTGTGTGTTTATTTCAATTAAAGGACTTTATTCTGGGTGTTTGTGCTTTTTTTTTAACTTTGACTATGGGGTTAGTAATGGGGGTGTCTTATAGACGCCTCTCCATTACTAACCTGGGCTTGATGTCAGCTAGCAATCTAAGCTGACATCAACCCCAGCCCTATTACCCCACTGCCACCGCTACAGGGCAGTGGGAAGAGCGGGGCTAAGTGGCAGAATTGGCGCATCCTATGGATGTGCCATTTCTGGGGCGGCTGACGGCTGGTGATTCTAGCCTGGGAGGGGGCCAATATTCATGGCACCCTTTCTGGGCTATTAATATCAGCCCCCAGCTGCCTGCCTATCCTTTGCTAGCTATTAAAATAGGGGGGACCGCACGTCATTTTTTTTTTTGGGTCCCCCATTTTAATAGCTAGTAAAGGCTAGGTATTCAGCTGGGGGCTGATATTAGTAGCCTGGAAAGCTCCGTGGGTATTACCCCCTTCCCAGGCTTCAAACATCTGCCCCAGCCGTCTGCTTAACCTCCGCTAGAGACTAAAATTACGGGGAACCCCACGTCAATTTTTTTTTTAATAAATCCTTTATTTTAACACTAAATGACAAGTACAGTAATCAACGCTGTCACTGTACTTCTTATATATGTGACTGACATGTTTCTATGTATCTAATCTATGTGTGATGCTCTATTCTTTCTCTTATAAATTGTCGGGTACCGATGCTGAATTGCGAGACGGCTTTTTTAAAGAGACAGGTGCATGAAAACACTATTATTTTTTTTAATAAATCCTTTAACACTAAATGACAAGTACAGTAAGCAACACTGTCACTGTACTTTTTATATATGTGACTGACATGTTTCTATCTATCTAATCTATGTGTGATGCTTTATTCTTTCTGTTCTAAATTGTCGGTTACCGGTGTATGCTGCTGCTGAATTGCCGGCCGGCTTTTTTAAAGAGAGTGTCTTCAGAGCAGTTTGTAAGCTTTTGGACACCTTTGACGGTGTTTTCTATGTGTTTCTATGTGTTTTTGTTTGCCTGCCATTGGTTTTAACGGTGTTCGACGGTGTTTGACGGTGTTCTAATGTATTCGACGAACTGAACCGAACCCGAACACTACGGGGGTGGCTCAACACTATCCAATACCCCTTGGAAGAGACATGGAGGAGGGCCTCATAAAAGATGTTCCCATTAGAAAGTAATGGGTCTCCTATACTTGTAATGCCCATGCACTAAGTGTATGGGCTGACAAACATTTACCCCTGGGGGGTATACATGAACATACTGTATAAAACATTTTTTTTACGGCCATCATAAACACCCTTTAAAAAAATTATGTGGGTGTTGCATCACAGACCACGGTCACCCTGGTGATATTGTGGTGGAGGATGAGGATGAGGAGAAGGACGAGGACGAGGACAAGAGCAAATAGCCAAACTCAGGAAGCGTATACCCATGTGTGGGTGTGAAGATGTGCATGGGAATACACCTCCCAAAAAAACACAATGGAATTAAGTTTATGTTACGCTGTTATCATTCGGTGGTGTTGAGAAGTCTGGCCCAATCCAGCCCTTGTTCATTTTTATAAGAGTCAGTCTGTCAGCATTTTCAGTTGACAGGCGTATGTGCTTATCAGTTATAATTCCACCAGCGGCACCAAAAACCCGCTCTGATAAAATGCTAGCAGCAGGGCAGGCCAGGACCTCCAAGGCGAAGAGAGCCTGTTCATTACACGTATCAAGCTTGGATACCCAATAAATATAAGGCACAGAGGAATCACGGAGGATGTTGGTACGGTCGGGAAGGTACTCCCTCAGCATCTTCCCAAACTTTGCACTCCTTGTGAGTACCCCGTGCCTCAGGGTCTGTGCATTTGCTAGATTGAAGTTGTGTCTCTCTCGCCTGTACTCCTTGGTTGTCCAACGAATTGTGACCTCTGCCGCCAGTGTTTTCACATGTGAATTTTTTTAATAGTTCTGCAATAAAGGACTTCTGGTACTGCCCCATTTTTGTAGATGTGTCCGCCTCAGGAATAAGAGATATTAAGTACTCCTTGTAGCGTGGGTCTAGAAGTGTCACCAACCAGTAATGACTGTCACCCAAAATTTTGAGAACGCAAGGGTCATGGGAAAGGCAGCTTAACATAAACTTAGCCATGCGTGCCAGACTGCTAACAGGCAAGACTTCCGTGTCCTCACCAAGAGGACGACTGACCATGCTCTCCTTCTCCTCCTCCTCCTCTCTGTCCTCAGGCCATCCACGCTGAACAGACGGTATGACAGTTGTGCAGGTAGTAACGTCTATAGGGCATGAAACTAGCTCCTGTTCTTCCTCCTCCTCCTCTTCCTCATTGTCACCCAATCCATGTTGGGATGAGATGAGGCTAGACTGTGTGTAATCACCCTGTATGGTTCCTTGCTCCATCTCATCATGCTCCGCCTGCAATGCATCCTCTTTGATTGTGAGCAGATAGCGTTTCAGAAGACAGAGAAGCTGGATGGTGACACCGCTCCCCATTTTGTTGTAGAAGTATTGGAGGATGGTACATATGTCTGACATCCATCTCCACTCCTGAGGTCTTATGTGTGTTCTGCTCACAAATCCTTCCCAATATCTGCAGTGTAGAGTTCAAACGCGTGGAAACATCACACACCAGTCTGTGAGCCGGAATCTGCAATCGCTTCTGAAACATGGCAAGGGCGGCGGAAGCTGTAGGTGACTTTCTAAAATGGGCACACAGGCGGCGTACTTTAACAAGCAGATCCGGAAGCTCCAGGTAGGATTTGAGAAACCTCTGAGCCACGAGGTTAAGCACATGGGCCTGGAATGGTGTGTGAGCTCGCCTCAGAGCCGCCACCAGGTTCCGGCCATTGTCACACATGACCATGCCTGGCTGTCGGTTCAGCGGTCTAAGCCACAGATCTGCCTGCTCTTTCAGAGCTGTCCACAACTCTTCAGCTTTGTGAGGTTTGACACCTAAGCTTATTAGCTTCAGCACAGGCTGTTGCCGCTTGGATGAGGCAATGCTACAGCGCCAAACATGCAGAGGGGGACCCAATCATCTGCCGAGCATCTCGCTAGTATTCGGCGAGCTCCGAGCATCTCGAGTACTGAGATGCTCGGCCGAGTGCCAAGTACTTGCGAGTAAGCTCGCTCATCACTAATGAAGAGCATTAAATAGTCACTGAGTTTTGATGCAACTTGTCCTCATTTAATAATTTAATTTAAATGTTTAAAAACTGTAAAGTATTTTGTTTAAAATGTTGCTTTTTACCCCTGAAAAATCTTTAAATTGATAACAATTACATGTCTCAATTCTTCCTGATCTTCCATCCATTGTTTGTTTTTAGGTAAAGTAGATCTTGGGTAACAAAGTATGGATTCCAAGATGTGGGTGTGGGTTTGTGATTTTGAAAGGCATGCATAATTCTGCCTGCTCATAGAGACTTCAGCTGGCCATGAACACTGGATGGCTCTTAGTCGAAAGATTCTTTGATTATTCGCTCGACAGTCATTTCAGCTAACTTTACAATACATAGGAGCGCTCGCTCAGCCAAGTGATCCTGTGTTCTCTATGAGAAAGCTGCCAACTGACACTTCTATCTGCAGCATATCTCAGTGAGAACAGTGTGATAGGTGGTCCAAAACTGGACATGCAAGATTGACGTTTGTCCGAATCATCAGTTGTCTGACTCCTCTTCTACATTAGACCATTGGCCGAACCTGTCAATAAGATCCAAAGTATAGTTAGAAAACATAAACAGAGGTAGGAAAAAGTTAGTTTTTACCCTAGAATGACATTCACATAGGAGTCATGCCACCGGAAGAAGCCAAGAGCAAAACACGCGTAAGGGTTAAGGGACGCAGGGCTCTTATGCAAATGCAATTGTAGGTTAAACACTAACTTTTTCATACCTCGGTTTATGTCTTCTAACTATACTTGGCATCCATTAGCACTAAAGCTTATGAACTGCACTTCGTTAATAATAATAATAATAATATTTTTTTATTTATAGTGCGCCAACATATTCCGCAGCACTTTACAATTTTTAGGGGGGGCTAGAACAGACAAAAAGACATAACAGAATAAGCATAACTCAGATATTAAAAGGAGTGAGGGCCAATCTATCTAATATATATAATCGTCTTATCCCGTCTGTCTGTCTGTCTGTCTGTCCAAGAAATCCTGCGTCACTGATTGGTACAGCCGCGGCCAATCAGCGACGCGGGATTTCAGAAAAAGTTGGCGGCCGTTAGCGGCTCATCTGCCAGACGGAGGTCAGCGGCGATGCAGCAGGGAGATGAGCGGCACTAGCCGCTCATCTCCCGCCTGCTGGCAGCACAAGTACCCTGACGGGCGGCGCCGCTGACCTCCATGCGGCTACCGTCGGGAGATCAGCGGCTTGGCCCGCTGATCTCCCAACGGCAAGTGTGAAGGGAGGACCGGTGAGCGGCGCCGCCGGTGGGGATACTTCTGCTGCGAGCAGCCGACCATCTCCCGGCTCGTCGCAGCGGAAGTAACCGCACAGGCAACGCCGCTGCCCGGTCCTCAGAAATACGATTCGCTGATTGGTCGCAGCGATGTTGGCGCCAAATTTAAACACCGCTCTGCTGATTGGTCGTGGCCGCCAAGTTTAAACATTGCTCTGCACAGAGGTCAGCGGCGATGCAGCCGGGAGATGAGCGGTGCTAGCCACTCATCTCCCGGCTGCTAGCAGCATAAGTACCCCGACCTGCGGCGCCGCTGACCCCCATGTGGCTACCGTCGGGAGATCAGCGGCTTGGCCCGCTGATCTCCCGATGGCAAGTGTGAAGGGAGGACCGGGGAGCGGCGCCGCCGGTCGGGATACTTCTGCTGCCAGCAGCCGCTCATCTCCTCGAGCGCTGCTCCCCGGACATCACTAATACAATTCGCTGATTGTTCGCGGCCACCGGACGCGACCAATCAGCGATCCGTGTTAGTGAGGGACAGAGAGCCTGCCATGACCAATCAGCAATATTGGCACCAAATTTAAAAACCGCTGTGCTGATTGGTCGCGGCCGCCGGCCAAATTTAAACACGCTCTCGGGCCCTTACTAACACGGTTCGCTGATTGGTCGCGGACGCCGGCCACGACCAATCAGCGATATTGGCGCCAAATTTAAAAACTGCTGTGCTGATTGGTTGCGCCCGCCGGTCGCGACCAATCAGCGATATTGGCGCCAAATTTAAACACCGCTCTGCTGATTGCGCCCGGTGTACCGCATACATATTCTAGAAAACCCAATGCATTTGAATCGGGCCACCATCTAGTATTATATAGTTCACTGGTACCACAAAGGTTAAAATTATGCTTGTTTCATAACAAATGCTATTTATTATTGTATCATTCTGCGTTCCTTTTTGGCATGAAGCATCTCTTTTTTATATATTTTCTCTGTTTTTAATGTGATAATCAATAAACTTATATTTTTTAATATTCCCCTTGTTTGCACACTTCTTGACCAGAAATTCTCGTATCAATAGCCATTATGTATTTATTTATGCTTTATGAAGTGTTACTATTGATGAGCAAACATGCTCGCCACTGCTCGGTACTCGCCCGAGAATCACTGTGCTCGACTAGCTCGGCGTTCGGCGAGTATTTCCCGGTTTCCCTGGTGGGAATTTGGGTCCCCTGCCTGGCTGCTTGGCGCTCTTTAGAGAGCCAATGAACATGCAGGGGTTGCTTGCCATGCACTGTAATGCCGTTGGCTATACGGCCAGCCAATCACTGCAATGCCATGTTGGTTGTGGGCATTACAGTGATTGGATGGCCGCACAGCATCATCAGGTGTATATAAGACCGGGCACCGTCATGCTCGTCACAGTCTACCCTGGAAACAGGCAGGTAGGGAGAGCTGCTGCTGCATCTGGGAGAGATTTGCTTGTTTATAGCTAGCATAGGTATTCCACCACATATATCTATATCCATTTGAACTAACAGTCCTTCTGAGGACTAATCAAGCTGCATGTATTCAGTGGTGATAGCAGGAGTAAGGCAGGCATTGTATGTGGCAGACTGCAGTGCATGATACAGCACAAGAGGATCCATTGAACGTCCTGTTAGTATAGGTATTCCAAAACATATATATCCATCTGAACTAACAGTCCTTCTGAGGACTAATCCAGCTGCATATATCAGTGCTAGGCAGGCAGTGTATGTGGCAGACTGCAGTGTATGATAGAGCACAAGAGGGTCCATTGAACGTCATGTCTGCTGCTGCTGCTGAGGGCAATTTTTTTCTTTTATCTTCTTCTGAGACTGCATGTAAGACCCTCTGTGGTGGCGGCTCCACTGTGTCTACAATCTACACTCACATAATGAGCTTATTGGCTGTTGGAACAATGGTTAGATATTCCTGTGATACAGATATCCTGAGATACAGATTAGTGGACTGCTGGACATTTTACAATTGAATCCTACATACCGACAAGTTAGCAGAACTATATAAAACATAACAAGTAAATCACGAAAAAAACACAATAATAATATTGACAAAAATGGTGGTCTGTTGCTGGAAAAGTATCATAGTCTTTAGTAAGTGTGCAGCTCCTCACATACCTCCCCCACTTTTTCAGCACGGACATAAATGTAAGAGGTCTCGCCTTTATGAGAACGAAACTTTGTATCATCCAATTTCCTCAAAGCATATTCCAAGTCATCCTTGCGAATATACTCCACAGTACCCATTCCACCCTGGTATACGTCAGTGTAATAGACATCTCCAGCTTCTCTCATGTGGTCTTTCAGATCCTGGCTGTTATGCACACGCCCGGGCTAAGCGGCGTGTGCGTGTGATTGGTAGTGATTCCACTGGACCGTGCCGGAGAGTGAATGCCTGGAGGGGCGTGACTAGGTATTCACCCGATCCGACCAGGGTCGCACGACGGCATACGACGCCAGTGCACCAAGGAGGAACCGAGCAGAGGGACCAGGTGCTACTCCAGGACAGACCCCGGACACGGCTGTTGACCCACACAGGGGAATACAGGAACAGGCTGGTAGGCTGGCACACAGACTGGTGGGTATAGGCAGGCATGACTGGTATGCAGGCAGGCGGGTATGCAGGCAGGGGGGTAAAGACAAGCACAGCTAGAGTGCAGACAGGGAGGCACTAGCAGGTAGGAACACAGGCGGGATAGGACCCAGTACACACCGGGACTCAGGAACAATACAGGCAGAGGGTTACAGGCAAGCACAGCTAGAGTGCAGACAAGGCTGAGCAGGGAGGACAGGGCTCTGTTCACACGGAACAGACAGGAAGGGAAAGACAGAGCCAGATACTCACACAGTACTTGCAGAGACAACAAGCAGGAGTTAGGTACGAGTTCAGACTCTGCAGAAAAAGGAAGGGAACGGACATAGAGGCAAAACAGGTAAAGGACAGGAGAGAGTTCAGACTGGAACTGAGTGTACGGAGGAGACCGACACTGCAGAGGGATACAGGAGCGGGTCTGGGAATACGGCCCCCAGAGAGGCGGAACGAACAGGCAAGGAGCGTGTTCAGACAGGACAGACCAGACACAGGAGCGGGTCTAGGAAATTGGCCACTAGAAGGCGGAACGAACAGGCAAGGAGCGTGTTCAGACAGGACAGACCAGACACAGGAGCGGGTCTAGGAAATCGGCCACTAAAAGGCGGAATGAACAGGCAAGGAGCGTGTTCAGACAGGACAGACCAGACACAGGAGCGGGTCTAGGAAATCGGCCACTAGAAGGCGAGAGGAACAGGCTAGGAGCGAGTTCAGACAGGTCAGACAAGATACAGGAACGGGTCTAGGTAATCGGCCCCTAGAAGGCAGGAGGAACAGGCTAGGAGCGAGTTCAGACAGGTCAGACAAGATACAGGAACGGGTCTAGGTAATCGGCCCCTAGAAGGCAGGAGGAACAGGCTAGGAGCGTGTTCAGACAGGACAGACAAGAGAACACAGAAAGGACTCAGTTCAGACACGGGAGCTGATACCGCAAAGCAGGAGACATACAGGACTCAGTTCAGACACGGGAACTGATACAAAAAGCAGGAGACAAGAGACGGGACCTGGCACCTTCAGAGTGCAAGCACACACAGAAGGAAACACTATGCTCAGGCAGGGATAGAAGGGAGCTGCTGAGCTATATACCAAGTGACAGACAGCAATAGGCTGAGGACGCACAAGGGGTGTGACCCACAGCAGGTACAAAAGGCAGGAAGTGATCGGGCGCCGCCCTTAAGCAGCAGAAACAGACACAAACAGACAGCATGGAGGGAAGCCAGAGAGACATTCTGGACAGGAGATCAAGTGCGCCCTCTTGCACAGTGGGAGATGGACCACCATGCAAGGACGCCGCCAGGTATGTTACAGTACCTCCCCCCTTACGCCCCCTCTTCTTCAGGCCTGCCAGAATCTTCTGCAGGGAATTCGAGGACCAGTCGTTCACTGGGTTGGAGGGGGACAGAGACTTAAGGGTAATCTCTGCTTCGAGGTACATCTTGTCAAGCTCACAGGAAGAAATAGACGGGTTATCAGGTACATAATGAGGAAAAGTCACTGTCTCTTTGTTATCTGGTGGTATCCCGGAGGATTCAGGAAACAACTGGAGGTCCTCCGCCGGGTCAGAAGAGTGCAGAGGCTCAGAGAAAACAACTGCTTCAGAGTACACTAGGTCGGACTCACTGGAGGAAGCAGGCGAGGTATCGGGTACCGAGTATAGGAAAGTCTCTGTCCATTCACCACCAGGTGGCACCCCGAAGGGTTCTGGAGACAGCTGGCGGTTCTCCGCCTGGTCAGAGGGGTGTAGAGACTCACGGGTAACCTCTGCTTCAGAGTACACTAGGTCGGACTCACTGGACGAAGCAAGCGAGGTATCAGATCCAGGATATAGGAAAGTCTCTGTCCATTCACCACCAGGTGGCACCCCGAAGGATTCTGAACACAACTGGAGGTCCTCCGCCTGGTCGGAGGGGTGTAGAGACTCAGGAGTAACCTCTGCTTCGGAGTACACTAGGTTGGACTCACTGGACGAAGCGAGCGAGGTATCAGGTACAGAGTATAGGAAAGTCTCTGTCCATTCACCACCAGGTGGCACCCCGAAGGATTCTGAACACAACTGGAGGTCCTCCGCCTGGTCGGAGGGGTGTAGAGACTCAGGAGTAACCTCTGCTTCGGAGTACACTAGGTTGGACTCACTGGACGAAGCGAGCGAGGTATCAGGTACAGAGTATAGGAGAGTCTCTGTCCTTTCGCTACCAGGTAGCACCCCGAAGGGTTCAGGAGACAACTGGAGATCCTCCGCCTGGTCGGAGGGGTGTAGAGACTCGGAGGTAACTACCACTTTGGGGTACCCATTGTCAGGCTCACAGGACGAAGCGGACAAGGTATTGAGTACCGGGTGTAGAGAAGTCTCTCTCCATTTGTCATCGAGTGGTATCCCGGAGGGTTCAGGAGGCAACAGGGGATCCTCCGCCAGGTAGTAGAGGTGCACAGACTCTGAGGTAACCACAGCTTTGGAGCATCCTTGGACATGCACACCGGTTAAAGAGAAAGAAGCATCTTATGCCGGGTGCAGGAAGTTCTCCTGTGTGGAGTCTGGATGGGCAGAAGTCTCTTCGGCCAGGAGAACTGGTGCACTACCCATGCACATTACCCATTGGAGTTTCTCCGGGATACAGGGAGATGAAGCTTCAGTAGGGACTTCAAGGTTGGGGTCAGGAGGTCTCAGGGAGGACAGACCCTGGCGTGACGGCTTGCCTCTAAGTCTAGCACGTCTGGACTGCCTCTTGAGGTTGAGAGAAGTATTCTGGAAAGCGTAGTCACCCTGTGAGGATTCTGGGTGGGCAGTAGTCTCATTGGGCTGGAGGACTATTGCGCTACCCACACACATTACCCGTCGGGGCTGCTCCGGGATATTGGGAAGTGAAGCTTCAGCAGGGGCTTCAGAGTTAGGGTCCTCGAAGACCATACGAAAGGCCACCAGGAAGGCCTGCAGGTCAAGGATGACAGGATCCCATGCTTCCCATAGGGGGGTGACCCATTTCAAGGCATCACCCGCTAGGTAGTCAATCATAAAGGCCACTTTAGCCCAATCGGAAGGAAAATAGAGAGGGTAGGCCTTAAAGTGTAGCATGCATTGCTCCACAAATGCACGACACTGTCTTGGATCCCCATAGTAACGTGGCGGATCCGCAGGAACGAGGGCTGATAGATCCATCTGGACGGGTGCGTAATTCGCCTGGAACTCAGCTAAAGGGGGGAAAAAAATTTATTTATTTTATTTTAATGCATGTATTCGCTGGAAAAACTTCTCAAAGAGCGAAGGCCGTGGGGCTCAACGGGAACCATGGCCTGAGCATGCTGTTATGCACACGCCCGGGCTAAGCGGCGTGTGCGTGTGATTGGTAGTGATTCCACTGGACCGTGCCGGAGAGTGAATGCCTGGAGGGGCGTGACTAGGTATTCACCCGATCCGACCAGGGTCGCACGACGGCATACGACGCCAGTGCACCAAGGAGGAACCGAGCAGAGGGACCAGGTGCTACTCCAGGACAGACCCCGGACACGGCTGTTGACCCACACAGGGGAATACAGGAACAGGCTGGTAGGCTGGCACACAGACTGGTGGGTATAGGCAGGCACGACTGGTATGCAGGCAGGCGGGTATGCAGGCAGGGGGGTAAAGACAAGCACAGCTAGAGTGCAGACAGGGAGGCACTAGCAGGTAGGAACACAGGCGGGATAGGACCCAGTACACACCGGGACTCAGGAACAATACAGGCAGAGGGTTACAGGCAAGCACAGCTAGAGTGCAGACAAGGCTGAGCAGGGAGGACAGGGCTCTGTTCACACGGAACAGACAGGAAGGGAAAGACAGAGCCAGATACTCACACAGTACTTGCAGAGACAACAAGCAGGAGTTAGGTACGAGTTCAGACTCTGCAGAAAAAGGAAGGGAACGGACATAGAGGCAAAACAGGTAAAGGACAGGAGAGAGTTCAGACTGGAACTGAGTGTACGGAGGAGACCGACACTGCAGAGGGATACAGGAGCGGGTCTGGGAATACGGCCCCCAGAGAGGCGGAACGAACAGGCAAGGAGCATGTTCAGACAGGACAGACCAGACACAGGAGCGGGTCTAGGAAATCGGCCACTAGAAGGCGGAACGAACAGGCAAGGAGCGTGTTCAGACAGGACAGACCAGACACAGGAGCGGGTCTAGGAAATCGGCCACTAAAAGGCGGAACGAACAGGCAAGGAGCGTGTTCAGACAGGACAGACCAGACACAGGAGCGGGTCTAGGAAATCGGCCACTAGAAGGCGAGAGGAACAGGCTAGGAGCGAGTTCAGACAGGTCAGACAAGATACAGGAACGGGTCTAGGTAATCGGCCCCTAGAAGGCAGGAGGAACAGGCTAGGAGCGAGTTCAGACAGGTCAGACAAGATACAGGAACGGGTCTAGGTAATCGGCCCCTAGAAGGCAGGAGGAACAGGCTAGGAGCGTGTTCAGACAGGACAGACAAGAGAACACAGAAAGGACTCAGTTCAGACACGGGAGCTGATACCGCAAAGCAGGAGACATACAGGACTCAGTTCAGACACGGGAACTGATACAAAAAGCAGGAGACAAGAGACGGGACCTGGCACCTTCAGAGTGCAAGCACACACAGAAGGAAACACTATGCTCAGGCAGGGATAGAAGGGAGCTGCTGAGCTATATACCAAGTGACAGACAGCAATAGGCTGAGGACGCACAAGGGGTGTGACCCACAGCAGGTACAAAAGGCAGGAAGTGATCGGGCGCCGCCCTTAAGCAGCAGAAACAGACACAAACAGACAGCATGGAGGGAAGCCAGAGAGACATTCTGGACAGGAGATCAAGTGCGCCCTCTTGCACAGTGGGAGATGGACCACCATGCAAGGACGCCGCCAGGTATGTTACACTGCCAATTTTCCGATGGGGGAAGCCCTGAGACAAGGGCTCTGTATTTAGTTCGCTGGATCAGGGGTCTGTCCTTTCCACGGGGTCCTCTATATCCCCCCCTGATCCCCAGTTTGTCCTGGGAAACTCCCCAGGTGCCCAATGAGAACCAAACTTGTATCCATTGCAACCAACTCCAGAGTGCTGACTCACAGTTAGGGGGATGATCACTTGGCGGCCTGGTAAAGGGAGCTCTGGGGAAACAGTATCTGGGCTGACCAGGGTGAGGGTAGATCCAGTTTCCCGAAGTCCCTGGGCCTCCTCCCTGATGTAATTTACCTCCCCCAGATTACATTCCTTCATTGTGACAGTTATTACATTTTGTGTATTACTCACCACAGGTGGGGGGTTAGTCTGCAGAGAGTGCCGCTCAATCTCGGCTGAAGCAGTGAGAGCCGGTCTTTGGCTTTGGGTTACGACATTGGCCCAGTAGCACATCAATCCTCATCCTAGGTTGTGAAGTAGGCTAGAACATTCCCAGCATTCCTGGCAAAATACCCCATGCGGCCACAGTTATGGCAGTTTAGCCCTCCTCGCCCCAACACAGACTGAACTTGGGGGCTTGGGAAACCTCCCCCTCTTTGTGAAGTCCAAAATCCCTGCAGTTCCTCATCTGGCCGATCCATGGGTCTCAATGGCCTCCCTGTAAAATCCTGTTCCTGACTCACTGGGGCTGTACTTCCAAGTTGCCCTGGTTGATTACCAGACCAATCATCAGCCAATCTTGCAGCATCATCCAGGCTGAGTGGTTTTCTATCTGCCACCCATTCTTTTAAATTACCTGGGAGCTTTGACATAAATTGTTCCAGCATGATTATATCCATTACATGTTCTGCTTTCCGAGCCCTTAGTCCTTCTATCCACCGAGTGCATGCCGTATGTAGTGTGCTAGCAAACTCCAGATGCGTGTGTGCAGCGGGCTTGTTAGTCTCCCGAAACTTCCTCCTGTAGGTTTCCAGCGTTATGGCATACCTCTCTAGTAATGCAATGCGAATGGTAGAGTACCATCTCTGATCCCCAGAAGACAAGTTATTAAAAGCTTCTCTTTCTTTTCCGGTCAGGCCAACGCTCAAAAATCTGGGCCACCTCATTCAGCAGGCAGTGGTTCTCAAATAACCGGAGATGTTCATCAATATCTGAGGTGTCCCCATTAAACTGTGGTATATCCGGGTACCTTAAAGATCTGGGCCCCTATCTCCTGTTATCCACTGTCATCTGCGATGGGGCAGGTGGGGGTAGTGCTACATGCATACCCAAAAATTTGTTTAACACTGCGCCCGCTCCATCTTCGTTGCCCACTCTCTTAGCGCGTCCAGTATCCTCCTCAACTCAGTCAGTCCATCCTTCATCATCTCTTCTGCCAAGTCACCACTCCGTAACATTCCCTAGTATGCTCTCCATAGATAGGTGATCCCGCCGCTTGCCACCACTTGTAAAGATCTGAGGTTGTGGGTTGTAAGTAATCACCTAGGCAGGGTAACGATGCAACAATATTTTATTGATCACAGCCATGGTAATAAAGCAATTCCAGGTAAATGGCCAAAATACATTTCTCTCAGTCCTCAAGTTCCCAATCTGGGTTTAGTAGTTCCACTGGCTTTGTATAAGGCAATACTCACTGTCTCTCAACTTTTGGTTGACCCACAGATTTCGTATCTCCAGCCAGTATAGTCTGTAGCCACAGTCCATGATCCTCTAGACGGCCGATAAAACGATGAAAGCACAGGTATCTAGTAGCAGCAGTCCTTTTAAGAAAGTTTAAAGCCAAATGGCATAATCCATAATGGTAACATGTTTATCCATCCATCCTTCCAAGTCCACGGTCTCCATCCTCTTCCTTCAATACTTCCACACAACTCTGACTAAAACATGTCTGTCCTTTCTTTCACTGGGATAAGTCCCCTCCCAGGTCAGAAGTGATCACACTCTTCCTCTTAAACATTTACTATTTGCTAAAACAATGAAGAATATTCTAGAAGCCTTCATCTGAGACTGCATGTAAGACCCCCTGTGGTGACGGCTCCACTGTGTCTACAATCTACACACACATAATGAGATTATTGGCCGTTGGAACAATGGTTAGATACTCCTGAGATACAGGTATCCTGACATACAGATTAGTGGACTGCTGGACATTTTACAAGTGAATCATACATACTGACAAGTTAGCAGAACTATATAAAACATAACAAGTAAATCACTAATAAAACACAATAATAATATTGACAAAAATGGTGGTCCGTTGCAGGAAAAGTATCACAGTCTTTAGTAAGTTGGCAGCTCCTAATACCACACAATGTGGAAGAGTTGTGGACAGCTCTGAAAGAGCAGGCAGATCTGTGGCTGACACCTCTAACCCTACAGCCAGGTATGGTCGTGTGTGACAATGGCCGGAATCTGGTAGCGGCTCTGAGGCGAGGCTAGCTCACACATGTACCATGCCTGGCCCATTTGCTTAACCTCGTGGTTCAGCGTTTTCTCAAAACCTACCCAGATTTGCTGGATCTGCTTGTCAAAGTACGCCGCCTGTGTGCCCATTTTAGAAAGTCAGCTACAGATTCCTCTGCCCTTGCCGTGCTTCAGTAGCGTTTGCAGCTTCCAGCTCACCGACTGATCTGCGAAGTCCCCACGCGTTGGAACTCTACATGGCAGATGTTGGGAAGGATTTGTGAGCAGAAGAGGGTAGTTGTTGACTACCAGCATCAACAAGGCCGTCGGTATTCAGGTCAGACTCCACACATAAGACCTCAGCAGTGGACATGGATGTCAGTCATATGTACCATCCTCCAAAACATTGAGGACTCCATCAAGATGGTGAGCGGCGATGATGCCATAGTTAGTGTCATCATCCCGCTTCTCTGTCTTCTGAAATGCTCTCTGCTCACAATCTAAAAGGATGCATTGCAGGCGGAGCACGATGAGATGGAGCAAGGAACCATAGAGGGTGATTACACACAGCCCAGCCTCATCTCATCCTAACATGGATTGGGTGACAATGAGGAAGAAGAGGAGGGGGAAGAACAGGAGCTAGTTTCCTGCCCTATAGACGGTATTACCTGCACAACTGTCATACCGTCTGTTCAGCGTGGATGGCCTGAAGACAGGGAGGTGGAAGAAAAGAAGGAAGATGAGGAGGTGAGCATGGTCAGTCGTCCCCTTGGTGATGACACGGAATCTTGCCTCTTTGCAGTCTGGCACACATGGCTGAGTTTATGTTACGCTGCATTTCCTTTGACTCTCGCGTTGTCCAAATTTTGGGTGACAGTCATTATTAGTTGGTGACGCTTCTAGACCCACTCTACAAGGAGCACTTTCTGTCTCTTATTCCCGAGCAGGACAGGCCTAATAAAATGGGACAGTACCAGAAGGCCCTTGTTGCAAAATTATTAAAAAAATTTGCATCTGAAAACGCTGGCGACAGAGGTCACAGTTTGTTGGACAACCAAGGAGAACAGGCGAGAAAGACACAAATGCAATCTAGCAGAGGCAGGGGAACACTGTCAAAGTTCTGGGACAGTTTTCTCAAATCCTCCCATCGCACAGGCCCTGAGGCGCGGGGTACTCTCACAAGGAGCGAAAAGTTTCGGAAAATGGTGAGGGAGTACCTTGTCAACCGTACCAATGTCCTCCGTGATTCCTCTGTGCCTTATAATTATTGGGTATCCAAGCTGGACACGCTTGGCATGAACTGGCTCTCTGCGACATGAAGGTCCTGGCCTGTCCTTCCGCTAGCATTTTGTCAAAGCGGGTTTTTTGTGCCGCCGGTGGAATTATAACCGATAGGTCTGACTCTTATAAAAATTAACAAGGGCTGTATTGGGCCAGACTTCTCAACACTAGCGAATGATAGCAGTGTAACATAAACTCAAATACAGTGTATTTTTTTGGGAAGGTCTAACTCTATTCTCATGCACCTCTGTCTTCACTCCCAGACATGAGTATACGCTTCCTGATTTTGTCTATTTGCTTTTGTCCTCCTCCTTCTCCGCATCTTCATCCTCCACCACATATTACCACCATATGTACCATATCAACATATCTACGTCTCTTGCAAGGGGCATTATAATTCCTGCAAATTTTTGGCAGCCGTTGCTTCACTATATAGGCAAACAATATGAGAGACACACTTCCTAATAATGGGAACATTGTTTTCAGGAGGTTTTCCAACGTCTACGTCTCTTGCAAGGAGCATTGGAGTTCCTCCAAATTGTTGGCAGCCGTTGCATTCACTGTATAGGCAAGCAATATGGAACATCCACTTATTAATAATGGGAACATTGTTTTCAGGAGGCCCTCCAACCTCTACGTCTCTTGCAAGGGGCATTGGAGTTCCTACAAATTTTTGGCAGCTTATGTATTCACTGCATAGGCAAACAGTATGGGAGACACGCTTCCTAATAATGGGAACATTGTTTTCAGGAGGCCCTCCGACCTCTACATCTCTTGCAAGGGACATTGGAGTTCCTCCAAATTTTTGGCAGCCATTGCATTCACTGCATACCCTTTAACTGTATAGCAGACCCTCTCCTTTCTAATGGGAACATGTCGTTACCATGGCCCAGCCCTATGTGTCTTAAAATTGTTAGTAGCATTTTTCCTAAATTTTAGCAGCCATTGCACTCACTGCATACCCTATAACTGAATAGCAGACCCTATCCTTTCCAATGGGAACATGTCATACTCGTTACTGTGGCCCAGCTCTTTGTGTCTTTAAATTCTCAGTGGGGTTTTTACCAAATTTTGGCAGCCCTTGCTTTCACTGCATCGGCATTACCACTATAGGAGACCCGCTCCTTTATAATGGGAACATTTTTTTTTTACTGAGACCCTCCTCTATGTCTCTTCAAAGGGGTATTGTGTTGAGTCCAAATTTTTGGCAGCCATTGCAGTCACTGCATATGCAATAACAGTATAGGAGACCCACGCGTTAATAATGGGAACAACAAAGCATAGCCGACTGATGGCTCTCTAACAATAGCGAGGGCTGACTAATGGCCCTTTAAGAATAGCAAAGGCTGCCTGATGACCGTATAAAAACAGGCTTTGTGACTTTCAGAGTCCCTCCATCATAAATGAAACAGGATGTGTCTGATGATGTGTCACACACCACATTGACAGATAAGGTTGTAAAATTTTAAAATGACATTTCCCGGTTAATGCATTTGTCTTAAAAAATAATGCAAAAAAATAAAAATAAAATAAAAACACAGTAGGATCTTTGTTTAGTATAAAAACCAGACTCGTCAATGTAACTTCAATGTAATCACATTGTTCGTCTCCTGCACCTCCTCCTCCAGTTCCACAACCATCTCAAAAATGACCACATCAGTTCCAAGCTGAAAGCAATGCAGCACTGCCTTGGCCTAGCGGCACCAGGCTGTGCTGAAGATAACATGCTTAATGCTTAGGTGACAAACCGCCCACTACTGCAGATTTGTTGAAAGCTGTAGCACAGCAGCCTGATCAGTGGTTCTCACTGCTGAACATACAGCCAGGCATGGTCGTGTGTGACAATGGGCAGAACTTGGTGACGGAGAAATGATAGCCGGAGTAGATACAGTTTCCCTCTATGCCAGTCCTTTTACCGAGCTAAAGAATATGGCTGTGGCAAAATACACTGAGAAGCAGTTTCAAACTGAAAAACATTGAGCCCACCAGAGGATTTGATTACGAGGGCTCACCTTTCTCCCCCGCTCAAGAGCCCCATAGAAGGTGCAAAGTTTGCACCAATCATGAACTCTCCTGATGGAGAAGCCAGGGCCCACCCGAGGATACTCTGGTTGGTCCGTCCAACCCTGCCGAAAAGCAGCCCTGGCTAAGAAAAGTGTGTGGGAAGGTTCCCGGACACTCTATGGCTGCATTTTTAATGTGGACTGGCTCCGTACCGTCCCTGGCCACATTCACCTGTCCATGTGTTTGTGGTTAGGCGGTCCTTCCCAGTAAGTGCACTAATGTTGTGGGACCCATGCTTGTGGAAGGCGAAGACGACATTGGGAGAAATAGTGGTGGCTGGGGACTGAGTATGGACACCTGGCCGCCGCTGCCATCATGTTGTGGACCGCTTCCGCCTCCACGAGCCTAAAAGGCCACTTTTCAAGTGCAAGCAGCTGCCCAGAAATCTGGCAGTCTACTACTGGGGCCTGTGGGTGGGTGGGTGTTTGGCTGCATACTTGCGCTTGCATTCCAAGGAATGGGGTAGGGTCAACTGAACGCTGCGCTGGGACAAGGATGTGGTCAGTGATTGCTGCAAGTCTACAATGACAGGTCCATGACGGGAGACAAGGATCATTTATGATGGGCACACTTCTAGGCAGTGACATGGGAGTCAGAGATGCTTACAGGGATCTTCCGTATGCTGTTCCCATATCTTTTCAGCACTGTATGCATGTGTCTGATGATGTGTCACACACCACATGGCCAGATAAGGTTGTAAAATGCTAAAATGACATTTCCTAGGGAATGCATTTGTCTTTGTTGAAAGCAATGCAAAAGTGCAAAAATGCATCAAAAATGCTACTTGTGAACATAGCCCAAGGTGTGGATTTTTGTTCTTGATTATTTATTTTGCCTTATATACAAGTCAAGTCATTACCCTGGAAAGGATATTCTTTAACATATTTCCCAGGAAAATCCATTTTGGTTTAGTTTTTGCATGTTTTATTGTGAGTCCGTAAAAGTGGCATAGTTTCCCTGAAAACATTGTTGACAGCAGTGACCTGTGAGTCAGAAATGCTTCCAGGGGTCTTCCCCATGCTGTTCCCATGTCATTTGAGCACTGTTCCCATCGATTCGGGCAATCTTTAGGCCCTCTGCAGACCACCAGGGGGAGCCGCCAGAAAAATGCTCGAGTTTCCCTTAGACTTACATTGGGCTTGTTACTCAGAGCGAGCACTCAAGCATTCCAATTTGCTCAACTCAAACATTGAGTACCCGAGCATTTTAGTGGTCACTCATCACTAAGTGTTACCCTCCCATTGGTAAGAGGTTTTTTTGGACATTTATGTTTACTCAAGATCAAAACTGAGAGTAAAACATTACTTTGTTTTTCTTCAGTAAGCTCCGATTTTAGCCTGTGCAGTCAGGTCATGCACCTGTAGAAATGAAATGCCATCTGTAGTTCTGCATCTTCATAAATGAGTGTCGGGCATTATTGTAACTGTAATGTGTCTATTTCCAGGAAAGCAGAAATAAAATCAGCAGAAGTATAATCTCAGAGGGAAGCTTGAAAGCTGAATGAGTTAAAATGTGCGTAGCTGCAATTTCACTTGTCCAAACCACAGTGGGATGCTCTCAGCTACTATATTAGCTGAAAAGAGGACTAATTCTAATTCTACTATTGTTACAAGTGTCTAGTACTAGGATAACATTGTTACTGTAACAATAACCACTGCTGCTATGTACTTTGTTTAAGAATAGTGGTCCCCAGAGGGAAAGTATAACCTTTCCGCAGCTGCTGTTTGTCGGGGAACATCCAAAACAATTCAAGGCACATTTGGGGCAGCTTAAATGAGCATTTGTGCTGAGTTAATTCTGTCACATGCTATAAAACTAAACACAAATCAAGTGTGCAGTATGAGCACTACTGACCATAGTATTTTGAAAATCTGTTGGCTAAGGTCTTTAAAAGTATACTGGGTGGGTGATTGCAGTTTTCATTTTCTTATCTATACCAGATCAGTAAAATATATGGCTATAGCAGATGTATTATTAAATATACTGCATATTATTTATAATATTTTTTTAAATATGTAAGACAGAGTTGGAGGGCTTCATATAACAATTCATTTTGATGAAAATGTGGGGTGCTGATAGATTGTTCCAGTAGCAGGTATTGATGGCTCTCTAGGTATCAAGGCAGGATAGTCACATCAGGGGTGGAGATAGTGACCTTTCAGGAGTTCCCACGACTGATTTCATGTATTTGAGAATAGTGTTGTTTCACCAGGCAAAGTGGGGACAATTCATCACTGACCAAGCTATCAAGAGCAAGACTTGTGCCCACTGTCCTTGGGTATAATGTGGCAGTTGCACATTCTGAGACCTGAAGCAGCTGCATGATTTCTCATAGCTGCTAAGTTTTCTCTGTTTTTGGAAAATACCCACGCTCTCGCTTGATGGCAATCCTAGGTATAGGCTTACATGGCCAAGCAACTGGGGCAGAAATATAACTCTTACAGCTCTATATGCTTTAGAATTAATCAAACCCATGAAGTGTGCTGCATCCTTAAACTTAAAGTATCAATGTAAAAATATTGTAAAATTTTAGATTTTTTTTAATAAGGATTATAACTAGTGATGAGCGAACTCACTCGCCCTGAACTCGGTACTGCCCTGAACATCACTGTTCTCGACTAGCTTGGCGAGTATTTCCGGGTTGCTCGGGTGGGAACTTGGGTCCCCTCCCAGCATGTTTGGCACTCTTTAGAGAAACAATGAACATGAAGGGTTTGCCTGCCATGTCGTAGCCATGTTGGTTGTGGGCACTAAAGTGATTGGCTGGCCGCACAGCATCATCAGGTGTATATAAGACCGGGCGCCGCCATGCTCGTCACAGTCTACTCCGGAAACAGGCCAAGTAGGGAGAGGTGCTGCTGCATCAGGGAGAGATTTGCTTGTTTATAGTTAGTATAGGTATTCCACAACATATATCTATATCCATTTGAACTAACAGTCCTTCTGAGGACTAATCCAGCTGCATATAATCAGTGCTAGGCAGGCAGGCAGTGTATGTGTCAGACTGCAGTGTATGATACAGCACAAGAGGGACCATTGAACGTCCTGTCTGCTGCTGCTGCAATAATTACAGATATTTCTAGACATAGCCCCAGATATCAAGGGGCAGGGCAATTTTTTTTTATCTTAATCCTGGTTATTTGCTTAAAAAGCAATCCAGAGTACACCATTTTTATGATCCATTTGCATGTTCTCACTGCAGAATACAGACAGATCTGTTCCATATTTCAGCAATAAAAATCCAGAAATTTGAACTGAACGGGGCAAATATTGGCCTCCTTTTCCATTCTGTTGCAGTGTGTCGGTGAAGTTATTCAAAATAGATCTCCATGTGGATTAATATTAGTAAATTACAGACCTACAATTTAAAGCCGTTGTTCTCTGTCAGACATATCACCTAAAAGACTGTTCAAAAACCATACATTTCTTCCATTAGCATTCCGATGCAGTGTGTCGATGAACCTATTCACACTATGTCTCCGTGTAGAATAATATTAGTAAATTACAGGCCTGCTATTTAAAATCGTGGTTCTCTATCAGACGTATCACATATAACTGCATTACAAAATCAGCCATTTCCTATGAATGTGGAAAATATTGTCCTCTATTTAAAATGGGCAAGGTGTGTGGCAAGGGACAGGGAAGTGGACGTGATGGTGATGGTGCATGCAAAGGCCGAGGACGTGGCCGTGGGCAAGGTGAAATTGTGCCACAACAAACACCCACATCTTGTTGCTCGACCTTCCTGTCCCAATTACTAGGGGACCACAGAACACCACTATTGAACACAGAGCAGTGTCAAAAGGTTATTGGTTGGATAGCAGACAATGCTTCCAGACACTTTGCCACAACCACCTCCACCCTGTCTTCCACACGGTCAAGTCTCAGTAGCCATGAGTCTGGACCACATATTCCTCATCCTGATCCTCGTTCTTCCCACCATACCAAGTGCCCGGAGACAGCTGATCCCACATTTGGACACTCTGAAGAGCTGTTCACTTTTCCATTTGTAGATTCAGGCTCCTCGCTCGGTCAGCTTCAAGCGAGTCAAGAGGAGAACCCGTATAACGATGCCAAAATATTGGAGCAGCCACGGTCACATGAAGGTGATGGTGGTAAAGTGCAATTAGTGCCGCAAGAGGTGGATGATGATGATGAGACTCAATTGCCAGAAAGTCAGGAGGAGGACCAGGGTGCGGAAGATGAAGACGAGGTGGTGGATGATATAGTAACTGATCCAACCTGGCAGGGGAACATACAGAGCGAGGACAGCAGTACACAGAAGGGGGGAGGCTTAGCACCACAACAGGCAGTAAGAAGCAGTGTGGTGGATGCAGACACAAGGTGGGAAAGCATTCCTCGCAACGCCAACACGACGAAAGTTGCCAGTACAACTTTTAGGCCTTCCCGTGTCTAGTTATTTTTTAAAGACTCTGCAGATAACTCCAAAATGGCCATTTGCACCACCTGCCAGGCCAGCATTATCAGGGGTAGCAAAACTAGCAGTCTGACCACCACCAGCATGATCAGGCACATGGCAGCAAAGCACCAGACTTAGTGGGCCAAACCCCAAGGTCAAGCAACAGTGTCTGCGGATGACACCACTGCTTCTTCTGCTGTTGTGCGTATACACCAATCCTCTGGCAATGGCACATGCCAAGATGCCTCCCGCCCTGCAGTTGTCATTGCACACTCTGAAATAGCACCATCAGCAAGCACATCTATGTCCTTGTCCTAGCATAGTGGTCAGGTGTCCCTACCCCAGTCCTTGGATCGCAAGCGCAAATACGCAGCCAACGACCCAAAAGCCACACTACTAAATTCCCACATTTCATGATTGTTTGCGATCGAAATGTTGCCTTTTAGGCTCGTGGAGATGGAAGCTTTCCGCAACCTGATGGGGTTGGCCGTCCCTCGGTACTCAGTCTCCAGTTGCTACTATTTCTCCCGGTGTGCCGTCCCTGCATTAAACAAGCACGTGTCCCACAATATTAGATGTGCCCTCAACAACGCAGTTACTGAGAAAGTCCATCTAACCACTGACACGTGGACAAGTGCTTATTGGCCGGGATGGTACATCTCACAGACGGCACACTGAGTTAATATAGTGGAAGCCGGGACACAGAACACGTCCTCCTGACGCCGAGGATTGCGGGCTCTAGGTCAATCAGAGTTGCCCCCACATTCTACAGCTCCTGCTCCTCCTTCTCCTCCTCTTCAGCATCCATCTTCGAAATGACCACATCAGTCGCAAGCTGGAAGCACTGCAGCACTGCCTCGGCCAAGCGGCAACAGGCTGTACTGAAGCTAATATGCTTAGGTGACAAACCACACAATGCTGAAGAGTTGTGGACAGCTCTGAAAGAGCAGGCAGATCTGTGGCTCACACTGCTGAACCTGCAGTTAGGCATGGTCGTGTGTGACAATGGCCGGAGCCTGGTGGCGGCTCAGCGGCGAGGCGAGCTCACACACATACCATGCCTAGCCCATGTGCTTAACCTCATGGGTCAGGGGTTTCACAAAACCTACCCGGATCTGTCGTATCTGCTTGTCAAAATACACCGCCTGTGTGCCCATTTTAGAAAGTCAGCAACAGCTTTTGCCGCCCTTGCCGTGTTTCAGCAGTGTTTGCAGCTTCCAGCTCACCGACTGATCTGCGATGTCCCCACGAGTTGGCACTCTATATTGCAGATGTTGGAAAGGATTTGTGAGCAGAAGAGGGCAGTTGTTGACTACAGGCATCAACAAGGCCGTCAGTATTCAGTTCAGACTCACACATATGACCTCAGTAGTAGACATGGATGTCAGACATATGTGCCATCCTCCAAAACTTTGAGGGCTTCACCAAGATGGTGAGTGGCGATGATGCCATAATTAGCATCACCATCCCACTTCTCTGTCTTCTGAAATGCTCTCTGCTCACAATCAAAGAGGATGCATTGCAGGCAGAGCATGATGAGATGGAGCAAGGAACCATACAGGTTGATTACGCACAGCCCAGCCTCATCTCATCCCAATGTGGATTGGAATGCAATGAGGAAGAGGAGGAGGAGTAGGAAGAACAGGAGCTAGTTTCCTGCTCTATAGTCGGTACTACCTGCTCAACTGTTATACCGTCTATTCAGCAAGGATGGCCTGAGGACAGGGAGGAGGAGGAAGAGGAGGAGGATGAGGAGGAGATCATGGTCAGTCATCCTCTTGGTGAGGACACAAAAGTCTTGCCTCTTTGCACTCTGGCACACATGGCTGACTTTATGTTACTCTGTCTTTCCCGTGACCCTCGCGTTGTTAAAATTTTGGGTGACATTCATTATTGGTTGGTGACTCTTCTAGACCCATGCTACAAGGAGAACTTTCTGTCTCTTATTCCCGAGCAGGACAGGCCTAATGAAATGGGACAGTACGAGAAGGACATTGTTGCGAGTTATTTAAAAAATTCCCATCTGAAAACCCTGGCGGCAGAGGTCACAGTTCGTTGGACAACCAAGGTGTACAGGTGAGAGAGACACAAATGCAATCCAGCAGAGGTAGGGAAACACTGTCAAAGTTCTGTGATAGTTTTATCAAACCCTCCCATCGCACAAGCCTTGATGCATCGGGTACTCTCCCAAGGAAGGAAAAATTTCGGAAGATGGTGAGGGAGTACCTTGCCGACTGTACCAACATCCTCCGTGATTCCTTTGTGCCTTATAATTATTGGGTATTCAAGCTGGACATGTGGCATGAACTGGCTCTCTACGCCTTGGAGAACCTGGCCTGCCCTGCTGCTAGTGTTTTGTCAGAGCGGGTTTTTAGTGGTGCCGGTGGAATTATAAGCAATAGGCGCATCCGCCTGTCAACTGAAAATGCTGACAGGCTGACTCTTTTAAAAATCAACAAGGGCTGGGTTGGGCCAGACTTCTCAACACCAGCGAATGATAGCAGCGTAACATAAACTCAAATACAGTGTCTTTTTTTTGGGAGGTCTAACTCTATTCCGATGCACCTCTGTCTTCACACCCTGACATGGGTATACGCTTCCTGATTTTGTCTACTTGCTCTTATTCTCCTTCTTCTCCGCATCCTCATCCTCCATCACATATTACCACCATATGTACCATATCAACATATCTACGTCTCTTGCAAGGGACATTGGAGTTCCTCCCAATTTATGGCAGCCGTTGCATTTATTGCATAGGCAAACAGTATGAGAGACCCACTTCCTTATAATGGGAACATAGTTTTCAGGAGGCTCTCCAACCTCTACATCTCTTGCAAGAGGCTTTGGAGTTCCTCCAAATTTTTGGCAGCCGTGGCATTCAGAGCATACCCTTTAACTGTATAGCAGACCCTCTCCTTTCTAATGGACACATGTCATTACTGTGGCCCAGCTCTATGCGTCTTTAAATTGTTAGTAGGGTTTTTCCTAAATTTTAGCAGCCGTTGCACTCACTGCATACTGTTATGTTCTGCTACCAAAGCTAAGGAAAGAGAGGAGATCTGTCCCTACTATAAGACTCAGCTGAATCCCTACGATGTAACAGGGAACCTGATCCTGCGATCAGACCTGCTAAAGTCCTAATCTAGTCTGTACGGAGACCTATAGATTTGGGGAGGGAATCCCTACAAGTACTAAGGACTGGGAGGAATATGGGACACCTCCTAACAGAAATAGCAGCAGACAGACGATCAAACAAAATAGATAGAACCTAGAGGTCCGTAGACCAAGCAAACTAACAGAGTTAGATACAGAGCACAAGCTAGCTAGAAAGTAGATATACAATGAAGTCCAGCAAAGCCAGAAGGGCGGAGCAGGATTAAATAGGCCAACAAGGTCATGTGACCAGCAAAGGAAAAAAAACCTAACAGCAAGGTTCTAACAGTACCCCCCCTTCTAAGAGGATCCTCCGGATCCCCTAGGACCAGGCTTATCAGGAAATCTCCTGTGAAACGCTCTGATAAGTCTGGACGCGGAAACATCATCTGACCTCACCCAAGAGTTATCCTCGGGTCCGAAACCTTTCCAGGCCACAAGATACTGCAAACTACCTCTATACCGTCTAGAGTCAAGGATGCGAGAAATTTCATATTCCCCGTCCTCCACCACCGGAGGAACAGAGGCAGAGGCGTCACCATCCGACACAACAGCTTTTTTTAACAGAGAGACATGAAAGACCGGATTAATTCTCCAGGAGGTAGGAACCTCCAACCTAACAGCAGATTGGTTGACAACCTGAAGCACCTTAAAGGGCCCTACAAACTTGGGACCCAATTTCTTAGAAGGAATCCTCAACCGCAGATTCCTAGAGGACAACCAAACCATGTCACCAACAGCGAACAAAACCTCCTGTCGTTTCCTATCAAAGTAGTCTTTAGATTTTCTGTTGGCCTCCTGAAGATTACCACGCACATCCGTCCAAACTCTTTCCAAATCACCGGAAAAATTCTCCTCCTCAGGCACGGCAGATCCCAACTTGGAGAACGACCCAAACGACGGATGTCTCCCAGAACAACAAAAAAAAGGCGAACAACCAGCAGAAGAAGATGTATGATTGTTCAGAGCAAATTCGGCAAGTGGCAGAAACTCAGACCACCCCTCTTGATTGTCTGCCACAAAACAACGCAAGAACTGCTCAACATCCTGGTTTTTCCTTTCTGTCTGGCCATTAGATTCAGGATGATATCCGGACGAAAACGACAAATGAATTCCCAACCTGTCACAAAAGGCACGCCAAAAACGAGCCACGAACTGAGGACCCCTATCAGAAACAATGTCAGTAGGAACGCCATGAAGTCTGACAATTTCCTTGACAAAGGCCTTAGCGAGAGTTTTAGCGCAGGGCAGTTTGACGAAGGGAACCAAGTGACACATCTTGCTAAAACGGTCCACGACCACCCAGATGACAGTAAAACCCTCAGAGGGGGGAAGGTCAGTTATAAAGTCCATAGCCAAATGTGTCCAAGGAGCACTGGGGACCTCCAAAGGACAAAGCAACCCCGCAGCAGGAGTATGTGAGGACTTAGATCTAGCACATATAGTACATTGGCGCACCCACTTAATGACTTCCTTCTGCCATCCAGGCCACCAAAAACTGCGACCCACCAGTCTCTTGGTCTCAGAGATTCCGGGATGACCTGCCAACCGAGATTCGTGACACTCAACAAACAAATCTCTCCTAAAGGTCCCAGGCACAAACAACCTCCCATGAGGAGTGTTAGATGGGGCATTCTCCTGAGCTTTAAGAATCTCATCTTCCAAAACGGAGTCTAAAGCAGCTATCACAACACCTTCTTGTAAAATGTTTTCCTCTTTCTCAGCACCGACTATGGGAGAAAAACTGCGAGACAAGGCATCCGCCTTAACATTCTTAGTACCAGTGATGTAAGTAACGGAGAAATTAAACCGCGAGAAAAACAGTGCCCACCTAGCCTGACGGGCATTCAGGCGCTTGGCAGCGTCAAGATATATCAGATTTTTATGATCCGTAAGAACCTGAACGGGAAATTCCGCACCTTCCAAGAAGTGGCGCCAGTGTTCAAATGCGAGTTTAATAGCCAATAATTCCCGATTACCAATATCGTAATTCAATTCAGTCTCCGAAAATTTTTTTGAAAAAAATGCACAGGGATGTAATCCATCCCCGTTATCCTGAGACAATACTGCGCCAACCCCCACAGAGGAAGCATCAACCTCAACCAAAAACGGCCTAGTAACATCAGGCTGCATAAGGATGGGAGCAGAGGTGAACCTCTCCTTGAGATACACAAAAGCTTCAATGGCCTCAGAAGACCACTGAACTGCATCAGCACCTTTCCTGGTGAGATCAGTCAGAGGTTTGACAATACTAGAAAAATTTTTTATGAATTTTCTATAGTAATTGGCGAAACCCAAAAACCTCTGTATTGATTTCAAACCAATAGGCCTAGGCCATTCCTGCACAGCCTGAACCTTAACCGGATCCATCTCAAAACCTTTGCTGGAGATAATGTAGCCCAAAAAACTAATTCTCTGTACAGCGAACTCACATTTCTCCAGCTTAGCAAAAAGCGAATTGTCCATTAATAACTGTAATACCTCACGCACGCTCCGCCAATGAGACTCCAGATCTGGCGAATAAATCAAAATGTCATCCAAATACACAACCACAATTTTACCGATCAAAGGTCTAAGGATGTCATTAATCAGATTCTGAAAAAATGCAGGAGCATTAGTAAGACCAAAAGGCATAACCAGATTCTCAAAATGACCCACAGGAGTGTTAAAAGCAGTCTTCCATTCATCACCCTCCTTCATGCGCAACAGATTGTATGCCCCCTTAAGGTCAATTTTAGAGAACCACTTGGCCCCCAATAACTGGTTAAACAGATCAGGAATCAATGGCAGTGGGTAAGGATTGCGTACCGTAATTTTGTTAATCTCACGAAAATCCAGACAAGGACGTAAACCGCCGTCCTTTTTTTTTACAAAAAAAAATCCAACCGCCACAGGAGACTTAGAGGGCCTAATGTGACCGGCGGCCAAACTTGTCTGTATGTATTCCTCCAAAGCCTTCCTCTCAGGAATAGTAAGGTTAAATAAACGACTTTTAGGAAGAGTCGCTCCAGGGACAAATTCAATAGAACAATCATAGTCTCTATGGGGAGGCAAAACCTGCGATTCTTTCTCAGAAAAAACTCTCCAAAAATCCTGAATAGGAACAGGCAATTCTCCCCTATCCAAAGCTGCAATACGCCCGTTACAACACTTGTCATAACATTTATGGCTCCAGGATTTAATTTCACTGGTAGACCAATCCAGTACAGGATTGTGAAATTTTAACCAGGGCAAACCCAATATTACTGGAGAAGGCAAGTTATTCAACACTACCAAATCCAATTTCTCATGGTGAACACCATTAATAGTGAGAGGAAATTCACTGACCTTGAGAGTAATATTCTTCAAAGGGGAGCCATCCACAGAAACCACAGCAATGGGGGATGATAAAGGTTCAGGTTTTAAATTGAGTTTTTCCACGAATCCCCCATCAATAACATTCAGTGTAGACCCGCAATCAACAAACACCCGAAATTCCATTAATTTTTCCTGAGCAATCGTGGAAGCAGCTAAAAATATACCCTTGGAATTTAAACAGGCAATACGGGCGTGACTGACCATTTTTTTTTCTTTCTTCATACGAAGCTCACAGCCTTTAATCAAATGACCAGATTTTCCACAATAGAAACACAAGCCTTCTGAAAAACGACGGTGTTTTTCTTGAGAGCGAGGTGCCACCGATCCAATCTCCATCGGTTCACCACTGTTAGTACACACATTATCATAACCAGAAACTGACATAGCAGAGGATTTGCTCTCATTAACCCTAGCACGCAGTCTTCTGTCCACCCGTATAGCTAATTGCATAGCCTGTTGCAAATCCTCAGGTGTAGGATAAGCAATTAGCAGGTCTTTAACCTTTTCACTGAGCCCAGCAAGAAATAGACTTTTCAGAGCAGAATCGTTCCACCCTGTTTGAGTGGACCAACGACGAAAATGTGTACAATATTTTTCCATATTACCTGATCCTTGTTTTAAACGTCTCAACTCAGTCTCAGCTGATGCCACACGGTCAGGATCATCATATAATAGTCCTAAAGCAGAAAAAAAACTATCCACTGATCTGAAGCATGTATCACTAGGTTGCAAAGAAAAGGCCCACTCCTGAGGCTCTTTGCGCAAAAGTGACATTATGAACCCTACGCGCTGGGATTCATCCCCAGAGGACTTGGGTCTCAAACGAAAATACAATAAGCAAGCATTTTTAAATGAAAAAAATTCTCGATGTTCACCAAAAAATAAATCCGGCAAACATACCTTAGGCTCCAAGAAATATGCTCCAGGACAGTTACTCACGTGCTGACGGAGCTCGGCCACTTCCAGAGAGAGTCCCTGCAGGTGTTTAGCCAAATCCTGAACCGACACCATGATGGAACAAAAAAAAATCTTTCCTTAGAGAATTTACAGGCTGGACTTACTGTTATGTTCTGCTACCAAAGCTAAGGAAAGAGAGGAGATCTGTCCCTACTATAAGACTCAGCTGAATCCCTACGATGTAACAGGGAACCTGATCCTGCGATCAGACCTGCTAAAGTCCTAATCTAGTCTGTACGGAGACCTATAGATTTGGGGAGGGAATCCCTACAAGTACTAAGGACTGGGAGGAATATGGGACACCTCCTAACAGAAATAGCAGCAGACAGACGATCAAACAAAATAGATAGAACCTAGAGGTCCGTAGACCAAGCAAACTAACAGAGTTAGATACAGAGCACAAGCTAGCTAGAAAGTAGATATACAATGAAGTCCAGCAAAGCCAGAAGGGCGGAGCAGGATTAAATAGGCCAACAAGGTCATGTGACCAGCAAAGGAAAAAAAACCTAACAGCAAGGTTCTAACACATACCCTATAACTGAATAGCAGACCCTATCCTTTCTAGTGGGAACATGTTGTTCTCGTTACTGTGGCCCAGCTCTATATGTCTTTAAATTGTTAGTGAAGTTTTTCCCAAATTTTGGCAGCCCTTGCAGTCACAGCATGGTCACTACCACTATAGGAGATCCGCTCCTTTATAATGGGAACATTTTTTTTTACTGAGACCCTCCTCTATGTCTCTTCAAAGTGGTATTGTGTTGAGTCCAAATTTTTGGCAGCCCTTGCAGTCATTGCATACGCAATAACAGTATAGGAGACCCACTTGCTTAATAATGGAAATAACAAAGCATAGCCAGTTGATGGCTTTCTAGCAAAAGCAAGGGCTGACTGCTGACCCTTTAAGAATCGTAAGGGCCGCCTGATGACCCTATAAAAATAGGCTTTGTGACTTTCAGAGTCCCTCCATCATAAATTAAACAGGATGTGTCTGATGATGTGTCAGACACCACATGTCCAGATATGGTTGTAAAATGTTAAAATTACATTTCCTGGTGAATGCATTTGTCTTGAAAAATAACGTAAAAAAAAAATAAAAACACAGTAGGATCTTTGTTTAGTATAAAATCAAGACTCACCAATGTAACCTCAATGTAATCACATTGTTCAGCTCCTGCATCTCCTCCTCCAGTTCGGGCTCCATCTCTGAAATGACCACATCAGTCACAAGCTGAAAGCACTGCAGCACTTCCTTGGCCAAGCAGCAACAGGATGTGCTGAAGATAACATGCTTAATGTTTAGGTGACAAACTGCCTACCGCTGTTGTTGTAAGCTGTAACACAGCAGCCTGATCTGTGGCTCTCACCGCTGAACATATAGCCAGGCATGGTCGTGTGTGACAATGGACGGAACTTGGAGATAGAGAAATGATAGCCGGAGTAGATATGGTTTCCCTCTATGTCAGTCCTTTCACCGAGCTAAAGAATATGGCTGTGGTGAAATACAACTCCCACAGAGAAGCAGTTTCAAACTGAAAAACATTGGGACCACCAGAGGATTTGATTCTGAGGGCTCACCGCTCAATAGCCCCATAGCTGCTTCAAAGTTTGCGCTATCATGAGCTCTCCTGATGGAGAAGCCAGGGACCACCTGAGGATTCTCTGGTGGGACAGTCCAACCCTGCCGAGAAGCAGTCCTGGCTAAGAAAAGTATGTGGGAAGGTTCCTGGACACTCTACGGCAGCTTTTTTACTGAGGTGGAAACACGCACAAACACGGGAAGAATATACAAAATCCTTGCAGATGTTGTCCTTGCTGGGATTTGAACCCAGGATCCCAACGCTGTCAGGCTTCAGTGCTTTCCACTGAGCCAATGTGCTGCCGTTCACCCTCAGAAATCTAAGAGGCTGGAGAAACTTGCAGCTACTGCTACTCTATCTTCAGCTCCTTTGTGTGAAACTAATGTATTTGGACAGCCACTCAGTCTACCAAATATAATTCTTGAGAAGTATATTGGGGATGGCTTTACTACTGGTACTGAGGGCAGTGCTAATATCATGGCATCGTACCATAGTTCACTGGAAATATTCCAGGCTGGTAGGAGGCAAGCAGATTCCCACAGAAAAGTACCAGCAGTAATGTTAAGGGACCCCGTGATTGTGGAAGGCAGAGACGACACCGGGAGAAATTGCTTATGTGCCAAGCTGCATAAGAGCCCGTCCTTTCACCGAGCTAAAGAATATGGCTGTGGTGAAATACAACTGTCACTGAGAAGCAGGGCCAGACTGAAAAACATTTGGCCCACCAGAGGATTTGATTCTGAGGGCCCACCTTTCTCCCCCGCTCAAGAGCCCCATAACAGCTGCGAAGTTTGCGCCTATCATGAACTCTCCTGATGGAAAAGACAGGCCCACCCGAGGATTCTCTGGTGACCCCATCCAACCCTGCCGAGAATCAGCCCTGGCTAAGAAAAGTGTGTGGGAAGGTTACCGGACAATCTATGGCTGCATTTTTAATGTGGACTGGCTCCGTACTGTCCCTGGCCCCATTCACCTGTCCACGTGTTTGTGGTTAGGCGGTACTTCCCACCTAAATGCACTAGGGAGGGCACGGGTAATGTTGTGGGACTCGTGCTTGTGGATGGTGGAAACGACACCGGGAGAAATAGTGACGGCTGGGGACCAAGTTGCAGCTGCCCAGAAATCTGACAGTTTACTATTGCGACCTGTAGGTGAGTGGCTGGCTGCATACTTGCACGTGCATTCCAAGGAATGGGGTAGGATCAACTGAACGCTGCGCTGGGACAAGGACGTGGACGGTGATTGCTGCAAGTCTGCAATGACAGGTGCAGGAGGCATTTTCACATGTGCCATGGATTAATTATGATGGGCACACTTTTAGGCAGTGACCTAGAAGACAGAGATGCTTCCAAGGGTCTTCACCATGCTGTTCACATGTCTTTTCAGCACTGTATGCATGTGTCTGATGATGTTTCACACACCACATGGCTAGATAAGGTTGTAAAATGTTAAAATGACATTTCCCAGTGAAAGTGCAAAAAAGCATCCAATATGCTACATGTGAACATAGCCCAAGGTGTGGAGGAGCATTTTTGTTTCTGGTTATTTATTTTACCTTATATACAATTCATTACCCTGGAAGGGATGTACTTTCCCAGAAAAATCTATTTTGGTTTAGTTTTTGCATGTTTTATTGTGAGTCCGTAAAAGTGGCGTAATACCTCTGATAACATTGTTGACAGCAGTAACGTGGGAGTCAGAAATGCTACCAGGGGTCTTCCCCATGCTGTTCCCATGTCATTTGAGCACTGTTTCCATTGATTTGGGCAATTTTTAGGCCCTCTGCAGACCGCCGAGGGGAGCCGCCGGAAAAATGCTCTAATTTCCCATATACTTACATTCGGCTCGTTACTCGGACCGAGCACTCGAGCATTCCAAGTTGCTCGACTCAAACAACGAGTACCTGAGCATTTTAGTGCTCGCTAATCACTTATTAGAAAATGAACAATAAAAACCGTTGCCAAAAAAAATATTAAAAATACATGTAACATAAAAAAAAACTAATTTAAATAGCTTCCTTTTAAGACCACATACCCCACATATATTAACCATAATTATTTACAGTCTCATCAACAATGGGTGGCTAATAGGCTGATATCAACAGAACACTGCATAACAGTATAAAGATTGCAAGACAAAAAAGAAGTGGTAGCAACATTTAGTGGAAGCCAGGAGTGCTGTTATGGCACAAACAGATGGGTGTATCACACGGACGAGGATCGCATCATAGTGCATAGACTAGCGGGAGGCTCTCCTGACCAGATCATGGCAGCCTGTATTTCTATGTAGCTTTCACACTCTGTTCAGGAGAGTCGGCGGCCAGTCCATGCATTATTATGTGATCGTTGTTCGTGTTATGTGGCCTTCTGGCTGAGCCCTAAGTCAGTACTAAGGATACTTCTCTAGCAAGGATTCTGATTTCATACATCTCTCCTGTATAGTGATGAGCGAGCATGCTCACTACTGCTCGGTGCTCGCCCGAGCATCTTACTGCTTGAGATGCTCGGCGCTCGCCGAGTATTTCTGGGTTGCTCGGGTGGGAACTCGGGTCCCCTCCCTGCATGTTTGGCGCTCATTAGAGAGCCAATGAACATGCAGGGATTGCCTGACATGCACTGTAATGCTGTAGCCATGTTGGTTGTTGGCATTACAGTGATTGGCTGGCTGCACAGCGTCATCAGGTGTATATCAGACCTGGCGCCGCCATGCTCGTCACAGTCACTCCGGATCAGACAGTGTAGGGAGATCTGCTGCTGTGTCAGGGAGAGATTTGATCGTGTATTAGGTAGTGTAGGGAAAAATACCATACATTACACATATCCATCTTAACAAACAATCCTTCTGAGGACTAATCCATCTGCAGAGATATCAGGCAGGCAGGGTGTATAGGCAGGCGTTGTATATAGCAGACTGCAGTGCATATAGCACAAGAGGCTCCATTCCAATTCTGCCTTCTGCTGCTGTTAGATATTTCTATACAAAGGCCCATGTCTCAGGGGCCAGGAATACTTTTCTTTGGATCTTAATCCTCATTATTTGCTTAAAAAGCAATCCAGAGAACACCCTTTTCTGCACCATTTGCTTGTTTTGGGAGAGGTGCTGCTGCGTCAGGGACAGATTTGCTTGTGTATTAGGTAGTGTAGGGAGAAAATCCATACATTACACATATCCATCTTAACAAACAGTCCTTCTGAGGACTAATCTATCTGCAGAGATATCAGGCAGGCAGGGTGTATAGGCAGGCGGTGTATATAGCAGACTGCAGTGCATATAGCACAAGAGGCTCCATTCCAATTCAGCCTTCTGCTGCTGTTAGATATTTCTATACAAAGACGCAGGTCTCAAGTGCCACGAATACTTTTCTTTGGATCTTAATCCTCATTATTTGCTTGAAAAGCAATCCAGAGAACACCATTTTTTCTGCGCCATTTGCTTGTTGGCACTGCAGAATACAGCAAGGTCCTTTCCATATTAGAGCGCTATAAATCTAGCTATTTAAAACTGTGTTTTCTCCGTCAAACGGATCACATATACGTTGTCAGAAATACTGCCATTTCTGGCCTCCATTAAAAAATTCCTTTAGTGTGTCATTAAAGCAATTCACCGCAGTTTGCTGTTCAAACTACTTACCTACAGGCCAGGTATTTAAAACTCTGTTTTCTCCGTCAAATGGATCACATATGCGTTGACAGAAAATACTGCCATTTCTGGCTTCCAATAAAAATTTCCTTCAGTGTGTCATTGAAGCAATTCACACCAGTTTGCTGTTCAAACTAGTTACCTACAAGTCATGTATTGAAAACTCTGTTTTCTCCGTCACACGGATCGCATATATGTTGTCAGAAAATACTGCCATTTCTGGCCTCCATTAACAATTTCCTTTAGTGTGTCTTTGAAGCAATTCACCGCAGTTTGCTGTTCAAACTACTTACCTACATGCCAGGTATTTAAAACTCTGTTTTCTCTATCACACAGATCACATATAAGTTTGCTCCAAACTCAGTCATTTGTAGTGAGCGTGGAAGATAGTGTCTTCCATCTAAAATGGGCAAGGCACGTGGCAAGGGACGGGGAACTGGATGTGATGGTAATGGTGCATGCAGAGGCCGAGGACAAGGCCGTGGGCAAGCCGAAATTGTGCCACAACAAACACCCACATTTTCTTGCCTGACCTTCTTGTCCAAATTTCTAGGGGACCGCAGCACATCACTATTGAACCCAGAGCAGTGTCAAAAGGTTGTTGGTTGGATAGCGGATTATGCTTCCAGTCACTTAGCCACCACCACCACCCTGTCTTCCACACGGTCAAGTCTCAGTAGCCGTGAGTCTGGACCGCATATTCCTCACCCTGATCCTCCTTCCTCCCACCATGCCAAGTACCCAGAGACAACTGATCTCACACTTGGACACTCTGAAGAGCTGTTCACATTTTCATTTATAGATTCGGGCCTCTCCCCGGGTCCACTTGAAGCGGGGCAAAATGAGATCGCGTGTAGCGATGCCCAAATATTTGAGCAGCCACGGTCACACGAAGGCGACGGTGGGAAAGTGTCACAAGAGGTGGACGATGGTGAGACACAATTGCCAGAAAGTAAGGAGGAGGATCAGGGTGAAGAAGTGGAAGACGAGGTGGTGGATGATATAGTAACTGACCCAACCTGCAGGAGGACATGCAGAGCAAGGACAGCAGCACACAGGGGGAGGGAGGCAGAGCAACAGGCATGAAGAAGCAGTGTGGTGGCAGCAGGCAGAAGGCAGGCAACCATTCCCCGTGTCACCAACATGAAGGAAGTTGCCAGTACAACTGTTAGGTCTTCCCGAGTCTGGCTGTTTTTTAAAGATTCTGCAGATAACCCCAAAATGGCCATCTGCACCACATGCCGGGTCAGCATCAGCAGGGGTGGCAAAACGACCAGCCTGACCACCACCAGCATGATCAGGCACATGGCAGCAAAGCACCCGACTTTGTGGGCTGAACCCCAGTGTCCAGATACAGAGTCTGCGGGTGGTACCATTGCTTCTTCCGCTGTTGTGCATGCAAGCCAATCCCCTGTCCATGTTGCATGTAAAGACGCCTCCTGCCCTGCACCTGTCATTGCACACTCTCAAGTAGCAGCAACAGGAAGCACATCCATGTCCTTGTCCCAGCGCAACATTCAGTTGTCCATACCCCAGTCCTTGGAACGCAAGTGCAAATATGCAGCCAAAGCCCCACAGGCCACACTACTAAATTCTCACATTTTCACGACTGCTTGCGCTCAAAATGTTGCATTTTAGACTCATGGAGACGGAAGCATTCCGCAACCTGATGGCGGCGGCCGTCGGTACGCAATCCATAACCGCCAATATTTCTCCTGGTGTGCTGTCCCCGCATTACACAAGCACGTGTCCCAAAACATTAGCTATGCTCTCAACAACGCAGTTACCTTTAAATTCCACCTAACCACTGTCACGTGGATAAGTGCTTGTGGGCAGGGACGGTATATCTCACTGACGGCACACTGGGTTAACATAGTGGAAGCCGGGACCCAGTTGGACCTTGGGATGGAATACGTCTTCCCGTGAGCCCTAGGTCAATCAGGGTTGCCCCCACGGTCTACAGTTCCTGCACCTCATCCTTCTCAGCCTCCTCCTCCTCTTCAGCCTCCATCTACGAAATGACCACATCAGTCACAAGCTGGAAGCACTGCAGCACTGCCTCGGCCAAGCGGCAACAGGCTGTGGTGAAGCTAATATGCTTAGCTGAAGAGCCACACAATGATGGACCTACAGCCAGGCAGAGTCGTGTGTGATAATGGCCGGAACCTGGTGGCGGCTCTGAGGTGAGGCGAGCTCACACACGTACCATGCCTGGTCCATGTACTTAACCTCGTGGTTCAGCGGTTTCTCAAATCCTACCCGGAGTTGTCAGATCTGCATGTTAAACTACGCCACCTGTGTGCCCATTTTAGAAAGTTAGCTACAGCTTCCATCGCCCTTGCAGTGTTTAAGCAGCGTTTGCATCTTCCGGCTCACAGACTGGTGTGTGATGTCCCCACGCGTTGAAACTCTACACTGCTGATGTTGGGAAGGATTTGTGAGCAGAAGAGGGCAGTTGTTGAGTACCAGCATCAACAAGGCAGTCGGTATTCAGTTCAGACTCCACACATAAGACCTCAGGGGTGGACGTGGATGTCAGACATATGTACCATCCTCCAAAACTATGAGGACTCCACCAAGATTGTGAGCGGCAATGACGCCATAATTAGCGGCACCATCCCGCTTCTCTGTCTTCTGAAACGCTCTCTGCTCACAATCAAAGAGGATGCATTGCAGGCGGAGCATGATGAGCTGGAGCAAGGAACCATACAGGGTGATTACACACAGCCAAGCCTCATCTCATCCAAACGTGGATTGGGTGACAATGAGAAAGAGGAGGAGAAAGGACAGGATCGATCAAGTTTTAAGCACTATAGACGGTACTACCTGCACTGCTCCCATACCCTCTGTTCAGCGTGGATGGCCAGAGGACAAAGAGGAGGAGGAGTAGAGCATAAACAGTCATCCTCTTGGTGAGGACACAGAAGTCTTGCCTGTTAGTAATCTGGCACGCATGGCTGAGTTTATGTTTTTCTGCCTTTCCCATGACCCTCGCGTTCTCAAAATTTTGGGTGACAGTCATTACTGGTTGGTGACACTTCTAGACCCACGCTACAAGGAGAACTTTATATCTCTTATCCCTGAGGCGGACAGTTCTGCAAAAATGGGGCAGTACCAGAAGGTCCTTGTTGCCGAACTATTAAAGAAATTCCCATCTGAAAATGCTGGCGGCAAAGGGCACACTTCATTGGACAACCAAGTAGTACAGGCGAGAGAGACACAACTTCAATCCAGCAGAGGCAGGGGAACACTGTCAAAGTTCTGGGAGAGTTTTCTCAGACTCTCCCATCACACAGGCCCTGAGGCGCGTGGTACTCTCACAAGGAGGGCAAAGTTTAGGAAGATGCTGAGGGAGTACCTTGCCGACCGTAACAACGTCCTCCATGATTCCTCTGTGCCCTATACTTATTGGGTTTCCAAGCTGGATACGTGGAGTGAACTGGCTCTCTATGCCTTGGAGGTCCTGGCCTGCCCTGCCACCTGCGTTTTATCAGAGCGGGTTTTAAGTGCCGCTGGTGGAATTATAACTGATAAGCGCATCCGCCTGTCAACTGAAAATGCTGACAAGTTGACTTTTATAAAAATGAACAAGGGCTGGATTGGGCCAGACTTCTCAACCCCACCAAATGATAGCAGCGTAACTTAAACTCAAATCCAGTGTCTTTTTTTGGGAGGTGTATTCCCATGCACCTTTTCACACCCACACATGGGTATACGCTTCCTGATATTGGCTATTTTCTCTTGTCCTCCACCTTCTCCTCATCCTCCACCACCATATCACTAGGGTGACTGTAGTCCGTGATGCAGCACCCACATATTTTTTTTAAAGGGTGTTTATGATGCCCGTGAAAATTTTTTTTTATACAGTATGTTCATATATACCCCCCAGGGGTAAATGTATGTCAGCCCATTCACTTAGTGCATGGGCATTACAAGTATAGGAGGCCCGCTCCTTTCTAATGGAAACATTTTTTTATGAGGCCCTCCTCCACGTCTGTTCCAAGGGGCATTGAAGTGCCTCCAAATTTTTGGCAGCCCTTGCATTCACTGAATAGGCCAACACTATGGGAGACTCTCTCCTTTCTAATGGGAATTTGTCACTAATGTGGCCCTGCTCTGTGTGTCTTTAAATTCTTAGTGGGGTTTTTCCTAAAATTGGTTAGCCATTGGACTCACTGCATACCCTATACCTGTATAGCAAACCCTCTCCTTTCTAATGGGAACATGTCGTACCTTGCTACTGTGGCCCTGCTCCGTGTGTCTTTCAATTCTTACTCGGGTTTTTCCAAAAATTGGTCAGCCGTTGGACTCACTGCATACTCTATAACTGTACAGTAGACCCTCTGCTTTCTAATGGGAACATGTCGTACCTTGTTACTGTGGCCCTGCTCTTTGTGTCTTTAAATTCTTAATGGTGTTTTTCCTAAAACTGGTCAGCCGTTGGACTCACTGCATACCCTATAACTGTATAGCAGACCCTCTCCTTTCTAATGGGAACATGTCATACTTGTTACTGTGGCCCTGCTTTGTGTGTCTTTAAATTCTTAGTGGGGTTTTTCCTAAAATTGGTCAGCCATTGGACTCACTGCATACCCTATAACTGTAGAGCAGACCCTCTCCTTTCTAATGGGAACATGTCATACCTTGTTACTGTGGCCTTGCTCCGTGTGTCTTTAAATTCTTAGTGGGGTTTTTCCCAAATTTTGTCAGCCCTTGCAGTAACAGCATGGGCATTACCACTATAGGAGACCCGCTCCTTTATAATGGGAACATTTTTCTTACTGAGACCCTCCTCTATGTCTCTTCAAAGGGGTTGCGTCCAAATTTTTGGCAGCCCTTGCAGTCACTGGATACGCAATAACAGTATAGGAGACCCACTTGTTAATAATGGGAACAACAAAGCATAGCCGGCTGATGGCTCTCTAACAATAGCTACGGCCGACAACTGGCCTTTTAGGAATAGTAAGGGCCGTCTGATGTCCCTGTAAAAATAGGCTTTATGACTTTCAGAGTTCCTCCACACCACATTGCCAGATAAGGTTGGAAAATGTTAAAAATGACATTTCCCGGTTAATGCATTTGTCTTAAAAAATAATGTAAAAAAACAAAACAATAGGATCTTTCTTTAGTATAAAAAACAGCGTCACCAATCTAACCTCAATGTAATCACATTGTTCAGCTCATGCACCTCCTCCTCCATCTCCAAAATGATCACATCAGTCACAAGCTGACAGCACTGCAGCACTGCCTTGGCCAAGCAGCAAACGGCTGTGCTGAAGATAACATGCCTAATGCTTAATTGACAAACCGCCCAGTGCTGCAGAGTTGTTGAAAGCTGTAACACAGCAGCCTGATCTGTGGCTCTCACCGCTGAACATACAGCCAGGCATGGTCGTGTGTGACAATGGGCGGAACCTGGTGACGGAGAAATGACAGCTGGGGTAGATACGGTTTCCCTCTATGCCAGCACTTTCACCGAGCTAAAGAATATGGCTGTGGTGAAATACAACTCCCACTGAGAAGCTGTTTCAGATTGAAAAACATTGTGCCCACCAGAGAATTTGATTCTGAGGGCTAACCTTTCTCACCCTCTCAAGAGCCCCATAGCAGCTGCAAAGTTTGCGCTATCATGAACTTTCCTGAGGTAGAAGCCAAGGCACACCAGAGGATTCTCTGATGGGACCGTCCAACACTGCTGAGAAGCAGTACTTGCTAAGAAAAGTGTGTGGAAAGGTTCCCGGACATGCAAAGTCTTTGCAGATGTTGTCCTTGCTGGGATTTGAAGCCAGGATGCAAGGCTTCAGTGCTAACCATTGATCCAATGTGCTGCCGTTCACCCTCTAATATCTAACAGGATGGAGAATCTTGCACCTACTGCCACTCTATCTTCAGCTCCTTTGTGAGAAAATGTATTTGGGCAGCCACTCAGTCGACCAAATAAAATTCCTGAGAAGGAAATTGGGGATGGCTTAGCTACTGGTACTGAGGGCAGTGCTAATACCATGGCGTCGTACCATAGTTTGCTGGAAATATTCCAGGCTGGTAGGAGGCATGCAAATTCCCACAGAAATGTACCAGCAGTAATGTTCAGGCCACATTTTAAGTGCAAGCAGCTTTAGAGGACTTTCTGGGAGAAATGACACGCAGGGTAGATACGGTTTCCCTCTATGCCAGTCCTTTCACCGAGCTAAATACAAATCTCAGCCAAAAAAGTTGTGGACTGGCTCCACGTGTTTGTGGTTAGGCGGTTCTTCCCAGCAAGTGCACTGGGGAGGGCACGGGTAATGTTGTGGGACCCGTGCTTGTGTAAATTGGAGGCGATACCAGGAAATATAGTGGCGACTGAGGTTGTGAAAAGCTTCCGACTCCACAAGCTTAAAAAGCCATATTTCAAGTGCAAAGAGCTGCCCAGAAATCTGGCAGTTTAGTGTTGCGGCCTGTGGGTGGGTGGGTGGGTGGCTGGCTGCATACTTGCACTTGCATTCCAAGTAACAGAAAACTAAGCAGATGGTGGCCTCTATCATCATCATGGCCTCACCTCGGCACTATGAACTCTCCTGAAGGAGAAGCCAGGGCCCACCGGAGGAGTCTCCGGTTCTCTGGTGAGCCCGTCCAACCCTGCTGAAAAGCAGCCCTGGCTAAGAAAAGAGTGGGGGAAGGTTCCCGGACACTCTATGGCTGCTTTTTTAATGTGGATCGGTCATGCTTATGCATGTTATTTCTCAAAACGCATTACAGATCAGGCCATTGTCCAACTCTGTATTCAAGAAATTAAATGCGCAAAGAAAGATGTGTGTGTGTCAAAGCACCACCGACAAGTTCAAGATGATGTTGGAAGGGCTGCCATTGCTTCTGCAACAAGCTCAATTACAGAACTTCCTGTAAGAAATGACACGCAGGGTAAATACTGTTTCCCTCTATGCCAGTCCTTTCACTGAGCTAAATACAACTCTTAGCAAAAATAGTTGTGGACTGGCTCCGTACCGTTCCTGGCCACATTCACCTGTCCACGGGTTTGTGGTTAGGCGGTCCTTCCCAGTAAGTGCACTGGGGAGGGCACTGGTAATGTTGTGGGACCCATGCTTGTGGAAGGCGGAGGCGATACCGGGAAATATAGTGGCGGCTGGGGACCGAGTATGGACACCCGGCCGCCGCCGGCATGAGGTTGTGGAAGGCTTCCGCCTCCACGAGCTTAAAAGGTCATATTTCAAGTGCAAAGAGCTGCCCAGAAATCTTGAAGTTTATTGTTGCGGCCTGTGGGTGGGTGACTGGCTGCATACTTGCACTTGCATTCCAAGTAACAGAAAACTAAGCAGATGGTGGCCTCTATCATCATCATGGCTTCACCTCGGCACTATGAACTCTCCTGAAGGAGAAGCCAGGGCCCGCCGGAGGAGTCTCAGGATCTCTGGTGAGCCCGTCCACGCCTGCCAAAGGCGGAGACGATACTGGGAAATATAGTGGTGGCTTGGGACCGAGTATGGACAGTCGGCCGCCGCCGGCATGAGGTTGTGAACAGCTTCCACCTCCACGAGCCTAAAAGGCAAAATTTCAAGTGCAAGCAGCTGTAAAAAATTTGGCAGTATAGTATTACAGCCTGTGGGTGGGTGGGTGGCTGCCTGCACACTTGCGCTTGCATTCCAAGGAATGGGGTAGGGACAACTCAATGATGAAGTGGGACAGGGACGTGGATGGTGATTGTTGCAAGTCTGCAATGACAGGTGCCTGGCGGGAGGCATCTTCGCATGCGCCAAGGATCACTTATGATGGGCACACTTTTAGGCAGAGACCTGAGAATCAGAGATGCTTCGAGAGGTCTTCCCCATGCTGTTCCCATGTCTTTTCAGCACTGTATGCATGTGTCTGATGATGTGTAACACCCCACATGGCCAGATAAGGTTGTAAAATGTTAAAATGACATTTCCTGGTGAATGCATTTGTCTTGGTTGAAAGCAATTCAAAAGTGCAAAAACGCATCAAAAATGCTACGTGTGAACATAGCCCAAGTTGTGGAGGAGTATTTTTGGTTTTGGTTATTTATTTTGCCTTATATGCAAGTCATTACCCTGGAAAGGATGTTCCTTAACATGTTTCCCAGGAAAATCCATTTTGGTTTAGTTTTTGTATGTTTTATTGTGAGTCCGTAAAAGTGATGTAATACTCTGACCACGTTGCTGACAGCAGTGATCTGGGAGTCAGAGATGCTTTAAGGGGTCTTCCCCATGCTGTTCCAATGTCATTTGAGCACTGTTCCCATTGATTTTGGTAATTTTTAGGCCCTCTGCAGACCCAATGTAAGCTCGAGTTTCCCATAGACTTACATTGGGCTTGTTGCTCGGGTCAAGCACCCGAGTATTCCAATTTGCTCGAACCGAGCAACGAGTACCCGAGCATTTTAGTGCTCGCTCATCACTAATAACAATAAATAACTGTACAAATGCTCATAGAATCTACTGCTCAAGGGCAGACTCTGACTGCTTGGGACCCATGTGCAAGAAATCTGTCTGGGCCCTCCACAAAGCTACAGATGTATATATAGCCACACATATATACCTCTTATATAGCATACTTTATTATGTATACTGCCGTCCCTTAATACACAGTGCCCTCCCTTATTATGTACAGCACCGTCCCTTACATATTGGATTATTTATAGCGCCCTGTCTTTCTTGCATACTGTCTACTCTTGTCTATAATATAACGGTAGATGCATCCTTCTGTCCGAATCCTCTATAGACTGCGCATGCGCAACGCTCCTGTGCTGTCTGGCTCCAGACAGAAGAACGCATCCAGCCTTTACAGGTAAGAGGAGTATATGGTGCCTGAGATCGCGGTATGCGTATGCACTGAATGCATACCGCGATCTCCGGAACCATAAGAATATATTTACCAGACCCGCAGGAGTGTTGCCACGATGCCTCTGTTCTGGCTGGAGGCCAGTGGCGGACTGCGGTGTTGGAATCGGCGCATGCGCATAGCATGCTATACGGTGCCATTTTACTGAAGACACATTTGCAGTGTGTCTTCAACAAAATGGCGCCGGATAGCGCGGTATGGGCACACGTGTACTTTAGCGCCACACTTCTTCCCCAGCCTCCGGCAGAACGGGGAGCAGCGCTGGAGCACAGGGAAGAAAGGGGAGTAGAAATGTTTGTTTTTTTGTGTGTGTGCAGCGTGATGGGGATAAGGGGCCATACATACCAGGATTGGGATGAGAGAGGCCATACATACCAGGATTGGGGGATGAGGGGCACCCTGCTTACCAGAATATGGATGAGGGGTCATACATAGCAGGATAGGGATAAGGGAGGCCATACATACCAGGATTAGAGGATGAGGGGTACCATGCTTACAAGGATAGGGATGAGGGGGCCATACATAGCAGGATTGGGGATGAGGGCCATGCATACCAGGAGATGGATGAGGGGGGCCATGCATACCAGGATCAGGATAAGGAGAGCCATACATACCAGGATTGGAGATGAGGACTACCATGCATACCATGATGGAATGAGGGGTACCATTCATACCAGGATATGGATAAGGGGCCATACATTCCAGGATAGGGATGAGGGGGCCATACATACCAGGATAGGGATGAGGGGCCATGCATTCCAGGATACAGATGAGGGGCCATACATACCAGGATAGGGATGAGGGGCCATGAATACCAGGATATGGATGAGGGGCCATGCATTCCAGGATTGGGGATGAGGGGGTCATACGTATTAAGATTTAGGGATGAGGAGGCAATACATACCAGGAGAGGGAAGAGAGGTGCCATACATACCAGAAGGGGGATGAGGGGCCATGCATACCAGAATTGGGGATGAGGGGGTACCATGCATACCAGGATAGGGAAGAGGGGTACTATGCAGCCAGGATAAGGTTGAGGAGTGCCATACATACCAGGATTGGGGATAAGGGCTACCATGCTTACCATGATAGGGATGAGGGGTACCATGCATACCTGGATATGGATGAGGAGCCATACATATCAGGATAGGGATAAGGGGGGCCATGCATATAAGGATAGGGATGAGGGGCCATGAATACCAGGATACCAATGAAGGGCCATGCATCCCAGGATTGGGGATGAGGGGGCAATACATACCAAGATTGGGGATGAGGAAGCCATACATACCGGGAGAGGGAAGAGAGGTGCCATACATACCAGAATAGGGATGAGGGGCCATGCATACCAGGATAGGGATGAGGGGTGCTATGCATACCAGGAAAAGAAAGAGGAGTGCCATACATACCAGGATTGGGGATGAGGGGGGCCATACATACCAGGATAAGGATGAGGGGTCATGCATTCCAGGATATGGATGAGGGGCCATATATACCAGGATTGGGGATGAGGGGTATCATGCATACCAGGATTGGGGATGAGGTGGGCCATACACACCAGGATATGGATGAGGGGGGTCATACATACCAGGATACTGATGAGAGGCCATGCATACCAGGATAGGGATGAGAGGCCATGCATACCAGGATATGGCTGAGGGGTGCCTTGCATGCCAGGATTGGGGATGAGGCGGTACCATGCAAACCAGGATAGGGATGAGGGGGTTCCATGCATACCAGGATAGGGATGAGGAGGTACCATGCATACCAGGAGAGGGATGAGGGGGTATCATGCATACCAGGAAAGGGATGAGGGAGTATCATGCATACCAGGATAGGGATGAGGGAGTATCATGCATACCAGGATAGGGATGAGGGGTGCCTTGCATACCAGGATTAGGGAGGAGGGGGGCCATACATACCATGACAGGGATAAGGGGGCCATACATACCAGGAAAGGGATTCGGGGGTACTATGCATACCAGGATAGGGATGAGGGGGTACCATTCATACCAGGATAGGAATGAGGGAGTACCATGCATACCAGGATATGGATGAGGGATACCATGCTTACCAGGATAGGGATGAGGGGCCATACATACCAGGATAGGGATGAGGGGAGCCATACATACCAGCAAAGGGATGAGGGGCAATGCAAACCAGGATACTAATGAGGGGTTATGCATACCAGGATACGGATGATGGGCCATACAGACCAGGATAGGTAGGAGGGGGTAGAATGCATAACAGGATACAGATGAGTGGGCATACATACCAGTATAGGGATGAGGAGCCATACATACCGGGATAGGGAAGAGGTGGGCCATACATAACAGGATTGCGGGATGAGAGGTACCATGCTTACTAGGATAGAGATGAGGGGCCATACATATCACGATAGGGATGAGGGGCCATACATACCAGGATAGGGATGAGGGGCCATACATGCCAGGATAGGGATGAGGGGCCATGCATATCAGGATTGGGGATGAGGGCCATACATACCAGGATTGGGGATGAAGGGTACCATGCTTACCAGGATAGGGATGAGGGGTACCAAGCATACCAGGATACAGATGAGGGTCCATACATACCAGGATAGAGATGAGGGGCCATGCATACCAGGATACAGATTGGGGGATGAGGAGGCCATACATACCAGGATAGGGATGAGGGGCCATGCATACTAGGATTGGCGATGAAGGGGTACCATGCATACCAGGATAGGGAAGAGGGGTGCCATGCTTACCAGGAATAGGGATGAGAGGTACCATGCATACCAGGATATGGATAAGGGGCCATACATACCAGGATAGGGATGAGGGGGGCCATACATACCAAGATAGGGATGAGGGGCCATGCATACCAGGATACGGATGAGGGGACATGTATACCAGGATAGGGATGAGGCGGTACCATGCATATCAGGATAGGGATAAGGGGTGCCGTGCATACCAGGATAGGGATTAGGGGTGCCATGCATACCAGGAAAAGGGGTGCCATGCATACCAGGATAAGGATGAGGGATGCCATGCATACCAGGATAAGGATGAGGGGTGCCATGTATACCAGGATAGGGATGAGGGGTGCCATACATACCAGGAAAAGAGGTGCCATGTATGCCACAATAGGGATGAGGGGTGCCATGCATACCAGGATAAGGATGAGTGGTGCCATGCATATGAGGATAGGGATGAGGGAGGTCTTGCATTCCAGGATATGGATGATGGGTGCCTGGCATATAAGGATGATGGGGGCCTTAAATACCAGGATGAGGATCAGAGGTGCCATGCATACCGGGATGGAGGGGTGCCATTTACCATGATGGGGAATATTAACAGAATTGGGGGATATCTATATTATAACCAGGGATGTGTCCTTCTGTCCGAAGTCTCTATAGACTGCACAGGTGTGATGCGCCTATGCAGTCTAGCTCCAGACAGAACAACGCACCTAGTTGTTACAGGTAAGAGGAGTATATTGCGTCAGAGATTGCGGTATGCGTAGACACAGAATGCATATCACGAGGTCCAGCGCCATAAGTACATACCTGACCCGAAGGAATGTTGCTGCGGCACCTCTGTTTTGGCCGAAGTCTGGGGGAGGAGTGCAGTGTCAGAATCGGCGTATGCACATGGCTCGCTATCCGGTGCCATTTTAGTGAAGACACATTGGCGCTGGACATAACAGGATGGGGGCAGCACATAACAGGATGGGGGCTGCACATAACAGGATGGAGGCTGCACATAAATGGATGGGGGCTCATGATGGGGACTGCACATAGCAGGATGGGGGCTGAACATAAAAGGATGAGGGCTCAGGATGGGGGCTGCACATAGCAGGATGGGGGCTGCACATAGCAGGATGGGGTTGCACATAACAGGATGGGGGCAGCACGTAACAGGATTGGGGAGCATATACCAATAAAAATGCTCGCCACCCGGGCATAGAACGGGTTCAATAGCTAGTTAGATATACAGTGCATTGTGAAAGTATTTGGCCCCTTTGAACTTTTCTACCTTTTGCCACATTTCTGGCTTCAAACCTAAAGATATAAAATTCAAATTTTTTGGGGACAAGTGGGACACAATTGTGAAGTGGAACGAAATTTATTGGATATTTTAAACTTTTTTAACAAATTAAAAACTGAAAAGTGGGGCGTGCAATATTATTTGTGTTCAACTCGAACTGTTCGCCAATCTCAAATTCGAGCTGTTTTGGGCGGTGTTCGAGCCGTTCGGCGAACACGAACAATTTGAAAAAAATTCGGCTGTTCGAGGTTATGTTCGATAACTGTTCGTGCACCAAAATCATAACTGGATTTTTTCTCAGTAATGCTGAAAATTAATGTTAATACGCAGTTTGAGTGTACAGCGGGGCGTGGGGAGGGGCAGGGGATGGATCTCTATATAAATAATGAAGATCTCCATTTTTTTTCTCTTTCCCGCATTTACAGTGGGGAGGTGCAATCTGTCAGCCTATCAGCAGCGCACACACGGAGCGAAGTGCTTTTTTTCACACAAGCAAGGGCATGTATGATTGGCAGTGTATGTCACATGTCCTTGCCCTATAAGACCCAGCCATTTTCCATGTAGCCACCATTTTCTCACTGCTGCAGCTGCGTGTTAGACTGTTGCTGTTTGCGCTATACTTTGAGTGTTAATTTCAAGCCAATTTTCGCACAAATCTACAGATAGCTTGGGAGTAGGGAATAGTTGTGATTGCAGTCCTTTTGAGGACTAGGTTACATCATTTCCTACGATTTTTATCAGGCAGGTCTGTGCTCTTAAATAGATAGTTTGGGAGTAAAGACTAATTGTAATTGCAGTCCTTTTGAGGCCTAGGTTACATCAGTTCCTATCAGTTTTTGCCAGGCAGGTCTGTGCCAGTGCTGTGCAAGTTTCTTTCACAGCATTTGGCTAAATCTAGCAAAGCAAATCCTTTTTGGCCTCTTGCAGTGTGTGTTAGTCAGTGGAGTAGCCTCTCTGTGTTGCAAGCTACAGCACCTGTGTATAGAATACAATTTTTTTACTGCACCTAGCCAAGTAAAACCTTTTGGGAATAGCATCATTCTATTAGTCCATCTATACGAGCCTCCACCAGGTTTCAAATTCAAAATAATTTTTATCTGCATCTAGGTCTGAAAAAATATTTGGGCTTGTAGCAGTGTGTGGGACTTGTTCTATTAGTCCATCTATACTAACCTCCACCAGGTTGCAAATTCAAAATAATTTTTATCTGCATCTAGCTCTGAAAATATATTTGGGCTTGGACTTGTACCAGTGTGTGGGACATGTTCTATTAGTCCATCTATACTAACCTCCACCAGGTTGCAAATTAAAAATAATTTTTATCTGCATCTACCTCTTAAAAAATATTTGGGCTTGGGCTTATAGCAGTGTGTGGGACTTGTTCTATTAGTCTATCTATACTAACCTCCACCAGGTTGCAAATTCAAAATAATTTTTATCTGCATCTAGCTCAGAAAAAATATTTGGGCTTGGGCTTGTAGCAGTGTGTGGGACTTGTTCTATTAGTCCATCTTTACTAACCTCCACCAGGTTGCAAATTCAAAATAATTTTTATCCGCATCTAGCTCTGAAAAAATATTTGGGCTTGTAGCAGTGAATGGTACTCATTGTATTAGTCCATCTATACCAAGCTCCACCAGCTTTGAAATTAATAATAATTTTTTGCTGCATCTTGCCTGTAAACTAATTTTGGGCATATTAGCAGTGTGTGGTACTCATTCTATTAGGCCATCTATACTAAGCTCCACCAGCTTTCAAATTACTAATAATTTTTATCTGCATCTTGCCTGGAAAACAATTTTGGGCATAGTAGTAGTGTGTGGTACTCATTGTATTAGGCCATCTATACCAAGCTCCACCAGCATTGAAATTAATAATAATTTTTAGCTGCATCTTGCCTGTAAACTAATTTTGGGCATATTACCAGTGTGTGGTGCTCATTCTATTAGGCCATCTATACTAAGCTCCACCAGCTTTCAAATTACTAATAATTTTTAGCTGTATCTTACCTGGAAAATAATTTTGGGCATAGTAGTAGTGTGTGGTACTCATTGTATTAGGCCATCTATACCAAGCTCCACCAGCTTTGAAATTAATAATAATTTTTAGCTCCATCTAGCCCGGAAAATAATTTTTCTTCCCAATAGTGGTAGCAATAGAAATATGGGGCGCGCTCCAGGCTAACAAAAATATACGCTTCATAAAAAAAACACCAGCCTAGCGCTCTGCATTATTAAGATGGCATCATCTCTCCCAGTGCTAGGCCTACTACGCCGGCTAGCATTCCTGTGCCTAAAACACAATGTATGGGTCCACGCTAGCCACGATGCTGAGGGGTCTAAAGCTGCTGCTAACGCTTTATCACAATTCAATTAGCAGATTTTCACAGAGCTCCTCCCCAACGCCCACCCATCGGGCAACAGTTGCCCACCCTCCCTATGGGATCTAGTGGCGAATAATTGATGCCATTAATCAGAGCTTCAGTTGCCCCGTTGACATGTCAAGCATACGGTAAGGCATGGGAAGAGTGGACATGACTAGTAGCAGGCAGACGGGTTGACCAATGTGAACAAGCCAGATTACAAGTCACCATAGAATTTCTCCACCAGCTAATGATGAGGGGCATATCAGGGGCGTCAGCGCAGCGGTGTCTGACAAGAGAAGCATTTCACTTCCAACTACTGAATTGGGGAGATGTGACAAAGAGATTCATCATCAGACATTCCATAAAAGCATGGAAAAGGGGTCACCCAAGTCAGGAGTGTAGACGTCCCGTCCCGTGTCACTAAAACTGATTTCTCACATCATATTCCTAACACCATTAACATGACACTCACAATTTGAAGCAACACTACTGTCTACTGCATTTGCGATCGCCTTCTTCAGGGCGCTATGCATAAGCGAATTAGTCCCTCAATCCAAAATTACCACCAGTGGCACCAGTGGAGGCTTATTACACCAGGACATAGTCATAGCCAATAATGCAGTACGTCTACGCATACGCACAATCGAAAACGGTTCCAGCGGGCAGGAGCAGTTGGGTACTTCTACAACCCACAAACGGTACAATGAGTAGGGTAACAATAGTGAAAACATATATAACCATCAGATCACAAAGTAATTTCTTCCTATCACACATTGATGGAACGCCATTATCAAGATTCCAGTTCCAAGCTATATTTAATAAATGCATAACATCGGAAGGGAACCACCCCAAAGATTACGGGACACACTCATTCCGCATAGGCGCGGCCATGGAAGCAGCAAGAGCAGGACTGTCAGAAACGGAAGTTCAGAGGATAGGGAGATGGTGATCCACGTGTTTGGCGAGATACATAAGACTGGACTTGTTATCCTAACGTAGTTTGTTTCTTCTACAGGTGACGCTAAGCCAACAGTGTGGGTGATAGGCCACTCGTATATATATTGGGCAGAAAAAAGGGTGAAAGTCCGCCCAGGCGGGAGGAAATTAGAGTTTCATAACACATATTTCAAATGGAGAGGTATTAGAGGCCTGTTATTGCCACAGGTACTATTGGAGGTAATCAAGGTAGGGAGAGAGGCAAGAGGTCCGGTCATCTAAGTTATACAGGCCGGGGGAAACGACCTAGGTCATCACAAGAGTGCATAACTAATGGCAATAATGAAACTAGACACTGAGCGCTTCAGAGAATTTTTCACAAAACTAACTATAGTATGGTCAGAGATTGTGCCGATAACGGTATGGCAAGGTGCGCGAGACATCACGGCCATCGAACGGACAAGACAGGCAATAAATATTTGGATGGCAAAATTTAGAAGAGACAGAGGCGGTGTAGTGATACAACACCGTCAACTGGAAGGAGATAAAGCAGGCCTCATACGACCCGACGGTGTTCACTTAATGGATATTGGACTGGACATATTCCTGTCAGGACTCCAGGACGGAGTGGAACAAGTGTTAAGAGTGATGGATGGGGGTCAGAGTCCTGCATACGAGTACGCAGGATCCTCGATGGCCTGGAAATAGAAAGGACATGTTGGAGAGTTACACTTGTTGGCCAACTTGCCAGTGTGGAGACCCAGGGCATGCTGCAACAAGCTGAATTATTTTAGAAATAAAATGCCTTTCTAATGGAATGAGTATAAAGAGTTAATAAAGCTGTGACCGATCCTCACCCATCCAGTTGTAAGAGTTACATTATTGTATTGTCAAGGAAAGGGGGGCGGTAGGGGGGCTGAGCATCTGGGTTTGGTTGGGGGTCCTCACAGTCTGCCTAGGCTAGATGCATTTAAAATTCTTATTAGATACACAGGCGGTGCAGCTTGCTTCGCAACTGGGCTACTACGCCCAAAGTATTGCCTAGGCTAGATGCAGTTAAAAATTCTACGCTGACTTGCAGACACTGAAGCTTTGGAGCAGACCTCTGAGTAAACAGCTCTTCAGACTCAACCATCTGTGTTACCCCAAGCCATAGTGTATGTAGTTTCTTACAGTTAAAAGGAGGGGGGAGCGACCCAACCCACCTGGAATTGACGATGCCAACGTCACGTAAAACACAGCAAGTGGACTCCAAAAAGAGTCTCCATTTTTTCCAAAAATTGTGACACAGACACCACTTAAGTGCCATCAATTGCCCCAGAGTTGCTTAAAACGGTTGGTGAGGTGATTTTACCAAATCATCAAGCTCTTAGTCTCCACAGGATGACACAGGGGTAGAAAAGTCCTTGCGGATCAATGATTTTTTCATCTTTATGAACGTGAGTCTGTCCGCTTATCTGTCAGCACACCACCAGCAGCGCTGAACACACATTCATAGAGAACGCTGGCTGCAGGGCATGACAAGATCTCCAAGGCGTGAGTGGCGAGCTCCGGTCATTTTTCCAGATTGGAAGCCCAAAATGAGCAAGGGTCCAGTGACACAGTCATAGCTTCGATGTTCACTTGGAGATACTCCTGTACCATCCTCTCTAGGCGTTGACTATGTGTCAGACTTCTTGTCTCCTGTGGCCTTGCAAAGGATGGTCTAAAAAAGTGGTGAAACGATTCCCCAAAATTGCTGTTACCAGCAGATACTGTGTTACTGTTACGGTTTGAGTGATGAAGACTTGACAGTCCCACAGTTTGCAAGTTAGAACTGTGAGATTCACTACGTGCACCACTGGTATTTTGTGGAAAAGCACATGTAAGATTCTGCAACAGCCTCTGCTGATACTCATGCATGCTTGAATCCTTTCTATTGCAGGAATTATTTCGGCAAATTTACTTTTGTACCGGGGATCTAAGAGTGTGGCAACCCAGTAGTCGGGATTACTTCGAATTCTGACAATCCGAGGGTCATGTTGCAGGTAGTGCAGCAAGAAGGCACTCATGTGTCTTGCGCATCCAGGAGGACCATGTCCTTGTTGTGTTGGTAGTGAGGTAAGAATCATGCTTCCTTCCTCTGCCCTCTCCCCCCAACCTCGCACAACTGAAACGTGATCAAGATCTCCCTCATCTGATGAGTCTTACATGCCCATCGCCAGTTCGTCCTCCTCTTCTTCCTGGGCTCCTGCACCTTCCTCAATAGTTTGGCTGCTACCATGCACCCTGGTTAATCGCTCTCCCCCACCCTCAAATGCCTGCCGCCTTGGTGCTGCCGACCGTCTGGACCTTGGAGATGTTATCCCTTCCGCATACGACTCCTCCTCTACTTCCTCCATCTCCTCTTGTCCCACCACTTGACTCTGAATTCTGCTTAACGTGTGCTCCAGCATGTAAATCGCCAGAATAGTCATGCTGATAATGGCATCATCGTCAGCACTAAACATCTTCGTCGCCATTTCAAAACTGTTCAGAAGGGTGTGTGGCACCCCTGAGGTTTCAGTTGCCACAGAGGTACTGCATCTCACCCAGAGGTGTGGTATCTCACCGTCAGGTAAGGAACGAGTATGGCTCGGGACCCTAACACCTGCATCCAACACATACCCGCAGTGGGGGTAGGGCGAGATTGCTCGTAAGGGAGAGCACAGTCCCAGGTCCCTAGCTGGTGGGAGGGTCCTATGTAGTGGGTGTGGGTGGAGAAAGAAGCTCAGGGGAGCACATGACAGGGAGAGTATAAATAGGAAGCCATCTTAGAAAGAGCAAGCCAATCAGAGGAGAAGTGACAGGATCAGGGGCTCTGCATGAGCTCTGCTCTGGAGGCGGGACTAGCCTGGGAGGCCCAGGACTGAAGGAGAGAAGAGAGGAGTGGGAGCAGGAAGGCTCCAGGAACCGAAGGGACCCTAGGGGTACGGGCCGTGCAGAAGGCCACTCGTACACCCGCTGCTACCAGGAGGTAGAGGGGTCAGGCCAGATAAGGGGATCCGGTCCCTCAACTAGCGGAGAAACAGCCAGACTCAACTAGAAACAGGAGGCTGCAGAGTTTCATGTACTGCAGGCCAAGGTCCACACCAGTCTCACTAAGAAGGTAGCCACATAGGACCCAGGGGACGGAACACACGTCGCCCGCCAAGGCCCGAGGATACTGGATAGAAGTGTCACTGGGTGTGAGGTGCAGGGAGAAGGCCATAGAAAGGACACACAGAAGGGGGTCCTGCTAAGTACTATGGAGCTTTCTGGGGGTGGACTGAGCCCCTCACTGAGTACGCACATCACGACGGGGGAGATTGCTCTGGTACCTGTAATCTGGATTGCAACAACTGTGAGTAAAGATCTTGGCACTGCTTCACACGAACTCTGTGTTCATTACTGACTCCCTGCACTACAACCACCATCATCCACCCACACTGCCCTGAAGCTACACTCTTCCTGTGGGGAGTAATAATACCATTGCTGCAAAACCACCATCTGCAGAGGACTGTTCCGCAGCGGAGACCGCTTTGGCCGCACTCCACAGGTGGCGTAGTCGGACATTATAAAACCCATATATACAAATTACCCTTGGATTGACCGCCCTAGGTCACGGACCGGGTCGCTGCCACAGTGACTACAACCCCCAGCTCCGGGTACCCCACGGCCCAGGGGGCGCGTCAACTTCATAGGTCCCTGATCTGAGACCACTCCTGCAGCGTGATTTGCCCCACCTCTGGATCTCGTTGGCCCAGGCTATACGTCAGAACGTATTGCACCAGGGCTTGTCGGTGCTGCCACAGTCGCTGCAACATGTGCAGAGTTGAATTCCATCGTGTTGGCACATAGCTTTTCAGCCAGTGAACTGGCAGGCCCAACGACTTCTGTAGAGATGTAAGTCATTCAGCTGCAGGCTGCGAATGGCGGAAGTGAGCACACAGCGACCGTGCCCTCTGTAGAAGGCCATCTAGTCCGGGATAGTGGGCTAAAAATTGCTGGACAACCAGGTTCAACACGTGAGCCATACAAGGCATGTGTGTGACATTGCCCCGGAGAAGGGCCGCACCCAGGTTTTCAGCATTGTCGCACACGGCCTTCCCTCGTTGCAGGTCCAGTGGAGACAACCATTTATGAAACTGGGTCTCCAGAGCTGACCACAGCTTCGCAGCTGTGTGACTCACATTTCCCAGACATTTCAAAGTAAACACCGCCTGATGCCGTTGAGCCCTGCTGCCAGCATAGTAAGGAGGTGTGCAGGATTCGCAGTTAGAAAGCGGGTGGCATTACCAGACAGGCTTTCGGTGCAGGTGGAGGACCGAGAGGAGGTTGAGGAGGCAGAAGCAGTGGAGGAACTTCTAGATAAAGAGGATTGACGTACAACTCGTGGGGACGGCAAGACTTGGACAGCAGCCCCTTGTCCTGCAGTCACCATAGTTACCCAGTGCCCAGTCAGTGACATGTAACGCCCCTGTCCATGCCTACTCGCCCAAGTGTCTGTGGTGAAATGCACCCTGTCACACACAGAGTTTCTCAAAGAAGCGCTGATGTTGTGTGCGACATGCTGGTGGAGTGCAGGCACACCTATCTTTGAGAAGTAGTGCCGACTGGGCATCTGGTACTGGGGCACTGCGACGTACATAAGGTCTCAAAAATCCTCTGTGTCCACCAGGCCTAAAGGCAGCACTTCTGTAGCCAACAGCTTGCAGATGGTGAAATTCAACCTCTTAGCTTTGTCATGGCTAGGAGCAAATGGTCTTTTACTTGTCCACATCTAAGCGACCGAGGCCTGGCTGTTGTGCTTAGACGGGGTTGAGTAGGGTGTCCCCGGCAAACTTGCCGGTCTGTGAGGAAGTTGCAGGTGGAAAAGTTAGGTTGCCTTGATCCAAAGGTGGTGCTCTCGATGTCGGAGAGCGCTCAACACCAGCTGGTGTTTCCACTTCCAAATGAAATGATGACCTGCCAATCACACTGGCTGTTGCGGGTAAAGAGGTGGCAGGTCTGCGTCCAAAAACATGTGTGACTGCTGTCCCCCCAGTCACAGAGGATGAAGAGGCCGCGGATGCACAAGATGGGGCAGACGGTGGTTGGCCCGGCCCCCTAGGCCGCATTGTAGCACAGTGAGCTTCCCACTGCAACTTATGCTTCATATCCATGTGACGGTTCATGCATGAAGTACTCAAACTATGGATTTTTTTGCCTCTACTTAGCTTTTGGTGACAAATATTACAGATAACACGAGTTGGGTCATCCTTATCGATCTGAAAAAATGCCAAGGCTATGCAAGGCTTAGAGCCCATGCGACCTGAAGAGCCACTTCGACTTGTGGTCAGAGGCAGAGTTGTGGTTGAGGATGCAGTTGTTGACGTGCTTCTAGTACTCCGTCTCTGTCCAGGAAGGCGCAACCTAACCTCGTCGTCAATAGCATCTGTGACGCCCAGCTGCGCTTGGTATCACAGATGCTAGAAGAGTGCATTGATGGAATCCTCCACAAGAGGTCCCCATAAACATTCACACATCTCCACCTTCCACCTCAGACCAGCAGAGGGAGCCCGTTATTGATATAAATAGGGAAGGTGGAGCTAGGCAGTTCAGTTCCTCTGAAGATTTCCTGCAGTAGAGAAGCCTAAGAGAGGTCAGTCTGCAGTGGAGCTCAGTCTAGTCTAGAGAACTCAGTTTATAGTTCAGCAGTGGAGCACGAGGCTCCTGTTAGCTAGATTCAGGGAGCCCAGTTAGAGCTTAAGGTGTGCCGGCGCCATAAGATAGTGTGTATAGCCTAGTGACGGCCCAAGTAGGCCGAAGGCGAGTGGAGAGTTAGTACATAGGGGGCAGAGGAGCTTAACCAGCTCACCCCAAAGCATTTAACGGACACCGTATCCGAGCTTACCGGGATCTCTATGACCCAGAAAGGCATAACCGGAATCCCTGGAGAAATACAAGTCCCAGGATCGCTAAGGTGCTGATACGTAACAGAGACAGAAGACGCTTAGGCCCCGCATACTGGGAGCGTGAACTCCAAGACACGGCCCTACCACAAGGTCAGCCAGCGCAGGACAGAGACAAAGTTAGGCCTAGCTCCAGGCAGGTCAGAAACTTACTACTCAGAGGCAAGAAACAGGAGGCCCTACACCCGCTCATTGGGGAGGTTCCTGATATGCACCCTTCACCCTACAGTGCTCCGGGATGTGCCTGAATTTCCACCAGTAAAAGGTACTGAAGTGATTACCGTGTCCGTTCCCGTTCTTGCTCTGACCCAGCTGGGTCTCGCCTGTCCTGTATTCCCCCTGCATACGCTTTTCTGAGGCCTAGCTCCACCTGTGGGGAGCTATACCATCGAGCTGCCTTATCACCGGCCTCAGTGGACTACTGCAGCGCTGGTGCTTCTCACCAGATACCACAGGTGGCGTCACAAACTCTTATAAAATTAACAATTAACCACCCTTTTAAACTGTGACCCCAGGGTACGGGCCTGGGAGCCGACCACCGCGACATCCCAAAGGCCAGGCAAAGGCCCGGGTACCGAGTCATCCCCATCCCCTGGGCTAGTCACATCCTCCTCCACCTCCTCTGCTGACTTCATCAACTGGCTGACTGTGGGTTGACAGTAAGTGGGATCTCCAACCTCGTCATCATTACCCTGTGTGTTCTCACACCCGTCGTCCTCAGAGTCAACCTCTTCCTGCCCTGACAGAAAAGTCAAGTTGTCGCTCCAATCAGGTATTTGAGTCTCATCATAGTCTTCATCATTGTCTCCACCAACAGGAGTTACAGTTTGGGAACGAGGGTCTACATTATGCTCAGAACCTTCTTCATCTGGTCCTGGATCCGACTCATAAAGATTCTGGGCATCAGTGCAGATCATTTCCTCGTCTGGATTAACAGAAGCTCTGGAGCAGACCACCGTTTCCCAGGCTATAGTATGAGTAAACAGCTGTGCAGACTCAATCATCTGTGTTACCCCATACTCAGACGGGCAGCTGGAGACTTGGGAGATGTGAGGAAGCAAGTGCAATTGGGGTGACACCTCTGAGGACTGGAGTATTTGTGATGTTGAAGTTGAGGTGGAGGAGAGCCCACTTGAAGGAGCACTTGATATCCGTTGAAGCACCTGCTGTTTTTGTGCCTCATCTGGAATTTGTAGCGATGGGCGTGTCCGTAAGAAAGGGATCGTATCACATTGTCCACGAAAAGAAGTAGACATCTTAGTTTGGCTGGAAAATGGTCTTTCTTCTGCAGATGTTACTCCCCCTACTGCGGGGGGCTCGACCCACCAGCGGACAGGCACCAGTATTTGGAGAGGGTGGCTGGCCGTCAGGGTCCACCACAACTCTGGCACAAACCCGGCGACACAGAGGTCGTACGGGCAGGAACGGACTGGCCGTGTCGGCTTCGCACTCCAGCGTAGTCCCTCTGTCCGCTCGCGCCCGTAACCTCAAAGAGATGCGCAAGCGGCTTTTCTTCCCAGGGCTGCTCCCCGCCCAGCAGGAACGTGGGGGAGCTCAGGTCGGCCTTCCACTGTACTCTCTTACCTCCCTCGCCCTCTTTCCTTCTTCCGTTCTCCATCTAACCCCTCGGCTCTGTGGTGTCCGCTCTCTCTCCAGCTCTCTCCTTCTCACAGGTGGACTACCGCGTGTATTCACACTGTGGCGAATCTTTTGGGCCCAGGCCTAAGAAGTTGTTGAGGTAATGGATAATATGTGCCCCCTTAGAAATGTCCATTACAACCCATTCGAGGAAGCAACTAAACGCCTCAAATAGTGAGCAGGATCTGGAGCACCCCATGGGCAAACAGCAATCTATATAGTAAGCTCCTTCCCAGAAGCAGCCCAATAGGTGGACACTATAAGGAGGCACAGGTAGTAAGTTACCGGAAAGCCGCATCAATGTCTGTTTTGGCCATTAGGGTGACCCTTCCCAACTTCTTGATCCGCCTGATTGCCTAGTCAAAGGATGTACAGTATATGCTACTGTACTTGTTTCCGCGTCGATGTTGTCATTTACGGACCTGCCCCTTGGATATGACAAATAGTGGATTAGTCCGAATGTATTGGGTTCCGTTTTTGGCACAACTCACAACGGGGATACCACTACGTCTTGTAAGGAAAGTGTTCTGAATGGAACCGCCATTCTACCTAAAGATATTTATTTTTTTAATTTTCTTGTCACGACGTCTGGGTGTTGGTAGGCTGATTTTAGATTTTTACTCCAGCCTTTCTTAATTTTGGAAGGGCATGACATGCCTATATCTGTGTTTCCCCCTCCTTTTACTCCTCCACCTCTTTTCTTTTCGCATGACTATATGTACTTGTCACTTTTCCATGTGTTAGTTGTGTCTTCTGAGCAGTTTGTCAGCTTTTGGACACCTTTGAAGTGTTTTCTATGTGCTTTCTGTGTGTTTCTATGTGTTTTTGTTTGCCTGCCATTGGTTTTAACGGTGTTCGACGGTGTTCGACGAACAGTACGATGAACAGTTCGGCGAACATACGGGTGTTCAACGAACCGAACTGAACTCGAACACTACTGGTGTGGCTCAACACTACCCTTCACTTTCAGTGCAGCAAACTCACTCTAGAATTTCAGTGAGGAACTCTGAATGATCCGGGTTGTCCTAAATGACTGGTAATGATAAATAGAATCCACCTGTGTGTAATAAAGTCTCCGTATAAATGCACCTGCTCTGTGATAGTCTCAGGGTTCTGCTTCAAGTGCAGAGAGCATCATGAAGACCAAGGAACACACCAAGCAGGTCCGAGATACTGTTGTGGCAAAGTTTAAATCTGGATTTGGATATAAAAAGATTTCCCAAGTTTTAAACATCTCAAGGAGCACTGTATAAGCGATCATATTGAAATGGAAGGAGTATCAGACCACTGCAAATCTACCAAGACCCGGCCATCCCTCTAAACTTTCATCTCGAACAAGGAGAAGACTGATCAGTGATGCAGCCAAAAGGCCCATGATCACTCTAGATAAACTGCAGAGATCTACAGCTGAGGTGGGAGAGTATGCCCATAGGACAACAATCAGTCATACACTACACAAATCTGGCCTTTATGGAAGAGTGGAAAGAAGAAAGATATCCATAAATGTCTCATTTGAAGTTTGCCACAAGCCACCTGGGAGACACATCAAACATGTGGAATAAGGTGCTCTAGACAGATGAAACCAAAATCAAGCTTTTTGGCCACAATGCAAAATTATATGCTTGGCATAAAAGCAACACAGCTCACCACTAGTGTTGAGCCACCCCCGTAGTGTTCGAGTTCGGTTCGGTTCGTCGAACACCCGTGTGTTCGCCGAACTGTTCGTCGAACTGTTCGTCGAACACCTTCGAACACCGTTAAAACCAATGGCAGGCAAACAAAAACACATAGAAACACATAGAAAACATCTTCAAAGGTGTCCAAAAGCTGACAAACTGCTCAGAAGACATAACTAACACATGGAAAAGTGACAAGTACATATAGTCATGCGAAAATAAAAGAGGTGGAGGAGTAAAAGGAGGGGGAGACACAGATATAGGCATGTCATGCCCTTCTAAAATCCAAAAAGTGAGAAGCCGACACGGCCAGTCCGCTCCTGCCCGTGCCACCTCCGTGTCGCCGGGTTTGTGCCAGAGCCGCGGTGAACCCTGACGGCCAGCCCCCCTCTCCCAATACTGGTGCCTGTCCGCTGGTGGGTCGAGCGAGCCACCCTGTGGTGGAGGCAGCTCTAAGCTTTTTAATTTAAATTGTCTCTCTAATTTGAATGAATACACTTTAAATCCATTTACAAGGATCTATTGGAGGGCAAGTCTCATGCCAGCAGCCGCGGTAATTCCAGCTCCAGTAGCGTCCACTAAAGCTGCTGCAGTTAAAAAGCTTTTATAAGGATCGAGCTCGGCTGTCCACCGCAAGGCATCCTACTGCCAGTCCCAGCCCCTATGCCTTGGGGTGCCTCCTGATGCTCTTCACTAAGTAACCCATGGTCCCGAAGCATTTCCTTTGAAAAAATTAAGTGTCTAAACTACAGGTGGTGCAGCTTGCTTAACAGCCGGGATAATCCGCTCACTAGCAGACACTGCTACTAGGCACAAAGTATTTCCTGGGCTAGATGCAGTTAAAAAATTGTAATTAGATACTCTCGTTGGATGCTGAGAAAGCATTCCATAGAGTCTCCTGGCACGCCATATATGATTCTCTTAAAAAGCTTGGGGTAGGGGTCTAGGGGACCCTTTTATAGCCAAAATCACGGCCCTGTATCGCAATACGTCACCTAGGCTGAAGATAAATGGAACTGTAGCACCCTGAGGGCTCGGTTGCTACAGACGTATTGCACCTCACCCAGAGGTGTGATATCTCACTCTCAGGTAAGGATGGAGTGTGGATCAGGACCCGACACCTGCATGCATTACACCATATTGCCGTGGGGCAGGGCGACCAATATGCCCCTGAGATGGGCACGACAGTCCCTGTCCCTGGCTGGAGTGGGGGGAGGGAACACTGAGGAAGGGGAACCCTGTAGTGCAGGAGCAGGGAGGAAGCAGTTCCTGGGTGCATTGAGAAGGGAGTATAAAAGGTGGGCACCATCTTAGTTCAGTGCAGAGAAGTCTGAGCAGAAGTGGCAGGGAGCAGGGGCTCTGCATGAGCTCTGCTCCGGAGGCGGGCCTAGTAACAGAGGCCCAGGCCTGGAAGAGGGAGAAGGAAGGAAGAGGAGCGGAGAAGGCTCCAGGAACGAGGAATGAAGGGATCCCAGGGGTGCGGACGGGCAAGTCGCCACCGCACGCCCGAATCCACCTGCGTGGAGGGGTCAGGCCAAAGGGGGAGACCGGTCCCCGAACTAGTGGAGGCAGGAAACGACCCTCAGCTAGAAACCGGAGGCTCTGACATTTTATGTGGCGCAGCCCCTCGCTACACCCGCTAGGAAGGCACCACATAGGGTCAGGGAAACTGGCGCCAAGTTTACCAAGAGGAGGCCCGAGGCAGCCGGACAGAAGTGTTGGTAAGAAAGGCCAGACAAAGGACACACAAAGGGGGTCCTGTGAAGTGCTCCAAAGTTATCTGGGAGTTGTCTGAGCCCCTCACCTGGTGAGCACAGTACGACGTGGGCAGCCGTTACCTGCAGACGTGGTCTGGATAATAAGAACTGTGAGTAAAGGCCCTGAACTGCATCACTGACTCCGTGTCGTTACTGCTGCTGCCCTGCACCATCACCCCCATCCTCCGCATACACTGCCCTGAGGCTATACTCCTCCCGTGGGGAGTTATGCTACGCTCTGCTGCACCCACAACACCAGCCTCAGTGGTCTGCCCTGTAGCGGCGGTTCACTCTGACCGCAATCCACGGGTGGCGTAGTCGGACATTTAAACATGAAAACCACATAAATAGTTCCGCCACTGGTTTGACCGCCCTGAGCCACGGAACTGGGTCGCCGCCACGAAGACTACAACCACCAGCATCCACCAAAAAGGGTCCGGCTCCGGGTGTCCCAAGGCCCAGGGGGTGCGTCAGAACATTTTCATCACCTTTCACAATCACCAATGGGACAAGGCAGTGATGTCCTCTGTCCCCTCTCTTATACATCCTAGTGACGGAGCACCTGCTCTCATCAATTCGCCATAACCCCAATATTAGGTGGATTGAGGTGGGAGGCACCGAGTACAAGTGCTCTCTATTTGCTGATGATGTCCTAGTATATATCACTCAATCACATATATCCATCCATGCTGTTATGGCTGAAATAGATCACTTTGTTACATGGTAAAATTTTAAAATCAATGCAGCGAAGTCTGAGGCCCTCGATGTCTCCCTCCCCAAATCCATATAGGATTCCATCCAGTCCAACTTTCCCTTTGCCTGGCCCTCACAGGGTATCAAATACTTAGGAATTCCTATTCATAGAGACCTCTCCCATCTATGTTATCTTAATTTTGGGCCCTTTATTGAACAACTCCATACAGACCACGGTTGGCAAGTTAGAACTGTAAGATTCACTACATGAACCACTGGTGTTTTGTGGAAAAGCACATGTACACTGCGTTCCAAATTATTATACAAAAAGTGTTTAGGAGTGATAAGGGAAGAATTTGTTTGTTTGTCAGTTAAACTCATTGATGGTGATGTGTGTCAGGGCTCTTTATATCACTGTAAGCAATTGCAGACACCTGTGCTAATTAGTTTGGCAGGTGTGTCCAATGAAAGGCAAGACTACTTAAGAAGGCTCTCTCACATTATTAAGCAGCCTACATTTTCTGCCAAAATGGGAAAGAAAAAGGATGTGTCGGCTGCTGAGAAGCAACAAATTGTGGAGTGTTTAGGTCAAGGCATGACTACAATCAACATTGTGCGATGATCAGGATGAAGTGTCTTGGCAATCAAGAAGTATGTAGCTGATTCACAGTACACACGTGTGCGTGCTGATAAGGGCAAATTGAGGACTCTTTCCTACAGGCAATTACGTCAGGTTGAAAGAGCAGCGGCAAAAAAGCCTTGTCATAGCAGCAGACAAGTTTTTGAAGCTGCTTGTGCCTCCAACGTCCCCCGAACAACAAGATGCAGGGTCCTTCAGAGGTTTGCAGCTGTGCATGCGCCATCCTGTCGACCTCCTCTATCCACTTCACACAAGCAGAAACGGCTCCAGTGGGCCAAACATTACATGAAGACTGATTTCAAAACTGTTTTGTTCACGGATGAGTGCCGTGCAGCGCTCGATGGTCCAGATGGATGGAGTGGAGGATGGCTGGTTGATGGACACCCCACGCAAACACGGCTACAGCCCAACAAGGAGGAGGTGGAGTAATGTTTTGGGCTGGAATCATGGGGAGAGAGATTGTCGGCCCCTTTAGGATCCCTGAAGGCGCTAAAGATGAACTCCATAATGTATGTGGATTTTCTCAAACAGCACTTCCTGCCATGGTTCAAGAAGAAGAACCGTGTATTTCACAGCAAGATCATTTTTCTGCATGATAATGCACCATCTCATGCTGCACATAAAACATCTGCATCTCTGGCTGATATGGGCATAAAAGGGGACAAACTTATGGTGTGACCCCCATGCTCCCCTGACCTCTAACCCATTCAGAACCTTTGGAGCATCATTAAAAGGAGTGTCTATGATGGCGGGAGGCAGTTCACATCTAAGCAACAGCTCTGGGAGGGTATTCTGTCCTCATGCAAAACAATTGAAGCAGAAACCATCCAAAACCTGACAAATTCAATGGACGAGAGAGTTCAGAAGCTCCTTTCGAACAAGGGGTCCTATGTGAAAATGTAACATCACCTAGAATAAAGTTTTGAGTTGAAAACTGTTTGATTTCAGTTTCTAACCACCTGCTAATGCTTATAATTTCAAAAATGACCATTTTTTTGGTCTTTATTAAAATGAAAAGGTTGATCGAAAAGTTTGGGGGATCTAAGAGTGTGGCAACCCAGTAGTCATGATTACTTCGAATTCTGACAATATGAGGGTCATGCTGCAGGTAGTGCAGCAAGAAGGCACTTATGTGCCTTGCGCATCTCGGAGCCCCAAAATTATTTTCCGGGCTAGATGCAGCTAAAAATTATTTTTAATTTTAAATCTGGTGAAGCTTTAGTATAGATGGCCTAATAGGATCAGTGCTGCACACTGCTACAAAGCCCAAATTATTTTCCAGTCAAGATACAGATAAACATGATTAGTAATTTGAAAGCTTAAAACGGTTGGTAGGGTGATTTTAACCAATCATTAAGCTTTTACTCTCCCCAGGATGACACAGGGGTAGAAAAGTCGTTTCGGATCCATGATTTGTTCATCTTTATGAACGTGAGTCTGTCTACATTATCAGTGGAGAGCCGCGTGCGCTTATCTGTCAGCACACCACCAGCAGCGCTGAACACACGTTCAGACAGAACGCTGGCTGCGGGGCATGACAAGATCTCCAAGGCGTAAGTGGCTAGCTCCGGCCATTTATCCAGATTGGAAGCCCAAAAAGAGCCAGGGTCCAGTGACACAGTCGTGGCTTCAATGTTTACTTGGAGATACTCCTGTACCATCGTCTCTAGGCGTTGACTATGTGTCAGACTTCTTGTCTCCTGTGGCCTTGCAAAGGATGGGCTAAAAAAGTGGTGAAATGATTCCGCAAAATTGATGTTACCAGCAGATACTGTGGTTCTGTTACGGTTTGAGTGCTGAACACTTGACGGTCCCACGGTTGGCAAGTTGGAACTGTGAGATTCACTACGTGCACCCCTGGTATTTTGTGGAAAAGCACATGTAAGATTCTGCAACAGTCTCTGCTGATACTCCTGCATGCGTGCATCCCTTTCTATGGCAGGAATAATTTCTGCAAATTTACTTTTGTACCGGGGATCTAACAGTGTGGCAACCCAGTAGTCAGGATTATTTCTAATTCTCACAATTCGAGGGTCATGTTGCAGGTAGTGCAGCAAGAAGGCACTCATGTGTGTTGCGCATCCAGGAGCACCAAGTCCCTGTTGTGTTGGTGGCGAGGTAACAATCATGCTTCCTTCCTCTGTCCTCTCCCCCCAACCTCGCACAACAGAAATGTGATCAAGGTCTCCCTCATCTGATGAGTCTTCCATCAGTTCGTCCTCCACTTCTTCCTGGGCTCCTGCACCTTCCTCACTAGTTTGGCTGCTACCATGCGCCCTGGTAAAACCATCTCCCCCACCCTCACATGCCTGCCGCCTTAGTGCTGCCGACCGTCTGGACCTTGCAGATGTTAGCCCTTCCGCATACAACTCCTCCTCCTCTACTTCCTCCACCTCCTCTTGTGCCACCACCTGACTCCGAATTCTGTTTAACATGTGCTCCAGCATGTAAATCACCGGAATAGTCATGCTGATAATGGCATCGTCAGCACTAAACATCTTCGTCGCCATTTCAAAACTGTGCAGAAGGGTGCATAGGTCCCTGATCTGAGACCACTCCTCCAGCGTGATTTGCCCCACCTCTGAATCTCGTTGGCCCAGGCTATACGTCAGAATGTATTGCACCAGGGCTTGTCGGTGCTGCCACAGTCGCTGCAACATGTGCAGAGTTGAATTCCACCGGGTAGGCACATCGCATTTTAGCCGGTGAAGTGGCAGGCCCAACGACTTCTGTAGAGATGTAAGTCGCTGAGCTGCGGGATGCGAACGGCGGAAGTGAGCACACAGCGACCGTGCCCTCTGCAGAAGGCCATCTAGTCTGGGATAGTGGGCTAAAAATTGCTGGACAACCAGGTTCAACACGTGAGCCATACAAGGCACGTGTGTGACATTGCCCCGGCGAAGGGCCGCACCCAGGTTTGCAGCATTGTCGCACACGGCCTTCCCTGGTTTCAGGTCCAGTGGAGACAACCATTCATGAAATTGGTTCTCCAGAGCTGACCACAACTCCTCAGCTGTGTGACTCACATTTCCCAGACATTTCAATGTAAAAACCGCCTGATGACGTTGAGCCCTACTGCCAGCATAGTAAGGAGGTGTGCAGGATCCCTTCTGCGCAGTTAGAAAGCTTGTGGCATGACCAGACAGGCTTTGGGTGCAGGTGGAAGACCGAGAGGAGGTTGAGGAGGCAGAAGCAGTGGAGGAACTTTGACATAAAGAGGATTGACGCACAACTCGTGGGGACGGCAAGACTTGGACAGCAGCCCCTTGTCCTGCTGTCACCATAGTTACCCAGTGCCCAGTCAGCGACATGTAACGCCCCTGTCCATGCCTACTCGTCCAAGTGTCTGTGGTGAAATGCACCCTGTCACACACAGAGTTTCTCAAAGAAGCGGTGATGTTGTGTGCGACATGCTGGTGGAGCGCAGGCACACCTTTCTTTGAGAAGTAGTGCCGACTGGGCATCTGGTACTGGGGCACTGCGACGGACATAAGGTCTCGAAAATCCTCTGTGTCCACCAGGCGGAAAGGCAGCCTTTCTGTAGCCAAGAGCTTGCAGATGGTGAAATTCAACCTCTTAGCTTTCTCATGGCTAGGAGGAAATGGTCTTTTACTTGTCCACATCTGAGGGACCGAGGGCTGGCTATTGTGCTTAGACGGGGTTGATAAGGGTGTCCCCGGCAAACTGCCGGTCTGTGAGGAAGATGCAGGCGGACATGTTAGGTTGCCTTGATCCAAAGGTGGTGCTATCGATGTCGGACAGCGCTCAACACCACCTGGTGTTACCACCTCCAAAGAAAATGATGACCTGCCAATCACGCTGGCTGTTGCGGGTAAAGAGGTGGCAGGTCTGCGCCCCAAAACAGGTGTGACTGCTGTCCCCCCAGTCACAGAGGATGAAGAGGCCGCGGATGCACAAGATATGGCAGACGGTGATTGGCCCGGCCGGCTAGGCCGCATTGTAGCACACTGAGCTTCCCACTGCAACTTATGCTTCATGTCCATGTGCCGGTTCATGCATGAAGTACTCAAACTATGTATTTTTTGGCCTCTACTTAGCTTTTGCTGACAAATGTTACAGATAACACGAGTTGGGTCATCTTTATCGATCTGAAAAAATGCCCAGGCTATGCAAGGCTTAGTACCCATGCGACCTGAAGAGCCACCACGACTTGTGGTGAGAGGCAGAGTTGTGTTTGAGGATGCAGTTGTTGACGTGCTTCCAGTACTACGTCTCTGTCCAGGAAGGCGCAACCTGACCTCGTCGTCACTAGCATCTTCCTCCACCTCCTCTGCTGACCTCATCTCTTGGCTGACTGTGGGTTGACAGTAAGTGGGATCTCCGACCTCATCATCATCACCCTGTGCGTTATCACACCCGTCGTCCTCAGAGCCAACCTGTTCCTGCCCTGACAAAAAACTAAAGTTGTCGCTTCAATCAGGTATTTGAGTCTTATCATCGTCTTCCTCATTGTCTCCACCAACAGGAGTTACAGTTTGGGAATGAGGGTCTACATTATGGTCAGAACCTTCTGCGTCTGGTCCTGGATCCGACTCATAAAGATTCTGGGCATCAGTGCAGATCATTTCCTCGTCTGGATTCACAGAAGCGCTGGAGTCGACCTCTGATTCCCAGGCTATAGTATGAGTAAACAGCTCTGCAGACTCAACCATCTGTTCTACCTCATACTCAGACGGTCAGCTGGAGATTTGGGAGCTGTGAGGAAGCAAGTGCGATTTGGGTGACACCTTTGAGGACTGGAGTATTTGTGATGTTGAAGTTGATGTGGAGGAGAGCCCACTTAAAGGAGCACTTGATATCCGTTGAAGCACCTGCTGTTTTTGTGCCTCATCTGGAATTTGTAGCGATTGGCGTGGCTGTAAGAAAGGGATCTTATCACATTGTCCGCTAAAAGAAGTAGACATTTTAGTTTGGCTGGAAGATGGTCTTTCTTCTGCAGATGTTACTGTTGCTTTAACACCTACCCCACGGACACAACCTTTTTTCCCCTTCCCAACACGCCTATTCCCCTTTCCACCAGCAGCAGGCCTTTTTCCAATCATTTTGGTGGTTAACTAATTCACAACTCTGGAGTTGTTTGCACAAAAAAACAATGGATGGTAACCGAGCAGAGCTGAGTGGCCAAACTGTGGTATTAGGCCAAATCTATTGGCTGGGTTAGATGCAGAAAAAAATTATTTTGAATTTGCAACCTGATGGAGGTCAGTATAGATGGACTAATACAAATAGTCCCACACACTGCTAGAAGCCCAAATATTTTTTCAGAGGTACTGTAGATGCAGATAAAAATTATTTTTAATTTGCAACCTGATGGAGGTCAGTATAGATGGACTAATAGACCAAGTCCCACACACTGCTAGAAGCCCAAATATTTTTTCAGAGCTAGATGCAGAAAAAAATTATTTTTAATTTGCAACCTGATGGAGGTCAGTATAGATGGACTAATAGACCAAGTCCCACACACCGCTAGAAGCCCAACTATTTTTTCAGAGCTAGATGCAGAAAAAAATTATATTCAATTTGCAACATGCTGGAGGTCAGTATAGAAGGACTAATAGAACAAGTCCCACACACTGCTAGAAGCCCAAATATTTTTTCAGAGCTAAATGAAGAAAAAATTATTTTTCATTTGCAACCTGATGGAGGTCAGTATAGATGGACTAATAGACCAAGTCCCACACACTGCTAGAAGCCCAAATATTTTTTCAGAGCTAGATGCAGAAAAAAATTATTTTTAATTTGCAACCTGATGGAGGTCAGTATAGATGGACTAATAGACCAAGTCCCACACACCGCTAGAAGCCCAAATATTTTTTGAGAGCTAGATGCAGAAAAAAAATATTTTTAATTTGCAACCTGATGGAGGTCAGTATAGATGGACTAATAGACCAAGTCCCACACACTGCTAGAAGCCCAAATATTTTTTCAGAGCTAGATGCAGAAAAAAATTATTTTTAATTTGCAACCTGATGGAGGTCAGTATAGATGGACTAATAGACCAAGTCCCACACACCGCTAGAAGCCCAAATATTTTTTCAGAGCTAGATGCAGAAAAAAATTATTTTTAATTTGCAACCTGATGGAGGTCAGTATAGATGGACTAATAGACCAAGTCCCACACACTGCTAGAAGCCCAAATATTTTTTCAGAGCTAGATGCAGAAAAAAATTATTTTTAATTTGCAACCTGATGGAGGTCAGTATAGATGGACTAATAGACCAAGTCCCACACACCGCTAGAAGCCCAACTATTTTTTCAGAGCTAGATGCAGAAAAAAATTATATTCAATTTGCAACCTGCTGGAGGTCAGTATAGAAGGACTAATAGAACAAGTCCCACACACTGCTAGAAGCCCAAATATTTTTTCAGAGCTAAATGAAGAAAAAAAATATTTTTAATTTGCAACCTGATGGAGGTCAGTATAGATGGACTAACAGACCAAGTCCCACACACTGCTAGAAGCCCAAATATTTTTTCAGAGCTAGATGCAGAAAAAAATTATTTTTAATTTGCAACCTGATGGAGGTCAGTATAGATGGACTAATAGACCAAGTCCCACACACTGCTAGAAGCCCAAATATTGTTTCAGAGCTAGATGCAGAAAAAAATTATTTTTAATTTGCAACCTGATGGAGGTCAGTATAGATGGACTAATAGACCAAGTCCCACACACTGCTAGAAGCCCAAATATTTTTTCAGCGCTAGATGCAGAAAAATATTATTTTTAATTTGCAACCTGATGGAGGTCAGTATAGATGGACTAATAGACCAAGTCCCACACACCGCTAGAAGCCCAACTATTTTTTCAGAGCTAGATGCAGAAAAAAATTATATTCAATTTGCAACCTGCTAGAGGTCAGTATAGAAGGACTATTAAAACAAGTCCCACACACTGCTAGAAGCCCAAATATTTTTTCAGAGCTAAATGAAGAAAAAAATTATTTTTAATTTGCAACCTGATGGAGGTCAGTATAGATGGACTAATAGACCAAGTCCCACACACTGCTAGAAGCCCAAATATTTTTTCAGAGCTAGATGCAGAAAAAAATTATATTCAGTTTGCAACCTGATGGAGGTCAGTATAGATGGACTAATAGAATGATGCTATGCCCAAAAGATTTTACTTCACTAGGTGCAGTAAAAAAATTGGTATTCTATACACAGGTGTTATATCTTGCAACACAGATAGGCTACTCCACTGACTAACACACTCTGCAATAGGCCAAAAAGGATTAGCTTTGCTAGATTCAGCCAAATGCTGTGAAAAAAACTTGCACAGCACTGGCACAGACCTGCCTGGCAAAAACTGATAGGAACTCATGTAACCTAGTCCTGAAAAGGACTCCAATTACAATTAGTCTTTACTCCCACAACCTATCTATTTAAGAGCACAGACCTCCCTGATAAAAGTCGTAGGAAATGCTGTAACCTAGTCCTTAAAAGGACTGCAATCACAACTATTCCCTACTCCCAAGCTATCTGTATATTTGTGCGAAAATTGGCTTGAAATTAACAAGGTATAGCGCACACAGCAACAGCGGTGCCGTCTAACACGCAGTTGCAGCAGTGAGAAAATGGTGGCGACGGGGAAAATGGCTTGGTCTTATAGGGCAAGGACATGTGACATACACTGCCAATGACACATGCCCTTGCTTGTGTGAAAAAAAGCACTTCGCTCCGTGTGTGCGCTGCTGATAGGCTGACAGATTGCACCTCCCCACTGCAAATGCGGGAAAGAGAAAAAAAAATGGAGATCTTCATTGTTCCTGCAGAGATCCATCCCCTGCCCCTCCCCCCACCCCGCTGTACACTCAAACTGCGTATTAACATTAATTTTCATCATTACTGAGAAAAAATCCAGTTATGATTTTGGTGCACGAACAGTTATCGAACATAACCTCGAACAGCCGAATTTTTCTCAAATTGTTCGTGTTCGCCGAACGGCTCGAACACCGCCCAAAACAGCTCGAATTTGAGATTGGCGAACAGTTCGAGTAGAACAACGCTCATCTCTACTCATCACCCTCAAAACACCATCCCAACTGTCAAACATGGTGGTGGCAGCATCATGGTTTGGTCCTGCTTTTCTTCAGCAGGGACAGGGAAGATAGTTAAATTGATAGGAAGATGGATGGAGCCAAATACAGGACCATTCTGGAAGAAAACCTGTTGGAGTCTGCAAAAGACCTGAGACTGGGACGGAGATTTATCTTCCAACAAGACAATGATCCCAAACATAAAGCAAAATCTAGAATGGAATGGTTCAAAAATAAACTTATCCAGGTGTTAGAATGGCCAAGTCAAAGTTCAGACCTTAATCCAGTCGAGAATCTTTGGAAAGAGCTGAAAACTGCTGTTCACAAACGCCCTCCATCCAACCTCAATGAGCTCGAGCTGTTTTGCAAGGAAGAAAGGGCAAGAATTTCAGCCTCTCAACTGAAAGAGACATACCACAAGCAACTTGCAGCTATAATAGTAGCAAAAGGTGGCGCTGCAAAGTAATATCTCAAGGGGGCCGAATAATATTACACACCCCACCTTTCAGTTTTTAATTTGTTAAAAAAGTTTAAAATATCCAATAAATTTCGTTCCGCTTCACGATTGTGTCCCACTTGTTGATTCTTACAAAAAAAATTAGAATTTTATATCTTTATTAGTGATGAGCGAGCACTAAAATGCTCGGGTACTCGTTGCTCGGGTCGAGCACATTGGAATACTCGGGTGCTCGACCCGAACAACGAGCCCAATGTAAGTCTATGGGAAACTCGAGCATTTTTCAGGCGGCTTCCCCCGGCGGTCTGCAGAGGGCCAAAAAATTGCCAAAATCGATGGGAACAGTGCTCAAATGACATGGGAACAGCATGGGGAAGACCCAAGATCTCTGACTCCAAGATCACTGCTGTCAACAACTTTGTCAGAGTATTACGCCACTTTTACAGACTCACAATAAAACATACAACAACGAAACAAAAATGGATTTTCGTGGGAAATATGCTAAGGAACATCCTTTCCAGGGTAATGACTTGTATATAAGGCAAAATAAATAGCCAAAAGAAAAATACTTCTCCACACTTTGGGCTATGTTCACACGTAGTATTTTTGATGCATTTTTGCACTTTTGCATTGCTTTCAACCAAGACAAATGTATTCACCAGGAAATGTCATTTTAACATTTTACAGCCTTATCTGACCATGTGGTGTGTGACACATCATCAGACACATGCATACAGGGCTGAAAAGACATGGGAACAGCATAGGGAAGACCTCTGGAAGCATCTCTGACTCCCAGGTCACTGCCTAAAAGTGTGCCCATCATAAGTGATCCTTGGCGCATGCGAAGATTCCTCCCGCCATGCACCTGTCGTTGTAGACTTGCAACAATCACCGTCCACATCCTTGTCCCAGTGCAGCGTTCAGTTGTCCATACTCCATTCCTTGGAATGCAAGAGGAAGTATGCAGCCAGCCACCCACCAACCCACAGGCTGCAATAATATACTGCCAAATTTTTGATAGCTGCTTGCACTTGAAATGTGGCATTTTAGGCTTGTGGAAGCGGAAGCTGTCCACAATGTTATGGCGGCGGCCACCGGGTATCCATACTAGGTCCCCAGCTGCCACTATTTGTCCCCATGTCGTCTCCGCCTTCCACAAGCCCGGGTCCCACTTCATTACCCGTGCCCTCCCCAGTGCACTTACTGGGAAGGACCGCCTAACCACAAACATGTGGACAGGTGAATGCTGCCAGGGACGGTATGGAACCAGTCCGCAGCTTTTATTGCTGAGAGTTGTATTTCACCACAGCCATATTCTTTAGCTCACTGAAAGGACTGGCATAGAGGGAAACCGTATGTACTCTGGGTGTCATTTCTCCCAGGAAGTCCTCTAAAGCTGCTTTTGCAGAAGCAATGGCAGATCGTCCAACATCAACTCGCACTTCTCGGTAGTGCTTTGACACACAAACATCTTTCTTTGCGCATTTCATTTCATGACTACAGAGTTGGGCAATGGCCTTATCTGCAATCCGGTTTGAAAAATGACATGCATAAGCACGTCCGATTCAAATTAAAAAAACAGCAATAGAGTGTCCGCGAACCTTCCCCCACACTTTTCTTAGCCAGAACTGCTTCTTGGCGGGGTTGGACGGACCCACCAGAAAACCAGAGACTCCTCCGGTGGGCCCTGGCTTCTCTTTCAGGAGAGTTCATAGTGAAGAAGTGAGGCAATGATGATGATAGAGGCCACCATCTGCTTAGTTTTCTGTTACTTGGAATGCTAGCGCAAGTATGCAGCCAGCCACCCACCCACAGGCTGCATCACTAAACTGCCAGATTTCTGGGCAGCTGCTTGCACTTGAAATGTGGCCTTTTAGGCTCATGCAGGTGGAAGCTTTTCACAACCTCATGTCTCATGCCTTGTGTCCATACTCGGTGCCCAGCTATCACTATTTCTCCCAATGTTGTCTCCGCCTTTTACAAGCGCGGCTCCCTGAACATTACTGTTGGTACTCTTCTGTGGGAATTTGCTTGCCTTCTACCAGCCTGGAATATTTCCAGTAAACTATGGTACGATGCCATGGTATTAGCACTTCCCCCAATAACAGTAGCGAAGCCATCCCCAATTTCCTTCTCAGGAATTTTATTTGGTAGACTGATTGGCTGCCCAAATACATTAGTTTCTCACAAAGGAGCTGAAGATAGAGTGGCAGTAAGTGCAAGTTTCTCCAGCCTGTTAGATATTAGAGGGTAAATGGCAGCACATTGGATCAATGTTAGCACTGAAGTTTTGTTCAAATCCCAGCAAAGACAACATCTGCAAGGACTTTGTATGTTCTCCCCATGTTTGCGTAGGTTTCCACCTTAGTAAAAAAGCAGCCAGAGTGTCCAGGAACCTTCCCACACACTTTTCTTAGCCAGGACTGCTTCTCGGCAGGGTTGGACGGTCCCACCAGAGAATTCTCTGGTGTGCCCTGGCTTCTACATCAGGAGAGTTCAAGATAGCGCTAACTTTGCAGCTGCTATGGGGCTCTTGAGCGGAGTAGAAAGGTGAGCCCTCAGAATCAAATCCTCTGGTGGGCACAATGTTTTTCAATCTGAAACAGCTTCTCAGTGGGAGTTGTATTTCACCACAGCCATATTCTTTAGCTCGGTGAAAGGACTGGCAAAGAGGGAAACCATATCTACTCCAGCTGTCATTTCTCCGTCACCCGGTTCATTGTCACACATGATTTTGCCTGCCTGTATGTTCAGCGGTGACAGAAACAGATCAAGCTGCTGTGTTACAGCTTTCAACAACTCTGCAACGCTGGGCGGTTTGTCACCTAAGCTTTAAGCATGTTACCTTTAGCACAGCCTGTTGCCGCTTGGTCAAGGCAGTGCTGCAGTGCTTTCAGCATGTGACTGATGTGGTCATTTTGGAGATGGAGGAGGAGGTGCAGGAGCTGAACAATGTGATTACATCGAGGTTACATTGGCGACTCTGTTTTTATACTAAAGAAAGATCCCACTGTTTGTTTTTTTTTTAAGTTATTTTTTAAGGCAAATGCATTCAACGAGAAAAGTCATTTCTCATTTTACAACCTTATCTGGCAATGTGGTGTGTGACACATCATCAGACACATCCTGTTTCATCTATGATGGAGGGACTATGAAAGACACATAGAGCAGGGCCACAGTAATGAGTATTACATGTTCCATTAGAAAGGAGAGAGTCTGCTATATAGCTATAGGGCATGCAGTGAGTCCAACGGCTGACCAAATTTAGGAAAAACCCCACTAAGAATTTAAAGACACTCAGAGCAGGGCCACAGTAATGAGTATGACATGTTCCCATTAGAAAGGAGAGAGTCTGCTATACAGTTATTGGGTATGCAGTGAGTCCAACGACTGACCAAATTTAGGAAAAACCCCACTAACTATTTAAAGACACATAGATCAGGGCCACAGAAACAAGTACGACATCTTCCCATTAGAAAGAAGAGGGTCTGCTATACAGTTATAGGGTATGCAGTGAGTCCAACGGCTGACCAAATTTAGGAAAAACCCCACTAAGAATTTAAAGACATCTAGAGCAGGGCCACAGTAACAAGTATGACATGTTCCCATTAGAATGGAGAGGGTCTGCTATACAGTTAGAGAGTATGCTGTGAGTCCAACGGCTGACCAAATTTAGGAAAAACCCCACTAAGAATTTAAAGACACATAGAGCAGGGCCACAGTAACAAGTGCAACATGTTCCCATTAGAAAGGAGAGGGTCTGGTATACAGTTAGCTATTGGGTATGCAGTGAGTCCAACACCTGACCAAATTTAGGAAAAACCCCACTAAGAAATTAAAGACACATAGAGCAGGGTCACAGTAATGACAAATTCCCATTAGAAAGGAGAGCGTCTCCCATAGTGTTGGCCTATGCAGTGAATGCAAGGGTTGCCAAAAATTTGGAGGCACTCCAATGCCCCTTGGAAGAGCTGTGAGGGGGGGCCTCATAAAAAAATGTTCCCATTAGAAAGGAGCAGGCCTTCAATACTTGCAATGCCCATGCACTAAGTGTATGTGCTGACATTTACCCCTAGGGGGTATACATGAACATACTGTATAAAAATGTTTTTTACGAGCATCATAAACAGCCTTTAAAAAATTATGTGGGTGTTGCATCACGATCCACGGTCACCCAGGTGATATGGTGATGGAGGATGAGGAGAAAGAGGAGGACAAGAGCAAATAACCCAAATCAGGAAGTGTATACCCATGTCTAGGTGTGAAAAGGTGTATAGGAATACACCTCCCAAGAAAGACACTGGATTTGAGTTTATGTTACGCTGCTATCATTCGGTGGTGTTGAGAAGTCTGGCCCAATCCAGTCCTTGTTCATTTTTTTTTATTCAAGAGTCAGCCTGTCAGAATTTTTAGTTGACAGGCGGATGCGCTTATCAGTTATAATTCCACCAGTGGCACTATAAACCCCCTCTGATAAAACGCTGGCAGCAGGGAAGGCTAGGACCTCCAAGGCATAGAGAGCCAGTTCATTCCATGTATCCAGCTTGGATACCCAATAATTATAATAATAATAATAATAATAATAGTTTATTTTTATAGCGCCAACATATTCCGCAGCACTTTACAAATTTTAGGGGGGACTTATACAGACAATACAGAATAAGCATATCTCATATCGAACGGAGTGAGGGCCCTGCTCGCGAGCTTACAGTCTATGAGGAAGTGGGGGAGACACAAAAGGTAAAAAGTACATATATTGTATAATGCAGCCTTGATATACTGAATAGGATAAATAATAATACATGGACTGGTCGCCAGCCAGTATGTGTGCAGTCCTGACAGAGGCTTTTATGTGCATGGTTGGTTTGAACCCGAAGTTGAAGAAGATTTTAATATGGGGGAAAGCTGGGATGGACAGAGTGTGTTTAGGTGATACGCCAGTCTAAAGAAATGTGTTTTTAGGGTTCGCTTGAAACTGTGGGTATTGGGAATTAATCGAACTGTCCTGGGTAGTGCATTCCAGAGAATTGGCGCAGCACGCGAGAAATCTTGGAGACGGGAGTGGGAAGTTCGGATTATGGAGGATTTTAGTTTCAAGTCATTTGCAGAACGGAGGGCACGTGTAGGGTGGTAGACTGAGACAAGGGAGGAGATGTAGGGGGGTACTGAAGCATGGAGCGCTTTGTGGGTAAGCGTGATAAGTTTAAAACGAACTCTATATTGGATGGGCAACCAATGCAATGACTGGCACAGGGAAGAGGCATCTGAGTAGCAGTTGGCGAGGAATATGATCCTGGCTGCTGCGTTCAGGACGGATTGGAGAGGGGAGAGTTTAGTAAGAGGGAGACCGGTTAGTAGAGCGTTGCAATAGTCAAGACGAGAATGAATAAGAGCGACAGTAAGAGTTTTTGCCGAGTCAAAGGTGAGAAAAGTCCTGATTCTTGAGATGTTTTTGAGGTGTAGATGACATGAACGAGCGAGTGATTTGATGCGAGGAGTGAAAGAAAGATCTGAATCAAAAATGACCCCAAGACAGCGGGCTTGTTGCTGGGGAGTAATGGTTGAGCCACAAACGGAGATGGCAATATCGGGCACAGGTAGATTAATGGAGGGAGGAAAGACGAGTAGTTCAGTTTTTGACAGATTCAGTTTTAGGTAGAGGGAGGACATAATGTTAGACACAGCAGAAAGACAATCACTGGTCTTTTGTAGTAATGCAGGGGTGATGTCCGGAGCAGAGGTGTATAATTGGGTGTCATCAGCATAGAGATGGTACTGAAAACCGAATCTACTGATTGTTTGTCCAATAGGAGCGGTGTATAAGGAGAAAAGAAGGGGGCCTAGGACTGATCCTTGAGGAACCCCGACAGTAAGAGGAAGTAGGGAGGAGGAGGAGCCGGCAAAAGACACAGAGAAGGAGCGGTCAGAGAGATAAGAGGAGAACCAGGAGAGAACCGTGTCCTTGAGGCCAATAGTGCGGAGCATAGTGAGGAGGAGCTGGTGATCCACAGTGTCAAATGCTGCAGAGAGATCCAGGAGAATCAGCAGGGAGTAGTGACCATTAGATTTAGCTGTTAGTAGATCATTAGAGACTTTAGTGAGGGCAGTTTCAGTAGAATGTAAAGAGCGGAAACCAGATTGTAAAGGGTCAAGAAGAGAGTTGTCTGAGAGATAGCGGATTAGACGGGAGTGGACCAGGCGTTCCAGGAGTTTAGAGATAAAGGGAAGATTGGAAACAGGTCTGTAGTTGGCCGTGCAGTTCTGGTCGAGGGATGGTTTTTTAAGTAATGGTTGTATGCTGGCGTGTTTAAAAGAAGAGGGAAAGATACCAGATGAGAGGGAAAGGTTGAAAATTTTAGTTAGGTGAGAGGTGACAGCTGGAGCAAGGGACTGAAGGAGATGTGAGGGAATAGGGTCGCTGGTGCAGGTGGTAGGGCGAGAAGATGCAAGGAGCCTGATCACTTCATCTTCCGTGACTGGTTCGAAGTCAGAAAATGAGCAAGATACAATGTGGCGGGGGGGAGCATGCATAACATTTGGGGATTGGGAGAAAATTTCCTGTCGGATATGGTCAATTTTTTCTTTGAAATAGTTAGCCAGATCGTCAGCGCTGAGGTCGGTGGTCGGGGCCTGTGCTGTTTGATTGAGGAGAGAATGAAACGTGTCAAAGAGTCGTTTAGGATTATTGGAAAGTGAGATGATGAGGTTGTTAAAGTAGGTTTGTTTGGAGAGGTGAAGGGCAGAGTTATATGTTTTCAGCATAAATTTATAGTGGAGGAAATCTTCGGGCAGATTTGATTTTCTCCACAGCCGTTCAGCGCACCTGGAGTACCTCTGGAGAAGACGTGTTTGAGGCGTGTGCCAGGGTTGTCGCCGTCTATGCCGAATTGTTCTTTGTGTAGGAGGTGCGGCTTCATCCAGGGCGCATAGCATTATTTTGTTATAATGCTTCAATGCAGATTCGGGACATGAGAGGGAGGAGATTGGGGCCAATGATGATTGCAACCTTTTTATAAATTTCTGGGTGTTAATGGCGCGTAAATTTCTATAAGTGTGGACGGTGGGAGTGTCTTGAGTAGAGTCACAGTTCTTGACAGAGAATGAAAGAAGATTATGGTCAGAGAGTGGAAGGGGAGAGTTAGTAAAGTCATGTACTGAGCAAAGCCGGGAGAAGATCAGGTCCAATGTGTTCCCGTCCTCATGTGTAGGAGAATTAGCAAGCTGTGAGAGGCCGAAGGAGGAGGTTAATGATAAAAGATGCGTGGCAGATGGGGAAAGAGGATCGCCAATTGGGATGTTAAAGTCTCCCATGATTATCGTGGGGATGTCGCAGGATAGAAAATTTGTAAGCCAGGCAGCAAAGTGATCCAGGAATTGACGGGGGGGACCTGGGGGGCGATAGACAACCGCCACTCGCAGGGAGAAGGGCCGGTAGAGTCTGACTGTGTGGGCCTCAAAGGACGGGAAGATAAGGGAGGGTACAGGGGGGATAACCTGAAAAGTACATTTTGTTGAAAGAAGCAGACCAACACCTCCACCTGATCTGTTGTCAGGTCGCAGGGTATGAGAGAAATGTAGGCCACCATAGGAGAGAGCTGCAGCGGCGGTGGTGTCCGACTGCTGGATCCAGGTTTCAGTGAGAGCCAGAAGGTTGAGGGAATTAGAGAGGAAAAAGTCATGGATGTAAGAGAGTTTATTACAAGCTGAGCGTGCATTCCAAAGGGCACAGTTGAATGAGACAGAAGATATGCAGGGAATATTAATGAGATTAGCAGGGTTTCTGAATGTAACAGGGAAAGAGTTAGTGTTATTATTACTGGAGGGTCCTGGGTTGGGAGAAATATCACCTGCGACTAATAGAAGGAAGATACAGAGAGTGAGCAGATGATTGAGTGATTTGTGAGAGCGTTTCCTGCGTTGTATGGTGGGAATGAATGGATCTGCGTGGTATAACATTGTGAAGAGAGCATGACAACTGTACATAGGAGAAGAGAGGAGTGAGGGATTAATATGGATGAAGGTACAGAAGAATCACGGAGGATGTTTGTACGGTCGGCAAGGTACTCTCTCAGCATCTTCCCAAACTTTGCACTCCTTGTGAAAGTACCCCGCGCCTCAGGACCTGTGCAATGGGAGGGGCTGAGAAAACTCTCCCAGAACTTTGACAGTGTTCCCCTATCTCTGCTGGATAGAAGTTATGTCTCTCTCAACTGTACTCCTTGGTTGTCCAACGAAGTATGTCCTCTGCCGCCAGCATTTTCAGATGGGAATTTTTTTAATAGTTCCGCAACAAGGGCTTTCTGGTACTGTTCCACTTTTGTAGACATGTCCGACCTCAGGAATAAGAGATATAAAGTTCTCCTTGTAGCGTGGGTCTAGAAGTGTCACCAACCAGTAATGACTGTCACCCAAAATTTTGAGAACACAAGGGTCATGGGAAATGCAGCGTAACATAAACTTAGCCATGCGTGCTAGACTACTAACAGGCAAGACATCCTTGTCCTCACCAAGAGGCTGACTGACCATGCTCTCCTCCTCCTCCACTCTGTCCTCAGGCCAGCGCTGAACAGACGATATGACAGCTGTGCAGGTAGTCCCGTTTATAGCGCATGAAACTAGCTCCTATCTTTCCTCCTCCTCCTCCTCTTCCTCATTTTCACCCAATCCACGTTGGGATGAGATGAGGCTGGGCTGTGTGTAATCACCCTGTATGGTTCCTTGCTCCATCTCATTGTGCTTCGCTTGCAATGCATCCTCTTTGATTGTAAGCAGAGAGCATTTCAGAAGACAGAGAAGCGGATGGTGACGCTAATTATGGCATCATCGCCGCTCACCATCTTGGTGGAGTCCTCAAAGTTTTGGAGGATGGTACAGATTTCTGACATCAATGTCCACTCCTGAGATCTTATGTGTGGAGTCTGAACTGAATACCGACAGCCTTGTTGATGCTGGCACTTAAACAACTGCCCTTTTCTGCTCACAAATCCTTTCAAACAACTGCAGTGTAGAGTTCCAATGCGTGGGGACATCACACACCAGTCTGTGAGTCAAAAGCTGCAAACGCTGCTGAAACACTGCAAGGGTGGTGGAAACTGTAGCTGACTTTCTAAAATGGGCACACAGGCGGTGTACTTTAACAAGCAGATCCGGCAGCTCCGGGTAGGATTTGAGAAACCGCTGAACCATGAGGTTAAGCACATGGGCCTGGCATGGTACGTTTGTGAGCTTTCCTCGCCTCAGAGCCGCTACCAGGTTCCGGCCATTGTCACAAATGACCATGCCTGGCTGTAGGTTCAGCGGTGTGAGCCACAGATCTGCCTGCTCTTTCAGAGCTGTCCTCAACTCTTCTGCATTGTGTGGTTTGTCACCTAAGCAAATTAGCTTCAGCACAGCCTGTTGCCGTTTGGCTGAGGCACTGCTGCAGTGCTTCAAGCTTTTGACTGATGTGGTCTTTTCGGAGATGGAGGCTGAAGAGGAGGAAGAAGCTGAGACGGATGAGATGTCGCCGTCATCAGGTTGGGGAGTGCTTCCATCTCCACGAGCCTAAAAGGTAACATTTCAAGCTCAAGCAGTCGTGAAATGTGAGAATTTAGTAGGGTGGGCTATGGGGCGTTGCCTGCATATTTGCGCTTGTCTTCCAAGGAATGGGGTATGGATAACTGAACGCTGCGCTGGGACAAGGAGATGGACGTGCTTCCTGATGCTGCTACTTGAGAGTGTGCAATGGCAGGTGCAGGGCAGAACGCATCTTCGCATGCACCATGGACAGGGGATTGACTTGCATGCACAACAGCGGAAGAAGCAATGGTGCCACCTGCAGACACTGTTCCTAGACCCTGGGGTTTGGCCCATAAAGTTGGGTGCTTTGCTGCCATGTGCCTGATGATTTTGCTGGTGGTGGTCAGGCTGGTAGTTTTCCCACCCCTGCTGATGCTGCCCTGGCAGGAGGTGCAAATGGCCTTTTTGGGGTTATCGGCAGAGTCTTAAAAAAACAACCAGACTCGGGAAGACCTAAGAGTTGTTCTGGCAACTTCCTTCGTGTTGGTGTTACGGGGAATGGTTGCCTGCCTTCTGTCTGCGGCCACCACACTGCTTCTTCCTGCCTCTTGGGGTGCTCTGCCCCCCCCCCGTGTGCTCCTGTCCTCGCTCTGCATGTCCTCCTGCCAGGTTGGGTCATATACTATATCATCCACCACCTTGTCTTCCACTTCCGCATCCTGGTCATCCTCCTGGCTTTATGGCAATTGTGTCTCATCATTGTCCACCTCTTGTGACACTTTCCCACCGTCGCCTTCATGTGACCGTGGCTGCTAAATTATTTGGGTATCGCTACACGCGATCTCCTCTTGCCCCGCTTTAAGTGGACCGGGCGAGAGGCCAGAATCTATAAATGGAAAAGTGAACAGCTCTTCAGAGTGTCCAAGTGTGGGTTCAATTGTCTCCAAGCACTCGGCATGGTGGGAGGACGGAGGATCAGGGTGACGAATATGCAGTCCAGACTCATGGCTACTGAGACTTGACAGTGTGGAAGACAGGATGGTGGTAGTGGTGGCTAACAGATTATTAAATACCTGGCCTGGAGGTAACTAGTTTGAACAGCAAACTGGTGTGAATTACTTCACTGACACACTGAAAGAAATTAAATTTTTTATGGAGTCCAGAAATGGCAGTATTTTCTGACAACGTATGTGTGATCCGTGTGATGGAGAAAACAGAGTTTTAGATACCTGGCCTGTAGGTAACTAGTTTGAGCTGCAAACTGGTTTGAATTGCTTCACTGACACACTGAAAGAAATTAAATTTTTAATGGAGTCCAGAAATGGCAGTATTTTCTGACAACGTATATGTGATCCGTGTGACGGAGAAAACAGAGTTTTAAATACCTGGCCTGTAGGTAACTAGTTTGTAAAGCACACTGGTGAGAATTGCTTCACTGACACACTGAAGGAAATTGTTAATGGAGGCCAGAAATGGCAGTATTTTCTGACAACGTATATGTGGTCCGTGTGACAGAGAAATCAGAGATTTAAATACCTGGCCTGTAGGTAACTTGTATGAACAGCAAACTGGTGTGAATTGCTTCACTGACACACTGAAAGAAATTTTTAATGGAGGCCAGAAATGGCATTATTTTCTGACAACGTATATGTGATCCATGTGATGTAAAAAACAGAGTTTTAAATACCTGGCCTGTAGGTAACTTGTTTGAACAGCAAATTGGTGTGAATTGCTTCATTGACACACTGGAGAAAATTTTTAATGGAGGCCAGAAATGGCAGTATTTTCTGACAACGTATATGTGATCCGTGCGACGGAGAAAACAGAGTTTTAAATACCTAGCCTGTCGGTAACTAGTTTGACCAGCAAACTGGTGTGAATTGCTTCACTGACACACTGAAAGAAATTTTTAATGGAGGCCAGAAATGGCAGTATTTTCTGACAAAGTATACGTGATCCATGTGATGGAGAAAACAGAGTTTTAAATACCTGGCCTGTAGATAACTAGTTTGAACAGCAAACTGGTGTGAATTGCTTCACTGACACAATGAAAGAAATTTTTAATGGAGGCCAGAAATGGCAGTATTTTCTCGCAACGTATCCGTGATCCGTGTGACGGAGAAAACAGAGTTTTAAATACCTGGCCTGTAAGCAACTAGTTTGAGCGGCAAGCTGGTGTGAATTGCTTCACTGACACACTGAAAGAAATTTTTAATGGAGGCCTGAAATGGCAGTATTTTCTGACAACGTATATGTGATCCTTGTGATGGAGAAATCAGAGTTTTAAATACCTGGCCTGTCGGTAACTAGTTTGAACAGCAAACTGCTGTGAATTGCATCACTGACACACTGAAGGAAATTTTTAATGGAGGCCAGAAATGGCAGTATTTTCTGACAACGTATATGTGATCCGTGTGATGGAGAAAACAGAGTTTTGAATCCCTTGCCGGTAGATAACTAGTTTGAGCAGCAAGCTGGTGTGAATTGCTTCACTGACACACTGAAAGAAATTTTTAATGGAGGGCAGAAATGGCAGTATTTTCTGACAACGTATATGTGATCCGTGTGATGGAGAAAACAGAGTTTTAAATGCCTGGCATGTAGGTAAGTAGTTTGAACAGCAAACTGGTGAGAATTGCTTCACTGACACACTGAAGAAAATTTTCAATGGAGGCCAGAAATGGAAGTATTTACTGATAACATATATGTGATCCATGTGACGGAGAAAACATGGTTTTAAATACCTGGCCTGTAGGTAACTAGTTTGAGCAGCAAACTGCTATGAATTGCTTCACTGACCCCCTGAAGGAAATTTTTAATGGAGGCCAGAAATGGCAGTATTTTCTGACAACGTATACGTGATCCGTGTGAAGGAGAAAACAGAGTTTTAAATACCTGGCCTGTAGGTAACTTGTTTGACCAGCAAACTGGTGTGAATTGCTTCACTGAAACACTGGAAGTAATTTTTAATGGAGGCCAGAAATGGCAGTATTTTCTGACAACGTATATGTGATCCTTGTGACGGAGAAAACAGAGTTTTAAATAGCTGGCCTGTAGGTAATTTGTTTGAACAGCAAATTGGTGTGAATTGCTTCACTGACACACTGAAAGAAATTTTTAATGGAGGCCAGAAATGGCAGTATTTTCTGACAAAGTATACGTGATCCATGTGATGGAGAAAACAGAGTTTTAAATACCTGGCCTGTAGATAACTAGTTTGAACAGCAAACTGGTGTGAATTGCTTCACTGACACAATGAAAGAAATTTTTAATGGAGGCCAGAAATGGCAGTATTTTCTCGCAACGTATCCGTGATCCGTGTGACGGAGAAAACAGAGTTTTAAATACCTGGCCTGTAAGCAACTAGTTTGAGCGGCAAGCTGGTGTGAATTGCTTCACTGACACACTGAAAGAAATTTTTAATGGAGGCCTGAAATGGCAGTATTTTCTGACAACGTATATGTGATCCTTGTGATGGAGAAATCAGAGTTTTAAATACCTGGCCTGTCGGTAACTAGTTTGAACAGCAAACTGCTGTGAATTGCATCACTGACACACTGAAGGAAATTTTTAATGGAGGCCAGAAATGGCAGTATTTTCTGACAACGTATATGTGATCCGTGTGATGGAGAAAACAGAGTTTTGAATCCCTTGCCGGTAGATAACTAGTTTGAGCAGCAAGCTGGTGTGAATTGCTTCACTGACACACTGAAAGAAATTTTTAATGGAGGGCAGAAATGGCAGTATTTTCTGACAACGTATATGTGATCCGTGTGATGGAGAAAACAGAGTTTTAAATGCCTGGCATGTAGGTAAGTAGTTTGAACAGCAAACTGGTGAGAATTGCTTCACTGACACACTGAAGAAAATTTTCAATGGAGGCCAGAAATGGAAGTATTTACTGATAACATATATGTGATCCATGTGACGGAGAAAACATGGTTTTAAATACCTGGCCTGTAGGTAACTAGTTTGAGCAGCAAACTGCTATGAATTGCTTCACTGACCCCCTGAAGGAAATTTTTAATGGAGGCCAGAAATGGCAGTATTTTCTGACAACGTATACGTGATCCGTGTGAAGGAGAAAACAGAGTTTTAAATACCTGGCCTGTAGGTAACTTGTTTGACCAGCAAACTGGTGTGAATTGCTTCACTGAAACACTGGAAGTAATTTTTAATGGAGGCCAGAAATGGCAGTATTTTCTGACAACGTATATGTGATCCTTGTGACGGAGAAAACAGAGTTTTAAATAGCTGGCCTGTAGGTAATTTGTTTGAACAGCAAATTGGTGTGAATTGCTTCACTGACACACTGAAAGAAATTTTTAATGGAGGCCAGAAATGGCAGTATTTTCTGACAAAGTATACGTGATCCATGTGATGGAGAAAACAGAGTTTTAAATACCTGGCCTGTAGATAACTAGTTTGAACAGCAAACTGGTGTGAATTGCTTCACTGACACAATGAAAGAAATTTTTAATGGAGGCCAGAAATGGCAGTATTTTCTCGCAACGTATCCGTGATCCGTGTGACGGAGAAAACAGAGTTTTAAATACCTGGCCTGTAAGCAACTAGTTTGAGCGGCAAGCTGGTGTGAATTGCTTCACTGACACACTGAAAGAAATTTTTAATGGAGGCCTGAAATGGCAGTATTTTCTGACAACGTATATGTGATCCTTGTGATGGAGAAATCAGAGTTTTAAATACCTGGCCTGTCGGTAACTAGTTTGAACAGCAAACTGCTGTGAATTGCATCACTGACACACTGAAGGAAATTTTTAATGGAGGCCAGAAATGGCAGTATTTTCTGACAACGTATATGTGATCCGTGTGATGGAGAAAACAGAGTTTTGAATCCCTTGCCGGTAGATAACTAGTTTGAGCAGCAAGCTGGTGTGAATTGCTTCACTGACACACTGAAAGAAATTTTTAATGGAGGGCAGAAATGGCAGTATTTTCTGACAACGTATATGTGATCCGTGTGATGGAGAAAACAGAGTTTTAAATGCCTGGCATGTAGGTAAGTAGTTTGAACAGCAAACTGGTGAGAATTGCTTCACTGACACACTGAAGAAAATTTTCAATGGAGGCCAGAAATGGAAGTATTTACTGATAACATATATGTGATCCATGTGACGGAGAAAACATGGTTTTAAATACCTGGCCTGTAGGTAACTAGTTTGAGCAGCAAACTGCTATGAATTGCTTCACTGACCCCCTGAAGGAAATTTTTAATGGAAGCCAGAAATGGCAGTATTTTCTGACAACGTATACGTGATCCGTGTGAAGGAGAAAACAGAGTTTTAAATACCTGGCCTGTAGGTAACTTGTTTGACCAGCAAACTGGTGTGAATTGCTTCACTGAAACACTGGAAGTAATTTTTAATGGAGGCCAGAAATGGCAGTATTTTCTGACAACGTATATGTGATCCTTGTGACGGAGAAAACAGAGTTTTAAATAGCTGGCCTGTAGGTAATTTGTTTGAACAGCAAATTGGTGTGAATTGCTTCACTGACACACTGAAAGAAATTTTTAATGGAGGCCAGAAATGGCAGTATTTTCTGACAAAGTATACGTGATCCATGTGATGGAGAAAACAGAGTTTTAAATACCTGGCCTGTAGATAACTAGTTTGAACAGCAAACTGGTGTGAATTGCTTCACTGACACAATGAAAGAAATTTTTAATGGAGGCCAGAAATGGCAGTATTTTCTCGCAACGTATCCGTGATCCGTGTGACGGAGAAAACAGAGTTTTAAATACCTGGCCTGTAAGCAACTAGTTTGAGCGGCAAGCTGGTGTGAATTGCTTCACTGACACACTGAAAGAAATTTTTAATGGAGGCCTGAAATGGCAGTATTTTCTGACAACGTATATGTGATCCTTGTGATGGAGAAATCAGAGTTTTAAATACCTGGCCTGTCGGTAACTAGTTTGAACAGCAAACTGCTGTGAATTGCATCACTGACACACTGAAGGAAATTTTTAATGGAGGCCAGAAATGGCAGTATTTTCTGACAACGTATATGTGATCCGTGTGATGGAGAAAACAGAGTTTTGAATCCCTTGCCGGTAGATAACTAGTTTGAGCAGCAAGCTGGTGTGAATTGCTTCACTGACACACTGAAAGAAATTTTTAATGGAGGGCAGAAATGGCAGTATTTTCTGACAACGTATATGTGATCCGTGTGATGGAGAAAACAGAGTTTTAAATGCCTGGCATGTAGGTAAGTAGTTTGAACAGCAAACTGGTGAGAATTGCTTCACTGACACACTGAAGAAAATTTTCAATGGAGGCCAGAAATGGAAGTATTTACTGATAACATATATGTGATCCTTGTGACGGAGAAAACATGGTTTTAAATACCTGGCCTGTAGGTAACTAGTTTGAGCAGCAAACTGCTATGAATTGCTTCACTGACCCCCTGAAGGAAATTTTTAATGGAGGCCAGAAATGGCAGTATTTTCTGACAACGTATACGTGATCCGTGTGAAGGAGAAAACAGAGTTTTAAATACCTGGCCTGTAGGTAACTTGTTTGACCAGCAAACTGGTGTGAATTGCTTCACTGACAAACTGAAAGAAAATTTTAATGGAGTCCAGAAATGGCATTATTTTCTGACAACGTATATGTGATCCATGTGACGGAGAAAACAGAGTTTTAAATACCTGGTCTGTAGGTAACTAGTTTGACCAGTGTAATGCATCAGCTTGCGGCATTATTATAATTGTCCAGGGTGTGTTTTGGCCGACCATGTACCTCCCTCAGGTGACTGGTCACATGACTGTGACATCGCACATGTCCTGTGCACACAGAAGGTCTGATCACATGACTGTGACATCAGCACAGGTTCTGTGTGTGCACTAGAGGATATATAAACCCTGTTAGTTTTGAGACACGGTGTGTAAGGCGTGAGGCCTGTTCCCGTGTGTGGGACACCGTTAGCCTGGAGAGGCTTAGTGAGGCCTAGTGAGGCCTAGTGAAGCCTGGTGAAGCCTGAAAGGCAGAGGCTGGATCCTTATTTGTAACTGATACCAGTAGCCTTGGAGGGCCAGAGGCTTGGAAGGCAAGAGTCCTGGAAGGCAGAGGCTGGATGTTAGGTGAGAAAACATACCAGTAGCCTTTGAAGGTACGAGGGCTGGAGACCCCCATCTGGGAAGCCGTAAAGCCACAGTGGTCGCAGAACAAATCTGACGGAAGCAGCTAAAACCCGGCAACAGTAAAACACTGCATTATATGGACGTTGCTATAAGTGACTTTTGCTGAAGGCTGTAACTGGAGCCAAGTGGGCCTGTCTGCCACTTGAAAGGCTCCTGGACATTATATGTGTATGTCTGCGAGCCACTGAGTTGAACTCGGTGATAAGCAGTAGTGAAGTGTAATAAACTGCTGGATTGTGAAATACTGGATAACGAGGCTGGTGTGCTTAATTGACATGGTGCAGCGAGTGTCCCCCAGCATGATGACTAACGCTGCCTTACACCAGCAAACTGGTGTGAATTGCTTCACTGACACACTGAAAGAAATTTTTAATGGAGTCCAGAAATGGCAGTATTTTCAGACAACGTATATGTGATCCGTGTGACGGAGAAAACAGCGTTTTAAATACCTGGCCTGTAGGTAACTTGTTTGAACAGCAAACTGGTGTGAATTGCTTGACTGGCACACTGAAGGAAATTTTTAATGGAGGCCAGAAATGGCAGTATTTTCTTACAACGTATATGTGATCCTTTTGACGGAGAAAACACAGTGTTAAATAGCTGGATTTCTAGCGCTGTAATATGGAAAGGACCTGGCTGTATTCTGCAGTGCCAACAAGCAAATGGTGCAGAAAAACTGTGTACTCTGGATTGCTTTTTAAGCAAATAATGAGGATTAAGATCCAAAAAAAAGCATTCATTGCCCCTGAGACCTTGGCCTTTGTAAAGAAATATCTAACAGCAGCAGAAGGCAGAATTTGAATGGAGCCTCTTGTGCTATATACACTGCCTGCCTATATACCCTGCCTGCCTGATATCTCTGCAGATGGATTAGTTAGTCCACAAAAGGACTGTTTGTTAATATGGATATGTGTAATGTACGTTTTTTTCTCCCTACACTACCTAATACACAAGCAAATCTCTCCCTGAAGCTGCAGCACCTCTCCCTACTCTGCCTGATTCCGGAGTGACTGTGACGAGCACAGCGGCGCCAGGTCTGATATAGACCCGATGACGCTGTGAGGCCATCCAATCACTGTAATGCCACAACCACTATGGCTGCGGCATTACAATGAGTGGCAGTCAATCCTTGCATGTTGATTGGCGCTCTAAAGAGCGCCAAACATGCAGGGAGGGGACCCGAGCTCCTGCTGAGCAACCCCGGAAATACCCCAGTGAGCAGTGAGATGCTCATGCTCACTCATCACTAATTTTTATGTTTGAAGCCAGAAATGTGTCAAAAGGTAGAAAAGTTCAAGGGGGCCAAACACTTTCACAATGCACTGTATAATGCAATAACCACTGATGAAGCAGGTTATGGGAAACCTTTTTTCTGATGGAGGGGCTCATGGACTGGTCTGCTGGTCACCGGCTGCTCCAACATCAGTAAGGGACTGTACTATACATAATATGGCTCCATTCCTGCATCTGTGTGCAGTGTCGGTGTACTGCCCACTTTTACAGATGCATTTAGCATGTCCTATTCTGATCCTCAAAATCGGATCAGAACATGACATTCTCTGTCACTCACAGATCTCATTCTCAGATCTGTGATTTTCATGGATGTGTGAATGGATCTATAAAACACTACGATTCTGTGGACCATCCAATTAAAAAATCTGGCAGCTCAAGGATAGTGTTGAGCCACACCCGTAGTATTCGGGTTCGTCGAACACCAGGATGTTCATGCAACAGTTCACTGAACACCTTAGAACACTGTCGAACACCATTAAAACCAATGGCAGGCAAACAAAAACACATAGAAAACACCATCAGAGGTGTCCAAAAGCTGACAACCTGCTCAGAAGACATGAACTCGGCTCATCTGGATGCCGTCACAGTGAGACACTGAGGAGCGCAAGCATGCCTGCGCTTCTCAGTGTCTGCGGCATGGCAAGCTGGATGGCAGCTTTCTGCTGCGATCCGGCCTGTCATGTCAATGTAGCAGAGCTGATGCTGTCCTGGGAACCGTGGAAAGGGAAGGATGAGGTTGGTTTATTATTTTACTTTTATTGCAGAAGACATTGGCTTCAGCTGGAATGAGTGTGATGGTAAGTATGGTTTAATTTAGAACATTAAAGGATTGTGTGTTTATTTCAATTAAAGGACTTTATTCTAGGTGTTGTGTTTTTTTTAAATACTTTACTAGAAATTCATAGTGGTCATGTCTAATATTGGCGTGACCTCATGAATTTCGGGCTTAGGGCCAGCTGATAATACTAAGCTGGCCCTAACCCCTTTATTACCCAGTGAGCCACCGCACCACGGCCCTGGATGAGTTGGGTACAGCGCCAGAAGATGGCGCTTCTATGAACGCGCCATTTTCTGGGGTGGCTGCGGACTGCAATTTGCAGAGAGGGGGGGCCCAGAAAGCTTGGGCCACCCTGCGCTGCGGATTCCAGCCCTCAGCTGCTTAGTTGTACCTGGCTGGACGCAAAATTACGGCGAAGCCCCACGTCAATTTTTTTTAATTATTTCAAGAAATTCATTAAATAATTTAAAAAAGTGTTTCCCTGTATTTTTGTTTTTAGCCAGGTACAAATAGGCATCTGGGGGTTGGTGGCAGCTCGTTCCTGCCTGCTGTACCTGGCAGGTACAGGTACAACTAGGCAGCTGGGGGCTGGAATCCGCAGTGCAGGGAGGCCCAAGCTTTCTGCCCCCCCTCCCTCCCGCAAATTGCAGTCCGCAGCCACCCCAGAAAATAGCACGTTCATAGTAACGCCATCTTGTGGTGCTGTGCCCAACTCATCCAGACATTGGCTTCAGCTGGAATGGGCGTGATGGTAAGTATGCTTTAATTTAGAACAATAAAGAATTGTCTTTTTACTTCAATTAAAGGACTTTATTCTGGGTATTTGTCTTTTTTTAACTTAGACTATGGGGTTAGTAATGGGGGTGTCTTATAGATGCCTCTCCATTACTAACCTGGGCTTGATGTCAGCTGGCATTATAAGCTGACATCAACCCCAGCCGTATTACCCCACTGCCACCGCTACAGGGCAGTGGGAAGAGCGAGGCTAAGTGCCAGAATTGGCGCATCCTATGGATGCGCCATTTCTGGGGCGGCTGACGGCTGGTGTTTCTAGCCTGGGAGGGGGCCAATATTCATGGCACCCTTCCTGGGCTATTAATATCAGCCCCCAGCTGTCTGCCTAGCCTTTGCTAGCTATTAAAATAGGGGGGGACCCCACGTCATTTTTTTGGGGGGTCCCCCATTTTAATAGCTAGTAAAGGCTAGGTATTCAGCTGAGCGCTGATATTAGTAGCCTGGGAAGCTCCGTGTGTATTACCCCTTTCCCAGGCTTCAAACATCTGCCCCAGCCGTCTGCTTAAACTGCGCTAGAGTCTAAAATTACGGGGAACCCCACGCCAATTTTTTTTTTAATAAATCCTTTATTTTAACACTAAATGACAAGTACAGTAACCAACACTATCACTGTACTTCTTATATATGTGACTGACATGTTTCTATCTATCTAATCTATGTGTGATGCTCTATTCTTTCTGTTCTAAATTGTCGGGTACCGATGCTGAATTGCCGGCCGGCTTTTTTAAAGAGACAGGTGCATGAAAACACTATTATTTTTTTTCTAAATTGTCGGGTACCGGTGTATGCCGCTGCTGAATTGCCGGCTTTTCATGTTTCACTGTGAGCACTGTTCCCATCGATTTGGGCAACCACTGTAATGCCACAACCACCATGGCTGTGGCATTACAGTGAGTGGCAGACAATCCCTGCATGATGTGAAAAAATCCAGTTACTCTTTTGGTGCACGAACAGTTATCGAATATAACCTCGAACAGCCGAATTTTTTGCAAATTGTTCAAGTTCATTGAACGGCTCGAACACTGCCCAAAACAGCTAGAATTTGAGATTGGCCAACAGTTCTAGTCGAACACTGCTCATCTCTACTCACGGACATTTCACACAAATGTGAGAATGCAGCCTAAGCGATTTTGCAGATAACATTATCACTCCAAGTCACACAGTGCAGATACAGAATAAAATTTACATCCAGGCACTTACCGCTGACGTCTCATCTGATCAGAGTCGATTTCTCCTCTTTCTTCTCCATCTGGTCAGACCGTCATGTCTCATCTCCCAGCCACGACTTGTCTTGTCACAATGATCAGTGGAGCCCTAAAAATAACAAGGTCACATATATTGAATACATACATGTGTCTCCCCCGCACTGTGCCCCTGACTAAAGATATGTACCCCCCCATTAATATACTATTGGCCACTTAGTAATCAAAATCTAAAGTGATAAGCAACACTGTGCCCCCCATTAACTTTAATCTCCACCAGCCAATAATATCAATTATTCAGTCTCCGTGACTCTCCCCAATTAACTGGGGCGCACGGAAAATATACAAGGTTTTACAGTACAAGCAAAGTGAAACCTGCATCATTGCCCTCTCCCAGCACCCCTATCATTGCTCTCTCCCAGCAGCCCCATCATTACTCTCTCCCACCACCCCCATCATTGCTCTCTCCCAGCACCCCCATCATTGCTCTCTCCTAGCACCCCCTGTCATTGCTCTCTCCTTGCACCCCTATTGCTGCTCTCTCCCAGCACCCCCATCATTGCTCTCTCCCAGAACCCCCATCACTGCTTTCCGCATCCCCACCATGCTCATCACTGCTCTCCACATCCCCACCATCCTCATCATTGTCCTCCCCATTCCCACCATCCTCATCATTGCTCTCCCCATCCCCACCATCCTCATCATTGCTATCCCCATCCTCATCATTGCTCTCCCCATCAATGCTCTACACAGCCCCATCATTGCTCTCCCCAGCCCCACCATCCTCATCATTGCTATCCCCATCATTGCTCTCCCCATCCTCATCATTGCTCTCCCCATCACCACCATTCCCATTGCCACCATCCCCTCAATTGATTTCCCCCACCTCCCCTCATTCTCCTTTTCCTCTACTCTCCCCAGTGTATCAGTAACTGATACACAACTTTCTCTCTGACCCAGGCGCACACTGCATGATGATGTCATCAAGCTGCGCGCGTCTGTGTCAGGGAGGAATCGCCAGGTAGGAAGCAGAGGTTGGATCCCTCTAGCTCTGCTGCCATTCTTCTCCTGTAAGCAGCGAAGTTGAAGGGATCACTCTCTGCCCGCCGCAGTTGATGAAGGGCCATGGGCCTCCAGGAGCATGGAGGTCCAAGAAGCAGGCCAGATTGATCTCATTATTAGCCACCCTGCAAGGGCCCCTCTGACCCTCCAGGCCACAGTGCAGTTGCACCAACTGTACTGGTGGTATGTCCGCCCATGCTTACTGCTACTTTCTTTACAGTGTGCTTCAAAGTAGACCTGGAGTTACAATATATACTGCAATACTATGAACTGTAAAACTAAGCAACCAGATGATCACAGGTCCAAGTCATGAGAGAGGACTAAATATAATGGAAAAAATAAAAAAAAGTTTTTAAAATCTAAAAAGGAACAATAAAAGTTTGACACCTTTTCTCCCAACAAAAATAAAGAAATGAAAAAAAAATATATATATATGTATATATATACAGTACAGACCAAAAGTTTGGACACACCTTCTCATTTAAAGATTTTTCTGTATTTTCATGACTATGAAAATTGTACATTCACACTGAAGGCATAAAAACTATGAATTAACACATGTGGAATTATATACTTAACAAAAAAGTGTGAAACAACTGAAAATATGTCTTATATTCTAGGTTCTTCAAAGTAGCCACCTATTGCTTTGATGACTGCTTTGCACACTCTTGGCATTCTCTTGATGAGCTTCAAGAGTTAGTCACCAGAAATGGTTTTCACTTCACAGGTGTGCCCTATCAGGTTTAATAAGTGGGATTTCTTGCCTTATAAATGGGGTTGTGACCATCAGTTGTGTTGTGCAGAAGTCTGGTGGATACACAGCTGATAGTCCTACTGAATAGACTGCTAGAATTTGTTTTATGGCAAGAAAAAAGCAGTTAAGTAAAGAAAAACGAGTGGCCATCATTACTTTAAGAAATGAAGGTCATTCAGTCCGAAAAATTGGGCAAACTTTGAAAGTGTCCCCAAGTGCAGTTGCAAAAACCATCAAGCGCTGCAAAGAAACTGGCTCACATGAGGACCGCCCCAGGAAAGGAAGACCAAGAGTCACCTCTGCTTCTGAGGATAAGTTTATCCGAGTCACCATTATTGCATTTTATTTCAATGCTGAGGTGACCAAAAAACGTAATTCTGGCGTTTAGAATTTTTTTCTCGTTAGGCTGTTTACTTATTGGATTCATTATTTTTTTATGTTGATAGATTGGGCGATTCTGAACATGGCGATAACAAATATGTGTATGTGGGTATTTTTTGTATTATTTTATTTTGAATGGGGCAAAAGGGGGGTGATTTAAACTTTTATATTTTTTTAATTTTTTTAATATTTTTAAAAACTTTTTTTTCTCTTTTTGCTTCCTTCCATAGTCTCCATAGTAGACTAGAAGCAGCACTTTTCTGATCGCCTCTGCTACATAGAGGTGATCAGCAGATCACCTCTATGTAGCAGAAATGGTCCTGTGCTATGAGTGCCGACCACTAGGTGGCGCTCATAGCGATCAGCTCATGACAACCTCTGGAGTCTGCTGCAGACCCAGGGTTGTCATGCCCACGCATGGGTGACCTGCGATCATGTGACAGGGTCACCGATGGGCGGGGTAAGTGACGCGCTTCCAGCGTGGCCATGTTAAATGCCGCTGTCGGAGATTGACAGCGGCATTTAACATGTTAACAGCCGCGGGTGGATCGCAATTCCACCCACAGCTGTTGCGGGCACATGTCAGCTGTAATAATCAGCTGACATGTGCCCTGTTCAATGTGGGCTCAGTGCCGAAGCCCGCGCTGAACAGGGGGTTACAGCCTGGTGGGTACTAATACGCCACAGGCTGTAAAGGGATTAAAATAAATGGAGTAATTTTAAACTACACCTCTTTCTGCAAAAAAATAAGCCCTCATAAAGCTAAATTGATGGAGAAATAAAGAAAAGTTATGGCTTTGTATAAGAGAGAGATAGGAAATAGGAATCTCTGCTTCTTGACAGCTAGACAACTGTCCTTAGTGTCATGGCTACTAGAAAAGTATATGGGTATTTAATGTTAGTTGTAAATTTAGGTCAATATGTTTTGTATTTTTTATTAAATTATCGGAAATTTGAAGACTAGTTGGAACAATAAGAAATTTTTCAAACTTTTCATATATTCAAAGATAGATAGTCATACTACACAAAAAGTTAACAAATACCATTTACCATACTGACGAAGGCATTCCCAGCCGAAACGCGCGTAGGGTTGAGGGTGGCGTGTTTGCGCTAGGCTTCGGCTACCCTCTCATTGTAAGTATGTAACCTCACATGGTAGCTGTTATGTGTTCACAGATCTTGGGAAATTTTCCTATGATAGCTGCAATTGGACCTTATTGTATTACTGACACATAGTTGTCTATTTTTCCTCCCCTCTTCTCTCCCTATTTTGGGAGTTATTGGTTGTAGATCAGGGTGGGCACACCTGCAGCTTTCCCATTTGATATAATGACTACCATATTATTATTGTATGATATCTCTTCAGTGTTCATACTACCAAGTCTGCTATAGATCTCTAACTATACTTATTTCCATTTATGTTTCCTTTGGTTGGGGTAGTCCCCTTGTCTATATACTTGCTCAGAATACACTGTGATCTTTATCCAAAGCCTTAGGACCTTTTTGTTATTGACCCCACTATGTGCATTCATCCATATATTTTTTGTATATTTATGAGATTGTTTTTATCCTTAGTAGCCGTTTGTCCTTGTACTTACATGTATCTCCCTCCTCTTGTTTTTATATTTGTATTTGTGATCCATTTGTTTCATTCTCTTTTCTAATAAAGTATACTACAATCTTTTTCATCCATTGGACGTTCTTCGAAGTTTTTCTTCCCCTCTTTTTTGTTTTTCCATTTACCATACTGTAGATACATTTAATCCAACTTAAGACCTGTGCTTAAAGAGGTTGTCCACTACTTTGACAACCCCTTCTCATTCCTCATAGAATCATAGAATGTTAGAGTTAGAAGGAACCTTCAGGGCCATTGTGTCCAACCCACTGCTCAATGCAGAATTCACTAAACCATCTCAGTCAGCCTCTGTTTGAACTCTTCCATTGAAGGAGAACTCACTTCCTCTCGTGGCAGCCTGTTCCACACACCCTCACTGTCAAAAAGTTTTTTTCTAATATTTAATCTGTATCTTCTCCCTTTCAGTTTCATTCCATTGCTTCTCATGTTTCCATGTCCAAATGAGAATAAGGATGATCCCTTTACTCTGTGACACCCCTTCAGATATATTGTGAGGGATTATTTTTTGTTGGACAAGTTGTACTTTTGAACGACACCATTGGTTTTACCATATCGTGTACTGGAAAATGAGAAATAAATTCCAAGTGCGGTGTTCCTTAAATGCTAAAACTGACTGCCATTATGATTCTCCAGGCCATTAGAAGTTTGTAGATGCAAAACATATATAGGTCCTTTTTTTATTTAAGTGGTGAAAAAGAAATTCAAAGTTTGTTAAAAAAAAAAAAATGTCGCCATTTTCCAAGACCCATAGCGTCTCCATTTTTCGGGATGGGGCCGGGTGAGGGCTTATTTTTTTGTGCGCTGAACTGACATTTTTATTGATACCATTTTGGGGTAGATCCAATGTTTTGTTCGCCTGCTATTGTATTTTATTGCAATGTAGCAGCGACTAAAAAAAAAACGTAATTCTGGTGTTTTCAATTTTTTTTTCGTTATGCCATTTACCGATCTGATTAATTCTTTTTTTATATTGATAGATCGTGTGATTTTTAATGCGCCGATACCAAACGTGTATATGTGATTATTTTTTTCATTTTCTTATTTTGAAAGGGGTGAAAGGGGGGTGATTTAGACTTTTATTTTTTTTAAAACTTATTTTTACTTTTTCCATGCTTCAATAGTTTCTATTTGAGACTAGAAGCTGCAATTGTCTGATAGACTGTACTACACACAGGTGATCATCAGAAATACTCACTTGCTATGAGCGCTGACCACTGAAGGGCACTCATAGCAATCTGGCAATGACAATGGCAGGGGTCTCCTGCAGACCCTGGGTTGTCATGTCAACCCATCAGCGACCCGCGATCATGTGACGGATTCGCCGATGGGCAGAGCCAGTGACGCGCTTCTGGGAAGGGTGAGTTAAATGCCGCTGTCAGAGATTGACCACAGCATTTAACTATTTAACAGTGGATTGCGATTCCACCAGTGACTGTTATGGGCGCTTGTCAGCTGTATAGATCAGCTGTCATGTGCCCAGAAAGGTGCGGGTTCAGCGCTGGAGCCCGCACCAAAGGGAGGGAGCCGACGTGTGTCATACTATTACGACACACGTTGGAAAGGGGTTAACTGTTCCTCATAGGACATAGCTTGCAGACCACTCACCATCCTGGTACCTCTTCTCTGAATTTGCTCCAGTTTTTCCATGTTTTTTTTATGTGATGCCCAGAACTGGACATTGTATTGCAGATGAAGTCTGACCAAAAAGGTTAAAAGGGAGATAATTAATTCACGTAAGCTAGCATCTATGGTTCTCGTAATACTTTCCAGAACTATGTTTGTCTTTTTTGCTGCTGCATCAAACTGTTGACTCATGTGCAGTCTATGATTTATTACTATACTCAAGTGTTTTCACATTGCTGTTGCTTAATTATATTCGTCCCATTCTCTAGATGTCATTTTTGTTTTTCTTGCCCAGTTTTAGTAAAAAATAAATACATAAATGAAAAAAACAACATGGGGTTCCTTCTATTTTTGATAACTAGCCAAGGGACAGCTGAGGGCTGGAATTCTCAGGCTGGGAAGGTCCACTCGCAGTCAGCGACAGGCAGGAGTGTGAGAATATCCATGCCTGCTGTTGACAATGAGTGAGCTATGAAGTCTCGTTCTGAGAATTTTCTCACAGCGAGACTGCATTGGAAGCCAATAGTGAAATGTCCCACAATGCCAATCAAATCCTGTCGGAACTTCCTAAATTTTATTTTTAATTAATAAATGGGTAAACAAGGGAGTGTGGGGGAGTCTTTATTCAAATAAAATATTTTTTTCCTATATCTGTGTTTTTTTAACTATTCAATTATCGGGTTAATAATGGAGGTGTCTGATAAATGCCTCCCCATTACTAACCTCTGGACTTGATGTCAGCAGACATTGCACAGCTGGCATCAACCCCAAATATTACTCTGCTGGCCAACGCACCAGGGCATGCGGGAAGAGCTGGACAAATCACAAGAATTGGTGCATTTAATTGAAGCGCCTTTTCTGGGGCAGCTGTGAGGTGCTATTTATAGGCAGGGGAGGGTCAAATATCCATGGACCTTCCCAACCTGAGAAGACCAGCTCCAGCTGTCTGCTTTAACTTAGCTGGTTATAGAAGATAGGGTGACCCCAAGTCATTTTTTCAAAATTATTTATTTAAATAATTAAAAAAAATGGTGTGGGGGCACCTCTATTTTTAATAACTAGCCAAGGTAAAGCAGACTTTACCTATGCTTTTTTATCAAAAATAAGGGATCTCCACAACTTTTTTTTATTTTTATTTGCACACTGCGCCGGCCAATCACAGCTATGCCAATTCTGAGAAGTCCTTGTTTGGGGTTTGTGCACGGACCCCAAACTTTACTGTTCGGGCTCGCCCATCACTACCAATGAGCTTCCTATGCCAAGTAGGGGTGGATTATAATGAGGGTAATCAGGGCTACTATCTGGGCCCAAGTCTTCAGGGGGCCCATGGCCAGATTGCCCTCATTATAATTTTATTTACACTACCATAAGGAGCGCGTTCACAGGGAGCATTACTGTAGCTCCACTGCCAGCAATACAAAAAGGCAGCGCAGCTATAGGAACTGCATATCAGCAGCCAGTCCCGATACAATTACGTCATTGTGCCAGCATGTACGTGTCAACCACAAGATGAAGTGAAGATGCAGGGGGCCAAATGGAGAGGTAAGTATTAGTTCTTTTTTTTTCATAAATTGAATGAAATGGGGTGGGAGAGAGGACAATACATTATAATGAATTGAGGGTGGGGGTTGGTTGAGAGGACATGACATTATGAATTGGGGGCTTGCAATTTTAGTAGTTTGGGAGGCATATAATTATAATGAATTGTCTGACCAGGACATGTAATTTTAATGAATTGGGGTAATGTAATGTTATTGAATTGGAGGGAGGTCATGAAATGATCATGAATTAGGGAAGCCATAAGAGCACAGTGGAGGGGGGTTGAGTACACAGGAGAAGGTTATGAATTGAGGGAACACGTCCAATGGCTAATTGATTCAAATATTTATTGGGAGCTGGAAAAGTGGCTAATTGTAGTTAATGAGAGGCCGGTTTATCAATTTAGTAAAGGTTATATAGACAGTACAAAAAGGCTAAATAAGGTGCAATGCCGGCTTATCAAGTTGTAATATGAATGTTGGTTAACACAATGGCTAACTATTTATTAATAGTGTGATACATATTTTCATTCAACAGCACAATGTGAAGAATTTCTTATTCAGGAAACAAATGTGTACAAACGGTATATGTGACTTTTTTTATTTTCAGGGGTGTGGTGAGCAGCGCAACGTTAGGACATCAGCACAAAGGTTTGATCAGATGATACATCAGTGATAATTTACTCAATGTAAATATTTGTTCTTTATCTACACTCTGTACTGTATATAGGGCTACATCTATAATGATGCACATATAAATAGTTAGGGGTGTAAAATCCTGATGACAGATTCATTTTAAAGACAAAGCAACAGATATTGTTATTGATCACCCTCTCACAATCATTGTCCCTCATGCTCTCAGTGAGTTTCTCATTCAGAATCGCACTAAACTCTCAGCAACAAGTATGAGGTCCCCCCTCTCTCTCTAAAATGTAATCATTAAATGTAGTTCTATGTTGAACCAAGCAACATTACTTTCACTAAGTCTAGCAAAAATGTAGAAGATGTCCAAATATTCTAGCAACAGGTAAATGTTCTTCTTTATACTCTGCATAGGCAACCCGCGGTCAGTGTGGCTGCATCTAAGTGTGGCAGTATAAGTGTGTTGCAGTAATATACCAGGAATGCCAGAAATCTAAGCCCATGGTGTATACTATTCACCATTACTTTCAATCCTGATCTGACAATCCATCTGTTTCATCTACAATTATGTCTGCTGATTTCAATATCTGTCATATTCACTGATCCCTGTTCAGCATCAATCAATCCCTGTTCAACATCAATCTGTCTGCCAATTTCAATATCTATAACAACTAATGTTGAGCGAGCACTAAAATGCTCGGGTGCTCGAAGCTAGGGCCGAGCTTGCCGTGATACTCGGGTGCTCGACCCGAGCAACGAGCCAAATGTTAGTCTATGGGAGACCCGAGCATTTTTGCGGTGGCACCTCCGGCAGTCTTTTAAAAGCCTAACAAGTGCCCAAAACGATAGTGACAGTGCTCAAATGACATGGGGACAGCATGGGGATCACCCCAGGAAGCATTTCTGACCCCCAGGTCACTGCTGTCAACAACAAGGTCAGAGGTATTAAGCCACTTTTAAGGGCTCACAATAAAACGTTCAAAAACGAAACTGAAACTGTTTTCCTGTGAAATATGTTAAGGAAGTTCCTTTCCAGGGTAAAGACTTGTGTATAAGGTAAAATAAATAACCTCCTCCACACCTTGGGCTATGTTCACAAGTAGCATTTTTTAAGTGTTTTTGCACTTTTGTATTGCTTTCAACCTTGACAAATGCATTCACCGGGAAATGTCATTTTAACATTTTACAACCTTATCTGGCCATGTGCTGTGTGACACATGCATACAGTGCTGAAAAGACATAGGAACAGCATGGGGAAGACCCCTGGAAGCATCTCTGAAACCCAGGTCACTGCCTAAAAGTGTGCCCTTCAGAAGTCATCCTTGCCGCATCAGAAGATGCAGACTTGCAACTATCCCCGTGCAAGTTATTGTCCCAGGGCACTGTTCAATTGTACCTCCCCCAATCCTTGCAATGCAAGCGCAAATATGCAGCCAACCACCCACCCACCCCCAGACTGCAATACCATACTGCTTGCTTGCATGCACTTGAAATTGGGCCATTAAGGCATGTGGAGGAGGAATCTGGCCACCACGTCATGGCTGCTTTGGCGGCCTGGAATCCATACTCAGTCCCCAGCCGCCTGGTGTCTGGGTGTCCACACACGGTCCCCAGCCACCTGGGGGCAGCCGGGTGTCCATAAACAGTCCCCAGCCGCCCCTATTTCTCCTGTCAACTTCCCCCCACACACTTTTCTTAGCCCGGCCTGCTTAAGGGCAGCATTGGACGAGCCCACCTGAGAACCAGACTCCTCCGGTGGGCCCTAGCTTCTCCATCAGGGAAGTTGAGAGTGCCAAGGTGAGGACCATTATGATGATGATAGAAGTTAGCATCTGCTTTGTTTTCTTGGAATGCAAGCGTAAGTGTGCAGCTTGCCACCCACCCACCCCCAGGCTGCAATACCATACTGCTTGCTTGCTTGCACTTGAAATTGGTCTTTTTAGGCATGTGGCGGCGGAATCTGGCCACCACGTCATGGCTGTGTTGGCGGCCTGGAATCCATACTCAGTCCCAAGCCGCCCGGCGGCTGGGTGTCCACACTTGGTCCCCAGCCGCCAGGGGGCGGCCGGGTGTCCATACTCGGTCCCCAGCCACCCCACGGCTGGGTGTCCACACTTGGTCCCCAGCTGCCTGGGGGCAGCCGGGTGTCCATAAACGGTCCCCAGTCGCCCCTATTTCTCCTGTCAACTTCCGCCCACACACTTTTCTTAGCCTAGCCTGATTTAGGACAGCACTGGACGAGCCCACCAGAGAACCAGACTCCTCCGGTGGGCCCTGGCTTCTCCATCATGGGAGTTGAGAGAGCCAAGGTGGGGAGCATGATGATGATAGAAGTTAGCATCTGCTTTGTTTTCTTTTAATGCAAGCGTAAGTGTGCAGCCTACCACCCACCCACCCCAAGGCTGCAATGCAATACTGCTAGCTTGCACTTGAAATTGGGCCTTTTAGTTTGGCTAAAGCTGGCCACTACCTAATGGCTGCTTCGGCAGAGAGGTATCCATAATCAGTCCCCAGCCGCCCCTATTTGTCCCGGTGTGCCTTATACATAAGATTAAGCGCGCATACCAAAACATTACCTGTGCCCTCCCCAGTGCATTTAATGGGAAGGACAGCCTATTCCACTATAGTTTGTGCATGCCAAACCCCTGTTCATGGTACATGCGAAGATGCCTCCCACCCTGCACCTGCCGTTGCAGACTTGCAACTATCCCCATTCAAGTCCTTGTCCCAGGGCAGTGTTCAATTGTACATCTCCCATTCCTTGCAATGCAAGCGCAAGTATGCAGCCTGCCTGCCACCCACCCACCCCAAGGCTGCAATACCATATTGCTTGCTTGCTTACACTTGAAATTGGGCCTTTTAGTCTTGTGGAGGCAGAATCTGGCCACCACATCATAGCTGCGTTGGCGGCCGGGTGTCCACACTTGGTCGCAGCCGCCAGGGGGCGGCCGGGTGTCCATAAACAGTCCCCAGCCGCCCCTATTTCTCTTGTCAACTTCCCCCCACACACTTTTCTTAGCCCAGCCTGCTTTATGGCAGCATTGGACAAGCCCACCAGAGAACCAGACTCCTCCAGTGGGCCCTGTCTTCTCCATCAGGGGAGTTGAGAGTGCCAAGGTGAGGAGCATGATGATGATGATCGAAGTTAGCAACTGCTTTGTTTTCTTGGAATGCAAGCGCATGTATGTAGTAGCGGCTAGGCCTGAGGTGGCCAGCGTTTTGGCGACATATCCTACCTCCTCCGAGGATTACTGGATGTTTTCCTGCTACTATCCCAGTTCTATGACTCCCGGTAAAACAAAGCTTCAGGTGATAAATGATGGATGAGGTGGTGGCAAAGGAGAACGAGCAGGAGGAACAGGGACCATTCACATCAATATCAGGCCAGACAACCACACATGTCTTGTAGGATATGTTTATGTACCAAAAGGAGCGGTTCGGCTACACAGTTATAGGGCATACAGTGAGTGCAATGCCTACTAAAAATTTTGAGGCACTCCAATGCCCCTTGGAAATGACATGGAGGTCAGAAGGCCTTAACTAAACCATTTTTTCCATTTATAGCAACTGGATCTCCTGTACACTGATGGCCTAAGCAGTGAATGGAAGGCTTTCCAAAAATTATGAAGAACTGCAATGCCCCTTGAGACAGACGTGGATTACAGCGTACTAAATACTTTCTACCCATTATTGGGGAGTGGGTCTCCCTTAATTTTCGCCTTTGCATTGAAAAGCAAAAGCTGACTAAAATTAGGAGGAAATGCAATGCCTGTTGGAAGAGTCATGGAGGTTAGAGGTCATTAAAAAACAACATTTCAATGCCCCTTGGAAGAGCTGTGGAGTTCAGAGTGGCTTAAGAAGACGCTTTTAATGCCCCTTTGAAGAGATGTGGAGGTCACAGTAGCTTAACATGACAGTTTTAATGCCCCTAGGAAAAGACGTGGAGGTCCCAGTAGCTTAACAATACGGTTTGAATGCCCCTTGGAAGAGACATGGAGGTCTCAGTAGCTTAACAAGATGGTTTTAATGCCCCTCGGAAAAATGGTGGAGGTCGCAGTAGCTTAACAAGACGGTTTTAATGCCCCTTACAAAAGCCATACCGGACAGCATCTTAAAAACATTATTCTTATTATTGGGGAGTCTGTCTCCCATAGTCTTTGCTTATGCCTTACAAGCAAAAGCTGCCAAAAATTAGGACGGAGGAACTTGCAATGCCCCTTACAAGAGCCATGCAGTAAAGCATATTACAAACATTATTCCCATTATTGGGGAGTGGGTTTCCCACAGTCTTTGCTTATGCCTTCCAAGCAAAAGCTGACAAAAATAAGGACGGAGGAACTTTCAATAATGGTAACACGGACCACGGTCACCCTGTTGGTATAGTGGTGGTGGAGGCTGAGGATAAGGAGAAGAACATAAAACAGCCAAAAGGAGGAAGCATATACCCATGTGTGGGTGTGAAGCGGTGCATGTGAATACACCTCCCGAAATAACACAGTGGATTTGACTTTATGTTACTCTGCTGTCATTTGGTGGTGATGAGAATTCTGGCCCAATCCAGCCCTTGTTCATTTTGATAAGGGTCAGCTTGTCAGTTGACAGGCGAGTGCACTTATCAGTTATAATTCCCCCAGCGGCACTAAAAACACGCTCCGATAACACGCTAGCGGCAGGTCAGGCCAGGACCTCCAAGGTGTACAGATCAAGTTCATTCCAAGTGTCCAGCTTGGATACCCAATAATTAAAAGGCACAGAGGAATCACGGAGGACGCTGGTATGGTCGGCAAGGGCCTCCCTCACCATCTTTTGAAACTTTCCACTCCTTGTGAGAGTACCCCGCGCCTCAGGGCCTGTAAGCTGGGCGGGTCTCAGAAAACTGTCCCAGAATGTTGACAGTGTTCCCCTGCCTCTACTGGATTGGAGTTGCCTCTCTCTCGCTTATACGCCTTGGTTGGTCAACGAACTGTGACCTCTGCCGCTAGCGTGTTTAGAAGGGAATTTTTTTAAACAGTTCTGCAGCAAGGGCCGTTTGGTACTGCCCCATGTTTGTAGACCTCTCCACCTCAGGAATAAGAGAGTGAAAGTTCTCCTTGTAGCGGGGGTCTAAAAGTGTCACCAACCAGTAATGACTGTCACCCAACATTTTGACAACGCGAGGGTCACGGTTAAGGCAGCGTAACATAAAGTCAGCCATGCGTGCCAGACTGGTAACGGGCAAGACTTTCGTGTCCTCACCAAGATGACGACTGACCATGCTCTCCTCCTCCTCCTCCTCCCCCCTGTCCTCAGGCCACCCACGCTGAACCGACGGTATGACAGTTGTACAGTTACTACCATCTACAGCGCATAATACAAGCTCCTGTTCTTCCTCCTCCTCCTCTCCCTCATTGTCCCCCAATGGGATGAGATGAGGCTGGGCTGTGTGTAATCGACCGCTATGGCTTCTTGATCCATCTCATCATACTCTGGCTGCAATGCCTCCTCTTTAATTCTCTGCAGAGAGCATTGCAAAAGACAGACAAGTGGAATGCTGACGCTAATGATGGCATCATCGCTACTCACCATCTTGGTGGACTCCTCAAAGCTGGTCAAGATGGTCCATATGTCAGAAATCCAGGTCCACTCCTGAGGTCTTATGTGTGGAGTCTGACCTGAATATCGACGGCCTTGTAGCAGCTGGTACTCCACAACTGCTCTCTTCTGCTCACAAATGCTTTGCAACATGTGGAGGGTAGAGTTCCAACGTGTGGGGACATCAAACACCCGTCGGTGTGATGGAAGCTGCAAACGCTGCTGCAACACAACAAGGGCATCGGAAGTTGTAGCCGACTTGCGAAAATGATCTGACAGGTGGCGTACTTTGATGAGCAGATCTGGCAACTCGGGGTACGATTTAAGAAACCGAAGAACCACGAGGTTAAGCACATGAGCCAGACATGGTACGTGTGTGATCTCGCCTCGCCTCAGAGCCGCCACCAGGTTACGGCCATTGTCACGCACAACCTTGCCTGGATGTAGGTTCAGCGGTCTCACCCACAGATCTGCCTGCTCTTTCACAGTTGTCCACAACTCACAAGCAGTGTGAGGTTTCTCACCTAAGCTTATGAGTTTCAGCACAGCCTGTTGCCGCTTGGTGGAGGCAGTACTGCAGTGCTTCCAGCTTGTAACTGATGTGGTGATATCTGAGATGGAGGCTGAACATGAGGAGGAGGAGGAGGATGATGCACAGGAGCTGTACACTTTGGGGGCAACTCTGACTAACATAGGGCCCGCAATCCTCGGTGTGGGGAGTATGTGTTCCGTCCCAAGGTCCGACTGGGTCCCGGCTTCCACTATGTTTACCCAGTGTGCCATCAGGGAGATGTATCGTCCCTGGCCACAAGCACTTGGCCACGTGTCCGTTGTCAGGTGGACTCTCCCAGTAACTGTGCTGTTGAGGGCACGGCAGATGTTTTGGGACACATGCTTGTGTAGTGCGGGGATGGCACACCGGGCAAAATCGTGTTGGCTGGGGACCGAGTACCGAGGGACGGCCTCCACCATAAGGTTGCGGAAGGATTCCGTCTCCACCAGCCTAAAAGGCAGCATTTCCAACGCAAGCAGTCGTGAAATGTGCGAATTTAGAACTGTGGCCTGTGGGGCGTTAGCTGCGAATTTACGCTTTCGTTCAAAGGTCTGGGATATGGACAATTGAAAGCTGTGGTGGGACGTGGATGTTGATGCTGTTTCTTGAGAAACTGCCATAACAAGTGAAGACTGAGAGGAGGGGGCATCTTTACATGCAGTATGGACAGGGGATTGCCTTGCACACACAACAGGGGGTTCTATTGCACGCACAACAGCGGAAGAAGCAGTGGTGACACCCGCTGACACTGGTCGTGGACCCTGGGGTTCGTCCCACAAAGTCGGGTGCTTTGATGCCATGTACCTGATCATGCTGGTGGTGGTCAGGCTGGTAGTTTTGTCACCCCTGCTGATGCTGGCATGGCAGGTGGTACAAATGGCCTTTTTGGGGTTATCAGCAGAGTCTTTAAAAAAATTCCAGACTCTGGAAGAGCTACAGGTTGTACTGGCAACGTCCCTCGTGTTGGTGTTACGGGGAACTATTGCCCGCCTTCTGTGTGTGGCCACCACACTGCTTCTTCCTGCCTGTTGGGGTACTCTGCCTCCCTCACCCTGTGTGCTGCTGGCCTCGCTCTGCATGTCCTCCTGCCACGTTGGGTCAGTTACTAGATCATCCACCACCTCCTCCTCTTCCACTTGCGCACCATGATCCTCCTCCTCACTTCCTGGCAATTGTGTCTCGTCATCGTCCACCTCTTGTGACAAATTGCCAGCGTCGACTTCCTGTGGCCTTGGCTGTTCAAATATTTGGGCATTGCTACATGTGATCTCCTCTTCCACCACTTCAGCTCTTCAGAGTGTTCAAGTGTGGGATTAGTTGCTGTCTGACGACACTCGGCATGGTGGGAGAAAGGAGAATCAGGGTGAGCAGGAGTATGTGGTCGAGACTCACGGCTACTAAGAGTTGACCGTGTGGAAGACAGACCAGAGGTGGTGGTGCCCAGGTAACTGGAAGTATTATCTGCTATCCAATTAATAACCTGTTCACACTGATCAGTTCGCAATACTGGTGTTGTTCTGTGCTTCCCTAGTAATTCGGTCAAGAAGTGGGAGCGAGAAGATGTGGCTGTTGGTTGTGGCACACTTTCACCTTGGCCACGGCCCCGTCCTTTGCACGCACCATCACCAGAACATCCAGTTCCACGTCCCTTGTCACGCACCTTACCCACTGTAAAGGAAGTAAAATAGCTTACACTTGCACTATCAATGGAAAAACGGTAATAAAATGCAGATTAGAACCGTGGAAGAGGAAAACCACAGCTCTATTTCTTTGGCCTAAACCCAACTCTTTTAAACAATCTGAACAGTCAGGGAGAAACTATTACTGTTTTTCTTTACGGAAAAAATACCAAAAGCTGAATAATAGAGATTTTTTACCGTGGAATGGCAAAACCACAGTTATTGATTACTGGGGTACACCAGAAAATTTTAAATACATATATTTACGGCTGAACAGTGAGCGACACACTCAAACAGTTTTTTTTTAGGTAAAAATGGCCCAAAAGTGGATAATACAGAGGTTTGACCCGTGGAACTGCAAAACCACACTTATATTTCTCGGGCCTACACGAGACTATTTTCAACAGATATATTTGTGTCTGAACAATCAGGAGACACGACTGTTTTACTTTACGGCAAAAAATGCCAAAAGAAGGATAATACAGAGATTTGACCCATGGAACTGCAAAACCACAGTTCTTGTAATCTGGCCTACACCAGACTATTTTCAACAGATATATTTGTGTCTGAACAATCAGGAGACACTACTGTTTTTCTTTACGGCAAAAAATGCAAAAAAGCAGGATAATACAGACATTTGACCCATGGAACTGCAAAACCACACTTGTATTTCTTGGTCCTACACCAGACTATTTTAAACAGATTTATTTGTGTCTGAACAATCAGGAGACACTACTGTTTTTCTTTACTGCAAAAAATGCCAAAAGAAGGATAATACATAGATTTGACCAATGGAACTGCAAAACCACATTTCTAGTAATCTGGCATACACCAGACTATTTTCAATAGATATATTTGTGTCTGAACAATCAGGAGACACTACTATTTTTCTTTACAGCAAAAAATGCAAAAAAGCAGGATAATACAGAGATTTGACCTGTGGAACTGCAAAACCACACTTGTATTTCTCGGGCCTACACCAGACTATTTTCAATAGATATATTTGTGTCTGAACAATCATGAGACACTACCATTTTTCTTTACGGCAAAAATTTCAAAAAGCAGGATAATACAGAGATCTGACCCGTGGAACTGCAAAACCACACTTGTATTTCTCGGGCCTATACCAGACTATTTTCAACAGATATATTTGTGTCTGAACAATCACTAGACACTATTATTTTTTTTTGAGGCAAAAAATGCCAAAAGCAGGATAATAGAGATTTTTTACCGTGGAACAGCAAAACCACAGCTATAATTTACTGGTGTATACCAGACTTTTTTAAATATATATATTTGCGGGTGAGCAGTGAGCAACACACTCAAACTGTTTTTTTTTAAGATACAAACGGCCCAAAAGTGGATAATACAGAGGTTTGAACCGTTGAACTGCAAAACCACACTTCTGTTTCTCTGGCCTACACCAGACTATTTTCAACAGATATATTTGTGTCTGAAAAATCAGGGAGACACTATTAGGTTTTTTTATACGGCAAAAAATGCCAAAAGCAGGATAATAGCGATTTTTTACCGTGGAACAGCAAAACCACAGTTAGAATTTACTGATGTATACCAGATATATTTGTGTCTGAAAAATCAGAGACACACTTTTTTTTTTGGGGGGGGGACACCAAAAGGTTAATAAGACTGGTATTTGTACAGTGTGAAGGAGGAAAAAAAAAGAGGATTTAGATAAAAAAAAAAGATTTTTCCTGGCCCCCGAGACCTGGAGCTAAGTCTAGCAATTTCAGCAACAGGAGCACACAGGACTGTAATGCAGCGTTTGCTGGTATAACCACTGCGTCTCCTATACAGCCTGCCTGCCTGACATCTTGGATGGATATTAGTCCTGAGAAGGACTGTTTGTTTGATCTGGCAGCCTTTACAGACCCTACACTAACTATTTTGCAGGATATATCTCTCCCTAAATCAGCAGCGCTGTCCCTACACTGTCTGATCCGGAGCGACTGTGTCCAAGACGGCGGCCCCCGGTTTTAAATACTCGAGGTGACGCTGTGCGGCCAGCCAATTACTGTAATGCCCACAAACAACATGGCTGGGGCATTACAGTGACTGGCTGGCAATCCCTGCATGTTCTTGGGCTCTGTAAAGAGTGCCAAACATGCTGGGCAGAGACCCGAGCTCCTGCCGAGTAACCCGGAAAGGCTCGGTGCTCGCCGAACATCCCGAGTAGCGTGATGCTCGGGCAAGTATCGAGCAGTATTGAGCATGCTCGCTCAACACTAATAACAACACAACCCAAGATACAGGTGATCCAAGGGTTAACAAAGAGATATATGCTGAAAATGTCTTAAAATTATTTTATTTTATTCAAACAATAAATTAAAAACAATTATTAAACATAAAGTAGCAGGGAGAGTCCGTATCAATGAATCACATGTGAACCAGTCCAAAAATATTGTAGCTAAAAGTTATGGGCAAAATCAAAAATTGGCAATAGGTTTTCCCGATTGGGTAAAGATTTGTATAATTCCGATGTACATACAAATAAAGTTGAAAAGAATCTACCACAAATTGGTCTAAATTATTTCTATCCAAATTGTACACATATCCAGTGGAAGAGGTAATATAAGTTTCCGTGACCCAATAAGTAATCTTTCCAGAGATTAGTCAATAAGCACATTCATGATTGATTAGATTGCATAATGAATTATGAAAGGCTACATTAACCCTGCCTATTTGTTATATCTATTAATAAATCTTTCTGGGGGTTGGCGGTTCTCTCAGACTTTATGGTATGCTATTCTGTTAACTATTGGGGGTTAAATGGTCACTGTCGATACCAGCACTGATCATAGCCAATACACTTTTATGCTAGATTTAGAATTCAGTTGACACTCACTGTATTTTGGCCCATTGGAAAAACTGTTTACTTAATGACTGCAGTAAAAAGAAGAGCATACTTTTAATTGTCTTTCATTTTAGTATTTCAGAGACAATGTATCCTCTATTATCCTTATACTGACATATTGTTAATAAAAAAATGATCTGTGTCTATTTAAATAGGAAATGAGTTAGTGACGTCATTCCCTAGGAAGAAGCCAAAGGGCAAAACTCAGAGTCTGGTGCATGACGGTTTTTGAATATATTGTTTTAAGAATTCATCTTGGAAGTAAAAGGAAATCTTTACCTGGGTACCTTATAGGGTCATTATTGAAGAATATGGTCTTCTTTTCTCTATTGCTGCAAGTCATAAAAGGTGAGGAATAGAGAGGACCCGATCAACTAGCAGCAAATTGATTTCCAGTCAAATTTCCTGGTATTCGCATGTCCTGTCAAACTCAAACAATTTGCTGTTCAGTTTACAAGAATTACCAAAAAAATGACAAGCACCATTTCTTACACTGCTGCAGAGTGCACCAGCCAGAAAGGGGCTAATGATGTCAGGTGCTGGTATGTGGACTTCCCCTTAATGCCTTGCAGCTATCAGATCACATGGTCTGGCACAGCCAATAAGGATATCACAGAGACTATAAAAGATGGGAAAGCAGTCCAGATTAGAATTTTACAGCATAGGAATAGGAGGTCAGAACGCACGGCTCATTACACAAATGCATAGAACAAGGCCTAAATCTGATTGTGGTGTAACTTTTTTGCACACTTACAGCCTGTGGCAAGTTTACAATTCATCTAGCCTAAAAAGTGTGATACTGTAGTGTGTTGTTAAAGAGGTCGTTGTTTACCACCAGATAGCTTGAGGTTTCTTGGACATTAAAGGGGACATCAGGGACTTTTAAAAAAAGCCATGTAGTTACTAAGAGAGAAAACTACCTGCCTGTTGTACCTGGTCATTGACCATTTCTGCCAGAGTTTCAGCTGCTGCCTGTCAACAGAGCAGCAGTATCTCTTCCAGTTGACAGGGCAGGACTGCTGGTGTCATGCTGATTGACAGCAGTCTCTCTGCTGCCTAACTGGGGGAAGCCTACTGTCAATCTTCATAACACCAGTAGTTTCACCTTGTCAACAGGAAGAGAAACTGCTGTTCTGTTGTCAGAGAGTAGCTGAATCTCTGTTAGGAACGGTCAATGACCAGAGCTGGGTACAACAGACAGGTAGTTGTCTCTGTTAGCAACTACCTGCCTTTTTTTTAAAGTCCCGGAAATCCCCTTTAATTTGGCTGTGTTTGCATAAAAGAGCTCAAAAGTGGTTCAATATAGTACTAGGAGACCTCAGAGTGTTATACGTGCCGTTTCCAGGCAATTAGAGGCCTGAGATTCTAATTTTTTTAAAAAGTTCTGCAAAACTAGCAAATTCAAATTTCTAAAAATTTGCTCATGTTTAATTAAGACATTAAGCATATGGTTAACAAAAATTAAGGTAGAAGATACAACACCTGTGCTGGCATTCCGGGGGATGTGTGAATAAGACCATCAATATATGCTTTGTTTTGTTAGGAACAGAAGATCAAAGATTCAGATAACTATGTGGGCTTTCACACTTGTACATGAATTACTGTATAATTAAAAACAGTCTCGAACTGATGGGAGGAGTGCTCAGTGAATATGAAGGTGGTCACTTACCAACAAATTTACATTGCAACACACGAACTAGCACCTCCTAGCAAAAATTAAGTAAACATGCTATATAGATTATACTTAGAAAATTGATGTAGAACAAAACAAAAAAAATCTTTATAGTTTGTGTGTCAATCACTAAAAGAGTACAATAAATTGATTCATTTACAGTTGAGTTAATAATAGCTATGATTATCTGAGAATGTAAAATAAAAATAAGATTTCAAGTCATATTGGCGAATGACTAGAGATTGTGACTTTTCTGCTTTTATTTGGTCCTATGTGGCTCTCTGCAGTCTCTATGCTGACAGTGCATGGAAATTTCAACCAAAACTGCCAGAGCTGAACATGAAGTTTAGATAAATGGAGGATTTCCTTTCTCATCAGAAAACTCAGCAGGAGCCAAAAACACAAGACAATAGTCAAGCATTTATTATAGGCTGATTGTGCAAATACAATACAGCTTGGCACTTAAGCTCTGGGCTTTGAGAGCTACATTAAAGAAGTTCCACTCAATAAATCTTTTAAATGATAACAGGAAACTGCCAAGGTACCTCTTGGCTGTACATCTCTGCCGTTGAAAAATTAGTGTTTGTTGCAGAGAGAAGGATGTAAGTACAAGTACTGAATGAGCATTACTCATGGAGAGATTAATACATAATCACAGTGAACATTTGCTAACTTTGAATCTGATTGGGATGGCTAGGAAAAAAGAAAGAGGTGGTGACCCATAATGTGTTCCCTTGCACCTTTGTAAACATGTTCATCTTTATTTATCTTGTATACTGGCTAACAGCTCTAGATTATTGCTACATTACTTACTGAAACCTTTCCCAGATCCTTATTGATATATACTGTATATATTTAAAGAGACTTCTCTTTCTCTATATACCGTATTTTAGGACCATAAGACACACTTTTTTCCCCAAAATTTGGGAGGAAAATGGGTGGTGCATCTTATGGTCAAAATGTAGCTTACCGAGGAGTTGGGTGGTGGTAAAGCGGGATCGTAGGAAGCAGGGCCCTCCATTTCCTCCCTCAGGAACCCAGTGTTCGCAGCAGAAGAGGTGAGATGCTGTAGGGCCAGTGTCTGGCTGTCGGCGGTGAGACAGAGCGGCATGTGCTGCTTTTCTGGCAGCTGTGGCCATCTTCCTGAAGCCGTGATCTACAGGAAAATGGCCTCTGAGATCCCAGTCTGCTCATGTGCTGGCTCAGGCGGCCATTTACCTGTAGATCACAGCTTCAGGAAGATGGCAGCGACCACTGGTAAAGCAGCGCATGCCTCTCTGCCTCACTGCAGACAGCCAGACACCGGCCCCACAGCATCTCACCTCTTCTGCTGCCATCACCGGGTTCCTGAGGGATGAAATGAAGGGCCCTGCTTCCTCTGATCCTGCTCCACCACTGCAACTCCCTGCTGCTGCAGCAGCACCCTCTTCTCGCACCCAGGGTCTACAGCATTACTCCACTTCCACTGGCTTCCTGAGGGACCCAGTCTCCTGTGATTCTCGTTCCACCGCCCCCAGGTAAGATACCTATTCAGACTATAAGACAGACCCCCCATCTTATAAAAAATATTTTTTTCCTATTTTCCACCCCAAAATTTGGGGTGCGTCTTATAGTCCGAAAAATACGGGAGATAGAAACATGTATAGATATATACATGTTTTTGCTTTAAAAATCATATATATATATACACCTATCTATATATGTATCTATATACACACACATACACACACACACACACACACACACACACATACAGTTGAAACCAGAAGTTTACATACACTATATAAAAAGACACATGTGCATGTTTTTCTCAATATCTGACATGAAATCAGAATAAACCTTTCCCGTTTTAGGTCAATTAGGATTACCATAATTTTTAATATTTTCCAAATGCCAGAATAATGAGAGAGAAAATGTTTTATGGCATTTTTATTACTTACTGCAAAGCCAAAAGTTTACACACATTAAGATTACTATGCCTTTAAACAATTCTGGACTGCCCATATGATGATGTCATGTGTTTGGAAGCTTGAAATAAATCACTCTGTTTGTAATGACTCTTTATAATATATGAATTTTACTTTTTATATTGAAGAACTGAAATATATTACATTTTTGAGGATATTCTAATTTTGTGAGAAGCACCTGTATATATATGTACAGGTACATCTCATTAAATTAGAATATCATCAAAAAGTTAATTTATTTCAGTTCTTCAATGCAACAAGTATAACTCATATATTATATAGAGTCATTACAAACAGAGTAATCTATTTCAAGTGTTTATTTCTGTTAACATTGATGATTATGACTTACAGTTTGTGTTTGTAAAAACTCAAAAATCATTATCTCAGTAAATTAAAATACTTTAAAACAACAGCTTGAAAAATGTTTTTAAAATCCAAACTGTGGGCCTACTGAAATGTATGTTCAGTAAATGTACTCAATACATGGTCGGGGCTCCTTTTGCATCGATTACTGCATCTATGCGGCGTGGCATGGAGGCAATCAGCCTGCGGCACTGCTGATGTGTTATGGAAGCCGAGGTTGCTTTGATAGCAGCCTTCAGCTCGTCTGCATTGTTGAGTCTGGTGTCTCTCTTCTTCCTCTTGACAATACCCCATAGATTCTCTATGAGGTTAAGGTCAGGCGAGTTTGCTGGCCAATTAAGCACAGTGATACTGTTGTTTTTAAACCAGGTATTGGTACTTTTGGCAGTGTGGACAGGTGCCAAGTCCTGCTGGAGAATGAAATTTCCATCTCCAAAAAGCTTGGACCATCACTGATTGTGGAAACTTCACACTAGACCTCAAGCAGCTTGGATTGTGTGCTTCTCCACTCTTCCTATAGACTCTGGGACCTTGATTTCCAAATCAAAATTGGAACTCTGTGACCTTGTGGAGTGTGTCAATGACTGCCTTCTGGACATTTGTCAAGTCAGCAGTCTTTTCCATGATTGTGGAGCCTACTGAAACAGACTAAGGGACCTTTTTAAGTGCTTGGGAAGCCTTTGCAGGTGTTTTTGTTAATTATTTTAATTTACTGAGATAATGACTTTTGTGTTTTCATTAGCTGTAACCCATAATCATCAACATTAACAGAAATAAACACTTGAAATAGATCACTGTCTGTAATGACTCTATATAATATACAAGTTTCAATTTTTGCAATGAAGAACTTAAATAAATTAACTTTTTGATCATATTCTAATTTAGTGAGATGCACCTGTATGTGTGTATATACAGTACAGACCAAAAGTTTGGACACACCTTCTCATTTAAAGATTTTTCTGTATTTTCATGACTATGGAAATTGTACATTCACACTGAAGGCATCAAAACTATGAATTAACACATGTGGAGTTATATACTTAACAAAAAAGTGTGAGACAACTGAAAATATGTCTTATATTCTAGGTTCTTCAAAGTAGCCACCTTTTGCTTTGATGACTGCTTTGCACACTCTTGGCATTCTCTTGATAAGCTTCAAGAGGTAGTCACCGGAAATGGTCTTCCAACAATCTTGAAGGAGTTCCCAGAGATGCTTAGCACTTGTTGGCCCTTTTGCCTTCACTCTGCGGTCCAGCTCACCCCAAACCATCTCGATTGGGTTCAGGTCTGGTGACTGTGGAGGCCAAGTCATCTGGCGTAGCACCCCATCACTCTCCCACTTGGTCAAATAGCCCTTACATAGCCTGGAGGTGAGTTTGGGGTCATTGTCCTGTTGAAAAATAAATGATGGTCCAACTAAACACAAACCGGATGGAATAGCATGCCGTTGCAAGATGCTGTGGTAGCCATGCTGGTTCAGTATGCCTACAATTTTGAATAAATCCCCAACAGTGTCACCAGCAAAGCACCCCCACACCATCACACCTCCTCCTCCATGCTTCACGGTGGGAACCAGGCATGTAGAGTCCATCCGTTCACCTTTTCTGCGTTGCACAAAGACACGGTGGTTGGAACCAAAGATCTCAAATTTGGACTCATCAGACCAAAGCACAGATTTCCACTGGTCTAATGTCCATTCCTTGTGTTTTTTAGCCCAAACAAGTCTCTTCTGCTTGTTGCCTGTCCTTAGCAGTGGTTTCCTAGCAGCTATTTTACCATGAAGGCCTGCTGCACAAAGTCTCCTCTTAACAGTTGTTGTAGAGATGTGTCTGCTGCTAGAACTCTGTGTGGCATTGACCTGGTCTCTAATCTGAGCTGCTGTTAACCTGCGATTTCTGAGGCTGGTGACTCGGATAAACTTATCCTCAGAAGCAGAGGTGACTCTTGGTCGTCCTTTCCTGGGGCGGTCCTCATGTGAGCCAGTTTCTTTGTAGCGCTTGATGGTTTTTGCATCAGCACTTGGGGACACTTTCAAAGTTTGCCCAATTTTTAGGACTGACTGGCCGTCATTTCTTAAAGTAATGATGGCCACTCGTTTTTCTTTACTTAGCTGTGTTTTCTTGCCATAATACAAATTCTAACAGTCTATTCAGAAGGACTATCAGCTGTGTATCCACCTGACTTCTGCACAACACAACTGATGGTCCCAACCCCATTTATAAGGCAAGAAATCCCACTTATTAAACCTGACAGGACACACCTGTGAAGTGAAAACCATTTCCAGTTACTACCTCTTGAAGCTCATCAAGAGAATTCCAAGAGTGTGCAAAGCAGTCATCAAAGCAAAAGGTGGCTACTTTGAAGAACCAAGAATATAAGACATATTTTCAGTTGTTTCACACTTTTTTGTTAAGTATATAATTCCACATGTGTTAATTCATAGTTTTGATGCCTTCAGCGTGAATGTACAATTTTCAAAGTCATGAAAATACAGCAAAATCTTTAAATGAGAAGAAGGTGTGTTCAAACTTTTGGTCTGTACTTATAAATGGGGTTAGGACCATCAGTTGTGTTGTGCAGTAGTCAGGTGGATACACAGCTGATAATCCTACTGAATAGATTGTTAGAATTTGTATTATGGCAAGAAAAAAGCAGCCTAGTAAACAAAAACGAGTGGCCATCATTACTTTAAGAAATTAAGGCCAGTCAGTCCGAAAAATTGGGCACACTTTGAAAGTGTCCCCAAGTGCAGTTGCAAAAACCATCAAGCGCTACAAAGAAACTGGCTCACATGAGGACCGTCCCAGGAAAGGAAGACCAAGAATCAACTCTGCTTCTGAGGATATGTTTATCCTAGTCATCAGCCTCAGAAATCTCAGGTTAACAGCAGCTCATATTAGAGACCAGGTCAATGCCACACAGAGTTCTAGCAGCAGACACATGTCTACAACAACTGTTAAGAGGTGACTTTGTGCAGAAGACCTTCATGGTAAAATAGCTGCTAGGAAACCACTGCTAAGGACAAGCAACAAGCAGAAGAGACTTGTTTGGGCTAAAGAACACAGGGAATGGACATTAGACCAGTGGAAATCTGTGCTTTGGTCTGATGAGTCCAAATTTGAGATCTTTAGTTCCAACCACCGTGTCTTTGTGCGACGCAGAAAAGGTGAACGGATGGACTCTACATGCCTGGTTCCAACCGTGAAGCATGGAGGGGGAGGTGTGATGGTGTGGGGGTGCTTTGCTGGTGACACTGTTGGGGATTTATTCAAAATTATAGGCATACTGAACCAGCTTGGCTACCACAGCATCTTGCGACGTCATGCTATTCCATCCGGTTTGCGTTTAGTTGGACCATCATTTATTTTTCAACAGGACAATGACCCCAAACACACCTCCAGGCTGTGTAAGGGCTATTTGACCAAGAAGGAGAGTGATGGGGTGCTACGCCAGATGACCTGGCCTCCACATTAACCAGACCTGAACCCAATCGAGATGGTTTGGGGTGAGCTAGACCGCAGATTGAAGGCAAAAGGGCCAACAAGTGCTAAGCATCTCTGGGAACTCCTTCAAGATTGTTGGAAGACCATTTCCGGTGACTACCTCTTGAAGCTCATCAAGAGAATTCCAAGAATGTGCAAAGCAGTCATCAAAGCAAAAGGTAGCTACTTTGAAGAACCTAGAATAAAAGACTTATTTTCAGTTGTTTCACACTTTTTTTGTTAACCCCAGAACGCGCAACCATAGAAATCTACACTATCACATACCTGGGGCCTTTTAGGCCTGTGTGCAAATAACATGGAGTAACTCAAATAGAAATACTTTTCAAAGTTTATTTGAGATGTGAATATTTCAAAACATTATAATTATGTGCATAAAACAAAAAAAAGTAATTACACTCGCTTAAAACGCCCAATATATGCATTCTATATAATTCTTTATATATATAACGATTTTTTTGTCTAAAAGTTTTTTATATAAAAGTTGTAGTAAACATGGTGCAGGAATATTTCTTTTTCAAAAACTTTCCTTTTCAACTTTACTGATTACCCCAACAATTTTCACATATTTTTTCGGAAGAATGTTCCTTGCAGACATTTTGTCCACAAGTAGTACAGAAACACTCAGATTTCCTTTCCTTCTTTGCTGGACAAATATAACAGCGCTTTCTTTTTTTTCTCTTGGCTCTGGATGTTCCTGAAAATGTATTTCACATCGGATCATAGCTTCTGTAATTTGCCTTGGCAAGCATTTCGTGTTGCTTAGCTCCATTATGGTAGGCATCAAAAGTTCATAGCAAAGTTCCGTCAAGAATAGACGTCTCTTGTCCTTCCTGTTGGCATGGAATTCCGGATGAGTTTCACTATAAACAATATAGCTATTGAGGGCTCACACATCAAGGATATTATAAAAAATGACTACAGGCAAACGTTTTGTCTGCCTCTTGAACGAATACTCTCCAATCATTTCATCCATCTTGTCCACACCTCCTTTTGTTTTATTATAATGCAGTATGATTTCAGGTTTCTGTTTCCTGTCATCGTTGTCAATACTTCCATCATGATGCATTGTACTCACTAATATCACGGTTTTTTATTTCTTTGCTTTATAAGAAACAATTGTCTCTTGATTGCAGAAACCAAAGACACTCTCATAAAGTGGTCGCTTGGGATTGTGCGTCATGATTGGAGGAATTTCGCGGCGGTTTGGCCTCATAGTACCAACAAGTGTGAGTTTTTTCTGAAGCAAAAATTTGCCCAGTTCCAGATTGGTAAAGTAGTTGTCCATTGTTATATTTTTTCCAGAATTGAAAATTGGTACTGCAAGTTTTTTTACTATGTCAGAACATAGGACTTTCTGGACTGGAGCATCAGCTTCTTTGCCACAGTAAATCAGACCATTCATGCCATAATAGCTTGCAGAATCACACATCCAGAAAATTTTTATGCCATACGTGGCAGGTTTACTGGGCATATACTGAATGAATTTGCAACGTCCCCTAAAGGCAAGAAGTTGCTCATCCACTGTCACATTGTCATTAGACTGGTAAAGCTTTGTACAGGTTTTGATGAAAAGATTCCAGATTTAGCTTATAGGGGCTAATTTATCTGTTTCCAACCTCACAGGACGAGTTCTCTTATCATCAAAACGAAGGCTTCTCCTAATATTCTCAAATCTATTGACTGACATTTTAGCTTTGTAGTGTGGATCTGAAAAAGGGTTCAGAAATAATTCTCTGATTGGAACATCGTACGATTTTGTACACCCTGCCAGGAGAGTAAGGGCAATATAACCATATTGTTCCTCTTTTATTATATTTTTCCATGTTTTTTTTCTTCCTGAAGCGATATGTTTTCCTTCTAAGTAACAGTACAGACAAAAAGACTGAGGATCACATGGAAACCAAGTACAGGCCTAAAAGGCCTCAGGTATGTGAATATAGGGTAGTCCCATAAAAGATTTGTTTTACCGAAATGCCTATAACATAAAAATATATGAACAACTGGAAATTACTAACAACTATAAACCTGAGGAATACCTAGAGTTTCAAAATTCTAACTAAAGTAATCTTGCAGAAAATAGAAAACAAGTAACCTAGCAGGCCTGCGAGGCCCCAGGTATGCGTTCTAGGGTTAAGTATATAATTCCACATGTGTTAATTCATAGTTTTGATGCCTTCAGTGTGAATGTACAATTTTCAAATTAATGAAATACAGAAAAATCTTTAAATGAGGTGTGTCCAAACTTTTGGTCTGTACTGTATATATATATATATATATATATATATATATATATATATATATATATATAAACATATATATATTTTCAGTTGATACCATACATAGAAGAAAAGTTCCAAGTGCGGTGAACTTGCAAAAAAATGTCCATTCTGATATAGTTTTTTGGGTATTTTTATACCATTCATTGTGTGGCCAGTGGATTGGCATCCTGAATCTTTGGGTTAGTATTATTATGGTCATAACAAACTTGTCCCTTTTCACTGTTTATTGAGTGGTGAAATTTTTTTTTAGACGCTTGTAAGAATAATGTTTTTGGCTTTGGTATCCATTTTCAGAGAACTTTAATTTCTTTCTTTCTCCCTCAATAGAGATATGTCAAGACTTATTTTTTCATGAGGCAAGCTGATGTTTTTATTGCCATTTAATGATAGATATGTTTTAATTGCTTCTTATTACATTTTTTGTGGCATTGCAGCGATCCAAAAAATGCTATTCTGGTGTTTACATTTTTTAGTCTTTACTGATTAGGTAAATTAGTTTTATATTCTGATGGGTTTCACTTTTTCAGATGCAGTGATACCAAGTATGTTCTTGAAAAAGGGTCATTGGATTCAAAATGTTGTGTCATCTATGGCAGAATAAAGTCAATTTTTTCACTATCATCACTGGAGTGGACGCTGTCTACATTGATCTTGTTGAACAAATATGTTCATGTCAATTTTTTTAATATCATTATTTTAATCGGAGAAAAGGATGGTAATTAAAATTTTTATGTTTTTTTAGCGTTTTAAATATATATTTTTAAATCATTTTTTTACTGTTTTTTTAGTCCCCTTCAGGAATTGAATCTGCAATCATCTGATTACCTATACTTCACGCTGCTATACAATTTTTTTGCAGCATATAGTAAAAATTACGGTGTTCTATGACGTCACCATAATGGAATGGAATGGTCTGTGGGTGTCATATCGAGTTTGGAGAGCCCCTGATGTGCTTCAATAGTGGAAAACCCCCACAAGTGACCCCATTCTGGAAACTAGACCCCTCAAGGAATTTATTTAGATGTATGGTGATCACCTTGATCCCATATGTGCTTCACAGAATTTTACAACGTGGATCTTTAAAAATGAAAAAAAAATATTTTTCCAATAAATATGTTAATTTAGCCCCAGATTTTTTTCATTTTCACAAGGATAGCAGGAAAACTACTTTTGATGCACAGTGCAAAGCTTAGAAGGGAAGAAGCACCATATTGGAGTTCAGATTTTTGCTGGACTTTTTTGAGGGTGCCATGTCACATTGGAAGAACCTTGAGTTGCCAGAACAGCAAATTCCCCATCAGAGACCTCATTTTACAAACTTCACCTCTCAGTGAATTAATCTAAGAGTGCAATGAGCATATTGACACCACAGGTGGATCACAAAATTGTATGCCATTGGGCATTAAAGAAAAAAAAAATTTAATTTTTACCACCAAAATTATTTTGTTTTAGCCCCCAATTTTACATTTTCACACTGGGAAATGGGTAAAAATGGCACCAAAAGTTATCCCACAATTTCTGCTGAATGTAGAAATACCCCAGAGACTCGGGGGGGACAAAGCACTATTTGTCTCCTGGAGCACAGATTTTTCTAGAATAGTTTGCAGACTCCATATACAGAGCCCCTTAGTGCTCGAATAGCAGAATCCTCCCTCAAGTGACCCCATTTTGGAAATTATACCCCTTTGGGAATTTATCTACAAGTTTAGTAATGATTTTGACTCCATGAGTAATTTTTAGAGATGAGCGAACATGTTCGGCAAACATTTGATTTCAAATTCAGCACGACCGTTGCACTTTCGGATTCTTGTGCCTTTTGCGCAAAAAACAGCAAAAGTGGGCCCGAACACAAACATCCCTAGTTTCCCACGCTGTCACCTGCGTGATAGATCGGGAAACAGAGGCTGTGATCGGTGGTAACCTCGCTACCGCTGGTAACAGCGCTGTGGGATCACACTGTCAGGTGTCGGTGAGATCCTGCAGCTGTGACAGTGATCCATGGTAAAAATCTTACCGCAGGTCATAGGTGCCGGCTGATGGGACTACTACCCCCATCATCTGGTGTCTTTTGTCACTGTAAGTGCAAGCTCCACTGATGGGAGGAGTAATCTCTCTCAGCTGATCTCGCTCTCAGATGATATTCAGCTGTTTGAACTCAAGTGACCTCACTCCTGCAGCACAGCACTATACACTGACAGGAGTGATTAAGTCATGACAGTGGACAGGTGCGGGATATTTTTTTTTTTGTTTATTTCAGGAGACGAGGGCATCGTAGATAAGGCGTTAGGTGAGTATACAGTGTTTTTATTGTTAAATTAATTATTAAAACCATGTGGAATTTTATTTAAAATAAAAGACTTTATTCTGGCAGTGTCTTTATTTTAAAACCTTGACTATGGAGTTAGTAATGGGGACGTCTTATAGATGCCCTCCATTACTAACCTGGCTTCATGTCAGCCACCAACACAAGGCTGACATGAAGCCCAACTCTATTACCCCATTTGTCATCACACCAGGGCAGTGAGAAGAGCGGTGGCTAAGCTCCAAAATTGGATGTGCCATTTCTGGGGCCGCTGAGGGCTGAGATTATTAGCATTGGTGGGGCCAGGATCCATAGCCCCTTCCCTGACTATTAATATCAGCTCACAGCTGTCTGTTTAGTCTTTGCTGGTTAGATTTCATAGGGAGACCCTACGTCAATTTTTTTCTGGAATTCCCCTGTAATCTAGCCAGGCTAAGCAAACAGCTGTGAGCTGTTATTAATAGCCAAGGAACATCTTTGGCTAAAGGCCCCTTCACCTATTAGTAATATCAGCCCTCATCAGTCAGCTTTCCCTCTGCTGGTAATGAAAATGATGCGAAAGCCCACGCTATTTTTTTATTTAATTCTTCATTTTATTTCATTTATAAGAAATTCCATGCCCACTGAGCGTGTTTTTGACGCTGTGTAAACTCACCCGCAGCATGTCAATTTCTGTAGCCAAGACGCAAGTCAATTTTCTGTGCATTTTTTCCTGCGTTGGGCAAGTGGGCAAAAATGCACAGGGAATTGACATGCTGATGATTATTTTCTACACCAAATCTGCAAGTCAAAAAGTACTCAATGTTTGCATGACACTTCACGTTTCTCATTGAATTTGCTGCAGAAAAAACGTCTTTTTGGTGCGTTTTTGCATGCATTTTTTGCATGCGTTTTTGCATGCATTTTTGAATGAATACTTTTTGGAGCTAAATAAAGATATTTGAAAAAACAAATGTGGAACATTGCTTTAACCCTTTGATTACCATCGGATCGGGGTTAGTATTTTCGCTGCGTCCAAAACACTGCGTTCTAATGCCGCACTTGTTTTGTCAGTACATGTGGATCCACCGCATGTAATGACATTTAAATAGATCAAAATCTGCAGCGGAGACTTGCGTTTCCACTATAGAAAGTGACATGCTGTGCGTTTACAGTAGCATCAAAAACAAGCACAGTGGGCATGGGATTTCTTATAAATGAAATAAAATGAAGAATTAAATTAAAAAAAATGGTGTGGGCTCCCGCGTCATTTTCATAACCAGCAAAGGGAAAGCCGACTGCTGGGGGCTGATATTACTAGGTGGAGAAGGGGCCATTAGATAAAGATATTCCCTGGCTATTATTAACAGCTCACAGAAGTTTGCTTAGCATTTACTGACTTTACAGGGGGGCCCCAGAAAAAAATTGATGTAAGGTCCTCCTATAAAATGTAGCCAGCAGAGGCTAAACAGACAGCTATGAGCTGATATTAATAGCCAGGGAAGGGGCCGTGGATCCTGGCCCCCTCTGAGGTTAATAATGTCAGCACTCAGTGGCCCTTGTATTGCCGACTGACATGAAGCCCAGGTTAGTAATGGAGGTTAAGATGCCCCCATTACTAAACCCATAGTCATGGTTTTGAAATAAAGAAACAGCCAGAATAATGTCTTTTATTTTAAATACAATTCCACACTTTTAATAATATAACAATAAAAAACACTGTATACTCACCTAACGCCCAATCCTCAAAGCCCTCATCTCCTGTAAAAAAACAAAAATAAAAAACAACAATATCCCTCACCTGTTCACCATGATGTCATAATCCACAGTGTCCCACGACGATCCGGGTCACTTCTACAGCAGACACATCAGCAATCTCTGATGTGTGTGTTGTAGAAGACAGCACTGTATACCGTGACAGGATTGTAATCACTCCTGTCAGTGCATAGTGCTGTACTGCAGGAATGAGGTTACTTGAGTTCAAACAGCTGAAGATCAGCTGATAGCTCCAATGACCTCACTTACTGCATCAGTGTTGCGTGGGAAAATTCTCACGCAGCACCGCTGCCATAAGTGAGGCCACAAGAGCTCTCAGCTGATCTTCAGCTGTTTGAACTCCAGTGACCTCAGTGCCGGCAGCTCATCACGATACACTGGGGGAGCAATCGCGCTCCTGTCAGTGCATCGCTGGCTGCCGGATAGCACGGTCACATCTCCAGATGTTGCTGTGCTATCAGTGAGATTGTCTTGGGACACTCGATATTATCTGGACTATGGCAGACAGGTGAGGATTATTATTTTTTCTTAATTACAGGTGACATGGGCATTGGGGATTAGGTGTAAAGCGTGTATATGGTGTTTTTTTTTTTTAAATTTTTTACAGGGGACGAGAACGTCGGCCATTAAATGTAGGTGAGTATAATGTGTTTATTATTTTTATTTAAATAATTATGTATTTATTTTAACTTTTTTTTACTTTCAATTTCACTGCGCAAGCACTCCTCCCATCAGTGGTGCTTGCGCTGCTTGTTTACAGTGACAGAAGGAGCTAGATGATGAGGGTAGTAGTCCCATCAGCCGGCGCCTATGACCTGTGGTAAACTTTTTACCGCAGGTCACTGTCACAGCTATGGGACATCTGACAGTGTGATCCCGCAGCGCTGTGACTGGCGACTGGCGGTAATGATATTACCGCCGATCACAGCCCCTGTTTTCCACGCTGTCACGCAAATGACAGCATGGGAAATCACTGATGTTCGGAGCCCCGTTTGGGTTTGTGTTCAGGCTCAGGTGCCCGAACACAATCATTTTTTTGATGTTCGGGTTTAGTCGACGAACCTGAACATCAAAATGTGTGCTCATCTCTAGTCTTTTCCAGAAACAAGCAGCAGCGGATGTTGCTGAGTGAAAATTGCAAACTGCCTTTGTAGTAACAAGTAAGTTGTAGTGACCAATAAATTGTGCCCAGCTCATGCTTCTGGAGACATACACCTGTAAATTAGGTGGGCTCTCATTGCTACAGAAATGCCAAACGTGGATTTTAACTGCGGTTTAGGCACACACTGGAGCTCAGAAGGGAGGTGGGCATTTGGATTTGGGAGTGCAGAATTTGCTGAATTTTATTTGGGGGTCGATGAGCCATGGTGCTTTTCCAGAGCCTTTGTGCTACCAGTAATGTGGAAGCCCCTATATTTCCAATAACAGATGACAGACCTGAGCGGGGACTTGCTTTTATTGTGGATTGAGTTGAAGGTTTTGCGGGAACATTTTACATAACATTTTGGATCACATTTATCCTGTTCTTTACGCTGAGCACTTATATTGGGGTTTCCATGTAAATCTCCAAGTGGCGTGATTCAGATAAACCCCCGCAGGATCCATTAATTATAATGAGGCAGCAGAGTTACTCTGGACTCCATCTGGCCTCTATTCAGCATTGTCTATTTCTGACGTGAACAAAACTGTGGGCGACGCCACTTTTATGCATGCCTAATAAAATGACGGATGCCGACAGATCATAGGCCAGATGGCGTCCACATGCTTTCATCTGCCTCATAGGGAATCTTCCATCGGGGGATCTGTTTAAATCACATATTTCAGAGATTTACACGAAAATCCCGGTGTAAGCGCAGAGCACAGAATAAATGTGAGCCGAGCCTTACTGCGATCTTTGGGCGGCAGAATGAGCAAATCAACATCAGGTGAAGAATTGGTTTTATTTATGTTTTATACCGTTCCTCGTGTGGTATGAATGATTAGATGACTTTATTCTTTGGGTCCGTGTGATTTCAGCGATACCAGAATTGTTATTGGATTTTTATGTTTGGCTGCTGTCACACACTTAAAGACGCTTTTTATTGCAAAAACTAGTAATGAGTGAGCACTAACATGCTCGGGCACTCGCTGCTCGGGTTGAGCAATTTGGAATGCTTGAGCGTTCAGTCCAAGTAACGAGCCTGTAACGGGTCTGGGAGGCGGAAACTCTGAGCTACTATACAAGGGGGCGGTCCTTGTAAGGGAGCGGGTGGCGACCAGGGAAGACGGGCAGGCAGTCACAGCAGGTGACCGGGACAGTCTCTGAGTGAACGGGCTGGAGGTCACGGCAAGTGACCGGGGCAGTCTCTGGATGAACGGGCAGGAGGTCACGGCAAATGACCAGGGCAGTCTCTGGATGAACGGGCAGGGGGTCACGGCAAGTGACCGGGGCAGTCTCTGGGTAAAGGGTAGGTACGACCTGTGATGGCAGAGCCTCCAGGTAGGCTAGCAGGCAGATGGTTGATGTGTGCTCCCAGGTGAGCAAGCGAGAGTCTCTGGAATGGCAGGTGGTCACAGCACGTGACGGCGGAGCCTCCAGGTAGGCTAGCAGGCAGGTAACAGGTGTGCGCTCCCAGGTGAGCGGGCAGGAGTCTCTGGAATGGCAGGTGGTCACAGCACGTGACGGCGGAGCCTCCAAGTAGGCTAGCAGGCAGGTAGCAGATGTGCACTCCCAGGTGAGCGGGCAAGCTGGTCCATAGACAGACTGACAGGAGTTGGAGGGCAGACCGTCGGACCTCAGGCTAGCAGGCAGGTAGCAGAGGAGCGCTCCCAGGTGAGCGGGCAAGCTGGTCCTTAGACAGACTGACAGGAGTCGGTAGGCAGACCGTCGGACCTCAGGCTAGCAGGCAGGTAAGCAGAATATCAGGCAGGAATCAGACAGCAAACTGGCAGGAATCTGGCAGGTAACTGGCAACGGGACCTGAGGGCTGAAGCAGAGTAGTGAACAGTGCAACAACATTGCTCGGGTACCTCCATTTTGGAGGAGGTGCCTTATATATGGTGAAGTCCTCCGGCCATTGGCCGGGGACTCCTTAGGACGGCGCACGTGGCTCCTTTAAGAGGGAGGGAGCGCGCCCTAAGCACAGTGGCCGGGAAGGAGCGCGCGCTGCCAGCAGAGCGGGAGGAGGACGCCGGGCTCGGAGCAGAGGGGTGAGGGGAACAGCGTCCCTGCCTAGCAGAGGGCAGGGACGCCAGCGCTACAGAGCCCAATATAAGTTTAATCTGAAACTCAAGCATTTTGCTTGCGGCTCCCCCCGGCAGTCTCCAGAAGGCCTTAAAATTGCCCAGATCGATGGGGATAGTGCCCAAATGACATGGGGACAACATGAGGGAGACCCCTGGAAGCATTTCTGAGTCCCAAGTCATTGCTGTCATCAATGTTGTCAGAGGTATTACGCCACTTTTATGGACTCACAATAAAACATGCAAAAACGAAACCAAAAAGGATTTTCCTGGGAAATATGTTAAGGAACATACTTTCCAGGGTAATGACTTGTATATAAGGTGAAATAAATAACCAAAAACTAAAATGCTCCTCCACATCTTGGGTTATGTTCACATGTAGCGCTTTTGATGCGTTTTTGCACTTTTGCATTGCTTTGAACCGTGAAAAATGCATTTGCCAGGAAATGTCATTTTAACATTTTACCATCTACCTTATCTGGCCATGTGGTGTGTGACATGGAAACATCACAGGGAAGACCCCTGGAAGCATCTCTGACTCCCAGGGCACTGTCTAAAACTGTGGTCAACTCATCAGTGATCCTATATTACTGCGGTAATAATGCAGACATTTTTGGCAAAGTGACAAATATTAAACTCCATTTAAAATGGGCAAAGTGTCTGTCAAGGGACAGGGAAGTGGACTTTATGGTTATAGTGATACTGTACGCAGATGAAACTGTGCCTGCTGAGGGAGCACAACAAACACCCACGTCATGTCGAACTTCCATTCTGTCCCAATTTCTAGGGGGTCGTGGAACACCACTATTGAAGCCAGAGCAGTGTAAAAAGGTTGTTGGTTGGATAGCAGATAAAGCTACCAGTCAGGTTGCCACCACCACCCTGTGTTTCACATGGTCCAGTCTGAGTAGATGTGAGTCTGGATCACATTATTATTATTACTTTATCGCCATTTATTCCATGGTGCTTTACATGTTAAAAAGGGGTATGTAACGGGTCTGGGAGGCGGAACCTCTGAGCTACTATACAAGGGGGCGGCCCTTGTAAGGGAGCGGGCGGCAGTCTCTGGATGAACGGACAGGGAGATACGGCAAGTGATCAGGGCAGTCTCTGGGTAAAGGGTAGGTACGACCTGTGATGGCAGAGCCTCCGGGTAGGCTAGCAGGCAGATGGTAGATGTGTGCTCCCAGGTGAGCAAGCGAGAGTCTCTGGAATAACAGGTGGTCACGGCACGTGACGGCGGAGCCTCCGGGCTGGCAAGCAGGCAGGTAACGGAGAAGCACTCCCAGGTGAGCGGACAAGAGTCTGAAGTAGCTGATGGTCACAGCACGTGACAACGGAGCCTCCGGGCTGGCAAGCAGGCAGGTAACGGAGAAGCGCTCCCAGGTGAGCGGACAAGAGTCTGAAGTAGCTGATGGTCACAGCACGTGACAACGGAGCCTCCGGGCTGGCAAGCAGGCAGGTAACGGAGAAGCGCTCCCAGGTGAGCGGGCAAGCTGGTCCATAGACAGACTGACCGGAGTTGTAAGGCAGACCGTCGGACCTCAGGAAAGTAGGCAGGTAGCTGATGTGCGCTCCCAGGTGAGCGGGCAGGCTGGTCCTTTAGACAGACTGACAGGAGTAGTAAGGCAGACCGTCGGACCTCAGACTGGCAGACAGGTAACAAGTATTCAGGCAGGAATCAGGCAGGTAACTGGCAGGAAACTGGCAGGTAACTGGCAGGTAACTGGCAACGGGACCTGAGGGCTGAAGCACAGGTGAGACACAGGTGCAAACAACATTGCTCGGGCACCTCCATTTTGGAGGAGGTGCCTTATATATGATGAAGTCCTCCGGCCATTGGCCGGGGACTCCTTAGGACGGCGCGCGCGGCCCCTTTAAGAGGAGGGGAGCGCGCGCGTGCGCGCCCTAAGCACAGGGGCCGGGAAGGAGCGCGCGCTGAGAGCAGAGCGGGAGGAGGACGCCGGGAAGGAGCGCGCGCTGACAGCAGAGCGGGGAGAGGACGCCGGGCACGGAGCAGAGCGGTGAGGGGAGCAGCGTCCCTGCCTAGCAGAGGGCAGGGACGCCAGCGCTACAGTACCCCCCCCTTTAGGCCCCCCCTTTTTTAGGCCAGACAGAAATTTAGCTAGGATGAGAGGGGCATGGATGTTCTCCCGGGGCTCCCACGTTCTCTCCTCAGGACCAAACCCCTTCCAATCTACCAGAAAAAAGGTCTTTCCTCTTACCCTTTTGGTGGCAAGAATGTTCTCTACCTCAAACTCGTCCTCAGCAGAAACCGGAGCAGGAGGCGTACCTGTAGACTTGGAAAAAGAGTTAAGTACCGCAGGTTTGAGGAGAGATACATGGAAGGAGTTAGGGATCCGTAAGTTGACCGGGAGTTTCAATTTATAGGCCACCGGGTTGATCTGACTGATGACCTCCAGTGGGCCGATGAACCGAGGCCCTAACTTATAGGAAGGGATCTTGAGCCGGACATATTTGGACGAGAGCCAGACTTTATCCCCAGGACGGAATTGAGGAGGGTCCAGACGTTTTTTGTCAGCGTGTCTTTTCATACGCTCGGAAGACTGAAGGAGTGCGGATCGGGTACTCTCCCAAATGGAGGAAAATTTACTAACGAGAGATTCCGCAGCCGGGTTGTCCACCGAGGTGGAGACAGGAAAAGGAATCCGAGGATGCTGACCAAAGACTACAAAAAACGGGGATTTGGAGGAGGATTCGCTCTCGTGATTATTGTAAGAGAACTCGGCCCATGGTAGGAGATCCACCCAGTCAGAATGGTGGGCATTAACGAAGTGCCGGAGGTAACTGGTCAGGTTCTGATTGATCCGCTCCACTTGACCATTGGACTGTGGGTGGTAAGCGGAAGAGAAGTCCAGGGAGACGTCTAGTAGTTTACAAGTGGCTCTCCAGAAGCGTGAGGTGAACTGTACCCCACGATCCGACACGATGTGGAGGGGCAGGCCATGAAAACGGAAGATGTGACGAATAAAGTCTCTAGCTAGCTCGGGTGCAGACGGGAGGCCTGGCAGGGGAACGAAATGAGCCATCTTGGAGAAGCGGTCAGCGACCACCCAAATGACCGTACAACCGGCAGAGAGTGGGAGGTCAGTTATGAAGTCCATTGCAATATGCTGCCAGGGGGCAGCAGGTACTGGGAGCGGAAGGAGGCGACCGGCTGGCAGATGTCTCGGAACCTTGTTGCGGGCGCAGGACACACAGGCAGAAACAAAGTCTATTACATCCTTGTGCAGGGTAGGCCACCAGTAGTGCCAGGAAATAAGCTGGAGGGTCTTCTTCTGACCAGCGTGGCCAGCCAGTTTAGACGAGTGACCCCAGTGAAGGATCTTCTCCCGATCAGGTACTGATACGAACGTCTTTCCGGGAGGAAGACGATTTAGACTCACGGGAGCCACCTGCATTACTCTGGCGGGATCGATGATGTGTTTCGGATCTTCCTCGAGATCAGATACCAGAAAGGATCGAGACAAGGCGTCCGCCTTGACGTTTTTGTCAGCCGGGCGAAAATGAAGGACAAAATCAAAACGAGCAAAAAACAAGGACCACCGGGCTTGGCGCGGGTTAAGTCTCTGGGCATGCTGGAGATAAGCCAAGTTCTTGTGGTCAGTGTAAATTATTACCGGGTGAAGAGCCCCCTCAAGCAGGTAACACTCCTCCAATGCCAGTTTGATGGCCAATAACTCTCGATCTCCTATGGAATAATTGCGCTCTGAGGAGGAGAAGAGTTTAGAGAAGAAGCCGCAAGTTACCATCCTCCCGGAAGAAGATTTTTGAGTAAGTACCGCTCCAGCTCCAGAGGAGGAGGCGTCCACTTCCTGGAAGAACTGCTTGTTGCCGTCCGGGCGATGCAGCACCGGGGCGGAAGAGAAGGCCTGTTTTAAGGAAAGAAAGGCTTCTTCTGCTTCGGGCGGCCACTCTTTGGGATTAGTACCCTTACAGATGAGCGCGGAAATTGGGGCAGTCCGGGAAGAGAAGTGTGGTATGAAGAGGCGGTAGTAGTTGGCGAAGCCCAGGAACCGCTGAATGGCCTTCAGCCCCTCCGGTCGAGGCCATTTCTCGATGGCAGACAGTTTCTCTGGATCCATTCGTAGGCCGGTCTGAGAAATAATGTAGCCCAAAAACGGAAGCGAGGTCTGCTCAAAGAGGCACTTCTCGTATTTAGCGAAGAGGTGATTCTGCCTGAGCCTGAGCAGGACCTGACGAACGTCCCTCCGGTGAGTCTGGAGATCCAGAGAGAAGACCAAGATGTCGTCCAGGTACACCACTACGCAGGAGTAGAGAAGGTCCCGGAAGATGTCATTGACCAACTCTTGAAAGACGGCAGGAGCGTTACAGAGACCAAAGGGCATTACCAGGTATTCATAGTGGCCGTCCCGGGTGTTGAATGCCGTCTTCCATTCATCCCCTTGACGGATACGAACCAGGTTGTACGCCCCACGGAGGTCTAGTTTGGTGAAGATTCTAGCCCCCCTCAGACGATCAAATAATTCTGGAATGAGCGGAAGGGGGTACTTATTCTTCACCGTGATCTGGTTTAGGCCTCTATAGTCTATACAGGGACGGAGAGAGCCGTCCTTCTTTTTAACGAAAAAGAAGCCTGCTCCCGCCGGGGAGGTAGATTTCCGGATGAATCCCCTGGCCAGATTCTCCTCAATATATTCGGACATCGACCGGGTCTCAGCAGCGGATAAAGGATAAATACGCCCACGGGGAGGAGTAGTACCGGGTAACAGGTCGATGGGACAATCGTATGATCTATGAGGGGGTAATGTCTCTGCCTCCTTTTTATTAAAGACATCAGCATAAGACCAATAAGGAATTGGAAGTCCAGGTAGATTAGCTGGGGTAGGAGAGGGACGGACGGGATGGACGGGAACCAGGCAGGTCTTATAACAGTTTTGTCCCCAGCGAAGGACTTCTCCGGTTTGCCAGTCAAGCACGGGTGCATGTCTCTGGAGCCAAGGCAGACCTAGCAAGAGGGCGTGAGAGAGTCCAGGCAGAACATGAAAGGAGATACTCTCAGAATGCAGCATTCCCACCTGCAGAGTAATGGATTCGGTGATGAGTTGGATGGGGCGTGGTAAGAGCCCCCCATCCACGGCAGCCACAGACAAGGGTACAGCCAGAGGTTTGGTGGGGATGCGGTATTTCTCTACCAGGGACTGTGAAATAAGATTCCCGGCTGCTCCAGAGTCCAGTTGGGCTAGTTCGAAATAACGGTTCTCCCCGTAGACGATTGAAACTGACAACAGCAGGGATGGAGAGGATTTATTCTTGTCTAGGTGGACCTCTCTGAGCGAACCTAGACACAGGCGTTTCCCGACCTTTCCGGGCAGGCACGGATCTGGTGCTCCTTACTGCCACAGTAGAAGCAGGTCCCCTCGGCACGGCGTAAGTCCTGACGGGTCTTGACCATCTTGGTCTGGTCGACCTGCATAGGCTCAGGAGGGTGTACCTGGTTAGAGACAGAAGGAGTGACGGGTTTCTGAAAAGTAGGAGCTAGACGTGGTAACCTCCTCTCACGGGTGACCTCTCTGGCACGCTCCTGGAACCGTAGGTCAATCCGGGTGGCAAGAGTTATTAAGTCATCGAGAGTGGTAGGAGTGTCCCGACCGGCAAGTTCATCTTTAATACGGCCGGACAGACCCTCCCAGAAGACGGAAACCAGAGCGTCGTTATCCCAGGTCAGCTCCGAGGCAAGGGTACGGAACCGTATGGCATATTGGCCCACGGTGAGACTCCCCTGACGGAGGCGTAGCAACGATGATGCAGATGAGGTCTTCCGTCCGGGTTCGTCGAAGACTTTCCGGAAAGCCGTGAGAAAAGCAGGCAAGTTGGACACCAAGGGGTCTCCTCTCTCCCATAGAGGATTTAGCCAGGCCAGGGCCTCCCCGGTGAGATGGGACATGATGAAGGCAATTTTGGCCCGGTCGGAGTTAAACTGGTAGGACAAAAGTTCAAAATGCAGGGTGCACTGATTTAAGAAGCCCCGAGCCTGGACGGAGTCGCCTCCGAAGCGAGGAGGTGCAGAAAGCCGGGGTCTGGAGTAGGATACCATGGCACTAGTGGGCAGCGGAGCCGCCGGATTGCAAGATATGGCACTGGCGGAGGTTGTTGGTGGATCAGACAGAGTGTTCAGGCGAGTATTAACATTCCGCAGGTGACCCAGGATGGACTCCTGCTGGGACCTCTGAAGGGACAGTTCAAGACAGAGGTCCGAGAGCGAGGGGGCTTGGGTGCCACCGGGTTCCATGGCCCGAGCAAACTGTAACGGGTCTGGGAGGCGGAACCTCTGAGCTACTATACAAGGGGGCGGCCCTTGTAAGGGAGCGGGCGGCAGTCTCTGGATGAACGGACAGGGAGATACGGCAAGTGATCAGGGCAGTCTCTGGGTAAAGGGTAGGTACGACCTGTGATGGCAGAGCCTCCGGGTAGGCTAGCAGGCAGATGGTAGATGTGTGCTCCCAGGTGAGCAAGCGAGAGTCTCTGGAATAACAGGTGGTCACGGCACGTGACGGCGGAGCCTCCGGGCTGGCAAGCAGGCAGGTAACGGAGAAGCGCTCCCAGGTGAGCGGACAAGAGTCTGAAGTAGCTGATGGTCACAGCACGTGACAACGGAGCCTCCGGGCTGGCAAGCAGGCAGGTAACGGAGAAGCGCTCCCAGGTGAGCGGACAAGAGTCTGAAGTAGCTGATGGTCACAGCACGTGACAACGGAGCCTCCGGGCTGGCAAGCAGGCAGGTAACGGAGAAGCGCTCCCAGGTGAGCGGGCAAGCTGGTCCATAGACAGACTGACCGGAGTTGTAAGGCAGACCGTCGGACCTCAGGAAAGTAGGCAGGTAGCTGATGTGCGCTCCCAGGTGAGCGGGCAGGCTGGTCCTTTAGACAGACTGACAGGAGTAGTAAGGCAGACCGTCGGACCTCAGACTGGCAGACAGGTAACAAGTATTCAGGCAGGAATCAGGCAGGTAACTGGCAGGAAACTGGCAGGTAACTGGCAGGTAACTGGCAACGGGACCTGAGGGCTGAAGCACAGGTGAGACACAGGTGCAAACAACATTGCTCGGGCACCTCCATTTTGGAGGAGGTGCCTTATATATGATGAAGTCCTCCGGCCATTGGCCGGGGACTCCTTAGGACGGCGCACGGGGCCCCTTTAAGAGGAGGGGAGCGCGCGCGCGCGCGCCCTAAGCACAAGGGCCGGGAAGGAGCGCGCGCTGAGAGCAGAGCGGGGAGAGGACGCCGGGCACGGAGCAGAGCGGTGAGGGGAGCAGCGTCCCTGCCTAGCAGAGGGCAGGGACGCCAGCGCTACAGGGTATACATCACAAAAACAATTACAATAATCTTGAAGAAAAATGCGACAGCAATTGGTACAGGAGAGGAGAGGACCCTGCCCACGAGGGCTTACAGTTTACTACACATTGGTGAGGATACAGTAGGTGAGGATAGAGATGGTCTTGCAGCTGTATGGTGGCGCGACGGTTACTGCATTTTGTACGCATGTTGCAAGAGGTGGGTCTTCAGGTGCTTTTGAAGGTTTTAACTGTAGGTGAGAGTCAGAAATGGTGGGGTAGAGAGTTCCAGAGAAGGGGGGATGCATGGGAGAAATCTTGTATGCGATTGTGGGAAGAGGAGATAAGAGGGGAGTAGAGAAGGAGATCTTGTGAGGATCGGAGGTTGTGTGCAGGAAGTACCGGGAGACTAGGTCACAGATGTATGGAGGAGACAGGTTGTGAATAGCTTTGCATTCCAAGGTTAGGGTTTTGAACTGGAACCAGTTAAGGGATTGACAGAGAGGAGATGCCAGGGAATAGCGAGGGGACAGGTGGATTAGTCGGGCAACAGAGTTTAGGATAGATTGGAGGAATGCGAGAGTGTTAGAAGTGAGGCCACAGAGCAGGAGGTTGCAGTCGACGAGAAGGGAGATGATGAGTGCGCGCACTAGTGTTTTTGTAAATTCGGGAGATTTTTTTTACTTGGAGTCGGCATCTTTCTCACCCTGATCCTCCTTCCTCCCACCATTACGAGTACCCTTAGGCAACTGATTCCACACTTGGATACTCCGAAGAGCTGTTTTGTTCATCTTTCGATTTATAGATTTTGGCCTCTCGTTCTGTCTGCTAGGAAGTGGAAAGAGCTTGGATATGTGGTTTGAAGATTAGAGTTTAGGGTTGCCCCAAGAGCTGTTCATTTTTCCATCTATAAATTAGGGCCTCTTGACCGGCCAGCTTCTAACAGGGCAGCATAAAATAACATGTAACGATTTGAGCAGCCATGGTCATCCGAAGGTGACGGTGGGAAAGGGCAAATACTGTCGCAAGAGGTATATAATGACGAGATACAATGGATACAAAGTCAGGAGGAGGACCAGAGTGCGGAAGTGGAAAACAAAACGGTGAACGATGAAGTCACTATCCCAACCTGGCAAGGGGACATGTAGAACGTGGACAGCAGCACAAAGGGGGAGAGAGGTGTAGCACCACAACAGGAAGGAACAAGCAGTGTGGTGACCACAGACACAAGGCGGGCAACTGTTCCCCAGAACACCAACACGACGGAAGTTGCCAGTACAACTGTTAGGTCTTCCCGAGTCTGGTTCTTTTTTAAAGACTGTATAGATAACCCCAAAAAGGCCATTTGCAACATCTGCCAGGCCAGCATCAGAAAAAGCACCAAAACTACCAGCCTGACCACCACCAGCATGCTCTGTCACATGACAGCAAAGCACCTGACTAGCTGGGCCGAACATCAAGGTCCAGAAACAGTGTCTGCGGGTGACATCACTGCCTCTTCCGCTGTTGTGCGTGCACGCCAATCTCGTGTCCATGGTGCATGCGAAGATGTCTCCTGTCATTGCCTACTTTCAACCATCACCGTCCACTTCCTTGTCACTTTGCAGGATTCAGTTGTCCCTACCACAGTCCTTGGAATGCAAGTGCAAGTATGCAGCCAGCCATACAGGCCGCAATACTAAACTGCCACTTTTCTGGACTGCTTGCTTGCACTTGAAATGTTGCCTTTTAGGCTCATGGAGGCAGAAGCTTTCCACAACCTCATGGCGGCGGCCAGATGTCCATACTCGTTTCCCAGCCACCACTATTTCTGCCGGTATCTTCTCCACCTTCCACAAGCCTGGGTCCCAAAACATTACCCGTGCCCTCCCCAGTGCACTTAAGTGGGAAGGACCGCCTAACCACAAGCACGCGAGCAAGTGAATGTGGCCAGGGACGGTACATTTCACTGACGCATGTCACTTGGTTAATATTGTGCTCGGTCTCTTAGACAACGACCAAAGTATTCATGATGGTTGGATCATCCATCTCATTAGCTTTGTGTTACTCGGAATGCAAGCTCAAGTATGCAGCCAAACACCTACCCACCCACAGGACACAATACTAAACTGCTTCATTTCTGGTCTGCTTGCTTGCTCTTGAAATGTGGCCTTTTAGGCTCGTGGAGGCGGAAGCTTTTCACAACCTCATTCTGATGGCGGCCGGGTGTCCATACTCAGACCCAGCCGCCACTCTTTCTCCCGGTATCATCTTCGCCTTGCGCAAGCACGGGTCCCAGTACATTACTCGTGCCTTCCCCAGTGCACTTACTGGCAAGGACCTCCTAACCACAAACATATGGACAGGTGAATGTGGCCAGGGACGGTACAAAGTCAGTCCACAGTAAAACAACAGCCATAGAGTGTCCGAGAACCTTCCCACACACTTTTCTTAGCCAGGGCTGCTACTCGGCAGGGTTGAACTCCGGTGGGCCCTGCTTCTCCATCAGGAGAGTTCATAGTGCTGAGGTGAGGTCGTGATGATGATAGAGGCCACCACCTCCTTAGCTTGCTGCTGGTACTTTTCTATGGGAAAAGTTCCAGTGAACTATGCACAACGCCATGGTATTAGCAGCACCCCCAGTACCAGTAGCGAAGCCATCCACATTTTCTTTTTCTTCTGCCCAAATACATTAGTTTCTCAAAAAGAAGCTGAAGATACTGAGTGACAGTAGGTGCAGGTTTCTCCAGCATGTTAAAAATCAGAGGGAGAACAGAGAGTGCAGCACAGTGGCTCAGTGATTAGCACTGAAGCCTTGCAGAGCTTGGTTCCAGGGTTCAAATTCCACCAAGGACAACATCTGCAAGGATTTTGAATTTTCTCCTCGTGTTTGCGTGGGTTTCCCCCTGAGTAAAAAAGCAGCCACACAGTGTCCAGGAACCTTCCCACAGACTTTTCTTAGCCAGGGCAGCTTCTCTGCAGGGTTGGACGGGACAACCAGAGAATCCTCGGGTGGGTCCTGGCTTCTCCATCAGGAGAGTTCATGATAGCGTAAACTTTGCAGCTGCTATGGGGCTCTTGATCGGGGGAGATCAAGAAGGTGGGCCCTCAGAATCAAATCCTCTGGTGGGCCCAATGTTTTTCAGTCTGACTCTGCTTCTCGGTGAGAGTTGTATTTCAACACAGCCATTTTCTTTAGTTGGGTGAAAAGTCTGGCATAGAGGGAAACCGTATCTACTCCGTCTATCATTTCTCCGCCACCAGGTTCCCCCCTTTGTCACACACGACCATGCCTGGCTGTATGTTCAGAGGTCAGAGCCACAGATAAGGCTGATGTGTTACAGCTTTCAAAACTCTGCAGCGTTGGGGGATTGTCACCTAAGCATTAAGCATTTTATCTTCAGCACAGCCTGCTGCCGCTTGGCCAAGGCAGTGCTGCAGTGCATCAAACTTGTGACTGATGTGGTCCTTTCCGAGATGGCGGCCAAACTGAAGGAGGAGGAGGTGTAGGAGCTGAACAATGTGATTACATTGAGGTTACATTGGCGAGTCTTCTTTTTATACTAAAGAAACATCCTACTGTGTCTTTAGTTTTTTTACATTTTTTTCTTTTACGTCTCTTCAAATGTGTATTGGAGTGCATCCTAACTTTTAGCAGCCCTTGAAATTGTAGAATATGCAATAACAGTATAGGAGACCCACTCCTTAATAATGGAAAGCACAATTCAAATAGATTCTATGTTCTAGAATATTAACTGTCTCATCTGATATTCTTTTACGGGCGAGGTATCGCAGTATGGATAGCGTATTTCACCGATCCAGCCCGGTATTATTGCCTTATACTCCGTGCTGCTGGTGCTGCCCAAAAATATGTAAAATCTATTATATTCCCTATCGATAATGCTGTCAGATGTGTTTACAATAGGAACAAGTGCTGCTGCTAGGCGGTATCATCACCAGCTACACGTCAATGTTCATTCTGGTCGCATAAATGTCTTCCACAGTCTATAACGTTATTTTTTTTTATTGCTTTGGTCATTACCCTGGAAAGATTTTTTCTTAACTTTTTTTCCGATTTAGCTTGCTTTTTGTACACTGCAACAAAATGGAAGGCAGAAATCACCAGTTATAGGTGATATGTCTGACAGAGAACAACGGTTTTAAATAGCAGGCCTGTAATTTACTAATATTATTCTACACAGATACCTAGTGTGAATAGCTTGACTGACACACTCAAACAAAATGAAAATGGAATAAATGGCTGATTTTGGATCAGTGTTATAGGTGATATGTCTGACAGGGAACCAAGGTTTTAAATAGCAGGCCTGTAATTTACTAATATTATTCTACACAGAGACCTAGTGTGAATAGCTTGACCAACACACTGCAAAGAAATGAAAGGCAGAAATGGCTGATTTTGTAACACTGTTATAGGTGATATGTCTGACAGAGAACCACAGTTTTAAATAGCAGGCCTGAAATTTACTAATAATATTTTGCACAGAGACCTAGTGTGAATAGCTTGACCAACACACTGCAACAAAATGGAAGGCAGAAATGGCGGATTTTGGAACACTGATATAGGTGATATCTCTGACAGAGAACCACAGTTTTAAGTAGCAGGCCTGTAATTTACTAATATTATTCTACACAGAGACCTAGTGTGAATAGCTTGACCAACCATCTGCAACGAAATGGAAGGCAGAAATGGCTGATTTTGGAACAGTGTTATAGGTGATATCCCTGACAGAGAATCACAGTTTTAAATAACATGCCTGTAATTTACTAATATTATTCCACACAGAGACCTAGTGTGAATAGCTTGACTGACACACTCAAACAAAATGAAAATGGAAGAAATGGCTCATTTTGGATTAGTGTTATAGGTAATATGTCTGACAGAGAACCAAGGTTTTAAATAGCAGGCCTGTAATTTACTAATATTATTCTACACAGAGACCTAATGTGAATAGCTTGACCAACACACTGCAACGAAATGAAAGGCAGGAATGGCTGATTTTGTAACACTGTTATAGGTGATATCCCTGACAGAGAACCACGGTTTTAAATAGCAGGCCTGTAATTTACTAATATTATTCTACACAGAGACCTAGTGTGAATAGCTTGACCAACCATCTGCAACGAAATGGAAGGCAGAAATGGCTGATTTTGGAATAGTGTTATAGGTGATATCCCTGACAGAGAATCACAGTTTTAAATAACAGGCCTGTAATTTACTAATATTATTCTACACAGAGACCTAGTGTGAATAGCTTGACCAACACACTGCAACATAATGAAAATGGAAGAAATGGCTGATTTTGGATCAGTGTTATAGGTGTTATGTCAGACAAAGAACCACGGTTTTAAATAACAGGCCTGTAATTTACCAATATTATTCTTCACAGAAACCTAGTGTGAATAGCTTGACCAACACACTGCAATGAAATGGAAGGCAAAAATGGCTGATTTTGGAACACTGTTATAGCTGATATCTCTGACAGAGAACCAAGGTTTTAAATAGCAGGCATGTAATTTACTAATACTATTCTTCACAGACACCTAGTGTGAATACCTTGACCTACACACTGCAACAGAATGGAAAACGAGGCCAATATTTTCCATGTTCAGTTCACATTTTTGAATTTTTATCTCTGAAATATGAAACAGATGTGGCTGCATTCTGCAGTGCTAACAATCAAATGGAGCAGAAAAATGGTGTACTCTGGATTGCTTTTGAAGCAAAAAACTGTTACGGGGCCGGGTGGTGGAACCTCTGTGCTTCAGTGCAAGGAGGGACCAGAGGGGCATGAATAAGTGCCTACTCGTCCTGATCAAGGTTACACGGCGGCTTAGTCGACTCCGTGAACCAGGGAGGGACCGGGCAGGTAGACCAGGTGCCACTCTGGGATCGACCTTGTGTGAGAGCAGATGACTCCCATGAGACAGATGGCAGGAACTGACCGGTACAGCGGATGAGCACAGCAGGAAGGCTGACAGGTGGTCCGGGTAGATAAGCAGGCTGGTTCAGCAGATAGCCAGACCGGTGCTTTGGGGTAGACAAGCAGGCGGGCACGGCAGGTAGCTGGCAGGTGCTCCGGGTAGGCTGGCTGGTGGGAACGACAGGTAACAGGCAGGTGCTCCAGGTAGGCTGGCTGGTGGGCATGGCAGGTTAGAGAGAGGGACTGTTAGACAGAATGGCGGGCAGAACTGACAGGCAGCGGGACCTGAGGGCTGAAGCAAGTGTTAGCACATGGAACAACAACCTTGTACAGGCACCTCCATTTTGGAGGAGGTGCCTCATATAGGAGAAGTCCTCCGGCCATTGGCCGGGGACTCTATAGGACGGTGCGCATGGACCCTTTAAGAGGGAGGAAGCGCGCGCATGCCCTAAGCACAGTGCCCGGGAAGCTGTGCGCGGTGCGTGCCACAGCAGCAGGAGAGCAGAAAGACGCCGGACCTGGACCGCGGCAGTGAGGGGAACGGCATTTCTGCCCGGCAGGAGGCAGAGACGCCGATGCTACTGAACCCCCCCCCTTTACGCCCCTACTTCTTTAGGCCCGTGAGAAATTGTTTAAGAAGATGAGGGGCATGAATATTCTCCCTGGGTTCCCAAGACCTCACATCAGGGCCAAACCCCTTCCAATCCACAAGAAAGAAAGTCTTTCCTCTTACCCTCTTGGTGGCCAAAATGTTTTCTACCTCAAAGATGTCCTCAGCGGAGACTGTAGCTGAAGCGGTACCTGGATCATCAGAGAAAGAATTAAGGACAACAGGTTTGAGGAGGGATACATGAAAGGAGTTGGGTATCCGTAAGTTGACCGGAGGTTTCAGCTTGTAAGCCACGGGATTGATTTGGTTCAGAATCTTCAACGGACCGATGAACCGCGGACACAACTTATAGGAAGGTATCTTGAGACGAACATATTTGGAGGAAAGCCAGACCTTGTCTCCTGACGGAATTGAGGCGGATCCAGACGTCTCTTATCAGCTTGTCTCTTCATCTACTCGGAGGACTGAAGAAGAGCAAATCTAGTGTTTTCCCAAATAGCTGAAAATTTGCTGACAAGAGACTCCGCGGCAGGATTGTCCACTGAAGAGGAGATGGAAAACGGAATCCGAGGGTGTTGACCATAGACCACAAAGAACGGGGATTTAGAAGAAGACTCGCTCCCATGTTTGTTGTAGGAGAACTCGGCCAAGGGCAGAAGCTCAACCCAATCGTTATGGTGAGCATTGACAAAGTGTCGAAGAAAGCTGGTAAAGATCTGGTTGATATGTTCCACTTGTCCATTGGATTGAGGATGATAAGCAGAGGAGAAATCCAAGGAGATATCCAGCAGCTTGCATGTAGCTCTCCAGAAGCGAAAAGTGAACTGAACCCCGTGATCAGACACAATGTGGAGGGGTAGGCCATGAAGACGAAAGATGTGATGGATGAAGTCCTTAGCCAGCACAGATGCAGACAGAAGACCAGGCAGAGGGATGAAGTGGGCTATTTTAGAAAAGCTGTCAGCGACCACCCAAATGACAGTACAACCAGCAGAAACAGGGAGATCCGTGATGAAGTCCATTGCAATGTGTTGCCATGGAACGGAATGCATGAGAAGAGGAAGGAGACGGCTGGATGGAAGGTGCCTGGGAACCTTGTTACGGGCATAAGAGGAACAAGCCGCGACAAAGTCCGCAACATCCTTGCGCAGGGAGGGCCACCAGTGATGTCGGGTGATGAGCAGAAAGGTCTTCCTCTGGCCAGCATGACCGGCTAATTTGGATGAATGGCCCCAGAGTAGAACCTTCTTTCGACCTGGAACCACTACAAAGGTCTTACAGGGTGGAAGATGAGACAGGTCAAACAGAGCCACAGTCATTACTTTGGAGGTGTCAATGATATGAAGAGGCTTCTCCTCTTGGTCGGAAGACAAGAATGAGCGGGATAGAGGATCAGCCTTAATGATCTTGTCCACTGGCCGGTAATGCAGAGTGAAGCAGAATCGGGCAAGAATAGAGACCACCTGGCCTGACGCGGATTTAGTTTTTGGGTGTTCTGTAAATAAGAGAGGCTTTGGTGGTCAGTGTAGATGACCACCGGGTGCAGAGCCACCTCCAGCAAGTAGCGCCACTCCTCCAGCGCTAATTTGATGGCCAGCAGCTCATGATCTCCTATGGAGTAGTTGCTCTCGGGCGAGGAGAAGAGCTTGGAGAAGAAGCCGCAGGTTACCATTCTCCCACATGAGGATTTCTGGGTGAGCACCACTCCAGCTCCAGAGGAGGATGCATCAACCTCCAGGAAGAACTGCTTGTTGCAATCCGGACGGTGTAGCACAGGAGCGGAGGAAAAGGCATGTTTAAGGGAGACGAAGGCCTCCTCCACTTCGGAAGTCCATTCCCTGGGATTTGTTTCCTTTTCGAGTGAGCGCGGAGATGGGAGCAGTCCGGGAGGAGAAATGAGGAATGAAGAGGCTCTAATAGTCTGTGAAGCCCAGGAATCACTGAATCGCCTTCAACCCCTCTGGTCGGGGCCACTTTAAGATGGCAGAAACCTTCTCGAGATTAATCCGCAGATCAGTCTCGGAGCTAATACAGCCCAGGAACGGTAGGGAGGTGTGCTCAAAGAAGCATTTCTCTAATTTATCGTATAGGCGATTCTGCCGGAGCCTTAGCAGAACCTGACGAACATCCCTCCGGTGTGAAGGCAGATCGGGAAAGAAGATAAAGATATCGTCCAGGTACACCACCACGCAAGAATACAGGAGAGAAACCAAAGACAAGAAAAATACCCAAATGATTAAAAGTAAATATATAAATCGCACAGTGCAAAAATAATAATAAATAATAAAGGGTATTTAATTAACATAATTTTGATCAAAATAATGTAAAAGCTGTCCCGCCACGTCACGGCATCCCTTGTGGGATAGTCCTAACTCTAATATTAAAAACCTTACCATTTGTCAAGTGACATACATATGGACAAGGACAGAGAGACTGGATCCCTGGTGGAAGCATAGAACCGAGGCAGGATCAGCATCCCAGCCCAGACAGAGGGCGGCCACACCCTTTTATATGCACTCAAGCATACTAACTGCAAAAAAAAAACCTGAAGGTGTGAACTGGAACATAAATTGATGTGCATGCAAAATGTAAATGCATGTTCACACAAGGCCATTAAACAAAGAGAAACCAAAGACAAGAAAAATACCCAAATGATTAAAAGTAAATGTATAAATCGCACAGTGCAAAAATAATAATAAATAATAAAGGGTATTTAATTAACATAATTTTGATCAAAATAATGTAAAAGCTGTCCCGCCACGTCACGGCATCCCTTGTGGGACAGTCCTAACTTTAATATTAAAAACCTTACCATTTGTCAAGTGACATACATATGGACAAGGACAGAGAGACTGGATCCCTGGTGCAAGCATAAAACCGAGGCAGGATCAGCGTCCCAGCCCAGACAGAGGGCAGCCACACCCTTTTATATGCACTCAAGCATGCTAACTGCAAAGAAAAAACCTGAAGGTGTGAACTGGAACATAAATTGATGTGCATGCAAAATGTAAATGCATGTTCACACAAGGCCATTAAACAAAGAGAAACCAAAGACAAGAAAAATACCCAAATGATTAAAAGTAAATGTATAAATCGCACAGTGCAAAAATAATAATAAATAATAAAGGGTATTTAGTTAACATAATTTTGATCAAAATAATGTAAAAGCTGTCCCGCCACGTCACGGCATCCCTTGTGGGACAGTCCTAACTCTAATATTAAAAACCTTACCATTTGTCAAGTGACATACATATGGACAAGGACAGAGAGACTGGATCCCTGGTGCAAGCATAGAACCGAGGCAGGATCAGCGTCCCAGCCCAGACAGAGGGCAGCCACACCCTTTTATATGCACTCAAGCATACTAACTGCAAAGAAAAAACCTGAAGGTGTGAACTGGAACATAAATTGATGTGCATGCAAAATGTAAATGCATGTTCACACAAGGCCATTAAACAAAGAGAAACCAAAGACAAGAAAAATACCCAAATGATTAAAAGTAAATATATAAATCGCACAGTGCAAAAATAATAATAAATAATAAAGGGTATTTAGTTAACATAATTTTGATCAAAATAATGTAAAAGCTGTCCCGCCACATCACGGCATCCCTTGTGGGACAGTCCTAACTCTAATATTAAAAACCTTACCATTTGACAAGTGACATACATATGGACAAGGACAGAGAGACTGGATCCCTGGTGCAAGCATAGAACCGAGGCAGGATCAGCGGCCCAGCCCAGACAGATGGCGGCCACACCCTAGAATACAAGAATACAGGAGATTACGGAAAATGTCGTTAACCAACTCCTGGAAGATAGCTGGAGCATTACAGAGACCAAAGGGTATCACAAGGTATTCGTAGTGACCATCCCGGTTGTTGAATGCCGTTTTCCACTCGTCTCCCTGGCGGATCCGGACCAAATTGTACGCCCCACGAAGATCGAGCTTGGTGAAGATCTTTGCGCCTTTAAGGTGGTCGAACAGCTCCGAGATGAGTGGCAGGGGGTACTTATTTTTGATGGTAATCTGGTTAAAGCCCCTCTAATCAATAAAGAGACGTAGAGAGCCGTCTTTCTTCTTGACGAAGAAGAATCCTGCTCCAGCCGGTGAGGTGGATTTCTGGATAAATCCCCTAGCAAGATTTTCTTCTATGTACTCAGACATGGCCCGGGTCTCAGCTAGCAACAAGGGGTAGATTCGCCCGTGGGGAGGAGAAGAACCAGGTACCAGGTCGATGGGGCAATCATACGTCCTATGAGGTGGCAGTGTCTCTGCTTCCTTTTTGTTGAAGACGTCCGCATAGGACCAGTAGGGTGCCGGCCGACCAGGTAGATTAGCCGGAATAGATGGGGGTCGAGCTGGACAAACCGGAACCAGACAGGACTCATGGCATTCTTGACCCCAACGGAGCACTTCACCAGATCTCCAATTCAGGACGGGCTCATGTCTCTGCAACCAGAGTAGACCAAGCAAGAGGGGGTTAGAGAGACAGGACAGCACATGAAATATCTTCTCCGAGTGCAGCATTCCCACCTGAAGGGTTACAGGCTCTGTGACGAGCAAGATGGTCTCCGTAAGAAGCCTCCGATCCACGTAGGCAACCGCCAATGGTTCAGCCAGACGTACGGTAGGAATCTGATACCGCTCCACAACAGCCTGTTGATTGATATTCCCAGCAGCTTTGGAATCCAGATGGGCAGTCTCGAAGAAGCGGGTCTCACCACTGGAAATAGAAACAGACAGAGTCAAGGACGGAGAGGATTTACTCTTGCCTAGGATGACCTCTCTGAGCGGTCCTAGACACTCACCGGACAGGAACGGATCAGATGCTCTTTACTGCCACAGTAGAAGCAACTCCCCTCGGCTCGGTGCGTCTCCAGGCGAGACTTGACCATTTTGGTTTGGTCAATTTGCATAGGCTCAGTCGAACATGCCCGGGGAATTGCTGGTTGTGAGGCTGGCCTCTGGAATACAGGAGCGAGACACGGAGATCTTCACTCCCAGGTAGTCTCCTTAGCACGTTCCAGAAAACGGATGTCAATCCGAGTAGCTAAAGATACCAGGTCGTCCAGGGTGGAAGGGATGTCACGACCGGCTAGCTCATCCTTGATCCGTTCGGAAAGACCCACCCAGAAGGTGGACACCAGGGCCTCATTGTTCCAGGCAAGCTCAGATGCAAGGGTTCGGAAATGTATGGCATACTAGCCCACGGTATGACTCCTTTGGCGGAGATGGAGACATGAGGAGGCAGTAGAAGATTTTCGTCCGGGCTCATCGAAGACCTTCCGGAAGGCAGCGAGGAAAGCCAGAAGATCGGACACCAGGGGATCCCCTCTTTCCCACAGAGGGTTTAGCCATGCCAATGCCTCCCCGGTGAGGTGAGACGTGATGAATGCCACCTTGGCCCGGTCGGAGGTGAACTGGTGTGCCAGGAGTTCATAGTGCAGCATGCACTGATTTAAGAAGCCCCGACATAAGACGGGGTCATCACCAAAACGTGGAGGTGCAGAGAGCCGGAGTCCAGAGCCGGATGCCACAGCGCCACTTGGTTGAGGTGTCACCAGAGCGGTTGCCGCTCGGCAAGAGATGGACACAGACGGAGTGGACAGCGTTGACGGTCCGCAGATAGGACAGGATAGTCTCCTGTTGGGATCTATGACGTGAGACCTCCTGGTACAGGTCAGAGAGCGAAGAAGCTTGGGGGCCACCGGGTTCCATGGCCTGTGCAAACTGTTAAGAGGCCGGTTGTGGAACGTCTGTGCTTCGGTGCAAGGAGGGACCAGAGGGGCGTGACTAAGTGCCTACTCGGCCTGACCAAGGTGACTTAGTCGACTTCGTGAACCAGGGAGGAACCGGACAGGTGGACTGGACCAGGTGCCACTCTGGGACCGACCTTGTGTGAGAGCAGGTGACTCCCACGGGACAGATGGCAGGAACTGACCGGTACAGCGGATGAGAACAGCAGGAAGGCTGACGGGTGGTCCGGGTAGATAAGCAGGCTGGTTCGGGAGATAGCCAAAAGGGTGCTCCGGGTAGGCAAGCAGGCGGGCACGGCAGGTAGCTGGCAGTTGCTCTGAGTAGGCTGGCTGGTGGGCATGACAGGTAACAGGCAGGTGCTCCAGGTAGACAGGCTGGTGGGCATGACAGGTAATAGGCAGGTGCTCCAGGTAGGCTGGTTGGCAGGCATGGCAGGTTACAGTCGGGTGCTCCAGGTAGGCTGGCTGGTGGGCATGGCAAGTTAGCGAGCAGGACTGTTAGACAGGCTGGCGGGCTGAACTGTTAGACAGACTGGTGGGCAGAACTGACAGGCAGTGGGACCTGAAGGCTGAAGCAAGTGTTAGCATACGGAACAACAACCTTGCACAGGCACCTCTATTTTGGAGGAGGTGCCTTATATAGGAGAAGTCCTCCGGCCATTTGCCGGGGACTCTATAGGACGGTGAGCGCTGACCCTTTAAGATGGAGGGAGCGTGCGCGTGCCCTAAGCACAGTGCCCCTGGAAGCTGCGCGTGGTGCGCGCCACAGCAGCAGGGGAGCAGGAAGACGCCGGACCTGGACCACGGCGGTGAGGGGAACGATGTCTCTGCCCGGCAGGAGGCAGAGACACCAATGCTACAATAACCAGTATTAGGATAAAAAAAAAATTATTCTGGCTCTTGATATCCGGGGCTATGTCTACAAATATCTATAATTATTACAGCAGCAGCAGACAGGATGTTAAATGGACCCTCTTGATCTATATGCACTGCAGTCTCCCACATACCCTGCCTGCCTGCTTAACTCCTGCTATCACCACTGAATATATGCAGCTGGATTAGTCCTCAGAAGGACTGTTCGTTCAGTTGGATATATATATACTGTACATATTTATATATATATATACTGTATGTTGTGGAATACCTATACTAACTATAAATAAGCAAATCTCTCCCTACTGCAGCAGCATATCTCCCTACTCTGCCTGAACAGGAATGGAGCCTCTTGTGCTATATGCACTGCTGTCTGCTATATACACTGCCTCCCTGCCTATATACACTGCCTGCCTGATATCTCTGCAGATGGATTAGTCCTCAGAAGGACTGTTTGTTGCGATGGATATGTGTAATGTACTTGTTTTCTTCCTACACTACCTAATATACAATCAAATCTCTCCCTAGCTCAGCAGCACCTCTCCCTACACTGCCTGAATTCGAGCATAGCGGCACCAGGTCTTATATAGACCTGATGATACTGTGCAGCCAGCCAATCACTGTAATGCACACAGCCAACATGGCTACAGCATTACAGTGCGTGGCAGGCAATCCGTGCATGTTCATTGGATCTCTAAAGAGCGCCAAACATGCAGGGAGGGGTTCCCGCCCAAGCAACCCGGAAATACTCGCTGAGCTTGTCGAGCACCGTGATGCTCGGGCGAGTAAAGAGCAGTGGCGAGCACGTTCGCTCATCACTAGCAAAAACTGTTTTTTGCATCGCCATATTTTGAGAGCTATAATTTTTCCAAATTCGGGCGAGTCATGTAATAGCTTTTTTTTTGCGGGACAAGTGGACGTTTTTATTGGTACAATTTTCGAAGATGTGACATTGTTTGATCGCTTTCTATTCTGATTTTTGGGAGGCAGAGTGACCAAAAACCAGCAATTCAGGAAATGTTTTTTTTTGTATGTCGTGTGGTAAAATTGATAAGGAAGCTTTATTTTTCAGATCAGTACAATTACAGTGGTATCACATTTATAGCTTTTTTATGTTTTGGAGTTTTTACACAATAAAAACTATTTTATAGAAAAAATAATAATTTTTGCATCACTTTATTCTGAGAGCTATAACTTTTTATTTTTGGGTTGATGGAGCTATATGGCAGCTTGTTTTTTTCAGGACAAGATGACGTTTTCAGAGGTACCAGTTTTATTTACATTTGTCTGTTTGATCTCGTCTTATTCCACTTTTTGTCCGGTGGTATCATGATAAAGCATCGTTTTTTGCCTATTTTTTTTTTTTTACGGTGTTCACTGAAGTGGTTAACTAGTGAGGCACTTTTATAGGTCAGATTGTTCCGGACAAGGCGATACCAAATATGTGTACTTGTTTTGTTTATTTTCTTTTTCAGAAAGATATTTATTTATGGATACAATATATATATACACTACCTTTTAAAAGTTTGGGGTCACCCAGACAATTTTGTGTTTTCCATGAAAACTCATACTTTTATTTATCAAATGAGTTGCAAAATGAATAGAAAATATAGTCCAGACATTGACATGGTTAGAAATAATGATTTTTATTTGAAAGAATAATTTTCTCCTTCAAACTTTGCTTTCGTCAAAGAATGCTCCCTTTGCAGCAATTACAGCATTGCAGACCTTTGGCATTCTAGCTGTTAATTTGCTGAGGTAATCTTGAGAAATCTCACCCCATGCTTCCTGAAGCCCCTCTCACAAGTTGGATTGGCTTGATGGGCACTTTTTGCGCACCACACGGTCAAGCTGCTCCCACAAAAGCTCAATGGGGTTGAGATCTGGTGACTGCGCTGGCCACTCCATTACAGATAGAATACCAGCTGCCTGCTTTTTCCCTAAATAGTTCATGCATAATTTGGAGGTGTGCTTTGGGTCATTGTCCTGTTGTAGGATGAAATTGGCTCCAATCAAGCGCTGTCCACAGGGTATGGCATGGCATTGCAAAATGGAGTGATAGCCTTCATTATTCCAAATACCGTTTACCTTGTACAAATCTTCCACTTTACCAGCACCAAAGCAACCCCAGACCATCACATTACCTCCACCATGCTTGACAGATGGCCTCAGGCACTTTTCCAGCATCTTTTCAATTGTTCTGTGTCTTACAAATGTTCTTCTGTGTGACACAAACACTTCAAACTCTGAATCATCTGTCCATAAAACTTTTTTCCAATCTTCCTCTGTCCAATGTCCAATGTGTTCATTGCCCATATTAATCTTTTCTTTTTATTAGCCACTGTCAAATATGGCTTTTTCTTTGCCACTTTGCCCTAAAGGCCAGCATCCCAGAGTCGCCTCTTCACTGTAGACGTTGACACTGGCGTTTTGCCTGTACTATTTAATGAAGCTGCAAGTTGAGGAGCTGTGAGGCGTCGATTTCTCAAACTAGAGACTCTAACGTACTTGTCTTGTTGCTCAGTTGTGCAGCGGGGCCTCCCACTTCTCTTTCTACTCTGGTTAGAACCTGTTTGTGCTCTCCTCTGAAGTGAGTAGTACACACCATTGTAGGAAATCTTCAGTTTCTTGGCAATTTCTCCCATGGAACAGCCTTAATTTCTAAGAACAAGAATAGACTGTCAAGTTTCACATGAAAGTTCTCTTTTTCTGGCCACTTTGAGAGTTTCATAGAACAAACAAATGTAATGCTCCATATTCTCAACTAGCACAAAGGAAGGTCAATTTTATAGCTTATCAAATCAGCCAAACCATTTTTAGCTGGGCTACCATACTTGTGCAAGGGTTTTCTAGGGTTTTCAAAACATCCATTAGCCTTCTTACACAGTTAGCAAACACAATGTGCCATTAAAACACTGGAGTTGTGGTTGTTGGAAATGAGCCTCTATACACCTATGTAGATATTGCAATAAAAACAAGACGTTTGCAGCTAGAATAGTCATTCACCACATTAACAATGCATAGAGTGTATTTCTGATTCATTTAATGTTAGCTTCATTGAAAAAAAATGTGCTTTTCTTTCAAAAATAATGAAATTTCTAAATGACCCCAAACTTTTATATTTTTACAATTTTTTTTCACTTTTATACTTTGTCCCACTATGAGACTTTCACTAATTGCAGGCTGTTTAGTTGTATAGTATAGGGATGCAGCAGGATTCCTAAGCTACACAAACTGTCAGTTCTGCACTGACAGGAAATTGCTAGATCATGCACTAAGCATGATCTGGCAACTTTCATAGCTCTGGTGATCTGGATGATATCATGATGACATTGGTCACCATGGCAACCATTGGAACCCCGTGATGACGTCGTCCGATCCAAAGGCTGAGGGGCTTTCTCCCTCTACCTCCGCGTTAAATGCTACAATCACAGCGATCACAGCATTTTGGGGGTTAAAGAGCCTGGAGTGGTGCTGGCAGTGCTCCTGGCACTGAGTGTCGGGTGTCACCTGTCAAAATCAGCTGACACCTGGCAGCGATAGCGAGTGCAGAGCCTCTGTACTTGCAAAATCGCTGAGACGTATCCATACGTCCCTGGTCAATAAGTACCAGGCCACAGGGACGTATGAATACGTCATATGTCAGAAAGGTGTTAATAATGTCTTCCAATTCTAGGCCCCTTATATTAATAATGTTCTCCTATTCTGGTCTCCATAAACTAATAATGTCTTCCAATTGTGGCCACCATAAACTAAAAATGTCTGAAGAATTAGCTAGGTAGAAAGCACACAGTCCCATATGATATGATGATTGTAATATATTAAGAGGATAAAACTTTGAGAAGAGTGCTTCTTTAAAAAGTGGAAAACTGATGAAAAATTGTAGGATACACATAATAAAATGGCCAGAAATAGTGTTATTCGTCATGTACACACACGTGACAGCTTATTCATAAATGTCAACTGAAACTACAGGTATGCTTTAATTAAAAATTAACAGTGGAAGTGAAAGAAAATGCAATATCTGATTGCAAATGTGAAGGTATATTGTACAATAATGTTAGTTTTATTTCAAATAGCCAGAGTTTTGTTCTTTACATACATTATCTCATTTATTATTATTATTATACTTCAATAATTATTTTTGTAATAATCTGCTAATTAATCTCCAGAGACAATGCTTGTTCTTACTTTAGTATGCTATTGAGTAATCCTAAAGAAAATATGCAATTTGCCTTTTTTATTGTATAACTCTGGTACATACTGTATATTTTACTTATACAGTATATTTCTACTGGATTCATATTAAGCTCACAACTATGAATCCATAGGAACCATACAGACAACAATATAACTGTGTCATTTTAAAAGAAATACTCTATGATTTCCATTGTGTATTTGAAGAATCATAGTCTGCCTGATTTAGTGTTCAAATCTGTTTATTTTATCTTTCTATTTTATAGTTTAGCACCTTTAGGAATTGTTAATGCAACCCTTTTCTTATCTACTTAAGAAAACTACAAATCTATAAGGCCTTCACCAACTTCTTACTCTATTTTCCTCCTGAGTCTCAGACGGCTGTTAAGATTGGGCAGTTCAGTGTTGTTTTTTTTATAAATTTGTCATATTGTGCTTCCTCTGTTGGGACAATTTACCAGCATATGCCTATAATTAATAAATCTGTACATTAGTGCCAGACTTCAGAGAAACAAGACTGTTACTACAGTATCTATAATATAATCAACGATGTGTCCTTCTGTCCGAAGCCTCTATTGACTGGGCAGTCTGGCCACAGAAAGAAGAACACATCCACATCCCAGACAGGGATGAGGAGTGTGGCGCCGGAAATCGTGGTATGCGTAGATACTGAACACATACCGCGATCTCCGGCGCCATAAGCACATACCTGCAGGGGAGGAGTGTGGCGCTTCTGTTTGGACCAGAGGTCGGGGGAGGATACGACATCAGAATCTGCGTCTGCACACAGCGCGATATCCGGCACCATTGTACTAAAGACACATTTGCAGTGTGTCTTCAACAAAATGGCGCCAGACATATGCATGTGTATACTCTGGCGCCATTTTGTTGAAAATACTCTGCACATTTGTTTTATATAAAATATAGCACTATGCAGGCACTGCCATTTTAGTATAACAGCCCAGTCAATGCGCTGCATGAGAGCAATGGAAAAGTGAGTAGGAGTGTTTTTTTTTTATTTAATTTACGGATGGATGGGGGAGCAAATACCAAGATGGGGGATAAGGATGGGGGCGCAAATACACGGATGGGGGCACAAATACCAGGATGGTGGAGCATATACCAGGATGGGGGACCAAGATGGGGGAGCATATATTAGGATTGAGGACCAGGATGGGGGTGCAAATAACAGGATGGGGAGAAAATACCAGGATGAGGGCTTAAATACCAGGATGGGGGAGCATATACCAGAATGGTGGCTCAAATACCATGATGGGAGAGCATGGACCAGGATAGGGGACCATATTCCAGGATGGGGGACCAGGACGAGGGAGCATATACCAGGATGGATGCACAAATATCAGGATTGGGGACCAGGATGGGTAAGCATATACCAGGATGGGGGAGCATATACCAGAATGGGGGACCAGGATGGGGGAGCATATACCAGGATGGGGGACAAGGATTGGGAGCACAAATTCCAGGATGGGGGAGCATATACCAGGATGGGTGCACAAATATCAGGATGGGGGACCAGGATGGGGAAGCATATACCAGGATGGTGGACCAAGATGGGGGAGCATATGCCAGGATGGAGGACCAGGATAGGGGAGCATATACCAGAATGGGGGACCAGGATGGGGGACAAGGATTGGGAGCACAAATACCAGAATGGGGGACCAGGATTGGGGGCACAAATACCAGGATGGGGGACCAGGATTCGGGAGCATATACTAGGATGGGCGGCTAGGATGAGGGAGCATAAACCAGAATGAGTGCTCAAATACCAAGATGGGGGAGCATGGAACAGGATGGGGACCATATAACAGGATGGGGGACCTGGATGAGGGAGCATTTACCAGGATGGATGCCCAAATATCAGGATGGAGGACCAGGGTGGGGAAGCATATACCAGGAAGGATGGGGGAGAATATACCAGAATGGGGGAACCAGGATGAAGGACAATGATTGGGAGCACAAATACCAGAATGGGGGACCAGGATTGGGGGCACAAATACCAGTATGGGGGAGCATATACCAGGATGTTGGACCAAGATGGGGAGTCATATGCCAGGATGAGGGACCAGGATGGGGGAGCATATACCAGAATAGGGGACCAGGATGGGGGAGCATATACCTGGATGGGGGACAAGGATTGGGAGCACAAATACCAGAATGGGGGACCAGTATTGGGGGCACAAATACCAGGATGGGGGGCATATACCAGAATTGGGCACCAGGATTCGGGAGCATATACCAGGATGGGCGGCTAGGATGGGGGAGCATATACCAGGATGAGGGCTCAAATACCAAGATGGGGGAGCATGGACCAGGATGGGGGACCATATAACAGGATGAGGGACCAGGATGAGGGAGCATTTACCAGGATGGATGCCCAAATATCAAGATGGAGGACCAGGGTGGGGAAGCATATACCAGGATGTCGAGCATATACCAGAATGGGGGAACCAGGATGAAGGACAAGGATTGGGAGCACAAATACCAGAATGGGGGACCAGGATTGGGGGCACAAATACCAGTATGGGGGAGCATATACCAGGATGGGGGACCAGGATTCGGGAGGATACACCAGGATGGGGGAGCATATACCAGGATGGTGGACCAAGATGGGGAGGCATATGCCAGGATGGGGGACCAGGATGGGGGAGCATATACCAGAATAGGGGACCAGGATGGGGGAGCATATACCAGGATGGGGGACAAGGATTGGGAGCACAAATACCAGAATTGGGGACAAGATTGGGGGCACAAATACCAGAATGGGGGGCATATACCAGGATTGGGCACCAGGATTCGGGAGCATATACCAGGATGGGCGACTAGGATGGGGGAACATATACCAGGATGGGGGAGCATATACCAGGATAAAGGCTCAAATACCAGGATGGGGGAGAATACACCAGAATGGGGGCTCAAATACCATGATGGGGGAGGATGGACCAGGATGGGGGACCAGGATGGGAGAGCATATACCAGGATGGGGGAGCACATACCAGAATGGGGGACCAGGATTGGGTGCACAAATTCCAGAATGGGGGACCAAGATTGGGGGCACAAATACCAGGATGGGGGAGCAGATACCAGGATGGGGGACCAGGATTCGGGAGCATATACCAGGATGGGGGAGCATATACCAGGATGGGTGCAGAAATACCTGGATGGGAGACCTGAACAGGGGAGCATATACCAGGACGGTAGACCAGGATGGGGGAGCATAAGCCAGAATGGGGGACCAGGATGGGGAAGCATACATCAGGATGGAGGACAAGGATTGGGAGCACAAATACCAGAATAGGGACCAGGATTGGGGGCACAAATACCAGGATGGGGGAGCAGATACCAGGATGGGGGACCAGGATTCGGGAGCATATACCAGGATGGGGGAGCATATACCAGGATGGGTGCAGAAATACCAGGATAGGAGACCAGGACAGGGGAGCATATACCAGGATGGAGGACAAGGATTGGGAGCACAAATACCAGAATAGGGACCAGGATTGGTGGCACAAATACCAGGATGGGGGAGAAGATACCAGAATGGGGGACCAGGATGGGGGAGCAGATACCAGAATGGGGGACCAGGATTGGGTGCACAAATACCAGAATGAGGGACCAGGATTGGGGGCACAAATACCAGGATGAGGGGGCATATACCAGGATGGGGGAAAAAGATTCGAAAGCATATACCAGGATGGGCGACTAGGATGGGGGAGCATATACCTGGATGGGTGCACAAATACCAGGATGGGGGAGCATATACCAGGATAGTGGACCAGGTAGGGGGAGAATATACCAGGATAGGGGACCAGGATGGGGGAGCATGTACCAGAATGGGGTAGCATATACCAGGATGGGGGACAAGGATTTGGAGCACAAACACCAGAATGGGGGACCAGGATTGGGGCACAAAACCAGGATGGGGAGCATATACCAGCATGGTGGACCAGGATTCAGGAGCATATACCTGTATGTGGGTGCATATTCCAGGATGGGTGCACAAACACCAGGATGGAGATCATATACCAGGATGGTGATCATATACCAGGATGGTGGATCAGGATGGGGGAGCATATACCAGGATGGGGACTAGGATGGAGGAGCATATACCAGAATGGGGGACCAGGATAGGGGAGCATATACCAGGATGGGGGACAAGGATTGGGAGCACAAATAACAGAATGGGGGACCAGTATTGGGGGCACAAATACCAGGATGGGTGAGCATATACCAGAATGGGGGACCAGGATTCGGGAGCATATACCAGGATGCGGAACCAGGATGGGGAAGCATATACCAGGATGGGTGCACAAATACCAGGATGGGGGACCTGGATGGGGGAGCATATACCAGGATAGTCGACCAGGATGGGGGAGCATATACCAGAATGGGGGACCAGGATTCGGGAGCATATACCAGGATGGGGGACCAGGATGGGGAAGCATATACCAGGATGGGTGCACAAATACCAGGATGGGGGACCAGGATGGGGGAGCATATACCAGGATAGTCGACCAGGATGGGGGAGCATATACTAGAATGGAGGACCAGGGTGGGGGAGCATATACCAGGATGGGGGACAAAGATTGGGAGCACAAATACCAGAATGGGGGACCAGGATGGGTGAGCATATACCAATAAAAATGTTTGCAAACCCGGGTGTAGAACAGTTTCAATAGCTAGTATATGTATAATAGGCTTACATTGTGAACTTTTCATAAATAATAAACATTACAGAAGATACTGTTTTTGCATTGGTCCCCTCATGAGCAGACAAAAACTTCTTCATCCATAGATTATTACTCTGTTGCTGTGCAGCCTTTACTTTTCAAGACTCAGAGAGTGATATATATTGTGGCACTTGCATTGTTATTTTGCCCTACTGAAGCCACTTTTCTCACCTTCTGTCCTCACCTCTTTCCACGGCCCTCATAGAGTATGGTGCCCCTAAAAATGCCCCCACAGATTATGATGACCCCGCATTCCTACACCTAATGATTGCACCACAAACCCCAATGTCCTCCAGCAACCCCCCACATAATAATATGGTCACCAAAGACCCCAACACCCAAAAAGTATGATATCTTCCAAAGCTCCCAATATAGTGTGATATTCACCACAGTCTAGAGTATGTTAGTCTCCCATATAAAGCATGCTCGTCTTAACACAGCCCTCCCATAAAGTATGCTGGTCCTTACACAGCACTCCATACCCACCATAGCTATTGTCACCATCTCCTTTTCTACGTCGTCACTCCATGATGCAATGACATTATTGTGCTGTTCAACATCCTCTGCATGGCACTGACCTCCAGCAGGTCACAGACCAGACGTAGCTTATGTCTTGCTGGAGAAAGTTACAGTTCTATGCTCCACCACAGCTGTTAATAGTACCGGCATCCTGTGGACATCAATACTGTTAATAGTGTCGCTGTTAGTGCAGCCCATGGCCAGACTGGCCTATCTGCTTTTATCAGGTTTGCCCAATGGTCAGTCTGACAATGGTCAGAACCAGGAATAAACTAATTTCAAGTTTTAAGAAACTAAGTGTTATGATTGTGTTGACACACAAGAACCAGAATACGGAAATAGCTACCAAAGAAAGAAGCCACACCTGTACCCAACTGTTCCCTGTGCAGACTAGAAAAGGCCTTAGCCGCACAACTAAATACACCTCCTCGGACTTGGCTCCTGAAAAGGCACTCAAGGAGTTCCTCTTATGTCCTGAGGAACAAGAGGGGAGACCGCAACACAAATCCAACAAAAAGAAGAGGAAAGTGTGCATGGAGAAATGAGAACCTAGAGTGAGAAACTAAAACATGTTCACAAAGGATAAACAGGGATAAATAACGAGAACCAAAAAACAAACAGAATAAGTGAAATCTACCAGACCTCCAAACGTGGAGAAAGGAAAGGTGCTGGGGAGGTAAACTGACAGATTTGCAGCAGGAAAAACAACTGGGGCTTACTGGAAGGTAAACCCCTAGCTGAGGCGTTGGAACTCTAAACACCAATGGAAGTATAGCCAGCAAGTGAGGTAAGTGAAAGGTGAACATATAAAGCTCAACCCAAAATACGATAGGACGGAAACAAAAGGGAAAATGGAAAACACATGGAGAGAAGGCAACCAAGAAAGGAAAACCAAGACAAAAGTAACCATCAGAATTTTGACAGATATGAAAAGGACTGTAGCCCAGCAGAGAGAGAAACTGACCAACCACACAGCAAAAGGTCACTGGATCGAATCCCAAAACCAAACTATAACTTTTAGTCTTATCAATTAAAAAGTATGAAAGTCATGACATACAACAAACACAGCATCCTCATTGATGCAAATATAAAAAAAAACAGCCAAGAAAACACATATATAAGGCTCACAAGGTGTAATGGGATCTACGTCCGCTATCATTCCATAATATAACTGGTCCTATAACGGTAATAAAATAGAGCATTAATCACTGCTTCCTATGGGTAACTGTACACTGTGAGTCCAGAAACATGGGGAGCTCCTTATTAAATGGTAAGAGCCATCAAATAAACACATCCATAATTGTCATTATGTATTAGAGATGGAACAATCTCACAAATATTCAGTATTGTGGAGGAACTCTCAATTCTGGTACCATAGAGTAAAAGTCCTGCTGAATCATCTCTCATTCAGGCTGACAGGTTCTGATAAACGTGAAGTGAACTGCACATGTCACTTCCGGATTTCGCGTCACAAAACTCCTCTGTTCGCCAAGGGTCTAGGTTTGTGAGGTAATCAGAGGAGGATTTGGTGGACTGTTTTAGACACTTAGTCCAGTCTCCTACACCATACCTGGGAACTACATGATTAGGTAAGTATCCCCATTCATATTGTTTAGCCCTCTACCTGTGCCAACTAAAATACGGATGGGACTAAAGGGTAAATAATAGTGGGAAAACTAAGTTATATATTTCTCAACTGATTAAAGCTTACAAGAATATCATCAAGAGTAATGGTTACAGAAAGTTATGATTAAAAATGACAGTTAGGGATGAGTATTTTGAATCATTTTACCTTAACACACAGATTTACATAGAGTATATGATCCCATGATGGTACTCAATGGACTTTCGAACCTACAGTGTAAGGGGTAGATGACCTAGGGTTTATTTTGGACAAAAGTAACCAGACTGCAGGGAAAATTGCATATGTTCCCCCCCCCCCTATAATCAATTACGTGATACACAGCTTTTTAGAATCCACCATATACATTTTACAAAATACATATACAAAAATATAGTTCAGAACATACACATATTAAAAGTATTTGTCACTATTAGTGTTGAGCCACCCCCGTAGTGTTCGAGTTCGGTTCGGTTCGTCGAACACCCGTGTGTTCGCCGAACTGTTCGTCGAACTGTTCGTCGAACACCTTCGAACACCGTTAAAACCAATGGCAGGCAAACAAAAACACATAGAAACACATAGAAAACACCTTCAAAGGTGTCCAAAAGCTGACAAACTGCTCAGAAGACATAACTAACACATGGAAAAGTGACAAGTACATATAGTCATGCGAAAATAAAAGAGGTGGAGGAGTAAAAGGAGGGGGAGACACAGATATAGGCATGTCATGCCCTTCTAAAATCCAAAAACTGAGAAGCCGACACGGCCAGTCCGCTCCTGCCCGTGCCACCTCCGTGTCGCCGGGTTTGTGCCAGAGGCGCGGTGAACCCTGACGGCCAGCCCCCCTCTCCCAATACTGGTGCCTGTCCGCTGGTGGGTCGAGCGAGCCCCCCTGTGGTGGAGGCAGCTCTAAGCTTTTTAATTTAAATTGTCTCTCTAATTTGAATGAATACACTTTAAATCCATTTACAAGGATCTATTGGAGGGCAAGTCTCATGCCAGCAGCCGCGGTAATTCCAGCTCCAGTAGCATCCACTAAAGCTGCTGCAGTTAAAAAGCTTTTATAAGGATCGAGCTCGGCTGTCCACCGCAAGGCATCCTACTGCCAGTCCCAGCCCCTATGCCTTGGGGTGCCTCCTGATGCTCTTCACTAAGTATCCCATGGTCCCGAAGCATTTCCTTTGAAAAAATTAAGTGTCTAAACTACAGGTGGTGCAGCTTGCTTAACAGCCGGGATAATCCGCTCACTAGCAGACACTGCTACTAGGCACAAAGTATTTCCTGGGCTAGATGCAGTTAAAAATTTGTAATTAGATACTCTCGTTGGATGCTGAGAAAGCATTCCATAGAGTCTCCTGGCACGCCATATATGATTCTCTTAAAAAGCTTGGGGTAGGGGTCTAGGGGACCCTTTTATAGCCAAAATCACGGCCCTGTATCGCAATACGTCACCTAGGCTGAAGATAAATGGAACTGTAGCACCCTGAGGGCTCGGTTGCTACAGACGTATTGCACCTCACCCAGAGGTGTGATATCTCACTCTCAGGTAAGGATGGAGTGTGGATCAGGACCCGACACCTGCATGCATTACACCACATTGCCGTGGGGCAGGGCGACCAATATGCCCCTGAGATGGGCACGACAGTCCCTGTCCCTGGCTGGAGTGGGGGGAGGGAACACTGAGGAAGGGGAACCCTGTAGTGCAGGAGCAGGGAGGAAGCAGTTCCTGGGTGCATTGAGAAGGGAGTATAAAAGGTGGGCACCATCTTAGTTCAGTGCAGAGAAGTCTGAGCAGAAGTGGCAGGGAGCAGGGGCTCTGCATGAGCTCTGCTCCGGAGGCGGGCCTAGTAACAGAGGCCCAGGCCTGGAAGAGGGAGAAGGAAGGAAGAGGAGCGGAGAAGGCTCCAGGAAAGAGGAATGAAGGGATCCCAGGGGTGGGGACGGGCGAGTCGCCACCGCACGCCCGAATCCACCTGCGTGGAGGGGTCAGGCCAAAGGGGGAGACCGGTCCCCGAACTAGTGGAGGCAGGAAACGACCCTCAGCTAGAAACCGGAGGCTCTGACATTTTATGTGGCGCAGCCCCTCGCTACACCCGCTAGGAAGGCACCACATAGGGTCAGGGAAACTGGCGCCAAGTTTACCAAGAGGAGGCCCGAGGCAGCCGGACAGAAGTGTTGGTAAGAAAGGCCAGACAAAGGACACACAAAGGGGGTCCTGTGAAGTGCTCCAAAGTTATCTGGGAGTTGTCTGAGCCCCTCACCTGGTGAGCACAGTACGACGTGGGCAGCCGTTACCTGCAGACGTGGTCTGGATAATAAGAACTGTGAGTAAAGGCCCTGAACTGCATCACTGACTCCGTGTCGTTACTGCTGCTGCCCTGCACCATCACCCCCATCCTCCGCATACACTGCCCTGAGGCTATACTCCTCCCGTGGGGAGTTATGCTACGCTCTGCTGCACCCACAACACCAGCCTCAGTGGTCTGCCCTGTAGCGGCGGTTCACTCTGACCGCAATCCACGGGTGGCGTAGTCGGACATTTAAACATGAAAACCACATAAATAGTTCCGCCACTGGTTTGACCGCCCTGAGCCACGGAACTGGGTCGCCGCCACGAAGACTACAACCACCAGCATCCACCAAAAAGGGTCCGGCTCCGGGTGTCCCAAGGCCCAGGGGGTGCGTCAGAACATTTTCATCACCTTTCACAATCACCAATGGGACAAGGCAGTGATGTCCTCTGTCCCCTCTCTTATACATCCTAGTGACGGAGCACCTGCTCTCATCAATTCGCCATAACCCCAATATTAGGTGGATTGAGGTGGGAGGCACCGAGTACAAGTGCTCTCTATTTGCTGATGATGTCCTAGTATATATCACTCAATCACATATATCCATCCATGCTGTTATGGCTGAAATAGATCACTTTGTTACATGGTAAAATTTTAAAATCAATGCAGCGAAGTCTGAGGCCCTCGATGTCTCCCTCCCCAAATCCATATAGGATTCCATCCAGTCCAACTTTCCCTTTGCCTGGCCCTCACAGGGTATCAAATACTTAGGAATTCCTATTCATAGAGACCTCTCCCATCTATGTTATCTTAATTTTGGGCCCTTTATTGAACAACTCCATACAGACCACGGTTGGCAAGTTAGAACTGTAAGATTCACTACATGAACCACTGGTGTTTTGTGGAAAAGCACATGTACACTGCGTTCCAAATTATTATACAAAAAGTGTTTAGGAGTGATAAGGGAAGAATTTGTTTGTTTGTCAGTTAAACTCATTGATGGTGATGTGTGTCAGGGCTCTTTATATCACTGTAAGCAATTGCAGACACCTGTGCTAATTAGTTTGGCAGGTGTGTCCAATGAAAGGCAAGACTACTTAAGAAGGTTGTCTCACATTATTAAGCAGCCTACATTTTCTGCCAAAATGGGAAAGAAAAAGGATGTGTCGGCTGCTGAGAAGCAACAAATTGTGGAGTGTTTAGGTCAAGGCATGACTACAATCAACATTGTGCGATGATCAGGATGAAGTGTCTTGGCAATCAAGAAGTATGTAGCTGATTCACAGTACACACGTGTGCGTGCTGATAAGGGCAAATTGAGGACTCTTTCCTACAGGCAATTACGTCAGGTTGAAAGAGCAGCGGCAAAAAAGCCTTGTCATAGCAGCAGACAAGTTTTTGAAGCTGCTTGTGCCTCCAACGCCCCCCGAACAACAAGATGCAGGGTCCTTCAGAGGTTTGCAGCTGTGCATGCGCCATCCTGTCGACCTCCTCTATCCACTTCACACAAGCAGAAACGGCTCCAGTGGGCCAAGCATTACATGAAGACTGATTTCAAAACTGTTTTGTTCACGGACGAGTGCCATGCAGCGCTCGATGGTCCAGATGGATGGAGTGGAGGATGGCTGGTTGATGGACACCCCACGCAAACACGGCTACAGCGCCAACAAGGAGGAGGTGGAGTAATGTTTTGGGCTGGAATCATGGGGAGAGAGATTGTCGGCCCCTTTAGGATCCCTGAAGGCGCTAAAGATGAACTCCATAATGTATGTGGATTTTCTCAAACAGCACTTCCTGCCATGGTTCAAGAAGAAGAACCGTGTATTTCACAGCAAGATCATTTTTCTGCATGATAATGCACCATCTCATGCTGCACATAAAACATCTGCATCTCTGGCTGATATGGGCATAAAAGGGGACAAACTTATGGTGTGACCCCCATGCTCCCCTGACCTCTACCCCATTCAGAACCTTTGGAGCATCATTAAAAGGAGTGTCTATGATGGCGGGAGGCAGTTCACATCTAAGCAACAGCTCTGGGAGGGTATTCTGTCCTCATGCAAAACAATTGAAGCAGAAACCATCCAAAACCTGACAAATTCAATGGACGAGAGAGTTCAGAAGCTCCTTTCGAACAAGGGGTCCTATGTGAAAATGTAACATCACCTAGAATAAAGTTTTGAGTTGAAAACTGTTTAATTTCAGTTTCTAACAACCTGCTAATGCTTATAATTTCAAAAATGACCATTTTTTTGGTCTTTATTAAAATGAAAAGGTTGATCGAAAAGTTTGGGGGATCTAAGAGTGTGGCAACCCAGTAGTCATGATTACTTCGAATTCTGACAATATGAGGGTCATGCTGCAGGTAGTGCAGCAAGAAGGCACTTATGTGCCTTGCGCATCTCGGAGCCCCAAAATTATTTTCCGGGCTAGATGCAGCTAAAAATTATTTTTAATTTTAAATCTGGTGAAGCTTTAGTATAGATGGCCTAATAGGATCAGTGCTGCACACTGCTACAAAGCCCAAATTATTTTCCAGTCAAGATACAGATAAACATGATTAGTAATTTGAAAGCTTAAAACGGTTGGTAGGGTGATTTTAACCAATCATCAAGCTTTTACTCTCCCCAGGATGACACAGGGGTAGAAAAGTCGTTTTGGATCCATGATTTGTTCATCTTTATGAACGTGAGTCTGTCTACATTATCAGTGGAGAGCCGCGTGCGCTTATCTGTCAGCACACCACCAGCAGCGCTGAACACACGTTCAGACAGAACGCTGGCTGCGGGGCATGACAAGATCTCCAAGGCGTAAGTGGCTAGCTCCGGCCATTTATCCAGATTGGAAGCCCAAAAAGAGCAAGGGTCCAGTGACACAGTCGTGGCTTCAATGTTTACTTGGAGATACTCCTGTACCATCGTCTCTAGGCGTTGACTATGTGTCAGACTTCTTGTCTCCTGTGGCCTTGCAAAGGATGGGCTAAAAAAGTGGTGAAATGATTCCGCAAAATTGATGTTACCAGCAGATACTGTGGTTCTGTTACGGTTTGAGTGCTGAACACTTGACGGTCCCACGGTTGGCAAGTTGGAACTGTGAGATTCACTACGTGCACCACTGGTATTTTGTGGAAAAGCACATGTAAGATTCTGCAACAGTCTCTGCTGATACTCCTGCATGCGTGCATCCCTTTCTATGGCAGGAATAATTTCTGCAAATTTACTTTTGTACCAGGGATCTAACAGTGTGGCAACCCAGTAGTCAGGATTATTTCTAATTCTCACAATTCGAGGGTCATGTTGCAGGTAGTGCAGCAAGAAGGCACTCATGTGTGTTGCGCATCCAGGAGCACCAAGTCCCTGTTGTGTTGGTGGCGAGGTAACAATCATGCTTCCTTCCTCTGTCCTCTCCCCCCAACCTCGCACAACAGAAATGTGATCAAGGTCTCCCTCATCTGATGAGTCTTCCATCAGTTCGTCCTCCACTTCTTCCTGGGCTCCTGCACCTTCCTCACTAGTTTGGCTGCTACCATGCGCCCTGGTAAAACCATCTCCCCCACCCTCACATGCCTGCCGCCTTGGTGCTGCCGACCGTCTGGACCTTGCAGATGTTAGCCCTTCCGCATACAACTCCTCCTCCTCTACTTCCTCCACCTCCTCTTGTGCCACCACCTGACTCCGAATTCTGTTTAACATGTGCTCCAGCATGTAAATCACCGGAATAGTCATGCTGATAATGGCATCGTCAGCACTAAACATCTTCGTCGCCATTTCAAAACTGTGCAGAAGGGTGCATAGGTCCCTGATCTGAGACCACTCCTCCAGCGTGATTTGCCCCACCTCTGAATCTCGTTGGCCCAGGCTATACGTCAGAACGTATTGCACCAGGGCTTGTCGGTGCTGCCACAGTCGCTGCAACATGTGCAGAGTTGAATTCCACCGGGTAGGCACATCGCATTTTAGCCGGTGAAGTGGCAGGCCCAACGACTTCTGTAGATGTAAGTCGCTGAGCTGCGGGATGCGAACGGCGGAAGTGAGCACACAGCGACCGTGCCCTCTGCAGAAGGCCATCTAGTCTGGGATAGTGGGCTAAAAATTGCTGGACAACCAGGTTCAACACGTGAGCCATACAAGGCACGTGTGTGACATTGCCCCGGCGAAGGGCCGCACCCAGGTTTGCAGCATTGTCGCACACGGCCTTCCCTGGTTTCAGGTCCAGTGGAGACAACCATTCATGAAATTGGTTCTCCAGAGCTGACCACAACTCCTCAGCTGTGTGACTCACATTTCCCAGACATTTCAATGTAAAAACCGCCTGATGACGTTGAGCCCTACTGCCAGCATAGTAAGGAGGTGTGCAGGATCCCTTCTGCGCAGATAGAAAGCTTGTGGCATGACCAGATAGGCTTTGGGTGCAGGTGGAAGACCGAGAGGAGGTTGAGGAGGCAGAAGCAGTGGAGGAACTTTGACATAAAGAGGATTGACGCACAACTCGTGGGGACGGCAAGACTTGGACAGCAGCCCCTTGTCCTGCTGTCACCATAGTTACCCAGTGCCCAGTCAGCGACATGTAACGCCCCTGTCCATGCCTACTCGTCCAAGTGTCTGTGGTGAAATGCACCCTATCACACACAGAGTTTCTCAAAGAAGCGGTGATGTTGTGTGCGACATGCTGGTGGAGCGCAGGCACACCTTTCTTTGAGAAGTAGTGCCGACTGGGCATCTGGTACTGGGGCACTGCGACGGACATAAGGTCTCGAAAATCCTCTGTGTCCACCAGGCAGAAAGGCAGCATTTCTGTAGCCAAGAGCTTGCAGATGGTGAAATTCAACCTCTTAGCTTTCTCATGGCTAGGAGGAAATGGTCTTTTACTTGTCCACATCTGAGGGACCGAGGGCTGGCTATTGTGCTTAGACGGGGTTGATAAGGGTGTCCCCGGCAAACTGCCGGTCTGTGAGGAAGATGCAGGCGGACATGTTAGGTTGCCTTGATCCAAATGTGGTGCTATCGATGTCGGACAGCACTCAACACCAGCTGGTGTTACCACCTCCAAAGAAAATGATGACCTGCCAATCAGGCTGGCTGTTGCGGGTAAAGAGGTGGTAGGTCTGCGCCCCAAAACAGTTGTGACTGCTGTCCCCCCAGTCACAGAGGATGAAGAGGCCGCGGATGCACAAGATATGGCAGACGGTGATTGGCCTGGCCGGCTAGGCCGCATTGTAGCACACTGAGCTTCCCACTGCAACTTATGCTTCATGTCCATGTGCCGGTTCATGCATGAAGTACTCAAACTATGTATTTTTTGGCCTCTACTTAGCTTTTGCTGACAAATGTTACAGATAACACGAGTTGGGTCATCTTTATCGATCTGAAAAAATGCCCAGGCTATGCAAGGCTTAGCACCCATGCGACCTGAAGAGCCACCACGACTTGTGGTGAGAGGCAGAGTTGTGTTTGAGGATGCAGTTGTTGACGTGCTTCCAGTACTACGTCTCTGTCCAGGAAGGCGCAACCTGACCTCGTTGTCACTAGCATCTTCCTCCACCTCCTCTGCTGACCTCATCTCTTGGCTGACTGTGGGTTGACAGTAAGTGGGATCTCCGACCTCATCATCATCACCCTGTGCGTTATCACACCCGTCGTCCTCAGAGCCAACCTGTTCCTGCCCTGACAAAAAACTAAAGTTGTCGCTCCAATCAGGTATTTGAGTCTTATCATCGTCTTCCTCATTGTCTCCACCAACAGGAGTTACAGTTTGGGAATGAGGGTCTACATTATGGTCAGAACCTTCTGCGTCTGGTCCTGGATCCGACTCATAAAGATTCTGGGCATCAGTGCAGATCATTTCCTCGTCTGGATTCACAGAAGCGCTGGAGTCGACCTCTGATTCCCAGGCTATAGTATGAGTAAACAGCTCTGCAGACTCAACCATCTGTTCTACCTCATACTCAGACGGGCAGCTGGAGATTTGGGAGCTGTGAGGAAGCAAGTGCGATTTGGGTGACACCTTTGAGGACTGGAGTATTTGTGATGTTGAAGTTGATGTGGAGGAGAGCCCACTTAAAGGAGCACTTGATATCCGTTGAAGCACCTGCTGTTTTTGTGCCTCATCTGGAATTTGTAGCGATTGGCGTGGCCGTAAGAAAGGGATCTTATCACATTGTCCGCTAAAAGAAGTAGACATTTTAGTTTGGCTGGAAGATGGTCTTTCTTCTGCAGATGTTACTGTTGCTTTAACACCCACCCCACGGACACAACCTTTTTTCCCCTTCCCAACACGCCTATTCCCCTTTCCACCAGCAGCAGGCCTTTTTCCACTCATTTTGGTGGTTAACTAATTCACAACTCTGGAGTTGTTTGCACAAAAAAACAATGGATGGTAACCGAGCAGAGCTGAGTGGCCAAACTGTGGTATTAGGCCAAAACTATTGGCTGGGTTAGATGCAGAAAAAAATTATTTTGAATTTGCAACCTGATGGAGGTCAGTATAGATGGACTAATACAAATAGTCCCACACACTGCTAGAAGCCCAAATATCTTTTCAGAGGTACTGTAGATGCAGATAAAAATTATTTTTAATTTGCAACCTGATGGAGGTCAGTATAGATGGACTAATAGACCAAGTCCCACACACTGCTAGAAGCCCAAATATTTTTTCAGAGCTAGATGCAGAAAAAAATTATTTTTAATTTGCAACCTGATGGAGGTCAGTATAGATGGACTAATAGACCAAGTCCCACACACTGCTAGAAGCCCAAATATTTTTTCAGAGCTAGATGCAGAAAAAAATTATTTTTAATTTGCAACCTGATGGAGGTCAGTATAGATGGACTAATAGACCAAGTCCCACACACCGCTAGGAGCCCAACTATTTTTTCAGAGCTAGATGCAGAAAAAAATTATATTCAATTTGCAACCTGCTGGAGGTCAGTATAGAAGGACTAATAGAACAAGTCCCACACACTGCTAGAAGCCCAAATATTTTTTCAGAGCTAAATGAAGAAAAAAATTATTTTTAATTTGCAACCTGATGGAGGTCAGTATAGATGGACTAATAGACCAAGTCCCACACACTGCTAGAAGCCCAAATATTTTTTCAGAGCTAGATGCAGAAAAAAATTATATTCAGTTTGCAACCTGATGGAGGTCAGTATAGATGGACTAATAGAATGATGCTATGCCCAAAAGATTTTACTTCACTAGGTGCAGTAAAAAAATTGGTATTCTATACACAGGTGTTATATCTTGCAACACAGATAGGCTACTCCACTGACTAACACACTCTGCAATAGGCCAAAAAGGATTAGCTTTGCTAGATTCAGCCAAATGCTGTGAAAAAAACTTGCACAGCACTGGCACAGACCTGCCTGGCAAAAACTGATAGGAACTCATGTAACCTAGTCCTGAAAAGGACTCCAATTGCAATTAGTCTTTACTCCCACAACCTATCTATTTAAGAGCACAGACCTCCCTGATAAAAGTCGTAGGAAATGCTGTAACCTAGTCCTTAAAAGGACTGCAATCACAACTATTCCCTACTCCCAAGCTATCTGTATATTTGTGCGAAAATTGGCTTGAAATTAACAAGGTATAGCGCACACAGCAACAGCGGTGCCGTCTAACAGGCAGCTGCAGCAGTGAGAAAATGGTGGCGACGGGGAAAATGGCTTGGTCTTATAGGGCAAGGACATGTGACATACACTGCCAATGACACATTCCCTTGCTTGTGTGAAAAAAAGCACTTCGCTCCGTGTGTGCGCTGCTGATAGGCTGACAGATTGCACCTCCCCACTGCAAATGCGGGAAAGAGAAAAAAAAATGGAGATCTTCATTGTTCCTGCAGAGATCCATCCCCTGCCCCTCCCCCCACCCCGCTGTACACTCAAACTGCGTATTAACATTAATTTTCATCATTACTGAGAAAAAATCCAGTTATGATTTTGGTGCACGAACAGTTATCGAACATAACCTCGAACAGCCGAATTTTTCTCAAATTGTTCGTGTTCGCCGAACGGCTCGAACACCGCCCAAAACAGCTCGAATTTGAGATTGGCGAACAGTTCGAGTAGAACAACGCTCATCTCTAGTCACTATCCAGAATATACTGAATAAGGTCCAAATCAGAGTATTTGAAAATGAAAATTCTTTTGCGTGTCCAGAAATGCAAAATGGTTGTATTTAAATTTGTAAATTGTGAAAATTAATGATTATTTTTAGGATACCTTAAGAAATTATTGCATTAGTGGCTAGTTGGAAATAAAGTACTGACTTACAATGGGTTTGCTGAACAGATGGGCGATTGCTGATTGTTGATGACTAGTGATGAGCGAGCAAGCTCGCTACTGCTCGGTGCTCACCTGAGCATCTCACTGCTCGAGATGCTCGGCGCTCAACGAGTATTTCCGAGTTGCTCGGGCGGGAACTCGTGTCCCCTCCCTGCATGTTTGGCGCTCTTTAGAGAGCCAATGAACATGCAGGGATTGCCTGCCATGCACTGTAATGCCACAGCCATGTTGGTTGTGGGCATTACAGTAATTGGCTGGCCGCACAGCGTCATCAGGTCTATATCAGACCTGGTGCCGCCATGCTCGTCACAGTCACTCCAGATCAGACAGTGTAGGGAGAGCTGCTGTTGCGTCAGGGAGAGATTTAATCGTGTATTAGGTAGTGTAGGGAGAAAAACCGTACATTACACATATCCATCTTAACAAACAGTCCTTCTGAGGACTAATCCATCTGCAGAGATATCAGACAGGCAGGGTGTATAGGCAGGCAGTATATATAGCAGACTGCAGTGCATATAGCACAAGAGGTTCCATTCCAATTCTGCCGTCTGCTGCTGTCAGATATTTCTATACAAAGGCCCAGGTCTCAGGGGCCAGGAATACTTTTCTTTGGATCTTAATCCCCAATATTTGCTTAAAAATCAATCCAGAGAACACTGTTTTTCTGCACCATTTGCTTGTTTTGGGAGAGGTGCTGCTGCGTCAGGGACAGATTTGCGTGTGTATTAGGTAGTGTAAGGAGAAAAACCGTACATTACACATATCCATCTTAACAAACAGTCCTTATGAGGACTAATATATCTGCAGAGATATCAGGCAGGCAGGGTGTATAGGCAGGCAGTGTATATAGCAGACTGCAGTGCATATAGCACAAGAGGCTCCATTTCAATTCTGCCTTCTGCTGCTGTTAGATATTTCTATACAAAGGCCCAGGTCTCAGGGGCCAGGAATACTTTTCTTTGGATATTAATCCTCATTATTTGCTTAAAAAGCAATCCAGAGAACACCATTTTTTCTGTGCCATTTGCTTGTTGGCACTGCAGAATACAGCCAGGTCCTTTCCATATTAGAGCGCTAGAAATCCAGCTATTTAAAAGGGTGTTTTCTCCGTCAAATGGATCACATATACGTTGTGTGTCTTTGAAGCAATTCACTGCAGTTTGCTGTTTAAACTACTTACCTACAGGCCAGGTATTTAAAATTGAGTTTTCTCCGTCAAACGGATCACATATACGTTGTCAGAAAAAACTGCCATTTCTGGCCTCCATTAAAAATTTCCTTTAGTATGTCATTGAAGCAATTCACCGTAGTTTGTTGATCAAACCACTCACCTACAGGCCAGGTATTTAAAACTGTGTTTTCTCCTTCAAGCGGATCACATAGAAGTTGTCAGAAAATACTGCCATTTCTGACCTCAATTAAAAATTTCCTTTAGTGTGTCATTGAAGCAATTCACAGCAGTTTGCTGTTCAAACTACTTAACTACAGGCCAGGTATTTAAAACTCTGTTTTCTCTATCACACGGATCACATATAAGTTCGCTCCAAACTCACTAGTTTGTAGTGAGCGTGGAAGATACTGTCCTCCATTTAAAATGGGCAAGGCACGTGGCAAGGGACGGGGGAACTGGACGTGATGGTAATGGTGCATGCAGAGGCTGTGGGCAAGCCGAAATTGTGCCACAACAAACACCCACATCTTCTCGCCTGACTTTCCTGTCCCAATTTCTAGGGGACCGCAGCACACCACTATTGAACCCAGAGCAGTGTCAAAAAGTTGTTGGTTGGATAGCGGATTTTGCTTCCAGTCACTTAGCCACCACCACCACCCTGTCTTCCACATGGTCAAGTCTCAGTAGCCGTGAATCTGGACCGCATATTCCTCACCCTGATCCTCCTTCCTCCCACCATGCCGAGTACCCAGAGACAACTGATCCCACACTTGGACACTATGAAGAGCTGTTCACTTTTCCATTTATAGATTCGGGCCTCTCACCCGGTCCACTTGAAGAGGGGCAAGAGGAGATCGCGTGTAGCGATGCCCAAATATTTGAGCAGCCACTGTCACACAAAGGCGACGGAGGGAAAGTGTCACAAGAGGTGGACGATGATGAGACACAATTGCCAGAAAATCAGGAGGAGGACCAGGGTGCGGAAGTGGAAGATGAGGTGGTGAATTATATTATATTAATAACTGACCCAACCGGCCAGGAGGACATGCAGAACAAGGACAGCAGCACACAGGGGGAGGGAGGCAGAGCACCCCAACGGGCAGGAAGAAGCAGTGTTGTGGCAACAGACAGAAGGCAGGCAACCGTTCCCCGTAACACCAAAGCAAAGGAAGTTGCCAGTACAACTGTTAGGTCTTCCCCAGTCTGTTTGTTTTTCAAAGATTCTGCCGATTTGCATCACCTGCCATTTGGAGATCATTTGCACCACCTGCCAGGTCAGCATCAGCAGGGGTGGCAAAAAGACCAGCCTGACCACCACCAGCATGATCAGGCACATGGCAGCAAAGCACCCGACTTTGTGGGCAGAACCCCAGGGTCCAGGAGCAGAGTCTGTGGGTGGCACCATTGCTTCTTTCGCTGTTGTGCATGCAAGCCAATCCCTTGTCCATGGTGGATGCAAAGATGCCTCCTACCCTGCACCTGTCGTTGCACACTCACAAGTAGCAGCATCAGGAAGCACGTCCATGTCCTTGTCCCAGCGCAGTATTCTGTTGTCCAAACCCCAGTCCTTGGAAAGCAAGCGCAAATACACAACTAACGCCCCACAGGCCACACTACTAAATTCTCACATTTCACGACTGCTCGCGCTCGAAATGTTGCCTTTTAGGCTCGTGGAGACTGAAGCATTCCGCAACCTGATGGCGGCGGCCGTCCCTCGGTACTCGGTCCCCAGCCGCCACTATTTCTCTCGGTGTGCCGTCCCCGCATTACCCAACAGGTGTCCCAAAACATTAGTTGTGCTCTCAACAACGCAGTTACCGGTAAAGTCCACCTAACCACGGCACGTGGACAAGTGCTTGTGGGCAGGGACGGTACATCTCGCTGACAGCACACTGGTTAACATAGTGGAAACCAGGACCCAGTCGGACCTTGGGACGGAACACGTCCTCCCAATGCCAAGGATTGCGGGCTCTAGGTCAATCAGGGTTGCCCCCATGGTCTACAGCTCCTGCACCTCATCCTCCTAAGCCTCCCCCTCCTCTTCAGCCTCCATCTCCGAAATGACCACATCAGTCAAAAGCTGGATGCACTGCAGCACTGCCTCGGCCAAGTGGCAACAGGCTGTGCTGAAGCTAATATGCTTAGGTGAAAAACCGCACAATGCTGAAGAGTTGTGGACAGCTCTGAAAGAGCAGGCAGATCTGTGGCTCACACTGCTGAACCAATAGCCAGCCATGGTCGTCTGTGACAATGGCCAGAACCTGGTGGCGGCTCTGAGGTGAGGCGAGCTCACACGTACCATGCCTGACCCATGTGCTTAACCTCGTGGTTCAGCGGTTTCTCAAATCATACCCAGAGCTGCCAGATCTGCTTGTTAAAGTATGTCGCCTGTGTGCCCATTTTAGAAAGTCAGCTACAGCTTCCGCCGCCCTTGCAGTGTTTCAGCAGCATTTGCAGCTTCCGGCTCACAGACTGTTGTGTGATGTCCCCATGCATTGGAACTCTACACTGCAGATGTTGGGAAGGATCTGTGAGCAAAAGAGGGCAGTTGTTGAGTACCAGCATCAACAAGGCCGTCGGTATTCAGTTCAGACTCCACACATAAGACCTCAGAAGTGGACATGGATGTCAGACATATGTACCATCCTCCAAAACTTTGAGGACTCCACCAAGATGTTGAGCGGCGCTGACGCCATAATTAGCGTCACCATCCCGCTTCTCTGTCTTCTGAAATGCTCTCTGCTCACAATCAAAGAGGATGCATTGCAGGCGGAGCACGATGAGATGGAGCAAGGAACCACAGACGGTGATTACACACAGCCGAGCCTCATCTCATCCCAACATGGAATGGATGACAATGAGGAAGAGGAGGGGGAGGAGGAGGAAGGACATGAGCTAGTTTCATGCCCTATAGACGGTACTACCTGCACAGCTGTCATACTGTCTGTTCAGCGTGGATGGCCAGAGGACAGAGAGGAGGAGGAGGAGAGCATGGTCAGTCATTCTCTTGGTGAGGACATGGAAGTCTTGCCTGTGAGTAGTCTGGCATGCATGGCTGAGTTTACGTTACGCTATCTTTCCCATGACCCTCGCGTTCTCAAAACTTTGGGTGACAGTCATTACTGATTGGTGACACTTCTAGACCCACGCTACAAGGAGAACTTTCTATCTCTTATTCCTGAGGCGAACAGATTTACAAAAATGGTGCAGTACCAGAAGGCCCTTCTTGCGGAACTATTAAAAAAAATTCCCATCTGAAAACGCTGGCGGCAGAGGGCACACTTCGTTGGACAACCAAGGAGTACAGGAGAGAGAGACACAACTTCAATCCAGCAGAGGCAGGGGAACACTGTCAAAGTTCTGGAAGAGTTTTCTCAGACCCTCCCATCGCACAGGTCCTGAGGCACGGGGTACTCTCACAAGGAGTTCAAAGTTTTGGAAGATGCTGAGGGAGTACCTTGCGGATTGTACCAACGTCCTCCGTGATTCCTCTGCGCCTTATAATTATTGGGTATCCAAGCTGGATACGTAGAATGAACGGTCTCTTTATGCCTTGGAGGTCCTGGCCTGCCCTGCCGCAAGAGTTTTATCAGAGCGGGTTTTTAGTGCCGCTGGTGGAATTATAACTGATAAGGTCATCCGCCTGTCAACTGAAAATGCTGACAGACTGACTCTTATAAAAATGAACAAGGGCTGGATTGGGCCAGACTTCTCAACACCACCAAATGATAGCAGCGTAACATAAACTCAAATCCAGTGTCTTTTCTTGGGAGGAGTATTCCCATGCACCTTTTCACAACCACACATGGGTATATGCTTCCTGATTTTGGCTATTTGCTCTTGTCCTCCTCCTTCTCCTCATCCTCCACCACCATATTACCAGGGTGACCATGGTCTGTGATGCAACACCCACATAACTTTTTTAAAAGGTGTTTATGATGCCCATGAAAAACTTTTTTATACAGTATGTTCATGTATACCCCCCAGGGGTAAATGTTTGTCAGCCCATACACTTAGTGCATGGGCATTACAAGTATAGGAGGCCCGCTCCTTTCTAATGGGAACATTTTTTTTATGAGGCCCTCCTCAACGTCTCTTACAAGGGGCATTGAAGTGCCTCGAAATTTTTGGCAGCCCTTGCATGCACTGCATAGGCCAACACTATGGGAGACTCTCTCCTTTCTAATGAGAATTTGAAATTACTGTGGCCCTGCTCTGTGTATCTTTAAATTTTTAGTGGGGTTTTTCCTAAAATTGGTCAGCCGTTGGACTCACCGCATGCCCTATAACTGTATAGCAGACCCTCTCCTTTCTAATGGGAACATGTACTTGTTACTGTGGCCCTGCTCTGTGTGTCTTTAAATTCTTAGTGGGGTTTTTCCTAAAATTGGTCAGCCATTGGTCTCACTGCATACCCTATAACTGTATAGCAGACTCTCTGCTTTCTAATGGGAACATGTTGTACTTGTTACTGTGGCCCTGCTCTGTGTGTCTTTAAATTCTTACTGGGGTTTTTCCCAAATTTTGGCAGCCCTTGCAGTCACAGTATGGGCATTACCACTATAGGAGACCCGCTCCTTTATAATGGGAACATTTTTTTTACTGAGACCCTCCTATGTGTCTCTTCAAAGGAGTATTGGGTTGCGTCCAAATTTTTGGCAGCCCTTGCAGTCACTGGATACGCAATTAAAGTATAGAAGACCCACTTGTTAATAATGGGAACAACAAAGCATAGCCGGCTAATGACTCTCTAACAATAGCTACGGCCAACTGCTGGGCTTTTAAGAATAGTCTGATGTCCCTGTAAAAATAGGCTTTATGACTTTCAGAGTCCCTCCATCATAAATAAAAAAGGATGTGTCTGATGATGTGTCACACAAAACAGTGCCAGATAAGGTTGTAAAATTTCAAAATGACATTTCCCTGTGAATGCATTTGTCTTAAAAAATAACGTAAAAAAAACCAAAACAATAGGATCTTTCTTTAGTATAAAAAACAGCGTCACCAATTTAATCTCAATGTAATCACCTCCTCCTCCATCTCCGAAATGATCACATCAGTCACAAGCTGACAGCTCTGCAGCACTTCCTTGGCCAAGCGGCAACAGGCTGTGCTGAAGATAACATGCTTAATGCTTAATTGACTAACCGCCCAGCGCTGCAGAGTTGTTGAAAGCTGTAACACAGCAGCCTGTTCTGTGGCTCTCACCGCTGAACATACAGCCAGGCATGGTCGTGTGTGACAATGGGAGGAACCTGGTGACGGAGAAATGACAGCCGGGGTAGATACGGTTTCCCTCTATGCCAGTCCTTTCAACGAGCTAAAGAATATGGCTGTTTTGAAATACAACTACCACTGAGAAGCTGTTTCAGATTGAAAACATTGTGCCCACCAGAGGATTTGATTCTGAGGGCTAACCTTTCTGACCCGCTCAAAAGCCCCATAGCAGCTGCAAAGTTAGCGCTATCGTGAACTCTCCTGAGGTAGAAGCCAAGGCACACCAGAGGATTCTCTGGTGGGACCGTCCAACCCTGCTGAGAAGCAGTCCTAGCTAAGAAAAGTGTGTGGGCAGGTTCCCGAACACTCTATGGCTGCTCTTTTACTGAGGAGGAAACACACGCAAACACAGGGAGAACATACAAAGTCCTTGCAGATGTTGTCCTTGCTGGGATTTGAACCCAGGATCCCAGCGCTGCAAGGCTTCAGTGCTAACCACTGATCCAATGTGCTGCCGTTCACCCTCTAATATCTAACAGGCTGGAGAAACTTGCACTTACTGCCACTCTATCTTCAGCTCCTTTGTGAGAAAATGTATTTGGGTAGCTACTCAGTCTACCAAATAAAATTCTTAAGAAGGAAATTGGGGATGGCTTCGATACTTGTACTGGGGGCAGTGCTAATACCATGGCGTCACACCATAGTTTGCTGGAAATATTCCAGGCTGGTTGGAGGCAAGCAAATTCCCACAGAAAAGTGCCAGCAGTAATGTTCAGGCCACATTTCAAGTGCAAGAAGCTTTAGAGGACTTCCTGGGAGAAATGAAACGCAGGGTAGATACAGTTTCTAAATACAACTCTTAGCAAAATAAGTTGTGGACTGGCTCAGTACCATACCTGGCCACATTCACCTGTCCACGTGTTTGTGGTTAGGAGGTCCTTCCCAGTAAGTGCACTGGGGAGGGCACAGGTAATGTTGTAGGACCCGTGCTTGTGGAAGGCGGAGGCGATACCGGGAAATATAGTGGCGGCTGGGGACGGATTATGGACACCCGGCCGCCGCCGGCATGAGGTTGTGAAAATCTTCCACCTCCACAAGCTTAAAAGGCCATATTTCAAGTGCAAAGAGCTGCCCAGAAATCTGGCAGTTTAGTGTTGCGGTTTGTGGCTGGCTGCATACTTGCACTTGCATTCCAAGTAACAGAAAACTAAGCAGATGGTGGCCTCTATCATCATCATGGCCTCACCTCAGCACTATGAACTCTCCTTAAGGAGAAGTCAGGGCCCGCCGGAGGAGTCTCCGGTTCTCTGGTGGGCCCGTCCAACCCTGCCAAAAAGCAGCCCTGGCTAAGAAAAGTGTGGGGGAAGGTTCCCGGACACTCTATGGCTGTTTTCTAATCTGGATTAGCCATGCTTATGCATGTTATTTCTTCAAATGCATTACAGATCAGGCCATTGTCCAACTCTGTATTCAAGAAATTAAATGCGCAAAGAAAGATGTGTGTGTGTCAAAGCACCACCGACAAGTGCCAGTTGATATTGGATGGGCTGCCATTGCTTCTGCAACAAGGTCAATTACAGGACTTCCTGGGAGAAATGACACGCAGTGTAGATATGGTTTCCCTCTATGCCAGTCCTTTCACCGAGCTAAATACAACTCTTAGCAAAAAAAGTTGTGGATTGGCTCCGTACCGTCCCTGGCCACATTCACCTGTCCACGTGTTTGTGGTTGGGCGGTCGTTCCCAGTAAGTGTACTGGGGAGGGCACTGGTAATGTTGTGGGACCCATGCTTGTGGAAGGCGGAGGCGATACCGGGAAATATAGTGGCGGCTGGGGACCGAGTATGGACACCCGGTTGCCGCTGGCATGAGGTTGTGAAAAGCTTCCGCCTTCACGAGCTTAAAAGGCCATATTTCAAGTGCAAAGAGCTGCCCAGAAATCTGGCAGTTTAGTGTTGCGGCCTGTGGGTGGCTGGCTGGCTGCATACTTGCACTTGCATTCCAAGTAACAGAAAACTAAGCAGATGGTGGCCTCTATCATCATCATGGCATCACCTCGGCACTATGAACTCTCCTGAAGGAGAAGCCAGGGCCCTCCGGAGAAGTCTCCGATTCTCTGGTGGGCCCGTCCAACCCTGCCAAAAAGAATCCCTGGCTAAGAAAAGTGTGGGGGAAGGTTCCCGGACTCTCAATGGCTGCTTTTTTAACGTGGATCTGCCATGCTTATGCATGTTATTTCTTAAAAAAACGCATTAAAGATCAGGCCATGGTCCAACTCTGTATTCAAGAAATTAAATGCGCAAAGAAAGATGTGTGTGTGTCAAAGCACCACCGACAAGTGCCAGTTGATGTTAGACGGGCTGCCATTTTTTCTGCAACAAGCTCAATTACAGGACTTCCTGGGAGAAATGACACGCAGGGTAGATACGTTTTCCCTCTATGCCAGTCCTTTCATCGAGCGAAATACAACTCTTAGCAAAAAAAGTTGTGGACTGGCTCCGTACCATCCCTGGCCACATTCACCTGTCCACATGTGTAGCGTCGGCGTCCCTGCCTCCTGCTAGGCAGGGACGCTGTTCCCCTCACCTCTCTGCTCCGTGCCCGGCGGCTTCCTCCCGCTCTGCTTGCAGCGCCCGCTCTCCCCCGGTCACTGTGCTTAGGGCGCGCGCGCGCTCCCCCTCTCTTAAAGGGGCCGCGCGCGTCGCCCTAAGGAGTCCCCGGCCAATGGCCGGAGGATCCCTCCATATATAAGGCACCTCCTCCAAAATGGAGGTGCCCGAGCAATGTTGTTGCACTGTTCACTACTCTGCTTCAGCCCTCAGGTCCCGTTTCCAGTTACCTGCCAGTTTCCTGCCAGTTTCCTGCCAGTTTGCTGTCTGATTCCTGCCTGTTATCCGCTTACCCATTTGCTAGCCTGAGGTCCGACGGTCTGCCTTCCGACTCCTGTCAGTCTGTCTATGGACCAGCTAACCCGCTCATCTGGGAGCGCTCATCTGCTACCTGCCTGTTAGCCTACCTGGAGGCTCCGCCGTCACGTGCTGTGACCACCTGCCAGTCCAGAGACTCTTGCCCGCTCACCTGGGAGCGTTCATCTGTTACCTGCCTGTTAGCCTACCTGGAGGCTCCGCCGTCACGTGCCGTGACCACCTGCCAGTCCAGAGACTCTTGCCCGCTCACCTGGGAGCGCTCATCTGCTACCTGCCTGTTAGCCTACCTGGAGGCTCCGCCGTCACATGCTGTGACCACCTGCTTATCCAGAGACTCTCGCCTGCTCACCTGCGAGCACTCATCTGCCATCTGCCTGCTAGCCTACCTAGAGGCTCAGCCGTCACAGGTCGTACCTGCCCGTTTACCCAGAGACTGTCCCGGTCACTTGCTGTGACCTCCTGCCCGTTTACCCAGAGACTGTCCCGGTCACTTGCCGTGACCTCCTGCCCGTTTACCCAGAGACTGTCCCGGTCACTTGCTGTGACCTCCTGCCCGTTTACCCAGAGACTGTCCCTGTCACTTGCCGTGACCTCCTGCCCGTTTACCCAGAGTCTGTCCCGGTCACCTGTTGTGACTGCCTGCCTGTCTTCCCTGGTCGCCACCCGCTTCCTTACAAGGACCGCCCCCTTGTATAAGTTGCTCAGAGGTTCTGCCTCCCAGACCCGTTACAGTTTGCTCGGGCCATGGAACCCGGTGGCACCCAAGCTCCCTCGCTCTCGGACCTTTGTCATGAACTGTCCCGACAGAGGTCCCAACAGGAGTCCATCCTGGGTCACATGCGGAATGTCAATACTCGCCTGGACACTTTGACTGCCCCACCAGCAACCACCGCTAGTGTCATGACTCGCAGCCCGGCTGCTCCGCTGCCCACCAATACCATAGTATCCTGCTCTGGAATCCGGCTTTCTGCACCTCCTCGCTTCGGAGGCGACTTCGCTCAAGCTCGGGGCTTCATTAACCAGTGCACCCTGCACTTTGAACACCAGTCCCACCAGTTTAATTCCGACCGGGCCAAAGTAGCCTTCATCATGTCCCATCTCACGGGAGAGGCACTGGCTTGGCTAAATCCTCTATGGGAGAGAGGAGACCCTCTGGTGTCCGACCTGCCAGCCTTTCTCACGGCTTTCCGGAAGGTCTTCGACGAACCCGGACGGAAGACCTCATCCGCCTCATCTCTGCTACGCCTCCGTGAAGGGAGTCTCACCTTGGGCCAATATGCCATACGGTTCCGTACCCTTGCTTCGGAGCTGGCCTGGGATAACGACGCCCTGGTGTCCGTCTTCTGGGAGGGTCTGTCCGGCCGTATTAAAGATGAACTCACCGGTCGGGACATTCCTACCACTCTCGACGACTTGATTACACTTGCCACCCGGATTGACATCCGGTTCCAGGAGCGCGCTAGGGAGGTCACCCGTGAGAGGAGGATTCCACGTCTAGTCCCTACATTCCAGAGACCCATCACTCCCTCTGTTACTCCCCAGGCACACTCACCTGAGCCTATGCAGGTCGACCAGACCAAGATGGTCAAGACCCGTCAAGACTTACGTCATGCCGAGGGGAGCTGTTTCTACTGTGGCAGTAAGGAGCACCGGATCCGTTCCTGCCCTGAGAGGTCGGGAAACGCCTGTGTCTAGGATCGCTCAGAGAGGTCGCCCTAGACAAAAGTAAACCCTCTCCATCCCTGATGCTGTCTGTTTCTATCTTCTGCGGAGAGAACCGCTATTTTGAACTGGCTCAACTTGACTCTGGAGCTGCTGGAAATCTCATCTCTCAATCCCTGGTAGAAAAATACCACATTCCCACTAAACCTCTGGCCGTACCTTTATCTGTCGCCGCCGTGGATGGGGGTCTCTTACCACATCCCATCCAACTCATCACCGAATCTCTGACTCTACAGGTGGGAATGTTGCATTCTGAGAGCATCTCCTTTCATGTCCTGCCTGGACTCTCTCACGCACTATTGCTTGGCCTGCCTTGGCTCCAGAAACATGCACCCGTGCTTGACTGGCAGACTGGAGAGGTCCTTCGCTGGGGACAGGACTGCCATAAGACTTGTCTAGTTCCCGTTCATCGTGCCCGTCCTTCTCCTACCCCAGCCAATCTGCCCGGTCTTCCGGTTCCCTATTGGTCTTATGCGGATGTCTTCAATAAAAAAGAGGCAGAGACTTTACCTCCTCATAGACCATACGACTGCCCAATCGACCTGATGCCCGGCTCTACTCCTCCCCGTGGGCAAATCTACCCTTTGTCCGCTACTGAAACCCGGTCCATGTCTGAATATATTGAGGAGAACCTGGCCCTGCTCACTCCGTCCATGTATAGACTATAGAGGCCTAAACCAGATTACTGTGAAGAATAAATACCCCCTTCCGCTTATTCCTGAATTATTTGACCGTCTCAGGGGGGCTAGAATCTTCACCAAACTGGATCTCCGTGGGGCGTATAACCTGGTCCGTATCCGTCAGGGGGATGAGTGGAAGACGGCATTCAATACCTGGGACGGCCACTATGAGTACCTTGTGATGCCCTTCGGTCTCTGTAACGCTCCTGCCGTCTTTCAAGAGTTGGTCAATGACATCTTCCGTGATCTTCTCTACTCCTGCGTGGTGGTGAACCTGGACGATATCTTGGTCTTCTCTCCGGATCTTCCTACTCACCGGAGGGACGTTCGTCAGGTCCTGCTCAGGCTCAGGCAGAACCACCTCTACGCTAAATATGAGAAGTGCATCTTTGAGCAGACCTCTCTTCCATTTCTGGGCTACATAATCTCTCAGACAGGTCTACAAATGGATCCTGAGAAACTGTCTGCCATCCAGAAGTGGCCCCGACCAGAGGGGTTGAAGGCTATTCAGCGGTTCCTGGGCTTCGCCAACTATTACCGCCTGTTCATACCGCACTTCTCTTCCCGGACCGCCCCTATCTCTGCTCTCACCCGTAAAGGTACGAACCCCAGAGAATGGCAGCCCGAAGCAGAGGAGGCATTTCTTTCCTTAAAACAGGCCTTCCTCTCCGCCTCGGTGCTGCATCGTCCGGACGGCAACAAACAATTCTTCCTAGAAGTTGACGCCTCCTCCTCCGGAGCTGGGGCGGTACTTACCCAAAAATCTTCTTCCGGAAGAAAGGTAACCTGCAGCTTTTTCTCCAAACTTTTCTCCTCTTCTGAGCGCAATTATTCTATAGGAGACCAAGAATTGTTGGCCATTAAGATGGCACTGGAGGAGTGGCGTTACCTGCTCGAGGGGGCTCTCCACCCGGTAATAATTTACACTGACCACAAGAACTTGGCATATCTCCAGAGCGCCCAGAGACTTAACCCGCGCCAAGCCCGGTGGTCTTTGTTTTTTGCCCGCTTTGATTTCATTCTTCATTTTCGTCCGGCTGACAAAAACATCAAAGCTGACACCCTGTCCCGATCCTTTCTGGTGTCTGATCTTGAGGAGGAGCCTAAACACATCATCGATCCCGCCAAAGTAATGCAGGTAGCCCCCGTGGGCCTAAATCGTCTCCCTCCCGCTAAGACGTTCGTAACGGAGTCCGATCGGGAGAAGATTCTACACTGGGGTCACTCGTCTAAGCTAGCTGGGCACGCCGGTCAGAAAAAGACCCTCCAGCTTATTACCCGGCACTACTGGTGGCCTACCCTGCACAAGGATGTAATTGACTTTGTTTCTGCCTGTGTGTCCTGCGTGGGCAACAAAGTTCCGAGACACCTGCCTGCCGGCCGCCTTCTTCCTCTGCCTGTGCCTGCTGCCCCGTGGCAACATATAGCTATGGACTTCATAACAGATCTCCCCGTCTCTGCCGGTTGTACGGTCATTTGGGTGGTCGCTGACCGCTTTTCCAAAATGGCTCATTTTATTCCCCTGCCAGGCCTCCCGTCTGCTCCCGAGCTAGCTAAAGACTTTATCCGACACATCTTCCGTCTCCATGGTCTGCCTCTCCACATCGTGTCGGATCGTGGGGTTCAGTTCACCTCACGCTTCTGGAGAGCCACATGTAAACTGCTCGACGTCACCCTGGACTTCTCCTCCGCTTACCACCCACAGTCCAATGGTCAAGTGGAGCGGGTCAATCAGAATTTGACCAGTTACCTCCGGCACTTCGTTAATGCCCACCATTCAGACTGGGTGGATCTCCTACCATGGGCCGAGTTCTCTTACAACAATCACGAGAGCTAATCTTCTTCTACATCCCCGTTTTTTGTAGTCTTCGGTCAGCATCCTCGGATCCCTTTTCCTGTCTCCACCTCTGTGGACAACCCGGCCGCGGAATCTCTCGTTAGCAAATTTTCCTCCATTTGGGAGAGTACCCGATCCGCACTCCTTCAGTCGTCCGAGCGGATGAAGAGACACGCCGACAAAAAACGCCTGGATTCCCCACAATTTCGTCCCGGAGATAAAGTCTGGTTCTCATCCAAATATGTCCGGCTCAAGATTCCTTCCTATAAGTTAGGGCCTCGGTTCATCGGCCCACTGGAGGTTATCAAACAGATCAACCCGGTGGCCTATAAATTGAAACTCCCGGCCAACTTACGGATCCCTAACTCCTTCCATGTATCTCTTCTCAAACCTGTGGTACTTAACTCCTTTTCCAAGTCTACAGGTACGCCTCCTGCTCCGGTTTCTGCTGAAGACGAGTTTGAGGTAGAGAACATTCTGGCCACCAAAAGGGTAAGAGGAAAGACCTTTTTTCTAGTGGATTGGAAGGGGTTTGGTCCTGAGGAGAGAACATGGGAGCCCCGGGAGAACATCCATGCCCCTCTCATCCTTGCTAAATTTCTGTCTGGCCTAAAAAAGGGGGGGCCTAAAGGGGGGGTACTGTAGCGTCGGCATCCCTGCCTCCTGCTAGGCAGGGACGCTGTTCCCCTCACCTCTCTGCTCCGTGCCTGGCGGCTTCCTCCCGCTCTGCTTGCAGCGCCCGCTCTCCCCCGGTCACTGTGCTTAGGGTGCGCGCGCTCCCCCTCTCTTAAAGGGACCGCGCGCGTCGCCCTAAGGAGTCCCCGGCCAATGGCCGGAGGATCCCTCCATATATAAGGCACCTCCTCCAAAATGGAGGTGCCCGAGCAAAGTTGTTGCACTGTTCACTACTCTGCTTCAGCCCTCAGGTCCCGTTTCCAGTTACCTGCCAGTTTCCTGCCAGTTTGCTGTCTGATTCCTGCCTGTTATCCGCTTACCCATTTGCTAGCCTGAGGTCCGACGGTCTGCCTTCCGACTCCTGTCGGTCTGTCTATGGACCAGCTAACCCGCTCACCTGGGAGCGCTCATCTGCTACCTGCCTGTTAGCCTACCTGGAGGCTCCGCCGTCAGGTGCTGTGACCACCTGCCAGTCCAGAGACTCTTGCCCGCTCACCTGGGAGCGCTCATCTGCTACCTGCCTGTTAGCCTACCTGGAGGCTCTGCCGTCACGTGCTGTGACCACCTGCCAGTCCAGAGACTCTTGCCCGCTCACCTGGGAGCGCTCATCTGCTACCTGCCTGTTAGCCTACCTGGAGGCTCCGCCGTCACGTGCCGTGACCACCTGCCAGTCCAGAGACTCTTGCCCGCTCACCTGGGAGCGCTCATCAACTACCTGCCTGCTAGCCTACCTGGAGGCTCAGCCGTCACAGGTCGTACCTGCCCGTTTACCCAGAGACTGTCCCGGTCACTTGCTGTGACCTCCTGCCCGTTTACCCAGAGACTGTCCCGGTCACTTGCCGTGACCTCCTGCCCGTTTACCCAGAGACTGTCCTGGTCACCTGCTGTGACTGCCTGCCTGTCTTCCCTGGTCGCCACCCGCTTCTTTACAAGGACCGCCCCCTTGTATAAGTTGCTCAGAGGTTCCGCCTCCCAGACCCGTTACAACATGTTTGTGGTTAGGCATTACTTCCCAGTAAGTGCACTGGGGAGGGCATGGGTAATGTTGTGGGACCCGTGCTTGTGGAAGGCGGAGGCGATACCGGGAAATATAGTGGCGGCTGGGGACCGAGTACGGACACTCAGCCGCCGCTGGCATGAGGTTGTCAAAAGCTTCTGCCTCCACGAGCCTAAAAGGCCACATTTCAAGTGCAAGCAGCTGTCAAAAATTTGGCAGTATAGTATTGCAACCTGTGGGTGGGTGGGTGGCTGCCTGCATACTTGCGCTTGCATTCCAAGGAATGGGGTAGGGACAACTGAATGCTGCACTGGGACAAGGACGTGGACGGTGATTGTTGAAAGTCTGCAATGACAGGTGCAGGGCAGGAGGCATCTTCGCATTTCCTGGTGAGTGCATTTGTCTTGGTTGAAAGCAATTCAAAAGTGCAAAAACGCATCAAAAACGCTACGTGTGAACATAGCCCAAGTTGTGGAGGAGTATTTTTGTTTTTGGTTATTTATTTTGCCTTATATACAAGTCATTACCCTGGAAAGCATGTTCCTTAACATATTTCCCTGGAAAATCCATTTCGGTTTCGTTTTTGTATGTTTTATTGTGAGTCCGTAAAAGTGGTGTAATACTCTGACCACGTTGCTGACAACAGTGATCTGGGAGTCAGATATGCTTCCAGGGGTCTTCCTCATGCTGTTACCATGTCATTTGAGCACTGTTCCCATCGATTTGGGCAATTTTTAGGCCCTCTGCAGACCGCCGGGGGGAGCCGCCTTAAAAATGCTGGAGTTTCCCATAGACTTACATTGGGCTCGTTGCTCGGGTCGAGCACCCGAGTATTCCAATTTGCTCGACCCGAGCAACGAGTACCCGAGCATTTTAGTGCTCGCTCATCACTATTGAAAACCACTCTCAAGAAAGGCACTTGATTGAATTAACTGCATGACAGAAAAACAACTTTGTATGAAGGTGTAAACTTAGATTCTAATTTGACCCTCAATGAAAAGTAAGCAGATGTATTCTTAATTTGAATTTTGCTATTCTTAATATTACAAAAGATATTACATGGTGTGCTACATGAAGTAGTCCTCATATGAATCTGATTTAAAATTGATGAATTTGATTGCATAAATCTGTCTATGGTGTGGGTTAGGGAAGTATATAAATACAGGAGATGAGGGGTAGCTTTCAACACTGTTTGATGCATGCTGCAAAGTCTGACAAAAGAAATAATTTAGCTAGTCAGATTCTGAGCCTAGATATTGTAAAATCATTCGTAGTCATCGAATCTGACAACATTCAAACTTGGCAGTTCACAAAAATTTTTCCCCGAAATTTCAAATGAATATAATGTACATAATTATGCTTGTGCATCTCTCAAGATCCCAAAGCATAAAAAACGTATGTAAAAAAATAAACTAAAAAAATATATCTTGCACATCTCTGGTTGTTGATGTTATGGCCAGTCAGCACTAGAAATGCCATGTGACATATGATGGTGAAGATGATGGGAATTGAAAGACGCCTACTGAAGATCACACCAATGATAAAATAAATCAAATGGACCAGAGTTGGGCTACACAGTGGGACAGGTGATATTTTTTTCAAAAATGTTTAACCCTTTTTTAATCTCCAAAAATAGCTAAATAAAAAAAGTGGTTCAGAATTTTTGGTTAAATTCAAGGTTATTATGATTTGCCTCAAATTCACTTGCTCATCTCTAAAAATCATTAATGAAAAGGCTGTTTCTTGAGGTAGCGAATACAATTTGAGCTGTTTCTGTTGTATTTTCTATGAGTGCTGTTAGTAGCTACATGGCCATTGGTGATGACACTGGCCACATGGGCTTGTGGCATGGTGGACTGAGATAAGATGGGTGTGTGTGAGAAGTTTTGAATAGGCTGAGAGTCATGTGCATAAATACTTCATGACTGAACAAAAATATTTGAGAGTACCTTCCAATTCAATGTTCCAATGAGACAGCTTATTATTCTCATTACACAGTTTAAAGCTTACATCTTTGATGGTACATGATTGTATTAATGCCCATGACATGGCAAGCTTACACATCTGGAAAGACACTATCAATGCTATATAGAGCTTTTAGACAAAGAAAGGAGAACCACCGAATGTCATGTCCAAAAATCAATTAGACATTAGCTATATAAAAAACCTTTATTGACGGGATGGTTATAGTGGTAATACAGACACAAGATTGTCTGCAATCAAAATACACTGCTCAAAAAAATAAAGGGAACACTCAAATAACACATCCTAGATCTGAATGAATGAAATATTTTCAATAAATGCTTTGTTCTGTACAAAGTTGAATGTGCTGACAACAAAATCACACAAAAATCATCAATGAAAATCAAATTTATTAACCAATGAAGGCCTGGATTTGGAGTCACCCCCAAAATTAAAGTGGAAAAACACACTACACGCTGATCCAACTTTGATGTAATCTCCTTAATACAAGTCAAAATGAGGCACAGTATTGTGTGTGGCCTCCACGTGCCTGTATGACCTCCCTACAATGCCTGGGAATGCTCCTGGTGAGGTTGCGGATGGTCTCCTGTGGCATCTCCTCCCAGACATAGATTAAAGCATCAGCCAACTTTTGGACAGTCTGTGGTGCAACATGACGTTGGTGGATGGAGCGAGACATGATGTCCCAGATGTGCTCAATCGGATTCAGGTCTGGGGAATGGGCGGGCCAGTCCATAGCTTCAATGCCTTCATCTTGCAGGAACTGCTGACACACTCCAGCCACATGAGGTCTGGCATTGTCCTGCATTAAGAGTAACCCAGGGCCAACCGCACAGGCATATGGTCTCACAAGGGGTCTGAGGATCTCATCTCGGTACCTAATGGCAGTCAGGCTACCTCTGCCGAGCACATGGAGGGCTGTGCGGCCCTCCAAAGAAATTCCACCCCACAACATTACAGACCCATTGCCAAACCGGTCATGCTGAAGGATGTAGCAGGCAGCAGATCGCTCTCCACGGCGTCTCCAGACTCTGTCACGTCTGTCACATGTGCTCAGTGTGAACCTGCTTTCATCTGTGAAGAGCACAGGGCGCCAGTGGCGACTTTGCCAATCCTGGTGTTCTGTGGCAAATGCCAAGCATCCCACACGGTGTTGGATTGTGAGCACAACCCTCATTAGTGGACGTCGGGCCCTCATACCACCCTCATGAAGTCGGTTTCTAACCGTTTGTGCAGACACATGCACATTTGTCGCCTGCTGGAGGTCATTTTGCAGGGCTCTGGCAGTGCTCTTCCTGTTCCTCCTTGCACAAAGGCGGAGGTAGCGGTCCTGCTGCTGGGTTGTTGCCCTCCACGTCTCCTGATGTACTGGTCTGTCTCCTGGTATGCCTCCAGCCTCTGGACACTACAATGACAGAAACAGCAAACCTTCTTGCCACAGCTCGCAATGATGTGCCATCCTGGATGAGCTGCACTACCTGAGCAACTTCTGTGGGTTGTAGAGTCCGTCTCATGCTACCATGAGTGTGAAAGCACAACCAACATTCAAAATTGAACAAAACATCAGCCAGAAAGCATTGGTACTGAGATGTGGTCTGTTGTCCCCATCTGCAGAACCACTCCTTTATTGAGTGTGTCTTGATATTTGCCAATAATTTCCATCTATTGTCTATTCCATTTGCACAACAACATGTGAAATTGATTGTCAATCAGTGTTTCTTCCTAAGTGGACAGTTTGATTTCACAGAAGTTTGATTTACTTGGAGTTATATTCTGTTGTTGATGTGTTCCCTTTAGTTTTTTGAGCAGTGTAGTACAAATACAACATCAAAAAACAATAAACACGATAAAACTTGACCACAAAAAACTTGTAAATGCAGCAGGTGTGTCGAGCCAATCTAGCAAATATGAAAATGATGGCAATGTATGGTGCAAGAATGATGCATAAGGTGACAGAAAATGAATAGTGAATACTTAAGGTGAATAAATTACAACGTCACTAGGCACAATGCACAACCATCTATAATGGATGATGGTCAGTATCTGCCCTTCCACATAAATGTGCAAAATTGAAAAGGGTAGAAATGTAGCTATATAATGCTCAATCAATGTGGAGAGGGAAGAAGCCGATTGGAAATTGACCATACCTGATTACTGGGTCCAAAAAGGAGACTGCTGCACAGCCCCGACGCTCGTTTCGGACACAGTTTAAAGATTACATCTTTGATGGTACATGGTTGCACTAATGACCATGACATGGCAAGCTTACACATCTGGAAAGACACAATCAATGCTATATAGAGCTTTTAAAGCAACATACAATCCCATCCAGACCCAGGGCAGTCTCAGGGCAGTCACTTCTTTACTTGGTCTTTTTCATCTTCTAAATTCTCGCCAAACTGATGACAGCACAGGCTTGATGCTACACCACACCTTTCTGGGGAATCTTCTTTAGCTGACAGGTCTGTAAGTTCTTTAATTACTGAGCACGGATCATCTATCCATCTGTAGCAGCCCCACATTCATCAATGGAATCACTCTCAGTACTTTCAGAAATGACCACAGGACAGGTCAATTGTCTTTCCCTAAGACTCCTACCGGGAGATCGGTGGGCTTCACAAGCTCCAGTGCTCTTTGGCTGCAGCAACAGTAGGCAGCAAATGCTGGTCATGATAGATCTTGACACTTCGACCCACTTTCTCAGGCTTCACCCTGTAGACTGGGATATCAGGCAACTTTTCCACCACCACATAGAGTTCTGAATGCCATTAGTCAGCAAGCTTGTATTTTCCATGAAAGCCCAACTGATGAATGAGGACTCTATTTCCTGGCTGCAAAACATGGTCTCTGACTCTGAGGTCGTAACGAGTTTTGTTTCGCCTCCCCAATTGACCAGAGGCCTGATCAGCCAGTGAGTAGGCTTCCTTCAATTCTTCTTTCAGGTAGTTCTTCCTAGATGAATGATCAGGTGACACTCCAAAACTAACATCCACTGGTAGTCTGGCTTTCCTTCCAAACATGAGGAAGTAGGGGGGAGTACCCAGTTGACTCATTTTTGGTACAGTTGTAGGCATGAACTAATTGACTAATGTGTCGACTCCACCGCCCTTTCCATTTTGGATCCAAGGTGCTCAACATGTTAAGGATGGTATGGTTGACCCTTTCAGGTTGAGGATCTCCCTGAGGATGAAACGGTGTGGTTCTGGATTTCTTGATTACACAAATCTCACACAATTCCCTAATTAGTTGATTCTCGAAGTCTCTTCCTTGATCAGAATGTATACGTGCTGGCAGTCCATAATGGACAAAGAATTTCTTCCACAATGTTTTGGCCACGGTAGTTGCTCTGTAGTGGTTTAAGCTTGAGCATATCTTGCAAAGTGATCAGTGACCACCAGAATGTTGCTGATATTTCCCTCACCAGGCTCAATTGAAAAGAAGTTGATGTACACTAGGTAAAGGGGGCCATCACCGGTAATGTTGACAAGGGGAGCAGACCGAGAAGGCAAAGTTTTTGTCAGGACACACCGTGCACAAGACTTACAGTAACTCTCAACTTCAGCTTCCATTCTTGGCCAGTAAAACTGATCTGCTATAAGACTAATCATCTTCTCAACACCCAAGAGCCCATGGTCGTCATGCAGCGCCTTCATGACCATCTTCCAAAATCGAGTGGGAAGCACCAGCTGTCTTCAAACTTCCCTGTACTGACGCTTGGCCTCTCGGTGCAGCAATCCATTTTTCGCACCAAGGGCACCTAACTGTCAAGTCAGCAAGACAGATTCTTCAGTCTTCAATGCATTTCTCTCAGGCCTTTTGCCCCTTTTCACCCACCATCAAACAACCCCCACAGAACTATCTTACTGTTGAGCCTTTTCAACCTAAGTCTGAGTCAGACCTCTGGGGCCTTGACTCCAGTCCAAGCTTCTTCTTCCTCCTCCTTTAACATATGCGGGACAAAGCATCTGCATCAATGTTGGTAACACCAGATCGGTACTTCAGGCTGATATCATATACAACTAGTGCCATGAGCCATCGATGACCAGTAGCATCAAGTTTTGCTGTGGTCCTCACATAGGTCAGCGGATTGTTGTCAGTGTGAAATTCGAAATGCACTCCATAGAAGTAGTCATGTAGCTTGTCTACTACGACCCACTTCAATCCTATTAACTCAATTTTATGTGCTGGGTAATTGTGTTCACTTGGAGTCAGTCCTTGACTGATGTATTAGACTAGTCGCAGGACACCTTTAAGCTCCTGGAACAAGACTGTTCCAAGCCCCTCAAAAGAAGCATGCACATGAAGTACACATGGTTTATTTGCGTCGGCATAGGCCAATACTGGTGCCTGTGCCAAGCAGGACTTAAGGTTCTCAAAGGCCTCATCACATGCTGGTGTCCATCTCTCTCTTGGTTGCAGGTTTCTTGGAGCAAGTTGTCCATCATGAAGGGCGATACCCTTCGGTGCGAGCAGTTAATGGCCTCCCTATCTTGGAATACTGTGCACAAATCTTCAGTAGTACCCACAGAATCCTAGAAAAAAATCTGAGCTCCTCCAATTTGGAGGATTTAGGCCTCTCAACCACAGCTTTTACTTTGGCCAGGTCTGTAGAGATGCCTTCTCGACTGACAATGTGTCCTACATATTTACATCCTATTGACAGAACCAGGACTTGTTCCTCTAGCCAATCCAACACCTTGAATAACCTCTGGTTGTGCTCTTCCATGGTGTACCCGAATACAATCATTAACCCAGATCCTAATCGCCTAATGAGAAAGCTCCGGCACACTTCATCATTCCACTTATCACGGACTACTTTTCCTCTTTCTTCAAGTCACTACCTTCAAAGCAGGGTTCGAAATTTCAGGAAGTAGTTCCCTCCTTTCGTCTTCCTCTTTGTTCTCATAAGCAGCCAGACATACAGGGTGAACTGTGAGAGTCTGCGAATATCTATCACCTCCAGTTTCTTGACACCACCGAGTCAAAGTACGGAAAAGGTTTTCATTCGTCCCCACAATCACACGTACCATTCCTCGGTCTACGTCCACTTCTGGACCGAGTAAGGCTATGATAGGCAACTCTCTCTTCACCCCAGCGACAGTCTCTGGAAACCATAGCATGACAGAAACATCCTTTGTAGGGACAAGCTGCTTTCACTCAGTCCCCAGACAACGCGTCCAGATAGGGGTTGCAGTTACAGGGGCACATCCGATAAGTATTTTTTATACCATTTCTCAAAAATCATGGAAACTTGAGATGCACTATCCAGCAACAAAGTGCAAGGCTGGCCATTAATATAAGCTGGTACATGTGTTGCTGGTCCCATGAAACCTTTAAGAATTCATTCTGATTGAGAAATATTGTATGGCGTTGTAAAGCACACCTTTGACATTTCTGGGGGCTAGTAAAGGACTTTACTGGCTCCCTTCCCTGTTTCCTTTCTGCCTTTTCTGAGGATGGGATGGTTTTGAAGATTTCTTTGAACTCCACCTCTTTGGGCACTGTTGAGCCACATGATGGGCACTTCCAAAGACAAAACACTCATCTGATTTTACATCATCCATTCGACTCTGGTCATCACTCACCAATTTTAAAGGTTGTTGTTGGATCTTGAAAGCTGACTCAACAATTTGCTTTAGATGCTCTACCTCCATAGCCTGGGCACTTAGGAGTTTAGCAATCTGCTCCCCTTGCTTCTCAATGACTTTCAGGAGTTCTCCCTCTCACTGACTTGGCTCTGAATTTACATTGACAGCAGCCACTCGCTTGGTCTCTAGCTGCCAGGATGGCTTCCTCTTGTCAAACTTCCTTAAGCAGCTGATGGAAGGAACTGGGAATCTGTTCTTTGTCACAACACCTCAGTCATTGAGCAATGGGATCGTGAATTAGGGCTCCTCATAGCACTTGTTCTAGACAGCAATGGTCGACTTGTCCGGGCCTAAGTCCGCCCTTGGATAGTATTCTATGCAGCAGCTTATCCAGACGATAGAGGAAACATGACATCTTCTCACCAGAGTCCTGGTAAGTGGTGCGCAGTTTATTAAGGACATCTGTAATGCCAACTGGGGGCCCAAAAGCATTTTCTAGAGCCATCATGTAGCCTTTAGAAGTTGTTTCCTGCTGGCCTCTCCAAGCAGTCTGCACCACTTCCATAACAGGACCTCTCAGATTTTCCACGATTCTCTTTTTCTTCGCAGCTTTGGTGCACTGCCATTCTTCCAGATACTGCTGAGCAACATCCCTCCACATGTCATTTGCTTTTTCACCAGCTGGGATGGGAGTGACACCTAAAAAAGGTTCTCAGATGACAGTAGGCCCCCTCCAGCTGCAATTTGGAAACTGGGCGACTAACTTCTCCATGGCTGCCACTACCACATCCACAGTAGTAGCAGTTTCTTCAGGCTTGTCCTGAGTGGGGGTGGGAGCTAAACTTCTACTAGACCTTTTAGGCTGTGTGCTTGACTCTAGACATGTCACCTATGCTGCAGGCCTTTCAGGCCCAGCAATCTCACACTGCTATCCATGTTTTAAGGGCACAGTAATGACTGATGGAAAATACTCCTTTTCTAGGGTCCTTTCATTCAGTAGTAATCAGGGCCACTGATGATTGGCGCCTCCATCTCCGTCAGTCAACCACTCGGAGGTTAACAATTTCCTTGAGTTGGTTCACGCTCTTTAGCACCTCTTCGTCAGATGCATCAGTGAGTTCACCACATACTACACAACTGCGTTTCACTCTTACTCTCATCTCCCTACACCACATGGACACTTGTGCTTCAGTTAACATTTCCATAATCGTTGTGCCTATCTTAATCAATCTCAGCAGTGCCTCCACTGTAATAACTCTTTAAGCCACCTCCATGGCCAGGGTGTCTGGTAGTTCTCACCTCAATATAGTGCAGTAACTCCAGCCGAATCTTGCTGGGAGCTGTAGTGGGATGCAGGAGGGTCTTCCTTTTCTGCCAGGGGTTGAATCGGGAAACCGCTGTCCACACTCCATACACACTCACAAGAGATGAATTTGGAACAATTAACAGGTTTATTCATGAAGCAGGTAAATGGTAAATATGGTACTGGGAATAGCAAGTAAGCATACAACAAATAGTATTAAACAATCTACAAATACAGTGGGTACAGAAAGTATTCAGACCCCTTTACATTTTTCACTCTGTTTCATTGCAGCCATATGGTAAATTCTAAAAAAGTTCATTTTTTTCTCATTAAAGTACACTCTGCACCCCATATTGATTGAGAAAAACAGAAATGTAGAAATTTTTGCAAATTTATAACAAAAAAGAAAAACTGAAATATCACATGGTCATAAGCATTCAGACCCTTTGCTCAGTATTGAGTAGAAACACCTTTTTGAGATAGTAAAGCCATGAGTCTTCTTTGGAATGATGCAACAAGTATTTCACACCTGGATTTGGGGATCCTCTGCCATTCTTCCTTGCAGATCCTCTCCAGTTCCATCAGGTTGGATAGTGCACGTTGGTGGACAGCCATTTTCAGGTCTCTCAATTAGGTTTAGGTCAGGGCTCTAGCTTGGTCAGTCAAGAATGGTCACAGAGTTGCTCTGAAGCCACTCCTTTGTTATTTTAGCTGTGTGCTTACGGTCATTGTCTTTTTGGAAGGTGAACCTTCGGCCGAGTCTGAGGTCCAGGGCTCTATGGAAGAGATTTTCATCCAGGATATCTCTGTACTTGGCCTCATTCATGTTTCATTCAATTGCAACTAGTCATCCTGTCCCTGCAGCTGAAAAACATCCCCATACCATGATGCTGCCACCACCATGTTTCACTGTTGGGATTGTATTGGGCAAGTGATGAGCAGTGTCTGGTTTTCTCCACATATACCGCTTAGAATTATCACCAAAAAGTTCTATCTTCATCTTATCAGACCAGAGAATCATATTTCTCATAGTCTGGGAATCCTACATGTGTTTTTGAGCAAACTCTATGCAGGCTTTCATATGTCTTGCACTGAGGGGAGGCTTCTGTTGGGCCACACTGCCATAAAGGCTCGACTGGTAGAGGGCTGCAGTGATAGTTGACTTTGTGGAACTTTCTCCCATCTCCCTACAGCATCTCTGGAGCTCAGTCACAGTGATATTCGGGTTCTTTTTTACCTCTCTGACTAAGGCTCTTCTCCCACGATTGCTCAGTTTGGCTGGACGGCCAGGTCAAGGAAGACTTCTGGTGGTCCCAAACTTTTTCCATTTAAGAATTATGGAGGCCACTGTGCTCTTAGGAACCTTGAGTACCACGGAAATTCTTTTGTAACCTTGGCCAGATCTGTGCCTTGCCACAATTCTGTCTCTGAGCTCCTTGACAGTTCCTTTGAGCTCATGATTCTCATTTGGTCTGACATGCACTGTGAGCTGTGAGGTCTCATATAGGCAGGTGTTGGCCTTTCCAAATCAAGTCCTATCAGTTTAATTAAAAACAGCTAGACTCTAATGAAGGAGAAGAACCATCTCAAGGAGGATCACAAGGAAATAGACAGCTTGTGACTTAAATATGAGTGTTTGAGCAAAGGGTCTGAATACTTATGACCAGGTGATATTTCGGTTTTCTTTTTAAATAAATTTGCAAAAATGTCTACATTTCTGTTTTTTTTTCAGTTAAGATTGGGTGCAGAGTGTACATTAATGAGAAAAAATGAACTTTTTAGAATTTACCAAATGGCTGCAATGAAACAAAGAGTGAAAAATTTAAAGGGGTTTGAATACTTTCTGTACCCACTGTATATAATATATTAAATTAATTACCAAAAATTAATACTAATAAATCAGCTCCATTTACTGCATGGTGGTGTGGCACTATTTATTCTGAAAACTTTTGCTATGTAGTAATAAAGAACAATTTCTGCTTATTCCTATAATTATGCTAACTATAATTGTAATTACTACATAAAACTTAACATACTTTACTTCCTTAATAAATTGCATACTTACGTTTTGTTCAATTGTCCCCGTTCCCCAAACACCTATTCTATCCAATCTTGCCATCCTCAGGGAGAATTAGTCTTTTTTTCTTCCATATTCTCAAGAGAAGGAGGCTGCTGGGATAGCAATGGCATCCATCTTGCTAAGTATTTTCTTTGTTAAGATGCATGATTTGCTCTTTATAGTATGACATCTTTCTCTTGGGAGCAAAGAGAGCAAGAATCTATGTTTTTTTTCCTATACCTGAGGAATAGGCAATCATTTTTATGACAAATGGTGAGATTTATGCTGTTTCTTCCAATTTAGATAATACCTATACAGCTATATATTGTAAATATACTTGTACTAAAAATGGGAATATCCTAAGGCCATAAAGGCTACTCAAGAACTCCATTAGCTTTGTTTGTTTATCTTTGTTAAAAAATGGAGAGCATGACAGACATAAATGTAAAAGTAAATTCCTAGCATAAAAACTTTTAGCACTCTTAAAGAGATTGTCTCATGTTCATAAGTGGTTAAAATTTCAAAGTTGTAGTAAAAGCAAGGAACTTTGCAATTTATTTATTTAAAATAATTTCCGCTCCCAACAATGGAAGGATGTTTGGCAAAGTGGGTGGTTTCATAAGAAAGGAATGCACAGCTACACAGCTTACAAACGCTACTCTAAAGCTGGCCAGATCATTAGATTAAGCCAGCTTCAGTGTCCCAGTGATACTCCCATGTTGCAGTGGAAAAGTTGCCTCTGATAGCATCAAAGAGTTCACAGGTCAAACCAGTGGCTCAACCATGTTGCTAATCTGAACTGTCAGTCTTCAGGAGCGCACCACATGTTTGGCAAGCAAGAAGCTGGAAGACAGAGGAGCAAAGTACTTCTAAAGAATTAAGAAGAGCGCAGTACTTCAAAGTAGAGTAAGTGATCAAAATACTCAGGATTTGATTATAAATCCTCATTTTTAATGTCATCACTCAAGACCTAAAGAAAAACCCCTGGGACACTTTACTAAACAAATGCATTTACAATATCACCAAATATTCCCACACCCATATTTCTTTTATTTCTTTAGCACACAAACAACCTATGACCTCAGCCTTGAGAAAAATGGGTGTTAGTCCTCTCCGAAGATAAAAGATGAATCTCCTGGTATACGATCAAACTGTCAGCTATACTAACAGACAAGGTAGATAAATTTGAAAAAATCTGGTCACCCTGGGCAGAATACAGCAGCCATACTCCTTTCTCCACACCACCAGTATGACTTCAGGTTTCTACAAACCCTGATTCTTCTTAAAAAAATCTATCCATTGAGCAGAACTTGACTTCCTCCCATTTTCAATCTGCTTGAGCGCTGAAGTAGTACACCACAATCAGATTAGGCACATTATGCCATTTCCCTGATTGGCAGTGTTAGACCATGTGATATGACTGTTAAAGGGCATTATAGGGAAGCCTGTATGACCATGCCTGATGGTCTTAGTGCCCTGATTTTTAAGCAGTGTGTGAAATTACACAGGGTATTTTTTCTTTCCTATCCTCGTGAATTGAATTACAGAAGGTTTAAATTCATGGGGTCATGCAAATGTCTGAAAATTTAACTCAGGCTGCGTGCTCATGATGCGTTTTTCAAGTGTTTTTGCTGCGGAATTTCTGCAGCGGAAACGCTTTTAAAACGCTTGGTAACATGTGCCCCATGGTCCCCAAAGATATTCCGCATGTTCTGTGCCCATGCTGCGGAATTTTACGCAGTGGATTTTATGTGTGGAAAAATCCGCAGCATGTCCATTATTTGTGCGTTTACGCATGTGGATTTGCCTACTCAATGCATGAGAAAAACGCATTACAAATCCACATGTAAAAACGCTTCAAAAATGCCTCAAAAACGTGTGTTAAAATCCTCATGCAATTTTACTGGCAAGGACATGCAGAAATGAAGCGGAAATTTTCTGCTTCAAATCTGCATCGTGGGCACATACAGTGGTGGCCAAAAGTATTGGCACCACTGCAATTCTGTCAGATAATACTCAGTTTCTTCCTGAAAATGATTGTGACGCGCCCCCTGGGACATATTCCTTTTTGAGGGGAATACCCGGCACCGGATCAGATGGGGGGGGTTGTAGTCTCCGAGCGGCTGTGACCCGGTCCCGTGCCCAGGGCGTCAAGCTCAGTGTTATGTGGCAGCTTTACAGATGTTACTAAAGTTCTTTTGTGTCGACTACGCCACCCGTTGTGATGCGGTCACTGTGGCCGCCGCTGCAGCAGGGTCCGCTGAGGCTGATGGTGGATGCGCAGCTTGGTGGGATAACCCCCAACGGGAGGGGTATAGCCTCAGAGGGGACAGGCGCAGAGGATGGGGGTTGTGGTGGTGCGGTGCAGCCGGCAATGAAGACAGACTCGGGTTGTGCAGTTAAGGGTGTTTACTTACTGCTGATGTTCCGGTCACTCCAGCTGCTAGTGACCACCCGAGCCGTGCTGCGTCCACCAGGTCCTGGATCCAGCCAACCCCCAAACAAGTCCGGAGCGTGGCCCTGAGCTCTCCCTCTGTCCTCTCTTCAGCCGTCCCCACCAGTGATTCACCTAGGTCCAGCTCCCTCGGGCCTTCTTTTGGGACACCCTTGGCCCTGGGTTCCCTGACCCTTCATGTGGTGTGCCTTCGGGGTGAATGTGGTGGGTGACCGTGACAGACACTGCCCACGGTCTCCGGTCTCTGGCTGGGGAATGTCTTTGCCCCCACCAGCTTGGGTTCCGGTACCCTCTTGCTGACTCCTCACCCGGTGCTCTAATTTGGGTTCTTGGGTCCCTTCAGTCTTCCCCCTCTGGGTCTTTCTCTGCTCCACTCTCTCTCTCTCCAGGGCTGCTGTTTCCTTCTCTCTCCTCTCCAACTGACTTGTTCTCAGCGTCTGACCCTGATCTAAGTTGGTGCCCTCCTTATATATCCCTCTATGTGTGAGCTCAGGTGACCAGCACCCAATGAGCTCCTATCACTACCCAGACTGCTCCCCCTATCTGCCCCTACACTACATGGGATGTACCACCCCCCTCCCACTCCAGCCAGGAACAGGCTCGGTTGTACCTGCACATTTCTAAGTGGGAGTACCGTCGGCCTGCTCCTCTGGAATGGGATGTATGTAGTGCATGCAGTCTATCTGAGCTCAGTTCCACACTCCTTCCTTACCCGGGAGTGGAATATCACACCTCTGGGTTGAGGTGCAATACCCCTGTAGCAGCCGAATCCTCAGGGTGCTACATTCCCCCCTGGTAAATCACAGCACGTCCTCGGGCTGTAAGACATAAAACACCAAAACATACAAACTTTTTATATGAACATATAAAACATATAAACATTATATATATATAAAACTTTTTATATAAACATTCTCGTAGACTTCTCTTGTCTCTGGTTCCTCCTCCGGACACTGTGCAACGTGTGTCCGGGAAAAGTGCGACAGTCTCTTAGAAAAACTGGTTTTCTATAAAACCGGTAGGGGGCGCTTTAGGACGCGCAACTATATACAGGGGAAGTTGGCCGCTCTCAGTCCTCGGCCAGGTAAAGGGAAGGGAATGGCTGCTCACAGTCCTCAGCCTGTAGGATGAAGGGGTTAACGGGTAAACAGTTCACTCATGCTGGTCCCAACGGGGACTATATATAAGTATCAACAGTTTCTTTGGTACCCGGTCGGGTAACTATTTACATCACTTGCTCTGCCGCACTCAACGGCGTCTTCCTCCTGCTCTTTGCTTATAGCTGGTTGTAACTTCAGACCCGTCCAGGCACGTATGCTGGGCGAACAGGTCCTCTCCCAGATGCGGCACTCTTGGTTTTACGGGTGCGGGCGCGGTGGTGGTGGCGCCCGGGTTGCCCAGGCCTTGCGGCCAGGCCTGGGGCACCTGGAAGGTGAAGGGCACCGTTAATACGGCGGCGCCCTGGGCTACCTGGCCTTGCGACCAGGCCGGAGGCTCCGCAGAGGTAGGGGGCGCTGTTGGTGATGCGACGCCCGGGAATTCTAGGCCCTGCGACCAGGCTGGTGGTACTTCCTGCTTGGTCACGCTCGGGGTCGAGGCGTGTGACGTCACAGGGGTCGCGGCGGCGGCTTCCGGTTGGGGCCTAGTCTGCGTCGGTGACATGGCGTTTTTGGGCACAGCAGGGGGACTTTCGGGCTCTGCGACGGGGAGCTGGGGCAGGTGGGCGGTTTCTCGGCTTGGGGTATAGGCGTCCCCTTTACCTGCCTCCATGCGTTCGGCTCCCTTCTCGGCGCCGTCTCCGGCCTTGGGTCCTCCCGCGCCATCCTCAGAGGCGGTCTGCTTCCTCTTCCAGGGTAGCGTGCTCCGTTGACTGGTCTCAGCTTGCTGGGCCATCTCCCGGCTCCACTCCGCCAGTATCTCGCGCTGTACCCGGGCCATCCTCCTTGCGAGGCCCTCCAGGGCAGTTTGTGCACACTCCCGGTCTCGGGGGAGCTGCGCTAGGATCTCCGCTAGACCTAGCGGGGTTGTGGACTCTAGCAGGCTCCTGACCATCGGGTCGGTGCTGCTCTGCTCGGCTTCCGGCAGGCTCCTGGCCAGCGGGCCGGTGCTGCTCTGCCCTCCTTCCTCGGTCTCTAGCAGACTCCTGGCCAGCGGGCCGGTGCTGTTCTGCTTTCTCTCCATCTCCGGGTGAGCTCCTCCGCTACTCCTCGTTAGACCTCTTGCCTCCGGGTGCGCTCGCTCCAGACTGCTCCAAGCGACACCCATCTTTTCTCTTCTCTTTCGTCTCCTCCCACCTCGAGGGCGGTCCCGGGGCAACTCGGTGACTGTCAGCTCCAGGGGGAGTTCTTTCACGCTGACAGACACCTCCAGCATCACAGTCTCTGTTGGTGGGGGCGGTTTCCACTTTTGGCGCCATTTTCTGTCCTGGCCCACGATGGGAGGTGGCCTCTTGCCCTCCTTTGGCACGCCCATAATGGCGTCCGCTGCTCTTCCAAGGCGGGAAATCTGCGGTTTTGGCGGGAAGCGTCGCCCAGTGGCGGGAAACTCTGCAGATGGCGGGAACAAGCTGGAAATGGCGGACAATCGGCGGGAAACGACTGGTGATGGAGTCCGATGGCGTGGACCCTCCGGAACCGGCAGGAGTCTTCTTTCTGAGGTAAACTTGCACTTTTCTTCAGGCACGCAGTACCCGGGTGTTGCGGGCACGTAATCCTGCCGACTACGCCAAAGTTGACGCGCCCCCTGGGACATATTCCTTTTTGAGGGGAATACCCGGCACCGGATCAGATGGGGGGGGTTGTAGTCTCCGAGCGGCTGTGACCCGGTCCCGTGCCCAGGGCGTCAAGCTCAGTGTTATGTGGCAGCTTTACAGATGTTACTAAAGTTCTTTTGTGTCGACTACGCCACCCGTTGTGATGCGGTCACTGTGGCCGCCGCTGCAGCAGGGTCCGCTGAGGCTGATGGTGGATGCGCAGCTTGGTGGGATAACCCCCAACGGGAGGGGTATAGCCTCAGAGGGGACAGGCGCAGAGGATGGGGGTTGTGGTGGTGCGGTGCAGCCGGCAATGAAGACAGACTCGGGTTGTGCAGTTAAGGGTGTTTACTTACTGCTGATGTTCCGGTCACTCCAGCTGCTAGTGACCACCCGAGCCGTGCTGCGTCCACCAGGTCCTGGATCCAGCCAACCCCCAAACAAGTCCGGAGCGTGGCCCTGAGCTCTCCCTCTGTCCTCTCTTCAGCCGTCCCCACCAGTGATTCACCTAGGTCCAGCTCCCTCGGGCCTTCTTTTGGGACACCCTTGGCCCTGGGTTCCCTGACCCTTCATGTGGTGTGCCTTCGGGGTGAATGTGGTGGGTGACCGTGACAGACACTGCCCACGGTCTCCGGTCTCTGGCTGGGGAATGTCTTTGCCCCCACCAGCTTGGGTTCCGGTACCCTCTTGCTGACTCCTCACCCGGTGCTCTAATTTGGGTTCTTGGGTCCCTTCAGTCTTCCCCCTCTGGGTCTTTCTCTGCTCCACTCTCTCTCTCTCCAGGGCTGCTGTTTCCTTCTCTCTCCTCTCCAACTGACTTGTTCTCAGCGTCTGACCCTGATCTAAGTTGGTGCCCTCCTTATATATCCCTCTATGTGTGAGCTCAGGTGACCAGCACCCAATGAGCTCCTATCACTACCCAGACTGCTCCCCCTATCTGCCCCTACACTACATGGGATGTACCACCCCCCTCCCACTCCAGCCAGGAACAGGCTCGGTTGTACCTGCACATTTCTAAGTGGGAGTACCGTCGGCCTGCTCCTCTGGAATGGGATGTATGTAGTGCATGCAGTCTATCTGAGCTCAGTTCCACACTCCTTCCTTACCCGGGAGTGGAATATCACACCTCTGGGTTGAGGTGCAATACCCCTGTAGCAGCCGAATCCTCAGGGTGCTACAATTGCAATCACAAATTCTTTGGTATTATTATCTTCATTTAATTTGTCTTCAATGAGAAGACACAAAAAGAATTGTCCTAAAGCCAAATTGGATAAAATTCCACACCAAACCTAAAAAAGGAGGTGGACAAAAGTATTGGCACTGTTTCAAAAATCATGTGATGCTTCTCTAATTCGTGTAATTAACAGCACCTGTAACTTACCTGTGGCACCTAGCAGGTGTTGGCAATAGCTAAATCACACTTGCAGCCAGTTAACATGGATTAAAGTTGACTCAACCTCTGTCCTGTGTCCTTGTGTGTACCACATTGAGCATGGAGAAAAGAAAGAAGACCAAAGAACTGTCTGAGGACTTGAGAAACCAAATTGTGAGGAAGCATGAGCAATCTTAAGGCTAGAAGTCCATCTCCAAAGACCTGAATGTTCCTGTGTCTTCCGTGCGCAGTGTCATCAAGAAGTTTAAAGCCCATGGCACTGTGGCTAACCTCCCTAGATGTGGACGGAAAAGAAAAATTGACGAGAGATTTCAACGCAAGATTGTGCGGATGGTGGATAAAGAACCTCGACTAACATCCAAACAAGTTCAAGCTGCCCTGCAGTCCGAGGGTACAACAGTGTCAACCCATACTATCCGTCGGCGTCTGAATGAAAAGGGACTGTATGGTAGGATACCCAGAAAGACCCCACTTCTTACCCCGAGACATAAAAAAGCCAGGCTGGAGTTTGCCAAAACTTACCTGAGAAAACCTAAAACGTTTTGGAAGAATGTTCTCTGGTCAGATGAGACAAAAGTAGAGCTTTTTGGGAAAAAGCATCAACATAGAGTGTACAGGAAAAAAAGAGGCATTCAAAGAAAAGAGCACGGTCCCTACAGTCAAACATGGCGGAGGTTCCCTGATGTTTTGGGGTTGCTTTGCTGCCTCTGGCACTGGACTGCTTGACTGTGTGCATGGCATTATGAAGTCTGAAGACTACCAACAAATTTTGCAGCATAATGTAGGGCCCAGTGTGAGAAAGCTCGGTCTCCCTCAGAGGTCATGGGTCTTCCAGCAGGACAATGACCCAAAACTTCCAAAAGCACTATAAAATGGTTTGAGAGAAAGCACTGGAGACTTCTAAGGTGGCCAGTCCAGACCTGAATCCCATAGAACACCCGTGGAGAGATCTCAAAATGGCAGTTTGGAGAAGGCACCCTTCAAATATCAGGGACCTGGAGCAGTTTGCCAAAGAAGAATGGTCTACAATTCCAGCAGAGCATTGTAAGAAACTCATTGATGGCTACAGGAAGCGGTGGTTCGCAGTTATTTTGGCTAAAGGTTGTGCAACCAAGTATTAGGCTGAGGGTGCCAATACTTTTGTCTGGCCCATTTTTGGAGTTTTGTGTGAAATGATCAATGATTTGATTTTTGCTTCATTCTCTTTTGTGTTTTCTCCTAGCAAGCAAATTAAATGAAGATAATAATACCAAAGAATTTGTGATTGCAATCAGTTTCAGGAAGAAACTGAGTATTATCTGACAGAATTGCAGGGGTGCCAATACTTTTGGCCACCACTGTAGCCTAAAAGTTGATCCTTTGCAGATTGGACAACTCATCTTTACTCAAAACCTTTCAGTTTATCTAAATACTGGAGTTTAGTAAAAAGATTTGGAGTACCCTGGTTAACCCCTTTCTAGCCCAGGGCGTACTAATACGTATCTGTGACCTGGGCCTTATGGGCCAGATATGTATTAGTACGCCTTGGCGATTTCGCCCGCACACAAGCGGTGCAGACGAAATTGCCGCCGGGTGTCAGATGGTTGTCACATTAACCCCCAAAATGCTGTGATCTAAATCAATAGCGCAATACTTACCTTCTCTACTGGCGTCTGAGTCTAGTCCCGAATGTTGTCATGGTAACCCGATGTCATCATGACAACATCCAGGTCACCAGGAGGCAGGAAGATACTTCTCCCTGTGCAGCGCTGACAGGCAGCATAGCACAAGGATGGTGCTGCATTCCTGTGCTATGCAGCCGATCAGGTTGCAAAAAGTGAAAGTCCCATAGTGGGACAATGTGCAAAAGTAATAAAAATGTCAGAAAGTGAAAAAAAAAATTAAAAAAATTGTAAAAATATAAAAAAAAAAATTAAGATAATAATAAAAAAAAGATATATATTGTACCCATAAATAATGTTATTAAAAATAAATAAACCAATAAAAGTACACATATTTCATATCACCGCTTCCGGAACGACCTGACCTATAAAACTGTCCCACTAGTTAACCCCTTTAGTGAACATGGTAAAAAAAAAAAAAAAAAACTAAACTTAAAACGATGCTTTATCATCATACCGCCAAACAAAAATGGGATAAAACGCGATCAAAAAGACGAATGTAAATAAAAATGGTACCACTGAAAACATCATCTTGTCCCGCAAAAACAATCTAACACAAAAAACCCTTTTATGTAAAAGATTATCTTTAATAATCACAACATGATACATACACCATGTTGTAATTTGTGTTTATCAAATATCATGTATTAGATATCAGATTATCTATATACATAGGACACATAGGACTATCCCCAACTCGATGTGTCCCTGTCCTTTTGTTTCTTGATTCAGGGACACATCGAACCATAAATTATAAGGCGAGAACACTCCATTTTAGCTATATGTCCCTTGATAAAATATACCTGTAAACATTGGGATTTGCGACGGTAATATAAAAAGGATGGTAACCATCTGTTTATTGCAGGTGCCTTGTTGTCACCGGGCTGACCCATCTGTGAACAAGAAAGGAATATGTCAGATGCTGATAACAGCGAATCCTTTATTTTAGGTATCGTTGTGGAGGATGTATACATGGATATATAGTCTCTGGCAGATTTAGAGGGCTGACCCATGAATACTGAGGAGGGGGGTTCCTCTGTTCAGTGTGACAATGAAAATACAGGTATAGCGAGTGCTTTGATCAGACCGTGAGGAATATACAGAGCGGCGCGTGCGCAGTGACTTGAAGGGCTGCACTCTGCCCTATGTTGAGCACTTATGTGATGCCTGAATAGGGTCCTTACGCATGCGCAATAGCGGCGTGAGCAACACTGCAGGTAAGAGATTCCAGGCCCAAATAGGAGGGGCGGATATGTGCAGTATGTGCGACAACACCTCTAGTGGTGAGATCGCAGGTAGCACAGGCGCAATTCGGCTTGGAGATGGGAGACTGCACTAGCCCTGCAATCTATGGGAAGTGAAAACTTCAGGGCTCCGGTAGGAGGAACAAACTTGCGCAGTACATACGAGGAGACCTCTAGTGGCTTAGTCTTAGTTAATGCATGCGCAGTCTGATTGAGAGACAGGAGACCTTACTGACCTAGAAGTAAAGGTTTTACTCTGACTTAGGGAAGTGATACTATCTTGATATGGCACGGTGAGCCTTTATATGGAAGGGGATGTGATGAAGGAGTATAGCTCTCTGCAGGATGACTGGATCTTCTCCTGATAAACCAGATATTAACGGGGAAACGCGTCGAGGAGCACTTGGGGCACCCTAATATTTTTGCAAGATAAGTTCTCCTTTTTTTACTTGTATATTGTGTTACTATTGTGTAACGGCCACTCTAAAGCAATGCTGTGGCGTCTATCAGTATAAAGAACCATAGCGGTACTGCATTTACAATAGGGTATGTTGATATTGTCTTGGCTTATCTTGCAGGTTGTACCCTTGATATGTTTTTTGTGTCATTTATCCATCAAATGTAGTTTGGGGGACTGGATCTGCATGATCCACTAACATCAGACATGAGTTTGTACCCTCTAGCTACGTTTTCCTGCTGCTTTTAAATATAAGTTACTTGGTAATTATATGGTGTGTTTTCTGTTTAACCCTATACTAACGTACTATATATCCAGTGGCCAAAATTCTTCTTATCGCCTCTGGTGTGTGTTTGGGGGGGGGGGGGGGGGAAGTGACCATATAGGGTTAATATCTATATAACTACTTGCACTAAGTCACTTTTTATGGGCACTTTTTTCGTGTTGTATGTGTCATGTTGTGATTATTAAAGATTATCTTTTACATAAAAGGGTTTTTTGTGTAAGATGGCAGATTATTTTCCCTTTATTTTCAATCAAGACCGTGTGACCCGCAAAAAACAAGCTGCCATACAGCTCCAATGGCCGAAAAATAAAAAAATTATAGTTCTCAGAATAAAGCGATGCAAAAACAATTCTTTTTTCTATAAAATAGTTTTTATTGCGTAAAAGCGCCAAAACATAAAAAAATATAAATGTGGTATCCCTGTAAATGTACTGACCTGAAGAATAAATCTACCTTATCAATTTTACAACAAACAGAACAGCATAAAAAAAAACACAAAAACAATTCATAAATTGTTGTTTTTTGTTTATTCTGCCTCCCAAAAATCAGAATAGAAAGCGATCAAAAATGTCACGTGCCCGAAAATGGTACCAATAAAAACGTCAACTTGTCCAGCAAAAAACAAGCCATGACATGACTCTGTCAGCCAAAATATGGAAAAATTATAGCTCTCAAAATATGGCGATGCAAAAACTAGTCTTTGCAAAAAAAGTTTTTTTAGTGTGTGACAGCTGTCAATCATAAAAACCCGATATGAATCTGGTATCACTGTAATTGCACCAACCCGAAGAATAAAGTCGTCTAATCACTTATACCGCACAAGGAACGTTGTCAAAAAATAAACTCTTGGGTTAGGGTTGCGCTAGGGTTAAGATTGTGCTAGGGTTAGGGTTGGGCTAGGGTTAGGGTTGGGCTAGGGTTGTGCTAGGGTTGGGATTGGGCTAGGGTTAGGGCTGGTCTAGGGTTGTGCTAGGGTTAGGGTTGTGCTAGGGTTAGGGCTGTGGTAGGGTTAGGGTTGGGCTAGGGTTAGGGTTGGGCAAGGGTTAGGGTTAGGGTTGTGCTAGGGTTAGAGTTGGGCTAGGGTTAGGGTTGGGCTAGGGTTGGGCTAGGGTTAGGGTTGTGCTAGGGTTAGGGTTAGGGTTGGGTTAGGGTTATAGTTAGGGTTGGGATTGTATTAGGGTTGAGGTTAGGCTTGTCTTGGGGTTGGGAACTTCTCAGAAGTAAAGAAAAAAAAATAATGACGATATGGCGACTAATGTTGAGCGCAAGTGCTAGCTACTTGAGTTTGCATCCGGTGCTCGGGTATGCACCGAGTTTAGCGGGTGCTCAAGTGACATGCTCGAGTCTCCGCCCCAAATGTTTTGCAGCTGTTATACAGCCAAATAAACCTTGCGGGGATTGCCTGCCGTGTACGAGCGATCTCTGCATGTTTTTTTTTAGGTGTTTAATAACAGTGAAACATGTGGGCGGACACTCGAGCATGTCACTTGAGCACTTGCGATACTTTGTGCATACCCGAGTACCCGAAGCAAACTCACGTAGCGAGCTCTTGCACTCAAGACTAATGACAACTTATTCAATATGATGACCTAATGTTATCAAATTCTGTGTCGTACCTCTGGGTTCAAAATGTTCACTATACCCCTTGATAAAATCCTTGAGGGGTCTAGTTTCCATAATGGAGTCACTTGGGGGGGTGGGTTCCACTGTTTAGGCACATCAGGGTCTTCCCAAACGCAACATGTCATCCGCTAATTATTTAAGCAAATTTTACATTCAAAAAGTCAAATGGCGCTCTTTCCCTTCCGAACCCTGCCGTGCGCCAAAAAAGTGTTTCCCCCACATATGGGTTATCGGCATGCTCAGAAGGAATTGCACAACAAATTTTGGGGTTCATTTTTTAGTAATACCCTTGCAAAAGTAAAATAATTATGGGGTCTAAAGTAACATTTTTGTGAAAAAAAATAAATGATAATTTTTTTCTTGCACATTCCAAAAATTCCTGTGAAGCATCTGAAGGGTTAATAAACTTTTTGAATGTGGTTTTGAGGACCTTGAGGGGTACAGTTTTTAAAATGGTGTCACTTTTGGGTATTTTCTTTCATAAAGGCCCCTCAAAATCACTTCAAATGTGATGTGGTCCCTAAAAAAATGGTTTTGTAAATTTTGCTGTAAAAATGAGAAATTGCTGGTCAATTTTTAACCCTTATAGCTCCCTAGCAAAAAAAAAAAATTGGTTCCAAAATTGTGCTGATGTAAAGAAGACATGTGGGAAATGTTATTTACTAACTATTTTGTGTGACTTATCTCTCTGATTTAAGGGCATGGAAATTCAAAGTTTGAAAATTGCAAAATTTTCAACATTTTTGCCAAATTTCCATTTTTTTCACAAATAAACGCAAGTGATGTCGAAGAAATTTTACCACTATCATGAAGTACAAGATGTCATGAAAAAACATTCTCAGAATCAGTGAGATCCGTTGAAGCGTTCCAGAGTAATTACCTCATAAATTGACAGTGGTCAGAATTATAAAAATTGGCCTGGTCATTAACGTGCAAACCACCCTCGGGGGTAAAGCGGTTAAACAGATAGATGCAAGTCCATGGGCACCAGACTATTTCCTGTGAACCTCCTGTGACCTGCTGGAATCACCGGTGTCTCTTCTGATTAGTAGGTCGCGGTTGATGTCATGTGTGCATTTCGCTACAATGATCGCGTCGCATCAGATCTACTAATCAATAGAGACACTGAGGATGTCAGCATGCAAAAGGCTCTTGTCCAGCAGCCACGGACTACCAAATTTGCTGCTGGACCAAGGTTCTGCAAATCTTTTTACTCAATTTTTCTCAATACCCTTAAACCCCTTCTTTTAACAATTATAACTATTTATCCCATTAAATGTCAATCACAACCTCTTAAATTGTTATCCAGAGGGAAATGCTAATAAGTTGCTATAACAATGGGGACCTGACAATATATGCTATGAGCCTATGGTAGCCTAATAATAATTGCAGTCATCAATATATACGCACTTCCAATTACAATAAATACCAAAAAACAGATGGAAGCAGAAAAGGTGTAATCAATAAAGCCTATTTATTTAAGTGCTCATAATAAAATATCAATAAAAGGATAGGAGAAGAGGCACAAAGTGCCACACCACCAGCAATATACACATTCTCATTCTCATATGTAAAAATGTTTGAACAAACCAGAGAAGGAAAATGAAATCACAGGTAACATGTGCAATATACCCAAGCCTGATACAATGTCAGTAGCCCAATGCTTAATATAACCTAAATGGATCTGTCAATATAACATATAAAGGCAGTGGTGCCAAAAGATGAGTAACGCAAAGGTAACCTGAAGAACAATAAATACCTCTCCAATGAAATAAACATATAACGAGACAGTATACAACCTGGTTGGTGGGAAGTTTGTTACCCCGACGCGTGTTTTGCATCAGCTTCCTCGGTGGGTAGGTGTGTAGGGTATAGATTGGGCTCATTAAATAGTGCCATAATACCCCATGTGATTCTTTGCGTAACCGCAGTATAATAGCGCTTCCTGCCGGAGTGCCGTAGACCGGAAGCCATGGAGCCAGCGTCCCACATCACATTTCATCGCCCATGTTTTTGGTATTTATGAGCCTACAGTAGGCGAGAAAATAAAATAAAAATATATATATGTATTTACCTACTGAACTCTAGCCATTCCTTGACATTGCTGCATAAACTATGTGCTGACGGAGCAAGAAGAAAGAGTTGGTAGACTGGTTCTCCTGACTAAAACAGCATAGGTTAGAATATGCCAATTTTTTATTAAAAATTGGTGCATAACCCCCTTTAAGAAGCCATATCTCTCTCGCATTTATTTCTCTGGTATCTACTATCTTACCCTAAAATTTTCTCAGTATTCAAACTGTGAAATTTATTTAACAAAGCTATTATAAATTGAATCATAGATTTCTATTTTCCCAATGTTTTTCTTTTCTTGTTTTTAGCTGCTTTTTATCTTTGGGTTCAACTGTTTAGCTTGCTCTTAACTAGTATATTTAAAGGGGTTATCTGGTCTTCTGCTAAAATCCTGATTGCAGACTAATGAATTCTTATGACAGCATCGCACTCTGTCAGGATTCTCTGGTGTTCTTGTCGATTGTGAACGGTCACGTGACCCCAGGTATGTGGTTTGCATACTTTCGATTATGTAGCAACTATACATACTTGGCCTCACTCAACACAAGTAAATTGTGCAAAGCCAAGCACACTTCATTGGAATGTGTCCGAAAGTATCCTAACAGCATGCAATGTGATCGCTGTAAGGATTCATTAGTCTGCAGTTACAGAAAGTGACTGCTGACTTTTAGCAGAAGACTGGACAACCCATTTAAGTTTTTGTACTTTATCTAATGTCATTTTATACATTATACAGAATTCAATATACCTTCAAGATATCAAGTTATAAAGGTCCTAAAGTAGCAAAGTATCTGAATGTCAGCTGTATACCATCACACCCTCAATTGTCTGAAGTTTGCGGGTTGTAATTAGACATTATGTTGGAGAAAAATTATAAGTATTGTAATCCAACAAGGAGAACAACATTGCCATGGCACAATATACAGATAATTCAGTCTATTCTACTGTCTACAAAAGCAATGTCATACCAATAAACAATATTACAATTGGTAGCATGAAGACTACTAAAATCCACAACTAATGTATGTTTTTCTTTTATAAGAAAATGTAAGTAGATTTTCTCCAAGAACCTCTCAGATTTCATAATAATTTTATCTAATTTTACACTATTACTAGAGATAGTTTTCCATCAAATATATTTCACAATTTTTGAAGCATCCAACCCATTGTGCAACAGAGAACCATGCGTTCATAAAAGAAACTGAACATATTCAATCTGGACCCAGTATGGCCGATGCTCCCATTCCAATGTAATTCTACAGTATCATCTGACTCAGTTGGCTTATTAAGTGTAAATTAATTACACTTGGCAGTCCATGAACTCCCTGCTGTTGATCTGTATTAAATATTCATTGGAGTATTCTTTATATTTTGTAAGCTAATTTCTGCTTGCAGCATTACCCTCTGATGAACAAGAAATTTGGAGTTAATCATTACTACATTTTGATACATTATTTCAAGGAATTAACTTTTTGTGATTTCAGTTTTGTTGACTCTATAGCTGCAATGTACTAAATTTAACATGTGTTTAATCATTTAATAGAGATGAGAAAATCTCCAGAAAATAATTTCGGACACATTCACTCAATTTGGCTAACATATTCAAAATTGCTTTGATTTCTGAATAAAGGATTATTATGGTCTGAATCCTCTCCAGATCTCAAAGCATAATAAATGAAGGGGAGCAAAGAGGTTAAAAAATGAAAAATTACACTCACCTGTCCTCAGCCCACCCTATGCCTGTTCTGCTTCTACCGATTCCTGTCTAGTCCTCCACTTACTTCGGTCACGTCACCCCACATAATTATATGAGGGCTAGTCAATTTTGAAAGATCTGAAGCCCGGAGCGAAGGAGCAGAAGAGCGGGCGAGAGCTGCAGTGGCAGGACAGATGTAGAGAAGGTCTAGGGTAGGTCAGTATAATCTTTTATTATTTGTAGGTCGTTCCAGCCCTTCAAAGGAGTGCAGAAAAATTGCAGTTGGCTGAATTCTTGCAAATTCAACCCTATACATTTCAGATTCATTTAAAATAAAGTCGATTTTTTCTGAATCAATTTGCTAAATTTTGTGGTTCAATGATACAGGTCTACAAAAAAAATATTTTTTGCTATTATCGCAGTTGACCTTGTACGTGAGGACCAACAAATACCCCTTCCTTCAGTTTTGCTGGTGAAATGCTGGGGAGTATCTGTCAAATGTACTAGAACCCTTGTGAATTTGTCTTTGCCTTGGCTTTCACAAAGTTTTTAATCAATCCCAACTTTATATGTAGTGGAGGAAGAAAGATTTTTGTTGGAGCAACTAAAGGATTATGCTGTACATTGTGCCTACCCGGAGCATAGATGTTTCTCTGTTCCCAATCACGTTGAACATAGTGCTCTACTGTATTTCTACTGTCCCATAAATACAAGAAGCAAAAATATTTTGTGAAACCTCCTTGCATTCCTATTAGCAGACCAATCACTTTCAGATCTCCACTGATATTCCATTGATGATGCTTATATTGTATAGCATCCAAAACAACTGACAGATTTTCATAACTTTACTTTAGATGACATGAGTGAGCAATAGGGAGTGATGGTTTCATATTTCCATTGTGAAGCAACACTGCTTTCAAACTTCTCTGGGATGAGTCAATAAACAATCGCTAATCTGCAACAAAATACTATTGATTCAGTTCTTCAAAGAGGCCATTCACAATGTTACAGTACACCATTGGTGTTAGAACCCTCCTGTTAGTTTTTGCTATCTTGTGTTTTGCGGTCACATGACCAGCTGCCTATATATTCCAGGTCCGCCCTTCTGGCTTTGCTGGACTTCAGTGTTTTTTGCCTGTCTCTCTAGCCAGGTGCTTCGGTGCATATCTCTGTCTACTTTGCTTTGTCCTCTGGGATCTCTAGTACTTTTTGTCAGTTTGTCTTTTTGCTCTGCAACAACTTCTGTTAGGAGGTGTCCCATTTTTGTCCCAGTCCTTAGTTCTTTTAGGGACCCCTCCCTTTATTCTATAGGTCTCCGTTCATACTAGCCGAGGAAGAAGGCGGGTCTGTTCACAAGGAACAGGCTGCCCACTACATCGGAGGGATCCAGCTTAGTCTTACTGTAGGGACAGCTTTTCCCATTCTTTCCTTAGTTTATGTTGCAGTTCAGTAAGTCCGGCCCAAAAAAAAACTAAAAGGAAAGAAATTCGGGTATCAATATGGTTTCCATCCAGGAGTTGGCTCAACGCCTGCAGGGATTGTCTCTGGAGGTGGCTGAGCTTCAGCAACACGTGAGTAGCTGTCCTGGAGCGCATTTTGTGGAACCGAAGGTAGGACTGCCTGAAATTTTTTATGGTAAACAGCAAGATTTTTTTTCCTTTAAAAATGCTTGTTTGTTATATTTTCATTTGAGACCGAGGTCCTCTGTGAATGAATGACAGCGCATTGGTTTTATTATGTCACTTTTGCGCAAAGAACCACAGGGGTGGGCTTTTTCTCTCCAACCTAATGATCCATGTTTAAGTTCTGTTGAGGAAATTTTTTCTGCTATGGGGCTATTATATGATGATCCTGATCGAATCTCATCTGCTGAATCAGAACTTAGACGTTTGAATCAGTGGTCAGATGATGTTGAAATTTATTGCACACACTTAGGAGATGGGCTTCAGAAGTTAAGTGGAATGATTCGGCGCTGAAATGTTTATTTCTTGCTGGTCTGAGTGAAAGGGTTAAGGATTTGCTAATTGCATTCCCTGCACCTGAGACTCTGCAGGAAGCTATGCAGTTAGCTGTTCGTGTGGACTGGAGAATAAGGTCCAGGGTCAATGATGTAAAAACTCCTGTAACTTCAGGTCCTAGTTTCCAGAAAATCTGCTCTGACAGCGGAGAACCAATGGAGGTTGGGGCGATGTCACTCCGCTCTCAAGAAAGAGATCGGAGATTCGCCGAAGGTTTGTGTCTTTATTGTGGTAAAGCTGATCATTTGATTAAGTATTGTGAGCGTCGTTTAAGTAAAGGAAGAAAAAAGGACAGTTACGCCCGTATAGCTTGTTTACGCTCTGCAAGAGTGTTCCTTTCTGGGTGTACTACTCTGCTGGGAGATTTGATTGAATTTCAGGTATTTGTTGATTGTGGTTCAACACTTAATGTGATTGATGAAGGGTTTTTGGAAAAACTTAAATTGAAATCCAAACCTTTGTCATCTCCTATTTCTGTGGTTGCTATTGGTAACACTCTTTTGAAATGTATTACTCACAAGACTGCTGCATTTCCTCTCACTATCAATGGTGTTCACCAAGAAATTTTGGACTTGGTTGTTTCGGATAATTTGCACTCTCCAGTTGTTCTAGGATTGCCTTGGTTAAAACTGCATAATCCTTTGTTGGACTGGTCTACTAATGTGATTAAGTCTTGGAGTCCGAAGTGCTATGATAAATGTAGTAATGGTCGCATTGCGGCTGTGGAAAAAGGGGATTTACCAGTACCTATTCAAGATTTCTGGAGGGTTTTTTCGGAGGAGGAGTCGCAAGTTTTATCTCCTCATAGGGATTATGATTGCGCCATTGAGTTTGTTCCAGGTGCTACTCTTCCCAAAAGTCGCTTGTTTAATCTGACTATCCCTGAAAGAAAGGCCTTGGAGGAGTACATAGAGTCTAGCTTGGCTGCTGGTCACATTAGACCTTCTAAGTCGCCTGTGGCAGTCGGATTCTTCTTTGTTAAAAAAAGGACTGCGGTTTACGTCCATGTCTGTATTTTCGTGAAATTAATAAGATTACCGTACGCAATTCCTACCCATTGCCGTTAATTCCTGACTTGTTTAACCAGTTAGTGGGAGCCAAGTGGCTCTCAAAAATTGATCTCCGAGGGGCATACAATTTGTTACGTGTGAAGGAGGGTGATGAATGGAAAACTGCATTTAACTCTCCGGTAGGTCATTTTGAGAATCTGGTGATGCCTTTTGGTCTTAACAATGCACCTGCATTATTTCAGAACCTTATTAATGACATCCTGAGACCTTTGATTGGTAAGAATGTGGTTGTGTATTTGGATGACATTTTGATTTATTCACCAGATCTAGAGTCCCATTGGCAGAGTGTACGTGAAGTTTTGCAGTTATTGAGTGACAATTCACTCTTTGCTAAGATGGAGAAATGTGAGTTCGCTGTGCAGAAAATTAGTTTTTTGGGCTACATTGTCTCCAGCGAGGGCTTTGAGATGGACCCTGTGAAGGTTCAGGCTGTGAAGGAATGGCCTAGGCCTATTGGTTTGAAATCTATACAGAGGTTTTTGGGCTTTGCCAATTATTACAGGAAATTCATTAAGAATTTTTCTGTAATTGTTAAACCTCTAACCGATGTCACCAGGAAAGGTGCGAATACGACCCAGTGGACTACTGAAGCCATTGAAGCATTTGAGTATCTCAAAGAGAGGTTCAGTTCTGCCCCTATCCTTATACAGCCTGATGAGACCAAACCTTTTTTGGTCGAGGTCGATGCTTCATCGGTGGGGGTCGGAGCAATTTTGCCTCAGGAGAACAAGGGTGGAGTATATCCTTGTGCCTTCTTTTCGAAAAAAAATTCGGAAACCGAACTGAATTATGATGTTGGAAATCGGGAGTTGCTAGCTATTAAACTTGCATTTGAATACTGGCGTCATTTTTTGGAAGGCGCTAGATTTCCTATTCAGGTTTTCACAGATCATAAGAATTTGAACTATCTGGATGCTGCCAAGCGCTTGAATCTCCGTCAAGCTAGGTAGGCACTTTTTTTTTCTCGGTTTCATTTTTCTGTTACCTATATCACTGGTACTAAAAATGTTAAAGCCGATGCTTTATCTCGCAGCTTCTCTCCTACGGTCGGTGCCGAGGAGGAGGAGAGCATTTTGCAGAAAGGAGTTGTGGTGGCGGCATTCGACTCCGATTTGGAGAATGGGATTCCGAATGCTCAAGATGATGCTCCTTCTAACACTCCCCATGGGAGGTTGTTCGTGCCTAGAACCTTTAGGAGAGATTTGTTTGTGGAGTGTCATGAGTCTCGGTTGGCAGGTCATCCAGGAATTTCGGAGACTAAGAGACTTATCAGTCGCAGTTTTTGGTGGCCTGGATGGCTGAAGGAAGTCATCAAGTGGGTGCGTCAGTGTACTGTGTGCTAGGTCAAAGGCTTCACATACTCCTGCTGTGGGGTTGCTTTGCCCTCTGGAGGTTCCTAGTGTGCCTTGGACGCATTTCTCTATGGATTTTATTACTGATCTTCCTGTGTCTGAGGGTTTTACTGTCATCTGGGTGATTGTAGACCATTTTAGTAAGATAGTAACATAGTAACATAGTTTTTAAGGTTGAAGGAAGACTAAGTCCATCTAGTTCTACCCATAGCCTAACTTGTTGATCCAGAGGAAGGCAAAAAAAAACATGTGGCAAACACTAAGCTCCACATTGGGGAAAAAAAATCCTTCCCGACTCCATACGACAATCAGACTAGTTCCCTGGATCAAATCTAGTATTTATAACCTATAATATTATACTTTTCAAGAAAGGCATCCATGCCCTTCTTAAATTTTAACAGTGAATCACTCATTACAACATCATGCGGCAGAGAGTTCCATAGTCTCACTGCTCTTACAGTAAAGAATCCCCGTCTGTGATTATGTTTAAACCTTCTTTCCTCCAGGCGTAAAAGATGCCCCCTTGTCCCCGTCTCAGGCCTCAGAGTAAAAAGATCAGTAGAAAGGTCTTTGTAATGTCCCCTCATATAATTGTACATAGTAATAAGATCACCCCTAAGCCTTCTTTTTTCCACAGTAAATAACCCCAAGTGTAATAACCTGTCTTGGTATTGCAGACCCCCCAGTCCTCTAATAACCTTGGTCGCTCTTCTCTGCACCCGCTCTAGTTCAGCTATGTCTTTCTTATACACCGGAGACCAGAACTGTACACAGTATTCTAAGTGTGGCCGCACTAATGACTTGTATAGAGGTAAAATTATGCTCTCCTCATGAGCATCTATGCCTCTTCTAATGCATCCCATTATTTTATTTGCCTTTGCAGCAGCCTGACACTGGCCACTAAATGTGAGCTTGTCGTCCACCAATACACCCAGGTCTTTTTCAGTTACAGTTTTGCCCAGTGTTTTACAATTAACCATATAATTATACATTTTATTTCCTCCGCCCAAGTGCATTACCTTACATTTATCCCCATTAAAGCTCATTTGCCATTTATCAGCCCAAGCTTCTAGTTTACATAGATCCTCCTGTAACATAAAATTGTCCTCCTCTGTATTGATTACCCTGCAGAGTTTAGTGTCATCTGCAAATATTGAAATATTACTCTGTATGCCCCCTACAAGGTCATTAATAAATATGTTTAAAAGAAGGGGGCCCAATACTGACCCCTGTGGTGCCCCACTGTTAACTGAGACCCAGTCTGAGTGTTTTCCATTAATAACCACCCTTTGTTTCTTATCACTTAGCCAATTCTTAACCCACATACATATATTTTCCCCTATCCCCATTGTTCTCATTTTATGTATCAACCTTTTGTGTGGAACCGTATCAAAAGCTTTTGAAAAGTCCATATACACAACATCCACTGCGTTTCCTTGGTCCAGTCCAGAACTTGCCTCCTCATAAAAACTGATCAGATTAGTTTGACAGGAACGGTCCCTCGTAAACCCATGTTGATATTGGGTCATGAGTAGTGTTGAGCGATACCTTCCGATATCGGGAAATATCGGATCGGATTGGATCGGACTGATACCGAAAAAGTATCGGATATCGCCGATTCCGATACCGGAAACCAATGCAAGTCAATGGGACAGAAATATCGGAATGAAAATAAACCCTTTCTTTCCTTGTAGGTTAATTCTACATGAAGGAAAACAACTAAGAATAATGTAGAATGTATTGGGGGAGGTGGGGGAGACAATAAAGGCATAGAGGTTTAGCCCAATCAAATGGAATAGCAGGAATTAATAGATTTTTTTAAGACATTCTGAGTTACGGAAATATTCACTATGTTAAGTATTTTTAGATTTTGTCAGATATTTATGTTTCACTACTTCCTTGCTCTTCACCTTCTTTTTTACTTCTCCCACACTTTCTCCTTCATCATCCTCAGCATCTTTTTCATCCACTTCTTCTTCACCTTCTTCATCTTCTTCTTCTTCACCTTCTTCGTATTATTCTTTTTTTTTACATTCTTCATATTCTACTTCTTCATCTTCTTCATCTTCTTCTTCTTCATCATATTCTTATTTGTGGCAGGCATTCCTGTAGTTGTTATCTATAAAAGGTTGGACATTACACCTTTCGTTCTGCCCGTCACAAAAGATTTACAACAGGATTTGTCCGCGTTCAGTTTGGCCTGCAGCAGCAGGTCTTTTGCAGGGGCACCACGAGGAGGTACGGACTCACCCCCATACACTGCTTAGTCATCTTCTGCTTATAATTTAGATATTATATTTTGCTCTGATTTTTAGTCTTATGCTTAATGTTCTTCCGCTTTTTGTTCTGCAGCTTCTTGTATTTCTGCTTCTTGGTTTTCTGTCTCTTGTTCTTCTGTATCTTGGTGCTTGTCTTCTCTTCTTTGTCCTCTTGGTCAACTTCTTCAGGGTCATCTTCTTGGTCTTCTTCGGGGTGGTCTTCAGGGTCGTCGTCTTCGGGGGTCCTCGTCTTCGGGGTCCTCGTCTTCTTCGGGTTGGTTTTCTGGGTCCTCGTCTTCGGGGTCCTCGTCTTCTTCGGGGTGGTCTTCAGGGTCCTCGTCTTCAGGGTCGTCATCTTCGGGATCCTCGTCTTCTTAGGGTTGGTCTTCAGGGTCCTCGTCTTCAGGGTCCTCGTCAGGGAGATCTAGAGTGATTACCAAGAACCATTTCAAAAAGCTTGAACTTGGAAATGTAGCAGAAGGTACAAGAAAGCTGAGGAACTACCGAGGACCAGCTGACGGTACTGGAACCCGGATGGGTAGCAGAAGGTACAAGAGCCAATGGAACTGCCGAAGACCAGCTGACGGTACTGGAACTCGGTTACTAAGCAGGAGGTACCTGTGCCAGAAAGCACTACCAAGGACCAGCAGACGTTGGTGGAACTTGGATACCGAGAAGGAGGCACCTAATCCAAAGGCAATGCCGGTACTGGAACCCGGATGGGTAGCAGAAGGTACCCATGTAAAAAAAAGTTCAAGGCCGCGAGCCGGCCGCAGTTACCAAAACCCACAGTCCTACAGGGGGTGCTTGTCCTATTGGCACTATGGAACCAGCCTTCATTGCCAGATCCAGCAGCCCACATAGGAGTCACCTAAACTGCAGGCACCATAGAGTCGGCTAACCCGACCGCAACACGACAGGACAACGCATTGCAGGCAAATTGACGTTGACACTACCCGGAAACAGCTGGCGTGCTGGAACCAGGCTGGGCAGGAGGGAGTACCCGTGCCAAAGTCACTGCCGAGAACCAGCTGACGGTACTGGAACCCGGATGGGTAGTAGAAGGTACAAGAGCAAATGGAACTACCGAGGACCAGCTGACGGTACTGGAACCCGGATGGGTAGCAGAAGGTACAAGAGCCAATGGAACTGCCGAAGACCAGCTGACGGTACTGGAACTCAGTTACTAAGCAGGAGGTACCTGTGCCAGAAAGCACTACCAAGGACCAGCAGACGTTGGTGGAACTTGGATACCGAGAAGGAGGCACCTAATCCAAAGGCACTGCCGAGAACCAGCTGACGGTACTGGAACCCGGATGGGTAGCAGAAGGTACCCATGTAAAAAAAAGTTCAAGGCCGCGAGCCGGCCGCAGTTACCAAAACCCACAGTCCTACAGGGGGTGCTTGTCCTATTGGCACTATGGAACCAGCCTTCATTGCCAGATCCCGCAGCCCACATAGGAGTCACCTAAACTGCAGGCACCATAGAGTCGGCTAACCCGACCGCAACACGACAGGACAACGCATTGGAGGCAAAGTGACGTTGACACTACCCGGAAACAGCTGGCGTGCTGGAACCAGGCTGGGCAGGAGGGAGTACCCGTGCCAAAGTCACTGCCGAGAACCAGCTGACGGCACTGGAACCCGGATGGGTAGTAGAAGGTACAGGAGCAAATGGAACTACCGAGGACCAGCTGACGGTACTGGAACCCGGATGGGTAGCAGAAGGTACAAGAGCCAATGGAACTGCCGAAGACCAGCTGACGGTACTGGAACTCGGTTACTAAGCAGGAGGTACCTGTGCCAGAAAGCACTACCAAGGACCAGCAGACGTTGGTGGAACTTGGATACCGAGAAGGAGGCACCTAATCCAAAGGCACTGCCGAGAACCAGCTGACGGTACTGGAACCCGGATGGGTAGCAGAAGGTACCCATGTAAAAAAAAGTTCAAGGCCGCGAGCCGGCCGCAGTTACCAAAACCCACAGTCCTACAGGGGGTGCTTGTCCTATTGGCACTATGGAACCAGCCTTCCTTGCCAGATCCCGCAGTCCACATAGGAGTCACCTAAACTGCAGGCACCATAGAGTCGGCTAACCCGACCGCAACACGACAGGACAACGCATTGGAGGCAAAGTGACGTTGACACTACCCGGAAACAGCTGGCGTGCTGGAACCAGGCTGGGCAGGAGGGAGTACCCGTGCCAAAGTCACTGCCGAGAACCAGCTGACGGTACTGGAACCCGGATGGGTAGTAGAAGGTACAAGAGCAAATGGAACTACCGAGAACCAGCTGGCGGTGCTGGAACCCAGGGTAAATACTAAAAACAGAGTGGAGCCAGAGGTGTAATTGGAGCAAGTTTTAAATCCGTAGTACAGTGGATGTGGACAAAGCAGGAGAATTTGCCGGACACACAGCTGGGGATCAGCTGACGTTACTGAACCCCAATAACACTGGAGCAAGCATTGACTGTGCAGACGGCACTTCTGAGCAGCAACTAGCGCTATTGGAGCCCAGGGTAAATACTAAAAACAGAGGAGCCAGAGGTGTAATTGGAGCAACTTTAAAATCTGTAGTAGTGAGAATGTGGACAGAGCAGGAGAAATTGCCGTCCGCACAGCAGGGGAACAGCTGACGTTACTGAACCCCAATAACACGGCAGCAAGTGTTGACTGTGCAGACGGCACTTCCGAGCGCCAACTGGCGGTGTTGGAGCTCAGGGATAATACTGAAAACAGAGGAGCCAGAGGTGTAATTGGAGCAACTTTAAAATCTGTAGTAGTGAGAATGTGGACAGAGCAGGAGAAATTGCCGTCCGCACAGCAGGGGAACAGCTGACGTTACTGAACCCCAATAACACGGCAGCAAGTGTTGACTGTGCAGACGGCACTTCCAAGCGCCAACTGGCGGTGTTGGAGCTCAGGGATAATACTGAAAACAGAGGAGCCAGAGGTGTAATTGGAGCAACTTTAAAATCTGTAGTAGTGAGAATGTGGACAGAGCAGGAGAAATTGCCGTCCGCACAGCAGGGGAACAGCTGACGTTACTGAACCCCAATAACACGGCAGCAAGTGTTGACTGTGCAGATGGCACTTCCAAGCGCCAACTGGCGGTGTTGGAGCTCAGGGATTACAGTTCAGGTGGTAGAAACATGAATACAACAGGAGACCTGGATACTGTTGCCAACCAATTATTTATTCTGGAAGAGGACTGGCAAATTCATGAGAGATCCAGGCCTTGTTCATTTTGAGAAAAGTAAGCCGGTCAACGTTATCGGAGGATAGTCGCATGCGACGGTCTGTTAGTACACCACCTGCGGCACTAAAGACGCGTTCCGATATTACACTAGCAGCAGGGCAAGCTAGCACCTCCAATGCATGCTGACTAAGCTCTGGCCATGTATCCAGCTTACAGACCCAAAACTTGAAGGGAGAAGAGCCGTCTGGGAGTACACTAAGAGGGCAAGACATGTAGTCTGTCACCATCTGACGGAAACGTTGCCTCCTGCTGACTGGAGCCGTCTGTGATGGTGTAGACATTTGTGGCGGCGGGGACACAAAACTTTGCCACATTTCGGCCATACTGCTCTTGCCTTGTGCTGAGGCGCTGCTTCTGCTCCCTCTTTGTGCAGAGCTTCCTCCACTGCCTCGACGCACTGAGCTGCTTTGTAAAGCACTAGCAGCACTGCTCTCGGTTGGAATGGAGAACATGATGGAATGCACCAGTGCGTCTTGGTACTCCCGCATTTTACGCTCCCGGTTCAACGGTGTTATGAGACTTTGTAAGTTGTCCCGGTAGCGAGGATCTAGGAGGGTGGACACCCAATAATCAGCCGTGTTGAGAATGTGGGCGATGCGGCGGTCGTTTCTCAGGCACTGCAGCATGAAATCAACCATGTGCTGCAGACTGCCAACTGGCCAAGAAACGCTGTCCCCTGCTTGAGGCGTGATCTCTGCCTGCTCTGCATCACCCCACCCTCGCTCTAGATACTGTCTACTAGAGCATTGTGTACCTCCCTCCTCTGGACAGATGTCTTCCTCATCCACTGACTCCTCCTCATCCTCCTAACAAAGTGTCCCCTGCCTAGGCCTTTGTGAGGAACCACGTTGCGCAGACTGTAGAGAAGCAGATGGCATTTGTGACTCCTCATCCTCCACCTCTTCCAAAACCTCGTCCCTTAGTGCTTGCAGTGTTTTTTCAAGCAGGCAGATAAGGTGGATAGTCATGCTGACTAGTGCATCATCTGCACTCGCCATCCGCGTGGAATAATCGAAGGCACGCAAAACGTGGCAAATGTCCTTCATAGAGGCCCACTCAGTGGTGGTGAAGTGTGAACGGCGCGCACTGCGACTTGTTTGCGCCTGCTGCAGCTGGTACTCCTTTACTGCTGCCTGCTGCTCACACAACCTCTCCAACATATGTAACGTTGAATTCCACCTGGTGGGTAGGTCACATATGATGCGATGTTCCGGAAGACGTAATCGGCGCTGCAGAGCTGCAATGCGTGATCTTGCATTGCTGGAACGCCGCAAGTGAGCGCACTCTATGCGGACCTTGTGAAGCATTGCATCAAGATCCGGATAGTCCCTCAAAAAACTCTGCACGACCAAGTTGAGCACATGTGCCAGACATGGGATGTGAGTGAGGTTGCCTAGGCCCAGAGCTGCCACCAGATTTCGGCCATTGTCACACACTACCATGCCTGGCTGGAGATTCGCTGGCACAAACCACACGTCGCTCTGCTGCTTGATGGCATTCCAGAGCTCCTGCGCTGTGTGGCTTCGATTCCCCAAAGAAATTAATTTTAATACGGCCTGTTGACGTTTGGCCACGGCTGTGCTCATATTGGTCACCATAACAGGTAACAGTTCATGGGTCGATGTGGAGGTAGACCGTGACGGCTCCTGCAGCGCTGATTCAGAGGAACTGGAGTATGAGGAGGAGTCAATGGGTACAGACTGGATTCCTGCAATCCGTGGAGTTGGCAGAACACGAACAGCGCCACTCTCAAGATCTGTACCCGGCTCCACAACATTTACCCAATGGGCACTGAGGGAAAGGTATCGTCCCTGTCCATGCTTACTGGTCCACGCATCGGTGGTCAGGTGCTACTGACGGCGTTTTGTAGCGCATGTTTAATTTTTCCCTCCACATGATGTTGCAGGGCAGGGACGGCTTGCCTGCTGAAATAAAATCGGCTGGGCACGTTGTATTGTGGGACTGCCAATGCCATAAAGTTGAATGTGTCAGTCTCCACCAGCCTGAATGATAGCATTTCAAGGGCCAGCAGTTTAGCAATGCCAGCATTCAGAGCCTGTGCTCGGGGGTGGTTTGCCGAGTATGGGCGCCTTTTCTCCCATGCCTGTGCTAACAATGGCTGTAGACTGGCCTGGGAGTGTGAGGATGACTGGGAAAGTGGTGCTGTGGGTGGAATTACACTGTGTCTCTGTACAACAGTGCCAGAGATTCTTCCATGGAGATCCTGTGAGGAAGCCGAACCAGCTGTGTGTGAGCTGGAGGAAGAGGCTACAACACGAGCTGAAGAGGTGATAGGTGGCGCTGTAGGTTGGCCTAGGTCTTCAGTGTGTTTTTTTAACTCCACCACGTGCTTGGTCCGCACATGTTTCCACATATTTGTGGTATTGAGGTTGCTGACACTTTTCCCTCTTTTCACCTTCTGATTACACAGCTTGCATTTGACAAAGCAAATGTCATCTGCAACTGTGTCAAAAAAGGACCAGGCACTGCAAGTCTTGGGAGCGCCCGCTTTGGATTTTGAAAGAGCCATGCTCCTAATGGGTGCCGAAGTGGAGGCTACAGGCAACCAAGTCTGCCCCCTCCCTCTCCCTCCTTTTTGGGCTGTTCGGGGAATCTCTTCCTCAGAGCTGCTCCCATCACCTTCCTGTCCCTCACGCCATGATGGGTCAAGGACCTCATCATCTACACCACCCTCTTCAAACAACTGCTTCTCCTGGGTAGTCTCGACAGCACAGTACGCACCAGAAAGTGGCACCTGAGTCTCATCATCAGATGCGTACTGAGGTGTGCTGCTGACCATAGGCACTGGCCCACCCGCCTCTTCAGATTCAGAGAGACAAAACGGTTGCGCATCACTGCATACTACCTCTTCTTCAAATTCTCGAATTCTGCTTGGCTGGCCCCCTCTTTCCAAGCCAAGAGATTCAGAGAACAGAAGTAGAGATGGCTCCTGTCCAGGGCTCTCTGACTGCCTGGGCAATTTGGCAGGTGGTGAAGAGACAGATGGGTGCTCTTCAGTGCTCAGGACCTGAGAGGATCTGGAACTAATTGAAGTCGATGCGTTAGCTGCCATCCATCCGACAACGGCTTCAATTTGGTCCTCGCGCAGCAGTGGGGTACAACTAGCTCCTACAAAGCTGCGCATAAAGGACTGTTCCCTGGTAAAACTGGGGTATGCTGAGTCACTGGTGCCCGCAGCAGGCACAGAATCCCCTCGTCCTCTCCCTGCAGGCACAGAATCCTCACGTCCTCTCCCTGCAGAAACTCCACACCCACGCCCACGACCACATGCCTTACTCCCTGCCTTCTTCATCTTGGTAGACTGATAAAGATAGGCAGAAAAGTACTAAGGGCTTAGTGTGCTTATTCCTGAACAGCTGCTAACAGGTAAAAGAAACACTAATTTTATAAAGTGTGGACTAGACTTTAATATGAGCTAATGTGGCCTACACAACTGTAAAGTGGAGTGTTTGGTGAACTTTATTTAGGTTTTTTTCGTCACAAAAAGACACTGGATGTGCCTAAAGATGTAATAACGATAGTATCACAAACTTTTTGTAGCTATTACAATGTAGGAAGGTAACCTACAATGCAATAGATGAGGCTGCAAAAAATAGGCTAATACTAATCTGGCTGGGGCTGCAGGGCCCAATGCTGCAGAAAGGCTCCTCTAACTACTTCTATATAGTGTGTTTGGAACCAATTTAGCTAAATGCGGATGGAACCACCACACTAATAGGAGAAATCAGGAAAAATTATGAATTGGCAAAAAAGGACAATGTATGAGGCAGTGACACACACTGAGTGCACTACAACCAGACGTGGTTGAAGCACACACTACAGGGTGAGCTGCACTCACACACCAGACCTTGCAGACAGCGGTGAACAGTACAGATGCAGAGCACTGTGCACTAGCGCTGCAAGACCAAAAAAAATTCTCTATCTACTCCTATATAATGTGTTTGGAACCAATTTAGCTGAATACGGATGGAACCACCACACTAATAGGAGATATCAGGAAAAATTATGAATTGGCAAAAAAGGACAATGTATGAGGCAGTGACACACACTGAGTGCACTACAACCAGACGTGGTTGAAGCACACACTACAGGGTGAGCTGCACTCACACACCAGACCTTGCAGACAGCGGTGAACAGTACAGATGCAGAGCACTGTGCACTAGCGCTGCAAGACCAAAAAAACTTCTCTATCTACTCCTATATAGTGTGTTTGGAACCAATTTAGCTGAATACGGTTGGAACCACCACACTAATAGGAGATATCAGGAAAAATTATGAATTGGCAAAAAAGGACAATGTATGAGGCAGTGACACACACTGAGTTCACTACAACCAGACGTGGTTGAAGCACACACTACAGGGTGAGCTGCACTCACACACAGAGACCTTGCAGAAAGCGGTGAACAGCACAGAGAACTGTGCACTAGCACTGCAAGGCACAGCGATTTATAAAGTAGCTTGGGTAAAGCAGAATAGACCAAATAGGTAGCTAAAACTGTCCCTCAGAACAACAGCGCCCTATCCCTAACTGAATTCACAGCAGAGTGAGCTCAAAATGGCGGCGGCGGCTTTTATAGTGCATCATGACATCATTTCAGCAGCCAATCACAGCCATGCCATTAGTTAAGATGCCTACATGCCTAACAGGATGTGCCCACACTTCTTAGGATCCTCATTGGCTGAATAAAATGAAAATGGCTCATTGCATTATGGGAACTTCCGATTCCGGTATACGATATTGCAAAAGTATCTGAATTAAGTATCGGAATTTCGATACCGCGAATATAGGCCGATACCCGATATTTCAGTATCGGAATGTTCAACACTAGTCATGAGGTTATTCTTCTTCAGATACTCTAGTATAGCATCTCTTAGGAAACCCTCCAGGATTTTACCCACAGTAGAGGTTAAGCTTACCGGCCTATAATTTCCAAGTTCAGTTTTTGTCCCCTTTTTGAATATTGGCACCACATTTGCTATACGCCAGTCCTGTGTTACAGACCCTGTTATTATGGAATCTTTAAAGATTAAAAATAATGGTCTATCTATGACGTTACTTAATTCCTGCATTACTTGCGGGTGTATCCCATCCGGGCCCGGGGATTTGTCAACTTTAGTGATTTTTAGACGCCGCCGTACTTCCTGCTGGGTTAAGCAAGTGACATTTACTGGAGAATTTTTGTTATCACTAATCATGTATTCTGTCATGCGATTTTCTTGCGTAAATACGGTTGAAAAAAAATCATTTAGCATATTGGCTTTTTCCTCATCCTCATCCACCATTTCACACAGACTATTTTTAAGGGGGCCAACACTATCATTTTTTAGTTTTTTACTATTTATGTAGTTAAACAATATTTTGGGGTTATTTTTATTTTCTCTGGCAATGATTCTCTCTGCCTCAATCTTTGCTGCCTTGATTTAGTTTTTACATAATTTACTTAATTTTCTATATTTATTTAATGCCTCATCACTACCTACTTGCTTTAGTTCTCTAAATGCTTTCTTTTTGTCACTTATTGCGCCCCTTACAGCTCTATTTAGCCATAGTGGTTTCCTCCTATTTCTAGCATGTTTATTCCCATAGGGTATATATTGTACACAGGTCCTATTCAGGATGTTAATAAATGTCTCCCATTTGCTTTGTGTAGTTTTATGTCTCAGGATATCGTCCCAGTTTATTGCACTATGATCATCTCTTAACCGTTGGAAATTTGCCTTCCTGAAGTTTAGTGTCCTTGTAACCCCTCTACTACACATCTTATTAAAGGTTACATGAAAACGTATTATTTTGTGATCACTATTACCCAAGTGACCCCCAACTCGTATATTTGATATGCGGTCTGGCCTATTGGTTAATATTAGGTCTAGCAGTGCCCCCCTTCTTGTTGGGTCCTGAACCAGTTTTGAAAGGTAATTGTCTCTCATAGTAGTCAAAAACCTATTTCCTTTGCTTGAACTACATGTTTCTGTCGCCCAATGTATTTCAGGGTAGTTGAAGTCTCCCATAATAATGACTTCTCACTGCTTCATCTATTTGCTTTACAAGGATATTCTCCGCTACTTCCATTATTTTTGGAGACTTATAACAAACTCCTATCAGTAATTTATTTTTTTTTCCCCCTCCCCTTATCTCCACCCACAGGGACTCTACATTTTCATTAGATTCACATATATCCTCCCGCAAGACAGGTTTTAAGGATGATTTTACATATAAACACACACCCCCCCTCGCTTGTTTGTACGGTCATTTCTGAACAGACCATAGCCCTGTAAATTAACTGCCCAGTCATGGCTCTCGCCCAGCCACGTCTCAGATATCCCTACCATGACATAATTATTTTCCAACAAAATTAATTCTAATTCCTCCATTTTGTTGGTGAGGCTTCTGGCATTAGTGTACATGCATTTTATGTATCTCTCTGTACCTCTGTTCCTTCTTACTTTATTGACTGTTCTAACCCCACCCCCAATTTCTTTATTTGTGCCCAGGTCACTATCTGCACTATCTTCCCCACCTATAAAAGGAATACCCTCCCCCCCAATCCCTAGTTTAAACACTCCTCCAACCTTCTAGCCATTTTCTCCCCCAGCACAGCTGCACCCTCTCCATTAAGGTGCAGCCGGTCCCTAGCGTAGAGTCTGTAGCCAACTGAGAAGTCGGCCCAGTTCTCCAGGAACCCAAATCCCTCCTTCCTACACCAGTTCTTGAGCCACTTATTTATCTCCCTAATCTCCCGTTGCCTCTCTGGCGTGGCACGTGGTACCGGTAGTATTTCAGAGAATACCACCTTGGAGGTCCTTGCTTTCAGCTTGCAGCCTAATTCCCTGAAATCATCTGTAAGGACCTTCCACCTACCTCTAACTTTGTTATTTGTGCCAATGTGCACCATGACCACTGGGTCCTCACCAGCCCCTGCCAGTAATCTGTCAACCCGATCAGCGATGTGCCGGACTCGAGCGCCATGTAGGCAGCACACTGTTCGACGATCCCTGTCTTTGTGACAGATTGCCCTATCTGTTCCTCTAATAATTGAGTCCCCCACTACCAGCACCTGCCTGGCCTGCCCTACTCTCCTATTTCCCTCTTTACTGGAGCTGACACTCCTCCGGCTTTCAGGGGACATGCCTTGCTGCAGTAGTGCTACCCCTGTACCATCACTCCCCTCATCTGCCAACTTTGCAAACTTATTGGGGTGTGCCAGATCAGGACTAGCCTCCATGGCACTCTTCCCTCTACCACCCCTTCTAACTGTCACCCAACTAGCGACCTCACTGTCCTGCAGCTCCCGACTACCACCCTCCCCCACATCTACCCCAGTGAGCTGCTGCTCAGTGAGCAGCAGACTCCTTTCCATGTTGTCAATGGATCTCAGTGTTGCCAGCTGCTCATTTAGATCCAGTATCTGGGCTTCCAAACGCACAACGTGCACACATCTCGCGCAGCAGTAAGCAACCTCGACCGGCTGTTCAAGGAATACATACATGTGGCAAGATGTACACTGGATAGCATTGTCAATAATGGAGCTCATTTCCTAATGGGGATTGCAATATACAGAATGTTAAGTAAAAAGTAAAGTAAAGAAATTAATGAAATTCAGTCAGCAATTCAGTCCAAAGTCCTCCCTTCCAAACTCCCTGAATACAAAGTCACAGAAAAACAAGTCACACACTTACTTTCGTTCGCACTTACGCTCCGGACACACGCAGCTCGTTTACACTCGCAAACTAAGAGATTTAAAGAGTTTTTTTTTTTTTTTTTTTCCCTTTTCCAGCAATGCACCCTTCACCTCAATGCACTTCCAAAGGACTGAATGCCCAACCAGCTGCCCCTTATAAACCCTTAATTATGACCCCTTCCCCATAATTAACCCCTTGTAAGTAAAGCTACACCTCAGGATTTTAGTGCAATGTCGTTAACCCTTAAATACACAGGTAGTAAACTAAGAAACTAAAACTGTAGTGAGAAAATAGGATTTAAAAAGCCCAATAAATCTAAACAGGAAGAAAAGCACTCAGCAGGTCACATTGCAGCACTCACCGCAATTCACACAGGTATTTTCTGCAGGATTCCCAATACCTCTTCACTGAAAAACAAGTCACACACTTACTTTCGTTCGCACTTACGCCCCGGACACACGCAGCTCGTTCACACTCGCAAACTAAGAGATTTAAAGAGTTTTTTTTTTTTTTTTTCCCTTTTCCAGCAATGCACCCTTCACCTCAATGCACTTCCAAAGATGTGTCATTTGGTTCCATTCATTAAGTTGCACTGCGACAAGACACTCGCTAAGGCGTTTGTTAAGGAGATTGTCAAGCTCCATGGTGTTCCCACGGATAATGTTTCTGAGAGAGGACCTCAGTTTGTGGCTCGCTTTTGGCATGCTTTTTGTGACAGGTTGGGAGTCCATTTGTCATTTTTGTCTGGTTATCATCCTGAGTCTAATGGGTAGACTGAAAGAAAGAACCAGGTTGTTGTACAGTTTTTGCGTTGTTTTGTGGCAGACAATAAAGAGGTGTGGTCTGAGTTTCTGCCTCTCGCAGAATTTGCTCTTAACAATCATACATCCTCCTCTGCTGGGTGTTCTTTTTTTTGTTGCACTGGGAGACATCTGTCTTTTGGTTCGTTCTCCAAATTGGGGTCGGCGGTGCCAGAGGAGGAGAATTTTCCGGTGATTTGGAGAGAGTTTGGACTAATGTACGTTGTAACCTTCAAGAGGCTAACAAGAAGTCCAAGAAGTATTTTGACAGGAAACGTAAAGAGGTTTTGTTTACTGTCGGTGACATGGTTTGGTTGTCCTCGAAGAACTTGCAGTTGAGGATTCCCTCTTAAAAACTGGGTCCTAAGTTTGTGGGTCCATTTAAAGTGCTTCAGGTTGTTAACCCATCTGCTGTCAGGTTGGATGTCCCTACTTCCTGGAAGATTAATTCTGTGTTTCATGTTTTCTTGTTGAAAAAGGCTGATGTTTCTAATAGGGATGCCACTGTCACAGTTCCTCTTGTGGTGGAAGACGGTGAATATGAAATTTTTCGTATTTTGAATTCAAGATGGCATAGAGGGATATTACAGTATCTTGTCTCCTGGAAGGGTTTCGGTCCCGAAGACAACTCCTGGGTAAGGACGGATGATGTTTCTGCTCCTAGGCTTGTTAAAGCTTTCCACAGCAGGTTTCCTGATAGGCCTGGGCCTGGAGGATCAGGAGGATCCTCATAGAAGAGGGGGTACTGTTAGAACCCTCCTGTTGTTTTTTGCTATCTTCTGTTTTGCGGTCACGTGACCAGCTGCCTATATATTCCAGCTCCGCCCTTCTGGCTTTGCTGGACTTCAGTGTTTTTTGCCTGTCTCTCTAGCCAGGTGCTTCGGTGCCTATCTCTGTCTAGTTTGCTTGGTCCTCTGGGACCTCTAGTACTTTTTGTCAGTTTGCCTTTTTGCTCTGCAACAACTTCTGTTAGGAGGTGTCCCATTTTTGTCCTAGTCCTTAGTTCTTTTAGGGACCCCTCCCTTTATTCTATAGGTCTCCGTTCATACTAGCCGAGGAAGAAAGCGGGTCTGTTCACAAGGAACAGGTTGCCCGCTACATTGGAGGGATCCAGCTTAGTCTTACTGTAGGGACAGCTTTTCCCATTCTTTCCTTAGTTTATGTTGCAGATCATAACAATTGGTCCATCAACTGTGAAAAATTGTGTTACACTGTTATTTCACCTGGACGGGAAAAGGGATTCGCACTATCTCTGTTAACTACACGAGAGATGTGCCATAAATAATCGTAGTCGTAGCCCTGTTAACTGCACAGAGGCTACGCAGCAGGCGCTAGGAAGTGTGTGTGACTCACACCGGCATGTACGTGCTCCAGCCGGTGTGGGACCAGACTGCAGAGTAACTCTCACATGGCTAACAGGCGGTGCCAGGGATACGGAGCCCGTAGTCTGCTCGAGGTGTATAGCAACCTCCTTGCCGGAGCCAGACTACAAAATGGGAACTACCTGCCTCCCCCAGCTAAGTCTGCCTAAGCCCCGCTAAACCTGCCTAAGCGCCGCTAAACCTGCCTAAGCGACCTGTACTAATCAACCGAGAGAACTCTGGCATTGGCAGGTCATAGAGAAAGCATCTAGAGAGCACGTGGAGTCAAACAGCAAAGCGTCCACACAGGAACACAACCTTAGCTCAATGATCAGAGCGCACCGCCATGCTTGTGGGCGGGCTATTTAAAGACTAAGCCCTTCCCACTGTCGCATTATTGGTCGCACTACTGATGACGTCACCCACGACCAATCAGGCGGTGCCAGGTCACCGGATCAGCTGATACCAAACCACCAATCACGGTCCGCCATGTCACGGGCATGCTCAGTGCAGTGCCTCCTGGACTTAGACTGTAGCAGCCCTGTTTCCCTCCGCAACCTATGCTTAACACTACTAGGAACAAAAACCCAAGAGACAGTCTGTACATATTGTGCACTGGCTAGACATTGGGACTGATGGGGATGTTAAGCAGCATCTACCCTGGCTGGACAATAATGGGAGACCACAGAATCCACTGATGACTCTGACCTAGGGTTGAGCAAGTATGTCCTGTCTGAGTATGCTCAGGCTGAGCTCTGAGTATTTATAGCTGCTCAGTGATATGGTTGAATTGCTCCTGTGTGCATGATTTGCAACTGTTTGACAGCTTTATTACATGTGAGGAATGTGTCAGCAATAGACATTCCTCACATGGAATAAAACTGTCAAACAGTTGCAAATCATGCACATGGGAGCGACTCAAGCATATCACTGAGCAGCTGTAAATATTCGGAGCTCGGCCCGAGCATACTCGGCGAAAGGGTTAATAGAACATACTCGCTCAACACTACTCTGACCCAATTTCAGGTCCAGCAACCGCCCGACGCCTAACAGGTGCTGTTTTAAAAAAAAAAAAAATTGGCTATATATATCTATTTATATTAATAATAATCTTGGAGGTATATTTAGCACTTTATCACTTTAGAGCGTGATTTCAATAATCTCTAAAGGATCTGATATTTTATAAATTTATTGGCGTCTGTTGTGAATTGTATAGACAATATATATGATTGAGCCCCAGTGCATTTTTTTTAGCTTCCTTTCCTTTTTATATGTTTTTTAAAAAAAATTAACAATAAAATGTATATTTTATAATTAATATATGTGTCGCGTCTTAACTCAGCAGATAATATATAGTACCTAATGAGTGTTGTCTATTGATGATGCATTAAAAATGTAGAAATAACATAATAACAAAAATGCTTTTATATAAGAAACTTTATGTGATAGAGCAAAACTAAGCATGTTTTTGGAATCACAATCAAACTTCATAAAACAGACATATTACCTTTGCTGATGATTTTTTTGTGTTGACCAGTGTAATTTAAGACTCAAATACTCATACATACTCTCTTACAAATTCACCTACCTGAACAAAACCCCAGAACTATTTCCATTTGGTATGCTAAACCTTCACAAACCTTTGGAGATGGGTAGAAACAGAGAATGACTTTCTCTCCATACATAACATAAACAAATAAAAAAAAACACAGGGGCATAACTATAATACGTGCAGGGGTTGCAATTGCACCTGGGCCCTGGAGTCTAGAGGGACCCTAAAGGTCCCTTTGACCCATATGGAAAGACTATTACTATTAAAAACCTAGGGATCACATTGGAGATTTTGTATTGGGAACCACAAGTTTTAAGTTACGCCACTGACAACACAGCAAATCTTCGGTGAACAAGTGACCACAGCTTTATTATTCATAAATAAATCCATCACACAACTTTTGACCGTGCTTCTAAAAAAACATTCCACCATGCAGAGACACTGCACAAGACAATGAGCATGTAGCTCGTCAGGGGCAAAAACTATCCGCCCGCTGTGACATTATTATAGTATTAACTTCAAATTAGAGCCAACAGAGAAAATGAACGGGAGGGTCTTTTCCTGCCTCAGCTCTTTAAAGGGAATCTGTCACAGGTTTTTGCTACCTCATCTGATAGCAGCATAATGTAGAGAAAGAGATCCTGATTCCAAACATATATCACTTAGTTTACTGGGTGCAGCAATTGTGACACAATCAGAGGTTTTGGATGTAGCATGTAGCAGAGCTCAGAAAGCTAACCCCCCATACCACAGATTTCTGTGTACATTACATTCTGACAGTAAACTGCTAATCACCGCTAGGGGCATGGTTGGTCTAGCTGGCACTGGAGACCTAGTCCATACAGTGATAATTTTCCGCTGATAAGTCATTCATTGTATAAAAACAACAGTACACATCCTAATAAGTGACACATCCCTGAAATCAATGCATATTAGAAACGGCTTTTTATTGCGCTGCTGGTGAGCTCACATGAATGAATGGATTCAAACTGAGAAATTCCAATAAAGAATTTTTTTATTGTAAGTTATAATATCAACGCGTTTCGAAGTTTATTCAACTTCTTCATCAGGACAAAGGATAACCAAACTGAAGAAACATCACGGACCGTTGGTTTTATACATCCAAAATTCAAAAAGAAACGCCAAAGAGGGAGAAGCGCATGACAGAGAGATGTCAAAGTTCAACCATAGCGTGTCAGTATATTGTACAAATCTTAAAAAACTGAGAAAAAATAAAAAGACTAAAGACATTGAGAATACTTTACATATAAGGCAAATGACGCGCCCCTGGGCCTGTGCTGAGTAGCGTTGCGCACGCGGGGGCCTACCCGGAGCCGGATCTGATAGGGGTAGTAGTCTCGTGGCGGTGACCCGGTCCGTGCCCAGGGAGTCAAACTGAGTGGCAGTATTTAGCAGAAGATGGTACGGTGTTCGACTACGCCACCCGTTGAATGCGGCTATGAAGCCGCCGCTGCAGGGCAGACCACTGAGGCCGGTGGTAAGGTTGTGCAGCGTAGCTGGTAGAACCCCCAACGGGAGGGGTATGGCCTCAGGGCAGCCGACGTGTTTGAAGGGGGGTAGCAGGAACCACTCAGAGACGGTGCGGTGTAGTTTTGGGTCTTTACTGGTGACAAGGTAGACCCTCCCGGAGTACTGGCTAGCGATCGGGGCCTGGTCAGTCCGTGAGCTGATGGGATCTCCCCTGGCCAGGTGGAGTTGTAGGCCTCCCCAACTAATCGTACTCTTCTGGCTACCTTGCTAGAGGCGGGTAAAAGTAGCCCACGTCCCTGAGTGTACCGTGTGGTGCTCACCCGTATGGCCGGTGACTCGGGGCCTTTTGGTAACTTCCGCTCCACGTCGCGGTGTTGGTCCCTTGCGTGTGACCGTGCCTTCGGGTTTCTTGGCCAGAGGACCTGAAATCCCCTGCCGGGCGGTTTCTGCTGCTGGGTAAGGATTAGTCCCCACAGCCTCGGACCCCGGGTCCGGTAAGAACTCTTCAATCAGGGCGAGCTCTACAGCTTCCAGCCCCTGATCTCTTTTTAGCACAGCTCCCACAGAGCTCCTGATCTTTCTTGTTCCTAAAGCTGCTCCACTACAGACCAGACTGTGTCTCTGTCTGTGTTCTCTCACTCTACTCACTAACCCTCCCTCAGCCCCAGATTTATATAGGGGAAGTTCTTCCCCTCCCAGGACTGGGCAGGAGGTGTGGCATGCATAGGATGTCTGACCAGGAAACCTCCCACCTGCTCACAGACGTAATATTGCTATTACTGTGGGAACCAGACCCCTGGGGTGCCACATTCCCCCCTAGTGAAATTAAGTACTCCGGGACTAAACATATTTTTGTAAAACATAACAAGTAAAAACAGAAACACTACAATAAAGAAAAACACATTAGGATGGTCACGGCATGTCCGCAACCGGATGCAGTCTTTGAAGAAAACAAAGGTGTCCATTTCACCATGAGACCGGGAGCCGTAACCAGGTAGGGGTCTGTCCTACCCCGAGTCCTTAACAGTCTTAGTCCTTTCCTGGGTTACGCTCCAAACATATGTACAAAGGATTCCGGATAATCCATAAACGACACCTATAAAATAACTAGAAATACACAATTATTTACAAGTAACAGAAAACAGGTAAATACAAATAAACAGTCTAAACACTTAGATCCTCCAACGTACGGGCAACTGGCCTCTAGTGGCTCTAGTGGACCTACGGAGCTGACTGACTGGTCCTGAGCTACGGGGTGTAGGAGCTGTCAAAGGTAAACTGGGCAGCTGTCTACGGGCTCTTTGGCTCACTAGGGGTATGGCAGGCTCACTATAAGCAGAGGGTTGATCCTCCTGGTCTGCTTGTGTGGGGTCTTCTGCCTCCTGGACCGGCTGCTCTTCCAGCTCTACCTGTTTCTCCGTAGGCACTTGGGATGCTGGTTGGAGGAAGGTGAGGACGGGTACCACAACAGCGCCATTGACTTGAGTCCAAGACCGAGGGAAGTCTCCGAGTACAGTACGGACCATCTCTTCCCTTTCCTCTGCGGGTCGAGGGTCTTCTTGTTCTTCTTCAGGGTTTCGTAGCTGTTCGGGACACTTCTTCAGGTGTCTCGGTATACAATGGCTGTGGTTTCTCCTCCATCCTTACTGATTGTGCAGACTTTCGGGTTCTCATGGCTTAAGGGCAGTACGGTGTACGGGTCCTTCTCCCACTGGTCGTCCAACTTGTGGAGCCGTCTCTTCCTCTTCAAGACCTGCTCTCCAGGTACCAGGGGAACAGCGGGAGCATATTGGTTGTAAGTCTTCTCCTGTCTTTCTCTAGCTTGACAGAGACTTCGCTCCACGCTCTCCTGTACTTTCCGGTACTGCTGCTGCCTTTCTGTGTCCCAGTCTGCTTCTGGTGAAGTGTCCTCGGGTATCAGGACTCCCATCTCCAGATCAACAGGAAGCTTACCAGGTCTTGCTCTCATCAGGTAAGCCGGGGTACAGTTGGTAGAACCTACCGGGATGTGGTTGTATAGGTCCACCAGATCAGGCAGTTTCTCAGGCCACAGACTGCGTTCTTCCAGGGGCAATGTTTTCAGAAGGTCAATCACCACCTGGTTCATTTTCTCACAGAGTCCATTGGTTTGCGGATGATAGGGTGTTGTTCTTATCTTCCGGCAGCCATACAGAGTGCAGAACTCCTGGAAGACCTCCGCTTCAAAGGCAGGTCCCTGGTCCGTCAGCACCAGCTCTGGGTATCCGTGTCGACGGCAGAAGTGCTGCTGGAAGGCTCTAGCTGCTGTTTGAGCAGTTAAGTCCTTGACGGGGACGACAACCAAGAACCGGGAGTAGTGATCCACGATGGTTAACGCATAGACGTAGCCACTTCTGCTGGGGGTCAGTTTTACAAGATCCAAGGCTACCAGTTCCAACGGCTGCTTGGTGACGATGGACTGCAGGGGAGTCTTCTGGCTAGCACGGTCCTTCCTTCTTAGGTTGCATGGGCCACAGTCTCTGCACCACCTCTCGATGGTTCCTCTCATGCCTACCCAGTGGAACCGCCCGCGCAGCAGGAACTCCAGCTTCTTCCATCCGAAGTGCCCAGCTCCGTCGTGGTATGCCTCCAGTACCATTCTGCGGCACAACTTCCCCTTGTAAAGGAACAGTCGACTCTTCTCAACCCACAGTTGCTTGGCCTCCTCCGGAGCGTCTGGGTCAAGGTGGGCATCTGGCTGAGTCAGCATCTCCTTCACCAGTCGGACGGCGGGGTCACTGTCTTGCGTTTCCGCCCAGTTGTAATGAGGTAAGGGGTTGAACGTAGCAGATTGCTTACCCCTTACACGGTGGGAATACTGGATAGTCCCATGACGGTGGAACGCGGGGAGTTCAACTTCTTCCAGTTCCTCTGGATCTTCCCCTATGTCCGGTAGGTTTGGCATTCTGGACAAGGCATCCGCGTTGGTATTGGAGCGTCCTGCCCGGTATTTGATCGTGAACTCATAGTTGGACAGGCGGGCCATCCATCTGTGCTCCAGGTCACCGAGTCTTGCAGTGTCCAGATGTGTCAACGGGTTGTTATCCGTGTACACGGTGAACCGGGAAGAGGCGAGGTAGTGCCTAAAGCGTTCGGTGACTGCCCACACCACTGCCAGGAACTCTAGCTTGAATGAGCTGTAATTCTCAGGGTTTCTTTCGGTGGGTCGTAGTTTTCGGCTGGCGTAAGCAATTACCCGATCTTTCCCCTGCTGGATCTGGGACAGTACGGCTCCTAGCCCGATGTTACTTGCGTCGGTGTAGAGGATAAAGGGCTGGCTGTAATCAGGGTACGCCAGGATTTCATCCCCCGTGAGGGCCATCTTCAGCTGGCGGAAGGACTCTTCTTCCAGCTTCTCCCATCTGAAGGGCGGCTTCTGGTTCTTGGCCTTCCTGGACTGGCCTATCAGGAGGTCCTGCATAGGAGCTGCCTTTTTGGTGAAACCGGGAATGAATCTTCTGTAGTAGCCTACCAACCCGAGGAACTGCCGCACTTCCTTTACGCTGGAGGGGCTTGGCCATTCCTTAATTGCGGTGATCTTATCAGGGTCGGGAGCCACTCCGTCAGCACTCACCACGTGTCCCAGGTACTGCACCTTTGGTTTCAAGAGGTGACACTTGGAGGGTTTCACCTTTAGGCCGTAGTTTGCCAGGGCTTCGAACACTTCTGCCAGGTGTTTCAGGTGGTCCTCGTAGGTCTTGGAGTAGACGATGACATCGTCCAGGTATAACAGGACCGTCTCGAAGTTTCGGTGTCCCAGACAGCATTCCATCAATCGTTGGAAGGTTCCTGGTGCGTTGCAGAGTCCGAACGGCATGCAGGTAAACTCGCTAAGTCCCATCGGGGTGGTGAATGCGGTCTTCTCCCGGTCCGCCTCTGCTACAGGAACCTGCCAGTACCCGCTAGTGAGATCCAAAGTGGAGAAGAAGTTAGCAGATTTTAAAGCAGCCAAAGACTCCTCTATCCTTGGTAAGGGGTACGCATCTTTGTGTGTAATACGGTTGATTTTCCGGTAATCTACACACATTCTCATGGTGTTGTCCTTCTTTTTAACCAAGACTAGTGGAGCTGCCCAGGGGCTACAGCTATCCCTGATTACTCCAACCTCCTTCATGTCTCTAAGCATCCCCTTGGCGTGTTGGTAGTGTGCAGGGGGTACGGGTCGGTATCTCTCCTTTATGGGAGGATGGTCTCCCGTGGGGATGTGGTGCTCTACCCCCTTTACTCGCCCGAAGTCTAACGGGTGTTTACTAAACACTCTCTCGTACTCTTGAACCACCCGATAGACTCCCTGTTTCTGGTGTGAGGGAGTGGAGTCAGTTCCCAAATGTAGTTGCTGACACCAGTCCTCCATTGGTATCTTAGAGCCGTTACCTTCCTCTAGGTGAGATGGAGGCAAGGGTTCCACTGACTGTACAGAATTTTGGTCGATGGTATACAATTTGGCTAGCGTGGCATACCGGGGCAGGTATACTTCCCTCTTCCCGATATTTATTATGCGAACGGGCACCCTCCCATGGCGTACATCAACCACCCCCCGTGCCGTCAAAATGGTGGGCCTACTGTCTGAGTAGACTGGTTCTACCATTGCCTGGTAATCTCTACCTCTCAGACCAATAGCTGCCCGGCACCAAATCATCATTTCACTTTTCGGGGGCATGGCAATAGGGAAAGGGTCACACATTCTCACGCTACCAATCTCACCACCGGAGAGTTCCACCTGTTGCCATCGCATCAGTGCCCGGATCTCTTTTTGGAGCACTCGCTGCTGGCCGGAGCTGGCGTTCTTGGCAACCTGCTGTAAAATGAAAATCACCTCTGCAAGACAATTTTCAATCACATTAGTTCCTAGAGTTATCTTTGGGTGACTCTCGCGCTTGTCAATGTCTACAATGATCAGTCCCCGTGCTGCCAGTTCGACTCTACCGATTTTAATGGTCATCTCTTTGAATCCGATCTGTGGCACGGGTTGACCATTGCTGGCGATGATACTCAAGTCGTCGTCAGGGTAGCGGGTTATATCCGAGTCATTCCAGTACTGCTTGAAGAGCACGTACGGGATGGTGGTGACCTGTGACCCGGTGTCAAGTAGGGCACTCATAGGAATGCCATCCAGTACCACAGGCAAGACTGGACGTCCTCCCACATATTTGTCACGCCAGTTCGATGGGCCTGGTGATCTTATTCCTAGGGGTCGGCCCTCTACCCCAGGTTGTGCCAGTTTAAAGGACAGTACCTTGCCATATGTCCGGGTTGATTGCAGCGGCGGCAGATGGGTTGTCCGTCCTCGTTGTATCGGTCGCTGGGTCTTCCTCTGGCCGGTGGGGTCCTCCTTGGTCGACGCCACGGGATGTCCTCCGGTCCGGATGCCAGCTGGATCTTCCCTGGAGCAGCAACCTGTAAAGACTGCACAGTTCGGGTTAGCGCGGCAACGCTTTTAGCTAGCTCTTGGACCTGATGGTGCAGGTCTGGAGCCGGGTCATTGTTCAAAGCCTGCGCATCAGCTCCCACAGGCCCTGCCGACAAGGGCGCCGCCTCCTGATCGTAAGCGGTAGTAGGGCGCCTGTGGGTCACAACGCCACCCGGTGCCGGTTCTCGGAGCACCCGGATGGCTCTGTCCTTGAACTGTGCAAAGTCCAGATGAGGATCCTGTAAGGCCATTGCCCGCAACTGGGTTCGGTGGACATTGCAATATAGTCCCTCTATAAATTGTTCGGTCAACAGCCTGTCCTCGTTTCCCACGCCGTCGGGGTCGGTCTGCTTAATGGCTCTCAGGGCCTCTTGTAGGTTTAGTGCATAGTCCCTTATATTCTCATGTGCTCGCTGTTTGCACCCGTAGAATCTAAGCTTAATCTCGGCTGAGGTGCGGGTATCAAAGATGTCCTTCAGCCGGGTTAATATCCCTGCGACAGTCCTCCTCCCAGGTGGCCAGGACTTTACCTCCCTTTGGGCTGCCCCGGTTAGTTGGGCCACCAGGATGCTCACTTTTTGCTCTTCTGTGAGGGGGTACACCTGGAAGATGCTACCCAGCTTTTCTCTAAAGCCATTCAGGGTATGTGACTCCCCTGAGTACTGGGGTAGCCAGGCTGCCCCCGGGATATAGGGCATAGTGAAAGGCATGACCGCAGCAGCGGTGGCGCTGGCGGTGGCTGCGGCAGTGAAGCTCTCCTCCGTATCCGACATCTTCCTCCCCCCTAGTGGACCGTGGCCTACCTTGCGATGATCCTCTTCCGTAGGCCGCGGCTCCGCAGTGGATCGTCAGGGTTGAGGACCTTCCGTCGCGCTCCTATGACGTCGGCGTCTGCTGGGCTCCTTCCAGGACCTTACGCAACGTCCGGACGTGAGGCGGGGCTTCAGTTCTCGCGGCTTTTCGGAGTCCACGCCCCTCTTCTTCCCGCGCGGCGTCTTCAAGATGGCATCCAACGGCGGGAAAACTCCACGGATGGCGGGAAGAAGGCAGAAGATGACGCCGGATGGCGGGAAAACTTCACGGATGGCGGGAAGATGGCGCCGGATGGCGGGAAAACTTCACGGATGGCGGGAAGAAGGCAGAAGATGGCGCCGGATGGCGGGAATCTTCACCACAGGTAAGTTTAAAAGTCTCTTTTTCAGGCACGCAGTACCCGGTGGTTGCGGGCACGTAATCCTGCCGACTACGCCAAAAGTTGACGCGCCCCTGGGCCTGTGCTGAGTAGCGTTGCGCACGCGGGGGCCTACCCGGAGCCGGATCTGATAGGGGTAGTAGTCTCGTGGCGGTGACCCGGTCCGTGCCCAGGGAGTCAAACTGAGTGGCAGTATTTAGCAGAAGATGGTACGGTGTTCGACTACGCCACCCGTTGAATGCGGCTATGAAGCCGCCGCTGCAGGGCAGACCGCTGAGGCCGGTGGTAAGGTTGTGCAGCGTAGCTGGTAGAACCCCCAACGGGAGGGGTATGGCCTCAGGGCAGCCGACGTGTTTGAAGGGGGGTAGCAGGAACCACTCAGAGACGGTGCGGTGTAGTTTTGGGTCTTTACTGGTGACAAGGTAGACCCTCCCGGAGTACTGGCTAGCGATCGGGGCCTGGTCAGTCCGTGAGCTGATGGGATCTCCCCTGGCCAGGCGGAGTTGTAGGCCTCCCCAACTAATCGTACTCTTCTGGCTACCTTGCTAGAGGCGGGTAAAAGTAGCCCACGTCCCTGAGTGTACCGTGTGGTGCTCACCCGTATGGCCGGTGACTCGGGGCCTTTTGGTAACTTCCGCTCCACGTCGCGGTGTTGGTCCCTTGCGTGTGACCGTGCCTTCGGGTTTCTTGGCCAGAGGACCTGAAATCCCCTGCCGGGCGGTTTCTGCTGCTGGGTAAGGATTAGTCCCCACAGCCTCGGACCCCGGGTCCGGTAAGAACTCTTCAATCAGGGCGAGCTCTACAGCTTCCAGCCCCTGATCTCTTTTTAGCACAGCTCCCACAGAGCTCCTGATCTTTCTTGTTCCTAAAGCTGCTCCACTACAGACCAGACTGTGTCTCTGTCTGTGTTCTCTCACTCTACTCACTAACCCTGCCTCAGCCCCAGATTTATATAGGGGAAGTTCTTCCCCTCCCAGGACTGGGCAGGAGGTGTGGCATGCATAGGATGTCTGACCAGGAAACCTCCCACCTGCTCACAGACGTAATATTGCTATTACTGTGGGAACCAGACCCCTGGGGTGCCACACAAACAACACCATATAAATGATATATTTGCAAAATGAAATGTTTTCTTCAAAATGGAATCAAACTGACTGTCTCACAAAAGTAATATTATTGGCACTGATTGGTGATTTAGGTGCGGCAACGCACTACACCATGCCACGCTAAGCCTCTGATGTCCTATTCAAAAAAAAGAGAGAAGAAGAAGGTCTGGGGCTAAATTTAGAATGACAATGAAAAAAATTGCTATCTTTAGAATGCGGTGGCTGAGACTGGGTATAAGAACTGAAGTGAAATATCTCATATCCACAAAAAAAAGGAAAAAATGCAAAAAAAATACCTGTGCAGGTTCGAGAGACAACTCGCATGACAAGCAATGAAACCCACAAAGGAAAAACGAACATGAAAAAAAAACAGGGACAAAAAAGGAAAGCAAAATTATATATTACATATTCTGAGCAACGGGCTAAAATGAAAAAACTCCATTCTAAAATTCATATTGTTTGATAGTTAGTATATGAAGAATATTGGTGTAAAAATTATAAATATTTATTAGTAGATAAAAAACAGGGGTTTGCCTAATTTATACTGTATATACATATATCAGACAGTTGCTGGACCTGAAATTGGGTCAGAATCATCTGTGTTCTCTGATTCTGGTCCAGCCAAGGCAGATGCTGCTTAGCATCACCATTGGTCCCAACACCTAGCCAGTGCACAAGGAGTACAGGCTTTCTCTTGGGTCCTTGTTCTTAGTAGTGTTAAGTATAGGTTGCGGAGGGGAACAAGGGCTGCTACAGCCTAAGTCCAAGATGCACTGCACTGAGCATGCCCATCACATGGCGGACCGTGATTGGTGCTTTGGTGTCAGCTGATCCGGTGACCTGGCACCGTCTGATTGGCCGAGGGTGACGTCATCAGTAGTGCGACCAATAATGCGACAGTGGGCAGGGCTTAGTCTTTAAATAGGCCGCCCACAAGCATGGCGGCATGCTCTGATCATTGAGCTAAGGATGTGTTCCTGTGTGGACGCTTGTCTGTTTGAGCTCCACGTACTCTCTTGCTGCTCTAGCTTCGGACAGGCAGGTTTAGTTGGGGATAGGCAGTCTTAGCTGGAGGGAGGCAGGTAGCTCCGTTTGACAGTTTGGCTCCGACAAGGGGGTCGCTATACACCCCGAGCAGACTGTGGACTCCGTATTCCTGGCACCGCCTGTTAGCCACATGGAGAGATACTCCCCAGTCCAGTCGCACACTGGCTGGGAGCACGTATACGTCGGCGTGAGTCACAGACACTTCTTAGCGTCTGCTGCGTAGCCTCTGTGCGGTTAACAGGGCTGCTGCTACGTTAACGGAGATAGTGCAAATCCCTTTTCCCGTCTCGGTGTGCAGTAACACTGGAGGGATTTATATATTAGTTGGATGTTTTACCTTCTTACCCGGAAGGTGTTTGGCCGCAGTCTTCTAGGTTCGGTTGCTTTCCATTATTAATAAAGTTGTTTGCAACCATCCCAATAATATATATATATATATATATATATATATATATATATATATATATATATATATATATATATATATATATATATAATTGTCTTATCCGGTCTGTCTGTCTGTCCAGGAAATCCTGCGTCGCTCATTGGTCCAGCCGCTGTCTGTCCAGGAAATCCCGCGTCGCTCATTGGTCCGGCCGCGGCCAATCAGCGACGCGGGATTTCAGAAAAAAGATGGCGGTCGTTAGCGGCTCATCTGCCGCACGGAGGTCAGCGGCGATGCAGCCAGGAGATGAGCGGCGCTAGCAGCAGAACTACCCTGACCGGCGGCGCCGCTGACCTCCATGCAGCTAACATCGGGAGATCAGCGGCTTGGCTCGCTGGACTCCCGACGGCAAGTGTGAACGGAGGATCGGGGTGCGGCGCCGCCGGACGGGATGCTTCTGCTGCGAGCAGCCGCTCATCTCCCAGCTGCTCGCAGTGGAAGTACCCGCACAGGCAGCGCCGCTCCCCGGTCCTCACTAATACGACGCAGATTGGTCGCGGCCGCCGGCCGCGACCAATCAGCGATATTGGCGCCAAGTTTAAACACCGCTGTGCTGATTGGTCGCAGACGCTGCCCGCGACCAATCAGCGATCTTAGCGCCAAATTTAAACACCGCTGTGCAGATTGGTCGTGGCCGCGGCTAATCAGCGAAATTGGCGCAAAATTTAAAACCCCCCTTCTCTGATTGGTCGCGCCCAGCCGGCCACGATAAATCAGCGACTGCCGCAGCACGGCCGCAAATTGGCGCCGGATTTTAAACACGCAGGCCACCGTCAGGAGATCAGCGGTTCACGACCAATTAGCAGTATTGGCGCCAAATTTAAACACCGCTCTGCTGATTGGTCGCGGTCGCGACTAATCAGCGATTTTGGCGCCAAATTTAAACACGCTCTCCAGTCCTCACTAATACGGTTCGCTGATTTGTCGCGGCCACCGCCCGCAACCAATCAGCAGTATTGGCGCCAAATTTAAACACCGCTCTGCTGATTAGTCGCGGTCGCTGGCCGCGACCAATCAGCATTATTGGCGCCAAATTTAAACACCGCTTTGCTTATTCGTCGCGGAGGCCGGCCGCGACCAAGCAGCAATATTGCCGCCAAATTTAAACACCGCTCTGCTGATTGGTCGCGGTTGCCAGCTGCGACTAATAAGCATTATTGGCGCCAAATTTAAACAACGCTCTGCTGATTGGTTGCGGCCGTGACCAGTCACCATTATTGGCGCCAAATTTAAACACCACTCTGCTGATTGGTCGCGACCGCCGGCCGAAAACTGATCAGCATTATTGGCGCCAAATTTAAACGCCACTCTGCTGATTAGTCGCGACCGCCGGCCATGACCAATCAGCGATTTTGGCGCCAAATTTAAGCACGCTCTCCAGTCCTCACTAACACGGTTAGCTGATTGGTCGCGGCTGCCGCCTGCCTCCAATCACCGATGTTGCCGCCAAATTTAAACACCGCTTTGCTGATTGGTCGCGGTTGCCAGCCGCGACCAATCAGCGATTTTGGCGCCAAATTTAAACACCGCTCTGCTGATTGCGCCCCGTCAGCCGCATACATATTCTAGAATACCCGATGCGTTAGAATCGGGCCACCATCTAGTATATATATATATATATATATATATATATATATATATATATAAAAGGAGAATTGATGGTACATTATTTATAGAATTAAATAGTATTTGTTATATAATAAAGTTATATTTACAAAAATGCATCTGTGATCTCATTAAGACCGTTCGGGGTGAGCGTGTTAAGCTTATATGTAAAAAAAAAACTATTTTCTATTTAATTGCTCTACACGATTCTGCATATGAGGGGGAATCTGTTCTATTGGAAAGATACGTAATTGTCTATATTCTTTGCTATGTTTTACCCATTTATGACGAGGGTCATTCTAGCACACCCCACGTCATCACCCCCTGTTCAGCACGGGCTCTGGTGCTGAGCCCGCAATGAACCGGGCACATGTCAGCTGATTTATACAGTACAGCTGACATGTGCCCGCAACAGCCGCGGGTGGAATCACGATCCACCCACGGCTGTTAACTAGTTAAATGCCCCTGTCAATCTCTGACAGCGGCATTTAACATTGACACGCCGGAAACGCGTCATTAGCCCCGCACATCGGTGACCTCGTCACATGATCGTAGGTCACCGATAAGTTGGCATGACAATCTGGGGTCTGCAGCAGACCCCTGTGGTTGTCATGTCCTGATTGGTATGAGTGCCGCCCAGTGGACGACACTCATAGCAAGTGAGCAAATCTGCGGCATGCAGGTGATCTGCTCATCGCCTGTATGCAGCAGAGGCGATTGGACAATTGCTGCTTCTAGTCTCCTATGGAGACTATTGAAGCAAGCAAAAAGTAAAGAAAAAAAAATGTTTTTAAAAATACAGTGTATATAAAAAAATATATATATATAAAAGTTTAAATCACCCCCTTTTCGCCCTATTCAAAATAAGATAATAAAAAAAAATGTGTGTAAAAGAAAAGCGGTCTATGGAGCGCTGAAAATGATCACTGGAAAAAACGGATTCGGGGCTAAAAACATTTAATGAGCCCTTTCCACAACGCGTTTCGATAGTTAACTATCTTCATCAGGTGGTACAAGGGTATGGACACAGGATAAAACATATATAGACAAAGCTTCACAATGATTGGTTGGTATACTAATTAGTTTTGAAATAATTAGTTCAAACGCTAATTAGTTGAACCTGGGTTCAAAGAACCCTTCATGTGCCGGTGTGCATATGCCACCAACAGTCGCACATGGACAACCTTCACATGAATTCAGGAATCAAGAACACATTAGATAAAGTATTGAATATAGCAATACATATTGATAGACAATATTAAATAATACATTGTTGATTAAAAAATACACACAAGAATTATTACGTATTGATGGACAATATTAAAAAATTCATTACCAGTATAAAATATACATTACCAGTATAAAATACACAGAAGAGTCACTGTGTTGTGGCATATTGCAAATACAAAATTGGTAATGAGGAGAACAAGAGAAGAGGGGAGGATGAAAAATGATGAATATAAATCAATCTGGAAGGGGAAGGACACAAACCCTAAAAGCTGGTCACATTTTCAAGAGCCAGATTCAGACCTTCAGGGGCTAATGTGCCCAATTTGAAAATCAAATTAATCAAACTCACCAATCGATCAGAAACAGTATTGGGTACATGGTCAATGATAGTAAGCCTGATATCTACAGGATCTTCTTGATGGACAATACTAAAGTGTTTCGATACGCTGTGTAATTGATGACCTATCCGGATGTTGTGTCTATGTTTATTTAGACGTGCATGCATAGTTTGTATCATTCAGCCCACGTACTGGAGGTCACATGTACACTCCAGTAGGTAGATCACGTGTTGATTGACAATTCACATTGTGTTTGATAAAGAGTTTCTTTCCTGTGGTGTGTGATGAGAAAATCTTTTGAGTGCCATTTTGAATGGCTCTGCAACATAAACACTTTGGCGTACTGCACGGAAAACACCCCGGACAGATGCCATCCTGTGGTGGCTGTATTTTAGACTTCAAAGATGTATTAGTGGTGCTATTAAACTTCGTAGATTTTTATTCTTCCTATAAATGATACTTGGCTTATTAGGTATAAAGGGCCTAAGACTGGGTCACCCCTCAAAATAAACCAAAATTTATTCAGGATACTGTGAATGGTGACCCTAGATTGACTTAATGTAGTAACCATACTCCATCTAGTCAAATCTGAGGCTATATTATTTTTATTTTCATTTTTACCAGTGGATGACTCAATCCTATCGATGCACATGTCCTGGGTGAGAGCCCTAGTATTAGAAAAGGCATCCTTCAATAATTTTTTGGGGTAGCCTTTCTGTATAAACCGTTTTCTCAATATTTTAGATTCCACCAAAAATTCAGAGTCTCTGGTGCAGTTTTTCGGACCCTCCAATATTGCCCATAGGGAACATTGGTGATCTATTTTGGGAGATGTCCACTATCAAAACTCAAATAACTGTTGACATCCACTGGTTTGAAAAAGGTTGATGTGAACAATCTTCCCATCATGTCAAACTGCACCATCAGATCCAAGAATTGTAGGGCAGCTTCAGAAAAAGTTGCTATGAAGGATAAACCCCATGGATTAGAATTGAGTTCATCAACAAACTTCAATGCACTCTCACTAGTGCCCCTCCACAAGAAGAATAAATCGTCTATATAGCGCGGTAAAACACCACATGGTTGACCGCCATGGGGGACTGTGCGATGAAGATGGACTCGAAGGCCCCCATAAACAAATTAGTGTAACTAGGGGCGAATCTCGTCCCCATCTCACAGCCCCTTATCTGACGGTAGACCACCCCTTCAAACGTGAATACATTATTGTTCAAAATTAACATAATGGATGTTTTAAGAAAATTCTTTTGCTCAGCTGGAATATTAGTATCAATCGACAAGAAATGTTCGACTGCTCGCATGCCCAATTCATGGGATATATTACTGTAGAGAGCACTAGCATCAAGAGTCAAGATGAGACAATTATTCATGGGGGGGAGACCTCTTAGGAGTTTGATTAATTGAGAAGAGTCTCTCAGGTATGAGTCAAGCATATTTTTGAAGAAAAAGGTCAACGTAATGGGAAAGGTTACTGGTAATGGAACCAATTCCCGAGATGATTGGATTGCCAGGGAGGTTTGTAGAGCTTTTGTGCATCTTGGGGAGGAAATAGAAGAAAGGGACCCTGAATATTGTTATATCTAAGAATTTTTTCTCTTTTTTGTTTAGGAGACCATTAGCATGTGCGGTTTTAATATGTTTCCTGTATTTCAGGAATATATCAAAACCGACGAGTCATGGGATAACATTTCATAATCATCATAGTCGTCCAAGATTCTTCTTCCCTCCCCAAGATACCAGCCTCTATTCATCAGTACTACACCACCCCCTTTGTCTGCACTCTTAATGATAAGATTTTGATTGTCCCTAAGTGAAATGACAGCTCGTCTCTCACCGGGACTTAAATTATCCCTAATTTTTAGATGCTCAAAAGACCAAATATCCTTTAGAATGAGTTGTTGAAATGTTTCAATATGAGAACCTTTATGGTGCAGCGGGTAAAATTTACTAGGATATCCATATACATCTACATGCACTGGTTCAACCTCTGAATTAATTGTGGCGGAATAATTTTGTGAGGGTAAAGTTATGGCTTTTTTCTCCTCTCTTCTAGTAAAAAATGTCGTTGTATAGTTAGTTTTCAAAAAAAAATCATTAAGATAAAGGTATAAAAAAAACACATTGGTTGGAAAATTAGGGCAGAAGGACAAACCCCGTTTAAGTAAGCAGACCTCATCCTTGGTTAGGTTGTGGTCTGACAAATTGAAAATTCCTGAATTCTCACTCGTATTCTTGTCATCTAATCGGCTTTTGTCCTTTTCTGAGATGCATCTAATGGAGATATCGGGTCTGCAGAGGGTTCGTCCACTTCCTCTACAACCCCGTTTTCTCTTTTTCTCTTTGGGTGACGTTCGGGGGCAACCCGAAAAAAACGGTGTTAATTTTCGAGTCCCTTAGATTACAATTCTGATTAATTATAACTTTTTTCTCATTCAAAGGAATGGAGAATTGCGCCTTAGTTATTGATTCCTGTACTGATGGAGTTAAATTTATTATCGATGAAACATTTTTAAGGGAAAGTGAAGAGACTAAAGAGTGGATAATGTTGGTGGTGGTGAGTTCCTAATTTGGAGAACTATGATCCCCATGCAAAACAATCATTTCAATGGGGGAGTCCCCAGTGGGTGGATGGTGATCATTAGGTCGAACTTCATCCCTAAAAGAATTTGACACAACCGATTCATTTATATTAGTTGTAGTGAGTATTGTTGAAGATTCAGTGCATTTAATCCGTGAAGGTGTATAATTGTGTACTGTCAATAAGGATAAATTCATAGGATCAGTGTGGTCCTCCATTTGTGTAGATATGGCCGTACGTGGACACGCGGTGAGACTTACTCTCCCTCCACCCTCTGACAGTCACCGGGGTTGTGCAGGGGTGCACAACTCCAGTTGGTGAGTGGCCTCTCGGCCGTCTTCAATTCATATTGGTCCGTATGGTCCTTCACGTAGCGCACTTTTTTCCTCTTTTCTCCAATAAAAAAACACATATTTTGTATCTCTGCATTTAGAATAGCCTGATCTATCAATATAAAAAAAGAATTAATCCGATCGGTAAATGACGTAATGAGAAAAATATTCTAAACGCAAGAATTACGTTTTTTGTCGCCGCAACAGTGTAATAAAATGCAATAACGGGCTATCAAAACATAGTATCTACCCCAAAATGGTATCAATAAAAACATCAGGTGAGCATGCAAAAAATAAGCCATTACCTGGCCCCAGACCCTGGAAAATGGAGACGCTACATGTCTCGGAAAATGGCACCATTTTTTTCTTCTTTTTTAGCAAACTTTGGGGTTTTTTTTTCACCGCTTAAATAAAAAAGAACCTATACATGTTTGGTTTCTACAAACTCATAATGACCTGGAGAATTATAGTGGTAGGTAAGTTTTAGCATTCAGTGAACGTGGTAAAAAAAAACCAAACCTGTGAAATTCCTTTTTTTTACAATTTCACCGCACTTGGAATTTTTTTCCCATTTTCCAGTACACAAAATGGTAAAACCAGTGATGTCGTTCAAAAGTACAACTCGTCCTGCAAAAAATAAGCCTTCACATGGCCATATTGACAGAAAAATAAAAAAGTTATGGCTCAGGGAAGAAGGGGAGCAAAAAATGAAAGCGCAAAAACGGAAAAGGTTCATTAAGGGGTTAATTGTGCAATGACGGGATAATCCGTGATGTTTCCTCAGTTTGGTTATCCTTTGTCCTCATGAAGAAGTTGGATAAACTTGGAAATGCGCTGATATTATAACCAACGATAAAAAAATCCTTTATTGGAATTTCTCAGTTTCAATCTATTCATTCATGTGGGTTCACCAGCAGCGCAATAAAAAGCAGTTTCTAATCCTCATTGTTTTCTATCTTGCTCTGCAGAAGCTGGTATATGCTTTTATATTGTTGTGGACTTCAACTTTACAAGGTGAGCGTGCAATCGCTTTTATTTGTCTTATGTGTTAACCAGTTAAAGCCCTAACTTGCTGACAGATTCTCTTTAATAATCCATTTTAAACCTACCCCTGTCTCATCCAATAAACATTGTTAATAAAAAAAAAAATAATTGAATCAGTCATACTTTTATTCTTACTACCTTTCACGGTCCTTGGCACCTTCACTATTTGCGATGGTGCCTACAAGACTCTCTCCACTAATCTTTACTTACCGGAGAATGACTTACTTTACATATATAAAACAAATAAAAACGTCACCCCTAATGTTGAGTGAACAAGTGGCCACAGCTTTTTTATCAGTAAAAGAATGCGCCACACAATATTTCTCCCTGCTTCTATAAAACACTCCACCATACCGGGTCACTGGCAAGGCAGTGAGCATGTAACTTGTCAGGCCCGAAAACTCCAGACAAAGAAGGAGGTCGAAACACTTTTCGACCTTCTGATCACCGCCACTCAATAAACTAAAGCATTTTCAAAATAGTCTTGTAAACCTGATAAACATATATAATTTCCAACGGCATTCCAATAGATGTCATCTGCCAACAGTCCCATTCAAGAAAATCTAGCACTATATGGCTATGTTGATGGAAAAATTAAAAAGTTATGGCTCTTGGAAGAAGGCGAGGAAAAAAGGAAAGTTCGAAATAAAGAAAAATTGATAGATTCTTAGAGTTAATTAGCTGCCCCACTCTACTTTCTCACCCAAGGTATTAGATTACCTCTGATCCCCTGTGCCTTCAGCCAGCAGGAAAACTGGCTTAAATCAGATGGTGTGGTGCACTGACCTGTGCTGTGTTTACACTGTGCATGATGCTCTTGAAACACCTATCTCCATATACGGCTCAAGATCAGCTCTGTAAAAAATATTGCCGTGCTGTTCCTGGGGAGCCAAGTGCAAATGTGACACCCCAGGGGTCTGGTTGCCACAGTGATAGAGATATTACGTCTGAGAGCAGGTGGGAGGTCCTTTGGTCAGGGATCCTGTGCATGCCACACCTCCTGCCCAGTCTTGGGAGGAGAAGGACTTCCCCTATATAAACCCGGGGCTGAGGCAGAGTGAGTGAGAAAGAAGACAGAACAAGAGTAGAGAAGAGAAGCAGCATAGCAAGAAACATCAGGAGCTCTGTGGGGAGCAGTGTTACAACGAGTCAGGGGCTGGCAGCTGCAGAGCTCGCCCTGACTGAGAAGATTTCTAACCGGACCCGGAGTCCGAGGCTGTGGGGACTAACTCCTACCCAGCAGCAGAAACCGTCCGGCAGAGGATTTCAGGTCCTCTGGCCCAGAAGCACCGCCATCGTGGAGCGGAAGCCATTAGAAGGCCCCGAGTCACCGGCCATACGGGTGAGCACCACACGGTACACTCAGGGACGTGGGCTACTTATTCCCGCCTCTAGCAAGGTAGCCAGAAGAGTACAGTTAGTTGGGAAGGCCTACAACTCCGCCTGGCCAGGGGAAATCCCATCTGCTCAAGGACTGACCAGGCCCCTATCACTAGCAAGTACTCCGGGAGGGTCTTTCTTTGTCACCAGTAAAGACCCTGAACTACACCGTACCGTCTCTGAGTGGTTCCTGCTACCCCCATCATCCACGTCGGCTGCCCTGAGGCCATACCCCTCCCGTTGGGGGTTATACCATCCACGCTGCACCATCCTTCCACCGGCCTCAGCGGTCTGCCCTGCAGCGGCAGCTCCATAGCTGCATTCAACGGGTGGCGTAGTCACCAACCATCTACTGCTAGTACATCGCCGCTCAGTTTGACTCCCTGGGCACGGACCGGGTCGCCGCCACGAGACTACAACCCTCAAGAGATCCGGCTCCGGGTAAGCTCCCGCGTGCGCATCGCAGCGCGACACAGGCCCAGGGGCGCGTCAACTTTGGCGTAGTCGGCAGGATTTCGTGCCCGCAACCACCGGGTACTGCGTGCCTGAAAAGCAAAGACTGTTCAAACTTACCAGTGGTGAAGATTCCCGCTATCCGTGGAGGTTTCCCGCCATCCGGCGCCATCTTCTACCTTCTTCCCGCCATCCGCGAAGTTTTCCCGCCATCCGGCGCCATCTTCGACCTTCTTCCCGCCATCCGTGGAGTTTTCCCGCCATTGGACGCCATCTTGAGGACGCCGCGCGGGAAGAAGAGGGGCGTGGACTCCGAAAGCGCGCGAGAACTGAAGCCCCGCCTCACGTCCGGACGTTGCGTAAGGTCCTGGAAGGAGCCCAGCAGACGCCGACGTCACCGGAGCGCGACGGAAGGTCCTCAACCCTGACGATCCACTGCGGAGCCGCGGCCTACGGAACAGGATCATCGCAAGGTAGGCCACGGTCCACTAGGGGGGAGGAAGATGTCGGATACGGAGGAGAGCTTCACTGCCTCAACCCCCGCCAGCGCCACCGCTGCTGCAGTTATGCCCTTCACCATGCCCTATATCCCGGGAGCAGCTTGGCTACCCCAGTACTCAGGGGAGTCACATACCCTGCATGACTTTAGAGAAAAGCTGGATAGCCTCTTCCAGGTGTACCCCCTCACAGAAGAGCAAAAAGTGAGCATCCTGGTGGCCCAACTAACCGGGGCAGCCAAAAGGGAAGTAAAATCCTGGCCACCTGGGAGGAAGACTGTCGCAGGGATACTAACCCGGCTGAAGGACACCTTTGATACCCGCACCTCAGCCGAGATTAAGCTTAGATTCTACGGGTGCAAGCAGCGAGCGCATGAGAGTATAAGGGACTATGCACTAAACCTACAAGAGGCCCTGAGGGCCATAAAGCAGACCGACCCTGATGGGGTGGGAAACGAGGACAGGCTGTTGACTGAACAATTTATAGAGGGTTTATATTGCAATGCCCACCGAACCCAGTTGCGGGCAATGGCCTTACAGGATCCCCATCTGGACTTTGCACAGTTCAAGGACAGAGCCATCCGGGTGCTCCGAGAACCGGCACCGGGTGGCGTTGTGACCCACAGGCGCCCAGCTATCACTTACCACCAGGAGGCGGCGCCCTTGTCGGCAGGGCCTGTGGGAGCTGATGCGCAGGCTTTGGACAATGACCCGGCTCCAGACCTACGCCATCAGGTCCAAGAGCTAGCTAAGAGCGTTGCTGCGCTAACCCGAACTGTGCAGTCTTTACAGGTTTCCACCCCAGGGAAGATCCAGCTGGCATCCGGACCGGAGGACATCCCGTGGCGTCGACCAAGGAGGACCCCACCGGTCAGAGGAAGACCCAGTGACCGATACAGCGAGGACGGACGACCCATCTGCCGCCGCTGCAATCAACCCGGACATATGGAAAGGTACTGTTCTTTAAACGGGCACAACCTGGGGTAGAGGGCCAACCCCCAGGAAAAAGATCACCAGGCCCATCGAACTGGCGCGACAGATATGTGGGAGGACGTCCAGTCTTGCCTGTGGTACTGGATGGCATTCCCATGAGTGCCCTACTGGACACCGGGTCACAGGTCACCACTATCCCGTACGTGCTCTTTAAGCAGTACTGGAATGACTCGGATATTACCCGCTACCCTGACGACGACTTGAGTATCATCGCCAGCAATGGCCAGCCCGTGCCACAGATCGGATTTAAAGAGGTGACCATCAAAATCGGTAGAGTCGAACTGGCAGCACAGGGACTGATCATTGTAGACATTGACAAACATGAGAGCCACCCAAAAATAACTCTAGGAACTAATGTAATTGAGAATTGTCTTGCAGAGGTGATTGTCCTTCTACAGCAGGTTGCCAAGAACGCCAGCTCCGGCGAGCAGCGAGTGCTCCAGAAAGAGATCCGGGCACTGATGCGACGGCAACAGGTGGAACTCTCAGGCGGTGAGATTGGTAGCGTAAGAATGTGTGACCCTTTCCCTATTGCCATGCCCCCAAAAAGCGAAATGATGATTTGGTGCCGGGCAGCTATTGGTCTGAGAGGTAGAGATTACCAGGCAATGGTAGAACCAGTTTACTCAGACAGTAGGCCCACCATTTTGACAGCACGGGGGGTGGTCAATGTACGCCATGGGAGGGTGCCCGTTCGCATAATCAATATCGGGGAGAGGGAAGTGTACCTGTCCCGGTATGCCACGCTAGCAAAATTATATACCATCAACCAAAACTCTATACAGTCTGTGGAACCCTTGCCTCCATCTCACCCGGAGGAAGGTAACGGCTCTAAGAAAGTAATGGAGGATTGGTGTCAGCAACTACACTTGGGAACTGACTCCACTCCCTCCCACCAGAAACAGGGAGTCTACCGGGTGGTTCAAGAGTATGAGAGAGTGTTTAGTAAACACCCGTTAGACTTCGGGCGAGTCAAGGGGGTAGAACACCGCATCCCCACGGGAGATCATCCTCCCATAAAAGAGAGGTATCGACCCGTACCCCCTGCACATTACCAACACGCCAAGGGGATGCTTAGAGACATGAAGGAGGCTGGGGTAATCCGGGATAGCTGTAGCCCCTGGGCAGCCCCGCTAGTTTTAGTCAAAAAGAAAGACAACACCATGAGGATGTGTGTAGATTACCGGAAAATCAACCGTATCACACACAAGGATGCGTTCCCCTTACCAAGGATAGAGGAGTCATTGGCTGCTTTAAGATCTGCTAACTTCTTCTCTACCTTGGATCTCACTAGCGGGTACTGGCAGGTTCCTGTAGCAGAGGCGGACCGGGAGAAGACCGCATTCACCACCCCGATGGGACTTAGTGAGTTCACCTGCATGCCGTTCGGACTCTGCAACGCCCCAGGAACCTTCCAACGATTAATGGAGTGCTGTCTGGGCCACAGAAACTTCGAGACGGTCCTGTTGTACCTGGACGATGTCATCGTATACTCCAAAACTTATGAGGACCACCTGAAACACCTGGCGGAGGTGTTCGAAGCTCTGGCGAGTTACGGCCTAAAGGTGAAACCCTCCAAGTGTCACCTCCTGAAACCAAAGGTGCAGTACCTGGGACACGTGGTGAGCGCTGACGGAGTGGCTCCCGACCCCGATAAGATCACCGCAATTAAGGGATGGCCAAGCCCCTCCAGCGTAAAAGAAGTGCGGCAGTTCCTCGGGTTGGTAGGCTACTACCGAAGGTTTATTCCCGGTTTCACCAAAAAGGCAGCGCCTATGCAGGACCTCCTGATAGGCCAGTCCCGGAAGGCCAAGAACCAGAAGCCGCCCTTCAAATGGGAAGAGCTAGAAGAAGAGTCCTTCCGCCAGCTGAAGATGGCCCTCACGGGGGATGAAATCTTGGCGTACCCGGATTATAGCCAGCCCTTCATCCTCTACACCGACGCCAGTAACATCGGGCTAGGAGCCGTACTGTCCCAGATCCAGCAGGGGAAAGAACGAGTAATTGCCTACGCCAGCCGAAAACTGCGACCCACCGAAAGGAACCCCGAGAATTACAGCTCATTTAAGCTAGAGTTCCTGGCCGTGGTATGGGCAGTCACTGAGCGCTTTAAGCATTACCTTGCTTCTTCCCGGTTCACCGTGTACACGGATAACAACCCGTTGACACACCTGGACACGGCAAGACTCGGTGCCCTGGAGCAGAGGTGGATGGCCCGTCTGTCCAACTACGAGTTCATAATCAAATACCGGGCAGGGCGCTCCAATACTAACGCGGACGCCCTGTCCAGGATGCCCAACCTGCCGGACGAAGGAGAAGATCCGGAGGGACTGGAAGAAATTGAACTCCCTGCGTTCCACCGTCATGGGACTATCCAGTATTCCCACCGGGTAAGGAGTAAGCAGGCTGCTACGTTGAACCCCTTACCTCACTACAACTGGGCGGAAATGCAAGACAGCGACCCTGCCGTCCGACTGGTGAAGGAGATGCTGACTCGGCCGGAGGCTCGCCTTGAACCAGACGCTCCGGAGGAAGCCAAACAACTATGGGCAGAGAAGAGTCGACTGTTCCTTTACAAAGGGAAGTTGTGCCGCAGAATGGTTAACTCCCGGACGCATGAATTACTCTGGCAAGTAGTGGTGCCACGAAGAGACGCAGCCATGGTGATGGAGGCATACCACGACGGAGCTGGACACTTCGGGTGGAAGAAGCTGGAGTTCCTGCTGCGCGAGCGATTCCACTGGGTAGGCATGAGGGGAACCATTGAGAAGTGGTGCAGAGACTGTGGCCCGTGCAACCTGAGAAGGAAGGACCGCGCCAGCCAGAAGACTCCCCTGCAGTCCATCGTCACCCGGCAACCGTTGGAACTGGTAGCCTTAGATCATGTAAAACTGACCCCAAGCAGAAGTGGCTACGTCTACGCGTTAACCATCGTGGATCATTACTCCCGGTTTCTGGTTGTCGTCCCCGTCAAGGACTTAACGGCTCAAACAGCAGCTAGAGCCTTCCAGCAGCACTTTTGCCGTCCACACGGGTACCCGGACCAAGTGCTGACGGACCAGGGACCTGCCTTTGAAGCGGAGGTCTTCCAGGAATTCTGCAATCTGTATGGCTGCCGGAAGATAAGGACGACACCCTACCATCCACAGACTAATGGACTTTGTGAAAAAATGAACCAGGTGGTGATGGATCTTCTAAAAACGTTGCCCCTGGAAGAACGCAGTCTGTGGCCTGAAAAGTTGCCCGATCTGGTGGACCTATACAACCACATCCCGGTAGGTTCCACCAACTGTACCCCGGCTTATCTAATGAGGGCAAGACCTGGTAAGTTACCTGTTGACCTGGAAATGGGAGTCCTGACACCCGAGGACACTTCACCAGAAACAGACTGGGACACAGAGAGGCAGCAGCAGTACCGGAGAGTACAGGAGAGCGTGGAGCGAAGTCTCTGTCAGGCTAGGGAAAGACAAGAGAAAACTTACAACCAGTATGCTCCCGCTGTTCCCCTGGTACCCGGAGAGCAGGTCTTGAAGAGGAAGAGACGGCTCCACAAGTTGGACGACCAGTGGGAGAAGGACCCGTACACCGTACTGCCCTCAAGCCACGAAAACCCGAAGGTCTGTACCATCAGTAAAGACGGAGGGGAAACCACAGCCATTGTATCCCGGGACCACCTGAAGAAGTGTCCCGAACAACTGAGGAACCCTGAAGAGGAACAAGAAGACCATCGACCCGTAGAGGAAAGGGAAGATATGGTTAGTACCGTGCTCGGGGACTTCCCTCGGTCTTGGACTCAAGTCAATGGTGCAGTTGTGGTACCCGTACTCACCTTCCTCCAACCATCATCCCAAGAACCTACGGAGCAACCGGTAGAGCTGGAAGAACAGCCGGTCCAGGAGGCAGAAGACTCTACACAAGCAGACCCGGAAAATCAACCCTCTGCTTATAGTGAGCCTGCCATACCCCTAGTGAGCCAGAGGGCCCATAGACAGCTGCCCAGTTTACCCTTGACAGCTCCTACACCCTGTAGTTCAGGGCCAGACAGTCAGCTCCGTAGGTCCACTAGGGCCACTAGAGGCCAGCTACCCGCACGTTGGAGGATCTAAATGTTTAAGCTATCTTATATGTTTACTTGTTTATAGTTGCTTGTGTATAATTTTGTGTTTCTAGTTCTTTTTAGGAGTCCTTGGTGGATTTACCGGGAATCCTTGTACATAGTTGGAGCGTAACCCAGGATGGACTAAAGACTGTTAAGGACTCGGGGCAAGACAGGCCCCTACCTGGTTACGTCTCCCTGTTTTGGTGAAATGGACACCTCGCTTTTCAAAACTGCACCCGGTTGCGGACACGCCGTAACCATCTTATGTGTTTTTCTTATTGTATTGTTATTGTTATACCTTGTTATGTTTTTCTAAAAAAAAAAAAAAAAATATGTTTAGTCCCGGAGTACTAAATTTCACTAGGGGGGAATGTGACACCCCAGGGGTCTGGTTGCCACAGTGATAGAGATATTACGTCTGAGAGCAGGTGGGAGGTCCTTTGGTCAGGGATCCTGTGCATGCCACACCTCCTGCCCAGTCTTGGGAGGGGAAGGACTTCCCCTATATAAACCCGGGGCTGAGGCAGAGTGAGTGAGAAAGAAGACAGAACAAGAGTAGAGAAGAGAAGCAGCATAGCAAGAAACATCAGGAGCTCTGTGGGGAGCAGTGTTACAACGAGTCAGGGGCTGGCAGCTGCAGAGCTCGCCCTGACTGAGAAGATTTCTAACCGGACCCGGAGTCCGAGGCTGTGGGGACTAACTCCTACCCAGCAGCAGAAACCGTCCGGCAGAGGATTTCAGGTCCTCTGGCCCAGAAGCCCGAAGGCACGGTCACACGCGTGGGACCAGCACCGCCATCGTGGAGCGGAAGCCATTAGAAGGCCCCGAGTCACCGGCCGTACGGGTGAGCACCACACGGTACACTCAGGGACGTGGGCTACTTATTCCCGCCTCTAGCAAGGTAGCCAGAAGAGTACAGTTAGTTGGGAAGGCCTACAACTCCGCCTGGCCAGGGGAAATCCCATCTGCTCAAGGACTGACCAGGCCCCTATCACTAGCAAGTACTCCGGGAGGGTCTTTCTTTGTCACCAGTAAAGACCCTGAACTACACCGCACCGTCTCTGAGTGGTTCCTGCTACCCCCATCATCCACGTCGGCTGCCCTGAGGCCATACCCCTCCCGTTGGGGGTTATACCATCCACGCTGCACCATCCTTCCACCGGCCTCAGCGGTCTGCCCTGCAGCGGCAGCTCCATAGCTGCATTCAACGGGTGGCGTAGTCACCAACCATCTACTGCTAGTACATCGCCGCTCAGTTTGACTCCCTGGGCACGGACCGGGTCGCCGCCACGAGACTACAACCCTCAAGAGATCCGGCTCCGGGTAAGCTCCCGCGTGCGCATCGCAGCGCGACACAGGCCCAGGGGCGCGTCACAAACACTACTAAATTGGTTACTGTGTCTGGAGTCCTGAAGGATGTCAAAAACACTTGTGTGAACTGAATTGCAGTTAGAAGTAAACATTTCAATGAAAGCCCAGTGTCATTTGAGAAGGAACATACACAGAATATAGACTGGATCACAGTACATTCTGACAGGTCTTCCTGTGATATGACACTGACCCTGGAATCCAGTGTCTCACTTATGGACAAACTCTTTATGAAGAACAATTTGCATTGTCGTGAAATGTCCAAAATGATTTTGAAGCAGGGTTCTCTGGCAAAGAAACTTAATACAGATTGACTACATAGGAAAATTACCAGCAGGAAGCTGCTAATTCTTTCTTCGCCTAGGTATTTGTGGATGTTTCTCTAAATGGGTGGAAGCCATCTCAACTGTAAATATTCCAGATACAACTTCCTTTTTGGTTGTTTGAAAGCAGTTGTTTCACAATGGGGTGTTCCCAGATTGAATGAATTATATTGGGGAGACCATTCTACTGGTAAGGTTTAGTGTTGAGCGAGCATGCTCGACACTGCTCGGTACTCGCCCGAGCATCTCACTACTCAGGATGTTCGGCGAGTACTGAGCATTTCCGGGTTACTCGGGTGGGAGCTCGGGTCTCCGCCCTGCATGTTTGGCGCTCTTTACAGAGCCAATGAACATGCAGGGATTGCCAGCCAGTCACTGTAGTATGGCAGCCATGTTGGTTGTGGGCATTACAGTAATTGGCTGGCCGCACAGCGTCACCTCGAGTATTTAAAACCGGGCGCCGCCATCTTGGACACAGTCGCTCCGGATCAGAGGGTGTAGGGAGAGAGCTGCTGAGTTAGGGAGAGATTTATACTGCGAAATAGGTAGTGTAGGGTCTCTAAAGCCTGCAAAATCAAACAAACAGTCCTTCTCGGGACTAATATCCATCCCAGATATCAGGCAGGCAGGCAGGCAGGCTGTATAGGAGACGCAGTGGTTATACCAACAAACACTGCATTACAGTCCTGTGTGCTGCTTTTCAAATTGCTAAACTTAGCACTAGGTCTCAGAGGCCAGGAAAAATCCTTTTTTTTTCATCTAAATCCTCTTTCTTTTTTTTCCCTCAGTCAGACTGTACAAATACCCATCTTATTAACCTTTTGGTATCCCCCCCCCCCCAAAAAAAAATTGAATGTGTCTGTGAGTGTTCAGACACAAATATATCTGTTTAAAAGAGTCTGGTGTAGGCCAGATAACAAGAACTGTGGTTTTCCTCTTCCACGGTTCAAATCTCTGTATTATCCACTTTTTTGCCTTTTTTCCATAAAAAAAAACCATTTTGAGTGTCTCGCTGACTGTTCTGTTTAAAAGATTCTGGTGTAGGCCAGTTAACTAGAACTGTGGTTTTTCTCTTCCACGGTTCAAATCTGGGTGTAATCCACCTTTTTGCATAAAAAAAACATTTTGAGTGTCTCGCTGACTGTTCAGACACAAATATATCTGTTGAAAAGAGTCTGGTGTAGGCCAGATAACTAGAACTGTGGTTTTCCTCTTCCATGGTTCAAATCTCTATATTATCCATATTTGTGCATTTTTTCAATAAAAAAAACATTTTGAGCGTCTCGCTGACTGTTCAGACACAAATATATCTGTTTAAAAGATTCTGGTGTAGGCCAGATAACTAGAACTGTGGTTTTCCTCTTCCACGGTTCAAATCTCTGTATTATCCACTTTTTTCCTTTTTTCAAAAAAAAAACAAACATTTTGAGTGTTTCCCTGACTGTTCAGACACAAATATATCTTTTTAAAAGATTCTGGTCTAGGCCAGATAACTAGAACTATGGTTTTCCTCTTCCACAGTTCAAATCTGGGTGTATTTCACCTTTTTGCATAAAAAAACATTTTGAGTGTCTCGCTGACTGTTCAGACACAAATATATCTGTTGAAAAGAGTCTGGTGTAGGCCAGATAACTATAACTGTTGTTTTCCTCTTCCACGGTTCAAATCTCTGTATTATCCACTTTTTTCCTTTTTTCAAAAAAAAACAAACATTTTGAGTGTTTCCCTGACTGTTCAGACACAAATATATCTTTTTAAAAGATTCTGGTCTAGGCCAGATAACTAGAACTATGGTTTTCCTCTTCCACAGTTCAAATCTGGGTGTATTTCACCTTTTTGCATAAAAAAACATTTTGAGTGTCTCGCTGACTGTTCAGACACAAATATATCTTTTTAAAAGACTCTGCTCTATGCCAGATAACTAGAACTGTGGTTTCCTCTTCCATGGTTCAAATCTGGGTGTAATCCATCTTTTTGCATAAAAAAAAACATTTTGAGTGTCTCGATGACTGTTCAGACACAAATATATCTGTTAAAAACATTCTGCTGTAGGCAAGATAACTAGAACTGTAGTTTTCCTCTTCCACGGTTCAAATCTCAGTATTATCCACTTTTTTGACTTTTTCAATAAAAAAAAACATTTTGAGTGTCTCGCTGACTGTTCAGACACAAATATATCTTTTTAAAAGATTCTGTTCTAGGCCAGATAACTAGAACTGTGGTTTTCCTCTTCCACGGTTCAAATCTGGGTGTAATCCACCTTTTTGCATAAAAAAAAACCCTTTGACTGTCTCGCTGACTGTTCAGAGTCCAATATACAGTACAGACCAAAAGTTTGGACACACCTTCTCATTTAAAGATTTTTCTGTATTTTCATGACTATGAAAATTGTACCTTCACACTGAAGGCATCAAAACTATGAATTAACACATGTGGAATTATATAATTAACAAAAAAGTGTGAAACAACTGAAAATATGTCTTATATTCTAGGTTCTTCAAATTAGCCACCTTTTGCTTTGATGACTGGTTTGCACACTCTTGGCATTCTCTTGATGAGATTCAAGAGGTAGTTACTGGAAATGGTTTTAACTTCACAAGTGTGCCCTGTCAGGTTTAATAAGTGGGATTTCTTGCCTTATAAATGGGGTTGGGACCATCAGTTGTGTTGTGCAGAAGTCTGGTGGAAACACAGCTGATAGTCCTACTGAATAGACTGTTAGAATTTGTATTATGGCAAGAAAAAAGCAGCTAAGTAAAGAAAAACAAGTGGCTATCATTACTTTAAGAAATGAAGGTCAGTCAGTGAGAAAAATTGGGCAAACTTTGAAAGTGTCCCCAAGTGTAGTTGCAAAAACCATCAAGCGCTACAAAGAAACTGGCTCACATGAGGACCGCCCCAGGAAAGGAAGAACAAGAGTCACCTCTGCTTCTGAGGATAAGTTTATCCGAGTCACCAGCCTCAGAAATCGCAGGTTAACAGCAGCTCAGATTAGAGACCAGGTCAATGCCACACAGAGTTCTAGCAGCAGACACATCTATTCTACAACTGTTAAGAGGAGACTTTGTGCAGCAGGCCTTCATGGTAAAATAGCTGCTAGGAAACCACTGCTAAGGACAGGCAACAAGCAGAAGAGACTTGTTTGGGCTAAAGAACACAAGGAATGGACATTAGACCAGTGGACATCTGTGCTTTGGTCTGATGAGTCCAAATTTGAGATCTTTGGTTCCAACCACCGTGTCTTTGTGCGATGCAGAAAAGGTGAACGGATGGACTCTACATGCCTGGTTCCCACCGTGAAGCATGGAGGAGTAGGTGTGATGCTGTGGGGGTGCTTTGCTGGTGACACTGTTGGGGATTTATTCAAAATTGAAGGCATACTGAACCAGCATGGCTACCACAGCATCTTGCAGCGGCATGCTATTCCATTTATTTTTCAACAGGACAACGACCCCAAACACACCTCCAGGCTGTGTAAGGGCTATTTGACCAAGAATGAGAGTGATGAGGTGTTACGCCAGATGACCTGGCCTGCACAGTCACCAGACCTGAACCCAATCGAGATGGTTTCGGGTGAACTGGACGACAGAGTGAAGGCAAAAGGGCCAACAAGTGCTAAGCATCTCTGGGAACTGCTTCAAGCTTGTTGGAAGACCATTTCCGGTGACTACCTCTTGAAGCTCATCAAGAGAATGCAAAGAGTGTGCAAAGCAGTCATCAAAGCAAAAAGTGGCTACTTTGAAGAACCTAGAATATAATACATATTTTCTGTTGTTTCACACTTTTTTGTTAGCTATATAATTCCACATGTGTTAATTCATAGTTTTGATGCCTTCAGTGTGAATGTACATTTTTCATAGTCACGAAAATGCAGAAAAATCTTTAAATGAGGTGTGTCCAAACTTTTGGTCTGTACTGTATCTGTTTAAGAGAGTTTGGTGTAGGCCAGATAACTAGAACTGTGGTTTTCCTCTTCCACGGTTCAAATCTCTGTATTATCCACTTTTTTGCCTTTTTTCAATAAAAAAAAAAAATTTTGAGTGTCTCACTGACTGTTCAGACACAAATATATCTGTTTAAAAGATTCTGGTGTAGGCCAGATAACTAGAACTGTGATTTTCCTCTACCATGGTTCAAATCTCCTTTTTATTACCCTTTTGCCATTGATAGTGCGAGTGTAAGCTATTTTTCTTCATTTACAATGGGCAAGGCGCGTGGCAAGAGACATGAAACTGGACATTCTGGTGATGGTTCGTGCAGAGGACAGGGCCGTGGCCAAGGTGAAAATGTGCCACAACCAACAGCCACATCTTCTCGCTCCCAGTTCTTGACCAAATTACTAGGGAAGCACACAACAGCACCACTATTGCGAACTGATCAGTGTGAACAGGTTATTAATTTGATAGCAGATAATACTTCCAGTCACGTGGGCACCACCACCTCCGGTCTGTCTTCCACACGGTCAAGTGTTAGTAGCCGTGAGTCTCAACTGCATACTCCTCCTCACCATGATGCTCCTTCCTCCCACCATGCCGAGTATCGTCAGACAGCAACTGATCCCACAGTTGGACACTCTGAAGAGCTGTTCACTGGTCCATTTCCACATTTGTGCCCCTCGCCTGCTCCGCTTTAAGTGGTGGAAGCGGAGATCCCATGTAGCGATGGCCAAATATTTGAACAGCCATGGCCACAGGAAGGCGACGCTGGCAATTTGTCACAAGAGGTGGACGATGACGAGACACAACTGCCACGAAGTGAGGAGGAGAGCTGTGATGGGGAAGTGGAAGAGGAGGAGGTGGTGGATGATCTAGTAACTGACCAAACGTGGCAGGAGCACACGCAGATCGAGGCCAGCAGCCCACAGGGTGAGGGAGGCAGAGTACCCCAACAGGCAGGAAGAAGCAGTGTGGTGGCCGCAGTACAAATGGTAGGACCTCCAGAGTCTGGAATTTTTTTAAAGACTCTGCCGATAACCACAAAAAGGCCTTTTGTACCACCTGCCAGGCCAGCATCAGCAGGGGTGACAAAACTACCACCAGCGTGATCAGGCACATGTCAGCAAAGCACCAGACTTTGTGGGGCGAACCCCAGGGTCCACGACCAGTGTCAGCGGGTGTCACCACTGCTTCTTCCGCTGTTGTGCTTGTAAGAGAACCCCCTGTTGTGTGTGCAAGACAATCCCCTGTCCATACAGCATGCAAAGATGCCCCTTCCTCTCAGTCTTCGCTTGTTATGGCAGTTTCTCAAGAAACAGCATCAACGTCCACGTCCACGTCCCACCGCAGCGTTCAATTGTCCATATCCCAGAGCTTTGAACGAAAGCGCAAATTCGCAGCCAATGCCCCACAGGCCACAGTCCTAAATTCGCACATTTCACGACTGCTTGCGTGGAAATGCTGCCTTTTAGGCTGGTGGAGACAGAATCCTTCCACAACCTTATGGCGGTGGCCGTCCCTCAGTACTCGGTCCCCAGCCGACACTTGCCCGGTGTGCCATCCCCGCACTGCACAAGCACGTGTCCCAAAACATCTGCCGTGCCCTCAACAACTCAGTTACAGGAAGAGTCCACCTGACAACGGACACGTGGACAAGTGCTTGTGGCAGGGACGGTACATCTCCCTGACGGCACACTGGGTAAACATAGTGGAAGCCGGGACCCAGTCGGACCTTGGGACGGAACACATCCTCCCCACACCGAGGATTGCGGGCCCTATGTCAGACAGAGTTGCCCCCACAGTGTACAGCTCCTGTGCATCATCCTTCTCCTCATGTTCAGCCTCCATCTCAGATATCACCACATCAGTTACAAGCTGGAAGCACTGCAGTACTGCCTCAGCCAAGCGGCAACAGGTTGTGCTGAACCTCATAAGCTTAGGTGATAAACCTCACACTGCTTGTGAGTTGTGGACAGCTGTGAAAAAGCAGGCAGATCTGTGGCTGAGACCGCTGAACCTACATCCAGGCATGGTCGTGTGTGACAATGGCCGTAACCTGGTGGTGGCTCTGAGGCTAGGCGAGATCACGCACGTACCATGCCTGGCTCTTGTGCTTAACCTCTTGGTTCAGCGGTTTCTTAAATCGTATCCCGAGTTGCCAGATCTGCTCATCAAAATACGCCGCCTGTCAGCTTATTTTTGGAAGTCGGCTACAGCTTCCGCCGCCCTTGCTGTGTTGCAGCAGCATTTGCAGCTTCCGGCACACCGACTGGTGTGTGATGTCACGACACGTTGGAACTCTACCCTCCACATGTTGCAAAGGATTTGTGAGCAGAATAGAGCAGTTGTGGAGTACCAGCTGCAACAAGGCCGTCGATATTCAGGTCAGACTTCACACATAAGATTTCAAGAGTGGACCTGGATGTCTGACATATGTACCATCCTGACAAACTTTGAGGAGTCCACCAAGATGGTGAGTGGCGATGATGAGTGGCATCATTAGCGTCAGCATCCCACCTCTCTGTCTTTTGCAATGCTCTCTGCAAAGAATTAAAGAGGAGGCATTGCAGCCAGAGTATGATGAGATAGATCAAGAAGCCGTAGCGGGCAATTACAAACAGCCCAGCCTCATCTCATCCCAACATGCATTGGGGGACAATGAGGGAGAGGAAGAGGAGGAGGAAGAACAGGAGCTGGTATCATGCGCTGTAGACGGTAGTACCTGTACAACTGTCATATCGTCGGTTCAGCATGAGTGGTCTGAGGACAGGGGGGGGGGGGGAGGAGGAGGAGAGCATGGTCAGTCATCATCTTGGTGAAGACACGGAAGTCTTGCCCGTTAACAGTCTGGCATGCATGGTTGACTTTATGTTACGCTGCCTTAACTGTGATCCTCGCGTTTTCAAAATGTTGGGTGACAGTCATTACTGGTTGGTGACACTTTTAGACCCCCGCTACAAGGAGAACTTTCACTCTCTTATTCCTGAGGTGGAGAGGTCTACAAAAATGGGGCAGTACCAGAAGGCCCTTGCTGCTGAACTGTTAAAAAAATTCCCATCTGAACACGCTAGTGGCAGAGTCACAGTTCGTTGCCCAACCAAGGCTTACAGGCGAGAGAGATGCAACTCCAATCCAGCAGAGGCAGGTGAACACTGTCAATGTTCTGGGACAGTTTTTTGGGACCCGCCCAGCTTACAGGCCCTGAGGCGTCGGGTACTCTCACAAGGAGTGGAAAGTTTCAAAAGATGGTGAGGGAGTACCTTGCCTACTGTACCAGCGTCCTCCGTGATTCCTCTGTGCCTTTTAATTATTGGATATCCAAGCTGGACACTTGGAATGAACTCGCTCTGTACGCATTGGAGGTCCTGGCCTGCCCTGCTGCTAGCGTGTTATCGGAGCGTGTTTTTAGTGCCACTGGGGGAATTATAACTGATAAGCGCATTCGCCTGTCAACTGACAGTGCTGACAAGATGACCCTTATCAAAATGAACAAGGGCTGGATTGGGCCAGAATTCTCATCACCACTAAATGACAGCAGAGTAACATAAAGTCAAAACCATTGTGTTATTTTGGGAGGTGTATTCCCATGCACCGCTTCACACCCACACATGGGTATATGCTTCCTCATTTCAGCTGTTTTTTTCTCTTCTCCTTATTAGAGATGAGCGGTGTTCGACTAGAACTGTTCGCCAATCTCAAATTCGAGCTGTTTTGGGCGGTGTTCGAGTTGTTCGACGAACCCGAACGATTTGCAAAAAATTCGGCTGTTCGAGGTTATGTTCGATAACTGTTCGTGCACCAAAAGCGTGTCCTGCATGTCTGGCGCTATTTAGAGCACCAATCATGCAGGGATTGTCTGCCACTCACTGTAATGCCACAGCCATGGTGGTTGTGGCATTACAGTGATTGCCCAAATCGATAGGAACAGTGCCAACAGTGAAACATGAAAAGCCGGCAATTCAGCAGCGGCATACACCGGTACCCGACAATTTAGAACCGAAAGAATAGAGCTTCACACATAGATTAGATAGATATAAACATGTCAGCCACATATATACGAAGTACAGTGAAAGTGCTGCTTACTGTACTTGTCATTTACCGTAAAGGATTTATCAAAAAAAATAATAGTGTTTTCATGCACCATCTCTTTAAAAAAGTCGGCCGGCAATTCAGCAGCGGTACCCGACAATTTATAACAGAAAGAATAGAGCTTCACACATAGATTAGATAGATAGAAACATGTCAGTCACATATATATGAAGTACAGTGATAGTGTTGGTTACTGTACTTGTCATTTAGTATTAAAATAAAGGATTTATTATTAAAAAAATTGGCGTGGGGTTCCCCTTAATTTTAGGCTCTAGCGGAGGTTAAGCAGACGGCTGGGGCAGATGTTTGAAGCCTGGGAAGGGGGTAATACCCACGGAGCTTCCCAGGCTACTAATATCAGCCCCCAGCTGAATACATAGCCTTTACTAGCTATTAAGATGGGGGACCCCCCCAAAAAAATGACGTGGGGTCCCCCCTAATTTAATAGCTAGCAAAGGCTAGGCAGACAGCTGGGGGCTGATATTAATAGCCCAGGAAGGGAGACATGAATATTGGCCCCCTCCCAGGCTAGAAACACCAGCCGTCAGCCGCCCCAGAAATGGCGCATTCATAGGATGCGCCAATTCTGGCACTTAGCCTCGCTCTTCCACGCTGCCCTGGTGCGGTGGCAGGGGGTAATAGGGTTGGGGTTGATGTCAGCTTATAATGCCAGCTGACATCAAGCCCAGGTTAGTAATGGAGAGGCGTCTATAAGACACCCCCATTACTAACCCCATAGTCAAAGTTAAAAAAAACACAAACACCCAGAATAAAGTCCTTTAATTGAAATAAAGACACAATCCTTTATTGTTCTAAATTAAACCATACTTACCATCACGCCCATTCCAGCTGAAGCCAACGATCTCCTGCAATAAAAGAAAAATAACAAAGCAACCTCATCCTTACCTTTCCATGGTTCCCACGACAGCTTCAGCTCTGCTACATCGAGATGACAGGCTGGACCGCAGCAGAACGCTGCCATCCAGCCTCTCATCCCCCAATGAACTCGGCTCACCTCATGCACGTCACTGACAGCGTGGGAAAATTCTCACGCTGAAGCGGTGAGTGCAGGAGAATTCTCCCACGCTGTCAGGGACGTGCATAAGGTGAGCTCATGTCCAATGAACTCAGCTCACCTCCTGCACGTCACTGACAGCGTGGGAAAATTCTCCTGCAATCAGCGCTTCAGCGTGAGAATTTTCCCACGCTGTCAGTGACGTGCATGAGGTGAGCCGAGTTCATTGGACATGAACTCGGCTCATCTGGATGTCGTCACAGAGAGACGCTGAGCAGCGCAAGCAAGCCTGCGCTTCTCAGTGTCTGCGGGATGACAGGCTGGATGGCAGCGCTCTGCTGCGGTCCAGCCTGTCATCTCGATGTAGCAGAGCTGAAGCTGTCGTGGGAACCATGGAAAGGTAAGGATGAGGTTGCTTTATTATTTTTCTTTTATTGCAGGAGATCGTTGGCTTCAGCTGGAATGGGCGTGATGGTAAGTATGGTTTAATTTAGAACAATAAAGGATTGTGTCTTTATTTCAATTAAAGGACTTTATTCTGGGTGTTTGTGTTTTTTTTTACTTTGACTATGGGGTTAGTAATGGGGGTGTCTTATAGACGCCTCTCCATTACTAACCTGGGCTTGATGTCAGCTGGCATTATAAGCTGACATCAACCCCAACCCTATTACCCCCTGCCACCGCACCAGGGCAGCGTGGAAGAGCGAGGCTAAGTGCCAGAATTGGCGCATCCTATGAATGCGCCATTTCTGGGGCGGCTGACGGCTGGTGTTTCTAGCCTGGGAGGGGGCCAATATTCATGGCTCCCTTCCTGGGCTATTAATATCAGCCCCCAGCTGTCTGCCTAGCCTTTGCTAGCTATTAAATTAGGGGGGACCCCACGTCATTTTTTTGGGGGGGTCCCCCATCTTAATAGCTAGTAAAGGCTATGTATTCAGCTGGGGGCTGATATTAGTAGCCTGGGAAGCTCCGTGGGTATTACCCCCTTCCCAGGCTTCAAACATCTGCCCCAGCCGTCTGCTTAACCTCCGCTAGAGCCTAAAATTAAGGGGAACCCCACGACAATTTTTTTAATAATAAATCCTTTATTTTAATACTAAATGACAAGTACAGTAACCAACACTATCACTGTACTTCATATATATGTGACTGACATGTTTCTATCTATCTAATCTATGTGTGATGCTCTATCTTTCTGTTCTAAATTGTCGGGTACCGCTGCTGAATTGCCGGCCGGCTTTTTTAAAGAGACAGTGCATGAAAACACTATTATTTTTTTAAATAAATCCTTTACACTAAATGACAAGTGCAGTAACCAACACTGTCACTGTGCTTCTTATATGTGTGACTGACATGTTTCTATCTATCTAATCTATGTGTGATGCTCTATTCCTTCTTGTCTAAATTGTCTGGTACCGGTGTATGCCGCTGCTGAATTTGCCGGCCGGCTTTTTTAAAGAGAGTGTCTTCTGAGCAGTTTGTCAGCTTTTGGACACCTTTGCAGGTGTTTTCTATGTGTTTCTATGTGTTTTTGTTTGCCTGCCATTGGTTTTAACGGTGTTCGACGGTGTTCTAAGGTGTTCCACGAACAGTTCGACGAACAGTTCCTCGAACATCCCGGTGTTCGACGAACCGAACCGAACCCGAACACTACGGGGGTGGCTCAACACTACTCCTTATGCTCAGCCTCCACCACCACTATACCACCTGGGTAACCGTGGTCTGTGCTGCCAGCATTGCAAGTTCCTCCGTCCTAATTTTTGGCAGCTTTTGCTTGGAAGGCATAGGCAAAGACTATGGGAGTCCCACTCCCCAATAATGGGAATAATGTTTTTAATATGCTGTACTGCATGGCTCTTGTAAGGGGCAATGCAACTTCCTCCGTCCTAATTTTTGGCAGCTTTTGCTTGGAAGGCATAGGCAAAGACTCTGGGAGACCCACTCACCAATAATGGGAATAATGTTTTTAATATGCTATACTGCATGGCTCTTGTAAGGGGATTTAAAACTGTCTTGTTAAGCTACTATGACCTTCACGTCTCTTCCAAGGGGCATTAAAACTGTCTTGTAAAGCTACTGTGACCTCCACGTCTCTTCCAAGGGGCATTAAAACCATCTTGATTAACCTCTCTGAACTCCACGTCTCTTCCAAGGGGCATTAAAGCAGTCTTGTTAAGCTACTGTCAACTCCATGTCTCTTCCAAGGGGCATTAAAACCGTCTTGTTAGGCTAATCTGACCTCCATGTCTCTTCCAAGGAGCACTGCACCATCTTGTTAAACCTCTCTGACCTCCACATCTCTTCCAAGGGGCATTAAAACTGTCTTGTTAAGCTACTGTGACCTCCACTCCTCTTCCAAGGGGCATTTAAACCGTCTTGTTAAATCAATCTGAACTCCACGTCTCTTCCAAGGGGCATTAAAACTGTCTTGTTAAGCTACTGTAACCTCCACGTCTCTTCCAAGGGGCATTAAAACCATCTTGTTAAACCACTCTAAACTCCACGTCTCTTCCAATTGGCATTAAAACCGTTTTGTTAAGCTACTGTGACCTCCACGTCTCTTCCAAGGGGAAGAAAACCATCTTGTTAAGCTATTGTGACCTCCACGTCTCTTCCAAGGGGCATTAAAACTGTCTTGTTAAGCTACTGTGACCTCCACGTCTCTTCCAAGGGGCATTAAAACCATCTTGTTAAACCACTCTGACCTCCACGTCTCTTCCAAGGGGAATTAAAACAGTCTTGTTAAACCACTCTGAACTCCACGTCTCTTCCAAGGGGCATTTAAACTGTCTTGTTAAGCTGTTGTGACCTCCACGTCTCTTCCAAAAGGCATTAAAACTGTCTTTTTAAACCACTCTGACCTCCACATCTCTTCCAAGGGGCATTAAAACCATCTTGTTATGCTACTGTGACCTCCACGTCTCTTCCAAGGGGCATTAAAACTGTCTTGTTAAGCTACTGTGACCTCCACGTCTCTTCCAAGGGGCATTAAAACCATCTTGTTAAACCACTCTGACCTCCACGTCTCTTCCAAGGGGAATTAAAACAGTCTTGTTAAACCACTCTGAACTCCACGTCTCTTCCAAGGGGCATTTAAACTGTCTTGTTAAGCTGTTGTGACCTCCACATCTCTTCCAAGGGGCATTAAAACCGTCTTGTGAAACCACTCTGAACTCCACGTCTCTTTCAAGGGGCATTAAAACCATCTTGTTTAACCACTCTGAACTCCACGTCTCTTCCAAGGGGCATTAAAACTGTCTTGTAAAGCTACTGTGACCTCCATGTCTCTTCCAAGGGGCATTAAAACCATCTTGTTTAACCTCTCTGAACTCCACGTCTCTTCCAAGGGGCATTAAAGCAGTCTTGTTAAGCTACTGTCAACTCCATGTCTCTTCCAAGGGGCATTAAAACCGTCTTGTTAGGCTAATCTGACCTCCATGTCTCTTCCAAGGGGCACTACACCATCTTGTTAAACCTCTCTGACCTCCACGTCTCTTCCAAGGGGCATTTAAACCGTCTTGTTAAATCAATCTGAACTCCACGTCTCTTCCAAGGGGCATTAAAACCGTCTTGTTAAGCTACTGTTACCTCCACGTCTCTTCCAAGGGGCATTAAAATCATCTTGATAAACCACTCTGAACTCCACGTCTCTTCCAAGGGGCATTAAAACTGTCTTGTTAAGCTACTGTAACCTCCACGTCTCTTCCAAGGGGCATTAAAACCATCTTGTTAACCCTCTCTGAACTCCACGTCTCTTCCAAGTGGCATTAAAACCATTTTGTTAAGCTACTGTGACCTCCACGTCTCTTCCAAGGGGAAGAAAACCATTTTGTTAAGCTATTGTGACCTCCACGTCTTTTCCAAGGGGCATTAAAACTGTCTTGTTAAGCTACTGTGACCTCCACGTCTCTTCCAAGGGGCATTAAAACCATCTTGTTAAACCACTCTGAACTCCACGTCTCTTCCAAGGGGTATTTAAACTGTCTTGTTAAACCACTCTGAACTCCACGTCTCTTCCAAGGGGCATTTAAACTGTCTTGTTAAGCTGTTGTGACCTCCACGTCTCTTCCAAAAGGCATTAAAACTGTCTTTTTAAACCACTCTGACCTCCACATCTCTTCCAAGGGGCATTAAAACCATCTTGTTATGCTACTGTGACCTCCACGTCTTTTCCAAGGGGCATTAAAACTGTCTTGTTAAGCTACTGTGACCTCCACGTCTCTTCCAAGGGGCATTAAAACCATCTTGTTAAACCACTCTGACCTCCACGTCTCTTCCAAGGGGAATTAAAACAGTCTTGTTAAACCACTCTGAACTCCACGTCTCTTCCAAGGGGCATTTAAACTGTCTTGTTAAGCTGTTGTGACCTCCACATCTCTTCCAAGGGGCATTAAAACTTTCTTGTGAAACCACTCTGAACTCCACGTCTCTTTCAAGGGGCATTAAAACCATCTTGTTTAACCACTCTGAACTCCACGTCTCTTCCAAGGGGCATTAAAACAGTCTTGTTAAGCTACTGTCAAATCCATGTCTATTCCAAGGGGCATTAAAACCATCTTGTTAAGCTACTCTGACCTCCATGTCTCTTCCAAGGGTCACTACACCATCTTGTTAAACCACTCTGACCTCCACATCTCTTCCAAGGGGCATTAAAACTGTCTTGTTAAGCTATTGTGACCTCCACGTCTCTTCCAAAAGGCATTAAAACTGTCTTTTTAAACCACTCTGACCTCCACATCTCTTCCAAGGGGCATTAAAACCATCTTGTTATGCTACTGTGACCTCCACGTCTCTTCAAAGGGGCATTAGTACCGACTTGTTAAGCTACTGTAACCTCCATGTCTCTTCCAAGGGGCATTAAAACCGTATTGTTAAACCACTCTGAACTCCACGTCTCTTCCAAGGGGCATTAAAACCGTATTGTTAAGCTACTGTGACCTCCACGTCTCTTCCAAGGGGAAGAAAACCATCTTGTTAAGCTATTGTGACCTCCACGTCTCTTCCAAGAGGCATTAAAACCATCTTGTTAAACCACTCTGAACTCCATGTCTCTTCCAAGGGGAATTTAAACTGTCTTGTTAAGCTGTTGTGACCTCCACGTCTCTTCCAAAAGGCATTAAAACTGTCTTTTTAAACCACTCTGACCTCTACATCTCTTCCAAGGGGCATTAAAACCATCTTGTTATGCTACTGTGACCGCCACATCTCTTCCAAGGGGCATTAGTACCGTAAAGTTAACCTACTGTAACCTCCACGTCTCTTCCAGGGGGCATTAAAACCGTCTTGTTAAACCACTCTGAACTCCACGTCTCTTCCAAGGGGCATTAAAACTGTCTTGTTAAACCACTCTGAACTCCACGTCTCTTCCAAGGGGCATTATAACAGTCTTGTTAAGCTACTGTGACCTCCACTTCTCCTCCAAGGGGCATTAAAACCGTCTTGTTAAACCACTCTGAACTCCACGTCTCTTACAAGGGGCATTAAAACCGTCTTGTTAAGTTACTGTGACCTCCACGTCTCTTCCAAGGGGCATTAAATCTGTCTTTTTAAGCTACTATGTCCTCCACGTCCCTTCCAAGGGGCATTAAAACTGTCTTGTTAAACCACTCTGAACTCCACGTCTCTTCCAAGGGGCATTAAATCAGTCTTCTTAAGATACTGTGAGCTTCATGTCTCTTCCAAGGTGCATTAAAACCATCTTGTTAAACCACTCTGAACTCCACTTCTCTTCCAAGGGGAATTCAAACCGTCTTGTTAAACCACTCTGAACTAGAGTTGAGCCACCCCCGTAAAGTTCGAGTTCGGTTCGGTTCGTCGAACACCTTCGAACACCGTTAAAACCAATGGCAGGCAAACAAAAACACATAGGAACACACAGAAAACACAAAGAAAACACTTCAAAGGTGTCCAAAAGCTGACAAACTGCTCAGAAGACACAACTACCACATGGAAAAGTGACAAGTACATATAGTCATGCGAAAAGAAAAGAGGTGGAGGAGTAAAAGGAGGGGGAGACACAGATATAGGCATGTCATGCCCTTCTAAAGCCAAAAAAGTATGAAGCCGACACGGCCAGTCCGTTCCTGCCCATGCGACCTCCATGTCGCCGGATTTGTGCCAGAGCTGCGGTGGACCCTGACGGCCAGCTCCCCTCTCCCAATACTGGTGCCTATCCGCTGGTGGGTCGCGCGAGCCCCCCCTGCGGTGGAGGCAGGTATAAGCTTTTTAATTTAAATTGTCTCTCTAATTTGAATGAGTACACTTTAAATCCTTTTACAAGGATCTATTGGAGGGCAAGTCTGATGCCAGCAGCCGCGGGAATTCCAGCTCCAGTAGCGTCCACTAAAGCTGCTGCAGTTAAAAAGCTTTTATAAGGATCCACCACAAGGCGTCCTACCGCCAGTCCCAGCCCCTGTGCCTTGGGGTGCCTCCCAATGTTCTTCACTGAGTATCCTGGGGGCCTTAAGCATTTCCTTTGAAAAAAATAAGTGTCCAAACTGCAGGTGGTGTAGCTTGCTTAACAGCTGGGATAATCCGCTGTCTAGCAGACACTGCTACTAGGCACAAAGTATTTCCTGGGATAGATGCAGTTAAAAAAATTTAATTAGATACTCTCGTTGGATGCTGAGAAAGCATTCCATAGAGTCTCCTGGCACGCCATATATTATTCTCTTAAAAAGCTTGGGGTGGGGGTCTAGGGGACCCTTTTATAGCCAAAATCACAGCCCTGTATCGCAATACGTCACCTAGGCTGAAGATAAATGGAACATTTTCATCACCTTTCATAATAACCAATGGGACAAGTCAGGGATGTCCTCTGTCCCCTCTCTTATGCATCCTAGTAACCCCAATATTAGGTGAATTGAGATGGGAGGCACCGAGTACAAGTGCTCTTCATTTGCTGATGATGTCCTAGTATATATCACTCAATCACATATATCCATCCCTGCTTTTATGGCTGAAATAGATCACTTTGTTACATGGTCAAATTTTAAAATCAATGCAGCGAAGTCTGAGGCCCTCGATGTCTCCCTCCCCAAATCCATACAGGATTCCATCCAGTCCAACTTTCCCTTTGCCTGGCCCTCACAGGGTATCAAATACTTAGGAATTCGTATTCATAGAGACCTCTCCCGTCTATGTTATCTTAATTTTGGGCCCTTTATTGAACAACTCCATACAGACCACGGTTGGCAAGTTAGAACGGTAAGATTCACTACGTGAACCACTGGTGTTTTGTGGAAAAGCACATGTACACTGTGTTCCAAATTATTATGCAAAAAGTGTTTAGGAGTGATAAGGTAAGAATTTTTTTGTTTGTCAGTTAAACTCATTGATGGTTATGTGTGTCAGGGCTCTTTATATCACTGTAAGCAATTGCAGACACCTGTGCTAATTAGTTTGGCAGGTGTGTCCAATGAAAGGCAAGACTACTTAAGAAGGCTGTCCCACATTATTAAGCAGCCTACATTTTCTGCCAAAATGGGAAAGAAAAAGGATGTGTCGACTGCTGAGAAGCAACAAATTGTGGAGTGTTTAGGTCAAGGCATGACTACAATCAACATTGCCAAGACACTTCATCCTGATCATCGCACAATCAATGTTATGTTCTGCTACCAAAGCTAAGGAAAGAGAGGAGATCTGTCCCTACTATAGGACTCAGCTGAAACCCTACGATGTAACAGGGAACCTGATCCTGCGATCAGACCTGCTAAAGTCCTAATCTAGTCTGTACGGAGACCTATAGATGTGGGGAGGGAATCCCTACAAGTACTAAGGACTGAGAGGAATATGGGACACCTCCTAACAGAAATAGTAGCAGACAGACGAACAAACAAAATAGATAGAACATAGAGGTCCGTAGACCAAGCAAACTAACAGAGCTAGATTCATAGCACAGGCTAGCTAGAAAGTAGATATACAATGAAGTCCAGCAAAGCCAGAAGGGCGGAGCAGGATTAAATAGGCCAACAAGGTCATGTGACCAGCAAAGGAAAAAAAACCTAACAGCAAGGTTCTAACAGTACCCCCCCTTCTAAGAGGATCCTCCGGATCACCTAGGACCAGGCTTATCAGGAAATCTCCTGTGAAACGCTCTGATAAGTCTGGACGCGGAAACATCATCTGACCTCACCCAAGAGTTATCCTCGGGTCCGAAACCTTTCCAGGCCACAAGATACTGCAAACTACCTCTATACCGTCTAGAGTCAAGGATGCGAGAAATTTCATATTCCCCGTCCTCCACCACCGGAGGAACAGAGGCAGAGGCGTCACCATCCGACACAACAGCTTTTTTTTAACAGAGAGACATGAAAGACCGGATTAATTCTCCAGGAGGTATGAACCTCCAACCTAACAGCAGATTGGTTGACAACCTGAAGCACCTTAAAGGGCCCTACAAACTTGGGACCCAATTTCTTAGAAGGAATCCTCAACCGCAGATTCCTAGAGGACAACCAAACCATGTCACCAACAGCAAACAAAACCTCCTGTCGTTTCCTATCAAAGTAGTCTTTAGATTTTCTGTTGGCCTCCTGAAGATTACCACGCACATCCGTCCAAACTCTTTCCAAATCACCGGAAAAATTCTCCTCCTCAGGCACGGCAGATCCCAACTTGGAGAACGACCCAAACGACGGATGTCTCCCATAACAACAAAAAAAAGGCGAACAACCAGCAGAAGAAGATGTATGATTGTTCAGAGCAAATTCGGCAAGTGGCAGAAACTCAGACCACCCCTCTTGATTGTCTGCCACAAAACAACGCAAGAACTGCTCAACATCCTGGTTTTTCCTTTCTGTCTGGCCATTAGATTCAGGATGATATCCGGACGAAAACGACAAATGAATTCCCAACCTGTCACAAAAGGCACGCCAAAAACGAGCCACGAACTGAGGACCCCTATCAGAAACAATGTCAGTAGGAACGCCATGAAGTCTGACAATTTCCTTGACAAAGGCCTTAGCGAGAGTTTTAGCGCAGGGCAGTTTGACGAAGGGAACCAAGTGACACATCTTGCTAAAACGGTCCACGACCACCCAGATGACAGTAAAACCCTCAGAGGGGGGAAGGTCAGTTATAAAGTCCATAGCCAAATGTGTCCAAGGAGCACTGGGGACCTCCAAAGGACAAAGTAACCCCGCAGCAGGAGTATGTGAGGACTTAGATCTAGCACATATAGTACATTGGCGCACCCACTTAATGACTTCCTTCTGCCATCCAGGCCACCAAAAACTGCGACCCACCAGTCTCTTGGTCTCAGAGATTCCGGGATGACCTGCCAACCGAGATTCGTGACACTCAACAAACAAATCTCTCCTAAAGGTCCCAGGCACAAACAACCTCCCATGAGGAGTGTTAGATGGGGCATTCTCCTGAGCTTTAAGAATCTCATCTTCCAAAACGGAGTCTAAAGCAGCTATCACAACACCTTCTTGTAAAATGTTTTCCTCTTTCTCAGCACCGACTATGGGAGAAAAACTGCGAGACAAGGCATCCGCCTTAACATTCTTAGTACCAGGGATGTAAGTAACGGAGAAATTAAACCGCGAGAAAAACAGTGCCCACCTAGCCTGACGGGCATTCAGGCGCTTGGCAGCATCAAGATATATCAGATTTTTATGATCCGTAAGAACCTGAACGGGAAATTCCGCACCTTCCAAGAAGTGGCGCCAGTGTTCAAATGCGAGTTTAATAGCCAATAATTCCCGATTACCAATATCGTAATTCAATTCAGTCTCCGAAAAAATTTTTGAAAAAAAGGCACAGGGATGTAATCCATCCCCGTTATCCTGAGACAATACTGCGCCAACCCCCACAGAGGAAGCATCAACCTCAACCAAAAACGGCCTAGTAACATCAGGCTGCATAAGGATGGGAGCAGAGGTGAACCTCTCCTTGAGATACACAAAAGCTTCAATGGCCTCAGAAGACCACTGAACCGCATCAGCACCTTTCCTGGTGAGATCAGTCAGAGGTTTGACAATACTAGAAAAATTTTTTATGAATTTTCTATAGTAATTGGCGAAACCCAAAAACCTCTGTATCGATTTCAAACCAATAGGCCTAGGCCATTCCTGCACAGCCTGAACTTTAACCGGATCCATCTCAGAACCTTTGCTGGAGATAATGTAGCCCAAAAAACTAATTCTCTGTACAGCGAACTCACATTTCTCCAGCTTAGCAAAAAGCGAATTGTCCATTAATAACTGTAATACCTCACGCACGCTCCGCCAATGAGACTCCAGATCTGGCGAATAAATCAAAATGTCATCCAAATACACAACCACATTTTTACCGATCAAAGGTCTAAGGATGTCATTAATCAGATTCTGAAAAAATGCAGGAGCATTAGTAAGACCAAAAGGCATAACCAGATTCTCAAAATGACCCACAGGAGTGTTAAAAGCAGTCTTCCATTCATCACCCTCCTTCATGCGCAACAGATTGTATGCCCCCTTAAGGTCAATTTTAGAGAACCACTTGGCCCCCAATAACTGGTTAAACAGATCAGGAATCAATGGCAGTGGGTAAGGATTGCGTACCGTAATTTTGTTAATCTCACGAAAATCCAGACAAGGACGTAAACCGCCGTCCTTTTTTTTTACAAAAAAAAATCCAACCGCCACAGGAGACTTAGAGGGCCTAATGTGACCGGCGGCCAAACTTGTCTGTATGTATTCCTCCAAAGCCTTCCTCTCAGGAATAGTAAGGTTAAATAAACGACTTTTAGGAAGAATCGCTCCAGGGACAAATTCAATAGAACAATCATAGTCTCTATGGGGAGGCAAAACCTGCGATTCTTTCTCAGAAAAAACTCTCCAAAAATCCTGAATAGGAACAGGCAATTCTCCCCTATCCAAAGCTGCAATACGCCCGTTACAACACTTGTCATAACATTTATGGCTCCAGGATTTAATTTCACTGGTAGACCAATCCAGTACAGGATTGTGAAATTTTAACCAGGGCAAACCCAATATTACTGGAGAAGGCAAGTTATTCAACACTACCAAATCCAATTTCTCATGGTGAACACCATTAATAGTGAGAGGAAATTCACTGACCTTGAGAGTAATATTCTTCAAAGGGGAGCCATCCACAGAAACCACAGCAATGGGGGATGATAAAGGTTCAGGTTTTAAATTGAGTTTTTCACGAATCCCCCATCAATTACATTCAGTGTAGACCCGCAATCAACAAACACCCGAAATTCCATTAATTTTTCCTGAGCAATCGTGGAAGCAGCTAAAAATATACCCTTGGAATTTAAACAGGCAATACGGGCGTGACTGCCCATTTTTTTTTTTTTCTTCATACGAAGCTCACAGCCTTTAATCAAATGACCAGATTTTCCGCAATAGAAACACAAGCCTTCCGAAAAACGACGGTCTTTTTCTTGAGAGCAAGGTGCCACCGATCCAATCTCCATCGGTTCACCACTGTTAGTACACACATTATCATAACCAGAAACTGACATAGCAGAGGATTTGCTCTCATTAACCCTAGCACGCAGTCTTCTATCCACCCATATAGCTAATTGCATAGCCTGTTGCAAATCCTCAGGTGTAGGATAGCAATTAGCAGGTCTTTAACCCTTTCACTGAGCCCAGCAAGAAATAGACTTTTCAGAGCAGAATCGTTCCACCCTGTTTGAGTGGACCAACGACGAAAATGAGTACAATATTTTTCCACATTACCTGATCCTTGTTTTAAACGTCTCAACTCAGTCTCAGCTGATGCCACACGGTCAGGATCATCATATAATAATCCTAAAGCAGAAAAAAAACTATCCACTGATCTGAAGCATGTATCACTAGGTTGCAAAGAAAAGGCCCACTCCTGAGGCTCTTTGCGCAAAAGTGACATTATGAACCCTACGCGCTGGGATTCATCCCCAGAGGACTTGGGTCTCAAACGAAAATACAATAAGCAAGCATTTTTAAATGAAAAAAATTCTCGATGTTCACCAAAAAATAAATCCGGCAAACATACCTTAGGCTCCAAGAAATATGCTCCAGGACAGTTACTCACGTGCTGACGGAGCTCGGCCACTTCCAGAGAGAGTCCCTGCAGGTGTTTAGCCAAATCCTGAACCGACACCATGATGGAACAAAAAAAAAAAAAAATCTTTCCTTAGAGAATTTGCAGGCTGGACTTACTGTTATGTTCTGCTACCAAAGCTAAGGAAAGAGAGGAGATCTGTCCCTACTATAGGACTCAGCTGAATCCCTATGATGTAACAGGGAACCTGATCCTGCGATCAGACCTGCTAAAGTCCTAATCTAGTCTGTACGGAGACCTATAGATGTGGGGAGGGAATCCCTACAAGTACTAAGGACTGGGAGGAATATGGGACACCTCCTAACAGAAATAGTAGCAGACAGGCGAGCAAACAAAATAGATAGAACATAGAGGTCCGTAGACCAAGCAAACTAACAGAGCTATATTCATAGCACAGGCTAGCTAGAAAGTAGATATACAATGAAGTCCAGCAAAGCCAGAAGGGTGGAGCAGGATTAAATAGGCCAACAAGGTCATGTGACCAGCAAAGGAAAAAAAACCTAACAGCAAGGTTCTAACAATCAAGAAGTATGTAGCTGATTTACAGTACACACGTGTGCGTGCTGATAAGGGAAAATTGAGGACTCTTTCCTACAGGCAATTACATCAGGTTAAAAGAGCAGCTGCTAAAAAGCCTTGTCATAGCAGCAGACAAGTTTTTGAAGCTGCTGGTGCCTCCAACGTCCCCCGAACAACAAGATGCAGGGTCCATCAGAGGTTTGCAGCTGTGCGTAAGTCATCCTGTCGGCCTCCTCTATCCACTGTACACAAGAAGAAACAGCTCCAGTGGGCCAAACAATACATGAAGACTGACTTCAAAACTGTTTTGTTCACCAATGAGTGCCGTGCAACGCTCGATGGTCCAGATGGATGGAGTGGAGGATGGCTGGTTGATGGACACCCCAAGCAAACATGGCTGCGGCGCCAACAAGGAGGAGGGGGAGTAATGTTTTGGGCTGGAATCATGGGGAGAGAGATTGTCGGCCCCTTTAGGATCCCTGAAGGGGTAAAGATGAACTCCATAATGTATGTGGAGTTTCTCAAACAGCACTTCCTGCCATGGTTCAAGAAGAAGAACCGTGTATTCCGCAACAAGATCATTTTCATGCATGATAATGCACCGTCTCATGCTGCACATAACACATCTGCATCTCTGGCTGATATGGGCATAAAAGGGGAAAAACTTATGGTGTGACCCCCATGCTCCCCTGACCTCAACCCCATTCAGAACCTCTGGAGCATCATCAAAAGGAGTGTCTATGATGGCGGGAGGCAGTTCATATCTAAGCAACAACTCTGGGAGGGTATTCTGTCCTCATGCAAAACAAATGAAGCAGAAACCATCCAAAACCTGACAAATTCAATGGACGAGAGAGTTCAGAAGCTCCTTTCGAACAAGGGGTCCTATGTGCAAATGTAACATCACCTAGAATAAAGTTTTGAGCTGAAAACTGTTTGATTTCAGTTTCTAATAACCTGCTAATGCTTATAATTTCAAAAATAACCATTTTTTTGTTCTTTATTAAAATGAAAAGGTTGATCGAAGAGTGTGGGGGATCTAAGAGTGTGGCAACCCAGTAGTCAGGATTATTTCGAATTCTGACAATCTGAGGGTCATGTTGCAGGTAGTGCAGCAAGAAGGCACTCATGTGTCTTGCGCATCTAGGAGCCCCAAAATTATTTTCCGTGCTAGATGCAGCTAAAAATTATTATTAATTTGAAAGCTGGTGGAGCTTAGTATAGATGGCCTAATAGAATCAGTACTGCAAACAGCTACAAGGCCAAAATTATTTTACAGGCAAGATAGAGATAAACATGATTAGTAATAATTTGAAACCTGGTGGAGCTTAGTTTAGATGGCCTAATAGAATCAGTACTGCACACTGCTACAAGGCCCAAAATTATTTTCCAGGCAAGATACAGATAAAAATGATAATTAATTTAAAAGCTTAAAACGGTTGGTGAGGTGATTTTACCAAATTCTCAAGCTTTTACTCTCCCCAGGATGACACTGGGATAGAAAAGTCCTTGCAGTCCCTCCATGATGTGTTCATCTTTATGAACGTGAGTCTGTCTACATTGTCAGTGGACAGCCGCGTGCGCTTATCTGTCAGCACACCACCAGCAGCGCTGAACACACGTTCAGAGAGAACAAAAATTATTATTAATTTGAAATCTGGTGGAGCTTAGTATAGATGGCCTAATAGAATCAGTACTGCAAACTGCGACAAGCCCAAAATTGTTTTCCAGGCAAGATACAGAAAAACATGATTAGTAATAATTTGAAATCTGGTGGAGCTTAGTATAGATGGCCTAATAGAATCAGTACTGCAAACTGCTACGAGGCCAAAATTATTTTACAGGCAAGATAAAGATAAACATGATTATTAATAACACTGGTGTACAAAAAAAAAAATTTCTGGCATGGACTTTAAGAACAGTTTTAGACTAATTTGAGGGTGCTGAATTCAAATCTGATCTTATAATTTCTCTATCACATCACGTTTTTGCGCTATAGGTATATAGCCCATTTTCAATAATTCCAATAAATATAAGTAGTGTATGAAAAGTGCCGGTTTATATGGTTCACTAAGGTAAATTTAGTTTTCATTTAGTCTCCCTATAAATGTGAGAATATCTTTGTTTTATTTGAACATGCATAATTCCCATTTGTTATGATAAGAAAGTAAAAAAACAGTTTTCAAACACCCTTGTTTTCTGTGCTACTGGGACAGTAGAGCTACAGCAGAGCATTGGGTGAAAACTGAATGGCCTCAGTGACAGAGTTTGGCATCTGGCGATAAGAATGTCATCCATGATCCTCTAGTGGATAGGAAGAACATTGTCTTTCCTCCCTTGCACATAAAACTTGGATTGATGAAGCAGTTCGTCAAAGCTCTCAATCACAGTGGAGAATGCTTTAACTATATATGTTCAACTTTTCCTGGTCTTAGTGAAGAGAAGAAAAAGGCTGGAATATTTGATGTGCCTCAAATTAGAACACTTATGAGAAACCCAAACTTTATCACATGAATGAATGAGACAGAAGAAAGAGCTTGGAATGCATTTTGTAATGTGGTGCAGAATTTTCTAGGGAATAAGAAAGCAGACAACAATGAAGAGATTGTGGAAGAGCTACTAATGAGTCTGCAAAATCTTGGATGTAGAATGAGTATCAAGATTCACTATTTACACAGCCATTTGGACTTTTTTCCAGAGAACCTTGGGGATGTGAGCGAGGAACAAGGGGGAGCGTTTACATCAGGACATTAAAACAATGGAAGAACGGTATCAAGGCGGTGGGACTCACATATGATGGCTGACTATTGCTGGAGCTTGATGAGAGACCACCCAGAAGCTGTACATCACAGATCAGCCAAGAAAAGAAAGTTCAAATAACTGCCATTTGCCATTCATCTGTGTGCCATATATATGTGTTTTTATATTTTGTAAGTATATTTGATTTGCTGTACACAGACTTTGTAATTTTTGTAATTCCTTGATTAAAAATATACAAAATGTAGTAACTAAAATCATGAGGTTTTTATCAAAAAACATTCGATAGGAGTAATTTACATCAAAAATATCTCGAAATCCTGATGTGATAGCCAAAAACGGAGTTCTCATTAGTAATCAGCAGCCAAAATTGACTTAAAAAATGTTTTAAAACCTTTTGACAGAAAAATTGCGTTGACCAGTGTAATTTTAAATCTGGTGGAGCTTAGTATAGATGGCCTAATAGAATCAGTACTGCACACTGCTACAAGGCCCAAATTATTTTCCAGCCAAGATACAGATAAACATGATTAGTAATTTGAAAGCTTAAAACGGTTAGTGAGGTGATTTTAACAAATCATCAAGCTTTCACTCTCCCCAGGATGACACAGGGGAAGAATAGTCCTTTTGGATCCATGATTTGTTCATCTTTATGAACGTGAGTCTGTCTACATTATCAGTGGAGAGCCGCGTGCGGTTATCTGTCAGCACACCACCAGCAGCGCTGAACACACTTTAAGACAGAACGCTGGCTGCAGGGCATGACAAGATCTCCAAGACGTAAGTGGCGAGCTCCGGCCATTTATCCAGATTGGAAGCCCAAAAAGAGCAAGGGTCCAGTTACACAGTCATGGCTTCAATGTTTACTTGGAGGTACTCCTGTACCATCGTCTCTAGGCGTTGACTATGTGTCAGACTTCTTGTGGCCTTGCAAAGGATGGGCTAAAAAAGTGGTGAAATGATTACGCAAAATTGATGTTACCAGCAGATACTGTGTTTCTGTTATGTTTTGAGAGCTGAACACTCGACGGTCCCACGGTTGGCAAGTTGGAACTGTGAGATTCACTACGTGCACCACTGGTGTTCTGTGGAAAAGCACATGTAAGATTCTGCAACAGTCTCTGCTGATACTCCTGCATGCGTGCAGCCCTTTCTATGGCAGGAATAATTTCTGCAAATTTACTTTTGTACCGGGGATCTAACAGTGTGGCAAACCAGTAGTCAGGATTATTTCTAATTTTCACAATTCGAGGGTCATGTTGCAGGTAGTGCAGCAAGAAGGCACTCATGTGTCTTGCGCATCCAGGAGCACCAAGTCCCTGTTGTGTTGGTGGCGAGGTAACAATCATGCTTTCTTCCTCTGCCCTCTCCCCCCAGCCTCGCACAACAGAAATGTGATCAAGGTCTCCCTCATCTGATGAGTCTTCCATCAGTTCGTCCTCCAATTCTTCCTGAGCTCCTGCACCTTCCTCACTAGTTTGGCTGCTACCGTGCGCCCTGGTAAAACCATCTCCCCCACCCTTACATGCCTGCCGCCTTGCTGCTGCCGACCGTCTGGACCTTGCAGATGTTAGCCCTTCCGCATACAACTCCTCCTCTACTTCCTCCTCCTCCTCCTCTTGTGCCACCACCTGACTCCGAATTCTGTTTAACATGTGCTCCAGCATCTAAATCACCAGAATAGTCATGCTGAAATTGGCATCATCACCGTCAGCACTAAACATCTTCGTCGCCATTTCAAAACTGTGCAGAAGGGTGCATAGGTCCCTGATCTGAGACCACTCCTCCAGAGTGATTTGCCCCACCTCTGGATCTCGTTGGCCCAGGCTACACGTCAGAACATATTGCGCAAGGGCTTGTCGGTGCTGCCACAGTCGCTGCAACATGTGCAGTGTTGAATTCCACCGGGTAGGCACATCGCATTTTAGCCGGTGAAGTAGCAGGCCCAACTGTGGGATGCGAATGGCGGAAGAGAGCACACAGCGACCGTGCCCTCTGCAGAAGGCCATCTAGACCGGGATAGTGGGCTAAAAATTGCTGGACAACCAGGTTCAACATGTGAGCCATACGAGTCACGTGTGTGACTTTGCCCCGGCGATGGGCCGCACCCAGGTTTGCAGCATTGTCGCACACGGCCTTCCCTGGTTTCAGGTCCAGTGGAGACAACCATTCATGAAACTGGTTCTCCAGAGCTGACCACAGATCCTCAGCTGTGTGACTCACATTTCCCAGACATTTCAAAGTAAAAACCGCCTGATGCCGTTGAGCCCTGCTGCCAGAATAGTAAGGAAGTGTGCAGGATCGCTTCTGCACAGTTAGAAAGCTTGTGGCATGCCCAGACAGGCTTAGGGTGCAGGTGGAGGACCGAGAGGAGGTTGAGGAGGCAGAAGCAGTGGAGGAACTTCTAGATAAAGAGGATTGATGCACAACTCGTGGGGACGGCAAGACTTGGACAGCAGCCCCTTGTCCTGCTGTCACCATAGTTACCCAGTGCCCAGTCAGCGACATGTAATGCCCCTGTCCATGCCTACTCGTCCAAGTGTCTGTGGTGAAATGCACCCTGTCACACACAGAGTTTCTCAAAGAAGCGGTGATGTTGTGTGCGACATGCTGGTGGAGCGAAGGCACACCTTTCTTTGAGAAGTAGTGCCGACTGGGCATCTGGTACTGGGGCACTGCGACGGACATAAGGTCTCGAAAATCCTCTGTGTCCACCAGGCGGAAAGGCAGCATTTCTGTAGCTAAGAGCTTGCAGATGGTGAAATTCAACCTCTTAGGTTTCTCATGGCTAGGAGGAAATGGTCTTTTACTTGTCCACATCTGAGGGACCGAGGGCTGGCTGTTGTGCTTAGACGGGGTTGAGAAGGGTGTCCCCGGCAAACTGCCGGTCTGTGAGGAAGATGCAGGCGAACATGTTAGGCTGCCTTGATCCAAAGGTGGTGCTATCGATGTCGGACAGCGCTCAACACCAGCTGGTGTTTCCACCTCCAAAGAAAATGATGACCTGCCAATCACACTGGCTGTTGCGGGTAAAGAGGTGGCAGGTCTGCATCCCAAAACAGGTGTGACTGCTGTCTCCCCAGTCACAGAGGATGAAGAGGCCATGGATGCACAAGATGTGGCAGACGGTGGTTGGCCCGGCCGGCTAGGCAGCATTGTAGCACAGTGATCTTCCCACTGCAACTTATGCTTCATATCCATGTGCCGGTTCTTGCATGAAGTACTCAAACTATGTATTTTTTGGCCTCTACTTAGCTTTTGCTGACAAATGTTACAGATAACACGAGTTGGGTCATCCTTATCGATATGAAAAAATGCCCAGGCTATGCAAGGCTTAGCACCCATGCGACCTGAAGAGCCACCACGACTTGTGGTCAGAGGCAGAGTTGTGTTTGAGGATGCAGTTGTTGACGTGCTTCCAGTACTACATCTCTATTCAGGAAGGCGCAACCTGGTCGTCACTAGCATCCTCCTCCACCTCCTCTGCTGAGCTCATCGACTGGCAAACTGTGGGTTGACAGTAAGTAGGATCTCCAACCTCGTCATAATCACCCTGTGTGTAATCACACCTGTCGTCCTCAGAACCAACCTCTTCCTGCCCTGACAAAAAACTCAAGTTGTCGCTCCAATCAGGTATTTCAGTCTCATCATTGTATTCCTCATTGTCTCCACCAACAGGAGTTACAGTTTGGGAACGAGGGTCTACATTATGGTCAGAACCTTCTGCGTCTGTTCCTGAATCCGACTCATAAAGATTCTGGGCATCAGTGCAGATCATTTCCTCGTCTGGATTCACAGAAGCTCTGGAGCTGACCTCTGCTTCCCAGGCTATAGTATGAGTAAACAGCTCTGCAGACTCAACCATCTGTTCTACCCCATACTCAGACGGGCAGCTGGAGACTTGGGAGCTGTGAGGAAGCAAGTGCGATTGGTGTGACACCTCTGAGGACTGGAGTATTTGTGATGTAGAAGTTGAGGTGGAGGAGAGCCCACTTAAAGCAGCACTTGATATCCGTTGAAGCACCTGCTGTTTTTGTGCCTCATCTGGAATTTGTAGCGATTGGCGTGGCCATAAGAAAGGGATCTTATCACATTGTCCGCTAAAAGATGTAGACATCTTAGTTTGGCTGGAAGATGGTCTTTCTTCAGCTGATGTTACTGTTGCTTTAACACCTACCCCACGGACACAACCTTTTTTTCCCCTCCCAACACGCCTATTCCCCTTTCCACCATTAGCAGGCCTTTTTCCACTCATTTTTATGGTTAACTAATTGACAACTCTGGAGTTGTTTGCACAAAAAACAAAGGATGGGAACCGAGCAGAGCTGAGTGGCCAAACTGTGGTATTAGCCCAAAGTATTGGCTGGGTTAGATGCAGTAAAACAATTTTATTACATACACAGGTGGTGGAGGTTAGTGTAGATGGACTAATAGAACAAGTCTCACACACTGCTACAAGCCCAAATTTTTTTTCAGAGCTAGATGCAGATAAAAATTATTTTGAATTTGCAACCTGGTGGAGGTTAGTATAGATGGACTAATAGAACAAGTCCCACACACTGCTACAAGCCCAAATATTTTTACATAGCTAGATGCAGATAAAAATTATTTTGAATTTGCAACCTGGTGGAGGTTAGTTTAGATGGACTAATAGAACAAGTCCCACACACTGCTACAAGCCCAAATATTTTTACATAGCTAGATGCAGATAAAAATTATTTTGAATTTGCAACCTGGTGGAGGTTAGTATAGATGGACTAATAGAACAAGTCCCACACACTGCTACAAGCCCAAATTTTTTTTCAGAGCAAGATGCAGATAAAAATTATTTTTAATTTGCAACCTGGTGGAGGTTAGTATAGATGGACTAATAGAACAAGTCCCACACACTGCTACAAGCCCAAATTTTTTTTCAGAGCTAGATGCAGATAAAAATTATTTTTAATTTGCAACCTGGTGGAGGTTAGTATAGATGGACTAATAGAACAAGTCCCGCACACTGCTAAACGCCCAAATTTTTTTTCAGAGCTAGATGCAGATAAAAATAATTTTCAATTTGCAACCTGGTGGAGGTTAGTATAGATGGACTAATAGAACAAGTGCCACACACTGCTACAAGCCCACATTTTTTTTCAGAGCTAGATGCAGATAAAAATTATTTTTAATTTGCAACCTGGTGGAGGTTAGTATAGATGGACTTGTAGAACAAGTCCCACACACTGCTACAAGCCCAATTTTTTTTTCAGAGCTAGATGCAGATAAAAAATATTTTAAATTGCAACCTGGTAGAGGTTAGTATAGATGGACTAATAGAACAAGTCCCACACACTGCTACAAGCCCAATTTTTTTTTCAGAGCTAGATGGAGATAAAAATTATTTTTAATTTGCAACATGGTGGAGGTTAGTATAGATGGATCAATAGAATGATGCTATGCCCAAAAGGTTTTACTTGGCCAGGTGCAGTAAAAAAAATTGTATTCTATACACAGGTGGTTTAGCTTGCAACACAGATAGGCTACTCCACTGACTAACACACACTGCAAGAGGCCAAAAAGGATTTGCTTAGCTAGATTTAGCCAAATGCTGTGAAAAAAACTTGCACAGCACTGGCACAGACCTGCCTGGCAAAAAGTGATAGGAACTGATGTAACCTAGCCCTCAAAAGGACTGCAATTACAATTAGTTCCTACTCCCAACCTATCTATTTAAGAGCACAGACCTGCCTGATAAAAGTCGAAGAAATGATGTAACCTAGTCCTCAAAAGGACTGCAATCACAACTATTCCCTACTCCCAAGCTATCTGTATATTTCAGAGAAAATTGGCTTGAAATGAACACTGAAAGTGTAGCGCACACAGCAACAGCGGTGCCGTCTAACACGCAGCTGCAGCAGTGAGAAAATGGTGGCTACGTGGAAAATGACTGGGTCTTATAGGGCAACGACATGTGACATACACTGTCAATGACACATGCCCTTGATTGTGTGAAAAAAAGCAGTTCGCTCCGTGTGTGCTCTGCTGATAGGCTGACAGATTACACCTCCCCACTGTAAATGCGGGAAAGAGAAAAAAAATGGAGATCTTCATTATTTATGCAGAGATCCATCCCCTGCCCCTCCCCCCGCCCCCGCTGTACACTCAAACTGAGTATTAACATTAATTTTCAGCATTACTGAGAAAAAATCCAGTTATGATTTTGGTGCACGAACAGTTATCGAACATAAACTCGAACAGCCGGATTTTTTTCAAATCGTTCGTATTCACCGAACGGCTCAAACACCGCCCAAAACAGCTCAAATTTGAGATTGGCGAACAGTTCGAGTCAAACACCGCTCATCTCTACTCTGAACTCCACTTCTCTTCCAAGGGGCATTAGAACCATCTGGTTAAGCTACTGCGACCTCCACGTCTCTTCCAAGGGGCATTAAAACTGTCTTCTTAAACCACTCTGACCTCCACGTCTCTTCCAAGGGGCATTAAATCCATCTTGTTAAGCTACTGTGTGTTACGCTCGCGCCCAGACTGACTGGCGTGAGCGTGATTAGTGATCCCACTGTACCATGTACCGAGGAGTGCCTGGAGGGGCGTAACTAAGTATCAACCCGATCCGACCAAGGTCGCACTGCGGCTTAGTCGACTCCGTGGACCAAGGAGGAACCGAGCAGAGGGACCAGGTGCGACTCCAGGTCAGACCCCGGTCACAGTTGTTGACCCACACCGGAGAATGCAGGAACAGGCAGGTTAGACTGGCATACAGGCAGTTGGGTATTGGCAAGTACGGCTGGTATGCAGACAGGTGGATACTGGCAAGTATGGCTGGTATGCAGACAGGTGGGCACTGGCAAGCACGGCTGGTATGCAGACATGTGGGCACTGGCAAGCACGGCTGGTATGCAGACAGGGAGATACTAGCAAGCATGGCTGGAGTGCAGACAAGGAGGTACTAGAAGGTTGGAGCGCAGGCTGGATAGAGTCCAGTACAGACTGGGAGACAGGTACAGAGCCGCAGATGCGGTAGAAAAGCAGAGTAAAGTGAAACCGCCAGAGCGGAGGACAAGGCAGAGCAGAGAGGAACTGCTGGTGCGGTGAGCAAGCAGAGCGGAGCGAAAACCGCAGGTGCAGTGGGCAAGGCAGAGCAGAGCGGAACCTCCAGAGCGGTGGACAAGGCAGAGCAAAGAGAAACCACAGGTGCGGTGGACAAGGCAGAGCAGAGCGGAACCGCCGGAGCGGTGGGCAAGGCAGAGCAGAGAGAAGCCGCCGGAGTGGTGGGCAAGGCAGAGCAGAGAGAAACCGCAGGTGCGGTGGACAAGTCAGAGCAGAGCTGAACTGCCGGAGCGGTGGGCAAGGCAGAGCAGAGAGAAGCCGCTAGAGTAGTGGGCAAGGCAGAGCAGAGAGAAGCCGCTGGAGCTGTGGGTAAGGCAGAGCAGAGGGAAGCAGCTGGAGCGGTGGGCAAGTCAGAACAGAGAGAAACCGCCAAAGCGGTGGGTAAGGCAGAGCAGAGGGAAGGCGCCGGAGCAGTGGGCAAGTCCGAGCAGAGAGAAACCGCCGGAGCGGTGGGCAAGACAGAGCGGAGCGAAACCGCAGGTGCGGTGGACAAGGCAGAGAGGACAGGGCTCTGTTCACATGGAACAGACTGGAAAATACAGGAAGAAGGCTAGAACACAGGAGGAAGATACGGAGGAAGGGAAAAGGGACAAGCAGAACCAGATACACACAAGGTACTTACTATGAAGTAGCGAGTGGACACAAAACTCACAAACAGAAGTACAGAGACAACGAGTTGGAGTAGGTACAGGTTCAGATACTGCAGGAAAAGGGAAGGTACGGACATAGAGACAAACAGGTAACAGGCTAGGATACAGTTCAGACAGGAACAGAAACAATGAGATACAAGAACGAGCCTGGGTATACAGCCCCCAGAGTGGCGGAACAGACTGGATGTCAGAGATAACAGGCCTGGGTATACAGCCCCCAGAGATGGCAGAAACGGACAAGAAGTCACAGATAACATGTCTGGATATGCATCCCCCAGAGATGGCGGAAACAGTCAAGAAGCAGAACTGGACCTGGCAACTTCAGAGTCAAGGAGCACACTGAATGTTAGTGTTGCTCAGGCACCTCCTACTGGGCGGAGGGGGATTAAATATCCAGAGACTCACAGCATTAGGATGGAGACGCATTAGGGGTGCTCCCACAGCAGCAATAAGAATCAGGAAGTAACCGGGCCGCCGCCCTAAGCAGTCAGTCAAGAGACATGCATACAGCATGAACTGGAGCAAGATTTTCAGGCTGGACTGACAGGTAAGATTGCAGTCTTGCATAGTGGGAGGTGGTGCACTATGCAATCACGCAGCCAGGGATGTTACACTGTGGCCTCCACGTCTCTTCCAAGGGGCATTAGAAACGTCTTGTTAAACCACTCTGAACTTCATGTCTTTTCCAAGGGGCATTAAAACCATATTGTTAAGCTACTGTGACCTCCACGTCTCTTCCAAGGGGCATTAAAACCGTCTTGTTACACCACTCTGAACCACACGACTCTTTCAAGGGGCATTAAAACCGTTTTGTTAAACCACTCTGAACTCCACTTCTCTTCCAAGGGGCATTAAAACCGTCTTGTTAAGCTACGGTGACCTCCATGTCTCTACCAAGGGGCATTAAAACCATCTTATTAAACCAGTCTGACCTCCACGTCTCTTCCAAGGGGCATTAGCACCGTCTTGTTTAGCCACTGTGACTTCCACGTCTCTTCAAGGGGCATTAAAACCGTCTTGTTAAGCTACTGTGACCTCCACGTCTCTTCCAAGGTGCATTAAAACCGTTTTGTTAAACCACTCTGAACTCCACATCTCTTCAAAGGGGCATTAAAACCGTCTTGTTAAACCACTCTGAACTCCACGTCTCTACCAAGGGGCATTAAAACCGTCTTGTTAAGCTACTGTGACCTCCACGTCTCTTCCAAGGGGCATTAAAACCATCTTGTTAAACCACTCTGACCTCCACGTCTCTTCCAAGGGGCATTAACACCATCTTGTTAAGCCACTGTGACCTCCATGTCTCTTCAAGGGGCATTAAAACCGTATTGTTAAGCTACTGTGACCTCCACGTCTCTTCCAAGGGGCATTAAAACCGTCTTGTTAAACCACTCTGAACTCCACATCTCTTTCAAGGGGCATTAAGACCATCTTGTTAAATCACTCTGAACTCCACGTCTCTTCCAAGGGGCATTAAAAGCGTCTTGTTAAGCTACTGTGAACTTCACGTCTCTTCAAAGGGACATTAAAACCGTCTTGTTAAACCACTCTGAACTCCACGTCGTTTCCAAGGGGCATTAAAACCATCTTGTTATCTACTTTGACCTCCACGTCTCTTCTAAGGGGCATTAAAACCGACTTGTTAAACCTCTCTGACCTCCACGTCTCTTCCAATGGGCATTAAAACCGTCTTAAGCTACTGTGACCCCCACATCTCTTCCAAGGGGCATTAAAATCATCTTGTTAAGCTACTGTGACTTCCACGTCTCTTCCAAGGGGCATTAAAGTCATCTTTTTAAACCACTCTGAACTCCATGTCTCTTCCAAGGGGCATTAAAACCCTCTTGTTAAGCTACTGTGACCTCCACGTCTCTTCCAAGGGGCATTAAAACCGTCTTGATTAACCTCTCTGAACTTCACGTCTCTTCCAATGGGAATTAAAACCGTCTTGTTTAGCTACTGTGACCTCCACATCTCTTCCAAGGGGCATTAAAATCATCTTGTTAAGCTACTGTGACCTCCACATCTCTTCCAAGGGGCATGAAAACCGTCTTTGTTAATGCACTCTGACCTCCACGTCTCTTCCAAGGGGCATTAAAACTGTCATGTTAAGCTACTGTGACTTCCATGTCTCTTCCAAGGGGCATTAAAACCGTCTTGTTAAACCACTCTGAACTCTATATCTCTTCCAGGGGGCATTAAAACTGTCATGTTAAGCTACTGTGACTTCCATGTCTCTTCCAAGGGGCATTAAAACCGTCTTGTTAAACCACTCTGAACTCCATATCTCTTCCAGGGGGCATTAAAACCGTCGTGTTAAACTACTGTTACCTCCACGTCTCTTCCAAGGGGCATTAAATCCGTTTTGTTAGACAACTCTGACCTCCACGTCTCTTCCAAGGGGCATTAAAACCGTCTTGTTAAACCACTCTGAACTCCACGTCTCTTCCAATGGGCATTAAAACCGTCTTGTTAAGCTACTGTGACCTCCACGTCTCTTCCAAGGGGCATTAAAACCATTTTGTTAGACAAATCTGACCTCCACGTCTCTTCCAAGGGGCATTAAAACAGTCTTGTTAAGCTACTGTGACCTCCACGTCTCTTCAAGGGGCATTAAAACCGTCTTGTTAAGCTGCTGTGACCTCCATGTCTCTTCCAAGGAGCATTAAAACCGTCTTGTTTAACCACTCTGAACTCCACGTCCCTTCCAAGGGGCATTCAAACTGTCTCGTTAAACCACTCTGAACTCCTCGTCTCTTCCAAGGGGCATTAAAACCGTCTTGTTAAGCTACTGTGACCTCGACGTCTCTTCCAAGGGGCATTAAAACTGTCTTGTTAAACCACTCTGAACTCCACGTCTCTTGCAAGGGGCATTAAAACCATCTTGTTACGCTACTGTGACTTCCACGTCTCTTCCAAGGGGCATTAAAGCCGTCTTGTTAAACCTCTCTGACCTCCATATCACTTCCAAGGGGCATTAAAACCATCTTGTTAAACCACTATGACCTTCATGTCTCTTCCAAGGGGCATTAAAACCATCTTGTTAAACCACTCTGAACTCCACAGCTCTTCCAAGGGGCATTGAAATGTTGTTTTTAATTTACTCTAACCTCCACAACTCTTCCAACGGGTATTGCATTTCCTCCTAAATTTAGTCAGCTTTTGCTTTTTAATGCATAGGCGAACACTAAAGGAGACCCACTCCCCAATAAAGGGTAGAAGGTTTTTAGTACGCTGTAATCCACGTCTCTTTCAAGGGGCATTGCAGTTCCTCATAATTTTTGGAAAGCCTTCCTTTCACTGCTTAGGCCAACAGTGTTCAGGAGACCTAGTTGCTATAAATGGAAAAAACAGTTTAGTTAAGGCCATCTGACCTCCATATCACTTCCAAGGGGCATTGGAGTGCTTTGAAATTTTTGGTAGGCATTCCACTCACTGTATTCCCTATAACTGTGTAGCCAAACTGCTCCTTTTGGTACAGAAACATATCCTACAAGACATGTGTGGTTGACTGGCCTGATATTGATGTGAATGGTCCCTGTTCCTCCTGCTCTTTCTCTTTTGCCACCACCTCATCCATCATTCATCACCTGAAGCTTTGTTTTAACGGGAGTCATAGAACTGGGATAGTAGCTGGATAACATCCAGCAATCCTCGGAGGAGGTAGGATATGCGCCAAAACGCTGACCACCTCAGGCCTAGCCGCTACTATATACATGTGCTTGCATTCAAAGGAAAAGAAAGCTAAGGAGATGGATGGCCTCATGATCCTGAATAATTTACTCGTTGTGTAGGAGGCCGACCACTGCTGCTGTCTACCTTCTGCACTTTGTGTTGAAGCCTGATTGACCCAGGACCCGCAATCCTCTATGTCTGGAGGATGTGTTGCATCCCAGTGTCCAACTGTGTCCCGGCTTCCACAATATTAACCCAGAGTGAAGGCGCCAGTGAGATGGACCATCCCTGGTCACATTCACTTGTCCACGCGTTTGTGGTTAGGCTGTCCTTTCCACTAAATGCACTGGGGAGGGCACAGGTAATGTTTTGGTATGCGCGCTTGTGTATAAGGCGCACCGGGACAAATGGGCGCAGCTGGGGACCATTTATGGACTCCCGGCCGCCCCCAGGCTGCTGGGGACAATGTGTGGGCACCTGGCCGTGGGGCGGCTCGGGACTGAGTATGGATACTAGGCCGCCGACGCAGCCATGACGTGGTGGCCAGATTCCGCCTCCACATGCCTAAAAGGCCCAATTTCAAGTGCAAGCAAGCAAGCAGTAAGGTATTGTTGCCTGGGGGGTGGGTGGGTGGCAGGCTGCATACTTTCGCTTGCATTGCAAGGAATGGGGGAGGTACAATTGAACACTGCCCTGGAACAAGGACTTGCACGGGGATAGTTGCAAGTCTGCATCTTCTGATGCGGCAAGGATCACTTCTGATGGGCACACTTTTAGGCAGTGACCTGGGTGTCAGAGATGCTTCCAGGGGTCTTCCCCATGCTGTTCCCATGTCTTTTGAGCACTGTATGCATGTGTCACACAGCACATGGCCAGATAAGATTGTAAAATGTTAAAAAGACATTTCCCAGTGAATGCATTTGTCACGGTTGAAAGCAATACAAAAGTGGCAAAAAAAATGCTACTTGTGAACATAGCCCAAGGTATGGAGGAGTATTTTTGTTTTTGGTTATTTATTTTACCTTATACACAAGTCTTAATCCTGTAAAGAATGTTCCTTAACATATTTCACAGGAAAGCAATTTCAGTTTCGTTTTTGAACGTTTTATTGTGAGCCCGTAAAAGTGGCTTAATACCTCTGACCACGTTGTTGAGAGCAGTGACCTGAGGGTCAGAAATGCTTCCTGGGGCAATCCCCATGCTGCCCCATGTCATTTGAGCACTGTCACTATCGTTTTGGGCACTTTTTAGGCTTTCTACAGACTGCCGAGGGTGCCGCCGCAAAAATGCTCACGTCTCCCATAGACTAACATTGGGCTATTTGCTCGGGTCGAGCACCCGAGTATCACGGTGAGCTCGGCCCGATCTTCGAGCACCTGAGCATTTTAGTGCTCGCTCAACACTAGTAAGGTTATGGAAGCAGAGGTTTCCTGTCACTTACCACACCTAATCTATGGGCAAACTGAAGTGAATACACTTGAAGGTGCTGCTTTCCAAATCATTATCGGAATACTATTTCTACTATGTAACCTCCCTTAAAACTGTAATAATAGGCAGCATCAATGACGAATTGAGCTAATGTCAAAGTGCAAGATGTTACTCTGTCTACTCAAAGAGCCAAAATGCATTGGAACTTATGAAAACCGTCATTGGGAAGGATATACCTCTTCAACAAGTTCAAGAGAACCTGAGGAATTTCTGCTACTTGCAGCAAAGAATACACATACCATTCCTACAGGTTATTATAAACAGACAGCACATGAAGGCATCATGGATGGTGTCAAATCACACCATGGACCCATTCATTGAAATTTGAGTCTGCAAATCAGACCAAACTTGGACAAGTGTGCCGGTTGATGAATACTAAGATCTCGGACGCAGCTTACCCATAAGTAAAATTTGTTAACTAATGTGTTTTTTCTGGTGGGCACAAAGTAATCTAGTCCAACAAGGTATCTGGCTCTTATGGAGTCAACAGTATATAAGGTTACACTTTTGTTCTATGTTATTTTCTGCTTAGTTAAAGCTCACCTATCACTAAATTTTTTTATTATTTAAATTAAATCCAGATGTAATAACACTTAGAATTTGACCAAAACATAATAAACAAGGCATATACGAAGTAGGAGAAATATTCCCTTTCTTGGCACGAGCCTCTCACTCAACTGAGCCGACTTCAGCTGAAGTCGCAGCCAGGAAGAGTAATTTCCCCTTCTCTGCTGTGCTGGCGTCACTCTCCAATGATGCAGTGCATCAAGAAAAGTGAGTCTGCTGATCCGAGCCCAGGCAGCACTGTGACTGAGCTGGATGTGTTCAGTCCAGTGTAGTTCTAGGTATGTGCAGATTATGCTCCATAACTCACCAGGCAGTGAGCTGGAGACTGCTCTCCTGTTTCTTCCTTCACCTGCCCTTTCCTTGCTTACACTATCCAGCATTGCAGCCTGCTAATAGTGATTGTGCCCCTCCCTAACTGTCACCACAAGCTGAGAGGAGAAAGATATTGCCAGCAACAGAAACTAAACACTGATAGAAGATATGTGCCAGAAAAGAGGGATGTTATTTATTTCATATGGTCAGTGTATGTATAAGTGTATGTATACATGTGTGGAATGTCTGCATATATGTGAAAAGTGCATTCATGAGTGTATGGTGCATTTGAGAATTGTATGTAAACATATATGCAGTGTGTATGTATACTGCATATATATATATATATATATATATATATATATATAAATATATATATACATATATATATAGATATATATATATATAGTACAGATCAAAAGTTTGGACACACCTTCTCATTTACAGATTTTTCTGTATTTTCATGACATGGAAAATTGTACATTCACACTGAAGGCATCAAAACTATGAATTAACACATGTGGAATTATATACTTAACAAAAAAGTGTGAAACAACTGAAAATATGTCTTATAGTCTAGGCTCTTCAAAGTAGCCACCTTTTGCTTTGACGACTGCTTTGCACACTCTTGGCATTCTCTTGATGAGCTTCAAGAGGTAGTCACCGGAAATGGTTTTCACTTCACAGGTGTGCCCTGTCAGGTTTAATAGGTGGGTTTTCTTGCCTTATAAATGGGGTTGGGACCATCAGTTGTGTTGTGCAGAAGTCTGGTGGATACACAGCTGATAGTCCTACTGAATAGACTTTTAGAATTTGTATTATGGCAAGAAAAAAGCAGCTAAGTAAAGAAAAACGAGTGGCCATCATAACTTTAAGAAATGAAGGTCAGTCAGTGTGAAACATTGGGAACACTTTGAAAGTGTCCCCAAGTGCAGTTGCAAAAACCATCAAGCGCTACAAAGAAACTGGCTCACATGAGGACCGCCCCAGGAAAGGAAGACCAAGAGTCACCTCTACTTCTGAGGATAAGTTTATCCGAGTCATCAGCCTCAGAAATCGCAGGTTAGCAGCAGCTCAGATTAGAAACCAAGTCAATGCCACAGAGTTCTAGCAGCAGACACATCTCTACAACAACTGTTAAGAGGAGACTTTGTGCAGCAGACCTTCTTGGTAAAATAGCTGCTAGGAAACCACTGCTAAGGACAGGCAACAAGCAGAAGAGACTTGTTTGGGCTAAAGAACACAAGGAATGGACATTAGACCAGTGGAAATCTGTGCTTTGGTCTGATGAGTCCAAATTTGAGATCTTTGGTTCCAACCACCGAGTCTTTGTGCGATGCAGAAAAGGTGAACGGATGGACTCTACATGCCTGGTTCCCACCGTGAAGCATGGAGGAGGTGTGATGGTGTGGGGGTGCTTTGCTGGTAACACTGTTGGGGATTTATTCAAAATTGAAGGCAGACTGAACCAGCATGGCTACCACAGCATCTTGCAGCGGCATGCTATTCCATCCAGTTTGCGTTTAGTTGGACCATCATTTATTTTTCAACAGGACACTGACCCCAAACACACCTGCAGGCTCTATAAGAGCTATTTGACCAAGAAGGAGATGGGGTGCTTCGCCAGATGACCTGGCCTTCACAGTCACCAGACCTGAACCCAATCGAGATGGTTTGGGGTGAGCTGGACCGCAGAGTGAAGGCAAAAGGGCCAACAAGTGCTAAGCATCTCTGGGAACTCCTTCAAGATTGTTGGAAGACCATTTCCGGTGACTACCCCTACCAGCTCATCAAGAGAATGCCAAGAGTGTGAATAGCATTCATCAAACCAAAAGGTGGCTACTTTGAAGAACCTAGAAAATAAGATATATTTTCAGTTGCTTCACACTTTTTTGCTAAGTATATAATTCCACATGTGTTAATTCATAGTTTTGATGCCTTCAGAGTGAATGTACAATTTTCAATGTCATGAAAATACAGAAAAATCTTTAAATGAGAAGGTGTGTCCAAACTTTTGGTTTGTACTGTATATATGTATATATATATATCGATATACAGTGCAGACCAAAAGTTTGGACACACCATCTTATTTAAAGATTTTTCTGTATTTTTTCTGTATTTTCATTACTATGAAAATTGTACATTCACACTGAAGGCATCAAAACTATGAATTAACACATGTGGAATTATATACTTATCAAAAAAGTGTGAAACTGAAAATATGTCTTATATTCTAGGTTCTTCAAAGTAGCCACCTTTTGCTTTGATGACTGCTTTGCACACTCTTAGCATTCACTTGATGAGCTCCAAGAGGTAGTAACCAGAAATGGTTTTCACTTCACAGGTGTGCCCTGTCACGTTTAATAAGTGGGATTTCTTGCCTTATAAATGGGGTTGGGACCATCGGTTGTGTTGTGCAGAAGTCTGGTGGATACACAGCTGATAGTCCTACTGAGTAGACTGTTAAAATTTGTATTATGGCAAGAAAAAAGCAGCTAAGTAAAGAAAATCGAGTGGCCATCATTACTTTAAGAAATGAAGGTGAGTCAGTGCGAAAAATTGGGAAAACTTTGAAAGTGTCCCCAAGTGCAGTTGCAAAAACCATCAAGCGCTACAAAGAAACTGGCTCACATGACGACCGCCCCAGGAAAGGAAGACCAAGTGTCACCTCTGCTTCTGAGGATAAGTTTATCCGAGTCACCAGCCTCAGAAATCACAGCTCAGATTAGAGACCAGGTCAATTCCACACAGAGTTCTAGCAGCAGACACATCTCTTCAACAGCTGTTAAGAGGAGACTTTGTACAGCAGGCCTTCATGGCAAAATAGCTGCTAGAAAACCACTGCTAAGGACAGGCAACGAGCAGAAGAGACTTGTTTGGGCTAAAGAACACAAGGAATGGACATTAGACCAGTGGAAATCTGTACTTTGGTCTGATGAGTCCAAATTTGAGATCTTTGGTTCCAACCACCGAGTCTTTGTGCAACGCAGAAAAGGTGAACGGATGGACTCTACATGCCTGGTTCCCACCGTGAAGCATGGAGGAGGCGGTGTGATGGTGTGGGGGTGCTTTGCTGGTGACACTGTTGGGGATTTATTCAAAATTGAAGGCATATTGAACCAGCATGGCTGCCACAGCATCTTGCAGCGGCATGCTATTCCATCCAATTTGCGTTTAGTTGAACCATCATTTATTTTTCATCAGGACAATGACCCAAACACACCTCCAGGCTCTGTAAGAGCTATTTGACCAAGAAGGAGAGTGATGGGATGCTACACCAGATGACCTGGCCTCCACAGTCACCAGATCAGAACCCAATCGAGATGGTTTGGGGTGAGCTGGCCACAGAGTGAAGGCAAAAGGACCAACAAAGTGCTAAGCATCTCTAAGAACTCCTTCAAGATTGTTGGAAGACCATTTCCAGTGACTACCTCTTGAAGCTCATCAAGAGAATGCCAAGAGTGTGCAAAGCAGTCATCAAAGCAAAAGGTGGCTACTTTGAAGAACCTAGAATATAAGACATATTTTCAGTTTTTTCACACTTTTTTGTTAAGGATATAATTCCACATGTGTTAATTCATAGTTTTGATGCCTTTAGTATGAATGTACAATCTTCATAGTCATGAAAATGCAGAAAAATCTTTAAATGAGAAGGTGTGTCCAAACTTTTGTTCTGTACTGCATATATATCCATTTGTGTGTATATATAGAGAGAGAAAGCTAGAGATAGCTGTCTTTTATGTATCTGCACAATATGGTTGAGTCCCTGTCTACTGTATATGTACGCTCTCTTGAGATATATTTTTATATATATATATATATATATATATATATATATATATATATATATACTAGCTTTTACCCGCGGCTTTGCTCGCATGGAATTTGGTCTGCCACATTAAGTTTCGTGACAGATCATTTTAATAGTAAAAAAAAATAATCTTATTTAGTTACTCGTACATCCAAAATTTCAGATGTCTAACTTCAAAACTGACGGATTCCATACAATCTTTGAACCCTTATAATATGAAGAGGGAAACTCTTGAGGGTGGAATTATCAAAATTCCTTTCTTAGTGCTCATTTAAGCTATAATAGAACCTATCTGCAAATTTCAAGATGCTAAGTTCAGTGGTTTCGGCTGTGCGTTGACCGCTAGGTGTGTCAGTCAATCAGGTTTACAGTTTTATATAATCTTCGCCTGTATGGTGTGTTTACAAAAAGTAGCCCTATGTCCTTGAAATTATCCATATCAAATTTCATCACAAACGGATTACTAAACACTGATTAATAAACAGGACGGACTGAAGTTACTTGCGTTTAATATTGTTCGTGTTAGTAAAGAATTAGTATGTAATTGGAATAATGGACATCTGCCGGTAATTTATCTATGTGTTTTTACTGCAATATACTCCTGTAAACTATGTTATTTGATTTCTTTCGTTCAATGAAAATATGTAGATTTTGCGATTTAGAAACACGTGAGCAAGCTACGTATAGCTGACCGTGGGAAAAACAGGGCGTGCCTAAATGTATCCCCGCTACCTTCAAAGTTTGCCCTTGCGATTTATTGATGGTCATTGAAAATGCAACTTTTCATAATCAAGAGTCTCGTCATACTCAAATGCAGCTTTATTAAACAATATCCATGTATTTCTTGTAAATGTTTGACGTCGCTGTGCTGCCCTTTCAGCAACAGTGCGTCTGCGAGATTCGGCCATTTCATAAGTTTCAGTGGCTCTTTGGGACGCCATGTAAGTCGCTTGCTGCTGACATCGAGCTTGGGACTGTTCTGGAGTTTCAGCAGCCCGTTGAGACGCCAGATACTCCGCATGCTGTTCACGTCGGGCTTGGGACTGTTCTTGAGTTTCAGCAGCCCGTTGAGATGCCAAAAACTCCGCATTCCGTTCACGTCGGGCTTGGGATTGTTCTGGAGTCTCTACAGCTCTATGTGCCGCACAACGCACCACCTGCTCAAGCCTTCGTTGCTTGGCTTGTTGAGACGTCTCATCACGTCTAATTATTTTCATAGCTCGGGCTTTATTAGAGCTTTGTGAAATGTTAGACTTACGCTTTCGCGGCATTTTTATAAGCACTAATTACAAAATAGGTACTTAGTAAAATTCAAACAAAATACTAAAACAATCTAATTAGTTATATTACGATCGCTGTACAGACGATATCAGTTGTATATGACTGGTCTATGAGGAGCAGCTGTGGCGCGGTTACCCATAGCAACCATTCCCAGTGCTCTGTGGGAGCTGAGAGCAGCCTGCTGGTGCTGTGGGTGACATGGTCTATGAGGAGCAGCTGTGGCGCGGTTACCCATAGCAACCATTCCCAGTGCTCTGTGGGAGCTGAGAGCAGCCTGCTGGTGCTGTGGGTGACATGGTCTATGAGGAGCAGCTGTGGCGCGGTTACCCATAGCAACCATTCCCAGTGCTCTGTGGGAGCTGAGAGCAGCCTGCTGGTGCTGTGGGTGACATGCTGCGTTGCACACACACAGGGCTGTGCTGCACACAGGAGGGGAGGACGCCATTTGTGTAGCGCTGCTGCCGGTGCTGTCAGGCTGCAGTGTGTGCATCCTCCATGGAGCCGCGCTCAGGTTACTGCCCCTCCGCCCAGGTGAGGCGCTCGGAACTTTCCCGGCTGCAGCAGCTGGCGCAGGTGAGCGCATGTTTTATTATACGGTGTTATGTGGATGGACAATGGCGGCGGGGACCCCCTGTGTGAGGACAATGACGGCCCGGTGCCCCCGGGCAACCTGCAGGAGGAAGCCTCACATTCCCCCGGGCAGTGGGCGCGGGCAGGCCGTGCTGGGACGTGCAGTTCCTTAGTAACCTGTTCCTGACATATGGGCTGTTTTCTGGGCTATTTTTTTTTTTTTTTTTAAGTCTGAGAGAATGTCATAAATTATCCTTCTCCCTTCAGCTGTTTCCAGAGTGTAATGTATCAGGGTGAGCTCATGACTGACAACTGCCAAAGTTTCTAGGAAATGTCAGTCCCTGGGGGTCGTGTGTGAACCCCCTGTGCCACACTTGTACCTGGCCTCGGTATAAGATCACCCCTGTATTCTGACTGTGGACAGGCTGCAACTGTGACCTCACTATACAATGATCCACTATGGGCAAATTATTGTATTATCAATCTCTTCTGACTGCTGTAAATCAGCCATTTAAATATCACCTGTGTATGTGTGTATATAAGAGTTTGACAAATATACTAAAAAGTTTGATAAATATACTAAAATGTGCATTGTAAAATAGTATCTAATTTAATTAAATTTATGGTTCACAATTTTGGTCATAGTGGCTTCCACATAAAAGGTAGATATATGCTGTCGCGGACTTTTATTTAGAACTATTCAAGACAAACAATTCTACGGTACATCATCTTTGTGTAACTCCAACTGTTTAGGCAGCGTACGCCAAGATAGCTCTCAGAGGCCAGATTTTTTTCCAACTTAATTGACATGTATTGTTATATTACGACCAAAATTACATAAAATCATTACAAATTGTAGCCTATATGTTATTCCGATGTATAATCTATATTACTGTAAAGTTTCATGCAAATCCGTCCAGTAGTTTTTTCGTGAAAGAGTAACAAACATACATACTCACAAACTTTCGCATTTATAATATTAGTAGGATATATATATACATTTATATATATACACATACAAATATATATGCTCTTGTATGTCGTAGAGAGAGATATGTGAATATACCTGCGTAATATATATACTACTAAACAGTGAGGAAGAAAGTATTTAGACAGCCACCAATTGTGCAAGTTCTCCCACTTAAAACGTTGATAGAGGCCTGTAATTGGCATCACAGGAAGACCTCAACTATGAGAGACAAAATGAGTAAACAAGTCCTAAAAATCACATTGTCTGATTTGGAAAGAATTTTTTTTCAAATTTTGGTTAAAAATAAGTATTTGGTCACTCACAAAAGTTCATGTCAATGCTTTGTTATTAGTGTTGAGCGAGCACTAAAATGCTCGGGTGCTCGAAGCTCAGGACGAGCTCACCGTGATACTCGGGTGCTCGACCCGAGCAACGAGCCCAATGTTAGTCTACGGACGACCCGAGCATTTTTGCGGCGGCACCCCCGGCAGTCTGTAGAAAGCCTAAAAAGTGCCCAAAACGTTAGTGACAGTGCTCAAATGACATGGGGACAGCATGGGGATTGCCCCAGGAAGCATTTCAGACCCCCAGGTCACGGCTGTCAACAACGTGGTCAGAGGTATTAAGCCACTTTTACAGGCTCAGAATAAAACGTTCAAAAGCGAAACTGAAAGTGCTTTCCTGTGAAATATGTTAAGGAACATCCTTTCAAGGGTAAAGACTTGTGTATAAGGTAAAATAAATAACCAAAAACAAAAATGCTCCTCCATACCTTGGGCTATGTTCACAAGTAGCATTTTTTATGCGTTTTTGCACTTTGTATTGCTTTCAACCGTGACAAAATGTCATTTTAACATTTTACAACCTCATCTGGCCATGTGCTGTGTGACACGTGCTGAAAAGACATGGGAACAGCATGGGGAAGACCCCTGGAAGCATCTCTGACACCCAGATCACTGCCTAAAAGTGTGCCCATCAGAAGTGATTCTTGCCGCATCAGACTTGCAAGTCCTTGTCCCAGGGCAGTGTTCAATTGTACCTTCCCCAATCCTTGCAATGCAAGCGCAAGTATGCAGCCTGCCACCCACCCCCAGGCTGCAATACTATACTGCTTGCTTGCTTGCACTTGAAATTGGGCCTTTTAGGCATATGAAGGCGGAATCTGGCCACCACATCATGGCTGCGTCGGCGGCCTTGTATCCATACTCAGTCCTCAGCCGCCCGGCGGCCGGGTGTCCACGCTTGGTCCCCAACTGCCAGGGGGTGGCCGGGTGTCCATAAACGGTCACCAGCCATCCCTATTTGTCCTGGTAATCTTCCCCACACTTTTCTTAGCCTGGCCTGCTTTAGGGCAGCTTTGGCCGAGCCCACCAGACAACCAGACTCCTCCGGTGGGCCCCGGCTTCTCCATCAGGGGAGTTGAGAGTGCCAAGGTGAGGAGCATGATGATGATGAAAGAAGTTAGCATCTGCTTTGTTTTCTTGGAATGCAAGCGCAAGTGTGCAGTCTGCCACACACCCACCCCAAGATGGCAATACTATACTGATTGCTTGCTTGCACTTGAAATTGGGCCTTTTAGGCATGTGGAGGTGGAATCTGGCCACCATGTCATTGCTGCGTCCGTGGCCTTGTATCCATACTCAGTCCCCAGCCGCCAGGCGGCCGAGGGTCCACGCTTGGTCCCCAGCCACCAGGGAGAGGCCTGGTGTCCATACTCGGTCCCCAGCCACCCCGCGGCCGGGTGTCCACACTCGGTCCCCAGCCGCCAGGCGGCCATGTGTCCACACTTGGTCCACGTCTCTTCCAAGGGGCATTAAAACCGTCTTGTTAAGCTACTGTGACCTCCACGTCTCTTCCAAGGGGCATTAAAACCATTTTGTTAGACAACTCTGACCTCCACGTCTCTTCCAATGGGCATTAAAACATTCTTGTTAAGCTACTGTGACCTCCACGTCTCTTCAAGGGGCATTAAAACCGTCTTGTTAAGCTGCTGTGACCTCCATGTCTCTTCCAAGGAGCATTAAAACCGTCTTGTTTAACCACTCTGAACTCCATGTCCCTTCCAAGGGGCATTCAAACTGTCTCGTTAAACAACTCTGAACTCCTCGTCTCTTCCAAGGGGCATTAAAACCATCTTGTTAAGCTACTGTGACCTCGACGTCTCTTCCAAGGGGCATTAAAACTGTCTTGTTAAACCTCTCTGACCTCCATGTCTCTTGCAAGGGGCATTAAAACCATCTTGTTAAGCTACTGTGACTTCCACGTCTCTTCCAAGGGGCATTAAAGCAGTCTTGTTAAACCTCTCTGAACTCTGAACTCCACAGCTCTTCCAAGGGGCATTGAAATGTTGTTTTTAATTAACTCTAACCTCCACAACTCTTCCAATGGGCATTGCATTTCCTCCTAAATTTAGTCAGCTTTTGCTTTTTAATGCATAGGCGAACACTAAAGGAGACCCACTCCCCAATAAAGGGTAGAAGGTTTTTAGTACGCTGTAATCCACGTCTGTTTCAAGGGGCATTGCAGTTCCTCATAATTTTTGGAAAGCCTTCCTTTCACTGCTTAGGCCAACAGTATTCAGGAGACCTAGTTGCTATAAATGGAAAAAACAGTTTAGTTAAGGCCATCTGACCTCCATATCACTTCCAAGGGGCATTGGAGTGCTTTGAAATTTTTGGTAGGCATTGCACTCACTGTATTCCCTATAACTGTGTAGCCAAACTGCTCCTTTTGGTACAGAAACATATCCTACAAGACATGTGTGGTTGACTGGCCTGATATTGATGTGAATGGTCCCTGTTCCTCCTGCTCTTTCTCTTTTGCCACCACCTCATCCATCATTCATCACCTGAAGCTTTGTTTTAACGGGAGTCATAGAACTGGGATAGTAGCTGGATAACATCCAGCAATCCTCGGAGGAGATAGGATATGCGCCAAAATGCTGACCACCTCAGGCCTAGCCGCTACTATATACATGTGCTTGCATTCAAAGGAAAAGAAAGCTAAGGAGATGGATGGCCTCATGATCATGAATAATTTACTCGTTGTGTAGGAGGCCGACCACTGCTGCTGTCTACCTTCTGCACTTTGTGTTGAAGCCTGATTGACCCAGGACCCGCAATCCTCTATGTCTGGAGGATGTGTTGCATCCCAGTGTCCAACTGTGTCCCGGCTTCCACAATATTAACCCAGAGTGAAGGCGCCAGTGAGATGGACCATCCCTGGTCACATTCACTTGTCCACGCGTTTGTGGTTAGGCTGTCCTTTCCACTAAATGCACTGGGGAGGGCACAGGTAATGTTTTGGTATGCGCGCTTGTGTATAAGGCGCACCGGGACAAATGGGCGCGGCTGGGGACCATTTATGGACTCCCGGCCGCCCCCAGGCTGCTGGGGACAATGTGTGGGCACCTGGCCGTGGGGCGGCTCGGGACTGAGTATGGATACTAGGCCGCCGACGCAGCCATGACGTGGTGGCCAGATTCCGCCTCCACATGCCTAAAAGGCCCAATTTCAAGTGCAAGCAAGCAAGCAGTATGGTATTGTTGCCTGGGGGGTGGGTGGGTGGCAGGCTGCATACTTTCGCTTGCATTGCAAGGAATGGGGGAGGTACAATTGAACACTGCCCTGGAACAAGGACTTGCACGGGGATAGTTGCAAGTCTGCATCTTCTGATGCGGCAAGGATCACTTCTGATGGGCACACTTTTAGGCAGTGACCTGGGTGTCAGAGATGCTTCCAGGGGTCTTCCCCATGCTGTTCCCATGTCTTTTGAGCACTGTATGCATGTGTCACACAGCACATGGCCAGATAAGATTGTAAAATGTTAAAAAGACATTTCCCGGTGAATGCATTTGTCACGGTTGAAAGCAATACAAAAGTGGCAAAAAAAATGCTACTTGTGAACATAGCCCAAGGTATGGAGGAGTATTTTTGTTTTTGGTTATTTATTTTACCTTATACACAAGTCTTAATCCTGTAAAGAATGTTCCTTAACATATTTCACAGGAAAGCAATTTCAGTTTCGTTTTTGAACGTTTTATTGTGAGCCCGTAAAAGTGGCTTAATACCTCTGACCACGTTGTTGAGAGCAGTGACCTGAGGGTCAGAAATGCTTCCTGGGGCAATCCCCATGCTGCCCCATGTCATTTGAGCACTGTCACTATCGTTTTGGGCACTTTTTAGGCTTTCTACAGACTGCCGAGGGTGCCGCCGCAAAAATGCTCACGTCTCCCATAGACTAACATTGGGCTATTTGCTCGGGTCGAGCACCCGAGTATCACGGTGAGCTCGGCCCGATCTTCGAGCACCTGAGCATTTTAGTGCTCGCTCAACACTAGTAAGGTTATGGAAGCAGAGGTTTCCTGTCATTTACCACACCTAATCTATGGGCAAACTGAAGTGAATACACTTGAAGGTGCTGCTTTCCAAATCATTATCGGAATACTATTTCTACTATGTAACCTCCCTTAAAACTGTAATAATAGGCAGCATCAAGGACGAATTGAGCTAATGTCAAAGTGCAAGATGTTAATCTGTCTACTCAAAGAGCCAAAATGCATTGGAACTTATGAAAACCGTCATTGGGAAGGATATACCTCTTCAACAAGTTCAAGAGAACCTGAGGAATTTCTGCTACTTGCAGCAAAGAATACACATACCATTCCTACGGGTTATTATAAACAGACAGCACATGAAGGCATTATCGATGGTGTCAAATCACACCATGGACCCATTCATTGAAATTTGAGTCTGCAAATCAGACCAAACTTGGACAAGTGTGCCGGTTGATCAATACTAAGATCTCGGACGCAGCTTACCCATAAGTAAAATTTGTTAACTAATGTGTTTTTTCTGGTGGGCACAAAGTAATCTAGTCCAACAAGGTATCTGGCTCTTATGGAGTCAACAGTATATAAGGTTACACTTTTGTTCTATGTTATTTTCTGCTTAGTTAAAGCTCACCTATCACTAAATTTTTTTATTATTTAAATTAAATCCAGATGTAATAACACTTAGAATTTGACCAAAACATAATAAACAAGGCATATACGAAGTGGGAGAAATATTCCCTTTCTTGGCACGAGCCTCTCACTCAACTGAGCTGACTTCAGCTGAAGTCGCAGCCAGGAAGAGTAATTTCCCCTTCTCTGCTGTGCTGGCATCACTCTCCAATGATGCAGTGCATCAAGAAAAGTGAGTCTGCTGATCGGAGCCCAGGCAGCACTGTGACTGAGCTGGATGTGTTCAGTCCAGTGTAGCTCTAGGTATGTGCAGATTATGCTCCATAACTCACCAGGCAGTGAGCTGGAAACTGCTCTCCTGTTTCTTCCTTCACCTGCCCTTTCCTTGCTTACACTATCCAGCATTGCAGCCTGCTAATAGTGATTGTGCCCCTCCCTAACTGTCACCACAAGCTGAGAGGAGAAAGATATTGCCAGCAACAGAAACTAAACACTGATAGAAGATATGTGCCAGAAAAGAGGGATGTTATTTATTTCATATGGTCAGTGTATGTATAAGTGTATGTATACATGTGTGGAATGTCTGCATATATGTGAAAAGTGCATTCATGAGTGTATGGTGCATTTGAGAATTGTATGTAAACATATATGCAGTGTGTATGTATACTGTGTATATATATATATATAAATACATATATACATATACATATATATATATATAGATATACATACAGTACAGACCAAAAGTTTGGACACACCTTCTCATTTAAAGATTTTTCTGTATTTTCATGACTATGAAAATTGTACATTCACACTGAAGGCATCAAAACTATGAATTAACACATGTGGAATTATATACTTAACAAAAAAGTGTGAAACAACTGAAAATATGTTTTATATTCTAGGTTCTTCAAAGTAGCCACCTTTTGCTTTGATGACTGCTTTGCACACTCTTGGCATTCTCTTGATGAGCTTCAAGAGGTAGCCACCTGAAATGGTCTTCCAACAATCTTGAAGGAGTTCCCAGAGATGCTTAGCACTTGTTGGCCCTTTTGCCTTCACTCTGCGGTCCAGCTCACCCCAAACCATCTCGATTAGGTTCAGGTATGGTGACTGTGTAGGCCAGTCATCTGGCGTAGCACCCCATCACTCTCCTTCTTGGTCAAATATCCCTTAAACAGCCTGGAGGTGTGTTTGGGGTCATTGTACTGTTGAAAAATAAATGATGGTCCAACTAAACGCAAACCAGATGGAATAGCATGTCGCTGCAAGATGCTGTGGTAGCCATGCTGGTTCAGTATGCCTTCAATTTTGAATAAATCCCCAACAGTTGCACCAGCAAAGCACCCCCACACCATCACACCTCCTCCTCCATGCTTCACGGTGGGAACCAGGCATGTAGAGTCCATCCGTTCACCTTTTCGCCGTCGCACAAAGACATGGTGGTTGGAACCAAAGATCTCAAATTTGGACTCATCAGACCAAAGCACAGATTTCCACTGGTCTAATGTCCATTCCTTGTGTTCTTTAGCCCAAACAAGTCTCTTCTGCTTGTTGCCTGTCCTTAGCAGTGGTTTCCTAGCAGCTATTTTAACATGAAGGCCTGCTGCACAAAGTCTCCTCTTAACAGTTGTTGTATAGATGTGTCTGCTGCTAGAACTCTGTGTGGCATTGACCAGGTCTCTAATCTGAGCTGCTGATAACCTGCGATTTCTGAGGCTGGTGACTCGGATAAACTTATCCTCAGAAGCAGAGGTGACTCTTGGTCTTCCTTTCCTGGGGCGGTCCTCATGTGAGCCAGTTTCTTTGTAGCGCTTGATGGTTTTTGCAACTGCACTTGGGGACACTTTCAAAGTTTGCCCAATTTTTCGCACTGACTGACCTTCATTTCTTAAAGTAATGATGGCCACTCGTTTTTCTTTACTTAGCTGCTTTATTCTTGCCATAATACAAATTCTAACAGTCTATTCAGTAGGACTATCAGCTGTGTATCCACCTGACTTCTGCACAACACAACTGATGGTCCCAACCCCATTTATAAGGCAAGAAATCCCACTTATTAAACCTGACAGGGCACACCTGTGAAGTGAAAACCATTTCCGGTGACTACCTCTTGAATCTCATCAAGAGAATGGCAAGAGTGTGCAAAGCAGTCATCAAAGCAAAAGGTGGCTACTTTGAAGAACCTAGAATATAAGACATATTATCAGTTGTTTCACACTTTTTTGTTAAGTATATAATTTCACATGTGTTTATTCATAGTTTTGATGCCTTCAGTGTGAATGTACAATTTTCAAAGTCTTGAAAATACAGAAAATCTTTAAATGAGAAGGTGTGTCCAAACTTTTGGTCTGTACTGTAGTACAGATCAAAAGTTTGGACACACCTTCTCATTTACAGATTTTTCTGTATTTTCATGACATGGAAAATTGTACATTCACACTGAAGGCATCAAAACTATGAATTAACACATGTGGAATTATATACTTAACAAAAAAGTGTGAAACAACTGAAAATATGTCTTATAGTCTAGGCTCTTCAAAGTAGCCACCTTTTGCTTTGACGACTGCTTTGCACACTCTTGGCATTCTCTTGATGAGCTTCAAGAGGTAGTCACCGGAAATGGTTTTCACTTCACAGGTGTGCCCTGTCAGGTTTAATAGGTGGGTTTTCTTGCCTTATAAATGGGGTTGGGACCATCAGTTGTGTTGTGCAGAAGTCTGGTGGATACACAGCTGATAGTCCTACTGAATAGACTTTTAGAATTTGTATTATGGCAAGAAAAAAGCAGCTAAGTAAAGAAAAACGAGTGGCCATCATAACTTTAAGAAATGAAGGTCAGTCAGTGTGAAACATTGGGAACACTTTGAAAGTGTCCCCAAGTGCAGTTGCAAAAACCATCAAGCGCTACAAAGAAACTGGCTCACATGAGGACCGCCCCAGGAAAGGAAGACCAAGAGTCACCTCTACTTCTGAGGATAAGTTTATCCGAGTCATCAGCCTCAGAAATCGCAGGTTAACAGCAGCTCAGATTAGAAACCAAGTCAATGCCACAGAGTTCTAGCAGCAGACACATCTCTACAACAACTGTTAAGAGGAGACTTTGTGCAGCAGACCTTCTTGGTAAAATAGCTGCTAGGAAACAACTGCTAAGGACAGGCAACAAGCAGAAGAGACTTGTTTGAGCTAAATAACACAAGGAATGGACATTAGACCAGTGGAAATCTGTGCTTTGGTCTGATGAGTCCAAATTTGAGATCTTTGGTTCCAACCACCGAGTCTTTGTGCGATGCAGAAAAGGTGAACGGATGGACTCTACATGCCTGGTTCCCACCGTGAAGCATGGAGGCGGTGTGATGGTGTGGGGGTGCTTTGCTGGTAACACTGTTGGGGATTTATTCAAAATTGAAGGCAGACTGAACCAGCATGGCTACCACAGCATCTTGCAGCGGCATGCTATTCCATCCAGTTTGCGTTTAATTGGACCATCATTTATTTTTCAACAGGACACTGACCCCAAACACACCTGCAGGCTCTATAAGAGCTATTTGACCAAGAAGGAGAGTGATGGGGTGCTTCGCCAGATGACCTGGCCTTCACAGTCACCAGACCTGAACCCAATCGAGATGGTTTGGGGTGAGCTGGACCGCAGAGTGAAGGCAAAAGGGCCAACAAGTGCTAAGCATCTCTGGGAACTCCTTCAAGATTGTTGGAAGACCATTTCCGGTGACTACCCCTACCAGCTCATCAAGAGAATGCCAAGAGTGTGAAAAGCATTCATCAAAACAAAAGGTGGCTACTTTGAAGAACCTAGAATATAAGACATATTTTCAGTTGCTTCACACTTTTTTGCTAAGTATATAATTCCACATGTGTTAATTCATAGTTTTGATGCCTTCAGAGTGAATGTACAATTTTCAATGTCATGAAAATACAGAAAAATCTTTAAATGAGAAGGTGTGTCCAAACTTTTGGTCTGTACTGTATATATGTATATATATATATATATATATCGATTTACAGTGCAGACCAAAAGTTTGGACACACCATCTTATTTAAAGATTTTTCTGTATTTTCATTACTATGAAAATTGTACATTCACACTGAAGGCATCAAAACTATGAATTAACACATGTGGAATTATATACTTATCAAAAAAGTGTGAAACTGAAAATATGTCTTATATTCTAGGTTCTTCAAAGTAGCCACCTTTTGCTTTGATGACTGCTTTGCACACTCTTAGCATTCACTTGATGAGCTCCAAGAGGTAGTAACCAGAAATGGTTTTCACTTCACAGGTGTGCCCTGTCACGTTTAATAAGTGGGATTTCTTGCCTTATAAATGGGGTTGGGACCATCGGTTGTGTTGTGCAGAAGTCTGGTGGATACACAGCTGATAGTCCTACTGAGTAGACTGTTAAAATTTGTATTATGGCAAGAAAAAAGCAGCTAAGTAAAGAAAATCGAGTGGCCATCATTACATTAAGAAATGAAGGTGAGTCAGTGCGAAAAATTGGGAAAACTTTGAAAGTGTCCCCAAGTGCAGTTGCAAAAACCATCAAGCGCTACAAAGAAACTGGCTCACATGACGACCGCCCCAGGAAAGGAAGACCAAGTGTCACCTCTGCTTCTGAGGATAAGTTTATCCGAGTCACCAGCCTCAGAAATCACAGGTTAACAGCAGCTCAGATTAGAGACCAGGTCAATCCCACACAGAGTTCTAGCAGCAGACACATCTCTTCAACAGCTGTTAAGAGGAGACTTTGTACAGCAGGCCTTCATGGTAAAATAGCTGCTAGAAAACCACTGCTAAGGACAGGCAACGAGCAGAAGAGACTTGTTTGGGCTAAAGAACACAAGGAATGGACATTAGACCAGTGGAAATCTGTACTTTGGTCTGATGAGTCCAAATTTGAGATCTTTGGTTCCAACCACCGAGTCTTTGTGCGACGCAGAAAAGGTGAACGGATGGACTCTACATGCCTGGTTCCCACCGTGAAGCATGGAGGAGGCGGTGTGATGGTGTGGGGGTGCTTTGCTGGTGACACTGTTGGGGATTTATTCAAAATTGAAGGCATATTTAACCAGCATGGCTGCCACAGCATCTTGCAGCGGCATGCTATTCCATCCAATTTGCGTTTAGTTGAACCATCATTTATTTTTCATCAGGACAATGACCCAAACACACCTCCAGGCTCTGTAAGAGCTATTTGACCAAGAAGGAGAGTGATGGGATGCTACACCAGATGACCTGGCCTCCACAGTCACCAGATCAGAACCCAATCGAGATGGTTTGGGGTGAGCTGGCCACAGAGTGAAGGCAAAGGGACCAACAAAGTGCTAAGCATCTCTAAGAACTCCTTCAAGATTGTTGGAAGACCATTTCCAGTGACTACCTCTTGAAGCTCATCAAGAGAATGCCAAGAGTGTGCAAAGCAGTCATCAAAGCAAAAGGTGGCTACTTTGAAGAACCTAGAATATAAGACATATTTTCAGTTTTTTCACACTTTTTTGTTAAGGATATAATTCCACATGTGTTAATTCATAGTTTTGATGCCTTTAGTATGAATGTACAATCTTCATAGTCATGAAAATGCAGAAAAATCTTTAAATGAGAAGGTGTGTCCAAACTTTTGTTCTGTACTGCATATAGATCCGTTTGTGTGTATATATAGAGAGAAAGCTAGAGATAGCTGTCTTTTATGTATCTGCACAATATGGTTGAGTCCCTGTCTACTGTATATGTACGCTCTCTTGAGATATATTTTTATATATATATATATATACTAGCTTTTACCCGCGGCTTCGCTCGCGTGGAATTTGGTCTGCCACATTAAGTTTCGTGACAGATCATTTTAATAGTAAAAAAAAATAATCTTATTTAGTTACTCGTACATCCAAAATTTCAGATGTCTAACTTCAAAACTGACGGATTCCATACAATCTTTGAACCCTTATAATATGAAGAGGGAAACTCTTGAGGGTGGAATTATCAAAATTCCTTTCTTAGTGCTCATTTAAGCTATAATAGAACCTATCTGTAAATTTCAAGATGCTAAGTTCAGTGGTTTCGGCTGTGCGTTGACCGCTAGGTGTGTCAGTCAATCAGGTTTACAGTTTTATATAATCTTCGCCTGTATGGTGTGTTTACAAAAAGTAGCCCTATGTCCTTCCCCAGGCTTGAAATTATCCATATCAAATTTCATCACAAACGGATTACTAAACACTGATTAATAAACAGGACGGACTGAAGTTACTTGCGTTTAATATTGTTCGTGTTAGTAAAGAATTAGTATGTAATTGGAATAATGGACATCTGCCGGTAATTTATCTATGTGTTTTTACTGCAATATACTCCTGTAAACTATATTATTTGATTTCTTTCGTTCAGCGAAAATATGTAGATTTTGCGATTTAGAAACACGTGAGCAAGCTACGTATAGCTGACCGTGGGAAAAACAGGGCGTGCCTAAATGTATCCCCGCTACCTTCAAAGTTTGCCCTTGCGATTTATTGATTTTCATTGAAAATGCAACTTTTCATAATCAAGAGTCTCGTCATACTCAAATGCAGCTTTATTAAACAATATCCATGTATTTCTTGTAAATGTTTGACGTCGCTGTGCTGCCCTTTCAGCAACAGTGCGTCTGCGAGATTCGGCCATTTCATAAGTTTCAGTGGCTCTTTGGGACGCCATGTAAGTCGCTTGCTGCTGACATCGAGCTTGGGACTGTTCTGGAGTTTCAGCAGCCCGTTGAGACGCCAGATACTCCGCATGCTGTTCACGTCGGGCTTGGGACTGTTCTTGAGTTTCAGCAGCCCGTTGAGATGCCAAAAACTCCGCATTCCGTTCACGTCGGGCTTGGGATTGTTCTGGAGTCTCTACAGCTCTATGTGCCGCACAACGCACCACCTGCTCAAGCCTTCGTTGCTTGGCTTGTTGAGACGTCTCATCACGTCTAATTATTTTCATAGCTCGGGCTTTATTAGAGCTTTGTGAAATGTTAGACTTACGCTTTCGCGGCATTTTTATAAGTACTAATTACAAAATAGGTACTTAGTAAAATTCAAACAAAATACTAAAACAATCTAATTAGTTATATTACGATCGCTGTACAGACGATATCAGTTGCATATGACTGGTCTATGAGGAGCAGCTGTGGCGCGGTTACCCATAGAAACCATTCCCAGTGCTCTGTGGGAGCTGAGAGCAGCCTGCTGGTGCTGTGGGTGACATGGTCTATGAGGAGCAGCTGTGGCGCGGTTACCCATAGCAACCATTCCCAGTGCTCTGTGGGAGCTGAGAGCAGCCTGCTGGTGCTGTGGGTGACATGGTCTATGAGGAGCAGCTGTGGCGCGGTTACCCATAGCAACCATTCCCAGTGCTCTGTGGGAGCTGAGAGCAGCCTGCTGGTGCTGTGGGTGACATGCTGCGTTGCACACACACAGGGCTGTGCTGCACACAGGAGGGGAGGACGCCATTTGTGTAGCGCTGCTGCCGGTGCTGTCAGGCTGCAGTGTGTGCATCCTCCATGGAGCCGCGCTCAGGTTACTGCCCCTCCCCGTGTGTGAGTTACTTACCCTCCGCCCAGGTGAGGCGCTCGGAACTTTCCCGGCTGCAGCAGCTGGCGCAGGTGAGCGCATGTTTTATTATACGGTGTTATGTGGAGGGACAATGGCGGCGGGGACCCCCTGTGTGAGGACAATGACGGCCCGGTGCCCCCGGGCAACCTGCAGGAGGAAGCCTCACACTCCCCCCGGGCAGTGGGCGCGGGCAGGCCGTGCTGGGACGTGTAGTTCCTTAGTAACCTGTTCCTGACATATGGGCTGTTTTCTGGGCTATTTTTTTTTTTTTTAAGTCTGAGAAAATGTCATAAATTATCCTTCTCCCTTCAGCTGTTTCCAGAGTGTAATGTATCAGGGTGAGCTCATGACTGACAACTGCCAAAGTTTCTAGGAAATGTCAGTCCCTGGGGGTCGTGTGTGAACCCCCTGTGCCACACTTGTACCTGGCCTCGGTATAAGATCACCCCTGTATTCTGACTGTGGACAGGCTGCAACTGTGACCTCACTATACAATGATCCACTATGGGCAAATTATTGTATTATCAATCTCTTCTGACTGCTGTAAATCAGCCATTTAAATATCACCTGTGTATGTGTGTATATAAGAGTTTGACAAATATACTAAAAAGTTTGATAAATATACTAAAATGTGCATTGTAAAATAGTATCTAATTTAATTAAATTTATGGTTCACAATTTTGGTCATAGTGGCTTCCACATAAAAGGTAGATATATGCTGTCGCGGACTTTTATTTAGAACTATTCAAGACAAACAATTCTACGGTACATCATCTTTGTGTAACTCCAACTGTTTAGGCAGCGTACGCCAAGATAGCTCTCAGAGGCCAGATTTTTTTCCAACTTAATTGACATGTATCGTTATATTACGACCAAAATTACATAAAATCATTACAAATTGTAGCCTATATGTTATTCCGATGTATAATCTATATTACTGTAAAGTTTCATGCAAATCCGTCCAGTAGTTTTTTCGTGAAAGAGTAACAAACATACATACTCACAAACTTTCGCATTTATAATATTAGTAGGATATATATATACATTTATATATATACACATACAAATATATATGCTCTTGTATGTCGTAGAGAGAGATATGTGAATATACCTGCGTAATATATATACTACTAAACAGTGAGGAAGAAAGTATTTAGACAGCCACCAATTGTGCAAGTTCTCCCACTTAAAACGTTGATAGAGGCCTGTAATTGGCATCACAGGAAGACCTCAACTATGAGAGACAAAATGAGTAAACAAGTCCTAAAAATCACATTGTCTGATTTGGAAAGAATTTTTTTTCAAATTTTGGTGAAAAATAAGTATTTGGTCACTCACAAAAGTTCATGTCAATGCTTTGTTATTAGTGTTGAGCGAGCACTAAAATGCTCGGGTGCTCGAAGCTCGGGACGAGCTCACTGTGATACTCGGGTGCTCGACCCGAGCAACGAGCCCAATGTTAGTCTACGGACGACCCGAGCATTTTTGCGGCGGCACCCCCGGCAGTCTGTAGAAAGCCTAAAAAGTGCCCAAAACGTTAGTGACAGTGCTCAAATGACATTGGGACAGCATGGGGATTGCCCCAGGAAGCATTTCAGACCCCCAGGTCACGGCTGTCAACAACGTGGTCAGAGGTATTAAGCCACTTTTACAGGCTCAGAATAAAACGTTCAAAAGCGAAACTGAAAGTGCTTTCCTGTGAAATATGTTAAGGAACATCCTTTCAAGGGTAAAGACTTGTGTATAAGGTAAAATAAATAACCAAAAACAAAAATGCTCCTCCATACCTTGGGCTATGTTCACAAGTAGCATTTTTTATGCGTTTTTGCACTTTGTATTGCTTTCAACCGTGAAAAAATGTCATTTTAACATTTTACAACCTCATCTGGCCATGTGCTGTGTGACACGTGCTGAAAAGACATGGGAACAGCATGGGGAAGACCCCTGGAAGCATCTCTGACACCCAGATCACTGCCTAAAAGTGTGCCCATCAGAAGTGATTCTTGCCGCATCAGACTTGCAAGTCCTTGTCCCAGGGCAGTGTTCAATTGTACCTTCCCCAATCCTTGCAATGCAAGCGCAAGTATGCAGCCTGCCACCCACCCCCAGGCTGCAATACTATACTGCTTGCTTGCTTGCACTTGAAATTGGGCCTTTTAGGCATATGAAGGCGGAATCTGGCCACCACGTCATGGCTGCGTCGGCGGCCTTGTATCCATACTCAGTCCTCAGCCGCCCGGCGGCCGGGTGTCCACGCTTGGTCCCCAACTGCCAGGGGGCGGCCGGGTGTCCATAAACGGTCACCAGCCATCCCTATTTGTCCTGGTAATCTTCCCCACACTTTTCTTAGCCTGGCCTGCTTTAGGGCAGCTTTGGCAGAGCCCACCAGACAACCAGACTCCTCCGGTGGGCCCCGGCTTCTCCATCAGGGGAGTTGAGAGTGCCAAGGTGAGGAGCATGATGATGATGAAAGAAGTTAGCATCTGCTTTGTTTTCTTGGAATGCAAGCGCAAGTGTGCAGCCTGCCACACACCCACCCCAAGATTGCAATACTATACTGATTGCTTGCTTGCACTTGAAATTGGGCCTTTTAGGCATGTGGAGGTGGAATCTGGCCACCATGTCATGGCTGCGTCGGTGGCCTTGTATCCATACTCAGTCCCCAGCCGCCAGGCGGCCGAGGGTCCACGCTTGGTCCCCAGCCACCAGGGAGAGGCCTGGTGTCCATACTCGGTCCCCAGCCACCCCGCGGCCGGGTGTCCACACTCGGTCCCCAGCCGCCAGGCGGCCGGGTGTCCACACTTGGTCCCTAGCCGCCAGGGGGTGGCCAGGTGTCCATAAGCGGTCCCCAGCCACCCCTATTTGAAGGACTGCCTAACCACAAACACGTGGACAAGTGAATGTGGCCAGGGATGGTCCATCTCACTGACGCCTTCACACTGGGTTAATATTGTGGAAGCCGGGACACAGTTGGACATTGGGATGCAACTCCTCCTCCAGACAGGATTGCGGGTCCTGGGTCAATCAGGCTTCAACCCAAAGTTCAGAAGGTAGACAGCATCAGTGGTTGGCCTCCTACACAACGAGTAAATTATTCATGCTCATGAGACCATCCATCTCCTGAGCTTTCTGTTCCTTGAAATGCAAGCGCATGTATGTAGTAGCGGCTAAGCCTGAGGTGGTCAGCATTTTGGCGCATATCCTACTTCCTCCGAGGATTGCTGGATGTTTTCCTGCTAGTATCCCAGTTCTATGACTCCCGTTAAAACAAAGCTTCAGGTGACGAATGATGGATGAGGTGGTGGCAAAGGAGAAAGAGCAGGAGGAACAGGGACCATTCACATCAATATCAGGCCAGTCAACCACACATGTCTTGTAAGATATGTTTCGGTACCAAAAGGAGTGGTTCGGCTACACAGTTATAGGGCATACAGTGAGTGCAATGCCTACGAAAAATTTCGAGGCACTCCAATGCCCCTTGGAAGTGACATGGAGGTCAGAGGGCCTTAACTAAACCGTTTTTTCCATTTATAGCAACTGGGTCTCCTGTACACTGTTGGCCTAAGCAGTGAATGGAAGGCTTTCCAAAAATTATGAGGAACTGCAATGCCCCTTGAAACAGACGTGGATTACAGTGTACTAAAAACCTTTTACCCATTATTGGGGAGTGGGTCTCCCTTTGTGTTCACCTATGCATTGAAAAGCAAAAGCTGACTAAAATTAGGAGCAAATGCAATACCCGTTAGAAGAGTCGTGGAGGTTAGAGTTAATTTAAAACAACATTTCAATGCCCGTTTGAAGAGCTGTGGAGTTCAGAGTGTTTTAACAAGATGGTGTTAATGCCCCTTTGATGAGCGGTGGAGATCGCAATAGCTTAACAAGATGGTTTAAATGCCCCTTTGAAGAGACGTGGAGGTCGCAGTAGCTTAACAAGACGGTTTTAATGCCCCTTGGAAGAGTGGTGGAGGTCACAGTAGCTTAACAAGATGGTTTTATTGCCCCTTGGGAGAGTGGTGGAGATCGCAGTAGCTTAACAAGATGGTTTTAATGCCCCTTGGGAGAGTGGTGGAGATCGCAGTAGCTTAACAAGATGGTTTTAATGCCCCTTGGAAGAGTGGTGGAGGTCGCAGTAGCTTAAAAAGACAGTTTTAATGCCCCTTGGAAGGGTGGTGGATGTCGCAGTAGCTTAACAAGATGGTTTTAAAGCCCCTTGGAAGAGTGGTGGAGGTCGCAGTAGCTTAACAAGATGGTTTTAATGCCCCTTGGAAGAGTGGTGGTGGTCGCAGTAGCTTATCCAGATGGTTTTAATGCCCCTTGGAAGAGTGGTGGAGGTCGCAGTAGCTTAACAAGATGGTTTTAATGCCCCTTGGAAGAGTGGTGGAGGTCGCAGTAGCTTAACAAGACGGTTTTAATGCCCCTTAGCAAAGTGGTGGAGGTCGCAGTAGCTTAACAAGATGATTTTAATGCCCCTTGGAAGAGTTGTGGAGGTAACAGTAGCTTAACAAGACGGTTTTAATGCCCCTTGGAAGAGTGGTGGAGGTCGCTGTAGCTTAACAAGATGCTTTTATTGCCCCTTGGAAGAGTGGTGGAGGTCGCAGTAGCTTAACAAGATGGTTTTAATGCCCCTTGGAAGAGTGGTGGAGGTCGCAGTGGAATAAAAGGACAATATCAATGCCCCTTGGAAGAGAGTTGGAGGTTGCAGTAGCTTAAAAAGACGGTTTTAATGCCCCTTGGAAGAGCTGTGGAGTTCGCAGTAGCTTAACAAGACGATTTTAATGCCCCTTACAAGAGCCATGCAGTACAGCATATTAAAAACATTATTCCCATTATTGGGGAGTGGGTCTCCCCTAGTCTTTGCCTAAGCCTTCCAAGCAAAAGCGGCCAAAAATTAGGAAGGAGGAACTTGCAATGCCCCTTACAAGAGCCATGTAGTACAGCATATTAAAATCATTATTCCCATTATTGGGGAGTGGGTCTCCCATTTTCTTTGCCTATGCCTTCCAAGCAAAAGCTGCCAAAAATTAGGATGTAGGAACTTGCAATGCCCCTTACAAGAGCCATGCAGTACAGCATATTAAAAACATTATTCCCATTATTGGGGAGTGGGTCTCCCATAGTCTTTGCCTATGCCTTCCAAGAAAAAGCTGCCAAAAATTAGGATGGAGGAACTTGCAATGCCCCTTACAAGAGCCATGCAGTACAGCATATTAAAAACATTATTCCCATTATTTGGGAGTGGGTCTCCCATAGTCTTCGCCTATGCCTGCCAAGCAAAAGCTGCCCAAAATTAGGAAGGAGGAACTTGCAATGCCCCTTACAAGAGCCATGCAGTACAGCATATTAAAAACATTATTCCCATTATTGGGGAGTGGGTCTCCCAGAGTCTTTGCCTATGCCATCCAAGCAAAAGCTGCCAAAAATTAGGATGGAGGAACTTGCAATGCCCCTTACAAGAGCCATGCAGTACAGCATATTAAAAACATTATTCCCATTATTGGGGAGTGGGTCTCCCAGAGTCTTTGCCTATGCCATCCAAGCAAAAGCTGCCAAAAATTAGGATGGAGGAACTTGCAATGCCCCTTACAAGAGCCATGCAGTACAGCATATTAAAAACATTATTCCCATTTTTGGGGAGTGGGTCTCCCATAGTCTTTGCCTATGCCTTCCAAGCAAAAGCTGCCAAAAATTAGGAAGGAGGAACTTGCAATGCTGGCAACACGGACCACGGTCATCAAGGTGGTATATTGGTGGTGGAGGCTGAGGATAAGGAGAAGAGCGAAAAACAGCCGAAATGAGGAAGCGTATACCCATGTGTGGGTGTGAAGCGGTGCATGGGAATACACCTCCCGAAATAACACAGTGGATTTGACTTTATGTTACTCTACTGTCATTTGGTGGTGATGAGAAGTCTGGCCCAATCCAGCCCTTGTTCATTTTGATAACGGTCAGCTTGTCAGCATTGTCAGTTGACAGGCGAGTGCGCTTATCAGTTATAATTCCCCCAGCGGCAGTAAAAGCACGCTCCGATAACACGCTAGCGACATGGCAGGCCAGGACCTCCAAGGTGTACAGAGCGAGTTCATTCCAAGTGTCCAGCTTGGATACCCAATAATTAAAAGGCACAACGGAGGATGCTGGTACAGTCGGCAAGGTACTCCCTCACCATCTTTTGAAACTTTCCACTCCCTGTGAGAGTACCCCACGCCTCAGGGCCTGTAAGCTGGGTGGGTCTCAGAAAACTGTCCCAGAATGTTGACAGTATTCCCCTGCCTCTGATGGATTGGAGTTGCGTCTCTCTCGCCTGTACGCCTTGGTTGGTCAACGAACTGTGACCTCTGCCTCTAGCGTGTTCAGATAGGAATATTTAACAGTTCTGCAGCAAGGGCCTTCTGGTACTGCCACATTTTTGTAGACCTCTCCACCTCAGGAATAAGAGAGTGAAAGTTCTCCTTGTAGTGGGGGGTCTAAAAGTGTCACCAACCAGTAATGACTGTCACCCAACATTTTGACAATGCGAGGGTCACGGTTAAGGCAGCGTAACATAAAGTCAGCCATGCGTGCCAGACTGGTAACGGGTAAGACTTCCATGTCCTCACCAAGATGACGACTGACCGTGCTCTCCTCCTCCTCCTCCTCCCCCTCCTCCCCTCTGTCCTCAGGCCACCCACGCTGAACCGACGGTATGACAGTTGCACAGGTACTACCGTCCACAGCGCATGATACCAGCTCCTGTTCTTCCTCCTCCTCTCCCTCATTGTCCCCCAATGCACGTTGGGATGAGATGAGGCTGGGTTGTGTGTAATCGCCCATTATGGCTTCTTGATCCATCTCATCATACTCTGGCTGCAATGCCTCCTCTTTAATTCTCTCCAGAGAGCATTGCAAAAGACAGACAAGTGGGATGCTGACGCTAATGATGGCGTCATCGCCACTCACCATCTTGGTGGACTCCTCAAAGTTTGTCAGGATGGTACATACCATGTTTCCCCGAAAGTAAGGCCCCCCCGAAAGTAAGGCAGGGTGGGGGGTTTCGGGGGGTCCGCCAATGTAGGGCACCCCCCGATTGTAAGGCAGGGTAGCGGGGGGGGGGGGGGCGGGGAATGTAAGGCTGATTGGCCGATCAGCCTGTTCGTCACAGGCTCCCTAGTCCTTGCTGGCCACCAGCTCGAGCTGTGATTGGCCAGTCAGCCGGCTCGCAGCTGATTGGCCGAATCAGCTGCGACGTCACCGCCTACAGGCTCGCTCCGATTGGTCCAGCTTCCCCGGCATCCGAATCGTCAGCCCGGCACCGCAGAGGAGATCGAAACAGAAGGAAAGTAACGGTAAGTTCCGAAACTCTCTCTGTGTGTGTGTGTGTGTGTGTGTACGGTATGTGTATGGGTGCCGTATGGGGCTGTATGTGTCAGTGTGTGTACGGTACCGGTACGATACCGTGTTTCCGCGAAAGTAAGACCCCCCCGAAAGTAAGGCAGGGTGGGGGGTTTCGGGGGGGGGGGTCCGCCAATGTAGGGCACCCCCCGAAAGTAAGGCAGGGTGGGACTTTTGGGGGTAAAATTAATGTAAGACAGGGCCTTACTTTCGGGGAAACACGGTATATCAGACATCTAGGTCCACTCCTGAGGTCTTATGTGTGAAGTCTGACCTGAATATCGACGGCCTTGTTGCAGCTGGTACTCCACAACTGCTCTCTTCTGCTCACAAATCCTTTGCAACATGTGGAGGGTAGAGTTTCAACGTGTGGGGACATCACACACCAGTCGGTGTGCCAGAAGCTGCAAACGCTGCTGCAACACAGCAAGGGTGGCAGAAGCTGTAGCTGACTTCTGAAAATGAGCTGACAGGCGGCGTACTTTGACGAGCAGATTTGGCAACTTGGAGTACGATTTAAGAAACCGCTGAACCACGAGGTTAAGCACATGAGCCAGGCATGGTACGTGTGTGATCTCATCTCGCCTCAGTGCCACCACCAGGTTACTGCCATTGTCACACACGACCATGCTTGGATGTAGGTTCAGCGGTCTCAGCCACAGATCTGCCTGCTTTTTCACAGCTGTCCACAACTCACAAGCAGTGTGAGGTTTATCACCTAAGCTTATGAGTTTCAGCACAGCCGGTTGCCGCTTGGCTGAGGCAGTACTGCAGTGCTTCCAGCTTGTAACTGATGTGGTGATATCTGAGATGGAGGCTGAACATGAGGAGGAGGAGGAGGATGATTTGCAGGAGCTGTACACTGTGGGGGCAACTCTGACTGACGAAGGGCCTGCAATCCTCGGTGTGGAGAGGATGTGTTCCGTCCCAAGGTCCGACTGGGTCCCGGCTTCCACTATGTTTAACCAGTGTGCCGTCAGGGAGATGTACCATCCCTGGCCACAAGCACTTGTCCACGTGACCGTTGTCAGGTGGACTCTCCCAGTAACTGCGTTGTTGAGGGCACGGCAGATGTTTTGGAACACGTACTTGTGTAGTGCGGGGATGGCACACCGGGCAAAATAGTGTCGGCTGGGGACCGAGTACCGAGGGATGGCCACCACCATAAGATTGCGGAAGATTTCCGTCTCCACCAGCCTAAAAGGCAGCATTTCCAACGCAAGCAGTCATGAAATGTGTGAATTTAGGACTGTGGCCTGTGGGGTGTTGGCTGCGAATTTGCGCTTTCATTCAAAGCTCTGGGATATGGACAATTGAAAGCTGCGGTGGGACATGGACGTTGATGCTGTTTCTTGAGAAACTGCCATAACAAGTGAATACTGAGAGGAGGGGGCATCTTTGCATGCAGTATGGATAGGGGATTGCCTTGCACGCACAACAGGGGGTTCTCTTACACGTACAACAGCGGAAGAAGCAGTGGTGACACCCGCTGACACTGGTCGTGGACCCTGGGATTCGCCCCACAAAGTCGGGTGCTTTGCTGACATGTGCCTGATCATGCTGGTGGTGGTCAGTCTGGTCGTTTTGTCACCCCTGCTGATGCTGGCCTGGCAGGTGGTACAAATGGCTTTTTGGGGTTATCTGCAGAGTCTTTAAATAAATTCCATTCTCTGGAAGACCTACCGGTTGTACTGGCAACATCACTTGTGTTGGTGTTACGGGAAACTGTTGCCCGCCTTCTGTCTGCCTCCCTCCCCCTGTGTGCTGCTGGCCTCGCTCTGCGTGTCCTCCTGCCACGTTGGGTCAGTTACTAGATCATCCACCACCTCCTCCTTTTCCACTTGCGCACCACGATCCTCCTCCTCACTTCGTGGCAATTGTGTCTCGTCATCGTCCACCTCTTGTGACAAATTGCCAGCGTCGACTTCCTGTGGCCACGGCTGTTCAAATATTTGGACATCGCTACATAGGATCTCCTCTTCCACCACGTCAAGCGGAGCAGGGGGCACAAATATGGAAATGGACCAGTGAACAGCTCTTCAGAGTGTCCAACTGTGAGATCTGTTGCTGTCTGACGACACTCGGCATGGTGGGAGGAAGGAGCATCAGGGTGAGGAGGAGTATGAGGTCGAGATTCACGGCTACTAAGATTTGACCGTGTGGAAGACAGACCAGAGGTGGTGGTGCCCAGGTAACTGGAAGTATTATCTGCTATCCAATTAATAACCTGTTCACACTGATCAGTTCGCAATACTGGTGTTGTTCTGTGCTTTCCTAGAAATTCGGTCAAGAAGTGAGAGCGAGAAGATGTGGCTGTTGGTTGTGGCACATTTTCACCTTTGCAACGGCCCCGTCCTCTGCAAGCACCATCACCAGAACGTCCAGTTCCACGTCCCTTGCCACGCGCCTTGCCCATTGTAAAGGAAGTAAAATAGCTAACACTCGCACTATCAATGGAAAAAGGGTAAGAAAAAGTAGATTAGAACCGTGGGAGAGGAATCCCACAGTTCTATTTCTTTGGCCTACACCCGACTCTTTTAAACAATATGAATAATCAGAGAGAAACTATTACTGTTTTTCTTTACGGAAAAAATACCAAAAGCTGAATTATAGAGATTTTTTACCGTGGAATGGCAAAACCACAGTTATTGTTTACTTGGGTATACCAGACAATTTTAAATAGATATATTTGCGGCTGAACAGTGAGTGACACACTCAAACTGTTTTTTTTTAGGTAAAAATGGCCCAAAAGTGGATAATACAGAAGCTTGAGCCGTGGAACTGCAAAACCACACTTCTATTTCTCTGGCCTTTACCAGACAATTTTCAATGGATATATTTGTTTCTGAACAATCAGGAGACACTATTACTGTTTTTCTTTACGGAAAAAATACCAAAAGCTGGATAATAGAGATTTTTTAACGTGGAACGGCAAAACCATAGTTATAATTTACTGGTGTATACCAGACTCTTTTAAACAGATATATTGGTGTCTGAACAATCAGGAGACACTATTACTGTTTTTCTTTACGGCAAAAAATGCCAAAAGCAGCATAATACAGAGATTTGACCCGTGGAACTGCAAAACCACACTTGCATTTCTCAGGCCTACACCAGACTATTTTCAACAGATATTTTTGTGTCTGAACAATCAGGAGACACTATTACTGTTTTTCTTTACGGCAAAAAATGGCAAAAGCAGGATAGTTCAGATATTTGACCCGTGGAACTTCAAAATCACAGTTCTATTTCTTGGGTCTACACCAGACTATTTTCAACAGATATATTTGTGTCTGAACAATCAGGAGACACTATTACCGTCTTTCTTTACGGCAAAAAATGCCAAAAGCAGGATAATACAGAGATTTGACCCGTGGAACTGCAAAACTACACATCTGTTTCTCTGGCCTACACCAGACTATTTTCAACAGATATATTTGTGTCTGAACAATCAGGGAGACACTATTACAGTTTTTTTACGACAAAAAATGCCAAAATCATGATAATAGAGATTTTTACCGTGGAACAGCAAAACCACAGTTATAATTTACTGGTGTATACCAGACTTTTTTCAATATATATATTTGTGGCTGAACAGTGAGCGACACACTCAAACTGTTTTTTTTAGGTACAAATGGCCCAAAAAGTGGATAATAGGTTTGAACTGTGGAACTGCAAAACCTCACTTCTGTTTCTCTGGCCTACACCAGACTATTTTAAACAGATATATTTGTGTCTGAACAATCAGGGAGTAGTGTTGAGCTACCCCCGTAGTGTTCGAGTATGGTTCGGTTCGTCGAACACCAGTATGTTCGCCAAACTGTTCGTCGAACACCTTCGAACACCGTTAAAACCAATGGCAGGCAAACAAAAACACATAGAAACACACAGAAAACACATAGAAAATACTTCAAAGGTGTCCAAAAGCTGACAAACTGCTCTGAAGACACAACTAACACATGGAAAAGTGACAAGTACATATAGTCATGCGAAAAGAAAAGAGGTGGAGGAGTAAAAGGAGGGGGAGACACAGATATAGGCATGTCATGCCCTTCTAAAAGCAAAAAAGTGCAAAGCCGACACGGCCAGTCCGTTCCTGCCCGTGCGACCTCCGTGTCGCCGGGTTTGTGCCAGAGCTGCGGTGGACCCTGACGACCAGCCCCCCTCTCCCAATACTGGTGCCTGTCCGCTGGTGGGTCGAGTGAGCCCCCCTGCGGTGGAGGCAGGTCTAATCTTTTTAATTTAAATTGTCTCTCTAATTTGAATGAGTACACTTTTAATCCTTTTACAAGGATCTATTGGAGGGCAAGTCTCATGCCAGCAGCTGCGGTAATTCCAGCTCCAGTAGCGTCCACTAAAGCTGCAGGAGTTAAAAAGCTTTTATAAGGATCGAGCTTGGCTGTCCACTGGAAGGCGTCCTACCGCCAGTCCCAGCCCCTGTGCCTTGGGGTGCCTCCCCGATGTTCTTCACTGAATGTCCCGGGGGCCCGAACCATTTCCTTTGAAAAAATTAAGTGTCCAAACTACAGGTGGTGTAGCTTGCTTAACAGCTGGGTTAATCCGCTGACTAGCAGACACTGCTACAAGGCCCAAAGTATTGCTTGGGCTTGATGCAGTTAAAAATTTGTAATTATATACTCTCGTTGGATGCTGAGAAAGCATTCCATAGAGTCTCCTGTCACACCATATATTATTCTCTTAAAAAGCTTGGGGTAGGGGACCCTTTTATAGCCAAAATCATGGCCCTGTATCGCAATCCGTCAGCTAGGCTGAAGATAAATGGAACATTATCATCACCTTTCATAATCACCAATGGGACAAGGCAGGGATGTCCTCTGTCCCCTCTCTTATACATCCTAGTGATGGAGCACCAGCTCTCATCAATTCACGATAACCCCAATATTAGGGGGATTGAGGTGGGAGGCACCGAGTACAACTGCTCTGCATTTGCTGATGATGTCCTAGTATATATCACTCAACCAAATATATCCATCACTGCTGTTATGGCTGAAATAAATCACTTTGGTAGATGGTCAAATTTTAAAATCAATGCAGCGAAGTCTGAGGCCCTCGATGTCTCCCTCCCCAAACCATACAAATCCATAAAGCAGTAGCTTTTGCAGATCTATCTGGGCAAGTGGGCGTCCACGCATTAGGGGGGACGTTCTGATCAGACTCAAACAAAAGGGGGCCTTAGCCTTCCGGATTGTAGAAGGTATTACATGGCAGCAGTACACGCTAGAATCCTGGACTTCTTCCATCATTCGGAGGGGAAATTGTGGGTCAAAATAGCTCAATCCATTTGTCCTAAAGCTCTTACCACTCTCCCATGGTGCGCCCATTTAATATTCCCCTCTCTTGGCCTCATGTCATATAGTACTTATGCCACTGCTTTGGCTTTGAGATCCCCAAAAAAAAGCTTATCCTCAATCGACCCCCAGGGCCCCTTGCTCCCGATTTCAGATAATCCAGATTTCCCTCCAGGACTATCTGCAAATAGATTTCTCGGTTCAAATAAATCCCATCCGATATTATTTTCTCATGTCATCTCCAATACTTCGCTGCTCCCCTTGTTGCAGGGAAGAGCCACTTCCCCGAACGCTAATTTTGAATATAGCCTGTTACAACACTTCTATTCAACTGTGAAGAAGCGCACACATCTTCATAAAGATCTCACAAACTTTGAAAAATTGAGCCTATCATTGTCACCCCCTACACACTCCATCTCCCTACTGTATAATCTCCTTGTTGCCCAGGTAACTGACAATAGGCCAGGATTCTGCGGTGCATGGGAAAGGGAACTGGGGAAGTCCTTCTCTGACTCACAATGGGATAACTGTTTCTTCCTAACACATAAAATCTCAATAGGGTCCAAAGCTCAGGAAACCTCCTTCAAAATTATCTCTAGATGGTACCGGGTACCAGCAGTCCTTCATAGATGGTATCCAGTGGTCTCAGATAGATGTTGGAGATGTGGGGAGGGGGAAGGGACAATGTCACACATATGGTGGGCATGCCCTATAATAAATGCATTTTGGGCTAAGGTGGTTCCCATGATTGAGAAAATAACTTGTTTGACTATCCCTAATACGCCAGAAGCCCTCCTTTTATCAATGTTACCAATAAGTAAACATAATTATAAAAGGTCATCAATAGGCTACCTAATACAGGTGGCTAAGAATGTCATTCCACGACACTGGAAAAGCAGAGACCCACCCACTGTGGAGGAATGGTGTGCGGAGATCTCCCTCCTTAATAGGATCGAGCATCTGATTGCTATCTCACCGGCTGATGTTGATAGATACTGTGTGATTTTGGAGGGATTGGATTGATTTGCAAAACTCTGACGCCTACCATCTAGCCCCCAACTAAAGTTATCCGTGATGTCGGCACAACAATGATCATAATCGCACTCTATTGATTGGTGGTCTGCTGTGGTCCACTCTCTCTCTCTCTATCTTTCATATGGAAAAATACATGCTTGATCTGGATATTGATGGAAAACCCTCCCTGTACCCCCCAATGTACTGTCGTTATGCATAGATTTATAGTTATAATACCCCTTTTACTATGTATATTGTATTTTCTTGTACTTTTTCAGCACAAAAATAAAAAAAAACTTGAACTTGAAAAAAAAAATTGTAATTAGATCTACAGGCGGTGGCTACTCCTCTGACTAGCAGACACTGAAGCTTTGGAGCAGACCTCTTATTCCCAGGCTATAGTATGAGTAAATAGCTCTTCAGACTCAACCATCTGTGTTACCCCAAGCCATTGTGTATGTAGTTTCTTATGGTTAAAAGGGGGTGAGAGACACAACCCACCTGGAATTGACAATGGCAACGTCATGTAAAACACAGCAAGGGGACTCCAAAAAGAGTCTCCATTTTTTCCCAAAATTGTGGCACAGACACCACTTAAGTGGCATCAATTGTCCCAGAGTTGCTTAAAATGGTTGGTGAGGTGATTTTCCAAAATCCTCAAGCTTTTAGTCTCCCCAGAATGACACAGGTGGGGCAGATGGTGGTTGTCCCAGCCCGCTAGGCCGCATTGTAGCACAGTGAGCTTCGCACTGCAACTTATGCTTCATATCCATGTGACGGTTCATGCATGAAGTACTCAAACTATGGATTTTTTGGCCTCTACTTAGCTTTTGGTGACAAATGTTACAGATAACACAAGTTGGGTCATCCTTATCAATCTCAAAAAATGCACAGGCTATGCAAGGTTTAGAGCCCATGCGACTCTGCTACTAGCAATACTATCAAATGATTGGTTGGGTTAGATGCAGAGCGTCTGGGTTTGGTTGGGGGTCCCCACAGTCTGCCTAGGCTATATGCAGTTAAAAATTATTATTAGATACACAGGCGGTGCAGCTTGCTTCGCAGCTGGGCTAATACGCCCAAAGTATTGGTTGACTCCATACTAAATAAGGAAGGATTCACTGACTGTGGTGGCCCCTCCGTGGGCCACGGCAATTGGTGGAGATTTGGTGGATGATTATAGGAAAAAGCTCCTTAATAGAGAAAGTTGGTGGATTTATACTTTAAATACACATGTACCAGCGGGTTTAAACATCAGACATGATTTGATGTATCATTATGAATGATCATTTATAGATTATTATTATATACAGTACAGACCAAAAGTTTGGACACACCTTCTCATTTAAAGATTTTTCTGTATTTTCATGACTTTGAAAATTGTACATTCACACTGAAGGCATCAAAACTATGAATTAACACATGTGGAATTATATACTTGACAAAAAAGTGTGAAACAACTGAAAATATGTCTTATATTCTAGGTTCTTCAAAGTAGTCACCTTTTGCTTTGATGACTGCTTTGCACACTCTTGGCATTCTCTTGATGAGCTTCAAGAGGTAGTCACCGGAAATGGTCTTCCAACAATCTTGAAAGAGTTCCCAGAGATGCTAAGCACTTGTTGGCCCTTTTGCCTTCACTCTGCGGTCCAGCTCACCCCAAAACCATCTCGATTGGGTTCAGGTCTGGTGACTGTTGAGGCCAGGTCATCTGGCGTAGCATCCCATCACTCTCCTCCTTGGTCAAATAGCCCTTACACAGCCTGGAGGTGTGTTTGGGGTCATTGTCCTGTTGAAAAATAAATGATGGTCCAACTAAACGCAAACCGGATGAAATAGCATGCCGCTGCAAGATGCTGTGGTAGCCATGCTGGTTCAGTATGCCTTCAATTTTGAATAAATCCCCAACAGTGTCACCAGCAAAGCACCCCCACACCATCACACCTCCTCCTCCATGCTTCACGGTGGGAACCAGGCATGTAGAGTCCATCCGTTCACCTTTTCTGCATCGCACAAAGACACAGGGGTTGGAACCAAAGATCTCAAATTTGGACTCATCAGACCAAAGCACAGATTTCCACTGGTCTAATGTCCATTCCTTGTGTTCTTTAGCCCAAACAAGTCTCTTCTGCTTGTTGCCTGTCCTTAGGAGTGGTTTTCTAGCAGCTATTTTACCATGAAGGCCTGCTGCACAAAGTCTCCTCTTAACAGTTGTTGTAGAGATGTGTCTGCTGCTATAACTCTGTGTGGCATTGACCTGGTCTCTAATCTGAGCTGCTGTTAACCTGTGATTTCTGAGGCTGGTGACTCGGATAAACTTATCCTCAGAAGCAGAGGTGACTCTTGGGCTTCCTTTCCTGGGGCGGTCCTCATGTGAGCCAGTTTCTTTGTAGCGCTTGATGTTTTTTGCAACTGCACTTGGGGACACTTTCAAAGTTTGCCCAATTTTTAGGACTGACTGACCTTCATTTCTTAAAGTAATGATGGCCACTCGTTTTTCTTTACTTAGCTGCTTTTTTCTTGCCACAATACAAATTCTAACAGTCTATTCAGTAGGACTATCAGCGGTGTATCCACCTGACTTCTGCACAACACAACTGATGGTCCCAACCCCATTTATAAGGCAAGAAATCCCACTTATTAAACCTGACAGGGCACACCTGTGAAGTGAAAACCATTTCCGGTGACTACCTCTTGAAGCTCATCAAGAGAATGCCAAGAGTGTGCAAAGCAGTCATCAAAGCAAAAGGTGGCTACTTTGAAGAACCTAGAATATAAGACATATTTTCAGTTGTTTGACACTTTTTTGTTAAGTATATAATTCCACATGTGTTAATTCATAGTTTTGATGCCTTCAGTGTGAATGTACAATTTTCAAAGTCATAAAAATACAGAAAAATCTTTAAATGAGAAGGTGTGTCCAAACTTTTGGTCTGTATTGTATATGTTCCTTTTTTCTTCTTTTCTTTTTCTTTTGGATTATTTACATTTATATTCATTGTTTCTATGCTATACGATTTTAACATGGTATGTGTGTTTAAATTTCTGATTATCTCAGCCTTGAAGAGGTGCATAGCAGGACATGACATATAAATACCACTTCCTTGCTCTTTTTTTGCTATGCAATGATTAAGAACCTTCAATTTGAAACGCGTTTGCTGTTCTTCTCCAAGGTGGACTTTTAAAATATTTTTTGTATGACCCAATAAAAAGTGGATTTTAGAAGATTTGGTCAGCTGGATCTTCCTGGTTCCTCATGTTCATCTGGTAGCACTCCTGGCTCCGTGCTGTTGATCTCCTAGGTGGGTGAGCTGATTTTTTCCTTTCTTTTTCTGCCATGTGGCGATTGGTCATCCACTTTCGCTGCCCCTTACTCAACGAATTCACAAACATCTCCCGTCGGTTTGGAGTCCCATTATGCCCAACCAAAAACATATGCCCCACAACTAAAAAAAATCGTTCTTAGGCATCGAAATCGACACCACAGCAAGGTTGTGCCGCCTCTCATGGGAAAAAATACCAAAACATTACACCTGATCTAGGTTTTTTGTGCAGTATGGAAAGTAACTGTTAGGCGTCGGTCTGTGGCTGGATTCAAAATGGGTCCAAGACCTTCTGTTGTCTCCCATTCCAGGCCAGCCAGGACTGATGCTGCTCAGCATTCTTATCAGCCCCAACGCCTAGCTGTTCCACGAGCCATGCAGATTGTCTCCCAGGCATTTGTGCCTAGCAGTGTTAAGCATAGGCTGCAGAGGGAGACAGGGCTAAGTCTAAGTCCAGGATTCGCCACACTGAGCATGTCCGTGACCTGGCAGATCATGATTGGTGGGTTGGCACCCACCTGACTCGGTGACCTGGCACCGCCTGATTGGTCCACGGGTAGCGCCACCAATGGTGCGTCGCTGGGCAGGGCTTAGTCTTTAAAAGGCCCGCCCACAAACATGGCGGCACGCTCAGATCTTTTGAGCTGGTTGTTTGTGGTGTGCACGCTGTAACTCTTGGGCTCCTCTAAGAGCCATAGATTTATGCAGGCAGGTAGCTTGAGCCATATAGAGCGGGTCTGCTCAGTCCGGTAGCACGCCGGCTGAGTGCACGAATACCCGGCGGGTATCACACCCACATACTAGCGCCTTCTCCTATAGCGTAGCTCCTGTATCGAAGACAGGGCTACTGCTCCTAGTCCGGTCACACGTCTCCCTGTGGTTCTTGGAGATAGTGTGAACCGCTTTAGCGCCATTCCCCATAGCGTAGCACCTGTATCAAAGCCAGGGCTAATGCTTCTCCCACGGTCGCATGTCTCCCTGCGGTTCTTGGAGATTGTGCGAACCGTCTTACCCTTCCGTGTGCATTAACACGAAGGGCTAAGATTGTTGTTAGGTGCGTCGCCGGTCGCTCTCCCTCCGTGCAGTTAACGGAGATAGAGCATACCGCTTTACCCGGTCTGGTGTGCTGTTAACACGGACGGGTTATCAATTTAGTTGTCTCTTTCCTTTCCTCCCGGAAAGTGTTCGGCAGCAGTCCATTAGGCGGCATCGCGGACCCCGGGGTCGGTTGCGTTCCATTAAATAAAGTTGTCTGCAACCGTACTCCTAACAGTATCACTACAGCAGATGCAAGTATTACTAGGTCTCCTCGTGTTTGCGAGCCGGGTGATGCCAGTCGGAAGGGTTTTTTCTCTTCATTTATCGCCCGCAACAAAAGGGGCATCTAAACCGAGTCATATAATCAGAATCAGCAGGCAGCTACGGGCGGACTTAGAGGTGTGGAAAACCTTCTTATAATCATTCAACGGTCACACGTTATCTATGTCAGCAGAAAAGTCCAACATTCAACTAAGATTATTCACCGAGGTGGCAGAATCAGGCGGATATGCAGCGATACTAAATAACCAATGGTGCACAAGCTTATGGCCTCCGTATTGGGCAGAACAAGTGCTGACAAAAAAACAGACAGTCCTGGAACTGTTTCCAATAGTGGCAGCAATAGAAATATGGGGCGTGCGCCTGGCTAACAAAAATATACTCTTCATAACAAAAAACACCAGCCTAGCGCACTTCATTAATAATATGGCATCATCGTCTCTCCCAGTGCTAGGCCTACTACGCTGGCTAGCATTCCTGTGCCTAAAGCACAATGTATGGGTCCGCGCTAGCCACGATCCTGAGGGGTCTTGTGCTGCTGCTAACGCTTTATCACAATTCAATTGGCAGATTTTCACAGAGCTCCTCCCCAACGCCAACCCATCGGGCAACAGTTGCCCAGCCTCCCTATGGGATCTAGTAGAGAATAGTTGATGCCATTAATCAGAGCGTCAGTTGCCCCATCGATGTGGCAAGCATACGGTAAGGCATGGGAACAGTGGACACGACTAGTAGCAGGCAAACCGGTTGACCAATGTGAACAAGCCAGATTACAAGTCACCATAGAATTTCTCCACCAGATAATGATGAGGGGCATATCAGGGGCGTCAGCGCAGCGGTGGCTGACCGGAGTAGCATTTCACTTCCAACTACTGAATTGGGGACATGTGACAAAGAGATTCATCATCAGACAATCCATAAAAGGGTGGAAAAGGGTTCAGCCAAGTCAGGAGTGTAGAAGTCCCATCCCATGTCACTAAAACTGATTTCTCACATCATATCCCTAACACTATTAACATGATACTCACAATTCGAAGCAACACTACTGTTTACTTTATTTGCGATCGCCTTCTTCGGGGCGCTATGCATAAGCGAATTAGTCCGTCAATCCAAAATTAACACCAGTGGAGGCTTATTACACCAGGACGTAGTCGTAGCCAATAATGCAATACGTCTACGCATATGCAAATCGAAAACAGTTCCAGCGGGCAGGGGCACTTGGGTACTTCTACAGCCCACAAATGGAACGCTGAGTCGGGTAACAATAGTAAAAACATATATAACCATCAGATCACAAAGTAATTTCTTCCTATCACACATTGATGGAACGCCATTATCAAGATACCAGTTCCAAGCTATATTTAATAAATGCATAACATCGGCAGGGAACCGCCCCAAAGATTATGGGATACACTCATTCCGCATACGTGTGGCCACGGAAGCAGCAAGAGCAGGACTGTCAGAAACGGAAGTTCAGAGGATAGGGAGATGGCGATCCACGTGTTTGGCGAGATACATAAGACCGGACTTGTTATCCTAACGTAGTTTGTTTCTTTTACAGGTGACGCTAAGCCAACAGTGTGGGTGATAGACCACTCGTACATATATTGGGCAGAAAAAAGGGCGAAAGTCTGCCCAGGCGGGAGGAAATTAGAGTTTCCTAACACATATTTGAACTGGAGAGATATTAGAGTCCTGCAATGGCCACAGGTACTAATGGAGGTAATCAAGGTAGGGAGAGAGGCAAGAGGTCCGGTCATCTTAGTTATACAGGCCAGGGGAAATGACCTAGGTTATCACAAGAGCGCATAACTAATGGCAATAATGAAACTAGACACTGAGCGCTTCAGAGAATTTTTCACAAAAATAGTCAGAGATTGTGCCGAGCGTGGTATGGCAAGGTGCCCGAGACATCACGGCCATCGAACGGACAAGGCGGCTAATAAATATTTGGATGCCAAAATTTATAAGAGACAGAGGTGGACAACTGGAAGGAGATAAAGCAGGCCTCATACGGCCCGACTGTGTTCACTTAATGGATATTGGACTGGACATATTCCTGGCAGGACTTCAGGACGGAGTGGAACAAGCGTTAAGAGTGATGGATGGGGGTCAGAGTCCTGCATACGAGTACGCAGGATCCTCCGTGGCCTGGAAATAGAAAGGACTTGTTGGAGAGTTACATTTGTTGGCCAACTTGCCGTTGTGGAGACTGGAGACACGGGGCATGCTGCAACAAGCTGAATTATTTTAGAAATAAAATGCCTTTCTAAAGTAATGAATATAAACAGTTAATAAAGCTGTGACAGATCCTCACCCATCCAGTTGTAAGAGTTACATGATTGTATTGTCAATGAAAGGGGGTGGTAGGGGGCTGAGCGTCTGGGTTTGGTTGGGGGTCACCACAGTCTGCCTAGGCTAGATGCAGTTAAAAATCATTATTAGATACACAGGCGGTGTAGCTTGCTTCGCAGCTTGGTTACTACGCTGACTAGCAGACACTGAAGCTTTGGAGCAGACCTCTGAGTAAACAGCTCCTCAGACTCAACCATCTGTGTTACCCCAAGCCATAGTGTATGTAGTTTCTTATGGTTAAAAGGGGGGGAGAGACCCAACCCACCAATAATTGACGATGCCAACGTCACGTAAAACACTGCAAGGGGACTCCAAAAAAGTCTCCATTTTTCCAAAAATTTGGGGCACAGACTCCACTTAAGAGGCATCAATTGCCCCAGAGTTGCTTAAAACGGTTGGTGAGGTGATTTTAACAAATCCTCAAGCTTTTACTCTCCCCAGGATGACACAGGGGTAGAAAAGTCCTTGCGGATCCATGATTTGTTCATCTTTATGAACGTGAGTCTGTCTACATTGTCAGTGGACAGCCGCATGCGCTTATCTGTCAGCACACCACCAGCAGCTCTGAACACACGTTCAGAGAGAACAAAAATTATTATAAATTTGAAAGCTGGTGGAGCTTAGTATAGATGGCCTAATAGAATGAGTACCACACACTGCTACTATGCCCAAAATTATTTTCCAGACAAGATGCAGCTAAAAATTATTAGTAATTTGAAAGTTGGTGGAGCTTAGTATAGATGGCCTAATAGAATGAGTACCACACACTGCTACAGGCCCAAAATTATTTTCCAGGCAAGATGCAGCTAAAAATTATTAGTAATTTGAAAGCTGGTGGAGCTTAGTATAGATGGCCTAATAGAATGTGTACCACACACTGCTACAGGCCCAAAATTATTTTCCGGGCTAGATGCAGCTAAAAATTATTATTAATTTGAAAGCTTAAAACGGTTGGTGAGGTGATTTTAACAAATCCTCAAGCTTTTACTCTCTCCAGGATGACACAGGGGTAGAAAAGTCCTTGCGGATCCATGATTTGTTCATCTTTATGAACGTGAGTCTGTCTACAATCTCAGTGGACAGCCGCGTGCGCTTATCTGTCAGCACACCACCAGCAGCGCTGAACACACGTTCAGAGAGAACGCTGGCTGCGGGGCATAACAAGATCTCCAAGGCGTGAGTGGCGAGCTCCGGCCATTTATCCAGATTGGAAGCCCAAAAAGAGCAAGGGTCCAGTGACACTGTCATGGCTTCATTGTTCACTTGGAGATACTCCTGTACCATCGTCTCTAGGCGTTGACTATGTGTCAGACTTCTTGTCTCCTGTGGCCTTGCAAAGGATGGTCTATAAAAGTGGTGAAATGATTCCGCAAAATTGCTGTTACCAGCAGATACTGTGTTTCTGTTACGGTTTGAGTGCTGAAGACTCGACAGTCCCACGGTTGGCAAGTTAGAACTGTGAGATTCACTACGTGCACCACTGGTGTTTTGTGGAAAAGCACATGTAAGATTCTGCAACAGTCTCTGCTGATACTCCTGCATGCGTAAATCCCTTTCAATGGCAGGAATTATTTCGGCAAATTTACGTTTGTACCGGGGATCTAACAGTGTGGCAACCCAGTAGTCAGGATTAGTTCGAATTCTGACAATTCGAGGGTCATGTTGCAGGTAGTGCAGCAAGAAGGCACTCATGTGTCTTGCGCATCCAGGAGCACCAAGTCCCTGTTGTGTTGGTGGCGAGGTAAGAATCATGCTTCCTTCCTCTGCCCTCTCCCCCCAACCTCGCACAATGGAAATATGATCAATGTCTCCCTCATCTGATGAGTCTTCCATGCCCATCGCCAGTTCGTCCTCCACTTCTTCCTGGACTCCTGCACCTTCCTCACTAGTTTGGCTGCTACCATGCGCCCTGGTTAATTCCTCTTCCCAACCCTCCCATGCCTGGCGCGTTGGTGCTGCCGACCGTCTGGACCTTGCAGATGTTAGCCCATCCGCATACAACTCCTCCTCCTCTACTTCCTCCACCTCCTCTTGTCCCACCACCTGACTCCGAATTCTGTTTAACATGTGCAGCTAAAAATTATTAGTAATTTGAAAGCTGGTGGAGCTTAGTATAGATGGCCTAATAGAATGAGTACCACACACTGCTACTATGCCCAAAATTATTTTCCAGGCAAGATGCAGCTAAAAATTATTATTTATTTGAAAGCTGGTGGAGCTTAGTATAGATGGCCTAATAGAATGAGTACCACACACTGCTAATATGCCCAAAATTATTTTACAGGCAAGATGCAGCTAAAAATTATTAGTAACTTGAATGCTAGTGGAGCTTAGTATAGATGGCCTAATAGAATGAGTACCACACACTGCTAATATGCCCAAAAGGTTTTACTTGGCTAGGTGCAGTAAAACATTTGTATTACATACACAGGTGGTGTAGCTTGCAACACAGATATGCTACTCCACTGACTAACACACACTGCTAATATGCCCAAAAGGTTTTACTTGGCTAGGTGCAGTAAAAAATTTGTATTACATACACAGGTGGTGTAGCTTGCAACACAGATAGGCTACTCCGCTGACTAATACACTCTGCCAGAGGCCCAAAAGGATTTGCTTAGCTAGATTTAGCCAAATGCTGTGAAAAACACTTGCACAGCACTAAAACAGACCTGCCTGGCAAAAAGTGATAGGAACTGATGTAGCCTAGCCCTAAAAAGGGCTGCAATTACAACTAGTCACTACTCCCAACCTATCTGTCTATTTAAGAGCACAGATCTGCCTGCTAAAAGTCATAGGAAATGCTGTAGCCTAGCTCTCAAAAGGGCTGCAATTAGAACTAGTCCCTACTCCCAAGCTGTCTGTCTATTTCAGATAAAATATGCTTGCAATTCACACAGTTATACTGTATAGCGCGCACACAGCAGCAGCGGTGCCGTCTAACACTGCTGCAGCAGTGAGAAAATGGTGGTGACGGGGAAAATGGCTGGGTCTTACAGGGCAAGGACATGTGACATACACAGCCAATGACACATGCCCTTGCTTGTGTGAAAAAAAGCACTTCGCTCTGTGTGTGCGCTGGTGATAGGCTGACAGACTGCACCTCCCCACTGCAAATGCGGGAAAGAGAAAAAAAAATGGAGATCTTCAATATTTCTGCAGAGATCCATCCCATGCCCCTCCCCCCGCCCCGCTGTACACTCAAACTGTGTATTAACATAGATTATCAGCATTACTGTGAAAAAATCCAGTTGCGATTTTGGTGCACAAACAGTTATCGAAGATAACCTCGAACAGCCGGATTTTTTTCAAATCGTTCGGGTTCGTTGAACGGCTCGAGCACCGCCCAAAACAGCTCGAATTTGAGATTGGCGAACAGTTCGATTCGAACACCGCTCAACTCTATCAGGGAGACAATATTACCGTTTTTTTTTTGAGGCAAAAAATGCCAAAAGCAGGATAATAGAGATTTTTAACCGTGGAACAGCAAAACCAAATATATATATTTGCGGCTGAACAGCGAGCGACACACTCAAACTGTTTTTTTTTTAGGTACAAATGGCCCAAAGGTGGATAATAGAAAGGTTTGAACCGTGGAACTGCAAAACCACACTTCTGTTTCTCTGGCCTACACCAGACTATTTTAAACAGATATATTTGTGTCTGAACAATCAGGGAGACACTATTACAGTTTTTTTTTTACGGCAAAAAATGCCAAAAGCAGGATAATAGAGATTTTTTACTGTGGAACAGCAAAACCACAGTTATAATTTACTGGTGTATACCAGACGTTTTTCAATATATATATTTGCGGCTGAACAGTGAGCGACACACTTAAACAGTTTTTTTTTAGGTACAAATGGCCCAAAAGTGGATAATACAGAGGATTGAACTGTGGAACTGCAAAACCACACTTCTGTTTCTCTGTCCTACACCAGACTATTTTAAACAGATATGTTTGTGTCTGAACTGTCACAGACACACTTTTTTTTTTTGGAGGGGGGGGGCACCAAAAGGTTAATAAGACGGGTATTTGTACAGTGTGAAGGAGGAAAAAAAAAGAGGATTTAGATGTAAAAAAAAGGATTTTTCCTTGCCCCCCAGGACCTGGAGCTAAGTCCAGAAATTTCAGCAACAGGAGCACACAGGACTGTAATGCAGCGTTTGCTGGTATAACCACTGCGTCTCCTATACAGCCTGCCTGCCTGCCTGATATTTGGGATGGATATTAGTCCTGAGAAGGACTTTGTTTGATTTGGCAGCCTTTACAGACCCTACACTATCTATTTTGCAGTATAAATCTCTCCCTAGCTCCGCAGCGCTTTCCCTACACTAGCTGATCCAGAGCGACTGTGTCCAAGATGGCGGCGCCCGGTTTTAAATACTCGAGGTGACGCTGTGCGGCCAGCCAATCAGTGCAATGCCCACAACCAATATGGCTGCGGCATTACAGTGACTGGCTGGCAATCCCTGCATGTTCATTGGCTCTGTAAAGAGCGCCAAACATGCAGGGCGGAGACCCGAGCTCCCACCCGAGTGACCCGGAAATGCTCGGTGCTCACTGAACATCCCGAATAGCGTGACGCTCGGGCGATTACCGAGCAGTGTCGAGCATGTTCGCTCAACACTAGTACCAACTATTTTCAAGCGATTTTATCGTTCCCTATGCTTAAAGACACTTTTTTTTAAGCCCGGAGTAGATGACGACAGACGCCAACTAAACCCCAACGCTTTCATTACTGCGGAGAGTCTGGGATTACGCAATAAGAGGTCTTATAGACCACCACATGGCTCCCACGCTTTAGAAACATTTATTTGTTTTATTGATAATGCTTTTCAAACCTTCGATCGGGCAGTGAAAGGGGTAAAATACACTACCAACACAATTTATCACCAATTGACCAACAGGCTCTGAGGGAACAAAGAGAAAATAAAATGCTAATGATAAAATCAGCTGACAAAGGTGGAGCCATCATTATGATGGACAAAACCGATAACGTAAGAGAGATAGAGCGCCAACTAGGAGACACTACCACATACCAGCGATTACCTAACGACAGCACTCTTAATCTTAGCTCACTGATTCAGACCACAATCCAACGATACCTAGTAGCAGGAGTTATTGATATCAAAATGAGTGAGTTTTTGACGAAGAAACACCCAATCACGCCCATATTTTACGTATTACCAAAGATACATAAGAGCCTCGTGCAACCACCTGGGAGACCCATAGTAGCTTCTACGGATTCACTACTATCACCTCTTTCCATTTTTCTGGAAAAAATTCTATCTATTAGACACAGGGGCCTTTCTAACTGCTCTAAAAGGTATAAAATAGGTCCCTCCCATGACATTTTATCATCGTTTGATGTTAAAAACTTATATACATCTATACCTCATGATCGTGTTATCAATAAGGTCCAACAACTACTGACACAATCACTGACTGATCCAAAAATTACAGATGTTTGTGTTGATCTTTTAACACTGGTGCTCTCCAAAAATGTTTTTCTTTTCCAGGACATCTACTACTTTCAGGTGAAAGGGACCGCCATGGCATCTAATGTGGCCCTCCCTATGCAAATTGTTATATGGCAGCATTTGAGAACCAAATTGTCTATTCTAATCCATTATTCCAGAGATACTCTATCATCTGGAAGAGATTTATTGATAACATATTTTGCATATGGGGGGCCCCATGGATTCACTGATTGAGTTTTTTTCCAACTTAAACTTGGCATGCCTGACCTTGGCTTCACCATGACTAAGGTTACACATGGAGTAAGTTTTCTCAACACCATGGTAATTAAGGAAGAACTGGGAGTTCTGTCCACAGATTTATTTTCTAAGCCAACAGACCGCAACAGCTTGTTGCATTTCACCAGTAATCATCCCAGGGCCATAAAATGCTCAATTCGTAAGTCACATTTTAAAGAGTCAACAAAATAGTCACCAATTAACAACTAAGACAAATAAGAACCCCGGAAATGAAAGACAAATTCCGAGAAACGGGATATCTCCCGGCCGTCCTTGATGAACAATTATCTGACCCCGGGGTTGTCCGTACCTCTACCAAACATCGCATTCCATTTGTTCACACATTTCATCCGTATGCATATATACTCCACAATGCCATAAAAAGACACTGGAACATACTGAGGACCGGTTACCCCGGTATTACCGCTTTCCAGGAACCATTTGTACTATGTTTCAAACGACCCGCCAATTTGAAGGACTCTTTGGTACGTGCTGACTTCGGCACTACTAAACAGGGACTCGAACAGAGATTTCTACAGAATCCCAAGATAGGAGCATTCCCGTGCCTCCAATATAGGCAATGTAACAATGTGCTAAGGGGTAACCTTGTCCATCATCCACATACGGGCAATAAATATTTCATAAGAAAAATTTTCACTTGCGACACATCCTTTTTCATGTACTTGACTAAATGCCCTTGCGGCTTGATCTATTTAGTGGAGACTACCCAGCCCGTCAGGGGACAGGATATTGAAACATAAGTCCACTATACGGTGCAAGAAATTATTATTACCCATCCCATTACACTTCATTACAGCAGGGCATAACATCTGCCAATTGAAATATCAGATTTTGGAAGAAGTGCTTCCACCACGGAGGGGTGGTGACCGTATATGCCTTTTGAAACAATGCGAGACCTACTGAATACATGAACTCCAGTCCCTGGCACCTAAGGGACTGAATAGGGATTATGACTTATTATCTTTCATTTAATGTATTATTTTCCATTTTTGTTCTTTTCTTCTATGTAACAGTAGCAAGGGGTTCCACTAGTTTTTTTGAGACCATACCTTTTACCCTTGTCATGCCACTATGCGGAATGTGTGTTCTCCCATTCCTATTATTGCATTATGTTGTATCTTGTTTGATCCATGTGACCTATTACCATTAGTCATGCAGTACATTTGTATTTCCGATGGCGCGACACTTCCTTTTCATCACCTCCTGGGGCATTCTACTGCGGACCTATCACATCGCTATATGTGCACAGTTCCATTGCCGTCCCACAGCCTGTGGAATGCACACTTCTGACCTTAGAGTGTGCACTTCTGGGGCAGTGGAACGCACGCTTGCATCACCAGCACTGCCATAGACCATCTCCTCAAATGTATGTGCGCACGCGTCGCTCGTCACTTCCTGTGACGTCACGGCCGATATCCCGCCCATCATCACGGCACTGAACCTATTGGCAGATGGCCGCATTCCATAGCAATACCATCACACGCCCTCAGTGACAGAACGCCACACCCATCACCCCTGCTTTTCATCTTATTTGGCCTCCTTGGGGCCAAGTCCCGCCCCTCGAGCATTTAATGATTGCTGGTGTACATAGCAATTGGGACTCACACTGAACCAGTAGTGGATGCCGTATTCCGGCTCCCAGACCACTTTGGTACAGCGTCACAGGTACAGTATATGTAGCTCTGCACACCTCTCTTTTATCCACATTTAACACTACAGCGCTCGTTTTAATGGACTGCTTATATATCCCCAGACCAGTGATGCACATCACCTGATGCACGCCACCCATTTTCCCTCTCCACACCTGAGTCATTGAGCAGTCTGGTATGTCTCTCTTTAAGATGATATGTTGTTAAATGTTCTTAGGCAGGCAGAGGAATGTTGTTCCACGCATTTGACACAAATTTTCGGATATATATACTTTATTTGATTTTGCCTTGTTTTGTTCATTATTTGTCTCTGTTTTTTTAGATCACACTGATGAAGGCCTGATGTTTAGGCCGAAATGTTTGTTTTGATTTATTTTTGGACTGCATTAAAAATCAATATAAATTCACCACAGTTTGATTACTGGTTTGTGACACTTCTAGACCCACGCTGCAAGGAGAACTTTCTGTCTCTTAGTCCCATGCCGGACAGGCCTAATAAAATGAGGCAGTACCAGAATGCCCTTGTTGCCGAATATTAAAAAAATTTTCATTTGAAAACGCTGAAGGCAGAGATCACAGTTCATTGCACAACCAAGGAGTACCGGCGAGACAGACACAAATGCAATCCTGCAGAGGTAGGGGAACACTGTCAAAGTTCTGATACAGTTTTCTCAGACCCTCCCATCGCACAGGCCCTGAGGCGCAGGGTACTCTCACAGGGAGGGAAATGTTTCAGAAGATGCAGAGGGAGTGCCTTGCTTACCATTCCAACGTCCTCCGTGATTCCTCTGTGCCTTATAATTATTATGTATCCAAGCTGGACACTTGGCATGAACTGGCTCTCTACACCTTGGAAGTCCTGGCCTGTCCTGTCGCTAGCATTTTGTCAGAGTGGGTTTTCAGTGCCGCTGGTGGAATTATAACTGACAGGCGCATCTGCCTATCAACTGAAAATGCTGGCTGACTCTTATAAAAATGAACAAGGACTGGTTTGGGCCAGACTTCTCAACAACACCGAATGATGAGCAGTGTAACATAAACTCAAATCCAGTGTCTTTTTTTTGGGAGGTCTAACTTTATTCCCATGCACCTCTGTCTTCACACCCAGACATGGGGTATATGCTTCCTGATTTTGTTTATTTGCTCTTGTCCTCCTCCTTCTCCTCATCCTCATCCTCCACCACCATATCTATCATATCACCATACATGCGTCTCTTGCAAGGGGCATTGGAGTTCCTCCAAATTTTTGACAGCCGTTGCTTTCACTGCATAGGCAAACAGTATGCGAGACCAACTTCCTAATAATGGGAACATTGTTTTCAAGAGGTCCTCCGACCTCTACGTCTCTTGCAAGGGGCCTTGGAGTTCCTCCAAAGTTTTGGCAGCTGTTACATTCACTGCATAAAAACAGACAGCATTCTGCACTTGTGTTACCTCCTTCTAACAAAAAGGGGGCCGGCCGTGTCCTGGTGTGCATTTTTTCTTGAAACCTTGGCTGGTGAGTACCATGCCTTTTGCTATTTTCTAAAAATTCTGTCTATTGTTCTGGCCATGCTGTCTGTTTTTAATATTAGAGTAGGGACTCGCAAAACCGTGAGGACCCTTGACGATGGGTTGCGAGCTTACGTATTTTGGCCAAAATATCAACTAATACCTCATATGATATTTTTTGCACTTTTTTTATCTGCCAGGGCATGGCCAGGCCCAGTAATGGTGACCTTGTGAGTGGGGGCTTCACAACTCTGCGATGCACGGATAGGGTGCCGGGCATCCCGCCTAGTCGAATAGTAGGGGCGTGTAATAGGATGCTGGCTAGGCACAGTGCCGCGAGTGTGTGAATTGCACCCTACTGCAAGTTTCATCTGTATGCAGTTTTAATGCTGGGTAGTCGCCCCTCCAGTGGGAGTGAGTGAGGGTGATTGTTCATTAGCATTCTGCACTTGTGTTACCTCCTTCTAACAAAAAGGGGGCCGGCCGTGTCCTGGTGTGCATTTTTTCTTGAAACCTTGGCTGGTGAGTACCATGCCTTTTGCTATTTTCTAAAAATTCTGTCTATTGTTCTGGCCATGCTGTCTGTTTTTAATATTAGAGTAGGGACTCGCAAAACCGTGAGGACCCTTGACGATGGGTTGCGAGCTTACGTATTTTGGCCAAAATATCAACTAATACCTCATATGATATTTTTTGCACTTTTTTTATCTGCCAGGGCACGGCCAGGCCCAGTAATGGTGACCTTGTGAGTGGGGGCTTCACAACTCTGCGATGCACGGATAGGGTGCCGGGCATCCCGCCTAGTCGAATAGTAGGGGCGTGTAATAGGATGCTGGCTAGGCACAGTGCCGCGAGTGTGTGAATTGCACCCTACTGCAAGTTTCATCTGTATGCAGTTTTAATGCTGGGTAGTCGCCCCTCCAGTGGGAGTGAGTGAGGGTGATTGTTCATTAGCATTCTGCACTTGTGTTACCTCCTTCTAACAAAAAGGGGGCCGGCCGTGTCCTGGTGTGCATTTTTTCTTGAAACCTTGGCTGGTGAGTACCATGCCTTTTGCTATTTTCTAAAAATTCTGTCTATTGTTCTGGCCATGCTGTCTGTTTTTAATATTAGAGTAGGGACTCGCAAAACCGTGAGGACCCTTGACGATGGGTTGCGAGCTTACGTATTTTGGCCAAAATATCAACTAATACCTCATATGATATTTTTTGCACTTTTTTTATCTGCCAGGGCACGGCCAGGCCCAGTAATGGTGACCTTGTGAGTGGGGGCTTCACAACTCTGCGATGCACGGATAGGGTGCCGGGCATCCCGCCTAGTCGAATAGTAGGGGCGTGTAATAGGATGCTGGCTAGGCACAGTGCCGCGAGTGTGTGAATTGCACCCTACTGCAAGTTTCATCTGTATGCAGTTTTAATGCTGGGTAGTCGCCCCTCCAGTGGGAGTGAGTGAGGGTGATTGTTCATTAGCATTCTGCACTTGTGTTACCTCCTTCTAACAAAAAGGGGGCCGGCCGTGTCCTGGTGTGCATTTTTTCTTGAAACCTTGGCTGGTGAGTACCATGCCTTTTGCTATTTTCTAAAAATTCTGTCTATTGTTCTGGCCATGCTGTCTGTTTTTAATATTAGAGTAGGGACTCGCAAAACCGTGAGGACCCTTGACGATGGGTTGCGAGCTTACGTATTTTGGCCAAAATATCAACTAATACCTCATATGATATTTTTTGCACTTTTTTTATCTGCCAGGGCACGGCCAGGCCCAGTAATGGTGACCTTGTGAGTGGGGGCTTCACAACTCTGCGATGCACGGATAGGGTGCCGGGCATCCCGCCTAGTCGAATAGTAGGGGCGTGTAATAGGATGCTGGCTAGGCACAGTGCCGCGAGTGTGTGAATTGCACCCTACTGCAAGTTTCATCTGTATGCAGTTTTAATGCTGGGTAGTCGCCCCTCCAGTGGGAGTGAGTGAGGGTGATTGTTCATTAGCATTCTGCACTTGTGTTACCTCCTTCTAACAAAAAGGGGGCCGGCCGTGTCCTGGTGTGCATTTTTTCTTGAAACCTTGGCTGGTGAGTACCATGCCTTTTGCTATTTTCTAAAAATTCTGTCTATTGTTCTGGCCATGCTGTCTGTTTTTAATATTAGAGTAGGGACTCGCAAAACCGTGAGGACCCTTGACGATGGGTTGCGAGCTTACGTATTTTGGCCAAAATATCAACTAATACCTCATATGATATTTTTTGCACTTTTTTTATCTGCCAGGGCACGGCCAGGCCCAGTAATGGTGACCTTGTGAGTGGGGGCTTCACAACTCTGCGATGCACGGATAGGGTGCCGGGCATCCCGCCTAGTCGAATAGTAGGGGCGTGTAATAGGATGCTGGCTAGGCACAGTGCCGCGAGTGTGTGAATTGCACCCTACTGCAAGTTTCATCTGTATGCAGTTTTAATGCTGGGTAGTCGCCCCTCCAGTGGGAGTGAGTGAGGGTGATTGTTCATTAGCATTCTGCACTTGTGTTACCTCCTTCTAACAAAAAGGGGGCCGGCCGTGTCCTGGTGTGCATTTTTTCTTGAAACCTTGGCTGGTGAGTACCATGCCTTTTGCTATTTTCTATACATTCACTGCATAGGCAAATATTATGGGAGACCAACTTCCTAATAATGGAAAAATTATTTTCAGGAGGCCTTCTGACCTCTACGTCTCTTGCAAGGGACATTGGAGTTCGTTATAATTTTTGGCAGCCGTTTCAATCACTGCATAGGCAAACAATATGGGAGACCCACTTCCTAATAATGGGAACATTGTTTTCAGGAGGCCCTCTGACTTTTACGTCTCTTGTAGGGGGCATTGGAGTTCCTCCAAATTTTTGCCAGCCGTTGCAGTCACTGCATAAGCAAAAACAGTATGGGTGACCCACTCCTTTCTAATGGTAACATGTCATTACTGTGGCACAGCTCTATGTGTCTTTAAATTGTTATTGGGGTATTTCCTAAATTTTGGCAGACGTTGGACTCACTGCATACCCTATAACTGGATAGCAGACCCGCTTCTAATGGAAACATGTCGTTACTGAGGCCCAGCTCTATGCATCATTAAATTGGTATTGGGATTTTTCCTACACTTTGGCAGCCGTTCGACACACTGCATACTCTATAACTGTACAGCAGACCCACTCTTTTCTAATGGGAACATGTCGTTACTGAGGCCCACCTCTATCTGTCTTTAAATTGTTATTGGGGTTTTTCCCAAATTTTTGGCAGCCCTTGCAGTCACTGCATACCCAATAACAGTATAGAAGACCCACTCTTTAATAATTGGAACAACAAAGCATAGCCAACTGCTGGCCCTTTAAGAATAGTAAGGGCTGCCTGATAGCCCTATAAAAATAGCGTTTGTGACTTTCAGAGTCCCTCCTTTAAAAATGAAACAGGATGTGTCTGATCATGTCTCACACACCACATGGCAACATAAGGTAGTAAAATGTTAAAATGAAATTTACCGGTGAATGTATTTTTCACCGTTGAAAGCAATGCTAATGTGCAAAAACGCATCAAAAATGCTACATGTGAACATAGGCCAAGGTGTGGAGGAGCATTTTTGTTTTTGTATATTTATTTTGCCTTATATACAAGTCATTACCCTGGAAAGGATGTTCCATAACATTTTTCTCAGGAAAATCCATTTTGATTTCGTTTTTTGTATGTTTTATTGTGAGTCCGTAAAAGTGGCATGATATCTCTGATAACATTGTTGACAGCAGTGACCTGGGAGTCAGAGATGCTTCCAGGGGTCTTCCCCATGCTGTTCCCATGTCATTTGAGCACTGTTCCCATTAATTTGGCCAATTTTCTTGTCCTCTGCAGAACTCCAGGGGGGCGCCAGAAAAATGCTTGAGCATCCCATAGACTTACATTGGACTCGTTACTCGGACCGAGCACTCGAGCTTTCCAGTTTGCTCGACCCGAGCAATGAGAACCCGAGCATTTTATTGTTCGCTCATCATTAATTGTTACCCTTTTGCTCGTCAGTGTATTTATATCACAAAATCATATTTTTAATAAAGCTAGTAATCTGTGGCAATAAACCTCAAGAATACTGACCTGCACTTACCACGAATGGCTTTTTAGTTTCCAGAACTATGTTAGGATTTAGAAAGAGGCAGAAAAAAGACATAATAAATGCAGCAGGATTTCTAGAAGTACAGTAAGTAACATGAACATAAAAATGTATTATATATTTAATTAAGATTATGTGAAAAGTTGCTTTCCTTACCATTTTAGCTATATTGGAGCAAAGAATAAATGGTTCTAAAGATATGACTGTCTTTAACAGGTAATAAAAAAATTAGGATTCTTGATTGTTTTTTGTGTCACAGATTTGGTAGTGGCTATTAAACCCTAAATGATAAAAATGCTAAACAAAAAAGTCAGACAGACAAGATTTTTTATGCTACATTTTCAATACATTAAAAGGATTATAGTTACACAAATGAATTAATTATTTGATAGGCTTCTTAGACAATACTTCACAAAGAAAGCTAACAATACAAGGTAATGAAACAAAAGTATAAGCAAGAAGTGAATCTAATGAGGTAATCCTAAATGTGATTTCTACAGCTTGTGGAATGCACACTTCTGACCTTAGAGTGTGCACTTCTGGGGCAGTGGAACGCACGCTTGCATCACCAGCTCTGCCATAGACCATCTCCTCAAATGTGTGTGCACACACGTCGCTCGTCACTTCCTGTGACGTCACGGCCGATATCCCGCCCATCATCACTGCACTGAACCTATTGGCAGATGGCCGCATTCCATAGCAATACCATCACACGCCCTCAGTGACAGAACGCCACACCCATCACCCCTGCTTTTCATCTTATTTGGCCTCTTTGGGGCTAAGTCCCGCCCCTCGAGCATTTAATGATTGCTGGTGTACATAGCCATTGGGACTCGCACTGAACCAGTAGTGGATGCCGTATTCCGGCTCCCAGACCACTTTAGTACAGCGTCACAGGTACATGTTGCTCTGCACACCTCTCTTTTATCCACATTTAACACTACAGCGCTCGTTTTAATGGACTGCTTATATATCCCCAGAGCAGTGATGCAGATCACCTGATGCACGCCACCCATTCTCCCTCTCCACACCTGAGTCATTGAGCAGTCTGGTATGTCTCTCTTTAAGATGATATGTTGTTAAATGTTCTTAGGCAGGCAGAAGAATGTTGTTCCACGCATTTGACACAAATTTTCGGATATATATACTTTATTTGATTTTGCCTTGTTTTGTTCATTATTTGTCTCTGTTTTTTTAGATCACACTGATGAAGGCCTGATGTTTTGGCCGAAACGTTTGTTTTGATTTATTTTTGCACTGCATTAAAAATCAATATAAATTCATTACAGTTTGATTACTGGTTTGTAACACTTCTAGACCCACGCTGCAAGGAGAACTTTCTGTCTCTTAGTCCCATACCGGACAGGCCTAATAAAATGAGGCAGTACCAGAATGCCCTTGTTGCCGAATATTAAAAAAATTTTCATTTGAAAAAGCTGAAGGCAGAGATCACAGTTCGTTGCACAACCAAGGAGTACAGGCGAGAGAGACACAAATGCAATCCTGCAGAGGCAGGGGAACACTGTCAAAGTTCTGATACAGTTTTCTCAGACCCTCCCATCGCACAGGCCCTGAGGCGCAGGGTACTCTCACAGGGAGGGAAATGTTTCAGAAGATGCAGAGGGAGTGCCTTCCTTACCATTCCAACGTCCTCCGTGATTCCTCTGTGCCTTATAATTATTATGTATCCAAGCTGGACAAGTGGCATGAACTGGCTCCCTACACCTTGGAAGTCCTGGCCTGTCCTGTCGCTAGCATTTTGTCAGAGTGGGTTTTCAGTGCCGTTGGTGGAATTATAACTGACAGGCGCATCTGCCTATCAACTGAAAATGCTGGCTGACTCTTATAAAAATGAACAAGGACTGGTTTGGGCCAGACTTCTCAACAACACCAAATGATGAGCAGTGTAACATAAACTCAAATCCAGTGTCTTTTTTTTGGGAGGTCTAACTTTATTCCCATACACCTCTGTCTGCACACCCAGACAACGGGTATATGCTTCCTGATTTTGTTTATTTGTTCTTGTCCTCCTCCTTCTCCTCATCCTCCTCCTCCACCACCATATCTACCATATCACCATATATGCGTCTCTTGCAAGGGGCATTGGAGTTCTTCCAAATTTTTGGCAGCCGTTGCTTTCACTGCATAGGCAAACAGTATGGGAGACCAACTTCTAAATAATGGGAACATTGTTTTCAAGAGGTCCTCCGACCTCTACGTCTCTTGCAAGGGGCCTTGGAGTTCCTCCAAAGTTTTGGCAGCTGTTACATTCACTGCATAGGCAAACAGTATGGGAGACCAACTTCCTAATAATGGAAAATTTGTTTTCAGGAGGCCCTCTGACCTCTACGTCTCTTGCAAGGGACATTGGAGTTCGTTACAACTTTTGGCAGCCGCTTCATTCACTGCATAGGCAAACAGTATGGGAGACCCACTTCCTAATAATGGGAACATTGTTTTCAGGAGGCCCTCTGACTTTTACGTCTCTTGTAGGGGGCATTGGAGTTCCTCCAAATTTTTGCCAGCCGTTGCAGTCACTGCATAAGCAACAACAGTATGGGTGACCCACTCCTTTCTAATGGTAACATGTCATTACTGTGGCACAGCTCTATGTGTCTTTAAATTGTTATTGGGGTATTTCCTAAATTTTGGCAGACATTGGACTCACTGCATACCCTATAACTGGATAGCAGACCCGCTTCTAATGGAAACATATCGTTACTGAGGCCCTGCTCTATGCATCATTAAATTGGTATTGGGGTTTTTCCTACACTTTGGCAGCCGTTCGACTCACTGCATACTCTATAACTGTACAGCAGACCCACTCTTTTCTAATGGGAACATGTCGTTACTGAGGCCCATCTCTATCTGTCTTTAAATTGTTATTGGGGTTTTTCCCAAATTTTTGGCAGCCCTTGCAGTCACTGCATGGGCATTACTACTATAGGAGACCCATTTCTTTATAATGGAAACATTTTTTTTTACCGAGGCCTTCCTCTATGTATCTTCAAAGGGGTATTGGGATGCGTCCAAATTTTTGGCAGCCCTTGCAGTCACTGCATACCCAATAACAGTATAGAAGACCCACTCTTTAATAATGGGAACAACAAAGCATAGCCAACTGCTGGCCCGTTAAGAATAGTAAGGGCTGCCTGATGGCCCTATAAAAATAGCGTTTGTGACTTTCAGAGTCCCTCCTTCAAAAATGAAACAGGATGTGTCTGATCATGTCTCACACACCACATGGCAAGATAAGGTAGTAAAATGTTAAAATGAAATTTACCGGTGAATGTATTTTTCACCGTTGAAAGCAATGCAAATGTGCAAAAACGCATCAAAAATGCTACATGTGAACATAGGCCAAGGTATGGAGGAGCATTTTTGTTTTTGTATATTTATTTTGCCTTTTATACAAGTCATTACCCTGGAAAGAATGTTCCATAACATTTTTCCCAGGAAAATCCATTATGATTTTGTTTTTTGTATGTTTTATTGTGAGTCCGTAAAAGTGGCATGATACCTCTGATAACATTGTTGACAGCAGTGACCTGGGAGTCAGAGATGCTTCCATGGGTCTTCCCCATGCTGTTCCCATGTCATTTGAGCACTGTTCCCATTAATTTGGCCAATTTTCTTGTCCTCTGCAGAACTCCAGGGGGGCGCCAGAAAAATGCTTGAGTATCCCATAGACTTACATTGGGCTCGTTACTCGGACCGAGCACTCGAGCTTTCCAGTTTGCTCGACCCGAGCAATGAGAACCCGAGCATTTTATTGTTCGCTCATGATTAATTGTTATCCTTTTGCTCGTCAGTGTATTTATATCACAAAATCATATTTTTAAAAAATCTAGTAATCTGTGGCAATAAACCTCAAGAATACTGACCTGCACTTACCACGAATGGCTTTTTAGTTTCCAGAACTATGTTAGGATTTAGAAAGAGGCAGAAAAAAGACATAATAAATGCAGCAGGATTTCTAGAAGTACAATAAGTAACATGAACATAAAAATGTATTATATATATAATTAAGATTATGTGAAAAGTTGCTTTCCTTACCATTTTAGCTATATTGGAGCAAAGAATAAATGATTCTAAAGATATGACTGTCTTTAACAGGTAATAAAAAAAATAGGATTCTTGATTGTTTTTTGAGTCACAGATTTGGTAGTGGCTATTAAACCCTAAATGATAAAAATGATAAAAAAAAAGTCAGACAGACAAGATTTTTTATGCTACATTTTCACTACATTAAAAGGATTATAGTTACACAAAGGAATTAATTATTTGATAGGCTTCTTAGACAATACTTCACAAAGAAAGCTAACAATACAAGGTAATGAAACAAAAGTATAAGCAAGAAGTGAATCTAATGAGGTAATCCTAAATGTGATTTCTACAGCATGTGGAATGCACACTTCTGACCTTAGAGTGTGCACTTCTGGGGCAGTGGAACGCACGCTTGCATCACCAGCACTGCCATAGACCATCTCCTCAAATGTATGTGCGCACGTGACGCTCGTCACTTCCTGTGACGTCACGGCCGATATCCCGCCCATTATCACTGCACTGAACCTATTGGCAGATGGCCGCATTCCATAGCAATACCATCACACGCCCTCAGTGACAGAACGCCACACCCATCACCCCTGCTTTTCATCTTATTTGGCCTCTTTGGGGCTAAGTCCCGCCCCTCGAGCATTTAATGATTGCTGGTGTACATAGCCATTGGGACTCGCACTGAACCAGTAGTGGATGCCGTATTCCGGCTCCCAGACCACTTTAGTACAGCATCACAGGTACATGTTGCTCTGCACACCTCTCTTTTATCCACATTTAACACTACAGCGCTCGTTTTAATGGACTGCTTATATATCCCCAGACCAGTGATGCAGATCACCTGATGCACGCCACCCATTCTCCCTCTCCACACCTGAGTCATTGAGCAGTCTGGTATGTCTCTCTTTAAGATGATATGTTGTTAAATATTCTTAGGCAGGCAGAGGAATGTTGTTCCACGCATTAGACACAAATTTTCGGATATATATACTTTTTTGATTTTGCCTTGTTTTGTTCATTATTTGTCTCTGTTTTTTTAGATCACACTGATGAAGGCCTGATGTTTAGGCCAAAACGTTTGTTTTGATTTATTTTTGGACTGCATTAAAAATCAATATAAATTCATCACAGTTTGATTACTGGCTTGTAACACTTCTAGACCCACGCTGCAAGGAGAACTTTCTGTCTCTTAGTACCATGCCGGACAGGCCTAATAAAATGAGGCAGTACCAGAATGCCCTTGTTGCCGAATATTAAAAAAATTTTCATTTGAAAAAGCTGAAGGCAGAGATCACAGTTCATTGCACAACCAAGGAGTACAGGCGAGAGAGATACACAAATGCAATCCTGCAGAGGTAGGGGAACACTGTCAAAGTTCTGATACAGTTTTCTCAGACCCTCCCATCGCACAGGCCCTGAGGTGCAGGGTACTCTCACAGGGAGGGAAATGTTTCAGAAGATGCAGAGGGAGTGCCTTGCTTACCATTCCAACGTCCTCCGTGATTCCTCTGTGCCTTATAGTTATTATGTATCCAAGCTGGACAAGTGGCATGAACTGGCTCCCTACACCTTGGAAGTCCTGGCCTGTCCTGTCGCTAGCATTTTGTTAGAGTGGGTTTTCAGTGCCACTGGTGGAATTATAACTGACAGGCGCATCTGCCTATCAACTGAAAATGCTGGCTGACTCTTATAAAAATGAAAAAGGACTGGTTTGGGCCAGACTTCTCAACAACACCGAATGATGAGCAGTGTGACATAAACTCAAATCCAGTGTCTTTTTTTTGGGAGGTCTAACTTTATTCCCATACACCTCTGTCTGCACACCCAGACATGGGGTATATGCTTCCTGATTTTGTTTATTTGCTCTTGTCCTCCTCCTTCTCCTCATCCTCCTCCTCCACCACCATATCTACCATATCACCATATATGCATCTCTTGCAAGGGGCATTGGAGTTCCTCCAAATTTTTGACAGCCGTTGCTTTCACTGCATAGGCAAACAGTATGGGAGACCAACTTCCTAATAATGGGAACATTGTTTTCAAGAGGTCCTCCGACCTCTACGTCTCTTGCAAGGGGCCTTGGAGTTTCTCCAAAGTTTTGCCAGCTGTTACATTCACTGCATAGGCAAACAGTATGGGAGACCAACTTCCTAATAATGGAAAATTTGTTTTCAGGAGGCCCTCTGACCTCTACGTCTCTTGCAAGGGAAATTGGAGTTTGTTACAATTTTTGGCAGCCGTTTCATTCACTGCATAGGTAAACAATATGGGAGACCCACTTCCTAATAATGGGAATATTGTTTTCAGGAGGCCCTCTGACTTTTACGTCTCTTGTAGGGGGCATTGGAGTTCCTCCAAATTTTTGCCAGCCGTTGCAGTCACTGCATATGCAACAACAGTATGGGTGACCCACTCCTTTCTAATGGTAACATGTCATTACTGTGGCACAGCTCTATGTGTCTTTAAATTGTTATTGGGGTATTTCCTAAATTTTGGCAGACATTGGACTCACTGCATACCCTATAACTGGAAAGCAGACCCGCTTCTAATGGAAACATGTCGTTACTGAGGCCCAGCTCTATGCATCATTAAATTGGTATTGGGGTTTTCCTACACTTTGGCAGCCGTTCGACTCACTGCATACTCTATAACTGTACAGCAGACCCACTCTTTTCTAATGGGAACATGTCGTTACTGAGGCCCACCTCTATCTGTCTTTAAATTGTTATTGGGGTTTTTCCAAAATTTTTGGCAGCCCTTGCAGTCACTGCATGGGCATTACTACTATAGGAGACCCATTTCTTTATAATGGAAACATTTTTTTTTACTGAGGCCTTCCTCTATGTATCTTCAAAGGGGTATTGGGATGCGTCCAAATTTTTGGCAGCCCTTGCAGTCACTGCATACCCAATAACAGTATAGAAGACCCACTCTTTAATAATGGGAACAACAAAGCATAGCCAACTGCTGGCCCTTTAAGAATAGTAAGGGCTGCCTGATGGCCCTATAAAAATAGCGTTTGTGACTTTCAGAGTCCCTCCTTCAAAAATGAAACAGGATGTGTCTGATCATGTCTCACACACCACATGGCAAGATAAGGTAATAAAATGTTAAAATGAAATTTACCGGTGAATGTATTTTTCACCGTTGAAAGCAATGCAAATGTGCAAAAATGCATCAAAAATGCTACATGTGAACATAGGCCAAGGTATGGAGGAGCATTTTTGTTTTTGTATATTTATTTTGCCTTTTATACAAGTCATTACCCTGGAAAGGATGTTCCATAACATTTTTCCCTGGAAAATCCATTTTGATTTCGTTTTTTTGTATGTTTTATTGTGAGTCCTTAAAAGTGGCATGATGCCTCTGATAATATTGTTGACAGCACTGACCTGGGAGTCAGAGATGCTTCCAAGGGTCTTCCCCATGCTGTTCCCATGTCATTTGAGCACTGTTCCCATTGATTTGGGCAATTTTCTGGTACTCTGCAGAACTCCAGGGGGGCGCCAGAAAAATGCTTGAGTATCCCATAGACTTACATTGGGCTCGTTACTCGGACCGAGCACTCGAGCTTTCCAGTTTGCTCGACCCGAGCAATGAGAACCCGAGCATTTTATTGTTCGCTCATCATTAATTTTTACCCTTTTGCTCATCAGTGTATTTATATCACAAAATCATATTTTTAAAAAAGCTAGTAATCTGTGGCAATAAAACTCAAGAATACTGACCTGCACTTACCACAAATGGCTTTTTAGCTTCCAGAACTATGTTAGGATTTATAAAGAGGCAGAAAAAAGACATAATTAATGCAGCAGGATTTCTAGAAGTACAGTAAGTAACATGAACATAAAAATGTATTATATATTTAATTAAGATTATGTGAAAAGTTGCTTTCCTTACCATTTTAGTTATATTGGAGCAAAGAATAAATGGTTCTAAAGATATGACTGTCTTTAACAGGTAATAAAAAAAATAGGATTCTTGATTGTTTTTTGTGTCACAGATTTGGTAGTGGCTATTAAACCCTAAATGATAAAAATGCTAAAAAAAAAAGTCAGACAGACAAGATTTTTTATGCTACATTTTCACTACATTAAAAGGATTATAGTTACACAAAGGAATTAATTATTTGATAGGCTTTTTAGACAATACTTCACAAAGAAAGCTAACAATACAAGGTAATGAAACAAAAGTTTAAGCAAGAAGTGAATCTAATGAGGTAATCCTAAATGTGATTTCTACATCAGCCAAGCATTGCTTAGAGAAATCAAGTAAAGATATTGAATAGTCTACACAATTTAAAATTTATATTAAATGTGAAGTTGTATTTGAAACCTCTAAGGCATCTACAATGTTTAGATGTAGAACATGAACCTCAGAAGTTTTAATGACTTCCGGACTGCCCATTGTCTTTAAACATCAAGGCATGCCTGCTCTTACTGTGAGGTAACATCATTGCATAGTAAACTAAACACTGTGGGAGTGTAGTGAGCTGGCAGGCTCTGGCTGTTCTGTGATAATTGAGACAGAGCCTGTGACAGAAATGATTACGCAGGATGGTGTTGCCACCTTGTGGCCAGAGGTTGCACCTGCGCAGGGTGTGATGACAGAGAAAAAGGCTGAGTCTCCTGTGTCCCACCCTAGAGAGTCACGTGACCAGAGTGAGAAGACAGGCCTGTGACGGGGGACACATCCTTCTGGAGTAAAGGACTGGTAACGTGTGAGTAGGGACAGTGAGGGTCAGCTTATAAGTACATGTTATTGCTGTGAACATTTACGGTTGTCATTTATTGTGTTCTGCTATGTTAAAAATGTATACAAGTAAAGATACGGTTATCAAGATAGAGTCTGTGTGTGGGGATCTTGCTGGGCCAGATCATAGATACCAACGCGCGGCCTTGCCCGCGGTCACTTCATCTGGCGTAGTCGGTAGGATCTGTGACCAGCAAGATTCCCTCCCAGGCCACGTGTACAGTCAGAAAGCCCCGCCGGTGTCTATTGTGAATCAGGTCAGGAAATTTGGCGGACGAAACTACCCTGTACCAGAGTGGGCGGAACAAGTCCGGATACTGGGGGAAATGTATAATATTGACCCTAAGACCTTGGCAGAAATGGCGGTACTGATGCTAGAAGGGGAGGCATGGACGACAGTCAGACTGGAGACGGTCAGGGGCCAGCGTACAGTGGATGATTTGGTGCGGGTGCTGGAGAACACCTATGGGCCGACCACATACCCGGGAACACTGCGACACATGTTCTTTAGATGGACGCAGCTTGAATGGTAGGATATTCCCCAATATGCGAACGCCCTTCAGGTACTCCTTGAACAAGCCTGTGGAAAAGGGGAACAACTAGATGGTATGGCTCCTCGTGACCTGGTACTGAGAGAATAATTTGTAATAGGACTGAGAGACCAGTATCTTAACCGCACGTTACAGAACTTGATCCGGATGATGCCGACTCTTACTTTTGCTGAAGTCAAACAGGAAGCCATAGAACGTTCAAGGGGACCCGTCATGGATGTGGGGATTCAAGGTGCTGCGTGCAGATCCATATCTGACATTAAAAATCCGAACAGTGACACGGAAGACCTGAAACAGATGGTAGCAGACTTACAGAAACAGATATTACAGTTAACATTAGACCGACAGGGAGACCAGCGAAGACAGCCTAGCCGTCCCGTGGGACAGTGTTGGTCATGCGGTAATCCTCGCCATAGGGCAAATCGTTGTCCTCAACACTTCCCTCCGCAAAAACCTCCGTCGCACCAACGAACTAACCCTCAGTCACCCCAGCGAAGGGAATTTCGATCAGACCAGCGAATGGAACCCCAGCAATATCCACAAGCAGAGCTACCACGCCGGGCCTCACCACAATGGCCGCCGTTAAACTAGACACCCCTGCAGCTGAGGCTCATGCAGCAGGGGATGCCAAAGAGAGGGGTGTGGAAAAACAGAGCCGATGGCGGAGTGCTCTTGCCACGAGTAGCCCGACACTTGAAATTGTCCTGGAAGGAATTGCCGTACAGGGACTGATGGGCACTGGGTCACAAGTGACCACGATCTCTGAACAGTTTTACGAAAATTACCTCAAACCAAGAACTGCTTGTGACCCAGACACCGCCATTAAGATTATTGCGGCTAATAATCTCCCCGTTCCAGTGACCGGAGTTGCTTGGATGGACACAAAGGCCTGCGGACAGGACTTAGGGAAATGAGGGATCGTCATCGTCAAGGAAGGTTTCGGCTCCGAGACCCCAGTGATAGTTGGAATGAACATCTTGAAAGACCTAGATCTTATGCTGTTGACAAGAAAAGGACCCAAATACTGTCAGAAAGTCACCAAACATAAGCCGACTCGTCTGGCGTTCCAGCGCGTAATCCGGACCGTTGGACTTCAACAGATGGCAGAGGAACAACTACCCCTAGCCGCCATTACGGTGCCACGCCGTACCCGGATTACTTTGCCCGCTGAAAAAGAGACAGTCATTTCCTTACCCCTTAACACCCACCGACAACTTGAGGGGGGTTGAAGTGTTGATCGAGCCGAGGACCCCAAGTGGGGGTAAGCTAAACCCACTAGTTGCTCGCACTCTGGCCGTCGTGAGGAATGGGAGAGTCCCTGTCAGGCTAAACAACAACCCAGACGTAGGCCTAGCCCTTGAAGCCGGCACCCAACTTGCCCGGGTATATGCTCTACCCACGGAAGTGAATCCCATTGGACCCCTAAAATTCACCCCGTCTACAGAAGGCGACAGGACGGTAACCGTCTCAGCCATAAACGCTCAAGTAGATGATGAAGACATTGGGCGAAAACTACGGGAAAAAGTACAGCTAGACACGTCCCAATACACCAAACAAGAAGTGTCTCAAGTGGAGGAACTCCTGCGTGAACACCAAGACTCCTTTGCAAAGCATGACACAGACTTTGGGTGTACCACCAGTATCCAGCACGAGATACCCACAGGCGATACCCCCCCTATCCGCGAGAGGTACCGGCAGATACCACCTCAACAATACCAGGAAGTGAAAAGCCTATTAGAATCCATGCTACACGCCGGAGTGGTACGTGAAAGCCAGAGCCCGTGGGCTGCACCCGTGGTGATAGTCAAAAAGAAAGATGGTTCCCTGAGATTTTGCGTAGACTACCGTAGGCTGAATGCTTTCACTATCCGGGACTCATATCCACTTCCTCGGATTGAAGAGTCACTGACCGCCCTGAAGAAGGCCAAATATTTTTCGTCCCTAGACCTGGCCAGTGGATATTGGCAGGTTCCAATGAGTGAGAAGGACAGGGAAAAGACCGCCTTCATCCTTCCCATGGGCCTGTATGAGTTCGACTGGATGCCGTTCGGCTTGAATAATGCACCAGGGACCTTTCAGAGACTGATGGAATGCTGTCTGGGAGACTTTAACTTTGAGTTTACGCTGATATACCTTGACGACATCGTGGTATACTCTGCCACCTTCGAGGATCATCTTCACAAGCTTGGCCAAGTGTTCCAGCGCTTGAGGGGACACGGCTTGAAGTTGAAGCCCAGCAAGTGCCGTCTGTTCCAGCAGGAAATCGACTACTTGGGTCACCGGATCTCGGCCGAAGGTGTCCAGCCCTCTCCGGAGAAGATAGCAGCCGTTCAAGTGTGGCCGCAGCCAACTACCGTCAAAGAAGTCCGGGCTTTTCTGGGGCTGGCAGGCTACTACCGTCGGTTTGTCAAGGACTTTGCTCGGCTTGCTGAACCACTGCATGAGGTTCTCCGAGGGACCGCGAACAGTCCCAGAGGACAACGCATCAGTTGGGGGCCTGACCAAGAAAAATCCTTTCAGGCACTTAAGGCTGCTCTAACATCACCCCCTGTTCAGGCGTATGCAGATTACAGATTACCGTTCCAGTTGCACACGTACGCCAGCCTTTAAGGTCTAGGGACGGTCCTCTCTCAAGTTCAAGATAATAAAGAACGCGTAACAGCCTATGCCAGTAGGTCTCTCCGTGACACCGAAAAGAATCCCGTCAACTACAGCTCCTTCCGCTTGGAACTCTTGGCTCTGACTTGGGCTATGACGGAGAAATTTGCTGGCTATCTGACAGGAGCGGAGGTGCTGGTCATACAATCCTCTCGCCCACCTAGAGAATGCCAAACTAGGGGCAATGGAACAGCGCTGGATTGCCAGGCTCTCTAGATTCCAGTACAAAATTAAATACAGAGCGGGGAATGAGAATCAGAATGCTGACAGCCTGTCTAGAGTGACATCATCCCCCCCAGTGGGGGACCGGGATGAAGAGTTGGAGGAAGATGAGATGCCTGACTTTGCCCGGCTCGCAAAGCAAATAGAAGATAGCCGCCAGTATGCTGTAGGAGGGATTGAAACTGTAGTGGAATCTCCCCTGTCCCAGCAAGAATGGGCCAAGCTTCAAGATCGAGATCCCGAGCACGTCTTACTGAAACGGTATGTGAATAAACAAGAGAAACCGCCCTCCGAAGTGAGAGCCCGACTATCGACCGGAGACTTGACTCTGCTTGCCCAATGGGATCGGCTGATCGTGAAAGATGGAGTCCTGTATCGCAGGGCCCTTTTATCCCATATGCTGGAGGAGTGTTTGCAGATTGTCGTCCCGGTGCAGTTGGCCCATGAGATGGTGGGTGAAGCTCACAGGACGAACGGCCACTTCGGCATAGACAAGACCCTCCGGTGGACCCAGCAGTTCATTTTTTGTCCGGGGCTCCGTAAGCTGGTTGAAAACATCTGTCAAGAATGCCGTACCTGTGAATTCCACAAGTCCGCGGAGCAGCGTGCCCCCGTCTAGACTATTAAGACGTTGAGGCCCCTCGAGCTGTTGATGGTGGACTATCTGTTGATCGGAACGGCGAATAGTGGCTACCAGTACTGTCTGGTGATGGTGGACCACTTCACAAAATTCGCCGTCGCTGTTGCTACCAAGGATCAGACTGCCGAATCAGCTGCACAGGCCATCTCTCAACAGTTCGTTCGGGTCTACGGATGTCCAGAGCGGCTGCACTCTGATCAGGGGGCTTGTTTCGAAGGGCGAGTCATTGAAGAACTCCAAAGGATGTATGGAATCAAGAAGTCCAGGACCACCCCTTACCATCCACAAGGGAATGGCGCGTGTAAACGCTTTAACCCGACCCTCTTACAACTGATCCGGACACTGGCTGAAGACAAAAAGCCCGACTGGCCTCGATTCCTCCCAGAACTGCTGTGGGCCTATAATGATCAAGTCCATTCCGTCACCGGACACACCCCATACACCCTTCTCTTTGGCCGTCCAGGCAAAGACATCCATGAGTTGCAACTGTCTAGCTCCGAAGAGGATACCTGTGGTACCTATCCTTCCTGGCTACAAACACACCGCCAGAGAATGGAGACTGTCTACCGGCTAGTAGGCCGACAAATCCAGGATCAAGTGCACGCTGACCCACTTCCGGTACAAGAGGACTCACTGAATGTAGGTCAACTGGTCCTAGTCCATATAAAAAAACCGCAAGGGAAACTCCGGCCCAAGTGGGAGACAGAAGTCTATCGAGTAATTGGACACCCGTACCCCGGTGGTCCCGTCTATCGAGTGCAGGGCGAAGACAGCGGCAGCATCCGTACTTTGCACCATAATATGTTGCGCCCCTGTCTCTCCCAGCCTGACTCCCCTACTGTGATACCTAGAGAGATGGATATCACCAATACTGTCGGAGACACTGACCCCGGGGATGTAGAGATTGAATGCATGCCTACCCCTGTCCGTCCAACTGATGCACTTGAACTGATTACCTCCTCTACTGACATGTTGACTGGGAAAGAGAGTGGGGTGACTGATCAGAGAGAGGGGATCCAACCCGTTAGGCGGACAACGAGGACCACTGCAGGGGTACCTCCAGGACAGTCCTACAGAGACCAATATGTGTGGCCCTCTTCCCAGTCGCCCCCTGTCACATCCACAGCCATCGCCGCCCTGGAGCCGGTCGTTGACAGGGACTGCCAACCTTTGAGTGGGGGGGCGTGTAGTGAGCTGGCAGGCTCTGGCTGTTCTGTGATAATTGAGATAGAGCCTGTGACAGAAATGATTACGCAGGATGGTGTTGCCACCTTGTGGCCAGAGGTTGCACCTGCGCAGGGTGTGATGACAGAGAAAAAGACTGAGTCTCCTGTGTCCCGCCCTAGAGAGTCACGTGACCAGAATGAGAAGCAGGAGAAGCACGCGGAGAGTCTGAGAGAGTCTGTGAAAAGAACCAGGATGGTGTGCAGGTCCTCGTGTGTGCCTTAGAGGATACTCTCAACGTGGCTGCTGTTATCTGACATCTTTTCCTCAGAGCTCTCCCCAGCTTCCGCACTGCTGAAGGATTCAGCTGTTACACTCCCCACTACTGGAGTGTGGACTACACAAGGGAATCCACAAGAGCTGCTATCCGGATCAGAGAGACTGTAAGCGGGACCTCTGGAGAGAGGCCGAAGTATCCCTTCCTTTCAGCGAAATTTGTTGTTCCTGTTTTTTTTTTCTTCGGCTGGGACGCCTTCCTGCAAAAACAGACAGGCCTGCGACGGGGGACACATCCTTCTGGAGTAAAGGACTGGTAACGTGTGAGTAGGGACAGTGAGGGTCAGCTTATAAGTACACGTTATTGCTGTGAACATTTACGGTTGTCATTTATTGTGTTCTGCTATGTTAAAAATGTATACAAGCAAAGATACGGTTATCAAGATAGAGTCTGTGTGTGGGGATCTTGCTGCGCCAGATCATAGATACCAACGCGCGGCCTTGCCCGCGGTCACTTCAGGAGTGTGGTTTTTAGAGACAGCTAGAGTACTATTAGAGTATGGAGATATGGTTTATTACCATCTGTGCTTTCTCGATTGCTGTATACACAATGATAAAGAAGCACTGTGAATGCCATAATATGAAGCATTGACGCTGCTTTTTCTTCTATACACAGCGATTATGTTATCACTGTGTACAGGGAGGTAACAAAAGCTTCTGGGTCATAGGAGACCCTGACAGATTTTCTATGCAGCCGAGAGGCTGCATTTCCTTTGTAACTAGGGATAATATACCAGCCCCAGTTACAAGGGAAATCGGATGAAAATAAAAATATTTAAATATTTAAGTGTCCCTCCCCAAAGGTCTATTATGACCTCATGGAGGGCACATTATGTAAAATAAATGAAAAATAAATACATAAAAAATAATAGGTAAAAAATACATAAATAAATGAAATGAAATAAAAGTCCCACTGTTAATCCAAATTGCTGTTACCTCTTCTGCCCCCATAAAAAAACTTTTCTGATGTATGAAACTATTTGTTACAGAATGGGGAAAACACTATAAATGTATTTTATTAGTACTTCATAGTCATAAAAAAAATTAAAAAATAGACACTTATTTCCTTTTTTTCCACTGATATCACCCAATATTAGAAAAAAAGAAGAAAAAATAACAGTGTCATAAAAATGAAGCCCCATGTATTTTGAAAAATAAACGCAAAAATGACTTGAAGATCCAAATAAGAAATTTTCTTACAGCACTTTAAACCACATGTAAGAAAAAAAAAACATAAAATATTCTTGATCAAGAAATAGGGTAAATGGCCAGATCTTCAACTGGTTAATCTACTTCAGGTTTATTTACTTTATTTACTTATTGTACTTGCTTGTAAAGCACAATTAGCTCCATAGTGCTTTATATGCATCATCACCACTTTCCCAATTGGGGCTCATAATATAAATTCCCTATTAGTATGTCTTAGCAGTGTGGGTGGAAAACCAAAGTACCCAGAGGAAACCTAGCAAACACGGGGAAAAAATAAAAACTTGTTGAAAAAGTTGTCCTTGGTGAGATTTTAACCCATGCCCCCAGTACTACAGTTCTATCCATTGAGCCACCATGCTCCAAGGTCCTACAGATAAGACATTCAGAGTAAATAAGCTTCTAGCCTTTTGTGACTGTGTAAGGAGATGGAAAGTGAGAGACTCACACAGTTAGATACCTAAAATAGCTTCTGTGAATGAATACTGCCATCTACTGACCAAAGTTTATGAGAATGGGAAAGCAGAAAGGAATTAAATCATAAAGCAGAGCATGTGTTCCTGGGTATGGAGAATGAGTAGGAGATACCACATCATGTGATAGCTGTGTCACAATTAGGAAATGTAAGAGGCCCAGGAGAGCAGAGTAGGGGAGGCGATGGCTAAACCTGTATCAGGACGAACGTATGGAAACATTTGAGCTGGTGTAACATACCTGGCGACGTCCTTGCATGGTGGTCCATCTCCCACTGTGCAAGAGCGCGCACTTGATCTCCTGTCCAGAATGTCTCTCTGGCTTCCCTCCATGCTGTCTGTTTGTGTCTGTTTCTGCTGCTTAGGGGCGGCGCCCGATCACTTCCTGCCTTTTGTGCCTGCTGTGGGTCACGCCCCTTGTGCGTCCTCAGCCTATTGCTGTCTGTCACTTGGTATATAGCTCAGCGGCTCCCTTCTATCCCTGCCTGAGCATAGTGTTTCCTTCAGTGTGTGCTTGCACTCTGAAGGTGCCAGGTCCCGTCTCTTGTCTCCTGCTTTTTGTATCAGTTCCCGTGTCTGAACTGAGTCCTGTATGTCTCCTGCTTTGCGGTATCAGCTCCCGTGTCTGAACTGAGTCCTTTCTGTGTTCTCTTGTCTGTCCTGTCTGAACACGCTCCTAGCCTGTTCCTCCTGCCTTCTAGGGGCCGATTACCTAGACCCGTTCCTGTATCTTGTCTGACCTGTCTGAACTCGCTCCTAGCCTGTTCCTCCGCCTTTTAGTGGCCGATTTCCTAGACCCGCTCCTGTGTCTGGTCTGTCCTGTCTGAACACGCTCCTTGCCTGTTCGTTCCGCCTTTTAGTGGCCGATTTCCTAGACCCGCTCCTGTGTCTGGTCTGTCCTGTCTGAACACGCTCCTTGCCTGTTCGTTCCGCCTTCTAGTGGCCGATTTCCTAGACCCGCTCCTGTGTCTGGTCTGTCCTGTCTGAACACGCTCCTTGCCTGTTCGTTCCGCCTCTCTGGGGGCCGTATTCCCAGACCCGCTCCTGTATCCCTCTGCAGTGTCGGTCTCCTCCGTACACTCAGTTCCAGTCTGAACTTTCTCCTGTCCTTTACCTGTTTTGCCTCTATGTCCGTTCCCTTCCTTTTTCTGCAGAGTCTGAACTCGTACCTAACTCCTGCTTGTTGTCTCTGCAAGTACTGTGTGAGTATCTGGCTCTGTCTTTCCCTTCCTGTCTGTTCCGTGTGAACAGAGCCCTGTCCTCCCTGCTCAGCCTTGTCTGCACTCTAGCTGTGCTTGCCTGTAACCCTCTGCCTGTATTGTTCCTGAGTCCCGGTGTGTACTGGGTTCTATCCCGCCTGTGTTCCTACCTGCTAGTGCCTCCCTGTCTGCACTCTAGCTGTGCTTGCCTTTACCCCCCTGCCTGCATACCCGCCTGCCTGCATACCAGTCGTGCCTGCCTATACCCTCCAGTCTGTGTGCCAGCCTACCAGCCTGTTCCTGTATTCCCCTGTGTGGGTCAACAGCCGTGTCCGGGGTCTGACCTGGAGTAGCACCTGGTCCCTCTGCTCGGTTCCTCCTTGGTGCACTGGCGTCGTATGCCGTCGTGCGACCCTGGTCGGATCGGGTGAATACTTAGTCACGCCCCTCCAGGCATTCACTCTCCGGCACGGTCCAGTGGAATCACTACCAATCCCACGCACACGCCGCTTAGCCCGGGCGTGTGCATAACAGCTGGATTATAGCTGCAACCACCAGCACTAGAAAAGTCAATGAAGAAGGGGCCTCAGTCTTGAGTAAAGAAGAGTGACCAAATGAAGAGAGCTAACTAGACAATCATCAGAGCCGACCAGAGTGATCAAGAAGAGAGTGACCATGAGGAGAAAGCTGACCAGATGACCATGAGAGCCGACCAGAGGGATAGAGACAACTGGCAGACCAAAGTGATCAAAGCAACTGTGAGAGCATACAAACTGAACCCAGACTTGTTCGAGACTAGATAGAGGGTTACGGACAATTGGTTGAGCTGTTACTTGAGATTTACAGTAGCTTGCAAAAGTATTCACACCTTTGACATTTTACTTATTTTATTACATTACAACTTGTGTTTAAATATTTTTGTAATCCGATTTGTGTGTGATATATCAATGCTAAATAGTCTAAGTTGGTGAAGTGAAGTAAGAAAAATCTAGGCATTAGTTTATTTTATGGGATCAAATAATTAAAATTGGCATGTGCATTTGTATTCACCCCTTTTCCTATTAAGCCCCTTAAAATTTCTGGTGCAACCAATTACCTTCATAAGTCACATACTTAGTGAAAGGAAGTCCACCTTCTGCAATCTAAGTGTCACATGATCTGTCAGTATATACACACCTTTTCTGAAAGGACACAGAGGCTGCAACGCCATCAAGCAAGAGGCACCACTAACCAAACACCATGAAGACCAATGAGATCTCCAAACAAGTCAGAGACAAAGTTGTTGAGAAGTACAAGTCAGGATTGAGTTTTAAAACAATAACCCAATCTCTGATGATCCCCGGGGCACCATCAAATCCATTATCATCAAGTGTGAAGAACATGGTATCACAACAAACCTGCCAAGAGAGGGCTTCCCACAATTAGAGAGGCAGCACAGAGATCAAAGGTAACCCTGAGAGAGCTGCAGAGTTCCCAAGCAGGGACTGGAGTGTCAGTCCTTACAACCACAATAAGCCACACAATCCATAGAGGTGGTCTTTATGGAAAAGCGGGCAGAAAAAAACCTTTACTTACAAAAAAAGTTTTAAGGCATGTGGGAGACTCTCCAAAAGTATGGAGGAAAGTGCTGTGGTCAGATAAGACCAAAATGTAACTTTTTGGCCACCAAGGTAAATGCAATGTCTGGCACCAAAACAACACAGCTCATCATCCCAAAGACACAATGCCCACAGTAAAAAATGGTAGTAGCAGCATCATGCGGTGAGGATGTTTTTCAGCAGCAGGAACAGGGAAAATGATCTAAGTCGAAGGGAAGATGAATGGTGTGAAATACAGGGATATTCTTGAGTAAGGCTATGTGTCCACGATGCAGAAATGCTCCAAATTTTTCCTGAGCGTTTCTGCATCTCCCTGGCAGAAAAAAACGCATGCGGATTGAACATGCGTTTTCCTGCCAGGGACATGCGGAAGTGAAGCGTTCTTCACTTGCATTTCCGCAAGCGGGTTGACAAGCGCTTTCCAAGTGATTTTAGCATCACTTGGAAAGTGCTTGTCAACTTGGTCACACTATATAAATCCATGCAAACGGCTTGGATTTATATAGTGTGACCCGCGAGAATGTAGAAAAATAAAAAAATAAATATATACTTACCCTCTGATGGCCCGCCGGCAGCGGTACACTGAAGGACCTGCCGACGTCAGCGTCGCGTGACCCGTCACATGACTATGACGTCAGCGCAGGTCCTTCAGTCCATCGTGAACTGCCGGCAAGCAAGGAGGAGTGCAGCGGGGGCCACCAGAAAGTAAGTATATATTTATTTTATTCTTTTTTTTTTACAGTTTTCTATGGTACCCGGGTCCGGAGGAGAGTCTCTTCTCCTCTAGACCTGGGTACCATCTGCACATTAGAACGCATCTATATATACAGTGATGTGTAATCCATGCGATCTAATGCAAGTCAATGGCGGAGAAAACGCAGCACTTCCGCAAAATAATTGGTAGTGCTGCGTTTTTTTCCGCAATGATAATCCGCAGCAGAAATTTCCGCAGCATGTGCACAGCACATGCGGATTATCATTGGGGAACATGGCAGGCCTTCTAACATGCGTTTTTTAAGTGTTTCTGCAGCGTTTTTGCCGCTGCGGAAATGCTTAAAAAATGCATAGTGGGCACACAGCCCAAGACAATTTTCAGTCTGTCAGTGATTTGAAGCTAGGATAAAGGTTCACTTTCCAACAAGACAACATTGTCAATGTTTATTAGTATTTTTTACTTTTCCTTTCTTTGCTTAGTGTAGCTTCATATTACTCACCCCATTACAAACATTTTCTTTAGCCATTTTAGATACCCATCAGAATTGCAACCAATCATTTTAATCCAAAATTACACGCTTTATTTTGAATACAAACTGTCAATCAATATAATGCCAATGCTTTTATCTAGTCCTGTGCATGTTTCATTTTGTCTGATGCTTAGATCAAGTTTTTTCCAAGTTTAGAAAAAAACGTTGTGATGCATTCTCTGTTCCAGTTATTTACAACCTTCAGCCAGCAGCTGTTTCTTTTCCCTAAAAGCACTAGAGGAAAATTTTTGTTTGTTGAAATCATACTTGCTCAGCTGTCACTGCCCTTGTTTGTTTTCCTAACCCAAATGCCCCTTGTTCCTTTTGTCTATTTGGATAATTATGGCAATTGTTGTTACAAACGAGAAAGCTTTGTGTGAAATTTATTTTTATAGAAACTGAATCCAATCCTGTCCAGAAATAAAGTTGAAAATGTTTGTTTTTGCATTTGTGCTCAAATGTGAATATTCTCTGTGACTTGTTCTACAGGGTGGGCCATTTATAGGGATGTAGTAATAAGGTAACAACAGCTCACCTGAGCAATGAGGTCCTGAAACATAGGTGCGATGAACCATTCGCAGTAGTTCCACAGCATAAGGAGAAAGGATTACCAGCTTCATGAATAGTTCAAAAAATAGGTTTCTTTATTGTGAAAAAAGCTCTTTAAAAACAGATTCCATAGTCACATAGTGTAGCCAGGGCAACGCGTTTCGAACGCTAAAGATGCGTTCTTTGTCAAGACTGGCTTGCAAATGGCATACCCATGGTATATAAACAATTGTTCACCAATCGCATACAAAATGGAAGTCACATGATACATAAATTTGCATACAAAAATATAAAACCAATTTGCAGAGTATATGCATAGTAAAAACAATCACATGACAAAGAAGAAATCCCATATGCATAGAAAAGTTGCTCGCTATAATGGAACAGTAGTTCCCTTTGTAAATTTAGTCCATTCGGTTGGCAAGTGTTCAGATGATACATCCAAAATGCTTCTCGATCAAGTAGGCGTCTCCTATTATCCCCGCCCCGAGGATCAAAGGTAAGTTTTTCAATGCCAAAGACCTGAAATGAGGATGTCTCTCTATTATGCTGCTCAATAAAATGTCTGGAGGCACAAGAAATGTTCTGATTAGTGACATTAAAAATATCAGAAAGATGTTCTGCCACTCGCTGTTTTAATTTTCTTATAGTGCATCCCACATATAACAGATCGCAACTGGCACATCTTATAATGTAAACCACATAATTACTGTTGCAATTCAAATAGCTTTTTATATTGTGTGTTTCACTAGAGTCAGCATTAGTGAAGTTTTTAGTGATTTTTACATAGCGACAAATGCCACATCTGGTGTAACCACACTTGTAAAACCCTTTACAATTAAGCCAGGTATGCCGTTTTTGTCGATTATTTGGGCGACTAGATGCCAGTAGCCCCCCTATTGCTTGCACTTTTTTTGCCACCACCAAAACCCCAGAATCAAGAATTTTAGATAATACAGTATCCTCATATAAAATAGGAAGATGTTTCAGTATTATATTTTTAATCAGTTGAAATTGTGAACTATATCTAAAGGAAATAACATTTCGTTTTTATGTGCTGTAATATCATTGCGATTAATCCTTGTCCTAGACAGATCAATTAGATCCAGTCTACTTTTACTGTCCACAATTTTTTCTGCTCTCTTTAAGGACCAATCCGGATAACCCCTAGATTTCAATTTATTTTTACACCTGATGAATTCTTCATCCAATTTATTTGCATTGTTACAGCTACATTTGATTCTTGTCAGTTCCCCCACAGGTATAGCTTTTATAGTATGGCACGGATGTTCACTTTTGGCATGTAGAATGGTATTCCCAGTTATGGGTTTGGAAAATGTGGAAGTAGTGATGGAACCGCCAAGAATCTCCAATTTTAGATCAAGAAATGATATACACTTAGAATCAAAGGTGTAAGTGAAAGAAAGATTGAATTCATTGTTATTTAAATATTTGATGAATTCTGGTATGGCAGACACATCCCCACTCCAAATAAAGATCAAGTCATCGATGTATCTGCCATAAAAGTAAACATCACAAGCCCATGGATTGGCGAAGGTGTAAAATGCAACATATTCCCAATGGGACATTACCATATTTGCCAACGATGGAGAATAGCTAGATCCCATGGATACTCCTCTACATTGGAGATAAAATTCCTCATTGTACATAAAAAAATTATTGTTCATAAGATATTGTGTACAAGACAAAAGATAATTAATTAAATCCAAGGTATAATTACTATACCTATTAAGATGGAAATCCAATGCTTGCAGAGCGACATCATATGGTATACTTGTGTACAAAGACACTACATCACACCCCAATCATGTATATCCCTCCTGCTATGTGATATTTGTTAATTGGTCTAGAACATCTCTTGAATCTTTAACCACTTCGCGCCAGAGCCTGTTTTTGCCTTCGTGACCGGGCCAATTTTTTCAATTCTGACCACTGCCAGTTTATGAAGTAATTACCCTGGAACGCTTCAACGTATTCCCCTGATTCAGACATTGTTTTTTCGTGACATATTGTACTTCATGATAGTGGTAAAATTTCTTCGATATCACTTGCGTTTATTTGTGAAAAAATCGGAAATTTGGCGAAAATTTTGAAAATTTTGCAATTTTCAAACTTTGAATTTTCATGCCCTTAAATCAGAGAGATATGTCACACAAAATAGTTAATAAATAACATTTCCCACATGTCTACTTTACATCAGCACAATTTTGGAACCCAAATTTTTTTTTGTTAGGGAGCTATAAGGGTTAAAAGTTGACCAGCGATTTCTCATTTTTCCAACAAAATTTACAAAACCATTTTTTTAGGGACCACAGCACATTTGAAGTCACTTTGAGGGGTCTTTATGACAGAAAATACCCAAAAATGACACCATTCTAAAAACTGCACCGCTCAAGGTGCTCAAAACCACATTCAAGAACTTTATTAACCCTTCAGGTGATTCACAGGAATTTTTGGAATGTGGAAGAAAAAAATTAACATTTAACTTTTTTCACAAAAATGTTACTTTAGACCCAATTTTTTTATTTTCACAGGGGTAACATGAAAAAATGGACCCCAAATTTTTTTGTGCAATTTCTCTTGAGCGTGCTGATACCCCATATGTGAGGGAAAACCACTGTTTGGGCGCACGGCAGGGTTCGGAAGGGAAGGAGCGCCATTAGACTTTTTGAATGTAAAATTTGTCTGAATAATTAGCGGAAACCATGTTGCGTTTGGAGAGCTCCTGATGTGCCTAAACAGTGGAAACCCCCCACAAGTGCCACCATTTTGGAAACTAGACCCCTTAGGGATCTTATCTAGATGTGTGGTGAGCACCTTGCACCCCCAGCTGCTTCACAGAAGTTTATAATATTGAGCCGTAAAAATAAAATTTTCACATTTTTCCCTCAAAAAATGTTTTTCATTCCCTAATTTTGTATTATCATAAGGGTAACAGGATAAATTGCACCATGAAATTTGTTGTGCAATTTCTCCTGAACACGCCGATACCCCATATGTGGAGGCAAATTACTGTTTGGGCACATGGCAGGGTTTGAAAGGGAAAGAGCGCCATTTGACTTTTTGAATGTAAAATTTGTTTGAATAATTAGCGGACGCCATGTCACATTTGGGGAGCCCCTAATGTGCCTAAACAGCGGAAACCCCCCACAAGTGCCACCATTTTGGAAACTAGACCCCTTAGGGAACTTATCTAGATGTGTGGTGAGCACCTTGCACCCCCAGCTGCTTCACAGAAGTTTATAATATTGAGCCGTAAAAATAAAATTTTCACATTTTTCCCTCAAAAAATGTTTTTCATTCCCTAATTTTGTATTATCATAAGGGTAACAGGAAAAATTGCACCATGAAATTTGTTGTGCAATTTCTCCTGAACACGCCGATACCCCATATGTGGGTGAAAATCACTGCTTTGGTGTACGGCAGGGTTCGGAAGAGAAAGAAGCGCTATGTTGGCTGGGATAGGCACAGACGCCATGTCACATTTGAAGAGTCGCTGACATGCCAAAACAGCAGAAACCCCCACAAGTGACCCCATTTTGTAAACTACACCTCTCAAGGAATTCATCTAGGGAAGTAGTGAGCATTTTTTAATTTTTAAATTTATACCATTGGGCAGTGAAAAAAGCATAATTATATTTTTACCACAAAAAAATGTTTTACCCTCAGATTTTACATTTTCACACAGGGCAATGGGTAAAAATGGTGCCGAAATGTGTAACACAATTTCTTCTAAAAGTTTCAATACCCCATATGTGGCTGTATCGTACCACTTAGCCATACGGTGAGATTTGAGGGGGAAGGAGCGCTATTTGACAATTGGAGAACAAATTATTGTAGAATAGGCATTTGGATTTGGGAGCACAAAATTTTCTGAATTTCTTTTGGGGGGCAAGGACCATTTTGCTTTTCCAGAGCCTTTCTGCTACCAGTAACTTGGAAGTCCCTTATATTTTTAACAGATGATGGACCTGAGTGGGGACTAGCTTTTTTTGAGGACTGAGTTGAAGCTTTTATTGGGAACATTTTACGTAACATTTATCCGGCGCTCTAGGCTGAGCACTTACATCGGGGTTTCCATCTAATTTTCCAAGTGATGTAATTCAGATGAAACCCCTGCAGGATCCATTCACTGTAATGAGGCAGCAGAGTTACTCTGGACTCCGTCTGGCCTCTGTTTAGTGGTGTCCTTTTTTTCAGAAGTGCACAAAACTGTGGCCAACCGCACTTTTATGCACGCCTAAAACAAATGACACCGTGGGATCCCAGGCTAGACGGCATCCACAGTGGCCTATATCTGCCTCATTACAGGGAATCTACCGTCATGGGTTCTGGCTGAATCACGTATTTCAGAGATTTACACGGAAACTCTGGTGTAAGTGCTCAGCGCAGAACACAGGATAAATGTGAGCAGAGCCTTACTGGGATCTTTGGGAGACATAATAAACAAATCAGTAGCAGGTGAAGAATATTTGTTTTATTTATTTTTTATGCCGTTCCTAGTGTGATATAACTGATTAGATTACTTTATTCTTCGGGTCGGTGCGATTACAGAGATACCAGATTTATATCAGGTTTTTATGACTGACAGCTGTCACACACTAAAATACGCTTTTTTTGCAAAATCTAGTTTTTGCATCACCATATTTTGAGAGCTATAATTTTTCCATATTTCGGCCGATAGAGTCATGTGATGGCTTGTTTTTTGCGGGACGAGTTGAAATTTTTATTGGAACCATTTTTGGGCACGTGACATTTTTTGATCGCTTTCTATTCCGTTTTTTGGGAGGTAAAGTTAACAAAAACAAACACTTCAGGAATTGTTTTTTGAGGTTTTTTTTATGCCGTTCTGCGTGTGGTAAAAGTGATCAGGCAGCGTTATTCTTCGGGTCAGTACGTTTACAGCGATACTACACTTACTGTATTTTTTTCATGTTTTGGCGCTTTTACACAATAAAACAATTTTATAGAAAAAAAAATATTTTTTTTGCATTGCTTTATTCTGAGCGCTATAACTTTTTTATTTTTTGGCTGATGGAGCTGTATGGCGGCTTTTTTTTGCAGAACAAGATGACGTTTTCAGTGGTACCATTTTTATTTCTATTCTGCTTTTTTATTGCATTTTTTTCCACTTTTTGTTTGGCGATATGATGAAAAAGCATATTTTTTTTCTTCGTTTTTTATTTATTTTTATTACGGTGTGCACAGAAGGAGTTAATTAGTGTGACAGTTTTATAGCTCGGGTTGTTTCGGACGCGGCGATACCAAATATGTGTACTTTTTTTGGTTTTGTAATAATTTACGGATTTATTGGTTTAATATTTTATTTATTTATTTTTATTTATTTTGTGATTTTTTTTTTAATAGTTTAAAAACTTTTTTTTTACTTTTTTTTACATTTTTACTTAGTCCCTGTATGGGACATTAATTTTTATTTTTCTGATCACTGATCTCATGTAATGTAATACACATATATTACATTATATGAGATCTTCACTGACTGTTTCAGTCAGTTTCCTGTCTGACTTCAGCTACATACAGGCTGAAGTCAGACAGGAAGGACACCATATATGGCAGAGCTGGAGGCGGTCATGTGACCTCCAGCTGCCATAGCAACCCCAGGTCCTGGAAGGAAACGGAGGTCTTCGGAGGTAAGTATGACGACCCCCTCTGTTCCTGCTGTCTCCTATATGCCGTGATCACTATAGATCACAGCATATAGAAGACAGCAAAGGGTTAACATCACTGGGACCTGATCTAATCAGGTCCCGATGATGTACCCTGTCAGAGCTAACGCTCTGCACCGGAATCGCAGTGCTTGCAGGACCCTGGGGGTCCTGAGCACTGCGAGACCACCCACCGTTTTTAAACGTCGGCACTGCACAGAGCCCGGCAAGCGCCGACGTTTATCTACAGTGGGCGGTCGGGAACCGGTTAAGAAAACCTGCAGATCTCTGCACTAATGATTGACATAATGTATCCATCCAATTACCAAGATGCTCTGTAACAGAATTAATAATATAAATGATTGGCCTCATTGGGGGGGAATTGATGCCCTTGTGTGCCTTGGGTAGACCATATAAAAGTGGTAGCATGGGATGCTCAACAATGAGAAAGTCTTTTTGTTTAGCTGTAATAACTAGTGTTGAGCCACCCCCGTAGTGTTCGGGTTCGGTTCGGTTCGTCGAACACCGGGATGTTCGAGGAACTGTTCGTCGAACTGTTCGTCGAACACCTTAGAACACCGTCGAACACCGTTAAAACCAATGGCAGGCAAACAAAAACACATAGGAACACATAGAAAACACCTTCAAATGTGTCCAAAAGCTGACAAACTGCTCAGAAGACGCTTTCTTTAAAAAAGCCGGCCGGCAATTCAGCAGCGGCATACACCGGTATACAATTTAGACATGAAGGAATAGAGCATCACACATAGATTAGATAGATAGAAACATGTCAGTCACATATATATGAAGTACAGTGACAGTGTTGCTTACTGTACTTGTCATTTAGTGTAAAGGATTTATTAAAAAATATAATAGTGTTTTCGTGCACCGTCTCTTTAAAAAAGCCGGCCGGCAATTCAGCAGCGGTACCCGACAATTTATAACAGACAGAATAGAGCTTCACACATAGATTAGATAGATAGAAACATGTCAGTCACATATATATGAAGTACTGTGACAGTGTTGCTTACTGTACTTGTCATTTAGTGTAAAGGATTTATCAAAAAAAATAATAGTGTTTTCATGCACCGTCTCTTTAAAAAAGCCGGCTGGCAATTCAGCATCTGTACCCGACAATTTAGAATAGAAGGAATAGAGAATCACACATAGATTAGATAGATAGAAACATGTCAGTCACATATATATGAAGTACAGTGACTGTGTTGCTTACTGTACTTGTCATTTAGTGTAAAGGATTTATTAAAAAAAATAATAGTGTTTTCATGCACCGTCTCTTTAAAAAAGCCGGCCGGCAATTCAGCATCTGTACCCGACAATTTAGAATAGAAGGAATAGAGAATCACACATAGATTAGATAGATAGAAACATGTCAGCCACATATATACGAAGCACAGTGACAGTGTTGCTTACTGTAATTGTCATTTAGTGTAAAGGATTTATCAAAAAAAATAATAGTGTTTTCATGCACTGTCTCTTTAAAAAAGCCGGCTGGCAATTCAGCATCTGTACCCGACAATTTATAACAGACAGAATAGAGCTTCACACATAGATTAGATAGATAGAAACATGTCAGTCACATATATAAGAAGTACAGTGATAGTGTTGGTTACTGTACTTGTCATTTAGTATTAAAATAAAGGATTTATTATTAAAAAAAATTGGCGTGGGGTTCCCCGTAATTTTAGTCTCTAGCGGAGGTTAAGCAGACGGCTGGGGCAGATGTTTGAAGCCTGGGAAGGGGGTAATACCCACGGAGCTTCCCAGGCTACTAATATCAGCCCCCAGCTGAATACCTAGCCTTTACTAGCTATTAAAATGGAGGACCCCCCCCAAAAAAATGACGTGGGGTCCCCCCTAATTTAATAGCTAGCAAAGGCTAGGCAGACAGCTGGGGGCTGATATTAATAGCCCAGGAAGGGAGCCATGAATATTGGCCCCCTCCCAGGCTAGAAACACTAGCCGTCAGCCGCCCCAGAAATGGCGCATCCATAAGATGCGCCAATTCTGGTACTTAGCCTCGCTCTTCCACGCTGCCCTGGTGCGGTGGCAGGGGGTAATAGGGTTGGGGTTGATGTCAGCTTATAATGCCAGCTGACATCAAGCCCAGGTTAGTAATGGAGAGGCGTCTATAAGACACCCCCATTACTAACCCCATAGTCAAAGTTTAAAAAAAAACACAAACACCCAGAATAAAGTCCTTTAATTGAAATAAAGACACAATTCTTTATTGTTCTAAATTAAACCATACTTACCACCACGCCCATTCCAGCTGAAGCCAACGATCTCCTGCAATAAAAGAAAAATAATAAAGCAACCTCATCCTTACCTTTCCATGGTTCCCAGGACAGCTTCAGCTCTGCTACATCGAGATGACAGGCTGGACCGCAGCAGAACGCTGCCATCCAGCCTGTCATCCCGCAGACACTGAGAAGCGCAGGCATGCTTGCGCTCCTCAGTGTCTGACTGTGACGGCATCCAGATGAGCCGACAATGAACTCGGCTCACCTCATGTACGTCACTGACAGCGTGGGAAAATTCTCCTGCACTCAGCGCTTCAGCGTGAGAATTTTCCCACGCTGTCAATGACGTGCATGAGGTGAGCCGAGTTCATTGGACATGACCTCGGCTCATCTGGATGCCGTCACAGCCAGACACTGAGTAGCGCAAGCAAGCCTGTGCTTCTCAGTGTCTGCGGGATGACAGGCTGGATGGAGCATTCTGCTGCGGTCCAGCCTGTCATCTCGATGTAGCAGAGCTGAAGCGGTCGTGGGAGCCATGGAAAGGTAAGGATGATGTTGCTTTATTATTTTACTTTTATTGCAGGAGATCATTGGCTTCAGCTGGAATGGGCGTGACGGTAAGTATGGTTTAATTTAGAACAATAAAGAATTGTGTGTTTATTTCAATTAAAGGACTTTTTTCTGGGTGTTTGTGTTTTTTTTAAATACTTTACTAGAAATTCATGGTGGTCATGTCTAATATTGGCGTGACCCCATGAATTTCGGGCTTAGGGCCAGCTGATAATGCCAAGCTGGCCTTAACCCCTTTATTACCCAGTGAGCCACCGCACCAGGGCCCTGGATGAGTTGGGTACAGCGCCAGAAGATGGCGCTTCTATGAACGCGCCATTTTCCGGGGCGGCTGCGGACTGCAATTTGCACCGGGGGGGGCAGAAAGCTTGGGCCTCCCTGCGCTGCAGATTCCAGCCCCCAGCTGCCTAGTTGTACCTGGCTGGACACAAAAATAGGGCGAAGCTCCACGTATTTTTTTTTTAAATTCATGAAATTCATGGAATAATTAAGAAAAAAAGGGCTTCCCTATATTGTTGTGTCCGGCTAGGTACAAATAGGCAGCTGGTGGTTGGGAGCAGCCCGTTCCTGCCTGCTGTACCTGACTGGACACAAATATAGGGCGAAGCCCCACATCAATTTTTTTTTCATTATTTCATGAATTTCCTGAAATAATTTAAAAAAAATTGACGTGGGGCTTCGCCCTATATTTGTGTCCAGTCAGGTACAGCAGGCAGGAACGGGCTGCCCCCAACCACCAGCTGCCTATTTGTACCTGGCCAGACACAACAATATAGGGAAGCCCTTTTTTAAAATAATTATTTCATGAAATAATTAAAAAAAAATTGACGTGGGGCTTCGCCCTATATTTGTGTCCAGCCAGGTACAGTGTAACGGGTCCGGGAGGCGGAACCTCTGAGCTACTATACAAGGGGGCGGCCCTTGTAAGGGAGCGGGTGGCAGTCTCTGGGTGAACGGACAGGGAGTTACGGCAAGTGATCAGGGCAGTCTCTGGGTAAGGGGTAGGTACGACCTGTGATGGCAGAGCCTCCGGGTAGGCTAGCAGGCAGATGGTAGATGTGTGCTCCCAGGTGAGCAAGCGAGAGTCTCTGGAATAGCAGGTGGTCACGGCACGTGACGGCGGAACCTCCGGGCTGGCAGGCAGGTAGGTAACGGAGAAGCGCTCCCAGGTGAGCGGGCAAGAGTCTCTGGAATAGCTGGTGGTCACCGCACGTGACAACAGGACCTCCGGGCTGGCAAGCAGGCAGGTAACGGAGATGCGCTCCCAGGTGAGCGGGCAAGAGTCTCTGAGATAGCTGGTGGTCACAGCACGTGACAACGGAGCCTCCGGGCTGGCAAGCAGGCAGATAACGGAGAAGCGCTCCCAGGTGAGCGGGCAAGCTGGTCCATAGACAGACTGACCGGAGTAGTAAGGCAGACCGTCGGACCTCAGGCAAGCAGGCAGGTAGCTGATATGCGCTCCCAGGTGAGCGGGCAGGCTGGTCCTTTAGACAGACTGACAGGAGTAGTAAGGCAGACCGTCGGACCTCAGACTGGCAGACAGGTAACAAGTATTCAGGCAGGAATCAGGCAGGTAACTGGCAGGTAACTAGCAGGAAACTGGCAGGAAACTGGCAGGTAACTGGCAACGGGACCTGAGGGCTGAAGCACAGGTGAGACACAGGTGCAAACAACATTGCTCGGGCACCTCCATCTTGGAGGAGGTGCCTTATATATGATGAAGTCCTCCGGCCATTGGCCGGGGACTCCTTAGGACGGCGCGCGCGGCCCCTTTAAGAGGAGGGGAGCGCGCGCGCGCGCGCCCTAAGCACAGGGGCCGGGAAGGAGCGCGCGCTGAGAGCAGAGCGGGAGGAGGACGCCGGGAAGGAGCGCGCGCTGACAGCAGAGCGGGGAGAGGACGCCGGGCACGGAGCAGAGCGGTGAGGGGAGCAGCGTCCCTGCCTAGCAGAGGGCAGGCACGCCAGCGCTACAGTACCCCCCCCTTTAGGCCCCCCCTTTTTTAGGCCAGACAGAAATTTAGCTAGGATGAGAGGGGCATGGATGTTCTCCCGGGGCTCCCACGTTCTCTCCTCAGGACCAAACCCCTTCCAATCTACCAGAAAAAAGGTCTTTCCTCTTACCCTTTTGGTGGCAAGAATGTTCTCTACCTCAAACTCGTCCTCAGCAGAAACCGGAGCAGGAGGCGTACCTGTAGACTTGGAAAAAGAGTTAAGCACCACAGGTTTGAGGAGAGACACATGGAAGGAGTTAGGGATCCGTAAGTTGGCCGGGAGTTTCAATTTATAGGCCACCGGGTTGATCTGACTGATGACCTCCAGTGGGCCGATGAACCGAGGCCCTAACTTATAGGAAGGGATCTTGAGCCGGACATATTTGGACGAGAGCCAGACTTTATCCCCAGGGCGGAATTGAGGAGGGTCCAGACGTTTTTTGTCAGCGTGTCTTTTCATACGCTCGGATGACAGAAGGAGTGCGGACCGGGTACTCTCCCATATGGAGGAAAATTTGTTAACAAGAGATTCCGCAGCCGGATTGTCCGCCGAGGTGGAGACGGGAAACGGGATCCGAGGATGCTGACCGTAGACTACAAAAAACGGGGATTTGGAGGAAGACTCGCTCTCGTGATTGTTGTACGAGAATTCGGCCCATGGCAGGAGATCCACCCAGTCAGAATGGTGGGCATTAACGAAGTGCCGAAGGTAACTGGTCAGGTTCTGATTGATCCGCTCCACTTGACCATTAGACTGTGGGTGGTAAGCGGAGGAGAAGTCCAGGGTGACGTCCAGCAATTTACAAGTGGCTCTCCAGAAACGGGAAGTGAACTGTACCCCACGATCCGACACGATGTGACGGGGCAGGCCATGAAGACGGAAGATGTGGCGGATAAAGTCTTTAGCCAGCTCGGGTGCAGACGGAAGACCTGGCAGCGGAATGAAGTGAGCCATCTTGGAGAAGCGGTCAGCGACCACCCAAATGACCGTACAACCGGCAGAGACGGGTAGATCAGTAATGAAGTCCATCGCTATATGCTGCCAGGGGGCAGCAGGTACTGGCAGAGGTAGGAGGCGGCCGGCCGGCAGGTGTCTCAGAACTTTGTTGCGGGCGCAGGACACACAGGCAGAAACAAAGTCTATTACATCCTTGTGCAGGTTAGGCCACCAGTAGTGCCGGGTAATAAGCTGGAGGGTCTTTTTCTGACCGGCGTGGCCAGCTAGTTTAGACGAATGACCCCAGTGTAGGATCTTCTCCCGATCAGGTACTGGTACGAACGTCTTACCAGGAGGAAGACGATTTAGACTCACGGGAGCCACCTGCATTACTCTGGCGGGATCGATGATATGTTTCGGATCCTCCTCGAGATCAGACACCAGAAAGGACCGAGACAAGGCGTCCGCCTTGACGTTTTTGTCAGCCGGGCGAAAATGAAGGACAAAATCAAAACGAGCAAAAAACAAGGACCACCGGGCTTGGCGCGGGTTAAGTCTCTGGGCATGCTGGAGGTAAGCCAAGTTCTTGTGGTCAGTGTAAATTATTACCGGGTGAAGAGCCCCCTCGAGCAGGTAACGCCACTCCTCCAATGCCAGTTTGATGGCCAATAACTCTCGGTCTCCTATGGAATAGTTGCGCTCAGAGGAGGAGAAGAGTTTAGAGAAGAAGCCACAAGTTACCATCCTCCCGGAAGATGATTTTTGAGTAAGTACCGCTCCGGCTCCAGAGGAGGAGGCGTCAACTTCCAGGAAGAACTGCTTGTTGCCATCTGGGCGATGCAGCACCGGGGCGGAAGAGAAGGCCTGTTTAAGGGAAAGAAAGGCCTCCTCTGCTTCGGGTGGCCACTCTTTGGGATTAGTACCTTTACGGGTGAGCGCAGAAATTGGGGCCGTCCGGGAAGAGAAGTGTGGTATGAAGAGGCGGTAGTAGTTGGCGAAGCCCAGGAATCGCTGAATGGCCTTCAACCCCTCCGGTCGGGGCCATTTCTCGATGGCAGACAGTTTCTCAGGATCCATTTGTAGGCCGGTCTGAGAGATAATGTAGCCCAGAAACGGAAGCGAGGTCTGCTCAAAGAGGCACTTCTCAAATTTAGCGTAGAGATGGTTCTGCCTTAGCCTGAGCAGAACCTGACGAACGTCCCTCCGGTGAGTCTGGAGATCCGGAGAGAAGACCAAGATGTCGTCCAGGTACACCACTACGCAGGAGTAGAGAAGGTCCCGGAAGATGTCATTGACCAACTCTTGAAAGACGGCAGGAGCGTTACAGAGACCAAAGGGCATTACCAGGTATTCATAGTGGCCGTCCCGGGTGTTGAATGCCGTCTTCCATTCATCCCCCTGACGAATACGAACCAGGTTGTACGCCCCACGAAGGTCCAGTTTGGTGAAGATCCTAGCCCCCCTCAGGCGATCAAATAATTCTGGAATGAGCGGAAGGGGGTACTTATTCTTCACCGTGATCAGGTTTAGGCCTCTATAGTCTATACAGGGACGGAGAGAGCCGTCCTTCTTTTTGACGAAAAAGAAGCCTGCTCCCGCCGGGGAGGTAGATTTCCGGATGAATCCTCTGGCCAGATTCTCCTCAATATATTCGGACATTGACCGGGTCTCAGCAGCGGATAAAGGATAGATACGCCCACGGGGAGGAGTAGTACCGGTTAGCAGATCGATGGGACAGTCGTATGGTCTATGTGGTGGTAATGTCTCTGCCTCCTTTTTATTAAAGACATCTGCATAAGACCAATAAGGAATCGGAAGTCCAGGTAGATTAGCTGGGGTAGGAGAGGGACGGACGGGATGGACGGGAACCAGGCAGGTTTTATGACAGTCTTGTCCCCAGCGAAGGACCTCTCCGGTTTGCCAGTCTAGCACGGGTGCATGTCTCTGGAACCAGGGCAGACCTAGCAAGAGGGCGTGAGAGAGTCCAGGCAGAACATGAAAGGAGATACTTTCAGAATGCAGCATTCCCACCTGCAGGGTAATGGATTCAGTGATGAGTTGAATGGGGCGAGGTAAGAGGCCCCCATCCACGGCAGCGACAGACAAGGGTACAGCCAGAGGTTTGGTGGGGATGCGGTATTTCTCAACCAGGGACTGTGAAATAAGGTTCCCGGCTGCTCCAGAGTCAAGTTGGGCTAGTTCGAAATAACGGTTCTCCCCGTAGATGATCGAAACTGACAACAGCAGGGATGGAGAGGATTTATTCTTGTCTAGGTGGACCTCTCTGAGCGAACCTAGACACAGGCGTTTCCCGACCTCTCCGGGCAGGCACGGATCCGGTGCTCCTTACTGCCACAGTAGAAGCAGCTCCCCTCGGCACGGCGTGAGTCCTGACGGGTTTTGACCATCTTGGTCTGGTCGACCTGCATAGGCTCAGGAGAGTGTACCTGGGGAGAGATGGAGGGAATCCTTCTCTCACGGGTGACCTCTTTGGCACGCTCCTGGAACCGTAGGTCAATCCGGGTGGCAAGGGTTATTAGATCATCGAGAGAGGTAGGAATGTCCCGACCAGCAAGTTCATCTTTAATACGACCGGACAGACCCTCCCAGAAGACGGATACCAGAGCGTCATTATCCCAGGCCAGCTCCGAGGCAAGGGTGCGGAACCGTATGGCATATTGGCCCACGGTGAGACCCTCCTGACGGAGGCGTAGCAGAGAGGATGCGGATGAGGTCTTCCGTCCGGGTTCGTCGAAGACTTTCCGGAAAGCCGAGAGAAAAGCAGGCAAGTTGGACACCAGGGGGTCTCCTCTCTCCCATAGAGGATTTAGCCAGGCCAGGGCCTCCCCGGTGAGATGGGACATGATAAAGGCAATTTTGGCCCGGTCGGAATTAAACTGATGGGACAAAAGTTCAAAGTGCAGGGTGCACTGATTTATGAAGCCCCGAGCCTGGACGGGGTCGCCTCCGAAGCGAGGAGGTGCAGAAAGCCGGGGTCCGGGGTAGGATACCATAGTATTAGTGGGCAGCGGAGCTGCCGGATTGCAAGATATGGCACTGGCGGAGGTTGTTGGTGGATCAGACAGAGTGTTCAGGCGAGTATTAACATTCCGCAGGTGACCCAGGATGGCCTCCTGTTGGGACCTCTGACGGGACAGTTCAAGACAGAGGTCTGAGAGCGAGGGAGCTTGGGTGCCACCGGGTTCCATGGCCCGAGCAAACTGTAACGGGTCCGGGAGGCGGAACCTCTGAGCTACTATACAAGGGGGCGGCCCTTGTAAGGGAGCGGGTGGCAGTCTCTGGGTGAACGGACAGGGAGTTACGGCAAGTGATCAGGGCAGTCTCTGGGTAAGGGGTAGGTACGACCTGTGATGGCAGAGCCTCCGGGTAGGCTAGCAGGCAGATGGTAGATGTGTGCTCCCAGGTGAGCAAGCGAGAGTCTCTGGAATAGCAGGTGGTCACGGCACGTGACGGCGGAACCTCCGGGCTGGCAGGCAGGTAGGTAACGGAGAAGCGCTCCCAGGTGAGCGGGCAAGAGTCTCTGGAATAGCTGGTGGTCACCGCACGTGACAACAGGACCTCCGGGCTGGCAAGCAGGCAGGTAACGGAGATGCGCTCCCAGGTGAGCGGGCAAGAGTCTCTGAGATAGCTGGTGGTCACAGCACGTGACAACGGAGCCTCCGGGCTGGCAAGCAGGCAGATAACGGAGAAGCGCTCCCAGGTGAGCGGGCAAGCTGGTCCATAGACAGACTGACCGGAGTAGTAAGGCAGACCATCGGACCTCAGGCAAGCAGGCAGGTAGCTGATATGCGCTCCCAGGTGAGCGGGCAGGCTGGTCCTTTAGACAGACTGACAGGAGTAGTAAGGCAGACCGTCGGACCTCAGACTGGCAGACAGGTAACAAGTATTCAGGCAGGAATCAGGCAGGTAACTGGCAGGTAACTAGCAGGAAACTGGCAGGAAACTGGCAGGTAACTGGCAACGGGACCTGAGGGCTGAAGCACAGGTGAGACACAGGTGCAAACAACATTGCTCGGGCACCTCCATCTTGGAGGAGGTGCCTTATATATGATGAAGTCCTCCGGCCATTGGCCGGGGACTCCTTAGGACGGCGCGCGCGGCCCCTTTAAGAGGAGGGGAGCGCGCGCGCGCGCGCCCTAAGCACAGGGGCCGGGAAGGAGCGCGCGCTGAGAGCAGAGCGGGAGGAGGACGCCGGGAAGGAGCGCGCGCTGACAGCAGAGCGGGGAGAGGACGCCGGGCACGGAGCAGAGCGGTGAGGGGAGCAGCGTCCCTGCCTAGCAGAGGGCAGGGACGCCAGCGCTACATACAGCAGGCAGGGACGGGCTGCCCCCAACCACCAGCTGCCTATTTGTACCTGGTTGGACACAACAATATAGGGAAGCCCTTTTTTTCTTAATTATTCCATGAATTTCATGAAATAATTAAAAAAAAAAATGCGTGGGGCTTCGCCCTATTTTTGTGCCCAGCCAGGTACAACTAGGCAGATGGGGGCTGGAATCCGCAGCGCATGGAGGCCCAAGCTTTCTGGGCCCCACCCGCTGCAAATTGTAGTCCGCAGCCGCCCCAGAAAATGGCGCGTTCATAGAAGCGCCATCTTCTGGCGCTGTACCCAACTCATCCAGGGCCCTGGTGCGGTGGCTCACTGGGTAATAAAGGGGTTAAGGCCAGCTTGGCATTATCAGCTGGCCCTAAGCCCGAAATTCATGGGGTCACGCCAATATTAGACATGACCACCATGAATTTCTAGTAAAGTATTTAAAAAAACACAACACCCAGAATAAAGTCCTTTAATTGAAATAAAGACACAATTCTTTATTGTTCTAAATGAAACCATACTTACCGTCACGCCCATTCCAGCTGAAGCCAACGATCTCCTGCAATAAAAGAAAAATAATAAAGCAACCTCATCCTTACCTTTCCATGGTTCCCACGACAGCTTCAGCTCTGCTACATCGAGATGACAGGCTGGACCGCAGCAGATCGCTGCCATCCAGCCTGTCATCCCGCGGACACTCAGAAGCGCAGGCATGCTTGCGCTCCTCAGTGTCTCGCTGTGACGGCATAAAGATGAGACAAGCTCATGTCCAATGAACTCGGCGCACCTCATGCACGTCACTGACAGCGTGGGAGAATTCTCCTGCACTCAGCACTTCAGCGTGAAAATTCTCCCACGCTGTCAGTGACGTACATGAGGTCAGCTGAGTTCATTGGACATGAATGAGCTCACCTCATGCTCGTCACTGACAGCGTGGGAAAATTCTCACGCTGAAGCTCTGAGTGCAGGAGAATTTTCCCACGCTGTCAGTGACGTGCATGAGGTGAGCTCATTCATGTCCAATGATCTCAGCTCACCTCATGCACGTCACTGACAACGTGGGAAAATTCTCCTGCACTCAGCGCTACAGCGTGAGAATTCTCCCACGCTGTCAGTGACGTGCATGAGGTGAGCTCATTCATGTCCAATGAACTCAGCTGACCTCATGTACGTCACTGACAGCGTGGGAGAATTCTCACGCTGAAGTGCTGAGTGCAGGAGAATTCTCCCACTCTGTCAGTGACGTGCATGAGGTGAGCCGAGTTCATTGGACATGACCTCGGCTCATCTTTATGCCGTCACAGCCAGACACTGCAGAGCGCAAGCATGCCTGCGCTTCTCAGTGTCTGCGGGATGACAGGCTGGATGGCAGCGTTCTGCTGCGGTCCAGCCTGTCATCTCGATGTAGCAGAGCTGAAGCTGTCGTGGGAACCATGGAAAGGTAAGGATGAGGTTGCTTTATTATTTTTCTTTTATTGCAGGAGATCGTTGGCTTCAGCTGGAATGGGCGTTACTGTAAGTATGGTTTAATTTAGAACAATAAAGGAATGTGTCTTTATTTCAATTAAAGGACTTTATTCTGGGTGTTTGTGTTTTTTTTAACTTTGACTATGGGGTTAGTAATGGCTGTGTCTTATAGGCGCCTCTCCATTACTAACCTGGGCTTGATGTCAGCTGGCATTATAAGCTGACATCAACCCCAGCCCTATTACCCCACTGCCACCGCTACAGGGCAGTGGGAAGAGCGAGGCTAAGTGCCAGAATTGGCGCATCCTATGAATGCGCCATTTCTGGGGCGGCTGACGGCTGGTGTTTCTAGCCTGGGAGGGGGGCAATATTCATGGCTCCCTTCCTGGGCTATTAATATCAGCCCCCAGCTGTCTGCCTAGCCTTTGCTAGCTATTAAATTAGGGGGGACCCCACGTCATTTTTTGGGGGGGTCCCCCATTTTAATAGCTAGTAATGGCTATGTATTCAGCTGGGGGCTCATATTAGTAGCCTGGGAAGCTCCGTGGGTATTACCCCCTTCCCAGGCTTCAAACATCTGCCCCAGCTGTCTGCTTAACCTCCGCTAGAGCCTAAAATTAAGGGGAACCCCACGCCAATTTTTTTAATAATAAATCCTTTATTTTAATACTAAATGACAAGTACAGTAACCAACACTATCACTGTACTTCATATATATGTGACTGACATGTTTCTATCTATCTAATCTATGTGTGAAGCTCTATTCTGTCTGTTATAAATTGTCGGGTACAGATGCTGAATTGCCGTCCGGCTTTTTTAAAGAGACGGTGCATGAAAACACTATTATTTTTTTTAATAAATCCTTTACACTAAATGACAAGTACAGTAAGCAACACTGTCACTGTACTTCTTATATATGTGACTGACATGTTTCTATCTATCTAATCTATGTGTGAAGCTCTATTCTGTCTGTTATAAATTGTCGGGTACAGATGCTGAATTGCCGGCCGGCTTTTTTAAAGAGATGGTGCATGAAAACACTATTATTTTTTTTGATAAATCCTTTACGCTAAATGACAAGTACAGTAAGCAGCACTTTCACTGCACTTCGTATATATGTGGCTGACATGTTTCTATCTATCTAATCTATGTGTGATTCTCTATTCCTTCTATTCTAAATTGTCGGGTACAGATGCTGAATTGCCGGCCGGCTTTTTTAAAGAGACGGTGCATGAAAACACTATTATTTTTTTTGATAAATCCTTTACACTAAATGACAAGTACAGTAAGCAGCACTTTCACTGTACTTCGTATATATGTGACTGACCTGTTTCTATCTATCTAATCTATGTGTGAAGCTCTATTCTTTCGGTTCTAAATTGTCGGGTACCGGTGTATGCCGCTGCTGAATTGCCGGCTTTTCATGTTTCACTGTGAGCACTGTTCCCATCGATTTGGGCAATCACTGTAATGCCACAACCACCATGGCTGTGGCATTACAGTGAGTGGCAGACAATCCCTGCATGATTGGTGCTCTAAATAGCGCCAGACATGCAGGACACGCTTTTGGTGCACGAACAGTTATCAAACATAACCTCGAACAGCCGAATTTTTTGCAAATCGTTCGGGTTCGTCGAACAACTCGAACACCGCCCAAAACAGCTCGAATTTGAGATTGGCAAACAGTTCTAGTCGAACACCGCTCATCTCTAGTAATAACTCCCAAAACAATACCTTCGTTTATTATAGCATGGGTTGTTATTTTGTAATCTGTGGAGGGATTTGATGGAATTTTTGTGTAAGTAGTTGTATCAGACAAAAGCTCCAACATTTGGTTGTGATACATGTCTGCATCCATAAATACTACTATTCGGCCTTTATCTGACATCTTAATGATGACATCCTCCATCCGTTTTAGTTCCTGTAATGCCTTCATTTGTTTTTGTTCAAATTACTTTTTGAGCTGTTATTTTCCACCTGCATATGGAGATTTTTTAGTTCACGTTGAATAGTTTCCTGAAATTTATCCATTGCTCCCGTTCTCGATTGTATAGGATAAAAAGAAGGATTCCACCCTGAAAAAAACTCTGCTAAATTGATGCTAGGTTGTGAGGAGCGATTTTCCTTTTCCAAATCTTGAAGGTGTAGTAATGGTGATTGTTCCTGTAAATTTAGAGTCCGAAATTCATTAGTTATTTTGTCATGATCTATATTGTTAGGTGCAGATTCAGTCTCATCAAAAAAATTTCTTTTTACCGTCAGGTTTCTTACAAATTTATTGACATCTTTCAAGGTCTCAAAGAGATCAAATTTTCTATCAGGTATTTTCTATCATTTATAGGGATACACACAAATTAAATGGGAATGGTTGGTGATATCAACTTCCTGTTTGTGGCACATTAGTATATGGGTGAGGGGGGACTTTTCCAGATGGGTGGTGACCATAACGGCCATTTTGAAGTTGGCCATTTTGAATCCAACTTTATTTTTTCTAATGGGAAGAGGGTCATGTGACACATCAAACTTATTGAGAATATCATAAGAAAAACAATGTTGTGCTTGGTTTTAACGTAACTTTATTATTTCATGAGTTTTTTTACAAGTTTATGACCACTTATAAAATGTGTTCAAAGTGCTGCCCATTGTGTTAGATTGTCAATGCAACCCTCTTCTCCCACTCTTGACACACTGATAGCAACACCGCAGAAGAAATGCTAGCAGAGGCTTCCAGTATCTGTTGTTTCAGATGCTGCACATCTCGTATCTTCACTTCATAGACAATTGCCTTCAGATGACCCCAAAGATAAAAGTCTAAGGGGGTCAGATCAGGAGACCTTGGTGGCCATTCAACTGGCCCACGACGACCAATCCACTTTCCAGGAAACTGTTCATGTAGGAATGCTCGGACCTGACACCCATAATGTGGTGGTGCACCATCTTGTTGGAAAAACTCAGGGAACGTGCCATCTTCAGTGCATAAAGAGGGCAACACATCATCGTGTAGCAATTTCAGATATCCAGTAGCATTGAGATTTCTATTGATGAAGAATGGCCCCACTATCTTTGTGCGCCATATACCTCACCATACCATCAAGATACCACATGGCGCTGCGGAAACGCATTAAATCCACATCGTGGACACGCAGCCTAAAGGTGAGTTTATTGTACTGTTTAAGAATCTTGTTCAACTATAGACTGTGAGCATTTAAAAAAAAGCAAACAGAACAAACAGCAAGACCGTGCTTTTCACAGTGAACCCCATAAGGACCAAGCAACTTTGTACGTTAATGACTAGGGTTGAGCAAGTATGTTCTGTCCGAGTATGCTCGGGCCGAGCTCCGAGTATTTATATCTGTTCGGTGATATGGTTGAATTGCTCCCGTGTGCATGATTTGCAACTGTTTGACAGCTTTATTACATGTGAGGAATGTGTAAGAAATAGACATTCCTCACATGTAATAAAACTGTCAAACAGTTGCAAACCATTCACACGGGAGTGATTCAACCATATCACCGAGCAGCTATAAATACTCGGAGTTCGGCCCGAGCATACTCGGCAAAAGGGTTAATAGAACATACTTGCTCAACACTATTAATGACCAGGCCTCATTTTTCAAGTCTGACCAGCGTCACTTTATAAGGAAATAACTTTTGAATGGTGTAACATATCCCAGTGATTCTGAAATAGTTTTTTTTCGCGACATGTTGTACTTCATGTTATTGTTAAATTTTGGTCAATATGATTTGCATTCATTTCTGAAAATATCAAAAATTTGTTAAAAAATTGAAAATTATGCATTTTTCAAATTTTTCATTTTTATGCACTTAAATCCGATATTTATACCACACAAAATTGTTAATAAATAACATTTCCCATATCTCTACTTTACATTGGCATAACCTTTGAAACATATTTGTTTTTGTTCAAAGTAGCCACCTTTTGCTTTGATGACTGCTTTGCACATTCTTGGCATTCTCTTGATGAGCTTCAAGAGGTAGTTACCAGAAATGGTTTTCACTTCACAGGTGTGCCCTGTCAGGTTTAATAAGTCGGATTTCTTGCATTATAAATGGGGTTGGGACCATCAGTTGTGTTGTGCAGAAGTCTGGTGGATACACAGCTGATAGTGCTACTGAATAGACTGTTAGAATTTGTATTATGGCAAGAAAAAATCAGATAAGTAAAGAAAAACGAGTGGCCATCATTACTTTAAGAAATGAAGGTCAGTCAGTCCGAAAAATTGGGCAAACTTTGAATGTGTCCCGAAGTGCAGTTGCAAAAACCATCAAGCGCTACAAAGAAACTGGCTCATATGAGGACCGCCCCAGGAAAGGAAGACCAAGAATCACCTCTGCTTCTGAGGATAAGTTTATCCGAGTCACCAGCCTCAGAAATCGCAGGTTAACAGCAGCTCAGATTAGAGACTAGGTCAATGCCACACAGAGTTCTAGCAGCAGACACATCTCTACAACAACTGTTAAGAAGAGACTTTGTGCAGCAGGCCTTCATGGTAAAATAGCTGCTAGGAAACCACTGCTAAGGACAGGCAACAAGCAGAAGAGACTTCTTTGGGCTAAAGAACACAAGGAATGGTCATTAGACCAGTGGAAATCTGTGCTTTGGTCTGATGAGTCCAAATTTGACATCTTTGGTTCCAACCACCGTGTCTTTGTACTACGCAGAAAAGGTGAACGGATGGACTCTACATGCCTGATTCCCACTGTGAATCATGGAGGAGGAGGTGTGATGGTGTGGGGGTGCTTTGCTGGTGACACTGTTGGGGATTTATTCAAAATTGAAGGCATACTGAACCAGCATGGCTACCATAGCAACTTGCAGCGGCATGCTATTCCATCTGGTTTGCGTTTAGTTTAACCAGGCTGTGTAAGGGCTATTTGACCAAGGAGGAGATTGATGGGGTGCTATGCCAGATGACCTGGCCTCCACAGTCACCAGACCTGAACCCAATCGAGATGGTTTGTGGTGAGCTGGACCGCAGATTGAAGGCAAAAGGGCCAACAAGTGCTAAGCATCTCTGTGAACTCCTTCAAGATTGTTGGAAGACCATTTCCGGTGACTACCTCTTGAAGCTCATCAAGAGAATGCCAAGAGTGTGCAAAGCAGTCATCAAAGCAAAAGGTGGCTACTTTGAAAACCCTAGAATATAAGACATATTTTCAGTTGTTTCACACTTTTTTGTTAAGTATATAATTCCACATGTGTTAATTCATAGTTTTGATGCCTTCAGTGTGAATGTACAATTTTCAAAGTCATGAAAATACAGAAAAATCTTTAAATGAGAAGGTATGTCCAAACTTTTGGTCTGTACTGTATGTGTCGGAAAATTTTATACCATTGAATGGTAAAGAAAACATTTTTGTTTTTACCACTATAATGTTATTTTACCCCCAGATTTTACATTTTCACATTGGGAAATAGGTAAAAATGACCACATAATTTGTAACACAATTTTTCGTGAACATGAAAAACCCCATATGTGGCTGTACAATTTGGCCACACGGTGAGATTTGGGAGGGAAGGAACTCTATTTGACTCTTGGGAAACAAATTTTTGTAGAATAGTTTGCGTACTTAATATACAGAGCCCCTATGTGCCAGAAAAGCAGAAACCTGCCTCAATTGGCCCCAATTTGGAAATTACACCCCTCTGGGAAATGATCTACAGGTGTCGTGATGATTTTTACTCTATTGGTCTTTTCCAGAAATAAGCAGCATGAATGTTGCTGAGTGAAAATGCAAATCTGCCATTGTAGTGCCCATACATTGTGCCCATTTGTACTTCTGGAGATACAGACCCCGTAAATTAAGTTGGCTCGCCTCACTACACTGTGTGCAGAATTATTAGGCAAGTTGTATTTTAGAGGATTATTTTTATTATTGATCAACAACTATGTTAAATTATTAGGCAAGTTGTATTTTAGAGGATTATTTTTATTATTGATCAACAACTATGTTACTCAATCAACCCAAAAGACTCATAAATATCCAAGCTTAATATTTTTGGAAGTTGGAGTGGTGTTTTTTTTTTATTTGGCTTTCTTAGGAGGATATCTGTTTGTGAAGGTAACTATTACTGTGCCGAACTATTAGGCAACTTAATAAAAAACAAATATAATCCCATCTCACTTGTTTAATTTCGCCAGGTAAACCAATATCAGTGCACAAAATTTAGAAATAAACATTTCTGACATGCAAAAACAAAAACCCAAAAAATTAGTGATCAATATAGACACCTTTCTTTATGATGACACTCAACAGCCTTCCATCCATAGATTCTGTCAGTTGCTTGATCTGTTTTCGATCAACATTGCATGCAGCAGCCACCACAGCCTCCCAGACACTGTTCCGAGAGTGGAACTGTTTTCCCTCCCTGTAGATCGAACATTTTATGATGGAACACAGGTTCTCTATGGGGTTCAGATCAGGCGAACAAGGAGGCCATGTCATTATTTTTTCTTCTTTTAGACCTTTACTGGCCTGCCACGCTGTGGAGTAGTTGGTTGCATGTGATGGAGCATTGTCCTGCATGAAAATCATGTTTTTCTTGAACGATACTGACTTCTTCCTGTACCACTGCTTGAAGAAGTTGTCTTCCAGAAACTGGCAGTAGGTCTTGGAGTTGAGCTTCACTCCATCCTCAACCTGAAAAGGCCCCACAAGTTCACAAGTTCATCTTTGATGATACCAGCCCATACCAGAACCCCACCTCCACCTTGCTGGTGTCTGAGTCGGAGTGGAGCTCTCTGCCCTTTACTGATCCAGCCTCTGGCCCATCCATCTGGCCCATCAAGAGTCACTCTCATTTCATCAGTCCATAAAACCTTTGAAAAATATGTCTTAAGATATTTTTTGGCCCATTCTTGACGTTTTATCTTATGTTTCTTGTTCAAAGGTGGTCGTTTTTCAGCCTTCCTTACCTTGGCCATGTCCCTGAGTATCGCACACCTTGTGCTTTTTGATACTCCAGTAACATTGCAGCTCTGAAATATGGCAAATCTGGTGGCGAATGGCAACTTGGCAGCTTCACGCTTGATTTTCCTCAATTCATGGGCAGTTATTTTGCGCCTTTTTTGGCCAACACGCTTCTTGTGACCTTGTTGGCTATTTTCCATGAAATGCTTGATTGTTCGGTGATCACGCTTCAAAAGTTTGGAAATTTCAAGACTGCTGCATCCCTCTGCAAGACATCTCACAATTTTGGACTTTTCAGAGCCCATCAAATCTCTCTTTTGACCCATTTTGCCAAAGGAAAGGAAGTTGCCTAATAATTAGACACACCTTATATAGGGTGTTGATGTCATTAGTCAACACCCCTCCTCATTACAGACATGCACATGACCAGATTTACTTAATTGGTAGTTGGCTCTTAAGCCTATGCAGTTTGGAGTAGGACAACATGTATAAAAAGTATCATGTGATCAAAATACTCATTTGCCTAATAATTCTGAGCACAGTGTACGTTAATGGCAAACATGTGAATGCTAACTGCAGTTTAGGCACACTATGGGTCTCAGGAGGAGGTGGCATTTGGATTTAGGAGCACAGATTTAGCTGGATTTCTTTTAATGGCAGCCATGTCTCTTTTCCAGAGTCTTTGTGCTACCAGCAATGTGGAGGCCTCTATATTTCTGTTAACAGATGACGAACCTGGTGGACTTGTTTTTTGTGGTATGAGTAGAAGCTTTTAATGGTGGCATTTTGGGGTGCAGAAGATTTTTTATCAGTTCTTATTTATCCTGTGCTCTACGCTGAGCACTTACATGAGGGTTTCCATCTAAATCTACAAAATATGTGATTATGATGAAACCCAAGAGAGAGCCATTCACTAATGAGGTAGTGGAGATAATGTTGCAGTGTGACTTTTGTTTGGCGGTACTCGGCTTTTAAGAGGTGCACAAAACTGTGGCCGACTGCGCTTTTATACATGCTTAAAAAGACGGATAAGGCAGGATCATAAGCCAGACAGTGTCCATAGTGTCTCTATTTGCCTCATTGTAGGGAATCTTCTGCTGGAGGTTTCGTTTAAATCACGTACTTCAAAGATTTAGATGGAAATCCTGGGGTAAGCGCTCAGCGTAGTGCGCAGGATAAATGTGTGCTGAACCTTACTGCAATCTTTGGGAGGCAGAATGAACAAATCAACAGCAAGTGAAGAATTTATTTTATTTCGTTTTTATGCTGTTCACCATGCGGTATAAATGATTAGACGACTTTATTCTTCTGGTTGGTGCGATTACAGCGCTACCAGATTTCTGTCAGTTTTTATGTTTGGCTCCTGTCACCTGATGCACAACAACTGAAAATGTGCCAAGTTCATTAAGAGACACACAAAGATAGCCAGTTTTAATGAATAAGCGCCAATGTGTAAACAGTTATATGAAAGCACATTAGCTTTACCCGTAAAACAGTTCAATACCTTACAGTTACAAATGCTTATAAAAAAACACAATGCAATAAGGTAAAATCTCTTCCTAAGCTGACCTGTTAATCATATAATATCTCCTACTAGATAGTAATGCTTAAAGGGAATCTGTCAGCAGAATTTCACACTCCAATCTAATTACATGTCCAGATAGCTCTTTCAAATACAAGTCCAGAAATACCCTTACCTGCTCAGCCCATTTCTCCATTACTGAGAAATCAGCATGTATGTGCAAATGATCCTGAAGAGCTCTTGTATATCTGAAGCCTCTGTCACTCCAGGTCTATTCCCCACCCAGTGCTGCCTCCTCTTGCCTGACTAATGGTTACTTTGCCTGAAGTCATACAGCATAAAGACTGTCAGTCAAACAGGGGGAGGCGGTGCTAGATGAGGAGTAGAGCTTGGGTGACAGAGATTTCAGACCTACCATAGCTCCGAATCCCTTCACCTTGATTTTCATATCAATTCAAATGTTGATTTCTCAGGAATGGACTGGTCATGTAAAGCTATTGTTTGACTTGTCTTTGAAAAATCTATGCTGCACATATAAATAGTTTGGAGGGTGGTGGGGGTGAAATCCTGCTGACAGATTTCTTTTAAAAAAGGCTATAAGATTGATGTGAACTGTCCCATAAAATTTTGATACACTTCTCCTCAAAAATGCTGGACAGTTTAAAACATTGAAGTCAGTGAATGGTTTAGGAGTTTCATTCACCATACACAGATCCTTTCCCATTGTAGTCACCAAGCCAAACCATACCAATAAAATGTCTTCTAAATCTCAGCAGTTGTAAAGGCAAGTCAGATGTTTGTATCTTTTCTAATCGCATCTCCATCTTGTGTAAAAGAGATTCATAATAAAATGAAATTTAGATTAGAAATGTACCTGTTTTCACAGAAAATTAAACTTAAGCAATTAAAACTTTTTGTCTTGTGTGTATTAACTGTGACTGGTTGTATGCCATAGCTCTAATATTTCTATTGGTCCTTTAGTATGACTGATGATTGATTTAGTAACTCTGCATAGGCTGCTTTCTTATGATTCTGATGAATATTTTTATGTGATTCTAGAAAATATAAAAACATGTGTACATCCCAAATAAAACAGAGTAAGTTCATATTACACATTGTGTCTGTGTGTCTCATTTCTTCCTCTCCAGATATATAAAAAACAAGCAGGTGGGAAGGTGCTCTTAAATGTTTAGCCATGCCATGGTGCATTGAATGCCTTTACTTAGTTTGAATAGTCATTCTGTCCTGACAGAGAACCTTTAAAACACCACTCCAGTGTTTTTTTTTATTTCAGCACTGAAGTGGTGCCACTATTCTAAGCTCCCTGCACCTAGTCTCATACTGTACCTACCAGCCACTGTATTCAGCCCTTCCTGGCACCGCTCTGGTTCCAATCTGCCATCTTGTGACCACAACTTCTAACTGATCAGAAATCAGAGGTAACAGTCACAAGTTCTCATTGTAAACTAGAGGGCAAATTTGGGAAGGATGTAGTACTGTTGGTGTGTGTGAACAAGAGAGTGTCAGCAATAAAAAGAGGTACTGTATTAAGAGAGCTGTTTTCCAGAAGACGCATTGGAGGAAGGGCCAAAAGTTGTCACCGATGAGCAGCTTGCTCTCCCTCCCCTAGAATGGTGTTGGCATGGGCTTAAGTAGTCGGAGCTGATTAGTCACTGCTTCCAAAGCAGATTGGATACAACTTTAAAAGCAGATTAGAAATGGAAATGTTTGAGTGAGAGAGTGACCAGGGAGGATAGGAGACACCGACAAGAGAGGATTCATTGCAGCTCCTCCAAGACTAAGGGCCTGACAGAACTAGTAAAGGACTGCCAAACCAACAAGGCCAAGCAACACTAGAAAAACCTGGAAGCAGTGGGAGGTCATCTAGTGCATCAATGACAGGACTAAAAGTAATTGCAAATAAATATCTTCTAAAGCAATATGAAGCTTTTAACCTTGACTCAACTTGGAGGCAAAGACAGTGCCATTCCCTGTTTTTTACCTTGGTAGTTACATTTTGGGAAAGCCTTGGAAGCGTTTTTTCCCACCCCATCAGGTCGGTGGCAGTTTCTTGCAATAAAAACTACACCTAAGCGGGAATTGTGTCTCAAATTGCACAGCCTCATTAGGTGACCAAGTTTCCTTACAAAGAAGAAAACGAAAAAAGACCCTCCTACTATATACACAATATTTAATTAATAAATCATTAAAAAAAGGGGGGCTTTTTTTGCAGAGGTAGGTAGATACAATGAGGGGCTAGGAGTTTCCGACCCTGATAGAAGGCTAGCAGTTTCCCTACCTTGCCGCGGAGGTTGGCACCCTAGGGGGAAACGAAATGGCGCCCCCGCTCAATGCCGGCTCTCCTTCACTTACCCTGTTATACTCTGCAAGGGAATACCACCACCAAACACTGAAGTAAGCACACAAGCAATGGCAACCCTGAGAGCACTAGTCTGGGCACTAGAGTGGTCAAACAAAATCAAAATAGCATTCAGCATTGGATACCATAATCAGGCAGGAGGGCATCAGATCCAGAAGGGCAAGGAGGAAGTACACTGAGTATACACCCTATTAATAACCCTTGTGCTTGCCTTACCTTGCCGCGGAGGTTGTAAAATTAGTATTCGAAGTGGAACCACCGCCCACAGTCGTCTCACCCTCCCTGGCCCTAGCAGTCCCTGGTCAAAGAGAAGCAATAATATAGACAGACAAAAGGAACAAACACTAGTGGGATTGGATCTCCCTACTGGCCAGAGGGTACAGATCATACATATAATATAAAGGCCGAATCAACCCAAGTAAATAAATGGTTCATTCATGTGCCACAGGCTCTCAGGGTCAGAATAAAAAGGCAAAGTTACACAAACCACACAGGATGATAGTAGATATTCAAATGTTATGTGACCTTACCCAAAACACATACATATAGCGTGACTACCAGAGACCCGTAAATGACAATAGTCATCAAAGTAACTTATTCTCTGCAGCAAGGTTTGATAGTATATACCAGAAATCCCAATGAAAGGAGTTACACACTGGCTTGGTATATTGTACTTGCCCAATAGCCTCAAGAATATTAGATATCCCTGGAGTGAGGATCCTTCACTTCAAAAAATATATATCAAACAGTATTATCATTTAATGATATTTAGTGTTCAATAGTATTTAGGATAAATGATACCCCTTACACATAGAAATGAACATGTATTGCATACAGACCAGATTACCAAGTGTGCAATCCCTTTCTTTGCGATTTGTGGTATTTACTATCAAACTCTGCTGCTGAGACTAAGTAACTTTGATGACTATTGTCATTTAGGGGGCTCTGGTAAGCACGCTACATGTATGTGTTCTGGTCAAGGTCACATAACATTTGAATATCTACTATCATCCTGTGTGGATTGTGTGACTTTGCCTTTTTATTCTGACCCTGAGAGCCTGTGGCACATGAATGAACCATTTATATACTTGGGTTGATTGGGCCTGTATATTATATGCATGATCTGTATCCTCTGGCCAGTAGGGAAATTTAATCCCACTAGTGTTTGTTCCTTTGTTGTGTTTATATTATTGCTTCTCTTTGACCAGGGACTGCTAGGGCCAGGGAGGGTGAGCCGACGTTGGGCAGGGGTGCCACTTCGAATATTAGGGTGCCAACCTCTGCTGCTAAGTAGGGCAAGCACAAGGGTTATTAATAGGGTGTATACTCAGTGTAATTCCTCCCTGCCTTTCTGGATCTGATGCCCTCCTGTCTGATTATGGTATCTAATGCTGAGTGATATACTGAATTTGTTGACCACTCTAGAGCCCAGATTAGTGCTCTCAGGGGTGCAATTGTTTGTGTGCAATTGTTTGCTTTTCTTAGTTTCCTTACAACTCCCCTTTTCATTTAATCAAACTTTACTACGCTTAGATAGCGCCACGTTTTTTCTCCTCTAGGACCATTTCACCATTTATCAATGTAATCTATGAGATCCTCCTTCTGGTCAAATTTTGTCTTTCATAGACGTACATTGGGAAGTAACTTCCAGATCGCCCAGCAAACACTGGAGTGATCCGGCATGTCACAACCTGCAGAAGACCAACTGGAGCAGTGCTGATATAGACAACTGATTGTGGGTATAATACTAAGGGCAGGGAACTTGCATTAGTAGCAACACTGGTGTTTTAAGTTTATGTTCACGTCACATTTTATCCACTCATCAGTAGCTTGGGGCTTACATCTGAAGAACTGAAAAATGGGGTTCGGGCATTTGTGCTGACAAGGCCATTGAATTTAATTATGTAAACAGAGTCACTTTGAGCTCTAGCAGTCAATCATAATTTTTAGCAACATCTGCTTAATTGATGCAAGCACTTAAACATAGTTGACCACATTTTGATGCCTGCCTCAAAAAGGCAGGCACTGCTGAAAATGATGACTTTGTCTACATCATTAAAATCAATGCCCCTGTCAGCTCAAAGGACAGAATCCCATTTTTTTAAGAAAAAGACAAAGAAGATATACCCACAAAAATCTTGGTACATACAAAAATTAAACTTTTATTATACAATAAAAGAAAGTGGAACAAGAAGGAAAAAAATCATTAAAACATTTATAATAGCAAAAAAATACAAGATATTTCCATTTTAGCAGATGATAAAGCTAAAAACTGGAATTGACCCCCCATTTAGTATCCAAAACAAAACCATAATGACCAGCTTCCTCAGGGGCAAAACTCAGATATATGTGTGGCACCCTGCTACCCACAGGTACCACAGAACCCAAAAGGGTGCATGGATGGACTTCTCCACCAGAGGCCCTCATTACATAACACACACCTCCACCCTTCCACCTCATACCAGGGAGCCCTGTTAGGAATATATATACTGGAGGGTGGAGTTAGGTAGGGAGAGTGTGCTGAGACTTTAGACCAGTGAAGGAGCAGCACATCTGCTGCTGTTTTGAGGGCCCCGAATGTGGCCGAGGCAAGGAGAGTAGAGAGAAGTTAAGGGGGCAGAGGAGCATCTGAAGCTCACCCCATGACACAAGCCGGACACCAGGTCCGCGCCTACAGTGTCCTCTACACCCAGTAGGGACAACCGGCATACCAGGAGGATTCCAGATCCCTGGTCAACCTGAAGCTACCATCATTTTACAGAACAAGGAACCACGAAGGCCCCAGCGTCCAGGGATAATGGTAGCCAAAGAAAAGTTCTACTAGTTCCAGGCTGGCCAGAAGCTTTAGAGAGAGGAAGAAACGGACCAGAAGACCTACTACCCGCTCACTGGGGAGAGTCCAGAAGTGCAACCTCCTAATAAGTACCCTGGGCCATACCTGCCGTTACACCAGTAAAGGTACTGAAGTGAATCCCCTGTGTGCGTGTCCGTCATTCCCCCTGACCTGACCAGGCCATCTCTCACCTGCATCCCTTCCATCAACTCTGCCCCGGGGGCCCGCTCCGCCTGTGGGGAGCAGAAACATCCCAGCTGCCATCCCATCACCCCCGGAGGTCTGCAGCAGCGCCGGTACTCATTACCGGGAACCACAGGTGGCTTCACGAGACAAAACTGTTAACAAACCCCTTTTAAAGAGTGACCCCAGAGTACGGGCCCGGGAGCTGACTGCCGTGACATCCCACAGAAGGTCAAGGCCCGGGTACAAAGTCCCCCATATCCCCCTGGGCGAGTCATATGCCCCAACACAGCCACTGATAATTGGATAAAATGTGATGTGAACATAGCCTTGAGTTCTAATTTTTAAAGCATTTTTGCTTTAAAACTTTTTTACACACCTGCCTAAAACTTTTTCATAGTACAGTATAACATTGCAAACAATGTCATATTATCCTAAAAGCCTTAAATTCTTCCATAGAACCATGAATATGCCTCCCATGTGCCTCATAGTGTATATTCTACATTTATTTTATGATAATCATTTTCTTGGTTCCTGGTTGGAAACCAGATTATTTCCCTTATCCAACCTCTCTAACCATTGAATCTTATACTGAGAAGGATGTCTAAGATTCAGTTATGAAAGAACAAAGCAGGACTCAGTATATTTGTAGAATAATATAGGAGGCTGAGTAAAGTGTCCAGTCACTTGCCCCTTCATCAGCATCTGTCTTCTGACTGTGAGTGCCATGCAGACTTTATTAATATTGAAAAAGGCACTGACCTGAAAAAAAACAAAACAAACTGTTTTAAATTGTTTGTATTTATCTTTAATACAATTTTTTTCAGATAGCCACAATTCATTTAAAGGGACTCTGTCACCACGTTTTTGTCCCCTAATCTGGAGCAGCATATTGTAGCAACGGAGACCTTTGCTCCAGCGATGTGTCACTTACTGAGCTGCTTGCTGTAGTTTTGATAAAATCATTGTTTTATCAGCAGGAGATTATCACCAGATGACTAGTAACCTTGCTGAGATGTAGTCTTCCATATTCATGAGCACTGTATAACCTCACCCCCACCACTGATTGGCAGCTTTCTGCCTATGCACAGTTTATACAAAAAGCCATCAGTGGTATTGGGGCGGCTATAAAGAGCTCAACATTCAGAGAACTGCTAGATCTGCAGCAAAGAAAACAGTGATTTTATCAAACTATCAGCAAGCAGCCAACTAAGTGATACACCGCCGGAATCAGAGTCTCTGCTTATGCGGCAGTCTTGATGAATCAGCCAAAATGCATTCTCTCTCCAACATGTTAATTCCTTCATTCTTTTTTGCACACTGCCAGCATTGCTACTCAGCAGATTCTGTAAGTCCAGAAATCATACTTTCATTTTGCTTTAACAATAGATTTCATTAAATCCTATTATTCTTCCACAGCAAAACAGCATCTCCTTCAGCAAAGGTCAACTTCTTTCTTCATTTATCAAAATTAGTGTTGAGCGAACGTGCTTGGATAACCTGCTATCCGAGTATCTTTGGAGCGCTCGTCTAAGTTGTTTGCCTCTCTGCGGCTGCATGTTTTCCGGTGGTAGACAGATGCAACACATGCGGGGATTGCCTAGCAAACAGGCAATCCCCATATGTGCTGTGTCTGTCTACCGCCAGAAAACATACAGCCGCAGGGAGGCAAACATATTAGCAGAGTACACCGAAGATACTCGGATAAGACGGAACATACATGGATAACACGTTATCCGAGCACATTCGCTCAACACTAATCAAGCTGTATTAATTTTTCAGATATACAAAATCATATAAAGGATATGTCAAAATATCAGTATTATCCCCATAATATAAAAGGAAATCAAGCATTATATATATAAAAAAATCATATCATACAATTTCTCACAGGGGATCTAACAATTTAGCAGATATTACCTAACTCCTAAACATACCTTTACTCCTTGACGCACCATGGAGAAGAAGGAAGAAAAAAAAAGCCTCACAAGGAATCAAACATATTCCAATTCTTATCCCAATGTCCCCAGACTTATAGAATAAGTCTCCCATATTTAATCCAACATAAAATTGTTTTTCTTTAATAATCATATATTTAAACTGAGTTCACCAAGTCATATGTTGCAGTTTTATCCAATATCCCTAACTACAAGACAAAGATCTAACTATGCCTAGTTTATTTGTGTAAGAAAGATTACAATTAGTATAACAACTCTGAATACAAATCTTTGCATCAAATCTGATCTTGAACCAAAAGATCTGCTCAATTTTTACCAAATCATCATTCCAGAATCTATGCAATCTTGGGCATTTCTATAAAAAATGAATGGGAGAACCCCTAATAGAATGACATCCTGCACAATCAGGGGATTGTTTGGCCCCAAACCTATGTAATTTCACAGGGGTATAATAAGCTCTGTATGTTAATATTATACCTAATTCCAAATACTCCTAAATTTTTCTTAACCTCCCCAAAAGGAGGCCTGTTTTTCCTTGGTTTCTGCAAAGCAGTCTGGAAAAGAAAAACAACTTAGAGCAATTTAATCCATTTAATCTTAAATCGTCCATCTCCCTGGATAATTTTAACAAAGAATCCCTATCTTGCAAGAACAGCAATCTGACCAAAACTGGTCTGGGGACACTCCCTCTCGTAGATCGATTTGTGTGAACTCTATGTACACTTTTGATCTTAAAAATAGGAGACAAAGACAGTATTATCAAACTCTTTCTGCAAGCAACTTTCCAAAGATTGTACCATATTTTAACCTTTAAATTCCTTATGAATTCCAATTATCTGTACAATGTTATGTCTAGAATGATCTTCCATTGATTCTTTATTTGTTCAATTTTTTATAACTTAAAAATGGATTCACAATTTTTCAATAGTTTAATTATTCTTTCCTCATTGTCACTCTCCCTCACTTTCCATTGAACCAAATCTTTCCTTGAATTCCAAAAGATCAGGAGTTCTGAATACCGCCAATCTAACAGGAGAGGTCTGAGATAAAAAACAAGCATATTTTAACCGCTTCTAAGATCTCAAACACTTTAGACTAATCTCTATTTCCAGAAATGGTGACAATTAAAGTTTGTTTAGACTGATGGGAGGAGTATCCTTTTAATTCATATCTTTTTCTATTTTGTTTTCTGGGTCTCTCTCTCGCAGATCTAAATCATGATTTTTACTGGAGGCTTGTGACAAACATTACCCCCCTTTTTCTTTCCAATCCCTCCCTACTCCTTCTTTTATTACCCAGACCAAAACTATCCAAATTTTTAGGGAACCTCTCCAACTTTGCAAGCACGTTATCCTGGATCTTATCATCATTACTAACAGAAGTTGGGGACTCCAATGAAGGCACACCATTATTTTTGATGACATTGTAAGATTATTCACCCCTCTTTTCCTGGCCATTGTCCATTCACCTTGACCCCATCAGCTAATAGGAAAGAAAGCAGAAAGAGAAATACCAACAGCCAAAAAAGAGATGAAAAACATTTGTTTTCTCAAAGCAACCTGGTAAATATGCTGTAACATTAATGATAAAATCCAAAGGATAGCTAGATCAAAATATTCTTAGCAATTTTCACAGTTTGTCATCTTAAAGAGGGATTTAATTATAGTTAATACTCATCCAATTTGAAATGAAACTTCAAATGTAAAACCCACCAAAAAATTATATGTTTCCAAAGTCAGAAGAAAAAAATCAATCTTCAGCCCAGTTCTCATGTCCTGATTTTCAGGACCTCAGATCAAGTCCACCAGACTCTCGTAGAACGCTACATATTTGTCCTTCAACTTCACACTAGTAGGCTCTGTGCTTCCACCAGGTTCCAATCTTACACTCCACTTCAACACCAGCTACAAGCCACATCTTGAGTAGAGATGAGAAGTGTTTGACTCGAACTCTTCACCAATCTCAAATTCGAGCTGTTTTGGGCGGTGTTCGAGTCGTTCAACAAACTCGAACGATTTGCAAAAAATTCCGCTGTTCGAGGTTATGTTTGATAACTGTTCGTGCACCAAAAGCGTAACTGGATTTTTTCACAGTAATACTGTTAATCAATGTTAATAGACAGTTTCAGTGTAGAGTGGGCAGGGGGAGGGGCAGGGGATGGATCTCTGCAGAAATAATGCCGATCTCCATTTTTTTTTTTTTTCCCACATTGACAGTGGGGCGGTGCAGTCTGTCAGCCTATCAGCAGCGCACACACGCAGCGAAGTGCTTTTTTTTTCACACAAGCAAGGGCATGTGTCATTGGCTGTGTATGTCACATGTCCTTGCCCTATAAGACCCAGCCATTTTCCCCGTCGCCACCATTTTCTCATTGCTGCAGCTGAGTGTTAGACGGCACCGCTGATGCTGTGGGCGCTATACAGTATAACTGTGTGAATTGCAAGCGAATTTCCAGTTACATAGAGAGATAGGTTTAGGGAATAGGGACTAGTTCTAATTGCAGCAGTTCATAGCACTTTTTGCCAGGCAGGTCTGTGCCAGTGCTGTGCAATTGTTTTTCACAGCATTTGGCGAAATGTAGCTCAGCCAATCCTTTTGGGCCTGTAGCAGTGTCTGTTAGTCATTGGAGTAGCCTATCTGTGTTGCAAGCTATGCCACCTGTGTATCTAATACCAATTTTTTACTGCATCTAAGCCAGCCAATCCATTTGGGCCTGTAGCAGTGTCTGGTAGTCAGTGGAGTAGCCCATCTGAAGCAAGCTACACCACCTGTGTATCTAATAACAATTTTTTACTGCATCTAACCCAGTAAATCCTTTTGGGCCTCGTAGCAGTGTCTGGTAGTCAGTGGAGTAGCCCATCTGAAGCAAGCTACACCACCTGTGTATCTAATAACAATTTTTTACTGCATCTAAGCCAGTAAATACTTTTGGGCATAGTAGCAGTGTCTCGTAGTCAGCGGAGTAGCCCACCTGTGAAGGAAGCTACAGCACCTGTGTATCTAATTCTAATTTTTTACTGCATCTAACCCAGGAAATCTTTTTGGGCCTAGTAGCAGTGTCTGGTAGTCAGCAGAGTAGCCCACCTGTGAAGGAAGCTACACCACTTGTGTATCTAATTCTAATTTTTTACTGCATCTAACCCAGGAAATCTTTTTGGGCCTAGTAGCAGTGTCTGGTAGTCAGCAGATTAGCCCACCTGTGAAGGAAGCTACACCGCTTGTGTATCTAATTCTAATTTTTTACTGCATCTAACCCAGGAAATCTTTTTGGGCCTAGTAGCAGTGTCTGGTAGTCAGCGGAGTAGCCCACCAGTGAAGGAAGCTACACCGCCTGTGTATCTAATTCTAATTTTTTACTGCATCTAACCCAGGACCTAGTAGCAGTGTCTCGTAGTCATTGGAGTAGCCCAGCTGTGTAGCAAGCTACATCGCCTGTGTATCTAATAAAATTGTTTTACTGCATCTAACCCAGCCAATCCTTTTGGGCCCGTACCACAGTTTGGCCAGTGAGCTCTGCTCGGTTTCCATCCATTGTTTTTTGTGCAAACAACTACAGAGTTGCCAATTAGTTAACCACCAAAATGAGTGGCAAAAGGCCTGCTGCTGGTGGAAAGGGGAATAGGCGTGTTGGAAAGGGAAAAAAAGGTTGTGTCCTTGGGGTAGGTGGTAAAGCAACAGTAACATCTGCAGAAGAAAGACCATCTTCCAGCCAAACTAAGATGTCTACTTCTTTTCGTGGTCAATGTGATATGATCCCTTTCTTACGGACACGCCCATCGCTACAAATTCCAGATGAGGCACAAAAACAGCAGGTGCTTCAACGGATATCAAGTTCTCCTTCAAGTGGGCTCTCCTCCACCTCAACTTCAACATCACAAATACTCCAGTCCTGAGAGGAGTCACCCCAATCGTACTTGCTTCCTCACAGCTCCCAAGTCTCCAGCTGCCCATCTGAGTATGGGGTAACACAGATGGTTGAGTCTGCAGAGCTGTTTACTCATACTATAGCCAGGGAATCAGAGGTCTTCTCCAGAGCTTCTGTGAATCTAGATGAGGAAATGATCTGCACTGATGCCCAGAATGTTTATGAGTCGGATCCAGGCCCAGATGAAGAAGGTTCTGAGCATAATGTAGACCCTCATTCCCAAACTGTAACTCCTGTTGGTGGAGACAATGAGGAAGATGATGATGAGACTCAGATACCTGATTGGAGCGACAACTTGACTTTTCTGTCAGGGCAGGAAGAGCTTGGCTCTGAGGACGACAGGTGTGACAACACACAGGGTGATGATGACGTGGTTGGAGATCCCACTTACTGTCAACCCACAAGTCAGCCAGTCAATGAGGTCAGCAGAGGAGGTGGAGGAGGATGCTAGTGACGATGAGGTTAGGTTGCACCTTCCTGGACAGAGACGGAGTACTGCATCCTCAACCACAACTCTGCCTCTGACCACAAGTCGTGGTGGCTCTTCAGGTCACATGGGTTCTAAGCCTTGCTTAGCCTGGGCATTTTTTGATATCGCAAAGGATGACCCAACTCAAGTTATCTCTAACATTTGTCACGAAAAGCTAAGTAGAGGCCAAAAAATCCATAGTTTGAGTACTTCATGCATGAACTGTCACATGGATATGAAGCATAAGTTGCAGTGGGAAGCTCACTGTGCTACAATGCGGCCTAGTGGGCCAGGCCAACCACAGTCTGCCCCAGCTTGTGCATCCGTGGCCCCTTCATCCTCTGTGACACATGTCTTTGGATGCAGACCTGCCACCTCTTTACCCGCAACAGCCAGTGTGATTGGCAGGCCGTCAGTTGATTTGGAAGTGGAAACACCTGCTGGTGTTGAGCGCTCTCCGACATCTAGAGCACCACCTTTGGATCAAGGCAACATAACATGTCCGCCTGCATCTTCCTCACAGACCGGCAGTTTGCCGGGGACACCCTACTCAACCCTGTCTAAGCACAACAGCCTGCCCTCGGTCCCTCAGATGTGGACAAGTAAAAGACCATTTCCTCCTAGCCATGACAAAGCTAAGAGGTTGAATTTCACCATCTGCAAGCTGTTGGCTACAGAAATGCTGCCTTTCCGCCTGGTGGACACAGAGGATTTTCGAGACCTTATGTCTGTCGCAGTGCCCCAGTACCAGATGCCCAGTCGCCACTACTTCTCAAAGAAAGCTGTGCCTGTGCTACACCAGCATGTCGCACACAACATCACCGCTTCCTTGAAAAACTCTGTGTGTGACAGGGTGCATTTCACCACAGACAATTGGACGAGTAGGCATGGACAGGGGCGTTACATTTCGCTGACTGGGCACTGGGTAACTATGGTGACAGCAGGACAAGGGGCTGCTGTCCAAGTCTTGCCGTCTCCATGAGTTGTGTTTCAATCCTCTTTATCTAGAAGTTCCTCCACTGTTTCTGCCTCCTCAACCTCCTCTCGGTCCTCCACCTGCACCCAAAGCCTGTCTGGTAATGCCACCCGCGTTCTAACTGTGCGGAAGGAATCCTGCACACCTCCTTACTATGCTGGCAGCAGGGCTCAACGTCATCAGGTGGTGTTTACTTTGAAATGTCTGGGAAATATGAGTCATACAGCTGAGGAGTTGAGGTCAGCTCTGGAGACCGAGTTTCATGAATGGTTGCCTCCACTGAACCTGCAGCCAGGGAAGGCCGTGTGCGACAATGCTGCAAACCTGGGTGCGGCCCTTCGCCGGGGCAATGTCACACACGTGCCATGTATGGCTCATGTGTTGAACCTGGTTGTCCAGCAATTTTTAGCCCACTATCCCGGACTAGATGGCCTTCTGCAGAGGGCACGGTCGCTGTGTGCTCACTTCCGCCGTTCGTATCCCGCAGCTCAACGACTTACATCTCTACAGAAGTCGTTGGGTCTGCCAGTTCACCGGCTGAAATGCGATGTGCCGACACGAAGGAATTCAACTCTGCACATGTTGCAGCGACTGTGGCAGCACCGACGAGCCCTGGTGCAATACTAGTGTTGAGCTAGCATGCTCGACACTGCTCGGTACTCGCCTGAGCATCTCACTACTCGGGATGTTCGGCGAGCACCGAGCATTTCCGTGTTACTCGGGCGGGAGCTCGGGTCTCCGCCCTGCACGTTTGGCGATCTTTGCAGATCCAATGAACATGCAGGGATTGCCAGCCAGTCACTGTAATGCCACAGTCATGTTGTTTGTGGGCATTACAGTGATTGGCTGGCCGCACAGAGTCACCTCGATTATTTAAAACCGGGCGCCGCCATCTTGGACACAGTCGCTCCGGATCAGACAGTGTAGGGTCAGTGCTGCTGAGCTAGGGAGAGATTTATACTCCGAAATAGTTAGTGTAGGGTCTCTAAAGCCTGCCAAATCAAACAAACAGTCCTTCTCAGGACTAATATCCTTCTCAGATATCAGGCAGGAAGGCAAGCAGGCTGTATAGGAGACGCCGTGGTTATACCAGCAAACGCTGCATTACAGTGTGTCTGTGACTGTTTAGACACCAATATATCTGTTTAAAAGAGTCTGGTGTACGTCACATAACTTTAACTATGGTTTTGCAGTTCCACGGGTAAAATCTGTCTTATCCTGCTTTTGGCATTCTTTGCCTTAAAAAAAACAGTAATAGTGTCTCCCTGACTGGTCAGACACCAATATATCTGTTTAAAAGCGTCTCGTGTACGTCACATAACTATAACTGTGGTTTTGCAGTTCCACGGGTCAAATCTCTGCATTATCCTGTTTTTGGCATTTTTTTCCATAAAAAAAACAGTGATAGTGTCTCCCTGACTGGTCAGACACCAATATATTTGTTTAAAAGAGTCTGGTGAAGGCCAGAAAAATAAAACTGTGGTTTTGCAGTTCCACAGGTCAAATCTCTGTATTATCCTGTTTTGGGCATTTTTTTGCCATAAAAAAAACTGTAATAGTGTCTCCCTGACTGGTCAGACACCAATATATCTGTTTAAAAGTGTCTGGTGTAGGCCAGAAAAATATAACTGTGGTTTTGCAGTTCCACGGGTCAAATCTCTGTGTTATCCTGTTTTTGGCATTTTTTGAAGTAAAAAAAATCAGTAATAGTGTCTCCCTGACTGGTCAGACACCAATATATCGGTTTAAAAGAGTCTGGTGTAGTCCATAAAAATATAACTGTGGTTTTGCAGTTCCATGAGTCAAATCTCTGCATTATCCAGTTTTTGGCATTTTTTGCCGCAAAAAAAAACAGTAATAGTGTCTCCCTGATTGTTGAGACACAAATATATCTGTTTGAAAGAGTCTGGTGTAGGCCAGAAAAATATAACTGTGGTTTTGCAATTCCACGGTTCAAATCTCTGTATTATCCACAATTGGGCTTTTTTTACATAAAAAAAACAGTTTGAGTGTGTCGCTGACTGTTCAGCCCCAAATATATCTATTAAAAAAAGTCTGGTATATGCCAGTAAATTAGAACGGTGGTTTTGCTGTTCCACTGGTCAAATCTCTGTATTATCCAGCTTTTGGCCTGTTTTACGTAAAGAAAAAAAATGTGTCTCCCTGTCTGTTCAGTCACAAATATTCTGTTTAAAAGATTCTGGTGTAGGCCAGAGAAATAGAGCTGTGGTTTTCCTCTTCCACAGTTCTAATCTCCTTCTTATTACCCTTTTTCCATTGATAGTGCGAGTGTAAGCTATTTTACTTCATTTACAATGGGCAAGGCGCGTGGCAAGGGACGTGGATCTGGACGTTCTGGTGATGGTGTAGAGGACGGGGCAGTGGCCAAGGTGAAAATGTGCCACAACCAACAGCCACATCTTCTCGCTCCCACTTCTTGACCGTTTTACTAGGGAACCACACTACAACACCAGTATTGCGAAATGATCAGTGTGAACAGATTATTAATTGGATAGCAGATAATACTTCCACTTATTTGGGCACCACCACTTCCGGTCTGTCTTCCACACAGTCAAGTCTTAGTAGCCGGAAGTCTCGACCGCATACTCCTCCTCACCATGATGCTCCTTCCTCCCACCATGCTGAGTGTCGTCAGACAGCAACTGATCCCACAATGGGACACACTGAAGAGCTGTTCAATGGTCCATTTCCATATTTGTGCCCCTCTCGCCTGCTCCGCTTGAAGTGGTGGAAGAGGAGATCCCATGTAGCGATGCCCAAATATTTGAACAGCCACGGTCAGAGGAAGTCGATGCTGGCAATTTGTCACAAGAGGTGGACGATGACGAGACACAATTGCCAGGAAGTGAGGAGGAGGATTGTGGTGCGCAAGTGGAAGAGGAGGAGGTGGTGGATGATCTAGTAACTGACCCAACATGGCAGGAGGACACGCAGAGCGAGGCCAGCAGCACACAGGGCGAGGGAGGCAGAGTACCCCAACAGGCAGGAAGAAGCAGTGTGGTGGCCGCACACAAAAGGCGGGCAACAGTTCCCCGTAACATCAACATGAGGGATGTTGCCAGTACAACCGGTAGGTCTTCCATAGTCTGGAATTTCTTTAAAGACTCTGCTGATAACCCCAAAAAGGTAATTTGTACCACCTGCCATGCCAGCATCAGCAGGGGTGACAAAACTACCAGCCTGACCACCACCAGCATGATCAGGCACATGTCAGCAAAGCACCCGACTTTGTGGGGCGAACCCCAGGGTCCACGACCAGTTTCAGCTGGTGTCACCACTGCTTCTTCCGCTGTTGTGCGGTCAATAGAACCCCCTGTTGAGTGTGCAAGGCAATCCCCTGTCCATACTGCGTGCAAAGATGCCCCCTCCTCTCAGTCTTCACTTGTTCTGGCAGTTTCTCAAGAAACAGCATCAACGTCCACGTCCACGTCCCACCGCAGCGTTCAATTGTCCATATCCCAGAGCTTTGATCGAAAGCGCAAATTCGCAGCCAAGGCCCCAGGCCACAGTCCTAAATTCGCACATTTTACGAGTGCTTGCTTTGGAAAAGCTGCCTTATAGGCTGGTGGAGACGGAATCCTTTCGGAACCTTATGGTGGTGGCCGTCCCTCGGTCCCCAGCCAACACTATTTTTCCCGGTGTGCCATCCCCGCACTACACAAGCACGTGTCCCAAAACATCTGCCATGCCCTCAACAACGCAGTTACTAGGAGAGTCCACCTGACTACGGACACGTGGACAAGTGCTTGTGGCCAGGGATGGTACATCTCCCTGACGGCACACTGGGTAAACACTGGAAGCCGGGACCCAGTCGGACCTTGGGACGGAACACATCCTCCCCACACCGAGGATTGCAGGCCCTATGTCAGTCAGAGTTGCCTCCACAGTGTACAGCTCCTGCGCATCATCCTCCTCCTCCTCCTCATGTTCAGCCTCCATCTCAGATATCACCATATCAGTTACAAGCTGGAAGCACTGCAGTACTGCCTCAGCCAAGAGGCAACAGGCTGTGCTGAAACTCATAAGCTTAGGTGATAAACCTCACACTGCTTGTGAGTTGTGGACAGCTGTGAAAGAGCAGGCAGATCTGTGGCTGAGACCGCTGAACGTACATCCAGGCATGGTCGTGTGTGACAATGGCCCTAAAATTGTGGCGGCTCTGAGGCGAGGCGAGATCACACATGTACCATGCCTGGCTCATTTGCTTAACCTCGTAGTTCAGCGATTTCTTAAATCGTACCCTGAGTTGCCAGATCTGCTCGTCAAAGTACGCCGCCTGTCAGCTTAGTTTTGCAAGTTGGCTACAGCTTCCGCCACCCTTGCTGTGCTGCAGCAGCTTTTGCAGCATCCGGCACACCGACTGGTGTGTGATGTCCCCACACGTTGGAACTCTACCCTCCACATGTTGCAAAGGATTTGTGAGCAGAAGAGAGCAGTTGTGGAGTACCAGATGCAACAAGGCCGTCGATATTCAGGTCAGACTCCACACATAAGACCTCAGGAGTGGACCTGGATGTCTGACATATGTACCATCCTGACAAACTTTGAGGAGTCCACCAAGATGCTGAGTGGTGATGACGCCATAATTAGCGTCAGCATTACACTTGTCTGTCTTTTGCAACGCTCTCTGCAGAGTATTAAAGAGGAGGCATTGCAGCCAGAATATGATGAGATGGATCAAGAAACCATAGCGGGCGATTACACACAGCCCAGCCTCATCTCATCCAAACGTGCAGTGGGGGACAATGAGGGAGAGGAGGAGGAGGAGGAGGAAGAACAGGAGCTGGTATCATGCGCTGTGGACGGTAGTACCTGTACAACTGTCATACCGTCGGTTCAGCATGGGTGGCCAGAGGACAGGGGGGAGGGAGGAGGAGGAGGAGAGCATGGTCAGTCGTCATCTTGGTGAGGACACGGAAGTCTTGCCCATTACCAGTCTGGCACGCATGGCTGACTTTATGTTATGCTGCCTTAACTGTGACCCTCGCGTTGTCAAAATGTTGGGTGACAGTCATTACTGGTTGGTGACACTTTTAGACCCCCGCTACAAGGAGGACCTTCACTCTCTTATTCCTGAGGTGGAGAGGTCAACAAAAATGGGACAGTACCAGAAGGCCCTTGCTGCAGAATTGTTAAAAAAATTTCCATCTGAACACGCTAGTGGCAGAGGTCACAGTTCTTTACACAACCAAGGCGTACAGGCGAGAGAGACGCAACTCCAATCCAGCAGAGGCAGGGGAACACTGTCAATGTTCTGGGACAGTTTTCTGAGACCCGCCCAGCTTACAGGCACTGAGGCGCGGGGTACTCTCACAAGGAGTGGAAAGTTTCAAAAGATGGTGAGGGAGTACCTTGCTGACCGTACCAGCATCCTCCGTGATTCCTCTGTGCCTTTTAATTATTGGGTATCCAAGCTGGACACTTGGAATCAACTCGCTCTGTACGCCTTGGAGGTCCTGGCCTGCCCTGCTGCTAGCATGTTATCGGACCGTGTTTTTAGTGCCGCTGGGGGAATTATAACAGATAAGCGCAATCGCTTGTCAACTGACAATGCTGAAAAGCTGACCCTTATCAAAATGAACAAGAGCTGGATTGGGCCAGACTTCTCATCACCACCAAATGACAGTAGAGTAACATAAAGTGAAATCCACTGTGTTATTTTGGGAGGTGTATTCCCATGCACCGCTTCACACCCACACATGGGTATACGCTTCCTCATTTCGGCTGTATTTTGCTCTTCTACTTATCCTCAGCCTCCACCACAACTATACCACAAGGGTGACCTTGGTCCGTGTTACCAGCATTGCAAGTTCCTCCGTCCTAATTTTTGGCAGCTTTTGCTTGGAAGGCATAGGCAAAGACTATGGGAGACCCACTCCCCAATAATGGGAATAATGTTTTTAAGATACTGTACTGCATGGCTCTTCCAAGGGGCATTTAAACCGTATTGCTAAGCTACTGCAACCTCCACCATTCTCCAAGGGGCATTAATCAGTCTTGTTAAGCTACTGCGAACTCCACCACTTTTCCCAGGGGCATTAAAACCATCTTGTTAAGCTACTGCAACCTCCACCACATTTTCAAGGGACATTGATATTGTCTTTTTATTCCACTGCGATCTCCACGTCCCTTCCAAGGGGCATTAAAACCATCTTGTTAAGCTACTGCGACCTCTACCACTTCTCCAAGGGGCATTAAAACCGTCTTGTTAAGTGACTGCAACCTCCACCAGTTTTCCAAGGGGCATTAAAACCGTCTTGTTAAGCTACTGCGAAATCCACAATTCCTCCAAGGGGCATTAAAACCGTCTTGTTAAGCTACTGCGACCTCCACCACTTTTCCCAGGGGCATTAAATTCGTCTTGTTAAGCTACTGAGACCTCCACCACTTTTCCCAGGGGCATTAAATTCGTCTTGTTAAGCTACTGCGACCTCCACCACATTTTCAAGGGGCATTGATATTGTCATTTTATTCCACTGCAACCTGCACGTCTCTTCCAGCGGGCATTAAAACCGTCTTGTTAAGCTACTGAGACCTCCACCATTCTTCCAAGGGGCATTAGAACTGCCTTGTTAAGCTACTGCGACCTCCACCACTTTTCCCAGGGGCATTAAAACCGTCTTGTTAAGCTACTGCGACCTCCACCACTTTTCCAAGGATCATTAAAACCATCTTGTTAAACTACTGCGACCTCCACCATTCTTCGAAGGGGCATTAAAACCATCTTGTTAAGCAACTGCGACCTCCACCACTTTTCCCAGGGGCATTAACACCATCTTGTTAAGCTACTGCGGCCCTCACCACATTTTCAAGGGGCATTGATATTGTCTTTTTATTCCACTGCGACCTCCTCGTCTCTTCCAAGGGGCATTAAAAACGTCTTGTTAAGCTACTGCGACCTCCACCATTCTTCTAAGGGGCATTAAAACCATCTTGTTAAGCTACTGCGAACTCCACAACATTTTCAAGGGTCATTTATATTGTCTATTTATTCCACTGCCACCTCTACGTCTCTTCCAAGCGGCATTAAAACCGTCTTGTTAAGTTACTGCGACCTCCACCGCTCTTCCAAAGGGCATTAAAACAGTCTTGTTAAGCTACTGCGACCTCCACCACTTCTCCTAGAGGCATTATAACCATCTTGTTAAGCTACTGCGACCTCCACTGCTCTTCCATGGGGCATTAAAACTGCCTTCTTAAGCTACTGTGACCTCCAACACTCTTCCTAGGGGCATTAAAACCATCTTGTTAATCTTCTACGACCTCCACCGCTCTTCCAAGGGGCATTAAAACCGTCTTGTTAAGCTACTGCGACCTCCACCATTCTTCCAAGGGGCAGTAAAACCGTCTTGTTAAGCTACTGAGACCTCCACCACATTTCCAAGGGGCATTAACACCATCTAGTTAAGCTTCTGCGACCTCCACCACTTCCCCCAGGGCCATTAAAACCGTCTTGTTAATCTACTGCGACCTCCACCACTTTTCAAAGGGGCATTAATATTGTCTTTTTATTCCACTGCAACCTCCACGTCTCTTCCAAGGGGTCATTAAAACAGTCTTTTTTAGCTACTGCGACCTAAACCACTTCTACATGGGGCATTAAAACCGTCTTGCTAAGCTACTGCGACCTCCACCACTTCTCCAAGGGGCATGAAAACCGTCTTGTTAAGCCACTGCGACCTCCACCACTTTTCCAAGAAGAATTAAAACCGTCTTGTTAAGCTACTGCAATTTCTATGTCTCTTCCAAGGAGCATTAAAACCGTCTTGTTAAGATACTGCGACCTCCACCATTCTTCCATGGGGCACTAAAATCATCTTGTTAAGCTACTGCGACCTCCACCACATTTTCAAGTTGCATTGATATTGTCTTTTTAATCCACTGCGACCTCCATGTCTCTTCCAAGGAGCATTAAAACCGAATTGTTAAGCTACTGCAACCTCCACCACTTTTCCCAGGGGCACTAAAATCATCTTGTTAAGCTACTGCGACCTCCACCACATTTTCAAGTTGCATTGATATTGTCTTTTTAATCCACTGCGACCTCCACGTCTCTTCCAAGGGGCATTAAAACCGTCATGTTAAGCTACCGCGACCTCCACCACTTCTCCAAGGGGCATTAAAACCGTCTTGGTAAGCTACTGCGACCTCCACCACTTCTCCAAGGTGCATTAAAACTGTCTTGTTAAGCTACTGTAACCTCCACCACTCTTCCAAGGGGCATTGATATTGTCTTTTTATTCCGCTGTGACCTCCACGTCTCTTCCAAGGGGCATTTAAACCATCTTTCTAAGCTACTGTGACCTCCACCACTCTTCCAAGGGGTATTAAAACCGTCTTGTTAAGCTACTTCGACCTCCACCACTTTTCCCAGGGGCATTAAAACCATCTTGTTAAGCTACTGCGACCTTCACCACATTTTAAAGGGGCATTGATATTGTCTTTTTATTCCACTGCGACCTCCATGTCTCTACCAAGGGGCATTAAAACCGTCTTGCTAAGCTACTGCGACCTCCACCACTACTCTAAGGGGCACGAAAACCATCTTGTTAAACTACTGCGACCTCCACCACTTTTCCACGGAGCATTAAAACCGTCTTGTTAAGCTACTGCAACCTCCACCACATTTTCAAGGGGCATTGATATTGTCTTTTTATTCCACTGCAACCTCCACGTCTCTTCGAAGCGACATTAAAACCGTCTTGTTGAGCTACTGCGACCTCCACCAGTCTTCCAAGGGGCATTAAAACCGTCTTGTTAAGCTCCTGCGACCTCCACCACTTTTCCCAGGGGCATTAAAACCGCCTTGGTCCGTGTTGCCAGCATTGCAAGTTCCTCCATCCTAATTTTTGGCAGCTTTTGCTTGGAAGGCATAGGCAAAGACTATGGGAGACCCACTCCCCAATAATGGGAATAATGTTTTTAAGATGCTGTACTGCATGGCTCTTCCAAGGGGCATTTAAACCGTATTGCTAAGCTACTGCAACCTCCACCATTCTCCAAGGGGCATTAAACAGTCTTGTTAAGCTACTGCGACCTCCACCACATTTTCAAGGGACATTGATATTGTCTTTTTATTCCACTGCGATCTCCACGTCCCTTCCAAGGGGCATTAAAACCATCTTGTTAAGCTACTGCGACCTCTACCACTTCTCCAAGGGGCATTAAAACCGTCTTGTTAAGTTACTGCAACCTCCACCAGTTTTCCAAGGGGCATTAAAACCGTCTTGTTAAGCTACTGCGACCTCCCCGTCTTTTCCAAGGGGCATTTAAACCGTCTTGTTAAGCTACAGCGACCTCCAGGTCTCTTCCAAGGGGCATTAAAACCGTCTTGTTAAGCTACTGCGAAATCCACAATTCCTCCAAGGGGCATTAAAACCGACTTGTTAAGCTACTGCGACCTCCACCACTTTTCCCAGGGGCATTAAATTCGTCTTCTTAAGCTACTGCGACCTCCACCACATTTTCAAGGGGCATTGATATTGTCATTTTATTCCACTGCAACCTCCACGTCTCTTCCAGCGGGCATTAAAACTGTCTTGTTAAGCTACTGAGACCTCCACCATTCTTCCAAGGGGCATTAGAACTGCCTTGTTAAGCTACTGCGACCTCCACCTCTTTTCCCAGGGGCATTAAAACCGTCTTGTTAAGCTACTGCGACCTCCACCACTTTTCCAAGGGGCATTAAAACCATGTTGTTAAACTACTGCGACCTCCACCATTCTTCCAGGGGGCATTAAAACCATCTTGTTAAGCAACTGCGACCTCCACCACTTTTCCCAGGGGCATTAACACCATCTTGTTAAGCTACTGCGGCCCTCACCACATTTTCAAGGGGCATTGATATTGTCTTTTTATTCCACTGCGACCTCCTCGTCTCTTCCAAGGGACATTAAAACCATCTTGTTAAGCTACTGCGACCTCCACCATTCTTCCAAGGGGCATTAAAACCATCTTGTTAAGCTACTGCGAACTCCACCACATTTTCAAGGGGCATTGATATTGTCTATTTATTCCACTGCAACCTCTTCGTCTCTTCCAAGCGGCATTAAAACCGTCTTGTTAAGCTACTACGACCTCCACCGCTCTTCCAAGGGGCATTAAAACCGTCTTGTTAAGCTACTGCGACCTCCACCACTTCTCCAAGAGGCATTATAACCGTCTTGTTAAGCTACTGCGACCTCCACTGCTCTTCCAAGGGGCATTAAAACTGTCTTCTTAATCTACTGTGACCTCCACCACTCTTCCAAGGGGCATTAAAACCTTCTTGTTAATCTTTTGCGACCTCCACCGCTCTTCCAAGGGACATTAAAACCGTCTTGTTAAGCTACTGCGATCTCCACCTTTCTTCCAAGGGGCAGTAAAACCATCTTGTTAAGCTACTGCGACCTCCATCTCTTTTCCCAGGGGCATTTTAACCATCTTGTTAAGCTACTGTGACCTCCACCACATTTCCAAGGGGCATTAACACCATCTTGTTAAGCTACTGCGACCTCCACCACTTTTCCCAGGGGCATTAAAACCGTCTTGTTAATCTACTGCGACCTCCACCACTTTTCAAAGGGGCATTAATATTGTCTTTTTATTCCACTGCAACCTCCACGTCTCTTGCAAGGGGTCATTAAAACAGTATTTTTTAGCTACTGCAACCTCCACCACTTCTACATGGGGCATTAAAACCATCTAATTAAGCTACTGCGACCTCCACCACTCTTCCAAGGGACATTAATATCGTCTTTTAATTCCACTGTGACCTCCACGTCTCTTCCAAGGGGCATTAACAACATCTTGTTAATCTACTGCGACCTCCACCACTTCTCCATGGGGCATGAAAACCGTCTTGTTAAGCCACTGCGACCTGCACCACTTTTCAAAGGAGAATTAAAACCGTCTTGTTAAGCTATTGCAATTTCCACGTCTCTTCCAAGGGGCATTAAAAACGTCTTGTTAATATACTGCGACCTCCAACATTCTTCCATAGGGCATTAAAACCGTATTGTTAAGCTACTGCAACCTCCACCACTTTTCCCAGGGGCACTAAAATCATCTTGTTAAGCTACTGCGACCTCCACCACATTTTCAAGTTGCATTGATATTGTCTTTTTAATCCACTGCGACCTCCACGTCTCTTCCAAGGGGCATTAAAACCATCATGTTAAGCTACTGCGACCTCCACCACTTCTCCAAGGGGCATTAAAACCGTCTTGATAAGCTAGTGCGACCTCCACCACTTCTCCAAGGTGCATTAAAACCATCTTGTTAAGCTACTGTAACCTCCACCACTCTTCCAAGGGGCATTGATATTGTCTTTTTATTCCACTGTGACCTCCATGTCTCTTCCAAGGGGCATTTAAACCGTATTTCTAAGCTACTGTGACCTCCACCACTCTTCCAAGAGGCATTAAAATCATCTTGTTAAGCTACTGCGACCTCCACCACAATTTAAAGGGGCATTGATATTGTCTTTTTATTCCACTGCGACCGCCATGTCTCTTCCAAGGGACATTAAAAACGTCTTGTTGAGCTACTGCGACCTCCACCAGTCTTCCAAGGGGCATTAAAACTGTATTGTTAAGCTCCTGCGACCTCCACCACTTTTCCAAGGGGCATTAAAACCATCTTGTTAAACTACTGCGACCTCCACCATTCTTCCAAGGGGCATTAAAACCATCTTGTTAAGCAACTGCGACCTCCACCACTTTTCCCAGGGGCATTAAAACCATCTTGTTAAGCAACAGGGCCCCCACCAGATTTTCAAGGGGCATTGATATTGTCTTTTTATTCCACTGCGACCTCCACGTCTCTTCCAAGGGGCATTAAAACCGTCATGTTAAGCTACTGCGACCTCCACCACTTCTCTAAGGGGCATGAAAACCATCTTGTTAAACTACTGCGACCTCCACCACTTTTCCAAGGAGCATTAAAACCATCTTGTTAAGCTACTGCGACCTCCACCACATTTTCAAGGGGCATTGATATTGTCTATTTATTCCACTGCAACCTCCACGTCTCTCCCAAGGGACATTAAAACCGTCTTGTTGAGCTACTGCGACCTCCACCAGTCTTCCAAGGGGCATTAAAACTGTATTGCTAAGCTCCTGTGACCTCCACCACTTTTCCAAGGTGCATTAAAACCATCTTGTTAAATTACTGCGACCTCCACCATTCATCCAAAGGGCATTAAAACCATCTTGTTAAGCAACTGCGACCTCCACCACTTTTCCCAGGGGCATTAAAACCATATTGTTAAGCTACAGCGGCCCCCACCACATTTTCAAGTGGCATTGATATTGTCTTTTTATTCCACTGCGACCTCCACGTCTCTTCCAAGGGGCATTAAAACCGTCATGTTAAGCTACTGCGACCTCCACCTTTCTTCCAAGGGGCATTAAAACCATCTTGTTAAACTACTGCGACCTCCACCACTTTTCCCACGGCCATTAAAACTGTCTTGTTAAGCTACTGCGACCTCCACCACATTTTCAAGGGGCATTGATATTGTCTTTTTATTCCACTGCGACCTCCATGTCTCTTCCAAGGGGCATTAAAACCATCTAATTAAGCTACTGCGACCTCCACCACTTTTCCAGGGGGAACTGATATTGTCTTTTTATTCCACTGCGATCTCCACCATTCTTCCAACGGGCATTGCATTTCCTCCTAATTTTAGTCAGCTTTTGCTTTTCAATGCATAGGCGAACACTAAGGGAGACCCACTCCCCAATAATGGGTAGAAGGTTTTTAGTATGCTATAATCCACGTCTGTTTCAAGGGGCATTGCAGTTCCTCATAATTTTTGGAAAGCCTTCCATTCACTGCTTAGGCCAACAGTGCATAGGAGACCCAGTTGCTATAAATGGAAAAAACGGTTTAGTTAAGGCCCTCTGACCTCCATGTCACTTCCAAGGGGCATTGGAGTGCCTCGAAATTTTTGGTAGGCATTGCACTGACTGCATGCCCTTTAACTGTGTAGCCGAACCGATCGCTTTGGTACAGAAACATATCCTACAAGACGTGTGTTTGACTGGCCTGATATTGATGTGAATGGTCCCTGTTCCTCCTGCTCTTTCTCCTTTGCTACCACCTCATCCATCATTCATCACCTGAAGCTTTGTTTTAACAGGAGTCATAGAACTGGGATAGTAGCAGGAAAACATCCAGCATTCCTCGGAGGAGGTAGGATATGCGCCAAAACGCTGACCACCTAAGGCCTAGCTACTGCGGCCCTCACCTTCCTGAGGCGATGCCCATGCTGTCCCCATGTCTTTTGAGCACTGTCACTATTGTTTTGGGCACTTTTTAGGCTTTCTGCAGACTGCCGGGGGTGCTGCCGCAAAAATGCTCGAGTCTCCCATAGACTAACATTGGGCTCGTTGCTCGGGTCGAGCACCCAAATATCACGGCGAGCTCGGCCCGAGCTTCGAGCACCCGTGCATTTTAGTGCTCGCTCCACACTAGTTATGACATATAGCCTGGGCCAACGAGATCCAGAGGTGGGGCAAATCACGCTGCAGGAGTGGTCTCAGATCAGGGACCTATGCACCCTTCTGCACAGTTTTGAAATGGCGATGAAGATGTTTAGTGCTGATGATGTCATTATCAGCATGACTATTCTGGTCATTTACATGCTGGAGCACACTTTAAACAGTATTCGGAGTCAGGTGGTGGGACAAGAGGTGGTGGAGGAAGTACAGGAGGAGTCGTATGCGGAAGGGATAACATCTCCAAGGTCCAGATGGTCGGCAGCACCAAGGCGGCAGGCATGGGAGAGAGGGGGAGAGGGATTAACAAGGGCACATGGTAGCAGCCAAACTGTTGAGGAAGGTGCAGGAGCCAAGGAAGAAGGGGAGGACGAACTGACGATGGGCATGGAAGACTCTTCAGATGAGGGAGACCTTGATCACATTTCTGTTGTGCGAGGTTGGGGGGAGAGGGCAGAGGAAGGAAGCATGATTCTTACCTCGCCACCAACACAACAAGGAATTGGTCCTCCTGGATGCGCAAGACACATGAGTGCCTTCTTGCTGCACTACCTGCAACATGACTCTCGGATTGTCAGAATTCAAAGTAATCCCGACTACTGGGTTGCCACACTCTTTGATCCCTGGTACAAAAGTAAATTTGGCAAAATAATTCCTGCCATAGAGAGGGATTCATGCTTGCAGGAGTATCAGCAGAGGCGGTTACAGAATCTTACATCTGCTTTTCCACTAAACACCAGTGGTGCACGTAGTGAATCTCACAGTTCTAAGTTGACAACCGAGGGACTGTCGAGTCTTCATCCCTCAAACCATAATAGTAACACCGTATCTGCTGGTAACAGCAATTTTGTGGAATCGTTTCACCAATTTTTTAGACCATCCTTTGCAAGGCCACAGGAGACAAGAAGTCTGACACATAGTCAACGCCTAGAGAGGATGGTACAGGAGTATCTCCTAGTGAACATCGAAGCCATGACTGTGTCACTGGACCCTTGCTCATTTTTGGCTTCCAATTTGGAAAACTGGCCTGAGCTCGCCACTCACGCCTTGGAGATGTTGTCATGCCACGCAGCCAGCGTTCTCTCTGAACGTGTGTTCAGCGCTGCTGGTGGTGTGCTGACAGATAAGCGCACGCAGCTGTCCACTGAGAATGTAGACAGACTCACGTTCATAAAGATGAACAAATCATGGATCCGCAAGGACTTTTCTACCCCTGTGTCATCCTCGGGAGACTAAAAGCTTGAGGGTTTGGTAAAATCACCTCACCAACCGTTTTAAGCAACTCTGGGGCAATTGATGCCACTTAAGTGGTGTCTGTGCCACAATTTTTGGAAAAAATGGAGACTCTTTTTGGATTCCCCTTGCTGTGTTTTACATGACGTTGGCATCGTCAATTCCAGGTGGGTCGGGTCGCCCCCCCCTCTTTTAACCGTAAGAAACTACATACACTATTGCTTGGGGTAACACAGATGGTTGAGTCTGCAGAGCTGTTTACTCATACTATAGCCTGGGAATCAGAGGTCTGCTCCAAAGCCTCAATGTCTGCTTGTCAGTGTAGTAGCCCAGCTGTGAAGCAAGCTACACCGCCTGTGTATCTAATAACAATTTTTTACTGCATCTAACCCAGCCAATCATTTTGGGCTAGTAGCAGTGTCTAGTAGTCAGCGGAGTAGCCCATCTGAAGCAAGCTACACCACCTGTGTATCTAATAACAATTTTTAACAGCATCCAGCCCAGGCAATACTTTGGGCCTAGTAGCAGTGTCTGCTAATCAGCGGAGTAGCCCAGCTGTTAAGCAAGCTACACCGCCTGTAGATCTAATTACAAATTTTAACTGCATCTAGCCCAGGCAATACTTTGGGCCTAGTAGCAGTGTCTGCTAGTCAGCGGAGTAGTCCAGCTGTAAAGCAAGCTACACCACCTGTAGATCTAATTACAAATTTTTAACTGCATCTAGCCCAGGCAATACTTTGGGCCTAGTAGCTGTGTCTTCTAGTCAGCGGAGTAGCCCAGCTGTTAAGTAAGCTACACCACCTGTGCTTTGGACACTTAATTTTTTCAAAGGAAACGCTTCGGGCCCCCGGGACACTCAGTGTAGAGCATCGGGCAGGCGCCCCAAGGCACAGGGGCTGGGACTGGCGGTAGCACGCCTTGCAGCGGACCGCCAAGCTCGATCCTTGTAAAAGCTTTTTAACTGCAGCATTTTTAGTGGATGCTACTGGAGCTGGAACTCTTTTTTTATTTAGAAAAATACAAAACACATACAAAACACAAATATAACCACCGATACAAACATCATACAGAAAAACAAAAAAACGCAACAAGACATAGCCCAAATCCTAAATCCCAGAGTCCAGTTAAAATAACATATAACATATAACATGGAAAAGTCTCTCACTCTCCAGGAGACCCCCCCAGCTAGGGAAGACCTTAACTTGCCTCTCTATACAACAACCCCTACCATTCGCCACATTCATACCTGCACATTCACACCTGACCCCCTAAGAAAACCAAAAGACTGGCCCATCGCCCAAACAAATAAAGATAGGCCACCTGGCCAAAAACGTAATATTTATATTACAATGCACACAAAATATATATATTTTTTTATTTATTTATTTATTTTTTTTTTTTTTATTTCCCCCCCACCACCATTTTTTGAACACCCAAGGTCCCACAATAGTCTGTGGCCTCAACACGCTTTACAAGGTCCCACGAAAGTTTGTGGCCTTTTTCCACACACAAAGGGTCCTTTTTCCCGCATCCCGTAGGACGTCCATATTCTCAAAAACTCCTCCCCCCTCCCCCCCGAAACCCCCCACCCAACCTACACTAAACCCCCCCACGTGCAAAATACACATACATATACATACATATACATACAAGACACGTTACTATACATATATATACAATACACAACATAACTATAATAATATACACCACATAACAATATAACTACTAACCATATATTTACATTTTTCCCAACCATGAACCAAAATCAGACCCAAGTTCAGTGCTTGCAAGCCCTATATTCAGGTTTTCAATACCGTAAAACAAAACTCTACAATGTGAGGGGAGCAACCCACCACCCGGAAACTGGAGACTACAGAGGCTCTCACCCTAATTTAACACACGACACCCTGTCCCTCCCTATTAAAGAAAAAACACACACAAAAAAAAAAAAAGCTGCCCCTACCGCCCTACCAATCTTTCCCTACCTGTCCTTACCTGTCCCTCACTGACCCTCACTAGCAACCTAATACTAACTACCTATCCCTGAAGACTGTCCCTGCCTGTCCCTCCCTGACCCTACACACCTATCTGACCCTACAAATAAATATAAAATATAGAAAGAGACTAACTCACCCTATCACATACACACGTAACCTAACTCTCCCTAGGGCACAGTAAATGAGAACCCCCTCCATAGAAGGGAAGCCCTCCCTGCACCCAGCCTCTCATACTCCAGCGAGCGCACTTTTGCCAGGTCACCCAGGATGTTCCTAATCACCTCTTCCCGGGGGAGGGCTTTCTGCTGGGTGGACACTAAACACCGTGCGTTCCACGTGTAGAACCTAGTCACTAAGCTAACTAAGAAAACAGTACCCCGATCTCGGCCACCAAGGGACCTGAATGCCCCATAGACCCACTCCGCATAGGAAAGGCCTGCCAGCCTGGGCCAGCCAATGGAAGCACCCACCCTACTGTAGACCTCTGTATTAAAGGTACAACGAAGCAGGAAGTGCTCCATGCTTTCAAGCATGCCACCACACTCCTCGCGGGGACAATCCCGGTCATCAGAGTTCCTGTACTTCAGGTTGTCCCTCACATACAGTCTCCCATGGAAGCAGCACCAAGCCAAGTCCCAAAACTTCAAGGGGATCCGCTTAGAGTTCAATAACCCAAGCCCTACCTCCAGATCCTGGCTTGGGCAATCCTTGAGCGCCAGGGGCTTCTGAAAGTGGGTCAACAGGACTCTATTGTCAAGTAACCTCCTTGACAAGGTCCTGATCTCCCACACTCCCAGACCCCACCGGTGGATCACCTTCAGAATCGGGGTAGCATAAGCTGGAAGATGCCCATGAGGCGTTCGAAGGTCCTTCACCTGCCCTCCTGTCTCCCATTCCTGGAAGAAAGGCCGAAACCACCCCCTACAGGAGAATACCCACGGAGGAGTCCTCTCTAACCAGAGGTTGCTAATGTTTGCCTTAATAAAGGTGTTTACAAGGAACACCACTGGGTTGACCATACCCAACCCTCCTAGTCTCCTCGTGCGGTACGTGACCTCCCTCTTGATTAGGTTCAGTCTATTCCCCCATAATAGTTGGAAGAACAGGCTGTAGACCCGTGTCCAAAGAGGCTCTGGCAAGATGCAGACGCTGCCCAGGTATATTAATAAAGGGAGCAAAAACCCTTTGGCCAGGCTAACCCTTTCCCTCAGGGTCAAGGACCAACCCTTCCACTGATCCACCTTCTGGGCGGCGATCTTAAGTCTGCCCTCCCAATTTTGCTGGGGATAGTCCCCCGGGCCGAAACTGATGCCTAAAATTTTTTGTTGTGGCCTGAGGCCCTGGAAGGGTGTCTGAGAGATCAAAACTAGGATCTCCCCCTCCCAGCCAGAGACTCTCACACTTATCCCGGTTGATCATGGACCCGGATGCCACCGAGTAGCGCTCAACCTCAGACATGACCCAATCTGCCTCCCCTCTCGAGGATACAAAAAGGGAAACATCGTCGGCGTACGCCACTACCCTCAAAGTGGCCTCCGGCTCTGCCTGGTCCATCCCGACTCCCACCAACGGTCCACGCTCCACCCTCCTTAGAAGGGGGTCGATCGCGAACACGTATAACAGTGGGCTCAGAGGACAGCCCTGGCGGACACCAGAATTCACCTCAAAAGGGTGTCCGACCCAACCGTTCACGAGCGGAAAAGTCTCTGCCCCATTGTATAACACTCTCAACCAATCAACAAACCTCCCGGGCAGACCGTACCTCAGAATGACGGACCAGAGGTACTCATGGTTAACCCGGTCAAAGGCTTTCGCCTGGTCTAAGGACAGCAAGTACCCCTTCCAGTGACCTGCCCTGCTCTGCTCCACTGCCTCCCGGACACCGAGCACAGCACTAAATGTACTGCGGCCTGGAACAGAGCAGTGCTGGGCCCCCAAAAGGAGCCGGGGTGCAAATTTCACCAACCGATTAAAAAGCACCTTTGCCAGGACCTTTCGCTCCGTATTGAGAAGCGCTATGGGATGCCAATTCTCAATACGGGACGAGTCTTTACCCTTTGACAGAATAATCAAGGCTGACTTCCTCATTGAAGTGGGCAGAGTGTCCGAGGAGAGACACTCATTAAACACCTCAGTCAAGAGGGGGACCAAAGAGTCCCAAAAGGTCTTGTAAAACTCGGATGTTAAGCCATCCGGACCAGGCGACTTTTTGGGCCGAAGCCCATCAATCGCCCGTCTAACTTCCTCTTCCCTGATTGCTTCTGACAAAACATGAAGAGAGGGGTCATCCCCTGGCTCAGGGATGGTTTCAGCCAGGAAAGCCGACATCTCATCCCGATCAGGTTCCCTCCTCCCCAAGAGGTGCGAGTAGAAGGATCTGACCACCTCCAGCATCCATGATTTGGATCTGTTCAGGGACCCCGTACTGTCGATCAGTCCTGTTACCACCTTACAACTCACTGACATCCTGCAGTTCCTGTAAGGGTCGGGCGAGCGGTACCTCCCGAAATCCCTCTCAAAAACCAAGGATGTGTGCCTATCATGCTGGCACCCCTTGAGCAAGGTCTTCACCCTGGAGATTTCCTCGCGGTCCCCTCCAGTCGAGACGAGCTGCTCGAGTTTCCTCCCCAGACCCAGATACAGGCGGTACCTGTTCAGGCCCCTGAGGCTCGAGAGCTGACGGAAGAACCTTGCAACCCTTCTTTTGTAGATCACCCACCACTCAGACTTAGTACTACAGAGACCCAAGAGAGGTACCTGGCTCTGAAGAAATTCCTCAAAGGATTGTCTTACATCCGCTTCTTCCAACAGGGACGAATTCAGCTTCCATAGGCCTCTCCCCATCCGGGGGGTCTCTGTAACATTCAGAGAAAAGAAAATGAAACAGTGGTCGGAGAATTCCACCTCAACAGCGGACACTGCAGAAGAGACGGCCTCCTCCTTTAAAAAAAACCTATCTATCCTAGACCTACTGCTACCCCTATGAAAGGTGAAACCCCCGTGACCTGGGGTGTGCCGGATGTGGACATCCACCAGGCGAGCTTCACTTGCTATGCTATTCAGGGCTATGCTATCATAAGCCAGCCGGTCTCCAGGGCCTCCCCTATCACGGGATCTAGTTATAGTGTTAAAATCCCCACCGAAGACCACCTGCCGGCTTGTAAAAAGATAGGGCTTGACCTTCAGGAAGAGACATTTACGGTCCCACTTAGACTGCGGGCCATAGATATTAATGAGCTGGAGCTCCTGTCCCCTCATGAAGATGTCAAGAACCAAGCACCTCCCCATTTCTACCTCAATCACCCGTCTGTATTCCACCGAAGCGGCTTTAAAAAGGACCGCTACCCCGCTATACGGCTCAGCCGCAAGAAACCAGTATGAGGGTCCACACCTCCACTCCCTCTTTGCTTTATAAATGGCCCCCATGTCCGTTAGTCTGGTCTCCTGCAAAAATAAAATGTCAGCCTCAACTCGGGTGAAAAAAATCAAAGGCCGTAAATCTGGCCGCATCTGACTTTATATTGGCGACATTAATCGATGCCAGAGTCAACGGGGTAGGTTCCGCCATCATGGGTGATTGAGTTAGATGGCCTTCTTTTTCACCGTACCCCCCCTTCTTCCTCTCGCTGTCTGAGGAGGAGCCCGAGTCACCCCTCCTCTTTAGGGATACCGAGGTGTCCATGCCCGCCCCTCCAGCATCAGACACCTCATTCACAGCACAGGTTTCCTCGCCTCTGGACCCCGGGGCAGTCCCTCCCCCAGGGGCAACTGAGTCCCCCGGGGGACCGACCACGCCGCCCTCTGAAGGCACCTCAGATGTTGTCTCCGGCTCCTTACCCCCGACCTCTGACACAGCAGAGTCATCGAGGGCTTGGAACCGATTGGAGAGGGGGATCAGAGGGGAGTTGGTAAGCCCTTCTGTAGGCACCGTAGTGGTCAGGGGGGTGGGGGCTTTAGATTTTTTTTACCCTTTTCTTTTTTCCTGCGACTACTGGTACTTTTGTCACCCGATTTTTTTGGCTGCTCCACCACCTCCTCATCCAGACTTTCATACTGGGAGGAGTTATCAGAAGCAGCCACCTCCTTCCTCTCCATCCTCCTGATCTCTTCGCTCACCGCCTTCTCCCCCAGGGCCTCAGAGGCACCGGCTGCAGCCTCCGGGGAGGGGACAGTCATCACCCCAGTCGACTGAGGCTTATCCTGCCCCCTGTCCCTTCGGCGCCCCACCTGTTGCCACTGGCGGGCAGATGTTTTCACCTCGCCTTTCCTCACTGACCCCTCAGCTCCTCTCCCACCCACACCTCCAGTTCCAGCAGAGGATGAACCACTGGGGACCCCCCCACGACTCTCCCCCGCCTGACCAGAGATGGTGTTGGAAAAGGAACGGGGGCAGCAGCTATACGGGTGACCTAGATCACCACACAGGTGACACCTAATGTCACCACAGGCCACGGCCAGATGACCTACCCCGCCACACAAGGCACATTTCTGCACCTTGCAGCCCGCGCTGAAGTGGCGGGGGTCACCGCACCTGTGGCAGACCTTCGGTTGCCCCTGGTAGAAGATCAGGATCCGGTCTCTCCCCAGGAATGCCGAGGAGGGGATGTGGGTGACAGTACCACCTGAAACCTTCAACTTCATCATGAAGGTCCAGCCCCCTGACCAAATGCCGAACTCGTCCCGGTTCTTTTTAGGGACCTCCGTGACTTCCCCATAGCGAGAAAGCCACGTCATAATATCAATCTCAGAGAGTGACTCGTTATTTGTTAGAACGGTCACCCTCTTTACGCCATTTTGGCGAGACACCGCCTGTACAGCAAAGTCTCGCCAGCCGGGCTCTCCCTTCACCAGTTCAAAATTCGACCAGAAAAACTCTAAGCCCTCTGGCCGAACAAAACTGATGTCAAAGATGGAGGTACCAAAAGGATGGATCAGGGCAAAGATGTCAATCGCCCTGAAGTCCATCTTCAGGAGGAGCTCCACGACCTTCGCTCTAGGCGGGCACGCTTCACTGCCCCTCCACCGAAGATGGACCACATTCCTCCTGGCCACCCCCTGCCCAGCTGTCGGGAGGGACCACACTGTTTCCCCCTCCTTTTTATCTTGGAAGGCGGCCTGGCCGTGCCTGTCCAGCCAAAAGGCCAGGTCCACCTCTCTTCCCTCTACCGTGATCGTCCGTTCTCCCTTCTTGAGGGCCTCCAGAAAACGGCGTCGCAAGTCACCGTCCCTGAGGTCCAGAGGCGAGGAAACCCCCGAGAGGACCCCGAGGCCCCGGCCACTACCCCCGCAAAACTCCGGGGGCCCGCGGCCAGGGGGGCAGATGGACCAGCCCCCTCCCCGTGCTCCCCACTACCAACAGACACACCATTTACACTCCCTACCGCAGACACACCCCCATTTGCATCCTCAGCCACCAGCACGACCATACCCACACCATCCCCATTTGCATCCACAATTACCCCACTCGCCCCGCTCCCACTCCCATGCGCAGTGGGGTCGATTTGCTTTGTTTTTTGGGCACACTTACTATGCACTGCTTTATTTCCACCTTCCACGTTACCAGTGCTGTTGGTATTGCCACCCGCAGGTGGCGTCTTCCCTGCCGGGGGGTTCTGTACACAGTGTGCTGCTGGCCCTTTAAGGACCACAATGCATGCCTTAAGCAGTGCAGCACCACTGCTCCCAGTATTCCTGGAGCTTCCTGCTTTACTGGCAGGAAGAGAGCCAGGCATAGCTCCTCCCCCTGCAACTTCCAGCCCTGATGCAGCTTTCCTGGACACCTGCACTGCCGGAGCCCCTGCCCCAGGTAAGCCCCCAGACACAGGGGACCCCAACACGCAGGCACCCGCAGCAGCCCCCACATTGGTGCTGACCGCAGCTGCGGTCCGTACGGCTCCAGGAGCGGCGCCGGACGCCGGTGCTAAGCCCCACCCACCAGGCCTGGCCACGCCCACATGGGCAGACCCAGCCCGGTAAGCCACGCCCCCAGGGCCTGGCAGCACAGCACAGCTCTCTGGAGCTACTCCTACATGGGCGGGCCCTGCCTGCAAAGCCACGCCCCCTGCACCTGGCCGCACAGTGCGGCCCTCTGAGGCCACTCCCACATGGGCGGGGGACTCCAGGGAAGCCACGCCCCCCGAAAACGGCTGCGACGGGACCACCAAAGCTGACCCGGAGCCGGGTCTACTCTCAGGGGTCCCCAGTCCAGCGGCACCAATTGCTGGAGGCACAGCACCCCCCACCATCACTCCCTTGGCCACAAAGAGCTTGGCCACAGCAACTCCAGCGGCCGGCCCCAGGCTAGGCCACTCCCCCTCGGCGTCCACCGGTGGCTGAGCCCCCGGCGCTGACCCATTACTGGGCCCCTGCGCCGGGGGCCCCGAATTTGCCGCGGACCCCGCCAGGGGAGCAGGCCCCACCATCTTCTTTTTATGAGCCTGCTCTGCCGGAGTCGCCGGCCACGCACCTTTTGCCTTGCCAGATGCCTTACCAGGTGCCTGGGTTCCCAAAGGTGATCCAGTATTTTTAACGAATCCGTGAGTGGGGAGCCCAGACACATTCCCAGCACACGCCGCCGGAGATGCCGCCCCGGCTGCCGGTGTGCCGCCAGCAGTGCGGGTGGCAGCGGCAGTTACGCTCGCCGCCCCCCGCACGCCAGCAAGCACACCAGGTGCCAGGCCAGTCCCCTCCCTCACAGGCGACCCAGCCTGAGCACCACCACAGGTTTTGCCCGCCGCTGGGCCGCCCTCCGTGCCATGCTCCATATCAGACACATCCGACACACCACCTTCATTACTACAAACAGAGGCGGCGCTCTGCGTGCCATGGCCTACATTCTCCCCGCTCCCTTGCTGCGGACCCACAACAGAGCCCGAGCCGGGGTGGGTAGGGGGTGCCGCACAACGGGACCGGGGGGCCCCAGAGAGGGGGACATACACAAACTTATGTGCCACAGATGTTTTTTGCTTTTTCTTTACTTTCTTCCTCTTCGTCCCCCTCCCGGTTGCCTCGTCCTCACAGATCTCGTCCCCGAACGTCAGCTGGTTAAAACGTACCGGGGACTCAATCTGCCTGATCTGCTTCATGACGAGGCAACCCCCCTCACTGCTGCTACTACCGCCCTCCTCATCCTCCCCTTCGCTGCCGCTGCCCTCTGAAGGGCCAGAATCAGACTGGAGAGCCATCTGCTCAGGGGCTATCCCGCTATGCGATGCCTGGAGATCACTTACCAGGCCACCTGATGGCAGGTAGGGTGCGACCTCCTCCTCACAGTCCTCTTCCTCCACCACCGCCACCTGGCTGGAGCTCCGTGACCCCTCCAGAGATCCACCGGCCATGGCTCTGAACCCGTCATCATTCTCGAGTTTTTCCCGGAATGGCCCGCTGCCGGCCAGGATGGTACACCGCCGGCTCTCCACCTCCTGAATAATTTCCTTGATCTTCCTGACCGCGGCGGATAGCTCAGGCTTTTTGCTGCTAGAGGCCCTTTCGGACCTCTCCTGAGCTACCCTCAACTCCCCCAGAGGGATTTTAGCTTCCTAGAGGCGTCCTCATACTCGCAGAGGTGCGCATGGATGCGGGAGCCATAGCTGACCGTGGACTCCTTTGCCACCTTGGTGCCCCAATCAAGGGGCACCGCTGCAGCACCCCTGCTCGTACTCGGCCTACCTCCGGGGGGAGGAGCCGCCGCGGCCATGGCCTCGGGGGTCCCTCTGGTCTTCATGCCGGACCCCTTGCCTTTTCCGGACCTGGTCCTTGTCATCCCGGCCGGGATGGTATTCCTCCCGCCCCCCGCCGGCTTGGACCGGGGGGCAGGAGCCTGGGGCCCAGCCCCGGAGGGCAATCCACGAACAAGCCTGCTTTCCTGGGAAGAGGGCAGACAAAAAGTCCCAGATGGAAAAACAAAACCTCCCTTCCCAGGAGCTCTCTCCACACCCCAAACACAGCAGCACACGACAGGCTCCGCCTCTTCCTCTTCCTGCTACCGCAGCTGCTTGCATCAGACTTGCCCTCCAATAGATCCTTGTAAAAGGATTTAAAGTGTACTCATTCAAATTACAGAGCCAATTTAAATTACAGAGCTTAGACCTGCCTCCACCGCGGGGGGTCTCGACCAACCAGCGGACAGGCACCATTATTGGGAGAGGGGGGCTGGCCGTCAGGGTCCACCGCGGCTCTGGCACAAACCCGGTGACACGGAGGACACACGGGCAAGAACGGCCTGGCCGTGTCGGCTTCGCACTACAGCATAGTCCCTCTGCCCGCTCGCGCCCGTAACCTCAAAGGGATGCGCAAGCGGCTTTTCTTCCCAGGGCTATTCCCCGCCCAGCAGGAACATGGGGGAGCTCAGGTCGGCCTTCCACCCTTACCTCCCTCTCCCTCTTTCCTTCTTCTGTTCTTCATCTAACCCCTCGGCTCTGTAGTGTCCCCTCTCCCTCCAGCTCTCTCCTTTTCACAGGTGGACTACCGCGTGTATTCACACTGTGGCGAATCTTTTGGGCCCAGGCATAAGAAGTCGTCGAGGTAATGGATAATATGTGCAATCTTAGAAATGTCCATGACGACCCATTAGAGGAAGCAACTAAACGCCTCAAATAGTGAGCAGGACCTGGAGCACCCCATGGGCAAACAGCGATCTATGTAGTATGCTCCTTCCCAGAAGCAGACCAATAGGCGGACACTATTCGGAGGCACAGGTAGTAAGTAACCGGAACGCCCCCTCAATGTCTGTTTTGGCCATTAGGGTGCCCCTTCCCAACTTCTTGACCTGCCTAATTGCCTTGTCAAAGGAGGTACAGTATATACTACTGTACTTGGTTCCCCGTCGATGTTGTCGTTTACTGACCTGCCCCTTAGATATGACAAATGGTGCTTTAGTCCGAATGTATTGGGTTCCGTTTTTGCCACTACTCCCAACGGGGATAACACTACGTCTTGTAAGGAAAGTGTTCTGAATGGAATCGCCATTCTACCTAAAGGTATTTCTTTTTTTAATTTTCTTGTCACGACGTCTGGGTGTTGGTAGGCTGATTTTAGATGTTTACTCCAGCCTTTCTTGATTTTAGAAGGGCATGACATGCCTATATCTGTGTCTCCTCCTCCTTTTACTCCTCCACCTCTTTTCTTTTCAAATGACTATATGTACTTGTCACTTTTCCATGTGTTAGTTGTGTCTTCTGAGCAGTTTGTCAAATTTTGGACTCCTTTGAAGGTGTTTTCTATGTGTTTTCTATGTGTTTTTGCTTGCCTGCCATTGGTTTTAACAGTGTTCGACGGTGTTCAACGAACCGTTCAGCGAACATGCCGAACCGAACCCGAACACTACAGGGGTGGATCAACACTAATCTTGAGATGAGGATCCTCACCCCACAATTCATGCAGCAGAATTGAATTACATTTAAGACAGTTTAAACAGTTAAATTAGGAGTGAGGTCCCTGTTCGCAAGCTTACATTCTACAAGGAAATGGGGGGGACACAATAGGTGGACACAATAGGTAAAAAGTGCTTGTTATTTCAGGTCTGGCAATTATAATAAATAGGGATTTTCATATAAAGCTGCATGATACGGTTATCAGCCCATATATGTAAGTGCAAGTATCAAGTGCAGTTATCGTGTGCATGGAGGGTGTGGAGACAGATGAATAGTAGGGTGCAGATTCTGAATAATATTTAGAAGGAGGGGACAGGGGAAAGTTAGTTTACTGAGTAGTTAAGGTGGTAGGCTTTTTTACAGAGATGGGTTTTTAAAGTGCGCTTGAAGACATGGGGGCTAGGCATCAGTCAGATCGTCTGGGGTAGTGCATTCCAGAGAACTGGAGCAGCACAAGTGAAGTCTTGGAGACGGAGGAGCAAGGTTCAGATTATGGAGGATGTTAGTCTTAAGTCATTTGAAGAATGGAGGGCACATGTAGGGCGATAGACAGAGATGAGAGAGGAGATATAAGGCGGGCTGAACTGTGGAGAGCTTTGTGGGTGAAAGCGATGAGTTCATATTGGACCCTGTAGCGAATGGGCAACCAGTGTATTTACTGGTGCAAGATGGAGTAATCGGTGAAGCAGCTGGAAAGAAATATGACCCTGGCTGCTGCATTCAGGACAGATTGGAGAGGAGAAAGTTTGGTAAGAGGGAGACCGATCAGAAGAGAGTTGCAGTAGTCCAGACGAGAGTGAATAAGAGCGACAGTAAGAGTTTTAGCAGTTTCAAAGGTGAGAAAAGGTCGGATTATGGAGATGTTTTTAATATGCAGGTGACAAGAGTGAATGAGTGATCGGATATAGGGAATAAAGGAAAGGTTAGTGTCGAAAATGACCCCAAGGCAGTGGGCATGCTGCTTGGGAGTTATAGTTGAACCCTCCAAGGTAATTTTGATGTTAGGTAGAGTTAGGTTAGTAGAGGGGAGAAACACAAGAAATTCAGTTTTGGAGAGATTCAGTTTAAGATAGAGGGAGGACATGATGTTAGAGACAGTAGACAGACAATTCTTGGTATTTTGTATTAGGGTAGGAGTGATGTCAGGGGAAGAAGTGTATAATTCGGTGCCGTCAGCCTAAAGATGATGCTGGAATCCAAATCTGCTGATTGTTTGTTCAATAGGGGCAGTGTATAGAGAGAAGGGGAGGGGCCTAGGACTGAGCCATGTGGAACCCTGATAGTAAGGGGACGAGGAGAGGAAGAGGAAGAGGAGCCGGCAAAAGATACAGTGAAGGAGCGGTCAGAGAGGTAGGAGGAGAGCCAGGAGACAACGGTTTCCTTGAGGCCTATAGAGCGGAGTATAGTGAGGAGGAGCTGGTGATCCACATTGTCAAATGCGGTAGAGAGATCGAGGTGAATCAGCAGAGAGCAGTGACCTTTGGATTTAGCTGTTAGTAGATCATTAGAGACTTTAGTGAGGGCAGTTTCAGTGGAGTGTAAAGAGCGGAAACCAGATTGTAGAGGGTCGATGAGAGAGTTATCTGAGAGATAGCGGATTAGACGGGAGTGGACCAAGTGTTCCTGGAGTTTAGTGATGAAAGGAAGGTTAGAGATAGGTCTTTAGTTAGCAGTGCAGTTCTAGTCTATGGATGGCTTTTTAAGTAAAGGGGTTATGATGGCATGTTTAAATGAGGAGGGAAAGATACCTGAGGAAAGAGGAGATTAAATATTTTAGTCAGGTTAGTGGTAACCACCGGTGAGAGAGACTGCAGGAGATGTGAAGGAATGGGGTCACTGTTGGAAGGTTGTAGGTTGAGAAGAAATGAGGAGCTGGGTAATTTCTTCTTCTGTAACAGGCTTGTAGCGCCCCGAGGGTTCGGTCGCTACAGAGGTATTGCATCTCACCCAGAGGTGTGATATCTCACTTCCAGGTAAAGATGGAGTGTGGCTAAGGACCCTAACACCCACATGCACTACACCACATTTCCGGGGGGGCAGGGCGACAAAGCTCCTAAGAGTGAGCACAACTGCCCCTGTCCCTGGCTGGAGTGGGGGGAGGGAACACCTAGAAAGGGGGAACCTGGTAGAGTGTGGGTGGGGAGAGTAGATTCTGGATGCACTGAAAAGGGGAGTATATAAGGTGGGCACCATCTTGGAGTCAGAGAGAAGAGAGGTGAGAGAGCAGAGAGAGAAGGAGGCTGGGAGCAGGGGCTCTATACGAGCTCTGCTCCACGGGCAGGCCAAGTCACAAGGCCTGGGCCTGGAGGAGAGGAAAAGGAGAGGAGAGGAATGGAGGAGGCTCCAGGAGTGAAGTGAAGGGACCCCATGGGTGCGGACCGGCCAGTCACCACCGTACGCCCGCCGCTACCAGAGTAGGGGGGTCAGGCCAAGAAAGGGAACCGGATTCCTCATCTAGTGGAGGAGAGCAACTACGCTCAGCTAGTAATCGGAGGCCGTGGCATTGCACATTTTACGGCCCCTCACTACTGTTACAACTCTTCTGTTAGGTTTTTTTTTAGTTTGCTGGTCACATGACCATTTTGCCTATTTAATCTGGCTCCGCCCTCCTGGCTTTGCTGGACTTCATTTGTATTTACTACTGTTGAGCTAGCTTGTTGCTCTGTTGCCGTTCTCTGTTAGTTTTGCTAGGTCTTCTGACCCCTATGCCTTTTTGTTGTGTGTTTGTCTTTGACTGCTACTATTTCTGCTAGGAGGTGTCCAACTTTTCCCAGTCCCTAGATCTTGTAGGGATCCCTCCCTATCATCTATAGGTCTGAATTCAGATTAGCCGAGGACTTTAGCGGGTCTGATCGCAGGATCAGGTTCCCCGTTACATCGTAGGGATCTAGTTTAGTTCTATTGTAGGGACAGATCTCCTCTCTTTCCTTAGTCTCTGTAGCAGATCATAACAACTACACCCGTTAGGAAGGCACCATATAGGGCCCATGGAAACGGAACATATGTTTGCCCACCAAGGCCCGAGGCAGCTGGACAGAAACGTGTTCAATTGTGGGGTATGACGGGCCAGAGAAACGACACACGAAGGGGGACCTGAAAAGCATCCCAAAGGTACCTGGGAGTTGGCCGAGCCCCTCACCTGGTGAGCACAGTACGACGTGGGCAGCTATTACCTGCAGAAGTGGCTTGGAGTGTAAAACTGTGAGTAATGACCCTGGACTGCATCACTGGACTCTGTGTCATTACTGTTGCTCCCGCGCACCATCACCCCCACCATCTGCACTCACTGCCCTGAGGCTATACTCCTCCCATGGGGAGTTATACTACCCTCTGCTGCGCACACAACATGAGCCTCAGCGGTCTGCCCTGCAGCGGTGGTTCTCAGTGACCGCAATCAACGGGTGGCGTAGTCGGACATTTCAACATCAAAAACCAAGTAAACAGATTCGCCACTGGTTTGACCACCCTGAGCCACGGGACCGGGTCGCCGCCACAGAGACTACAACCCCTGACATTACACAGAGACCCGGCTCTGGGTATTCCCCCACACACGGCCCAGGGGGCGCGTCAACTTTGGCATAGTCAGCAGGATTTCGTGCCCGCAACCACCGGATACTGCGTGCCAGAAAGGAAGGAGAAAGGGACTGTTTCACTGTAGTGGATGTGGCGCATGCCCCAGAAGAACGGGCGCCATTATGTGAGCGCCAAAAGACAACAAGAAGCCACCTCCCATTGTGGGCCAGGTCCCAGAATGGCGCCAAAGATGGAGCCCACCCCCAACAGCCATGAGTGTTGCTGTAGAGATGTCCATCAACGTGGGGGAGATGCCCCTGAGAGTAATTGTTAGCAGATTGTCCCGGGACCACCCCCAACAGGGGCGGAAGGGAAAGAAAACCGAAGGGCAGGGTGTGGTTTGGATCAGTCTCGGCAGACCACTCCCAGAGATGGCGGGGAGCGCCAGCCCCAGGACCCTTATGAGTGGCCGGCTGCAGGCTGAAGCGGCTCCGTGCAGCCTCGCGTAGCTGATGGCCCAGCTCCCCGGGAGGACCCTGAATTCCTCCGGGCTGGGCTTGAGGATTTGGACCGGAGGATGGTCCAGGCGCAGCAGGAGGCCATCGCGGGGTGGAAAGAAGAAATGGACCGGCGGGTCGTGACCCGGCAGCAAGTGGCGCTGCCAGCACCCGACAGCGTGCCTGCGCCTGAGGATAGAGAGAGACCACCGGAGGCTGAGAGCAGCGCTGCAAAGGGAGCAGTTAAGGGGGACGCCCCTGCTACAAGCCCTGACGCCACTAGCCTGCCCCTGGACCCCGTCGCGGAGCCGATCGCCCCGGGAGTCGCTGCACCTCATCCGCTCCCGCTGCCTCTACCTAGGCCCCAAGCCCCGAGCGCAGCCCCCGGACCACGCCCCACGCCTTGCGCCTTGATCCCGGGTGCGGCAGAGGCGGCCCGTTCCAAGCCTGGTCGCAAAGCCGGATGCCCCCAGGCGCCTTCCACCAACTAGCGCCCCCGGTCCCAACATTACCACCCCTGGGCACGGACTTGTATAGTCAAATTACGGTCCTGATGGAGAGCCGGTCCCCTTACTATGCGGATGGGTTCACCCTTGCCACCGGAGGGACCCGTCCGCGGAGGCAAAAGCCCCGCTTCCTCCGCTCCTGCCCGCTCCGCAGCCAATCACCGTTCCCCAGCTCCCGGATGAAGACGTCCAAATTGAGTGGGATCAGACCGGGGAGGACCTGATGGGGTTCTCGCAAGAGACGCGGGCGGATGCGGCCCGCAGGCGAGAATTTTGCCGCCTGGAGATGGTGCAACTAGAAAAGGAGAAGCAGGCGCAGCGACAAAAACAGGAGCAGCTACAGGCCCGGAGCGCAGAGGAAAAGATGCGGACCTGCCAAGACCCCCAGGCTGCACGCGGTCCCAAAGTCACCGGGATTGTGGTCAGGTTCCACCAGGAGAAGGGGTGGGTGTTCATTCGGGACCCGACGACGAATACAGACCTCTTTGTTAACCGGAGGGATGTGGAGAGTCGCCTGCCCACCGGTCACCCGAAGCAGGATCTGTTCCCGGGGGATCAGGTATCATAGACCCGACACCGAGGCCTGCGGGGGTGGTACGCCCTCAACGTTCAGCGGGTAGAGGAACACCGCTACCCTGAATCCTGCTACAATGAGGACCCGGACGGGTCTGAAGAATATGAGGAGCAGGAACGTCCACAAGGGGGACAACGCTACTAGAGAGCAGCAGTATGAACTGTATATAGTTACCCGTCAGGGTAGAAGCAAAGGAGTTTCCGGTTATGCCCGTTTGGGGATTACAAAAAGTTCACCCGGTTCGGAATTGTTGTCCGTTTATTCGTTAAAGGTACCCGAAAAGGGTCTGTGAACTATCCGGCTGAGGACTGGAAGCAACCAACCCTAACTATCCGGCTGAGGACTTGGAGCAGCCAACCCTTGTAAATAGTTGCACTTCTTAAAGTGCCCCTTATTGGTTTTATAAACTCCTACCTCAACAGACACCGGATGGTGTTTGAAAGTTTGCACTTAGTAAAATTGCACCTTGTTGGGTGAAATGGACACCTGGTCGCGGCATGGACTGTGGCCTGTTAAAGATACTTCGCCATTGAAATGTAGCTGATAATGTTTTATAATTTTTTTTACTTAAAAGAATGTTTTATATGTGTATATTGAAAGTTATATCAAGGAAAGAGTAACCGTAAATGAAAAGAATGTTGTATATGTTGATACAAAGAGAAAAGCTTTATGACAAGTAACGTTTAAAAAAAAACAAAAAAACTTTAATTCTGCATGTCTTGAAATCAATTATCTTTGCTCTGTTCCAGCCCGCGGACGTGCTGTGATTTACCAGGGGGGAATGTAGCGCCCCGAGGGTTCGGTCGCTACAGCGGTATTGCATCTCACCCAGAGGTGTGATATCTCACTTCCAGGTAAGGATGGAGTGTGGCTCATGACCCTAACACCCACATGCACTACACCACATTTCTGGGGGGGCAGGGCGACAATGCTCCCAAGAGTGAGCACAACTGCCCCTGTCCCTGGCTGGAGTGGGGGGAGGGAACACCTAGAAAGGGGGAACCCGGTAGTGTGTGGGTGGAGAGAGTAGATTCTGGGTGCACTGAAAAGGGGAGTATATAAGGTGGGCACCATCTTGGAGTCAGAGAGAAGAGAGGTGAGAGAGCAGAGAGAGAAGGAGGCTGGGAGCAGGGGCTCTGTACGAGCTCTGCTCCGTGGGCAAGCCATGTCACAAGGCCTGGGCCTGGAGGAGAGGAAAAGGAGAGGAGAGGAATGGAGGAGGCTCCAGGAGTGGAGTGAAGGGACCCCAGGGGTGAGGACCGGCCAGTCGCCACCGTATGCCCACCGCTACCAGAGTAGGGGAGTCAGGTCAAGAAAGGGAACTGGATCCCTCATCTAGTGGAGGAGAGCAACTACCCTCAGCTAGTAACCGGAGGTCGTGGCATTGCACATTTTATGGCCCCTCACTACACCAGTTAGGAAGGCACCATATAGGGCCAAGGGAAATGGAACATACGTTTGCCCGCCAAGGCCCGAGGCAGCTGGACAGAAACGTGGTCAATTGAGGGGTACGACGGGCCAGAGAAAGGATACCCGAAGGGGGTCCTGAAAAGCATTCCAAAGGTACTTGGGAGTTGGCCGAGCCCCTCACCTGAAGAGCACAGAACGACGTGGGCAGCTATTACCTGCAGTTGTGGCTTGGAGTGTAAAACTGAGAGTAAAGACCCTGGACTGCATCACTGGACTCTTAGTCATTACTGTTGCTCCCGCGCACCATCACCCCCACCATCTGCACTCACTGCCCTGAGGCTATACTCCTCCCATGGGGAGTTATACTACCCTCTGCTGCGCACACAACATCTGCCTCAGCGGTCTGCCCTGCAGCGGCGGTTCTCAGTGACCGCAATCCACGAGTGGCATAGTCGGACATTTCAACATGAAAAACCAAGTAAACAGATCCGCCACTGGTTTGACCACCCTGAGCCACGGGACCGGGTCGCCGCCACAGAGACTACAACCCCTGACATTACACAGAGACCCGGCTCCGGGTATTCCCCCACACACGGCCCAGGGGGCGCGTCAGGCTCAAAGATGGCTAGTGAGCTTGAAGTGCGTCAGGGAAGGGGATCCAGGCACTGAGGAGATTTGGCTGAGATGTCCTGATGTGTGTGGTTGATTTTTTTCTAGGAAATAAGTGGCCAGATCCTCACCGCTGAGGTTGGTGATGGGGACCTGTGCTTTAGGTTTCAGGAGGGAGTTTAAGGTTTCAAAAAGTCGTTTTGGATTGTTGGACAGTGAAGTGATGAGGGTGGTGAAGTTGGATTGTTTGGCCAGATGAAGGGCAGAGTTATAGGTTTTGAGCATGGATTTATAGTGGATGAAATCCTCTGCTACAAGATATTTTCTCCACTGATGCTCAGCACACCTGAAAAAAATGTGTTTGCATTGTGTGCCAGGGCTGCCGTTGTCTGTGTCGGGTCTTTCTGCGTGTTGAAGGTGCTGCTTCATCTAGGGCACTCTTCAGTGTATTTTTGTATAGGGTGGGTCATTTATATGGATACACCTAAATTAATTGGGAATGGTTGGTGATAACAACTTCCTGTTTGTAGCACATTAGTATATGGGAGGGGGAAAACTTTTCCAGATGGGTGGTGACCATGGTGGCCATTTTGAAGTCGGCCATTTTGGATCCAACTTTATTTTTTTCAATGGGAAGATTGAAAAGATCCATTTGAAAAAAATAAAGTTGGACCCAAAATGGCCTCCATGGTCACCACCCTTCTGGAAAAGTTTTCCCCCTCCCATATACTAATGTGCCACAAACAGGAAGTTAATATCACCAACCATTCCCATTTAATTTAGGTTTATCCATATAAATGGCCCACCCTGTAGTGTGACAATGCTAAGTCTGGACAGGAGAGGGAGGAGATGGGGGCTAAAGATGTTTGGAGATTGTCCATAAGCTGCTGGGTATTAATGGTACATGTATTCCTATAAGTGTGGTAAGTGGGGTGCTACAACCTGTCTCTGAATCACCTGTCTGAGTCTCTATGTCAGTAAAGGTTCTGCAGTGAACCTGAACTTAATTGTCTGAATGGAGCCCAAGTCTTTGTCGGCCAACCTGATTTTGCAGGACTGGGCTGCAGTACTGGGATTTGCCTAGGAGTGGTACCTGGTGGCTAAATGCAGCAAAGTCTGTCTCTACCATCAGGAACTCCAGTGAACACCTGATAGCCGCTTAGATACACCCCTGCCTAGGCAGACCCCGGCTTGTGGCACAGTGGGTCAGCAAATCCACTTTTGCCACTGTTGGGCTTATAAATTAATTCTAATATAAGCTGGTATTACTTTGGCAGTGATTAAAACTGGCAAGGAAAACATCCAATAGTAAATCAGAGGTCATTTAGTGATAAAACGCCCTACGAGCACTGTTCTCAGCTGAATGATGATGGATGCAGACAGATAAAATAATTAGTGACCAAAGAAAAATTTGTGAGGTAAGCACAGTACAAATACATTAGTACCTCATCTGTTTTTCACTATCTGAAAGTGTAAACTTGTGGGTTTGACAAGCATCTTCTGTCATATTAAATGACAAACACAGGTCCCATTTACACAGCTCTTCTATATTCATGACCTTTGATTTTGCCTTGCATCAGTGCTACACCAATCTCAACTGAGTACATCGGTATAAGATTACATAGCATGCTCTCTATCATATGTCCACAACACCTATTGTCAATTGTCTTATATTATAATGAAGATATTACTAATTTTAATATAGTTAGGTGATTTGAATTTCCTGAAATCTGCAAGTCTTGCAAATTTGAACTGTTTGAGATTCAATTCACTTGGATCTACCAAAGATAAAAAAAATAACCAACAGCATTTCACACACTGCTGAAGAGTTTCAGAGTGGGTAAATGACAACAGGTTTGGCCTGGTGGGCATCATTATAATGGCGTGCAGCTATGACATCACATTGTCTTCCTTGATTGGATGCAATAGACTATCACAACTGTTGTAAATGATGGGGGCTGGGCAAGTAGTACCATTTTATGCTTTAATAACATAGGGATAGAGGTCAGAACGTATAGCTCATTCCACAAAGAGACATAAAAGGACACTATTGTTGATGAACAGTTAGTTGCATCATTAGGGAGAGAGAAATAAGGTAGATGGCAGCAGCAGTGTTAGTGTAATTGATTTATATATTTCATTTTCACACATTTCTCATCTTTCTTACAGTACAAAAGTTTAGCCTCATTATCTGCTCTCCATCTTGTCTCTCTCCCCCTTAAGGCTATATTAACAAAAGAGCAGATTGTATATACTGTAGTATTAGGGGTTGCAAAATGTTCAACACTCCATTACAAGGCAATTGTGTTATTTAAGATTCGGCACAAATAGATTGGAAGCAGATAGTGATGAGCGAGCATGCTCGCTACTGCTCGGTGCTCGCTTGAGATGCCCGGTGCTCGCCGAGTATTTTCGGGGTTGCTTGGAGGGAGCTCGGGTCCCCTCTCTGCATATTTGGCACACTTTAGAGTGCCAATCAACATGCAAGGATTGTCTGCCACACACTGTAATGCCGCAGCCATGTTGGTTGTGGCATTGCAGTGATTGGCTGGCCGCACAGCGTCATCAGGTCTATATCAGACCTCGCGCCTCCATGCTCGTCACAGTCACTCCGGAATCAGACAGTGTAGGGAGAGCTGCTGCTGAGCTATGGAGAGATTTGCTTGTTTCTAGTTAGTGTAGGTATGCCAGGCTATATTAGAGACACATAGCCATCTCAACTAACAGTCCTTCTGAAGACTAATCCAGCTACAGAGATATCAGTGCTAGGCAGGCAGGAAGGGTATAAAGCAGACTGCAGTGCACATAGTAAGACGGTCAATTCCAGTTCTGTCTGCTGGTGCTTTTACAGATATTTGTAGAAATAGGCCCAGGTATAAGTGGCCAGGAATATATATTTTTTTTATCTTAATCATGATTATTTGCTTAAAAAGCAATCCAGAGAACACAGTTTATCTGCGCCATTTGCTTGCTGGCACTGCAGAATACAGCCAGGTCCTTTCCACATTACAGTGCTAACAATCCAGCAATTTAAAACTATGGTTTGTCCGTCACACGGATCATATATAATTGCACTGAAAATATTGCCATTTCTGGCCTCCATTTAATTTTTTTTGCAGTGTGTCAGTGAACTGATTGACACGACGTCGGCGCTGCTAAAAATAGTCACCTACAGGAAAGGTATTTAAAACTGTGGTTTGTCCGTCACACAGATCACATATAAGTTCTCTTCAAATTCAGCCATTTGTAGTGAGCGTGGAAGATATTTTCGTCCATTTAAAATGGGCAAGGCACATGGCAAGGGATGAGGAGCTGGATGTAATGGTGATGGTGCATGCAGAGGCCGAGGCCGTGGGCATGCTGAAATTGTGCTACAACAAACACCCACATCTTGTCGCTCGATCTTCCTGTCCCAATTAATAGGGGACCGCAGAACACCACTATTGAACACAGAGCAGTGTGAAAAGGTTATTGGTTGGATAGCAGATAATGCTTCCAGTCACTTAGCCACCACCACCACCACCCTGTCTTCCACACGGTCAAGTCTCAATATCCTTGAGTCTGAACTGCATATTGCTCTCCTTGCTCCTCCTTCCTCCCACCATGCCAAGTGCCCAGAGACAACTGATCCCACACTTGGACACTCCAAAGAGCTGTTCACTTTTCCATTTATAGATTCGGGCCTCTCGACTGGTCCACTTGAAGCAGGGCAAGAGGAGATCGCATGTAGCGATGCCCAAATATTTGAGAAGCCACAGTCATACGAAGGCGACGGTGGGAAAGTGTCACAAGAGGTGGACGATGATGAGACACAATTGCCAGAAAGTCAGGAGGAAGACCAGGGTGCGGAAGTGGAAGACGAGGTGGTGGATGATATAGTAAATGACCAAACCTAGCAGGAGGACATGCAGAGCAAGGACAGCAGCATACAGGGGGAGGGAGGCAGAGCACCCCAACAGGCAGGAAGAAGCAGTGTGGTGGCCACAGACAGAAGGCAGGAAAGCGTTCTCCGTAACAACAACATGACGGACGTTGCCAGTACAACAGTTAGGTCTTCCTGGTTATTTTTTAAAGACTCTGCCGATAACTCCAAAAAGACCATTTGCACCACCTGCCAGGCCAGCATCAGCAGGGGTAGCAAAACTACCAGCCTGACCACCATCAGCATGATCAGGCACATGGCCGCAAAGCATCCGTCTTTGTGGGCCAAACCCCAGGGTCCAAGAACAGTGTCTGTGGGTGACGCAACTGCTTCTTCTGTTGTTGTGCGTGCAAGCCAATCCCCTGTGCATAGTGCATCTGAAGATGCCTCCTGCCCTGCACCTTTCATTGCACACACTCAACTAGCACCATCAGCAGGCACGTCCTTATCCCAGCGCAGCGTTCAGTTTTCCATACTCCAGTCCTTGGAACGCAAGCGCAAATACGCAGCAAAAGCCCCACAGGCCCCACTACTAAATTCCTACATTTCGCGACTGCTTTTGCTCGAAATGTTGCCTTTTAGGCTCGTGGAGACGGAAGCTTTCTGCAACCTGATGGCGGCGACCGTCCCTCGGTACTCGGTAACCAGACACTATTTCTCCTGGTGTGCCATTCCCGCATTACACAAGCTCATGTCCCACAACATTAGCCGTACCCTCAACAATTCAGTTACAGGCAAAGTCCACCTAACCACAGACACGTGGACAAGTGTTAGTGGGCAGGGAAGGTATATCTCGCTGACGGCACACTGGGTTAACATAGTGGAAGCCAGGACCCAGTCGGGCATTGGGACGGAACACATCCTCCCGACACCAAGGATTGTGGGCCCTAGGTCAATCAAGGCTGACCCCACAGTTTACAGCTACTGCACCTCATCCTTCTCAGCCTCCTCCTCCTCTTCAGCCTCCATCTCCGAAATGACCACATCAGTCACAAGCTGGAAACACTGCAGTACTGCCTCGGCCAAGTGGCAACAGGCTGTGCTGAAGCTAATATTCTTAGGTGACAAACCGCACAATGCTGAAGAGTTGTGGACAGCTCTGAAAGAGCAGGCAGATCTGTGGCTGAGACTGCTGAACCTACAGCCAGGCATGGTCGTGTGTGACAATGGCCGGAACCTGGTGGCGGCTCTGAGGCGAGGTGAGCTCACACATGTACCATGCCTGGCCCATGTGCTTAACCTTTTGGTTCATCGGTTTCTCAAAAGCTACCCGGAGCTGCCGGATCTGCTTGTCAAAGTACGCCTCCTATGTGCTCATTTTAGAAAGTCAGCTACAGCTTCCGCCACCCTTGCCGTGCTTCTGCAGCATTTGCAGCTTCCAGCTCACTGACTGGAGTGTGATGTCCCCACGCATTGGAACTCTACACTGCAGATTTTGGGAAGGATTTGTGAGCAGAAGAGGGCAGTTGTTGACTACCAGCATAAACAAGGCTGTCAGAACTTAGTTCAGACTCCACACATGGAGGAGTGGACATGGATGTCAGACATCTGTACCATCCTCCAAAACTTTGAGGACTCCACCAAGATGGTGAGTGGCGATGACGCCATAATTAGCATCACCTTCCCACTTCTCTGTCTTCTGAAACTCTCTCTGCTCACAATCAAAGAGGATGCATTGCAGGCGGAGCATGATTATATGGAGCAAGGAAACATACAGAGTGATTACACACAGCCCAGCCTCCTCTCATCCCAACGTGGATTGGGTGACAATGAGGAAGAGGAGGAGGAGGAAGAACAGTAGCTAGTTTCATGCGCTATAGATGGTAACACCTGCACAATTGTCATACGGTCTTTTCAGCATGGATGGCCTAAGGACAAGGAGGAGGAGGAGGAGAGCATGGTGAGGGCACGGAAGTCTTGCCTGTTAGCAGTCTGGCACGTATGGCTGAGTTTATGTTTCGCTGCCTTTCCCGTGACCCTTCCATTCTCAAAATTTTGGGTGACAGTCATTACTGATTGGTAACACTTCTAGACTCATGCTACAAGGAGAACTTTATATCTATTATTCCTGAGGTGGACAGGTCTACCAAAATGGGGCAGTACCAGAAGGCCATTGTTGCGGAACTATTAAAAAAATTCCCATCTGAAAACGCTGGTGGCAGGGGTCACAGTTCGTTGGGCAATCAAGGAGTATAGCCGAGAGAGACACTACTCCAATCCAGCAGAGGCAGGGGAACACTGTCAAGTTCTGGGAGAGTTTTCTCAGCCCCTCCCATCGCACAGCTTCTGAGGTGCGGGGTACTCTCACAACGAGTGCAAACTTTGGGAAGATGCTGAGGGAGTACCTTGCCAACCGTACCAACATCTTCCGTGATTCCTCTGTGCCTTATAAATATTGGGTATCCAAGCTGGACGCATGGAATGAACTGGCTCTCTACGCCTTGGAGTTCCTGGCCTGCCCTGCCGCTAGCATTTTGTCAGAGCGGGTTTTTAGTGCCGCTGGTGAAATTATAACTGATAAGTGCATTCGCCAACTGAAAATGCTGACAGGCTGACTCTTATAAAAATGAACAAGGGCTGGATTGGGCCAGACTTCTCAACACCACCGAATGATAGCCAGCATAACATAAACTCAAATCCAGTGTCTTTTTTTGGGGAGGTGTATACCCATGCACCTTTTCACACCCACACATGGGTATACTTTTCCTGATTTTGGCAATTTGCTCTTGTTCTCCTCCTTCTCCTCATCCTCCACCACCATATCACCAGGGTGACCGTGGTCCATGATGCAACACCCGCATAATTTTTTTAAAGGGTATTTATGATACCCGTAAAAAAACATTTTTTATACAGTCTGTTCATGTATACCCCCCAAGGGGTAAATGTTTGTCAGCCCATGCACTAAGTGTATGGGCATTACAACTATTGAAGACCTGCTCCTTTCTAATGGGAAACTCCCCTCCACATTTTTTTCCAAGGTGCATTGTAGTGCCTCCCAATTTTTGCCAGCCTTGTATTCACTGCATAGGCCAACACAATAGGAGACCCACTTCCGAATAATGGGAACATTTTTTCATGAGGCCCTCCTCTAAGTCTCTTCAAAGGGGTATTATGGTGCATCCAAATTTTCAAAGGAGTATTGGGGTGCATCTAAATTTTAGGCAGACCTGCCACTCACTCCATACGCAATAACAGTATAGGAGATCCAATCTTTAGTAATGGGAACAACAAAGCATAGCCGGCTGAAGGCTTTCTAAGAATAGCGAGGGCCGACTGCTGTCCCTTTAAGAATAGTAAAGGCCGCCTGATGGCCCTATAAAAATAGGCTTTGTGACTTTCAGAGTCTCTCCTTCATAAAAGAAACAGGATGAGTCTGATCATGCCTCACACACCACATGGTCAGATAAGGTTGTAAAATGTTAAAATGACATTTCCTGGTGAATGCATTTGTCAAGGTTGAAAGAAATGCTAAAGTGCAAAAACACATCAAAAACGCTACGTGTGAACATAGCCCAAGGTGTGGAGGACTATTTTTGTTTTTGGTTATTTATTTTGCCTTATATACAAGTCATTACCCTGGAAAGGATGTTCTTTAGCATATTTCCCAGGAAAATCCATTTTGGTTTTGTTTTTGTATGTTTTATTGTGAGTCCGTAAAAGTGGCGTAATACCTTTGACAACGTTGTTGACAGCAGTGACCTGGGAGTCATAAATGCTTCCAGGGCTCTTCCCCATGCTGTTACCATGTCATTTGAGCACTGTTCTCATCCATTTGGGCAATTTTTAGGCCTCTGCAGACCACCGGGGTGAGCCGCCTGAAAAATGCTCGAGTTTCAAGTAGACTTACATTGGGCTCGTTGCTCGGGTCGAGCACCTGAGCATCCCAACTTGCTCGACCTGAGCATTGGGCACCTGAACATTTTAGTTCTCACCCATCACTAGAAGCAGATCAATTTTTTTAAAGAAAAATTGCTGAACTAAACTATGCAAATTTGAATTTCAAAAGGTTTGATTATCCCTATTTCACGTATGTTCATTAGATCGTGCTAAGTTTTTTAGGCATTATGCAAGTCAATGAATCAGAAGTGATGGCAAATCTCTTACCTCCAGACCTGTGCCTACACCTGTTTGGTTCAACAACTGACTCACCAGACAGATGCCAAGAATGGGATCAGTGACTCCATCAAATTGTTTTAAGTTAAAAGTCATATGAAAAGGTCAATGCATCACCGGCCATATGTGGACCCAGAATTTTTTATGATAATAAGTCCACTGTGTAGAGATTTACACAGAAAATATAGTATCAGTCTATTAAGAGATTAAGCAATCCAACACATTACAGAAAAGAGGGAATGTACAGTATTTCAAATGCAAAACTATACTTATTGAAACTACACATATAGAACCTGCACAAAAAGTCACCTTAAAGAACATATTGTTTAAAAGGACAAAAGTATGGTGAAATAAAATCTCATTAAAGACTTTTTCATCACAAGGGTTTATTCAATGCAGTCTTTAAATTCAATTATTTCTCTCATTCTCAGTCGAGAAGAACACTTTTATTAATAAATGCAAGGAGTTGTGTAGTGCTTCTTCTTAAAATATTCTTGAGATGATTATTAGTTTTTACGAAAATACGAAAAGATGTTGAAGACCTTAGAACTGGAGATCGAAGAGATACAGCTAAACATTAATGTTGAATATATAAAAGAAGAAACCCTGAGCCTGGAGCTATGAGAGAACTTCAAGGAATGGGATAACAAGACATTAAGATGAAGAAGTATCAGAAAGATACCCATAATCTCCAAAGCAACAGACTCTATGGATAAAGTCTTATAAAACAAGTCCACCAGAAAAGGGTGGCATCTGTGGCATATACATTGTGGTAGGACGACTCACTCGGCCACTTCCGGAAGTAGACTCAGGAACCCGGATTTTCTTTGCAGGCTTTATTAACAGCATAAAGCTCTGCACTCCTGCAAAATAAATACAGCCTTACTTGGCTAAACAACAAAACAAAAGATAAACTATAGCACAGTCCATATATGTGTGAGCGGGTCGCACACACAAGTTATATCCAGCCTTCAGCTCTATCCTTAGCTATGGCTGTCCAGTCTGGAGACCTTGCCTCTCCAAACACAACACAAAGAAAAAAAAACAGGACTGAACATTTAAACAATGCTCAGCCACACCCTGAGGTGGAGGTATGGGGAATGATGTCCCTCCCATCACTATGTCATTCCCCTAAAACCACGCCCTTTAAGTGAGTTAACCCACCAGCATATAACATGCTGGCAGAAAGTCCACTGGTTTCAAATCACACAGGCTAGCAACCTGTGCGACACATACCTCCCCTCATATACCATACCAGTGACTCTGTCACATATTCCCCTCCTCTGCCCAAAGCCGGGGGTTTGGGCACCTTCCAATACCAGACAGGGAATTCTAGAAAGGGCATCAGCGTTCACGTGTAACTTCCTGGGCCTCTACGTGAAAGTTGAAGTCCTGAAGAGCTAGGAACCATCTAGTTACCCTTGCATTTTTACCCATCCTTTCCCTCAATCATCACAATGGGGCATGGTCTGAAACCAACTTAAACTTCCGGCCTAGTAGGTATTATCTTAGTTTATCTACGGCCCATTTTATGGCTAGACACTCTTTTTCTACTATTGCGTAGTTTTTCTTGCAGGACGAAAGCTTCCGGCTCAGATAGAGAATGGGATGTTCTTCTCCATTTATCTCTTGAGAGAGTACAGCTCCTAGACCAACCTCTGAAGCATCTGTCTGGACCACAAACTCTTTCTTGAAGTCTGGTGCAACCACGACTGGCTGTTTACACAGTGCTGACTTCAACAGTTGAAACGCAGTCTCTGTTTCCTCTGTCCATTTCACCATGGTTGATCTGGTGCCTTTTAGGAGATCCATCAGTGGCGTGGCCATCATGGCAAAAATTTGGGATAAACCACCGGTAATATCCCACCATTCCCAGGAATCCACTCACTTGCTTTTTGGAAAGTGGTTTCGGCCACATCTGGATTGCCTCCACTTTATTAACTTGCGGCTTTATTTTGACTCTCCCGCAGACATAGCCCAAGTACTTGGCCTCCTCTTTTCCAACGGCACATTTTTTTTTTATTTATTGTAAATCCCGCCTTCCTTAGAGCATCCAGAACCGCCTGTAGTTTAGGTAGATGACTTTACCAGTCTGCGCTAAAGACTACAATGTCGTCAAGGTAGACTGCGGCATACTTCTTATGTGGGGCTAGGATCCGATCCATAGCCCTCTGGAAGGTGGCTGGGGCCATCTGTAGTCCAAACGGCATCCGAGTGTATTGGAAGCACCCATCAGGTGTTGAGAAAGCCGTCTTCTCCTTGGCCGTCTGGGACATGGGGATCTGCCAGTAGCCCTTTGTCAGGTCCAGAGTGGTGATGTACCTCGCCGGTCCAAGCCTCTCGATGAGTTCATCGATGCGGAGCATCGGGTACACATCACACTTGGATACCTCATTCAGCAGGTGGAAATCATTACAAAACCTACACTCTCCGCTGGGTTTTGGCACAAGGACGATGGTGCTCGACCATCCACTTTTTTGACTCCTCTATCACTCCGAGGTCTAACATCCTCTTCACCTTGGCCGAGATCACCTCCCGGCATGCTTCAGGAATCCTTTAAGGTTCATCCTTATATGCAGCTCTGTTAGCACATCATGTTCTACCACCTGGGTATGCCACGGTAACTCTGAGAACAGGTCCCGATTCTGCTGGAGCAGATCTCGACACTGTTGCTTCTGGGCTGGTGAAAAGGTCTCTGAGATCGTGACATCTTCCACCTGGCCTTTGCGAGTGGCTCCCAGTCAAGGAGTTACCACGGGTTCCCGATCTCGCCATGGCTTGAGCAGGTTTACATGCTACACCTGGTGTGGCTTTCTTCGGCCAGGCTGGTGGACTCTGTAGCTCACTTCACCGAGCTTCTCCACCACCTCATATGGGCCTTGCCACTTGGCCAGAAACTTACTTTCAAAGGTCAGAATAAGAACCAGGACGCTATCCCCAGGTTGGAACTGTCTTAGCCTTGCCGACCGGTTATACACCCTCGCCTGGGCTTCCTGCGCCTGGAGGAGATGTTCCTTCATGATGGCCATCACCTTTGCTATTCTCTCCTGTAACTGGGCGACATGTTCGATGATGCTCCGGTGGGGCGTGACCTCAGCCTCCCAGGTTTCCTTGGCGATGTCTAGGAGACCTCTTGGATGCCATCCATAATGGAGCTCAAATGTAGAGAAGCCAGTGGAGGCTTGAGGAACTTCTCTGAGAGAGAAAAGCAGAAATGGGAACAGGTAGTCCCAGTCTTGCCCATCCTTTTCAACGACCTTCCTGAGTATCACCTTTAAGGTCTTATTGAAGCGTTCCACTAAGCCGTCCGTCTGCGGATGATAAACTGAGATCCGAATCTGGGCAAGCTGAAGGACTCTGCATAGCTCCTTCATCACCTTGCTCATCAAAGGGGTTCCTTGGTCTGTCAAAATCTCTATTGGCAGACCAGTCTGAGCAAAAATATGAACTAGCTCTTGGGCTATACTTTTACTGGATGAGTTCCTTAGGCGTACCGCTTCGGGGTACCGGGTTGCATAGTGACCACCAGCATGTATTGGTGGCCCCAGGCCGATTTAACTAAGAGACCCACGATGTCCATGGCAATCCTCTCAAAGGGAACCTCTATGACAGGTAGTGGAACTAAGGGACTATGGAAGTGGGAGGTAGGCACGGTTATCCGGCAAGTGGGCAGGACCTACAATAGTTTAAGTTTTGCCGATAACAGCCTGGCCACTGAAACCTCCTTATTATTCTCTCCTGGGTTTTTTCAACCCCTAGGTGTCCCCCTAAAATATGTGAGTGTGCCATGTTTAATATCCTCTGACGGTATGAACCTGGAACTAACAGCTGTTCCACTACCTTTTCACTTTTTAGTTTAGTCACCCGGTATAATATCTCCCCCTGAACTGCAAAGTGTGGGTACCTGGTGTCCGCCTCCGGCTCTTGAGCAACACCATTACAAACAGTAACATTATCCCACGCTCCTTTCAAGGTCAAGTCCCGAACTTGAGTTGACCCAAAGTTCTCTCCAGGCACCTCTAATTCAGGGAGGTCGACCACCTCAGACACAGTCTCATCCTCGTCGCTTACAAGGACACGTAGTGGGAACTCATCCACTTCCGATGTAGACCGAGGTATTTATCTAGGGTCCTGGCTTTTTTCCACGGGACTCGGTCTGGATCCCTTCCCCCACAAGTCCCAGAACAAGGGAAAATCATGCCCCAAAATGACGGGATGTATCAGGTCCCTGACCACCCCCACCTCGTGGGGTTGGGTGCCACAGTCTGTTCCTACTGTCACGCTGGCCACCGGGTAGTTCTTGGCATTCCCATGTATGCAGCAGACGCCCACAGATTTGGTAGAGATCAGCTGGTGGGGAAGGGTGGCACGGATTAAGGTTACCAGACTCCCAGAGTCCAACAGCCCCAGGACCATCACCCCGTTAACAGATACGGCACAGGCCTGCGGGCCTTCGCTGGGTTGACAGTCCACACTGCAGGTTGGGTAAGTATATTATGAACATAGTCTGCCTAGGTTGCAGTCCACTGGCTCAGCAGAAGTGTGACACTGGGCGGCTACGTGTCCCGGATTGCGACACCGCCAACAGATCACATCCTTAACAACAGTCCATGTAGCACCTTCAGTGGAAGTGGGACGCCCCCAAGTTGTGGCTCTGAACCCCTTCCGTGGTGAACCCGTCCCCTTTTGGGTACTCAAGTAGGGGGAGGTGATTATGTCGGGTTTCCCTAGGGATTTTTCGACCCCTTGGTACCTCTCTACCAGGCCAACAAGGTCATCTGCATTCTGAGGGTCGCCCTGGGCAACCCAGGTCTGCACAGGCCTGGGAAGGGAATGGATGAACCTGTCCATCACCACACGCTCAACCATCTGGGCAGGAGTGGAAGACTCTGGCTGCAGCCACTTCTGGACTAGATGTAACAAGTCGAACATCTGTGATCGTGGAGGTTTGTCACCAGCATACGCCCAGTGGTGGACCCTTTGCGCTCTGACAGACATTGCCACTCCTGAGCGTGCCAATATCTTGTTTTTTAATTTTGCGTACTCCTTTGCATCTTGTAAAGTCAGATCGTAATAGGCCTTCTGCGGCTCCCCGATCGAAATATGACACCAGAACCTCCGCCCAGTGCTCCTGAGGAAATCTCTCCCGTTCCGTCACCCTTTTAAAAACAGTCAGGAACACCTCAACGTTATTCCCCGGGGTCATCTTCTGTAAGGTTCTCCTTACCGTTTTCCTGACGTGTGCGTCCTCACCTGGGGGTGGAGCGGATGTCTTGCCATGGATCTCCCCTGCTAGGAGCTCCATCTGTCGTTGCTGCTGCTGGATTTACTGTATCAGGAGTTTGTCTCCTGCTGCTGCTCCCGTTGCTGCTGAAGCTGCTCTCTGTTTAGCTGCTGCATGCTCTGCTGGGTCTGCTGCATGCTCTGCTGGGTCTGCAAGTAAATACGTGTAAACAAGAGATATAAAAAGCGGGTACATTAAAATGGCATCAAAGGTATCTATATGTGTACCAATTACTGATAATAACCCAATTATGGACATGTATGGAAATGGACCATCGAATACAATAATGAAACAAAAAACGAAAAGAAAACTTCGAATAACGGTCCAATGTGAATGAGACAAATTTTATTTGTTCGAGATAATGATTGTGAACAATAATGTGGTGAGTAAGCGGGGGAATAAAAACAGACACACAGAAAAGGGGCGCCACAGCAGAAATGTGAAAAGGTAATGGACAGTCAAGTATGATATACCACTTATCTGGCGTGCCTACATGGATGAAATGGAAAAATATGTAATGTGTATACAGAACAGTATACGATGTATGACGTGGTGCTAATATACACAGATGTATTCACACCATACTTTCTACTATGGGAATATGAGTAGTTGAAATGAAAGCAAAATCCTGGGCACTTTAATAGACTGACATCCAGCTGTGAGTAAAGCACTGATTGCTTAGTAAAATAAATGTCCTATACATAGTGACGTGCTGTCACGATTCTGAATATACTGAGTAATACTCACAGCCTGGAGATGGATCTGCTGCTCTGCAATGGTGCCCACCCCGTCGCGCGTTTCGGCGGCAAGCCTTCGTCTGGGGGTGGCATCATAGTACTGCGTCCAAGTTTAAGAATAGGCAGGGCCCAATAGGGAAACAGAGGTATGTCCCACAACAGCCAAATGTTTTTGAGGGGCGTGGCATGGCGCATTGGGTGCCGCGGCATCCCCAAGCTGCCATGGCAACCGCGTCACGTGGTAGGAAGCATTGCGAGCACGTGACCACTATACCTCTGAACGGTTTATGGAATTTCTAACTGGACTCAATTCTAAATCATTGATTGAAATCGATAAGAAACTCAACGATTTATATGTCAGTGCTAAAGCTGGGCTGTCTGCCGACAATTTACAAACATTAAATGTACAAATGGAGAAACAAGTTGAAACTCTGATGAAAAACATACAAGAAATTCATGTATCAAAGTACAATAGAGATTTGAAGGACTTCCAATCTAAAACGATGTACAGATGGAAGAGACCATCTCCAAGTGGTGGGCGTGTAAGCAGATCTCCCTCACTAACATCAGCAGCATTCACCAGTGATTTATCAGATAAATAGACTCCCAGTACACATACAAGATATGGAACAAAATCCAAGCATAATTATGCAACAATACAACAGTCATACAGACGCAACTTCAATTAACTTCCTGAAGGAAACAAAAGTGACCTTAAGGTAATTAATTTAAGTACACATAAATTATCTACAACTGATTTAAGTGTACTACAGAGAGGCTTGACTTTTGTATCCAGCAATGCCTTTAATCATTTTATGGCTGTGAAGGATCTGCATATTTTTGCACGTACACTAATGTTCAAAAGTTTCTTTCATGATAACACCATACATGATATGTTCCCCACAGAAACGGAACAGAAAGCTCTGAGAGAGCTTAAAGTATTAGCAGAAGAAAATGAAATCGGCGAGGGAGGTAAGATTCCTTCTTCTATTACACCTAGGTCCAAAAAATTCCCGGCCCTGTCTGCATGCTCCAATGTGGACATGTTTGTCCAAGTGGTGTCATATGATTTTGAGAAAATCCCCCCAAAAATTAAATTTGATAACCTCACGAAAGACAAACGTACGTCTCTGAGGAAATTGAAAAACGTCAGTGATGTAGAAATTAAGCAGGCAGACAAGGGTGGGAATGTTGTGCTATGGCCTAAATCACTTTATGAGGATGAAGCATTCCGTCAGCTCAACAATTCACAGTACTACAAAAAATTAACTTATAATCACGCCACTGCCTTCTATTCAGAATATGGCAAATTTTTACAAATGGATGTAAAGGGAGGTGTTATTACTAAAGAACTTAGCTTTGCCCTCAAAGTATTAGAACGAGTAATACCAACATTATACCTATTGCCAAAAATACACAAAAATAGTGTCACACCACCAGGGAGGCCAATTCTATCTGGCCATGGAAATTATTTAGAACAAGCTGGCAAATATATAGATGCTAAACTACAATCCCTAGTAGAGAGTCTTCCCTCATTCATTAAAGACACAGGAGATTTCCTGAGGAGAAAAGATGGGCTCTACTTTGGTGAAGACACACTACTGGCTACTTGTGACGTAGAGTCTCTATATACCAATATCAAGCATTCTGATGGAATAGCGGAGGCTCGCACCTTCTTAACAGCGTCTAATTACCCAAGTGATATCATTCAATTTCTAACCAAACTATTGGAGTTTGCCTTATCACATAACTTTTTTGTTTTCAAGGGGTCCTACTACCTGCAGCTGCAGTGGACAGCGATGGGGGCATCATTTGCCCCCTAGCATGCCAACCTGTTCTTGGGGCTGTGGGAGAGGGACCTCTACCAGTCGGATCGAGTGGCGTCTGTGGGCCGCGTCCTCTTCTGGGCGTGGTACATCGACAACGTCTTTCTGATCTGGCAGGGTTCCCCAGACACACTGGCCACCTTCATTGACGAGCTGAATTCGAATGACTACAGCATTCGGCTAACATATCATGCAGATCCTATGTCGGTGGAGTTTTTGGTTGTGTGCGTGAAACGCGACGCAACTAATACCCTACAAAGTGACATATCGTAAACCAACGTCGGTAAATTCACTACTCCATACATCCTCAGCCCATCCGAGCCATATGATTAGCTCCATACCGATTGGAAAATTTCTCAGACTTAGAAGAATTTTCTCAACTGAGAGTGACTTTGAGAAACAAGCATGTGTTTTAAAAAACATATTCAGAGAACGTGGCTGCAGCCATCGCTCCATAAAAAAGCCTATCATACGGCTAAATATACATCACGCCATGACTCTTTATATAATATTAAGACCAATAAAAGTAACAACAATGTACGGTTTATCACCAATTTCCATTCCCATGTGGGACATATGAAACAGAGTCTTACCAAAGCATGGCCAATTTAAATGGCAGATCCGATATTAGCTAAAAACCTTTCGGACAAACCTCAAATCACATACCGCAGATCAGCGAATTTTCATGACCAGCTTGTGAATAGCCATTATCAGGGAGAAAGAGTTCATACTTTTCTTGATAAGTCACGTTCGCCGAACGGATGTTCACCTTGTGGGAAATGCATAGCATGCCCGAATGTGATACAAGCCACTACCTTCTCAGATTCAAAAGGCATTAAAACCTTTAACATACTTAAATCCATAACATGCACAACAAAATCTGTAATATATTATGCCCCTTGTCCTTGCTCAAAAATATATATCGGACTCACCTCAAGACAATTCAAAGTACGAATACGTGAACATGTTTTGGGAATTGAGACAGCACGCAAGGAATCAGATATTACTATCCTTAAAACTATCCCCAAACATTTAAAAATACATCACAATTGTGATACGTCTGGATTTTTGGTACGAAGCATTGATAAAATTACCACAAATATAAGAGGAGGTATGATTAATCAATTATTAGCACAACATGAAACTCGCTGGATATGGACATTAAAAACTGTCCAGCCCCTCGGCCTAAATGAAAACATAAGCTACGCCCCTTTTCTCTGATCGTCATTGAGTCCCCATAATTTGAATGCATTGGTTTTATATGTCTCAGCTGGGCCCCATTGTTTTTAATCACGTTATATACTTGTAGTGTCTAATTTCTTTCTTTCTATTTTTTATCTTTCCATCTAGACAACTCTCACAATCAGCTCAATACTAGATAGCGAGTTCCAATTCTGATATATGGCTTGAAGATCATTGATAATATTATCAGGGCAACACATGTACGATGAAGTATTCATTTTACTTTCAGTTTCCAATTTCCATTCCCACTATCCTTCCCTCCCCCCCCCCTTTGTTTCTTCTCCCCTTCCATCCCCTCCCGCTTCTTCCCTCCCCTTCTCCTTTCTAACTACTCTAAGATCATGACGACTATGAAGCGTAATTAACTTCCACATATACACCTTTTCATCTATTGGTAATGAAAGGATATCGATAACATTATTGCAGTAATATATACCCTGCATCAAATTTTCCCTTCATCCTCCCAAACCCATCCCCCCCTTGTCCCCTCCTTTCCTCTCTCAACCTCCCCCTCCCCCCTCTTTTATTCGTTTCTCTTCCTCGCTTCCCCGACTTACCCTTTCCCCTCTTTCTCTCCTCTTTCCCCTTTTTCCAATTTCCCTTCCTCTCCAACATTTGCTTTCTTCCTCTTCCCTCCCCTTTTACCCCCTCCCCCCTCCCTCCTTCCCCCTTTTCCACCCCCCTTTTCCCTAGCAAATACGTCCCACATATGTATAAGTTGGTATACTGTATAATTTAGAATAACGAGCAATGTGAAGAATGAATATGCCGTCTATATCAACTGATGTATGATACATGGGAAAGGATTTTGCAAATACAGTTATATGAAAAAGTTTGGGCACCCCTATTAATCTTAAGCTTAATGTTTTATAAAAATTGGTGTTTTTGCAACAGCTATTTCAGTTTGATATATGTAATAACTGTTGGACACAGTAATGTTTCTGCCTTGAAATGAGGTTTATTGTACTAACAGAAAATGTGCAATCTGCATTCAAACAAAATTTGACAGGTGCATAAGTATGGGCACCTCACCAGAAAAGTGACATTAATATTTAGTAGATCCTCCTTTTGCAAAAATAACAGCCTCTAGTCGCTTCCTGTAGCTTTTAATGATTTCCTGGATCCTGGATGAAGGTATTTTTGACCATTCCTCTTTACAAAACAATTCCAGTTCAGTTAAGTTTGATGGTCGCCGAGCATGGACAGCCCTCTTCAAATGATCCCACAGATGTTCAATGATATTCAGGTCTGGGGACCGGGATGGCCATTCCAGAACATTGTAATTGTTCCTCTGCATGAATGCCTGATTAGATTTTGAGCGGTGTTTTGGATCAATGTCTTGCTGAAAGATCCATCCCCTGCGTAACTTCAACTTTATCACTGATTCTTGAACATTATTGTCAAGAATCTGCTGATACTGAGTGGAATCCATGCGTCCCTCAACTTTAACAAGATTCCCGGTGCCGGCATTGGCCACACAGCCCCAAAGCATGATGGAACCTCCACCAAATTTTACTGTGGGTAGCAAGTGTTTTTCTTGGAATGCTGTGTTTTTTTTGCCGCCATGCATAATGCCTTTTTGTATGACCAAGCAACTCAATCTTGGTTTCATCAGTCCACAGGACCTTCTTCCAAAAATAAATTGGCTTCTCCTAATGTGCTTTTGCATACCTCAGCCGACTCTATTTGTGGCGTGCTTGCAGAAACGGTTTCTTTCGCATCACTCTCCCATACAGCTTCTCCTTGTGAAAAGTGCGTTGTATAGTTGACCGATGCACAGTGACACCATCTGCAGCAAGTTGATACTGCAGCTCTCTGGAGGTGGTCTGAGGATTGTCCTTGACTGATCTCACCATTCTTCTTCTCTGCCTTTCTGATGTTTTTCTTGGCCTGCCACTTCTGGCCTTAACAAGAACTGTCCCTGTGTTCTTCCATTTCCTTACTATGTTCCTCACAGTGGAAACTGACAGGTTAAATCTCTGAGACAGCTTTTTGTATCCTTCCCCTGAACAACTATGCTGAATAATCTTTGTTTTCAGATCATTTGACAGTTGTTTTGAGGAGCCCATGATGCCACTCTTCAGAGGAGATTCAAACAGGAGAGCAACTTGCAAGTGGCCACTTTAAGTAGCTTTTCTCATGATTGCATACACCTGGCTATGAAGTTCAAAGCTCAATGAGGTTACAAAACCAAAAAAAGTGCTTTAGTAAGTCAGTAAAAAGTAGGTAGGAGTATTTAAAACAAGAAAATGATAAGGGTGCCCATACTTATGCACCTGTCAAATTTTGTTTGAATGCAGATTGCACATTTTCTGTTAGTACAATAAACCTCATTTCAAGGTAGAAACATTACTGTGTCCAACAGTTATTACATATATCAAACTGAAATAGCTGTTGCAAAAACACGAATTTTTATAAAACATTAAGCTTAAGATTAATAGGGGTGCCCAAACTTTTTCATATAACTGTAGGTGTTTTTGTACATACTTAAGTTATAGGGTAGTCTATCATCCTTCGAGCCACAAGTATTGATGTATGATACATAACTATGTGGGAAAGGATTTTGCAAATAGGTGTTTTTGTACATACTTAATGTATAGGGTGGTCTATCATCCTTCGAGCCACAAGTTAAATACCTGTGACCGCTACATTGCTTCCCACAGTCTGGGTTAGCAACGTATATGTCTATTTGATGGGTGGTGCGCATGGCGGCCGCATCCCCCTGGGTGTGTCTCATCGGCCGTGTCTAAGTGCGGTCTGCGGTGTCGGACCACGTGACCAGTCAGGTGACTGGTCACGTGCTCGCGATGCTTCCTACCACATGACACGATTGCCGTGACACCTTGGGGATGCAGCGGCACGTCATGCGCCATGCCACGCCCCTCAAAAACAATTGGCTGTTGTGGGACATACCTCTGTTTCCCTATTGGGCCCTGCCTATTCTTAAACTTGGACGCAATACAAAGATGCCACCCCCAGACGAAGGCTTGACGCCGAAATGCGCATCGGAGTGGGCGCCATTGCAGAGCAGCAGATCCATCTCCAGGCTGTGAGTATTACTCAGTATATTCAGAATCATGACAGAACGTTGCTATGTATAGGACATTTATTTTACTAAGCAATCAGTGCTTTACTCACAGCTGGATGTCAGTCTATTAAAGTGCCCAGGATTTTGCTTTCATTTAATCTACTCATATTCTCATAGTAGAAAGTATGGTGTGAATGCATCTGTGTATATTAGCACCACGTCATACATTGTATACTGTTCTGTATACACATTGCATATTTTTGCATTTCATCCATGTAGGCACGCCAGATAAGTGGTATATCATACTTGACTGTCCATTACCTTTTCACATTTCTGCTGTGGCACCCCTTTTCTGTGTGTCTGTTTCTATTCCCCCGCTTACTCACCACATTGTTGTTCACAATCATTGTCTCGAACAAAAAAATTTGCCTCATTCACATTGACCATTTTTCGAAGTTTTCTTTTCGTTTTTTGGGTCTGCAAGTGCAGTTGCTGCATGCTCTGCTGGCTTTGGACCAGGTGCTTAATGAGCTTCTCCATGCTGCCGGACTTCTCTGGCTGGCTGGCAGCCTTTACCTAGGACATCCACTGGTCTCTGTGGCAGGTACACATGTTCCTGGAATCTGGCACACACTCTCGCACCATTTGGTGGTAGGACGACTCACTCGGCCACTTCCGGAAGTAGACTCAGGAACCCGGGTTTTCTTTGCAGGCTTTATTAACAGCATAAGGCTCTGCACTCCAGCAAAATAAATACAGCCTTACTTGGCTAAACAACAAAACAAAAGATAAACTATAGCACAGTCCATATATGTGTGTGCGGGTCGCACACACAAGTTATGTGCAGCCTTCAGCTCCATCCTGAGCTATGGCTGTCCAGTCTGGAGACCTTGCCTCTCCAAACACAACACAAAGAAAAAAAAACAGGACTGAACATTTAAACAATGGTCAGCCACACCCTGAGGTGGAGGTATGGGGAATGACGTCCCACCCATCACTATGTCATTCCCCTAAAACCACGGCCTTTAAGTGAGTTAACCCACCAGCATTTAACATGCAGGCAGAAAGTCCACTGGTTTCAGTTCACACAGGCTAGCAACCTGTGCGACACATACCTCCCCTCATATACCATACCAGTGACTCTGTCACGACATGTATAAAATACTTGTGTAAATATTTTTATTCTCTGTTGGAATACATATGCAATTCATATTCATGTATACATTAATCACTTTTTCACACTCTAAAATCTATTTTTCTAAATTGCCTAATCATGCATTGCACTCATTACTGACACTATTAGTTGTATTTAATTACTACAGGTGCATGTCACTAAATTAGAATATCATCAAAAAGTTAAATTTATTTTAGTTCTTCAATACAAAAAGTGAAACTCAATAGATTATATAGAGTCATTACAAACAGAGTTATCTAATTCAAGTGTTTATTTCTGTTAAGGTTGATGATTATGGCTTACAGCCAGTGAAAATGCAAACATTATTATCTCAGTAAATTAGAATATTTTATAAAAACAGCTTAAAAAATGTTTTAAAATCTGAAATGTTAGCCTACTGAAATGTATTTTCAGCAATTCACTCAATACTGGGTCGGGGCTCCTTTTGCATCAATTACTGCATCAATGTGGCTTGGCATGGATCAGCGATCAGCCTGTGGCACTGTGAGGTTATATAGAAGCCCAGGTTGTGTTAATAGCAGCCTTCAGCTTGTCTGCATTGTTGGGTTATATCATCTCGTTGCTCTCCCACAGGGCTCTGGAGTGGGCTACTCCACTGTGGGAGCGGAATGATCCGGTCGTGGCTAATGCAGGTCTTTTTCTTAGGACCTTAAAAAGTGTTTTTCTGGGGCCTCAGGTCACGCATGATACGGCTCTTAAGCTGCTTGCGTTGACCCAGGGTTCGGCCACCACCAGCCACTATGCCATTCAGTTCAGAACCTTTGCGGCTGAATTGGATTGGCCAGAGCGGTCGCTAATCCCGGTGTTTTGGAGGGGGCTGGCTGGGCATATAAAAGATGCCCTAGCTACCAGGGAGATCCCAACCTCTCTGGAAGAGTTAATTACACTTGCTAACTGAATAGATCTGCGTCATGCAGAACGCAAGCTAGAGCTGGAGGGTTCCAGACCTCGGTTTCGGTTGGCACCCGCTTTCTCTAGGCCTATCTCCAAACCCGCGGTTCCCAACCCAGAGCCTGAGGCTATGGACATATCCCGGACTATGTCTAAGCCCCCTCGTTCCCGACCTGCACATCCTTTGGAGTACCCCGTTAATAAGGTTTCCAAGCAGTCGGGAAACGAGGGTGTCTAACCACCGTTGGAGGAGGTGTGTTAGATTCAGGGGTTTCATCCTCCAGATTACTGTATGAGGTGACATTGTCCTTCGGAGACACCATGGTTACTGCCAAGGCGTGGGTGGATTCTGGAGCGGATGGCAATTTCTTGTCATCTACATTGATCCAGAGGCATGCCATTCCCCTGGAGTTACTGACAATGGCAATGAACATCAGGGTGGTCAACGGATCTCTGCTGGACACACAAATCACTCACCAGTCAGCCCCCCTCACCATGTCGTTTACTCAGGGTCACCGGGAGGTTATCTCCTTCTTTATTATCCCCGGGGGATTAGATGAGGTGCTATTGGGTCTGCCATGGCTATGTCGCCATTCTCCACATATTAATTGGAATACAGGGAAAATTTCTTCCTGGTGTAAGGATTGTGTGCCCCAATGCATGGTCACAGATTCTCGGGGGGTAGTCTCAGAACCGTCTCCTGACTTGTCCGCTCTACCCGAGCAATATTGAATTTCGCTGACGTCTTTTCCAAAAAGGCTGCTGAGACTCTTCCTCCTCACCGACAGTATGACTGCCCTATTGATTTGGTTTCTGGTGCGGAGCCTCCTCGCGGTAGGGTTTATTCCCTGTCTGTACCTGAGACCCAGGCCATGTCTGACTACATCAAAGAAAACTTGGCTAGGGGGTTTATCAGAAAATCAGTCTCTCCTGCGGGAGCGGGGTTTTTCTTCGTTCAGAAGAAAGAGGGTGATTTACATCCCTGCATAGATTATAGAGGACCAAATGCTATCACCATCAAGAATAAATACCCTCTACCCCTGATTTCTGAACTATTTGACAGGTTGCGAGGGGCTAACATCTTCACTAAATTGGACCTACGAGGGGCGTATAATCTTGTGCGAATCCATGAAGGTGACGAGTGGAAAACTGCCTTTAATACTCGTGATGGTCATTATCTCGTTATGCCCTTCGGATTATGCAATGACCCGGCGGTTTTTCAAGATTTTGTCAATTATATCTTTCGGGATTTGCTGCTATCTTCCATGGTAGTCTATCTCGATGATATCCTTATTTTTTCCCCAGACCTCTCCACACACAGAGAGGATGTTTGCAGGGTTTTTGAACGTTTGCAAGCAAATTCTTTATATTGTAAGCTGGAGAAGTGTCAGTTTGAACGAGAATCGTTACCATTCCTGGGCTACATCATATCCAGTTAGGCATTGGCTATGGATCCACAAAAATTGGTAGCGGTACAGAACTGGCAGGAGCCTCATTCTCTTAAAGCGGTACAATGCTTCATGGGCTTTATTAATTATTACCGGCAGTTCATACCACATTTTTCCACACTGGTGGCTCCGGAAGGGTGCCAATCCCAACATTTGGTCTAAGGAGACATCCGAGGCGTTCCGGGAGATTAAATCCTATTTCTCTAAAGCCCCCATTCTTCATCGCCCGGATATGAATAAGCCATTCTTTCTGGAGGACGATGCCTCCTCAGTCGGAGCAGGAGCGGTTCTCTCTCAAAAGAATGAACAGGGTCGGATAAGGCCATGTTTTTTCTTCTCCAAGACCTTCTCTCCAGTAGAGAAAAATTATACGATTGGTGACAAAGAATTACTGGCTATTAAGATGGCTTTTTCGGAATGGAGGTACCTCTTGGAGGGAGCGAAACATCCTTTCGTGGTATATTTCGATCATAAAAACCTTTCGTACCTACAGACGGCGCAGTGTCTTAACCCGAGGCAGGCCAGGTGGTCTCTTTTCTTTTCCCAGTTCAATTTTTCCATTCATTTTTTAGAAGGGGAAAAGAATCCTCGGGCGGATGCATTGTCCCGGTCTATGGATACGGTTGAGGACGAGGATGAGCCCCGGCTTATTGTTCCGCCAGAATGTATGCGGATGGTGGTTCCAGTGTCCCTAAACCAGGTTCCTCCCGGGAGGACGTTTGTTCCTCCTAATTTACAGAATGAAGTACTGTCTTGGGCACATGCCTCTAAGATCGGAGGTCATTTTGGGGTCAGACGTACCACGGAGCGTCTCCAACGGTCGTATTGGTGGCCCCGGTTTTCCCAAGACATTAAGGAATGTGTCCAAGCATGTGTCTCCTGTGCGACAAATAAACCGTCCCGTCAGAGGCCAGCTGGTCTTCTTCATCCATTACCCATGGTGGATAGACCTTGGGAGTTGGTAGGGATGTACTTTATTGTTGAGTTACCTAAGTCCCGGGGAAACACGACAATATGGGTGGTGTCTGACCATTTCTCTAAGATGGTTCACCTGGTTCCTCTGCCCAGGGTTCCTTCTTCCCGGGTTCTGGCATGACTGTTCATTCGTCACGTTTTCCTTCTCCACGGAATGCCTGATAGGATTGTCTGTGACCGGGGTCCACAGTTTTCCTCCCGGTTCTGGAGAGAGTTGTGCAACTTGCTCTCCATTGAACTGACTCTCTCTATTGCCTATCACCCGGAGACTAAAGGCACATAAACACTACCGTTCAATAGTTTGGGGTCATTTAGAAATTTCATTATTTTTGAAAGAAAAGCACATTTTTTTCAATGAAGCTAACATTAAATGAATCAGAAATACACTCTATACATTGTTAATGTGGTAAATGACTATTCTAGCTGTAAACGTCTTGTTTTTATTGCAATATCTACATAGGTGTATAGAGGCCCATTTGCATCAACCACCACTCCATTGTTTTAGTGGTACATTGTGTTTGATAACTGCGTAAGAAGGCTAATGGATGTTTAGAAAACCCTTGCACAAGTATGTTAGCCCAGCTGAAAATGGTTTGGCTCATTTCAGAAGCCATAAAATTAACCTTCCTTTGAGCTAGTTGAGAATCTGCAGCATTAAATTTGTTTGTTCTATGAAACTCTCAAAATGGCCGGAAAAAGAGAACTTTCATGTGAAACTCTACAGTCTATTCTTGTTCTTAGAAATGTATGCTATTCCATGCAAGAAATTGCCAAGAAACTGAAGATTTCTACAACGGTGTGTACTACTCCCTTCAGAGGAGAGCACAAACAGGCTCTAACCAGAGTAGAAAGAGAAATGGAAGGCCCTGCTGCACAACTGAGCAACAAGACAAGTACATTAGAGTATCTAGTTTGAGAAATCTACTCCTCACAGCTCCTCAACTGGCAGCTTCATTAAATAGTACACGCAAAACGCCAGTGTCAATGTCTATAGTGAAGAGGCGACTCTGGGATGCTGGCCTTCAAGCCAAAGTGGCAAAGAAAAAGCCATATCTGAGACTGGCTAACAAAAGGAAAAGATTAATATGGGCAAAAGAACACAGACATTGGACAGAGGAAGAGTGGAAAAAAGTTTTATGGACAGACGAATCAAAGTTTGAGGTGTTTGGATCACACAGAACAACATTTGTGAGACGCAGAACAACTGAAAAGATGCTGGAAGAGTGCCTGTCGCCATCTATCAAGCATGGTGCAGGTAATGTGATGGTCTGGAGTTGCTTTGGTGCTGGTAAAGTGGGAGATTTGCACAAGGTAAATGGGATTTTGAATAAGGAAGGCTATCACTCCATTTTGCAACGCCATGCCATACCCTGTGGACAGCGCTTGATTGGAGCCAATTTCATCCTACAACAGGACAATGACCCAAAGCACACCTCCAAATTATGCATGAACTATTTAGGGAAGAAGCAGGCAGCTGGTATTCTATCTGTAATGGAGTGGCCAGCGCACTCACCAGATCTCAACCCCATTCAGCTGTTGTGGGAGCAGCTTGACCGTATGGTACGCAAAAAGTGCCCATCAAGCCAATCCAACTTGTGGAGGGGCTTCAGGAAGCATGGGGTGAAGTGTCTCAAGATTACCTCAGCAAATTAACAGCTAGAATGCCAAAGGTCTTCAATGCTGTAAATGCTGGAAAGGGAGCATTCTTTGACAAGAGCAAAGTTAGAAGGAGAAAATTAATCTTTCAAATAAAAATCATTATTTCTAACTCTTTCAATGTCTGGACTATATTTTCTATTCATTTTGCAACTCATTTGATAAATAAAAGTATGAGTTTTCATGGAAAACACAAAATTGTCTGGGTGACCCCAAACTTTTGAACGGTAGTGTATATATACAGGCTGATCCAAAAGTAGGTGGACAGAAAGTGTAATAAGGTTATGAAGGGGGAGATTTATCAAACATGGTGTAAAGTGAAAATGGCTCAGTTGCCCTTAGCAACCAATCAGATTCCACTTTTCATTCCTCACAGACTCTTTGGAAAATGAAAGGTGGAATCTGATTAGTTGCTAAGGGCAGCTGAGCCAGTTTCACAGATCTAGTTTTCACAGATAGATCTTCCCCAAATCTGTTTTCTTTTCAGATAATTCAGATAACACATAATGGCAAATAATTTAAATACAGATCAAAGAAAATGTATTTTAACAGAGTATTGGAAATCTCAAAATGCTGAAACCGTTAAAGAAAATTGGGTTGAAACATTTGGACTCAAGCCCCAAAGAGACAAACCATTTACCGCATTTGTGACAAATTCCATGCCACTGGCTCAATCCTTAATGCTCCAAAAATTGGTCGACCCAAAACAGTCTGTACAGAAGATAATAAACAACTTGCTGCTGAAACATTTGTTCAGAGTCCAAAAAAGTCCACCAGAAGAGCCTCTTTGGAATTGGGAATTTCACAAGCTTCTATCATGGGAATCCTGAAATCTATTGGGTGGAAAGCTTATCGTCCACGTCTAATTCATGGTTTATTTGTGGATGATCCAGACAGGCGGCTGCAATTTAGTGAGATTATGCTTAACGAAATTGAAGAAAATCCAGTAATTTTAGATAACATTATGTGGAGTGATGAAGCGTCTTTCAAATTATCCGGCCATATTAACAGACATAATTGTATTTACTGGTATAATGAGAACATGCATTTAACATTAGAGCAACAACTAAATGAGCCTGGTGTTAATGTTTGGGGTGGTATTTCAAGTTTTGGTGTTTTAGGACCAATATTTTTTGATGGAACAGTCACAGGAGATAAGTGTCTCGAAATTCTAATGAATCAAGTTGTTCCCCAGTTACAGCAATAGCCTAATTCAAATGACCTTTATTTCCAACAAGATGGGGCCCCTCCACATTATTCAAGAGTAGTCCGCGAGTATCTTGATGAAACATTTCCTAATAAATGGATTGGCCAAAGAGGCCCACTTGATAGTCAAGTTCACCAGACTTGACCCCAATGGATTTTTTCTTTTGGGGAGTACTCAAGGGCAAAGTTTATAGTCGAAAACCAAAAAGTGTCAGTGATTTGAGAAATTACATAAGAGATGCATTTCAAGAAATTAATACCCAAAGAGACTTGTGCAAAAAAGTTTGTCGAAACGTAAGAGGCAGACTTCAAAGCTGTGCAAATTGTAATGGAAAACAGTTTGAGCACCTGTTCAGAATAAAATTTAATTGTCAATGTTATGCTTGCGTTAGTAAATATAATTTTAAATATAAATCAAAATAAATGTTAAATAAGTATTTAATACACTGACACACTGAAAATTTTGCAAGTTTTCCCATCTACAAAGAATGAAGTGGTCTGTAAATTTTATGTAGGTACACATCTACTGTGAAAGACAGAATCTGATAATAAAACCAGAATATCAGATTGTGCTATTAAATAATTAAATTGCACTTTATTGCATAAAATAAGTATTTGATCACCTACCAACCAGCAACAATTCTGGCTCTCACAGACCTGTTTGTTTTTCTTTAAGAAGCCCTCCTTCTCTGCACTCACTACCTGTATTAATTGCAACTATTTGAACTTGTTACTAGTGATGAGCGAGCACTAAAATGCTCAGGTACTGGTTGCTCGAGTCGAGCATATTGGAGTGCTCAATCCGAGCAATGAACCAAATGTAAGTCTATGGGAAACTCGAGCATTTTTCCAGCGCCCCCCCCCCCCAGAGGTCTGCAGAGGGCCTAAAAATTTCCGAAATCAATGGGAACAGTGCTCAAATGACATGGGAACAGCATGGTGAAGACCCCTGGAAGCATCTCTGGGAGCATTGTTGTCAGAGTATTTCGACACGTTTACGGACTCACAATAAAACATACAAAAACGAAACCAAAATGGATTTTCCTGGGAAATATGTTAAGGAACATCGTTTCCAGGGTAATGACTTGTATATAAGGCAAAATAAATAACTAAAAGCAAAGATGCTCCTCCACAACTTGGGCTATGTTCACTCGCAGCATTTTGATGCGTTTTTGCACTTTTGTATTGCTTTCAATGGTGAAAATACATTTACCAGTAAATGTTATTTTAACATTTTACTACCTTATCTTCCCATGTGCTGTGTGACACATGATCAAACACATCCATACAGTGCTGAAAAGACATGGGAACAGCATGGGGAAGAACCCTGGAAGCATCTCTGACTCCCAGGTCCCTGTCTAAAATTGGTCATCAGACGTGATCCTATATTACTTCAGTAATAATACAAACATTTTGGGCAACGTGGCAAATATAAAACTCCATTTAAAATGGGCAAGGTGTGTGGCAAGGGATGGAGAAGTGGATGTTATGATGATGGTGATAGTGCACGTAGAGGCTGATACCATGGGCAAGATGAATCTCTTCCTGATGAGGGAGCACAACAAACACTCACGTCATGTCGAACTACCTTCCTGTTCCAATTTGTAGGCAGCCGTGGAGCACCACTATTGAAGCCAAAGCAGTGTGAAAAGGTTGTTGGTTGAATAGCAGATAATTTTTCCTGCCAGTTTGCCACAACCACCACTCTGTGTTCCACATGGTCCAGTCTCAGTAGCCGTGAGTCTGGACGACATTATTATTATTACTTTATCGCCATTTATTTCACGGCGCTTTACATGTGAAAAAGGGGTATACATCGCATAACAATAATCTTGAACAAAAATGTGACAGCGACTGACACAGGAGAGGAGAGAACCCTGCCCGCGAGGGCTCACAGTGTACAAGGGATGTGTGGGAATACAGTATGTGAGCTGGTCGTGCTCCATTATGGTGGAGCGAGGGTTACTGCACGTTTTACACTTGTTGAAAGATGTGGGTCTTCAGGTGCCTTTTGAAGGTTTCAATAGTAGGCGAGAGTCAGAAATGTTGGGGTAGAGAGTTTCAGAGGAGGGGGGATGCATGGGAGAAATCTTGTATGCGATTGTGGGAAGAGAAAATAAGAGGGGAATAGAGAAGGAGATCTTGTGAGGATCGGAGGTTGCGTGCAGGTAAGTGCCAGGAGAAGAGGTCACAGATGTTAGGAGGAGACAGGTGGTAGATGGCTTTGCATGCCAAGGTTAGGGTTTTGAACTGGAGTCTCTAGGCAATGGTGAGCCAGTGAAGGGATTGACATAGAGGAGAGGCCAGGTAATAGGGAGGGGACAGGTGGATTAGTCAGGCAACAACGTTTAGGATAGATTGGAGGAATGTGAGAGTGGTAGAAGAGAGGCCACAGAGCAGGAGGTTGCAGTCGTCGAGAAGTGAGATGATGAGGGTGTGCACTAGTGTTTTTATAGATTTGTGGTTGAGGAATGTGTGGATCCGGGAGTTTTTTTTTACTTGGAGTCAGCATCTTCCTCACCCTGATTCTCCTTCCCACCCAGTTGTCACCATTCCAAGTGCCCTGAGACAACTGATCCCACACTTGGACATTCCGAAGAGCTGTTCTGTTCATCTTTCCATTTATAGAATCTGGACTCTCGCTTGGTCCGCTTGAAAGTGAAAAGAGCTTGGATATGTGGTTTGAAGGAGAGATTAGAGTCCAGGGCTAACCCAAGAGCTGTTCACTTTTTCATCGATATATTTGTGCCTCTCGCCCGGCCAGCTTCAAGCAGGGCAACAGAAGGTCACATGTAGCAATTTGAGCAGCCATGGTCACCCGAAGGTGACGATAGGAAAGTGCAATTACTGTCGCAAGAGGTGGATAATGATGAGACACAATAGACAGAAAGTCAGGAGGAGGACCATGGCGCGGAAGTCTAAGACAAAGCGGAGGACAATGAAGTCACTGACCTAACCTGGCAAGCGGACATGCAGAGTGAGGACAGCAGCACACAGAGGGAGGGAGGCGTAGCACCACAGCAGGCAGGAACAAGCAGGGTGGTGGCCACAGACACAAGGCGGGCAAATGCTCCCTGGAACGCCAATATGACAGAAGTTGCCAGTACAACTGATAGGTCTTCCTGAGTCTGGTTCTTTTTAAAGACTGTTTAGATAATCTCAAAAAGGCCATTTGCGACATCTGCAGGCAAGCATCAGCAAGAGTACCAAAACTACCAGCCTGACCACCACCAGCATACTTAGGCCCATGAGAGCAAAGCACCCGACTAGCTGGGCCGAACGCCAAGGTCCAGAAACAGTGTCTGCAGGTGACACCACTGCCTCTTCCGCTATTGTGCGTGCACGTCAATCCCCTGTCCATGGCGCATGTGAAGATGCCTCCCTCCTTGCACCTGTCATTGCAGACTTGCAACCATCACCATCCACATCCTTGTCGCAGCGCAGCATTCAGTTATCCCTACACCAGTCATTGGAATGCAAGCGCAAGTATGCAGCCAACCACCCACCCAACCACAGGACACAATACTAAACTGCCACTTTTCTGGACTGCTTGCATTTGAAATGTTGCCTGTTAGGCTCGTGGAGGCCGAAGCTTTCCACAACCTCATGGCGGCGGCCGGTGCTCCGTACTGGTACTATTTCACCCGGTGTCGTCCCCCGCCTTACATAAGCACAGATCCCAGAACATTACCCGTGCTCTCCCAAGTGCACTTAGTGGGAATGACCGCCTAACCACATACACGTGGACAAGTGAATGTGGCCAGGTACACACATTTCACTAGGTTAATATTATGGAAGCAGTGACCCAGTGGACTCTAGGATGAAATACTTCATCCCGACGCAGAGGATTGCAGGCCCTGGGTCAATCATGGTTGCTCCCACATCCTACAGCTCCTGCACGACCTCCTCCTCCTCTTCATCACTCCATTCATTTTTTTCAGAAGATATTCCACATTATGTACTTAAACTTCGTGGGTGTCAATAACAATACGCAGGACTGAATGCTTAGGCGGCAAAACACACCATTGCAGAGTTGTTAAAAGCTGTATCAGAGAGCCTGGTGGTGGCTCTGAAGATAGGCAAGCTCTCACATGTACCATGCCTCGCCCATGAACTCAACTTAGTGGTTCAGTAGTTTCTCAACACCTACCAGGATCTAAAAGTTTAAAGACACATAAAGCTGGGCCACAGTAACAACATGTTTCCATTAGAAAGGAGAGGGTCTGCTATCCAGTAATAGGGTATGCAATGAGTACAATGACTGCCAAAATTTAGGAAAAACCCCAATAACAATTTAAAGACACTTAGAGGTGGGCCACAGTAATGACTTGTTCCCATTAGAAAGAAGTGGGTCTCCCATACTGTTCTTGCGTATGCAGTGACTACAACAGCTGGCAAAAATTTGGAGGCACTCCAATGCCCCTTGTAAGAGGTGTAGATGTCGGAGGGCCTCCTGAAAAAAATATTCCCATTATTAGGAAGTGGGTCTCCCACACTGTTTGCCTATGGAGTGAATGCAATGGCTGCCAAAAATTTGGAGGAACTCCAACGCCCCTTGTAAGAGACGTAGAGGTCAGAAGACCTCTTGAAAATTTTTTTCCCATTATGAGGAAGTGGGTCTCCCATGCTGTTTGCTTATGCAGTGAATGCAACGGCTGACAAAAATTTGGAGGAACTCCAATGCCAAACCCACTCTGACAAAACGCTAGCAGTAGGGCAGGCCAAGACCTCCAAGGCAGAGAGCCAGTTCATGGCTCGTGTCCAGCTTGGATATCCAATAATTAAAAGGCACAGACGTATCACAAAGGATTTTGGTAAGGTCAGCAAGGTACTCCCTCAGCATCTTTCGAAACTTTGCCCTCCTTGTGAGAGTACCCCATGCCTCCGGGCCTGTGCGATGGGAGGGTCTCAGAAAACTGTCCCAGAACTTGACAGTGTTCCCCTGCCTCTGCTGGATTGAATTTGCGTCTCTCTCGCCTGTACTCTTTGGTTGTCCAACGAACTGTGACCTCTGCCGCCAGCATTTTCAGATGGGAAATTTCTTAATAATTCCGCAACAATGGCCTTCGGGTTTTGCCCCATTTTATAAGGCCTGTCCGCCGCTGGAATAAGAAACAGAAAGTTCTCCTAGTAGCGTTGGTCTAGAAGTGTCACCAACCAGTAATGACTGTCACCCAAAATTTTGACAAAGTGAGGGTCACGGGAAAGGCAGCGTAAAATAAAATCAGGCATGTGTGCCAGACTGCTAAAAGGCAAGACTTCCGTGTCCTCACCAAGAGGACGACTGATAATGCTCTCCATCTCCTCCACCATGTCCTTGGGACATCCACGCTGAACAGATGGTATGACAGTTTTGCAGGTAGTACCGTCTATAGTGCATGAAACTAGCTCCTCCTCCTCTTCTTCCTCATTGTCACCCAATCCACGTTGGGATGAGATGTGTCTGGGCTGTGTGTAATCACTCTTTATAGTTCCTTGCTCCTTCTCATCGCATTCTGCCTGCAATGCATCCTCTGTAATTGTGAGCAGAAAGCATTTCAGCAGACAGAGATGCGGGATGGTGACACTAATTATGGTGTCATCACCGCTCACATTCTTGGTGGAGTCCTCAAAGTTTTGGAGGATAGTACAGATGTCTGACTTCCATGTCCACTCCTGAAGTCATTTGTGAAGAGTCTGACAAGAATACTGACGGCCTTGTTGATGCTGGTACTCAACAACTGCCCTCTTCTGCTCACAAATCCTTCCAACATCTGCAATGAAGAGTTCCAACACGTGGGGACATCACACACCAGTCGGTGAGCTGGAAGATGCAAACGCTGCTGAAGCACGGCAAGGGCGGCGGAAGCTGTAGCTGACTTTCTAAAATTGGCACACAAGTGGCGTACTTGAAAAAGCAGATCCAGCCGATCTGGGTAGGTTTTGAGAAACCATTGAACCAAGAGGTTAAGCACATGGGTCAGGCATGGTATGTGTGTAAGCTCGCCTTGCTTCAGAGCCGCCACCAGGTTATGGCCATTGTCACACATGACCATGCCTGGCTGTAAGTTTAGCGGTGTCAGCCACAGATCTGCTTGCTCTTACAGAGCTTTCCATAGCTCTTCCACATTGTGCGGTTTGTCACCTAAGCATATTAGCTTCAGCACAGCATGTTGCCGCTTGGCCGAGGCAGTGCTTCCAACTTGCGACTGATGTGGTCATTTTGGATATGGAGGCTGAAGAGGAGAAGGAAGAGGTGCAGGAGCTGTAGAATATGGGGGCAACCTTGATTGACCCAGGGCCCGCAATCCTCGGCGTCGGGAAGACATGTTCCTTCCCAAAGTCCGACTTGGTCTTGGCTTCCACTATAATAACCCAGTATGCCGTCAGTGAGATGTACCATCCCTGCCCACAAGCACTTGTCCACGTGTATGTGGTTAGGTGGACTTTCCCAGTAACTGCGTTGTTGGGGGCATGGCTAATGTTGTGGGACACGTGCTCGTGTAATGCGGGGACAGTACACCGGGAGAAATACTAGCAGCTGGGGACCGAGTACCGAAGGGACGGTCGACACCATCAGGTTGCAGAAAGCTTCTGTCTCCACGAGCCTAAAAGGCAATATTTCGAGCACAGCCATTCGCAAAATGTGTGAATTCATTAGTGTGGCCTGTAGGTCATTGACTGCATATTTGCGCTTGTGTTCCAAGGACAACTGAACGCTGCACTGGGACAAGGACGTGGACGTGCTTGCTGATGGTGCTAGCTGAGAGTGTACAAAGACTGGTGAAGGGCTGGAGGCATCTTCGCATGTGCCGTGAACAGGGGATTGCAGTCAGGTGTTCACTATAGCTAACAACTTGCTGCGTTAGCCTCGAACATTGTTTGTGCTGATAATGGATGTTTAACCCCTTAGATGTTTGATGTCAATAGTGATTACTGCATCTAAATGGTTAATAGAGTGTGGTGGCTTCTTCTTTAACCCCATCAGCACACTAAGATCATGATTGTGTGGTCCTGATGTTTGAGATGGCAATTTACAGCCAAATAATAGCCTTAGAGTCTGACAGCTATAGTAACCTGTTCAGATATTAGCAACATTTAGGTGGCAAAAATAATTTTTTTCATTCCAGTTATGCCACATTGCATTACTTCCTGAAAATTACATTACGGGTTAATAAACTACCTCACAGCAATTTTAATTATGTTGACTGGTGCTGTTTTTAAAATTATGTCAATTTTGGGGGTTTTCCAATATATAGTAGCCTCAAAGTAACTTCAAAATTGAACAGGTCCCTAAAAAAATAAGTTTTGCAAATTTCCTTGAAATAAATGAGAAATTACTGCTACAATTTTAAACTTTCTAAAATGCTAACAAAATAAAAGAACATTTTACAAATAGTGCTGATGTAAGGCAGAGATGAAGGAAATGTCATTTATTATTTGTTTTGTGTGGTATGACTATCTGGATTAAAGAGATAATCATTCAAAGTTTGAAAATAATGTTTTTTTTTTTATTTCTGTTAAATGCATGATATTTTCATAAATAATCACAAAACATATCAACCTAAAATCATAAAATATAATGTGCCACGAAATAACAATCTCAAAATCACAGGGATTAGTGGAAGCATTTTAGAGTTATTACCACATAAAGTGACACTGGTAAGATTTCAAAAATTTGGCCTTGTAATTAAGGGGTTAACGAAAACAGAATGAGGCATACAAAGAAAAGAACACAGTACCTGCCGTCAGATATGGTGGAGGTTCAAAGATGTTTTGGGCTTGTTTTGCTGACTCTGTCACTGAGTGCTTTATCTGTGTGCAAGATATCATGAGATCTGAATATTACCAAAGGATTTTCGGTTGCAGCATAGTGCCCAATGTCAGAAAGCTGGATTTGCTTCCTAGGTCATGGGTCTTCCCGTAGGACGATGACCTCAAACATACTGTACTTCAAAAAGCACCCAGAAATGGATGGAAACAAAGCGCTGGAGAGATCTGAAGTGGTCAGCAATAAGTCTGGCTCTAAATCCCATTGAACACCTGTGGAGATAACTTAAATTGCTTTTGAAAGATGGCACCCTTCCAATATGTGAGACCCGGAGCAGTTTGCAAAAAATAGAGTGGTCCAAAATTCCAGTTGAGAAGTGTAAGAAGCTTGTTGATGATTATGGAAAGCGATGGATTGCATTTATTTATCCCAAAGGGTGTTGAGCTAAATATTAAGTTAATGGTGCCAACTATTTTGTCTGACCCAATTTGGGGGTTTTATGTGAATTTGTCCAATTTGCCTTGGCATTTTTCATGCTTTGCTACCTCACAACCTGGAATTTCACAGTTTTTTTTAGGGTTTGCATCAGTTCATTTAAAAAACATGACTACAACTGTGAACATTTGGTTTTCCTTCTATTGTGAAGCAAGCAACAAATAGGACAAAATAACTGAAAACTTCAGTCTGCATAACTATTCACCAAAGTCAGTACTTGTAGAGCCTTCTTTTGCAGCAATTACAGCTGCAAATCACTTCGGATCAGTCTCTATGAGGTTTCCACATCTTGTCACTGGGATTTTTGCCCATTCCTCAAGGCAAAACTGCTCTAGCTCCTTCAAGTTAGATGCTTTTCTCTCTTGAACAGAAATCTTAAAGTCTGACCACAGATTCTTAATTGGATTAAGGTCTGGGCTTTGACTTTACATATTTCCCCTTAAACAACTGGAGTGTTGCTTTACCAGTATGATTTAGGTGATTGTCTTGTTGAAAGGTAAACCTCTGTCCCTGTCTGAAGTAACTGACAGGCTGAAACAGGTTTTGCTCTAAAGTACACCTGTATTTTTCCATCTTCTCCTCAACTCAGAGCATTCTCCCTGTCCACACCAGTCTTTGCTTAGGAATTCTGCAGCTCCTTCAGGGTTACCTTTGTTCTCTGTGGTCCCTCTGTGATTAATGCCCTTCTTGCCTTGGCTGAGAGTTTTGGTGGGTGGTTTTCTCTTAGCAGGTTTGTTGTTTTACCATGTTCTTTCCATTTGATGATAATGAATTTGATGGTGCTCCATGGGATCTTCAGAGATTGGGATTAGAGACTAAGGAACTTGTTTGGAAAACGTTCGTCAATCTCAAAGTCGGCACAAACATTGCACATTCGGATTTGTGCTCAGATCCGAGCATTTTCTTCAAACTTTGGTAATTGATTGTGTTTTCACTAATGCTTTTGTTAGGACTTTGGCTAGGATAGTGGTGCTATATGATGACCAGGATGGACGTGTTTGATAAGGGGTGGGGGTGGTGAAAGGTCAGAGGAGCGACGGACTGTTATTTAAATTTTTTTTTCTTAACCTAATGTGTGGAGATTCTGGCAGCCAATCAGGGCGCAAAAGCCATCCACAAGTTCCAGACAAAGGGCTTGTGTTATTGGCTGCCAACGTTACATGTCTCTCTCCATATAAAGATTGGACATGTTGTTTTGGTGCCATTTTGTCAGAGTAACAGCGCAGAGAGGTTGTTCCTGCTGCTGCTACAGGATAGTTGGATAGTTATCTAAGCAATTGATTGTCAGTCAGCTAGTTCAGACTGAAAGGATATTGTGTGACTGTGAAATCAACTTTCCAGCAGATCAATCCTTTTTTGTGTGGTCCAGAGAAACCAGGGCAAATTTCAGTGCATAAATATTTTGTGCTCATAATTTTGCTCCAGCCAGAAGTCCACATTTCAGAACATAAATTCTTATTGCTAATAGCATGCTCCAGCCACACTATCTCAGCAAATAAATACTGATTGTTAATTTAGTGACATGTGACTGACCGTTCTGGGCCTAGGGTTGTGAAATATTAGTGATGAGCGAGCACTAAAATGCTTGGGTACTTGTTGTTCAAGTCGAGCAAATTGGAATGCTCGAGTGCTCAAATCGAGTAACGAGCCCAATGTAAGTCTATGGGAAACTCAAGCATTTTTCCGGCGGCTCCCCGCGGTGGCCTGCAGAGCGCCTAAAAATTGCCCAAATCGATGGGAACAGTGCTCAAATGACATGGGAACAGCATGGGGAAGACCCCTGGACGCATTTATGTCTCCTAGGTAACTGCTGTCAATGTTATCAGAGGTATTACGCCACTTTTACGGACTCACAATAAAACATACAAAAACGAAACCAAAATGGATTTTCCTGGGAAATATGTTAAGGAACATCCTTTCCAGAGTAATGACTTGTATATAAGGCAAAATAAATATACAAAAACAAAAATGCTCCTCCACACCTTGGGCTATGTTCACACGTAGCGTTTTTGATACATTTTTGCACTTTTGTATTGCTTTCAACCAAGACAAATTAATTCACCAGGAAATGTCATTTTAATGTTTTACAACCTTATCTGGCCATGTGGTGTGTGACACATCATCAGACACATCCTGTTTCATTTATGATGGAGGGACTCTGAAAGTCACAAAGCCTATTTTTATAGGGTCATCAGGCAGCCCTTACTATTCTTAAAGGGACAGCAGTCGGCCCTCGCTAATGTTAGAGAGTCATCAGCTGGCTATGCATTGTTGTTCCCATTACTAACGAGTGGGTCTCCTATACTGTTATTGCGCATGCAGTGACTGCAACGGCTGCCAAAAACTTGCAGGAACTCCAATGCCCTTTGCAAGAGATGTAGCGGTCGGAGGGCCTCCTGATAACAATGTTCCCATTATTAGGAAGTGGGACTTCCATACTGTTTGCCTATGTAGTGAAGCAACGGCTGCCAAAAATTTAGAGGAACTCCAATGTCCCTTTCAAGAGATGTAGATATGTTGATATGGTACAAGTGGTGGTGATTAGTTTTGAGCGAGCACTAAAATGCTTGGGTGCTCGAAGCTCGGGCCGAGCTCGCCGTGATACTCGGGTGCTCGACCCGAGCAATGAGCCCAATGTTAGTCTATGGGAGACCCGAGCATTTTTGCGGCGGCACCCCTGGCAGTCTTTTAAAAGCCTAACAAGTGCCCAAAACGATAGTGACAGTGCTCAAATGACATGGTACAGCATGGGGATCGCCCCAGGAAGCATTTCTGACCTCCAGGTCACTGCTGTCAACAACGTGGTCAGAGGTTTTAAGCCACTTTTAAGTGCTCACAATAAAACATTCAAAAACGAAACAGAAACTGCTTTCCTGTGAAATATGTTAAGGAAGTTCCTTTCCAGGGTAAAGACTACACTGTGTGCAGAATTATTAGGCAAGTTGTATTTTAGAGGATTATTTTTATTATTGATAAACAACTATGTTCTCAATCAACCCAAAAGACTCATAAATATCCAAGCTTAATATTTTTGGAAGTTGGAGTGTTTTTTTTTTTAGATTTGGCTATCTTAGGAGGATATCTGTTTGTGCAGGTAATTATTACCGTGCCGAATTATTAGGCAACTTAATAAAAACCAAATATAATCCCATCTCACTTGGTTATTTTCACCAGGCAAACCAATATCAGTGCACACAATTTAGAAATAAACATTTCTGACATGTAAAAAAAAATAAATAAATAAAAATTAGTGATCAATTTAGCCACCTTTCTTTATGATGACACTCAACAGCCTTGCATCCATAGATTCTCTCAGTTGCATGATCTGTTTTCGATCAACATTGCGTACAGCAGCCACCACAGCCTCCCAGACACTGTTCCGAGAGGTGTACTGTTTTCCCTCCCTGTAGAACTCACAGTTTATGATGGATCACAGGTTCTCTATGGGGTTCATATCAGGTGAACAAGGGGGCCATGTCATTATTTTTTCTTCTTTTAGACCTTTACTGGCCAGCCACGCTGTGAAATAGTTGGATGCATGTGATGGAGCATTGTCCTGCATGAAAATCATGTTTTTCTTGAACGATACCGACTTCTTCCTGTACCACTGCTTGAAGAAGTTGTCTTCCAGAAACTGTCAGTAGGTCTGGAAGTTGAGATTCACTCCATCCTCAACCTGAAAAGGTCCCACAAGTTCATCTTTGATGATACCAGCCCATACCAGTACCCCACCTCCACCTTTCTGGCATCTGAGTCGGAGTGGAGCTCTCTACCCTTAACAAATCCAGCCTCTGGCCCATCCATTTGGCCCATCAAGAGTCACTCTCATTTCATCAGTCCATAAAACCTTTGAAAAATCAGTCTTAAGATATTTCTTGGCCCATTCTTGACGTTTTATCTTATGCTTCTTGTTCAAAGGTGGTCGTTTTTCAGCCTTCCTTACCTTGGCCATGTCCCAGAGTATCACCCACCTTGTGCTTTTTGATACTCCAGTAACGTTGAAGCTCTGACATATAGCAAAACTGGTGGCGAATGGCATCTTGGCAGCTTCACGCTTGATTTTCCTCAATTCATGGGCAGTTATTTTGCGCCTTTTTTGGCCAACACGCTTCTTGCGACCCTGTTGGCTAATTGCCATGAAATGCTTGATTGTTCAGTGATCACGCTTCAAAAGTTTGGAAATTTCAAGACTGCTGCATCCCTCTGTAAGACATCTCACAATTTTGGCCTTTTCAGAGCCGTCAAATCTCTCTTCTGACCCATTTTGACAAAGGAAAGTAAGTTGCCTAATAAATAAACACACCTTATATAGGGTGTTGATGTCATTAGTCAACACCCCTCCTCATTACAGAGATGCACATCACCAGATTTACTTAATTGGTAGTTGGCTCTCAAGCCTATGCAGCTTGGAGTAGGACACCATGTATAAAAAGTATCATGTGATCAAAATACTCATTTGCCTAAAAATTCGGCACACAGTGTTCTGTATAAGGTAAAATAAATAACCAAAAAAAAAAAATACTCCTCCACACCTTGGGCTATGTTCACAAGTAGCATTTTTTATGCGTTTTTGCACTTTTGTATTGCTTTCAACCGTGACAAATGCATTCACCGGGAAATGTCATTTTAACATTTTACAACCTAATCTGGCCATGTGCTGTGTGACACATGCATACAGTGCTGAAAAGACATGGGAACAGCATGGGGAAGACCCCTGGAAGAATGTGACACCCAGGTCACTGCCTAAAAGTGTGCCCATCAGAAGTGATCCTTGCCGCATCAGAAGATGCAGACTTGCAACTATCCCCGTGCAAGTCCTTGTCCCAGGGCAGTGTTCAATTGTACCTCCCACATTCCTTGCAATGCAAGCGCAAATATACAGCCAACCACCCACCCACCCACCCGCAGGCTGCAATACTATACTGCTAGCTTGCACTTGAAATGGGGCCTTTTAGTTTGGAGGAGGCCGAAGCTGGCCACTACCTCATGGCTGCGTCGGCGGCGAGGTCTCCAAACTCAGTCCCCAGCCGCCACTATTTGTCCCGGGAACCTTCCCTACACTTTTCTTAGCCTGGCCTGCTTTAGGGTAGCATTGGATGAGCCCACCAGACAACCAGAGACTCCTCCAGTGGGCCCTGGCTTTTCCATCAGAGGAGTTGAGAGTGCCAAGGTGAGGAGCATGATGATGATGATAGAAGATAGCATCTGCTTTGTTTTCTTGGAATGCAAGCGCATGCATGTAGTAGCGGCTAGGCCTGAGGTGGTCAACGTTTTGGCGCATATCCTACCTCCTCCGAGGATTGCTGGATGTTTTCCTGCTACTATCCCAGTTCTATGACTCCTGTTAAAACAAAGATTCAGGTGATAAATGATGGATGAGGTGGTGGCAAAGGAGAAAGAGCAGGAGGAACAGGGACCATTCACATCAATATCAGGCCAGTCTACCACATATGTCTTGTAGGATATGTTTCTGTAACAAAAGGAGCGGTTCGGCTACACAGTTATAGGGCATACAGTGAGTGCAATGCCTACCAAAAATTTAGAGGCACTCCAGTGCCCCTTGGAAAAGACATGGAGGTCAGAGGGCCTTAACAAAACCGTTTTTTACATCTATAGCAACTGGGTCTCCTGTACACTGTTGGCCTAAGCAGTGAATGGAAGGCTTTCCAAAAATTACGAGGAAATGCAATGCCCCTTAAAACATATGTGGATTACAGTGTACTAAAAACCTTCTACCCATTATTGGGGAGTGGGTCTCCCTTAATTTTCGCCTTTGCATTGAAAAGCAAAAGCTGACTAAAATTAGGAGGAAATGCAATGCCCGTTGGAAGAGTCGTGGAAGTTAGAGGTAATTAAAAACAATATTTCAATGCCCCTTGGAAGAGCTGTGGAGATCAGAGTGGTTTAAGAAGACGCTTTTAATACCCCTTTGAAGAGACGTGGAGGTCACAGTAGCTTAACAAGACGGTTTTAATGCCCCTTGGAAAAGTGGTGGAGGTCAAAGTAGCTTAACAAGACGATTTTAATGCCCCTCGGAAGAGACGTGGAGGTCCCAGTAGCTTAACAAGACGGTTTTAATGCCCATTGGAAAAGTGGTGGAGATCACAGTAGCTTAACAAGACAGTATTAATGCCCATCGGAAGAGAGTGGAGGTCACAGTAGCTTAACAAGACGGTTTTAATGCCCCTTGGAAAAGTGGTGGAGGTCGCAGTAGCTTAACAAGACGGTTTTAATGACCCTTGGAAAAGTGGGGAGGTCACAGTAGCTTAGCAAGACAGTTTTAATGCCCCTTGGAAAAGTGGTGGAGGTCTTAGTAGCTTAACAAGATGGTTTTAATGCCCCTTGGAAAAGTGGTGGAGGTCACAGTAGCTTAACAAGATTGTTTTAATGCCCCTCGGAAGAGACGTGGAGGTCCCAGTAGCTTAACAAGATGGTTTTAATGCCCCTTGGAAAAGTGGTGGAGGTCACAGTAGCTTAACAAGACAGTTTTAATGCCCCTCGGAAGAGACGTGGAGGTCACAGTAGCTTAACAAGACAATTTTATTGCCCTACGGAAGAGACATGGAGTTCCCAGTAGCTTAACAAGACGGTTTTAATGCCAATAGGAAAAGTGGTGGAGGTCCCAGTAGCTTAACAAGACGGTTTTAATGCCCCTAGGAAAAGTGGTGGAGGTGGTAGTAGCTTAACAAGACGGTTTTGTTACATAGCTGGTGGCGGGCTTGCATGGTGCACCATCTCTCACTATGTAAGATCGCAAACTTGATCTTCAGTCCAGTCTGCTAGCCTGGCTTCTATTCATGCTGTCTGTTTGTCGCTGTTCTGACTGCTTAGGGGGGCGGCCCAGTTACTTCCTGTTTTTTGTAGCTGCTGTGGGCACACCCCTAATGCATCCTCAGCCTATTACTGTCTGTCACTGGATATTTAAACCAGCTCCACCTTGAAGCTGGTGCCTGAGCAACTATTATCTTCAGAGGGCTTCTTGCCTCTGATGTGCCAGGTCCTGTTCTGTTTTTCTTGCCTGTCTGCCTTGCTGGAGGCTGTATTACCAGGCCAGTCTGAACACGCTCCTAGCCTGTTCGTCCTGACTTCTGGGGGCCGCATACCCAGACCTGTTATTTGTGTCTTCTAGCCTGTTTGTCTGCCTTTCTGGGGGCCGCATACCCAGACTCACTCCTGTATCTCGCTGCAGTGTCAGTACCTGTCTGAACACTCTCCTAGCCTGTTACCTATTTTTCTTTATGTCTGTACCTTTCCTTTTTCTGCAGAGTCTGAACCTGCACCTAACTCCGACTCGTTGTCACTGTACTTCCGTTTGTGAGTTTGGAGTCCACTCGCTACTTCTTTGCAAGTACCTTGTGTGTATCTGGTTCTGCCTTTCCCTTCCAGTCTGTTCCGTGAGAACAGAGCCCTGTCCCCTCTGGTCTGTCTTTGTTCACCGCTTTGGCGGTTTTCCCCTTTCTCTGCCTTACTTACCGCTCCGGCGGTTCCTGCCCGCTCTGCCTTGTCCACCGCATCTGCGGTTTCGCTCTGCTCAGCCTTGTCCACCGCATCAACGGTTTCGCTCTGCTCAGCCTTGTCCACCGCATCTGCGGTTTCGCTCTGCTCAGCCCTGTCCACCGCATCTGCGGTTTTGCTCTGCTCAGCCCTGTCCACCGCATCTGCGGTTTTGCTCTGCTCAGCCTAGTCCACCGCACCTGCGGTTTCGCTCTGCTCAGCCCTGTCCACCGCACTTGCGGTTTCGCTCTGCTCAGCCTTGTCCACCGCACCTGCGGTTTCCCTCTGCTCAGCCTTGTCCATCGCACCTGCGGATATGCTTTAATCTGCTTGATTACCGCATCTGCGGCTCTGAACCCATCTCCCAGTCTGTACTGGACCCTACCCAGCCTGTGCTCTAACCTGCCTGTTGCTGTATTCCCCGATGTGGGTCAACAGCCGTGTCCGGGGTCTGACCTGGAGTGGCACCTGGTCCCTCTGCTCGGTTCCTCCCTGGTGCACGGCGTCGTAGCCGTTGTGCGATCTGGGTCGGATCGGGTTGATACTTAGTTACGCACCTCCAGGCACTCTCCGGTTCATGGCACAGTGGGATCACTAATCACGCACACGCCAGTCAGTCCGGGCGTGTGCATAACAGTTTGCTCAGGCCATGGTTCCCGTTGAGCCCCACGGCCCTTCGCTCTCAGATGCATTTTCTGGCAAAAACGTGCACCAAGAAAAAAATTTTTTCGCAAGCTAATGTCCAGGCGATTTACGCACAAGCCCAAATGGAGCTTTCTGCACCCTTTCTTGCGGATCCGCCACGGTACTATGGGGATCCTAAACAAAGCACTGCGTTTGTGGAGCAATGCATGCTGCATTTCAAGTTCTACCCTCTCTATTTTTCTACCGATTGGGCTAAAGTGGCATTTATGATATCCTACCTAGCGGGTGATGCCTTGAAATGGATCACCCCCTATGGGAAGCATGGGATCCTTTCATCCTTAACCTGCAGTCCTTCCTGGTGGCCTTTCTAATGGTCTTCGATGACCCCAATCCTGAAGCCTCTGCTAAAGCTTCCCTTCCCAATATCCCGGAGCAGCCCCAATGGGTAATGTGTGTGTGTAACTCACCAGTTCTCCAGCCTGAAGAGACTGCTGCCCACCCAGAATCCTCACAGGATGACTACGCTCCACAGAATACTTCTCTTCCCAACCTCAAGAGGCAGTCCAGACGTGCTAGGCATAGAGGCAAGCCATCACGCCAGGTTCTGTCCTCCCAAAGACCTCCTGTTCCGCAGCCTGAAGAAGGAGCTACCCAAACGGAATCCATGAAGGTTGACCATGTTCGGCAGGCAAAGCAGAGGCCGAAACTCAGTCACGAAATTGGATTGCAGTCCCGCTGCGGTTGTTTGGGACACCCTGAAGGTCTTTGTCCAATGAAGGTTGGAGAATCCCAAGACATTAGGCCTGTAGGAGAGGCTGCCCTGGGCGTTAGTGTTTCCTCTCCACAGATGACCATGACTGTCTCCGTGGCAAGTAAAATCTTGGATTAATCGGAAACTTCGGGCTTAAAGTCTTGAAGAGACAGTGTCTGATTCCCGTCTGAAAAATCCAGAAGCCGGTTTGGGCATTGTCAGCAGAAGGACGAGCCCTACTCAGAAACAGTCTAAAGATGTCTGTACAAATTAAGCTCCAGATTGTAGCATTACACTTGAAGAAGCTTTCCTTTCAGGTGCTGACTGGTTTACTCACAAGTCGTCCAGAGCCGAGAAATCTAGTGCCCGCTCAGGTCTGGAGACCTTGCATGGTGTATCTTGGGGGACTGTTAAGGTACAAGGGGTGTCCAGTCCCCACATCTTCAGGACAGTCAGTAATGTCTTCTTCTTCTTCACCAGATCTGCTAGTCGCTGACTCGCTGTGCGCTGCCGTCTCCGAAGGAATAGAAGTGGAGGCAATGTCCCCACACAGTTTCAATGATTGTACCAATGATCTGGCTTCAGGTACCGTCCCGCCTCACAGACATGTCATCTCTGAAACCAGTTTGAGGATGGTCCCAAAGCATGGACCCTCCATCTCTAATAAATCTGGCCTTGCGTCCATCGAGGCGGTGGATACCCCCAAGTCTCTGCACCGCTCCAACCAGGCGGAGGACCTCCAGTTGTCTCCTGAACCCTCCGGGGTGCTACCTGATAAAAAATGGGCAGAGACTTTCTTACACCCTGTACCTGGTACTTCACCTACTTCATCCGTTGCTGAGGATGGCTTGATGGGAGGAAGCGTCCTAGTTACCAAGATGATGAGACCAGTTTCGTTTCCTCTAGTGGACAGAAGAAGTAATCCTCTTGAAGAGAAGGATTGGCCTCCCAATTCTCTGCGGAACACTCTTGCAGGCTTTAAGAAGAGGGGGCGTAAGGGGGGGGTACTTTAACATACCTGGTGGCGGGCTTGCATGGTGCACCATCTCTCACTATGCAAGATCGCAAACTTGATCTTCAGTCCAGTCTGCTAGCCTGGCTTCTATTCATGCTGTCTGTTTGTCTCTGTTCTGACTGCTTAGGGCGGCGGCCTGATTACTTCCTGTTTTTTGTAGCTGCTGTGGCCACACCCCTAATGCGTCCTCACCCTATTTCTGTCTGTCACTGGATATTTAAACCAGCTCCACCTTGAAACTGGTGCCTGAGCAGCTATTATCTTCAGAGGGCTTCTTGCCTCTGATGTGCCAGGTCCTGTAATGTTTTTCTTGCCTGTCCGCCTTCCTGGAGGCTGTATTCCCAGGCCTGTCTGAACACGCTCCTAGCCTGTTCGTCCTGCCTTCTGGGGGCCGCATACCCAGACATGTTATCTGTGTCTTCTAGCCTGTTTGTCCACCATTCTGGGGGCCGCATACCCAGGCTCACTCCTGTATCTCGCTGCAGTGTCAGTTCCTGTCTTAACACTCAGTACCTGTCTGAACACTCTCCTAGCCTGTTACCTGTTTTTCTTTATGTCTGTACCTTTCCTTTTTCTGCAGAGTCTAAACCTGCACCTAACTCCTACTTGTCGCTGTACTTCCGTTTGTGAGTTTGGAGTCCACTCGCTACTTCTTTGCAAGTACCTTGTGTGTATCTGGTTCTGCATTTCCCTTCCAGTCTGTTCCGTGTGAACAGAGCCCTGTCCCCTCTGCTCTGTCTTTGTTCACCGCTTTGGCCGTTTTCCCCTTTCTCTGCCTTACTTACAGCTCCAGCGGTTCCTGTCCGCTCTGCCTTGTCCACCGCATCTGTGGTTTCGCTCTGCTCAGCCTTGTCCACCGCATCTGCGGTTTCGCTCTGCTCAGCCTTGTCCACCGCATCTGCGGTTTCGCTCAGCTCAGCCTTGTCCACCGCATCTGCGGTTTCACTCTGCTCAGCCTAGTCCACCGCATCTGCGGTTTCGCTCTGCTCAGCCTAGTCCACCGCATCTGCGGTTTCGGTCTGCTCAGCCCTGTCCACCGCACCTGCGGTTTCGCTCTGCTCAGCTTTGTCCACCGCATCTGCGGTTTCGCTCTCTGTCCACCGCACCTGCGCTTTCGCTCTGCTCGGCCTTGTCCACCGCACCTGCGGTTTCGCTCTGCTCAGCTTTGTCCACCGCACCTGCGGTTTCGCTTTACTCTGCTTGATTACCGCATCTGCGGCTCTGAACCCGTCTACCAGTCTGTACTGGACCCTATCCAGTCTGTGCTCTAACCTGCCTGTTCCTGTATTACCCGGTGTGGGTCAACAGCCGTGTCCGGGGTCTGACCTGGAGTGGCACCTGGTCCCTCTGCTCGGTTCCTCCCTGGTGCACGGCGTCATAGCCGTTGTGCGACCTGGGTCGGATCGGGTTGATACTTAGTTACCCACCTCCAGGCACTCTCCGGTTCATGGCACAGTGGGATCACTAGTCAAGCACACGCCAGTCAGTCCGGGCGTGTGCATAATAGGTTTTAATGCCACTTGGAAAAGTGGTGGAGGTCACAGTAGCTTAACAAGATGGTTTTAATGCCCCTTGGAAGAGACGTGGAGGTCCAAGTAGCTTAACAAGGCGGTTTTAATGCCGCTTGGAAAAGTGGTGGAGGTCGCAGTAGCTTAACACGACGGTTTTAATGTCCCTTGGAAAAGTGGTGGAAGTCACAGAAGGTTAGCAAGACGATTGTAATGCCACTTGGAATAGCTGTGGAGTTCAGAGAGGTTTAACAAGACACTTTTAATGCCCCTCGGAAGAGACATGGAGGTCCCAGTAGATTAACAAGACGGTTTTAATGCCCCTTGGAAAAGTGGTGGAGGTCGCAGTAGCTTAACAAGACGATTGTAATGCCCCTTACAAGTGCCATACAGTACAGCATCTTAAAAATATTATTCCCATTATTGGGGAGTGGGTCTCCCACAGTCTTTGCTTATGCCTTCCAAGCAAAAGCTGACAAAAATAAGGACGGAGGAACTTTCAATAATGGCAACACGGACCACGGTCACCCTGGTGGTATAGTGGTGGTTGAGGCTGAGGATAAGGAGAACAACATAAAACAGCCGAAATGAGGAAGCGTATTCCCATGTGTGGGTGTGAAGCGGTGCATGTGAATACACCTCCCGAAATAACATAGTGGATTTGACTTTATGTTACTCTGCTGTCATTTGGTGGTGATGAGAAGTCTGACCCAATCCAGCCCTTGTTCATTTTGATAAGGGTCAGCTTGTCAGCATTGTCAGTTGACAGGCGAGTGCGCTTATCAGTTATAACTCCCCCAGCAGCACTAAAAACACGCTCCGATAACACGCTAGCGGCAGGGCAGGCCAGGACCTCCAAGGCGTACAGAGCAAGTTCATTCCCATTGTCCAGCTTGGATACCCAATAATTAATAGGCACAGAGGAATCACAGAGGACGCTGGTAAGGGTCGGCAAGGTACTCCCTCACCATCTTTTGAAACTTTCCACTCCTTGTGAGAGTACCCCGTGCCTCAGGGTCTGTCCGAAGGGAGAGTCTGAGAAAACTGTACCAGAATGTTGACAGTGTTCCCCTGCCTTTGCTGGATTTGTGTCTCTCTCGCATGTATGCCTTGGTTGGGCAACGAACTGTGACCTCTGCCGCTAGCGTGTTCAGATGGGAATTTTTTTAACAGTTCTGCAGCAAGGGCCTTCTGGTACTGCCCCATTTTTGTAGACCTCTCCACCTCAGGAATAAGAGAGTGAAAGTTCTCCTTGTAGCGGGGGTCTAAAAGTGTCACCAACCAGTAATGACTGTCACCCAACATTTTGACAACGCGAGGGTCACGGTTAAGGCAGCGTAACATAAAGTCAGCCATGCGTGCCAGACTGGTAACAGGCAAGACTTCCTTGTCATCACCAAGATGATGACTGACCATGCTCTCCTCCTCCTCCTGCTCCTCCTCCCCCTTGTCCTCAGGCCACCCACGCTGAACCGACGGTATGACAGTTGTACATGTACTACTGTCTACAGCGCATAATACAAGCTCCTGTTCTTCCTCCTCCTCCTCCTCTACCTCATTGTCCCCCAATGCACATTGGGATGAGATGAGGCTGAGCTGTGTGTAATCGACCACTACGGCTTCTTGATCCACCTCATCATACTCTGGCTGAAATGCCACCTCTTTAATTCTCTGCAGAGTGCGTTGCAAAAGACAGACAGGTGGAATGCTGACGCTAATGATGGCGTCATCGCCACTCACCATCTTGGTGGACTCCTCAAAGTTTGTCAAGATGGTACATATGTCAGACATCCAGGTCCACTCCTGATGTCTTATGTGTGGAGTCTGACCTGAATATCGATGGCCTTGTTGCAGCTGGTACTCCAAAACTGCTCTCTTCTGCTCACAAATCCTTTGCAACATGTGGAGGGTAGAGTTCCAACGTTTGGGGACATCACACACCAGTCGGTGTGACGGAAGCTGCAAACGCTGCTGCAACACAGCAAGAGCGGCAGAAGCTGTAGTCGACTTGCGAAAATGAGCTGACAGGCGGCGTACTTTGATGAGCAGATCTGGCAACTCGGGGTACACTTTAAGAAACCGCTGAACCATGAGGTTAAGCACATGAGCCAGGCATGGTACGTATGTGATCTCACCTCGCCTCAGAGCCGCCACCAGGTTACGGCCATTGTCACACACGACCATGCCTGGATGTAGGTTCAGTGGTCTCAGCCACAGATCTGCCTGCTCTTTCACAGCTGTCCACAACTCACAAGCATTTTGAGGTTTATCACCTAAGCTTATGAGTTTCAGCACAGCCTGTTGCCTCTTGGCGGAGGCAGTACTGCAGGGCTTCCAGTTTGTAACTGATGTGGTGATATCTGAGATGGAGGCTGAACATGAGGAGGAGGATGATGCGCAGAAGCTGTACACTGTGGGGGCAACTCTGACTGACATAGGCCCGCAATCCTCGGTGTGGGGAGGATGTGTTCGGTCCCAAGGTCCGACTGGGTCCCGGCTTCCACTATGTTTACCCAGTGTGCCGTCAGGGAGATGGACCGCCCCTGGCCACAAGCACTTGTCCACGTGTCCGTTGTCAGGTGGACTCTCCCAGTAACTGCGTTGTTGAGGGCACAGAAGATGTTTTGGGACACGTGCTTGTGTAGTGCGTGGATGGCACACCGGGCAAAATAGTGTCGGCTGGGGACCAAGTACCGAGGGGTGGCCACCGCCATAAGGTTGCGGAAGGATTCCGTCTCCACCAGCCTAAAAGGCAGCATTTCCAACACAAACAGTCGTGAAATGTGCGAAATTAGGACTGTGGCCTGTGGGGTGTTAGCTGCGAATTTCCGCTTTCGTTCAAAGGTCTGGGATATGGACAGTTGAACGCTGCGGTGGGACGTGGACGTGGACGTTGATGCTGTTTCTTGAGAAACTGCCATAACAAGTGAAGACTGAGAGGAGGGGACATCTTTGCATGCAGTATGGACAGGGGGTTCTATTGCACGCACAACAGCGGAAGAAGCAGTGGTGACTCCAGCTGAAACTGGTCGTGGACCCTGGGGTTCGCCCCACAAAGTCGGGTGCTTTGCTGACATGCTGGTGGTGGTCAGGGTGGTAGTTTTGTCACCCATGCTGATGCTGACATGGCAGGTGGTACAAATTGCCTTTTTGGGGTTATCAGCAGAGTCTTTAAAAAAATTCCAGACTCTGGAAGATCTACAGGTTGTACTGGCAACATCCCTCGTTTTGGTGTTACGGGGAACTGTTGCCCGCCTTCTGTGAGCGGCCACCACACTGCTTCTTCCTGCCTGTTGTTGTACTTTGCCTCCCTCACCCTGTGTGCTGCTGGCCTCGTTCTGCATGTCCTCCTGCCACGTTGGGTCAGTTACTAGATCATCAACCACCTCCTCCTCTTCTACTTGCGCACCATGATCCTCCTCCTCTCTTCCTGGCAATTGTGTCTCGTCATCGTCCACCTCTTGTGACAAATTTCCAGCGTCGACTTCCTGTGGCCGTGGCTGTTCAAATATTTGGGCATCGCTACATGTGATCTCCTCTTCCACCACTTCAAGCAGAGCAGGCGAGGGGCACAAATCTGGAAATGGACCAGTGAACAGCTCTTCAGAGTGTCCAAGTGTGGGATCACTTGCTGTCTGACGACACTCAGCATGGTGGGAGGAAGGAGCATCAGGGTGAGGAGGAGTATGCGGTCGAGACTCACGGCTACTAAGATTTGACCATGTGGAAGACAGACCGGAGGTGGTGGTGCCCAAGTAACTGGAAGTATTATCTGCTATCCAATTAATAACCTGTTCACAATGATCAGTTCGCAATACTGGTGTTGTTCTGTGCTTGCCTAGTAATTCGGTCAAGAACTTGGAGTGAGAAGATGTGGCTGTTGGCTGTGGCACATTTTCACCTAGGCCACGGCCCCGTGCTCTGCACGCACCATCACCAGAACGTCCAGTTCCACGTCCCTTGCCACGCGCCTTGCCCATTGTAAAAGAAGTAAAATAGCTTACACTTGCACTATCAATGGAAAAATGGTAATAAAAAGTAGATTAGAACCGTGGAAGAGGAAAACCACAGTTCTATTTCTCTGGCCTACACCAGACTCTTTTAAACAATCTGAACAATCAGGGAGAAACTATTACTGTTTTTCTTTACGGAAAAAATAACAAAAGCAGGATAATAGAGATTTTTTACCGTGGAACGGCAAAACCACAGTTATAATTTACTGGTCTATACCAGACTTTTTTAAATATATATATTTGCAGCTGAACAGTGAGCGACACACTCAATCTGTTTTTTTTTAGATACAAATAGCCCAAAAGTGGATAATACAGAGGTTTGAGCCGTGGAACTGCAAAACCACACTTCTGTTTCTCTGGCCTACACCAGACTATTTTCAACAGATATATTTGTGCCTGAAAAATCAGGGAGACACAATTAGTTTTTTTTTACGGCAAAAAATGCCAAAAGCAGGATAATAGAGATTTTTTACCGTGGAACAGCAAAACCACAGTTATAATTTACTGGTGTATACCAGACTTTTTTAAATATATATTTTTGCGGCTGAACAAATGCAAATGGCCCAAAAGTGGATAATACAGAGGTTTGAACTGTGGAACTGCAAAACCACACTTCTGTTTCTCTGGCCTACAGCAGACTATTTTCAACAGATATATTTGTGTCTGAACTGTCACAGACACAATTTTTTTTTTTTGGGGGGGGGGGACACCATCAGGTTAATAAGACGCGTATTTGTACAGTGTGAAGGAGGAAAAAAAAAAGAGGATTTAGATGAAAAAAAAGGATTTTTCCTGGCCCCTGAGACCTGGAGCTAAGTCCAGCAATTTCAGCAACAGGAGCACACAGGACTGTAATGCAGCGTTTGCTGTTATAACCACTACGTCTCCTATACAGCCTGCCTGCCTGCCTGATATCTTGGATGGATATTAGTCCTGAGAAGGACTGGTGGTTTGATCCGGCAGCCTTTACAGATCCTACACTAACTATTTTGCAGTATATATCTCTCCCTAAATCAGCAGCGCTGTCCCTACACTGTCTGATCCCAGCCGTCTGTGTCCAAGATGGCGGCGCCCGGTTTTAAATAATCGAGGTGACGCTGTGTGGCCAGCCAATCAATGTAATGCCCACAACCAACATTGCTGCGGCATTACAGTGACTTGCTGGCAATCCCTGCATGTTCATTGGCTCTGTAAAGGGCGCCAAACATCTTGGGCGGAGACCCGAGCTCCCTCCCGAGTAACCCGGAAATGCTCGTTGCTCGGCAAACATCCCGAGTAGCGTGATGCTCGGGCGAGTACCGAGCAGTGTCGAGCATGTTCGCTCAACACTAGTGGTGATATGCTGCTAGAGGATGAGGATGCAGAGAAGGAGGACGACAAGAGAAAATAGACTAAATCAGGAAGCATATACCCATGTCTGGGTGTGAAGACAGAGGTGCATGGGAATAGAGTTAGACCCCCCCCAAAAAATACACTGTATTTGAGTTTATGTTACGCTGCTATCATTAAGTGGTGTTGAGAAGTCTAGCCGAATCCAGCCCTTGTTCATTTTTAAAAAAGTCAGCCTGTCAGCATTTTCAGTTGACAGGCGGATGCGCCTGTCGGTTATAATTCCCCCCGCGGCACTAAAAACCTGCTCTGACAAAATGCTAGCGGCAGGGCAGGCCAGGACCTCCAAGGCGTGGAGAGTCAATTCATGCCACGTGTCCAGCATGGATACCCAATAATTATAAGGCACAGAGGAATCACAGAGGATGTTGGTACGGTCGGCAAGGTAGTCCTTCACCATCTTCCCAAACTTTTCATTCCTTGAGAGAATACTCCGCGTATCAAGGCTTGTGCGATGGGAGGTGTTAGAAAACTTTCCAAGAACTTTGACAGTGTTCCTCTGCCACTGCTCGATTGCATTTGTGTCTCTCTCGCATGTACTCCTTGGTTGTCGAGCGAACTGTGACCTCTGCCGCCAGCGTTTTCAGATGGGAATTGTTTTAATAATGGCCATCTCGCACTGCACCATTTTATTAGGCGTGTCCTGCAGGGGATTAAGAGACAGAAAGTTCTCCTTGTAGCATAGGTCTAGAAGTGTCAGCAACCAATAATGACTGTCACCCAAAATTTGGACAACGTATGGGTCACCGGAAAGGCAGCGTAACAAACTCAGCCATGTGTGCCAGAATGCAAACAGGCAAGACTTCCGTGTCCTCACCAAGAGGATGACTAACCATGCTCTTCTCCTCATCCTCCTCCTTCCTGTCCTCAGGCCATCTACACTGAACAGATGGTATGACCGTTGTGCAGGTAGTACCGTCTATAGCACAGGAAGCTAGCTCCTCCTCCTTCTCTTCTTCATTGTCACCCAATCCACTTTGGGATGAGATGAGTCTGGGCTGTATGTAATCACCCTGTATGGTTCCTTGCTGCATCTCATCGTGCTCCACCTGCAATGCATCCTCTTTAAATGTGAGCAGAGACATTTCAGAAGACAGAGAAGCAGGATGGTGATGCTTAGCCGCTCACTGTATTAGTAGAATCCTCAAAGTTTTGGAGGATGGTACATATGTCTGATATCCATGTCCACTCCTGAGGTCTTATGTTTGGAGTCTGACCTGAATACCAATGGCCTTGTTGATGCTTGTAGTCAACAACTGCCCTCTTCTGTTCACAAATCCTTCCTAACATCTGCAATGTAGAGTTCCAATGCGTGGGGACATAGCAGATCATTCGGTGTGCTGGAAGCTACTAACGCTGCTGAAGCACGGCAAGAGTGGCGGAAGCTCTAGCTGACTTTCTAAAATGGGCACACAGGCGGAGTACTTTGACAAGCAGATCGAACAGATCCAGGTAGGTTTTAAGAAACTGCTGAACCACGAGGTTAAGCACATGGGCCAGGCCTGGTACATGTGTGAGCTTGTCTCGCCTTAGAGCTGCCACCAGGTTCCAGCCATTGTCACACATAACCATGCCTGGCTGTATGTTAAGCAATGTCAGCCAAAGATCTGCCTGATGTTTCAGTGAAGTCCACAACTCTTCTGCGTTGTGCAGTTTGTCACCTAAGCATATTAGCTTCAGCACAGCCTGTTGCCGCTTGGCGGAGGCAGTGCTGCAGTGGTTCCAGCTTGTGACTGCTGTGGTCATTTCAGAGATGGAGGCTGAAGTGGAGGAGGAGGAGGTGCAGGAGCTGTAGAAAGTGGGGGCAACCCTGATTGACCTAGGGTCCACAATCCTCGGTGTCAGGAGGACGTGTTCCATCCCAAGGTCTGACGGGATCCTGGCTTCCACTATATTAACCCAATGTGCCGTCAGCGAGATGTACTATCCCTGCCCACAAGCACTTGTGCACGTGTCCATGGTTAGGTGGACTTTCCCAGTAACTGCATTGTTGAGCGCACGTCTAATATTGTGGGACACGTGCTTGTGTAATGCGAGTATGGCACACCAGAAGAAATAGTGGCGGCTGGGGACCGCGAACCGAGGGATGGCCACCGACATCAGGTTGTGGAAAGTTTCCGTCTCCATGAGCCTAAAAGGCAACATTTCGAGCGCAAGCATTCGCGAAATGTGTGAATTAAGTAGTGTGACCTGAGAAGCAATGGCTGCGTATTTGTGCTTGAGTTCCAAGGACTTGGGTAGGGACAACAGAACGCTGCGCTGGGACAAGTACGTGGATGTGCTTGCTGATGGTGCTAGTTGAGATTGTGCAATGACAGGTGCAGGGCAGGAGGCATCTTTGCATGCGTCATGGACAGGGTATTGGCGTGCACGCACAACAATGGAACAAGCAGTGGTGTCACCCGCAGACATTGTTGCTGGACCCTAGGGTTCGGCCCACTTAGTCGGGTGCTTTGCTGCCATGTGCCTGAGCATGCTGGTGGTGGTCAGGCTGCTAGTTTTGCTACCCCTGCTGATGCTGGCCTGGCAGGTGATGCAAATGGCCAGTTTAGGATTATCTGCAGAGTCTTTAAAAAGTAATCAGATTTGGGAAGACCTAACAGTTGTACTGGCAACTTCCGTCATGTTGGTGTTACGATGAACGCTTTCTCTCCTTGTGTCTGCGGCCACCATGCTGCTTCTTCCTGCCTGTTGTGGTGCTACGCCTCCCTCCCCCTGTATGTCCCCCTACCAGGTTGGGTCAGTTACTATATCATCCACCACCTCGTCTTCCACTTCCGCACCCTGGTCCTCCTCCTGACTTTCTGGCAATTGTGTCTCATCATCATCATCATCCACCTCTTGCGACAATAATTGCACTTTCCCACCATCGCCTTCATATGACCGTGGCTGCTCCAATATTTGGGCATCGCTACACGCGTTCTCCTCTTGACTCGCTTAAAGCTGGCCAGGCGAGAGGCCCGAATCTACAAATGGAAAAGTGAACAGCTCTTCTGAGTGTCCAAATGTAGGATCAGTTGTTTCCGGGCACTCGGCATGATGGGAGGAAGGAGGATCAAGGTGAGGAATATGCGGTCCAGACTCACGGCTACTGAGACTTGAATGTGTGGGAGACAGGGTGGTGGTGGTAGCTAAGTGACTGGAAGTATTATCTGCTATTCAACTAATAACCTTTTGACACTGCTTTGTGTTCAATAGTGGCGTTCTGCGTTCCCCTAGTAATTGGGACAAGGAGGTCAAGCGAGAAGATGTGGGTGTTTGTTGTGGCACAATTTCAGCTTGCCCATGGCCACGTCCTCGGCCTCTGCATGCACCATCACCAAAACATCCACTTTCCCGTCCCTTTCCACACACTTTGCCCATTTTTAATGGAGGACAATATTTTCCACGTTCACGAGAAATGGCTCATTTTGCAATGTTGTTATATGCGATACATCTGACAGAGAACCACCATTTTAAATAGCAGGCCTGTTATTTGCTAATACTATCCTTCACAGACATGTAATGTGAATAGCTTGACCGACACACTGCAATGAAATGAAAATGGAAGAAACGTCTGATTTTGGAACACTCTTATAGGTAATAAGTCTGACAGAGAACCACAGTTTTAAATAGTAGGCCTGTAATTTACTAATATTATTCTGGAAAAAAAACAAAGACAAAAGCACAATACAAGAGTACCCAAAGGTAAATCGATAAATCGCAAAATGCATAATAATAATGATAAATAATAATGGGTATTTAGTTAACATAAATTTTGATCAAAATAATGTAAAAGCCATCCCGCCACATCACGGCAACCCTTATGGGATAGTCCTAACTCTAATATTAAAACCTTACCATTTGTCAAGTGACATACATATCGACAAGGGCTGAGTGACTAAACCCTTAGTAGAAGCATGGACCTGAGAGGCAGAATGAACCTTCCAGCTCAGAAAAAGGGTGGCCACACCCTTATATGCACATTAGACTACAAAGAAAAAACCTGGGAGTCTGAACTGAAACGTAAATTGGTGTGCATGCAAAATGTAAATGCATGTTCACATAAGGCCATTAGACAGAAAAAAACAAAGACAAAAGCACAATATACAAATACCCAAAGGTAAATGGATAAATCGCAAAGTGCATAAAAATAATGATAAATAATAAAGGGGATTTAGTTAACATAAATTTTGATCAAAATAATGTAAAAGCCATCCCGCCACGTCACGGCAACCCTTATGAGACCTAGTGTGAATAGCTTCACCAACACACTGCAACGAAATGAAAATGGAAGAAATGTATGATTTTTGAACAGTCTTATAGGTGATATGTCTGACAGATAACCACGGTTTTAAATAGTAGGCCTGTAATTTAACCCCTTAATGACCCTGGGATTTTCTGTTTTTGCATTTTCGTTTTTTGCCCCCCTTGTTCCCAGAGCCATAGCGTTTTTATTTTTTTTTCAATATGGCCGTGTAAGGGCTTATTTTTTGCGGGACGAGTTGTACTTTTGAACAATATCACTGGTTTTACCATATCATGTATGGGAAAACGGGAAAAAAATTCCAAGTGGGGTGAAATTGCGTAAAAAGTGCAATACCACAGATGCTTTTTTTAATTTTTTTACCACGTTCACTGAATGCTAAAACTGACCTGCCATTCTTATTCTCCAGGTCATTAAGAGTTCGTAGATACCAAACATGTATAGGTTCTTTTTTATTTAAGTGGTGAAAAAAAAAATCCAAAGTTTGCTAAAAAAAAAAAAGGCGTCATTTTCCAAGACCCGCAGCGTCTCTATTTTTCTGGATAAGGGGCCGACTGACAGCTTATTTTTTGCGCGCCGAGCGGAAGTTTTTAAAGATACCATTTTGGAGTAGATCCGATGTTTTGATCGCCCATTATTGCATTTTATTGCAATGTTGCTGAGACAAAAAAACGTAATTCTGGCGTTTAGATTTTTTTTCTAGTTACGCTGTATACCGATCGGATTAATTCTTCTTTTATATTGATTGATTGGGCGATTCTGAACACGGCGATGCCAAATATGTGTATGTGTTTTTTTTTTTTATTATTATTTTATTTTGAATGGTGCGAAAGGGGGGTGATTTAAACTTTTATATTTTTTAAATTTTTTAAATATTTTTAAAAACATTTTTTTTACACTTTTTGCTTGCTTCTATAGTCTCCATAGGAGACTAGAAGCATTAACTGTCCGATCGCCTCTGCTACATAGAGGTGATGAACAGATCACCTCTATCTAGCAGAAATGCTCCTGTGCTATGAGCGCCGACCAACTAGGAGGCGCTCATAGCAATCAGTACATGACAACCACTGGGGTCTGCTGTAGACCCAGGGTTGTCATGCCCACCCATCAGTGACCCGCAAGCACGTGACGGGGTCACCGATGGGCGGGGTAAGTGACGTGTTTCCGGCGCTGCGCTGTTAAATGCCGCTGTCAGAGATTGACAGCAGCATTTAACATGTTAACAGCCGTGGGTGGATTGCGATTCCACTGATTGCTGATTCTTACAGCTGACATGTGCCCGGTTCAGTGTGGGCTCAGCCCCGGAGCCTGCGCTTAACAGGGGGTGACATCCTGGTGCATACTATTACACCCCAGGCTGTAAAGGGGTTAAAGAGCACTAAAGACATGCAGGGAGGGGACCAAAGTTTCCACCTGAGCAACTCGGAAATACTTGCCGAGCACCGAGCTCGTCAAGCAAAGTGATGCTCAGGCGCGTACCGAGCAGTGGCGAGCATGTTCGCTCATCACTATGAAATATCTGTTTAAAAGAGGGGAAGGGTATGTCCAACATGAGTGGGAATAAATTAGCTTGTGGTGGAATGGGGAATAGGCTTGGTATTCGAGTTGTACGTGGGGTTGGTGGTAATATTACTGAAAGCTCTAATGAATAAACACGGTCTCATCCTATCCAAAGAGAACTGATAACTTCTGTTACTCAACAGGCTAATCCACTCTGTTTCTTTGGCAAGGGTACACCTTGTAGATGAGGAACAGAAAGAGCATGTGCTCCATTGGATGGCAATCGCTGCATCAAGTGGCCTCTCCTCCTGCTCCTCCACCTAAACATCACACACAGTACAGTCCTCAGAGACCCTTTTTTCCCCCCATGTCACAACTCTCCAACTACCCAACTAATTGTGGGGAACCACAGATATGCAAGTCTACACATTCTATTCTATGGGCATCACTGGTCTGCTCCAAAGATTCACAGACTCAAGAACAGGAAAGCATCTGCAGCAATGCCCAATTTTTTTTCCAGTTAGATTCCAAGCCGGGCAAAGTAAGGTCCAACAAAAGAAAGAATTTTCCTGACAGGCCAATACATAACTGACCCCTCCGACTCACAATACATGAAGTCTAGGCTGCTTTACTTCCCTTGAGAAAGGTGCCTGCTGGCACAGAAACGTGCATTGGGACAGGACAAGATCTCTGGTGTGGAAGCTAGGTATATACTATATTACACTCATAATGGATTTAGATACTGTCATTGAACTGGAGGAGAGGACTCTTATGGGCAGCATGGTTTCCTCATGTGATCAAATGCAACTTTGAGAACCACAAGTCTGGTCAAATTACCCTGCACAACTTAGTTTTTTACTTTTGTATTTACATTGATGTGCATGTGACAGGGAAGACCCTGACCTTTGAGGTTACTATGGGCTTTTTATACTTGTCCTCATTCCTCCATTTTTGCTACCATGTTACATTAATGCATTACCTGTGAGTCTTCCAATTAGCCTTTCTGCGAGCCTTACTGATAGCTCTGTATTATTATGTGGAAATTTTTCCCTTGTTCTGAGCCCTTGTCACTGGGCAGGGTTCTATATGATGTATTTTAATATGTTTGTGTTTGTCTACTAATAAAATCGTATTATGTCTAAATATGTGTTGTTGACCTCCTATGACTCTTAGTGGTTCTTTGTAGGTGTTAACCCCTTTACAACCCAAGGTGGTTTGCACGTTAATGACCAGGCCAATTTTTACAATTCTGACCACTGTCACTTTATGAGGTAAATACTCTGGAATGCTTCAACGGATACCCCTGATTCTGAGAATGTTTTTTCATGACATATTGTACTTCATGGTTGTGGTAAAATTTCTTCGATATCACTTGCGTTTATTTGTGAAAAAAATGGAAATTTGGCGAAAATTTTGAAAATTTAGCAATTTTCAAAATTTTAATTTTTATGCCCTTAAATCAGAAAGATATGTTACACAAAATAGTTAATAAATAACATTTCCCACATGTCTACTTTACATCAGCATAATCTTGGAACCAAAATTCTTTTTTATTGGGGAGCTATAAGGGTTAAAAGTTGACCAGCGATTTCTAATTTTTCCAAAAAAATTTACAAAACCATTTTTTTAGGGACCACATCATATTTAAAGTCACTTTGAGGGGTCTTTATGACAGAAAATACCCAAAAGTGACACCATTCTAAAAACTGCACCCCTCAAGGTGCTCAAAACCACATTCAAGAACTTTATTAACCCTTCAGGTGCTTCACAGGAATTTTTGGAATGTGGAAGAAAAAAATTAACATTTAACTTTTTTCACAAAAATGTTAATTTAGACCCAATTTTTTTTATTTTTGCAGGGGTAACAGGAAAAAATGGACCACAAAATTTGTTGTGAAATTGCTCCTGAGTAAGCAGATACCCCATATGTGGGGGAAAACCACTGTTTTGGCGCACGGCAGGGTTCGAAAGGGAAGGAGCGCCATTTGACTTTTTGAATGTAAAATTTGCATGAATAATTAGTGGACGCCATGTTGCATTTGGAGAGCCCCTGATATGCCTAAACAGTGGAAACCCCCCACAAGTGACACCATTTTGGAAACTAGACCCCTCAGGGAACTTATGTAGATGTGTGGTGAGCACCTTGAACCCCCAGGTGCTTCACAGAAGTTTATAACATTGAGCCGTAAAAATAAAATTTTCACATTTTTCCCACAAAAATATTTTTCAGCCCCCACTTTTGCATTTTCATAAGGGTAACAGGAGAAATTGCACCATGCAGTTTGTTGTTCAATTTCTCCTGAGTAAGCAGATACCCCATATGTGGGGGAAAACCACTGTTTGGGCGCGGCAGGGTTCGGAAGGGAAGAAGTGCCATTTGACTTTTTGAATGTAAAATTTGCTTGAATAATTAGCGGATGTGCCCCTGATGTGCCTAAACAGTGGAAACCCCCCACAAGTGACACCATTTTGGAAACTAGACCCCTCAGGAAACTTATCTAGATGTGTGGTGAGCACCCTGAACCCCCAAGTCCTTTACAGAAATTTATAACATGGAGCCGTGAAAATAAAAAAATCAAACTTTTTCCACAACAATGATGTTTTAGCCCCAATTTTTTTATTTTCACAAGGGTAAGAGGAGAAAATGGACCCCAAAAACTTTTGTGCAATTTCTCCTGAGTACGCCAATACCCTATATATGGGGAAAATACAGTGTTTGGGCGCACGGCAGAGTTCAGAAGGGAAGGAGCACTGTGTGACTTTTTGAACGCAAAATTGGCTGGAATCGAGAGCGGATGCCAAGTCGCGTTTGAAGAGCCCCTGATGTGCCTAAATAGTTGAAACCACCCACAAGTGACCCCATTTTGGAAACTACACCCCTCAAGGATTTTATCAAGGGGTATAGTGAACATTTTAAACCCAGAGGTACGACACAGAATTTGATGACATTAGGTCATCATATTGAATAAGTTGTCATTAGTCTTAAACGCAAGTGCTCGCTGCTTGAGTTTGCATCGGGTACTCAGGTATGCACCATGTATGACGGGTGCTCAAGTGAAATGCTCGAGTCCCCGCCCGCATGTTTCACGGTTATTAGACACCCCCAAAAAAACATGTGGGGATCGCTCGAGCCTGGCAGGCAATCCCCGCGAGGTTTTTTTGGCCGCGAAGCATATGGGGCGGAGACTCGAGCACCCACGATAATAAATGCATACCCGAGCACCTGATGCAAACTCAAGTAGCGAGCACTTGCGTTCAACACTAGTTGCCATATCGTCATTTTTTTATTTTTTTTTTATAAAAAAAAAAACAACCCTAACCCCAACCCTAACCCTACCCTAGCCCAACCCTGACCCCAACCCTAACATTAGCACACCCCTAACCCCAACCCCAGCCCTAGCGTTTATTTTTTACGCCGTTCCTCGTGCGGTATAAGTGATTAGATGACCTTATTCTTCGGGTCGGTGCAACTACAGAGATACCAGAATCATATCGGGTTTTTATGATTGACAGCTGTCACACACTAAAAGACGAATTTTTTTGTAAAATCTAGTTTTTGCATTGCCATATTTTGAGAGCTATAATTTTTCCATATTTTGGCCAACAGAGTCATGTGGCAGCTTGTTTTTTGCGGGATGAGTTGACATTTTTATTGGTGCCATTTTCAGGCACTTGACATTTTTTGATCACTTTCTATTCCGATTTTTGGGAGGCAGAATAAACTAAAAAACATCCATTCAGGAATTGTTTTATTTTTTATTTTTTTATTCTGCACCACGTGTGGTAAAATTGATAAGGTAGCTTTATTCTTTGGGTCAGTACGTTTACAGCGGTACCACATTTATATAGTTTTTCTATGTTTTGACACTTTTACATAATAAAAGCAATTTTATAGAAAAAAATATTTTTTTTTCGCTTTATTCTGAGAGCTATAACTTTTTTATTTTTCAGTTGATGGAGATTTGTGGCAGCTTGTTTTTTGCGGGACGAGATGACGTTTTCAGAGGTACCATTTTTATTTATATTCGTCTTTTTGATCGCGTGTTATTCCATTTTTTGCTTGGCAGAATGATGATAAAGCATTGTTTTTTGCTTCGTTTTTTTTTTTTTTTTTTTTTTTTACCGTGTTCACTGAAGGGGTTAACTAGTGGGACAGTTTTATAGGTCGGGTCGTTCCGGACGCGGCAATACCAAATATGTGTACTTTTATTGTTTTGTTTTTTTTCATAATATTTATTGATGGGTACATTATATTTTTATTTTTGGTGGATTTTATTTTTTAATTTTTTTCACTTTCTGAGAGTTTTTACACATTTTTACTTTGTCCCACTCTGGGACTTTCACTTTTTTTATTCTGATTGCCTGCATAGCATAGGGATGGAGCACCATCCCTGTGCAATGCAGGCAGTCAGTGCTGCACAGCGAGACGATTGTTTGCTCATGCACTGAGCATGAGCAAACAATCTTCCTGCTGTCTGGTGACCCGGATGTTGTCATGACGACATCGGGTCGTCATGGCAACACCCGGGAAGCCGCAGCAGACAGCGCTGGAGGCCGGAAGAGGAGGTGAGTATTGCGGTCACCTCCCATTAGCCCCCGCAATGCTGCGATCGACTTTGATTGCAGCATTGCGGGGGTTAATGTGCTGGGAGTGGTGCGGGACTGCTCCCTGCACATAGTACCGGGTGTCAGCTGTGACAATCAGCAGACACCCGGCGGTGATCGCACCCGCACAGCCTGTGTGCGCACGCTATCGCCATGAAGTACTAATACGGGTCAGGCTCTTAAGTCCCAGTGCACTAACGCATATTAATACATCATGGGCTGTAAAGGGGTTAAAGTAAGGTCCAAGCAAAATCCTGACCCTCGTCACCAGACATTAACCCCCTGTGGTGGAGGTGATCCTGATTAGAGATGAGTAGTGTTGAGCGAGCATGCTTGACACTGCTTGGTACTTGACCGAGCATCTCACTACTTGGGATGTTCGGCGAGCACGGAACATTTTCGGGTTACTCGGGCGGGAGCTCGGGTCTCCGACCTGCATGTTTGGCGCTCTTTACAGAACCAATGAACATGCAGGGATTGCCAGCCAGTCAGTGTAATGCCGCATGTTGGTTGCGGGCATTACAGTGATTGGCTGGCCGCACATCGTCACCTCGAGCATTTAAAACTGGGCGCTGCCATCTTGGACACAGTCGCTCCCGATCAGACAGTGTAGGGAGAGTGCTGCTGAGCTAGGGAGAAATTTATACTGCGAAATAGGTAGTGTAGGGTCTCTAAAGCCTGCAAAATCTAACAAACAGTCCTTCTTAGTAGTGTTGAGCCACCCCCGTAGTGTTCGGGTTCGGTTCGTCGAACACCGGGATGTTCGAGGAACTGTTCGTTGAACACCTTAGAACACCGTCGAACACCGTTAAAACCAATGGCAGGCAAACAAAAACACACAGAAACACATAGAAAACACCTTCAAAGGTGTCCAAAAGGTGACAAACTGCTCAGAAGACGCTCTCTTTAAAAAAGCCGGCCGGCAATTCAGCAGCGGCATACACCAGTACCCGACAATTTAGACAAGAAGGAATAGAGCATCACACATAGATTAGATAGATAGAAACATGTCAGTCACATATATAATAAGTACAGTGACAGTGTTGGTTACTGTACTTGTCATTTAGTGTAAAGGATTTATTAAAAAAATATTAGTGTTTTCATGCACCGTCTCTTTAAAAAAGCCAGCCGGCAATTCAGCAGCGGTACCCGACAATTTAGAACAGAAAGAATAGAGCTTCACACATAGATTAGATAGATAGAAACATGTCAGCCACATATATAATAAGTACAGTGACATTGTTGCTTACTGTACTTGTCATTTAGTGTAAAGGATTTATTTAAAAAAATAATATTGTTTTCATGCACCGTCTCTTTAAAGAAGCCGGCCGTACCCGACAATTTATAACAGAAAGATAGAGCATCACACATAGATTAGATAGATAGAAATATGTCAGTCACATATATAAGAAGTACAGTGACAGTGTTGGTTACTGTACTTGTCATTTAGTGTTAAAATAAAGGATTTATTAAAAAAAAAAATTGGCGTGTGGTTCCCCGTAATTTTACGCTCTAGCGGAGGTTAAGCAGACGGCTGGGGCAGATGTTTGAAGCCTGGGAAGGGGGTAATACCCATGGAGCTTCCCAGGCTACTAATATCAGCCCTCAGCTGAATACCTAGCCTTTACTAGCTATTAAAATGGGGGACCCCCCAAAAAAATGACGTGGGGTCACCCATATTTTAATAGCTAGCAAAGGCTAGGCAGACAGCTGGGGCTGATATTAATAGCCCAGGAAGGGTGCCATGAATATTGGCCCCCTCCCAGGCTAGAAACACCAGCCAACAGCTGTCCCAGAAATGGCGCATCCATAGGATGCGCCAATTCTGGCACTTAGCCTCGCTCTTCCCTCTGCCCTGTAGCGGTGGCAGTGGGGTAATAGGGCTGGGGTTGATGTCAGCTTATAATGCCAGCTGACATCAAGCCCAGGTTAGTAATGGAGAGGCATCTATAAGACACCCCCATTACTAACCCCATAGTCAAAGTTTAAAAAAAACACAAACACCCAGAATAAAGTCCTTTAATTGAAATAAGCACACAATTCTTTATTGTTCTAAATTAAACCATACTTACCATCACGCCCATTCCAGCTGAAGCCAACGATCTCCTGCAATAAAAGAAAAATAATAAAGCAACATCATCCTTACCTTTCCATGGTTCCCAGGACAGCTCCATCCAGCCTGTCATGTCGCAGACACTGAGTAGCGCAGGTATGCTTCCGCTCCTCAGTTTTAGGCTGTGACGGCATCCAGATAAGCCGAGGTCATGTCCAATGAACTCAGCTCACCTCATGCACGTCACTGACAGCGTGGGAAAATTCTCCTGCACTCATCGCTTCAGCGTGAGAATTTTCCCACGCTGTCAGTGACGTGCATGAGGTGAGCTCATGTCCAATGAACTCAGCTCACCTCATGTACGTCACTGACAGCGTGGGAGAATTCTCACGCTGAAGCGCTGAGTGCAGGAGAATTTTCCCACGCTGTCAGTGACGTCCATGAGGTGAGCCGAGTTCATTGGACATGAACTCGGCTCATCTGGATGCCGTCACAGCGAGACACTGAGGAGCGCAAGCATGCCTGTGCTACTCAGTGTCTGCGGGATGACAGGCTGGATGGCAGCTTTCTGCTGCGGTCCAACCTGTCATCTCGATGTAGCAGAGCTGAAGCTGTCGTGGGAACCATCGAAAGGTTAGGATGATGTTGCTTTATTATTTTACTTTTATTGCAGGAGATCGTTGGCTTCAGCTGGAATGGGCGTGATCGTAAGTATGGTTTAATTTAGAGCAATAAAGAATTGTGTGTTTATTTCAATTAAAGGACTTTATTCTGGGTGTTGTTTTTTTTTTTTTTATAAATACTTTACTAGAAATTCATGGTGGTCATGTCTAATATTGGCGTGACTCCATGAATTTCGGGCTTAGGGCCAGCTGATAATGCCTAGCTGGCCCTAACCCCTTTATTACCCAGTGAGCCACCGCACCAGGGCCCTGGATGAGTTGGGTACAGCGCCAGAAGATGGCGCTTCTATGAACGCGCCATTTTCCGGGCTGGCTGCGGACTGCAATTTGCAACGGGGGGGGGTGCAGAAAGCTTGGGCCTCCCTGCGCTGCGGATTCAAGCCCCCAGCTGCCTAGTTGTACCTGGCTGGACGCAAAAATAGGGCGAAGCCCCACGTATTTTTTTTTTAATTATTTCATGAAATTCATGAAATAATTATGAAAAAAAGGCCTTCCCTATATTGTTGTGTCCGGCCAGGTACAAATAGGCAGCTGGTGGTTGGGGCAGCCCGTTCCTGCCTGCTGTACCTGGCTGGACACAAATATAGTGCGAAGCCCCACGTCAATTTTTTAAAATTATTTCAGGAAATTCATGAAATAATTAAAAAAAAATTGACGTGCGGCTTCGCACTATATTTGTGTCCAGCCAGGTACAGCAGGCAGGAACGGGCTGCCCCCAACCACCAGCTGCCTATTTGTACCTGGCCGGACACAACAATATAGGGAAGCCCTTTTTTTTTTTTTAATTATTTCATGAAATAATTAAAAAAAAATTGACGTGGGGCTTCGCACAATATTTGTGTCCAGCCATGTACAGCAGGCTGGAACGGGCTGCCCCCAACCACCAGCTGCCTATTTGTACCTGGCCGGATGCAACAATATAGGGAAGCCCTTTTTTTCTTAATTATTTCATGAATTTCATGAAATAATAAAAAAAAAAAAATAAGTGGGGCTTCGCCCTATTTTTGCGTCCAGCCAGGTACAGCTAGGCAGCTGGGGGCTTGAATCCGCAGCGCAGGGAGGCCCAAGCTTTCTGCCCCCCCCCCCCCCCGCTGCAAATTGCAGTCCGCAGCCACCCCGGAAAATGGCGCGTTCATAGAAGCGCCATCTTCTGGCGCTGTACCCAACTCATCCAGGGCCCTGGTGCGGTGGCTCACTGGGTAATAAAGGGGTTAGGGCCAGCTAGGCATTATCAGCTGGCCCTAAGCCCGAAATTCATGGAGTCACGCCAATATTAGACATGACCACCATGAATTTCTAGTAAAGTATTTAAAAAAAACACAACACCCAGAAAAAAGGCCTTTAATTGAAATAAACACACAATTCTTTATTGTTCTAAATTAAACCATACTTACCATCACGCCCATTCCAGCTGAAGCCAACAATCTCCTGCAATAAAAGTAAAATAATAAAGCAACATCATCCTTACCTTTCCATGGTTCCCAGGACAGCTTCACCTCTGCTACATCGAGATGACAGGCTGGACCGCAGCAGAAAGCTGCCATCCAGCCTGTCATCCCGCAGACACTGAGAAGCGCAGGCATGCTTGCGCTCCTCAGTGTCAGGCTGTGACGGCATCCAGATGAGCCGAGTTCATGTCCAATGAACTCAGCTCACCTCATGCACGTCACTGACAGCGTGGCAAATTTCTCCAGCACTCAGCGCTTCAGCGTGAGAGTTCTCCCACGCTGTCAGCGACGTGCATGAGGTGAGCTCATGTCCAATGAATTCAGCTCACTTCATGCACGTCACTGACAGCGTGGGAGAATTCTCACGCTGAAGCGCTGAGTGCAGGACAATTTTCCCACGCTGTCAGTGACGTGCCTGAGGTGAGCCGAGTTCATTGGACATGACCTCGGCTCATCTTTATGCCGTCACAGCGAGACACTGAGGAGCGCAAGCATGCCTGCGCTTCTCAGTGTGTGCGGCAAGGCAAGCTGGATTGCAGCGTTCTGCTGCGATCCAGCCTGTTATGTGAATGTAGCAGAGCTGGAGCTGTCCTGGGAACCATGGAAAGGTAAGGATGATGTTGCTTTATTATTTTATTTTTATTGCAGAAGACATTGGCTTCAGCTGGAATGGATGTGATGGTAAGTATGGTTTAATTTAGAACAATAAAGAATTGTGTATTTATTTCAATTAAAGGACTTTATTCTGGGTGTTTGTGTTTTTTTTTAACTTTGACTATGGGGTTTGTAATGGGGGTGTCTTATAGACGCCTCTGCATTACTAACCTGGGCTTGTTGTCAGCTGGCATTATAAGCTGACATTAACCCCAACCCTATTACCCCACTGCCACCACTACAGGGCAGAGGGAAGAGCGAGGCTAAGTGCCAGAATTGGCGCATCCTATGGATGCGCCATTTCTGGGGTGGCTGACGGCTGGTGTTTCTAGCCTGGGAGGGGGCCAATATTCATGGCACCCTTCCTGGGCTATTAATATCAGCCCCCAGCAGTCTGCCTAGCCTTTGCTAGCTATTAAAATAGGGGGGACACCACGTCATTTTTTTGGGGGTCCCCCATTTTAATTGCTAGTAAAGGCTAGGTATTCAGCTGGGGGTTGATATTAGTAGCCTGGGAAGCTCCGTGGGTATTACCCCCTTCCCAGGCTTCAAAAATCTGCCCCAGCCGTCTGATTAACCTCCGCTAAAGCCTAAAATTATGGGGAACCCCATGCCAACTTTTTTGAAAATAAATCCTTTATTTTAACACTAAATGACAAGTACAGTAATCAACACTGTCACTGTACTTCATATATATGTGACTGACATGTTTCTATCTATCTAATCTATGTGTGAGTCTCTGTTCTTTCTGTTATAAATTGTCGGGTACCGCTGCTGAAATGCCGGCCAGCTTTTTTAAAGAGACGGTGCATGAAAACACAATTATTTTTTTTAATAAATCCTTTACACTAAATGACAAGTACAGTAAGCAACACTGTCACTGTACTTCATATATATGTGACTGACATGTTTCTATCTATCTAATCTATGGATGATTCTCTATTCTTTCTGTTCTAAATTGTCGGATACCGGTGTATGCCGCTGCTGAATTGCGAGCTTTTCATGTTTCACTGTGAGCACTGTTCCTATCGATTTGGGCAACCACTGTAATGCCACAACCACCATGGCTGTGACATTACAGTGAGTGGCAGACAATCCCTGCATGATTGGTGCTCTAAATAGCGCCAAACATGTAGGACACGCTTTTGGTGCACGAACAGTTATCGAACATAAACTCGAACAGCCGAATTTTTTGCAAATCGTTCGGATTCGTCGAACAACTCGAACACCGCCCAAAACAGCTCGAATTTGAGATTGGCGAACAGTTCTAGTCGAACACCGCTCATCTCTACTTCTTAGACTAATATCCATCCCAGATACCAGGCAGGCAGGCAGGCTGTATAGGAGATGCAGTGGTTATACCAATAAACACTGCATTACAGTCCTGTGTGCTGCTGCTGCTCAAGTTGCTAGACTTAGCCCCAGGTCTCAGGGGCAAGGAAAAATCCTTTTTTTTCCATCTAAATCCTCTTTTTTTTTTTCCCTCAGTCAGACTGTACAAATACCCATCTTATCAACCTTTTGGTATTTTTTCCTCCAAAAAAAATAAATTGAGCGTTTCTGTGAGTGTTCAGAAACATATCTGTTTAAAAGAGTCTGGTTTCGGCCAGATAACTAGAACTGTAGTTTTGCAGTTCCGCGGTTCACATCTGGGTGTAATCCACCTTTCTGCTTTTTTACATAAAAAAAACAGTTTGAGTGTCTCGCTGACTGTTCAGACACAAATATATCTGTTTAAAAGATTCTGGTGTAGGCCAGAGAACTAAATCTGTGGTTTTCCTCTTCCACGGTTCAAATCTGGTTGTAATCCACCTTTTTTCCATAAAAAAAAACGTTTCAGTGTCTCGCTGACTGTTCAGACACAAATATATCTGTTTAAAAGATTCTGGTGTAGGCCTGAGAATTAGAACTGTGGTTTTCCTCTTCCACGGTTCTAATCTCCTTTTTATTACCCTTTTGCCATTGATAGTGCGAGTGTAAGCTATTTTAGTTAATTTACAGCGGGCAAGGCATGTGGCAAGGGACGTGGAACTGGACGTTCTGCTAAAGGTGCGTGCAGAGGACCGGGCCATAGCCAAGGTGAAAATGTGCCACAACCAACAGCCACATCTTCTCGCTCCCAGTTCTTGACCGAATTACTATGGAAGTACACAACAACACCACTATTGCGAACTGATCAGTATGAACAGGTTATTAATTGAATAGCAGATAATACTTCCAGTCACCTGGGCACCACCACCTCCGGTCTGTCTTCCACACGGTCAAGTCTTAGTAACCGTGTGTCTCGACCGCATACTCCTCCTCACCCTGATGCTCCTTCCTCCCACAATGCCGAGAGTCGTCAGACAGCAACTGATCCCACAGCTGGATACTCTGAAGAGCTGTTCACTGGTCCATTTCCATATTTGGGCCCCTCACCTGCTCCGCTTGAAGTGGTGGAAGAGGAGATCCCATGTAGTGATGCCCAAATATTTGAACAGCCACGGCCACAGGAAGGCGAATCTGGCAATTTGTCACAAGAGGTGGACGATGACGAGACACAATTGCCAGGAAGAGAGGAGGAGGATCGTGGTGCGAAAGTGGAAGAGGAGGAGGTGGTTGATGATCTAGTAACTGACCCAACGTGGCAGGAAGACACGCAGAGCGAGGCCAGCAGCACACAAGGGGAGGGAGGCAGAGTACCCCAACAGGCAGGAAGAAGCAGTGTGGTGGCCGCTGACAGAAGGCAAGCAACCATTACCCGTAACACCAACACGAGGGACGTTGCCAGTGCAACCGGAAGGTCTTCCAGAGTCTGGAATTTTTTTAAAGACTCTGCCGATAACCTCAAAAAGGCCATTTGTACCACCTGCCAGGCCAGCGTCAGCAGGGGTGACAAAACTACCAACTTGACAACCACCAGCATGATCAGACACATGTCAGCAATAGAGATGAGCGTTGTTCGACTCGAACTGTTTGCCAATCTCAAATTCGAGCTGTTTTGGGCGGTGTTCGAGCCGTTAGGCGAACACGAACGATTTGAGAAAAATTCTGCTGTTCGAGGTTATGTTCGATAACTGTTCGTGCACCAAAATCATAACTGGATTTTTTCTCAGTAATGATGAAAATGAATGTTAATACGCAGTTTGAGTGTACAGCTGGGCGGGGGGAGGGGCAGGGGATGGATCTCTGCAGGAATAATGAAGATCTCCATTTTTTTTTCTCCTTCCCGCATTTACAGTGGGGAGGTGCAATCTGTCAGCCTATCAGCAGCGCACACACGGAGCAAAGTGCTTTTTTTCACACAAGCAAGGGCATGTGTCATTGGCAGTGTATGTCACATGTCCTTGCCCTATAAGACCAAGCCATTTTCCCCGTCACCACAATTTTCTCACTGCTGCAGCTGCGTGTTAGACGGCACCGCTGTTGCTGTGTGCGCTATACCTTGTTAATTTCAAGCCAATTTTCGCACAAATCTACAGATAGCTTGAGAGTAGGGAATAGTTGTGATTGCAGTCCTTTTAAGGACTAGGTTACAGCATTTCCTACGACTTTTATCAGGCTGGTCTGTGCACTTAAATAGATAGGTTGTGGGAGTAAAGACTAATTGTAATTGCAGTCCTTTACAGTACTAAGTTACATCAGTTCCTATCAGTTTTTGCCAGGCAGGTCTGTGCCAGTGCTGTGCAAGTTTTTTTCACAGCATTTGGCTGAATCTAGCAAAGCTATTCCTTTTTTGCCTATTGCAGAGTGTGTTAGTCAGTGGAGTAGCCTATCTGTGTTGCAAAATACACCACCTGTGTATAGAATACCAATTTTTTTACTGCACCTAGTGAAGTAAAACCTTTTGGGCATAGCATTATTCTATTAGTCCATCTATACTGACCTCCATAAGGTTGCAAATTGAATATAATTTTTTTCTGCATCTAGCTCTGAAAAAATATTTGTCCTTCTAGCAGTGTGTGGGACTTGTTCTACTAGTCCATCTATACTGACCTCCATCAGGTTGCAAATTCAAAATAATTTTTTGTCTGCATCTAGCTCTGAAAAAATATTTGGGCTTCTAGCAGTGTGTGGGACTTGTTCTATTAGTCCATCTATACTGACCTCCATCAAGTTGCAAATTCAAAATATTTTTTTTTCTGCACCTTGCTCTGAAAAAATATTTGGGCTTCTAGCAGTGTGTGGGACTTGTTCTATTAGTCCATCTATACTGACCTCCATCAGGTTGCAAATTAAAAATATTTTTTTGTCTGCATCTAGCTCTGAAAAAATATTTGGCCTTCTAGCAGTGTGTGGGACTTGTTCTATTAGTCCATCTATACTGACCTCCATCAAGTTGCAAATTCAAAATGTTTTTTTTTCTGCACCTTGCTCTGAAAAAATATTTGGCCTTCTAGCAGTGTGCAGGACTTGTTCTACTAGTCCATCTATACTGACCTCCATCAGGTTGCAAATTAAAAATAATTTTTATCTGCATCTAGCTCTGAAAAAATATTTGGGCTTCTAGCAGTGTGTGGGACTTGGTCTATTAGTCCATCTATACTGACCTCTATCAGGTTGCAAATTGAATATAATATTTTTCTGCATCTAGCTCTAAAAAAATATTTGGCCTTCTAGCAGTGTGGGACTTGTTCTATTAGTCCATCTATACTGACCTCCATCAGGTTGCAAACTGAATATAATTTTTTTCTGCATCTACCTCTGAAAAAATATTTGGGCTTCTAACTGTGTGTAGGACTTGTTCTATTAGTCCATCTATACTGACCTCCATCAGGTTGCAAATTGAATATAATATTTTTCTGCATCTAGCTCTGAAAAAAATATTTGTCCTTCTAGCAGTGTGTGGGACTTGTTCTACTAGTCAATCTATACTGACCTCCATCAGGTTGCAAATTCAAACTAATTTTTTTCTGCATCTAGCTCTGAAAAAATATTTGTCCTTCTAGCAGTGTGTGGCACTTGTTCTACTAGTCCATCTATACTGACCTCCATCAGGTTCAATTTCAAAATAATTTTTTTTTGCATCTAGCTCTGAAAAAATATTTGGCCTTCTTGCAGTGTGTGGGACTTGTTCTATTAGTCCATCTATACTGACCTCCATCAGGTTGCAAACTGAATATAATTTTTTTCTGCATCTACCTCTGAAAAAATATTTAGGCTTCTAGCAGTGTGTGGGAATTGTTCTATTAGTCCATCTATCCTGACCTTCATCAGGTTGCAAATTAAAAATATTTTTTTGTCTGCATCTAGCTCTGAAAAAATATTTGGCCTTCTAGCAGTGTGTGGGACTTGTTCTACTAGTCCATCTATACTGACCTCCATCAGGTTGCAAATTAAAAATAATTTTTATCTGCATCTAGCTCTGAAAAAATATTTGTCCGTCTAGCAGTGTGTGGGATATGTTCTACTAGTCCACCTATACTGACCTCCATCAGGTTGCAAATTCAAAATAATTTTTTGTCTGCATCTAGCTCTGAAAAAATATTTGGCCTTCTAGCAGTGTGTGGGACTTGTTCTATTAGTCCATCTATACTGACCTCCATCAGGTTGCAAACTGAATATAATTTTTTTCTGCATCTACCTCTGAAAAAATATTTGGGCTTCTAGCTGTGTGTGAGACTTGTTCTATTAGTCCAACTATACTGACCTCCATCAGGTTGCAAATTGAATATAATATTTTTCTGCATTTAGCTCTGAAAAAATATTTGGCCTTCTAGCAGTGTGTGGGACTTGTTCTATTAGTCCATCTATACTGACCTCCATCAGGTTGCAAACTGAATATAATTTTTTTCTGCATCTACCTCTGAAAAAATATTTGGGCTTCTAACTGTGTGTGGGACTTGTTCTATTAGTCCATCTATACTGACCTCCATCAGGTTGCAAATTGAATATAATTTTTTTCTGCATCTAGATCTGAAAAAAATATTTGTCCTTCTAGCAGTGTGTGGGACTTGTTCTACTAGTCCATCTATACTGACCTCCATCAGGTTGCAAATTCAAACTAATTTTTTTCTGCATCTAGCTCTGAAAAAATATTTGTCCTTCTAGCAGTGTGTGGCACTTGCTCTACTAGTCCATCTATACTGACCTCCATCAGGTTGCAAGTTCAAAATAATTTTTTTCTGCATCTAGCTCTGAAAAAATATTTGGCCTTCTAGCAGTGTGTGGGACTTGTTCTATTAGTCCATCTATACTGACCTCCATCAGGTTGCAAACTGAATATAATTTTTTTCTGCATCTACCTCTGAAAAAATATTTAGGCTTCTAGCTGTCTGTGGGACTTGTTCTATTAGTCCATCTATACTGACCTCCATCAGGTTGCAAATTGAATATAATTTTTTTCTGCATCTAACCCAGCCAATAGTTTTGGCCTAATACCACAGTTAGGCCACTCAGCTCTGCTCGGTTCCCATCCATTGTTTTTTTGTGCAAACAACTCCAGAGTTGTGAATTAGTTAACCACCAAAATGAGTGGAAAAAGGCCTGCTGCTGGTGGAAAGGGGAATAGGCGTGTTGGGAAGGGGAAAAAAGGTTGTGTCCATGGGGTAGGTGTTAAAGCAACAGTAACATCTGCAGAAGAAAGACCATCTTCCAGCCACACTAAAATATCTACTTCTTTTAGCGGACAATGTGATAAGATCCCTTTCTTACGGCCACGCCAATCGCTACAAATTCCAGATGAGGCACAAAAACAGCAGGTGCTTCAACAGATATCAAGTGTTCCTTTAAGTGGGCTCTCCTCCACATCAACTTCAACATCACAAATACTCCAGTCCTCAAAGGTGTCACCCCAATCGCACTTGCTTCCTCACAGCTCCCAAATCTCCAGCTGCCCGTCTGAGTATGAGGTAGAACAGATGGTTGTGTCTGCAGAGCTGTTTACTCATACTATAGCCTGGGAATCAGAGGTCGGCTCCAGCGCTTTCTGTGAATCCAGACGAGGAAATGATCTGCACTGATGCCCAGAATCTTTATGAGTCGGATCCAGGACCAGACGCAGAAGGTTCTGACCATAATGTAGACCCTCATTTCCAAACTGTAACTCCTGTTGGTGGAGACAATGAGGAAGACGATGATGAGACTCAAATACCTGATTGTAGCGACAACTTTAGTTTTTCGTCAGGGCAGGAACAGGTTGGCTCTGAGGACGATGTGTGTGATAACGCACAGGGTGATGATGATGAGGTTGGAGATCCCACTTACTGTCAGCCCACAGTCAGCCAAGAGATGAGGTCAGCAGAGGAGGTGGAGGAGAATGCTAGTGACGACGAGGTCAGGTTGCGCCTTCCTGGACAGAGACGTAGTACTGGAAGCACTTCAACAACTGCATACTCAAACACAACTCTGCCTCTCACCACAAGTCGTGGTGGCTCTTCAGGTCGCATGGGTGCTAAGCCTTGCATAGCCTGGGCATTTTTTCAGATCGATAAAAATTACCCAACTCGTGTTATCTGTAACATTTGTCAGCAAAAGCTAAGTAGAGGCCAAAAAATACATAGTTTGAGTACTTCATGCATGAACCGGCACATGGACATGAAGCATAAGTTGCAGTGGGAAGCTCACTGTGATACAATGCGGCCTAGAAAGCCGAGCCAACCACCGTCTGCCATATCTTGTGCATCCGCGGCCTCTTCATCCTCTGTGACTGGGGGGACAGCAGTCACACCTGATTTGGGGCGCAGACCTGCCACCTCTTTACCCGCAACAGCCAGCGTGATTGGCAGGTCATCATTTTCTTTGGAGGTGGTAACATCAGCTGGTGTTGAGCGCTGTCCGACATCGATAGCACCACCTTTGGATCAAGGCAACCTAACATGTCCGCCTGCATCTTCCTCACAGACCGGCAGTTTGCCGGGGACACCCTTATCAACCCCGTCTAAGCACAATAGCCAGCCCTCGGTCCCTCAGATGTGGACAAGTAAAAGACCATTTCCTCCTAGCCATGAGAAAGCTAAGAGGTTGAATTTCACCATCTGCAAGCTCTTGGCTACAGAAATGCTGCCTTTCCGCCTGGTGGACACAGAGGATTTTCGAGACCTTATGTCCATCGCAGTGCCCCAGTACCAGATGCCCAGTCGGCACTACTTCTCAAAGAAAGGTGTGCCTGCGCTCCACCAGCATGTCGCACACAACATCACCGCTTCTTTGAGAAACTCTGTGTGTGACAGGGTGCATTTCACCACAGACACTTGGACGAGTAGGCATGGACAGGGGCGTTACATGTCGCTGACTGGGCACTGGGTAACTATGGTGACAGCAGGACAAGGGGCTGCTCTCCAAGTCTTGCCGTCCCCACGAGTTGTGCGTCAATCCTCTTTATCTCAAAGTTCCTCCACTGCTTCTGCCTCCTCAACCTCCTCTCGGTCCTCCACCTCCACCTGCACCCAAAGCCTGTCTGGTCATGCCACAAGCTTTCTAACTGCGCAGAAGGGATCCAGCACACCTCATTACTATGCTGGCAGTAGGGCTCAACGTCATCAGGCGGTTTTTACTTTGAAATGTCTGGGAAATGTGAGTCACACAGCTGAGGAGTTGTGGTCAGCTCTGGAGAACCAATTTCATGAATGGTTGTCTCCACTGGACCTGAAACCAGGAAAGGCCGTGTGCGACAATGCTGCAAACCTGGGTGTGGCCCTTTGCCGGGGCAATGTCACACACGTGCCTTGTATGGCTCATGTGTTGAACCTGGTTGTCAAGCAATTTTTAGCCCACTATCCCGGACTAGATGGCCTTCTGCAGAGGGCACAGTCGCTGTGTGCTCACTTCTGCCGTTCGCATCCCGCAGCTCAGCGACTTACTTCTCTACAGAAGTCGTTGGGCCTGCCACTTCACCGACTAAAATGCGATGTGCCTACCCGGTGGAATTCAACTCTGCACATGTTGCAGCGACTGTGGCAGCACCAACAAGCCCTGGTGCAATAGGTTCTGACGTATAGCCTGGGCCAACGAGATCCAGAGGTGGGGCAAATCATGCAGGAGGAGTGTTCTCTGATCAGGGACCTATGCACCCTTCTGCACAGTTTTGAAATGGCGACGAAGATGTTTAGTGCTGACGATGCTATTATCAGCATGACTATTCCGGTGATTTACATGCTGGAGCACATGTTAAACAGAATTCGGAGTCAGGTGGTGGCACAAGAGGAGGTGGAGGAAGTAGAGGAGGAGGAGTTGTATGCGGAAGGGCTAACATCTGCAAGGTCCAGACGGTCGGCAGCACCAAGGCGGCAGGCATGTGAGGGTGGGGGAGATGGTTTTACCAGGGCGCATGGTAGCAGCCAAACTAGTGAGGAAGGTGCAGGAACCCAGGAAGAAGTGGAGGACGAACTGATGGAAGACTCATCAGATGAGGGAGACCTTGATCACATTTCTGTTGTGCGAGGTTGGGGGAGAGGACAGAGGAAGGAAGCATGATTGTTACCTCGCCACCAACACAACAGGGACTTGGTGCTCCTGGATGCGCAACACACATGAGTGCCTTCTTGCTGCACTACCTGCAACATGACCCACGAATTGTGAGAATTAGAAATAATCCTGTCTACTGGGTTGCCACACTGTTAGATCCCCGGTACAAAAGTAAATTTGCAGAAATTATTCCTGCCATAGAAAGGGATGCACGCATGCAGGAGTATCAGCAGAGACTGTTGCAGAATCTTACATTTGCTTTTCCACAAAACACCAGTGGTGCACGTACTGAATCTCACAGTTCCAACTTGCCAACCGTGGGACCGTCGAGTGTTCAGCACTCAAACCGTAACAGAAACACAGTATCTGCTAGTAACATCAATTTTGCGGAATCATTTCACCACTTTTTTAGCCCATCCTTTGCAAGGCCACAGGAGACAAGAAGTCTGATACATAGTCAACGCCTAGAGGCGATGGTACAGGAGTATCTACAAGTAAACATTGAAGCCATGACTGTGTCATGACTGTGTCGGAGCTAGCCACTTACACCTTGGAGATCTTGTCATGCCCCGCAGCCAGCTTTCTGTCTGAACGTGTGTTCAGCGCTGCTGGTGGTGTGCTGTCAGATAAGCGCACGCGGCTCTCCACTGATAATGTAGACAGACTCACGTTTATAAAGATGAACAAATCATGGATCCGAAACGACTTTTATACCCCTGTGTCATCCTGGGGAGAGTAAAAGCTTGATTATTGGTTAAAATCACCTCACCAACCATTTTAAGCTTTCAAATTACTAATCATGTTTATCTGTATCTTGGCTGGAAAATAATTTGGGCTTTGTAGCAGTGTGCAGTACCGATTCTATTAGGCCATCTATACTAAGCTCCACCAGATTTAAAATTACTAATCATGTTTATCTGTATCTTGGCTGGAAAATAATTTGGGCTTTGTAGCAATGTGCAGTACTGATTCTATTAGGCCATCTATACTAAGCTCCACCAGATTTAAAATTAATAATAATTTTTAGCTGCATCTAGCCCGGAAAATAATTTTGAGGCTCCGAGATGCGCAAGACACATAAGTGCCTTCTTGCTGCACTACCTGCCACATGCCAATTCGAAGTAATCCTGACTACTGGGTTGCCACGCTCTTAGATCCCCCACACTTTTCAATCAACCTTTTCATTTTAATAAAGACCAAAAAAATGGTCATTTTTGAAATTATAAGCATTAACAGGTTATTAGAAACTGAAATCAAACAGTTTTCAACTCAAAACTTTATTCTAGGTGATGTTACATTTGCACATAGTACCCATTGTTTGAAAGGAGCTTCTGAACTCTCTCGTCCATTGAATTTGTCAGGTTTTGGATGGTTTCTGCTTCAATTGTTTTGCATGAGGACAGAATACCCTCCCAGAGCTGTTGCTTAGATGTGAACTGCCTCCCGCCATCATAGACACTCCTTTTGATGGTGCTCCAGAGGTTCGGAATAGGGTAGAGGTCAGGGGAGCATGGGGGTCACACCATAAGTTTGTCCCCTTTTATGCCCATATCAGCCAGAGATGCAGAGGTGTTATGTGCAGCATGAGACGGTGCATTATCATGCATAAAAATGATCTTGCTGTGGAATACACGGTTCTTCTTCTTGAACCATGGCAGGAAGTGCTGTTTGAGAAACTCCACATACATTATGGAGTTCATTTTTACCCCTTCAGGGATCCTAAAGGGGCCGACAATCTCTCTCCCCATGATTCCAGCCCAAAACGTTACTCCACCTCATCCTTGTTGGCGCTGTAGCCGTGTTTGCGTGGGGTGTCCATCAACCAGCCATCCTCCACTCCATCCATCTGGAAGAACGAGCGTTGAACGGCACTCATCCGTGAACAAAACAGTTTTGAAATCAGTCTTCATGTAATGTTTGGCCCACTGGAGCCATTTCTGCTTGTGTGAAGTGGATAGAGGAGGTCGACAGGATGGCGTATGCACAGCTGCAAACCTCTGAAGGACCCTGCATCTTGTTGTTCGGGGGACGTTGGAGGCACCAGCAGCTTCAAAAACTTGTCTGCTGCTATGACAAGCCTTTTTTGCCGCTGCTCTTTTAACCTGACGTAATTGCCTGCAGGAAAGAGTCCTCAATTTTCCCTTATCAGCACGCAAACGTGTGTACTGTGAATCAGCTACATACTTCTTGATTGCCAAGACACTTCATCCTGATCATCGCACAATGTTGATTGTAGTCATGCCTTGACCTAAACACTCCACAATTTGTTGCTTCTCAGCAGCCCACACATGCTTTTTCTTTCCCATTTTGTCAGAAAATGTAGGCTGCTTAATAATGTGGGACAGCCTTCTTAAGTAGTCTTGCCTTTCATTGGACACACCTGCCAAACTAATTAGCACAGGTGTCTGCAATTGCTTACAGTGATATAAAGAGCCCTGACACACATCACCATCAATGAGTTTAACTGACAAACAAACAAATTCTTCCCTAATCACTCCTAAACACTTTTTGCATAATAATTTGGAACACAGTGTACATGTGCTTTTCCACAAAACACCAGTGGCTCACGTAGTGAATCTTACAGTTCTAACTTGCCAACCGTGGTCTGTATGGAGTTGTTCAATAAAGGGCCCAAAATTAAGATAACATAGATGGGAGAGGTCTCTATGAATAGGAATTCCTAAGTATTTGATACCCTGTGAGGGCCAGGCAAAGGGAAAGTTGGACTGGATGGAATCCTGTATGGATTTGGGGAGGGAGACATCGAGGGCCTCAGACTTCGCTGCTTTGATTTTAAAATTTGACCATGTAACAAAGTGATCTATTTCAGCCATAACAGCAGGGATGGATATATGTGATTGAGTGATATATACTAGGACATCATCAGCAAATAGAGAGCACTTGTACTCGGTGCCTCCCACCTCAATCCACCTAATATTGGGGTTATGGAGAATTGATGGGGGCAGGTGCTCCGTCACTAGGATGTATAAGAGAGGGGACAGAGGACATCCCTGCCTTGTCCCATTGGTGATTATGAAAGGTGATGAAATTGTTCTGACGTGCCCCCTGGGCCTTGGGACACCCGGAGCCGGACCCTTTTTGGTGGATTCTGGTGGTTGTAGTCTCTGTGGCGGCGACCCGGATCCGTGGCTCAGGGCGGTCAAACCAGTGGCGGAACTATTTATGTGGTTTTGATGTTTAAATGTCCGACTACGCCACCCTTGGATTGCGGTCAGAGTGAACCGCCGCTGCAGGGCAGACCGCTGATGCTGGTGTTGTGGGTGCAGCAGAGCGTAGCATAACTCCCCACGGGAGGAGTATAGCCTCAGGGCAGTGTATGCGGAGGATGGGGGTGATGGTGCAGGGCAGCAGCAGTAACGACACGGAGTCAGTGATGCAGTCCAGGGCCTTTACTCACAGTTCTTATTATCCAGACCACGTCTGCAGGTAACGGCTGCCCACGTCGTACTGTGCTCACCAGGTGAGGGCCTCAGACAACTCCCAGATAACTTTGGAGCGCTTCACAGGGCCCCCTTTTTGTGTCCTTTGTCTGGCCTTTCTTACCAACCCTTCTGTCCGGCTGCATCGGGCCTCCTCTTGGTAAACTTGGCGCCAGTTTCCCTGACCCTATGTGGTGCCTTCCTAGCGGGTGTAGCGAGGGGCTTCGCCACATAAAATGTCACAGCCTCCGGTTTCTAACTGAGGGTCATTTCCCGCCTCCACTATTTTCGGGGACCGGTCTCCCCCTTAGGCCTGACCCCTCCACGCAGGTGGATTCGGGCGTGCGGTGGCGACTCGCCCGTCCGCACCCATGGGATCCCTTCGTTCCTCGTTCCTGGAGCCTTCTCCGCTCCTCTTCCTTCCTTCTCCCTCTTCCAGGCCTGGGCCTCTGTTACTAGGCCCGCCTCCAGAGCAGAGCTCATGCAGAGCCCCTGCTCCCTGTCACTTCTGCTCAGACTTCTCTGCACTGAACTAAGATGGTGCCCACCTTTTATACTCCCTTCTCAATGCACCCAGGAACTGCTTCCTCCCTGCTCCTGTACTACAGGGTTCCCCTTCCTCAGTGTTCCCTCCCCCCACTCCAGCCAGGGACAGGGACTGTCGTGCACATCTCAGGGGCATATTGGTCGCCCTGCCCCACGGTGTAATGCATGCAGGTGTTGGGTCCTGATCCACACTCCATCCTTACCTGAGAGTGAGATATCACATCTCTGGGTGAGGTGCAATACCTCTGTAGCAACCGAGCACTCAGGGTGTTACAGTTGCATTTATCTTCAGCCTAGGAGACGTATTGCGATACAGGGCCGTGATTTTGGCTATAAAAGGGTCCCCTAGACCCCTACCCCAAACTTTTTAAGAGAATAATATATGGCGTGCCAGGAGACTCTATTGAATGCTTTCTCAGCATCCAACGAGAGTATCTAATTACAAATTTTTAACTGCATCTAGCCCAGGAAATACTTTGTGCCTAGTAGCAGTGTCTGCTAGTCAGCGGATTATCCCGGCTGTTAAGCAAGCTACACCACCTGTAGTTTGGACACTTAATTTTTTTCAAAGGAAATGCTTCGGGACCACGGGATACTCAGTGAAGAGCATCAGGAGGCACCCCAAGGCATATGGGCTGAGACTGGCAGTAGGATGCCTTGCGGTGGACAGCCGAGCTCGATCCTTATAAAAGCTTTTTAACTGCAGCAGCTTTAGTGGACGCTACTGGAGCTTGAATTACGAGGCTGCTGGCATGAGACTTGCCCTCCAATAGATACTTGTAAATGGATTTAAAGTGTATTCATTCAAATTAGAGAGACAATTTAAATTAAAAAGCTTAGAGCTGCCTCCACCACACGGGGGCTCGCTCGACCCACCAGCGGACAGGCACCAGTATTGGGAGAGGGGGGCTGGCCGTCAGGGTTCACCGCGGCTCTTGCACAAACCCGGCCACACGGAGGTGGCGCGGGCAGGAGCGGACTGGCCGTGTCGGCTTCTCACTTTTTGGATTTTAGAAGGGCATGACATGCCTATATCTGTGTCTCCCCCTCCTTTTGCTCCTCCGCCTCTTTTCTTTTCGCATGACTATATGTACTTGTCACTTTTCCATGTGTTAGTTATGTCTTCTGAGCAGTTTGTCAGCTTTTGGACACCTTTGAAGGTGTTTTCTATGTGTTTCTATGTGTTTTTGTTTGCCTGCCATTGGTTTTAATGGTGTTCGAAGGTGTTCGACGAACAGTTCGATGAACAGTTCGGCGAACACACGGGTGTTCGACGAACCGAACCGAACTCGAACACTACGGGGGTGGCTCAACACTAGTCAGCAAAGCACCCGACTTAGTGGGGTGAAACCCAGGGTCCACGACCAGTGTCAGCGGGTGTCACCACTGCTTCTTCCGCTGTTGTGCATGTAAGAGAACCCACTGTTGGGTGTGCAAGGCTATCCCCTGTCAATACTGCATGCAAAGATGCCCCTTCCTCTCAGTCTTCACTTGTTATAGCAGTTTCTCAAGAAACAGCATCAACGTCCACGTTCATGGCCCACTGCAGCATTCACTTGTCTATATCCCAGACCTTTGAACCAAAGCGCAAATTCGCAGCCAACGCCCCACAGGCCACAGTCCTAAATTCGCACATTTTATGACTGTTTGCATTGGAAATGCTGCCTTTTAAGCTGGTGGAGACGGAATCCTTCCGCAACCTTATGGCGGTGGCCGTCCCTTGGTACTCAGTCCCGAGCCGATACTATTTTGCCCGGTGTGCCATCCCCACACTACACAAGCACGTGTCCCAAAACATCTGCCGTGCCCTCAACAACGCAGTTACTGGGAGAGTTCACCTGACAACGGACACGTGGACAAGTGCTTGTGGCCAGGGACGGTACATCTCCCTGACGCTACACTGGGTGAACATAGTGGAAGCCGGGACCCAGTCGGACCTTGGGACAGTACACATCCTCCCCACACCGAGGATTGCAGGCCCTATGTCAGTTAGAGTTGCCCCCACAGTGTACAGCTCCTGCGCATCATCCTCCTCCTCCTCCTCATGCTCAGCCTCCATCTCAGATATCACCACATCAGTTACAAGCTGGAAGCACTGCAGTACTGCCTCAGCCAAGCGGCAACAGGCTGTGCTTAAACACATAAGCTTAGGTGATAAACCTCACACTGCTTGTGAGTTGTGGACATCTGTGAAAGAGCAGGCAGATCTGTGGCTGAGACCACTGAACCTACATCCAGGCATGGTCGTGTGTGACAATGGCCGTAACCTGGTGGTGGCTCTGAGGAAGGCAAGATCACACACGTACCATGCCTGGCTCATGTGCTTAACCTCGTGGTTCAGCGGTTTCTTAAATCATACCCCGAGTTGCCAGATCTGCTCCTCAAAGTACGCCACCTGTCAGCTCATTTTTGGTAGTCGGCTACAGTTTCCGCCGCCCATGCTGTGTTGCAGCAGCGTTTGCAGCTTCCGGCACACCGACTGGTGTGTGATGTCCCAACACGTTGGAACTCTACCCTCCACATGTGACAAAGGATTTATGAGCAGAAAAGAGCTGGTCTGTCTTTTGCAATGCTCACTACAGAGAATTAAAAAGGAGGCATTGCAGCCAGAGTATGATGAGATGGATCAAGAAGCCATAGCGGGCGATTACACACAGCACAACCTCATCTCATCCCAACGTGCATTGGGGGACAATGAGGGAGAGGAGGAGGAGGAGGAGAAAGAAGAACAGGAGCAAGTATCATGCGCTGTAGATGGTAGTACCTGTACAACTGTCATACCATCGGTTCAGCGTGGGTGGCCTGAGGACAGGGGGGAGGATGAGGAGGAGGAGGAGAGCATGGTCAGTCATCATCTTGGTGATGACACGGAAGTCTTGCCCGTTACCAGTCTGGCACGCATGGCTGACTTTATGTTACGCTTCCTTAACCGTGACCCTCGCGTTGTCAAAATGTTGGGTGACAGTCATTACTGGTTGGTGATACTTTTAGACCCCCGCTACAAGGAGAACTTTCACTCTCTTATTCCTGAGGTGGAGAGGTCTGCAAAAATGGAGCAATACCAGAAGGCCCTTGCTGCAGAACTGTTAAAGAAAATTCCCATCGGAACATGCTAGCGGCAGAGGTCACTGTTCGTTGCCCAACCAAGGCATACAGGCGAGAGAGTCGCAACTCCAATCCAGCAGAGGCAGGGGAACACTGTTAACGTTCTGGGACAATTTTCTGAGACCCGCCCAGCTTACTGGCCCTGAGGCGCTGGGTACTCTCACAAGGAGTGGGAAGTTTTAAAAGATGGTGAGGGAGTACCTTGCCGACCGTACCAGCAACCTCCTTGATTCCTCTGTGCCTTTTAATTATTAGGTATCCAAGCTGGATACTTGGAATGAACTCGCTCTTACGCCTTGGAGGTCCTGGCCTGTCCTGCCACTAGCGTGTTATCGGAGCGTATTTTTAGTGCCGCTGGGGGAATTACAGTCATATGAAAAAGTTTGGGCACCCCTATTAATCTTAAGCTTAATGTTTTATAAAAATTGGTGTTTTTGCAACAGCTATTTCAGTTTGATATTTGTAATAACTGTTGGACACAGTAATGTTTCTGCCTTGAAATGAGGTTTATTGTACTAACAGAAAATGTGCAATCTGCATTCAAACAAAATTTGACCGGTGCATAAGTATGGGCACCCTTATCATTTTCTTGATTTAAATACTCCTACCTACTTTTTACTGACTTACTAAAGCACTTTTTTGGTTTTATAACCTCATTGAGCTTTGAACTTCATAGCCAGGTGTATGCAATCATGAGAAAAGCTACTTAAAGTGGCCACTTGCAAGTTGTTCTCCTGTTTGAATCTCCTCTGAAGTGTGGCATCATGGGCTCCTCAAAACAACTGTCAAATGATCGGAAAACAAAGATTATTCAACATAGTTGTTCAGGGGAAGGATACAAAAAGCTGTCTCAGAGATTTAACTTGTCAGTTTCCACTGTGAGGAACATAGTAAGGAAATGGAAGAACACAGGGACAGTTCTTGTTAAGGCCAGAAGTGGCAGGCCAAGAAAAACATCAGAAAGGCAGAGAAGAAGAATGGTGAGATCAGTCAAGGACAATCCTCAGACCACCTCCAGAGAGCTGCAGCATCAACTTGCTGCAGATGGTGTCACTGTGCATCGGTCAACTATACAACGCACTTTGCACAAGGAGAAGCTGTATGGGAGAGTGATGCGAAAGAAGCCGTTTCTGCAAGCACGCCACAAACAGAGTCGGCTGAGGTATGCAAAAGCACATTTGGAGAAGCCAATTTCTTTTTGGAAGAAAGTCCTGTGGACTGATGAAACCAAGATTGAGTTGTTTGGTCATACAAAAAGGCGTTATGCATGGTGGCAAAAAAACACAGCATTCCAAGAGAAACACTTGCTACCGACAGTAAAATTTGGTGGCGGTTCCATCATGCTTTGGGGCTGTGTGGCCAATGCCGGCACCGGGAATCTTGTTAAAGTTGAGCGATGCATGGATTCCACTCAGTATCAGCAGATTCTTGACAATAATGTTCAAGAATTAGTGATAAAGTTGAAGTTACGCAGGGGATGGATCTTTCAGCAAGATAATGATCCAAAACACAGCTCCAAATCTACTCAGGCATTCATGCAGAGGAACAATTACAATGTTCTGGAATGGCCATGCCAGTCCCCAGACCTGAATATCATTGAACATCTGTGGGATCATTTGAAGAGGGCTGCTCATGCTCGGCGACCATCAAACTTGACTGAACTGGAATTGTTTTGTAAAGAGGAATGGTCAAAAATACCTTCATCCAGGATCCAGGAACTCATTAAAAGCTACAGGAAGCGACTAGAGGCTGCTATTTTTGCAAAAGGAGGATCTACTAAATATTAATGTCACTTTTCTGGTGAGGTGCCCATACTTATGCACCTGTCAAATTTTGTTTGAATGCAGATTGCACATTTTCTGTTAGTACAACAAACCACATTTCAAGGCAGAAACATTACTGTGTCCAACAGTTATTACATATATCAAACTGAAATAGCTGCTGCAAAAACACCAATTTTTATAAAACATTAAGCTTAAGATTAATAGGGGTGCCCAAACTTTTTCATATGACTGTATAACTGATAAGTAGTGTTGAGCATTCCGATACTGAAATATCGGGTATCGGCCGATATTCGCGGTATCGGAATTCCGATACTTAATTCCGATACTTTTGCAATATCGTATACCGGAATCGGAAGTTCCCATAATGCAATGAGCCATTTTCATTTTATTCAGCCAATGAGGATCCTAAGAAGTGTGGGCACATCCTGTTAGGCATGTAGGCATCTTAACTAATGGCATGGCTGTGATTGGCTGCTGAAATGATGTCATGATGCACTATAAAAGCCGCCGCCGCCGCCATTTTGAGCTCACTCTGCTGTGAATTCAGTTAGGGATAGGACGCTGTTGTTCTGAGGGACAGTTTTAGCTACCTATTTGCTCTATACTGCTTTACCCAAGCTACTTTCTAAATCACTGTGCCTTGCAGCGCTAGTGCACAGTTCCCTGTGCTGTTCACCGCTGTCTGCAAGGTCTGTGTGTGTGTGAGTGCAGCTCACCCTGTAGTGTGTGCTTCAGCCAAGTCTGGTTGTAGTGCACTCAGTGTGTGTCACTGCCTCATACATTGTCCTTTTTTGCCAATTCATAATTTTTCCTGATATCTCCTATTAGTGTGGTGGTTCCATCTGTATTCAGCTAAATTGTTTCCAAACACACTATATAGGAGTAGATAGAGAAATTTTTTTGGTCTTGCAGCGCTAGTGCACAGTGCTCTGCATCTGTACTGTTCACCGCTGTCTGCAAGGTCTGGTGTGTGAGTGCAGCTCACCCTGTAGTGTGTGCTTCAACCCAGTCTGGTTGTAGTGCACTCCGTGTGTGTCACTGCCTCATACATTGTCCTTTATTGCCAATTCATAATTTTTCCTGATATCTCCTATTAGTGTGGTGGTTCCATCCGTATTCAGCTAAATTGGTTCCAAACACACTATATAGGAGTAGTTAGAGGAGCCTTTCTGCAGCATTGGGCCCTGCAGCCCCAGCCAGATTAGTATTAGCCTATTTTTTGCAGCCTCATCTATTGCATTGTAGGTTACCTTCCTACATTGTAATAGCTACAAAAAGTTTGTGATACTATCATTATTACATCTTTAGGCACATCCAGTGTCTTTTTGTGACAAAAAAAAACCTAAATAAAGTTCATCAAACACTCCACTTTACAGTTGTGTAGGCCACATTAGCTCATATTAAAGTCTAGTCCACACTTTATAAAATTAGTGTTTCTTCTACCTGTTAGCAGCTGTTCAGGAATAAGCACACTAAGCCCTTAGTACTTTTCTGCCTATCTTTATCAGTCTACCAAGATGAAGAAGGCAGGGAGTAAGGCATGTGGTCGTGGACATGGGCGTGGGCGTGGAGTTTCTGCAGGGAGAGGACGTGAGGATTCTGTGCCTGCAGGGAGAGGATGTGGGGATTCTGTGCCTGCTGCGGGCACCAGTGACTCAGCATCCCCCAGTTTTACCAGGGAACAGTCCTTTATGCGCAGCTTTGTAGGAGCTAGCCGTACCCCACTGCTGCGCGAGGGCCAAATTGAAGCCGTTGTCGGATGGATGGCAGCTAACGCATCGACTTCAATTAGTTCCAGATCCTCTCAGGTCCTGAGCACTGAAGAGCACCCATCTGTCTCTTCACCACCTGCCAAATTGCCCAGGCAGTCAGAGAGCCCTGGACAGGAGCCATCTCTACTTCTGTTCTCTGAATCTCTTGGCTTGGAAAGAGGGGGCCAGCCAAGCAGAATTCTAGAATTTGAAGAAGAGGTAGTATGCAGTGATGCGCAACCGTTTTGTCTCTCTGAATCTGAAGAGGCGGGTGGGCCAGTGCCTATGGTCAGCAGCACACCTCAGTACGCATCTGATGATGAGACTCAGGTGCCACTTTCTGGTGCGTACTGTGCTGTCGAGACTACCCAGGAGAAGCAGTTGTTTGAAGAGGGTGGTGTAGATGATGAGGTCCTTGACCCATCATGGCGTGAGGGACAGGAAGGTGGTGGGAGCAGCTCTGAGGAAGAGATTCCCCGAACGGCCCAAAAAGGAGGGAGAGGGAGGGGGCAGACTTGGTTGCCTGTAGCCTCCACTTCGGCACCCATTAGGAGCATGGCTCTTCCAAAATCCAAAGCGGGCGCTCCCAAGACTTGCAGTGCCTGGTCCTTTTTTGACACAGTTGCAGATAACATTTGCTTTGTCAAATGCAAGCTGTGTAATCAGAAGGTGAAAAGAGGGAAAAGTGTCAGCAACCTCAATACCACAAATATGTGGAAACATGTGCGGACCAAGCACGTGGTGGAGTTACAAAAACACACTGAAGACCTAGGCCAACCTACAGCGCCACCTACCACCTCTTCAGCTCGTGTTGTAGCCTCTTCCTCCAGCTCACACACAGCTGGTTCGTCTTCCTCACAGGATCGCCATGGAAGAATCTCTGGCACTGTTGTACAGAGACACAGTGTAATTCCACCCACAGCACCACATTCCCAGTCATCCTCACACTCCCAGGCCAGTCTACAGCCATCGTTAGCACAGGCATGGGAGAAAAGGCGCCCATACTCGGCAAACCACCCCCGAGCACAGGCTCTGAATGCTGGCATTGCTAAACTACTGGCCCTTGAAATGCTATCATTCAGGCTGGTGGAGACTGACACATTCCGTAACTTTATGGCATTGGCAGTCCCACAATACAACGTGCCCAGCCGCTTTTATTTCAGCAGTCAAGCCGTCCCTGCCCTGCAACATCATGTGGAGGGAAAAATTAAACTTGCGCTACAAAACGCCGTCAGTAGCAAGGTCCACCTGACCACCGATGCGTGGACCAGTAAGCATGGACAGGGACGATACCTTTCCCTCACTGCCCATTGGGTAAATGTTGTGGAGCCGGGTGCAAATCTTGAGAGTGGCGCTGTACGTGTTCTGCCAACTCCAAAGATTGCAGGAATCCAGTCTGTACACATTGACTCCTCCTCATGCTCCAGTTCCTCTGAATCAGCGCTGCAGGAGCCGTCACGGTCTACCTCCACATCGACCCGTGAACGGTTACCTGTTATGATGACCGATATGAGCACAGCCGTGGCCAAACGTCAACAGGCCGTATTAAAATTAATTTCTTTGGGGAATCAAAGCCACACAGCGCAGGAGCTCTGGAATGCCATCAAGCAGCAGAGCGACGTGTGGTTTGTGCCAGCGAATCTCCAGCCAGGCATGGTAGTGTGTGACAATGGCCGAAATCTGGTGGCAGCTCTGGGCCTAGGCAACCTCACTCACATCCCATGTCTGGCACATGTGCTCAACTTGGTCGTGCAGAGTTTTTTGAGGGACTATCCGGATCTTGATGCACTGCTTCACAAAGTCCTCATAGAGTGCGCTCACTTGCGGCGTTCCAGCAATGCAAGATCACGCATTGCAGCTCTGCAGCGCCGATTACGTCTTCCGGAACATCGCATCATATGTGACCTACCCACCAGGTGGAATTCAACGTTGCATATGTTGGAGAGTTTGTGTGAGCAGCAGGCAGCAGTAATGAAGTACTAGCTGCAGCAGGCGCAAACAAGTCGCAGTGCGCGCCATTCACACTTCACCACCACTGAGTGGGCCTCTATGAAGGACATTTGCCACGTTTTGCGTGCCTTCGATTATTCCACGCGGATGGCGAGTGCAGATGATGCACTAGTCAGCATGACTATCCCCCTTATCTGCCTGCTTGAAAAAACACTGCAAGCACTAAGGGACGAGGTTTTGGAAGAGGTGGAGGATGAGGAGTCACAAATGCCATCTGCTTCTCTACAGTCTGCGCAACGTGGTTCCTCACAAAGGCCTAGGCAGGGGACACTTTGTGAGGAGGATGAGGAGGAGTCAATGGATGAGGAAGACATCTGTCCAGAGGAGGGAGGTACACAATGCTCTAATAGTCAGTATCTAGAGCGAGGGTGGGGTGATGCAGAGCAGGCAGAGATCACGCCTCAAGCAGGGGACAGCGTTTCTTGGCCAGTTGGCCGTCTGCAGCACATGGTTGATTTCATGCTGCAGTGCCTGAGAAACGACCGCCGCATCGCCCACATTCTCAACACGGCTGATTATTGGGTGTCCACCCTCCTAGATCCTCGCTACCGGGACAACTTACAAAGCCTCATAACACCGTTGAACCGGGAGCGTAAAATGCGGGAGTACCAAGACGCACTGGTGCATTCCATCATGTTCTCCATTCCAACCGAGAGCAGTGCTGCTAGTGCTTTACAAAGCAGCTCAGTGCGTCGAGGCAGTGGAGGAAGCTCTGCACAAAGAGGGAGCAGAAGCAGCGCCTCAGCACAAGGCAAGACCAGTATGGCCGAAATGTGGCAAAGTTTTGTGTCCCCGCCGCCACAAATGTCTACACCATCACAGACGGCTCCAGTCAGCAGGAGGCAACGTTTCCGTCAGATGGTGACAGACTACATGTCTTGCCCTCTTAGTGTACTCCCAGACGGCTCTTCTCCCTTCAAGTTTTGGGTCTGTAAGCTGGATACATGGCCAGAGCTTAGTCAGTATGCATTGGAGGTGCTAGCTTGCCCTGCTGCTAGTGTATTATCGGAACGCGTCTTTAGTGCCGCAGGTGGTGTACTAACAGACCGTCGCATGCGACTATCCTCCGATAACGTTGACCGGCTTACTTTTCTCAAAATTAACAAGGCCTGGATCTCTCATGAATTTGCCAGTCCTCTTCCAGAATAAATAATTGGTTGGCAACAGTATCCAGGTCTCCTGTTCTGTTCATGTTTCTACCACCTGAACTGTAATCCCAGAGCTCCAACACCGCCAGTTGGCGCTCGGAAGTGCCGTCTGCACATTCAACACTTGCTGCCGTGTTATTGGGGTTCAGTAACGTCAGCTGTTCCCCTGCTGTGCGGACGGCAATTTCTCCTGCTCTGTCCACATTCTCACTACTACAGATTTGAAAGTTTCTCCAATTACACCTCTGGCTCCTCTGTTTTCAGTATTATCCCTGAGCTCCAACACCGCCAGTTGGCGCTCGGAAGTGCCGTCTGCACAGTCAACACTTGCTGCCGTGTTATTGGGGTTCAGTAACGTCAGCTGTTCCCCTGCTGTGCGGACGGCAATTTCTCCTGCTCTGTCCACATTCTCACTACTACAGATTTGAAAGTTTCTCCAATTACACCTCTGGCTCCTCTGTTTTCAGTATTATCCCTGAGCTACAACACCGCCAGTTGGCGCTCGGAAGTGCCGTCTGCACAGTCAACACTTGCTGCCGTGTTATTGGGGTTCAGTAACGTCAGCTGTTCCCCTGCTGTGCGGACGGCAATTTCTCCTGCTCTGTCCACATTCTCACTACTACAGATTTGAAAGTTTCTCCAATTACACCTCTGGCTCCTCTGTTTTCAGTATTATCCCTGAGCTCCAACACCGCCAGTTGGCGCTCGGAAGTGCCGTTTGCACAGTCAACACTTGCTGCGGTGTTATTGGGGTTCAGTAACGTCAGCTGTTCCCCTGCTGTGCGGACGGCAATTTCTCCTGCTCTGTCCACATTCTCACTACTACAGATTTGAAAGTTTCTCCAATTACACCCCTGGCTCCTCTGTTTTCAGTATTATCCCTGAGCTACAACACCGCCAGTTGGCGCTCGGAAGTGCCCTCTGCACAGTCAACACTTGCTGCGGTGTTATTGGGGTTCAGTAACGTCAGCAGTTCCCCTGCTGTGTTCACGGCAATTTCTCCTGCTTTGTCCACATCCACTGTACTACACATTTTAAAGTTGCTCCAATTACACCTCTGGCTCCTCTGTTTTTATTCTTATCCCTGGGCTCCAGCACCGCCAGTTGGCGCTCAGAAGTGCCGTCTGCACAGTCAACACTTGCTGCGGTGTTATTGGGGTTCAGTAACGTCAGCTGTTCCCCTGCTGTGTTCACGGCAATTTCTCCAGCTTTGTCCACATCCACTGTACTACACATTTTAAAGTTGCTCCAATTACACCTCTGGCTCCTCTGTTTTTATTCTTATCCCTGGGCTCCAGCACCGCCAGTTGGCGCTCAGAAGTGCCGTCTGCACAGTCAACACTTGCTGCCGTGTTATTGGGGTTCAGTAACGTCAGCTGTTCCCCTGCTGTGTTCACGGCAATTTCTCCTGCTCTGTCCACATTCACTGTACTACTTATTTAAAACTTGCTCCAATTAGACCTCTGACTCCACTCTGTTTTTATTATTTACCCTGGGTTCCAGCAAAGCCAGCTGGTTCTCGGCAGTGTCTTTGGCAAGGGTACTCCCTCCTGCCCAGCCTGGTTCCAGCACGCCAGCTGTTTCCGGGTAGTGTCAACGTCACTTTGCCTCCAATGCGTTGTCCTGTCGTGTTGCGGTCGGGTTAGCCGACTCTATGGTGCCTGCAGTTTAGGTGACTCCTATGTGGGCTGCGGGATCTGGCAATGAAGGCTGGTTCCATAGTGCCAATAGGACAAGCACCCCCTGTAGGACTGTGGGTTTTGGTAACTGCGGCCGGCTCGCGGACTTGAACTTTTTTTTACATGGGTACCTTCTGCTACCCATCCGGGTTCCAGTACCGTCAGCTGGTTCTCGGCAGTGCCTTTGGATTAGGTGCCTCCTTCTCGGTATCCAAGTTCCACCAACGTCTGCTGGTCCTTGGTAGTGCTTTCTGGCACAGGTACCTCCTGCTTAGTAACCGAGTTCCAGTAACATCAGCTGGTCCTCGGTAGTTCCATTGGCTCTTGTACCTTCTGCTACCCATCCGGGTTCCAGTACCGTCAGCTGGTCCTCGGTAGTTCCTCAGCCTTCTTGTACTTTCTGCTACATTTCCAAGTTCAAGCTTTTTGAAATGGTTCTTGGTAATCACTCTGGATCTCCCTGACGAGGATCCTGAAGACGAGGACCCTGAAGACCAACCCGAAGAAGACGAGGACCCCGAAGACGACGACCCTGAAGACGAGGACCCTGAAGACCACCCCGAAGAAGACGAGGACCCTGAAGATGAGGACCCTGAAGACCACCCCGAAGAAGACGAGGACCCTGAAGACCACCCCGAAGAAGACGAGGACCCAGAAGACGAGGTCCCAGAAGACCAACCCGAAGAAGACGAGGACCCCGAAGATAAGGACCCGGAAGACGACCACCCTGAAGACCACCCTGAAGAAGACCAAGAAGATGACCCTGAAGAAGTTGACCAAGAGGACAAAGAAGAGAAGACAAGTACCAAGGTACAGAAGAACAAGAGACAGAAAACCAAGAAGCAGAAATACAAGAAGCTGCAGAACAAAAAGTGGAAGAACATTAAGCATAAGATTAAAATTCAGAGCAAAAGATAATATCTAAATTATAAGCAGAATATGACTAAGCAGTGTATGGGGCTGAGTCCGTTCCTCCTCATGGTGCCCCTGGAAAAGACCTGCTGCTGCAGGCCAAACTGAACGCGGACAAATCCTGTTGTGAATCTTTTGTGACGGGCAGAACGAAAGGTGTAATGTCCAACCTTTTATAGATAACAACTACAGGAATGCCTGTCACAAATAAGAATATGATGAAGAAGAAGAATATGAAGAAGATGAAGAAGTAGAATATGAAGAATGTAAAAAAAAGAATAATACGAAGAAGGTGAAGAAGAAGTAGGTGAAGAAGAAGTGGATGAAAAAGATGCTGAGGATTATGAAGGAGAAAGTGTGGGAGAAGTAAAAAAGAAGGTGAAGAGCATGGAAGTTGTGAAACATAAATATCTGACAAAATATAAAAATACTTAACATAGTTAATATTTCCGTAACTCAGAACATCTTAAAAAAATAGTAATTCCTGCTATTCCATTTGATTGGGCTAAACCTCTATGCCTTTATTGTCTCCCCCACCTCCCCCAATACATTCTACATTATTCTTAGTTGTTTTCCTTCATGTAAAATTAACCTACAAGGAAAGAAAGGGTTTATTTTAATTCCGATATTTATGTCCCATTGACTTGCATTGGTTTCCGGTATCGGAATCGGCGATATCCGATACTTTTTCGGTATCGGTCCGATCCAATCCGATCCGATATTTCCCGATATCGGAAGGTATCGCTCAACACTACTGATAAGCGCACTCGATGGTCCACTAACAATGCTGACAAGCTGACCCTTATCAAAATGAACAAGGGCTGGATTGGGCCAGACTTCTCATCACCATCAAATGACAGCAGAGTAACATAAAGTCAAATCCACTGTGTTATTTCTGGAGGTGTATACCCATGCACCACTTCACACCCACACATGGGTATACGCTTCCTCATTTCGGCTGTTTTTTGCTCTTCTCCTTATCCTCAGCCTCCACCACCACTATACCACCAGGGTGACCGTGGTCCGTGTTGCAGCATTGCAAGTTCCTCCGTCCTAATTTTTGGCAGCTTTTGCTTGGAAGGCATAGGCAAAGACTATGGGAGACCCACTCCCCAATAATGGGAATAATGTTTTTAATATGCTGTACTGCATAGCTCTTGTAAGGGGCATTGCAAGTTCCTCCTTCCTAATTTTTGGCAGTTTTTGCTTGGAAGGCATAGGCAAAGACTATGGGAGACCCACTCCCCAATAATGGGAATAATGTTTTTAATATGCTGTACTGCATGGCTCTTGTAAGGGGCATTAAAATCGTCTTGTTAAGCTACTGTGACCTCCTTGTCCCTTCCACGTGTCATTGATATTGTCTTTTTATTCCACTGGGACCTCCACGTCTCTTCCAAGGGGCAATGATATTGTCTTTTTATTCCGCTGGGAACTCCACGTCTCTTCCAAGGGGCATTAAAACCATCTTGTTAAACCACTCTGAACTCCACGTCTCTTCCAAGGGGTATTAAAACCATCTTGTTAAGCTACTGTGACCTCCACGTCTCTTCCAAGGGTCATTGATATTGTCTTTTTATTCCCCTGGGACCTCCACCACTCTTCCAAGGGGCATTGATATTGTATTTTTATTCCTCTGGGACCTCCACCACTCTTCCAAGGGGCATTGATATTGTCTTTTTATTCCACTGTGACCTCCACCACTCTTCCAAGGGGCATTCATATTGTCTTTTTATTCCACTGGGACCTCCACGTCTCTTCCAAGGGGCATTAAAACCATCTTGTTAAGCTACTGTGACCTCCACGTCACTACCAAGGGGCATTAAAACCGTCTTGTTAAACCACTCTGAACTCCACAGCTCTTCCAAGGGGCATTGAAATGTTGTTTTTAATTACCTCTAACCTCCACAACTCTTCCAATGGGCATTGCATTTCCTCCTAATTTTAGTCAGCTTTTGCTTTTCAATGCATAGGCGAATACTAAGGGAGACCCACTCCCCAATAATGGGTAGAATGTTTTTAGTACGCTGCTATCCATGTCTGTTTCAAGGGGCATTGCAGTTCCTCATAATTTTTGGAAAGCCTTCCATTCACTGCTTAGGCCAACAGTGTACAGGAGACCCAGTTGCTATAAATGGAAAAAACGGTTTAGTTAAGGCCCTCTGACCTCCATGTCACTTCCAAGGGGCATTGGAGTGCCTCTAAATTTTTGGTAGGCATTGCACTCACTGTATGCCCTATAACTGTGTAGCCGAACCGCTCCTTGTGGTACAGAAACATATCCTACAAGACATGTGTGGTTGACTGGCCTGATATTGATATGAATGGTCCCTGTTCCTCCTGCTCTTTCTCCTTTGCCACCACCTCATCCATCATTCATTACCTGAAGCTTTGTTTTGACGGGAGTCATAGAACTGGGATATTAGCAGGAAAACATCCAGCATTCCTCGGAGGAGGTAGGATAGGCGCCAAAACGCAGACCACCTCAGGCCTAGCTGCTACTACATACATGCGTTTGCATTCAAAGGAATAGAAAGCTAAGGAGATTGATGGCTTCATGATCATGAATAATTTACTTGTTGTGTAGGAGGCCGACCACTGCTGCTGTTTACCTTCTGAACTTTGTGTTGAAGCATGATTGACCCAGGACCCGCAATCCTCTATGTCTGGAGGACGTGTTGCATCCCAGTGTCCAACTGTGTTCCAGCTTCCACAATATTAACCCAGTGTGAAGGCGTCAGAGAGATGGACCATCCCTGGCCACATTCACTTATCCACGTGTTTGTGGTTAGGCTGTCCTTCCCACTAAATGCACTTGGGAGGCACAGGTAATGTTTTGGTATGTGCGCTTGTGTATAAGGCACACCTGGACAAATGGGGGTGGCTGGGTATCGAGTATGGACACCTGGCCGCCCCCTGGTGGCTGGGGACCGAGTGTGGACACCCGGCCGCCGGGGACTGAGTATGGATACCAGGCCGCCGATGCAGCCATGACATGGTGGCCGGCGTCTGCCTCAACAAGCCTAAAAGGCCTCATTTCAAGTGCAAGCAAGCTAGCAGTATGGCATTGCAGCCTGGGGGAGGGTGGGTGGCAGGCTGCACACTTACGCTTGCATTCCAAGAAAACAAAGCAGATGCTAACTTCTATCATCATCATCATGCTCCTCACCTTGGCACTTTCAACTCCCCTGATGGAGAAGCCAGGGCCCACTGGAGGAGTCGGGTTGTCTGGTGGGCTCGTCCAATGCTGCCCTAAAGCAGGCCAGGCTAAGAAAAGAGTGGGGAAGGTTACCGGGACAAATAGTGGTGGCTGGGGACTGAGTATGGAGACCTCGCCGCCGACGCAGCCATGAGTTAGTGGCTAGCTTCAGCCTCCTCCAAACTAAAAGGCCCCATATCAAGTGCAAGCTAGCAGTATAGTATTGCAGCCTGCAGGTGGGTGGGTGGTTGGCTGCATATTTGCGCTTGCATTGCAAGGAATGGGGAGGTACAAGTGAACACTGCCCTGGGACAAGGACTTGCATGGGGATAGTTGCAAGTCTGCATCTTCTGATGCGACAAGGATCACTTCTGATGGGCACACTTTTAGGCAGTGACCTGGGTGTCAGAGATGCTTCCAGGGGTCTTCCCCATGCTGTTCCCATGTCTTTTCAGCACTATATGCATGTGTCACACAGCACATGGCCAGATGAGGTTGTAAAATGTTAAAATTACATTTCCCGGTGAATGCATTTGTCACCGTTGAAAGCAATACAAAAGTGCAAAAACGCATAAAAAATGTTACTTGTGAACATAGCCCAAGGTGTGGAGGAGTATTTTTGTTTTTGGTTATTTATTTTACCTTATACACAAGTCTTTACCCTGGAAAGGATGTTCCTTAACATATTTCACAGGAAAGCAGTTTCAGTTTCGCTTTTGAACGTTTTATTGTGAGCCCGTAATAGTGGCTTAATACCCCTTACCACATTGTTGACAGCTGTGACCTGGGGGTCAGAAATGCTTCCTGGGGCGATCCCCATGCTGTCCCCATGTCATTTGAGCACTGTCACTATCGTATTGGGCACTTTTTAGGTTTTCTACAGACTGCCGGGGGTGCCGCCGGAAAATGCTCGGGTCTCCCATAGACTAACATTGGGCTCGTTGCTTGGGTCGAGCACCCGAGTATCACGGTGAGCTCGGCCCGAGCTTCGAGCACCCGAGCATTTTAGTGCTCGCTCAACACTAGAGATGAGCGAATTTTCAAGGTTCAGTTCGTTTCTGCTCGGCGAACTTCCGGATGTTTGCCAAACAGTTTGTCAAACATATCCGAATCCCTTTGGATTCAATGGGAGGCAAAATGAAACGCAGAGACAACATCTTCAAAATGGCACGAAAGCTGCCAAAACAGCACAAATTAAGGGCAGACACCAGGAAAAGTGTCATCAATTAATCCACAGTACAAATTTTATAATGGCACATCAGCATTCAGCCATGGGCCATGCATGAGGTATCATGTTCTGGGCCAGCATTTACAGCTTTGAATTTAACTTCAAATTAAGATGATGTTGGTGAGGGATCGGTGTAGGTCTGCTGTGCTTGGACCCTTGATACCACATGCAACAGCAAAAGCTGCTTTTCTGCTCAGCTACACCAGACACACCAGATGGCACAAATATAAGTTTTTTTGACTACTATTGTTAGAAAAAATTAAGGATAGTAACACAGGTAGTTTACTGAAAGTAAGCTACAGACAACAGACATTAAGGAGACCAAACTTGAAGTCTCTACATTTCAAAAAATTAACACCAAAGCGGCATCAATTTCACCAGAGTAGAATTAGTATAATGGGACACTGACACCCCTTCCAGTACAAGAAACACACCAGATAGAGACCCAACCAGGAGTCTCCACATTACAAAAAACTTTGGGCAGACACCACCAAAGTGCCATCAATTTCACCAGAGTAGAAATTGTATAATGGGGACTGACACCCCTTCCACTACAGCCACCCAACCAGATGGAGACCCAATCAGGAGTCTCCATATTTCAAATAGTTATTGCCAGAAAACACTAAAGTGGCATCAATTTCACCAGAGTAGAAATAGTATAATGGCGACTGATAACCCTTCCTCTACAGCCAACCCACTAGATGAAGACCCAATAAGTGGTCTCCACATTTCAAAAAATTAGGGGCAGACACCACCAAAGTGGCATCAATTTCACCGGAGTAGAACTAGTATAATGGGGCATTGACACCCCTTCCACTAAAGGAAACACACTAGATGGAGACCCAACCAGTAGTCTCCACATTTCAAAAAAATATTGTTAACATCAGCAGCAGCAGCAACAGTGGGCACAGAATGCACAGAGTCCACTACAGACTGCAATTAGCGAGATCAATGCAGCACACTAAAAATTACACCATCGCCTAGTCTGCACAGTCTGCTATTGGGGTGCAAAAGTCCTTGGAGATATATGACTTGTTTATCTTGATGAACGTTAAGCTGTCTATACTTTCAGGGGACAGCCTGATGCGTTTATCCGTCAGGACACCACCAGCAGCGCTGAAGACACGTTCTGAGAGAACGCTGGCTGTCGGGCATAATAAAACCACCAAGGCATGACAGGTGAGCTCAGGCCACTCTTCCATTTTTGAAGACCAAAATGTAAAAGGGTCCAAACCCTCCCTGATGTTATTGATATTGAGCTTAAGATACTCCTGCACCTTCTTCTCCAGTTGTTCACTACATGTCAGACCTGTACTCTGTCGTGCTGGTGCACGACCTGGTCTAAAAAAAAGTGTGAAACGACTCACAGAAATTGCTTCTGACACTTAGGCTAAGTTCACACATGTTGGGTTTTTTCCACCTCACAAATCTGCAGGAAAACTGATCTCTGGCAAGAAATCAGCTGCGTCAAAAACACAAGTTTGTGTTTTTTATGTGTTTTTGGTGCGTTTTCTTTATGCTTTTTTTTTGCAGAATTGTGTCTCTTGTTCATGCTTTGTCTCTTTTATGCATGTACATTAAGTTCAGTAAAAAAAAAATGTAACTTTGGTTTTGGCTTAACAGTGGGGGGAGGAAAATTATTCAGGTATAGTTTAACTAACAAAGTCAATGCATGGCCATTGTGTATGACACTATTTACTTTCACACTATGGGGTCTGCCATTCAGTTGCACAGGCATTGTTCAATTTCACACTTCCCTGGGCCACAGGTATTGTTCAATCTTACAGGTAACTCAGCTAATGTTTAAAATGTACACATCACTAATTTAATTAAAAACTCCTTATGCAAAATACCATTTCAGTGACCAAGACAAGATGGTAAAAATACTGTTGTACTTGCTTATTTTCACTAAAAACGCAGCAAAATCTATTCACCGATCATGTTTTTTTCAGCGTTTTTCACTATCAATTACTTCCTATGAGTGAAAAAATGCTGAAACAACGCTGAAAGAAGTGACATGCTCTATTTTCCAAAACCCCAACCAAGGCACAAAATACGCAACAACCAAAAAACATGATGTGTGAACAGAGAATTGTGGTTTCTCATAAACTTTGCAGGTAGTGCAAAACGCAGCTGAAAATTTGCATAAAAATCTGCAGCAAAAAACGCTGAAAAACCCAACATGTGTGAACATAGCCTTACATGCTGCTGCTGCTAATGTTTTTGTGTTGACGATTTGACGTTCCTGGGGTTGTAAGTCTAGAGCTGCGATGCACACTGTGTGTCTCACTGCTGTCTTGGGAAAAAACACTCTTAAGGTTGTCTAAAAGACTGTTTTGATACTCGAGCATGCACGAGTCCATGTTCCAGGCCTGGAAGCATCTGGCAAAATTGACTCTTGTACCGTGGATCTAACAGAGTGGCAACCTATTAGTCAGTATTTTTTTGAATCCTAACAGTATGGAGATCATAGTGCAGCTAGTATGAAACATTCTTTTACGTTACCACAACTGCGGGACCAAGGGTTGGCTGCTGTGCTGAAAGAGGGTGGAGTAGGGGGAACACGACAAACTGCTGGACAGTGAGTGAGGTGCAGGCGGAGATGTTACGGTGGATTGAGAAAGATGTGGTGTGCTCGGTCATACAAAACAACAGGCATGTGTGAGGGGTGCAGGGTGGTATTCATGGTGAGGGGTTGCTGTTCTTCTCCCACACCCTGACTCCTCACAAATAAAAAATAGTGTCCTGCCTTTCATGTGAATTGTGTGTATTCGATAACGAAATTGAAAGGGAAAAGAAAAAAAAACAGCTCACCTTCATGAACCAGCTGGGTGTCTTTGGGATCCGTGATCAGTGCTGCTGCTTACGCTCAGTAGACAGGTAATAGGAAAGACGATGATCCAGCTCCACAGACTCCAATAGTAAAAACAAATGTCTTTTATTTAGAATTTTTTTCAAAATATCCAGATGGTGATAATGTAACTCCAGCTGGTAGAAGAACAATACTGGAAGGGAGACAGGAGACACAGGGGCACCAAGGAGGGGTGCGCTACCAGACGCGTTTCGAGAGAAGACCGTTCTTAAACTTGGTATGAAAAAGTGTCAGACATAAGGGGAGGAACCCTTCTTATGCTGGCACTGATCAAGAAAAGGTGCTGCAGGTGTGTAACAGCCCAAGATTGTAAAGAAAAAAGAAAAAAAAAACAATTTGTAAGAGGAGTCAATTAAAAGGCAACGCGAATTTTAAAAACAAGAATGAGACACCAAGTCAATAATGTAACATGAACTCTTTTCTATAATTTAAGCCTGAGGGAATTCTAGTATCCAGTACAAAAATCCAAACGCCTCCCTATTTCTGAGAGTATTGTGGCGGGGAACATGTTCTATGGCATAAGCTAATAGGCCTTTAGTGCATTTATTATGACAATTAATAAAATGTCTGGAAGCACCAGACATACAGTACAGACCAAAAGTTTGGACACACCTTCTCATTTAAAGATTTTTCTGTATTTTCATGACTTTGAAAATTGTACATTCACACTGAAGGCATCAAACTATAAATTAACACATGTGGAATTATATACTTAACAAAAAAGTGTGAAACAACTGAAAATAAGTCTTATATTCTAGGTTCTTCAAAGTAGCCACCTTTTGCTTTGATGACTGCTTTGAACACTCTTGGCATTCTCTTGATGAGCTTCAAGAGGTAGTCACCGGAAATGGTCTTCCAACAATCCTGAAGGAGTTCCCAGAGATGCTTAGCACCCTGTTGGCTCTTTTGCCTTCACTCGGCGGTCCAGCTCACCCCAAACCATCTCGATTGGGTTCAGGTCTGGTGACTGTGGAGGCCAGGTCATCTGGCGTAGCACCCCATCACTCACCTTCTTGGTCAAATAGCCCTAACACAGCCTGGAGGTGTGTTTGGGGTCATTGTCCTGTTGAAAAATAAATGATGGTCCAACTAAAAGCAAACCGGATGGAATAGCATGCCGCCGCAAGATGCTGTGGTAGCCATGCTGGTTCAGTATGCCTTCAATTTTGAATAAATCCCCAACAGTGTCACCAGCAAAGCACCCCCACACCATCACACCTCCTCCTCCATGCTTCACGGTGGGAACCAGGCATGTAGAGTCCATCCGTTCACCTTTTCTGCGTCGCACAAAGGCGAATGCCAAGAGTGTGCAAAGCAGTCATGAAAGCAAAAGGTGGCTACTTTGAAGAACCTAGAATATAAGACATATTTTCAGTTGTTTCACACTTTTTTGTTAAGTATATAATTCCACATGTGTTAATTCATAGTTTTGATGCCTTCAGTGTGAATGTACAATTTTCATAGTCATGAAAATACTGAAAAATCTTTAAATAAGAAGGTGTGTCCAAACTTTTGGTCTGTACTGTACTACAATTAGATTGATGGGAAATATCATATAAATGTTCCCTCAGGCGCACTTTAAATTTCCTAGTAGTTGATCCGATATATTTTAGATTACAAATAGTGCACTCAATCATGTAAATAACATAATCAGTGTTACAATTCAGAAACCCTTTTATTGGATATACCTTGGAATTATTTTTGTCCGTAAATGTTAATTTTTTTGATGAAACCAAACATGATTTGCAGTTCGTAAAACCGCACTTATGGTAGCCACTAGTTGATAACCAGTTACCAGTCGTTTTGATGGGCTTTCCTCTCTATAAACTTGGAGAGATTTTGTTGCCTATTGTTGGTGCTCTACGTGGAACTACCCTAATTCCGTCCTTTAAAATTGCATCCATGACTGAATCCTCTCTCAGAATATCTATGTTGCGTTTTACTATATTAGATATTGCAGAAAAGTGAGTATTGTAGGTGAGAACTAATGTTGACTTCTAATTTACTATCTACTATTTTTCTTGCTTTAAGGTCCATTTTGGATAATTTCTACATGATAGTCTAGAATTAATGGTGGTACATTCTATTGAGAAGGAAATGGAATCACTACAATTCCTCCTAGCTCTAGTAATTTCTCCTACTGGAATGGCTTTTAGAACATGAGGTGGGTGAAAACTGTGCACATGCAAAATTGTATTCCCTGATGTGGGTTTCCTGAATGTTTTAGAAGTGATTAGTTCATTATTTTGGCCGTTTAGTTCTGTCCAAAAAAGTAATAGAGTTACGGTTGATGGTGTATGTAAATCGTAAATTAAATTCATTATTATTCAAATGCGATATAAATTCTGGAATGTCATCCATGTTGCCCCCCCCAAATCATTAAAATACCATCAATAAATCTTGAGTAATAAATGAGGGATGTACAAAAGGGGTTATGGGCACTGTACACATAGTATTCCTCCCACCAAGCCATAACAAGATTAGCAACCGATGGGGAAAGTTTAGCCCCCATAGAAACTCCACCAGTTTGGAAAATTTTTTTTCCATTGAACATAAAATAATTATGTGTTAATAGAAAAAATAAAACTGTTTTAATGAATGATTGAAATTCATGGGAGTGAGAACTATATTTGAACATTTGGTGATCTATGGTAGAGATTGATATGTGGTGAGGAATGCTAGTGTACAGTGCCGTGATGTCACAGGTAAGCCATGACCATGAATGTGACCAGGTAACATTATCAAATAAATTAAGGACGTCGCATGAGTCCTCAAGATGACCTGGAATACGCATGACAAGTGGCTGTAAAGCAGAGTCCAACCATTGACCTAATCTTTCTCCCAACGAGCCAATTCCTGAAATAATTGGGCGCATGGGTGGTGGTCGTTAATTCTTGTGAGTCTTAGGTAAGGCATGTAAGATGGAAATAGTTGGAGAATCCACATTGAGGAATTCTGATTCTTTTTTAGTGAAAAAGCCTAAAGAAACTCCCTCTTGTACTAATTTGATGAGTTTTTCCTGAAAAAATGACATACTTTGAAAAGCCAGCGATACTTTTCAGACCGCTATTTTAAAGCAGGTCTCGACATTTCAAAGTATTGTTTCTTAAACTGCTTTAATGTTTCAGAGTAAAACATACTGTAGTAATGCAAAAAGTAACTAATTTAAGCTGCCTGTCATTCCCTTTAAATGTAATACGCAATTTAGATTTACTTTACATTCAGCAGTAAAAACATATAGTGGAGAATATTGTATAATAATGTATTTGTAAAATGCACAAGTATATTATTTTTCCTGTTCAAACTTTCAGAACAATGATTCATTCTCATTCTTTCCAAAAATTATTTTTACAAATGTTCCAAAATTAGACTGAGCAACCACTGCACATCCTCTGCTGCAAGTTCCTGAGATCCCAGGGCTCAATTACAAAGAATGCGATTAAAAATTCACTTCCTTTGAAAAGAGATGTCAGAAAGTTACTCAGAAAGTGGGCTTTTACAGTCAAACTTCAGATCCTCGGAGGAATGCTGGGGTCAAGAAAGGCAGAAGAAAAAAAAAATTACGGTGATGTTATCCCCAAGCTTCAGTCAATGCTTTCCTTGGGGAGAATTCAGCCCGTCTTTTAACCAAGAAGATGAGAAAGTATCATCAACATTTAAGGCAGTTTTTCATTTCATGACCTAGACTCAAGGAGATGAGTTATAACCACATTATTGTTGTAGACTGTCAGTAATGAAAAATACTGTGAGACACTGCACATTGTCAATGGATATTAAAAACTATACTATGCACAGTATTGTTATACATACAATTCAGTTTGTTTTTTGTAGATATTTGTTTACTGAACTGATGTGCAGTGAAAGTAAATCATATTCACATGCATTCTACTGTTTAAAGGGAACCTGTCATGTCCTAGTTGCCATGTACACTGCCCTCATTGCTTTGTTAGTAATGCAATGTGCATAACTAACAAGCTTATGTCATTAAAATCAGTGATAGTATGATGATTTTATAACTTTATATACACTTTGTCCTACCTGCTCGTACTCAGTCATAGGGGTGTGATTCTCTCATTCAGTCATGGGCAGCACCGCATTCAGTCACTGCTAGCGTCGCCCATGTATTTGAATATTGCTCTCGGCAAGGTTGCGTCTAGATCGGAGGTGATTTCTTTGTGCTCCTCACTTTAGCCCCTCCGATCTAGACGCTTCACTGCTGAGGAGACTAGATCGGAGTTGCTGGAGTGAGGGCCTCAGTGATCCCTCCGATGTAGACAGTTCAGCACTGACACCACTAGATCGGAGTTGACTCCAGGATCCTCACACTCACTGCTGTGTTGTCGCCTCGTCTGGCTTTTTAATGTTTTTCTTATGCCTTTTTATGCAATTGCTCATGTTTTTAATGGAGCAAACATCACAAGTCAAAAATGATTTTTTACACTGTTATAGAATGTATTTTTACACTGTTATATATTTTATGGATTTGGGCAAAATTCTTTTTATTCCTGATTAATGAAACTTACATTTTTATTGTCACCTTATGTAATATAAAGAATTCCCCTTATCGCTGATTGTTCAGTTTTGCCAGAATGTGACTCTTCCCATTTGTCCACAATCCTGTCTGCAGCACCAACATTGTGAAGAGTGGGCGGAGCTCCACGGGGAGAGGCGTAAAAGAGCGCCCCCGACAGTCACTATAATGTACAACACAGAAGTGACAAATTATTACAGGAATGTCTAAGGTCACTGGAGAACACTGCTGTTATAATTTATGTCACTTTTGTGCTGTACATTCTGATGATTCTGTCGGCTACTCTGTCACTGGCTGAGACTTCTGGACATACAGGAAAATGTGAATTCTATCAAAACTGAACAATCAAAGCTATGTGTAGATTTTATATTACAGAAAGCGATAATAAAACAACTCACTTTATTAATTAAAAAAAAATTCACAAAGTGGCAGAGCTTTCTCCCTCTCAACCTTCATTAAAAGCAGAAAAGGTTGGAAATGGATCAATTAGCACCTACCAGTTACATCTGGAATATTTTTATCAAGAATTGTACCAAGCTCTACAATCCTAGTGATAGTGTAACAGTCGATGAGCAACTTGTAGCCTACAGAGGACGTTACAAGTTCATTCAATATGTGCCTAGTAAACCAGCCAAGTATGGAATAAAAATATTCTGGATGTGTGATTCTGCTAATTATTATGGGATGAATGGGCTTATCTACTGTGGCAAAGAAGTTGGTGCTCCAGTGCAGAAAGACCTAGGTTCTGACATTGTAAAAAAACTAGCTGTACCAATTTACAATTCTGGTAGAAACATTACAATGGACAATTACTTTACTAATGTTGAACTGGGCAACTTTTTGCTTTAGAAAAATCCTGCAATTGTTGGTACTATGAAGCCAAATCGACGAGATATTCCTCCGGTGATGAAGCACATTCCACAGCGATCACTTTATGACAGTGTCTTAGGTTTCAGCAACAAAGCAACAATGGTGTCTTACAAAGCGAAGAAGGAAAAATCTGTTATATTACTCAGTACCATGCATCATGATTCCAGTATTGTGAGGAAACAGAAACCAGAAATCATCCTGCTCTATAATAAAACTAAAGGAGGTGTGGACAAAAGAGGCAAACAAAACGTTGGCCTGTAGTAATTTTTTCAAATATGCTTGATGTATCAGCCCTTAATTCCTACATTATTTATACTGAAACTCATCCCGATTTCCATGCTAGGAGGACAGGAGATGCCTATTCTTGAAGGACCTTTGCCATGAACTTGTAATGCCTCAAATGATGCAGCAAAGCAACATAAAATGCTTGCCAAAGCAAACTAGAGAAGCTATGAAACGGTGTGGAGAATTCCATTTTCAGGCAATTCTGGAGCCAGGAGAAAGAAAACAAAAGCGTTGTTTTATTTGTCCAACAAACAAAGACAGGAAAACTGAGCATTACTGTATCATTTGTGGAGAAAATATCTGTAAAGAACATTCTTCAGAAAAGATAACGTGTAAATTGTGCGGAAGATCAATAAAATTGAAAAGGAAAAGTTGTGAAAAGAAATGTAGTTGCAGCTAGTTAACTTCAACATTTATACAGTATACCCTTGTTTGTGTGATTTTCAAATCTTTGTTTGAAATTTGAAAAAAAATTGTTAAATGATAAAAAGGATTCATCACATAGAATGCGTAACCCGGGCCTTTTAGGCCCATGTACTTACTTTTTTAGCGTTTTCTGCAAACAATTATAATTACAATGTTGTGCATTATTCATATCTTACTTTGCTATTTTGAAATAAATTTGTAAAAGTTATTTCTTTGATTTCCTCCATATGATTTGCACAAGGGATGGCATAGGGATGTTAGTAATACCATTATTATAATCATAAGAGTAATACAAAATAACATAAAATAAAAACTAGTGATGAGCAAGCATGCTCGCTACTACTCGGTGCTCGCCGGAGCATCTCACTGCTCGAAAAGCTCGGCGCTCGCCGAGTACTTCCGAGGTTGCTCGGCGGGAGCTCGAGTCCCCTCCCTGCATGTTTGGCGCTCTTTACAGAGCCAATGAACATGCAGGGATTGTCTGCCACTCACAATAATGCCGCAGCCATGTTGGTTGTGGCATTAGAGTGATTGGCTGGCCGCACAGCATCATCAGGTCTATATCAGTCTTGGCGCCACCGTGCTCATCACAGTCACTCCGGAATCAGACAGTGTAGGGAGAGGTGCTGCTGAGCTAGGGAGAGATTCACTTGTTTATTAGGTAGTGTAGGTAGAACAGAAGTATATTACACATATCCATCTCAACAAACAGTCCTTCTGAGGACTAATCCATCTGCAGAGATATCAGGCAGGCAGTGTATATACCGTATTTTCCGGAGTATAAGACGACTGGGTGTATTAGACGACCCCCAACTTTTCCAGTTAAAATATAGAGTTTGGGATAAACTCGCTGTATAAGACTACCCCTCTTCTAACGCACACATGGAAAAAATTTTAAAAAAATGAGATTTGATTTCAATATGGTAATTTTAAAGTGATGAACCTTACCGGCGATTGGCTGGTTGTTGTATACAAATCCTGCTTGGATTGGTCAGCTTTCCCTGCCTGCCCAGCTCTCCCTGTCTCCAAGACTATCAGCTCTTGAGGACTGCAGTAACAAGGTGAGGGGGCCCCTCACCGGTTAGGTGTAAGTGAAGCAAGCTTCAGGCATCCGGGACACCCAGGCTATGGAAAAAAGGGAAAGAGCGGTGCTGTGCACTCAGATCTCACACATGCGCGCCTGCGCCACTTCACTGCAGTCCTCAAGAGCGAGATCTGAGAGGCAGAGAAGGAGGTAATACAATGGCGGGCCAGACGAGTGAAAGAGGCGTGTTTTTCTGGGCACAGCACCACTCTTTCTCTTTTTTCCATACCCCGGGCGTCCCGGATGCCTGCAGCTTGCTTCACTAACACTTTCCCGGTGAGGCGCACCCTCACCTCGTCACTGCAGTCCTCAGGAATGAGATCAGAGAGGCAGAGAAGGAGGTACTGGTAATAGGATACCAGGGCGAGCCAGAGGGATGTGCTACCACTCTGATAGTCTTGGAGACAGGGAGGGCTTATAAATTACCATAAATACCGTATTTTTCAGACTATAAGATGCACCGGACCATAAGACGCACCAAGGTTTTATAGGAGGAAAGTAGAAAAAAAAATGTATGCAAAAATGTGTTCACGATGCACTTTTAAGGGGGAGGGGGTCTCCTGCTGACACTGGTATAGGGGTAATGTCCCCCAATTCTGACAATATCCGCCATCCTGGTTTATATGCCCCCCTTCCTTTTAAACGTGGCCCTCATCTCCATCCTGGTATGCCTGGCATCCCTCCATCCTGGTGTGCATGGCACCCCTCCATCCTGGTATGCATGACACTCCTCATCCCTATCCTGGTATGCATGGCACCCCTCATCCCTATCCTGGTATGCATGGCACCCCTCATCTCTATCCTGGTATGCATGGCACCCCTCATCCCTATCCTTGAATGCTTGGAACCCCTCCATCCTGGTATTCATTGCACCCCTCATCCCTATACAGGTATGCATGGCACCCCTCATCCCTGTCCTGGTATGCATCGCACCCCTCATCCCAATCCTGGTATGCATGGCATCCCTAATCCCTATCCTGGTATGCATGGCACAGCAATTCCCATCCTGGTATGCATGGCACCCCTCATCCCTGTCCTGGTATGCATGGCACCCCTCATCCTTGTCCTGGTATGCATGGCACCCCTCATCCCTGTCCTGGTATGCATGGCACCCCTCATCCCTGTCCTGGTATGCATGGCACACCTCACCCCTATCCTGGTATGCATGGCAACCCTCATCCCTGTCCTGGTATTCATGGCACACCTCACCCCTATCCTGGTATGCATGGCACCCCTAATCCCTATCTTGGTATGCATGGCACCCCTCATCCCTGTCCTGGTATGCATGGCACACCTCACCCCTATCCTGATATGCATGGCAACCCTCATCCCTGTCCTGGTATGCATGGCATCCCTAATTCCTATCCTGGTATGCATGGCACAGCAATTCCCATCCTGGTATGCATGGCACCCCTCATCCCTGTCCTGGTATGCATGGCACCCCTCATCCTTGTCCTGGTATGCATGGCACACCTCATCCTTGTCCTGGTATGCATGGCACCCCTCATCCCTGTCCTGGTATGCATGGCACCCCTCATCCCTGTCCTGGTATGCATGGCACACCTCACCCCTATCCTGGTATGCATGGCACCCCTAATCCCTATCTTGGTATGCATGGCACCCCTCATCCTTATCCTGGTATGTCTGACCTCCTCATCTTTATCCTGTCATGTATGCCCCCTTCAGCCTTATCCTGGTATGTATGGCCCCCTCACCTTTATCTTGTTATGTATGACCCCTCATCCTTATTTTGGTATACATGGCAGCACTACCATGCGCGGCTTACAAGGAGAGATCAGCTGCCGGAAGTCACAGCTCCCCATGCTGGGACTGTGTGTGCGGGGAGCACTGAATATTCATGCTCCTTAATAGCCGGCACACAGCGTAGCCGCAGCGCGGCTCCTGCTGCTGCCGGGCGATCACGTGTGCCCGCTATTAAAGGGCATGAATATTCACCCCTCACCATGCCCATAGGCGTGGAGAAAGGTTGAATATTCATGACCTTTAACAGTGGGCACAGGCGGCAGCAGCAGGAGCATGGGGAGCAGTGAATATTCTTTTTCTTTAACAGCGGGGACAATGTAGGCTGCTGCCTCCTGTGCCCCGCTCCTCCGCCGCTACCACTCCCCCCACACAGTATATATATACCCCCTCCCCCGCAACATTCGGACTATAAGGGTATACGCCATATAAGATGACACCCAGCGTATAAGACGACTCCTAACTTTTGAGAAGATTTTCAGGGGTTAAAAAGTCATCTTATACACCGGAAAATATGATAGGCAGGCAGGCAGTGTATATAGCAGACTGCAGTGCATATAGCACAAGAGGCTCCATTCCAGTTTTGTCTGCCGCTGCTGTTAGATATTTCTAGACATAGTCCCAGATCTCAGGGGCCAGGAATAATTTTTTTTTGGAACTTAATCCTCATTATTTGCTTAAAAAGTAATCCAGAGAGCACTGTTTTTCTGCGCCATTTGCTTGTTGGCACTGCAGAATACAGCCAGGTTCTTTCCATATTAGAGCGCTAAAATTCCAGCTATTTAAAACTGTGGTTTGTCAGTCACACGGATCACATATAACTGCGTTGAAAATATTGCCATTTCTGGCCTCCATTGAAATTTTGTTTCAGTGTGTCAGTGAAGCTATTGACATCAGTTTGCTGTTCAAAATAGTTACCTACAGGCCAGGTATTTAAAACTGTGTTTTCTCTGTCACAAGGATCACATACACGTTTTCAAAAAATACTGCCATTTCTGGCCTCTATTAAAAATTAGTTTCAGTTTGTCAGTGAAGCTATTGACACCTGTTTGCTGTTCAAAATAGCTATCTACAGGCCAAGTATTTAAAACTGTGATTTCTCCGTCACTCGGATCATGTATACGTTTTCAGAAAATACTGCCATTTCTGGCCTCCATTAAAAATTTGTTTCAGTGAGTCAGTGAAGTTTTTGACAGCGGTTTGCTGATCAAACTAGTTACCTACAGGCCAGCTATTTAAAACTGTGGTTTGTCCATCACATGGATCACATATAAGTTCGCTCCAAATTCGGTCAATTGTAGTGAGCATGAAAGATATTGTCCTCCATTTAAAATGGGCAAGGCGCGTGGCAAGGGATGGGGAACTGGATGTGATGGTGATGGTGCATGCAGAGGCCGAGGCCGTGGGCATGCTGAAATTGTGCCACAACAAACACTCACATATTCTCACTCGACCTTCCTGTCCAAATTAATACAGGAAATCAGAACACTACTATTGAACACAGAGCAGTGTGAAAAGGTTATTGGTTGGATAGCAAAAAATGCTTCCAGTCACTTAGCCACCACCACCACCACCTACCTGTCTTCCACATGGTCAAGTCTCAGTAGCCTTGAGCCTGGACTGCATATAACTCACCCTGAGCCTCCTTCCTCCCACCATGCCGAGTGCCCAGAGACAACTGATCCCACACTTGGACACTCCGAAGAGGTGTTCACTTTTCCATTTAAAGATTTGTGCCTCTCGCCCGGTCCACTTGAAGAGAGGCAAAAGATCGCATGTAGCAATGCCCAAATATTTGAGCAGCCATGGTCACACGAAGGCGACGGTGGAAAAGTGTCACAAGAGGTGGATGATGATGAGACACAATTGCCAGAAAGTCAGGACGAGGACCAGGGTGCGGAAGTGGAAGATGAGGTGGTAGATGATATAGTAACTGACCCAACTTGGCAGGAGGACATGCAGAGCGAGGACAGAATCACACAGGGGTAGGGAGGCAGAGCACCTTAACAGGCAGGAAGAAGCAGTGTGGTGGCCACAGAAAGAAGACAGGCAACCGTTCCCCGTAACACCAATGCGAAGGAAGTTGCCAGTATAACTGTTAGGTCTTCCCGAGTCTGGTTGTTTTTTAAAGACTCTGCCGATAACCCCAAAAAGGCCATTTGCACCACCTGCCAGGCCAGCATCAGCAGGGGTGGCAAAATGACCAACCTGACCACCACCAGCATGATCAGGCACATGGCAGCAAAGCAGCCGACTTTGTGTGCTGAACTCCAGGGTCCAGGAGCACTGTCTGCAGGTGGCACCACTGCTTCTTCCGCTGTTGTGCATGCAAGCCAATCCCCTGTCCATGGTGCATGCGAAGATGCATCCTGCCCTGCACCTGTCATTGCACACTCTCAAGTAGCAGCATCAGGAAGCATGTCCATGTCCTTGTCCCAGCGCTTGCGTTCAGTTGTCCATACCCCAACCCTTCGAACCCAAGTGCAAATACACAGCCAATGCCCGACAAGCCACACTACTAAATTCTCACACTTCGCGACTGCTTGCGTGCGAAATGTTGTATTTTAGGCTCACGGAGATGAAAGCATTCCACAACCTGATGGAGGCGGCCTTCACTCGGTACTCGGGCCCCAGTCGCCACTATTTCTCCTGGTGTGCCTTCCCCATATTACACAAGCATGGGTCCCAAAACATTAGCCGTGTCCTCAGCAACAGTTACCAGGAAAGTCCACCTAACCACGGACACGTGGACAATTGCTTGTGGGCAGGGATGGTACATCTCGCTGAAGGCACTCTGGGTTAACATAGTGGAAGCCGGGATCCAGGCGGACCTTGGGACAGAACACGTCCTCCCAACGCCAAGGATTGCGGGCCCTAGGTCAATCAGGGTTGCCCCCACAGTCTACAGCTCCTGCATCTCAACCTCCTCAGCCTCCTCCTCCTCTTCAGCCTCCATCTCAAAAATTACCACATCAGTCACAAGCTGGAAGCACTGCAGCACTGCCTCAGGCAAGCGGCATCAGGCTGTGCTGAAGCACATCCGGCAGCTACTGGTTGGATTTGAGAAACTGCTGAACCAAGAGGTTAAGCACATGGGCCAGGCATGGTACTTGTTATGATCTGCTACAAGCACTAAGGAAAGAAAGGAGATCTGTCCCTACAATAGAACTTAGCTAGATCCCTACGATGTAACAGGGAACCTGATCCTGCGTTCAGACCCGCTAAAGTCCTCGGCTAGTCTGTACGAAGAGGGATCCCTACAAGAACTAGGGACTGGGATAAAGTTGGACACCTCCTAGCAGAAATTGTAGCAGTAAAAGACAAACACACAACATAGAACATAAAGGTCCGAAGACCTAGCTAAACTGACTGAGAAAGGTAAGTAAGCACCAGGCTAACTTAAGAGTAGAAATTACAATGAATTCCAGCAAGGCCAGGAGGGCGGAGCAGGATAAAATAGGCAAAAAAGGTCATGTGACCAGCAAGATAGAAAAAAACTAACAGGAGAGTTCTAACAGTACCCCCTCTTCTATGAGGATGCTCCAGATCCCCTAGGCCCAGGCTTATTAGGAAACCTCTTGTGAAACGCTCTGACAAGTCTGGAAGCAGAAACATCATCCGCCCTCACCCATGAGTTATCCTTGGGTCCGAAATCCTTCCAAGCGACGAGATGCTGCAAACTCCCTCTATACATTCTAGAATTTAGGATGCGCAAAATTTCGTATTCCCCATCCTCCACCACCCTAGGAACAGTGGCAGAGGCGTTCCCATCCGACACAAGCGCTTTTCAACAGAGAAACATGAAACACCGGATTAATCTTCCAGGAGGTAGGAACCTCCAACCTAACAGCAGATTGGTTAACTACCTGAAGCACCTTAAAGGGCCCTACAAACTTGGGACCCAATTTTTTAGAAGGAATCCTCAACCGCAGATTCTTAGAGGACAACCAAACCATGTCACCAATAGCAAACAAAACCTCTTGCCATTTCCTATCAAAGTACCTCTTAGATTTTTTGTTAGCCTCCTGAAGATTACCACGCACATCCGTCCAAACTCTCTCCAAATCACTGGAAAAACTCTCCTCCTCAGGCACAGCCGATACCAATTTGGAGAATGACCCAAAAGACGGATGTCTCCCAGAACAACAAAAAAAAGGCGAACAACCAGCAGAAGAGGATGTATGGTTGTTAAGAGCAAACTCAGCAAGTGGCAGAAACTCAGACCACCCCTCCTGATTGTCTGCCACAAAACAACGCAAGAACTGCTCAACATCCTGATTCTTCCTTTCTGTCTGTCCATTAGACTCAGGATGATATCCGGATGAAAACGACAAATGAACTCCCATCCTGTCACAAAAAGCACGCCAGAAACGAGCCACGAACTGAGGTCCCCTATCCGAAACAATGTCAGTAGGAATGCCATGTAGTCTGACAATTTCCTTGACAAAGGCCTTAGCGAGTGTCTTAGCGCAGGGCAGTCTGATGAAAGGAACCAAGTGACACATCTTGCTAAAACGGTCCACGACCACCCAGATGACTGTGAAACCCTCAGAGGGGGGAAGGTCAGCAATAAAGTCCATAGCCAGATGTGTCCAAGGTGCACTAGGAACCTCCAGAGGGCAAAGCAACCCCACTGCAGAAGTATGTGAAGACTTAGATCTAGCACACACCGTACATTGACACACCCACTTAATGACTTCCTTCTGCCATCCAGGCCACCAAAAACTGCGACCCACAGGTCTCTTGGTCTCAGAAATTCCTGGATGACCTGCCAACCGAGACTCATGACACTCAACAAACAAATCTCTCCTAAAGGTCCTAGGCACAAACAACCTCCCATGGGGAGTGTTAGATGGGGCATTCTCCTGTGCTTTAAGAATCTCATCTTCCAAAACGGAGTCCAATGCAGCAAGCACAACACCTTCTTGTAAAATGCTCCCCTCTTCCTCAGCACCGACCATGGGAGAAAAGCTGCGAGACAAAGCATCAGCTTTAACATTCTTGGTACCCGGGATATAAGTAATGGAAAAATTAAACCGCGAGAAAAAAAGTGCCCATCTAGCCTGACGGGCATTCAAGCGCTTGGCAGCATCAAGATAGATCAGATTTTTATGGTCAGTGAAAACCTGAATGGGAAATTCAGCACCTTCCAAGAGATGACGCCAGTGTTCAAATGCGAGTTTAATAGCCAGCAACTCCCGATTACGAATATCGTAATTAAGTTCAGTCTCAGAAAATTTTTTTGAAAAAAAAGCACAGGGATGTACTCCATCCTTGTTTTTCTGAGACAACACCACACCGACCCCCACCGAAGCAGCATCAAACTCAACCAAAAACGGCTTAGTCACATCAGGCTGCATAAGGATGGGAGCAGAGCTGAACCTCTCCTTTAGAAACACAAAAGCTTCAATGGCCTCAGTAGTCCACTGAACCGCATTAGCACCTTTCCTGGTGTGATCGGTCAGTGGTTTGACAATAATATAAACATTTTTAATGCTTTTTCTGTAATAATTGGCGAAACCCAAAAACCTCTGTATCGATTTCAAACCAATAGGCCTAGGCCATTCCTGAACCGCCTGAACCTTCACAGGGTCCATCTCAAAGCCCTCGCTGGAGATAATGTAGCCCAAAAAACTAATTCTCTGTACAGCGAACTCACATTTCTCCAGCTTAGCAAAAAGCGAATTGTCAATTAATAACTGTAATACCTCACGTACGCCCCCCCAATGAGACTCCAGATCCGGTGAATAAATCAAAATGTCATCCAAATACACAACCACATTTTTGCCGATCAAAGGTTGTCATTAATAAGATTCTGAAAAAATGCTGGAGCATTGGTAAGACCAAAAGGCATAACCAGGTTCTCAAAATGACCCACAGGAGTGTTAAAAGCAGTCTTCCATTCATCACCCTCCTTCATGCGCAACAAATTGTATGCCCCCCGGAGATCAATTTTAGAGAACCACTTGGCCCCCACTAACTAGTTAAACAAATCAGGAATCAGTGGCAGTGGGTAAGGATTGCGTACAGTAATTTTATTAATCTCACGAAAATCCAGACAAGGACGTAAACCGCCATCCTTTTTTTTAACAAAAAAAAATCCAACAGCCACAGGAGACTTGGAAGGCCTAATGTGACCGGCGGCCAAGCTTGTCTGTATGTATACCTCCAAAGCCTTTCTCTCAGGAATAGTAAGATTAAATAAACGACTTTTAGGAAGAGTCGCTCCAGGGACAAATTCAATGGTACAATCATAGTCTCTATGGGGAGGCAAAATTTGTGACTCCACCTCAGAAAAAACTCTCCAAAAATCCTGAATAGGTACAGGTAATTCCCCTTTTTCCACCACAGCAATACGTCCGTTACAACACTTGTCATAACACTTAGGGCTCCAGGACTTAATTTCATTGGTAGACCAATCCAGTACAGGATTGTGCAATTTTAACCAGGGTAACCCCAAAATTACTGGAGAAGGCAAATTATTTAATACCACCAAATCCAAATTTTCTTGGTGAATACCATTAATAGTGAGGGGAAATTCACAGACCTTGTGAGTAACACTCTTCAAGGGGAAGCCATCGACAGAAACCACAGCAATAGGGGATGGCAAAGGTTTGGGTTTTAATTTAAGTTTTTCCAAGAATCCCCAATCAATCACATTCAGAGTAGAACCACAATCCACAAATATCCGAAATTCAATTAATTCTTCCTGAGCAGCAGTAGTAGCAGAAAGAAATACCCCCTTAGTATTTAAACAGGCAATACGGGCGTAACTGACCTTTTTTTTTTTGTTGTTCATACGAAGCACACAGTTCTTAATAAAATGGTCAGATTTCCCGCAATAAAAGCACAAACCTTCAGAAGATCTGTGGTCTTTTTTCCTGAGAGCGGGGTGCCTTTGCCCCAATCTCCATCGGCTCTCCAATGTCAGAACAGACCCTCTCAAGACTCGGAGCTGACATGGCAGAGGATTTACTCTCATTAACCCTTGCATGCAGTCTCCTGTCCACCCGTATAGCTAATTGCATTGCCTCCTGCAAGTTTCCAGGTGTGGGATAAGCAATCAGCAAATCCTTAACCCTTTCACCTAGCCCCGCAAGAAACAAACTTTTAAAAGCTGAATCGTTCCACCACACCTGGGCAGACCACCAACGGAAGTGAGAACAATATTTTTCCACATTACCTGATCCCTGCCTCAAACGTCTCAATTCAGTCTCAGCTGATGAGACACGATCAGGATCACCATACAACAAACCCAAAGCAGAAAAAAAACTATCCACTGATCTAAAGCATGGATCACTAGGTTGGAGAGAAAAGGCCCATCCCTGAGGTTCTTTGCGCAAAAGTGACATTATGAACCCTATGTGCTGTGATTCATCACCAGAGGATCTGGGTCTCAAACGAAAATACAACAAACAAGCATTTTTAAAGGAAAAAAATTCTTCTTGATCACCAAAAAATAAATCAGGCAAACGTACCTTTGGCTCCACAAAATGTGCTCCAGAACAGCTACTCACGTGTGGTTGGAGCTCGGCCACCTCCAGAGAGAGTCCCTGCAGACGTTGAGCCAAATCCTGAACCAACACCATAATGGAAACTGGAAGTCTTTCCTTAGAGATATTTTTGGGCTGGACTTACTGTTATGATCTGCTACAAGCACTAAGGAAAGAAAGGAGATCTGTCCCTACAGTAGAACTAAGCTAGATCCCTACGATGTAACGGGGAACCAGATCCTGCGATCAGACCCGCTAAAGTCTTCGGCTAGTCTGTACGAAGACCTAAAGATGCAAGGGAGGGATCCCTACAAGAACTAGGGACTGGGATAAAGTTGGACACCTCCTAGCAGAAATTGTAGCAGTAAAAGACAAAGACACAACATAGAACATAAAGGTCCGAAGACCTAGCTAAACTGACTGAGAAAGGTAAGTAAGCACCAGGCTAACTTAAGAGTAGAAATTACAATGAAGTCCAGCAAGGCCAGGAGGGCGGAGCAGGATAAAATAGGCAAAAAAGGTCATGTGACCAGCAAGATAGAAAAAACCTAACAGGAGAGTTCTAACAGTACTTTTGTGAGCTCGCCTCACCTCACAGCCGCCACCAGGTTCCGGCCACTGTCACACATGACTTAGGTGACAAACCGCACAATGCTGAAGAGTTGTGGACAGCTCTTAAAGAGCAGGCAGATCTGTGGCTCACATCGCTGAACCTACAGCCAGGCATGGTTGTGTGTGACAATGGCCGGAACCTGAAGGCGGCTGTGAGGCGAGGCGAGCTCACAAAAGTACCATGCCTGGCCCATGTGCTTAACCTCTTGGTTCATCAGTTTCTCAAATAGTACCCGTAGCTGCCGGATCTGCTTGGTAAAGTACGCCGCCTGTGTGCTCATTTTAGAAAGTCACCTACAGCTTTTGCCACCCTTGCCGTGTTTCAGCAGCATTTGCAGCTTCCGGCTCACAGACTGGTGTGTGATGTCCCCACGCTTTGGAACTCTACACTGCAGATGTTGGGAAGGATTTGTGAAGAGAAGAGGGCAGTTGTTGAGTACCAGCATGAACAAGGCAGTCGGTATTCAGTTCAGACTTCATAAATAAGACGTCCGGAGGGGACATTGATGTCAGACATATGTACCATCCTCCAAAACTTTGAGGACTCCACCAAGATGGTGAGCGGCGATGACACCATAATTAGCGTCACCATCCCGCTTCTCTGTCTTCTGAAATGCTCTCTGCTCACAATCAAAGAAGATTCATTGCAGGCGGAGCACGATAAGATGGAGAAAGGAACCACACAGGGTGATTACACACAGTCCAGCCTCATCTCATTCCAATGTGGATTGGGTGACAATGAGAAAGAGGAGGAGGAGGAAGAACAGGAAGAACAGGAGCTAGTTTCATGTGCTATAGACGGTATTACCTGCACAACTGTCATACCATCTGTTCAGTGTAGAAGGCCTGAGGACAAGGAGGAGGAGGATGAGGAGAAGAGCATGGTTAGTCATCCTCTTGGTGAGGACACGGAAGGCTTGCCTGTTTGCAGTCTGGCACACATGGCTGAGTTTATGTTACACTGCCTTTCCGGTGACCCACACGTTGTCCAAATTTTGGGTGACAGTCATTATTGGTTGCTGACACTTCTAGACCTATGCTACAAGGAGAACTTTCTGTCTCTTATTCCCCTGCAGGACACGCCTAATAAAATGGTGCAGTGCGAGATGGCCGTTATTAAAACAATTCCCATCTGAAAACGCTGGCAGCAGAGGTCACAGTTCGCTGGACAACCAAGGAGTACATGCGAGAGAGACACAAATGCAATCGAGCAGTGGCAGAGGAACACTGTCAAAGTTCTGGAAAAGTTTTCTCACACATCCCATCGCACAAGCCTTGATACGCGGAGTATTCTCTCAAGGAATGAAAAGTTTGGGAAGATGGTGAAGGAGTACCTTGCCGACCGTACCAACATCCTCTGTGATTCCTCTGTGCCTTATAATTATTGGGTATCCATGCTGGACACGTGGAATGAACTGACTCTCTATGCCTTGGAGGTCCTGGCCTGCCCTGCTGCTGTTCAGTGTGGATGGTCTGAGGACAGGGAGGAGGAGGAGGAGGATAGTATGGTCACTCGTCCTCTTGTTGAGGACACGGAAGTTTTGCCTGATAGCAGTCTGACACGCATGGCTGAGTTTATGTTACGCTGCCTTTCCCATGACCCTCGCGCTCTCAAAATTTTGGGTGACCGTCATTACTGGTTTTTGACACTTCTAGACCCACGCTACAAGGAGAACTTTATATCTCTTATTCCTGAGGTGGACAGGTCTACAAAAATGAGGCAGTACCAAAAGGCCCTTGTTTCGGAACTATTAAAAAAATTCCCATCTGAAAACTCTGACGGCAGAGGTCACAGTTCGTAGGACAACCAAGGACTACAGACGAGAGAGATACAACTCCAATCCAGCAGAGGCAGGGGAATTCTGTCAGAGTTCTAGGAGAATTTTCTCAGCCCCTCTCATCGCACAGGCCCTGCGGCGCAGGGTACTCTCAGAAGGGGTGCAAAGTTTGAGAAGATGCTGATGGAGCACCTTGCCGACCGTACCAACGTCGTCTATGATTCCTCTGTGCCTTATAATTATTGGGTATCCAAGCTGGATACATGGAATGAACTGGCTCTCTTCGCCTTGGAGGTCCTGGCCTGCCATCCCGCTAGCGTTTTTTCAGAGCGGGTTTCTAGTGCCGCTGGTGGAATTATAACTGATAAGCGCATCCGCCTGTCAACTGAAAATGCTGACAGGCTGACTCTTACAAAAATGAACAAGGGCTGGATTGGGCCAGACTTCTCAACACCACCAGATGATAGCAGCGTAACATAAACTCAAATCCCGTGTCTTTTTTGGGGAGGTGTATTCCCAAGCACCTCTTCATACCCACACATGGATATACGCTTCCTGATTTTGGCTATTTGCCCTTGTCCTCCTCCTTCTCCTCATCCTCATCCTCCACCACCATATCACCAGGGTGACCATGGTCCGTGATGTCCTTTCTACTGGGAATTTGTCGTTACTGTGGCCCTGCTCTATGTGTCTTTAAATTGCTAGCGGGGTTTTTCCTAAATTTTGTCAGCCGTTGGACTCACTGCATACCCTATAACTGTATAGCAGACCCGCTCCTTTGTAATGGAAACATATCATTACTGTGGCCCTGCTCTGTGTCTTTAAATTGTTAATAGGTTTTATCCCAAATTTTGGCAGCCCTTGCAGTCACAGCATGGGCATTACCTCTATAGGAGACCTGCTCCTTTATTATGGGAACAATTTTTTTTACTGAGACCCTCCTCTATGTCTCTGCAAAGGGGTATTAGGTTGCGTCCGATTTTTTGGCAGCCCTTGCAGTCACTGCATATGGAATAACAGTATAGAAGAGCCACTCAATAATAATTGGAACAACAAAGCATAGCCCGCTGATGGCTCTCTAACAATAGCGAGGGCCGACTGCTGGCCCTTTAAGAATAGTAAGGGCCGCCTGATGGCCCTATAAAAATAGGCTTTGTAACTTTCATAGTCCCTCCATCATAAATGAAAAAGATTGTGTCTGATAATGTGTCACACACCACATGGCCAGATAAGGTTGTAAAATGTTAATCTTACATTTCCCGGTGAATGCATTTGTCTTAAAAAATAATGTAAAAAAAAAAGTAGGATCTTTCTTTAGTATAAAAAACAGACCACATCAGTCACAAGCTGAAAGCACTGCAGCACTGCCTTGGCCAAGCATCAACAGGCTGTGCTGAAGATAACATGCTTAATGCTTAGGTGACAAACCGCCCAGCGCTGCAGAGTTGTTGAAAGCTGTAACACAGCAGCCTGATCTATGGCTCTCATCGCTGAACATACAGCCAGACATGGTTGTGTATGACAATGAACGGAACCTGGTGACGGAGAAATGACAGCCGGAGTAGATACGGTTTCCCTATATGCCAGTCCTTTCACTGAGCTAAAGCATGGCTGTGGTGAAATACAACTCCCACTGAGAAGTAGTTTAAAACTGAAAAACATTGGGCCCACCAGAGGATTTGATTCTGAGGGCTCACCTTTCTCCCCCGCTCAAGATCCCTATAGCTGCTGCAAAGTTTGTGCTATCATGAACCCTCCTGATGGAGAAGCCAGGGTCCACCTGAGGACTCTCTGGTGGGACCGTCCAACCCTGCCGAGAAGCAGTCCTTGCTAAGAAAAGTGTGTGGGAAGGTTCCCGGACACTCTGTGGCTCCTTTTTTTACTGAGGTGGAAACCCACACAAACACGGGGAGAACATACAAAATCCTTGCAGACGTTGTCCTTGCTGGGATTTGAACCCAGGATCCCAGTGCTGCAAGGCTTCAGTGCTAACCACTGAGCCAATGTGCTGCCGTTCACCCTGTGAAATCTAACAGGCTGGAAAAACTTGCACCTACTGCCACTCTATCTTCAGCTGCTTTGTGAGAAACGAATGTATTTCAGCGGCTACCAGGTGTGCACTGGAGCTCCTGATGGTGGAGTCAAGCTTGTCTGCAGGTAGCCGCCAGGTAGCATTCCTAGGCAATCCCCAGTATTGCAGATGCTGACTCCACAAGTCAGGTACGCAGACACGGATTGGACTAGAGTTCCGTTCAGACTACTAAGCTCTGGATCCTCTGTAAAACGGTTACTGACGCGTACACCGCTTTTGGCTCTGTTCAGACTTCTAGGTTCAGAATCCTCTTCAGAACGGTTACTGACATGGAGTCTCAGACAGGGCTGATTCAGAGACTGGTCGTAGCAAACCAGATATACGGGGTACTTGGATTGGCACACTTTCAGACACACAAGTCTTGGATCCTGATTCAAGGACTGGCCACACACAGACTGGGGGATGAGGTTCAGACAATGAGTGCACATGGATCGGGGACAAGATTCAAGCACTGGCCGCACTAAGACCAGGAACTTTGGGTTCAGGACTAGGGACTTTGGGTTCCGGATTGACCGCACAAGGACGACGAACTTCCGGATCAAGACTCTGCCACACCAGGACCAGTGGATCTCACAACTGATTAGTAGACTACACACTACCTAATGGTTCACGATTGCTTGGAATCTCCCTATTGCGGAGGGTGCCTTTTAAACAAGATTAGAGATGAGCGGTGTTCGACTAGAACTGTTCGCCAATCTCAAATTCGAGCTGTTTTGGGCGGTGTTCGAGTTGTTCGACGAACCCGAACGATTTGCAAAAAATTCGGCTGTTCGAGGTTATGTTCGATAACTGTTCGTGCACCAAAAGCTTGTCCTGCATGTCTGGCGCTATTTAGAGCACCAATCATGCAGGGATTGTCTGCCACTCACTGTAATGCCACAGCCATGGTGGTTGTGGCATTACAGTGATTGCCCAAATCGATGGGAACAGTGCCAACAGTGAAACATGAAAAGCCGGCAATTCAGCAGCGGCATACACCGGTACCCGACAATTTAGAACCGAAAGAATAGAGCTTCACACATAAATTAGATAGATAGAAACATGTCAGCCACATATATATGAAGTACAGTGACAGTGTTGCTTACTGTACTTGTCATTTAGTGTAAAGGATTTATCAAAAAAAATAAAAGTGTTTTCATGCACCATCTCTTTAAAAAAGCCGGCCGGCAATTCAGCAGCGGTACCCGACAATTTGGAATAGAAAGAATAGAGAATCACACATAGATTAGATAGATAGAAACATGTCAGTCACATATATAAGAAGTACAGTGATAGTGTTGATTACTGTACTTGTCATTTAGTGTTAAAATAAAGGATTTATTTAAAAAAAAATTGGCGTGGGGTTCCCCGTAATTTTAGGCTCTAGCAGAGGTTAAGCAGACGGCTGGGGCAGATGTTTGAAGCCTGGGAAGGGGGTAATACCCACGGAGCTCCCCAGGCTACTAATAGCCCCCAGCGGAATACCTAGCCTTTACTAGCTATTAAAATGGGGGACCCCCCCAAAAAAATGACGTGGGGTCCCACCTATTTTAATAGCTAGCAAAGGCTAGGCAGACAGCTGGGGGCTGAAATTAATAGCCCAGGAAGGGTGCCACGAATATTGGCCCCCTCCCAGGCTAGAAACACCAGCCGTCAGCCGCCCCAGAAATAGCGCATCCATAGGATGCGCCAATTCTGGCACTTAGCCTCGCTCTTCCCACTGCCCTGTAGCGGTGGCAGTGGGGTAATAGGGCTGGGGTTGATGTCAGCTAATAATGCCAGCTGACATCAAGCCCAGGTTAGTAATGGAGAGGCGTCTATTAGACACCCCCATTACTAACCCCATAGTCAAAGTTAAAAGAAAACACAAACACCCAGAATAAAGTCCTTTAATTGAAATAAAGACACAATCCTTTATTGTTCTAAATTAAACCATACTTACCACCACGCCCATTCTAGCTGAAGCCAACGATCTCCTGCAATAAAAGTAAAATAATAAAGCAACCTCATCCTTACCTTTCCATGGTTCCCAGGACAGCTTCAGCTCTGCTACATCGACATGACAGGCTGGACCGCAGCAGAACGCTGCCATCCAGCCTGTCATCCAGCGGACACTGAGAAGCGCAGGCAGGCATGCGCAAACTGGAACATCACACATCCTACCCACGCCAAGAATAGCGGGCTCAACTTCTGTCAGGGTTTCCACCTCTTCTTTTTCCACTCCTCTCTCCCCTCCTCCTGCTCCTCATCCTCTGCTGAATTACCCTCCCCATCACTGCCAAGCTGGGACCAGTGCAGCAACGCATTGGCAAAGCGGCAACACGCTCTGCTGAAGCTGATCTGTTTAGGTCAGAAAGCACACACTGCAGCAGAGCTGTGGCAAGCTTTAAAACAACAGACCGATCAGTGACTCTCCCCACTGCACCTCCAACCCGGTCTGGTCGTCTGCAATAATGGGCGTAACCTGGTGGCTGCTTTAAAGGTCGGCAAGCTGGCACACGTGCCATGCATGGTTCACATGCTGAACCTAGTTGTTCAGAAATTCCTGAAAACTTACTGTGACTTGCCGTACCTACTTGAGAAGGAGCGCCCATTTCCACCATTCCTCTACCACTTTTGCTGCTCTTACAGTGCTGCAAAAGCGCTTGAATTTGCCAAGTCGCCGACTCATTTGCGACCTGCCCACGCAGTGGAACTCAGCCTATCATATGTTGGTGAGGATTAGTGAACAGCAGAGGGCAGTAGCTGAATATCAGCTTCAACATGCCCGTCAGACTGAGAGTCAGCCACCACACATAACTGTCGAGTGGGTGTGGATACCTGACATTTGTGAGGTTCTTGAGAACTTTGAGTACTGTACCAATCTCGTGAGCGGTGATCAGGCTATTATCAGCGTAACCATCCCGCTGCTGTGTCTCTTTAAAAAATCACTGCATAATCTCAAAGAGGAAACTTTGAGTGCCCAGCATGTTGGTATGGAGCCAGATTTCCCAATGGGTGATACTAACCAGCCCAGCCAATATTCTGATGCTACATTGGGTGATGAGGAGGAAGATGAGGAGAATGAGAAAGGAGAGGACTTGCTTTTCTGTGCTACCGAGGGGAATTGTAATGCTACAGAGGGGACACCCAACCCAAGCTTCATGTCTGTCCAGCCTGGATGGACTAGAGAGGAGAAGGTGGAGGAGGAGGAGGAGGCGAGTCAGCATGAGAAAAGGATGGGTACTGTTTCTACTGTTGGGGACACAGAACATTTGCCTTTTTGCAGTTTGGCCCACATGGCACAGTTCATGTGTAAGTGTCTGTGGCAAGACCCTCACGTGATACACATTTTATCCAACAACCTATACTGGTTGGCCACCTTTCTCGATCTACGGTACAAGGAGAAATTTCCTTCTCTCCTTTTGGAGTCACCAAAGAGTTTTACAATGGAATTGTTCAAGAGGGCCGTTGTAGATCAGTTGCTGAAAACATCACCCTCAGATAATGCTGGTGGCAGAGGTACCGGCTCTTTTAAACACCAAGGGATAATGGGGAGAGACAAGAACACCAGCTCCAACAGAGGTGGGGGGAAAATGTGCACAAATTGGGTAATTTTCAATAAACCAGCACAACAGGAAGGACTATCTGTGCCTGTAACAATGCCAAGGAGGGATAAGTGGCAGAAAATGGTCAAGGGGTACTTAAGTGACTATACGTGTGTCCTTTCTGATGCTTCAGTTCCCTTTAATTATTGGGTGTCTAAGCTGAACACTTGGCCCGACATCTCCTTATATGCCTTTAAGGTGCTGGCCTGCCCGGCTGCTAGTGTGGTGTCAGAGCGTGTTTTCAGTTCCGCTGGGGCAATCATCATCGTGATGCACACGCCTCTCCATGGAAGATGCAGACAGACTTACTCTGATTAAATTCAACAAGGACTGGATATCTCCACAGTTTGTAATCTCTCCAGATGACAGCAAACCAACCTAAATTCACCAAAAATGCAAATTCATGCTACTGCTGTTAATGTCACACCCTTCCCATAAAAACCCATTTCTTTCCATGACTCAGCCAATAGGGCTAATTTTTACAAATCCTATGCACATTGTGCAGTAGACAAACCAGGACAGTATTCCTACTCCAGCCTAACTACTATTTGTGATTGGAGGAACTTGAGATGGTGGCTTCCTGCGTCATCCATGACTCAGCGCATATGGCTGATTTTTACAAACCCTATGCACATTGTGCAATGGACAAATCTCGAATGTACAGTGGTCCTACCAAACGAATATTTGTCAGCTCTCTCTGGCTGAACTACTTCTCTGACTGAACACTGATTAAAGATGGTTACCACCTTTTATCTGCCTCTGTGTCTGAGTCCAGGTGACCTGCACCCAATTAGCTCCTTCCTATGCTCCAGAAACCGTCCCCTTCTGCTCCTACATCACTGGGTTCTCTCCCCCCTCCCCACTCCAGCCAGGGACATGGTCAGTTGTGCCTGCAATTATATGGGAGCACCGTCGAGCTGTCCCCCGGAAATGGGGAGTGTGTGTGTATGCAGCTACTGAGCCCCGGTCGATACTCCATCCTTACCTGGGAGTGGAATATCACACCTATGGTTGAGGTGCAATACCCCTGTAGCAACCGAACCCTCGGGGCGCTACATTCCCCCCTGGTAAACCACAGCACGTCCTCGGGCTGGAAAAGAGGAAAAACATTTGATTTATAAGACATGCAAAACTTTTTCAAAACCTTTCACATTAGAAAACGGCCGGCATTATTCAACTTCCCTTTATGGGAAACACTTTCTTTTTACCAGACATTTTACTGCATTTTTAATATTACCCGAACTCTTTTGTCATATATCATGTAAAACATTTTCAATACTATGTAACTCTTTTAGCAGCATATAAAACTTTTCATATAAAACATTTTAGTAAATTCCCTTCTTCACTGGCCACTGTGCAACTTGCGACCAGGTGTCCATTTTTCTATTAAGTGCAAAACTTCAGCAATTTTCAAGCTTTGTCCAGAGGTAGACGTTACTGTACTTTTATAAAACCAATAGGGGGCGCTTTAAGAAGCGCAACTATTTACAGGGATTGGCCGCTCCCAGTCCTCGGCCGGATGGGAAAGGGGAATGGCTGCTCTCAATCCTCAGCCAGGTGGGGAAGAGGGATGGCTGCTCTCAGTCCTCAGCCAGGTGACTTGGGGGTTAATTTTGAACGGGCAACAGTCCCAACGGGGCAACAAAAACAGTTCCTTGTACACACTTGCTCATCAGTAACGGTATCCTCCTGATGCTCCTCCTTCCTCCTCGTACTGATCTTCAGACCCGTCCGGGTCCTCTTGGTATCCGGGTTCTGGTTCGGGGTACTGCTCCTCTCTTATCCTCTGGACATGAAGGGCATACCATCCCTTTAGGCCTTGGTGTCGGGTGTAGGACACTAAGTCTCCTGGAAACAGATCCCATTCCGGGTGGCCTTCTGGCAGGTGGCTCTCCACATCTCTCCGGGTAACGAACACATCCGTGTTCGTGGCCGAGTCTCAAATGAAACCCCATCCCTGCTGCTGCTGAAACTTGACTACGGTCCTGATGATTCTGGGACCTCGCGCAGCCTGGGGGTCTCGCCAGACTCGCATCTTCTGCTCCGCGCTCTGGGCCTGCAGCTGTTCCTGCCTCTGTCGCCGTGTCCGCCTCTCCCGCTCGAACTGCGCCACCTGGCAGTGACAGAACTCCCGTCTGCGGGCTGCGGCCACCCGCGTCTCCTGCGAGAACCCCATGAGGTCTTCTCCTGTCGGGTCCCACACATATTGGACCTCCTCGACCGGGAGCTGGGGAACTTCAACAGGCCGTGGGTCAGGCGGGAGTGGAAGCAGAGGAGCTCCGGCCTCCGTGGGCAGGCTTTTCCGCAGATTGGGATGCACCCATCCCTCTGGTATGGGGACTGGCTCTCCATCCAGAACGGACAGTTGGGCATACAGGTCCGTGCCCAGGGGTGGTGGTTTCGAGACCGGGGGCGCACACGGTTGGGAGGCACCTGGGGTGGTCAGGCCTTGTGACCGGGCCTGGAGCGGGCCACTTCCTACCACGTCCGGGGTCAGAGGGCACGATGGGGGGCGTGGTTCAGCGGCGGTCTTCGCTGCTTGCGGCCCAGGTGTTTGCGGCGGGTGTGTGGAAGCTGCAGCGGCTCCCGGGACTCCTGGCTCCGCGGCGGGATCCAGAGGTAAGGCTACGGTGTCAGGACCCGGGGCACAGGCGTCCGCTTCACTTGCCTCCTCTGCACAGTCATCCTCGGTCTCCGGTCTCCTCTCTCCATCCTCGGGGGCAGGCGCGCTGCCGAGTGCTGACAGTGCCTCTTGCTGCCGGGCCAAGACCCGCCGGGCCACTTCCTCTCTCCACCCGGCGACGACGTCCCTCTGCGCTCGGACCATCCTCTGGTCCAGCTCCTCCAGTGCAGTCCGCAGGAACTCAGGGTCTTCTGCGTGGAGCTGAGCCATCAGCTCCATGAGACTGTACGGGGACTCGGCCTGCAGCAGGCCGCTTACCAGGGTGCTTGAGTTGACGCTCCTCTCCATCTCCGGGTGTGGTCTAGCAAGACTGATCCAAACGACACCCTGCCCTGCGGTTTTCTTCTCTTTCTGCCTGTGTTGGGGATGGTCCTGGGTCAATCTGCTGACAATCACTCTCAGGTGAAGCCCCCCCACTTTGATGGACATCTCTACAGCCGCACTCATGGCTGTTGGGGGTGGGCTCCTTCTTTGGCGCCATTCTGGGACCTGGCCCACAATGGGTGGTGGCTTCCTGTTGTCTTTTGGCGCGGACATTATCGCGTCTGTTCTTCTGGGGCGGGCGCCATTTTTAATACAGTGAAATAGTCTCTTTTCAGGCACGCAATACCCGTTTGTGGCGGGTTGGTCACAATCCTGCCGACTACGCCAAAGCTGACTTGCCCCCTGGGCCGTGGGGTACCCGGAACAGGGCCTTCTTGTGTACGGTGCTGATGGGGGTAGTAGTGGCAACCCGATCCCGTGGCTCAGGGTGGTCAGACCAAATGGCGGCCGTCTATTTATAGGGTTTTGAATGTCCAACTACGCCACCTGTGGATTGCGGTCAGAGATGACCACCGCTGCAAGGCAGACCGCTGAGGCTGGTGTTGGTGTGCAGCAGAGGGATAGGACAACTCCCCACGGGAAGAGTATAGCCTCAGGGCAGTGTGATAGGATGCTGGGGGTGATGGTGCAGGCGCAGCATAAATAACAGAGTCCAATGATGCAGTCCAGGGTTTTTACTCACAGTTGTTATCCATGTCACTTCTGTCAGCAATGACTGCCCAAGCCGTGCTGCGTCCACCAGGTGAGGGGCTCGGTCAACCCCCAGGCAATTCAGGAGTATGGCACAGGACCCCCTTCTGTCCTTTCTCTGGCCTCTCGTGCCCCACCAGTGACCAAACTTCTGTCCAGCTGCCGCAGATCTTTGCGGGCAAACGTTGGCCCCCATTTCCCGCTATCCTATATGGTGCCTTCCTAGCAGGTTTGACGGGGGGTCTCACCAATAGATGATCACGACCTCCGGTTTTGGCTGAGGGATAATTTACCTCCACCAACTTGGGAATCCGGCACCCTTCCATGACCTGACCCTTCACCTGATATCACACGGGTTTGCAACGGTTGCTGTCCATCCTGCTCTCTCTTAGGGTCCCTTCTGCCTCCTTGTTTCTGGAGCCTTTCTACTCCTCTGTCTCTCCTCTTTCCTTCCTTCTCCTTCTTTGCTTCTCTGGCTCCGGCCTTCTCTCTAGGCCTGCCTCGTTGAGCTGAGCTCAGGCTGAGCCACAGATCCCTGTCAGCTCTCTCTGGCTGAACTACTTCTCTGACTGAACACTGACTAAAGATGGCTCCCACCTTTTATCTGCCTCTTGGTCTGAGCCCAGGTGACCTGCACCGAATGAGCTCCTTCCTATGCTCCAGAAACCGTCCCCTTATGCTCCTACATCACTGGGTTCTCTCCCACCTCCCCACTCCAGCCAGGGACATGGTCAGTTGTGCCTGCAATTATATGGGAGCACCGTCGAGCTGTTCCCCGGAAATGGGGAGTGTTTGTGTATGCAGCTACTGAGCCCTGGTCCATACTCCATCCTTACCTGGGAGTGGAATATCACACCTCTGGTTGAGGTGCAATACCCCTGTAGCAACCGAACCCTCGGGGCGCTACAGAGGCACCTCTAAAATTTCTAGAGGAGGGCACTTCAAAATGTATGTTACAGGGCCACATGAGGGCTCTCACAAAACTCAGCTTTCATTCCTACGGCAGGCCCTCTGGACATTTGAATTTAGGGCCGCAGAATCATATGGTGGTGGAGGAGGAGGAGAAGTAGGGTCAAGCCCAACGCTACAATGGGCACATTGTAAACTGTTATGGAATATGTATTCTAGTGTTGAGCCACCCCCGTAGTGTTCGAGTTCGGTTCGGTTCGTCGAACACCCGTGTGTTCGCCGAACTGTTCGTCGAACTGTTCGTCGAACACCTTCGAACACCGTTAAAACCAATGGCAGGCAAACAAAAACACATAGAAACACATAGAAAACACCTTCAAAGGTGTCCAAAAGCTGACAAACTGCTCAGAAGACACAATTAACACATGGAAAAGTGACAAGTACATATAGTCATGCGAAAAGAAAAGAGGTGGAGGAGTAAAAGGAGGGGGAGACACAGATATAGGCATGTCATGCCCTTCTAAAATCCAAAAAGTGAGAAGCCGACACGTTCAGTCCGCTCCTGCCCGTGCCACCTCCGCGTCGCCGGGTTTGTGCCAGAGCCGCGGTGAACCCTGACGGCCAGCCCCCCTCTCCCAATACTGGTGCCTGTCCGCTGGTGGGTCGAGCGAGCCCCCCTGTGGTGGAGGCAGCTCTAAGCTTTTTAATTTAAATTGTCTCTCTAATTTGAATGAATACACTTTAAATCCATTTACAAGGATCTATTGGAGGGCAAGTCTCATGCCAGCAGCCGCGTAATTCCAGCTCCAGTAGCGTCCACTAAAGCTGCTGCAGTTAAAAAGCTTTTATAAGGATCGAGCTCGGCTGTCCACCGCAAGGCATCCTACTGCCAGGCCCAGCCCCTATGCCTTGGGGTGCCTCCTGATGCTCTTCACTGAGTATCCCGTGGTCCCGAAGCATTTCCTTTGAAAAAATTAAGTGTCCAAACTACAGGTGGTGTAGCTTGCTTAACAGCCGGGATAATCCGCTGACTAGCAGACACTGTTACTAGGCACAAAGTATTTCCTGGGCTAGATGCAGTTAAAAATTTGTAATTAGATACTCTCGTTGAATGCTGAGAAAGCATTCCATAGAGTCTCCTGGCACGCCATATATGATTCTCTTAAAAAGCTTGGGGTAGGGGTCTAGGGGACCCTTTTATAGCCAAAATCACGGCCCTGTATCGCAATACGTCACCTAGGCTGAAGATAAATGGAACTGTAGCACCCTGAGGGCTCGGTTGCTACAGAGGTATTGCACCTCACCCAGAGGTGTGATATCTCACTCTCCGGTAAGGATGTAGTGTGGATCAGGACCCGACACCTGCATGCATTACACCACATTGCCGTGGGGCAGGGCGACCAATATGCCCCTGAGATGGGCACGACAGTCCCTGTCCCTGGCTGGAGTGGGGGGAGGGAACACTGAGGAAGGGGAACCCTGTAGTGCAGGAGCAGGGAGGAAGCAGTTCCTGGGTGCATTGAGAAGGGAGTATAAAAGGTGGGCACCATCTTAGTTCAGTGCAGAGAAGTCTGAGCAGAAGTGGCAGGGAGCAGGGTCTCTGCATGAGCTCTGCTCCGGAGGCGGGCCTAGTAACAGAGGCCCAGGCCTGGAAGAGGGAGAAGGAAGGAAGAGGAGCGGAGAAGGCTCCAGGAACAAGGAACGAAGGGATCCCAGGGGTGCGGACGGGCGAGTCGCCACCGCACGCCCGAATCCACCTGCGTGGAGGGGTCAGGCCAAAGGGGGAGACAGGTCCCCGAAACTAGTGGAGGCAGGAAACGACCCTCAGCTAGAAACAGGAGGCTGTGACATTTTATGTGGCGCAGCCCCTCGCTACACCCGCTAGGAAGGCACCACATAGGGTCAGGGAAACTGGCGCCAAGTTTACCAAGAGGAGGCCCGAGGCAGCCGGACAGAAGGGTTGGTAAGAAAGGCCAGACAAAGGACACACAAAGGGGGTCCTGTGAAGCGCTCCAAAGTTATCTGGGAGTTGTCTGAGCACCTCACCTGGTGAGCACAGTACGACGTGGGCAGCCGTTACCTGCAGACGTGGTCTAGATAATAAGAACTGTGAGTAAAGGCCCTGGACTGCATCACTGACTCCGTGTCGTTACTGCTGCTGCCCTGCACCATCACCCCCATCCTCCGCATACACTGCCCTGAGGCTATACTCCTCCCGTGGGGAGTTATGCTACGCTCTGCTGCACCCACAACACCAGCCTCAGCGGTCTGCCCTGGAGCGGCGGTTCACTCTGACCGCAATGCACGGGTGGCGTAGTCGGACATTTAAACATCAAAACCACATAAATAGTTCCGCCACTGGTTTGACCGCCCTGAGCCACGGAACCGGGTCGCCGCCACGGAGACTACAACCACCAGCATCCACCAAAAAGGGTCCGGCTCCGGGTGTCCCAAGGCCCAGGGGGTGCATCAGAACATTTTCATCACCTTTCACAATCACCAATGGGACAAGGCAGGGATGTTCTCTGTCCCCTCTCTTATACATCCTAGTGACGGAGCACCTGCTCTCATCAATTCGCCATAACCCCAATATTAATCATAGAATGGTAGAGTTGGAGGGGACCTCCTGGGTCATCTGGTCCAACCCCCTGCTCAAAGCAGGATTCACTAAATCATCTCAGACAGATTTCTGTCCAGCCTCTGTTTGAAGACGTCCATTGAAGGGGAACTCACCACCTCTCTTGGCAGCCTGTTCCACTCATTAATCACCCTAACTGTCAAAAAGTTTTTTCTAATATCTAATCTGTGTCTCCTCCCATTTAGTTTCATCCCATTGCTTCTAGTCTTTCCTTGTGCAAATGAGAATAAAGATGATCCTTCTACAATGTGACAGCCCTTGACATATTTGTAGACAGCTATTAAGTCTCCTCTCAGTCTTCTTTTTTGCAAGCTAAACATTCCCAAATCCTGCAACCGTTCCTCATAGGACATGGTTTGCAGACCAGTCACCATTCTGGTCGCTCTTCTCTGAACTTGCTCCAGTTTGTCTATGTCTTTTTTAAAATGTGGTGCCCAAAACTGTACACAGTATTCCAGATGAGGTCTGACCAAAGAGGAGTAAAGACCGATAATGACTTCACGTGATCTAGACTGTATGCTTCTGTTAATACATCCCAGAATTGTATTTGCCTTTTTTGCTGCTGCATCACACTGTTGACTCATGTTCAGTCTATGATCTATTAGTATACCTAAGTCTTTTTCACATGTACTGTTGCTTAGCTCTATTCCTCCCATTCTGTATATGCTTTTTTCATTTTTATTGCCCAGATGTAGTACTTTGCATTTTTCCCTGTTAAAAACCATTCTGTTGGTTGCTGCCCACTGCTCCAGTTTATTTAGGTCTTTTTGAATCTTCCCTCTCTCTTCTCTAGTATTAGCTATCCCTCCTAGCTTTGTGTCATCAGCAAATTTAATCAGTTTACCCTCAATTCCTTCATCTAAATCATTGATAAAGATGTTGAACAATACAGGTCCCAGGACGGAGCCCTGTGGTACCCCACTTGAGACATTCATCCAGCTGGATGTGAAGCCATTTACAACCACCCTTTGAGTCCGATCACTAAGCCAGTTATGAATCCACCTAACAGTTGCCTGGTCCATTGCATACTTGGTCATTTTTTCAATAAGGATGGTGTGAGATACTTTGTCAAATGCTTTGCTGAAGTCAAGATATACTATATCTACAGCATTTCACTGATCCACCCAGTCAGTGATTCTGTCATAGAAGGAAATTAAGTTAGTCTGACATGACTTGTTAGTTACAAACCCATGCTGACTCTGGTTAATCACTTCATTCTTATCCAGGTACTTACATACATGTTGTTTAATAATTTGTTCAAAGATCTTTCCTGGTATAGAAGTCAGACTCACCGGCCTATAGTTCCCTGGGTCCACCTTCTTCCCCTTTTTGAAGATAGGAACAACATTTGCTCTTCTCCAGTCTTCTGGGACTTCTCCTGTTCTCCAAGAATTTTCAAAGATTATGGAGAGTGGTTCTAAAATTTCTTCTACGATCTCCTTCAGTACTCTGGGGTGTAATTCATCTGGACCTGGAGACTTGAACTCATTTATGTTAGCTAAATATTCCCTCACAATCTTTCTGTTTACAGATAACTTGGATTCCTCTATTCCTTTAAAAGGACAGTGAAGATTAGTTGATGTTACATTTTCTTTCTGAGAGAAAACAGATGCAAAATAGGAGTTAAAAAGTTTGGCCTTCTCAACATCCTCTCTTACCATTTCTCCATTTTCATCCTGTAAAAATCCTATAGCATCTTTGACTTTTCTTTTACTTTTGACATACCCCCAAAATCCTTTTTTATTGCTTTTGACATCTCTTGCAAGCCTTAATTCATTGTCAGCTTTAGCTAACCTGATACGTGCCCTGCAGGATCTGCAGACTGCATTATAAACTTCTTTAGATATGCCTCCCTCTTTCCATTTAATAAACATTTCTTTCTTTCTTTTTAGCATGTGTTTAAGTTCTGTGTTCATCCATCCTGGTTTCCTTAAATGCTTCCCATTCTTCCTACTTTTCGGGATTGTTAACGATTGTGCTTTGAGAATCTCATTTTTAAAAATTTCCCATCCTTCCTGGACATTTTTGTAATTAAGGACATCCAGCCAATGGATCCCTCCTATTCTCTTTCTGAGTCTCTTAAAATCTGCCTTTCTAAAATCTAACCTTGAAGTTTGAGTCTTCACATGTCTTCCTCCTCTAGTTATCCAAAATTCTATAATAGCATGATCGCTGCCTCCTAGGGTCCCAGCCACCTTTACCTCCTCAACCATTTCCTCCCTGTTTATAAGGATTAGATCCAAAGTAGCAGATCCCCTTGTTTTCTCCCCTACCTTTTGGAAGATAAAGTTGTCAGCAAGAGAGGATAAGAATTTGCTTGACCTGTTAGTTTTACTTGAGAGAGATTCCCAACAAATGTCTGGATAGTTGAAATCTCCCATGACCACTACGTCATATTTTTTGGAGAACTTGGTCATTTGATACATAAAGAGTTCATCCATATCTTCAGCTTGCCCAGGTGGCCTGTAGTAAATGCCTACAATGGTGTCCTTTCCGTTGTTCTCTCCTTGTATTCTTACCCAAACAGTTTCCACAGAACTCCCAGTCTCTGAAGCTTCAATCTCTGTGCAGATATACGCTTTTCTAACATACAATGCGACACCTCCTCCTCGTTTATCAAGTCTGTTTCTTGCAAATAAGTTGTATCCTTTTAGCCTTGTATTCCAATCATGTGTATCGTCCCACCAAGTTTCAGTGATTCCAATGACATCATATTCCTTTTCCTGCATTAGTAGTTCTAATTCTCCTTGTTTGTTGCCCAGGCTTTGTGCATTTGTATAAAAACATTTTAGTTTGTGATTGGTTTCTCTTCCTCCCATATTTTTATTATTTAAATTGTTTTGTCTTTGTTCTTCCTTTCCACTTCCAGTAGCAGAGATCTCAATAGTATTTGTCAGCTGTATGGCTTTTTCTGGCCTTTTGCTTCCCTTCCCACATTGTTCTAGTTTAAAGCTCTCCTGATGAGTGTAGCAAGGCGACTTCCAAATACACGTTTTCCAGTCTTCGTAAGGTGCACCCCATCTCTAGCAAGTAGTCCATCGTATAGGTAATTCATTCCGTGATCCAGAAATCCAAATCCTTGTTGACGGCACCATCGACGTAGCCAGTTGTTCACCTGTAGAATCTTATTCCACCTCATTGTTCCATGGCCATCCACTGGGAGGATGGATGAGAAGACCACCTGCGCTCCCAATTCTTTCACTTTCTTGCCTACGTCTTCAAAGTCACTGCAGATGGTTTCCAGGTCCTTTCTTGCGGTGTCATTTGTCCCCACATGTATTAGCAGGAATGGGTAGTGATCTGTAGGTCTGAAGAGTCTTGATATCCTGTCAGACACATCTTTAATTTTTGCTCCTGGAAGACAGCACATTTCTCTTGAGGTTATGTCTGGTCTGCAGATAGCGGCCTCTGTTCCTCTTAGCAGGGAATCCCCCATGACCACCACTCTCCGTTTTTTCTTCACAACATTCTTCTTTCTCCATCCAGGAGGATTCTGAGGGCTTACAAGGTTATTCATTGCTGGCAAAGTCTTATTTTGTGGTATTTCTTCATGGTTCTCCTGCGTGAGAGCCTGGTACTGGTTCCTGAGCAGTATGGGTGCTGACTGCCTCTCGATCCTCCTGCTTCTGTGGGTCACATGCTTCCATTCCTCTGTTTCATCAGGTGCAGTTCGAATTTCTTCTCTTTCTGAATCATGAAGAGATAATTCTGCTCTGTCTAAGAACTCTTCACCTTCCTTAATGATTTTCAAGGTAGTTAACCTCTCTTCTAGATTTCGCAACTTTTCCTTCAACAGGGACACAAGCTTGCATTTCTGGCATGTGAAGTTTGGCTTTTCCACTGGCAAGTCTGTGAACATGTAGCAGGATATGCAGCTCACCAAATGGCTCCTGGACTCTTCCATGTTCTTACTGTTAATGTTCTGAAAACAGTGAAAAAAGCTTCAAAATGCCAGGAGGCGCGCGGTTAACCGATGTCCTCTTTTCAGCTCCAACAGCCAAAATCCAGTGTTCTTTGAGCTCGCGGAGACTCTTCACTTACCCCAAAATGCAGTGGGAATATGCAAATTATCTCCTCAGGACTTCTCCCCTGGTTTAACGATGTCCTCTTTTCAGCTCCAACAGCCAAAATCCAGTGTTCTTTGAGCTCGCGGAGACTCTTCACTTACCCCAAAATGCAGTGGGAATATGCAAATTATCTCCTCAGGACTCCTCCCCTGGTTTTGGTGGATTGAGGTGGGAGGCACCGAGTACAAGTGCTCTCTATTTGCTGATGATGTCCTAGTATATATCACTCAATCACATATATCCATCCATGCTGTTATGGCTGAAATAGATCACTTTGTTACATGGTCAAATTTTAAAATCAATGCAGCGAAGTCTGAGGCCCTCGATGTCTCCCTCCCCAAATCCATATAGGATTCCATCCAGTCCAACTTTCCCTTTGCCTGGCCCTCACAGGGTATCAAATACTTAGGAATTCCTATTCATAGAGACCTCTCCTATCTATGTTATCTTAATTTTGGGCCCTTTATTGAACAACTCCATACAGACCACGGTTGGCAAGTTAGAACTGTAAGATTCACTACGTGAACCACTGGTGTTTTGTGGAAAAGCACATGTACACTGTGTTCCAAATTATTATGCAAAAAGTGTTTAGGAGTGATAAGGGAAGAATTTGTTTGTTTGTCAGTTAAACTCATTGATGGTGATGTGTGTCAGGGCTCTTTATATCACTGTAAGCAATTGCAGACACCTGTGCTAATTAGTTTGACAGGTGTGTCCAATGAAAGGCAAGACTACTTAAGAAGGCTGTCTCACATTATTAAGCAGCCTACATTTTCTGCCAAAATGGGAAAGAAAAAGGATGTGTCGGCTGCTGAGAAGCAACAAATTGTGGAGTGTTTAGGTCAAGGCATGACTACAATCAACATTGTGCGATGATCAGGATGAAGTGTCTTGGCAATCAAGAAGTATGTAGCTGATTCACAGTACACACGTGTGCGTGCTGATAAGGGCAAATTGAGGACTCTTTCCTACAGGCAATTACGTCAGGTTGAAAGAGCAGCGGCAAAAAAGCCTCGTCATAGCAGCAGACAAGTTTTTGAAGCTGCTGGTGCCTCCAACGTCCCCCGAACAACAAGATGCAGGGTCCTTCAGAGGTTTGCAGCTGTGCATACGCCATCCTGTCGACCTCCTCTATCCACTTCACACAAGCAGAAACGGCTCCAGTGGGCCAAACATTACATGAAGACTGATTTCAAAACTGTTTAGTTCACGGATGAGTGCCGTGCAGCGCTCGATGGTCCAGATGGATGGAGTGGAGGATGGCTGGTTGATGGACACCCCACGCAAACACGGCTACAGCGCCAACAAGGAGGAGGTGGAGTAATGTTTTGGGCTGGAATCATGGGGAGAGAGATTGTCGGCCCCTTTAGGATCCCTGAAGGCGCTAAAGATGAACTCCATAATGTATGTGGATTTTCTCAAACAGCAGTTCCTGCCATGGTTCAAGAAGAAGAACCGTGTATTTCACAGCAAGATCATTTTTTTGCATGATAATGCACCATCTCATGTTGCACATAAAACATCTGCATCTCTGGCTGATATGGGCATAAAAGGGGACAAACTTATGGTGTGACCCCCATGCTCCCCTGACCTCTACCCCATTCAGAACCTCTGGAGCATCATTAAAAGGAGTGTCTATGATGGCGGGAGGCAGTTCACATCTAAGCAACAGCTCTGGGAGGGTATTCTGTCCTCATGCAAAACAATTGAAGCAGAAACCATCCAAAACCTGACAAATTCAATAGACGAGAGAGTTCAGAAGCTCCTTTCAAACAAGGGATCCTATGTGAAAATGTAACATCACCTAGAATAAAGTTTTGAGTTGAAAACTGTTTGATTTCAGTTTCTAACAACCTGCTAATGCTTATAATTTCAAAAATGACCATTTTTTTGGTCTTTATTAAAATGAAAAGGTTGATCGAAAAGTTTGGGGGATCTAAGAGTGTGGCAACCCAGTAGTCATGATTACTTCGAATTCTGACAATATGAGGGTCATGCTGCAGGTAGTGCAGCAAGAAGACACTTATGTGTCTTGCGCATCTAGGAGCCCCAAAATTATTTTCCGGGCTAGATGCAGCTAAAAATTATTATTAATTTTAAATCTGGTGAAGCTTTAGTATAGATGGCCTAATAGGATTAGTGCTGCACACTGCTACAAAGCCCAAATTATTTTCCAGTCAAGATACAGATAAACATGATTAGTAATTTTAAATCTGGTGGAGCTTATTATAGATGGCCTAATAGAATCAGTGCTGCACACTGCTACAAAGCCCAAATTATTTTCCAGCCAAGATACAGATAAATATGATTAGTAATTTGAAAGCTTAAAATGGTTGGTAGGGTGATTTTAACCAATCATCAAGCTTTTTCTCTCCCCAGGATGACACAGGGGTAGAAAAGTCGTTTCGGATCCATGATTTGTTCATCTTTATGAACGTGAGTCTGTCTACATTATCAGTGGAGAGCCGCGTGCGCTTATCTGTCAGCACACCACCAGCAGCGCTGAACACACGTTCAGACAGAATGCTGGCTGCGGGGCATGACAAGATCTCCAAGGCGTAAGTGGCTAGCTCCGGCCATTTATCCAGATTGGAAGCCCAAAAAGAGCAAGGGTCCAGTGACACAGTCATGGCTTCAATGTTTACTTGGAGATACTCCTGTACCATCGTCTCTAGGCGTTGACTATGTGTCAGACTTCTTGTCTCCTGTGGCCTTGCAAAGGATGGGCTAAAAAAGTGGTGAAATGATTCCGCAAAATTGATGATACCAGCAGATACTGTGGTTCTGTTACGGTTTGAGTGCTGAATAGAGATGAGCGTTGTTCTACTCGAGCTGTTCGCCAATCTCTAATTCATGCTGTTTTGGGCGGTGTTCGAGCCGTTCGGCGAACACGAACAATTTGAGAAAAATTCGGCTGTTCGAGGTTATGTTCGATAACTGTTCGTGCACCAAAATCATAACTGGATTTTTTCTCAGTAATGATGAAAATTAATGTTAATACGCAGTTTGAGTGTACAGCGGGGTGGGGGGAGGGGCAGGGCATGGATCTCTGCAGGAACAATTTAGATCTCCATTTTTTTTTCTCTTTCCCGCATTTACAGTGGGGAGGTGCAATCTGTCAGCCTATCAGCAGCGCACACACGGAGCGAAGTGCTTTTTTTCACACAAGCAAGGGCATGTGTCATTGGCAGTGTATGTCACATGTCCTTGCCCTATAAGACCAAGCCATTTTCCCCGTCGCCACCATTTTCTCACTGCTGCAGCTGCGTGTTAGACGGCACCGCTGTTGCTGTGTGCGCTATACCTTGTTAATTTCAAGCCAATTTTCGCACAAATATACAGATAGCTTGGGAGTAGGGAATAGTTGTGATTGCAGTCCTTTTAAGGACTAGGTTACAGCATTTCCTACGACTTTTATCAGGCAGGTCTGTGCTCTTAAATAGATAGGTTGTGGGAGTAAAGACTAATTGTAATTGGAGTCCTTTTCAGGACTAGGTTACATCAGTTCCTATCAGTTTTTGCCAGGCAGGTCTGTGCCAGTGCTGTGCAAGTTTTTTTCACAGCATTTGGCTGAATCTAGCAAAGCTAATCCTTTTTGGCCTATTGCAGAGTGTGTTAGTCAGTGGAGTAGCCTATCTGTGTTGCAAGATATACCACCTGTGTATAGAATACCAATTTTTTTACTGCACCTAGTGAAGTAAAATCTTTTGGGCATAGCATCATTCAATTAGTCCATCTATACTGACCTCCATCAGGTTGCAAACTGAATATATTTTTTTCTGCATCTAGCTCTGAAAAAATATTTGGCCTTCTAGCAGTGTGTCGGACTTTCTCTATTAGTCCATCTATACTCACCTCCATCAGGTTGCAAATTCAAAATAATTTTTATCTGCATCTACAGTAGTGTTGAGCCACCCCCGTAGTGTTCGGGTTCGGTTCGGTTCGTCGAACACCGGGATGTTCGAGGAAATGTTCGTCGAACTGTTCGTCGAACACCGTTAAAACCAATGGCAGGCATACAAAAACACATAGAAAACACCTGCAAAGGTGTCCAAAAGCTGACAAACTGCTCAGAAGACACTCTCTTTAAAAAAGCCGGCCGGCAAATTCAGCAGCGGCATACACCGGTACCCGACAATTTAGACAAGAAGGAATAGAGCATCACACATAGATTAGATAGATAGAAACATGTCAGTCACACATATAAGAAGCACAGTGACAGTGTTGGTTACTGCACTTGTCATTTAGTGTAAAGGATTTATTAAAAAAAATATTAGTGTTTTCATGCACCGTCTCTTTAAAAAAGCCGGCCGGCAATTCAGCATCTGTACCCGACAATTTAGAACAGAAAGAATAGAGCTTCACACATAGATTAGATAGATAGAAACATGTCAGTCACATATATAATAAGTACAGTGATAGTGTTGCTTACTGTACTTGTCATTTAGTGTAAAGGATTTATTTAAAAAAATAATAGTGTTTTCATGCACTGTCTCTTTAAAAAAGCCGGCCGGCAATTCAGCAGCGGTACCTGACAATTTAGAACAGAAAGATAGAGCATCACACACAGATTAGATAGATAGAAACATGTCAGTCACATATATATGAAGTACAGTGATAGTGTTGGTTACTGTACTTGTCATTTAGTATTAAAATAAAGGATTTATTATTAAAAAAATTGGCGTGGGGTTCCCCTTAATTTTAGGCTCTAGCGGAGGTTAAGCAGACGGCTGGGGCAGATGTTTGAAGCCTGGGAAGGGGGTAATACCCACGGAGCTTCCCAGGCTACTAATATCAGCCCCCAGCTGAATACATAGCCTTTACTAGCTATTAAAATGGGGGACCCCCCAAAAAAAATGACGTGGGGTCCCCCCTAATTTAATAGCTAGCAAAGGCTAGGCAGACAGCTGGGGGCTGATATTAATAGCCCAGGAAGGGAGCCATGAATATTGGCCCCCTCCCAGGCTAGAAACACCAGCCGTCAGCCGCCCCAGAAATGGCGCATTCATAGGATGCGCCAATTCTGGCACTTAGCCTCGCTCTTCCACGCTGCCCTGGTGCGGTGGCAGGGGGTAATAGGGTTGGGGTTGATGTCAGCTTATAATGCCAGCTGACATCAAGCCCAGGTTAGTAATGGAGAGGCGTCTATAAGACACCCCCATTACTAACCCCATAGTCAAAGTTAAAAAAAACACAAACACCCAGAATAAAGTCCTTTAATTGAAATAAAGACACAATCCTTTATTGTTCTAAGTTAAACCATACTTATCATCACGCCCATTCCAGCTGAAGCCAACGATCTCCTGCAATAAAAGAAAAATAATAAAGCAACCTCATCCTTACCTTTCCATGGTTCCCACGACAGCTTCAGCTCTGCTACATCGAGATGACAGGCTGGACCGCAGCAGAACGCTGCCATCCAGCCTGTCATCCCGCAGACACTGAGAAGCGCAGGCTTGCTTGCGCTGCTCAGCGTCTCTCTGTGACGACATCCAGATGAGCCGAGTTCATGTCCAATGAACTCAGCTCACCTCATGCACGTCACTGACAGCGTGGGAAAATTCTCACGCTGAAGCGCTGATTGCAGGAGAATTTTCCCACGCTGTCAGTGACGTGCAGGAGGTGAGCTGAGTTCATTGGACATGAGCTCACCTCATGCACATCACTGACAGCGTGGGAGAATTCTCCTGCACTCAGCACTTCAGCGTGAGAATTTTCCCACGCTGTCAGTGACGTGCATGAGGTGAGCCGAGTTCATTGGACATAACCTCGGCTCATCTGGATGCCGTCACAGCGAGACAGTGAGGAGCGCAAGCATGCCTGCGCTTCTCAGTGTCTGCGGGATGACAGACTGGATGGCAGCGTTCTGCTGCGGTCCAGCCAGTCATCTCGATGTAGCAGAGCTGAAGCTGTCGTGGGAACCATGGAAAGGTAAGGATGAGGTTGGTTTATTATTTTTCTTTTATTGCAGGAGATCGTTGGCTTCAGCTGGAATGGGTGTGATGGTAAGTATGGTTTAATTTAGAACAATAAAGAATTGTGTCTTTATTTCAATTAAAGGACTTTATTCTGGGTGTTGTGTTTTTTTTAAATACTTTACTAGAAATTCATGGCGGTCATGTCTAATACTGGCGTGACCCCATGAATTTTGGGCTTGGGGCCAGCTGATAATACCAAGCTGGCCCTAACCCCTTTATTACCCAGTGAGCCACCGCACCAGGGCCCTGGATGAGTTGGGTACAGCGCCAGAAGATGGCGCTTCTATGAACGCGCCATTTTCCGGGGTGGCTGCGGACTGCAATTTGTAGCAGGGGGGGGCCCAGAAAGCTTGGGCCTCCCTGCGCTGCAGATTCCAGCCCCCAGCTGCCTAGTTGTACCTGGCTGGACACAAAAATAGGGCGAAGCCCCACGTACTGGGGGCTGATATTAGTAGCCTGGGAAGCTCCGTGGGTATTACCCCCTTCCCAGGCTTCAAACATCTGCCCCAGCCGTCTGCTTAACCTCCGCTAGAGCCTAAAATTAAGGGGAACCCCACGCCAATTTTTTTAATAATAAATCCTTTATTTTAATACTAAATGACAAGTACAGTAACCAACACTATCACTGTACTTCATATATATGTGACTGACATGTTTCTATCTATCTAATCTATGTATGATGCTCTATTCTGTCTGTTATAAATTGTCGGGTACCGCTGCTGAATTGCCGGCCGGCTTTTTTAAAGAGACAGTGCATGAAAACACTATTATTTTTTTAAATAAATCCTTTACACTAAATGACAAGTACAGTAATCAACACTGTCACTGCACTTCTTATATATGTGACTGACATGTTTCTATCTATCTAATCTATGTGTGATTCTCTATTCCTTCTATTCTAAATTGTCGGGTACCGCTGCTGAATTGCCGGCCGGCTTTTTTAAAGAGACGGTGCATGAAAACGCTATTATTTTTTTTGATAAATCCTTTACGCTAAATGACAAGTACAGTAAGCAGCACTTTCACTGTACTTCGTATATATGTGGCTGACATGTTTATATCTATCTAATCTATGTGTGAAGCTCTATTCTTTCGGTTCTAAATTGTCGGGTACAGGTGTATGCCGCTGCTGAATTGCCGGCTTTTCATGTTTCACTGTTGGCACTGTTCCCATCGATTTGGGCAATCACTGTAATGCCACAACCACCATGGCTGTGGCATTACAGTGAGTGGCAGACAATCCCTGCATGATTGGTGCTCTAAATAGCGCCAGACATGCAGGACACGCTTTTGGTGCACGAACAGTTATCGAACATAACCTCGAACAGCCGAATTTTTTGCAAATCGTTCGGGTTCGTCGAACAACTCGAACACCGCCCAAAACAGCTCGAATTTGAGATTGGCGAACAGTTCTAGTCGAACACCGCTCATCTCTAATCTACAGTACCTCTGAAAAAATATTTGGGCTTCTAGCAGTGTGTCGGACTTTCTCTATTAGTCCATCTATACTGACCTCCATCAGGTTGCAAACTGAATATAATTTTTTTCTGCATCTAGCTCTGAAAAAATATTTGGCCTTCTAGTAGTGTGTCGGACTTTCTCTATTAGTCCATCTATACTGACCTCCATCAGGTTGCAAATTAAAAATAATTTTTATCTGCATCTACAGTACCTCTGAAAAAATATTTGGCCTTCTAGCAGTGTGTCGGACTTTCTCTATTAGTCCATCTATACTGACCTCCATCAGGTTGCAAATTCAAAATAATTTTTATCTGCATCTACAGTACCTCTGAAAAAATATTTGGGCTTCTAGCTGTGTGTGGGACTTGTTGTATTAGTCCATCTATACTGACCTCCATCAGGTTGCAAACTGAATATATTTTTTTCTGCATCTACCTCTGAAAAAATATTGGGCTTCTAGCTGTGTGTGGGACTTGTTGTATTAGTCCATCTATACTGACGTCCATCAGGTTGCAAACTGAATATAATTTTTTTCTGCATCTAGCTCTGAAAAAATATTTGGCCTTCTAGCAGTGTGTCGGACTTTCTCTATTAGTCCATCTATACTGACTTCCATCAGGTTGCAAATTCAAAATAATTTTTATCTGCATCTACAGTACCTCTGAAAAAATATTTGGGCTTCTAGCTGTGTGTGGGACTTGTTGTATTAGTCCATCTATACTGACCTCCATCAGGTTGAAACTGAATATATTTTTTTCTGCATCTACCTCTGAAAAAATATTGGGCTTCTAGCTGTGTGTGGGACTTGTTGTATTAGTCCATCTATACTGACCTCCATCAGGTTGCAAACTGAATATATTTTTTTCTGCATCTACCTCTGAAAAAATATTGGGCTTCTAGCTGTGTGTGGGACTTGTTGTATTAGTCCATCTATACTGACCTCCATCAGGTTGCAAACTGAATATAATTTTTTTCTGCATCTAGCTCTGAAAAAATATTTGGCCTTCTAGTAGTGTGTCGGACTTTCTCTATTAGTCCATCTATACTGACCTCCATCAGGTTGCAAATTAAAAATAATTTTTATCTGCATCTACAGTACCTCTGAAAAAATATTTGGCCTTCTAGCAGTGTGTCGGACTTTCTCTATTAGTCCATCTATACTGACCTCCATCAGGTTGCAAATTCAAAATAATTTTTATCTGCATCTACAGTACCTCTGAAAAAATATTGGGCTTCTAGCTGTGTGTGGGACTTGTTGTATTAGTCCATCTATACTGACCTCCATCAGGTTGCAAACTGAATATATTTTTTTCTGCATCTACCTCTGAAAAAATATTGGGCTTCTAGCTGTGTGTGGGACTTGTTGTATTAGTCCATCTATACTGACCTCCATCAGGTTGCAAACTGAATATATTTTTTTCTGCATCTACCTCTGAAAAAATATTGGGCTTCTAGCTGTGGGGGGGACTTGTTGTATTAGTCCATCTATACTGACCTCCATCAGGTTGCAAATTGAATATAATTTTTTTTTGCATCTAACCCAGCCAATAGTTTTGGCCTAATACCACAGTTTGGCCACTCAGCTCTGCTCGGTTACCATCCATTGTTTTTTTGTGCAAACAACTCCAGAGTTGTGAATTAGTTAACCACCAAAATGAGTGGAAAAAGGCCTGCTGCTGGTGGAAAGGGGAATAGGCGTGTTGGGAAGGGGAAAAAAGGTTGTGTCCGTGGGGTAGGTGTTAAAGCAACATTAACATCTGCAGAAGAAAGACCATCTTCCAGCCAAACTAAAATGTCTACTTCTTTTAGCAGACAATGTGATAAGATCCCTTTCTTACGGCCACGCCAATCGCTACAAATTCCAGATGAGGCACAAAAACAGCAGGTGCTTCAACGGATATCAAGTGCTCCTTTAAGTGGGCTCTCCTCCACATCAACTTCAACATCAAAATACTCCAGTCCTCAAAGGTGTCACCCAAATCGCACTTGCTTCCTCACAGCTCCCAAATCTCCAGCTGCCCGTCTGAGTATGAGGTAGAACAGATGGTTGAGTCTGCAGAGCTGTTTACTCATACTATAGCCTGGGAATCAGAGGTCGACTCCAGCGCTTCTGTGAATCCAGACGAGGAAATGATCTGCACTGATGCCCAGAATCTTTATGAGTCGGATCCAGGACCAGACGCAGAAGGTTCTGACCATAATGTAGACCCTCATTCCCAAACTGTAACTCCTGTTGGTGGAGACAATGAGGAAGACGATGATAAGACTCAAATACCTGATTGGAGCGACAACTTTAGTTTTTTGTCAGGGCAGGAACAGGTTGGCTCTGAGGACGACGGGTGTGATAACACACAGGGTGATGATGATGAGGTTGGAGATCCCACTTACTGTCAACCCACAGTCAGCCAAGAGATGAGGTCAGCAGAGGAGGTGGAGGAAGATGCTAGTGACGACGAGGTCAGGTTGCGCCTTCCTGGACAGAGACGTAGTACTGGAAGCACGTCAACAACTGCATCCTCAAACACAACTCTGCCTCTCACCACAAGTCGTGGTGGCTCTTCAGGTCGCATGGGTGCTAAGCCTTGCATAGCCTGGGCATTTTTTCAGATCGATAAAGATGACCCAACTCGTGTTATCTGTAACATTTGTCAGCAAAAGCTAAGTAGAGGCCAAAAAATACATAGTTTGAGTACTTCATGCATGAACCGGCACATGGACATGAAGCATAAGTTGCAGTGGGAAGCTCAGTGTGCTACAATGCGGCCTAGCCGGCCGGGCCAATCACCGTCTGCCATATCTTGTGCATCCACGGCCTCTTCATCCTCTGTGACTGGGGGGACAGCAGTCACACCTGTTTTGGGGCGCAGACCTGCCACCTCTTTACCCGCAACAGCCAGCGTGATTGGCAGGTCATCATTTTCTTTGGAGGTGGTAACACCAGCTGGTGTTGAGCGCTGTCCGACATTGATAGCACCACCTTTGGATCAAGGCATCCTAACATGTCCGCCTGCATCTTCCTCACAGACCGGCAGTTTGCCGGGGACACCCTTATCAACCCAGTCTAAGCACAATAGCCAGCCCTCGGTCCCTCAGATGTGGACAAGTAAAAGACGATTTCCTCCTAGCCATGAGAAAGCTAAGAGGTTGAATTTCACCATCTGCAAGCTCTTGGCTACAGAAATGCTGCCTTTCCGCCTGGTGGACACAGAGGACCTTATGTCCGTCGCAGTGCCCCAGTACCAGATGCCCAGTCGGCACTACTTCTCAAAGAAAGGTGTGCCTGCGCTCCACCAGCATGTCGCACACAACATCACCGCTTCTTTGAGAAACTCTGTGTGTGACAGAGTGCATTTCACCACAGACACTTGGACGAGTAGGCATGGACAGGGGCGTTACATGTCGCTGACTGGGCACTGGGTAACTATGGTGACAGCAGGACAAGGGGCTGCTGTCCAAGTCTTGCCGTCCCCACGAGTTGTGCGTCAATCCTCTTTATGTCAAAGTTCCTCCACTGCTTCTGCCTCCTCAACCTCCTCTCGGTCTTCCACCTGCACCCAAAGCCTGTCTGGTCATGCCACAAGCTTTCTAACTGCGCAGAAGGGATCCTGCACACCTCCTTACTATGCTGGCAGTAGGGCTCAACGTCATCAGGCGGTTTTTACTTTGAAATGTCTGGGAAATGTGAGTCACACAGCTGAGGAGTTGTGGTCAGCTCTGGAGAACCAATTTCATGAATGGTTGTCTCCACTGGACCTGAAACCAGGGAAGGCCGTGTGCGACAATGCTGCAAACCTGGGTGCGGCCCTTCGCCGGGGCAATGTCACACACGTGCCTTGTATGGCTTACGTGTTGAACCTGGTTGTCCAGCAATTTTTAGCCCACTATCCCAGACTAGATGGCCTTCTGCAGAGGGCACGGTCGCTGTGTGCTCACTTCCGCCGTTCGCATCCCGCAGCTCAGCGACTTACATCTCTACAGAAGTCGTTGGGCCTGCCACTTCACCGGCTAAAATGCGATGTGCCTACCCGGTGGAATTCAACTCTGCACATGTTGCAGCGACTGTGACAGCACCGACAAGCCCTGGTGCAATACGTTCTGACGTATAGCCTGGGCCAATGAGATTCAGAGGTGGGGCAAATCACGCTGGAGGAGTGGTCTCAGATCAGGGACCTATGCACCCTTCTGCACAGTTTTGAAATGGCGACGAAGATGTTTAGTGCTGACGATGCCATTATCAGCATGACTATTCCGGTGATTTACATGCTGGAGCACATGTTAAACAGAATTCGGAGTCAGGTGGTGGCACAAGAGGAGGTGGAGGAAGTAGAGGAGTAGGAGTTGTATGCGGAAGGGCTAACATCTGCAAGGTCCAGACGGTCGGCAGCACCAAGGCGGCAGGCATGTGAGGGTGGGGGAGATGGTTTTACCAGGGCGCATGGTAGCAGCCAAACTAGTGAGGAAGGTGCAGGAGCCCAGGAAGAAGTGGAGGACCAACTGATGGAAGACTCATCAGATGAGGGAGACCTTGATCACATTTCTGTTGTGCGAGGTTGGGGGGAGAGGACAGAGGAAGGAAGCATGATTGTTACCTCGCCACCAACACAACAGGGACTTGGTGCTCCTGGATGCGCAACACACATGAGTGCCTTCTTGCTGCACTACCTGCAACATGACCCTAGAATTGTGAGAATTAGAAATAATCCTGACTACTGGGTTGCCACACTGTTAGATCCCCGGTACAAAAGTAAATTTGCAGAAATTATTCCTGCCATAGAAAGGGATGCACGCATGCAGGAGTATCAGCAGAGACTGTTGCAGAATCTTACATGTGCTTTTCCACAAAATACCAGTGGTGCACGTAGTGAATCTCACAGTTCCAACTTGCCAACCGTGGGACCGTCAAGTGTTCAGCACTCAAACCGTAACAGAACCACAGTATCTGCTGGTAACATCAATTTTGCGGAAACATTTCACCACTTTTTTAGCCCATCCTTTGCAAGGCCACAGGAGACAAGAAGTCTGACACATAGTCAACGCCTAGAGACGATGGTACAGGAGTATCTCCAAGTAAACATTGAAGCCACGACTGTGTCACTGGACCCTTGCTCTTTTTGGGCTTCCAATCTGGATAAATGGCCGGAGCTAGCCACTTACGCCTTGGAGATCTTGTCATGCCCCGCAGCCAGCGTTCTGTCTGAACGTGTGTTCAGCGCTGCTGGTGGTGTGCTGACAGATAAGCGCACGCGGCTCTCCACTGATAATGTAGACAGACTCACGTTCATAAAGATGAACAAATCATGGATCAGAAATGACTTTTCTACCCCTGTGTCATCCTGGGGAGAGTAAAAGCTTGATGATTGGTTAAAATCACCCTGCCAACCGTTTTAAGCTTTCAAATTACTAATCATGTTTATCTGTATCTTGACTGGAAAATAATTTGGGCTTTGTAGCAGTGTGCAGCACTGATCCTATTAGGCCATCTATAATAAGCTCCACCAGATTTAAAATTAAAAATAATTTTTAGCTGCATCTAGCCCGGAAAATAATTTTGGGGCTCCGAGATGCGCAAGACACATACGTGCCTTCTTGCTGCACTACCTGCAGCATGACCCTCATATTGTCAGAATTCGAAGTAATCATGACTACTGGGTTGCCACACTCTTAGATCCCCCAAACTTTTCGATCAACCTTTTCATTTTAATAAAGACCAAAAAAATGGTCATTTTTGAAATTATAAGCATTAGCAGGTTGTTAGAAACTGAAATCAAACAGTTTTCAACTCAAAACTTTATTCTAGGTGATGTTACATTTTCACATAGGACCCCTTGTTCGAAAGGAGCTTCTGAACTCTCTCGTCCATTGAATTTGTCAGGTTTTGGATGGTTGCTGCTTCAATTGTTTTGCATGAGGACAGAATACCCTCCCAGAGCTGTTGCTTAGATGTGAACTGCCTCCCGCCATCATAGACACTCCTTTTAATGATGCTCCAAAGGTTCTGAATGGGGTAGAGGTCAGGGGAGCATGGGGGTCACACCATAAGTTTGTCCCCTTTTATGCCCATATCAGCCAGAGATGCAGATGTTTTATGTGCAGCATGAGATGGTGCATTATCATGCAGAAAAATGATCTTGCTGTGAAATACACGGTTCTTCTTCTTGAACCATGGCAGGAAGTGCTGTTTGAGAAAATCCACATACATTATGGAGTTCATCTTTAGCGCCTTCAGGGATCCTAAAGGGGCCGACAATCTCTCTCCCCATGATTCCAGCCCAAAACATTACTCCACCTCCTCCTTGTTGGCGCTGTAGCCGTGTTTGCGTGGGGTGTCCATCAACCAGCCATCCTCCACTCCATCCATCTGGACCATCGAGCGCTGCACGGCACTCATCCGTGAACAAAACAGTTTTGAAATCAGTCTTCATGTAATGTTTGGCCCACTGGAGCCGTTTCTGCTTGTGTGAAGTGGATAGAGGAGGTCGACAGGATGGCGTATGCACAGCTGCAAACCTCTGAAGGACCCTGCATCTTGTTGTTCGGGGGACGTTGGAGGCACCAGCAGCTTCAAAAACTTGTCTGCTGCTATGACAAGGCTTTCTTGCCACTGCTCTTTTAACCTGACGTAATTGCCTGTAGGAAAGAGTCCTCAATTTGCCCTTATCAGCACGCACACGTGTGTACTGTGAATCAGCTACATACTTCTTGATTGCCAAGACACTTCATCCTGATCATCGCACAATGTTGATTGTAGTCATGCCTTGACCTAAACACTCCACAATTTGTTGCTTCTCAGCAGCCGACACATCCTTTTTCTTTCCCATTTTGGCAGAAAATGTAGGCTGCTTAATAATGTGGGACAGCCTTCTTAAGTAGTCTTGCCTTTCATTGGACACACCTGCCAAACTAATTAGCACAGGTGTCTGCAATTGCTTACAGTGATATAAAGAGCCCTGACACACATCACCATCAATGAGTTTAACTGACAAACAAACAAATTCTTCCCTTATCACTCCTAAACACTTTTTGCATAATAATTTGGAACACAGTGTACATGTGCTTTTCCACAAAACACCAGTGGCTCACGTAGTGAATCTTACAGTTCTAACTTGCCAACCGTGGTCTGTATGGAATTGTTCAATAAAGGGCCCAAAATTAAGATAACATAGATGGGAGAGGTCTCTATGAATAGGAATTCCTAAGTATTTGATACCCTGTGAGGGCCAGGCAAAGGGAAAGTTGGACTGGATGGAATCCTATATGGATTTGGGGAGGGAGACATCGAGGGCCTCAGACTTCGCTGCATTGATTTTAAAATTTTACCATGTAACAAAGTGATCTATTTCAGCCATAACAGCAGGGATGGATATATGTGATTGAGTGATATATACTAGGACATCATCAGCAAATAGAGAGCACTTGTACTCGGTGCCTCCCACCTCAATCCACCTAATATTGGGGTTATGGCGAATTGATGAGAGCAGGTGCTCCATCACTAGGATATATAAGAGAGGGGACAGAGGACATCCCTGCCTTGTCCCATTGGTGATTGTGAAAGGTGATGAAAATGTTCTGACGCACCCCCTGGGCCTTGGGACACCCGGAGCCGGACCCTTTTTGGTGGATGCTGGTGGTTGTAGTCTTCGTGGCGGCGACCCGGTTCCGTGGCTCAGGGCGGTCAAACCAGTGGCGGAACTATTTATGTGGTTTTGATGTTTAAATGTCCGACTACGCCACCCGTGGATTGCGTTCAGAGTGAACCGCCGCTACAGGGCAGACCGCTGAGGCTGGTGTTGTGGGTGCAGCAGAGCGTAGCATAACTCCCCACGGGAGGAGTATAGCCTCAGGGCAGTGTATGCGGAGGATGGGGGTGATGGTGCAGGGCAGCAGCAGTAACGACACGGAGTCAGTGATGCAGTCCAGGGCCTTTACTCACAGTTCTTATTATCCAGACCACGTCTGCAGGTAACGGCTGCCCACGTCGTACTGTGCTCACCAGGTGAGGGGCTCAGACAACTCCCAGATAACTTTGGAGCACTTCACAGGACCCCCTTTGTGTGTCCTTTGTCTGGCCTTTCTTACCAACACTTCTGTCCGGCTGCCTCGGGCCTCCTCTTGGTAAACTTGGCGCCAGTTTCCCTGACCCTATGTGGTGCCTTCCTAGCGGGTGTAGCGAGGGGCTGCGCCACATAAAATGTCAGAGCCTCCGGTTTCTAGCTGAGGGTCGTTTCCTGCCTCCACTAGTTCGGGGACCGGTCTCCCCCTTTGGCCTGACCCCTCCACGCAGGTGGATTCGGGCGTGCGGTGGCCACTCGCCCGTCCGCACCCCTGAGATCCCTTCATTCCTCGTTCCTGGAGCCTTCTCTGCTCCTCTTCCTTCCTTCTCCCTCTTCCAGGCCTGGGCCTCTGTTACTAGGCCCGCCTCCGGAGCAGAGCTCATGCAGAGCCCCTGCTCCCTGCCACTTCTGCTCAGACTTCTCTGCACTGAACTAAGATGGTGCCCACCTTTTATACTCCCTTCTCAATGCACCCAGGAACTGCTTCCTCCCTGCTCCTGCACTACAGGGTTCCCCTTCCTCAGTGTTCCCTCCCCCCACTCCAGCCAGGGACAGGGACTGTCGTGCCCATCTCAGGGGCATATTGGTCGCCCTGCCCCACGGCAATGTGGTGTAATGCATGCAGGTGTCGGGTCCTGATCCACACTCCATCCTTACCTGAGAGTGAGATATCACACCTCTGGGTGAGGTGCAATACGTCTGTAGCAACCGAGCCCTCAGGGTGCTACAGTTCCATTTATCTTCAGCCTATGTGACGTATTGCGATACAGGGCCGTGATTTTGGCTATAAAAGGGTCCCCTAGACCCCTACCCCAAGCTTTTTAAGAGAATCATATATGGCGTGCCAGGAGACTCTATGGAATGCTTTCTCAGCATCCAACGAGAGTATCTAATTACAAATTTTTAACTGCATCTAGCCCAGGAAATACTATGTGCTAAGTAGCAGTGTCTGCTAGTCAGCGGATTATCCCGGCTGTTAAGCAAGCTACACCACCTGTAGTTTAGACACTTAATTTTTTCAAAGGAAATGCTTCGGGACCATGGGATACTTAGTGAAGAGCATCAGGAGGCACCCCAAGGCATAGGGGCTGGGACTGGCAGTAGGATGCCTTGCGGTGGACAGCCGAGCTCGATCCTTATAAAAGCTTTTTAACTGCAGCAGCTTTAGTGGACGCTACTGGAGCTGGAATTACCGCGGCTGCTGGCATGAGACTTGCCCTCCAATAGATCCTTGTAAATGGATTTAAAGTGTATTCATTCAAATTAGAGAGACAATTTAAATTAAAAAGCTTAGAGCTGCCTACACCACAGGGGGGCTCGCTCGACCCACCAGCGGACAGGCACCAGTATTGGGAGAGGGGGGCTGGCCGTCAGGGTTCACCGCGGCTCTGGCACAAAGCCGGCGACACGGAGGTGGCACGGGCAGGAGCGGACTGGCCGTGTCGGCTACTCACTTTTTGGATTTTAGAAGGGCATGACATGCCTATATCTGTGTCTCCCCCTCCTTTTACTCCTCCACCTCTTTTCTTTTCGCATGACTATATGTACTTGTCACTTTTCCATGTGTTAGTTGTGTCTTCTGAGCAGTTTGTCAGCTTTTGGACACCTTTGAAGGTGTTTTCTATGTGTTTCTATGTGTTTTTGTTTGCCTGCCATTGGTTTTAACGGTGTTCGAAGGTGTTCGACGAACAGTTCGACGAACAGTTCGGCGAACACACGGGTGTTCGACGAACCGAACCGAACTCGAACACTACGGGGGTGGCTCAACACTAGTGCTGAACACTTGATGGTCCCACGGTTGGCAAGTTGGAACTGTGAGATTCACTACGTGCACCACTGGTATTTTGTGGAAAAGCACATGTAAGATTCTGCAACAGTCTCTGCTGATACTCCTGCATGCGTGCATCCCTTTCTATGGCAGGAATAATTTCTGCAAATTTACTTTTGTACCGGGGATCTAACTGTGGCAACCCAGTAGTCACCATTATTTCTAATTCTCACAATTCGAGGGTCATGTTGCAGGTAGTGCAGCAAGAAGGCACTCATGTGTGTTGCGCATCCAGGAGCACCAAGTCCCTGTTGTGTTGGTGGCGAGTTAACAATCATGCTTCCTTCCTCTGTCCTCTCCCCCCAACCTCGCACAACAGAAATGTGATCAAGGTCTCCCTCATCTGATGAGTCTTCCATCAGTTCGTCCTCCACTTCCTCCTGGGCTCCTGCACCTTCCTCACTAGTTTCTCTGCTACCATGCGCCCTGGTAAAACCATCTCCCCCACCCTCACATGCCTGCCGCCTTGGTGCTGCTGACCGTCTGGACCTTGCAGATGTTAGCCCTTCTGCATACAACTCCTCCTCCTCTACTTCCTCCACCTCCTCTTGTGCCACCACCTGACTCCGAATTCTGTTTAACATGTGCTCCAGCATGTAAATCACCGGAATAGTCATGCTGATAATGGCATCGTCAGCACTAAACATCTTCGTCGCCATTTCAAAATTGTGCAGAAGGGTGCATAGGTCCCTGATCTGAGACCACTCCTCCACCATGATTTGCCCCACCTCTGAATCTCATTGGCCCAGGCTATACGTCAGAACGTATTGCACCAGGGCTTGTCGGTGCTGCCACAGTCACTGCAACATGTGCAGAGTTGAATTCCACCGGGTAGGCACATCGCATTTTAGCCGGTGAAGTGGCAGGCCCAACGACTTCTGTAGAGATGTAAGTCGCTGAGCTGCGGGATGCGAACGGCGGAAGTGAGCACACAGCGACCATGCCCTCTGCAGAAGGCCATCTAGTCTGGGATAGTGGGCTAAAAATTGCTGGACAACCAGGTTCAACACGTGAGCCATACAAGGCACGTGTGTGACATTGCCCCGGCGAAGGGCCGCACCCAGGTTTGCAGCATTGTCGCACACGGCCTTCCCTGGTTTCAGGTCCAGTGGAGACAACCATTCATGAAATTGGTTCTCCAGAGCTGACCACAACTCCTCAGCTGTGTGACTCACATTTCCCAGACATTTCAAAGTAAAAACCGCCTGATGACGTTGAGCCCTACTGCCAGCATAGTAAGGAGGTGTGCAGGATCCCTTCTGCGCAGTTAGAAAGCTTGTGGCATGACCAGACAGGCTTTGGGTGCAGGTGGAAGACCGAGAGGAGGTTGAGGAGGCAGAAGCAGTGGAGGAACTTTGACATAAAGAGGATTGACGCACAACTCGTGGGGACGGCAAGACTTGGACAGCAGCCCCTTGTCCTGCTGTCACCATAGTTACCCAATGCCCAGTCAGCGACATGTAACGCCCCTGTCCATGCCTACTCGTCCAAGTGTCTGTGGTGAAATGCACCCTGTCACACAGAGTTTCTCAAAGAAGCGGTGATGTTGTGTGCGACATGCTGGTGGAGCGCAGGCACACCTTTCTTTGAGAAGTAGTGCCGACTGGGCATCTGGTACTGGGGCACTGCGACGGACATAAGGTCTCGAAAATCCTCTGTGTCCACCAAGCGGAAAGGCAGCATTTCTGTAGCCAAGAGCTTGCAGATGGTGAAATTCAACCTCTTAGCTTTCTCATGGCTAGGAGGAAATGGTCTTTTACTTGTCCACATCTGAGGGACCGAGGGCTGGCTATTGTGCTTAGACGGGGTTGATAAGGGTGTCCCCGGCAAACTGCCGGTCTGTGAGGAAGATGCAGGCGGACATGTTAGGTTGCCTTGATCCAAAGGTGGTGCTATCGATGTCGGACAGCGCTCAACACCAGCTGGTGTTACCACCTCCAAAGAAAATGATGACCTGCCAATCACGCTGGCTGTTGCGGTAAAGAGGTGGCAGGTCTGCGCCCCAAAACAGGTGTGACTGCTGTCCCCCCAGTCACAGAGGATGAAGAGGCCGCGGATGCACAAGATATGGCAGATGGCGGTTGGCCCGGCCGGCTAGGCCGCATTGTAGCACACTGAGCTTCCCACTGCAACTTATGCTTCATGTCCATGTGCCGGTTCATGCATGAAGTACTCAAACTATGTATTTTTTGGCCTCTACTTAGCTTTTGCTGACAAATGTTACAGATAACACGAGTTGGGTCATCTTTATCGATCTGAAAAAATGCCCAGGCTATGCAAGGCTTAGCACCCATGCGACCTGAAGAGCCACCACGACTTGTGGTGAGAGGCAGAGTTGTGTTTGAGGATGCAGTTGTTGACGTGCTTCCAGTACTACGTCTCTGTCCAGGAAGGCGCAATCTGACATCGTCGTCACTAGCATCTTCCTCCACCTCCTCTGCTGACCTCATCTCTTAGCTGACTGTGGGTTGACACTAAGTGGGATCTCCAACCTCATCATCATCACCCTGTGCGTTATCACACCCGTCGTCCTCAGAGCCAACCTGTTCCTGCCCTGACAAAAAACTAAAGTTGTCGCTCCAATCAGGTATTTGAGTCTTATCATCGTCTTCCTCATTGTCTCCACCAACAGGAGTTACAGTTTGGGAATGAGGGTCTACATTATGGTCAGAACCTTCTGCATCTGGTCCTGGATCCGACTCATAAAGATTCTGGGCATCAGTGCAGATCATTTCCTCGTCTGGATTCACAGAAGCGCTGGAGTCGACCTCTGATTCCCAGGCTATAGTATGAGTAAACAGCTCTGCAGACTCAACCATCTGTTCTACCTCATACTCAGACGGGCAGCTGGAGATTTGGGAGCTGTGAGGAAGCAAGTGCGATTGGGGTGACACCTTTGAGGACTGGAGTATTTGTGATGTTGAAGTTGATGTGGAGGAGAGCCCACTTAAAGGAGCACTTGATATCCGTTGAAGCACCTGCTGTTTTTGTGCCTCATCTGGAATTTGTAGCGATTGGCGTGGCCATAAGAAAGGGATCTTATCACATTGTCCGCTAAAAGAAGTAGACATTTTAGTTTGGCTGGAAGATGGTCTTTCTTCTGCAGATGTTACTGTTGCTTTAACACCTACCCCATGGACACAACCTTTTTTCCCCTTCCCAACACGCCTATTCCCCTTTCCACCAGCAGCAGGCCTTTTTCCACTCATTTTGGTGGTTAACTAATTCACAACTCTGGAGTTGTTTGTACAAAAAAACAATGGATGGGAACCGAGCAGAGCTGAATGGCCAAACTGTGGTATTAGGCCAAAACTATTGGCTGCGTTAGATGCAGAAAAAAATTATATTCAATTTGCAACCTGATGGAGGTCAGTATAGATGGACTAATAGAACAAGTCCCACACACAGCTAGAAGCCCAAATATTTTTTCAGAGGTAGATGCAGAAATTTTTTTTATTCAGTTTGCAACCTGATGGAGGTCAGTATAGATGGACTAATAGAGAAAGTCCCACACACTGCTAGAAGGCCAAATATTTTTTCAGAGCTAGATGCAGATAAAAATTAATTTTAATTTGCAACCTGAAGGAGGTCAGTATAGATGGACTAATAGAGAAAGTCCCACACACTGCTAGAAGGCCAAATATTTTTTCAGAGCTAGATGCAGATAAAAATTATATTCAATTTGCAACCTGATGGAGGTCAGTATAGATGGACTAATAGAGAAAGTCCCACACACTGCTAGAAGGCCAAATATTTTTTCAGAGCTAGATGCAGATAAAAATTAAATTCAATTTGCAACCTGATGGAGGTCAGTATAGATGGACTAATAGAACAAGTCCCACACACAGCTAGAAGCCCAAATATTTTTTCAGAGGTAGATGCAGAAAAATTTTTTACTCAGTTTGCAACCTGATGGAGGTCTGTATAGATGGATTAATAGAACAAGTCCCACACACAGCTAGAAGCCCAATATTTTTTCAGAGGTAGATGCAGAAAAAAATATATTCAGTTTGCAACCTGATGGATGTTAGTATAGATGGACTAATACAACAAGTCCCACATACAGCTAGAAGCCCAATATTTTTTCAGAGGTAGATGCAGAAAAAAATATATTCAGTTTGCAACCTGATGGAGGTCTGTATAGATGGATTAATAGAACAAGTCCCACACACAGCTAGAAGCCCAATATTTTTTCAGAGCTAGATGCAGAAAAAAATATATTCAGTTTGCAACCTGATGGAGGTCAGTATAGATGGACTAATAGAATGATGCTATGCCCAAAAGATTTTACTTCACTAGGTGCAGTAAAAAAATTGGTATTCTATACACAGGTGGTATATCTTGCAACACAGATAGGCTACTCCACTGACTAACACACTCTGCAATAGGCCAAAAAGGATTAGCTTTGCTAGATTCAGCCAAATGCTGTGAAAAAAACTTGCACAGACCTGCCTGGCAAAAACTGATAGGAACTGATGTAACCTAGTCCTGAAAAGGACTCCAATTACAATTAGTCTTTACTCCCACAACCTATCTATTTAAGAGCACAGACCTGCCTGATAAAAGTCGTAGGAAATGCTGTAACCTAGTCCTTAAAAGGACTGCAATCACAACTATTCCCTACTCCCAAGCTATCTGTAGATTTGTGCGAAAATTGGCTTGAAATTTACAAGGTATAGCGCACACAGCAACAGCGGTGCCGTCTAACACGCAGCTGCAGCAGTGAGAAAATGGTGGCGACGGGGAAAATGGCTTGGTCTTATAGGGCAAGGACATGTGACATACACTGCCAATGACACATGCCCTTGCTTGTGTGAAAAAAAGCACTTCGGTCCGTGTTTGCGCTGCTGATAGGCTGACAGATTGCACCTCCCCACTGTAATTGCGGGAAAGAGAAAAAAAAAATGGAGACCTTCATTGTTCCTGCAGAGATCCATCCCCTGCCCCTCCCCCCACCCCGCTGTACACTCAAACTGCGTATTAACATTACTTTTCATCATTACTGAGAAAAAATCCAGTTATGATTTTGGTGCACGAACAGTTATCGAACATAACCTCGAACAGCCGAATTTTTCTCAAATTGTTCGTGTTCGCCGAACGGCTCGAACACCGCCCAGAACAGCTCGAATTTGAGATTGGCGAACAGTTTGAGTAGAACAACGCTCATCTCTAATGTATTCCACTTTCTGAGTGTCAATGATGGAGAGACCGCCCAAATGTCTAAGTAACAGCTGTCCCTCCAAAACGCAGGTTACAGAGCCACCTGAGGCCTCTCAGGTTAAAGATCAACATAACTACTGGTACTTTCTAGCTGAGCTTGTAAAATGCTGGGGAATAGAGACCTAAATATGATGTATTACAGAGAGACCTACAAAATGTATAAGTCAGGGCCCTCCCAATTGTAAAAGGCAAAAAAAAGCCACAACAGTATGTGTGAACAAACGCTAAAAGGGATATTTTTTTTGTTTCTCTGGTTTATTTAGCCTTATATACAAGTGATTATGCAGGAAAAACTGTTCCTTAACCTTTTTGGCCTGTTAATTGCAATTTAGATTAGGTTTGATAGTTGTTCTTGTGTGTCTATAAAAGTGGCATAATACTGCGACAAACTTATTCCCAGAAACCATATGCGAGTCAGAAATGCATGCAGGCATTTTCTCCTGGCTCTTCCAATTCTGTTTCATCACTTTCCCATCCATTTCATCCTTTTCCTCAGGCCCCCAGACCTTTTTGTAGGGTCCAGCCGAAAATTACTCGCATTTCCCATTGACTTACATTGTACTCGCTATTCGGAACGAATACGCGATTATTACAATACTCGTTATGAGTATAGCGAATATTATGGTACTCGCTCATCACTACTCCATGTGCCATGAAGGTGATGTTCTGTAACTAGTGGACAAAGCTCTTTCCTAATAGTGCTGGATGAGGAGCAATCCAGAACCTTTGATATGGGGGTATAAAAGTTCCCACACAGGATTTGAAGTCCCTGAAATGATTCTTTGAGTTTCTTCAGGAATTTGCACACATAATGTAATGCTGTGTAACGCTGGTGGGACCATTGTACCACAGGTCGGGTTTAGCCTGAAGGGGCATGACTAAGCGACTACCTGCTGTTCACTAGAGCCTCTAGTGGTGAGGTTAGGCTTGGCAGCAGGTAGTCTCCAGGTACCACTCAGGGCAGTCCCCAGGTCTGCAGTAGCTGATCGGAGGGTCAGAGGCGCAGTACAGGAGGGAAAATATAAAGCGAAGTCAAACGATGTCATGGCAGTGTGGCACCCCAGGGGTCTGGTTGCCACAATGGTAGAAATACCATGTCTGAGAGCGAGCATGGGTTTTCCTGGTCAGGAGCAATATTGCATGCCACACCTCCTGCTCCAGTCAAGGGAGGGGAGGAACCTGCCCTTTATAAACTGGATCTGGGGCGGGGTTAGAGAACTTAGTTCCAGAGGAAGGGACAGAGCAGCAGCAAGGAGCTCTGTAGGAGCCAGGAGCTGAAGACTAGGGACTGGAAGCTAGCAGAGCTTGTCCTGGCAGAAGACGCAGAGAACCGGACAACGGAGTCCGAGGCTGTGGGGATATCTACATCCAGCAGTAGAAACCACCTGGCAGGGGATTTCAAGTCCTCTGGCCATAGAAAGCTTGGAGGCTCAGTCACATGCAAGGGACCGGCACCGCCATCGAGGAGTGGAAGGAACCAAAGGCCCCGAGTCACCAGCCATACGGGTGAGCACCACACGGTACACTCAGGGACGTGGGCTACTACACGACTACAGCAGGGTAGTCAGGAAGAGTGCAGTCAGACAGGAAGGCCTATACCTCCACCTGGCCAGGGGGACTCTTGTTTGCTCACAGACTGACCGGGCCTCTAATGTTAGCCAGAACTCCCGGCAGGGCATTCTTAATTACCAACAGTAAAGATCCTGAACTGCACTGCACGGACTTTGAGTCATTTCTGCTGCGCCTATGCACCACAACCCTCACCATCTATAGACGCTGCCTTGAGGTTATACTACCCTCTGCTGCGCACACACCATCAGCCTCAGCGGTCTGCCCTGCAGCGGCGGTTCTCAGTGACCGCAATACACGGGTGGCATAGTCGGACATTTAAACATTACAAAATCAAGTAAACAGATCCGCCACTGGTTTGACCACCCTGAGCCACGGGACGGGGTCGCCACCACAGAGACTAGAACTCCCAGCATTACACAGAGACCCGGCTCCAGGTATTCTCCCATACACACGGCCCAGGGGGCGCGTCAGCAGGCAGCCCAGATCTACAGGATCAGTATGAAAGCCTGGGTCAGGAGCGGAGAGGTTAGACAGGACGGGTAACTAGCAGGGTCAGTAAGGTGAATCAGAATATGGGATGGCATGCATAGTTACAATTGGGGCAGGAACTAACGTTCAGGCAAGGAATGGTGGGAGGAGCTGCCTTAAATAGAACCTGCTTGCATGGGATAGACTGGGAAGCCAGATTTCTGCAGAACACAGCAGGGTTAAATTCCTGCAGAGACCGGCCACACCCCCTTGAGGCTAGATGGAAACTTCATGCTGTAGCAGCCCTGCAGGGGAGTGCAGGAGGAAACAAGTCAAGCAACAAAGCCTGCCATGAGGAAAAACTGCACAATGAGTGGGTCGGCGCTGTTGATACATGCTAGTTGCCGTTCTGACAGTACGCTCCTCCTTTCTTGACCAGACCATCGGAGGAACCTCTCAAGAATGACAGGGATGTTGATGTTCTTAGCGGGCTCCCAAGACCTCTCTTTGGGACCAAAACCCCTTCAGTCCATCAAATAGAAGGTCTTTTTCTGAACCTTCTTAGAGTCCAAAACGTTCTGTACCTCGAATACATCCAAAGAACCTTCAGAAACGGATGTAGGGACAGGAGAACAGACCTTAAAGAATCAATTCAGGACTACAACCTCCAAGAGCGCGATGTGGAAAGCATTCAAAGATTCAAAGACTGGGCGGCAGCTGTAATTTATAAGGCACCGGATTAAGTTGCTTAGTTGCTTAAGGACTTTGTATGGTCCAAGATAACAAGGCACTTCTATGAGGGTACCTTCAGCCAAATGTACCGAGAAGATAATCAGACCTTAACTCCAGGATGATACCTAGGTAACGGACCTCTCCTTTTGTCTGCATGCATCTTCATCAGGGACACTGCCTTAAGGAGGGAGGACTGGGTTTGCCACTAGATTTGAGGGAAATTACCATAGGAAGAATCAGCAGCTGGTACCCCGGAGGAAGCAGACATAGAGGACGGTACTTGAGGATATTAGGAGTATACCACGAAGAAAGGAGATGCTGCAGAAGTTTCCTCAATGTTGCTTTTGTTGGAGAACTCTGCCAAGTGGGGTAGTTGCACACAGTCATTCTGATAGACAGAGATGAAGTAACGAAGGTAGCCCTCGAGGATCTGGTTACCCGTTCCACTTGTCCATTGGTCTGAGAAGAAGTCAAGCTGGACATTTAATAGTTTGTACAAGGCCCTCCAAAACTTAGTAGTGACCTGGACTCCACGATCAGAGACAATGTGGAGAGGGAGACCTCAAGACATGCTGGAAGAACTGTGTTGCGAGTTTAAGAGTGGAGGGAATACTGGCCAGAGGAATGAAATGATTAATCTTAGAAAACTAATCAACCTCGACCCAGCTGGTGTTGCAACCCTCAGAGAGGGACAGATGCGTGATGAAATTCATAGCAATATGTTGCCAGGGAAAAGAAAGAACCAAGAAAGGCTGAAGGAGACCAGCAGGTTCATCTCTGGAAGATTTGTTTCTGGAGCAATGTGGTTACAAAGTCTGTGATATCTTTGACCATCGAGAGCCACCAAAAGTGGTGAGCAATCAGCTCTGTAGATTTACATATGCCCATATGACCAGAAAATTTGGACTCATGGCCCAGGACAGAATTTTCCTCTTAGTAGCAGAGACAAATGTCTTGCCCCGAGTAATGTCTTTAAAAAAGGATGGGGGCTGCCTCAATAATCCTGACCAGGTCGATGATGTGCTGAGGCCCTTTAATGGAATTGGTCACATCAAAGGATCGAGACAGAGGGTCTGCCTTAATGTTCTTCTTTGCAGGACGGAATTGCAATTCAAAGTTAAAATAGGTGAAGAAAAGTACCCACCTGGCTTGGCAGGGATTCAACCACTGGTGGAATACATTAAGGTAAGATTCTTATGGTCCATGTAAATTATCACCGAAGAGCTGACACTCTCCAAAAGATGTCTCCAGACCTCAAGCACCATCTTAAAAGCCAGTAGTTTGCGATTCCCAATAGAATAATTTCGCTCAGCCGGCAAAAACAGTTTGGAGTAAAACTGCAAGAGACAGACTTTTCCGAGGAAGATTTTTGCAGAAGCACTGCCCCAGCACTGACAAATGAGACATCTACTTCCAAGACAAGCTGTCTGTGTAAAGGATGGTCAGGGGAGGATATTAGGATATTATCCCACCACACGAGCATAGAGGAGTTCCCAGAAGATGTCATTAATGAACTCCTGAAACATGTCTGATGCATTACACAAAGGGCATAATGTCATGGGTATTAAAGGCCACTTTCCATTTGTCTCCCTTATGGATACAAATCAAGTTGTAAGCCCCTCAGAGATCTAATTTAGTGAATATCTTAGCTCAAAACTCAGATGCAGAGGGTACTTGTTCATTATAGTGATTTTGTTCAGACTTCGATAGTTTATACAGTGGCGTAGAGAACCATTCTTCTTAGTTACAAAGAAGAATCCGGCTCCAGCAGGAGAAGAGGATTTAAGGATGAATCCCTTGGCTAGGTTCTCTTGGATGTATTCCGACATGGCTAGATTCTCAGGTAAAGATATGGAGTACACCCGCCCCCGGGTGGTGAAGTGCCAGGAAGAAGGTCGACGGGACAGTTATTCCATCTGTGGGGTGGCGGTGCCTTGGGTGTAATCTTGGCCAGGTCGTTGAAAGCACAGTGCAGTCCACAGTGAAGTACCTGATCGGAGGACCTGTTAATAATTGGCGTGTGTAGATGCAGTCATGGAAGGTTCAGGAGAACAGAATTCACTGATCTTGACAGCATGTAGAATGAGATCCTCTTGGTATGCAGTGCACCGACCCGCAGTGTAATAAAATGAATAAGTTCAACCAGAAGTTGTTTGTCTATGAAGGCAATAGTCATGAAGGTTCCAGCTGTTGTGAACTGAGCTGAAGTTGAATAGATTCAGATGAATGAAGTTGCCTGCGGAGCCAGAATAAAGCTGGGCAGAGATGGAGAAGGACCTCTCTTGCCAACTCAAGGTAACTTCAGACATTAGTCTTGGAGAGCAATCACTCTCACCTACAGTCGTCTCTCCTGTCAATCCTAAGTGCTGGAGTTTCCCAGTCTCACGGAGCACTGGCGAACAAAATGTCCCTTGCCTCCACAATACAAACAAAAATTCTCTCTGTACCTTTGCTGTTAAGAAAGCATAGTGCTCTCAAACCTGAATTGGTTCAGGAGGCGGTGTTGATGACGCGCCCAAGGGATGGGGACTCGGTGCTCGGGCCTTGCTGTTTGGTTTTGGGGGATGTCGTGGTGGCCGGCTCCCGGGCCCGTACCCTGGGGTTACTCTTTAAAAGGAAGAAGTAATAAGGAAAGGTGTATGGGATAGGATAAGTTTGTGAGGCCACCTGTGGTGTCTGGTGAGGATCACCAGCGCTGCTACAGTTCTCTGAGGCCGGTGGTCGGGCAGCTTAGTTGGTGCAGCTCCCCACAGGTGGAGCGGGGCCTCAGGGCAGCGTAGGAGAAGGGATGCAGGACAGAGGGGACCCAGCCAGGTCGGAGGAAGAATAGGCACACACACGACAGTTCACTTCAATACCTTTACTGGTGGTGTTTCAGGCACCATCCAGGGCACTGTAGGGTGAAGGGTGCATATCAGGACTCTCTCCAGTGAGCGGGTGTGGGGCCTCCTTCTTCTTGCCTTTTCCTGATAACTTTATGACCTGCCTGGAGCCAGGCTTAACTTGGTCTCTGTCTTGCACCTGCTGACCTGGTGGTACGGCCTTCTGTTTGAGATCACACTCCCTGGTCTCTTGGGCCTCTGTGATTCCTGACCCTGGTAAAACGGTCAGCTTTTGGTGTTCCTGGGACATGTAGTTCGCCAGGGGTTCCTGTTGTTTCTGCTGGTCTTAGAGATCCTTGCAGACACGGACCCGGTGTCCAGTAAATGGTTGTGGGGTGAGTTGGTTAAGCTCCTTTGCCCCCCTATGTAGCTCGCTTACTCCACTTGCCTTCGGCTGCGCTCGGGGCCCTCACTAGGCTTCACACTGGCAGTGGGCCTTGCTACTCTTCACCTCTCTTATGGCGTCGGCACGCCTTAGGCTCACTGACTGAGCTTTATGAGTCTAAACTCTCTCTAGAGGGACTGGAACTACCTCTGTACCCTGAGGAAACTGTTTTCTCGACTCCACTGCCTAGCTCCACCTTTTCTATTTATATCACTAACGGGCTCCTTCTGGTGGTCTGAGGTGGAAGGTGGAGGTGTGTGTATGCTACGAGGGCCGCTTGTGGAGGAATCCGTCCATGCACCCCTCTAGGATCTGTGGCACCAATGCGCAGCAGGGAGCCACATTCCCCCCTAGCAAAGCTCAGTACTCCTGGACTGAAGTACTTTTTATAACAACAATAATAACAATCTTCCCTTTATGGGAGGCACTTACTTGAACGTTACATAATAAAACATTATAAATAACAAATATATACATAAATACAATAAGCAACCTCAGAATTCAAGTCTCTTCTGGTGAGGTTCCCCAAAGGATGTCCATCTCACAGGTCAGAGTTCTTGGTAGCTTGAGGGACCTGTCCAAAACCCTCCACGTAGGCCCTGGGGTGGCTGCAGGGCATGGCGATCCTGAGTTGGACCTCCATTAGTGCCACACCAGACAGGTTTTTTTCGTCTGAGGTCACCTAAAGGGGCACTCCGGGGAGTGCAATTATTTACAAGAAGCAGTTTTTGGGCTGCACAAAGTCCTCAGCCACTAAGTTCTGTGTGTACCCTTACGGGTAGTTAGGGGCAAACAAGAAAAGTGTCCATTTCACTTAAATTGTCCATTATAATGCAAGACACAAATTAATAAATACATACATGAAAATACACAATATAATACCCCAGGGGCAACTATTTACACTGTCAGAGTTTCCTTCTTTACGCTCTGTATCTGACAGGGGTCTGACCTCGTGTTCTACGTGTCGCCCTACGTGGTACTGGGATGCGTGAGGCACTAGTATTTGCACTACCTCCAATTCTGTCAGTTCTAAGTGTTGGGGAACTGCAGGGTTGCCTTAACCTCTCTACAGGACTGGCAAGTATACCATTGGCTGGGCCTTCTTGCTCTGCTCCAACCGGGGATCCTTCTTCCGGGGATTCTTCTTGAGCAGGCTCTTCTGAAGCACTTACAGGCTCTACTTGCTGTGGAGGGTCTTCTGGCTGTTGAAAGAATTGGAACACAGGTATTATTACTGCTCCTCCTAGTTGAGGCCAATCTGCCGGGAAATCTCCTAAGTCAGTATGGAGTACTGCTTCTTTAGGCTCCTCCGGTACAGTGAGAGGCACTACTCCTTGGGGCTTTAGCAGGTCTGGACACAACTTCAGAAAGTCTCTAGATACCGTTGCAGTCATTATTCCTCTGTCTTTTGTAATCAAACAGGTCTTCTTGTTATCAAATCTTGAATTTAACACAGAGTAGGGTTCTCTCTCCCACTGGTCATCAAGCTTGTGGTTTCTCCTCTTCCTCTTTAACACCACTTCTAGTGTGAACGGTTCTCCGGGCGCACTTTTATTGTAGTGGGCTTCCTGCTTGTCCCTTACCCGAGTACTCTTCTGTACTGCTCCTTTCTGGTCGTGTCCCAGTCCTCAGTGGACATATCTGCTTCTGGTTCTACTACACCAAGCTCCAGGTCCATGGGCAACTTCCCAGGTATGGCTCGCATGAGATATGCTGGAGTACAATTGGTGGAACTCACAGGTATGTGGTTGTACAGATCTACCAGGTCAGGTAGTAGGTCTGGCTACTGATTTCTCTCCTTTAGTGGTAAGGTCTTAAGCTGGTCGATGACGATGTTATTTATCTTTTCACAGAGACCGTTGGTTTGGGGGTGGTACGGTGTAGTCTGGATCTTTTTACACCCGTACAGATAGCAGAACTCCTTGAACAGTTCGGCTTCAAAGGCTGGGCCTTGATCCATCAGCACCTGCTCCGGGTAACCATGGGGCCTGCAGAAGTACGCCTGAAACGTCTTTGCCGCAGTTTCTGCCGTCAGGTCCTCGACGGGGGGCGACCACCCAGAACCGGGAGTAGTGATCCACCATGGTCAGGGCATAAGAATATCCTGACCTGCTGGGTGACAGCTTGACATGATCCAGGGCCACGATCTCCAAGGGTCGAGTCATCTTGATGGGTTGCAGGGGTGCCTTCTGGCTGCTGTAGTCTTTTCTTCTGAGGCTACAGGGTCCACAATTCCGGCACCACCTCTCAATGGAACTGCGCATTCCTACCCAATAAAACCGACACTTCAGCAGGGTTTCTAGCTTCTTCCAGCCAAAGTGCCCAGTCTGATCATGGTAGGCTTCCAACACTATCTGGATGTCTGTCTTGGGCACCACTATCTGCCATACCATCTCATGGATTTTGGGGTTGATGTACCTCCAGCACAGCTTCTCTCTATAGATGAACAGCCGGCTCTTCTCATTCCACAGCTGCTTGGCTTGTAGAGACGCTTCCTTCTCCAGGGAGGAACCTTCCTGGGTTATCAGCTCTTTGATATGGCTGACAACCGGGTCGCTGTCCTGGGTCTCCATCCAGCTGTGGTGAGGCAGGGGGTTTAACGTTATACCTCGAGGCCTCCTGGAGGCTTGTTGCTCGTGGACCATCCCATTCCGATGAAAGGCAGGTAGTTCAATCTCCTCCAGGACATCCACTTCTTCTTCAGTGTCTGACTGGTGAGGCATCCTGGACATGGCATCGGCGTTGGTGTTCTTGCGGCCCGCCAGGTACTTAATCGTGAATTGATAGTTTGACAGCCGAGCCATCCATCATTGTACCATGGCTCCTAGCTTGGCTGTTTCTAGATGAGCCAAGGGGTTGTTATCAGTGAAGGCAGTGAACTTACTGGAGGCTAGGTACAGCTTGAACAGCTCGGTGATGGCCCAGACCAGGGCCAGGAACTCCATCTTGAAGCTGCTATAGTTCTCTGGGTTCCTCTCAGTCGGGCGGAGTTTCCTGCTTGCATAGGCGATCACCGTCTCTTTGCCATTCTGCTTCTGACTCAGTACAGCTCCTAATCCTTCGTTGCTGGCATCAGTGTACAGCAGGAACGGTTGGCTGTAGTCAGGGTAGGCTAGGATCTCTTCGCTGGTCAGGATCTCCTTCATCACCTTAAAGTATTCAGCTTGCTCCTTACCCCACTGGAACGGGGGATTTCTGCCTCTGGGGGACTGTCCTACCAGGAGGTCTTGTAGAGGCGCTGCTTTCTTAGTATAGTCCTTCACAAACCTCCGGTAATACCCGACTAGTCCCAGGAACTGACGTACCTCCTTGAGGCTCTTCGGCTCCGGCCATTTCTGGATGGCAGTGACCTTCTCCGGGTCCGGTGCTACTCCCTCTGGACTAACGATGTGCCCCAGGTACTGTACCTTTCTCTTCAGCAGGTGGCACTTTGAGGGCTTCAGCTTCATCCCATACCGGGACAGCGACTCAAATACCTCCGCCAGGTGCTTCAAGTGGTCCTCATACGTTTTGGAGTACACTATCACGTCATCCAGGTATAGTAGTACAGTCTCGAAGTTGCGGTGTCCCAGGCAGCACTCCTTCAATTTCTGAAACGTTCTGGGGGCATTGCAGAGTCCAAACGGCATACTATTGAACTCGCAGAGTCCCATCGGGGTGGTGAAGGCTGTCTTCTCCCGATCCTCCTCAGCAACAGCTACTTGCCAGTACCAAACTAGTGAGATCAAGCGTGGAGAAGTAATTTGTAGACTTTAAGGCAGCCAGGGATTCCTCTATACATGGTAAAGGGTATGCATCTTTATGTGTAATGCGATTTACTTGTCTGTAATCTACACACGTTCTCATGCTTCCATCATTTTTCCTGACTAGAACTAGGGGAACTGCCCAGGGACTACAACTATCCCTTACTACCCCTGCCTTCTTCATGTCATGCAACATCTCCTTTGCCTTCTGGTAGTGTGCTGGTGGTATAGGCCTGTAACGTTCTTTGATGGGTGGATGGTCACCTGTGGGGATATGGTGTTGAACCCCCTTAATCTTCCCAAAGTCAAGTGGTTGCTTACTGAATACTTGCTCGTATTCCTGAACCACCCGGTGTACACCCTGCTTCTGATGGGCAGGAGTGGTGTCTGTCTCAACATGGAGCTGTTGACACCAATCCTCCAACTGGGTTGCCGGGTCATTATCCTCCACTTCGTAAGGTGAGGTTAAGGACTCCACCGTGTATATGGAGTTATTTACTGTGTACAGTTTGGCAACAGTGGCATAGCGTGGTAATCTAACCTCGTCCTCCCCATAGTTTAGGAGGCGTACGGGCACCCTCCCATTGCGTACATCCACAACCCCTTTGGCAGTCAAGAGTGTAGGCCTATGTTCCGAGCTAAAGGGCTCTACTACCACCTGGTAGCTTCATCCTTTGAGACCTATTGCTGCTGTACACCAAATCAGCATTTCTCTCTTCGGGGGAATCACCATGGGTACCGTGTCTGTCACCCGTACATTACCAATTTCACGGCCTGTTAGCTTTACCTGTTGCTGGACATAAGGGCTCGGATCTCTTTCTGCAGCGCCCTTCTCTGCCCTGGTCAGCTATCTGTTGGAGCAAGAACACCACTTCTCCCAAACAGTTACTAACAATAATTGTGCCAAATACCATATACAAGTTTGTATCATCAGGATTAGTCTCTACTACAATTAGTCCCTGGTCCTTCAGTTCCACACTTCCCACCTTTACTGCCACATCCTTAACCCCGACTAGGTTAAGGGGGAGGCCGTTTGAGGCATAAACGGAAAGGTTTGGAGCTGGTGGGCTTAGGTCATCCATGGTCCAGAACCTTTTGTAGAGAACATCAGGCATGATGGTTACCTGAGATCCTGAGTCCAGCAGAGCGGATTTCGCGATGCCGTTCAGCACAATGGACAGGAAAGGTCTTCCTCCCACAAACCTGCTGTACCAGTCTGTTGAGCCTGGGGGATCTACTCCTGGGTGTCGGCCCTTGGCCCCAGGATTTTCTCTTTTAAAGGACAGCTCTGGATGGTGTGACCTGTCTTGTGGCAGCGGTGGCAGACAGGGTCCCTCGGTGGATGGCGTTGGTCGCTGATCCTCCCAGGGGGTGGCATTGTCCTCTTCCTCCTTCTCATCCAGGGGACATCCTCAGGGCAGTCGGCTAGCAGGATCCTTCCTTCCTCCTCGGGCTGCGTCCGCAGCTGCAGGGCACTCAGTACAGTGCTCAGGGTTTTGCTCAACTGACGCACTTCAAAGCGCAGGCTGTCCAGCTTACTAGGGGACGTTGCTTGCACCTTGGCTTCAGTAGCCACCGGGGAAAAGGTGGACGCTACAGGCACTGGGGTGGCCCCACCCTGGTAACATTGGATTGCAGTTGTTTCCAGGGGCTGCAGCCCTTTTATAGCCATGTCCTTAAGGGTGTCAAAGGTGACATCTGGATGATCCTGGGACCACCAACGCACAGTCCTGCTCTCCTCTTGGGACCTCAGTCCCCGGATAAACTGTTCCTTCAGCATTTTATTTTCATCATTGATGCTGGTTGGACTAACCTGTTTCAGAGCTCGCAGGGCCCCTTGTAAACGCCAGGCATAGTCCCGAACACTGTCTTCCGGTTGCTGAGAGCAGTTGTAGAACCTCATCTGGAGGTCTGTCTCAGTACGATTCTCAAAGACAGTCTGTAACTTTTTAAACATTGCGGACACTGACTCTTGGTCTGCGGCTGACCAGGTTTCTACTTCTCACTCCGCAGCACCAGTCAATTGTCCTAATACAACAGCGGCTCTTTGCTTGCCTGTCATAAATTACATGTCCAGTATACTGCATATTTTACGTTTAAATCCAGACAGGGTATCTGGTTTGCCGCTGTACTGGGGGAGCCACTTCGCTCCAGGGATGTACGGTAGGGCCATGGGTATGACAGGGGTTACAGGCCCTGCTGGTGGAGCGGCTGCTTCGGCCTGCTCGGCGCCGAGCGCGGGTTGCACTTCAGGGCAGTTAACCGGTACTCCGGCGTTGTGCTGTTCTTCGGATATTCTGGCGCCCCCCTAGCGAACCGTGGCCTACCTTCTTTTCTTTTCTTCAGGTAGGCCGCTGCTCCGCAGGTGACGGTCTTCTTCAGGACCTTGCGTCGTTTGCATCCTACGTCAGAGCGTTCAACGGTGCTCCTTCCAGGACCTGGCGCTTCCTGGTTTGACATCGAGGCATGGGGCGTGTCCGGGGCTTCGCGCGCTTCAGCAGGTACGCCTCTCAGTTTCCCGCGGTTACGCCCTTCTTCCCGCTCGGCGGCAGAACAATGGCGGCGATCTTCGCCACAGTTAAATACACAGTTCTGAATAAAGGCGCACAGTACCCGGTGGCAACGGGCACAACACTCTGTCGTTGCAGCGGGCACGGAATCCTGTTCGTGATGCCAGGAAGAGATGACGCGCCCAAGGGATGGGGACTCGGCGCCCGGGCCTTCCTGTTTGCTTTTGGGGGATGCCGTGGTGGCCAGTTCCCGGGCCTGTACCCTGGGGTCACTCCCTGGTCTCTTTGGCCTCTGTGATTCCTGAACCTGGTATAACGGTCAGCTTTTGGTGTTCCTGGGACATGTAGTTCGCCAGGGGTTCCGGTTGTCCTAGAGATCCTTGCAGACACGGACCCGGTGTCCGGTAAATGGTTGTGGGGTGAGCTGGTTAAGCTCCTCTGCCCCCTATGTAGCTCGCTTACTCCACTTGGCTTCGGCCGCGCTCGGGGCCCTCACTAGGCTTCACACTGGCAGTAGGCCTTGCTACAAGGTGGGAATGTCAAGCCATCATACTGCTCGTGAAGGAGATGGGTTCTGTGTCCCAGAGACAAACATGCTTTGGTCTGACATGTCCAAATCAACCCAAGGATAAAAGCAAAAGACCTTGTGAAGATGATGGCGGAAGCTGGTAAGATTGTGTCAATATCCACAGTGAAACGAGTACTGTATCAACATGGGCTGAAAGGCCACTCTGCCAGGAAGAAGCCATTACTCCAAAAGAAGCATAAAAAAGCCAGATTAATGGTTGCAAATGCACACAGGAACAAGGACCTTAATTTTTGGAGACATGTCCTGTGGTCTGATGTAACTAAAATTGAACTTTTTGGGCATAATGACCATCATTGCGTTTGGAGGAAAAGGGAGAAGCTTGGAAGCCTAAGAGCACCATCCCAACTGTGAAACATGGGGGTGGAAGCATCATTTTGTGGGGTTGTTTTGCTGCAGGAGGGACTGGTGTACTTCACAAAATAGATGGCATCATGAGAAAGGAAGATTATGTGGCAACACTGAAGCAACATCTCAGAGCATCAGCCAGGAGGTTAAAGCTTGAGCGGAAATGGGTCTTCCAAATTGACCATGACCCGAAGCATACTGCAAAAATGGTAACAAAGTGACTTAAGAATAACAAAGTCAATGTTTTGGAGTGGCCATTGCAAAGCCCTAATCTCAATCCTATTGAAAATTTATGGGCAAAGCAGAAAAAGCAGGTGCGAGCAAGGCGACCTACAAACCTGGATCAGTTACACCAGTTTTGACCGGAGGAATGGGCCCAAATTCCAACCGACTATTGTGATAAGCTTGTGGAAGGATATCCCAAACGTTTGACCCAAGTCATTCAGTTTAAGGGCAATGGTTCCAAATACTAATGAAATGAATGTTAACTTTTTACTTTGCAGTAAGTAATAAAAATGCCTTAAACACATCGCACAAGAGCCTGTTTTTGCCTTCGTGACCGGGCCAATTTTTTCAATTCTGACCACTGTCACTTTATGAAGTAATTACTCAGGAACGCTTAAACGTATTCCCCTGATTCTGAGAATGTTTTTTCATGACATATTGTACTTCATGATAGTGGTAAAATTTCATCGATATATCTTACGTTTATTTGTGAAAAAATCGGAAATTTGGTGAAAATTTTGAAAATTTTGCAATTTTCTAACTTTGAATTTTCATGCCCTTAAATCAGAGAGATGTGTCACACAAAATAGTTAATAAATAACATTTCCCACATGTCTACTTTACATCAGCACAATTTTGGAATCAAATTTTTTTTTTGTCAGGGAGCTATAAGGGTTAAAAGTTGACCAGCGATTTCTCATTTTTCCAACAAAATTTACAAAAACATTTTTTTAGGGACCACATCATATTTGAAGTCACTTTGAGGGGTCTTTATGAGAGAAAATACCAAAAAGTGACACCATTCTAAAAACTGCACCCCTCAAGGTGCTCAAAACCACATTCAAGAACTTTATTAACCCTTCAGGTGCTTCACAGGAATTTTTGGAATGTGGAAGAAAAAAATTAACATTTAACTTTTTTCACAAAAATGTTACTTTAGACCCATTTTTTTCTATTTTAACAGGGGTAACAGGAAATAATGGACCCCAATTTTTTTTGTGCAATTTCTCTTGAGCGTGCTGATACCCCATATGTGAGGGAAAACCACTGTTTGGGCGCACTGCAGGGTTCGGAAGGGAAGGAGCGCCATTAGACTTTTGAATATAAAATTTGTCTGAATAATTAGCAGACGCCATGTTCCGTTTGGAGAGCTCCTGATGTGCCTAAACAGTGGAAACCCCCCACAAGTGACACCATTTTGGAAATTAGACCCCTTAGGGAACTTATCTAGATGTGTGGTGAGCACCTTGAACCCCAAGGTGCTTCACAGAAGTTTATAATATTGAGCTGTAAAAATAACATTTTCAGATTTTTCCCACAAAAACGTTTTTCATCCCTTAATTTTGCATTATCATAAGTGTAATAGGAAAAATTGCACCATGAAATTTGTTGTGCAATTTCTTCTGAACACGCTGATACCCCATATGTGGAGGCAACCCACTGTTTGGGCGCACGGCAGGGTTTGAAAGGGAAGGAGCGCCATTTCACTTTTTGAATGTAAAATTTGTTTGAATAATTAGCGGACGCCATGTTGCATTTGGGGAGCCCCTGATGTGCCTAAACAGTGGAAACCCCCCACACGTGACACCATTTTGGAAACTAGACCCCTTAGGGAACTTATCTAAATGTGTGGTGAGCACCTTGAACGCCAAGGTGCTTCACAGAAGATTATAATATTGAGCTGTAAAAATAAAATTTTCTAATTTTTCCCACAAAACCGTTTTTCATCCCTTAATTTAGCATTATCATAAGGGTAACAGGATAAATTGCACCATGAAATTTGTTGTGCAATTTCTCCTGAGTACGCCGATACCCCATATGTGGGGGAAAACCACTGCTTTGGTGTACGGCAGGGTTCGGAATAGAAAGGAGTGCTATGTTGGCTGGGATAGGTGGCAGACACCATGTCACATTTGAAGAGTCGCTGACATGCCAAAACAGCAGAAACCCCCACAAGTGACCCCATTTTGTAAACTACACCTCTCAAGGAATTCATCTAGGGAAGTAGTGAGTATTTTTTAATTTTTACATTTATACCATTGGGCAGTGAAAAAAGCATAATTATATTTTTACCACAAAAAAATGTTTTACCCTCAGATTTTACATTTTCACACAGGGCAATGGGTAAAAATGGTGCAGAAATGTGTCACACAATTTCTTCTAAAAGTGGCAATACCCCATATGTGGCTGTATCGTACCGCACAGCCATACGGCGAGATCTGGGGGGGACGGAGCGCTATTTGACAATTGGAGAACAAATTATTGTAGAATAGGCATTTGGATTTAGGAGCACAAAATTTTCTGAATTTCTTTTGGGGGGCAAGGGCCATATCGCTTTTCCAGAGCCTTTCTGCTACCAGTAACTTGGAAGTCCCTTATATTTTTAACAGATAACAGACCTGAGTGGGGACTAGCTTTTTTTGAGGACTGAGTTGAAGCTTTTATTGGGAACATTTTATGTAACATTTATCCGGCGCTCTAGGCTGAGCACTTACATCGGGGTTTCCATCTAAATTTCCAAGTGATATAATTCAGATGAAACCCCTGCGGGATCCATTCACTCTAATGAGGCAGCAGAGTTACTCTGGACTCCGTCTGGCCTCTGTTTAGCGGTGTCCTTTTTTTCAGAAGTGCACAAAACTGGCCAACCTCACTTTTATGCACGCCTAAAACAAATGACACCGTGGGATCCCAGGCTAGACGGCGTCCACAATGGTCTATATCTGCCTCATTACAGGGAATCTTCTGGCTGAATCACGTATTTCAGAGATTTACACGGAAACTCTGGTGTAAGTGCTCAGCGCAGAGCGCAGGATAAATGTGAGCAGAACCTTACTGCGATCTTTCGGAGACATAATAAACAAATCAGTAGCAGGTGAAGAATTGGTTTTATTTATTTTTTACGCCGTTCCTCGTGCGGTATAAGTGATGAGATTACTTTATTCTTCGGGTCGGTACGATTACAGAGATACCAGATTTATATCGGGTTTTTATGACTGACAGCTGTCACACACTAAAAGACGCTTTTTTTTGCAAAATATAGTTTTTGCATCACCATAATTTGAGAGCTATAATTTTTCGAATATTTCGGCCGACAGTCATGTGATGGCTTGCTTTTTGCAGGACGAGTTGACATTTTTATTGGTACCATTTTTGGGTACGTGACATTTTTTGATCGCTTTCTATTCCGTTTTTTGGGAGGTAAAATTAACAAAAACCAATTCAGGAATTGTTCATTGAGGTTTTTTTTATGCCGTTCTGCGTGTGGTAAAAGTGATCAGGCAGTGTTATTCTTCGGGTCAGTACATTTACAGCGATACTACACTTACTGTATATTTTTTTATGTTTTGGCGCTTTTGCACAATAAAACAAATTTATAGAAAAAAATATTTTTTTTGCATTGCTTTATTCTGAGCACTATAACTTTTTTATTTTTCGACTGATGGAGCTGTATGGTGGCTTGTTTTTTGCGAAACAAGATGTCGTTTTCAGCAGTACCATTTTTATTTCTATTTTGATTTTTGATCGCATTTTTTTCCACTTTTTGATTGGTGATATGATGAAAAAGCATATTTTTTTGCTCCGTTTTTTATTTATTTTTATTACGGTGTGCACAGAAGGAGTTAATTAGTGTGACAGTTTTATAGCTCGGGTTGTTTTGGACGCGGCGATACCAAATATGTGTTCTTTTTTTGGTTTTGTAAAAATATACGGATTTATTGGTTTAATATTTTATTTATTTATTTTTATTTATTTTGTGATTTTTTTTTAACAGTTTAAAAACTTTTTTTTTTACTTTTTTTTACATTTTTACTTAGTCCCAGTATGGGACATTAATTTTTATTTTTCTGATCACTGATCTCATGTAATGTAATAGACATATATTACATTACATTACATGAGATCTTCCCTGTTTCAGTCAGAGTCTCCTGTCTGGCTCAGCTTGCAGGCTGAGCCAGACAGGACACCATATATGGCAGAGCTGGAGGCGGTCATGTGACCTCCAGCTGCCATAGCAACCCCAGGTCCTGGAAGGAGACGGAGGTCTTCGGAGGTAAGTAAGACGACCCCCTTTCCTCCTGCTGTCTCCTATATGCCGCGATCACTATAGATGGCAGCATATAGAAGACAGCAAAGGGTTAACATCACTGGGACCTGATCCAATCAGGTCTCGATGATGTTCCCTGTCAGAGCTAATGCTCTGCACCTTAATTGCAGCACTTGCAGGACCCTGGGGGTCCTGAGCGCTGCGAGACCACCCACCGTTTTTAAACGTCCGCGCTGCTCAGAGCCCAGGCAGCGTGGACGTTTATGTACAGTGGGCGGTCGGGAACCGGTTAAAACATTCTCTCTCTCTCTCTGTCATTATTCTGGCATTTGGCAAATATTAAAAATAATGGTAATCCTAATTGACCTAAAATGGGAAAGGTTTATTCTGACTTAATGTCAGATATTGAGAAAAACATGCATGTGTGTCTTTTTATATAGTGTATGTAAACTTCTGGTTTCAACTGTATGTTCAGTCAAGATGACTATCCTAAGGAGAGGGAGCAAAAATATACTAGAATATGTAAAGAAAATTTGTAAAACTTCAAAAATTGTAAGTTTTAGAAAAAAAACAATAAATAATGAAAATTACCTGTGATTGATGTCTGATTTATTCACATTTTAATTTTCTCCTAAAATGTATGCAAAACAAATGGGGCCATTTTTATCTAAATGTATGTATTTTGGGCTTAAAGAGGACATTTCACTATATTTTTCACTTTAAGCTGTGCAAACAACATAATAGTGGCTGCAATGCAGAATAAAATGTTTTTTTTTATTATTATTTGCCTTTTCATTGCACTTAATGAGTTAATTTTAGTTAAATCCAAATGTGTGCTATTAGATAGTTTTCACTGGGGCATGCACTTATGCTTCTTGTATGAGTTGTTATCTGATAACTTTTGTTAGTCCAAGTTAATGTTATCAAATAGCAACCTATACAAAAGCCATAAATACATGCCCCCAGTCAAAACTGTCTAATAACTTGGAATTAACTAAAGTTAACTAATTAAGTGCAAATACTCAGATTGCTAATATCTCTGCAATGTAGAGGCAAAATAAAAAAACTCAAACATTTCATTTCACTCTGCAGCCACTATTACATTGTGCGTCCTGCTCAAAGTGAAACATTTGGTGAAAGATCCTCCTTAAAAGCTTTTTTTCAATAGTATTTTAGACCATTTGGCTTTTACAGCCTCTGAATATCAGAGTACATCACTGGCTATAACAATAAGATAAAGGGGATATCCCTCTCTGATCAATTCATTAGCATAGGATAAGTGCCTGATGATTGCAAACTCTTCTAGGCAAATATCAGTAAATAAGGTGTCATCTGCAGCATTCACTTTTCAATGTGGAAATGAATAGAGAGGAACAAACATTCAATGGTGCAATCCATCAGTGGTCTTCTCTGACAACAAGGTATATAACATTACTGTATCTCTTCTGAACTAATGTAAGCATAGGAGCTCTTAGAGCAGTGAAGATCATCATTATAGGTTGGCTCAGATAATTATCGAATTTGCTATGACAGTCCGTGAATCATCGCTTTCCCACTCATTTGACACACATCATCTGCTGCTGAAGGACAATACCCTATCCTGCATAACTCTGTTGGGGCACATAGATCAAATAGAAGCTGAATGTCACGCCAGGTTTGAGTGCAACACAGAGAGTAACGTCAGGTGTGAGTGCAACACAGAGGGGAAAGGGAGCCCAGACACAAAGGAAATGGGGAAGAGGTGACCTACTAATCTGGACTAGCGTCAGCTGTCTCCCCCTAACGTCCCTATACAGCCTCAACAGCAGTCGCCGATCATGTGCCTCGCCCTACTATCCTTGGTGTAAGACTATAGCTGGGGGTGGAAGGAGATCAGCATTAGTCAACCTCCGCTAACACTCTAAAGACAGAAGGGGAAGATAACACAGGGGAATAACAACTTAGCTTTTAGAACAACTCCAACAGGGCACACGGCCTCAAGACTCCAGAGAGGATGTGATGCTGCTTCAGCCAAGTTCCAAGTAGAAATGAGTATAACTGGTGACGCTCACCGGGACACACCAGGTATATATACACCAAGACTAAAGGGAGGTAGTCGCTGGGTCCTAAACACAGCTTCCTATCTAGGCAGCTGTCTGCAATTGCCAAATGTGGAGATCTCCTGCAAACCACTACAGGGCGACTTTCTGTCACCTCTGACACACCTGTGATACTGGACTAGAGAAGTGAACCAGGATCATTAAAACTAAATATGGCAACTCCCAGCAGTAAACTGGGAATTTAGTAGGGTGCGGTGCTGTCCCATTGGCCAAAGCAGGAAGCTGATAGCTCCAGCTGGATAGCACTGACACCCCTACTGCCAGACTGGAATTCATTATATGTCCCAGCCACATTAGACCTTGTGGCTGAACAAAGCCTGCTCTGCCCAGAGATTCTGATCTCGACATCTTTCCTTCACCACTCACAGAATGAATATGACTGTTCCTAGTGACAGAAGTTGACATTACGGGGTTAGGTCCTGGATTTGACAAACAATAGTCTTATGACTTTGAACTCCTTTAACAATCTGAACTCTTGAATGCTTGTGTGTCACCCTGGCCTGGATGCCACAAATATAATAAAGCTGTGTCTGAGAGCAAGGGGGAGGTTCTCTAGTCAGGGGAACATTAGCATGCAATACCTCCTGTCTCAGGCCTGTAGGGGGAGCAGGCTGCCCCTATAAAAGCTGGAACTGGGGGCAGGGTTAGAGAGAACTGGACGACCTGGTGACTGAGGCTGTGAGGATTCCACGTCCTGCAGCAGATAACCAGTCCGCAGGGGACTGTATGTTCCTTGGCCTGAGAAGCCCGGAGGCTCTGCCATAACAGAAGGGACCAGCAAAGCCGTACCAGGCCGGGAGTAGAAAGGGACCCACGTTGCAGGCCATACAGGCGAGAATACACGGTGAGCTCGGACCGTGGGCTGTTACCCTATCAGGAGGAGATAGCCAGAAGGGGAGCAGAGAGCACGGTAGGCCTACACCCTCACCCTGACTAGGGCCAATTTCCCAATTGCTCTCAGACATCCAGGTCCCCTCCTAGCCGGGACTATTTGTGGGTCAGTTCACCTGTTCTAGTAAAGACCCTGGACTGCAACCTGTTGTCTGCATGCTCCTTGCTCCTCCAGCACTAACTGTACTGGGACGCCCTACACCATCACCCCCATCTTCCATTATACTGCCCTGGGGCCGCACTCTTCCCGTGGGGAGTCACACTATCCCAGCTGCAAACATCATCAGCCCCAGTGGTCTGCCTTGCAGCGGCGGTTCCTAATAACCGCAATCCACGGGTGGCGTAGTCGGACATCACTTAAAACTTATAAAGGGAATACCACTGGTCTGACCACCCTGAGCCACGGACCGGGTCGCCACTACTACCCCCATCGTTCCCCTATTGCCCGGATCCGAGTGCTCCACGGCCCAGGGGGCGAGTCACTTGCTATCTCAGCCTCTGATTTCTTCAGTTACATAGTAAGAGATTAAGTGAGGAATTTCCAAACAGTTCACTGCAGCTTTACAAAACTCCAATACTTCATCAGTATTGTTTAGTTTCTGTATAAGTAGCCACTATGGCAGTGTAAAACTGTCACTGGACACTTTTAACATATTATACTGTATTAAATGTCAAGTTAAGGTTTGCTCAACCATGGTATTTATGGTGTTGAATGTTACATTAACAATAGATACATCTGTAAACAGGCTTGATCCACAGATATCTTACCTATACCTTAAATAAGTATACACATTTGGTTGACTTATATCTTTTTCAAGAAAATATAATTTTATTTGTGTTTTTGCTACAGTGCTTAATGTTGAAAATGTTAATAAAAAGGCATTAGATTCAAATGATAACGCCTAATTAGAGTTAATTGGTGATTTTTGAATCAGGGCAAAACTAATTAAAACAGAAATAAACCACTTACTGGGCTGTAAAAGTTTATCTAGGTACATTACTCTAGTTTGATGTACTTTATATTTATATATCCTAATTATCGCTATGTGTTTTCATGTTTTCCCGGAGCCGAATGTGCATGCAGCGATCTGTGTGAAATTGCTTTGTGACAGAGCAATGGCCCTAGAAACCTTGTAATAACGGGTATTTTCTCAGCAGTACTCAGTAGTTAGCACACATATGCCAAATTTTGATTTCTGTCGTCAAAAGCCTGTGATTTAAAACAATGTTGCAGATATCATATATATGCTGTACTTTATTATAGGCAAAGAATTTAATTTAGCAGATGCAGTTCGTTATTCCTTGCTTTTTCAGTTTGTGAAAGCGGAAAATATATGTCAAAGCAGCTTGAAACATGGTTAAACAAGTATAGATGATGGAATAAATTCTGAAAAATGTCCATCACCATTTTACACATTGCAGAAGAACTCATAAGTCACAGACTGCGCAGGCCTCCCCAAACTACCTTGCAACCATCCCATGACATAATATAGTGTCACCAAACCAATTAGATATACATGGTATAATTGTTGTTGGTGCAAAATAAGTAAAGATTATTATTATTTTTATAGTTACCGGTAGTAAAATATTATTCAAAATGGTAAAACTTTACATTATATTTTGAAAGATTGTTTTAGGAGCTAATGAATATGTAACACATACATACTTTAATTGTTTTCATATACAGTAATTGTATTATAAGTTTTAACACTTTAATTTTTTTTGTTTTATTATACTAGGCTTTTACTGTCATACAGCTGGATGCAAGTACAAAACATGTGGGTGTACTTAACAGTTTTCCAAACTACTTCTCTACGGACTGATAACATTCTGAGGTCCTTGTCGGATATGCTTATTTCGAAAGGTAATTAAATTTTCTAGCCTCATCTTTTACAAAGTATTCAGCTTATATTTTTATCTCCTCAAGCAGAAAAAAACATGACAAAGTGATAATCGTATTTTTAATTGAGTACCCTGGAAAGGAACTCTAACGGTAACTAATTACTTTTCATCTTGAGTAGCTAACTTGTAACATGACAGCCACTAGTAACTGTGACTAATTATTTTTTATTAGAACAGTTACAACAGGGTGATTTCAACAGAGTACAAATTTAGGAGGAGGGGGGAGTTTGGTTACATATTTAATATGTTATAGTGCTCTGATTAAAATCTATAGTCTTTGCAGATATGACGAATAGGAATATGTAAATGGAAAAGCTGTTCTGTGAATATAACAATTTTTATTTATGTAGCACCAACAATTTCTGCTGCACTTTACAACTGAGAGGAAGCATGTACAAATAATATCAGACGCTGCAGAGTAACACTTAGTTCATCAATTCAATCATATGAGGGCCCTGCTCGCAAGATCTTACAAATTAATTGGAAATAGAGGACAATCTATAAAAAAAACTGTACTGTACAATAACCCCTGATTACATTAGGCAGTAAAGGCTGACTCCAGGTATATGTGCACCCTTGGGCAACAAAGTCCAAAATGTATCTGATATACCTAAACCAAGCTTAAACCATGTCTTTTACTAGATTATTTTGGGCTTTGGCATCTGTACAGGAATTGGATTTTACAAATGTTGGGTCTGCAACCAAAAAGACCATATACTTTATATAGTATTCTGCTTTTAGCCATGCTGAATATTTTCTTGACTATACAATACAAGTCAAAGCACTTTAACACAATGAAGTATATCATAAGATACAACTGCAACTAAGTTTAAGGAAACTTCTTTCTTCAAATTCTGAAATTTTTAATGCTAAATTGAAATATTTTTTCAATGAATACTTCTGCTTTCTTCTTTGTCTATGAAATGAAATAACGCTAGCCATAGAAATTTCCGCATCCTAGTTTTATCCTTAACTTTACCACTGAGAATATTCCTCATGCTTGGAGATTAAAGATCTCAGTCTTAATGCTTCTGTTACTAAACCACTGTTTTGTTTCTTACATTGTAGCAAAAGATAGGAAAGACAGCGCACATAGGGCTTTATCCGTATAAAAGTAAATGCCAGGTCCCACAATCAGTCTGACTGCCACTTCCTCAGGGCTGCCCTGAGGAAGTGGCAGTGTAGCCACGAAATGCGTAGGCCATGGAATAAAGAAAGTTTTGGTTCATCATTAATCCTTGTTTGTCTCTGGACCAGCACGGAGGATCAGCCCGGCTCCTTATCTCCTCTCATTTGTTCCTTACATAAAATAGTACTTTGGATGTGTCCAGCGTTTGGTCATTAGAGATTAATATACTTCTTGCAGTATAAATCCAGGCAGATGGATTGTACAGTGCATTGTTACCATGTAAACCACCCTATGCTTTTAGAAATATTAAACCTAGACATTATGAAACATTTCCACTTCTCAGACTGGCTTCAAGTGTCTGACACTAATTTGTAGAAGGATTTCCAGTACCTTCCTCTGATAACAACACAAGTCAGTGTTAAAACTGTGTTGACGGTGCTCATTCAGTATATACATTTTGGAAAATGTTGCTGGTATAACAAAAAAAGGAATTTTTATGTGTTTAATGGTAAGGCAGCCTTATTAATTTTGTAGCATTGGTTATTCGGCAATTAGGAAAGAGAGAGACAGACAGAGAGAAAGAAAGATCTAAAATGTATACATGCTTCCAATTTTCAGAATCGATTTTGGGTGTCTGCACAGTATGTGATGCTTCAAATTTTCAAGATTGATCTATGTTGCCAATACAGCAAACATTGCTTCCAATTTTCAAGTGCATGCACCTCAAGTGATGCTAACTGCCACATTAGAGATGCAAAGAATGATAAAATATAAGCTGAATACTTTGCAAGCTGAGATAAGGAAATTTAATTACCTTTCGAAATAAGGATATCTGACAAAGACCTCAGAATGTTGTCTGTCCATAGAGAATTAGTTTGAAACTATTATGTACAGTCACATGCTTGTTACTTACATTCAGCTGTAGGACAGCAAAAGCATAGTACAGGGTGGGACATTTATATGGATACACCTAAATTAAATGGTTGGTGATATCAACTTCCTGTTTGTGGCACATTAGTATATGGGAGGGGGAAACTTTTCCAGATGGGTGGTGACCATGGTGGCCATTTTGAAGTTGGCCATTTTGGATCCAACTTTATTTTTTTCAATGGGAAGAGGGTCATGTGACACATCAAACTTATTGAGAATTTCAAGATGCGAGATGTGTAGCATCTGAAACAACGGATACTGGAAGAGTGTGCTAGCATTTCTTCTGTGGTGTTGATAACAGTGTGTCAAGAGTGGGAGAAGAGGGTTGCATTGACAATCCAACACAATGGGCAGCACTTTGAACACATTTTATAAGTGGTCATAAACTTGTAAAAAACTCATGAACGAATAAAGTTACGTTAAAACCAAGCACACCATTGTTTTTCTTATGAAATTTTCAATAAAGTTGGATCCGAAATGGCCGACTTCAAAATGGCCACCATGGTCATCACCCATCTGGAAAAGTTTTCCCCCTCCCATATACTAATGTGCCACAAACAGGAAGTTGATATCACTAACCATTCCCATTTAATTTAGGTGTATTCATATAAATGGCCCACCCTGTATAATGAAATAGTAAAAAAATAAAATTAAAGTAATACTTATAATATAATTACGGTGTATGAAAGCAATTGAAAAAGTATGTATTCTAAAAATAATAATAATAGTCTTTAGTAAAAATCTTTTCTTATTGAGCAACAACAATTAATGTACAATGTCGATGAAAGACATATACTGGCAAATACAAAAGCTAAATAATATATAGTTATATTATTTGAAGAATCTTTTCTCCTTAAAACTCGTGGTCTAATATTACAGATCTGTGTTGCATGGATTTGTTGGGTGGTGTGCATGATCAACAGGTGTCTTGCGATTGTCCTATTATTAGAAAATGACAGGTGCCCGATTCCTGCTGATAGCACACACAACCAACCAGTTTCGGTAGGCATGAGATCTTTTCCGACCCTGACCTCCTGATGCAGAAGTGAGAGGAGCCGGAATACCCCTTAAAATATTGCTAACACCTATTCTTCTCATACATGTAAGCAACAACATTGTAGTTTCCGGATTCACCATATTTGTTTCATTTTTCCCTGCAGAAAAAATACTATTATTTTCTGTGTGTAAACAAGCAAAAATTCATCCTTTCAGCATGGCCCCTGAGATTTCAGCTTAGGGAACAGATTTCGACAGAATGTATAGTATGTGTCACAATGTTCTTTTGTGGAAACAAATAAGACTAAATACTGTACCAATTCACAGAAAACAGCACTAAGGCGAAATATAAAATTGATACAGATGAATACATTTTATTCTACCCCCTGTTTATTTATTCACTTTTTTTCTCTACATCTACTATGATTTCTGATTATTTTCTGCTATGGAGGAAATATTTCAAACACTACATGTCATCCATTTCAAAGTTTATAAACTAGGTGTTGAATTTCTACAAATGTATCCATTAGTCTACAACAAATTAAGAACATCCAAAATATCTTGAGAAAATTTTCCAACAATATTCCAGATTTTCAGGCAAAACAATATTATATTAAAAATAAACTTAATGCCTTTATTTTTAACATAGCTGTCAATGTAAACCTGTTGCTGATCTGCTGAAGTTTGTTATCTTTAAACTCTTGTGATGAACTGTTATTATTAGGGAACCTACAGACAGTCATTCACCTCTTCTGTACCAGCCAAATCCTTCTTCTGTAGTAGCCACTACAAGGTACACACTGATTCCTGTGTATTTATTAATATTTAGTGTAAAGTGAATTTATGAATATCATAGCCTATTTGGGACTAAGCCTTTAGCTAAACATGAAGCAAGTTCTCATTTGTTGCACAAAGTTATACAGGTGCCTCTAAATTCTGCTGAAATATATTCTACCCCCTTTACCTGACATGTATTTGGTACATGTGACCTATAAGGGCTTGTGGTGTCTCTCTGTACCATATACAGGTCTGTGAATTACAGAAGTTTGCCAACCTTGTATTTTTCAAGGAACAAAAACAGTCACAAATTTTCACTAGAGAATGTACTAGGTACACTTTAATGTTTCAGAGAAAATATACTTTAATCCCTTTCTGACGTTTGACCTAATAGTACTTCATAGTTACCTGGGCTGATTGGATCAATGACGTACTATTAGGTCATGGTCTTTAATGCGGTCGCAGTGAGTCGCGGTGATCGCATTAAATTTTCGGCGCCATCATACCTCAGGGTAAATGGCGCTGGCATCCCGGGGCGCGTCGCAGCCCCCCCGCACCCACGATCACTGTGATTAGCTGTTCAATTCTGAACAGCCAATCACAGCATTCTCACTGTTTTTGGCAATCAGATTGCCGGAAACAGTGATGTGCAGCCTAGGATCGGTGCTCCTTAGAGCACCGATCCTAGGCTGTTACTAGGAGACCCCATCCCTGACCCCAAAGCGCTATGATCGGTGCGATCGCCGATCACATCGATAGCACCAATTGTAGCGTGACCACGCAGTGACAGGGCGATCATGGGGCAGTGACCGGCTAGTGACCTGCCTGTCACCGTCCCATGACCCCCTGTAATGTAATCCAAGCCCCCAGACTGTTCAGATTGTGCTCTGCCCCAGCCATGTCTGATTGGTTACATAGATGTCACCAATCAGATGGCTGGGGCAGAGCATGCACCACAGGGGGTCACAGGGAAGTGACACCTCCCTGTGACTGCCCTGTCACCTGTATTCAAATACTCTGAATGGAGCGATCAATGTCATCATCGATCGCTTCAATCAGATTACCTGACCAGGTGGTGACCGGCCTGTGACCTGGCTGTCACCACGCTGTGACCTCCCTGCAGACCCTCACACTTGGTGAGGATTTCTAGAGAGCGGTCATTTCTGATGTGTCTGTCGCTTGGCCTTGTAGTGCCACATAATCTTCTGTGACACTACAAGACCGTCTCCTCACCTGCTCCTGTCGCTGCTGCTGCTGCTCTGGTCTCTTGGATCTTCTGCTCCTGCGTCCTGGGTCTCCTGCTCCTGACCTGCTGCGGTTCCTGCTCCAGATCCTGCTCCAGAGCCTGCTGAAAGAAGAACAGAGAAGACTGTGTAAGTCCATCTCTTTTCTCCCCTTATCCTCCCCAATCCCCCCTCTCCCCTCCCTCCTCTTTTTACCCCCCTTCCCACCATTTTTTTTTTTTCATGCATCCTGCAGCGGCTGAGCGCTGACCAGTGAATACGTCACTGATCAACGTCCGTGCTCGTTGCTTTTCAGGATTTTTTTTATCCCTGTTAATTCTCTCAGTTCTGGTCTCCAGCTCCAGCTCCGGTCTTGGTCTCCTGCTCTGGGCTCCAGTTCCTGCTCCGGGCCCGGTCTCCTGCTCTGGGCTCCAGTTCCTGCTCCGGGCCCGGTCTCCTGCTCCGGGCCCGGTCTCCTGCTCCGGGCCCGGTCTCCTGCTCCGGGCCCGGTCTCCTGCTCCGGGCCCGGTCTCCTGCTCCGGGCCCGGTCTCCTGCTCCGGGCCCGGTCTCCTGCTCTGAACCCATATCCTGCTCCAGGCACAGTCTCCTGCTCCGGGCCTGTTCTCCTGCTCTGGTCTCCAGCTCCTGCTCTGGTCTCCAGCTCCTGCTCTGGTCTCCAGCTCCTGCTCTGGTCTCCAGCTCCTGCTCTGGTCTCCAGCTCCTGCTCTGGTCTCCAGCTCCTGCTCTGGTCTCCAGCTCCTGCTCTGGTCTCCAGCTCCTGCTCTGGTCTCCAGCTCCTGCTCTGGTCTCCAGCTCCTGCTCTGGTCTCCAGCTCCTGCTCTGGTCTCCAGCTCCTGCTCTGGTCTCCAGCTCCTGCTCTGGTCTCCAGCTCCTGCTCTGGTCTCCAGCTCCTGCTCTGGTCTCCAGCTCCTGCTCTGGTCTCCAGCTCCTGGGTCTTCTGCGCCGGTCCTGCTGCTGATCTTGCTCCAGAGCCTGCGGCTGAAAGAAGAACAGAGAAGACTTTGGTAAGTCCATCTCTGATCTCCCCTCATCCACCCCAATTACCCTCTTCCCACTGCCCACACATCCGTGTGCACATCCAGCAGCTGCCGAGACATAGTTCACCGATCCACACTCGTGCTCGCTGTTTGTACCGCATGCAGTAGTTCCTTTTTCCCTTTTTTTCAGAAAAAAAGCTCATTCCAAGCACACTGACACACACACACTCTACATAAAGTACTGACACACACACCCTCTACATAAAGTACTGACACACATGCACCACATACATTAAAAAAAAATTTGATCCACTCATCCAAAACTCACTATTCAGCGGAGGAGGCATACGCTTTTCTGACAGCGAGGGCAAGGATCCCACATTTCTTTATTTTTCCGACTCCTCGTCATCCTCCTCTTCTTCCTCCACAGGTGCTGCTGGACCTCCCCGCAGTCGCCCCAGAGAGAAGACGAACCAGTGCCCCACACTACTGACTCCATATGGACCTCGCGGCCCAAAAATTATGAGTCACTGATTCCTGATTCCGTGATGGAATCAGGAATCAAGTTTGACACCACTGGCCTCACAGAAATAGTCTTTTTCAAAGTCTTTTTCTCTGAGGATTTTATAAACCTCATGGTGGGCCAAACTAATTTGTACGCTCATCAGTTTTTGGAACAAAACCCCTCTTCATCATTTTCTAACTGGTCTTCTGTAGACGCAGTAGAAATGATGAAGTTTTGGGGCCTGGTCCTTCTTATGGGGATCCTGAAGAAGCCAGAAGTTCGGCAATACTGGAGTGTTGACGTTTTGTATAACACTCCAGTGTTCCGAATGGTCATGACCCAAACACGTTTTGAGGCCATTCACAAGTTCTTGTATTACAACGATAATGCTAGGTGTCCTGCACGCAATGACCCAAACTTTGATCGTCTTTTCAAAGTTCGGCCGGTCACCGAACAATTCAACAACAAGTTTGCTGAAGTGTACGTGCCCCAAAGGGACATCTGTGTGGATGAGTCCTTAATTGCTTTTAAGGGGCGGCTTGGATTCCGGCAGTACCTGCCCAGTAAGAGGGTCAGGTACGAAATCAAGCTGTATAAACTTTGTGAGAGTACCTCAGGGTACACTCACCAGTTTGGAGTTTACAAAGGGAAGGACTCCTGGATTGAACCCCCTGAATGTCCCCCTGTTCTGGGAGTGAGTGGTAAAATTGTGTGGGACTTGGAGCACCCACTGCTGGATAAAGTTTATCACCTGTATGTGGATAACTTTTATATCAGTCTCCCTCTCTTCAAGTCCCTCTCTGCACGACATACCGCAGCCTGCGGTACTGTCAGCAAAAATCAGAGAGGCCTCCCAAAGACGCTAATTGGGCAGCTGCTCAGAAGGTGTGAGAGCAGAGCCCAATGTAGCGACCACCTGCTGGTGGTCAAGTACAAGGACAAGAGGGATGTCCTTATCTTGACCACCATACTTGGTTATGGAATCACCCTCAGCACTGTACGAGGTTGCACTACACAGGTCGTCAAACCAGTGGCGGTGCACCTTGTACAGATGCAATGCACAATGCTTTCCTTCTGTCACAATGTGCAGACCAGACTTCTGCTTCATACCCTCACTTCCAGGAGACATTAATCAAGGCCCTGATATTTGGCAGAGGTGACGGAGCGGGCTCCAGTACCTCCGGAACCGAAGGACCTCAAATTGTACCAGGCCAGTATTTCCCAGGGGAGATCCCTCAAGTCGCAAAAAAAGGTAAGTCACAAAAGAGGTGCCAAGTGTGTTATAAAAGGGGAATACACAAGGACACCATTTATCAATGTGACACCTGCCCCGACAAACCTGGCCTGTGCATGAAAGAATCTGTTGAACACTACGCAACTGACGTAGTGTTCGTCAGGTTGTCATAAGTCAGTTGTGTAGTGTTCGTCAGGTTGTTCTACACAACTGACGTATGACTCTATATTATAAACTTTACAAATCAAGTATCAGTTCCAAGGGGGCACTTGTAGGGCATTTCCACTGTTTAGGCACATCAGGGGCCCTGAGAACGTGACATGACGCCCACAGACCATTCCATCAAAGTCTGCTTTCCAAAGCGTCACTCCTTCCATTCCAAGCCCCGACATGCGCCCAAACAGTAGTTTTCTCCAACATATGGGGTATCAGTGTACTCTGGAAAAATTGGACAACAGATTTTGAGGTCCACTTTCCCCTGTTTCGCTTGTGAAAATATTTTTTTTAACATTTTTGTGGAATAAATGATTTTTTTTTATTTTCACAAGTCAACATTATAATTTTCTGTGAGGCACCTGGGGGTTCAAAGTGTTCACCATACGTGTACATAAATTCATTGGGGGTCTAGTTTCCAAAAATGGGGCACTTGCTGGGCATTTCCACTGTTTAGGCACATCAGGGGCTCTCCAAACGCGACATGGGGTCCGCTGTCAATTCCAGCGAGTTTTGCATTGAAAACGTCAATTGGGGCTACTTCCCTTGCAAGCCCTGCCGTGTGCCCAAACAATGGCTTTCCCCCACATATGAGGTATCAGCGTACTCAGGAGAAATTGCACAACAACTATTGGGGTCCAATTTCTCCCGGTACCCTCGTAAAATTAAAAATATTGCTGCGAAAAGATCGGTTTTGCTGAAAAAAAAAGATTTTTTTTTCACGGCTCAACGTCATAAACTTTTGCAAAACACTTGGGGGTTCAAAGTGCTCACCACACATCTAAATAAGTTGTTTAAGGGATCTAGTTTCCAAAATTGGATCACTTGTTGGGGGTTTCCACTGTTTAGGCACATCAGGGGCTCTGCAAATGCGACACGGAGTCCACTGTCAATTCCAGCAAGTTTTGCATTGAAAACGTCAATTGGCGCTCCTTCCCTTGCAAGCCCTGCCGTGTGCCCAAACAATGACTTTCCCCCACATATGAGGTATCAGCGTACTCAGGAGAAATTGCACAACAACTTTTGGGGTCCAATTTCTCCTGGTACTTTTGTGAAAATAAAAAAATGGGGTCTAAAATAAATTTTTAGTGAAAAAAAGTTATATATTCATTTTTTCCTTTCATGTTAAATTAATTTGTGTGAAGCACGTGAATGGTTAATAAACTTCTTGAATGTGGTTTTGAGCACCTTGATGGGTGCAGTTTTTAGAATGGTGTCACTTTTGGGTATTTTGTGTTATAAAGGCCCCTCAAAGTGACTTCAAATGTGATGTGGTCCCTAAAAAAATGGTTTTGTAAATGTTGTTGTAAAAATGAGAAATCGCTGGTCAACTTTTAACCCTTATAGCTCCCTAACAAAAAAAAAATTTGGTTTTAAAACTGTGCTGATATAAAGTAGACATGTGGGAAATGTTGTTTATTAAGTATTTTGCGTGACATATCTCTCTGATTTAAGAGAATGAACATTCAAAGTTTGAAAATTGCAAGATTTTCAACATTTTCGCCAAATTTCTGTTTTTTTTTTCACAAATAATCGCATGTGATAATGAAGAAATTTTACCACTATCATGAAGTACAATATGTCACGAAAAAACATTCTCCGAATCAGTGGTATCCGTTGAAGCATTCCAGAGTAAGTACCTCATAAAATGACAGTGGTCAGAATTAAAAAAATTGGCCCGGTCATTAACGTGCAAACCACCCTCGGGGGTAAAGGGGTTAAGGATCCCGCCATGGTCGAAGATGAGACTGGTCCGGCTCTCTTCCCAGCACTGATGAAGGTGATTGAGTGGTTTCTCTTTCATGTGTGTGTTTATAAGGAAAGACCTGTTAATCATCTCTAGCAGTGCTGAGAAGTGCCAGAACAGTTTAATCTCTGGCTATGGTCCCAGGCCGGATCTTTATATATAAGTATATTAAAACAAACCTGCAGCGAAACTTTGATTCATGCTACCTGCAGTTTTCAAGAGCAAATACAGTTTTCTATGTTAAGAACTGCAATGTATCCATAAACATCCAATGGTATACAGTTGATCCGTATGGGATCTAAATACAGTTGATCCGTATGGGATCTAAATTTGTTTGGTGTACTCATAAACTTAAGTAATTTTCACCTGAAATAAAGGAAAAGCTAAACTGCATTCTAAATTATGCAAATACATTTTTTTCTGATTTTCCTAAATGGTCGATGCAAATGAGTCAGTATAATGTTCACATAATCAACTGTTAAAGGATAAATCTAATTATTACATTAAAAAAATATAGATACATTTGATGTGTTTAAAAAAATGTTCCTGTGCTGAGACACTCTTATAAATGTGTCACTGCTATGTACTGTGTAATGGCTGTTTCTGACCGTGCAGAAACATGATCTGATTATACCACAGCTCCTGGGTAGGGGAGGAAGCAAAAAAGTATGCAGCCATTACAGCATAGTATCGCAAATAATTCTTTCATTGAGGTAAAACGTTTTTTATAAAGAGGCAGGGAAATGTTTTACCTCACAAAAAGAATCATCTGTGATCCTGTGCTGTAATATCTGTATACTCTTTCGCTTCCTCCCCTGCCCAGGAGCTGTGGTATGATCAGACCATGTCCCTGTACGGCCAGACATGGCCATTACATAGTACATAGCAAGGGCACATTCATAAGATTATCTTAGCAGAGGAACTTTTTTTAAACACATTTAAATGCGGAAATGATTATTATTCCAAGATGTATTTATTTAAATCAACTTTAAAATTAACTTTTTATTTGTTGTAAAACCCCTTTAAACTATACAATAAGCAAGCTATCAATCAAGTCCAGTGAATATCATAAAATGAAAAAATAGTCAACATTATTGTATTAATTTGCTTTTTTTCCCCAAAAAATGTAGTGAAAAGTGACCAAAAAGTAATATTTAGAAGAAAAATGGTACCAAGTTCTCATACATCCCTATCAAAAAAATATTGTTTATTTTATCTAAAATAAATGTTACTGTGCAAAAGTAATAAAAGATAAAAAAATATACAATACCAATTCATAAAACGTTGGAACACTGTAAAATACAATAAATAAATAAACAAAATGCAATGATTTTGCAAATTCTTACATCAATATTTTATTCACAGCAGAATAAATTACCTGAATTGTGGCACTTGCTGCTTACTCATGACAAAAAGGAGAAGAAGGTGGACCCAGGGAACTATAGGCCTGTGAGCCTTACTTCTATACCAGGAAAGATCTTTGAACAAATCATTAAACCACTTGTATGCAAGAAGCTTTATGAGAATGAAGGGATTAACCAAAGCCAATATGGGTTTGTAACTAATAAGTCATGTCAGACTAACTTAATTTCCTTCTATGACCGGATCACTGATTGGGTGGATCAGGGAAATGCGGTAGATATAGTATATATTGACTTCAGCAAAGCATTTGACAAAGTATCTCTTACCATCCTTATTGAAAAAATGACCAACTATAGAATGGATAAAGCAACTGTTAGGTGGATTCATAACTGGCTGAGTGATCGGACCCAAAGAGTGGTCATAAATGGTTGCACATCCAGTTTGAAGAATGTCTCAAGTGGGGTACCACAAGGCTCTGTCCTGGACTCTGTGTTGTTCAACATCTTTATCAAAAATTTAGAAGAAAGAATTGAGGGGAAATTGATTAAATTTGCTGATGACACAAAGCTAGGAGGGTTAGCTAATACTAAAGAAGAGAGAAAGGATTCAAAAAGATCTAAATAAACTGGAACTGTGGGCAGCAACTAACAGAATAGTTTTTAACAGGGAGGAATGCAAAGTCCTACATCTGGGCAAGAAAAATGATAAAAGCATCTACAGAATGGGAGGAATAGGGAACTAAGCAACATCACCTGTTAAAAAGACTTTGGTATCCTAATAGATGACAGACTGAACATGAGTCAACAGTGTGATGCAGCAGCAAAAAAGGCAAACACAATTCTGGGTTACATTAACAGAAGCATACAGACTAGATTACGTGAAGTAATTATCCCCCTCTACTCTTTGATCAGATCTCATCTGGAATATTGTGTGCAGTTCTGGGCACCACATTTTAAAAAAGACATTGAAAATCTGGAGCACATTAAGAGAAGAGCTACCAGGATGGTGACCGGTCTACAAACAATGTCCTATGAGGAATGGTTACAGGATTTGGGAATGTTTAGCTTGCAAAAGAGAAGACTGAAAGGAGACAATAGCTGTCTACAAATATCTCAAGGACTGTCATACTGTAGATGGATCAGCTTTACTCTCATTTGCACATGGAAACACGAGACGCAATGGGATGAAACTGAAAGGAAGAAGATACAGATTAGATATTAGAAAACGTTTTGACAGTGAAGTTGATCAATGAGTGGAACAGGCTGCCACGAGAGGTGGTGAGTGGAACTTCATTGGAAATCTTCAAACAGAGGCTGGGCAGACATCTGTCTGAGACGGTTTAGTGAATCCTGCATTGAGCAGGGGGTTGGATACAATAACCCTGGAAGTCCCATCCAACTGTAACTTTCTATCATTCGATGACAACACGCTTTCCGACACAGCATTGAAAATCAATCAGTTTTTGGTGAAAAACGTCATGACAACGGTTTCTCACCTCCCTTACTTGCCCAACCTAGCTCCCTGCGACTTTTTCTTATTACCAAGAATGAAGTAAACCTGAAGGGAAAGCTTTTTTCAGGACGTAGAAGAGATTAAGACAAAAACAGTAGGAGGCACTTAACAGCATTAGTTGAGAAGAATATCTAAAAAAAATTCGAACAGTTTAAAAAACGTTGGGACAAGTGCATATCATCTAGTGGACAGTATTTTGAAGAGGATTATTGTTTTCAGGATGTTATTTTGAATGATTTTTTTTAAATAATATGCAAATTGCCTCTTCAGAGAAAAAGAGGACTTGAGCACTATAGCGCCACCTATTGGAAGCAGAAATCCTACAAGTCACAATCAACCCTTTAATGAGTCATGCAAAATTACTTAGAATAAAAGCCAAACCGGAATCTCAGTTTGCAGACACGGGGTTTCAGGCTGTTGGCTCTCGGCAGTGCAAAGTATGAGAACTGATTTGGCTAGATGAGAGGCTCTGGACTGAGGTCTAAGGGGTAACGTTTCTCCTTGTGGAGAGTGACATACCGGCTCTAGCATGTGAAGGTAAGGAGGCTTATTCGCCGTGCAAAGCTCCTCTGGGAAATGTAATATGCAAATTGCCTCTTCAGAGAAAAAGAGGACTTGAACTCTATTGCGCCACCTATTTTAAATTTTTAAAATAAGTAATACTCACTTTTTTTAAACTGCAAAAACTTTGAATATCCCACCATTTACAGTACATAATATTAAAAGATACAGAAATTCTGGAGAAATCCATGTGCACAAGGGACAAGGCCGATGGACAACCATGGATGCTTGAAATCTATGTTCTCTGAGGCAGAACTGCATAAAAAACAGGCCTGATTCAATGATGCAAACTTTTGCAAGGGTTCAGGAATACTTCCAGAAATCATTATCTGTGAACACAGTTTGCAATGTTATTCACAAACGCAAGTTAAAGCTCTATGATGCAAAGGAGAAGCCATATATCAACTCAATCCTGAAACGCTTCTATCTTCTTTGGGCTAAAGCTCATTTAAAACAGACTGAGGAAGAATATAAAAAACTGTTCTGTGGGCAGATGAATGAAAATTTTAAATTCTTTATTTAAGCCATGGGCATCATGTCCTGTGAAATCAAGAGGATAGGGACTGTCCAGCTTGGTATCAGCACACAGTTCAATCTCTGATAGTATAAGGTTGAATTAGTGCCAATGGCATGGGCAGGTTACTGATCTGGAAAGGCACTACAATTATGAGCATTAAATAGAGGGTTTTAGAACAACACAAGTTCCCAACCAGACATCTACAGTAAGTACTGAAAGTATTCAGACCCCTTTAAATTTTTCACTCTTTGTTTCATTGCAGCCATTTGGTAAATTCTAAAAAGTTCATTTTTTTCTCATTAATGTACACTCTGCACCCCATCTTGACTTACTGTAAAAAAACAGAAATGTAGAAATTTTTGCAAATTTATTAAAAAAGAAAAACTGAAATATCACATGGTCATAAGTATTCAGACCCTTTGCTCAGTACTGAGTAGAAGCACACTTTTGAGCTAGTACAGCCATGAGTCTTCTTGGGAATGATGCAACAAGTTCTGTTTTTTTACAGTAAGTCAAGATGGGGTGCAGAGTGTACATTAATGAGAAAAAAATGAACTTTTTAGAATTTACCAAATGGCTACAATGAAACAAAGAGAAATTTTTAAAGGGGTCTGAATACTTTCAGTCTGCCAGGGTCCCCTGCAAGCCTGCTTCCACCTGGAGCTGCAGGGGCCGCGGCGCCGGTATCTCCAAAGGGCGGGAGTAGGGCCGCGATTGTAAAACGGCCGGCCGTATCCCGGATCACACCACCGGTGGGGGGGCGGTGTCGCCGGGGTCCCCTGGGGGCCCGCCACCATCTGGGGCCGCAGGGACCTCGGCGCAGGTAGAGAGTGAGGGCGGGAGGTGTAGCAGGGATACCGCGGCGGTGAAGCAACCGGCTGCGTCCATGACCACACCTCCGGCAGGGAGCGCGGTCTTGCTGGGTCCCCCGCTGGCCTAATTCCACCCAAGGCTGCAGGGGCCCCAGTGCCGGTATCAGGGGAAAATGCAGGTAATGTAAGTGCAGGAAACAAACATTGTAAGAAACAAAAAAATGGCACAACATCTGAAGCCCCGCCCCCAACCACGGCAAGGAGGGCCACGCCGACGGGGTCCCCCGCTGGCAATATGTTACCTGGCACTGTGTTGCCTGGGCTGGCGGGGTCCTCGGCGGTGGCTGGTCCCTCTGGGAGTGACGCTCTGCAGCAGGCATTGGGGGAGCAATGCTCTGCTGCAGCTCTCACTGCTTCTGCTGGTTCTGCTGCATGCCCTGCTGTGAAGCAGGGTGTGTCTGTTTCTAGCTGCAGCTCTGAGAACCTTAAAGGGGTAGAACACCTTAAAACAGCAAAACAAGGAAAGAGTCTAGGGGAAAAGCATGAAGTGAGTAATAAAAATAATGCTGTAGTAAATGGTGTAGCAGGAAAAGCGGGAAAAACGCATAGTGGGAATGGGGAAAAAGAACAGCAAAAAAAGAGTGGGGAGGAAAAACCGCATGGTGTGAATGATGCACAAAAAAAGTGTATAAATAGTGGTGTGAATGAAAGAGTAAATGGAAGTGAAAACGGTAAAAGTGGGGAATGTGTGGAGATGGAGGAATGGCCACCTCTAGGGGGGGGCAGTGGGAGTGTTGCGGAAAATGAAGCAGTAGGTAAGGAAAATGGATCAGTGGGTAAGGGGAAAAATAATGGTGGTAATGGAGAGAGTGTTGGTAATGGGGTGAATGGTGAAGCAGGGGCCGGTCCATCGCCCACCACAAATGGTATGTGTTATTCAGAGGTAGTGTCAGGCTCTTCCTCACACCCGGGCATGGAAGGTGGAGATTTCCACCGCCTTTTTCTGCAGGGTCTCAGGCATGGAGAGCGGATGATCTCTGTAGAGGGGAGGGACGTGGACCTGTCCTTTTGGCTGGATAAGTTTGGACAGGTGGCCTTCCAAGAAAAAAGGGGGAGTGAGACCGTATGGTCTCTCCCTACAGGCGGGCAGGGGGTGAACAGAAGGAATGTGGTCCGTCTCCGGTGGAGGGGCAGTGATGCGTGCCCTCCAAGATCTAGGGTAGTGAAGCTCCTTCTGGAGATGGGCTTCAGGTCAAGTGACATCTTTGCCCTGATACATCCTTTTGGCGCTCCCATCTTTGATGTCAGCTTCGTTCGACTGGAGGGCATGGAGCTCTTCTGGTCGAATTACGAGCTTGCAAAGGAGATGCCCGACTGGCGGGGTCTCGTCGCTGAGGCGATATCCCACCAAAACGGACCAAAGAGAGTGACCATTTTGACCTGTAACGAGTCACTCTCGGGGATTGACATAATGACCTGGCTTAGCCGGTACGGTGAAGTGGTGGAGACCCCCAAAAAAATCTTGGATGAAGGCATATGGTCAGGGGGCTGGACTTTCATGATGAGGTTGAAGCTCTCCGGCGGCACTGTCACCCACATCCCTTCCTCGGCCTTCCTTGGAAGGGATAGGATCCTGGTGTTCTACCAGGGGCAACCGAAGGTGTGCCACAAGTGCGGCGATCCTACGCACCTTAGTGCAGCCTGCAGGGTGCAGAAATGCACCCTGTGTGGCGAGGTTGGCCATCTCGCCGCCTCCTGTGGTACGGTTAGGTGCCACCTGTGTGATGCCGTCGGGCATCCACTCAGCCGCTGCCCTCGTTCCTTTGCCAATGCTGTCTTCGGTCAGGTGGGGGGTAACCGTGTTGGGGTAAATCACGGCGGTGCACCCCCTGTGGGGCCTGAGGTCGGCGGAGGTGAGGGAACTGTAGGGCCAGTGAAGAAGAGCAGCAGAGCCCACAACCTCTCTTACCAGCGGAGGCAGGTGAGGCGTCATGAGGGGGAGGGGCAGTTGGATCCCCAGGCAACTGGGGTGATGACAGTCCCCCCTCCGTGGGTTTCGGCTGGCGCCACTGAGGCCCTGGGGGAGAAAGCGGTGAACGAGGAGATCAGGAGGCTGGAGAGGGAGGAGACGGCTGCGCTCTCAGATTCCTCCCAGTATGAAAGTATTGGAGGGGACGAGGCGCAGCCAAGAGCAATGGATGGCAGTGCAACCCTAGTTAAGAGGAAGAAGAACAAGAACAAGAAGAACAAAGGGAAGGGGGTTGTTAGATCTGCCCCCCTCCTGACCAAAAAGGTGCCGGCGGAAGGCTCGGCGACCTCCCGTCTGGTACCGGTCTCTAACCGGTTCCAAGCCCTCGAGGACCCTGATGTGCCGGGGGTCGGGGGTGAGGAGCCGGGTGTGCCATCCGTGTCATCTGGGGAATCTGTGGGGGATGGCGGGGTCCCTTCTTCGGGGGTTGCACCATCTTCCTCTCGGGGAGGGACTGTCCCCGTGCCCGGTGGTGAGGAAGGGAAGGGGGGCTCCATGGATACCTCGGTCTCCCTCAAGCGCCGGGAGTGTGATAGGGGGAGTAGTTCGGGGCCCCTTTCGGATGGTGAAGAGGGTGGGAGGAAGAAAAAGGCCATCTAAATCGATCATCCAATGGCGGCACCCACCCCGTTGACACTGGCGTCCATTAATGTCGCCAGTATTAAGTCTGATGTGGCCAGATTCACGGCCTTTGATTTTTTCACCCAGGTTGAGGCTGAAGTTTTATTCTTGCAGGAGACCAGGCTAACGGACATGGGGGCCATTCACAAGGCGAAAAGTGAGTGGAGATGTGGGCCCTCATACTGGTCTCTTGCGGCCGAGCCGTATAGCGGGGTGGCGGTCCTTTTTAAGGCCACAGCGGTTGAATGCCGGAGGGTTATCGAGGTAGAAATGGGGAGGTGCTTGGTCTTAGACGTCTTCATGAGGGGACAAGAGCTACGGCTCATAAACATCTACGGTCCTCAGTCTAAGTGGGACCGCAAATGTCTCTTTATGAAGATCAAGCCCTATCTTTTTACAAGCCGGCAGGTGGTCTTTGGAGGTGACTTCAACACCGTCACAAGATTGCGTGACAGGGGAGGTGCCAAGGGCCGGCTGGCTTATGATAGCATTGCCTTGAATAGCATAGCTAGTGATGCTCGCCTGGTGGATGTCCACATCCGGCACACCCCAGGTCACAGTGGGTTCACCTATTTCAGAGTTAGCTGTAGGTCAAGGATAGACAGGTTTTTTTTAAAGGAGGAGGCCGTCTCTTCAGCAGTGTCCGCTGTGGAGGTGGAATTCTCCGACCACTGTCTAATTTTCTTTTCCTTGAATGTTGCAGAAACCCCCCGGATGGGGAGAGGACTATGGAAGCTGAATTCATCACTGCTGGAAGAAGCGGAGGTGAGACAATCCTTTGAGGACTTTCTTCAGAGCCAGGTACCGCTATTGGATCTGTATAGCACTAAGTCAGAGTGGTGGGAGATGTTCAAGGATCGGGTTGCGAGCTTCTTCCGCCAGCTCTCTAGCCTCAGGAACCTGAGTAAGTACCGTTTGTACCAAGGTCTGAGGAGGAAATTCGAACAGCTCGTTTCGACTGGAGGTGACCGCGAGGAAATCTCCAGGGTGAAGTCTTTACTTAAGAGGTGTCAGTACAATAGACACACATCTTTAGTTTTTGAGAGGGATTTCGGGAGGTACCGCTCGCCCGACCCCTACAGAAATTGTAAGATGTCAGTAGGTTGTAAAGTGGTGACCGGCCTGATTGACGGTACAGGCTCCCTGAACCGATCCAAACCAGGGATCTTGGAAGTCGTCAGGTCGTTCTACTCACGCCTCTTGGGTAAGAGGGATCTGAATCGGGACGTGATGTCGGCTTTCCTGGCTGAAGCCGTCCCTGAACCAGGGGATGACCCCTCGCTTGGTGTTTTGACTGAGGTAATCATGGAAGAGGAAGTGAGACTGGCCATTGATGGGCTCCGGCCCAAAAAATCGCCTGGTCCAGACGGCTTAACATCTGAATTCTACAAGACCTTTAGGGACTCCTTGGTCCCCCTCTTGACGGAGGTGTTAAATGAATGCCTCTCCTCGGGTGCTCTTCCCCGTTCAATGAGGAGGTCCGCCCTGATTATCCTGTCAAAGGGTAAGGACTCGTCCCGTATTGAGAATTGGCGTCCCATAGCGCTTCTCAATACGGACCGGAAGGTACTGGCTAAGATACTGTTTAATCGGTTGGTGAAATTTGCGCCCCGGCTCCTTTCGGGGTCCCAGCACTGTTCTGTTCCAGGCCGCAGCACTTTTAGTGCTGGCTGTGCTCGGTGTCCGAGAGGCAGTGGAGCAGGGCAGGGCTGATCTCTGGAAGGGGTTCCTGCTGTCCTTAGACCAGGCAAAAGCCTTTGATCAGGTGAATCACGACTACCTCTGGTCAGTCCTTCTGAGGTATGGCCTGCCCGAGGGGTTTGTAAATTGGTTAAAGGCATTGTATACAGGGGCAGAGACTTTCCCATTGGTGAATGGTTGGTTCGGCCGCCCTTTTGAGGTGGAATCCGGGGTTCGTCGGGGCTGTCCGTTGAGCCCGCTGTTATACGTGTTTGCCATCGACCCCTTTTTAAGGAGGATCGAGGGTGGACCATTGGCGGGAGTCCGGATGGACGTGGTGGCCCCGGAGGCCACCTTGACGGCAGTGGCGTACGCTGATGATGTCTCCCTTTTTGTGTCCTCGAAGGAGGAGGCCGACTGGGTGATGTCGGAGGTTGACCGCTACTCGGAGGCATCCGAGTCGAAGATTAACCAGGAAAAATGTGAGAGTCTCTGGCTGGGAGGGGGAGACCCCAGTTTTTGTCTCCCGGACACCCTCCCAGAGCCCCAGTCCACGGCTAAGATCTTAGGCATCATTTTCGGCCTGGGGAATTACCCCCAACAAAATTGGGAGGGCAGGCTAAAGATCGCCGCCCAGAAGGTGGACCAGTGGAAGGGTTGGACTTTAACCCTGAGGGAGCGGGTGAACCTGATCAAGGGGTACTTGCTTCCATTGTTAAATTACCTGGGCAGCGTGTGTATCTTGCCAGAACCTCTCTGGACACGGGTCTATGGCCTGTTTTTCCAGATGTTATGGGGAAACAGGCTTAACCTAATCAAGAGGGAGGTCACGTACCGTACGAGGAGACTAGGTGGGTTGGGTATGGTCAACCCGGTGGTGTTCCTAGTGAATGCCTTTCTTAAGACCAATGTGGCAAACCTCTGGTCAGAGAGGGCTCCTCCGTGGGTATTCTCCTGTAGGGGGTGGCTTCAGCCTTTCTTCCAGGAATGGGAGAGAAGAGGACGTGTGAAGGACCTGCGCACACCGCACGGGCATCTCCCGGCTTATGCTACCCCGGTTCTGAAGGTAATCCGCCGGTGGGGTCTGGGAATGTGGGAGATCAGGACCATGCCGAGGAAATTCCTTGACAGGAGGGTCCTGTTGACCCATTTCCAGAAGCCTCTGGCCCTCAAGGATTGCCCAAGTCGGGATCTGGAGGGGGGGCTGAGGTTATTAAATTCTGCCTGGATCCCCCTGAAGTTTTGGGACTTGGCTTGGCGCTGCTTCCACGGGAGGCTGTATGTGAGGGGCAATTTGAAGTACAGGAATTCCGATGATCGGGGTTGTCCTCGTGAGGAATGCTGCGACGTGCTGGAAAGCATGGAGAACTTCCTCCTTCATTGCCCCTTCAATACAGGGGTCTACACCAGGGTGGGTGCTTCCATAGGCTGGCCTCAGCTGGCTCGCCTCTCCTATCCGGAGTGGGCATATGGAGCATTCAGGTCCCTTGGTGGCCGAGTTCGGGGCACTTTATTCTTAGTCAATTTAGTGGTTAGGTATTACACATGGAATGCACGCTGTCTAGTGTCAACGCAGCAAAAGGTCCTCCCCGAGGAAGAGGTGGTTAGGAACATTCTGGGTGACCTTGGTAAAGTGCGCTCGCTGGATTTTGACAGGCTGGGCGCAAGGAGGGCTTCTCTCCTTTGGAGGGGTTTCTCCTTCAGTGTGCCCTTGGGACAGATAAACTGTGTTAATAATTTTTGTTCTCAGAGAGGGATAGTTAGTTAGGTATATAGGGGCAGTGTGTTTTAGGGACAGTCAGGGCCAGAATAGGGCGAGATAGATAGGCACGAGGTGAGGTAGATAGGGCTTTAGGGACAGAGAGGGACAGGTAGGGACCGGTTTCTTTTATGTAGGGATAGTTTTTTTTGTTTTTTTTTTTTTATGTGAGTGATAGGAAGGGAGAGTTAGTTTCTCTTTTTTCTTTTAAAATGTAGGGAGAGTGCCTGTCTGTCCGGCTCCCGGTGGTGGGCTGTTACTTTTCACTTATAGCTTTTTGTTTTTCAGAAATATTAAGGTGTATGGGGCTCGCAAGCACCGAGCCATGGCTTAAAAGGTGTAAGTTGATAATGTTGTATAAGGTTGATAATGTTGATAAGGTTTGTTTTGTACAATGTAATGTAATGTAATGATAGGTATAATAGTAACTTAAGGTAATGATAGGTATAATGATAGTCTAAGTGATGTTCCAGTGGCTTATTGGAATAATGCACATGTCTTGTAAACAGGTGTTCAAGAGTTTGAATCCACGGAAAGCTTCTTTTATATATAGAAATAACGTGTGGTGTATGGACAGGGAAAAAAAAAAATAAAAAAAAATAAATAAAAAAATAATAATAATAAAAAAAAAAAAATATATATATATATAATAGTGTATATAGAATTTTGTAAGTTCCCGTTGGTTTTCTTTTTTTTTATGCTTATGTTGAAGGGCGATGGACCGTGTTTTGAGTAGACTGTAGTATGTCTGGGTATATTGAATGTATGGTAATGCGGTCCCTGTCTCTTTTCTCTCCCCTTTCCACAAAAACACCGAAGCCTGAAAGGAGGCGGAGAGGAGGAGGGACAAAGAGAAAGACAAAGAGAGCAAGGGAGAGCGAGGGAGAGAAGAGAGCAGAAAGCGGAGCCGAGCCAAATATGGACTCAAAGGACTCATGGACTCTCATGGACTCTCGTGGACTCTCGCGCAGTGAAATGGACTCTTATGGCCCTTGTGGACCCTGGACCGGCATATGGGTAAAGTCTTGGATTCAGTTTTTGGACATTCATCAAGACATCTTGGTATGGTCTACCCTTTCCTTTTGTTTTGGGCAGCTTAGCCTCTTTTTTTTGTTGACAAAAAATTTGTAATGTTATGGGGTGGGGATTAATGGATGTTGACAGCGTGTGTAAAGGTTTTCTATTTTTATAATAAAAAAGAGTTCCAGCTCCAGTAGCGTCCACTAAAGCTGCTGCAGTTAAAAGCTTTTATAAGGATCGAGCTTGGCAGTCCACCGCAAGGCGTCCTACCGCCAGTCCCAGCCCCTGTGCCTTGGGGTGCCTCCCCGATGCTCTTCACTGAGTGTCTCAGGGGCCGGAAGCATTTCCTTTAAAAAAATAAAGTGTCCAAACTACAGGTCGTGTAGCTTGCTTAACAGCTGGGATAATCCGCTGACTAGCAGACACTGCTACTAGGCACAAAGTATTTCCTTGGCTAGATGCAGTTAAAAATTTTTAATTAGATACTCTCGTTGGATGCTGAGAAAGCATTCCATAGAGTCTCGTGGCACGCCATATATTATTCTCTTAAAAAGCTTGGGGTAGGGGTCTAAGGGACCCTTTTATAGGCAAAATCACGGCCCTGTATCGCAATACGTCACCTAGGTTGAAGATAAATGGAACATTTTCATCACCTTTCATTATCACCAATGGGACAAGGCAGGGATGTCCTCTGTCCCCTCTCTTATACATCCTAGTGACAGAGCACCTGCTCTCATCAATGTGCCATTACCCCAATATTAGGTGGATTGAGGTGGGAGGCACCGAGTACAAGTGCTCTGCATTTGCTGATGATGTCCTAGTATATGTCACTCAATCACATATATCCATCCCTGCTGTTATGGCTGAAATAGATCACTTTGTTACATGGTAAAATTTTAAAATCAATGCAGCTAAGTCTGAGGCCTTCGATGTCTCCCTCCCCAAATCCATACAGGATTTCATCCAGTCCAACTTTCCCTTTACCTGGCCCTCACAGGGTATCAAATACTTAGGAATTCCTATTCATCGAGACCTCTCCCGTCTATGTTATCTTAATTTTGGCCCCTTTATTGAACAACTCCATACAGACCACGGTTGGCAAGTTAGAACTGTAAGATTCACTACATGAACCACTGGTGTTTTGTGGAAAAGCCCATGTACACTGTGTTCCAAATTATTATGCAAAAAGTGTTTAGGAGTGATAAGATAAGAATTTTTTTGTTTGTCAGTTAAACTCATTGATGGTGATGTGTGTCAGGGCTCTTTATATCACTGTAAGCAATTGCAGACACCTGTGCTAATTAGTTTGGCAGGTGTGTCCAATGAAAGGCAAGACTACTTAAGAAGGCTGTCCCACATTATTAATCAGCCTACATTTTCTGCCAAAATGGGAAAGAAAAAGGATGTGTCGGCTGCTGAGAAGCAACAAATTGTGGAGTGTTTAGGTCAAGGCATGACTACAATCAACATTGCCAAGACACTTCATCCTGATCATCGCACAATCAAGAAGTATGTAGCTGATTCACAGTACTCACGTGTGCGTGCTGATAAGGGAAAGTTGAGGACTCTTTAATACAGGCAATTACGTCAGGTTAAAAGAGCAACGGCAAAAAAGCCTTGTCATAGCAGCAGACAAGTTTTTGAAGCTGCTGGTGCCTACAACGTCCCCCGAACAACAAGATGCAGAGTCCTTCAGAGGTTTGCAGCTGTGCATAAGCCATCCTGTTGACCTACTCTATCCACTGTACACAAGCAGAAACGGCTCCAGTGGGCCAAACAATACATGAAGACTGACTTCAAAACTGTTTTGTTCACCGATGAGTGCTGTGCAACGCTCGATGGTCCAGATGGATGGAGTGGAGGATGGCTGGTTGATGGACACCCCATGCAAACACGGCTACGGCGCCAACAAGGAGGAGGTGGAGTAATGTTTTAGGCTAGAATCATAGGGAGAGAGATTGTCAGCCCCTTTAGGATCCCTGAAGGGGTAAAGATGAACTCCATAATGTATGTGGAGTTTCTAAAACAGCACTTCCTGCCATGGTTCAAGAAGAAGAACCGTGTATTCCGCAGCAAGATCATTTTCATGCATGATAATGCACCGTCTCATGCTGCACATAACACATCTGCATCTCTGGCTGATATGGGCATAAAAGGGGACAAACTTATGGTGTGACCCCCATGCTCCCCTGACCTCAACCCCATTGAGAACCTCTGGAGCATCATCAAAAGGAGTGTCTATGATGGCGGGAGGCAGTTCACATCTAAGAAATAGCTCTGGGAGGGTATTCTGTCCTCATGCAAAACAATTGAAGCAGAAACCATTCAAAACCTGACAAATTTAATGGACGAGAGAGTTCAGAAGCTCCTTTCGAACAAGGGGTCCTATGTGCAAATGTAACATCACCTAGAATAAAGTTTTGAGTTGAAAACTGTTTGATTTCAGTTTCTAGTAACCTGCTAATGCTTATAATTTCAAAAATGACCATTTTTTTGTTCTTTGTTAAAATGAAAAGGTTGATCGAAGAGTGTGGGGGATCTAAGAGTGTGGCAACCCAGTAGTCAGGATTATTTCGAATTCTGACAATCTGAGGGTCATGTAGTGCAGCAAGAAGGCACTCATGTGTCTTGCGCATCTAGGAGCCCGAAAATTATTTTCTGGGCTAGATGCAGCTAAAAATTATTATTAATTTGAAAGCTGGTAGAGCTTAGTATAGATGGCCTAATAGAATCAGTACTGCAAACTGCTAAAAGGCCCCAATTATTTTCCAGCCAAGATACAGATAAGCATGATTAGTAATTTTAAATCTGGTGGAGTTTAGTGTAGATGGCCTAATAGAATCAGTACTGCACACTGCTACAAGGCCCAAATTATTTTCCAGCCAAGATACAGATAAACATGATTAGTAATTTTAAATCTGGTGGAGTTTAGTATAGATGGCCTAATAGAATCAGTACTGCACACTGCTACAAGGCCCAAATTATTTTCCAGCCAAGATACAGATACACATGATTAGTAATTTTAAATCTGGTGGAGTTTAGTATAGATGGCCTAATAGAATCAGTACTGCACACTGCTACAAGGTCCAAATTATTTTCCAGCCAAGATACAGATAAACATGATTAGTAATTTTAAATCTGGTGGAGTTTAGTATAGATGGCCTAATAGAATCAGTACTGCACACTGCTACAAGGCCCAAATTATTTTCCAGCCAAGATACAGATAAACATGATTAGTAATTTGAAAGCTTAAAACGGTTGGTGAGGTGATTTTAACAAATCATCAAGCTTTTACTCTCCCCAGGATGACACAGGGGTAGAAAAGTCCTTTTGGATCCATGATTTGTTTATCTTTATGAACGTGAGTCTGTCTACATTATCAGTGGAGAGCCGCGTGAGCTTATCTATCAGCACACCACCAGCAGTGCTGAACACACGTTCAGACAGAACGCTGGCTGCGGGGCATGACAAGAGCTCAAAGGCGTAAGTGGCGAGCTCCGACCATTTATCCAGATTGGAAGCCCAAAAAGAGCAAGGGTCCAGTGACACAGTCATGGCTTCAATGTTTACTTGGAGATACTCCTGTACCATCGTCTCTTGGCATTGACTATGTGTCAGACTTCTTGTCTCCTGTGGCCTTGCAAAGGATGGGCTAAAAAAGTGGTGAAATGATTCCGCAAAATTGATGTTACCAGCAGATACTGTGTTTCTGTTACGTTTTGAGTGCTGAACACTCGACGGTCCCACGGTTGGCAAGTTGGAACTGTGAGATTCACTACGTGCACCACTGGTGTTTTGTGGAAAAGCAAATGTAAGATTCTGCAACAGTCTCTGCTGATACTCCTGCATGCCTGCATCCCTTTCTATGGCAGGAATTATTTCTGCAAATGTACTTTTGTACCGGGGATCTAACAGTGTGGCAACCCAGTAGTCTGGATTATTTCTAATTCTCACAATTCGAGTGTCATGTTGCAGGTAGTGCAGCAAGAAGGCACTCATGTGTCTTGCGCATCCAGGAACACCAAGTCCCTGTTGTGTTGGTGGCGAGGTAACAATCATGCTTCCTTCCTCTGCCCTCTCCCCCCAACCTCGCACAACAGAAATGTGATCAAAGTCTCCCTCATCTGATGAGTCTTCCATCAGTTCGTCCTCCACTTCTTTCTGGGCTCCTGCACCTTCCTCACTAATTTGGCTGCTACCATGCGCCCTGGTAAAACCATATCCCCCACCCTCAAATGCCTGCCGCCTTGGTGCTGCCAACCATCTGGACCTTGCAGATGTTAGCCCTTCCGCATACAACTCCTCCTCCTCAAATTCCTCCCCCTCCTCTTGTGCCACCACCTGACTCCGAATTCTGTTTAACATGTGCTCCAGCATGTAAATCACCGGAATAGTCATGCTGATAATGGCTTCGTCTGCGCTAAACATCTTCATCGCCATTTCAAAACTGTGCAGAAGGGTGCATAGGTCCCTGATCTGAGACCATTCCTCCAGCGTGATTTGCCCCATCTCTGGATCTCTTTGGCCCAGGCTATACGTCAGAACATATTGCACCAGGGCTTGTCGGTGCTGCCACAGTCGCTGCAACATGTGCAGAGTTGAATTCCACCGGGTAGGCGCATCGCATTTTAGCCGTTGAAGTGGCAGGCCCAACGACTTCTGTAGAGATGTAAGTCGCTGAGCTGCGGGATGCGAACGGCGGAAGTGAGCACACAGCGACCGTGCCCTCTGCAGAAGGCCATCTAGTCCGGGATGGTGGGCTAAAAATTGCTGGACAACCAGGTTCAACACGTGAGCCTTACAAGGCACGTGTGTGACATTGCCCCGGCGAAGGGCCGCACCCAGGTTTGCAGCATTGTCGCACAAGGCCTTCCCAGGTTTCAGGTCCAGTGGAGACAACCATTCATGAAATTGGTTCTCCAGAGCTGACCACAACTCCTCAGCTGCGTGACTCACATTTCCCAGACATTTCAAAGAAAAAACCACCTGATGACGTTGATCCCTGCTGCCAGCATAGTAAGGAGGTGTGCAGGATCCCTTCTGCGCAGTTAGAAAGCTTGTGGCATGACCAGACAGGCTTTGGGTGCAGGTGGAGGACAGAGAGGAGGTTGAGGAGGCAAAAGTAATGGAGGAACTTCGAGATAAAGAGCATTGACGCACAACTCATGGGAATGGCAAGACTTGGACAGCAGCCCCTTGTCCTGCTGTCACCATAGTTACCCAGTGCCCAGTCAGTGACATGTAACGCCCCTGTCCATGCCTACTCGTCCAAGTGTCTGTGGTGAAATGCACCCTGTCACACACAGAGTTTCTTGAAGAAGCGGTGATGTTGTGTGCGACATGCTGATGGAGCGCAGGCACACCTTTCTTTGAGAAGTAGTGCTGACTGGGCATCTGGTACTGGGGCATGGCGATGGACATAAGGTTTCGAAAATCCTCTGTGTCCACCAGGCGGAAAGGCAGCATTTCTGTAGCCAAGAGCTTGCAGATGGTGAAATTCAACCTCTTAGCTTTCTCATGGCTAGGAGGAAATGGTCTTTTACTTGTCCACATCTGAGGGACCGAGGGCTGGCTGTTGTGCTTAGACGGGGTTGAGAAGGGTGTACCCGGAAAACTGCCAGTCTGTGAGGAAGATGCAGGCGGACATGTTAGGTTGCCTTGATCCAAAGGTGGTGCTATCGATGTCGGACAGCGCTGAACACCAGCTGATGTTTCCACCTCCAAAGAAAATGATGACCTGCCAACCACGCTGGCTGTTACGGGTAAAGAGGTGGCAGATCTGCGTCCCAAAACAGGTTTGACTGCTGTCCCCCCAGTCACAGAGGATGAAGAGGCCGCGGATGCACAAGATGTGGCTGACGGTGGTTGGCCCGGCTGGCTAGGCCGCATTGTAGCACAGTGAGCTTCCCACTGCAACTTATGCTTCATATCCATGTGCCGGTTCATGCATGAAGTATTCAAACTATGTAATTTTTGGCCTCTACTTAGTTTTTGCTGACAAATGTTACAGATAACCCGAGTTGGGTCATCCTTATCGATCTGAAAAAATGCTCAGGCTATGCAAGGCTTAGAACCCATGCGACCTGAAGAGCCACCACGACTTGTGGTCAGAGGCAGAGTTGTGTTTGAGGATGCAGTTGTTGACGCGCTTCCAGTACTACGTCTCTGTCCAGGAAGGCACAACCTGACCTCGTCGTCACTAGCATCCTCCTCCACCTCCTCTGCTGACCTCATCGACTGGCTGACTGTGGGTTGACAGTAAGTGGGATCTCCAACCTCGTCATCTTCACCCTGTGTGTTATCACACCAGTCGTTCTCAGAGCCAACCTCTTCCTGCCCTGACAAAAAACTCAAGTTGTCGCTCCAAGCAGGTATTTGAGTCTCATCATCGTCTTCCTCATTGTCTCCACCAACAGGAGTTACAGTTTGGGAACGAGAGTCTACATTATGGTCAGAACCTTCTGCGTCTGTTCCTGGATCCGACTCATAAAGATTCTGGGCTTCAGTGCAGATCATTTCCTTGTCTGGATTCACAGAAGCTCAGGAGCCGACCTCTGATTCCCAGGCTATAGTATGAGTAAACAGCTCTGCAGACTCAACCATCTGTTCTACCCCATACTCAGACGGGCAGCTGGAGACTTGGGAGCTGTGATGAAGCAAGTGCGATTGGGGTGACACCTCTGAGGACTGGAGTATTTGTGATGTTGAAGTTGAGGTGGAGGAGAGCCCACTTAAAGGAGCACTTGATATCCGTTGAAGCACCTGCTGTTTTTGTGCCTCATCTGGAATTTGTAGCGATTGGCGTGGCCGTAAGAAAGGGATCTTATCACATTGTCCGCTAAAAGAAGTAGACATCTTAGTTTGGCTGGAAGATGGTCTTTCTTCTGCAGATGTTACTGTTGCTTTAACACCTACCCCATGGACACAACCTTTTTTTCCCTTCCCAACACGCCTATTCCCCTTTCCACCAGCAGCAGGCCTTTTTCCACTCATTTTGGTGGTTAACTAATTGACAACTCTGGAGTTGTTTTCACAAAAAACAATGAATGGGAACCGAGCAGAGCTGATTGTACAAACTGCGTTATTAGCCCAAAAGTATTGGCTGGGTTAGTGTCACTGTCACAGAATACTGGAGGTAGGGGGCCTAAGCTGACCCTAAGCTGGGGCCCTGACTAATCCCTCAACCTGGAGGTACTGTTAAAGGTACAGAGGTCCAGGCCGCCAGCGTAACCCCTACCTCCTGAGGATCCCTGCACCTCAGTAATCTAGTCCTGAGAAGGACCCCGATCACAACAATTGGGAACCAGAAATAATATGCCCACACACAGTATTTAGACGAACGAGACAGTACAAGGGAAAAACCAAAACCACCTTGCATACAACTTCTACACAACTACAACAGAGGGAACACCAACGGGAAAGGAGATAAATGATAAAGCGAGGAAAGGGAAAAAACACTTCCAAATACACTTATCTCAGCAACTCCAAACACCACGATCCGCTCTGTAAGTCTGAATGAAAAGCTTTCACCGACACCTCCCAAACAGACCTGCAGGAATATGAAGGAGTCTCACTAAAGAAGCATTGATTGCAGCTGGGCGAGGCTGGACCTCAGCTAGCCCAGAGAGAGAGAGAATTAACTCCTTCACTGCCGAAAAAACACAAAGCACCAACAAGTCAGCTGCGAGAAGTCAGGCTGTGTACTCGTGACGATCTTCGTGGCAACACACCCGTGACAGTTAGATGCAGTAAAACAATTTTATTACATACACAGGTGGTGGAGGTTAGTATAGATGGACTAATAGAACAAGTCCCACACACTGCTACAAGCCCAAATATTTTTTCAGAGCTAGATGCAGATAAAAATTATTTTGAATTTGCAACCAGTATAGATGGACTAATAGAACAAGTCCCACACACTGCTATAAGCCCAAATATTTTTTCAGAGCTAGATGCAGATAAAAATTATTTTGAATTTGGAACCTGGTGGAGGTTAGTATAGATGGACTAATAGAACAAGTCCCACACAGTGCTACAAGCCCAAATATTAAATCAGAGCTAGATGCAGATAAAAATTATTTTGAATTTGCAACCTGGTGGAGGTTATTATAGATGGACTAATAGAACAAGTCCCACACACTGCTACAAACCCAAATATGTTTTCAGAGCTAGATGCAGATAAAAAATATTTTGAATTTGCAACCTGGTGGAGGTTAGTATAGATGGACTAATAGAACAAGTCCCACACACTCCTACAAGCCCAAATATTTTTTCAGAGCTAGATGCAGATAAAAATTATTTTGAATTTGCAACCTGGTGGAGGTTAGTATAGATGGACTAATAGAACAAGTCCCACACACTGCTACAAGCCCAAATATTTTTTCAGAGCTAGATGCGGATAAAAATTATTTTGAATTTGAAACCTGGTGGAGGTTAGTAGAGATGGACTAATAGAATGATGCTATGCCCAAAAGGTTTTCGTTGGCTAGGTGCAGTAAAAAAATTTGTATTCTATACACAGGTGGTGTAGCTTGCAACACAGATAGGCTACTCCACTGACTAACACACACTGCAAGAGCCCAAAAAGGATTTGCTTAGCTAGATTGAGCCATATGCTGTGAAAAAAACTAGCACAGCACTGGCACAGACCTGCCTGGCAAAAAGTGATAGGAACTGATGTAACCTAGCCCTCAAAAGGACTACAATTACAATTAGTTTTTACTCTCAACCTATCTATTTAAGAGCACAGACCTGCCTGATAAAAGTCGTAGGAAATAATATAACCTAGTCCTCAAAAGGACTGCAATCACACCTATTCCCTACTCCCAAGCTATCTGTAGATTTGTGCAAAAATTGGCTTGAAATTAACACTCAAAGTATAGCACACACAGCAACAGCGGTGCCGTCTAACACGCAGCTGCAGCAGTGAGAAAATGGTGGCTACATGGAAAATGGCTGGGTCTTATAGGGCAAGGACATGTGACATACACTGCCAATGACACATGCCCTTGCTTGTGTGAAAAAAAGCAGCTCGCTCCATGTGTGCGCTGCTGATAGGCTGACAGATTGCACCTCCCCATTGTAAATGCGGGAAAGAGAAAAAAAAATGGAGATCCTTCATTATTGCTGCAGAGATCCATCCCCTGCCCCTCCCCCCGCCCCGCTGTACACTCAAACTGCGTATTAACATTAATTTTCAGCATTACTGAGAAAAAATCCAGTTATGATTTTGGTGCACGAACAGTTATCAAACATATCCTCGAATTTTTTTTAAATTGTTCGTGTTCGCCGAACGGCTCGAACACCGCCCAAAACAGCTCGAATTTGAGATTGGCGAACAGTTCGAGTCGAACAGTACTCATCTCTAGTGAAAACCTTGCATATTTCAGCAACACAATACCACAGTGCTACATTCATCATAACAGCACAACTTCACAAAAGAATTTGGTGATAAACTGGACACCTGTGGTCCAGACTTTTGACCAATAGAAAACATTTGGAGCAATATGAAAAGAAAAGTCCAATAAAGAATATTCTGGACTATTGAACAGCTATAATCCTACTTCAAGCAAGAATGGGACAACATTCCTGTAACAAAACTCCAGCAATTTGTCATCTCATTTCCCAGACATTTCCAAAATGTAAAAAGAAGAGGAGATTCTACACAATTGTAGACATTGTCATGTCCATTTTTTTTGAGAAGTGTTGCTGCCATCAATTTCAAAATTCTTTTTTTAAATGAAATAGAAATATGTTTAATTTTCAACTTCTGATAAGTTATATTTTCTGTTCTGAATAAAATCTGGCTATAGGAGATATCCAATGCATTGCCTTCTTGCATTTTAGCAAAGAAAACACCCAAAGAAAATAATGAACTTATTAAATATACACATATATGGGTAGTATAAAGTGATTCACATAAATAAATATAGGGAAAATTCCCCACTACCACAGAATGAGCGCATGGAATGAGGAATGGGACTCCTCGGTAAAACACAAGAAGCACAAAGGACGAAGAAACACCGAGATCAAGAATCCAAAGTAAGTATGCAAAATCTTAATTTTATTGGGTCAAGTATACATCGGGGAGGGAGAAAAAAACAGAAGAAGAAGGACACAATTCCAGGTGGCAATCCAGAACAAATCACTTGTACACACAATAAGCACCATAGCATGAAAATTCAGAGAAATGCACAAATACAAAATATATATGCTTGTATGTCACATAGTTATCTCTATCAATAATAATCATGTTAAAATCTAGAAATGAGTGCATGAGTGCATAAGAATACATAATATGTACCAGCAGAAGATGTTAAAGTACAAATGAATAAATTAATCAATAAGTATAAAAAGGCACCCCAAAGGTGACCCCCTGACGAAGGCAGATATTGAAACGCGCATTGAGTTGGAGACATCCTGGCAGCAATCCCTCTTGGCCCCCCTTACATCGGTGTGTACATCTAAGCCACTATACATTATATATATATCCCATGACAGTTCCATGTGAACCAGTATTAATATTTCAATAGACTCAGTGGCCTTTTCACCCTTTATATGTGCTCCATATGGGGATCTAATTATAAGAATTTTTACTTACCTACATGGGACATTTATTGAGTATGTACTGTATATCCCATTTTAGGCATTCAATCACTAGCACCTTATTTCACCCTTTTGGGGTGCCTTTTTATATAAAAGGGTGAAATAAGGTGCTAGTGATTGAATGTCTAAAATGGGATATACAGTATATACTCAATAAATGTCACATGTAGGTAAGTAAAAATACTTAGAATTAGATCCCCATATGGAGCACATATAAAGGGTGAAAAGGCCACTGAGTCTATTGAAATATTAATACTGGTTCACATGGAACTGTCATGGGATATATATATATATATAATGTATAGTGGCTTAGATGTACACATCTATGTAAGGGGGGTCAAGAGGGATTGCTGCCAGGATGCGTCCAACCCAATGCGCGTTTCAATGTCTGCCTTCATCAGGGGGTCCATATGAGGTGCCTTTTTATATTTAGTGATTAATTTATTCATTTGTACATTAACATCTTCTGCTGGTACATATTTTATATTCTTATGCACTCATGCACTTTTTTCTAGATTTTAACATGATTATTATTGATTAAGATAACTATGTGACATACAAGCATATATATTTTGAATTTGTGCATTTCTTTGAATTTTCATGCTATGGTGCTTATTGCATACCTGTGTACAAGTGATTTGTTCCGGTTTGCCACCTGGAATTGTGTCCTTTTTCTTCTGTTTTTTTCTCCCACCCCGATATATATTATATACTTGACCCAATAAAATTAAGATTTTGTATTCTTACTTTGGAGTCTTGATCTCGTTGTTTCTTCGTCCTTTATGCTTCTTGCATTTTGTACATTTTATAAAGTGTCTTAACTTCTTTGGAATTAAGGTTGTACATAACTGATATGTTCAAATCCATTACCACTTAAACAATAAATTTTAATGTTATTTATTCTATCCAGTGATACCAGGATAACCAGCATGAAAAAGTTGTCTCTGGACTAATCTCTAGCTATTGTTGCATCCAAGAAAAAATCGGGTCTCAGCACTGAAGATGAGATACCTGAATGCCAGACTCCATTGTTAGATTCCAGCCTCAGGTATCCATCTGGTGAGCAACATCATGGGATGTCCTTCATGAAGGAAAGTAATACAAGTCTTACTCACATGATTATGGTGTCTGTTGGCAAAATGTGTGGTAGCCAGACCCCATAGATATCATTCCAGGTACATTAACAGTTCAGCGTTACATTGATTTGGTAGTGGAACCAGTGGTACCATCATTTGCTCAAAATGTCAACATGAAAACGCCTGCTTGGGCAACTGTGAGCAGCATTCAGGGCCTAAATGTGCTACCATTGAGTTCTGTGTCTCTGGACATGTTTCTGATAGAGCAATCTGAGATTTCGTTGGTCAACAATTGCAAAGGGAGCTGCCATCTTGATGAATCTTGATGATTGTATATTTAAATACATTCAGTGTGAGAGAACATTTTTCAGACAACAATTAATAACCTCATTGATAGCATGCCAGGACAAGACGTGTAAGTGCTTGTATTTATATGCGTGGCACCTATGCTCAATGCAAAATAAATCAAAATATTTTTTCATCATCTCCATATCATTCCATGACTTTTCCATGACTTTTTCTTCTTGGTGTTGCAATTTCAATGTTGAGTAGTGTACAAATAAAATATACATACTGTAACTAACCCAAATTATTAAATAAGCATGCTAGTTATCCTTCCTAATGAAAACCATGAAGCACCATAAAAAGAGAACAAAGCTTAAATAGTTGTTTTTGTCACCAACAGTACTGATAAAAATACAATTCATTTTGCAAAGACTAAGCTTTCAATACAGCTCCGTCAACAAAAAAAAAAAAATTATAACTCTTAGAATATAAATACTTAAAAATGTTTTTGCATTTTTGAAAAGTATTTTTGTTGTGCAAACACAGTAAAACATAAATAAAACAATGTAGATTTGGTATTGCTTTAATTATTTTAACCGAAGGAATAAAATTAATAAGTCACATTTGTTACATGGAAAATGCTGTAATAAAGAGCAATCCTAAATGGGAAAAATTAAATTTTACATTTTATGGCAACTGCACCGCATTAATTTGAGACAATTTTGGGATCAAAATGGCCTCTATACTCCTTGATAAATACCTTGAGGGGGACCAAAATAGTGTCAATTCAGGATATTTAGTGACCCTTGTGAGGGGTCAGCTCTGTGGTAGACGCTGGTTCACAAAGGGATGCAGTCCAATGGTTCAAAACAAAGTGATGGCTTATTACATGCCCATAAACCAGGCAGGAAACAAAAATAACACAGCCTCTTTCAGGTTCTAAAAACAAAACACAAAATAACAAGTCCATACAGCACGGCCTCAGCCGTTTAAATGCAGATGCCTTTCTCTGCCTTCAGCAAGGTCTGAGCAGCCCATGCAAGCCTGCTCAGCTTGCACAACACACAGACAGACTGAGACAGGTGCATCTGTCTTAAATCAGGCCTTCCAAGCCCTGGACTGGAGGTAAGTGAGCAGCTGATCCCCCCCAGCTCTTTCAGCTGCTCGTAAAACCCGGCCCTATAATCCGGGCCCATTAAACTCCTCTCAGCACTATGTGTGCTGGAGCCGGCTTTCCGAGTACTACATCACCAAGGCTTGGTGCCTTGGGGACACATACCTCCCGTCCACAACCTTGCCGGCTGCAACCTTACATATCCCCCTGCCCAAATCTGGGGGGCTTGGCACCTTCTGCTAACATACAATAGACCCTTGACAGGCCATAAGCAATCCCATGTTGTTTCCCAGGCCTATGCTCCACCTGGAAACTAAAATCTTGTAGAGCTAGGAACCATCTAGTTACTTGGGCATTGTTCCCCTTATTTTCTCTCATCCACCTCAGTGGGGCATGGTCCGACACCAACCTGAACTTTCTACCTAACAGTTAATATACCTCAGAGTGTCCAACTCCCAACCCACTTAATAGCTAAACATTATTTTTCCACTATGGAGTAGTTCTTCTAACATGTGGACAGCTTCCAACTGAGGTACATTATGGGGTGTTCCTCTCCATTTAACTTCTGGGACAAGAGTGCCCCAGGCTGACATCCGATGCGTCTGTCTGGACCACAAACTCTTTGGAGAAGTTAGGTGCCACCAAGACTGGCTGTTTATAGAGGGCCAGTTTTAATTCCCGGAAGGCCGCTTCAGCTTCTGGGGACCACTTAGCCATCGCCGACTTTGTCCCTTTCAGAAGATCCGTCAGTGGAGCTGCTATCAGGGCAAAGTTAGGGGCAAATCTTTGATAGTAGCCCATAATGCCTAGAAATGCCCTGACTTGCTTCTTTGAGATGGGTCATGGCCAGTTCAGGATCTCCTCAATTTTAATGATGTGTGGTTTTATCTCCCCTCTACCAACCACGCAGCCCAGATACTTGCCTTCCTCTGTCACCATAGCACATTTCTTCGGATTTGATGGTAAAGCCTGCCTTCCTTATCGCGTCAAGAATGGCTTGAACTTTGCCAAGATGACTTTCCCAGTCCTGGCTGAATATGATTATGTCATCTATGTAGGCCGCTGTATACTTTTTGTGGGGTGCTAAGATCCGGTCCACGGCTCTCTGGAAGGTGGCCGGAGCTCCCTGCAACCCAAATGGTATCCTGACATATTAATAACATCCGTCTGGCGTCAAGAAAGACATATTCTCCTTGGCCTCTTTGGACAGGGGAATTAGCCAGTATCCTTTGGTGAGGTCTAGGGTGGTGATGTACTGAGCAGGTCCTAGCCTTTCGATAAGCTCAACTTCCCTAGGCATTTGGTAGGCGTCAAACTTTGAGACCTCGTTCAGCTTCCTATAGTCAATGCAAAACTGCCATTCTCCATCTGGTTTTGGCACTAAGACTATGGGACTGGATTAGCCACTCTTGGACTCTTCAAAAACTCCCAGGTTAAGCATTCACTTTACTTCTTTCGAGATCACGTCTCTGTGAGCTTCTGGGATCCGATACGGTTTCAGGATGACGCGAACATGAAGCTCTGTGAGTACCTCATGTTCTGTGACCTGAGTGAGTCCTTGCAACTCTGAAAACAGGTATTTATTTCACTGTAGCAACTCTTTGCACTGTTGCTTTTGGGCATATGACTTCGACTCTGCCACCTTGACCTCTTTCACATAGATGTCAGCTTCAGCCACTAAACACGGAGCTTCAACAGGCTCCCTATCTCGCCATGGCTTAATCAAGTTGACGTGGTACACCTGGTATGGCTTCCTTCTCCCTGGCTGGTGGATTTTATAGTTGACCTCGCCAACCTTTTCAACTTTATCATAGGGGACCTGCCACTTCACCAGGAATTTGCTCTCCACTGAAGGTACTAGCACCAGTACCTGATCCCCAGGGTTGAATTGTCTCACTCTTACCGATCTATTGTACACCCTAGACTGTGCCTCTTGTGTTTTGAAGAGGTGCTCTTTCATGATGGGCATCACCCTGACAATTCTCTCTTGCATTTGGGCCACGTGTTCGATTACACTCCTGTAGGGTGTAGACTCGGCCTCCCAGGTCTCCTTTACCACATCTAGGAGTCCCCAGAGGTGTCGGCCGTATAACAGTTCAAAAGGGGAGAATCCAGTAGAGGACTGTGGTACCTCTCTGATGGAGAATAGAAGGTACGGCAGTAGACAGTCCTTATCTCGGCCGTTCTTCTCTACGACCTTCTTTAACATGGTCCTCAAGGTTTTGTTGAACCTTTCCACCAAGCCGTCCATCTGTGGATGGTAGACTGAGGTTCGTAGTTGTGTGATTTGCAGAGTTTTGCACAACTCTCTCATCACCTTTGACATAAATGGGGTCCCTTGATCCGTTAGGATCTCCTTAGGTAACCCCTTTCTAGAAAAAATATGGACCAACTCTCGCGCTTTACACTTGGAGGAGGAGTTCCGTAGTGGCACAGCCTCCAGATACCGTGTTGCATAGTCGAGTACCACCAGGATATACTTATGCCCTCTGGCGGACTTGACCAGGGGCCCCACCAGATCCATGGCTATGCAATCAAATGGCATCTCAATGATAGGTAACGGCACTAAGGGGCTCCGAAGGTGTGTCACCGGGGAGGTCAGCTGGCAGGTGGAACAGGACCTACAATAATTCATAATTTCTCGGTGACAACTGGGCCAATAAAACTTCTGGAGAATTAGTTCCTGTGTTTTTTCTACCCTCAGATGACCACCTAAAACATGTGCATGGGCCATGTCTAATGCCTTATGCCTATATGTTCCTGGCACCAGCAACTGCTCGACAATCACTTTGGTGATTCGATATAGCAAGTCCCCATTGATGGCAAAGTACAGTTATCTGGTGTCACCCCCGGCTCTAGAGCAACACCGTTAAGTACAGATACATTATCAAGAGATACATTTAAGAGTTAAATCCCTGAGTTGGGCAGTTCCAAAGTTTCCCTTGGACATATCCAGCTCAGGGATATTGGCCTCAGGGGATGCTGCCCCCTCCTCATCGCCCACAAACACACACATGGGAAACTTGTCGGTTACGGCCTGCGGTGAGGTTCCTTCAGGGGTGTTCTGGCTGTCATCCGATCAACCAGGGGTCATCGCTTTCCCCCACATGTCCCAGAATAATGCACAGTCCCGTCCGATTATTATCGGGTGCAACAAGTCTTTAATGACCCCCACTTCCTGAGCTGTGGTGCCACAGTCCGTGTTTACCTCCAGCCGGGCAGCAGAATCATTTTTAGCATCCCCATGGATACACTGGACACCCAACACCTTCCCAGGAACCAGTCGATGAGCGAATGTGGCCCTTATCAGGGTCACCAAACTTCCTGAGTCCAACAGTCCAGACTCTTGCACCCCGTTTACAAAAACTGAGCACTCCTGAGGGCCCTCGCCATGTTGAGGAACTGTGCTACAGGTAGGGTAGGCAAAATAGGAGCAACACCAGCCTATGTTGAAGTCCATTGGCTCAGAGCTCATGAGACACTGGGTGGCTATATGGCCAGGGGCATGACACCTCCAACAGAGGGTGGTTTGGGGTTGATTACCCAGCTGCAATTCAGACCTAACCCCTGCTTGACAGCCCAGGGAACCCTGTCCACCAGGCCCACCAGGTCGTCCGCATTTTGGGATCTCCCTGGGCAGCCCAGGACTGAATCGGCTTTGGCAGAGAGTGGATAAACCGATCCATGACCACTCTCTCGACCATCTGGGCTGGGGAACAAGTTTATGGCTGTAGTCACTTCTGGACTAGGTGTAGAAGGTCAAACATTTGTGACTGGGGAGGTTTGTCCCTGTGGAAGCCCCAGAGGTGGACTCGTTGTGCCCAATGGACAATTGAAAAAAGCCTTGGACAGGCTGAAACGACTTGTGAGTTGTGGAATAAACAAATTAATCATCAACACGTGAGTGCCGGGATTTGCTTTTACTAGAAACACTGTTTTCCACATGCACCATCCCAGCGGTGCGGAGTGCCGACTAGATTCTTTTGATACTGACTCGTTGTGCCCTGACTGCCAGAGTTACACCCAACCGCGCCGGCATCTCAGCCTTAAGTTTGCTATACTTTTTAGAGTCTTGCAGGGACAAATCATAGTACACCTTCTGTGGTCCCTTGGTCAGATATGGTGCTAGAACCTCCGCCCACTGCTCTGGTGGTAGTCTCTCACGGTCCGCCACTCTCTCAAATATGACAAGGAACGCCTCGACATCATCCCCCGGAGTCATTTTTTGTAATGCCCCTCTCACGGTTTTCCTCACCTGGGTCTCGTCACTTCGGCCTGGAGGTGGTGCGGCTTCTCTGACACTGATGGCGTCTGCCAGGAGCGTCATCTGTTTCTGCTGCTGTCCCTGCTGCTGCATCTGTTGTTGAAGCTGGAACTTTGGTATTAACAGCTTATGTGTCTCTTGTTGAGCTTGCTGCTGATGCATATTCGCCTGCACCAGTTGCTTAATCAGCTCCTCCATGCTGCCAGATAAACCTTGCTGGCTGTCAGCCTTCACCCAGGACATGTACGGTTTCCTGTAACAGTCACACTGCCACTTTGGATTCGGGCCCGCAATTCTAGCTCCAACTTGTGAGGGGTCAGCTCTGTGGCAGGCACCGGTTCACACAGGGACGTAGTCCAATCGTTCTAAACAAACTGATGGTTTATTACATGTCCATAAACCATGCAGGAAACATAAATGATGCAGCCTCTTTCAGCTTCCAAAAAGGTATAGCAGAACAAACACAAAATAACAAGTCCATACAGCACGGCCTCAGCCGTTTAAATGCAGATGCCTTTCTCTGCCTTCAGCAAGGTCTGAGCAGCCCATGCAAACCTGCTCAGCTTGCACAACACACAGACAGACTGAGACAGGTGCATCTCTCTTAAATCAGGCCTTCCAAGCCCTGGACTGGAGGTAAGTGAGCAGCTGATCCCCCCCCAGCTCTTTCAGCTGCTCATAAAACCCGGCCCTATAATCCAGGCCCATTAAACTCCTCTCAGCACTATGTGTGCTGGAGCCTGCTTTCCGAGTCCTACATCACCAAGGCTTGGCACCTTGGGGACACATACCTCCCATCCATGTCCTCTCCGGCTGCAACCCTACACACTATTCCAGATGGTGCCTGACCAAGGAGGAGTAGAGGGGGATAATTACTTTTTGTGATCTAAACTCTATGCTTCTCTTAATACATGCTATAACTGTGTTTGCCTTTTATGCTGCTACATCACACTGTTGACTCATGTGCAGTCTGTGATCTATTAGTATACCCAAGTAATTTTTTCACTAAGGATAGTATAAAATACTTTATCAAATGCTTTGCTGAAGTCAATATATACTATACCTACTGCATTTCCCTGGTCCACCATATGTTCGGATGTGCTTTGTGTCATTGTGGTATGGTGCTTGTGTGGAGTACTGGCAGTAGCCATCTTTTGTAGGTAGTGCACCTAGAGGTAACATTTTAAAAGGAGGAGGGAAGTACAGTGTAGCATCTGCTGTGGGTGTGGCTTGAGCTTGTCATGGGAATGGTGTGGTACTTTCTCTAAACGGGATATAGTCAGCAGTGGGGTCACGCAGGGATCTGTGCTAGGACCGATTCTTTTTAACCTCTTTATTAATGACCATGGAGATGGGATTGAGAGTAAAGTGTCAGTCTTTGCTGACGACATCAAACTATGTAGGATATTAAACTCTGATCTTGACATTACGATATTGCAGAATGATCTGTATAAGATGACTGAATGGGCAAACACTTGGCAGATGAGGTTTAATGTAGATAAATGTAGAGTAATGCACCTAGGACAGAGTAATCCTATTGCTACATACAGGGCTCCAGGTTTTTCTGGGCCCCTGGCGAAAGAGTCTCAGTGAGTCCCTTTAACACATACCACAATTCATGATGCACAGATACCGCAGAGAAATATATATAGTACAATGCCGAAGATTTCATTTCTTACATTACATGAGATATATCTATTGTAAATTACACAATAGCTCCGAAACCGGCGAATCGCTCCACACAGTATACTGACCCCCATATAACGCTCCATACGGAATACTGGCCCCCATATAACACTCCATACGGAATACTGGCCCCCATATAACGCTCTATGCGGAATACTGGCCCCCACATAACGCTCTATACAGAATAGTGGCTCCCATAAAACACTCCGTACAGAATACAGGCCCCCATAAAACACTCCGCACAGGATACTGGCCCCCATATAACGCTCCAAATAGGATACTGGCCCTCATATAGTGCTCCATGCAGGCTGTTCCCCCCACATAATGCCCTATGCAGGCTGTTCCCATCTTATAATGTCCCATGGAGGCTGTTTCCCCCCTTATAATGCCCTATGCCGGATGTCACCCCCCATATAATGCCCCAAGCGGGATGTCACCCCCATATAATGCCCCATGCAGGATGTCACTTCTCCCCATATAATGCCCCATGCAGGATGTCCCTCCCCCCATTTAATGCCCCATGCAGGATGTCACCCCCCATATAATGCCCCATGCAGGATGTCACTCCCTCCATATAAAGCCCCATGCAGGATATCACTTCTCCCCTCCATATAATGCCCCATGCAGGATGTCACCCCCCATAAAAATCCCCATACAGGATGTCACCCCATATATAATCCCACATGAAGGATGTCACCCCCCTATATAATGCCCCATGCAGGATATCACTTCTCCCCCCCCATATAATGCCCCATGCAGGATGTCACCCCTCATATAATGCCCCATGCAGGATGTCACTCCCCCCATATAATGCCCCATGCAGGATGTCACTTCTCCCCTCATATAATGCCACATGCAGGATGTCACCCCCCCATATAATGCCCCATGCAGGATATCTCTTCCCCCCCCCCATATAATGCCCCATGCAGGATGTCACACCCCATATAATGCCCCATGCAGGATGTCACCCCTCATATAATGCCCCATGCAAGATGTCACCCCTCATATAATGCCCCATGCAGGATGTCACTTCCCCCCCCATATAATGCCCCATGCAGGATGTCCCTTCCCCCCCATATAATGGCCCATGCAGGATGTCACCCCCCCATATAATGCCCCATGCAGGATGTCACCCCCCACCATATAATGCCCCATGCAGGATGTTACCCCCTCTCTTTAAAATGCCCCATGCAGGATGTCACCCCCCCATATAATGCCCCATGCAGGATGTCACCTCTCCCCCCATAAAATGTCCCATGCAGGATGTCCCTTCCCCCCCATATAATGGCCCATGCAGGATGTCACCCCCCCCATATAATGCCCCATGCAGGATGTCACCCCCCCACCATATAATGCCCCATGCAGGATGTCCCTTCCCCCCCATATAATGGCCCATGCAGGATGTCACCCCCCCATATAATGCCCCATGCAGGATGTCACCCCCCTACCATATAATGCTCCATGCAGGATGTCACCCCCTCTCTTTAAAATGCCCCATGCAGGATGTCACCCCCCCATATAATGCCCCATGCAGGATGTCACCTCTCCCCCCATAAAATGTCCCATGCAGGATGTCACCCCCCATATAATGCCCCATGCCTCCGTACATAAAAAAAAAAAAAATCAACTACTCACCTCACTCCTCCTCACCTGCAGCCGCTGCTCAGGTCCGGACTCCAGCGTCGCCGGTGTCGTCCCTCACTGCGCTGCCTGTGATGTCTCAAGGGAGAGTGCGGTGGAAAGATGTCACCGCACCCTCTGACCTGAGACGTCACAGGGAGTGCACAGCAGGAAGACAGCGGATCTGCGGAGGCACGGGAAGAGGTAAGTGTCCAGCTGCTGGGGCCCTGAGCAAGCGGGGGAGAAGGGCACCCGACTGCGAGTGGGCCCCCCGCCTGCTCAGGGCCCCGGCACTTGCCGGGTGCTGACGCCGGCCCTGGCTACATATACATTAAGTGGGAGTATACTCAGGAACAGGAGAAGGACTTGGGTATTCTGGTTACAAGTAAGCTAAGCAGCAGTACTCAATGTCAAGCAGCTGCCGCAAAAGCAAACAAGATTTTAGTATGTATAAATAGAGAGATAAAATCCCCCGATCCCAATGTACCGTTGCCCCTTTATAAATCACTGGTGAGGCCACATCTAGAATATGGGATTCAGTTTTTAGCTCTACATTTTAAAAATGATATTCAGAAGTTCAAAGGCGGGCAACTAGATTATTACAAAGGATGGGAGGCCTCGCAAATGATGAGAGGTTTAAAAAGTTGAGCTTGTTTAGCTTAGAAAAACAACGGCTCAGAGGAGATCTCATACTAAGGATCAGGGGGCACTCATTACGGGTGGAAGAAAGGCGATTCCAGCCCCTAAACAGGAAAGGGTTCTTTACAGTCAGAGCAGTCAGGCTGTGGAATGCCCTACCACAAGAGGTAGTAATGGTTGACACTATAACAGCTTTCAAAAAAGGGATGGATGATTTCCTTGATGCAAATAACATTGTGGGTTACAGTAAAATTAGACAAAAAGTACAATTGGGGGAGGATGGTTGAATTTGATGGACCTAGGACTTTATCCAACCTAACATTTCTGTCTAGTGCCCTAACAATTCTGTCAAGTGCAATCCCCATTAGGAAATGAGCTCCATTATTGGCAATGCTATCCAGTGTACATCTTGCCACATGTATGCAATCCTTGAACAGCCGGTCGGGGTTGCATACTGCTATGCGAGATGTGTGCACATTGTGCGTTTGGAAGCCCAGGTACTGGATCTAAATGAGCAGCTGGCAACAATGAGATCCATTGACTATATGGAAAGGAGTCTGCTGCTCACTGAGGAGCTGCTCACTGGGGTAGATGTGGGGGAGGGTGGTAGTAAGGAGCTGCAGGACAATGAGGCAGCTAGCTGGGTGACAGTTAGAAGGGGGGTTAGAGAGAAGAATGCCAGGGAGGCTAGTCCTGATCTGGAACACCCCAATAAGTTTGCAAAGTTTGCAGATGAGGGGGGTGTCGGTACAAGGGTAGCACTGCTGCAGCAAGGCATGTCCCCTGAAAGCCAGAGGAGTGTCAGCTCCATTAAGGGGGGAATAGGAGAGCAGGGCAGGCCAGGCAGGTGCTGGTAGTGGGGGACTCAATTATTAGGGGTACAGATAGGGCAATCTGTCACAAAGACAGGGATCATCGAACAGTGTGCTGCCTACATGGCGCTCGAGTCCGGCACATCGCTGATCGGGTTGACAGATTACTGGGAGGGGCTGGTGTGGACCCAGCGGTCATGGTGCACATTGGCACAAATGACAAAGTTAAAGGTAGGTGGAAGGTCCTTAAAGATGATTTCAGGGAAATAGGCTGCAAGCTTAAAGCAAGGACCTCCAAGGTGGTATTCTCTGAAATACTACCTGTACCACGTGCCACGCCAGAGAGGCAATTGGAGATTAGGGAGATAAATAAGTGGCCCAAGAACTGGTGTAGGAAGGAGGAATTTGGGTTCCTGGAGAACTGGGCCGACTTCTCAGTTGGCTACAGACTCTACACTAGGGACCGGCTGCACCTCAATGGGGAGGGTGCAGCTGTGCTGGGGGAGAAAATGGCTAGAAGGTTGGAGGAGTGTTTAAACTAGGGACTGGGGGGGTATTCATTTTATAGGTGGGGAAGATAGTGTAGATAGTGACCTGGGCACTAATAAATAAATTGGGGGTGGGGTTAGCACAGTCAATAAACTAAGAAGGAATAGAGGTAAAGAGAGATACATAAAATGCATGTACACTAATGCTAGAAGCCTCACCAACAAAATGGAGGAATTAGAATTAATTTTGTTGGAAAATAATTATGACATGGTGTGGATATCTGAGACATGGCTGGATGAGAGCCATGACTGGGCAGTTAATTTACAGGGCTATAGTCTGTTCAGAAATGACCGTACAAACAAGCGAGGGGGGGTGTGTGTTTATATGTAAAATCATTCTTAAAACCCATCTTGCGGGAGGATATATGTGAATCTAATGAAAATGTAGAGTCCCCGTGGGTGGAGATAAGGGGAGGGGGAAAAAATAATAAATTACTGATAGGGGTTTGTAATAAGTCTCCAAAAATAATGGAAGCAGCGGAGAATATCCTCGTAAAGCAAATTGATGAAGCAGCGACTCAAGGAGAAGTCATTATTATGGGGGACTTAAACTACCCTGAAAGACATTGGGGGACAGAAACCTGTAGTTCAAGCAAAGGTAATAGGTTTTTGACAACTATGAGAGACAATTACCTTTCACAACTGGTTCAGGACCCAACAAGAAGGGGGGCACTGCTAGACCTGATATTAACCAACAGGCCAGACCGCATATCAAATATATGAGTTGGGGGTCACTTGGGTAATAGTGATCACAAAATAATAAGTTTTCATGTAACCTTTAATAAGATATGTAGTAGAGGGGTTACAAGGACACTAAACTTCAGGAAGGCAAATTTCTAACGGTTGAGAGATGATCTTAGTGCAATAAACAGGGACGATATCCTGAGACATAAAGCTACACAAAGCAAATGGGGGACATTTATTAGCATCCTGAATAGGACCTGTGCACAATATATACCCTATGGGAATAAACATGCTAGAAATAGGAGGAAACTACCATGGCTAAATAGAGCTGTAAGCGGCGCAATAAGTGACAAAAAGAAAGCATTTAGAGAACTAAAGCAAGTAGGTAGTGATGAGGCATTAAATAAAAATATAAAATTAAATAAATTCTGTAAAAACCAAATCAAGGCAGCAAAGATTGAGACAGAGAGAATCATTGCCGGAGAAAGTAAAAATAATCCCAAAATATTCTTTAACTACATAAATAGTACAAAACTAAAAAATGATAGTGTTGGCCCCCTTAAAAATAGTCTGGGTGAAATGGTGGATGAGCATGAGGAAAAAACCAATATGCTAAATTATTTTTTTTCAACCGTATTTACACAAGAAAATCGAATGACACAAAACATGTTTAGTGATAACAAAAATTCTCCATTAAATGTCACTTGCTTAACCCAGCAGGAAGTAGGGCGGCGTCTAAAAATCACTAAAGTTGACAAATCCCCGGGCTCGGATGGGATACACCCGCGAGTACTGCAGGAATTAAGTAACGTCATAGATAGACCATTATTTTTAATATTTAAAGATTCCATAATAACAGGGTCTGTACCACAGGACTGGCGTATAGCAAATGTGGTGCCAACATTCAAAAAGGGGGCAAAAACTGAACTCGGAAATTATAGGCCAGTAAGCTTAACCTCTACTGTGGGTAAAATCCTGGAGGGTTTCCTAAGAGATGCTATACTAGAGTATCTAAAGAAGAATAACCTCATGACCCAATATCAACATGGGTTTACGAGGAACCGTTCCTGTCAAACTAATTTGATCAGTTTTTATGAGGAGGCAAGTTCCGGACTAGACCAAGGAAATACAGTGGATGTTGTGTATATGGACTTTTCAAAAGCTTTTGATACGGTTCCACACAAAAGGTTGATACATAAAATGAGAAAAATGGTGTTAGGGGAAAATATATGTATGTGGGTTAAGAATTGGCTCAGTGATAGGAAACAAAGGGTGGTTATTAATGGAGAACACTCAAACTGGGTCTCAGTTAACAGTGGGGTATCACAGGGGTCAGTATTGGACCCCCTTCTTTTTAACATATTTATTAATGACCTTGTAGGGGGCATACAGAGTAATATTTCAATATCTGCAGATGACACTAAACTCTGCAGGGTAATCAATACAGAGGAGGACAATTTTATATTACAGGAGGATCTATGTAAACTAGAAGCTTGGGCTGATAAATGGCAAATGAGCTTTACTGGGGATAAATGTAAGGTAATGTACTTGGGCAGAGGAAATAAAATGTATAATTATATGCTTAGTTGTAAAATACTGGGCAAAACTGTAGCTGAAAAAGACCTGGGTGTATTGGTGGATGACAAGCTCACGTTTAGTGGCCAGTGTCAGGCAGCTGCTACAAAGGCAAATAAAATAATGGGATGCATTAAAAGAGACATAGATGCTCAAGAAGAGAACATATTTTTACCTCTATACAAGTCACTAGTGCGACCACACTTAGAATACTGTGTACAGTTCTGGTCTCCGGTGTATAATAAAGACATAGCTGAACTAGAGAGGGTGCAGATAAGAGCGACCAAGGTTATTAGAGGACTGGGGAGTCTGCAATACCAAGACAGGTTATTACACTTGGGGTTATTTACTGTGGAAAAACGAAGGCTTAGGGTTGGTCTTTTACTATGTACAAGTATATGAGGGGACAGTACAAAGACCTTTCTACTCATCTTTTTACTCTGAGGCCAGAGACGGGGACAAGGGGGCATCTTCTACGTCTGGAGGAAAGAAGGTTTAATCATAATCACAGACGGGGATTCTTTACTGTAAGAGCAGTGAGACTTTGGATCTCTCTGCCGCATGATGTTGTAATGAGTGATTCACTATTAAAATTTAAGAAGGGCATGGATGCCTTTCTTGAAAAGTATAATATTACAGGTCATATATACTAGATTCCTTGATAGGGCGTTGATCCAGGGAACTAGTCTGATTGTCGTATGGAGTCGGGAAGGAAATTTTTTCCCCAATGTGGAGCTTAGTGTTTGCCACATGGGGTTTTTTTGCTTTCCTCTGGATCAACATGTTAGGTAGGATATGGGATGAATTAGATGGACTTAATCTTCCTTAAAACTTAAAAACTATGTTACTATGTTACTAAGTTATGTTGCTATGTTACCATATATCCTGATTGAAGTGAAAACATGGACACTATTTTTCTAACGAGTCTGTATGGAAAAGAAGCATAAAGTTAGTATATGAACAGGCACCCGTTGAAGCTATGGAGTAAAAGAAAGAACAGAATAATAGATTTTACATGATCGGCAAAAGATTCAAAATAACAGAGAAACATGAAATACAATATACTGATCATATGATTTTACAGGAAATGTTCTGTTTCATAATCCCTGTTAAGGTCATTGGGCTCGTGGGTTTGTAGTGTGTGAATTCAGTAGCCCTCCTGCTTTTTAAGCTGTTTGATCCTGTCAAATCCCCATTTCTGGGGAGGCTGACGGCTGGTGTTTCTAGCCTGGGAGGGGGCAAATATTCATGGCACCCTTCCTGGGCTAATAATATCAACCCCCGGCTGTCTGCCTAGCCTTTGCTAGCTATTAAAATAGGGGGGACCCCACGTCATTATTTTTTGGGTCCCCCATTTTAATAGCTAGTAAAGGCTAGGTATTCAGCTGGGGGGTGATATTAGTAGCATGGGAAGCTCCGTGGGTATTACCCCCTTCCCAGGCTTCAAACATCTGCCCCAGCCGTCTGCTTAACCTCCGCTAGAGACAAAAATTACGGGGAACCCCACGCCAATTTTTTTTTTAATAAATCCTTTATTTTAACACTAAATGACAAGTACAGTAATCAACACTATCACTGTACTTATTATACAGTATATGTGACTGACATGTTTCTATCTATCTAATCTATGTGTGATTCTCTATTCTTTCTGTTCTAAATTGTCGGGTACCGATGCTAAATTGCCAGACTGCTCTTTTAAAGAGGCGGTGCATGAAAACACTATTATTTTTCTTAGTAAATCCTTTAACACTAAATGACAAGTACAGTAACCAACACTGTCACTGTACTTCTTATATAGAGTACAGGCCAAAAGTTTGGACACACCTTCTCATTTAAAGATTTTTCTGTATTTTCCTGACTATGAAAATTGTACATTCACACTGAAGGCATCAAAACTATGAAATAACACATGTGGAATTATATACTTAACAAAAAAGTGTGAAACAACTGAAAGTATGTCTTATATTCTAGGCTCTTCAGAGTAGTCACCTTTTGCTTTGATGACTGCTTTGCACACTCTTGGCATTCTCTTGATGAGCTTCAAGAGGTAGTCACCAGAAATATATTGGTTAATTTAAATGATTAAAGAATGTGTCTGCTGTATTTTAAATAAAGTGTTTACTCTGTGGGTGGGTGTTTAGTCAACTCTTTACTTTAATTAGGTTTAGTAATGAAAGTGTTAGAACACTCCCGTTTGTTTTTTCCATCTTCTACGTACACCTGATCAGCAACCAGAAGCGCTTTGGACTCAGCGTATTATCGCTGCGTCCAAAATGCTGTGTTTTAATGTCGCACTTTTGTTGTTAGTACATGCAGATCCACCGCAAATAATGACATTTCAATTGGTCAAAATCTGCAGCGGAGACTAGCATCTCCACTGCAGAAATTGACATGCTACGGGTGAGTTTGGGTATGTGCCCATGATTAGGAGCCGCTGCATGTTTGATGGTGCATATTTATGCAGCATCAAACCCGCAGCATCCAGATGTTACAGCATAGTGGATGGGATTTCTAGATATCCCATGTCCACTATGCATGCATCTGAGGCTATAGAAACCAGAGGAACTCAGAGTTTTTCTGCAAAAAAAATAACAAAATCATTATTGAATACAGATACTTACATAGAAAAACAGACAATTATATGTAAAACCAATGTGCATAGGAAACAGTGTCGTAAACACCCCCCCCTAAAAATAGACCAGCCGAAGGAAGTAAAGTGACCTGTGCGGTGTATAGACTGGGAAAGCGGAATAAATTCAACTAATAGTAAAGAGTTCACCCAGATATATTATATTGACCTAGTGGTCATAGTATAATCACAACATGTGCAACTGTAGTAAGGTAACAGGGCCAAAGATCAAGAGCCTCTTAATAGCAAAACCGCTCACCCTAAGGAAGTTATGTCCAGCAAACCCCCAGACCAATATATAAGGTGGTTCAGCTTCTTCCCAACTAGTGTTTTGCATTGCCTGTGCGCTGCTTTCTCAAGGGAAGTGCATCTGAGGCTGCAGATCACCCGTGGACACTGATATGCAGCACATCTTTTGGGACTACAGCATGTCAAATTCTCTTGCAGAGTCATTAGTTTCTGCAACAGAAACTTGACCTCTAGAATATTTTGAATACGGTGAATCAGCATGGTTCAATGAACACATGCGGATTTATCTGCGTTCAATAGAACGCAGCGTTTTGTACCATAAAAAATATGCTGCGTCCAAAGCGCTGCTATGTCCAGGTCATGGACACATAGCCTAAAATTAAAAAAAAAATGGCGTGGGTTCCTGCATCATTTTCATAACCAGCAGAGGGAAAGCCGACTGCTGGGGGATGATATTAGTAGCCGCGGAAGGGGCCATTAGCCAACAATGTTCCATGGCTATTAATATCAGCCCACAGCTGTTTGTTTAGCCTTTACTGATTAGATTACAGGTGGACCACAGAAAAAAATTGACGTGGGTTCCCCCTATAAAATCTAACCAGCAAAGGCTAAACTAGACTGCTGCGGGCTGATATTAATAGAAATAGAAGGGGCCATGAATACTAGCCCCCTCTGCAGATATTAATATCACCCCTAAGCAGTCCCAGAAATGGCGCATCCATAAGATGCGCCAAATTTGGCGCTTAGCCTCCGCTCTTCCCACTGCCATGTAGTGGTGGTAAGTGGGGTAAAGCAGTTGGGGTTCACGTCAGCCTTGTATTGGTGGCTGACGTGAAGCCCAGGTTAGCAATGGAGGGCATCTACTTTACATCAGCACAATTTTTGAAACAAAATTTTTTGTTAGGAAGTTATAAGGGTTAAAAGTTGACCAGCGATTTCTCATTTTTCCAAAAAAAATTTACAAAATCATTTTTTTAGGGACCACATCACATTTGAAATGACTTTGAGGGGTCTATATGACAGAAAATAACCAAAAGTGACACCATTCTAAGAACTGCACCCCTCAATGTGCTCAAATCCACATTGAAGAAGTTTATTAACCCTCAAGTTTATTAACCCACAGGAACTGAAGCAACATGGAAGAAAAAAATGAACATTTAACTTTTTTTTACAAAATGTTTACTTCAGACCCAATTTTTTTTTAATTTTACAAGGGTAACGAGAGAAAGTAGACCCCAAAATTTGTTGTGCTATTTATCGTGAGCATGATGATACCCCATATGTGGGGGAAAAACACTGTTTGAGTGCATAGCAGAGCTCGGAAGGGAAGGAGCACCATTTGACTTTTTGAATGCAAAATTGGCTGGAATCGAGAGAGGACACGATGTTGCATTTAGAGTGCCCTTAATGTGCCTAAACAGTGGAAGCCCCTCACAAGTGACCCCATTTTGGAAACTAGACTAGTTTCCAAAATGGGGTCACTTGTGAGGGGTTTCCACTGTTTAGGCACATCAGGAGCTCTCCAACCATAACATGGCATCCTTTTTCGATTCCAACCATTTTTGCAATCAAAAATTCAAATCCTTCCCCTCCGAGCCCTGCCGTGCACCCAAACAGTTGTTTTACCCCACGTATGGGATATCAGTGTACTCAGGAGAAATTGCACAACAAATTTTGTGGTCCATTTTCTCCTGTTACCCTTGTGAAAATAAAAAAAAAATGTTATGCTAAAAATACATTTCTGTGGAAAAAAATTAGATTTTTTTATTTTCACGGCTCTACGTTATAAACTTCTGTTAAGCACCTGGCAGTTCCAGGTACTCACCACACATCTATATAGAGTCATTGAAGAATCTGTCTAGATATGTGGTGAGCACCTTAAACGCCCACGTGCTTAACAGAAGTTTATAAAGTAGAAAAAAAAAAAAAAATTACAACAAAAATGTACTTTTAGCTCCAAGTTTTTTATTTTCACAAGGGTAACAGGAGAAAATGGACTCCAAAAATTGTTGTGCAATTGCTCTTGAGTATGGAGATACAGACAGCTGACACCCACAGACAGCTGATGCCCGCGGAAATTGCCACTGACAAGCAGGGCTATACCATTATTCCTCAGCGCCATGAAAGAGCAGCACTGAGGAATATGTACCCTTAACGACCGATGTGAAATGGCATATCGGCGGTCATCAAGGGGTTAAACACCATACAACAGGTTATGCTGCTGCGATTCATTTCTATTGCACAAAAAACAAGATTTATCATTCAGAAAGGCATAAAAAGGGTCAATATCTTGTGTGTGTAAAGTTGTAATTTTTTATATATGCATATTTGCACAGTAAAAATTAGAACTTACATCTTAGCGTAGTAGCATAGCTATCGGGCGGGCAGAGGTTGCGGTCGCCCCGGGCCTCATGCTCTGAGGGGCCCACCCGGAACAACGCTACACTTGACAGTATCGACGTGCACAGCACGCCGATACAGTTAAATTCTATGACAGAGCAAGGAGAGGTTTCCCTGAACTGCCCCTCTTTGCTCTGTAGGCTGCAAGATGCATTAGGCCTGGGACCTACAGAACGGTGGATCCAGGGTGGAGAGATGCGATGACGTCATCGTGCCGTGCCTCGCACCAGATGTCAGAGTCCCGGCGCATTGACGTCATCGCTTCAGACTGCCTGGGACCTGCCACTGTCTGCTGGATTCGCCGAGTTTAGGTGAGTATTAGTGATGAGCGAGCATGCTCGCTACTGCTCGGTGCTCACTAGTGTTGAGCCACCCCCGTAGTGTTCGAGTTCGGTTCGGTTCGTCGAACACCCGTGTGTTCGCCGAACTGTTCGTCGAACTGTTCGTCGAAAACCTTCGAACACCGTTAAAACCAATGGCAGGCAAACAAAAACACATAGAAACACATAGAAAACACCTTCAAAGGTGTCCAAAAGCTGACAAACTGCTCTGAAGACACAACTAACACATGGAAAAGTGACAAGTACATATAATCATGCGAAAAGAAAAGAGGTGGAGGAGTAAAAGGAGGGGGAGACACAGATATAGGCATGTCATGCCCTTCTAAAATCCAAAAAGTGAGAAGCCGACACGTTCAGTCCGCTCCTGCCCGTGCCACCTCCGTGTCGCCGGGTTTGTGCCAGAGCCGCGGTGAACCCTGACGGCCAGCCCCCCCTCTCCCAATACTGGTGCCTGTCCGCTGGTGGGTCGAGCGAGCCCCCCTGTGGTGGAGGCAGCTCTAAGCTTTTTAATTTTAATTGTCTCTCTAATTTGAATGAATACACTTTAAATCCATTTACAAGGATCTATTGGAGGGCAAGTCTCATGCCAGCAGCCGCGTAATTCCAGCTCCAGTAGCGTCCACTAAAGCTGCTGCAGTTATAAAGATTTTATAAGGATCGAGCTCGGCTGTCCACCGCAAGGCATCCTACTGCCAGTCCCAGCCCCTATGCCTTGGGGTGCCTCCTGATGCTCTTCACTGAGTATCCCGTGGTCCCGAAGCATTTCCTTTGAAAAAATTAAGTGTCCAAACTACAGGTGGTATAGCTTGCTTAACAGCTGGGATAATCCGCTGACTAGCAGACACTGCTACTAGGCACAAAGTATTTCCTGGGCTAGATGCAGTTAAAAATTTGTAATTAGATACTCTCGTTGGATGCTGAGAAAGCATTCCATAGAGTCTCCTGGCACGCCATATATGATTCTCTTAAAAAGCTTGGGGTAGGGGTCTAGGGGACCCTTTTATAGCCAAAATCACGGCCCTGTATCGCAATACGTCACCTAGGCTGAAGATAAATGGAACTGTATTACCCTGAGGGCTCGGTTGCTACAGAGGTATTGCACCTCACCCAGAGGTGTGATATCTCACTCTCAGGTAAGGATGGAGTGTGGATCAGGACCCGACACCTGCATGCATTACACCACATTGCCGTGGGGCAGGACGACCAATATGCCCCTGAGATGGGCACGACAGTCCCTGTCCCTGGCTGGAGTGGGGGGAGGGAACACTGAGGAAGGGGAACCCTGTAGTGCAGGAGCAGGGAGGAAGCAGTTCCTGGGTGCATTGAGAAGGGAGTATAAAAGGTGGGCACCATCTTAGTTCAGTGCAGAGAAGTCTGAGCAGAAGTGGCAGGGAGCAGGGGCTCTGCATGAGCTCTGCTCCGGAGGGGGTCCTAGTAACAGAGGCCCAGGCCTGGAAGAGGGAGAAGGAAGGAAGAGGAGCGGAGAAGGCTCCAGGAACGAGGAATGAAGGGATCCCAGGGGTGCGGACGGGCGAGTCGCCACCGCACGCCCGAATCCACCTGCGTGGAGGGGTCAGGCCAAAGTGGGAGACCGGTCCCCGAAACTAGTGGAGGCAGGAAACGACCCTCAGCTAGAAACCGGAGGCTGTGACATTTTATGTGGCGCAGCCCCTCGCTACACCCGCTAGGAAGGCACCACATAGGGTCAGGGAAACTGGCGCCAAGTTTACCAAGAGGAGGCCCGAGGCAGCCGGACAGAAGGGTTGGTAAGAAAGGCCAGACAAAGGACACACAAAGGGGGTCCTGTGAAATGCTCCAAAGTTATCTGGGAGTTGTCTGAGCCCCTCACCTGGTGAGCACAGTACGACGTGGGCAGCCGTTACCTGCAGACGTGGTCTGGATAATAAGAACTGTGAGTAAAGGCCCTGGACTGCATCACTGACTCCGTGTCGTTACTGCTGCTGCCCTGCACCATCACCCCCATCCTCCGCATACACTGCCCTGAGGCTATACTCCTCCCGTGGGGAGTTATGCTACGCTCTGCTGCACCCACAACACCAGCCTCAGCGGTCTGCCCTGGAGCGGCGGTTCACTCTGACCGCAATCCACGGGTGGCATAGTCGGACATTTAAACATCAAAACCACATAAATAGTTCCGCCACTGGTTTGACCGCCCTGAGCCACGGAACCGGGTCGCCGCCACGGAGACTACAACCACCAGCATCCACCAAAAAGGGTCCGGCTCCGGGTGTCCCAAGGCCCAGGGGGCGCGTCAGAACATTTTCATCACCATTCACAATCACCAATGGGACAAGGCAGGGATGTTCTCTGTCCCCTCTCTTATACATCCTAGTGACGGAGCACCTGCTCTCATCAATTCGCCATAACCCCAATATTAGGTGGATTGAGGTGGGAGGCACCGAGTACAAGTGCTCTCTATTTGCTGATGATGTCCTAGTATATATCACTCAATCACATATATCCATCCATGCTGTTATGGCTGAAATAGATCACTTTGTTACATGGTCAAATTTTAAAATCAATGCAGCGAAGTCTGAGGCCCTCGATGTCTCCCTCCCCAAATCCATATAGGATTCCATCCAGTCCAACTTTCCCTTTGCCTGGCCCTCACAGGGTATCAAATACTTAGGAATTCCTATTCATAGAGACCTCTCCCATCTATGTTATCTTAATTTTGGGCCCTTTATTAAACAACTCCATACAGACCACGGTTGGCAAGTTAGAACTGTAAGATTCACTACGTGAACCACTGGTGTTTTGTGGAAAAGCACATGTACACTGTGTTCCAAATTATTATGCAAAAAGTGTTTAGGAGTGATAAGGGAAGAATTTGTTTGTTTGTCAGTTAAACTCATTGATGGTGATGTGTGTCAGGGCTCTTTATATCACTGTAAGCAATTGCAGATGTAGCACCCTGAGGATTCGGCTGCTAAAGGGGTATTACACCTCAGCCAGAGGTGTGGTATTCCACTCCCGGGTAAGGATGGAGTGTGGAACTGAGCTCAGTTAGCTGCATGCACTACACACATCCCATTTCCGAGGAACAGACCAATGGTACTCCCACTTAATAATGTGCAGGTACGACAGTGTCTGTTCCTGGCTGGAGTGGGAGGGGGGTGGAACATCCCAGTAGTGTAGGGGCAGATAGGGGGAGCAGTCTGGGTAATGCTAGGAGCTCATTGGGTGCTGGTCACCTGAGCTCACACATAGAGGGAGTATATAAGGTGGGAACCATCTTAGATCAGGGTCAGTCTGTCAGTCTTTGTAGAGGAAGAGAGCAGAGGAGAAGAGCAGCTCCAAGGCCCAGAGAGAGAGAGGAGAAAGAAGGACCCAGAGGGGGAGAAAGAAGGAACTCCAAGAGCCCAAATTAGACCAGAGGGTGAAGAGTTGGCAACAGGGTACCGGATCCCAAGCTGGCAGAGGCTACAGCACACCTTAGCCAGGAACCGGAGGTCGTGGGCAGGATCTGCCACGATCACCCACTAAATCCACCCGGAAGGCAGACCAGGAATAGGGTCAGGGAACCCAGAGACAAGGGTTTACCACCAAGAGGCCCGAGGGAGCCGGACATAGGTGGATCCCTGGTGGGGAAGGCCAGAGAAGAGGACAGGACAGAAAGGGAGCTCAGGACCACGCTCCAGAATCACCTGGGGGTTGGCCGAGTCCAGGACCTGGTGGACGCAGCGCGGCTCGGGTGGTCACTTAAGGCCGGAGTGACCAGAACAACTGCAGTAAGTAAACAAACCCTGAACTGCACAGTCCGACTCTGAGTCTCATTTCCATCCTCGCTGCACCACCACAACCCCCATCCTCTGCAACTGACCCCCTGAGGCTATACCCCTCCCGTTGGGGGTTATACTACCTGAGCTGCACATACATCACCAGCCTCAGCGGACCCTGCTGCAGCGGCGGCCGTACTGACCGCAATTCAACGGGTGGCGTAGTCGACACAAAAGAACATCTAGTAACATCATAAGGACTGCCACACACTGAGCTTGACACCCTGGGCACGGACCGGGTCACAGCCACTCGGAGGCTACAACCCCCATCTGATCCGGCTCCGGGTATCCCTAACAGCACTGGCCCAGGGGGCGCGTCAACTTTGGCGTAGTCGGCAGGATAACGTGCCCGCAACAACCGGGTACTGCGTGCCTGAAGAAAAGTACATCGATACCTTAAAAAGAAGTCTCCTGTCGGTTCCGGAGGGTCCCCGCCATCGGGCCCCATTACAGGTCGTTTCCCGCCGGTTGTCCGCCATTTGCAGCTTTTTCCCGCCATTTCCAAAGATTTCCCGCCTTGGAAGAGCGGACGCCATTATGGGCGTGCCAGAGGGTGGCAAGAGACCACCTCCCATCGTGGGCCAGGTCGAAGAATGGCGCCAAAAGCGGAAACCGCGCCCACCAACAGAGACTGTGATGCTGGAAGTGTCCATCAGCGTGAGAGAACTGCCCCTGGAACTGAAGTTGCCCCGGGACCACCCTCGATGTGGGCGGAGACAGAACAAGAGAACAAAGATGGGTGTCGCCTGGAGCTGTCTGGAGAGAGCGCACCCGGAGACAAGAAGTCTGGAGAGGACTCCGGAGAAGTCGTACCCGGAGATGGAGGGAGAGACAGGCAGCACCGACCCAGTGGTCAGGAGCCTGCTGCAAGCAACAACCCCACTAGGCTTAGTGGAGATCCTAGCACAGCTCCCCCGAGACCGGGAGTGTGCACAGACCGCGCTGGAGGGCCTCGCACGGAGGATGGCCCAGGTGCAGCAAGACACGCTGGCGGAGTGGAGCCGTGAGATGGCCCAGCAGACCGGAACCCGTCAGCGGAGCACGCCACCCGAGACGAGGAGACAGACCGCCTCTGAGGATGGTGCAGGAGGAGTGAAGGCCGGAGACGGCGCCGAGGAGGGAGCTGAACGGACGGAGGCAGGTAAAGGGGATGTCACTACCCCGAGCCGAGAAACCGTGTACCTGTCCCAGCTCCCCGTCGCAGAGCCCGAAATTCCCCCTGCCGTGCCCGTCGCTGCATCGGCACCGTGCCGGACTAGGCCTCAAGCAGAAGCCGCGGCCGCGACCCCTGTGACGTCACACGCCTCGACCCTGAGCGCGACCAAACAGGAAATACCATCGGCCTGGTCGCAAGGTCTAGTACCCCCGGGCGCCGCAATACCAACAGCGCCCCCTACCTCCGCGGAGCCACCGGCCTGGTCGCAGGGCCGAGTACCCCCGGGCGCCGCCGTCCTTACGGTGCCCTTTACCTTTAGGGTGCCCCAAGCCTGGTCGCAAGGCCTGGTCAACCCGGGCGCCGCTACCATCAACGCGCCCTCAACATCTCGAGTGCCGCACCTGGGCGAAGATCTATTTGCCCAGCACACGTGCCCGGATGGGCAGCCCTTTGTATGGCCCCAGGAGTACTACCAACTGGAACTCCAAAGAGCAAGGCCCCTGTGCGAGCCCCTGATTCCGGCTCCGAAGCCCGTCAGGAGAACCCCGCTCCCGCTAGAAGAAGCACAATTCGAGTGGGACCCCACCGGAGGAGACCTCATGGGGTTCACTCAAGAAACGCGGGCAGCTGCAGCAGAGCGAGTGGAGTGCTGCCGCCAGCAGTTGGCAGCCTTTGAGCAAGAGCGGAAAGAGAGGCGGATCCGTGAGCAGCGGCTGCAGGAACAGAGCGCAGGGCAGAAGAGCCGGACCAGGAGGAACCCCCGTGCAGCTCATGGTCCCCGTACCACCGGGACTGTGATTAAATTCAACCTGCAGCATGGGTGGGGCTTCATAAGAGACCATCATACCCCCGGCGACGTCTTTGTAACCCGCAGAGACGTAGAGAGCCATCTGCCGGAGGGACACAGAGGTCGTGACCTGTATGTAGGGGACGAGGTCACCTTCACCCGGCACAAGTGTGCCAAAGGACCCTACGCCCTCCATGTGCATCGCCTGACGGAGGAGGAGCTGCGGTGTGAGGAGGAGCAAGAGGATCCGGACGGGTCTGAAACTGAAACCAACCAACAAGAAAGAGCAGGAGGACGCCGTCATTGAAGTACGGTAGAGAGAGACTGTATAAAGTTGCCCGTCGGGGTACCAAGAACTGTTGCTGCTTAAAATAGTCCCCGTTGGGACCAGCCAAGAGTGAACTGTTAACCCCGTGTGTCCCTAGTTCCTAATACCTGGCCGAGGACTGAGAGCGGCCATAATTCCCTTGTATATAGTTGCGCTTCCTAAAGCGCCCCCTACCGGTTTTATAGGAAACCGTGTTTCTTCAAGAGACTGTCGCACTTTACCCGGTCACAAGTTGCACCGTGGCCGGAGGAACAAGAGTGTTATTTATGATAAGTTTTATATGAAAAGTTTATGCTGATAATATATGATGTTTTATATGTTTTATATGTTTATGTTTTATGAAAAAAAAAATGTATGTTTGTGGATGTTTATATCTTACAGCCCGAGGACGTGCTGTGATTTACCAGGGGGGAATGTAGCACCCTGAGGATTCGGCTGCTACAGGGGTATTACACCTCAGCCAGAGGTGTGGTATTCCACTCCCGGGTAAGGATGGAGTGTGGAACTGAGCTCAGTTAGCTGCATGCACTACACACATCCCATTTCCGAGGAACAGACCAATGGTACTCCCACTTAATAATGTGCAGGTACGACAGTGTCTGTTCCTGGCTGGAGTGGGAGGGGGGTGGAACATCCCAGTAGTGTAGGGGCAGATAGGGGGAGCAGTCTGGGTAATGCTAGGAGCTCATTGGGTGCTGGTCACCTGAGCTCACACATAGAGGGAGTATATAAGGTGGGAACCATCTTAGATCAGGGTCAGTCTGTCAGTCTTTGTAGAGGAAGAGAGCAGAGGAGAAGAGCAGCTCCAAGGCCCAGAGAGAGAGAGGAGAAAGAAGGACCCAGAGGGGGAGAAAGAAGGAACTCCAAGAGCCCAAATTAGACCAGAGGGTGAAGAGTTGGCAACAGGGTACCGGATCCCAAGCTGGCAGAGGCTACAGCACACCTTAGCCAGGAACCGGAGGTCGTGGGCAGGATCTGCCACGATCACCCACTAAATCCACCCGGAAGGCAGACCAGGAATAGGGTCAGGGAACCCAGAGACAAGGGTTTACCACCAAGAGGCCCGAGGGAGCCGGACATAGGTGGATCCCTGGTGGGGAAGGCCAGAGAAGAGGACAGGACAGAAAGGGAGCTCAGGACCACGCTCCAGAATCACCTGGGGGTTGGCCGAGTCCAGGACCTGGTGGACGCAGCGCGGCTCGGGTGGTCACTTAAGGCCGGAGTGACCAGAACAACTGCAGTAAGTAAACAAACCCTGAACTGCACAGTCCGACTCTGAGTCTCATTTCCATCCTCGCTGCACCACCACAACCCCCATCCTCTGCAACTGACCCCCTGAGGCTATACCCCTCCCGTTGGGGGTTATACTACCTGAGCTGCACATACATCACCAGCCTCAGCGGACCCTGCTGCAGCGGCGGCCGTACTGACCGCAATTCAACGGGTGGCGTAGTCGACACAAAAGAACATCTAGTAACATCATAAGGACTGCCACACACTGAGCTTGACACCCTGGGCACGGACCGGGTCACAGCCACTCGGAGACTACAACCCCCATCTGATCCGGCTCCGGGTATCCCTAACAGCACTGGCCCAGGGGGCGCGTCACAGACACCTGTGCTAATTAGTTTGGCAGGTGTGTCCAATGAAAGGCAAGACTACTTAAGAAGGCTGTCTCACATTATTAAGCAGCCTACATTTTCTGCCAAAATGGGAAAGAAAAAGGATGTGTCGGCTGCTGAGAAGCAACAAATTGTGGAGTGTTTAGGTCAAGGCATGACTACAATCAACATTGTGCGATGATCAGGATGAAGTGTCTTGGCAATCAAGAAGTATGTAGCTGATTCACAGTACACACGTGTGCGTGCTGATAAGGGCAAATTGAGGACTCTTTCCTACAAGCAATTTTGTCAGGTTAAAAGAGCAGCGGCAAAAAAGCCTTGTCATAGCAGCAGACAAGTTTTTGAAGCTGCTGGTGCCTCCAACGTCCCCCGAACAACAAGATGCAGGGTCCTTCAGAGGTTTGCAGCTGTGCATACGCCATCCTGTCGACCTCCTCTATCCACTTCACACAAGCAGAAACGGCTCCAGTGGGCCAAACATTACATGAAGACTGATTTCAAAACTGTTTTGTTCACGGATGAGTGCCGTGCAGCGCTCGATGGTCCAGATGGATGGAGTGGAGGATGGCTTGTTGATGGACACCCCACGCAAACACGGCTACAGCGCCAACAAGGAGGAGGTGGAGTAATATTTTGGGCTGGAATCATGGGGAGAGAGATTGTCGGACCCTTTAGGATCCCTGAAGGCGCTAAAGATGAACTCCATAATGTATGTGGATTTTCTCAAACAGCACTTCCTGCCATGGTTCAAGAAGAAGAACCGTGTATTTCACAGCAAGATCATTTTTTTGCATGATAATGCACTATCTCATGCTGCACATAAAACATCTGCATCTCTGGCTGATATGGGCATAAAAGGGGACAAACTTATGGTGTGACCCCCATGCTCCCCTGACCTCTACCCCATTCAGAACCTCTGGAGCATCATCAAAAGGAGTGTCTATGATGGCGGGAGGCAGTTCACATCTAAGCAACAGCTCTGGGAGGGTATTCTGTCCTCATGCAAAACAATTGAAGCAGAAATGATCCAAAACCTGACAAATTCAATGGACGAGAGAGTTCAGAAGCTCTTTTCGAACAAGGGGTCCTATGTGAAAATGTAACATCACCTAGAATAAAGTTTTGAGTTGAAAACTGTTTGATTTCAGTTTCTAATAACCTGCTAATGCTTATAATTTCAAAAATGACCATTTTTTTGGTCTTTATTAAAATGAAAAGGTTGATCGAAAAGTTTGGCGGATCTAAGAGTGTGGCAACCCAGTAGTCATGATTACTTCGAATTCTGACAATACGAGGGTCATGTTGCAGGTAGTGCAGCAAGAAGGCACTTATGTGTCTTGCGCATCTCGGAGCCCCAAAATTATTTTCCGGGCTAGATGCAGCTAAAAATTATTATTAATTTTAAATCTGGTGGAGCTTAGTATAGATGGCCTAATAGGATCAGTGCTGCACACTGCTACAAAGCCCAAATTATTTTCCAGCCAAGATACAGATAAACATGATTAGTAATTTGAAAGCTTAAAACGGTTGGTAGGGTGATTTTAACCAATCATCCATCTTTTACTCTCCCCAGGATGACACAGGGGTAGAAAAGTCGTTTCGGATCCATGATTTGTTCATCTTTATGAACGTGAGTCTGTCTACATTATCAGTGGAGAGCCGCGTGCGCTTATCTGTCAGCACACCACCAGCAGCGCTGAACACACGTTCAGACAGAACGCTGGCTGCGGGGCATGACAAGATCTCCAAGGCGTAAGTGGCTAGCTCCGGCCATTTATCCAGATTGGAAGCCCAAAAAGAGCAAGGGTCCAGTGACACAGTCATGGCTTCAATGTTTACTTGGAGATACTCCTGTACCATCGTCTCTAGGCGTTGACTATGTGTCAGACGTCTTGTCTCCTGTGGCCTTGCAAAGGATGGGCTAAAAAAGTGGTGAAATGATTGCGCAAAATTGATGTTACCAGCAGATACTGTGGTTCTTTTATGGTTTGAGTGCTGAACACTTGACGGTCCCACGGTTGGCAAGTTGGAACTGTGAGATTCAGTATGTGCACCACTGGTGTTTTGTGGAAAAGCACATGTAAGATTCTGCAACAGTCTCTGCTGATACTCCTGCATGCGTGCATCCCTTTCTATGGCAGGAATAATTTCTGCAAATTTACTTTTGTACCGGGGATCTAACAGTGTGGCAACCCAGTAGTCAGGATTATTTCTAATTCTCACAATTCGGGGGTCATGTTGCAGGTAGTGCAGCAAGAAGGCACTCATGTGTGTTGCGCATCCAAGAGCAACAAGTCCCTGTTGTGTTGGTGGCGAGGTAACAATCATGCTTCCTTCCTCTGTCCTCTCCCCCCAACCTCGCACAACAGAAATGTGATCAAGGTCTCCCTCATCTGATGAGTCTTCCATCAGTTCGTCCTCCACTTCTTCCTGGGCTCCTGCACCTTCCTCACTAGTTTGGCTGCTACCATGCGCCCTGGTAAAACCATCTCCCCCACCCTCACATGCCTGCCGCCTTGGTGCTGCCGACCGTCTGGACCTTGCAGATGTTAGCCCTTCCGCATACAACTCCTACTCCTCTACTTCCTCCACCTCCTCTTGTGCCACCACCTGACTCCGAATTCTGTTTAACATGTGCTCCAGCATGTAAATCACCGGAATAGTCATGCTGATAATGGCATCGTCAGCACTAAACATCTTCGTCGCCATTTCAAAACTGTGCAGAAGGGTGCATAGGTCCTTGATCTGAGACCACTCCTCCAGCGTGATTTGCCCCACGTCTGGATCTCGTTGGCCCAGGCTATACATCAGAACGTATTGCACCAGGGCTTGTCGGTGCTGCCACAGTCGCTGCAACATGTGCAGAGTTGAATTCCACCGTGTAGGCACATCGCATTTTAGCCGGTGAAGTGGCAGGCCCAACGACTTCAGTAGAGATGTAAGTCGCTGAGCTGCGGGATGCGAACGGCGGAAGTGAGCACACAGCGACCGTGCCCTCTGCAGAAGGCCATCTAGTCTGGGATAGTGGCCTAAAAATTGCTGGACAACCAGGTTCAACACGTGAGCCATACAAGGCATGTGTGTGACATTGCCCCGGCGAAGGGCCGCACCCAGGTTTGCAGCATTGTCGCACATGGCCTTCCCTGGTTTCAGGTCCAGTGGAGACAACCTTTCATGAAATTGGTTCTCCAGAGCTGACCACAACTCCTCAGCTGTGTGACTCACATTTCCCAGACATTTCAAAGTAAAAACCGCCTGATGACGTTGAGCCCTACTGCCAGCATAGTAAGGAGGTGTGCAGGATCCCTTCTGCGCAGTTAGAAAGCTTGTGGCATGACCAGACAGGCTTTGGGTGCAGGTGGAAGACTGAGAGGAGGTTGAGGAGGCAGAAGCAGTGGAGGAACTTTGACATAAAGAGGATTGACGCACAACTCGTGGGGACGGCAAGACTTGGACAGCAGCCCCTTGTCCTGCTGTCACCATAGTTACCCAGTGCCCAGTCAGTGACATGTAACGCCCCTGTCCATGCCTACTCGTGCAAGTGTCTGTGGTGAAATGCACCCTGTCACACACACAGTTTCTGAAAGAAGCGGTGATGTTGTGTGCGACATGCTGGTGGAGCACAGGCACACCTTTCCTTGAGAAGTAGTGCCGACTGGGCATCTGGTACTGGGGCACTGCGACGGATATAAGTCTCAAAAATCCTCTGTGTCCACCAGGCGGAAAGGCAGCATTTCTGTAGCCAAGACCTTGCAGATGGTGAAATTCAACCTCTTAGCTTTCTCATGGCTAGGAGGAAATGGTCTTTTACTTGTCCACATCTGAGGGACCGAGGGCTGGCTATTGTGCTTAGACGGGGTTGATAAGGGTGTCCCCGGCAAACTGCCGGTCTGTGAGGAAGATGCAGGCGGACATGTTAGGTTGCCTTGATCCAAAGGTGGTGCTATCGATGTCGGACAGCGCTCAACACCAGCTGGTGTTACCACCTCCAAAGAAAATGATGACCTGCCAATCACGCTGGCTGTTGCGGGTAAAGAGGTGGCAGGTCTGCGCCCCAAAACAGGTGTGACTGCTGTCCCCCCAGTCACAGAGTATGAAGAGGCCGCGGATGCACAAGATATGGCAGACGGTGGTTGGCCCGGCCGGCTAGGCCGCATTGTAGCACACTGAGCTTCCCACTGCAACTTATGCTTCATGTCCATGTGCCGGTTCATGCATGAAGTACTCAAACTATGTTTTTTTTGGCCTCTACTTAGCTTTTGCTGACAAATGTTACAGATAACACGAGTTGGGTCATCTTTATCGATCTGAAAAAATGCCCAGGCTATGCAAGGCTTAGCACCCATGCGACCTGAAGAGCCACCACGGTAACATAGTGGAAGCCGGGACCCAGTCGGACCTTGGGATGGAATACGTCCTCCCGACTCCAAGGATTGCGGGCCCTAGGTCAATCAGGGTTGCCCCCACGGTCTACAGCTCCTGCACCTCATCCTCCTCAGCCTCCTCCTCCTCTTCAGCCTCCATCTCCGAAATGACCACATCAGTCACTAGCTGGAAGCACTGCAGCACTGCCTCGGCCAAGCGGCAACAGGCTGTGCTGAAGCTAATATGCTTAGGTGAAAAACCGCACAATGCTGAAGAGTTGTGGACAGCTCTGAAAGAGCAGGCAGATCTGTGGCTCACTCTGCTGAACCTACAGCCAGGCATGGTCGTGTGTGACAATGGCCGGAACCTGGTGGCGGCTCTGAGGCGAGGCGAGATCACACACGTACCATGCCTGGCCCATGTGCTTAACCTCGTGGTTCAGTGGTTTCTCAAATCCTACCCAGAACTGCCGGTTCTGCTTGTTAAAGTACACCGCCTGTCTGCCCATTTTAGAAAGTCAGCTACAGCTTCCGCCGCCCTTGCAATGTTTCAGCAGCGTTTGCAGCTTCCGGCTCACAGACTGGTGTGTGATGTCCCCATGCATTGGAACTCTACACTGCAGATGTTGAGAAGGATTTGTGAGCAGAAGAGGGCAGTTGTTGAGTACCAGCATCAACAAGGCAGTCGGTATTCAGTTCAGACTCCACACATAAGACCTCAGGAGTGGACATGGATGTCAGACATATGTACCATCCTCTAAAACTTTGAGGACTCCACCAAGATGGTGAGCGGCCATGACGCCATAATTAGCATCACCATTCCGCTTCTCTGTCTTCTGAAACACTCTCTGCTCACAATCAAAGAGGATGCATTGCAGGCGGAGCACGATGAGATGGAGCAAGGAACCATACAGGGTGATTACACACAGCCAAGTCTCATCTCATCCCAACGTGAATTGGGTGACAATGAGGAAGAGGAGGGGGAGGAGGAGGAAGGACAGGAGATTGTTTCAAGCAATATAGACGGTGCTACCTGCACAGCTGTCATACCGTCTGTTCAGCGTGGATGGCCAGAGGACAGAGAGGAGGAGGAGGAGAAGGAGGAGGAGAGCATGGTCAGACATCCTCTTGGTGAGCACACGGAAGTATTGCCTCTTAGTAGTCTGGCACGCATGGCCAAGTTTATGTTTCGATGCCTTTCCCATGACCCTCGCATTCTCAAAATTTTCGGTGACAGTCATTTCTGGTTGTTGACACTTCTAGGCCCACGCTACAAGGAGAACTTTATATCTCTTGTTCCTGATGCGAACAGGTCTACAAAAATGGGGCTGTACCAGAAGGCTCTTGTTGCGGAACTATTAAAAAAATTCCCATCTGAAAACGCTGGTGGCAGAGGGCACACTTCGTTGGACAACCAAGGAGTACAGGCGAGAGAGACAAAACTTCAATCCAGCTGAGGCAGGGGAACACTGTCAAAGTTCTGGGAGGGTTTTCTAATACCCTCCCATCGGACAGGCCCTGAGAAGTGGGGTACTCTCACAAGGAGTGCAAATTCTGGGAAGATGCTGAGGGAGTACTTTGCCGACCGTACCAACGTCCTCTGTGATTCCGCTGTGCCTTATAATTATTGGGTATCCAAGCTGGATACGTGGAATGAACTGGCTCTCTATGCCTTGGAGGTCCTGGCCTGCCCTGCCGCCAGCATTTTATCAGAGCTGGTTTTTAGTGCCGCTGGTGGAATTATAACTGATAAGCGCATCCGCCTGTCAACTGAAAATGCTGACAGGATTACTCTTATAAAAATGAACAAGGGCTGGATTGGGCCAGATTTCTCAACATCACCGAATGATAGCAGCGTAACATAAACTCCAATCCAGTGTCTTTTCTTGGGTGTTGTATTCCCATGCACCTTTTCACACCCACACATGGTTATACGCTTCCTGATTTTGGCTATTTGCTCTTGTCCTCCTCCTTCTCCTCATCCTCCACCACCATATCACCAGGGTGACCGTGGTCCGTGATGCAATACCCACCTAATTTTTTTAAAGGGTGTTTATGATGCCCGTAAAAAAAATTTTTATACAGTATGTTCAAGTATACCCCCAGGGGTAAATGTTTGTCAGCCCGTACACTTAGTGCATGGACATTACAAGTATAGGAGGCCCGCTCTTTTCTAATGGGAACATTTTTTTATTAGACCCTCCTCCACGTCTCTTCCAAGGGGCATTAAAGTGCCCCCAAATTTTTGGCAGCCCTTGCATTAACTGCATAGGCCAACACTATGGGAGACTCTCTCCTTTCTAATGGGAATTTGTCATTACTGTGGCCCTGCTCTGTGTGTCTTTAAATTCTCAGTGGGGTTTTTCTTAAAATTGTCAGCCGTTGGACTCACTGCATACCCTATAACTGTGTAGCAGACCCTCTCCTTTCTAATGGGAACATGTCGCACCTTGTTACTGTGGCCCTGCTCTATGTGTCTTTAAATTCTTAGTGGGGTGTTTCCTAAAATTGGTCAGCCGTTGGACTCACTGCATACCCTATAACTGTATAGCAGACCCTCTCCTTTCTAATGGGAACATGTCGCACCTTGTTACTGTGGCCCTGCTCTATGTGTCTTTAAATTCTTAGTGGGGTTTTTCCTAAAGTCGTCAGCCGTTGGACTCACTGCATACCCTATAACTGTATAGCAGACCCTCTCCTTTCTAATGGGAACATGTCGTACCTTGTTACTGTGGCCCTGCTCTATGTGTCTTTAAATTCTTAGTGGGGTTTTTCCTAAAATGGTCAGCTGTTGGACTCACTGCATACCCTATTACTGTATAGCAGACCCTCTCCTTTCTAATGGGAACATGTTGTACCTTGTTACTGTGGCCCTGCTCCATGTATCTTTAAATTCTTAGTGGTGTTTTTTCTAAAATTGTTCAGCCATTGGACTCACTGCATACCCTATAACTCTATAGCAGACCCTCTCCTTTCTAATGGGACCATGTTGTAATTGTTACTGTGGCCCTGCTCCATGTGTCTTTAAATTCTTAGTGGGGTTTTTCCTAAAATTGTCAGCTGTTGGACTCACTGCATACCCTATAACTGTATAGCAGACTCTCTCCTTTCTAATGGGAACATATCGTACATTGTTACTGTGGCCCTGCTCTGTGAGTGTTTAAATTCTTAGTGTTTTTTTTTCTAAAATTGTCAGTCATTGGAGTCACTGCATACATTATAACTGTATAGCAGACCCTCTCCTTTCTAATGGGAACATGTTGTACCTTGTCGTACCTTCACTATGTGTCTTTAAATTCTTATTGGGGTTTTTCCCAAATTTTGGCAGCCCTTGTAGTCACAGCATGGGCATTACCACTATAGGAGATCCGCTCCATTATAATGGGAACATTTTTTTTTACTGAGACCCTCCTCTATGTCTCTTCGAAGGGGTATTGGGTAGCTTCCAAATTTTTGGCTACCCTTGCGGTCACTGGATACGCAATAACAGTATTGGAGACCCACTTGTTAATAATGGGAACAGCAAAGCATAGCTGGCTGATGGCTCTCTAACAATAGCTAGGGCCAACTGCTGGCCTTTTAAGAATAGTAAGGGCTGTCTGATGTCCTTATAAAAATAGGCTTTATGACTTTAGTCCCTCCATCATAAATAAAAAAGGATGTGTCTGATGATATGTCACACACCACATTGCCAGATAAGGTTGTAAAATATTAAAATGACATTTCCCGGTGAATGCATTTGTCTTAAAAACAAACGTAAAAAACCAAGCAATAGGATCTTTCTTTAGTATAAAAAGCAGCGTCACCAATTTAACAACAATGTAAACACATTGTTCCGCTCATGCACCTCCTACTCCATCTCCGAAATGACGACATCAGTCACAAGCTGACAGCACTGCCTTGGCCAAGGGGCAACAGGCTGTGCTGAAGGTAACATGTTTAATTGACAATACGCCCAGCGCTACAGAGTTGTTGAAAGCTGTAACACAGCAGCCTGATCTGTGGCTCTCACCGCTGAACATACAGCCAGGCATGGTCGCGTGTGACAATGGGCAGAACCTGGTGACGGAGAAATGACAGCCGGGGTAGATACGTTTCCCTCTATGCCAGCCCTTTCACCGAGCTAAAGAATATGGCTGTGGTTAAATACAACTCCCACTGAGAAGCTCTTTCAGATTGAAAAACATTGTGTCCAACAGAGGATTTGATTCTGAGGGCAAACCTTTCTCCCCCGTTCAAAAGCCCCATAGCTGCTGCAAAGTTAGCACTATCATAAACTCTCCTGAAGTAGAAGCCAAGGCACACAGAGGATTCTCTGGTGGGACCGTCCATCCCTGCCAAGAAGCAGTCCTGGCTAAGAAAAGTGTGTGGAAAGGTTCCCGGACACTCTATGGCTGCTTTTTTACTGAGGAAGAAACACATGCAAACACGGGGAGAACATACAAAGTCCTTGCAGATGTTGTCCTTGCTGGGATTTGAAACCAGGATCCCAGCGCTGCAATTCTTCAGTGCTAACCACTGATCCAATGTGCTGCCATACACCCTCTAATATCTAACAGGCTGGAGAAACTTGCACCTACTGCCACTCGCTCTTCAGCTCCTTTGTGAGAAAATGTATTTGGGCAGCCACTCAGTCTACCAAATAAAATTCCTGAGAAGGAAATTGGAGATGGCATCGCTACTGGTACTGGGGGCAGTGCTAATACCATGGCGTCTTACCATAGTTTGCTGGAAATATTCCAGGCTGGCAAGCTAATTTCCACAGAAAATTACCAGCAGTAATGTTCAGGGACCTGCGCTTGTAGAAGACGGAGACAACACCAGGAGAAATAGTGACGGCTGAGGACCAAGTATGAACATGAGGCATGAGGCATGTGGTTGTGAAAAGCTTCCGCCTCCACGAGCCTAAAAGTCCACATATCAAGTGAATGCAACTTTATAAGACTTCCTGTCAGAAATGACCCACAGGGTAGATAGGGTTTCCCTCTATGCCAGTCCTTTCACCTAGCTAAATTCAACTGTCAGCAAAAAAAGTTGTGGACTGGCTCCGTATCGTCCCTGGCCACATTCACCTGTCCATATGTTTATCGTTAGGCTTTCCTTCCCAGTAAGTGCACTGGGGAGGGCACGGGTAATGTTGTGGGACCCGTGCTTGTGGAAGGCGGAGGCGATACCGGGAAATATAGTGACTTCTGGGGACCGAGTATGGACACCCGGCCGCCGCCGGCATGAGGTTGTGAAAAGCTTCTGCCTCCACGAGCTTAAAAGGCCATATTTCAAGTGCAAAATTCTGCCCAGAAATCTGGCAGTTAGGGTATTGCGGCCTGTGGGTGGGTGGGTGGCTGGCTGCATACTTGCACTTGCATTCCAAGTAACAGAAAAATAAGCAGATGGTGGCCTCTATCATCATCATGGCCTCACCTCGGCACTATGAACTCTCCTGAATGAGAAGCCAGGGCCTGCCGGAGGAGTCTCCGGTTCTCTGGTGAGCCCGTCCAACCCAGCCGAAAAGCAGCCCTGGCTAAGAAAAGTGTGGAGGAAGGTTCACGGACACTCTATGGCTGCTTTTTTTAATGTCGATCAGCCATGCTTATGCATGTTATTTCTCAAAACGCATTGCAGATCAGGCCATTGTCCAATTCTGTATTCAAGAAATTAAATGCGCAAAGAAAGATGTGTGTGTGTGTCAAAGCACCACCGACAAGTGCGAGTTGATGTTGGACAGGCTGCCATTGCTTCTGCAACAAGCTCAATTACAGGACTTCCTAGGAGAAATGAAAAACAGGGTACATACGGTTTCCCTCTATGCCAGTCCTTTCACCGAGCTAAATACAACTCTTAGCAAAAACAGTTGTGGACTGGCTCCGTATCGTCCCTGGCCACATTCACCTGTCCATATGTTTATGGTTAGGCTTTCCTTCCCAGTAAGTGCACTGGGGAGGGCACGGGTAATGTTGTGGGACCCGTGCTTGTGGGAGGCGGAGGCGATACCGAGAAATATAGTGGCTGCTGGGGACCGAGTATGGACACCCGGCCGCCGCCGGCATGAGGTTGTGAAAAGTTTCCGCCTGCACGAGCTTAAAAGGCCATATTTCAAGTGCAAAGAGCTGCCCAGAAATCTGGCAGTTCAGTGTTGCGGCCTGTGGGTGGGTGGATGGCTGGCTGCATGCTTGCACTTGCATTCCAAGTAACCAAAAACCAAGCAGATGGTGGCCTCTATCATCATCATGGCCTCAACTCGGCACTATGAACTCTCCTGAAGGAGAAGCCAGGGCCCGCCGGAGGAGTCTCCGGTTCTCTGGTGGGCCCGTCCAACCCTGCCGAAAAGCAGCCCTGGCTAAGAAAAGAGTGGGGGAAGGTTCACGGACACTCTATGGCTGCTTTTTTAATGTGGATTGGCCATGCTTATGCATGTTATTTTTCAAAACACATTACAGATCAGGCCATTGTCCAACTCTGTATTCAAGAAATTAAATGTGCAAAGAAAGATGTGTGTGTGTGTCAAAGCACCACCGACAAGTGCGAGTTGAAGTTGGATGGGCTGCCATTGCTTCTGCAACAAGCTCAATTACATGACTTTCTGGGAGAAATGACACGCAGGGTACATACGGTTTCCCTCTAGGCCAGTCCTTTCACCGTGCACTGGGGAGGGCACGGGTAATGTTGTGGGACCCGTGCTTGTGGAAGGCGGAGGCGATACCAGGAAATATAGTGGCGGCTGGGGACCGAGTATGGACACTCGGCCACCGCCGGCATGAGATTGTGAAAAGCTTCCGCCTCCACGAGCCTAAAAGGTCACATTTCAAGTGCAAGAAGCTGTTAAAAATTTGGCAGTATAGTATTGCAGCCTGTGGGTGGGTGGCTGCCTGCATACTTGCACTTGCATTCGAAGGAATTGGGTAGGGACAACTGAACGCTGCAGTGGGACAAGGACGTGGACGGTGATTGTTGCAAGTCTGAAACGACAGGTGCATGGCGGGAGGCATCTTTGCATGCGCCAAGGATCACTTATGATTGGCACACTATTAGACAGTGACCTGGGAGTCAGAGATGCTTCCAGAGGTCTTTCCCATGCTGTTCCCATGTCTTTTCAGCACTGTATGCATGTGTCTGATGATGTGTCACACACCACATGGCCAGATAAGTTTGTAAAATGTTAAAATGATATTTCCTGGTGAATGCATTTGTCACGGTTGAAATCAATTCAAAAGTGCAAAAATGCATCAAAAACGCTAAGTGTGAACATAGCCCAAGTTGTGGAGGAGTATTTTTGTTTTTGGTTATTTATTTTGTCTTATATACAAGTCATTACCCTGGAAAGGATGTTCCTTAACATATTTCCCAGGAAAATCCATTTTGGTTTAGTTTTTGTATGTTTTATTGTGAGTCCGTAAAAGTGGTGTAATACTCTGACCACGTTGCTGACAGCAGTGATCTGGGAGTCAGAGATGCTTCCAGGGTTGTTCCCCATGCTGTTCCCATGTCATTTGAGCACTGTTCCCATCGATTTGGGCAATTTTTAGGTCCTCTGCAGACCGCCGGGGAGAGCCGCCTGAAAAGTGCTCGAGTTTCCCATAGACTTACATTGGGCTCGTTGCTCTGGTCGAGCACCCGAGTATTCCAATTAGCTTGACCCGAGCAACGAGTACCCGACCATTTTAGTGCTCGCTCATCACTATTATTGATACTTCTGTTTTTCTTTTTTGTATTCTCATATTATGGAACTAGTTTCTAAAGCCCCTGACGAAAACCCGTGAGGGTTGAAACGTTGGGCAGAAACCTCTTTTTGCATTTGGATTTCGCCGTATGTACATCAATAAAAGGACATAAAAAGAACTTTTGACCTCTGGGCTATTGTTATTTTGAGTGCCAGAACCTTATCTTGATCTATGTTGCTTTTGGTTCTGGGCACCTTTACTAAGTAGTGAGCCCAGTCTTTTTGATTGGACTTCTACAGCAGTGACATCAGCCATCACTGATGTCACTGCTGTAGAATACAGCACTGTATACTGACAGGGGTGTAGAATCACCCCCAGTAAGTATACAAGCTGCTGGAGGACACTGGGGTTCATTAGCTGAAGATCAGCTGATGAGCCCTGGTGAGCTAGAGACCGTGGGAACAATCTTGTGAATGTCCCCACGATAAGCATCAGCTGATGGGTCTTGAGACCGAAAAGCAGATTACCGGTGTCAGGAATCAGCTGATGGTCACGCGACCATCAGCTGATTTCTGACTGCACTGATCAGCTCATGGTCACGCTGATTTTCATTGAAACGCAGCAAATCCACATGCATAGATATTATACATATAGGTTTGCTGCGATTCAATGCAAGTCAATGGGTGCAAATTCGCTGCGGAATCGTGCAAGAATTGGTTATGCTGCGGTTTGTGATGATAATCCGGTGCGGAAATTTCTGCATCATGTGCACAGCACATGCAGATTATCATTGCTATAAATGGCAGACCTTTTACCAAGCGGTTTTAATGCGTTTCCGTGGTGGAAAGACCACCGCGGAAATGCATTACAACCGCATCGTGTGCACTCAGCCTAACTGTAGAATTGGAGGAAAAGTGGAAAGGATGATTTAGAATCAATTAGCCATAGATGTCTGTGTGTTATATTTAGCAGAAACGACACCTTCCTAAAATAAGTCATAGCGGTCTGTGTCGGATGAAGAGGAATTTGAAAATTAATTACTTTAATTAGATATGTCACTAGTAAGTCTCTGGAATTTCCTATACGGTATATACTGATACTTTCCACAGTCATTGTGTGGGAGTAAAAATACAAAATACTGTTACTACAATGGTTTTTATCAATAATTAGTAAGGTAGTATGATCCATTCACTATTCTGTGATATTATTAAATATAGTTGTTTGTTCAGTAAGAGTATAGGAATAATGTTTGTTATTTGCTAACTAAATGTCTGTATTATTTAGAAGCATTATTTACAAATGTATCTTATTGCTGTTCGATTTATACATTGTATTTGTATATTTCTTTTTATGGGCTGGGCCCACACATCTGAGCAACATGTTGGGTGGGGATGGAAGCAAGTCCAAATTTTGCCTTGGGGCCCATAAGACTCTAGTTATACCACTGTGTCACATGTAAACTAACTTTAGAGACATTAAAAGTCACACACTTTCACACGTCAGTATTTCCGGTACGTATGGTGACAGTTTCCACGCATAGCGGAGACACTGATACATGTAGACCTATTCAAATGAATGGGTCTGCACACATGTCAGCGTGTTTCCACAGACCGTGTGTTCATGTGATCCACACGTAGACATGTCAGTTTTTGGCCCATTCAAGTCAATGGGTCCATGTAAACAAGAACCGCACATGGATGCCATCCGTGTGACGCGCACCACTGCCTGGGAATCAGTGGTACAATTAGAGCTGTTCCCAAGCGCCCGGTGCTGAATGCTGCCCTCATCATAGTCCCGTGCCAGTGGTGCGATCTGCACCAATAGGAATAAAATAAAAAAATCTTTATACTCACCAGTCCTAAGTGTGCCCGGCTGTAATTCAAGTGACCGCTCACGCCAAGGAGCCAAGGAAAATGACTCTTGTAGCAAGCGGGCCCCCAGAGCTGAGCTCAGCGAGCGGTCTCCTATCACTCACTGAGCGCAGAGGAATTCTGAGGCCTGCTCGTGCAGAAGTCATTCTCCCTCGTGTGAGCAGTCACATGGATTACAGCAGGGAACACTTAGGACGGGTGAGTATATGTATTTTTCTATTTTAGTCGTATTTTTACAGGTGGACACTGCGGGTACAGATTACTACTCTGATCATGGTCCCCTGCTGGTGCTGATCACAGCGCCAGCAGGGGACAATGATGAGGGCAGCGTTCAGTACACAGTGTTTTGGAACAGCGCTAACTCTACACTGATTCCCTGGTACGTGTGCTCCTGATGCGGCACACGTGTGCTACAGAGGTGCATACGGACATGCATATCTCCGTTACTGGAAATATCAGGACGTGTGAAAGAGCCCTTACCCAGATATATAACCCCTTCACCTCAAGCCTGTTTTCGCTTTCTTGGTCAGGCCAAATTTTACAATTCAGACCAGTCATCTTATGAGGTAATAACTCTAGAATGTTTCAACACATCCCAGTGATTCTGAGAATGCTTTTTCATGCCATGTTGTACTGCATGTTAGTGGTAAATTTTAGTCTATATGATTTGTGTCTATTTATGAAAATATCAAAAATGTAGCTAAAAAATTTGAACATTTTGCAATTTTCAAACTCTGAATTTCAGGCCCTTAAATGGAATCTTTCAGCAGTTTTTGTGATGTAATTTGAGGAAAACATAAGGTACGGGTTAAAACACTGAATTCAGCGATCTGTCAAATGTTAGGCTGTGTGGTGTTGTTTACCTAAAATGAAGGTTTAATCACCTGGTGATTATGATTGCCGGGACTACAGAAGCTAAAGCAGTGCATGCCTTCTGGTCCAAATCCACCCCCTTCTGTGATAAGCAGCTCACTCTCTTTAGCTATTTTCACAGAGAGCCTTCTGGTTTAGCTATCTCAGCTCTGCTGCATTGCTAAATCTAAAAACTCTGATTGCGTCAGGACAGCTGCACCCAGTAATCTAAGTGATACATTGTTGGATTCAGGGTCTGTTTGCCTACTCCATGCTGCTCGCAGATGCAGTTGCAAACACCTACTGACAGATTCCCTTTAAACCAGATAGTTATACCACACCAAATAGATAATAAATAGTGTTGAGCGAGCACTAAAATGCTTGGGTGCTCGAAGCTCGGGCCGAGCTTGCCGTGATACTCGGTTGCTCGACCCGAGCTACGAGCTCAATGTTAGTCTATTGGAGACCTGAACATTTTTGCGACGGCACCCCCGGCAGTCTTTTAAAAGCATAACAAGTTCCCAAACCGATAGTGACAGTGCTCAAATGACATGGGGACAGCATGGGGATCGCCCCAGGAAGCATTTCTGACCCTCAGGTCACTGCTGTCAACAATGTGGTCAGAGGTATTAAGCCACTTTTAAGGGCTCACAATAAAACATTTAAAAACGAAACTGAAACTGCTTTCCTGTGAAATATGTTAAGGAAGTTCCTTTCCAGGGTAAAGACTTGTGTATAAGATAAAATAAATAACCCCCCCAAAAAATACTCCTCCTCACCTTGGGCTATGTTCACAAGTAGCATTTTTTATGCATTTTTGCACTTTTGTATTGCTTTCAACCGTGACAAATGCATTCACCGGGAAACCTTATTTTAACATTTTACAACCTTATCTGGCCATGTGCTGTGTGACACATGCATACAGTGCTGAAAATGTATATCCTCTTTATACTGAAGAGGATAGCATTAGGATGAAGAACCTTTTTATGGATTTTGAAAATGCTCTTAGAGAAGAGATGCACTTTAACATTGATGCACGCTTCCTAGCGATTTATATGAAAGAAAATATTTGTCTCAGGGGGCTCAGAATCCCACATGTCTCCCCTTTTCCTGAGGACCTTTCCTTTACTTCTAAATGGGACACCATTTTAAGTACATGTATGAAAGGTCTTTTAGAATGTTTATTTGCAAAGAGATCAAATATTGCATCACAAGTGTCAACACGCATTAACGACCTCACTAGAGAATTAACTGAGTTTTCTTTACATAAAGATTTTCAAACAATAAATTCCAATATTACATCTAGGATACTCACTTTGGAACATGAAATGATTACAAAAAAATCCAAAAAACTCACTAGAGACAGGTCAGACTATCGTGGTGGGAATGCTACTACCAAAGCTTTTAAACCCATCTCTAGTAATATTACCAAAAGGAGAACTTCCAGCACCACTATACCCATCCAACCTGATAGTAATGCACCACGTGCCAATACCAACAACTCACGAACATTTTTAAACAGTAAATACAATTTCAAAAACAATGCAATAAATCGGTCTCTTATATCCAGTTCCTCGATAACTCCTCCTGGCAATTCAACTCCACCAACAAAATTTTCCAATCCCACCACAGCTTCCTCTGCTCTATCCCCCACCAACTCTGTATCTAATACGGAGAAATATTTGCAAGTGATCAAAGACAAAATCCATCGTTTGCGCACTGAACATAACATACCCATTCCGGCCTCTAACATTCCCTCCTTTCAAATCCCGTCCGATCTAATGTCCACTCACATACCAGATGAAATATCACTCATACCACTCACACCAACTCCCCTGAACCCACACCCTGCCCCACTTTCACAAATTTCACTTCCACCAAGCAACCATGATATTGATCTTGATTTCTCAGTTCACGACACTTCCACGGATTTTCTCCCCACTTTTTTTAGAACTTCAAGTTGAAAAATCCCCCACAGTCACAAACAATCTTCAAGTGACCAGTAACACCATTGTTTTGGATAACACCAAAGCAGGAAGCATGGGTTCAGTGCCATTTCTACCTCCTATTTACTCGGCTTCAGCACCTGCTAGTCCCCAAAACCCCTCATCAATAAAAAACTTTTTTCTACCAAAAGCCACAAAAAGGAAAAATCTAGGAGGGGTACAAGAGGAGGGAAAAACAATAAAAAAAGGAAAAATCTCTCCCAATCAAACTCAAATGTAATAAATAGCCCTCCAACAAACAATATATTTAATTTATCTCATTATTCTTTGAGCGCCACTGAAATAGCGGTATTATCTAAAGGGCTCTCTTTCTGTCCCACCAACACGGTTGATGATTTCAACATATTCCTTGACCTTCATACATTTATCAGAAAATTAACTCTGAGAAGACACTTTTCCATAAACAAAAATAAACCACCTTCACAGGACGCTTCACCTACAGATTTTCACGTTGATGTCCATCCCAAGTCTAATTTTTATCCACTTGAAAGTCAAGGCCATTTTGTAAATACATTTTTGGAGTTGGTACTTGATGAATTCAAAAACATCAAAAGTAACACACATGGATATTCCAAGAACAATCTCACAAAGCAAGAAAAAATGGCTATACAATCTCTTAAGAATAACCCCAACATTGTCATACGGTCTGCCGACAAGGGGGGTGGTATAGTGGTACAGGATCGAGATGACTATATTAAAGAAGCTTTTAATATTTTATCTAGCCCAGTGCACTATGAAATCATACATAATGATCCATTTCCACCCATATATGCCAAATATTCCAAACTCATCTCTAAAGCTTTTGAACAGGGTGTTTTAAATAAGAAAGAAAAAAAGTTCTTGACTACTAATGATCCAAACATACCATTCATGTATCACCTCCCAAAGATACATAAATCTCTTGAGAACCCTCCAGGGCGACCAATCATATCTGGGATAGGATCACTTACAAGTAATTTATCCTATTATCTTGACACTATTCTCCAAACTCATATCAAAAGCCTATCCAGTCATTTGGATGACTCTGGTCATCTGATTAGGATTCTACAGGGCATAACTTGGGAAGATTCATATTTATTTATTACACTTGATGTCACCTCGTTATACACTAATATCAGACACAACATTGGTTTACATTGCATTAATCTATTTTTGTTGAAAGATACAAGGTTAAGTAAACCACATAAAGCTTTTATTCTGGAAGGTTTGGATTTTATTTTGCAAAATAATTTTTTTAAGTTCCAAAATAATGTTTATCATCAAAAATGTGGCACAGCTATGGGGACAAGGGTAGCCCCAAGCTATGCAAACTTATTTATGGGCATTTTTGAAGATAAATTTATTTATAATTCCAGATACAATGCCAACATTGTCCTGTATAAGAGGTTTATAGATGATCTTTTTATTATTTGGAAAGGGGATCCACAAACAGTTTCATGCTTTTTATCTTATCTTAACTCTAATGATTGGGGGATTACTTTTACTCCTACAATAGGGAAAGATTTTATTAACTTTTTAGATATCACCATCTCTCATCAGGAACAACATATAATTACTAAAACTTTTTTTAAAGATGTGGATGCCAATAGTTATATCCATTTTTCCAGCGGTCACTATAAAAAGTGGCTTGAAAATGTCCCTTTTAATCAGTTTCAACGGATAAAACGTAACTGCAGTAATGAGGTTGATTTTGAATCACAAGCCAATATCCTGCGTGAGCGTTTTCATAGGCAAAGTTACCCCAAAGGGCTTATCAAGCGCGCTTATCAGAAAACTAGGAACTTATCACAAAAACAGTGCATCCAGCCCAAAACTGTCCCACAGGCTAGTGCAGGTGATGATTTTAATTGTATTTTTATCACAACTTTTAATTCAGCACATGAGTCCATTCGAAACTCACTGCACAAACATTGGCACATTCTTCTAAAAGATCCAATTCTGTGTTCTCTCATTCCTAAACAGCCTAAGGTTACCTTCAGGCGAGCCCCCACGCTGAGAAACATCCTAGCCCCCAGCCGCCTGAAACACATGACCCCCAGTGGTACACGCACCAATAAACGATCACAAAGAAATGGGAGTTTCAAATGCTTTTCGAGACAATGCCTTTGTTGCAACAGCATTAAACATAATACCCAAACTTTTAAATCTAACCATACAGGTGAAGTTTTTACTATTAAGTCAAATATGAGCTGTGAATCTCGTTTCATTATATACCTCATAGAATGCCAATGTGGCCTGCAGTACGTGGGCAGGACCACCCAGACACTACACCGAAGGCTTAACTCTCATCGGTCCAATATTGTAAAAGGTTTCATGAAGCATGGTTTATCCCGGCATTGCGCATTGGTACACAGCAAGAATGCCACAGGCATCTCTATCACACCAATTGAATCCATTTCCCTTGATCTCCCAAACCCTATGGAAACCCTGAAGAGAAAAGAAATATATTGGATATACAGGATCAGCACCCTTAAACCCTATGGACTCAATGAAATTACTGAGATTTTTATTTAATTATTTATTTCATTCTATTTTAAGCTCTGCACAGTTGTTGCATAGGGTCTCAGATCCCTTTTTATGTATTTTCTGAGGTACTTTTTCTGATTGTTATGTTAATATAATTTTCATTAATATCCCCATTTTTAATTCCATATCACAATGTGTTTTATCCTAAACAATCAATATACACATGATCTTGAATCCAATTTATCCATTCTTGGAAATTCATTTTTTTTATTTATTTATTTATTTATTTATTTTATTTATTTATTTATTATATTTTTTTTAGTTATTCCCTCCTTGTATTTATGAATATTATTATCCCCATTTCATTTTTCATCCCACTTTTTTAACTCTCCTGCACTCCAAACCGTAGTCTTTACAAAATTTTTGTCCTTTTTATTCATTTCTAAGTATAGTTCCCTTTCTGTACCACCTTCACCTCATCCACCTCGATGGCTCCTCTGTTAAATGTTGCCCTTCTGATGTCCCTACACTGCCAAATCCCAGGTTCTAATCACATTTCTCCTACACTCCAATCGCTTCTCCTCAACAATTTGTCTTTTATTTATGTGGTGCCATTTATATGTGCATTTCCCCTCTTTCCTTTGTCCCCTTTCCCACATTCGCCTGGGTGGCTCACCTGTTAAATATTCACTCACTGGCTTTTATTCACTGCCCCATTCTGGGTTCTTATCCCACATTGTAATCTTTTAACTGTTTACATTTTATCACTATTAAGGATGGTCCCTTTTTTTTTCTTTTTTTTTTTTTCTCTCCAACTTTAATTGCAAGTTGAACGTCCCTCCCCTTCCTAATTTTCCTATTGGTTTAAGTGTTTCTGTGGGTGTTCCCAATGTAACTGGCATCCATTTTGGGCCTTTAAAAACCCATCCATTCTCATGCTGTACACATTTGGTTTTTTTACTTGAAAAAGACGCCAGTACGGCGTTGAAACGCGTTGTTAATAAAAAGCCTTTTCATCATCATCATCATCATCTCTGAAGAATTGATTCACTTCAGCAGCACAGCCCAGCTACGTGTTTATCCAACTGGATCCAATATCTCCTGGAGGATTCATCTTCCAGCCACGGGGCAGCAGCAGCTGGTTTTCTTCATGCCTACATAGGAGTTGTGCCTGTCACAACTCCATCAGGTGAGTGGAACCAACACTCTCTTACTCTCCCTCCATAGGGTATCACCCTATTGTGCGCTCTGTTTCCCACATTTAGATCTACATACAGTGCTGAAAAGACATGGGAACAGCATGGGGAAGACCCCTGGAAGCATCTCTGACACCCAGGTCACTGCCTAAAAGTGTGCCCATCAGAAGTCATCCTGGCTGCATCAGAAGATGCAGACTTGCAACTATCCCCACGCAAGTTCTTGTCCCAGGGCAGTGTTCAATTGTACTTCCCCAATTCCTTGCAATGCAAGCGCAAATATGCAGCCAACCACCCACCTACCCCCCGGCTGCAATAACATACTGCTTGCTTGCACTTGAAATTGGGCCATTAAGGCATGTGGAGGCGGAATCTGGCCACCATGTCATGGCTGCGTTGGTGGCCTGGTATTCATACTCAGTCCCCAGCTGCCCGGCGGCTGGGTGTCCACACTCGGTCCCCAGCTGCCAGGGGGCAACCGGGTGTCCATAAACGGTCTACAGCCACCCCTATTTCTCCTTGGAACTTCCTCCCACACACTTTTCTTAGCCCGGCCTGCTTTAGGGCAGCATTGGATGAGCCCACCAGAGAACCAGACTCCTCCGGTGGGCCCTAGCTTCTCCATCAGGGGAGTTAAGAGTGCCAAGGTGTGGAGCATGATGATGATGATAGAAGTTAGCATCTGCTTTGTTTTCTTGGAATGCAAGTGTAATTGTGGAGCCTGCAACCCACCCACCCCCAGGCTGCAATACCATACTGCTTGCTGGCTTGCACTTGAAATTGGGCCTTTTAGGCATGTGGAGGCGGAATCAGGCAATCACGTCATGGCTGCGTTGGCAGCCTGGAATCCATACTCAGTCCCCAGCCGCCCGGCGGCCAGGTGTCCATACTCGGTCCCCAGCCGCCCCGCGGCCGGGTGTCCACACACGGTCCCCAGCCGCCTGGGGGCAGCCGGGTGCCATAAATGATCCACAGCCACCCCTATTTCTCCTTGGAACATCCCCCCACACACTTTTCTTAGCCCGGCCTGCTTTAGGGCAACATTGGACGAGCCCACCAGAGAACCAGATGCCTCCGGTGGGCCCTGGCTTCTCCATCAGGGGAGTTGAGAGTGCCAATGTGAGGAGCATGATGATGATGATAGAAGTTAGCATCTGCTTTTTTTTCTTTTAATGCAAGCGTAAGTGTGCAGCCTGCCACCCACCCACCCCCAGGCTGCAATGCCATACTGCTAGCTTGCACTTGAAATGGGGCCTTTTAGTTTGGAGGAGGCCGAAGCTGGCCACTACCTCATGGCTGCTTTCGGCAGCGAGGTATCTATACTCAGTCCCCAGCCGCCCCTATTTGTCCCGGTGTGCCTTATACATAAGATTAAGCGTGCATACCAAAACATTAACTGTGCCCTCCCCAGTGCATTTAGTGGGAAGGACAGCCTATTCCGCTGTAGTGTGCATGCCAAACCCCTGTTCATGGTACATGTGAAGATGCCTCCCACCCTGCACCTGTCGTTGCAGACTTGCAACTATTCCCGTTCAAGTCCTTGTCCCAGGGCAGTGTTCAATTGTATCTCTCTCATTCCTTGCAATGCAAGCGCAAGTATGCAGCCTGCCACCCACCCACCCACCCACCCCCAGGCTGCAATACCATACTGCTTGCTTGCTTGCACTTGAAATTGGGCCTTTTAGGCATGTGGAGGCAGAATCTGGCCACCACGTCATGGCTGCGTTGGAGGCCTGGAATCCATACTCAGTCCCCAGCCGCCCGGTGGCCAGGTGTCCATACTCGGTCCCCAGCTGCCAGGGGGTGGCTGGGTGTCCATACTCGGTCCCCAGCCGCCCCGCGGCCGGGTGTCCACGCTCGGTCCCCAGCCACCTCGGGGCAGCCGGGTGTCCATAAATGGTACACAGCCGCCCCTATTTCTCCTTGGAACATCCCCCCTGCTTTTGGGCAGCATTGGATGAGCCCACCAGAGAACCAGACTCCTCCGGTGGGCCCTGGCTTCTCCGTCAGGGGAGTTGAGCGTGCCAAGGTGAGGAGAATGATGATGATGATGATAGAAGTTAGCATCGGCTTTGTTTTCTTGTAATGCAAGCGCATGTACGTAGTAGCGGCTAGGCCTGAGGTGGTCAGCGTTTTGGCGCATATCCTACCTCCTCCAAGGATTGCTGGATGTTTTCCTGCTACTATCCCAGTTCTATGACTCCCTTTCAAACAAAGCTTCAGGTGATAAATGATGGATGAGGCAGTGGCAAAGGAGAAAGAGCAGGAGGAACAGGGACCATTCACATCAATATCAGGCCAGTCAACCACATATGTCTTGTAGGATATGTTTCTGTAACAAAAGGAGCGGTTCGGCTACACAGTTATAGGGCATACAGTGAGTGCAATGCCTACCAAAAATTTTGAGGCACTCCAATGCCCACTGGAAATGACATGGAGGTCAAAGGGCCTTAACTAAACCGTTTTTTCCATTTATAGCAACTGGGTCTCCTGTAAACTGTTGGCCTAAACAGTGAATGGAAGGCATTCCAAAAATTATGAGGAACTGCAATGCCCCTTGAAACAGACGTGGATTACAGCGTACTTAAAACCTTCTACCCTTTATTGGGGAGTGGGTCTCCCTTAGTTTTCGCCTTTGCATTGAAAAGCAAAAGCTGACTAAAATTAGGAGGAAATGCAATGCCCGTTGGAAGAGTCGTGGAGGTTAGAGGTAATTAAAAACAACAATTTAATGCCCCTTGGAAGAGCTGTGGAGTTCAGAGTGGCTTAAGAATACGCTTTTAATGCCCCTTTGAAGAGACGTGGAGGTCACAGTAGCTTAACAAGACAGTTTTAATGCCCCTCGGAAAAGACGTGGAGGACCCAGTAGCTTAACAAGACGGTTTGAATGCCCCTTGGAAGAGACGAGGAGGTCACAGTAGCTTAACAAGATGGTTTTAATGCCCCTCGGAAAAGTGATGGAGGTTGCAGTAGCTTAACAAGACGCTTTTAATGCCCCTTACAAGAGCCATGCAGTAGAGCATATTACAAACATTATTCCCATTATTGGGGAGTGGGTCTCCTATAGTATTTGCTTATGCCTTCCAAGCAAAAGCTGCCAAAAATTAGGACGGAGGAACTTGCAATGCCCCTTACAAGAGCCATGCAGTACAGCATATTACAAACATTATTCCCATTATTTGGGAGTGTGTCTCCCATAGTCTTTGCTTATGCCTTCCAAGCAAAAGCTGCCAAAAATTAGGACAGAGGAATTTGCAATGCCGCTTACAAGAGCCATGCAGTGCAGCATATTACAAACATTATTCCCATTATTGGGGAGTGTGTCTCCCATAGTCTTTGCATATGCTTTCCAAGCAAAAGCTGCCAAAAATTAGGACGGAGGAACTTGCAATGCCCCTTACAAGAGCCATGCAGTACAGCATATTACAAACATTATTCCCATTATTGGGGAGTGTGTCTCCCATAGTCTTTGCTTATGCCTTCCAAGCAAAAGCTGCCAAAAATTAGGACGGAGGAACTTGCCATGCCCCTTACAAGAGCAATGCAGTACAGCATACCCATTATTGGGGAGTGTGTCTCCCATAGTCTTTGCTTATGCCTTCCAAGCAAAAGCTGCCAAAAATTAGGATGGAGGAACTTGCAATGCCCCTTACAAGAGCCATGCAGTACAGCATATTGCAAACATTATTCCAATTATTGGGGAGTGGGTCTGCCATAGTATTTGCTTAAGCCTTCCAAGCAAAAGCTGCCAAAAATTAGGAGGAAATGCAATGCCCGTTCGAAGAGTCGTGGAGGTTAGAGTTAATTAAAACAACATTTCAATGCCCCTTGGAAGAGCTGTGGAGTTCAGAGTGGTTTAACAAGACGCTTTTAATGCCCCTTGGAAAAGTGGTGGAGGTTGCAGTAGCTTAACAAGATGGTTTGAATGCCCCTCGGAAAAGTGGCAGAGGTCGCAGTAGCTTAACAAGACGCTTTTAATGCCCCTTCCAAGAGACATACAGTACAGCATCTAAAAAAATTATTCCCATTATTGGGGATTGGGTCTCCCATAGTCTTTGCTTATGCCTTCCAAGCAAAAGCTGACAAAAATAAGGACGGAGAAACTTTCAATAATGGCAACACGGACCATGGTCACCCTGGTGATATAGTGGTGGTGGAGGCTGAGGATAAGGAGAAGAACATAAAAAAGCCAAAATGAGGAAGCGTATACCCATGTGTGGGTGTGAAGCGGTGCATGTGAATACACCTCCCAAAATAACACAGTGGATTTGACTTTATGATACTCTGCTGTAATTTGGTGGTGATGAGAAGTCTGGCCCAATCCAGCCCTTGTTAATTTTAATAAGGGTCAGCTTGTCAGCATTGTCAGTTGACAGGCGAGTGCGCTTATCAGTTATAATTCCCCCAGCAGCACTAAAAACACGCTCCGATAACACGCTAGCGGCAGGGCAGGCCAGGACCTCCAAGGCGTACAGAGCGAGTTCATTCCAAGTGTCCAGCTTCGATACCCAATAATTAAAAGGCACAGAGGAATCATGGAGGACGCTGGTAAGGTGGGCAAGGTACTCCCTCACCATCTTTTGAAACTTTCCACTCCTTGTGAGAGCACCCCGCGCCTCATGGCCTGTAAGCTGGGCGGGTCTCAGAAAGCAGTCCCAAATTGTTGACCGTGTTCCCCTGCCTCTGCTGGATTGGAGTTGCCTCTCTCTCGCTTGTACGCCTTGGTTGGTCAACGAACTGTGACCTCTGGCGCTAGCATGTTCAGATGGTAATTTTTTTAACAGTTCTGCAGCAAGGGCCTTCTGGTACTGCCCCATTTTTGTAGACCTCTCCACCTCCAGAATAAGAGAGTGAAAGTTCTCCTTGTAGCGGGGGTCTAAAAGTGTCACCAACCAGTAATGACTGTCGCCCAACATTTTGACAACGTGAGGGTCACGGTTAAGGCAGCGTAACATAAAGTCAGCCATGCGTGCAAGACTGGTAACGGGCAAGACTTCCCTGTCCTCACCAAGGTGATGACTGACCATGCTCTCCTCCTCCTCCTCCCCCTGTCCTCAGGCCACCCACGCTGGACCGAAGGTATGACAGTTGTACAGGTACTACCGTCTACAGCGCATGACACAAGCTCCTGTTCTTCCTCCTCCTCCTCCTCTCCCTCATTGTCCCCCAATGCCCGTTGGGATGAGATGAGGCTGGGCTGTGTGTAATTGACCGCTACGGCTTCTTCATCCATCTCATCATACTCTGGCTGCAATGCCTCCTCTTTAATTCTCTGCAGAGAGAGTTGCAAAAGACAGACATGTGGAATGCTGACGCTAATGATGGCGTCATCACCACTCACCATCTTGGTGGACTCCTCAAAGTTTGTTAAGATGGTACAAATGTCAGACATCCAGGTCCACTACTGAGGTCTTATGTGTGGAGTCTGACCTGAATATTGACGGCCTTCTTGCAGCTGGTTCTCCACAACTGCTCTCTTCTGCTCACAAATCCTTTGCAACATGTGGAGGGTAGAGTTCCAATGTGTGGGGACATCACACACCAGTCGGTGTGACGTTAGCTGCAAACGTTGCTGCAACACAGCAAGGGCGGCGGAAGCTGTTGCCGACTTGCGAAAATGAGCTTACAGGCGGCGTACTTTGACAAGCAGATCTGGCAACTCGGGGTACGATTTAAGAAACCGCTGAGCCACGAGGTTAAGCACATGAGCCAGGCATGGTACGTGTGTGATCTCGCCTCGGCTCAGAGCCGCCACCAGGTTACGGCCATTGTCACACACGACCATGCCTGGATGTAGGTTCAGCGGTTTCAGCCACAGATCTGCCTGCTCTTTCACAGCTGTCCACAATTCATAAGCAGTGTGAGGTTTCTCACCTAAGCTTATGAGTTTCAGCACAGCCTGTTGCCGCTTGGCGGAGGCAGTACTGCAGTGCTTCCAGCTTGTTAATGATGTGGTGATATCGGAGATGAAGGCTGAACATGAGGAGGAGGAGGATGATGCGCAGGAGCTGTACACTGTTGGGGCAACTCTGACTGACATAGGGCCCGCAATCTTCGGTGTGGGGAGGATGTGTTCCTTCCCAAGTTCAGACTGGGTCCCGGCTTCCACTATGTTTACCCAGTGTGCCGTCAGGGAGATGTACCATCCCTGGCCACAAGCACTTGTCCACGTGTCCGTTGTCAGGTGGACTTTCCCAGTAACTGCGTTGTTGAGAGCGCGGCAGATGTTTTGGGACACGTGCTTGTGTAGTGCGGGGATGGCACACTTGGCAAAATAGTGTCGGCAGGGGAACGAGTACCGAGGGACAGCCCCTGCCATAAGGTTGCGGAAGGATTCCGTCTCCACCAGCCTAAAAGGCAGCATTTCCAATGCAAGCAGTCATGAAATGTGCGAATTTAGGCCTGTGAGGCGTTAGCTGCGAATTTCTGCTTTCGTTCAAAGGTCTGGGATATGGACAATTGAATGCTGTGGTGGGACGTGGACGCGGACGTTGATGCTGTTTCTTGAGAAACTGCCTTAACAAGTGAAGACTGAGAGGAGGGGCATCTTTGCATGCAGTATGGACAGGGGATTGCCTTGCACACACAACAGGAGGTTCTATTGCACGCACAACAGCGGAAGAAGCAGTGGTGACACCCGCTGACACTGGTCGTGGACCCTGGGGTTCGCCCCACAAAGTCGGGTGCTTTGCTGCCATATGCCTGATCATGCTGGTGGTGGTCAGGCTGGTAGTTTTGTCACCACTGCTGATGCTGGCATGGCAGGTGGTACAAATGGCCTTTTTGGGGTTATCAGCAGAGGCTTTAAAAAAATTTGAGACTCTGGAAGACCTACAGGTTGTACGGGCAATGTCCCTCGTGTTGGTGTTACGGGGAACTGTTGCCCGCCTTCTGTCTGCGGCCACCACACTGCTTCTTCCTGCCTGTTGGGGTACTCTGCCTCCCTCACCCTGTGGGCTGCTGGCCTCACTCTGCATGGCCTCCTGCCACGTTGGGTCAGTTACTAGATCATCCACCACCTCCTCCTCTTCCACTTGCGCACCACGATCCTCCTCCTCACTTCCTGGCAATTGTGTCTCGTCATCGTCCACCTCTTGTGACAAATTGCCAGCATCGACTTCCTGTGGACGTGGCTGTTCAAATATTTGGGCATCGCTACATGGGATTTCCTCTTCCACCGCTTCAAGCGGAGCAGGCGAGAGGCACAAATCTGGAAATGGACCAGTGAACAGCTCTTCAGAGTGTCCAAGTGTGGGATCAGTTGCTGTCTGAAGACACTCGGCATGGTGGGAGGAAGGAGCATCAGGGTGAGGAGGAGTATGCGGTCGAGACTCACGGCTACTAAGAGTTGACCATGTGGAAGACAGACCGGAGGTGGTGGTGCCCAGGTAACTGGAAGTATTATCTGCTATCCAATTAATAACCTGTTCACACTGATCAGTTCGCAATACTGGTGTTGTTCTGTGCTTCCCTAGTAATTTGGTCAAGAAGTGGGAGCGAGAAGATGTGGCTGTTGGTTGTGGCACATTTTCACCTTGGCCACGGCCCCGTCCTCTGCACGCACCATCACCAGAACGTCCAGTTCCACGTCCCTTGCCACGCGCCTTGCCCATTGTAAAGTAAAATAGCTTACACTCGCACTATCAATGGAAAAAGGAAAATAAAAAGTAGATTAGAACCGTGGAAGAGGAAAACCACAGTTCTATTTCTCTGGCCTACACTCGACTCTTTTAAGCAATCTGAACAATCAGGGAGAAACTATTACTGTTTTTCTTTACGGAAAAAATACCAAAAGCTGAATAATAGAGATTTTTTACCGTGGAATGGCAAAACCACAGTTATTGTTTACTGGGGTATACCAGAAAATTTTAAATAGATATATTTGCGGCTGAATAGTGAGCGACACGCTCAAACTGTTTTTTTTTAGGTAAAAATGGCCCAAAAGTGGATAATACAGAGATTTGACCCGTGGAACTGCAAAACCACACTTGTATTTCTCCAGTCTACACCAGACTATTTTCAACAGATATATTTGTGTCTGAAGAATCCGGAGACACTACTGTTTTTCTTTATAGCAAAAAATGCAAAAAAGCAGAATAATACAGAGATTTGACCTGTGGAACTGCAAAACCACAGTTATAATTTTCTGGTGTATACCAGACTATTTCAAACAGATATATTTGTGTCTGAACAATCAGGAGACATTATTATTTTTTTTTTTACAGCAAAAAATGCCAAAAGCAGGATAATAGAGATTTTTTTACCGTGGAACAGCAAAACCATAGTTATAATTTACTGGTGTATACCAGACTATTTTCAACAGATATATTTGTGTCTGAAAAATCAGAGACACACTTTTTTTTTTTGGGGGGGGGCACCAAAAGGTTAATAAGACGGGTATTTGTACAGTGTGAAGGAGGAAAAAAAAAAGAGGATTTAGATAAAAAAAAAAAAAGATTTTTCTTGGCCCCCAAGACCTGGAGCTAAGTCCAGCAATTTCAGCAACAGGAGCACACAGGACTGTAATGCAGCGTTTGCTGGTATAGCCACTGCGTCTCCTATACAGCCTGCCTGCCTGTCTGCCTGATATCTGGGATGGATATTAGTCCTGAGAAGGACTGTTTGTTTGATGTCGCAGCATTTACAGACCCTACACTAACTATTTTGCAGGATATATCTCTCCCTAAATCAGCAGCGCTGTCCCTACACTGTCTGATCCGGAGCAACTGTGTCCAAGATGGCGGCGCCTGGTTTTAAATACTCGAGGTGACGCTGTGCGGCCAGTCATTCACTGTAATGCCCACAAACAACATGGCTGCGGCATTACAGTGACTGGCTGGCAATCCCTGCATGTTCATTGGCTCTGTAAAGAGCGCCAAACATGCAGGGCGGAGACCCGAGCTCCCGCCCGAGTAACCCGGAAATGCTCGGTGCTCTCCGAACATCCGGTGTAGCGTGATGCTCGTGCGAGTACCGAGCAGTGTTGAGCATGCTCGCTCAACACTAATAATAAATAACTTATTTTTTTCCAACAAAATTTACAAAACCAATTTTTTTAAAAACTACATACTATTTGAAGTAACTTTGGGGGTCCCATGTGACAGAAAATACCCAAAAGTCACTATTTAAAAAAATATCACTCCTCAAAGTGCTCAATACACATTCAAGAAGTTTATTCACCCTTTAGGTACTTCACAGAAATTAAAGCAATGTGGAAGGAAAAATGAAAATTTTAATTTATCCCACAAAAATGTTGCTTTAGCCCCAAATTTTTCATTTTCATAAGGGTAACAGAAGAAAATGGGCCATAAAGTTTGTTATGCAATTTCTCCTAAATACAATGATACCCCATATGTGGTGGAAAACTACTGTTTCAACTTTTGGATCACAAAATCACTGGACTAGATAGCAGACACCATGTGACATTTGCAGCACTGTGTCTACACAGTGGAAACTCCCCCACAAGTGACCTCATTTTGGAAACTAAGCCCCTCAAGGAATTTATCTAGAGGTGCGTTGAGCACCTTGAATCCACCGATACTTAACAAAAGTTTGTAATGTTCATCTGTGAAAATGAAAAAATTACAGTATTTATATACAGTATATAATTATTTATATAATACATATTATTTATATTTATATATTATAGTGTAGATATTGTTGTTGTGGTTTGTGGATGCCATGACCCATTGGCAGAGCCCCTGAAGTACCTGAACAGCAGAATTCCCCCATAAGTGACCACATTTTACAAATTAAACCTCTCAATTCATCTAGGGGTGCAATTATCATATTGACACCACAGGTGTGTCACGGAATTTTCTACTTTTGGGCAGTGAAGAAAAAATAATCACATTTTTACCACAACAATTTTGTTTTAGCATTAGATTTTACAATGTCACATAGGAAGATGAGTAAAAATGGCACCAAATTTTGTCATACAATATCTGTTGAATGTGACAATACTCTATATGTGGCAGTACAGTACTGCTTAGTCACACGGTGAGACTCTGGAGAGAAGGAGCGCTATTTAATTCTTAGAGAAAACAATTTTGTTGAATATTTTGTGAACGCCATATACAGAGCCTCTAAGTGCCAAAACAGAAGAAATAACCTACAAGACACCCAATTTTGGAAATTACGCCCCTCCGAGAATTTATCTACAATACGATTTTGTCTGCATTCGTGTTTTCAAGAAATAAGCAGCAATGGAGGTTGCTGAATGAAAATTGCAAATCTGACAGTGTAGTGCCCATTGTAGAGCCCAGTTTGTTGTAGTGTCCATGCATTGTACCCAGTTCGCGCTTTTAGAGATGAGCACCTCATAAATTAAGTGGGCTCTCATCGCTGCAGAAATGTAAAACATATGGACACTAAAGGTGGTTTAGGTTCAGAAAGGAGGGAGATATTTGGATTTGAGAGCGCAGATTTTGCTGGATTTCTTTTTAGGGGGAGCCATAGAGCTTTTCCTGAGCCTTTGTGCTACCAGTAACATGGACACCACCAATATTTACATTGACAGATGATGGACCTGAGTGTAACTTGATTTTTGTGGATTAAGTTGTAGCTTTTATTGGGAACATTTTGCATAATATTTGGGATCACATTTATCTTATGTTCTATGTTGAGCACTTACATTGGGGTTTCCATGTAAATTTCTGTATGACATTAATAAGATGAAATCCTCAAGGGATCCATTGACTATAATGAGGCAACAGAGTCACTCTATACTCTAAAAACACACCCCTAAAGAAACCCCCGATGAAGCAGGACTCGAAACGCACGTAGGGTTACTGGGCAGTGTGGTATTGCCAATATGGCACATGTTTGGTATTATTCTAATAAAAGGCTGGTCATTAACTAATTTTTTATAATGATCATTTTGTCCTGGCTGCTATAATATGAAATTATGATGAATTGTTGTAATATTGAATATAATAGTGATAATGTTCTGTGATTTGTAATATAATTATAACTACTGTGGAGCTTGTATAGCCGAATATTCTTGTGTAATCAATCTGCATATGTTGATATACCATTGTATAATTCTGTACATGTTTACCTGAGTGTGAGAATACCATCTGTATTCTGCCCTCAATTTTTTAAATGGGATCTTTAGGGGCATGTTTTTAGATATTTTTGCTTGCTGTGTTAAATAAAGAATTGTATATATTGTGATTACCATGATATGACTAATGTCATGTTATGACTCTTTGATAATTTAAATGGGAGTTTGTTGAGAATTCCGATCAGATTTGCGTTACTCCCCTTATATTACTAATGAATCTGCATCTCCTGGTAGTGCTAATTACTCTGTGCTCTGTCTGCCCTCGGCTCAGCAGTATCCTTCTTTTAAGATATAAACAAAATTGTGGCTGACCGAGCTTTTGTGCATGCCTTAAAAGACGCATGCCGTATAATAGGTCAGAGAGAGTCCAAAATGACTCCATCTGCCTCATTATAGGGAATCTTCTTTCAGAGGTCTCAATCACATATTTCAGAAATTTACACGAAAACCCCTGTGTAAGCGCTCAGCTCAATTTTTGGGTGGCACAATAAGAAAATCAACAGCAGGTGAAGAATTGATTTTATTTATTTTTTTACGCCATTTCTCATGCAGTAAAAGTGATTAAATGACTTTATTCTTCAGGTCAGTGCTATTACAGCCATACCAGATTTACTGTATTTTTCGGATTATAAAACGCACTTTTTTTCCGCTTAATTTGGGAGAAAATGTGAGTGCGTCTTATAATCCAAATGTAGTCTGTTGAAGGGGCAGTTGCGGTGGAACAGAGTCACAGTAGGCATAATCACTGATGCAGGAAACTGGCGGCGATGGTGGCTGGAGTGGAGTGATGCCACTGGCCTCGGGCTGGGAGGAGGGCGTGTCCCGGCGCTGTGAGGCTGTGGACACTGGGCTGTCAGAAAATGTCAGTGTTGAGTGCAGTACACACACTTTCATATTAATTTTCCTGCTGTGGGCTTTGGGAAAATGGTTGCTGGAGATTGCGCATGCGCAGATTGAGATCTCGGGAGACAAAAGTTTGGGGATTCCTCCCAACGCCAACAGTTTTTGACAGACTCGCAGCTCCAGGACTAGTTCACGGAGCCTTCCATTATTGATATAATAATTATTGAATGCTGAAATATACCATTCATAGTTTATTGTGATCTTAAAGGGCGATTGTAAATTATGAATACCGCAGTATATTCTGTTTTTTGTATGAGATAAAATATTTAATGAAAAATACTTGTAAATTAATTTGAAAACAACACGATGCAAAAATATGGTGTGAACCTAACCTTACAGTGCGCTGTGAGGATTCGCCTGTGTCTCCGACGAGAACGACGGTCTAGCATATGCATACTCCCAGCCAGAACCCATCTAGTGGGTGAAGCCTCACTCAATACATTCGCATTCTAGTCTACAGGGCGAAGCCATCTAGTGGGTGCAGATTCGTACAAGTGTATTAAGTGAGGCCCCGCCCTGTAGATGGTTTCTGGCCAGTGCACAGTGTAAAAAATAAATGTTTTCAATTTTATAATTGTTTAACAATTCTGGAGCATCTTTTCTTATAACTTAGCATTTTTCTATTCCTATGATATGTCCTCAAGAAATATATGTATTCATTTAGAACTGAATATTAACAGTTTGGAGTGTGTCCCTGTATAGTCCGCCATTTTTAGTACAGTCAATAGTAGACTATATAGGGACACGCTCCTCCGATAAGAGAAACGGTATTGTTAGGCCCACCTGGTAAGGTGGATCTATGAAGCCTCAGGTATGGGTGGGCACACAGACCCTGGCAGTAAGAAATGTGGGAATGGAATATGGAGGAGGTATGTGGAAATGGAGGACTTGGCACACTTCAGACCACAGGAGGATAGGCATATAGCAAGGCTGAGTGAATGGTATGAACAAAGTTCATTATCATCTGTGAGGTGTTGCAGCTGTAGGATGATCCAGGAGATGGCATTCAACAGCTAGCTGGCAAGGCCAAAAAGTGTGCAGCAACACAGAGGTTTTTTCAAAATGAGAGCACAGAAAGCACAAGGTATGAAGCAAACCAAGCACAGGACAAGGAGCCTCAATACTAAAACATAGGTGTGTGTCTAAGAGCTGATGTCATTGAGCCACGCTGGGCAACTTGCATATACCCAACGTGGAGTACAATAGAAAGTAGTGGACCCAAGTGAAGGAACCAGAGCCCAGGATACCCGAGACAGGTGCATAACATGTGTAACAGGCATCAATAATGAAATTAATTTTTATAAATTTCATATATTTCTAGTAGACACTTCGGAAGAATAGTATCACACTTTGTAAGAATAGTATCACAGCGATCCAGAATTTTAGCTTCATGTATAGAACAGTTATTTAAAGGAAAAAAAACATTTATGGAGTAGCAATATGTCCTCTTTAAAAGGTGAAAAAATGAGGGCTGATATTTAGAGTATTGCTGTATTTTAGAATCAATTTGGGGATATAACTAGTGGTGTGTTCAACATATTAGAATGTCAAAACAATCCTCTGACCTTGGCAACTTTGGTTAAAGTCTTCTTTCTTCTGATGTAAACTGTTGCTGATTTTTACTTGCATGATGAGTCACAGGATCATTTAATATGTTGATGTGATATTTATACAATCCCCTTCACCTTTTGACCACAACCTAGTAGACTGAACCCAGCTCAAGATCACTGAGACTCTGCAGATTTATCCTTCTTATTGAAGTCATTTATTATACAGTCTAAACGATGCACATTACATAACAGCCTAATGAAGGACACACAGGGGACGCATCTAACTTTCAATTACCATGAGCAGCTTACAAATGATTGCTTGCTCACTCAGCGAGGGTCCCAGATAGCCCATGCTGAAATCACTATTTCTATTCCTCATATTTAGCTGATAAAAGCAGGAAAATTGCTAATAAAACTGAGTAATTTCTTCCAGCTGCTTCTAATTCCCATACAATCTTCTGCCCACGGGACTGATTATTAATAAGGCTTAAAAAAGCTAGCTGAAATCATTTTTAGAAAAATGCTCAAGCAACAGCAACAGTTTTATAAAGCGTCTATTCAAATTTTATCTTCGATCTTTAAGAGTAGAAATTATATTTTGGAAAGTATAAGTTCAAGATAAGAGAAAATATTGAAGAATCAATCTCGTTCATTTAGCACACAACTGTAAATTGTGAGTTTATGAAAGACTACAGCATATTAGCCGTACTGCTGATACTGTGCATTACACTTTTTCAAATGGATTTAAGTAATTTCGGATGCTTAGCAAAACATATGACAGATTAGCATTACCACTCTTGACGATAATTAGATAAATGTGTAAGGAGACTAAGCTGTTATTTGGAAGGTATTTAACACCTTGTCTAAACCTTCTCAAACTATCTTAGTACTATCACACTTCACAGAAACAGTTCTTTACTAAATATACCTTCATTGTGTGATATGGGACTTTTGAAACCTTATGTATTTCCTAAGGATGTATTAATTTCTAACCTGTATTACTAATGACAAATTTAGCCATTCTTAAAAAAATTTTAATCATCATTCCATGAAAATCTAGAATCTTAAAATACATAGCTACTTTCTTGCAAAAGTTTCTTCCTTAAAGGTTACTTTCACACTTTCAGTATTTAGTCATTTTTTTACCTCAGTATTTGTAAGCTAAAACCAGGAGTGGGTGAAAAATGCATAAGTAGTGACATGTTTCTATTCTACTTCTCTATCTCGCTCTCGCAGAACATCTCTGTTCGGCGATCAGACCCGGTATCAGTGCCTGTCTGGTACAAACACCAAACAATTCTATATGGGTTCGCCCATCTCTAGCACCAGATGAATGTGATCTCAAACGTTATAATTTCCAAAATGGGGTCACTTGTTGGGGGATTCTGCTCTTCAACACTTAGGGGCTCTGTTTATGGAATCCGCAAAGTATTCTAGGAAAATCTGTGCTTCAGGAAGCAAATAACGCTTCGTCACTACTGAGTCTCGTCGTATGGCTAAACAGTACTGTACAGCCACATACCGTACAGACCAAAAGTTTGGACCCACCTTCTCATTTAAAGATTTTTCTGTATTTTCATGACTTTGAAAATTGCACATTCACACTGAAGGCATCAAAACTATGAACTAACACATGTGGAATTATATAAATAAGAAAAAAGTGTGAAACAACTGAAAATATGTCTTATATTCTAGGTTCTTCAAAGTAGCCACCTTTTGCTTTGATGACTGCTTTGCACACTCTTGGTATTCTCTTGATGAGCTTCAAGAGGTAGTCACCGGAAATGGTTTTCACTTCACAGGTGTGCCCTGTCAGGTTTAATAAGTGGGATTTCTTGCCTTATAAATGGGGTTGGGACCATCAGTTGCATTGTGCAGAAGTCTGGTGGATACACAGCTGATAGTCCCACTGAATAGACTGTTAGAATTTGTATTATGGCAAGAAAAAAGCAGCTAAGTAAAGAAAAATGAGTGGCCATCATTACTTTAAAAATTGGGCAAATTTTGAAAGTGTCCCCAAGTGCAGTTGCAAAAACCATCAAGTTCTACAAAGAAATTGGCTCACATGAGGATCGCCCCAGGAAAGGAAGACCAAGAGTCACCTCTGCTTCTGAGGATAAGTTTATCTGAGTCACCAGCCTCAGAAATTGCAGGTTAACAGCAGCTCAGATTAGAGACCAGGTCAATGCCACACAGAGTTCTAGCAGCAGACACATCTCTACAACAACTGTTAAGAGGAGACTTTGGTGCAGCAGGCCTTCATGGTAAAATAGCTGCTAGGAAACCACTGCTAAGGACAGGCAACAAGCAGAAGAGACAAGTTTGGGCTAAAGAACACAAGGAATGGACATTAGACCAGTGGAAATCTGTGCTTTGGTCTGATGAGTCCAAATTTGAGATCTTTGGTTCCAACCACCGTGTCTTTGTGAGACGCAGAAAAGGTGAACGAATGGACTCTACATGCCTGGTTCCCACCGTGAAGCATGGAGGAGGAGGTGTGATGGTGTGGGGGTGCTTTGCTGGTGACACTGTTGGGGATTTATTCAGAATTGAAGGCATACAGAACCAGCATGGCTACCACAGCATCTTGCAGTGGCATGCTATTCCATCCGGTTTGCGTTTAGTTGGACCATCATTTATTTTTCAACAGGACAATGACCCCAAACACACCTCCTGGCTGTGTAAGGGCTATTTGACCAAGAAGGAGAGTGATGGGGTGCTACGCCAGATGACCTGGCCTCCACTATCACCATACCTGAACCCAATCGAGATGGTTTGGGGTGAGCTGGACTGCAGAGTGAAGGCAAAGGGCTTACAAGTGCTAAGCATCTCTGAGAACTCCTTCAAGATGGTTGGAAGACCATTTACGGTGACTACCTCTTGAAGCTCATCAAGAGAATGCCAAGATTGTGCAAAGCAGTCATCAAAGCAAAAGGTGGCTACTTTGAAGAACCTAGAATATAAGACATATTTTCAGTTGTTTCACACTTTTTTCTTAACTATATAATTCCACATGTGTTAATTCATAGTTTTGATGCCTTCAGTGTGAATGTACAATTTTCATAGTCATGAAAATACAGAAAAATCTTTAAATGAGAAGGTGTGTCCAAACTTTTGGTCTGTACTGTATATTTAATGTGAGTGGTGAAAAACAATTGGCAATTTAAAAAAATAAAATTCTTTAATCAGTTTTGCAAGCTGTAACACTTTCATGTTTAGGTCAACGGAGCTGTGTGAGGGCTTGTTTTTTGTGTGTCAAGCTTAAGTATTTAAGAATACCATTTTGGTATAGACATGAAATTTTAATTGCTTCTTATTTCATTTATTAAGAAAGCTGCAGAAACCCAAAACTGTAATTCTGGCATTTCTATCAATCAGGCTAATTACTTTTATATTTTGTTAAATCAGACTTTCATAGATGTAGCTGCGTCACGTATGTTTATTTTTAAAAATGTTTTTACATATTTTTAACGGTGGAAAATGTTGACGATTAAATTTTTTAAATTTTTTAAAAAGCATTTTTTTGCTTTATTTTTTTGTCTTGAGGACTTGAACTTGCGATCATCTGGTTGTTTGTGACGCGCCCCTGGGCCTGTGTCGCGCTGCGTTGCGCATGCGGGAGCTTACCCGGAGCTGGATCTCTTGAGGGTTGTAGTCTCGTGGCGGTGATCCGGTCCGTGCCCAGGGAGTCAGACTAAGTGGCGCTGTATCAGCGGTAGATGTTGGATGACTACGCCACCCGTTGAATGCAGCTATGGAGCTGCCGCTGCAGGACAGTCCGCTGAGGCCGGTGGATGGATGGTGCAGCGTAGATGGTATAACCCCCAACGGGAGGGGTATGGCCTCAGGGCAGCAGATGTGGATGATGGGGGTAGCAGGAATCACTCAGAGACGATGCGGTGTGATTCAGGGTCTTTACTGGTGACAAAGATAGACCCTCCCGGAGTACTGGCTAGCGATTGGGGCCTGGTCAGTCCTTGAGCAGATGGGATCTCCCCTGGCCAGGCGGAGTTGTAGGCCTCCCAAACTAACTGTACTCTTCTGGCTACCTTGCTAGAGGCGGGTAAAAGTAGCCCACGTCCCTGAGTGTACCGTGTGGTGCTCACCCGTATGACCGGTGACTCGGGGCCTTCTAGTAGCTTCCGCTCCACGACGGCGGTGCTGGTCCCATGCGTGTGACCGTGCCTTCGGGTTTCTTGGCCAGAGGACCTGGAATCCCCTGCCTGACGGATTCTGCTGCTGGGTAGGAGTTAGTCCCCACAGCCTCGGACTCCGGGTCCGGTAAGAAATCTTCTCAGTCAGGGCGAGCTCTGCAGCTGCCAGCCCCTGACTCCTTGTAACACTGCTCCCACAGAGCTCCTGTTGTTTCTTCCTATGCTGCTTCTCTTCTCTACTTCTGGCATGGCCCAGGAGCTGGGCCCAGCCGGAGCCACAGCTCCCTGTCAGCCCTCCTGGCTGAACTCTCCCTCTGAACTCTCTAACCCTGCCTCAGCCCCAGGTTTATATAGGGGAAGTCCTTCCCCTCCCAGGACTGGGCAGGAGGTGTGGCATGCATAGGATTCCTGACCAAGAGACCTCCCACCTGCTCTCAGACATAACATTGCATTAAAGTGGAAACCAGACCCCTGGGGTGCCACATTTGTACTATACTATGTATACAATACTGCAGTATACAGTTATAAACACGGTCTCTCATGAAGCCCAGCCACAGGCTGGTCTTCAGAGGAGCACCATCATGGCATGCACAGGGGCCTTCATAAGGCTCCCGTTCGTGATTGTAACCTATACCGCACTTCACAATAAAAGAGTGGTGGGGTCAATTGTCACATGGAGTGGCACATTTTCTGGACTGTGCACTTTAAATGCCACTGTCAGAGAGTCACAGTGATATTTAAGGGCTTAACAGCAGTGAGAGGAGTTCAGCTCTAGCCATTGCTGTTTGCAGCAGATGCTCTTAAGCCTACGTCAAACATGAGGACCAGGCATATAATATAATAGAAAGATATTAAATATGATGTGATCAATTAGCCTAAATGGAAGATGAGAAAAAAAAGGAAAAAGAAAAGGCTTACAAACACTACATTTTAAGGACCAACATATAAAACCACAGAAATCAGAGATGCACTTAGTTATTCTCATGACATATTTATATACAAATATTGAATTCATCTCACTCTGCCAACAAGAAAACAGGAGGAATTCACTAATAAATATTACAATGCCAGATTAAGACAAATTAACATGATTATAATGAAAGCAAAACAATTATTTCAAACATATATGTTCATTAGACACACAATAAATCAAATGGAGAAAGAAACAACTGGCATTGTAATATTATTTTATTGTATTCTTTGTGTTTCCTGGTTACAGAGTGAGATGCATTCAATAATTTTAGATCTTCTAGTGTTCCCTATTTAATACAATCTACCTTATAGAGATGTCGCTATGCATATTAATTGGTTCTGTAATACATATTATGCAACTAGTACACATTACAATATTTTCCAAGCACCAGTTGCTATGTTTTCTACATTGCTAGTTTCAGTGCTTTTTCACCTTTATTTAGGTACCTATACCTATACTTAAAGCACTACTCCAGCATTTTGTTTTTTATTCAGCACTGCAGTGGAGCTTCTAAATTAAGGTCTTTAACCCTTGTCTTATACTTACCAGCCACCATATTCGCTTTCTATATGCACCACCATATTGTGACCACAACTTCTGGCTGACCAGAAACCAGAGGTAGTAGTCATAATCTCTCAATGCAAGTCTATGAGAGCCAGAACGAGGCTTTCATGGACTTGAATGGAAGAGTGATCTCTGGTCTGGTTAGGTCCAGCAAACAATGGTGTGGTCCGGCTGGTCACAAAGTTCTGGAGTCCGATGAGAGCGGTGGCAATAGAACGTGAAGATGTCAGTGGCTAAGGTTAAGAGAGTGGGGGCAGGGACCTTAGATTAGAAGTGGTGGAGTGGTGCTTTAATATGTTGGCTTCTGTGCAACAAGGTTATATCTACCAGGTGGATTTAGAGGCAAGGAGTGGAGTTATTTGCTCTACACACCACTGCTTGCATTCTACACTATTTGCACTATTGTGCATTATTTGCACATTTTAGCATACTCGTGGAATCATACTCAGTAATGTCCATATTACGTACCATCTGTAGTGTGTAATTGGGCATTTTCTGAGGGAATATTGATATTTATGAAATGATTTATGTTTCCTTTAACCCATTGCTTGCTGCCACAATTATTTGTTAAATTTATTCATGCACAATAGGTTTTAGTATCATGAAAGCATTGGTTTCTTGTAGAAACACCTGTCATGCGTGTTTTTGCTACTCTTATCCTTCTATTGACCATGGTAGATTAGCTGATTGACAGGTCCAGCAATTTATTTTGCCATATATTTTATGGCCTCTTGTAGCAGGCATAGTGACTGCGATCATACATGCGAGACCACATTAATAATATCATCATTGACCTGCATACCGAAATACGTTTATATGCATAAGACAACTTATCAAATTCCCTGCTGAGATATTGTAGGTGTAGATTTGATGGTAAGACAAGTTTGCACACGTGGACATTTGCAGCTGTGACAAGGCTAGCATTGCATGGTTTCAAAGCATTTCTTTCACAACAAGTTTATACTTCCTGGATGCTAACATCATGTAGCTTATTCTTTGTTGACTACACATCCTTTATACAGTTTATCTGTTAACACTCCTTAACAATACTACTGATAAAGCCACACAAGCACAGATACTTGTGAGGTCTAGTGTTATTACATCCTATTAATACGCCCCAGACTCTTCCATTGACTAAGTATACTTATTTCACATTTACAGTATATACTACTTTTTATGTGCTCTTCCATTTCATATTCAATATCACCAATATTTCATATTGTGCTATTCAGATAATCTTTGTAAGATCAGGATGGGGCTGTAACAAGTATGCCATTTTAATTTAAATTTCTTCCTTAGCCGTCCAGTGTTCTCTATGAGACAGTCACTGCCAGACATCACTCACCGCTCACCTCAATGCTCATCTTTCTAGCCATCCCTGCTGCTCCCTGCCCGCTGTCTGGTCCTCTCTGCATCTGTTGCATCTGATCTTCAACCTGGTGCTCACTTTAGGTTGGGATTCCAACCGTGATCAGGCACCAGAGATCACTGCACATGCACAGTGACTTCCAGGGCATGTGGCCAGAAGTTATGGCTCTGTGTTCACTATAGGTCGGGACCTTCAGCCATGTGTAGGCCCTGAAGCATGCACAGTGAACCCTGCAGCTTGCTCAGAGAAGAAGCTACCATTACTCCACACCTATGGTAGATGTGCATTTTTTTGTACTTACAATGATGATAGAAATGTTCTTATGTGGGGCTGCATGAGTGCTGCTGATGATGGGTTAGCTACAATTTTTTGATGGTATCATGAATTCACAGATGTACTGCTCTACAGAAAAAATGCTACCTTCGCTCTGTGACCTAGGTAGATGGGTACTTTTACAACATGACAATGTTCCAAAACACTTATCTGCTACATTTCTGAAGAAAAACAGAGTGAAAGTGATTTAGTGGCCAAGTATGTCTCTTGATGTTCTCTCTCGATCCAGTTTCCAGGCTCTGAATGAGATTGTTCTTGAAGAATGTAAAAAGATGTTGAAGATGTTGCAATATGTTCATTCCATACCTAGAAGACTTGGTGCTGTCCTTAAAATTTATGCAAATCAGTGGCGTGGTTGGCCTATGGGGGGGATAATCAGCAGAGGAACAAAGTTCCTGAAAATCCTCAGCACAAATCAGAAAATAGAGGCACAAACTTGGATCCAGATCTTGCAATGGTGAACAGGAAGAGATCTACATCCATGGCAGCAACGTCGGATGGCGAAGTGGTGGACACTGCATTGAAGATGAGCAACGACATGTTCTCCAAGTTGGCACCATCTCTTACTCCCTCATTGCCGTGATCGAGATGGCTCTGCATACCCCTAACGGAAGCGAAGAGACCTATGCTAAAGCTACAGGTATTTCACTGGGGAGAGTGACTGCTTCCATGTCAGAGGGAACCATATCCAGGAGTCAGAGAATATAGCTATCACTCACTAGCACATAACAGCTATTACAGACTAGATTACTTATTTAACTCACATGACTAGCTGTATAATAATACAGGTTGCTCAATGGATGTCTTCCGCTGATCAGATCATGCTCCTGTGCATGGGGAATGGAGGATTCATGAGAAGAGAATGGGGGTACACATGGAGGCCAAACAATAACCTTTTAAACGATGAATTATGCCTAGCAAATATTAATAAAACCATCTTATCTTTCTTAACGGACCATTCCGAAGACCCCACACTTAACCGTATCAAATGGGAGGTCTTAAAAAATGTGTAGTACAGGGAGTCTTTATTGCTCAAAGAGCAAGAATCAAGAAGGAGCCCTCAAAAAAGCTGAAAGACATTTTATTTCTCCTGGGTTCAAAAAAGGCCATTAATAAAACTTCATCTAATGATGCAACGAAAGCAGAAATTTCATCCCTCCGTCAACAAGTTCTATCTATTTTAGATCAAAGGTGTCTATGGGTAAGAGACAAACTTAGTAGGAATTATTTTAAAATTGACGATAAGTGTGGGAGGAGGTTGACAAGATCATTACATCCTAGACTTGCGCAACCTCCGATTCTTCCCATAAACACTGCTACCGGGGCCTCAGTTCATTCCACCACTGAGATCTTGGAGGAATTTAGAACTTATTATGCTAGCTTAGATAATGTGTTCCAATTGGTTTTCTCCAATACTCCTACATCAACGCAAAACATTACAGAGTATTTGGAGAAATATTCCTGTTTGAAGGAGGTAGCGACTTCTATGGAGCAGTATTTCTCGGAGCTTGAACTGAAGGAGGTTATCCAGAACTTGAAAGTTGCAAAAGCCAGGGACCGGATGGGTTCACCCCTAGATTCTATAAAATATGAGAAGACTTATGTTCCTCCTTGATGTTAAAGTCTTTCAATTACATATCAAAGTCATGTAATTTCCTGGTACATTCTGCCCACATCACGGTGTTCCCAAAAGCGGGGAAAGACCCATCAATTTGTTCTAACTTCCATCCTATATATCTAATGTACATATTAAATTATATTCCAAAATGATAGCTCTAAGATTACACCCTTTTATACCTAGCCTAATACATAGGGAGCAAGTGGACTTTGTCCCTGGCAGGGTAGCTCGGGGCATTACTTTTAAAACTATGTCTCTGGTCTCCATGGCCCACGCCAGTAAGAACCCCCTGTGTTTATTATCGGTTGAAGCTGAAAAAGCCTTTGACCGGGTGCACTGGGTTTGCCTGGAGGCCACAGTGGAAGATATTTTGTCATGGCAGTGATTATCAGGCCCCTATAGCCCTCTCTGCTCACTATGTGGTTTTCTCCTCATGTCTGGTAATCCCACTGAGTCTGCTGCAGCACTGCTGCATCTGTGTGGTGTTGTCATCTGGCCTTAGGGGGGCGTGACCAGTTTCTGCAGGAACTTAACCCTGCTGTGTCCTGCAGAGATTAGGTTGCCTGGCCATTCCTGTGTCTATTTTAATTCTCATCCCTTATTAAGGTCAATAAATAAATAAAGAGATACATAGTTTGTACAGCCGAATAAAGACTTGCGTCCATCAAATTCGACCTGTTAGTTCTGTAATTGCTAAAGTTGATCCAGAGGAGGGCAAAAACCCCAAATGATTTGGCCAATCTTCACCTGAGGAAAAATTCCCTCCCGACTCAGAAACCAGCAGTCAGAATAAATCCCTGTATCAACCTACTATTTTATTTTATTTTTAAGTATATGCTGAAATCTGCCTGGTATCTAGAAATGCATCCAGTCCCCGCTTGAACTGGTGTAGTGAATCCGACATTACCGTCTCCTCACTCAGTGAATTCCATATTCTCACTGCTCTTACCGTAAAGAACCCCTTCCTATGCTGGTGCTGAAACCTTTTCTCTTCCAGTCTTAGTGAGTGCCCTCTTGTTACCGTAATATCCCTCCTTTTGAACAAATCCCGGGCAAGATCTCTATACTGTCCCCTAACATATTTGTACACATTTATTATGTCCCCCCTCAACCTTCTCTTTTCCAGGCTGAATAGTCCTAGGTTTGCCAACCTCTCTGGGTATTGCAGTCCCTCCATTCCCTTTATTAATTTTGTTGCCCTCCTTTGTACCTTTTCAAGCTCATTTATATCCTTTTTATATATTGGGGCCCATAACTGAGCACAGTATTCCAAGTGTGGTCTGACCAGTGCTTTGTACAGTGGAAGAACAATGTTCTCATCCTTTGCAGCTATACCTCTTCATATACTTCGTAATTATGTTGTATCAAAAAAATTTTCATTACAAAGACAGATAGACAGCCCTTTTATAAAATTATTTCTAGCCCCTAAAACAAGAAAAAAAAAACATTTAAAATAGAGGCAGTGTGGTTCTAAAGAGTAGCTAAATATGGCAGCATGATAGATACATAAGGAATTATAATACATAGAGTGCAGGGGTACAATATAATTATAATCAGATATGATTCACATAGGTCATATACAATATACAATTAAGGTTAAACAGACCCTACATGAGATCTGAAAACTGCAAATAAATAGCTTGTAAATCACATATATGCAAAGGACCAGTACGGTTGTAATGAAATACAATTAATATAGGTCATATACAATATACATATCAAACAGGCCCTACATATGGTCTGAAACAGGTAGGTAATCAACTTGTAAATCACATTTAATTACGTAATCTCTAGGAGTCGCTTAGCACATATAAGCCATTCCTAAACATACAACAAAGATGATAAGCAGCATTTTGTACCACAATGCCCGAAAGTCAGTAAATAGATTAATACAAACCAAATGCCATATATGTGAGGAACCACATTGCCTCGTACCCCAACGCGCGTTTCGCGTGCTGCTTCGCCGGGGGGTACTGAGACAGTGCCATACCTAGTTATTTATACCTAAACTCAATTAGTAAGTTCATCGCACCTGCATAGTCCCGTGCTGATGGGCGCACGCGTACCGCCCATTGCGCGTCGCTCTCCCTCGGTCGGCGTCCAGGAAATCAGACCATGCATGTTCACAAGGCCTGATCGCTGATTAGACGCCGAGGGCTGTCTATTTGTCTTTGTAATGAAAATTTTTTTTGATACAACATAATTACAAAGTATATGATCTCTTTATTTATTTATTGACCTTAATGAGGGATGAGAATTAATATAAGCAATGCTGGTTATCCTCATTTTTTCTTTTGAATAAGAATATTATATCTGTAATGAATCTTAGTATCCTACTTTGCTTATATCCATTCCAGTGTCTGTGAGACTCTATATCTGGCAGCTCCAGCTTACCTCAACCTTGCTGGCATCTGAGTCAAAGTGGAGTTTTATGGCTGTTACAGCCATGGGTCTATCCATCAAGTCCTCTAGAGCCACTCTCATCTCATCAGTCCATAAAACTTCTGAAAAATCTGTGTTCAGATATTTATTGGCCCAATCTTAATGTTTTAACTTATGTGTTATATTAAGTGGTAGTCGGGTTTCAGCCTTCCTTACCTTGGCAATGTCTCTTAGCACTGAACATCTTTAATTCTGGGCACTACAGGGAGATTGTAGTTGTGGAACATGACAGCATTGAAGGATAATAGATTCCTGGTCACTTCACGTTTGATTTTTCTCAAACCTTTGGCAGTTATTGTACATCTTTTTTCTCAACTTGTTTTTTTTCGACACTGCTGACTATTTGCTTTAAAACTTTTAATGGTTCTGTGATCATATCCCAATATATTAACAGTTTCAAGAGAATATCTTAACAGTTTCAAGAGTCTTTGTAAGATTTTTAACAATATATGACTTTTCAAAACCAGTTAAAACATTTTTTTTGGCTCAACTTGCCTGAGGAAACAAGCTGCCTAATAATTATCCACGCCTTGATAAAGGGTGTTTATATCCTTAGGCTACACGCCACATCATTACAAAAATGCATATCTAACATCTGATATACTTTAAACCAATAGGCATTTAAGATTATAGAGCCTGGAGTTGGAAAATATGCTTAAAAACGACAACATAATCAAAATTCGGGCTTAGTTCAACTCTAGTTCAAAGCTTGCTCAGGAATGACAGCAGAAAGGTGCATCTGTACAGACAGTGAGGTGACATCTTTTGAAGATTGGCCTGGTGACAAGAAGGGCAGCAAAGAATCCACTTTTTCCAAGAAAAACATCAAAGACAAAATGAAATTCTACATGAAATACGCAGATTGGGCTGTAGAGTGCTGGTGTCAGGGTATTCTTTTTGATGATGTCCCTTCAAACTGTATGGGACATCTGAAAGAATGATTGTTTAAAGAAGAAAAGGTGAGCACTATCATGAGTCCTGAGTCATAACAACAATTGTATAGCATTTGTGGGATCACGAGTCTTACAAGGGAGTGGGCTCCCTAGCAAATGTGTCCAAGAACACTGCTATGAATAAAGAATGGTATCTAACTGTGATGAGTGGAAGTGGCAAATTTTAAATTCATCCGTTTGAGCGGAATTTACTGGGAAATTCAATTTAAAGAAAGGTTACTGTCCGCAAATTTGATGTCTCTTATTGTGCTCTGGAATCTCTCCATTCCCAAGAGAATAATAAACATAATATGTAAAACAGTAAAAAAAATACTTATATTGAGCTCACTTCTTTCCTCTCTAGCCACACTCACTGCTTCCTGCCTACTATTCAGTGTTGGCTCTATGCCAGGTCATCAGCCACAAGCAGACCCCAGAATTAACTACACATGTGCTGTGACCTCCAAAGCCTACTGCCAAAATTTACAGCCCAATGTTCACTCTAGGCGGAAACTTCTGTCTGCAAATAGAATTTGCTCTCAGCCGGAAGTCCCAGCCTAAAGTGAACACTGGGCCGGAGATGGGTCAAAGGTGCAGAGGACTGGAAAGCAAGCAGGGAGCAGCAAGGGCAATCAAAAAGATGAGTGGTGTGGTGAATGTTTTTTTTTTATCTTTTAACGCTTTGTGCTTATTCCTGTCACGGGTGTGTCGCCACGAAGATCGTCACGAGTACACAGCCTGACTTCTCGCAGCTGACTTGTTGGTGCTTTGTGTTTTTCGGCAGTGAGGGAGTTAATTCTCTCTCTCTCTGTGCTAGACGAGGTCCAGCCTCGCCCAGCTGCAATCAATACTGCTGTAGTGAGACTCCTTCAAATGCCTGCTGGTCTGTTTGGGAAGTGTCGGTGAAAGCATTTCATTCAGACTAACAGAGCGGATCGTGGTGTTTGGAGTTTCTGAGATAAGTGTATTTGGAGTGTTTTTTCCCTTCCTCGCTTTATCATTTATCTCCTTTCCCGTTGGTGTTCCCTCTGTTGTAGTTGTGTAGTTGTTGTATGCAAGGTGGTTTTGGTTTTTCCCTTGTACTGTCTCGTTCGTCTAAGTACTGTGTGTGGGCATATTATTACTTGTCCCCTTTTGTTGTGATCGGGGTCCTTCTCAGGACTAGATTACTTAGGTGCAGGGATCCTCAGGAGGTAGGGGTTACGCTGGCGGCCTGGACCTCTGTACCTTTAACAGTACCTCCAGGTTGAGGGACTAGTCAGGGCCCCAGCTTAGGGTCAGCTTAGGCCCCCTACCTCCAGTATACAGAGACAGCGTGACATTTTCACCGACCCACTTAGTTTTTCTCCAGCTACCATGGATCCAGTAGCCGGTCTAGCTCGGCAGTTGCAGAGTTTGTCCATGGAGCTGGCGGACGTTAGGTCCAAGGTTTTGCATCCTCAGGAGCAAGCCGGACCAGAACCTAAAGTAGCTCTCCCTGACAGGTTCACTGGGGGGCGGGACAAGTTTTTTGTTTTCCGGGAGGCATGCAAGTTGTACTTTCGGCTGCGGCCTCGGTCATCGGGGAGTGAAGAACAAAGGGTGGGAATTGTCATCTCGCTCCTACAAGGGGACCCACAATCTTGGGCGTTCTCTCTTCCCCCGGGCTCCCCGGCTCTCCAGTCAGTGGATAGGTTTTTCGCTGCTCTGGGACTCGTATATGATGACCCAGATCGGATCTCCCTTGCTGAGTCTAAGTTACGTAGGATCCAGCAGGGAGATCGTCCGGCGGAGGAATTCTGTTCGGAGTTCCGTAGGTGGGCCTATTCGCGTTGACAGACGGCTTCGGGAGAGGTGCGGGATAACTCTACCCCCTGTGATGACTCCACCTCCTACAAGGTCCCCTCATATGGTGGTTCCCCTGGTCAGTCCAGAGGAGCCTATGCAATTAGGAGGGACATCATTTCGGGGGAGGGGACCGGTGGTGCGCCATAAGACAGGAAGGTGTTTCTTCTGTGGGAGAAAGGGACATTTTATTGGGGGGTGTCCATCCCATCCCTTGCAGAGTGAAGAGTCGTCGGAAAACTGTTGATCCCAGGTTGTGTGGTGGACGGCAATCTGGGAGTAGGTATTTCGTCCCTAGGTTCGTCTCAGTTTCTCGTACCGGCGGAGGTGGTGGTGGGTACGAGAACTGAGAGGATATCTGTTCTTCTGGATAGTGGGGCCGGGGCTAATCTGGTTGATGCTCGGTTTGCCCGGGTTCAAGGTATGCGATTGAGTGAGTTGGCTAAACCCATCCCCATATTCTCGATCGATGCCAGGCCTCTCGGTCAGGGAAGTTTTTTGCAAGCTGTGCATGACGTAAAACTTCAAGTGGGGGCGATACATAAAGAACTGTTGTCTTGCTACGTGTTGGAGGGTCTTCCCACTCCTATAGTGTTGGGCCTTCCTTGGTTAGCTAAGCATAACCCGGTTATTAATTGGCAAACCAGAGAGATAAGCCAATGGAGAAAATTCTGTAATAAAAACTGCATGAACACGGTCATCGGTGCGGTAACTCCTTGGGTCATACCTCCATTTCTGGCGGACTTTGAGGATGTATTCTCGGAGAAAGGGTGTCAGGAACTACCTCCTCATCGCGAGTATGACTGTTCTGTAAAACTGCTCCCTGAGGCCAAGTTACCTAAAGCTAGGTTGTATAACCTTTCTGGTCCTGAGAGGCAGGCCATGAAGGATTATATTTCAGAAAGTCTGGCTAAGGGGCATATTAGACCTTCATCTTCACCGGTGGCTGCGGGGTTCTTCTTTGTTAAGAAGAAAGATGGAGGCCTACGCCCTTGCCTGGATTTCCGTGAACTTAATCGGATTACGGTCCGAGATCCGTATCCGCTCCCACTTATTCCCGATCTCTTTAATCAGATCGTGGGCGCCAAATGGTTCTCTAAGTTGGATCTCAGGGGGGCGTACAATCTGATTAGGATGAAGGAGGGGGATGAGTGGAAGACGGCGTTTAACACTCCGGAGGGGCATTATGAGAACCTTGTCATGCCATTCGGTCTGACTAATGCCCCGGCGGTGTTCCAACACTTTGTTAATGACATTTTTCGCCGCCTGGTGGGACAGTTTGTTGTCATATATCTGGATGATATCTTAATTTACTCGCCGGATCTGGGGTCTCATCAGGAGCACGTTAGGCAGGTGTTACAGATCTTGCGGGATAATAAACTGTATGCCAAATGGGAAAAGTGTGTGTTCGCCGTACAGGAACTCCAGTTTTTAGGCTTCCTGGTTTCAGCGTCCGGTTTTCGTATGGACCCTGGGAAAGTGCGGGCAGTTCTTGAGTGGGATCGGCCAGAGAATCTTAAGGCACTACAACGTTTCCTGGGGTTTGCTAATTATTACCGGAAGTTCATTCGTAATTTCTCGTCCATGGTTAAGCCTCTCACAGACATGACTAAAAAGGGGACGGATTTTTCTAGGTGGTCTGACAAGGCTTGTCAAGCATTCTCCTCCTTGAAAAAATGTTTTGCCTCGGCACCCATACTCATTCAACCTGATGCGTCACAGCCATTCATTGTAGAGGTAGACGCTTCCGAGGTAGGGGTGGGAGCAGTATTGTCACAGGGTTCGTCCCCTGGTAAGTGGCATCCGTGCGCCTTTTTCTCTAAAAAATTGTCGTCCGCTGAGAGGAATTACGATGTCGGCAATAGGGAACTCTTGGCCATTAAGTTAGCTTTTGAGGAGTGGCGCCATTTTTTGGAGGGGGCAGTCCATCCGGTCACCGTCATCACCGATCACAAGAACCTGCTATATCTGGAGTCCGCGAAACGTCTGAATCCCAGACAAGCTAGGTGGTCATTGTTTTTTACCAGGTTTAATTTTGTCGTTACATATCGTCCTGGGTCAAAAAATGTAAAGGCGGATGCCTTATCTCGTAGTTTCCCTGGGGCCGGGAATACGGACGACCCGATTCCTATCCTTCAGGAGGGGGTGGTGGTTTCGGCAGTATGCTCTGAGCTGGAGGAGGAGGTATTGGAGGCTCAGGGGGACGCCCCTGTTGGACCTCCGGGGAGACTGTTTGTTCCAGATCAGTTGCGACAAAAGGTGATCGAGGCACACCATAACTCAGTTTTTGCAGGACACCCGGGGAGTAAAGCAACTGTGGATCTCCTCTCGCGTCGGTTTTGGTGGCCTAACTTACATAAGGAGGTGGTAACTTTTGTCGCGTCCTGTGGGGTTTGTGCGCGCTCTAAGACCTCACATACCCGTCCGTCTGGGGCCCTCTTACCTTTGAAGATCCCGGAGCGTCCTTGGACTCATCTGTCTATGGACTTTATTACGGACCTCCCTCCGTCTTCGGGTAAAACGGTCATACTCGTTGTAGTGGACAGGTTCAGCAAGATGGCACATTTTATCGCTCTTCCGGCTCTCCCTAATGCTAAAACTCTTGCGCAGGTGTTCATTGGGGAGATTGTGAGGCTTCACGGGGTACCCTCCGAGGTGGTGTCTGATCGGGGGTCTCAGTTTGTGTCCAAGTTCTGGAAGGCGTTTTGTGCACGGCGGGGGATGCATTTGTCATTCTCATCGGCTTTTCATCCTCAGACCAATGGTCAGACGGAACGTATGAACCAGAGCTTGGAGACATATCTCCGGTGTTTTGTGTCAGAGAACCAGGAGGACTGGGCTTCTTTCTTACCTCTGGCAGAGTTTGCTCTTAATAATAGGCGGAGCGAGTCTACTGGTAAGTCCCCGTTTTTTGGGGCATATGGTTTTCACCCCCAGTTTTGTACTTTCAGTAGGGGGGGCTCTTCGGGGGTTCCTGAGGAGGAACGATTTTCCTCATCACTCGCTTCAGTATGGAGAGGGGTGCTGAAGAATCTGAATACTATGGGGAACCGATAAAAACGTATGGCTGATAGGAGGAGAGTGTCTGGTCCGGACCTAAGTGTGAACGATCGGGTATGGTTGTCTACCAGGAATATTAAACTTAAGGTTCCCTCCTGGAAACTGGGTCCCAGGTTCATCGGGCCGTACAGAATCAGTTCTATTATTAATCCGGTGGCATTCCGTCTTGACCTCCCCCCTACGTTTAAAATTCACAACGTGTTCCACAGATCGTTGCTTAAGAGGTATGTGGCGCCGGTGGTACCGTCACCTTTACCTCCCCCTCCAGTGGTGGTCAATGGTAACTTGGAGTTCCAGGTATCGAGGGTCATCGATTCACGCTTTAATCGCCGGTCCCTTCAGTACCTGGTTCATTGGAAAGGGTATGGTCCTGAGGAGAGGATGTGGGTTCCTGCGTCGGATATTAACGCAGACCGATTAGTTCGGGCCTTCCACATGACTCACCCGGATAAACCTGGCCCTGAGGGTCCGGAGGCCCCTCGTAGAAGGGGGGGTACTGTCACGGGTGTGTCGCCACGAAGATCGTCACGAGTACACAGCCTGACTTCTCGCAGCTGACTTGTTGGTGCTTTGTGTTTTTCGGCAGTGAGGGAGTTAATTCTCTCTCTCTCTGTGCTAGACGAGGTCCAGCCTCGCCCAGCTGCAATCAATACTGCTGTAGTGAGACTCCTTCAAATGCCTGCTGGTCTGTTTGGGAAGTGTCGGTGAAAGCATTTCATTCAGACTAACAGAGCGGATCGTGGTGTTTGGAGTTTCTGAGATAAGTGTATTTGGAGTGTTTTTTCCCTTCCTCGCTTTATCATTTATCTCCTTTCCAATTGGTGTTCCCTCTGTTGTAGTTGTGTAGTTGTTGTATACAAGGTGGTTTTGGTTTTTCCCTTGTACTGTCTCGTTCGTCTAAGTACTGTGTGTGGGCATATTATTACTTGTCCCCTTTTGTTGTGATCGGGGTCCTTCTCAGGACTAGATTACTTAGGTGCAGGGATCCTCAGGAGGTAGGGGTTACGCTGGCGGCCTGGACCTCTGTACCTTTAACAGTACCTCCAGGTTGAGGGACTAGTCATGGCCCCAGCTTAGGGTCAGCTTAGGCCCCCTACCTCCAGTATACAGAGACAGCGTGACAATTCCTTAGCAAGATGGCTACTACTTGAACATCCTCCAAGAGTATCTTATCCCAATGATCTAAGAACAATTTGTTGATGAACAATGCTTTTTCCAACATGGTGGAGGTCAATGTTACGAAGCAAAAGTGATAACTAAGTGGTGAGTCGGTGAACAGAACATTCAAATTTTGGTCCATGGCTAGAAAAATCCTCAAATCTCAATCCTGCTGAGAACCTGTAGGCAATCTTTAAAAAGTGGATTGAGAAAAAAAAAACATTCAAAGTCTAAGTTCACACAAGCATATAAAAATTAAGAACTAAAAATATTACACTAACAAATATACATATTTATGTAAAAACAAAAATAAACAAAAAAGTACACATATTTGGAAACTCCGCATCTGAAACAACCCAATCTATAAAACTGTCAATCTAGTTAACCCCTACAGTGAACGCAGTAAAAATAAATAAAAAAAAGTAGCAAAAACTATGCTTTTTCATCATACTAACTACAAATGGTGTACTAATTCTGGTCATAAACTCAAGCATAGCATAACACACCTTTTTTCCCCAGGAAATTAATCGCAGAAAAAATATGAGTATATTTTTTAAACCATAAAATTAATTTTATTAAATCAAAAAGAAATGTACATTTAAAAAAAAAAATATATCAGTGCTTCACAAAATGAGCGATCAGGTATCACCATTTATCAAATACAGGTACTATTGCAGGTAAGTACCCAATTAATAACCAAGTATTTTACATCAATTAAAACATTATCCTTTAACGTATACAAATAATCTCACTGGTAAATACTAGATCAATAACTATATATTTTTTTGCATAGTGGCACACTAAATAACTATTTGCAAAATATAATAATGCATGCATGATATACAGTACAGACCAAAAGTTTGGACACACCTTCTCATTTTAAAGATTTTTCTGTATTTTCATGACTATGAAAATTATACATTCACACTGAAGGCATCAAAACTATGAATTAACACATGTGGAATTATATACTTAACAAAAAAGTGTGAAACAACTGAAAATATATCTTATATTCTAGGTTCTTCAAAGTAGCCACCTTTTGCTTTGATGACTGCTTTGCACACTCTTGGCATTCTCTTGATGAGCTTCAAGAGGTAGTCACCAGAAATGGTTTTCACTTCACAGGTGTGCCCTGTCAGGTTTAATAAGTAGTATTTTTTGCCTTATAAATGGGGTTGGGACCATCAGTTGTGTTGTGCAGAAGTCTGGTGGATACACAGCTGATAGTCCTCCTGAATAGAATGTTAGAATTTGTATTAAGGCAAGAAAAATGCAGCTAAGTAAAGAAAAACGAGTGGCCATCATTACTTTAAGAAATGAAGGTCAGTCAGTCCGAAAAATTGGGAAAACGTTGAAAGTGTCCCCAAGTGCAGTTGCGAAAACCATCAAGCGCTACAAAGAAACTGGCTCACATGAGGACCGCCCTAGGAAAGGAAGACCAAGAGTCACTTCTGCTTCTGAGGATAAGTTTATCCAAGTCACCAGCCTCAAAAATCGCAGGTTAACAGCAGCTCAGAATAGAGACCAGGTCAGTGCCACACAGAGTTCTAGCAGCAGACACATCTCTACAACAACTGTAGAGAGGTAACTGGAGTCAATGTCTGTGACCGAACTGTAAGAAACCGCGTAAAAGAAAAGGGATTTACATACAGAAAAGTTAAACATAAGCCATTATTAACACCAAAACTGAAAAAAACAAGGGTACAATGGGCTAAGGAAAAGCAATCGTGGACTGTGGATGACTGGATGAAAGTCATATTCAGTGATGAATCGCGAATCTGTATTGGGCAAGGTGATGATGCTGGAACTTTTGTTTGGTGCCATTCCAATGAGATTTATAAAGATGACTGCATGAAGAGAACATGCAAATTTCCACAGTCATTGATGATATGTGGCTGCATGTCAGGTAAAGGCATTGGGGAGATGGATGTCATTACATCTTGAATAAATGCCCAAGTTTACATTGATATTTTGGACTGTTTTCTTATCCCATCAATTGAAAGGATGTTTGGGGATGCTGACATCATTTTTCCTGCCATAGAGTGAAAACTTTGAAAACATTCCTTGAAAGAAGACACATAAGGTCAATGTCATGGCCTGCAAATAGTCCGGATCTCAATTTAATTGAAAATCTTTGGTGGAAGTTGAAGAAAATTGTCCATGACAAGGCTCCAACCTGCAAACCTAATCTGACAACAGCAATCAGAGAAAGTTGGAGACAGATTGATGATGAGTACTGTTTGTCACTCATTAAGTCCATGCCTCAGAGACTGCAAGCTGTTATTAAAGCCAGAGGTGGTGCAACAAAATACTAGTGATGTATTGGAGTGTTCTTTTGTGTATTTATTTTTCATGATTCCATAATTTTTTCCTCAGAATTGAGTGATTCCATAATTTTTTCCCTCTTCTTGGTCTGAAAAAAATTAAAAGTACCACATTTTTAATCTTGATTTCTTTTAGTGTTTCTTAAAGCCCTAAAGTTGCCATTTGAAATTACTTTAGTTTTGTGCCATGTCTGTGATCTGCTTTTTTTCAACAACATTAAACAACTGAATGAACATCCTTCGAGCCTGGTGATTCCATAATTTTTGCCAGGGGTTGTATATTATTCACATTTCCATCTCAAATAACAGTCCTTCTGAGGACTAATCCAGCTGCATAGATATCAGTGCTAGGCAGGCAGGCAGTGTATGTGGCTGACTGCAGTACACATAGGAAGAGGGTCCATTCTAGTTCTGTATGCTGCTGGTGCTTTTACAGATATTTCTAGAAATAGCCAGAGGTATCAGGGGCCAGGAATAATTTTTTTGGATCTTAATCCTGATTATTTACTTTAAAAGCAATCCAGAGAACACCGTTTTTCTGCTCTATTTGCTTGTTGGCACTGCAGAATACAGCCAGATCCTTTCCATATTACAGTGCTAAAAATCCAACTATTTAAAACTGTAGTTTGTCCATTACATGGATCACATATAAGTGCGTTGAAAATTCTGCCATTTCTGGCCTCCTTTGAAATTTTGTTGCAGTGTGTTAGCGAAGTTATTGACACCAGTTCGCTGTTAAAAATAGTTACCTACAGTCCAGCTATTTAAAACTGTGGTTTAGGTCCATCACACAGATCACATATAAATGCGGTGAAAATTCAGCCATTTCTGGCCTCCATTTAAATTTTGTTGCAGTGTGTTAGCGAAGTTATTGACACCAGTTCGCTGTTAAAAATAGTTACCTACAGGCCAGCAAGTTAAAACTGTGGTTTGTCTGTCACACGGATCACATATAAGTGCACTGAAAATTCTGCCATTTCTGGCCTCCATTGAAATTTTGTTGCAGTGTGTCAGTGAAGTTATTGACAAGAGGTCACTGGGAAAAATAGTTACCTACAGGCCAGCTATTTAAAACTGTTGTTTTCCGTCACACGTATCACATATCACTGCGGTTCTAATCCAGCCATTTGTAGTGAACGTGGAAAATATTGTCCTCCATTTAAAATGGGCAAGGCGCGTGCCAAGAGCCAGGGAAGTGGACATGATGGTGCATGCAGAGGACAAGGTAGAGGCCGTGGGCTAGCTGAAATTGTGCCACAATTTCTCGCTCGACCTTTCTGTCCCAATTAATAGGGGACTGCAGAACACCACTATTGAACACAGAGGAGTGTGAAAAGGTTATTGATTGGATAGCAGATAATGCTTCCAGTCACTTAGTCACCACCACCACCACCCTGTTTTCCACACAGTCAAGTCTCAGTAGCCTTGAGTCGGGACTGCATATTTCTCACCCTGATCCTCCTTTCTCCCACCATGCCGAGTGCCCAGAGACAACTGATCTCACACTTGGACACTCCGAATAGCTGTTCACTTTTCCATTTATAGATTTGGGCCTCTCGCCCGGTCCACTTGAAGCGGGGCAAGAGGAGATTGCATGTAGCCATGCCTAAATATTTGAGCAGCCACAGTCACACGAAGGCAAAGGTGGGAAACGGTCACAAGAGGTGGACTATGATGAGACTCAATTGCCAGAAAGTCAGGAGGAGGACCAGGGTGCGGAAGTGGAACAAGAGGTGGTGGACGATATAATAATTGACCCAACCTGGCAGGGGGACATAAGTAGCGAGGACAGCAGCACATAGGGGGAGGGAGGCGTAGCACCACAACAGGCAGGAAGAAGCAGTGTGGTGGCCACAGACAGAAGGCAGGCAACTGTTCCCTGTAACATCAACACAAAGGAAATTGCCAGTACAACTGTTAGGTCTTCCCGAGTCTGGTTGTGATAAAAAGACTCTGCCGATAACCCCAAAAAGGCCATTTGCATCACCTGCCAGGCCAGCATCAGCAGGGGTAGCAAAACGACCAGCCAGACCACCACCAGCATGATCAAGCACATGGCAGAAAAGCACCCGACTAAGTGGGCCAAACCCCAGGGTTCTGGAACAGTGTCTGTGGGTGGCACCGCTGATTCTTCCGCTGTTGTGCGTGCAAGCCAATTCTCTGTCCATGGCGCATGCAAAGATATCTCCTGCCCTTCACCTGTCATTGCACACTATAAACTAGCACAATCAGCAAGCATGTCCACGTCCTTGTCCCAGCACAGTGTTCAGTTGTACCTACCCCAGTACTTGGAATGCAAGTGCAAATATACAGCCAATGCCCCACAGGCCACACTACTAAATTCACATGTTTTGTTACTGCTTTCGCTTGAAATTTTGTCTTCTAGGCTCGTGGAGACGGAAGCTTTTCACAACCTGATGGCGGCGGCCGTCTCTCGGTACTCGGTCCCCAGCAGCCACTATTTCTCCCAGTGTGCTGTCTCCGCATTACACGAGCACGTGTCCCACAATATTAGCTGTGCCCTCAACAACGCAGTTACTGGGAAAGTCCACCTAACCATCTCTGAAATGACCACATCAATTGCAAGCTGGAAGCACTGCAGCACTGCCTCGGCCAAGCGGCAACAGGCTGTGCTGAAGCTAATATGCTTAGGTGACAAACCCCACAGCGCTGAAAAGTTGTGGACAGCTCTGAAAGAGCAGGCAGATCTGTGGCTCATATCACTGAACCTACAGCCAGGCATGGTCGTGTGTGAGAATGGCCGGAAACCTGGTGGTGGCTCTGAGGTGAGGCGAGCTCACACACATACCATGCCTGGGCCATGTCCTTTACCTCGTGGTTCAACGGTTTCTCAAAACCTACCCGGAGCTGCCGGATCTGCTTTTCAAAGTACGCTGCCTGTGTGCCCATTTTAGAAAGTCACCTACAGCTTCCGCCGCCCACGCCGTGTTTCAGCAGCGCTTGCAGCTTCCGGCTCACCGAATGGTATGTGATGCCCCCATGCATGAGAACTCTACATTGCAGATGTTGAGAAGGATTTGTGAGCAGAAGAGGCAGTTTTTGACTACCAGCATCAGCAAGGACATCGGTACTCAGTTCAGACTCCACACATAAGACCTCTGGAGTTTACATGCATGTCAGACGTGTACCATCCTCCACAACTTTGAGGACTCCACAAAGATGGTGAGCGGCGATGACGCCATAATTAGCATCAACATCCCGCTTCTCTGTCTTCTGAAACGCTCTCTGCTCACAATCAAAGAGGATGCATTGCAGGCGGAGCACGATGAGATGAAGCAAGGAACCATACAGGGTGATTACACACAGCCCAGCCTCATCTCATCCCAATGTGGGTTGGGCGACAATGAGGAAGAGGAGGAGGAGCTAGTTTCATGCCTTATAGATGGTACTACCTGCACAACTGTCATACCATCAGTTCTGTGTGGATGGCCTGAGGACAGGGAGGAGGAGGAAGAGGAGAGCATGGTTAGTCGTCCTCTTGGTGAGGACACGGAAGTCTTGCCATTTAGCAGTCTGGCATGTATGGCTGAGTTTATGTTACGCTGCCTTTCCTGTGACCCTCGCATTCTCCAAATTTTGGGTGACAGTCATTACTGGTTGGTGACACTTCTAGACCCACGCTACAAGGAGAACTTTCTATCTCTTATTCCCGAGCCGAACAGATCTACTAAAATGGGGCAGTACCAGAAGGCCCTTGTTGCGGAATTATTAAAAAAATTCCCATCTGAAAACACTGGCAGCAGAGGTCACAGTTCGTTGGACAACCAAGGAGTACAGGCGAGAGAGACACAACTCCAATCCAGCAGAGGCAGGGGAACACTGTCAAAGTTCTGGGACAGTTTTCTCAGACCCTCCCATCTTACAGGTCCTGAGGTGCGGGGCACTTTCACAAGGTTTGGGAAGATGGTGAGAGAGTACCTTGCCAACCGTACCAACATCCTCCGTGATTCCTCTGTGCCTTCTAATTACTGGGTATCCAAGCTTGACATGTTGAATGAACTGTCTCTCTACGCCTTGGAGGTCCTGGCCTGCCCTGTCACTAGCGTTTTATCAGAGCGGGTTTTAAGTGCCGCTGGTGGAATTATAACCGATAAGCGCATCCGCCTGTCAACTGAAAATGCTGACAGGCTGGCTCTTATAAAAATGAACAAGGGCTGTATTGGGCCAGACTTCTCAACACCACCTAATGATAGCAGCGAAACCTAAACTCAAAAACAATGTCTTTTTTTGGGAATTCTAATTCTATTCCCATGCACCTCTGTCTTCACACCTAGACATGGGTATACACTTCCTGATTTTGTCTATTTGCTCTTGTCCTCCTCCTTCTCCTCATCCTCCATCACCATATCATTCACCACCATATCTACCATATCACCTCCTCTATGTGTCTTGCAAAGGGTGTTGGAGTTCCTCTAAAGTTTTGGCAGCCCTTGCAGTCACTGCATAAGCAATAACAGTATAGGAGACCCACTCGTTAATAATGGAAACAACAAAGCATAGCCGGCTGATGGCTCTCTAACAATAGCGAGGGCCGAGTGCTGGCCCTTTAGTAAAGGCCGCCTGATGGCCCTATAAAAATAGGTTTTGTGACTTTCAGAGTCCGTCCATCATTAATGAAACAGGATGTGTCTGATGATGTGTCACACACCACATGGCCAGATAGGTTGTAAAATGTTAAAATGACATTTACCAGTGAATGCATTTGTCACAGTTGAAAGCAAAGCAAAAGTGCAAAAATGCATCAAAAACGCTAAGTGTGAACATAGACCAAGGTGTGGAGGAGCATTTATGTTCTTGTATATTTATTTTGCCTTATATAGCAGTCATTACCCTGGAAAGGATGTTCCTTAACATATTTCCCAGGAAAATCCATTTTTGGTTTCGTTTATGTATGTTTTATTGTGAGTCCGTAAAAGTGGCATAATACCTCTGAAAACGTTGTTGACAGCAGTGACCTGGGAGTCAGAAATGCTTCCAGGTTTCTTCACCATGCAGTTCCCATGTAATTTGAGCACTGTTCCCATCGATTTGGGCAATTTTTAGGCGCTCTGCAGACTGCCCGGGGAGCTGCCTGAAAAATGCTCGAGTTTGTCATAGACTTACATTGGGCTTGTTGCTCGGGTCGAGCACCCGAGCATTCCAATTTGCTCGACCCGAGCATCGAGCTACCAAGCATTTTAGTGCTCGCCCATCAATAATACTCGTATTTTTTCTGGGATTAATTTCCCGTGGAAAAAATGTGTGTTTTTCATCATACTGCTGGAAAAAAGTAGAATAAAATGCGATCAAAAAATGATTGTAATAAAAATGATATCACTGAAAACTTTATCTTGTCTCGGAGAAAGCAAGCTATCATACAGCAACATCAGTGAAAAAATAAAAATGTTATAGCTCTCAGAATACAGTGATGCAAAGACAATATTTTTTCTATGAAATAGTTTTTATTGTGTAGAAGCGGCAAAACATAAAAAAATAAATAAATGTGGTATCACTTTAATCGTACTGACCCAAAGAATAAAGCTGCCTTATCACTTTTGAAAATGGTGAACGAAATTAAAAAAAAAAGACAGTTCCTGGATTGCTGGTTTTTGTTCCCTCTGCCTCCCAAAAATCGGAATAGAAAGCAATCAAAAAATATTATGTGCCCAAGAATAGTACCAATAAAAACATCAACTCGTCCCACAAAATACAAGGCCTCACATGACTCTGTCAGCAGAGATGTAGAAAAATTATAACTCAAGATATGGCAATGAAAAATTTGCTTTTATAAAAAAAAATTGTTTTTTTAGTGTGTGATAGCAGTCAAACATAAAAACTATATAAATCTGGCATCGCTGTAATCGCAACAACCCAAAGAATAAAGCCACTTTATCACTTACACCACACGAGGAATGGTGTAAAAGATAAATAAATGAATTCTTCACCTTCTGTTTAATTTTTCATTCTGACTCCCAAAAATCACAGTAAGGCTCGTCTCAATTTTATCCTGTGCTCTATGCTGAGCACTTAAGCTTGGGTTTCTATGTAAATCTCTGAAATATGTGATTTAAATGGGACCTCTGGTGGAAATAGTGCTATGATGAGGCAAATGGAAACACTGTAGACTCTTTTTGGCCTATGATCCAGCTGTGCCCTTCTTTTTAAGTGTGCATAAAAGCGCTGTTGACCACAGCTTTGTTCTCCTTTTTAAAAGCCGGATATCGCCGAACAGAAGCCACACAGAGTCCAGAGTATCTCAGCTGCCTGATTAGTGAATGGATCCCTTAGGGGTTTCATCTGAATAGTGTATTTTGTAGATTTAGATGGAAACCGCAATGTAAGTGCTCAGCGCAGAGCATAGGATAAGTGTTAACTGCTCCAAAATCTTCTGTACCCTAACATGCCACCAATAAAAGCCTGTACTCAACCCACAAAAAACAATTCCCCACTCAGACCCGTCATCTGTTAACAGAAATATAGGGGGTTTTCAGGTTACAGGTAGCACAAAAGCTCAGGAAAAGTGAAATGGCTGCCAGTAAAAAAATCCAGTGAAATCTGTGCTCTCAAATCGAAATGCCACCTCTTCCTGAGCCCCACAGTATGTCTAAACCGCAGTTAGCGTCCACATGTTTGGCATTAACGAAGAAACCACAGCCAACTAAAATTAAGGGTGGGCAAGTCTCAAGGAGAACCAGCTGGTCACAATGCATGAGGACTATAATGTATGGGCACTATAAGGTAAGGGCACTACAATGGCAGATTTGCATTTTTAGTCAATAACATCCATTGCTGCTTGCTTCTGGAAAACACTCATAGAGTCAAAATTCTCACCACACCTAAAGAAAAATTCCCAGAGGGGTGTAATTTCCAAATTGAGGTCAATTGAGGCAAGTTTCTGCTCTTCTGGCACTTAGTAGCTCTGCATATGGAGTCAGCAAATTATTCTACGAAAATTTGCTCTCCAAGAGTCAAATAGCACTCCATTCATCCCGAGTCTCGCTGTGCTGCCAAACAGTACTGTACAGTCACAAATGGGATATTGCAACATTCATGAGAAATTGTTTTACCAATTGTGTGGTCATTTTTACCTAAATCACCATGTGGAAATGTAAAATCTGGGCTAAAAGAACAGTATACTGTAATGGTAAAAATTATTTTTTTTTTTCTTCAACACTCAATAGTATAACATTTTGGGAAACACATGTGGTGTCAATATGCTCATTGCACCACTAGATGATTTCATTAAGAGTTGTAGTTTGTAAAATGAGGTTACTTATGGGGGAGTTCTGCTGTTCTGCCACTTCAGAGGCTCGGCCAATGTGACATGACACCTGCAAACCATTCCTGGCAAATTTGCAGCACAATATGGCACTCCTTCTCTTCTGAGCTTTGTATTGTGCCTAAAAAGTAGTTTTTGACCTCATATAGGGCACTGTCGTACCCACGAGACATTGTGTAATGAATTGTGTGGTCCATTTGTCCTATTAGCAATTTTGAAAACTAAAAGCTTCCATTTTAGTGGAAAAAATGTAACTTTTAATTTTCACAGTTCAATGTTATACAACTCTGTAAAATGCTCATGAGTTTAAACTGCTCACTACACCCCTAGAGGAATTATTTAAGAGGTGTAATTTCCAAAAAGGGGTCACTTGTGGGGGTTTCTGCTGGTTGGGAACCTTGGCAGTCCTCCAAATGTGACATTGCATCCGCAATCTATTCCAGACAATTTTGCACTCCAATAATTAAATAGCGCTTCCTCCCTTCATAGTCCTACCTTGTGCCCAAACAAGAGTTTCTGACCACATATGAGGTATCCCTGTAATCAGAAGAAATTGGACAACAAACTGTATTGTCAATTTTCTCCTCTTACCTTTGTGAAAATGAAAAATTTGTGGTTAAAGCAACATTTTTAAAACTTATTTTTCTATTTTCATGGCTCAATATTATAAAATTCTGTAAAGCAACTGTGAATTTAAGATGCTTAATGTGGCACCCTAGGGGTCTGGTTTCCACAGTAATGCAATGTTATGTCTGAGAGCAGGTGGGAGGTCTCTTGGTCAGGAATCCTATGCATGCCACACCTCCTGCCCAGTCCTGGGAGGGGAAGGACTTCCCCTATATAAACCTGGGGCTGAGGCAGGGTTAGAGAGTTCAAAGGGAGAGTTCAGCCAGGAGGGCTGACAGGGAGCTGTGGCTCCGGCTGGGCCCAGCTCCTGGGCCATGCCAGAAGTAGAGACAGAGAAGAGAAGCAGCTATGGGAAAAGAACAACAGGAGCTCTGTGGGAGCAGTGTTACAAGGAGTCAGGGGCTGGCAGCTGCAGTGCTCGCCCTGACTGAGAAGATTTCTTACCGGACCCGGAGTCCGAGGCTGTGGGGACTAACTCCTACCCAGCAGCAGAATCCGTCAGGCGGGGGATTTCAGGTCCTCTGGCCAAGAAACCCGAAGGCACGGTCACACGCATGGGACGAGCACCGCCGTCGTGGAGCGGAAGCTACTAGAAGGCCCCGAGTCACCGGCCATGCGGGTGAGCACCACACGGTACACTCAGGGACGTGGGCTACTTATATCCGCCTCTAGCAAGGTAGCCAGAAGAGTATCGTTAGTTTGGGAGGCCTACAAGTCCGCCTGGCCAGGGGAGATCCCATCTGCTCAAGGACTGACCAGGCCCCAACCGCTAGCCAGTACTCCGGGAGGGTCTATCTTTGTCACCAGTAAAGACCCTGAACTACACCGCATCGTCTCTGAGTGGTTCCTGCTACCCCCATCATCCACGTCGGCTGCCCTGAGGCCATACCCCTCCCGTTGGGGGTTATACCATCCACGCTGCACCATCCTTCCACCGGCCTCAGCGGTCTGCCCTGCAGCGGCAGCTCCATAGCTGCATTCAACGGGTGGCGTAGTCGTCCAACATCTACCGCTGATACAGCGCCACTTAGTCTGACTCCCTGGGCACGGACCGGATCACCGCCACGAGACTACAACCCTCAAGAGATCCGGCTCCGGGTAAGCTCCCGCGTGCGCAACGCAGCGTGACACAGGCCCAGGGGCGCGTCAACTTTTGGCGTAGTCGGCAGGATTTCGTGCCCGCAACCACCGGGTACTGCGTACCTGAAAAAGACTGTTCAAACTTACCTGTGGTGAAGATTCCCGCCATCCGGCGCCATCTTCCGCTTCCTTCCCGCCATCGGTGGAGTTTTCCCGCCATCCGGCACCATTTTCGACCTCTTCCCGCCATCCGTGGAGGTTTCCCGCCATTGGACGCCATCTTGAGGACGCCGCGCGGGAAGAAGAGGGGCGTGGACTCCGAAAGCGCGCGAGAACTGAAGCCCCGCCTCACGTCCGGACGTTGCGTAAGGTCCTGGAAGGAGCCCAGCCGACGTCACAGGAGCGCAACGGAAGGTCCTCAACCCTGACGATCCACTGCGGAGCTGCGGCCTACGGAAGAGGATCATCGCAAGGTAGGCCACGGTCCACTAGGGGGGAGAAGGATGTCGGATACGGAGGAGAGCTTCACCGCTTCAACCCCCGCCAGCGCCACCGCTGTTGCGGTCATGCCTTTCACCATGCCCTATATCCCGGGGGCAGCCTGGCTACCCCAGTACTCAGGGGAGTCACATACCCTGCATGACTTTAGAGAAAAGCTGGATAGCCTCTTCCAGGTGTACCCCCTCACAGAGGAGCAAAAAGTGAGCATCCTGGTGGCCCAATTAACCGGGGCAGCCCAGAGGGAGGTAAAGTCCTGGCCACCTGGGAGGAGGACTGTCGCAGAGATACTAACCCAGCTAACCGAGGAGGAGCTGCAGTACTACCAATACGAGGAAAGCCAAGAGGACCCGGACGGGTCTGAGGACTACCCTCAGGAGGGAGCACAAAGAGGACATAGCTACTGAAGGGAAGTAGCGTGAATAAAGAGCTGTACATAGTTACCCGTTAGGGTACAAGGACTGCTGCTAATTAAAATATGGTCCCCGTTGGGATTAGTGAATTGTTCCCCATGTGTCCCTATCCCTTACCAGGCTGAGGACTGTGAGCAGCCATCCCCTATCCCTTACCAGGTTGAGGACTGTGAGCAGCCAATCCTTATCCCCACTGGCCGAGGACTGAGAGTGGCCATATCCTGTAAATAATTATGTGTTTCTAGTAATTTATAGGAGTCCTTGGTGGATTTACCGGGAATCCTTTGTACAGTTAGTGGAGCGTAACCCAGGATGGACTAAAAGACTGTTAAGGACTCGGGGCAGGACAGACCCCTACCTGGTTACGTCTCCCTGTTTTGGTGAAATGGACACCTTGCTTTCCTTCAAAGACTGCACCCGGTTGCGGACATGCCGTGACCACCTTTATGTGTTTTTCTTATTGTATTATTATTGTTATACCCTGTTATGTCTTTCTAAAAAAATATGTTTAGTCCCGGAGTACTAAATTTCACTAGGGGGGAATGTGGCACCCCAGGGGTCTGGTTTCCACAGTAATGCAATGTTATGTCTGAGAGCAGGTGGGAGGTCTCTTGGTCAGGAATCCTATGCATGCCACACCTCCTGCCCAGTCCTGGGAGGGGAAGGACTTCCCCTATATAAACCTGGGGCTGAGGCAGGGTTACAGAGTTCAAAGGGAGAGTTCAGCCAGGAGGGCTGACAGGGAGCTGTGGCTCCGGCTGGGCCCAGCTCCTGGGCCATGCCAGAAGTAGAGACAGAGAAGAGAAGCAGCTATGGGAAAAGAACAACAGGAGCTCTGTGGGAGCAGTGTTACAAGGAGTCAGGGGCTGGCAGCTGCAGAGCTCGCCCTGACTGAGAAGATTTCTTACCGGACCCGGAGTCCGAGGCTGTGGGGACTAACTCCTACCCAGCAGCAGAATCTGTCAGGCAGGGGATTTCAGGTCCTCTGGCCAAGAAACCCGAAGGCACGGTCACACGCATGGGACCAGCACCGCCGTCGTGGAGCGGAAGCTACTAGAAGGCCCCGAGTCACCGGCCATACGGGTGAGCACCACACGGTACACTCAGGGACGTGGGCTACTTATATCCGCCTCTAGCAAGGTAGCCAGAAGAGTATCGTTAGTTTGGGAGGCCTACAACTCCGCCTGGCCAGGGGAGATCCCATCTGCTCAAGGACTGACCAGGCCCCAACCGCTAGCCAGTACTCCGGGAGGGTCTATCTTTGTCACCAGTAAAGACCCTGAACTGCACCGCATCATCTCTGAGTGGTTCCTGCTACCCCCATCATCCACGTCGGCTGCCCTGAGGCCATACCCCTCCCGTTGGGGGTTATACCATCCACGCTGCACCATCCTTCCACCGGCCTCAGCGGTCTGCCCTGCAGCGGCAGCTCCATAGCTGCATTCAACGGGTGGCATAGTCGTCCATCATCTACCGCTGATACAGCGCCACTTAGTCTGACTCCCTGCGCACGGACCGGATCACCGCCACGAGACTACAACCCTCAAGAGATCCGGCTCCGGGTAAGCTCCCGCATGCGCAACGCAGCGCGACACAGGCCCAGGGGCGCGTCAACTTAACACCCCTCTAAACAAATTCATTGAGTGTTGTAGTTTCAAAAATGGGTAATTTGTGGGAGTTTTCCACTGTTAAGGCAAATCAGGGGCTCTGCAAACACGACATGGCGTCTGATATCTATTCCAGACAATTTTGCACTCCAAAAGTCAATTGGTGCTCTTTCACTTCCGAGCATTGCCATGCACCCAATCTGTAGTTTTCCACCACATGCAGGGTATCGGTGTACTCAGGAGAAATTGTACAAAAAACTCTATGGTCCATTTTCTACTGTTACCTTTGTGAAAATGAAAAATTTGGGGAAAAACAACATTTTTATGGAAAAAATTTATTTTTCCATTTTCACAGCTCAACGCTATGAAATTCTGTGATGCACCTGTGGGTTCAAAGTGCTCACCACACCTCTAGATAAATTCCTTGACCAGTGTAGTTTCCAAAAAGTGGTCACTTGTAGCAGCTTTCCACTGTTTAGGCACATCAGGGGCTTTGCAAACACGACATGGAGTCCCTTGTCTATTCCAGACAATTTTGCACTTCAAAAGGCAAATGGTGTCCTTCCCTTCTGAGCCCTGCCATGCGCCCAAACAGTAGTTTTTCCATCACATACTGGGTATCGATATACTCAGTAGAATTTTTACAACAAAATGTATGGTCTATTTTATTCTATTACCATTGTGAAAATGAAAAATTTATGGCTTAGGCAACATTTTTGTGGGAAAAAGTAAAATTTCCATTTTTTCCTTCCACTTTGTTTTAATTCCTGTGATGAACCAAAAGGGTTACTATACTTCTTGAATGTTGTTTTGAGCACCTTAAAGGGTACAGTATTTTAAATAGTATGAATTTGGAGTATTTTCTGTCACTTAGGCCCCTCAAAGTCACTTCAAATGTAGTGTCGTCCTTAAAAAATAGGTTTTGTAAATAAAATGTAAAATTACTGATACACCCTTCTAACTTACCAACAAAAAAATTGTGTTTCAAAAATAATGCTAATTTAAAGGAGACATATTGTAATAGTTTTATACTAACATTTTTTGTGTTAGAACTATCTGATTTAAGGGCATAAAATAATTCAAAGTTAGAAAATTGCTAAATTTTCTAACTTCTTGTAATTTTTTCAATATTTTTATAAATAAACACAAATCAAAATTTACCACTAACATGAAGACCAACATGTCATTTAAAACAATATCAGAATCACTGAGAAAAGTAAAAGCATTCCATGGTTATTACCACATAAAGAGACACTGGTCAGATTTTAAAAATGAGACTCGGTCATTAATGTACAAAATGGTTTGGTCCTTAAGGGGTTAACCAAATATGATAAAGACAAAAACTTTCTAAAAACTGCGCAAGTCCAACTAAATTCAAAATATTCAGTTTTTAAAATATCCATGTATCATTTTTTCTAAAATTAGAAGTATTTTATTTTTTTTGAAAAGTTAAATAGGTAAGTCATTTGAATAACGTTTCAGTCTGAACAGACAAAGTTAATACCTACCACTCTTTCTAGTTGATAGACTTTTTTGGCTTTTAAGTAATTATTTGCATATTTGTGTAAAAAGGACAGCTTTAATAATACTTCATGAATCCTATTTTAAGCAATGCAAGTTAATTTCCTCAACTTCTTAGATGTTTTGCTAATACATGTTAAACTTAATCAATCATGGGTCAAATCAGGTTCTTCTGGAAAAGTGTACTAAACAACAGGGAAGCACACAAAGTTTTGTTTGAGGGATACCTGTGGTAAAGCAGTAATATGGGTAAAAATTATATATTACATTATGGGTTCAGAGTATGATTGTGGCGTTATATCCTTGCCATGCACTGCCCCCTCAGTTCATGCACAAAATAGCATAATGAGTGTGTTCTGTCCATAGCATTCATTCAAAAAGATCTTTCATTGTATGAAAAGTTGTGAAATTGTTAGATTTTGTTCAAGTTAAACATAATCTAATTGAAAGAGGTTTTTACTTTTTTATGCAAACCTGGCACCATAAAAATTAAGTCTAGTCCACAACAATTATACAATTTGAAAAGATATGGAGTCTTTGGCTGGATACTCCAGGGCGGACCACGAATCTTCTAATTAGAGATAGAATATTTACGATGCTATCCTTTAATTGTTAATTCTCTTTTTTCCTTCATTTCCCCCCGTCGCTGAATTTTATATGCCGTTATTGTAGGACTGCTCAGAAAATGAAAATGGTCCTCTCCGGAATGTTAGGATTTGGATTTAGGGTGGGTTAGTGAATTGAAGTTGTGATATTTTTTCTATGTTTTGCACTATGGAATTATTTTGTTATTCATTATATTTGAAAGATGGAAAATCTCTGTTTGGAGTTTTCAATAAAAATGATTTGATTTAAAAAAAAAAAAAAAAAAAAAGAAAATCCCAGAAAGAACAGAGGTTTAACTTTTCTTATAAGTATCATCCCATGTTGTACCTTCTAAAAATCAACTTGGATAAGAATATCACGATTGCTCACACTGTGTTAAATTAAGTTTTAATTTATACCTAATTTTATTATTAGAAGACTTTTTTATTTTATTAAATTAATATATCTGAGCAAGCTGTGCAGTATTTCCTGTTAACGTCTCAAAATCATTATACAGCATTCTGTGAAGATTTAAGTGATATTCTCAAACATATCCATTTTAAATTGGAGCTGTTATCTTATCCAATCTGAGAGCCATGGCATTCTAATGATGACTGCATTCAGTGAGATGTTGTTAGGGTAATGAAAATGTCTTGTAAGTGGATGGGAAACGGCATTCCTGCCTTGTATTAGTGAGAACGATATCATTTCCATTTAATTTCTGTGTCTGTGAGAGACAATCAGAACAAGTTAGCAATCCTGCTGGGAAGTAAAAGGCAACATATTCAGATTAAACTTGCTTTGATTTTTTTTTTCTCTCTTCCCAGATAGTCATTAAAATACTGGATGCTATTATAATAAGACTTTTTAAATTAACATGTGTTTCTATTCCTTAAAAGGGCAAGCGACTACACTGATAAAGTTGTAACCAATTTATATGAAATTAGATTACATCCAAAATTTGGAAGTAATAAAAGAAACCGTTACTCCAACCGCTCTTGTTCAAATCCACCTGGGTTTTAATTAGGCGCTTTTGAAGCTGCCTGTAAGCAAATGATATTTCCAAAGTGCAAGAGATCTGGAAAAGTAATACGCGGTAAAGTGCATAGACAATATGGTTTAGCATCATAAAATTACATTAAATATTTTGGAATGGATATTGCTATAATCATTAGTTAAGCCAACACTTTAAACAAATGTTTTATTTTTTAATTTTATGCTTCTTGCTTTTAGGGACTTGTGAAAAGTACAGTATGTGTACTTTAATTCAAACCAATCATTCTTTGCTTTTAGCCACAATTTAATTATACATTTTAGATATTACAGTTTATATACACAAGTCTCATTTATCATATTAGACCCTCAATGTAGTACTTGAAGCGACCTTAAACTTTTACCTCCAAATTTACATCCAATAGAGAAAATCTACGGCTTCATTGATTTCTATATAATTTCAGAGGTTATTTATATCTCCATAAAAAAGCTTAATTTTCACCATACAAGTCCTTTTTCAAGCCAAGGTAACAGCATGTCATAATGGTTATGTCTAGATGAAGATTCATGGTTCTTTAAAGGGTAAACCTATTGTTTGGGTTCACTTTCAATTAGGACATTACGCCTACGGAGATTCATATTTTAGTACACAAATTTTTTGCTTTTCACTATTTATTCAAGATTAATAATTAAATTAAAGAAAATCATATTCAGGTAGTGTGGATATGTAAAACACTCAAGTGGGTAGTGAAAAGTAATTTTGGCTGATGACATATAATTGCACTGACAACCCAATGCAGCTTTACTTTTCAGAAATGTACAGTACTTTTACACCAAAAAAGTTTGATGCTAGAACTGTTCTATACATTTTATGAGCTCAGATAAGAGATGTGTCAATCTAGTATAGAATTGTGAATCTGGAATTATCGGTTGTAACACAATAAAATGATTGTTCGAAATTCAACATATTTTCTTTATTTTATGTATATGTCAACTATAAAATGGTCTTAAAGGGTAAATATCTTCTTTGAAATTTTTTTTTCAAAAGTTCTCTTTTTTGTTACTTACAATACAGAAATACAAAGAGAAAACATTTAACATACATGACGGCTTTATCATTTTTCAGTAAAAACTAATTTATGTAGGATCTTTGAATCTCATGAGTGCTGCTTTATGCCAAGGAACCTAAAATAGTGAAGAAAAAACTCCAATTAGGCTATGTGCACATGATGCAGAAATGCTGCATATCTTTTCCGCTTCTCCATGGCAGGAAAAACGCATGCGGTTTTTACATGCGTTTTTCCCGCCAGGTAGAAGCTTTTGTCAAGCGTTTTTGCATGCATTTCTGCATGCGGTTTATCAAGCGCTTTTCCAAGCAATTTTAGCATCACTTGGAAAAGTGCTTGACAACTTGTTCACGCTATATAAATCCATGCAATCGGCATGGATTTATAGTAGTGTGACCAAGTTAGTTAAAAAAAAAAGAATAAGAATGGTAAAAAAAAAAAAAAAAAGATTATACTCACCTTCCGTTGTCCTCCGGGTGTTTTCTCTGCTGCGTCCGGTGTCTTGGGCGGCTCGCGGTGGTGTGAAGGACCTGCGGTGATGTCATTGAGTCATGTGATAAGTCACATAACTCAATGACGTCATGGCAGGTCCTTCACAACACCACGACCCATACAGAAGACCAGACGGAGGGGAGAAAACACCGGGAGGACATCGGAGGGTAAGTATAATCTTTATTTTTTATACAGTTTCTATGGTACCCAGGTCTGGAAGAAAGTCTCTTCTCCTCCAGACCTGCGTACCATCCGCACATTGAACCGTGTGATATCCGCTTGTGCAGATGCAGTGATGCGGATGTCACGCGATCCAATGCAAGTCAATGGCGGCGATTACGCTGCGTGTCCGCAAAATTAATGGACATGCTGCGTATTTTTCCGCAATGATAATCTGCAGCCGAAATTTCCGCAGCATGTGCACAGCACATGCGGATTATCATTGGGGACCATGGGGCACGTATTACCAAGCGTTTTTTAAGCGTTTTCTCTGCGGAAATTCCGCGGCAAAAACGCATAATGGGCACTCAGCCTTAGGCTTTTTTTCAAAAAAATCATTTTTTGTATGGTGCTTGCCCATAAATTAGCCCAAGTCCAGCCACAGACCAGCAATTTTGATATTATAATCCCTGGAAACCTGACCCTAGGCTCAGGCATATAGAAATGGGTTACATAATGCTTCTGCTGGATTTAATCCATAATCCATTTCTTCAACCCCCCAAGGAAACAGAAGAATCACCGTATATGGAAACGTTTAGGTATTTCTTCCTCTTTATTTTATAACTTTTTGCATATTTGTGTAATGCTCTGTTTTTATCTTTTTATTATTTTTTTCTTGTAATTATTGTAATTTTTATATTAATGCCTAATACTTTAAGTTTGATCCTTGTATGCTATAAAAAATCCATAGTCTTTCAGAGAGTGTGTGACCTTTTTAATTGTCAGACAGTGTATATTTCGGGGACTCATCACCCCGTATGTTTGATGAGTGTTGACAGCCTGTTGTGTATCCGGGATGTGTGGACTGTGTTGGGGTGTGATTTATGCTCACTTTATAACCTACACCAGAGTTTAAATGCAAGATTGAGTGAGAGGAGATAAATTAAATCATTCAGACACACAGCATGTTTGCTGAGTGCTGGGTGCTTGACATAGTAGATAATACATATGACCATTTTACAGTTCTGTTTTGTGCAGAGCAGTACTGGGTCTGCCATAGAGGTAACAAGGACCTCAACTGTCCCTCAAAATTTCTCATATCTCATATATAGGCCACATATAATGATTGCTTTCTGTTTGTATTATTCTGGCAGAAAAAAAGTTGTGTCATGTCATCTCTATCGCAATAGGTTTGATGTTGGCTAGACTGGGGTATATAGTCCTACATAATCTCTCTGTTGTGATCATATAGATCTGTGCAGATTTGTGAATGTACAATATCTTTCTTATCTAAAGGTAAGAAGATAAAAACTTCAGTGTAAAGGAATTTCAGAAGATGCATGAAATGGGGGAAGAAGAAAAAAGACATGTGGAAGACCAGACTGCGGGCTGCAGGGACAGCAGAAATGGTGAGTGATGACAGGTGATAAATATAATTATTTTTTTTGGGCTCTATACAGTTCAGCAAAATGACAGATGCAGAAAGCTACTATTTTGCTGAACTCACTCGAAGCAAATTGTAAAAATTCTGTATTCTGAAAAATACAACGCTTTGTAAAATTCAAGAATTTGACTCTACATGTATTTTAAATTGTTATGAAAAGAAATTGCACACCCTAAAATTAGACTCTTGGCAGTTTTTTTATTTGGTTTCTTGCCTTCTTTTGGATCAATGAAGTAGAATTATAGGTGGTGGAAGTTGATGGACCTGTTTTATATGTAGCCATATCAATCACATTGCTATGTTTCATTTAGCAAAACTCTCAGTGGGAGTGTGGTTGATTTTTTGCTAATGTCCCGTTGTGTATGTTCCTGAATAAAATGATAATTATTTCACCATTATTTTTAAATATACTCATTACATTGGATCTATAGCATAGATGATTATGACTAGGTCAATTCCATCCTGTATAGCTCAATATTACATTTTTTTTAACTTTTAGACTGTATATTGTTTTATTCTGTATGTGTTAGAATTGTTCCTAAGCAGCATACTGTAGATTTATTAATCACACGTGAGAGTGAAAAATAAATGTTAATGATCATAGAAATAACAGTGAAAGGGAACTGAAACTAATAACCATTACATTGCTAAATTCTAAAACTAAAGACATCATGAGTCATAAATAATTGAATAGATGCACCAGAAGCTTTTGTTTTTTTTATAAGAAATAATTCACAAGAGGACTTTCAATGAAATTCGTGACTTATATTCTTTGGGTGTAGTTTTCCATGTGTTCAGCTGAGAAAGACAATAAGAGCACTTTTTCACATTTCTAATTTAATTGGATTTTTTCCACTAAAGTTAGACCATTGCCCTCAAAAAGATAAGGCTGAAATTCTCTTGTCTTTAGCCCATTATTTCTACCTTGACTCTAAATCAGCCATGTATCTCCGGCATCCTGTTTAAGCATCAGACCATGCTCCCTTTATATATATACATTAAATCACAATAACTACGTAGTCTATTTCTTTCCTTATCTCTACAAAACAAGAGTGGTTAAAATGGGACACATAATATCTGCAAAAGCTAATTTTATGCCTTTTCTATGCTGGTACTTATCAACATTATTGGCAAATAAACTAATATCTCATGCTCAAACATATTGTAATTATTTAAAATTCTATTCTACAACAGAACATATTAAATCAATAATAAAGTTGTTTAGTCTCATCTCTGATAAAATATTTTGAATATGTGAAAATCTACCCTTTACAATTTTTGATGATTATTGTTCTCAATCACCTTTCATTGTTATAAGTCAAGAGTTTTTAGACCTAGCAGTCTTAAAACCGTCTGGATCTCTTTGCTCCCCCAAGGCCACTTTTTCAAAGCTTGGCCCCATCTGAAGGAGGATATGTGATTCTGGCATTGTCAGATTACATGTTCAAACAGGCACTGGGACTATCGTAAACCTCAGATGTTTGGTAAATCTTCAGCTCTCTGGGGGAGAGATTAGGGATGCGTGAACCAACAAAGACAAAATACAATTCCCTGTGCTCTGAGGATATTTACTCTACTCTGTTTTCTACAATGTCCTTGTCTATTTGAAGGTTCATTGCTGAGAAATGTCAAGATAAGACACATTACTTCATTGACCACTGGAACAAACAGCTATATATTCTACTCCCAATAATACTAGAAGCTCATTCAGGTTTTACGTCTATTTTATTTACTACATTTTACATATAGAAGCTTTTTTTGTCTAAATGACATTACTGATTTTGTGTAATTTTAAAATGTTATTTTGCACTAATAATAATTCTCTCCAGGATAAATAGAATTTGAAGTAAAACAGGTGTCCTAAATAAGCACAATTTTAAATTTTATTTTTTTGTATATATGTTGTGACAAAATCGCTGGTAAAGTGCTGGAGGGGAGATACCTGTATGTTTCACTGAGGCTATTAGCTTCAATGAAATAAAACCATTAAGTTTCCTCCAGCATGTTATTTGCTAAGAGGGGTTAAGTCCATTTATAAAAGGGCGTGTTTTTATGAGAGCAACCAAGAGCGGACGGGAGGTTGTGCTCCATATCTCCACCCCAGAGTATGGTCTGGGGTTTAAATACTTGGCCTGCTGAGACATTCAGTGTTCAGTTGGTCTGAAGAGAGGAACTCCAGACATGTTTGTATGGAGCTAGGCTGAACCACGTGGAGTTGCTGAACTCTGAGCAGGCAGATCCCTGCTACCACAAACACTGTGTTTTTGTGTTACCATTTTGTTTTTGGTTACTTTCTGTTCTGCTCATCGGCTGTGTTTTCTTTTGTGGACTCAGTGTTGGTTTATGATGCATTTTAATGAACAAATAAGAAGTTTTAAAGAGACAGTGTACCTGTGTCTACCTCCATGTGCAGCTGGGTGAGTGATCTCCCACAGGTGGTGGTAGAAGTGCTGCCAAGATCCCGAGGAAACAACGACAGACAGCATGGAGGACCTGATCAAGCACCTGATGAAAGCTCAGCAGGAGACAAGCAAGCTGCTTTTGCAACAGATCCACCAATAGTAGCAACACCAACAAAACCATCTCAGACAGCAGCAACAGCAGATGGAGTTGGTCGAAGAGGCAGTTCAAAGCCCCTCCCCCAATGGAGGAAGTCCGAGGTCCCAAGGGGTCGCTGAGTGTTTGCCAAAAGTCGCTGGGGAAGACTTGATCTGCTGGAGGTGTCACGGTCCTGGACACATAGCCACCCATTGTCCTATGTCCTCTTATCAGATTGACTGCAGTGTCGGAAGATGCTGTTCATACTATGCCTACCCCGCCTGCAGTGTGGACTATTAGTCCTGTGAGGCACCACAATCATGTCCCGTGACCATAAATGGAGTGTTAGTGTCAGGACTCCTGGACTCCTGGAAGTTTGGTGACCCTGGTAAAGGCCACACTTCCCCACCTGTTGATTCCAGGGAAGTATGTGGGCATCTGCTGTATCCATGGGGATGCCAAGAACTACCCCGTCGCCCGAGTGACAATAAAAACTAACTGTGGGGCTGAGTCTCATGAGGTTGAGGTGGTTGAGGGCCTGCTACAGCCGGTAATAATAGGGTGGGACTTTAGCCTGTTCTGGCAGAAAGCAGGCGTACCATGTGATACAGACGAGAGGTGGCTCCACCATGTTGAATCATCATTGCAGTCAGAGGCAAATGAATTCCCCCTGTGTGTCCTTGCCGGTGAAGAGGACAAGACGGTGACCAAAGAGACTGAGATTCCTGATTTGTGAGTTTCTGGGGGGACTGCTCAAATGGAGGATCTTACGTTAAAAGGGCCATGGGACAATGTGACTAAATGGGGTTTCCGAAGAGATGGGGGCTGACACCTGGTTTCCTTATTTTTCAGTTAATGAGGATTTGCTATATCGGGTCACTAAACAGAGAGAGGAAGTGTTAGAGCAGTTGTTGGTGCCAGGACCCTATAAGCATAGGGTACTAGACCTAGCCTATTCACATGTCTTGGGTGGGCATCTTGGCATAGACCAAACCGAAGAGCGGGTCCTTCAAAGATTTTACTGGCCTGGGTGTCTCTGGGAGGTGGTTAATTATTGCCGGTCCTGTCTTACGTGTCAGTTAACTGCTCCCGTGTCCCACATCCGTTGTCCCCTGGTCCCATTACCCAATATAGAGGTCCCGTTTGACCGAATTGCTATGGACCTTGTAGGGCCCTTAGTTAAGTCCACCAAGGGTCACCAATACATCTTAGTAGTGCTGGACTACGCAACATGGTACCCGGATGTGGTATCACTGAGAAACTCCTCTGCCCCGAGTATAGCGAGAGAACTAGTCCATACCTTCTCCTGAATGGGCCTGCCAAAGGACATCTTGACGGACCAAGGAACTCCTTTCATGTCAAAAGTGATGAGGGAGTTGTGTAAGGCTCTGCAGATTACACAACTCCAGATGTCTGTCTACTATCCACAGACGGACGGCCTAGTAGAGAGGGTCAACAAGACCCTGAAGGCTATGCTTAAGAAGGTTGTGGAGAAGGATGGCCGAGACTGGGACTGCCTACTACCGTACCCACTGTTCTCCATTTGGGAAGTTCCCCAGGCATCTATGGGGTTCTCACCTTTCGAGTTGCTTTATGGATGGCACCCTCGGGGACTATTGGACATTGCAAAAAAGACTTGGGAAGCTGAGGTATCACCCCACCAGAGTGTCATCGAGCATGTGGCCCAAATGCGAGACCGGATCGCAAGGGTAATGCCAATTGTAGGGGAAAGCCTCCTTCAAGCACAAGAGGCCCAGGCAAGGGTCTACAATTGGTCTGCAAGACTGAGGCAGTTTAGCCTGGTGTTGATCCCCATGGTGGAGTGTAAATTCCTGGTCTAGTGGCAAGGGCCATATGAGGTGGTTTGAAAAGTTGAGTTACGTCAACTACAGAAGATGGCCTTCTCTACTCCTGATAGGTGCTTTCAGTACACCAGGATGCCATTCGGTCTGCAGAGAGCCCCAGCTACCTTCCAGATGGGCATGGACCGGATCCTAGCCTCTCATAAAAAGTATGCCGCAGCTTACCTAGTTGACATTGTGATATTCAGCCAAGATAGGGAAAGTCATTTACAAAAGGTCCAGGCGGTACTGGATTCAGTAAGGAAAGCAGTGTTTACTATAAACCCAAGAAAGTGTGTCATGGGGAAAGAAGAGGAAAAACCCTTGGGCTACGTAGCCAGAAAGGGGGAAATAAAGCCGCAAGTAAATAAGGTGGAGGCTATCCGAAATTGTCCACAGCCGTACTCCAAGAAGTAAGTTTGGGCATTTCTGGGAATTGTGGGATACAATCGGCGATTTATCCCAGAATAGCCAACCCCAGATTGATCTTCTTAAGGGCACAAAGATCTATGGACAAGTGGTCCCCTGAAGCAGAGAAAGCATTCAAGGAGTTGAATCTCGCCCTATGTAAACAGCCAATCTTAGTAGCACCTGACTGCTCTAAGGAGTTCGTAGTTCAGACGGTCGCCTCCAAGGTCGGGTTGGGAGCTGTGTTGTCCCAGGAAATAGATGAACATCTAGTCCTATTCCTGAGTAGGGAACTCTCCTCATGTGAAAAGAACTATGCCATCAAATGGGTAATTGAGACACTAAGATACTACCTGTTAGGCCGAAAGTTCAGGCTAGTGTCCGATCATGCGCCCATGAGATGGATGAGGGAAGAATGCCCGGGTGACTAGGTGGCTTCTAGCACTTCAGGACTTTAATTTTCATGTGGAGCACAGGCCCGGGAAACTATATAGCAATGCAGATGACCTGTCAAGACTTCCCTGTTTAGTGATTTAAGGTACCAAACCTCCCGGCTTTTGGCAGGGGAGGGGGATATGTAAAAAAGTCACTGGTAAAGTGGTGGATGGGAGATATGTTTCCCTGAGGCTATTAGCTTCAGTGAATTAAAACCATTAAGTTTCCTCCAGCATGTTATTTGCTGAGAGGGGTTAAGTCCGTTTGTAAAAATACTTGTTTTTATGAGAACAACCAAGAGCGGACGGGAGGTTGTTCTCAATATCTCCACCCCAGGGTGTGGTCTGGGGTTTAAATACTCGGCCTGCTGAGACATTCAGTGTTCAGTTGGTCTGGAGGGAACTCCAGACATGTTTGTATGGAGCAAGTCGAAAACCACGTGGAGTTGCTGTTTGTTGTTGTTTTCTTTTATAGACTCAGTGCGGGTTTATGCTGCATTTTAATAAACCAACCAGAAGTTTTAAAGAGACATCGTACCCATGTCTACCTCCGTGTGCAGCTGAGTGAGCGATCTACCACAATATTTAAAGATATACTTGATTATCAACAGTCAGAGCAACTATATTTGCACATATGTATATACACTGCTCAAAAAAATAAAGGGAACACTTAAACAACAGAATATAGCTCCAAGTAAATCAAACTTCTGTGAAATCAAACTGTCCAGGAAGCATCACTGATTGACAATCAATTTCACATGCTGTTGTGCAAATGGAATAGACAATAGATGGAAATTATTGTTTATTATCATGACACACTCAATAAAGGAGTGTTTATGCAGGTCGGGACCACAGACCACATCTCAGTACCAATGCTTTCTGGCTGATGTTTTGGTCACTTTTGAATATTAGTTGTGCTTTCACACTCGAGGTAGCATGAGACTGACTCTAGAACCCACAGAAGTTGCTCAGGTAGTGCAGCTCATCCAGGATGGCATATCAATGCGAGCTGTGGCAAGAAAATTTGCTGTGTCTGTCAGCGTAGTGTCCAGAGGCTGGCGGCGCTACCAGGAGACAGGCCAGTACACCATGAGATGTGGAGGGGGCCATAGGACGGCAACAACCCAGCAGCAGGACCGCTACCTCCGCTTTTGTGCAAGGAGGAACAGGAGGAGCACTGCAAAAGGCCTGCAAAATGACCTCCAGCAGGCCACAAATGTGCATGTGTCTGTACAAACGGTTAGAAATCGACTCCATGAGGGTGGTATGAGGGCCCGACATCCACAGATGAGGGTTGTGCTCACAGCCCAACACCATGCAGGACGCTTGGCATTTGCCACAAAACACCAGGATTGGCAAAGTCGCCACGGCACCCTGTGCTCCTCACAAATGAAAGCAGGGTCACACTGAGCACATTGGACATCTGCTGCCTGCAACATCCTTCAGCATGACCGGTTTGGCAGTGGGTCAGTAATGGTGTGGGGTGGCATTTCTTTGGAGGGCCGCACAGCCCTCCATGTGCTCGCCAGAGGTAGCCTGACTGCCATTAGGTACTGAGATGAGATCCTCAGACCCCTTGTAAGACCATATGCTGGTGCGGTTGACCCTGGATTCCTCCTAATGCAGGACAATGCAAGACCTCATGTGACTGGAGTGTGTCAGCAGTTCCTGCAAGATGAAGGCATTGAAGCTTTGGACTGGCCTGCCCGTTCCCCAGACCTGAATCCGATTGAGCACATCTGGAACATCATGTCTCGCTCCATCCACCAACGTCACATTGCACCACAGACTGTCCAGGAGTTGGCGGATGCTTTAGTCCAGGTCTGGGAGGAGATCCCACAGGAGATCATCCGCAACCTCATCAGGAGCATGCCCAGGCATTGTAGGGAGGTCATACAGGCACATGGAGGCCACACACAATACTGAGCCTCATTTTGACTTGTTTTAAGGACATCACATCAAAGTTGGATCAGCCTGTAGTGTGTTTTTCCACTTTAATTTTGGGGGTGACTCCAAATCCAGGCCTTCATTGGTTAATAAATTTGATTTACATTGATGATTTTTGTGTGATTTTGCTGTCAGCACATTCAATTTTGTACAGAACAAAGTATTCAATGAGAATATTTCATTCATTCTGATCTACGATGTGTTATTTGAGTGTTCCCTTTATTTTTTTGAACAGTGTATATATATATTTATACAAGAAAAAAACATAAGAAGTCTGCTAGTGAGGGTTGACATTAACCAGCGGCGCTGGTAGGTTAGTCAATTGACCTGCTGCAAATTAACACAGTTACCACACAGTGTCAAGAAAAATCTGGTAAAAATAAGAATAATAAATTTGCGCTGGTCTAATTGAGGATAATGGAGAGTAGATTAGTTAAAATTTATGAATAAATAAAATAAAATAGCTAGTTGATGGATGATACACTTTAAATGATTAAAAATGCTACTAAAATGATGCAAGTAAGATCCTGGGGTATCGTTCCAGATTGGTGACTGGAGTTCACGCTACCAACGGACCTCCCATCATAAGCAAGCAAGCTTCTTCAGCCTCTACCCCTGGATGCAATAAGCAGTTTCTGTCTACCACCAGCACCGCAAAAACGGCAGCATCAAACCGCACAGTCAGTGCTGCCTACCGTGCGCCTCATTGAAGGCCCTACCCTCTATACCTACAGACCGATGGTCACAGGTTAGTTATCTAATCTATTACCTCCCTGTGTCTCTGGAGGGGACCCCTCAGAGCCACTGCCCCACCGAGGACTCCCATATCCTTCGCTTTACTAGGCACCCTATTCATAGTATCATCTCTCCACATCTACAGGGTACCCGCAGCCACTCCGGGCTGAACCTTTATCCACAGTGTGAAATTTGACACCCCAATGCTGTGTGTAGTCCCCCTCTCCCCTCATTTATCCCCCCCAAACACTAGGTCATCGACCTCCTTAAAATACTCAGACTCTACCAGGAGTGAATCCCTCCACCTGGCAGTCTACAAACGCAGCAAGTGCCAGCTGCACTCTCATACCACCTATCAGGTACCTACCTCTCCGATACTTAATCTTCTAAGTTCATACAATCAATTAATAATTAATACACTAAATACAAATCTTGTACTACAGGACGAAACCACTTTCCCCACACAACCAGCCTCTAATATTTCCCTCACTCATGACCCACAGAGGCCCTCCTCAGAACCTGCAGAGACTCCACCTAAGACTCAGAAGAAGACCTTCCATCTTTATACTCCTCCACAGGTACACCTCTGTCCCTCCCCCCTTTTATTCGTCAAACACCCCTAAGCATCAAACTCTTACTAATCTTATTCCTTTCCCCTTCTCTTAATAGGACCTACCCTCATCCACATCCCGATCTGGAATGATACCCCAGGATCTTACTCGCATCATTTTAGCAAAAAAGAAGCAAGACAAAAATATATCTCATACCCTACCATAATTATATATAAATGTAAAGCAAAGTTGCATAATAAATATAGGGTACTTAGTGAACTATTTTTGATCAAAAAAAGTATACAAGCCGTCCCACCAGCGGCAAGGTGACCCTAAATTGGGACGGTACCTATACTGCCTATATTAAAAACCTTACTGTATATCAAAGTTGAAGTAATGCATATAAAAGGGTAGACAAATAGGACCGGGTCCCAACTCCAGACCATCTAGGCCCGTGGTAAGCTACATATATACCAATCAGCTCAACAAAGGGCATGCCACACCCTTAAATTGCACAGAATGCAAACAAGTCAAAAAACCAGACAATGTGAACTGAGGTCTAAGATGGCAGACATACAAGAAACAGAGGCATGTTCACACTAGCAAAAAAGAAGCAAGACAAAAATATATCTCATACCCTACCATAATTATATATAAATGTAAAGCAAAGTTGCATAATAAATATAGGGTACTTAGTGAACTATTTTTGATCAAAAAAAGTATACAAGCCGTCCCACCAGCGGCAAGGTGACCCTAAATTGGGACGGTACCTATACTGCCTATATTAAAAACCTTACTGTATATCAAAGTTGAAGTAATGCATATAAAAGGGTAGACAAATAGGACCGGGTCCCAACTCCAGACCACCTAGGCCCGTGGTAAGCTACATATATACCAATCAGCTCAACAACATTTATATATAATTATGGTAGGGTATGAGATATATTTTTGTCTTGCTTCTTTTTTGCTAGTGTGAACATGCCTCTGTTTCTGTATGTCTGCCATCTTAGACCTCAGTTCACATTGTCTGGTTTTTTGACTTGTTTGCATTCTGTGCAATTTAAGGGTGTGGCATGCCCTTTGTTGAGCTGATTGGTATATATGTAGCTTACCACGGGCCTAGGTGGTCTGGAGTTGGGACCCGGTCCTATTTGTCTACCCTTTTATATGCATTATTTCAACTTTGATATACAGTAAGGTTTTTAATATAGGCAGTATAGGTACCGTCCCAATTTAGGGTCACCTTGCCGCTGGTGGGACGGCTTGTATACTTTTTTTGATCAAAAATAGTTCACTAAGTACCCTATATTTATTATGCAACTTTGCTTTACATTTATATATAATTATGGTAGGGTATGAGATATATTTTTGTCTTGCTTCTTTTTTGCTAGTGTGAACATGCCTCTGTTTCTTGTATGTCTGCCATCTTAGACCTCAGTTCACATTGTCTGGTTTTTTGACTTGTTTGCATTCTGTGCAATTTAAGGGTGTGGCATGCCCTTTGTTGAGCTGATTGGTATATATGTAGCTTACCACGGGCCTAGGTGGTCTGGAGTTGGGACCCGGTCCTATTTGTCTACCCTTTTTTATGCATTACTTCAACTTTGATATACAGTAAGGTTTTTAATATAGGCAGTATAGGTACCGTCCCAATTTAGGGTCACCTTGCCGCTGGTGGGACGGCTTGTATACTTTTTTTGATCAAAAATAGTTCACTAAGTACCCTATATTTATTATGCAACTTTGCTTTACATTTATATATAATTATGGTAGGGTATGAGATATATTTTTGTCTTGCTTCTTTTTTGCTAGTGTGAACATGCCTCTGTTTCTTGTATGTCTGCCATCTTAGACCTCAGTTCACATTGTCTGGTTTTTTGACTTGTTTGCATTCTGTGCAATTTAAGGGTGTGGCATGCCCTTTGTTGAGCTGATTGGTATATATGTAGCTTACCACGGGCCTAGGTGGTCTGGAGTTGGGACCCGGTCCTATTTGTCTACCCTTTTATATGCATTACTTCAACTTTGATATACAGTAAGGTTTTTAATATAGGCAGTATAGGTACCGTCCCAATTTAGGGTCACCTTGCCGCTGGTGGGACGGCTTGTATACTTTTTTTGATCAAAAATAGTTCACTAAGTACCCTATATTTATTATGCAACTTTGCTTTACATTTATATATAATTATGGTAGGGTATGAGATATATTTTTGTCTTGCTTCTTTTTTGCTAGTGTGAACATGCCTCTGTTTCTTGTATGTCTGCCATCTTAGACCTCAGTTCACATTGTCTGGTTTTTTGACTTGTTTGCATTCTGTGCAATTTAAGGGTGTGGCATGCCCTTTGTTGAGCTGATTGGTATATATGTAGCTTACCACGGGCCTAGGTGGTCTGGAGTTGGGACCCGGTCCTATTTGTCTACCCTTTTATATGCATTACTTCAACTTTGATATACAGTAAGGTTTTTAATATAGGCAGTATAGGTACCGTCCCAATTTAGGGTCACCTTGCCGCTGGTGGGACGGCTTGTATACTTTTTTTGATCAAAAATAGTTCACTAAGTACCCTATATTTATTATGCAACTTTGCTTTACATTTATATATAATTATGGTAGGGTATGAGATATATTTTTGTCTTGCTTCTTTTTTGCTAGTGTGAACATGCCTCTGTTTCTTGTATGTCTGCCATCTTAGACCTCAGTTCACATTGTCTGGTTTTTTGACTTGTTTGCATTCTGTGCAATTTAAGGGTGTGGCATGCCCTTTGTTGAGCTGATTGGTATATATGTAGCTTACCACGGGCCTAGGTGGTCTGGAGTTGGGACCCGGTCCTATTTGTCTACCCTTTTATATGCATTACTTCAACTTTGATATACAGTAAGGTTTTTAATATAGGCAGTATAGGTACCGTCCCAATTTAGGGTCACCTTGCCGCTGGTGGGACGGCTTGTATACTTTTTTTGATCAAAAATAGTTCACTAAGTACCCTATATTTATTATGCAACTTTGCTTTACATTTATATATAATTATGGTAGGGTATGAGATATATTTTTGTCTTGCTTCTTTTTTGCTAGTGTGAACATGCCTCTGTTTCTTGTATGTCTGCCATCTTAGACCTCAGTTCACATTGTCTGGTTTTTTGACTTGTTTGCATTCTGTGCAATTTAAGGGTGTGGCATGCCCTTTGTTGAGCTGATTGGTATATATGTAGCTTACCACGGGCCTAGGTGGTCTGGAGTTGGGACCCGGTCCTATTTGTCTACCCTTTTATATGCATTACTTCAACTTTGATATACAGTAAGGTTTTTAATATAGGCAGTATAGGTATCGTCCCAATTTAGGGTCACCTTGCCGCTGGTGGGACGGCTTGTATACTTTTTTTGATCAAAAATAGTTCACTAAGTACCCTATATGTATTATGCAACTTTGCTTTACATTTATATATAATTATGGTAGGGTATGAGATATATTTTTGTCTTGCTTCTTTTTTGCTAGTGTGAACATGCCTCTGTTTCTTGTATGTCTGCCATCTTAGACCTCAGTTCACATTGTCTGGTTTTTTGACTTGTTTGCATTCTGTGCAATTTAAGGGTGTGGCATGCCCTTTGTTGAGCTGATTGGTATATATGTAGCTTACCACGGGCCTAGGTGGTCTGGAGTTGGGACCCGGTCCTATTTGTCTACCCTTTTATATGCATTACTTCAACTTTGATATACAGTAAGGTTTTTAATATAGGCAGTATAGGTACCGTCCCAATTTAGGGTCACCTTGCCGCTGGTGGGACGGCTTGTATACTTTTTTTGATCAAAAATAGTTCACTAAGTACCCTATATTTATTATGCAACTTTGCTTTACATTTATATATAATTATGGTAGGGTATGAGATATATTTTTGTCTTGCTTCTTTTTTGCTAGTGTGAACATGCCTCTGTTTCTTGTATGTCTGCCATCTTAGACCTCAGTTCACATTGTCTGGTTTTTTGACTTGTTTGCATTCTGTGCAATTTAAGGGTGTGGCATGCCCTTTGTTGAGCTGATTGGTATATATGTAGCTTACCACGGGCCTAGGTGGTCTGGAGTTGGGACCCGGTCCTATTTGTCTACCCTTTTATATGCATTACTTCAACTTTGATATACAGTAAGGTTTTTAATATAGGCAGTATAGGTACCGTCCCAATTTAGGGTCACCTTGCCGCTGGTGGGACGGCTTGTATACTTTTTTTGATCAAAAATAGTTCACTAAGTACCCTATATTTATTATGCAACTTTGCTTTACATTTATATATAATTATGGTAGGGTATGAGATATATTTTTGTCTTGCTTCTTTTTTGCTAGTGTGAACATGCCTCTGTTTCTTGTATGTCTGCCATCTTAGACCTCAGTTCACATTGTCTGGTTTTTTGACTTGTTTGCATTCTGTGCAATTTAAGGGTGTGGCATGCCCTTTGTTGAGCTGATTGGTATATATGTAGCTTACCACGGGCCTAGGTGGTCTGGAGTTGGGACCCGGTCCTATTTGTCTACCCTTTTATATGCATTACTTCAACTTTGATATACAGTAAGGTTTTTAATATAGGCAGTATAGGTACCGTCCCAATTTAGGGTCACCTTGCCGCTGGTGGGACGGCTTGTATACTTTTTTTGATCAAAAATAGTTCACTAAGTACCCTATATTTATTATGCAACTTTGCTTTACATTTATATATAATTATGGTAGGGTATGAGATATATTTTTGTCTTGCTTCTTTTTTGCTAGTGTGAACATGCCTCTGTTTCTTGTATGTCTGCCATCTTAGACCTCAGTTCACATTGTCTGGTTTTTTGACTTGTTTGCATTCTGTGCAATTTAAGGGTGTGGCATGCCCTTTGTTGAGCTGATTGGTATATATGTAGCTTACCACGGGCCTAGGTGGTCTGGAGTTGGGACCCGGTCCTATTTGTCTACCCTTTTATATGCATTACTTCAACTTTGATATACAGTAAGGTTTTTAATATAGGCAGTATAGGTACCGTCCCAATTTAGGGTCACCTTGCCGCTGGTGGGACGGCTTGTATACTTTTTTTGATCAAAAATAGTTCACTAAGTACCCTATATTTATTATGCAACTTTGCTTTACATTTATATATAATTATGGTAGGGTATGAGATATATTTTTGTCTTGCTTCTTTTTTGCTAGTGTGAACATGCCTCTGTTTCTTGTATGTCTGCCATCTTAGACCTCAGTTCACATTGTCTGGTTTTTTGACTTGTTTGCATTCTGTGCAATTTAAGGGTGTGGCATGCCCTTTGTTGAGCTGATTGGTATATATGTAGCTTACCACGGGCCTAGGTGGTCTGGAGTTGGGACCCGGTCCTATTTGTCTACCCTTTTATATGCATTACTTCAACTTTGATATACAGTAAGGTTTTTAATATAGGCAGTATAGGTACCGTCCCAATTTAGGGTCACCTTGCCGCTGGTGGGACGGCTTGTATACTTTTTTTGATCAAAAATAGTTCACTAAGTACCCTATATTTATTATGCAACTTTGCTTTACATTTATATATAATTATGGTAGGGTATGAGATATATTTTTGTCTTGCTTCTTTTTTGCTAGTGTGAACATGCCTCTGTTTCTTGTATGTCTGCCATCTTAGACCTCAGTTCACATTGTCTGGTTTTTTGACTTGTTTGCATTCTGTGCAATTTAAGGGTGTGGCATGCCCTTTGTTGAGCTGATTGGTATATATGTAGCTTACCACGGGCCTAGGTGGTCTGGAGTTGGGACCCGGTCCTATTTGTCTACCCTTTTATATGCATTACTTCAACTTTGATATACAGTAAGGTTTTTAATATAGGCAGTATAGGTACCGTCCCAATTTAGGGTCACCTTGCCGCTGGTGGGACGGCTTGTATACTTTTTTTGATCAAAAATAGTTCACTAAGTACCCTATATTTATTATGCAACTTTGCTTTACATTTATATATAATTATGGTAGGGTATGAGATATATTTTTGTCTTGCTTCTTTTTTGCTAGTGTGAACATGCCTCTGTTTCTTGTATGTCTGCCATCTTAGACCTCAGTTCACATTGTCTGGTTTTTTGACTTGTTTGCATTCTGTGCAATTTAAGGGTGTGGCATGCCCTTTGTTGAGCTGATTGGTATATATGTAGCTTACCACGGGCCTAGGTGGTCTGGAGTTGGGACCCGGTCCTATTTGTCTACCCTTTTATATGCATTACTTCAACTTTGATATACAGTAAGGTTTTTAATATAGGCAGTATAGGTACCGTCCCAATTTAGGGTCACCTTGCCGCTGGTGGGACGGCTTGTATACTTTTTTTGATCAAAAATAGTTCACTAAGTACCCTATATTTATTATGCAACTTTGCTTTACATTTATATATAATTATGGTAGGGTATGAGATATATTTTTGTCTTGCTTCTTTTTTGCTAGTGTGAACATGCCTCTGTTTCTTGTATGTCTGCCATCTTAGACCTCAGTTCACATTGTCTGGTTTCTCGCATCATTTTAGTAGCATTTTTAATCATTTAAAACTAGCTATTTTATTTATTCATAAATAAAACTCTATTATTTTAACTAATCTACTCTCCATTCTCCTCAATTAGAACAGCGCAAATTTATTATTATTTTTACCAGATAATAGAGTAACCTAATATGAAAAGTGAAGCAACTTACACAGAAAAGGTACAATCTGCAGTGCCCTCATTGGTATGTATAAGTTTGGGCACCCATGGTTAAAATTACTGTTATTGGGAACAGTTAAGTAAGTTGAAGATGAAATGATCTCTAAAAGGCCAAAAGTTAAAGATTTCCTTTGTAGTTTAAGCATAAAACCTTGTGCCAAGAAACAGTAGCAATGGGTTCTTCTAAGCAGCTGCCTAGCACTCTGAAAATAAAAATGGTGGAGGCTGACAAAGCAGGAGAAGGCTATAAAAAGATAGCAAAGCATTTTCAAGTTGCCCTTTCCTCAGTTTGAAATGTAATTAAGAAATTGCAGTTAACAGGAACAGTGGAGGTCAAGATAAGGTCTAGAAGACCAAGCAAAATTTCAGTGAGAGCTGCTTGTAGGATTGCTAGAGAGGCAAATCAGAACCCCTGCTTGACTGCAAAAGACCTTCAAAAAGATTTGGCAGACTATGGAGTTGTGATACATTGTTTTACTGTTCAGAAACGCCTACACAAATATGGCATTCATGGAAGAGTCATCAGAAGAAAACCTCTCCTGCGTCCTCACCATAAAATTCAACATCAGAAGAATGCAAAAGAACATCTAAACAAGCCTGATGCATTTTGGAAACAAGTCCTGTGGACCGATGAGGTTAAAATAGAACTCTTTGACCACAATAATCAATGGTATGTGCAGAGAGAAAAGGGCACAGAATTTCAGTAAAACAACATCTCGCCAACTATTAAGCATGGAAGTGGATCAATCATGCTTTTGGGTTGTGTTGCAGTTAATTGCACGGGGAACATTTCACGGGTAGAGGGATGAATGGTTCAATGAAATTTCAACAAATTCTTGATGCAAACCTAACACCATCTGTAAAAAAGCTGAAGTTGAAAAGCAGATGGCTTTAACAAATGGATAATGATCCTAAACGCACGTCAAAATCCACACTAGACTACCTCAAAAGGCACAAGCTGAAGGTTTTACAATTACCCTCACCGTCCCCTGATCTGAATATCCATGAAAATCTGTGGCTAGACCTCAAAATAGCAGTGCATGCAAAACAACCCAGGAATCTAACTGAATTTCCCAAGGAAGAATGGGTGAAAATCCATCAAACGAGAATTCATAGAATGGTAGAGTTGGAGGGGACCTCCTGGGTCATCTGGTCCAACCCCCTGCTCAAAGCAGGATTCACTAAATCATCTCAGACAGATATTGAAAGACTCTTGGCTGGCTACAAAAAGCGTTTATAAGCTGTGATACTTTCAAAAGAGGGTTCTACTAGGTACTAACCATGCAGGGTGCCCAAACATTTGAATCAGCCTATTTTAATTTTTATAATTTTTAAAATGTAAAAGATGAAAAAATATATATTTTTATTGCCCAAAATACAAAGGAAATGTGTCATCTTTAACTTTAGGCCATTTAGAGATCATTTCATCTTCAACTTGCTTAACTGTTCTTAATAACAGTAATTTTGACCAGGGGTGCCCAAACTTTTACATGCCACTGTAGATATCTCCAAAATTAAAGGCCACAAACAAACTCTGTGTAGTCTGCTCCTGATGCCTTCTATTTGTTCCGCACTTCTTTGCAAGACCTACCAATGTTTATTGGCAAGATGAGGGTTGGTGGGGAGAAGGGGGTGGAATAGAGTATGTCTGCAGGATCAGACTACACTTGTCTTTTACAGCCTACAAAAAGAACGGAGTAACAATGCCCCAAAATCAAGTTGATTTAAGAGTAAAAAAATCAACTTTATTGAACATCAAAAACTATAAAAAGGAGGTCAGATGGACTCTCCTAGGTAAGACAACAACAGTAAAATAGGTAATAGTAAGGATTTCACATAAACAGTGACAGCCAATTAGGTCCACAATAGGGCGCATGAAGGTGAATAGTTATATATAATCAGAATGTAGATGGCATGGACAGTATGCACAATGAATACAAGTGGGTATGTGCTACAATCCTACTGCAGTAATGAAAGGGAAAGTCCCTATTCCAAGTGCAAAGAGTCCTAACTACCAAATTTCAGTCAAAGTGTCCTGATACTGCCTGGAGGGGAGAACAAATTGCACTCCATGAAAGCAAGTCATGATTTACCCATGTTGCTTTATTATAGAAAACCTCGGCACACCAAAGGTTGAGTTTAGTGGTTTATTATAGCAGTCCACAGTAAAAACTTTTCGGTCTATAAGACCTTCATCAGTGTACTGCAGGTGAGATAAACATGAACAAATTTACATCAGATTAGTTGAACAGAAAGGAACATATACAGAAATTATAGCATAATCGGTCATGGTGTCTGAAAACAGAACATCATATAATGCTGAAGGAAAATTTAAATAACCTACCCACTTGCTGGGAATAGGGCAATAGAGCAAGGAGTAGGGGGCGCAGTGTCCCATATAGGGAATCCTAAAGGAGGAAAACACATTGTGGTTCAGTGGGATAGCAATGCAGTGTAAGACTGCTGCTACTAGTGGTGCCTGGTTGGACTGTTGCATACATGGAGCGCTGGGTAAAGTTGAGTGAAGACGCTTAGGACCACGGTATCCACCGCTGGTAGCTGGCGTAGTGGTGACGAGGGGCATGGTTTATGACACAAGTGGGCGGGATGAGCAGTGACAGGTGGCCAATGAGAGAGGCTTGAAGCGTCACAGGGATCGCGTGAGTCCGGTGACGTCATAGGAAGTGACGCGAACAGGCTCAGATGAATGGATACTTGCATCTGATAGTTCGGGGTGCGCGCATGCGCGTGTGCATGCGTGTCACCCGGCGAAAACAGTGCGTTCCAAAGGAAGGAAGTCTCAATCAGGGCTGTCCAGTGCGTTCCACCTTGGGGGGGAGGACACCAGTGCACCAGGGATGTGGGGAGAATGCAGGAGGGGAGCGATTGCTAGCCCTTAAGGTCATCTAGAACAGAAGGAGGCATACATTAGTATATATGGTACATCTTATAGCATGGATCAAGTACATCAATAAGGTGGACATATGTCATGTTTCAAGCATATAGAAAAAGGGGATGTGTTAGATTAATAAATGAATCTGTGTAGCCACAATATCTTGTCAGAAGCAGTATTCTAGACTAGTAATACCCGTGAGTTGAAAAAGCTCACATGAATGAATGTAGATCGTAATCCCTATTGAGCCCTCTAGGAGCCACGGATTGCAATTCGTCGATCCAGTATGCTTCTCTTTGTTTCAACTTTCGTATGCGGTCACCACCGCGACGAGGTTGCTGGATCTGTTCAATTACCTGAAAGCGTAATTGAGCAATATTGTGTCCTGCTGCAATAAAATTTTGGGGAATGGGTAAGAGTACGTTTTTGCATCTGATTGTGGATTTTTGTTTGGAAATTCTATCTTTGATGTGTTGCATTGTTTCCCCTACATAAATCAAACCACATGGACATTTGATAAGGTATATTACATAGTTTGTGTCGCATGTGAAGAAATCCTTTATGGTGCACTTTCTGCCAGTCTGGGGAAGGTGGATGGTGTTGCCTTTGAGGATTGTTGTGACATTAGTGGCATTGGAGGCATGGAAAAGTGCCTTTTTTGGGTAATTACAGATATCTTTGGCGTGGACCTGATTTGGTCGAGCCTATGTCTGCACGTACCAGTGAATGTTTAAGATTAGGTGCTCTCTTTAAACAAGGTAAAAAGGGATGATGGAATTTAGAAATAGTAGGATATCCTGTACGAAGGATATTCCAATATTTACGGATTGTTCTGTGTAGGATATAGGCCAAGGGATGGAATGTATGGACAAAGGGAATGCGATCAGAAGTGTTGGGTCGAGATTGTCTACGATCCCCCTGCTGGTCGTTTAGTAATGCCCCGGGGGTATCCTCTTTCTTCAAATTTGAGGGACATTTCTTGTATTCGTTGGTTACGGAGTGATTCGTCAGTAACAATGCGTTTTACTCTCTGGAATTGGGATTTCGGAATTGCGCATTTCATAGAGGATGGATGGTTACTGGAAAAATGTAATAAGGTGTTATGATCCATGGGTTTCCTAAAGAGATCAGTTTTCAGAAGGCCCAAGCCATCCTTGATAACTAAAGTGTCAAGGAAACTCATCTGTTGTGGATGACAATCCATGGTGAAGCTTAAACTAGGCCATGCTGAATTGAGGAAACCGGAGAACTCATTCAGGGTCTCCTGTGTGCCCCCCCATATGCAAAAAATGTCGTCAATGTAATGTTTGCAAAGGATGGAGTGCCTCTGAAAAAGTGTGTTCGGATATACGATCTGGGCCTCAAAGGCAGCCATATAACAATTTGCATATGGGGGGGCCACATGGGATCCCATAGTGGTCCCTTTGGTCTGTAAAAAGAAAGTATCTTGGAATATGAAGTAGTTTTGTGTCAGAACAAGGGTTAAAAGTTCTACTGAGAGGTCTATGACTGATGGGTCTGTCTGTGAGTTCCTGAGCATATGTTCCACCATACTGATGCCCTGGTCGTGGGGAATGGAGGTGTAGAGGCTTACTACATCAAAGGAAACCAAAATGGCTCCAGGGGGAACATGTTTTAACTCTGTCAGGGTGTCAAGGAAAGTTCCTGTGTCCAATAGATAATAGGGACTCTTCTGGGTTAAGGGTGTTAGAATTTTTTCTAAAAAAATGGAGAGTGGTGACAGAAGTGAGTCCATGGAGGCAACTATTGGGCAGCCTGGGGGCTTGGTAAAGTTCTTGTGAATTTTGGGTAAAATATAGAATACCGGGATTATCGGATGTTTGTTAGTTAAGAACTCACATGTTTTGTTATCTATCACGCCCGCCACCAGGAATCGTTGTAAGACTGAAGTTATGAGGGAGTGTACTTGAGATATGGGATCTTTGGAAAGTCTACGATATGTGGATTCATCTTGCAATTGTCTCTGAATTTCTGCGATATAGTCACATTTATTCAGGACTACAATGACCCCTCTTTTGTTGGCCGGTTTTATGATTAAGTCTTTATCCTCCTGTAAGCTCCGGAGAGCCTGACGGTCTAAAGGAGTTAAATTGGCCAGATAGTGTATCATGTCTCTGTCAATCTTGGAGCGCAGCTCCTGAAAGGCACCATCTACAAAAGTGATAAAGGTCTCTAATACATGAGTCCCTCGCGGGGGTCTGTATGTACTCTTTGTTCTTAGACCTAGACTCTGGGATGTGATGCATGCAACCAGTTCAGATTGTTCGACGGTGGGAGGAGTATTGGCAAAGTGTGTTTTGAGACGTAGTGTCTGATAAAAACGTTGTAATTCCATATCCAGTTTGAAGGTACTGCATTTATATGTGGGACAAAATGATAGTTTTGGAAGAAATATTTACCACCAGTGGTGTGTCTAAGACCGGGTGACTCGGGTAAAGTCCATATTTCTTCCTGCGCCGGCCGCCTCGCCTCGTCTTCTTCTGTTTGGTCATCGTCTCGGTTGGCCTAAAAAAGGAGCAGATTGTATAAGTGGTTCGCTCCGTTCCGCTTCGGAGCCGGAGGATGAGTAATTGGTAGATGACTTGGCTAAGCGTTGGGTATTTCTGCCGGTAGAGAAGTTGTCCCGCCATTTATAGACCCGATTTAACTCGTAGTCCTCACAGTCCCTGGCAAACTTGTTTCTTTTTCTGGTCTCGGTGTCCCGTTTGTGTAGATCAATATTAGTCTGGATTTTGTTCTGTAGGTCCTGGAAGTACTCTGGGCTGATGGAAGATGTTAGTTGTGTCTCAATGTTCTTGATTTGATCTTTAGTAGTGATGATTGCCTTATACAAGAAATCCACTGTTAATAACAAGAGATCAAAGGAGCATTAATTTAAGATCAGTTCAAACTTAGTGTAGTAATCAGGAATATCTGCAAACAAGGTAGGGAATATTGGTACCCTTAGCCCTCTAGGGATCCTAAGGACCCTTAAGTATTCAGTCAGAGTTACACAATGTAATTCAATATTTGTAAGGTGCCTACGTTCCTTTTCAAGATCTCGCCCACATGTTTCCCTGGGTGGAACCCTCGGAAATTCGCTTGAAAGGTTCGTCTGCGCAATGATGTTAGATGCTTCATCTGCATTGTAGGAGATTTTTGGCGGTGTCATGACACAACAGTGTGCATGTGGAAGTCGTAGACAATATTAGTAGAAACCAAAGCACAACTGGACCAGGGTGCACGAGTAGGGTCCAAAACCATGCAAAATTATGGAAAACCTCGCCACACCAAAGGTTGAGTTTAGTGGTTTATTATAGCAGTCCACAGTAAAAACGTTTCGGTTTATAAGACCTTCATCAGTGTACTGCAGGTGAGATAAACATGAACAAACTTACATCAGATTAGTTGAACAGAAAGGAACATATACAGAAATTATAGCATAATCGGTCATGGTGTCTAAAAACAGACCATCATATAATGCTGAAGGAAAATTTAAATAACCTACCCACTTGCTGGGAATAGGGCAATAGAGCAAGGAGTAGGGGGCGCAGTGTCCCAGATAGGGAATCCTAAAGGAGGAGAACACATTGTGGTTCAGTGGGATAGCAATGCAGTGTATGACTGCTGCTACTAGTGGTGCCTGGTTGGACTGTTGCATACCTGGAGCGCTGGATAAAGTTGAGTGAAGACGCTTAGGACCACGGTATCCACCGCTGGTAGCTGGCATAGTGGTGACGAGGGGCATGGTTTATGACACAAGTGGGCGGGATGAGCAGTGACAGGTGGCCAATGAGAGAGGCTTGAAGCGTCACAGGGATCGCGTGTGTCCGGTGATGTCATAGGAAGTGACGCGAACCGGCTCAGATGAATGGATACTTGCATCTGATAGGTCGGGGTGCGCGCATGCGCGTGTGCATGCGTGTCACCTGGCGAAAACAGTGCGTTCCAAAGTCAGGAAGTCTCAATCAAGGGCTGTCCAGTGCATTCCACCTTGGGGGGGAGGATACCTGTGCACCAGGGATGTGGGGAGAATGCAGGAGGGGAGCGATTGCTGGCCCTTAAGGTCATCTAGAACAGAAGGAGGCATACATTAGTATACAGTCATATGAAAAAGTTTGGGCACCCCTATTAATCTTAAGCTTAATGTTTTAAAAAAATTGGTGTTTTTGCAACAGCTATTTCAGTTTGATATATGTAATAACTGTTGGACACAGTAATGTTTCTGCCTTGAAATGAGGTTTATTGTGCTAACAGAAAATGTGCAATCTGCATTCAAACAAAATTTGACCGGTGCATAAGTATGGGCACCCTTATCATTTTCTTGTTTTAAATTCTCCTGCCTACTTTTTACTGACTTACTAAAGCACTTTTTTTGGTTTTGTAACCTCATTGAGCTTTGAACTTTATAGCCAGGTGTATGCAATCATGAGAAAAGCTACTTAAAGTGGCCACTTGCAAGTTGTTCTCCTGTTTGAATCTCCTCTGAAGAGTGGCATCATGGGCTCCTCAAAACAACTGTCAAATGATCTGAAAACAAAGATTATTCAACATAGTTGTTCAGGGGAAGGATACAAAAAGCTGTCTCAGAGATTTAACCTGTCAGTTTCCACTGTGAGGAACATAGTAAGGAAATGGAAGAACATAGGGACAGTTCTTGTTAAGGCCAGAAGTGTCAGGACAAGAAAAACATCAGAAAGGCAGAGAAGAAGAATGGTGAGATCAGTCAAGGACAATCCTCAGACCACCTCCAGAGAGCTGCAGCATCAACTTGCTGCAGATGGTGTCACTGTGCATCGGTCAACTATACAACGCACTTTGCACAAGGAAAAGCTGTATGGGAGAGTGATGCGAAAGAAGCCGTTTCTGCAAGTACGCACAAACAGAGTCGGCTGAGGTATGCAAAAGCACATTTGAAGAAGCCTATTTCTTTTTGGAAGAAGGTCCTGTGGACTGATGAAACCAAGATTGAGTTGTTTGGTCATACAAAAAGGCGTTATGCATGGTGGCAAAAAAACACAGCATTCCAAGAAAAACACTTGCTACCCACAGTAAAATTTGGTGGAGGTTCCATCATGCTTTGGGGCTGTGTGGTCAATGCCGGCACTGGGAATCTTGTTAAAGTTGAGGGACGCATGGATTCCACTCAGTATCAGCAGATTCTTGGCAATAGTGTTCAAGAATCAGTGATAAAGTTGAAGTTACGCAGTGGATGGATCTTTCAGCAAGACAATGATCCAAAACACCGCTCCAAATCTACTCAGGCATTCATGCAGAGGAACAATTACAATGTTCTGGAATGGCCATCCCAGTCCCCAGACCTGAATATCATTGAACATCTGTGGGATCATTTGAAGAGGCTGTCCATGCTCGGCGACCATCAAACTTAACTGAACTGGAATTGTTTTGTAAAGAGGAATGGTCAAAAATACCTTCATCCATGATCCAGGAACTCATTAAAAGCTACAGGAAGCGACTAGAGGCTGTTATTTTTGCAAAAGGAGGATCTACTAAATATTAATGTCACTTTTCTGGTGAGGTGCCCATACTTATGCACCTGTCAAATTTTGTTTGAATGCAGATTGCACATTTTCTGTTAGTACAATAAACCTCATTTCAAGGCAGAAACAATACTGTATCCAACAGTTATTACATATATCAAACTGAAATAGCTGTTGCAAAAACACCAATTTTTATAAAACATTAAGCTTAAGATTAATAGGGGTGCCCAAACTTTTTCATATGACTGTATATGGTACATCTTATAGCATGGATCAAGTACATCAATACAGTGGTGGCCAAAAGTATTCGCACCCCTGCAAAACTGTTAGATAATACTCAGTTTCTTCCTGAAAATGATTGCAATCACAAATTCTTTGGTATTATTATCTTCATTTAATTTGCTTGCAAGGAAAAAACACAAAAGAGAATGAAGCAAAAATCAAATAATTGATCATTTCACACAAAACTCCAAAAATGGGCCAGACAAAAGTATAGGCACCCCCAGCCTAATACTTGGTTGCACAACCTTTAGCCAAAATAACTGCGAACAACCGCTTCCGGTAACCATCAATGAGTTTCTTACAATGCTCTCCTGGAATTGTAGACCATTCTTCTTTGGCAAACTGCTCCAGGTCCCTGATATTTGAAGGGTGCCTTCTCCAAACTGCCATTTTGAGATCTCTCCACAGGTGTTCTATGGGATTCAGGTCTGGACTCATTGCTGGCCACCTTAGAAGTTTCCAGTGCTTTCTCTCAAACCATTTTATAGTGCTTTTGGAAGTGTGTTTTGGGTCATTGTCCTGCTGGAAGACCCATGACCTCTCAGGGAGACCCAGCTTTCTCACACTGCGCCCTACATTATGCTGCAAAATTTGTTGGTAGTCTTCAGACTTCATAATGCCACGCACACGGTCAAGCAGTCCAGTGCCAGAGGCAGCAAAGCAATCCCAAAACATCAGGGATCCTCCGCCATGTTTGACTGTACGGACCGTGTTCTTTTCTTTGAATGCCTCTTTTTTTTTCCTGTACACTCTATGTTGATGCTTTTTCCCAAAAAGCTCTACTTTTGTCTCATCTGACCAGAGAACATTCTTCCAAAATGTTTTAGGCTTTCTCAGGTAAGTTTTGGCAAACTCCAGCCTGGCTTTTTTATGTCTCGGGGTAAGAAGTGGGGTCTTCCTGGGTATCCTACCATACAGTTCCTTTTCATTCAGACGCCGATGGATAGTACGGGTTGACACTGTTGTACCCTCGGACTGTAGGGCAACTTGAACTTGTTTGGATGTTAGTCGAGGTTCTTTATCCACCATCCGCACAATCTTGCATTGAAATCTCTCGAAAACTTTTCTTTTCCGTCCACATCGAGGGAGGTTAGCCACAGTGCCATGGGCTTTAAACTTCTTGATGACACTGCGCATGGAAGACACAGGAACATTCAGGTCTTTGGAGATGGACTTGTAGCCTTGAGATTGCTCATGCTTCCTCACAATTTGGTTTCTCAAGTCCTCAGAAATTTCTTTGGTCTTCTTTCTTTTCTCCATGCTCAATGTGGTACACACAAGGACCCAGGACAGTGGTTGAGTCAACTTTAATCCTTGTTAACTGGCTGCAAGTGTGATTTAGTTATTGCCAACACCTGTTAGGTGCCACAGGTAAGTTACAGGTGTTGTTAATTACACGAATTAGAGAAGCATCACATGATTTTTCTAACAGTGCCAATATTTTTGTCCATCCCTTTTTTTAGGTTTGGTGTGGAATTATATCCAATTTGGCTTTTGGACAATTCTTTTTGTGTTTTTTCATTGAAGACAAATTAAATGAAGATAATAAGACCAAAGAATTTGTGATTGCAATCATTTTCAGGAAGAAACTGAGTATTATCTGACAGAATTGCAGGGATGCCAATACTTTTGGCCACCACTGTAACGGGGACATATGTCATGTTTCAAGCATAGAGAAAAAGGGGATGTGTTAGATTAATAAATAAATCTGTGTAGCCACAACATCTTGTCAGAGGAAGTATTCTGGACTAGTAATACCCGTGAGTTGAAAAAGCTCACATGAATGAATGTAGATCGTAATCCCTATTGAGCCCTCTAGGAGCCAGGGATTGCAATTCGTGGATCCAGTATACTTCTCTTTGTTTCAACTTACGTATGCGGTCACCACCGCGACGAGGTTGCTGGATCTGTTCAATCACCTGAAAGCGTAATTGAGCAATATTGTGTCCTGCTGCAATAAAATGTTGGGGAATGGGTAAGAGTAAGTTTTTGCATCTGATTGTGGATTTATGTTTGGAAATTCTATCTTTGATGTGTTGCGTTGTTTCCCCTACATAAATCAAACCACAGGGACATTTGATAAGGTATATTACATAGTTTGTGTCGCATGTGAAGAAATCCTTGATGGCGTACTTTCTGCCAGTCTGGGGATGGTGGATGGTGTCGCCTTTGAGGATGTTGTGGCATTGGTGGCATTGGAGGCATGGAAAAGTGCCTTTTTTGGGTAATTGCAGATATCTTTGGCATGGACCTGATTTGGTCGAGCCTATGTCTGCACGTACCAGTGAATTTTTAAGATTAGGTGCTCTCTTAAAACAAGGTAAAAAGGGATGATGGAATGCAGAAATAGTGGGATACCCTGCACGAAGGATATTCCAATATTTATGGATTGTTATCAAGGATGACTTGGGCCTTCTGAAAACTGATCTCTTTAGGAAACCCACGGATCGTAACACCTTATTACATTTTTCCAGTAACCATCCATCCTCTATGAAATGCGCAATTCCGAAATCCCATTTCCAGGAGAGTAAAATCCATTGTTACTGACAAATCAGTCCGTAACCAACCAATACAAGAAATGTGCCTCAAATTTGAAGAAAGAGGATGCCCCCTGGGCATTACTAAACGACCAGCAGGGGGATCGTAGACAATCTCGACCCAACACTTCTGATCGCATTCCATTTGTCCATACATTCCATCCCTCGGCCTATATCCTACACAGAACAATCCGTAAATATTGGAATATCCTTCATACAGGGTATTCCACTATTTCTGCATTCCATCATCCCTTTTTACCTTGTTTTAAGAGAGCACCTAATCTTAAAGATTCACTGGTACGTGCAGACATAGGCTCGACCAAATCAGGTCCACGCCAAAGATATCTGAAATTACCCAAAAAAGGCACTTTTCCTTGCCACCAATGCCACAACATCCTTAAAGGCGACACCATCCACCATCCCCAGACTGGCAGAAAGTACGCCATCAAGGATTTCTTCACATGCTACACAAACTATGTAATATACCTTATCAAGTGTCCCTGTGGTTTGATTTATGTAGGGGAAACAATGCAACCCATCAAAGATAGAATTTCCAAACATAAATCCACAATCAGATGCAAAAACGTACTCTTACCCATTCCCCAACATTTTATTGCAGCAGGACACAATATTGCTCAATTACGCTTTCAGGTGATTGAACATATCCAGCAACCTCGTCGCGGTGGTGACCGCATACGAAAGTTGAAATCAAGAGAAGAATACTGGATCCACGAATTGCAATCCCTGGCTCCTAAAGGGCTCAATAGGGATTACGATCTACATTCATTCATGTGAGCTTTTTCAACTCACGGGTATTACTAGTCTAGAATACTGCTTCTGACAAGATATTGTGGATACACAGATTCATTTATTAATCTAACACATCCCCTTTTTCTCTATGCTTGAAACATGACATATGTCCACCTTATTGATGTACTTGATCCATGCTATAAGATGTACCATATATACTAATGTATGCCTCCTTCTGTTCTAGATGACCTTAAGGGCCAGCAATCGCTCCCCTCCTGCATTCTCCCCACATCCCTGGTGCACTTTTATCCTCCCCCCCAAGGTGGAATGCACTGGACAGCCCCTGATTGAGACTTCCGGCCTTTGGAACGCACTGTTTTCGCCAGGTGATACGTACGCACACGCGCATGCGCGCACCCCGACCTATCAGATGCAAGTATCCATTCATCTGAGCCGGTTCGCGTCACTTCTTATGACGTCACCGGACACACGCGATCCCTGTGATGCTTCAAGCCTCTCTCATTGGCCACCTGTCACTGCTCATCCCGCCCACTTGTGTCATAAACCATGCCCCTCGTCACCACCACGCCAGCTACCAGCGGTGGATACCACGGTCCTAAGCGTCTTCACTCAACTTTACCCAGCGCTCCAGGTATGCAACAGTCCAACCAGGCACCACTAGTAGCAGCAGTCTTACACTGCATTGCTATCCCGCTGAACCACAATGTGTTCTCCTCCTTTAGGATACCCTATCTGGGACACTGCGCCCCCTACTCTTTGCTCTATTGCCCTAATCCCAGCAAGTGGGTAGGTTATTTAAATTTTCCTTCAGCATTATATGATCGTCTGTTTTTAGACACCATGACCGATTATGCTATAATTTCTGTATATGTTCCTTTCTGTTCAACAAATCTGATGTAAGTTTGTTCATGTTTATCTCACCTGCAGTACACTGATGAAGGTCTTATAAACCGAAACTTTTTTGCTGTGGACTGCTATAATAAACCACTAAACTCAACCTTTGGTGTGCCGAGGTTTTCCATAATTTTGCATGGTTTTGGACCCTACTCGTGCACCCTGGTCCAGTTGTACTGCGGTTTCTACTAATATCACCCATGTTGCTGTCAGGACCGGTGTCACACTGAAGCCCCGACATGTGTTTCGCGTGAGCTTCCTCATGGGGCATGGTGGTGATGTGTGTGAAAGATGTGTTTAAATATTCGGTTTACAGTTATTCCCGGCACTCGCCATAATCTCTTTAGACAGCCAATGAACATGCAAGGATTGCTTGCCATGCACCGTAATGTCATAGCCATCTTGGTCGTGGCATTACAGTGATTGGCTGATTGCATATCATCATCTGGTCTATTTAAAATCCTGGTGCCCCTATACTCATCACAGTCAACCTGGAAACAAGCAGATTAGGGAGAGGTGCTGCTGTGTGAGGGACAGAATTGGCGGTGTAATAGTTAGGTATAGGTATTCCACATCAAGATACATATTCATCTGAACAAACAGTCCTTCTGAGGACTAATCCAGCTGCATATATTTAGTGGTGATAGGAGGAGTTAGGCAGGCAGAGAAATTAGTGAAAACTATACAACACAATAGTGTCCATTGCATGTTGTGTCTGCTCCTGCTGTTATAGATATCTGTAGACACAGCCCCAGATATCAGGGGCCAGGGATAATTTTTTTTTTTATCTTAATCCTGATTAGTAGCTTAAAAAGCAATGCAGTACATCATTTTGCTGCTCCATTTGCTTGTTAGAAGAATGCAGGCATTTTCTTATATTTTATTCCCCTGGCTGTATTGTAGAAGCAGAGACAATTTTCCATCATCACATGTGAGCCCATATTACTGCCGTAATAATACAGATATTTTGTGGAGTTTGCCAAATATTATCTATTTAGTCAGCCATCTGTGTGTTGTTGAACCTATTCACACTTGGTCGCTGAACATTACTATAGTAAAAAGCCATAGCCTAAAACCATGGTCGTCACACATGATCTCATATTACTGCCGTAATAATGCAGACATTTTGTGGAGTGTGCGAAATAATCTTGATTTAAAGTCAGACAGATATGTGTTGTTGAACCTATTCACACTTGGTCACTCAAAAATACTATAGTAAAATGCCACAGCCTAAAACCGTGGTTGTCACACCTGATCCCATATTCCTGCCATAATAATGCAGGCATTTTGTGGAGCGTGCCAAATATAATCAATTTAAAGTCAGCCAGCTGTATGCTGTTGAACCTATTCACACTTGGTCGCTGAACAATACTATAATAAAAGGCCACAGCCTAAAACCATTGTCGTCACACCTGATCCCATATTACTGCCGTAAAAATACTGAATTTTGTGGAGCATGACAAATATACTCGATTTAAAGTCAGCCAATTGTGTGTTGTTGAACCTATTCACACATGGTCGCTGAACATTACTATAGTAAAAGGCCATAGCCTAAAACCGTGGTCATCACACATGATCCCATATTCCTGCCATAATAATACAGACATTTTGTGGAGCTTGCCAAATATACTCGATTTAAAGTCAGCCAGCTGTGTTGTTGAACCTATTCACACTTGTTTACTGAACAATACTATACTAAAAGGACACAGCCTAAAACCGTGTTCGTCACTCCTGATCCAATATTACTGCTGTAATAATACAGACATTTTTGGGAATGTGTCAGATATTACACTCCATTTAACCCCTTTACAGCCCATGACGTATTAATACGCGTCAGTGCCCTGGGCTTTAAGAGCCTGACCCATATTAGTACGTCATCGCGATCGCGCGTGCTCGCAGGCTGTGCGGGCGCGATCGCCGCCGGGTGTCAGCTGATTGTCACAGCTGACACCCGGTACTATGTGCAGGGAGCGGTCCCGCACCGCTCCCAGCACATTAACCCCCGCAATGCTGCGATCGAAGTCGATCAGAGCATTGCGGTGGCAAGGGGAGGTGATCGGTATACTCACCTCCTCTTCTGGCCTCCAGCGCTGTCTGCCTCGGCTTCCCAGGTGTTGCCATGATGACCGGAGGCCTTCATAACAACATCCGGGTCACCAGATAGCAGTAAGATTGTTTGGACATGCGCAGTGCATCTCCAAACTATCTTCTCCCTGTCCAGCGCTGACTGCCTGCATGGCACAGGGATGGTGCTGCATTCCTGTGCCATGCAGGCGATCAGAATAAAAAAAGTGAAAGTCTCATAGTGGGACAAAGTAAAAAAGTTAAAAAAACTCCCAGAAAGTGAAAAAATTTTTTTAAAAAAATTGTAAAAAATAAAAAAATTTAAAAAAATAATCCACTAAAAATAAAAATATAATGTACCCATCAATAAATATTATTAAGAAAAAAAAACAAACAAACAATAAACGTGCACATATTTGGTATCACCGCGTCCGTAAAGACCTGGCCTATAAAACTGTCCCACTAGTTAACCCCTTCAGTGAATACGGTAAAAAAAAATATATAAAAAACAAAGCAAAAAACAATGCTTTATCATCATACTGCCAAACAAAAAATGGAATAACACGCGATCAAAAAGACGAATATAAATAAAAATGGTACCGCTGAAAACTTCATCTCGTCCCGCAAAAAACAAGCTGCAATACAGCTCCATCATTCGAAAAATCAAAAAGTTACAGCTCTCAGAATAAAACAATGAAAAAAAATATTTTTTTCTATAAAATAGCTTTTATTGTGTAAAAGCGCCAAAACATAAAAAACGATATAAATGTGTGTAGCACCCTGAGGATTCGGCTGCTACAGGGGTATTACACCTCAAGCCAGAGGTGTGGTATTCCACTCCCGGGTAAGGATGGAGTGTGGAACTGAGCTTAGTAGGCTGCATGCACTACATACATCCCATTTCCGGGGGACAGAACTACGGTACTCCCACCAAGTAAATGTGCAGGTACGACAGCGTCTGTCCCTGGCTCGAGTGGGAGGGGGGTGGAACATCCCAGTAGTGTAGGGGCAGATAGGGGGAGTAGTCTGGGTAAAGCTAGGAGCTCATTGGGTGCTGGTCACCTGGGCTCACACATAGAGGGAGTATATAAGGTGGGCACCATCTTAGATCAGGGTTCAGTTCAGTTCAGGCAGGAGGAGCAGAGCAGAGGAGCTCAGCCAGGAGGGCTGACAGGGAGCTGTGGCTCCGGCTGGGCCCAGCTCCAGAGCCAAGTTTGCAGAGGAGAGAGGAGTAAGAAGGACCCAGAGAGAAAGACAGAGGGAACCCCAAGAACCCAGAAACAGACCAGAAAGGGTGAAGGGTTGGCGGACACGGGTACCAGAACCCGAACTGGTGGAGGCCACTTATCCTCAGCCAGGAACCGGAGGTCGTGGTCAAGATTTGCCACGACCCTCACCAAATCCACCAGAAAGGCACACCAAGCATAGGGTCAGGGAACCCAGAGGAGGTTTGACCACCAAGAGACCCGAGGGAGCCGGCCAAAGGTGGATCCCTGGTGGGAACGGCCAGGAGGAAGAGAGAGACAGGGAAGCTCAGGACCACGCTCCGGACTGCCTGGGGGTTGGCCGAGTCCAGGACCTGGTGGACGCAGCACGGCTCGGGTGGTCACTCAAGGCCAGAGTGACTAAAGCAACATCAGTGAGTAAAAACCCTGAAACTGCATCTCCTGACTCTGCCTCTCCTTCCTGCATCATCACAACCCCCATCATCCACACCTGCTGCCCTGAGGCCATACCCCTCCCGTTGGGGGTTATACCATCACTGCTGCACATATACCACCGGCCTCAGCGGACTGCTCTGCAGCGGCGGCTTCAAAGCCGCACTCAACGGGTGGCGTAGTCGGCACTTAACAACATCTACAAAGACTGCCACACCCTTAGTTTGACACCCTGGGCACGGACCGGGTCACCGCCACAAGGACTACTACCCCTACTCAGATCCGGCTCCGGGTATCCCTTGCTCACGGCCCAGGGGGCGCGTCAACTTTTGGCGTAGTCAGCAGGATAACGTGCCCGCAACCACCGGGTACTGCGTGCCTGAAGAAAAGTTCACATTTACCTCAAAAAGAAGTCTCCCGCCAATTCCGGAGGGTCCCCGCCATCGGACGCCATCTCAGATCGGTTCCCGCCGTTTGCCCGCCATCTGCAGTCTTTTCCCGCCATCCACGGAGTTTCCCACCACTGGGAGACGATTCCCGCCATCTGAGAAGATTTCCCGCCCTGGCAGAGCGGACGCCATTATGGGCGTGCCAGAGGGTGGCAAGAGGCCACCTACCATCGTGGGCCAGGACCAAGAATGGCGCCAAAAGCGGAAACCGCCCCCACCAGCAGAGACTGTGATGCTTGAGATGTCCATCAGCGTGAGGGGACTGCCCCTGGAACTGACAATCACCAAGTTGCCCCAGGGCCGCCCTCAATGGGGGCGGAGAGAGAACAAAAGAGAGAAGATGGGAGCAGCTTGGAGGAGTCTGGAGAGAAGTCTGGAGAAGCCGTACCCGGAGATGGAGGGAGAGTCAGGCAGCACCGACCCTGTGGTCAGGAGCCTGTTGCAAGCTACCACTCCACAAGAACTGGTGGAGATCCTGGCACAGCTCCCTTGAGACCGGGAGTGTGCGCAGACCGAGCTGGAGCGCCTCGCACGGCGGATGGCCCAGGTGCAGCGAGAAACGCTGACGGAGTGGAGCAGAGAGATGGCCCTGCAGGCAGGAACCCGCCAACGGAGCACGCCACCCGAGACAGGAGACAGACCGCCTCTGAGGATGGCGCAGGAGGAATCAAGGCCGGAGACGACGCCGAGGAAGGAGCTAAAGAAACGAAAGCAGGTAAAGGGGACGTCACTACCCCGAGCCGAGAAGCCGTGAGCCTGCCCCAGCTCCCCGTCGCAGAGCCCGAAATTTCCCCTGCCGTGCCCGTCGTTGCACCGTCACCGCTCCCGACTAGGCCTCAAACAGAAGCCGCGGCCACGCCCCCTGTGACGTCACGCGCCTCAACCCTGAGCGCGGCCAAGCAGGAGACGCCACCGGCCTGGTCGCAAGGCCGAGTGCCCCCGGGCGCCGCAGTACCAACAGCGCCCTCTACCTCCACTGAGCCACCGGCCTGGTCGCAAGGTCAAGCAACCCCGGGCGCCGCCGTCTTCACGGTGCCCTTTACGTTCAGGGTGCCCCAAGCCTGGTCGCAAGGCCTGGTAAACCTGGGCGCCGCTACCACCATCGCGCCCTCAACTTCCACTGTGCCGCACCTGGGTGAGGACTTGTTTGCCCAGCACACTTGCCCGGATGGGCAGCCCTTTGTGTGGCCACCGGAGTACCACCATCCCCGACTCCGGAAAGAAAGACCCCTGTGCGAACCCCTGATCCCGGCTCCGGCGCCCGTCAAGATGACCCCGCTCTCGTTAGAGGAGGCGCAGTTTGAGTGGGACCCCGCAGGAGGAGACCTCATCGGGTTCACTCAGGAGACCCGGGCGGCCGCAGCTGAGCGTGCGGAGTGCTGCCGCCAGCAGTTGGAAGTCTTTGAGCGAGAACGGAGAGAGAGACGGGTCCGCGAGGAGCGGCTGCAAGTAAGGAGTGCAGAACAAAAGAGCCGGACCAGAAGGAACCCCCATGCAGCCCATGGTCCCCGTGCCACCGGGACTGTAATTAAATTCCAACTGCAGCACGGTTGGGGCTTCATCAGAGATCATCACACCCCCGGCGACATCTTCGTGACCAGAAGAGATGTCGAGTCCCACCTACCGGAGGGACACAGAGGTCGTGACCTTTACCTGGGTGACGAGGTCACCTTCACCCGGCACCAGTGTGCCAAAGGACCCTATGCCCTTCATGTACATCGCCTGACGGAAGAGGAGTTGCGGTGTGAGGAAGGTCAAGAGGACCCGGACGGGTCTGAAGCCTACCCTCAGGAAGGAGCCGGAGGGCATCGTCACCATTAAGAGGTGAACTGAAACTGTAAAATAGTTACCCGTAGGGTATAAGAACTGCTGCTAATTTAAATATGTTCCCCGTTGGGACCAGTGAACTGTTCCAGTGTGTCCCATCTCCCCACAGGCTGAGGACTGTGAACAGCCATTCCTTTTCCCCACTGGCCGAGGACTGAGAGCGGCCATATCCTTTGTAAATAGTTGCGCTTCTTAAAGCGCCCCCTACTGGTTTTATAAGGAAACTGTTTTTTCTACCAGAGACTGTGGCACTTACCTGGTCACAATTTGCACCGTGGCCGGAGGAACAAGAATGTTTATAATGAGAAGTTTTATGTGAAGAGTTTATTGCTGCTGATAATATATATAGTGTTTTATATGTTTATGATGTTTTGAAAAAAAATTGTATGTTTTTGGAATGTTTATTCTTTTACAGCCCGAGGACGTGCTGTGGTTTACCAGGGGGGAATGTAGCACCCTGAGGATTCGGCTGCTACAGGGGTATTACACCTCAAGCCAGAGGTGTGGTATTCCACTCCCGGGTAAGGATGGAGTGTGGAACTGAGCTTAGTAGGCTGCATGCACTACATACATCCCATTTCCGGGGGACAGAACTACGGTACTCCCACCAAGTAAATGTGCAGGTACGACAGCGTCTGTCCCTGGCTGGAGTGGGAGGGGGGTGGAACATCCCAGTAGTGTAGGGGCAGATAGGGGGAGTAGTCTGGGTAAAGCTAGGAGCTCATTGGGTGCTGGTCACCTGGGCTCACACATAGAGGGAGTATATAAGGTGGGCACCATCTTAGATCAGGGTTCAGTTCAGTTCAGGCAGGAGGAGCAGAGCAGAGGAGCTCAGCCAGGAGGGCTGACAGGGAGCTGTGGCTCCGGCTGGGCCCAGCTCCAGAGCCAAGTTTGCAGAGGAGAGAGGAGTAAGAAGGACCCAGAGAGAAAGACAGAGGGAACCCCAAGAACCCAGAAACAGACCAGAAAGGGTGAAGGGTTGGCGGACACGGGTACCGGAACCCGAACTGGTGGAGGCCACTTATCCTCAGCCAGGAACCGGAGGTCGTGGTCAAGATTTGCCACGACCCTCACCAAATCCACCAGAAAGGCACACCAAGCATAGGGTCAGGGAACCCAGAGGAGGTTTGACCACCAAGAGACCCGAGGGAGCCGGCCAAAGGTGGATCCCTGGTGGGAACGGCCAGGAGGAAGAGAGAGACAGGGAAGCTCAGGACCACGCTCCGGACTGCCTGGGGGTTGGCCGAGTCCAGGACCTGGTGGATGCAGCACGGCTCGGGTGGTCACTCAAGGCCAGAGTGACTAAAGCAACATCAGTGAGTAAAAAACCCTGAAACTGCATCTCCTGACTCTGCCTCTCCTTCCTGCATCATCACAACCCCCATCATCCACACCTGCTGCCCTGAGGCCATACCCCTCCCGTTGGGGGTTATACCATCACTGCTGCACATATACCACCGGCCTCAGCGGACTGCTCTGCAGCGTCGGATTCAAAGCCGCACTCAACGGGTGGCGTAGTCGACACTTAACAACATCTACAAAGACTGCCACACCCTTAGTTTGACACCCTGGGCACGGACCGGGTCACCGCTACAAGGACTACTACCCCTACTCAGATCCGGCTCCGGGTATCCCTTGCACACGGCCCAGGGGGCGCGTCATGTGGTACCGCTGTAAACGTACTGACCCGAAGAATAAAGCTACCTTATCAATTTTACCACACCCGGAGCAGAATAAAAAATTTTTAAAAAACACAATTCCTGAATTGTTGGTGTTTGTTTATTCTGCCTTCCAAAAGCTGGAATAGAAAGCGATCAAAAAATGTCACATGCCTGAAAATGGCACCAATAAAAACGTCAACTCATCCCGCAAAAAACAAGGTATCACATGACTCTGTCGGTCAAAATATGGCGATGCAAAAACTAGATTTTACAAAATATGTGTCTTTTAGTGTGTGACAGCTGTTAATCATAAAAACCCGATATGATTCTGGTATCGCTGTAATCGCACCGACCCGAAGAATAAAGTAATCTCATCACTTATACCGCACGAGGAACGGTGTAAAAAATAAACGCTAGGGCTGGGGTTGGGGTTGTACTAATGTTAGGGTTGGGGTTGTTTTTTTTTTTCAAAAGTAAAAAAAAAAAAAAAAAAAAGATGACGATATGGCAACTAGTGTTGAACGCAAGTGCTCGCTACTTGAGTTTGCATCAGGTGCTCGGGTATGCACTGAGAGTCGCGGGTGCTCGAGTCTCCGCCCCATATGCTTCGCGGCCAAAAAAACCTTGTGGGGATTGCCTGCCATGCACGAGCAATCCCCGCATGTTTTGTTTGGGGTGTCTAATAACCGTGAAACATGCGGGCGGGGACTCGAGCATTTCACTTGAGCACCCGTGATACATGGTGCATACCTGAGTACCCGATGCAAACTCAAGCAGTGAGCACTTGCACTCAAGAGTAATGACAACTATTCAATATGATGACCTAATGTTATCAAATTCTGTGTCGTACCTCTGGGTTCAAAATGTTCACTATACCCCTTAATAAAATCATTGAGGGGTATAGTTTCCAGAGTGGGGTCACTTGTGGGGGAGCTCCACTGTTTAGGTACATCAGGGGCTCTCCAAACGCGACATGGTGTCCGCTAACAAATTGAATGGAAAATCGGCTCAAATTGTTAGCGGACACCATGTTGCGTTTGGAGAGCCCCTGTATGCCTAAACATTGGAGCTCCCCCACAAGTGACCCCATTTTGGAAACTAGACCACCCAAGACACCTATCTAGATGCATAGTGAGCACTTGGAACCCCCAGGTGCTTCACAAATTGATTTGTAAAAATGAAAAAGTGTTTTTTTTTCCACTTTTTCATTTTTATGAATCAATTTGAGCTGTTTTGGGCGGTGTTCGAGCCGTTCGGCGAACACGAACGATTTGAAAAAAATTCGGCTGTTCGAGGTTATGTTCGATAACTGTTCGTGCCCCAAAATCATAACTGGATTTTTTCTCAGTAATGCTGAAAATTAATGTTAATACGCAGTTTGAGTGTACAGCGGGGCGGGGGGAGGGGCAGGGGATGGATGTCTGCAGGAATAATGAAGATCTCCATTTTTTTTTCTCTTTCCCGCATTTACAGAGGGGAGGTGCAATCTGTCAGCCTATCAGCAGCGCACACACAGAGCGAAGTGCTTTTTTTCACACAAGCAAGGGCATGTGTCATTGGCAGTGTATGTCACATGTCCTTGCCCTATAAGATCCAGCCATTTTCCCCGTCGCCACCATTTTCTCACTGCTGCAGCTGCGTGTTAGATGGCACCGCTGTTGCTGTGTGCGCTATACCTTGTTAATTTCAAGCCAATTTTCGCACAAATCTACAGCTTGGGAGTAGGGAAGAAATGTGATTGCAGTACTTTTAAGGACTAGGTTACAGCATTTCCTACGACTTTTATCAGGCAGGTCTGTGCTCTTAAATAGATAGGTTGGGAGTAAAGACTAATTGTAATTGCAGTCCTTTTCAGGACTAAGTTACATCAGTTCCTATCAGTTTTTGCCAGGCAGGTCTGTGCCAGTGCTGTGCAAGTTGTTTTCACAGCATTTGGCTAAATCTAGCAAAGCTAATCCTTTTTGGCCTATTGCAGAGTGTGTTAGTCAGTGGAGTAGCCTATCTGTGTTGCAAGCTACACCACCTGTGTATAGAATACCAATTTTTTTACTGCACCTAGTGAAGTAAAACCTTTTGGGCATAACATCATTCTATTAGTCCATCTATACTGACCTCCATCAGGTTGCAAATTCAATATAATTTTTTTCTGCATCTAGCTCTGAAAAAATATTTGGGCTTCTAGCAGTGTGTGGGACTTGTTCTATTAGTCCATCTATACTGACCTCCATCAGGTTGCAAATTCAATATAATTTTTTTCTGCATCTAGCTCTGAAAAAATATTTGGGCTTCTAGCAGTGTGTGGGACTTGTTCTATTAGTCCATCTATACTGACCTCCATCAGGTTGCAAATTGAATATGATTTTTTTCTGCATCTAGCTCTGAAAAAATATTTGGGCTTCTAGCAGTGTATGGGACTTGCGCTATTAGTACATCTATACTGACCTCCATCAGGTTGCAAATTGAATATAATTTTTTTCTGCATCTAGCTCTGAAAAAATATTTGGGCTTCTAGCAGTGTGTGGGACATGTTCTATTAGTCCATCTATACTGACCTCCATCAGGTTGCAAATTGAATATAATTTTTTTCTGCATCTAGCTCTGAAAAAAAATTTGGCCTTCTAGCAGTGTGTGGGACTTGTTCTATTAGTCCATCTATACTGACCTCCATCAAGTTGCAAATTGAATATAATTTTTTTCTGCATCTAGCTTTGAAAAAATATTTGGGCCTCTAGCAGTGTGTGGGACTTGTTCTATTAGTCCATCTATACTGACCTCCATCAGGTTGAAAATTCAATATCATTTTTATCGGCATCTGACCCATCCAATACTTTTGGCCTAATACCACAGTTTGGCCACTCAGCTCTGCTCGGTTCCCATCCATCGTTTTTTTGTGCAAACAACTCCAGAGTTGTGAATTAGTTAACCACCAAAATGAGTGGAAAAAGGCCTGCTGCTGGTGGAAAGGGGTATAGGCGTGTTGGGAAGGGGAAAAAAGGTTGTGTCCGTGGAGTAGGTGTTAAAGCAACAGTAACATCTGCATAAGAAAGACCATCTTCCAGCCAAGCTAAAATGTCTACTTCTTTTAGCGGACAATGCAATAAGATCCCTTTCTTACGGCCACGTCAATCGCTACAAATTCCAGATGAGGCACAAAAACAGCAGGTGCTTCAACAGATATCAAGTGCTCCTTTAAGTGGGCTCTCCTCCACCTCAACTTCAACATCACAAATACTCCAGTCCTCAGAGGTGTCACCCCAATCGCACTTGCTTCCTCACAGCTCCCAAATCTCCAGCTGCCCATCTGAGTATGGGGTAGAACAGATGGTTGAGTCTGCAGAGTTGTTTACTCATACTATAGCCTGGGAATCAGAGGTCGGCTCCAGAGCTTCTGTGAATCCAGACGAGGAAATGATCTGCACTGATGCCCAGAATCTTTATGAGTCGGATCCAGGACCAGACGCAGAAGGTTCTGACCATAATGTAGACGCTCATTCCCAAACTGTAACTCCTGATGGTGGAGACAATGAGGAAGACGATGATGAGACTCAAATACCTGATTGGAGCGACAACTTTAGTTTTTTGTCAGGGCAGGAACAGGTTGGCTCTGAGGACGACGGGTGTGATAACACACAGGGTGATGATGATGAGGTTGGAGATCAAACTTACTGTCAACCCACAGTCAGCCAAGAGATGAGGTCCGCAGAGGAGGTGGAGGAGGATGCTAGTGACGACGAGGTCAGGTTGCACTTTCCTGGACAGAGACGTCGTACTGGAAGCACGTCAACAACTGCATCCTCAAACACAACTCTGCCTCTGACCACAAGTCGTGGTGGCTCTTCAGGTCGCATGGGCGCTAAGCCTTGCATAGTCTGGGCATATTTTCAGATCGGTAAAGATGACCCAACTCGTGTTATCTGTAACATTTGTCAGCTAAAGCTAAGTAGAGGCCAAAAAATACATAGTTTGAGTACTTCATGCATGAACCGGCACATGGACATGAAGCATAAGTTGCAGTGGGAAGCTCCCTGTGCTCCAATGCGGCATAGCCGGCCGGACCAACCACTGTTTGCCACATCTTGTGCATCCGTGGCCTCTTCATCCTCTGTGACTGGGGGAACAGCAGTCACACCTGTTTTGGGACGCAGACCTGCCACCTCTTTACCCGCAACTGCCAGCGTGATTGGCAGGTCTTCATTTTCTTTGGAGGTGGTAACACCAGCTGGTGTTGAGCGCTGTCCGACATCGATAGCACCACCTTTGGATCAAGGCAACCTAACATGTCCGCCTGCATCTTCCTCACAGACCGGCAGTTTGCCGGGCACACCCTTATCAACCCCGTCTAAGCACAACAGCAAGCCCTCGGTCCCTCAGATGTGGACAAGTAAAAGACCATTTCCTCCTAGCCATGAGAAAGCTAAGAGGTTGAATTTCACCATCTGCAAGCTCTTGGATACAGAAATGCTGCCTTTCCGCCTGGTGGACACAGAGGATTTTCGAGACCTTATGTCTGTCGCAGTGCCCCAGTATCAGATGCCCAGTAGGCACTACTTCTCAAAGAAAGGTGTGCCTGCGCTCCACCAGCATGTCGCACACAACATCACCGCTTCTTTGAGAAACTCTATGTGTGACAGGGTGCATTTCACCACAGACACTTGGAAGAGTATTCATGGACAGGGGCGTTACATGTCGCTGACTGGACACAGGGTAACTATGATGACAGCAGGACAAGGGGCTGCTGTCCAAGTCTTCCCTTCCCCACGAGTTGTGCGTCAATCCTCTTTATGTCAAAGTTCCTCCACTGCTTCTGCCTGCTCAACCTCCTCTCGGTCCTCCACCTGCACCCAAAGCCTGTTTGGTCATGCCACAAGCTTTCTAACTGCGCAGAAGGGATCCTGCACACCTCCTTACTATGCTGGCAATAGGGCTCAACGTCATCAGGTGGTTTTTACTTTGAAGTGTCTGGAAAATTTGAGTCACACAGCTGAGGAGTTGTAGTCAGCTCTGGAGAACCAATTTCATGAATGGTTGTCTCCACTGTACCTGAAACCAGGGAAGGCCATGTGCAACAATGCTGCAAACCTGGGTGCGGCCCTTCGCTGGGGCAATGTCACACACGTGCCTTGTATGGCTCACGTGTTGAACCTGGTTGTCCAGCAATTTTTAGCACACTATCCCGGATTAGATGGCCTTTTGCAGAGGGCACGGTCGCTGTGTGCTCATTTCCGACGTTCGCATCCCGCAGCTCAGCGACTTACATCTCTACAGAAATCGTTGGGCCTGCCACTTCACCGGCTAAAATGCAATGTGCCTAACCGGTGGAATTCAACTCTGCACATGTTGTAGTGACTGTGGCAGCACCGACAAGCCCTGGTGCAATACGTTCTGACGTATAGCCTGGGCCAACGAGATCCAGAGGTGGGGCAAATCAAGCTGGAGGAGTGGTCTCAGATCAGGGACCTATGCACCCTTCTGCACAGTTTTGAAATGGCGACGAAGATGTTTAGTGCTGACGATGCCATTATCAGCATGACTATTCCGATGATTTACATGCTGGAGCACATGTTAAACAGAATTCGGAGTCAGGTGGTGGCACAAGAGGAGATGGAGGAAGCAGAGGAGGAGGAGTTGTATGCGGAAGGGCTAACATCTGCAAGGTCCAGATGGTCGGAACCACCAAGGCAGCAGGCATGTGAGGGTGGGGGAGATGGTTTAACCAGGGCACATGGTAGCAGCCAAACTAGTGAGGAAGGTGCAGGAGCCCAGGAAGAAGTGGAGGACGAACTGGTGGAGGACGAACTGATGGAAGACTCATCAGATGAGGGAGAGCTTGACCACATTTCTGTTGTGCGAGGTTGGGGGGAGAGGACAGAGGAAGGAAGCATGATTGTTACCTCGCCACCAACGCAACAGGGACTTGGTGCTCCTGGATGCGCAACACACATGAGTGCCTTCTTGCTGCACTACCTGCAACATGACCCTCGAATTGTGAGAATTAGAAATAATCCTGACTACTGGGTTGCCACACTGTTAGATCCCCGGTACAAAAGTAAATTTGCAGAAATTATTCCTGCCATAGAAAGGGATGCACGCATGCAGAAGTATCAGCAGACACTGTTGCAGAATCTTATATGTGCTTTTCCACAAAACACCAGTGGTGCACATAGTGAATTTCACTGTTCCAACTTGCCAACCGTGGGACCGTCGAGTGTTCAGCACTCATACCGTAACAGAAACACAGTATCTGCTGGTAACATCAATTTTGCGGAATCATTTCACCACTTTTTTAGCCCATCCTTTGCAAGGCCACAGGAGACAAGAAGTCGGACACATAGTCAACGCCTAGAGACGATGGTACAGAAGTATCTCCAAGTAAACATTGAAGCCATGACTGTGTCACTGGACCCTTGCTCTTTTTGGGCTTCCAATCTGGATAAATGGCCGGAGCTCTCCACTTATGCCTTGGAGATCTTGTCATGCCCCGCAGCCAGCGTTCTGTCTGAACGTGTGTTCAGCGCTGCTGGTGGTGTGCTGACAGATAAGCACACGCGGCTCTCCACTGATAATGTAGACAGACTCACATTCATAAAGATGAACAAATCATGGATCCGAAATGACTTTTCTACCCCTGTGTCATCCTGGGGCGAGTAAAAGCTTGATGATTGGTTAAAATCACCTCACCACCCATTTTAAGCTTTCAAATTACTAATCATGTTTATCTGTATCTTGGCTGGAAGATAATTTGGGCTTTGTAGCAGTGTGCAGTACTGATTCTATTAGGCCATCTATACTAAGCTCCACCAGATTTAAACGTACTAATCATGTTTATCTGTATCTTGGCTGGAAAATAATTTGGGCTTTGTAGCAGTGTGCAGCAATGATTCTATTAGGCCATCTATACTAAGCTCCACCAGATTTAAAATTACTAATCATGTTTATCTGTATCTTGGCTGGAAAATTATTTGGACTTTGTAGCAGTGTGCAGTACTGATTCTATTAGGCCATCTATACTAAGCTCCACCAGATTTAAAATTAATAATAATTTTTAGCTTCATCTAGCCCGGTAAATAATTTTGGGGCTCCTAGATGCGCAAGACACATGAGTGCCTTCTTGCTGCACTACCTGCAACATGACCCTCAGATTGTCAGAATTCAAAGTAATCCTGACTACTGGGTTGCCACACTCTTAGATCCCCCACACTCTTCGATCAACCTTTTCATTTTAATAAAGAACAAAAAAATGGTCATTTTTGAAATTATAAGCATTAGCAGGTTATTAGAAACTAAAATCAAACAGTTTTCAACTCAAAACTTTATTCTAGGTGATGTTACATTTGCACATAGGACCCCTTGTTCATAAGGAGCTTCTGAACTCTCTCGTCCATTGACTTTGTCAGGTTTTGGATGGTTTCTGCTTCAATTGTTTTGCATGAGGACAGAATACCCTCCCAGAGCTGTTGCTTAGATGTGAACTGCTTCCTGCCATCAAAGACACTCCTTTTGATGATGCTCCAGAGGTTCTGAATGGGGTTGAGATCAGGGGAGCATGGGGGTCACACCATAAGTTTGTTCCCTTTTATGCCCATATCAGCCAGAGATGCAGATGTGTTATGTGCAGCATGAGACGGTGCATTATCATGCATGAAAATGATCTTGCTGTGGAATACACGGTTCTTCTTCTTGAACCATGGCAGGAAGTGCTGATTGAGAGACTCCACATACATTATGGAGTTCATCTTTACCCCTTCAGGGATCCTAAAGGGGCCGACAATCTCTCTCCCCATGATTCCAGCCCAAAACATTACTCCACCTCCTCCTTGTTGGCGCTGTAGCTGTGTTTGCGTGGGGTGTCCATCAACCAGCCATCCTCCACTCCATCCATCTGGACCATCGAGTGTTGCACGGCACTCATCCGTGAACAAAACAGTTTTGAAGTCAGTCTTCATGTATTGTTTGGCCCACTGGAGCCGTTTATGCTTGTGTGCAGTGGATAGAGGAGGTCGACAGGATGGCGTATGCACAGCTGCAAACCTCTGAAGGACCCTGCATCTTGTTGTTCGGGGGACGTTGGAGGCACCAGCAGCTTCAAAAACTTGTCTGCTGCTATGACAAGGCTTTTTTGCGGCTGCTCTTTTAACCTGACATAATTGCCTGTAACAAAGAGTCCTCAATTTGCCCTTATCAGCACGCAAACGTGTGTACTGTGAATCAGCTACATACTTCTTGATTGCCAAGACACTTCATCCTGATCATCGCACAATGTTGATTGTAGTCATGCCTTGACCTAAACACTCCACAATTTGTTGCTTCTCAGCAGTCGACACATCCTTTTTCTTTCCCATTTTGGCAGAAAATGTAGGCTGCTTAATAATGTGGGACAGCCTTCTTAAGTAGCCTTGTCTTTCATTGGACACACCTGCCAAACTAATTAGCACAGGTGTCTGCAATTGCTTGCAGTGTTATAAAGAGCCCTGACACACATCACCATCAATGAGTTTAACTGACAAACAAACAAATTCTTCCCTTATCACTCCTAAATACTTTTTGCATAATAATTTGGAACACAGTGTACATGTGCTTTTCCACAAAACACGAGTGGTTCACGTAGTGAATCTTACAGTTCTAACTTGCCGTGGACTGTATGGAGTTGTTCAATAAATGCCCAAAAATTAAGATAACATAGATGGGAGAGGTCTCTATGAATTGGAATTCCTAAGTATTTGATACCCTGTGAGGGCCAGGCAAAGAGAAAGTTGGACTGGATGGAATCCTGTATGGATTTTGGGATGGAGACATAGAGGGCCTCAGACTTAGCTGCATTGATTTTAAAATTTGACCATGTAACAAAGTGATCTATTTCAGCCATAACAGCAGGGATGGATATATGTGATTGAGTGATATATACTAGGACATCATCAGCAAATGCAGAGCACTTGTACTCGGTGCCTTCCACCTCAATCCACCTAATATTGGGGTTATGGCGAATTGATGAGAGCAGGTGCTCTGTCACTAGGATGTTTAAGAGAGGGGACAGAGGACATCCCTGCCTTGTCCCATTGGTGATTATGAAAGGTGATGAAAATGTTCTGACGCACCCCCTGGGCCTTGGGACACCCGGAGCCTGACCCTTTTTGGTGGATGCTGGTGGTTGTAGTCTCCGTGGCGGTGACCCGGTTCCGTGGCTCAGGGCGGTCAAACCAGTGGCGCAACTATTTATGTGGTTTTGATGTTTAAATGTCCGACTACGCCACCCGTAGAGTGCGGTCAGAGTGAACCGCCGCTGCAGGGCAGACCGCTGAGGCTGGTGTTGTGGGTGCGGCAGAGCATAGTATAACTCCCCACGGGAGGAGTATAGCCTCAGGGCCGTGTATGCGGAGGATAGGGGTGAGGGTGCAGGGCAGCAGCAGTAACGACACGGAGTCAGTGATGCAGTCCAGGGCCTTTACTCACAGTTCTTATTATCCAGACCACTTCTGCAGGTAACGGCTGCCCACGTCGTACTGTGCTCACCAGGTGAGGTGCTCAGACAACTCCCAGATATCTTTGGAGCACTTCAAAGGACCCCCTTTGTGTGTCCTTTGTCTGGCCTTTCTTATCAACGCTTCTGTCCGGCTGCCTCGGGCCTCCTCTTGGTAAACTTGGCGCCAGTTCCCTGACCCTATATGGTGCCATCCACATAAAATGTCACAGCCTCCGGTTTCTAGCTGAGGGTCGTTTACCGCCTCCACTAGTTTCGGGGACCGGTCTCCCCCTGTGGCCTGACCCCTCCACGCAGGTGGATTCGGGCGTGCGGTGGCGACTCACCCGTCCACACCCCTGGGATCCCTTTGTTCCTCGTTCCTGGAGCCTTCTCCGCTCCTCTTCCTTCCTTCTCCCTCTTCCAGGCCTGGGCCTCTGTTACTAGGCCCGCCTCCGGAGCAGAGCTCATGCAGAGCCCCTGCTCCCTGTCACTTCTGCTCAGACTTCTCTGCACTGAACTAAGATGGTGCCCACCTTTTATACTCCCTTCTCAATGCACCCAGGAACTGCTTCCTCCCTGCTCCTGCACTACAGGGTTCCCCTTCCTCGGTGTTCCCTCCCCCCACTCCAGCCAGGGACATTGGTCGCCCTGCCCCACGGCAATGTGGTGTAATGCATGCAGGTGTCGGGGTCCTGATCCACACTCCATCCTTACCTGAGAGTGAGATATCACACCTCTGGGTGAGGTGCAATACCGCTGTAGCAACATAGCCCTCGGGGTGCTACAGTTCCATTTATCTTCAGCCTAGGTGATGTATTGCGATACAGGGCCGTAATTTTGGCTATAAAAGGGTCCCCTAGACCCCTACCCCAAGCTTTTTAAGAGAATAATATATGGCGTGCCAGTAGACTCTATGGAATGCTTTCTCAGCATCCGAGAGTATCTAATTACAAATTTTTAACTGCATCTAGCCCAGGAAATACTTTGTGCCTAGTAGCAGTGTCTGCTAGTCAGCGGATTATCCCAGCTGTTAAGCAAGCTACACCACCTGTAGTTTGAACACTTAATTTTTTCAAAGGAAATGCTTCAGGACCCCGGGATACTCAGTGAAGAGCATCAGGAGGCACCCCAAGGCAGAGGGGCTGGGACTGGCGGTAGGACGGCTTGCGGTGGACCGCCGAGCTCGATCCTTATAAAAGCTTTTTAACTGCAGCAGCTTTAGTGGACGCTACTGGAGCTGGAATTACGCGGCTGCTGGCATGAGACTTGCCCTTCAATAGATCCTTGTAAAAGGATTTAAAGTGTATTCATTCAAATTAGAGACAAAGTTTAAATTAAAAAGCTTAGAGCTGCCTCCACCACAGGGGGGCTCGCTCGACCCACCAGCGGACAGGCACCAGTATTGGGAGAGGGGGGCTGGCTGTCAGGGTCCACCGCGGCTCTGGCACAAACCCGGCAACACGGAGGTGGCACGGGCAGGAACGGACTGGCCATGTCGGCTTCTCACTTTTTGAACTTTAGAAGGGCATGACATGCCTATATCTGTGTCTCCCCCTCCTTTTACTCCTCCACCTCTTTTCTTTTCGCATGACTATATGTACTTGTCACTTTTCCATGTGTTAGTTATGTCTTCTGAGCAGTTTGTCAGCTTTTGGACACCTTTGAAGGTGTTTTCTATGTGTTTCTATGTGTTTTTGTTTGCCTGCCATTGGTTTTAACGGTGTTCGAAGGTGTTCGACGAACAGTTCGACGAACAGTTCGGCGAACACAAGGGTGTTTGACTAACCGAACCGAACTCGAACACTACGGGGGTGGCTCAACACTACTCTCTATCTGATATCTAACATGCTGGAGAAACTTGAACCTACTGCCACTCAGTATCTTGCTCCTTCAGCAATCAGTCTACCAAATAAAATTCCTGAGAAGGAAATTGAGGATGGTTTTGCTTCTGGTACTGGGTGCCAATACCAAACCACTGGAAATATTCCAGGCTGGTTGAAGCCAATCTGATACCCACAGAAAAGTACCAGCAGCAAGCTAAGGATATGGTGGCCTCTATCATCATCACGACATGCATGATTTTCACTATGAATTCTCATGAAAAAAAAGCCAGGGCCCACCTGAGGAGTCTCCGCTTCTCTGGTGGGCCCGTCCAAACCTGCCAAGAAGCAGCCCTGGCTAAGAAAAGCCTGTGGCAAGGTTCTCAGACACTCTATGGCTGTTTTTTTTCTGTGGACTGGCTCATCCAATCTATAAGATTGCAATCTATAAGATCCCTTCACTGGCCCCCAATTGGCCAATGTATCCAGTTCAAACTACTAACACTGACCTACAAGGCCATCCATAACCTTTCTCCTCCCTACATCTGTGAACTAATCTCCTGTGTATTCCCTTATGTAATCTCCGGCCTAACATGCTGGAGAAACTTGCACCTACTGCCACTCAGTATCTTCAGCTCCTTTGTGAGAAACTAATGTTTTTGGGCAGCCACTCAGTCTACCAAATAAAATTCCTTAGAAGGAAATTGTGGATGACTTCGCTTCCGGTTCTGGGGGCACTCTTAATACCATGGCGTCGTGCCATAATTCACCAGAAATGTTCCTGGCTGGTTGGAGACAAGCTCATTCTCTCATTAAAGTACCAAAAATCTTAGGAGATGGTTGCCTCCACGAGCCTAAAAGGCTAAATTTCTAGTGCAAGCAGTCCAGAAATGTGGTAGTTTAGTCTTGCAGCCTGTGGGTGGGTGGGTGGCTGGCTGCAAATTTGAGCTTGCATTCCAAGTACCAGAAAGCTAAGGAGATGGATGGATTCTATCATTATGAATAATTTGCTCGTTGTCTTGGCGACCGACCACTGCTGCTGTCTACCTTGTGAACATTGTGTTGAAACTTGATTGACCCAGGGCCCTCAATCCTATGCATTGGGAAGACATGTACCATCCCAGGGCCCCACAAGGTCCTTGCTTCCACAATATTAACCCAGTGATGCGTCAGTGAGATGTACCATCCCTGGCCACATTCACTTGTCCACGTGTTTTTGGTTAGGTGGTCCTTCCCATTAACTGCGCTGGTGAGGGTACGGGTAATGTTCTGGCAGCCATGCTTGTATAAGGTGGGGACGACACTGGGAGAAATAATAGTGGCTGGGGGACCGAGTACCGAGGGTCAGCTGCCATCATTAGGTTGTGGAAAGCTTCCACCTCCACGAGCATAAAAGGCTAAATTTCTAGTGCAAGCAGTCCAGAAATGTGGCAGTTTACTATTGCTACCTGTGGGTGGCTGGCTGCATATTTGCACTTGCATTCCAAAGACTGGGGTAGGGAAAACTGAACGCTGCACTCGGATATGGACGTGGATGGTGATGGTTGCAAGTGTGCAACGACAGGTGCTGGGCGAGAGGCATCTTCGCTTGCGCCATGGACAGGGGATTGTCGTACATGCACAATAGCAGAAGAGGCAGTGGTGTAACCCACAGACAATGTTTCTGGACCTTGACATTCGGCCCAGCTAGTCTAGTGCTTTGCTGTCATGTGCCTGAGCTTGCTGGAGGTGGTCAGACTGGTAGTTTTGGTGCTCGTGCTGATGCTGGCCTGGCAGATGTTGCAAATAGTGATAAGTGAGCACTAAAATGCTCGGGTGCTCGAAGCTCGGGTCGAGCACATTGGAATACTCAGGTGCTCGACCCGAGCAACGAACCCATTGTAAGTCTATGGGAAACTCGAGCATTTTTCTGGCGGTCCCCCCCCGGCGGTCTGCAGACGGTCAAAAATTGCCCAAATCAATGGGAACAGTGCTCAATTAAACGTCAGGCAGGCAGAATATATAAGCAGACAGGCAGGCAGGGTATATAGGAGGGTGCATGAAAAACATAGCAGGGCACTTGGAACACACTAGTGCCCTCCGATTTTCATGCACCCGGCTCTTTAAAAAAAATCTGGCCGGAAATTCATCAGCGATATACATCGGTACCCGACAATTTTGAACGGAAAGAATAGAGCATCACACATAGATTACATATATAGAAACATGTCAGTAACATATATAATAAGTACAGTGACAGTGTTGGTTACTGTACTTGTCATTAAGTGTTAAAATAAAGGATTTATTAAAAAAAAAATTGGCGTGGGGTTCCCCATAATTTTAGTCTCTAGCGGAGGTTAAGCAGTCGGCTGAGGCAGATGTTTGAAGCCTGGGAAGGGGGTAATACCCATGGAGCTTCCCAAGCTACTAATATCAGCCCCTAGCAGAACACCTAGCCTTTACTAGCTATTAAAATGGGGGACCCAAAAAAAAAGATGTGGGGTCCCCCTATTTTAATAGCTAACAAAGGCTAGGCAGACAGCTTGGGGCTGATATTAATAGCCCAGGAAGGGTGCCATGAATATTGGCCCCCTCCCAGGCTAGAAACACCAGCCCTCAGCCGCCCCAGAAATGGCGCATCCATAGGATGCGCCAATTCTGGCACTTCGCCTGACTCTTCACACTGCCCTGTGTAGCGCCGGCGTCCCTGCCCTCTGCTAGGCAGGGACGCTGTTCCCCTCACCTCCCTGCTCCGTGCCTGGCGTCCTCCTCCCGCTCTGCTGGCAGCGCGCGCTCCTTCCCGGCCACTGTGCTTAGGGCGCGCGCGCTCTCCCTCCCTCTTAAAGGGGCCGCGCGCGCCGTCCTAAGGAGTCCCCGGCCAATGGCCGGAGGACTTCACCATATATAAGGCACCTCCTCCAAAATGGAGGTGCCCGAGCAATGTTGTTGCACTGTTCTACTCTGCTTCAGCCCTCAGGTCCCGTTGCCAGTTACCTGCCAGTTACCTGCCTGATTCCTGCCAGAGTCCTGCCAGTTTGCTGTCTGTTTCCTGCCAGTTATTCCTGCTACCTGCTTGCTAGCCTGAGGTCCAACGGTCTGCCTTACAACTCCTGTCAGTCTGTCTAAGGACCAGCTTGCCCGCTCACCTGGGAGCGCACATCAGCTACCTGCCTGCTTGCTAGACTGAGGTCCGACGGTCTGCCTTTCTACTCCTGTCAGTCTGTCTATGGACCAGCTTGCCCGCTCACCTGGGAGCGCTCCTCCGCTACCTGCCTGCTTGCCTGCCCGGAGGCTCCGCCGTCACGTGCTGTGACCACCAGCTATTCCAGAGACTCTTGCCCGCTCACCTGGGAGCGCTTCTCCGCTACCTGCCTGCTTGCCTGCCCGGAGGCTCCGCCGTCACGTGCTGTGACCACCAGCTATTCCAGAGACTCTTGCCCGCTCACCTGGGAGCGCTTCTCCGCTACCTGCCTGCTTGCCTACCTGGAGGCTTCGCCGTCACGTGCTGTGACCACCTGCTATTCCAGAGACTCTCGCTTGCTCACCTGGGAGCACACATCCTCCGTCTGCCTTGCTTGCCTACCTGGAGGCTTCGCCGTCACGTGCTGTGACCACCTGCTATTCCAGAGACTCTCGCTTGCTCACCTGGGAGCACACATCCTCCATCTGCCTTGCTAGCCTACCTGGATATTCAGCCATCACAGGTCGTACCAGCCCGTTCACCCAGAGACTGCCCCGGTCACTTGCCGTGACCTCCAGCCCGTTCACCCAGAGACTGCCCCGGTCACTTGCCGTGACCTCCAGCCCGTTCTTCCAGAGACTGTCCCGGTCACTTGCCGTGACCTCCTGCCCGTACACCCAGAGACTGTCCCGGTCACCTGCTGTGACTGCCTGCCTGGTCGCCACCCGCTCCCTTACAAGGACCGCCCGCTTGTATAGTAGCTCAGAGGTTCCGCCTCCCAGACCCATTACAGTTTGCTCGGGCCATGGAACCCGGTGGCACCCAAGCTCCCTCGCTCTCGGACCTCTGTCATGAACTGTCCCATCAGAGGTCCCAACAGGAGTCCATCCTGGGTCACCTGCGGAATGTCAATTCTCGCCTGGATACTCTGACTGCTCCACCAGCAACCACCGCCAGTGCCATGACTCGCAACCCGGCAGCTCCGCTGCCCACCAATACCATGGTATCCTACTCCGGACCCCGGCTTTCTGCACCTCCTCGCTTCGGAGGCGACTCCGCCCAGGCTCGGGGCTTCATAAATCAGTGCACCCTGCACTTTGAACTATTGTCCCACCAGTTTAACTCCGACCGGGCCAAAATTGCCTTCATCATGTCCCATCTCACCGGGGAGGCCCTGGCCTGGCTAAATCCTCTATGGGAGAGAGGAGACCCCCTGGTGTCCGACTTGCCTGCCTTCCTCACGGCTTTCTGGAAAGTCTTCGACGAACCCGGACGGAAGACCTCATCCGCATCATCTCTGCTACGCCTCCGTCAGGGAAGTCTCACCGTGGGCCAATATGCCATACGGTTCCGTACCCTTGCCTCGGAGCTGGCCTGGGATAACGACGCTCTGGTATCCGTCTTCTGGGAGGGTCTGTCCGGCCGTATTAAAGATGAACTTGCCGGTCGGGACATTCCTACCACTCTCGATGACCTAATAACTCTTGCCACCCGGATTGACCTACGGTTCCAGGAGCGTGCCAAAGAGGTCACCCGTGAGAGGAGGTTTCCCCGTCTAGCTCCTACCTTTCAGAGACCCGTCACTCCCTCCATCTCTCCCCAGGTACACTCTCCTGAGTCTATGCAGGTCGACCAGACCAAGATGGTCAAAACCCGTCAGGACTTACGCCGTGCCGAGGGGAGCTGCTTCTACTGTGGCAGTAAGGAGCACCGGATCCGTGCCTGCCCAGAGAGGTCGGGAAACGCCTGTGTCTAGGTTCGCTCAGAGAGGTCGACCTAGACAAGAATAAATCCTCTCCATCTCTGCTGCTGTCAGTTTCAATCGTCTGCGGGGAGAACCGTTATTTCGAACTAGCCCAACTGGACTCTGGAGCAGCCGGGAATCTTATTTCACAGTCCCTGGTAGAGAAATACCGCATCCCCACCAAACCTCTGGCTGTACCCTTGTCTGTTGCTGCCGTGGATGGGGGTCTCTTACCACGCCCCATCCAACTCATCATCGAATCCATTACTCTACAGGTGGGAATGCTGCATTCTGAGAGTATCTCCTTTCATGTTCTGCCTGGACTCTCTCACGCCCTCTTGCTAGGTCTACCTTGGCTCCAGAGACATGCACCCGTGCTTGACTGGCAGACCGGAGAAGTCCTTCGCTGGGGACAGGACTGCCATAAGACCTGTCTGGTTCCCGTCCATCCCGTCCGTCCTTCTCCTACCCCAGCTAATCTACCTGGACTTCCGATTCCTTATTGGTCTTATGCTGATGTCTTTAATAAAAAGGAAGCAGAGACACTACCCCCTCATAGACCATACGACTGCCCTATCGACCTGTTACCCGGTACTACTCCTCCCCGTGGGCGTATTTATCCATTATCCGCTGCTGAGACCCGGTCGATGTCCGAATATATTGAGGAGAATCTGGCCAGGGGATTCATCCGGAAATCTACCTCCCCAGCGGGAGCAGGCTTCTTCTTCGTAAAAAAGAAGGACGGCTCTCTCCGTCCCTGTATAGACTATAGAGGCCTTAACCAAATCACGGTGAAGAATAAGTACCCCCTTCCGCTCATTCCGGAGTTATTTGATCGTCTGAGAGGGGCTAGAATCTTCACCAAACTGGACCTCCGTGGGGCGTACAACCTGGTTCGTATCCGTCAGGGGGATGAATGGAAGACGGCATTCAACACCCGGGACGGCCACTATGAATATCTGGTAATGCCCTTTGGTCTCTGTAACGCTCCTGCCGTCTTTCAAGAGTTGGTCAATGACATCTTCCGGGACCTTCTCTACTCCTGCGTAGTGGTGTACCTGGACGACATCTTGGTCTTCTCTCCGGATCTCCAGACTCACCGTAGGGACGTTCGTCAGGTCCTGCTCAGGCTCAGGCAGAATCACCTCTTCGCTAAATACGAGAAGTGCCTCTTTGAGCAGACCTCGCTTCCGTTTTTGGGCTACATTATTTCTCAGACCGGCCTACGAATGGATCCAGAGAAACTGTCTGCCATCGAGAAATGGCCTCGACCGGAGGGGTTGAAGGCCATTCAGCGGTTCCTGGGCTTCGCCAACTACTACCGCCTCTTCATACCACACTTCTCTTCCCGGACTGCCCCAATTTCCGCGCTCACCCGTAAGGGTACTAATCCCAAAGAGTGGCCGCCCGAAGCAGAGGAGGCCTTTCTTTCCTTAAAACAGGCCTTCTCTTCTGCCCCGGTGCTGCATCGCCCGGACGGCAACAAGCAGTTCTTCCTGGAAGTTGACGCCTCCTCCTCTGGAGCCGGAGCGGTACTTACTCAAAAATCATCTTCCGGGAGGATGGTAACTTGCGGCTTCTTCTCTAAACTCTTCTCCTCCTCAGAGCGCAATTATTCCATAGGAGACCGAGAGTTATTGGCCATCAAACTGGCATTGGAGGAGTGGCGTTACCTGCTCGAGGGGGCTCTTCACCCGGTAATAATTTACACGGACCACAAGAACTTGGCTTACCTCCAGCATGCCCAGAGACTTAACCCGCACCAAGCCCGGTGGTCCTTGTTTTTTGCTCGTTTTGATTTTGTTCTTCATTTTCGCCCGGCTGACAAAAACGTCAAGGCGGACGCCTTGTCTCGATCCTTTCTGGTGTCAGATCTCGAGGAAGATCCGAAACACATCATCGATCCCGCCAGAGTAATGCAGGTGGCTCCCGTGAGTCTAAATCGTCTCCCTCCCGGAAAGACGTTCGTATCAGTACCTGATCGGGAGAAGATCCTTCACTGGGGTCACTCGTCTAAACTGGCTGGCCATGCCGGTCAAAAAAAGACCCTCCAGCTTATTACCCGGCACTACTGGTGGCCTACCCTGCACAAGGACGTAATAGACTTTGTTTCTGCCTGTGTGTCCTGCGCCCGCAACAAGGTTCCGAGACATCTGCCAGCCGGTCGCCTCCTTCCGCTCCCAGTACCTGCTGCCCCCTGGCAGCATATAGCAATGGACTTTATAACAGACCTCCCAGTCTCTGCCGGTTGTACGGTCATTTGGGTGGTCGCTGACCGCTTCTCCAAGATGGCTCATTTCGTTCCCCTGCCAGGCCTCCCGTCTGCACCCGAGCTAGCTAAAGACTTTATTCGTCACATCTTCCGTCTTCATGGCCTGCCCCTCCACATCGTGTCGGATCGTGGGGTACAGTTCACCTCACGCTTCTGGAGAGCCACTTGTAAACTGCTAGACGTCACCCTGGACTTCTCTTCCGCTTACCACCCACAGTCCAATGGTCAAGTGGAGCGGATCAATCAGAACCTGACCAGTTACCTCCGGCACTTCGTTAATGCCCATCACTCAGACTGGGTGGATCTCCTACCATGGGCCGAGTTCTCTTATAACAATCACGAGAGCGAATCCTCCTCCAAATCCCCGTTTTTTGTAGTCTTCGGTCAGCATCCTCGGATTCCTTTTCCTGTCTCCACCTCTGTGGACAACCCGGCTGCGGAATCTCTCGTTGGCAAATTTTCCTCCATTTGGGAGAGTACCCGATCCGCACTCCTTCAGTCGTCCGAACGGATGAAAAGACACGCTGACAAAAAACGCCTGGATCCTCCACAATTTCGTCCCGGAGATAAAGTCTGGCTCTCATCTAAATATGTCCGACTCAAGATACCTTCTTACAAGTTAGGGCCTCGGTTCATCGGCCCCCTGGAGGTCATCAGTCAGATCAACCCGGTGGCCTATAAATTGAAACTCCCGGCCAACTTACGGATCCCTAACTCCTTCCATGTATCTCTCCTCAAACCTGTGGTACTTAACTCTTTTTCCAAGTCTACAGGTACGCCTCCTGATCCGGTTTCTGCTGAGGACGAGTTTGAGGTAGAGAACATTCTTGCCACCAAAAGGGTAAGAGGAAAGACCTTTTTTCTAGTAGATTGGAAGGGGTTTGGTCCTGAGGAGAGAACGTGGGAGCCCCGGGAGAACATCCATGCCCCTCTTATCCTTGCTAAATTTCTGTCTGGCCTTAAAAAGGGGGGGCCTAAAGGGGGGGGTACTGTAGCGCCGGCGTCCCTGCCCTCTGCTAGGCAGGGACGCTGTTCCCCTCACCTCCCTGCTCCGTGCCCGGCGTCCTCCTCCCGCTCTGCTGGCAGCGCGTGCTCCTTCCCAGCCACTGTGCTTAGGGTGCGCGCGCGCGCTCTCCCTCCCTCTTAAAGGGGCCGCGCGCGCCGTCCTAAGGAGTCCCCGGCCAATGGCCGGAGGACTTCACCATATATAAGGCACCTCCTCCAAAATGGAGGTGCCCGAGCAATGTTGTTGCACTGTTCTACTCTGCTTCAGCCCTCAGGTCCCGTTGCCAGTTACCTGCCAGTTACCTGCCTGATTCCTGCCAGAGTCCTGCCAGTTTGCTGTCTGTTTCCTGCCAGTTATTCCTGCTACCTGCTTGCTAGCCTGAGGTCCGACGGTCTGCCTTACAACTCCTGTCAGTCTGTATAAGGACCAGCTTGCCCGCTCACCTGGGAGCGCACATCAGCTACCTGCCTGCTTGCTAGACTGAGGTCCGACTTTCTGCCTTTCTACTCCTGTCAGTCTGTCTATGGACCAGCTTGCCCGCTCACCTGGGAGCGCTCCTCCGCTACCTGCCTGCTTGCCTGCCCGGAGGCTCCGCCGTCACGTGCTGTGACCACCAGCTATTCCAGAGACTCTTGCCCGCTCACCTGGGAGCGCTTCTCCGCTACCTGCCTGCTTGCCTGCCCGGAGGCTCCGCCGTCACGTGCTGTGACCACCAGCTATTCCAGAGACTCTTGCCCGCTCACCTGGGAGCGCTTCTCCGCTACCTGCCTGCTTGCCTACCTGGAGGCTTCGCCGTCACGTGCTGTGACCACCTGCTATTCCAGAGACTCTCGCTTGCTCACCTGGGAGCACACATCCTCCATCTGCCTTGCTTGCCTACCTGGAGGCTTCGCCATCACGTGCTGTGACCACCTGCTATTCCAGAGACTCTCGCTTGCTCACCTGGGAGCACACATCCTCCATCTGCCTTGCTAGCCTACCTGGAGGTTCAGCCATCACAGGTCGTACCAGCCCGTTCACCCAGAGACTGCCCCGGTCACTTGCCGTGACCTCCAGCCCATTCACCCAGAGACTGCCCCGGTCACTTGCCGTGACCTCCAGCCCGTTCTTCCAGAGACTGTCCCGGTCACATGCCGTGACCTCCTGCCCGTACACCCAGAGACTGTCCCGGTCACCTGCTGTGACTGCCTGCCTGGTCGCCACCCGCTCCCTTACAAGGACCGCCCCCTTGTATAGTAGCTCAGAGGTTCCGCCTCCCAGACCCGTTACACCCTGTAGCGGTGGCAGTGGGGTAATAGGGTTGGGGTTGATGTCAGCTTATAATGCCAGCTGACATCAAGCCCAGGTTAGCAATGGAGAGGCATCTATAAGACACCCCCATTACTATCCCCATAGTGAAAGTTAAAAAAAACACAAACACCCAGAATAAAGTCCTTTAATTGAAATAAAGACATAATACTTTAATTTTCTAAATTAAACTCTACTTACCGTATCGCCCATTTCAGCTGAAGCCAACGATCTCCTCAATAAAAGTAAAATAATAAACCAACCATCCTTACCTTTCCATGGTTCCCAGGACGGCTTCAGCTCTGCTACATTGACATGACTGGCTGGATCGTAGCAGTACGCTGCCATCCAGCTTGCCATGGACACAGTGAAGCTCCTCAGTGTCTGGCTGTGACGGCATCCAGATGAGCCGAGTTCATGTCCAATGAACTCAGCTCACCTCATGCACGTCACTGACAGCATGGGAGAATTCTCCTGCTCAAGCGGTGCCGGCAAATGACGTCTCTAGAGATGAGCGGTGTTCGACTCGAACTGTTCGCCAATCTCAAATTCGAGCTGTTTTGGGCGGTGCTCGAGCCGTTCGACGAACCCAAACGATTTGCAAAAAATCTGACTGTTCGAGGTTATGTTCGATAACTGTTCGTGCACCAAAACCGTAACTGGATTTTTTCACAGTAATACTGTTAATAAATGTTAATAGACAGTTTCAGTGTAGAGTGGGCGGGGGGAGGGTAAGGGGATGGATATCTGCAGAAATAATGCCGATCTCCATTTTTTTTTTCTTTCCCGCATTGACAGTCGGGAGTTGTAGTCTGTCAGCTTATCAGCAGCGCACACACGCAGCGAAGTCCATTTTTTTCACACAAGCAAGGGCATGTGCCATTGGCTGTGTATGTCACATGTCCTAGCCCTATAAGACCCAGCCATTTTCCCCGTCGCCACCATTTTCTCACTGCTGCAGCTGAGTGTTAGACGGCACCGCTGCTGCTGTGGGCGCTATACTTTGTAACTGTGTGAATTGCAAGTGAATTTGCTCTTAAATAGACAAATAGGTTTAGGGAGTAGGGACTAGTTGTAATTGCAGCCCTTTTGAGGGCTAGGTTACAGCAGTTCCTAGCACTTTTTGCCAGGCAGTTCTGTGCCAGTGCTGTGCAAGTGTTTTTCACAGCATTTGGCTAAATCTAGCTAAGCCAATCCTTTTGGGCCTCAAGCAGTGTGTGTTAGTCAGTGGAGTAGCCTATCTGTGTTGCAAGCTACACCACCTGTGTATCTCATACCAATTTTTTACTGCACCTAGCCAAGTAAAACCTTTTGGGCATAGTATCAGTGTTTGATACTCATTGAAGTAGCCCATCTGTACCAAGCTGCACCACCTTTGTATTTAATAACAATTTTATACTGCATCTAACCCAGTAAATACTTTTGGGCCTGTAGCAGTGTCTGTTACTCATTGTACTAGCCATCTGTACCAAGCTACACCACTTTTGTATTCATTAACATTTTTTTACTGTATCTAGCCAAGTAAAACCTTTTGGGCATAGTAGCAGTGTCTGTTACTCTTTGGAGTAGCCCATCTGTACCAAGCTACACCACCTTTGTGTTTAATAGCAATTTTTTACTGCATCTAGCCCATTAAATACTTTTGGGCCTGTAGCAGTGTCTGTTACTCATTGTAGTAGCCCATCTGTATCAAGCTACACCACCTTTGTATCTAATAACAAATTTTTACTCCATCTAGCCCAGTAAATACTTTTGGGCCGGTAGCAGAGTCTGTTACTCATTGTAGTAGCCCTTCTGTACCAAGCTACACCACCTTTATATTTAATAACAATTTTTTACTGCATCTAGCCAAGGAAAACCTTTTGGGCCTGTAGCAGTGTCTGTTGCTCATTGGAGTAGCCCATCTGTACCAAGCTACACCACCTTTGTATTTAATAACAATTATTTACTGCATATAGCCCAGTAAATACTTCTCGACCTGTTACAGTGTCTGTTACTCATTGTAGTAGCCCATCTGTACCAAGATAAACAACCTTTGTATTTAATAACAATTTTTTACTGCATCTAGCAAAGTAAAACCTTTTGGGCATAGTAGCAGTGTCTGTTACTCTTTGGAGTAGCCCATCTGTAACAAGCTACTCCACCTGTGTGTTTAAAAGCAATTTTTTACTGCATCTAGCCCAGTAAATACTTTTGGGCCTGCAGCAGTGTCTGTTACTCATTGTAGTATCCCATCTGTACCAAGCTACACCACCTTTGTATCTAATAACAATTTTCACTCCATCTAGCCCATAAATACTTTTGGGCCTGTAGCAGTGTCTGTTACACATTGTAGTAGCCCATCTGTACCAAGCTACACCACCTTTATATTTAATAACAATTTTTTTACTGCATCTAGCCAAGGAAAACCTTTTGGGCCTGTAGCAATGTCTGTTGCTCATTGTAGTAGCCCATCTGTACCAAGATAAACCACCTTTGTATTTAATAACACTTTTTTACTGCATTTAGCCAAGTAAATACTTTTTGACCTGTATCAGTGTCTGTTACTCATTGTAGTAGCCCATCTGTACCAAGCTACACCACCTTTCTATTTAATAACAATTTTTTACTGCATCTAGCCAAGTAAAACCTTTTGGGCATAGTAGCAGTGTCTGTTTCTCTTTGGAGTAGCCCATCTGTACCAAGCTACACCTCCTTTGTGTTTAATAGCAATTTTTTACTGCATGTAGCCCAGTAAATACTTTTGGGCCTGTAGCAGAGTCTGTTACTCATTGTAGTAGCCCATCTGTACCAAGCTACACCACCTTTGTATTTAATAACAATTTTTTACTCCATCTAGCCCAGTAAATACTTTTGGGCCTGTAGCAGTGTCTGTTGCTCATTGGAGTAGCGCATCTGTACCAAGTAACACCACGTTTGTATTTAATAACAATTATTAACTGCATATAGCCAAGTAAATACTTTTGGACCTGTAGCAGTGTCTGTTACTCATTGTAGTAGCCAATCTGTACCAAGATAAACCACCTTTGTATTTAATAGCAATTTTTTAATGCATCTAGCCAAGTAAATACTTTTTGACCTGTAGCAGTGTCTGTTACTCATTGTAGTAGCCCATCTGTGCCAAGCTACACCACCTTTGTATTTAATAGCAATTTTCACTGCACCTAGTCAAGTAAAACCTTTTGGGCATAGTAGCAGTGTCTGTTACTCATTGTAGTAGCCCATCTGTACCAAGCTACACCACCTTTGTATTTAATTGTGATTTTTTACTGCATCTAGCCCAATAAATACTTTTGGGCCTGTAGCAGTGTCTGTTACTCATTGTAGTAGCCCATCTGTACCAAGCTACACCATCTTTGTATTTAATAACAATTTTTTACTGCATCTAGCCCAGTAAATACTTTTGGGCCTGTAGAAGTGTCTGTTACTCATTGTAGTAGCCCATCTGTACCAAGCTACACCACCTTTGTATTTAATAACAATTTTTTACTGCATCTAGCCCAGTAAATACTTTTGGGTCTGTAGCAGTTTCTGTTACTCATTGTAGTAGCCCATCTGTACCAAGCTACACCACCTTTGTATTTAATAACAATTTTTTACTGCATCTAGCCAAGTAAAACATTTTGGGCATAGTAGCAGTGTCTGTTACTCATTGGAGTAGCCCATCTGTACCAAGCTGCACCACCTTTGTATTTAATAACAATTTTTTACTTCATCTAGCCAAGTAAAACATTTTGGGCCTGTAGCAGTGTCTGTTACTCATTGTAGTAGCCCATCTGTACGGATATGCAGCGATACTAAATAACCAATGGTACACAAGCTTATGGCCTCCGTATTGGGCAGAACAAGTGCTGACAAAAAAATAGACACTCCTGGAACTGTGTCCCAATAGTGGTAACAATAGAAATATGGGGCGCGCCTGGCTAACAAAAATATACGCTTCATAACAAAAAACACCAGCCTAGCACACTGCATTAATAAGATGGCATCATCGTCTCTCCCAATGCTAGGCCTACTATGCCGGCTAGCATTCCTGTGCCTAAAACACAATGTATGGGTCCGTGCTAGCCACGATGCTGAGGAGTTTAATGCTGCTGCTAACGCTTTATCACAATTCATTTGGCAGATTTTCACAGAGCTCCTCCCCAACGCCCACCCATCGGGCAACAGTTGCCCACTTTCCCTATGGGATCTAGTGGCGAATAGTTAATGCCATTAATCAGAGCGTCAGTTGCCCCGTCGACGTTGCAAGCATACGGTAAGGTATGGGAAGAGTTGACCCGACTAGTAGCAGGCAGACAGGTTGACCAATGTGAACAAGCCAGATTACAAGTCACCATAGAATTTCTCCACCAGCTAATGATGAGGGGCATAACAGGGGCGTCAGCGCAGCGGTGTCTGATCGGAATAGAATTTCTTTTCCAACTACTGAATTGGGGAGATGCGACAAAGAGATTCATCATCAGACAATCGTAAAAGGGTGGAAAAGGGGTCAGCCAAGTCAGGAGTGTAGACGTCCCATCTCGTGTCACTAAAACTGATTTCTCACATCATATCCCTAACACCATTAACATGACACTCACAATTTGAAGCAACACTACTGTCTACTGCATTTGCGATCGCCTTCTTCGGGGCGCTATGCATAAGCGAATTAGTCCCTCAATCCAAAATTACCACCAGTGGAGGCTTATTACACCAGGACGTAGTCATAGCCAATAATGCAATATGTCTACGCATACGCAAATCGAAAACGGTTCCAGCGGGCAGGGGCACTTGGGTACTTCTACAACCCACAAAAGGTACACTGAGTCGGGTGGCAATAGTAAAAACATATATAACCATCAGATCACAAAGTAATTTCTTCCTATCACACATTGATGGAACGCCATTATCAAGATATCAGTTCTAAGCTATATTTAATAAATGCCTAACATCAGCAGAGAACCACCCCAAAGATTACGGGACACACTCATTCCGCATAGGCGCGGCCACGGAAGCAGCAAGAGCAGGACTGTCAGAAATGGAAGTTCAGAGGATAGGGAGATGGCGATCCACGTGTTTGGCGAGATACATAAGACCGGACTTGTTATCCTAACGTGGTTTGTTTCTTTTACAGGTGACACTAAGCCAACAGTGTGGGTGATAGGCCACTCGTATATATATTGGGCAGAAAAAAGGGCGAAAGTCCGCCCAGGCGGGAGGAAATTAGAGTTTCATAACTAGTGTTGAGCGATACCTTCCGATATCGGGAAATATCGGATCGGATTGGATCGGACCGATACCGAAAAAGTATCGGATATCGCCGATTCCGATACCGGAAACCAATGCAAGTCAATGGGACATAAATATCGGAATTAAAATAAACCCTTTCTTTCCTTGTAGGTTATTTCTACATGAAGGAAAACAACTAAGAATAATGTAGAATGTATTGGGGGAGGTGGGGCAGACAATAAAGGCATAGAGGTTTAGCCCAGTCAAATGGAATAGCAGGAATTACTATTTTTTTATTATGTTCTGAGTTACGGAAATATTAACTATGTTAAGTATTTTTATATTTTGTCAGATATTTATGTTTCACTACTTCCATGCTCTTCACCTTCTTTTTTACTTCTCCCACACTTTCTCCTTCATCATCCTCAGCATCTTTTTCATCCACTTCTTCTTCACCTTCTTCTTCTTCACCTTCTTCGTATTATTCTTTTTTTTACATTCTTCATATTCTACTTCTTCATCTTCTTCATATTCTTCTTCTTCATCATATTCTTATTTGTGACAGGCATTCCTGTAGTTGTTATCTATAAAAGGTTGGACATTACACCTTTCGTTCTGCCCGTCACAAAAGATTTACAACAGGATTTGTCCGCGTTCAGTTTGGCCTGCAGCAGCAGGTCTTTTCCAGGGGCACCACGAGGAGGAACGGACTCACCCCCATACACTGCTTAGTCATCTTCTGCTTATAATTTAGATATTATCTTTTGCTCTGATTTTTAGTCTTATGCTTAATGTTCTTCCGCTTTTTGTTCTGCAGCTTCTTGTATTTCTGCTTCTTGGTTTTCTGTCTCTTGTTCTTCTGTATCTTGGTGCTTGTCTTCTCTTCTTTGTCTTCTTGGTCAACTTCTTCAGGGTCATCTTCTTGGTCTTCTTCGGGGTGGTCTTCAGGGTCGTCGTCTTCGGGGGTCCTCGTCTTCGGGGTCCTCGTCTTCTTCGGGTTGGTCTTCTGGGTCCTCGTCTTCGGGGTCCTCGTCTTCTTCGGGGTGGTCTTCAGGGTCCTCGTCTTCAGGGTCATTGTCTTCGGGGTCCTCGTCTTCTTAGGGTTGGTCTTCAGGGTCCTCGTCTTCAGGGTCTTCGTCAGGGAGATCCAGAGTGATTTCCAAGAACCATTTCAAAAAGCTTGAACTTGGAAATGTAGCAGAAGGTACAAGAAAGCTGAGGAACTACCGAGGACCAGCTGACGGTACTGGAACCCGGATGGGTAGCAGAAGGTACAAGAGCCAATGGAACTACCGAGGACCAGCTGATGTTACTGGAACTCGGTTACTAAGCAGGAGGTACCTGTGCCAGAAAGCACTACCAAGGACCAGCAGACGTTGGTGGAACTTGGATACCGAGAAGGAGGCACCTAATCCAAAGGCACTGCCGAGAACCAGCTGACGGTACTGGAACCCGGATGGGTAGCAGAAGGTACCCATGTAAAAAAAAGTTCAAGGCCGCGAGCCGGCCGCAGTTACCAAAACCCACAGTCCTACAGGGGGTGCTTGTCCTATTGGCACTATGGAACCAGCCTTCATTGCCAGATCCCGCAGCCCACATAGGAGTCACCTAAACTGCAGGCACCATAGAGTCGGCTAACCCGACCGCAACAAGACAGGACAACGCATTGGAGGCAAAGTGACGTTGACACTACCCGGAAACAGCTGGCGTGCTGGAACCAGGCTGGGCAGGAGGGAGTACCCGTGCCAAAGACACTGCCGAGAACCAGCTGACGGTACTGGAACCCGGATGGGTAGCAGAAGATACAAGAGCAAATGGAACTACCGAGGACCAGCTGACGGTACTGGAACCCGGATGGGTAGCAGAAGGTACAAGAGACAATGGAACTACCGAGGACCAGCTGATGTTACTGGAACTCGGTTACTAAGCAGGAGGTACCTGTGCCAGAAAGCACTACCAAGGACCAGCAGACGTTGGTGGAACTTGGATACCGAGAAGGAGGCACCTAATCCAAAGGCACTGCCGAGAACCAGCTGACGGTACTGGAACCCGGATGGGTAGCAGAAGGTACCCATGTAAAAAAAAGTTCAAGGCCGCGAGCCGGCCGCAGTTACCAAAACCCACAGTCCTACAGGGGGTGCTTGTCCTATTGGCACTATGGAACCAGCCTTCATTGCCAGATCCCGCAGCCCACATAGGAGTCACCTAAACTGCAGGCACCATAGAGTCAGCTAACCCGACCGTAACACGACAGGACAACGCATTGGAGGCAAAGTGACGTTGACACTACCCGGAAACAGCTGGCGTGCTGGAACCAGGCTGGGCAGGAGGGAGTACCCGTGCCAAAGACACTGCCGAGAACCAGCTGACGGTACTGGAACCCGGATGGGTAGCAGAAGATACAAGAGCAAATGGAACTACCGAGGACCAGCTGACGGTACTGGAACCCAGATGGGTAGCAGAAGGTACAAGAGCCAATGGAACTACCGAGGACCAGCTGATGTTACTGGAACTCCGTTACTAAGCAGGAGGTACCTGTGCCAGAAAGCACTACCAAGGACCAGCAGACGTTGGTGGAACTTGGATACCGAGAAGGAGGCACCTAATCCAAAGGCACTGCCGAGAACCAGCTGACGGTACTGGAACCCGGATGGGTAGCAGAAGGTACCCATGTAAAAAAAAGTTCAAGGCCGCGAGCCGGCCGCAGTTACCAAAACCCACAGTCCTACAGGGGGTGCTTGTCCTATTGGCACTATGGAACCAGCCTTCATTGCCAGATCCCGCAGCCCACATAGGAGTCACCTAAACTGCAGGCACCATAGAGTCGGCTAACCCGACCGCAACACGACAGGACAACGCATTGGAGGCAAAGTGACGTTGACACTACCCGGAAACAGCTGGCGTGCTGGAACCAGGCTGGGCAGGAGGGAGTACCCGTGCCAAAGACACTGCCGAGAACCAGCTGACGGTACTGGAACCCGGATGGGTAGCAGAAGATACAAGAGCAAATGGAACTACCGAGGACCAGCTGACGGTACTGGAACCCGGATGGGTAGCAGAAGGTACAAGAGCCAATGGAACTGCCGAGAACCAGCTGGCGGTGCTGGAGCCGAGGGTAAATACTAAAAACAGAGGAGCCAGAGGTGTATTTGGAGGAGGTTTTAAATCCGTAGTACAGTGGATGTGGACAAAGCAGGAGAATTTGCCGGACACACAGCTGGGGATCAGCTGACGTTACTGAACCCCAATAACACTGGAGCAAGCGTTGACTGTGCAGACGGCACTTCTGAGCAGCAACTAGCGGTATTGGAGCCCAGGGTAAATACTAAAAACGGAGGAGCCAGAGGTGTAATTGGAGCAAGTTTTAAATAAGTAGCACAGGGAATATGGACAGAGCAGGAGAAATTGCCGTGAACACAGCAGGGGAACAGCTGACGTTACCGAACCCCAATAACACCGCAGCAAGTGTTGACTGTGCAGACGGCACTTCCGAGCGCCAACTGGCGGTGCTGGAGCCCAGGGATAAGAATGAAAACAGAGGAGCCAGAGGTGTAATTGGAGCAACTTTAAAATGTGTAGTACAGTGGATGTGGACAAAGCAGGAGAAATTGCCGTCCGTACAGCAGGGGAACAGCTGACGTTACCGAACCCCAATAACACGGCAGCAAGTGTTGACTGTGCAGACAGCACTTCCGAGCGCCAACTGGCGGTGCTGGAGCCCAGGGATAAGAATAAAAATAGAGAGGAGCCAGAGGTGTAATTGGAGCAAGTTTTAAATAAGTAGCACAGTGAATATGGACAGAGCAGGAGAAATTGCCGTGAACACAGCAGGGGAACAGCTGACGTTACCGAACCCCAATAACACCGCAGCAAGTGTTGACTGTGCAGACGGCACTTCCGAGCGCCAACTGGCGGTGTTGGAGCCCAGGGATAAGAATGAAAACAGAGGAGCCAGAGGTGTAATTGGAGCAACTTTAAAATGTGTAGTACAGTGGATGTGGACAAAGCAGGAGAAATTGCCGTCCGCACAGCAGGGGAACAGCTGACGTTACTGAACCCCAATAACATGTTAGCAAGTGTTGACTGTGCAGACGGCACTTCCGAGCGCCAACTGGCGGTGTTGGAGCTCAGGGATAATACTGAAAACAGAGGAGCCAGAGGTGTATTTGGAGGAGGTTTTAAATCAGTAGTACAGTGGATGTGGACAGAGCAGGAGAAATTGCCGTCCGCACAGCAGGGGAACAGCTGACATTACTGAACCCCAATAACACGGCAGCAAGTGTTGACTGTGCAGACGGCACTTCCGAGCGCCAACTGGCGGTGTTGGAGCTCAGGGATTACAGTTCAGGTGGTTGAAACATGAACAGAACAGGAGACCTGGATACTGTTGCCAACCAATTATTTATTCTGGAAGAGGACTGGCAAATTCATGAGAGATCCAGGCCTTGTTCATTTTGAGAAAAGTAAGCCGGTCAACGTTATCGGAGGATAGTCGCATGCGACGGTCTGTTAGTACACCACCTGCGGCACTAAAGACGCGTTCCGATAATACACTAGCAGCAGGGCAAGCTAGCACCTCCATTGCATACTGACTAAGCTCTGGCCATGTATCCAGCTTACAGACCCAAAACTTGAAGGGAGAAGAGCCGTCTGGGAGTACACTAAGAGGGCAAGACATGTAGTCTGTCACCATCTGACGGAAACGTTGCCTCCTGCTGACTGGAGCCGTCTGTGATGGTGTAGACATTTGTGGCGGCGGGGACACAAAACTTTGCCACATTTCGGCCATACTGGTCTTGCCTTGTGCTGAGGCGCTGCTTCTGCTCCCTCTTTGTGCAGAGCTTCCTCCACTGCCTCGACGCACTGAGCTGCTTTGTAAAGCACTAGCAGCACTGCTCTCGGTTGGAATGGAGAACATGATGGAATGCACCAGTGCGTCTTGGTACTCCCGCATTTTACGCTCCCGGTTCAACGGTGTTATGAGGCTTTGTAAGTTGTCCCGGTAGCGAGGATCTAGGAGGGTGGACACCCAATAATCAGCCGTGTTGAGAATGTGGGCGATGCGGCGGTCGTTTCTCAGGCACTGCAGCATGAAATCAACCATGTGCTGCAGACTGCCAACTGGCCAAGAAACGATGTCCCCTGCTTGAGGCGTGATCTCTGCCTGCTCTGCATCACCCCACCCTCGCTCTAGATACTGACTACTAGAGCATTGTGTACCTCCCTCCTCTGGACAGATGTCTTCCTCATACATTGACTCCTCCTCATCCTCCTCACAAAGTGTCCCCTGCCTAGGCCTTTGTGAGGAACCACGTTGCGCAGACTGTAGAGAAGCAGATGGCATTTGTGACTCCTCATCCTCCACCTCTTCCAAAACCTCGTCCCTTAGTGCTTGCAGTGTTTTTTCAAGCAGGCAGATAAGGGGGATAGTCATGCTGACTAGTGCATCATCTGCACTCGCCATCCGCGTGGAATAATCGAAGGCACGCAAAACGTGGCAAATGTCCTTCATAGAGGCCCACTCAGTGGTGGTGAAATGTGAACGGCGCGCACTGCGACTTGTTTGCGCCTGCTGCAGCTGGTACTCCATTACTGCTGCCTGCTGCTCACACAACCTCTCCAACATATGTAACGTTGAATTCCACCTGGTGGGTAGGTCACATATGATGCGATGTTCCGGAAGACATAATCGGCGCTGCAGAGCTGCAATGCGTGATCTTGCATTGCTGGAACGCCGCAAGTGAGCGCACTCTATGCGGACCTTGTGAAGCAGTGCATCAAGATCCGGATAGTCCCTCAAAAAACTCTGCACGACCAAGTTGAGCACATGTGCCAGACATGGGATGTGAGTGAGGTTGCCTAGGCCCAGAGCTGCCACCAGATTTCGGCCATTGTCACACACTACCATGCCTGGCTGGAGATTCGCTGGCACAAACCACACGTCACTCTGCTGCTTGATGGCATTCCAGAGCTCCTGCGCTGTGTGGCTTCGATTCCCCAAAGAAATTAATTTTAATACGGCCTGTTGACGTTTGGCCACGGCTGTGCTCATATCGGTCATCATAACAGGTAACCGTTCACGGGTCGATGTGGAGGTAGACCGTGACGGCTCCTGCAGCGCTGATTCAGAGGAACTGGAGTATGAGGAGGAGTCAATGTGTACAGACTGGTTTCCTGCAATCCTTGGAGTTGGCAGAACACGTACAGCGCCACTCTCAAGATCTGTACCCGGCTCCACAACATTTACCCAATGGGCAGTGAGGGAAAGGTATCGTCCCTGTCCATGCTTACTGGTCCACGCATCAGTGGTCAGGTGGACCTTGCTACTGACGGCGTTTTGTAGCGCATGTTTAATTTTTCCCTCCACATGATGTTGCAGGGCAGGGACGGCTTGCCTGCTGAAATAAAAGCGGCTCGGCACGTTGTATTGTGGGACTGCCAATGCCATAAAGTTACAGAATGTGTCAGTCTCCACCAGCCTGAATGATAGCATTTCAAGGGCCAGTAGTTTAGCAATGCCAGCATTCAGAGCCTGTGCTCGGGGGTGGTTTGCCGAGTATGGGCGCCTTTTCTCCCATGCCTGTGCTAACGATGGCTGTAGACTGGCCTGGGAGTGTGAGGATGACTGGGAAAGTGGTGCTGTGGGTGGAATTACACTGTGTCTCTGTACAACAGTGCCAGAGATTCTTCCATGGCGATCCTGTGAGGAAGCCGAACCAGCTGTGTGTGAGCTGGAGGAAGAGGCTACAACACGAGCTGAAGAGGTGGTAGGTGGCGCTGTAGGTTGGCCTAGGTCTTCAGTGTGTTTGTGTAACTCCACCACGTGCTTGGTCCGCACATGTTTCCACATATTTGTGGTATTGAGGTTGCTGACACTTTTCCCTCTTTTCACCTTCTGATTACACAGCTTGCATTTGACAAAGCAAATGTCATCTGCAACTGTGTCAAAAAAGGACCAGGCACTGCAAGTCTTGGGAGCGCCCGCTTTGGATTTTGCAAGAGCCATGCTCCTAATGGGTGCCGAAGTGGAGGCTACAGGCAACCAAGTCTGCCCCCTCCCTCTCCCTCCTTTTTGGGCCGTTCGGGGAATCTCTTCCTCAGAGCTGCTCCCACCACCTTCCTGTCCCTCACGCCATGATGGGTCAAGGACCTCATCATCTACACCACCCTCTTCAAACAACTGCTTCTCCTGGGTAGTCTCGACAGCACAGTACGCACCAGAAAGTGGCACCTGAGTCTCATCATCAGATGCGTACTGAGGTGTGCTGCTGACCATAGGCACTGGCCCACCCGCCTCTTCAGATTCAGAGAGACAAAACGGTTGCGCATCACTGCATACTACCTCTTCTTCAAATTCTCGAATTCTGCTTGGCTGGCCCCCTCTTTCCAAGCCAAGAGATTCAGAGAACAGAAGTAGAGATGGCTCCTGTCCAGGGCTCTCTGACTGCCTGGGCAATTTGGCAGGTGGTGAAGAGACAGATGGGTGCTCTTCAGTGCTCAGGACCTGAGAGGATCTGGAACTAATTGAAGTCGATGCGTTAGCTGCCATCCATCCGACAACGGCTTCAATTTGGTCCTCGCGCAGCAGTGGGGTACGGCTAGCTCCTACAAAGCTGCGCATAAAGGACTGTTCCCTGGTAAAACTGGGGGATGCTGAGTCACTGGTGCCCGCAGCAGGCACAGAATCCCCACGTCCTCTCCCTGCAGGCACAGAATCCTCACGTCCTCTCCCTGCAGAAACTCCACGCCCACGCCCACGCCCACGACCACATGCCTTACTCCCTGCCTTCTTCATCTTGATAGACTGATAAAGATAGGCAGAAAAGTACTAAGGGCTTAGTGTGCTTATTCCTGAACAGCTGCTAACAGGTATAAGAAACACTAATTTTATAAAGTGTGGACTAGACTTTAATATGAGCTAATGTGGCCTACACAACTGTAAAGTGGAGTGTTTGGTGAACTTTATTTAGGTTTTTTTTTGTCACAAAAAGACACTGGATGTGCCTAAAGATGTAATAACGATAGTATCACAAACTTTTTGTAGCTATTACAATGTAGGAAGGTAACCTACAATGCAATAGATGAGGCTGCAAAAAATAGGCTAATACTAATCTGGCTGGGGCTGCAGGGCCCAAGGCTGCAGAAAGGCTCCTCTATCTACTCCTATATAGTTTGTTTGAAATCAATTTAGCTGAATACGGATGGAACCACCACACTAATAGGAGATATCAGGAAAAATTATGAATTGGCAATAAAGGACAATGTATGAGGCAGTGACACACACTGAGTGCACTACAACCAGACGGGGTTGAAGCACACACTACAGGGTGAGCTGCACTCACACACCAGACCTTGCAGACAGCGGTGAACAGTACAGATGCAGAGCACTGTGCACTAGCGCTGCAAGACCAAAAAAATTTCTCTATCTACTCCTATATAGTGTGTTTGGAACCAATTTAGCTGAATACGGATGGAACCACCACACTAATAGGAGATATCAGGAAAAATTATGAATTGGCAAAAAAGGACAATGTATGAGGAAGTGACACACACTGAGTGCACTACAACCAGACGGGGTTGAAGCACACACTACAGGGTGAGCTGCACTCACACACCAGACCTTGCAGACAGCGGTGAACAGTACAGATGCAGAGCACTGTGCACTAGCGCTGCAAGACGGAAAAAAATTCTCTATCTACTCCTATATAGTGTGTTTGGAACCAATTTAGCTGAATACAGATGGAACCACCACACTAATAGGAGATATCAGGAAAAATTATGAATTGGCAAAAAACGACAATGTATGTGGCAGTGACACACACTGAGTGCACTACAACCAGACGGGGTTGAAGCACACACTACAGGGTGAGCTGCACTCACACACCAGACCTTGCAGACAGCGGTGAACAGTACAGATGCAGAGCACTGTGCACTAGCGCTGCAAGACCAAAAAAATTTCTCTATCTACTCCTATATAGTGTGTTTGGAACCAATTTAGCTGAATACAGATGGAACCACCACACTAATAGGAGATATCAGGAAAAATTATGAATTGGCAAAAAAGGACAATGTATGAGGCAGTGACACACACTGCGTGCACTACAACCAGACTTGGCTGAAGCACACACTACAGGGTGAGCTGCACTCACACACACAGACCTTGCAGACAGCGGTGAACAGCACAGGGAACTGTGCACTAGCACTGCAAGGCACAGTGATTTAGAAAGTAGCTTGGGTAAAGCAGTATAGAGCAAATAGGTAGCTAAAACTGTCCCTCAGAACAACAGCGTCCTATCCCTAACTGAATTCACAGCAGAGTGAGCTCAAAATGGCGGCGGTGGCTTTTATAGTGCATCATGACATCATTTCAGCAGCCAATCACAGCCATGCCATTAGTTAAGATGCCTACATGCCTAACAGGATGTGCCCACACTTCTTAGGATCCTCATTGGCTGAATAAAATGAAAATGTCTCATTGCATTATGGGAACTTCCGATTCCGGTATATGATATTGCAAAAGTATCGGAATTAAGTATCGGAATTCCGATACCGCGAATATCGGCCGATACCCGATATTTCAGTATCGGAATGCTCAACACTATTCATAACACATATTTCAACTGGAGAGGTATTAGAGGCCTGCAATGGCCACAGGTACTAATGGAGATAATCAAGGTAGGGAGAGAGGCAAGAGGTCCGGTCATCTTAGTTATACAGGCCGGGGGAAACGACCTAGGTCATCACATGAGCGCATAACTAATGGCAATAATGAAACTAGACACTGAGCGCTTCAGAGAATTTTTTCACAAAACTAACTCTAGTATGGTCAGAGATTGTGCTGATAGCGGTATGGCACGGTGCGCGAGACATCACGGCCATCAAACGGACAAGGCGGGTAATATATATTCGGATGGCAAAATTTAGAAGAGACAGAGGCGGTGTCGTGATACGACACCGAAAACTGGAAGGAGATAAAACAGGCCTCATACGGCCTGACGGTGTTCACTTAATGGATATTGGACTGGACATATTCCTGTCAGGACTCCAGGACGGAGTGGAACAAGCATTGAGAGTGATGGATGGGGGTCAGAGTCCTGCATACGAGTACGCAGGATCCTCCATGGCATGGAAATAGAAAGGACATGTTGGAGAGTTACACTTGTTGGCCAACTTGCCGGTGTGGAGACACAGGGCATGCTGCAACAAGCTGAATTATTTTAGAAATAAAATGCCTTTCTAATGGAATGAGTATAAAGAGTTAATAAAGCTGTGACCGATCCTCACCCATCCAGCTGTAAGAGTTACATTATTGTATTGTCAAGGAAAGGGGGGCGGTAGGGGGGCTGAGCGTCTGGGTTTGGTTGGGGGTCCCCACAGTCTGCCTAGGCTAGATGCAGTTAAAAATTCTTATTAGATACACAGGCGGTGCAGCTTGCTTCGCAGCTGGGCTACTACGCCCAAAGTATTGCCTGGGCTAAATGCAGTTAAAAATTCTTATTAGATACACAGGCGGTGCAGCTTGCTTCACATCTGGGATACTACGCCCAAAGTATTGCCTAGGCTAGATGCAGTTAAAAATTCTTATTAGATACACAAGCGGTGTAGCTTGCTTCACAGTTGGGCTACTACGCTGACTAGCAGACACTGAAGCTTTGGATCAGACCTCTGAGTAAGCAGCTCTTCAGACGCAGCCATCTGTGTTACCCCAAGCCATAGTGTATGTAGTTTCTTGCGGTTAAAAGGGGGGGGTGGAGCGACCCAACCCACCTGGAATTGACGATGTCAACGTCACGTAGAACACAGCAAGGGGACTCCAAAAAGAGTCTCCATTTTTTCCAAAAATTGTGGCACAGACACCACTTAAGTGGCATCAATTGCCCCAGAGTTGCTTAAAACGGTTGGTGAGGTGATTTTACCAAATCCTCAAGCTTTTAGTCTCCCCAGGATGACACAGGGGTAGAAAAGTCCTTGCGGATCCATGATTTGTTCATCTTTATGAACGTGAGTCTGTCTACATTCTCAGTGGACAGCCACGTGCGCTTATCTGTCAGCACACCACCAGTAGCGCTGAACACACGTTCAGAGAGAACGCTGGCTGCAGGGCATGACAATATCTCCAAGGTGTGAGTGGCGAGCTCCGGAAATTTTTCCAGATTGGAAGCCCAAAATGAGCAAGGGTCCAGTGCCACAGTCATGGCTTCGATGTTCACTTGGATATACTCCTGTACCATCCTCTCTAGGCGTTGACTATGTGTCAAACTACTTGTCTCCTGTGGCCTGGCAAAGGATGGTCTAAAAAAGTGGTGAAACGATTCCACAAAATTGCTGTTACCAGCAGATTCTGTGTTACTGTTACGGTTTGAGTGATGAAGACTCGTCATTCCCACGGTTGGCAAGTTAGAACTCTGAGATTCACTACGTGCACCACTGGTGTTTTGTGGAAAAGCACATGTAAGATTCTGCAACAGCCTCTGCTTATACTCCTGCATGCGTGAATCCCTTCCTATGGCAGGAACTATTTCGGCAAATTTACTTTTGTACCAGGGATGTAAGAGTGTGGCAACCCAGTAGTCAGGATTACTTTGAATTCTGACAATCCGAGGGTCATGTTGCAGGTAGTGCAGCACGAAGGCACTCATGTGTCTTGCGCATCCAGGAGGACCAAGTCCTTGTTGTGTTGTTAGCGAGGTAAGAATCATGCTTCCTTCCTCTGCCCTCTCCCCACAACCTCGCACAACAGAAATGTGATCAAGGTTTCCCTCATCTGATGAGTCTTCCATGCCCATCGCCAGTTCGTCCTCCACTTCTTCCTCGGCTCCTGCACCTTCCTCAACAGTTTGGCTGCTACCATGCGCTCTGATTAATCCCTCTCTCTCACCCTCCCATGCCTGCCGCCTTGGTGCAGCCGACCGTCTGGACCATGGAGATGTTATCCCTTCCCCATACGACTCCTTCTCTGCTTACTCCACCTCCTCTTGTGCCACCACCTGACTCCGAATTCTGTTTAACGTGTGCTCCAGCATGTAAGTAACCGGAATAGTCATGCTGATAATGGCATCGTCAGCACTAAACATCTTCGTCACCATTTCAAAACTGTGCAGAAGGGTGCATAGGTCCCTAATCAGAGACCACTCCTGCAGCGTGATTTTCCCCACCTCTGGATCTCGTTGGCCCAGGCTATACGTCAGAACGTATTGCACCAGGGCTTGTCGGTGCTGCCACAGTCGCTGCAACATTTGCAGAGTTGAATTCCACCGTGTTGGCACATTGCATTTCAGCCGGTGAACTGGCAGGCCCAACGACTTCTGTAGAGATGTAAGTCGTTGAGCTGCGGGATGCGAATGGCAGAAGTGAGCACACAGCGACCGTGCCCTCTGAAGAAGGCCATCTAGTCCGGGATAGTGGGCTAAAAATTGTGGACAACCCTGTTCAACACGTGAGCCATACAAGGCACGCGTGTGACATTGCCCCGGCGAAGGGCCGCACCCAGGTTTGCAGCATTATCGCACACGGCCTTCCCTGGTTGCATGTCCAGTGGAGACAACCATTCATGAAACTGGGTCTCCAGAGCTGACCACAACTCCTCAGCTGTGTGACTCACATTTCCCAGACATTTCAAAGTAAACACCGCCTGATGCCGTTGAGCCCTGCTGCCAGCATAGTAAGGAGGTGTGCAGGATTCCCTCTGCGCAGTTAGAAAGCGGGTGGAATTACCAGACAGACTTTGGTTGCAAGTGGAGGAGAGGACCGAGAGGAGGTTGAGGAGGCAGAAGCAGTGGATTAGCTTCTAGATAAAGAGGATTGACGCACAACTCGTTGGGGACGGCAAGACTTGGACAGCAGCCCCTTGTCCTGCTTTCACCATAGTTACCCAGTGCCCAGTCAGCGACATGTAACGCCCCTGTCCATGCCTACTCGTCCAAGTGTCTGTGGTGATCTGCACCCTGTCACACACAGAGTTTCTCAAGGAAGCGGTGATGTTGTGTGCAACATGCTGGTGCAGCGCAGGCACACCTTTCTTTGAGAAGTAGTGCCGACTGGGCATCTGGTCCTGGGACACTGCGACGGACATAAGGTCTCAAAAATCCTCTGTGTCCACCAGATGGAAAGGCAGCATATATGTAGCCAACAGCTTGCAGATGGTGAAATTCAACCTCTTAGCTTTCTCATGGCTAGGAGGAAATGGTCTTTTACTTGTCCACATCTGAGGGACCGAGGGCTGGCTGTTGTGCTTAGACGGGGTTGAGTAGGGTGTCCCTGGCAAACTGCTGGTCTGTGAGGAATATGCAGGCGGAAAAGTTAGGTTGCATTGATCCAAAGGTGGTGCTTTTGATGTCGGAGAGCGCTCAACACCAGCTGGTGTTTCCACTTCCAAATGAAATGATGACCTGCCAATCACACTGGCTGTTGCGGTTAAAGAGGTGGCAGGTCTGCATCCAAAAACATGTGTGACTTCTGTCCCCCCAGGCACAGAGGATGAAGAGGTCGCGGATGCACAAGATTGGGCAGACAGTGGTTGGCCCGGCCCGCTAGGCCGCATTGTAGCACAGTGAGCTTCCCACTGCAACTTATGCTTCATATCCATGTGACGGTTCATGCATGAAGTACTCAAACTATGGATTTTTTGGCCTCTACTTAGCTTTTGGTGACAAATATTACAGATAACACGAGTTGCGTCATCCTTATCGATATGAAAAAATACCCAGGCTATGCAAGGCTTAGAGCCCATGCGACCTGAAGAGCCACCACGACTTGTGGTCAGAGGCAGAGTTGTGGTTAAGGATGCAGTTGTTGACGTGCTTCCAGTACTCTGTCTCTGTCCAGGAAGGCGCAACCTAACCTCGTCGTCAATGGCATCCTACTCCACCTCCTCTGCTGACCTCATTGACTGGCTGACTGTGGGTTGACAGTAAGTGGCATCTCCAACCTCATCATCATCACCCTGTGTGTTCTCACACCCGTCGTCCTCAGAGCCAATCTCTTCCTGCCCTGACTGAAAAGACAAGTTGTCGCTCCAATCAGGTATTTGAGTCTCATCATCATCTTCATCATTGTCTCCACCAACAGGAGTTACAGTTTGGGAACGAGGGTCTACATTATGCTCAGAACCTTCTTCATCTGGTCCTGGATCTGACTCATAAAGATTCTGGGCATCAGTGCAGATCATTTCCTCGTCTGGATTAACAGAAGCTCTGGAGCAGACCTCCGTTTCCCAGGCTATAGTATGAGTAAACAGCTCTGCAGACTCAACCATCTGTGTTACTCCATACTCAGACAGTCAACTGGAGACTTGGGAGCTGTGAGGAAGCAAGTGCGACTGGGGTGACACCTCTGAGGACTGGAGTATTTGTGATGTTGAAGTTGAGGTGGAGGAGAGCCCACTTGAAGGAGCACTTGATATCCATTGAAGCACCTGCTGTTTTTGTGCCTCATCTGGAATTTGTAGTGATGGGCATGTCCGTAAGAAAGGGATCGTATCATATTGTCCACGAAGAGAAGTAGACATCTAGTTTGGCTGGAAGATGGTCTCTCTTCTGCAGATGTTACTCCCCCCCACCGCGGGGAGGCTCGACCCACCAGCGGACAGGCACCAGTATTGGGAGAGGGGGGCTGGCCGTCATGGTCCACTGCGGCTCTGGCACAAACCTGGCGACACGGAAGTCGCACAGGCAGGAACGGACTGGCCGTGTCGGCTTCGCACTCCAGCATAGTCCCTCTGCCTGCTCGCGCCCGTAACCTCAAAGGGATGCACAAGCGGCTTTTCTTCCCAGGGCTGTTCCCCACCCAGCAGGAAGGTGGGGGAGCTCAGGTCAGCCTTCCACTTTACTCCCTTAATCCCCCTCGCCCTCTTTCCTTCTTCCGTTCTCCATCTAACCCCTCGGCTCTGTGGTGTCCGCTCTCCCTCCAGCTCTCTTCTTCTCACAGGTGGACTACCGCGTGTATTCACACTGTGGTGAATCTTTTGGGCCCAGGCATAAGAAGTCGTCGAGGTAATGGATAATATGTGCCCCCTTAGAAACGTCCATTACAACCCATTCGAGGAAGCAACTAAACGCATCAAATAGTGAGCAGGATCTGGACCACCCCATGGGCAAACAGCGATCTGTATAGTATGCTCCTTCCCAGAAGCAGCCCAATAGGTGGACACTATTCGGAGGCACAGGTAGGAAGTAACCGGAACGCCGCATCAATGTCTGTTTTGGCCATTAGGGCAACCCTTCCCAACTTCTTGATCCGCCTGATTGCCTTGTCAAAGGATGTACAGTATATACTACTGTACTTGGTTCCGCGTCGATGTTGTCGTTTACTGACTTGCCCCTTGGATATGACAAATGGTGGATTAGTCCGAATGTATTGGGTTCCGTTTTTGGCACAACTCACAATGGGGATACCACTAAGTCTTGTAAGGAAAGTTTTCTGAATGGAACCGCCATTCTACCTAAAGATATTTCTTTCTTTAATTTTCTTGTCACGACTAGTGTTGAGCGAGCACTAAAATGCTCGGGTGCTCGAAGCTCGGGCCGAGCTCGCCGTGATACTCGGGTGCTCGACCCGAGCAACGAGCCCAATGTTAGTCTATGGGAGACTCGAGCATTTTTGCGGTGGCACCCCCGGCATTCTTTTAAAAGCCTAACAAGTGCCCAAAACGATAGTGACAGTGCTCAAATGACATGGGGACAGCATGGGGATCGCCCCAGGAAGCATTTCTGACCCCCCGGTCACTGCTGTCAACAACGTGGTCAGAGGTATTAAGCCACTTTCACAGGCTCACAATAAAACGTTCAAAAACGAAAGTGAAACTTTTTTCCTGTGAAATATGTTAAGGAACATCCTTTCCAGGGTAAAGACTTGTGTATAAGTTAAAATAAATGACCAAAAACAAAAATACTCCTCCACACCTTCGGCTAGGTTCACAAGTAGCATTTTTTATGCGTTTTTGCACTTTTGTATTGCTTTCAATTATGACAAATGCATTCACTGTGAAATGTCATTTTAACATTTTACAACCTTATCTGGCCATGTGCTGTGTGACACATGCATAAAGTGCTGAAAAGACAAGGGAATAGCATGGGGAAGACCCCTGGAAGCATCTCTGACTCCCAGGTCACTGTCTAAAAGTGTGCCCATCATAAGTGATCCTTACCGAATCAGAAGATGCAGACTTGCAACTATCCCCATGCATGTTCTAGTCCCAGGGCAGTGTTCAATTGTACCTCCCCCATTCCTTGCAATACAAGCTCAAGTATGCAGCCTGCCACCCACCCACCCCCAGGCTGCAATACCATACTGCTTGCTTGCTCGAACTTGAAATTGTGCCTTTTAGGCATGTGGAGGCGGAATCTGGCCACCACGTCATGGCTGTGTTGGCGGCCTGGAATCCATACTCGGTCCCCAGCCGCCCCGCGGCCGGGTGTCCACACACGGTCCCCAGCCGCCTGGGGGCAGCCGGGTGTCCATAAACGGTCCCCAGCCGCCCCTATTTCTCCTTGGAACATCCCCCCACATACTTTTCTTAGCCCGGCCTGCTTTAGGTAGCATTGGACGAGGCCACCAGAGAACCAGACTCCTCCTGTGGGCCCTGACTTCTCCATTGGTGGAGTAGAGAGTGCCAAGGTGAGGAGCATGATGATGATGACAGAAGTTAGCATCTGCTATGTTTTCTTTTAAGGCAAGTGTAAGTGTGCAGCCTGCCACCCACCCACCCCCAGACTTCAATTCCATACTGCTAGCTTGCACATGAAATGGGGCCTTTTAGTTTGGAGGAGGCCGAAGCTGGCCACTACCTCATGGCTGCTTCGGCAGCGAGGTATCCATACTCAGTCCCTAGCCGCCCATATTTGTCCTGGTGTGCCTTATACATAAGATTAAGCGCGTATACCAAAACATTACCTGTGCCCTCCCCAGAGCATTTAGTGGGAAGGAGAGCCTATTCCGCTGTAGTGTGTGCATGCCAAACCCCTGTTCATGGTACATGTGAAGATGCCTCCCACCTTGCACCTGTCGTTGCAGACTTGCAACTATTCCCATTCAAGTCCTTGTCCCAGGGCAGTGTTCAATTGTACCTCTCCCATTCCTTGCAATGCAAGCGCAAGTATGCAGCCTGCCACCCACCCACCCCCAGGCTGCAATACCATACTGCTTGCTTGCTTGCACTTTAAATTGGGCCTTTTAGGCATGTGGAGGCAGAATCTGGCCACCACGCCATGGCTGTGTCGGCGGCCTGGTATCCATACTCAGTCCCCAGCCGTCTGGTGGCCGGGTGTCCCCGCTTGCTCCCCAGCCTCCAGGGGGTGGCCAGGTGTCCATACTCGGTTCCCAGCCACCCCTATTTGTCCCGGTAACCTTTCCCACACTTTTCTTAGCCTGGCCTGCTTTAGGGCAGCATTGGCCGAGCCCACCGGACTATCAGACTCCTCCGGTGGGCCCTGGCTTCTCCATCAGGGGAGTTGAGAGTGCCAAGGTGAGTAGCATGATGAGGATGATAGAAGTTAGCATCTGCTTTGTTTTGTTGTAATGCAAGCGCATGTATGTAGTAGCGGCTAGGCCTGAGGTGGTGAGCGTTTTGCTGCATATCCTACCTCCTCCGAGGATTGCTGGATGTTTTCCTGCTACTATCCAAGTTCTATGACTCCCGTTAAAACAAAGCTTCAGGTGATGAATGATGGATGAGGTAGTGGCAAAGGAGAAAGAGCAGGAGGAACAGGGACCATTCACATCAATATCAGGCCAGTCAACCAGATATGTCTTGTAGGATATGTTTCTGTAACAAAAGGAGCGGTTTGGCTACACAGTTATAGGGCATACAGTGAGTGCAATGCCTACCAAAAATTTCGAGCCACTCCAATGCCCCTTGGAAATGACATGGAGGTCAGAGGGCGTTAACTAAACGTTTTTTTCCATTTATAGCAACTGGGTCTCCCATGCACTGTTGGCCTAAGCAGTGAATGGAAGGCTTTCCAAAAATTATGAGGATCTGCAATGCCCCTTACAAGAGCCATGTGTGGCACACCAGTGGTCTGGTGACCACAGTAATAGAGATATTACGTTGGAGAGCAAGTGGGAGGTTTCCTGGTCAGGATCCCTTAAACATGCAACATCCTCCTGCCCCAATCCTGGGAGGGGAGAATTCTGCCCTTATAAACTGGATCTGGGGCGGGGTTGAGTGAGTCAGAGAACAGTCAGAGTCAGAGTGAGAGCAAGGGAAAGTAACAGCAAGGAGCTCTGTAGGAGCTAGGAGCTAAAGACCAGGGGCTGGAAGCTGAGCAGAGTTCGCCCTGGCAGAAGACAATAGGAACTGGACACAGGAGTCCGAAGCTGTGAGGACTTATATATCCAGCAGCAGAAACCAGCCGGCAGGGGATTTCAGGTCCTCTGGCCATAGAAGCCGGGAGGCTCAGTCACAAGCAAGGGACCAGCACCGCCATCGTGGAGCGGAGGCTAACAGAAGGCCCCAAGTCACCAGCCATACGGGTGAGCACTACACGGTACACTCAGGGACGTGGGCTACTTCTACCCGCTTACAGCAAGGTAGCCAGGAAGAGTGCAGACAGACGGGGAGGCCTACAACTCCACCTGGCCAGGAAAACTCCTGCTTGCTCACAGACTGACCAGGCCTCTTATGCTAGCCACTACTCCCGGGAGGGTCTACCTTATAATCATCAGTAAAGACCCTGAACTGCACTGCAAAGACTCCGAGTCATTCCTGCTGCGCTCGTGCACCATCACCCCCATCATCCACACTCACTGCCCTGAGGCTATACTGCTCCCGATGGGATTTATCCCATTCTATGCTGCGCACACAACACCAGCCTCAGCGGTCTGCCTCGCAGCGGTGGTACTCCCTGACCGCAATCCACGGGTGGCGCAGTCGGACAATTAACCTCAAAACCAAATAAAGACTGCCACTGGTTTGACCAGGCTGAGCCACGGGACCGGGTCACCGCCACGGAGACTACAGACCCCAGAGACCCGGCACCGGGTATCCCACACACGTGTACACACGGCCCAGGGGGCGCGTCACATGCAGTACAGCATATTACAAACATAAGTCCCATTATTGGGGAGTGGGTGTCCCATAGTATTTGCTTATGCTTTCCCAGCAAAAGCTGCCAAAAATTAGTACGGAGCAACTTGCAATGCCCCTTAGAAGAGCCATGCAGTACAGCATATTACAAACATAAGTCCCATTATTGGGGAGTGGGTGCCCCATAGTATTTGCTTATGCTTTCCCAGCAAAACCTGCCAAAAATTAGGACGGAGCAACTTGCAATGCCCCTTACAAGAGCCATGCAGTACAGCATATTACAAACATAAGTCCCATTATTTGGAGTAGGTGTCCCATAGTATTTGCTTATGCTTTCCAAGCTAAAGCTGCCAAAAATTAGGACGGAGCAACTTGCAATGCCCCTTACAAGAGCCATGCAGTACAGCATATTACAAACATAAGTCCCATTATTGGGGAGTGGGTGTCCCATAGTATTTGCTTATGCTTTCCCAGCAAAAGCTGCCAAAAATTAGGACGGAGCAACTTGCAATGCCCCTTACAAGAGCCATGCAGTACAGCATATTACAAACATAAGTCCCATTATTGGGGAGTGGGTGTCCCATAGTATTTGCTTATGCTTTCCCAGCAAAAGCTGCCAAAAATTAGGACGGAGCAACTTGCAATGCCCCTTACAAGAGCCATGCAGTACAGCATATTACAAACATAAGTCCCATTATTGGGGAGTGGGTGTCCCATAGTATTTGCTTTTGCTTTCCCAGCAAAAGCTGCCAAAAATAAGGACGGAGGAACTAGCAATGCTGGCACCCTGGTGGTATAGTGGTGGTGGAGGCTGAGGATAAGGAGAAGAAGATTAAACAGCCGAAACGAGGAAGCGTATACCCATGTGTGGGTGTGAAGCGGTGCATGTGAATACACCTCCCGAAATAACACAGTGGATTTGACTTTATGTTACTCTGCTGTCATTTGGTGGTGATGAGAAGTCTGGCCCAATCCAGCCCTTGTTCATTTTGATAAGGGTCAGCTTGTCAGCATTGTCAGTTGACAGGCGAGTGCGCTTATCAGTTATAATTCCCCCAGCGGCACTAAAAACCCGCTCCGATAACACGCTAGCGGCAGGGCAGGCCAGGACCTCCAAGGCGTACAGAGTGAGTTCATTCCAAGTGTCCAGCTTGGACACCCAATAATTAAAAGGCACAGAGGGATCACGGAGGACGCTGGTACGATCGACAAGGTACTCCCTCACCATCTTTTGAAACTTTCCACTCCTTGTGAGAGTACCCTGCGCCTGAGGGCCTGTAAGGTGGTCGGGTGTCAGAAAACTGTCCCAGAACGTTGACAGTGTTCCCCTGCCTCTGCTGGATTGGAGTTGCATCTCTTACGCCTTAGTTGGGCAACGAACTGTGACCTCTGCCGCTAGCGTGTTCAGATAGGAATTTTTTTAAGAGTTCTGCAGCAAGGGCCTTCTGGTATTGCCCCATTTTTGTAGACCTCTCCACCTCAGGAATAAGAGAGTGAAAGTTCTCCTTGTAGCGGGGGTCTACAAGTGTCACCAACCAGTAATGACTGTCACCCAACATTTTGACAATGCGAGGGTCACGGTTAAGGCAGCGTAACATAAAGTCAGCCATGCGTGCCAGACTGGTAATGGGCAAGATTTCCGTGTCCTCACCAAGATGACGACTGACCATGCTCTCCTCCTCCTCCTCCTCTTCCTCCTCCCCCCTGTCCTCAGGCCACCCACGCTGTACCGACGGTATGACACTTGTACAGGTACTACCGTCTACAACGCATGATAGCAGCTCCTGTTCTTCCTCCTCCTCCTCCTCTCCCTCCTCTCCCTCATTGTCCCCCAATGCACGTTGGGATGAGATGAGGCTGGGCTGTGTGTAATGGCCTGCTACGGCTTCTTGATCCATCTCATCATACTCTGGCTGCAATGCCTCCTCTTTAATTCTCTGCAGAGAGCATTGCAAAAGACAGACAAGTGGGATGCTGACACTAATGATGGCGTCATCGCCACTCACCATCTTGGTGGCCTCCTCAAAGTTTGTCAGGATGGTACATATGTCAGACATCCAAGTCCACTCCTGAGGTCTTATGTGTGGAGTCTGACCTGAATATCGACGGCCTTGTTACAGCTGGTACTCCACAACTGCTCTCTTCTGCTCACAAATCCTTTGCAACATGTGGAGGGTAGAGTTCCAACGTGTGGGGACATCACACACCAGTCGGTGTGCCGGAATCTGCAATCGCTGCTGCAACACAGCAAGGGCGGCGGAAGCTGTAGCCGACTTGCGAAATTGAGCTGTCAGGCGGCGTACTTTCATCAGCAGATCTGGCAACTCGGGGTACAATTTAAGAAACCGCTGAACCATGAGGTTAAGCACATGAGCCAGGCATGGTACGTGTGTGATCTCACCTCGTCTCAGAGCCGCCACCAGGTTACGGCCATTGTCACACACGAACATGCCGGGATGTAGGTTCAGCGGTCTCAGCCACAGATCTGCCTGCTCTTTCACAGCTGTCCACAACTCACAAGCAGAGTGAGGTTTATCACCTAAGCTTATGAGTTTCAGCACAGCCTGTTGCCGCTTGGCGGAGGCAGTACTGCAATGCTTCCAGCTTGTAACTGATGTGTTGATATCTGAGATGGAGGCTGAACATGAGGAGGAGGAGGAGGAGGAGGAGGATGCGCAGGAGCTGTACACTGTGGGGGCAACTCTGACTGACATAGGGCCCGCAATCCTCGGTGTATGGAGGATGTGTTCCGTCCCAAGGTCCGACTGGGTCCCGGCTTCCACTATGTTTACCCAGATGTACCGTCCCTGGCCACAAGCACTTGTCCACGTGTCCGTTGTCAGGTGGACTCTCCCAGTAACTGCGTTGTTGAGGGCACGGCAGATGCTTTGGGACATGTGCTTGTGTAGTGCGGGGATGGCACACCGGGCAAAATAGTGTCGGCTGGGGACCGAGTACCAAGGGACGGTCACCGCCATAAGATTGCGGAAGGATTCCGCCTCCACCAGCCTAAAAGGCAGCATTTCCAATGCAAGCAGTCATGAAATATGCGAATTTAGGACTGTAGCCTGTGGGGCGTTAGCTGCGAATTTCCGCTTTCGTTCAAAGGTCTGGGATATGGACAATTGAACGCTGCGGTGGGACGTGGACGTGAACGTTGATGCTGTTTCTTGAGAAACTGCCATAACAAGTGAAGACTGAGAGGAGGGGGCATCTTTACATGCAGTATGGACAGGGGATTGCCTTGCACACACAACAGGGGGTTCTATTGCACGCACAACAGTGGAAGAAGCAGTGGTGACACCCGCTGACACTGGTCGTGGACCCTGGGTTTCGCCCCACAAAGTCGGGTGCTTTGCTGCCATGTGCCTGATCATGCTGGTGGTGGTCAGGCTGGTAGTTTTGTCACCCCTGCTGATGCTGGCATGGCATGGCCTTTTTTGGGTTATCAGCAGAGTCTTTAAAAATATTCCAGACTCTGGAAGACCTATCGCTTGTACTGGCAACGTCCCTCGAGTTGGTGTTACGGGGAACGGTTGCCTGCCTTCTGTCTGCGGCCACCACACTGCTTCTTCCTGCCTGTTGGGGTACTCTGCCTCCCTCCCCCTGTGTGCTGCTGGCCTCACTCTGCATGTCCTCCTTCCACGTTGGGTCAGTTACTAGATCATCCACAACCTCCTCCTCTTCCACTTGCGCACCACGATCCTCCTCCTCACTTCCTGGCAATTGTGTCTCGTCATCGTCCACCTCTTGTGACAGATTGCCAACGTCGACTTCCTGTGGCCGTGGCTGTTCAAATATTTGGGCATCGCAACATGGGATCTCCTCTTCCACCACTTCAAGCGTATCAGGCGAGGGGCCCAAATATGGAAATGGACCAGTGAACAGCTCTTCAGAGTGTCCAAGTGTGGGATCACTTGCTGTCTGACGACACTCGGCATGGTGGGAGGAAGGAGCATCAGAGTGAGGAGGAGTATGCGGTCGAGACTCACGTCTACTAAGAGTTGACCGTGTGGAAGACAGACCGGAGGTGGTGGTGCCCAGGTAACTGGAAGTATTATCTGCTATCCAATTAATAACCTGTTCACACTGATCAGTTCTCAATACTGGTGTTGTTCTGTGCTTCCCTAGTAATTCGGTCAAGAAGTGGGAGTGAGAAGATGTGGCTGTTGGTCGTAGCACATTTTCACCTTGGCCACGGCCCCGTCCTCTGCACGAACCATCACCAGAACGTCCACTTCCACGTCCCTTGCCACGCGCCTTGCCCATTGTAAATGAAGTAAAATAGCTTACACTTTGCACTATCAATGGAAAAAGGGTAATAAAGAGTAGATTAGAACCGTGGAAGAGGAAAAACACAATTATTGTTTGCTGGGATATACCACACTTTTTTAAATAGAGATATTTGCGGCTGAACAGTGAGCGACACACTCAAACTGTTTTTTTTTTAGATACCAAAGGCCCAAAACTGGATAGTACAGCGATTTGACCCGTGGAACTGCGAAACCACACTGGGATGTCGGGCCTACACAAGACTATTTTCAACAGATATGTTTTTGTGTCACAACAGTCAGGAGACACTACTGTTTTTCTTTGAGGAAAAAACTACCAAAACCTGAATAATAGAGATTTTTTACCGTGGGATGGCAAAACCACAGTTATTGTTTACTGGGGTATACCACACTTTTTTACACAGAGATATCTGCAGCTGAACAGTGAGCGACACACTCAAACTGCTTTTTTTTTAGATACCAAAGGCCCAAAACTGGATAGTACAGCGATTTGACCCGTGGAACTGCGAAACCACACTGGGATGTCGGGCCTACACAAGACTATTTTCAACAGATATATTTTTGTGTCACAACAGTCAGGAGACACTACTGTTTTTCTTTACGGAAAAAACTACCAAAAGCTGAATAATAGAGATTTTTTACCGTGGGATGGCAAAACCACAGTTATTGTTTACTGGGGTATACCACACTTTGTTAAATAGAGATATTTGCGGCTGAACAGTGAGCGACAGACTCAAACTGCTTTTTTTTTAGATACCAAAAGCCCAAAACTGGATAGTACAGCGATTTGACCCGTGGAACTGCGAAACCACACTGGGATGTCGGGCCTACACAAGACTATTTTCAACAGATATATTTTTGTGTCACAACAATCAGGAGACACTACTGTTTTTCTTTGCGGAAAAAACTACCAAAACCTGAATAATAGAGATTTTTTACCGTGGGATGGCAAAACCACAGTTATTGTTTACTGGGGTATACCACACTTTTTTAAATAGAGATATTTGTGGCTGAACAGTGAGCGACACACTCAAACTGCTTTTTTTTAGATACCAAAGGCCCAAAACTGGATAGTACAGCGATTTGACCCGTGGAACTGCGAAACCACACTGGTGTGTCGGGCCTACACAAGACTATTTTCAACAGATATATTTTTGTGTCACAACAGTCAGGAGACACTACTGTTTTTCTTTACGGAAAAAACTACCAAAAGCTGAATAATAGAGATTTTTTACCGTGGGATGGCGAAACCACAGTTATTGTTTACTTGGGGTATACCACACTTTTTTAAATAGAGATATTTGCGGCTGAACAGTGAGCGACACACTCAAACTGTTTTTTTTTTTTAGATACAAATGGCCCAAAATGGATAATACAGAGGTTTGAACCGTGGAAGTGCAAAACAACACTTCTGTTTCTCTAGCCTACACCATACTACTTTCAACAGTTATATTTGTGTCTGAAAAATCAGACACGCTTTTTTTTTGGGGGGGACGACGACACACCAAAAGGTTAATAAGACGGGTATTTGTACAGTGTGAAGGAGGAAAAAAAAAGGAGGATTTAGATGAAAAAAAAAGGATTTTTCCTGGCCCCCGACACCTGGTGCTAAGTCCAGCAATTTCAGCAACAGGAGCACACAGGACTGTAATGCAGCGTTTGCTGGTATAACCACTGTGTCTCCTATACAGCCTGCCTGCCTGGTATCTGGGATGGATATTAGTCCTGAAAAGGACTGTTTGTTTGTTCTGGCAGCCTTTACAGACCCTACACTAACTATTTCGCAGTTTATATCCCTCCCTAAATTAGCAGCGCTGTCCCTACACTGTCTAATCCGGAGCGACTGTGTCCAAGATGGCGGCGCCCCGTTTTAAATACTCGAGGTGACGCTGTGCGGCCAGCCAATCACTGTATTGCCCACAACCAACATGGCTGCAGCATTACAGTGACTGGCTGGCAATCCCTGCATGTTCATTGGCTCTGTAAAGAGCGCCAAACATGCAGGGCGGAGACCCGAGCTCCCGCCCGAGTAACCCGGAAATGCTCGGTGCTCGCCGAACATCCCGAGTAGCGTGATGCTCGGGCGAGTACCGAGCAGTGTCGAGCATGTTCGCTCAACACTAGTCATGACGTCTGGGTGTTGGTAGGCTGATTTAAGATTTTTACTCCAGCCTTTCTTGATTTTAGAAGGGCATGACATGCCTATATCTGTGTCTCCCCCTCCTTTTACTCCTCCACCTCTTTTCTTTTCGCATGACTATATGTACTTGTCACTTTTCCATGTGTTAGTTGTGTCTTCTGAGCAGTTTGTCAAATTTTGGAAACATTTGAAGGTGTTTTCTATGTGTTTCTATGTGTTTTTTTTTGCCTGCCATTGGTTTTAACGGTGTTCGACGGTGTTCGAACCTAACCCAAACACTACTGTGGTGGCTCAACTCTAGACTTCACCGCTTGAGCAGGAGAATTCTCCCACGCTGGGATGGCATTGAGATGGCAGGCTGGATCACAGCAGTACGCTTCCTTCCAGCTTGTCATCCTTCAGAGACACTGCAGAGCGCAAGCATGCCTGCGCTCCGTAGTGTCTCTGAAGGATGGCATGCTGGATGGCAGCGTTCTGCTACCATCCAGCCTGCCATCTCAATGCCATTCCAGCGTGGGAGAATTCTCCTGCTCAAGCTGTGACGTCATTTGGACATGAACTTGGATCATCTGAATGCCGTCACAGCCAGACACTGAGGAGCTTCACTGAGGAGATTCTCAGTGTCTGCGGCATAGCAAGCTGGATGGCAGCATTCTGCTACAATCCAGCCTGTCATGTCAATGTAGCAGAGCTGAAGCCGTCCTGGGAACCATGGAAAGGTAAGGATGAGGTTGGTTTATTATTTTACTTTTATTGCAGGAGATCGTTGGCTTCAGCTGGAATGGGCGATATGGTAAGTAGAGTTTAATTTAGAACATTAAAGTATTGTGTCTTTATTTTAATTAAAGGACTTTATTCTGGGTGTTTGTGTTTTTTTTAACTTTCACTATGGGGTTAGTAATGGGGATGTCTTATAGACGCCTCTCCATTACTAACCTGGGCTTGATGTCAGCTTGCATTATAAGCTGACATCAACCCCAACCCTATTACCCTACTGCCACTGCTACATGGCAGTGGGAAGAGCGAGGCTAAGTACTAGAATTGGCGCATCCTATGGATGCGCCATTTCTGGGGCAGCTGAGGGCTGGTTTTTCTAGCCTGGGAGGGGGCCAATATTCATTCCACCCTTCCTGGGCTATTAATATCAGCCCAAGCTGTCTGCCTAGCCTTTGCTAGCTATTAAAATAGGGGGGACCCCACGTCATTTTTTTTAGGGTCCCCCATTTTAATAGCTAGCAAAGCCTAGGTATTCAGCTGGGGGCTGATATTAGTAGCCTGGGAAGCTCCATGGGTGTTACCCCCTTCCCAGGCTTCAAACATCTGTGCCAGCTGTCTGCTTAACTTGCGTTAGAGACTAAAATTATGGGGAACCCCTCGCCAATTATTTTTTTTAATAAATCCTTTATTTTAACACTAAATGACAAGTACAGTAACCAACACTGTCACCGTACTTATTATATATGTTACTGACATGTTTCTAGCTATCTAATCTATGTTTGATGCTCTATTCTTTCAGTTCTAAATTGTCGGGTACCAATGTATGCCGCTGATTAATTGCCGGACGGCTTTTTTAAAGAGACGGGAGCATGAAAACACTATTATTTTTTTTAAATAAATCCCTTCCCAGGCTTCAAACATCTGCCCCAGCTGTCTGCTTAACTTGCGTTAGAGACTAAAATTATGGGGAACCCCATGCCAATTATTTTTTATAATAAATCCTTTATTTTAACACTAAATGACAAGTACAGTACCCAACACTGTCACTGTACTTATTATATATGTGACTGACATGTTTCTATCTATCTAATCTACTGTATGTGTGATGCTCTATTCTTTCTGTTCTAAATTGTCGGGTACCGGTGTATGCCGCTGATGAATTGACGGCTTTTAATGTTTCACTGTGAGCACTGTTCCCATCGATTTGGGCAATCACTGTAATGCCACAACAAACATGGCTGTGACACTACAGTGAGAGGCAGACAATCCCTGCATGATTGGTGCTCTAAATAGCGCCAAACATGCAGGACGGGACCCGAGCTCCCGCCCGAGCATCACGCATGTACTCGGCGAGCTCCAAGCATCTGGAGTACTGAGATGCTTGGGCGAGTACCGAGCAGTGGCGAGCATGCTCGCTCATCACTAGTTGCAAATGGCCTTTTTGGGGTTATCTAAACAGTCTTTAAAAAAGAACCAGACTCGGGAAGGCCTAACAGTTGTACTGGCAACTTCCGTCGTGTTGGTGTTACGGGGAGCGGTTGCCTGCCTTGTGTCTGTGGCCATCACACTGCTTGTTCCTGCCTGTTGTGGTGCTACGCCTCCCTCTCCTTGTGTGCTTCTGTCTTCGCTCTGCATGTCCCGTTGCTAGGTTGGGTCAGTGACTTCATTGTCCACTGCTTCGTCTTCCACTTCCGCACCTGGTCCTCCTCCTGGCTTTCTGTCCATTGTGTCTCATCATCATCTACCTTTTACAACAGTAATTGCACTTTGGGTGCTGAAATATTTGGGCATCGCTACGTGCGATCTTCTGTTGCCCTGCTTGAAGCGGGCTGAGCGAGAGGCCCGAATATATGAATGGAAAAGTGAACTGCTCTTGGGGTAACCCTGAATTCTAATCTTTCCTTCAAACCACATATCCAAGCTCTTTCCACTTCCGAGCAGACTGAGAGAGAGACCAGAATCTATAAATGGAAAGATGAACAAAACAGCTCTTCAGAGTGTCCAAGTGTGGGATCAGTTGTCTCAGGGTACTCGGAATGGTGGGAGGAAGGAGGATCAGGGTGCGGAATATGCCGACTTCAATTAAAAAAAATCTCACGGATTCGCACATTCCTCATCCACGAATCTACAAAAACACTAGTGCATGCCCTTATCATCTCCCGCCTCGACTACTGTAACCTCCTGCTCTGTGGCTTCCCTTCTAACACTCTCGCACTCCTCCAATCTATCCTAAACTCTGTTTTCCAACTAATCCACCTGTCCCCATCCCCTCGCTGTTCCCTGGCCTCTCCTCGCTGTCAATCCCTTCACTGACTCCCCATTGCCCAGAGACTCCAGTGCAAAACCCTAACCTTGGCATGCAAAGCCATCCACAACTTGTCTCCTCCATACATCTTTGACCTAGTCTCCCGGTACTTAAATGCACGCAACCTCTGATCCTCACAAGATCTCCTTCTCTAGTCCCCTCTTATCTCCTCTTCCCACAATTGCATGCAAGATTTCTCCTGTGCATTCCCCTACTCTGGAACTCTCTACCCCAACATTTCTGACTTTTGCCTACTGTTGAAACCTTCAAAAGGCACTTGAACACCCACCTCTTGTGACAAGCGTACAACCTGCAGTATCTGCTCCACCATACCGCTGCATGACAAGCTCTATCCTCACCTACTGTATCTTCACCCATCCCTTGTAGACGGTGAGCCCTCGCGGGCAGGGTCCTCTCCTCTCTTGTATCAGTCACTGTCACATTTTGGTTCAAGATTATTGCAATAGTTTTTGCGATGTACACCCCTTTTTCACCTGTAATGCGCCATGGAATAAATGGTGCTAAAGTAAAAATAATAATGTGGTCCAGACTCATGGCTACTGAGACTGAACCATGTGGAAGACAGGGTGGTGGTGGTGGCGGCACACTGACTGGAAACATTATCTGCTATCCAACCAACAACCTTTTCATACTGCTCTGGCTTCAATAGTAGTGTTTTCCGCGGCCCCCTAGAAATTGGGGCAGGAAGGTAGTTCAACATGATGTGGGTGTTTGTTGTGCTCCCTCAGCAGGCACAGTTTCATCTTGCCCATGGCCTCAGCCTCGGCCTATGTATGCACCATCACCATTACTTCCACTTCCCCATCCCTTGCCACGGGCCTTCCCCATTTTAAATGGAGTTCAATATTTGTCACATTGCCAAAAATGTCCGTATTATTACCGCATTAATATAGGATCATGTCCGATGACCACGGTTTTAGGCAGGGACCTGGGAGTCAGAGATGCTTCCAGGGGTCTTCCCCATGCTGTTTCCATGTATTTTCAGCACTGTATGGATGTGTCTGATCATGTCTTACACACCACATGGCCAGAGAAGGTAGTAAAATGTTAAAATGACATTTACCAGTGAATGTGTTTTTCACTATTGAAAGAGATGCAAAAGTGCAAAAACGCATCAAAAACGCTACGTGTGAACTTAGCCAAAGGTGTGGAGGATCATTTTTGTTTTTGGTTATTTATTTTGGCTTATATTGAAGTCATTACCCTGGAAAGGATATTCCTTAACACTTTTCCCAGGAAAATCTATTTTGGTTTCATTTTTGCATGTTTTATTGTGAGCCGGTAAATGTGGCATAATACTCTGATAACATTGTTCACAGCAGTGACCTGCGAGTCAGAGATGCTTTCAGGAGTCTTCCCCATGCTGTTCCCATTTCATTTGAGCACTGTTCCCATCAATTTGGGCAATTTTTAAGCGCCCTGCAAACCTCCGGGAGGGCCGCCGGAAAAATGCTCGAGTTTCCCATAGACTTACATTGGGCTTGTTGCTCGGGTCGAGCACTCGAGCAATCCAATTTGCTCAACCCGAGCAACGAGCACCCGAGCATTTTAGTGCTCGCTCATCACTAGTGTTAACATATATTGTTTTTGTAATCATTAGTTACTCTGAGGAAGATATAAAGAAAGTTCTTTTACAAATTTATTTTCTGCAATTTGTTATTAAAATGAATTAGTAAAACAGAGCTTTGTATGAGGTGCTAGTGCAGTATACCAGGAACATTATTGTATATACTCAGAGCTATTCAGAATATCATATCAAGGTTATGCAATGTACAATAAAAAGTTACACAGCTTTCGATATATTCTACTTTTAGTATAAGTTTCTTAATGGATTTTAATATTTCTTCTTGTGTTAACCATCATTACATGCCTCTAGTGTACCTATGATATGATCATTCAAAGGGAATGTGTCAACAGAAAATTACATTGTTTAAATAAGGTTTTAATATTAAACACATTTTTGCATATTTTCAACCATTTTAATCGTGTATATTTTTATGTATACGGTATATTAAAATATGTATGTATAATAGAGATATTTGAATTGATTTGCTGAGAATTGATTTCAAGTCAAATTTTATCAAATTCGCAGATCCAGGTAAATTCAAACAAATTTTGATTCAATTTGCCTGGATCGTTAGAAAAAATCCTTGTCACAGTTTCACACTTTGCCGAATTTTGCATCAGAGAGCAAACTCTGATGATGTCAGGCTGCTTTTCGACCTCTTCTTACTTTTTCTCCTTCTCCATCACACTAGCAGATAAACATCCCTGATTGTGTGTCGAGTAAACAGGAGTTCTCTCCCAGTCATCTACTTGTGTGCCAACTGTACTCTCGTTTAGTCAATTTACTGGTGGTGTAGTTATTGCCATATCACTTATTGAAGTCGACTTATTTCGAGAAATGTTGATGTTCACTCAAGTTTGCTAGAAAATAACCTGCCACCATAGGCAGATTATAATGAGGGCAATCTGGGCTACTGCCTGGGGCCTGAAGCTCGGGGGAACCCATGGACAGATTGGCATCATTATAATATTATGTGCGCCACCCGCATGACAATGAAGCAGACGCGAACACGTAGCACATTCTGCGTGGCCACATCTGCTGTACTCACGCGCAGAGCCCCTGAGATTCCCGGCTGTATGCTCCTGTACTGCTGCTCCGGACCTGTGTGGTGCTCAGTGCTGGCTCCGCCCCCCTGCTTGTCTTGTGCTGCCTTTCAATCCTTCCTGTTGCCTCCTGCTGGCAACTCCTGGTGATGGTAAGATGCAAATAGCATCCTGTTCTGTGAGAGAGTAACTTGGACATGTCACCCTGTGGGCTGCAGGGTATGTGACCATGGGGGGGCCCCAAGGTATATGACCATGGGGGGCCCACAGGGTATGTGACTATGGGGGGGCCTAAGGTATGTGAACATGGGAGGCCGCAGGGTATGTGACCTTGGGGGGGCCACAGGGTACGTGACCATGGGGTGGCCACAGGGCATGTGACCATGGTGGGGCTGCAAGGTATGGGACCATGGGGGGCAGCAGGGTATGTGACCAAGGGAGGAGGCCACAGAGTATGTGACCATGGGTGAGTTGTAGGGTATGTGACCATGGGGGAGTTGCAGGGTATGGGACCATGGGAGGGCTGCAGGGTATGTGACCATGGAGGGCCACAGGGCATGTGACCATGGTGGGGGCCACAGGGTATGTGACCATAGGGGGGCACAGGGCATGTGACCATGGGGGCTGCAAGGTATGTGACCATGGGGGGCTGCAGGATATGTGACCATGGAGGGGCGGCAGGGTGTGTGATTGTGAGGGCTGCTACTGGCTGCATAGTATATTATCTTGGGGCTACAGGATAATGTTATCCTGTGGGTTTGGGGGCTGCAGGGAGCTATGTGGGGGCTTATACTATATATTGGGAGCTACGTGAGGACTCATATTGTATGTATATGGCTGTGTGGGGGCTCATGTATATAGGGGGCCCATACTGTATGTAGGGGGCTATGCGGGGGCTCATACTGTATATTGGGCGACTGTGTGGTGTCATATGTTGGGGACTTTGTGTGGATTCATACTGTATAAAGGGAGTTATGTAGGCACTCATACTGTATCTATGGGGCTGTGAGAGGACTCTTACCGTAGCTATGTAGTGGCTCATATTGTATATTGGGGGCTATGTGAGGGCTCATACTGTATATTGGGTGCTATGTGTGGACTCATACTGTATGTAGGGGCTCATACTGTAAATAGGAGTCTATGTGGAGGCTCATACTGTATATTGGGGGACTGTGTGGTGTCATATCGTATGTAGGGGGCTATGTGTGGATTTATACTTTTTAAAGGGAGTTATGTGGGCGCTCATACTGTATCTGTGGAGCTGTGTAAGAGCTCTTACCGTATCTAGGTAGCTATGTAGGTGCTCATACTATATATAGGGGGTTGTGTGTGGACTCATACTGTATGTAGAGGGCTGTGTGTGGGCTCCTACTGTATGTACAGGGCTATAGGGGCTCATACTGTATGTAGGGGACTGTGTGTGGGCTCCTACTGTATGTACAGGGAACATGCACTGCAGACAAACATGCATTCAATTCCAAACAATGGAAAACGAATTCTCTTTCCAACCTGACCACCGGTGGAGAAGAAGCTGAGAGTGTATTGATGATACTAACCATGCTCATATTATCACAATGAAATCTTACCTTCCTATTCCTAAATGCTGTGACCCAAAATGACACTGAAACCACTATCGGAAAGAGTTCTATCAATACAAAACATTCTGCCCATTCGTAGGATCCGACATGCAAAATGTAATCTCCCCAACAGGGATTGCAACATCCTCCACATTACCTTCCTAATCCTGAATATTGTCTCCAACTCTTGTTTTAAGAAAGACAGCTTATCTTCAGACAACCGACCTTCCATCCTAACCGAGTCAATTAAAATGCCCAAAAAACATAACTCAGTACATGGGCCTTGCATTTTTTTCTGTGCCAGAGGAACTCCAAAACGATTTGCCAAACACTCTATCGTGGCCAACAAATTATAACACCAACGATTCCGGGGGCCCTATGAATAAAACGTTGTCTAGATAATGAATCCCTGCAACTTCCTTTATTACCCATTCCAAAAATGAACTTAAGGTTTCAAACAACGCGCATGGGTAAGCATTTATGCAAGTAAAACTTTCGATCCCAATGACAACCCAACAACAATCTAAACGCAGATTCAATGTCTGTTTTAGCCATCAAAGCCCCAGGCCCACACCTACTGACCCATTTTACTGCATTGTCAAATGATGCGTAAACCACTGAACATAATTCAGGAGCAATGCCATAGGTTACTGACAGACCTTTTGGATAAGACAGATGCTGAATAAAAAACTTATTTGGCTCCTTTTTTGGAACTACACCAACTGCATCAACAACTGGCAAACAATCAAAGGGGCCGGCCTAACCCCACTTCCTTCTTTAATTTCTCTGAAACCACCCATGAATATTCTAAAACCGAGCCCAAATTTTTTAAAGAAAAGGGGACTTGATGTTCCGGAGGAGGAATTCTAAAACTCTCCGAAAAACCCTTATAAAGCGTCTCAGCTTTTTCCCTTTCAGGGTATCTATTTAGAAAGGAGGCCATCGCGAGATGATTCACTGGAGTCTTCCCCTTGATTAGCCCTAGTTGCTCCCCTGCCATTTGCTCTCTTAAAATATTTAACTTCCCCATGTTAAGTTCCACTACGGTGTGAGCACACGTGCCTAAACTTGCAGTTGGTCCCGTATTTGCACTGCCCGTCGTTAAACTGCCAGCACACTCCCATTTTGCCTTTTCCTCCTTACGCTCTGTATCACGACACCCCTGATGAACTTGCATGGATCCCACTGCTGTTATTCCTGGGAAAGTACTGAAAGGACTGCCCGTATCTGGAAGGAGCCATTACTTTTAGCCATAGTCCTATGTTCTTCTGATCCCACCTAATGCTCAGCCGCACAACTTTTCTTTGCCTGAACTCCCCATCATATCTCAAAGAAGCCTGCCCTTCATAAATTCGATGTGCCTCCCCAATTGCATCCATATAACAAAACAAACCCGAACAATTATCAGGCGCCTTCTCCCCAATTACACTAGCTAAGGTTGCAAACGCCTGTAACCAGTTAGAAAACGTTTGTGGTATACACCGCCACCTCCGCTTTTCCTCCTCCTCCTTCTTACTGTCGTCCTTTCTGCCATTGTTGAAGCTAAATTTTTCAAGAGGCAAAAGCAAAAAAATTTCAGCATATTCGTTTTTCCAAATCTTCTCTTTTACCTCTTTCTTTAAGTGTGACCCCAACGGCCCCTCGAAGCATACATATACCTCCCCCTTTGCTCTATCATTGACCTTAATGGCATCTGCTTTTTCCTTTATGATACGTGACCCTGTCAGCCATGATAGCCATGCCCCCTTAGGAGATGCTCCCAACCCCCCACCAGAACCACCTTCCAACCTTACCAAAACTGCAACATTCTATTCAGCAGGTCCCTGATCATCGAACCCTCTGCTGTACCCATACCCCTCCCTTTCTATACCTGGACCTAACTCCCTCCTGCACACCCCATGACCAAACCTAACAGCATGTTGAGACAGACAAGACCGAAAATCATACTCACAAGGCTGCCTGGACGCTGTTATCCTGCCAGCCATACTTCCCGCATAATGACGATCCGTCTCCTCCTGGTGTTCGTTTCCAGAATCCCCCTCTTCCCCTTCCATCAACTACACATGGCTGGATTCCATGCCACTAGAAGGATTGGCAACCCCGCTGGCACATGTGGACCTGCCCCAGCACCAGTGCAGGTCTGCAAATTCAAATTTGCCCCCAAAAATCCTGCTGGTCCTTTAGAAGGTGGCCTCAGCTGGCGTCTGTCAGCTGCAGGTCCCCTGTCAGGCCCATCCACGCTGGTGCCTGCCACTTCAGTGGGTCCTCAGTGTGGGGTAGAGCCAGGCCACCCACCCATTCCGGTACTCTTACCTGGCTGCTGTCACAGTCTGCTGCTCATTCTGGCAGGGGACCCGACAGGAGTTTCGCAAAATGAGTCTCCCGCTGATGCCACTGACGATCCGGGTACTGAGGGCCTAGAAGCAGTCCTGAGGGCCTAGAAGCCCACTCCCACCACAGCAGGCCGGCTGTGAGGATTCCTGCAGGGCTATGAGCAACGCTGCGCTCTTGTACTCACAACCCTCAAGGTCCCTGGTGAGACTCCTCAGCTGTTGCCTGGTCATTGGCATGAATCGAGGCTTAGCCTCTCCGGAGGCCTTGCTCTCATGGCCCGCCTGTTGGCCTTCTGATCACGGGCCGGGGCACTGATGCACAGGGTGTAAAGCTGCTCCTGCAGCCATGCCTCACCCTTCAGTCCTGCCTCTGTCTGCAGCTGGTGTAGCATGACCTCCACGTTATCCATGAGGTAGGTTAACAGTGAGGGGGTGAAACGTGTTAACAAGTGATGAGCAAGCATGTTTGCTTGGCGGGAGCTCGGGTCTCCTCCCTGCATGTTTGGCGCTCTTTAGAGAGCCAATGAACATGCAGGGATTACCTGCCACTCACTGTAATGCCGTACCAATGTTGGTTGTGGCATTAAAAGTGATTGGCTGGCCACACAGCGTCATCAGGTCTATATCAGACCTGGCACCGCCATGCTCGTTACAGTCACTCCGGAATCAGACAGTGTAGGGAGAGCTGCTGCTGAGCTAGGGAGAGATTTGCTAGTTTCTAGTTATTGTATGTGTACAGACTATATTAGAGACACATATCCATCTAAAGACAAACAGTCCTTCTGAGGACTAATCCATCTGCAGAGATATCAGACAGGCAGTGTATATAGGCAGGCAGGCAGTGTATATAGGCAGGCAGGGTATATAGCAGACTGCATTGCACATAGCACAAGAGTCTCCATTCCAGTTCTGCCTTCTGCTGCTGTTAGATATTTCTAGACAAAGGCCCAGATCTCAGGGGCCAGGAATAATTTTTTTTTTTATCTTAATCCTCATTATTTGCTTAAAAAGCAATCCAGAGAACACTGTTTTTCTGTGCCATTTGCTTGTTGACACTGCAGAATACAGCCAGGTCCACTCCATATTACAGCGCTAAAAATCCAGCTATTTAAAACTGTGTTTTCTCCGTCACACGGATTACATATACGTTTTCAGAAAATACTGCCATTTCTGGCCAACATTAAAAATTTGTTTCAGTGTGTCAGTGAAGCAATTGACACCTGATTGCTGTTCAAAATAGTTTCCTACAGGCCAGGTATTTAAAATTGTGTTTTCTCCGTCACATGGATTACATATACGTTTTCAGAAAATACTGCCATTTTGGATATTCATTAAAAATTTGTTGCAGTGTGTCAGTGAAGCAATTGACACCAGATTGCTGTTCAAAATAGTTACCTACAGGCCAGGTATTTAAAACTGTGTTTTCTCCGTCACATGGATCACATTGTCACACTGTCACAGAATACTGGAGGTAGGGGGCCTAAGCTGACCCTAAGCTGGGGCCCTGACTAATCCCTCATCCTGGAGGTACTGTTAAAGGTACAGAGGTCCAGGCCGCCAGCGTAACCCCTACCTTCTGAGGATCCCTGCACCTAAGTAATCTAGTCCTGAGAAGGACCCCGATCACAACAATAGGGAACCAGAAATAATATGCCCACACACAGTATTTAGACGAACGAGACAGTACAAGGGAAAAACCAAAACCACCTTGCATACAACTTCTAAACAACTACAACAGAGGGAACACCAACGGGAAAGGAGATAAATGATAAAGCGAGGAAAGGGAAAACACACTTCCAAATACACTTATCTCAGCAACTCCAAACACCACGATCCGCTCTGTAAGTCAGAATGAAAAGCTTTCACCGACACCTCCCAAACAGACCTGCAGGAATATAAAGGAGTCTCACTAAAGAAGCATTGATTGCAGCTGGGCGAGGCTGGACCTCAGCTAGCCCAGAGAGAGAGAGAATTAACTCCTACACTGCCGAGAAAACACAAAGCACCAACAAGTCAGCTGCGAGAAGTCAGGCTGTGTGCTCGTGACGATCTTCGTGGCAACACACCCGTGACAGTACCCCCCCTTCTACGAGGGGCCTCTGGACCCTCAGGGCCAGGTTTATCCGGGTGAGTCGTGTGGAAGGCCCGAACTAATCGGTCTGCGTTAATATCCGACGCAGGAACCCACATCCTCTCCTCAGGACCATACCCCTTCCAATGAACCAAGTACTGAAGGGACCGGCGATTAAAGCGTGAATCAATGACCCTCGATACCTGGAACTCCAAGTTACCATTGACAACCACAGGAGGGGGAGGTAAAGGTGACGGTACCACTGGCGCCACATACCTCTTAAGCAATGATCTGTGAAACACGTTGTGAATTTTAAACGTAGGGGGGAGGTCAAGACGGAATGCCACCGGATTAATAACAGAACTGATTCTGTACGGCCCGATGAACCTGGGACCCAGTTTCCAGGAGGGAACCTTAAGTTTAATATTCCTGGTAGACAACCATACCTGATCGTTCACACTTAGGTCCGGACCAGACACTCTCCTCCTATCAGCCATACGTTTGTATCGGTTCCCCATAGTATTCAGATTCTTCAGCACCCCTCTCCATACTGAAGCGAGAGATGAGGAAAATCGTTCCTCCTCCGGAACCCCCGAAGAGCCCCCCCTACTGAAAGTACAAAACTGGGGGTGAAAACCATATGCCCCAAAAAACGGGGACTTACCAGTGGACTCGCTCCGCCTATTATTGAGAGCAAACTCTGCCAGAGGTAGGAAAGAAGCCCAGTCCTCCTGGTTCTCTGACACAAAACACCGAAGATATGTCTCCAAGCTCTGGTTCATACGTTCCGTCTGACCATTGGTCTGAGGATGAAAAGCCGACGAGAATGACAAATGCATCCCCCGCCGTGCACAAAACGCCTTCCAGAACTTGGACACAAACTGAGACCCCCGATCAGACACCACCTCGGAGGGTACCCCGTGAAGCCTCACAATCTCCCCAATGAACACCTGCGCAAGAGTTTTAGCATTAGGGAGAGCCGGAAGAGCGATAAAATGTGCCATCTTGCTGAATCTGTCCACTACAACGAGTATGACCGTTTTACCCGAAGACGGAGGGAGGTCAGTAATAAAGTCCATAGACAGATGAGTCCAAGGACGCTCCGGGATCTTCAAAGGTAAGAGGGCCCCAGACGGACGGGTATGTGAGGTCTTAGAGCGCGCACAAACCCCACAGGACGCGACAAAAGTTACCACCTCTTTATGCAAGTTAGGCCACCAAAACCGACGCGAGAGGAGATCCACAGTTGCTTTACTCCCCGGGTGTCCTGCAAAAACTGAGTTATGGTGTGCCTCGATCACCTTTTGTCGCAACTGATCTGGAACGAACAGTCTCCCCGGAGGTCCAACAGGGGCGTCTCCCTGAGCCTCCAATATCTCCTCCTCCAGCTCAGAGCATACTGCCGAAACCACGACCCCCTCCTGAAGAATAGGAATCGGTTCGTCCGTATTCCCGGCCCCAGGGAAACTACGAGATAAGGCATCCGCCTTTACATTTTTAGACCCAGGACGATATGTAACGACGAAATTAAACCTGGTAAAAAACAATGACCACCTAGCTTGTCTGGGATTCAGACGTTTAGCGGACTCCAGATATAGCAGGTTCTTGTGATCGGTGATGACGGTGACCGGATGAACTGCCCCCTCCAAAAAATGGCGCCACTCCTCAAAAGCTAACTTAATGGCCAAGAGTTCCCTATTGCCGACATCGTAATTCCTCTCAGCGGACGACAATTTTTTAGAGAAAAAGGCGCACGGATGCCACTTACCAGGGGACGAACCCTGTGACAATACTGCTCCCACCCCTACCTCGGAAGCGTCTACCTCTACAAAGAATGGCTGAGACGCATCAGGTTGAATGAGTATGGGTGCCGAGGCAAAACATTTTTTCAAGGAGGAGAATGCTTGACAAGCCTTGTCAGACCACCTAGAAAAATCCGTCCCCTTTTTAGTCATGTCTGTGAGAGGCTTAACCATGGACGAGAAATTACGAATGAACTTCCGGTAATAGTTAGCAAACCCCAGGAAACGTTGTAGTGCCTTAAGATTCTCCGGCCGATCCCACTCAAGAACTGCCCGCACTTTCCCAGGGTCCATACGAAAACCGGACGCTGAAACCAGGAAGCCTAAAAACTGGAGTTCCTGTACGGCGAACACACACTTTTCCCATTTGGCATACAGTTTATTATCCCGCAAGATCTGTAACACCTGTCTAACGTGCTCCTGATGAGACACCAGATCCGGCGAGTAAATTAAGATATCATCCAGATATATGACAACAAACTGTCCCACCAGGTGGCGAAAAATATCATTAACAAAGTGTTGAAACACCGCCGGGGCATTAGTCAGACCGAATGGCATGACAAGGTTCTCATAATGCCCCTCCGGAGTGTTAAAAGCCGTCTTCCACTCATCCCCCTCCTTCATCCTAATCAGATTGTACGCCCCCCTGAGATCCAACTTAGAGAACCATTTGGCGCCCACGATCTGATTAAAGAGATCGGGAATAAGTGGGAGCGGATACGGATCTCGGACCGTAATCCGATTAAGTTCACGGAAATCCAGGCAAGGGCGTAGGCCTCCATCTTTCTTCTTAACAAAGAAGAACCCCGCGGCCACCGGAGAAGATGAAGGTCTAATATGCCCCTTAGCCAGACTTTCAGAAATATAATCCTTCATGGCCTGCCTCTCAGGACCAGAAAGGTTATACAACCTAGCTTTAGGTAACTTGGCCTCAGGGAGCAGTTTTACAGAACAGTCATACACGCGATGAGGAGGTAGTTCCTGACACCCATTCTCCGAGAATACATCCTCAAAGTCCGCCAGAAATGGAGGTAAGACCCAAGGAGTAACCGCACCGATGACCGTGTTCATGCAGTTTTTATTACAGAATTTACTCCATTGGCTTATCTCTCTGGTTTGCCAATTAATAACCGGGTTATGCTTAGCTAACCAAGGAAGGCCCAACACTATAGGAGTGGGAAGACCCTCCAACACGTAGCAAGACAACAGTTCTTTATGTATTGCCCCCACTTGAAGTTTTACGCCATGCACAGCTTGCAAAAAACTTCCCTGACCGAGAGGTCTGGCATCGATTGAGAATATGGGGATGGGTTTAGCCAACTCACTCAATCGCATACCTTGAACCCGGGCAAACCGAGCATCAACCAGATTAGCCCCGGCCCCACTATCCAGAAGAACAGATATCCTCTCAGTTCTCGTACCCACCACCACCTCCGCCGGTACGAGAAACTGAGACGAACCTAGGGACGAAATACCTACTCCCAGATTGCCGTCCACAACACAACCTGGGATCAACAGTTTTTTCGACGACTCTTTACTCTGCAAGGGACGGGATGGACACCCCCCAATAAAATGTCCTTTTTTCCCACAGAGAAAACACCTTCCTGTCTTATGGCGCACCACCGGTCCCCTTCCCCGAAATGATGTCCCTCCTAATTGCATAGGCTCCTCCGGACTGACCAGGGGAACCACCATATGAGGGGACCTTGTAGGAGGTGGAGACATTACAGGGGGTAGAGTTATCCCGCACCTCTCCCGAAGCCGTCTGTCAACGCGAATAGCAAGGGCCATAGCGGCTTCCAGTGACGCGGGAGAGTCATACTGTGCCAACACATCCTGTAATTTGTCGGATAAACCATGACAAAACTGGCTCCTAAGAGCCGGGTCATTCCACTGGGTGTCCGTGGCCCACCTACGGAACTCCGAACAGAATTCCTCCGCCGGACGATCTCCCTGCTGAATCCTACGTAACTTAGACTCAGCAAGGGAGATCCGATCTGGGTCATCATATACGAGTCCCAGAGCAGCGAAAAACCTATCCACTGACTGGAGAACCGGGGAGCTTGGGGGAAGAGAGAACGCCCAAGATTGTGGGTCCCCTTGTAGGAGCGAGATGACAATTCCCACCCTTTGTTCTTCACTGCCCGATGACCGAGGCCGCAGCCGAAAGTACAATTTGCATGCCTCCCGGAAAACAAAAAACTTGTCCCGCCCCCCAGTGAACCTGTCAGGGAGAGGTACTTTAGGTTCTGGTCCGGCTTGCTCCAGAGGATGCAAAACCTTGGACCTAACGTCCGCCAGCCCCATGGACAAACTCTGCAACTGCCGAGCTAGACCGGCTACTGGATCCATGGTAGCTGGAGAAAAACTAAGATGGTCGGTGAAAATGTCACACTGTCACAGAATACTGGAGGTAGGGGGCCTAAGCTGACCCTAAGCTGGGGCCCTGACTAATCCCTCATCCTGGAGGTACTGTTAAAGGTACAGAGGTCCAGGCCGCCAGCGTAACCCCTACCTTCTGAGGATCCCTGCACCTAAGTAATCTAGTCCTGAGAAGGACCCCGATCACAACAATAGGGAACCAGAAATAATATGCCCACACACAGTATTTAGACGAACGAGACAGTACAAGGGAAAAACCAAAACCACCTTGCATACAACTTCTAAACAACTACAACAGAGGGAACACCAACGGGAAAGGAGATAAATGATAAAGCGAGGAAAGGGAAAACACACTTCCAAATACACTTATCTCAGCAACTCCAAACACCACGATCCGCTCTGTAAGTCAGAATGAAAAGCTTTCACCGACACCTCCCAAACAGACCTGCAGGAATATAAAGGAGTCTCACTAAAGAAGCATTGATTGCAGCTGGGCGAGGCTGGACCTCAGCTAGCCCAGAGAGAGAGAGAATTAACTCCTACACTGCCGAGAAAACACAAAGCACCAACAAGTCAGCTGCGAGAAGTCAGGCTGTGTGCTCGTGACGATCTTCGTGGCAACACACCCGTGACACACATAGACGTTTTCAGAAAATACTGCCATTTCGGATCTTCATTAAAAATGTGTTGCAGTGTGTCGGTGAAGCAATTAACACTAGATTGCTGTTTGAAATAGTTACCTACAGGCCAGGTATGTAAAACTGTGCTTTCTCCGTCACCCGGATCACATATACGTTTTCAGAACATACTGCCATTTCTGGCCTCCATTCAATTTTTTTTTCAGTGTGTCAGCAAAGTTTTTGACACCGGTTTGCTGTTCAAAACAGTTACCTACAGGCCAGGTATTTAAAACTGTGTTTTCTCCATCACACGGATTACATATACATTTTCATAAAATACTGCCATTTCTGGCCTCCATTAAAAATTTGTTTCAGTGTGTCAGTGAAGCAATTGACACCAGATTGCTGTTCAAAATAGTTGCCTACAGGCAAGGCATTTAAAACTGTGTTTTATCCATCACACCGATCACATATACATTTTCAGAAAATACTGTCATTTCAGATCTTCATTAAAAATTTGTTGCTGTGTGTCAGTGAAGCAATTGACACCAGATTGCTGTTCAAAAAAGTTACCAACAGGCCAGGTATTTAAAACTGTGTTTTCTCCGTCACACAGTTCACATATAAGTTCGCTCAAAATTCAGTCATTTGTTGTGAGCGTGGAAGATATTGTCCTCCATTTAAAATGGGCAGGGCACGTGGCAAGGGATGGGGAACTGGACGTGATGGAGATGATGGTGCATGCAGAGGCTGATGCCGTGGGTAAGCTGAAATTGTGCCACAACAAAGACCCACATCTTCTCGCTCGACCTTCCTGTCCTAATTAATACGGGACCGCAGAACACCACTATTGAACACAGAGCAGTGTCAAAAGGTTATTGGTTGGATAGCAGATAATGTTTCCCTTCACTTAGCCACCACCACCACCACCTTGTCTTCCACACGGTCAAGTCTCAGTAGCTGTGAGTCTAGACCGCATATTCCTCGCCCTAAACCTCCTTCCTCCCACCATGCCGAGTGCCCAGAGACAACTGATCCCAAACACCTGTTCACTTTCCCATTTTTAGATTCAGGCCTCTTGCCCAGTCCACTTGAAGTGGGGCAAGAGGAGATTGCATGTAGCGATGCCCAAATATTCGAGCAGCCATGGTCACACGAAGGCGACTGTGGGAAAGTGTCCCAAGAGGTGGACTATGATGAGACACAATTGCCAGAAAGTCAGGAGGAGGACCAGAGTGCAGAAGTGGAAGACGAGGTGGTGAATGATATAGTAACTGAGACAACCTGGCAGGAGGACATGCAGAGTGAGGACAGCAGCACACAGGGGGAGGGAGGCAGAGCACCCCAACAGGCAGGAAGAAGTAGTGTGGTGTGTGCAGAAAGAAGGCAGGCAACCGTTCCCCGTAAGACCAACATGAAGGAAATTGTCAGTACAACTGTTAGGTCTTCCTGAGTCTGGTTGTTTTTTAAAGACTCTGCTGATAACCCCAAAAAGGCTATTTGCACCACCTGCCAGGCCAGCATCAGCAGGGGTGGCAAAACGACCACCCTAACCACCACCAGCATGATCAGGCACATGGCAGCAAAGCACCAGACTTTGTGGGCTGAACCCCAGGGTCCAGGAACAGTGTCTGCGTCCTGCGTCAGGAAGCTCGTCCACATCCTTGTCCCAGTGTAGCGTTCAGTTGTCCATACCCCAGTCCTTGGAACGCAAGCGCAAATACGCAGCCAACGCCCCTCAGGCCACAGTACTAAATTCCCACATTTTACGACTGCTTGCGCTTGAAATGTTGCCTTTTAGGCTGGTGAAGACGGAAACATTCCACAACCTGATGGCGGCGGCCATCCCTCGGTATTCGGTCCCCATCCGCCACTAATTCTCCCGGTGTGCCGTCCCCGCATTACACAAGCAAGTGTCCCAAAACATTAGCTGTGCCCTCAACAACGCAGTTACCGGGAAAGTCCACCTAACCACAGACACGTGGACAAGTGGTTGTGGGCAGGGATGGTACATCTCACTGACGGCACACTGGGATGCCGGGACAAAGTCGGAACACGTCATCCCGACGCCGAGGATTGCGGGCCCTAGGTTAATCAGGGTTGCCCCCACAGCACCTCATCCTCCTCAGCCTCTTCCTCCTCTTCAGCCTCTATCTCCAAAATGACCACATCAGTCACAAGCTGTAAGCACTGCAGCACTGCCACGGCCAAGCGGCAACAGGCTGTGCTGAAGCTAATATGCTTAGGTGACAAATCGCACAATGCTGAAGAGTTGTGGACAGCTCTGAAAGAGTAGGCAGATCTGCGGCTCACACCGCTGAACCTCCAGCCAGGCATGGTTGTGTGTTACAATTGCCGGAACCTGGTGGCGGCTCTGAGGCGAGGCAAGCTCACACACGTACCATGCCTGGCCCATGTGCTTAACCTCGTGGTTCAGCGGTTTCTCAAATCCTACCCGGAGCTGCTGGATATGCTTGTTAAAGTACGCTATCTGTGTGCCCATTTTATAAGGTCACCTACAGCTTCCGCCGCCCTTGTGGTGTTTCAGCAGCGTTTGCAGCTTCCGGTGTTATGATCTTCAACATGCACTAAGGAAAGATAGGGGAAAGCTGTCCCTACAATAAGACTAAGCTGAATCCCTACAATGTAGGGGGCTGCCTGTTCCTAGCGAACTGACCCCCCTTAGTCCTCGGCTAGTCTGAAAGAATACCTATAGCATTAAGGGAGGGGTCCCTAAAAGAACTAAGGACTGGGACAAAAATTGGACACCTCTTAAACAGAGAAGTTGTTGCAGAACACAAAAAGACAAACTGACAAAAGGTACTAGAGGTCCCAGAAGGACCAAGCAAACTGACAGAGAAAGGCACCGAAGCACCAGGCTAGAAAAACAGTCAAACACTGAAGTCCAGCACAGCCAGAAGGGTGGAGCTAGAATATAAAGTCAGATGGTCACGTGACCGCAAAACACAAGATGGAGAAAACAAACAGGAGGGTTCTAACAGTGCCCCCTCTTTTATGAGGATCCTCCGAATCCTCCAGGCCCCAGTCAATCCGGAAACCTCCTGTGGAAAGCTTTAACAAGCCTAGGAGCAGAGACTTCATCCGTCCTTACCCAGGAGTTGTCTTCGGGACCGAAACCCTTCCAGGAGACAAGATACTGTAATCTCCCTCTATGCCATCTAGAATTCAAGATACGAGAAATTACATATTCGCCGTCTTCCACCACAGGAGGAACTGTGACGGTGGTGTCCCTATCAGATACATCAGCCTTTTTCAACAAGGAAACATGAAACACAGGATAAATCTTCTAGGAAGTAGGGACATCCAACCTAACAGCAGACGAGTTAACAACCTGAAGCACTTTAAATGGACCCACAAACTTAGGACCCAGTTTTTTAGAGGGAATCCTGAACCGCAGGTTCTTCGAGGACAACCAAACCATGTCACCCACAGTAAACAAAACCTCCTTACGTTTCCTGTCAAAATACTTCTTGGAATTCTTGTTAGCCTCTTGATGGTTGCAACGTACATTAGTCCAAACTCTCTCCAAATCACCGGAAAAATTCTCCTCCTCCAGCACCGCCAACCTCAATTTGGATGACGAACCAAAAGACGGATGTCTCCCAGTATAACAAAAAAAAGAACACCCAGCAGAGGAGGATGTATGATTGTTAAGAGCAAATTCTGCGAGAGGCAGAAACTCAGACCACACCTCTTGATTGTCCACCACAAAACAACGCAAAAACTGTTCAACATCCTGGTTCTTTCTTTCAGTCTGTCCATTAGACTCAGGATGATAACCAGACGAAAATGACAAATGGACTCCTGACCTGTCACAAAAAGCACGCCAAAAGCGAGCCACAAACTGATGTCCTCTATCAGAAACAATATCCGTGGGAACGCCATGGAGATTGACAATCTCCTTAACAAACGCATTAGCGAGTGTCTTGGCGCAGGGCAGCTCAATGACTGGAACCAAATGACACATCTTACTAAAACGGTCCACGACCACCCAGATGACAGTAAAACCCTCGGACACAGGAAGATCAGTAATAAAATCCATTGTGAGATGCGTCCAAGGTGTGCTAGGAAACTCAGGAGGGCAAAGCAACCCCGCAGTAGGAGTATGTGAAGCCATGGACCTAGCACACAGAATACACTGACGCACCCACTTGATGACTTCCTTTTGCCATCCAGGCCACCAAAAACTGCGACTGATAAGTCTCTTAGTCTCCGAAATTCCTGGATGACCTGCCAAGCTAGAGCCTCATGACACTCCACAAACAAATCTCTCCTAAAGGCTTTGGGCACGAACAACCTCCCATGGGGAGTGTTAGATGGAGCATCATGTTGAGCTTTCAGAATCCCATTCTCCAAAACGGAGTCCAATGCCGCCACCACAACTCCTTTCTGTAAAATGCTCTCCTCCTCCTCGGCACCGACCGTAGGAGAGAAGCTGCGAGATAAAGCATCGGCTTTAACATTCTCAGTACCAGGGATATAGGTAACAGAAAAATGAAACCGAGAAGAAAAAAGTGCCCACCTAGTTTGACAAGCATTCAAGCGCTTGGCAGCATCCAGATAGATCAAATTCTTATGATCTGTGAAAACCTGAATAGGAAATCTAGCAACTTCCAAAAATTGACACCAATGTTCAAACGCGAGTCTAATAGCCAGCAACTCCCGATTTCTAACATCATAATTCAGTTCGGTTTCCGAAATATTTTTCGAAAAGAAGGCACAAGGATGTACTCCATCCTTGTTCTCCTGAGACAAAACTGCTCCGACCCCCACCGATGAAGCATTGACCTCGACCAAAAAAGGCTTGGTCTCATCAGGCTGCATAAGGATAGGGGCAGAACTGAACCTCTCTTTGAGATACTCAAACGCTTCAATGGCCTCAGTAGTCCATTGGGCCGTATTCTCACATTTCCTGGTGAGATCGGTTAGAGGTTTAACAATTACAGAAAAATTCTTAATGAATTTCCTTTAATAATTGTCAAAACCCAAAAATCTCTGTATAGATTTCAAACCAATAGGCCTAGGCCATTCCTGCACAGCCTAAACCTTCACAAGGTCTATCTCAAAGCCCTCGCTGGAGACAATGTAGCCCAAAAAACTAATTTTCTGCACAGCGAACTCACATTTCTCCAGCTTAGCAAAGAGAGAATTATCACTCAATAACTGCAAAACTTCACGTACACTCTGCCAATGGGACTCTAGATCTGGTGAGTAAATCAAAATGTCTTCCAAATACACAACCACATTCTTACCAATCAAAGGTCTCAGGATGTCATAAATAAGGTCCTGAAAAAATACAGGTGCATTGGTAAGACCAAAAGGCATCACCAGATTCTCAAAATGACCTACCGGAGAGTTAAAAGCAGTTTTCCATTCATCACCCTTCTTCACTTTTAAGAAATTGTATGCCCCCCGAGATCAATTTTAGAGAACCACTTGGCCCCCACTAACAGGTTAAACAAGTCAGGAATTAATGGCAATGGGTAGGAATTGCGTACGGTAATCTTATTAATTTCACCAAAATCCAGACATGGACGTAAACCCCCGTCCTTTTTTTAAACAAAGAAAAATCCAACTGCCACAGGCGACTTAGAAGGTCTAATGTGACCAGCAGCCTGGCTAGTCTGTATGTATTCCTCCAAGGCCTTTCTTTCAGGGTTTCAGATTAAACAAGCGACTTTTGGGAAGAGTAGCTCCTGGAACAAACTCAATGGCGCAATCATAATCCCTATGAGGAGGTAAAACTTGCGACTTCTCCTCCGAAAAAACCCTCCAAAATTCTTGAATAGGTACAGGTAATTCCCCTTTTTCCACAGCCGCAATGTGACCATTACAACATTTATCATAGCACTTCGGACTCCAAGACTTAATCACATTAGTAGAACAGTCCAGTAAAGGATTGTGCAGTTTTAACCAAGGCAATCCTAGAACAACCGGAGAGGGTAAATTATCTAAAACAACCAAGTCCAAAATTTCTTGGTGAACTCCATTGATAGTGATCGGAAATGCAGCAACCTTGTCAGTAATACATTTCAAGGGAGTGTTATCAATTGCAATCACAGAAATAGGTGATGACAAAGGTTTGGATTTCAATTTAAGGTTTTCCAAAAACCCTTTATCAATCACATTAAGTGTTGAACCACAATCCACAAATACCTGAAATTCAATCAAATCTCCCTGAAAAGTAGTACTCCCAGAAAGAAATACTCCTGCAGAGCGTAAACAAGCTATATGGGCGTAACTGACCTTTTTTTTTCTTTACTTAAACTACACTCACAATACTTAATCAAATGGTCAGCTTTACCACAATAAAGACACAATCCCTCGACGAACCTCCGGTCTCTTTCCTGAGAGCGGAGTGACATCGCTCCAACCTCCATCGGTTATCCGCCATCTGAGCAGATTTTCTGGGGACTAGAACCTGACATTACAGGAGTTTTTACCTCATTCTGTCTAAATCTCAGTCTCCTATCCACACGTACAGCTAATTGCATGACATCCTGCAGAGTCTCAGGTGCAGGGAATGCAATTAGCAGATCCTTATCCTTTTCACTCAGACCAGCAAGAAATAAACATTTCAGTGCAGGATCATTCCATTTAACTTCTGAGGCCCATCTCCTGAAGTGTGTGCAATAATTTTCAACATCACCTGACCCCTGAGTCAAACGCCTGAGTTCTGCCTCAGCAGATGAGATTCGATCAGGATCGTCATATAATAGCCCCATAGCAGAAAAAAATTCTTCAACAGACCTTGAACACGGATCATTAGGTTGGAGAGAAAAGGCCCACCCCTGTGGTTCATTGAGCAAAAGTGACATAATAAAACCAATGCGCTGTGATTCATTCCCAGAGGACCTTGGTCTCAAACAAAAATATAACAAACAAGCAATTTTAAAGGAAAAAAAATCTTGCTGTTTACCATAAAAAACATTGACAAAATGCGCTCCAGAACAGCTACTCACGTGTTGCTGAAGCTTGGCCACCTAAAGAGACAATCCCTGTAGGCGTTGAGCCAAATCCTGGACGGAAACCATACTGATCCCCGAATTTCTTTCCTTTTAGTTTTTTGGGCTGGACTTACTGTTATGATCTGCAACATGCACTAAGGAAAGATAGGGGAAAGCTGTCCCTACAGTAAGACTAAGCTGAATCCCTACGATGTAGCGGGCTGCCTGTTCCTAGCAAACAGACCCGCCTTAGTCCTCGGCAAGTCTGAATGAAGACCTATAGCAATAAGGGAGGCGTCCATAAATGAGCTAAGGACTGGGACAAAAATGGGACACCTCCTAAATAGAGATGAGCGTTGTTCTACTCGAACTGTTCGCCAATCTCAAATTCGAGCTGTTTTGGGCGGTGTTCGAGCCGTTCGGCGAACACGAACAATTTGAGAAAAATTCGGCTGTTCGAGGTTATGTTCGATAACTGTTCGTGCACCAAAATCATAACTGGATTTTTTCTCAGTAATGATGAAAATTAATGTTAATACGCAGTTTGAGTGTACAGCGGGGTGGGGGGAGGGGCAGGGGATGGATCTCTGCAGGAACAATGAAGATCTCCATTTTTTTTTCTCTTTCCCGCATTTACAGTGTGGAGGTGCAATCTGTCAGCCTATCAGCAGCGCACACACGGAGCGAAGTGCTTTTTATCACACAAGCAAGGGCATGTGTCATTGGCAGTGTATGTCACATGTCCTTGCCCTATAAGACCAAGCCATTTTCTCCGTCGTCACCATTTTCTCACTGCTGCAGCTGCGTGTTAGACGGCACCGCTGTTGCTGTGTGCGCTATACCTTGTTAATTTCCAGCCAATTTTCGCACAAATATACAGATAGCTTGGGAGTAGGGAATAGTTGTGATTGCAATCCTTTTAAGGACTAGGTTACAGCATTTCCTACGACTTTTATCAGGCAGGTCTGTGCTCTTAAATAGATAGGTTGTGGGAGTAAAGACTAATTGTAATTGGAGTCCTTTTCAGGACCAGGTTACATCAGTTCCTATCAGTTTTTGCCAGGCAGGTCTGTGCCAGTGCTGTGCAAGTTTTTTTCACAGCATTTGGCTGAATCTAGCAAAGCTAATCCTTTTTGGCCTATTGCAGAGTGTGTTAGTCAGTGGAGTAGCCTATCTGTGTTGCAAGATATACCACCTGTGTATAGAATACCAATTTTTTTACTGCACCTAGTGAAGTAAAATCTTTTGGGCATAGCATCATTCTATTAGTCCATCTATACTGACCTCCATCAGGTTGCAAACTGAATCTAATTTTTTTCTGCATCTAGCTCTGAAAAAATATTGGGCTTCTAGCTGTGTGTGGGTCTTGTTCTATTAATCCATCTATACTGACCTCCATCAGGTTGCAAACTGAATATAATTTTTTTCTGCATCTAGCTCTGAAAAAATATTGGGCTTCTAGCTGTGTGTGGGTCTTGTTCTATTAATCCATCTATACTGACCTCCATCAGGTTGCAAACTGAATATATTTTTTTCTGCATCTACCTCTGAAAAAATATTGGGCTTCTAGCTGTGTGTGGGACTTGTTGTATTAGTCCATCTATACTGACCTCCATCAGGTTGCAAACTGAATATATTTTTTTCTGCATCTAGCTCTGAAAAAATATTGGGCTTCTAGCTGTGTGTGGGACTTGTTGTATTAGTCCATCTATACTGACCTCCATCAGGTTGCAAACTGAATATATTTTTTTATGCATCTACCTCTGAAAAAATATTGGGCTTCTAGCTGTGTGTGGGTCTTGTTCTATTAATCCATCTATACAGACCTCCATCAGGTTGCAAACTGAATATAATTTTTTTCTGCATCTAGCTCTGAAAAAATATTTGGCCTTCTAGTAGTGTGTCGGACTTTCTCTATTAGTCCATCTATACTGACCTCCATCAGGTTGCAAATTAAAAATAATTTTTATCTGCATCTACAGTACCTCTGAAAAAATATTTGGGCTTCTAGCTGTGTGTGGGACTTGTTGTATTAGTCCATCTATACTGACCTCCATCAGGTTGCAAACTGAATATATTTTTTTCTGCATCTACCTCTGAAAAAATATTGGGCTTCTAGCTGTGTGTGGGACTTGTTTTATTAGTCCATCTATACTGACCTCCATCAGGTTGCAAACTGAATATAATTTTTTTCTGCATCTACCTCTGAAAAAATATTGGGCTTCTAGCTATGTGTGGGTCTTGTTCTATTAATCCATCTATACTGACCTCCATCAGGTTGCAAACTGAATATAATTTTTTTCTGCATCTTGCTCTGAAAAAATATTTGGCCTTCTAGCATTGTGTGGGACTTGTTCTATTAGTCCACCTATACTGACCTCCATCAGGTTGCAAACTGAATATATTTTTTTCTGCATCTACCTCTGAAAAAATATTGGGCTTCTAGCTGTGTGTGGGACTTGTTGTATTAGTCCATCTATACTGACCTCCATCAGGTTGCAAACTGAATATATTTTTTTCTGCATCTACCTCTGAAAAAATATTGGGCTTCTAGCTGTGTGTGGGTCTTGTTCTATTAATCCATCTATACAGACCTCCATCAGGTTGCAAACTGAATATAATTTTTTTCTGCATCTAGCTCTGAAAAAATATTTGGCCTTCTAGTAGTGTGTCGGACTTTCTCTATTAGTCCATCTATACTGACCTCCATCAGGTTGCAAATTAAAAATAATTTTTATCTGCATCTACAGTACCTCTGAAAAAATATTTGGGCTTCTAGCTGTGTGTGGGACTTGTTGTATTAGTCCATCTATACTGACCTCCATCAGGTTGCAAACTGAATATATTTTTTTCTGCATCTACCTCTGAAAAAATATTGGGCATCTAGCTGTGTGTGGGTCTTGTTCTATTAATCCATCTATACAGACCTCCATCAGGTTGCAAACTGAATATAATTTTTTTCTGCATCTAGCTCTGAAAAAATATTTGGCCTTCTAGTAGTGTGTGGGACTTTCTCTGTTAGTCCATCTATACTGACCTCCATCAGGTTGCAAACTGAATATATTTTTTTCTGCATCTACCTCTGAAGAAATATTGGGCTTCTAGCTGTGTGTGGGACTTGTTGTATTAGTCCATCTATACTGACCTCCATCAGGTTGCAAATTGAATATAATTTTTTTCTGCATCTAACCCAGCCAATAGTTTTGGCCTAATACCACAGTTTGGCCACTCAGCTCTGCTCGGTTACCATCCATTGTTTTTTTGTGCAAACAACTCCAGAGTTGTGAATTAGTTAACCACCAAAATGAGTGGAAAAAAGCCTGCTGCTGGTGGAAAGGGGAATAGGCGTGTTGGGAAGGGGAAAAAAGGTTGTGTCCGTGGGGTAGGTGTTAAACAACAGTAACATCTGCAGAAGAAAGACCATCTTCCAGCCAAACTAAAATGTCTACTTTTTTTAGCGGACAATGTGATAAGATCCCTTTCTTACGGCCACGCCAATCGCTACAAATTCCAGATGAGGCACAAAAACAGCAGGTGCTTCAACGGATATCAAGTGCTCCTTTAAGTGGGCTCTCCTCCACATCAACTTCAACATCACAAATACTCCAGTCCTCAAAGGTGTCACCCAAATCGCACTTGCTTCCTCACAGCTCCCAAATCTCCAGCTGCCCGTCTGAGTATGAGGTAGAACAGATGGTTGAGTCTGCAGAGCTGTTTACTCATACTATAGCCTGGGAATCAGAGGTCGACTCCAGCGCTTCTGTGAATCCAGACGAGGAAATGATCTGCACTGATGCCCAGAATCTTTATGAGTCGGATCCAGGACCAGACGCAGAAGGTTCTGACCATAATGTAGTCCCTCATTCCCAAACTGTAACTCCTGTTGGTGGAGACAATGAGGAAGACGATGATAAGACTCAAATACCTGATTGGAACGACAACTTTAGTTTTTTGTCAGGGCAGGAACAGGTTGGCTCTGAGGACGACGGGTGTGATAACACACAGGGTGATGATGATGAGGCTGGAGATCCCACTTACTGTCAACCCACAGTCAGCCAAGAGATGAGGTCAGCAGAGGAGGTGGAGGAAGATTCTAGTGACGACGAGGTCAGGTTGCGCCTTCCTGGACAGAGACGTAGTACTGGAAGCACGTCAACAACTGCATCCTCAAACACAACTCTGCCTCTCACCACAAGTCGTGGTGGCTCTTCAGGTCGCATGGGTGCTAAGCCTTGCATAGCCTGGGCATTTTTTCAGATCGATAAAGATGACCCAACTCGTGTTATCTGTAACATTTGTCAGCAAAAGCTAAGTAGAGGCCAAAAAAAAAATAGTTTGAGTACTTCATGCATGAACCGGCACATGGACATGAAGCATAAGTTGCAGTGGGAAGCTCAGTGTGCTACAATGCGGCCTAGCCGGCCGGGCCAACCACCGTCTGCCATATCTTGTGCATCCGCGGCCTCTTCATCCTCTGTGACTGGGGGGACAGCAGTCACACCTGTTTTGGGGCGCAGACCTGCCACCTCTTTACCCGCAACAGCCAGAATGATTGGCAGGTCATCATTTTATTTGTAGGTGGGAACACCAGCTGGTGTTGAGCGCTGTCCGACATCGATAGCACCACCTTTGGATCAAGGCAACCTAACATGTCCGCCTGCATCTTCCTCACAGACCGGCAGTTTGCCGGGGACACCCTTATCAACCAGGGCTAAGCACAATAGCCAGCCCTCCGTCCCTCAGATGTGGACAAGTAAAAGACCATTTCCTCCTAGCCATGAGAAAGCTAAGAGTTTGAATTTCACCATCTGCAAGCTCTTGGCTACAGAAATGCTGCCTTTCCGCCTGGTGGACACAGAGGATTTTCGAGACCTTATGTCCGTCGCAGTGCCCCAGTACCAGATGCCCAGTCGGCACTACTTCTCAAAGAAAGGTGTGCCTGCGCTCCACCAGCATGTCGCACACAACATCACCGCTTCTTTGAGAAACTCTGTGTGTGACAGGGTGCATTTCACCACAGACACTTGGACGAGTAGGCATGGACAGGGGCGTTACATGTCGCTGACTGGGCACTGGGTAACTATGGTGACAGCAGGACAAGGGGCTGCTGTCCAAGTCTTGCCGTCCCCACGAGTTGTGCGTCAATCCTCTTTATGTCAAAGTTCCTCCACTGCTTCTGCCTCCTCAACCTCCTCTCGGTCTTCCACCTGCACCCAAAGCCTGTCTGGTCATGCCACAAGCTTTCTAACTGCGCAGAAGGGATCCTGCACACCTCCTTACTATGCTGGCAGTAGGGCTCAACGTCATCAGGCGGTTTTTACATTGAAATGTCTGGGAAATGTGAGTCACACAGCTGAGGAGTTGTGGTCAGCTCTGGAGAACCAATTTCATGAATGGTTGTCTCCACTGGACCTGAAACCAGGGAAGGCCGTGTGCGACAATGCTGCAAACCTGGGTGCGGCCCTTCGCCGGGGCAATGTCACACACGTGCCTTGTATGGCTCACGTGTTGAACCTGGTTGTCCAGCAATTTTTAGCCCACTATCCCAGACTAGATGGCCTTCTGCAGAGGGCACGGTCGCTGTGTGCTCACTTCCGCCGTTCGCATCCCGCAGCTCAGCGACTTACATCTCTACAGAAGTCGTTGGGCCTGCCACTTCACCGGCTAAAATGCGATGTGCCTACCCGGTGGAATTCAACTCTGCACATGTTGCAGCGACTGTGGCAGCACCGACAAGCCCTGGTGCAATACGTTCTGACGTATAGCCTGGGCCAACGAGATTCAGAGGTGGGGCAAATCACGCTGGAGAAGTGGTCTCAGATCAGGGACCTATGCACCCTTCTGCACAGTTTTGAAATGGCGACGAAGATGTTTAGTGCTGACGATGCCATTATCAGCATGACTATTCCGGTGATTTACATGCTGGAGCACATGTTAAACAGAATTCGGAGTCAGGTGGTGGCACAAGAGGAGGTGGAGGAAGTAGAGGAGGAGGAGTTGTATGCGGAAGGGCTAACATCTGCAAGGTCCAGACGGTCGGCAGCACCAAGGCGGCAGGCATGTGAGGGTGGGGGAGATGGTTTTACCAGGGCGCATGGTAGCAGCCAAACTAGTGAGGAAGGTGCAGGAGCCCAGGAAGAAGTGGAGGACGAACTGATGGAAGACTCATCAGATGAGGGAGACCTTGATCACATTTCTGTTGTGCGAGGTTGGGGAGAGAGGACAGAGGAAGGAAGCATGATTGTTACCTCGCCACCAACACAACAGGGACTTGGTGCTCCTGGATGCGCAACACACATGAGTGCCTTCTTGCTGCACTACCTGCAACATGACCCTCGAATTGTGAGAATTAGAAATAATCCTGACTACTGGGTTGCCACACTATTAGATCCCCGGTACAAAAGTAAATTTGCAGAAATTATTCCTGCCATAGAAAGGGATGCACGCATGCAGGAGTATCAGCAGAGACTGTTGCAGAATCTTACATGTGCTTTTCCACAAAATACCAGTGGTGCACGTAGTGAATCTCACAGTTCCAACGTGCCAACCGTGGGACCGTCAAGTGTTCAGCACTCAAACCGTAACAGAACCACAGTATCTGCTGGTAACATCAATTTTGCGGAATCATTTCACCACTTTTTTAGCCCATCCTTTGCAAGGCCACAGGAGACAAGAAGTCTGACACATAGTCAACGCCTAGAGACGATGGTACAGGAGTATCTCCAAGTAAACATTGAAGCCACGACTGTGTCACTGGACCCTTGCTCTTTTTGGTCTTCCAATCTGGATAAATGGCCGGAGCTAGCCACTTACGCCTTGGAGATCTTGTCATGCCCCGCAGCCAGCGTTCTGTCTGAACGTGTGTTCAGCGCTGCTGGTGGTGTGCTGACAGATAAGCGCACGCGGCTCTCCACTGATAATGTAGACAGACTCACGTTCATAAAGATGAACAAATCATGGATCCGAAACGACTTTTCTACCCCTGTGTCATCCTGGGGAGAGTAAAAGCTTGATGATTGGTTAAAATCACCCTACCAACCGTTTTAAGCTTTCAAATTACTAATCATGTTTATCTGTATCTTGACTGGAAAATAATTTGGGCTTTGTAGCAGTGTGCAGCACTGATCCTATTAGGCAATCTATACTAAAGCTTCACCAGATTTAAAATTAAAATAATTTTTAGCTGCATCTAGCCAGGAAAATAATTTTGGGGCTCCGAGATGCGCAAGACACATAAGTGCCTTCTTGCTGCACTACCTGCAGCATGACCCTCATATTGTCAGAATTCGAAGTAATCATGACTACTGGGTTGCCACACTCTTAGATCCCCCAAACTTTTCGATCAACCTTTTCATTTTAATAAAGACCAAAAAAATGGTCATTTTTGAAATTATAAGCATTAGCAGGTTGTTAGAAACTGAAATCAAACAGTTTTCAACTCAAAACTTTATTCTAGGTGATGTTACATTTTCACATAGGACCCCTTGTTCGAAAGGAGCTTCTGAACTCTCTCGTCCATTGAATTTGTCAGGTTTTGGATGGTTTCTGCTTCAATTGTTTTGCATGAGGACAGAATACCCTCCCAGAGCTGTTGCTTAGATGTGAACTGCCATCATAGACACTCCTTTTAATGATGCTCCAAAGGTTCTGAATGGGGTAGAGGTCAGGGGAGCATGGGGGTCACACCATAAGTTTGTCCCCTTTTATGCCCATATCAGTCAGAGATGCAGATGTTTTATGTGCAGCATGAGATGGTGCATTATCATGCAGAAAAATGATCTTGCTGTGAAATACACGGTTCTTCTTCTTGAACCATGGCAGAAAGTGCTGTTTGAGAAAATCCACATACATTATGGAGTTCATCTTTAGCGCCTTCAGGGATCCTAAAGGGGCCGACAATCTCTCTCCCCATGATTCCAGCCCAAAACAGTACTCCACCTCCTCCTTGTTGGCGCTGTAGCCGTGTTTGCGTGGGGTGTCCATCAACCAGCCATCCTCCACTCCATCCATCTGGACCATCGAGCGCTGCACGGCACTCATCCGTGAACAAAACTGTTTTGAAATCAGTGTTCATGTAATGTTTGGCCCACTGGAGCCGTTTCTGCTTGTGTGAAGTGGACAGAGGAGGTCGACAGGATGGCGTATGCTCAGCTGCAAACCTCTGAAGGACCCTGCATCTTGTTGTTCGGGGGACGTTGGAGGCACAAGCAGCTTCAAAAACTTGTCTGCTGCTATGACAAGGCTTTTTTGCCGCTGCTCTTTCAACCTGACGTAATTGCCTGTAGGAAAGAGTCCTCAATTTGCCCTTATCAGCACGCACACGTGTGTACTGTGAATCAGCTACATACTTCTTGTTTGCCAAGACACTTCATCCTGATCATCGCACAATGTTGATTGTAGTCATGCCTTGACCTAAACACTCCACAATTTGTTGCTTCTCAGCAGCCGACACATCCTTTTTCTTTCCCATTTTGGCAGAAAATGTAGGCTGCTTAATAATGTGAGAGAGCCTTCTTAAGTAGTCTTGCCTTTCATTGGACACACCTGCCAAACTAATTAGCACAGGTGTCTGCAATTGCTTACAGTGATATAAAGAGCCCTGACACACATCACCATCAATGAGTTTGACTGACAAACAAACATATTCTTCCCTTATCACTCCTAAACACTTTTTGCATAATAATTTGGAACGCAGTGTACATGTGCTTTTCCACAAAACACCAGTGGTTCACGTAGTGAATCTTACAGTTCTAACTTGCCAACCGTGGTCTGTATGGAGTTGTTCAATAAAGGGCCCAAAATTAAGATAACATAGATGGGAGAGGTCTCTATGAATAGGAATTCCTAAGTATTTGATACCCTGTGAGGGACAGGCAAAGGGAAAGTTGGACTGGATGGAATCCTATATGGATTTGGGGAGGGAGGCATCGAGGGCCTCAGACTTCGCTGCATTGATTTTAAAATTTGACCATGTAACAAAGTGATCTATTTCAGCCATAACAGCAGGGATGGATATATGTGATTGAGTGATATATACTAGGACATCATCAGCAAATAGAGAGCACTTGTACTCGGTGCCTCCCACCTCAATCCACCTAATATTGGGGTTATGGCGAATTGATGAGAGCAGGTGCTCCGTCACTAGGATGTATAAGAGAGGGGACAGAGGACATCCCTGCCTTGTCCCATTGGTGATTGTGAAAGGTGATGAAAATGTTCTGACGCACCCCCTGGGCCTTGGGACACCCGGAGCCGGACCCTTTTTGGTGGATGCTGGTGGTTGTAGTCTTCGTGGCAGCGATCCGGTTCCGTGGCTCGGGGCGGTCAAACCAGTGGCGGAACTATTTATGTGGTTTTGATGTTTAAATGTCCGACTACGCCACCCGTGGATTGCGGTCAGAGTGAACCGCTGCTACAGGGCAGACCGCTAAGGCTGGTGTTGTGGGTGCAGCAGAGCGTAGCATAACTCCCCACGGGAGGAGTATAGCCTCAGGGCAGTGTATGCGGAGGATGGGGGTGATGGTGCAGGGCAGCAGCAGTAACGACACGGAGTCAGTGATGCAGTCCAGGGCCTTTACTCACAGTTCTTATTATCCAGACCACGTCTGCAGGTAACGGCTGCCCACGTCGTACTGTGCTCACCAGGTGAGGGGCTCAGACAACTCCCAGATAACTTTGGAGCACTTCACAGGACCCCCTTTGTGTGTCCTTTGTCTGGCCTTTCTTACCAACACTTCTGTCCGGCTGCCTCGGGCCTCCTCTTGGTAAACTTGGCGCCAGTTTCCCTGACCCTATGTGGTGCCTTCCTAGCGGGTGTAGCGAGGGGCTGCGCCACATAAAATGTCAGAGCCTCCGGTTTCTAGCTGAGGGTCGTTTCCTGCCTCCACTAGTTCGGGGACCGGTCTCCCCCTTTGGCCTGACCCCTCCACGCAGGTGGATTCGGGCGTGCGGTGGCGACTCGCCCGTCCGCACCCCTGGGATCCCTTCATTCCTCGTTCCTGGAGCCTTCTCCGCTCCTCTTCCTTCCTTCTCCCTCTTCCAGGCCTGGGCCTCTGTTACTAGGCCCGCCTCCGGAGCAGAGCTCATGCAGAGCCCCTGCTCCCTGCCACTTCTGCTCAGACTTCTCTGCACTGAACTAAGATGGTGCCCACCTTTTATACTCCCTTCTCAATGCACCCAGGAACTGCTTCCTCCCTGCTCCTGCACTACAGGGTTCCCCTTCCTCAGTGTTCCCTCCCCCCACTCCAGCCAGGGACAGGGACTGTCGTGCCCATCTCAGGGGCATATTGGTCGCCCTGCCCCACGACAATGTGGTGTAATGCATGCAGGTGTCGGGTCCTGATCCACACTCCATCCTTACCTGAGAGTGAGATATCACACCTCTGGGTGAGGTGCAATACGTCTGTAGCAACCGAGCCCTCAGGGTGCTACAGTTCCATTTATCTTCAGCCTAGGTGACGTATTGTGATACAGGGCCGTGATTTTGGCTATAAAAGGGTCCCCTAGACCTCTACCCCAAGCTTTTTAAGAGAATCATATATGGCGTGCCAGGAGACTCTATGGAATGCTTTCTCAGCATCCAACGAGAGTATCTAATTACAAATTTTTAACTGCATCTAGCCCAGGAAATACTTTGTGCCCAGTAGCAGTGTCTGCTAGTCAGCGGATTATCCCGGTTGTTAAGCAAGCTATACCACCTGTAGTTTAGACACTTAATTTTTTCAAAGGAAATGATTCGGGACCATGGGATACTTAGTGAAGAGCATCAGGAGGCACCCCAAGGCATAGGGGCTGGGACTGGCAGTAGGATGCCTTGCGGTGGACAGCCGAGCTCAATCCTTATAAAAGCTTTTTAACTGCAGCAGCTTTAGTGGACGCTACTGGAGCTGGAATTACGCGGCTGCTGGCATGAGACTTGCCCTCCAATAGATCCTTGTAAATGGATTTAAAGTGTATTCATTCAAATTAGAGAGACAATTTAAATTAAAAAGCTTAGAGCTGCCTCCACCACAGGGGGGCTCGCTCGACCCACCAGCGGACAGGCACCAGTATTGGGAGAGGGGGGCTGGCCGTCAGGGTTCACCGCGGCTCTGGCACAAACCCGGCGACACGGAGGTGGCACGGGCAGGAGCGGACTGGCCGTGTCGGCTTCTCACTTTTTGGATTTTAGAAGGGCATGACATGCCTATATCTGTGTCTCCCCCTCCTTTTACTCCTCCACCTCTTTTATTTTCGCATGACTATATGTACTTGTCACTTTTCCATGTGTTAGTTATGTCTTCTGAGCAGTTTGTCAGCTTTTGGACACCTTTGAAGGTGTTTTCTATGTGTTTCTATGTGTTTTTGTTTGCCTGCCATTGGTTTTAACGGTGTTTGAAGGTGTTCGACGAACAGTTCGACGAACAGTTCGGCGAACACACGGGTGTTCGACGAACCGAACCGAACTCGAACACTACGGGGGTGGCTCAACACTACTCCTAAACAGAGAAGTTGTTGCAGAACACAAAAAGTCAAACTGACAAAAGGTACTAGAGGTCCCAGAAGGACCAAGCGAACTGACAGAGAAAGGCACCGAAGCACCAGGCTAGAGAAAAAATCAAACACTGAAGTCCAGCACAGCCAGAAGGGTGGAGCTGGAATATAAAGGCAGATGGTCACGTGACCGCAAAACACAAGATGGAAAAAACAAACAGGAGGGTTTTAACATCCTGCTCAAAGACTGGTATGTGATGTCCCCACACGATGGAACTCTACACTGCAGATGTTGGGAAGGATTTGTGAGCAGAAGAGGGCAGTTGTTGACTACCAGCATCAACAAGGCCGTCGGTATTCAGTTCAGACTCCACACATAAATCTTCAGGAGTGGACATGGATGTCAGACATATGTACCATCCTCCAAATCATTGAGGACTCCACCAAGATGGTGAGCGTCGATGACGCCATAATTAGCATCACCATCCCGCTACTCTGTCTTCTGAAACTCTCTCTGCTCACAAACAAAGAGGATGCATTTCAGGCGGAGCATGATGAGATCGAGCAAGGAACCATACAGGGTGATTACACAGAGCCCAGCCTCATCTCATCCCAACGATGATTAGGTGACAATGAGGATGAGGAGGATGAACAGGAGCTAATTTCATGCGCTATAGATGGTACTACCTGCACAAATGTCATACCGTCTGTTCAGCATGGATGGCCAGAGGACAGAAAGGAGGAGAAGGAGAGCATGGTCAGTCATCCTCTTGGTGAGGACACAGAAGTCTTGCCTGTTAGAAGTCTGGCACGCATGGCTGAGTTTATGTTACCTTCCCTTTCCCATGACCCTCGCATTCTCAAAATTTTGGATGACAGTCATTACAGGTTGGTGACACTTTTAGACCCACGCTAAAAGGAGAACTTTATATCTCTTATTCCTGAGGTGGACAGGTCTACAAAAATGGGGCAGTACCAGAAGTCCCTTGTCGCGGAACTATTTAAAAAATTCCCATCTGAAAACACTGGCGGCAGAGGTAACAGTTCGTTGGACAACCAAAGAGTACAGGCGAGAGAGACACAAAAGCAATCCAGCTGAGGCAGGGGAACAATGTCAAAGTTCTGGGAGAGTTTTCTCAGCCCCTCCCATCGCATAGGCCCTGAAGTGCGGGGTACTCTCACAAGGAGTGCAAAGTTTGGGAAGATGCTGAGAGAGTACCTTGCCGACCGTACCAAACTACTCCGTGATTCCTCTGTGCCTTTTAATTATTGGGTATCTAAGCTGAATACGTGGAATGAACTGGCTCTCTATTAGAGATGAGCGTTGTTCTACTCGAACTGTTCGCCAATCTCAAATTCGAGCTGTTTTGGGCGGTGTTCGAGCCGTTCGGCGAACACGAACGATTTGAGAAAAATTCGGCTGTTCGAGGTTATGTTCGATAACTGTTCGTGCACCAAAATCATAACTGGATTTTTTCTCAGTAATGATGAAAATTAATGTTAATACGCAGTTTGAGTGTACAGCGGGGTGGGGGGAGGGGCAGGGGATGGATTTCTGCAGGAATAATGAAGATCTCCATTTTTTTTTCTCTTTCCCGCATTTGCAGTGGGGAGGTGCAGTCTGTCAGCCTATCAGCAGCGCACACACGGAGCGAACTGCTGTTTTTCACACAAGCAAAGGCATGTGTCATTGGCAGTGTATGTCACATGTCCTTGCCCTATAAGACCAAGCCATTTTCCCCGTCGCCACCATTTTCTCACTGCTGCAGCTGCGTGTTAGACGGCACCGCTGTTGCTGTGTGCGCTATACCTTGTTAATTTCAAGCCAATTTTCGCACAAATCTACAGATAGCTTGGGAGTAGGGAATAGTTGTGATTGCAGTCCTTTTAAGGACTAGGTTACAGCATTTCCTACGACTTTTATCAGGCAGGTCTGTGCTCTTAAATAGATAGATTGTGGGAGTAAAGACTAATTGTAATTGCAGTCCTTTTCAGGACTAGGTTACATAAGTTCATATCAGTTTTTGCCAGGCAGGTCTGTGCCAGTGCTGTGCAAGTTTTTTTCACAGCATTTGGCTGAATCTAGCAAAGCTAATCCTTTTTGGCCTATTGCAGAGTGTGTTAGTCAGTGGAGTAGCCTATCTGTGTTGCAAGATATACCACCTGTGTATAGAATACCAATTTTTTTACTGCTCCTAGTGAAGTAAAATCTTTTGGGCATAGCATCATTCTATTAGTCCATCTATACTGACCTCCATCAGGTTGCAAATTGAATATAATTTTTTTCTGCATGTAGCTCTGAAAAAATATTTGGCCTTCTAGCTGTGTGTGGGACTTGTTCTATTAGTCCATCTATACTGACCTCCATCAGGTTGCAAACTGAATATAATTTTTTTCTGCATCTAGCTCTGAAAAAATATTTGTCCTTCTAGCAGTGTGTGGGACTTTCTCTATTAGTCCATCTATACTGACCTCCATCAGGTTGCAAATTAAAAATAATTTTTATCTGCATCTACCTCTGAAAAAATATTTGGGCTTCTAGCTGTGTGTGGGACTTGTTCTATTAGTCCATCTATACTGACCTCCATCAGGTTGCAAACTGAATATAATTTATTTCTGCATCTAGCTCTGAAAAAATATTTGGCGTTCTAGCAGTGTGTGGGACTTTCTCTATTAGTCCATCTATACTGACCTCCATCAGGTTGCAAATTAAAAATAATTTTTATCTGCATCTAGCTCTGAAAAAATATTTGGCCTTCTAGCACTGTGTGGGACTTTCTCTATTAGTCCACCTATACTGACCTCCATCAGGTTGCAAATTAAAAATAATTTTTTGTCTGCATCTAGCTCTGAAAAAATATTTGGCCTTCTAGCAGTGTGTGGGACTTTCTCTATTAGTCCATCTATACTGACCTCCATCAGGTTGCAAACTGAATATATTTTTTTTCTGCATCTACCTCTGAAAAAATATTTGGGCTTCTAGCTGTGTGTGGGACTTGTTCTATTAGTCCATCTATACTGACCTCCATCAGGTTGCAAATCGAATATAATTTTTATCTCCATCTAACCCAGCCAATAGTTTTGGCCTAATACCACAGTTTGGCCACTCAGCTCTGCTCGGTTCCCATACATTGTTTTTTTGTGCAAACAACTCCAGAGTTGTGAATTAGTTAACCACCAAAATGAGTGGAAAAAGGCCTGCTGCTGGTGGAAAGGGGAATAGGCGTGTTGGGAAGGGGAAAAAAGGTTGTGTCCGCGGGGTAGGTGTTAAAGCAACAGTAACATCTGCAGAAGAAAAAACATCTTCCAGCCAAACTAAAATGTCTACTTCTTTTAGCGGACAATGTGATAAGATCCCTTTCTTACGGCCACGCCAATCGCTACAAATTCCAGATGAGGCACAAAAACAGCAGGTGCTTCAACGGATATCAAGTGCTCCTTTAAGTGGGCTCTCCTCCACATCAACTTCAACATCACAAATACTCCAGTCCTCAAAGGTGTCACCCCAATCGCACTTGCTTCCTCACAGCTCCCAAATCTCCAGCTGCCCGTCTGAGTATGAGGTAGAACAGATGGTTGAGTCTGCAGAGCTGTTTACTCATACTATAGCCTGGGAATCAGAGGTCGACTCCAGCGCTTCTGTGAATCCAGACGAGGAAATGATCTGCACTGATGCCCAGAATCTTTATGAGTCGGATCCAGGACCAGACGCAGAAGGTTCTGACCATAATGTAGACCCTCATTCCCAAACTGTAACTCCTGTTGGTGGAGACAATGAGGAAGACGATGATGAGACTCAAATACCTGATTGGAGCGACAACTTTAGTTTTTTGTCAGGGCAGGAACAGGTTGGCTCTGAGGACGACGGGTGTGATAACGCACAGGGTGATGATGATGAGGTTGGAGATACCACTTACTGTCAACCCACAGTCAGCCAAGAGATGAGGTCAGCAGAGGAGGTGGAGGAAGATGCTAGTGACGACAAGGTCAGGTTGCGCCTTCCTGGACAGAGACGTAGTACTGGAAGCACGTCAACAACTGCATCCTCAAACACAACTCTGCCTCTCACCACAAGTCGTGGTGGCTCTTCAGGTCGCATGGGTGCTAAGCCTTGCATAGCCTGGGCATTTTTTCAGATCGATAAAGATGACCCAACTCGTGTTATCTGTAACATTTGTCAGCAAAAGCTAAGTAGAGGCCAAAAAATACATAGTTTGAGTACTTCATGCATGAACCGGCACATGGACATGAAGCATAAGTTGCAGTGGGAAGCTCAGTGTGCTACAATGCGGCCTAGCCGGCCGGGCCAACCACCGTCTGCCATATCTTGTGCATCCGCGGCCTCTTCATCCTCTGTGACTGGGGGGACAGCAGTCACACCTGTTTTGGGGCGCAGACCTGCCACCTCTTTACCCACAACAGCCAGCGTGATTGGCAGGTCATCATTTTCTTTGGAGGTGGTAACACCAGCTGGTGTTGAGCGCTGTCCAAAATCGATAGCACCACCTTTGGATCAAGGCAACCTAACATGTCCGCCTGCATCTTCCTCACAGACCGGCAGTTTTCCGTGGACACCCTTATCAACCCCGTCTAAGCACAATAGCCAGCCCTCGGTCCCTCAGATGTGGACAAGTAAAAGACCATTTCCTCCTAGCCATGAGAAAGCTAAGAGGTTGAATTTCACCATCTGCAAGCTCTTGGCTACAGAAATGCTGCCTTTCCGCCTGGTGGACACAGAGGATTTTCGAGACCTTATGTCCGTCGCAGTGCCCCAGTACCAGATGCCCAGTCGGCACTACTTCTCAAAGAAAGGTGTGCCTGCGCTCCACCAGCATGTCGCACACAACATCACCGCTTCTTTGAGAAACTCTGTGTGTGACAGGGTGCATTTCACCACAGACACTTGGACGAGTAGGCATGGACAGGGGCGTTACATGTCGCTGACTGGACACTGGGTAACTGTGGTGACAGCAGGACAAGGGGCTGCTGTCCAAGTCTTGCCGTTCCCACGAGTTGTGCGTCAATCCTCTTTATGTCAAAGTTCCTCCACTGCTTCTGCCTCCTCAACCTCCTCTCGGTCTTCCACCTGCACCCAAAGCCTGTCTGGTCATGCCACAAGCTTTCTAACTGCGCAGAAGGGATCCTGCACACCTCCTTACTATGCTGGCAGTAGGGCTCAACGTCATCAGGTGGTTTTTACTTTGAAATGTCTGGGAAATGTGAGTCACACAGCTGAGGAGTTGTGGTCAGCTCTGGAGAACCAATTTCATGAATGGTTGTCTCCACTGGACCTGAAACCAGGGAAGGCCGTGTGCGACAATGCTGCAAACCTGGGTGCGGCCCTTCGCCGGGGCAATGTCACACACGTGCCTTGTATGGCTCACGTGTTGAACCTGGTTGTCCAGCAATTTTTAGCTCACTATCCCAGACTAGATGGCCTTCTGCAAAGGGCACGGTCGCTGTGTGCTCACTTCCGCCGTTCGCATCCCGCAGCTCAGCGACTTACATCTCTACAGAAGTCGTTGGGCCTGCCACTTCACCGGCTAAAATGCGATGTGCCTACCCGGTGGAATTCAACTCTGCACATGTTGCAGCGACTGTGGCAGCACCGACAAGCCCTGGTGCAATACGTTCTGACGTATAGCCTGGGCCAACGAGATCCAGAGGTGGGGCAAATCACGCTGGAGGAGTGGTCTCAGATCAGGGACCTATGCACCCTTCTGCACAGTTTTGAAATGGCGACGAAGATGTTTAGTGCTGACGATGCCATTATCAGCATGACTATTGAGGTGATTTACATGCTGGAGCACATGTTAAACAGAATTCGGAGTCAGATGGTGGCACAAGAGGAGGTGGAGGAAGTAGAGGAGGAGGAGTTGTATGCGGAAGGGCTAACATCTGCAAGGTCCAGACGGTCGGCAGCACCAAGGCGGCAGGCATGTGAGGGTGGGGGATATGGTTTTACCAGGGTGCATGGTAGCAGCCAAACTAGTGAGGAAGGTGCAGGAGCCCAGGAAGAAGTGGAGGACGAACTGATGGAAGACTCATCAGATGAGGGAGACCTTGATCACATTTCTGTTGTGCGAGGTTGGGGGGAGAGGACAGAGGAAGGAAGCATGATTGTTACCTCGCCGCCAACACAACAGGGACTTGGTGCTCCTGGATGCGCAACACACATGAGTGCCTTCTTGCTGCACTACCTGCAACATGACCCTCGAACTGTGAGAATTAGAAATAATCCTGACTACTGGGTTGCCACACTGTTAGATCCCCGGTCCAAAAGTAAATTTGCCGAAATTATTCCTGCCATAGAAAGGGATGCACGCATGCAGGAGTATCAGCAGAGACTGTTGCAGAATCTTACATGTGCTTTTCCACAAAACACCAGTGGTGCACGTAGTGAATCTCACAGTTCCAACTTGCCAACCGTGGGACCGTCAAGTGTTCAGCACTCAAACCGTAACAGAACCACAGTATCTGCTGGTAACATCAATTTTGCGGAATCATTTCACCACTTTTTTAGCCCATCCTTTGCAAGGCCACAGGAGACAAGAAGTCTGACACATACTCAACGCCTAGAGACGATGGTACAGGAGTATCTCCAAGTAAACATTGAAGCCATGACTGTGTCACTGGACCCTTGCTCTTTTTGGGCTTCCAATATGGATAAATGACCGGAGCTAGCCACTTACGCCTTGGAGATCTTGTCATGCCCCGCAGCCAGCGTTCTGTCTGAACGTGTGTTCAGCGCTGCTGGTGGTGTGCTGACAGATAAGCGCACGCGGCTCTCCACTGATAATGTAGACAGACTCACGTTCATAAAGATGAACAAATCATGGACCCGAAACGACTTTTCTACCCCTGTGTCATCCTGGGGAGAGTAAAAGCTTGATGATTGGTTAAAATCACCCTACCAACCGTTTTAAGCTTTCAAATTACTAATCATGTTTATCTGTATCTTGGCTGGAAAATAATTTGGGCTTTGTAGCAGTGTGCAGCACTGATTCTATTAGGCCATCTATAATAAGCTCCACCAGATTTAAAATTACTAATCATGTTTATCTGTATCTTGGCTGGAAAATAATGTGGGCTTTGTAGCAGTGTGCAGCACTGATCCTATTAGGCCATCTATACTAAGCTCCACCAGATTTAAAATTAATAATAATTTTTAGCTGCATCTAGCCCGGAAAATAATTTTGGGGCTCCGAGATGCGCAAGATACATAAGTGCCTTCTTGCTGCACTACCTGCAACATGACCCTCATATTGTCAGAATTTGAAGTAATCATGACTAGTGGGTTGCCACACTCTTAGATCCCCCAAACTTTTCAATCAAACTTTTCATTTTAATAAAGACCCAAAAAATGGTCATTTTTGAAATTATAAGCATTAGCAGGTTATTAGAAACTGAAATCAAACAGTTTTCAACTCAAAACTTTATTCTAGGTGATGTTACATTTTCACATAGGACCCCTTGTTCCAAAGGAGCTTCTGAACTCTCTCGTCCATTGAATTTGTCAGGTTTTGGATGGTTTCTGCTTCAATTGTTTTGCATGAGGACAGAATACCCTCCCAGAGGTGTTGCTTAGATGTGAACTGCCTCCCGCCATCATAGACACTCCTTTTGATGATGCTCCAGAGGTTCTGAATGGTGTAGAGGTCAGGGGAGCATGGGGGTCACACCATAAGTTTGTCCCCTTTTATGCCCATATCAGCCAGAGATGCAGATGTTTTATGTGCAGCATGAGATGGTGCATTATCATGCAAAAAAATGATCTTGCTGTGAAATACACGGTTCTTCTTCTTGAACCATGGCAGGAAGTGCTGTTTGAGAAAATCCACATACATTATGGAGTTCATCTTTAGCGCCTTCAGGGATCCTAAAGGGGCCGACAATCTCTCTCCCCATGATTCCAGCCCAAAACACATTACTCCACCTCCTCCTTGTTGGCGCTGTAGCCGTGTTTGCGTGGGGTGTCCATCAACCAGCCATCCTCCACTCCATCCATCTGGACCATCGAGCGCTGCACGGCACTCATCCGTGAACAAAACAGTTTTGAAATCAGTCTTCATGTAATGTTTAGCCCACTGGAGCCGTTTCTGCTTGTGTGATGTGGATAGAGGAGGTCGACAGGATGGCGTATGCACAGCTGAAAACCTCTGAAAGACCCTGCATCTTGTTGTTCGGGGGACGTTGGAGGCACCAGCAGCTTCAAAACTTGTCTGCTGCTATGACAAGGCTTTTTTGCCGCTGCTCTTTCAACCTGATGTAATTGCCTGTAGGAAAGAGTCCTCAATTTGCCCTTATCAGCACGCACACGTGTGTACTGTGAATCAGCTACATACTTCTTGATTGCCAAGACACTTCATCCTGATCATCGCACAATGTTGATTGTAGTCATGCCTTGACCTAAACACTCCACAATTTGTTGCTTCTCAGCAGCCGACACATCCTTTTTCTTTCCCATTTTGGCAGAAAATGTAGGCTGCTTATTAATGTGAGACAGCCTTCTTAAGTAGTCTTGCCTTTCATTGGACACACCTGCCAAACTAATTAGCACAGGTGTCTGCAATTGCTTACAGCGATAAAAAGAGCCCTGACACACATCACCATCAATGAGTTTAACTGACAAACAAACAAATTCTTCCCTTATCACTCCTAAACACTTTTTGCATAATAATTTGGAACACAGTGTACATGTGCTTTTCCACAAAACACCAGTGGTTCACGTAGTGAATCTTACAGTTCTAACTTGCCAACCGTGGTCTGTATGGAGTTGTTCAATAAAGGGCCCAAAATTAAGATAACATAGATGGGAGAGGTCTCTATGAATTGGAATTCCTAAGTATTTGATACCCTGTGAGGGCCAGGCAAAGGGAAAGTTGGACTGGATGGAATCCTATATGGATTTGGGGAGGGAGACATCGAGGGCCTCAGACTTCGCTGCATTGATTTTAAAATTTGACCATGTAACAAAGTGATCTATTTCAGCCATAACAGCATGGATGGATATATGTGATTGAGTGATATATACTAGGACATCATCAGCAAATAGAGAGCACTTGTACTCGGTGCCTCCCACCTCAATCCACCTAATACTGGGGTTATGGCGAATTGATGAGAGCAGGTGCTCCGTCACTAGGATGTATAAGAGAGGGGACAGAGGACATCCCTGCCTTGTCCCATTGGTGATTGTGAAAGGTGATGAAAATGTTATGATGCACCCCCTGGGCCTTGGGACACCCGGAGCTGGACCCATTTTGGTGGATGCTGGTGGTTGTAGTCTTCGTGGCGGCGACCCGGTTCCGTGGCTCAGGGTGGTCAAACCAGTGGCGGAACTATTTATGTGGTTTTGATGTTTAAATGTCCGACTACGCCACCCGTGGATTGCGGTCAGAGTGAACCGCCGCTGCAGGGCAGACCGCTGAGGCTGGTGTTGTGGGTGCAGCAGAGCATAGCATAACTCCCCACGGGAGGAGTATAGCCTCAGGTCAGTGTATGCGGAGGATGGGGGTGATGGTGCAGGGCAGCAGCAGTAACGACACGGAGTCAGTGATGCAGTCCAGGGCCTTTACTCACAGTTCTTATTATCCAGACCACGTCTGCAGGTAACGGCTGCCCACGTCGTACTGTGCTCACCAGGTGAGGGGCTCAGACAACTCCCAGATAACTTTGGAGCGCTTCACAGGACCCCATTTGTGTGTCCTTTGTCTGGCCTTTCTTACCAACCCTTCTGTCCGGCTGCCTCGGGCCTCCTCTTGGTAAACTTGGCGCCAGTTTCCCTGACCCTATGTGGTGCCTTCCTAGCGGGTGTAGCGAAGGGCTGCGCCACATAAAATGTCAGAGCCTCCGGTTTCTAGCTGAGGGTCGTTTCCTGCCTCCACTAGTTTCGGGGACCGGTCTCCCCCTTTGGCCTGACCCCTCCACGCAGGTGGATTCGGGCGTGCGGTGGCGACTCGCCCGTCCGCACCCCTGGGATCCCTTCATTCCTCGTTCCTGGAGCCTTCTCCGCTCCTCTTCCTTCCTTCTCCCTCTTCCAGGCCTGGGCCTCTGTTACTAGGCCCGCCTCCGGAGCAGAGCTCATGCAGAGCCCCTGCTCCCTGCCACTTCTGCTCAGACTTCTCTGCACTGAACTAAGATGGTGCCCACCTTTTATACTCCCTTCTCAATGCACCCAGGAACTGCTTCCTCCCTGCTCCTGCACTACAGGGTTCCCCTTCCTCAGTGTTCCCTCCCCCCACTCCAGCCAGGGACAGGGACTGTCATGCCCATCTCAGAGGCATATTGGTCGCCCTGCCCCACGGCAATGTGGTGTAATACATGCAGGTGTCGGGTCCTGATCCACACTCCATCCTTACCTGAGAGTGAGATATCACACCTCTGGGTGAGGTGCAATACCTCTGTAGCAACCGAGCCCTCAGGGTGCTACAGTTCCATTTATCTTCAGCCTAGGTGACGTATTGTGATACAGGGCCGTGATTTTGGCTATAAAAGGGTCCCCTAGACCCCTACCCCAAGCTTTTTAAGAGAATCATATATGGCGTGCCAGGAGACTCTATGGAATGCTTTCTCAGCATCCAACGAGAGTATCTAATTACAAATTTTTAACTGCATCTAGCCCAGGAAATACTTTGTGCCTAGTAGGAGTGTCTGCTAGTCAGCGGATTATCCCGGCTGTTAAGCAAGCTACACCACCTGTAGTTTGGACACTTAATTTTTTCAAAGGAAATGCTTCGGGACCACGGGATACTCAGTGAAGAGCATCAGGAGGCACCCCAAGGCATAGGGGCTGGGACTGGCAGTAGGATGCCTTGCGGTGGACAGCCGAGCTCGATCCTTATAAAAGCTTTTTAACTGCAGCAGCTTTAGTGGACGCTACTGGAGCTGGAATTACGCGGCTGCTGGCATGAGACTTGCCCTCCAATAGATCCTTGTAAATGGATTTAAAGTGTATTCATTCAAATTAGAGAGACAATTTAAATTAAAAAGCTTAGAGCTGCCTCCACCACAGGGGGGCTCGCTCGACCCACCAGCGGACAGGCACCAGTATTGGGAGAGGGGGGCTGGCCGTCAGGGTTCACCGCGGCTCTGGCACAAACCCGGCGACACGGAGGTGGCACGGGCAGGAGCGGACTGAACGTGTCGGCTTCTCACTTTTTGGATTTTAGAAGGGCATGACATGCCTATATTTGTGTCTCCCCCTCCTTTTACTCCTCCACCTCTTTTCTTTTCGCATGACTATATGTACTTGTCACTTTTCCATGTGTTAGTTGTGTCTTCTGAGCAGTTTGTCAGCTTTTGGACACCTTTGAAGGTGTTTTCTATGTGTTTCTATGTGTTTTTGTTTGCCTGCCATTGGTTTTAACGGTGTTCGAAGGTGTTCGACGAACAGTTCGACGAACAGTTCGGCGAACACACGGGTGTTCGACGAACCGAACCGAACTCGAACACTACGGGGGTGGCTCAACACTACTCTCTATGCCTTTGAGGTCCTGGCCTGCCCAGCCGCCAGCGTTTTATCAGAGCGGGTTTTTAGTGCTGCGCATCCCCCTGTCAACTGAAAATGCAGACAGGCTGACTCTTATAAAAATGAACATGAGCTGGATTGGGCCAGACTTCTCAACACCACCGAATGACAGCAGCATAACATAAACTCAAATCCAGTGTCTTTTTTTGGGAGGTGAATTTCCATGCACCTCTTCACACCCATACATGGGTATACACTTCCTGATTTGGGCTATTTGCTCTTCTCCTCCTCCTCCTCCTTCTCCTCATCCTCCACCACCATATCACCAGGGTAACCGTGGTCCGTGATGCAACACCCACATAATTTTTTTAAAGGGTGATTATGATGTCCGTAAAAAAAAAAAAATATTATACAGTTTGTTCATGTATACCACCCAGGGGTGAATGTTTGTCAGCCCATACACTTAGTGCATGGGCATTCCAAGTATAGGAGACCCGCTCTTTTCTAATGGGGACATTTTTTAGGAGGCCCTCTAAGTCTCTTCCAATGGGCATTGGAGTGCCCCCCAATTTTTGGCAGGCCTTGCATTCACTGCATAGGCCAACACGATGGGAGACCCTCTCCTTTCTAATGAGAATTTGTCATTACTGTGGCCCTGCTCTATGTTTCGTTAAATTTTTAATGGGGCTTTTCATAAAATTGGTCAGCCGTTGGACTCACTGCATATGTGGCGCCCCTGCGTGTTCAGTCGCTACAGAGGTACTGCATCTCACCCAGAGGTGTGGTATCCCACTCTCAGGTAAGGATGGAGTACTACCCAGGACCCACACACTTGCATCCATTACACTCCACTTCAGAGGGAAGGGCGAGATTGCTCCTAAGGGAGAGCACAGTCCCTGGTCCCTGGCTGGAGGGTGGAACCATCTAGTGGGTGTGAGTGGAGGAAGTAGTTTTGGGGAGCACTTCAGTAGGAGTATAAGAAAGCAAGGAACCATCTATAAGGGACAGTTGAGAGCAGTCAGACAGAGGAGGAGGAATGGGAGCAGGAGCTCTGTAGGAGCTCTGCTAAGAGGAGAGGGCCTAGAGTGAGAGGCCCAGGAGGACTGGTAGGACGAGGAAGGGAGCAGAGAGAGGCTCCAAGAGGAACAGAGGGGATCCTAGGGTCACGGGAAGTGCGGATGCCACCCGTGCGCCCGAATCTGCAGGAACGTGAAAGGATCAGGCCACAGAGGGGATCCGCCCCTAACTAGTGGCAAACTGCAAGGCTCAGCTCGAAACCGGAGGCTGCTGTACTTGCAAGGTGCACCTGCCAACTACCACAATTACATTGCCGAAAAGGTGGCCACAGAGGGTCCAGGGGACTGCAGGTCGCCCGACAAGATCTGAGGCTATCGGCTTGGGACACTGATTGTGAGGCGCAGGGCAGGAAGGTGAGAGCCAGTGCAGGAAGACGACCGAGGAAGGAACATAGAGCAGGGTCCCGTTTAAGAACTCCTGAAATACCTGAGAGCTGCTGAACCCCTTCCTTGGTGAACACAGGACGACGTGGGCGGTTATAATCCGGAAAGTGTAACCTGAGGAAATTAACAACTGTAAGTAAACCTTGAAGACTGCACCCCACTGTGTCCTAGAATTATTACTGCACCATCACCAGCCCTGCACTACACTGCACCAGCAACATCTACCTCATAACATCACTATTACTTGCCCTGGAGCATAGCTCTACCTGTGGAGAGCTGAACCAACCCTGCTGCGTCACCAAGGGATCTGCACCGCAGCGGCAGCTCCATATAGCCGCATACCACAGGTGGCGTCACGAACATTAAACTATAAAAACTATAATCCCCTTTTATTGACCGCCCTGGGTCACGGACCGGGTCACTGCCACTGTGACATCCCCTGCACAAACCGGCCCGGCTCCGAGTACCCCACGGCCTAGGAGGCGCGTCACATACCCTATAACTGTGTAGCAGACTCTCTCCTTTCAAATGGAAATTTGTTGTTACTGTGGCCCTCCTCTATGTGTCTTTAAATTCTTAGTGGGGTTTTTCCTAAAATTGGTCAGCCATTGGACTCACTGCATACTCTATAACTGTATAGAAGACTCTCTCCTTTCTAATGGGAATTTGTCATTACTGTGACCCTGCTCTATGTGTCTTTAAATTCTTAGTGGGGTTTTTCCTAAAATTGGTCAGCCATTGGACTCACTGAATACTCTATAACTGTATAGCAGACCCTCTCCTTTCTAATGGTAACATGTCATACTTGTTACTATGGCCCTGCTCTGCTTCTTTAAATTTTTAGTGAGGTTTTTCCTAAAATTTGTCAGCTGTTGGACTCACTGCATACCCTATAACTGTATAGCAGACTCCCTCCTTTCTAATGGGAATTTGTTGTTACTGTGGCCCTGCTCTGTATGTCTTTAAATTCTTAGTGGGCTTTTTACTAAAATTGGTCAGCCATTGGACTAACTGCATACCCTATAACTGTATAGCAGACCCTCTCCTTTCTAATGGGAACATGTCGTACTTTTACTGTGGCCCTGCTCTATGTGTCTTCAAATTCTTAGTGGGGTTTTTCCTAAAATTGGTCAGCCATTGGACTCACTGCATACCCTATAACTGTATAGCAGACTCTCTTCTTTCTAATGGGAATTTGTCGTTACTGTGGCCCTGCTCTATGTGTCTTTAAAATCTTAGTGGGGTTTTTCCTAAAACTGGTCAGCCATTGGACTCACTGCATACACTTTAACTGTATAGCAGACCCTCTCATTTGTAATGGGAACATGTCGTAGTTGTTACTGTGGCCCTGCTCTATGTGTCTTTAAATTCTTAGTGGGGTTTTTCCTAAAATTGGTCAGCCGTTGGACTCACTGCATACCCTATAACTGTATAGCAGACTCTCTCCTTTCTAATGGGAATTTGTCGTTACTCTGGCCCTGCTCTATGTGTCTTTAAATTCTTAGTGGTGTTTTTCCTAAAATTGGTCAGTCGTTGGACTCACTACATACCCTATAACTGTATAGCAGACTTTATCCTTTCTAATGGGAACATGTCGTACTTTGTTACTGTGGCCCTGCTCTATGTGTTTTTAAATTTTAAGTGGGGTTTTTCCTAAAATTGGTCAGCCGGTGGACTCACTGCAAACCCTATAACTGTATAGCAGACTGTCTCCTTTCTAATGGGAATTTGTCGTTACTGTAGCCCTGCTCCATGCGTCTTTAAAATCTTAGTGGGGTTTTCCCAAATTTTGACAGCCCTTGTAGTCATAGCATGGGCATTACCACTATAGGAGACCCGCTCCTTTATAATGGGAACATTTTTTTACTGAGACTCTCCTCTATGTCTCTTCAAAGGGGCATTGGGTTGTGTCCAAATTTTTGGCAGCCCTTGCAGTCACTGGTTACGCAATAACAGTATAGGAGACCCACTTGTTAATAATGGGAACAACAAAGCATAGCCGGCTGATGGCTCTCTGGCAATAGTGAGGGCCGACTGCTGGCCTTTTAAGAATAGTAAGGGCCATCTGATGGCCCTATAAAAATAGGCTTTATGACTTTCAGAGTCCTTCCATCATAAATAAAACAGGATGTGTCTGATGATGTGTCACAGAGAACATTACCAGGTAAGGTTTTAAAATGTTAAAATGATATTTCCCGGTGAATGCATTTGTCTTAAAAAATAATGTAAAAAAAACCCAAAACAATAGGATCTTTCTTTAGTATAAAAAACAGCGTCACCAATTTAACATCAATGTAATCATATTGTTCAGCTCATGCACCTCCTCCTCCATCTCTGAAATGACCACATCAGTCACAAGCTGACAACACTGCAGCACTGCCTTGGCCAAGCGGCAACAGGCTGTGCTGAAAATAACATGCTTAATGCTTAGGTGACAAACCGCCCAGTGCTGCAGAGTTGTTGAAAGCTGTAACACAGCAGCCTGGTTTGTGGCTCTCACCACTAAACATACAGCCAGGCATGGTCGTGTGTGAGAATGGGCGGAACCTGGTGATGGAGAAATGACAGCCGGAGTAGATATGGTTTCCCTCTATGCCAATCCTTTCACCGAGCTAAAGAATATGGCTATGGTGAAATACAACTTCCACTTAGAAGTAGTGTTGAGCCATCCCCGTAGTGTTCGGGTTCGGTTCGGTTCGTCGAACACCGGGATGTTCGAGGAACTATTCGTCGAACTGTTCGTCGAACACCTTAGAACACCGTCGAACACCGTTAAAACCAATGGCAGGCAAACAAAAACACATAGAGACACATAGAAAACACCTTCAAAGGTGTCCAAAAGCTGACAAACTGCTCAGAAGACACTCTCTTTAAAAAAGCCGGCCGGCAATTCAGCAGCGGCAGACACCGGTACCCGACAATTTAGACAAGAAGGAATAGAGCATCACACATAGATTAGATAGATAGAAACATGTCAGTCACACATATAAGAAGCACAGTGACAGTGTTGGTTACTGTACTTGTCATTTAGTGTAAAGGATTTATTAAAAAAAATATTAGTGTTTTCATGCACCGTCTCTTTAAAAAAGCCGGCCGGCAATTCAGCAGCGGTACCCGACAATTTAGAACAGAAAGATAGAGCATCACACATAGATTAGATAGATAGAAACATGTCAGTCACATATATAAGAAGTACAGTGATAGTGTTGGTTACTGTACTTGTCATTTAGTGTTAAAATAAAGGATTTATTAAAAAAAAAATTGGCGTGGGGTTCCCCGTAATTTTAGGCTCTAGCGGAGGTTAAGCAGACGGCTGGGGCAGATGTTTGAAGCCTGGGAAGGGGGTAAAACCCATGGAGCTTCCCAGGCTACTAATATCAGCCCCCCGCTGAATACCTAGCCTTTAGCAGCTATTAAAATGGGGGACCCCCCCAAAAAAATGACGTGGGGTCCCCCCTATTTTAATAGCTAGCAAAGGCTAGGCAGACAGCTGGGGGCTGATATTAATAGCCCAGGAAGGGTGCCATGAATATTGGCCCCCTCCCAGGCTAGAAACACCAACCGTCAGCCGCCCCAGAAATGGCGCATCCATAGGATGCGCCAATTCTGGCACTTAGCCTCGCTCTTCCCACTGCCCTGTAGCGGTGGCAGTGGGGTAATAGGGCTGGGGTTGATGTCAGCTTATAATGCCAGCTGACATCAAGCCCAGGTTAGTAATGGAGAGGCATCTATAAGACACCCCCATTACTAACCCCATATCAAAGTTAAAAAAAAAACACAAACACCCAGAATAAAGTCCTTTAATTGAAATAAACACACAATTCTTTATTGTTCTAAATTAAACCATACTTACCATCACATCCATTCCAGCTGAACCCAACGATCTCCTGCAATAAAAGAAAAATAATAAAGCAACATCATCCTTAACTTTCCATGGTTCCCACGACAGCTTCAGCTCTGCTACATCGAGATGACAGGCTGGACCGCAGCAGAAAGCTGCCATCCATCCTGTCATCACGCAGACACTGAGAAGCGCAGGCATGCTTGCGCTCCTCAGTGTCTGGCTGTGACGGCATCCAGATGAGCCGAGGTCATGTCCAATGAACTCGGCTCACCTCATGCACGTCACTGACAGCGTGGGAAAATTCTCCTGCACTAACGCTTCAGCGTGAGAACTTTTCCACGCTGTCAGTGACGTGCATGAGGTGAGTTCATGTCCAATGATCTCAGCTCACCTCATGTACGTCACTGACAGCGTGGGAGAATTCTCACGCTGTAGCGCTGAGTGCAGGAGAATTTTCCCACGCTGTCAGTGACGTACAAGAGGTGAGCTCACGTCCAATTATCTCAGCTCACCTCATGTACGTCACTGACAGCGTGGGAGAATTCACATGCTGAAGCGCTTAGTGCAGGAGAATTTTCCCACGCTGTCAGTGACGTGCATGAGATGAGCCGAGTTCATTGGACATGACCTCGGCTCATCTGGATGCCGTCACAGCCAGACACTGAGGAGCGCAAGCATGCCTGCGCTTCTCAGTGTCTGCGGGATGACAGGCTGGATGGCAGCGTTCTGCAGGTCCAGCCTGTCATCTCGATGTAGCAGAGCTGGAGCTGTCCTGGGAACCATGGAAAGGTAAGTATGATGTTGCTTTATTATTTTTCTTTTATTGCAGGAGATCGTTGGCTTCAGCTGGAATGGGCGTGATCGTAAGTATAGTTTAATTTAGAACAATAAAGAATTGTGTCTTTATTTCAATTAAAGAACTTTATTCTGGGTGTTGTGTTTTTTTTTAAATACTTTACTAGAAATTCATGGCGGTCAAGTCTAATATTGGCGTGACCCCATGAATTTCAGGCTTAGGGGCAGCTGATAATACCAAGCTGGCCCTAACCCCTTTATTACCCAGTGATCCACCGCACCAGGGCCCTGGATGAGGTGGATACAGCGCCAGAAGATGGCGCTTCTATGAACGCGCCATTTTCCGGGGTGGCTGCGGACTGCAATTTGCAGCGGGGGTGGGGGGGGGGTTTGGGCAGAAAGCTTGGGCCTCCCTGTGCTGCGGATTCCAGGAAATTCATGAAATAATTAAAAAAAAATTGACGTGGGGCTTCGCACTATATTTGTGTCCAGTCAGGTACAGCAGGCAGGAACGGGCTGCCCCCAACCACCAGCTGCCTATTTGTACCTGGCCGGACACAACAATATAGGGAAGCTCTTTTTTTTTAAATTATTTCATGAAATAATTAAAAAAAAATTGACTTGGGTCTTCGCACTATATTTGTGTCCAGCCAGGTACAGCAGGCAGGAACGGGCTGCCCCCAACCACCAGCTGTCTATTTGTACCTGGCCGGACACAACAATATAGGGAAGCTCTTTTTTTTTTAAATTATTTCATTAAATAATTTTAAAAAAATTGACGTGGAGCTTCGCACTATATTTGGGTCCAGTCAGGTACAGCAGGCAGGAACGGGCTACCCCCAACCAACAGCTGCCTATTTGTACCTGGCCGGACACAACAATATAGGGAAGCCCTTTTTTTCTTAATTATTTTATGAAATAACTTAAAGAAAATTGACGTGGGGCTTTGCCCTGTTTTTGTGTCCAGCCAGGTACAACTAGGCAGCTGGGGGCTGGAATCCGCAGCGCAGGGAGGCCCAAGCTTTCTGGGCCACCCCCGCTGCAAATTGCAGTCCGCAGCCACCCCGGAAAATGGCGCGTTCATAGAAGCGCCATCTTCTGGCGCTGTACCCAACTCATCCAGGGCCCTGGTGCGGTGGCTCACTGGGTAATAAAGGGGTTAGGGCAAGCTTGGCATTATCAGCTGGCCCTAAGCCCGAAATTCATGGAGTCACGCCAATATTAGACGTGACCACCATGAATTTCTAGTAAAGTATTTAAAAAAACCACAACACCCAGAAAAAAGTCCTTTAATTGAAATAAACACACAATTCTTTATTGGTCTAAATTAAACCATACTTACCATCACGCCCATTCCAGCTGAAGCCAACGATCTCCTGCAATAAAAGAAAAATAATAAAGCAACATCATCCTTACCTTTCCATGGTTCCCACGACAGCTTCAGCTCAGTGTCTCTCTGTGACGGCATCCAGATGAGCCGAGCTCATGTCCAATGAACTCGGCTCACCTCATGCACGTCACTGACAGCGTGGGAGAATTCTCACGCTGAAGCGCTGAGTGCAGGAGAATTTTCCCACGCTGTCAGTGACGTGCAAGCCTGCGTTTCTCAGTGTCTGCGGGATGACAGGCTGGATGGCAGCGTTCTGCTCCGGTCCAGCCTGTCATCTCGATGTAGCAGAGCTGAAGCTGTCGTGCGAACCATGGAAAGGTAAGGATGATGTTGCTTTATTATTTTTCTTTTATTGCAGGGGATCGTTGGCTTCAACTGGAATGGGCGTGATGGTAAGTATGGTTTAATTTCGAACAATAAAGAATTGTGTCTTTATTTCAATTAAAGGACTTTATTCTGGGTGTTTGTGTTTTTTTTTAACTTTGACTATGGGGTTAGTAATGGGGGTGTCTTATAGACGCCTCTCCATTACTAACCTGGGCTTGATGTCAGCTGGCATTATAAGCTGACATCAACCCTAGCCCTATTACCCCACTGCCACCGCTACAGGGCAGTGGGAAGAGCGAGGCTAAGTGCCAGAATTGTTGCATCCTGTGGATGCGCCATTTCTGGGGCGGCTGACGGCTGGTGTTTCTAGCCTGGGAGGGGGCCAATATTCATGGCACCCTTCCTGGGCTATTAATGTCAGCCCCCAGCTGTCTGCCTAGCCTTTGCTAGCTATTAAATTAGGGGGGACCCCACGTCATTTTTTTGGGGGGGGTCCCCCATTTTAATAGCTAGTAAAGGCTAGGTATTCAGCTGGGGGCTGATATTAGTAGCCTGGGAAGCTCCGTGGGTTTTACCCCTTCCCAGGCTTCAAACATCTGCCCCAGCTGTCTGCTTAACCTCCGCTAGAGCCTAAAATTATGGGGAACCCCACGCCAATTTTTTTTTAAATAAATCCTTTATTTTAACACTAAATGACAAGTACAGTAATCAACACAACGCTTTTTTAAAGAGACGGTGCATGAAAACACTATTATTTTTTTTAATAAATCCTTTACACTAAATGACAAGTACAGTAAGGAACACTGTCACTGTACTTCATATATATGTGACTGACATGTTTCTATCTATCTAATCTATGTGTGAAGCTCTATTCTTTCGGTTCTAAATTGTCGGGTACCGGTGTATGCCGCTGCTGAATTGCCGGCTTTTCATGTTTCACTGTGAGCACTGTTCCCATCGATTTGGGCAATCACTGTAATGCCACAACCACCATGGCTGTGGCATTACAGTGAGTGGCAGACAATCCCTGCATGATTGGTGCTCTAAATAGCGCCAGACATGCAGGACACGCTTTTGGTGCACGAACAGTTATCGAACATAACCTCGAACAGCCGAATTTTTTGCAAATCGTTCGGGTTCGTCGAACAACTCGAACACCGCCCAAAACAGCTCGAATTTGAGATTGGCGGACAGTTCTAGTCGAACACCACTCATCTCTACTTAGAAGCTGTTTCAGATTGAAAAACATTGTGCCCATCAGAGGATTTGATTCTGAGGGCTCACCTTTCTACCCCGCTCAAGAGCCCCATAGCAGCTGCAAAGTTAGCACTATCATGAACTCTCCTGAGGTAGAAGCCAAGGCACACCAGAGGAATCTCTGGTGGGACCGTCCAACCCTGCCAAAAAGCAGCCCTAGCTAAGAAAAGTGTGGGGGAAGGTTCCCGGACACTCTATGGCTGCTTTTCTAATGTGGATCGGACGTGCTTAGGCATGTTATTTATCAAACCGCATTGCAGATCAGGCCATTGCCCAACTCTGTAGTGATGAAATTAAATGCGCAAAGAAAGATGTGTGTGTGTCAAGGAACCACCGACAAGTGCGAGTTGATGTTGGATGGATTGCCATTGCTTCTGCAACAAGCTGCATTAGAGGACTTCCTGGGAGAAATTACACCCAGAGTAGATAGTGTTTTCCTCTATGCCAGTCCTTTCACCAAGCTAAATACAACTCAGCAAAAACACCGGTGGACTGGCTCCGTACCGTCCCTGGCCACATTCACCTGTCCACATGTTTGTGGGTAGGCAGTCCTTCCCAGTAAGTGCACTGGGGAGGGCTCGGGTAATGTTGTGGGACCCATGCTTGTGGAAGGCAGAGACAATACCGGGAGAAATAGTGGCAGCTGGGGACTGAGTATGGACACCCGGTCGCCGCCACCATAAGATTGTGGACAGCTTCCGCCTCCACAAGCCTAAAAGGCCACATTTCAAGTGAAAGCAGCTTTAGAGGACTTCCTGGGAGAAATGACAGCTGGGTAGATATGGTTTCCCAAGTCCTTTCACCAAACTAAAGAATATGGCTGTGGTGAAATGCAACTCAGTAAAAAAAGCTGGGGACTGGCCCCGTACCATCCCTGGTCACATTCACCTGTCCACATGTTTGTGGTTAGTCGGTCCTTCACAGCAAGTGCACTGGGGAGGGAACGGGTAATGTTGTGGGATCCGTGCTTGTGGAAGGCGGAGATGATATAGGGAAAAATAGTGGCGGCTGGGGACCGAGTATGAATACCCGGTCGCCGCCGCCATAAGATTGTGGGCAGCTTCCGTCTCCACGAGCCTAAAAGGCCACATTTCAAGTGCAAGCAGCTGTCAAAAATTTGGCAGTATAGTATTGCAGCCTGTGGAAGGGTGGGTGGCTGGTGCATACTTGCGCTTTCATTCCAAGGAATGGGGTAGGGACAACTGAACACTGCACTGGGACAAGGACGTGGACGGTGATTGTTGCAAGTCTGCAACGACAGGTGCATGGCGGGAGGCATCTTTGCATGCGCCAAGGATCACTTATGATGGGCCCACTTTTAGGCAGTGACCTGGGAGTTAGAAATTCTTCCAGAGGTATTCCCCATGCTTTTCCCATGTCTTTTCAGCACTGTATGCATGTGTCTGATGATGTGTCACACACCACATGGCCAGATAAGGTTGTAAAATGTTAAAATTACATTTCCCAGTCTTTGTGTGTCTTTGTTGAAAGCAATGCAAAAGTGCAAAAATGCATCAAAAATGCTACGTGTGAACATAGCCCAAGGTGTGGAGGAGTATTTTTGGCTTTGGTTATTTATTTTGCCTTATATACAAGTCATTACTCTGGAAAGGATGTTCCTTAACATATTTCCCAGGAAAATCCATTTTGTTTTCGTTTTTGTATGTTTTATTGTGAGTACGTAAAAGTGGCGTAATACTCTGACAACGTTGTTGACAGCAGTGACCTGGGAGTCAGAAATGCTTCCAGGGGTCTTCCCCATGCTGTTCCCATGTCATTTGAGCACTGTTCCCATTGATTTGGAAATTTTTAGGCCCTTTGCAGACCGCCGCGGGGAGCCGCCTGAAAAATGCTCGAGTTTCCCATAGACTTTCATTGGGCTCATTGCTCGGGTCGAATAACGACCAGGCATTGATGAACACAAGAACGCCCAGCTGCAGATGACACGGGGAAGCCATGGATTATGAGATTGGCTGCTTATTGCACAGCAGCAAGTTGTCCGCTGTATGACTTTTGTCCCCCTTGATTTTAAGCTCTAAACTGCTTGGCGGTGCTATATTTTGCATGAATGAAATGAAAAAAAGGGGCTGGAGTTGTATGGAGTTAAGGGGAAGCCGCTCATGACTGGGATTGGCTGGGAGGGATAATTTGAAACAATACAGGGAAACTGGTGAGAGGAGGGGAGTAAGGGGAAGGTGGGGGGTATTTAAGAAAGAAATTGCGGGGAAAAGTGGCCATAATAGACTGCTGGGTGTGTAAAGTTAACACTAGTGATGAGCGAGCACTAAAATGCTCGGGTGCTCGATGCTTAGATCGAGCACATTAGAATACTCGGGTGCTCGACCTGAGCAACGAGCCCAATGTAAATCTATGGGAAACTTGAGCATTTTTCAGGCTGCTCCCCGCGGCGGTCTGCAGAGCGCCTAAAAATTGCCCAAATCGATGGGAACAGTGCTCAAATGACATGAGGACACCATGGGGAAGACCCCTGGAAGCATTTCTGACTGCCAGGTCACTTCTGTCAACAACGTTGTCAGAGGTATTACGCCACTTTTACGGACTCACAATAAAACATACAAAAACGAAACCAAAAACTATTTTCCTGGGAAATATGTTAAGGAACATCCTTTCCAGGGTAATGACTTGTATAAAAAGAAAAATAAATAACCAAAAACAAAAATGCACCTCCACACCTGGGGCTATGTTCACGCGTAGCCTTTTTGAAATGTTTTTTCACTTTTGCATTGCTTTCAACCGTGACAAATGCATTTTTCAGGAAATGTCATTTTAACATTTTACAACCTTATCTGGCCATGTGGTGTGTGAGATATCATCAGACACATCATGTTTCATTTATGAAGGAGGGATGCTGAAAGTCACAAAGCCTATTTTTATAGGGCCATCAGGCGGCCTTTACTATTCTTAAAGGACCAGCAGTAGGCCCTCACTATTCTTAGAGAGCCATCAGCCAGCTATGTTACATTGTTCTCATAGTATAGTGAGTCTCCTATACTGTTATTGCATATGCAGTGAGTGGCAGGGCTGCCCAAAATTTGGACGCACCCCAATACCACTTTGAAAATTTGGATCCACCCCAATACCCCTTTGAAGAGACTTAGAGGATGGCCTCCTGAAAACAATGTTCCCATTATTAGGAAGAAGGTCTCCCATTGTGTTTGCCTATGCAGTGAATGCAAGGGTTGCCAAAAATTTGGTGGCACTCCAATGCCCCTTGGAAGAGACGTGGAGGAGGGCCTCATAAAAAATGTTCCCATTATTAAGAAGTGGGTCTCCCATTGTGTTTGCCTATGCAGTGAATGCAAGGGTTGCCAAAAATTTAGAGGCACTCCAATGCCCCTTGGAAGAGACGTGGAGGTCAGAAGACCTCCTGAAAACAATGGTCCCATTATTAGGAAGTGGGTTTCCCATTGTGTTTCCCTATGCAGTGAAAGCAATGTCTGCCAAAAATTGTGAGGCATTGCAATGCCCCTTGGAAGAGACATGGAGGAGGGCCTCATAAAACAATGTTCCCATTATTAAGAAGTGGGTCTCCCATTGTGTTTGCCTATGCAGTGAATGCAAGGGCTGCCAAAAATTGGGAGGCACTCCAATGCCCCTTGGAAGAGACGTGGAGGAGGGCCTCATAAAAAAAGTTCCCATTATTAGGAAGTGGGTCTCCCATTGTGTTTGCCTATGCAGTGAATGCAAGGGTTGCCAAAAATTGGGAGGCACTCTAATGCCCCTTTGAAGAGACGTGGAGGTCAGAGGGCCTCCTGAAAAAGTGTTCCCATTATTAGGAAGTGGGTCTCCCATTGTCTTTGTCTATGCAGTGAATGCAAGGGCTACCAAAAATTGGGAGGCACTGCATTGCCCCTTGGAAGAGACGTGGAGGAGGGCCTCATAAAAAAATGTTCCCATTATTAGGTAGTGGGTCTCCCATTGTGTTTGCCTATGCAGTGAATGCAAGGGCTGCCAAAAATTGGGAGGCACTCGATCGCCACTTGGAAGAGACGTGGAGGAGGGCATCATAAAATAATGTTCCCATTATTAGGAAGTGAGTCTCCCATTGTGTTTGCCTATGCAGTGAATGCAAGGGCTGCCAAAAATTGGGAGGCACTCCAATGCCCCTTGGAAGAGACGTGGAGGAGGGCCTCATAAAAAAAGTTCCCATTATTAGGAAGTGGGTCTCCCATTGTGTTTGCCTATGCAGTGAATGTAAGGGTTGCCAAAAATTTGTAGGCACTCCAATGCCCCTTGGAAGAGACGTGGAGGTCTGAAGGCCTCCTGAAAACAATGTTCCCATTATTAGGAAGTGGGTCTCCCATTGTGTTTGCTTATACAGTGAATGCAAGGGCTGTCAAAAATTGGGAGGCACTCCAATGCCCCTTGGAAGAGACGTGGAGGAGGGCCTCACAAAAAAATGTTCCCATTAGGAAGGAGCGGGCCTCCTATACTTGTAATGCCCATGCACTAAGTGTATTGGCTGAGAAACATTTTCCGCTGGGGGTATACATGAACACACTGTATAACAATTTTTTTTTACGGGCATCATAAACACCCTTTAAAAATATGATATGTGTGTTGCATCATGGACCACGGTAACCCTGGTGATATGATGGTAGAGGATTAGGAGAAAGAGGAGGACAAGAGCAAATAGCCAAAATCAGGAAGCTTAAATCCATGTCTGGGTGTGAAAAGGTGCATGGGAATACACCTCCCATGCGCCATCAGATGCCCCTTACTATTCTTAAAAGGTCAGCAGTCGGCCCTCGCTATTGTTGGAGAGCCATCAGATGGCTATGCTTGGTTGTTCCCATTATTAACAAGTGGGCCTCCTTTACTGTTATTGCTTATCAAGTGACTGCAAGGGCTGCCCAAAATTTGGACGCACCCCAATACCCCTTTGAAGAGACATAGAGGAGGGTCTCAGTAAAAAAAATGCTCCCATAATAAAGGAGCGGGTCTCCTATAGTGGTAATGCCCATGCTGTGACTGCAAGGGTTGCCAAAATTTGGGAATAACCCTTCTAAGAATTTAAAGACACATAGAGCAGGGCAACAGTATTGACAAATTCCCATAAGAAAGGAAACAGTCTGCTCTACAGTTATAGGGTATGCAGTGAGTCCAACGGCTGACCAAATTTAGGAAAAACCCCACTAAGAATTTAAAGACACGTAGAGCAGGGCCACAGTAATGACAAATTCCCATTAGAAAGGAAACAGTCTGCTATACAGTTATAGCGTATGCAGTGAGTCCAAAGGCTGACCAATTTTATGAAAAACCCCACTAAGAAATTAAAGACACAAAGGGCAGGGACACAGTAACAAGTACGACATGTTCCCATTAGAAAGGAGAGGGTCTGCTATACAGTTAGAAGATATGCAGTGATTTCAATGGCTGAACAATTTTAGGAAAAGCCCCACTTTGAATTTAAAGACACATAGAGCAGGGCCACAGTAACGACAAATTCCCATTAGAAAGGAGAGAGTCTGCTATACAGTTATAGGGTATGCAGTGAGTAAAAAGGCTGACCAATTTTATGAAAAACCCCACTAAGAAATTAAAGACACACAGAGCAGGGCCACAGTAACAACAGATTCCAATTAGAAAGGAGATAGTCTCCCATAGTGTTGGCCTATGCAGTGAATACAAGGGCTGCCAAAAATTTGGAGGCACTTCAATGCCCCTTGGAAGAGACATGGAGGAGGGCCTCATAAAAAATTGTTCCCATTAGAAAGAAGCGGGCCTCCTATACTTGTTATGCCCATGCACTAAGTGTATGGGCTGACAAACATTTACCCCTGGGGTGTATACATGAACATATTGTCTAATTTTTTTTTTTTTAAAGGCATCATAAGCACCCTTTAAAAAAATTATGTGGGTGTTGCATCATGGACCACAGTCATCCTGGTGATATGGTGGTGGAGGATGAGGAGAACGAGGAGGACAAGAGCAAATAGCCAAAATCAGGAAGCTTAAACCCATGTCTGGGTGTGAAAAGGTGCATGGGAATAGACCTCCCATGCGCCATCAGATGCCCCTTACTATTCATAAATGGTCAGCAGTCGGCCCTCTCTATTGTTGGAGAGCCATCAGACGGCTATGCTTTGTTGTTCCCATTATTAACAAGTGGGCCTCCTTCACTGTTATTGCATATCCAGTGACTGCAAGGCTGCCAAAAATTTGGACGCACCCCAATACCCCTTTGAAGAGACATAGAGGAGGGTCTCAGTAAAAAAAATGTTCCCATAATAAAGGAGCGGGTCTCCTATAGTGGTAATGTCCATGCTGTGACTGCAAGGGCTGCCAAAATTTGGGAAAAACACTACTAAGAATTTAAAGACACTTAGAGCAGTGCCACAGTAATGACAAATTCCCATAAGAAAGGAAACAGTCTGCTCCACAGTTATAGGGTATGCAGTGAGTCCAACGGCTGACCAATTTTAGGAAAAACCCCACTAAGAATTTAAAGACACATAGAGCAGGGCCACAGTAACGACAAATTCCCATTAGAAAGGAGAGAGTCTGCTATACTTTTATAGGGTATGCAGTGAGTCCAAAGGCTGACCAATTTTATGAAAAACCCCACTAAGAAATTAAAGACACAAAGAGCAGGGCCACAGTAACAAGTACGACATGTTCCCATTAGAAAGGAGAGGGTCTGCTATACAGTTATAAGATATGCAGTGATTTCAATGGCTGAACAATTATAGGAAAAGCCCCACTTTGAATTTAAAGACACATAGAGCAGGGCCACAGTAACGACAAATTCCCATTAGAAAGGAGAGAGTCTGCTATACAGTTATAGGGTATGCAGTGAGTCCAAAGGCTGACCAATTTTAGGAAAAACCCCACTAAGAATTTAAAGACACACAGAGCAGGGCCACAGTAACAACAGATTCCAATTAGAAAAGAGAGAGTCTGCTATACAGTTATAGAGTATGCAGTGAGTCCAAAGGCTGACCAATTTTATGAAAAACCCCACTAAGAAATTAAAGACAGAAAGAGCAGGGCCACAGTAACAAGTACGACATGTTCCCTTTAGAAAGGAGAGGTTCTGTTATACAGTTATAAGATATGCAGTGATTTCAACGGCTGAACAATTTTAGGAAAAGCCCCACTATGAATTTAAAGACACATAGAGCAGGGCCACAGTAACGCCAAATTCCCATTAGAAAGGAGAGAGTATGCTATACAGTTATAGGGTATGCAGTGAGTCCAAAGGCTGACCAATTTTAGGAAAAACCCCACTAAGAATTTAAAGACACACAGAGCAGGGCCACAGTAACAACAGATTCCAATTAGAAAGGTGATAGTCTCCCATAGTGTTGGCCTATGCAGTGAATACAAGGGCTGCCAAAAATTTGGAGGCACTTCAATGCCCCTTGGAAGAGACATGGAGGAGGGCCTCATAAAAAATTGTTCCCATTAGAAAAAAGCAGGCCTCCTATACTTGTAATGCCCATGCACTAAGTGTATGGGCTGACAAACATTTACCCCTGGGATGTATACATGAACATATTGTCTAATTTTTTTTTTTTACGGGCATCATAAGCACCCTTTAAAAAAATTATGTGGGTGTTGCATCATGTACCACAGTCACCCTGGTGATATGGTGGTGGAGGATGAGGAGAACGAGGAGTACAAGAGCAAATAGCCAAAATCAGGAAGCTTAAACCCATGTCTGGGTGTGAAAAGGTGCATGGGAATACACCTCCCATGCGCCATCAGATGCCCCTTACTATTCTTAAAAGGTCAGCAGTCGGCCCTCGCTATTGTTGGACAGCCATCAGACGGCTATGCTTTGTTGTCCCATTATTAACAAGTGGGCCTCCTTTACTGTTATTGCGTTCCAGTGACAGCAAGGGCTGCCAAAAATTTGGACGCACCCCAATACCCCTTTGAAGAGACATAGAGGAGGGTCTCAGTAAAAAAAATGTTCCCATAATAAAGGAGCGAGTCTCCTATAGTGGTAATGCCCATGATGTGACTGCAAGGGCTGCCAAAATTTGGGAAAAACCCTACTAAGAATTTAAAGACACATAGAGCAGGGCCACAGTAATGACAAATTCCCATAAGAAAGGAAACAGTCTGCTCTACAGTTATAGGGTATGCAGTGAGTCCAACGGCTGACCAATTTTAGGAAAAACCCCACTAAGAATTTAAAGACACATAGAGCAGGGCCACAGTAATGACAAATTCCCATTAGAAAGGAGAGAGTCTGCTGTACAGTTATAGGGTATGCAGTGAGACCAAAGGCTGACCAATTTTATGAAAAACCCCACTAAGAAATTAAAGACACAAAGAGCAGGGCCACAGTAACAAGTACGACATGTTCCCATTAGAAAGGAGAGGGTCTGCTCTACAGTTATAAGATATGCAGTGATTTCAACGGCTGAACAATTTTAGAAAAAGACCCACTATGAATTTAAAGACACATAGAGCAGGGCCTCAGTAACGACAAATTCCCATTAGAAAGGAGAGAGTCTGCTATACAGTTATAGGGTATGCAGTGAGTCCAAAGGCTGACCAATTTTAGGAAAAACCCCACTAAGAATTTAAAGACACACAGAGCAGGGCCACAGTAACAACAGATTCCAATTAGAAAAGAGAGAGTCTGCTATACAGTTATAGGGTATGCAGTGAGTCCAAAGGCTGACCAATTTTATGAAAAACCCCACTAAGAAATTAAAGACACACAGAGCAGGGCCACAGTAACAACAGATTACAATTAGAAAGGAGATAGTCTCCCATAGTGTTGGCCTATGCAGTGAATACAAGGGCTGCCAAAAATTTGGAGGCACTTCAATGCCCCTTGGAAGAGACATGGAGGAGGGCCTCATAAAAAATTGTTCCCATTAGAAAGAAGCGGGCCTCCTATACTTGTAATGCCCATGCACTAAGTGTATGGGCTGACAAACATTTACCCCTGGGATGTATACATGAACATATTGTCTAATTTTTTTTTTTTTTAAGGGCATTATAAGCACCCTTTAAAAAAATTATGTGGGTGTTGCATCATGGACCACAGTCACCCTGGTGATATGGTGGTGGAGGATGAGGAGAACGAAGAGGACAAGGGCAAATAGCCAAAATCAGGAAGCTTAAACCCATGTCTGGGTGTGAAAAGGTGCATGGGAATAGAGCTACCATACGCCATCAGATGCCCCTTACTATTCATAAATGGTCAGCAGTCGGCCCTCGCTATTGTTGGAGAGCCATCAGACGGCTATGCTTTGTTGTTCCCATTATTAACAAGTGGGCCTCCTTCACTGTTATTGCGTATCCAGTGACTGCAAGGGCTGCCAAAAATTTGGACGCACCCCAATACCCCTTTGAAGAGACATAGAGGAGGGTCTCAGTAAAAAAAATGTTCCCATAATAAAGGAGCGGGTCTCCTATAGTGGTAATGCCCATGCTGTGACTGCAAGGGCTGCCAAAATTTGGGAAAAACCCTACTAAGAATTTAAAGACACATAGAGCAGTGCCACAGTAATGACAAATTCCCATAAGAAAGGAAACAGTCTGCTCTACAGTTATATAGTATGCAGTGAGTCCAACGGCTGACCAATTTTAGGAAAAACCCCACTAAGAATTTAAAGACACACAGAGCAGGGCCACAGTAACAACAGATTCCAATTAGAAAGGAGATAGTCTCCCATAGTGTTGGCCTATGCAGTGAATACAAGGGCTGCCAAAAATTTGGAGGCACTTCAATGCCCCTTGGAAGAGACATGGAGGAGGGCCTCATAAAAAATTGTTCCCATTAGAAAGGAGCGGGCCTCCTATACTTGTAATACCAATGCAATAAGTGTATGGGCTGACAAACATTTACCCCTGGGATGTATACATGAACATATTGTCTAATTTTTTTTTTTTTACGGGCATCATAAGCACCCTTTAAAAAATTATATGGGTGTTGCATCATGGACCACAGTCACCCTGGTGATATGGTGGTGGAGGATGAGGAGAAGGAGGAGGACAAGAGCAAATAGCCAAAATCAGGAAGCTTAAACCCATGTGTGGGTGTGAAAAGGAGCATGGGAATACACCTCCCAAGAAAAGACACTGGATTGGAGTTTATGTTGCTCTGCTATCATTCAGTGGTGTTGAGAAGTCTGGCCCAATCCAGCCCTTGTTCATTTTTTTAAGAATCAGCCTGTCAGCATTTTCAGTTGACAGGCGGATGCGCTAATCAGTTATAATTCCATCAGCGGCACTAAAAACCAGCTCTGATAAAATGGTGGCGACAGGGCAGGCCAGGACCTCTAAGGCATAGAGAGCCAGTTCATTCCACGTATCCAGCTTGGATACCCAATAATTGAAAGGCACAGCGGAATAACGGTGGACGTTGGTACGGTCGGCAAGGTACTCCCTCAGCATCTTCCCAAACTTTGCACTCCTTGTGAGAGTACCCCGCGCCTCAAGGCCTGTGCGATGGGAGGGTCTGAGAAAACCCTCCCAGAACTTTGACAGTGTTCCCCTGCCTCTGCTGGATTGAAGTTGTGTCTCTCTCGCCTGTACTCCTTGGTTGTCCAACGAAGTGTGCCCTCTGACGCCAGCGTTTTCAGATGGGAACTTTTTTAATAGTTCCGCAACAAGGGCCTTCTGGTACAGCCCCATTTTTGTAGACCTGTCCGCTTCAAGAATAAGAGACATAAAGTTCTCCTTGTAGCGTGGGTCTCGAAGTGTCACCAACCAGTAATGACTGTCGCCCAAAATTTTGAGAACGCAAGGGTCATGGGAAAGGCAGCGTAACATAAACTCAGCCACGCGTGCCAGACTACTAACAGGCAAGACCGCCAAGAGGATGACTGACCATGCTCTCCTCCTCCTCCTCTCTGTCCTCTGGCCATCCACGCTGAACAGACGGTATGACAGCTGTGCAGGTAATACCATCTATAGTGCATGAAACTAGCTCCTGTCCTTTCTCCTCCTCCTGTTCCTCATTGTCACCCAATCCACGTTGGGATGAGATGAGGCTTGGCTCTGTGTAATCACCATGTATGGTTCCTTGCTCCATCTCATCGTGCTCCTCCTGCAATGCATCCTCTTTGATTGTGAGCAGAGAGTGACGCGCCCCCCTGGGCCAGTGTTGTTTGGGGGATACCCGGAGCCGGATCAGATGGGGGTTGTAGTCTCCGAGTGGCGGTGACCCGGTCCGTGCCCAGGGTGTCAAGCTCAGTGTGTGGCAGTCCTTATAGATGTTACTAGATGTTCTTTTATGTCGACTACGCCACCCGTTGAATTGCGGTCACTACGGCCACCGCTGCAGCAGGGTCCGCTGAGGCTGGTGGTGTGTGTGCAGCTCAGGTAGTATAACCCCCAACGGGAGGGGTATAGCCTCAAGGGGTCAGTTGCAGAGGATGGTGGTTGTGGAGGTGCAGTGAGGATGGTAATGAGACTCAGAGTCGGGCTGTGCAGTTCAGGGTTTTTACTTACTGCTTTTGTTTGGTCACTCCGGCCTTGAGTGACCGCCCGAGCCGTGCTGCGTCCACCAGGTCCTGGACTCGGCCAACTCCCAAGTAATTCTGGAGCGTGATCCTGAGCTCCCTTTCTGACGTTCCTTCTCTCTCTGGCCTTCCCCACCAGGGATCCACCTAAGTCCGGCTCCCTCGGGCCTCTTGTTGGTAAACCCTTGTCTCTGGGTTCCCTGACCCTATTCCTGGTCTGCCTTCCGGGTGGATTTAGTGGGTGGTCGTGGCAGATCCTGCCCACGACCTCCGGTCTCTGGCTGAGGATTAGTGCCCTCCACCAGCTTGGGATCCGGTACCCTTGTGCCAACTCTTCACCCGCTGATCTAATCCTGGGTTCTTGGAGTTCTCTCTTCTCCCCCTCTGGGTCCTTCTTTCTCCTCTCTCTCTCTCTTGGCCTTGGAGCTGCTCTTCTCCTCTGCTCTCTTCCTCTGACTCTGCACAAAGACCCTGATCTAAGATGGTTCCCACCTTATATGCTCCCTCTATGTGTGAGCTCAGGTGACCAGCACCCAATGAGCTCCTAGCTTTACCCAGACTGCTCCCCCTATCTGCCCCTACACTACTGGGATGTTCCACCCCCCTCCCACTCCAGCCAGGGACAGACACTGTCGTACCTGCACATTTCTCTAGTGGGAGTACCATTGGTCTGTCCCCCGGAAATGGGATGTGTGTAGTGCATGCAGCCTACTGAGCTCAGTTCCACACTCCATCATTACCCGGGAGTGGAATACCACACCTCTGGGTTGAGGTGTAATACCCCTGTAGCAGCCGAATCCTCAGGGTGCTACATTCCCCCCTGGTAAATCACAGCACGTCCTCGGGCTGTAAGATATAAAAACATCCAAGACATACAAATTTTTTTTCATAAACATAAACATATAAACATATAAAACATCACATATATTATCAGCAATAAACTTTTCATATAAATAACATTCTTGTAAACATTCCTGTCTCTGGTTCCTCCGGTCACGGTGCAACTTGTGACCGGGTAAAGTGCGACAGTCTCTTGAAGAAAAATGGTTTTCCCATAAAACCAGTAGGGGGCGCCTTAGGAAGCGCAACTATATACAAGGGGAGGTATGGCCGCTCTCAGTCCTCGGCCAGGTAATGGGAATAGGGACACACGGGTTAACAGTTCACTCTTGTCCCAACGGGGACATATTTAAATCAGCAACAGTTCTTGGTACCCCGACGGGCAACTTTTTACAGTCTCTCTCTACCGTACTTCAACGACGGCGTCCTCCTGCTGTTTCTTGGTGGTTGGTTTCAGTTTCAGACCCGTCCGGGTCCTCTTGCTCCTCCTCACACCGCAGCTCCTCCTCCGTCAGGCGATGCACATGGAGGGCGTAGGGTCCTTTGGCACACTTGTGCCGGGTGAAGGTGACCTCGTCCCCTACATACAGGTCACGACCTCTGTGTCCCTCCGGCAGATGGCTTTCTACGTCTCTGCGGGTCACAAAGACGTCGCCGGGGGTATGATGGTCTCTAATGAAGCCCCACCCATGCTGCAGGTTGAATTTTATCACAGTCCCGGTGGTACGGGGACCATGAGCTGCACGGGGATTCCTCCTGGTCCGGCTCTTCTGCTCCGCGCTCCTTATCTGTGCTTGCTGTTCCCGGACCCGCCTCTCTCTCCGCTCCTTCTCGAAGACCTCGAGCTGCTGGCAGCAGCACTCTGCACGCTCCGCTGCGGCCGCCCGAGTCTCCTGAGTGAACCCCATGAGGTCTCCTCCGGTGGGGTCCCACTCAAACTGTGCCTCCTCTAGCGGGGGCGAGGTCCTCTTTACAGGCTTCGGAGCCGGAATCAGGGGCTCGCACATGGGCCTTGCTCTCTGGAGTTCCAGCTGAATGTACTCCTGGGGCCATTCAAAGGGCTGCCCATCCGGGCACGTATGCTGGGCGAATAGATCTTCACCCAGGTGCGGCACTCGAGATGTTGAGGGCGCGTTGATGGTAGCGGCGCCCGGGTTGACCAGGCCTTGCGACCAGGCTTGGGGCACCCTGAAGGCAAAGGGCACCGTAAGAACGGTGGCGCCCTGGGTTACTCGGCCCTGCGACCAGGCCGGTGGCTCCACGGAGGAAGGGGGCGCTGTTGGAATAGCGGCGCCCGGGGGTACTAGGCCTTGCGACCAGGCTGATGGTATTTCCTGCTTGGCCACGCTCGAGGTTGAGGCGTGTGACGTCACAGGGGTCGCGGCCGCGGTTTCCGGTTGAGGCCTAGTCGGCGGCGGTGACGATGCAGCGACGGGCACGGCAGGGGGAACTTCGGGCTCTGCGACGGGGAGCTGGGGCAGGCACGCGGTTTGCCGGCTCGGGGTAGAGACGTCCCCTTTACCTGCCTCCGTCCGTTCAGCTCCCTTCTCGGCGCCGTCTCCGGCCTTCAGTCCTCCTGCACCATCCTCAGAGGCGGTCTGTCTCCTCGTCTCGGGTGGCGTGCTCCGCTGTCGGGTTTCGGTCTGCTGGGCCATCTCTCGGCTCCACTCCGCCAACGTCTCTCGCTGCACCCGGGCCATCCTCCGTGCGAGGCCCTCCAGCGCAGTTTGTGCACACTCCCGGTCTCGGGGGAGCTGTGCCAGGACCTCCACTAGGCCTAGTGGGGTTGTGGCTTGTAGCAGGCTCCTGACCACTGGGTCGGTGCTGCCTGACTCTCCCTCCATCTCCGGGTAGGCTTTCTCTGGACTCCTCTCCAGACTTCTTGTCTCCGGGTGCGCTCTCTCCAGACTGCTCCAGGCTGCACCCATCTTCGTTCTCTGGTTCTGTCTCCGCCCACATTGAGGGTGGTCCCGGGGCAACTTTTTGATTGTCAGTTCCAGGGGCAGTTCTCTCACGCTGATGGACACTTCCAGCATCACAGTCTCTGTTGGTGGGCGCGGTTTCCGCTTTTGGCACCATTCTTCGACCTGGCCCACGATGGGAGGTGGCCTCTTGCCACCCTCTGGCACGCCCATAATGGCGTCCGCTCTTCCAAGGCGGGAAATCTTTGGAAATGGCGGGAATCGTCTCCCAGTGGCGGGAAACTCCATGGATGGCGGGAAAAAGCTGCAAATGGCGGACAACCGGCGGGAAACGACCTGTGATGGGGTCCGTTGGCGGGGACCCTCCGGAACCGGCGGGAGACTTCTTTTTGAGGTAACGGTGAACTTTTCTTCAGGCACGCAGTACCCGGTTTTTGCGGGCACGTTATCCTGCCGACTACGCCAAAGTTGACGCGCCCCCCTGGGCCAGTGTTGTTTGGGGGATACCCGGAGCCGGATCAGATGGGGGTTGTAGTCTCCGAGTGGCGGTGACCCGGTCCGTGCCCAGGGTGTCAAGCTCAGTGTGTGGCAGTCCTTATAGATGTTACTAGATGTTCTTTTATGTCGACTACGCCACCCGTTGAATTGCGGTCACTATGGCCGCCGCTGCAGCAGGGTCCGCTGAGGCTGGTGGTGTGTGTGCAGCTCAGGTAGTATAACCCCCAACGGGAGGGGTATAGCCTCAGGGGGTCAGTTGCAGAGGATGGTGGTTGTGGAGGTGCAGTGAGGATGGTAATGAGACTCAGAGTCGGGCTGTGCAGTTCAGGGTTTTTACTTACTGCTTTTGTTTGGTCACTCCGGCCTTGAGTGACCGCCCGAGCCGTGCTACGTCCACCAGGTCCTGGACTCGGCTAACTCCCAAGTAATTCTGGAGCGTGATCCTGAGCTCCCTTTCTGACGTTCCTTCTCTCTCTGGCCTTCCCCACCAGGGATCCACCTAAGTCCGGCTCCCTCGGGCCTCTTGTTGGTAAACCCTTGTCTCTGGGTTCCCTGACCCTATTCCTGGTCTGCCTTCCGGGTGGATTTAGTGGGTGGTCGTGGCAGATCCTGCCCACGACCTCCGTTCTCTGGCTGAGGATTAGTGCCCTCCACCAGCTTGGGATCCGGTACCCTTGTGCCAACTCTTCACCCGCTGATCTAATCCTGGGTTCTTGGAGTTCTCTCTTCTCCCCCTCTGGGTCCTTCTTTCTCCTCTCTCTCTCTCTTGGCCTTGGAGCTGCTCTTCTCCTCTGCTCTCTTCCTCTGACTCTGCACAAAGACCCTGATCTAAGATGGTTCCCACCTTATATACTCCCTCTATGTGTGAGCTCAGGTGACCAGCACCCAATGAGCTCCTAGCTTTACCCAGACTGCTCCCCCTATCTGCCCCTACACTACTGGGATGTTCCACCCCCATCCCACTCCAGCCAGGGACAGACACTGTCGTACCTGCACATTTCTCTAGTGGGAGTACCATTGGTCTGTCCCCCGGAAATGGGATGTGTGTAGTGCATGCAGCCTACTGAGCTCAGTTCCACACTCCATCCTTACCCGGGAGTGGAATACCACACCTCTGGGTTGAGGTGTAATACCCCTGTAGCAGCCGAATCCTCAGGGTGCTACAAGAGCATTTCAGAAGAATGAGAAGCGGGATGGTGACGCTAATTATGGAATCATCGCCGCTCACCATCTTGGTGGAGACCTCAAATTTTTGGAGGATGGTACATATGTCTGACATCCATGTCCACTCCTGAGGTCTTATGTGTGGAGTCTGAACTGAATACCGATGGCCTTGTTGATGCTGGTACTCAACAACTGCCCTCTTATGCTCACAAATCCTTCCCGACATCTGCAGTGTAGAGTTCCAACATGTGGGGACACCACACACCAGTCTGTGAGCTGGAAGCTGCAAACGCTGTTGAGACACGGCAAAGGCGGCGGAAGCTGTAGGTGACTTTCTAAAATGGGAACACAGGCGGCGTACTTTAACAAGCAGATCCAGCAGCTCCGGGTCGGATTTGAGAAACCACTGAACCACGAGGTTAAGCACATGGGCCAGGCATGGTGCGTGTATGAGCTCGCCTCAGAGCCGCCACCAGGTTCCGGCTATTGTCACACACGACCATGCCTGACTGCAGGTTCAGCGGTGTGAGCCACAGATCTGCCTGCTCTTTCAGAGCTGTCCACAACTCTTCAGCATTCTGCGGTTTGTCATGTAATCATATTAGCTTCAGCACAGCCTGTTGCCGCTTGGCCGAGGCAGTGCTGCAGTGCTACCAGCTTGTGACTGATGTGGTCATTTCGGAGATGGAGGCTGAAGAGGAGGAGGAGGCTGAGGAGGATGAGGTGCAGGAGCTGTACACCGTGGGGGCAACCCTGATTGACCTAGGGCCCGCAATCCTTGGTGTCAGGAGGACGTGTTCCGTCCCAAGGTCCGACTGGGTCCCCGCTTCCACTATGTTAACCAAGTGTGCTGTCAGTGAGATGCACCATCCCTGCCCACAAGCACTTGTCCACGTGTCCGTGGTTAGGTGTACTTTCCCGGTAACTGCAATGTTGAGGGCATGGCTAATGTTTTGGGACACGTGCTTGTGTAATGCGGGGATGGCACACCGGGAGAAATAGTGGTGGCTGGGGACCGAATACCAAGGGACAGCCGCGGCCATCAGGTTCCGGAATGCTTCAATCTCCACAAGCCTAAAAGTCAACATTTCGAGCGCAAGCAGTTGTGAAGTGTGAGAATTTAGTAGTGTGGCCTGAGGGGCGTTGGCTGCGTATTTGCGCTTGCATTCCAAGGACTGGGGTATGGACAATTGAATGCTGCGCTGGGACAAGGACGTGGACTGCTGTTAGAACCCTCCTGTTTGTTTTTTCCATCTTGTGTTTTGCGGTCACGTGACCATCTGCCTTTATATTCCAGCTCCGCCCTTCTGGCTGTGCTGGACTTCAGTGTTTGACTGTCTCTCTAGCCAGGTGCTTCGGTGACTTTCTCTGACAGTACGCTTGGTCCTTCTGGGACCTCTAGTACCTTCTGTCAGTTTGTCATTTTGTGTTCTACAACAACTTCTCTGTTTAGGAGGTGTCCCATTTTTGTCCCAGTCCTTAGTTCTTTTAGGGACCCCTCCCTTAATGCTATAGGTCTTCGTTCAGACTAGCCGAGGACTAAGGAGGAACAGGCAGCCCTCTACATTGTAGGGATTCAGCTTAGTCTTACTGTAGGGACAGCTTTCCCCTATCTTTCCTTAATACATGTTGCAGATCATAACACATGCTTCCTGATGCTGCTACTTGAGAGTGTGCAACGACTGGTACAGGGCAGGAGGCATCATCGCATGCACCATGGACAGGGGATAGGCTTGCATGCACAACAGCGGAAGACGCAATGGTGCCACCCGCAGACACTGTTCCTGGACCCTGGGGTTCGGCCCACAAAGTTGGGTGCTTTGCTGCCATGTGCCTGATCATGCTGGTGGTGGTCAGGCTGGTTGTTTTGCCACCCCTGCTGATGCTGGCCTGACAGGTGGTGCAAATGGCCTTTTTGTGGTTATTGGCAGAGTCTTTAAAAGACAACCAGACTCGGGAAGACCTGCCTGTTGGGGTGTTCTGCCTCCCTCCCCCTATGTGCTGCTGTCCTCGCTCTGCATGTCCTCCTGCCAGGTTGGGTCAGTTACTATATCATCCACCACCTAGTTTCCACTTCCGCACCCTGGTCCTCCTCCTGACTTTTTGGCAGTTGTGTCTCACCATCGTCCACCTCTTGTGACACTTTCCCACTGTTACCTTCGTGTGACCGAGGCTGCTCAAATATTTGGGCTTCGCTACATGTGATCTCCTCTTGCCCCGCTTCAAGTGGACCGGGCGAGAGGCCCGAACCTATAAATGGAAAAGTGAACAGCTCTTCAGAGTGTCCAAATGTGGGATCAGTTGTCTCCGGGCACTCAGCATGGTGAAAGGAAGAAGTGTCAGGGTGAGGAATATGCAGTCTAGACTCACGGCTACTGAGACTTGACCGTGTGGAAGACAGGGTGGTGTTGGTGGAGGTGGCCAAGTGACTGGAAGCATTATTCGCTATCCAACAAACAACCTTTTGACTCTGCTCTGGGTTCAATAGTGCTGTGCTGCGGTTCCCTAGTAATTGGGACAGGAAGGTCGAGAGAGAAGATGTGGGTGTTTGTTGTGGCACAATTTCAGCTTGCCCACGGCCTTGTCCTCGGCCTCTGCATGCACCATTACCATCACGTCCAGTTCCTTGTCCCTTGCCAAGTGCCTTGCCCATTTTAAATGGAGGACAATATCTTCCACAGTCACTACAAATGACTGAATTTGGAGCGAACTTATATGTGATCCGTATGATGAAGAAACAACAGTTTTAAATACCTGTCCCATAGGTAACTATTTTGAACAGCAAACTGGTGTCAGTTGTTTAACTGACACACTGAAACAAATTTTTAATGGAGGCCAGAAATGGCAGTATTTTCTGAAAACTGGATTGCTTTTTAAGCAAATAATGAGGATTAAGATCCAAAAGCAGTATTCCTGGCCCCTGACACCTGGGCCAAATTTTTAATGGAAGCCAGAAATGGCAGTATTTTCTGAAAACGTATATGTGATCTGTGTGACGGAGAAAACGCAGTTTTAAATACCTGGCCTGTAAGTAACTATTTTGAACAGCAAACTCATGTCAATTGCTTCACTGACACACTGAAACAAATTTTTAATGGAGGCCAGAAATGGCAGTATTTTCTGAAAACTGGATTGCTTTTTAAGCAAATAATGAGGATTAAGATCCAAAAAAACAGTATTCCTGGCCCCTAAGACCTGGGCCTTTGTCTAGAAATATCTAACAGCAGCAGAAGGCAGAAATGGAATGGAGCCTCTTGTGCTATATGCACTGCAGTCTGCTATATACACTGCCTGCCTATATACACTGCCTGCCTGATATCTCTGCAGATGGATTAGTCCTCAGAAGGACTGATTGTTAAGATGGATATGTGTAATGTATGGTTTTTCTCCCTACACTACCTAATACACAAGCAAATCTCTCCCTAGCTCAGCAGCACCTCTCCCTACTCTGCCTGATTCCTGAGTGACTGTGACGAGCACGGCGGCGCCAGGTCTGATATAGGCCTGATGACGCTGTGTGGCCAGTCAATCACTGTAATGCCACAACCACCATAGCTGTGACGTTACAATGAATGGCAGGCAATCCCTTCATGTTGATTGGCGCTCTAAAGAGCACCAAACATACAGGGAGGGGACCCGAGCATCTGCTCGAGCATCTTGCAAGTACTCGTACTGTTTGCTTAGCCTTTACTTGCTAGATTACAGGGGTACACCAGAAAAAATTGACATAGGGTCCCCCTATAAAATCTAACCAGCAAAGGCTAAACAGAAAGCTGTGGGCTGATATTAATAGCCAGGGAAGGGGCCATGAATCCTGGCCCCCTCTGAGGCTAATAACATCATCCCTCAGTGGACCCAGAAATGGCAAATCGATAAGATGCGCCAAATCTGGCGCTTAGCCTCCGCTCTTCCCACTGCCGTGTAGTGGTGGCGAGTGGGGTAATACGGCTGGGGTTCATGTCAGCCTTGTATTGGCCGCTGACATGAAGCCCACGTTAGTAATGGAGGGCATCTATAAGACGACCCCATTACTAAACAAGTAGTAAAGGTTTAATACGCCTTTTTAATAAAGACGCAGCCAGAATAAAGTATTTTATTTAAATAAAATTCCACACGGTTTTAATAATTTATTTATTGTTCTGCTAGTCCGTGAATCCCTCGTCTCCTGTAAAAAAAAATTAAAAAATAAAAAACAACCATATCCCTTACCTGTCCACCGTCATGATGTAATCCGAGCGTCCCACGGTGATCCGGGTCATTTCTACAGCAGTCACATCAATCACTGGTGTGACTGCTGTAGAAGACAGCAGTGTACATTGACAGGAGTGAGGTCACCTGAGTTCAAACAGCTGATGATCAGTTGAGAGCTCCGGTGATCTTATATACTGCATCAGTGCTGGTGGGAAAATTCATGAGAAAATTCCCAACAGCACTAATGCCATAAGTGAGATCACTGGAGCGCTCAGCTGATCATCAGCTGTTTGATCTCCGATGACCTCAGCCAGTAGCTCCTCACGATACACTGCTGGAACCATAGCTCCTGTCAGTGTATTGCCGGCTGCCGAATAGGATGGTCACATCTCTGGATGTGGCCGTGCTATCACTGAGATTGTCGTGGGACACTCGGTATATGGACTACGGCGGACGTGTGAGGATGAGATTGGTTTATTATTTTACCTTTATTGCAGGTGACCATGGGCTTCGGAGATTAGCTGTAAGGTGAGTATATGGTGTTTTTTTATTTTTTACAGGGGACGAGAACATTGGGGTCAAAGTGCAGGTAAGTGACAGGTGAATATGATGTGTTTATTATTTTTATTTAAATATTTATTTATTTTTTTAAAAAAATTTACCTTCACTTTTACTGTGCAAGCACGCTGATGACAGATTACGTCTCCCATCAACGGCGCTTATGTACAATGACAGGAAGCGTCAGATAATGGGGCTAGTAGTCACATCAGCCAGCGCCTGTGACCTGCAGTAAGCTTTTTACCGCTGGTCACTGTCACAGCTAAGGGGATCACGCTGACAGCATGATCCCCGCAGCGCTGTGACCAGCGGTAGTAATATTACCGCGGTTCACTGTTGCAGCTGCGGGGGAATCACGCTGACAGCGCTGTTACTGGCGTTAGCGATCTTACTGCCGGTCACAGCCCCTATTTCCAGCGCTTTCATGCAGATGAGAGAGCAGAAACCATGGATGTTTGGGGCCGTGTTCAGGGCCAACTTTTGCCAATTTTTGCGCAAAAGCTCGGTAACTCAAACACGAATCCGAATGTGCCATATTCGTGCCGAATTTTAAAATGGCGATCGTTCACCGAACATATTCGCTCATCTCTACTGTTGAGTATGGCAAGCTGTATGCTGGAATGCTTCTGAGATAATAAACATATCATTTACATCAAGGAAAGGTCTTACTATTTTTTAGCCAAAAATTTAGGCCATTGCCATAAAAGCAAAATGGAATTTTTTTACCTCCCAAATAGGAGTCTAAATTGTCATATTAACAAGATAGACGGTGTTACCTGCTGAGCAAAACTTTCACCGAGCTGATGTCTTTAAACTGCATGGTTGACCAGGAGACCTCTCTCTAATTTTTGCAGAGGGCTTGAACAGGAAGCTGAGATAACAGAAGAAACAATAGTACAGTGTATTTGACATGTTGGACCAGATTTATTATCTGCCACTGCGCCATGCTGAAGCACTTCAGCAAACAGTAACACTGACTGATCAGCCAAAGTCAGTCATAACTAGACAGCAAATACCATGAGCCTCGATCCCGTGGAATTCTGGGTCAGCAGATTGTAACAGTGGTAGCAACTGGCTCAGTTTTCTATGAGTGTACTGTGATATCCATCCAGTGTACTGTCTGATAGAATATTCATATATCACTGACTGCGGTGGAACATAATAAAATATAACTTTTATTGAATATATAAAATAACAATACACCAAATCCACCGTGCTTGTGTGAAGTCTACCCAAGTGTGCCAGCATAGGCAGGACACACCATGGGTATTAATATACCTAAAGTCAGTTGGTAGGTCCTCTTTCAGTGATTAATATGATAGAATATTCAGCATCGCCAGTGACTTTGTCACAACTAGATAGAACAGTTTATCCTCTGCAAGCTTGGAAAACTTTAAATTTGTCAAAATGAATTAGGTATGGATAAATTTCATTCATTTATCGCTGATGACAATAAGTTGATTGATCATACCAGCTGCCTGCTTGTCCATTTACTCCCTGTTCCAGGGGCGGACCTACTGTCCGTGCAACCGGTTCATTGAACGAGGGCCCCCGAGGGAGAGGGGGCCCCTCCAGCCTCCAGCAGGGCCGCCATCAGGGCATGACTGCCCTGACTCCAGCATGGGGCCTGGCCGGTCGGGGCCCCCTCGGAGCCCCGTTGGGGACCCCCTCTTGTGCGTCTCCTCATGGGGCCCCCCCGCAGGACCCCCTGCCGTCACATGACCCCCCGCCGTCACATGACCGGTGATGTCCCTGCACTCGGCATGGGCCCCACAATACTTACCCCTCCCCGTGCCTCCACAGCGTCTTCCGCGTCCTCTGACTGTGACATCTCAGGTCAGAGGGCGCGGTGATATGTTTACACCGCGCGCGATCTCTCCTGAGCTGTCACAGCGCGAAGACGCGGACGATGCTGGAGTCTGGATCAGCATCAGGTGAGAAGTGAGGTCAGTATTTGATTTTTTTTTTTTATGTATGGGGGCATGGGACATTATATGGTGGGGGGAGAGTGGGTGTGACATCCTGCATGGGGCATTATATGGGGGGGTGGTGTGACATCCTGCATGGGGCATTATATGGGGGGAGAGGTGACATCCTGCATGGGGCATTATAAGGGAGGGGGGTGTGACATCCTGCATGGGGCATTATATGGGGGGGTGACATACTGCATGGGGCATTATATGTGGGGGTGACATACTGCATGGGGCATTGTAAGAGGGGAAGGGGGGAAGTGACGTCCTGCATGGGGCATTATAAGGGAGGGGGTGTGACATCCTGCATGGGGCATTATAAGAGGGGGAGGGGGGAATTGACATCCTGCATGGGGCATTATATGGGGGAGGGGGAGGGGGGAATTGACATCCTGCATGGGGGCATTATATGGGGGTGGGGGTGTGTGACATCCTGCATGGGGCATTATAAGAGGGGAAGGGGGGAAGTGACATCCTGCATGGGGCATTATAAGGGAGGGGGGATGTGACATCCTGCATGGGGCATTATAAGAGGGGGTGGGGGGAGTGTGACATCCTTCATGGGGCATTATAAGTGTTATGATCTGCTACAAGAACTAAGGAAAGATAGGAAAACGGTCGCTACAATAGGACTAAGCTGATTCCCTACGATGCAGCGGGCAACTTGTTCCTTGTGAACAGACCCGCCTTCGTCCTCAGCTAGTCTGAACGCAGACCTATAGAAATAAGGGAGGGGTCCCTAAAAGTACTAGGGACTGGGACAAAATTGGACACCTCCTAGCAGAAGTTGTAGCGGAGCAAAAAGACAAACAGACAAAAATACTTAGAGGTCCAAGGACCAAGCAAACTATAGTGATAGGTACAAAGCACCTGGCTAGATTAAGAGTCAAAGTAACACTGAAGTCCAGCAAAGCCAGAAGGGTGGAGCTGGAATAAATAGGCAGCAGGTCACGCAACCACAAAGTAGAAAAAACTAACAGGAGGGTTCTAACAGTACCCCCTCTTCTATGAGGATCCTCTTGATCCTCCAGGCCCAGGCCTATCAGGAAACCTCCTGTGAAATGCTCTGATAAGTCTAGGAGCAGAGACATCATCTGCCCTTACCCAAGAGTTATCCTCAGGACCGAAACCTTTCCAAGCGACGAGATACTGCAATCTCCCTCTATGCCTTCTGGAATTCAGGATACGAGAAATTTCATATTCACCGTCTTCCACCACCGGAGGAACTGTGACAGCTTTTTTCAACAAGGAAACATGAAACACCGGATTAATCTTCCAGGAGGAGGGAACCTCCAACCTAACAGCAGACTGGTTAACCACCTGAAGCACCTTAAATGGTCCCACAAATTTCGGACCCAATTTCTTAGAAGGAATCCTCAACCGCAGATTCTTTAAGGACCACCAAACCATGTCTCCAACCGTAAACAAAACCTCTTTACGTTTCCTGTTAAAATACTTCTTAGACTTTTTGTTAGCCTCTTGAAGGTTACAACGTACATCAGTCCAAACTCTCTCCAAATCACCGGAAAAATTCTCCTCCTCCGGCACAGCCGACACCAATTTGGAGAACGAACCAAATGACGGATGTCTCCCAGTACAACAAAAAAACGGAGAACACCCAGCAGAAGAGGATGTATGGTTGTTAAGAGCAAATTTAGCAAGTGGCAAAAACTCAGACCACCCCTCTTGATTGTCTGCCACAAAACAGCACAAAAACTGCTCAACATCCTGGTTCTTTCTTTCTGTCTGTCCATTAGACTCAGGATGATACCCAGATGAAAATGACAAATGGACTCCCAACCTGTCACAAAAGGTACGCCAAAAACGAGCCACAAACTGATGTCCCCAATCAGAAACAATGTCGGTGGGAACGCCATGGAGTCTGACAATTTCCTTGACAAAAGCCTTAGCGAGTGTCTTAGCGCAGGGTAGTTTAATGAAAGGAACCAAGTGACACATCTTGCTAAAACGGTCCACGACCACCCAGATGACAGTGAAACCCTCGGACACAGGAAGGTCAGTAATAAAATCCATTGCAAGATGCGTCCAAGGTGCACTAGGAACCTCCAGAGGGCAAAGCAACCCCCCCAGCAAGAGCATGTGAAGCCTTTGATCTAGCACACACCGTACATTGACGCACCCATTTAATGATTTCCTTCTGCCACCCAGGCCACCAAAAACTGCGACCTACCAGTCTCTGAGTCTCAGAAATTCCTGGATGACCTGCCAACCGAGACTCATGATACTCCACAAACAACTTTCTCCTAAAGGTTCTAGGTACAAACAACCTCCCATGGGGAGTGTTAGATGGGGCATCCTCCTGGGCTTTCAGAATCCCATCTTCCAAAATGGAGTCCAAAGCAGCTATCACAACTCCTTCCTGTAAAATGCTCTCCTCCTCCTCGGTACCAACCATGGGAGAAAAGCTACGAGATAAAGCATCAGCTTTAGCATTCTTAGTACCCGGGATGTAAGTAACAGAAAAATTAAACCGCGGAAAAAAAAGTGCCCACCTAGCCTGACGGGCATTCAAGCGCTTGGCAGCATCTAGATAGATCAGATTCTTATGATCAGTAAAAACCTGAATGGGAAATTTAGCACCTTCCAAGAAATGACGCCAATTTTCAAATGCGAGTTTGATAGCCAGCAATTCCCGATTACCAACATCGTAATTAAGTTCGGTTTCAGAAAACTTTTTCGAAAAAAAAGCACAGGGATGAACCCCATCCATCCTTGTTCTCCTGAGACAAAACCGCACTGACCCCCACCGAAGAAGCATCAACCTCGACCAAAAAATGCTTGGTCTCATCAGGCTGCATAATGATGGGGGCAGAACTGAACCTCTCCTTGAGATACACAAAAGCTTCAATGGACTCAGTAGTCCACTGGACCGTATTCGCACCTTTCCTGGTGAGATCGGTCAGCAGCTTAACAATTATAGAAAAATTCTTAATGAATTTTCTGTATTAATTGGCGAAACCCAAAAATCTCTGTATAGATTTTAAACCAATAGGCCTAGGCCATTCCTGCACAGCCTGAACCTTCATCTCAAAGCCCTCGCTGGAGATAATGTAGCCCAAAAAACTAATTCTCTGCACAGCGAACTCGCATTTCTCCAGCTTAGCAAAAAGTGAATTGTCACTTAATAACTGCAATACCTCACGTACGCTCTGCCAATGAGACTCCAGATCTGGCGAATAAATCAAAATGTTATCCAAATACACCACCACATTCTTACCAATCAAAGGTCTCAGGATGTCATTAATAAGGTTCAGAAAAAACGCTGGTGCATTGGTAAGACCAAAAGGCATAACCAGATTCTCAAAATGACCCACCGGAGTGTTAAAAGCAGTCTTCCATTCATCACCCTCCTTCATTCGCAACAAATTGTATGCCCCCCCGGAGATCAATTTTAGAGAACCACTTGGCTCCCACTAACTGGTTAAACAAGTCAGGAATTAAAGGCAGTGGGTAGGAATTGCGTACGGTAATTTTATTAATTTCGCGAAAGTCCAGACATGGACGTAAACCGCCGTCTTTTTTTTTACAAAAAAAAATCCAACAGCCACAGGTGACTTAGAAGGTCTAATGTGACTAGCAGGCAAACTCATCTGTATGTATTCCTCCAAGGCTTTTCTTTCAGGGATAGTAAGATTAAATAAGCGACTCTTGGGAAGAGTAGCTCCAGGAACAAACTCAATGGTGCAATCATAGTCCCTATGAGGAGGTAGAATTTGCGACTCCTCCTCTGAAAAAACCTTCCAAAAATCCTGAATAGGTACAGGTAATTCCTCTCTTTCCACAGCAGCAATGCGACCGTTAAAACATTTATCATAACAGTTAGGACTCCAAGATGTAATCTCATTAGTGGACTAGTCCAGTAAAGGATTGTGCAGTTTTAACCAAGTCAAACCTAACACTACTGGAGAAGGTAAATTATTTAATACCACTAAATCCAAATTCTCTTGGTGAATACCATTAATAGTGAGGGGAAATTCAAAAACCTTGTGAGTAACACATTTCAAAGGAGTGTTATCAACAGCAACCACAGAAATAGGAGATGACAAAGGTTTAGGTTCCAATTTAAGTTTTTCCAAAAATCCCTTATCAATCACATTCAGTGTAGAACCACAATCCGCAAATACCTGAAATTCAATCAACTCCTCCTGCAATGAGGTACTCCCTGAAAGAAATACTCCCTTAGTGTTTAAACAAGCAATACGGGCGTAACTGACCTTTTTTTTTCTTTGTTTAACAGAAGCTCACAGTTCTTAACAAAATGGTCAGATTTACCACAATAAAAACACAATCCCTTGGAAAACCTGCAGTCTTTTTCCTGAGAGCGGAGTGACATCGCCCCAATCTCCATCGGTTCTCTGTCGTCCGTGCAGACCCTCTGATGACTAGGAGCTGCCATAGCAGGAGTTTTCTCCTCATTAACCCTGGCACGCAGTCTCCTGTCCACCCGTATAGCTAATTGCATGGCTTCTTGCAAGTTTCCAGGTGCAGGGAAAGCAATCATCAGATCCTTAACCCTTTCACTTAGACCAGCAAGAAACAAACATTTTAACGCCGAATCATTCCATCTTACTTCTGAAGACCACCTTCTGAAGTGTGTACAATAATTTTCAACATCACCTGACCCCTGCTTTAAATGTCTCAGTTGTGTCTCAGCAGAAGAGACTCAATCAGGATCCTCATACAACAACCCCATAGCAGAAAAAAAATCTTCCACTGATCTAAAGCACGGATCATTAGGTTGGAGAGAAAAGGCCCATCCTTGTGGTTCCTTGCGCAAAAGTGACTTGATAAACCCAATGCGCTGTGATTCATTCTCAGAGGAACTGGGTCTCAAACGAAAATATAATAAACAAGCATTTTTAAAGGAAAAAAAATCTTGCTGTTTACCATAAAAAAAATCAGGCAGTCCTACCTTCGGTTCAACAAAATGCGCTCCAGGACAGCTACTCACGTGTTGCTGGAGCTCGGCCACCTCAAGAGACAATCCCTGTAGGCATTGAGCCAATTCCTGAACAGACACCAAGCTGATCTCCGGATCTGGTTCCTTAGGATTTTTTTTTTTTTATTTTGGGCTGGACTTACTGTTATGATCTGCTACAAGAACTAAGGAAAGATAGGAAAACTGTCGCTACAATAGGACTAAGCTGATTCCCTACGATGCAGCAGGCAACCTGTTCCTTGTGAACAGACCTGCCTTCGTCCTCAGCTAGTGTGAACGCAGACCTATGGAAATAAGGGAGGGGTCCCTAAAAGTACTAAGGACTGGGACAAAATTGGACACCTCCTAGCAGAAGTTGTAGCGGAGCAAAAAGACAAACAGGCAAAAATACTTAGAGGTCCAAGGACCAAGCAAACTATAGAGATAGGTACAAAGCACCTGGCTAGATTAAGAGTCAAAGTAACACTGAAGTCCAGCAAAGCCAGAAGGGCGGAGCTGGAATAAATAGGCAGCAGGTCACGCGACCACAAAATAGAAAAAAACAGGAGGGTTCTAACAATAAGAGGGGAAGGGGGGAAGTGACATCCTGCATGGGGCATTATAAGGAGGGTGGGTGTGTGACATACTGCATGGGGCATTATAAGGAGGGGGGGTGTGACCTCCTGCATGGGGCATTATTAGGGAGGGGGTGGTCTGACATACTGCATGGGGCATTGAAAAGCGGGGAAGTGATGTCCTGCATGGGGCATTATAAGGGAGGGGGTGTGACATCCTGCATGGGGCATTATAAAAGGGGGAGGGGGGAATTGACATCCTGCATGGGACATTATATGGGGGAGGGGGAGAGGCGAATTGACATCCTGCATGGGGGCATTATATGGGGGTGGGGGGGTGACATCCTGCATGGGGCATTATAAGAGGGAAGGGGGGAAGTAACATCTTGCATGGGGCATTATAAGAGGGGAAGGGGGGAAGTGACATCCTACATGGGGCATTATAAGGGAGGGGGGTGTGACATCCTGCATGGGGCATTATAAGAGGGGGAGGGGGGAATTGACATCCTGCATGGGGCATTATATTGGGGTGGGGGGGAGTGTGACATCCTGCATGGAGCATTATAAGAGGGGAAGGGGGGAAGTGACATCCTGCATGGGGCATTATAAGGGAGGGGGGAAGTGACATCCTGCATGGGGCACTTACAAGGGGGGGGTGACATCCTGCATGGGGCATTTTAAGAGGGGGAGGGGGGAATTGACATCCTGCATGGGGCATTATAAGGAGGGTTTGTGTGTGACCTCCTGCATGGGGCATTATATGGGAGGGGGTGGTCTGACATACTGTATGGGGCATTGAAAAGGGGGGAAGTGACACCCTGCAAGGGGCATTATATGGGGGGGAGAGGTGACATCCTGCATGGGGCATTTTATGGGGGGTAGAGGTGACAACCTGCATAGGGCATTAAAAGGGGGGTGTCATCCTGCATGGGGCATTATAAGGGGGAAACAGCCTGCATGGAGCATTACATGGGGGCCAATATTCTGTATGGAGTGTTATATGGGGGTCAGTATTCTGTATGGAGCGTTATATGGGGACCAGTATCCTGTATGGAGCATTATATGGGGACCAGTATACTGTATGGAGCATTATAAGGGGGTCAGTATCCTGTATGGAGCAATATATGGTGCCCATAATACTGTGTGGAGGACTATACTGCCCGGTCTGCACTGTGCGCTGTTAGGATTCGCCGGTTTCTGAGCTATTGTAGAATTTACAATAGATATCGCTCGTGTAATGGGGCATTATAAGGGGGGAACAGCCTGCATGGAGCATTATATGGGGGCCAATATTCCTTATAGAGCATTATATGGGGGTCAGTATTCTGTATGGAGCGTTATATGGGGGACAGTATTCTGTATGGAGCGTTACATGGGGGCCAGTATTCTGTATGCAGTGTTATATGGGGACCAGTATCCTGTATGGAGCATTATGTGGGGACCAGTATCCTGTATGGAGCATTATAAGGGGGTCAGTATCCTGTATGGAGCATTATATGGTGCCCATAATACTGTAAGGAGGACTATACTGTCCGGTCTGCACTGTGCGCTGTGAGGATTTGTCGGTTTCTGAGCTATTGTAGAATTTACAATAGATATCGCTCATGTAATGTAGTAAGTGAAATCCTTGGCCTTGTACTATATATATATATTTCTCTGTGGTATCTGTACATCATGAATCATGGTATGTGTTAAAGGGGCCCACTGAAACTCTGTCGCCCAGGGCCCACAAAAACCTGGAGCCGGCCCTGTGGGTAAGTATAACAAGTTTTATTTTTTTTAAATACAATTAATTAACTAGGAGTGGGGGGAATCAGAGATGCACGGGGGGGGGGCCTTCATGCCCCCTATGAAGGGCAGGGGCGAGGCCCCCAAAAAATTCTTGCACAGGGGCCCACTACAGTCTGTGTTCATCATGTCATCTATAATGTGCTTCTGATGGCTCTACTCTGCCACACTTACTTGCTTGCCCCATTATATTTTGATACTATGCAGCATCTGCTTCTGCTACTGCCACTGCCATTGCTCCTAGACAGTCATGTCAACCACACAAGTCCTGGCTTGGCATTATTTTTTATAGTGCTATACTATACTCTTGTGTTTGTCCTGCTGTAGGGAAGCAAACCCTCATTAAACTGCTACCAAAATTGGGAAAAATGTTTTACAATTGCTGTGCACTAGTGATGAGCGAGCATGCTTGTTTAACCCATTCACCAGGCATGCTCAGGTGTTGACCGAGCATTTTTGGTGCGTTCGACAACTATGTTCGAGTCGCCGCGGCTGCAAGTGTTGCGGCTGTTAGACAGCTGAGACACATGCACGGATTGCCTAACAAACAGGCAATCCCTGCATGTGTCGCAGCTGTCAAATAGCTCCGGCGACTCAAACATACAGGTGAAAAATTATTTGAAAATCCGAAATGTTGGCCTACTGAAATGTATGTTCAGTAAATGCACTCAATACTTGTTTGGGGCTCCTTTTGCATCAATTACTGCATCAATGCGGTGTGGCATGGAGGCGATCAGCCTGTGGCACTGCTGAGATGTTATGAAAGCTCAGGTTTCTTTGATAGCAGCCTTCAGCTCGTCTGCATTGTTGGGTCTGGTGTCTCTCATCTTCCTCTTGACAATACCCCATAGATTCTCTATGGGGTTAAGGTCAGGCGAGTTTGCTGGCCAATCAAGCACAGTGATACTGTTGTTTTTAAACCAGGTATTGGTATTTGTTGGCAGTGTGGACAGGTGCCAAGTCCCGCTGGAGAATGAAATTTCCATCTCCAAAAAGCTTGTTGGCAGAGGGAAGCATGAAGTGCTCTAAAATTTCCTGGTAGATGGCTGCGCTGACTTTGGTCTTGATAAAACACTGTTGACCTACACCAGCACCATATTATAGTGCAGATTTTACTGCTATAGTTTGAGGGTGCCATGACCTACTGAGAGAGCCCGTGAGGTGCCAGAACAGCAGAATCCCCCATAAGTGACCCCATTTTACAAACTACACCTCTAAATGAACTCATTTAGGGGTGTAGTGATCATATTGGCACCACGGGTTTGTCATATACTTTTATACCATTGGGCAGTGAAGAAAAAATTACATTTTTACCGCAAAAAATGTATTTTAGCCCCAGATTTTACAATCTCACATGGGGATAATGGATAAAAATGGCACCAAAATTTGTCCCACAATTTCTGCTGAATGTGGAAATACCTCATATGTGGCTATACAGTATTGCTTAGCCACATGGCTACACTCAGGAGGGACAGAACTCTATTTGCCTCCTGGAGTGCAGATTTTCAGAGTTAGCGAACCTCATATACAGAGCCCCTAAGTGCTAGAAGATCACAATCCCCCATCTTGGAAATTATACCCCTGCCAAACATGTGGATGCTAAATGTGGTTCAGGCACACTGAGGGCATTAGAATTTTGGAGTGCAGAATTTGCTGAATTTCTTTTGGGGGGCGAGGAGCCATTTCACTTTTCCAGAGCCTTTATACTACCAATAATGTGGAAGCCTCTTATATTTCCATTAACAGATGATGGATCTGAGTGGGGTTTTTTTTTTGTGGATTGAGTTGAAGTTTTTATTTGGGATCACATTTATCCAGCGCTCTTCGCTAAGCAATTACTTTGGGGTTTCCATCTAAATCTCTGAGTGACGTGATTCAGATGACACCCTCCAGGAGATCCATTCATTATATTGAGGTAGCAGAGTTACTCTGAACTCTGTATCGCCTCTGTTCAGCATTGTCCTTCTTTTCAGAAGTGCACAAAACTGCTGCTGCACGCATTAAAATATGTACACCGCGGGATCACAGGTCAGACGGAGTCCACAGTGTCTCCAGCTGCCTTATTATAGGGAAACTTCCTCAGGGACAGTCACGTGAGGGCTTGATTTTTGTTGGACAAGTTGACGCTTCTATTTGCACCATTTTGGAGCACATAACATTTTTTGTTGGACAAGTTGACGTTTCTATTTGTTCCATTTTGCAGCACATAACAATTTTTGATCACGTTCTATTACGATTTTTGGGGAGGCAGAATGAACAAAAACCAGCAATTCAGGATATTTTTTTTGTGTTTTTTATGTCAATCCATGTGTGGTAAAATTAATAAGGCAGCTTTATTCTTTGGGTCAGTATGATTAAGGCGATACCTCATTTATATATATTTTTTTTATATTTTTTTTATGTTTTGGCGCTTTTACACAAAAACTTTTATAGAAAAAATAATTATTTTTGCATCTCTGTATTCTGAAAGCTATAACTTTTTCATTTTTCTACTGATGGAGCTGTATGGTGGCTTTCTTTTTGCGGAACAAGATGACATTTTCAGCGGTACTAATTTTATTTATAGTCGTCTTTTGATAGTGTTTTATTCCACTTCTTTCCACCGGTATTTTGGTAAAGTATCGTTTGCCTCGTTTTTTGAAGTTTTCTTTCACAACATTCACTGAAGGAGTTAACTAGTGTGACACTTTTATAGATCGGGTCGTTCCGAAAGCAGCAATACCAAATATGTGTACTTTTTTTATTTATTTACATTTTTTTACATAAAAATGTATAAGTGGAATATTTTATTATTATTATTATTATTATTATTATTATTATTTTGTAATTTTTTTTTACATATTTTTACTATTTTTTTACCATTTTTTTTTACTTTTTTTACTCATTCCCTTTATGGGACTTTCTTTTTTTTCCCTTTGATCACAGGTATAATGCATTGCAATGCACTAGATTGCAGTACATTATATCTATAGTAAAAACTCCTGAGCATGGTCTCAGCATCTTTCCATCGCTTGGTGACCTGGGGGTCATCATGACGACCCCTGGTCACCTTGAGAACGATCGCGCCACTCAATTACGTTATGGGGGCGCCGATCTAAAGGCAGAGGGAGCTTTCTGCCATCTGCCTGCCTCCTGAATGCTGCAATTGCGCTTGATTGGAGCAATCAGGGAGTTATCAGCCAGGGGTGGCGATGACACCACTCCTGGTTATTTAGTGCTGGAGCTCAGCCACCAGCAGCGCTGACCTCCGGCACTGATTGGGCAGGAGATTCTGATATTTCAGCATCTCCTGCCCGATCATGCTGCGATCTGTCAGTCAGATTGACTGATCGATCACAGTGATCTGGATGCGGGGGCCTGCCAGCAAAAATTGCAGCATTGGGAGCCGCGCATGATGCGCTGTGACGAGCTGCTGCCCGCGCGTGTGCATTGAGCATCACATTGCATCACTAACGACGCAATGGGGGCAGTTTACATAGTAGACAGGACATGACAGGTTCACTTTAAGCTAACTATATGAGATGAAAGGTAGTGTTGAGCCACCCCCGTAGTGTTCGAGTTCGGTTCGGTTCGTCGAACACCCGTGTGTTCGCCGAACTGTTCGTCGAACTGTTCGTCGAACACCTTCGAACACCGTTAAAACCAAAGGCAGGCAAACAAAAACACATAGAAACACATAGAAAACACCTTCAAAGGTGTCCAAAAGCTGACAAACTGCTCAGAAGACACAACTAATACATGGAAAAGTGACAAGTACATATAGTCATGCGAAAAGAAAAGAGGTGGAGGAGTAAAAGGAGGGGGAGACACAGATATAGGCATGTCATGCCCTTCTAAAATCCAAAAAGTGAGAAGCCGAGACGGCCAGTCCGCTCCTGCCCGTGCCACCTCCGTGTCGCCGGGTTTGTGCCAGAGCCGCGGTGAACCCTGACGGCCAGCCCCCCTCTCCCAATACTGGTGCCTGTCCGCTGGTGGGTCGAGAGAGCCCCCCTGTGGTGGAGGCAGCTCTAAGCTTTTTAATTTAAATTGTCCCTCTAATTTGAATGAATACACTTTAAATCCATTTACAAGGATCTATTGGAGGGCAAGTCTCATGCCAGCAGCCGCGTAATTCCAGCTCCAGTAGCGTCCACTAAAGCTGCTGCAGTTAAAAAGCTTTTATAAGGATCGAGCTCGGCTGTCCACCGCAAGGCATCCTAGTGCCAGTCCCAGCCCCTATGCCTTGGGGTGCCTCCTGATGCTCTTCACTAAGTATCCCGTGGTCCCGAAGCATTTCCTTTGAAAAAATTAAGTGTCCAAACTACAGGTGGTGTAGCTTGCTTAACAGCCGGGATAATCCGCTGACTAGCAGACACTGCTACTAGGCACAAAGTATTTCCTGGGCTAGATGCAGTTAAAAATTTGTAAGTAGATACTCTCGTTGGATGCTGAGAAAGCATTCCATAGAGTCTCCTGGCACGCCATATAAGATTCTCTTAAAAAGCTTGGGGTAGGGGTCTAGGGGACCCTTTTATAGCCAAAATCACGGCCCTGTATCACAATACGTCACCTAGGCTGAAGATAAATGGAACTGTAGCACCGAGGGCTCGGTTGCTACAGACGTATTGCACCTCACCCAGAGGTGTGATATCTCACTCTCAGATAAGGATGGAGTGTGGATCAGGACCCGACACCTGCATGCATTACACCACATTGCCGTGGGGCAGGGCGACCAATATGCCCCTGAGATGGGCAGGACAGTCCCTGTCCCTGGCTGGAGTGGGGGGAGGGAACACTGAGGAAGGGGAACCCTGCAGTGCAGGAGCAGGGAGGTAGCAGTTCCTGGGTGCATTGAGAAGGGAGTATAAAAGGTGGGCACCATCTTAGTTCAGTGCAGAGAAGTCTGAGCAGAAGTGGCAGGGAGCAGGGGCTCTGCATGAGCTCTGCTCCGGAGGCGGGCCTAGTAACAGAGGCCCAGGCCTGCAAGAGGGAGAAGGAAGGAAGAGGAGCGGAGAAGGCTCCAGGAACGAGGAATGAAGGGATCCCAGGGGTGCGGACGGGCGAGTCGCCACCGCACGCCCGAATCCACCTGCGTGGAGGGGTCAGGCCAAAGGGGGAGACCGGTCCCCGAACTAGTGGAGGCAGGAAACGACCCTCAGCTAGAAACCGGAGGCTCTGACATTTTATGTGGCGCAGCCCCTTGCTCCACCCGCTAGGAAGGCACCACATAGGGTCAGGGAAACTGGCGCCAAGTTTACCAAGAGGAGGCCCGAGGCAGCCGGACAGAAGTGTTGGTAAGAAAGGCCAGACAAAGGACACACAAAGGGGGTCCTGTGAAGCGCTCCAAAGTTATCTGGGAGTTGTCTGAGCCCCTCACCTGGTGAGCACAGTACGACGTGGGCAGCCGTCACCTGCAGACGTGGTCTGGATAATAAGAACTGTGAGTAAAGGCCCTGAACTGCATCACTGACTCCGTGTCGTTACTGCTGCTGCCCTGCACCATCACCCCCATCCTCCGCATACACTGCCCTGAGGCTATACTCCTCCCGTGGGGAGTTATGCTACGCTCTGCTGCACCCACAACACCAGCCTTAGCGGTCTGCCCTGTAGCGGCGGTTCACTCTGACCGCAATCCACGGGTGGCGTAGTCGGACATTTAAACATCAAAACCACATAAATAGTTCCGCCACTGGTTTGACCGCCCTGAGCCACGGAACCGGATCGCCGCCACGAAGACTACAACCACCAGCATCCACCAAAAAGTGTCCGGCTCCGGGTGTCCCAAGGCCCAGGGGGTGCGTCAGAACATTTTCATCACCTTTCACAATCACCAATGGGACAAGGCAGGGATGTCCTCTGTCCCGTCTCTTATACATCCTAGTGACGGAGCACCTGCTCTCATCAATTCGCCATAACCCCAATATTAGGTGGATTGAGGTGGGAGGCACCGAGTACAAGTGCTCTCTATTTGCTGATGATGTCCTAGTATATATCACTCAATCACATATATCCATCCCTGCTGTTATGGCTGAAATAGATCACTTTGTTACATGGTAAAATTTTAAAATCAATGCAGCGAAGTCTGAGGCCCTCGATGTCTCCCTCCCTAAATCCATATAGGATTCCATCCAGTCCAACTTTCCCTTTGCCTGGCCCTCACAGGGTATCAAATACTTAGGAATTCCTATTCATAGAGACCTCTCCCATCTATGTTATCTTAATTTTGGGCCCTTTACTGAACAATTCCATACAGACCACGGTTGGCAAGTTAGAACTGTAAGATTCACTACGTGAACCACTGGTGTTTTGTGGAAAAGCACATGTACACCGCGTTCCAAATTATTATGCAAAAAGTGTTTAGGAGTGATAAGGGAAGAATTTGTTTGTTTGTCAGTTAAACTCATTGATGGTGATGTGTGTCAGGGCTCTTTATATCACTGTAAGCAATTGCAGACACCTGTGCTAATTAGTTTGGCAGGTGTGTCCAATGAAAGGCAAGACTACTTAAGAAGGCTCTCTCACATTATTAAGCAGCCTACATTTTCTGCCAAAATGGGAAAGAAAAAGGATGTGTCGGCTGCTGAGAAGCAACAAATTGTGGAGTGTTTAGGTCAAGGCATGACTACAATCAACATTGTGCGATGATCAGGATGAAGTGTCTTGGCAATCAAGAAGTATGTAGCTGATTCACAGTACACACGTGTGCGTGCTGATAAGGGCAAATTGAGGACTCTTTCCTACAGGCAATTACGTCAGGTTGAAACAGCAGCGGCAAAAAAGCCTTGTCATAGCAGCAGACAAGTTTTTGAAGCTGCTTGTGCCTCCAACGTCCCCCGAACAACAAGATGCAGGGTCCTTCAGAGGTTTGCAGCTGTGCATATGCCATCCTGTCGACCTCCTCTATCCACTTCACACAAGCAGAAACGGCTCCAGTGGGCCAAACATTACATGAAGACTGATTTCAAAACTGTTTTGTTCACGGATGAGTGCCGTGCAGCGCTCGATGGTCCAGATGAATGGAGTGGAGGATGGCTGGTTGATGGACACTAGTGTTGAGCCACCCCCGTAGTGTTCGGGTTCGGTTCGGTTCGTCGAACACCGGGATGTTCGAGGAACTGTTCGTCGAACTGTTCGTCGAACACCTTAGAACACCGTCGAACACCGTTAAAACCAATGGCAGGCAAACAAAAACACATAGAAACACATAGAAAACACCTGCAAAGGTGTCCAAAAGCTGACAAACTGCTCAGAAGACACTCTCTTTAAAAAAGCCGGCCGGCAAATTCAGCAGCGGCATACACCGGTACCCGACAATTTAGACAAGAAGGAATAGAGCATCACACATAGATTAGATAGATAGAAACATGTCAGTCACACATATAAGAAGCACAGTGACAGTGTTGGTTACTGCACTTGTCATTTAGTGTAAAGGATTTATTAAAAAAAATATTAGTGTTTTCATGCACCGTCTCTTTAAAAAAGCCGGCCGGCAATTCAGCATCTGTACCCGACAATTTAGAACAGAAAGAATAGAGCTTCACACATAGATTAGATAGATAGAAACATGTCAGTCACATATATAATAAGTACAGTGATAGTGCTGCTTACTGTACTTGTCATTTAGTGTAAAGGATTTATTTAAAAAAATAATAGTGTTTTCATGCACTGTCTCTTTAAAAAAGCCGGCCGGCAATTCAGCAGCGGTACCCGACAATTTAGAACAGAAAGATAGAGCATCACACATAGATTAGATAGATAGAAACATGTCAGTCACATATATATGAAGTACAGTGATAGTGTTGGTTACTGTACTTGTCATTTAGTATTAAAATAAAGGATTTATTATTAAAAAAAATTGGCGTGGTGTTCCCCTTAATTTTAGGCTCTAGCGGAGGTTAAGCAGACGGCTGGGGCAGATGTTTGAAGCCTGGGAAGGGGGTAATACCCACGGAGCTTCCCAGGCTACTAATGTCAGCCCCCAGCTGAATACATAGCCTTTACTAGCTATTAAAATGGGGGACCCCCCAAAAAAAATGACGTGGGGTCCCCCCTAATTTAATAGCTAGCAAAGGCTAGGCAGACAGCTGGGGGCTGATATTAATAGCCCAGGAAGGGAGCCATGAATATTGGCCCCCTCCCAGGCTAGAAACACCAGCCGTCAGCCGCCCCAGAAATGGCGCATTCATAGGATGCGCCAATTCTGGCACTTAGCCTCGCTCTTCCACGCTGCCCTGGTGCGGTGGCAGGGGGTAATAGGGTTGGGGTTGATGTCAGCTTATAATGCCAGCTGACATCAAGCCCAGGTTAGTAATGGAGAGGCGTCTATAAGACACCCCCATTACTAACCCCATAGTCAAAGTTAAAAAAAACACAAACACCCAGAATAAAGTCCTTTAATTGAAATAAAGACACAATCCTTTATTGTTCTAAATTAAACCATACTTACCATCACGCCCATTCCAGCTGAAGCCAATGATCTCCTGCAATAAAAGAAAAATAATAAAGCAACCTCATCCTTACCTTTCCATGGTTCCCACGACAGCTTCAGCTCTGCTACATCGAGATGACAGGCTGGACCGCAGCAGAACGCTGCCATCCAGCCTGTCATCCCGCAGACACTGAGAAGCGCAGGCTTGCTTGCGCTGCTCAGCGTCTCTCTGTGACGACATCCAGATGAGCCGAGTTCATGTCCAATAAACTCGGCTCACCTCATGCACGTCACTGACAGCGTGGGAAAATTCTCACGCTGAAGCGCTGATTGCAGGAGAATTTTCCCACGCTGTCAGTGACGTGCAGTAGGTGAGCTGAGTTCATTGGACATGAGCTCACCTCATGCACATCACTGACAGCGTGGGAGAATTCTCCTGCACTCAGCACTTCAGCGTGAGAATTTTCCCACGCTGTCAGTGACGTGCATGAGGTGAGCCGAGTTCATTGGACATGACCTCGGCTCATCTGGATGCCGTCACAGTGAGACAGTGAGGAGCGCAAGCATGCCTGCGCTTCTCAGTGTCTGCGGGATGACAGACTGGATGGCAGCGTTCTGCTGCGGTCCAGCCAGTCATCTCGATGTAGCAGAGCTGAAGCTGTCGTGGGAACCATGGAAAGGTAAGGATGAGGTTGGTTTATTATTTTTCTTTTATTGCAGGAGATCGTTGGCTTCAGCTGGAATGGGTGTGATGGTAAGTATGGTTTAATTTAGAACAATAAAGAATTGTGTCTTTATTTCAATTAAAGGACTTTATTCTGGGTGTTGTGTTTTTTTTAAATACTTTACTAGAAATTCATGGCGATCATGTCTAATACTGGTGTGACCCCATGAATTTTGGGCTTGGGGCCAGCTGATAATACCAAGCTGGCCCTAACCCCTTTATTACCCAGTGAGCCACCGCACCAGGGCCCTGGATGAGTTGGGTACAGCGCCAGAAGATGGCGCTTCTATGAACGCGCCATTTTCCGGGGTGGCTGCGGACTGCAATTTGTAGCGGGGGGGGGCCCAGAAAGCTTGGGCCTCCCTGCGCTGCGGATTCCAGCCCCCAGCTGCCTAGTTGTACCTGGCTGGACACAAAAATAGGGCGAAGCCCCACGTACTTTTTTTTTAATTATTTCATGAAATTCATGAAATAATTAAGAAAAAAAGGCCTTCACTATATTGTTGTGTCCGGCCAGGTACAAATAGGCAGCTGGTGGTTGGGGGCAGCCTGTTCCTACCTGCTGTACCTGGCTGGACACAAATATAGTGCGAAGCCCCACTTCAATTTTTTTTAATTATTTCATGAAATTCATGAAATAATTAAGAAAAAAAGGGCTTCCCTATATTGTTGTGTCCGGCCAGGTACAAATAGGCAGCTGGTGGATGGGGGCAGCCCGTTCCTGCCTGCTGTACCTGGCTGGACACAAATATAGTGCGAAGCCCCACTTCAATTTTTTTTAATTATTTCATGAAATTCATGAAATAATTAAGAAAAAAAGGGCTTCCCTATATTGTTGTGTCCGGCCAGGTACAAATAGGCAGCTGGTGGATGGGGGCAGCCCGTTCCTGCCTGCTGTACCTGGCTGGACACAAATATAGTGCGAAGCCCCACTTCAATTTTTTTTAATTATTTCAGGAAATTCATGAAATAATTAAGAAAAAAAGGGCTTCCCTATATTGTTGTGTCCGGCCAGGTACAAATAGGCAGCTGGTGGATGGGGGCAGCCCGTTCCTGCCTGCTGTACCTGGCTGGACACAAATATAGTGCGAAGCCCCACTTCAATTTTTTTTAATTATTTCATGAAATTCATGAAATAATTAAGAAAAAAAGGGCTTCCCTATATTGTTGTGTCCGGCCAGGTACAAATAGGCAGCTGGTGGATGGGGGCAGCCCGTTCTTGCCTGCTGTACCTGGCTGGACACAAATATAGTGCGAAGCCCCACTTCAATTTTTTTAAATTATTTCAGGAAATTCATGAAATAATTAAAAAAAAATTGACGTGGGGCTTCGCACTATATTTGTGTCCAGCCAGGTACAGCAGGCAGGAACGGGCTGCCCCCAACCACCAGCTGCCTATTTGTACCTGGCCGGACACAACAATATAGGGAAGCCCTTTTTTTCTTAATTATTTCATGAAATAATTTAAAGAATATTGACGTGGGGCTTCGCCCTGTTTTTGTGTCCAGCCAGGTACAACTAGGCAGCTGGGGGCTGGAATCCGCAGCGCAGGGAGGCCCAAGCTTTCTGGGCCACCCCCGCTGCAAATTGCAGTCCGCAGCCACCCCGGAAAATGGCGCGTTCATAGAAGCGCCATCTTCTGGCGCTGTACCCAACTCATCCAGGGCCCTGATGCGGTGGCTCACTGGGTAATAAAGGGGTTAGGGCCAGCTTGGCATTATCAGCTTGCCCTAAGCCCGAAATTCATGGGGTCACGCCAATATTAGACATGACCACCATGAATTTCTAGTAAAGTATTTAAAAAAAACACAACACCCAGAAAAAAGTCCTTTAATTGAAATAAACACACAATTCTTTATTGTTCTAAATTAATCCATACTTACCATCACGCCCATTCCAGCTGAAGCCAACGATCTCCTGAAATAAAAGAAAAATAATAAAGCAACATCATCCTTACCTTTCCATGGTTCCCATGACAGCTTCAGCTCTGCTACATCGAGATGACAGGCTGGACCGCAGCAGAACGCTGCCATCCAGCCTGTCATCCCGCAGACACTGAGAAGCGCAGGCTTGCTTGCGCTCCACAGTGTCTCTCTGTGAGGGCATCCAGATGAGCCGAGTTAATGTCCAATGAACTCGGCTCACCTCATGCACGTCACTGACAGCGTGGGAAAATTCTCCTGCACTCAGCGCTTCAGCGTGGGAGAATTCTCACGCTGAAGCGCTGAGTGCAGGAGAATTCTCCCACGCTGTCAGTGACGTGCAGGAGGTGAGCTGAGTTCATTGGACATGAGCTCACCTTATGCACGTCACTGACAGCGTGGGAGAATTCTCCTGCACTCACCGCTTCAGCGTGAGAATTTTCCCACGCTGTCAGTGACGTGCATGAGGTGAGCCGAGTTCATTGGACATGAACTCGGCTCATCTGGATGTCTTCACAGAGAGACGCTGAGCAGCGCAAGCAAGCCTGCGCTTCTCAGTGTCTGCGGGATGAGAGGCTGGATGGCAGCGTTCTGCTGCGGTCCAGCCTGTCATCTCGATGTAGCAGAGCTGAAGCTGTCGTGGGAACCATGGAAAGGTAAGGATGAGGTTGCTTTATTATTTTTCTTTTATTGCAGGAGATCGTTGGCTTCAGCTGGAATGGGCGTGACGGTAAGTATGGTTTAATTTAGAACAATAAAGGATTGTGTCTTTATTTCAATTAAAGAACTTTATTCTGGGTGTTTGTGTTTTTTTTAACTTTGACTATGGGGTTAGTAATGGGGGTGTCTTATAGACGCCTCTCCATTACTAACCTGGGCTTGATGTCAGCTGGCATTATAAGCTGACATCAACCCCAACCCTATTACCCCCTGCCACCGCACCAGGGCAGCGTGGAAGAGCGAGGCTAAGTGCCAGAATTGGCGCATCCTATGAATGCGCCATTTCTGGGGCGGCTGACGGCTGGTGTTTCTAGCCTGGGAGGGGGCCAATATTCATGGCTCCCTTCCTGGGCTATTAATATCAGCCCCCAGCTGTCTGCCTAGCCTTTGCTAGCTATTAAATTAGGGGGGACCCCACGTCATTTTTTTGGGGGGGTCCCCCATTTTAATAGCTAGTAAAGGCTATGTATTCAGCTGGGGGCTGATATTAGTAGCTTGGGAAGCTCCGTGGGTATTACCCCCTTCCCAGGCTTCAAACATCTGCCCCAGCCGTCTGCTTAACCTCCGCTAGAGCCTAAAATTACGGGGATCCCCACGCCAATTTTTTTAATAATAAATCCTTTATTTTAATACTAAATGACAAGTACAGTAACCAACACTATCACTGTACTTCATATATATGTGACTGACATGTTTCTATCTATCTAATCTATGTGTGATTCTCTATTCCTTCTATTCTAAATTGTCGGGTACCGCTGCTGAATTGCCGGCCGGCTTTTTTAAAGAGACAGTGCATGAAAACACTATTATTTTTTTTGATAAATCCTTTACGCTAAATGACAAGTACAGTAAGCAGCACTGTCACTGTACTTCGTATATATGTGGCTGACATGTTTCTATCTATCTAATCTATGTGTGAAGCTCTATTCTGTCTGTTATAAATTGTCGGGTACCGCTGCTGAATTGCCGGCCGGCTTTTTTAAAGAGACGGTGCATGAAAACACTATTATTTTTTTTGATAAATCCTTTACGCTAAATGACAAGTACAGTAAGCAGCACTTTCACTGTACTTCGTATATATGTGGCTGACATGTTTATATCTATCTAATCTATGTGTGATTCTCTATTCTTTCGGTTCTAAATTGTCGGGTACCGGTGTATGCCGCTGCTGAATTGCGGGCTTTTCATGTTTCACTGTTGGCACTCTTCCCATCGATTTGGGCAATCACTGTAATGCCACAACCACCATGGCTGTGGCATTACAGTGAGTGGCAGACAATCCCTGCATGATTGGTGCTCTAAATAGCGCCAGACATGCAGGACACGCTTTTGGTGCACGAACAGTTATCGAACATAACCTCGAACAGCCGAATTTTTTGCAAATCGTTCGGGTTCGTCGAACAACTCGAACACCGCCCAAAACAGCTCGAATTTGAGATTGGCGAACAGTTCAAGTCGAACACCGCTCATCTCTAATGGACACCCCACGCAAACACGGCTACAGCGCCAACAAGGAGGAGGTGGAGTAATGTTTTGGGCTGGAATCATGGGGAGAGAGATTGTCGGCCCCTTTAGGATCCCTGAAGGCGCTAAAGATGAACTCCATAATGTATGTGGATTTTCTCAAACAGCACTTCCTGCCATGGTTCAAGAAGAAGAACCGTGTATTTCACAGCAAGATCATTTTTCTGCATGATAATGCACCATCTCATGCTGCACATAAAACATCTGCATCTCTGGCTGATATGGGCATAAAAGGGGACAAACTTATGGTGTGACCCCCATGCTCCCCTGACCTCTACCCCATTCAGAACCTTTGGAGCATCATTAAAAGGAGTGTCTATGATGGCGGGAGGCAGTTCACATCTAAGCAACAGCTCTGGGAGGGTATTCTGTCCTCATGCAAAACAATTGAAGCAGAAACCATCCAAAACCTGACAAATTCAATGGACGAGAGAGTTCAGAAGCTCCTTTCGAACAAGGGGTCCTATGTGAAAATGTAACATCACCTAGAATAAAGTTTTGAGTTGAAAACTGTTTAATTTCAGTTTCTAACAACCTGCTAATGCTTATAATTTCAAAAATGACCATTTTTTTGGTCTTTATTAAAATGAAAAGGTTGATCGAAAAGTTTGGGGGATCTAAGAGTGTGGCAACCCAGTAGTCATGATTACTTCGAATTCTGACAATATGAGGGTCATGCTGCAGGTAGTGCAGCAAGAAGGCACTTATGTGTCTTGCGCATCTCGGAGCCCCAAAATTATTTTCCGGGCTAGATGCAGCTAAAAATTATTTTTAATTTTAAATCTGGTGAAGCTTATTATAGATGGCCTAATAGGATCAGTGCTGCACACTGCTACAAAGCCCAAATTATTTTCCAGTCAAGATACAGATAAACATGATTAGTAATTTGAAAGCTTAAAACGGTTGGTAGGGTGATTTTAACCAATCATCAAGCTTTTACTCTCCCCAGGATGACACAGGGGTAGAAAAGTCGTTTCGGATCCATGATTTGTTCATCTTTATGAACGTGAGTCTGTCTACATTATCAGTGGAGAGCCGCGTGCGCTTATCTGTCAGCACACCACCAGCAGCGCTGAACACACGTTCAGACAGAACGCTGGCTGCGGGGCATGACAAGATCTCCAAGGTGTAAGTGGCTAGCTCCGGCCATTTATCCAGATTGGAAGCCCAAAAAGAGCAAGGGTCCAGTGACACAGTCGTGGCTTCAATGTTTACTTCGAGATACTCCTGTACCATCGTCTCTAGGCGTTGACTATGTGTCAGACTTCTTGTCTCCTGTGGCCTTGCAAAGGATGGGCTAAAAAAGTGGTGAAATGATTCCGCAAAATTGATGTTACCAGCAGATACTGTGGTTCTGTTACGGTTTGAGTGCTGAACACTTGACGGTCCCACGGTTGGCAAGTTGGAACTGTGAGATTCACTACGTGCACCACTGGTATTTTGTGGAAAAGCACATGTAAGATTCTGCAACAGTCTCTGCTGATACTCCTGCATGCGTGCATCCCTTTCTATGGCAGGAATAATTTCTGCAAATTTACTTTTGTACCGGGGATCTAACAGTGTGGCAACCCAGTAGTCAGGATTATTTCTAATTCTCACAATTCGAGGGTCATGTTGCAGGTAGTGCAGCAAGAAGGCACTCATGTGTGTTGCGCATCCAGGAGCACCAAGTCCCTGTTGTGTTGGTGGCGAGGTAACAATCATGCTTCCTTCCTCTGTCCTCTCCCCCCAACCTCGCACAACAGAAATGTGATCAAGGTCTCCCTCATCTGATGAGTCTTCCATCAGTTCGTCCTCCACTTCTTCCTGGGCTCCTGCACCTTCCTCACTAGTTTGGCTGCTACCATGCGCCCTGGTAAAACCATCTCCCCCACCCTCACATGCCTGCCGCCTTGGTGCTGCCGACCGTCTGGACCTTGCAGATGTTAGCCCTTCCGCATACAACTCCTCCTCCTCTACTTCCTCCACCTCCTCTTGTGCCACCACCTGACTCCGAATTCTGTTTAACATGTGCTCCAGCATGTAAATCACCGGAATAGTCATGCTGATAATGGCATCGTCAGCACTAAACATCTTCGTCGCCATTTCAAAACTGTGCAGAAGGGTGCATAGGTTCCTGATCTGAGACCACTCCTCCAGCGTGATTTGCCCCACCTCTGAATCTCGTTGGCCCAGGCTATACGTCAGAACGTATTGCACCAGGGCTTGTCGGTGCTGCCACAGTCGCTGCAACATGTGCAGAGTTGAATTCCACCGGGTAGGCACATCGCATTTTAGCCGGTGAAGTGGCAGGCCCAACGACTTCTGTAGAGATGTAAGTCGCTGAGCTGCGGGATGCGAACGGCGGAAGTGAGCACACAGCGACCGTGCCCTCTGCAGAAGGCCATCTAGTCTGGGATAGTGGGCTAAAAATTGCTGGACAACCAGGTTCAACACGTGAGCCATACAAGGCACGTGTGTGACATTGCCCCGGCGAAGGGCCGCACCCAGGTTTGCAGCATTGTCGCACACGGCCTTCCCTGGTTTCAGGTCCAGTGGAGACAACCATTCATGAAATTGGTTCTCCAGAGCTGACCACAACTCCTCAGCTGTGTGACTCACATTTCCCAGACATTTCAATGAATAAACCGCCTGATGACGTTGAGCCCTACTGCCAGCATAGTAAGGAGGTGTGCAGGATCCCTTATGCGCAGTTAGAAAGCTTGTGGCATGACCAGACAGGCTTTGGGTGCAGGTGGAAGACCGAGAGGAGGTTGAGGAGGCAGAAGCAGTGGAGGAACTTTGACATAAAGAGGATTGACGCACAACTCGTGGGGACGGCAAGACTTGGACAGCAGCCCCTTGTCCTGCTGTCACCATAGTTACCCAGTGCCCAGTCAGCGACATGTAACGCCCCTGTCCATGCCTACTCGTCCAAGTGTCTGTGGTGAAATGCACCCTGTCACACACAGAGTTTCTCAAAGAAGCGGTGATGTTGTGTGCGACATGCTGGTGGAGCGCAGGCACACCTTTCTTTGAGAAGTAGTGCCGACTGGGCATCTGGTACTGGGGCACTGCGACGGACATAAGGTCTCGAAAATCCTCTGTGTCCACCAGGCGGAAAGGCAGCATTTCTGTAGCCAAGAGCTTGCAGATGGTGAAATTCAACCTCTTAGCTTTCTCATGGCTAGGAGGAAATGGTCTTTTACTTGTCCACATCTGAGGGACCGAGGGCTGGCTATTGTGCTTAGACGGGGTTGATAAGGGTGTCCCCGGCAAACTGCCGGTCTGTGAGGAAGATGCAGGCGGACATGTTAGGTTGCCTTGATCCAAAGGTGGTGCTATCGATGTCGGACAGCGCTCAACACCAGCTGGTGTTACCACCTCCAAAGAAAATGATGACCTGCCAATCACGCTGGCTGTTGCGGGTAAAGAGGTGGCAGGTCTGCGCCCCAAAACAGGTGTGACTGCTGTCCCCCCAGTCACAGAGGATGAAGAGGCCGCGGATGCACAAGATATGGCAGACGGTGATTGGCCCGGCCGGCTAGGCCGCATTGTAGCACACTGAGCTTCCCACTGCAACTTATGCTTCATGTCCATGTGCCGGTTCATGCATGAAGTACTCAAACTATGTATTTTTTGGCCTCTACTTAGCTTTTGCTGACAAATGTTACAGATAACACGAGTTGGGTCATCTTTATCGATCTGAAAAAATGCCCAGGCTATGCAAGGCTTAGCACCCATGCGACCTGAAGAGCCACCACGACTTGTGGTGAGAGGCAGAGTTGTGTTTGAGGATGCAGTTGTTGACGTGCTTCCAGTACTACGTCTCTGTCCAGGAAGGCGCAACCTGACCTCGTCGTCACTAGCATCTTCCTCCACCTCCTCTGCTGACCTCATCTCTTGGCTGACTGTGGGTTGACAGTAAGTGGGATCTCCGACCTCATCATCATCACCCTGTGCGTTATCACACCCGTCGTCCTCAGAGCCAACCTGTTCCTGCCCTGACAAAAAACTAAAGTTGTCGCTCCAATCAGGTATTTGAGTCTTATCATCGTCTTCCTCATTGTCTCCACCAACAGGAGTTACAGTTTGGGAATGAGGGTCTACATTATGGTCAGAACCTTCTGCGTCTGGTCCTGGATCCGACTCATAAAGATTCTGGGCATCAGTGCAGATCATTTCCTCGTCTGGATTCACAGAAGCGCTGGAGTCGACCTCTGATTCCCAGGCTATAGTATGAGTAAACAGCTCTGCAGACTCAACCATCTGTTCTACCTCATACTCAGACGGGCAGCTGGAGATTTGGGAGCTGTGAGGAAGCAAGTGCGATTTGGGTGACACCTTTGAGGACTGGAGTATTTGTGATGTTGAAGTTGATGTGGAGGAGAGCCCACTTAAAGGAGCACTTGATATCCGTTGAAGCACCTGCTGTTTTTGTGCCTCATCTGGAATTTGTAGCGATTGGCGTGGCCGTAAGAAAGGGATCTTATCACATTGTCCGCTAAAAGAAGTAGACATTTTAGTTTGGCTGGAAGATGGTCTTTCTTCTGCACCTACCCCACGGACACAACCTTTTTTCCCCTTCCCAACACGCCTATTCCCCTTTCCACCAGCAGCAGGCCTTTTTCCACTCATTTTGGTGGTTAACTAATTCACAACTCTGGAGTTGTTTGCACAAAAAAACAATGGATGGTAACCGAGCAGAGCTGAGTGGCCAAACTGTGGTATTAGGCCAAAACTATTGGCTGGGCTAGATGCAGAAAAAAATTATTTTTAATTTGCAACCTGATGGAGGTCAGTATAGATGGACTAATAGACCAAGTCCCACACACTGCTAGAAGCCCAAATATTTTTTCAGAGCTAGATGCAGAAAAAAATTATTTTTAATTTGCAACCTGATGGAGGTCAGTATAGATGGACTAATAGACCAAGTCCCACACACTGCTAGAAGCCCAAATATTTTTTCAGAGCTACATGCAGAAAAAAATTATTTTTAATTTGCAACCTGATGGAGGTCAGTATAGATGGACTAATAGAACAAGTCCCACACGCTGCTAGAAGCCCAAATATTTTTTCAGAGATAAATGAAGAAAAAAATTATTTTTAATTTGCAACCTGATGGAGGTCAGTATAGATGGACTAATAGACCAAGTCCCACACACTGCTAGAAGCCCAAATATTTTTTCAGAGCTAGATGCAGAAAAAAATTATTTTTAATTTGCAACCTGATGGAGGTCAGTATAGATGGACTAATAGACCAAGTCCCACACACTGCTAGAAGCCCAAATATTTTTTCAGAGCTAGATGCAGAAAAAAATTATTTTTAATTTGCAACCTGATGGAGGTCAGTATAGATGGACTAATAGAACAAGTCCCACACGCTGCTAGAAGCCCAAATATTTTTTCAGAGATAAATGAAGAAAAAAATTATTTTTAATTTGCAACCTGATGGAGGTCAGTATAGATGGACTAATAGACCAAGTCCCACACACTGCTAGAAGCCCAAATATTTTTTCAGAGCTAGATGCAGAAAAAAATTATTTTTAATTTGCAAACTGATGGAGGTCAGTATAGATGGACTAATAGAACAAGTCCCACACGCTGCTAGAAGCCCAAATATTTTTTCAGAGATAAATGAAGAAAAAAATTATTTTTAATTTGCAACCTGATGGAGGTCAGTATAGATGGACTAATAGACCAAGTCCCACACACTGCTAGAAGCCCAAATATTTTTTCAGAGCTAGATGCAGAAAAAAATTATTTTTAATTTGCAACCTGATGGAGGTCAGTATAGATGGACTAATAGACCAAGTCCCACACACTGCTAGAAGCCCAAATATTTTTTCAGAGCTAGATGCAGAAAAAAAATATTTTTAATTTGCAACCTGATGGAGGTCAGTATAGATGGACTAATAGACCAAGTCCCACACACCGCTAGAAGCCCAAATATTTTTTCAGAGCTAGATGCAGAAAAAAATTATATTCAGTTTGCAACCTGATGGAGGTCAGTATAGATGGACTAATAGAATGATGCTATGCCCAAAAGATTTTACTTCACTAGGTGCAGTAAAAAAATTGGTATTCTATACACAGGTGGTATATCTTGCAACACAGATAGGCTACTCCACTGACTAACACACTCTGCAATAGGCCAAAAAGGATTAGCTTTGCTAGATTCAGCCAAATGCTGTGAAAAAAACTTGCACAGCACTGGCACAGACCTGCCTGGCAAAAACTGATAGGAACTGATGTAACCTAGTCCTGAAAAGGACTCCAATTACAATTAGTCTTTACTCCCACAATCTATCTATTTAAGAGCACAGACCTGCCTGATAAAAGTCGTAGGAAATGCTGTAACCTAGTCCTTAAAAGGACTGCAATCACAACTATTCCCTACTCCCAAGCTATCTGTATATTTGTGCGAAAATTGGCTTGAAATTAACAAGGTATAGCGCACACAGCAACAGCGGTGCCGTCTAACACGCAGCTGCAGCAGTGAGAAAATGGTGGCGACGGGGAAAATGGCTTGGTCTTATAGGGCAAGGACATGTGACATACACTGCCAATCACACATGCCCTTGCTTGTGTGAAAAAAAGCACTTCGCTCCGTGTGTGCGCTGCTGATAGGCTGACAGATTGCACCTCCCCACTGCAAATGCGGGAAAGAGAAAAAAAAATGGAGATCTTCATTGTTCCTGCAGAGATCCATCCCCTGCCCCTCCCCCCGCCCCGCTGTACACTCAAACTGCGTATTAACATTAATTTTCATCATTACTGAGAAAAAATCCAGTTATGATTTTGGTGCACGAACAGTTATCGAACATAACCTCGAACAGCCGAATTTTTCTCAAATTGTTCGTGTTCGCCGACCGGCTCGAACACCGCCCAAAACAGCTCGAATTTGAGATTGGCGAACAGTTCGAGTAGAACAACGCTCATCTCTAATGAAAGGTCACTCACAATATCTTTAGTAAAGACTAATGAATCATTTCGATGAAAGAAGAATTTGTGTTGCATTTTATTAAATTTGCAGTTCCCAACAAATTTAAATAACTTGCAATTTGATTAGCACAAATTGCCACAAAAATGCCAGCAACGAATTTGACATATTCCAGAACATTACATCAGCCACGGAAGCTTCACCTGACCTCAGGCACGACCACATTACTTTCCCACAGTGCTTTGTAGCTAACACATCTCATGGTATACTCCAAGCTCCAACAGAATTGCTGAAAACCAATCTCATCTATTTTATCATACATTTATTGCATCCAATCCATGTTGGTTAAATGACAACACATTACATAATTGGACATATTACCCTCAAACCCTAGATGCATAGAATTATGTCCTTCAAGTGTAACCACTCGAAAAAATAAACAACTTCCATGACAGATCAGCTGTCATTCCACCTAGATTCTGCCCATCCATAATATTTTCCCTGGAGCCTTCATACCAAATATCTTGCTCTTATCCCCTTCTGAGCCAGTGGCATCTATGATTTACCTGCATGACATCTTATTAGCGGCAGCTTCGACTAAGGCTTTGACCTCTCCTGTCAGTTTCTCTTAATTTAGTTTCTGGTTAGAAGTACCAGAGCAACATAGTAAATTCAATTTCTCTTCTTTTGATTGTCTCAAGCCACTAGCGTCCATCGTGGGCATGAGGCATAGGCCATAATCTGTGTTTTTTCCCCCAAAAGGGCTGTTAATCAGCTATGTTAAATATATGGTTATTGTAAATCAGTTTATGTTTAGTGCATTCATTGTGTCCTCTCCCTTATTTGTCTCTCTCAAGTTTCTTATATACTGTATGATGTTGCCTCCCAAAGGCAACCCAGCTATACTGAAGCATAAAAACTAAAATTTAGAAATGTGACCACAAATTGTGTTATTCATACACAGAATATCCACTTATCTTCATTAGTGCTTCCTACAAGCCTCTGAGCAGTAAAACATACACAGTATACATTTGTAGCAGAGTTGATTTTAGCATTTTATTCTTCACAGTTGTACTGAGCGCTGGGATAACTTTGCAATTCTTTTTCTCTGATATTGTAATTTCACAGTGATTTGTGTATAGATTACATTGTTATTTGTACATTACTACATTTATTGTGTTCATAACCCTATTTAGTGTATCTGATTACATTTTATTTTTACATTTGTTATATGCATCCAGTATATTTTTTGTATCTCAATAAGGTGACCTTTTATAATTGGTTTCTATCAGTGCATTTTAGCAATTTTCCAAGTATGTGTAATTTATTTGCTAAAAAGGCATAAAGTAAATCTGCAAAGTTGATATAATATTCAATGTGCTGTCTAAAGTATATGGATAATAAATGTTACTATATGCATTACTATATGAATATTTCCATAAATATGTAATATATCATTACATATGATCAACGATCCCATGTTTATGCTTGCCATCAAGAAGAATAATATTTTCTATTATGATATATGACTAGTCAATGGAGAAAAATGCCAGCAAAACAAAAGTGGATAAAACATATTGCAGTCAAATGCACAAAAAACAGTAAAATTCATAATAATGTTTTATACTATTGAGTAACATATACAATTATTTCAAATTATATTTTAAAACACTATTCAAGGCAGTTTTAGGAAACCTTGTCCTTTAAATAAAATAATAAAAATATGAAATATAAGGTCACGGCATGGTACTGTCTTATTGAAATATTAATAAAACACTTTTAATAAGAAAAATACATGCAAGATAACATATTAAGATTATGGGAACATCATAGGGGTCCCACACATTGGACTCCACATTGTTAGTGAAACTGCACCAACAGTGGCCAAAGCATTGTGACAACCTCTGACTTTTAGAACCACAGCAATTCACTGTGGCATATATTCTGCTAAGACTTTGTATTATAATGCTTTTTGAACGTATATCTTCACAAATCCTTCAAGGTCAGATTGTATAAAATGTTGGACGAGATCTGGAGCCCTTGAGAATGCTTGTTTAGTTGAAACTGATCAGGCAGAATTACAATCACATCGGAGACATATTGATATCCGGTTTTAATCCTCTAAAGACTTACTTAATGTGTCTTCTTATCACCCATATTCTAGTATAGCATTTGAGACCACACTTGTAAGAACTACAGATAACTTTAAAGCACTCACCAAGTATACAATGCAAGATGCCAAGTGTGAGTCAAACTGATGGCTGTGGTTTCTGTAGAGAAAGACATAAACACTAGTTTGGAATGCTGAGACTGGAATGGGCAATCTGAGGATTTACGCTATTGGGATGGTAAGTGTGGTGAAAGAATTCAAAGTTCCTTTGGTATTTTAATGCCATATATAAATTAACTCTTGAGAAAGTATCTCTACTTAGGCTGTTAACAAGATATATCTTATTTAACTCAAGTGATTTTTATACACTATATTCCACTAAGTAAAAGTCTCCTCACCTTGGCATGTCACACTTGACATGTCACTCTCTGCAAGGAGAAACATTACCTCTTTGATACCGGTCAGACGCCTCTCACCCAGCCAAACCCGATCTCACACTTTGGACTGACGAGGGGCAGTACCCTGAAACACAGTGTCTGAAAATTGAGATTTTGGTTTGGGCTATTAACCTGAGTCATGTAACAAGGCTCGTTAGAGAGTCGATATTGACTTTTAGGATTGATACTTCCTATAGGTGGCACTAGAGTTCAAGTCCTCTTCCTCTCTGAAGAGACAATTTACACTAAGTATCAAAATTATTCTGCAGGACTTTCAGCCTATATCTACAGAATAGCTTATCATATTTGCTGCAAATTAGACAGATATACTGACAAGCTCTGATCAGCTCCTTCTACTTCATTCCAAATATGCTCTAAAGGATTAAGGTCTTGGAAATGGGAAGACAATGGATGCAAAAAAATCTCAATATTATGTTCTTAGTACCAATCTATGACTAAACAACTCTTGTAGCATGGTGAGTTTTATGCTAAAATTGTCCTTCTGCCATAGAGTAAAGAGCTACTATGAATGGATGAACTTGGAAAGCCAAAATGTTTAGGAAAGAACTGCTGTTCAGACCATAATTCACAGGTATCAGAGAACTCAGGTTGTACTATGAAAACATTCCATTTCCACTACTACACCTCCACCTGCCTTAGCTGTTAACTTCTTACATTAAAAGTGTTATGAACGTAACTCGTGTAATTCACTCGTGTAATGGAAAAAGAGAAGACCTACTCAAAGAGATGCCACACCCAACTGGTCCCTGTACAGACTAGAAATACACAAGTCGCACAATGCAAAAACACCACCTCGGACCTGACTCCCTTAAAAGCTATCGAGGGGTTTCTCATATGTCCTGAGGAACCAGAGGGAAGGCCTCACCAAACTGCCAACAAGAGGAGGGGAAAATGTGCAGGAAAATTTGAAAACCTAGGGTGATAAAATTAAAATATGTTCATGTAAGGTAGAGAGGGAAAGCTAAAGAGAGCCAAAATAAAAGGAACAAGAATAACCTCCCAGAAACATAAAGAGGTGAAAGGATGGGCAACTGGAAAGGAAAACAAACAGACTCACTGCAGGACTTCAACTGATGTTTACCATACAAGGTAAATCCCTTAGCTGAACAGCTGGAACTCATTAACCCAAGTCCACCTAGAGGTATAGCCAGCAAGGAAGTGCAGTAAATGGTGAACATATAAAACCCAACCCAGAATGTGATAAGGCAGACCAAAACAGGAAAACAGAAAACACCTGGAGGGGAGCAAACCAAGAAGGGGGAACAAAGACAAGTGGAACATCAGCATTTGGACAGGGAAAAAAGGCAATAGCTCAGTAGACAACGGAACTGACCACAGAGCAACAGGTCAGTGGATCGAATCCCTAAACCGAGCCATGACAAAAGGTGCATCAATTCAATTTGTTTACACCCAATTTTTATCCTCTGATCAGCAGCGTGCAACCAAAGTCAAGCTTCATTTGACCGAAAAACATTTTTCCACTGCTCAGTGATCCAATTTTTGTGCTCTTTTGACCACTGGAGTCATTCTTTTCTCTTTATCAGTAGTGAGACACAAGCTGCCCATCTGCTGTGTAGCCCATCCATGCTAGAAAAAAGATTTGTGTATTCAAACACATTAATTGGAGCCACAGCATTGTATTCGGTAGTAACTTGCTTGACTGTTTACCCTCAGTTCATCAGAATGATTCTTGATATACTGCTCTGTTGTCCACAGAATCCTTTTTCACTGGATTCTGGATATTTTTCCTTGATAACACCATCTTGGTACACTTTTGAGACAGATACATGAAAAAACGCAACAAGATTGAAATAATCACATTCAATTTAGTCTACCCATGACCGTCTTTCATATAAACTCATTCAGGGCTCTCGATTTTCCCATTTTCATGTGGATTCACACTGAAACTGATAAACTTGCTGTCTTTATTTTATGATGCACTCAGAGGTCAATGTACAATTTCTATACAGGAAAGCGATGTGAATACTTTTATGCCCAAAAATGACAAAAGTATTTTCGAAGTGATACCTATATTGGCTAACCAGAAAAATATATATATATGCAAGCTTTCAGAGCACAGAGGCTCCTTCTTCAGTCAATATTACAAATTAATTGATAAGACACAATATTTAAGAGATGTTACAGCAAGACATTTGTTCATGAGGTGTAAGGGGTGATGCCTCCTAATGATAAGTCAAAGAGATCAAATTTAAGGTTTTATTTGCAAATGGCAAGTCTGTGGGAATGTTTAATTATCTGGAGACCGTCTGGAGGAGGTGTGAATTGAATCCATGTAGTGAGTCATAAATCCAGGTGTTAGATTGAGTCCTGTTGTCAAGGAATTGAACATTCTTATCAATTTGAATTCCCAAAATTTTCTCTCTCTGTCGGCCTTGAAATTACCTTTTAGTATTAAAACTTTTAGATCTTTCAAATAGTGTCCCGGGCCAGAGAAATGTTTTCCCACAGGCGTATCCAGTTCATGCTTAATTGTGTGTCTGTATAAATGCATTCTCGCTTGCAGTTTTTGCATAGTTTCTCCAATATAAACTCCTTCCAGTTGCCTTGTACATTGTATCATGTACACCACATTGGAGGATGTGCTTGAAAAGACATTCATTATTTTGTAGTCCCTATGTGTGTTTGGTATGCAGACTGTAATTGATAGTAATACGTGGGTACAAGTTTTGCATTTTTGTTTTTACATGAGAATGTGCCCGTCACTGATGGTGATGAGAGGACACTTCTCACAAGGAGATTCCTTTAGTTAGGGGGCTGTTTGTAGGAGAGAATTGGTGGTTCTGGGAATATTTCTTTCAGTTTGTGGTCTCTGTGGAATATGGGTTGGAGATCAGCACCAATTTTCCTTAGGATGTTCATGTGGGGATTGTATGTGACCACAAGAGGTACCGTTTTGTTGTCCTCCTTCTGTCTGTAATCCAGGAGGCAGCTTCTTGGTATCCTTGTAGCTCTGTGTATCGGTTCATCTATTACCAGTGGATGGTATCCTTGTTGCAGGAATGTATTCCACAGTGATAGCAGCTGCAGTTTTCTGTCCTTACTGTCTTAGCAGATTCAAATTTACCTCAGAGCTTGACTGTAGATGATAAATTTTCTTAGGTGTCTTGGATGAAAGCTGTTCCATCTAAGATATGTTGGACGTCCTGTGGGCTTATGGTAAATTGATGTTTGTATGGTGTTGTCTTTGATGTATATGGTCGTGTCCAGAAAATGTATTTGAGATTTCAAGAAGTTGAAGGTTAGCTTGATGGTTGGGTGGAACCTGCTGAAGTTATCATGGAAGGTCAGCAGATCATCTTTTGAGCCTGTGTAAAGGGAAGTGTCCCAGATTGTACATGTAAATATGTATCTGCATGCTAGCCATGCTTTCAGATAAGTATACATGTATATATTGGCCCCACATCTCCCCATGTGTTTCAGAGTGTTTGCTGCTGGGGGAGGATTCAATAGAATGTCCAGCCATGTGCTAAAACAGATTTTGCGATTAAGGTTGGACATGAACAAAGACCTTAGCCAGTGGGCTGGGAATAATACATCATTTCCTGTGACATGAAGCTGGACACTGGCTGGACTTAAAACCCCAGAGCCTACATATGCTAGTCCCTCTTTGACTCTTGGAGATGGACACAACAACACATGGCTGAGTATCTCTCTTCCCCTGTAACTTCTTTACTTACTAGCCCTACATACCCTGTACTTACACTCCTAGATATTGATATCCTTGTATCTGTATATATATAGGGAGAGTTAGTATGGTTGGGTGGGCCGATATTGCATGAGTGATTAGGAACCGTGGGTGGAAAATATATTAGGTAATTGGGAATTGTATATCAGTCTTGTGTGCTATTGTTATTATTATTGTGCACTGTGTTAGTGTGATAAATAGTAGTATATTAAATGTAGACTTTTGTGTAATAAATACCTTTCATTAGTACACGTTTTTGTCACAGTTGGTATATAGTATAATGCACAGATAACGTTAGTGGATATTAATTATTAATAGTCAAGTTTGATGTTAATAGTTAATTTCGGACCTCAATAGAGGTGTAGGAGAGTTCCCCATAAATAACTGATATTTTTGGAGGAAACCCAGCCCTTTTACAGCGTGTCCAGATTATTAGCAGATCATCAATGTAGCAGAAGTATGCTAGAGGTTTAATAGAGCAAGATGACAAAAACTCCTCCTCTAGTTTACCCATAAATACACTGCTCAAAAAAATAAAGGGAACACTTAAACAACCCAATGTAACTCCAAGTCAATAACACTTCTGTGAAATCTACCTGACCAGTTATGAATCAACACTATTTGTGAATCAATTTCTCCTGCTGTTGTGCAAATTGTACAGACAACTGGTAGAAATGATAGGCAATTAGCAATATACCCCCTATAAAGGAGTGGTTCTGCAGGTGGTGACCACAGACCAATTCTCTGTTCTCATCCTTTTTGGCTGTTGTTTTAGTCACTTTTTCATTTTGCCATTGCTCTCAACCCTAGAGGTACAGTAGCATGAGGCGATGTCTACAGTACAACCCACAGAAGTAGCTAAGGTAGTGCAGTTCATCCAGGATGGCACATCAGTGCGAGCTGTGGCAAGAAGTGTAGCTGTGTATGTCAGCACAGTGTCCAGAGCATGGAGCAGATACCAGGAGATGTGGAGGGAGCCAGAGAAGGGCAAAAGCCCAGCAACAGGACCGTTACCTCCTCTTTTATGCAAGGAGGAACAGGAGGAGCACTGCCAGAGCCCTGCAAAATGACCTCCAGCAGGCCACAAATGTGCATTTGTCTGCACAAACGGTTAGAAACTGACTCCATGAGCGTGGTATGAGGGTTTGACGTCCACAGATAGGGGTTGTGCTCACAGCCCAACACCGTGCAGGACACTTGGCATTTGCCACAGAACACCAGGATTGGCACAGTCGCCACTGGCGCCCTGTGCTCTTCACAGATGAAAGCAGGGTCACACTGAACACATATGACAGACGTGACAGAGTCTGGAGACGCAGTGGAGAGCGATCTGCTGCCTGCAACATCCTTCAGCATAACCAGTTTGGCCGTGGGTCAGTAATGGTGTGGGGTGGCATTTCTTTGGAGGGCCGCACAGCCCTCCATGTGCTCGCCAGAGGTAGCCTGACTGCCATTAGGTACCGAGATGAGATACTCAGACCCCTTGTGAGACCATATGCTGTTGAGGTTGGCCCTGGGTTCCTCCTAATGCAGGACAATGCCAGACCTCATGTGGCTGCAGTGTGTCAGCAGTTCCTGCAAGATGAAGGCATTGAAGTTATGGACTGGCCCGCCCGTTCCCCAGACCTGAATCTGATTGAGCCCATCTGGTACATCATGTCTCGCTCCATCCACCAACGTCACTTTGCACCACAGACTGTCCAGGAGTTGGCGGATGCTTTAGTCCAGGTCTGGGAGGAGATCCCACAGGAGACTATCCGCAAGCTCATCAGGAGCATGCCCAGGAGTTGTAGGGAGGTCATAAAGGCACGTGGAGGCCACACACAATACTGAGCCTAATTTTGATTTGTTTTAAGGACATTACATCAAAGTTGGATCAGCCTGTAGTATGTTTTTCCACTTTAATTTTGGGGGTGACTCCAAAGCCAGGCCTCCATTGGTTAATAAATTTGATTTCCATTGCTGATTTTTGTGTGATATGGTTGTCAGCACATTCAACTTTGTACAGAACAAAGTATTCAATGAGAATATTTCATTCATTCAGATCTAGGATGTGTTATTTGAGTTTTCCCTTTATTTTTTTGAGCAGTGTAGGTTAGCATATTGTGGGGACATTTTGCTTCCCATGGCGCTGCCCATACATTGTTGGTATAAATTATTCCCAAAAGAGAAATAATTGTGATGGAGCACAAATTTGATGAATTGCAGAGTTGGTTCTATGGCCAGATTGTCTTTTTGTAGGAAATGTTTGTAAGCTGCAATCCCATCCTCATGAGGAATGTTGGAGTAGAAAGACTCTACATTCATGGTGGCCAGTATTGTGTCTTCCAGAAGTGGGCTCAGGGCTGTCAATTTGCATAGAATATCTGTCATGTCCTGGATATAGCGGGGTGTGCATCTCACCAAGGGTTTCAGAATGTTCTCCACCCAACCTGAGATATTTTCTGTTAATGTCCCAATACCAGAAATGATTGGCCTCCCAGGATTATCTTCTTTATGTATTTTAGGTAACATGTAGAAGGTACCTGTTTGGGGATTGTCTGGTATTAGTTCCAGTAGTGAGGATGAAGTAGAATCAAACCCATTGATGATATGTGTTAGTTCCTCTGTGTATTTTTTGGTGGAATCTTCCTGAAGTGGAGTGTAGTATTTTCTATCCAAGAGTTGACTGTGTGCTTCCTGGATGTAATCTGACATGTTTATAATGACTACAGATCTTCCTTTGTCTGCTGGTTTGATGATGACGACACTACCATATACATCAAAGACAACACCATACAAACATCAATTTACCATAAGCCCACAGGACGTCCAGCATATCTTAGATGGAACAGCTTTCACCCAAGACACACAAAAAAAATCCATAATTTACAGTCAAGCTCTGAGGTACATTCGAATCTTTTCAGACAGTAAGGACAGAAAACTGCAGCTGCTATCACAGAGGAATACATTCCTACAACAAAGATACCATCCACTGGTAATAGATGAACAGATACACAGAGTACAAGGATACCAAGAAGCAGCCTCCTGGATTACAGACAGAGGGAAGACAACAACAGGGTACCTCTTGGAGAGACTATGCAAAAACTGCAAACGAGAATGAATTTAAACAGACACACAACTAAGAATGAACTGGACACGTCTGTGGGAAAACATTTCTCTGGCCCGGGACACTGTACGACAGAAGTTTTCATACTAAAAGGTCATTTCAAGGGTGACAGAGAGAGAAAATTTGGGAATTCAAATTGATAAAAATGATCAATTCCTTGACAACAGGACTCAATCTAACACCTGGAATTATGACTCACTACATGGATTCAATTCACAACTCCGCCAGGCGGTCTCCAGATAATTAAACATTCCCACAGACTTGCCATTTGCAACTAAAAACCCTAAATTTGAGCTCTTTTACTTATCATTAGGAGGCATCATCACTTACACCTCATGAACAAATGTCTTGCTGTAACATCTCTTAAATGTTGTTGTAACGGGTCTGGGAGGCGGAACCTCTGAGCTACTATACAAGGGGGCGGTCCTTGTAAGGGAGCGGGTGGCGACCAGGCAGGCAGTCACAGCAGGTGACCGGGACAGTCTCTGGAAGAACGGGCAGGAGATCACGACAAGTGACTGGGGCAGTCTTTGGGTGAACGGGCAGATGGTCACGGCAAGTGACCGGGACAGTCTCTGGAAGAACGGGCAGGAGATCACGGCAAGTGACTGGAGCAGTCTCTGGGTGAACGGGCAGATGGTCACGGCAAGTGACCGGGACAGTCTCTGGAAGAACGGGCAGATGGTCACGGCAAGTGACCGGGGCAGTCTCTGGGTAAAGGGTTGGTACGACCTGTGACGGCTGATGGTAGACTTGAGCTCCCAGGTGAGCAGGCGAGAGTCTCTGGATAAACGGGTGGTCACAGCATGTGACGGCGGAGCCTCCAGGAAGACCAACAGACAGGCGGCAGATGAGCGCTCCCAGGTGAGCGGGCAGAAGTCTCTGGACAGGCGGGTGGTCACAGCACGTGACGGCAGAGCCTCCAGGTAGGCTAGCAGACAGGCAGGAGATGAGCGCTCCCAGGTGAGCGAACAGGAGTCACTGGACAGGCAGGTGGTCACAGCATGTGACGGCGGAGCCTCCAGGTAGACTAGCAGGCAGGTAGCAGGTGTGTGCTCCCAGGTGAGCGGGCAAGCTGGTCCATAGACAGACTGACGGGAGTAGGAAGGCAGACCGTCGGACCTCAGGCAAGCAGGCAGGTGGCTGGTGTGCGCTCCCAGGTGAGCGGGCAGGCTGGTCCTTAGACAGACTGACAGGAGTAGTAAGGCAGACCGTCGGACCTCAGACTAGCAGGCAGGTAGCAGATAATCAGGCAGGAATCTGGCAGGTAACTGGCAGGTAACTGGCAGGTAACTGGCAACGGGACCTGAGGGCTGAAGCAGAGTAGTGAACAGTGCAACAACATTGCTCGGGCACCTCCATTTTGGAGGAGGTGCCTTATATATGGTGAAGTCCTCCGGCCATTGGCCGGGGACTCCTTAGGACGGTGCGCGCGGCCCCTTTAAGAGGGAGGGAGAGCGCGCGCGCGCGCCCTAAGCACAGTGGCCGGGAAGGAGCGCGCGCTGCCAGCAGAGCGGGAGGAGGACGCCGGGCACGGAGCAGGGAGGTGAGGGGAACAGCGTCCCTGCCTAGCAGAGGGCAGGGACGCCGGCGCTACAGTACCCCCCCCTTTAGGCCCCCCCTTTTTTAGGCCAGACAGAAATTTAGCAAGGATAAGAGGGGCATGGATGTTCTCCCGGGGCTCCCACGTTCTCTCCTCAGGACCAAACCCCTTCCAATCTACTAGAAAAAAGGTCTTTCCTCTTACCCTTTTGGTGGCAAGAATGTTCTCTACCTCAAACTCGTCCTCAACAGAAACCGGAGCAGGAGGCGTACCTGTAGACTTGGAAAAAGAGTTAAGTACCACAGGTTTGAGGAGAGATACATGGAAGGAGTTAGGGATCCGTAAGTTGGCCGGGAGTTTCAATTTATAGGCCACCGGGTTGATCTGACTGATGACCTCCAGGGGGCCGATGAACCGAGGCCCTAACTTGTAAGAAGGTATCTTGAGCCGGACATATTTAGATGAGAGCCAGACTTTATCTCCGGGACGAAATTGTGGAGGATCCAGGCGTTTTTTGTCAGCGTGTCTTTTCATCCGTTCGGACGACTGAAGGAGTGCGGATCGGGTACTCTCCCAAATGGAGGAAAATTTTCTAACGAGAGATTACGCAGCCGGGTTGTCCACAGAGGTGGAGACAGGAAAAGGAATCCGAGGATGCTGACCGAAGACTACAAAAAACGGGGATTTGGAGGAGGATTCGCTCTCGTGATTATTATAAGAGAACTCGGCCCATGGTAGAAGATCCACCCAGTCAGAATGATGGGCATTAACGAAGTGCCGGAGGTAACTGGTCAGGTTCTGATTGATCCGCTCCACTTGACCATTGGACTGTGGGTGGTAAGCGGAAGAGAAGTCCAGGGTGACATCTAGCAGTTTACAAGTGGCTCTCCAGAAGCGTGAGGTGAACTGTACCCCACAATCCGACACGATGTGGAGGGGCAGGCCATGAAGACGAAAGATGTGATGAATAAAGTCTTTAGCTAGCTCGGGTGCAGATGGGAGGCCTGGCAGGGGAACGAAATGAGCCATCTTGGAGAAGCGGTCAGCGACCACCCAAATGACCGTACAACCGGCAGAGACTGGGAGGTCTGTTATAAAGTCCATTGCTATATGCTGCCAGGGGGCAGCAGGTAATAGGAGCGGAAGGAGGCGACCGGCTGGCAGATGTCTCGGAACCTTGTTGCGGGCGCAGGACACACAGGCAGAAACAAAGTCTATTACGTCCTTGTGCAGGGTAGGCCACCAGTAGTGCCGGGTAATAAGCTGGAGGGTCTTTTTCTGACCGGCATGGCCAGCTAGTTTAGACGAGTTACCCCAGTGAAGGATCTTCTCCCGATCAGGTACTGATACGAACGTCTTTCCGGGAGGGAGACGATTTAGACTCACGGGAGCCACCTGCATTACTCTGGCGGGATCGATGATGTGTTTCGGATCTTCCTCGAGATCAGACACCAGAAAGGATCGAGACAAGGCGTCCGCCTTGACGTTTTTGTCAGCCGGGCGAAAATGAAGAACAAAATCAAAGCGAGCAAAAAACAAGGACCACCGGGCTTGGCGCGGGTTAAGTCTCTGGGCATGCTGGAGGTAAGCCAAGTTCTTGTGGTCAGTGTAAATTATTACCGGGTGAAGAGCCCCCTCGAGCAGGTAACGCCACTCCTCCAATGCCAGCTTGATGGCCAATAACTCTCGGTCTCCTATGGAATAATTGCGCTCAGAGGAGGAGAAGAGTTTAGAGAAGAAGACGCAAGTTACCATCCTCCCGGAAGATGATTTTTGAGTAAGTACCGCTCCGGCTCCAGAGGAGGAGGCGTCAACTTCCAGGAAGAACTGCTTGTTGCCGTCCGGGCGATGCAGCACCGGGGCGGAAGAGAAGGCCTGTTTTAAGGAAAGAAAGGCCTCCTCTGCTTCGGGCGGCCACTCTTTGGGATTAGTACCCTTACGGGTGAGCGCGGAAATTGGGGCAGTCCGGGAAGAGAAGTGTGGTATGAAGAGGCGGTAGTAGTTGGCGAAGCCCAGGAACCGCTGAATGGCCTTCAACCCCTCCGGTCGGAGCCATTTCTCGATGGCAGACAGTTTCTCTGGATCCATTCGTAGGCCGGTCTGAGAAATAATGTAGCCCAAAAACGGAAGCGAGGTCTGCTCAAAGAGGCACTTCTCGTATTTAGCGAAGAGGTGATTCTGCCTGAGCCTGAGCAGGACCTGACGAACGTCCCTCCGGTGAGTCTGGAGATCCGGAGAGAAGACCAAGATGTCGTCCAGGTACACCACTACGCAGGAGTAGAGAAGGTCCCGGAAGATGTCATTGACCAACTCTTGAAAGACGGCAGGAGCGTTACAGAGACCAAAGGGCATTACCAGATATTCATAGTGGCCGTCCCGGGTGTTGAATGCCGTCTTCCATTCATCCTCCTGACGGATACGAACCAGGTTGTAAGCCCCACGGAGGTCCAGTTTGGTGAAGATTCTAGCCCCTCTCAGACGATCAAATAACTCCGGAATGAGCGGAAGGGGGTACTTATTTTTTACCTTGATCTAGTTAAGGCCTCTATAGTCTATACAGGGACGGAGAGAGCCGTCCTTCTTTTTTACGAAGAAGAAGCCTGCTCCCGCCGGGGAGGTAGACTTCCGGATGAATCCCCTGGCCAGATTCTCCTCAATATATTCGGACATCGACCGGGTCTCAGCAGCGGATAATGGATAAATACGCCCACGGGGAGGAGTAGTACCGGGTAACAAGTCGATAGGGCAGTCGTATGGTCTATGAGGGGGTAGTGTCTCTGCTTCCTTTTTATTAAAGACATCAGCATAAGACCAATAAGGAATCGGAAGTCCAGGTAGATTAGCTGGGGTAGGAGAAGGACGGACGGGATGGACGGGAACCAGGCAGGTCTTATGGCAGTCCTGTCCCCAGCGAAGGACTTCTCCGGTCTGCCAGTCAAGCACGGGTGCATGTCTCTGGAGCCAAGGTAGACCTAGCAGGAGGGCGTGAGAGAGTCCAGGCAGAACATGAAAGGAGATACTCTCAGAATGCAGCATTCCCACCTGCAGAGTAATGAATTCGGTGATGAGTTGGATGGGGCGTGGTAAGAGACCCCCATCCACGGCAGCAACAGACAAGGGTACAGCCAGAGGTTTGGTGGGGATGCGGTACTTCTCTACCAGGGACTGTGAAATAAGATTCCCGGCTGCTCCAGAGTCCAGTTGGGCTAGTTCGAAATAACGGTTCTCCCCGCAGACGATTGAAACTGACAGCAGCAGAGATGGAGAAGATTTATTCTTGTCTAGGTCGACCTCTCTGAGCGAACCTAGACACAGGCGTTTCCCGACCTCTCTGGGCAGGCACGGATCCGGTGCTCCTTACTGCCACAGTAGAAGCAGCTCCCCTCGGCACGGCGTAAGTCCTGACGGGTTTTGACCATCTTGGTCTGGTCGACCTGCATAGGCTCAGGAGAGTGTACCTGGGGAGAGACGGAGGGAGTGACGGGTTTCTGAAAAGTAGGAGCTAGACGTGGAAACCTCCTCTCACGGGTGACCTCTTTGGCACGCTCCTGGAACCGTAGGTCAATCCGGGTGGCAAGAGTTATTAGGTCATCGAGAGTGGTAGGAACGTCCCGACCGGCAAGTTCATCTTTAATACGGCCGGACAGACCCTCCCAGAAGACGGATACCAGAGCGTCGTTATCCCAGGCCAGCTCCGAGGCAAGGGTACGGAACCGTATGGCATATTGGCCCACGGTGAGACTTCCCTGACGGAGGCGTAGCAGAGACGATGCGGATGAGGTCTTCCGTCCGGGTTCGTCGAAGACTTTCCGGAAAGCCGTGAGGAAGGCAGGCAAGTCGGACACCAGGGGGTCTCCTCTCTCCCATAGAGGATTTAGCCAGGCCAGGGCCTCCCCGGTGAGATGGGACATGATGAAGGCAATTTTGGCCCGGTCGGAGTAAACTGGTGGGACAATAGTTCAAAGTGCAGGGTGCACTGATTAATGAAGCCCCGAGCCTGGGCGGAGTCGCCTCCGAAACGAGGAGGTGCAGAAAGCCGGGGTCCGGGGTAGGATACCATGGTATTGGTGGGCAGCGGAGCTGCCGGGTTGCGAGTCATGGCACTGGCGGTGGTTGCTGGTGGAGCAGTCAGAGTGTCCAGGCGAGAATTGACATTCCGCAGGTGACCCAGGATGGACTCCTGTTGGGACCTCTGACGGGACAGTTCATGACAGAGGTCCGAGAGCGAGGGAGCTTGGGTGCCACCGGGTTCCATGGCCCGAGCAAACTGTAACGGGTCTGGGAGGCGGAACCTCTGAGCTACTATACAAGGGGGCGGTCCTTGTAAGGGAGCGGGTGGCGACCAGGCAGGCAGTCACAGCAGGTGACCGGGACAATCTCTGGAAGAACGGGCAGGAGATCACGACAAGTGACTGGGGCAGTCTCTGGGTGAACGGGCAGATGGTCACGGCAAGTGACCGGGACAGTCTCTGGAAGAACGGGCAGGAGATCACGGCAAGTGACTGGGGCAGTCTCTGGGTGAACGGACAGATGGTCACGGCAAGTGACCGGGACAGTCTCTGGAAGAACGGGCAGATGGTCACGGCAAGTGACCGGGGCAGTCTCTGGGTAAAGGGTTGGTATGACCTGTGGCGGCTGATGGTAGACTTGAGCTCCCAGGTGAGCAGGCGAGAGTCTCTGGATAAACGGGTGGTCACAGCATGTGATGGCGGAGCCTCCAGGAAGACCAACAGACAGGCGGCAGATGAGCGCTCCCAGGTGAGCGGGCAGAAGTCTCTGGACAGGCGGGTGGTCACAGCACGTGACGGCAGAGCCTCCAGGTAGGCTAGCAGACAGGCAGCAGATGAGCGCTCCCAGGTGAGCGAGCAGGAGTCACTGGACAGGCAGGTGGTCACAGCATGTGACGGCGGAGCCTCCAGGTAGACTAGCAGGCAGGTAGCAGGTGTGTGCTCCCAGGTGAGCGGGCAAGCTGGTCCATAGACAGACTGACGGGAGTAGGAAGGCAGACCGTCGGACCTCAGGCAAGCAGGCAGGTGGCTGGTGTGCGCTCCCAGGTGAGCGGGCAGGCTGGTCCTTAGACAGACTGACAGGAGTAGTAAGGCAGACCATCGGACCTCAGACTAGCAGGCAGGTAGCAGATAATCAGGCAGGAATCTGGCAGGTAACTGGCAGGTAACTGGCAGGTAACTGGCAACGGGACCTGAGGGCTGAAGCAGAGTAGTGAACAGTGCAACAACATTGCTCGGGCACCTCCATTTTGGAGGAGGTGCCTTATATATGGTGAAGTCCTCCGGCCATTGGCCGGGGACTCCTTAGGACGGCGCGCGCGGCCCCTTTAAGAGGGAGGGAGAGCGCGCGCGCCCTAAGCACAGTGGCCAGGAAGGAGCGCACGCTGCCAGCAGAGCGGGAGGAGGACGCCGGGCACGGAGCAGGGAGGTGAGGGGAACAGCATCCCTGCCTAGCAGAGGGCAGGGACGCCGGCGCTACAGTTTTGCCTTGTGTCTAATCAATTAATTTGTAATATTGCCTGAAGAAGGAGCCTCTGTGCTCTGAAAGCTTGCCTATACTGTATATTTTTTTCTGGTTAGCCAATAAAGGTATCACTCCGAGAATACTTTTGTTATTTTTGGACATAAAAGTATTCACATCGATTTTTCTGGCTAACAAGGTACCACAATATAACTTTGTATTTTACATCATCATACAAGAAAGAAGAAGTTGTGCAAGGGCAGTATTCTATAATGGACTGTGTGAGGTGTATAAAGTTGTATCCCTATCATCTAATGGATGGAACAGTTTTAATAATGAAAAGGGTCTTTTCTGGTCATTTTTCAGATGGTGATGGGGTCAAGGCATTGATGTATAGAGTAGTGCTGATGTTAAGGCTTACTTACATTCACTATTAGATTATTTTCCTTTTTTCTTGTATTGTAATCTGTTAGAGGGCTTTGAAGAGTGCAAGCATGTGGTGGGGTAGAGAGAAAACATGATGTTTGTTTAACAGAGGTATGTAGAATTCTTATGAAAAATACTGTTCTTTGTGCATTTTTCTTAATGATTTTAACTTTATTTTTTACTGCTCTCATTGGTTGTATTTGTGTGTTTTTTTTCTCACTTTTTGCACTTTTTTGAGGGTTAGTGGTGCTTTTTTTAAAAAAAAAAACACAGCATACCCATGTTATGTAGCTTTTTTAATTTATTAACCTATTGGTTTCTTTATAGAACTCGATATAAACATATGGGCAAAATAAATTGTAAATGGCCACATAGAATAACAGCATTAAAGAAACACTTGTGATCATTGAATGATCATGCCCCTTTTAACAAGCTCCTTTGCCCCACAAAAACATGACAAAAGAAAGATATTTTGCTGGGTTCTAGGTGACATTTATTGTAAGGTTTTATTTGTCATATTTTTAGAGTTAACAGATCTTAGAAATTTTTTTTCCTCTAAAGGCCTTTAACACAGTGTCAGAACCACAGGATAGACAGCAGTAACAGAGGTCGAAATAAGGGCGCTGGAAATGTACATGGTATTAAAGATATATGTGAACAACTGGATTAAATTTTATACGAAACATGGCTGTCAAGTAATGGTTGTCAATTTTAATTTTAAAACTGAAAGAATTTTGCTTTTTTGATTATTTTCGGGAGAAGATTATGTTGTCATAATATTAAACTCAGAATAAAAAAATTCAAAGGGACAAGGGGCTAGAAAAAAGGGATCAATTCATTATGAATTTTCATCTAATTTTTGTCTATCTTTTCATGTTTAAAGACTGTTTTTTGTTTTCCACCAAATTCCAATTTTAAGTTGCGCTTATTTTGAAGTCTGCTTATTCTGTTTGCCCATTTATTATTTGCAATGTTGTTAAAAATTGCTACATTTTTCAGCAAAGATAGTCCAATCCCCCATGGAGTGATATTTTTGTATGGTAGAAATGTTTATGCACATGTTCGAGTTGCATAAGACATTTTAAAGGACGATAAGTCATTTTGCTTTAAAATGGTGCAAAAACTACAAAAGACGAAAATCTAGAACATTTCTTTATTTTACACTAAATTCATGAACCCACATTCTCGATTTTGAAGAATTTGGTGCAAAAAAGCCACCAACATAAAGAAAAATGCCCAAAAAGTTTAAAGCTCAAATGATAAATTGGATTTAAAGACTTTTTGTACTGGGCTTTTCCATTTTCTAATTTCGAGTGACAGCTGAAGTACACAAGTTGCATGCATTTTATGAAATTGTTCTCAACTACAGTGAACTCCAAAAAGACTCATTGGGGCACACTTATTAAACTGTCTAATTCTTAGTTCAAACTTAGACTAAACAGTGTTAAAATATGCCAGATTTATCAAAGTTCTTCATTCTGTTTGATAAATGTGTCTAATTTTAAGACTGACTAGCCAAAGTTTACACCTAGTCTAAGATTAAACATGTGCGTCACAATTTTGGCACATTTTTTTTGGTGCATTGTGCTGCATGTTAAGCCATGTCCTTTCCTAATAACTCATGGCCCTTTTTAGAGAAGCCATGTCATTTAGTCAGATAAGTCAGAAAATGGTCTAAAACATATCATGAATCATAGGCAAATCATCAAAGACAGCTTTTTTGAGCAAATCATGCCAGAATTTTTTAGTATTTCAGATGATAAATGTACAGCATTGTATCTCTAGTCTAAGTAGTTATTTCCGTCTAGTATATTTGGTCCATTTAAGCTATATAAAAAGTTAAATATCCGAAGACCTTTTAGGTCTTTGTTTCTAACAGTACAATTGCTTATTATTAGTGTTGAGCGAACATGCTCGACACTGCTCGGTACTCACCCGAGCATCACGCTACTCGGGATGTTCGGCGAGCACCGAGCATTTCCGGGTTACTCGGGCGGGAGCTTGGGTCTCCGCCCTGCATGTTTGGCGCTCTTTACAGAGCCAATGAACATGCAGGGATTGCCAGCCAGTCACTGTAATGCCGCAGCCATGTTGTTTGTGGGCATTACAGTGATTGGCTGGTCGCACAGCGTCACCTCGAGTATTTAAAACCGGGCGCCGCCATCTTGGACACAGTCGCTCCGGATCAGACAGTGTAGGGACAGCGCTGCTGATTTAGGGAGAGATATATCCTGCAAAATAGTTAGTGTAGGGTCTGTAAAGGCTGCCAGATCAAACAAACAGTCCTTCTCAGGACTAATATCCATCCCAGGTATATCAGGCAGGCAGGCTGTATAGGAGACGCAGTGGTTATACCAGCAAACGCTGCATTACAGTCCTGTGTGCTGCTCCTGTTGCTGAAATTGCTGGACTTAGCTCCAGGTCCGGGGGGCCAGGAAAAATCCTTTTTTTCTTATCTAAATCCTCTTTTTTTTTTCCTCCTTCACAATATACAAATACCCATCTTATTAACCTTTTGGTGCCCCCCCCCCAAAAAAAAAGTGTGCCTCTGATTTTTCAGACACAAATATATCTGTTGAAAATAGTCTGGTGTAGGCCAGAGAAATAGAAGTGTGGTTTTGCAGTTCTATGGGCCATTTGTATCTAAAAAAAACAGTTTGAGTGTGTTGCTCACTGTTCAGCCGCAAATATATATATATTTTAAAAAGCCTGGTATACACCAGTAAATTATTACTGTGGTTTTGATGTTCCATGGTAAAACATCTCTATTATCCTGTTTTTGGCATTTTTTGCTGTATAAAAATAATAATAGTGTCTCCCTGATTTTTCAGACACAAATATATCTGTTGAAAATAGTCTTGTGTAGGCCAGAGAGACAGAAGTGTGCTTTTGCTGTTCCACGGTAAAAAATCTCTATTATCCTGCTTTTTGCATTTTTTGCTGTAAAAAAACAAAAAATAGTGTCTCCCTGATTTTTCAGACACAAATATATCTGTTGAAAATAGTATGGTGTAGGCCCGAGAAATACAAGTGTGGTTTTGCAGTTCCATGGTACAAACCTCTGTATTATCCACTTTTGGGCCATTTGTATCTAAAAAAACAGTTTGAGTGTGTTGCTCACTGTTCAGCCGCAAATATATATATATTTTAAAAAGTCTGGTATACACCAGTAAATTATTACTGTGGTTTTGATGTTCCACGGTAAAACATCTCTCTTATCCTGTTTTTGGCATTTTTTGCTGTATAAAAATTATAATAGTGTCTCCATAATTTTTCAGACACAAATATATCTGTTGAAAATAGTCTGGTGTAGGCCAGAGAGACAGAAGTGTGCTTTTGCTGTTCCACGGTAAAAAATCTCTATTATCCTGCTTTTTGCATTTTTTGCTGTAAAAAAAAAAAAAATAGTGTCTCTCTGATTTTTCAGATACAAATATATCTGTTGAAAATAGTCTGGTGTAGGCCCGAGAAATACAAGTGTGGTTTTGCAGTTCAACGGTACAAACCTCTGTATTATCCACTTTTGGGCCATTTGTATCTAAAAAAAACAGTTTGAGTGTGTCGCTCACTGTTCAGCCGCAAATATATATATATTTTAAAAAGCCTGGTATACACCAGTAAATTACTACTGTGGTTTTGATGTTCCACGGTAAAACATCTTTATTATCCTGTTTTTGGCATTTTTTGCTGTATAAAAATAATAATAGTGTCTCCCTGATTTTTCAGACACAAATATATCTGTTGAAAATAGTCTGGTGTAGGCCAGAGAGACAGAATTGTGCTTTTGCTGTTCCACGGTAAAAAATCTCTATTATCCTGCTTTTTGCATTTTTTGCTGTAAAAAAAAAAAAAAAATAGTGTCTCCCTGATTTTTCAGACACAAATATATCTGTTGAAAATAGTCTGGTGTAGGCCCGAGAAATACAAGTGTGGTTTAGCAGTTCCACGGTACAAACCTCTGTATTATCCACTTTTGGGCCATTTGTATCTAAAAAAAACAGTTTGAGTGTGTCGCTCACTGTTCAGCCGCAAATATATATATATTTTGAAAAGCCTGGTATACACCAGTAAATTATTACTGTGGTTTTGATGTTCCACGGTAAAACATCTCTATTATCCTGTTTTTGGCATTTTTTGCTGTATAAAAATAATAATAGTGTCTCCCTGATTTTTCAGACACAAATATATCTGTTGAAAATAGTCTGGTGTAGGCCAGAGAGACAGAAGTGTGCTTTTGCTGTTCCACGGTAAAAAATCTCTATTATCCTGCTTTTTGCATTTTTTGCTGTAAAAAAAAAAAATAGTGTCTCCCTGATTTTTCAGACACAAATATATCTGTTGAAAATAGTCTGGTGTAGGCCCGAGAAATACAAGTGTGGTTTTGCAGTTCCACGGTACAAACCTCTGTATTATCCACTTTTGGGCCATTTGTATCTAAAAAAAACAGTTTGAGTGTGTCGCTCACTGTTCAGCCGCAAATATATATATATTTTAAAAAGCCTGGTATACACCAGTAAATTATTACTGTGGTTTTGCTGTTCCACGGTAAAACATCTCTATTATCCTGTTTTTGGCATTTTTTGCTGTATAAAAATAATAATAGTGTCTCCCTGATTTTTCAGACACAAATATATCTGTTGAAAATAGTCTGGTGTAGGCCCGAGAAATACAAGTGTGGTTTGGCAGTTCCACGGTACAAACATCTGTATTATCCACTTTTGGGCCATTTGTATCTAAAAAAAACAGTTTGAGTGTGTCGCTCACTGTTCAGCCGCAAATATATATATATTTTAAAAAGCCTGGTATACACCAGTATATTATAACTGTGGTTTTGCTGTTCCACGGTAAAAAATCTGTATTATTCAGGTTTTGGTAGTTTTTTCCGTAAAGAAAAACAGTAGTGTCTCCTGACTGTTGTGACACAAAAATATATCTGTTGAAAATAGTCTTGTGTAGGCCCGACATCCCAGTGTGGTTTCGCAGTTCCACGGGTCAAATCGCTGTACTATCCAGTTTTGGGCCTTTGGTATCTAAAAAAAAAAGCAGTTTGAGTGTGTCGCTCACTGTTCAGCCGCAAATATCTCTATTTAAAAAAGTGTGGTATACCCCAGTAAACAATAACTGTGGTTTTCCTCTTCCACGGTTCTAATCTACTCTTTATTACCCTTTTTCCATTGATAGTGCAAGTGTAAGCTATTTTACTTCATTTACAATGGGCAAGGCGCGTGGCAAGGGACGTGGAAGTGGACGTTCTGGTGATGGTTCGTGCAGAGGACAGGGCCGTGGCCAAGGTGAAAATGTGCCACAACCAACAGCCACATCTTCTCGCTCCCACTTCTTGACCGAATTACTAGGGAAGCACAGAACAACACCAGTATTGAGAACTGATCAGTGTGAACAGGTTATTAATTGGATAGCAGACAATACTTCCAGTTACCTGGGCACCACCACCTCCGGTCTGTCTTCCACACGGTCAACTCTTAGTAGCCATGAGTCTCGACCGCATACTCCTCCTCACCCTGATGCTCCTTCCTCCCACCATGCCGAGTGTCGTCAGACAACAAGTGATCCCACACTTGGACACTCTGAAGAGCTGTTCACTGGTCCATTTCCATATTTGGGCCCCTCGCCTGATACGCTTGAAGTGGTGGAAGAGGAGATCCCATGTTGCGATGCCCAAATATTTGAACAGCCACGGCCACAGGAAGTCGACGTTGGCAATCTGTCACAAGAGGTGGACGATGACGAGACACAATTGCCAGGAAGTGAGGAGGAGGATCGTGGTGCGCAAGTGGAAGAGGAGGAGGTGGTGGATGATCTAGTAACTGACCCATCGTGGAAGGAGGACATGCAGAGTGAGGCCAGCAGCACACAGGGGGAGGGAGGCAGAGTACCCCAACAGGCAGGAAGAAGCAGTGTGGTGGCTGCAGACAGAAGGCAGGCAACCGTTCCCCGTAACACCAACACGAGGGACGTTGCCAGTACAAGCGGTAGGTCTTCCAGAGTCTGGAATTTTTTTAAAGACTCTGCTGATAACCCCAAAAAGGCCATATGTTCCACCTGCCATGCCAGCATCAGCAGGGGTGACAAAACTACCAGCCTGACCACCACCAGCATGATCAGGCATATGGCAGCAAAGCACCCGACTTTGTGGGGCGAAACCCAGGGTCCACGACCAGTGTCAGTGGGTGTCACCACTGCTTCTTCCACTGTTGTGCATGCAATAGAACCCCCTGTTGTGTGTGCAAGGCAATCCCCTGTCCATACTGCATGTAAAGATGCCCCCTCCTCTCAGTCTTCACTTGTTATGGCAGTTTCTCAAGAACCAGCATCAACGTCCACATCCACGTCCCACCGCAGCGTTCAATTGTCCATATCCCAGACCTTTGAACGAAAGCGGAAATTCGCAGCTAACGCCCCACAGGCCACAGTCCTAAATTCGCACATTTCACGACTGCTTGCATTGGAAATGCTGCCTTTTAGGCTGGTGGAGACGGAATCCTTCCGCAATCTTATGGCGGTGGCCGTCCCTCGGTACTCGGTCCCCAGCCAACACTATTTTGCCCGGTGTGCCATCCCCGCACTACACAAGCTCGTGTCCCAAAGCATCTGCCGTGCCCTCAACAACGCAGTTACTGGGAGAGTCCACCTGACAACGGACATGTGGACAAGTGCTTGTGGCCAGGGACGGTACATCTCTCTGACGGCACACTGGGTAAACATAGTGGAAGCCGGGACCCAGTCGGACCTTGGGACGGAACACATCCTCCCCACACCGAGGATTGCGGGCCCTATGTCAGTCAGAGTTGCCCCCACAGTGTACAGCTCCTGCGCATCCTCCTCCTCCTCCTCCTCCTACTCATGTTCAGCCTCCATCTCAGATATCACCACATCAGTTACAAGCTGGAAGCATTGCAGTACTGCCTCCGCCAAGCGGCAACAGGCTGTGCTGAAACTCATAAGCTTAGGTGATAAACCTCACACTGCTTGTGAGTTATGGACAGCTGTGAAAGAGCAGGCAGATCTGTGGCTGAGACCGCTGAACCTACATCCCGGCATGGTCGTGTGTGACAATGGCCGTAACCTGGTGGCGGCTCTGAGGTGAGGTGAGATCACACACGTACCATGCCCGGCTCATGTGCTTAACCTCGTGGTTCAGCGGTTTCTTAAATTGTACCCCGAGTTGCCAGATCTGCTCGTGAAAGTACGCTGCCTGTCAGCTCATTTTCGCAAGTCGGCTACAGCTTCCGCCGCCCTTGCAGTGTTGCAGCAGCGTTTGAAGCTTCCGGCACACCGACTGGTGTGATGTCCCCACACGTTGGAACTCTACCCTCCACATATTGCAAAGGATTTGTGAGCAGAAGAGAGCAGTTGTGGAGTACCAGCTGCAACAAGGCCGTCGATATTCAGGTCAGACTCCACACATAAGACCTCAGGAGTGGACCTGGATGTCTGACATATGTACCATCCTGACAAACTTTGAGGAGGCCACCAAGATGGTGAGTGGCGATGACGCCATCATTAGTGTCAGCATCCCACTTGTCTGTCTTTTGCAACGCTCTCTGCAGAGAATTAAAGAGGAGGCATTGCAGCCAGAGTATGATGAGATGGATCAAGAAGCCGTAGCGGGCCATTACACACAGCCCAGCCTCATCTCATCCCAGCGTGCATTGGGGGACAATGAGGGAGAGGAGGAGGAGGAGGAAGAACAGGAGCTGCTATCATGCGTTGTAGACGGTAGTACCTGTACAAGTGTCATACTGTCGGTTCAGCGTGGGTGGCCTGAGGACAGGGGGGAGGAGGAAGAGGAGGAGGAGGAGGAGGAGAGCATGGTCAGTCGTCATCTTGGTGAGGACACGGAAATCTTGCCCGTTACCAGTCTGGCACGCATGGCTGACTTTATGTTACGCTGCCTTAATCGTGACCCTCGCGTTGTCAAAATGTTGGGTGACAGTCATTACTGGCTGGTGACACTTGTAGACCCCCGCTACAAGGAGAACTTTCACTCTCTTATTCCTGAGGTGGAGAGGTCTACAAAAATGGGGCAATACCAGAAGGCCCTTGCTGCAGAACTCTTAAAAAAATTCCCATCTGAACACGCTAGCGGCAGAGGTCACAGTTCATTGCCCAACCATGGCGTACAGGCGAGAGAGACGCAACTCCAATCCAGCAGAGGCAGGGGAATACTGTCAACGTTCTGGGACAGCTTTCTGACACCAGCCCAGCTTACAGGCCCTGAGGCGCGGGGTACTCTCACAAGTAGTGGAAAGTTTCAAAAGATGGTGAGGGAGTACCTTGCCGATCGTACCAGCGTCCTCCGTGATTCCTCTGTGCCTTTTAATTATTGGGTATCCAAGCTGGACACTTGGAATGAACTCGCTCTGTACGCCTTGGAGGTCCTGGCCTGCCCTGCCGCTAGCGTGTTATCGGAGCGTGTTTTTAGTGCTGCTGGGGCAATTATAACTGATAAGCGCCCACGCCTGTCAACTGACAATGCTGACAAGCTGACCCTTATCAAAATGAACAAGGGCTGGATTGGGCCAGACTTCTCATCACCACCAAATGACAGCAGAGTAACATAAAGTCAAATCCACTGTGTTATTTCGGGAGGTGTATTCACATGCACCGCTTCACACCCACACAAGGGTATGCGCTTCCTCGTTTCGGCTGTTTAATCTTCTTCTCCTTATCCTCAGCCTCCACCACCGCTATACCACCAGGGTGCCAGTATTGCAAGTTCCTCCGTCCTAATTTTTGGCAGCTTTTGCTGGGAAATCATAAGCAAATAACATGGGACACCCACTCCCCAATAATGGGACTTATGTTTGTAATATGCTGTACTGCATGGCTCTTGTAAGGGGCATTGCAAGTTGCTCCGTCCTAATTTTTGGCAGCTTTTGCTGGGAAAGCATATGCAAATACTATGGGAGACCCACTCCCCAATAATAGGACTTATGTTTGTAATATGCTGTACTGCATGTGACGCGCCCCCTGGGCCATGTGTACACGTGTGTGGGATACCCGGTGCCGGGTCTCTGGGGTCTGTAGTCTCCGTGGCGGTGACCCGGTCCCGTGGTTCAGGCTGGTCAAACCAGTGGCAATCTTTCTTAGGTTTTGAGGTTAATTGTCCAACTGCGCCACCCGTGGATTGCGGTCAGGGAGTACCACCGCTGCGAGGCAGACCGCTGAGGCTGGTGTTGTGTGCGCAGCATAAAATGGGATAACTTCCCTCGGGAGGAGTATAGCCTCAGGGCAGTGAGTGTGGATGATGGGGGTGATGGTGCACGAGCGCAGCAGGAATGACTCAGTGTCTTTGCAGTGCAGTTCAGGGTCTTTACTGATGATTATAAGGTAGACACTCCCGGGAGTACTGGCTAGCATAAGAGGCCTGGTCAGTCTATGAGCAAGCAGGAGTTCCCCTGGCCAGGTGGAGTTGTAGGCCTCCCCGTCTCTCTGCACTCTTCCTGGCTACCTTGCTGTAAGCGGGTGGCTGGTGACTAGGGGCCTTCTGTTAGCCTCCGCTCCACGACGGCGGTGCTGGTCCCTTGCTTGTGACTGAGCTTCCGGGCTTCTATGGCCAGAGGACCTGAAATCCCCTGCCGGCTAGTTTCTGCTGCTGGATATATAAGTCCTCACAGCTTCGGACTCCTGTGTCCTTTTCCTATTGTCTTCTGCCAGGGCGAGCTCTGCTCAGCTTCCAGTCCCTCGTCTTTAGCTCCTAGCTCCTACAGAGCTCCTTGCTGTTACTTTCCCTTGCTCTCACTCTGACTCTGACTGTTCTCTGTTCTCTGACTCACTCAACCCCACCCCAGATCCAGTTTATAAGGGCAGAATTCTCCCCTCCCAGGACTGGGGCAGGAGAATGTTACATGTTTAAGGGATCCTGACCAGGAAACCTCTCACTTGCTCTCCGACGTAATCTCTATTGCTGTGGTGACCAGACCCCTGGGGTGCCACACATGGCTCTTGTAAGGGGCATTGCAGTACCTCATAATTTTTGGAAAGCATTCCATTCACTGCTTAGGCCAACAGTGCACAGGAGACCCAGTTGCTATAAATGGAAAAAAAGGTTTAGTTAACGCCCTCTGACCTCCATGTCATTTCCAAGGGGCATTGGAGTGGCTCGAAATTTTTGGTAGGCATTGCACTCACTGTATGCCCTATAACTGTGTAGCCGAACCGCTCCTTTTGTTACAGAAACATATCCTACAAGACATATCTGGTGTAACATACCTGGCGGCGTCCTTGCATGGTGGTCCATCTCCCACTGTGCAAGAGCGCGCACTTGATCTCCAGTCCAGAATGTCTCTCTGGCTACCCTCCTTGCTGTCTGTTTGTGTCTGTTTCTGCTGCTTAAGGGCGGCGCCCGATCACTTCCTGCTTTTTGTACCTGCTGTGGGTCACACCCCTTGTGCGTCCTCAGCCTATTGCTGTCTGTCACCTGGTATATAGCTCAGCTGCTCCCATCTATCCCTGCCTGAGCATAGTGTTTCTTTCAGTGTGTGCTTGCACTCTGAAGGTGCCAGGTCCCGTTCTTTGTCTCCTGCTTTGCGGTATCAGTTCCCGTGTCTGAACTGAGTCCTGTCTATGTCTCCTGCCTTGCGGTATCAGTTCCCGTGTCTGAACTGAGTCCTGTCTATATCTCCTGCCTTACGGTATCAGTTCCCGTGTCTGAACTGAGTCCTGTCTGTGTTCTCTTGTCTGCCTATCCTGGAGGCTGTATTTCCAGGCCTGTCTGAACACGCTCCTAGCCTGTTCCTCCCGCCTTCTAGGGGCCGATTACCTAGACCCGTTCCTGTATCTTGTCTGTCCTGTCTGAACACGCTCCTAGCCTGTTCCTCCCGCCTTCTAGGGGCCGATTACCTAGACCTGTTCCTGTATCTTGTCTGTCCTGTCTGAACACGCTCCTTGCCTGTTTGTCCCGCCTCTCTGGGGGCCATATTCCCAGACCCGCTCCTGTCTCCCGCTGTAGTGTCGGTCTCCTCCGTACACTCAGTTCCAGTCTGAACTCTTTCCTATCCTTTACCTGTTTTGCCTCTATGTCCGTTCCCTTCGTTTTTCTGCAGAGTCTGAACTCGTACCTAACTCCTGCTTGTTGTCTCTGTACTCTCGTTTGTGAGTTTGTGGTCCACTCGCTACTTCACTGCAAGTACCCTGTGGGTGTCTGGCTCTGCCTTACCCTTCCTGTCTGTTCCGTGTGAACAGAGCCCTGTCCCCCCTACTCAGCCTTGCCTGCTCTGTCTCCTTTGCTCACCGCTCCGGCGGTTCTAGCCTGCTCTGACTCCTTTGCTCACCGCTCCGGCGGTTCTAGCCTGCTCTGACTCCTTTGCTCACCTCTCCGGCGGTTCTAGCCTGCTCTGACTCCTTTGCTCACCGCTCCGGCGGTTCTAGCCTGCTCTGACTCCTTTGCTTACCGCTCCGGTGGTTCTAGCCTGCTCTGACTCCTTTGCTCGCTGCTCCGGCAGCCTTGCCCCGCTCTGACCCTTTTGCTCGCTGCTCCGGCAGTCTCGCTCCACTCTTGCTCACCGCTCCAGGCGGCCTCATCCTGCTTTACTCTTGCTCACTGCTCCGGCAGTCTCGCTCAGCTCTGACCCTTTGTTCACCGCTCCTGGCGGCCTTGTCCTGCTCTACTCTTGCTCACCGCTCCAGGCGGCCTTGTCCTGCCCTGTTCTCGCTCACCTCTCTGGACGGCCTCACTCTGCTGTGTTTGTCCGCCACATCTGTGGTTCTGTTCCTGAGTCCCAGTGTGTACTGGGTCCTATCCCACCAGTGTCCCTACCTGCTAGTGCCTCCCTGTCTGCACTCTAGCTGTGCTTGCCTGTACCCCTCTGCCTGTGTTGTTCCTGATTCCCAGTGTGTACTGGGTCCTATCCCGCCTGTGTTCCTACCTGCTAGTGCCTCCCTGTCTGCACTCTAGCTGTGCTTTCCTGTACCCCCCTGCCTGCATACCCGCCTGCCTGCATACCAGTCGTGCCAGCCTATACCCACCAGTCTGTGTGCCAGCCTACCAGTCTGTTCCTGTATTCCCCTGTGTGGGTCAACAGCCGTGTCCGGGGTCTGACCTGGAGTAGCACCTGGTCCCTCTGCTCGGTTTCTCCCTGGTGCACTGGCGTCGTATGCCGTCGTGCCACCTTGGTCGGATCGGGCAGATACTTAGTTACGCCCCTCCAGGCACTCTCCGGTTCATGGCACAGTGGAATCACTACATAAACACGCACACGCCAGTCAGTCCGGGCATGTGCATAACAGCATGCTCAGGCCATGGTTCCCGTTGAGCCCCACGGCCTTCGCTCTCTGAGAAGTTTTCCAGCGAATACATGCATTAAAAATAAATAAATAATTTTTTTTTTTCTCAGCTGAGTTCCAGGCGAATTACGCACCCGTCCAGATGGATCTATCTGCTCTCGTTCCTGCGGATCCGCCACGTTACTATGGGGATCCAAGACAAAGTCGTGCATTTGTGGAGCAATGCATGCTACACTTCAAGTTCTACCCTCTATGTTTTCCCACCGATCGGGTTAAGGTGGCATTCATTATGTCTTACCTGGCGGGTGATGCCTTGGAATGGATCAACCCCCTATATGAAACACAGGATCCGATCCTCCTGGACCTAATGGCCTTCCTGGTGGCCTTTCTAATGGTCTTCGATGATCCTAACCCGGAGGCTCCTGCTGAAGCTTCACCTCCCAATATCCCGGAGGAGCCCCGATGGGTAATGTGTGTGGGTAGCGCAATAGTCCTCCAGCCGAATGAGACTACTGTCCACCCAGAATCCTCACAGGGTTACTACGCTTCCCGGAATACTTCTCCCAACCTCAAGGGGCAGTCCAGACGTGCTAGACGTAGAGGCAAGCCGTCACGCCAGGGTCTGTCCTCCCTGAGACCTCCTGACCCCAACCTTGAAGTCCCTACTGAAGCTTCATCTCCCTGTATCCCGCAGAAGCCCCAATGGGTAATGTGCGTGGGTAGTGCACCGGTTCTCCTGCCCGAAGAGACTTCTGCCCATCCAGACTCCACACAGGAGAACTTCCTGCACCCGGCATCAGATGCTTCACCCACTTTAACCGGTGTGCATGTCCAAGGATGCTCCAAAGCTGTGATTACCTCAGAGTCTGTGCACCTCTACTACCTGGTGGAGGACCCCCTGTTGCCTCCTGAATCCTCCGGGATACCACTCGATGACAAATGGAGAGAGACTTCTCTACACCCGGTACTCGATACTTTGTCCGCTTCGTCCTGTGAGCCTGACAATGGGTACCCCAAAGTGGGAGTTACCCCCGAGTCTCTACACCCCTCCGACCAGGCGGAGGACCTCCAGTTGTCTCCTGAACCCTTCGGGGTGCTACTTGGTAGCGAAAGGACAGAGACTCTCCTATACTCTGTACCTGATACCTCGCTCGCTTCGTCCAGTGAGTCCAACCTAGTGTACTCCGAAGCAGAGGTTACTCCCGAGTCTCTACACCCCTCCGACCAGGCGGAGGACCTCCAGTTGTCTCCAGAACCCTTCGGGGTGCTACCTGGTAGCGAAAGGACAGAGACTCTCCTATACTCTGTACCTGATACCTCGCTCGCTTCGTCCACTGAGTCCAACCTAGTGTACTCCGAAGCAGTGGTTACTCCCGAGTCTCTACACCCCTCAGACCAGGCGGAGGACCTCCAGTTGTCTCCAGAACCCTTCTGGGTGCCACCTGGTGGTGAATGGACAGAGACTTTCCTATATCCTAGATCTGATACCTCGCTTGCTTCGTCCAGTGAGTCCGACCTAGTGTACTCTGAAGAAGAGGTTACCCGTGAGTCTCTACACCCCTCCGACCAGGCGGAGGACCTCCAGTTGTCTCCAGAACCCTTCGGGGTGCCACCTGGTGGTGAATGGACAGAGACTTTCCTATACTCGGTACCCGATACCTCGCCTGCTTCGTCCAGTGAGTCCGACCTAGTGTACTCTGAAGCAGATGTTTTCTCTGAGCCTCTGCACTCTTCTGACCCGGCGGAGGACCTCCAGTTGTTTCCTGAATCCTCCGGGGTACCACCAGATAACAAAGAGACAGTGACTTTTCCTCATTATGTACCTGATAACCCGTCTATTTCTTCCTGTGAGCTTGACAAGATGTACCTCGAAGCAGAGATTACCCCCAAGTCTCTGTCCCCCTCCAACCCGGTGAAGGACTTCCAGTTGTCTCCTGTACCCTCTGGGGTGCCACCTGAAAATATGTGGAGAGAGACTTCCTTGTGTGCTGTTCCTGGTACTCCACCTGTTTCGTCTGTTGCTGAGGATGGCTGGATAGGAGGTAGCATCCTAGCTAACCAGATGAGATCAGTTTTTCCTGTGGACAGTGGAAGTGATCTCCTTGAAGTGAATGACTGGTCCTCGAATTCCCTGCGGAAGATTCTGGCAGGCCTGAAGAAGAGGGGGCGTAAGGGGGGGGGGTACTGTAACATACCTGGCGGCGTCCTTGCATGGTGGTCCATCTCCCACTGTGCAAGAGCGCGCACTTGATCTCCAGTCCAGAATGTCTCTCTGGCTTCCCTCCTTGCTGTCTGTTTGTGTCTGTTTCTGCTGCTTAAGGGCGGCGCCCGATCACTTCCTGCTTTTTGTACCTGCTGTGGGTCACACCCCTTGTGCGTCCTCAGCCTATTGCTGTCTGTCACCTGGTATATAGCTCAGCTGCTCCCATCTATCCCTGCCTGAGCATAGTGTTTCTTTCAGTGTGTGCTTGCACTCTGAAGGTGCCAGGTCCCGTTCTTTGTCTCCTGCTTTGCGGTATCAGTTCCCGTGTCTGAACTGAGTCCTGTCTATGTCTCCTGCCTTGCGGTATCAGTTCCCGTGTCTGAACTGAGTCCTGTCTATATCTCCTGCCTTACGGTATCAGTTCCCGTGTCTGAACTGAGTCCTGTCTGTGTTCTCTTGTCTGCCTATCCTGGAGGCTGTATTTCCAGGCCTGTCTGAACACGCTCCTAGCCTGTTCCTCCCGCCTTCTAGGGGCCGATTACCTAGACCCGTTCCTGTATCTTGTCTGTCCTGTCTGAACACGCTCCTAGCCTGTTCCTCCCGCCTTCTAGGGGCCGATTACCTAGACCTGTTCCTGTATCTTGTCTGTCCTGTCTGAACACGCTCCTTGCCTGTTTGTCCCGCCTCTCTGGGGGCCGTATTCCCAGACCCGCTCCTGTCTCCCGCTGTAGTGTCGGTCTCCTCCGTACACTCAGTTCCAGTCTGAACTCTTTCCTATCCTTTACCTGTTTTGCCTCTATGTCCGTTCCCTTCGTTTTTCTGCAGAGTCTGAACTCGTACCTAACTCCTGCTTGTTGTCTCTGTACTCTCGTTTGTGAGTTTGTGGTCCACTCGCTACTTCACTGCAAGTACCCTGTGGGTGTCTGGCTCTGCCTTACCCTTCCTGTCTGTTCCGTGTGAACAGAGCCCTGTCCCCCCTACTCAGCCTTGCCTGCTCTGTCTCCTTTGCTCACCGCTCCGGCGGTTCTAGCCTGCTCTGACTCCTTTGCTCACCGCTCCGGCGGTTCTAGCCTGCTCTGACTCCTTTGCTCACCGCTCCGGCGGTTCTAGCCTGCTCTGACTCCTTTGCTTACCACTCCAGCAGTTCTAGCCTGCTCTGACTCCTTTGCTCGCTGCTCCGGCAGCCTTGCTCCGCTCTGACCCTTTTGCTCGCTGCTCCGGCAGTCTCGCTCCACTCTTGCTCACCGCTCCAGGCGGCCTCATCCTGCTTTACTCTTGCTCACTGCTCCGGCAGTCTCGCTCAGCTCTGACCCTTTGTTCACCGCTCCTGGCGGCCTTGTCCTGCTCTACTCTTGCTCACCGCTCCAGGCGGCCTTGTCCTGCCCTGTTCTCGCTCACCTCTCTGGGCGGCCTCACTCTGCTGTGTTTGTCCGCCACATCTGTGGTTCTGTTCCTGAGTCCCAGTGTGTACTGGGTCCTATCCCGCCAGTGTCCCTACCTGCTAGTGCCTCCCTGTCTGCACTCTAGCTGTGCTTGCCTGTACCCCTCTGCCTGTGTTGTTCCTGAGTCCCAGTGTGTACTGGGTCCTATCCCGCCTGTGTTCCTACCTGTTAGTGCCTCCCTGTCTGCACTCTAGCTGTGCTTTCCTGTACCCCCCTGCCTGCATACCCGCCTGCCAGCATACCAGTCGTGCCTGCCTATACCCACCAGTCTGTGTGCCAGCCTACCAGTCTGTTCCTGTATTCCCCTGTGTGGGTCAACAGCCGTGTCTGGGGTCTGACCTGGAGTAGCACCTGGTCCCTCTGCTCGGTTTCTCCCTGGTGCACTGGCGTCGTATACCGTCGTGCCACCTTGGTCGGATCGGGCAGATACTTAGTTACGCCCCTCCAGGCACTCTCCGGTTCATGGCACAGTGGAATCACTACATAAACACGCACACGCCAGTCAGTCCGGGCGTGTGCATAACATCTGGTTGACTGGCCTGATATTGATGTGAATGGTCCCTGTTCCTCCTGCTCTTTCTCCTGCCACTACCTCATCCATCATTTATCACCTGAAGCTTTGTTTTAACGGGAGTCATAGAACTTGGATAGTAGCAGGAAAACATCCAGCAATCCTCGGAGGAGGTAGGATATGCGCCAAAACGCTGACCTCCTCAGGCCTAGCCGCTACTACATATATGCGCTTGCATTACAACAAAACAAAGCAGATGCTAACTTCTATCATCCTCATCATGCTCCTCACCTTGGCACTCTCAGCTCCCCTGATGGAGAAGCCAGGGCCCACCGGAGGAGTCTGATAGTCCAGTGGGCTCAGCCAATGCTGCCCTAAAGCAGGCCAGGCTAAGAAAAGTGTGGGAAAGGTTACCGGTACAAATAGGGGTGGCTGGGGACCGAGTATGGACACCAGGCCACCCCCTGGAGGCTGGGGAGCAAGCGGGGACACCCGGCCACCAGGCGGTTGGGGACTGAGTATGGATTCCAGGCCGCCAACACAGCCATGACGTGGTGGCCAGATTCCGCCTCCACATGCCAAAAAGGCCCAATTTCAAGTTCAAGCAAGCAAGCAGTATGGTATTGCAGCCTGGGGGTGGGTGGGTGGCAGGCTGCATACTTGCGCTTGTATTGCAAGGAATGGGGGAGGTACAATTGAACACTGCCCTGGGACTAGAACTTGCATGGGGATAGTTGCAAGTCTGCATCTTCTGATGCAGCAAGGATCACTTATGATGGGCACACTTTTAGACAGTGACCTGGGAGTCAGAGATGCTTCCAGCGGTCTTCCCCATGCTGTTCCCATGTCTTTTCAGCACTTTATGCATGTGTCACACAGCACATGGCAAGATAAGGTTGTAAAATGTTAAAATGACATTTCCCGGTGAATGCATTTGTCATAGTTGAAAGCAATACAAAAGTGCAAAAACGCATAAAAAATGCTACTTGTGAACATAGCCGAAGGTGTGGAGGAGTATTTTTGTTTTTGGTCATTTATTTTAACTTATACACAAGTCTTTTCCCTGGAAAGGATGTTCCTTAACATATTTCACAGTAAAAAAGTTTCACTTTCGTTTTATTGTGAGCCTGTAAAAGATACCCGAGTATCACGGCGAGCTCGGCCCGAGCTTCGAGCACCCGAGCATTTTAGTGCTCGCTCAACACTACTTATTATCCTTCTGTCTGTTTATCTGTACTACATGTACAGTGTGACAGCTTGGAATTGTACAGTTGTGAGAAATACAGCCAGCAAGTGATCCTTAAGTATAAAGAAACGTTTAGAAATAATGGCTTTTCCTCTTTAGAAGCCAGGCTGCTATACCCTTGTGTACAAATCATAGGCTTCAGAAGTAAAGAGGTAAGCCTAAATCATTAGCCAATCATTAAATCTCTTCTGCTAGAGCAAATTGCTAATTTATAAGGTGCTTGTGAATTATAGCAGCCATTAATGAATATCTCTAGACAATATGTTTATACTTTGAAAGAAAGATCAGATGCAGGTCGTGAAAACAATCGACAGCTTTATTAGCTTGATCAGGTAGACTGAGACACAAGAGGAAGCCTACTGATAGTATGATGGTTATAGCAATTAATAAGTATTTTCTATAAACTCATAAATAGAAGTCCTTGACTTATCTACTTCATCAAGTTGTAGAAAACTCTACATGACTGTCTCTTACGTATATTTTCCCTTAAATGCAGAGGACAACTAATATATTAACTATTGCATCACCCCATTTGACACTTAGAGTATCACTCTGGAGAAAAGTCTAATCTTTGTCTCATGTTGTCTGTTATTAGTGCTGTTTTAGTCTCTAACTGTACTATGTGACCATTACTGTGACTGACTCATTGTAAAGTTCTTAGAATTTCATAAGGAAAGTGACTTAAAGTCCATACTGAAGATGCTGTGGACTCCAGATGGGCAAATTTAGGGTCATTTAATATACTGTAGCTGTGGACTGGAAAGATATTAATCCAACCATTGTGAGACAACTAACAGCATGTACAGGAGCTACACTACAGAGAAAAAAAAAGAAAAATTTTTCTTCAAGTGGTGTTATAAAGAAGTTTTCCACATTTAAAAGTTTTAGTGCATATTTTTGCTTTTGCAAAGGCAGAAAGATCTCCACATCCTGAAATCTGAGATATTTTGCATTACCCCATTATATGGCCAAACATGTTTAGCAACCGGTTTATATCACCTACATGCTCTAAAACACATTTGCGAACTTTACCGATTGTTTTTCCCCATATTTGTACAGATAAGGACGCGTAATTAGATAGACCCGTCCCTGCAATTTACAATCAATGAAGTCCCTATATTGATGCTTTAAATCAGTAAACACAATCTCAAATTCCAATTAGAAATGTATAAACTCGCAGACCTTACATGTGCCACATCTAAACTGTCCCTTTCAGAGTGGATGTATACAGCCAGGTGGCTTTGGGTGCCTCCGGTGTCAAGGGGCTGTGGACCATTCGATCCTTAAGATTTCTCCCACGTTGGTATGTGATAGAAGTGAAATATTTATTTATCTTACTTACTTATATAGTGCCATTAATTGCACAGCACTTTACAGACATTATTAGCATGCTCCCCATTGGGGTACACAATCTTAATTCCCTATTAGTGATGAGCGAGCACTAAAATGCTCGGGTACTCGTTGCTCGGGTCGAGCAAATTGGAATACTCGGGTGCTCGACCCGAGAAACGAGCCCGATGTAAGTCTATGGGAAACTCAAGCATTTTTCAGGCGGCTCAACCCGGCGGTCTGCAGAGGGCCTAAAAATTGCCCAAATCGATGGGAACAGTGCTCAAATTACATGGGAACAGCATGGGGAAGACCCCTGGAAGCATTTCTGACTTCCAGATCACTGCTGTCAGCAACGTGATCAGAGTATTACGCCACTTTTACGGACTCACAATAAAACATACAAAAACGAAACCAAAATGGATTTTCCTGGGATATGCTAAGGAACATCCTCCTTTCCAGGGTAATGACTTGTATATAAGGCAAAATAAATAACCAAAAACAAAAATACTCCTCAACACCTTGGGCTATGTTCACACGTAGCGTTTTTGATGCATTTTTGCACTTTTGCATTGCTTTCAACCAAGACAAATGCATTCACCAGGAAATTTCATTTTAACATTTTACAACCTTATCTGGCCATGTGGTGTGTGACAAATCATCAGACACATGCATACAGTGCTGAAAAGTCATGGGAACAGCATGGGGAAGACCTCTGGAAGCATCTCTGACTCCCAGGTCACTGCCTAAAAGTGTGCCCATTATAAGTGATCCTTGGAGCATGCGAAGATGCCTCCCGCCATGAACCTGTCGTTGCAGACTTGCAACAATCACCGTCCACGTCCTTATCCCACTGCAGCGTTCAGTTGTCCCTACCCCTCCCACCCACCCACAGGCTGCAATACTATACTGCCAAATTTTTGACAGCTGCTTGCACTTGAAATGTGGCCTTTTAGGCTCATGGAGGTGGAAGCTTTTCACAAACTCATGCCGGTGGCAGCCGGGTGTCCATACTTGGTCCCCAGCCGCCACTATATTTCCGGGTATCGCCTCCGCCTTCCACAAGCACGGGTCACACAACATTACCCATGACCTCCCCAGTGCACTCACTGTGAAGGACTGCCTAACCACAAACACGTGGACAGATGAATGTGGCCAAGGACGGTACGGAGCCAGTCCATAACTTTTTTTGCTGACAGTTGTATTTAGCTCGGTGAAAGGACTGGCATAGAGGGAAACCCTATCTACCCTGCATGTAATTTCTCACAGAAAGTCCTGTAATGCAACTTGTTGCAGAAGCAATGGCAGCCCATCCAACATCAACTGGCCCTTGTCGGTGGTGCTTTGACACACACACATTTTTCTTTCCGCATTTAATTTCTTGAATACAGATTGGACAATGGCCTGATCTGTAATGCGGTTTGAGAAATAAAATGTATAAGCATGGCCGATCCACATTGAAAAAGCAGCCATAGAGTGTCCGGGAACCTTCCCCCACACTTTTCTTAGCCAGGGCTGCTTTTCAGCAGGGTTGGACGGGCCCACCAGAGAACCGGAGACTCCTCCGGCGAGCCCTGGCTTCTCCTTCAGGAGAGTTCATAGTGCCGAGGTGAGGCCATGATGATGATAGAGGGCACCATCTGCTTAGTTTTCTGTTACTTGGAATGTTAGTGCAAGTATGCAGCCAGCCACCCACCCACCCACAGGCCACAACACTAAACTGCCAGATTTTTGGGCAGCTTTTTGCACTTGAAATATGGCCTTTTAAGCTCATGGAGGTGGAAGCTTTTCACAACCTCATGCCGGCGGCGGCCGGTGTCCATACTCTGTCCTCAGCCGCCACTATATTTCCCGGTATCGCCTCCGCCTTCAACAAGCACGGATCCCACAACATTACCCGTGCCCTCCCCAGTGCACTTACTGGGAAGGACCGCCTCACCACAAACACGTGGACAGGTGAATGTGGCCAGGGACAGTACGGAGCCAGTCCACAACTTCTTTAGCTGACAGTTGTATTTAGCTCGGTGAAAGGACTGGCATAGAGGGAAACCCTATCTATCCTGTGTGTCATTTCTCACAGGAAGTCCTGTAAAGCTGCTTTCACTTGAAATGTGGCCTTTTAGGCTCGTGGAGGCGGAAGCTTTTCACAACCACATGCCTCATGCCTCGTGTCCATACTTGGTCCCCAGCCGTTACTATTTCTCCCGGTGTTTTCTCTGTCTTCTACAAGCGTGGGTCCCTGAACATTACTGCTGGTACTTTTCTGTGGGAATTTGCTTGCCTCATACCAGCCTGGAATATTTCCAGCAAACTATGGTACGACACCATGGTATTAGCACTGCTCCCAGTACCAGTAGCGAAGCCATCCCCAATTTCCTTCTCAGGAATTTTATTTGGTAGACTGCCCAAATACATTTTCTCACAAAGGAGCTGAAGATAGACTTGCAGTAGGTGCAAGTTTCTCCAGCCTGTTAGATATTAGAGGGTGAACGGCAGCACATTGGATCAGTGGTTAGCACTGAAGACTTGCAGCGCTGGGATCCTGGGTTCAAATCCGAGCAAGGACAACATCTGCAAGGAATTTATATGTTCTCCCCGTGTTTGCATGTTTCCTCCTCAGTAAAAAAGCAGCCATAGTGTGTCCGGGAACCTTTCCACACACTTTTCTTAGCCAGGACTGCTTCTTGGCAGGGTTGGACGGTCCCACCAGAGAATCCTCTGGTGTGCCTTGGCCTCTACCTCAGAAGAGTTCATGATAGCGCTAACTTTGCAGCTGGTATGGGGCTCTTGAGCAAGTGAGAAAGGCTAGCCCTCAGAATCAAATCCTCTGGTGGGCACAATGTTTTTCAATCTGAAACAGCTCCTCAGTGGGATTTGTATTTCACCACAGCCATATTCTTTAGCTTGGTGAAAGGACTGGCATAGAGGGAAACCGTATTTACTCCGGCTGTCATTTCTCCATCACCAGGTTCCGCCCATTGTCACACACGACCATGACTGGCTGTATGTTCAGCGGTGAGAGCCACAGATCAGGCTGCTGTGTTACAGCTTTCAACAACTCTGCAGCGCTGGGCTGTTTTTCAATTAAGCATTAAGCATGTTATCTTCAGCACAGTCTGTTGCCGCTTGGCCAAGCCAGTGCTACAGTGCTGTCAGCTTGTGACTGATGTGGTCATTTCAGAGATGGAGGAGGAGGTGCATGAGCTAAACTATGTGATTACATTGGTGTTAAATTGGTGACGCTGTTTTTTATACTAAAGAAAGATCCTATTGTTTTGGGGTTTTTTTACGTTTTTTTTTAAGACAAATGCATTCACCGGGAAATGTCATTTTAACATTTTACAACCTTATCTGGCAATGTGGTGTGTGACACATCATCAGACACAACTTGTTTTATTTATAATGGAATGACTCTGAAAGTCATAAAGCCTATTTTTGTAGGGACATCAGATGGCCATTACTATTCTTAAAAGGCCAGCAGTCGGCCCTAGCCATTGTTAGAGATCCATCAGCCGGCTATGCTTTGTTGTTCCCATTATTAACAAGTGGGTCTCCAATACTGTTATTGCGTATCCAGTGACTGCAAGGACTGCCAAAAATTTGGACGCAACCCAATACCCCTTTGAAGAGACAAAGAGGAGGGTCTCAGTTAAAAAAAATGTTCCCATTATAAAGGAGCGGGTCTGATATAGTGGTAATGCCCATGCTGTGACTGCAAAGGGCTGCCAAAATTTGGGAAAAACCACACTAAGAATTTAAAGACACATAGAGCAGGGCCACAGTAACAAGGTACGACATGTTCCCATTAGAAAGGAGAGAGTCTCCTATACAGTTATAGGGTATGCAGTGAGTCCAGCGGCTGACCAATTTTAGTAAAAACACCACTAAGAATTTAAAGACACATGGAGCAGGGCCACAGTACCAATGTACGACATGTTCCATTAGAAAGGAGAGAATATGCTATACAGTTATAGGGTATGCAGTGAGTCCAACGGCTGACCAATTTTAGTAAAAACACCACTAAGAATTTAAAGACACATAGAGCAGGGCCACAGTAACAAGGTACGACATGTTCCCTTTAGAAAGGAGAGGGTCTGCTGTACAGTTATAGGGTATGCAGTGAGTCCAATGGCTGACAATTTTAGGAAAATCCCCACTAAAAATTTAAAGACACATGCAGCAGGGCCACAGTAACAAGTACGAAATGTTCCCATTAGAAAGGAGAAAGTCTGCTATACAGTTACAGGGTTTCAGTCTCTCTGCCCTTATCCATATGGATGTCACTTGACAAATGGTATGGTTTTTAATATTAAATATTAGAGTTAGGACTGTCCCATAAGGGTTGCTGTGATGTGGCGGGATGGCTTTTACATTATTTTGATCAAAATTTATGTTAACTAAATGCACTTTATTATTTATTATTATTTTTATGCACTGTGCAATTTATTCATATACTTTCAGGTATTTGTCTATTTTGCCCTTGTCTTTGTTTTTTTTCTGTCCAATGGCCTTATGTGAACATGCATTTATACTTTGCGTGATCATCAATTTACGTTTCAGTTCAGACTCCCAGGTTTTTTCTTTGTAGTTCAATGTGCTTTAGTGCATATAAGGGTGTGGCTACCCTTTGTTTGAGCTGAAAGGTTCATTCTGTCTCAGGCCTATGCTTCTACTAGGGTTTCAGTCTCTCTGCCCTTATCCATATGGATGTCACTTGACAAATGGTAAGGTTTTTAATATTAAATATTAGAGTTAGGACTGTCCCATAAGGGTTGCCGTGACGTTGCGGGATGGCTTTTACATTATTTTGATCAAAATTTATGTTAACTAAATACCCTTTATTATTTATTATTATTTTTATGCACTGTGCAATTTATTATTCATATACTTTCAGGTGTTATGGGGACAGTTGCAGACAACTTTATTAATAATGGAAAGCAACCGAACCCAGGGTCCACGATGCAGCCTGGAGGACTGCGGCCGAACACCTTCCGAGTAAGAAGGTAAAACAACCAACTGAAATAACAATCCCTTCCGTGTTACTGCACACCGGAACGGGAATAGTGATTCGCACTATCTTCGTTAACTGCACGAGAGATGTGCGACAAATAATGTATCCGTAGCCTTGTTCACTGCACAGGGACTACGCAGCAGGTGCTAGGATGCGTGTGTGATTCACGCTGGCATATACGTGCTCCCAGCCGGCGTGCTACCAGACTGAGGCATATCTCTCCACGTGGCTAACAGGCGGTGCCGGGAATACGGAGTCTGCAGTCTGCTCGGGGTGTATAGTGACCCCCTTGTCGGAGCCAGACTGTCAGAAGAATCTACCTGCCTCCCTCTATCTAAGGCTGCATATCCCCCTCTAAACCTGCCTGTCAGAAACTATAACAGCAATAGCACACGTGGAGCCCAAACGACCAAGCATCCACACAATAACACCATCACAGCTCAATGATCAGAGCTCGCCGCCATGTTTAAGGGCGGGCTATTTAAAAATTAAGCCCTGCCCACCATCGCATTATTGGTGACATCATCCGCGACCAATCAGGCGGTGCCAGGTCACCAGATCAGCTGACTACCAAACCACCAATCTTGGTCCGCCATGTCACGGGCATGCTCAGTGCAGTGAATCCTGGACTTAGGCTGTAGCAGCCCTGTTTCCCTCCGCAACCTATCCTTCATGTTGCTAGGAACAAAGACCTAAGAGACAAACTGGAACATCTCGTGCACCAGCTAGGCGTTGGGACCGACGACGATACTGAGCAGCATCTGCAATGGCTGGACTAGAATGGGGGACCACAGAATCCACTGATGATTCTGAACCCATTTCAGATCCAGAAAAATCCAGATGCCTAACATTATCTCCCCTTCTAACATCCCCTCCACTTGACGCTCATATTCTTCAATGAGCAGGGGAGCATGAATGTGGTCCACTGGTTCCCATGAACGACCCTCAAGTGTACTAGGTAACATTTTTTTCCACAAACCATTTTAGACCCCATAATAGCCTTCACCTCGAGATCATCACCCCTGGTGTCTGTAGCAGGTTGGGTTTCAGCGAGTTTTGTCAGGCGAACGGGTTTAAGGAGCGACACATGAAAAGTGTCGTGACTCCTCAGGTGTTGTGGTAACTGTAAATGCTACATTACTGGGTGTACTTGGGCCAAAATTTTGAAAGGACCAATTAAGTGGGGGGCAAACTTAGCAGGTTCCCCGCGTACTTTAATATTGCGAGCCGTGAGCCACAGTCTGTCGCCCGGATAGAATATGGGAGCTGGATGACGAAGAGTGTCAGCCGACTCTCTCATCCGATTCTTGGAGGCCAATATAGCATCCTGGGTATGGTCCCAAAACTCCCGCGCCTCCAGAGCCAAATCTCTGACCCCAGGTTCCAGAACTGGCAGTGGAACCGGAACGCGCGGATGTTGGCCATTATTCAGAAAAAGCGGAGTCTGCTCTGTGGTATCCGCCACGGGTAACGAGTGGAGAAGGCCAGCAGGGCTTTGCCAAAATGATTTATCTCTCGCACAGGAGACACACGCTAGAACATACTCCTTAATGTCCTGGCACCACCGGGGCCACCAATTCGACCATTGAAGAAACTTTGTGGTAGGTTTGACCCCAAAATGACCCCTGATCTTAGGGGCATGTGCCCAGGAGAGCACCTCATTTTGTAGGTTAGGGGGAACGAACGTCCTCCCAGAAGGAACCTGGTTTAAGGACACTGGAGCCACCACCTGCATACTTCCCAAAGGAACGGTGAGCCTGGGCTCATCATCGTCCTCAGCCGTATCCATGGACCAGGACAAAAGGTCTACCCGAGGGCTCTTTTTGATATAATCTGACAAGACCCTTGTCTCGGGGACAGACAGAGGATCTGTGCCGGGGGCCAAATCAATAGGACAGCCATACGGTCGCTGGCGAGGTAAAGTGTCTGCAGCCTTTTTGGGGAAGACATCCGCAAAAGTCTGATATTGCACAGGGAGGGCGGCCAAGTCGGTAGAAGGCTCAGAGACTACACTCCAGGTGGCTGTAACCATACACTGAGACACACAATTCTCACTCCAGAAAGTAATTCCCCCCATATTCCAGTCAATGTGTGGAGTGTGACAACGTAGCCATGGGAGGCCCAATAGCACCTCATCTAATCCACCGGTAATAATAAGAAAGGAGATAACCTCCCGGCGACCCTGAGGAAACGACATGGTGAGGGGAATCGACTCGTGGGTGATTTGCGTGTCCAGTAGTGAACCGTTGACTACCCTAATGTTCATTGGTTTTGGCAGTAACTCCATAGGAATGGCGTAATTCTGGGCAAACGCAGATGACAAAAAATTGCCATCGACGCCAGAATCCACCCTTGGCAGTAACCGTGGTTGTTCCGAAGAACAATGTCACCTTATACAATAATTTGGAGGAAGGAGCCCCGGAATCTAACACACCTCCTCCAACGGCGGTTAGACACACTCGTTTTCCCGACTGCTTGGAACCCTTATTAATGGGGTACTCCAAGAGATGTGCAGGACGGGATCGAGAGGAGCTAGACTCAGTCCGGGATATATCCATAGCCTCAGGCTCTGGGTCGGGTGTCGCGGGTTTGGAAATGGTTCTAGAGAATGAAGGTGCCAACCGACACTGAGGTCTGGGGACCTCCAGCTCTAATTTTTGTTCTGCATGACTCAAATCTATTCGGTTAGCGAGAGAGATTAACTCCTCCAGGGAGGTTGGAATCTCTCTGGGAGATAGAGCATTTTTAATATGTCCAGCCAGAACCTTCCAGAACACCAGGATTAAAGACCGCTCAGACCAATCCAATTCAGCCGCTAGGGTTCTGAACTGAATGGCATAGTGGCTGGCGGTGACCGAACCCTGGACCAACGCAAGAAGCTTAAGAGCCGTATCATGCGTGACCTGAGGACCTAGGAAGACTTTTTTTAGGGCTGTAAGAAAGAGACCCGCATTAGCCACTACCGGGTCACTCTGCTCCAACAGAGGTGTAGCCCACTCCAAGGCCCTGTGAGAAAGTAACGAGATGACAAAACACACTTTGGCCCTTTTGGAGGGGAACCGTGCCTCCATCATCTCCAACTGAATGGAGCACAGATTAATAAAACATCTGCAGGATCTGCTGTCGCCAGAAAATTTTTCCGGGAGAGCAAATCGGGGTAATGGGGCGATTGCAGCTGCCTCAGCATTCACCGCAGCCGTGTTAACCAGATTGGCCATTTGAGAAGCTGACTTTGGTAGCTACTGCAGTGATATCAGCGACCGGGGCAGCTTGTTCCAGAGTCATAAGTTGGGCCTCAAGTTACTGTACATAGCGCTGCAGTTGCTGGTTGTCAGCCATGTTCGGCAAGACCCTGGCGCACTGATACTGTTATGGGGACGGTTGCAGACAACTTTATTAATAATGGAAAGCAACCGAACCCGGCTTCCGCGATGCAGCCTGGAGGACTGTGGCCGAACACCTTCCGGGTAAGAAGGTAAAGCAACCAACTGAAATAACAATCCCTTCCGTGTTACTGTGTGGCACTCTGCTGTCTAAAGGTGCCACAGGACCCAAAAGGGTGCATGGATGGACTTCTCCACAAGAGGCCCTCATTACAAACAAACACCTCCACCCTCCACCTCATACCACCAGAGGGAGCCCGTTAGGGATATATATATGGAGGGTGGAGCCAGGCAGTTAGGGAGTTTAGTCAGAGAGTTTGCTGCCACTGAGAGCAGTGAAGACGCAGCACATCTTCTTCTGTATTGAGGGCCCCGAGTGTGGCCGGAGGCAAGGAGGAGAGATGAGCGGAGTTGAGGAGGCAGAGGAGCATCATAGGCTCTCCCCAAGACACTAACGGGACACCGGGTCTGCGCCTACAGGGTCCTAAATACCCAGTAGGGATCAGCGGCATACCAGGAGGACTACAAGTCCCAGGTCGACCTGAAGCTAAACCCTTGACAGGACTAGGAACCACAAAGGCCCCGGCGTCCAGGGATAGTGGTTGCCAGAAAAAGGTCCTACTACCAAGCGACAGGTGAAGGAACAGCACGACACAGAAGCTAGGCCCAGTTGCAGGCTGGCCAGGAGCTTAGAGAGAGGGAGACACGGACCAGGAGGCCTTATACCCACTCACTTGGGAGAAGTCCGGAAGTGCACCCTTCCTACCGAGTACCGTGGACCGTACCTGACATACCCAACAGTAAAAGGTACTGAAATGAATCCCCTGTCTCTGTCAGTTACTCCTGCTGCACAATCTCGCCTGCACTACAAGCCCCAGCATCACAATCATCTGCACCTACACTGCCCCGGGGGCCCGCTCCACCTGTGGGGAGCAAGAACATCCCAGCTGCCATCGCATCACCCCCGGAGGTCTGCAGCAGCGCCGGTAACCATTACCGGAAACCACAGGTGGTGTCACGAGACAAACTGTACACTAAAACCCCTTTTTAAAGAGAGACCCAGAGTACGGGCCCGGGAGCCGACTGCTGTGACCTCCTGAACAAGGTAAAAGGCCCGGGAACCCAGTCCCCTATATTCCTCCTGGGTGACACAACTGCACACCGGAACGGGAATAGGGATTCGCACTATCTCCGTTAACTGCACGAGAGATGTGCGACAAATAATGTATCCGTAGCCCTGTTTACTGCACAGGGACTACGCAGCAGGCGGTAGGATGCGTGTGTGATTCACGCCAACGTATACGTGCTCCCAGCCGGCGTGCTACCGGACTGAGGCATATCTCTCCTTGTGGCTAACAGGCGGTGCCGGGAATACGGAGTCTGCAGTCTGCTCGGAGTGTATAGCGACCCCCTTGTCGGAGTCAGACTGTCAGACGAAGCTACCTGCCTCCCTCCATCTAAGGCTGCCTATCCCCTTCTAAACCTGCCTGTCAGAAACTATAACAGCAATAGCACACATGGAGCCCAAACGACCAAGTGTCCACACCATAACACCATTACAGCTCAATGATCAGTGCTTGTCGCCATGTTTGTGGGCAGGCTATTTAAAGATTAAGCCCTGCCCACCGTCGCATTATTGGGGATGTCACCCACGACCAATCAGGCGGTGCCACGTCACCGGATCAGCTGACTCCCAAACCACCAATCACGGTCCGCCATTTCACGGGCATGCTCAGTGCAGAGAATCCTGGACTTAGGCTGTAACAGCCCTGTTTCCCTCCGCAACCTATCCTTCATGTTGCTAGGAACAAAGACCCAAAATGCAACCTGTACATCTTGTGCACCAGCTAGGTGTGGGCTTGATGATGATGCTGAGCAACATCTGCCATGGCTGGACTGGAATGGGAGACCACAGAATCCACTGATGATTCTGAAACCATTTTGGATCCAGAAAAAGCCCGCCGCCTAACATCAGGTATTCATGTATTTTGCCCTTGTCTTTGTTTTTTTTCTGTCCAATGGCCTTATGTGAACATGCATTTACACTTTGTATGCACATCAATTTACGTTTCAGTTCAGACTCCCAGGTTTTTTCTTTGTAGTTCAATGTGCTTTAGTGCATATAAGGGTGTGGCCGCTCTTTGTTTGAAAAACACCACTAAGAATTTAAAGACACATGGAGCAGGGCCACAGTAACAAGTATGACAGGTTCCCATTAGAAAGGAGAGAGTCTGCTTTACAGTTATAGGGTATGCAGTGAGTCCAACAGCTGACAATTTTAGGAAAAACCCCACTAAGAATTTAAGGACACACAGAGCAGGGCCACAGTAACAACAAATTCCCATTAAAAAGGACAGAGTCTCCCATAGTGTTGGCCTATGCAGTGAATGCAAGGGCTGCCAAAAATTTGGAGGCACTTCAATGCCCCTTGGAAGAGACGTGGAGGAGGGCCTCATAAAAAATGTTCCCATTAGAAAGGAGCGGGCCTCCTATACTTGTAGTGCCCATGCACTAAGTGTATGGGATGACAAACATTTACCCCTGGGGGGTATACATGAACATACTCTATAGATTTTTTTTTTTACGGGCATCATAAACACCATTTAAAAAGATGATGTGGGTGTTGCATCACGGACCACGGTCACCCTGGTGATATGGTGGTGGAGGATGAGGAGAAGGAGGAGAACAAGAGCAAATAGCCAAAATCAGGAAGCGTATACCATGTGTGGGTGTGAAAAGGTGCATGGGAATACACCTCCCAAGAAAAGACACTGGATTGGAGTTTATGTTACGCTGCTATCATTCAGTGGTGTTGAGAAGTCTGGCCCAAAACAGCCCTTGTTCATTTTTATAAGAGTCAGCCTGTCAGCATATTCAGTTGACAGGCGGATGCGCTTATCAGTTATAATTCCACCAGTGGCATTAAAAACCCGCTCTGATAAAACGCTGGCGACAGGGCAGGCCAGGACCTCCAAGGCATAGAGAGCCAGTTCATTCCACGTATTCAGCTTGGATACCCAAAAATTATAAGGCACAGCGGAATCACGGAGGACGTTGATACGGTCGGCAAGGTACTCCCTCAGCACCTTCCCAAACTTTGCACTCCTTGTGAGAGTTCCCCGCGCCTCAGGGCCTGTCCGATGGGAGGGTCTGAGAAAACTCTCCCAGAACATTGACAGTGTTCCCCTGCCTCTGCTGGATTGAAGTTGTGTCTCTCTCAACTGTACTCCTTGGTTGTCCAACGAAGTGTGCCCTCAAGTTCCGCAACAAGGGCCTTCTGGTACAGCCCCATTTTTGTAGACCTGTCTGCCTTAGGAATAAGAGATATAAAATTCTCCTTGTAGCGTGGGTCTAGAAGTGTCACCAACCAGTAATGACTGTCACCCAAAATTTTGAGAACGCGAGGGTCATGGGAAATGCAGCGTAACATAAACCCGGCCATGCGTGCCAGAATACTAACAGGCAAGACTTCCGTGTCCTCACCAAGAGGATGACTGACCATGCTCTCCTCATCTTCCTCTCTGTCCTCTGGCCATCCACACTGAGCAGACGGTATGACAGCTGTGCAGGTAGTACAGTCTATAGTGCATGAAACTAGCTCCTGTCCTTCCCCCTTCTCTTTCTCATTGTCACCCAATCCACGTTGGCATGAGATGAGGCTTGGCTGTGTGTAATCACCCTGTATGGTTCCTTGCTCCATCTCATCGTGCTCCGCCTGCAATGCATCCTCTTTGATTGTGAGCAGAAAGCGTTTCAGAAGACAGAGAAGTGGGATGGTGATGCTAATTATGGCATCATTGCGGCTCACCATCTTGGTGGAGTCCTCAGAGTTTTTGAGGATGGTACATATGTCTGACATCCATGTCCACTACAGAGGTCTTATGTGTGGAGTCTGATCTGAATAGCGACAGCCTTGTTGATGCTGGTACTCAACAACTGCCCTCTTCTGCTCACAAATCCTTCCCAACATCTGCAGTGTAGAGTTCCAATGCGTGGGGACATCACACACCAATCTGAGACGGAAGCTGCAAACGCTGCTGAAACACTGCAAAGGCGGCGGAAGCTGTAGCTGACTTTCTAAAATGGGCACACAGGCGGCGTACTTTATCAAGCAGATCTTGCACCTCCGGGTAGGATTTGAGAAGCTGCTGAACCACGAGGTTAAGCACATAGGTCAGGCATGGTACGTTTGTGAGCTCGCCTCGCCTCAGAGCCGCCACCAGCTTCCGCCAATTGTCACACACGATCATGCCTGGCTGTAGGTTCAGCGGTGTGAGCCACAGATGTGCCTGCTCTTTCAGAGTTGTCCACAACTCTTCAGCATTGTGTGGTTTTTCACCTAAGCATATTAGCTTAAGCACAGCCTGTTGCTGCTTGGCCGAGGCAGTGCTGCAGTGCTTCCAGCTTGTGATTTATGTGATCATTTCGCAGATGGAGGCTGAAGAGGAGGAGGAGGCTGAGGAGGATGAGATGCAGGAACTATAGACCGTGGGGGCAACACCGATTGACCTAGGGCCCGCAATCCTTGGCATCAGGAGGACGTGTTCCGTCCCAAGGTCCGACTGGGTCCCGGTTTCCACTATGTTAACCCAGTGTGCCATCAGCGAGATGTACCGTCCCTGCCCACAAGCAGTTGTCCACGTGTCCGTGGTTAGGTGGACTTTACCGGTAACTGCGTTGTTGAGAGCACGGCTAATGTTTTGGGACACGTGCTTGTGTAATGCGGGGACGGCACAACAGGAGAAATAGTGGCGGCTGGGGACCGAGTACCGAGGGACGGCCGCCGCCATCAGGTTGCGGAATGCTTCTGTCTCCACGAGCCTAAAAGGCAACATTTCGAGCGCAAGCAGTCGTGAAATGTGAGAATTTAGTAGTGTGGCCTGTGAGGCGTTGGCTGCATATTTGCGCTTGCGTTCCAAGGACTGGGGTATGGACAACTGAACGCTGCGCTGGGACAACGACATGGACGTGCTTCTTGATGCTGCTACTTGAGAGTGTGCAACGACATGTGCAGCACCATGGACAGGGGTTGGCTTGAATGCACAACAGCAGAAGAAGCAATGGTGCCACCCGCAGACACTGTTCTTGGACCCTGGGGTTCGGTCCACAAAGTCAGGTGCTTTGCTGCCATGTGCCTGATCATGCTGGTGGTGGTCAGGCTGGTCGTTTTTCCACCCCTGCTGATGCTGGCCTGGCAGGTGTTGCAAATGGCCTTTTTGGGGTTATCGGCAGAGTCCTGTTGGGGTGCTCTGCCTCCCTCCCCCTGTGTGCTGCTGTCCTCGCTCTGCATGTCCTCCTGCCAGGTTGGGTCATTTACTATATCATCCACCACCTCGACTTCCACTTCCGCACCTTGGTCCTCCTGCTGACTTTCTGGCAATTGTGTCTCATCATCGTCCACCTCTTGTGACACTTTCCCACCATCGCCTTCGTGTGACCGTGGCTGTTCAAATATTTGGGCATCGCTACATACAATCTCCTCTTGCCCCGCTTCAAGTGGACAGGGCGAGAGGCCCGAATCTATAAATGGAAAAGTGAACAGCTCTTCAGAGTGTCCAAGTGTGGGATCAGTTGTCTCTGGGTACTCGGTATGGTGAGAGGAAGGAGGATCAGGGAGAGGAATATGCGGTCCAGACACATGGCTACTGAGACTTGACCGTGTGGAAGACAGGGTGGTCGTGGTGGCTAAGTGACTGGAAGCATTATCCGCTATCCAACCAACAACCTTTGGACACTGCTCTGGGTTCAATAGTGGTGTGCTGCGGTCCCCTATAAATTGGAACAGGAAGGTCAGGTGAGAAGATGTGGGTGTTTGTTTTGCCACAATTTCAGCTTGCCCACGGCCTTGTCCTCGGCCTCTGCATGCAACATTACCATCACGTCCAGTTGCCCGTGCCTTGCCCATTTTAAATAAAGGACAGTATCTTCCACGCTTACTACAAATGACTGAGTTTGGAGCAAATTTATATGTGATTCGTGTGACGGATAAAACAGAGTTTGAAATACCTGGCCTGTAGGTAAGTAGTTTGACCAGAAAACTGCTGTGAATTGCTTCACTGACACACTGAAAGAAATTTTTAATGGAGGCCAGAAATGGCAGTATTTTCTGACAACGTATATGTGATCCGTGTGATGCAGAAAACAGAGTTTTACATACCTGGCCTGTAGGTAACTATTTTGAACAGCAATCTAGTGTCAATTGCTTCACTGACACACTGAAATTTTTTTTTAATAGAGGCCAGAAAAGGCAGTATTTTCTGAAAACGTATATGTAATCCGTGTGATGGAGAAAACACTGTTTTAAAAACCTGGCCTGTAGGTAACTGTTTTGAACAGCAAACCAGTGTCAAAAACTTTGCTGACACACAGAAATTTTTTTTTAATGGAGTCCAGAAATGGCAGTATTTTCTGAAAACATATATGTAATCCGTGTGACGGAGAAAACACAGTTTTAAATACCTGGCCTGTAGGTAACTGCTTTGAACAGCAAACCAGTGTCAAAAACTTTGCTGACACACTGAAAAAAAAATTTAATGGAGGCCAGAAATGGCAGTATTTTCTGAAAACGTATATGTAATCCGTGTGGTAGAGAAAACACAGTTTTAAATACCTGGTCTGTAGATAACTATTTTGAACAGCAATCTGGTGTCAATTGCTTCACTGACACACTGCAAAATTTTTTTAATGGAGGCCAGAAATGGCAGTACTTTCTGAAAACGTATATGTAATCCGTGTGATGAAGAAAACAGTTTTAAATACCTGGCCTGTAGGTAACTCTTTTGAACAGCAAACCAGTGTCAAAACCTTTGCTGACACACTGAAATTTTTTTTAATGAAGGCCAGAAATGGCAGTATTTTCTGACAACATATATGTAATCAGTGTGACGGAGAAAACACAGTTTTAGATAGATGGATTTTTAGCGCTGTAATATGGAATGGACCTGGCTGTATTCTGCAGTGCCAACAAGCTAATGGCGCAGAAAAAACGTGTTCTCTGGATTGCTTTTTAAGAAAATAATGAGGATTAAGATGCAAAAAAAATATTCCTGGCCCCTGAGACCTGGGCCTATTTCCAGAAATATCTAACAGCAGCAGCTGACAGAACTGGAATGGAGCCTCTTGTGCTATGTGCACTGCAGTCTGCTATATATACTGCCTGCCTAATATCTCTGCAGATGGATTAGTTAGTCCTCAAAAGGACTGTTTGTTAAGATGGATATGTGTAATGTATGGTTTTTCTCCCTACACAACCAAATCTCTCCCTGATACAGCAGCAGCTCTCCCTACACTGTCTGATCCGGAGTGACTGTGACGAGCATGGTGGCAACAGGTCTGATATACACCTGATGACGCTGTGCGGCCAGCAAATCACTGTAATGCCCACAACCAACATGGCTACGGCATTACAGGGCATGACAGGCAATCCCTGCATGTTCACTGGCTCTCTAAAGAGCACCAAACATGCAGGGAGGGGACCCAAGTTCCCGTCCGATCAACCCAGAAATACTCGCCAAGCGCTGAGCTTGTCGAGCACCATGATGCTTAGGCGAGCACCGAGTAGTGGCAAGCACGTTTGCTCATCACTATTCCATATCAGTATCTTTTTGGAGTGTGGGAGGAAGCCCACGCAAACACGGGAAGAACATACAAACTCCTTGCAGATGTTGTCCTTGGTGGGATTTGAATCCAGGACCCCTGCTTTGCATGGCTGCAGTGTTAACCAATGAGCCACTGTTGAAACCAGATTTCCAAAATCATCATCTCATTTGAGGATGACCCAATATGTCTCAAAGAGATCCTTCAATTCCTTCCACTTGACATACATTCCTATTAACCTGATCTAGTGATCCTCTTCCTTCTTCTCTTACGGAGCCAAAAGTTCAGATCTTGATATTGTTGCCGCATGCTCAGATAAAGTCTTCAGAACATGCTCCTGGCATCCCCGCCTTTTAAATCTCTTACTTAACTCTTCAATCTTTCCCTTAAAATCACTAGTGGACGAACAGTTTCTTCTGAGGCAGATAATTCCCCTTAGCGATTTCTCTCTTTAAGGGGTGATGAGTTTCACTTTATTATTTAAGGTTAAGTTTTAGGTTAATCCCTTTTTCAGTGAGCTTTTTGACAGATGAGAATGCCTGCATATATATATTGCATATTGTAACATGTTGTACTGTATATTTAGCATTTGAATATTCTGCTGATTCCCATGCATAATTGGTACCTCTATTATTAGATGTACATATTTAAGAGGGGTGTCCCCGTTCAGGAGATATTTGTCTCAGTTTGGTAAAACTCACCATTTCCTGGTCCACCAGTGAGTCTACTTTGCTGCTTCTGGTGTCTGGCATTGACTCGGACTCTGATGTCACATCAAACTCAACATGATAACTAATCAGTAAGCTTGTTATGGGTCCGGGTGGTGGATCCTCTGTGCCGAGGTGCAAGGAGGGACCCAGAGGGGCGTGACTAAGTATCCACCCGAACCGACCCTGGTCGTACGGCAGCTAACGACACCGTGACCAGGGAGGATCCGGGCTGAGGGACCAGGTGCTACTCTGGGGATGACCTTGTAAGAGAGCAGGTGCCTCCCACGGGTCAGATGGCTGGGACTGACCGGTATGGCGGATGGACACGGCAAGCAGGCGGAAGTCTCTGGTAGCTGACAGGTGGTCACAGTTCGAGAAAGCAGGGCAAGTAGCAGTCTTTAGGTTTACCAGGAAGGTGGTCACAGCAAGTGACGGCAGGGTCTCCAGGCAGGCTGGCAGGAAACAGGCGGGTGCTCCCTGGTGAGTGGGCAGACAGACGAGGCAGGTAACTGGCAGGTAACTGGTGGGCACTCCCAGGTGAGCGGGCTGACAGACACAGCAGGCAACAGGCGGATGCTCCCAGGTGAGCGGACTGGCAGACAGGGCAGGTAACAGGCAGGTAACAGGTGAGCGCTCCAGGTGAGCGGGCTGGCAGGCTCGGCAGGTAACGGGCAGATAACAGGCTGGCAGGCAGGACGAGGAGTCAGGCTAGCAGCGGGACCTGAGGGCTTAAGCAAAGATCAGGCACAGTGCAAACAACTTTGCTCGGGCACCTCCATTTTGGAGGAGATGCCTTATATATGGGAGGTCCTCCGGCAATTGGCCGGGGACTCCTTAGGACGGCGCGCGTGGTCCCTTTAAGAGAGGGGGAGCACGCGCGCGCGCGCCCTAAGCACACTGCCGGAGAAAGAACGCACGCCGGCAGCAGCGGGGAGAGAAGCGCTGGAGGACACCGCGCCAGGAGCGGGGAGTTGAGAGGGACGGCGTCTCTGCCTAGCAAGGGGCAGAGACGCTGATGCTACAGTACCCCCCCCTTTAGGCCCCCTCTTTTTTTGGCCAGAAAGAAATTTTTCAAGGAGAAGCGGGGCGTTGATGTTCTCCCTGGGTTCCCAAGTTCTCCCCTCAGGACCAAACCCCTTCCAATCTACCAGAAAAAAGGTCTTTCCTCTTACCCTCTTGGTGGCCAGAATACTCTCTACCTCAAAGAAGTCTTCAGCGGAAACCGGAGCAGGGGGATCACCTGGATTGTTGGAAAAAGAGTTAAAGACAACGGGTTTGAGGAGAGATACGTGGAAGTAGTTGGGAGTTTTAATTTGTATGCCACTGGATTAATTTGCTTGAAGATTTCGAAAGGGCCGATGAAGCGAGGACCTAACTTGTAGGAGGGTATCTGGAGCCGCACATGTTTGGAGGAGAGCCAAACCTTGTCTCCCGGACGGAATTGAGGCGGATCCAGACGTCTCTTATCAGCATTAGAGATGAGCGTTGTTCTACTCGAACTGTTCGCCAATCTCAAATTCGAGCTGTTTTGGGCGGTGTTCGAGCCGTTCGGCGAACACGAACAATTTGAGAAAAATTCGGCTGTTCGAGGTTATGTTCGATAACTGTTCGTGCACCAAAATCATAACTGGATTTTTTCTCAGTAATGATGAAAATTAATGTTAATACGCAGTTTGAGTGTACAGCGGGGTGGGGGGAGGGGCAGGGGATGGATCTCTGCAGGAACAATGAAGATCTCCATTTTTTTTTTCTCTTTCCCGCATTTGCAGTGGGGAGGTGCAATCTGTCAGCCTATCAGCAGCGCACACACGGAGCGAAGTGCTTTTTTTCACACAAGCAAGGGCATGTGTCATTGGCAGTGTATGTCACATGTCCTTGCGCTATAAGACCAAGCCATTTTCCCCGTCGCCACCATTTTCTCACTGCTGCAGCTGCGTGTTAGACGGCACCGCTGTTGCTGTGTGCGCTATACCTTGTTAATTTCAAGCCAATTTTCGCACAAATATACAGATAGCTTGGGAGTAGGGAATAGTTGTGATTGCAGTCCTTTTAAGGACTAGGTTACAGCATTTCCTACGACTTTTATCAGGGAGGTCTGTGCTCTTAAATAGATAGGTTGTGGGAGTAAAGACTAATTGTAATTGGAGTCCTTTTCAGGACTAGGTTACATCAGTTCCTATCAGTTTTTGCCAGGCAGGTCTGTGCCAGTGCTGTGCAAGTTTTTTTCACAGCATTTGGCTGAATCTAGCAAAGCTAATCCTTTTTGGCCTATTGCAGAGTGTGTTAGTCAGTGGAGTAGCCTATCTGTGTTGCAAGATATACCACCTGTGTATAGAATACCAATTTTTTTACTGCACCTAGTGAAGTAAAATCTTTTGGGCATAGCATCATTCTATTAGTCCATCTATACTGACCTCCATCAGGTTGCAAATGAAAACTAATTTTTATCTGCATTTACAGTACCTCTGAAAAAATATTTGGGCTTCTACCTGTGTGTGGGACTTGTTGTATTAGTCCATCTATACTGACCTCCATCAGGTTGCAAACTGAATATATTTTTTTCCTGCATCTACCTCTGAAAAAAATATTGGGCTTCTAGCTGTGTGTGGGTCTTGTTCTATTAATCCATCTATACTGACCTCCATCAGGTTGCAAACTGAATATAATTTTTTTCTGCATCTAGCTCTGAAAAAATATTTGGCCTTCTAGTAGTGTGTCGGACTTTCTCTATTAGTCTATCTATACTGACCTCCATCAGGTTGCAAACTAAATATAATTTTTTTCTGCATTTAGCTCTGAAAAAATATTTGGCCTTCTAGTAGTGTGTCGGACTTTCTCTATTAGTCCATCTATACTGACCTCCATCAGGTTGCAAATTAAAAGTAATTTTTATCTGCATCTACAGTACCTCTGAAAAAATATTTGGGCTTCTAGCTGTGTGTGGGACTTGTTGTATTAGTCCATCTATACTGACCTCCATCAGGTTGCAAACTGAATATATTTTTTTCTGCTCTACCTCTGAAAAAATATTGGGCTTCTAGCTGTGTGTGGGACTTGTTGTATTAGTCCATCTATACTGACCTCCATCAGGTTGCAAACTGAATATATTTTTTTCTGCATCTACCTCTGAAAAAATATTGGGCTTCTAGCTGTGTGTGGGTCTTGTTCTATTAATCCATCTATACTGACCTCCATCAGGTTGCAAACTGAATATAATTTTTTTCTGCATCTAGCTCTGAAAAAATATTTGGCCTTCTAGTAGTGTGTCGGACTTTCTCTATTAGTCCATCTATACTGACCTCCATCAGGTTGCAAATTAAAAATAATTTTTATCTGCATCTACAGTACCTCTGAAAAAATATTTGGGCTTCTACCTGTGTGTGGGACTTGTTGTATTAGTCCATCTATACTGACCTCCATCAGGTTGCAAACTGAATATATTTTTTTCCTGCATCTACCTCTGAAAAAAATATTGGGCTTCTAGCTGTGTGTGGGTCTTGTTCTATTAATCCATCTATACTGACCTCCATCAGGTTGCAAACTGAATATAATTTTTTTCTGCATCTAGCTCTGAAAAAATATTTGGCCTTCTAGTAGTGTGTCGGACTTTCTCTATTAGTCTATCTATACTGACCTCCATCAGGTTGCAAACTGAATATAATTTTTTTCTGCATCTAGCTCTGAAAAAATATTTGGCCTTCTAGTAGTGTGTCGGACTTTCTCTATTAGTCCATCTACACTGACCTCCATCAGGTTGCAAATTAAAAGTAATTTTTATCTGCATCTACAGTACCTCTGAAAAAATATTTGGGCTTCTAGCTGTGTGTGGGACTTGTTGTATTAGTCCATCTATGCTGACCTCCATCAGGTTGCAAACTGAATATATTTTTTTCTGCATCTACCTCTGAAAAAATATTGGGCTTCTAGCTGTGTGTGGGACTTGTTGTATTAGTCCATCTATACTGACCTCCATCAGGTTGCAAACTGAATATATTTTTTTCTGCATCTACCTCTGAAAAAATATTGGGCTTCTAGCTGTGTGTGGGTCTTGTTCTATTAATCCATCTATACTGACCTCCATCAGGTTGCAAACTGAATATAATTTTTTTCTGCATCTAGCTCTGAAAAAATATTTGGCCTTCTAGTAGTGTGTCGGACTTTCTCTATTAGTCCATCTATACTGACCTCCATCAGGTTGCAAATTAAAACTAATTTTTATCTGCATCTACAGTACCTCTGAAAAAATATTTGGGCTTCTAGCTGTGTGTGGGACTTGTTGTATTAGTCCATCTATACTGACCTCCATCAGGTTGCAAACTGAATATATTTTTTTCCTGCATCTACCTCTGAAAAAATATTGGGCTTCTAGCTGTGTGTGGGTCTTGTTCTATTAATCCATCTATACTGACCTCCATCAGGTTGCAAACTGAATCTAATTTTTTTCTGCATCTAGCTCTGAAAAAATATTGGGCTTCTAGCTGTGTGTGGGTCTTGTTCTATTAATCCATCTATACTGACCTCCATCAGGTTGCAAACTGAATATAATTTTTTTCTGCATCTAGCTCTGAAAAAATATTGGGCTTCTAGCTGTGTGTGGGTCTTGTTCTATTAATCCATCTATACTGACCTCCATCAGGTTGCAAACTGAATATAATTTTTTTCTGCATCTAGCTCTGAAAAAATATTGGGCTTCTAGCTGTGTGTGGGTCTTGTTCTATTAATCCATCTATACTGACCTCCATCAGGTTGCAAACTGAATATAATTTTTTTCTGCATCTAGCTCTGAAAAAATATTTGGCCTTCTAGCAGTGTGTGGGACTTGTTCTATTAGTCCACCTATACTGACCTCCATCAGGTTGCAAACTGAATATATTTTTTTCTGCATCTACCTCTGAAAAAATATTGGGCTTCTAGCTGTGTGTGGGACTTGTTGTATTAGTCCATCTATACTGACCTCCATCAGGTTGCAAACTGAATATATTTTTTTCTGCATCTACCTCTGAAAAAATATTGGGCTTCTAGCTGTGTGTGGGTCTTGTTCTATTAATCCATCTATACTGACCTCCATCAGGTTGCAAACTGAATATAATCTTTTTCTGCATCTAGCTCTGAAAAAATATTGGGCTTCTAGCTGTGTGTGGGTCTTGTTCTATTAATCCATCTATACTGACCTCCATCAGGTTGCAAACTGAATATAATTTTTTTCTGCATCTAGCTCTGAAAAAATATTGGGCTTCTAGCTGTGTGTGGGTCTTGTTCTATTAATCGATCTATACTGACCTCCATCAGGTTGCAAACTGAATAAAAAATTTTTCTGCATCTAGCTCTGAAAAAATATTTGGCCTTCTAGCAGTGTGTGGGACTTGTTCTATTAGTCCACCTATACTGACCTCCATCAGGTTGCAAACTGAATATATTTTTTTCTGCATCTACCTCTGAAAAAATATTGGGCTTCTAGCTGTGTGTGGGACTTGTTGTATTAGTCCATCTATACTGACCTCCATCAGGTTGCAAACTGAATATATTTTTTTCTGCATCTACCTCTGAAAAAATATAGGGCTTCTAGCTGTGTGTGGGACTTGTTGTATTAGTCCATCTATACTGACCTCCATCAGGTTGCAAATTGAATATAATTTTTTTCTGCATCTAACCCAGCCAATAGTTTTGGCCTAATACCACAGTTTGGCCACTCAGCTCTGCTCGGTTACCATCCATTGTTTTTTTGTGCAAACAACTCCAGAGTTGTGAATTAGTTAACCACCAAAATGAGTGGAAAAAGGCCTGCTGCTGGTGGAAAGGGGAATAGGCGTGTTGGGAAGGGGAAAAAAGGTTGTGTCCGTGGGGTAGGTGTTAAAGCAACAGTAACATCTGCAGAAGAAAGACCATCTTCCAGCCAAACTAAAATGTCTACTTCTTTTAGCGGACAATGTGATAAGATCCCTTTCTTATGGCCACGCCAATCGCTACAAATTCCAGATGAGGCACAAAAACAGCAGGTGCTTCAACGGATATCAAGTGCTCCTTTAAGTGGGCTCTCCTCCACATCAACTTCAACATCACAAATACTCCAGTCCTCAAAGGTGTCACCCAAATCGCACTTGCTTCCTCACAGCTCCCAAATCTCCAGCTGCCCATCTGAGTATGAGGTAGAACAGATGGTTGAGTCTGCAGAGCTGTTTACTCATACTATAGCCTGGGAATCAGAGGTCGACTCCAGCGCTTCTGTGAATCCAGACGAGGAAATGATCTGCACTGATGCCCAGAATCTTTATGAGTCGGATCCAGGACCAGACGCAGAAGGTTCTGACCATAATGTAGACCCTCATTCCCAAACTGTAACTCCTGTTGGTGGAGACAATGAGGAAGACGATGATAAGACTCAAATACCTGATTGGAGCGACAACTTTAGTTTTTTGTCAGGGCAGGAACAGGTTGGCTCTGAGGACGACGGGTGTGATAACACACAGGGTGATGATGATGAGGTTGGAGATCCCACTTACTGTCAACCCACAGTCAGCCAAGAGATGAGGTCAGCAGAGGAGGTGGAGGAAGATGCTAGTGACGACGAGGTCAGGTTGCGCCTTCCTGGACAGAGACGTAGTACTGGAAGCACGTCAACAATTGCATCCTCAAACACAACTCTGCCTCTCACCACAAGTCGTGGTGGCTCTTCAGGTCGCATGGGTGCTAAGCCTTGCATAGCCTGGGCATTTTTTCAGATCGATAAAGATGACCCAACTCGTGTTATCTGTAACATTTGTCAGCAAAAGCTCAGTAGAGGCCAAAAAATACATAGTTGAGTACTTCATGCATGAACCGGCACATGGACATGAAGCATAAGTTGCAGTGGGAAGCTCAGTGTGCTACAATGCGGCCTAGCCGGCCGGGCCAACCACCGTCTGCCATATCTTGTGCATCTGCGGCCTCTTCATCCTCTGTGACTGGGGGGACAGCAGTCACACCTGTTTTGGGGCGCAGACCTGCCACCTCTTTACCCGCAACAGCCAGCGTGATTGGCAGGTCATCATTTTCTTTGGAGGTGGGAACACCAGCTGGTGTTGAGCGCTGTCCGACATCGATAGCACCACCTTTGGATCAAGGCAACCTAACATGTCCGCCTGCATCTTCCTCACAGACCGGCAGTTTGCCGGGGACACCCTTATCAACCCCGTCTAAGCACAATAGCCAGCCCTCGGTCCCTCAGATGTGGACAAGTAAAAGACCATTTCCTCCTAGCCATGAGAAAGCTAAGAGGTTGAATTTCACCATCTGCAAGCTCTTGGCTACAGAAATGCTGCCTTTCCGCCTGGTGGACACAGAGGATTTTCGAGACCTTATGTCCGTCGCAGTGCCCCAGTACCAGATGCCCAGTCGGCACTACTTCTCAAAGAAAGGTGTGCCTGCGCTCCACCAGCATGTCGCACACAACATCACCGCTTCTTTGAGAAACTCTGTGTGTGACAGGGTGCATTTCACCACAGACACTTGGACGAGTAGGCATGGACAGGGGCGTTACATGTCGCTGACTGGGCACTGGGTAACTATGGTGACAGCAGGACAAGGGGCTGCTGTCCAAGTCTTGCCGTCCCCACGAGTTGTGCGTCAATCCTCTTTATGTCAAAGTTCCTCCACTGCTTCTGCCTCCTCAACCTCCTCTCGGTCTTCCACCTGCACCCAAAGCCTGTCTGGTCATGCCACAAGCTTTCTAACTGCGCAGAAGGGATCCTGCACACCTCCTTACTATGCTGGCAGTAGGGCTCAACGTCATCAGGCGGTTTTTACATTGAAATGTCTGGGAAATGTGAGTCACACAGCTGAGGAGTTGTGGTCAACTCTGGAGAACCAATTTCATGAATGGTTGTCTCCACTGGACCTGAAACCAGGGAAGGCCGTGTGCGACAATGCTGCAAACCTGGGTGCGGCCCTTCGCCGGGGCAATGTCACACACGTGCCTTGTATGGCTCACGTGTTGAACCTGGTTGTCCAGCAATTTTTAGCCCACTATCCCAGACTAGATGGCCTTCTGCAGAGGGCACGGTCGCTGTGTGCTCACTTCCGCCGTTCGCATCCCGCAGCTCAGCGACTTACATCTCTACAGAAGTCGTTGGGCCTGCCACTTCACCGGCTAAAATGCGATGTGCCTACCCGGTGGAATTCAACTCTGCACATGTTGCAGCGACTGTGGCAGCACCGACAAGCCCTGGTGCAATACGTTCTGACGTATAGCCTGGGCCAACGAGATTCAGAGGTGGGGCAAATCACGCTGGAGGAGTGGTCTCAGATCAGGGACCTATGCACCCTTCTGCACAGTTTTGAAATGGCGACGAAGATGTTTAGTGCTGACGATGCCATTATCAGCATGACTATTCCGGTGATTTACATGCTGGAGCACATGTTAAACAGAATTCGGAGTCAGGTGGTGGCACAAGAGGAGGTGGAGGAAGTAGAGGAGGAGGAGTTGTATGCGGAAGGGCTAACATCTGCAAGGTCCAGACGGTCGGCAGCACCAAGGCGGCAGGCATGTGAGGGTGGGGGAGATGGTTTTACCAGGGCGCATGGTAGCAGCCAAACTAGTGAGGAAGGTGCAGGAGCCCAGGAAGAAGTGGAGGACGAACTGATGGAAGACTCATCAGATGAGGGAGACCTTGATCACATTTCTGTTGTGCGAGGTTGGGGATAGAGGACAGAGGAAGGAAGCATGATTGTTACCTCGCCACCAACACAACAGGGACTTGGTGCTCCTGGATGCGCAACACACATGAGTGCCTTCTTGCTGCACTACCTGCAACATGACCCTCGAATTGTGAGAATTAGAAATAATCCTGACTACTGGGTTGCCACACTGTTAGATCCCCGGTACAAAAGTAAATTTGCAGAAATTATTCCTGCCATAGAAAGGGATGCACGCATGCAGGAGTATCAGCAGAGACTGTTGCAGAATCTTACATGTGCTTTTCCACAAAATACCAGTGGTGCACGTAGTGAATCTCACAGTTCCAACTTGCCAACCGTGGGACCGTCAAGTGTTCAGCACTCAAACCGTAACAGAACCACAGTATCTGCTGATAACATCAATTTTGCGGAATCATTTCACCACTTTTTTAGCCCATCCTTTGCAAGGCCACAGGAGACAAGAAGTCTGACACATAGTCAACGCCTAGAGACGATGGTACAGGAGTATCTCCAAGTAAACATTGAAGCCACGACTGTGTCACTGGACCCTTGCTCTTTTTGGGCTTCCAATCTGGATAAATGGCCGGAGCTAGCCACTTACTCCTTGGAGATCTTGTCATGCCCCGCAGCCAGCGTTCTGTCTGAACGTGTGTTCAGCGCTGCTGGTGGTGTGCTGACAGATAAGCGCACGCGGCTCTCCACTGATAATGTAGACAGACTCACGTTCATAAAGATGAACAAATCATGGATCCGAAACGACTTTTCTACCCCTGTGTCATCCTGGGGAGAGTAAAAGCTTGATGATTGGTTAAAATCACCCTACCAACCGTTTTAAGCTTTCAAATTACTAATCATGTTTATCTGTATCTTGACTGGAAAATAATTTGGGCTTTGTAGCAGTGTGCAGCACTGATCCTATTAGGCCATCTATACTAAAGCTTCACCAGATTTAAAATTAAAAATAATTTTTAGCTGCATCTAGCCCGGAAAATAATTTTGGGCCTCCGAGATGCGCAAGGCACATAAGTGCCTTCTTGCTGCACTACCTGCAGCATGACCCTCATATTGTCAGAATTCGAAGTAATCATGACTACTGGGTTGCCACACTCTTACATCCCCCAAACTTTTCGATCAACCTTTTCATTTTAATAAAGACCAAAAAAATGGTCATTTTTTGAAATTATAAGCATTAGCAGGTTGTTAGAAACTGAAATCAAACAGTTTTCAACTCAAAACTTTATTCTAGGTGATGTTACATTTTCACATAGGACCCCTTGTTCGAAAGGAGCTTCTGAACTCTCTCGTCCATTGAATTTGTCAGGTTTTGGATGGTTTCTGCTTCAATTGTTTTGCATGAGGACAGAATACCCTCCCAGAGCTGTTGCTTAGATGTGAACTGCCTCCCGCCATCATAGACACTCCTTTTAATGATGCTCCAAAGGTTCTGAATGGGGTAGAGGTCAGGGGAGCATGGGGGTCACACCATAAGTTTGTCCCCTTTTATGCCCATATCAGCCAGAGATGCAGATGTTTTATGTGCAGCATGAGATGGTGCATTATCATGCAGAAAAATGATCTTGCTGTGAAATACACGGTTCTTCTTCTTGAACCATGGCAGGAAGTGCTGTTTGAGAAAATCCACATACATTATGGAGTTCATCTTTAGCGCCTTCAGGGATCCTAAAGGGGCCGACAATCTCTCTCCCCATGATTCCAGCCCAAAACATTACTCCACCTCCTCCTTGTTGGCGCTGTAGCCGTGTTTGCGTGGGGTGTCCATCAACCAGCCATCCTCCACTCCATCCATCTGGACCATCGAGCGCTGCACGGCACTCATCCGTGAACAAAACAGTTTTGAAATCAGTCTTCACGTAATGTTTGGCCCACTGGAGCCGCTTCTGCTTGTGTGAAGTGGATAGAGGAGGTCGACAGGATGGCGCATGCACAGCTGCAAACCTCTGAAGGACCCTGCATCTTGTTGTTCGGGGGACGTTGGAGGCACAAGCAGCTTCAAAAACTTGTCTGCTGCTATGACAAGGCTTTTTTGCCGCTGCTCTTTCAACCTGACGTAATTGCCTGTAGGAAAGAGTCCTCAATTTGCCCTTATCAGCACGCACACGTGTGTACTGTGAATCAGCTACATACTTCTTGATTGCCAAGACACTTCATCCTGATCATCGCACAATGTTGATTGTAGTCATGCCTTGACCTAAACACTCCACAATTTGTTGCTTCTCAGCAGCCGACGCATCCTTTTTCTTTCCCATTTTGGCAGAAAATGTAGGCTGCTTAATAATGTGAGAGAGCCTTCTTAAGTAGTCTTGCCTTTCATTGGACACACCTGCCAAACTAATTAGCACAGGTGTCTGCAATTGCTTACAGTGATATAAAGAGCCCTGACACACATCACCATCAATGAGTTTAACTGACAAACAAACAAATTCTTCCCTTATCACTCCTAAACACTTTTTGCATAATAATTTGGAACGCGGTGTACATGTGCTTTTCCACAAAACACCAGTGGTTCACGTAGTGAATCTTACAGTTCTAACTTGCCAACCGTGGTCTGTATGGAATTGTTCAATAAAGGGCCCAAAATTAAGATAACATAGATGGGAGAGGTCTCTATGAATAGGAATTCCTAAGTATTTGAAACCCTGTGAGGGCCAGGCAAAGGGAAAGTTGGACTGGATGGAATCCTATATGGATTTGGGGAGGGAGACATCGAGGGCCTCAGACTTCGCTGCATTGATTTTAAAATTTTACCATGTAACAAAGTGATCTATTTCAGCCATAACAGCATGGATGGATATATGTGATTGAGTGATATATACTAGGACATCATCAGCAAATAGAGAGCACTTGTACTCAGTGCCTCCCACCTCAATCCACCTAATATTGGGGTTATGGCGAATTGATGAGAGCAGGTGCTCCGTCACTAGGATGTATAAGAGAGGGGACAGAGGACATCACTGCCTTGTCCCATTGGTGATTGTGAAAGGTGATGAAAATGTTCTGACGCACCCACTGGGCCTTGGGACACCCGGAGTCGGACCCTTTTTGGTGGATGCTGGTGGTTGTAGTCTTCGTGGCGGCGACCCGGTTCCGTGGCTCAGGGCGGTCAAACCAGTGGCGGAACTATTTATGTGGTTTTGATGTTTAAATGTCCGACTACGCCACCCGTGGATTGCGGTCAGAGTGAACCGCCGCTACAGGGCAGACCGCTGAGGCTGGTGTTGTGGGTGCAGCAGAGCGTAGCATAACTCCCCACGGGAGGAGTATAGCCTCAGGGCAGTGTATGTGGAGGATGGGGGTGATGGTGCAGGGCAGCAGCAGTAACGACACGGAGTCAGTGATGCAGTTCAGGGCCTTTACTCACAGTTCTTATTATCCAGACCACGTCTGCAGGTAACGGCTGCCCACGTCGTACTGTGCTCACCAGGTGAGGGGCTCAGACAACTCCCAGATAACTTTGGAGCACTTCACAGGACCCCCTTTGTGTGTCCTTTGTCTGGCCTTTCTTACCAACACTTCTGTCCGGCTGCCTCGGGCCTCCTCTTGGTAAACTTGGCGCCAGTTTCCCTGACCCTATGTGGTGCCTTCCTAGCGGGTGTAGCGAGGGGCTGCGCCACATAAAATGTCAGAGCCTCCGGTTTCTAGCTGAGGGTCGTTTCCTGCCTCCACTAGTTCGGGGACCGGTCTCCCCCTTTGGCCTGACCCCTCCACGCAGGTGGATTCGGGCGTGCGGTGGCGACTCGCCCGTCCGCACCCCTGGGATCCCTTCATTCCTCGTTCCTGGAGCCTTCTCCGCTCCTCTTCCTTCCTTCTCCCTCTTCCAGGCCTGGGCCTCTGTTACTAGGCCCGCCTCTGGAGCAGAGCTCATGCAGAGCCCCTGCTCCCTGCCACTTCTGCTCAGACTTCTCTGCACTGAACTAAGATGGTGCCCACCTTTTATACTCCCTTCTCAATGCACCCAGGAACTGCTTCCTCCCTGCTCCTGCACTACAGGGTTCCCCTTCCTCAGTGTTCCCTCCCCCCACTCCAGCCAGGGACAGGGACTGTCGTGCCCATCTCAGAGGCATATTGGTCGCCCTGCCCCACGGCAATGTGGTGTAATGCATGCAGGTGTCGGGTCCTGATCCACACTCCATCCTTACCTGAGAGTGAGATATCACACCTCTGGGTGAGGTGCAATACCTCTGTAGCAACCGAGCCCTCAGGGTGCTACAGTTCCATTTATCTTCAGCCTAGGTGACGTATTGTGATACAGGGCCGTGATTTTGGCTATAAAAGGGTCCCCTAGACCCCTACCCCAAGCTTTTTAAGAGAATCATATATGTCGTGCCAGGAGACTCTATGGAATGCTTTCTCAGCATCCAACGAGAGTATCTACTTACAAATTTTTAACTGCATCTAGCCCAGGAAATACTTTGTGCCTAGTAGCAGTGTCTGCTAGTCAGCGGATTATCCCGGCTGTTAAGCAAGCTACACCACCTGTAGTTTGGACACTTAATTTTTTCAAAGGAAATGCTTCGGGACCATGGGATACTCAGTGAAGAGCATCAGGAGGCACCCCAAGGCATAGGGGCTGGGACTGGCAGTAGGATGCCTTGCGGTGGACAGCCGAGCTCGATCCTTATAAAAGCTTTTTAACTGCAGCAGCTTTAGTGGACGCTACTGGAGCTGGAATTACGCGGCTGCTGGCATGAGACTTGCCCTCCAATAGATCCTTGTAAATGGATTTAAAGTGTATTCATTCAAATTAGAGAGACAATTTAAATTAAAAAGCTTAGAGCTGCCTCCACCACAGGGGGGCTCGCTCGACCCACCAGCGGACAGGCACCAGTATTGGGAGAGGGGGGCTGGCCATCAGGGTTCACCGCGGCTCTGGCACAAACCCGGCGACACGGAGGTGGCACGGGCAGGAGCGGACTGGCCGTGTCGGCTTCTCACTTTTTGGATTTTAGAAGGGCATGACATGCCTATATCTGTGTCTCCCCCTCCTTTTACTCCTCCACCTCTTTTCTTTTCGCATGACTATATGTACTTGTCACTTTTCCATGTGTTAGTTATGTCTTCTGAGCAGTTTGTCAGCTTTTGGACACCTTTGAAGGTGTTTTCTATGTGTTTCTATGTGTTTTTGTTTGCCTGCCATTGGTTTTAACGGTGTTCGAAGGTGTTCGACGAACAGTTCGACGAACAGTTCGGCGAACACACGGGTGTTCGACGAACCGAACCGAACTCGAACACTACGGGGGTGGCTCAACACTAATCAGCATATCTCTTCATCCGCTTGGAGGACTGAAGAAGTGCGGACCTAGTACTCTCCCAAATGGTAGAAAACTCGCTGACAAGAGACTCCGCGGCAGGATTGTCCACAGAAGCGGAGACGGGAAACGGAATCTGGGGGTCTTGACCATAGACAATAAAGAACGGGGACTTGGAAGAGGATTATGGTTATTATAAGAGAATTCCGCCCAAGGAAGGAGGTCCACCCAATCAGAATAGTGGGCATTAACAAAGTGCCGGAGGTAGCTGGTAAGGATCTGATTGATCCGCTCCACTTGACCATTGGACTGAGGGTGGTAAGCGGAGGAGAAGTCCATGGTGACGTCTAGCAGTTTACATGTGGCTCTCCAGAAGCGTGACGTGAACTGAACCCCTCGATCCGACATGATGTGGAGGTGTAGGCCATGGAGACGGAAGATATGGCGGATAAAGTCCTTATCCAGCTCAGGTGCAGACGGGAGACCAGGCAGGGGAATGAAGTGAGCCATTTTAGAAAAGCGGTCCGAGACCACCCAAATGACAGTACACCCGGCAGAAACAGGGAGATCGGTAATGAAGTCCATAGCGATGTGTTGCCACGGGGCAACAGGTATGGGAAGCGGCAGGAGATGACCGGCTGGTAAGTGTCTGGGAACTTTGTTGCGGCCACAAGATGAACAGGCAGAGACAAAGTCTACCACATCCTTACGCAGGGTAGACCACCAGTAATGCCGGGAAATGAGCAGAAATGTCTTCTTTTGGCCGGCATGGCCAGCTAGATTAGAAGAATGACCCCAGCGAAGAACCTTCTCACGGTCAGGAACCGCCACGAACGTCTTGCCGGGTGGAAGATGAGTCAAATCCAAGGGGCCACATTCATCACCTTGGAGGGGTCGATAATGTGCATAGGCTCCTCCTATTGATCGGAGGACAGGAAGGATCGAGACAAGGCATCAGCTTTGACATTCTTGTCCGCCGGGCGGAAATGAAGGATGAAATCGAAGCGGGCAAAAAACAAAGACCACCGGGCCTGACGTGGATTAAGTCTCTGGGCATTTTGGAGATATGCCAGATTTTTGTGATCCGTGTAGATGATCACCGGGTATAGAGCCCCTTCAAGCAGATAGCGCCACTCCTCCAGCACCAATTTGATGGCCAGCAGTTCTCGGTCTCCTATTGTTAGAACCTTGCTCTTAGGTTTTTTCCTTTGCTGGTCACATGACCTCGTTGGCCTATTTATTCCTGCTCCGCCCTTCTGGCTTTGCTGGACTTCATTGTATAACTACTTTCTAGCTAGCCTGTGCTCTGTATCTAACTCTGTTAGTTTGCTTGGTCTACGGACCTCAGTGTTCTATATATTTTGTTTGTTTGTCTGTCTGCTACTATTTCTGTTAGGAGGTGTCCCATTTTCCTCCCAGTCCTTAGTACTTGTAGGGATTCCTTCCCCACATCTATAGGTCTCCGTACAGACTAGCTTAGGACTTTAGCAGGTCTGATCGCAGGATCAGGTTCCCTGTTACATCGTAGGGATTCAGCTGAGTTCTATCGTAGGGACAGATTTCCTCTCTTTCCTTAGCTCTGGTAGCAGAACATAACAGTAAGTCCAGCCTGCAAATTCTCTAAGGAAAGATTTTTCTGTTCCATCATGGTGTCGGTTCAGGATTTGGCTCATCGCCTGCAGGGACTCTCTCTGGAGGTGGCCGAGCTCCGTCAGCACGTGAGTAACTGTCCTGGAGCACATTTCTTGGAGCCTAAGGTATGTTTGCCGGATTTATTTTTTGGTGAACACCGAGAATTTTTTTCATTTAAAAATGCTTGCTTATTGTATTTTCGTTTGAGACCCAAGTCCTCTGGGGATGAATCCCAGCGCATAGGGTTCATAATGTCACTTTTGCGCAAAGAGCCTCAGGAGTGGGCCTTTTCTTTGCAACCTAGTGATACATGCTTCAGATCAGTGGATAGTTTTTTTCTGCTTTGGGACTATTATATGATGATCCTGACCGTGTCGCATCAGCTGAGACTGAGTTGAGACGTTTAAAACAAGGATCGGGTAATGTGGAAAAATATTGTACTCATTTCCGTCGTTGGTCTACTCAAACAGGGTGGAACGATTCTGCTCTGAAAAGTCTATTTCTTGCTGGGCTCAATGAAAGGGTTAAAAACCTGCTAATTGCTTATCCTACACCTGAAGATTTGCAACAGGCTATGCAATTAGCTATACGGGTGGATAGGAGACTGCGTGCAAGGGTTAATGAGAGCAAATCCTCTGCTATGTCAGTTTCTGGTTATGAGAATGTGTGTACTAACAGTGGTGAATCGATGGAGATTGGATCGGTGGCACCTCGCTCTCAAGAAAAAGACCGTCGATTTTCTGAAGGCTTGTGTTTCTATTGCGGAAAATCTGGTCATTTGATTAAAGGCTGTGAGCTTCGTATGAAGAAAGAAAAAAAAATGGTCAGTCATGCCCGTATTGCCTGTTTAAATTCCAAGGGTGTATTTTTAGCTGCTTCCACGATTGCTCAGGAAAAATTAATGGAATTTCGGGTGTTTGTTGATTGTGGGTCTACTCTGAATGTAATTGATGGGGGATTCTTGGAAAGACTCAATTTAAAACCCGAACCTTTATCATCCCCCATTGCTGTGGTTTCTGTGGATGGTTCCCCTTTGAAGAATATTACTCTCAAGGTCTGTGAATTTCCTCTCACTATTAATGGTGTTCACCATGAGAAATTGGATTTGGTAGTTTTGAATAACTTGCCTTCTCCAGTAATATTGGGATTGCCCTGGTTAAAATTTCACAATCCTGTACTAGATTGGTCTACCAATGAAATTAAATCCTGGAGCCATAAATGTTATGACAAGTGTTGTAACGGGCGTATTGCAGCTGTGGATAGGGGAGAATTGCCTGTTCCTATTCAGGATTTTTGGAGAGTTTTTTCTGAGAAGGAATCGCAGGTTTTGCCTCCCCATAGAGACTATGATTGTTCTATTGAATTTGTCCCTGGAGCGACTCTTCCTAAAAGTCGATTATTTAACCTTACTATTCCTGAGAGGAAGGCTTTGGATGAATATATACAGACAAGTTTGGCCGCCGGTCACATTAGGCCCTCTAAGTCTCCTGTGGCGGTTGGATTTTTTTTTCTAAAAAAAAAGGACGGCGGTTTACGTCCTTGTCTGGATTTTCGTGAGATTAACAAAATTACTGTACGCAATCCTTACCCACTGCCATTGATTCCTGATCTGTTTAACCAGTTAATGGGGGCCAAGTGGTTCTCTAAAATTGACCTTAGGGGGGCATACAATCTGTTGCGCATGAAGGAGGGTGACGAATGGAAGACTGCTTTTAACACTCCTGTGGGTCATTTTGAGAATCTGGTTATGCCTTTTGGTCTTACTAATGCTCCTGCATTTTTTCAGAATCTTATTAATGACATCCTTAGACCTTTGATCGGCAAAAATGTGGTTGTGTATTTGGATGACATTTTGATTTATTCGCTGGATCTGGAGTCTCATTGGCGGAGCGTACGTGAGGTATTACAATTGTTAATGGACAATTCGCTTTTTGCTAAGCTGGAGAAATGTGAGTTCGCTGAACAGAGAATTAGTTTTTTGGGTTACATTATCTCCAGTGAAGGTTTTGCGATGGACCCGGTTAAAGTTCAGGCTGTACAGGAATGGCCTAGGCCTATTGGTTTGAAATCGATACAGAAGTTTTTAGGTTTCGCCAATTATTACAGAAAATTCATAAAAAAAATTTCTAGTATTGTCAAACCTCTGACCGATCTCACCAGGAAAGGTGCTGATGCGGTTCAGTGGTCTTCTGAGGCCATTGAAGCTTTTGTGTATCTCAAGGAGAGGTTCACCTCTGCTCCCATCCTTATGCAGCCTGATGTGACTAAGTCGTTTTTGGTTGAGGTTGATGCTTCTTCGGTGGGGGTTGGCGCAGTATTGTCTCAGGATAACGGGGATGGATTACATCCCTGTGCCTTTTTTTCAAAAAAATTTTCGGAGACTGAACTGAATTACGATATTGGTAATCGGGAATTATTGGCTATTAAACTCGCATTTGAACACTGGCGCCACTTCTTGGAAGGTGCGGAATTTCCCGTTCAGGTTCTTACGGATCATAAAAATCTGATATATCTTGATGCTGCCAAGCGCCTGAATGCCCGTCAGGCTAGGTGGGCACTGTTTTTCTCGCGGTTTAATTTCTCCGTTACTTACATCCCTGGTACTAAGAATGTTAAGGCGGATGCCTTGTCTCGCAGTTTTTCTCCCATAGTCGGTGCTGAGAAAGAGGAGAACATTTTACAAGAAGGTGTTGTGATAGCTGCTTTGGACTCCGTTTTGGAAGATGAGATTCTTAAAGCACAGGAGAATGCCCCATCTAACACTCCTCATGGGAGGTTGTTTGTGCCTGGGACCTTTAGGAGAGATTTGTTTGTTGAGTGTCACGAATCTCGGTTGGCAAGTCATCCCGGAATCTCTGAGCCCAAGAGACTGGTGGGTCGCAGTTTTTGGTGGCCTGGATGGCAGAAGGAAGTCATTAAGTGGGTGCGTCAATGTACTATATGTGCTAGATCTAAGTCCTCACATACTCCTGCTGCGGGGTTGCTTTGTCCTTTGGAGGTTCCCAGTGCTCCTTGGACACATTTGGCTATGGACTTTATAACTGACCTTCCCCCCTCTGAGGGTTTTACTGTCATCTGGGTGGTCGTGGACCGTTTTAGCAAGATGTGTCACTTGGTTCCCTTCGTCAAACTGCCCTGCGCTAAAACTCTCGCTAAGGCCTTTGTCAAGGAAATTGTCAGACTTCATGGCGTTCCTACTGACATTGTTTCTGATAGGGGTCCTCAGTTCGTGGCTCGTTTTTGGCGTGCCTTTTGTGACAGGTTGGGAGTTCATTTGTCGTTCTCGTCCGGATATCATCCTGAATCTAATGGCCAGACAGAAAGGAAAAACCAGGATGTTGAGCAGTTCTTGCGTTGTTTTGTGGCAGACAATCAAGAGGGGTGGTCTGAGTTTCTGCCACTTGCTGAATTTGCTCTGAACAATCATACATCTTCTTCTGCTGGTTGTTCGCCTTTTTTTGTTGTTCTGGGAGACATCCGTCGTTTGGGTCGTTCTCCAAGTTGGGATCTGCCGTGCCTGAGGAGGAGAATTTTTCCGGTGATTTGGAGAGAGTTTGGACGGATGTGCGTGGTAATCTTCAGGAGGCCAACAGAAAATCTAAAGACTACTTTGATAGGAAACGACAGGAGGTTTTGTTCGCTGTTGGTGACATGGTTTGGTTGTCCTCTAGGAATCTGCGGTTGAGGATTCCTTCTAAGAAATTGGGTCCCAAGTTTGTAGGGCCCTTTAAGGTGCTTCAGGTTGTCAACCAATCTGCTGTTAGGTTGGAGGTTCCTACCTCCTGGAGAATTAATCCGGTATTTCATGTCTCTCTGTTAAAAAAAGCTGTTGTGTTGGATGGTGACGCCTCTGCCTCTGTTCCTCCGGTGGTGGAGGACGGGGAATATGAAATTTCTCGCATCCTAAACTCTAGACGGTATAGAGGTAGTTTGCAGTATCTGGTGGCCTGGAAAGGTTTCGGACCCGAGGATAACTCTTGGGTGAGGTCAGATGATGTTTCCGCGTCCAGACTTATCAGAGCGTTTCACAGGAGATTTCCTGATAAGCCTGGTCCTAGGGGATCCGGAGGATCCTCTTAGAAGGGGGGGTACTGTTAGAACCTTGCTCTTAGGTTTTTTCCTTTGCTGGTCACATGACCTCGTTGGCCTATTTAATCCTGCTCCGCCCTTCTGGCTTTGCTGGACTTCATTGTATAACTACTTTCTAGCTAGCCTGTGCTCTGTATCTAACTCTGTTAGTTTGCTTGGTCTACGGACCTCAGTGTTCTATATATTTTGTTTGTTTGTCTGTCTGCTACTATTTCTGTTAGGAGGTGTCCCATTTTCCTCCCAGTCCTTAGTACTTGTAGGGATTCCTTCCCCACATCTATAGGTCTCCGTACAGACTAGCTTAGGACTTTAGCAGGTCTGATCGCAGGATCAGGTTCCCTGTTACATCGTAGGGATTCAGCTGAGTTCTATCGTAGGGACAGATTTCCTCTCTTTCCTTAGCTCTGGTAGCAGAACATAACACCTATGGAATAATTGCGCTCAGAGGAGGAGACGATTTTGGAGAAAAAGCTGCAGGTTACCATTCTCCCAGATGAAGACTTTTGGGTGAGCACAGCTCCGGCTCCAGAGGAGGAAGCATCAACCTCCAGGTAGAACTGTTTGTTGCAGTCCGGACGGTGCAGCACAGGGGCAGAGGAAAAGGCTTGCTTCAGGGAAAGGAAGGCCTCCTCAGCTTCGGGTGGCCATACCTTGGGATTTGCTCCCTTACGGGTGAGCGCAGATATGGGAGCAGTCCGAGACGAGAAGTGTGGAATGAAGAGACGATAGTAATTAGCGAAGCCCAGGAATCGCTGTATTGCCTTCAACCCCTCTGGACGGGGCCACTTTAGGACAGCAGAGAGCTTCTCGGGATTAGAGATGAGCGTTGTTCTACTCGAACTGTTCGCCAATCTCAAATTCGAGCTGTTTTGGGCGGTGTTCGAGCCGGTCGGCGAACACGAACAATTTGAGAAAAATTCGGCTGTTCGAGGTTATGTTCGATAACTGTTCGTGCACCAAAATCATAACTGGATTTTTTCTCAGTAATGATGAAAATTAATGTTAATACGCAGTTTGAGTGTACAGCGGGGCGGGGGGAGGGGCAGGGGATGGATCTCTGCAGGAACAATGAAGATCTCCATTTTTTTTTCTCTTTCCCGCATTTGCAGTGGGGAGGTGCAATCTGTCAGCCTATCAGCAGCGCACACACGGAGCGAAGTGCTTTTTTTCACACAAGCAAGGGCATGTGTGATTGGCAGTGTATGTCACATGTCCTTGCCCTATAAGACCAAGCCATTTTCCCCCTCGCCACCATTTTCTCACTGCTGCAGCTGCGTGTTAGACGGCACCGCTGTTGCTGTGTGCGCTATACCTTGTTAATTTCAAGCCAATTTTCGCACAAATATACAGATAGCTTGGGAGTAGGGAATAGTTGTGATTGCAGTCCTTTTAAGGACTAGGTTACAGCATTTCCTACGACTTTTATCAGGCAGGTCTGTGCTCTTAAATAGATAGATTGTGGGAGTAAAGACTAATTGTAATTGGAGTCCTTTTCAGGACTAGGTTACATCAGTTCCTATCAGTTTTTGCCAGGCAGGTCTGTGCCAGTGCTGTGCAAGTTTTTTTCACAGCATTTGGCTGAATCTAGCAAAGCTAATCCTTTTTGGCCTATTGCAGAGTGTGTTAGTCAGTGGAGTAGCCTATCTGTGTTGCAAGATATACCATCTGTGTATAGAATACCAATTTTTTTACTGCACCTAGTGAAGTAAAATCTTTTGGGCATAGCATCATTCTATTAGTCCATCTATACTGACCTCCGTCAGGTTGCAAATTAAAAATAATTTTTTTCTGCATCTAGCTCTGAAAAAATATTTGGGCTTCTAGCAGTGTGTGGGACTTGGTCTATTAGTCCATCTATACTGACCTCCATCAGGTTGTAAATTAAAAATAATTTTTTTCTTCATTTATCTCTGAAAAAATATTTGGGCTTCTAGCAGCGTGTGGGACTTGTTCTATTAGTCCATCTATACTGACCTCCATCAGGTTGCAAATTAAAAATAATTTTTTTCTGCATGTAGCTCTGAAAAAATATTTGGGCTTCTAGCAGTGTGTGGGACTTGGTCTATTAGTCCATCTATACTGACCTCCATCAGGTTGCAAATTAAAAATAATTTTTTTCTGCATCTAGCTCTGAAAAAATATTTGGGCTTCTAGCAGTGTGTGGGACTTGGTCTATTAGTCCATCTATACTGACCTCCATCAGGTTGCAAATTGAATAAAAAAAATTTCTGCATCTAGCTCTGAAAAAATATTTGGGCTTCTAGCAGTGTGTGGGACTTGGTCTATTAGTCCATCTATACTGACCTCCATCAGGTTGCAAACTGAATAAAAAAAATTTCTGCATCTAGCTCTGAAAAAATATTTGGGCTTCTAGCGGTGTGTGGGACTGGGTCTATTAGTCCATCTATACTGACCTCCATCAGGTTGCAAGTTAAAAATAATTTTTTTCTGCATCTAGCTCTGAAAAAATATTTGGGCTTCTAGCAGTGTGTGGGACTTGGTCTATTAGTCCATCTATACTGACCTCCATCAGGTTGCAAATTAAAAATAATTTTTTTCTGCATCTAGCTCTGAAAAAATATTTGGGCTTCTAGCAGTGTGTGGGACTTGGTCTATTAGTCCATCTATACTGACCTCCATCAGGTTGCAAATTAAAAATAATTTTTTTCTTCATTTATCTCTGAAAAAATATTTGGGCTTCTAGCAGCGTGTGGGACTTGTTCTATTAGTCCATCTATACTGACCTCCATCAGGTTGCAAATTAAAAATAATTTTTTTCTGCATCTAGCTCTGAAAAAATATTTGGGCTTCTAGCAGTGTGTGGGACTTGGTCTATTAGTCCATCTATACTGACCTCCATCAGGTTGCAAATTGAATAAAAAAAATTTCTGCATCTAGCTCTGAAAAAATATTTGGGCTTCTAGCAGTGTGTGGGACTTGGTCTATTAGTCCATCTATACTGACCTCCATCAGGTTGCAAATTGAATAAAAAAAATTTCTGCATCTAGCTCTGAAAAAATATTTGGGCTTCTAGCGGTGTGTGGGACTTGGTCTATTAGTCCATCTATACTGACCTCCATCAGGTTGCAAATTAAAAATAATTTTTTTCTGCATCTAGCTCTGAAAAAATATTTGGGCTTCTAGCAGTGTGTGGGACTTGGTCTATTAGTCCATCTATACTGACCTCCATCAGGTTGCAAATTAAAAATAATTTTTTTCTGCATCTAGCTCTGAAAAAATATTTGGGCTTCTAGCAGTGTGTGGGACTTGGTCTATTAGTCCATCTATACTGACCTCCATCAGGTTGCAAATTAAAAATAATTTTTTTCTTCATTTATCTCTGAAAAAATATTTGGGCTTCTAGCAGCGTGTGGGACTTGTTCTATTAGTCCATCTATACTGACCTCCATCAGGTTGCAAATTAAAAATAATTTTTTTCTGCATCTAGCCCAGCCAATAGTTTTGGCCTAATACCACAGTTTGGCCACTCAGCTCTGCTCGGTTACCATCCATTGTTTTTTTGTGCAAACAACTCCAGAGTTGTGAATTAGTTAACCACCAAAATGAGTGGAAAAAGGCCTGCTGCTGGTGGAAAGGGGAATAGGCGTGTTGGGAAGGGGAAAAAAGGTTGTGTCCGTGGGGTAGGTGCAGAAGAAAGACCATCTTCCAGCCAAACTAAAATGTCTACTTCTTTTAGCGGACAATGTGATAAGATCCCTTTCTTACGGCCACGCCAATCGCTACAAATTCCAGATGAGGCACAAAAACAGCAGGTGCTTCAACGGATATCAAGTGCTCCTTTAAGTGGGCTCTCCTCCACATCAACTTCAACATCACAAATACTCCAGTCCTCAAAGGTGTCACCCAAATCGCACTTGCTTCCTCACAGCTCCCAAATCTCCAGCTGCCCGTCTGAGTATGAGGTAGAACAGATGGTTGAGTCTGCAGAGCTGTTTACTCATACTATAGCCTGGGAATCAGAGGTCGACTCCAGCGCTTCTGTGAATCCAGATGAGGAAATGATCTGCACTGATGCCCAGAATCTTTATGAGTCGGATCCAGGACCAGACGCAGAAGGTTCTGACCATAATGTAGACCCTCATTCCCAAACTGTAACTCCTGTTGGTGGAGACAATGAGGAAGACGATGATAAGACTCAAATACCTGATTGGAGCGACAACTTTAGTTTTTTGTCAGGGCAGGAACAGGTTGGCTCTGAGGACGACGGGTGTGATAACGCACAGGGTGATGATGATGAGGTCGGAGATCCCACTTACTGTCAACCCACAGTCAGCCAAGAGATGAGGTCAGCAGAGGAGGTGGAGGAAGATGCTAGTGACGACGAGGTCAGGTTGCGCCTTCCTGGACAGAGATGTAGTACTGGAAGCACGTCAACAACTGCATCCTCAAACACAACTCTGCCTCTCACCACAAGTCGTGGTGGCTCTTCAGGTCGCATGGGTGCTAAGCCTTGCATAGCCTGGGCATTTTTTCAGATCGATAAAGATGACCCAACTCGTGTTATCTGTAACATTTGTCAGCAAAAGCTAAGTAGAGGCCAAAAAATACATAGTTTGAGTACTTCATGCATGAACCGGCACATGGACATGAAGCATAAGTTGCAGTGGGAAGCTCAGTGTGCTACAATGCGGCCTAGCCGGCCGGGCCAATCACCGTCTGCCATATCTTGTGCATCCGCGGCCTCTTCATCCTCTGTGACTGGGGGGACAGCAGTCACACCTGTTTTGGGGCGCAGACCTGCCACCTCTTTACCCGCAACAGCCAGCGTGATTGGCAGGTCATCATTTTCTTTGGAGGTGGTAACACCAGCTGGTGTTGAGCGCTGTCCGACATCGATAGCACCACCTTTGGATCAAGGCAACCTAACATGTCCGCCTGCATCTTCCTCACAGACCGGCAGTTTGCCGGGGACACCCTTATCAACCCCGTCTAAGCACAATAGCCAGCCCTCGGTCCCTCAGATGTGGACAAGTAAAAGACCATTTCCTCCTAGCCATGAGAAAGCTAAGAGGTTGAATTTCACCATCTGCAAGCTCTTGGCTACAGAAATGCTGCCTTTCCGCCTGGTGGACACAGAGGATTTTCGAGACCTTATGTCCGTCGCAGTGCCCCAGTACCAGATGCCCAGTCGGCACTACTTCTCAAAGAAAGGTGTGCCTGCGCTCCACCAGCATGTCGCACACAACATCACCGCTTCTTTGAGAAACTCTGTGTGTGACAGGGTGCATTTCACCACAGACACTTGGACGAGTAGGCATGGACAGGGGCGTTACATGTCGCTGACTGGGCACTGGGTAACTATGGTGACAGCAGGACAAGGGGCTGCTGTCCAAGTCTTGCCGTCCCCACGAGTTGTGCGTCAATCCTCTTTATGTCAAAGTTCCTCCACTGCTTCTGCCTCCTCAACCTCCTCTCGGTCTTCCACCTGCACCCAAAGCCTGTCTGGTCATGCCACAAGCTTTCTAACTGCGCAGAAGGGATCCTGCACACCTCCTTACTATGCTGGCAGTAGGGCTCAACGTCATCATGCGGTTTTTACATTGAAATGTCTGGGAAATGTGAGTCACACAGCTGAGGAGTTGTGGTCAGCTCTGGAGAACCAATTTCATGAATGGTTGTCTCCACTGGACCTGAAACCAGGGAAGGCCGTGTGCGACAATGCTGCAAACCTGGGTGCGGCCCTTCGCCGGGGCAATGTCACACACGTGCCTTGTATGGCTCACGTGTTGAACCTGGTTGTCCAGCAATTTTTAGCCCACTATCCCAGACTAGATGGCCTTCTGCAGAGGGCACGGTCGCTGTGTGCTCACTTCCGCCGTTCGCATCCCGCAGCTCAGCGACTTACATCTCTACAGAAGTCGTTGGGCCTGCCACTTCACCGGCTAAAATGCGATGTGCCTACCCGGTGGAATTCAACTCTGCACATGTTGCAGCGACTGTGGCAGCACCGACAAGCCCTGGTGCAATACGTTCTGACGTATAGCCTGGGCCAACGAGATTCAGAGGTGGGGCAAATCACGCTGGAGGAGTGGTCTCAGATCAGGAACCTATGCACCCTTCTGCACAGTTTTGAAATGGCGACGAAGATGTTTAGTGCTGACGATGCCATTATCAGCATGACTATTCCGGTGATTTACATGCTGGAGCACATGTTAAACAGAATTCGGAGTCAGGTGGTGGCACAAGAGGAGGTGGAGGAAGTAGAGGAGGAGGAGTTGTATGCGGAAGGGCTAACATCTGCAAGGTCCAGACGGTCGGCAGCACCAAGGCGGCAGGCATGTGAGGGTGGGGGAGATGGTTTTACCAGGGCTCATGGTAGCAGCCAAACTAGTGAGGAAGGTGCAGGAGCCCAGGAAGAAGTGGAGGACGAACTGATGGAAGACTCATCAGATGAGGGAGACCTTGATCACATTTCTGTTGTGCGAGGTTGGGGGGAGAGGACAGAGGAAGGAAGCATGATTGTTACCTCGCCACCAACACAACAGGGACTTGGTGCTCCTGGATGCGCAACACACATGAGTGCCTTCTTGCTGCACTACCTGCAACATGACCCTCGAATTGTGAGAATTAGAAATAATCCTGACTACTGGGTTGCCACACTGTTAGATCCCCGGTACAAAAGTAAATTTGCAGAAATTATTCCTGCCATAGAAAGGGATGCACGCATGCAGGAGTATCAGCAGAGACTGTTGCAGAATCTTACATGTGCTTTTCCACAAAATACCAGTGGTGCACGTAGTGAATCTCACAGTTCCAACTTGCCAACCGTGGGACCGTCAAGTGTTCAGCACTCAAACCGTAACAGAACCACAGTATCTGCTGGTAACATCAATTTTGCGGAATCATTTCACCACTTTTTTAGCCCATCCTTTGCAAGGCCACAGGAGACAAGAAGTCTGACACATAGTCAACGCCTAGAGACGATGGTACAGGAGTATCTCCAAGTAAACATTGAAGCCACGACTGTGTCACTGGACCCTTGCTCTTTTTGGGCTTCCAATCTGGATAAATGGCCGGAGCTAGCCACTTACGCCTTGGAGATCTTGTCATGCCCCGCAGCCAGCGTTCTGTCTGAACGTGTGTTCAGCGCTGCTGGTGGTGTGCTGACAGATAAGCGCACGCGGCTCTCCACTGATAATGTAGACAGACTCACGTTCATAAAGATGAACAAATCATGGATCCGAAACGACTTTTCTACCCCTGTGTCATCCTGGGGAGAGTAAAAGCTTGATGATTGGTTAAAATCACCCTACCAACCGTTTTAAGCTTTCAAATTACTAATCATGTTTATCTGTATCTTGACTGGAAAATAATTTGGGCTTTGTAGCAGTGTGCAGCACTGATCCTATTAGGCCATCTATAATAAGCTTCACCAGATTTAAAATTAAAAATAATTTTTAGCTGCATCTAGCCCGGAAAATAATTTTGGGGCTCCGAGATGCGCAAGACACATAAGTGCCTTCTTGCTGCACTACCTGCAGCATGACCCTCATATTGTCAGAATTCGAAGTAATCATGACTACTGGGTTGCCACACTCTTAGATCCCCCAAACTTTTCGATCAACCTTTTCATTTTAATAAAGACCAAAAAAATGGTCATTTTTGAAATTATAAGCATTAGCAGGTTGTTAGAAACTGAAATCAAACAGTTTTCAACTCAAAACTTTATTCTAGGTGATGTTACATTTTCACATAGGACCCCTTGTTCGAAAGGAGCTTCTGAACTCTCTCGTCCATTGAATTTGTCAGGTTTTGGATGGTTTCTGCTTCAATTGTTTTGCATGAGGACAGAATACCCTCCCAGAGCTGTTGCTTAGATGTGAACTGCCTCCCGCCATCATAGACACTCCTTTTAATGATGCTCCAAAGGTTCTGAATGGGGTAGAGGTCAGGGGAGCATGGGGGTCACACCATAAGTTTGTCCCCTTTTATGCCCATATCAGCCAGAGATGCAGATGTTTTATGTGCAGCATGAGATGGTGCATTATCATGCAGAAAAATGATCTTGCTGTGAAATACACGGTTCTTCTTCTTGAACCATGGCAGGAAGTGCTGTTTGAGAAAATCCACATACATTATGGAGTTCATCTTTAGCGCCTTCAGGGATCCTAAAGGGGCCGACAATCTCTCTCCCCATGATTCCAGCCCAAAACATTACTCCACCTCCTCCTTGTTGGCGCTGTAGCCGTGTTTGCGTGGGGTGTCCATCAACCAGCCATCCTCCACTCCATTCATCTGGACCATCGAGCGCTGCACGGCACTCATCCGTGAACAAAACAGTTTTGAAATGAGTCTTCATGTAATGTTTGGCCCACTGGAGCCGTTTCTGCTTGTGTGAAGTGGATAGAGGAGGTCGACAGGATGGCATATGCACAGCTGCAAACCTCTGAAGGACCCTGCATCTTGTTGTTCGGGGGACGTTGGAGGCACAAGCAGCTTCAAAAACTTGTCTGCTGCTATGACAAGGCTTTTTTGCCGCTGCTGTTTCAACCTGACGTAATTGCCTGTAGGAAAGAGTCCTCAATTTGCCCTTATCAGCACGCACACGTGTGTACTGTGAATCAGCTACATACTTCTTGATTGCCAAGACACTTCATCCTGATCATCGCACAATGTTGATTGTAGTCATGCCTTGACCTAAACACTCCACAATTTGTTGCTTCTCAGCAGCCGACACATCCTTTTTCTTTCCCATTTTGGCAGAAAATGTAGGCTGCTTAATAATGTGAGAGAGCCTTCTTAAGTAGTCTTGCCTTTCATTGGACACACCTGCCAAACTAATTAGCACAGGTGTCTGCAATTGCTTACAGTGATATAAAGAGCCCTGACACACATCACCATCAATGAGTTTAACTGACAAACAAACAAATTCTTCCCTTATCACTCCTAAACACTTTTTGCATAATAATTTGGAACGCGGTGTACATGTGCTTTTCCACAAAACACCAGTGGTTCACGTAGTGAATCTTACAGTTCTAACTTGCCAACCGTGGTCTGTATGGAATTGTTCAATAAAGGGCCCAAAATTAAGATAACATAGATGGGAGAGGTCTCTATGAATAGGAATTCCTAAGTATTTGATACCCTGTGAGGGCCAGGCAAAGGGAAAGTTGGACTGGATGGAATCCTATATGGATTTAGGGAGGGAGACATCGAGGGCCTCAGACTTCGCTGCATTGATTTTAAAATTTTACCATGTAACAAAGTGATCTATTTCAGCCATAACAGCAGGGATGGATATATGTGATTGAGTGATATATACTAGGACATCATCAGCAAATAGAGAGCACTTGTACTCGGTGCCTCCCACCTCAATCCACCTAATATTGGGGTTATGGCGAATTGATGAGAGCAGGTGCTCCGTCACTAGGATGTATAAGAGAGGGGACAGAGGACATCCCTGCCTTGTCCCATTGGTGATTGTGAAAGGTGATGAAAATGTTCTGACGCACCCCCTGGGCCTTGGGACACCCGGAGCCGGACCCTTTTTGGTGGATGCTGGTGGTTGTAGTCTTCGTGGCGGCGATCCGGTTCCGTGGCTCAGGGCGGTCAAACCAGTGGCGGAACTATTTATGTGGTTTTGATGTTTAAATGTCAGACTACGCCACCCGTGGATTGAGGTCAGAGTGAACCGCCGCTACAGGGCAGACCGCTAAGGCTGGTGTTGTGGGTGCAGCAGAGCGTAGCATAACTCCCCATGGGAGGAGTATAGCCTCAGGGCAGTGTATGCGGAGGATGGGGGTGATGGTGCAGGGCAGCAGCAGTAACGACACGGAGTCAGTGATGCAGTTCAGGGCCTTTACTCACAGTTCTTATTATCCAGACCACGTCTGCAGGTAACGGCTGCCCACGTCGTACTGTGCTCACCAGGTGAGGGGCTCAGACAACTCCCAGATAACTTTGGAGCGCTTCACAGGACCCCCTTTGTGTGTCCTTTGTCTGGCCTTTCTTACCAACACTTCTGTCCGGCTGCCTCGGGCCTCCTCTTGGTAAACTTGGCGCCAGTTTCCCTGACCCTATGTGGTGCCTTCCTAGCGGGTGGAGCAAGGGGCTGCGCCACATAAAATGTCAGAGCCTCCGGTTTCTAGCTGAGGGTCGTTTCCTGCCTCCACTAGTTCGGGGACCGGTCTCCCCCTTTGGCCTGACCCCTCCACGCAGGTGGATTCGGGCGTGCGGTGGCGACTCGCCCGTCCGCACCCCTGGGATCCCTTCATTCCTCGTTCCTGGAGCCTTCTCCGCTCCTCTTCCTTCCTTCTCCCTCTTGCAGGCCTGGGCCTCTGTTACTAGGCCCGCCTCCGGAGCAGAGCTCATGCAGAGCCCCTGCTCCCTGCCACTTCTGCTCAGACTTCTCTGCACTGAACTAAGATGGTGCCCACCTTTTATACTCCCTTCTCAATGCACCCAGGAACTGCTTCCTCCCTGCTCCTGCACTGCAGGGTTCCCCTTCCTCAGTGTTCCCTCCCCCCACTCCAGCCAGGGACAGGGACTGTCGTGCCCATCTCAGGGGCATATTGGTCGCCCTGCCCCACGGCAATGTGGTGTAATGCATGCAGGTGTCGGGTCCTGATCCACACTCCATCCTTATCTGAGAGTGAGATATCACACCTCTGGGTGAGGTGCAATACGTCTGTAGCAACCGAGCCCTCGGTGCTACAGTTCCATTTATCTTCAGCCTAGGTGACGTATTGTGATACAGGGCCGTGATTTTGGCTATAAAAGGGTCCCCTAGACCCCTACCCCAAGCTTTTTAAGAGAATCATATATGGCGTGCCAGGAGACTCTATGGAATGCTTTCTCAGCATCCAACGAGAGTATCTACTTACAAATTTTTAACTGCATCTAGCCCAGGAAATACTTTGTGCCTAGTAGCAGTGTCTGCTAGTCAGCGGATTATCCCGGCTGTTAAGCAAGCTACACCACCTGTAGTTTGGACACTTAATTTTTTCAAAGGAAATGCTTCGGGACCACGGGATACTTAGTGAAGAGCATCAGGAGGCACCCCAAGGCATAGGGGCTGGGACTGGCACTAGGATGCCTTGCGGTGGACAGCCGAGCTCGATCCTTATAAAAGCTTTTTAACTGCAGCAGCTTTAGTGGACGCTACTGGAGCTGGAATTACGCGGCTGCTGGCATGAGACTTGCCCTCCAATAGATCCTTGTAAATGGATTTAAAGTGTATTCATTCAAATTAGAGGGACAATTTAAATTAAAAAGCTTAGAGCTGCCTCCACCACAGGGGGGCTCTCTCGACCCACCAGCGGACAGGCACCAGTATTGGGAGAGGGGGGCTGGCCGTCAGGGTTCACCGCGGCTCTGGCACAAACCCGGCGACACGGAGGTGGCACGGGCAGTAGCGGACTGGCCGTCTCGGCTTCTCACTTTTTGGATTTTAGAAGGGCATGACATGCCTATATCTGTGTCTCCCCCTCCTTTTACTCCTCCACCTCTTTTCTTTTCGCATGACTATATGTACTTGTCACTTTTCCATGTGTTAGTTGTGTCTTCTGAGCAGTTTGTCAGCTTTTGGACACCTTTGAAGGTGTTTTCTATGTGTTTCTATGTGTTTTTGTTTGCCTGCCATTGGTTTTAACGGTGTTCGAAGGTGTTCGACGAACAGTTCGACGAACAGTTCGGCGAACACACGGGTGTTCGACGAACCGAACCGAACTCGAACACTACGGGGGTGGCTCAACACTACTCGGGATGCATTCGCAAGCCAATCTGGGAGATAACATAGCCCAGGAATGGAAGAGAGGTCTGCTCAAATAGGCACTTCTCGTATTTGGCATAGAGGTGGTTCTGCCTGAGCCTAAGCAGGACCTGACGAACATCTCTCCCGTGTGGGAAGATCCGGAGAGAAGACCAAGATGTCGTCCAGGTATACCACCACGCAGGAGTAAAGAAGGTCACGGAAGATGTCGTTGACCAGTTCTTGGAAGACGGCGGGATCATTGCAGAGGTCGAAGGGCATCACACGGTACTCATAGTGTCCGTCCCGGGTATTAAATGCCGTTTCCCACTCGTCTCCTTGACGGATACGGACCATGTTATACGCTCCACGTAGATCCAGCTTGGAGAAGATCCTGGTGCCTTTAAGGCGATCAAATAACTCGAAGATGAGCGGAAGGGGGTATTTATTCTTAACCGTGATCTGATTGAGTCCTCTATAGTCAATACAGCGGCGTAACGAGCCATCCTTTTTTTTGACAAAGAAGAATCCGGCTCCAGCCGGGGAAGTAGACTTCCGGATGAATCCCCTAGCCAGATTCTCCTCTATGTACTCTGACATGGCCCGGGTTTCAGCCGCAGACAAAGGATAAATACGCCCACGGGGGGGGGGGGTGGCGCCAGATACCAGGTCGATCGGGCAATCATATGGCCAATGAGTTGGCAATGTCTCTGCTTCCTTTTTACTGAAGACGTCAGCATAGGGCCAGTAAGGAGCCGGAAGACCGGGTAAATTAGCTGGGGTAGGTGGTGGACGAACCGGACGAACCGGAACCAGGCAGGTCTTATGGCAGGCCGGCCCCCACCGGAGTACTTCACCGCAATGCCAGTCCAACACGGGTTCATGTGTCTGGAACCAAGGTAGGCCTAGCAATAGGGAGTGGGAGAGTCCGGGTAGCACATGGAAGGAGATTACCTCAGAGTGCAGCATTCCCACCTGCAGGGTTATGGGTTCCGTGACGAGCAGGATGGTCAACAGAAGGAGTCTTCCATCCATGGAGGCGACTGACAATGGTTCAGCCAGAGACTTCGTGGGAATACGGTGTTTCTCCACCAGGGACTGGGAGATGAGGTTTCCAGCGGATCCAGAATCCAGGTGGGCGAGTTCAAAGTGACGGTTCTCTTCCCAGGAGACAGAGACAGACAAAGTCAGGGTTGGAGAGGACTTACTTTTGTCTAGGGCGACCTCTCCGAGCGGTCCTAGACATTGGAGTTTCCCGGCCTCTCCGGACAGGAACGGATCAGGTGCTCCTTACCGCCACAATAGAAAAAGCTCCCCTCGGCTCGGCGTGACTCTTGGCGAGATTTGACCATCTTGGTCTGGTCGATCTGCATGGGCTCGGGTGAGTGCGCCCGGGGAATGGCAGAAGAGGAGACAGGTCTCTGGAAAGTAGGAGCAAGGCGGGGAAACTTTCTCTCACGGGTGGTCTCTTTGGTGCGCTCTTGAAACCGGATGTCAATCCGGGTAGCCAGTGACACCAGGTCTTCCAGGGTGGTAGGAATGTCCCGACTGGCGAGCTCATCTTTAATCCGACTGGAAAGACCCTCCCAGAAGACGGACACCAGGGCCTCGTTATCCCAGGCAAGTTCTGAAGCGAAGGTGCGGAACCGTATGGCATATTGGCCCACGGTGAGACTCCCTTGGCGGAGACGTAGCAGAGAGGAGGAGGCAGATGAGGTCTTATGTCCCGGTTCATCGAAGACTCTCCGGAAAGCAGTGAGGAAAGACGACAGGTCGGACACCAGGTGGTCCCTTCTCTCCCACAGGGGGTTAAGCCATGCCAGTGCCTCCCCAGTGAGATGGGACATGATGAATGCCACTTTGGCCTGGTCAGAGATAAACTGATGACCCAAGAGTTCAAAGTGCAGGGTGCACTGGTTTATGAAGTCCCAGAGCTTGAGCGGGGTCGCCTCTGAAACGAGGAGGTGCAGAAAGCCGGGGTCCGGATCAGGATGCCATGGTATTGGTGGGCAGCGGCGCTGCCGGGGTGAGAGTCATGCAACTAGCGGTGGTTGCTGGTGGGGCAGTCAGTGTGTCCAGGCGGAAGTTGACATTCCGCAGGTGGTTCAGGATGGACTCCTGCTGGGATCTCTGACGGGAGACTTCATGGTATAGGTCAGAGAGCGAGGGAGCTTGGGTGCCCCCGGGTTCCATGGCCCAAGCAAACTGCTACGGGTCCGGGTGGTGGAACCTCTGTGCCGAGGTGCAAGGAGGGACCCAGAGGGGCGTGACTAAGTATCCACCCGAACCGACCCTGGTCGTACGGCAGCTAACGACACCGTGACCAGGGAGTATCCGGGCTGAGGGACCAGTTGCTACTCTGGGGACGACCTTGTAAGAGAGCAGGTGGCTCCCACGGGGCAGATGGCTGGGACTAACCGGTATGGCGGATGGACATGGCAAGCAGGCAGAAGTCTCTGGTAGCTGACAGGTGGTCACAGTTCGAGAAAGCAGGGCAAGTAGCAGTCTTTAGGTTTACCAGGAAGGTGGTCACAGCAAGTGACGGCAGGGTCTCCAGGCAGGCTGGCAGGAAACAGGCGGGTGCTCCCAGGTGAGCGGGCAGACAGACGAGGCAGGTAACGGGCAGGTAACTGGTTGGCGCTCCCAGGTGAGGTGAGCGGGCTGACGGACACAGCAGGTAACAGGCGGATGCTCCCAGGTGAGCAGTCTGACGGACACAGCAGATATCAGGCGGATGCTCCCAGGTGAGCGGACTGGCAGACAGGGCAGGTAACAGGCAGGTAACAGGTGAGCGCTCCAGGTGAGCGGGCTGGCAGGCTCGGCAGGTAACGGGCAGATAACAGGCTGGAAGGCAGGACGAGGAGTCATGCTAGCAGCGGGACCTGAGGGCTGAAGCAAAGATCAGACACAGTGCAAACAACTTTGCTCGGGCACCTCCATTTTGGAGGAGGTGCCTTATATATGGGAGGTCCTCCGGCAATTGGCAGGGGACTCCTTAGGATGGCACGCATGGTTCCTTAAAGAAAGGGGGAGCGTGCGCGCGCCCTAAGCACACTGCCGGGGAAAGAGCGCGTGTGGGCAGCAGCGGGAAGAGAAGCGCTGGAAGACTACACGCCAGGAGTGGGGAGGTGAGAGGGACGGCGTCTCTGCCTAGCAAGGGGCAGAGACGCCGATGCTACAAAGCTCAGCTTCTCTGAGCAGTGCACTCCATTGACACTGGTAGAGCTGCTGAGCTCACTGATTGGCTGTTTTGCTATCGAGGTGATGTCAGCTACCCAGCTGGTATACCATGGCATGGTGAATACAGATGGGCAAAATTTGAATTTTCCAAATTGGGCCGATTTTTCTTGGAAATTTGATTCTCCATGAATTAATTAATGTCCATTATTTTGTTCTGGGGTCAATTTAGACCTCAGGGCATAATAAGCACAATATTTAAATTATAGGCATATAAATAAATATATATATATATATATATATATATATATATATATATACTAGCTATTGAACCCGTTCTACGCCCGGGTGGTGAGCATTTTTATTTGTATATGGTCTCCCATGCTGGTATGTGCTGCCCCCCTCCTTGTATTTGTGCTGCCCCCATCCTGTCCCCACCATCCAATCTTGGTATGCGTGGTACCCCTCACCCCCAATCCTGGCATGCGTGGCACCCCTCACCCCCAATCCTGGTATGTTTGGCACCCCTCACCCCCAATCCTGGTATGCGTGGCACCCCTCACCCCCAATCCTGGTATGCGTGGCACCCCTCACCCCCAATCCTGGTATACGTGGCACCCCTCATCCCTATCCTGGTGTGTATGGTATCCCTCATCCTGGTATGCATGGCACCCTATCCCTCACTCCCAATCCCAGTATGCGTGGCACCCCTCACCCCCAATCCCGGTATACGTGGCACCCCACATCCCGGTATGCGTGGCACCCCTCACCCCCAATCCCGGTATGCGTGGCACCCCTCACCCCCAATCCCGGTATGCGTGGCACCCCTCATCCTTATCCTGGTGTGTATGGTATCCCTCATCATGGTATGCATGGTACCCCATCCCTCATCCCTTTCCTCGTGTGTATGGTATCCCTCATCCTGGTATGCATGGCATCCCATCCCTCATTCCCAATCCCGGTATGCGTGGCACCCCTCATCCCCAATCCTGGTATGCATGGCACCCCTCATCCCCAATCCCAGTATGCCTGGCACCCCTCATCCCCAATCCCGGTATGCGTGGCACCCTTCACCCCCAATCCCGGTAAGAGTGGCACCCCTCACCCCCAATCCCAGTATGCGTGGCACTCTTCACACCCAATCCCGGTATGCATGGCACCCCTCACCCCCAATCCCGTTATGCTTGGCACCCCTCACCCTCAATCCCAGTATGCATGGCACTCCTCATCCCTATCCTGGTATGCGTGGCACCCCTCATCCCTATCCTGGTATGTATGGCACCCCTCATCACTATCCTGGTGTGTATGGTATCCCTCATCCTAGTATGCATGGCACTCCATCCCTCATCCCCAATCCCTCTATGCGCGGCACCCCTCATCCCCAATCCCGGCATGCGTGGCACCCCTCATCCCCAATCCCGGCATGCGTGGCACCCCTCATCCCGGCATGCATGGCAGCCCTCATCCCCAATCCCGGCATGCGTGGCACCCCTCATCCCCAATCCTTGTATGTGTGGCACCCCTCATCCCCAATCCCGGTATGCGTGGCACCCCTCATCCCCAATCCCGGTATGCGTGGCACCCCTCATCCCCAATCCGCTATGTGTGGCACCCCTCATTCCCAATCCCGGTATGCATGGTACCCCTCACCCTCAATCCTGGTATGCATGGTCCCCTCACCCCCCAATCCTGGTATGTGTGATACCCCTCACCCCCCAATCCGGGTATGCGTGGCACCCCTCACCCCCAATCCCGGTAAGCGTGGCACCCCTCATCCCCAATCCCAGTATGCGTGGCACTCCTCACACCCAATCCCGGTATGCGTGGCACCCCTCACCCCCAATCCCATTATGCTTGGCACCCCTCACCCCCAATCCCGGTATGCGTGGCACCCCTCATCCCTATAATGGTATGCGTAGCACCCCTCATCCCTATCCTGGTATGTATGGCACCCCTCATCACTATCCTGGAGTGTATGGTATCCCTCATCCTGGTATGCATGGCACTCCATCCCTCATCCCCAATCCCAGTATGCGTGGCACCCCTCATCCCCAATCCTGGCATGCGTGGCACCCCTCATCCCCAATCCCGGCATGCGTGGCACCCCTCATCCCGGCATGCGTGGCAGCCCTCATCCCCAATCCCGGTATGTGTGGCACCCCTCATCCCCAATCCTTGTATGTGTGGCACTCCTCATCCCCAACCCCGGTATGCGTGGCACCCCTCATCCCCAATCCCGGTATGTGTGGCTCCCCTCATCCCCAATCCCGGTATGTGTGGCACCCCTCATCCCCAATCCCGGTATGCGTGGTACCCCTCACCCTCAATCCTGGTATGCATGGTCCCCTCACCCCCCAATCCTGGTATGCGTGTTACCCCTCACCCCCCAATCCTGGTATGCGTGGTACCCCTCACCCCCAATCCTGGTATGTGTGGTACCCCTCACCCCCCAATCCTGGTATGCGTGGCACCCCTCACCCCCCAATCCTGGTATGCGTGGTACCCCTCACCCCCAATCCTGGTATGCGTGGCACCCCTCACGCCCAATCCTGGTATATGTGGTACCCCTAACCCCCCATTCCTGGTATGTGTGGTACCCCTCACCCCCCAATCCTGGTATGTGTGGTACCCCTCACCCTCAATCCTGGTATGTGTGGTACCGCTCACCCCCAATCCTGGTATGTGTGGTACCCCTCACCCCCCAATCCTGGTATGCGTGGCACCCCTCACCCCCCCAATCCTGGTATGCGTGGTACCGCTCACCCCCAATCCTGGTATGTGTGGTACCCCTCACCCCCCAATCCTGGTATGTGTGGTACCCCTCACCCCCCAATCCTGGTATGCGTGGTACCCCTCACCCTCAATCCTGGTATGTGTGGTACCCCTCACCCCCCAATCCTGGTTTGTGTGGTACCCCTCACCACCCAATCCTGATATATGCATGGTCCCCTCACCCCACAATCCTGTTATGTGTGGCCACCTAATCCCTTTCACACTGTACACACATGCAAAAAAAATAAACAGTTATACTCACCTTTCCTTTCTGTACTCCAGCGCTGCTGCGTCCTCTTCTGCCGGAGGCCGGGGGAGGAGTGCGACGCTGGAGCACCGCGCTGTCCGGCGCCATTTTTCTGAAGACACATTGTAAATGTGTCTTCAGTAAAATGGCGCCGGATAGCGCAATGCGCACGTGCCGGTCCGATGCCTTCACTCCGCCCCCGGACTCCAGCGAAGAGAGGCGCCCCGGCAACGCTCCTCCCGGTCAGGTAAATATGTAAGTATGGCGCCGGAGATCGCGGTATATGCATTCAGTGTCTACGCATACCGCGATCTTCGGCGCCGGAGTACACTCCTCTTACCTGTAGCGGCTGGATGCGTGCTTCACTCTGGAGCCAGACGGCGCGTCACGCATGCGCAGTCTATCGAGGCTTCAGACAGAGACATGCATCCCCGGTTATATTATAGATATATATATATATTTATATATTTGTACACAGATATATATATAATACTCATCTTATTGCTCATCTATCTGACCTCTCCACTCCTTACTGTTTCCAGTCAGCTTCTTGTCGCATCCTCTTATCACTCCCTAGCACTGAAATCCTGGGCCTCTTCACACTAGGTTGGGACTTCTGGCACTGATGATGCCTGGGACAGTTCTGTGTATGTGCAACGTCAGGTCATTGTGCATATCCCAAGCCTCATCAGAGCCGAAATTCCTTGTCTAACATGAAGAGACCCAGGGTTTCAGCACTCAGAGAAAGGAAGAAGAGGCAGTGTGAACCAGACGAGGGCTGATGAGGAGGGCAGGGGCAAAAGATGTGAGCAGGAAGGTGAGCAGAAGTATTTTTTTGTGTTTAAATTTTAATGGCTCTTTATGATTCAGCAAAATGGTGACAAGCCGGAAGCTGATTGGGCACAAGGCTCACACAACATAACAACCTCACGTGAGCCCCGGGAACGTGAGTGCTGACACTGCTGGAATGGCGCCGACGTGGGAGGTGAGTATATGTGTTTTATTTTAACGGGGCCAAACATGAGGAATGAGACAACTCCTATAACCAAGATATCCCAAATATGGTAGCTCTCCAGAGTTCCCATTTGACATTTATCTATAAGAAAGCAAGGTGCCCAAATATTTTTGCACACAGGCTTTCAGCTATCTTTCTAAACTCCTGGTCCTCAGGCACCAGGGTCCTTGTGTACATACAGTGCTGGCCAAAAGTATTGGCACCCCTGCAATTCTGTCAGATAATACTCAGTTTCTTCCTGAAAATGATTGCAATCACAAATTCTTTGGTATTATTCTCTTCATTTAATTTGTCTTCAATGAAAAAAACACAAAAAGAATTGTCCTAAAGCCAAATTGGATATAATTCCACACCAAACCTAAAAAAGGGGGTGGACAAAAGTATTGGCACCCTTTGAAAAATCATGTGATGCTTCTCTAATCCGTGTAATTAACAGCACCTGTAACTTACCTGTGGCACCTAACAGGTGTTGGCAATAACTAAATCACACTTGCAGCCAGTTAACATGGATTAAAGTTGACTCAACCTCTGTCCTGTGTCCTTGTGTGTACCACATTGAGCATGGAGAAAAGAAAGAAGACCAAAGAACTGTCTGAGGACTTGAGAAACCAAATTGTGAGGAAGCATGAGCAATCTCAAGGCTACAAGAGACCTGAATGTTCCTGTGTCTTCCGTGCGCAGTGTCATCAAGAAGTTTAAAGCCCATGGCACTGTGGCTAACCTCCCTAGATGTGGACGGAAAAGAAAAATTGACGAGAGATTTCAACGCAAGATTGTGCGGATGGTGGATAAAGAACCTCGACTAACATCCAAACAAGTTCAAGCTGCCCTGCAGTCCGAGGGTACAACAGTGTCAACCCGTACTATCCGTCGGCGTCTGAATGAAAAGAGACTGTATGGTAGGATACCCAGGAAGACCCCACTTCTTACCCTGAGGCATAAAAAAGCCAGGCTGGAGTTTGCCAAAACTTACCTGAGAAAGTCTAAAACGTTTTGGAAGAATGTTCTCTGGTCAGATGAGACAAAAGTAGAGCTTTTTGGGAAAAGCATCAACATAGAGTGTACAGGAAAAAAAAGAGGCATTCAAAGAAAAGAACACGGTCCCTACAGTCAAACATGGCGGAGGTTCCCTGATGTTTTGGGGTTGCTTTGGTGCCTCTGGCACTGGACAACTTGACCGTGTGCATGGCATTATGAAGTCTGAAGACTACCAACAAATTTTGCAGCATAATGTAGGGCCCAGTGTGAGAAAGCTGGGTCTCCCTCAGAGGTCATGGGTCTTCCAGCAGGACAATAACCCAAAACACACTTCCAAAAGCACTATAAAATGGTTTTAGAGAAAGCACTGGAGACTTCTAAGGTGGCTAGCAATGAGTCCAGACCTGAATCCCATAGAACACCTGTGGAGAGATCTCAAAATGGCAGTTTGGAGAAGGCACCCTTCAAATATCAGGGACCTGGAGCAGTTTGCCAAAGAAGAATGGTCTACAATTCCAGCAGAGCATTGTAAGAAACTCATTGATGGTTACCGGAAGCGGTTGTTCGCAGTTATTTTAGCTAAAGGTTGTGCAACCAAGTATTAGGCTGAGGGTGCCAATACTTTTGTCCGGCTCTTTTTTGGAGTTTTGTGTGAAATGATCAATGATTTGATTTTTGCTTCATTCTCTTTTGTGTTTTTTCCTTGCAAGCAAATTAAATGAAGAGAATAATACCAAAGAATTTGTGATTGCAATCATTTTCAGGAAGAAACTGAGCATTATCTGACAGAATTGCAGGGGTGCCAAAACTTTTGGCAAGCACTGTACAAGCTTTGCACCCACTCTAATTACACTTCTGTGAGGTATTTCTTTTGGAGAAAGGAGGGGGTTATTGAATCACCACTAAATAATTTGTTTCCCAATTTAAATGAAAAATAGAAAAAAAGTGTTGGGGTGAGATCTAATGGTAACGTGACACTAAATAAGAGGAAAAAAAACTGTATAAATTGTATTTGCATTGTTGTAGAGCACTGTGACAAATAGGATATTCTGACCTTTAACGTCTATTTTTCATAAATAAAATTAAGGTCTTCATATTATGTCATAGTAGTAACACTACTCTATGTTAATGTGTTTGCATAACCCAATTCTTCACATTATGCTACATAAAAGCTTGTAAATACTGAACTAATAAATATTAGCACTTAAGTGTTCTTTTGTGTCACTTGCCATTTCCACAATTTACCTTGAATTCTCAAGTGTAGGCATTTTATCACATTTTTGGATTCTTAAAGACTGGGTGCTTTTAGAAGACTTAATAATTTCCCCAGTGGCTTTGTGTACAGCAGTCATTAACTTAATCTATTTATGTTGAAAATATGGTCAAGTTGTCATTTTTTTCTTATATGCTCATAAATATGTAAATTATAGCGCTAGAAGTGGTTTCTCAGCTCATTTGCATATCTCTAGCCAGTGGTTGGCTGCAATGAAAAGCGGCATGAAAAAGTCATGAAATTCATGAGAGTTGTGTCAGTGATATAATGTACTAATATCAATGAGAACTCCTATTTCCCATAATGCACAGGTGCTGATCACCACTGGAAATCTGCCTTTTTACTTTTTATATGAGTGTGCTTATGTGTAAATCAGGCAGTAATAAAATAGTATAAAAAAAATGAACTAGTCTTTGACTGTTCAAGAAATTTAGTTATAGGTACTGGCTACATAAATGTTCCATTATCAGTTAAAAAATTTAGTGCTAACCCCTTACATACTCGTACGTCATATGCCGGCTCCCTGACTTTGGTTCAGGCTCACATGCCAATCCTGCATCATTAAATCAGCCATCATGTGCCTTTAATGTCACGTGCGGAGCGGAGTTCTGCCCACCGCTGCTCACCTGTTAAATGTTCTGTTAAATGTCGCATTATTCCACGTCTTTTGGAGTGCGCGTGACGTAATAGTTGGACGCTGATGGATTGCTATCACAGCTGAGGGTCTGCTGAAGACCCTCGTGCCTGTCATTATGATACTCTTGTGAGAGCCAGCATTTAGCTGCCGTTCATAGGAGATAATGATTTTTACTATATACAGGTGCTTCTCACAAAATTAGAATATCATCAAAAAGTTAATTGATTTCAGTTCTTCAATACAAAAAGTGAAACTCATATATTATAAAGAGTCATTACAAACAGTGATCTATTTCAAGTGTTTATTTCTGTTAATGTTGATGATTATGGATTACAGCCAATGAAAACAGAAAAGTCATTATCTCAGTAAATTAGAATACTTTATAACAGCTTGAAAAATGTTTTTAAAATCCGAAATGTTGGCCTAGTGAAATGTATGTCCAGGAAATGCACTCAATACTTGGTCGGGGCTCCTTTTGCATCAATTACTGCATGAATGCGGTGAGGCATGGAGGTGATCAGCCTGTGGTACTGCTGATGTGTTATGGAAGCCCAGGTTGCTCTGATAGCAGCCTTCAGCTCGTCTGCATTGTTGGGTCTGGTGTCTCTCATCTTCCTCTTGACAATACCCCATAGATTCTCTATGGGGTTAAGATCAGACGAGTTTGCTGGCCAATCAAGCACAGTGATACTGTTGTTTTTAAACCAGGAATTGGTACTTTTGGCAGTGTGGACAGGTGCCAAGTCCTGCTGGAGAATGAAATTTCCATCTCCAAAAAGCTTGTCAGCAGAGGGAAGCATGAAGTGCTCTAAAATTTCCTGGTAGACGGCTGCACTGACTTTGGTCTTGCTAAAACACCATGGACCTAAACCAGCAGATGACATGGCTCCCCCAAGCCATCACTGATTGTGGAAACTTCACACTAGACCTCAAGCAGCTTGGATTGTGTGTCTCTCCACTCTTCCTCCAGACTTTGGGATCTTGATTTCCAAATGAAATGCAAAATTTACTTTCATCTGAAAACAACACCTTGGACCACTGAGCAACAGTCCAGGTCTTTTTCTCCTTGGCCCAGGTAAGACGCTTCTGGCGTTGTCTATTGGTCATGAGTGGCTTGACACATGGAATGCGACTCTTGTAGCCCATGTCCTGGGTACGTCTGTGTGTGGAGGCTCTTGAAGCCATGACTCCAGCAGCAGTCTTAACAATCCTTTCAAGGCAACAGTTATCCCGGTTTCTTGTGCACCTTTTTCTACCACACTTTTTCCATCCACTCAACTTTCCATTAATATGCTTGGATACAGCACTCTGTGAACAGCCAGCTTCTTTACCAATGACATTTTGTGGCTTACTCTCCTTGTGTAGTGTGTCAATGACTGCCTTCTGGACATCTGTCAAGTCAGCAGTCTTCCCCATGATTGTGGAGCCTACTGAAACAGACTAAGGGACCGTTTTAAATGCTTCAGAAGCCTTTGCAGGTATTTTTTGTTAATTATTCTAATTTACTGAGATAATCACTTTTGTGTTTTCATTGGCTGCAAGCCATAATCATCAACATTAACAGAAATAAACACTTGAAATAGATCACTCTGTTTGTATTGACTTTATATAATATATGAGTTTCACTTTTTGCATTGAAGAGCTGAAATCAATTTACTTTTTGATGATATTCTAATTTAGTGAGAAGCACCTGTATATGCACTGCTATACATTATGTATAGCACAAGCGATCAGATGATTGCAACTTCAACTCCCCAAGGGACTAATAAATGCAGTAAAAAGGGAAAAAAGTTTTTAAAAATATGAAAAACATTAAAAAAACACAAAAGTTTAAATCACCCTCCTTTTGCTCCATTAAAAATAAAACTATTAAAAAAATAAACCATCACACAACCACATATCTCAAAACTAGAAAATGTTATGGGTCATTTGGCGACAAAAGCAAACATTTCTTTTTACAAGTTTCTGAATTTTTTTCACTACTTAAATAAAAATATCATCAAGAGAATGCCAATAATGTGCAAAGCAGTCATCGAAGCAAAAGGTGGCTACTTTGAAGAACCTAGAATATAAGACATATTTTCAGTTGTTTCACACTTTTTTGTTAAGTATATAATTCCACATGTGTTAATTCATAGTTTTGATGCCTTCAGTGTGAATGTACAATTTTCAAAGTCATGAAAATACAGAAAAATCTTTAAATGAGAAGGTGTGTCCAAACTTTTGGTCTTTACTGTAGTTGGTATGTGCGTAATCATACTGACCTGGAGAATTATATTGCTAGGTCAGTTTTATGGTATAGTGAAGATGGTAAATTAAAAACCTAAAAAAATTGTGGAATTGAACTTTTTCGCAATTTCACTTCACTTGTATTTTTTTTTCCTGCTTTCCAATACATCACATGATAAAATGGATGGTGTCATTCAAAACTACAACTCGTCCCACCAAAGCAATCCCTCTTACGGTTATGTGAATAGAAAAATAAAAAAGTTAGGAAGAAGAGGAAGAAAAAGTAAGGAAAAGGAAGAAAAAATGAGAACGGAAAAATGGAAATTAGTCCCACCAGGAATGGATTAAAGAGAATCTGTCAGCAGGTTTTTCCTATATAATCTGAGAGCAGCTTGACGCAGGGGTACATACTCTGATTCCCACAATATATATCTCATGGAACTGCTTGGTGTAGTTTTGATTTAATTCCAGTTTTCTCTGTTTTAGATGTAGCAGTGCTCAGAATGCTGAACTGTGTATAACCCCACCTACATTCTTGGTTGGCAGCCTCCTAGGTAATTTTACATTGTCAGCAAGCTGCCAATCAGTGGTGGAGGCTATGTTACACAGATTAGCCTGACTGGCCTGCAAGTAACTTGTCAAGAGAATACATTTTTTTTTTTTTTGCAATTTCACCGCACTTGGAATTTTTTTCCCATTTTCCAGTACACGATAAAATCAATGGTGTAATTCAAAAGTACAACTCATCCTGCAAAAAACAAGCCCTCAATTGGCCATATTAATGGAAAAAATAAAAAAGTTATGGCTTTAGGAAAAGAAGAGCAAAAAACGAAAAAAGCAAAATCGCCCGGGAGTCAAGGGGTTAAACCATGATTATTTTAAAAAGAGGGAATTTGCAGGGACCTTTGAATTTTGTGAAATTAGACTCAAAGTTTATTTGACGTGGATCGATCCTCTCATCTCTACTAGTGAGGTATTTGGGTGTTAGTGAGTAGAATGATGGCTCAGTGGTTAGCACTGTTGCTTTGCAGAGCTGGGGTCCTGGGACCAAATTCTATAAAGGACAACATATCCACAGAGTTTGTATGTTCTCATATTTGCATGGATTTCCTCTCACACTCCAAGACATACTAATAGGGAATTTAGAGTGAGCCCCAATAGGGACAGCGATGATAATGTCTGTAAAGTGCTCCGGAATATGATTGCATTATATAAATGATAAAACTAAATTAACTAGTTTATTGTAAGAAAAGTACATTTTATTTTATATATTTCATGTTTGTTGCCATTATTGTTTCTCCAGAAAAACATAATTAAATGTACAGAATATTTTCCTGGTCTACTACGTTTTTTTTATCTTAGTTTCTAGAAAACCCTTGGTGTACTTGCCACTGAAGTTTTTTTTATATTAATATATAAATATTCCAAAATGCCATTTCATATGGTTTGTTCGTATATATTTGCACCCAGTGGTGTCCATGCAAACTTAAGATAAGACTTCAGAAGGCACATTAAAGAAATTATTTAGAGAACCTCCAACCAAAACGAATGTTCACAGGGGAAATAAATGATAGATCTATTTGGGCAGTTGTTTTACAAACTGTACCTTTAAAACTTGACATAAAAATAAACATAAGTAAAACCTTTACCATCATAAACCACTGAAGTGATGTAAATTTATTGATTAACATTGATCTGTAAAACAAATCAATTACTAGAATAACCAGCCTTACTCGAGCTGCAGGCAAGCTCCGCAAAGTCTCATGGATCAATAATATCTCACTTATACAAGGATAAAACACCCTTCTGTTTAGAAGCTGTCAGGAGATTAGCACTTGGAGCATATTCAGGTACTTTATGTTGGCCTTTTAAATAAAGAATTGTTTGCTGGATTTATTACTAGTGCATCTAGCTATAAAGAAGCAAGACACAACAGAGATATTAAACTAACTGTATGTAAAATTAATTTTTTTTGAGAAACTATTAGTGATGAGCAGGTATGTTCTGTTAACCCATTCTGCGAGCATGCTCGTGTGCTCGCCGAGTATCTTCAGCGTGCTCGGGTGATATATTCCTCACATGTATTAAAGCTGTCAAAAAGTCGCAAATCAGGAGGGGCGTGGCCTGGACTCCGGCGATGTAACAAGCAGGATACCTGAGCTCCTTGGATACTTCTCCTAAACCAACACTATTCGTAACAAGAAGAGGATTTTACTCAATACTCTTTTTGGATATCTTCAATGAACATATTGGGAGTATGTTGATTCCCAATTTGAAACATTTGGATATATAAAGTCTATGATATACACCTCTGAAGTCAGCGCGTGCTTACTGAGGTAAGCGGTGGATTTCTCTCCATTGGGACTACCTTTAAAATCTGCTGTCAGCTTATCCTGAAACCCTGGTACTGGGTAAGAGAAAGTTTTGAGAAGTTTTTAATTTTTAGCACAGATACCTTTTACAGATTAAGCTTTACCTGCGTCATTGGTGTGGTTAATCGCCATTACCTGTTGAGGTAACCGTTAGTAGCGTGAGTGCAGAGCTCTCCATTATAATGGATATCACTGTAGACTGATATACTTTGTTGATTACCGCTTTCCATAGGCTATGGTCCGCTTAGTCTTTTTGATAAACAGTAGTGGAAGGCTCACCTGAATTGATAGATACCCTATAGTCCAAAGTTGATGCGGGCACAAAAAGGGATCAACGTTGGCGGTATTTAAGCTAACCGGCAATTTGCAGTATATAAGGTTTTCCTAGTCTTGCAGTGGCTAAGGATCCTTTATTCTTAATTGCTGCCACCCTGAAGGCATGGTCCATCTGGATTTATGAAATAAAAGATTCTGGGGTCTCCACTGAAAAAGAAGATGCCCCACAAGTCATATTTGACAGGTGCACAGCGGAGCTATTGAAAGGAAAAGCCGGCGGTCTCAGCGTTTACCGGCACTTGCGGCTTTAGAATGAATCCCCTGATCAGCTGGTGTCTCCTTGGAGTCTGCATTAATTAAACATTATAATTTGCCTGATAACACACTTTGAAAGTCTTCTTGATTATTTGGAAGGAAACATTTATAAAAGAATGGAATCGCTCTGCTTTACTGGAGTGTCTGCGGTGTCATTATTTACTATGGTTACTGTAACCAAGTGAAAGTGCTTGTATAGAAACTGAGAACCTTCACTGCTGATTACTGCGTAAGTTTGATCTATATTGTTGGTTTACACCTCCCAGGGGTCTTATAGCTGACTACTAACTTTTATAAACCTTGTACTAACTCTCCTGTCGCTGAGCTATAGGAAGAATTACCGTTGCAGGGTATCCTTGCTGGGTTGCTGAGAGGATCTGATTGGAGTCTCATCAGTGATCGCGTGGCGACGCAGCTGTGATCCCTGTTGGGTCGTATAGCTTAGGGGATTGCTGTAACGTTGCTGAATGAGATGAGATGATATAGTGTATATCTGCAAGGACTTGTTATTAAAACCTCGGAGTACTGAAGGCAAAGGGGGAAGGATTACACAGTTAGACATAGATTTGAGAAATACAGTTTCTAAATTTAAAGCCTCATTGATCTCTTTAAGATCCTATTAGTTTTCTCATATTTCAATATATGATTATTCTATGTAGATTTGGGGTATTTAAAAACAATAGACTTATTTATATTTATAAGTAGTGACTTATTGGATTTCCATAGAACAAACTAAATAATCCGATCTCTCCAATACAAAATGAATAAATTAGGAGCTATCCCCAAATCTAACGTCCCGACATCCAAGAAGTCCCCCAAATCACAAAAGGGAATACCAAAACAGCTCCATTCTTGTATTGATCCTTGAGTTACCATTCCTAACCTCCTAAGCCCCATTAAATCCAGATCCCCATTAAAAAGGGTCACAGATAAATTTGAATAAAAAAAATCAAACACATCTTTATTATACAATAAAGCCATTAGGTATGAAGGAAATATTAAAAATTTGTCAAAACCCAAAGGTCCGTCAGAGAAAATACTGGAAAAGAACGATTCCTTACTACCGAATACTGATTCAACACAGATAGACAGCATGGATCTTTCGGTATCATCAAAAAGGAAGGGGCCCGGTAGTTGGGGTTACAGATCTTCACATGAGGATTCAGGAAATGAACTTGATAATACTTCCCCTAGCTTAAGCCCAGAGAGAAACCGTTTTAGAAAACATCCGGATTCTCCTTCCTCAAACATCATAGGTAAAATTCCTATTTATAAGGATGATCTATCTTTACTAGTGTTGAGCGAGCATGCTCGACACTGCTCGGTACTCGCCCGAGCATCTTGCTACTCGGGATGTTCGGCGAGCACCGAGCATTTCCGGGTTGCTAGCGCGGGAGCTCTGGTCTCCGCCCTACACGTTTGGCACTCTTTTCAGAGCCAATGAACATGCAGGGATTGCCAGCCAGTCACTGTAATGCAGCAGCCATGTTGTTTGTGGGCATTACAGTGATTGGCTGGCTGCACAGCGTCACCTCGAGCATTTAAAACTGGGCGCCGCCATCATGGACACAGTCGCTCCGGATCAGCCAGTGTAAGGTCAGTGCTGCTGAGCTAGGGAGAGATTTATACTCCAAAATAGTTAGTGTAGGGTCTCTAAAGCCTGCCAAATCAAACAAACAATGCTTCTCAGGACTACACTGTGTTCTAAATTATTATGCAAATAATATTTTCTCAGATTTTCCAAAATTACCTATATGAATTGCAGTCATTGCAATTTTCCAGTCAAATAACTATTAGAGTACAACTGAAAGGTTTTTGTACAAACTGCCTATGATAACAGTATATTTAAAAAAAAATAAAAAACTCAAACTGCACTCAAAATGCATGTTACAAATTATTATGCATAGCAGAGTTTTCAACCTTTTCATTTTAATAAAGAACAAAAAAATGGTAATTTTTGAAAGTATAAGCATTAGCAGGTTATTACAAACTGAAATCAAACAGTTTTCAACTCAAAACTTTATTCTAGGTGATGCTACATTTGCACATAGGACCGCTTGTTCGAAAGGAGCTTCTGAACTCTCTCGTCCATTGAATTTGTCAGGTTTTTGACGGTTTCTGCTTCAATTGTTTTGCATGAGGAGAGAATACCCTCCCAGAGCTGTTGCTTAGATGTGAACTGCCTCCCGCCATCATAGACACTCCTTTTGATGATGCTCCAGAGGTTCTCAATGGGGTTGAGGTCAGGGGAGCCACACCTTAAGTTTGTCCCCTTTTATGCCCATAGCAGCTAGAGATGCAGATGTGTTATGAGCAGCATGAGATGGGGCATTATCATGCATAAAATGATCTCGATGGTCCAGATGGATGGAGTGGAGGATGGCTGTTTGATGGACACCCCATGCAAACACGGCTATGGCGCTAACAAGGAGGAGGTGGAGTAATATTTTGGGCTGGAATCATGGGGAGAGAGATTGTCGGCCCTTTTAGGATCCCTGAAGGGGTAAATATGAACTCCATAATGTATGTTGAGTTTCTCAAACAGCACTTCCTTCCATGGTTCAAGAAGAAGAACCGTGCATTCCGCAGCAAGATCATTTTCATGCATGATAATGCACCGTCTCATGCTGCACATAACACATCTGCATCTCTGGCTGCTATGGGCATAAAAGGGGACAAACTTATGGTGTGGCACTCATGCTCACCTGACCTCAACCCCATTGAGAACCTCTGGAGCATCATCAAAATGAGTGTCTATGATGGTAGTAGGCAGTTCACATCTAAGCAACATCTCTGGGAGGATATTCTGTCCTCATGCAAAACAATTAAAGCAGAAACCATCAAAAACCTTACAAATTCAATGGACGAGAGAGTTCAGAAGCTCCTTTCGAACAAGGGGTCCTACAGTACAGACCAAAAGTTTGGACACACCTTCTCATTTAAAGATTTTTCTGTATTTTCATGACTATGAAAATTGTACATTCACACTGAAGCCATCAAAACTATGAATTAACACATGAGGAATTATATACTTAACAAAAAAGTGTGAAACAACTGAAAATATGTCTTATATTCTAGGTTCTTCAAAGTAGCCGCCTTTTGCTTTGATGACTGCTTTGCACACTCTTGGCATTCTCTTGATGAGCTTCAAGAGGTAGTCACCGGAAATGGTTTTCACTTCACAGGTGTGCCCTGTCGTGTTTAATAAGTGGGATTTCTTGCATTATAAATGGGGTTGGGGCCATCAATTGTGTTGTGCAGAAGTCTGGTGGATACACAGCTGATAGTCCTACTGAATAGACTGTTAGAATTTGTATTATGGCAAGAAAAAAGCAGCTAAGTAAAGAAAAACGAGTGGCCCTCATTACTTTAAGAAATGAAGGTCAGTCAGTGTGAAAAATTGGGAAAACTTTGAAAGTGTCCCCAAGTGCAGTTGCAAAAACCATCAAGCGCTACAAAGAAACCGGATCACATGAGGACTGCCCCAGGAAAGGAAGACAAAGAGTCACCTCTGCTTCTGAGGATAAATTTATCCGAGTCACCAGCCTCAGAAATTGCAGGTTAACAGCAGCTCAGATTAGAGACCAGGTCAATGCCACACAGAGTTCTAGCAGCAGACACATCTCTACAACAACTGTTAAGAGGAGACTTTGTGCAGCAGGCCTTCATGGTAAAATAGCTGCTAGGAAACCATTGATAAGGACAGGCAATAAGCAGAAGAGACTTGTTTGGGCTAAAGAACACAAGGAATGGACATTAGACCAGTGGAAATCTGTGCTTTGGTCTGATGAGTCCAAATTTGAGATCTTTGGTTCCAACCACCGTGTCTTTGTGCGACGCAGAAAAGGTGAACGGATGGACTCTACATGCCTGGTTCCCACCGTGAAGCATGGAGGAGGAGGTGTGATGGTGTGGGGGTGCTTTGCTGGTGACACTGTTGGGGATTTATTCAAAATTGAAGGTATACTAAACCAGCATGGCTACCACATCATCTTGCAGCGGCATGCTATTCCATCCAGTTTGCGTTTAGTTGGACCATCATTTATTTTTCAACAGGACAATGATCCCAAACACACCTCCAGGCTGTGTAAGGGCTATTTGACCAAGAAGGAGAGTGATGGGGTGCTACGCCAGATGACCTGGCCTCCACAGTCACCAGACCTGAACCCAATCGAGATGGTTTGTGGTGAGCTGGACTGCAGAGTGAAGGCAAAAGGGCCAACAAGTGCTAAGCATCTCTGGGAACTCCTTCAAGATTGTTGGGAGACCATTTCCGGTGACTACCTCTTGAAGCTCATCAAGAGAATGCCAAGAGTGTGCAAAGCAGTCATCAAAGCAAAAGGTGGCTACTTTGAAGAATCTAGAATATAAGACATATTTTCAGTTGTTTTACAATTTTTTGTTAAGTATGTAATTCCACATGTGTCAATTCATAGTTTTGATGCCTTCAGCGTGAATGTACAATTTTCATAGTCATGAAAATACAGAAAAATCTTTAAATGAGAAGGTGTGTCCAAACTTTTGGTCTGTACTGTATGTGAAAATGTAACATCACCTAGAATAAAGTTTTGAGTTGAAAACTGTTTGATTTCAGTTTGTAATAACCTGCTAATTAGTGTTGAGCCACCCCCGTAGTGTTCGAGTTCGGTTCGGTTCGTCGAACACCCGTGTGTTCGCCGAACTGTTCGTCGAACTGTTCGTCGAACACCTTCGAACACCGTTAAAACCAATGGCAGGCAAACAAAAACACATAGAAACGCATAGAAAACACCTTCAAAGGTGTCCAAAAGCTGACAAACTGCTCAGAAGACACAACTAACACATGGAAAAGTGACAAGTACATATAGTCATGCGAAAAGAAAAGAGGTGGAGGAGTAAAAGGAGGGGGAGACACAGATATAGGCATGTCATGCCCTTCTAAAATCCAAAAAGTGAGAAGCCGAGACGGCCAGTCCGCTCCTGCCCGTGCCACCTCCGTGTCGCCGGGTTTGTGCCAGAGCCGCGGTGAACCCTGACGGCCAGCCCCCCTCTCCCAATACTGGTGCCTGTCCGCTGGTGGGTCGAGAGAGCCCCCCTGTGGTGGAGGCAGCTCTAAGCTTTTTAATTTAAATTGTCCCTCTAATTTGAATGAATACACTTTAAATCCATTTACAAGGATCTATTGGAGGGCAAGTCTCATGCCAGCAGCCGCGTAATTCCAGCTCCAGTAGCGTCCACTAAAGCTGCTGCAGTTAAAAAGCTTTTATAAGGATCGAGCTCGGCTGTCCACCGCAAGGCATCCTAGTGCCAGTCCCAGCCCCTATGCCTTGGGGTGCCTCCTGATGCTCTTCACTGAGTATCCCGTGGTCCCGAAGCATTTCCTTTGAAAAAATTAAGTGTCCAAACTACAGGTGGTGTAGCTTGCTTAACAGCCGGGATAATCCGCTGACTAGCAGACACTGCTACTAGGCACAAAGTATTTCCTGGGCTAGATGCAGTTAAAAATTTGTAAGTAGATACTCTCGTTGGATGCTGATAAAGCATTCCATAGAGTCTCCTGGCACGACATATATGATTCTCTTAAAAAGCTTGGGGTAGGGGTCTAGGGGACCCTTTTATAGCCAAAATCACGGCCCTGTATCACAATACGTCACCTAGGCTGAAGATAAATGGAACTGTAGCACCGAGGGCTCGGTTGCTACAGACGTATTGCACCTCACCCAGAGGTGTGATATCTCACTCTCAGATAAGGATGGAGTGTGGATCAGGACCCGACACCTGCATGCATTACACCACATTGCCGTGGGGCAGGGCGACCAATATGCCCCTGAGATGGGCACGACAGTCCCTGTCCCTGGCTGGAGTGGGGGGAGGGAACACTGAGGAAGGGGAACCCTGCAGTGCAGGAGCAGGGAGGAAGCAGTTCCTGGGTGCATTGAGAAGGGAGTATAAAAGGTGGGCACCATCTTAGTTCAGTGCAGAGAAGTCTGAGCAGAAGTGGCAGGGAGCAGGGGCTCTGCATGAGCTCTGCTCCGGAGGCGGGCCTAGTAACAGAGGCCCAGGCCTGCAAGAGGGAGAAGGAAGGAAGAGGAACGGAGAAGGCTCCAGGAACGAGGAATGAAGGGATCCCAGGGGTGCGGACGGGCGAGTCGCCACCGCATGCCCGAATCCACCTGCGTGGAGGTGTCAGGCCAAAGGGGGAGACCGGTCCCCGAACTAGTGGAGGCAGGAAACGACCCTCAGCTAGAAACCGGAGGCTCTGACATTTTATGTGGCGCAGCCCCTTGCTCCACCCGCTAGGAAGGCACCACATAGGGTCAGGGAAACTGGCGCCAAGTTTACCAAGAGGAGGCCCGAGGCAGCCGGACAGAAGTGTTGGAAAGAAAGGCCAGACAAAGGACACACAAAGGGGGTCCTGTGAAGCGCTCCAAAGTTATCTGGGAGTTGTCTGAGCCCCTCACCTGGTGAGCACAGTACGACGTGGGCAGCCGTTACCTGCAGACGTGGTCTGGATAATAAGAACTGTGAGTAAAGGCCCTGAACTGCATCACTGACTCCGTGTCGTTACTGCTGCTGCCCTGCACCATCACCCCCATCCTCCGCATACACTGCCCTGAGGCTATACTCCTCCCGTGGGGAGTTATGCTACGCTCTGCTGCACCCACAACACCAGCCTTAGCGGTCTGCCCTGTAGCGGCGGTTCACTCTGACCGCAATCCACGGGTGGCGTAGTCGGACATTTAAACATCAAAACCACATAAATAGTTCCGCCACTGGTTTGACCGCCCTGAGCCACGGAACCGGATCGCCGCCACGAAGACTACAACCACCAGCATCCACCAAAAAGGGTCCGGCTCCGGGTGTCCCAAGGCCCAGGGGGTGCGTCAGAACATTTTCATCACCTTTCACAATCACCAATGGGACAAGGCAGGGATGTCCTCTGTCCCCTCTCTTATACATCCTAGTGACGGAGCACCTGCTCTCATCAATTCGCCATAACCCCAATATTAGGTGGATTGAGGTGGGAGGCACCGAGTACAAGTGCTCTCTATTTGCTGATGATGTCCTAGTATATATCACTCAATCACATATATCCATCCCTGCTGTTATGGCTGAAATAGATCACTTTGTTACATGTTAAAATTTTAAAATCAATGCAGCGAAGTCTGAGGCCCTCGATGTCTCCCTCCCTAAATCCATATAGGATTCCATCCAGTCCAACTTTCCCTTTGCCTGGCCCTCACAGGGTATCAAATACTTAGGAATTCCTATTCATAGAGACCTCTCCCATCTATGTTATCTTAATTTTGGGCCCTTTATTGAACAATTCCATACAGACCACGGTTGGCAAGTTAGAACTGTAAGATTCACTACGTGAACCACTGGTGTTTTGTGGAAAAGCACATGTACACCGCGTTCCAAATTATTATGCAAAAAGTGTTTAGGAGTGATAAGGGAAGAATTTGTTTGTTTGTCAGTTAAACTCATTGATGGTGATGTGTGTCAGGGCTCTTTATATCACTGTAAGCAATTGCAGACACCTGTGCTAATTAGTTTGGCAGGTGTGTCCAATGAAAGGCAAGACTACTTAAGAAGGCTCTCTCACATTATTAAGCAGCCTACATTTTCTGCCAAAATGGGAAAGAAAAAGGATGTGTCGGCTGCTGAGAAGCAACAAATTGTGGAGTGTTTAGGTCAAGGCATGACTACAATCAACATTGTGCGATGATCAGGATGAAGTGTCTTGGCAATCAAGAAGTATGTAGCTGATTCACAGTACACACGTGTGCGTGCTGATAAGGGCAAATTGAGGACTCTTTCCTACAGGCAATTACGTCAGGTTGAAAGAGCAGCGGCAAAAAAGCCTTGTCATAGCAGCAGACAAGTTTTTGAAGCTGCTTGTGCCTCCAACGTCCCCCGAACAACAAGATGCAGGGTCCTTCAGAGGTTTGCAGCTGTGCATACGCCATCCTGTCGACCTCCTCTATCCACTTCACACAAGCAGAAACGGCTCCAGTGGGCCAAACATTACATGAAGACTGATTTCAAAACTGTTTTGTTCACGGATGAGTGCCGTGCAGCACTCGATGGTCCAGATGAATGGAGTGGAGGATGGCTGGTTGATGGACACCCCACGCAAACACGGCTACAGCGCCAACAAGGAGGAGGTGGAGTAATGTTTTGGGCTGGAATCATGGGGAGAGAGATTGTCGGCCCCTTTAGGATCCCTGAAGGCGCTAAAGATGAACTCCATAATTTATGTGGATTTTCTCAAACAGCACTTCCTGCCATGGTACAAGAAGAAGAACCGTGTATTTCACAGCAAGATCATTTTTCTGCATGATAATGCACCATCTCATGCTGCACATAAAACATCTGCATCTCTGGCTGATATGGGCATAAAAGGGGACAAACTTATGGTGTGACCCCCATGCTCCCCTGACCTCTACCCCATTCAGAACCTTTGGAGCATCATTAAAAGGAGTGTCTATGATGGCGGGAGGCAGTTCACATCTAAGCAACAGCTCTGGGAGGGTATTCTGTCCTCATGCAAAACAATTGAAGCAGAAACCATCCAAAACCTGACAAATTCAATGGACGAGAGAGTTCAGAAGCTCCTTTCGAACAAGGGGTCCTATGTGAAAATGTAACATCACCTAGAATAAAGTTTTGAGTTGAAAACTGTTTGATTTCAGTTTCTAACAACCTGCTAATGCTTATAATTTCAAAAATGACCATTTTTTTGGTCTTTATTAAAATGAAAAGGTTGATCGAAAAGTTTGGGGGATCTAAGAGTGTGGCAACCCAGTAGTCATGATTACTTCGAATTCTGACAATATGAGGGTCATGCTGCAGGTAGTGCAGCAAGAAGGCACTTATGTGTCTTGCGCATCTCGGAGCCCCAAAATTATTTTCCGGGCTAGATGCAGCTAAAAATTATTTTTAATTTTAAATCTGGTGAAGCTTATTATAGATGGCCTAATAGGATCAGTGCTGCACACTGCTACAAAGCCCAAATTATTTTCCAGTCAAGATACAGATAAACATGATTAGTAATTTGAAAGCTTAAAACGGTTGGTAGGGTGATTTTAACCAATCATCAAGCTTTTACTCTCCCCAGGATGACACAGGGGTAGAAAAGTCGTTTCGGATCCATGATTTGTTCATCTTTATGAACGTGAGTCTGTCTACATTATCAGTGGAGAGCCGCGTGCGCTTATCTGTCAGCACACCACCAGCAGCGCTGAACACACGTTCAGACAGAACGCTGGCTGCAGGGCATGACAAGATCTCCAAGGCGTAAGTGGCTAGCTCCGGCCATTTATCCAGATTGGAAGCCCAAAAAGAGCAAGGGTCCAGTGACACAGTCGTGGCTTCAATGTTTACTTGGAGATACTCCTGTACCATCGTCTCTAGGCGTTGACTATGTGTCAGACTTCTTGTCTCCTGTGGCCTTGCAAAGGATGGGCTAAAAAAGTGGTGAAATGATTCCGCAAAATTGATGTTACCAGCAGATACTGTGGTTCTGTTACGGTTTGAGTGCTGAACACTTGACGGTCCCACGGTTGGCAAGTTGGAACTGTGAGATTCACTACGTGCACCACTGGTATTTTGTGGAAAAGCACATGTAAGATTCTGCAACAGTCTCTGCTGATACTCCTGCATGCGTGCATCCCTTTCTATGGCAGGAATAATTTCTGCAAATTTACTTTTGTACCGGGGATCTAACAGTGTGGCAACCCAGTAGTCAGGATTATTTCTAATTCTCACAATTCGAGGGTCATGTTGCAGGTAGTGCAGCAAGAAGGCACTCATGTGTGTTGCGCATCCAGGAGCACCAAGTCCCTGTTGTGTTGGTGGCGAGGTAACAATCATGCTTCCTTCCTCTGTCCTCTCCCCCCAACCTCGCACAACAGAAATGTGATCAAGGTCTCCCTCATCTGATGAGTCTTCCATCAGTTCGTCCTCCACTTCTTCCTGGGCTCCTGCACCTTCCTCACTAGTTTGGCTGCTACCATGCGCCCTGGTAAAATCATCTCCCCCACCCTCACATGGCTGCCGCCTTGGTGCTGCCGACCGTCTGGACCTTGCAGATGTTAGCCCTTCCGCATACAACTCCTCCTCCTCTACTTCCTCCACCTCCTCTTGTGCCACCACCTGACTCCGAATTCTGTTTAACATGTGCTCCAGCATGTAAATCACCGGAATAGTCATGCTGATAATGGCATCGTCAGCACTAAACATCTTCGTCGCCATTTCAAAACTGTGCAGAAGGGTGCATAGGTCCCTGATCTGAGACCACTCCTCCAGCGTGATTTGCCCCACCTCTGAATCTCGTTGGCCCAGGCTATACATCAGAACGTATTGCACCAGGGCTTGTCGGTGCTGCCACAGTCGCTGCAACATGTGCAGAGTTGAATTCCACCGGGTAGGCACATCGCATTTTAGCCGGTGAAGTGGCAGGCCCAACGACTTCTGTAGAGATGTAAGTCGCTGAGCTGCGGGATGCGAACGGCGGAAGTGAGCACACAGCGACCGTGCCCTCTGCAGAAGGCCATCTAGTCTGGGATAGTGGGCTAAAAATTGCTGGACAACCAGGTTCAACACGTGAGCCATACAAGGCACGTGTGTGACATTGCCCCGGCGAAGGGCCGCACCCAGGTTTGCAGCATTGTCGCACACGGCCTTCCCTGGTTTCAGGTCCAGTGGAGACAACCATTCATGAAATTGGTTCTCCAGAGCTGACCACAACTCCTCAGCTGTGTGACTCACATTTCCCAGACATTTCAATGTAAAACCCGCCTGATGACGTTGAGCCCTACTGCCAGCATAGTAAGGAGGTGTGCAGGATCCCTTCTGCGCAGTTAGAAAGCTTGTGGCATGACCAGACAGGCTTTGGGTGCAGGTGGAAGACCGAGAGGAGGTTGAGGAGGCAGAAGCAGTGGAGGAACTTTGACATAAAGAGGATTGACGCACAACTCGTGGCGACGGCAAGACTTGGACAGCAGCCCCTTGTCCTGCTGTCACCATAGTTACCCAGTGCCCAGTCAGTGACATGTAACGCCCCTGTCCATGCCTACTCGTCCAAGTGTCTGTGGTGAAATGCACCCTGTCACACACAGAGTTTCTCAAAGAAGCGGTGATGTTGTGTGCGACATGCTGGTGGAGCGCAGGCACACCTTTCTTTGAGAAGTAGTGCCGACTGGGCATCTGGTACTGGGGCACTGCGACGGACATAAGGTCTCGAAAATCCTCTGTGTCCACCAGGCGGAAAGGCAGCATTTCTGTAGCCAAGAGCTTGCAGATGGTGAAATTCAACCTCTTAGCTTTCTCATGGCTAGGATTAAATGGTCTTTTACTTGTCCACATCTGAGGGACCGAGGGCTGGCTATTGTGCTTAGACGGGGTTGATAAGGGTGTCCCCGGCAAACTGCCGGTCTGTGAGGAAGATGCAGGCGGACATGTTAGGTTGCCTTGATCCAAAGGTGGTGCTATCGATGTCGGACAGCGCTCAAGACCAGCTGGTGTTACCACCTCCAAAGAAAATGATGACCTGCCAATCACGCTGGCTGTTGCGGGTAAAGAGGTGGCAGGTCTGCGCCCCAAAACAGGTGTGACTGCTGTCCCCCCAGTCACAGAGGATGAAGAGGCCGCGGATGCACAAGATATGGCAGACGGTGGTTGGCCCGGCCGGCTAGGCCGCATTGTAGCACACTGAGCTTCCCACTGCAACTTATGCTTCATGTCCATGTGCCGGTTCATGCATGAAGTACTCAAACTATGTATTTTTTGGCCTCTACTTAGCTTTTGCTGACAAATGTTACAGATAACACGAGTTGGGTCATCTTTATCGATCTGAAAAAATGCCCAGGCTATGCAAGGCTTAGCACCCATGCGACCTGAAGAGCCACCACGACTTGTGGTGAGAGGCAGAGTTGTGTTTGAGGATGCAGTTGTTGACGTGCTTCCAGTACTACGTCTCTGTCCAGGAAGGCGCAACCTGACCTCGTCGTCACTAGCATCTTCCTCCACCTCCTCTGCTGACCTCATCTCTTGGCTGACTGTGGGTTGACAGTAAGTGGGATCTCCGACCTCATCATCATCACCCTGTGCGTTATCACACCCGTCGTCCTCAGAGCCAACCTGTTCCTGCCCTGACAAAAAACTAAAGTTGTCGCTCCAATCAGGTATTTGAGTCTTATCATCGTCTTCCTCATTGTCTCCACCAACAGGAGTTACAGTTTGGGAATGAGGGTCTACATTATGGTCAGAACCTTCTGCGTCTGGTCCTGGATCCGACTCATAAAGATTCTGGGCATCAGTGCAGATCATTTCCTCGTCTGGATTCAAAGAAGCGCTGGAGTCGACCTCTGATTCCCAGGCTATAGTATGAGTAAACAGCTCTGCAGACTCAACCATCTGTTCTACCTCATACTCAGACGGGCAGCTGGAGATTTGGGAGCTGTGAGGAAGCAAGTGCGATTTGGGTGACACCTTTGAGGACTGGAGTATTTGTGATGTTGAAGTTGATGTGGAGGAGAGCCCACTTAAAGGAGCACTTGATATCCGTTGAAGCACCTGCTGTTTTTGTGCCTCATCTGGAATTTGTAGCGATTGGCGTGGCCGTAAGAAAGGGATCTTATCACATTGTCCGCTAAAAGAAGTAGACATTTTAGTTTGGCTGGAAGATGGTCTTTCTTCTGCACCTACCCCACGGACACAACCTTTTTTCCCCTTCCCAACACGCCTATTCCCCTTTCCACCAGCAGCAGGCCTTTTTCCACTCATTTTGGTGGTTAACTAATTCACAACTCTGGAGTTGTTTGCACAAAAAAACAATGGATGGTAACCGAGCAGAGCTGAGTGGCCAAACTGTGGTATTAGGCCAAAACTATTGGCTGGGTTAGATGCAGAAAAAAATTATTTTTAATTTGCAACCTGATGGAGGTCAGTATAGATGGACTAATAGACCAAGTCCCACACACCGCTAGAAGCCCAAATATTTTTTCAGAGCTAGATGCAGAAAATTTTTTTATTCAATTTGCAACCTGATGGAGGTCAGTATAGATGGACTAATAGACCAAGTCCCACACACTGCTAGAAGCCCAAATATTTTTTCAGAGCTAGATGCAGAAAAAAATTATTTTTAATTTGCAACCTGATGGAGGTCAGTATAGATGGACTAATAGACCAAGTCCCACACACTGCTAGAAGCCCAAATATTTTTTCAGAGCTAGATGCAGAAAAAAATTATTTTTAATTTGCAACCTGATGGAGGTCAGTATAGATGGACTAATAGACCAAGTCCCACACACCGCTAGAAGCCCAAATATTTTTTCAGAGCTAGATGCAGAAAAAAGTTATATTCAATTTTCAACCTGCTGGAGGTCAGTATAGAAGGACTAATAGAACAAGTACCACACACTGCTAGAAGCCCAAATATTTTTTCAGAGCTAAATGAAGAAAAAAATTATTTTTAATTTGCAACCTGATGGAGGTCAGTATAGATGGACTAATAGACCAAGTCCCACACACTGCTAGAAGCCCAAATATTTTTTCAGAGCTAGATGCAGAAAAAAATTATTTTTAATTTGCAACCTGATGGAGGTCAGTATAGATGGACTAATAGACCAAGTCCCACACACCGCTAGAAGCCCAAATATTTTTTCAGAGCTAGATGCAGAAAATTTTTTTATTCAATTTGCAACCTGATGGAGGTCAGTATAGATGGACTAATAGACCAAGTCCCACACACTGCTAGAAGCCCAAATATTTTTTCAGAGCTAGATGCAGAAAAAAATTATTTTTAATTTGCAACCTGATGGAGGTCAGTATAGATGGACTAATAGACCAAGTCCCACACACTGCTAGAAGCCCAAATATTTTTTCAGAGCTAGATGCAGAAAAAAATTCTTTTTAATTTGCAACCTGATGGAGGTCAGTATAGATGGACTAATAGAACAAGTCCCACACGCTGCTAGAAGCCCAAATATTTTTTCAGAGATAAATGAAGAAAAAAATTATTTTTAATTTGCAACCTGATGGAGGTCAGTATAGATGGACTAATAGACCAAGTCCCACACACTGCTAGAAGCCCAAATATTTTTTCAGAGCTAGATGCAGAAAAAAATTATTTTTAATTTGCAACCTGATGGAGGTCAGTATAGATGGACTAATAGACCAAGTCCCACACACCGCTAGAAGCCCAAATATTTTTTCAGAGCTAGATGCAGAAAAAAATTATATTCAATTTGCAACCTGCTGGAGGTCAGTATAGAAGGACTAATAGAACAAGTCCCACACACTGCTAGAAGCCCTAATATTTTTTCAGAGCTAAATGAAGAAAAAAATTATTTTTAATTTGCAACCTGATGGAGGTCAGTATAGATGGACTAATAGACCAAGTCCCACACACTGCTAGAAGCCCAAATATTTTTTCAGAGCTAGATGCAGAAAAAAATTATATTCAGTTTGCAACCTGATGGAGGTCAGTATAGATGGACTAATAGAATGATGCTATGCCCAAAAGATTTTACTTCACTAGGTGCAGTAAAAAAATTGGTATTCTATACACAGGTGGTATATCTTGCAACACAGATAGGCTACTCCACTGACTAACACACTCTGCAATAGGCCAAAAAGGATTAGCTTTGCTAGATTCAGCCAAATGCTGTGAAAAAAACTTGCACAGCACTGGCACAGACCTGCCTGGCAAAAACTGATAGGAACTGATGTAACCTAGTCCTGAAAAGGACTCCAATTACAATTAGTCTTTACTCCCACAATCTATCTATTTAAGAGCACAGACCTGCTTGATAAAAGTCGTAGGAAATGCTGTAACCTAGTCCTTAAAAGGACTGCAATCACAACTATTCCCTACTCCCAAGCTATCTGTATATTTGTGCGAAAATTGGCTTGAAATCAACAAGGTATAGCGCACACAGCAACAGCGGTGTCGTCTAACACGCAGCTGCAGCAGTGAGAAAATGGTGGCGACGGGGAAAATGGCTTGGTCTTATAGGGCAAGGACATGTGACATACACTGCCAATCACACATGCCCTTGCTTGTGTGAAAAAAAGCACTTCGCTCCGTGTGTGCGCTGCTGATAGGCTGACAGATTGCACCTCCCCACTGCAAATGCGGGAAAGAGAAAAAAAAATGGAGATCTTCATTGTTCCTGCAGAGATCCATCCCCTGCCCCTCCCCCCGCCCCGCTGTACACTCAAACTGCGTATTAACATTAATTTTCATCATTACTTAGAAAAAATCCAGTTATGATTTTGGTGCACGAACAGTTATCGAACATAACCTCGAACAGCCGAATTTTTCTCAAATTGTTCGTGTTCGCCGACCGGCTCGAACACCGCCCAAAACAGCTCGAATTTGAGATTGGCGAACAGTTCGAGTAGAACAACGCTCATCTCTACTGCTAATGCTTATAATTTCAAAAATGACCATTTTTTTGTTCTTTATTAAAATGAAAAGGTTGAAAACTATGCTGTGCATAATAATTTGGAACATGCATTTTGAGTGCAGTTTGAGTTTTTTATTTTTTTAAAAATATACTGTTATCATAGGCAGTTTGTACAAAAACCTTTCAATTGTACTCTAATAGTTATTTGACTGGAAAATTACAATGACTGCAATTCATATAGGTAATTTGGGAAAATCTGAGAAAATATTATTTGCATAATAATTTGGAACACAGTGTAATATCCATCCCAGATATCAGGCAGGCAGGCAGGCTGTATAGGAGACGCAGTGGTTATACCAGCAAACGCTGCATTACAGTCCTGTGTGATCCTGTTGGTCAAATTGCTAGACTTATCACCCTGGTCTCAGGGGCCAGGAAAACTTTTTTTTTTTCATCTAAATCCTGTACTTTTTTTTTTCCTCAGTCAGACTGTCCAAATACGTGTCTTATTACCCTTTTGGTATCCCCCCCACCGAAAAAAAAAAATTGAGTGTGTCTGTGACTGTTCAGACACCAATATATCTGTTTAAAAGAGTCTGGTGTACGCCACATAACTATAACTGTGGTTTTGCAGTTCCACGGGTCAAATCTCTGTATTATCCTGCTTTTGGCATTTTTTGCCGTAAAAAAAAACTGTAATAGTGTCTCCCTGACTGGTCAGACACCAATATATCTGTTTAAAAGAGTCTGGTGTAGGCCAGAAAAATATAACTGTGGTTTTGCAGTTCCACGGTTCAAATCTCTGTATTATCCAGCTTTTGGTATTTTTTCCGTAAAGAAAAACAGTAATAGTGTCTCCCTGATTGTTCAGACACAAATATATCTGTTTGAAAGATTCTGGTGTACGCCACATAACTATAACTGTGGTTTTGCATTTACACGGTTCAAATCTCTGTATTATCCACTTTTGGGCCTTTTTTACATAAAAAAAACAGTTTGAGTGTGTCGCTAACTGTTCAGCCCCAAATATATCTATTAAAAAAAGTATGGTATACGCCAGTAAAATAGAATTGTGGTTTTGCAGTTCCACGGTTCAAATCTCTGTATTATCCTGCTTTTGGCCTGTTTTACGCAAAGAAAAAAAAAATAGTGTCTCCCTGTCTGTTCAGTCACAAATATATCTCTTTAAAAGATTCTGGTGTAGGCCAGAGAAATAAAACTGTGGATTTCCTCTTCCACGGTTCTAATCTCCTTTTTATTACCCTTTTTCCATTGATAGTGCGAGTGTAAGCTATTTTACTTCATTTACAATGGGCAAGGTGCATGGCTAGGGACGTGGAACTGGACGTTCTGGTGATGGTGCGTGTAGAGGATGGGGCCGTGGCCAAGGTGAAAATGTGCCACAACCAACAGCCACATCTTCTCGCTCCCACTTCTTGACCAAATTACTAGGGAAGCACACTACAACACCAGTATTGCGAACTGATCAGTGTGAACAGGTTATTAATTGGATAGCAGATAATACTTCCAGTTACCTGGGCACCACTACCTCCGGTCTGTCTTCCACACGGTCAAGTTTTAGTAGCCGTGAGTCTCGACCGCATGCTCCTCCTCACCCTGATGCTCCTTCCTCCCACCATGCCGAGTGTCGTCAGACAGCAACTGATCCCACACTTGGACACTCTGAAGAGCTGTTCACTGGTCCATTTCCATATTTGTGCCCCTCGCCTGCTCCGCTTGAAGTGATGGAAGAGGAGATCCCATGTAACATGTAACATAGTTTTTAAGGTTGAAGGAAGACTAAGTCCATCTAGTTCAACCCATAGCCTAACATGTTGATCCAGAGGAAGGCAAAAAAAAACCATGTGGCAAACACTAAGCTCCACATTGGGGAAAAAATTCCTTCCCGACTCCATACGACAATCAGACTAGTTCCCTGAATCAACGCCCTGTCAAGGAATCTAGTATTTATAACCTGTAATATTATACTTTTCAAGAAAGGCATCCATGCCCTTCTTAAATTTTAACAGTGAATCACTCATTACAACATCATGCGGCAGAGAGTTCCATAGTCTCACTGCTCTTACAGTAAAGAATCCCCGTCTATGATTATGATTAAACCTTCTTTCCTCCAGACGTAGAAGATGCCCCCTTGTCCCCGTCTCAGGCCTCAGATTAAAAAGATCAGTAGAAAGGTCTTTGTACTGTCCCCTCATATACTTGTACATAGTAATAAGATCACCCCTAAGCCTTCTTTTTTCCACAGTAAATAACCCCAAGTGTAATAACCTGTCTTGGTATTGCAGACCCCCCAGTCCTCTAATAACCTTGGTCGCTCTTCTCTGCACCCTCTCTAGTTCAGTTATGTCTTTCTTATACACCGGAGACCAAAACTGTACACAGTATTCTAAGTGTGGTCGCACTAATGACTTGTATAGAGGTAAAATTATGTTCTCCTCATGAGCATCTATGCCTCTTTTAATGCATCCCATTATTTTATTTGCCTTTGCAGCAGCTGCCTGACACTGGCCACTAAACGTGATCTTGTCGTCCACCAATGCACCCAGGTCTTTTTCAGTTACAGTTTTGCTCAGTGTTTTACAATTAAGCATATAATTATACATTTTATCTCCTCTGCCCAAGTGCATTACCTTACATTTATCCCCATTAAAGCTCATTTGCCATTTATCAGCCCAAGCTTCTAGCTTACATAGATCCTCCTGTAATATAAAATTGTCCTCCTCTGTATTGATTACCCTGCAGAGTTTAGTGTCATCTGCAAATATTGAAATATTACTCTGTATGCCCCCTACAAGGTCATTAATAAATATGTTAAAAAGAAGGGGGCCCAATACTGACCCCTGTGGTACCCCACTGTTAACTGAGACCCAGTCTGAGTGTTTTCCATTAATAACCACCCTTTGTTTCCTATCACTGAGCCAGTTCTTAACCCACTTACATATATTTTCCCCTATCCCCATTGTTCTCATTTTATGTATCAACCTTTTGTGTGGAACCGTATCAAAAGCTTTTGAAAAGTCCATATACACAACATCCACTGCATTTCCTTGGTCCAGTCCAGAACTTGCCTCCTCATAAAAGCTGATCAGATTAGTTTGACAGGAACGGTCCCTTGTAAACCCATGTTGATATTGGGTCATGAGGTTAATCTTCTTCAGATACTCTATTATAGCATCTCTTAGGAAACCCTCCATGTAGCGATGCTAAATATTTGAACAGCCACGGCCACAGGAAGTCGACGCTGGCAATTTGTCACAAGAGGTGGACGATGACGAGACACAATTGCCACGAAGTGAGGAGGAGGATCGTGGTGCGCAAGTGGAAGAGGAGGAGGTGGTGGATGATCTAGTAACTGACCCAACTTGGCAGGAGGACACGCAGAGCGAGGCCAGCAGCACACAGGGGGAGGGAGGCAGAGTACCCCAACAGGCAGGAAGAAGCAGTGTGGTGGCCGCACACAGAAGGCGGGCAACAGTTCGCCTTAACACCAACACAAGGGACGTTGCCAGTACAACCGGTAGGTCTTCCAGAGTCTGGAATTTTTTAAAGACTCTGCTGATAACCCCAAAAAGGCCATTTGTACCACCTGCCATGCCAGAATCAGCAGGCGTGACAAAACTACCAGCCTGACCACCACCAGCATGATCAGGCAGATGGCAGCAAAGCACCCGACTTTGTGGGGCGAACCCCAAGGTCCACGACCAGTGTCAGCGGGTGTCATCACTGCCTCTTCCGCTGTTGTGCGTGTAGTAGAACCCCCTGTTGTGCGCGCAAGGCAATCCCCTGTCCATACTGCATGCAAAGATGCCCCCTCCTCTCAGTCTTCACTTGTTATGGCAGTTTCTCTAGAAACAGCATCAACATCCACATCCACATCCCACCGCAGCATTCAATTGTCCATATCCCAGAGCTTTGAACGAAAGCGCAAATTCGCAGCCAACGCCCCACAGGCCACAGTCCTAAATTCGCACATTTCACGACTGCTTGCGTTGGAAATGCTGCCTTTTAGGCTGGTGGAGACAGAATCCTTCCGCAAGCTTATGGCAGTGGCCGTCCCTCGGTACTCGGTCCCCAGCCGACACTATTTTGCCCGGTGTGCCATCCCCACAGTACACAAGCAGGTGTCCCAAAACATCTGCCGTGCCCTCAACAATGCAGTTACTGGGAGAATCCACCTGACAACGGACACGTGGACAAGTTCTTGTGGCCAGGGATGGTACATCTCCCTGACGGCACACTGGGTAAACATAGTGGAAGCCGGGACCCAGTCGGACCTTGGGACGGAACACATCCTCCCCACACTGAGGATTGCGGGCCCTATGTCAGTCAGAGTTGCCCCCACAGTGTACAGCTCCTGCACATCCTCCTCCTCCTTCTCCTCATGTTCAGACTCCATCTCAGATATCACCACATCAGTTACAAGCTGGAAGCACTGCAGTATTGCCTCAGCCAAGCGTCAACAGGCTGTGCTGAAACTCATAAGCTTAGGCGATAAACCTCACACTGCTTGTGGGTTGTGGACAGCTGTGAAAGAGCAGGTAGATCTGTGGCTGAGGCCGCTGAACCTACATCCAGGCATGGTCGTGTGTGACAATGGCCGTAACCTGGTGGCGGCTCCGAGGCGAGATCACACGGACCATGCCTGGCTCATGTGCTTAACCTCGTGGTTCAGCAGTTTCCTAAATCGTACCCCGAGTTGCCAGATCTGCTCGTCAAAGTATGCCGCCTGTCAGCTCATTTTCGCAAGTCGGCTACAGCTTCCGCCGCCTTTGCTGTGTTACAGCAGCGTTTGCAGCTTCCGGCACACCGACTGGTGTGTGATGTCCCCACACGTTGGAACTCTACCCTCTACATGTTGCAAAGGATTTGTGAGCATAAGAGAGCAGTTGTGGAGTACCAGCTGCAACAATGCCGTCGATATTCAGGTCAGACTCCACACATAAGACCTCAGGAGTGGACCTGGATGTCTGACATATGTACCATCCTGACAAACTTTGAGGAGTCCACAAAGATGGTGAGTGGCGATGACGCCATCATTAGCGTCAGCATCCCACTTGTCTGTCTTTTGCAACATTCTCTGCAGAGAATTAAAGAGGATGCATTGCAGCCAGAGTATGATGAGATGGATCAAGAAGCCGTAGCGGGTGATTACATACAGCCCAGCCTCATCTCATCCCAATGTGCATTGGGGGACAATTAGGGAGAGGAGGAGGAGGAGGAAGAACAGGAGCTGGTATCATGCTCTGCAGACGGTAGTACCTGTACAACTGTCATACCGTCGGTTCAGCGTGGGTGGCCTGAGGACAAAGGGGAGGAGGAGGAGGAGGAGAGCATGGTCAGTCGTCATCTTGGTGAGGACACTGAATTCTTCCCCGTTACCAGTCTGGCACGCATGGCTGACTTTATGTTACGTTGCCTTAACCGTGACCCTCGCGTTGTAAAAATGTTGGGTTAAAGTCATTACTGGTTGGTCACACTTTTAGACCCCTGCTACAAGGAGAACTTTCACTCTCTTATTCCTGAGGTGGAGAGGACTACAAAAATGGGGCAGTACCAGAAGGCCCTTGCTGCAGAACTGTGAAAAAAATTCCCATCTGAACAGAGGTCACAGTTCATTGCCCAACCAAGGCGTACAGGCGAGAGAGACTCAACTCCAGTCCAGCAGAGGCAGGGGAACACTGTCAACATTCTGGGACAGTTTTCTGAGACCCACCCAGCTTACAGGCCCTGAGGCACGGGGTACTCTCACAAGGAGTGGAAAGTTTCAAAAGATGGTGAGGGAGTACCTTGCCGACCATACCAGTGTCCTCCGTGATTTCTCTGTGCCTTTTAATTATTGGGTATCCAATCTGGACACTTGGAATGAACTCGCTCTGTACACCTTGCAGGTCCTGGCCTGCCCTGCCGCTAGCGTGTTATCGAAGCGTGTTTATAGTGCCGCTGGGGGAATTATAACAGATATGCGCACTCGCCTGTCAACTGACAATGCTGACAAGCTGACCCTTATCAAAATGAACAAGGGCTGGATTGGGCCAGACTTCTCATCACCACCAAATGACAGCAGAGTGAAATAAAGTCAAATCCACTGTGTTATTTTGGGAGGTGTATTCCCATGTACCGCTACACACCCACACATGGGTATACGCTTCCTCATTTCTGCTGTATTTTGCTCTTCTCCTTATCCTCAGCCTCCACCACCACTATACCACCAGGGTGACCTTGGTCCGTGTTGCCAGCATTGCAAGTTCCTCCGTCCTAATTTTTGGCAGCTTTTGCTTGGAAGGCATTGGCAAAGACTATGGTAGACCCACTTCCCAATAATGGGAATAATGTTTTTAAGATGCTGTACTGCATGGCTCTTGTTTGCCAGCATTGCAAGTTCCTCCGTCCTAATTTTTGGCAGCTTTTGCTTGGAAGGCATAGGCAAAACCAATGGGAGACCCACTCCCCAATAATGGGAATAATGTTTTTAAGATGCTGTACTGCATGGCTCTTCCAAGGGGCAATTAAACTGTCTTGTTAAGCTACTGCAACCTCCACGTCTCTTCCCAGGGGCATTAAAACCGTCTTGTTAAGCTACTGCGACCTCCACGTCTCTTTCAAGGGGCATTAAAACTGTCTTGTTAAGCTACTGCGACCTCCACCACTTCTCCAAGGGGCATTAAAATCATCTTGTTAACCTACTGCGACCTCCACCACTTTCCCAAAGGGCATTAAAACTGTCTTGCTAAGCTACTGCGACCTCCACCACTCTTCCAAGGCTCATTGATATTGTCTTTTTATTCCACTGCGACCTCCACGTCTCTTCCAAGGGGCATTTAAACCGTCTTTTTTAAGCTACTGTGACCTCCATTCCTCTGCCAAGGGGCATTAAAACCGTCTTGTTAAGCTACTGCGACCTCCACCACTTTTCCAAGGGGCATTAAAACCGTCTTGTTAAGCTACTGCGACCTCCACCACATTTTCAAGGGGCACTGATATTGTCTTTTTATTCCACTGTGACCTCCACGTTGTAACATCCCTGGCGGCATGCTTGCATAGTGCACCATTTCCCACTATGCAATATCACAATCTTACCCTTCGGTCCAGTTTGCAAATCTTGCTCCTCTTCATGTTGTCTGCATGCCTCTGTTCTGACTGCTTAGGGCGGCGGCCCTGTTACTTCCTGATTCTTGTAGCTGCTGTGGGCACACCCCTAATGCGTTCCAAGCCTATTGCTGTGGGTCACTGGATATTTAAACCTCCTTCTCCCAGAAGAAGGTGCCTGAGCAACTCTAACATTCAGTGTGCTCATTGACTCTGAATGTGCCAGGTCCCGTTCTGTTTCTTGCCTGTCCGCCAACCTGGGGGCTGTATTCCTAGGCCTGTCTGAACTATCTCTTAGCCTGTTTGACTGCCTCTCTGGGGGCCGCATACCCAGACTCGCTCCTGTATCTTGTTGCAGTGTCAGTTCCTGTCTGAACACTCTCCTAACCTGTTTGTCCGCCTCTCTGGGGGCCGTATACTCAGACTCGCTCCTGTATCGTGTTGCATTGTCAGTTCCTGTCTGAACACTCTTCTAGCCTGTTTGTCTCTGTGTCCGTACCTTCTCTTTTCCTGCAGTCTCTGAACCTGCACCTAACTCCTACTCATTTTCTTTGTACTTCTGTTGTGAGTTTAGTGTCCACTCGCTACTTCATTGCAAGTACCTTGTATGTATCTGGTTCTGCTTTTCCCTTCCAGTCTGTTCAGTGTGAACAGAGCCCTGTCCTCTCTGCTCTGCCTTGTTCACCGCTCCGGCGGCTTCGCTCTTATCTGCATTGTTCACCACTCCGGCGGTTCCTCTCTGCTCTGCCTTGTTCACTGCTCCGGCGATTCCTCTCTGCTCTGCCTTGCTCACCGCTCTGGTGGTTCCTCTCTGCTCTGCCTTGCTCACCGCTCTGACGGTTCCTTCCTGCTCTGCCTTGCTCACCGCTTTGGCGGTTCCTCTCTGCTCTGCCTTGCCCACCGCTTCGGCGGTTTCGCCCTGCTCTGCCTTGCTCACTGCTCCAGCGGTATCTCTCTGCTCTGCTTTGCACACCGCTCCAGCTGTTTCCCTCTGCTTTGCTTGTCTACCGCATCTGTGGTTCTGTTCCTGAATCCTAGTCTGTGCTGGACCCTATCCAGCCCGCGCTCCAACCTGCTAGTGCCTCCCTGTCTGCACTCCAGCCATGCTTGCCAGTACCCCCCCTGTCTGCATACCAGCCGTGCTTGCCAGTATCCTCCTGTGTGCACTCTAGCTGTGCCTGCCAATACCCACCTGTCTGTGTGCCAGCCTAACCTGCCTGTTCCTGTATTCCCTGGTGTGGGTCAACAACTGTGACCAGGGTCTGACCTGGAGTCGCACCTGGTCCCTCTGCTCGGTTCCTCCTTGGTCCACGGAGTCGACTAAGCCGCCGTGCGACTTTGGTCGGATCGGGTTGATACTTAGGCACTCCTCGGTTCATGGTACAGTGGGATCACTAATCATGCACACGCTAGTCAGCCCGGGCATGTGCATAACACACGTCTCTTCCAAGGGGCATTTAAACTGTCTTTTTAAGCTACTGTGACATCCACCACTCTTCCAAGGGGCATTAAAACCATCTTGTTAAGCTACTGCGACCTCCACCAATTTTCCAAGGGGCATTAAAACCATCTTATTAAGCTACTGCGACCTCCACCACTTTTCCAAGGGACATTAAAACCGTCTTGTTAAGCTACTGCAACCTCCACCACTCTTCCAAAGGGCATTGATATTGTCTTTTTATTCCACTGCGACCTCCACCATTCTTCCAAGGGGCATTAAAGCCATCTTGTTAAGCTACTGCGACCTCCACCACATTTTCAAGGGGCATTGATTTAGTATTTTTATTTCACTGCGACCTCCATGCCTCTTCCAAGGGGCATTAAAACCGTCTTGTTAAGCTACTGCGACCTCCACCACTACTCCAAGGGGCATTAAAACCGTCTTGTTAAGCTACTGCGACCTCCACCACATTTTCAAGGGGCATTGATAGTGTCTTTTTATTCCACTGTGTAGCGCCGGCGTCCCTGCCCTCTGCTAGGCAGGGACGCTGTTCCCCTCACCTCCCTGCTCCGTGCCCGGCATCCTCCTCCCGCTCTGCTGGCAGCGCGCGCTCCTTCCCGGCCACTGTGCTTAGGGCGCGCGCCCCTCTTAAAGGGGCCGCGCGCGCCGTCCTAAGGAGTCCCCGGCCAATGGCCGGAGGACTTCACCATATATAAGGCACCTCCTCCAAAATGGAGGTGCCCGAGCAATGTTGTTGCACTGTTCACTACTCTGCTTCAGCCCTCAGGTCGCGTTGCCAGTTACCTGCCAGCTTGCTGTCTTATTCCTGCCAGCTTGCTGTCTTATTCCTGCCTGATATTCCGCTACCTGCCTGCTAGCCTGAGGTCCGACGGTCTGCCTTACAACTCCTGTCAGTCTGTCTAAGGACCAGCTTGCCCGCTCACCTGGGAGCGCACTTCAGCTACCTGCCTGCTTGCCTGAGGTCCGACGGTCTGCCTTCCAACTCCTGTCAGTCTGTCTATGGACCAGCTTGCCCGCTCACCTGGGAGCGCACATCTGCTACCTGTCTGCTAGCCTACCTGGAGGCTCCGCCGTCACGTGCTGTGACCACCTGCCTGTCCAGTGACTCCTGTCCGCTCACCTGGGAGCGCTCATCTGCTGCCAGTCCGCTAGCCTACCTGGAGGCTCTGCCGTCACGTGCTGTGACCACCCGCTTATCCAGAGACTCTCGCCTGCTCACCTGGGAGCTCAAGTCTACCATTAGCCGCCACAGGTCGTACCAACCCTTTACCCAGAGACTGCCCCGGTCACTTGCTGTGACCATCTGCCCGTTCTTCCAGAGACTTTCCCGGTCACTTGCCGTGACCATCTGCCCGTTCACCCAGAGACTGCCCCAGTCACTTGCCGTGATCTCCTGCCCGTTCTTCCAGAGACTGTCCCGGTCACCTGCTGTGACTGCCTGCCTGGTCGCCACCCGCTCCCTTACAAGGACCGCCCCCTTGTGTAGAAGCTCAGAGGTTCCGCCTCCCAGACCCGTTACAGTTTGCTCGGGCCATGGAACCCGGTGGCACCCAAGCTCCCTCGCTCTCGGACCTCTGTCATGAACTGTCCCGTCAGAGGTCCCAACAGGAGTCCATCCTGGGTCACCTGCGGAATGTCAATTCTCGCCTGGACACTCTGACTGCTCCACCAGCAACCACCGCCAGTGCCATGACTCGCAACCCGGCAGCTCCGCTGCCCACCAATACCATGGTATCCTACCCCGGACCCCGGCTTTCTGCACCTCCTCGCTTCGGAGGCGACTCCGCCCAGGCTCGGGGCTTCATAAATCAGTGCACCCTGCACTTTGAACTATTGTCCCACCAGTTTAACTCCGACCGGGCCAAAATTGCCTTCATCATGTCCCATCTCACCGGGGAGGCCCTGGCCTGGCTAAATCCTCTTTGGGAGAGAGGAGACCCCCTGGTGTCCGACTTGCCTGCCTTCCTCACGGCTTTCCGGAAAGTCTTCGACGAACCCAGACGGAAGACCTCATCCGCATCATCTCTGCTACGCCTCCGTCAGGGAAGTCTCACCGTGGGCCAATATGCCATACGGTTCCGTACCCTTACCTCGGAGCTGGCCTGGGATAACGACGCTCTGGTATCCGTCTTCTGGGAGGGTCTGTCCGGCCGTATTAAAGATGAACTTGCCGGTCGGGACATTCTTACCACTCTCCTAATAACCTAATAACTCTTGCCACCCGGATTGACCTACGGTTCCAGGAGCGTGCCAAAGAGGTCACCCGTGAGAAGAGGTTTCCACGTCTAGCTCCTACTTTTCAGAAACCCGTCACTCCCTCCGTCTCTCCCCAGGTACACTCTCCTGAGCCTATGCAGGTCGACCAGACCAAGATGGTCAAAACCCGTCAGGACTTACGCCGTGCCGAGGGGAGCTGCTTCTACTGTGGCAGTAAGGAGCACCGGATCCGTGCCTGCCCAGAGAGGTCGGGAAACGCCTGTGTCTAGGTTCGCTCAGAGAGGTCGACCTAGACAAGAATAAATCCTCTCCATCTCTGCTGCTGTCAGTTTCAATCGTCTGCGGGGAGAACCGTTATTTCGAACTAGCCCAACTGGACTCTGGAGCAGCCGGGAATCTTATTTCACAGTCCCTGGTAGAGAAATACCGCATCCCCACCAAACCTCTGGCTGTACCCTTGTCTGTTGCTGCCGTGGATGGGGGTCTCTTACCACGCCCCATCCAACTCATCAGCGAATCCATTACTCTGCAGGTGGGAATGCTGCATTCTGAGAGTATCTCCTTTCATGTTCTGCCTGGACTCTCTCACGCCCTCTTGCTAGGTCTACCTTGGCTCCAGAGACATGCACCCGTGCTTGACTGGCTGACCGGAGAAGTCCTTCGCTGGGGACAGGACTGCCATAAGACCTGTCTGGTTCCCGTCCATCCCGTCCGTCCTTCTCCTACCCCAGCTAATCTACCTGGACTTCCGATTCCTTATTGGTCTTATGCTGATGTCTTTAATAAAAAGGAAGCAGAGACACTACCCCCTCATAGACCATACGACTGCCCTATCGACTTGTTACCCGGTACTACTCCTCCCCGTGGGCGTATTTATCCATTATCCGCTGCTGAGACCCGGTCGATGTCCGAATATATTGAGGAGAATCTGGCCAGGGGATTCATCCGGAAATCTACCTCCCCGGCGGGAGCAGGCTTCTTCTTCGTAAAAAAGAAGGACGGCTCTCTCCGTCCCTGTATAGACTATAGAGGCCTTAACCAGATCACGGTGAAGAATAAGTACCCCCTTCCGCTCATTCCGGAGTTATTTGATCGTCTGAGAGGGGCTAGAATCTTCACCAAACTGGACCTCCGTGGGGCGTACAACCTGGTTCGTATCCGTCAGGGGGATGAATGGAAGACGGCATTCAACACCCGGGACGGCCACTATGAATATCTGGTAATGCCCATTGGTCTCTGTAACGCTCCTGCCATCTTTCAAGAGTTGGTCAATGACATCTTCCGGGACCTTCTCTACTCCTGCATAGTGGTGTACCTGGACGACATCTTGGTCTTCTCTCCGGATCTCCAGACTCACCGGAGGGATGTTCGTCAGGTCCTGCTCAGGCTCAGGCAGAATCACCTCTTCGCTAAATACGAGAAGTGCCTCTTTGAGCAGACCTCGCTTCCGTTTTTGGGCTACATTATTTCTCAGACCGGCCTACGAATGGATCCAGAGAAACTGTCTGCCATCGAGAAATGGCCTCGACCGGAGGGGTTGAAGGCCATTCAGCGGTTCCTGGGCTTCGCCAACTACTACCGCCTCTTCATACCACACTTCTCTTCCCAGACTGCCCCAATTTCCGCGCTCACCCGTAAGGGTACTAATCCCAAAGAGTGGCCGCCCGAAGCAGACGAGGCCTTTCTTTCCTTAAAACAGGCCTTCTCTTCCGCCCCGGTGCTGCATCGCCCGGACGGCAACAAGCAGTTCTTCCTGGAAGTTGACGCCTCCTCCTCTGGAGCCGGAGCGGTACTTACTCAAAAATCATCTTCCGGGAGGATGGTAACTTGCGGCTTCTTCTCTAAACTCTTCTCCTCCTCAGAGCGCAATTATTCCATAGGAGACCGAGAGTTATTGGCCATCAAACTGGCATTGGAGGAGTGGCGTTACCTGCTCGAGGGGGCTCTTCACCTGGTAATGATTTACACTGACCACAAGAACTTGGCTTACCTCCAGCATGCCCAGAGACTTATCCCGCGCCAAGCCCGGTGGTCCTTGTTTTTTGCTCGCTTTGATTTTGTTCTTCATTTTCGCCCGGCTGACAAAAACGTCAAGGCGGACGCCTTGTCTCGATCCTTTCTGGTGTCTGATCTCGAGGAAGATCCGAAACACATCATCGATCCCGCCAGAGTAATGCAGGTGGCTCCCGTGAGTCTAAATCGTCTCCCTCCCGGAAAGACGTTCGTATCAGTACCTGATCGGGAGAAGATCCTTCACTGGGGTCACTCGTCTAAACTGGCTGGCCATGCCGGTCAGAAAAAGACCCTCCAGCTTATTACCCGGCACTACTGGTGGCCTACACTGCACAAGGACGTAATAGACTTTGTTTCTGCCTGTGTGTCCTGCGCCCGCAACAAGGTTCCGAGACATCTGCCAGCCGGTCGCCTCCTTCCGCTCCCAGTACCTGCTGCCCCCTGGCAGCATATAGCAATGGACTTTATAACAGACCTCCCAGTCTCTGCCGGTTGTACGGTCATTTGGGTGGTCGCTGACCGCTTCTCCAAGATGGCTCATTTCGTTCCCCTGCCGGGCCTCCCGTCTGCACCCGAGCTAGCTAAAGACTTTATTCGTCACATCTTTCGTCTTCATGGCCTGCCCCTCCACATCGTGTCGGATCGTGGGGTACAGTTCACCTCACGCTTCTGGAGAGCCACTTGTAAACTGCTAGACGTCACCCTGGACTTCTCTTCCGCTTACCACCCACAGTCCAATGGTCAAGTGGAGCGGATCAATCAGAACCTGACCAGTTACCTCCGGCACTTCATTAATGCCCATCATTCAGACTGGGTGGATCTCCTACCATGGGCCGAGTTCTCTTATAACAATCACGAGAGCGAATCCTCCTCCAAATCCCCGTTTTTTGTAGTCTTCGGTCATCATCCTCGGATTCCTTTTCCTGTCTCCACCTCTGTGGACAACCCGGCTGCGGAATCTCTCGTTAGCAAATTTTCCTCCATTTGGGAGAGTACCCGATCCGCACTCCTTCAGTCGTCCGAACGGATGAAAAGACACGCTGACAAAAAACGCCTGGATCCTCCACAATTTCGTCCCGGAGATAAAGTCTGGCTCTCATCTAAATATGTCCGACTCAAGATACCTTCTTACAAGTTAGGGCCTCGGTTCATCGGCCCCCTGGAGGTCATCAGTCAGATCAACCCGGTGGCCTATAAATTGAAACTCCCGGCAAACTTACGGATCCCTAACTCCTTCCATGTATCTCTCCTAAAACCTGTGGTACTTAACTCTTTTTCCAAGTCTACAGGTACGCCTCCTGCTCCGGTTTCTGCTGAGGACGAGTTTGAGGTAGAGAACATTCTTGCCACCAAAAGGGAAGAGGAAAGACCTTTTTTCTAGTAGATTGGAAGGGGTTTGGTCCTGAGGAGAGAACGTGGGAGCCCCGGGAGAACATCCATGCCCCTCTTATCCTTGCTAAATTTCTGACTGGCCTAAAAAAGGGGGGGCCTAAAGGGGGGGGTACTGTAGCGCCGGCGTCCCTGCCCTCTGCTAGGCAGGGACGCTGTTCCCCTCACCTCCCTGCTCCGTGCCCGGCATCCTCCTCCCGCTCTGCTGGCAGCGCGCGCTCCTTCCCGGCCACTGTGCTTAGGGCGCGCGCGCGCGCTCTCCCTCCCTCTTAAAGGGGCCGCGCGCGCCGTCCTAAGGAGTCCCCGGCCAATGGCCGGAGGACTTCACCATATATAAGGCACCTCCTCCAAAATGGAGGTGCCCGAGCAATGTTGTTGCACTGTTCACTACTCTGCTTCAGCCCTCAGGTCCCGTTGCCAGTTACCTGCCAGATACCTGCCAGATTCCTGCCAGCTTGCTGTCTTATTCCTGCCTGATATTCCGCTACCTGCCTGCTAGCCTGAGGTCTGACGGTCTGCCTTACAACTCCTGTCAGTCTGTCTAAGGACCAGCTTGCCCGCTCACCTGGGAGCGCACTTCAGCTACCTGCCTGCTTGCCTGAGGTCCGACGGTCTGCCTTCCAACTCCTGTCAGTCTGTCTATGGACCAGCTTGCCCGCTCACCTGGGAGCGCACATCTGCTACCTGTCTGCTAGCCTACCTGGAGGCTCCGCCGTCACGTGCTGTGACCACCTGCCTGTCCAGTGACTCCTGTCCGCTCACCTGGGAGCGCTCATCTGCTGCCAGTCCGCTAGCCTACCTGGAGGCTCTGCCGTCACGTGCTGTGACCACCCGCTTATCCAGAGACTCTCGCCCGCTCACCTGGGAGCGCTCATCTGCCGCCTGTCTGTTGGTCTTCCTGGAGGCTCCGCCGTCACATGCTGTGACCACCCGTTTATCCAGAGACTCTCGCCTGCTCACCTGGGAGCTCAAGTCTACCATCAGCCGCCACAGGTCGTACCAACCCTTTACCCAGAGACTGCCCCGGTCACTTGCCGTGACCATCTGCCCGTTCTTCCAGAGACTGTCCCGGTCACTTGCCGTGACCATCTGCCCGTTCACCCAGAGACTGCCCCAGTCACTTGCCGTGATCTCCTGCCCATTCTTCCAGAGACTGTCCCGGTCACCTGCTGTGACTGCCTGCCTGGTCGCCACCCGCTCCCTTACAAGGACCGCCCCCTTGTATAGTAGTTCAGAGGTTCCGCCTCCCAGACCCGTTACACACTGCGACCTCCACGTCTCTTCCAAGGGGCATTAAAACCGTCTTGTTAAGCTACTGCGACCTCCACCACTTTTCCAAGGGGCATTAAAACCATCTTGTTAAGCTACTGCGACCTCCACCACTCTCCCAAAGGGCATTGATATTGTCTTTTTATTCCACTGCAACCTCCACCATTCTTCCAAGGTGCATTAAAACCGTCTTGTTAAGCTACTGCGACCTCCACAACTTTTCCCAGGGGCATTAAAACCGTCTTTTAAGCTACTGCGACCTCCACCACATTTTCAAGGGTCATTGATTTTGTCTTTTTATTCCACTGCGACTTCCATGTCTCTTCCAAGGGGCATTAAAACCGTCTTGTTAAGCTACTGCGACCTCCACCACATTTTCAAGGGGCATTGATAGTGTCATTTTATTCCACTGCGACCGCCACCATTCTTCCAATGGGCATTGCATTTCCTCCTTATTTTAGTCAGCTTTTTCTTTTCAATGCATAGGCGAACACTAAGGGAGACCCACTCCCCAATAATGGGTAGAAGGTTTTTAGTATGCTGTAATCCACATCTGTTTCAAGGGGCATTGCATTTCCTCATAATTTTTGGAAAGCCTTCCATTCACTGCTTAGGCCAACAGTGCACAGGAGACCCAGTTGCTATAAATGGAAAAAATGGTTTAGTTAAGGCCCTCTGACCTCTATGTCACTTCCAAAGGGGATTGGAGTGCCTCGAAATTTTTGGTAGGCATTGCACTCACTGCATGCCCTTTAACTGTGTAGTCGAACCGCTCCTTTTGGTACAGAAACATATCCTACAAGACGTGTGGCTGACTGGCCTGATATTGATGTGAATGGTCCCTTTTCCTACTGCTCTTTCTCCTTTGCCACCACTCATCCATCATTTATCACCTGAAGCTTTGTTTTATCAGGAGTCATAGAACTGGGATAGTAGCAGGAAAACATCCAGCAATCCTCGGAGGAGGTAGGATATGCGCCAAAATGCTGACCACCTCAGGCCTAGCCGCTACTACATACATGCGCTTGCATTCCAAGAAAACAAAGGAGACGCTAACTTCTATCATCATCATGCTCCTCACCTTGGCACTCTCAACTCCCCTGATGGAGAAGCCAGGGCCCACCGGAGGAGTCTGGTTCTCTAGTGGGCTCGTCCAATTCTGCCCTAAAGCAGGCTGGGCTAATAAAAGTGTGTGGGGGGATGTTCCAAGGAGAAATGGGGGAGGCTGGGGACCGTTTATGGACACCCGGCCACCCCCAGGCGGCTGGGGAGCGTGTGTGGACACCCGGCCGTGGGGCGGCTGGGGACCGAGTATGGACACCTGGCCGCACCCTGGCGGCTGGGGACCGAGCGGGGACACCCGGCCGCCGGGTGCCTGGGGACTGAGTATGGATACCTCGCTGCCAAAGCAGCCATGAGGGAGTGGCCAGCTTCGGCCTCCTCCAAACTCAAAGGCCCCATTTCAAGTGCAAGCAAGCTAGCAGTATGGTATTGTTGCCTGGGGGTGGGTGGGTGGCAGCCTGCATACTTGCGCTTGCATTGCAAGGAATGGGGGTGGTACAATTGAACACTGCCCTGGGACAAGGACTTGCACGGGGATAGTTGCAAGTCTGCATCTTCTGATGCGGAAAGGATCACTTGTGATGGGCACACTTTTAGGCAGTGACCTGGGTGTCAGAGATGCTTCCAGGGGTCTTCCCCATGCTGTTCCCATGTCTTTTCAGCACTGTATGCATGTGTCACACAGCACATGGTCAGATAAGATTGTAAAATGTCAAAATTACATTTCCCGGTGAATGTATTTGTCACGGTTGAAAGCAATACAAAAGTGCAAAAACACATAAAAAATGCTACTTTCGAACATAGCCCAAGGTGTGGAGGAGTATTTTTCTTTTTGGTTATTTATTTTACCTTATACACAAGTCTTTACCCTGGAAAGGAAGTTCCTTAACATATTTCACAGGAAAACCGTTTCGGTTTCATTTTTGAACATTTTATTGTGAGCCCTTAAAAGTGGCTTAATACCTCTGACCACGTTGTTGACAGCAGTGACCTGGGGGTCAGAAATGCTTCCTGGGGCGATGCCCATGCTGTCCCCATGTCATTTGAGCACTGTCACTACCGTTTTGGGCACTTTTTATGCTTTCTACAGACTGCCGGGGGTGCCGCCGTAAAAATGCTCGGGTCTCCCATAGACTAACATTGGGCTCGTTGCTCGAGTCGAGCACCCGAGTATCACAGCGAGCTCGGCCCGAGTTTAGAGCACCCGAGTATTTTAGTGCTCGCTCAACACTAATCTTTACCTGTGAGGAATGATCTAGAATTGTTTATGATGGATCTTGCCGAAAAAATTTATTTTAACATGAAGAACGCCTTTGAAAAGCAACCAGGGATGTTCCAATCGATATTTGATCTCTTCAATAAAAAGATGGAGGAACAGGAAAAAAGAATAATAAATGTAGAGGAAATAAACTTTCAACTTACTAAAACTAATCAAAATTTAGTCCAAGAAATCCAGAAGCTTAAAATAAAAGTTGCAGATACAAAGGTCATATTGATTTCCTCAACAAGTTATTGAAAAAAATATCACTAATAAAAAAAGGAATTTTGATCATGTTTGGGGATTTTAACATCGTTCCAGATGGTTTTATGGATTCTTCATCTTCAACGCGTCATCTATTTTCTTCTCTTAATGGTTGGTGGTTATTCAAAAATGAGTTATTTGACATTTTCAGATGTATAAACACTAGTGTTAAGCCACCCCAGTAGTGTTCGAGTTCGGTTCGGTTCATCGAACACCCGTATGTTCGGCGAACTGTTCGTCGAACTGTTCGTCGAACACCTTCGAACACCGTTAAAACCAATGGCATGCAAACAAAAACACATAGAAACACATAGAAAACACATAGAAAACACTTCAAAGGTGTCCAAAAGCTGACAAACTGCTCAGAAGACACAACTAACACATGGAAAAGTGACAAGTACATATAGTCATGCGAAAAGAAAAGAGGTGGAGAAGTAAAAGGAGGGAGAGACACAAATATAGGCATGTCATGCCCTTCTAAAACCAAAAAAGTGTGAAGCCGACACGGCCAGTCCGTTCCTGCCCGTGCGACCTCCGTGTCGCCGGGTTTGTGCCAGAGCTGCGGTGGACCCTGATGGCAATCCCCCCTCTCCCAATAATGGTGCCTGTCCGCTGGTGGGTCGAGCGAGCCCCCCTGCGGTGGAGGCACGTCTAATCTTTTTAATTTAAATTTTCTTTCTAATTTGCATGAGTACACTTTAAATCCTTTTACAAGGATCTATTGGAGGGCAAGTCTCATGCCAGCTGCCGCGGTAATTCCAGCTCCAGTAGGGTCCACTAAAGCTGCTGCAGTTAAAAAGCTTTTATAAGGATCGAGTTTGGCGGTCCACCGCAAGGGGTCCTACCGCCAGTCCCAGCCCCTGTGCCTTGGGGTGCCTCCCCGATGCTCTTCACTGTGTGTCCCGGGGGCCCGAAGCATTTCCTTTGAAAAAATTAAGTGTCCAAACTACAGGTGATGTAGCTTGCTTAACAGCTGGGTTAATCCGCTGACTAGCAGACACTGCTACTAGGCCCAAAGTATTGCTTGGGCTAGATGCAGTTAAAAATTTGTAATTAGATACTCTCGTTGGATGCTGAGAAAGCATTCCATAGAGTTCTCTTAAAAAGCTTGGGGTAGGGGACCCTTTTATAGCCAAAATCATGGCCCTGGACTGCAATCCGTCAGCTAGGCTGAAGATAAATGGAACATTATCATCACCTTTCATAATCACCAATGGGACAAGGCAGGGATGTCCTCTGTCCCCTCTCTTATACATCCTAGTGATGGAGCACCTGCTCTCATCAATTCACGATGACCCCAGTATTAGGGGGATTGAGGTGGGAGGCACCCAGTACAAGTGCTCTGCATTTGCTGATGATGTCCTAGTATATATCACTCAACCACATATATCCATCACTGCTGTTATGGCTGAAATAGATCACTTTGGTACATGGTCAAATTTTAAAATCAATGCAGCGAAGTCTGAGGCCCCCGATGTCTCCCTCCCCAAATCCATACAGGATTCCATCCAGTCCAACTTTCCCTTTGCCTGGCCCTCACAGGGTATCAAATACTTAGGAATTTGTATTCATAGAGACCTCTCCCGTCTATTTTATCTTAATTTTGGGCCCTTTATTGAACAACTCCATAGAGATCTTACTTCTTGGACTGTGAAGGATTTTTCCTGGTTCGGCAGAATAAATATACTAAAAATGAACGTCCTACCTAAACTCTTATACATCTTCCAAACCATTCCCGTGGTAATTCCCTCAAATTTTTGGAAAAGACTACGCAGTAGCTTTTGCAGATTTATCTGGGCAAGTGAGTGTCCACGCATTTGGGGGGACGTTCTGATCAGACACAAACAAAAGGGGGGCCTTAGCCTTCAGGATTGTAGAAGGTATTACATGGCAGCAGTACACGCTAGAATCCTGGACTTCTTCCATCATTCGGAGGGGAAATTGTGGGTCAAAATAGCTCAATCCATTTGTCCTAAAGCTCTTACCACTCTCCCATGGTGCGCCCATTTAATTGTCCCCTCTCTTGGCCTCATGGCATATAGTACTTATGCCACTGCTTTGGCTTTGAGATCCCAAAAAAAAAGCTTATCCTCAATCGACCCCCAGGGCCCCTTGCTCCCGATTTTAAATAATCTAGATTTCCCACCAGGACTATCTGCAAATAGATTTCTCGGTTCAAATAAATCCCATCCGATATTATTTTCTCATGTCATCTCCAAAACTTCGCTGCTCCCCGTCAATGACTTGTTACAGGGAAGAGCCACTTCCCCGAAGGCTAATTTTGAATATAGCCAGTTACAACACTTCTATTCAACTGTGAAGAAGCGCACACATCTTCATAGAGATCTCACAAACTTTGAAAAATTGAGCCTATCATTGTCACCCCCTACACACTCCATCTCCCTACTGTATAATCTCCTCATTGCCCAGGTAACTGACAATAGGCCAGGATTCTGCGGTGCACGGGAAAGGGAACTGGGGAAGTCCTTCTCTGACTCACAATGGGATAAATGTTTCTTCCTAACACATAAAACCTCAATAGGGTCCAAAGCTCAGGAAACCTCCTTCAAAATTATCTTTAGATGGTACCGGGTACCAGCAGTCCTTCATAGATGGTATCCAGTTGTCTCAGATAGATGTTGGAGATGTGGGGAGGGGGAAGGGACATTGTCACACATATGGTGGGCATGCCCTATAATAAATGCATTTTGGGCAAAGGTGGTTCCCATGATTGAGAAAATAACTGGTTTGACTATCCCTAATACGCCAGAAGCCCTCCTTTTATCAATGTTACCAATAAGTAAACGTAGTTATTAAAGGTCATCAATAGGCTACCTAATACAGGCGGCTAAGAATGTCATTCCACGACACTGGAAAAGCAGAGACCCACCCACTGTGGAGGAATGGTTTGCGGAGATCTCCCTCCTTAATAGGATGGAGCATCTGATTGCCATCTCACCGGCTGATATTGATAGATACTGTCTGATTTGGAGGGATTGGATTGATTTGCGAAACTCTGACGCCTACCATCTAGCCCCCAACTAAAGTTATCCGTGATGTCGGCACAACAATGATCATAATCGCACTCTATTGATTGGTGGTCTGCCGTGGTCCGCTCCCTCTCTCTCTATCTTTCATATGGAAAAATACATGCTTGATCTGGATATTGATGGAAAACCCTCCCTGTACCCCTCAATGTACTGTCGTTATGCATAGATTTATAGTTATACTACCCATTTTACTATGTATATTGTATTTTCTTGTACTTTTTCAACACAAAAATAAAAAAAAACTTGAATTTGAAAAAAAAAATTGTAATTAGATCTACAGGCGGTGGCTACTCCGCTGACTAGCAGACACTGAAGCTTTGGAGCAGACCTCTGATTCCCAGGCTATAGTATGAGTAAACAGCTCTTCAGACTCAACCATCTGTGTTACCCCAAGCCATAGTGTATGTAGTTTCTTACAGTTAAAGGGGGGGGGGGGACCCGACCCACCTGGAATTGATGATGGCAACGTCATGTAAAACACAGCAAGGGGACTGCAAAAAGAGTCTCCATTTTTTCCCAAAATTGTGGAACAGACACCACTTAAGTGGCATCAATTGTCCCAGAGTTGCTTAAAATGGTTGGTGAGGTAATTTTCCAAAATCCTCAAGCTTTTAGTCTCCCCAGAATGACACAGGTGGGGCAGATGGTGGTTGTCCCAGCCCGCTAGGCCGCATTGTAGCACAGTGAGCTTCGCACTGCAACTTATGCTTCATATCCATGTGACGGTTCAAGCATGAAGTACTCAAACTATGAATTTTTTGGCCTCTACTAAGCTTTTGGTGACAAATGTTACAGATAACACGAGTTGGGTCATCCTTATCGATCTGAAAAAATGCACAGACTACGCAAGGTTTAGAGCCCATGCGACTCTGCTACTAGCAATACTATCAAATGATTGGCTGGGTTAGATGCAGAGCGTCTGGGTTTGGTTGGGGATCCCCACAGTCTGCCTAGGCTAGATGCAGTTAAAAATTATTATTAGATACACAGGCGGTGCAGCTTGCTTTGCAGCTGGGCTAATTCTCCCAAAGTATTGGTAGACTCTATACTAAATAAGGAAGGATTCACTGACTGTGGTGACCCCTCCGTGGGCCGTGGCGATTGGTGGAGATTTGGTGGATGATTATAGGAGAAAGCTCCTTAATAGAGAAAGTTGGTGGATTTATATTTTAAATACACGTGTACCAGCGGGTTTAAACATCTGACATGATTTGATGTATCATTATGAATGATCATTTATAGATTATTATTATATATATGTTCCTTTTTTCTTCTTTTCTTTTTCTTTTGGATTATTTACATTTATATTGTTTCTATGCTATATGATTTTAACGTGGTATGTGTGTTTAAATTTCTGATTAACTCAGCCTTGAACAGGTGCATAGCAGGACATGGCATATAAATACTACTTCCTTGCTGTTTTTTTGCTATGCAATGATTAAGAACCTTTAGTTCGAAATGCGTTTGCTGTTCTTCTCCAAGGTGGACTTTTAAAATATTTTTTGTATGACCCAATAAAAAGTGGATTTTAGAAGATTTGTTCAGCTGGATCTTCCTGGTTCCTCATGTTCATCTGGTAGCACTCCTGGCTCCGTGCTGTTGATCTTCTAGGTGGGTGAGCTGATTTTTTCCTTTCTTTTTCTGCCATGTGGCGATTGGTCATCCACTTTCGCTGCCCCTTACTCAACGAATTCACAAACATCTCCCGTCGGTTTGGAGTCCCATTATGCCCAACCAAAAACATAGGCCCCACAACTGAAAAAAATTGTTCTTAGGCATCGAAATCGACACCACAGCAAGGCTGTTCCGCCTCCCATGGGAAAAAATACCAAAACATTACACCTGATCTAGGTTTTTTGCGCAGTAAGGAAAGTAACACTACAGCAGATGCAAGAATTACTAGGTCTCCTCGTGTTTGCAAGCCGGGTGATGCCAGTCGGAAGGGTTTTTTCTCTTCATTTATCACCCGCAACAAAAGGGGCATCTAAACCGAGTCATACAATCAGAATCAGCAGGCTGCTACGGGCGGACTTAGATGTGTGGAAAACCTTCTTATAATCATTCAGCGGTCACACGTTATTTATGTCAGCAGAACAGTCCAACATTCAGCTAAGATTATTCACCGGGGCGGTAGTATCAGGCGGATATGCAGCGATACTAAATAACCAATGGTGCACAAGCTTATGGCCTCCGTATTGGGCAGAAAAAGTGCTGACAAAAAAACAGACAGTCCTGGAACTGTTTCCAATAGTGGTAGCTATAGAAATATGGGGAGCGTGCCTGGCTAACAAAAATATACTCTTCATAACAAAAAATACCAGCCTAGAGCACTTCATTAATAATATGGCATCATCGTCTCTCCCAGTGCTAGGCCTACTATGCCGGCTAGCATTCCTGTGCCTAAAACACAATGTATGGGTCCGCGCTAGCCACGATGCTGAGGGGTCTAACGCTTCTGCTACCGCTTTATCACAATTCAATTGGCAGATTTTCACAGAGCTCCTCCCCAACGCCCACCCATCGGGCAACAGTTGCACAGCCTCCCTATGGGATCTAGTGGAGAATAGTTGATGCCATTAATCAGAGTGTCAGTTGCCCCGTCGATGTGGCAAGCATACGGTAAGGCATGGGAACAGTGGACACGACTAGTAGCAGGCAGACAGGTTGACCAATGTGAACAAGCCAGATTACAAGTCACAATAGAATTTCTCTACCAGCTAATGATGAGGGGCATATCAGGGGCGTCAGCGCAGCGGTGGCTGACCGGAGTAGCATTTCACTTCCAACTACTGAATTGAGGGCATGTGACAAAGAGATTCATCATCAGACAATCCATAAAAGGGTGGAAAAGGGGTCAGCCAAGTCAGGAGTGTAGACGTCCCGTCCCGTGTCACTAAAACTGATTTCTCACATCATATCCCTAACACCATTAACATGTTACTCACAATTCGAAGCAACACTACTGTCTACTGTATTTGCGATCTCCTTCTTCGGGGCGCTATGCATAAGCGAATTAGTCCCTCAATCCAAAATTAACTCCAGTGGAGGCTTATTACACCAGGACGTAGTCATAGCCAATAATGTAATACGTTTACGCATACGCAAATCGAAAACGGTTCCAGCGGGAAGGGGCACTTGGGTACTTCTACAACCCACAAATGGTACGCTGAGACGGGTAACAATAGTAAAAACATATATAACCATCAGATCACAAAGAAATTTCTTCCTATCACACATTGATGGAACGCAATTATCAATATACCACCCCAAAGATTATAGGACACACTCATTCCGCATAGGCGCGGCCATGGAAGCAGCAAGAGCAGGACTGTCACTAACGGAAGATCAGAGGATAGGTAGATGGCGATCCACGTGTTTGGCGAGATACATAAGACAGGACTTGTTATCCTAACGTAGTTTGTTTCATTTACAAGTGACGCTAAGCCAACAGTGTGGGTGATAGGCCACTCGTATATACACTGTGTTCCAAATTATAATGCAAATAATATTTTCTCAGATTTTCCCAAATTACCTATATGAATTGCAGTCATTGTAATTTTCCAGTCAAATAACTATTAGAGTACAATTGAAAGGTTTTTGTACAAACTGCCTATGATAACAGTATATTTTTAAAAAAATAAAAAACTCAAACTGCACTCAAAATTAGTGTTGAGCGAACATGCATGACACGGCTCGGTATCTCTGATTTTTCAGACACAAATATAACTGTTGAAAATAGTCTGGTGTAGGCTAGAGAAAAAGAAGTGTTGTTTTGCACTTCCACGGTTCAAACCTCTGTATTATCCATTTTGGGCCATTTGTATCTAAAAAAAAAACAGTTTGAGTGTGTCGCTCACTGTTCAGCCGCAAATAGCTCTATTTAAAAAAGTGTGGTATACCCCAGTAAACAATAACTGTGGTTTTGCCATCCCACGGTATAAAATCTCTATTATTCAGCTTTTGGTAGTTTTTTCCATAAAGAAAAACAGTAGTGTCTCATGACTGTTGTGACACAAAAATATATCTGTTGAAAATAGTCTTGTGTAGGCCCGACATCCTAGTGTGGTTTCGCAGTTCCACGGGTCAAATCGCTGTACTATCCAGTTTTGGGCCTTTGGTATCTAAAAAAAAGCAGTTTGAGTGTGTCGCTCACTGTTCAGCCGCAAATATCTCTATTTAAAAAAGTGTGGTATACCCCAGTAAACCATAACTGTGGTTTTGCCATCCCACGGTAAAAAATCTTTATTATTCAGCTTTTGGTAGTTTATTCCGTAAAGAAAAACAGTAGTGTCTCCTGACTGTTGTGACACAAAAATATATCTGTTGAAAATAGTCTTGTGTAGGCCTGACATCCCAGAGTGGTTTCGCAGTTCCAGGGGTCAAATCGCTGTACTATCCAGTTTTGGGCCTTTGGTATCTAAAAAAAAAGAAATTTGAGTGTGTCCCTCACTGTTCAGCCGCAAATATCTCTATTTAAAAAAGTGTGGTATACCCCAGTAAACAATAACTGTGGTTTTGCCATCCCACGGTAAAAAATCTCTATTATTCAGCTTTTGGTAGTTTTTTTCCATAAAGAAAAACAATAGTGTCTCCTGACTGTTGTGACACAAAAATATATCTGTTGAAAATAGTCTTGTGTAGGCCCGACATCCCAGTGCGGTTTCGCAGTTCCACCGGTCAAATCGCTGTACTATCCAGTTTTGGGCCTTTGGTATCTAAAAAAAAGCAGTTTGAGTGTGTCGCTCACTGTTCAGCCGCAAATATCTCTATTTAAAAAAGTGTGGTATACCCCAGTAAACAATAACTGTGGTTTTGCCATCCCATGGTAAAAAATCTCTATTATTCAGGTTTTGGTAGTTTTTTCCGTAAAGAAAAACAGTAGTGTCTACTAACTGTTGTGACACAAAAATATATCTGTTGAAAATAGTCTTGTGTAGGCCCGACATCCCAGTGCGGTTTCGCAGTTCCACCGGTCAAATCGCTGTACTATCCAGTTTTGGGCCTTTGGTATCTAAAAAAAAGCAGTTTGAGTGTGTCGCTCACTGTTCAGCCGCAAATATCTCTATTTAAAAAAGTGTGGTATACCCCAGTAAACAATAAATGTGGTTTTGCCATACCAGGGTAAAAAATCTCTATTATTCAGCTTTTGGTAGTTTTTTCCGTAAAGAAAAACAGTAGTGTCTACTGACTGTTGTGACACAAAAATATATCTGTTGAAAATAGTCTTGTGTAGGCCCGACATCCCAGTGTGGTTTCACAGTTCCACGGGTCAAATCGCTGTACTATCCAGTTTTGGGCCTTTGGTATCTAAAAAAAAAGCAGTTTGAGTGTGTCTCTCACTGTTCAGCCGCAAATATCTCTATTTAAAAAAGTGTGGTATACCCCAGTAAACAATAATTGTGGTTTTGCCATCCCACGGTAAAAAATCTCTATTATTCAGGTTTTGGTCGTTTTTTCCGTAAAGAAAAACAGTAGTGTCTCCTGACTGTTGTGACACAAAAATATATCTGTTGAAAATAGTCTTGTGTAGGCCCGACATCCCAGTGTGGTTTCGCAGTTCCACGGGTCAAATCGCTGTACTATCCAGTTTTGGGCCTTTGGTATCTAAAAAAAAGCAGTTTGAGTGTGTCACTCACTGTTCAGCCACAAATATCTCTATTTAAAAAAGTGTGGTATACCCCAGTAAACAATAACTGTGGTTTTGCCATCCCACGGTAAAAAATCTCTATTATTCAGCTTTTGGTAGTTTTTTCCATAAAGAAAAACAGTAGTGTCTCCTGACTGTTGTGACACAAAAATATATCTGTTGAAAATAGTCTTGTGTAGGCCCGACATCCCAGTGTGGTTTCGCAGTTCCACGGGTCAAATCGCTGTACTATCCAGTTTTGGGCCTTTGTTATCTAAAAAAAAGCAGTTTGAATGTGTCGCTCACTGTTCAGCCGCAAATATCTCTATTTAAAAAAGTGTGGTATACCCCAGTAAACAATAACTGTGGTTTTGCCATCCCATGGTAATAAATCTCTATTATTCAGCTTTTGGTAGTTTTTTCCGTAAAGAAAAACAGTAGTGTCTCCTGACTGTTGTGACACAAAAATATATCTGTTGAAAATAGTCTTGTGTAGGCCCGACATCCCAGTTTGGTTTCGCAGTTCCACGGGTCAAATCGCTGTACTATCCAGTTTTGGGCCTTTGGTATCTAAAAAAAAAGCAGTTTAAGTGTGTCGCTCACTGTTCAGCCGCAAATATCTCTATTTAAAAAAGTGTGGTATACCCCAGCAAACAATAACTGTGGTTTTGCCATCCCACGGTAATAAATCTCTATTATTCAGGTTTTGGTCATTTTTTCCGTAAAGAATAACAGTAGTGTCTCCTGACTGTTGTGACACAAAAATATATCTGTTGAAAATAGTCTTGTGTAGGCCCGACATCCTAGTGTGGTTTCGCAGTTCCACGGGTCAAATCGCTGTACTATCCAGTTTTGGGCCTTTGGTATCTAAAAAAAAAGCAGTTTGAGTGTGTCGCTCACTGTTCAGCCGCAAATATCTCTATTTAAAAAAGTGTGGTATACCCCAGTAAACCATAACTGTGGTTTTGCCATCCCACGGTAAAAAATCTTTATTATTCAGCTTTTTGTAGTTTATTCCGTAAAGAAAAACAGTAGTGTCTCCTGACTGTTGTGACACAAAAATATATCTGTTGAAAATAGTCTTGTGTAGGCCCGACATCCCAGTGTGGTTTCGCAGTTCCAGGGGTCAAATCGCTGTACTATCCAGTTTTGGGCCTTTGGTATCTAAAAAAAAAGAAATTTGAGTGTGTCGCTCACTGTTCAGCCGCAAATATCTCTATTTAAAAAAGTGTGGTATACCCCAGTAAACAATAACTGTGGTTTTGCCATCCCACGGTAAAAAATCTCTATTATTCAGCTTTTGGTAGTTTTTTTCCATAAAGAAAAACAATAGTGTCTCCTGACTGTTGTGACACAAAAATATATCTGTTGAAAATAGTCTTGTGTAGGCCCGACATCCCAGTGCGGTTTCGCAGTTCCACCGGTCAAATCGCTGTACTATCCAGTTTTGGGCCTTTGGTATCTAAAAAAAAGCAGTTTGAGTGTGTCGCTCACTGTTCAGCCGCAAATATCTCTATTTAAAAAAGTGTGGTATACCCCAGTAAACAATAACTGTGGTTTTGCCATCCCACGGTAAAAAATCTCTATTATTCAGCTTTTGGTAGTTTTTTCCATAAAGAAAAACAATAGTGTCTCCTGACTGTTGTGACACAAAAATATATCTGTTGAAAATAGTCTTGTGTAGGCCCGACATCCCAGTGTGGTTTCACAGTTCCACGGGTCAAATCGCTGTACTATCCAGTTTTGGGCCTTTGGTATCTAAAAAAAAAGCAGTTTGAGTGTGTCGCTCACTGTTCAGCCGCAAATATCTCTATTTAAAAAAGTGTGGTATACCCCAGTAAACAATAACTGTGGTTTTGCCATCCCACGGTAAAAAATCTCTATTATTCAGGTTTTGGTAGTTTTTTCCGTAAAGAAAAACAGTAGTGTCTACTGACTGTTGTGACACAAAAATATATCTGTTGAAAATAGTCTTGTGTAAGCCCGACATCCCAGTGTGGTTTCCCAGTTCCACGGGTCAAATCGCTGTACTATCCAGTTTTGGGCCTTTGGTATCTAAAAAAAAAGCAGTTTGAGTGTGTCTCTCACTGTTCAGCCGCAAATATCTCTATTTAAAAAAGTGTGGTATACCCCAGTAAACAATAATTGTGGTTTTGCCATCCCACGGTAAAAAATCTCTATTATTCAGGTTTTGGTCGTTTTTTCCGTAAAGAAAAACAGTAGTGTCTCCTGACTGTTGTGACACAAAAATATATCTGTTGAAAATAGTCTTGTGTAGGCCCGACATCCCAGTGTGGTTTCGCAGTTCCACGGGTCAAATCGCTGTACTATCCAGTTTTGGGCCTTTGGTATCTAAAAAAAAGCAGTTTGAGTGTGTCGCTCACTGTTCAGCCACAAATATCTCTATTTAAAAAAGTGTGGTATACCCCAGTAAACAATAACTGTGGTTTTGCCATCCCACGGTAAAAAATCTCTATTATTCAGCTTTTGGTAGTTTTTTCCATAAAGAAAAACAGTAGTGTCTCCTGACTGTTGTGACACAAAAATATATCTGTTGAAAATAGTCTTGTGTAGGCCCGACATCCCAGTGTGGTTTCGCAGTTCCACGGGTCAAATCGCTGTACTATCCAGTTTTGGGCCTTTGGTATCTAAAAAAAAAGCAGTTTGAGTGTGTCGCTCACTGTTCAGCCGCAAATATCTCTATTTAAAAAAGTGTGGTATACCCCAGTAAACAATAACTGTGGTTTTGCCATCCCATGGTAATAAATCTCTATTATTCAGCTTTTGGTAGTTTTTTCCGTAAAGAAAAACAGTAGTGTCTCCTGACTGTTGTGACACAAAAATATATCTGTTGAAAATAGTCTTGTGTAGGCCCGACATCCCAGTTTGGTTTCGCAGTTCCACGGGTCAAATCGCTGTACTATCCAGTTTTGGGCCTTTGGTATCTAAAAAAAAAGCAGTTTGAGTGTGTTGCTCACTGTTCAGCCGCAAATATCTCTATTTAAAAAAGTGTGGTATACCCCAGCAAACAATAACTGTGGTTTTGCCATCCCACGGTAATAAATCTCTATTATTCAGGTTTTGGTCATTTTTTCCGTAAAGAATAACAGTAGTGTCTCCTGACTGTTGTGACACAAAAATATATCTGTTGAAAATAGTCTTGTGTAGGCCCGACATCCCAGTGTGGTTTCGCAGTTCCACGGGTCAAATCGCTGTACTATCCAGTTTTGGGCCTTTGGTATCTAAAAAAAAAGCAGTTTGAGTGTGTCGCTCACTGTTCAGCCGCAAATATCTCTATTTAAAAAAGTGTGGTATACCCCAGTAAACAATAACTGTGGTTTTGCCATCCCACGGTAAAAAATCTCTATTATTCAGGTTTTGGTAGTTTTTTCCATAAAGAAAAACAGTAGTGTCTACTCACTGTTGTGACACAAAAATATATCTGTTGAAAATAGTCTTGTGTAGGCCCGACATCCCAGTGCGGTTTCGCAGTTCCACCGGTCAAATCGCTGTACTATCCAGTTTTGGGCCTTTGGTATCTAAAAAAAAGCAGTTTGAGTGTGTCGCTCACTGTTCAGCCGCAAATATCTCTATTTAAAAAAGTGTGGTATACCCCAGTAAACAATAACTGTGGTTTTGCCATACCAGGGTAAAAAATCTCTATTATTCAGCTTTTGGTAGTTTTGTCCGTAAAGAAAAACAGTAGTGTCTACTGACTGTTGTGACACAAAAATATATCTGTTGAAAATAGTCTTGTGTAGGCCCGACATCCCAGTGTGGTTTCACAGTTCCACGGGTCAAATCGCTGTACTATCCAGTTTTGGGCCTTTGGTATCTAAAAAAAAAGCAGTTTGAGTTTGTCGCTCACTGTTCAGCGGCAAATATCTCTATTTAAAAAAGTGTGGTATACCCCAGTAAACAATAACTGTGGTTTTGCCATCCCACGGTAAAAAATCTCTATTATTCAGGTTTTGGTAGTTTTTTCCGTAAAGAAAAACAGTAGAGTCTCCTGACTGTTGTGACACAAAAATATATCTGTTGAAAATAGTCTTGTGTAGGCACGACATCCCAGTGTGGTTTCGCAGTTCCACGGGTCAAATCGCTGTACTATCCAGTTTTGGGCCTTTGGTATCTAAAAAAAAAGCAGTTTGAGTGTGTCGCTCACTGTTCAGCCGCAAATATCTCTATTTAAAAAAGTGTGGTATACCCCAGCAAACAATAACTGTGGTTTTGCCATCCCACGGTAAAAAATCTCTATTATTCAGGTTTTGGTCATTTTTTCCGTAAAGAATAACAGTAGTGTCTCCTGACTGTTGTGACACAAAAATATATCTGTTGAAAATAGTCTTGTGTAGGCCCGACATCCCAGTGTGGTTTCGCAGTTCCATGGGTCAAATCGCTGTACTATCCAGTTTTGGGCCTTTGGTATCTAAAAAAAAGCAGTTTGAGTGTGTCGCTCACTGTTCAGCCACAAATATCTCTATTTAAAAAAGTGTGGTATACCCCAGTAAACAATAACTGTGGTTTTGCCATCCCACGGTAAAAAATCTCTATTATTCAGCTTTTGGTAGTTTTTTCCATAAAGAAAAACAGTAGTGTCTCCTGACTGTTGTGACACAAAAATATATCTGTTGAAAATAGTCTTGTGTAGGCCCGACATCCCAGTGTGGTTTCGCAGTTCCACGGGTCAAATCGCTGTACTATCCAGTTTTGGGCCTTTGGTATCTAAAAAAAAGCAGTTTGAGTGTGTCGCTCACTATTCAGCCGCAAATATCTCTATTTAAAAAAGTGTGGTATACCCCAGCAAACAATAACTGTGGTTTTGCCATCCCACGGTAAAAAATCTCTATTATTCAGGTTTTGGTCATTTTTTCCGTAAAGAATAACAGTAGTGTCTCCTGACTGTTGTGACACAAAAATATATCTGTTGTAAATAGTCTTGTGTAGGCCCGACATCCCAGTGTGGTTTCGCAGTTCCACGGGTCAAATCGCTGTACTATCCAGTTTTGGGCCTTTGGTATCTAAAAAAAATGCAGTTTGAGGATGTCGCTCACTGTTCAGCCGCAAATATCTCTATTTAAAAAAGTGTGGTATACCCCAGTAAACAATAACTGTGGTTTTGCCATCCCACGGTAAAAAATCTCTATTATTCAGGTTTTGGTCGTTTTTTCCGTAAAGAAAAACAGTAGTGTCTCCTGACTGCTGTGACACAAAAATATATCTGTTGAAAATAGTCTTGTGTAGGCCCGACATCCCAGTGTGGTTCCGCAGTTCCACGGGTCAAATCGCTGTACTATCCAGTTTTGGGCCTTTGGTATCTAACAAATAGCAGTTTGAGTGTGTCGCTCACTGTTCAGCCGCAAATATCTCTATTTAAAAAAGTGTGGTATAACCCAGTAAACAATAACTGTGGTTTTGCCATCCCACGGTAAAAAATCTCTATTATTCAGGTTTTGGTAGTTTTTTCCGTAAAGAAAAACAGTAGTGTCTCCTGACTGTTGTGACACAAAAAGATATCTGTTGAAAATAATCTTGTGTAGGCCCGACATCCCAGTGTGGTTTCGCAGTTCCACGGGTCAAATCGCTGTACTATCCAGTTTTGGGCCTTTGGTATCTAAAAAAAAGCAGTTTGAGTGTGTCGCTCACTATTCAGCCGCAAATATCTCTATTTAAAAAAGTGTGGTATACCCCAGCAAACAATAACTGTGGTTTTGCCATCCCACGGTAAAAAATCTCTATTATTCAGGTTTTGGTCATTTTTTCCGTAAAGAATAACAGTAGTGTCTCCTGACTGTTGTGAAACAAAAATATATCTGTTGAAAATAGTCTTGTGTAGGCCCGACATCCCAGTGTGGTTTCGCAGTTCCACGGGTCAAATCGCTGTACTATCCAGTTTTGGGCCTTTGGTATCTAAAAAAAATGCAGTTTGAGGATGTCGCTCACTGTTCAGCCGCAAATATCTCTATTTAAAAAAGTGTGGTATACCCCAGTAAACAATAACTGTGGTTTTGCCATCCCACGGTAAAAAATCTCTATTATTCAGGTTTTGGTCGTTTTTTCCGTAAAGAAAAACAGTAGTGTCTCCTGACTGCTGTGACACAAAAATATATCTGTTGAAAATAGTCTTGTGTAGGCCCGACATCCCAGTGTGGTTCCGCAGTTCCACGGGTCAAATCGCTGTACTATCCAGTTTTGGGCCTTTGGTATCTAACAAAAAAGCAGTTTGAGTGTGTCGCTCACTGTTCACCCGCAAATATCTCTATTTAAAAAAGTGTGGTATAACCCAGTAAACAATAACTGTGGTTTTGCCATCCCACGGTAAAAAATCTCTATTATTCAGGTTTTGGTAGTTTTTTCCGTAAAGAAAAACAGTAGAGTCTCCTGACTGTTGTGACACAAAAATATATCTGTTGAAAATAGTCTTGTGTAGGCCCAACATCCCAGTGTGGTTTCGCAGTTCCACGGGTCAAATCGCTGTACTATCCAGTTTTGGGCCTTTGGTATCCAAAAAAAAAGCAATTTGAGTGTGTCGCTCACTGTTCATCCGCAAATATCTCTATTTAAAAAAGTGTGGTATACCCCAGTAAACAATAACTGTGGTTTTGCCATCCCACGGTAAAAAATCTCTATTATTCAGCTTTTGGTAGTTTTTTCCATAAAGAAAAACAGTAGTGTCTCCTGACTGTTGTGACACAAAAATATATCTGTTGAAAATAGTCTTGTGTAGGCCCGACATCCCAGTGTGGTTTCGCAGTTCCACGGGTCAAATCGCTGTACTATCCAGTTTTGGGCCTTTGGTATCTAAAAAAAAAGCAGTTTGAGTGTGTCGCTCACTGTTCAACCGCAAATATCTCTGTTTAAAAAAGTGTGGTATACCCCAGTAAACAATAACTGTGGTTTTGCCATCCCACGGTAAAAAATCTCTATTATTCAGGTTTTGGTCATTTTTTCCGTAAAGAAAAACAGTAGTGTCTCCTGACTGTTGTGACACAAAAATATATCTGTTGAAAATAGTCTTGTGTAGGCCCGACATCCCAGTGTGGTTTCGCAGTTCCACGGGTCAAATCGCTGTACTATCCAGTTTTGGGCCTTTGGTATCTAAAAAAAAAGCAATTTGATTGTGTCGCTCACTGTTCATCCGCAAATATCTCTATTTAAAAAAGTGTGGTATACCCCAGTAAACAATAACTGTGGTTTTGCCATCCCACGGTAAAAAATCTCTATTATTCAGCTTTTGGTAGTTTTTTCCATAAAGAAAACAGTAGTGTCTCCTGACTGTTGTGACACAAAAATATATCTGTTGAAAATAGTCTTGTGTAGGCCCGACATCCCAGTGTGGTTTCACAGTTCCACGGGTCAAATCGCTGTACTATCCAGTTTTGGGCCTTTGGTATCTAAAAAAAAAGCAGTTTGAGTGTGTCGCTCACTGTTCAACCGCAAATATCTCTGTTTAAAAAAGTGTGGTATACCCCAGTAAACAATAACTGTGGTTTTGCCATCCCACGGTAATAAATCTCTATTATTCAGCTTTTTGTAGTTTTTTCCGTAAAGAAAAACAGTAGTGTCTCCTGACTGTTGTGACACAAAAATATATCTGTTGAAAATAGTCTTGTGTAGGCCCGACATCCTAGTGTGGTTTCGCAGTTCCACAGGACAAATCGCTGTACTATCCAGTTTTGGGCCTTTGGTATCTAAAAAAAAAGCAGTTTGAGTGTGTCGCTCACTGTTCAGCCACAAATATCTCTATTTAAAAAAGTGTGGTATACCCCAGTAAACAATAACTGTGGTTTTGCCATCCCACGGTAAAAAATCTCTATTATTCAGCTTTTGGTAGTTTTTTCCATAAAGAAAAACAGTAGTGTCTCCTGACTGTTGTGACACAAAAATATATCTGTTGAAAATAGTCTTGTGTAGGCCCGACATCCCAGTGTGGTTTCGCAGTTCCACGGGTCAAATCGCTGTACTATCCAGTTTTGGGCCTTTGCTATCTAAAAAAAAGCAGTTTGAGTGTGCCGCTCACTGTTCAGCCGCAAATATCTCTATTTAAAAAAGTGTGGTATACCCCAGTAAACAATAACTGTGGTTTTGCCATCCCACGGTAATACATCTCTATTATTCAGCTTTTGGTAGTTTTTTCCGTAAAGAAAAACAGTAGTGTCTCCTGACTGTTTTGACACAAAAATATATCTGTTGAAAATAGTCTTGTGTAGGCCCGACATCCCAGTGTGGTTTCGCAGTTCCACGGGTCAAATCGCTGTACTATCCAGTTTTGGGCCTTTGGTATCTAAAAAAAAAGCAGTTTGAGTGTGTCGCTCACTGTTCAGCCGCAAATATCTCTATTTAAAAAAGTGTGGTATACCCCAGCAAACAATAACTGTGGTTTTGCCATCCCACGGTAAAAAATCTCTATTATTCAGGTTTTGGTCGTTTTTTCCGTAAAGAATAACAGTAGTGTCTCCTGACTGTTGTGACACAAAAATATATCTGTTGAAAATAGTCTTGTGTAGGCCCGACATCCCAGTGTGGTTTCGCAGTTCCACGGGTCAAATCGCTGTACTATCCAGTTTTGGGCCTTTGGTATCTAAAAAAAATGCAGTTTGAGGATGTCGCTCACTGTTCAGCCGCAAATATCTCTATTTAAAAAAGTGTGGTATACCCCAGTAAACAATAACTGTGGTTTTGCCATCCCACGGTAAAAAATCTCTATTATTCAGGTTTTGGCAGTTTTTTACGTAAAGAAAAACAGTAGTGTCTCCTGACTGTTGTGACACAAAAATATATCTGTTGAAAATAGTCTTGTGTAGGCCCGACATCCCAGTGTGGTTTCGCAGTTCCACGGGTCAAATCGCTGTACTATCCAGTTTTGGGCCTTTGGTATCTAAAAAAAAGCAGTTTGAGTGGGTCGCTCACTGTTCAGCCGCAAATATCTCTATTTAAAAAAGTGTGGTATACCCCAGTAAACAATAACGGTGGTTTTGCCATCCCACGGTAAAAAATCTCTATTATTCAGCTTTTGGTAGTTTTTTCCGTAAAGAAAAACAGTAGTGTCTACTGACTGTTGTGACACAGAAATATATCTGTTGAAAATAGTCTTGTGTAGGCCCGACATCCCAGTGTGGTTTCGCAGTTCGACAGGTCAAATCGCTGTACTATCCAGTTTTGGTCCTTTGGTATCTAAAATAAAAGCAGTTTGAGTGTGTCGCTCACTGTTCAGCCGCAAATATCTCTATTTAAAAAAGTGTGGTATACCCCAGTAAACAATAACTGTGGTTTTGCCATCCCACAGTAAAAAATCTCTATTATTCAGCTTTTGGTAGTTTTTTCCATAAAGAAAAACAGTAGTGTCTCCTGACTGTTGTGACACAAAAATATATCTGTTGAAAATAGTCTTGTGTAGGCCCGACATCCCAGTGTGGTTTCGCAGTTCCACGGGTCAAATCGCTGTACTATCCAGTTTTGGGCCTTTGGTATCTAAAAAAAAGCAGTTTGAGTGTGTCGCTCACTGTTCAGCCGCAAATATCTCTATTTAAAAAAGTGTGGTATACCCCAGTAAACAATAACTGTGGTTTTGCCATCCCACGGTAATTAATCTCTATTATTCAGCTTTTGGTAGTTTTTTCCGTAAAGAAAAACAGTAGTGTCTCCTGACTGTTGTGACACAAAAATATATCTGTTGAAAATATTCTTGTGTAGGCCCGACATCCCAGTGTGGTTTCGCAGTTCCACGGGTCAAATCGCTGTACTATCCAGTTTTGGGCCTTTGGTATCTAAAAAAAAAGCAGTTTGAGGATGTCGCTCACTGTTCAGCCGCAAATATCTCTATTTAAAAAAGTGTGGTATAACCCAGTAAACAATACCTGTGGTTTTGCCATCCCACGGTAAAAAATCTCTATTATTCAGCTTTTGGCAGTTTTTTCCGTAAAGAAAAACAGTAGTGTCTCCTGACTGTTGTGACACAAAAATATATCTGTTGAAAATAGTCTTGTGTAGGCGCGACATCCCAGTGTGGTTTCACAGTTCCACGGGTCAAATCGCTGTACTATCCAGTTTTGGGCCTTTGGTATCTAAAAAAAAGCAGTTTGAGTGTGTCGCTCACTGTTCAGCCGCAAATATCTCTATTTAAAAAAGTGTGGTATACCCCAGTAAACAATAACTGTGGTTTTGCCATCCCACGGTAAAAAATCTCTATTATTCAGCTTTTGGTAGTTTTTTCCGTAAAGAAAAACAGTAGTGTCTACTGACTGTTGTGACACAGAAATATATCTGTTGAAAATAGTCTTGTGTAGGCCCGACATCCCAGTGTGGTTTCGCAGTTCGACAGGTCAAATCGCTGTACTATCCAGTTTTGGTACTTTGGTATCTAAAAAAAAAGCAGTTTGAGGGTGTCGCTCACTGTTCAGCCGCAAATATCTCTATTTAAAAAAGTGTGGTATACCCCAGTAAACAATAACTGTGGTTTTGCCATCCCACGGTAAAAAATCTCTATTATTCAGCTTTTGGTAGTTTTTGCCATAAAGAAAAACAGTAGTGTCTCCTGACTGTTGTGACACAAAAATATATCTGTTGAAAATAGTCTTGTGTAGGCCCGACATCCCAGTGTGGTTTCGCAGTTCCACGGGTCAAATCGCTGTACTATCCAGTTTTGGGCCTTTGGTATCTAAAAAAAAGCAGTTTGAGTGTGTCGCTCACTGTTCAGCCGCAAATATCTCTATTTAAAAAAGTGTGGTATACCCCAGTAAACAATAACTGTGGTTTTGCCATCCCATGGTAATTAATCTCTATTAATCAGCTTTTGGTAGTTTTTTCCGTAAAGAAAAACAGTAGTGTCTCCTGACTGTTGTGACACAAAAATATATCTGTTGGAAATATTCTTGTGTAGGCCCGACATCCCAGTGTGGTTTCGCAGTTCCACGGGTCAAATCGCTGTACTATCCAGTTTTGGGCCTTTGGTATCTAAAAAAAAAGCAGTTTGAGTGTGTCGCTCACTGTTCAACCGCAAATATCTCTATTTAAAAAAGTGTGGTATACCCCAGCAAACAATAACTGTGGTTTTGCCATCCCACGGTAAAAAATCTCTATTATTCAGGTTTTGGTCGTTTTTTCCGTAAAGAATAACAGTAGTGTCTCTTGACTGTTGTGACACAAAAATATATCTGTTGAAAATAGTCTTGTGTAGGCCCGACATCCCAGTGTGGTTTCGCAGTTCCACGGGTCAAATCGCTGTACTATCCAGTTTTGGGCCTTTGGTATCTAAAAAAAAAGCAGTTTGAGGATGTCGCTCACTGTTCAGCCGCATATATCTCTATTTAAAAAAGTGTGGTATAACCCAGTAAACAATACCTGTGGTTTTGCCATCCCACGGTAAAAAATCTCTATTATTCAGCTTTTGGTAGTTTTTTCCGTAAAGAAAAACAGTAGTGTCTACTGACTGTTGTGACACAGAAATATATCTGTTGAAAATAGTCTTGTGTAGGCCCGACATCCCAGTGTGGTTTCGCAGTTCGACAGGTCAAATCGCTGTACTATCCAGTTTTGGTCCTTTGGTATCTAAAAAAAAAGCAGTTTGAGTGTGTCGCTCACTGTTCAGCCGCAAATATCTCTATTTAAAAAAGTGTGGTATACCCCAGTAAACAATAACTGTGGTTTTGCCATCCCACGGTAATTAATCTCTATTATTCAGCTTTTGGTAGTTTTTTCCGTAAAGAAAAACAGTAGTGTCTCCTGACTGTTGTGACACAAAAATATATCTGTTGAAAATAGTCTTGTGTAGGCCCGACATCCCAGTGTGGTTTCGCAGTTACACGGGTCAAATCGCTGTACTATCCAGTTTTGGGCCTTTGGTATCTAAAAAAAAAGCAGTTTGAGTGTGTCGCTCACTGTTCAGCCGCAAATATCTCTATTTAAAAAAGTGTGGTATACCCCAGTAAACAATAACTGTGGTTTTGCCATCCCACGGTAAAAAATCTCTATTATTCAGCTTTTGGTAGTTTGCTCCATAAAGAAAAACAGTATTGTCTCCTGACTGTTGTGACACAAAAATATATCTGTTGAAAATAGTCTTGTGTAGGCCCGACATCCCAGTGTGGTTTCGCAGTTCCACGGGTCAAATCGCTGTACTATCCAGTTTTGGGCCTTTGGTATCTAAACAAAAAGCAATTTGAGTGTGTCGCTCACTGTTCAGCCGCAAATATCTCTATTTAAAAAAGTGTGGTATAACCCAGTAAACAATAACGGTGGTTTTGCCATCCCACGGTAAAAAATCTCTATTATTCAGGTTTTGGTAGTTTTTTCCGTAAAGAAAAACAGTAGTGTCTACTAGTGTTGAGCCACCCCCGTAGTGTTCGAGTTCGGTTCGGTTCGTCGAACACCCGTGTGTTCGCCGAACTGTTCGTCGAACTGTTCGTCGAACACCTTCGAACTCCGTTAAAACCAATGGCAGGCAAACAAAAACACATAGAAACACATAGAAAACACCTTCAAAGGTGTCCAAAAGCTGACAAACTGCTCAGAAGACATAACTAACACATGGAAAAGTGACAAGTACATATAGTCATGCGAAAATAAAAGAGGTGGAGGAGTTAAAGGAGGGGGAGACACAGATATAGGCATGTCATGCCCTTCTAAAATCCAAAAAGTGAGAAGCCGACACGGCCAGTCCGCTCCCGCCCGTGCCGCCTCCGTGTCGCCGGGTTTGTGCCAGAGCCGCGGTGAAACCTGATGGCCAGCCCCCCTCTCCCAATACTGGTGCCTGTCCGCTGGTGGTTCGAGCGAGCCCCCCTGTGGTGGAGGCAGCTCTAAGCTTTTTAATTTAAATTGTCTCTCTAATTTGAATGAATACACTTTAAATCCATTTACAAGGATCTATTGGAGGGCAAGTCTCATGCCAGCAGCCGCGTAATTCCAGCTCCAGTAGCGTCCACTAAAGCTGCTGCAGTTAAAAAGCTTTTATAAGGATCGAGCTCGGCTGTCCACCGCAAGGAATCCTACTGCCAGTCCCAGCCCCTATGCCTTGGGGTGCCTCCTGATGCTCTTCACTGAGTATCCCTTGGTCCCGAAGCATTTCCTTTGAAAAAATTAAGTGTCTAAACTACAGGTGGTGTAGCTTGCTTAACAGCCGGGATAATCCGCTGACTAGCAGACACTGCTACTAGGCACAAAGTATTTCCTGGGCTAGATGCAATTAAAAATTTGTAATTAGATACTCTCGTTGCATGCTGAGAAAGCATTCCATAGAGTCTCCTGGCACGCCATATATGATTCTCTTAAAAAGCCTGGGGTAGGGGTCTAGGGGACCCTTTTATAGCCAAAATCATGGCCCTGTATCACAGTACGTCACCTAGGCTGAAGATAAATGGAACTGTAGCACCCTGAGGGCTCGGTTGCTACAGAGGTATTGCACCTCACCCAGAGGTGTGATATCTCACTCTCAGGTAAGGATGGAGTGTGGATCAGGACCCGACACCTGCATGCATTACACCACATTGCCGTGGGGCAGGGCGACCAATATGCCTCTGAGATGGGCACGACAGTCCCTGTCCCTGGCTGGAGTGGGGGGAGGGAACACTGAGGAAGGGGAACCCTGTAGTGCAGGAGCAGGGAGGAAGCAGTTCCTGGGTGCATTGAGAAGGGAGTATAAAAGGTGGGCACCATCTTAGTTCAGTGCAGAGCAGTCTGAGCAGAAGTGGGAGGGAGCAGGGGCTCTGCATGAGCTCTGCCCCGGAGGCGGGCCTAGTAACAGAGGCCCAGGCCTGGAAGAGGGAGAAGGAAGGAAGAGGAGCGGAGAAGGCTCCAGGAACGAGGAATGAAGGGATCCCAGGGGTGCGGACGGGCGAGTCGCCACCGCACGCCCGAATCCACCTGCGTGGAGGGGTCAGGCCAAAGGGGGAGACCGGTCCCCGAAACTAGTGGAGGCAGGAAACGACCCTCAGCTAGAAACCGTAGGCTGTGACATTTTATGTGGCGCAGCCCCTCGCTACACCCGCTAGGAAGGCACCACATAGTGTCAGGGAAACTGGCGCCAAGTTTACCAAGATGAGGCCCGAGGCAGCCGGACAGAAGGGTTGGTAAGAAAGGCCAGACAAAGGACACACAAAGGGGGTTATGTGAAGCGCTCCAAAGTTATCTGGGAGTTGTCTGAGCCCCTCACCTGGTGAGCACAGTACGACGTGGGCAGCCGTTACCTGCAGACGTGGTCTGGATAATAAGAACTGTGAGTAAAGGCCCTGGACTGCATCACTGACTCCGTGTCGTTACTGCTGCTGCCCTGCACCATCACTCCCATCCTCCGCATACACTGCCCTGAGGCTATACTCCTCCTGTGGGGAGTTATGCTACGCTCTGCTGCACCCACAACACCAGCCTCAACGGTCTGCCCTGCAGCGGCGGTTCACTCTGACCGCAATCCACGGGTGGCGTAGTCGGACATTTAAACATCAAAACCACATAAATAGTTCCGCCACTGGTTTGACCACCCTGAGCCACGGAACCGGGTTGCCGCCACGAAGACTACAACCACCAGCATCCACCAAAAAGGGTCCGGCTCCGGGTGTCCCAAGGCCCAGGGGGTGCATCAGAACATTTTCATCACCTTTCACAATCACCAATGGGACAAGGCAGGGATGTCCTCTGTCCCCTCTCTTATACATCCTAGTGACGGAGCACCTGCTCTCATCAATTCGCCATAACCCCAGTATTAGGTGGATTGAGGTGGGAGGCACCGAGTACAAGTGCTCTCCATTTGCTGATGATGTCCTAGTATATATCACTCAATCACATATATCCATCCATGCTGTTATGGCTGAAATAGATCACTTTGTTTCATGGTCAAATTTTAAAATCAATGCAGCGAAGTCTGAGGCCCTCGATGTCTCCCTCCCCAAATCCATATAGGATTCCATCCAGTCCAACTTTCCCTTTGCCTGGCCCTCACAGGGTATCAAATACTTAGGAATTCCTATTCATAGAGACCTCTCCCATCTATGTTATCTTAATTTTGGGCCCTTTATTGAACAACTCCATACAGACCACGGTTGGCAAGTTAGAACTGTAAGATTCACTACGTGAACCACTGGTGTTTTGTGGAAAAGCACATGTACACTGCGTTCCAAATTATTATGCAAAAAGTGTTTAGGAGTGATAAGGGAAGAATTTGTTTGTTTGTCAGTTAAACTCATTGATGGTGATGTGTGTCAGGGCTCTTTATATCACTGTAAGCAATTGCAGACACCTGTGCTAATTAGTTTGGCAGGTGTGTCCAATGAAAGGCAAGACTACTTAAGAAGGCTGTCTCACATTATTAAGCAGCCTACATTTTCTGCCAAAATGGGAAAGAAAAAGGATGTGTCGGCTGCTGAGAAGCAACAAATTGTGGAGTGTTTAGGTCAAGGCATGGCTACAATCAACATTGTGCGATGATCAGGATGAAGTGTCTTGGCAATCAAGAAGTATGTAGCTGATTCACAGTACACACGTGTGCGTGCTGATAAGGGCAAATTGAGGACTCTTTCCTACAGGCAATTACATCAGGTTGAAAGAGCAGCGGCAAAAAAGCCTTGTCATAGCAGCAGACAAGTTTTTGAAGCTGCTTGTGCCTCCAACGTCCCCCGAACAACAAGATGCAGGGTCCTTCAGAGGTTTGCCGCTGTGCATACGCCATCCTGTCGACCTCCTCTATCCTCTTCACACAAGCAGAAACGGCTCCAGTGGGCCAAACATTACATGAAGACTGATTTCAAAACTGTTTTGTTCACGGATGAGTGCCGTGCAGCGCTCGATGGTCCAGATGGATGGAGTGGAGGATGGCTGGTTGATGGACACCCCACGCAAACACGGCTACAGCGCCAACAAGGAGGAGGTGGAGTAATGTTTTGGGCTGGAATCATGGGGAGAGAGATTGTCGGCCCCTTTAGGATCCCTGAAGGCGCTAAAGATGAACTCCATAATGTATGTGGATTTTCTCAAACAGCACTTCCTGCCATGGTTCAAGAAGAAGAACCGTGTATTTCACAGCAAGATCATTTTTCTGCATGATAATGCACCATCTCATGCTGCACATAAAACATCTGCATCTCTGGCTGATATGGGCATAAAAGGGGACAAACTTATGGTGTGACCCCCATGCTCCCCTGACCTCTACCCCATTCAGAACCTTTGGAGCATCATTAAAAGGAGTGTCTATGATGGCGGGAGGCAGTTCACATCTAAGCAACAGCTCTGGGAGGGTATTCTGTCCTCATGCAAAACAATTGAAGCAGAAACCATCCAAAACCTGACAAATTCAATGGACGAGAGAGTTCAGAAGCTCCTTTCGAACAAGGGTTCCTATGTGAAAATGTAACATCACCTAGAATAAAGTTTTGAGTTGAAAACTGTTTGATTTCAGATTCTAACAACCTGCTAATGCTTATAATTTCAAAAATGACCATTTTTTTGGTCTTTATTAAAATGAAAAGGTTGATCGAAAAGTTTGGGGGATCTAAGAGTGTGGCAACCCAGTAGTCATGATTACTTCGAATTCTGACAATATGAGGGTCATGCTGCAGGTAGTGCAGCAAGAAGGCACTTATGTGTCTTGCGCATCTCGGAGCCCCAAAATTATTTTCCGGTCTAGATGCAGCTAAAAATTATTATTAATTTTAAATCTGGTGAATCTTTAGTATAGATGGCCTAATAGGATCAGTGCTGCACACTGCTACAAAGCCCAAATTATTTTCCAGCCAAGATACAGATAAACATGATTAGTAATTTGAAAGCTTAAAACGGTTGGTAGGGTGATTTTAACCAATCATCAAGCTTTTACTCTCCCCAGGATGACACAGGGGTAGAAAAGTCGTTTCGGATCCATGATTTGTTCATCTTTATGAACGTGAGTCTGTCTACATTATCAGTGGAGAGCCGCGTGCGCTTATCTGTCAGCACACCACCAGCAGCGCTGAACACACGTTCAGACAGAACGCTGGCTGCGGGGCATGACAAGATCTCCAAGGCGTATGTGGCTAGCTCCGGCCATTTATCCAGATTGGAAGCCCAAAAAGAGCAAGGGTCCAGTGACACAGTCGTGGCTTCAATGTTTACTTGGAGATACTCCTGTACCATCGTCTCTAGGCGTTGACTATGTGTCAGACTTCTTGTCTCCTGTGGCCTTGCAAAGGATGGGCTAAAAAAGTGGTGAAATGATTCCGCAAAATTGATGTTACCAGCAGATACTGTGGTTCTGTTACGGTTTGAGTGCTGAACACTTGACGGTCCCACGGTTGGCAAGTTGGAACTGTGAGATTCACTACGTGCACCACTGGTATTTTGTGGAAAAGCATATGTAAGATTCTGCAACAGTCTCTGCTGATACTCCTGCATGCGTGCATCCCTTTCTATGGCAGGAATAATTTCTGCAAATTTACTTTTGTACCGGGGATCTAACAGTGTGGCAACCCAGTAGTCAGGATTATTTCTAATTCTCACAATTCGAGGGTCATGTTGCAGGTAGTGCAGCAAGAAGGCACTCATGTGTGTTGCGCATCCAGGAGCACCAAGTCCCTGTTGTGTTGGTGGTGAGGTAACAATCATGCTTCCTTCCTCTGTCCTCTCCCCCCAACCTCGCACAACAGAAATGTGATCAAGGTCTCCCTCATCTGATGAGTCTTCCATCAGTTTGTCCTCCACTTCTTCCTGGGCTCCTGCACCTTCCTCACTAGTTTGGCTGCTACCATGCGCCCTGGTAAAACCATCTCCCCCACCCTCACATGCCTGCCGCCTTGGTGCTGCCGACCGTCTGGACCTTGCAGATGTTAGCCCTTCCGCATACAACTCCTCCTCCTCTACTTCCTCCACCTCCTCTTGTGCCACCACCTGACTCCGAATTCTGTTTAACATGTGCTCCAGCATGTAAATCACCGGAATAGTCATGCTGATAATGGCATCGTCAGCACTAAACATCTTCGTCGCCATTTCAAAACTGTGCAGAAGGGTGCATAGGTCCCTGATCTGAGACCACTCCTCCAGCGTGATTTGCCCCACCTCTGAATCTCGTTGGCCCAGGCTATACGTCAGAACGTATTGCACCAGGGCTTGTCGGTGCTGCCACAGTCGCTGCAACATGTGCAGAGTTGAATTCCACCGGGTAGGCACATCGCATTTTAGCCGGTGAAGTGGCAGGCCCAACGACTTCTGTAGAGATGTAAGTCGCTGAGCTGCGGGATGCGAACGGCGGAAGTGAGCACACAGCGACCGTGCCCTCTGCAGAAGGCCATCTAGTCTGGGATAGTGGGCTAAAAATTGCTGGACAACCAGGTTCAACACGTGAGCCATACAAGGCACGTGTGTGACATTGCCCCGGCGAAGGGCCGCACCCAGGTTTGCAGCATTGTCGCACACGGCCTTCCCTGGTTTCAGGTCCAGTGGAGAGAACCATTCATAAAATTGGTTCTCCAGAGCTGACCACAACTCCTCAGCTGTGTGACTCACATTTCCCAGACATTTCAATGTAAAAACCGCCTGATGACGTTGAGCCCTACTGCCAGCATAGTAAGTAGGTGTGCAGGATCCCTTCTGCGCAGTTAGAAAGCTTGTGGCATGACCAGACAGGCTTTGGGTGCAGGTGGAAGACCGAGAGAAGGTTGAGGAGGCAGAAGCAGTGGAGGAACTTTGACATAAAGAGGATTGACGCACAACTCGTGGGGACGGCAAGACTTGGACAGCAGCCCCTTGTCCTGCTGTCACCATAGTTACCCAGTGCCCAGTCAGCGACATGTAACGCCCCTGTCCATGCCTACTCGTCCAAGTGTCTGTGGTGAAATGCACCCTGTCACACACAGAGTTTCTCAAAGAAGCGGTGATGTTGTGTGCGACATGCTGGTGGAGCGCAGGCACACCTTTCTTTGAGAAGTAGTGCCGACTGGGCATCTGGTACTGGGGCACTGCGACGGACATAAGGTCTCGAAAATCCTCTGTGTCCACCAGGCGGAAAGGCAGCATTTCTGTAGCCAAGAGCTTGCAGATGGTGAAATTCAACCTCTTAGCTTTCTCATGGCTAGGAGGAAATGGTCTTTTACTTGTCCACATCTGAGGGACCGAGGGCTGGCTATTGTGCTTAGACGGGGTTGATAAGGGTGTCCCCGGCAAACTGCCGGTCTGTGAGGAAGATGCAGGCGGACATGTTAGGTTGCCTTGATCCAAAGGTGGTGCTATCGATGTCGGACAGCGCTCAACACCAGCTGGTGTTACCACCTCCAAAGAAAATGATGACCTGCCAATCACGCTGGCTGTTGCGGGTAAAGAGGTGGCAGGTCTGCGCCCCAAAACAGGTGTGACTGCTGTCCCCCCAGTCACAGAGGATGAAGAGGCCGCGGATGCACAAGATATGGCAGACGGTGGTTGGCCCGGACGGCTAGGCCGCATTGTAGCACACTGAGCTTCCCACTGCAACTTATGCTTCATGTCCATGTGCCGGTTCATGCATGAAGTACTCAAACTATGTATTTTTTGCCCTCTACTTAGCTTTTGCTGACAAATGTTACAGATAACACGAGTTGGGTCATCTTTATCGATCTGAAAAAATGCCCAGGCTATGCAAGGCTTAGCACCCATGCGACCTGAAGAGCCACCACGACTTGTGGTGAGAGGCAGAGTTGTGTTTGAGGATGCAGTTGTTGACGTGCTTCCAGTGCTACGTCTCTGTCCAGGAAGGCGCAACCTGACCTCGTCATCACTAGCATCTTCCTCCACCTCCTCTGCTGACCTCATCTCTTGGCTGACTGTGGGTTGACAGTAAGTGGGATCTCCAACCTCATCATCATCACCCTGTGCGTTATCACACCCGTCGTCCTCAGAGCCAACCTGTTCCTGCCCTGACAAAAAACTAAAGTTGTCGCTCCAATCAGGTATTTGAGTCTTATCATCGTCTTCCTCTTTGTCTCCACCAACAGGAGTTACAGTTTGGGAATGAGGGTCTACATTATGGTCAGAACCTTCTGCATCTGGTCCTGGATCCGACTCATAAAGATTCTGGGCATCAGTGCAGATCATTTCCTCGTCTGGATTCACAGAAGCGCTGGAGTCGACCTCTGATTCCCAGGCTATAGTATGAGTAAACAGCTCTGCAGACTCAACCATCTGTTCTACCTCATACTCAGACGGGCAGCTGGAGATTTGGGAGCTGTGAGGAAGCAACTGCGATTGGGGTGACACCTTTGAGGACTGGAGTATTTGTGATGTTGAAGTTGATGTGGAGGAGAGCCCACTTAAAGGAGCACTTGATATCCGTTGAAGCACCTGCTGTTTTTGTGCCTCATCTGGAATTTGTAGCGATTGGCGTGGCAGTAAGAAAGGGATCTTATCACATTGTCCGCTAAAAGAAGTAGACATTTTAGTTTGGCTGGAAGATGGTCTTTCTTCTGCAGATGTTACTGTTGCTTTAACACCTACCCCACGGACACAACCTTTTTTCCCCTTCCCAACACGCCTATTCCCCTTTCCACCAGCAGCAGGCCTTTTTCCACTCATTTTGGTGGTTAACTAATTCACAACTCTGGAGTTGTTTGCACAAAAAAACAATGGATGGGAACCGAGCAGAGCTGAGTGGCCAAACTGTGGTATTAGGCCAAAACTATTGGCTGGTTTAGATGCAGAAAAAAATTATATTCAATTTGCAACCTGATGGAGGTCTGTATAGATGGATTAATAGAACAAGTCCCACACACAGATAGAAGCCCAATATTTTTTCAGAGGTAGATGCAGAAAAAAATATATTCAGCTTGCAACCTGATGGAGGTCAGTATAGATGGACTAATACAACAAGTCCCACACACAGCTAGAAGCCCAATATTTTTTCAGAGGTAGATGCAGAAAAAAATATATTCAGTTTGCAACCTGATGGAGGTCTGTATAGATGGATTAATAGAACAAGTCCCACACACAGCTAGAAGCCCAATATTTTTTCAGAGGTAGATGCAGAAAAAAATATATTCAGTTTGCAACCTGATGGAGGTCTGTATAGATCGATTAATAGAACAAGTCCCACACACAGCTAGAAGCCCAATATTTTTTCAGAGGTAGATGCAGAAAAAAATATATTCAGTTTGCAACCTGATGGAGGTCTGTATAGATGGATTAATAGAACAAGTCCCACACACAGCTAGAAGCCCAATATTTTTTCAGAGGTAGATGCAGAAAAAAATATATTCAGTTTGCAACCTGATGGAGATCTGTATAGATGGATTAATAGAACAAGTCCCACACACAGCTAGAAGCCCAATATTTTTTCAGAGGTAGATGCAGAAAAAAATATATTCAGTTTGCAACCTGATGGAGGTCTGTATAGATGAATTAATAGAACAAGTCCCACACACAGCTAGAAGCCCAATATTTTTTCAGAGGTAGATGCAGAAAAAAATATATTCAGTTTGCAACCTGATGGAGGTCTGTATAGATGGATTAATAGAACAAGTCCCACACACAGCTAGAAGCCCAATATTTTTTCAGAGGTAGATGCAGAAAAAAATATATTCAGTTTGCAACCTGATGGAGGTCAGTATAGATGGACTAATACAACAAGTCCCACACACAGCTAGAAGCCCAATATTTTTTCAGAGGTAGATGCATAAAAAAATATATTCAGTTTGCAACCTGATGGAGGTCTGTATAGATGGATTAATAGAACAAGTCCCACACACAGCTAGAAGCCCAATATTTTTTCAGAGGTAGATGCAGAAAAAAATATATTCAGTTTGCAACCTGATGGAGGTCTGTATAGATGGATTAATAGAACAAGTCCCACACACAGCTAGAAGCCCAATATTTTTTCAGAGGTAGATGCAGAAAAAAATATATTCAGTTTGCAACCTGATGGAGGTCCGTATAGATGGACTAATACAACAAGTCCCACACACAGCTAGAAGCCCAATATTTTTTCAGAGGTAGATGCAGAAAAAAATATATTCAGTTTGCAACCTGATGGAGGTCAGTATAGATGGACTAATACAACAAGTCCCACACACAGCTAGAAGCCCAATATTTTTTCAGAGGTAGATGCATAAAAAAATATATTCAGTTTGCAACCTGATGGAGGTCTGTATAGATGGATTAATAGAACAAGTCCCACACACAGCTAGAAGCCCAATATTTTTTCAGAGGTAGATGCAGAAAAAAATATATTCAGTTTGCAACCTGATGGAGGTCTGTATAGATGGATTAATAGAACAAGTCCCACACACAGCTAGAAGCCCAATATTTTTTCAGAGGTAGATGCAGAAAAAAATATATTCAGTTTGCAACCTGATGGAGGTCTGTATAGATGGATTAATAGAACAAGTCCCACACACAGCTAGAAGCCCAATATTTTTTCAGAGGTAGATGCAGAAAAAAATATATTCAGTTTGCAACCTGATGGAGGTCTGTATTGATGGATTAATAGAACAAGTCCCACACACAGCTAGAAGCCCAATATTTTTTCAGAGGTAGATGCAGAAAAAAATATATTCAGTTTGCAACCTGATGGAGGTCAGTATAGAGGGACTAATACAACAAGTCCCACACACAGCTAGAAGCCCAATATTTTTTCAGAGGTAGATGCATAAAAAAATATATTCAGTTTGCAACCTGATGGAGGTCTGTATAGATGGATTAATAGAACAAGTCCCACACACAGCTAGAAGCCCAATATTTTTTCAGAGGTAGATGCAGAAAAAAATATATTCAGTTTGCAACCTGATGGAGGTCTGTATAGATGGATTAATAGAACAAGTCCCACACACAGCTAGAAGCCCAATATTTTTTCAGAGGTAGATGCAGAAAAAAATATATTCAGTTTGCAACCTGATGGAGGTCTGTATAGATGGATTAATAGAACAAGTCCTACACACAGCTAGAAGCCCAATATTTTTTCAGAGGTAGATGCAGAAAAAAATATATTCAGTTTGCAACCTGATGGAGGTCTGTATAGATGGATTAATAGAACAAGTCCCACACACAGCTAGAAGCCCAATATTTTTTCAGAGGTAGATGCAGAAAAAAATATATTCAGTTTGCAACCTGATGGAGGTCTGTATAGATCGATTAATAGAACAAGTCCCACACACAGCTAGAAGCCCAATATTTTTTCAGAGGTAGATGCAGGAAAAAATATATTCAGTTTGCAACCTGATGGAGGTCTGTATAGATGAATTAATAGAACAAGTCCCACACACAGCTAGAAGCCCAATATTTTTTCAGAGGTAGATGCAGAAAAAAATATATTCAGTTTGCAACCTGATGGAGGTCTGTATAGATGGATTAATAGAACAAGTCCCACACACAGCTAGAAGCCCAATATTTTTTCAGAGGTAGATGCAGAAAAAAATATATTCAGTTTGCAACCTGATGGAGGTCAGTATAGATGGACTAATACAACAAGTCCCACACACAGCTAGAAGCCCAATATTTTTTCAGAGGTAGATGCAGAAAAAAATATATTCAGTTTGCAACCTGATGGAGGTCTGTATAGATGGATTAATAGAACAAGTCCCACACACAGCTAGAAGCCCAATATTTTTTCAGAGCTAGATGCAGAAAAAAATATATTCAGTTTGCAACCTGATGGAGGTCTGTATAGATGGATTAATAGAACAAGTCCCACACACAGCTAGAAGCCCAATATTTTTTCAGAGGTAGATGCAGAAAAAAATATATTCAGTTTGCAATCTGATGGAGGTCAGTATAGATGGACTAATACAACAAGTCCCACACACAGCTAGAAGCCCAATATTTTTTCAGAGGTAGATGTAGAAAAAAATATATTCAGTTTGCAACCTGATGGAGGTCAGTATAGATGGACTAATACAACAAGTCCCACACACAGCTAGAAGCCCAATATTTTTTCAGAGGTAGATGCACAAAAAAATATATTCAGTTTACAACCTGATGGAGGTCTGTATTGATGGATTAATAGAACAAGTCCCACACACAGCTAGAAGCCCAATATTTTTTCAGAGGTAGATGCAGAAAAAAATATATTCAGTTTGCAACCTGATGGAGGTCAGTATAGATGGACTAATACAACAAGTCCCACACACAGCTAGAAGCCCAATATTTTTTCAGAGGTAGATGCATAAAAAAATATATTCAGTTTGCAACCTGATGGAGGTCTGTATAGATGGATTAATAGAACAAGTCCCACACACAGCTAGAAGCCCAATATTTTTTCAGAGGTAGATGCAGAAAAAATATATTCAGTTTGCAACCTGATGGAGGTCTGTATAGATGGATTAATAGAACAAGTCCCACCCACAGCTAGAAGCCCAATATTTTTTCAGAGGTAGATGCAGAAAAAAATATATTCAGTTTGCAACCTGATGGAGGTCTGTATAGATGGATTAATAGAACAAGTCCCACACACAGCTAGAAGCCCAATATTTTTTCAGAGCTAGATGCAGAAAAAAATTATATTCAATTTGCAACCTGATGGAGGTCAGTATAGATGGACTAATAGAATGATGCTATGCCCAAAAGATTTTACTTCACTAGGTGCAGTAAAAAAATTGGTATTCTATACACAGGTGGTATATCTTGCAACACAGATAGGCTACTGTTATGTTCTGCTACCAAAGCTAAGGAAAGAGAGGAGATCTGTCCCTACTATAGGACTCAGCTGAATCCCTACGATGTAACAGTGAACCTGATCCTGCGATCAGACCTGCTAAAGTCCTAAGCTAGTCTGTACGGAGACCTATAGATGTGGGGAGGGAATCCCTACAAGTACTAAGGACTGGGAGGAATATGGGACACCTCCTAACAGAAATAGTAGCAAACAGACGAACAAACAAAATAGATAGAACATAGAGGTCCGTAGACCAAGCAGACTAACAGAGTTAGATACAGAGCACAGGCTAGCTAGAAAGTAGATATACAATGAAGTCCAGCAAAGCCAGAAGGGCGGAGCAGGATTAAATAGGCCAACAAGGTCATGTGACCAGCAAAGGAAAAAAAACCTAACAGCAAGGTTCCAACAGTACCCCCCCTTCTAAGAGGATCCTCCGGATCCCCCAGGACCAGGCCTATCAGGAAATCTCCTGTGAAACGCTCTGACAAGTCTGGACGCGGAAACATCATCCGACCTCACCCAAGAGTTATCCTCGGGTCCGAAACCCCTCCAGGCCACAAGACACTGCAAACTACCTCTACACCGTCTAGAGTCAAGGATGCGAGAAATTTCACACTCCCCGTCCTCCACCACCGGAGGAACAGAGGCAGAGGCGTCACCATCCGACACAACAGCTTTTTTTAACAGAGAGACATGAAAGACCGGATTAATTCTCCAGGAGGTAGGAACCTCCAACCCAACAGTAGACTGGCTGACAACCTGAAGCACCTTAAAGGGCCCTACAAACTTGGGACCCAATTTCTTAGAAGGAATCCTCAACCGCAGATTCCTAGAGGACAACCAAACCATGTCACCAACAGCGAACAAAACCTCCTGTCGTTTCCTATTAAAGTAGTCTTTAGATTTTCTGTTGGCCTCCCGAAGACCACCACGCACATCCGTCCAAACTCCCTCCAAATCACCGGAAATATTCTCCTCCTCAGGCACGGCAGATCCCAACTTGGAGAACGACCCAAACGACGGATGTCTCCCAGAACAACAAAAAAAAGGCGAACAACCAGCAGAAGAAGATGTATGATTGTTCAGAGCAAATTCGGCAAGTGGCAGAAACTCAGACCACCCCTCTTGATTGTCTGCCACAAAACAACGCAAGAACTGCTCAACATCCTGGTTTTTCCTTTCTGTCTGGCCATTAGATTCAGGATGATATCCGGACGAAAACGACAAATGAATTCCCAACCTGTCACAAAAGGCACGCCAAAAACGAGCCACGAACTGAGGACCCCTATCAGAAACAATGTCAGTAGGAACGCCATGAAGTCTGACAATTTCCTTGACAAAGGCCTTAGCGAGAGTTTTAGCGCAGGGCAGTTTGACGAAGGGAACCAAGTGACACATCTTGCTAAAACGGTCCACGACCACCCAGATGACAGTAAAACCCTCAGAGGGGGGAAGGTCAGTTATAAAGTCCATAGCCAAATGTGTCCAAGGAGCACTGGGGACCTCCAAAGGACAAAGCAACCCCGCAGCAGGAGTATGTGAGGACTTAGATCTAGCACATATAGTACATTGGCGCACCCACTTAATGACTTCCTTCTGCCATCCAGGCCACCAAAAACTGCGACCCACCAGTCTCTTGGTCTCAGAGATTCCGGGATGACCTGCCAACCGAGATTCGTGACACTCAACAAACAAATCTCTCCTAAAGGTCCCAGGCACAAACAACCTCCCATGAGGAGTGTTAGATGGGGCATTCTCCTGAGCTTTAAGAATCTCATCTTCCAAAACGGAGTCTAAAGCAGCTATCACAACACCTTCTTGTAAAATGTTCTCCTCTTTCTCACCACCGACTATGGGAGAAAAACTGCGAGACAAGGCATCCGCCTTAACATTCTTAGTACCAGGGATGTAAGTAACGGAGAAATTAAACCGTGAGAAAAACAGTGCCCACCTAGCCTGACGGGCATTCAGGCGCTTGGCAGCATCAAGATATATCAGATTTTTATGATCCGTAAGAGCCTGAACGGGAAATTCCGCACCTTCCAAGAAGTGGCGCCAGTGTTCAAATGCGAGTTTAATAGCCAATAATTCCCGATTACCAATATCGTAATTCAGTTCAGTCTCCGAAAATTTTTTTGAAAAAAAGGCACAGGGATGTAATCCATCCCCGTTATCCTGAGACAATACTGCGCCAACCCCCACAGAGGAAGCATCAACCTCAACCAAAAACGGCCTAGTAACATCAGGCTGCATAAGGATGGGAGCAGAGGTGAACCTCTCCTTGAGATACACAAAAGCTTCAATGGCCTCAGAAGACCACTGAACCGCATCAGCACCTTTCCTGGTGAGATCAGTCAGAGGTTTGACAATACTAGAAAAATTTTTTATGAATTTTCTATAGTAATTGGCGAAACCCAAAAACCTCTGTATCGATTTCAAACCAATAGGCCTAGGCCATTCCTGCACAGCCTGAACCTTAACCGGATCCATCTCAAAACCTTTGCTGGAGATAATGTAGCCCAAAAAACTAATTCTCTGTACCGCGAACTCACATTTCTCCAGCTTAGCAAAAAGCGAATTGTCCATTAATAACTGTAATACCTCACGCACGCTCCGCCAATGAGACTCCAGATCTGGCGAATAAATCAAAATGTCATCCAAATACACAACCACATTTTTACCGATCAAAGGTCTAAGGATGTCATTAATCAGATTCTGAAAAAATGCAGGAGCATTAGTAAGACCAAAAGGCATAACCAGATTCTCAAAATGACCCACAGGAGTGTTAAAAGCAGTCTTCCATTCATCACCCTCCTTCATGCGCAACAGATTGTATGCCCCCTTAAGGTCAATTTTAGAGAAACACTTGGCCCCCAATAACTGGTTAAACAGATCAGGAATCAATGGCAGTGGGTAAGGATTGCGTACCGTAATTTTGTTAATCTCACGAAAATCCAGACAAGGACGTAAACCGCCGTCCTTTTTTTTTACAAAAAAAAATCCAACCGCCACAGGAGACTTAGAGGGCCTAATGTGACCGGCGGCCAAGCTTGTCTGTATGTATTCCTCCAAAGCCTTCCTCTCAGGAATAGTAAGGTTAAATAAACGACTCTTAGGAAGAGTCGCTCCAGGGACAAATTCAATAGAACAATCATAGTCTCTATGGGGAGGCAAAACCTGCCATTCTTTCTCAGAAAAAACTCTCCAAAAATCCTGAATAGGAACAGGCAATTCTCCCCTATCCAAACCTCCAATACGCCCGTTACTAACTTGTCATAACATTTATGGCTCCAGGATTTAATTTCACTGGTAGACCAATCCAGTACAGGATTGTGAAATGTTAACCAGGGCAAACCCAATATTACTGGAGAAGGCAAGTTATTCAACACTACTAAATCCAATTTCTCATGGTGAACACCATTAATAGTGAGAGGAAATTCACTGACCTTGAGAGTAATATTCTTCAAAGGGGAGCCATCCACAGAAACCACAGCAATGGGGGATGATAAAGGTTCAGGTTTTAAATTGAGTTTTTCCACAAATCCCCCATCAATTACATTCAGTGTAGACCCGCAATCAACAAACACCCGAAATTCCATCAATTTTTCCTGAGCAATCGTGGAAGCAGCTAAAAATATACCCTTGGAATTTAAACAGGCAATACGGGCGTGACTGACCATATTTTTTTCTTTCTTCATACGAAGCTCACAGCCTTTAATCAAATGACCAGATTTTCCGCAATAGAAACACAAGCCTTCCGAAAAACGACGGTCTTTTTCTTGAGAGCGAGGTGCCACCGATCCAATCTCTATCGGTTCACCACTGTTAATACACACATTATCATAACCAGAAACTGACATAGCAGAGGATTTGCTCTCATTAACCCTAGCACGCAGTCTTCTATCCACCCGTATAGCTAATTGCATAGCCTGTTGCAAATCCTCAGGTGTAGGATAAGCAATTAGCAGGTCTTTAACCCTTTCACTGAGCCCAGCAAGAAATAGACTTTTCAGAGCAGAATCGTTCCACCCTGTTTGAGTGGACCAACGACGAAAATGTGTACAATATTTTTCCACATTACCCGATCCTTGTTTTAAACGTCTCAACTCAGTCTCAGCTGATGCGACACGGTCAGGATCATCATATAATAGTCCCAAAGCAGAAAAAAAACTATCCACTGATCTGAAGCATGAATCACTAGGTTGCAAAGAAAAGGCCCACTCCTGAGGCTCTTTGCGCAAAAGTGACATTATGAACCCTACGCGCTGGGATTCATCCCCAGAGGACTTAGGTCTCAAACGAAAATACAATAAGCAAGCATTTTTAAATGAAAAAAATTCTCGGTGTTCACCAAAAAATAAATCCGGCAAACATACCTTAGGCTCCAAGAAATGTGCTCCAGGACAGTTACTCACGTGCTGACGGAGCTCGGCCACCTCCAGAGAGAGTCCCTGCAGGCGATGAGCCAAATCCTGAACCGACACCATGATGGAACAGAAAAATCTTTCCTTAGAGAATTTGCTGGCTGGACTTATTGTTATGTTCTGCTACCAAAGCTAAGGAAAGAGAGGAGATCTGTCCCTACTATAGGACTCAGCTGAATCCCTACGATGTAACAGGGAACCTGATCCTGCGATCAGACCTGCTAAAGTCCTAAGCTAGTCTGTACGGAAACCTATAGATGTGGGGAGGGAATCCCTACAAGTACTAAGGACTGGGAGGAATATGGGACACCTCCTAACAGAAATAGTAGCAGACAGACGAACAAACAAAATAGATAGAACATAGAGGTCCGTAGACCAAGCAGACTAACAGAGTTAGATACAGAGCACAGGCTAGCTAGAAAGTAGATATACAATGAAGTCCAGCAAAGCCAGAAGGGCGGAGCAGGATTAAATAGGCCAACAAGGTCATGTGACCAGCAAAGGAAAAAAAACCTAACAGCAAGGTTCCAACAGCTACTCCACTGACTAACACACTCTGCAATAGGCCAAAAAGGATTAGCTTTGCTAGATTCAGCCAAATGCTGTGAAAAAAACTTGCACAGCACTGGCACAGACCTGCCTGGCAAAAACTGATAGGAACTGATGTAACCTAGTCCTGAAAAGGACTCCAATTACAAATAGTCTTTACTACCACAATCTATCAATTTAAGAGCACAGACCTGCCTGATAAAAGTCGTAGGAAATGCTGTAACCTAGTCCTTAAAAGGACTGCAATCACAACTATTCCCTACTCCCAAGCTATCTGTAGATTTGTGCGAAAATTGGCTTGAAATTAACAAGGTATAGCGCACACAGCAACAGCGGTGCCGTGTAACACGCAGCTGCAGCAGTGAGAAAATGATGGCGACGGGGAAAATGGCTTGGTCTTATAGGGCAAGGACATGTGACATACACTGCCAATGACACATGCCCTTGCTTGTGTGAAAAAAAGCACTTCGCTCCGTGTGTGCGCTGCTGATAGGCTGACAGATTGCACCTCCCCACTGCAAATGCGGGAAAGAGAAAAAAAAATGGAGATCTTCATTGTTCCTGCAGAGATCCATCCCCTGCCCCTCCCCCCACCCCGCTGTACACTCAAACTGCGTATTAACATTAATTTTCATCATTACTGAGAAAAAATCCAGTTATGATTTTGGTGCACGAACAGTTATCGAACATAACCTTGAACAGCCGAATTTTTCTCAAATTGTTCGTGTTCGCCGAACGGCTCGAACACCGCCCAAAACAGCTCGAATTTGAGATTGGCGAACATTTCGAGTAGAACAACGCTCATCTCTAGTGTCTACTGACTGTTGTGACACAAAAATATATCTGTTGAAAATAGTCTTGTGTAGGCCCGACATCCCAGTGCGGTTTCGCAGTTCCACCGGTCAAATCGCAGTACTATCCAGTTTTGGGCCTTTGGTATCTAAAAAAAAGCAGTTTGAGTGTGTCGCTCACTGTTCAGCTGCAAATATCTCTATTTAAAAAAGTGTGGTATACCCCAGTAAACAATAACTGTGGTTTTGCCATCCCACGGTAAAAAATCTCTATTATTCAGCTTTTGGTAGTTTTTTCCGTAAAGAAAAACAGTAGTGTCTCCTGACTGTTGTGACACAAAAATATATGTGTTGAAAATAGTCTTGTGTAGGCCCGACATCCCAGTGTGGTTTCACAGTTCCACGGGTCAAATCGCTGTACTATCCAGTTTTGGGCCTTTGGTATCTAAAAAAAGAGCAGTTTGAGTGTGTCGCTCACTGTTCAGCCGCAAATATCTCTATTTAAAAAACTGTGGTATACCCCAGTAAACAATAATTGTGGTTTTGCCATCTCACGGTAAAAAATCTCTATTATTCAGGTTTTGGTATTTTTTTCCGTAAAGAAAAACAGTAGTGTCTCCTGACTGTTGTGACACAAAAATATATCTGTTGAAAATAGTGTTGTGTAGGCCCGACATCCCAGTGTGGTTTCGCAGTTCCACGGGTCAAATCGCTGTACTATCCAGTTTTGGACATTTAATATCTAAAAAAACGCAGTTTGAGTGTGTCGCTCACTGTTCAGCCGCAAATATCTCTATTTAAAAAAGTGTGGTATACCCCAGTAAACAATAACTGTGGTTTTGCCATCCCACAGTAAAAAATCTCTATTATTCAGCTTTTGGTAGTTTTTTCCGTAAAGATAAACAGTAGTGTCTACTGACTGTTGTGACACAGAAATATATCTGTTGAAAATAGTCTTGTGTAGGCCCGACATCCCAGTGTGGTTTCGCAGTTCCACGGGTCAAATCTCTGTACTATCCAGTTTTGGGCCTTTGGTATCTAAAAAAAAAGCAGTTTGAGTGTGTCGCTCACTGTTCAGCCGCAAATATCTCTATTTAAAAAAGTGTGGTATACCCCAGTAAACAATAACTGTGGTTTTGCCATCCCACGGTAAAAAATCTCTATTATTCAGGTTTTGGTCATTTTTTTCCATAAAGAAAAACAGTAGTGTCTCCTGACTGTTGTGACACAAAAATATATCTGTTGAAAATAGTCTTGTGTAGGCCCGACATCCCAGTGTGGTTTCACAGTTCTACGGGTCAAATCGCAGTACTATCCAGTTTTGGGCCTTTGGTATCTAAAAAAAAGCAGTTTGAGTGTGTCGCTCACTGTTCAGCCGCAAATATCTCTATTTAAAAAAGTGTGGTATACCCAGTAAACAATAAAGGTGGTTTTGCCATCCCACGGTAAAAAATCTCTATTATTCAGGTTTTGGTAGTTTTTTCCGTAAAGAAAAACAATAGTGTCTACTGACTGTTGTGACACAAAAATATATCTGTTGAAAATAGTCTTGTGTAGGCCCGACATCCCATTGCGGTTTCGCAGTTCCACCGGTCAAATCGCTGTACTATCCAGTTTTGGGCCTTTGGTATCTAAAAAAAGCATGTTTGAGTTTGTCGCTCACTGTACAGCTGCAAATATCTCTATTTAAAAAAGTGTGGTATACCCCAGTAAACAATAACTGTGGTTTTGCCATCCCACAGTAAAAAATCTCTATTATTCAGCTTTTGTTAGTTTTTTCCCGTAAAGAAAAACAGTAGTGTCTCCTCACTGTTGTGACACAAAAATATATCTGTTGAAAATAGTCTTGTGTAGGCCCGACATCCCAGTGTGGTTTCGCAGTTCCACGGGTCAAATCGCTGTACTATCCAGTTTTGGGCCTTTGGTATCTAACAAAAAAGCAGTTTGAGTGTGTCGCTCACTGTTCAGCCGCAAATATCTCTATTTAAAAAAGTGTGGTATACCCCAGTAAACAATAACTGTGGTTTTGCCATCCCACGGTAAAAAATCTCTATTATTCAGGTTTTGGTAGTTTTTTCCGTAAAGAAAAACAGTAGAGTCTCCTGACTGTTGTGACACAAAAATATATCTGTTGAAAATAGTCTTGTGTAGGCCCGATATCCCAGTTTGGTTTCGCAGTTACACGGGTCAAATCGCTGTACTATCCAGTTTTGGGCCTTTGGTATCTAAAAAAAAAGCAGTTTGAGTGTGTCGCTCACTGTTCAGCCGCAAATATCTCTATTTAAAAAAGTGTGGTATACCCCAGTAAACAATAACTGTGGTTTTGCCATCCCACGGTAAAAAATCTCTATTATTCAGCTTTTGGTAGTTTGTTCCATAAAGAAAAACAGTAGTGTCTCCTGACTGTTGTGACACAAAAATATATCTGTTGAAAATAGTCTTGTGTAGGCCCGACATCCCAGTGTGGTTTCGCAGTTCCACGGGTCAAATCGCTGTACTATCCAGTTTTGGGCCTTTGGTATCTAAAAAAAAAAGCAATTTGAGTGTGTCTCTCACTGTTCAGCCGCAAATATCTCTATTTAAAAAAGTGTGGTATACCCCAGTAAACAATAACGGTGGTTTTGCCATCCCACGGTAAAAAATCTCTATTATTCAGGTTTTCGTAGTTTTTTCCGTAAAGAAAAACAGTAGTGTCTCCTGACTGTTGTGACACAAAAATATATCTGTTGAAAATAGTCTTGTGTAGTCCCGACATCCCAGTGCGGTTTCGCAGTTCCACCGGTCAAATCGCTGTACTATCCAGTTTTGGGCCTTTGGTATCTAATAAAAGCGCAGTTTGAGTGTGTCGCTCACTGTTCAGCCGCAAATATCTCTATTTAAAAAAGTGTGGTATACCCCAGTAAACAATAATTGTGGTTTTGCCATCCCAAGGTAAAAAATCTCTATTATTCAGGTTTTGGTAGTTTTTTCCGTAAAGAAAAACAGTAGTGTCTCCTGACTGTTGTGACACAAAAATATATCTGTTGAAAATAGTCTTGTGTAGGCCCGACATCCCAGTGTGGTTTCGTAGTTCCACGGGTCAAATCGCTGTACTATCCAGTTTTGGGCCTTTAATATCTAAAAAAACGCAGTTTGAGTGTGTCGCTCACTGTTCAGCCGCAAATATCTCTATTTAAAAAAATGTGGTATACCCCAGTAAACAATAACTGTGGTTTTGCCATCCCACGGTAAAAAATCTCTATTATTCAGCTTTTGGTAGTTTTTTCCGTAAAGAAAAACAGTAGTGTCTCCTGACTGTTGTGACACAAAAATATATCTGTTGAAAATAGTCTTGTGTAGGCCCGACATCCCAGTGTGGTTTCGCAGTTCTACGGGTCAAATCGCTGTACTATCCAGTTTTGGGCCTTTGGTATCTAAAAAAAAGCAGTTTGAGTGTGTCACTCACTGTTCAGCCGCAAATATCTCTATTTAAAAAAGTGTGGTATACCCCAGTAAACAATAACGGTGGTTTTGCCATCCCACGGTAAAAAATCTCTATTATTCAGCTTTTGTTAGTTTTTTCCATAAAGAAAAACAGTAGTGTCTCCTCACTGTTGTGACACAAAAATATATCTGTTGAAAATAGTCTTGTGTAGGCCCGACATCCCAGTGTGGTTTCGCAGTTCCACGGGTCAAATCGCTGTACTATCCAGTTTTGGGCCTTTGGTATCTAACAAAAAAGCAGTTTGAGTGTGTCGCTCACTGTTCAGCTGCAAATATCTCTATTTAAAAAAGTGTGGTATACCCCAGTAAACAATAACTGTGGTTTTGCCATCCCACGGTAAAAAATCTCTATTATTCAGGTTTTGGTAGTTTTTTCCGTAAAGAAAAACAGTAGAGTCTCCTGACTGTTGTGACACAAAAATATATCTGTTGAAAATAGTCTTGTGTAGGCCCGATATCCCAGTTTGGTTTCGCAGTTACACGGGTCAAATCGCTGTACTATCCAGTTTTGGGCCTTTGGTATCTAAAAAAAAAGCAGTTTGAGTGTGTCGCTCACTGTTCAGCCGCAAATATCTCTATTTAAAAAAGTGTGGTATACCCCAGTAAACAATAACTGTGGTTTTGCCATCCCACGGTAAAAAATCTCTATTATTCAGCTTTTGGTAGTTTGTTCCATAAAGAAAAACAGTAGTGTCTCCTGACTGTTGTGACACAAAAATATATCTGTTGAAAATAGTCTTGTGTAGGCCCGACATCCCAGTGTGGTTTCGCAGTTCCACGGGTCAAATCGCTGTACTATCCAGTTTTGGGCCTTTGGTATCTAAAAAAAAAAGCAATTTGAGTGTGTCTCTCACTGTTCAGCCGCAAATATCTCTATTTAAAAAAGTGTGGTATACCCCAGTAAACAATAACGGTGGTTTTGCCATCCCACGGTAAAAAATCTCTATTATTCAGGTTTTCGTAGTTTTTTCCGTAAAGAAAAACAGTAGTGTCTACTGACTGTTGTGACACAAAAATATATCTGTTGAAAATAGTCTTGTGTAGTCCCGACATCCCAGTGCGGTTTCGCAGTTCCACCGGTCAAATCGCTGTACTATCCAGTTTTGGGCCTTTGATATCTAATAAAAGAGCAGTTTGAGTGTGTCGCTCACTGTTCAGCCGCAAATATCTCTATTTAAAAAAGTGTGGTATACCCCAGTAAACAATAATTGTGGTTTTGCCATCCCAAGGTAAAAAATCTCTATTATTCAGGTTTTGGTAGTTTTTTCCGTAAAGAAAAACAGTAGTGTCTCCTGACTGTTGTGACACAAAAATATATCTGTTGAAAATAGTCTTGTGTAGGCCCGACATCCCAGTGTGGTTTCGTAGTTCCACGGGTCAAATCGCTGTACTATCCAGTTTTGGGCCTTTAATATCTAAAAAAACGCAGTTTGAGTGTGTCGCTCACTGTTCAGCCGCAAATATCTCTATTTAAAAAAATGTGGTATACCCCAGTAAACAATAACTGTGGTTTTGCCATCCCACGGTAAAAAATCTCTATTATTCAGCTTTTGGTAGTTTTTTCCGTAAAGAAAAACAGTAGTGTCTCCTGACTGTTGTGACACAAAAATATATCTGTTGAAAATAGTCTTGTGTAGGCCCGACATCCCAGTGTGGTTTCGCAGTTCTACGGGTCAAATCGCTGTACTATCCAGTTTTGGGCCTTTGGTATCTAAAAAAAAGCAGTTTGAGTGTGTCGCTCACTGTTCAGCCGCAAATATCTCTATTTAAAAAAGTGTGGTATACCCCAGTAAACAATAACGGTGGTTTTGCCATCCCACGGTAAAAAATCTCTATTATTCAGCTTTTGTTAGTTTTTTCCATAAAGAAAAACAGTAGTGTCTCCTCACTGTTGTGACACAAAAATATATCTGTTGAAAATAGTCCTGTGTAGGCCCGACATCCCAGTGTGGTTTCGCAGTTCCACGGGTCAAATCGCTGTACTATCCAGTTTTGGGCCTTTGGTATCTAACAAAAAAGCAGTTTGAGTGTGTCGCTCACTGTTCAGCCGCAAATATCTCTATTTAAAAAAGTGTGGTATACCCCAGTAAACAATAACTGTGGTTTTGCCATCCCACGGTAAAAAATCTCTATTATTCAGGTTTTGGTAGTTTTTTCCGTAAAGAAAAACAGTAGAGTCTCCTGACTGTTGTGACACAAAAATATATCTGTTGAAAATAGTCTTGTGTAGGCCCGATATCCCAGTTTGGTTTCGCAGTTACACGGGTCAAATCGCTGTACTATCCAGTTTTGGGCCTTTGGTATCTAAAAAAAAAGCAGTTTGAGTGTGTCGCTCACTGTTCAGCCGCAAATATCTCTATTTAAAAAAGTGTGGTATACCCCAGTAAACAATAACTGTGGTTTTGCCATCCCACGGTAAAAAATCTCTATTATTCAGCTTTTGGTAGTTTGTTCCATAAAGAAAAACAGTAGTGTCTCCTGACTGTTGTGACACAAAAATATATCTGTTGAAAATAGTCTTGTGTAGGCCCGACATCCCAGTGTGGTTTCGTAGTTCCACGGGTCAAATCGCTGTACTATCCAGTTTTGGGCCTTTAATATCTAAAAAAACGCAGTTTGAGTGTGTCGCTCACTGTTCAGCCGCAAATATCTCTATTTAAAAAAGTGTGGTATACCCCAGTAAACAATAACTGTGGTTTTGCCATCCCACGGTAAAAAATCTCTATTATTCAGCTTTTGGTAGTTTTTTCCGTAAAGAAAAACAGTAGTGTCTCCTGACTGTTGTGACACAAAAATATATCTGTTGAAAATAGTCTTGTGTAGGCCCGACATCCCAGTGTGGTTTCGCAGTTCTACGGGTCAAATCGCTGTACTATCCAGTTTTGGGCCTTTGGTATCTAAAAAAAAGCAGTTTGAGTGTGTCGCTCACTGTTCAGCCGCAAATATCTCTATTTAAAAAAGTGTGGTATACCCCAGTAAACAATAACGGTAGTTTTGCCATCCCACGGTAAAAAATCTCTATTATTCAGGTTTTGGTAGTTTTTTCCGTAAAGAAAAACAGTAGTGTCTACTGACTGTTGTGACACAAAAATATATCTGTTGAAAATAGTCTTGTGTAGGCCCGACATCCCAGTGTGGTTTCGCAGTTCCACGGGTCAAATCGCTGTACTATCCAGTTTTGGGCCTTTGGTATCTAAAAAAAAAAGCAATTTGAGTGTGTTGCTCACTGTTCAGCCGCAAATATCTCTATTTAAAAAAGTGTGGTATACCCCAGTAAACAATAATTGTGGTTTTGCCATCCCACGGTAAAAAATCTCTATTATTCAGGTTTTGGTAGTTTTTTCCCTAAAGAAAAACAGTAGTGTCTCCCGACTGTTGTGACACAAAAATATATCTGTTGAAAATAGTCTTGTGTAGGCCCGACATCCCAGTGTGGTTTCGCAGTTCCACGGGTCAAATCGCTGTACTATCCAGTTTTGGGCCTTTGGTATCTAAAAAAAAAGCAGTTTGAGTGTGTCGCTCACTGTTCAGCCGCAAATATCTCTATTTAAAAAAGTGTGGTATACCCCAGTAAACAATAACTGTGGTTTTGCCATCCCACGGTAAAAAATCTCTATTATTCAGGTTTTGGTCGTTTTTTCCGTAAAGAAAAACAGTAGTGTCTCCTGACTGTTGTGACACAAAAATATATCTGTTGAAAATAGTCTTGTGTAGGCCCGACATCCCAGTGTGGTTTCGCAGTTCCACGGGTCAAATCGCTGTACTATCCAGTTTTGGGCCTTTGGTATCTAAAAAAAAAGCAGTTTGAGGATGTCGCTCACTGTTTAGCCGCAAATATCTCTATTTAAAAAAGTGTGGTATACCCCAGTAAACAATAACTGTGGTTTTGCCATCCCACGGTAAAAAATCTCTATTACTCAGCTTTTGGTAGTTTTTTCAGTAAAGAAAAACAGTAGTGTCTCCTGACTGTTGTGACACAAAAATATATCTGTTGAAAATAGTTTTGTGTAGGCCCGACATCCCAGTGTGGTTTCGCAGTTCTACGGGTCAAATCGCTGTACTATCCAGTTTTGGGCCTTTGGTATCTAAAAAAAAGCAGTTTGAGTGTGTCGCTCACTGTTCAGCCGCAAATATCTCTATTTAAAAAAGTGTGGTATACCCCAGTAAACAATAACGGTGGTTTTGCCATCCCACGGTAAAAAATCTCTATTATTCAGGTTTTGGTAGTTTTTTCCGTAAGTAAAAACAGTAGTGTCTACTGACTGTTGTGACACAAAAATATATCTGTTGAAAATAGTCTTGTGTAGGCCCGACATCCCAGTGTGGTTTCGCAGTTCCACGGGTCAAATCGCTGTACTATCCAGTTTTGGGCCTTTGGTATCTAAAAAAAAAGCAGTTTGAGGATGTCGCTCACTGTTCAGCCGCAAATATCTCTATTTAAAAAAGTGTGGTATACCCCAGTAAACAATAACTGTGGTTTTGCCATCCCACGGTGAAAAATCTCTATTGTTCAGCTTTTGGTAGTTTTTTCCGTAAAGAAAAACAGTAGTGTCTCCTGACTGTTGTGACACAAAAATATATCTGTTGAAAATAGTCTTGTGTAGGCCCGACATCCCAGTGTGGTTTCGCAGTTCCACGGGTCAAATCGCTGTACTATCCAGTTTTGGGCCTTTGGAATCTAAAAAATAAGCAGTTTGAGTGTGTCGCTCACTGTTCAGCCGCAAATATCTCTATTTAAAAAAGTGTGGTATACCCCAGTAAACAATAACTGTGGTTTTGCCATCCCACGGTAAAAAATCTCTATTATTCAGGTTTTGGTCGTTTTTTCCGTAAAGAAAAACAGTAGTGTCTACTGACTGTTGTGAAACAAAAATATATCTGTTGAAAATAGTCTTGTGTAGGCCCGACATCCCAGTGCGGTTTCGCAGTTCCACCGGTCAAATCGCTGTACTATCCAGTTTTGGGCCTTTGGTATCTAAAAAAAAGCAGTTTGAGTGTGTCGCTCACTGTTCAGCCGCAAATATCTCTATTTAAAAAAGTGTGGTATACCCCAGTAAACAATAACTGTGGTTTTGCCATCCCACGGTAGAAAATCTCTATTATTCAGCTTTTGGCATTTTTTTCCGTAAAGAAAAACAGTAGTGTCTCCTGACTGTTGTGACACAAAAATATATCTGTTGAAAATAGTCTTGTGTAGGCCCGACATCCCAGTGTGGTTTCGCAGTTCCATGGGTCAAATCGCTGTACTATCCAGTTTTGGGCCTTTGGTATCTAAAAAAAAAGCAGTTTGAGGATGTCGCTCACTGTTCAGCCGCAAATATCTCTATTTAAAAAAGTGTGGTATACCCCAGTAAACAATAACTGTGGTTTTGCCATCCCACGGTAAAAAATCTCTATTGTTCAGCTTTTGGTAGTTTTTTCCGTAAAGAAAAACAGTAGTGTCTCCTGACTGTTGTGACACAAAAATATATCTGTTGAAAATAGTCTTGTGCAGGCCCGACATCCCAGTGTGGTTTCGCAGTTCCACGGGTCAAATCGCTGTACTATCCAGTTTTGGGCCTTTGGTATCTAAAAAAAAAGCAGATTGAGTGTGTCGCTCACTGTTCAGCCGCAATTATCTCTATTTAAAAAAGTGTGGTATACCCCAGTAAACAATAACTGTGGTTTTGCCATCCCACGGTAAAAAATCTCTATTATTCAGCTTTTGGTAGTTTTTTCCATAAAGAAAAACAGTAGTGTCTCCTGACTGTTGTGACACAAAAATATATCTGTTGAAAATAGTCTTGTGTAGGCCCGACATCCCAGTGTGGTTTCGCAGTTCCACGGGTCAATTCGCTGTAATATCCAGTTTTGGGCCTTCGGTATCTAAAAAAAAAGCAGTTTGAGTGTGTCGCTCACTGTTCAGCCGCAAATATCTCTATTTAAAAAAGTGTGGTATACCCCAGTAAACAATAACTGTGGTTTTGCCATCCCACGGTAAAAAATCTCTATTATTCAGGTTTTGGTCGTTTTTTCCGTAAAGAAAAACAGTAGTGTCTCCTGACTGTTGTGACACAAAAATATATCTGTTGAAAATAGTCTTGTGTAGGCCCGACATCCCAGTGTGGTTTCGCAGTTCTACAGGTCAAATCGCTGTACTATCCAGTTTTGGGCCTTTGGTATCTAAAAAAAAGCAGTTTGAGTGTGTCGCTCACTGTTCAGCCGCAAATATCTCTATTTAAAAAAGTGTGGTATACCCCAGTAAACAATAACGGTAGTTTTGCCATCCCACGGTAAAAAATCTCTATTATTCAGATTTTGGTAGTTTTTTCCGTAAAGAAAAACAGTAGTGTCTACTGACTGTTGTGACACAAAAATATATCTGTTGAAAATAGTCTTGTGTAGGCCCGACATCCCAGTGCGGTTTCGCAGTTCCACCGGTCAAATCGCTGTACTATCCAGTTTTGGGCCTTTGGTATCTAAAAAAAAGCAGTTTGAGTGTGTCGCTCACTGTTCAGCCGCAAATATCTCTATTTAAAAAAGTGTGGTATACCCCAGTAAACAATAACTGTGGTTTTGCCATCCCACGGTAAAAAATCTCTATTATTCAGCTCTTGGCAGTTTTTTCCGTAAAGAAAAACAGTAGTGTCTCCTGACTGTTGTGACACAAAAATATATCTGTTGAAAATAGTCTTGTGTAGGCCCGACATTCCAGTGCGGTTTCGCAGTTCCACCGGTCAAATCGCTGTACTATCCAGTTTTGGGCCTTTGGTATCTAAAAAAAAGCAGTTTGAGTGTGTCGCTCACTGTTCAGCCGCAAATATCTCGATTTAAAAAAGTGTGGTATACCCCAGTAAACAATAACTGTGGTTTTGCCATCCCACGTTAAAAAATCTCTATTATTCAGCTTTTGGTAGTTTTTTCCGTAAAGAAAAACAGTAGTGTCTCCTGACTGTTGTGACACAAAAATATATCTGTTGATAATAGTCTTGTGTAGGCCCGACATCCCAGTGTGGTTTCACAGTTCCACGGGTCAAATCGCTGTACTATCCAGTTTTGGGCATTTGGTATCTAAAAAAAAAGCAGTTTGAGTGTGTCGCCCACTGTTCAGCCGCAAATATCTCTATTTAAAAAAGTGTGGTATACCCCAGTAAACAATAACTGTGGTTTTGCCATCCCACGGTAAAAAATCTCTATTATTCAGGTTTTGGTCGTTTTTTCCGTAAAGAAAAACAGTAGTGTCTCCTGACTGTTGTGACACAAAAATATATCTGTTGAAAATAGTCTTGTGTAGGCCCGACATCCCAGTGTGGTTTCGCAGTTCCACGGGTCAAATCGCTATACTATCCAGTTTTGGGCCTTTGGAATCTAAAAAAAAAGCAGTTTGAGGATGTCGCTCACTGTTCAGCCGCAAATATCTCTATTTAAAAAAGTGTGGTATACCCCAGTAAACAATAACTGTGGTTTTGCCATCCCACGGTAAAAAATCTCTATTGTTCAGCTTTTGGTAGTTTTTTCTGTAAAGAAAAACAGTAGTGTCTCCTGACTGTTGTGACACAAAAATATATCTGTTGAAAATAGTCTTGTGTAGGCCCGACATCCCAGTGTGGTTTCGCAGTTCCACGGGTCAAATCGCTGTACTATCCAGTTTTGGGCCTTTGGTATCTAAAAAAAAAAGCAGTTTGAGTGTGTCGCTCACTGTTCAGCCGCAAATATCTCTATTTAACAAAGTGTGGAATACCCCAGTAAACAATAACTGTGGTTTTGCCATCCCACGGTAAAAAATCTCTATTATTCAGGTTTTGGTCATTTTTTCCGTAAAGAAAAACAGTAGTGTCTCCTGACTGTTGTGACACAAAAATATATCTGTTGAAAATAGTCTTGTGTAGGCCCGACATCCCAGTGTGGTTTCGCAGTTCCACGGGTCAAATCGCTATACTATCCAGTTTTGGGCCTTTGGAATCTAAAAAACAAGCAGTTTGAGGATGTCGCTCACTGTTCAGCCGCAAATATCTCTATTTAAAAAAGTGTGGTATACCCCAGTAAACAATAACTGTGGTTTTGCCATCCCACGGTAAAAAATCTCTATTGTTCAGCTTTTGGTAGTTTTTTCTGTAAAGAAAAACAGTAGTGTCTCCTGACTGTTGTGACACAAAAATATATCTGTTGAAAATAGTCTTGTGTAGGCCCGACATCCCAGTGTGGTTTCGCAGTTCCACGGGTCAAATCGCTGTACTATCCAGTTTTGGGCCTTTGGTATCTAAAAAAAAAAGCAGTTTGAGTGTGTCGCTCACTGTTCAGCCGCAAATATCTCTATTTAACAAAGTGTGGAATACCCCAGTAAACAATAACTGTGGTTTTGCCATCCCACGGTAAAAAATCTCTATTATTCAGGTTTTGGTCATTTTTTCCGTAAAGAAAAACAGTAGTGTCTCCTGACTGTTGTGACACAAAAATATATCTGTTGAAAATAGTCTTGTGTAGGCCCGACATCCCAGTGTGGTTTTGCAGTTCCACGAGTCAAATCGCTGTACTATCCAGTTTTGGGCCTTTGGTATCTAAAAAAAAAGCAGTTTGAGGATGTCGCTCACTGTTCAGCCGCAAATATCTCTATTTAAAAAGTGTGGTATACCCCAGTAAACAATAACTGTGGTTTTGCCATCCCACGGTAAAAAATCTCTATTATTCAGGTTTTGGTCGTTTTTTCCGTAAAGAAAAACAGTAGTGTCTCCTGACTGTTGTGACACAAAAATATATCTGTTGAAAATAGTCTTGTGTAGGCCCGACATCCCAGTGTGGTTCCGCAGTTCCACGGGTCAAATCGCTGCACTATCCAGTTTTGGGCCATTGGTATCTAAAAAAAAAGCAGTTTGAGGATGTCGCTCACTGTTCAGCTGCAAATATCTCTTTTTAAAAAAGTGTGGTAAACCCCAGTAAACAATAACTGTGGTTTTGCCATCCCACGGTAAAAAATCTCTATTACTCAGCTTTTGGTAGTTTTTTCCGTAAAGAAAAACAGTAGTGTCTCCTGACTGTTGTGACACAAAAATATATCTGTTGAAAATAGTCTTGTGTAGGCCCGACATCCCAGTGTGGTTTCGCAATTCTACGGGTCAAATCGCTGTACTATCCAGTTTTGGGCCTTTGGTATCTAAAAAAAAGCAGTTTCATTATGTCGCTCACTGTTCAGCCGCAAATATCTCTATTTAAAAAAGTGTGGTAGACCCCAGTAAACAATAACGGTGGTTTTGCAATCCCACGGTAAAAAATCTCTATTATTCAGGTTTTGGTAGTTTTTTCCGTAAAGAAAAACAGTAGTGTCTACTGACTGTTGTGACACAAAAATATATCTGTTGAAAATTGTTTTGTGTAGGCCCGACATCCCAGTGCGGTTTCACAGTTCCACCGGTCAAATCGCTGTACTATCCAGTTTTGGGCCTTTGGTATCTAAAAAAAAGCAGTTTGAGTGTGTCGCTCACTGTTCAGCCGCAAATATCTCTATTTAAAAAAGTGTGGTATACCCCAGTAAACAATAACTGTGGTTTTGCCATCCCACGGTAGAAAATCTCTATTATTCAGCTTTTGGCATTTTTTTCCGTAAAGAAAAACAGTAGTGTCTCCTGACTGTTGTGACACAAAAATATATCTGTTGAAAATAGTCTTGTGTAGGCCCGACATTCCAGTGCGGTTTCGCAGTTCCACCGGTCAAATCGCTGTACTATCCAGTTTTGGGCCTTTGGTATCTAAAAAAAAGCAGTTTGAGTGTGTCGCTCACTGTTCAGCCGCAAATATCTCTATTTAAAAAAGTGTGGTATACCCCAGTAAACAATAACTGTGGTTTTGCCATCCCACGGTAAAAAATCTCTATTATTCAGGTTTTGGTCGTTTTTTCCGTAAAGAAAAACAGTAGTGTCTCCTGACTGTTGTGACACAAAAATATATCTGTTGAAAATAGTCTTGTGTAGGCCCGACATCCCAGTGTGGTTTCGCAGTTCCACGGGTCAAATCGCTGTACTATCCAGTTTTGGTCCTTTGGTATCTAAAAAAAAAGCAGTTTGAGGATGTCGCTCACTGTTCAGCCGCAAATATCTCTATTTAAAAAAGTGTGGTATACCCCAGTAAACAATAACTGTGGTTTTGCCATCCCACGGTAAAAAATCTCTATTGTTCAGCTTTTGGTAGTTTTTTCCGTAAAGAAAAACAGTAGTGTCTCCTGACTGTTGTGACACAAAAATATATCTGTTGAAAATAGTCTTGTGTAGGCCCGACATCCCAGTGTGGTTTCGCAGTTCCACGGGTCAAATCGCTGTACTATTCAGTTTTGGGCCTTTGGTATCTAAAAAATAAGCAGTTTGAGTGTGTCGCTCACTGTTCAGCCGCAATTATCTCTATTTAAAAAAGTGTGGTATACCCCAGTAAACAATAACTGTGGTTTTGCCATCCTACGGTAAAAAATCTCTATTATTCAGCTTTTGGTAGTTTTTTCCATAAAGAAAAACAGTAGTGTCTCCTGACTGTTGTGACACAAAAATATATCTGTTGAAAATAGTCTTGTGTAGGCCCGACATCCCAGTGTGGTTTCGCAGTTCCACGGGTCAAATCGCTGTAATATCCAGTTTTGGGCCTTTGGTATCTAAAAAAAAAAGCAGTTTGAGTGTGTCGCTCACTGTTCAGCCGCAAATATCTCTATTTAACAAAGTGTGGAATACCCCAGTAAACAATAACTGTGGTTTTGCCATCCCACGGTAAAAAATCTCTATTATTCAGGTTTTGGTCATTTTTTCCGTAAAGAAAAACAGTAGTGTCTCCTGACTGTTGTGACACAAAAATATATCTGTTGAAAATAGTCTTGTGTAGGCCCGACATCCCAGTGTGGTTCCGCAGTTCCACGGGTCAAATCGCTGTACTATCCAGTTTTGGGCCTTTGGTATCTAAAAAAAAGCAGTTTGAGTATGTCGCTCACTGTTCAGCCGCAAATATCTCTATTTAAAAAAGTGTGGTAGACCCCAGTAAACAATAACGGTGGTTTTGCCATCCCACGGTAAAAAATCTCTATTATTCAGGTTTTGGTAGTTTTTTCCGTAAAGAAAAACAGTAGTGTCTACTGACTGTTGTGACACAAAAATATATCTGTTGAAAATAGTTTTGTGTAGGCCCGACATCCCAGTGCGGTTTCGCAGTTCCACCGGTCAAATCGCTGTACTATCCAGTTTTGGGCCTTTGGTATCTAAAAAAAAGCAGTTTGAGTGTGTCGCTCACTGTTCAGCCGCAAATATCTCTATTTAAAAAAGTGTGGTATACCCCAGTAAACAATAACTGTGGTTTTGCCATCCCACGGTAGAAAATCTCTATTATTCAGCTTTTGGCATTTTTTTCCGTAAAGAAAAACAGTAGTGTCTCCTGACTGTTGTGACACAAAAATATATCTGTTGAAAATAGTCTTGTGTAGGCCCGACATTCCAGTGCGGTTTCGCAGTTCCACCGGTCAAATCGCTGTACTATCCAGTTTTGGGCCTTTGGTATCTAAAAAAAAGCAGTTTGAGTGTGTCGCTCACTGTTCAGCCGCAAATATCTCTATTTAAAAAAGTGTGGTATACCCCAGTAAACAATAACTGTGGTTTTGCCATCCCACGGTAAAAAATCTCTATTATTCAGGTTTTGGTCGTTTTTTCTGTAAAGAAAAACAGTAGTGTCTCCTGACTGTTGTGACACAAAAATATATCTGTTGAAAATAGTCTTGTGTAGGCCCGACATCCCAGTGTGATTTCGCAGTTCCACGGGTCAAATCGCTGTACTATCCAGTTTTGGGCCTTTGGTATCTAAAAAAAAAGCAGTTTGAGTGTGTCGCTCACTGTTCAGCCGCAGTTATCTCTATTAAAAAAAGTGTGGTATACCCCAGTAAACAATAACTGTGGTTTTGCCATCCCACGGTAAAAAATCTCTATTATTCAGCTTTTGGTCGTTTTTTCCATAAAGAAAACAGTAGTGTCTCCTGACTGTTGTGACACAAAAATATATCTGTTGAAAATAGTCTTGTGTAGGCCCGACATCCCAGTGTGGTTTCGCAGTTCCACGGGTCAAATCGCTGTACTATCCAGTTTTGGGCCTTTGGTATCTAAAAAAAAAGCAGTTTGAGGATGTCGCTCACTGTTCAGCCGCAAATATCTCTATTTAAAAAATTGTGGTATACCCCAGTAAACAATAACTGTGGTTTTGCCATCCCATGGTAAAAAATCTCTATTGTTCAGCTTTTGGTAGTTTTTTCCGTAAAGAAAAACAGTAGTGTCTCCTGACTGTTGTGACACAAAAATATATCTGTTGAAAATAGTCTTGTGTAGGCCCGACATCCCAGTGTGGTTTCGCAGTTCCACGGGTCAAATCGCTGTACTATCCAGTTTTGGGCCTTTGGTATCTAAAAAAAAAGCAGTTTGAGTGTGTCGCTCACTGTTCAGCCGCAGTTATCTCTATTAAAAAAAGTGTGGTATACCCCAGTAAACAATAACTGTGGTTTTGCCATCCCACGGTAAAAAATCTCTATTATTCAGCTTTTGGTCGTTTTTTCCATAAAGAAAACAGTAGTGTCTCCTGACTGTTGTGACACAAAAATATATCTGTTGAAAATAGTCTTGTGTAGGCCCGACATCCCAGTGTGGTTTCGCAGTTCCACGGGTCAAATCGCTGTACTATCCAGTTTTGGGCCTTTGGTATCTAAAAAAAAAGCAGTTTGAGGATGTCGCTCACTGTTCAGCCGCAAATATCTCTATTTAAAAAATTGTGGTATACCCCAGTAAACAATAACTGTGGTTTTGCCATCCCACGGTAAAAAATCTCTATTGTTCAGCTTTTGGTAGTTTTTTCCGTAAAGAAAAACAGTAGTGTCTCCTGACTGTTGTGACACAAAAATATATCTGTTGAAAATAGTCTTGTGTAGGCCCGACATCCCAGTGTGGTTTCGCAGTTCCACGGGTCAAATCGCTGTACTATCCAGTTTTGGGCCTTTGGTATCTAAAAAAAAAAGCAGTTTGAGTGTGTCGCTCACTGTTCAGCCGCAAATATCTCTATTTAACAAAGTGTGGAATACCCCAGTAAACAATAACTGTGGTTTTGCCATCCCACGGTAAAAAATCTCTATTATTCAGGTTTTGGTCATTTTTTCCGTAAAGAAAAACAGTAGTGTCTCCTGACTTTTGTGACACAATAATATATCTGTTGAAAATAGTCTTGTGTAGGCCCGACATCCCAGTGTGGTTTTGCAGTTCCACGGGTCAAATCGCTGTACTATCCAGTTTTGGGCCTTTGGTATCTAAAAAACAAGCAGTTTGAGGATGTCGCTCACTGTTCAGCCGCAAATATCTCTATTTAAAAAGTGTGGTATACCCCAGTAAACAATAACTGTGGTTTTGCCATCCCACGGTAAAAAATCTCTATTATTCAGCTTTTGGTAGTTTTTTCCATAAAGAAAAACAGTAGTGTCTCCTGACTGTTGTGACACAAAAATATATCTGTTGAAAATAGTCTTGTGTAGGCCCGACATCCCAGTGTGGTTTCGCAGTTCCACGGGTCAAATCGCTGTAATATCCAGTTTTGGGCCTTTGGTATCTAAAAAAAAAAGCAGTTTGAGTGTGTCGCTCACTGTTCAGCCGCAAATATCTCTATTTAACAAAGTGTGGAATACCCCAGTAAACAATAACTGTGGTTTTGCCATCCCACGGTAAAAAATCTCTATTATTCAGGTTTTGGTCATTTTTTCCGTAAAGAAAAACAGTAGTGTCTCCTGACTGTTGTGACACAAAAATATATCTGTTGAAAATAGTCTTGTGTAGGCCCGACATCCCAGTGTGGTTTTGCAGTTCCACGAGTCAAATCGCTGTACTATCCAGTTTTGGGCCTTTGGTATCTAAAAAAAAAGCAGTTTGAGGATGTCGCTCACTGTTCAGCCGCAAATATCTCTATTTAAAAAGTGTGGTATACCCCAGTAAACAATAACTGTGGTTTTGCCATCCCACGGTAAAAAATTTCTATTATTCAGGTTTTGGTCGTTTTTTCCGTAAAGAAAAACAGTAGTGTCTCCTGACTGTTGTGACACAAAAATATATCTGTTGAAAATAGTCTTGTGTAGGCCCGACATCCCAGTGTGGTTCCGCAGTTCCACGGGTCAAATCGCTGCACTATCCAGTTTTGGGCCATTGGTATCTAAAAAAAAAGCAGTTTGAGGATGTCGCTCACTGTTCAGCTGCAAATATCTCTATTTAAAAAAGTGTGGTAAACCCCAGTAAACAATAACTGTGGTTTTGCCATCCCACGGTAAAAAATCTCTATTACTCAGCTTTTGGTAGTTTTTTCCGTAAAGAAAAACAGTAGTGTCTCCTGACTGTTGTGACACAAAAATATATCTGTTGAAAATAGTCTTGTGTAGGCCCGACATCCCAGTGTGGTTTCGCAGTTCTACGGGTCAAATCGCTGTACTATCCAGTTTTGGGCCTTTGGTATCTAAAAAAAAGCAGTTTGAGTATGTCGCTCACTGTTCAGCCGCAAATATCTCTATTTAAAAAAGTGTGGTAGACCCCAGTAAACAATAACGGTGGTTTTGCCATCCCACGGTAAAAAATCTCTATTATTCAGGTTTTGGTAGTTTTTTCCGTAAAGAAAAACAGTAGTGTCTACTGACTGTTGTGACACAAAAATATATCTGTTGAAAATAGTTTTGTGTAGGCCCGACATCCCAGTGCGGTTTCGCAGTTCCACCGGTCAAATCGCTGTACTATCCAGTTTTGGGCCTTTGGTATCTAAAAAAAAGCAGTTTGAGTGTGTCGCTCACTGTTCAGCCGCAAATATCTCTATTTAAAAAAGTGTGGTATACCCCAGTAAACAATAACTGTGGTTTTGCCATCCCACGGTAGAAAATCTCTATTATTCAGCTTTTGGCATTTTTTTCCGTAAAGAAAAACAGTAGTGTCTCCTGACTGTTGTGACACAAAAATATATCTGTTGAAAATAGTCTTGTGTAGGCCCGACATTCCAGTGCGGTTTCGCAGTTCCACCGGTCAAATCGCTGTACTATCCAGTTTTGGGCCTTTGGTATCTAAAAAAAAGCAGTTTGAGTGTGTCGCTCACTGTTCAGCCGCAAATATCTCTATTTAAAAAAGTGTGGTATACCCCAGTAAACAATAACTGTGGTTTTGCCATCCCACGGTAAAAAATCTCTATTATTCAGGTTTTGGTCGTTTTTTCCGTAAAGAAAAACAGTAGTGTCTCCTGACTGTTGTGACACAAAAATATATCTGTTGAAAATAGTCTTGTGTAGGCCCGACATCCCAGTGTGGTTTCGCAGTTCCACGGGTCAAATCGCTGTACTATCCAGTTTTGGGCCTTTGGTATCTAAAAAATAAGCAGTTTGAGGATGTCGCTCACTGTTCAGCCGCAAATATCTCTATTTAAAAAGTGTGGTATACCCCAGTAAACAATAACTGTGGTTTTGCCATCCCACGGTAAAAAATCTCTATTATTCAGGTTTTGGTCGTTTTTTCCGTAAAGAAAAACAGTAGTGTCTCCTGACTGTTGTGACACAAAAATATATCTGTTGAAAATAGTCTTGTGTAGGCCCGACATCCCAGTGTGGTTTCGCAGTTCCACGGGTCAAATCGCTGTACTATCCAGTTTTGGGCCTTTGGTATCTAAAAAAAAAGCAGTTTGAGTGTGTCGCTCACTGTTCAGCCGCAGTTATCTCTATTAAAAAAAGTGTGGTATACCCCAGTAAACAATAACTGTGGTTTTGCCATCCCACGGTAAAAAATCTCTATTGTTCAGCTTTTGGTAGTTTTTTCCGTAAAGAAAAACAGTAGTGTCTCCTGACTGTTGTGACACAAAAATATATCTGTTGAAAATAGTCTTGTGTAGGCCCGACATCCCAGTGTGGTTTCGCAGTTCCACGGGTCAAATCGCTGTACTATCCAGTTTTGGGCCTTTGGTATCTAAAAAAAAGCAGTTTCATTATGTCGCTCACTGTTCAGCCGCAAATATCTCTATTTAAAAAAGTGTGGTAGACCCCAGTAAACAATAACGGTGGTTTTGCAATCCCACGGTAAAAAATCTCTATTATTCAGGTTTTGGTAGTTTTTTCCGTAAAGAAAAACAGTAGTGTCTACTGACTGTTGTGACACAAAAATATATCTGTTGAAAATAGTCTTGTGTAGGCCCGACATCCCAGTGTGGTTTCGCAGTTCCACGGGTCAAATCGCTGTACTATCCAGTTTTGGGCCTTTGGTATCTAAAAAAAAAAGCAGTTTGAGTGTGTCGCTCACTGTTCAGCCGCAAATATCTCTATTTAACAAAGTGTGGAATACCCCAGTAAACAATAACTGTGGTTTTGCCATCCCACGGTAAAAAATCTCTATTATTCAGGTTTTGGTCATTTTTTCCGTAAAGAAAAACAGTAGTGTCTCCTGACTTTTGTGACACAAAAATATATCTGTTGAAAATAGTCTTGTGTAGGCCCGACATCCCAGTGTGGTTTTGCAGTTCCACGGGTCAAATCGCTGTACTATCCAGTTTTGGGCCTTTGGTATCTAAAAAATAAGCAGTTTGAGGATGTCGCTCACTGTTCAGCCGCAAATATCTCTATTTAAAAAGTGTGGTATACCCCAGTAAACAATAACTGTGGTTTTGCCATCCCACGGTAAAAAATCTCTATTATTCAGGTTTTGGTCGTTTTTTCCGTAAAGAAAAACAGTAGTGTCTCCTGACTGTTGTGACAAAAAAATATATCTGTTGAAAATAGTCTTGTGTAGGCCCGACATCCCAGTGTGGTTCCACAGTTCCACGGGTCAAATCGCTGTACTATCCAGTTTTGGGCCGTTGGTATCTAAAAAAAAAGCAGTTTGAGGATGTCGCTCACTGTTCAGCCGCAAATATCTCTATTTAAAAAAGTGTGGTATAGCCCAGTAAACAATAACTGTGGTTTTGCCATCCCACGGTAAAAAATCTCTATTACTCAGCTTTTGGTAGTTTTTTCCGTAAAGAAAAACAGTAGTGTCTCCTGACTGTTGTGACACAAAAATATATCTGTTGAAAATAGTCTTGTGTAGGCCCGACATTCCAGTGCGGTTTCGCAGTTCCACCGGTCAAATCGCTGTACTATCCAGTTTTGGGCCTTTGGTATCTAAAAAAAAGCAGTTTGAGTGTGTCGCTCACTGTTCAGCCGCAAATATCTCTATTTAAAAAAGTGTGGTATACCCCAGTAAACAATAACTGTGGTTTTGCCATCCCACGGTAAAAAATCTCTATTATTCAGCTTTTGGTAGTTTTTTCCGTAAAGAAAAACAGTAGTGTCTCCTGACTGTTGTGACACAAAAATATATCTGTTGATAATAGTCTTGTGTAGGCCCGACATCCCAGTGTGGTATCACAGTTCCACGAGTCAAATCGCTGTACTATCCAGTTTTGGGCATTTGGTATCTAAAAAAAAAGCAGTTTGAGTGTGTCGCCCACTGTTCAGCCGCAAATATCTCTATTTAAAAAGTGTGGTATACCCCAGTAAACAATAACTGTGGTTTTGCCATCCCACGGTAAAAAATCTCTATTATTCAGGTTTTGGTCGTTTTTTCCGTAAAGAAAAACAGTAGTGTCTCCTGACTGTTGTGACACAAAAATATATCTGTTGAAAATAGTCTTGTGTAGGCCCGACATCCCAGTGTGGTTTCGCAGTTCCACGGGTCAAATCGCTGTACTATCCAGTTTTGGGCCTTTGGTATCTAAAAAAAAAGCAGTTTGAGGATGTCGCTCACTGTTCAGCCGCAAATATCTCTATTTAAAAAAGTGTGGTATACCCCAGTAAACAATAACTGTGGTTTTGCCATCCCACGGTAAAAAATCTCTATTGTTCAGCTTTTGGTAGTTTTTTCCGTAAAGAAAAACAGTAGTGTCTCCTGACTGTTGTGACACAAAAATATATCTGTTGAAAATAGTCTTGTGTAGGCCCGACATCCCAGTGTGGTTTCGCAGTTCCACGGGTCAAATCGCTGTACTATCCAGTTTTGGGCCTTTGGTATCTAAAAAAAAAGCAGTTTGAGTGTGTCACTCACTGTTCAGCCGCAAATATCTCTATTTAACAAAGTGTGGAATACCCCAGTAAACAATAACTGTGGTTTTGCCATCCCACGGTAAAAAATCTCTATTATTCAGGTTTTGGTCATTTTTTCCGTAAAGAAAAACAGTAGTGTCTCCTGACTGTTGTGACACAAAAATATATCTGTTGAAAATAGTCTTGTGTAGGCCCGACATCCCAGTGTGGTTTTGCAGTTCCACGCGTCAAATCGCTGTACTATCCAGTTTTGGGCCTTTGGTATCTAAAAAAAAAGCAGTTTGAGGATGTCGCTCACTGTTCAGCCGCAAATATCTCTATTTAAAAAGTGTGGTATACCCCAGTAAACAATAACTGTGGTTTTGCCATCCCACGGTAAAAAATCTCTATTATTCAGGTTTTGGTCGTTTTTTCCTTAAAGAAAAACAGTAGTGTCTCCTGACTGTTGTGACACAAAAATATATCTGTTGAAAATAGTCTTGTGTAGGCCCGACATCGCAGTGTGGTTCCGCAGTTCCACGGGTCAAATCGCTGTACTATCCAGTTTTGGGCCGTTGGTATCTAAAAAAAAAGCAGTTTGAGGATGTCGCTCACTGTTCAGCCGCAAATATCTCTATTTAAAAAAGTGTGGTATACCCCAGTAAACAATAACTGTGGTTTTGCCATCCCACGTTAAAAAATCTCTATTATTCAGCTTTTGGTAGTTTTTTCCATAAAGAAAAACAGTAGTGTCTCCTGACTGTTGTGACACAAAAATATATCTGTTGAAAATAGTCTTGTGTAGGCCCGACATCCCAGTGTGGTTGCGCAGTTCCACCGGTCAAATCGCTGTAATATCAAGTTTTGGGCCTTCGGTATCTAAAAAAAAAGCAGTTTGAGTGTGTCGCTCACTGTTCAGCCGCAAATATCTCTATTTAAAAAAGTGTGGTATACCCCAGTAAACAATAACTGTGGTTTTGCCATCCCACGGTAAAAAATCTCTATTATTCAGGTTTTGGTCGTTTTTTCCGTAAAGAAAACAGTAGTGTCTCCTGACTGTTGTGACACAAAAATATATCTGTTGAAAATAGTCTTGTGTAGGCCCGACATCCCAGTGTGGTTTCACAGTTCTACGGGTCAAATCGCTGTACTATCCAGTTTTGGGCCTTTGGTATCTAAAAAAAAGCAGTTTGAGTGTGTCGCTCACTGTTCAGCCGCAAATATCTTTATTTAAGAAAGTGTGGTATACCCCAGTAAACAATAACGGTGGTTTTGCCATCCCACGGTAAAAAATCTCTATTATTCAGGTTTTGGTAGTTTTTTCCGTAAAGAAAAACAGTAGTGTCTACTGACTGTTGTGACACAAAAATATATCTGTTGAAAATAGTCTTGTGTAGGCCCGACATTCCAGTGCGGTTTCGCAGTTCCACCGGTCAAATCGCTGTACTATCCAGTTTTGGGCCTTTGGTATCTAAAAAAAAGCAGTTTGAGTGTGTCGCTCACTGTTCAGCCGCAAATATCTCTATTTAAAAAAGTGTGGTATACCCCAGTAAACAATAACTGTGGTTTTGCCATCCCACGGTAAAAAATCTCTATTATTCAGCTCTTGGCAGTTTTTTCCGTAAAGAAAAACAGTAGTGTCTCCTGACTGTTGTGACACAAAAATATATCTGTTGAAAATAGTCTTGTGTAGGCCCGACATTCCAGTGCGGTTTCGCAGTTCCACCGGTCAAATCGCTGTACTATCCAGTTTTGGGCCTTTGGTATCTAAAAAAAAGCAGTTTGAGTGTGTCGCTCACTGTTCAGCCGCAAATATCTCTATTTAAAAAAGTGTGGTATACCCCAGTAAACAATAACTGTGGTTTTGCCATCCCACGGTAAAAAATCTCTATTATTCAGCTTTTGGTAGTTTTTTCCGTAAAGAAAAACAGTAGTGTCTCCTGACTGTTGTGACACAAAAATATATCTGTTGATAATAGTCTTGTGTAGGCCCGACATCCCAGTGTGGTTTCACAGTTCCACGGGTCAAATCGCTGTACTATCCAGTTTTGGGCATTTGGTATCTAAAAAAAAGCAGTTTGAGTGTGTCGCCCACTGTTCAGCCGCAAATATCTCTATTTAAAAAAGTGTGGTATACCCCAGTAAACAATAACTGTGGTTTTGCCATCCCACGGTAAAAAATCTCTATTATTCAGGTTTTGGTCGTTTTTTCCGTAAAGAAAAACAGTAGTGTCTCCTGACTGTTGTGACACAAAAATATATCTGTTGAAAATAGTCTTGTGTAGGCCCGACATCCCAGTGTGGTTTCGCAGTTCCACGGGTCAAATCGCTGTACTATCCAGTTTTGGGCCTTTGGTATCTAAAAAAAAAGCAGTTTGAGGATGTCGCTCACTGTTCAGCCGCAAATATCTCTATTTAAAAAATTGTGGTATACCCCAGTAAACAATAACTGTGGTTTTGCCATCCCACGGTAAAAAATCTCTATTGTTCAGCTTTTGGTAGTTTTTTCCGTAAAGAAAAACAGTAGTGTCTCCTGACTGTTGTGACACAAAAATATATCTGTTGAAAATAGTCTTGTGTAGGCCCGACATCCCAGTGTGGTTTCGCAGTTCCACGGGTCAAATCGCTGTACTATCCAGTTTTGGGCCTTTGGTATCTAAAAAAAAAAGCAGTTTGAGTGTGTCGCTCACTGTTCAGCCGCAAATATCTCTATTTAACAAAGTGTGGAATACCCCAGTAAACAATAACTGTGGTTTTGCCATCCCACGGTAAAAAATCTCTATTATTCAGGTTTTGGTCATTTTTTCCGTAAAGAAAAACAGTAGTGTCTCCTGACTTTTGTGACACAATAATATATCTGTTGAAAATAGTCTTGTGTAGGCCCGACATCCCAGTGTGGTTTTGCAGTTCCACGGGTCAAATCGCTGTACTATCCAGTTTTGGGCCTTTGGTATCTAAAAAACAAGCAGTTTGAGGATGTCGCTCACTGTTCAGCCGCAAATATCTCTATTTAAAAAGTGTGGTATACCCCAGTAAACAATAACTGTGGTTTTGCCATCCCACGGTAAAAAATCTCTATTATTCAGCTTTTGGTAGTTTTTTCCATAAAGAAAAACAGTAGTGTCTCCTGACTGTTGTGACACAAAAATATATCTGTTGAAAATAGTCTTGTGTAGGCCCGACATCCCAGTGTGGTTTCGCAGTTCCACGGGTCAAATCGCTGTAATATCCAGTTTTGGGCCTTTGGTATCTAAAAAAAAAAGCAGTTTGAGTGTGTCGCTCACTGTTCAGCCGCAAATATCTCTATTTAACAAAGTGTGGAATACCCCAGTAAACAATAACTGTGGTTTTGCCATCCCACGGTAAAAAATCTCTATTATTCAGGTTTTGGTCATTTTTTCCGTAAAGAAAAACAGTAGTGTCTCCTGACTGTTGTGACACAAAAATATATCTGTTGAAAATAGTCTTGTGTAGGCCCGACATCCCAGTGTGGTTTTGCAGTTCCACGAGTCAAATCGCTGTACTATCCAGTTTTGGGCCTTTGGTATCTAAAAAAAAAGCAGTTTGAGGATGTCGCTCACTGTTCAGCCGCAAATATCTCTATTTAAAAAGTGTGGTATACCCCAGTAAACAATAACTGTGGTTTTGCCATCCCACGGTAAAAAATTTCTATTATTCAGGTTTTGGTCGTTTTTTCCGTAAAGAAAAACAGTAGTGTCTCCTGACTGTTGTGACACAAAAATATATCTGTTGAAAATAGTCTTGTGTAGGCCCGACATCCCAGTGTGGTTCCGCAGTTCCACGGGTCAAATCGCTGCACTATCCAGTTTTGGGCCATTGGTATCTAAAAAAAAAGCAGTTTGAGGATGTCGCTCACTGTTCAGCTGCAAATATCTCTATTTAAAAAAGTGTGGTAAACCCCAGTAAACAATAACTGTGGTTTTGCCATCCCACGGTAAAAAATCTCTATTACTCAGCTTTTGGTAGTTTTTTCCGTAAAGAAAAACAGTAGTGTCTCCTGACTGTTGTGACACAAAAATATATCTGTTGAAAATAGTCTTGTGTAGGCCCGACATCCCAGTGTGGTTTCGCAGTTCTACGGGTCAAATCGCTGTACTATCCAGTTTTGGGCCTTTGGTATCTAAAAAAAAGCAGTTTGAGTATGTCGCTCACTGTTCAGCCGCAAATATCTCTATTTAAAAAAGTGTGGTAGACCCCAGTAAACAATAACGGTGGTTTTGCCATCCCACGGTAAAAAATCTCTATTATTCAGGTTTTGGTAGTTTTTTCCGTAAAGAAAAACAGTAGTGTCTACTGACTGTTGTGACACAAAAATATATCTGTTGAAAATAGTTTTGTGTAGGCCCGACATCCCAGTGCGGTTTCGCAGTTCCACCGGTCAAATCGCTGTACTATCCAGTTTTGGGCCTTTGGTATCTAAAAAAAAGCAGTTTGAGTGTGTCGCTCACTGTTCAGCCGCAAATATCTCTATTTAAAAAAGTGTGGTATACCCCAGTAAACAATAACTGTGGTTTTGCCATCCCACGGTAGAAAATCTCTATTATTCAGCTTTTGGCATTTTTTTCCGTAAAGAAAAACAGTAGTGTCTCCTGACTGTTGTGACACAAAAATATATCTGTTGAAAATAGTCTTGTGTAGGCCCGACATTCCAGTGCGGTTTCGCAGTTCCACCGGTCAAATCGCTGTACTATCCAGTTTTGGGCCTTTGGTATCTAAAAAAAAGCAGTTTGAGTGTGTCGCTCACTGTTCAGCCGCAAATATCTCTATTTAAAAAAGTGTGGTATACCCCAGTAAACAATAACTGTGGTTTTGCCATCCCACGGTAAAAAATCTCTATTATTCAGGTTTTGGTCGTTTTTTCCGTAAAGAAAAACAGTAGTGTCTCCTGACTGTTGTGACACAAAAATATATCTGTTGAAAATAGTCTTGTGTAGGCCCGACATCCCAGTGTGGTTTCGCAGTTCCACGGGTCAAATCGCTGTACTATCCAGTTTTGGGCCTTTGGTATCTAAAAAATAAGCAGTTTGAGGATGTCGCTCACTGTTCAGCCGCAAATATCTCTATTTAAAAAGTGTGGTATACCCCAGTAAACAATAACTGTGGTTTTGCCATCCCACGGTAAAAAATCTCTATTATTCAGGTTTTGGTCGTTTTTTCCGTAAAGAAAAACAGTAGTGTCTCCTGACTGTTGTGACACAAAAATATATCTGTTGAAAATAGTCTTGTGTAGGCCCGACATCCCAGTGTGGTTTCGCAGTTCCACGGGTCAAATCGCTGTACTATCCAGTTTTGGGCCTTTGGTATCTAAAAAAAAAGCAGTTTGAGTGTGTCGCTCACTGTTCAGCCGCAGTTATCTCTATTAAAAAAAGTGTGGTATACCCCAGTAAACAATAACTGTGGTTTTGCCATCCCACGGTAAAAAATCTCTATTGTTCAGCTTTTGGTAGTTTTTTCCGTAAAGAAAAACAGTAGTGTCTCCTGACTGTTGTGACACAAAAATATATCTGTTGAAAATAGTCTTGTGTAGGCCCGACATCCCAGTGTGGTTTCGCAGTTCCACGGGTCAAATCGCTGTACTATCCAGTTTTGGGCCTTTGGTATCTAAAAAAAAAAGCAGTTTGAGTGTGTCGCTCACTGTTCAGCCGCAAATATCTCTATTTAACAAAGTGTGGAATACCCCAGTAAACAATAACTGTGGTTTTGCCATCCCACGGTAAAAAATCTCTATTATTCAGGTTTTGGTCATTTTTTCCGTAAAGAAAAACAGTAGTGTCTCCTGACTTTTGTGACACAAAAATATATCTGTTGAAAATAGTCTTGTGTAGGCCCGACATCCCAGTGTGGTTTTGCAGTTCCACGGGTCAAATCGCTGTACTATCCAGTTTTGGGCCTTTGGTATCTAAAAAATAAGCAGTTTGAGGATGTCGCTCACTGTTCAGCCGCAAATATCTCTATTTAAAAAGTGTGGTATACCCCAGTAAACAATAACTGTGGTTTTGCCATCCCACGGTAAAAAATCTCTATTATTCAGGTTTTGGTCGTTTTTTCCGTAAAGAAAAACAGTAGTGTCTCCTGACTGTTGTGACACAAAAATATATCTGTTGAAAATAGTCTTGTGTAGGCCCGACATCCCAGTGTGGTTCCACAGTTCCACGGGTCAAATCGCTGTACTATCCAGTTTTGGGCCGTTGGTATCTAAAAAAAAAGCAGTTTGAGGATGTCGCTCACTGTTCAGCCGCAAATATCTCTATTTAAAAAAGTGTGGTATAGCCCAGTAAACAATAACTGTGGTTTTGCCATCCCACGGTAAAAAATCTCTATTACTCAGCTTTTGGTAGTTTTTTCCGTAAAGAAAAACAGTAGTGTCTCCTGACTGTTGTGACACAAAAATATATCTGTTGAAAATAGTCTTGTGTAGGCCCGACATTCCAGTGCGGTTTCGCAGTTCCACCGGTCAAATCGCTGTACTATCCAGTTTTGGGCCTTTGGTATCTAAAAAAAAGCAGTTTGAGTGTGTCGCTCACTGTTCAGCCGCAAATATCTCTATTTAAAAAAGTGTGGTATACCCCAGTAAACAATAACTGTGGTTTTGCCATCCCACGGTAAAAAATCTCTATTATTCAGCTTTTGGTAGTTTTTTCCGTAAAGAAAAACAGTAGTGTCTCCTGACTGTTGTGACACAAAAATATATCTGTTGATAATAGTCTTGTGTAGGCCCGACATCCCAGTGTGGTATCACAGTTCCACGAGTCAAATCGCTGTACTATCCAGTTTTGGGCATTTGGTATCTAAAAAAAAAGCAGTTTGAGTGTGTCGCCCACTGTTCAGCCGCAAATATCTCTATTTAAAAAGTGTGGTATACCCCAGTAAACAATAACTGTGGTTTTGCCATCCCACGGTAAAAAATCTCTATTATTCAGGTTTTGGTCGTTTTTTCCGTAAAGAAAAACAGTAGTGTCTCCTGACTGTTGTGACACAAAAATATATCTGTTGAAAATAGTCTTGTGTAGGCCCGACATCCCAGTGTGGTTTCGCAGTTCCACGGGTCAAATCGCTGTACTATCCAGTTTTGGGCCTTTGGTATCTAAAAAAAAAGCAGTTTGAGGATGTCGCTCACTGTTCAGCCGCAAATATCTCTATTTAAAAAAGTGTGGTATACCCCAGTAAACAATAACTGTGGTTTTGCCATCCCACGGTAAAAAATCTCTATTGTTCAGCTTTTGGTAGTTTTTTCCGTAAAGAAAAACAGTAGTGTCTCCTGACTGTTGTGACACAAAAATATATCTGTTGAAAATAGTCTTGTGTAGGCCCGACATCCCAGTGTGGTTTCGCAGTTCCACGGGTCAAATCGCTGTACTATCCAGTTTTGGGCCTTTGGTATCTAAAAAAAAAGCAGTTTGAGTGTGTCACTCACTGTTCAGCCGCAAATATCTCTATTTAACAAAGTGTGGAATACCCCAGTAAACAATAACTGTGGTTTTGCCATCCCACGGTAAAAAATCTCTATTATTCAGGTTTTGGTCATTTTTTCCGTAAAGAAAAACAGTAGTGTCTCCTGACTGTTGTGACACAAAAATATATCTGTTGAAAATAGTCTTGTGTAGGCCCGACATCCCAGTGTGGTTTTGCAGTTCCACGCGTCAAATCGCTGTACTATCCAGTTTTGGGCCTTTGGTATCTAAAAAAAAAGCAGTTTGAGGATGTCGCTCACTGTTCAGCCGCAAATATCTCTATTTAAAAAGTGTGGTATACCCCAGTAAACAATAACTGTGGTTTTGCCATCCCACGGTAAAAAATCTCTATTATTCAGGTTTTGGTCGTTTTTTCCTTAAAGAAAAACAGTAGTGTCTCCTGACTGTTGTGACACAAAAATATATCTGTTGAAAATAGTCTTGTGTAGGCCCGACATCGCAGTGTGGTTCCGCAGTTCCACGGGTCAAATCGCTGTACTATCCAGTTTTGGGCCGTTGGTATCTAAAAAAAAAGCAGTTTGAGGATGTCGCTCACTGTTCAGCCGCAAATATCTCTATTTAAAAAAGTGTGGTATACCCCAGTAAACAATAACTGTGGTTTTGCCATCCCACGTTAAAAAATCTCTATTATTCAGCTTTTGGTAGTTTTTTCCATAAAGAAAAACAGTAGTGTCTCCTGACTGTTGTGACACAAAAATATATCTGTTGAAAATAGTCTTGTGTAGGCCCGACATCCCAGTGTGGTTGCGCAGTTCCACCGGTCAAATCGCTGTAATATCAAGTTTTGGGCCTTCGGTATCTAAAAAAAAAGCAGTTTGAGTGTGTCGCTCACTGTTCAGCCGCAAATATCTCTATTTAAAAAAGTGTGGTATACCCCAGTAAACAATAACTGTGGTTTTGCCATCCCACGGTAAAAAATCTCTATTATTCAGGTTTTGGTCGTTTTTTCCGTAAAGAAAACAGTAGTGTCTCCTGACTGTTGTGACACAAAAATATATCTGTTGAAAATAGTCTTGTGTAGGCCCGACATCCCAGTGTGGTTTCACAGTTCTACGGGTCAAATCGCTGTACTATCCAGTTTTGGGCCTTTGGTATCTAAAAAAAAGCAGTTTGAGTGTGTCGCTCACTGTTCAGCCGCAAATATCTTTATTTAAGAAAGTGTGGTATACCCCAGTAAACAATAACGGTGGTTTTGCCATCCCACGGTAAAAAATCTCTATTATTCAGGTTTTGGTAGTTTTTTCCGTAAAGAAAAACAGTAGTGTCTACTGACTGTTGTGACACAAAAATATATCTGTTGAAAATAGTCTTGTGTAGGCCCGACATTCCAGTGCGGTTTCGCAGTTCCACCGGTCAAATCGCTGTACTATCCAGTTTTGGGCCTTTGGTATCTAAAAAAAAGCAGTTTGAGTGTGTCGCTCACTGTTCAGCCGCAAATATCTCTATTTAAAAAAGTGTGGTATACCCCAGTAAACAATAACTGTGGTTTTGCCATCCCACGGTAAAAAATCTCTATTATTCAGCTCTTGGCAGTTTTTTCCGTAAAGAAAAACAGTAGTGTCTCCTGACTGTTGTGACACAAAAATATATCTGTTGAAAATAGTCTTGTGTAGGCCCGACATTCCAGTGCGGTTTCGCAGTTCCACCGGTCAAATCGCTGTACTATCCAGTTTTGGGCCTTTGGTATCTAAAAAAAAGCAGTTTGAGTGTGTCGCTCACTGTTCAGCCGCAAATATCTCTATTTAAAAAAGTGTGGTATACCCCAGTAAACAATAACTGTGGTTTTGCCATCCCACGGTAAAAAATCTCTATTATTCAGCTTTTGGTAGTTTTTTCCGTAAAGAAAAACAGTAGTGTCTCCTGACTGTTGTGACACAAAAATATATCTGTTGATAATAGTCTTGTGTAGGCCCGACATCCCAGTGTGGTTTCACAGTTCCACGGGTCAAATCGCTGTACTATCCAGTTTTGGGCATTTGGTATCTAAAAAAAAGCAGTTTGAGTGTGTCGCCCACTGTTCAGCCGCAAATATCTCTATTTAAAAAAGTGTGGTATACCCCAGTAAACAATAACTGTGGTTTTGCCATCCCACGGTAAAAAATCTCTATTATTCAGGTTTTGGTCGTTTTTTCCGTAAAGAAAAACAGTAGTGTCTCCTGACTGTTGTGACACAAAAATATATCTGTTGAAAATAGTCTTGTGTAGGCCCGACATCCCAGTGTGGTTTCGCAGTTCTACGGGTCAAATCGCTGTACTATCCAGTTTTGGGCCTTTGGTATCTAAAAAAAAGCAGTTTGAGTGTGTCGCTCACTGTTCAGCCGCAAATATCTCTATTTAAAAAAGTGTGGTATACCCCAGTAAACAATAACGGTGGTTTTGCCATCCCACGGTAAAAAATCTCTATTATTCAGGTTTTGGTAGTTTTTTCCGTAAAGAAAAACAGTAGTGTCTACTGACTGTTGTGACACAAAAATATATCTGTTGAAAATAGTCTTGTGTAGGCCCGACATCCCAGTGCGGTTTCGCAGTTCCACCGGTCAAATCGCTGTACTATCCAGTTTTGGGCCTTTGGTATCTAAAAAAAAGCAGTTTGAGTGTGTCGCTCACTGTTCAGCCGCAAATATCTCTATTTAAAAAAGTGTGGTATACCCCAGTAAACAATAACTGTGGTTTTGCCATCCCACGGTAAAAAATCTCTATTATTCAGCTTTTGGTCGTTTTTTCCGTAAAGAAAAACAGTAGTGTCTCCTGACTGTTGTGACACAAAAATATATCTGTTGAAAATAGTCTTGTGTAGGCCCGACATCCCAGTGTGGTTTCACAGTTCCACGGGTCAAATCGCTGTACTATCCAGTTTTGGGCCTTTGGTATCTAAAAAAAAAGCAGTTTGAGTGTGTCGCTCACTGTTCAGCCGCAAATATCTCTATTTAAAAAAGTGTGGTATGCCCCAGTAAACAATAATTGTGGTTTTGCCATCCCACGGTAAAAAATCTCTATTATTCAGGTTTTGGTCATTTTTTCCGTAAAGAAGAACAGTAGTGTCTCCTGACTAGAGATGAGCGTTGTTCTACTCGAACTGTTCGCCAATCTCAAATTCGAGCTGTTTTGGGCGGTGTTCGAGCCGTTCGGCGAACACGAACAATTTGAGAAAAATTCGGCTGTTCGAGGTTATGTTCGATAACTGTTCGTGCACCAAAATCATAACTGGATTTTTTCTCAGTAATGATGAAAATTAATGTTAATACGCAGTTTGAGTGTACAGCGGGGTGGGGGGAGGGGCAGGGGATGGATCTCTGCAGGAACAATGAAGATCTCCATTTTTTTTTCTCTTTCCCGCATTTGCAGTGGGGAGGTGCAATCTGTCAGCCTATCAGCAGCGCACACACGGAGCGAAGTGCTTTTTTTCACACAAGCAAGGGCATGTGTCATTGGCAGTGTATGTCACATGTCCTTGCCCTATAAGACCAAGCCATTTTCCCCGTCGCCACCATTTTCTCACTGCTGCAGCTGCGTGTTAGACGGCACCGCTGTTGCTGTGTGCGCTATACCTTGTTAATTTCAAGCCAATTTTCGCACAAATATACAGATAGCTTGGGAGTAGGGAATAGTTGTGATTGCAGTCCTTTTAAGGACTAGGTTACAGCATTTCCTACGACTTTTATCAGGGAGGTCTGTGCTCTTAAATAGATAGGTTGTGGAAGTAAAGACTAATTGTAATTGGAGTCCTTTTCAGGACTAGGTTACATCAGTTCCTATCAGTTTTTGCCAGGCAGGTCTGTGCCAGTGCTGTGCAAGTTTTTTTCACAGCATTTTGCTGAATCTAGCAAAGCTAATCCTTTTTGGCCTATTGCAGAGTGTGTTAGTCAGTGGAGTAGCCTATCTGTGTTGCAAGATATACCACCTGTGTATAGAATACCAATTTTTTTACTGCACCTAGTGAAGTAAAATCTTTTGGGCATAGCATCATTCTATTAGTCCATCTATACTGACCTCCATCAGGTTGCAAATTAAAACTAATTTTTATCTGCATCTACAGTACCTCTAAAAAAATATTTGGGCTTCTAGCTGTGTGTGGGACTTGTTGTATTAGTCCATCTATACTGACCTCCATCAGGTTGCAAACTGAATATATTTTTTTCCTGCATCTACCTCTGAAAAAATATTGGGCTTCTAGCTGTGTGTGGGTCTTGTTCTATTAATCCATCTATACTGACCTCCATCAGGTTGCAAACTGAATATAATTTTTTTCTGCATCTAGCTCTGAAAAAATATTTGGCCTTCTAGTAGTGTGTCGGACTTTCTCTATTAGTCCATCTATACTGACCTCCATCAGGTTGCAAACTGAATATAATTTTTTTCTGCATCTAGCTCTGAAAAAATATTTGGCCTTCTAGTAGTGTGTCGGACTGTCTCTATTAGTCCATCTATACTGACCTCCATCAGGTTGCAAATTAAAACTAATTTTTATCTGCATCTACAGTACCTCTGAAAAAATATTTGGGCTTATAGCTGTGTGTGGGACTTGTTGTATTAGTCCATCTATACTGACCTCCATCAGGTTGCAAACTGAATATATTTTTTTCTGCATCTACCTCTGAAAAAATATTGGGCTTCTAGCTGTGTGTGGGACTTGTTGTATTAGTCCATCTATACTGACCTCCATCAGGTTGCAAACTGAATATATTTTTTTCTGCATCTACCTCTGAAAAAATATTGGGCTTCTAGCTGTGTGTGGGTCTTGTTCTATTAATCCATCTATACTGACCTCCATCAGGTTGCAAACTGAATATAATTTTTTTCTGCATCTAGCTCTGAAAAAATATTTGGCCTTCTAGTAGTGTGTCGGACTTTCTCTATTAGTCCATCTACACTGACCTCCATCAGGTTGCAAATTAAAACTAATTTTTATCTGCATCTACATTACCTCTGAAAAAATATTTGGGCTTCTAGCTGTGTGTGGGACTTGTTGTATTAGTCCATCTATACTGACCTCCATCAGGTTGCAAACTGAATATATTTTTTTCTGCATCTACCTCTGAAAAAATATTGGGCTTCTAGCTGTGTGTGGGACTTGTTGTATTAGTCCATCTATACTGACCTCCATCAGGTTGCAAACTGAATATATTTTTTTCTGCATCTACCTCTGAAAAAATATTGGGCTTCTAGCTGTGTGTGGGTCTTGTTCTATTAATCCATCTATACTGACCTCCATCAGATTGCAAACTGAATATAATTTTTTTCTGCATCTAGCTCTGAAAAAATATTTGGCCTTCTAGTAGTGTGTCGGACTTTCTCTATTAGTCCATCTATACTGACCTCCATCAGGTTGCAAATTAAAACTAATTTTTATCTGCATCTACAGTACCTCTGAAAAAATATTTGGGCTTCTAGCTGTGTGTGGGACTTGTTGTATTAGTCCATCTATACTGACCTCCATCAGGTTGCAAACTGAATATATTTTTTTCTGCATCTACCTCTGAAAAAATATTGGGCTTCTAGGTGTGTGTGGGACTTGTTGTATTAGTCCATCTATACTGACCTCCATCAGGTTGCAAACTGAATATATTTTTTTCTGCATCTACCTCTGAAAAAATATTTGGCTTCTAGCTGTGTGTGGGTCTTGTTCTATTAATCCATCTATACTGACCTCCATCAGGTTGCAAACTGAATATAATTTTTTTCTGCATCTAGCTCTGAAAAAATATTTGGCCTTCTAGTAGTGTGTCGGACTTTCTCTATTAGTCCATCTATACTGACCTCCATCAGGTTGCAAACTGAATATAATTTTTTTCTGCATCTAGCTCTGAAAAAATATTTGGCCTTCTAGTAGTGTGTCGGACTTTCTCTATTAGTCCATCTATACTGACCTCCATCAGGTTGCAAATTAAAACTAATTTTTATCTGCATCTACAGTACCTCTGAAAAAATATTTGGGCTTCTAGCTGTGTGTGGGACTTGTTGTATTAGTCCATCTATACTGACCTCCATCAGGTTGCAAACTGAATATATTTTTTTCTGCATCTACCTCTGAAAAAATATTTGGCCTTCTAGTAGTGTGTCGGACTTTCTCTATTAGTCCATCTATACTGACCTCCATCAGGTTGCAAATTAAAACTAATTTTTATCTGCATCTACAGTACCTCTGAAAAAATATTTGGGCTTCTAGCTGTGTGTGGGACTTGTTGTATTAGTCCATCTATACTGACCTCCATCAGGTTGCAAACTGAATATATTTTTTTCCTGCATCTACCTCTGAAAAAATATTGGGCTTCTAGCTGTGTGTGGGTCTTGTTCTATTAATCGATCTATACTGACCTCCATCAGGTTGCAAATTCAAAATAATTTTTTTCTGCATCTAACCCAGCCAATAGTTTTGGCCTAATACCACAGTTTGGCCACTCAGCTCTGCTCGGTTACCATCCATTGTTTTTTTGTGCAAACAACTCCAGAGTTGTGAATTAGTTAACCACCAAAATGAGTGGAAAAAGGCCTGCTGCTGGTGGAAAGGGGAATAGGCGTGTTGGGAAGGGGAAAAAAGGTTGTGTCCGTGGGGTAGGTGTTAAAGCAACAGTAACATCTGCAGAAGAAAGACCATCTTCCAGCCAAACTAAAATGTCTACTTCTTTTAGCGGACAATGTGATAAGATCCCTTTCTTACAGCCACGCCAATCGCTACAAATTCCAGATGAGGCACAAAAACAGCAGGTGCTTCAACAGATATCAAGTGCTCCTTTAAGTGGGCTCTCCTCCACATCAACTTCAACATCACAAATACTCCAGTCCTCAAAGGTGTCACCCAAATCGCACTTGCTTCCTCACAGCTCCCAAATCTCCAGCTGCCCGTCTGAGTATGAGGTAGAACAGATGGTTGAGTCTGCAGAGCTGTTTACTCATACTATAGCCTGGGAATCAGAGGTCGACTCCAGCGCTTCTGTGAATCCAGACGAGGAAATGATCTGCACTGATGCCCAGAATCTTTATGAGTCGGATCCAGGACCAGACGCAGAAGGTTCTGACCATAATGTAGACCCTCATTCCCAAACTGTAACTCCTGTTGGTGGAGACAATGAGGAAGACGATGATAAGACTCAAATACCTGATTGGAGCGACAACTTTAGTTTTTTGTCAGGGCAGGAACAGGTTGGCTCTGAGGACGACGGGTGTGATAACGCACAGGGTGATGATGATGAGGTCGGAGATCCCACTTACTGTCAACCCACAGTCAGCCAAGAGATGAGGTCAGCAGAGGAGGTGGAGGAAGATGCTAGTGACGACGAGGTCAGGTTGCGCCTTCCTGGACAGAGACGTAGTACTGGAAGCACGTCAACAACTGCATCCTCAAACACAACTCTGCCTCTCACCACAAGTCGTGGTGGCTCTTCAGGTCGCATGGGTGCTAAGCCTTGCATAGCCTGGGCATTTTTTCAGATCGATAAAGATGACCCAACTCGTGTTATCTGTAACATTTGTCAGCAAAAGCTAAGTAGAGGCCAAAAAATACATAGTTTGAGTACTTCATGCATGAACCGGCACATGGACATGAAGCATAAGTTGCAGTGGGAAGCTCAGTGTGCTACAATGCGGCCTAGCCGGCCGGGCCAACCACCGTCTGCCATATCTTGTGCATCCGCGGCCTCTTCATCCTCTGTGACTGGGGGGACAGCAGTCACACCTGTTTTGGGGCGCAGACCTGCCACCTCTTTACCCGCAACAGCCAGCGTGATTGGCAGGTCATCATTTTCTTTGGAGGTGGTAACACCAGCTGGTGTTGAGCGCTGTCCGACATCGATAGCACCACCTTTGGATCAAGGCAACCTAACATGTCCGCCTGCATCTTCCTCACAGACCGGCAGTTTGCCGGGGACACCCTTATCAACCCCGTCTAAGCACAATAGCCAGCCCTCGGTCCCTCAGATGTGGACAAGTAAAAGACCATTTCCTCCTAGCCATGAGAAAGCTAAGAGGTTGAATTTCACCATCTGCAAGCTCTTGGCTACAGAAATGCTGCCTTTCCGCCTGGTGGACACAGAGGATTTTCGAGACCTTATGTCCGTCGCAGTGCCCCAGTACCAGATGCCCAGTCGGCACTACTTCTCAAAGAAAGGTGTGCCTGCGCTCCACCAGCATGTCGCACATAACATCACCGCTTCTTTGAGAAACTCTGTGTGTGACAGGGTGCATTTCACCACAGACACTTGGACGAGAAGGCATGGACAGGGGCGTTACATGTCGCTGACTGGGCACTGGGTAACTATGGTGACAGCAGGACAAGGGGCTGCTGTCCAAGTCTTGCCATCCCCACGAGTTGTGCGTCAATCCTCTTTATGTCAAAGTTCCTCCACTGCTTCTGCCTCCTCAACCTCCTCTCGGTCTTCCACCTGCACCCAAAGCCTGTCTAGTCATGCCACAAGCTTTCTAACTGCGCAGAAGGGATCCTGCACACCTCCTTACTATGCTGGCAGTAGGGCTCAATGTCATCAGGCGGTTTTTACATTGAAATGTCTGGGAAATGTGAGTCACACAGCTGAAGAGTTGTGGTCAGCTCTGGAGAACCAATTTCATGAATGGTTGTCTCCACTGGACCTGAAACCAGGGAAGGCCGTGTGCGACAATGCTGCAAACCTGGGTGCGGCCCTTCGCCGGGGCAATGTCACACACGTGCCTTGTATGGCTCACGTGTTGAACCTGGTTGTCCAGCAATTTTTAGCCCACTATCCCAGACTAGATGGCCTTCTGCAGAGGGCACGGTCGCTGTGTGCTCTCTTCCGCTGTTCGCATCCCGCAGCTCAGCGACTTACATCTCTACAGAAGTCGTTGGGCCTGCCACTTCACCGGCTAAAATACGATGTGCCTACCCGGTGGAATTCAACTCTGCACATGTTGCAGCGACTGTGGCAGCACCGACAAGCCCTGGTGCAATACGTTCTGACGTATAGCCTGGGCCAACGAGATTCAGAGGTGGGGCAAATCACGCTGGAGGAGTGGTCTCAGATCAGGGACCTATGCACCCTTCTGCACAGTTTTGAAATGGCGACGAAGATGTTTAGTGCTGACGATGCCATTATCAGCATGACTATTCCGGTGATTTACATGCTGGAGCACATGTTAAACAGAATTCGGAGTCAGGTGGTGGCACAAGAGGAGGTGGAGGAAGTAGAGGAGGAGGAGTTGTATGCGGAAGGGCTAACATCTGCAAGGTCCAGACGGTCGGCAGCACCAAGGCGGCAGGCATGTGAGGGTGGGGGAGATGGTTTTACCAGGGCGCATGGTAGCAGCCAAACTAGTGAGGAAGGTGCAGGAGCCCAGGAAGAAGTGGAGGACAAACTGATGGAAGACTCATCAGATGAGGGAGACCTTGATCACATTTCTGTTGTGCGAGGTTGGGGGGAGAGGACAGAGGAAGGAAGCATGATTGTTACCTCGCCACCAACACAACAGGGACTTGGTGCTCCTGGATGCGCAACACACATGAGTGCCTTCTTGCTGCACTACCTGCAACATGACCCTCGAATTGTGAGAATTAGAAATAATCCTGACTACTGGGTTGCCACACTGTTAGATCCCCGGTACAAAAGTAAATTTGCAGAAATTATTCCTGCCATAGAAAGGGATGCACGCATGCAGGAGTATCAGCAGAGACTGTTGCAGAATCTTACATGTGCTTTTCCACAAAATACCAGTGGTGCACGTAGTGAATCTCACAGTTCCAACTTGCCAACCGTGGGACCGTCAAGTGTTCAGCACTCAAACCGTAACAGAACCACAGTATCTGCTGATAACATCAATTTTGCGGAATCATTTCACCACTTTTTTAGCCCATCCTTTGCAAGGCCACAGGAGACAAGAAGTCTGACACATAGTCAACGCCTAGAGACGATGGTACAGGAGTATCTCCAAGTAAACATTGAAGCCACGACTGTGTCACTGGACCCTTGCTCTTTTTGGGCTTCCAATCTGGATAAATGGCCGGAGCTAGCCACTTACGCCTTGGAGATCTTGTCATGCCCCGCAGCCAGCGTTCTGTCTGAACGTGTGTTCAGCGCTGCTGGTGGTGTGCGCATGCGGCTCTCCACTGATAATGTAGACAGACTCACGTTCATAAAGATAAACAAATCATGGATCTGAAACGACTTTTCTACCCCTGTGTCATCCTGGGGAGAGTAAAAGCTTGATGATTGGTTAAAATCACCCTACCAACCGTTTTAAGCTTTCAAATTACTAATCATGTTTATCTGTATCTTGACTGGAAAATAATTTGGGCTTTGTAGCAGTGTGCAGCACTGATCCTATTAGGCCATCTATACTAAAGCTTCACCAGATTTAAAATTAAAAATAATTTTTAGCTGCATCTAGCCCGGAAAATAATTTTGGGGCTCCGAGATGCGCAAGGCACATAAGTGCCTTCTTGCTGCACTACCTGCAGCATGACCCTCATATTGTCAGAATTCGAAGTAATCATGACTACTGGGTTGCCACACTCTTAGATCCCCCAAACTTTTCGATCAACCTTTTCATTTTAATAAAGACCAAAAAAATGGTCATTTTTGAAATTATAAGCATTAGCAGGTTGTTAGAAACTGAAATCAAACAGTTTTCAACTCAAAACTTTATTCTAGGTGATGTTACATTTTCACATAGGACCCCTTGTTCGAAAGGAGCTTCTGAACTCTCTCGTCCATTGAATTTGTCAGGTTTTGGATGGTTTCTGCTTCAATTGTTTTGCATGAGGACAGAATACCCTCCCAGAGCTGTTGCTTAGATGTGAACTGCCTCCCGCCATCATAGACACTCCTTTTAATGATGCTCCAAAGTTTCTGAATGGGGTACAGGTCAGGGGAGCATGGGGGTCACACCATAAGTTTGTCCCCTTTTATGCCCATATCAGCCAGAGATGCAGATGTTTTATGTGCAGCATGAGATGGTGCATTATCATGCAGAAAAATGATCTTGCTGTGAAATACACGGTTCTTCTTCTTGAACCATGGCAGGAAGTGCTGTTTGAGAAAATCCACATACATTATGGAGTTCATCTTTAGCGCCTTCAGGGATCCTAAAGGGGCCGACAATCTCTCTCCCCATGATTCCAGCCCAAAACATTACTCCACCTCCTCCTTGTTGGCGCTGTAGCCGTGTTTGCGTGGGGTGTCCATCAACCAGCCATCCTCCACTCCATCCATCTGGACCATCGAGCGCTGCACGGCACTCATTCGTGAACAAAACAGTTTTGAAATCAGTCTTCATGTAATGTTTGGCCCACTGGAGCCGTTTCTGCTTGTGTGAAGTGGATAGAGGAGGTCGACAGGATGGCGCATGCACAGCTGCAAACCTCTGAAGGACCCTGCATCTTGTTGTTCGGGGGACGTTGGAGGCACAAGCAGCTTCAAAAACTTGTCTGCTGCTATGACAAGGCTTTTTTGCCGCTGCTCTTTCAACCTGACGTAATTGCCTGTAGGAAAGAGTCCTCAATTTGCCCTTATCAGCACGCACACGTGTGTACTGTGAATCAGCTACATACTTCTTGATTGCCAAGACACTTCATCCTGATCATCGCACAATGTTGATTGTAGTCATGCCTTGACCTAAACACTCCACAATTTGTTGCTTCTCAGCAGCCGACACATCCTTTTTCTTTCCCATTTTGGCAGAAAATGTAGGCTGCTTAATAATGTGAGAGAGCCTTCTTAAGTAGTCTTGCCTTTCATTGGACACACCTGCCAAACTAATTAGCACAGGTGTCTGCAATTGCTTACAGTGATATAAAGAGCCCTGACACACATCACCATCAATGAGTTTAACTGACAAACAAACAAATTCTTCCCTTATCACTCCTAAACACTTTTTGCATAATAATTTGGAACGCAGTGTACATGTGCTTTTCCACAAAACACCAGTGGTTCACGTAGTGAATCTTACAGTTCTAACTTGCCAACCGTGGTCTGTATGGAGTTGTTCAATAAAGGGCCCAAAATTAAGATAACATAGATGGGAGAGGTCTCTATGAATAGGAATTCCTAAGTATTTGATACCCTGTGAGGGCCAGGCAAAGGGAAAGTTGGACTGGATGGAATCCTATATGGATTTGGGGAGGGAGACATCGAGGGCCTCAGACTTCGCTGCATTGATTTTAAAATTTGACCATGTAACAAAGTGATCTATTTCAGCCATAACAGCATGGATGGATATATGTGATTGAGTGATATATACTAGGACATCATCAGCAAATAGAGAGCACTTGTACTCGGTGCCTCTCACCTCAATCCACCTAATATTGGGGTTATGGCGAATTGATGAGAGCAGGTGCTCCGTCACTAGGATGTATAAGAGAGGGGACAGAGGACATCACTGCCTTGTCCCATTGGTGATTGTGAAAGGTGATGAAAATGTTCTGACGCACCCCCTGGGCCTTGGGACACCCGGAGCCGGACCCTTTTTGGTGGATGCTGGTGGTTGTAGTCTTCGTGGCGGCGACCCGGTTCCGTGGCTCAGGGCGGTCAAACCAGTGGCGGAACTATTTATGTGGTTTTGATGTTTAAATGTCCGACTACGCCACCCGTGGATTGCGGTCAGAGTGAACCGCCGTTACAGGGCAGACCACTGAGGCTGGTGTTGTGGGTGCAGCAGAGCGTAGCATAACTCCCCACGGGAGTATAGCCTCAGGGCAGTGTATGCGGAGGATGGGGGTGATGGTGCAGGGCAGCAGTAGTAACGACACGGAGTCAGTGATGCAGTTCAGGGCCTTTACTCACAGTTCTTATTATCCAGACCACGTCTGCAGGTAACGGCTGCCCACGTCGTACTGTGCTCACCAGGTGAGGGGCTCAGACAACTCCCAGATAACTTTGGAGCACTTCACAGGACCCCCTTTGTGTGTCCTTTGTCTGGCCTTTCTTACCAACACTTCTGTCCGGCTGCCTCGGGCCTCCTCTTGGTAAACTTGGCGCCAGTTTCCCTGACCCTATGTGGTGCCTTCCTAGCGTGTGTAGCGAGGGGCTGCGCCACATAAAATGTCAGAGCCTCCGGTTTCTAGCTGAGGGTCGTTTCCTGCCTCCACTAGTTCGGGGACCGGTCTCCCCCTTTGGCCTGACCCCTCCACGCAGGTGGATTCGGGCGTGCGGTGGCGACTCGCCCGTCCGCACCCCTGGGATCCCTTCATTCCTCGTTCCTGGAGCCTTCTCCGCTCCTCTTCCTTCCTTCTCCCTCTTCCAGGCCTAGGCCTCTGTTACTAGGTCCGCCTCCGGAGCAGAGCTCATGCAGAGCCCCTGCTCCCTGCCACTTCAGCTCAGACTTCTCTGCACTGAACTAAGATGGTGCCCACCTTTTATACTCCCTTCTCAATGCACCCAGGAACTGCTTCCTCCCTGCTCCTGCACTACAGGGTTCCCCTTCCTCAGTGTTCCCTCCCCCCACTCCAGCCAGGGACAGGGACTGTCGTGCCCATCTCAGGGGCATATTGGTCGCCCTCCCCCACGGCAATGTGGTGTAATGCATGCAGGTGTCAGGTCCTGATCCACACTCCATCCTTACCTGAGAGTGAGATATCACACCTCTGGGTGAGGTGCAATACGTCTGTAGCAACCGAGCCCTCAGCTTGCTACAGTTCCATTTATCTTTAGCCTAGGTGACGTATTGCGATATAGGGCCATGATTTTGGCTATAAAAGGGTCCCCTAGACCCCTACCCCAAGCTTTTTAAGAGAATCATATATGGCGTGCCAGGAGACTCTATGGAATGCTTTCTCAGCATCCAACGAGAGTATCTAATTACAAATTTTTAACTGCATCTAGCCCAGGAAATACTTTGTGCCTAGTAGCAGTGTCTGCTAGTCAGCGGATTATCCCGGCTGTTAAGCAAGCTGCACCACCTGTAGTTTAGACACTTAATTTTTTCAAAGGAAATGCTTCGGGACCATGGGATACTTAGTGAAGAGCATCAGGAGGCACCCCAAGGCATAGGGGCTGGGACTGGCAGTAGGATGCCTTGCGGTGGACAGCCGAGCTCGATCCTTATAAAAGCTTTTTAACTGCAGCAGCTTTAGTGGACGCTACTGGAGCTGGAATTACCGCGGCTGCTGGCATGAGACTTGCCCTCCAATAGATCCTTGTAAATGGATTTAAAGTGTATTCATTCAAATTAGAGAGACAATTTAAATTAAAAAGCTTAGAGCTGCCTCCACCACAGGGGGGCTCGCTCGACCCACCAGCGGACAGGCACCAGTATTGGGAGAGGGGGCTGGCCGTCAGGGTTCACCGCGGCTCTGGCACAAACCCGGCGACACGGAGGTGGCAAGGGCAGGAGCGGACTGGCCGTGTTGGCTTCTAACTTTTTGGATTTTAGAAGGGCATGACATGCCTATATCTGTGTCTCCCCCTCCTTTTACTCCTCCACCTCTTTTATTTTCGCATGACTATATGTACTTGTCACTTTTCCATGTGTTAGTTATGTCTTCTGAGCAGTTTGTCAGCTTTTGGACACCTTTGAAGGTGTTTTCTATGTGTTTCTATGTGTTTTTGTTTGCCTGCCATTGGTTTTAACGGTGTTCGAAGGTGTTCGACGAACAGTTCGACGAACAGTTCGGCGAACACACGGGTGTTCGACGAACCGAACCGAACTCGAACACTACGGGGGTGGCTCAACACTACTCCTGACTGTTGTGACACAAAAATATATCTGTTGAAAATAGTCTTGTGTAGGCCCGACATCCCAGTGTGGTTTTGCAGTTCCACGGGTCAAATCGCTGTAATATCCAGTTTTGGGCCTTTGGTATCTAAAAAAAAAGCAGCTTGAGGATGTCTCTCACTGTTCAGCTGCAAATATCTCTATTTAAAAAGTGTGGTATACCCCAGTAAACAATAACTGTGGTTTTGCCATCCCACGGTAAAAAATCTCAATTATTCAGGTTTTGGTCGTTTTTTCCATAAAGAAAAACAGTAGTGTCTCCTGACTGTTGTGACACAAAAATATATCTTTTGAAAATAGTCTTGTGTAGGCCCGACATCCCAGTGTGGTTCCGCAGTTCCACGGGTCAAATCGCTGTACTATCCAGTTTTGGGCCTTTGGTATCTAAAAAAAAAGCAGTTTGAGGATGTCGCTCACTGTTCAGCCACAAATATCTCTATTTAAAAAAGTGTGGTATACCCCAGTAAACAATAACTGTGGTTTTGCCATCCCACGGTAATAAATCTCTATTATTCAGCTTTTGGTAGTTTTTTCCGTAAAGAAAAACAGTAGTGTCTCCTGACTGTTGTGATACAAAAATATATCTGTTGAAAATAGTCTTGTGTAGGCCCGACATCCCAGCCTGGTTTCGCAGTTCCACGGGTCAAATCGCTGTACTATCCAGTTTTGGGCCTTTGGTATCTAAAAAAAAAGCAGTTTGAGTGTGTCGCTCACTGTTCAGCCGCAAATAGCTCTATTTAAAAAAGTGTGGTATACCCCAGTAAACAATAACTGTGGTTTTGCCATCCCACGGTAAAAAAATCTCTATTATTCAGCTTTTGGTTGTTTTTTCCGTAAAGAAAAACAGTAGTGTCTCCTGACTGTTGTGACACAAAAATATATCTGTTGAAAATAGTCTTGTGTAGGCCCGACATCCCAGTGTGGTTTCGCAGTTCCACGGGTCAAATCGCTGTACTATCCAGTTTTGGGCCTTTGGTATCTAAAAAAAAAGCAGTTTGAGGATGTCGCTCACTGTTCAGCCGCAAATATCTCTATTTAAAAAAGTGTGGTATACCCCAGTAAACAATAACTGTGGTTTTGCCATCCCACGGTAAAAAATCTCTATTATTCAGGTTTTGGTCGTTTTTTCCGTAACGAAAAACAGTAGTGTCTCCTGACTGTTGTGACACAAAAATATATCTGTTGAAAATAGTCTTATGTAGGCCCGACATCCCAGTGTGGTTTCGCAGTTCCACGGGTCAAATCGCTGTACTATCCAGTTTTGGGCCTTTGGTATCTAAAAAAAAAGCAGTTTGAGTGTGTCGCTCACTGTTCATCCGCAAATATCTCTGTTTAAAAAAGTGTGGTATATCCCAGTAATCAATAACTGTGGTTTTGCCATACCACGGTAAAAAATCTCTATTATTCAGCTTTTGGTAGTTTTTTCCGTAAAGAAAAACAGTAGTGTCTCCTGACTGTTGTGACACAAAAATATATCTGTTGAAAATAGTCTTGTGTAGGCCCGACATCCCAGTGTGGTTTCGCAGTTTCACGGGTCAAATCGCTGTACTATCCAGTTTTGGGCCTTTGGTATATAAAAAAAAAAGCAATTTGAGTGTGTCGCTCACTGTTCAGCCGCAAATATCTCTATTTAAAAAAGTGTGGTATACCCCAGTAAACAATAACTGTGGTTTTGCCATCCCACGGTAAAAAATCTCTATTATTCAGCTTTTGGTCGTTTTTTCCGTAAACAAAAACAGTAGTGTCTCCTGACTGTTGTGACACAAAAATATATCTGTTGAAAATAGTTTTGTGCAGGCCCGACATCCCAGTGTGGTTTCACAGTTCCACGGGTCAAATCGCTGTACTATCCAGTTTTGGGCCTTTGGTATCTAAAAAAAAAGCAGTTTGAGTGTGTCGCTCACTGTACAGCCGCAAATATCTCTATTTAAAAAAGTGTGGCATACCCCAGTAAACAATAATTGTGGTTTTGCCATCCCACGGTAAAAAATCTCTATTATTCAGGTTTTGGTATTTTTTTCCGTAAAGAAAAACAGTAGTGTCTCCTGACTGTTGTGACACAAAAATATATCTGTTGAAAATAGTCTTGTGTAGGCCCGACATCCCAGTGTGGTTTCGCAGTTCCACGGGTCAAATCGCTGTACTATCCAGTTTTGGGCCTTTGGTATCTAAAAAAAAGCAGTTTGAATGTGTCGCTCAGTGTTCAGCCGCAAATATCTCTATTTAAAAAAGTGTGGTATACCCCAGTAAACAATAACTGTGGTTTTGCCATCCCACGGTAATAAATCTCTATTATAGTGTTGAGCCACCCCCGTAGTGTTCGAGTTCGGTTCGGTTCGTCGAACACCCGTGTGTTCGCCGAACTGTTCGTCGAACTGTTCGTCGAACACCTTCGAACACCGTTAAAACCAATGGCAGGCAAAGAAAAACACATAGAAACACATAGAAAACACCTTCAAAGGTGTCCAAAAGCTGACAAACTGCTCAGAAGACACAACTAACACATGGAAAAGTGACAAGTACATATAGTCATGCGAAAAGAAAAGAGGTGGAGGAGTAAAAGGAGGGGGAGACACAGATATAGGCATGTCATGCCCTTCTAAAATCCAAAAAGTGAGAAGCCGAGACGGCCAGTCCGCTCCTGCCCGTGCCACCTCCGTGTCGCCGGGTTTGTGCCAGAGCCGCGGTGAACCCTGACGGCCAGCCCCCCTCTCCCAATACTGGTGCCTGTCCGCTGGTGGGTCGAGAGAGCCCCCCTGTGGTGGAGGCAGCTCTAAGCTTTTTAATTTAAATTGTCCCTCTAATTTGAATGAATACACTTTAAATCCATTTACAAGGATCTATTGGAGGGCAAGTCTCATGCCAGCAGCCGCGTAATTCCAGCTCCAGTAGCGTCCACTAAAGCTGCTGCAGTTAAAAAGCTTTTATAAGGATCGAGCTCGGCTGTCCACCGCAAGGCATCCTAGTGCCAGTCCCAGCCCCTATGCCTTGGGGTGCCTCCTGATGCTCTTCACTAAGTATCCCGTGGTCCCGAAGCATTTCCTTTGAAAAAATTAAGTGTCCAAACTACAGGTGGTGTAGCTTGCTTAACAGCCGGGATAATCCGCTGACTAGCAGACACTGCTACTAGGCACAAAGTATTTCCTGGGCTAGATGCAGTTAAAAATTTGTAAGTAGATACTCTCGTTGGATGCTGAGAAAGCATTCCATAGAGTCTCCTGGCACGCCATATATGATTCTCTTAAAAAGCTTGGGGTAGGGGTCTAGGGGACCCTTTTATAGCCAAAATCACGGCCCTGTATCACAATACGTCACCTAGGCTGAAGATAAATGGAACTGTAGCACCGAGGGCTCGGTTGCTACAGACGTATTGCACCTCACCCAGAGGTGTGATATCTCACTCTCAGATAAGGATGGAGTGTGGATCAGGACCCGACACCTGCATGCATTACACCACATTGCCGTGGGGCAGGGCGACCAATATGCCCCTGAGATGGGCACGACAGTCCCTGTCCCTGGCTGGATTGGGGGGAGGGAACACTGAGGAAGGAGAACCCTGCAGTGCAGGAGCAGGGAGGAAGCAGTTCCTGGGTGCATTGAGAAGGGAGTATAAAAGGTGGGCACCATCTTAGTTCAGTGCAGAGAAGTCTGAGCAGAAGTGGCAGGGAGCAGGGGCTCTGCATGAGCTCTGCTCCGGAGGCGGGCCTAGTAACAGAGGCCCAGGCCTGCAAGAGGGAGAAGGAAGGAAGAGGAGCGGAGAAGGCTCCAGGAACGAGGAATGAAGGGATCCCAGGGGTGCGGACGGGCGAGTCGCCACCGCACGCCCGAATCCACCTGCGTGGAGGGGTCAGGCCAAAGGGGGAGACCGGTCCCCGAACTAGTGGAGGCAGGAAACGACCCTCAGCTAGAAACCGGAGGCTCTGACATTTTATGTGGCGCAGCCCCTTGCTCCACCCGCTAGGAAGGCACCACATAGGGTCAGGGAAACTGGCGCCAAGTTTACCAAGAGGAGGCCCGAGGCAGCCGGACAGAAGTGTTGGTAAGAAAGGCCAGACAAAGGACACACAAAGGGGGTCCTGTGAAGCGCTCCAAAGTTATCTGGGAGTTGTCTGAGCCCCTCACCTGGTGAGCACAGTACGACGTGGGCAGACGTTACCTGCAGACGTGGTCTGGATAATAAGAACTGTGAGTAAAGGCCCTGAACTGCATCACTGACTCCGTGTCGTTACTGCTGCTGCCCTGCACCATCACCCCCATCCTCCGCATACACTGCCCTGAGGCTATACTCCTCCCGTGGGGAGTTATGCTACGCTCTGCTGCACCCACAACACCAGCCTTAGCGGTCTGCCCTGTAGCGGCGGTTCACTCTGACCGCAATCCACGGGTGGCGTAGTCGGACATTTAAACATCAAAACCACATAAATAGTTCCGCCACTGGTTTGACCGCCCTGAGCCACGGAACCGGATCGCCACCACGAAGACTACAACCACCAGCATCCACCAAAAAGGGTCCGGCTCCGGGTGTCCCAAGGCCCAGGGGGCGCGTCAGAACATTTTCATCACCTTTCACAATCACCAATGGGACAAGGCAGGGATGTTCTCTGTCCCCTCTCTTATACATCCTAGTGACGGAGCACCTGCTCTCATCAATTCGCCATAACCCCAATATTAGGTGGATTGAGGTGGGAGGCACCGAGTACAAGTGCTCTCTATTTGCTGATGATGTCCTAGTATATATCACTCAATCACATATATCCATCCATGCTGTTATGGCTGAAATAGATCACTTTGTTACATGGTCAAATTTTAAAATCAATGCAGCGAAGTCTGAGGCCCTCGATGTCTCCCTCCCCAAATCCATATAGGATTCCATCCAGTCCAACTTTCCCTTTGCCTGGCCCTCACAGGGTATCAAATACTTAGGAATTCCTATTCATAGAGACCTCTCCCATCTATGTTATCTTAATTTTGGGCCCTTTATTGAACAACTCCATACAGACCACGGTTGGTAAGTTAGAACTGTAAGATTCACAACGTGAACCACTGGTGTTTTGTGGAAAAGCACATGTACACTGTGTTCCAAATTATTATGCAAAAAGTGTTTAGGAGTGATAAGGGAAGAATTTGTTTGTTTGTCAGTTAAACTCATTGATGGTGATGTGTGTCAGGGCTCTTTATATCACTGTAAGCAATTGCAGACACCAGTGCTAATTAGTTTGTCAGGTGTGTCCAATGAAAGGCAAGACTACTTAAGAAGGCTCTCTCACATTATTCAGCAGCCTACATTTTCTGCCAAAATGGGAAAGAAAAAGGATGTGTCGGCTGCTGAGAAGCAACAAATTGTGGAGTGTTTAGGTCAAGGCATGACTACAATCAACATTGTGCGATGATCAGGATGAAGTGTCTTGGCAATCAAGAAGTATGTAGCTGATTCACAGTACACACGTGTGCGTGCTGATAAGGGAAAATTGAGGACTCTTTCCTACAGGCAATTACGTCAGGTTGAAAGAGCAGCGGCAAAAAAGCCTTGTCATAGCAGCAGACAAGTTTTTGAAGCTGCTTGTGCCTCCAACGTCCCCCGAACAACAAGATGCAGGGTCCTTCAGAGGTTTGCAGCTGTGCATACGCCATCCTGTCGACCTCCTCTATCCACTTCACACAAGCAGAAACGGCTCCAGTGGGCCAAACATTACATGAAGACTGATTTCAAAACTGTTTTGTTCACGGATGAGTGCCGTGCAGCGCTCGATGGGCCAGATGGATGGAGTGGAGGATGGCTGGTTGATGGACACCCCACGCAAACACGGCTACAGCGCCATCAAGGAGGAGGTGGAGTAATGTTTTGGGCTGGAATCATGGGGAGAGAGATTGTCGGCCCCTTTAGGATCCCTGAAGGCGCTAAAGATGAACTCCATAATGTATGTGGATTTTCTCAAACAGCACTTCCTGCCATGGTTCAAGAAGAAGAACCATGTAATTCACAGCAAGATCATTTTTCTGCATGATAATGCACCATCTCATGCTGCACATAAAACATCTGCATCTCTGGCTGATATGGGCATAAAAGGGGACAAACTTATGGTGTGACCCCCATGCTCCCCTGACCTCTACCCCATTCAGAACCTTTGGAGCATCATTAAAAGGAGTGTCTATGATGGCGGGAGGCAGTTCACATCTAAGCAACAGCTCTGGGAGGGTATTCTGTCCTCATGCAAAACAATTGAAGCCGAAACCATCCAAAACCTGACAAATTCAATGGACGAGAGAGTTCAGAAGCTCCTTTCGAACAAGGGGTCCTATGTGAAAATGTAACATCACCTAGAATAAAGTTTTGAGTTGAAAACTGTTTGATTTCAGTTTCTAACAACCTGCTAATGCTTATAATTTCAAAAATGACCATTTTTTTGGTCTTTATTAAAATGAAAAGGTTGATCGAAAAGTTTGGGGGATCTAAGAGTGTGGCAACCCAGTAGTCATGATTACTTCGAATTCTGACAATATGAGGGTCATGCTGCAGGTAGTGCAGCAAGAAGGCACTTATGTGTCTTGCGCATCTCGGAGCCCCAAAATTATTTTCCGGGCTAGATGCAGCTAAAAATTATTTTTAATTTTAAATCTGGTGGAGCTTATTATAGATGGCCTAATAGGATCAGTGCTGCACACTGCTACAAAGCCCAAATTATTTTCCAGTCAAGATACAGATAAACATGATTAGTAATTTGAAAGCTTAAAACGGTTGGTAGGGTGATTTTAACCAATCATCAAGCTTTTACTCTCCCCAGGATGACACAGGGGTAGAAAAGTCGTTTCGGATCCATGATTTGTTCATCTTTATGAACGTGAGTCTGTCTACATTATCAGTGGAGAGCCGCGTGCGCTTATCTGTCAGCACACCACCAGCAGCGCTGAACACACGTTCAGACAGAACGCTGGCTGCGGGGCATGACAAGATCTCCAAGGCGTAAGTGGCTAGCTCCGGCCATTTATCCAGATTGGAAGCCCAAAAAGAGCAAGGGTCCAGTGACACAGTCGTGGCTTCAATGTTTACTTGGAGATACTCCTGTACCATCGTCTCTAGGCGTTGACTATGTGTCAGACTTCTTGTCTCCTGTGGCCTTGCAAAGGATGGGCTAAAAAAGTGGTGAAATGATTCCGCAAAATTGATGTTACCACCAGATACTGTGGTTCTGTTACGGTTTGAGTGCTGAACACTTGACGGTCCCACGGTTGGCAAGTTGGAACTGTGAGATTCACTACGTGCACCACTGGTATTTTGTGGAAAAGCACATGTAAGATTCTGCAACAGTCTCTGCTGATACTCCTGCATGCGTGCATCCCTTTCTATGGCAGGAATAATTTCTGCAAATTTACTTTTGTACCGGGGATCTAACAGTGTGGCAACCCAGTAGTCAGGATTATTTCTAATTCTCACAATTCGAGGGTCATGTTGCAGGTAGTGCAGCAAGAAGGCACTCATGTGTGTTGCGCATTCAGGAGCACCAAGTCCCTGTTGTGTTGTTGGTGAGGTAACAATCATGCTTCCTTCCTCTGTCCTCTCCCCCCAACCTCGCACAACAGAAATGTGATCAAGGTCTCCCTCATCTGATGAGTCTTCCATCAGTTCGTCCTCCACTTCTTCCTGGGCTCCTGCACCTTCCTCACTAGTTTGGCTGCTACCATGCGCCCTGGTAAAACCATCTCCCCACCCTCACATGCCTGCCGCCTTGGTGCTGCCGACCGTCTGGACCTTGCAGATGTTAGCCCTTCCGCATACAACTCCTCCTCCTCTACTTCCTCCACCTCCTCTTGTGCCACCACCTGACTCCGAATTCTGTTTAACATGTGCTCCAGCATGTAAATCACCGGAATAGTCATGCTGATAATGGCATCGTCAGCACTAAACATCTTCGTCGCCATTTCAAAACTGTGCAGAAGGGTGCATAGGTCCCTGATCTGAGACCACTCCTCCAGCGTGATTTGCCCCACCTCTGAATCTCGTTGGCCCAGGCTATACGTCAGAACGTATTGCACCAGGGCTTGTCGGTGCTGCCACAGTCGCTGCAACATGTGCAGAGTTGAATTCCACCGGGTAGGCACATCGCATTTTAGCCGGTGAAGTGGCAGGCCCAACGACTTCTGTAGAGATGTAAGTCGCTGAGCTGCGGGATGCGAACGGCGGAAGTGAGCACACAGCGACCGTGCCCTCTGCAGAAGGCCATCTAGTCTGGGATAGTGGGCTAAAAATTGCTGGACAACCAGGTTCAACACGTGAGCCATACAAGGCACGTGTGTGACATTGCCCCGGCGAAGGGCCGCACCCAGGTTTGCAGCATTGTCGCACACGGCCTTCCCTGGTTTCAGGTCCAGTGGAGACAACCATTCATGAAATTGGTTCTCCAGAGCTGACCACAACTCCTCAGCTGTGTGACTCACATTTCCCAGACATTTCAATGTAAAAACCGCCTGATGACGTTGAGCCCTACTGCCAGCATAGTAAGGAGGTGTGCAGGATCCCTTCTGCGCAGTTAGAAAGCTTGTGGCATGACCAGACAGGCTTTGGGTGCAGGTGGAAGACCGAGAGGAGGTTGAGGAGGCAGAAGCAGTGGAGGAAAAATGACATAAAGAGGATTGACGCACAACTCGTGGGGATGGCAAGACTTGGACAGCAGCCCCTTGTCCTGCTGTCACCATAGTTACCCAGTGCCCAGTCAGCGACATGTAACGCCCCTGTCCATGCCTACTCGTCCAAGTGTCTGTGGTGAAATGCACCCTGTCACACACAGAGTTTCTCAAAGAAGCGGTGATGTTGTGTGCGACATGCTGGTGGAGCGCAGGCACACCTTTCTTTGAGAAGTAGTGCCGACTGGGCATCTGGTACTGGGGCACTGCGACGGACATAAGGTCTCGAAAATCCTCTGTGTCCACCAGGCGGAAAGGCAGCATTTCTGTAGCCAAGAGCTTGCAGATGGTGAAATTCAACCTCTTAGCTTTCTCATGGCTAGGAGGAAATGGTCTTTTACTTGTCCACATCTGAGGGACCGAGGGCTGGCTATTGTGCTTAGACGGGGTTGATAAGGGTGTCCCCGGCAAACTGCCGGTCTGTGAGGAAGATGCAGGCGGACATGTTAGGTTGCCTTGATCCAAAGGTGGTGCTATCGATGTCGGACAGCGCTCAAGACCAGCTGGTGTTACCACCTCCAAAGAAAATGATGACCTGCCAATCACGCTGGCTGTTGCGGGTAAAGAGGTGGCAGGTCTGCGCCCCAAAACAGGTGTGACTGCTGTCCCCCCAGTCACAGAGGATGAAGAGGCCACGGATGCACAAGATATGGCAGACGGTGGTTGGCCCGGCCGGCTAGACCGCATTGTAGCACACTGAGCTTCCCACTGCAACTTATGCTTCATGTCCATGTGCCGGTTCATGCATGAAGTACTCAAACTATGTATTTTTTGGCCTCTACTTAGCTTTTGCTGACAAATGTTACAGATAACACGAGTTGGGTCATCTTTATCGATCTGAAAAAATGCCCAGGCTATGCAAGGCTTAGCACCCATGCGACCTGAAGAGCCACCACGACTTGTGGTGAGAGGCAGAGTTGTGTTTGAGGATGCAGTTGTTGACGTGCTTCCAGTACTACGTCTCTGTCCAGGAAGGCGCAACCTGACCTCGTCGTCACTAGCATCTTCCTCCACCTCCTCTGCTGACCTCATCTCTTGGCTGACTGTGGGTTGACAGTAAGTGGGATCTCCGACCTCATCATCATCACCCTGTGCGTTATCACACCCGTCGTCCTCAGAGCCAACCTGTTCCTGCCCTGACAAAAAACTAAAGTTGTCGCTCCAATCAGGTATTTGAGTCTTATCATCGTCTTCCTCATTGTCTCCACCAACAGGAGTTACAGTTTGGGAATGAGGGTCTACATTATGGTCAGAACCTTCTGCGTCTGGTCCTGGATCCGACTCATAAAGATTCTGGGCATCAGTGCAGATCATTTCCTCGTCTGGATTCACAGAAGCGCTGGAGTCGACCTCTGATTCCCAGGCTATAGTATGAGTAAACAGCTCTGCAGACTCAACCATCTGTTCTACCTCATACTCAGACGGGCAGCTGGAGATTTGGGAGCTGTGAGGAAGCAAGTGCGATTTGGGTGACACCTTTGAGGACTGGAGTATTTGTGATGTTGAAGTTGATGTGGAGGAGAGCCCATTAAAGGAGCACTTGATATCCGTTGAAGCACCTGCTGTTTTTGTGCCTCATCTGGAATTTGTAGCGATTGGCGTGGCCGTAAGAAAGGGATCTTATCACATTGTCCGCTAAAAGAAGTAGACATTTTAGTTTGGCTGGAAGATGGTCTTTCTTCTGCACCTACCCCACGGACACAACCTTTTTTCCCCTTCCCAACACGCCTATTACCCTTTCCACCAGCAGCAGGCCTTTTTCCACTCATTTTGGTGGTTAACTAATTCACAACTCTGGAGTTGTTTGCACAAAAAAACAATGGATGGTAACCGAGCAGAGCTGAGTGGCCAAACTGTGGTATTAGGCCAAAACTATTGGCTGGGTTAGATGCAGAAAAAAATTATTTTTAATTTGCAACCTGATGGAGGTCAGTATAGATGGATTAATAGACTAAGTCCCACACACCGCTAGAAGCCCAAATATTTTTTCAGAGCTAGATGCAGAAATTTTTTTTATTCAATTTGCAACCTGATGGAGGTCAGTATAGATGGACTAATAGACCAAGTCCCACACACTGCTAGAAGCCCAAATATTTTTTCAGAGATAGATGCAGAAAAAAATTATTTTTAATTTGCAACCTGATGGAGGTCAGTATAGATGGACTAATAGACCAAGTCCCACACACCGCTAGAAGCCCAAATATTTTTTCAGAGCTAGATGCAGAAAAAAATTATTTTTAATTTGCAACCTGATGGAGGTCAGTATAGATGGACTAATAGACCAAGTCCCACACACCGCTAGAAGCCCAAATATTTTTTCAGAGCTAGATGCAGAAAAAAATTATTTTTAATTTGCAACCTGATGGAGGTCAGTATAGATGGACTAATAGACCAAGTCCCACACACTGCTAGAAGCCCAAATATTTTTTCAGAGCTAGATGCAGAAAAAAATTATTTTTAATTTGCAACCTGATGGAGGTCAGTATAGATGGACTAATAGACCAAGTCCCACACACCGCTAGAAGCCCAAATATTTTTTCAGAGCTAGATGCAGAAAAAAATTATATTCAATTTGCAACCTGCTGGACGTCAGTATAGAAGGACTAATAGAACAAGTCCCACACACTGCTAGAAGCCCAAATATTTTTTCAGAGCTAAATGAAGAAAAAAATTATTTTAATTTGCAACCTGATGGAGGTCAGTATAGATGGACTAATAGACCAAGTCCCACACACTGCTAGAAGCCCAAATATTTTTTCAGAGCTAGATGCAGAAAAAAATTATTTTTAATTTGCAACCTGATGGAGGTCAGTATAGATGGACTAATAGACCAAGTCCCACACAAAGCTAGAAGCCCAAATATTTTTTCAGAGCTAGATGCAGAAATTTTTTTTATTCAATTTGCAACCTGATGGAGGTCAGTATAGATGGACTAATAGACCAAGTCCCACACACTGCTAGAAGCCCAAATATTTTTTCAGAGCTAGATGCAGAAAAAAATTATTTTTAATTTGCAACCTGATGGAGGTCAGTATAGATGGACTAATAGACCAAGTCCCACACACTGCTAGAAGCCCAAATATTTTTTCAGAGCTAGATGCAGAAAAAAATTATTTTTAATTTGCAACCTGATGGAGGTCAGTATAGATGGACTAATAGAACAAGTCCCACACGCTGCTAGAAGCCCAAATATTTTTTCAGAGATAAATGAAGAAAAAAATTATTTTTAATTTGCAACCTGATGGAGGTCTGTATAGATGGACTAATAGACCAAGTCCCACACACTGCTAGAAGCCCAAATATTTTTTCAGAGCTAGATGCAGAAAAAAATTATTTTTAATTTGCAACCTGATGGAGGTCAGTATAGATGGACTAATAGACCAAGTCCCACACACTGCTAGAAGCCCAAATATTTTTTCAGAGCTAGATGCAGAAAAAAATTATATTCAGTTTGCAACCTGATGGAGGTCAGTATAGATGGACTAATAGAATGATGCTATGCCCAAAAGATTTTACTTCACTAGGTGCAGTAAAAAAATTGGTATTCTATACACAGGTGGTATATCTTGCAACACAGATAGGCTACTCCACTGACTAGCACACTCTGCAATAGGCCAAAAAGGATTAGCTTTGCTAGATTCAGCCAAATGCTGTGAAAAAAACTTGCACAGCACTGGCACAGACCTGCCTGGCAAAACTGATAGGAACTGATGTAACCTAGTCCTGAAAAGGACTCCAATTACAATTAGTCTTTACTCCCACAATCTATCTATTTAAGAGCACAGACCTGCCTGATAAAAGTCGTAGGAAATGCTGTAACCTAGTCCTTAAAAGGACTGCAATCACAACTATTCCCTACTCCCAAGCTATCTGTATATTTGTGCGAAAATTGGCTTGAAATTAACAAGGTATAGCGCACACAGCAACAGCGGTGCCGTCTAACACGCAGCTGCAGCAGTGAGAAAATGGTGGCGACGGGGAAAATGGCTTGGTCTTATAGGGCAAGGACATGTGACATACACTGCCAATCACACATGCCCTTGCTTGTGTGAAAAAAAGCACTTCGCTCCGTGTGTGCGCTGCTGATAGGCTGACAGATTGCACCTCCCCACTGCAAATGCGGGAAAGAGAAAAAAAAATGGAGATCTTCATTGTTCCTGCAGAGATCCATCCCCTGCCCCTCCCCCCGCCCCGCTGTACACTCAAACTGCGTATTAACATTAATTTTCATCATTACTGAGAAAAAATCCAGTTATGATTTTGGTGCACGAACAGTTATCGAACATAACCTCGAACAGCCGAATTTTTCTCAAATTGTTCGTGTTCGCCGACCGGCTCGAACACCGCCCAAAACAGCTCGAATTTGAGATTGGCGAACAGTTCGAGTAGAACAACGCTCATCTCTACTCTATTATTCAGCTTTTGGTAGTTTTTTCCGTAAAGAAAAACAGTAGTGTCTCCTGACTGTTGTGATACAAAAATATATCTGTTGAAAATAGTCTTGTGTAGGCCCGACATCCCAGCGTGGTTTCGCAGTTCCACGGGTCAAATCGCTGTACTATCCAGTTTTGGGCCTTTGGTATCTAAAAAAAAAGCAGTTTGAGTGTGTCGCTCACTGTTCAGCCGCAAATAGCTCTATTTAAAAAAGTGTGGTATACCCCAGTAAACAATAACTGTGGTTTTGCCATCCCACGGTAAAAAAATCTCTATTATTCAGCTTTTGGTTGTTTTTTCCGTAAAGAAAAACAGTAGTGTCTCCTGACTGTTGTGACACAAAAATATATCTGTTGAAAATAGTCTTGTGTAGGCCCGACATCCCAGTGTGGTTTCGCAGTTCCACGGGTCAAATCGCTGTACTATCCAGTTTTGGGCCTTTGGTATCTAAAAAAAAAGCAGTTTGAGGATGTCGCTCACTGTTCAGCCGCAAATATCTCTATTTAAAAAAGTGTGGTATACCCCAGTAAACAATAACTGTGGTTTTGCCATCCCACGGTAAAAAATCTCTATTATTCAGGTTTTGGTCGTTTTTTCCGTAACGAAAAACAGTAGTGTCTCCTGACTGTTGTGACACAAAAATATATCTGTTGAAAATAGTCTTATGTAGGCCCGACATCCCAGTGTGGTTTCGCAGTTCCACGGGTCAAATCGCTGTACTATCCAGTTTTGGGCCTTTGGTATCTAAAAAAAAAGCAGTTTGAGTGTGTCGCTCACTGTTCAGCCGCAAATATCTCTGTTTAAAAAAGTGTGGTATATCCCAGTAATCAATAACTGTGGTTTTGCCATACCACGGTAAAAAATCTCTATTATTCAGCTTTTGGTAGTTTTTTCCGTAAAGAAAAACAGTAGTGTCTCCTGACTGTTGTGACACAAAAATATATCTGTTGAAAATAGTCTTGTGTAGGCCCGACATCCCAGTGTGGTTTCGCAGTTCCACGGGTCAAATCGCTGTACTATCATGTTTTGGGCCTTTGGTATCTAAAAAAAAAGCAGTTTGAGGATGTCGCTCACTGTTCAGCCGCAAATATCTCTATTTAAAAAAGTGTGGTATACCCGAGTAAACAATAACTGTGGTTTTGCCATCCCACGATAAAAAATCTCTATTATTCAGCTTTTGGTAGTTTTTTCCGTAACGAAAAACAGTAGTGTCTCCTGACTGTTGTGACACAAAAATATATCTGTTGAAAATAGTCTTGTGTAGGCCCGACATCCCAGTGTGGTTTCGCAGTTCCACGGGTCAAATCGCTGTACTATCCAGTTTTGGGCCTTTGGTATCTAAAAAAAAAGCAGTTTGAGGATGTCGCTCACTGTTCAGCCGCAAATATCTCTATTTAAAAAAGTGTGGTATACCCCAGTAAACAATAACTGTGGTTTTGCCATCCCACGATAAAAAATCTCTATTATTCAGCTTTTGGTAGTTTTTTCCGTAAAGAAAAACAGTAGTGTCTCCTGACTGTTGTGACACAAAAATATATCTGTTGAAAATAGTCTTGTGTAGGCCCGACATCCCAGTGTGGTTTCGCAGTTTCACGGGTCAAATCGCTGTACTATCCAGTTTTGGGCTTTTGGTATCTAAAAAAAAGCAGTTTGAGTGTGTCGCTCACTGTTCAGCCGCAAATATCTCTATTTAAAAAAGTGTGGTATACCCCAGTAATCAATAACTGTGGTTTTGCCATCCCACGGTAAAAAATCTCTATTATTCAGCTTTTGGTAGTTTTTTCCATAAAGACAAACAGTAGTGTCTCCTGACTGTTGTGACACAAAAATATATCTCTTGAAAATAGTCTTGTGTTGGCCCGACAACACAGTGTGGTTTCGCAGTTCCACGGGTCAAATCGCTGTACTATCCAGTTTTGGGCCTTTGGTATCTAAAAAAAAAAGCAGTTTGAGTGTGTCGCTCACTGTTCAGCCGCAAATATCTCTATTTAAAAAAGTGTGGTATACCCCAGTAATAAATAACTGTGGTTTTGCCATCCCACGGTAAAAAATCTCTGTTATTCAGCTTTTGGTAGTTTTTTCCATAAAGAAAAACAGTAGTGTCTCCTGACTGTTGTGACACAAAAATATATCTGTTGAAAATATTCTTGTGTAGGCACGACATCCCAGTGTGGTTTCGCAGTTCCACGGGTTCAAATCGCTGTACTATCCAGTTTTGGGCCTTTGGTATCTTAAAAAAAAAGCAATTTGAGTGTGTTGCTCACTGTTCAGCCGCAAATATCTCTATTTAAAAAAGTGTGGTATACCCCAGTAAACAATAACTGTGGTTTTGCCATCCCACGGTAAAAAATCTCTATTATTCAGGTTTTGGTAGTTTTTTCCGTAAAGAAAAACAGTAGTATCTACAGACTGTTGTGACACAAAAATATATCTGTTGAAAATAGTCTTGTGTAGGCCCGACATCCCAGTGCGGTTTCGCTGTTCCACGGGTCAAATCGCTGTACTATCCAGTTTTGGGCCTTTGGTATCTAAAAAAAAGCAGTTTGAGTGTGTCGCTCACTGTTCAGCCGCAAATATCTCTATTTAAAAAAGTGTGGTATACCCCAGTAAACAATAACTGTGGTTTTGCCATCCCACGGTAAAAAATCTCTATTATTCAGCTTTTGGTCGTTTTTTCCGTAAAGAAAAACAGTAGTGTCTCCTGACTGTTGTGACACAAAAATATATCTGTTGAAAATAGTCTTGTGTAGGCCCGACATCCCAGTGTGGTTTCGCAGTTCCATGGGTCAAATCGCTGTACTATCCAGTTTTGGGCCTTTGGTATCTAAAAAAAAAGCAGTTTGAGGATGTCGCTCACTGTTCAGCCGCAAATATCTCTATTTAAAAAAGTGTGGTATACCCCAGTAAACAATAACTGTGGTTTTGCCATCCCACGGTAAAAAATCTCTATTATTCAGCTTTTGGTAGTTTTTTCCGTAAAGAAAAACAGTAGTGTCTCCTGACTGTTGTGACACAAAAATATATCTGTTGAAAATAGTCTTGTGTAGGCCCGACATCCCAGTGTGGTTTCGCTTTTCCACGGGTCAAATCGCTGTACTATCCAGTTTTGGGCCTTTGGTATCTAAAAAAAATGCAGTTTGAGTGTGTCGCTCACTGTTCAGCCGCAAATATCTCTGTTTAAAAAAGTGTGGTATACCCCAGTAATCAATAACTGTGGTTTTGCCATCCCACGGTAAAAAATCTCTATTATTCAGCTTTTGGTAGTTTTTTCCGTAAAGAAAAACAGTAGTGTCTCCTGACTGTTGTGACACAAAAATATATCTGTTGAAAATAGTCTTGTGTAGGCCCGACATCCCAGTGTGGTTTCACAGTTCCACGGGTCAAATCGCTGTACTATCCAGTTTTGGGCCTTTGGTTTCTAAAAAAAAGCAGTTTGAGTGTGTCGCTCACTGTTCAGCCGCAAATATCTCTATTTAAAAAAGTCTGGTATACCCCAGTAAACAATAACTGTGGTTTTGCCATCCCACGTTAAAAAATCTCTATTATTCAGCTTTTGGTAGTTTTTTCCATAAAGAAAAACAGTAGTGTCTCCTGACTGTTGTGACACAAAAATATATCTGTTGAAAATAGTCTTGTGTAGGCCCGACAACACAGTGTGGTTTCGCAGTTCCACGGGTCAAATCGCTGTACTATCCAGTTTTGGGCCTTTGGTATCTAAAAAAAAAAGCAGTTTGAGTGTGTCGCTCACTGTTCAGCCGCAAATATCTCTATTTAAAAAAGTGTGGTATACCCCAGTAAACAATAACTGTGGTTTTGCCATCCCACGGTAAAAAATCTCTATTATTCAGCTTTTGGTAGTTTTTTCCATAACGAAAAACAGTAGTGTCTCCTGACTGTTGTGACACAAAAATATATCTGTTGAAAATAGTCTTGTGTAGGCCCGACATCACAGTGTGGTTTCGCAGTTCCACGGGTCAAATCGCTGTACTATCCAGTTTTGGGCCTTTGGTATCTAAAAAAAAAAGCAGTTTGAGTGTGTCGCTCACTGTTCAGCCGCAAATATCTCTATTTAAAAAAGTGTGGTATACCCCAGTAAACAATAACTGTGGTTTTCCTCTTCCACGGTTCTAATCTACTCTTTATTACCCTTTTTCCATTGATAGTGCAAGTGTAAGCTATTTTAATTAATTTACAATGGGCAAGGCGCGTGGCAAGGGACGTGGAAGTGGACGTTCTGGTGATGGTTCGAGCAGAGGACGGGGCCGTGGCCAAGGTGAAAATGTGCCACAACCAACAGCCACATCTTCTCGCTCCCACTTCTTGACCGAATTACTAGGGAAGCACAGAACAACACCAGTATTGAGAACTGATCAGTGTGAACATGTTATTAATTGGATAGCAGATAATGCTTCCAGTTACCTTGGCACCACCACCTCCGGTCTGTCTTCCACACGGTCAACTCTTAGTAGCCGTGAGTCTCAACCGCATACTCCTCCTCACCCTGATGCTCCTTCCTCCCACCATGCCGAGTGTCGTCAGACAGCAAGTGATCCCACACTTGGACACTCTGAAGACCTGTTCACTGGTCCATTTCCATATTTGGGCCCCTCGCCTGATACGCTTGAAGTGGTGGAAGAGGAGATCCCATATTGCGATGCCCAAATATTTGAACAGCCACGGCCACAGGAAGTCGACGTTGGCAATCTGTCACAAGAGGTGGACGATGATGAGACACAATTGCCAGGAAGTGAGGAGGAGGATCGTGGTGGGCAAGTGGAAGAGGAGGAGGTGGTGGAAGATCTAGTAACTGACCCAACGTGGAAAGAGGACATGCAGAGTGAGGCCAGCAGCACACAGGGGGAGGGAGGCAGAGTACCCCAACAGGCAGGAAGAAGCAGTGTGGTGGCCGCAGACAGAAGGCAGGCAACGGTTCCCCGTAACACCAACACGAGGGATGTTGCCAGTACAAGCGGTAGGTCTTTCAGAGTCTGGAATTTTTTTAAAGACTCTGCTGATAACCCCAAAAAGGCCTTATGTTCCACCTGCCATGCCAGCATCAGCAGGGGTGACAAAACTACCAGCCTGACCACCACCAGCATGATCAGGCACATGGCAGCAAAGCACCCGACTTTGTGGGGCGAACCCCAGGGTCCACGACCAGTGTCAGCGGGTGTCACCACTGCTTCTTCCACTGTTGTGCGTACAATAGAACCCCCTGTTGTGTGTGCAAGGCAATCCCTTGTCCATACTGCATGTAAAGATGCCCCCTCCTCTCAGTCTTCACTTGTTATGGCAGTATTTCAAGAAACAGCATCAACGTCCACGTCCACGTCCCACCGCAGCGTTCAATTGTCCATATCCCAGACCTTTGAATGAAAGCGGAAATTCGCAGCTAACGCCCCACAGGCCACAGTCCTAAATTCGCACATTTCACGACTGCTTGCATTGGAAATGCTGACTTTTAGGCTGGTGGAGACGGAATCCTTCCGCAATCTTATGGCGGTGGCCGTCCCTCGGTACTCGGTCCCCAGCCGACACTATTTTGCCCGGTGTGCCATCCCAGCACTACACAAGAACGTGTCCCAAAGCATCTGCCGTGCCCTCAACAACGCAGTTACTGGGAGAGTCCACCTGACAACGGACACGTGGACAAGTGCTTGTGGCCAGGGACGTTACATCTTTCTGACGGCACACTGGGTAAACATAGTGGAAGCCGGGACCCAGTCGGACCCTGGGACGGAACACATCCTCCCCACACCGAGGATTGCGGGCCCTATGTCAGTCAGAGTTGCCCCACAGTGTACAGCTCCTGCGCATCCTCCTCCTCCTCATGTTCAGCCTCCATCTCAGATATCACCACATCAGTAACAAGCTGGAAGCATTGCAGTACTGCCTCCGCCAAGCGGAAACAGCCTGTGCTGAAACTCATAAGCTTAGGTGATAAACTTCACACTGCTTGTGAGTTGTGGACAGCTGTGAAAGAGCAGGCAGATCTGTGGCTGAGACCGCTGAACCTACATCCCGGCATGGTCGTGTGTGACAATGGCCGTAACCTGGTGGCGGCTCTGAGGCGAGGTGAGATCACACACGTACCATGCCTGGCTCATGTGCTTAACCTCGTGGTTCAGCGGTTTCTTAAATCGTACCCCGAGTTGCCAGATCTGCTCGTGAAAGGACGCCGCCTGTCAGCTCATTTTCGCAAGTCGGCTACAGCTTCCGCCGCCCTTGCTGTGTTGCAGCAGCGTTTGCAGCTTCCGGCACACCGACTGGTGTGTGATGTCCCCACACATTGGAACTCTACCCTCCACATGTTGCAAAGGATTTGTAAGCTGAAGAGAGCAGTTGTGGAGTACCAGCTGCAACAAGGCCGTCGATATTCAGGTCAGACGCCACACATAAGACCTCAGGAGTGGACCTGGATGTCTGACATATGTACCATCCTGACAAACTTTGAGGAGGCCACCAAGATGGTGAGTGGCGATGACGCCATCATTAGTGTCAGCATCCCACTTGTCTGTCTTTTGCAACGCTCTCTGCAGAGAATTAAAGAGGAGTCATTGCAGCCAGAGTATGATGAGATGGATCAAGAAGCCATAGCGGGCGATTTCACACAGCCCAGCCTCATCTCATTCCAACATGCATTGGGGGACAATGAGGGAGAGGAGGAGGAGAAGGAGGAAGAACAGGAGCTGCTATCATGCGTTGTAGACGGTAGTACCTGTACAAGTGTCATACCGTCGGTTCAGCGTGGGTGGCCTGAGGACAGGGGGGAGGAGGAGGAGGAGGAGGAGGAGAGCATCATCTTGGTGAGGACACTGAATTCTTGCCCGTTACCAGTCTGGCACGCATGGCTGACTTTATGTTACGCTGCCTTAACCGTGACCCTCGCGTTGTCAAAATGTTGGGTGACAGTCATTACTGGTTGGTGACACTTGTAGACCCCCGCTACAAGGAGAACTTTCACTCTCTTATTCCTGAGGTGGAGAGGTCTACAAAAATGGGGCAATACCAGAAGGCCCTTGCTGCAGAACTCTTAAAAAAATTCCCATCTGAACACGCTAGCGGCAGAGGTCACAGTTCGTTGCCCAACCAAAGGCGTACAGGCGAGAGAGATGCAACTCCAATCCAGCAGAGGCAGGGGAACACTGTCAACGTTCTGGGACAGTTTTCTGACACCCGCCCAGCTTACAGGCCCTGAGGCGCGGGGTACTCTCACAAGGAGTGGAAAGTCTCAAAAGATGGTGACGGAGTACCTTGCCGATCGTACCAGCGTCCTCCGTGATTCCTCTGTGCCTTTTAATTATTGGGTATCCAAGCTGGACACTTGGAATGAACTCGCTCTGTACGCCATGGAGGTTCTGGCCTGCCCTGCCGCTAGCGTGTTATCGGAGCGGGTTTTTAGTGCCGCTGGGGGAATTATAACTGAAAAGCGCACTCGCCTGTCAACTGACAATGCTGACAAGCTGACCCTTATCAAAATGAACAAGGGCTGGATTGGGCCAGACTTCTCATCACCGCCAAATGACAGCAGAGTAACATAAAGTCAAATCCACTGTGTTATTTCGGGAGGTGTATTCACATGCACCGCTTCACACCCACACATGGGTATACGCTTCCTCGTTTCGGCTGTTTAATCTTCTTCTCCTTATCCTCAGCCTCCACCACCACTATACCACCAGGGTGCCAGCATTGCAAGTTCCTCTGTCCTTATTTTTGGCAGCTTTTGCTTGCAAGGCATAAGCAAATACTATGGGACACCCACTCCCCAATAATGGGACTTATGTTTGTAATATGCTGTACTGCATGGCTCTTGTAAGGGGCATTGCAAGTTGCTCCGTCCTAATTTTTGGCAGCTTTTGCTGGGAAAGCATAAGCAAATACTATGGGACACCCACTCCCCAATAATGGGACTTATGTTTGTAATATGCTGTACAGCATGGCTCTTGTAAGGGGCATTGCAAGTTTCTCCGTCCTAATTTTTGGCAGCTTTTGCTTGGAAAGCATAAGCAAATACTATGGGACACCCACTCCCCAATAATAGGACTTATGTTTGTAATATGCTGTACTGCATGGTTCTTGTAAGGGGCATTGCAAGTTGCTCCGTCCTAATTTTTGGCAGCTTTTGCTGGGAAAGCATAAGCAAATACCATGGGACACCCACTCCCCAATAATGGGACTTATGTTTGTAATATGCTGTACAGCATGGCTCTTGTAAGGGGCATTGCAAGTTTCTCCGTCCTAATTTTTGGCAGCTTTTGCTTGGAAAGCATAAGCAAATACTATGGGACACCCACTCCCCAATAATAGGACTTATGTTTGTAATATGCTGTACTGCATGGTTCTTGTAAGGGGCATTGCAAGTTGCTCCGTCCTAATTTTTGGCAGCTTTTGCTGGGAAAGCATAAGCAAATACTATGGGACACCCACTCCCCAATAATGGGACTTATGTTTGTAATATGCTGTACTGCATGGCTCTTGTAAGGGGCATTGCAAGTTGCTCCATCCTAATTTTTGGCAGCTTTTGCTGGGAAAGCATAAGCAAAAACTATGGGACACCCACTCCCCAATAACGGGACTTATGTTTGTAATATGCTGTACTGCATGGCTCTTGTAAGGGGCATTGCAAGTTGCCCCATCCTAATTTTTGGCAGCTTTTGCTGGGAAAGCATAAGCAAATACCATGGGACACCCACTCCCCAATAATGGGACTTATGTTTGTTATATGCTGTACTGCATGGCTCTTGTAAGGGGCATTGCAAGTTGCTCCATCCTAATTTTTGGCAGCTTTTGCTTGGAAAGCATAAGCAAATACTATGGGACACCCACTCCCCAATAATGGGACTTATGTTTGTAATATGCTGTACTGCATGGCTCTTGTAAGGGGCATTGCAAGTTGCTCCGTCCTAATTTTTGGCAGCTTTTGCTGGGAAAGCATAAGCAAATACTATGGGACACCCACTCCCCAATAATGGGACTTATGTTTGTAATATGCTGTACTGCATGGCTCTTGTAAAGGGCATTGCAAGTTGATCCGTCCTAATTTTTGGCAGCTTTTGCAGGGAAAGCATAAGCAAATACTATGGGGCACCCACTCCCCAATAATGGGACTTATGTTTGTAATATGCTGTACTGCTTGGCTCTTGTAAGGGGCATTGCAAGTTGCTCCGTCCTAATTTTTGGCAGCTTTTGCTTGGAAAGCATAAGCAAATACTATGGGACACCCACTCCCCAATAATGGGACTTATGCTTGTAATATGCTGTACTGCATGGTTCTTGCAAGGGGCATTGCAAGTTGCTCCATCCTAATTTTTGGCAGCTTTTGCTGGGAAAGCATAAGCAAATACTATGGGACACCCACTCCCCAATAATGGGACTTATGTTTGTAATATGATGTACTGCGTGGCTCTTGTAAGGGGCATTGCAAGTTGCTCCGTCCTAATTTTTTGCAGCTTTTGCTGGGAAAGCATAAGCAAATACTATGGGACACCCACTCCCCAATAATGGAACTTATGTTTGTAATATGCTGTACTGCATGGCTCTTGTAAGGGGCATTGCAAGTAGCTCCGTCCTAATTTTTGGCAGCTTTTGCTTGGAAAGCATAAGCAAATACCATGGGACACCCACTCCCCAATAATGGGACTTATGTTTGTAATATGCTGTACTGCATGGCTCTTGTAAGGGGCATTGCAAGTTGCTCCGTCCTAATTTTTGGCAGCTTTTGCTGGGAAAGCATAAGCAAATACTATGGGACACCCACTCCCCAATAATGGGACTTATGTTTGTAATATGCTGTACTGCATGGCTCTTGTAAGGGGCATTGCAAGTTGCTCCATCCTAATTTTTGGAAGCTTTTGCTGGGAAAGCATAAGCAAATACTATGGGACACCCACTCCCCAATAATGGGACTTATGTTTGTAATATGCTGTACTGCATGGCTCTTGTAAGGGGCATTGCAAGTTGCTCCATCCTAATTTTTGGCAGCTTTTGCTTGGAAAGCATAAGCAAATACCATGGGACACCCACTCCCCAATAATGGGACTTATGTTTGTAATATTCTGTACTGCATGGCTCTTGTAAGGGGCATTGCAAGTTGCTCCGTCCTAATTTTTGGCAGCTTTTGCTTGGAAAGCATAAGCAAATGCCATGGGACACCCACTCCCCAATAATGGGACTTATGTTTCTAATATGCTGTACTGCATGTGACACGCCCCCTGGGCCGTGTGTACACGTGTGTGGGATACCCGGTGCCGGGTCTCTGGGGTCTGTAGTCTCCGTGGCGGTGACCTGGTCCCGTGGCTCAGGCTGTTCAAACCAGTGGCAGTCTTTCTTAGGTTTTGAGGTTAATAGTCCCACTGCGCCACCCGTGGATTGCGTCAGGGAGTACCACCGCTGCGAGGCAGACCGCTGAGGTTGGTGTTGTGTGCGCAGCATAGAATGGGATAACTCCCCTAGGGAGTAGTATAGCCTCAGGGCAGTAAGTGTAGATGATGGGGGTGATGGTGCACGAGCGCAGCAGGAATGACTCAGAGTCTTTGCAGTGCAGTTCAGGGTCTTTACTGATGATTATAAGGTAGACCCTCCCGGGAGTACTGACTAGCATAAGAGGCCTGGTCAGTCTATGAGCAATCAGGAGTTCCCCTGGCCAGGTGGAGTTGTAGGCCTCCCCATCTGTCTGCACTCTTCCTGGCTACCTTGCTGTAAGCGGGTAGAAGTAGCCCACGTCCCTGAGTGTACCGTGTAGTGCTCACCCGTATGGCTGGTGACTTGGGGCCTTCTGTTGGCCTCCGCTCCACGACGGCGGTGCTGGTCCCTTGCTTTTGACTGAGCCTCCGGGCTTCTATGGCCAGAGGACCTGAAATCCCCTGCCGGCTGGTTTCTGCTGCTGGATATATAAGTCCTCACAGCTTTGGACTCCAGTGTCCGGTTCCTATTGTCTTCTGCCAGGGTGAGCTCTGCTCAGCTTCCAGCCCCTGGTCTTTAGCTCCTAGCTCCTACAGAGCTCCTTGCTGCTACTTTCCCTTGCTCTCACTCTGACTCTGACTGTTCTCTGACTCACTCAATCCCGCCCCAGATCCAGTTTATAAGGGCAGAATTCTCCCATCCCAGGATTGGGGCAGGAGGATGTTGCATGTTTAAGGGATCCTGACCAGGAAACCTCCCACTTGCTCTCCGACGTAATATCTCTATTACTGTGGTGACCAGACCCCTGGGGTGCCACACATGACTCTTGTGTGGGGCATTGCAGTTCCTCATAATTTTTGGAAAGCCTTCCATTCACTGCTTAGGCCAACAGTGCACGGGAGACCCAGTTGCTATAAATGGAAAAAAAGGTTTAGTTAACGCCCTCTGACCTCCATGTCATTTCCAAGGGGCATTGGAGTGGCTCGAAATTTTTGGTAGGCATTGCACTCACTGTATGCCCTATAACTGTGTAGCCGAACCGCTCCTTTTGTTACAGAAACATATCCTACAAGACATATCTGTTTGACTGGCCTGATATTGATGTGAATGGTCCCTGTTCCTCCTGCTCTTTCTCCTTTGCCACTACCTCATCCATCATTTATCACCTGAAGCTTTGTTTTAACGGGAGTCATAGAACTTGGATAGTAGCAGGAAAACATCCAGCAATCCTCGGAGGAGGTAGGATATGCGCCAAAACGCTGACCACCTCAGGCCTAGCTGCTACTACATACATGCGCTTGCATTACAACAAAACAAAGCAGATGCTAACTTCTATCATCCTCATCATGCTCCTCACCTTGGCACTCTCAACTCCCCTGATGGAGAAGCCAGGGCCCACCGGAGGAGTCTGATAGTCCGGTGGGCTCGGCCAATGTTGCCCTAAAGCAGGCCAGGCTAAGAAAAGTGTGGGAAAGGTTACCGGGACAAATAGGGGTGGCTGGGGACCGAGTATGGACACCCGGCCACCCCCTGGAGGCTGGGGAGCAAGCGGGGACACCCGGCCACCAGGCGGCTGGGGACTGAGTATGGACACCAGGCCGCCGACACAGCCATGGCGTGGTGGCCAGATTCTGCCTCCACATGCCTAAAAGGCCCAATTTAAAGTGCAAGCAAGCAAGCAGTATGGTATTGCAGCCTGGGGGTGGGTGGGTGGCAGGCTGCATACTTGCGCTTGCATTGCTAGGAATGGAAGAGGTACAATTGAACACTGCCCTGGGACAAGGACTTGAATGGGGACAGTTGCAAGTCTGCAACGACAGGTGCAAGGTGGGAGGCATCTTCGCATGTACCATGAACAGGGGTTTGGCATGCACACACTACAGCGGAATAGGCTCTCCTTCCCACTAAATGCACTGGGGAGGGCACAGGTAATGTTTTGGTATACGCGCTTAATCTTAATGCATGAAAATGATCTTGCTGCGGAATGCACGGTTCTTCTTCTTGAACCATGGAAGGAAGTGCTGTTTGAGAAACTCAACATACATTATGGAGTTCATCTTTACCTCTTCAGGGATCCTAAGAGGGCCGACAATCTCTCTTCCCATGATTCCAGCCCAAAACATAACTCCACCTCCTCCTTGTTAGCGCCGTAGCCGTGTTTGCATGGGGTGTCCATCAACCAGCCATCCTCCACTCCATCCATCTGGACCATCAAGATCATTTCATGCCTGATAATGCCCCGTCCCATGCTGCACATAACACATCTGCATCTCTGGCTGCTATGGGCATAAAAGGGGTCAAACTTATGGTGTGGCACCCATGCTCCCCTGACCTCAACCCCATTGAGAACCTCTGGAGCATCATCAAAAGGAGTGTCTATGATGGCGGGAGGCAGTTCACATCTAAGCAACAGCTCTGAGAGGGTATTCTGTCCTCATGCAAAACAATTAAAGCAGAAACCATCCAAAATCTGACAAATTCAATGGACGAGAGAGTTCAGAAGCTCCTTTCGAACAAGGGGTCCTATGTGCAAATATAGCATCTCCTAGAATAAAGTTTTGAGTTGAAAACTGTTTGATTTCAGTTTCTAATAACCTGCTAATGCTTATAATTTCAAAAATGACCATTTTTTTGTTCTTTATTAAAATGAAAAGGTTGAAAACTATGCTGTGCATAATAATTTGGAACATGCATTTTGAGTGCAGTTTGAGTATTTTATTTTTTTAAAAAATATACTGTTATCATAGGCAGTTTGTACAAAAACCTTTCAATTGTACTCTACTTGTTATTTGACTGGAAAATTACAATGACTGCAATTCATATAGGTAATTTAGGAAAATCTGAGAAAATATTATTTGCATAATAATTTGGAACACAGTGTATATTGTGCAGAAAAAAGGGCGAAAGTCTGCCCAGGCGGGTGGAAATTTGAGTTTCATAACACATATTTGAACTGGAGATGTATTAGAGGCCTGCAATGGCCACAGGTACTAATGGAGGTAATCAAGTTAGGGAGAGAGGCAAGAGGTCCGGTCATCTTAGTTATACAGGCCGGGGGAAACGACCTAGGTTATCACAAGAGCGCATAACTAATGGCAATAATGAAACTAGACACTGAGCGCTTCAGAGAATTTTTCACAAAAATAGTCAGAGATTGTGCCGAGCGCGGTATGGCAAGGTGCCCGAGACATCACGGTCATCGAACGGACAAGGCGGCTAATAAATATTTGGATGCCAAAAATTTATAAGAGACAGAGGCGGACAACTGGAAGGAGATAAAGCAGGCCTCATACGGCCCGACTGTGTTCACTTAATGGATATTGGACTGGACATATTCCAGTCAGAACTAAAGGACGGAGTGGAACAAGCGTTAAGAGTGATGGATGGGGGTCAGAGTCCTGCATACGAGTACGCAGGATCCTCCGTGGCCTGGAAATAGAAAGGACATGTTGGAGAGTTACACTTGTTGGCCAATTTGCCGTTGTGGAGACTGGAGACACAGGGCATGCTGCAACAAGCTGAATTATTTTAGAAATAAAATGCCTTTCTAATGTAATGAGTATAAACAGTTAATAAAGTTGTGAACCTCACCCATCCAGTTGTAAGAGTTACATGATTGTATTGTCAATGAAAGGGGGGCGGTAGGGGGCTGAGCATCTGGGTTTGGTTGGGGGTCACCACAGTCTGACTAGGCTAGATGCAGTTAAAAATCATTATTAGATACACAGGCGGTGCAGCTTGCTTCGCAGCTGGGTTACTACGCTGACTAGCAGACACTGAAGCTTTGGAGCAGACCTCTGAGTAAACAGCTCTTCAGACTCAACCATCTGTGTTACCCCAAGCCATAGTTTCTTACGGTTAAAAGGGGGGGAGCGGGGAAAGACCCACCTGTAATTGACGATGCCACCGTCACATAAAACACAGCAAGGGGACTCCAAAAAGAGTCTCCATTTTTTCCAAAAATTTGGGGCACAGACACCACTTAAGTGGTATCAATTGCCCCAGAGTTGCTTAAAATGGTTGGTGAGGTGATTTTAACAAATCCTCAAGCTTTTACTCTCCCCAGGATGACAAAGGGGTAGAAAAGTCCTTGCGGATCCATGATTTGTTCATCTTTATAAACGTGAGTCTGTCTACATTCTCAGTGGACAGCCGCGTGCGCTTATCTGTCAGCACACCACCAGCAGCGCTGAACACATGTTCAGAGAGAACGCTGGCTGCGGGGCATGACAAGATCTCCAAGGCATGAGTGGTGAGCTCCGGCCATTTATCCAGATTGGAAGCCCAAAAAGAGCAAGGGTCCAGTGACACAGTCATGGCTTCGATGTTCACTAGGAGATACTCCTGTACCTTCGTCTCTAGGCGTTGACTATGTGTCTGACTTATTGTCTCCTGTGGCCTTGCAAAGGATGGGCTAAAAAAGCGGTGAAAGGATTCCGCAAAATTGCTGTTACCAGCAGGTACTGTGTTTCTGTTACGGTTTGAGTGCTGAAGACTCGACAGTCCCATGGTTGACAAGTTAGAACTGTGAGATTCACTACGTGCCCCACTGGTGTTTTGTGGAAAAGCACATGTAAGATTCTGCAACAGTCTCTGCTGATACTCCTGTATGCATGAATCCCTTTCTATGGCAGGACTTATTTTAGCAAATTTACTTTTGTACCTGGGATCCAAGAGTGTGGCAACCCAGTAGTCAGGATTATTTCGAATTCTGACAATTCGAGGGTCATTTTGCAGTTAGTGCAGCAAGAAGGCACTCATATGTCTTGCGCATCCAGGAGCACCAAGTCCCTGTTGAGTTGGGGGCGAGGTAACAACCATGCATCCTTCCTCTGCCCTCTCCCCCCAACCTCGCACAACAGAAATGTGATCAAGGTCTCCCTCATCTGATGAGTCTTCCATGGCCATCGCCAGTTCGTCCTCCACTTCTTCCTGGGCTCCTGCACCTTCCTCACTAGTTTGACTGCTACCATGCACCCTGGTTAATCCCTCTCCCCTACCCTCCCATGCCTGCCGCCTTGGTGCTGCCGACCATCTGGACCTTGCAGATGTTAGCCCTTCCGCATACAACTCCTCCTCCTCTACTTCCTCCACCTCCTCTTGTCCCACCACCTGACTCCGAATTCTGTTTAACATGTGCTCCAGCATGTAAATCACCGGAATAGTCATGCTGATAATGACATCGTCAGCACTAAACATCTTCGTCGCCATTTCAAAACTGTGCAGAAGGGTGCATAGGTCCCTGATCTGAGACCACACCTCCAGCGTGATTTGCCCCACCTCTGAATCTCGTTGGTCCAGGCGATAAGTCAGAACATATTGCACTAGGGCTTGTCGGTGCTGCCACAGTCGCTGCAACATGTGCAGAGTTGAATTCCACCGTGTTGGCACATCGCATTTTAGCCTGTGAAGTGGCAGGCCCAACGACTTCTGTAGAGATGTAAGTCGCTGAGCTGCGGGATGCGAATGGCGGAAGTGAGCACACAGCGACCGTGCCCTCTGCAGAAGGCCATCTAGTCCGGGATAGTGGGCTAAAAATTGCTGGACAACCAGGTTCAACACGTGAGCCATACAAGGCACGTGTGTGACATTACCCCGGCGAAGGGCCGCACCCAGGTTTGCAGCATTGTCGCACACTGCCTTCACTGGTTGCAGGTCTAGTGGAGACAACCATTCATGAAACTTGGTCTCCAGAGCTGACCACAACTCCTCAGCTGTGTGACTCACATTTCCCAGACATTTCAAAGTAAAAACCGCCTGATGACGTTGAGCTCTGCTTCCAGCATAGTAAGGAGGTGTGCAGGATCCCTTCTGCACAGTTAGAAAGTGGGTGGCATGACCAGACAGACTTTGGGTGCAGGTGGAGGACCGAGAGGAGGTTGAGGAGGCAGAAGCAGTAGAGGAACTTCGAGATAAAGAGGATTGACGCACAACTCGTGGGGATGGCAAGACTTGAACAGCAGCCACTTGTCCTGCTATCACCATAGTTACCCAGTGCCCAGTCAGCGACATGTAACGCCCCGTCCATGCCTACTCGTCCAAGTGTCTGTGGTGAAATGCACCCTGTCACACACAGAGTTTCTCAAAGATGCGGTGATGTTGTGTGCGACATGCTGGTGGAGCGCAGGCACACCTTTCTTTAAGAAGTAGTGCCGACTGGGCATCTGGTACTGGGGCACTGCGATGGACATAAGGTCTCAAAAATCCTCTGTGTCCACCAGGCGGAAAGGCAACATTTCTGTAGCCAAGAGCTTGCAGATGGTGAAATTCAACCTCTTAGCTTTCTCATGGCTAGGAGGAAATGTTCTTTTACTTGTCCACATCTGAGGGACCGAGGGCTGGCTGTTGTACTTAGACGGGGTTGAATTGGGTGTCCCCGGCAAACTGACGGTCTGTGAGGTAGGTGCAGGCGGACATGTTAGGTTGCCTTGATCCAAAGGTGGTGCTCTCGATGTTGGAGAGCGATCAACACCAGCTGGTGTTTCCACTTCCAAATAAAATGATGACCTGCCAATCACGCTGGCTGTTGCAGGTAAAGAGGAGGCAGGTCTGCTTCCCAAAACAGGTGTGACTTCTGTCCCCCCAGTCACAGTGGATGAAGAGGCCACGGATGCACAATATGTGGCAGACGTGGTTGGCCCGGCCCGCTAGGCCGCATTGTAGCACAATGAGCTTCCCACTGCAACTTATGCTTCATATCCATGTGACGGTTCATGCATGAAGTACTCAAACTATGGATTTTTTGGCCTCTACTTAGCTTTTGGTGACAAATGTTACAGATAACCCAAGTTGGGTCATCCTTATCGATCTGAAAAAATGCACGGGCTATGCAAGGCTTAGAACCCTTGCGACCTGAAGAGCCACCACGACTTGTGGTCAGAGGCAGAGTTGTGTTTGAGGATGAAGTTGTTGACGTGCTTCCAGTACTACGTCTCTGTCCAGGAAGGCGCAACCTAACCTCGTCGTCACTAGCATCCTCCTCCACCTCCTCTGCTGACCTCATCGACTGGCTGACTGTGGGTTGACAGAAAGGGATCATATCACATTGTCCACTAAAAGAAGTAGACATCTTAGTTTGGCTGGAAGATGGTCTTTCTTCTGCAGATGTTACTGTTGCTTTAACACCTACCTCACGGGCACAACCTTTTTTTCCCTTCCCAGCATGCCTATTCCCCTTTCCACCAGCAGCAGGCCTTTTGCCACTCATTTTGGTGGTTAACTAATTGACAACTTTGGAGTTGTTTGCACAAAAAACGATGGATGGAAACCGAGCAGAGCTGAGTGGCTAAATTGTGGTACTAGCCCAAAAGGATTGGCTGGGTTAGAAGCAGTAAAACAATTTTATTAGATACACAGGTGGTGGAGCTTTGTATAGATGGCCTAATAGAATGAGTACCAAACACTGCTACAGGCCCAAAATTATTTCCCAGGCAAGATACAGCTAAAAGCTATTAGTAATTTAAAAGCTGGTGGAACTTAGTATAGATGGCCTAATAGAATGAGTACCACACACTGCTACAGGCCCAAAATTATTTTCCAGGCAAGATGCAGCTAAAAATTATTAGTAATTTGAAAGCTGGTGGAGCTTAGTATAGATGGCCTAATAGAATGAGTACCACACACTGCTACAGGCCCAAAATTATTTTCCAGGCAAGATGCAGCTAAAAATTATTAGTAACTTGAAAGCTTGTGGAGCTTAGTATAGATGACCTAATAGAATGAGTACCACACACTGCTACAGGCCCAAAATTATTTTCCAGGCAAGATGCAGCTAAAAATTATTAGTAATTTGAAAGCTGGTGGAGCTTAGTATAGATGGCCTAAAAGAATGAGTACCACACACTGCTACTATGCCCAAAATTATTTTCCAGGCAAGATGCAGCTAAAAATTATTAGTAATTTGAAAGCTGGTGGAGCTAAGTATAGATGGCCTAATAGAATGAGTACCACACACTGCTAATATGCCCAAAAGGTTTTACTTGGCTAGGTGCAGTAAAAAAATTGTATTACATAAACAGGTGGTGTAGCTTGCAACACAGTAGGCTACTCCACTGACTAACACACACTGCTAATATGCCCAAAAGCTTTTACTTGGCTAGGTGCAGTAAAAAATTTGTATTACATACAGGGGTGGTGTAGCTTGCAATACAGATAGGCTACTCCACTGACTAACACACACTGCAAGAGGCCCAAAAGGATTTGCTTAGCTAGATTTAGCCAAATGCTGTGAAAAACACTTGCACAGCACTAAAACAGACCTGCCTGGCAAAAAGTGATAGGAACTGATGTAACCTAGCCCTCAAAAGGGCTGTAATTACAACTAGTCACTACTCCCAACCTATCTGTCTATTTAAGAGCACAGGCCTGCTAAAAGTCATAGGAAATGCTGTAACCTAGCACTCAAAAGGGCTGCAATTAGAACTAGTCCCTACTCCCAAGCTATCTGTCTATTTTATATAAAATTTGCTTGCAATTCACACAGTTATACTGTATAGCGCGCACACAGCAGCAGCGGTGCCATCTAACATTCAGCTGCAGCAGTGAGAAAATGGTGGCGACGGGGAAAATGGCTTGGTCTTATAGGGCAAGGACATGTGACATACACAGCCAATGACACATGCCCTTGCTTGTGTGATAAAAAGCACTTCGCTCCGTGTGTGCGCTGCTGATAGGCTGACAGACTTCACCTCCCCACTGTAAATGCAGGAAAGAGAAAAAAAAATGGAGATCTTCATTATTTCTGCAGAGATCCATCCCATGCCCCTCCCCCCACCCCACTGTACACTCAAACTGTGTATTAACATTGATTAGAAGCATTACTGTGAAAAAATCCTGTTGCGATTTTGGTGCACGAACAGTTATCGAACATAACCTCGAACAGCCGGATTTTTTTCAAATCGTTCGGGTTCGTCGAACAGCTCGAACACCGCCCAAAACAGCTCGAATTTGAGATTGGTGAACAGTTCAATTCGAACACCGCTCATCTCTAATAAACACTTCTTCTAAAGAATTCACACATTTTTCAGAAGCCAATTAGTCTGCCTCACGTATAGATTTAATAGTCACAGAGGTGTTTGCTCTCTTCAAGTTTTGAAATGGTCACAATAAATGCAAAAACTATATCGGATTATTCCCCTGTTATTGGAGTAGTTAATTTAGTTACTCCAATAAAAAATGATTTTTAATGGAAGTGTAATTGAAACATCCCTAAAAAATTATTTTATCAACAATACTTTGGACTCAATAAATCTTATTGTACTTTGGAATGCCCACAAAGCATTCATAAGAGGAATACTAATGCAAATTTCTTTGAGGCATAAAATAATCAACAGAGCCAAAATTACAAAACATCAATCCCTAATCGAAGACAAAGTATCTCAACAAATTAACCTTTCATTTCCCTCATCCGCACTGCAAAGCAAAATTCTTAAACTTAGACAGGAGTTAAAGGCAGAAATTTTTTCTACATATGATTCCTTGATTAGAACATTAAAATTTAAATCATATTCATCTCTTAATAAGCCAACTAGGTTCATGATGAATCGTATAAAAAACAAAAAAGAATTCATAATAGAATCGACAGAATTAATTCAGCTGATGGCTACTTTAAATCGCACCCCAAAGATATTGCAGAAATATTTGCTAATTTTTATCGCAACCTAAATAATATAAATCTCCAGTCCCATAACCCACAACCAGAAGAAAGTAGCATTGAATCATTCCTTTCTTCTATTGAATTACCAAAACTAAATAACAAAGAGTTAACCTTATTGACTGCTCCAATCACGCTTAAAGAAACAGCTGAAGTAATTCAACATCTTAAAAATGTGAAATCCCCTGGTCAAGATAGTTTTGTGGTGAATACTTTAAAAATTTTAGTGAAATTTTAGCCCCACACTTAACCCAAAGATTTAATTTAGCATCCTCTCAAGGTTCCATTCCGGCAGAGATGTTGGAAGCAACGATCATTTTAATCCCCAAACCAAATAGTGATTTAGAGAAAGTCAAAAATTATAGGCCTATTTCATTAATAAATGTAGATATAAAATATATAAAAAAAATTTAGCGAATAGGTTGAACAAGGTTTTGCACAATTTAATCAGCAACGACCAAATTGGTTTCATTAAAGGTAGGCAATCCATAGACGGCACAAGAAGGATAATTAATACCATCAAATTAATTAACTCCTCTAAAATTCCATTTATTTTAGTTGCTTTAGACGCTGAAAAGGCGTTTGAAAGATTGAATTGGAAATTTTTAAAACACACTTTATTGAAATTTGGATTTAATAATCAATTCTTGACCAATATCACGGCACTATATTCCAACCCGAGTGCAAAAATTTATGTAAACAACCATCTATCTAATTCCTTTTTAATTTCAAATGGTACTAGACAGGGATGTCCCCTCTCCCCTTTGCAATAGCCATGGAACCGCTAGCTCAAAAGATTAGAGAAAGCCAAAATATTGTCGGCATATCTACTCCCTCGCGCCATTTTAAAATTAGTTTATACAAAGACGATATACTTTTAACCCTCTCGGACCCTTTAAACTCAATTAAGGAGTTAATTAATCTTCTTAAAATATTTTCAGATGTATCTTATTTTAAGATAAATAATGATAAATCAAAAATACTCAGCTTCAATTTAAAAGATGACAATTAATAACATTAAAAGGCTCTCTTCTTTTAGTTGGGCAGACAAAGATCTTAATTACTTAGGTATTATAATAACAAAGGATGTCAAAACTATAATTTCTTCTAATATCGATTAATTAATTAACGCAATATCAAAAGACTTAACAATATATCGTAACCAGGATTTATCCTGGATAGGTAAAAATCTAACAATAAAGACTTTCATTCTCCCAAAAATATTCTATATTTTTAGATCACTTCCACTGAAAATCTCAATGGCATATTTGACCAGCCTTCAGTCTCTTGTTAGTTCATTCATTTGGGGAAGCAAAAAGGCTAGAATTGCTAAAGACATCCTTTATAAGACTAAGATACATGGGGGACTTAACCTTCCAAATGTTATGGCATGCTATTTAGCATGCCTAGTCAAACAAAGTTCATCCTGGCTACAACATTCGGATGCTCCGGCCTGGATTGATTTAGAAATTACACTAAATAATAATATACATCCTCGTGATCTACTTTTTAGATACATATTTACAAAACCTTTTTGTCCTCCTTCTCACCCTATTTTTCAAGCCATTATATACGCTTGGCAAAAACTATCTAAACCAATAAGAGGTTCAGATAAATTTCATTACGTAAAATTCCTTCCACTAACTTTCATTGCTTGTTGGGCAAATTGTGGAATAAAGAAATTAAAAGATTTTTATGAGGGAGAAAATTTTCTTTCATTTATAGATCTCAAAAACAAATTTAATTTATCCTCAACAGATTTCTTACACTATTTAATAATGAAGGATCTTATCCATAAATTCATTAGAAGTAAACCTTTATGTTCTGAAGCCACTTCAACCTTGCTTGGTAATTTTAATCATAAAATATTTTGGAGCCTTAAAAATATTTATAGTTGGTTTAATAAGGACACTGAATTGGTTAAAAATTCCTACATGATTAAATGGGAATCTATTCTAAATTTCTCTCTTCCTCCAGAAAATTGGGAGAATGCTTTGAATTACTCCTATGCGTGAAATATTTCAATGCCCCTTCAGAAGGCACATTATAAATGACTCACTAGGTGGTATTAAACTCCAACAAGGTTATCATATATAAATCCTAATAATCAACCATTGTGTTGAAGTAATTGCGGTTCCAGAGGTGATTTGTTGCATATTTTTTGCAATTGTCCAAAAATTTATTATGGTCACAAACATTCGAACTCATATATAAGATTTCCAAAAGTAGAATAACTATAACTCCTCAAATGGCTTTATTGTCTATTGGCATGGAAAATATTAATCACTCAGTTAGATCTATTATTATACACATATTCCTTGTTATTAACCACTTCCCGACCGCCCACTGTAGATAAACGTCCGCGCTGCCTGGGCTCTGTGCAGCGCGAACATTTAAAAATGGTGGGTGGTCCCGCAGCGCTCAGGACCCCCAGGGTCCTGCAAACGCACCAGGAGCGGTGCAGAGCGATAGCTCTGACAGGGAACATCATCGGGACCTGATTGGATCAAGTCCCAGTGATGTTAACCCTTTGCTGTCTTCTATATGCCGCGATCTATAGTGATCACGGCATATCGAAGACAGCAGGAGGAGAGGGGGTCGTCCACTTACCTCTCCGACGACCCCTGATACCTTCCAGGACCTTGGGTTGCTATGGCAGCTGGAGGTCACATGACCGCCTCCAGCTCTGCCATATATGGTGTCCTGCCTGGCTCAGCCTGCAGCCTGCAGCTGAAGCCTGGCAGGAGACTCTGACTGTGAAACAGTCAGTGAAGATCTCATGTAATGTAATATATGTCTATTACATTACATGAGATCAGGGATCATAAAAATAAAAATTAATGTCCCATACAGGGACTAAGTAAAAATGTAAAAAAAAGTAAAAAAAAATGTTTCGAAACTTAAAAAAAATACAAAATAAATTAAAATAAATAAATAAAATATTAAACCGATAAATCCGTATATTTATGCAAAAATAAAAAAAGCACACATATTTGGTATTGCCGTGTCCGAAACAACCCGAGCTATAAAACTGTCACACTAATTAACTCCTTCTGTAATAAAAATAAATAAAAAACGGAGCAAAAAAATATAATTTTTCCTCATATCGCCAAAAAGTGGAAAAAAATGCGATCAAAAAGCAAAATGGAAATAAAAATGGTACCGCTCCATACTGCTCCATCAGCTGAAAAATAAAAAAGTTATAGCGCTCAGAATAAAGCAATGCAAAAAAAATATTTTTTCTATAAAATTGTTTTATTGTGTAAAAGCGCCAAAACATAAAAAAATATACAGTAAGTGTAGTATCGCTGTAAACGTACTGACCCGAAGAATAACGCCTCCTGATCACTTTTACCACACGCAGAACGGCATAAAAAAAACCCTCAAAAAACAATTCCTGAATTGTTGGTTTTTGTTAATTTTACCTCCCAAAAAACGGAATAGAAAGCGATCAAAAAATGTCCCGTACCCAAACATGGTACCAATAAAAATGTGAACTCGTCCCGCAAAAAACAAGCCATCACATCACTCTGTCGGCCGAAATATGGAAAAATTATAGCTCTCAAAATATGGCGATGCAAAAACTAGATTTTGCAAAAAAAAAGCGTCTCTTAGTGTGTGACAACTGTCAGTCATAAAAACCCGATATAAATCTGGTATCTCTGTAATCGCACCGACCCGAAGAATAAAGTAATCTAATCAGTTATATCACACTAGGAACGGCGTAAAAAAATAAATGAAACCAATTCTTCACCTGCTACTGATTTGTTTATTTTGTCTCCCAAAGATCGCAGTATGGCTCGGCACACATTTATCCTGCGCCCTGCGCTGAGCACTTACGCCAGAGTTTCCGTGTAAATCTCTGAAATATGTGATTCAGCCGGAACCAATGACGGAAGATTCCTTGTAATGAGGCAGATATAGGCCAGTGTGGATGCCGTCTGGCCTGTGATCCCACGGTGTCACTTGTTTTTGGGGTGCATAAAAGTGCGGTTGGCCACAGTTTTGTGCACTTCTGAAAAAAAGGACACCACTAAACAGAGGCCAGACGGAGTCCAGAGTAACTCTGCTGCCTCATTACAGTGAATGGATCTCGCAGGGGTTTCATCTGAATTACATCACTTGGAAATTTAGATGGAAACCCCGATGTGCAGTACAGACCAAATGTTTGGACACACCTTCTCATTTAAAGATTTTTCTGTATTTTCATGATTATGAAAATTGTACATTCACACTGAAGGCATCAAAACTATGAATTAACACATGTGGAATTATATACTTAACAAAAAAGTGTGAAACAACTGAAAATATGTCTTATATTCTAGGTTCTTCAAAGTAGCCACCTTTTGCTTTGATGACTGCTTTGCACACTCTTGGCATTCTCTTGATGAGCTTCAAGAGGTAGTCACCGGAAATGGTCTTCCAACAATCTTGAAGGAGTTCCCTGAGATGCTTAGCACTTGTTGGCCCTTTTGCCTTCACTCTGCAGTCCAGCTCACCCCAAACCATCTCGATTGGGTTCAGGTCTGATGACTGTGGAGGCCAGGTCATCTGGCATAGCACCCCATCTTTCTCCTTCTTGGTCAAATAGCCCTTACACAGCCTGGAGGTATGTTTGGGGTCATTGTCCTGTTGAAAAATAAATGATGGTCCAACTAAACGCAAACCGGATGGAATAGCATGCTGCTGCAAGATGCTGTGGTAGCCATGCTGGTTCAGTATGCCTTCAATTTTGAATAAATCCCCAACAGTGTCACCAGCAAAGCACCCCCACACCATCACACCTCCTCCTCCATGCTTCACTGTGGGAACCAGGCATGTAGAGTCCATCCGTTCACCTTTTCTGCGTCGCACAAAGACACGGTGGTTGGAACCAAAGATCTCAAATTTGGACTCATCAGACCAAAGCACAGATTTCCACTGGTCTAATGTCCATTCCTTGTGTTCTCTAGCCAAAGCAAGTCTCTTCTGCTTGCTGCCTGTCCTTAGCAGTAGTTTCCTAGCAGCTATTTTACCATGTACGCCTGCTGCACAAAGGCTCCTCTTAACAGTTGTTGAAGAGATGTGTCTGCTGCTAGAACTCTGTGTGGCATTGACCTGGCCTCTAATCTGAGCTGCTGTTAACCTGCGATTTCTGAGGCTGGTGACTCGGATAAACTTATCCTCAGAAGCAGAGGTGACTCTTGGTCTTCCTTTCCTGGGGCGGTCCTCATGTGAGCCAGTTTCTTTGTAGCGCTTGATGGTTTTTGCAACAGCACTTGGGGACACTTTCAAAGTTTTCCCACTTTTTCGGATTGACTGACCTTCATTTCTTAAAGTAATGATGACCACTCGTTTTTCTTTACTTAGTTGCTTTTTTCTTGTCATAATACAAATTCTAACAGTCTATTCAGTAGGACTATCCGCTGTGCATCCAACAGAGTTCTGCACAACACAACTGATGGTCCCAACCCCATTTATAAGGCAAGAAATCACACTTATTAAACCTGACAGGGCACACCCGTGAAGTGAAAACCATTTCCGGTGACTACCTCTTGAAGCTAATCAAGAGAATGCCAAGAGTATACAAAGCAGTCATCAAAGCAAAAGGTGGCTACTTTGAAGAACCTAGAATATAAGACATATTTTCAGTGGTTTCACACTTTTTTGTTAAGCATATAATTCCACACGTGTTAATTCATAGTTTTGATGCCTTCAGTGTGAATGTACAATTTTCATAGTCATGAAAATACAGAAAAATCTTTAAATGAGGAGGTGTGTCCAAACTTTTGGTCTGTACTGTAAGTGCTCAGCATGGAGCGCCGGATAAATGTTACGTAAAATGTTCCCAATAAAAGCTTCAACTCAGTCCTCAAAAAAGCTAGCCCCCACTCAGGTCCGCCATCTATTAAAAATATAAGGGACTTCCAAGTTACTGGTAGCAGAAAGGCTCTGGAAAAGCAAAATGGCCCTTGCCCCCCAAAAGAAATTCAGAAAATTTTGTGCTCCCAAATCCAAATGCCTATTCTACAATAATTTGTTCTCCAATTGTCAAATAGCGCTCCGTCCCCCCCAGATTTCGCCATATGGCTGAGTGGTACGATACAGCCACATATTGGGTATTGCCACTTTTAGAAGAAATTGTGTGTCACATTTCGGCACCATTTTTACCCATTGCTCTGTGTGAAAATGTAAAATCTGAGGGTAAAACATTTTTTTGTGGTAAAAATATAATTATGCTTTTTTCACTGCCCAATGGTATAAATTTAAAAATTAAAAAATACTCACTACTTCCCTAGGTGAATTCCTTGAGAGGTGTAGTTTACAAAATGGGGTCACTTGTGGGGGTTTCTGCTGTTTCGGCATGTCAGCGACTCTTCAAATGTGACATGGTGTCTGCTGCCTATCCCAGCCAACATAGCGCTCCTTTCTCTTCCGAACCCTGCCGTACACCAAAGCAGTGGTTTTCCCCCACATATGGGGAATCAGCGTACTCAGGAGAAATTGTACAACAAATTTCATGGTGCAATTTATCCTGTTACCCTTATGATAATGCAAAATTAGGGAATGAAAAACATTTTTTGTGGGAAAAATGTGAAAATTGTATTTTTATGGCTCAATATTAGAAACTTCTGTGAAGCAGCTGGGGGTGCAAGGTGCTCACCACACATCTAGATAAGTTCCCTAAGGGGTCTAGTTTCCAAAATGGTGTCACTTGTGGGGGGTTTCCACTGTTTAGGCACATCAGGGGCTCCCCAAATGCAACATGGCATCCGCTAATTATTCAAACAAATTTTACATTCAAAAAGTCAAATGGCGCTCCTTCCCTTTCAAACCCTGCCGTGCGCCCAAACAGGGATTTGCCTCCACATATAGGGTATCAGCGTATTCAGGAAAAATTGCACAACAAATTTCATGGTGCAATTTATCCTATTATCCTTATGATAATGCAAAATTAAGGGATGAAAAACGTTTTTGTGGGAAAAATGTGAAAATTTTATTTTTACAGCTGATTATTATAAACTTCTGTGAAGCACCTTGGGGTTCAAGGTGCTCACCACACATCTAGATATGTTCCCTAAGAGGTCTAGTTTCCAAAATGGTGTCACTTGTAGGGGGTTTCCACTGTTTAGGAACATCAGGGGCTCTCCAAACGCAACATGGCGTCTGCTAATTATTCAGACAAATTTTACATTCAAAAAGTCTAATGGCACTCCTTTCCTTCCGAGCCCGGCTGTGCGCCCAAACAGTGGTTTTCCCTCACATATGGCATATCAGCGCGCTCAAGAGAAATTGCACAAAAAATTTTGGGGTCCATTTTTTCCTGTTACCCCTGTGAAAATAAAAAAAATTGGGTCTAAAGTAACATTTTTGTGAAAAAAGTTAAATGTTAATTTTTTTCTTCCACATTCCAAAAATTCCTGTGAAGCACCTGAAGGGTTAATAAAGTTCTTGAATGTGGTTTTGAGCACCTTGAGGGGTGCAGTTTTTAGAATGGTGTCACTTTTGGGTATTTTCTGTCATAAAGACCCCTCAAAGTGACTTAAAATATGATATGGTCCCTAAAAAAATGTTTTTGTAAATTTTGTTGGAAAAATGGGAAATCGCTGGTCAACTTTTAACCCTTATAGCTCCCTAACAAAAAAAAATTTTGTTCCAAAATTGTGCTGATGTAAAGTAGACATGTGGGAAATGTTATTTATTAACTATTTTGTGTGACATATCTCTCTGATTTAAGGGCATGAAAATTCAAGTTTTGAAAATTGCTAAATTTTCAACATTTTCGCCAAATTTCCGATTTTTTCACAAATAAACGCAAGTGATATCAAAGAAATTTTACCACTATCATGATGTACAATATGTCACGAAAAAACAGTCTCAGAATCAGGGGAATCCGTTGAAGCGTTCCAGAGTAATTACTTCATAAAGTGACAGTGGTCAGAATTGAAAAAATTTGCCCACGAAGGCAAAAACAGGCTCTGTTGCGAAGTGGTTAAAAAAGCCATAGCTTTTCATTGGAAGAAAACAGATCCTCCTCTCTTTCCAGACATAATAGAAAGAATTAAGCTTCGTAAAACCTATGAATATAAATTTGCCATTAAAAATAACCAATTCCATAAATTTTCCAAAAAATGGCTAAGATGGTCTGAACTATTTCCCTGATCAACTAGTCCATTGCTTAGCCAGGTCACAGGTGAAATGTATATCTGGCTATTAGTTCAATTCAAGTTCTGTTTGATTTAACATTATATCTTTTCAGTGAAATTTTATTGTAACAGATTTTACTGGTTGTATTGTTATGTATTGTTTTGTTTATATATTGTATTGGAATGTAACTTATGGTATTATTGAGTACCTCACTTTCCCTTCCCTTTCACTCCTTTCCTTTTTTTTTCCCACCTTTAGCCATTTTTCCTTCCCCTCTCACGGTATTCTCTATTCCTTCCTTTCCTCATTTTTGTATATAAAATTAATAAAAATTATTGGAAAGAAAAAGTCGCAAATCATGAGCACAGAGTGACAAAAACATAACACCCTAGCACGCTGAAGATACTAGGAAAACACCCGAGCATGCTCATAAAGATCGAGTAACGAGCATGCTCGCTCATCACTAGAAACTATAGTTCATAAATATAAATAAGACCCCTTTCGGAGAAGCACGTGCGAAACCCACGTCTGGGGGTACTACTGGTGAATATGTGGATTGGTAACAGGAGACTTTAATTTTTAGTAACTACCTGCATCCCATTTATTGTTTTCAATGCTACAATGCTTGCTGCACTTTTCTAGGCACTTTTGATTGGACTATGTATATGCGGCAAGTGGAGTATGCACTATGCACTATTATATGTGATGGTAGTATATCTTGCATCTTGCAACTAAATTTATTGACTTCCTCCATTTGATACTCTCACTGCCTCTTGTGTCGCATACCATAGCTTTGCTGTGGTATGGCTCATGAATTATATCCTTAGCCATTGTCTCCTGTTGCAGAACTATTTATTAATATATTTATTTGTACATATTGTTTAATAGACTACCCATTGGGGTATATAGATATATATACTGTATGTACAAACTTTTGTCCATGAATCAATAGATGTACAAACCACGAACCACCAGATCTTTTTTCCCTCTCTTTTTATTCAGTTTTTAACTTTTTGTTTTTTAATATTATAATTAAATAAAGAAAACATTTTTGACATATGGAGAAAGAATCTATTTAAATATAGGATTTACCATAATTATAAGTAGTTTTAATTTGAAAACAATAAATGATAATAAGGAAATTGCTCTTACAGGGAATCTGTAACCAGTAGAGATGGGCAAATTTATTTGAGTAGATTTGCATTTTACTGAAATTTTCTAAAAATTTGTACAAATTTTTTGTAATTCGCTCTGCAGAATTTCAGTAAAACAGCAGCCACAACTGTATAAGGCTATAAGAAATATAAAAAAGGAAAAAAAAGAACCTCATACTTCACTTGTCCACTGACTCTGATGTCCACTGCCCGCTGTCTGGTCTTCAGTTGCCTCTTCTTGCCACCGTCACGTGCCACTGTCTTCACTCTAGAACAAGTCTTCCAGTGTGTTGTAACATTGTAATGACATGATGGTGCAAAGAGTAATTGAGATGTGCCGTGACCTCTCAGGGTTGGTCGCACCCAAGATTTCTTTTTTTAGCTTGAATTTCTTTGGAACTTGATTGGAGCTGCTATTCTACCATTCAGACTACCCTGTGTTGCAACCTTTCATCAATTTTTCTCTGTTATCTGGTTCCAGGGAGATTACCTACAGTGCCATGGGTTGTAAATTTCTTGATTATGTAGCGCACCATGGACAAAGGGACATCAAGATCTCTGGAGTTGGACTTATAACCTTGAGATTGTTGATATTTTTCAACAATTTTGGGTCTTAAGTCTTCAGACAGATCTCTTCTCCTCTTTCTGTTCTCCATTCTTAGTATGGCACACACAGACACATAACACAAAGATTGAGTCAACTTCTCCCCTTTTTATCTGTTTTCTGGTGTAATTTTCATATTGCCCACACCTGTCACTTGCCACAGGTGAGTTTGAATGAATATCACATGCTTGAAACAAAGTTATTTATCCACAATTTTTGATAGGTGCCAACATTTTTCTCCAGCACATTTTTGCGGTTTTGTGTGAAATTATGTCTGATTTGCCTTTTTTTCGTTGTCTTTTTGTGTTGTTACAATACACACATAGGAAATAAACATGAGTATAGCAAAACATGTGTAATTGCTTCATTTTTGGGAACAATTTCAAGGGTGAGAACACTTTTGGCTATGACTCTAGCTCTCAAACCAAGAATGGTGAAATCTTACCAAAATTTGTAATAAAAAAGATTTATAATTTATCATCAAATTAGTTATATTAACCATAGGACTGAGTAAAAACTACGAGCCCAATGTTACAAAATATATGTCAATAATTTCCAATCAGAAACCGTTTTCCATCTCTCGGCCTAAATTTCTGTAATGGAAATACTCCTTTATTGACTCACAGCAGCAGACACTCCTTTCATGACTCACAGTAAGGCCATGTTCACATGTTTAGCATTTGGTCAGTATTTCACATTAGTATTTGTGTAAGCCAAAATCAGGAGTTGAACAATCAGGGGAATAGTATAATAGAAACACGTCACCATTTTTCACCAACTCCTGATTTTGGCTTACAAACACTGAGTTAAAATACTGACAAAATACTGAACGTGCCTTAGGAGTCGCTCCCACTTGCGTTTAAATATGCCAAGTGCAATGAGAAAAAAAATATCACTGCACACACACCAGTGTTATTCAATCATGCAGTGTTCATCTGCAAGTTTTTCCTCAACTGGTATCGGGCTCAGCAAAAATTGCAGCTTTCGCGATTGGCCGTGCATATCAGACGAGATTCGCCAATGCAACTCAATGGGTTGCGAGAAATAAAACGGATGTCACACGGACCATCAGTACGCCATCTGATTTTTGCACACACATCTCAAAGGAACCAAGAAACTGGAAGCTCACACCCAGAACCCTGGGAATAGATAAATCTCAAGCTGTGCATGCGTTGCCTATGGCAGCCATTTTCCTTAAGCCCACCACGGGAAATCAATGGGTAGAGTGGACACCGCTCACTGCTGACATTTTCTGGAAGCCTGGGGCCCACAACCTTGCACTGCCGGAACATCCCCCTACTTCCAGCCCCAGCCCCTCATCGACCCACTCCTGCCACTGTTAGCTTCCTGCAGTAGCAACCCTGCCTCCTGTGACCCCACTCCACCGCCGCTGCCCCTCTTCCCTGGTAAGCCACATTTGGAGTATAATCCGAAAAATATGGTGTATCTTAATAGAAGACTAGCTATTGAACCCATTCTATGTCCGAGTGGCGAGCATTATTGGTATATGGTCCCCTATTATGGTATATGCTCCCCATCTTGGAATATGGTCCCCCATACTGGTATATGCTCTTCTATCCTGTTATATGCTCTCCCATCTTTATATATGCTTCTTTATCCTGGTATACCCATCCTGGTATATGCTCCTCCATCCTGGTATATGCTCCTCCATCCTGGTATATGCTACCCCATCCTGGTATATGCTCCCCCATTTTGGTATATACTCCCACATCCTGGTATATTCTCCCACATCCTGGTATATGCTCCTCCCATCCTGGTATATGCTCCCCCATCCAGGTATATTCTCCTCCATCTTGGTATTTGCTCCCACATCCTGGTCCCCCATCTTGCTCCCCCATCCTAGTTTTTGCACCTCCATCCAGGTCGATGCTCCCCAATCCTGGTATTTGCTCCCACAGTTTGGTTCCCTATCCTGGTCCCTGATCCTGGTATATGATTCCCCATCCTGTCATATGCTCCCCCATCCTGCTCCCCCATCCTGTTATGTGCTCCCCCATGCCGTTATGTGCTCCCCAATCCTGCTTCCCCATCCTGGTATATGCTCCCCCATCCTGGCAATTGCATCCATTCATAAATAAAAAAAACACTACTATTCACCATTCCATTGCTCTCCTGCAGTGCGTTGTCTGTGTTATTTTATTAAAATGGCGCCGGAATCAGTGACTGCATAGCGCGATATTTGGCGCCATTTTATTGAAGACAAATGTGCAGAGTGTATTCAACAAAATGGCGCCGGAGTAAGCACATGCGCATACCGTGCTGTCCGGCGCCGTTTTGTTGAAGGCACTCTGCACATTTGTCTTCACTAAAATGGTGCCTGATATCACGCTATGCACAGGTGCAGATTCCGGAGCCATACTCCTCTCCCGGGCTCTGGCCTGAGCAGAGGTGCCACACTCCTCCCCCGGCAGGTATGTGCTTATGGCGCCGGAGATTGCAGTATGCGTTCTGTGCCTATGCATACCACAATCCCCAGCTCCACACTTCTCATTCCTGTCTGGGATGTGGATGTTTCATTCTGTCTGTGGCCAGATATAACTAATATCCTATATGTTATAAGAAGTACAGTACAGACCAAAAGTTTGGACACACCTTCTCATTTAAAGATTTTTCTGTATTTTCCTGACTATGAAAATTGTACATCCACACTGAAGGCATCAAAACTATGAATTAACACATGTGGAATTATATAATTAACAAAAAAGTGTGAAACAACTGAAAATATGTCTTATATTCTAGGTTCTTCAAAGTAGCCACCTTTTGCTTTGATGACTGCTTTGCACACTCTTGGCATTCTCTTGATGAGCTTCCCGAGGTAGTCACCGGAAATGGTCTTCCAACAATCTTGAAGGAGCTCCCAGAGATACTTAGCACTTGTTGGCCCTTTTGCCTTCACTCTGCGGTCCAGCTGACCCCAAACCATCTCGATTGGGTTCAGGTCTGGTGACTGTGGAGGCCAGGTCATCTGGCGTAGCACCCCATCACTCTCCTTCCTGGTCAAATAGCCCTTACACAGCCTGGAGGTGTGTTTGGGGTCATTGTCCTGTTGAAAAATAAATGATGGTCCAACTAAACGCAAACTGGATGGAATAGCATGCCGCTGAAAGATGCTGTGGTAGCCATGCTGGTTCAGTATGCCTTCAATTTTGAATAAATCCCCAACAGTGTCACCAGCAAAGCACCCCCACACCATCCCACCTCCTCCTCCATGCTTCATGATGGGAACCAGGCATGTAGAGTCCATCCGTTCACCTTTTCTGCGTCGCACAAAGACACGGTGGTTGGAACCAAAGATCTCAAATTTGGACTCATCAGACCAAAGCACAGAATTCCACTGGTCTAATGCCCATTCCTTGTGTTCTTTAGCCCAAACAAGTCTCTTCTGCTTGTTGCCTGTCCTTAGCAGTGGTTTCCTAGCCGCTATTTTACCATGAAGGCCTGCTTAACAAAGTCTCCTCTTAACAGTTGTAGAGATGTGTCTGCTGCTAGTACTCTGTGTGACATTGACCTGGTCTCTAATCTGAGCTGCTGTTAACCTGCGATTTCTGAGGCTGGTGACTCGGATAAACTAATCCTCAGAAGCAGAGGTTACTCTTGGTCTTCCTTTCCTGGGGCGGTCCTCATGTGAGCCAGTTTCTTCACAGCACTTGATGGTTTTTGCAACAGCACTTGGGGACACTTTCAAAGTTTGCCCAATTTTTCGGACTGACTGACCTTCATTTCTTAAAATAATGATGGCCACTCGTTTTTCTTTACTTAGCTGCTTTTTTCTTGCCATAATACGAATTCTAACAGTATATTCAGTAGGACTATCAGCTGTGTATCCACCTGACTTCTGCACAACACAACTGATGGTCCCAACCCCATTTATAAGGCAAGAAATCACACTTATTAAACCTGACAGGGCACACCCGTGAAGTGAAAACCATTTCCGGTGACTACCTCTTGAAGCTAATCAAGAGAATGCCAAGAGTGTGCAAAGCAGTCATCAAAGCAAAAGGTGGCTACTTTGAAGAACCTAGAATTAGTGTTGAGCGATACCTTCCGATATCGGGAAATATCGGATCGGATTGGATCGGACCGATACCGAAAAAGTATCGGATATCGCCGATTCCGATACCGGAAACCAATGCAAGTCAATGGGACAGAAATATCGGAATGAAAATAAACCCTTTCTTTCCTTGTAGGTTAATTCTACATGAAGGAAAACAACTAAGAATAATGTAGAATGTATTGGGGGAGGTGGGGGAGACAATAAAGGCATAGAGGTTTAGCCCAATCAAATGGAATAGCAGGAATTAATATTTTTTTTAAGACGTTCGGAGTTACGGAAATATTGACTATGTTAAGTATTTTTATATTTTGTCAGATATTTATGTTTCACTACTTCCATGCTCTTCACCTTCTTTTTTACTTCTCCCACACTTTCTCCTTCATCATACTCAGCATCTTTTTCATCCTCTTCTTCTTCACCTTCTTCATCTTCTTCTTCTTCACCTTCTTCGTATTATTCTTTTTTTTTACATTCTTCATATTCTACTTCTTCATCTTCTTCATATTCTTCTTCTTCATCATATTCTTATTTGTGACAGGCATTCCTGTAGTTGTTATCTATAAAAGGTTGAACATTACACCTTTCGTTCTGCCCGTCACAAAAGATTTACAACAGGATTTGTCCGCGTTCAGTTTGGCCTGCAGCAGCAGGTCTTTTCCAGGGGCACCACGAGGAGGAACGGACTCACCCCAATACACTGCTTAGTCATCTTCTGCTTATAATTTAGATATTATCTTTTGCTCTGATTTTTAGTCTTATGCTTAATGTTCTTCCGCTTTTTGTTCTGCAGCTTCTTGTATTTCTGCTTCTTGGTTTTCTGTCTCTTGTTCTTCTGTATCTTGGTGTTTGTCTTCTCTTCTTTGTCCTCTTGGTCAACTTCTTCAGGATCATCTTCTTGGTCTTCTTCGGGGTGGTCTTCAGGGTCGTCATCTTCGGGGCTCCGCGTCTTCGGGGTCCTCGTCTTCTTCGAGTTGGTCTTCTGGGTCCTCGTCTTCGGGGTCCTCGTCTTCTTCGGGGTGGTTTTCAGGGTCCTCGTCTTCTTCGGGGTGGTCTTCAGGGTCCTCGTCTTCTTCGGGGTGGTCTTCAGGGTCCTCGTCTTCAGGGTCGTTGTCTTCGGGGTCCTCGTCTTCTTAGGGTTGGTCTTCAGGGTCCTCGTCTTCAGGGTCCTCGTCAGGGAGATCCAGAGTGATTACCAAGAACCATTTCAAAAAGCTTGAACTTGGAAATGTAGCAGAAGGTACAAGAAAGCTGAGGAACTACCGAGAACCAGCTGACGGTACTGGAACCCGGATGGGTAGTAGAAGGTACAAGAGCAAATTGAACTACCGAGGACCAGCTGACGGTACTGGAACCCGGATGGGTAGCAGAAGGTACAAGAGCCAATGGAACTGCCGAAGACCAGCTGACGGTACTGGAACTCGGTTACTAAGCAAGAGGTACCTGTGCCAGAAAGCCCTACCAAGAATAGAGATGAGCGTTGTTTGACTCGAACTGTTCGCCAATCTCAAATTCGAGCTGTTTTGGGCGGTGTTCGAGCCGTTCGGCGAACACGAACGATTTGAGAAAAATTCGGCAGTTCGAGGTTATGTTCGATAACTGTTCGTGCACCAAAATCATAACTGGATTTTTTCTCAGTAATGATGAAAATTAATGTTAATACGCAGTTTGAGTGTAGAGCGGGGTGGGGGGAGGGGCAGGGGATGGATCTCTGCAGGAATAATGAAGATCTCCATTTTTTTTTCTCTTTCCCGCATTTACAGTGGGGAGTTGCAATCTGTCAGCCTATCAGCAGCGCACACAAGGAGCGAAGTGCTTTTTTTCACACAAGCAAGGGCATGTGTCATTGGCAGTGTATGTCACATGTCCTTGCCCTATAAGACCAAGCCATTTTCCCTGTCGCCACCATTTTCTCACTGCTGCAGCTGTGTGTTAGACGGCACCGCTGTTGCTGTGTGCGCTATACCTTGTTAATTTCAAGCCAATTTTCGCACAAATCTACAGATAGCTTGGGAGTAGGGAATAGTTGTGATTGCAGTCCTTTTAAGGACTAGGTTACAGCATTTCCTACGACTTTTATCAGGCAGGTCTGTGCTCTTAAATAGATAGATTGTGGGAGTAAAGACTAATTGCAATTGCAGTCCTTTTCAGGACTAGGTTACATCAGTTCCTATCAGTTTTTGCCAGGCAGGTCTGTGCCAGTGCTGTGCAAGTTTTTTTCACAGCATTTGGCTGAATCTAGCAAAGCTAAACCTTTTTGTCCTATTGCAGAGTGTGTTAGTCAGTGGAGTAGCCTATCTGTGTTGCAAGATATACCACCTGTGTATAGAATACGAATTTTTTTACTACACCTAGTGAAGTAAAATCTTTTGGGCATAGCATCATTCTATTAGTCCATCTATACTGACCTCTAACAGGTTGCAAATTGAATATAATTTTTTTCTGCATCTAGCTCTGAAAAAATATTTGGGCTTCTAGCAGTGTGTGGGACTTGTTCTATTAGTCCATCTATACTGACCTCCATCAGGTTGCAAACTGAATATAATTTTTTTCTGCATCTAGCTCTGAAAAAATATTTGGCCTTCTAGCAGTGTGTGGGACTTGTTCTATTAGTCCATCTATACTGACCTCCATCACGCTGCAAATTCAAAATAATTTTTTGTCTGCATCTAGCTCTGAAAAAATATTTGGCCTTCTAGCAGTGTGTGGGATTTTCTCTATTAGTCCATCTATACTGACCTCCATCAGGTTGCAAATTAAAAATAATTTTTATCTGCATCTACCTCTGAAAAAATATTTGGGCTTCTAGCTGTGTGTGGGACTTGTTCTATTAGTCCATCTATACTGACCTCCATCAGGTTTCAAACTGAATATAATTTTTTTCTGCATCTAGCTCTGAAAAAATATTTGGCCTTCTAGCAGTGTGTGGGACTTTCTCTATTAGTCCATCTATACTCACCTCCATCAGGTTGCAAATTAAAAATAATTTTTATCTGCATCTAGCTCTGAAAAAATATTTGGCCTTCTAGCAGTGTGTAGGACTTTCTCTATTAGTCCATCTATACTGACCTCAATCAGGTTGCAAATTAAAAATAATTTTTGTCTGCATCTAGCTCTGAAAAAATATTTGGCCTTCTAGCAGTGTGTGGGACTTTCTCTATTAGTCCATCTATACTGACCTCCATCAGGTTGCAAATTCAAAATATTTTTTTGTCTGCATCTAGCTCTGAAAAAGTATTTGGCCTTCTAGCAGTGTGTGGGACTTTCTCTATTAGTCCATCTATACTGACCTCCATCAGGCTGCAAATTAAAAATAATTTTTATCTGCATCTACCTCTGAAAAAATATTTGGCCTTCTAGCTGTGTGAGAGACTTGTTCTATTAGTCCATCTATACTGACCTCCATCAGGTTGCAAACTGAATATAATTTTTTTCTGCATCTAGCTATGAAAAAATATTTGGCCTTCTAGCAGTGTGTGGGACTTTCTCTATTAGTCCATCTATACTGACCTCCATCAGGTTGCAAATTAAAAATAATTTATATCTGCATTTAGCTCTGAAAAAATATTTGGCCTTCTAGCAGTGTGTGGGACTTTCTCTATTAGTCCATCTATACTGACCTCCATCAGGTTGCAAATTAAAAATAATTTTTTGTCTGCATCTAGCTCTGAAAAAATATTTGGCCTTCTAGCAGTGTGTGGGAATTTCTCTATTAGTCCATCTATACTGACCTCCATCAGGTTGCAAACTGAATATATTTTTTTTCTACATCTACCTCTGAAAAAATATTGGGCTTCTAGCTGTGTGTGGGACTTGTTCTATTAATCCATCTATACAGACCTCCATCAGGTTGCAAACTGAATATAATTTTTTTCTGCATCTACCTCTGAAAAAATATTTGGGCTTCTAGCTGTGTGTGGGACTTGTTCTATTAGTCCATCTATACTGACCTCCATCAGGTTGCAAACTGAATATAATTTTTTTCTGCATCTAGCTCTGAAAAAATATTTGGCCTTCTAGCAGTATGTGGGACTTTCTCTATTAGTCCATCTATACTGACCTCCATCAGGTTGCAAATTAAAAGTAATTTATATCTGCATCTAGATCTGAAAAAATATTTGGCCTTCTAGCAGTGTGTGGGACTTTATCTATTAGTCCATCTATACTGACCTCCATCAGGTTGCAAATTAAAAATAATTTTTTGTCTGCATCTAGCTCTGAAAAAATATTTGGCCTTCTAGCAGTGTGTGGGACTTTCTCTATTAGTCCATCTATACTGACCTCCATCAGGTTGCAAACTGAATATATTTTTTTTCTGCATCTACCTCTGAAAAAATATTGGGCTTCTAGCTGTGTGTGGGACTTGTTCTATTAATCCATCTATACAGACCTCCATCAGGTTGCAAACTGAATATAATTTTTTTCTGCATCTACCTCTGAAAAAATATTTGGGCTTCTAGCTGTGTGTGGGACTTGTTCTATTAATCCATCTATACAGACCTCCATCAAGTTGCAAACTGAATATAATTTTTTTCTGCATCTACCTCTGAAAAAATATTTGGGCTTCTAGCTGTGTGTGGGACTTGTTCTATTAGTCCATCTATACTGACCTCCATCAGGTTGCAAACTGAATATAATTTTTTTCTGCATCTAGCTCTGAAAAAATATTTGGCCTTCTAGCAGTGTGTGGGACTTTCTCTATTAGTCCATCTATACTGACCTCCATCAGGTTGCAAATTAAAAATAATTTTTATCTGCATCTAGCTCTGAAAAAATATTTGGCCTTCTAGCAGTGTGTGGGACTTTCTCTATTAGTCCATCTATACTGACCTCCATCAGGTTGCAAATTAAAAATAATTTTCTGTCTGCATCTAGCTCTGAAAAAATATTTGGCCTTCTAGCAGTGTGTGGGACTTTCTCTATTAGTCCATCTATACTGACCTCCATCAGGTTGCAAATTCAAAATAATTTTTTGTCTGCATCTAGCTCTGAAAAAATATTTGGCCTTCTAGCAGTGTGTGGGACTTTCTATATTAGTCCATCTATACTGACCTCCATCAGGCTGCAAATTAAAAATAATTTTTATCTGCATCTAACTCTGAAAAAATATTTGGCCTTCTAGCTGTGTGTGTGGGACTTGTTCTATTAGTCCATCTATACTGACCTCCATCAGGTTGCAAACTGAATATAATTTTTTTCTGCATCTACCTCTGAAAAAATATTTGGGCTTCTAGCTGTGTGTAGGACTTGTTCTATTAGTCCATCTATACTGACCTCCATCAGGTTGCAAACTGAATACAATTTTTTTCTGCATCTAACTCTGAAAAAATATTTGGGCTTCTAGCTGTGTGTGGGACTTGTTCTATTAATCCATCTATACTGACCTCCAACAGGTTGCAAATTGAATATAATTTTTTTCTGCATCTAACCCAGCCAATTGTTTTGGCCTAATACCACAGTTTGGCCACTCAGCTCTGCTCGGTTCCCATCCATTGTTTTTTTGTGCAAACAACTCCAGAGTTGTGAATTAGTTAACCACCAAAATGAGTGGAAAAAGGCCTGCTGCTGGTGGAAAGGGGAATAGGCGTGTTGGGAAGGGGAAAAAAGGTTGTGTCCGTGGGGTAGGTGTTAAAGCAACAGTAACATCTGCAGAAGAAAGACCATCTTCCAGCCAAACTAAAATGTCTACTTCTTTTAGCGTACAATGTGATAAGATCCCTTTCTTACGGCCACGCCAATCGCTACAAATTCCAGATGAGGCACAAAAACAGCAGGTGCTTCAACGGATATCAAGTGCTCCTTTAAGTGGGCACTCCTCCACATCAACTTCAACATCACAAATACTCCAGTGGTCAAAGGTGTCACCCCAATCGCACTTGCTTCCTCACAGCTCCCAAATCTCCAGCTGCCCGTCTGAGTATGAGATAGAACAGATGGTTGAGTCTGCAGAGCTGTTTACTCATACTATAGCCTGGGAATCAGAGGTCGACTCCAGCGCTTCTGTGAATCCAGACGAGGAAATGATCTGCACTGATGCCCAGAATCTTTATGAGTCGGATCCAGGACCAGACGCAGAAGGTTCTGACCATAATGTAGACCCTCATTCCCAAACTGTAACTCCTGTTGGTGGAGACAATGAGGAAGACGATGATGAGACTCAAATACCTGATTGGAGCGACAACTTTAGTTTTTTGTCAGGGCAGGAACAGGTTGGCTCTGAGGACGACGGGTGTGATAACGCACAGGGTGATGATGAGGAGGTTGGAGATCCCACTTACTGTCAACCCACAGTCAGCCAAGAGGTGAGGTCAGCAGAGGAGGTGGAGGAAGATGCTAGTGACGACGAGGTCAGGTTGCGCCTTCCTGGACAGAGACGTAGTACTGGAAGCACGTCAACAATTGCATCCTCAAACACAACTCTCACCAAGAGTCGTGGTGGCTCTTCAGGTCGCATGGGTGCTAAGCCTTGCATAGCCTGGGCATTTTTTCAGATCGATAAAGATGACCCAACTCGTGTTATCTGTAACATTTGTCAGCAAAAGCTAAGTAGAGGCCAAAAAATACATAGTTTGAGTACTTCATGCATGAACCGGCACATGGACATGAAGCATAAGTTGCAGTGGGAAGCTCAGTGTGCTACAATGCGGCCTAGCCGGCCGGGCCAACCACCGTCTGCCATATCTTGTGCATCCGCGGCCTCTTCATCCTCTGTGACTGGGGGGACAGCAGTCACACCTGTTTTGGGGCGCAGACCTGCCACCTCTTTACCCGCAACAGCCAGCGTGATTGGCAGGTCATCATTTTCTTTGGAGGTGGTAACACCAGCTGGTGTTGAGCGCTGTCCGACATCGATAGCACCACCTTTGGATCAAGGCAACCTAACATGTCCGCCTGCATCTTCCTCACAGACCGGCAGTTTGCCGGGGACACCCTTATCAACCCCGTCTAAGCACAATAGCCAGCCCTCGGTCCCTCAGATGTGGACAAGTAAAAGACCATTTCCTCCTAGCCATGAGAAAGCTAAGAGGTTGAATTTCACCATCTGCAAGCTCTTGGCTACAGAAATGCTGCCTTTCTGCCTGGTGGACACAGAGGATTTTCGAGACCTTATGTCCGTCGCAGTGCCCCAGTATCAGATGCCCAGTCGGCACTACTTCTCAAAGAAAGGTGTACCTGCGCTTCACCAGCATGTCGAACACAACATCACCGCTTCTTTGAGAAACTCTGTGTGTGACAGGGTGCATTTCAGGACAAGGGGCTGCTGTCCGAGTCTTGCCGTCCCCACGAGTTGTGCGTCAATCCTCTTTATGTCAAAGTTCCTCCACTGCTTATGCCTCCTCAACCTCCTCTCGGTCTTCCACCTTTACCCAAAGCCTGTCTGGTCATGCCACAAGCTTTCTAACTGTGCAGAAGGGATCCTGCACACCTCCTTACTATGCTGGCAGTAGGGCTCAACGTCATCAGGCGGTTTTTACTTTGAAATGTCTGGGAAATGTGAGTCACACAGCTGAGGAGTTGTGGTCAGCTCTGGAGAACCAATTTCATGAATGGTTGTCTCCACTGGACCTGAAACCAGGGAAGGCCGTGTGCGACAATGCTGCAAACCTGGGTGCGGCCCTTCGCCGGGGCAATGTCACACACGTGCCTTGTATGGCTCACGTGTTGAACCTGGTTGTCCAGCAATTTTTAGCCCACTATCCCAGACTAGAAGGCCTTCTGCAGAGGGCACGGTCGCTGTGTGCTCACTTCCGCCGTTCGCATCCCGCAGCTCAGCAACTTACATCTCTACAGAAGTCGTTGGGCCTGCCACTTCACCGGCTAAAATGCGATGTGCCTACCCGGTGGAATTCAACTCTGCACATGTTGCAGCGACTGTGGCAGCACCGACAAGCCCTGGTGCAATACGTTCTGACGTATAGCCTGGGCCAACGAGATCCAGAGGTGGGGCAAATCACGCTGGAGGAGTGGTCTCAGATCAGGGACCTATGCACCCTTCTGCACAGTTTTGAAATGGCGACGAAGATGTTTAGTGCTGACGATGCCATTATCAGCATGACTATTCCGGTGATTTACATGCTGGAGCACATGTTAAACAGAATTCGGAGTCAGGTGGTGGCACAAGAGGAGGTGGAGGAAGTAGAGGAGGAGGAGTTGTATGTGGAAGGGCTAACATCTGCAAGGTCCAGACGGTCGGCAGCACCAAGGCGGCAGGCATGTAAGGGTGGGGGAGATGGTTTTACCAGGGCGCATGGTAGCAGCCAAACTAGTGAGGAAGGTGCAGGAGCCCAGGAAGAAGTCAAGGACGAACTGATGGAAGACTCATCAGATGAGGGAGACCTTGATCATATTTCTGTTGTGCGAGATTGGGGGGAGAGGACAGAGGAAGGAAGCATGATTGTTACCTCGCCACCAACACAACAGGGACTTGGTGCTCCTGGATGCGCAACACACATGAGTGCCTTCTTGCTGCACTACCTGCAACATGACTCTCGAATTGTGAGAATTTGAAATAACCCTGACTACTGGGTTGCCACACTGTTAGATCCCCGGTACAAAAGTAAATTTGCAGAAATTATTCCTGCCGTAGAAAGGGATGAACGCATGCAGGAGTATCAGCAGAGACTGTTGCAGAATCTTAAATGTGCTTTTCCACAAAACACCAGTGATGCACGTAGTGAATCTCACAGTTCCAATTTGCCAACCGTGGGACCGTCAAGTGTTCAGCATTCAAACCGTAACAGAACCACAGTATCTGCTGGTAACATCAATTTTGCGGAATCATTTCACCACTTTTTTAGCCCATCCTTTGCAAGGCCACAGGAGACAAGAAGTCTGACACATAGTCAACGCCTAGAGACGATGGTACAGGAGTATCTCCAAGTAAACCTTGAAGCCATGACTGTGTCACTGGACCCTTGCTCTTTTTGGGCTTCCAATCTGGATAAATGGCCGGAGCTAGCCACTTACGCCTTGGAGATCTTGTCATGCCCCGCAGCCAGCGTTCTGTCTGAACGTGTGTTCAGCGCTGCTGGTGGTGTGCTGACAGATAAGCGCACGCGGCTCTCCACTGATAATGTAGACAGACTCACGTTCATACAGATGAACAAATCATGGATCCGAAATGACTTTTCCACCCCTGTGTCATCCTGGGGAGAGTAAAAGCTTGATGATTGGTTAAAATCACCCTACCAACCATTTTAAGCTTTCAAATTACTAATCATGTTTATCTGTATCTTGGCTGGAAAATAATTTGGGCTTTGTAGCAGTGTGCAGCACTGATTCTATTAGGCCATCTATAAAAAGCTCCACCAGATTTAAAATTACTAATCATGTTTATCTGTATCTTGACTGGAAAATAATTTGGGCTTTGTAGCAGTGTGCAGCACTGATCCTATTAGGCCATCTATACTAAGCTCCACCAGATTTAAAATTAATAATAATTTTTAGCTGCATCTAGCCCGGAAAATAATTTTGGGGCTCCGAGATGCGCAAGACACATAAGTGCCTTCTTGCTGCACTACCTGCAACATGACCCTCATATTGTCAGAATTCGAAGTAATCATGATTACTGGGTTGCCACACTCTTAGATCCCCCAAACTTTTTGATCAACCTTTTCATTTTAATAAAGAACAAAAAAATGGTCATTTTTGAAATTATAAGCATTAGCAGGTTATTAGAAACTGAAATCAAACAGTTTTCAACTCAAAACTTTATTCTAGGTGATGTTACATTTTCTCATAGGACCCCTTGTTCGAAAGGAGCTTCTGAACTCTCTCGTCCATTGAATTTGTCAGGTTTTGGATGGTTTCTGCTTCAATTGTTTTGCATGAGGACAGAATACCCTCCCAGAGCTGTTGCTTAGATGTGAACTGCCTCCCGCCATCATAGACACTCCTTTTGATGATGCTCCAGAGGTTCTGAATGGGGTAGAGGTCAGGGGAGCATGGGGGTCACACCATAAGTTTGTCCCCTTTTATGCCCATATCAGCCAGAGTTGCAGATGTTTTATGTGCAGCATGAGATGGTGCATTATCATGCAAAAAAATGATCTTGCTGTGAAATACACGGTTCTTCTTCTTGAACCATGGCAGGAAGTGATGTTTGAGAAAATCCACATACATTATGGAGTTCATCTTTAGCGCCTTCAGAGATCCTAAAGGGGCCGACAATCTCTCTCCCCATGATTCCAGCCCAAAACATTACTCCACCTCCTCCTTGTTGGCGCTGTAGCCGTGTTTGCGTGGGGTGTCCATCAACCAGCCATCCTCCACTCCATCCATCTGGACCATCGAGCGCTGCACGGCACTCATCCGTGAACAAAACAGTTTTGAAATCAGTCTTCATGTAATGTTTGGCCCACTGGAGCCGTTTCTGCTTGTGTGAAGTGGATAGAGGAGGTCGACAGGATGGCGTATTCACAGCTGCAAACCTCTGAAGGACCCTGCATCTTGTTGTTCGGGGGACGTTGGAGGCACCAGCAGCTTCAAAAACTTGTCTGCTGCTATGACAAGGCTTTTTTGCCGCTGCTCTTTTAACCTGACGTAATTGCCTGTAGGAAAGAGTCCTCAATTTGCCCTTATCAGCACGCACACGTGTGTACTGTGAATCAGCTACATACTTCTTGATTGCCAAGACACTTCATCCTGATCATCGCACAATGTTGATTGTAGTCATGCCTTGACCTAAACACTCCACAATTTGTTGCTTCTCAGCAGCCGACACATCCTTTTTCTTTCCCATTTTGGCAGAAAATGTAGGCTGCTTAATAATGTGAGACAGCCTTCTTAAGTAGTCTTGCCTTTCATTGGACACACCTGCTAAACTAATTAGCACAGGTGTCTGCAATTGCTTACAGTGATATAAAGAGCCCTGACACACATCACCATCAATGAGTTTAACTGACAAAGAAACAAATTCTTCCCTTATCACTCCTAAACACTTTTTGCATAATAATTTGGAACACAGTGTACATGTGCTTTTCCACAAAACACCAGTGGTTCACGCAGTGAATCTTACAGTTCTAACTTGCCAACCGTGGTCTGTATGGAGTTGTTCAATAAAGGGCCCAAAATTAAGATAACATAGATGGGAGAGGTCTCTATGAATAGGAATTCCTAAGTATTTGATACCCTGTGAGGGCCAGGCAAAGGGAAAGTTGGACTGGATGGAATCCTATATGGATTTGGGGAGGGAGACATCGAGGGCCTCAGACTTCGCTGCATTGATTTTAAAATTTGACCATGAAACAAAGTGATCTATTTCAGCCATAACAGCATGGATGGATATATGTGATTGAGTGATATATACTAGGACATCATCAGCAAATAGAGAGCACTTGTACTCGGTGCCTCCCACCTCAATCCACCTAATATTGGGGTTATGGCGAATTGATGAGAGCAGGTGCTCCGTCACTAGGATGTATAAGAGAGGGGACAGAGGACATCCCTGCCTTGTCCCATTGGTGATTGTGAAAGGTGATGAAAATGTTCTGATGCACCCCCTGGGCCTTGGGACACCCGGAGCCGGACCCTTTTTGGTGGATGCTGGTGGTTGTAGTCTTCGTGGCGGCGACCCGGTTCCGTGGCTCAGGGTGGTCAAACCAGTGGCGGAACTATTTATGTGGTTTTGATGTTTAAATGTCTGACTAAGCCACCCGTGGATTGCGGTCAGAGTGAACCGCCGCTGCAGGGCAGACCGCTGAAGCTGGTGTTGTGGGTGCAGCAGAGCGTAGCATAACTCCCCACGGGAGGAGTATAGCCTCAGGGCAGTGTATGCGGAGGATGGGGGTGATGGTGCAGGGCAGCAGCAGTAACGACACGGAGTCAGTGATGCAGTCCAGGGCCTTTACTCATAGTTCTTATTATCCAGACCACGTCTGCAGGTAACGGCTGCCCACGTCGTACTGTGCTCACCAGGTGAGGGGCTCAGACAACTCCCAGATAACTTTCGAGCGCTTCACAGGACCCCCTTTGTGTGTCCTTTGTCTGGCCTTTCTTACCAACCCTTCTGTCCAGATGCCTCGGGCCTCCTCTTCGTAAACTTGGCGCCAGTTTCCCTGACCCTATGTGGTGCCTTCCTAGCGGGTGTAGCGAGGGGCTGCGCCACATAAAATGTCACAGCCTCCGGTTTCTAGCTGAGGGTCGTTTCCTGCCTCCACTAGTTTCGGGGACCGGTCTCCCCCTTTGGCCTGACCCCTCCACGCAGGTGGATTCGGGCGTGCGGTGGCGACTCGCCCGTCCGCACCCCTGGGATCCCTTCATTCCTCGTTCCTGGAGCCTTCTCCGCTCCTCTTCCTTCCTTCTCCCTCTTCCAGGCCTGGGCCTCTGTTACTAGGCCCGCTTCCGGAGCAGAGCTCATGCAGAGCCCCTGCTCCCTGCCACTTCTGCTCAGACTTCTCTGCACTGAACTAAGATGGTGCCCACCTTTTATACTCCCTTCTCAATGCACCCAGGAACTGCTTCCTCCCTGCTCCTGCACTACAGGGTTCCCCTTCCTCAGTGTTCCCTCCCCCCACTCCAGCCAGGGACAGGGACTGTTGTGCCCATCTCAGGGGCATATTGGTCGCCCTGCCCCACGGCAATGTGGTGTAATGCATGCAGGTGTCGGGTCCTGATCCACACTCCATCCTTACCTGAGAGTGAGATATCACACCTCTGGGTGAGGTGCAATACCTCTGTAGCAACCAAGCCCTCAGGGTGCTACAGTTCCATTTATCTTCAGCCTAGGTGACGTATTGTGATACAGGGCCGTGATTTTGGCTATAAAAGGGTCCCCTAGACCCCTACCCCAAGCTTTTTAAGAGAATCATATATGGCGTGCCAGGAGACTCTATGGAATGCTTTCTCAGCATCCAACAAGAGTATCTAATTACAAATTTTTAACTGCATCTAGCCCAGGAAATGCTTTGTGCCTAGTAGCAGTGTCTGCTAGTCAGTGGATTATCCCGGCTGTTAAGCAAGCTACACCACCTGTAGTTTGGACACTTAATTTTTTCAAAGGAAATGCTTCGGGATCACGGGATACTCAGTGAAGAGCATCAGGAGGCACCCCAAGGCATAGGGGCTGGGAGTGGCAGTAGGATGCCTTGCGGTGGACAGCCGAGCTCGATCCTTATAAAAGCTTTTTAACTGCAGCAGCTTTAGTGGACGCTACTGGAGCTGGAATTACGCGGCTGCTGGCATGAGACTTGCCCTCCAATAGATCTTTGTAAATGGATTTAAAGTGTATTCATTCAAATTAGAGAGACAATTTAAATTAAAAAGCTTAGAGCTGCCTCCACCACAGGGGGGCTCGCTCGACCCACCAGTGGACAGGCACCAGTATTGGGAGAGGGGGGCTGGCCGTCAGGGTTCACCGCGGCTCTGGCACAAACCCGGCGACACGGAGGTGGCACAGGCAGGAGCGGACTGAACGTGTCGGCTTCTCACTTTTTGGATTTTAGAAGGGCATGACATGCCTATATCTGTGTCTCCCCCTCCTTTTACTCCTCCACCTCTTTTCTTTTCGCATGACTATATGTACTTGTCACTTTTCCATGTGTTAGTTGTGTCTTCTGAGCAGTTTGTCAGCTTTTGGACACCTTTGAAGGTGTTTTCTATGTGTTTCTATGTGTTTTTGTTTGCCTGCCATTGGTTTTAACGGTGTTCGAAGGTGTTCGACGAACAGTTCGACGAACAGTTCGGCGAACACACGGGTGTTCGACGAACCGAACCGAACTCGAACACTACGGGGGGTGGCTCAACACTAACCAAGAACCAGCAGACGTTGGTGGAACTTGGATACCGAGAAGGAGTCACCTAACCAAAGGCACTGCCGAGAACCAGCTGACGGTACTGGAACCCGGTTGGGTAGTAGAAGGTACAAGAGCAAATGGAACTACCGAGAACCAGCAGGCGGTGCTGGAACCCAGGGTAAATACTAAAAACAGAGTGGAGCCAGAGGTGTAATTGGAGCAAGTTTTAAATCAGTAGTACAGTGGATGTGGACAAAGCAAGAGAATTTGCCGGACACACAGCAGGGGAACAGCTGACGTTACTGAACCCCAATAATACTGGAGCAAGCGTTGACTGTGCAGACGGCACTTCTGAGCAGCAACTAGCGGTATTGGAGCCCAGGGTAAATACTAAAAACAGAGGAGCCAGAGGTGTATTTGGAGGAGGTTTTAAATCATTAGTACAGTGGATGTGGACAGAGCAGGAGAAATTGCCGTCCGCACAGCAGGGGAACAGCTGACGTTACTGAACCCCAATGACACGGCAGCAAGTGTTGGCTGTGCAGACGGCACTTCCGAGCGCCAACTGGCGGTGTTGGAGCTCAGGGATAATACTGAAAACAGAGGAGCCAGAGGTGTAATTGGAGCAACTTTAAAATCTGTAGTAGTGAGAATGTGGACAGAGCAGGAGAAATTGCCGTCCGCACAGCAGGGGAACAGCTGACGTTACTGAACCCCAATGACACGGCAGCAAGTGTTGACTGTGCAGACGGCACTTCCGAGCGCCAACTGGCGGTGTTGGAGCTCAGGGATAATACTGAAAACAGAGGAGCCAGAGGTGTAATTGGAGCAACTTTAAAATCTGTAGTAGTGAGAATGTGGACAGAGCAGGAGAAATTGCCGTCCGCACAGCAGGGGAACAGCTGAAGTTACTCAACCCCAATGACACGGCAGCAAGTGTTAACTGTGCAGACGGCACTTCCGAGCGCCAAATGGCGGTGTTGGAGCTCAGGGATAATACTGAAAACAGAGGAGCCAGAGGTGTAATTGGAGCAACTTTAAAATCTGTAGTAGTGAGAATGTGGACGGAGCAGGAGAAATTGCCGTCCGCACAGCAGGGGAACAGCTGACGTTACTGAACCCCAATGACACGGCAGCAAGTGTTGACTGTGCAGACGGCACTTCCAAGCGCCAACTGGCGGTGTTGGAGCTCAGGGATAATACTGATAACAGAGGAGCCAGAGGTGTAATTGGAGCAACTTTAAAATCTGTAGTAGTGAGAATCTGGACAGAGCAGGAGAAATTGCCGTCCGCACAGCAGGGGAACACCTGACGTTACTGAACCCCAATGACACGGCAGCAAGTGTTGACTGTGCAGACGGCACTTCCGAGCGCCAACTTCTGGTTTTGGAGCTCAGGGATAATACTGAAAACAGAGGAGCCAGAGGTGTAATTGGAGCAACTTTAAAATCTGTAGTAGTGAGAATCTGGACAGAGCAGGAGAAATTGCCGTCTGCACAGCAGGGGAACAGCTGACGTTACCGAACCCCAATAACATGGCAGCAAGTGTTGACTGTGCAGACGGCACTTCTGAGTGCCAACTGGCGGTGTTGGAGCTCAGGGACAATACTGAAAACAGAGGAGCCAGAGGTGTATTTGGAGGAGGTTTTAAATCAGTAGTACAGTGGATGTGGACAGAGCAGGAGAAATTGCCGTCCGCACAGCAGGGGAACACCTGACGTTACTGAACCCCAATAACACGGCAGCAAGTGTTGACTGTGCGGACGGCACTTCCAAGCGCCAACTGGCGGTGTTGGAGCTCAGGGATAATACTGAAAACAGAGGAGGCAGAGGTGTAATTGGAGCAACTTTAAAATCTGTAGTAGTGAGAATGTGGACAGAACAGGAGAAATTGCCGTCCGCAAAGCAGGGGAACAGCTGATGTTACTGAACCCCAATGACACGGCAGCAAGTGTTGACTGTGCAGACGGCACTTCCGAGCGCCAACTGGCGGTGTTTGAGCTCAGGGATAATACTGAAAACAGAGGAGCCAGAGGTGTAATTGGAGCAACTTTGAAATCTGTAGTAGTGAGAATGTGGACAGAGCAGGAGAAATTGCCGTCCACACAGCAGGGGAACAGCTGACGTTACTGAACCCCAATGACACGGCAGCAAGTGTTGACTGTGCAGACGGCACATCCGAGCGCCAACTGGCGGTGTTGGAGCTCAGGGATAATACTGAAAACAGAGGAGCCAGAGGTGTAATTGGAGCAACTTTAAAATCTGTAGTAGTTAGAATGTGGACAGAGCAGGAGAAATTGCCGTCCGCACAGCAGGGGAACAGCTGACGTTACTGAACCCCAATAACATGGCAGCAAGTGTTGACTGTGCAGACGGCACTTTCGAGCGCCAACTGGCGGTGTTGGAGCTCAGGGATAATACTGAAAACAGAGGAGCCAGAGGTGTAATTGGAGCAACTTTAAAATCTGTAGTAGTGAGAATGTGGACAGAGCAGGAGAAAATGCCGTCCGCACAGCAGGGGAACAGCTGACGTTCCTGAACCCCAATAACATGGCAGCAAGTGTTGACTGTGCAGATGGCACTTCCGAGCGCCAACTGGCGGTGTTGGAGCTCAGGGATAATACTGAAAACAGAGGAGCCAGAGGTGTATTGGGAGGAGGTTTTAAATCAGTAGTAGTGTTGAGCCACCCCCGTAGTGTTCGAGTTCGGTTCGGTTCGTCGAACACCCGTGTGTTCGCCGAACTGTTCGTCGAACTGTTCGTCGAACACCTTCGAACACCGTTAAAACCAATGGCAGGCAAACAAAAACACATAGAAACACATAGAAAACACCTTCAAAGGTGTCCAAAAGCTGACAAACTGCTCAGAAGACACAACTAACACATGGAAAAGTGACAAGTACATATAGTCATGCGAAAAGAAAAGAGGTGGAGGAGTAAAAGGAGGGGGAGACACAGATATAGGCATGTCATGCCCTTCTAAAATCCAAAAAGTGAGAAGCTGACACGTTCAGTCCGCTCCTGCCCGTGCCACCTCCGTGTCGCCGGGTTTGTGCCAGAGCCGCGGTGAACCCTGACGGCCAGCCCCCCTCTCCCAATACTGGTGCCTGTCCGCTGGTGGGTCGAGCGAGCCCCCCTGTGGTGGAGGCAGCTCTAAGCTTTTTAATTTAAATTGTCTCTCTAATTTGAATGAATACACTTTAAATCCATTTACAAGGATCTATTGGAGGGCAAGTCTCATGCCAGCAGCCGCGTAATTCCAGCTCCAGTAGCGTCCACTAAAGCTGCTGCAGTTAAAAAGCTTTTATAAGTATCGAGCTCGGCTGTCCACCGCAAGGCATCCTACTGCCAGTCCCAGCCCCTATGCCTTGGGGTGCCTCCTGATGCTCTTCACTGAGTATCCCGTGGTCCCGAAGCATTTCCTTTGAAAAAATTAAGTGTCCAAACTACAGGTGGTGTAGCTTGCTTAACAGCCGGGATAATCCGCTGACTAGCAGACACTGCTACTAGGCACAAAGTATTTCCTGGGCTAGATGCAGTTAAAAATTTGTAATTAGATACTCTCGTTGGATGCTGAGAAAGCATTCCATAGAGTCTCCTGGCACGCCATATATGATTCTCTTAAAAAGCTTGGGGTAGGGGTCTAGGGGACCCTTTTATAGCCAAAATCACGGCCCTGTATCACAATACGTCACCTAGGCTGAAGATTAATGGAACTGTAGCACCGTGAGGGCTCGGTTGCTACAGAGGTATTGCACCTCACCCAGAGGTGTGATATCTCACTCTAGGTAAGGATGGAGTGTGGATCAGGACCCGACACCTGCATGCATTACACCACATTGCCGTGGGGCAGGGCGACCAATATGCCTCTGAGATGGGCACGACAGTCCCTGTCCCTGGCTGGAGTGGGGGGAGGGAACACTGAGGAAGGGGAACCCTGTAGTGCAGGAGCAGGGAGGAAGCAGTTCCTGGGTGCATTGAGAAGGGAGTATAAAAGGTGGGCACCATCTTAGTTCAGTGCAGAGAAGTCTGAGCAGAAGTGGCAGGGAGCAGGGGCTCTGCATGAGCTCTGCTCCGGAGGCGGGCCTAGTAACAGAGGCCCAGGCCTGGAAGAGGGAGAAGGAAGGAAGAGAAGCAGAGAAGGCTCCAGGAACGAGGAATGAAGGGATCCCAGGGGTGCGGACGGGCGAGTCGCCACCGCACGCCCGAATCCACCTGCGTGGAGGGGTCAGGCCAAAGGGGGAGACCGGTCTCCGAAACTAGTGGAGGCAGGAAACGACCCTCAGCTAGAAACCGGAGGCTGTGACATTTTATGTGGCGCAGCCCCTCGCTACACCCGCTAGGAAGGCACCACATAGGGTCAGGGAAACTGGTGCCAAGTTTACCAAGAGGAGGCCCGAGGCAGCCGGACAGAAGGGTTGGTAAGAAAGGCCAGACAAAGGACACACAAAGGTGGTCCTGTGAAGCGCTCCAAAGTTATCTGGGAGTTGTCTGAGCCCCTCACCTGGTGAGCACAGTACGACGTGGGCAGCCGTTACCTGCAGACGTGGTCTGGATAATAAGAACTGTGAGTAAAGGCCCTGGACTGCATCACTGACTCCGTGTTGTTACTGCTGCTGCCCTGCACCATCACCCCCATCCTCCGCATACACTGCCCTGAGGCTATACTCCTCCCGTGGGGAGTTATGCTACGCTCTGCTGCACCCACAACACCAGCCTCAGCGGTCTGCCCTGCAGCGGCGGTTAACTCTGTCCGCAATCCACGGGTGGCATAGTCGGACATTTAAACATCAAAACCACATAAATAGTTCCGCCACTGGTTTGACCACCCTGAGCCACGGAACCGGGTCGCCGCCACGAAGACTACAACCACCAGCATCCACCAAAAAGGGTCCGGCTCCGGGTGTCCCAAGGCCCAGGGGGTGCATCAGAACATTTTCATCACCTTTCACAATCACCAATGGGACAAGGCAGGGATGTCCTCTGTCCCCTCTCTTATACATCCTAGTGACGGAGCACCTGCTCTCATCAATTCGCCATAACCCCAATATTAGGTGGATTGAGGTGGGAGGCACCGAGTACAAGTGCTCTCTATTTGCTGATGATGTCCTAGTATATATCACTCAATCACATATATCCATCCATGCTGTTATGGCTGAAATAGATCACTTTGTTTCATGGTCAAATTTTAAAATCAATGCAGCGAAGTCTGAGGCCCTCGATGTCTCCCTCCCCAAATCCATATAGGATTCCATCCAGTCCAACTTTCCCTTTGCCTGGCCCTCACAGGGTATCAAATACTTAGGAATTCCTATTCATAGAGACCTCTCCCATCTATGTTATCTTAATTTTGGGCCCTTTATTGAACAACTCCATACAGACCACGGTTGGCAAGTTAGAACTGTAAGATTCACTACGTGAACCACTGGTGTTTTGTGGAAAAGCACATGTACACTGTGTTCCAAATTATTATGCAAAAAGTGTTTAGGAGTGATAAGGGAAGAATTTGTTTGTTTGTCAGTTAAACTCATTGATGGTGATGTGTGTCAGGGCTCTTTATATCACTGTAAGCAATTGCATACACCTGTGCTAATTAGTTTGGCAGGTGTGTCCAATGAAAGGCAAGACTACTTAAGAAGGCTGTCTCACATTATTAAGCAGCCTACATTTTCTGCCAAAATGGGAAAGAAAAAGGATGTGTCGGCTGCTGAGAAGCAACAAATTGTGGAGTGTTTAGGTCAAGGCATGACTACAATCAACATTGTGCGATGATCAGGATGAAGTGTCTTGGCAATAGAGATGAGCGGTGTTCGACTAGAACTGTTCGCCAATCTCAAATTCGAGCTGTTTTGGGCGGTGTTCGAGTTGTTCGACGAACCCGAACGATTTGCAAAAAATTCGGCTGTTCGAGGTTATGTTCGATAACTGTTCGTGCACCAAAAGCGTGTCCTGCATGTCTGGCGCTATTTAGAGCACCAATCATGCAGGGATTGTCTGCCACTCACTGTAATGCCACAGCCATGGTGGTTGTGGCATTACAGTGATTGCCCAAATCGATGGGAACAGTGCCAACAGTGAAACATGAAAAGCCGGCAATTCAGCAGCGGCATACACCTGTACCCGACAATTTAGAACCGAAAGAATAGAGCTTCACACATAGATTAGATAGATATAAACATGTCAGCCACATATATACGAAGTACAGTGAAAGTGCTGCTTACTGTACTTGTCATTTAGCGTAAAGGATTTATCAAAAAAAATAATAGTGTTTTCATTCACCGTCTCTTTAAAAAAGCCGGCCGGCAATTCAGCATCTGTACCCGACAATTTATAACAGACAGAATAGAGCTTCACACATAGATTAGATAGATAGAAACATGTCAGTCACATATATGTGAAGTACAGTGATAGTGTTGGTTACTGTACTTGTCATTTAGTATTAAAATAAAGGATTTATTATTAAAAAAATTGGCGTGGGGTTCCCCTTAATTTTAGGCTCTAGCGGAGGTTAAGCAGACGGCTGGGGCAGATGTTTGAAGCCTGGGAAGGGGGTAATACCCACAGAGCTTCCCAGGCTACTAATATCAGCCCCCAGCTGAATACATAGCCTTTACTAGCTATTAAAATGGTGGACCCCCCCCAAAAAATGACGTGGGGTCCCCCCTAATTTAATAGCTAGCAAAGGCTAGGCAGACAGCTGGGGGCTGATATTAATAGCCCAGGAAGGGAGCCATGAATATTGGCCCCCTCCCAGGCTAGAAACACCAGCCGTCAGCCGCCCCAGAAATGGCGCATTCATAGGATGCGCCAATTCTGGCACTTAGCCTCGCTCTTCCACGCTGCCCTGGTGCGGTGGCAGGGGGTAATAGGGTTGGGGTTGATGTCAGCTTGTAATGCCAGCTGACATCAAGCCCAGGTTAGTAATGGAGAGGCGTCTATAAGACACCCCCATTACTAACCCCATAGTCAAAGTTAAAAAAAACACAAACACCCAGAATAAAGTCCTTTAATTGAAATAAAGACACAATCCTTTATTGTTCTAAATTAAACCATACTTACCGTCACGCCCATTCCAGCTGAAGCCAACGATCTCCTGCAATAAAAGAAAAATAATAAAGCAACCTCATCCTTACCTTTCCATGGTTCCCACGACAGCTTCAGCTCTGCTACATCGAGATGACAGGCTGGACCGCAGCAGAACGCTGCCATCCAGCCTCTCATCCCGCAGACACTGAGAAGCGCAGGCTTACTTGCGCTGCTCAGCGTCTCTCTGTGACGACATCCAGATGAGCCGAGTTCATGTCCAATGAACTCGGCTCACCTCATGCACGTCACTGACAGCGTGGGAAAATTCTCACGCTGAAGCGGTGAGTGCAGGAGAATTCTCCCACGCTGTCAGTGACGTGCATAAGGTGAGCTCATGTCCAATGAACTCAGCTCACCTCCTGCACGTCACTGACAGCGTGGGAGAATTCTCCTGCACTCAGCGCTTCAGTGTGAGAATTCTCCCACGCTGAAGCGCTGAGTGCAGGAGAATTTTCCCACGCTGTCAGTGACGTGCATAAGGTGAGCCGAGTTCATTGGACATTAACTCGGCTCATCTGGATGCCCTCACAGAGAGACACTGTGGAGCGCAAGCAAGCCTGCGCTTCTCAGTGTCTGCGGGATGACAGGCAGGATGGCAGCGTTCTGCTGCGGTCCAGCCTGTCATCTCGATGTAGCAGAGCTGAAGCTGTCCTGGGAACCATGGAAAGGTAAGGATGAGGTTGCTTTATTATTTTACTTTTATTGCAGGAGATCGTTGGCTTCAGCTGGAATGGGTGTGATGGTAAGTATGGTTTAATTTAGAACAATAAAGAATTGTGTGTTTATTTCAATTAAAGGACTTTTTTCTGGGTGTTGTGTTTTTTTTAAATACTTTACTAGAAATTCATGGTGGTCATGTCTAATATTGGCGTGACCCCATGAATTTCGGGCTTAGGGCCAGCTGATAATGCCAAGCTGGCCCTAACCCCTTTATTACCCAGTGAGCCACCGCATCAGGGCCCTGGATGAGTTGGGTACAGCGCCAGAAGATGGCGCTTCTATGAACGCGCCATTTTCCGGGGTGGCTGCGGACTGCAATTTGCAGCGGGGGTGGCCCAGAAAGCTTGGGCCTCCCTGCGCTGCGGATTCCAGCCCCCAGCTGCCTAGTTGTACCTGGCTGGACACAAAAACAGGGCGAAGCCCCACGTCAATTTTCTTTAAATTATTTCATGAAATAATTAAGAAAAAAAGGGCTTCCCTATATTGTTGTGTCCGGCCAGGTACAAATAGGCAGCTGGTGGTTGGGGGCAGCCCGTTCCTGCCTGCTGTACCTGGCTGGACACAAATATAGTGCGAAGCCCCACGTCAATTTTTTTTAAATTATTTCATGAATTTCCTGAAATAATTTAAAAAAATTGAAGTGGGGCTTCGCACTATATTTGTGTCCAACCAGGTACAGCAGGCAGGAACGGGCTGCCCCCATCCACCAGCTGCCTATTTGTACCTGGCCGGACACAACAATATAGGGAAGCCCTTTTTTTCTTAATTATTTCATGAATTTCATGAAATAATTAAAAAAAATTGAAGTGGGGCTTCGCACTATATTTGTGTCCAGCCAGGTACAGCAGGCAGGAACGGGCTGCCCCCAACCACCAGCTGCCTATTTGTACCTGGCCGGACACAACAATATAGGGAAGGCCTTTTTTTCTTAATTATTTCATGAATTTCATGAAATAATTAAAAAAAAAGTACGTGGGGCTTCGCCCTATTTTTGTGTCCAGCCAGGTACAACTAGGCAGCTGGGGGCTGGAATCTGCAGCGCAGGGAGGCCCAAGCTTTCTGGGCCCCCCCCCCGCTACAAATTGCAGTCCGCAGCCACCCCGGAAAATGGCGCGTTCATAGAAGCGCCATCTTCTGGCGCTGTACCCAACTCATCCAGGGCCCTGGTGCGGTGGCTCACTGGGTAATAAAGGGGTTAGGGCCAGCTTGGTATTATCAGCTGGCCCCAAGCCCAAAATTCATGGGGTCACGCCAGTATTAGACATGACCGCCATGAATTTCTAGTAAAGTATTTAAAAAAAACACAACACCCAGAATAAAGTCCTTTAATTGAAATAAAGACACAATTCTTTATTGTTCTAAATTAAACCATACTTACCATCACACCCATTCCAGCTGAAGCCAACGATCTCCTGCAATAAAAGAAAAATAATAAACCAACCTCATCCTTACCTTTCCATGGTTCCCACGACAGCTTCAGCTCTGCTACATCGAGATGACTGGCTGGACCGCAGCAGAACGCTGCCATCCAGTCTGTCATCCCGCAGACACTGAGAAGCGCAGGCATGCTTGCGCTCCTCACTGTCTCGCTGTGACGGCATCCAGATGAGCCGAGGTCATGTCCAATGAACTCGGCTCACCTCATGCACGTCACTGACAGCGTGGGAAAATTCTCACGCTGAAGTGCTGAGTGCAGGAGAATACTCCCACGCTGTCAGTGATGTGCATGAGGTGAGCTCATGTCCAATGAACTCAGCTCACCTCCTGCACGTCACTGACAGCGTTGGAAAATTCTCCTGCAATCAGCGCTTCAGCGTGAGAATTTTCCCACGCTGTCAGTGACGTGCATGAGGTGAGCCGAGTTCATTGGACATGAACTCGGCTCATCTGGATGTCGTCAGAGAGAGACGCTGAGCAGCGCAAGCAAGCCTGCGCTTCTCAGTGTCTGCGGGATGACAGGCTGGATGGCAGCGTTCTGCTGCGGTCCAGCCTGTCATCTCGATGTAGCAGAGCTGAAGCTGTCGTGGGAACCATGGAAAGGTAAGGATGAGGTTGCTTTATTATTTTTCTTTTATTGCAGGAGATCGTTGGCTTCAGCTGGAATGGGCGTGATGGTAAGTATGGTTTAATTTAGAACAATAAAGGATTGTGTCTTTATTTCAATTAAAGGACTTTATTCTGGGTGTTTGTGTTTTTTTTAACTTTGACTATGGGGTTAGTAATGGGGGTGTCTTATAGACGCCTCTCCATTACTAACCTGGGCTTGATGTCAGCTGGCATTATAAGCTGACATCAACCCCAACCCTATTACCCCCTGCCACCGCACCAGGGCAGCGTGGAAGAGCGAGGCTAAGTGCCAGAATTGGCGCATCCTATGAATGCGCCATTTCTGGGGCGGCTGACGGCTGGTGTTTCTAGCCTGGGAGGGGGCCAATATTCATGGCTCCCTTCCTGGGCTATTAATATCAGCCCCCAGCTGTCTGCCTAGCCTTTGCTAGCTATTAAATTAGGGGGGACCCCACGTCATTTTTTTGGGGGGGTCCCCCATTTTAATAGCTAGTAAAGGCTATGTATTCAGCTGGGGGCTGATATTAGTAGCCTGGGAAGCTCCGTGGGTATTACCCCCTTCCCAGGCTTCAAACATCTGCCCCAGCTGTCTGCTTAACCTCCGCTAGAGCCTAAAATTAAGGGGAACCCCACGCCAATTTTTTTAATAATAAATCCTTTATTTTAATACTAAATGACAAGTACAGTAACCAACACTATCACTGTACTTCATATATATGTGACTGACATGTTTCTATCTATCTAATCTATGTGTGATGCTCTATCTTTCTGTTCTAAATTGTCGGGTACCGCTGCTGAATTGCCGGCCGGCTTTTTTAAAGAGACAGTGCATGAAAACACTATTATTTTTTTAAATAAATCCTTTACACTAAATGACAAGTACAGTAAGCAACACTATCACTGTACTTATTATATATGTGACTGACATGTTTCTATCTATCTAATCTATGTGTGAAGCTCTATTCTTTCTGTTCTAAATTGTCGGGTACAGATGCTGAATTGCCGGCCGGCTTTTTTAAAGAGACAGTGCATGAAAACACTAATATTTTTTTTAATAAATCCTTTACACTAAATGACAAGTGCAGTAACCAACACTGTCACTGTGCTTCTTATATGTGTGACTGACATGTTTCTATCTATCTAATCTATGTGTGATGCTCTATTCCTTCTTGTCTAAATTGTCGGGTACCGGTGTATGCCGCTGCTGAATTTGCCGGCCGGCTTTTTTAAAGAGAGTGTCTTCTGAGCAGTTTGTCAGCTTTTGGACACCTTTGCAGGTGTTTTCTATGTGTTTCTATGTGTTTTTGTTTGCCTGCCATTGGTTTTAACGGTGTTCGACGGTGTTCTAAGGTGTTCGACGAACAGTTCGACGAACAGTTCCTCGAACATCCCGGTGTTCGACGAACCGAACCGAACCCGAACACTACGGGGGTGGCTCAACACTACTTGGCAATCAAGAAGTATTTAGCTGATTCACAGTACACACGTGTGCGTGCTGATAAGGGCAAATTGAGGACTCTTTCCTACAGGCAATTACGTCAGGTTAAAAGAGCAGCGGCAAAAAAGCCTTGTCATAGCAGCAGACAAGTTTTTGAAGCTGCTGGTGCCTCCAACGTCCCCTGAACAACAAGATGCAGGGTCCTTCAGAGGTTTGCAGCTGTGCATACGCCATCCTGTCGACCTCCTCTATCCACTTCACACAAGCAGAAACAGCTCCAGTGGGCTAAACATTACATGAAGACTGATTTCAAAACTGTTTTGTTCACGGATGAGTGCCGTGCAGCGCTCGATGGTCCAGATGGATGGAGTGGAGGATGGCTGGTTGATGGACACCCCACGCAAACACGGCTACAGCGCCAACAAGGAGGAGGTGGAGTAATGTTTTGGGCTGGAATCATGGGGAGAGAGATTGTCGGCCCCTTTAGGATCCCTGAAGGCGCTAAAGATGAACTCCATAATGTATGTGGATTTTCTCAAACAGCACTTCCTGCCATGGTTCAAGAAGAAGAACCGTGTATTTCACAGCAAGATCATTTTGTTGCATGATAATGCACCATCTCATGCTGCACATAAAACATCTGCATCTCTGGCTGATATGGGCATAAAAGGGGACAAACTTATGGTGTGACCCCCATGCTCCCCTGACCTCTACCCCATTCAGAACCTCTGGAGCATCATCAAAAGGAGTGTCTATGATGGCGGGAGGCAGTTCACATCTAAGCAACAGCTCTGGGAGGGTATTCTGTCCTCATGCAAAACAATTGAAGCAGAAACCATCCAAAACCTGACAAATTCAATGGACGAGAGAGTTCAGAAGCTCCTATCGAACAAGGGGTCCTATGTGAAAATGTAACATCACCTAAAATAAAGTTTTGAGTTGAAAACTGATTGATTTCAGTTTCTAATAACCTGCTAATGCTTATAATTTCAAAAATGACAATTTTTTTGGTCTTTATTAAAATGAAAAGGTTGATCGAAAAGTTTGGGGGATCTAAGAGTGTGGCAACCCAGTAGTCATGATTAGTGTTGAGCCACCCCCGTAGTGTTCGAGTTCGGTTCGGTTCGTCGAACACCCGTGTGTTCGCCGAACTGTTCGTCGAACTGTTCGTCGAACACCCGTGTGTTCGCCGAACTGTTCGTCGAACTGTTCGTCGAACACCTTCGACCACCGTTAAAACCAATGGCAGGCAAACAAAAACACATAGAAACACATTGAAAACACCTTCAAAGGTGTCCAAAAGCGGTCAAACTGCTCAGAAGACATAACTAACACATGGAAAAGTGACAAGTACATATAGTCATGCGAAAATAAAAGAGGTGGAGGAGTAAAAGGAGTGGGAGACACAGATATAGGCATGTCATGCCCTTCTAAAATCCAAAAAGTGAGAAGCCGACACGGCCAGTCCGCTCCTGCCCGTGCCACCTCCGTGTCGCCGGGTTTGTGCCAGAGCCGCGGTGAACCCTGATGGCCAGCCCCCCTCTCCCAATACTGGTGCCTGTCCGCTGGTGGGTCGAGCGAGCCCCCCTGTGGTGGAGGCAGCTCTAAGCTTTTTAATTTAAATTGTCTCTCTAATTTGAATGAATACACTTTAAATCCATTTACAAGGATCTATTGGAGGGCAAGTCTCATGCCAGCAGCCGCGGTAATTCCAGCTCCAGTAGCGTCCACTAAAGCTGCTGCAGTTAAAAAGCTTTTATAAGGATCGAGCTCGGCTGTCCACCGCAAGGCATCCTACTGCCAGTCCCAGCCCCTATGCCTTGGGGTGCCTCCTGATGCTCTTCACTAAGTATCCCATGGTCCCGAAGCATTTCCTTTGAAAAAATTAAGTGTCTAAACTACAGGTGGTGCAGCTTGCTTAACAGCCGGGATAATCCGCTCACTAGCAGACACTGCTACTAGGCACAAAGTATTTCCTGGGCTAGATGCAGTTAAAAATTTGTAATTAGATACTCTCGTTGGATGCTGAGAAAGCATTCCATAGAGTCTCCTGGCACGCCATATATGATTCTCTTAAAAAGCTTGGGGTAGGGGTCTAGGGGACCCTTTTATAGCCAAAATCACGGCCCTGTATCACAATACGTCACCTAGGCTGAAGATAAATGGAACTGTAGCACCCTGAGGGCTCGGTTGCTACAGACGTATTGCACCTCACCCAGAGGTGTGATATCTCACTCTCAGGTAAGGATGGAGTGTGGATCAGGACCCGACACCTGCATGCATTACACCACATTGCCGTGGGGCAGGGCGACCAATATGCCCCTGAGATGGGCACGACAGTCCCTGTCCCTGGCTGGAGTGGGGGGAGGGAACACTGAGGAAGGGGAACCCTGTAGTGCAGGAGCAGGGAGGAAGCAGTTCCTGGGTGCATTGAGAAGGGAGTATAAAAGGTGGGCACCATCTTAGTTCAGTGCAGAGAAGTCTGAGCAGAAGTGGCAGGGAGCAGGGGCTCTGCATGAGCTCTGCTCCGGAGGCGGGCCTAGTAACAGAGGCCCAGGCCTGGAAGAGGGAGAAGGAAGGAAGAGGAGCGGAGAAGGCTCCAGGAACGAGGAATGAAGGGATCCCAGGGGTGCGGACGGGCGAGTCGCCACCGCACGCCCGAATCCACCTGCGTGGAGGGGTCAGGCCAAAGGGGGAGACCGGTCCCCGAACTAGTGGAGGCAGGAAACGACCCTCAGCTAGAAACCGGAGGCTCTGACATTTTATGTGGCGCAGCCCCTCGCTACACCCGCTAGGAAGGTACCACATAGGGTCAGGGAAACTGGCGCCAAGTTTACCAAGAGGAGGCCCGAGGCAGCCGGACAGAAGTGTTGGTAAGAAAGGCCAGACAAAAGACACACAAAGGGGGTCCTGTGAAGTGCTCCAAAGTTATCTGGGAGTTGTCTGAGCCCCTCACCTGGTGAGCACAGTACGACGTGGGCAGCCGTTACCTGCAGACGTGGTCTGGATAATAAGAACTGTGAGTAAAGGCCCTGAACTGCATCACTGACTCCGTGTCGTTACTGCTGCTGCCCTGCACCATCACCCCCATCCTCCGCATACACTGCCCTGAGGCTATACTCCTCCCGTGGGGAGTTATGCTACGCTCTGCTGCACCCACAACACCAGCCTCAGTGGTCTGCCCTGTAGCGGCGGTTCACTCTGACCGCAATCCACGGGTGGCGTAGTCGGACATTTAAACATGAAAACCACATAAATAGTTCCGCCACTGGTTTGACCACCCTGAGCCACGGAACTGGGTCGCCGCCACGAAGACTACAACCACCAGCATCCACCAAAAAGGGTCCGGCTCCGGGTGTCCCAAGGCCCAGGGGGTGCGTCAGAACATTTTCATCACCTTTCACAATCACCAATGGGACAAGGCAGTGATGTCCTCTGTCCCCTCTCTTATACATCCTAGTGACGGAGCACCTGCTCTCATCAATTCGCCATAACCCCAATATTAGGTGGATTGAGGTGGGAGGCACCGAGTACAAGTGCTCTCTATTTGCTGATGATGTCCTAGTATATATCACTCAATCACATATATCCATCCATGCTGTTATGGCTGAAATAGATCACTTTGTTACATGGTAAAATTTTAAAATCAATGCAGCGAAGTCTGAGGCCCTCGATGTCTCCCTCCCCAAATCCATATAGGATTCCATCCAGTCCAACTTTCCCTTTGCCTGGCCCTCACAGGGTATCAAATACTTAGGAATTCCTATTCATAGAGACCTCTCCCATCTATGTTATCTTAATTTTGGGCCCTTTATTGAACAACTCCATACAGACCACGGTTGGCAAGTTAGAACTGTAAGATTCACTACGTGAACCACTGGTGTTTTGTGGAAAAGCACATGTACACTGCGTTCCAAATTATTATTCAAAAAGTGTTTAGGAGTGATAAGGGAAGAATTTGTTTGTTTGTCAGTTAACCTCATTGATGGTGATGTGTGTCAGGGCTCTTTATATCACTGTAAGCAATTGCAGACACCTGTGCTAATTAGTTTGGCAGGTGTGTCCAATGAAAGGCAAGACAACTTAAGAAGGCTCTCTCACATTATTAAGCAGCCTACATTTTCTGCCAAAATGGGAAAGAAAAAGGATGTGTCGGCTGCTGAGAAGCAACAAATTGTGGAGTGTTTAGGTCAAGGCATGACTACAATCAACATTGTGCGATGATCAGGATGAAGTGTCTTGGCAATCAAGAAGTATGTAGCTGATTCACAGTACACACGTGTGCGTGCTGATAAGGGCAAATTGAGGACTCTTTCCTACAGGCAATTACGTCAGGTTGAAAGAGCAGCGGCAAAAAAGCCTTGTCATAGCAGCAGACAAGTTTTTGAAGCTGCTTGTGCCTCCAACGTCCCCCGAACAACAAGATGCAGGGTCCTTCAGAGGTTTGCAGCTGTGCATGCGCCATCCTGTCGACCTCCTCTATCCACTTCACACAAGAAGAAACGGCTCCAGTGGGCCAAACATTACATGAAGACTGATTTCAAAACTGTTTTGTTCACGGATGAGTGCCGTGCAGCGCTCGATGGTCCAGATGGATGGAGTGGAGGATGGCTGGTTGATGGACACCCCACGCAAACACGGCTACAGCGCCAACAAGGAGGAGGTGGAGTAATGTTTTGGGCTGGAATCATGGGGAGAGAGATTATCGGCCCCTTTAGGATCCCTGAAGGCGCTAAAGATGAACTCCATAATGTATGTGGATTTTCTCAAACAGCACTTCCTGCCATGGTTCAAGAAGAAGAACCGTGTATTTCACAGCAAGATCATTTTTCTGCATGATAATGCACCATCTCATGCTGCACATAAAACATCTGCATCTCTGGCTGATATGGGCATAAAAGGGGACAAACTTATGGTGTGACCCCCATGCTCCCCTGACCTCTACCCCATTCAGAACCTTTGGAGCATCATTAAAAGGAGTGTCTATGATGGCGGGAGGCAGTTCACATCTAAGCAACAGCTCTGGGAGGGTATTCTGTCCTCATGCAAAACAATTGAAGCAGAAACCATCCAAAACCTGACAAATTCAATGGACGAGAGAGTTCAGAAGCTCCTTTCGAACAAGGGGTCCTATGTGAAAATGTAACATCACCTAGAATAAAGTTTTGAGTTGAAAACTGTTTGATTTCAGTTTCTAACAACCTGCTAATGCTTATAATTTCAAAAATGACCATTTTTTGGTCTTTATTAAAATGAAAAGGTTGATCGAAAAGTTTGGGGGATCTAAGAGTGTGGCAACCCAGTAGTCATGATTACTTCGAATTCTGACAATATGAGGGTCATGCTGCAGGTAGTGCAGCAAGAAGGCACTTATGTGCCTTGCGCATCTCGGAGCCACAAAATTATTTTCCGGGCTAGATGCAGCTAAAAATTATTTTTAATTTTAAATCTGGTGAAGCTTTAGTATAGATGGCCTAATAGGATCAGTGCTGCACACTGCTACAAAGCCCAAATTATTTTCCAGTCAAGATACAGATAAACATGATTAGTAATTTGAAAGCTTAAAACGGTTGGTAGGGTGAGTTTAACCAATCATCAAGCTTTTACTCTCCCCAGGATGACACAGGGGTAGAAAAGTCGTTTCGGATCCATGATTTGTTCATCTTTATGAACGTGAGTCTGTCTACATTATCAGTGGAGAGCCGCGTGCGCTTATCTGTCAGCACACCACCAGCAGCGCTGAACAAACGTTCAGACAGAACGCTGGCTGCGGGGCATGACAAGATCTCCAAGGCGTAAGTGGCTAGCTCCGGCCATTTATCCAGATTGGAAGCCCAAAAAGAGCAAGGGTCCAGTGACACAGTCGTGGCTTCAATGTTTACTTGGAGATACTCCTGTACCATCGTCTCTAGGCGTTGACTATGTGTCAGACTTCTTGTCTCCTGTGGCCTTGCAAAGGATGGGCTAAAAAAGTGGTGAAATGATTCCGCAAAATTGATGTTACCAGCAGATACTGTGGTTCTGTTACGGTTTGAGTGCTGAACACTTGACGGTCCCACGGTTGGCAAGTTGGAACTGTGAGATTCACTACGTGCACCACTGGTATTTTGTGGAAAAGCACATGTAAGATTCTGCAACAGTCTCTGCTGATACTCCTGCATGCGTGCATCCCTTTCTATGGCAGGAATAATTTCTGCAAATTTACTTTTGTACCGGGGATCTAACAGTGTGGCAACCCAGTAGTCAGGATTATTTCTAATTCTCACAATTCGAGGGTCATGTTGCAGGTAGTGCAGCAAGAAGGCACTCATGTGTGTTGCGCATCCAGGAGAACCAAGTCCCTGTTGTGTTGGTGGCGAGGTAACAATCATGCTTCCTTCCTCTGTCCTCTCCACCCAACCTCGCACAACAGAAATGTGATCAAGGTCTCCCTCATCTGATGAGTCTTCCATCAGTTCGTCCTCCACTTCTTCCTGGGCTCCTGCACCTTCCTCACTAGTTTGGCTGCTACCATGCGCCCTGGTAAAACCATCTCCCCCACCCTCACATGCCTGCCGCCTTGGTGCTGCCGACCGTCTGGACCTTGCAGATGTTAGCCCTTCCGCATACAACTCCTCCTCCTCTACTTCCTCCACCTCCTCTTGTGCCACCACCTGACTCCGAATACTGTTTAACATGTGCTCCAGCATGTAAATCACCGGAATAGTCATGCTGATAATGGCATCGTCAGCACTAAACATCTTCGTCGCCATTTCAAAACTGTGCAGAAGGGTGCATAGGTCCCTGATCTGAGACCACTCCTCCAGCGTGATTTGCCCCACCTCTGAATCTCGTTGGCCCAGGCTATACGTCAGAACGTATTGCACCAGGGCTTGTCGGTGCTGCCACAGTCGCTGCAACATGTGCAGAGTTGAATTCCACCGGGTAGGCACATCGCATTTTAGCCGGTGAAGTGGCAGGCCCAACGACTTCTGTAGAGATGTAAGTCGCTGAGCTGCGGGATGCGAATGGCGGAAGTGAGCACACAGCGACCGTGCCCTCTGCAGAAGGCCATCTAGTCTTGGATAGTGGGCTAAAAATTGCTGGACAACCAGGTTCAACACGTGAGCCATACAAGGCACGTGTGTGACATTGCCCCGGCGAAGGGCCGCACCCAGGTTTGCAGCATTGTCGCACACGGCCTTCCCTGGTTTCAGGTCCAGTGGAGACAACCATTCATGAAATTGGTTCTCCAGAGCTGACCACAACTCCTCAGCTGTGTGACTCACATTTCCCAGACATTTCAGTGTAAAAACCGCCTGATGACGTTGAGCCCTACTGCCAGCATAGTAAGGAGGTGTGCAGGATCCCTTCTGCGCAGTTAGAAAGCTTGTGGCATGACCAGACAGGCTTTGGGTGCAGGTGGAGGACCGAGAGGAGGTTGAGGAGGCAGAAGCAGTGGAGGAACTTTGACATAAAGAGGATTGACGCACAACTCGTGGGGACGGCAAGACTTGGACAGCAGCCCCTTGTCCTGCTGTCACCATAGTTACCCAGTGCCCAGTCAGCGACATGTAACGCCCCTGTCCATGCCTACTCGTCCAAGTTTCTGTGGTGAAATGCACCCTGTCACACACAGAGTTTCTCAAAGAAGCGGTGATGTTGTGTGCGACATGCTGGTGGAGCGCAGGCACACCTTTCTTTGAGAAGTAGTGCCGACTGGGCATCTGGTACTGGGGCACTGCGACGGACATAAGGTCTCGAAAATCCTCTGTGTCCACCAGGCGGAAAGGCAGCATTTCTGTAGCCAAGAGCTTGCAGATGGTGAAATTCAACCTCTTAGCTTTCTCATGGCTAGGAGGAAATGGTCTTTTACTTGTCCACATCTGAGGGACCGAGGGCTGGCTATTGTGCTTAGACGGGGTTGATAAGGGTGTCCCCGGCAAACTGCCGGTCTGTGAGGAAGATGCAGGCGGACATGTTAGGTTGCCTTGATCCAAAGGTGGTGCTATCGATGTCGGACAGCGCTCAACACCAGCTGGTGTTACCACCTCCAAAGAAAATGATGACCTGCCAATCACGCTGGCTGTTGCGGGTAAAGAGGTGGCAGGTCTGCGCCCCAAAACAGGTGTGACTGCTGTCCCCCCAGTCACAGAGGATGAAGAGGCCGCGGATGCACAAGATATGGCAGACGGTGATTGGCCCGGCCGGCTAGGCCGCATTGTAGCACACTGAGCTTCACACTGCAACTTATGCTTCATGTCCATGTGCCGGTTCATGCATGAAGTACTCAAACTATGTATTTTTTGGCCTCTACTTCGCTTTTGCTGACAAATGTTACAGATCACACGAGTTGGGTCATCTTTATCGATCTGAAAAAATGCCCAGGCTATGCAAGGCTTAGCACCCATGCGACCTGAAGAGCCACCACGTCTTGTGGTGAGAGGCAGAGTTGTGTTTGAGGATGCAGTTGTTGACGTGCATCCAGTACTACGTCTCTGTCCAGGAAGGCGCAACCTGACCTCGTCATCACTAGCATCTTCCTCCACCTCCTCTGTTGACCTCATCTCTTGGCTGACTGTGGGTTGACAGTAAGTGGGATCTCCGACCTCATCATCATCACCCTGTGCGTTATCACACCCGTCGTCCTCAGAGCCAACCTGTTCCTGCCCTGACAAAAAACTAAAGTTGTCGCTCCAATCAGGTATTTGAGTCTTATCATCGTCTTCCTCATTGTCTCCACCAACAGGAGTTACAGTTTGGGAATGAGGGTCTACATTATGGTCAGAACCTTCTGCGTCTGGTCCTGGATCCGACTCATAAAGATTCTGGGCATCAGTGCAGATCATTTCCTCGTCTGGATTCACAGAAGCGCTGGAGTCGACCTCTGATTCCCAGGCTATAGTATGAGTAAACAGCTCTGCAGACTCAACCATCTGTTCTACCTCATACTCAGACGGGCAGCTGGAGATTTGGGAGCTGTGAGGAAGCAAGTGCGATTTGGGTGACACCTTTGAGGACTGGAGTATTTGTGATGTTGAAGTTGATGTGGAGGAGAGCCCACTTAAAGGAGCACTTGATATCCGTTGAAGCACCTGCTGTTTTTGTGCCTCATCTGGAATTTGTAGCAATTGGCGTGGCCGTAAGAAAGGGATCTTATCACATTGTCCGCTAAAAGAAGTAGACATTTTAGTTTGGCTGGAAGATGGTCTTTCTTCTGCAGATGTTACTGTTGCTTTAACACCTACCCCACGGACACAACCTTTTTTCCCCTTCCCAACACGCCTATTCCCCTTTCCACCAGCAGCAGGCCTTTTTCCACTCATTTTGGTGGTTAACTAATTCACAACTCTGGAGTTGTTTGCACAAAAAAACAATGGATGGTAACCGAGCAGAGCTGAGTGGCCAAACTGTGGTATTAGGCCAAAACTATTGGCTGGGTTAGATGCAGAAAAAAATTATTTTGAATTTGCAACCTGATGGAGGTCAGTATAGATGGACTAATACAAATAGTCCCACACACTGCAAGAAGCCCAAATATTTTTTCAGAGGTACTGTAGATGCAGATAAAAATTATTTTTAATTTGCAACCTGATGGAGGTCAGTATAGATGGACTAATAGACCAAGTCCCACACACCGCTAGAAGCCCAACTATTTTTTCAGAGCTAGATGCAGAAAAAAATTATATTCAATTTGCAACCTGCTGGAGGTCAGTATAGAAGGACTAATAGAACAAGTCCCACACACTGCTAGAAGCCCAAATATTTTTTCAGAGTTAAATGAAGAAAAAAATTTTTTTTAATTTGCAACCTGATGGAGGTCAGTATAGATGGACTAATAGACCAAGTCCCACACACTGCTAGAAGCCCAAATATTTTTTCAGAGCTAGATGCAGAAAAAAATTATTTTTAATTTGCAACCTGATGGAGGTCAGTATAGATGGACTAATAGACCAAGTCCCACACACCGCTAGAAGCCCAAATATTTTTTCAGAGCTAGATGCAGAAAAAAATTATTTTTAATTTGCAACCTGATGGAGGTCAGTAAAGATGGACTAATAGACCAAGTCCCACACACTGCTAGAAGCCCAAATATTTTTTCAGAGCTAGATGCAGAAAAAAATTATTTTTAATTTGCAACCTGATGGAGGTCAGTATAGATGGACTAATAGACCAAGTCCCACACACCGCTAGAAGCCCAAATATTTTTTCAGAGCTAGATGCAGAAAAAAATTATTTTTAATTTGCAACCTGATGGAGGTCAGTATAGATGGACTAATAGACCAAGTCCCACACACTGCTAGAAGCCCAAATATTTTTTCAGAGCTAGATGCAGAAAAAAAATATTTTTAATTTGCAACCTGATGGAGGTCAGTATAGATGGACTAATAGACCAAGTCCCACACACCGCTAGAAGCCCAACTATTTTTTCAGAGCTAGATGCAGAAAAAAATTATATTCAATTTGCAACCTGCTGGAGGTCAGTATAGAAGGACTAATAGAACAAGTCCCACACACTGCTAGAAGCCCAAATATTTTTTCAGAGCTAAATGAAGAAAAAAATTATTTTTAATTTGCAACCTGATGGAGGTCAGTATAGATGGACTAATAGACCAAGTCCCACACACTGCTAGAAGCCCAAATATTTTTTCAGAGCTAGATGCAGAAAAAAAATATTTTTAATTTGCAACCTGATGGAGGTCAGTATAGATGGACTAATAGACCAAGTCCCACACACTGCTAGAAGCCCAAATATTTTTTCAGAGCTAGATGCAGAAAAAAATTATTTTTAATTTGCAACCTGATGGAGGTCAGTATAGATGGACTAATAGACCAAGTCCCACACACTGCTAGAAGCCCAAATATTTTTTCAGAGCTAGATGCAGAAAAAAATTATTTTTAATTTGCAACCTGATGGAGGTCAGTATAGATGGACTAATAGACCAAGTCCCACACACCGCTAGAAGCCCAACTATTTTTTCAGAGCTAGATGCAGAAAAAAATTATATTCAATTTGCAACCTGCTGGAGGTCAGTATAGAAGGACTAATAGAACAAGTCCCACACACTGCTAGAAGCCCAAATATTTTTTCAGAGCTAAATGAAGAAAAAAATTATTTTTAATTTGCAACCTGATGGAGGTCAGTATAGATGGACTAATAGACCAAGTCCCACACACTGCTAGAAGCCCAAATATTTTTTCAGAGCTAGATGCAGAAAAAAATTATATTCAGTTTGCAACCTGATGGAGGTCAGTATAGATGGACTAATAGAATGATGCTATGCCCAAAAGATTTTACTTCACTAGGTGCAGTAAAAAAATTGGTATTCTATACACAGGTGTTATATCTTGCAACACAGATAGGCTACTTCACTGACTAACACACTCTGCAATAGGCCAAAAAGGATTAGCTTTGCTAGATTCAGCCAAATGCTGTGAAAAAAACTTGCACAGCACTGGCACAGACCTGCCTGGCAAAAACTGATAGGAACTCATGTAACCTAGTCCTGAAAAGGACTCCAATTACAATTAGTCTTTACTCCCACAACCTATCTATTTAAGAGCACAGACCTCCCTGATAAAAGTCGTAGGAAATGCTGTAACCTAGTCCTTAAAAGGACTGCAATCACAACTATTCCCTACTCCCAAGCTATCTGTATATTTGTGCGAAAATTGGCTTGAAATTAACAAGGTATAGCGCACACAGCAACAGCGGTGCCGTCTAGCACGCAGCTGCAGCAGTGAGAAAATGGTGGCGACGGGGAAAATGGCTTGGTCTTATAGGGCAAGGACATGTGACATACACTGCCAATGACACATGCCCTTGCTTGTGTGAAAAAAAGCACTTCGCTCTGTGTGTGCGCTGCTGATAGGCTGACAGATTGCACCTCCCCACTGTAAATGCGGGAAAGAGAAAAAAAAATGGAGATCTTCATTGTTCCTGCAGAGATCCATCCCCTGCCCCTCCCCCCACCCCGCTGTACACTCAAACTGCGTATTAACATTAATTTTCATCATTACTGAGAAAAAATCCAGTTATGATTTTGGTGCACGAACAGTTATCGAACATAACCTCGAACAGCCGAATTTTTCTCAAATTGTTCGTGTTCGCCGAACGGCTCGAACACCGCCCAAAACAGCTCGAATTTGAGATTGGCGAACAGTTCGAGTAGAACAACGCTCATCTCTAGTCATGATTACTTCGAATTCTGACAATATGAGGGTCATGTTGCAGGTAGTGCAGCAAGAAGGCACTTATGTGTCTTGCGCATCTCGGAGCCCCAAAATTATTTTCCGGGCTAGATGCAGCTAAAAATTATTATTAATTTTAAATCTGGTGGAGCTTAGTATAGATGGCCTAATAGGATCAGTGCTGCACACTGCTACAAAGCCCAAATTATTTTCCAGCCAAGATACAGATAAACATGATTAGTAATTTTAAATCTGGTGGAGCTTATTATAGATGGCCTAATAGAATCAGTGCTGCACACTGCTACAAAGCCCAAATTATTTTCCAGCCAAGATACAGATAAACATGATTAGTAATTTGAAAGCTTAAAACGGTTGGTAGGGTGATTTTAACCAATCATCAAGCTTTTACTCTCCCCAGGATGACACAGGGGTAGAAAAGTCGTTTCGGATCCATGATTTGTTCATCTTTATGAACGTGAGTCTGTATACATTATCAGTGGAGAGCCGCGTGCGCTTATCTGTCAGCACACCACCAGCAGCGCTGAACACATGTTCAGACAGAACGCTGGCTGCGGGGCATGACAAGATCTCCAAGGCGTAAGTGGCTAGCTCCGGCCATTTATCCAGATTGGAAGCCCAAAAAGAGCAAGGGTCCAGTGACACAGTCATGGCTTCAATGTTTACTTGGAGATACTCCTGTACCATCGTCTCTAGGCGTTGACTATGTGTCAGACTTCTTGTCTCCTGTGGCCTTGCAAAGGATGGGCTAAAAAAGTGGTGAAATGATTCCGCAAAATTGATGTTACCAGCAGATACTGTGGTTCTGTTACGGTTTGAGTGCTGAACACTTGACGGTCCCACGGTTGGCAAGTTGGAACTGTGAGATTCACTACGTGCACCACTGGTGTTTTGTGGAAAAGCACATGTAAGATTCTGCAACAGTCTCTGCTGATACTCCTGCATGCGTGCATCCCTTTCTATGGCAGGAATAATTTCTGCAAATTTACTTTTGTACCGGGGATCTAACAGTGTGGCAACCCAGTAGTCAGGATTATTTCTAATTCTCACAATTCGAGGGTCATGTTGCAGGTAGTGCAGCAAGAAGGCACTCATGTGTGTTGCGCATCCAGGAGCATCAAGTCCCTGTTGTGTTGGTGGCGACGTAACAATCATGCTTCCTTCCTCTGTCCTCTCCCCCCAACCTCGTACAACAGAAATGTGATCAAGGTCTCCCTCATCTGATGAGTCTTCCATCAGTTCGTCCTCCACTTCTTCCTGGGCTCCTGCACCTTCCTCACTAGTTTGGCTGCTACCATGCGCCCTGGTAAAACCATCTCCCCCACCCTCACATGCCTGCCGCCTTGGTGCTGCGATCCGTCTGGACCTTGCAGATGTTAGCCCTTCCGCATACAACTCCTCCTCCTCTACTTCCTCCACCTCCTCTTGTGCCACCACCTGACTCCGAATTCTGTTTAACATGTGCTCCAGCATGTAAATCACCGGAATAGTCATGCTGATAATGGCATCGTCAGCACTAAACATCTTCGTCGCCATTTCAAAACTGTGCAGAAGGGTGCATAGGTCCCTGATCTGAGACCACTCCTCCAGCGTGATTTGCCCCACCTCTGGATCTCGTTGGCCCAGGCTATACGTCAGAACGTAATGCACCAGGGCTTGTCGGTGCTGCCACAGTCACTGCAACATGTGCAGAGTTGAATTCCACCGGGTAGGCACATCGCATTTTAGCCGGTGAAGTGGCAGGCCCACCGACTTCTGTAGAGATGTAAATCGCTGAGCTGCGGGATGCGAATGGCGGAAGTGAGCACACAGCGACCGTGCCCTCTGCAGAAGGCCATCTAGTCTTGGATAGTGGGCTAAAAATTGCTGGACAACCAGGTTCAACACGTGAGCCATACAAGGCACGTGTGTGACATTGCCCCGGCGAAGGGCCGCACCCAGGTTTGCAGCATTGTCGCACACGGCCTTCCCTGGTTTCAGGTCCAGTGGAGACAACCATTCATGAAATTGGTTCTCCAGAGCTGACCACAACTCCTCAGCTGTGTGACTCACATTTCCCAGACAATTCAAAGTAAAAACCGCCTGATGACGTTGAGCCCTACTGCCAGCATAGTAAGGAGGTGTGCAGGATCCCTTCTGCGCAGTTAGAAAGCTTGTGGCATGACCAGACAGGCTTTGGGTGCAGGTGGAAGACCGAGAGGAGGTTGAGGAGGCAGAAGCAGTGGAGGAACTTTGACATAAAGAGGATTGACGCACAACTCGTGGGGACGGCAAGACTTGAACAGCAGCCCCTTGTCCTGCTGTCACCATAGTTACCCAGTGCCCAGTCAGCGACATGTAATGCCCCTGTCCATGCCTACTCGTCCAAGTGTCTGTGGTGAAATGCACCCTGTCACACACAGAGTTTCTCAAAGAAGCGGTGATGTTGTGTGCGACATGCTGGTGGAGCGCAGGCACACCTTTCTTTGAGAAGTAGTGCCGACTGAGCATCTGGTACTGGGGCACTGCGACGGACATAAGGTCTCGAAAATCCTCTGTGTCCACCAGGCGGAAAGGCAGCATTTCTGTAGCCAAGAGCTTGCAGATGGTGAAATTCAACCTCTTAGCTTTCTCATGGCTAGGAGGAAATGGTCTTTTACTTGTCCACATCTGAGGGACCGAGGGCTGGCTATTGTGCTTAGACGGGGTTGATAAGGGTGTCCCCGGCAAGCTGCCAGTCTGTGAGGAAGATGCAGGCGGACATGTTAGGTTGCCTTGATCCAAAGGTGGTGCTATCGATGTCGGACAGCGCTCAACACCAGCTGGTGTTACCACGTCCAAAAAAAATGATGACCTGCCAATCACACTGGCTGTTGCGGGTAAAGAGGTGGCAGGTCTGCGCCCCAAAACAGGTGTGACTGCTGTCCCCCCAGTCACAGAGTATGAAGAGGCCGCGGATGCACAAGATATGGCAGACGGTGGTTGGCCCGGCCGGCTAGGCCGCATTGTAGCACACTGAGCTTCCCACTGCAACTTATGCTTCATGTCCATGTGCCGGTTCATGCATGAAGTACTCAAACTATGTATTTTTCGGCCTCTACTTAGCTTTTGCTGACAAATGTTACAGATAACACGAGTTGGGTCATCTTTATCGATCTGAAAAAATGCCCAGGCTATGCAAGGCTTAGCACCCATGCGACCTGAAGAGCCACCACGACTTGTGGTGAGAGGCAGAGTTGTGTTTGAGGATGCAGTTGTTGACGTGCTTCCAGTACTACGTCTCTGTCCAGGAAGGCGCAACCTGACCTCGTCGTCACTAGCATCTTCCTCCACCTCCTCTGCTGACCTCATCTCTTGGCTGACTGTGGGTTGACAGTAAGTGGGATCTCCAACCTCATCATCATCACCCTGTGCGTTATCACACCCGTCGTCCTCAGAGCCAACCTGTTCCTGCCCTGACAAAAAACTAAAGTTGTCGCTCCAATCAGGTATTTGAGTCTCATCATCGTCTTCCTCATTGTCTCCACCAACAGGAGTTACAGTTTGGGAATGAGGGTCTACATTATGGTCAGAACCTTCTGCGTCTGGTCCTGAATCCGACTCATAAAGATTCTGGGCATCAGTGCAGATCATTTCCTCGTCTGGATTCACAGAAGCGCTGGAGTCGACCTCTGATTCCCAGGCTATAGCATGAGTAAACAGCTCTGCAGACTCAACCATCTGTTCTACCTCATACTCGGACGGGCAGCTGGAGATTTGGGAGCTGTGAGGAAGCAAGTGCGATTGGGGTGACACCTTTGAGGACTGGAGTATTTGTGATGTTGAAGTTGATGTGGAGGAGAGCCCACTTAAAGGAGCACTTGATATCCGTTGAAGCACCTGCTGTTTTTGTGCCTCATCTGGAATTTGTAGCGATTGGCGTGGCCGTAAGAAAGGGATCTTATCACATTGTCCGCTAAAAGAAGTAGACATTTTAGTTTGGCTGGAAGATGGTCTTTCTTCTGCAGATGTTACTGTTGCTTTAACACCTACGCCACGGACACAACCTTTTTTCCCCTTCCCAACACGCCTATTCCCCTTTCCACCAGCAGCAGGCCTTTTTCCACTCATTTTGGTGGTTAACTAATTCACAACTCTGGAGTTGTTTGCACAAAAAAACAATGGATGGGAACCGAGCAGAGCTGAGTGGCCAAACTGTGGTATTAGGCCAAAACTATTGGCTGGGTTAGATGCAGAAAAAAATTATATTCGATTTGCAACCTGATGGAGGTCAGTATTAGAGATGAGCGGTGTTCGACTAGAACTGTTCGCCAATCTCAAATTCGAGCTGTTTTGGGCGGTGTTCGAGTTGTTCGACGAACCCGAACGATTTGGAAAAAATTCGGCTGTTCGAGGTTATGTTCGATAACTGTTCGTGCACCAAAAGCGTGTCCTGCATGTCTGGCGCTATTTAGAGCACCAATCATGCAGGGATTGTCTGCCACTCACTGTAATGCCACAGCCATGGTAGTTGTGGCATTAGAGTGATTGCCCAAATCGATGGGAACTGTGCTCACAGTGAAACATGAAAAGCCGGCAATTCAGCAGCGGCGTACACAGGTACCCGACAATTTAGAACCGAAAGAATAGAGCAACACACATAGATTAGATAGATAGAAACATGTCAGTCACATATATAAGAAGTACAGTGACAGTGTTGATTACTGTACTTGTCATTTAGTGTAAAAGATTTATAAAAAAAAATAATAGTGTTTTCATGCACCGTCTCTTTAAAAAAGCCGGCCGGCAATTCAGCAGCGGTACCCGACAATTTAGAATAGAAGGAATAGAGAATCACACATAAATTAGATAGATAGAAACATGTCAGTCACATATATAAGAAGTACAGTGACAGTGTTGATTACTGTACTTGCCATTTAGTGTAAAGAATTTATTAAAAAAAATAATAGTGTTTTCATGCACTGTCTCTTTAAAAAAGCCGGCCGGCAATTCAGCAGCGGTACCCGACAATTTAGAATGGAAGGAATAGAGCATCACACATAGATTAGATAGATAGAAACATGTCAGTCACATATATATGAAGAACAGTGACAGTGTTGATTACTGTACTTGTCATTTAGTGTTAAAATAAAGGATTTATTTAAAAAAAAATTAGCATGGGGTTTCCCTTAATTTTAGTCTCTAGCGGAGGTTAAGCAGATGGCTGGGGCAGATGTTTGAAGCCTGGGAAGGGGGTAATACCCATGGAGCTTCCCAGGCTACTAATATCAGCCCCCAGCTGAATGCCTAGCCTTTACTAGCTATTAAAATGGGGGACCCCCCAAAAAATTGACGTGGGGTCCCCCCTATTTTAATAGCTAGCAAAGGCTAGGCAGACAGCTGGGTGCTGATATTAATAGCCCAGGAAGGGTGCCATGAATATTGGCCCCCTCCCAGGCTAGAAACACCAGCCGTCAGCCGCCCCAGAAATGGCACATCCATAGGATGCGCCAATTCTGGCACTTAGCCTCGCTCTTCCCACTGCCCTGTAGCGGTGGCAGTGGGGTAATAGGGCTGGGGTTGATGTCAGCTTATAATGCCAGCTGACATCAAGCCCAGGTTAGTAATGGAGAGGCGTCTATAAGACACCCCCATTACTAACCCCATAGTCAAAGTTAAAAAAAAACACAAACACCCAGAATAAAGTCCTTTAATTGAAATAAAGACACAATTCTTTATTGTTCTAAATTAAACCATACTTACCCATTCCAGCTGAAGCCAACGATCCCCTGCAATAAAAGAAAAATAATAAACCAACATCATCCTTACCTTTCCATGGTTCCCAGGACGGCTCCAGCTCTGCTACATCGAGATGACAGGCTGGACCGCAGCAGAAAGCTGCCATCCAGCCTGTCATCCCGCAGACACTGAGAAGCGCAGGCTTGCTTGCGCTCCTCAGTGTCTCGCTGTGATGGCATAAAGATGAACCGAGGTCATGTCCAATGAACTCAGCTCACCTCATTCACGTCACTGACAGCGTGGGAAAATTCTCACGCTGAAGTGCTGAGTGCAGGAGAATTCTCCCACGCTGTAAGCGACGTGCATGAGGTGAGTTCATGTCCAATGATCTCTGTTACCTCATGCACGTCACTGATAGCGTGGGAGAATTCTCCTGCACTCAGCGCTTCAGCATGAGAATTCTCCCACGCTGAAGCGCTGAGTGCAGGAGAATTTTCCCACGCTGTCAGTGACGTGCATGAGGTGCGCCGAGTTCATTGGACATGACCTCGGCTCATCTGGATGCCGTCACAGCGAGACACTGAGGAGCGCAAGCATGCCTGCGCTTCTCAGTGTCCGCGGGATGACACGCTGGATGGCAGCTTTCTCCTGCGGTCCAGCCTGTCATCTCGATGTAGCAGAGCTGAAGCTGTCCTGGGAACCATCGAAAGGTAAGGATGATGTTGGTTTATTATTTTATTTTTATTACAGGAGATCGTTGGCTTCAGCTGGAATGGGCGTGACGGTAAGTATGGTTTAATTTAGAACAATAAAGAATTGTGTGTTTATTTCAATTAAAGGACTTTATTCTGGGTGTTTGTGTTTTTTTTAACTTTTACTATGGGGTTAGTAATGGGGGTGTCTTATAGACGCCTCTCCATTACTAACTTGGGCTTGATCTCAGCTGGCATTATAAGCTGACATGAACCCCAACCCTATTGCCCCACTGCCACCGCTACAGGGCAGTGGGAAGAGCGAGGCTAAGTGCCAGAATTGGCGCATCCTATGGATGCGCCATTTCTGGGGCGGCTGACGGCTGGTGTTTCTAGCCTGGGAGGGGGCCAATATTCATGGCACCCTTCCTGAGCTATTAATATCAGCCCCCAGCTGTCTGCCTAGCCGTTGCTAGCTATTAACATAGGGGGGACCCCACGTCATTTTTTTGGGGGGGTCCCCCATTTTAATAGCTAGTAAAGGCTAGGTATTCAGCTGGGGGCTGATATTAGTAGCCTGGGAAGCTCCATGGGTATTACCCCCTTCCCAGGCTTCAAACATCTGCCCCAGCCGTCTGCTTAACCTCCGCTAGAGACTAAAATTACGGGGAACCCCACGCCAATTTTTATTTTAATAAATCCTTTATTTTAACACTAAATGACAAGTACAGTAACCAACACTGTCACTGTACTTCATATATATGTGACTGACATGTTTCTATCTATCTAATCTATGTGTGATGCTGTATTCCTTCCATTCTAAATTGTCGGGTACAGATGCTGAATTGCCGGCCGGCTTTTTTAAAGAGACAGTGCATGAAAACACTATTATTTTTTTTAATAAATTCTTTACACTAAATGGCAAGTACAGTAACCAACACTGTCACTGTGCTTCTTATATGTGTGACTGACATGTTTCTATCTATCTAATCTATGTGTGATGCTCTATTCCTTCTTGTCTAAATTGTCGGGTACCGGTGTATGCCGCTGCTGAATTTACCGGCCGGCTTTTTTAAAGAGAGTGTCTTCTGAGCAGTTTGTCAGCTTTTGGACACCTTTGCAGGTGTTTTCTATGTGTTTCTAAGTGTTTTTGTTTGCCTGCCATTGGTTTTAACGGTGTTCGACGGTGTTCTAAGGTGTTCGACGAACAGTTCGACGAACAGTTCCTCAAACATCGAGGTGTTCGACGAACCGAACCGAACCCGAACACTATGGGGGTGGCTCAACACTAGTCAGTATAGATGGACTAATAGAACAAGTCCCACACACAGCTAGAAGCCCAAATATTTTTTCAGAGGTAGATGCAGAAAAAAAATATATTCAGTTTGCAACCTGATGGAGGTCAGTATAGATGGACTAATAGAGAAAGTCCCACACACTGCTAGAAGGCCAAATATTTTTTCAAAGCTAGATGCAGACAAAAAATTATTTTGAATTTGCAACCTGATGGAGGTCAGTATAGGTGGACTAATAGAACAAGTCCCACACACTGCTAGAAGGCCAAATATTTTTTCAGAGCTAGAAGCAGAAAAAAATTATATTCAGTTTGCAACCTGATGGAGGTCAATATAGATGGACTAATAGAACAAGTCCCACACACAGCTAGAAGCCCAAATATTTTTTCAGAGGTAGATGCAGATAAAAATTATTTTTAATTTGCAACCTGATGGAGGTCAGTATAGATGGACTAATAGAGAAAGTCCCACACACTGCTAGAAGGCCAAATATTTTTTCAGAGCTAGATGCAGAAAAAAATTATATTCAGTTTGCAACCTGATGGAGGTCTGTATAGATGGATTAATAGAACAAGTCCCACACACAGCTAGAAGCCCAATATTTTTTCAGAGGTAGATGCAGAAAAAAAATTATTTTTAATTTGCAACCTGATGGAGGTCAGTATAGATGGACTAATAGAGAAAGTCCCACACACTGCTAGAAGGCCAAATATTTTTTCAGAGCTAGATGCAGAAAAAAATTATATTCAGTTTGCAACCTGATGGAGGTCTGTATAGATGGATTAATAGAACAAGTCCCACACACAGCTAGAAGCCCAATATTTTTTCAGAGGTAGATGCAGAAAAAAAATTATTTTTAATTTGCAACCTGATGGAGGTCAGTATAGATGGACTAATAGAGAAAGTCCCACACACTGCTAGAAGGCCAAATATTTTTTCAGAGCTAGATGCAGAAAAAATTATATTCAGTTTGCAACCTGATGGAGGTCAGTTTAGATGGACTAATAGAACAAGTCCCACACACAGCTAGAAGCCCAAATATTTTTTCAGAGGTAGATGCAGATAAAAATTATTTTTAATTTGCAACCTGATGGAGGTCAGTATAGATGGACTAATAGAGAAAGTCCCACACACTGCTAGAAGGCCAAATATTTTTTCAGAGCTAGATGCAGAAAAAAATTATATTCAGTTTGCAACCTGATGGAGGTTTGTATAGATGGATTAATAGAACAAGTCCCACACACAGCTAGAAGCCCAATATTTTTTCAGAGGTAGATGCAGAAAAAAAATTATTTTTAATTTGCAACCTGATGGAGGTCAGTATAGATGGACTAATAGAGAAAGTCCCACACACAGCTAGAAGGCCAAATATTTTTTCAGAGCTAGATGCAGAAAAAAATTATATTCAGTTTGCAACCTGATGGAGGTCAGTATAGATGGACTAATAGAACAAGTCCCACACACAGCTAGAAGCCCAAATATATTTTCAGAGGTAGATGCAGATAAAAATTATTTTTAATTTGCAACCTGATGGAGGTCAGTATAGATGGACTAATAGAACAAGTCGCACACACAGCTAGAAGCCCAATATTTTTTCAGAGGTAGATGCAGAAAAAAATTATATTCAGTTTGCAACCTGATGGAGGTCTGTATAGATGGATTAATAGAACAAGTCCCACACACAGCTAGAAGCCCAATATTTTTTCAGAGGTAGATGCAGAAAAAAAATATATTCAGTTTGCAACCTGATGGAGGTCTGTATAGATGGATTAATAGAACAAGTCCCACACACAGCTAGAAGCCCAATATTTTTTCAGAGGTAGATGCTGAAAAAAAATATATTCAGTTTGCAACCTGATGGAGGTCAGTATAGATGGACTAATAGAGAAAGTCCCACACACTGCTAGAAGGCCAAATATTTTTTCAGAGCTAGATGCAGAAAAAAATTATATTCAGTTTGCAACCTGATGGAGGTCAGTATAGATGGACTAATAGAACAAGTCCCACACACAGCTAGAAGCCCAAATATTTTTTCAGAGGTAGATGCAGATAAAAATTATTTTTAATTTGCAACCTGATGGAGGTCAGTATAGATGGACTAATAGAGAAAGTCCCACACACTGCTAGAAGGCCAAATATTTTTTCAGAGCTAGATGCAGATAAAAATTATTTTTAATTTGCAACCTGATGGAGGTCAGTATAGATGGACTAATAGAGAAAGTCCCACACACTGCTAGAAGGCCAAATATTTTTTCAAAGCTAGATGCAGACAAAAAATTATTTTGAATTTGCAACCTGATGGAGGTCAGTATAGGTGGACTAATAGAACAAGTCCCACACACTGCTAGAAGGCCAAATATTTTTTCAGAGCTAGAAGCAGAAAAAAATTATATTCAGTTTGCAACCTGATGGAGGTCAATATAGATGGACTAATAGAACAAGTCCCACACACAGCTAGAAGCCCAAATATTTTTTCAGAGGTAGATGCAGATAAAAATTATTTTTAATTTGCAACCTGATGGAGGTCAGTATAGATGGACTAATAGAGAAAGTCCCACACACTGCTAGAAGGCCAAATATTTTTTCAGAGCTAGATGCAGAAAAAAATTATATTCAGTTTGCAACCTGATGGAGGTCTGTATAGATGGATTAATAGAACAAGTCCCACACACAGCTAGAAGCCCAATATTTTTTCAGAGGTAGATGCAGAAAAAAAATTATTTTTAATTTGCAACCTGATGGAGGTCAGTATAGATGGACTAATAGAGAAAGTCCCACACACTGCTAGAAGGCCAAATATTTTTTCAGAGCTAGATGCAGAAAAAAATTATATTCAGTTTGCAACCTGATGGAGGTCTGTATAGATGGATTAATAGAACAAGTCCCACACACAGCTAGAAGCCCAATATTTTTTCAGAGGTAGATGCAGAAAAAAAATTATTTTTAATTTGCAACCTGATGGAGGTCAGTATAGATGGACTAATAGAGAAAGTCCCACACACTGCTAGAAGGCCAAATATTTTTTCAGAGCTAGATGCAGAAAAAATTATATTCAGTTTGCAACCTGATGGAGGTCAGTTTAGATGGACTAATAGAACAAGTCCCACACACAGCTAGAAGCCCAAATATTTTTTCAGAGGTAGATGCAGATAAAAATTATTTTTAATTTGCAACCTGATGGAGGTCAGTATAGATGGACTAATAGAGAAAGTCCCACACACTGCTAGAAGGCCAAATATTTTTTCAGAGCTAGATGCAGAAAAAAATTATATTCAGTTTGCAACCTGATGGAGGTTTGTATAGATGGATTAATAGAACAAGTCCCACACACAGCTAGAAGCCCAATATTTTTTCAGAGGTAGATGCAGAAAAAAAATTATTTTTAATTTGCAACCTGATGGAGGTCAGTATAGATGGACTAATAGAGAAAGTCCCACACACAGCTAGAAGGCCAAATATTTTTTCAGAGCTAGATGCAGAAAAAAATTATATTCAGTTTGCAACCTGATGGAGGTCAGTATAGATGGACTAATAGAACAAGTCCCACACACAGCTAGAAGCCCAAATATATTTTCAGAGGTAGATGCAGATAAAAATTATTTTTAATTTGCAACCTGATGGAGGTCAGTATAGATGGACTAATAGAACAAGTCGCACACACAGCTAGAAGCCCAATATTTTTTCAGAGGTAGATGCAGAAAAAAATTATATTCAGTTTGCAACCTGATGGAGGTCTGTATAGATGGATTAATAGAACAAGTCCCACACACAGCTAGAAGCCCAATATTTTTTCAGAGGTAGATGCAGAAAAAAAATATATTCAGTTTGCAACCTGATGGAGGTCTGTATAGATGGATTAATAGAACAAGTCCCACACACAGCTAGAAGCCCAATATTTTTTCAGAGGTAGATGCTGAAAAAAAATATATTCAGTTTGCAACCTGATGGAGGTCAGTATAGATGGACTAATAGAGAAAGTCCCACACACTGCTAGAAGGCCAAATATTTTTTCAGAGCTAGATGCAGAAAAAAATTATATTCAGTTTGCAACCTGATGGAGGTCAGTATAGATGGACTAATAGAACAAGTCCCACACACAGCTAGAAGCCCAAATATTTTTTCAGAGGTAGATGCAGATAAAAATTATTTTTAATTTGCAACCTGATGGAGGTCAGTATAGATGGACTAATAGAGAAAGTCCCACACACTGCTAGAAGGCCAAATATTTTTTCAGAGCTAGATGCAGATAAAAATTATTTTTAATTTGCAACCTGATGGAGGTCAGTATAGATGGACTAATAGAGAAAGTCCCACACACTGCTAGAAGGCCAAATATTTTTTCAGAGCTAGATGCAGAAAAAAATTATATTCAGTTTGCAACCTGATGGAGGTCAGTATAGATGGACTAATAGAACAAGTCCCACACACAGCTAGAAGCCCAAATATTTTTTCAGAGGTAGATGCAGAAAAAAATTATATTCAGTTTGCAACCTGATGGAGGTCTGTATAGATGGATTAATAGAACAAGTCCCACACACAGCTAGAAGCCCAATATTTTTTCAGAGGTAGATGCAGAAAAAAAAATATTTTTAATTTGCAACCTGATGGAGGTCAGTATAGATGGACTAATAGAGAAAGTCCCACACACTGCTAGAAGGCCAAATATTTTTTCAGAGCTAGATGCAGAAAAAAATTATATTCAGTTTGCAACCTGATGGACGTCAGTATAGATGGACTAATAGAACAAGTCCCACACACAGCTAGAAGCCCAAATATTTTTCAGAGGTAGATGAAGATAAAAATTATTTTTAATTTGCAACCTGATGGAGGTCAGTATAGATGGACTAATAGAGAAAGTCCCACACACTGCTAGAAGGCCAAATATTTTTTCAGAGCTAGATGCAGAAAAAAATTATATTCAGTTTGCAACCTGATGGAGGTCAGTATAGATGGACTAATAGAACAAGTCCCACACACAGCTAGAAGCCCTAATATTTTTTCAGAGGTAGATGCAGATAAAAATTATTTTTAATTTGCAACCTGATGGAGGTCAGTATAGATGGACTAATAGATAAAGTCCCACACACTGCTAGAAGGCCAAATATTTTTTTAGAGCTAGATGCAGATAAAAATTATTTTTAATTTGCAACCGGATGGAGGTCAGTATAGATGGACTAATAGAGAAAGTCCCACACACTGCTAGAAGGCCAAATATTTTTTCAGAGCTATGTGCAGAAAAAAATTATATTCAGTTTGCAACCTGATGGAGGTCAGTATAGATGGACTAATAGAACAAGTCCCACACACAGCTAGAAGCCCAAATATTTTTTCAGAGGTAGATGCAGATAAAAATTATTTTTAATTTGCAACCTGATGGAGGTCAGTATAGATGGACTAATAGAGAGAGTCCCACACACTGCTAGAAGGCCAAATATTTTTTCAGAGCTAGATGCAGAAAAAAATTATATTCAGTTTGCAACCTGATGGAGGTCAGTATAGATGGACTAATAGAACAAGTCCCACACACTGCTAGAAGCCCAAATATTTTTTCAGAGCTAGATGCAGAAAAAAATTATATTCAATTTGCAACCTGATGGAGGTCAGTATAGATGGACTAATAGAATGATGCTATGCCCAAAAGATTTTACTTCACTAGGTGCAGTAAAAAAATTGGTATTCTATACACAGGTGGTATATCTTGCAACACAGATAGGCTACTCCACTGACTAACACACTCTGCAATAGGCCAAAAAGGATTAGCTTTGCTAGATTCAGCCAATGCTGTGAAAAAAACTTGCACAGCACTGGCACAGACCTGCCTGGCAAAAACTGATAGGAACTGATGTAACCTAGTCCTGAAAAGGACTGCAATTACAATTAGTCTTTACTCCCACAATCTATCTATTTAAGAGCACAGACCTGCCTGATAAAAGTCGTAGGAAATGCTGTAACCTAGTCCTTAAAAGGAATGCAATCACAACTATTCCCTACTCCCAAGCTATCTGTAGATTTGTGCGAAAATTGGCTTGAAATTAACAAGGTATAGCACACACAGCAACAGCGGTGCCGTCTAACACGCAGCTGCAGCAGTGAGAAAATTGTGGCGACGGGGAAAATGGCTTGGTCTTATAGGGCAAGGACATGTGACATACACTGCCAATGACACATGCCCTTGCTTGTGTGAAAAACAGCAGTTCGCTCCGTGTGTGCGCTGCTGATAGGCTGACAGACTGCACCTCCCCACTGCAAATGCGGGAAAGAGAAAAAAAAATGGAGATCTTCATTATTCCTGCAGAGATCCATCTCCTGCCCCTCCCCCCACCCCGCTGTACACTCAAACTGCGTATTAACATTAATTTTCATCATTACTGAGAAAAAATCCAGTTATGATTTTGGTGCACGAACAGTTATCGAACATAACCTCGAACAGCCGAATTTTTCTCAAATCGTTCGTGTTCGCCGAACGGCTCGAACACCGCCCAAAACAACTCGAATTTGAGATTGGCGAACAGTTCGAGTAGAGCAACGCTCATCTCTAATCAGTAGTACAGTGGATGTGGACAGAGCAGGAGAAAGTGCCGTCCGCACAGCAGGGGAACAGCTGACGTTACTGAACCCCAATAACACGGCAGCAAGTGTTGACTGTGCAGACGGCACTTCTGAGCGCCAACTGGCGGTGTTGGAGCTCAGGGATAATACTGAAAACAGAGGAGCCAGAGGTGTAATTGGAGCAACTTTAAAATCAGTAGTAGTGAGAATGTGGACAGAGCAGGAGAAATTGCCGTCCGCACAGCAGGGGAACAGCTGACGTTACTGAACCCCAATAACACGGCAGCAAGTGTTGACTGTGCAGACGGCACTTCCGAGCACCAACTGGCGGTGTTGGAGCTCAAAGGATAATACTGAAAACAGAGGAGCCCGAGGTGTAATTGGAGCAACTTTAAAATCTGTAGTAGTGAGAATGTGGACAGAGCAGGAGAAATTGCCGTCCGCACAGCAGGGGAACAGCTGACGTTACTGAACCCCAATGACATGGCAGCAAGTGTTGACTGTGCAGACGTCACTTCCGAGCACCAACTGGCGGTGTTGGAGCTCAGGGATAATGCTGAAAACAGAGGAGCCAGAATTGTAATTGGAGCAACTTTAAAATCTGTAGTAGTGAGAATGTGGACAGAGCAGGAGAAATTGCCGTCCGCACAGCCGGGGAACAGCTGACGTTACTGAACCCCAATGACACGGCAGCAAGTGTTGACTGTGCAGACGGCACTTCTGAGCACCAACTGGCGGTGTTGGAGCTCAGGGATTACAGTTCAGGTGGTAGAAACAAAAACAGAACAGGAGACCTGGATACTTTTGCCAACAATTATTTATTCTGGAAGAGGACTGGCAAATTCATGAGAGATCCAGGCCTTGTTCATTTTGAGAAAAGTAAGCCGGTCAACGTTATCGGAGGATAGTCGCATGCGACGGTCTGTTAGTACACCACCTGCAGCACTAAAGACGCGTTCCGATAATACACTAGCAGCAGGGCAAGCTAGCACCTCCAATGCATACTGACTTAGCTCTGGCCATGTATCTAGCTTACAAACCCAAAACTTGAAGGGAGGAGAGCCGTCTGGGAGTACACTAAGAGGGCAAGACATGTAGTCTGTCACCATCTGACGGAAACGTTGCCTCCTGCTGACTGGAGCCGTCTGTGATGGTGTAGACATTTGTGGCGGCGGGGACACAAAACTTTGCCACATTTTGGCCATACTGGTCTTGCCTTGTGCTGAGGCGCTGCTTCTGCTCCCTCTTTGTGCAGAGCTTCCTCCACTGCCTCGACGCACTGAGCTGCCTTGTAAAGCACTAGCAGCACTGCTCTCGGTTGGAATGGAGACCATGATGGAATGCACCAGTGCGTCTTGGTACTCCCGCATTTTACGCTCCCGGTTCAACGGTGTTATGAGGCTTTGTAAGTTGTCCCAGTAGCGAGGATCTAGGAGGGTGGACACCCAATAATCAGCCGTGTTGAGAATGTGGGTGATGCGGCGGTCGTTTCTCAGGCACTGCAGCATGAAATCAACCATGTGCTGCAGACTGCCAACTGGCCAAGAAACGCTGTCCCCTGCTTGAGGCGTGATCTCTGCCTGCTCTGCATCACCCCACCCTCGCTCTAGATACTGACTACTAGAGCATTGTGTACCTCCCTCCTCTGGACAGATGTCTTCCTCATCCATTGACTCCTCCTTATCCTCCTCACAAAGTGTCCCCTGCCTAGGCCTTTGTGAGGAACCACGTTGCGCAGACTGTAGAGAAGCAGATGGCATTTGTGACTCCTCATCCTCCACCTCTTCCAAAACCTCGTCCCTTAGTGCTTGCAGTGTTTTTTCAAGCAGGCAGATAAGGGGGATAGTCATGCTGACTAGTGCAGCATCTGCACTCGCCATCCGCGTGGAATAATCGAAGGCACGCAAAACGTGGCAAATGTCCTTCATAGAGGTCCACTCAGTGGTGGTGAAGTGTGAACGGCGCGCACTGTGACTTGTTTGCACCTGCTGCAGCTGGTACTCCATTACTGCTGCCTGCTGCTCACACAACCTATCCAACATATGTAACGTTGAATTCCACCTGGTGGGTAGGTCACATATGATGCTATGTTCCGGAAGACGTAATCGGCGCTGCAGAGCTGCAATGCGTGATCTTGAATTGCTGGAACGCCGCAAGTGAGCGCACTCTATGCGGACCTTGTGAAGCAGTGCATCAAGATCCGGATAGTCCCTCAAAAAACTCTGCACGACCAAGTTGAGCACATGTGCCAGACATGGGATGTGAGTGAGGTTGCCTAGGCCCAGAGCTGCCACCAGATTTCGGCCATTGTCACACACTACCATGCCTGGCTGGAGATTCGCTGGCACAAACCACACGTCGCTCTGCTGCTTGATGGCATTCCAGAGCTCCTGCGCTGTGTGGCTTCAATTCCCCAAAGAAATTAATTTTAATACGACCTGTTGACGTTTGGCCACGGCTGTGCTCATATTGGTCACCATAACAGGTAACCGTTCACGGGTCGATGTGGAGGTAGACCGTGAAGGCTCCTGCAGCGCTGATTCAGAGGAACTGGAGTATGAGGAGGAGTCAATGTGTACAGACTGGATTCCTGCAATCCTTGGAGTTGGCAGAACACGTACAGCGCCACTCTCAAGATCTGTACCTGGCTCCACAACATTTACCCAATGGGCAGTGAGGGTAAGGTATCGTCCCTGTCCATGCTTACTGGTCCACGCATCGGTGGTCAGGTGGACCTTGCTACTGACGGCGTTTTGTAGTGCATGTTTAATTTTTCCCTCCACATGATGTTGCAGGGCAGGGACGGCTTGCCTGCTGAAATAAAATCGGCTGGGCACGTTGTATTGTAGGACTGCCAATGCCATAAAGTTACGGAATGTGTCAGTCTCCACCAGCCTGAATGATAGCATTTCAAGGGCCAGTAGTTTAGCAATGCCAGCATTCAGAGCCTGTGCTCGGGGGTGGTTTGCCGAGTATGGGCGCCTTTTCTCCCATGCCTGTGCTAACGATGGCTGTAGACTGGCCTGGGAGTGTGAGGATGACTGGGAAAGTGGTGCTGTGGGTGGAATTACACTGTGTCTCTGTACAACAGTGCCAGAGATTCTTCCATGGCGATCCTGTGAGGAAGCCGAACCAGCTGTGTGTGAGCTGGAGGAAGAGGCTACAACACGAGCTGAAGAGGTGGTAGGTGGCGCTGTAGGTTGGCCTAGGTCTTCAGTGTGTTTTTGTAACTCCACCACGTGCTTGGTCCGCACATGTTTCCACATATTTGTGGTATTGAGGTTGCTGACACTTTTCCCTCTTTTCACCTTCTGATTACACAGCTTGCATTTGACAAAGCAAATGTCATCTGCAACTGTGTCAAAAAAGGACCAGGCACTGCAAGTCTTGGGAGCGCCCGTTTTGGATTTTGGAAGAGCCATGCTCATAATGGGTGCCGAAGTGGAGGCTACAGGCAACCAAGCCTGCCCCCTCCCTCTCCCTCCATTTTGGGCTGTTCGGGGAATCTCTTCCTCAGAGCTGCTCCCACCATCTTCCTGTCCCTCACGCCATGATGGGTCAAGGACCTCATCATCTACACCACCCTCTTCAAACAACTGCTTCTCCTGGGTAGTCTCGACAGCACAGTACGCACCAGAAAGTGGCACCTGAGTCTCATCATCAGATGCGTACTGAGGTGTGCTGCTGACCATAGGCACTGGCCCACCCGCCTCTTCAGATTCAGAGAGACAAAACGGTTGCGCATCACTGCATACTACCTCTTCTTCAAATTCTCGAATTCTGCTTGGCTGGCCCCCTCTTTCCAAGCCAAGAGATTCAGAGAACAGAAGTAGAGATGGCTCCTGTCCAGGGCTCTCTGACTGCCTGGGCAATTTGGCAGGTGGTGAAGAGACAGATGGGTGCTCTTCAGTGCTCAGGACCTGAGAGGATCTGGAACTAATTGAAGTCGATGCGTTAGCTGCCATCCATCCGACAACGGCTTCAATTTGGTCCTCCCGCAGCAGTGGGGTACGGCTAGCTCCTACAAAGCTGCGCATAAAGGACTGTTCCCTGGTAAAACTGGGGGATGCTGAGTCACTGGTGCCCGCAGCAGGCACAGAATCCCCACGTCCTCTCCCTGCAGGCACAGAATCCTTACGTCCTCTCCCTGCAGAAACTCCACGCCCACGCCCACGCCCACGACCACATGCCTTACTCCCTGCCTTCTTCATCTTGGTAGACTGATAAAGATAGGCAGAAAAGTACTAAGGGCTTAGTGTGCTTATTCCTGAACAGCTGCTAACAGGTATAAGAAACACTAATTTTATAAAGTGTGGACTAGACTTTAATATGAGCTAATGTGGCCTACACAACTGTAAAGTGGAGTGTTTGGTGAACTTTATTTAGGTTTTTTTTGTCACAAAAAGACACTGGATGTACCTAAAGATGTAATAACGATAGTATCACAAACTTTTTGTAGCTATTACAATGTAGGAAGGTAACCTACAATGCAATAGATGAGGCTGCAAAAAATAGGCTAATACTAATCTGGCTGGGGCTGCAGGGCCCAATGCTGCAGAAAGGCTCCTCTAACTACTCCTATATAGTGTGTTTGGAACCAATTTAGCTGAATACGGATGGAACCACCACACTAATAGGAGAAATCAGGAAAAATTATGAATTGGCAAAAAAGGACAATGTATGAGGCAGTGACACACACTGAGTGCACTACAACCAGACGTGGTTGAAGCACACACTACAGGGTGAGCTGCACTCACACACCAGACCTTGCAGACAGCGGTGAACAGTACAGATGCAGAGCACTGTGCACTAGCGCTGCAAGACCCAAAAAATTTCTCTATCTACTCCTATATAGTGTGTTTGGAACCAATTTAGCTGAATACGGATGGAACCACCACACTAATAGGAGATATCAGGAAAAATTATGAATTGGCAAAAAAGGACAATGTATGAGGCAGTGACACACACTGAGTGCACTACAACCAGACGTGGTTGAAGCACACACTACAGGGTGAGCTGCACTCACACACCAGACCTTGCAGACAGCGGTGAACAGTACAGATGCAGAGCACTGTGCACTAGCGCTGCAAGACCAAAAAAATTTCTCTATCTACTCCTATATAGTGTGTTTGGAACAAATTTAGCTGAATACGGATGGAACCACCACACTAATAGGAGATATCAGGAAAAATTATGAATTGGCAAAAAAGGACAATGTATGAGGCAGTGACATACACTGAGTGCACTATAACCAGACGTGGCTGAAGCACACACTACAGGGTGAGCTGCACTCACACACAGAGACCTTGCAGAAAGCGGAGAACAGCACAGAGAACTGTGCACTAGCACTGCAAGGCACAGCGATTTATAAAGTAGCTTGGGTAAAGCAGAATAGACCAAATAGGTAGCTAAAACTGTCCCTCAGAACAACAGCATCCTATCCCTAACTGAATTCACAGCAGAGTGAGCTCAAAATGGCGGCGGCGGCTTTTATAGTGCATCATGACATCATTTCAGCAGCCAATCACAGCCATGCCATTAGTTAAGATGCCTACATGCCTAATAGGATGTGCCCACACTTCTTAGGATCCTCATTGGCTGAAGAAAATGAAAATGGCTCATTGCATTATGGGAACTTCCGATTCCGGTATACGATATTGCAAAAGTATCGGAATTAAGTATCGGAATTCCGATACCGCGAATATCGGCCGATACCCGATATTTCAGTATCGGAATGCTCAACACTACCTAGAATATAAGACATATTTTCAGTTGTTTCACACTTTTTTGGTAAGTATATAATCCACATGTGTTAATTCATAGTTTTGACGCCTTCAGTGTGAATGTAAAATTTTCACAGTAATGAAAATACAGAAAAATCTTTAAATGAGAAGGTGTGTCCAAACTTTTGGTCTGTACTCTACAACTGGCCAGATGTGTGTCTCCCAAATGACCGTACAGGGCACAGTGATTGTCATGTTCCACAACTTGGAAATCATATTGGTGTTACACTGCTATGTTTGCCTTTTATAAGTTTGGCCTGTCTCTCTCCTTTTAGCCCAGCTCTGATTTAAGTAATCCCTCCCTTCTTCCACAATTAGTGTTTATCACCCTTCTGGCTAGAATCTAGAAACATCTCTGTACATCTCTGGTACAGATTTCTAATTTTACCTACTGCAATTGTTGCAGCTGCTGTTGTTAATATTGCAAATAATATAAGAATTCAGCCTGAGAATAAAATTCTTCTGGAATCTTCATACATACCTTTGCAGTTGAGTCAAGCTATCTGATTAAGTTTGTTGGTGTGAGTACTGGTGCAATGCAAACATCCACAAAAGCGTTGTCTCAAGAGTCCCATACTTGCAGCCTAGGTAAAGAAGTCAGAACAGTGATGAAAGAGGCCTACTTCAGCTGGAAGCTACAGCCTGGAGTGACGCCAATGAAGATGTTCATGATGGGGGAAAGAAAGACACTTGGAAAACTGGATGGCAGGTTGTGGGAATGGCAATACGTGAGCCGTCAGGTGAGTATTCCTTTTTTTTTTACATCTTACATTTATCTGTAAAGACACCAGAGCATAACAAGGAACAATTAATTTGCATTTGATACTTTAGCTGAAAATCAAATTTCCTTGTAAAATTCACACTATTTGGCAAATTTGAATCTTAGCATATACTATCATCTTTAACCCCTTCGCGACATGTCACTTAAACATATGCAATATGCTGGCTCCCTGACATTAATTCAGGGTTGCATGCTGAGCCTGCATCTTTCCCCACACATGAAAGCTGATTTAATCAACGATCATGGGACTCTACCAACCACGGGTGGAGTGGAGCTCCGCCCATGGCTGTTAACCTGTTCCCCTGTCAATCTCTGACAGTAGCATTTAACACGTGCCGACAGGGGTGCGTGTCATTCCATACTCACATCGGCGTACCCTGATGTGATCACATGGCGGTAATGGGTTGTCATGACAGCTGAGGGACTGCTGAAGACCCTCGTTCCTGCCATTACAATCCTTTTGTGAAAGCCATCCTACAGCTGGTGATGATAAAAAATCGTGATTTTAGCTATACATAGCAGTGCTGATGCTATGTATAGCACAAGTCATCAGAAGATCACAGCTTCAAGTCCCTTAAAAGGAATATTAAATCCAGTAAGAAGTTAAAAAAAATTGTTTTTAAAAATTGAAAAAATAAAACCAACAACAAAAGTTTAAATCAACCCCCTTTTGATTAAAAATAAAACAATTTAAAAAATTAAAAAATAGACATATTTGGTATCGCTGCATTCATAAAAGTCCGATCTATTAAAATATAAATTAATCCGATCAGTAAACAGCGTAGCAAAAAAGAACCACAAAAGGCCCAAATTCTGTATTTTTGACCTCCGCAACATTGCAATGAAAAACATTGTATCTACCCCCAAGTGATATCAGTAAAAACATCAGCTCAGGGTGCAAAAGAATAAGCTCTCACACAGTCCCATATCCAGAAAAATGAAAATGTAACAAGTCTGGGAATATGGTGACAAAAGCATTTTCTTCTTACAAATTTACAAAAATTGCTTCATCACCTAAATAAAAAAAACAACTATACATGCTTGGTATACGCGTACTCCTACTGACCTGGAGAATCATATTGCTAGGTCAGTTTTACCATATAGTAAACATAGTAAATAAAAAAAAAAACAATTGGGAAATTGCACTTTTTTTGCAATTTCAATGCACTTGAAATTTTTTTTTCATTCTTCAGTAGACTATGCGATAGAATGAAAGTTGCCCTTCAAAGTACAATTCGTCCCACAAAAAAACAAAAAAAACAAACCCTCAATGGCTATATTAATGGGAAAATAAAAATGTAATGGTTCTTAGAAAAAGGGGAGGAAAACTAATTGCGAAAAAAAATGGAAAATGGCATTGCGTGAAGGGGTTAATAAATACCATACTAGTAAGCTACTGTATTCTTAATCCCAATAAATGCATTATGATATGATTTTACTATGTGCTTTGCAAATCTTGGTATTTAGCATTTATAACAGCACGATGCACTAGTATTTTATCAAAAGTAGGGTTATGTCCACATTTGCCATTTGTTATAAATAAAATATACATTGGCAAATTTGCAAAATAATGGCTACCAATAGTGCTTGTGGACCCAACTGAGAAATAATGGGGTCCTCCAGGTTTGGTCATGGTGTCTATCATGTCAATGGGAAAAATAGCAGTGCATGTAACACTATTCTTCCCATCAAATCTAGCAGAATTATCAACGGAGATGCTGGCATAGATGTGAACAAAGGCTTTTGCTTGCTTTAGAGCCCATTTTATAAATATATACTATTTGGAGGCTTTCTTTCTTTCAGCTTGGGAGGAGGCTCTTATCTATCCTAAGTTATAGACAAAGTTATGACAGACTAAGTAAAGACATATTTTTTTGCTTGAAGAACACTGAGGCGTGTAATTGAAAAGCAACAGTAAATGCTCTAAACCTGAGAGGAGCATGCAGAAATATATTGTAGGATACAGCTTATCACATGTATAATTGGCAGACTAGATTACGCAAAAGGTCCTTGATTTGCAGTCAAGTCTATGCTTCTAGTTGCAGTTTTTAATTCTATATTGTACATAAATACCAACATGAATAACAATGAGCCCTCATGCAGAACGACATAAAAGCAGAACTTTCCTACACGTCGTGTTCATGTAAAGACTCCCTCTGCCATTTTTCCCACTGTTACTGCTTCCTACACGAGGTTCCTGTTGAGTGTACTGACAAAGCAGTCTGTAATTGACATTTTAGCTTTCATTTCCCAGTGACGCCCTATAGACATTGCCTACTATAAGTCAATTGTACCCTGTGCCTTTTTGTGTTTACCGTTCTCTCAAAGACGTCACACTGCAGTGATTAGTATTTGGAAAGGATGCTTACGATTAACCAAAGCTCTTTTTTGTTTAACTTGGACAAAAAAATATCCTCTGGAGAGAAAATAAGAATCAGTCCAGCCAGCTACTTTAAAAACAGTCAATTTGTTATTTTTTATAAACTGGATAGAGGGTCAATGTAAGCCAACGCTTTGCTTGTTGTATTTCCGAGTTTTTCAGAAACTGGTGCGGTTTGAAATAAAGATGAAAGGTTTGGTCAGACTTACCTAGGAAATCCGCCAACAAAATTGAGGTCATATATAGATGCCAGAGAGATTTCCCATTTCCCAAGAATGAAAGTAAGAGATGACCTTAAAAAAAGAATATTCTGTTGTTCAGGCACATATTCACTTCTGTTTGTATAATTGGGTTGTAGCAGCCAGAAGAAGTTTCGGGGATGCATATGAATGAGACATTTATGCTATTATTAAGCATATGCAAAGCAGAATTTCAAACATATCAACAGTAAATAGACTTGTAATGGAATTTAAATGTACCCTTCACAGTAAAAGTTCTCTTCTACAGTAACTAACATCTGTAATAAGCCGGTGCCATCTCTGCAGTGTAGGGTGCATCAATGGCCTTCTTTTCAGAATTAGCTGTCATGTAGTAGGGTGACCAATATTCCAGTATCTTTCTGCTGTCTCACTTATAAATGCCCCTCGACTCTTGAAATGTATAGCCTGCAAAAACACTGTTAGCTTATTGTAACGTGGCATGGGATTGTAGCAGTGGGCAAGGTACTCATCTCCTGCGCCCCGGCACGTTACATGAAAGTGGGGGTTCTGGCCGGCTGTGTAGAATTGTGTTGTAGGGGCGGTATGCAAGGCCACATGTAACCAATGTCGCTGGCTCGCCAGGACTAGATGTTAACCAGTTCATGAATGGAGACCACCATTTAAAACTAAACTTCTTTTTACTGAAGAATAACTTGATATGAACAATATACAGCAGAGAGTAGGCATTTATCTTCAAGGAAGTTTGTTTAACCACAAGCGACACACATCTCCTTCTTCCCTGAAAACACTCTATCTTCTTTACTTACTTCCTCCACTCTTTGCATAGCCCAGCGCACTATCTTGGGATCTTCCGTTTTCCTCTGTGGGGATCGCATGGGTCCAGGTGTAACACTACTGCCCCTTTTCCTCTGTGGGGACCGCATGAGTCAAGGTGTTACGCTATGGCCCCTCACAGCTACTCTCAGTTTCCAGTCCACAAGAGTCCTAGACTCCATCCTGTAGTAACACATTCTGTGATTTCTCTGTAGGAGAGGATGTGTCCCAATATGGCGACACTTGACTTTCTATACTGTAGACGCTTAGTAGCTACAAAGATGTTCGTATTCTCGTCCTTTTGTTTCCCTTCACTTTTATCTTCCGTTACCTCTCTGATGAAAACCATCCTGCTATGCTTCCTGCCCCAGGCCCCGATATTCTTTCTTTCACTCTGTCCCGATTCCGGATTGCTACTCGCTTCTCTTCTCTGCTATTTCTTCTCTTAGGGGCTCTTACTATCTGCTCCGGTAGTTCCTCTCATGCCACAGAGACACCCACTGCATGCAGTACTGCTCACACTAGACCTGAGGTCTTTATTCTGCACACTCTGGGCTCTTTCTGACTAACTACCAGGAAGTGCTTCTGTTCCTGCAGCATAGCCCCTCCCTCCCTGGGCTAAAATCTGGGATTATCATACCCTACTCACTGTCTGGTGCTGGGCAGACTATAACAACGTTATTGCCATCTTGTGGCCATTATACTTAACATCACATAGCATTACGTATCACACAGTACACACTACACATTACACTGTACCACATTACATGAAGCCTTTTCAAGGGGCATGGGCAACATGACCATCCCCCTACATTATCACAAAAAATTCTTAGTAATCTTCAGTTGGTTCTAGGAGACATAAAAGGAAGAAGGATAATTGTATGTGGCTATCGCAAGGCTCTAGTTCAAATTTAGCATTGGTATCCAGAGCTATGATTCTGGTTTCCTCATTTCTAGTTGCACTGGAGTGATAAAACATGTCTAAATCTATAACTTTTGTCACTAATGTTTTCCTATTAGAGGGTTTGTACTAAGATACAAAGTTATCACTACTGATCCCGAAAACAGGGCTCCAGACTAAATAGATAGGAGGTTGTGCATATTCAACATCCCTGCATTCATTGTCAATTAAACTACCAGAGGTAGCCGAATAAACACCATTTCTTCAGTTTTAATGTTAGCATATCAATATTTGGATCAATATGTTATAATGCACCATACTATAAATGAAAAGCAAATACTCCACACATTGAGTGTAATTGTATGAGCTGGGTTTAAGAGCTCAGATCCCTCCATAAAAGACAAGCATGTATTGCGTTATAGAATCATTTTTTAGCGCTTTTTCAATGCTTCTTGGGGAAGACAACTCGGTATAATGGTATCAAATGTGACATGCCATGATTACTATTATTTTTTGGTGTGTTAGTGCAAACTTGAGGGCATATTGAGGTACAATATGATCCCATATCCTTCCATGAGAGCTATATTGTATTTATGTATAAGTGTTAGGTAGTATAAAGGTTTGTATATAAGTTATTACAGTATGCAAAAAAAAAGATATACATTTTTTTTAAAAAATAATGAACAAAAACAATATTTTGATGGGAATTGCAAACCAAATCTAGTGCTATGCTTTTTTTATCCTTTCAAAATATTAGTATGTAAATCCGAAAAGCCCTAAGGAATTAGGTTGGTATCGTGGGAATCCTTCGTCACATAAGATAACTGTGTAAGCAGACGACCAGGTCAAAGTCAAGTAGAAGCTTAAAAGAAGTACAGAGAACAAAAATAAAAGCCGTGGAATTACGGTAATCTAGAAAATGTTCCCACATCAACGCAATATAGATGAATTAGTTGCTTTAACAGCTTCAAACTTAATTAATTGGAAAACATTAGGTTTTGGCGTCTGGCAGAATAACATTATTGATTGGTGTTGAAGGAATAGGTGAGATTGAGTTACGAGTGATACTCAATTGATACTGTCAATTAGATCATATGCAATTACTTTTCTTAAAACTCAGCCGGGTGGAAATAAACCCCAATGAAATTAGGCAGTGAAAAAAATAACCTTTTACTATCTTGGTAAGATCAAGAATTTACAGCAGATTAATATCAGTCAGGGGCAGCTCAATGAAAGTGAAGCTTATCATTATAATAATATGGGCACAGTCTGAAGAAGCCGCTGTCTGTGAGCGGCATAATGTTGGTGCAAAGGCTATTTTCTGTCTCTTGTGTACAGTTGTATGCATGTAAATATATTGGCTTGTATTTACTGCTGCATGCAGTGAGGTTTATTGGGCTCCAGGGACATAGGACCTGCAGTAGAAAGTGTCGGGTCACCCTTGAAATATAGCATTCATACAAATAACAGCATTATAGAAGATTGAGGAATATTATGCTCTCTTCATTTGACCCTGTTACTAAGGCAGTAAATCTTTCAAGAGAGCCCGAGCCAAGTCAGACAGCTTTATAACCATACAGATTCCTATCATTTAATGTGTAGCCAGTTACTAAAATGTCTTAGATTTCAACTAGTGGAAATAAATAGATTTGATGGCATACAATAATGCAGAAATTGTTTATTCCATCATGGTGTCACGTAGTCATGTCATTGTGGATTTCTGTCATTTAGTGATCTTACGTGAACCCGTGAGCTTGTAATATAATACACTGCTTCTGAACTACTTTAAAAATGTTCACAACGTAACGAAGGAAAAATTTTCAACATTCTACATTTGCAGTGAAAATTATGCTATATTTAAAGCACAACTCCAGTGGGGGATTTTTCAGCACTGGAGTGGTGCTACTAGTTTAAGTTCCTTGAGCATAGTATTATACTTGCCAGCTGCCGTCTTCAGCTCCTCCCGGTGCCGCTCTAGTACCGCACAGCCATCTTGTGACTAAAATGTCTGACTGACTAAAAATCAGAGGTAACGGTAGCAAGCTGTCAATATAGGTCTATGAGAGCCAGAACTAGGATCTCATACACTTATATTGAGTTGTTCCGGATCACACAGAAAACATTGGAGCAATCTGGCAGGTCACACACTGCTGGAGAGTGACCAGAGCAGCGTCAGGAAGAACTGTAGACAGAGGTTGGTAAGTATGGGACTAGGTCAGGGAACTTAGATTGGTAGCACCACTCCAGTGCTGCAATAAAAAAAGCATTGAAGTGTTGTTTTAAAGGGGTTTTGTGGGCCTAGGCCCTTGGTGTGTAGTATATCCACTAAATGGTGTATCCTATGATACAGTTAAATGAGTTTTCTGAATCGGAAAATCCCTGTTCCCCGGCTGCAGTTTGTTTAAAAAAAAAAAAAAGCTTTTCTTTACTCATCCTTCCTGGATCCAGCACTTAATCTCTACCATTATACCAGGTGTCTGTTATTGTCTGCAAGGTTGACGTCTCATCAATAGCGCTGCAACCAATAAGTGAGCTCAACATATCTGCCTGAGATCATGGCATAAGCCACTCAAAGACTCAGAGCTCAGTTATTGGCTGCAGCGCTGTTGGCGTGATGTTAATGCTGCTGAAAGTAACAGACACTGGCAGCAGCGGAGACTCAGTGATGAATGAGGGAAGGATGGGTAAGGCACAGTTTGTTATTTTAAAACAAACTGCAGCCAGGGGAAAGGGGTTTTCAGAAACTACCATACGACACAACGGTGGTGGACAAATCATTAGTGCAACCTTTGCAGCAGCACAGGGTCCAGAACGTGGGGGCACAAATGGCCCCTTAAAAGCAGGCAACAGTTTATTACTGTCTATTAAATTTTGTACAAAGGCGTGCAATAATGAGATTGATTCAGTCCAGTAGCGTAGCTACCGGGAAGCGGAGCAGAGGGTGCGGTCACCCTGGGCCCCATGCTCAGAGGGGGCCACCCAGAGCTACGCTACATTAAACTGTATTGGCATGCACAGCATGCCTATATAGTTAATCCCTGCAGTAGAGCAGGGAAACATGGTCTCCCTGCAATACCACTCTCCGTTCTGTAGAATGCAGGACAATTTAAGCATGCGGTCTACAGAGCAGCCGAGGTGTTGACGCATACGCAGGACATCAGAGTCTTGGCTCAGTGACATCATCGTGGGGGCTAATGCTAGGGCTGTACATTGAGGGACTCAGTGGACATTATGAATGTTAAGTGGACACTTAAGAAGCATTATTGTTACAGTGGCACTTAGAATATTATGGCCGTCAAAAGAGCAAAATGTAGATACTGTTTTCTAGGGCATTTGCACATATTAATATTTTTTAGGGAGCAAATTTACCATCTAGAGGGCACAGAGGTGGCATTCTTGCTATGTAAGGGGTACAGTGGTGGGCTTTATTACATGGGGGCACTAAGAGTAGCGCTGTTATTGTGCAAAACAGCAGGTGCAGTAATAGTGACACATATGGCAGAAGTGGCTCAGTATTGGGGTATCAGTAGGATGAGTAGATTGTGCAGGTTGAGAATAGATGGGGAAGGTGTTGTAAATATGGGAAGTCAAATGTGTCTGTTGTAATCTCTGTAGACATGTCGTGGCAGGAAGAAGTTGCCATGTTGGTCTGGGCCATATGGAAAAGACGTGAAAAATGAACGACTCCATGAGAAGAACATCAGCTGTAAGATACTACAGTGGTGACCAAAAGTATTGGCACCCCTGCAATTCTGTCAGATAATACTCAGTTTCTTCATGAAAATGATTGTAATCACAAATTCTTTGGTATTATTATCATCATTTAATTTGTCTTCAATGAAAAAACACAAAAAGAATTGTCCTAAAGCCAAATTGGATACAATTCCACACCAAACCTAAAAAAGGGGGTGGACAAAAGTAATGGCACTGTTTGAAAAATCATGTGATGCTTCTCTAATTCGTGTAATTAACAGCGCCTGTAACTTACCTGTGACACCTAACAGGTGTTGGCAATAACTAAATCACACTTGCTGCCAGTTAACATGGATTAAAGTTGACTCAACCTCTGTCCTGTGTCTTTGTGTGTACCACATTGAGCATGGAGAAAAGAAAGAAGACCAAAGAACTGTCTGAGGACTTGAGAAACCAAATTGTGAGGAAGCATGAGCAATCTCAAGGCTACAATTCCATCTCCAAAGACCCGAATGTTCCTGTGTCTTCCGTGCGCAGTGTCATCAAGAAGTTTAAAGCCTATGGCACTGTGGCTAACCTCCTTAGATGTGGACGGAAAAGAAAAATTGACGAGAGATTTCAACGCAAGATTGTGCGGATGGTGGATAAAGAACCTCGACTGACATCCAATCAAGTTCAAGCTGCCCTGCAGTCCGAGGGTACAACAGTGTCAACCCGTACTATGCGTCGGCGTCTGAATGAAAAGGGACTGTATAGTAGGATGCCCAGGAAGACCCCACTTCTTACCCCGAGACATAAAAAAGCCAGGCCTGAGTTTGCCAAAACTTACCTGAGAAAGCCTAAAACGTTTTGGAAGAATGTTCTCTGGTCAGATGAGACAAAAGTAGAGCTTTTTGGAAAAAAGCATCAACATAGAGTGTACAGGAAAAAAAAAGAGGCATTCAAAGAAAAGAACACGGTCCCTACAGTCAAACATGGCGGAGGTTCCCTGATGTTTTGGGGCTGCTTTGCTGCCTCTGGCACTGGACTGCTTGACAGTGTGCATGGCATTATGAAGTCTGAAGACTACCAACAAATTTTGCAGCTTAATGTAGGGCCCAGTGTTAGAAAGCTGGGTCTCCCTCAGAGGTCATGGGTCTTCCAGGAGGACAATGACCCAAAACACACTTCCAAAAGCACTATAAAATGGTTTGAGAGTGCACTGGAGACTTCTAAGGTGTCCAGCAATGAGTCCAGACCTGAATCCCATAGAACACCTGTGGAGAGATCTCAAAATGGCAGTTTGGAGACGGCACCCTTCAAATATCAGGGATCTGGAGCAGTTTGCCAAAGAAGAATGGTCTACAATTCCAGCAGAGCATTGTAAGAAACTCATTGATGGTTACCGGAAGCGGTTGTTCGCAGTTAATTTGGCTAAAGGTTGTGCAACCAAGTATTAGGCTGGGGGTGCCAATACTTTTGTCTGGCCCATTTTTGGAGTTTTGTGTGAAATGATGAATGATTTGATATTTGCTTCATTCTCTTTTGTGTTTTTTCCTTGCAAGCAAATTAAATGAAGATAATAATACCAAAGAATTTGTGATTGCAATCATTTTCAGGAAGAAACTGAGTATTATCTGACATAATTGCAGGGGTGCCAATACTTTTGGCCACCACTGTATGTACAGTATAGCTGTACTGTAATCATTTGTATGTTCTGCAAGACTGGTATCTTCTACTATATGTCACCATATGGCCGTAATATCAGTGTGCCACCTTAGTTGCGATCAGGGTTACCAGTTAGGGGTCCACTCAGTTGTTTTGCCACACCTAAACTGAACACCTAGCTACACCTCTGATTCAGTCACAATTAATAGTACATTTTTAGACATATGGGTATTCTATAATGAGGTATTAAAAACCAAGGAACTTATAATTTGTTACTGAATGGAGACCTTCTGCTGTCTGTGTCCATCCCTTAGACATGCTAATTGTGTACTGTACATATGATAGAGACAGCTCATGTGGCAGCTATGGGGCCCTTTTTATTAGGCAGTGAGAAACTCTGCTGTACTCTCACCATCAGAGGACATACATTCAGCAAACAAGTATACAGTATATCCTCTTAACGACACTTCTCTGCTCATATTCCACACCAATTTTTAGCTAAAGAATGCTAAAGGCAAAGCGTGTACTGGGTCCTACTGTGTTTATTTTTGTGCAGTTGTACATCATAATTATACATTAAACTCATTACTCTTTAATGTGGTCATTGTGAACAGTCAGAAAATGTTTACAGGAGCTTTTGTTGAAACTTAAGGAAAACTATACAGTCATTTTGTAGAGCGTAGAATTATTGCATATTTTGTCCAGCACTGGCGGACACAGACAGAAGAGAGCCCCTGTGCAAGAACTATATATGGACCCTTTGCAGTCCAATAGCTCATCATAATGCACAATTTCACCTGCTATCGAGGTGGAGATGGGCCACCTTTCCTCTTGGACCCCTGTGCAGCTGCACAGGTTGCACCAATGATATGTCCACCCCTGATGTCCAGTGAGAACCTATACTGATCTAGGATCTTACATTTAGTTTTGAAATAAAAAGTTATCAAGTATTATGAAATATCTTGATCTTTTTTTGCTTTGTCAATGTTTTAACTGAAACAATTGCATATCCTTCAGGGTCATGTAAACGCCAATCTCCAAGAACCCAATGTGCATAGTGGAGAATTTATGAGAAATTAATGAGAATAAAAACAGTGTCCCACCATGTAAAATATATGGTATCACATAGGTACAGTGTGGGCCTATTTAATTCATTAGTCAACTGAGGGGGGATTCGAATGATCAACATTCCAAATAAGACCATGTTTATGAGGATGTGGGCCTAAGGCTACTGTCACACTATCAGTATTTGGTCAGTATTTTACATCAGTATTTGTAAGCCAAAACTAGGTGAGGAACAATCAGAAAAAAGTATAATAGAAACACATGCACCAATTCTGCATTTTTGACCCACTCCTGGTTTGGGCTTATAATTACTGATGTGAAATACTGACCAAATACTAAACGTGTGAACATAGCCTTATGCTGAGAATGTACCTGCATCAAATGAGAACAAACATTATGCAATTTATGTCAGACTTTATTTCTTGCATTTTTAAATTTAGAATTTAAATAATTTATTATGATGACAAACCACATACAAGAATTTGACTTTCTTAGGGTATGAAATCCTTGGATGCTTTGATAACCCCTAGCTTTAAGTACAGTTAAAGGCACATTGATATCATCTTGTGATGGTCCTTATAATAAGAAAGTTGCTTCCATTTACTTTTTAAATGTCTTCTGTGCCCAGAAGTTCAGTTTTATGTCATGCACACAGTCACACAAGGCTCAGCAAAGACTGTTTTTCTCAATGCAGATATTAAACTTCAAAGGTTTATAGGTAGCTATGTTACTGCAAGTGAGAACAAGCTAGCAATGGATCACTATGACTAGCTTTCTTTAAATGAGGTCCTTCTTTCTCATACAAAAGAGAGGAAAAGTGCAAAAATAAGTTAAGAACAAGCTTCATAAAATATATAGAGTAAAATTTTTGTAGCAACCAATTCAAGCTCCTTCTACAATAGAAAAGCAGACACTTAAACATTTATAACATATTGGCGTACATTTATTGCATGTCGACTACTTTTCTAATGACAGCAACATGTGAAGGAGACCCGTTCTCAAGATAAATATGGGTCCCAATAGTGGGATCCACTTTTATTATACTGTATATTTATGGCATATTCTGTGGATAAATGTGTGAGATGGAAATACCAATTTAAGAAAAAAGAATACATTATAATTACATTATACATATAAAATCCCACACAGGTTCTTACTGCTTGTTTCTGGATTTTTTTTACACCATAAAAAAATATCATTAATTTATTAAACCTACAACATAGATATGTCACAAAAATGTCAAAAAAGCTTGACAAATCGTGAACTTCAATAATATGTATGCATTTCTATCTCTGAAAAAGGAAAATTCACATTCATTCCTTGTCATGCAAATAAAGATGGGGTTGTATTTCTCAGTCTCTACCATTGATTACTGGTATCTGTCATTAAGGTCAAATGTAGACATCTGTGAAATACATGTATACCTACTACATAGCTCCCAACCGTTCTGGATTCAGTGGGCTGTCCCAATTTGATGGCTCAGTCCCGCCATGTCAATGCTTTGCCCCAATTTCCATTAATGCTCTTTGGCATCTTCTTCACTTTGTAACTTCTCTTTGGGGGGCAGGGCTGGCATCTCTGCACTTACATTAATTAAATAAACAATTCTCCTCTTCTCAGGTCTTCAAGCCCACAAGCTCTATCATTGCAGACTGCAGCTTAAGCTATGAGCTACAGGCTGCACTGATGAGCATAGAAGAATTTGGTAATCTTTAACTGTGTTACAGACACTGATATCACAGGCAGATTGTACTGGTACATAGAGATACATCTGTACATAGCGGTGTATTTGTATGTACCTGTATTCTAGAGGTGAAGAAAAGTCTGATTTTTTTGTTCCCATAAAACTACTAAAAATAATAAAAAACAATTACAAAAATATAATTTTCTTGTGAGAATTGAGCCCACAACCTGCATCATTGTAGAACAGCTAAAGCTATGAGGCACAGACTCCAATGACACCACTGGGAGAAATTCATATACAGTACTTTTAGCTGCAGTGCAGACATTGATCCTGCAGGCAGACGATACACGTACATAGAGATGCATCTATACATTGCAGTATATTTCTATGTCCTTGTATTCAAGAGGGAGAATAAAAGTCAGAATTCTTTCTTCTTATAACATTATTAAAATGTAATAAAAAAACTATTACAATAATGTAATTTTCAATGCTCTTTTTTTAAAAAAATAATAAATATCACAAATCAGCAAATAACAGATGTATTTGGTGTCCCTATAATTTTAACGACCCGCATAACAAAGCGATCAGTTTATTTACGGTGATCGTAAATGGTATAAAAAAATAGCGCTATTGATTCTTTTTCTCCATTAAACCCATAAAAATGTAATAAAAATGTAGCACTGTGTTCACATGTAGTATAAATGCTATATTTTTTCTACTGCCCTTTTTTTCTGCAGGTGTCCGCACCACACAGCGCAATAACAATCTCCTCTAATTATTATTATTTATTATTATAGCAGCATTTATTCCATGGTGCTTTACATGTGAAAAAGGGGTATAATTCAAGAACAATTACAATAATCTTGAACACAATTTGACAGCGACTGGTACAGGAGGAGCGAGGACCCTGCCCGCGAGGGCTCACAATCTACAAGGGAAGGGTGAGGATACAGTAGGTGAGGGTAGAGCTGGTCGTGCAGCGGTATGGTGGAGCGGTGGTTAATGCAGGTTGTAGGCTTGTCGGAAGAGGTGGGTCTTCAGGTTCCTTTTGAAGGCTTCCACGGTAGGCGAGAGTCTGATAAATTGGGGTAGAGAGTTCCAGAGTAGGAGGGAAGCACGGGAGAAATCTTGTATACGGTTGTGGGAGGAGGAGATAAGAGGGGAGTAGAGAAGGAGATCTTGTGAGGATCGGAGGTTGCGTGCGGGTATGTAATGGGAGACTAGGTCAGAGATATATGGAGGAGACAGGATGTGAATGGCTTTGTATGTCATGGTTAGGGTTTTGAACTGGAGTCTTTGAGCAATGGGGAGCCAGTGGAGAGATTGACGGAGAGGCCGGGGAATAGCGGGGGGACAGGTGGATTAGTCGGGCAGCAGAGTTTAGGATAGACTGGAGGGGTGCAAGAGTGTTAGAGGGGAGGCCACAGAGCAGGAGGTTGCAGTAGTCAAGGCGGGAGATGATGAGGGCGTGCACTAGTGTTTTTGCAGATTCATGATTGAGGAATGTGCTGATCCGCGAGATATTTTTGAGTTGGAGTCGGCAGGAAGTGCAAAGGGCTTGGATATGTGGTTTGAAGGAGAGTTCAGAGTCCAGGGTTACCCCAGGGCAGCGAGCTTGAGGGACTGGGGAGAGTGGGCAGCCATTGACGTTGATAGATAGGTCAGTTGGGGGGGTTGAATGAGATGGCGGAAAGATGATGAATTCTGTTTTGTCCATGTTAAGTTTTAGAAATCTGGCAGAGAAGAAGGATGAAATAGCAGACAGACATTGTGGGATTATTGCGCATTTGCTGTGTTCTATATGCCTTATCAATGTTGTTTGATTCTTTTTTGCTGCAGATGTGAAGCTGCGTTTTTAATGGGTTTTTTATAGTACAGAAAAGCTTTGATTCTGCACTTAAAAATGCAACAGCATTTTTTTTCATGCTCTTATATCTTAGATCTATAGAGAAAAAATGTACCAAAACTGCATAGTTCAACAGAATCCTCAGACGCACCTAGGGCAGAGTTTTCATGAAATGACATCCACTTTTCTCTGACATTTAGGCTGGGGTCACACAACCATCAATTCTCTCATGAGAGAATTGGGTCAATTCAGAGTTTGAGCCGTATGTCGGTTCACTGTGCTCCTATCATCTCGCGTGAGAGAATCGGAGCACAGGTGAAGAGGAGGCAGAGAAAGTAATTTCTCCATCTCCTCCATTGCTGACATCCGATGTTTCACACGCACCCATAAACCCATGCGTGAGTACGATGCCAATGAGAAAATGGAATGAGAAAATAATTGCAGATCTACACTTCCTCATAGTATAACATTGGGCCGAGTGCCATCCGATAAAATATTGGATAGCACTTGGCCATGTTATATGCTTGTGTGAGCGAGCCCTTTGGCTGTGTTCAGTTGCAGCATTCTGCTGCTTTTTTTGCACAGAAATTCTGCTGTGTTTAACTGTCTAAGCAAAGTGGATGTGAGTTCATGAAAACTGCACCCACTGTGTCTCTAAAGATGTTGCTGAACTGTGCGGTTGTGGTGCAATACTTAGACTTGGATAGACAGATGTCTTAATGAGGATTAAATGAACCTGACACCTGATACATGCTCCCCAATCCGTGGGCAGCATGTATTAGGCACTGGCTGAATGATCACAGTGAGGTATATTTGACTCTAAAATGCTGCTGCGTTTCAGAGAAGAACATACTTTAAATGCCCTACCCATTGCCCTGGATTGACAGGTCTCGGGCTATATGCATACATATACGCACATGCTATACACAACAGCCGGAGACCCACTTGTCCGACTAGTCTACTAGTTGTGATGGCTTTTAAAGTAATATTATTATTATCATTTATTATTATAGCGCCATTTATTCCATGGCACATTACATGTGAAAAGGGGGTATAATACAAGAACAATTACAATAATCTTGAATAATCCAAGTCTGTGACTGGTACAGGAGGAGAGAGGACCCTGCCCGCGAGGGCTCACAATCTACAAGAGAAGGGTGAGTATACAGTAGGTGAGTGGAGAGCTGGTCGTGAAGCAGTGTGGAGGAGCGGTGGTTACCGGCAAGTTGTAGGCTTGTTGGAAGAGGTAGTATGTTCTTCTCTGAAACACTGCAGCATTTCAGAGTCAAACATTCCTGGCTGGGGTCTGACTGTGTATTACTACTGTTGCCCTGCTCCTCTTTACACAAGTTTACTAGTAGTGCCTGCATGATCAGCATGACAAGTATGCTTATCATGATAGGGCAACTGAATGCCGCTAATTATAAGGATACTCGGCAATGTGTCACATAGAATCTTCACTGTATACAGTAATAAAAGACTACTTCTTGAATATTTCCTTTGTTTTCAGGAGAATGCAATTAGTCTCTTCCGAATTAGCAATATACTTTGCTCGATTATGTGTTTTACCCCACGTTATATGGTTTGCTTTAATAATGTCATATCATTTAATAAAGTGACCCCTATAAAAACTTTCGATTCAATATTAACACCCTCAAAACGCTGTAAACTAGTCTTCAAGCGTGAAAGATAAAGCCCTGTTTAATGACAACTTCTGTCATTCCCTAAGGGAGCTATTGCTCTGTTATAGTCCTAATAGCCTGGCGTTAATTAGCATAATCTAATCTCCTTTCCTTCTACAATGCATTTTACAGCCTAGTTTTAAATTATAGCTTGGAAACGTTAAGGATAATGCAGTCAGCCGAGCACCATTTGGATTATGTGGCTTGCAAATCAGGTAGTTATTTACAGAATATCAGATCTATGAGAAACCGCTGAAAGAGGCAGCATATTACCCCATGAACATCATCTCTCCTGTCACCTTTTACTTGCTAATAATTTACACTCAATTTTACTAACTGAAGTTCCGATATGGTACATTTTCAGTATCTCCAAGAAAGCTATTTGGAGAAAAAAAAATCTCCACTGTATATGAAGACGTAAAGCCTTATGCCTCGCATTTGATTCAGAGAAATATCTTGCAGGCTGCATTTATAACACCCGCCTGACAAAATAAAATTGCTCTATAATGCTTGCTTACTCACAATGCAGAAATGAACCATTCCCGATAGCAGAGAAATATGGACTTATTTTTAGGCATGAATACATAAAATGTTATCAGGGACATTCACACCATTTGTAAATGGATTTGTAAGGACACATTGAAAAGAGTCTGAGAGCTCTTTATTAATTTCCCATAGGCATGAATAGGTCAGGAGAATATTAAGGCAAAAGATAGAGGAGTAAAATTACATTGTAAGTGACACAGTAGCTGTAGGATTGTATAATTTAATTATATAGCGATAATGATTCTACAAGGTTAAAATGAGCTCCAGACAAGAAAACTCATACTATAAAATACTTAAGTAAAACTTCTTATAAGGAACGATGCCAGCATTTGTTCAGTGAATTCAAACTGAATGTAGACAATGGAGTGTTAGTGTTCGAACAACGTTCTTGGATGTCATTTTGCCTCATCATGAAATTTTGAAAAACTTTGAAGCATGAAATGATTGGGACAGCCATTGCTCTCTAAAGATACTTTTGCTTTTGTTTTCAACTTAAAGTCTTTCACCCTGATTCATCAAGACCAATGGTTTTTACACCAGTCTTGATCAGTGGGCATTCTGGAGTCAAACATTCTTGATTCATTAGGAGGTACATGCCTCTTAATGAATCGGGAGTGTCTGAAAGGTGGTATGTGCTTCAGTGTGCGCCTCGCCATAAATCTTACTGCAGCAAAAGTTGCTACAGTCCTATCAAGCCCCAGTTCTGCCCACTATGTCAGAGCTGGGCATAAAAATGCCAAAAGTTGCAACATTTTAGCTCAGCCTTGCATTTCACCAGAACTTATTGCAACTTATTATTTAAATAAATAATTTATAAAAGTGTCATGGGGTCCCCCCATTTTTTGACAACCAGTTAATACTAAAGCAGACAGCTGGGGCTAGTATTCTCAGACTGGGAAAGGGCCATGGATATTGACCCTCCCCAACCTAAAAATAGCAGCCTACAACCATCCCAGACAAGGTGCATCTATTAGATGTGCCAATACGGCGCTTTGTCTGGCTCTTCCCACTTGCCCTGGTGCGGTGGCAAATGGGGTAATAGGTTTGGGATTTTTGTCAGTTGTTTTACGCCCACTGACATCAAACCTAGAAGTTAGTAATAGAGAGGCATCCATAAGGTGCTCCCATTTTTAAGTCTATAGTCAGATTGTTAAAAAAAAATAGAGCAAGAATAAAGTCTTTTAATCGAAATAATGACACTGACACGTTTATTTGAAAAAAATAAAATAAATAAGCACAGTTAGGCTCACCTTAACGCCTAGTCCATTGAAGCCTATGGTTCTGTTAAAGTCAAAAAATAAAAAAACACCACACCAGGGAAAGTGGGAAGAGTGAGGCTAAGTGCCAGAATTAGCGCATATTATTGATGCTCCATTTCAGGGGCCAATATCCATGACCCCTTCTCTGACTATTAATATCAGCCCACAGCTTTCTGTTTAGTCTTTGCTGTTTTGAATTTATAGGGGGACTCTCGCCAGTAAATGCTAATCAAACTGCTGTGAGCTATTATTAATAGTCAGAGAATATTTTGGGCTAATGGCCCTTTTCCCTGGCTAGTAATATCAGCCCCCATCGGGCGGCTTTCCCTCTGCTGGTTATGAATAATCGGCGGGAGACCACGCTGTTTTCTTAATTGAATTCATTATTTTACACATAATGTACACTGCGGGTGCTGTCTACAGCTCCCATCATTGTCACCTGGTCGTGTTGATCTCAGGACGAGCAGGCGACAATGATGTGAGCTGCATTCAGCACCCAGTGCCTGAGAACAGAGTGAACTGTGTGGAGTGCAGAGTGCCGGACTCACGGGCATTCATCAGTCCGGCACTTGACACTCTGGTATTCAACAGTCCAGCGCTAGAGCTACCATGAGACTCTGTGGCTTGAACTCAGGTAATCTTTGAGGTTATCAGGGCAGCTGCAAGGCCTGGAAACCTCATGGGAAACTTTGAGGGACATTTTAAGGTTATTGGATGTTACAGCTGCTGGAACAGCTGGAGGCTGTGAACGAAGATTACCTCGGGTGTGTATATTACTTTACTTGTTAACAAATGAAAAAATAAATGAAAAAAACTGTGCGGGGTAACCCGAAATTTTCATAATCAGGTTAAGCCAACATCAGCTGTCTGATGTTAATATTCTGGGAATGAGCCATAGCCATAAAGGTTCCCAGGCTATTAATATCAGCGCTGTTTGCTTAGCCTTTACTGGTTATTATAGGGGAGACACCCCAAAAAATTGAAATGGGGTCCCTACTATATTTACTAACCAGCAAAGGCTAAACAGACAGCTGCGGACTGATATTCATAGCCTAGGAAGGGGCCATGCTAACTGGCCCCCTCCCAGGCTAAAAACATCAGCTCTCAGCTACCCCAGAAATGGCACATCCATTAGATGCACCTATTCTGGCACTTAGCTTTGCTCTTCTCACTTGCTCTGGTGTGGTGGCAAGTGGGGTAATAGTTTTGAGGTTGATGTCAGCTTTGTATTGTCTATAACAGGGTTCCCCAACTCCAAGGTCCACCAACAGGTCATGTTTTCAGGATTTCCTTAGTGTTGCACAGGTGATAATTGCATCCCCTGCACAGGCAATAATTCCATCACCTGTGCAATACTAAGGAAATCCTGAAAACATGACCTGCTGGTGGGCCTTGAGGACTGGAGTTGGGGAACACTAGTCTATAAGATGCCTTTAATTGAAATAGTGACACTGACTCCTTTATTTGAAATAAAAATATAAGTTATACTCAGTTTAACGCCTAATCCATCAAAGCCCATGTCACCTGTAAAAGACAAAAAAAACAACAAAACATAATACTCACCTTTATGCTTAATCCACCAAAAGTCCATGTCACCTGTAAAAGATCAAAAATTATAAACCACCATATTCCTCACCTGTCCGACAAGAATATAATCCATTTGTGTCCAACAAGAATCTAGATGATTTGAAGCCAGCCAGCTCACACTGACACAGGAGCTTGAGAACTCACTTGCAGGTGCTGTGAGAAAGTCCACCAGAGTTCATAGCTGATGAACCCAGTGACCTCCCTCCTCTGGGAAATTAAATATGCAAATTGCCTGTTCAAAGAGGAAGAGAACTTGAACCTATTGAAAGCAGCAATCCTAAAAGTCAACTTCGTCCCTTTAACGAGTCTTGCCATATGACTTAGAATAAAAGCCAAACCAGAATGTCAATTTGCAAACACAGTGTTTTGGGGTGTTGCCGCTTGTCAGTGCAAGGTAAGATTTGGCTAGGTGAGCTGCTTAAATAGTTGTAATTCAAATTTATGTATGAGATAGCCAAGATGATTGTGTACAAAATGAGGGTAGTCTCACATTCGAAGGAGTAGTGGATGATGAGATACAGAGCCTGAAAGTCAAAAGTTCAAAACATTGTTACACTTTGGCTCATCAGTGTATACACCATGCATACCCTCTGGGAAATTAAATGTGAAAATTGCCACTTCAGAGAGGAAGAGGACTTAAAGAAGTTGTCCACTACTTTGACATTGATGTCCTATCCATTGGATAGGGCATCAATGTATGATTGACCAGGGTCCCGTACGTGGCACCCCCGCCGATCAGCTGTTATCGGTGCCGGCACCTACAACTTGATGGCAAGGCACCGCAGGTAAGGACTTCCGGCCAACAGCCGCTGCCGCTGGCACCAATAACAGCTGATCAGCGGGGGTGACGAGTGCAGGACCCCGGCCGATCATACATTGATGCCCTATCCTATGGATAGGGCATCAATGTTAAAGTAGTGGACAACTCCTTTAAACTCTAGTACAATCTATTGGAAGTAGCAATCCTAAAAGTCAATATCTCAGGGAGAAACGATACCCCTTAGATCCCAGTCTTAAGCCTCTCACTAGATCTCATACCTTGCACTGACAAGGTGCAAGACTCCAAAACACCCTGTCTGCAAATTGAGATTCTGGTTTGGCTTTTATCCTAAGTCATATGGCAAGGTTTGTTAAAGGGTCGATGATGACTTTTAGGATTGCTGCTTCCTATAGTTGGCACTAGAGTTCAAGTCCTCTTCCTCTCTGAAGAGGCAATTTGCATATTGAATGGGGCTTAAAGGGAATCGGTCACCCCCTGGGACCTATCAGACCTCTAATATGGGTATACAGGTGATAGAAATGTCAATCTATACTTACCTGTTTGTGCCATATTAGAGGTTTTCTTCACTAACAATGTAGTGTAGCCCAAATCCTGAAGAATACTGTAAATTATTTTACAGCCAACAGAAAATTGGAATAAAAAAGTCACAAAGTTTGCCACAGGTGATAAGTTGCGTGAGATTTTGTGACTTTTTCCCCTTTTCTGCCCTATCAGTAAGTGGGCAAGGATTAGCAATAAAAGGTTGTGGTCTGTCACAGTGTAAAAAAATGATGTATACCACACACTTCTGCATTCAGATCTGTGAATTTGCATGATCTACCACTCGTGGCTGATCTGCTGTTACTTCAAGACATTTTCACTTAATAGGGTTTTCTTAGCATGAGGCCCCGCTAAAATTATTTGTCTATCCCTGTAGTGAGTCCCAAAATCCCCCTTCTACCTTTATTTTCATTTTCTCACCCACCCTTCTGCCAAAATGCCTTTAATTAAAATATCATTTACAGTTAAAGAAGTTGTCCACTACTTTTTTTTTTAATTGCTCCAATGTATTTAGCCTGTGGCCATAAGTTTTTTTGTAAATATGTTTAGTTGTATGTATTGCCTGTGAGCAGAGCTATCACTGGCCACTCACTGGGCACCCTGAGATCTCGATGGTGTGGTCCTGATGATTGCCATGACAGTTCATGGCCAAATAACCGCCTAGAGTCTGCTGGCTATAGCGGCCTGTTCAGAAGTCATCAAAATTTAGATGGTAAAAATAAACTTTTTCATTCTTGTCATGCCACTTTCCATTACTTCCTGAAAAGAACCAGAAGGGTTAATAAACAATCTGAAGAGGGTGTGGTTTTTAAAATGGTATCACTTTTGGGTGGTTTCCAACATATAGGACCCCCCAAGTCACTTCAAAACTGAACAGGTCCCTATAAAAATAAGTTTTGTAAATTTCCTTGAAAAAATGAAAAATTACTGCTACATTGTTAAACCTTTATCTTGTTTTATTATTAACAAAATAAAACAACACTTTACAAATGGTGGTGATGGAAAGCAGACATGAGGGAAATGCTATTTATTAATGTTTTTGTGTGGTATGACTATTCGGATTAAAGGGATAGTCATTCAAAGTTTGAAAATTGCAATTTTTAAAACTTTTTTATCAAATTTCTGATATTTTTATAAATAAACGCAAAACATATCAACCTAATTTTAACATTATTATAAAGTATCATGTGTCACAAAAAAATAATCTCAAAATAAATGGGACACGTTAAAGCATTCCAGAGTTATTACTACATAAAGTGACACTGGTCAGATTTCAAAAAAATTGGTCCGGTCACTAAGGGGTTAAAAGCACTGGGCAGTTTAGGAGCTCTATGAAGCTTTTGTTTTTGTCTGGAGGTAGACATACACAGTCTGCAGTCTGCATTATGTAAGACCCCAAATCTGTCAGATGAAAATTATCTGTAGAAATGAAACAGTGCTGTTTTGTTGAACAGACAGTATTCCTTTTTATCTGTGTCATTTAGCTCTGCTGGAGCTCAGTGCTATATCATTTGTATCATGCAGAATGATCTTTAATAGCTATTACACAGCTATAAAACAATAGGATTCAGTGCCAGGGTACAGCCTTTACACTCCTCCAGAGGTGCCCTTTCAGATAGCTCTTCTTCCTCTGGACCTTCTCTAAAAAATAGTAAAAGAAATTTAGCATTGTTGCATATGGAATTTTACTGTACCCAGAGTTCAAAAGTAAACTTAACTGCTAATTAATTTCTGCATGAAAAATATGTACAATTTGCCCAATAGCAGTTTAAAGAATTGATGTCATCTGATAAAAGGACTTTGCACATTGTTTTCGTCAAATATGGCATACGTTCCTTATCAGTATATTTTAGTATAAAAAGGAAATGCCAAGTCAACTAAATTAATGAATCATTTGAATCCAGAGGGAAAAAAACACTGCTAAAGACACAATATCCCCAATTCATTAAAGTGTTTATGCCAGAAAACTGGCATAAAACACTGAAAAGTCACAAAATTTTTTGCAGCTCAAAGTTTTTATTTAAAGAGGTTGTCCACTACTTTAGCATTGATGACCTATCATTAGGATAGGTAATCAATGTCGGATAGGTCGGGGTCTGACACCCAGCACCCCAGCCGATTAGGTGTTATCGGTTTCGGCCTCCCCCAGTCGGAAGTACTCAATTGCGGAGCTGGCCATCTTCTAATAGTGGCCGTCGCCGGGTACTGCACATCCTCCTCCTATTGATTTGAATAGGAGGCTGATGTGTAGTACAAAGCCCTAGCCACTATCAGAAGATGGCCAGCTCCGCAAGTGAGTACTTCCGGCCACAGTCGCCGACTCCGATAACAGCTGATCGGCAGGGGTCCCGGGAGTCGGACCCCAACTGATCAGACATTGATGACCTATCTTCGGGATAGGTCATCAATGCTAAAGTAGTAGACAACCTCTTTAAGTTTCAAACTGCTTCAGCCAGTTCAGCTAAAATGAGTGGAGCTGTGAAAAGAGGGGGAGTGGCAGGTACAGAATGAGGCATGGCTACATTCACACAGCAAATGCTTCACAAGTGAGGGTGCTTCTTACTCCATAGATGTAACTTCAGTCTTTGGTGCACGGAGGCGCACGCCACTGATAAGATGCGATGAATTAAGTGATGTGCACCTCTTAATGAATTTGGCGCATCTTATTTCTGCATGCCCCTCATTATGACTAGCAGTAGCAAATGAAAAAATATTTTGATGAGCATGCCAAAGAAATTGAGGTGGTGCCTTGGCATCTGTGGGATATACTGGAAAAATAATTCTAATTTATGAAGCCCATGTCTCGTCAAGTCAGAGCTATTGAGAGCACAATGCAGTTTTAATATTATGTCTGATCTGTGTATAAAAAAATGCAAGAGAGGTGAGGGAAAAGGAGAGCACTCATTTGTTAAATGTCTTGTATGTGAGTAATACTTAGTGTTATTTAATTTTAGAAATGAATGTTTTTTTAAGCACTCCCATCAAGGTTTTTATCCTTTTATTATATTGCAATTATCATATTATATACAGTAGCACTGTGTACTTACAATTGCTTACTTAGCCCTTCTACCCTGTTAATTCTTCTCATTTCCATTAGGTCTATGATATCACGTGATCAAAAACTGACCAGCTGAATCCTTCTAAGCCCTATGTAGAAACAGTAGGTCAGTTTTCCCTTTATGAGTCATAAGTCACTGCTAAAGTCCCTAGCATGGGGGAGGAGGGAACAGTTGGGTAAGGATTTGAAGAGGGGAATGATTTCTGCAGGGAAAAGAAACTTCCTGTTTCTACATAGAGCAGAGAAAAGAGAAGATTTTTCTGAATAGGAAGGTAAAATGAGCAATTGTAAGTAGACAGTGTCATATATTATGATGATTGCATTATATTAAGAGAATATGCAAATTGCCTCTTCAGAGGAAAAGAGGACTTGAACTCTATAGCGCCACCTATTGGAATATGATAACAATAATCCTTTTATCTATATAGCGCCAACAAATTCTGCAGTGCTTTACAATTCAGACAATTTTGGGCACTGTCCTCATCAGGGCTCACAATCTAAATTGTATGTTCTCCTCTCACAGGGAGAGCATACAAACTCCTTGCAGGTGTTGTCCTTGGTGGGATTTGAACCAAGGACTCCAGTGCTGCAAGGCTCCAGTGCTAACCACTGAGCCACCATGCTGACTCACAGTGGAAGCAGCAATCCTACAAGTCACAATCAACCCTTTAACGAGTCATGCAATATGACTTAGGATAAAAGACAAATCAGAATCTCAATTTGCAGACACGGTGTTTCAGGCTGTTGGCCCTCGTCAGTGCAAAGTATGAGAACTGATTTGGCTAGATGAGTGGCTCTGGACTGAGGCTTTGAGGGGTAACGTTTCTCCTTGTGGAATGTGACATACCAGCTCTGGCATGTCAAGGTAAGGAGGCTTATTCGCCGTGCAATGCTCCTCTGGGAAATTTAATATGCAAATTGCCTCTTCAGAGAAAAAGAGGACTTGAACTCTACAGCACCACCTATTGGAAACAGCAATCCTACAAGTCACAATCAACCCTTTAATGAGTCGTGCAATATGATTTAGGATAAAAGACAAAGCAGAATCTCAATTTGCAGGCACAGTGTTTCGGACTGTTGGCCCTCGTCAGTGCAAAGTATGATAACTGATTTGGCTAGATGAGTGGCTCTGGACTGAGGTCTAAGGGGTAATAAAAACTTTGATGGGAGTGCTTCTTTAAATTGCATTTATGTCCTATACATTTGATAAATGGTCTCAAAGCATATGCCTTATGGATCAGATGCAATGCACATGCTTCTTTACAGAAAACTAAACTGCACTGATGCAAACAGTCACAAAACGACTTGCACTAGATGAGGAGGTCCCCAACCTGTGGCTTGGGAACCACATATGGCTCGTGGGTTCATGATGTGTGGCTTATGGCTGTCTACCAGCTTGATGCATTAGAACCAGGTCTAGCAAACAGGCATGAAGAGCAGATATCAAGATGGTGACTTTTCTGGGAAGCCCCACGCAGGAGAGCCGGTCAAAGTTCTCATATACTGGGTGAGGGGTGGGAGATAAATATGATAAGCTGGAGATTGAATAGTGCTACCAGTTAGAGGGGTACTTAAAGCTGGATACAACAATGTGGTGAGTGTACTTGTTGTAAGAATACTGAATTGGGGTAGAGTGGGTATGTAGGTATCTTGCCTCTAAAGGAAGGAGCACAAGGTCACAATGTGATATTTGTGGGGAAGCGTTGGCTGCCTTTAGACCAGGTTCTGGGTGCCCTTACTGTGGGTAAGGTGACACTAAATGACCATCTCTCAAAGCTGAATGTGGCTTCTACGGTAAGAAGGGTTGGGGACTGTAGCACTAGTCCAATAATGAAGGATTGGATAGTGATGCTTAATAGCAGATATTCTAATCAAATGCTACATACAGTAGCTACACCTTGTTTTCCACTTGAAAAAGAATACTGGCTGTGTGTTTTAGCCCTTCCATAATATATGGCTCTAGCATATTTTAAAACATCCTGTAGCTTTCCATATTGTATCCTCGTTTTATAAGTTTGTAACTTATTCCATAATAGTGCTATTTTTTAAAGCTGTTAAGCTTTTAATTCTTCTTTGTTTGTTACTTAGAGTAATGTCCTCTTTTTAGCCCAATGCCACTCTCCTGATACTAAAATAATATGACTATTAATACAAGCGCCTGAGCCTAAAACTGTTACTTCGTGATCTTGTATTCTAACTCTGATTTTGGCTCCCACCAGGGAAAGGATTAGAAGGAATAAGTCTACTAATTCATCTAATATCCTTCAGAATCTGTGCAGAGCAGAGAGGAAGGGTGATGCCAGCCTTCGTAATTGGAATGAAATGGCTTGTCACTAGCAGATGGTCAAGGACCCTTGACAATACTCATAATTTCAACAATTATCTCAGCCACCAGGTAGCTGCCAAATAAAGTCATGTAGAAATAATGGCCTTTATCAATGCAGCTGTGGCAATGATAGACATTCTAGAACATGTTAATGAAAGTGTGTTTTCTTCTTATCTTTTAAGAACCTGTCCATTAATCACTCCACCGAATCAGAACGTGTGTACTAATCATTGCAAATTAGAATATATGCAACAAACAGAGCATGTCAAGTCTTGACTTCATCGTGGTGTATTTATGAATAGATACTATAGGGTAGAAAATTTAATGTGGAGAAAAGTTTGTAGTTTTGTAAAGTGGTCGAGGGTGGTAGCCGTGGACAAGCTGCTGCTTTATCATGCCCTGGCACTTTACAGGGATATCGTGTCCCAGTCCCAATGTCCTGTCAAATTTGGGATGTTATATACACTCACCTGTAGGCCGCAGGTCTCCGCTGCCTCCAGGTCTCCATCTTCAGGAACCACAGCAAATAACTCAGGGGACACACAGTTCATTGTAATAAGTAAACGTTTACTGGACAGTTCAAGTCCACCAGACTGGAACATGCAATTTCGGTCACAACATTACTCATTTCTTGTTTGCTTCATACAGTACTTTTCTAGCCTTGCTATCCATTCCTCCTGGACTATCTTCACATTTACTGGTTCCGTCACCCCCAGGGATTTCCCGTCCAGTCCTGCAGTGCACTCGGGATCTGTTACCTTCCCTTAATGCGGTTACACGTCCAACTTCCTCTACACGACAGAGGATAAGGCACTCTCTGTAGTACCTGTACTGAACCCTAGTCTCCGGAAGCTGCCGGAGTGTCCGCAAAAGATTCCAGTAAGGCTTCCCAATGCCTTTAACGATAGCTGACTTCCCACTGTAATTTGAACTTGACCTTTGATACAGCATTTCCCTATCTGACTAACTATCAATAAGTAGTCCTCTTTTACTAGGGCCTACTCCTACCACTATGGGGAAAAAACCTGGGAGTCTGAACTGAAACGTAAATTGATGTGCATGCAAAATGTAAATGCATGTTCACATAAGGCCACTAGACAGAGAAAAACCAAAGACAAGCAAAATACCCAAATAACTGGAAGTAAATGGATAAATCGCACAGTGCAAAAAAATATGTTAAATAATAAAGGGTATTTAGTTAACATAATTTTGATCAAAATAATGTAAAATCCATCCCGCCACGTCACGCCAACCCTTATGGGACAGTCCTAACTCTTATATTAAAACCTTACCTTTTGTCAAGTGACATACATATCGATAAGGGCGAGAGACTGAACCCCTAGTAGAAGCATAGACCTGAGAGGCAGAATGAACATTTCAGCTCAGACAAAGGGCGGCCACACCCTTATATGCACTTAAGCACACTAAACTATAGAATTTATAGAAGTTTAATTACTGTTAAATATTTTTTCCCTGTTTTATTTTATCTAAACCTTGAGTGTGTCCTATAGTACAATGCGTCTTATAGACCAAAAAATACGGTATATTTATATATATATATATATATATTTATATATATATATATATATATATATATATATATAAAGAAAGCACAGCAGCACTCCATTATGGCCAAGATACATAAAGACAATAAAAACATTTGATCTAAACTGTGTTATTACTCAGCAAGTTTTAGCTACAAAAAAATGGAGGTTCTTAGCGCATAAATTGGCCAATTCATGTGTGCCCATCAACCGCTGCAAGGTGACCTCCCGTCTAATGGATACTACTCTGCCCAGGGTCGGTCTGGCCTGGCGGGAAATCGGGAAATTTCCCGGTGGGCCCCGATATGAGAGTGAGAAAATTGGTGGCGGGGGCCCTTTAAAAGTGCGGACCCTTTAATAGCGCGGCTGAAGCAAATGTAGCGTCGCGCGCACGGCACATTCATTGGTGACAGCGGGCTTGCAGTGACGTGCATGCAGCATACTTACCACGTGAGTCCGTGACACTAAGAGGATGGAAGTTCTTTCAGGGCAGTGACACGCACCGCGCTCTGCTTTCCCGCTGGCTGGCAGACTGTGGTGTGATGTCAGGTGACACTGACGCTGACGCCACTCTTTTCTGGCCTCTGATACGCCTAAGATGTCTCGCTCTGCTCTCCCTGCTCCCGGGCTTCTGATACGGTCAGGGCTCTATATCTGCCCTGGCCTGCTCCCCTGTAGTAATACCGGCTCCCGACAGGGTGGTGGCACCGCCCCCTTCTCTCCTGCTCTGACTCTGGGCTTTTTTTATACCTGCTCCGGGGCTGGATATGTGGATGGTGACCTGCAGCACTCTCCAACCAGGCCTGGAATTGGAAACAAGGCTGCAGGCCTACAGCTCTCACTGCTTCAATTTCATGTCAAGAGCACCGTGCCAAATATTCAATAACGTTTTTATGGGTGAGTCATATGCCTGTGTGTGTGTATATGCCTGTGTGTGTGTGTGTGTGTACATGCCTGCGTCTGTGTGTGTATATGCCTGTGTGTGTGTGTGTGTACATGCCTGCTGGTGCGTGTACATGCCTGCGGGTGCGTGTGTGTGTATATGCCTGCATGTGTGTGTGTATATGCCTGCATGTGTGTGTGTACAGTGTGTGTGTGTGTTTACATGCCTGCTGGTGCGTGTACATGCCTGCTGGTGCGTGTATATGCCTGCGGGTGCGTGTGTGTGTGTATATGCCTGCATGTGTGTGTGTATATGCCTGCATGTGTGTGTGTATATGCCTGTGTGTGTACAGTGTGTGTGTGTGTATACATGCCTGCTGGTGCGTGTACATGCCTGCTGGTGCGTGTATATGCCTGCGGGTGCGTGCGTGTGTGTATATGCCTGCATGTGTGTGTGTATATGCATGTGTGTGTGTAAATGCCTGTGTGTGTACAGTGTGTGTGTGTGTATATGCCTGTGTGTACAGTGTGTGTATATGCCTGTGTGTGTACAGTGTGTGTGTGTATTAGCAAACAGACAATAACCCTATATAAATGCATAGAAGACACCATAGCTGATAAACCGTATGCGTATGTATACGGTCAGCATAAGCTCCACTCCAAAAACGATATAACATCAAAGAGGAAAAGAAGTGATTATCTCAAAAAAACTTTACTGTTACATATCAAAGAAGTACATATATATATAGCAATTATAAAAATTCGTAGCACTTAAAAGATAGGGAGCACACAAGGGAACCGGGGGGTGGCAGCACTAAAAAACACGTGAAAAACCACATGACTTCCCCACATATTGATGCCAAGTATCTGAATAGTACAGTGGGGGCTCCTAAGGCAAGAGAGTAATTCCAATACAATTTAGAAACAGACGGGGGTGTGCCTAGTTGCATCATAGTAGACAGTAAGCCACCTATATATTGCCGTCAGTCAGTAATTAAAGAAGAACCATCTTACCGAAGGATGCAAAAAGATTAAAGTGCTGAGTATGGGATACCCATGCGGACAGTGTGTGTGTGTGTATATGCCTGCGTGTACAGTGTGTGTATATGCCTGTGTGTACAGTGTGTGTATATGCCTGTGTGTGTACAGTGTGCATGTATATGCCTGCCTGCATGCGTGTGTGTATATGCCTGCATGAGTGTGTGTATGTATTTGAGTGCCTGCATGTCTACGTGTGTATATGTGAATTTACCTAACAAACTGGCAATTCCTGTATGTGTTGCGTCTGTCTACCGCCGCAAAACATGCTACCCCGGGGACTCGAGCATAGTAGCAGAGCACTACAAGATACTTGGATAACACCCGAGCATGCTGGGATCACACCTTATCTGACCACACTCGCTCCGCACTAGTTGACAGGTGCTGCTGCCATGTTAGTCATTCAATGAAGCTCAGCCTGAGGTTGGCCTCCATGGAAGATGTCACAATCAAGGTGCCGGACGTTATTGCAGCACGCTCACTTTGTAGTTAGCGGTGACTGTAATGTCTCCCTCCTTGCACCGACCCTATGACAGGAAGCGAGTGGCGGCAGGGAGAATAAAATGTAATTTTCTCCGTGTAGCCAATGCTTTTCCAATAAGCCGTCTAACCAGGCTTTAAACCCTATTTACCTGCAGATTACCCCTATATCTGCAGATAAATAGCATTTTTCAAGGTGACAAGTTACCATTAAAGGGACTGTGGCAGTACGGAATGACTGTTCGAAAAAAGTCCTGCCGCTTGGTGCTCCACAATCATGTAATTATAGTACATTATAGAAAAGCATAACAAGTAATAAAACCGTTTATGGTGGGCTGTAGTGTGGGCCCCTAGAGTCAGTTCCCCTGGTGAGCCCTAGGCACCCCAGTCCGATCCTGACTCTGCCTACATGCCTCTCTTGGGCTACAAGCCTACAACTCTGGACAAAACATGTCACTTCGGGGGGCCAAAGAACCTCCATTTTTTCCAGTAAAGCTTACTGAGTAATAACACAGTTTAGATCAAATGTTTTTATTGTCTTTATGTATCTTGGCCATAATGGAGTGCTGCTGCGCTTTCTTTTTATATATATTGTGCAGTTTCTGCAGCTAGCACCTGTTCACACTTAGGGTGTGCTGGTCACTTTTCTTATTATATATTACTATAGGAGGTTAAAGCTGCATCCTGTCTGGCCTTGCACTTCTCCCATTTAACCAGCATGTGATGTATATTCTATTCTACCAGCCCGTTTAAATTGTAGGTGTTTTAGCCCAGAAGTGACATGTTTTGTCCAGAGTTGTAGGCTTGAAGCCCAAGAGAGGCATGTAGGCAAAGTAGTACCCATCAGACGGGAGGTCACCTTGCAGCGGTTGATGGGCACACATGAATTGGCCACACAGGCAATGTGATTTAGCCCAAACATGTCATGTTTTGTTGCGATCATAAAACGCCAAGGGATTCAAAACCAAAAGCAGTCTTTTCTGGGAAAAACGGTATAACAGCAGATAAACAGTTCATTCAACAGACACACACATGTATGTCAGTGCAGGCCCACTCGGTCAGAGTACAATACTTTCTTCAGGAGCAAACTTTATACACAGAAGATGTATGGTCCTACCAATCTTGGTATCCCCTTTATCTCTTCAGCCTGAGCACCAGCAGCTCCAAGCACCAAACAGAAGTGTGTTCATCTCCATGCAAAGTTCACATTGAACATGGGTTCACAAATGTGTCAGTCTGCTGTGGATGTTGAGCAGAGTGGAGTGGGTTGAAGCTGGTGAGTGAACAGCCAAAATTTGATCTGTAGCTGTAAGAGAGACAAGCCAGAGTCTCTTTCTGAACAGATACTGCACGGATCAGCTAAGAAAGCAGAGCAGTCTGTGTGATGAAACTGCAGAATAATATGTGGAAACTACAGCCTGTTAAGTGTCAACTCCGCATGGAAATGAACACTTCTGTTTGGTGCTGCAAGCCTCCTGTTACGCTCACGCCCAGACTGACTGGCATGAGTGTGGTTAGTGGTCCCATTGGGCCACGAACCGAGGAGTGCCTGGAGGGGCATGACTAGGGGCCTCACCAGATCCGACCACGAACACACGGCAGCTTAATCAACTCCGTGGTCCGAGGAGGGATGTGGGAGATGGCCCAGGTGCTACTCCAGGTCAGACCCCGGTCACAGCTGTTGACCCACACCGGGGAAGGCAGGAATGGGCAGGTTAGGCTGGTATGCAGACAGGTGGGTACTGGCAGGCACAGCTGGTATGCAGGCAGGTGGGTACTGGCAGGCACAGCTGGTATGCAGACAGGCGGGTACTGGCAGGTACGGGTGGTATGCAGACAGGCGGGTACTGACAGGCAGGAAAGCAGGCTGGATATTGACCAGTACAGACTGGGATACAGGAACAGAGCCGCAGGAGCGGAGGACAAGCAGAGCAGAAGCGCAGGCGCGGAGGAAAAGCAGAGCAGAGCAGAACCGCAGGCGTGGAGGACAAGCAGAGCAGAGCAGAACCGCAGGTGCAGAGGACAAGCGGAGCAAAATCGCAGGTGCAAAGGACAAGCAGAGCAGAACCGCAGACGCGGAGGACAAGCAGAGCAGAACCGCAGGCACAGAGAACAAACAGAGAAGAGCAGAACCCAAGGTGCGGAGGACAAGCGGAGCAGAGCAGAACTGCAGGCGCGGAGGACAAGCAGAGCAGAACCGCAGGCGCAGAGGACAAGCAGAGTAGAACCGCATGCGCGGAGGACAAGCAGAGCAGAACCGCAGGCGCGGAGGACAAGCAGAACCACAGGCACGGAGGACAAGCGGAGCAGAACCGCAGGTGCGGAGGACAAGCAAAGCAGAACCGCAGGCGCGGAGGACAAGCAGAGCAGAGCCACAGGCGCGGAGGACAAGCGGAGCAGAGCAGAACCGCGGGTGCAGAGGACAAGCAGAGCAGAACCGCAGGTGCGAAGGACAAGCAGAGAAGAGCAGAACCGCAGGCGCGGAGAACAAGCTGAGCAGAGCAGAGCAGAACCGCAGGCGCGGAGGACAAGCAGAGCAGAACCACGAGCACGGAGGACAAGCAGACCAGAACCACAGGCGCAGAGGACAAGCAGAACCACAGGCACGGAGAACAAGCAGAGCAGAATCGCAGTTGCGGAGGACAAGCAGACCAGAACCGCACGCGGGGGACAAGCAGAGCAGAACTGCAGGCTCGGAGGACAAGCAGAGCAGAGCAGAACTGCAGGAGCGGGCAGACAGGACAGGGCTCTGTTCACATGGAACAGTCTGGGAAACACAGGAAGATAGCTAAAACACAGGAGGTAGATACGGAGGCAGGGAAACAGGACAAGCAGAACCATATACACACAAGGTACTTGCAAAGAAGTAGCGAGTGGACACAAAACTCACAAACAGAAGTACAGAGACACCGAGTTGGAGTAAGGTGCAGGTTCAGGCACTGCAGGAAAAGGAAAAGATCGGACATAGAGACTAACAGGTAATGGGCTAGGACACAGTTCAGACAGGAACTGAACCTGGAACTAGATACAGGAACGAGCCTTGGTACTCAGCCCCCAGGGTGGCGGAAACAGACTAGACGTCACAGATACAGGTAACGGGCCTGGGTATTCAGCCCCCAGGGTGGCGTAAACAGACTAGAAGTCTCAGATACAGGTAACGGTTCTGGGTACACAGCCCCCAGGGTGGCGGAAACAGACAAGATACAGGACAGGACCTGGCAACTCAGTTGCACAGAACATACTGAAAGAAAGTGATGCTCAGGCACCTCCTACTGGGTGGAGGGGGTTTAAGTATCCAGCGACTCACAGCAATAGGCTGGGGACGCATTAGGACTGCGCACACTGTAACTTTAAGAATCAGGAAGTAACAGAGCCGCCGCCCTAAGCAATTAGACAAGAGACATGCACACAGCAAGTAATGGAGCAAAGTGTGCAGCCTGGACTGATAGGTAAGTTGGCGGTCTTGCATGGTGGGAGATGGTAAGCCATTCCAGCACGCCACCAGGGATGTTACACCTCCCAAAACATATTTGAACCTCCACCATATTTGACTGTAGGTACTGTGCTCTTTTCTTTGTAGGCCTCATTCCATTTTTGGTAAACAGTAGAATGATGTGCTTCAGCAGAAAGGTCTATCTTAGTCTCATCTGTCTACAAAATGCTTTCCAAGAAGAATTTTGGGTTACTCATTCACATTTTGGCAAACTGCAGTCTATATTTTTTATGTCTCTGTGTCACCAGTGGGGTCCTCCTGGGTCTTCCGCCATAGCATTTCATTTCATTCAAATGCTGACGGCTAGTTCGTGCTAACACTGATGCACCCTGTTACTACAGGACAGCTTGAATTTCTTTGAAACTTGATTCGGGCTGCTTATCCATCATCTGAATGATCCTGCATTGCAACCATTCTTCAATTTTACTATAGCCTGGGAATCAGAGGTCTGCTCCAGAGCTTCTGTGAATCCAGACGAGGAAATGATCTGCACTGATGCCCAGAATGTTTATGAGTCGGATCCAGGACCCATTGAAGAAGGTTCTGCGCATAATGTAGACCCTCGTTCCCAAACTGTAACTCCTGTTGGTGGAGACAATGAAGAAGACGATGATGAGACTCAGATACCTAATAATACAGGGTGGGCAATTTATGTGGATACTAGTGTTGAGCCACCCCCGTAGTGTTCGAGTTCGGTTCGGTTCGTCGAACACCCGTGTGTTCGCCGAACTGTTCGTCGAACTGTTCGTCGAACACCTTCGAACACCGTTAAAACCAATGGCAGGCAAACAAAAACACATAGAAACACATAGAAAACACCTTCAAAGGTGTCCAAAAGCTGACAAACTGCTCAGAAGACACAACTAACACATGGAAAAGTGACAAGTACATATAGTCATGCGAAAAGAAAAGAGGTGGAGGAGTAAAAGGAGGGGAGACACAGATATAGGCATGTCATGCCCTTCTAAAATCCAAAAAGTGAGAAGCCGACACGGCCAGTCCGCTCCTGCCTGTGCCACCTCCGTGTCGCCGGGTTTGTGCCAGAGCCGCGGTGAACCCTGACGGCCAGTCCCCCTCTCCCAATACTGGTGCCTGTCCGCTGGTGGGTCGAGAGAGCCCCCCTGTGGTGGAGGCAGCTCTAAGCTTTTTAATTTAAATTGTCCCTCTAATTTGAATGAATACACTTTAAATCCATTTACAAGGATCTATTGGAGGGCAAGTCTCATGCCAGCAGCCGCGTAATTCCAGCTCCAGTAGCGTCCACTAAAGCTGCTGCAGTTAAAAAGCTTTTATAAGGATCGAGCTCGGCTGTCCACCGCAAGGCATCCTAGTGCCAGTCCCAGCCCCTATGCCTAGGGGTGCCTCCTGATGCTCTTCACTGAGTATCCCGTGGTCCCGAAGCATTTCCTTTGAAAAAATTAAGTGTCCAAACTACAGGTGGTGTAGCTTGCTTAACAGCCGGGATAATCCGCTGACTAGCAGACACTGCTACTAGGCACAAAGTATTTCCTGGGCTAGATGCAGTTAAAAATTTGTAAGTAGATACTCTCGTTGGATGCTGAGAAAGCATTCCATAGAGTCTCCTGGCACGCCATATATGATTCTCTTAAAAAGCTTGGGGTAGGGGTCTAGGGGACCCTTTTATAGCCAAAATCACGGCCCTGTATCACAATACGTCACCTAGGCTGAAGATAAATGGAACTGTAGCACCGAGGGCTCGGTTGCTACAGACGTATTGCACCTCACCCAGAGGTGTGATATCTCACTCTCAGATAAGGATGGAGTGTGGATCAGGACCCGACACCTGCATGCATTACACCACATTGCCGTGGGGCAGGGCGACCAATATGCCCCTGAGATGGGCACGACAGTCCCTGTCCCTGGCTGGAGTGGGGGGAGGGAACACTGAGGAAGGGGAACCCTGCAGTGCAGGAGCAGGGAGGAAGCAGTTCCTGGGTGCATTGAGAAGGGAGTATAAAAGGTGGGCACCATCTTAGTTCAGTGCAGAGAAGTCTGAGCAGAAGTGGCAGGGAGCAGGGGCAATGCATGAGCTCTGCTCCGGAGGCGGGCCTAGTAACAGAGGCCCTGGCCTGCAAGAGGGAGAAGGAAGGAAGAGGAGCGGAGAAGGCTCCAGGAACGAGGAATGAAGGGATCCCAGGGGTGCGGACGGGCGAGTCGCCACCGCACGCCCGAATCCACCTGCGTGGAGGGGTCAGGCCAAAGGGGGAGACCGGTCCCCGAACTAGTGGAGGCAGGAAACGACCCTCAGCTAGAAACCGGAGGCTCTGACATTTTATGTGGCGCAGCCCCTTGCTCCACCCGCTAGGAAGGCACCACATAGGGTCAGGGAAACTGGCGCCAAGTTTACCAAGAGGAGGCCCGAGGCAGCCGGACAGAAGTGTTGGTAAGAAAGGCCAGACAAAAGACACACAAAGGGGGTCCTGTGAAGCGCTCCAAAGTTATCTGGGAGTTGTCTGAGCCCCTCACCTGGTGAGCACAGTACGACGTGGGCAGCTGTTACCTGCATACGTGGTCTGGATAATAAGAACTGTGAGTAAAGGCCCTGAACTGCATCACTGACTCCGTGTCGTTACTGCTGCTGCCCTGCACCATCACCCCCATCCTCCGCATACACTGCCCTGAGGCTATACTCCTCCCGTGGGGAGTTATGCTACGCTCTGCTGCACCCACAACACCAGCCTTAGCGGTCTGCCCTGTAGCGGCGGTTCACTCTGACCGCAATCCACGGGTGGCGTAGTCGGACATTTAAACATCAAAACCACATAAATAGTTCCGCCACTGGTTTGACCGCCCTGAGCCACGGAACCGGATCGCCGCCACGAAGACTACAACCACCAGCATCCACCAAAAAGGGTCCGGCTCTGGGTGTCCCAAGGCCCAGGGGGTGCGTCAGAACATTTTCATCACCTTTCACAATCACCAATGGGACAAGGCAGGGATGTCCTCTGTCCCCTCTCTTATACATCCTAGTGACGGAGCACCTGCTCTCATCAATTCACCATAACCCCAATATTAGGTGGATTGAGGTGGGAGGCACCGAGTACAAGTGCTCTCTATTTGCTGATGATGTCCTAGTATATATCACTCAATCACATATATCCATCCCTGCTGTTATGGCTGAAATAGATCACTTTGTTACATGGTAAAATTTTAAAATCAATGCAGTGAAGTCTGAGGCCCTCGATGTCTCCCTCCCTAAATCCATATAGGATTCCATCCAGTCCAACTTTCCCTTTGCCTGGCCCTCACAGGGTATCAAATACTTAGGAATTCCTATTCAAAGAGACCTCTCCCATCTATGTTATCTTAATTTTGGGCCCTTTATTGAACAATTCCATACAGACCACGGTTGGCAAGTTAGAACTGTAAGATTCACTACGTGAACCACTGGTGTTTTGTGGAAAAGCACATGTACACCGCGTTCCAAATTATTATGCAAAAAGTGTTTAGGAGTGATAAGGGAAGAATTTGTTTGTTTGTCAGTTAAACTCATTGATGGTGATGTGTGTCAGGGCTCTTTATATCACTGTAAGCAATTGCAGACACCTGTGCTAATTAGTTTGGCAGGTGTGTCCAATGAAAGGCAAGACTACTTAAGAAGGCTCTCTCACATTATTAAGCAGCCTACATTTTCTGCCAAAATGGGAAAGAAAAAGGATGTGTCGGCTGCTGAGAAGCAACAAATTGTGGAGTGTTTAGGTCAAGGCATGACTACAATCAACATTGTGCGATGATCAGGATGAAGTGTCTTGGCAATCAAGAAGTATGTAGCTGATTCACAGTACACACGTGTGCGTGCTGATAAGGGCAAATTGAGGACTCTTTCCTACAGGCAATTACGTCAGGTTGAAAGAGCAGCGGCAAAAAAAGCCTTGTCATAGCAGCAGACAAGTTTTTGAAGCTGCTTGTGCCTCCAACGTCCCCCGAACAACAAGATGCAGGGTCCTTCAGAGGTTTGCAGCTGTGCATACGCCATCCTGTCGACCTCCTCTATCCACTTCACACAAGCAGAAACGGCTCCAGTGGGCCAAACATTACATGAAGACTGATTTCAAAACTGTTTTGTTCACGGATGAGTGCCGTGCAGCGCTCGATGGTCCAGATGAATGGAGTGGAGGATGGCTGGTTGATGGACACCCCACGCAAACACGGCTACAGCGCCAACAAGGAGGAGGTGGAGTAATGTTTTGGGCTGGAATCATGGGGAGAGAGATTGTCGGCCCCTTTAGGATCCCTGAAGGCGCTAAAGATGAACTCCATAATGTATGTGGATTTTCTCAAACAGCACTTCCTGCCATGGTTCAAGAAGAAGAACCGTGTATTTCACAGCAAGATCATTTTTCTGCATGATAATGCACCATCTCATGCTGCACATAAAACATCTGCATCTCTGGCTGATATGGGCATAAAAGGGGACAAACTTATGGTGTGACCCCCATGCTCCCCTGACCTCTACCCCATTCAGAACCTCTGGAGCATCATTAAAAGGAGTGTCGATGATGGCGGGAGGCAGTTCACATCTAAGCAACAGCTCTGGGAGGGTATTCTGTCCTCATGCAAAACAATTGAAGCAGAAACCATCCAAAACCTGACAAATTCAATGGACGAGAGAGTTCAGAAGCTCCTTTCGAACAAGGGATCCTATGTGAAAATGTAACATCACCTAGAATAAAGTTTTGAGTTGAAAACTGTTTGATTTTAGTTTCTAACAACCTGCTAATGCTTATAATTTCAAAAATGACCATTTTTTTGGTCTTTATTAAAATGAAAAGGTTGATCGAAAAGTTTGGGGGATCTAAGAGTGTGGCAACCCAGTAGTCATGATTACTTCGAATTCTGACAATATGAGGGTCATGCTGCAGGTAGTGCAGCAAGAAGGCACTTATGTGTCTTGCGCATCTCGGAGCCCCAAAATTATTTTCCGGCTAGATGCAGCTAAAAATTATTTTTAATTTTAAATCTGGTGAAGCTTATTATAGATGGCCTAATAGGATCAGTGCTGCACACTGCTACAAAGCCCAAATTATTTTCCAGTCAAGATACAGATAAACATGATTAGTAATTTGAAAGCTTAAAACGGTTGGTAGGGTGATTTTAACCAATCATCAAGCTTTTACTCTCCCCAGGATGACACAGGGGTAGAAAAGTCGTTTCGGATCCATGATTTGTTCATCTTTATGAACGTGAGTCTGTCTACATTATCAGTGGAGAGCCGCGTGCGCTTATCTGTCAGCACACCACCAGCAGCGCTGAACACACGTTCAGACAGAACGCTGGCTGCGGGGCATGACAAGATCTCCAAGGCGTAAGTGGCTAGCTCCGGCCATTTATCCAGATTGGAAGCCCAAAAAGAGCAAGGGTCCAGTGACACAGTCGTGGCTTCAATGTTTACTTGGAGATACTCCTGTACCATCGTCTCTAGGCGTTGACTATGTGTCAGACTTCTTGTCTCCTGTGGCCTTGCAAAGGATGGGCTAAAAAAGTGGTGAAATGATTCCGCAAAATTGATGTTACCAGCAGATACTGTGGTTCTGTTACGGTTTGAGTGCTGAACACTTGACGGTCCCACGGTTGGCAAGTTGGAACTGTGAGATTCACTACGTGCACCACTGGTATTTTGTGGAAAAGCACATGTAAGATTCTGCAACAGTCTCTGCTGATACTCCTGCATGCATGCATCCCTTTCTATGGCAGGAATAATTTCTGCAAATTTACTTTTGTACCGGGGATCTAACAGTGTGGCAACCCAGTAGTCAGGATTATTTCTAATTCTCACAATTCGAGGGTCATGTTGCAGGTAGTGCACCAAGAAGGCACTCATGTGTGTTGCGCATCCAGGAGCACCAAGTCCCTGTTGTGTTGGTGGCGAGGTAACAATCATGCTTCCTTCCTCTGTCCTCTCCCCCCAACCTCGCACAACAGAAATGTGATCAAGGTCTCCCTCATCTGATGAGTCTTCCATCAGTTCGTCCTCCACTTCTTCCTGGGCTCCTGCACCTTCCTCACTAGTTTGGCTGCTACCATGCGCCCTGGTAAAATCATCTCCCCCACCCTCACATGCCTGCCGCCTTGGTGCTGCCGACCGTCTGGACCTTGCAGATGTTAGCCCTTCCGCATACAACTCCTCCTCCTCTACTTCCTCCACCTCCTCTTGTGCCACCACCTGACTCCGAATTCTGTTTAACATGTGCTCCAGCATGTAAATCACCGGAATAGTCATGCTGATAATGGCATCGTCAGCACTAAACATCTTCGTCGCCATTTCAAAACTGTGCAGAAGGGTGCATAGGTCCCTGATCTGAGACCACTCCTCCAGCGTGATTTGCCCCACCTCTGAATCTCGTTGGCCCAGGCTATACGTCAGAACGTATTGCACCAGGGCTTGTCGGTGCTGCCACAGTCGCTGCAACATGTGCAGAGTTGAATTCCACCGGGTAGGCACATCGCATTTTAGCCGGTGAAGTGGCAGGCCCAACGACTTCTGTAGAGATGTAAGTCGCTGAGCTGCGGGATGCGAACGGCGGAAGTGAGCACACAGCGACCGTGCCCTCTGCAGAAGGCCATCTAGTCTGGGATAGTGGGCTAAAAATTGCTGGACAACCAGGTTCAACACGTGAGCCATACAAGGCACGTGTGTGACATTGCCCCGGCGAAGGGCCGCACACAGGTTTGCAGCATTGTCGCACACGGCCTTCCCTGGTTTCAGGTCCAGTGGAGACAACCATTCATGAAATTGGTTCTCCAGAGCTGACCACAACTCCTCAGCTGTGTGACTCACATTTCCCAGACATTTCAATGTAAAAACCGCCTGATGACGTTGAGCCCTACTGCCAGCATAGTAAGGAGGTGTGCAGGATCCCTTCTGCGCAGTTAGAAAGCTTGTGGCATGACCAGACAGGCTTTGGGTGCAGGTGGAAGACCGAGAGGAGGTTGAGGAGGCAGAAGCAGTGGAGGAACTTTGACATAAAGAGGATTGACGCACAACTCGTGGGGACGGCAAGACTTGGACAGCAGCCCCTTGTCCTGCTGTCACCATAGTTACCCAGTGCCCAGTCAGCGACATGTAACGCCCCTGTCCATGCCTACTCGTCCAAGTGTCTGTGGTGAAATGCACCCTGTCACACACAGAGTTTCTCAAAGAAGCGGTGATGTTGTGTGCGACATGCTGGTGGAGCGCAGGCACACCTTTCTTTGAGAAGTAGTGCCGACTGGGCATCTGGTACTGGGGCACTGCGACGGACATAAGGTCTCGAAAATCCTCTGTGTCCACCAGGCGGAAAGGCAGCATTTCTGTAGCCAAGAGCTTGCAGATGGTGAAATTCAACCTCTTAGCTTTCTCATGGCTAGGAGGAAATGGTCTTTTACTTGTCCACATCTGAGGGACCGAGGGCTGGCTATTGTGCTTAGACGGGGTTGATAAGGGTGTCCCCGGCAAACTGCCGGTCTGTGAGGAAGATGCAGGCGGACATGTTAGGTTGCCTTGATCCAAAGGTGGTGCTATCGATGTCGGACAGCGCTCAAGACCAGCTGGTGTTACCACCTCCAAAGAAAATGATGACCTGCCAATCACGCTGGCTGTTGCGGGTAAAGAGGTGGCAGGTCTGCGCCCCAAAACAGGTGTGACTGCTGTCCCCCCAGTCACAGAGGATGAAGAGGCCGCGGATGCACAAGATATGGCAGACGGTGGTTGGCCCGGCCGGCTAGGCCGCATTGTAGCACACTGAGCTTCCCACTGCAACTTATGCTTCATGTCCATGTGCCGGTTCATGCATGAAGTACTCAAACTATGTATTTTTTGGCCTCTACTTAGCTTTTGCTGACAAATGTTACAGATAACACGAGTTGGGTCATCTTGATCGATCTGAAAAAATGCCCAGGCTATGCAAGGCTTAGCACCCATGCGACCTGAAGAGCCACCACGACTTGTGGTGAGAGGCAGAGTTGTGTTTGAGAATGCAGTTGTTGACGTGCTTCCAGTACTACGTCTCTGTCCAGGAAGGCGCAACCTGACCTCGTCGTCACTAGCATCTTCCTCCACCTCCTCTGCTGACCTCATCTCTTGGCTGACTGTGGGTTGACAGTAAGTGGGATCTCCGACCTCATCATCATCACCCTGTGCGTTATCACACCCGTCGTCCTCAGAGCCAACCTGTTCCTGCCCTGACAAAAAACTAAAGTTGTCGCTCCAATCAGGTATTTGAGTCTTATCATCGTCTTCCTCATTGTCTCCACCAACAGGAGTTATAGTTTGGGAATGAGGGTCTACATTATGGTCAGAACCTTCTGCGTCTGGTCCTGGATCCGACTCATAAAGATTCTGGGCATCAGTGCAGATCATTTCCTCGTCTGGATTCACAGAAGCGCTGGAGTCGACCTCTGATTCCCAGGCTATAGTATGAGTAAACAGCTCTGCAGACTCAACCATCTGTTCTACCTCATACTCAGACGGGCAGCTGGAGATTTGGGAGCTGTGAGGAAGCAAGTGCGATTTGGGTGACACCTTTGAGGACTGGAGTATTTGTGATGTTGAAGTTGATGTGGAGGAGAGCCCACTTAAAGGAGCACTTGATATCCGTTGAAGCACCTGCTGTTTTTGTGCCTCATCTGGAATTTGTAGCGATTGGCGTGGCCGTAAGAAAGGGATCTTATCACATTGTCCGCTAAAAGAAGTAGACATTTTAGTTTGGCTGGAAGATGGTCTTTCTTCTGCACCTACCCCACGGACACAACCTTTTTTCCCCTTCCCAACACGCCTATTCCCCTTTCCACCAGCAGCAGGCCTTTTTCCACTCATTTTGGTGGTTAACTAATTCACAACTCTGGAGTTGTTTGCACAAAAAAACAATGGATGGTAACCGAGCAGAGCTGAGTGGCCAAACTGTTGTATTACGCCAAAACTATTGGCTGGGTTAGATGCAGAAAAAAATTATTTTTAATTTGCAACCTGATGGAGGTCAGTATAGATGGACTAATAGACCAAGTCCCACACACTGCTAGAAGCCCAAATATTTTTTCAGAGCTAGATGCAAAAAAAAATTATTTTTAATTTGCAACCTGATGGAGGTCAGTATAGATGGACTAATAGACCAAGTCCCACACACCGCTAGAAGCCCAAATATTTTTTCAGAGCTAGATGCAGAAATTTTTTTTATTCCATTTGCAACCTGATGGAGGTCAGTATAGATGGACTAATAGACCAAGTCCCACACACTGCTAGAAGCCCAAATATTTTTTCAGAGCTAGATGCAGAAAAAAATTATTTTTAATTTGCAACCTGATGGAGGTCAGTATAGATGGACTAATAGACCAAGTCCCACACACTGCTAGAAGCCCAAATATTTTTTCAGAGCTAGATGTAGAAAAAAATTATTTTTAATTTGCAACCTGATGGAGGTCAGTATAGATGGACTAATAGAACAAGCCCCACACGCTGCTAGAAGCCCAAATATTTTTTCAGAGATAAATGAAGAAAAAAATTATTTTTAATTTGCAACCTGATGGAGGTCAGTATAGATGGACTAATAGACCAAGTCCCACACACTGCTAGAAGCCCAAATATTTTTTCAGAGCTAGATGCAGAAAAAAATTATTTTTAATTTGCAACCTGATGGAGGTCAGTATAGATGGACTAATAGACCAAGTCCCACACACTGCTAGAAGCCCAAATATTTTTTCAGAGCTAGATGTAGAAAAAAATTATTTTTAATTTGCAACCTGATGGAGGTCAGTATAGATGGACTAATAGAACAAGCCCCACACGCTGCTAGAAGCCCAAATATTTTTTCAGAGATAAATGAAGAAAAAAATTATTTTTAATTTGCAACCTGATGGAGGTCAGTATAGATGGACTAATAGACCAAGTCCCACACACTGCTAGAAGCCCAAATATTTTTTCAGAGCTAGATGCAGAAAAAAATTATTTTTAATTTGCAACCTGATGGAGGTCAGTATAGATGGACTAATAGACCAAGTCCCACACACTGCTAGAAGCCCAAATATTTTTTCAGAGCTAGATGCAGAAAAAAATTATTTTTAATTTGCAACCTGATGGAGGTCAGTATAGATGGACTAATAGACCAAGTCCCACACACTGCTAGAAGCCCAAATATTTTTTCAGAGCTAGATGCAGAAAAAAATTATTTTTAATTTGCAACCTGATGGAGGTCAGTATAGATGGACTAATAGAACAAGTCCCACACGCTGCTAGAAGCCCAAATATTTTTTCAGAGATAAATGAAGAAAAAAATTATTTTTAATTTGCAACCTGATGGAGGTCAGTATAGATGGACTAATAGACCAAGTCCCACACACTGCTAGAAGCCCAAATATTTTTTCAGAGCTAGATGCAGAAAAAAAATATTTTTAATTTGCAACCTGATGGAGGTCAGTATAGATGGACTAATAGACCAAGTCCCACACACTGCTAGAAGCCCAAATATTTTTTCAGAGCTAGATGCAGAAAAAAATTATTTTTAATTTGCAACCTGATGGAGGTCAGTATAGATGGACTAATAGAACAAGTCCCACACGCTGCTAGAAGCCCAAATATTTTTTCAGAGATAAATGAAGAAAAAAATTATTTTTAATTTGCAACCTGATGGAGGTCAGTATAGATGGACTAATAGACCAAGTCCCACACACTGCTAGAAGCCCAAATATTTTTTCAGAGCTAGATGCAGAAAAAAATTATTTTTAATTTGCAACCTGATGGAGGTCAGTATAGATGGACTAATAGACCAAGTCCCACACACTGCTAGAAGCCCAAATATTTTTTCAGAGCTAGATGCAGAAAAAAATTATTTTTAATTTGCAACCTGATGGAGGTCAGTATAGATGGACTAATAGAACAAGTCCCACACGCTGCTAGAAGCCCAAATATTTTTTCAGAGATAAATGAAGAAAAAAATTATTTTTAATTTGCAACCTGATGGAGGTCAGTATAGATGGACTAATAGACCAAGTCCCACACACCGCTAGAAGCCCAAATATTTTTTCAGAGCTAGATGCAGAAAAAAATAATATTCAATTTGCAACCTGCTGGAGGTCAGTATAGAAGAACTAATAGAACAAGTCCCACACACTGCTAGAAGCCCAAATATTTTTTCAGAGCTAAATGAAGAAAAAAATTATTTTTAATTTGCAACCTGATGGAGGTCAGTATAGATGGACTAATAGACCAAGTCCCACACACTGCTAGAAGCCCAAATATTTTTTCAGAGCTAGATGCAGAAAAAAATTATATTCAGTTTGCAACCTGATGGAGGTCAGTATAGATGGACTAATAGAATGATGCTATGCCCAAAAGATTTTACTTCACTAGGTGCAGTAAAAAAATTGGTATTCTATACACAGGTGGTATATCTTGCAACACATTTTATCTACTCCACTGACTAACACACTCTGCAATAGGCCAAAAAGGATTAGCTTTGCTAGATTCAGCCAAATGCTGTGAAAAAAACTTGCACAGCACTGGCACAGACCTGCCTGGCAAAAACTGATAGGAACTGATGTAACCTAGTCCTGAAAAGGACTCCAATTACAATTAGTCTTTACTCCCACAATCTATCTATTTAAGAGCACAGACCTGCTTGATAAAAGTCGTAGGAAATGCTGTAACCTAGTCCTTAAAAGGACTGCAATCACAACTATTCCCTACTCCCAAGCTATCTGTATATTTGTGCGAAAATTGGCTTGAAATTAACAAGGTATAGCGCACACAGCAACAGCGGTGCCGTCTAACACGCAGCTGCAGCAGTGAGAAAATGGTGGCGACGGGGAAAATGGCTTGGTCTTATATGGCAAGGACATGTGACATACACTGCCAATCACACATGCCCTTGCTTGTGTGAAAAAAAGCACTTCGCTCCGTGTGTGCGCTGCTGATAGGCTGACAGATTGCACCTCCCCACTGCAAATGCGGGAAAGAGAAAAAAAAATGGAGATCTTCATTGTTCCTGCAGAGATCCATCCCCTGCCCCTCCCCACGCCCCGCTGTACACTCAAACTGCGTATTGACATTAATTTTCATCATTACTGAGAAAAAATCCAGTTATGATTTTGGTGCACGAACAGTTATCGAACATAACCTCGAACAGCCGAATTTTTCTCAAATTGTTCGTGTTCGCCGACCGGCTCGAACACCGCCCAAAACAGCTCGAATTTGAGATTGGCGAACAGTTCGAGTAGAACAACGCTCATCTTTAGTGGATACACCTAAATTAAATGGGAATGGTTGGTGATATCAACTTCCTGTTTGTGGCATGTTAGTATATGGGAGGGGGAAAACTTTCCAGATGGGTGGTGACCATGGCGGCCATTTTGAAGTCGGCCATTTTGGATCCAACTTTATTTTTTTCAATGGGAAGAGGGTTATGTGACACATCAAACTTATTGAGAATTTCATCTGAAACAATGAATATTGGAAGCCTGTGCTAGCATTTCTTCTGCGGTGTTGCTATCAGTGTGTCAAGAGTGGGAAAAGAGGGTTGCATTGACAATCCAACACAATGGGCAGCACTTTGAACACATTTTATAAGTGGTCATAAACTTGTAAAAAACTCATGAAAGAATAAAGATACGTTAAAACCAAGCACACCATTGTTTTTTTATGAAATTCTCAATAAGTTTGATGTGTCACATGACCCTCTTCTCATTGAAAAAAATAAAGTTGGATCCAAAATGGCCGACATCAAAATGGCCGCCATGGTCACCACCCATCTGGAAAAGTTTTACCCCTCCCATATACTAATGTGCCACAAACAGGAAGTTGATATCACCAACCATTCCCATTTAATTTATGTGTATCCATATAAATGCCACCCCCCCCCCCCCCTGTACATATCCCTATGAACAGCACAGTGGCTCAGTGGAACTTTTTCTTAGCAATGTGGGAGTCTTTGGTTCAAATCCCAACGAGGACAGCATCTGCATGGTGTATGTGGGTTTCCTCCTGGTACTCAATAATGACAAATTATGTAAAGCGCTGTGGAATATATTAGCACTATATAAGCAAGCATAGCAAATAACTATGAACATCATAGAAAAGCACTCTGCACTGTAGAACCCCCCTTTGAGCTAGAGTAGACGGCCTCTAAGTAAACAAAAAAATTAGACCTCGTACTTCAAAGAATTACATAGTCAGCTATTCATTTAAATGTAAATTATGTATTATTATATGTTCATTGACAAAATAATTTGCTCAAAGACATTAGAATTTTATTTTACAGGGAGATGTAGTTAAGTTTAGCTGCTTAATTAGACATATTTAAGAAAAACACTTCAGGGATTTGTAGATTATTTGATAGCCACAGTTAAACAGTGATTTAGAATATTAACCCCTTAATGACAGGCAATATGCATTTTCCTGAACTGAGGAATAAGAGAATAGTCTCCCTTCACAGGCAAAAATGTAATAATTATCAGCTGCACACAATATCAGACAACCTGCTGCATTGGCCACGATTAGTGTTAGTTTCAACCGTGGCCTTGTAATCCCCTAGATTCTCTTTATAGCATCAATTGCATTTACATGGTTAACAAAAAGAGGGGACTCTCTCTTTAACCCAATCGGCACCCCGAGATTGTGTAGTCCTGATGGTTTCCATGGCATCCTGAGGCCAGAGTCTGCCAGATATGATGTCTGTTATGATGTTAGCAAAATTTTAGTGGATAAAAAAATAGGTTTTATACATTTTCTTGGTAAAATTAAATATTACTGATAAACTTTTAACCCTCTTAACAATATAAATGGACGTTGGATATATCATGCTAATTTAAAGTAGTCATATGGCAAATATTATTTATTAGCTTTTTATCTGGTATGACTATTTGGTTTAAGGGTATAAACATTAAAATTTTAAAAATTGATAAGTTTTCAAAAATGTCTCAAATTTCCAATATTTATACGAATAAACGCAAAACATAATATCAACCTATATTTGCTACTACCAAAAGAATAATGTGTTACTAAAAAACAGTCTTAGAATCACTGGGATATGTAGAAACACTCCAGAGTTATAACCACATAAGGTGACACATGTCAGATTGGTAATATTGGTCACTACATAGTTTAGATTATAAAGCTGGTTTACTAATTTTTAATAAGAGATTTAGATCATATATCAGCTATTTCCCTTTCATACATGAAAGACTGTCAGTGCTGTAATTTATTCTGCACATATTGCATGGATTAGAAATTGTCCATCAGAGGGTATAGATAAATATTGGTGTATTTATTAGACAAACTAAATAACAATAAAATGGTCTATAAAATGCTGTAAAAAATCAAGATGCTTGAAGTTAAATATGATCATAAATCAACTTCAAAATAAGATGTGCTTGTTCCTTGTACAGCATTATGTAATGCTTGAGAACTATTACTGACATGAGTCCCGCATTAAAACGGAGCCTCAAAATAGCCACAGGTTTAAAGCACAATTGATGGCAGAAACTATCATTGAAAGGGGATTTTGTAGGATGGGATCTGAAAATGTCTTCTATTGATTTCCATCGTTTTTCAGCTGCGTAATCAGCTCGCTCATGACTTCTTTTATCCTCATGAGGAAATGATTGATGTGCGAGACAATAGTGGCTGCTCTCATCAAGTGCAGAATCTGCTCCCTACAATGCGTGCCATCAAGGATGCTATACATTCACTTATCAGCCTCTTTTGGGAGATAGGAGTACTGTGCTTTAAAAGGACAAGGCCATCTTCCATAATGTTAGATTCAAATCCTCAAAAATGGAGTGTATGCCAAAGCTATGCTGTTCAGTATAAATGCTCTGTAAATTATTGTGGTTTCTGAATAATAACACTGGTCTGCAAAGGTAAAATTGTTTGAAAAGTGAGAGGCGATTTTTATATACCATATTTTTTGGACTATAAGACGCACCAGACCATAAGACGCACCCCAAATTTTGGGGTAGAATATAGGAAAAAAATATTTTTGTAAGATGGGTGTCTTATAGTCTGAATAGGTACGGTATCTTACCTGGGGGGCGGTGGAGCGAGGGTCACAGGAGACAGGGTCCTTCAGGAAGCCAGTTCTCCAGCAGCGGGAAGTTGCAGTGGTGGTGGAGCAGGATTGCAGGGCCCTCCGTTCCCTCCCTCAGGAACCTGGCAGCTGCAGCAGAAGACGTGAGATTAGTGAGGCCCTGTGTCTGGCTGGGGGCCGGTGCCTGGCTGAGGCCCGGTGCCTGGCTGGGGACCTGGCTGGGGGCCAGTGCCTGGCTGGCAGCCGGGCACCTGGCTGGGGCCCAGGGCTTGGCTGAGGCCCAGAGCCGGTCTGTCGTGCCAAGGCCTGCCTAGGGGCTGGAACTTGGGCCGATGTCTAGCTGCGTGCCGGAGCCTGCCTGGGGGCCAGAACCGGGGACAGTGTCTGACTGCGGACCGGGGCCAGTAAGCAGCGTGGCAGAGCTGCATGCATGGCTTTCTGGTGTGAGCGGCCCTCTTCCTGAAGCTGTGACCTACAGGAAAATGGCTACAAGTCTGTGCATGTGCGGACTCAGGCAGTCATTTTCCTGTAGATCACAGCTTCAGTAAGATGACCGCGCACACCGAAAATCCGCGCTGCTTATTGGTCACCAGCCAGACACCGGCCCAGACCATCTCACCTCCATCTCCTCTGCTGTTGCTGCCGCCTCCACCGTCACCGCAACCAACGGGTTCCTAAAGGAGGGAGGGAACAGGAGGCCCTGCGGTGCCGCTCCACCACCGCAACTATCAGGTACCGTCTTATGGTCCGAAAATTACGGTACTTTCAATAGTTGAACTCAGAGAAAATTCCATTACATATAATTTTTTCACAAACACTGACTCTATAGGCTTTTTCTTGCACCATACTTTGACCCCTTTGCATGACCTTTCATAGATGATTTTGGTGTCATTAGACTGGATATAAATAGAGCTGAGCGGTGTTCGACTCGAACTGTTTGCCAATCTCAAATTCGAGCTGTTTTGGGCGGTGCTCGAGCAGTTTGACGAACCCGAACGATTTGCAAAAAATTCGGCTGTTCGAGGTTATGTTCGATAACTGTTCGTGCACCAAAAGAGTAACTGGATTTTTTCACAGTAATACTGTTAATCAATGTTAATAGACAGTTTCAGTGTAGAATGGGTGGGGGGAGGGGAAGGGGATGGATCTCTGCAGAAATAATGCCGATTTCCATTTTTTTTTTCTTTCCCGCATTTACAATGGGGAGGTGCAGTCTGTCAGCCTATCAGAAGCGCACACACGCAGCGAAGTGCTTTTTTTTCCACACAAGCAAGGGCATGTGTCATTGGCTGTGTACGTCACATGTCCTTGCCCTATAAGACCCAGCCATTTTCCCCGTCGCCACCATTTTCTCACTGCTACAGCTGAGTGTTAGACGGCACTGCTGCTGCTGTGGGCACTATACAGTATAACTATGTGAATTGCAAGCAAATTTGCAGTTAAACAGAGAGATAGGTTTAGGGAGTAGGGACTAGTTGTAATTGCAGCCCTTTTGAGGGCTAGGTTACAGCAGTTCATAGCACTTATTGCCAGGCAGGTCTGTGCCAGTGCTGTGCAAGTGTTTTTCACAGCATTTGACTAAATGTAGTTAAGCCAATACTTTTGGGCCTGTAGCAGTGTCTGGTAGTCAGTGGAGTAGCCCATCTGAACCAAGCTACACCACATGTGTATCTAATAACAATTTATTACTGCACCTAGCCCAGTAAATCCTTTTTGGCCTGTAGCAGTGTCTGGTAGTCAGTGGAGTAGCCCATCTGTACCAAGCCACACCACCTGTGTATCTAATAACAATTTTTTACTGCATCTAACCCAGTAAATCCTTTTGGGCATAGTAGCAGTGTCTGCTAGTCAGTGGAGTAGCCCATCTGAACCAAGCTACACCACATGTGTATCTAATAACAATGTTTTACTGCATCTGGCCCAGTAAATCCTTTTTGGCCTGTAGCAGTGTCTGGTAGTCAGTGGAGTAGCCCATCTGTACCAAGCTACACCACCTGTGTATCTAATAACAATTTTTTACTGCATCTAACCCAGTAAATCTTTTTGGGCATAGTAGCAGTGTCTAGTAGTCAGTGGAGTAGCCTATCTGTGTTGCAAGCTACACCACCTGTGTATCTAATAACAATTTTTTACTGCATCTAGCCCAGTAAATCCTTTTTGGCCTGTAGCAGTGTCTGGTAGTCAGTGGAGTAGCCCATCTGAACCAAGCTACACCATCTGTGTATCTAATAACAATTTTTTACTGCATCTAGCCAGTAAATACTTTTTGGCCTGTAGCAGTGTCTGGTAGTCAGTGGAGTAGCCAATCTGAAACAAGCTACACCACCTGTGTATCTAATAACAATTTTTTACTGCATCTAGCCCAGTAAATCCTTTTGGGCATAGTAGCAGTGTCTCATAGTCAGAGGAGTAGCCCACCTGTGAAGCAAGCTACACCGCCTGTGTATCTAATAAAATTGTTTTACTGCATCTAATCCAGCCAATCCTTTTGGGCTAGTACCACAGTTTGGCCTCTCAGCTCTGCTCGATTTCCATCCATCGTTTTTTGGCAAACAATTACAGAGTTGCCAATTAGTTAACCACCAAAATGAGTGGAAAAAGGCCTGCTGCAGGTGGAAAGGGGAATACGCGTGTTGGAAAGGGAAAAAAAAGGTTGTGTCCGTGGGGTAGGTGGTAAAGCAACAGTAACATCTGCAGAAGAAAGACCATCTTCCAACCAAGCTAAGACGTCTACTTCTTTTCATGGACAATGTGATACGATCCCTTTCTTACGGACACGCCCATCGCTACAAATTCCAGATGAGGCACAAAAACAGCAGGTGCTTCAACGGATATCAAGTGCTCATTCAAGTTGGCTCTCCTCCACCTCAACTTCAACATCACAAATACTCCAGTACTCAGAGGTGTCACCCCAATCGCACTTGCTTCCTCACAGCTCCCAAGTCTCCGGCTGCCCGTCTGAGTATGGGGTAACAAAGATGGTTGAGTCTGCAGAGCTGTTTACTCATACTATAGCCTGGGAATCAGAGGTCTGCTCCAGAGCTTCTGTGAATCCAGACGAGGAAATGATCTGCACTGATGCCCAGAATGTTTATGAGTCGGATCCAGGACCCGTTGAAGAAGGTTCTGCGCATAATGTAGACCCTCGTTCCCAAACTGTAACTCCTGTTGGTGGAGACAATGAAGAAGACGATGATGAGACTCAGATACCTGATTGGAGCGACAACTTGACTTTTCGGTCAGGGCAGGAAGAAGTTGGCTCTGAGGACGACGGGAGTGAGAACATACAGGGTGATGATAACGAGGTTGGAGTACCCACTTGCTGTCAACCCACAGTAAGCCAGTCGATGAGGTCAGCAGAGGAGGTGGAGGAGGATGCTATTAACGATGAGGTTAGGTTGCGCCTTCCTGGACAGAGACGGAGTACTGGAAGCATATCAACAACTGCATCCTCAACCACAACTCTGCCTTTGACCACAACTCGTGGTCGCTCTTCAGGTCGCATGGGCTCTAAGCCTTGCATAGCCTGTGCATTTTTTGAGATCGATAAGGATGACCCAACTCATGTTATCTGTAACATTTGTCACCAAAACCTAAGTAGAGGCCAAAAAATCCATAGTTTGAGTACTTCATGCATGAGCCGTCACATGGAAATGAAGCATAAGTAGCAGTGGGAAGCTCACTGTGCTACAATGCGGCCTAGCGGGCCGGGCCAACCACCGTCTGCCCCATCTTGTGCATCTACGGCCTCTTCATTCTCTGTGACTGGGGGGACAGCAGTTACACATGTTTTTGGACGCAGACCTGCCACCTCTTTACCCGCAACAGCCAGTGTGATTGGCAGGTCGTCAGTTCATTTGGAAGTGGAAACACCTGCTGGTGTTGATGCTCTCCGACATCGAGAGCACCACCTTTGGATCAAGGTAACATAACATGTCCGCCTGCATCTTCCTCACAGACGGGCAGTTTGCCGGGGACACCCTACTCAAACCCGTCTAAGCACAACAGCCAGCCCTCGGTCCCTCAGATGTGGACAAGTAAAAGACCATTTCCTCCAAGCCATGACAAAGCTAAGAGGTTGAATTTCACCATCTGCAAGCTGTTGGCTACAGAAATGCTGCCATTCCGCCTGGTGGACACAGAGGATTTTTGAGACCTTATGTCCGTCGCAGTGCCCCAGTACTAGATGCCCAGTCGCCACTACTTCTCAAAGAAAGGTGTGCCTGCGCTACACCAGCATGTCGCACACAACATAACCGCTTCCTTGAGAAACTCTGTGTGTGACAGGGTGCATTTCACCACAGACACTTGGACGAGTAGGCATGGACAGGGGCGTTACATGTCGCTGACTGGGCACTTGGTAACTATAGTGACAGCAGGACAAGGGGCTTCTGTCCAAGTCTTGCCGTCCCTACGAGTTGTGTGTCAATCCTCTTTATCTAGAAGTTCCTCCACTGCTTCTGCCTCCTCAACATCCTCTCGGTCCTCCACCTGCACCCAAAGCCTGTCTGGTAATGCCACCCACATTCTTACTGTGCAGAAGGAAACCTGCACACCTCCTTACTATGCTGGCAGCAGGGCTCAACGGCATCAGGCAGTGTTTACTTTGAAATGTCTGGGAAATGTGAGTCACACAGCTGAGGAGTTGTGGTCAGCTCTGGAGACCGAGTTTCATGAATGGTTGTCTCCACTGAACCTGCAGCTAGGGAAGGCCGTGTGCAACAATGCTGCAAACCTGGGTGCGGCCCTTCGCCGGGGCAATGTCACACACGTGCCTTGTATGGCTCACATGTTGAACCTGGTTGTCCAGCAATTTTTAGCCGACTATCCCGGACTAGATGGCCTTCTGCAGAGGGCACGGTCGCTGTGTGCTCACTTCCGCCGTTCGCATCCCAGAGCTCGATGACTTACATCTCTAAAGAAGTTGTTGGGCCTGCCAGTTCACTGGCTGAAATGCGATGTGCCGACACGATGGAATTCAACTCTGCATATGTTGCAGCGACTGTGGCAGCACCGACGAGACCTGGTGCAATACGTTATAAAGTATAGCCTGGGCCAATGAGATCCAGAGGTGGGGCAAATCACGCTGCAGGAGTGGTCTCAGATCTGGGACCTATGCACCCTTCTGCACAGTTTTGAAATGGCGATGAAGATGTTTAGTGCTGACGATGCCATTATCAGCATGACTATTCCGGTCATTTACATGCTGGAGCACACTTTAAAGAGAATTCGGAGTCAGGTGGTGGGACAAGAGGAGGGGGAGGAAGTAAAGGAGGAGTCGTATGCGGAAGGGATAACATCTCCAAGGTCCAGACGGTCGGCAGCACCAAGGCGGCAGGCATGGGAGGGTGGGGGAGAGGGATTAACGAGGGCGCATGGTAGCAGCCAAACTGTTGAGGAAGGTGCAGGAGCCAAGGAAGAAGTGGAGGACGAACTGGCGATGGGCATGGAAGACTCATCAGATGAGGGAGACCTTGATCACATTTCTGTTGTGCGAGGTTGGGGGGAGAGGGCAGAGGAAGGAAGCATGATTCTTACCTCACCACTAACACAACAAGGACTTGGTCCTCCTGGATGCGCAAGACACATGAGTGCCTTCTTGCTGCACTACCTGCAACATGACCCTCGGATTGTCAGAATTCGAAGTAATCCAAACTACTGGGTTGACACACTCTTAGATCCCCGGTACAAAAGTACATTTGCCAAAATAATTCCTGCCATAGAAAGGGATTCACGCATGCAGGAGTATCAGCAGAGGCTGTTACAGAATCTTACATCTACTTTTCCACAAAACACCAGTGGTGCATGTGGGACTGTCGAGTCTTCATCACTCAAACCGTAAGGCTATGTGCCCACGTAGCAGATTTGATGCAGAGCATTTTTGCCTCTCTGGCATAAAAAAAGGCATTTAGATTTACATGCGTTTTTTCTGCCAGAAAGAAGCGTTTTTTCAGCGTTTTTACATGCGTTTTCGCATGCATTTTTTCAAGCAGTTTTCCAAGCGATTTTGAGCATCACTTGGAAAGTGCTTGACAAGTTGGTCACACTATATAAATCCATGCAACCGGCATGAATTTATATAATATGACCAAGTAATAGTTAAACAAAAGGATAAGAATGGTAAAAAATAAAAAAAAAAGTTTATACTCACCTTCCGATGTCCTCCCAGTGTTTTCTCTGCCACGTCCGGTCTCTTGCACTACTCGCGGTGGTTTTAAGTACCTGCGGTGACGTCACTCAGTCATATGACAGGTCACATGACTCAGTGACGTCATGGCAGGTCCTTCACAACAGCGCGAGCATTGCAAGAGACTGGACGGCGTGGACAAAACACAGGGAGGACATCGGAAGGTGAGTATAAACTTTTTTCTTTTTTTTTTTAAATTCTTTTTTTTACAGATTCTATGGTACCCAGGTCTGGATGAGAGTCTCCTCTCCTCCAGACTTGGGTACCATCCGCACATTAGATTGCGCCAATTACGCAAGTACAGATGCAGTCTTGCGGAATTGGCGCGTTCTAATGCAAGTCAATGGCGGCGATTACGCTGCGTGTCCACAAAATTAATGGACATGCTGTGTATTTTTGAATGCAGCATAAACGCTGCGGAAAAATACACAGCATGGGCATTGAAAGTGCGGAATTACATTGGAGACCATGGGGGATGGTTTACCAAACGTTTCCCAAGCATTTACGCTGCGGAAATTCCGCAGCGTAAACGCTTGAAAAACACTTCGTGGGCACACAGTAACACCGTATCTGCTGGTAACAGCAATTTTGTGGAATCGTTTCACCAATTTTTTAGACCATCCTTTGCAAGGCCACAGGAGACAAGAAGTCTGACACATAGTCAACGCCTAGAGAGGATGGTACAGGAGTATCTCCAAGTGAACATCGAAGCCATGACTGTGTCACTGGACCCTTGCTCATTTTGGGCTTCCAATCTGGAAAAATGGCCTGAGCTCGCCACTCATGCCTTGGAGATCTTGTCGTGCCCTGCAGCCAGCGTTCTCTCTGAACGTGTGTTCAGCGCTGCTGGTGGTGTGCTGACAGATAACCGCACGCGGCTGTCCACTGAGAATGTAGACAGACTCACGTTCATAAAGATGAACAAATCATGGATCCGCAAGGACTTTTCTACCCATGTGTCATCCTGGGGAGACTAAAAGCTTGAGGATTTTGGAAAATCACCTCATCAACCATTTAAGCAACTCTGGGGCAATTGGTGCCACTTAAGTGGTGTCTGTGCCACAGTTTTTGGAAAAAATGGAGATTCTTTTTGGAGTCCCCTTGCTGTGTTTTACATGACGTTGGCATCGTCAATTCCAGGTGGGTCGGGTCGCTCCCCCCCTTTTAACTGTAAGAAACTACATACACTATGGCTTGGGGTAACACAGATGGTTGAGTCTGCAGAGCTGTTTACTCATACTATTGACGCGCCCCCTGGGCCGTGGGGATACCCGGAGCCAGGCCTTGTAGATGCTGGGGGTTGTAGTCACCGTGGCGGCGACCCGGTCCGTGACCCAGGGCGGTCAAACCAGGGTAGTTTATGTATAGTTCGACTACGCCACCTGTGGGATGCGGTTATTGGGAACCGCCGCTGCGGAGCAGTCCACTGAAGCTAATGGTGTGTGCAGCAAGGTGATGTGACTCCCCACAGGAAGAGTGGTGTTATGTTCTGCTACCAAAGCTAAGGAAAGAGAGGAGATCTGTCCCTACTATAAGACTCAGCTGAATCCCTACGATGTAACAGGGAACCTGATCCTGCGATCAGACCTGCTAAAGTCCTAATCTAGTCTGTACGAAGACCTATAGATGTGGGGAGGGAATCCCTACAAGTACTAAGGACTGGGAGGAATATGGGACACCTCCTAACAGAAATAGTAGCAGACAGACGAACAAACAAAATAGATAGAACATAGAGGTCCGTAGACCAAGCAAACTAACAGAGTTAGATACAGAGCACAGGCTAGCTAGAAAGTAGATATACAATGAAGTCCAGCAAAGCCAGAAGGGCGGAGCAGGATTAAATAGGCCAACAAAGTCATGTGACCAGCAAAGGAAAAAAAACCTAACAGCAAGGTTCTAACAGTACCCCCCCTTCTAAGAGGATCCTCCGGATCCCCTAGGACCAGGCTTATCAGGAAATCTCCTGTGAAACGCTCTGATAAGTCTGGACGCGGAAACATCATCTGACCTCACCCAAGAGTTATCCTCAGGTCCGAAACCTTTCCAGGCCACAAGATACTGCAAACTACCTCTATACCGTCTAGAGTCAAGGATGCGAGAAATTTCATATTCCCCGTCCTCCACCACCGGAGGAACAGAGGCAGAGGCGTCACCATCCGACACAACAGCTTTTTTTAACAGAGAGACATGAAAGACCGGATTAATTCTCCAGGAGGTAGGAACCTCCAACCTAACAGCAGATTGGTTGACAACCTGAAGCACCTTAAAGGGCCCTACAAACTTGGGACCCAATTTCTTAGAAGGAATCCTCAACCGCAGATTCCTAGAGGACAACCAAACCATGTCACCAACAGCGAACAAAACCTCCTGTCGTTTCCTATCAAAGTAGTCTTTAGATTTTCTGTTGGCCTCCTGAAGATTACCACGCACATCCGTCCAAACTCTTTCCAAATCACCGGAAAAATTCTCCTCCTCAGGCACGGCAGATCCCAACTTGGAGAACGACCCAAACGACGGATGTCTCCCAGAACAACAAAAAAAAGGCGAACAACCAGCAGAAGAAGATGTATGATTGTTCAGAGCAAATTCGGCAAGTGGCAGAAACTCAGACCACCCCTCTTGATTGTCTGCCACAAAACAACGCAAGAACTGCTCAACATCCTGGTTTTTCCTTTCTGTCTGGCCATTAGATTCAGGATGATATCCGGACGAAAACGACAAATGAATTCCCAACCTGTCACAAAAGGCACGCCAAAAACGAGCCACGAACTGAGGACCCCTATCAGAAACAATGTCAGTAGGAACGCCATGAAGTCTGACAATTTCCTTGACAAAGGCCTTAGCGAGAGTTTTAGCGCAGGGCAGTTTGACGAAGGGAACCAAGTGACACATCTTGCTAAAACGGTCCACGACCACCCAGATGACAGTAAAACCCTCAGAGGGGGGAAGGTCAGTTATAAAGTCCATAGCCAAATGTGTCCAAGGAGCACTGGGGACCTCCAAAGGACAAAGCAACCCCGCAGCAGGAGTATGTGAGGACTTAGATCTAGCACATATAGTACATTGGCGCACCCACTTAATGACTTCCTTCTGCCATCCAGGCCACCAAAAACTGCGACCCACCAGTCTCTTGGTCTCAGAGATTCCGGGATGACCTGCCAACCGAGATTCGTGACACTCAACAAACAAATCTCTCCTAAAGGTCCCAGGCACAAACAACCTCCCATGAGGAGTGTTAGATGGGGCATTCTCCTGAGCTTTAAGAATCTCATCTTCCAAAACGGAGTCTAAAGCAGCTATCACAACACCTTCTTGTAAAATGTTTTCCTCTTTCTCAGCACCGACTATGGGAGAAAAACTGCGAGACAAGGCATCCGCCTTAACATTCTTAGTACCAGGGATGTAAGTAACGGAGAAATTAAACCGCGAGAAAAACAGTGCCCACCTAGCCTGACGGGCATTCAGGCGCTTGGCAGCATCAAGATATATCAGATTTTTATGATCCGTAAGAACCTGAACGGGAAATTCCGCACCTTCCAAGAAGTGGCGCCAGTGTTCAAATGCGAGTTTAATAGCCAATAATTCCCGATTACCAATATCGTAATTCAGTTCAGTCTCCGAAAATTTTTTTGAAAAAAAGGCACAGGGATGTAATCCATCCCCGTTATCCTGAGACAATACTGCGCCAACCCCCACAGAGGAAGCATCAACCTCAACCAAAAACGGCCTAGTAACATCAGGCTGCATAAGGATGGGAGCAGAGGTGAACCTCTCCTTGAGATACACAAAAGCTTCAATGGCCTCAGAAGACCACTGAACCGCATCAGCACCTTTCCTGGTGAGATCAGTCAGAGGTTTGACAATACTAGAAAAATTTTTTATGAACTTTCTGTAGTAATTGGCGAAACCCAAAAACCTCTGTATCGATTTCAAACCAATAGGCCTAGGCCATTCCTGCACAGCCTGAACCTTAACCGGATCCATCTCAAAACCTTTGCTGGAGATAATGTAGCCCAAAAAACTAATTCTCTGTACAGCGAACTCACATTTCTCCAGCTTAGCGAAAAGCGAATTGTCCATTAATAACTGTAATACCTCACGCACGCTCCGCCAATGAGACTCCAGATCTGGCGAATAAATCAAAATGTCATCCAAATACACAACCACATTTTTACCGATCAAAGGTCTAAGGATGTCATTAATCAGATTCTGAAAAAATGCAGGAGCATTAGTAAGACCAAAAGGCATAACCAGATTCTCAAAATGACCCACAGGAGTGTTAAAAGCAGTCTTCCATTCATCACCCTCCTTCATGCGCAACAGATTGTATGCCCCCTTAAGGTCAATTTTAGAGAACCACTTGGCCCCCAATAACTGGTTAAACAGATCAGGAATCAATGGCAGTGGGTAAGGATTGCGTACCGTAATTTTGTTAATCTCACGAAAATCCAGACAAGGACGTAAACCGCCGTCCTTTTTTTTTACAAAAAAAAATCCAACCGCCACAGGAGACTTAGAGGGCCTAATGTGACCGGCGGCCAAACTTGTCTGTATGTATTCCTCCAAAGCCTTCCTCTCAGGAATAGTAAGGTTAAATAAACGACTTTTAGGAAGAGTCGCTCCAGGGACAAATTCAATAGAACAATCATAGTCTCTATGGGGAGGCAAAACCTGCGATTCCTTCTCAGAAAAAACTCTCCAAAAATCCTGAATAGGAACAGGCAATTCTCCCCTATCCAAAGCTGCAATACGCCCATTACAACACTTGTCATAACATTTATGGCTCCAGGATTTAATTTCACTGGTAGACCAATCCAGTACAGGATTGTGAAATTTTAACCAGGGCAAACCCAATATTACTGGAGAAGGCAAGTTATTCAACACTACCAAATCCAATTTCTCATGGTGAACACCATTAATAGTGAGAGGAAATTCACTGACCTTGAGAGTAATATTCTTCAAAGGGGAGCCATCCACAGAAACCACAGCAATGGGGGATGATAAAGGTTCAGGTTTTAAATTGAGTTTTTCCACGAATCCCCCATCAATTACATTCAGTGTAGACCCGCAATCAACAAACACCCGAAATTCCATTAATTTTTCCTGAGCAATCGTGGAAGCAGCTAAAAATATACCCTTGGAATTTAAACAGGCAATACGGGCGTGACTGACCATTTTTTTTTCTTTCTTCATCCGAAGCTCACAGCCTTTAATCAAATGACCAGATTTTCCGCAATAGAAGCACAAGCCTTCTGAAAAACGACGGTCTTTTTCTTGAGAGCGAGGTGCCACCGATCCAATCTCCATCGGTTCACCACTGTTAGTACACACATTATCATAACCAGAAACTGACATAGCAGAGGATTTGCTCTCATTAACCCTAGCACGCAGTCTTCTATCCACCCGTATAGCTAATTGCATAGCCTGTTGCAAATCCTCAGGTGTAGGATAAGCAATTAGCAGGTCTTTAACCCTTTCACTGAGCCCAGCAAGAAATAGACTTTTCAGAGCAGAATCGTTCCACCCTGTTTGAGTGGACCAACGACGAAAATGTGTACAATATTTTTCCACATTACCCGATCCTTGTTTTAGACGTCTCAACTCAGTCTCAGCTGATGCGACACGGTCAGGATCATCATATAATAGTCCCAAAGCAGAAAAAAAACTATCCACTGATCTGAAGCATGAATCACTAGGTTGCAAAGAAAAGGCCCACTCCTGAGGCTCTTTGCGCAGAAGAGACATTATGAACCCTACGCGCTGGGATTCATCCCCAGAGGACTTAGGTCTCAAACGAAAATACAATAAGCAAGCATTTTTAAATGAAAAAAATTCTCGGTGTTCACCAAAAAATAAATCCGGCAAACATACCTTAGGCTCCAAGAAATGTGCTCCAGGACAGTTACTCACGTGCTGACGGAGCTCGGCCACCTCCAGAGAGAGTCCCTGCAGGCGATGAGCCAAATCCTGAACCGACACCATGATGGAACAGAAAAATCTTTCCTTAGAGAATTTGCAGGCTGGACTTACTGTTATGTTCTGCTACCAAAGCTAAGGAAAGAGAGGAGATCTGTCCCTACTATAAGACTCAGCTGAATCCCTACGATGTAACAGGGAACCTGATCCTGCGATCAGACCTGCTAAAGTCCTAATCTAGTCTGTACGAAGACCTATAGATGTGGGGAGGGAATCCCTACAAGTACTAAGGACTGGGAGGAATATGGGACACCTCCTAACAGAAATAGTAGCAGACAGACGAACAAACAAAATAGATAGAACATAGAGGTCCGTAGACCAAGCAAACTAACAGAGTTAGATACAGAGCACAGGCTAGCTAGAAAGTAGATATACAATGAAGTCCAGCAAAGCCAGAAGGGCGGAGCAGGATTAAATAGGCCAACAAAGTCATGTGACCAGCAAAGGAAAAAAAACCTAACAGCAAGGTTCTAACAAGTGGAGCATCAGGGCAGAGTGTATGGATGATGGTGGTGATAGTGCCTGGATCAGTAATAATAACACGGAGTCTTTGCAGTGCAGTCCTAGGGTCTTTACTGGTGGTAATTATATAGGCCCCAACGGGAGTACTTGCTAGGGATGAGGGCCTGGTCAGTCTGGGAGCAATCCTAGAATTCCCCTGGCCAGGTGGAGTTGTAGGCCTGCCATTCTGACTGTACTCTTTTGGCTATCCCGCTTATAGTCATGTTGTAGCCCACATCCCTGAGTGTGACCCGCTGTGCTCACCTGTGTGGCTGGTGACTCGGATCCCGTGTATTCCTCGCTCCTCTGTGGCGGTACTGGTCCTTTCGTGTGGCTGAGCCTCCGGGCTTCTGTTGGGCCAGGAGACCTACAATCTCCTGCCGTGCGGTTTCTGCTGCTGAATATACAATCCCCACAGCCTTGGACTCCTGTGTCCGCTTCTCTGTATGTACTCTGGCCAGGATGAGCTCTGCCAGCTCCAGTGCTCAGCTCCTTGCTTCTGTATCTCCTACTGACTCCTGACACTGAATTCCCTAACCCCGCCTCCAGACCCAGTTATATAGGGCAGGATCCTCCCCTTTTCTGGTCTGGAGCAGGGGGTGTTGCATGTAATGTGTTCCCTGACCAGGAAACTCCTGCTTTGCTCCCTGACATGGTATTACTATCACTGTGGCAACCAGACCCTCTAGGGTGCCATATTCCCCCCTAGTAAATTTCAGTACTTTGGGACTGAGCATATTTTGCAAAAATAACAGGTAACAATAAACAAGGTACATTAGAATATTACAAACATTACAGTCTCTATAGGTCACGGTATCATCCGTAACCAGGTGTCCATTCCACTGAAGATGTAGTTTGAGGGACCCGTCCCAAACCCTCCACGGAAGCCCTGGGGTGGCTACAGGGCATCGATGATCTGGATGTTGGACCACGTCTTCAGCCACCTCCACGGGTTTTTGTTCTGTGGTCTGGCACAAATGGGGCACTTTTTAGGTGCAACTATTTACAGGTATAGTTTTTGGTTATCCATTGTCCATAACCTGAAAGTCTCTGAAACCTGTCGGGTAACTGGGAAAACACATTCAATACACACATAAAACATTTGCAATAATACAGTTATAGTTACATTTAAATTCTCCAGCGAGCAGGGATGTGACCTCTGGTGATTCTGGTGGACCTACGTAACACACTGTCTGTGTTTCTCCTTGGTCCCCTGTATTTACCCCTGGTGTGGTGGGCTCAATGTTCACCTCATTACAGGTGTTTTGAGGTGTCTCTGGTAGGTTGGACAGCTTCCTACGGATCCTTTGGCTTAATGTGAGTACGACAGGCTCGCTACTAGCAGAGGATTGATTCTCCTGGTCTGCTGATGAGGAATCTTCTGTCTCCGGGGCCAATGGTTCTTCCAACTCTACTGGGACTTCTACAGCTTCTTGAGGGGCTGGTTGGAGAAATGTAAGGACTGGCACAACTATTGCATTATTTACTTGTGTCCACGACTGTGGAAATTCTCCGAGTACTGTGCTGACCATTTCTTTCACTTCCTCTGCGGGTTGAGGGATATCTTGGCCTTCTTCAGCGTGCTGTAGCTGCTCGGGACATTTCTTCAGGTGGTCTCTGGAAACTGTTGCTGTTGTCTCACCTCCGTCCTTACTTATGAGGCACACCTTGGTGTTATCATGACTTGATGGTAGAATGGTGTACGGCTCTTTTTCCCACTGGTCATCCAACTTGTGGAGTCGCCTCTTCCTCTTTAGGACTTGCTCTCCAGGTGACAAGGGGGCAGCAGGTGCATGTTGATTGTAAGTCCTCTCTTGCCTTTCTCTTGCTTGGGACAGACTTCTTTCAACACTTTCCTGTACATTACGGTATTGCTGTTGCCGCTCAGTGTCCCAATCCGCATCCGGTGAGGCGTCCTCTGGTGTCAGAACTCCCATATCCAGATCGATGGGCAGCTTATCAGGTCTCGATCTCATCAGGAAAGCAGGTGTGCAGTTGGTGGAATTCACTGGGATATGATTGTAGAGGTCCACCAGGTCTGGCAACTTTTCTGGCGTTCCTCCAGGGGCAATGTCGTCAGTAGGTCTATCACCACCTGATTCATCTTTTCAAACATCCCGTTGGTCTGGGGGTGATAAGGCATTGTCCTGATCTTCTTGCAGCCGTACAGGTTGCAGAATTCCTGGAATACTTCTGCTTCGAAGGCCGGACCTTGGTCAGTTAGCACACGTTCTGGGTAACCATGCGGGCGGCAGAAGTGCTGTTGGAAAGCTCTGGCTGCTGTCTGAGCCGTTTGATCCTTGACTGGCACTACTACCAGGAACCGGGAGTAGTGGTCTACGATGGTGAGAGCGTAGACATAGCCTGACCTGCTCGGCGATAGCTTCACATGGTCTAGGGCTACCAGTTCGAGTGGCTGCTTGGTGATGAGGGGTTGCAGGGGACCCCTCTGGCTGTCACGGTCTTTTCTTCTCAGGTTGCATGGTCCGCATCCTCGACACCACAGCTCGATTGCTTTCCTCATGCCAGCCCAATAGAACCGTTCACATAGCAGGACTTCCAGCTTCTTCCATCCGAAGTGTCCTGCTCCATCGTGGTACGCTTCCAAGACCATAGACGCATCCCGCCTCGGGACTACCACCTGCCAGACCAGCTCATGTGTACGGGAGTTGACAGTTCTTCGACACAGCTTCCCTTCATAGATGAACAGCTTGCTCTTTTCTTTCCACAGCTGTTTGGTCTCTTCTGGAGCATCTGAATCAGGGTATAAGTCAGCTTGTGTCAGCAACTCTTTGACTATGCGAACAGCCGGGTCACTGTCTTGTGTTTCTGCCACAATGGGGCAATGGATTGAACGTGGCTTCTCTGTTGGCAGAGCACCTGTTCTTCACACAATGGGAGCACTGCTTTATCCCATGGCGGTGGAACACGGGGATTTCTATCTCTTACAGCTCCTCTGGGTCTTCTCCCCCGTCGGGCAAGTTAGGCATTCTGGACAGCGCATCTGCGTTTGCATTCTTGTGCCCAGCCCGGTACTTGATGGTGAATTCGTAATTAGACAGTCGGGCCATCCATCTTTGTTCCAGGGCACCAAGTTTTGCAGTGTCCAGGTGTGTCAGCGGGTTATTATCCGTGTACACAGTGAATTTGGACGAGGCGAGATAATGCTTGAAGCGCTCAGTCACAGCCCAGACGATGGCAAGGAACTCCAACTTGAAGGAGCTGTAGTTTTCTGGGTTTCTTTCTGTGGGCCGGAGCTTCCTGCTGGCGTATGCTATCACCCTTTCTCTGCCTTGCTGGATCTGGGACAGCACCGCTCCTAGTCCCACGTTGCTCACGTCCGTGTGAAGGATGAAGGGCTGTCCATAATCAGGGTAGGCCAGGACCTCGTCTCCTGTGAGAGCCATCTTCAGCCTGGTGAAGGACTCATCTTCCAGCTTGTCCCATTTGAATGGTGGTTTCAGGTTCTTGGCCTTCCTGGACTGGCCTATCAGGAGGTCCTGCATGGGTGCCGCCATTTTGGTGAAGCCTGGTATAATCCTTCGGTAGTAGCCTACTAACCCGAGGAACTGCCGCACTTCTTTGATGGTGGAAGGTCTCGGCCAGTCCTGGATTAATGTGATCTTATCAGGGTCTGGTGCTACACCGTCAGCGCTTACCACATGTCCTAAGTACTGTACTTTGGGCTTCAGCAGGTGGCACTTTGACGGCTTCACCTTCAGGCCAAAGCCAGCCAGGGCTTCAAACACTTCCGCCAGGTGCTTCAGACGATCCTCATATGTCTTGGAGTATACTATGACGTCACCCAGGTACAGGAGGACCGTCTCGAAATTCTTATGTCCTAGACAGCACTCCATCAACCGCTGGAAGGTTCCTGGGGCGCTGCAGAGCCCAAATGGCATGCAGTTGAACTCGCTGAGGCCCATCGGGGTGGTGAATGCAGTCTTTTCCTTATCCGCCTCTGCCACAGGAACCTGCCAATACCCACTAGTAAGATCCAAAGTAGAGAAATGATTAGCAGATTTTAATGCAGCCAGTGACTCCTCTATCCTGGGTAGCGGGTATGCATCTTTATGTGTTATGCGGTTAATTTGCCTGTAGTCTACACATATTCTCATTGTGAAATCCTTTTTCTTTACAAGAACTAATGGAGGAGCCCAGGGGCTACAACTGTCTCTTATTACCCCAGCCTCCTTCATCTCTCGTAACATCCCTTTGGCATTTTGGTAGTGTGCTGGCGGTACAGGCCGGTACCTTTCTTTAATGGTGGATGGTCTCCTGTGGGGATATGATGTTGAACCCCCTTTACCTGCCCGAAGTCGAGTGGGTGTTTACTGAAGACCCTCTCATACTCCTGGACCACCCGGTATACTCCTTGTTTTTGATGTGGAGGGGTGGAGTCAGTGCCCACATGCAGCTTCTGGCACCAGTCCTCCATCTGTCCCTTGGAGCCATTATCCTCCACCTGTTTGGATGGAGGTTAGGGTTCCACTGTCTTTATAGAATTTTGATTGACGGTGAATAGCTTGGCTAGGGTGGCATACCGGTGCAAATGAACTTCTTTTTCCCCAATGTTCAGGATGTGGACTGGCACTCTCCCATGGTGAACATCAACCACCCCCCTGGCTGTCAAAATGGTGGGCCTACTGTCTGAGTAGACGGGCTCTACCAGGGCCTGGTAATCTCTACCCCTTAGACCGATGGCTGTCCGGCTCCATATCAGCATTTCACTTCTTGGGGCATGGCAATAGGGAATGGGTCACTCATCCTAACACAGCCAATCTCACCACCAGACAGTTCTACCTGTTGTCTTTTCATCAGGGCTCTGATCTTTCTTTATAGAACCCGCTGCTGGCTGGAACTGGCAGTCTCCGCAACCTGCTGTAATAAGACAATTATTTCTGCAAGACGATTTTCAATGACATTAGTGCCTAAGGTTATCATGGGATGACTTTCTCGGCGATCAATGTCGACAATAATCAGTCCTTGTGTTGGCAGTTCAACCTTGCCAACCTTTATGGTCACTTCTTTGAACCCCACCTGAGGTACGGGCAGACCATTGCTGGCATAAATGCTCAAATGTTCATCTGGACGGCGGGTGATGTCAGAGTCAGTCCAGTACCATTTGAAAAGAATGTAGGGGATGGTGGTCACCTGGGATCCAGTGTCGAGCAACGCGCTCATTGGAAAGCCGTCCAGCACGACAGGTAGGACCGGTCGTCCTCCTACATATTTGTCTCGCCAGCTTGATGGGCCTGGTGATCTTATGCCTGGGGGTTGACCCTCTGCCCCAGGTTTTGCTCGTTTAAATGGCAGTACCTTGCATAATGTTCTGGCTGGTTGCAGCGGCAGCAGATGGGTTGTCCGTCCTGGTCGTAGCAGTCACTGTTCCTCCCTCTGGATGGTGGAATCCTCTTCTGTCGGCGCCAAGGGACGTCCTCCAGACTGGAAGCCAGCTGGATCTTTCCTTTGGGAGACACCTGCAAGGACTGCATAGTTTTGGTTAGCGCAGCTACACTTTTAGTTAACTCTTGGACCGATGGTGCAGGTCTGTAGACAGGGCATTATCCAGAGTCTGTGCATCAGCTCCTACAGGCTCCAGGGAAAAGGGTGCCACCTCCTGGTGGTAGGTGATAGCTGGGCGGCGGTGAGCTGTAGCGCCACCTGGTGCTGGTTCTCGTAGCACCCGGATGGCCCTGTCCTTAAACTGAGCAAAGTCCAAGTCAGGGTGTTTCAGAGCCATTATGCGCTGCTGGGTTCGGTGGGCGCTGGACAGTAATCCCTCAATAAATTGCTCAGTTTGTTTTCATCACGCACACTGTCAGAGTCTACCTGTTTGATGGCCCTCAGCGCCTCCTGCAGGTTTAAAGCATAGTCCCGTACACTGTCCTGTGCCCGTTGTTTGCACCCATAAAACTTCATCTTTATCTCTGCTGTAGTACGGGTGTCAAAAGTGTCTTTTAGGCGGGCCAGTATCTCTTTTACGGTCGCTTTTTCCCTGGTTGACGAGGACTTTACTTCTCTCTGGGCTGCACCAATCAACTGGCCTATAAGGATGCTCACTTTCTGCTCATCGGACAGGGGGTATATTTAAAATAAACTGTTTAGTCTCTCCTTGAAGTCACTCAGGGTGTGCGACTCTCCTGAGTACTGGGGCAACCACGCTGCCCCCGGTATATAAGGCATGGTGAATGGCATTACCGCGGCAGCGGCCGCGCCGGTGGTTGAAGTTCCCTCCATATCGGGCGTCTTCCTCCCCCCTAGTGAACCGTGGCCTACCTTCCTTCTCTTTCCTTCCGTAGGCCGCAGTTCTGCAGGCGATGGTCTCCGTTGAGGACCTGGCGTCGCACGCGTCTGATGTCAGCGCTCGCTGGGGCTCCTTCCAGGACCTGGCGCTGCTTCAGTGCGTGGGGCGGGGCTTTGGACTTTGCGCGTTTCCAGTGGTTACGCACCTCTTCTTCCCGCGCGGCGATCTGGAAATGGCGGCCAATGGCAGGAAACCGGCGACAAATGGCGGGAAATCTTCACCACGGTAGGCGACACAGTCTATGAAGGCGCGCAGTACCCGGTGGTAGCAGGCACGAAATCCTGCCGACTACGCCAAAGTTGACGCACCCCCTGGGCCGTGGGGATACCCGGGCCTGTAGATGCTGGAGGCTGTAGTCACCGTGGCGGCGACCTGGTCCGTGACCCAGGGCGGTCAAACCAGGGTAGTTTATGTATAGTCCGACTACGCCACCTGTGGGATGCGGTTATTGGGAACCGCAGCTGCGGAGCAGTCCACTGAAGCTGATGGTGTGTGCAGCAAGGTGATGTGACTCCCCACAGGAAGAGTGGAGCTTCAGGGCAGCGTGTATGGATGATGGTGGTGATAGTGCCTGGATCAGTAATAATAACACGGAGTCTTTGCAGTGCAGTACTAGGGTCTTTACTGGTGGTAATTATATAGGCCCCAACGGGAGTACTTGCTAGGGATGAGGGCCTGGTCAGTCTGGGAGCAATCCTAGAATTCCTCTGGCCAGGTGGAGTTGTAGGCCTGCCGTTCTGACTGTACTCTTTTGGCTATCAAGCTTATAGTCATGTTGTAGCCCACGTCCCTGAGTGTGACGCGCTGTGCTCACCTGTGTGGCTGGCGACTCGGATCCCGTGTATTCCTCGCTCCTCTGTGGCGGTACTGGTCCTTTCATGTGGCTGAGCCTCCGGGCTTCTGTTGGGCCAGGAGACCTACAATCTCCTGCCGTGTGGTTTCTGCTGCTGGATATACAATCCCCACAGCCTCAGACTCCGGTGTCCGGTTCTCTGTATGAACTCTGGCCAGGATGAGCTCTGCCAGCTCCAGTCCTCAGCTCCTTGCTCCTGTGTCTCCTACTGACTCCTGACACTGAACTCCCTAACCCCGCCTCCAGACCCACTTATATAGGTCAGGGTCCTCCCCTTTTCTGTTCTGGAGCAGGGGGTGTTGCATGTAATGTGTTCCCTGACCTGGAAACTCCTGCTTTGCTCCCAGACATGGTATTACTACCACTGTGGCAACCAGACCCTCTAGGGTGCCACACTATATCCTGGGAATCAGAGGTCTGCTCCAAAGCTTCAGTGTCTGCTAGTCAGCGTAGTAGCCCAGCTGTGAAGCAAGCTGCACCGCCTGTGTATCTAATAACATTTTTTTACTGCATCTAACCCAGCCAATCATTTTGGGCTAGTAGCAGTGTCTCGTAGTCAGCGGAGTAGCCCATCTGAAGCAAGCTACACCACCTGTGTATCTAATAACATTTTTTTACTACATCTAACCCAGGAAATCCTTTTGGGCTATTAGCAGTGTCTCGTAGTCAGCGGAGTAGCCCATCTGAAGCAAGCTACACCACCTGTGTATCTAATAACAATTTTTAACTGCATCTAGCCCAGGCAATACTTTGGGCCTAGTAGCAGTGTCTGCTAATCAGCGGAGTAGCCCAACTGTTAAGCAAGCTACACTGCCTGTAGATCTAATTACAAATTTTTAACTGCATCTAGCCCAGGCAATACTTTGGGCCTAGTAGCAGTGTCTGCTAGTCAGCGGAGTAGCCCAGCTGTTAAGTAAGCTACATCGCCTGTAGATCTAATTACAAATTTTTAACTGCATCTAGGGCAGGCAATACTTTGGGCCTAGTAGCAGTGTCTGCTAGTCAGCGGAGTAGCCCAGCTGTTAAGCAAGCTATACCGCCTGTAGATCTAATTACAAATTTTTAACTGCATATAGCCCAGGCAATACTTTGGGCCTAGTAGCAATGTCTGCTAGTCAGCGGAGTAGCCCAGCTGTTAAGCAAGCTACACCACCTGTGCTTTGGACACTTAATTTTTTCAAAGGAAACGCTTCGGGCCCCTGGGACACTCTGTCAAGAGCATCGGGGAGGCGCCCCAAGTCACAGGGGCTGGGACTGGCGGTAGCATGCCTTGCGGCGGACTGCCAAGCTCAATCCTTATATAAGCTTTTTAACTGTAGCAGCTTTAGTGGAGCTGGAATTACCGCGGCTGCTGGCACCAGACTTGCCCTCCAATAGATCCTTGTAAAAGGATTTAAAGTGTACTCATTCAAATTAAAGAGCCAATTTAAATTACAGAGCTTAGACCTGCCTCCACCGCGGGGGGTCTCGACCCACCAGCAGACAGGCACCAGTATTGAGAGAGGGGGGCTGGCCGTCAGGGTCCACCGCGGCTCTGGAACAAACCCGGCGACACGGATGTCGCACGGGCAGGAACGGCCTGGCCGTGTCGGCTTCGCACTCCAGCGTAGTCCCTCTGCCCGCTCGTGCCTATAACCTCAAAGGGATGCGCAAGCGGCTTTTCTTCCCAGGGCTGTTGCCCGCCCAGCAGGAACGTGGGGGAGCTCAGGTCGGCCTTCCACCGTACTCCCTTACCTCCCTCACCCTCTTTCCTTCTTTCGTTCTCCATATAACCCCTCAGCTCTGTGGTGTCCGCTCTCCCTCCAGCTCTCTCTTTTTCACAGGTGGACTACCGCGTGTATTCACACTGTGGCGAATACTTTGGGCCCAGGCATAAGAAGTCATCGAGGTAATGGATAATATGTGCCCCCTTAGAAATGTCCATGACGACCGATTCGAGGAAGCAACTAAATGCCTCAAATAGTGAGCAGTATCTGGAGCACCCCATGGGCAAACAGCGATCTATATAGTATGCTCCTTCCCAGAAGCAGCACAATGGCGGACACTATTCGGAGGCACAGGTAGTAAATAACCAGAATGCCCCCTCAATGTCTGTTTTGGCCATTAGTGTGCCCCTTCCCAACTTCATGACCCGCCTAATTGCCTTGTCAAAGGAGGTACAGTATATACTACTGTACTTGGTTCCACGTCAATGTTGTCATTTACTGACCTGCCCCTTGGATATGACAAATGGTGGATTAGTCCGAATGTATTGGGTTCCGTTTTTGGCACGACTCCCAACGGGGATACCACTACGTCTTGTAAGGAAAGTGTTCTGACTGGAGCCGCCATTCTACCTAAAGATATTTCTTTTTTAATTTTCTTGTCATGACGTCTGAGTGTTGGTAGGCTGATTTTCGATTTTTACTCCAGCCTTTCTTGATTTTAGAAGGGCATGACATGCCTATGTCTGTGTCTCCTCCTCCTTTTACTCCTCCACCTCTTTTCTTTTCGCATGACTATATGTACTTGTCACTTTTCCATGTGTTAGTTGTGTCTTCTGAGCAGTTTGTCAGCTTTTGGACACCTTTGAATGTGTTTTCTATGTGTTTTCAATGTGTTTCTATGTGTTTTTGTTTGCCTGCCATTGGTTTTAACGGTGTTCGACGGTGTTCGACGAACCGTTCGACGAACACGCCGATGTTCGACAAACCGAACCGAACCCGAACACTCTGGGGGTGGCTCAACACTACCAACTACTACATCAGTGGCGGTCAAATTCAGCTTGTACGCACAGTCAAACCTATATATATTTTTGGTGGGCAGACAGAGTCCACCAGAAGTTTTTTACTGTGGCAAAGTTGATCCAGTCTGCTAAAAGGCAGATCCTATTTTAGTGGCATTGAACTTGTCCTGGTTTCACAGTAAAAAAAAAAACTTCTCTTACTAGGCCCAGTCCAAAAATATTTTTTCCTGTGCCAAAAGTCATACAGTGCTATGAGCCAGCTACTACGTCAGTGGCGGTCAAAGTCAGCTGGACACAGAGCTTATGCAGAGTAACCCAAAAATATTTTTTGCTCTGAGTAAAGTGATACAGCTTGCTAGATCTGAGTTTGAAATATTTTGGAGCATATATTCTATGTCATACTGGCCTTATCCACATAAAAAAAAAATGTTTCTGTTCCTAAAGTAATACAGCAGGGTACATCTCAGTTTGAAATTGTTTGGAGAATATCTCGTAGGTTTTATCGGCTTCATGCACGCTAACAAATTTCTTTTGTCTGTTAGTAACGTTATACGGCAGGCCATATCTTACCTTGTCATTTAGTGTTGCTGAAATTCAGGCGTGAGCTGAGCTATTGCACTGGAAAAAAACATTTTTCTTTAGTTAATTGCGTGCTTCTACAACTGTATCTGACCAACATGAGTGGGAAAAAGAGAGGGCATGGCGGAAGGGGGAATAGGCTTGGTGTTCAAGGTGTACGTGGGGTACGTGGTAATGTAAAGCACTAGTGAACTAACACAAACAGGTCCTATCCAAAGACAACTGACAACTTATGTTAGTGAACGGCCTACTGCACTCCCTTCCTTTGGCAGCCGCACAGCGATACGCCTTGTTGATAATGCCCAGAAAGAGCAGGTGCTCCAGTGGCTGGCAAGCTCTGCTTCCAGTGCCCTCCACTTCCTCTGCTGCTTCTGCAACCTCCACCTCCTATAGGGCCTCCAATTGCGCACGCAACCTCTGCCTTAATGAGATGAGTGAATACACACCACCTCCGTACTGCGCAGTCAGGGCTCACCGTAATCAGGCAGTCCTCAAATTAATATGCCTTGGAGATCACAGTCATACAGTTGAAGAGTTGTAGGCAGCTCTCCAGGCTCAGTTTGAGCAATGGCTGTCTCTGCTGAACCTAGAGCCAGGGAAGACCGTGTGCGATAACGGTGCGAACCTGTATGAGCTGTTTCACAAAGTACGGAACCTGTGTGCTCACTTCCGCCGTTCGCACCCCTCATGTCATCGACTTGCATCAATACAGAGGTCTTTGTCCGTGCCAGTTAACAGGTTGATCTGCGATGTGCCGACGCGGTGGAATTCCACTCTGCACATGTTGCTGCGACTGTGCCAGCAGCAACGACCTCTGACGCAGTATGTCATGACGTATAACTTGGGATAACGCAGTACGGACTTGAGGCATATCTCGTTTGCGGAGTGGGAACAGATTAAGAACCTCTGCACCCTTCTGCACGGATTTGAAATGGCTACTAAACTGGTTAGCGCTGACGATGCCATCATCAGCATCACTATTCCGGTCATATACATGCTGGAGAAAACTTTGACTAACCTGCGGCAGGAGGTGGTGGCCCCAGAAGAAGAGGATGCGAAAAAGATACCAATGTCTCAAATTTCCAGACTGTCGTCACACAGGCGGATGCCAAGTGACCGTGGATTATAGTGATCGAGGGGGTTTGGTGATTCCAGGCAAACTGTTAGTGAAGGTGCAAGAGCCAAGGAAATAATGGAGGAGGAAGAGATGATAGGCGAGCAGCTGTCAGAGGATGAAGAGGATAATCATCCCCTCTCATTTGAACGTGGTTGGCAGGAGGGGACGGAGGAAACAAACATCAATGTTATGCAGCCCACAATACAGCCTGGCTTTGGACCTCCTGGAAGAGCCCGACATATCAATGCCTTCTTGATGCACTATCTGCAACATGATCCCCATATAGTTAGGATTTAAAATAATGCTGACTACTGGGTTGCCACTCTGTTAGATCCACGTTATAAGAGTCAATTTTGCCAGATGCTTCCCGCCCTGGAAAGAGACCCGCTTATGTTGGAGTATCGAAGCAAGCTTTTAAGCAACCTTAAAAGAGGTTTTCCCCAAGTTAACAGTGAGGCACACAGTGTGCATCGCAGCTGTAGTCTTTCAACCTACGGCACGTCAGTTCGTCAATGCCAAAACATTAGCAGCAGCAGAGTAAGTGGCAAAAGCAATTTCTGGGAGTGCTTTCACACATTTTTTGCACCAAGTACAAGTCTGACACGTGGTGAATGACTGGAGAGGATGGTGCAGGAGTATCTAGAGTTCAATATCAATACCATCAGGGAGGATTTGGACCCTTTTACATTTAGGTCTTTAAAAATGGATGAATGGCCTGAGCTCGCCTCTCACGCCTTGGAGGTTTTATCATGCCCTGAAGCCAGCGTCCTCTCTGAACGTGTCTTCAGCGCTGCTGGTAGTGTCTTGACGGATAAGTGCACCCGGCTGTCCCCTGAAAGTGTAGACCACCTAATTTTCATCAAGATGAACAAGTCATGGATCTCCAAGTACTTTTGCACTCCAATTGCAGACTGTACAGAGTAGGTGATGTTGTTTTGAGTGTGCTGCATTGATCTCTTGAAATTGCAGTCTGTGATATGGGTTCTGTGTCTGCTCTTGCTGCTGCTGCATGTTTTAGGTCCTAATTTTGGGAGATGTGGAGAATTCTGATTGTGTCTCCATCCATTGGGTTGGCTGTAGTGGGACAGGTTTGGGTCTGCGTTAAACTACTTGTAGTCTGATGACATTGATGCCACTTTGGTGGTGTTAGTCCCTCATTTAGGGCAATGTGAACACTCCTGGTTAGGTCTCTATCTCCTGGGTTGGCTGTACTGGAAGAGGTGTGGGTCTTATTTACACTACTTGTACAGTAGTGAAACTGATGCCACTTTGCTGGCATCTGCCACTATTTATTTTAAAATGTTGGGAATCATGTTTGGGTCTCCATCTATTGGGTTGGCTGTAGTGGAACTTTCCTGTTCTGCAGTCTAAGTTCTGTAAGGTTGCGTACCAGTCCTTGCTACACTCTGATACAGACTCTGCCTGCTGCATTCCTGATACAGATTCTGCCTGCTGCACTCTGATACAGACTCTGCCTGCTGCACTCCTGATACAGACTCAGACTGCTGCACTCCTGATGCAGACTGTGCCTGCTCCACTCCTGATACAGACTCTGCCTGCTGCACTCTGATACAGACCCTGCCTGCTGCACTCCTGATACAGACTTTGCCTGCTGCACTCCTGATACAGACTCTGCTTGCTGCACTCCTGATACAGACTCTGCCTGCTGCACTCTGATACAGATTCTGCCTACTGCACTCTGATACAGAATCTGCCTGCTGCACTCCTGATACAGACTCTGCCTGCTGCACTCCTGATACAGAATCTGCCTGCTGCACTCTGATACAGACTCTGCCTGTTGCACTCTGATACAGATTCTGCCTGCTACACTCCTGATACAGACTCTGCCTGCTGCATTCCTGATACAGACTCTGCCTGCAGCACTCCTGATACAGACTCTGCCTGCTGCACTCCTGATACAGACTCTGCTTGCTGCACTCCTGATACAGACTCTGCCTGCTGCACTCTGATACAGATTCTGCCTGCTGCACTCTGATACAGACTCTGCCTGCTGCACTACTGATACAGACTCTGTCTGCTGCACTCCTGATACAGGCTCTGCCTAGTGCACTCTCATACAGACTCTGCCTGTTGCACTCTTATACATATTCTGCCTGCTGCACTCCTGATACAGACTCTGCCTGCTGCACTTCTGATATAGACTCTGCCTGCTGCACTCCTGATATAGACTCTGCCTGCTGCACTCCTGATACAGACTCTTCCTACTGAAATCTGATACAGACTCTGCCAGTTGCACTCTGTTACAGACTCTGCCTGCTGCACTCCTGTTACAGACTCTGCCTGTTGCACTCCTGATACAGACTCTGCCTGCTGCACTCTGATACAGACTCTGCCTGCTGCACTCTGATACAGACTCTGCCTGCTGCACTCCTGATACAGACTCTGCCTGCTGCACTCCTGATACAGACTCTGCCTGCTGCACTCTGATACAGACTCTGCCTGCTGCACTCTGATACAGACTCTGCCTGCTGCACTCTGATACAGACTCTGCCTGCTGCACTCCTGATACAGACTCAGACTGCTGCACTCCTGATGCAGACTGTGCCTGCTCCACTCCTGATACAGACTCTGCCTGCTGCACTCTGATACAGACTCTGCCTGCTGCACTCCTGATACAGACTTTGCCTGCTGCACTCCTGATACAGACTCTGCTTGCTGCACTCCTGATACAGACTCTGCCTGCTGCATTCCTGATACAGATTCTGCCTGCTGCACTCTGATACAGACTCTGCCTGCTGCACTCCTGATACAGACTCAGACTGCTGCACTCCTGATGCAGACTGTGCCTGCTCCACTCCTGATACAGACTCTGCCTGCTGCACTCTGATACAGACCCTGCCTGCTGCACTCCTGATACAGACTTTGCCTGCTGCACTCCTGATACAGACTCTGCTTGCTGCACTCCTGATACAGACTCTGCCTGCTGCACTCTGATACAGATTCTGCCTACTGCACTCTGATACAGAATCTGCCTGCTGCACTCCTGATACAGACTCTGCCTGCTGCACTCCTGATACAGAATCTGCCTGCTGCACTCTGATACAGACTCTGCCTGTTGCACTCTGATACAGATTCTGCCTGCTACACTCCTGATACAGACTCTGCCTGCTGCATTCCTGATACAGACTCAGCCTGCAGCACTCCTGATACAGACTCTGCCTGCTGCACTCCTGATACAGACTCTGCTTGCTGCACTCCTGATACAGACTCTGCCTGCTGCACTCTGATACAGATTCTGCCTGCTGCACTCTGATACAGACTCTGCCTGCTGCACTACTGATACAGACTCTGTCTGCTGCACTCCTGATACAGGCTCTGCCTAGTGCACTCTCATACAGACTCTGCCTGTTGCACTCTTATACATATTCTGCCTGCTGCACTCCTGATACAGACTCTGCCTGCTGCACTTCTGATATAGACTCTGCCTGCTGCACTCCTGATATAGACTCTGCCTGCTGCACTCCTGATACAGACTCTTCCTACTGAAATCTGATACAGACTCTGCCAGTTGCACTCTGTTACAGACTCTGCCTGCTGCACTCCTGTTACAGACTCTGCCTGTTGCACTCCTGATACAGACTCTGCCTGCTGCACTCTGATACAGACTCTGCCTGCTGCACTCTGATACAGACTCTGCCTGCTGCACTCCTGATACAGACTCTGCCTGCTGCACTCCTGATACAGACTCTGCCTGCTGCACTCTGATACAGACTCTGCCTGCTGCACTCTGATACAGACTCTGCCTGCTGCACTCTGATACAGACTCTGCCTGCTGCACTCCTGATACAGACTCAGACTGCTGCACTCCTGATGCAGACTGTGCCTGCTCCACTCCTGATACAGACTCTGCCTGCTGCACTCTGATACAGACTCTGCCTGCTGCACTCCTGATACAGACTTTGCCTGCTGCACTCCTGATACAGACTCTGCTTGCTGCACTCCTGATACAGACTCTGCCTGCTGCACTCTGATACAGATTCTGCCTACTGCACTCTGATACAGAATCTGCCTGCTGCACTCCTGATACAGACTCTGCCTGCTGCACTCCTGATACAGAATCTGCCTGCTGCACTCTGATACAGACTCTGCCTGTTGCACTCTGATACAGATTCTGCCTGCTACACTCCTGATACAGACTCTGCCTGCTGCATTCCTGATACAGACTCTGCCTGCAGCACTCCTGATACAGACTCTGCCTGCTGCACTCCTGATACAGACTCTGCCTGCTGCACTCCTGATACAGACTCTGCCTGCTGCACTCCTGATACAGACTCTGCCTGCTCCACACCTGATACAGACTCAGCCTGCAGCACTCCTGATATAGACTCTGCCTGCGGCACTCCTGATACAGACACTTCCTACTGCACTCTGTTACAGACTTTGCCTGTTGCACTTTGATACAGACACTGCCTGCTGCACTCCTGATAAAGACTCTGCCTGCTACACTCCTGATACAGACTCTGCCTGCTGCACTCCTGGTACAGACTCTGCTTGCTGCACTCCTGATACAGACTCTGCCTGCTGCACTCTGATACAGATTCTGCCTGCTGCACTCTGATACAGACTCTGCCTGCTGCTCTTCTGATACAGACTCTGCCTACTGCACTCCTGATACAAGCTCAGCCTGCTGCACTCTGATACAGACTCTGCCTGTTGCACTCTTATACAGATTCTGCCTGCTACATTCCTGATACAGACTCTGCCTGCTACACTCCTGATACAGACTCTGCCTGCTGCACTCCTGATACAGACTCTGCCTGCTGCACTCTGATACAGACTCTGCCTGCTGCACTCCTGATGCAGACTCTGCCTGCTACACTCCTGATACAGACTCTGCCTGCTGCAATCCTGATACAGACTCTGCCTGCTGCACTCCTGATACAGACTCTGCCTGCTGCACTCTGATACACACTCTGCCTGCTGCACTCTGATACAGACTCTGCCTGCTGCACTCCTGATACAGACTCTGCCTGCTGCACTCTGATACAGACTCTGCCTGTTGCACTCTGATACAAACTCTGCCTGCTGCACTCTGATACAGACTCTGCCTGCTGCACCCCTGATATAGACTCTGCCTGCTGCACTCCTGATACAGACTCAGCCTGCTCCATTCCTAATACAGACTCTGCCTGCTGCACTCTGATGCAGACTCTGCCTGCTGCACTCCTGATATAGACTCTGCCTGCTCCACTCCTGATACAGACTCTTCCTACTGCACTCTGATACAGACTCTGCCTGTTGCACTCTGATACAGACAATGCCTGCTGCACTCCTGATTAGAGATTGAACTGTTCGCCAATCTCAAATTCGAGCTGTTTTGGGCGGTGTTCGAGCCGTTTGGCGAACACGAACGATTTGAAAAAAATTCGTCTGTTCAAGGTTATGTTCGATAACTGTTCGTGCACCAAAATCATAACTGGATTTTTTCTCAGTAATGATGAAAATTAATGTTAATACGCAGTTTGAGTGTACAGCGGGGCGGGGGGAGGGGCAGGGGATGGATCTCTGCAGGAATAATGAAGAACTCCATTTTTTTTTTCTCTTTCCTGCATTTACAGTGGGGAGGCACAATCTGTCAGCCTATCAGCAGCGCACACACGGAGCGAAGTGCTTTTTTTCACACAAGCAAGAGCATGTGTCATTGGCAGTGTATGTCACATGTCCTTGCCCTATAAGACCCAGCCATTTTCCCCGTCGCCACCAATTTCTCACTGCTGCAACTGCGTGTTAGACGGCACCGCTGTTGCTGTGTGCGCTATACCTTGTTAATTTCAAGCCAATTTTCGCACAAATCAACAGATAGCTTGGGAGTAGGGAATAGTTGTGATTGCAGTCCTTTTAAGGACTAGGTTACAGCATTTCCTACGACTTTTATCAGGCAGGTCTGTGCCCTTAAATAGATAGGTTGGGAGTAAAGACTAATTGTAATTGCAGTCCTTTTCAGGACTAGGTTACATCAGTTCCTATCAGTTTTTGCCAGGCAGGTCTGTGCCAGTGCTGTGCAAGTTTTTTTCACAGCATTTGGTTAAATCTAGCAAAGCTAATCCTTTTTGGCCTATTGCAGAGTGTGTTAGTCAGTGGAGTAGCCTATCTGTGTTGCAAGCTACACCACCTGTGTATAGAATACCAATTTTTTTACTGCACCTAGTGAAGTAAAACCTGCTGGGCATAGGATCATTCTATTAGTACATCTATAGTGACCTCCATAAGGTTGCAAATTGAATATAATTTTTTTCTGCATCTAGCTCTGAAAAAATATTTGGGCTTCTAGCAGTGTGTGGGACTTGGTCTATTAGTCCATCTATACTGACCTCCATCAGGTTGCAAATTGAATATAATTTTTTTCTGCATCTAGCTCTGAAAAAATATTTGGCCTTCTAGCAGTGTGTGGGACTTGTTCTATTTGTCCATCTATACTGACCTCCATCAGGTTGCAAACTGAATATATTTTTTTTCTGCATCTACCTCTGAAAAAATATTTGGGCTTCTAGCTGTGTGTGGGACTTGTTCTATTAGTCCATCTATACTGACCTCCATCAGGTTGCAAATTGAATATAATATTTTTCTGCATCTAGCTCTGAAAAAATATTTGGCCTTCTAGCAGTGTGTGGGACTTGTTCTATTAGTCCATCTATACTGACCTCCATCAGGTTGCAAATTGAATATAATATTTTTCTGCATCTAGCTCTGAAAAAATATTTGGGCTTCCAGCTGTGTGTGGGACTTGTTCTATTAGTCCATCTATACTGACCTCCATCAGGTTGCAAATTGAATATAATTTTTTTCTGCATCTAGCTCTGAAAAAATATTTGGCCTTCTAGCAGTGTGTGGGACTTGTTCTAATAGTCCATCTATACTGACCCCCATCAGGTTGCAAATTGAATATAATTTTTTTCTGCATCTAGCTCTGAAAAAATATTTGGCCTTCTAGCAGTGTGTGGGACTTGTTCTATTAGTCGATCTATACTGACCTCCATCAGGTTGCAAATTGAATATAATTTTTTTCTGCATCTAGCTCTGAAAAAATATTTGGGCTTCTAGCTGTGTGTGGGACTTGTTCTATTAGTCCATCTATACTGACCTCCATCCCGTTGCAAATTGAATATAATTTTTTTCTGCATCTAGCTCTGAAAAAATATTTGGGCTTCTAGCTGTGTGTGGGACTTGTTCTATTAATCCATCTATACTGACCTCCAACAGGTTGCAAACTGAATATAATTTTTTTCTGCATCTACCTCTGAAAAAATATTTGGGCTTCTAGCTGTGTGTTGGACTTGTTCTATTAGTCCATCTATACTGACCTCCATCAGGTTGCAAACTGAATATAATTTTTTTCTGCATCTAACTCAGACAATAGTTTTGGCCTAATACCACAGTTTGGCCACTCAGCTCTGCTCGGTTCCCATCCATTGTTTTTTTGTGCAAACAACTCCAGAGTTGTGAATTAGTTAACCACCAAAATGAGTGGAAAAAGGCCTACTGCTGATGGAAAGGGGAATAGGCGTGTTGGGAAGGGGAAAAAAGGTTGTGTCCGTGGAGTAGGTGTTAAAGCAACAGTAAAATATGCAGAAGAAAGACCATCTTCCAGCAAAACTAAAATGTCTACTTCTTTTAGCGGACAATGTGATAAAATCCCTTTCTTACGGCCACGCCAATCGCTACAAATTCCAGATGAGGCACAAAAACAGCAGGTGCTTAAATGGATTTCAAGTGCTCCTTTAAGTGGGCTCTCCTCCACATCAACTTCAACATCACAAATACTCCAGTCCTCAGAGGTGTCACCCAAATCTCACTTGCTTCCTCACAGCTCCCAAATCTCCAGCTGCCCATCTGAGTATGAGGTAGAACAGATGGTTGAGTCTGCAGAGCTGTTTACTCATACTATAGCCTGGGAATCAGAGGTCGGCTCCAGCGCTTCTGTGAATCCAGACGAGGAAATGATCTGCACTGATGCCCAGAATCTTTATGCGTCGGATCCAGGACCAGACGCAGAAGGTTCTGACCATAATGTAGACCCTCATTCCCAAACTTTAACTCCTGTTGGTGGAGACAATGAGGAAGACGATGATGAGACTCAAATACCTGATTGGAGCGACAACTTTAGTTTTTTGTCAGGGCAGGAACAGGTTGGCTCTGAGGACGACGGGTGTGATAACACACAGGGTGATGATGATGAGGTTGAAGATCCCACTTACTGTCAACCCACAGTCAGCCAAGAGATGAGGTCAGTAGAGGAGGTGGAGGAGGATGCTAGTGACGACGAGGTCAGGTTGCGCCTTCCTGGACAGAGACGTAGTACTGGAAGCACATCAACAACTGCATCCTCAAACACAATTCTGCCTCTGACCACAAGTCGTGGTGGCTCTTCAGGTCGCATGGGTGCTAAGCCTTGCATAGCCTGGGCATTTTTTCAGATCGATAAAGATGACCCAACTCGTGTTATCTGTAACATTTGTCAACAAAAGCTAAGTAGAGGCCAAAAAATACATAGTTTGAGTACTTCATGCATAAACCGGCACATGGACATGAAGCATAAGTTGCAGTGGGAAGCTCACTGTGCTACAATGCGGCCTAGCCGGCCGGGCCAACCACCGTCTGCCCCATCTTGTGCATTTGCGGACTCTTCATTAGAGATGAGCGTTGTTCTACTCGAACTGTTCGCCAATCTCAAATTCGAGCTGTTTTGGGCGGTGTTCGAGCCGGTCGGCGAACACGAACAATTTGAGAAAAATTTGGCTGTTCGAGGTTATGTTCGATAACTGTTCGTGCACCAAAATCATAACTGGATTTTTTCTCAGTAATGATGAAAATTAATGTTAATACGCAGTTTGAGTGTACAGCGGGGCGGGGGGAGGGGCAGGGGATGGATCTCTGCAGGAACAATGAAGATCTCCATTTTTTTTTCTCTTTCCCGCATTTGCAGTGGGGAGGTGCAATCTGTCAGCCTATCAGCAGCGCACACACGGAGCGAAGTGCTTTTTTTCACACAAGCAAGGGCATGTGTGATTGGCAGTGTATGTCACATGTCCTTGCCCTATAAGACCAAGCCATTTTCCCCGTCGCCACCATTTTCTCACTGCTGCAGCTGCGTGTTAGACGGCACCGCTGTTGCTGTGTGCGCTATACCTTGTTAATTTCAAGCCAATTTTCGCACAAATATACAGATAGCTTGGGAGTAGGGAATAGTTGTGATTGCAGTCCTTTTAAGGACTAGGTTACAGCATTTCCTACGACTTTTATCAAGCAGGTCTGTGCTCTTAAATAGATAGATTGTGGGAGTAAAGACTAATTGTAATTGGAGTCCTTTTCAGGACTAGGTTACATCAGTTCCTATCAGTTTTTGCCAGGCAGGTCTGTGCCAGTGCTGTGCAAGTTTTTTTCACAGCATTTGGCTGAATCTAGCAAAGCTAATCCTTTTTGGCCTATTGCAGAGTGTGTTAGTCAGTGGAGTAGCCTATCTGTGTTGCAAGATATACCACCTGTGTATAGAATACCAATTTTTTTACTGCACCTAGTGAAGTAAAATCTTTTGGGCATAGCATCATTCTATTAGTCCATCTATACTGACCTCCATCAGGTTGCAAACTGAATATAATTTTTTTCTGCATCTAGCTCTGGAAAAATATTTGGGCTTCTAGCAGTGTGTGGGACTTGGTCTATTAGTCCATCTATACTGACCTCCATCAGGTTGCAAATTAAAAATAATTTTTTTCTTCATTTAGCTCTGAAAAAATATTTGGGCTTCTAGCAGTGTGTGGGACTTGTTCTATTAGTCCTTCTATACTGACCTCCAGCAGGTTGCAAATTGAATATAATTTTTTTCTGCATCTAGCTCTGAAAAAATATTTGGGCTTCTAGCGGTGTGTGGGACTTGGTCTATTAGTCCATCTATACTGACCTCCATCAGGTTGCAAATTAAAAATAATTTTTTTCTGCATCTAGCTCTGAAAAAATATTTGGGCTTCTAGCAGTGTGTGGGACTTGGTCTATTAGTCCATCTATACTGACCTCCATCAGGTTGCAAATTAAAAATAATTTTTTTCTTCATTTATCTCTGAAAAAATATTTGGGCTTCTAGCAGCGTGTGGGACTTGTTCTATTAGTCCATCTATACTGACCTTCATCAGGTTGCAAATTAAAAATAATTTTTTTTTGCATCTAGCTCTGAAAAAATATTTGGGCTTCTAGCAGTGTGTGGGACTTGGTCTATTAGTCCATCTATATTGACCTCCATCAGGTTGCAAATTAAAAATAATTTTTTTCTGCATCTAGCTCTGAAAAAATATTTGAGCTTCTAGCAGTGTGTGGGACTTGGTCTATTAGTCCATCTATACTGACCTCCATCAGGTTGCAAATTAAAAATAATTTTTTTCTGCATCTAGCTCTGAAAAAATATTTGGGCTTCTAGCAGTGTGTGGGACTTGGTCTATTAGTCCATCTATACTGACCTCCATCAGGTTGCAAATTGAATAAAAAAATTTTCTGCATCTAGCTCTGAAAAAATATTTGGGCTTCTAGCGGTGTGTGGGACTTGGTCTATTAGTCCATCTATACTGACCTCCATCAGGTTGCAAATTAAAAATAATTTTTTTCTGCATCTAGCTCTGAAAAAATATTTGGGCTTCTAGCAGTGTGTGGGACTTGGTCTATTAGTCCATCTATACTGACCTCCATCAGGTTGCAAATTGAATAAAAAAATTTTCTGCATCTAGCTCTGAAAAAATATTTGGGCTTCTAGCGGTGTGTGGGACTTGGTCTATTAGTCTATCTATACTGACCTCCATCAGGCTGCAAATTAAAAATATTTTTTTTCTGCATCTAACCCAGCCAATAGTTTTGGCCTAATACCACAGTTTGGCCACTCAGCTCTGCTCGGTTACCATCCATTGTTTTTTTGTGCAAACAACTCCAGAGTTGTGAATTAGTTAACCACCAAAATGAGGGGAAAAAGGCCTGCTGCTGGTGGAAAGGGGAATAGGCGTGTTGGGAAGGGGAAAAAAGGTTGTGTCCGTGGGGTAGGTGCAGAAGAAAGACCATCTTCCAGCCAAACTAAAATGTCTACTTCTTTTAGCGGACAATGTGATAAGATCCCTTTCTTACGGCCACGCCAATCGCTACAAATTCCAGATGAGGCACAAAAACAGCAGGTGCTTCAACGGATATCAAGTGCTCCTTTAAGTGGGCTCTCCTCCACATCAACTTCAACATCACAAATACTCCAGTCCTCAAAGGTGTCACCCAAATCGCACTTGCTTCCTCACAGCTCCCAAATCTCCAGCTGCCCGTCTGAGTATGAGGTAGAACAGATGGTTGAGTCTGCAGAGCTGTTTACTCATACTATAGCCTGGGAATCAGAGGTCGACTCCAGCGCTTCTGTGAATCCAGATGAGGAAATGATCTGCACTGATGCCCAGAATCTTTATGAGTCGGATCCAGGACCAGACGCAGAAGGTTCTGACCATAATGTAGACCCTCATTCCCAAACTGTAACTCCTGTTGGTGGAGACAATGAGGAAGACGATGATAAGACTCAAATACCTGATTGGAGCGACAACTTTAGTTTTTTGTCAGGGCAGGAACAGGTTGGCTCTGAGGACGACGGGTGTGATAACGCACAGGGTGATGATGATGAGGTCGGAGATCCCACTTACTGTCAACCCACAGTCAGCCAAGAGATGAGGTCAGCAGAGGAGGTGGAGGAAGATGCTAGTGACGACGAGGTCAGGTTGCGCCTTCCTGGACAGAGACGTAGTACTGGAAGCAAGTCAACAACTGCATCCTCAAACACAACTCTGCCTCTCACCACAAGTCGTGGTGGCTCTTCAGGTCGCATGGGTGCTAAGCCTTGCATAGCCTGGGCATTTTTTCAGATCGATAAAGATGACCCAACTCGTGTTATCTGTAACATTTGTCAGCAAAAGCTAAGTAGAGGCCAAAAAATACATAGTTTGAGTACTTCATGCATGAACCGGCACATGGACATGAAGCATAAGTTGCAGTGGGAAGCTCAGTGTGCTACAATGCGGCCTAGCCGGCCGGGCCAACCACCGTCTGCCATATCTTGTGCATCCGCGGCCTCTTCATCCTCTGTGACTGGGGGGACAGCAGTCACACCTGTTTTGGGGCGCAGACCTGCCACCTCTTTACCCGCAACAGCCAGCGTGATTGGCAGGTCATCATTTTCTTTGGAGGTGGTAACACCAGCTGGTCTTGAGCGCTGTCCGACATCGATAGCACCACCTTTGGATCAAGGCAACCTAACATGTCCGCCTGCATCTTCCTCACAGACCGGCAGTTTGCCGGGGACACCCTTATCAACCCCGTCTAAGCACAATAGCCAGCCCTCGGTCCCTCAGATGTGGACAAGTAAAAGACCATTTCCTCCTAGCCATGAGAAAGCTAAGAGGTTGAATTTCACCATCTGCAAGCTCTTGGCTACAGAAATGCTGCCTTTCTGCCTGGTGGACACAGAGGATTTTCGAGACCTTATGTCCGTCGCAGTGCCCCAGTACCAGATGCCCAGTCGGCACTACTTCTCAAAGAAAGGTGTGCCTGCGCTCCACCAGCATGTCGCACACAACATCACCGCTTCTTTGAGAAACTCTGTGTGTGACAGGGTGCATTTCACCACAGACACTTGGACGAGTAGGCATGGACAGGGGCGTTACATGTCGCTGACTGGGCACTGGGTAACTATGGTGACAGCAGGACAAGGGGCTGCTGTCCAAGTCTTGCCGTCCCCACGAGTTGTGCGTCAATCCACTTTATGTCAAAGTTCCTCCACTGCTTCTGCCTCCTCAACCTCCTCTCGGTCTTCCACCTGCACCCAAAGCCTGTCTGGTCATGCCACAAGCTTTCTAACTGCGCAGAAGGGATCCTGCACACCTCCTTACTATGCTGGCAGTAGGGCTCAACGTCATCAGGCGGTTTTTACATTGAAATGTCTGGGAAATGTGAGTCACACAGCTGAGGAGTTGTGGTCAGCTCTGGAGAACCAATTTCATGAATGGTTGTCTCCACTGGACCTGAAACCAGGGAAGGCCGTGTGCGACAATGCTGCAAACCTGGGTGTGGCCCTTCGCCGGGGCAATGTCACACACGTGCCTTGTATGGCTCACGTGTTGAACCTGGTTGTCCAGCAATTTTTAGCCCACTATCCCAGACTAGATGGCCTTCTGCAGAGGGCACGGTCGCTGTGTGCTCACTTCCGCCGTTCGCATCCCGCAGCTCAGCGACTTACATCTCTACAGAAGTCGTTGGGCCTGCCACTTCACCGGCTAAAATGCGATGTGCCTACCCGGTGGAATTCAACTCTGCACATGTTGCAGCGACTGTGGCAGCACCGACAAGCCCTGGTGCAATACGTTCTGACGTATAGCCTGGGCCAACGAGATTCAGAGGTGGGGCAAATCACGCTGGAGGAGTGGTCTCAGATCAGGGACCTATGCACCCTTCTGCACAGTTTTGAAATGGCGACGAAGATGTTTAGTGCTGACGATGCCATTATCAGCATGACTATTCCGGTGATTTACATGCTGGAGCACATGTTAAACAGAATTCGGAGTCAGGTGGTGGCACAAGAGGAGGTGGAGGAAGTAGAGGAGGAGGAGTTGTATGCGGAAGGGCTAACATCTGCAAGGTCCAGACGGTCGGCAGCACCAAGGCGGCAGGCATGTGAGGGTGGGGGTGATGATTTTACCAGGGCGCATGGTAGCAGCCAAACTAGTGAGGAAGGTGCAGGAGCCCAGGAAGAAGTGGAGGACGAACTGATGGAAGACTCATCAGATGAGGGAGACCTTGATCACATTTCTGTTGTGCGAGGTTGGGGGGAGAGGACAGAGGAAGGAAGCATGATTGTTACCTCGCCACCAACACAACAGGGACTTGGTGCTCCTGGATGCGCAACACACATGAGTGCCTTCTTGCTGCACTACCTGCAACATGACCCTCGAATTGTGAGAATTAGAAATAATCCTGACTACTGGGTTGCCACACTGTTAGATCCCCGGTACAAAAGTAAATTTGCAGAAATTATTCCTGCCATAGAAAGGGATGCACGCATGCAGGAGTATCAGCAGAGACTGTTGCAGAATCTTACATGTGCTTTTCCACAAAATACCAGTGGTGCACGTAGTGAATCTCACAGTTCCAACTTGCCAACCGTGGGACCGTCGAGTGTTCAGCACTCAAACCGTAACAGAAACACAGTATCTGCTGGTAACATCAATTTTGCGGAATCATTTCACCACTTTTTTAGCTCATCCTTTGCAAGGCCACAGGAGACAAGAAGTCTGACACATAGTCAACGCCTAGAGACGATGGTACAGGAGTATCTCCAAGTAAACATTGAAGCCATGACTGTGTCACTGTACCCTTGCTCTTTTTGGGCTTCCAATCTGGATAAATGGCCGGAGCTAGCCACTTACGCCTTGGATATCTTGTCATGCCACGCAGCCAGCGTTCTGTCTGAACGTGTGTTCAGCGCTGCTGGTGGTGTGCTGACAGATAAGCGCACGCGGCTCTCCACTGATAATGTAGACAGACTCACGTTCATAAAGATGAACAAATCATGGATCCGAAACTACTTTTCTACCCCTGTGTCATCCTGGGGAGAGTAAAAGCTTGATGATTGGTTAAAATCACCTCACCAACCGTTTTAAGCTTTCAAATTACTAATCATGTTTATCTGTATCTTGGCTGGAAAATAATTTGGGCTTTGTAGCAGTGTGCAGTACTGATTCTATTAGGCCATCTATACTAAGCTCCACCAGATTTAAAATTAATAATAATTTTTAGCTGCATCTAGCCTGGAAAATAATTTTGGGGGTCCGAGATGCGCAATACACATAAGTGCCTTCTTGCTGCACTACCTGCAACATGACCCTCAGATTGTCAGAATTCGAAGTAATCCTGACTACTGGGTTGCCACACTCTTAGATCCCCCACACTCTTCGATCAACCTTTTCATTTTAATAAAGACCAAAAAAATGGTCATTTTTGAAATTATAAGCATTAGCAGGTTATTAGAAACTGAAATCAAACAGTTTTCAACTCAAAACTTTATTCAAGGTGATGTTACATTTGCACATAGGACCCCTTGTTCGAAATGAGCTTCTGAACTCTCTCGTCCATTGAATTTGTCAGGTTTTGGATGGTTTCTGCTTCAATTGTTTCGCATGAGGACAGAATACGCTCCCAGAGCTGTTGCTTAGATGTGAACTGCCTCCCGCCATCATAGACACTCCTTTTGATGATGCTCCAGAGGTTCTGAATGGGGTAGAGGTCAGGGGAGCATAGGGGTCACACCATAAGTTTGTCCCCTTTTATGCCCATATCAGCCAGAGATACAGATGTGTTATGTGCAGCATGAGACTGTGCATTATCATGCATGAAAATGATCTTGCTGCGGAATACACGGTTCTTCTTCTTGAACCATGGCAGGAAGTGCTGTTTGAGAAACTCCACATACATTATGGGGTTCATCTTTACCCCTTCAGGGATCCTAAAGGGGCTGACAATCTCTCTCCCCATGATTCCAGCCCAAAACATTACTCCACCTCCTCCTTGTTGGCGCTGTAGCCGTGTTTGCGTAGGGTGTCCATCAACCAGCCATCCTCCACTCCATCCATCTGGACCATCGAGCGTTGCACGGCACTCATCCGTGAACAAAACAGTTTTGAAATCAGTCTTCATGTAATGTTTGGCCCACTGGAGCCGTTTCTGCTTGTGTGCAGTGGATAGAGGAGGTCGACAGGATGGCGTACGCACAGCTGCAAACCTCTGAAGGACCCTGCATCTTGTTGTTCGGGGGACGTTGGAGGCACCACCAGCTTCAAAAACTTGTCTGCTGCTATGGCAAGGCTTTTTTGCCGCTGCTCTTTTAACCTGATGTAATTGCCTGTAGGAAAGAGTCCTCAATTTGCCCTTATCAGCACGCATACGTGTGTACTGAGAATCAGCTACATACTTCTTGATTGCCAAGACACTTCATCCTGATCATCGCACAATGTTGATTGTAATCATGCCTTGACCTAAACACTCCACAATTTGTTGCTTCTCAGCAGCCGACACATCCTTTTTCTTTCCCATTTTGGCAGAAAATGTAGGCTGCTTAATAATGTGGGACAGCCTTCTTAAGTAGTCTTGCCGTTCATTGAACACACCTGCCAAACTAATTAGCACAGGTGTCAGCAATTGCTTACAGTGATATAAAGAGCCCTGACACACATCACCATCAATGAGTTTAACTGACAAACAAACAAATTCTTCCCTTATCACTCCTAAACACTTTTTGCATAATAATTTGGAACACAGTGTACATGTGCTTTTCCACAAAACACCAGTGGTTCACGTAGTGAATCTTACAGTTCTAACTCGCCAACCGTGGTCTGTATGGAGTTGTTCAATAAAGGGCCCAAAATTAAGATAACATAGATGGGAGAGGTCTCTATGAATAGGAATTCCTAAGAATTTGATACCCTGTGAGGGCCAGGCAAAGGGAAAGTTGGACTGGATGGAATCCTGTATGGATTTGGGGAGGGAGACATCGAGGGCCTCAGACTTCACTGTATTGATTTTAAAATTTAACCATGTAACAAAGTGATCTATTTCAGCCATAACAGCAGGGATGGATATATGTGATTGAGTGATATATACTAGGACATCATCAGCAAATAGAGAGCACTTGTACTCGGTGCCTCCCACCTCAATCCACCTAATATTGGGGTTATGGCGAATTGATGAGAGCAGGTGCTCCATCACTAGGATGTATAAGAGAGGGGACAGAGGACATCCCTGCCTTGTCCCATTGGTGATTATGAAAGGTGATGAAAATGTTCTGACGCGCCCCCTGGGCCTTGGGACATCCGGAGCCGGACCCTTTTTGGTGGATGCTGGTGGTTGTAGTCTCCGTGGCGGCGACCCGGTTCCGTGGCTCAGGGCGGTCAAACCAGTGGCGGAACTATTTATGTGGTTTTGATGTTTAAATATCCTACTACGCCACCCGTGGATTGCGGTCAGAGTGAACCGCCGCTGCAGGGCAGACCGCTGAGGCTGGTGTTGTGGGTGCAGCAGAGCGTAGCATAACTCTCCACAGGAGGAGTATAGCCTCAGGGCAGTGTATGCGGAGGATGGGGGTGATGGTGCAGGGCAGCAGCAGTAACGACACGGAGTCAGTGATGCAGTCCAGGGCCTTTACTCACAGTTCTTATTATCCAGACCACTTCTACAGGTAACGGCTGCCCACGTCGTACTGTGCTCACCAGGTGAGGGGCTCAGACAACTCCCAGATAACTTTGGAGTGCTTCACAGGACCCCCTTTGTGTGTCCTTTGTCTGGCCTTTCTTACCAACCCTTCTGTCCGGCTGCCTCGGGCCTCCTCTTGGTAAACTTGGCGCCAGTTTCCCTGACCCTATGTGCTACCCTCCTAGCGGGTGTAGCGAGGGACTGGGCCACATAAAATGTCACAGCCTCCGGTTTCTAGCTGAGGGTCGGTTCCCGCCTCCACTAGTTTCGGGGACTGGTCTAGCCCTTTGGCCTGACCCCTCCACGCAGGTGGATTCGGGCGTGCGGTGGCGACTCGCCCGTCCACACCCCTGGTATCCCTTCGTTCCTCATTCCTGGAGCCTTCTCCACTCCTCTTCCTTCCTTCTCCCTCTTCCAGGCCTGGGCCTCTGTTACTAGGCCCGCCTCTGGAGCAGAGCTCATGCAGAGCCCCTGCTCCCTGTCTCTTCTGCTCAGACTTCTCTGCACTGAACTAAGATGGTGCCCACCTTTTATACTCCCTTCTCAATGCACCCAGGAACTGCTTCCTCCCTGCTCCTGCACTACAGGGTTCCCCTTCCTCAGTGTTTCCTCCCCCCACTCCAGCCAGGGACAGGGACTGTCGTGCCCATCTCAGGGGCATATTGGTCGCCCTGCCCCACGGCAAAGTGGTGTAATGCATGCTGGTGTCGGGGTCCTGATCCACACTCCATCCTTACCTGAGGGTGAGATATCACACCTCTGGGTGAGGTGCAATACCTCTGAAGCAACCGAGCCCTCGGGGTGCTACAGTTCCATTTATCTTCAGCCTAGGTGACGCATTGCGATACAGGGCCGTGATTTTGGCTATAAAAGGGTCCCCTAGACCCCTACCCCAAGCTTTTTAAGAGAATAATATATGGCGTGCCAGGAGACTCTATGGAATGCTTTCTCAGCATCCAACGAGAGTATCTAATTACAAATTTTTAACTGCATCTAGCCCAGGAAATACTTTTTGCCTAGTAGCAGTGTCTGCTAGTCAGCGGATTATCCCAGCTGTTAAGCAAGCTACACCACCTGTAGTTTGGACACTTAATTTTTTCAAAGGAAATGCTTCGGGACCACGGGATACTCAGTGAAGAGCATCAGGAGGCACCCCAAGGCATAGGGGCTGGGACTGGCGGTAGGAAGCCTTGCGGTGGACAGCCGAGCTCGATCCTTCTAAAAGCTTTTTAACTGCAGCAGCTTTAGTGGACGCTACTGGAGCTGGAATTACGCGGCTGCTGGCATGAGACTTGCCCTTCAATAGATCCTTGTAAAAGGATTTAAAGTGTATTCATTCAAATTAGAGAGACAATTTAAATTAAAAAGCTTAGAGCTGCCTCCACCACAGGGGGGCTGGCTAGACCCACCAGCGGACAGGCACCAGTATTGGGAGAGGGGGGCTGGCACAAACGGAGGTGGCACGGGCAGGAACGGACTGGCCGTGTCGGCTTCTCACTTTTTGGATTTTAGAAGGACATGACATGCCTATATCTGTGTCTCCCCCTCCTTTTACTCCTCCACCTCTTTTCTTTTCGCATGACTATATGTACTTGTCCCTTTTCCATGTGTTAGTTATGTCTTCTGAGCAGTTTGTCAGCTTTTGGACACCTTTGAAGGTGTTTTCTATGTGTTTCTATGCGTTTTTGTTTGCCTGCCATTAGTTTTAACGGTGTTCGAAGGTGTTCGACGAACAATTCGACGAACAGTTCGGCGAACACAAGGGTGTTCGACGAACCGAACCGAACTCGAACACTACGGGGGTGGCTCAACACTACTCCTGATGTAGACTCTGCCTGCTGCACTCCTGATACAGACTCTGCCTGCTCCATTCCTAATACAGACGCTGCCTGCTCCACTCCTGAAACCGAGTCTGTCTGTTGCACTACTGATATAGACTCTGCCTGCTGCACTCCTGATACAGACTCTGCCTGCTCCATTCCTAATATGGACTCTGCCTGCTCCACTCCTTATACTAAGTCTGCCTGCTGCACTCCTGATATAGACTCTGCCTGCTGCACTCCTGATACAGACTCTGCCTACTCCATTCCTAATACAGACTCTGCCTGCTGCACTCTGATACAGACTCTGCCTGCTGCACTCCTGATATAGACTCTGCCTGCTACACTCCTGATACAGACTCAACCTGCTCCACTCCTGATACTGAGTCCGCCTGCTGCACTCCTGATACACACTCTTCCTACTGCACTCTGATACAGACTCTGCCTGTTGCACTCTGATACAGACTCTGCCTGCTGCACTTCTGAAACAGACTCTGCCTGCTGAACTCCTCATACAGACTCTGCCTGCTGCACTCCTGATACAAACTCTGCTTGCTGCACTCTGATACAGACTCTGCCTGCTGCACTCTGATACAGACTCTGCCTGCTGCACTCTGATACAGACTCTGCCTGCTGCACTCTGATACAGAATCTGCCTGCTGCACTCTGATACAGACTCTGTCTGCTGCACTTCTGATGCAGACTCTGCCTGTTGCACTCTGATACAGACTCTTCCTACTGCACTCTGATACACACTCTGCCTGCTGCTCTCTGATACACACTCTGTCTGTTGCACTTCTGATACAGACTCTACCTGCTGCACTCCTGATGCAGACTATGCCTGCTGCACTCTGATACAGACTCTTCCTAATGCACTCTGATACAGACTCTGCCTGCTGCACTCTGATACAGACTCTGCCTGCTGCACTCCTGATGCAGACTCTGCCTGCAGCACTCCTGATACAGACTTTGACTGCTGCACTCTGTTACAGACTCTGCCTGCTGCACTCCTGATACTGACTCTGCCTGCTGTACTTCTGATACAGTCTCTGCCTGCTGCACTTTGATACAGACTCTGCCTGCTGCACTCTGATACAGACTCTGCCTGCTGCACTCTGATACAGACTCTGCCTGCTGCACTCTGATACAGACTCTGCCTGCTACACCATCTAGTCTGTCCTACTGGGTCCAGCTGCTGCGTGTCCGTTGGTCTGTCCTGGATTGGCACCTGGCGTTCATCGAGAGCCAAGTCCAACCTCACCATCAGAGGCTCTACTGAACAGTCCGGTGCTCACTTAGTCACGCCCCTTCAGGCTCTCCGAGGTCCGTGGCACAGTGGTTCCACAAACCACGTCCGTGACAGTGCGCCCTCGCAGGCAGGGTCCTCTCTCCTGTTGTACCAGTCGGTGACCCCTTTTGACATGTAAAGTGCAACTGAATAAATTTCGTTGTCACAATAATCATAATTATAGTACTTGTACTCTGGGTCAATAGATGGCACTTCCCTGGTGTATACACCTAATTTGATGTGTTTTGGCAGCTTTTGTTCCCGTTTCTAGGTGTTGTATATGCATTTTTTTGGTCGCCCACTGACTCTTATGGGATTCGGAAATATTCAACGAACATTCAGCAAATAAATTCTGCGAATATCAATTTGTTCGGCGAACTTTTCCGAACCGAACATTGAAATGTTCGCTCATGCCTAGTCATCATCACTCATTACATTAGTCAGTCCAACACTCATTGAAGGAAATATGATGGCTGATTCATACTGCTTGAGTCCAGGTTAGTTATTGCAGCCATATATGTTTTACTCTAAACTTTTGTGGTGTTTCAAAAAACATATGTCTTAAAAAGCTACCCAGGGACAAGTGAGCTAGTCCAAGAAGGAGGTCACTAGTGGATTTTACCCACCTGCATCTCCTGATTGATAGCTCTCTCCCTATATAAACACACAACAGAGACCTTTCAGACTCTTGGACTACTTGTCACAGTCGCATAAACCTCGGCGAAATTAAAAATGAAGTTTCCTCTTATCTTCATTTCAGAGTAAAACATATATGGCTGCAATAACGGAGCCAGACTCCTCCTGATTTTCTAAACTGTTATGGATTTATTGAATAAAATCTGATATCACTGCATCACTGTAAATCTCATCAAGGAAATCATATTTCCTTGCATATAATTAGCCATCTTCCTTTCACCTGACCCAGAGGAGGAATAAGAAGCCTGGATAAGACCCTTTAAGATATCTCATTCAAAGGCAACATTTGTCAGACCCAAGAAAAGCAACAAGGATTGTCGATCTGTCCAAATGTCAGCAGTGTCTCCTGCGCAAGTATCTCCAATCCAATCAGTAAGAGTTTTCTGTATTTATGACTTTTATTTTTGTACTGTTTTGCCTTGTGTGTATGTCTTTTGGTTATTTTATCTTTCCAATTTTTATAAGGACTGTACGTTTTGTATATTAACACTAAAATTTGATACGTTTGTTAGAAGTGTCCTAAAAATGTTTGTGTTTGTGTACTAGTGTATTACCCAGGGTAGGCATATCACTGGCCTAACAAACTGGCGAGAAGTGGCAGAAATAAGTGTGGCCAAAATAAGTGTGGCCTGGATGTGACTGACGGTGGGGTGTGTTTAGTTCATTGTTAGGGCACATTTAGATGTTCGAACAAATTGGTTGGCAATTGGATCATAGTGCCCGGACTGTCTGTAGAACTACCGTCCTGAGCGTGTCAGCTTCATAGAAATATATGGAGATCTCATGCATGCCTCGGGGGATCCGTGGCCAGTCTGTGTATTGTGATCCGATCTCGGTCCAATTTATACTACTATATATGAAGAACTTGGAACTCAGGAATAATGCGAGTAAATAATTTTAATTCCAATCCACAGTAAAGTTTATACAGTACAGACCAAGAGTTTGGACACACCTTCTCATTTAAAGATTTTTCTGTATTTTCATGCCTTTGAAAATTGTACATTCACACTGAAGGCATCAAAACTATGAATTAACACATGTGGAATTATATACTTAACAAAAAAGTGTGAAACAACTGAAAATATGTCTTATATTCCAGGTTCTTCAAAGTAGCCACCTTTTGCTTTGATGACTGCTTTGCACACTCTGCATTCTCTTGATGAGCTTCAAGAGGTAGTCACCGGAAATGGTTTTCACTTCACAGGTGTGCCCTTTCAGGTTTAATAAGTGGGATTTCTTGCCTCATAAATGGGGTTGGGACCATCAGTTGTGTTGTGCAGAAGTCAGGTGGATACACAGCTGATAGTCCTACTGAATAGACTGTTAGAATTTGTATTATGGCAAGAAAAAAGCAGCTAAGTAAAGAAAAATGAGTGGCCATCATTACTTTAAGAAATGAAGGTCAGTCAGTCCGAAAAATTGGGCAAACTTTGAAAGTGTCCCCAAGTGCTGTTGCAAAAACCATCAAGCGCTACAAAGAAACTGGCTCACATGAGGACCGCCCCAGGAAAGGAAGACCAAGACCAAGAGTCACCTCTGCTTCTGAGGATAAGTTTGTCCGAGTCACCAGCCTCAGAAATCGCAGGTTAACAGCAGCTCAGATTAGAGACCAGGTCAATGCCACACAGAGTTCTAGCAGCAGACACATCTCTGCAACAACAGTTAAGAGGAGACTTTGTGCAGCAGGCCTTCATGGTAAAATAGCTGCTAGGAAACCACTGCTAAGGACAGGCAACAAGCAGAAGGGACTTGTTTGGGCTAAAGAACACAAGGAATGGATATTAGACCAGTGGAATTCAGTGCTTTGGTCTGATGAGTCCAAATTTGAGATCTTTGGTTCCAACCACCATGTCTTTGTGCGACGCAGAAAAGGTGAACGGATGGACTGTACATTCCTGGTTCCCACCGTGAAGCATGGAGGAGGAGGTGTGATGGTCTGGTGGTGCAATGGTATGGGGGTGCTTTGCTGGTGACACTGTTGGGGATTTATTCAAAATTGAAGGCATACTGAACCAGCATGGCTACCACAGCATCTTGCAGCAGCATGCTATTCCATCCAGTTTGCGTTTAGTTGGACCATCATTTATTTTTCAACAGCACAATGACCCCAAACTCACCTCCCGGCTGTGTAAGGGCTATTTGACAAAGTAGGAGAGTGATGGGGTGCTACGCCAGATGACCTGGCCTCCACAGTCACCAGACCTGAACCCAATCAAGATGGTTTGGGGTGAGCTGGACCACAGAGTGAAGGCAAAAGGGCCAACAAGTGCTAAGCACCTCTTGAAGCTCATCAAGAGAATGCCAAGAGTGTGCAAAGCAGTCATCAAAGCAAAAGGTGGCTACTTTGAAGAACCTAGAATATAAGACATATTTTCAATTGTTTCACACTTTTTTGTTAAGTATATAATTCCACATGTGTTAATTCATAGTTTTGATGCCTTCAGTGTGTATGTACAATTTTCATAGTCATGAAAATACAGAAAAATCTTTAAATGAGACGGTGTGTCCAAACTTTTGGTCTGTACTGTATGTTGTTTTGTTTTGGTTTATTGTAGACCTTCTTCAGACAAACAGATTGCCCATAGTGTCACCTACTCTATGGGCAATCTGTTTGTCTGAAGAAGGTCTACAATAGACCAAAACGTCATATATACTTTACTGTGGGTTTATTCCTGAGTGCCAAGCTCCTCATCTATTGGATTACGGATTGGGCCACTAGTTGTGTACCTTCATTAAGGAGTGCCTTGTTCTACTATACACGATTTATACTGCTGTCTGACTGACTTAGGATGTTGCGATAGGTGGGTGGATAGGTGCGTGTGGAAGCAGAGTCTCCCTTTATAGTCATATCGTATGCAGTAAGTGGGCATTGTATCTCTTTCAATTTATTCTTATTTTTGCTTAAATATTTCTAAATGTCCTCCAATATGTCCCAAGTACATGTCAATTTACATCTGGATCTTGCTACTTTAACATGGACAACAGCATACTGGATATTGTTGTTCATCGACAGATGGAAAACAGAAGATACCTTATGTTAACTAATTAAGTTTACTTTGATAGCAAGTACACAATACATTGTTATTATTATTCATGTAAATCAACTTTCAGTGGTTAAAGTTTCCACTTAACTGCAGATTAACTTCCAATTAAAATCACAGCGGCACACAATAAAAATTCAAATGTCAAGATAAGCATGGTAATTCAGCAAATTATGATTTATATTATATATTTCCTTGTTGTAATGAAGTAAAAGTTCACCGACAACTTATAATTTAGGTTATATTAACATACATGCATTTGATACTGTATAAAAAAATCCTTAGAAGCAATGATTTTTCTGGATATCGTTATCTTTTACAATGTAATGGTTTTATCTTCCATACAATAAACTAGAGAGTATTTTTTCATGAATATAGAATACTGTATGTCAAGCGACACACCTTATTGATCATGACATGAAATTGGATCCTAGAATTTTTGGCCACCAGTTGTTGTTCCTAGAAATGAGCAGATCAATTTGATGCAACTTTTTGTAGAATTTTTGGAAATTCACTGCTCCTGACAAACTTGAACAACTTGTAGTTCGATTCTCCACTGCCATTTCACACAATGCAAAATATTGTATTAGCCAGATAAGGCTCACATGACCATGTGTTCAGCCAGTTGAGCTTTCCCATAATGCTTTGCAGCTATCACATTACATGGTATATTATAGCCTGTATAAAAGCAAAAGCAGGAAATGCAGTAACCATTTAGGGGTATATCTAAATAGTTAGAGGACGTCACAGCTCACATCTTAGCATGTCAAATGTATAAATAAACTTAAAGCTAAACTGCATAATGCTAAACACAATTTCAAAGTAAATAAATATTTATGACAACATTTTCGACACTAATTCTGTGCAAATCATTGAGGCCCACGTCTTTAGACTTCTCAAAGGACCTCTCAGCAATGTGCAGCTCAGGAAATATGTGTGCACAGCTATTACTTGAGTGTACATATTCAAAAGAAAGTCCAAGAAAACATCAACATTAGTCATACATGTCAGGAATTCCAACACACACACAGAGGGACGACACCGGGGAGATCACACAATATCTCACCGTGCCGTCACGCTGTCCGTATTTTGTCCAGAGTCGCGAGCAGGTGATCCAGACTACTCGGTACGTGAATCGACCAATGAGCGTATGGCACCACACCTCGGGGATTCCAAAGCCTGGAATCCGTGCTTAACGCCCTCCGTACGGTCACTGTCAGCTTCACGATAGCCCAATTATTAATATTCTCTGCCAGCATCCGCCAAGTTTGAAATATAATACAGGCCTGGCCGGACGCCTGTGTTTTGGTAGAGTACATGACTTTGAGGAAGGGAATGATTACCGAACAAAAGAAACAGAAGTATTAAATTTTATATTTAATCCAAAAGGGAGGCAGTGTTTAGGAAAAATATATACAAGGATGTTACAAAGGAGACATTAAAATACCTAAGCAGTTACATAAAATAAACAGGGTAAAAAGAAGACAACTTACACTATACAATCACGGAGATGATTCAATATAGGTGGAGGAGGGGCTCCCCAGTCGAATTATGCTGTTATTGAACAGACAGGACCCATTGCTTATAATTCTTATTCCCCCCTGGCAATGAGTGAGTCTGTACTGTCCATGAGTTCTCTCATACCTAAGGGGAGATCTGGCCACACGCCCCTGGTGGTGACATCATGTGGGCCGGTCTCCAGCCTGTACTATTTTAATAAAAATGCTAACTTCGGCGATAACTCATCGCTCGTTGATCACAGAAGCTTGCAAACTACGCCATTTTTTCCCTTATGATTTTATCTTTATTTAGAGACCACACATCACATAGCTGCAGTCTGCTATTCTGGTGTTTTTGTGCTACAGCTCCCTGATTTTGCCTACAGCCCTGGAAAACTACCTATATATTCCTGGGCTGATTTGGTCACTACACATATGGGTCCCTTTACTGTCAGACATATGGCACTCATAATATTTCATAGTTTATATCGGAGTCAGTTCATCAGCAAATTTCCCTTAGAGGCTCGGGAAGCAGCCTCACGGTTACACGCAAATTAGTGCAAGCCAGCATTTTATTTACCTCCTGCATCTTTCAGAGACACGATGCTTGCTTCCTAACGAAGTTATAACACTCCTTGGCTGGCCTTGTTTGCATAAGCTATTTCTCAGGGGTGTGCTAAATGGGGCTTTTGTGCTGAGGAAAATGGGACAGCTCGGTGCTGACAAGTGGTGATAATTTGCAGTAAGACACTGTATAATTGACATCTCTGGACAAACACTACAGGAGAGGGCATGGGAGAAGGGGCTAATATTCTGTTAATATGACTTTAATATGTTCCTGACAATACACTATTTTATAATTCCTTGAGTCTACAAGTCTGCTAGGGCTCTAAATTGCAAAATGGTTAAGGCTGCAGCCAGTTTTTAATTCTGATACATAGATATCTTTATTCTGCCTGTAAGAGACAGTTAATTAGAATCATTGTGCATGTATCATCTCTACTTAGCACACTGTTTCTTTATAAACTAGAGAAGTTATTCTCTAGTGATGATCGACGCTTGGATGGGCTCTACTCGACTACCAAATATAATGTAAGTCAATGGTCAACTCGAGCATTTTTCCAGAAGACTCTAACAGAAGGGCTAAGGAGGCAGGAAAATTGCTAAAATGGATGGAAACTCTTAAATGGAATGAGAACAGGATGGGAACAATGCCTGGACAAATCTCTGTCTCCCAGGTCGCTGCTGGGAGCAATGTTGTCAGAATATTACTCCACTTTTACAGACTGACAATAAAACATACGAAACCAAACCAGGTTTAACCCCTTTCCGACCAGGTCAGTAATAGTACATAGCTGCACCCTGGGACTTATGGACCAGCTATGTACTATTACGAATGCGGCGATTGCGCCCGCAGACAAGTGGTGCGGGGGCGATCGCCGCCGGGTGTCAGCTGATTGTCACAGCTGACACCCGGTGCTATGTGCAGAGAGCAGCTCCCTGCACACTAACCCCAGCAATGCTGCAATCGAAGTTGATCATAGCTTTGTGGTGGAAGGTGGAGGTGATCGCTATACTTACCTCTCCTGCCGGCATCCCGCGATGTCTGCGGCGGCTTCTGGATGTTGTCATGAGGACTCGATGTTGTCATGACAACATCCAGGTCACCAGGAGGCAGGACGTTACTTTGGTCATGCGAAGTGCATGACCAAAGTAAAGTGTCCCCTGTGTGCAGCGCTGACAGGCTGCATGACATAGGGAGCTACGGCTCTCTATGCCATACAGCCGATCAGGCTGCAAAAAGTGAAAGTCCTATAGTGGGACACAGTGTAAAAGTTAAAAAAAAAAGTAGAAAAAAACAATGCTTTATTATCATACTGCCAAACAAAGATGGAATAACACACGATCAAAAAGACGAATGTAAATAAAAATGTTACTGCTGAAAATGTCATCTTCTCCCGCAAAAAACAAGCCACCAGAAAGCTCCATCATCCAAAAAATAAAAAAGTTATAGCTCTCAGAATAAAGCGATACAAAAAAATTTTTTTTTCTAGAAAATAGTTTTTATTGGTAAAAGCGCTAGGGTTAGGGTTGGGCTAGGGTTAGGGTTGGGGTTAGGGTTGGGCTAGGGTTAGGGTTAGGCTAGGGTTAGGGTTGGGGTTAAGTTTGGGGTAAGGTTAGGGTTGGGGTTTGGGTTGGGCTAGGGTTGGGGTTAGGGTTGGGATTTTTTCAAAAGTAAAAAAAAAAAAATGATGACGATATGGCAACCAGTGTTGAGCGCAAGTGCTCGCTACTTGAGTTTGCTCGTGTATGCACGAGTATCGTGGGTGTTCGAGTGACATGCTCGAGTCTCTGGCCCATATGCTTCACGGCCCAAAAAAACGCTGGGATTGCCTGCCATGCACGAGGAATCCCTGCATGTTTTATTTTGAGTGTCTAACAACCATGAAACATGTGGGGCAGGGATTCGAGCATGTCACTCGGGCACCCGTGATACATGGTGCATACCCGAGCACCTGATGCAAACTCAAGTAGCGAGCACTTGTGCTCAAGACTAATGACAACTTATTCAATATGATGACCTAATGTTATCAAATTCTGTCGTACCTCTGGGTTCAAAATGTACACTATACCCCTTGATAAAATCCTTGAGGGGTCTAGTTTCCAAAATGGAGTCAATTGTGGGGGGTTTCCACTATTTAGGCACATCAGGGGCTCACGAAATGCGACATGGCATCCGCTCTTGATTCTAGCCAATTTTGCATTCAAAAAGTCACACAGTGCTCCTTCCCTTCTGAACCCTGACGTGCGCCCAAACACTGTATTTTCCCCACATATGGGGTATTGGTGTGCTCAGGAGAAATTTTGAAACAGTTTTTAGGTTCCATTTTCTCCTCTTACCCTTGTGAAACTAAAAAATTTGGGGCTTAAAGATTATTTTTGTGGAAAAAGTTAGAATTTTTTATTTTCATGGCTTCATGTTATAAACTTCTGTGAAGCACCTGGGGGTTAAGGGTGCTCACCACACATCTAGATAAGTTCCCTGAGGGGTCTAGTTTCCAAAATAGGGTCAATTGTGGGGTATTTCCACTGCTTAGGCACATCACGGGCTCTCCAAACGCAACATGGTGTCCGCTAATTATTCAAGCAAATTTTACATTCAAAAAGTCAAATGGCACTCCTTCCCTTCCAAACCCTGACGTGCGCCCAAGCAGTGGTTTTCCCTGACATATGGGTTATCGGCTTACTCAGGAAAGATTGCACAACAAGTTGCATGGTGCAATTTCTCCTGTTACCCTTATGAAAATGCAAAACTGGGGGCTGAAAAATATTTTTGTGGGGAAAATGTGAAAATTATATTTTCACGGCTCCATGTTATAAACTTCTGTGAAACACATGGGGGGTCAAGGTGCTCTCCACACATCTAGATAAGTTCCCTGAGGGGTCTAGTTTCCTAAATGGTGTCACTTATGGGGGAGTTTCCACTGTTTAGGCACATCGGGCTCTCTAAATGCAACATGGCGTCTGCTAATTATTCAAGCAAATTTTACATTCAAAAAGTCAAATGGCGCTCCTTCCCTTCTGAGCCCGGCCGTGCGCCCAAACAGTGTTTTTTCCCCATATATGGGGTGTGTGCGTGCTCAAGAGAATTTGCACAGCAAATTTTGCGGTCCACTTTTTCCTGGTACCCCTGCAAAAATAAAAAATTCCTGTGAAGCACGTGAAGGATTAACAAACTTCTTGAGTGTGGTTTTGAGCACCTTGAGGGGTGCAGTTTTTAGAATGGTGTCACTTTTGTGTATTTTCTGTCATAAAGGCCCCCCAAAGTCACTTCAAATCTGATGTGGTCCCTACAAAAATGATTTTGCAAATTTTGTTGAAAAAATGAAAATTCGCTGGTCAACTTTTAACCCTTATAGCTCCCTAAGGCTGCGTGCACACGATGCGTTTTTCATGCGTTTATGCTGCGGAATTTCCGCAGCGGAAACACATCAAAAACGCATAGTAATCCGCACCCCATGGTCCCCAATGGCATTCCGCAATGTCAATGCACATGCTGCGGATTTTTCCGCAGCGTTTCTGCAGCACAAATAAATCCGCAGCATGTTCATTAATTTTGCGGAAGCGCCGCCATTGACTTGCAGTGAGACGCATAGAATCCGTGTCTGTACATTTGTACAAGCGGATTTTATGCATCTCTATGTGCGGATGGTACCCAGTTCTGGAGGAGAGGAGACTCTCCTCCAGACCTGGGTACCATTGTACCTGTAAAAAAAAGAATAAAATAATAAATAAAGTTTATATTCACCTGTCCGGCGGCCCCTGCAGCGCTTACCTTCCAGGACCTGAGATGACGTCGCGGTCATGTGACCGCAGGCTGTCTCGCGAGATGCCGGCAACCCGGAAGAAGCCAGGACGAGCGCGACAGCACACGCGGCGGGGGATCGGGGGTAAGTATAGCTTTATTTTTTTATTTTTACGGTCACACTATATAAATCCATGCCTTTTGCATGGATTTATATAGTGTGACCTAGTTGTCAAGCACTTTCCAAGTGATGCTATCGCTTGGAAAGTGCTTGTCAGTCCGCATGCGGAAACACATGTGTTAACGCATGTGGGTGCGCATGTGAATCCGCATGTATTCCGCATGTATTTTGCACAATCTGCATGCGTTTTTTCTGCCAGGGAGATGCAGAAATGCTGCAGAAATATTCGGCTTCATTTCTGCATCGTGGGCACATAGCCTAATAAAGAAAAATTTTGGTTCCAAAATTGTGCTGATGTAAAGTAGACATGTGGGAAATATTATTTATTAACTATTTTGTGTGACATACAGTACAGACCAAAAGATTGGATACACCTTCTCATTTAAAGATTTTTCTGCATTTTCATGACTATGAAAATTGTACATTCACACTGAAGGCATCAAAACTATGAATTAACACATGTGGAATTATATACTTAACAAAAAAGTGTGAAACAACTGAAAATATGTCTTATATTCTAGGTTCTTCAAAGTAGCCACCTTTTGCTTTGATGACTGCTTTGCACACTCTTGGCATTCTCTTGATGAGCTTCAAGGGGTAGTCACTGGAAATGGTCTTCCAACAATCTTGATGGAGTTCCCAGAGATGCTTAGCACTTGTTGGCCCTTTTGCCTTCACTCTGCGGTCCAGCTCACCCCAAACCATCTCGATTGGGTTCAGGTCTGGTGACTGTGGAGGCCAGGTCATCTGGAGTAGCATCCCATCACTCTCCTTCTTTGTCAAATAGCCCTTACACAGCCTGGAGGTATGTTTGGGGTCATTGTCCTGTTGAAAAATAAATGATGATCCAAGCTAAACGCAAACTGGATGGAATAGCATGCCGCTGTAAGATGCTGTGGTAGCCATACTGGTTCAGTATGCCTTCAATTTTGAATAAATCCCCAACAGTGTCACCAGCAAAGCACCCCCACACCATCACACCTCCTCCTCCATGCTTCACGGTGGGAACCAGGCATGTAGAGTCCATCCGTTCACCTTTTCTGCATCGCACAAAGACACAGTGGTTGGAACCAAAGATCTTAGATTTCCACTTGTCTAATGTCCATTCCTTGTGTTCTTTAGCCCAAAGAAGTCTCTTCTGCTTGTTGCCTGTCCTTAGCAGTGGTTTCCTAGCAGCTATTTTACCATGAAGGCCTGCTGCACAAAGTCTCCTCTTAACAGTTATTGTAGAGATGTGTCCTCTGCTAGACCTCTGTGTGGCATTGACCTGGTCTCTAATCTGAGCTGCTGTTAACCTGCGATTTCTGAGGCTGATGACTCGGATAAACTTATCCTCAGAAGCAAAGGTGACTCTTGGTCTTCCTTTTCTGGGGTGGTCCTCATGTGAGCCAGTTTCTTTGTAGCGCTTGATGGTTTTTGCAACTGCACTTGGGGACACTTTCAAAGTTTGCCCAATTTTTTTGACTGACTGACCATCATTTATTAAAGTAATGTTGGCCACTCATTTTTCTTTGCTTAGCTGCTTTTTTCTTGCCATAATACAAATTCTAACAGTCTATTCAGTAGGACTATCAGCTGTGTATCCACCTGACTTCTGCACAACACAACTGATGGTCCCAACCCCATTTATAAGGCAAGAAATCCCACTTATTAAACCTGACAGGGCACACCTGTGAAGTGAAAACCATTTCCGGTGACTACCTCTTGAAGCTCATCAAGAGAATGCCAAGAGTGTGCAAAGCAGTCATCAATGCAAAAGATGGCTACTTTGAAGAACCTAGAATATAAGACATATTTTCAGTTGTTTCACACTTTTTTGTTAAGCATATAATTCCACATGTGTTAATTCATAGTTTTGATGCCTTCAGTGTGAATGTACAATTTTCATAGTCATGAAAATACAGAAAAATCTTTAAATGAGAAGGTGTGTCCAAACTTTTGGTCTGTAGTGTATCTCTCTGATTTAAAGGCATAAAAATTAAAATTTTTAAAATTGCGAAATGTTCAAAATTTTTGCCCAATATCTGATTTTTTCACAAATAAATGCAAGTGATATCGAAGAAATTTTACCACAATCATGAAGTACAATATGTCACGAAAAAACAGTCTCAGAATCAGCGGGATCCGTTGAAGCGTTCCAGAGTAATTACCTCATAAATTGACAGTGGTCAGATGTGTAAAAATTGGCCCGGTCATTAACGTGCAAACCACGCTTGGGCTAAAGGGATTAAAAAGGCTAAACACCCTTTAGTGGAACATGAAAGGCAATAAAGGGTGCTAGTATATTATTTGTAGGAGGGTTGAGACATTAATCATCTACAGGACATCTATCCTATTTATTATATCTATCAATATATAAGATTGCTTTATTACTTAGAAATCTATCTTAAATAACATAGAGAATTACTGTATATAAAAGCTGATGTTAAAAACGCACTGCATACGAATTGCATACGCATGTCATACGGATGCTACTTGATAAAAATCGCATTGTGCTCACATGACACTCTTAAAAAAAATTGGCAATGTTTTTTTCACATCATAATTTTTTAAAACAAAAGTAGTTATCTTGTAATTTTTACACTTGCCACCCAGGCTTTTTTAGACTCATACTTCCTGCCCTTTCATGAAGAGTTTTCAGCAGATAGGATAACAATGACAGATCTATGCACAGCAGATAACACAGGTTCCCCCAATCACAATAGACAATGTTACAGCTGACCCTCTCCCTTCACATTGAGCTGTGCACAGCATCATTAGAAGCTTCAATGCAAAACATAAGGTCTGAGTCTTTGAGTGGCCAGTGTGAACATTATAAGATTTCTTTTTTTATATACAAATTGTAATATGTAAATAAAACAGTGCCACTTTTTAAAGGCTACATTGAACATGAAAACCTGATTTTAAACAATAGGCATGTCATTTTGTGATGATATACAGTGAAGGAAATAATTATTTGATCCCTTGCTGTTTTCATAACTTTGCCCACAGACAAAGACATGAACAGTCTATAATTTTAAGGGTAGGTTCATTTTAACATTGAGAGATAGAATATCCAACAAAAGAATCAGGAAAATCACATTGTATAAATTAGATTAATTTATTTGCATTTTGCAGTGAGAAATAAGTATTTGATCCCCTACAAACCATTACGAGTTCTGGCTCCTACAGACCAGTTAGACGCTCCTAATCAACTCATTACCTGTATAAAAGACTCCTGTCCACAGACTCAATTAATCAGTCAGACTCTAACCTCTAAAACATGGGCAAGACCAAAGAGCTTTCTAATGATGTCAGGGACAAGTTCATAGACCTGCACAAAGCTGGAATGGGCTACAAAACCATAAGTAAGACCCTGGGTGAGAAGGAGACAACTGTTGATGCAATAGTAAGAAAATGGAAGAAATACAAAATGACTATGAATCGACATCGATCTGGGGCACCATGCAAAATCTCACCTCGTGGGGTATCCTTGATCATGAGGAAGATGAGACATCAGCCTAAAACTACACGGGGGGGACTTGTTAATGATCTCAAGGCAGCTGGGACCACAGTTACCAAGAAAACCATTGGTAACATATTACACCTTAAAAGTTTAAAATCCTGCAGTGCCCGCAAAGTCCCCCTGCTCATGAAGGCACAGGTGCAGGCCGTCTGAAGTTTGTCAATGAACACCTGGATGATTCTGTGAGTTATTGGGAGAAGGTGCTGTGGTCAGATGAGACAAAAATTGAGCTCTTTGGCATTAACTCAACTCGCCGTGTTTGGAGGAAGAGAAATGCCGCCAATGAACACTGTCCCCACTGTCAAGCATGGAGATGGAAGCATTATGTTTTGGGGTGTTTCTCTGCTAAGGGCACAGGACTACTTCACCGCATTAATAGGAGAATGGATGGAGACATGCACCGTAAAATCCTGAGTGACAACCTCCTTCCCTCCGCCAGGACATTAAAAATGGGTCGTGGCTGGGTCTTCCAGCAAGACAATGACCCAAAACATACAGCCAAGGCAACAAAGGAGAGGCTCAAAAAGAAGCACATTAAGGTCATGGAGTGGCCTAGCCAGTCTCCAGACCTTAATCCCATAGAAAACTTATGGAGGGAGTTGAAGCACCGAGTTGCCAAGCGACAGCCTCAAAATCTGAATGATTTAGAGATGATCTGCAAAGAGAAGTGGACCAAAATTCCTCCTGACATGTGCGCAACCCTCATCTTCAACCACATCAAATACTTATTTCTCTCTGCAAAATTCAAATAAATTTATCTAATTTATTCAATGTGATTTTCTTGATTATTTTGGATATTCTATCTCTCAATGTTAATATTATATAGCCATTGTCCTATGGATTTTCAAAGTAAGTATACCACCCCCGTCAGGTCTAGGACATTAAATGTATGCAATTTGTATTGTGAAATTGTTACAGATCTACTTTGAGGCCATGACAGACAAAATACTATGCCAATGTGAAGATGTTATGCATGTAGTATTTTATTTGCTTTTTACAGAAGCATAGTATATATTTTGCATGAGAGGGATCTATGAACAATGATTTAACTTCCACTTTACATTTCATACCGTGATACTATAAGGGTCATCAGTTATCTGTATAAAGGGTCACCCTGAAACTTGAAAATAAAAGATTTTTACTTTTACATATTGCAAACAATGTCTTTAGATGGTTTTGACATGTCTGTGAAGCAATAACTGTTGTGTTAAAGGTTACATACAAAGGAGTGTTTTTTTATCTATTGATTTGTTGTCTAATTAAGTCAAAATGAAGGAAGGGCTACTGGAGGTCATTGTGTGTGAAAGGAAGAAAAAGAGAGCAAGGCAGATCTTTGATACACACTTTGTACTACAATAGAACAATATCTGCTCATCATTGAACATAGGGACAAAAATAGAGGGCAAAGCCTAAACATTCAAGGTTGAGGTTGACAGGTTGAGGAGATATGTATGCAAAACTTATAATGCGATTCTTTTACATTATATTAAGCTTAAGTCTTAATAACATAAATTATAGATTTTTTCAAGACAGTATTTCTAAGTTTAAATATTTAGCACTTGAAAATAATGATATCTAAAGTGAATCAATTACAACATAAACTTCAATTTATCTAATGATCTGCTCAAAATCATCCAAACTGCATGGATGATTGCATACCTAAATATTATTTTAGATTGACATTTGCGATGGTCTGATTAATAAAATACTAGTACCCATTCCCTGCATTAGAGGTTGACATCTACAGTTACTCACTTGTTATATGGTTATGGGTAGTGGGCAAGTGAATATGGGAAATATATTATCTATATATTATCTATTGACTTGATCGAACAGTTTGAAATTCAAATTCCCCGGCTTTGCTGAATTTTCTCTACAGGTTTGATTTGCAGCGAGTAACTTAGCCACGAATCTCAATACCGCAAAGCCTTTAATTGCCCTGAAGATAGATGAATAACACTCGCTAAGAATGTATTGAACCCGTTTCGAGCTTTAATGCAAACAGAGCCTTATGAATAGAGATGAGCGTTGTTCTACTCGAACTGTTCGCCAATCTCAAATTCGAGCTGTTTTGGGCGGTGTTCGAGCCGGTCGGCGAACACGAACAATTTGAGAAAAATTCGGCTGTTCGAGGTTATGTTCGATAACTGTTCGTGCACCAAAATCATAACTGGATTTTTTCTCAGTAATGATGAAAATTAATGTTAATACGCAGTTTGAGTGTACAGCGGGGCGGGGGGAGGGGTAGGGGATGGATCTCTGCAGGAACAATGAAGATCTCCATTTTTTTTTCTCTTTCCCGCATTTGCAGTGGGGAGGTGCAATCTGTCAGCCTATCAGCAGCGCACACACGGAGCGAAGTGCTTTTTTTCACACAAGCAAGGGCATGTGTGATTGGCAGTGTATGTCACATGTCCTTGCCCTATAAGACCAAGCCATTTTCCCCGTCGCCACCATTTTCTCACTGCTGCAGCTGCGTGTTAGACGGCACCGCTGTTGCTGTGTGCGCTATACCTTGTTAATTTCAAGCCAATTTTCGCACAAATATACAGATAGCTTGGGAGTAGGGAATAGTTGTGATTGCAGTCCTTTTAAGGACTAGGTTACAGCATTTCCTACGACTTTTATCAGGCAGGTCTGTGCTCTTAAATAGATAGATTGTGGGAGTAAAGACTAATTGTAATTGGAGTCCTTTTCAGGACTAGGTTACATCAGTTCCTATCAGTTTTTGCCAGGCAGGTCTGTGCCAGTGCTGTGCAAGTTTTTTTCACAGCATTTGGCTGAATCTAGCAAAGCTAATCCTTTTTGGCCTATTGCAGAGTGTGTTAGTCAGTGGAGTAGCCTATCTGTGTTGCAAGATATACCACCTGTGTATAGAATACCAATTTTTTTACTGCACCTAGTGAAGTAAAATCTTTTGGGCATAGCATCATTCTATTAGTCCATCTATACTGACCTCCATCAGGTTGCAAACTGAATATAATTTTTTTCTGCATCTAGCTCTCAAAAAATATTTGGGCTTCTAGCAGTGTGTGGGACTTGGTCTATTAGTCCATCTATACTGACCTCCATCAGGTTGCAAATTAAAAATAATTTTTTTCTTCATTTAGCTCTGAAAAAATATTTGGGCTTCTAGCAGTGTGTGGGACTTGTTCTATTAGTCCTTCTATACTGACCTCCAGCAGGTTGCAAATTGAATATAATTTTTTTCTGCATCTAGCTCTGAAAAAATATTTGGGCTTCTAGCGGTGTGTGGGACTTGGTCTATTAGTCCATCTATACTGACCTCCATCAGGTTGCAAATTAAAAATAATTTTTTTCTGCATCTAGCTCTGAAAAAATATTTGGGCTTCTAGCAGTGTGTGGGACTTGGTCTATTAGTCCATCTATACTGACCTCCATCAGGTTGCAAATTAAAAATAATTTTTTTCTTCATTTATCTCTGAAAAAATATTTGGGCTTCTAGCAGCGTGTGGGACTTGTTCTATTAGTCCATCTATACTGACCTCCATCAGGTTGCAAATTAAAAATAATTTTTTTCTGCATCTAGCTCTGAAAAAATATTTGGGCTTCTAGCAGTGTGTGGGACTTGGTCTATTAGTCCATCTATACTGACCTCCATCAGGTTGCAAATTAAAAATAATTTTTTTCTGCATCTAGCTCTGAAAAAATATTTGGGCTTCTAGCAGTGTGTGGGACTTGGTCTATTAGTCCATCTATACTGACCTCCATCAGGTTGCAAATTGAATAAAAAAAATGTCTGCATCTAGCTCTGAAAAAATATTTGGGCTTCTAGCGGTGTGTGGGACTTGGTCTATTAGTCCATCTATACTGACCTCCATCAGGTTGCAAATTAAAAATAATTTTTTTCTGCATCTAGCTCTGAAAAAATATTTGGGCTTCTAGCAGTGTGTGGGACTTGGTCTATTAGTCCATCTATACTGACCTCCATCAGGTTGCAAATTAAAAATAATTTTTTTCTTCATTTAGCTCTGAAAAAATATTTGGGCTTCTAGCAGTGTGTGGGACTTGTTCTATTAGTCCTTCTATACTGACGTCCAGCAGGTTGCAAATTGAATATAATTTTTTTCTGCATCTAGCTCTGAAAAAATATTTGGGCTTCTAGCGGTGTGTGGGACTTGGTCTATTAGTCCATCTATACTGACCTCCATCAGGTTGCAAATTAAAAATAATTTTTTTCTGCATCTAGCTCTGAAAAAATATTTGGGCTTCTAGCAGTGTGTGGGACTTGGTCTATTAGTCTATCTATACTGACCTCCATCAGGTTGCAAATTAAAAATAATTTTTTTCTTCATTTAGCTCTGAAAAAATATTTGGGCTTCTAGCAGTGTGTGGGACTTGTTCTATTAGTCCTTCTATACTGACCTCCAGCAGGTTGCAAATTGAATATAATTTTTTTCTGCATCTAGCTCTGAAAAAATATTTGGGCTTCTAGCGGTGTGTGGGACTTGGTCTATTAGTCCATCTATACTGACCTCCATCAGGTTGCAAATTAAAAATAATTTTTTTCTGCATCTAGCTCTGAAAAAATATTTGGGCTTCTAGCAGTGTGTGGGACTTGGTCTATTAGTCCATCTATACTGACCTCCATCAGGTTGCAAATTGAATAAAAAAATTTTCTGCATCTAGCTCTGAAAAAATATTTGGGCTTCTAGCGGTGTGTGGGACTTGGTCTATTAGTCCATCTATACTGACCTCCATCAGGTTGCAAATTAAAAATAATTTTTTTCTGCATCTAACCCAGCCAATAGTTTTGGCCTAATACCACAGTTTGGCCACTCAGCTCTGCTCGGTTACCATCCATTGTTTTTTTGTGCAAACAACTCCAGAGTTGTGAATTAGTTAACCACCAAAATGAGTGGAAAAAGGCCTGCTGCTGGTGGAAAGGGGAATAGGCGTGTTGGGAAGGGGAAAAAAGGTTGTGTCCGTGGGGTAGGTGCAGAAGAAAGACCATCTTCCAGCCAAACTAAAATGTCTACTTCTTTTAGCAGACAATGTGATAAGATCCCTTTCTTACGGCCACGCCAATTGCTACAAATTCCAGATGAGGCACAAAAACAGCAGGTGCTTCAACGGATATCAAGTGCTCCTTTAAGTGGGCTCTCCTCCACATCAACTTCAACATCACAAATACTCCAGTCCTCAAAGGTGTCACCCAAATCGCACTTGCTTCCTCACAGCTCCCAAATCTCCAGCTGCCCGTCTGAGTATGAGGTAGAACAGATGGTTGAGTCTGCAGAGCTGTTTACTCATACTATAGCCTGGGAATCAGAGGTCGACTCCAGCGCTTCTGTGAATCCAGACGAGGAAATGATCTGCACTGATGCCCAGAATCTTTATGAGTCGGATCCAGGACCAGACGCAGAAGGTTCTGACCATAATGTAGACCCTCATTCCCAAACTGTAACTCCTGTTGGTGGAGACAATGAGGAAGACGATGATAAGACTCAAATACCTGATTGGAGCGACAACTTTAGTTTTTTGTCAGGGCAGGAACAGGTTGGCTCTGAGGACGACGGGTGTGATAACGCACAGGGTGATGATGATGAGGTCGGAGATCCCACTTACTGTCAACCCACAGTCAGCCAAGAGATGAGGTCAGCAGAGGAGGTGGAGGAAGATGCTAGTGACGACGAGGTCAGGTTGCGCCTTCCTGGACAGAGACGTAGTACTGGAAGCACGTCAACAACTGCATCCTCAAACACAACTCTGCCTCTCACCACAAGTCGTGGTGGCTCTTCAGGTCGCATGGGTGCTAAGCCTTGCATAGCCTGGGCATTTTTTCAGATCGATAAAGATGACCCAACTCGTGTTATCTGTAACATTTGTCAGCAAAAGCTAAGTAGAGGCCAAAAAATACATAGTTTGAGTACTTCATGCATGAACCGGCACATGGACATGAAGCATAAGTTGCAGTGGGAAGCTCAGTGTGCTACAATGCGGTCTAGCCGGCCGGGCCAACCACCGTCTGCCATATCTTGTGCATCCGCGGCCTCTTCATCCTCTGTGACTGGGGGGACAGCAGTCACACCTGTTTTGGGGCGCAGACCTGCCACCTCTTTACCCGCAACAGCCAGCGTGATTGGCAGGTCATCATTTTCTTTGGAGGTGGTAACACCAGCTGGTCTTGAGCGCTGTCCGACATCGATAGCACCACCTTTGGATCAAGGCAACCTAACATGTCCGCCTGCATCTTCCTCACAGACCGGCAGTTTGCCAGGGACACCCTTATCAACCCCGTCTAAGCACAATAGCCAGCCCTCGGTCCCTCAGATGTGGACAAGTAAAAGACCATTTCCTCCTAGCCATGAGAAAGCTAAGAGGTTGAATTTCACCATCTGCAAGCTCTTGGCTACAGAAATGCTGCCTTTCCGCCTGGTGGACACAGAGGATTTTCGAGACCTTATGTCCGTCGCAGTGCCCCAGTACCAGATGCCCAGTCGGCACTACTTCTCAAAGAAAGGTGTGCCTGCGCTCCACCAGCATGTCGCACACAACATCACCGCTTCTTTGAGAAACTCTGTGTGTGACAGGGTGCATTTCACCACAGACACTTGGACGAGTAGGCATGGACAGGGGCGTTACATGTCGCTGACTGGGCACTGGGTAACTATGGTGACAGCAGGACAAGGGGCTGCTGTCCAAGTCTTGCCGTCCCCACGAGTTGTGCGTCAATCCTCTTTATGTCATTTTTCCTCCACTGCTTCTGCCTCCTCAACCTCCTCTCGGTCTTCCACCTGCACCCAAAGCCTGTCTGGTCATGCCACAAGCTTTCTAACTGCGCAGAAGGGATCCTGCACACCTCCTTACTATGCTGGCAGTAGGGCTCAACGTCATCAGGCGGTTTTTACATTGAAATGTCTGGGAAATGTGAGTCACACAGCTGAGGAGTTGTGGTCAGCTCTGGAGAACCAATTTCATGAATGGTTGTCTCCACTGGACCTGAAACCAGGGAAGGCCGTGTGCGACAATGCTGCAAACCTGGGTGCGGCCCTTCGCCGGGGCAATGTCACACACGTGCCTTGTATGGCTCACGTGTTGAACCTGGTTGTCCAGCAATTTTTAGCCCACTATCCCAGACTAGATGGCCTTCTGCAGAGGGCACGGTCGCTGTGTGCTCACTTCCGCCGTTCGCATCCCGCAGCTCAGCGACTTACATCTCTACAGAAGTCTTTGGGCCTGCCACTTCACCGGCTAAAATGCGATGTGCCTACCCGGTGGAATTCAACTCTGCACATGTTGCAGCGACTGTGGCAGCACCGACAAGCCCTGGTGCAATACGTTCTGACGTATAGCCTGGGCCAACGAGATTCAGAGGTGGGGCAAATCACGCTGGAGGAGTGGTCTCAGATCAGGGACCTATGCACCCTTCTGCACAGTTTTGAAATGGCGACGAAGATGTTTAGTGCTGACGATGCCATTATCAGCATGACTATTCCGGTGATTTACATGCTGGAGCACATGTTAAACAGAATTCGGAGTCAGGTGGTGGCACAAGAGGAGGTGGAGGAAGTAGAGGAGGAGGAGTTGTATGCGGAAGGGCTAACATCTGCAAGGTACAGACGGTCGGCAGCACCAGGGCGGCAGGCATGTGAGGGTGGGGGAGATGATTTTACCAGGGCGCATGGTAGCAGCCAAACTAGTGAGGAAGGTGCAGGAGCCCAGGAAGAAGTGGAGGACGAACTGATGGAAGACTCATCAGATGAGGGAGACCTTGATCACATTTCTGTTGTGCGAGGTTGGGGGGAGAGGACAGAGGAAGGAAGCATGATTGTTACCTCGCCACCAACACAACAGGGACTTGGTGCTCCTGGATGCGCAACACACATGAGTGCCTTCTTGCTGCACTACCTGCAACATGACCCTCGAATTGTGAGAATTAGAAATAATCCTGACTACTGGGTTGCCACACTGTTAGATCCCCGGTACAAAAGTAAATTTGCAGAAATTATTCCTGCCATAGAAAGGGATGCACGCATGCAGGAGTATCAGCAGAGACTGTTGCAGAATCTTACATGTGCTTTTCCACAAAATACCAGTGGTGCACGTAGTGAATCTCACAGTTCCAACTTGCCAACCGTGGGACCGTCAAGTGTTCAGCACTCAAACCGTAACAGAACCACAGTATCTGCTGGTAACATCAATTTTGCGGAATCATTTCACCACTTTTTTAGCCCATCCTTTGCAAGGCCACAGGAGACAAGAAGTCTGACACATAGTCAACGCCTAGAGACGATGGTACAGGAGTATCTCCAAGTAAACATTGAAGCCACAACTGTGTCACTGGACCCTTGCTCTTTTTGGGCTTCCAATCTGGATAAATGGCCGGAGCTAGCCACTTACGCCTTGGAGATCTTGTCATGCCCCGCAGCCAGCGTTCTGTCTGAACGTGTGTTCAGCGCTGCTGGTGGTGTGCTGACAGATAAGCGCACGCGGCTCTCCACTGATAATGTAGACAGACTCACGTTCATAAAGATGAACAAATCATGGATCCGAAACGACTTTTCTACCCCTGTGTCATCCTGGGGAGAGTAAAAGCTTGATGATTGGTTAAAATCACCCTACCAACCGTTTTAAGCTTTCAAATTACTAATCATGTTTATCTGTATCTTGACTGGAAAATAATTTGGGCTTTGTAGCAGTGTGCAGCACTGATCCTATTAGGCCATCTATAATAAGCTTCACCAGATTTAAAATTAAAAATAATTTTTAGCTGCATCTAGCCCGGAAAATAATTTTGGGGCTCCGAGATGCGCAAGACATATAAGTGCCTTCTTGCTGCACTACCTGCAGCATGACCCTCATATTGTCAGAATTCGAAGTAATCATGACTACTGGGTTGCCACACTCTTAGATCCCCCAAACTTTTCGATCAACCTTTTCATTTTAATAAAGACCAAAAAAATGGTCATTTTTGAAATTATAAGCATTAGCAGGTTGTTAGAAACTGAAATCAAACAGTTTTCAACTCAAAACTTTATTCTAGGTGATGTTACATTTTCACATAGGACCCCTTGTTCGAAAGGAGCTTCTGAACTCTCTCGTCCATTGAATTTGTCAGGTTTTGGATGGTTTCTGCTTCAATTGTTTTGCATGAGGACAGAATACCCTCCCAGAGCTGTTGCTTAGATGTGAACTGCCTCCCGCCATCATAGACACTCCTTTTAATGATGCTCCAAAGGTTCTGAATGGGGTAGAGGTCAGGGGAGCATGGGGGTCACACCATAAGTTTGTCCCCTTTTATGCCCATATCAGCCAGAGATGCAGATGTTTTATGTGCAGCATGAGATGGTGCATTATCATGTAGAAAAATAATCTTGCTGTGAAATACACGGTTCTTCTTCTTGAACCATGGCAGGAAGTGCTGTTTGAGAAAATCCACATACATTATGGAGTTCATCTTTAGCGCCTTCAGGGATCCTAAAGGGGCCGACAATCTCTCTCCCCATGATTCCAGCCCAAAACATTACTCCACCTCCTCCTTGTTGGCGCTGTAGCCGTGTTTGCGTGGGGTGTCCATCAACCAGCCATCCTCCACTCCATTCATCTGGACCATCGAGCGCTGCACGGCACTCATCCGTGAACAAAACAGTTTTGAAATCAGTCTTCATGTAATGTTTGGCCCACTGGAGCCGTTTCTGCTTGTGTGAAGTGGATAGAGGAGGTCGACAGGATGGCGTATGCACAGCTGCAAACCTCTGAAGGACCCTGCATCTTGTTGTTCGGGGGACGTTGGAGGCACAAGCAGCTTCAAAAACTTGTCTGCTGCTATGACAAGGCTTTTTTGCCGCTGCTCTTTCAACCTGACGTAATTGCCTGTAGGAAAGAGTCCTCAATTTGCCCTTATCAGCACGCACACGTGTGTACTGTGAATCAGCTACATACTTCTTGATTGCCAAGACACTTCATCCTGATCATCGCACAATGTTGATTGTAGTCATGCCTTGACCTAAACACTCCACAATTTGTTGCTTCTCAGCAGCCGACACATCCTTTTTCTTTCCCATTTTGGCAGAAAATGTAGGCTGCTTAATAATGTGAGAGAGCCTTCTTAAGTAGTCTTGCCTTTCATTGGACACACCTGCCAAACTAATTAGCACAGGTGTCTGCAATTGCTTACAGTGATATAAAGAGCCCTGACACACATCACCATCAATGAGTTTAACTGACAAACAAACAAATTCTTCCCTTATCACTCCTAAACACTTTTTGCATAATAATTTGGAACGCGGTGTACATGTGCTTTTCCAAAAAACACCAGTGGTTCACGTAGTGAATCTTACAGTTCTAACTTGCCAACCGTGGTCTGTATGGAATTGTTCAATAAAGGGCCCAAAATTAAGATAACATAGATTGGAGAGTTCTCTATGAATAGGAATTCCTAAGTATTTGATACCCTGTGAGGGCCAGGCAAAGGGAAAGTTGGACTGGATGGAATCCTATATGGATTTAGGGAGGGAGACATCGAGGGCCTCAGACTTCGCTGCATTGATTTTAAAATTTTACCATGTAACAAAGTGATCTATTTCAGCCATAACAGCAGGGATGGATATATGTGATTGAGTGATATATACTAGGACATCATCAGCAAATAGAGAGCACTTGTACTCGGTGCCTCCCACCTCAATCCACCTAATATTGGGGTTATGGCGAATTGATGAGAGCAGGTGCTCCGTCACTAGGATGTATAAGAGAGGGGACAGAGGACATCCCTGCCTTGTCCCATTGGTGATTGTGAAAGGTGATGAAAATGTTCTGACGCACCCCCTGGGCCTTGGGACACCCGGAGCCGGACCCTTTTTGGTGGATGCTGGTGGTTGTAGTCTTCGTGGCGGCGATCCGGTTCCGTGGCTCAGGGCGGTCAAACCAGTGGCGGAACTATTTATGTGGTTTTGATGTTTAAATGTCCGACTACGCCACCCGTGGATTGCGGTCAGAGTGAACCGCCGCTACAGGGCAGACCGCTAAGGCTGGTGTTGTGGGTGCAGCAGAGCGTAGCATAACTCCCCACGGGAGGAGTATAGCCTCAGGGCAGTGTATGCGGAGGATGGGGGTGATGGTGCAGGGCAGCAGCAGTAACGACACGGAGTCAGTGATGCAGTTCAGGGCCTTTACTCACAGTTCTTATTATCCAGACCACGTCTGCAGGTAACGGCTGCCCACGTCGTACTGTGCTCACCAGGTGAGGGGCTCAGACAACTCCCAGATAACTTTGGAGCGCTTCACAGGACCCCCTTTGTGTGTCCTTTGTCTGGCCTTTCTTACCAACCCTTCTGTCCGGCTGCCTCGGGCCTCCTCTTGGTAAACTTGGCGCCAGTTTCCCTGACCCTATGTGGTGCCTTCCTAGCGGGTGGAGCAAGGGGCTGCGCCACATAAAATGTCAGAGCCTCCGGTTTCTAGCTGAGGGTCGTTTCCTGCCTCCACTAGTTCGGGGACCGGTCTCCCCCTTTGGCCTGACCCCTCCACGCAGGTGGATTCGGGCGTGCGGTGGCGACTCGCCCGTCCGCACCCCTGGGATCCCTTCATTCCTCGTTCCTGGAGCCTTCTCCGCTCCTCTTCCTTCCTTCTCCCTCTTGCAGGCCTGGGCCTCTGTTACTAGGCCCGCCTCCGGAGCAGAGCTCATGCAGAGCCCCTGCTCCCTGCCACTTCTGCTCAGACTTCTCTGCACTGAACTAAGATGGTGCCCACCTTTTATACTCCCTTCTCAATGCACCCAGGAACTGCTTCCTCCCTGCTCCTGCACTGCAGGGTTCCCCTTCCTCAGTGTTCCCTCCCCCCACTCCAGCCAGGGACAGGGACTGTCGTGCCCATCTCAGGGGCATATTGGTCGCCCTGCCCCACGGCAATGTGGTGTAATGCATGCAGGTGTCGGGTCCTGATCCACACTCCATCCTTATCTGAGAGTGAGATATCACACCTCTGGGTGAGGTGCAATACGTCTGTAGCAACCGAGCCCTCGGTGCTACAGTTCCATTTATCTTCAGCCTAGGTGACGTATTGTGATACAGGGCCGTGATTTTGGCTATAAAAGGGTCCCCTAGACCCCTACCCCAAGCTTTTTAAGAGAATCATATATGGCGTGCCAGGAGACTCTATGGAATGCTTTCTCAGCATCCAACGAGAGTATCTACTTACAAATTTTTAACTGCATCTAGCCCAGGAAATACTTTGTGCCTAGTAGCAGTGTCTGCTAGTCAGCGGATTATCCCGGCTGTTAAGCAAGCTACACCACCTGTAGTTTGGACACTTAATTTTTTCAAAGGAAATGCTTCGGGACCACGGGATACTTAGTGAAGAGCATCAGGAGGCACCCCAAGGCATAGGGGCTGGGACTGGCACTAGGATGCCTTGCGGTGGACAGCCGAGCTCGATCCTTATAAAAGCTTTTTAACTGCAGCAGCTTTAGTGGACGCTACTGGAGCTGGAATTACGCGGCTGCTGGCATGAGACTTGCCCTCCAATAGATCCTTGTAAATGGATTTAAAGTGTATTCATTCAAATTAGAGGGACAATTTAAATTAAAAAGCTTAGAGCTGCCTCCACCACAGGGGGGCTCTCTCGACCCACCAGCGGACAGGCACCAGTATTGGGAGAGGGGGGCTGGCCGTCAGGGTTCACCGCGGCTCTGGCACAAACCCGGCGACACGGAGGTGGCACGGGCAGGAGCGGACTGGCCGTCTCGGCTTCTCACTTTTTGGATTTTAGAAGGGCATGACATGCCTATATCTGTGTCTCCCCCTCCTTTTACTCCTCCACCTCTTTTCTTTTCGCATGACTATATGTACTTGTCACTTTTCCATGTGTTAGTTGTGTCTTCTGAGCAGTTTGTCAGCTTTTGGACACCTTTGAAGGTGTTTTCTATGTGTTTCTATGTGTTTTTGTTTGCCTGCCATTGGTTTTAACGGTGTTCGAAGGTGTTCGACGAACAGTTCGACGAACAGTTCGGCGAACACACGGGTGTTCGACGAACCGAACCGAACTCGAACACTACGGGGGTGGCTCAACACTACTTATGAATGCCCAAGTGACCTCAAACTATTTTGCTAAGTAAAAACAAATGGTAACCAGTGTTAAATAACAGGCTATTTAATAATACACTGCAATGTCAGACTTTTTAGGCTATGTAAATTATAGTAATGGTACAGAAATTATTGCCTGCCTTGCTGTTCTATATATAAAAGCAATGTAAGTGGAAAAAAACGTGGATTTTTGGCGCGAATATTATTACAAATAATGTTTGGGGAGATTCAAGAGCTTATTTCTTTGCTAAATTAGAAAATAAAAGATTTTCACATTGTGTTCATAAATTATCTCTTTGTTTAGGGAGCAGAAATAGGTATGCTCAGCACTTTTGAAAGTGAGGAAGTTATGTCTTCTTAACCAATGGTTAAAAAAAATCCCTTTTTTAGGATCTGCAGCAGGATTGCTATTCTCATTACATGTAAACAATTACAAAGGCTTTTTATCAATCCTTCCAAAAATGATCCCTTTTAAGGGAGCATGTACAAGTTAGATGTTTACAAAGTGAAGAAAGAATGGCTTGTTGTTAATAAGCCATTCAAAAAATTAACCTATTTGTGAGCTGTTTGATGTTTCTGTACCCTCAAGAAAGTGTGTTTCATATCAGAAATACAGCCTGTCACTATGAAAAACAGTGAGCTGCCAGGAAATGTGTGATACAGCTGTGCTATGGCAATAACAATGGTAGAGTATTAGGATGGGCAGACAAGAAGATGTCTGACAGGATAGGGCCAGCAATGGAAGCTCTAGCAATAGCAACACAGTCTAGCACTAAAAAACACAGTGAGAAGGCAGACCAGAGATATATGGCTGGCGTGGTTGTGCAGTGGCTGTGGAAGCAGCAGCAAGGTAGAGCATTAGGACATAGCAGGAAAATGGATATCTGGCAGTGTGGGGTCAGCAACAACTGCACCGTCAGCAGGAGAACTTCACTATAGATAACATGATGGACAGCGACTAGATGCTTGGCTGAGTGTTGGACATGGGCACTGGTGGCAACAGAAGGGTTTAGAAGACAGACAATGTGTGAGATTGGAATGATTGGACACTGTTGCAGTATCAGACTCTGGCCACAAGGGGTCTCTGTTGCCTCTGAAAGGGACTCTATGGTGGACATGATGGTGTTTTAGTCGGTTGAAAACAGGAAGCTGACTGAGCAGGAGATTAGTGTGAAGCTCTTTGTGTGCAGTGTGCTGGGAGCTGAGCAGAACTTTGAGGAAAGGTGTAACTTTGCCTGTGACTTCTGCCAGAGAGGAAGAATTACATTGGGGGGCGACTACGGTTGGAAGCTGAGTTGGATTCCCCCCAAGGTATCTGCTGTGATGTGAATGGTCTCCTGTTAGCCTGTCAGGCTAAGGCTGTGCTCCTGCGACAAGCCCAGGATCCACTCCATGGTCTCCCTGCTAAATGGCCGATTGGACAATTAGGCAGCCTCTTGAGTGATCAGTTAATGAACGGTAAGTCCTGAGCTCAGGCCCCACCACAGGGATCCAGGTGGGAGCATGCACACAGACTTTAGAGAGAGTTTGGCGTCAAACATACATTCTCAGTTAGAGACATTGTTTGCTAATAGACTGTGTGAACCTTAGCTAGATGCTCCCCTCAGTGGGTGAGTTTGTGTACAGATAGCATAACAGAATTGTAATCTTAGGGAATTGTTAAGTTTGTGAATCTCTGTGCTGCACCACTTCAGGGACTGCGTCTTGCACCCATCTAATTACATCCTTGCTCTGGGTAATTCCCGGTTACCGCATTAGGCGGAACTGTGACGCTCGCAAGCCCTGCCCTGGGAAGATGGGGGATACTCGGAGCCGGGTCAGATGTTGAGGGGGATGCAGCCGTGGCCTGGACCCGTTCCGTGTCCAGGGCCGTCACATTAAAAATGATGTTAGGGCTTTCCGGGTTGAGTGGTAATTGTCGACTACGCCACCTGTGGTGTCTGGTGAAGGGGCCACCAGCGCCGCTACAGTCCGCTGAGGCCCGGTGTCATGGCGGCTAAAGTTCTCGCTGCTCCCCACAGGCGGAGCGCGGCCTCAGGGCAAGCAAGGCAGGATAGAGGGGGGTTAGTAGTGCGGGGAGTACGGGCACCGCGTAGCGTGGTATGGCGCGTAATGAACAGTCTGGAGGCCATAGGGATGAACTTCCAAGGCTTTACTCACAGTTCTCTCAAGCAGCGCAAGGCTTCTCCCTGCTCCTCGCGGAGTCCTGCAGCCACCAGGGACGGGGGTCCGACTACCTCCGAGGAAGTCCAGTGTGAGGTAGCATCCCTACACCAGAGTGTTCCTGCACTACAGACTTTACTCTTTCCCGTCTGTGCATGTGTAGATAGGCCGGGTCTCCTTCTGAGCTCCTCTCAGGTGTAGGGCTCGGGTGGCAATTCCTCTCCATCCGAAGCCCGGCGGGATCCTCAGGGCCTAACTGGGCTTTCCCGTCCTGGACATAGAGTGCGAGGTCGGGTGTCGGGGGCCGGTACTCCTCTTGCAGCCGGAATCCCTCTGAATAGATCAGGTAGGCGAGGACAGGTGGTATGCTCCGCTCCGTCTGCATCCTCCCCGGGACCCATTTGCTAGGGAGCCACACTCTAAAGCTCCCGGGCCTTCTTGATCTTGGCCCTTGGCCGGGTTGAGACATTCCTTGTCTGCAACCTTCCTCTCGTCCCATAGATCGGGGTACAAGGGCTGTGTCCCATACTGGTGCAGGCCCACACAGGATCTGCGCTCCCGGAGGGAAGTCACATTATACACAGTATTTTGACAGCACAGGACGACCACTAGGACCACTTGACAGAGAGACTGCCAGAGACCACACAGGTCTGAAGGACTGGACTCTGCACTAGGCGAACCCGACAGAAGGACCGAAAGAGCAAGATCAAAGATGGCATTCTATTAAGTATGAAATTAGAAGTGTCACTAACTAACTGTTCCTCCACCCACACCCACTAACTGGTTCCTACCACTTTGTGTTCCCCAGTATCCCTGTAACCAGGGGAGCAGCAATAGTGCATACTAGCTCCCTCTGGTGGAAATGTGGTGTTGGATGCAAAAGGTTAGGTCACTACCATCACACCAGCCTTACCTCAGAGGAGGAACTCCACACTCCATTAAAGAAGTGCAGCATTCCTGTGGCGGTCGAGCCCTCAGGGGCGCCACATTCCCCCCTGGTAAAACACAGCACGTCCGCGGGCTGCAAAGGAAGTAACACCCAGGAAAATTCTTTTTATATAAACAAATAGAACTATCATCCCTTTATGGGAGCCACATTTCTTGTAAGGTTGCATAACAGTTATAAGAGTACAAAAGTGCAAAGTATAAAATTATAAAAGTACAAAGATATAAAAGTGCAAAATTATAAATTAAGACAAGAGACTTTTTGATCAAGGCACTGGACTGGTTAAAGGTGACGACGGTCAGTTCAGAAGCAAGAGGGACCTGCCCTAAACCCTCCACGTGGGCCCTGGGGTGGCTGCAGGGCATGAAGATCCGGAGTTGGACCCCCACACAAGCCACTCCAGACAGGTTTTGCTTCTGAGGTCTGAGGTAGAAAGAAGACACGGTTTTGTATGAAACCATTAGGGAGCACCTAAATAGATGCATAACTATTTACAATGCAGTCCACCGCCTGCCATGGCCGCAGGGACCAAAGTCTCTAAATAAAGGAAAAACACAAAAAAATAGCAGTAATTGTTTGAACCTGAAACAACAACAACAGCAGCCGGGGGTTGCTCTAGACTTGGGGCTCATGTGGAGGGAAAGGCTCATTCCTCCTGACAGAGGCTAGCCGGTCACCTGAGGCTGAGGGCGGGGTAGCATCACTCCCAGACACTTTGTGGACGTCCAGGGTGTACCACCCATGCTCCCCCTGGTGGCGAGTGAAAGTCACAGTATCGCCCGGGAAGAGGTTCCGGCCAGGATGTCCCTTCTTAAGGCGCGGCTCGACGTCCCGCCTGCTGGCGAACACATCGTCCTGGAGCATGGGACTCCGGATAAACCCCCACTCCGCCTCATGGTGAAAACGCACAACCTGGCCTTCATACTGGGGACTAGGACGGGTGGCCTCCTCCTGTCGCGCCCGAGTCTTTGCAGCCTTGGTCCTGACTTCGAGGCGCTCGAAGCGTTGCTCCCGCCGACGTTGTTCCTGTGCTAGCTGGAAGATTTGATCGCTGCACCATTGGCTCCTCCTTCGCGCTTCCGCTCGGGTCTCCCACGGGAAGCCCATTTGGTCGCCCCCCTGGTTTTCCCAGGCCCACTCCTCGGCCTAGGGCCAGGTCACCGCTGGTGCAGGTAGCGGGGCGAGGACGGGTTGCTGCAAGTTCTCGGAAGATGCGGACCAGTCCGGGTTGGAGCCGCTAACCTCCTCCGCAGCTCCAGGCACCTCCATTTCTGAGCTTGGGCGGCACCGCAGGTCCCCACCGACGGCTGCCGATTGCAGCTCAGGAGCTAGCGCTTGCTCCCAGGTGACCGCGTGGGGGACCATGCACTCCGCCATGAGGTCCAAGATAGTCTCTGTTGGCTCTGCAGCCGTGGCAGGGGTTGCAGACTCACCCGCTGCTAGGTCACTCTCGACTTCGACCTCCGGGTCGACTGGTCCTGGAACCTCCACTCCTCGGCGGCGGTCTCGAATACGTTGCAGCATCTCCGCTTTCCACGCTGCCGTTGCCGCCTCCTGGGCCTCCTTCTGCCTCCTAGCAAGTCCCGGAGCTTCCATGTGGAGAAACTCAATATCTCCCGGAGTCAATACACTGCCGCCTTGCTCTCTTCCTGGTGAAGGGCCTGAACTGGGTTCAGTGGTCGCGTGGTCTTGCTCCCCGGAGACATCCATGTCTGCCTCTGTTCACTGCCAAGCTCCGACTGCAATGGCCGCACCTTGTTGCTTTTCTTCTTCTTCCTCCTCTTTCGGGGTGGTTCCTGGGCGGAATGCTGACAGGCCCACCTTCGTTCAGCCCATCCACTTTGACGGGCATTACCCCGCGGACAGTCTCTGATGGAAGGGGCAGTCCACATTTTTGGCGCCAAGCGGGAGCCCAGCCCATGATGGGAGGCATACAAAGACTGTCTTTTCACAGCATAATGGCGCCTGTTCTTCTTGGGCGGACGCCATTTTAAGTGCAAAACAAAAGTCCAAGGTGTAAGACACACAGTACCCGATAGCAATGGGCACTTTTCTCCATTGCTGCGGGCACGCAATCCTGCCGACTACGCCAGTGATGTGACGCTCGCAAGCCCTGCCCTGCGAAGATGGGGGATACTCGGAGCCGGGTCAGATGTTGAGGGGGATGCAGCCGTGGCCTGGACCCGTTCCGTGCCCAGGGCTGTCACATTAAAAATGATGTTAGGGCTTTCCGGGTTGAGTGGTAATTGTCGACTACGCCACCTGTGGTGTCTGGTGAAGGGGCCACCAGCGCCGCTACAGTCCGCTGAGGCCCGGTGTCATGGCGGCTAAAGTTCTCGCTGCTCCCCACAGGCGGAGCGCGGCCTCAGGGCAGGCAAGGTAGGATAGAGGGGGGTTAGTAGTGCGGGGAGTACGGGCACAGCGTCGCATGGTATGGCGCGTAATGAACAGTCCCGAGGCCATAGGGATGAACTTCCAAGGCTTTACTCACAGTTCTCTCAAGCAGTGCAAGGCTTTTCCCTGCTCCTCGAGGAGTCCTGCGGCCACCAGGGACGGGGGTCCGACTACCTCCGAGGAAGTCCAGTGTGAGGTAGCATCCCTACACCAGAGTGTTCCTGCACTACAGACTTTTACTCTTTCCCGTCTGTGCATGTGTAGATAGGCCCGGGTCTCCCTCTGAGCTCCTCTCAGGTGTAGGGTTCGGGTGGCAATTCCTCTCCATCCAAAGCCCGGCGGGATCCTCAGGGCCTAACCGGGCATTCCCGTCCTGAACATAGAGTGCGAGGTCGGGTGTGGGGGGGCCGGTACCCCTCTTGCAGCCGGAATCCCTCTGAATAGATCAGGTAGGCGAGGACAGGTGGCGTGCTTTGCTCCGTCTGCATCCTCCCCGGGACCCATTTGCTAGGGAGCCACGCTCTAAAGCTCCCGGGCCTTCTTGATCTTGGTCCTTGGCCAGGTTGAGACACACCTTGTCTGCAACCTTCCTCTCGTCTCATAGATCGGGGTACAAGGGCTGTGTCCCATACCGGTGCAGGCCCACACAGGATCTGCGCTCCCGGAGGGAAGTCACATTACACACAGTATTTTGACAGCACAGGATGACCACTAGGACCTCTTGACAGAGAGACTGCCAGAGACCACACAGGTCTGAAGGACTGAACTCTGCACTAGGCGGACCGGACAGAAGGACCAAAAGAGCAAGATCAAAGATGGCATTCTATTAAGTATGAAATTAGAAGTGTCACTAACTAACTGTTCCTCCACCCACACCCACTAACTGGTTCCTACCACTTTGTGTTCCCCAGTATCCCTGTAACCAGGGGAGCAGCACTAGTGCATACTAGCTCCCTCTGGTGGAAATGTGGTGTTGGATGCAAAAGGTTAGGTCACTACCATCACACCGGCCTTACCTCAGAGGAGGAACTCCACACTCCATTAAAGAAGTGCAGCATTCCTGTGGCGGTCGAACCCTCAGGGGCGCCACAGAACCACAAGTCAGGCAATTTATAGTGTATCTGATAGAACATACTGGGCCTATCGGTTGTGCAGCGCAGGAGTCCTGGCTGTCCTGGGCTAGGTGTCTGTGAAATTTATCTGTGTTTCTTTCTTGAGTCTCTGGGGTAACTTAGTTTTCGTTGTTAGTAAAAAGTAGCTCCATAAGAAATTGCCTTGTCATGTTCTTTGTCCTCGGCCTGCTGTATTCTGGGAGAGACCACCACGGTACACGTTCTACAACTGGACAGGCAGGCAGATAGCATGACCGATGTAATCATTAACATCAACCGTAGGTGAATGAAAACCGTCACTGATCCATGCCTGATTCATTTTTACAAATGTAAGATTTTTCATGCTTGCGGCTGTGACAAAGCATCAAGAGGCTACGCTGAATACCCTTTTTAAGATTACACTGAAAGGCTAGAGATGACAGTGCACCAATGACAAACTGGGCCAATTCTTGCTACAGTTCCAATCTGCTGACCTATAAGTCCCTGGCATGAGGATTGATAAAAGGCACACTCTAGGTAAGAGTTAGGCTGCGTTCACACATTGCGTATTTTTGTGCACTTTTTTGCGCGCGCTTTTTCAAAATACGCAATGTGCCTTGTGTCTGCCAGCAAAGTGAATGGGAAATTCACTTTGCCGTTCAGACACTGTGCGATTTTACGCAGCGCGAAAGCGCAGCTGCGTAAAGAATTGACATGTCAATTCTTTACGCAGCTGCGTCCTGCGCTTTCTCCTATTGTGCCCATTATAAGCGATGGAATTATGCAGGGGTGTTCACACACTGCGTAATTCCAGCGCTTTTTTATGGAGGCACATGAGAAACTATACTCACTATACTCACCTATCCGATGAATGGGAGAGGCGTCCGCTCCGGTCCCGTCGCTTCCAGCATCTGCTGGAGAACAGTTCAGCTGACTGTAGCTTAGCGGCTTCCGGTCAGCTGATTTACAAGCCGGTCAGCTGACAGTCAGCTGATCACTTCACGGCAGATGCTGGAAGCCGCGGGACAGGACCGGACGCCTCTCCCATCCATCGGATAGGTGAGTATCCATAGTTTTTTTCTTTTAAAGCTGTGTATGTACTGCAGCCAGATGCTGTCTGTACATACACTGCTAGGGGGACACTCACACACGCGACACATAAACACAGACAGTACACACAGGACACACACATTACATTACATACATACACACACATACAGACACATACATTACATTACATACAGGTGTCCATGCTCCTCACACTTCATTTCTCCTGCACCTCCGTAAAAAAAACGCAGGAAAAAACGGAGTGTGTGAATGGAGGTGCTTTTTTTACCTGCGTAAAAAAGCGCAGGAAAAAAAAAGCAGGAAAATACGCGCGCGTAAAAAAACGCAGGAAAATACGCAATGTGTGAACGCAGCCTAAGACTGAATCTGTCTGTCCAGTTGGTGTGTCTCTGTACTGTAGATATTGCTGCTGCTACCTTGACTACTTGATATAGGCCTTATGCTGGCACAAGCAGGGGAGAATTGGGTCTGCGAGAATCACAGAATGGTCTGCTAGTCAGTCGTGTGGTTGGCAGGCATCTGCTCAAAGAAAGCTTATCCTGATAATAACTCAATTTATATTTAATTTTGGAAGTCAGAAAGAAAATCCCAAATAGTAGGAGAATAGGTAGTCTGAGCCTCCGATGTAGGACTCAAAAAGTCAAGGACAATAGGGAAAATTGGTCAAGCGGTGTATTCTCTACAATTTTCGAAGTTGGACCAGCTTTTTCATCAGGAGAACAACAATATTAAAATAAAATATGTTAAAACAGATTTAAATAGTTAACAATTTCAAAAAATGGTGCCAAAAGGACTGAAGAACACCCCTGAATGGTACATTTGACTGAATACATGTGTATTATCAATAAAGCTGACAGAGGAAAACATAGAAAAACATTTATGTGGAAATAAAAGACAGTTCACTTTTTTACATAGTAAGGCAGGAGTCAGCAACCTTTTTGTGTGGTGTGCTGGTTTTAAAAAAATAAAATATGAAGCATTCAAAGTGTCACATAATATGAAAGTCAAATAACACAAACTATCTGCTGTATATCTAAATATGCACAAAAGCCAACCAACCATGTCAAGGTGTACCGAAATATGGATGTTCCCTATCACTAATGTCCTACCTATCCATGTGCCAAACCAGGCTACATCTGAAAAGGAAAGTTGAAAAGGCAAAGCTTGCAATAGAAATCTTGTCCTGGAAGAATGAATAGTTAAGGTTGCCGAGCAATGTTTGTTTGTTTGTTATTTTAAACTTCATATGGGTTGAAACTGGGACAAAGGACCTGGCATTAAAGACCTATGCACTGGGGTCATTGAGGCCAGCACAGTATTTTATACTGTTATAGGGGCACTATGGGACTTAGAAATAGCGGTGTTTTCCACAATTGGAAAAAAATTAGACTAAATGGAGTATATTGCAAAGAAAAAAGCTTTAGAACCTTCACTTTGGTGCACTCATCAGTTGTGGTGACATGCCATCAACAACCAAGCAGCTAATAACTGGTCTTAGCAGTGAGGTGCTGTGCATGCTACATGACAGCATCACTGTTGATTAGAGATGAGCGGTGTTCGACTCGAACGGTTCGCCAATCTCAAATTCGAGTTGTTTTGGGCGGTGTTCAAGCCGTTCGGCGAACACGAACAATTTGAAAAAAATTCGGCTGTTCGAGGTTATGTTCGATAACTGTTCATGCACCAAAATCATAACTGGATTTTTTCTCAGTAATGCTGAAAATTAATGTTAATACGCAGTTTGAGTGTACAGCGGGGTGGGGGGAGGGGCAGGGGATGGATCTCTGCAGAAATAATGAAGATCTCCATTTTTTTTTCTCTTTCCCGCATTTACAGTGGGAAGGTACAATCTGTCAGCCTATCAGCAGAGCACACACGGAGCGAAGTGCTTTTTTTCACACAAGCAAGGGCATATGTCATTGGCAGTGTATGTCACATTTCCTTGCCCTATAAGACCCAGCCATTTTCCCCGTCGCCACCATTTTCACACTGCTGCAGCTGCGTGTTAGACGGCACCACTGTTGCTGTGTGCGCTATATTTTGTTAATTTCAAGCCAATTTTCGCACAAATCTACAGATAGCTTTGGAGTAGGGAATAGTTGTGATTGCAGTCCTTTTAAGGACTAGGTTACATCATTTCCTGCGACTTTTATCAGGCAGGTCTGTGCTCTTAAATAGATAGGTTGGGAGTACAGACTAATTGTAATTACAGTCCTTTTCAGGGCTAGGTTACATCAGCTCCTATCACTTTTATCAGGCAGGTCTGTGCTCTTAAATAGATAGGTTGGGAGTAAAGACTAATTGTAATTGCAGTACTTTTGAGGGCTAGGTTACATCAGTTCCTATCACTTTTTGCCAGGCAGGTCTGTGCCAGTGCTGTGCAAGTTTTTTTCACAGCATTTGGCAAAATCTAGCAAAGCAAATCCTTTTTGTCCTCTTGCAGTGTGTGTTAGTCAGTGGAGAAGCCTATCTGTGTTGCAAGCTACACCACCTGTGTATAGAATACAATTTTTTTTACTGCACCTAGTGAAGTAAAACCTTTTGGGCATAGCATCATTCTATTAGTCCATCTATACTAACCTCCACCAGGTTGCAAATTCAATATAATTTTTATCTGCATCTAGCTCTGAAAAAGTATTTCGGCTTGTAGCAGTGTGTGGGACTTGTTCTATTAGTCCATCTATACTAACCTCCACCAGGTTGCAAATTCAATATAATTTTTTATCTGCATCTAGCTCTGAAAAAACATTTTGGCTTGTAGCAGTGTGTGGAACTTGTTCTATTAGCCAATCTATACTAACATCCACCAGGTTGCAAATTCAATATAATTTTTTTTCTGCATCTAGCTCTGAAAAAATATTTCAGCTTGTAGCAGTGTGTGGGACTTGTTCTATTAGTCCATCTATACTAACCTCCACCAGGTTGCAAATTCAATATAATTTTTATCTGCATCTAGCTCTGAAAAAGTATTTCGGCTTGTAGCAGTGTGTGGGACTTGTTCTATTAGTCCATCTATACTAACCTCCACCAGGTTGCAAATTCAATATAATTTTTTATCTGCATCTAGCTCTGAAAAAATATTTTGGCTTGTAGCAGTGTGTGGAACTTGTTCTATTAGCCAATCTATACTAACATCCACCAGGTTGCAAATTCAATATAATTTTTTTCTGCATCTAGCTCTGAAAAAATATTTCAGCTTGTAGCAGTGTGTGGGACTTGTTCTATTAGTCCATCTATACTAACCTCCACCAGGTTGCAAATTCAATATAATTTTTATCTGCATCTAGCTCTGAAAAAGTATTTCGGCTTGTAGCAGTGTGTGGGACTTGTTCTATTAGTCCATCTATACTAACCTCCACCAGGTTGCAAATTCAATATAATTTTTTATCTGCATCTAGCTCTGAAAAAATATTTCGGCTTGTAGCAGTGTGTGGGACTTGTTCTATTAGTCCATCTATACTAACCTCCACCAGGTTGCAAATTCAATATAATTTTTTATCTGCATCTAGCTCTGAAAAAATATTTCGGCTTGTAGCAGTGTGTGGGACTTGTTCTATTAGTCCATCTATACTAACCTCCACCAGGTTGCAAATTCAATATAATTTTTTTCTGCATCTAGCTCTCAAAAAATATTTCGGCTTGTAGCAGTGTGTGGAACTTGTTCTATTAGCCAATCTATACTAACATCCACCAGGTTGCAAATTCAATATAATTTTTTTCTGCATCTAGCTCTGAAAAAATATTTCAGCTTGTAGCAGTGTGTGGGACTTGTTCTATTAGTCCATCTATACTAACCTCCACCAGGTTGCAAATTCAATATAATTTTTATCTGCATCTAACCCAGCCAATACTTTTGGGCTAATACCACAGTTTGGCCACTCAGCTCTGCTCGGTTTCCATCCATTGTTTTTTGTGCAAACAACTCCAGAGTTGTGAATTAGTTAACCACCAAAATGTTGGGAAGGGAAAAAAAGGTTGTGTCCATGGGGTAGGTGTTAAAGCAACAGTAACATCTGCAGAAGAAAGACCATCTTCCAGCCAAACTAAGATGTCTACTTCTTTTAGCAGACAATGTGATAAGATCCCTTTCTTTCGGCCACGCCAATCGCTACAAATTCCAGATGAGGCACAAAAACAGCAGGTGCTTCAACGGATATCTAGTGCTCCTTTAAGTGGGCTCTCCTCCACCTCAACTTCAACATCACAAATACTCCAGTCCTCAGAGGTGTCGCCCCAATCGCACTTGCTTCCTCAGAGCTACCAAGTCTCCAGCTGCCCATCTGAGTATGGGGTAGAACAGATGGTTGAGTCTGCAGAGCTGTTTACTCATACTATAGCCTGGGAATCAGAGGTCGGCTCCAGAGCTTCTGTGAATCCAGACGAGGAAATGATCTGCACTGATGCCCAGAATCTTTATGAGTCGGATCCAGGACGAGACGCAGAAGGTTCTGACCATAATGTAGACCCTCGTTCCCAAACTGTAACTCCTGTTGGTGGAGACAATGAGGAAGACGATGATGAGACTCAAATACCTGATTGAAACGACAACTTTAGTTTTTTGTCAGGGCAGGAACAGGTTGGCTCTGAGGACGACGGGTGTGATAACACACAGGGTGATGATGATGAGGTTGGAGATCCCACAGTCAGCCAAGAGATGAGGTCAGCAGAGGAGGTGGAGGAGGATGCTAGTGACGACGAGGTCAGGTTGCGCCTTCCTGGACAGAGATGTAGTACTGGAAGCACGTCAACAGCTGCATCCTCAAACACAACTCTGCATCTGACCACAAGTCGTTGTGGCTCTTCAGGTCGCATGGGTGCTAAGCCTTGCATAGACTGGGCATTTTTTCAGATCAATAAAGATGACCCAACTCGTGTTATCTGTAACATTTGTCAGCAAAAGCTAAGTAGAGGCCAAAAAATACATAGTTTGAGTACTTCATGCATGAACCGGCACATGGATATGAAGCATAAGTTGCAGTGGGAAGCTCACTGTGCTACAATGCGGCCTAGCCGGCTGGGCCAACCACCGTCTGCCACAACTTGTGCATCCGCGGCCACTTCATCCTCTGTGACTGGGGGGACAGCAGTCACACCTGTTTTGGGACGCAGACCTGCCACTTCTTTACCCGCAACAGCCAGCAAGATTGGCGGGTCATCATTTTCTTTGCAGGTGGAAACACCAGCTGGTGTTCAGCGCTGTCCGACATCGATAGCACCACCTTTGGATCAAGGCAACCTAACATGTCCGCCTGCATCTTCCTCACAGAACGGCAGTTTGCCGGGGACACCCTTCTCAACCCCGTCTAAGCACAACAGCCAGCCCTCGGTCCCTCAGATGTGGACAAGTAAAAGACCATTTCCTCCTAGCCATGAGAAAGCTAAGAGGTTGAATTTCACCATCTGCAAGCTCTTAGCTACAGAAATGCTGCCTTTCCGCCTGGTGGACACAGAGGATTTTCGAGACCTTATGTCCGTCGCAGTGCCCCAGTACCAGATGCCCAGTCGGCACTACTTCTCAAAGAACGGTGTGCCTGCACTCCACCAGCATGTCGCACACAACATCACCGCTTCTTTGAGAAACTCTGTGTGTGACAGAGTGCATTTCACCACAGACACTTGGACAAGTAGGCATGAACAGGGGCGTTACATGTCGCTGACTGGGCACTGGGTAACTATGGTGACAGCAGGACAAGGGGCTGCTGTCCAAGTCTTGCCATCCCCACGAGTTGTGCGTCAATCCTCTTTATCTCAAAGTTCCTCCACTGCTTCTGCCTCCTCAACCTCCTCTCGGTCCTCCACCTGCACCCAAAGCCTGTCTGGTCATGCCACAAGCTTTCTAACTGCGCAGAAGGGATCCTGCACACCTCCTTACTATGCTGGCAGCAGGGCTCAACGTCATCAGGCGGTTTTTACTTTGAAATGTCTGGAAAATGTGAGTCACACAGCTGAGGAGTTGTGGTCAGCTCTGGAGAACCAGTTTCATGAATGGTTGTCTCCACTGGACCTGAAACCAGGGAAGGCCGTGTGCGACAATGCTGCAAACCTGGGTGCGGCCCTTCGCCGGGGCAATGTCACACATGTGCCTTGTATGGCTCACGTGTTGACCCTGGTTGTCCAGCAATTTTTAGCCCACTATCCCGGACTAGATGGCCTTCTGCAGAGGGCACGGTCGCTGTGTACTCACTTCCACCGTTCGCATCCCGCAGCTCAGCGACATACATCTCTACAGAAGTCGTTGGGCCTGCCACTTCACCGGCTAAAATGCGATGTGTGTACCCGGTGGAATTCAACTCTGCACATGTTGCAGCGACTGTGGCAGCACCGACAAGCCCTGGTGCAATACGTTGTGACATATAGCCTGGGCCAACGAGATCCAGAGGTGGGGCAAATCACGCTGGAGGAGTGGTCTCAGATCAGGGACCTATGCACCCTTCTGCACAGTTTTGAATTGGCGATGAAGATGTTTAGTACTGATGATGCCATTATCAGCATGACTATTCCAGTGATTTACATGCTGGAGCACATGTTGAACAGAATTCGGAGTCAGGTGGTGGCACAAGAGGAGGTGGAGGAAGTAGAGGAGGAGGAGTTGTATGCGGAAGGGCTAACATCTGCAAGGTCCAGACGGTCGGCAGCACCAAGGCGGCAGGCATGTGAGGGTGGGGGAGATGGTTTTACCAGGGCGCATGGTAGCAGCCAAACTAGTGAGGAAGGTGCAGGAGCCCAGGAAGAAGTGGAGGACGAACTGATGGAAGATTCATCAGATGAGGGAGACCTTGATCACATTTCTGTTGTGCGAGGTTGGGGGGAGAGGGCAGAGGAAGGAAGCATGATTGTTACCTCGCCACCAACACAACAGGGACTTGGTGCTCCTGGATGCGCAAGACACATGAGTGCCTTCTTGCTGCACTACCTGCAACATGACCCTCGAATTGTGAGAATTAGAAATAATCCTGACTATTGGGTTGCCACACTGTTAGATCCCCGGTACAATAGTAAATTTGCAGAAATTATTCCTGCCATAGAAAGAGATGCACGCATGCAGGAGTATCAGCAGAGACTGTTGCAGAATCTTACATGTGCTTTTCCACAAAACACTTGTGGTGCACGAAGTGAATCTCACAGTTCCAACTTGCCAGCCGTGGGACCGTCGAGTGTTCAGCACTCAAAACGTAACAGAAACACAGTATCTGCTGATAACATCAATTTTGCGGAATCATTTCACCACTTTTTTAGCCCATCCTTTGCAAGGCCACAGGAGACAAGAAGTCTGACACATAGTCAACGCCTAGAGACGATGGTACAATAGTATCTCCAAGTAAACATTGAAGCCATGACTGTGTCACTGGACCCTTGCTCTTTTTGGGCTTCCAATCTGGATAAATGGCCGGAGCTCGCCACGTACGCCTTGGAGATCTTGTCACGCCCCCCAGCCAGCGTTCTGTCTGAACGTGTGTTCAGCGCTGCTGGTGGTGTGCTGACAGATAAGCACATGCGGCTCTCCACTGATAATGTAGACAGACTCACGTTCATAAAGATGAACAAATCATGGATCTGAAACGACTTTTCTACCCCTGTGTCTTCCTGGGGAGAGTAAAAGCTTGACGATTTGTTAAAATCACCTCACCAACCGTTTTAAGCTTTCAAATTACTAATCATGTTTATCTGTATCTTGGCTGGAAAATAATTTGGGCCTTGTAGCAGTGTGCAGTACTGATTCTATTAGGCCATCTATACTAAACTCCACCAGATTTAAAATTACTAATCATGTTTATCTGTATCTTGGCTGGAAAATAATTTGGTCCTTGTAGCAGTGTGCAGTACTGATTATATTAGGCCATCTATACTAAACTCCACCAGATTTAAAATTACTAATCATGTTTATCTGTATCTTGGCTGGAAAATAATTTGGGCGTTGTAGCAGTTTGCAGTACTGATTCTATTAGGCCATCTATACTAAGCTCCACCAGCTTTCAAATTAATAATAATTTTTAGCTGCATCTAGCCCGGAAAATAATTTTGGGGCTCCTAGATGCGCAAGACACATGAGTGCCTTCTTGTTGCACTACCTGCAACATGACCCTCAGATTGTCAGAATACGAAATAATCCTGACTACTGGGTTGCCACACTCTTAGATCCCCCACACTCTTCGATCAACCTTTTCATTTTAATAAAGACCAAAAAAATGGTCATTTTTGAAATTATAAGCATTAGCAGGTTATTACAAACTGAAATCAAACAGTTTTCAACTGAAAACTTTATTCTCGGTGATGTTACATTTGCACATAGGACCCCTTGTTCGAAAGGAGCTTCTGAACTCTCTTGTCCATTGAATTTGTCAGGTTTTGGATGGTTTCTGCTTCAATTGTTTTGCATGAGGACAGAATACCCTCCCAGAGCTGTTGCGTAGATGTGAACTGCCTCCCGCCATCATAGACACTCCTTTTGATGATGCTCCAGAGGTTCTGAATGGGGTAGAGGTCAGGGGAGCATGGGAGTCACACCATAAGTGTCTCCCCTTTTATGCCCATATCAGCCAGAGATGCAGATGTGTTATGTGCAGCATGAGACTGTGCATTATCATGCATGAAAATGATCTTGCTGCGGAATACACGGTTCTTCTTCTTGAACCATGGCAGGAAGTGCATACATTATGGAGTTCATCTTTACCCCTTAAGGGATCCTAAAGGTCCCGACAATCTCTCTCCCCATGATTCCAGCCCAAAATATTACTCCACCTCCTCCTTGTTGGCGCCGTAGCCGTGTTTGCTTGGGGTGTCCATCAACCAGCCATCCTCCACTCCATCCATCTGGACCATCGAGCATTGCACGGCACTCATCGGTGAACAAAACAGTTTTGAAGTCAGTCTTCATGTATTGTTTGGCCCACTGGAGCCGTTTCTGCTTGTGTACAGTGGATAGAGGAGGTCGACAGGATGGCTTTTGCACAGCTGCAAACCTCGAAGGACCCTGCATCTTGTTGTTCGGGGGACGTTGGAGGCACCAGCAGCTTCAAAAACTTGTCTGCCGCTATGACAAGGCTTTTTTGCCGCTGCTTTTTTAACCTGATGTAATTGCCTGTAGGAAAGAGTCCTCTATTTTCCCTTATCAGCACGCAGACGTGTGTACTGTGAATCAGCTACATACTTCTTGATTGTGCGATGATCAGGATGAAGTGTCTTGGCAATGTTGATTGTAGTCATGCCTTGACCTAAACACTCCACAATTTGTTGCTTCTCAGCAGCCGACACATCCTTTTTCTTTCCCATTTTTTCATAAAATGTAGGCTGCTTCATAATGTGGGACAGCCTTCTTAAGTAGTCTTGCCTTTCATTGAACACACCTGCCAAACTAATTAGCACAGGTGTCTGCAATTGATTACAGTGATATAAAGAGCCCTGACACACATCGCCATCAATGAGTTTAACTGACAAACAAACAAATTCTTCCCTTATCACTCCTAAACACTTTTTGCATAATAATTTGGAACACAACGTACATGTGCTTTTCCACAAAACACCAGTGGTTCATGTAGTGAATCTTACAGTTCTAACTTGCCAACCGTGGTCTGTATGGAGTTGTTCAATAAAGGGCCCAAAATTAAGATAACATAGACGGGAGAGGTCTCTATGAATAGGAATTCCTAAGTATTTGATACCCTGTGAGGGCCAGGCAAAGGGAAAGTTGGACTGGATGGAATCCTGTATGGATTTGGGGAGGGAGACATCGAGGGCCTCAGACTTCGCTGCATTGATTTTAAAATTTGACCATGTACCAAAGTGATCTATTTCTGCCATAACAGCAGGGATGGATATATGTGATTGAGTGATATATACTAGGACATCATCAGCAAATGCAGAGCACTTGTACTCGGTGCCTCCCACCTCAATCCACCTAATATTGGGGTTATGGCGAATTGATGAGAGCAGGTGCTCCGTCACTAGGATGTATAAGAGAGTGGACAGAGGACATCCCTGCCTTGTCCCATTGGTGATTATGAAAGGTGATTAAAATATTCCATTTATCTTCAGCCTAGGTGACGTATTGCGATACAGGGCCGTGATTTTGGCTATAAAAGGGTCCCCTAGACCCATACCCCAAGCTTTTTAAGAGAATAATATATGGCATGCCAGGAGACTCTATGGAATGCCTTCTCAGCATCCAACGACAGCATCTAATTACAAATTTTTAACTGCATCTAGCCCAGGAAATACTTTGTGAATAGTAGCAGTGTCTGCTAGTCAGCGGATTATCCCAGCTGTTAAGCAAGCTACACCACCTGTAGTTTGGACACTTCATTTTTTCAAAGGAAATGCTTCGGGCCCCCGGGACACTCAGTGAAGAGCATCGGGAGGCAACCCAAGGCACAGGGCTTGGGACTGGCGGTAGGACGCCTTGCGGTGGACCGCCAAGCTCGATCCTTATAAAAGCTTTTAAACTGCAGCAGCTTTAGTGGACGCTACTGGAGCTGGAATTACCGCAGCTGCTGACATCAGGCTTGCCCTCCAATAGATCCTTGTAAAAGGATTTAAAGTGTACTCATTCAAATTAGAGAGACAATTTAAATTAAAAAGCTTAGACCTGCCTCCACCGCAGGGGGGCTCGCTCGACCCACCAGCGGACAGGCAACAGTATTGGGAGAGGGGGGCTGACCGTCAGGGTCCACCGCAGCTCTGGCACAAACCCGGCGACACAGAGGTCGCATGGGCAGGAACGGACTGGCCTTGTCGGCTTCGCACTTTTTTGGTTTTAGAAGCGCATGACATGCCTATATCTGTGTCTCCCCCACCTTTTACTCCTCCACCTCTTTTCTTTTCGCATGTGTAGCGCCCCGAGGGTTCGGTTGCTACAGGGGTATTGCACCTCAACCAGAGGTGTGATATTCCACTCCCAGGTAAGGATGGAGTGTGGACCAGGGCTCAGTTAGCGGCACACATACATACACACACTCCTCATTTCCGGGGGACAGCTCGACGGTGCTCCCATGTATATATATGCAGGCACAACTGACTATGTCCCTGGCTGGAGTGGGGAGGGGGGAGAGAACCCAGTGATGTAGGAGCAAAGGGGACGGTTTCTGGAGCATAGGAAGGAGCTCATTGGTTGCAGGTCACCTGAGCTCAGACACAGTAAAGTAGATAAAAGGTGGGGGCCATCTTTGGAGTTCAGTCCAGCAGAGTTCGTGCAGAGCAGGAGAGAGAGCTGACAGGGAGCTGAGGCTCAGTCTGAGCTCAGCTCCACAAGGCAGGCCTAGGGTGAAGGCTGGAGCCAGAAGGGAGAAGAGGAGAAGGAAGGAAGAAAGGTGGAGAGAAAGAGGAGTAGAAAGGCTCCAGAATCAAGAAGGCAGAAGGGACCCTAAGAACCCACGATATATCGGGTGAAGGGTCAGGCAGAATAAGGGTACCGGATTCCCAAGTTGGTGGAGGTAAATTATCCCTCAGCCAAAGACCGGAGGTTGTGATCATTTATTGGTGCGACCCCCTGCTACACCCACTAGGAAGGCACCACATAGGGTCAGGGAAACCGGCGACAGGTTTCACTAAGAGAAGGCCCGAGGCAGCTGGACAGAAGTGTGGTCACTGGTGGGGAACGAGAGGCCAGAGAAAGGATAAAAGGGGGTCCTGTGCCATACTCCTGAATTGCCTGGGGGTTGACCGAGCTCCTCACCTGGTGGACGCAGCATGGCTCGGGCAGTCATTGCCGGCAGAAGTGACTCGGATAACAACTGTGAGTAAAAGACCCTGGACTGCATCACTGACTCTGTGTGATTTATGCTGCGCCTGCACCATCACCCCCAACATCCTACTTCACTGCCCTGGGGCTGCACTCTTCCCGTGGGGAGTTGTATTATCTCAACTGCACACACAATCAGCTTCAGTGGACTTCCTTGCAGCGGCGGTTCATAATAGCCGCAATCCACGGGTGGCGTAGTCGGACATTAAATCATAAAAACCCTATAAAAGACTGTCACTGGTTTGACCACCCTGAGCCAAGGGACCGGGTCGCCACCACGGAGACTACAACCCCCAGAGACCCGGCTCCGGGTAACCCACATGCGTGCACACATGGCCCAGGGGGTGCGTCACATGACTATATGTACTTGTCACTTTTCCATGTGTTAGTTGTGTCTTCTGAGCAGTTTGTCAGCTTTTGGACACCTTTGAAGGTGTTTTCTATGTGTTTCTATGTGTTTTTGTTTGCCTGTCATTGGTTTTAACGGTGTTCGAAGGTGTTCGACGAACAGTTCGACGAACAGTTCGGCGAACATACTGGTGTTCGACGAACCGAATTTGAACGCTACGGGGGTGGCTCAACACTACTGTTGAGACCACTGAATTTGGAGAAATAGAGGGTCATCCGCTGGTGGTTTTCTTTAAATGCCTACATTAAAGGAAAATTGGGGTTCCCTTTAATATAGGCTTGTGAAGACAAATCTGATTGAAGAAAACTAACAAACATTAGAAAATGACCTTATCCATCTAGAATCTATGAAAATGGCAGAACATGAAAATTCAGGTCAGCACTAAACAGAAGAACAAACAGAAGTATTGGAGCGAAGAAGGAATACAGGAAGGACATTTATTGAGTTCCATGCAAAGAGAATCAAAGAAAACAAATTGTTAAACATGCAAAGGGCTGGAAGAAGGAATCAATGGCAGGCGGAACTGCAGAGTAAGGAAAGAACATTAATGTGGAAGCGAGTCACCTTGGAAGATAGCTTTCAAAGGAGAAGTAAAGGTCCTTAATTTAATACCACAATACCTAAGACATACAATAAAAAAAAATTCTACTAATTTGTAATTTGTTCTACCTGCTTTAACCCCTTCAGACCACAGACAATTTTTGTTTTTCACTTTTGCTTTTTCATCCCCCTTCTTAAAGCCATAACTTTTTGTTTATATTTCTACCTACATTTCAATATGAAGATTGTTTTTTTTTTTTTTGTCGTATATTTCTATTTTTTTTTCATTCTTTTACCATATAATGTATTGAAAATTGGAAAAATGTTTGTAGAGTGCAATTGCAAAGAAGAGCAATTCTGTCATTGGATAACTTGTTTTGCTTTGAATGGCGTTCATTGTTTGGTAAAAATGAGAGAATATCAATTTTATATTGTCCTTTTTACTATCTTTTTTTTAAAAAAAAAACTTTTACAAAACTTTGGTTTGTGTTGCCACAATTTGAGATTAATAACTTACCAAAACGACCAAAAACCAGAAAGAAATTCTGTCATTTTATTTTTAGTTTTCACCGTGTAAGATAAGATATAGTGCCTCTAGAATGTGACCAAATTTTAAGAAAAAATTGTGACGATTCATGGATACCCCTGACTCTGTCAGCTTTCTTAGCCTGGCAGCCTGAAAGTTGGAGGATATTGATCTAAAGAAAACTGGTAAAAATCCAAAAGGGTGGCAAGATATAAAGTGAAAATGTCTTTATAGCAACAACCAAGTTATTCCAGATAAATCTTTTTGACTGGTCCATCATCTACAGAAGTTGTCTGTCAATTTATCCAAATACTGAAAGCCAGAAACTTTAATTAAATTTTTATTAAACTTCATAGAGAACCAGGGTTAAGATGTAGATAAAACCTTGAAAAGCAAAGTCAATTTGCACAAACAATTATGGCCGGTGTTCATAAATGCTGAATATAAAACTGCTCAATAACCTATTACAGTCTTATTACTGTACATAAGATGAGCAACAATTATATATTTTCAAAGCACAAGGGACATTTATAAAACTTAGTCTATTGAGAACAGTAATGGTAATTAAGTATTGACTTAAAGTGTCCAGCAAAGGCCTATGGTAACCGATTCACTCTGCTTTACTTAATAATGGATAATCTGCTTCTTCACTGCTCAATCTCTATTTAACCCAACAGGTTCTCATTAGTTACTGTAAGGAAGATGAAGCTATTTGTTTTTACATTGAAACATAATCACAAGGACAAAAAAGTGTTGTTTTTTCCTTTTGCTTTGTTTTTTTTTTGTTGAAAGTAAAATTACTAAATATTTAGTTTGATTTATGGATATGATTATTATTTGCTAGAGACTAATGCAGTGACAAAAAAATGCATTTGAAATATCCTTTCTCCCATAATAAGAAGATTACCCTGCTAAGGCCTCCATCACAACATTTCTACAGTTTTCCTGCTCCAAACCAGTGGACTATTTACAGACAATATATAAGATTTATAAAAATAGATTAACGTTAATCCAAGAAGCAATTCTTCAAAGTAGAAATATCACCTCTTATATGAATAACCCATACATGCAAAAATCTATTTCCACATGTAAATTTTCTGTGTCAGTGTTACAATTATTTTACATTATTGTTGATAATATATTAACCAATTGACAACATGCGCCGAACATACATGGAGCAAGTCAGAAGCGGGTGCATGAGTCCGACCTATTCCCAGCAGGTTATGGCTGTATATAACAGACAGGACCTACCTCTAATCTCGATTGGAGAAAAGCTTAGCCCGCAATTGTTATCCTGTTAAACTCTGACAGTGGCATTTAACTTGAGCCGGCATGGGGGCTTGTCTTTCCATGCGCCCATCAGCGCAACCATTAATTTTTTTCTTGTTTTCCAGTACACTATGTGGTAAAATGAATGGTGTCGTTCCAAAGTACAACTCGTCTCGCAAAATAAACGAAAACGCAAAAAGGGAAACTGGCCCCGTTGTGAAGGGGGGAAAGGTGTTGTCCAACAACAGGAAAAGTCATTGACTTGCGCTTCATTGGTAAATTTATAAAACTTGCTAAAAAAATGTAATTATAAAAATGGCAATATCAGACTCATTGTCCTAAAAGTGGAGCTTCTGATTAGAGATGAGCGTTGTTCTACTCGAACTGTTCGCCAATCTCAAATTCGAGCTGTTTTGGGCGGTGTTTGAGCCGTTCGGCGAACACGAACAATTTGAGAAAAATTCGGCTGTTCGAGGTTATGTTCGATAACTGTTCGTGCACCAAAATCATAACTGGATTTTTTCTCAGTAATGATGAAAATTAATGTTAATACGCAGTTTGAGTGTACAGCGGGGTGGGGGGAGGGGCAGGGGATGGATCTCTGCAGGAACAATGAAGATCTCCATTATTTTTTCTCTTTCCCGCATTTGCAGTGGGGAGGTGCAATCTGTCAGCCTATCAGCAGCGCACACACGGACCGAAGTGCTTTTTTTCACACAAGCAAGGGCATGTGTCATTGGCAGTGTATGTCACATGTCCTTGCCCTATAAGACCAAGCCATTTTCCCCGTCGCCACCATTTTCTCACTGCTGCAGCTGCTTGTTAGACGGCACCGCTGTTGCTGTGTGCGCTATACCTTGTTAATTTCAAGCCAATTTTCACACAAATCTACAGTTAGCTTGGGAGTAGGGAATAGTTGTGATTGCAGTCCTTTTAAGGACTAGGTTACAGCATTTCCTACGACTTTTATCAGGCAGGTCTGTGCTCTTAAATAGATAGATTGTGGGAGTAAAGACTAATTGTAATTGGAGTCCTTTTCAGGACTAGGTTACATCAGTTCCTATCAGTTTTTGCCAGGCAGGTCTGTGCCAGTGCTGTGCAAGTTTTTTTCACAGCATTTGGCTGAATCTAGCAAAGCTAATCCTTTTTGGCCTATTGCAGAGTGTGTTAGTCAGTGGAGTAGCCTATCTGTGTTGCAAGATATACCACCTGTGTATAGAATACCAATTTTTTTACTGCACCTAGTGAAGTAAAATCTTTTGGGCATAGCATCATTCTATTAGTCCATCTATACTGACCTCCATCAGGTTGCAAATTGAATATAATTTTTTTCTGCATCTAGCTCTGAAAAAATATTGGGCTTCTAGCTGTGTGTGGGACTTGTTGTATTAGTCCATCTATACTGACCTCCATCAGGTTGCAAACTGAATATATCTTTTTCTGCATCTACCTCTGAAAAAATATTGGGCTTCTAGCTGTGTGTGGGACTTGTTCTATTAATCCATCTATACAGACCTCCATCAGGTTGCAAACTGAATATATTTTTTTCTGCATCTACCTCTGAAAAAATATTGGGCTTCTAGCTGTGTGTGGGACTTGTTGTATTAGTCCATCTATACTGACCTCCATCAGGTTGCAAACTGAATATATTTTTTTCTGCATCTACCTCTGAAAAAATATTGGGCTTCTAGCTGTGTGTGGGACTTGTTCTATTAATCCATCTATACAGACCTCCATCAGGTTGCAAACTGAATATATTTTTTTCTGCATCTACCTCTGAAAAAATATGTGGCCTTCTAGCAGTGTGTGGGACTTTCTCTATTAGTCCATCTATACTGACCTCCATCAGGTTGCAAACTGAATATAATTTTTTTCTGCATCTAGCTCTGAAAAAATATTTGCCCTTCTAGCAGTGTGTGGGACTTTCTCTATTAGTCCATCTATACTGACCTCCATCAGGTTGCAAATTAAAAATAATTTTTATCTGCATCTACAGTACCTCTGAAAAAATATTTGGGCTTCTAGCTGTGTGTGGGACTTGTTCTATTAGTCCATCTATACTGACCTAAATCAGGATGCAAATTGAATATAATTTTTATCTGCATCTAGCTCTGAAAAAATATTTGGCCTTCTAGCAGTGTGTGGGACTTTTTCTATTAGTCCATCTATACTGACCTCCATCAGGTTGCAAATTGAATATAATTTTTATCTGCATCTAGCTCTGAAAAAATATTTGGCCTTCTAGCAGTGTGTGGGACTTTCTCTATTAGTCCATCTATACTGACCTCCATCAGGTTGCAAATTAAAAATAATTTTTATCTGCATCTACCTCTGAAAAAATATTTGGGCTTCTAGCTGTGTGTGGGACTTGTTCTATTACTCCATCTATACTGACCTCCATCAGGTTGCAAACTGAATATATTTTTTTCTGCATCTACCTCTGAAAAAATATTGGGCTTCTAGCTGTGTGTGGGACTTGTTGAATTAGTCCATCTATACTGACCTCCATCAGGTTGCAAATTAAAAATAATTTTTATCTGCATCTACAGTACCTCTGAAAAAATATTTGGGCTTCTAGCTGTGTGTGGGACTTGTTCTATTAGTCCATCCATAAAGACCTCCATCAGGTTGCAAATTGAATATAATTTTTATCTGCATCTAGCTCTGAAAAAATATTTGTCCTTCTAGCAGTGTGTGGGACTTTCTCTATTAGTCCATCTATACTGACCTCCATCAGTTTGCAAATTAAAAATAATTTTTATCTGCATCTAGCTCTGAAAAAATATTTGGCCTTCTAGCAGTGTGTGGAACTTTCTTTATTAGTCCATCTATACTGACCTCCATCAGGTTGCAAATTAAAAATAATTTTTATCTGCATCTACCTCTGAAAAAATATTTGGGCTTCTAGCTGTGTGTGGGACTTGTTCTACTAATCCATCTGTACAGACCTCCATCAGGTTGCAAACTGAATATAATTTTTTTCTGCATCTAGCTCTGAAAAAATATTTTTCCTTCTAGCAGTGTGTGGGACTTGTTCTATTAGTCCACCTATACTGACCTCCATCAGGTTGCATATTCAAAATAATTTTTTGTCTGCATCTGGCTCTGAAAAAATATTTGGCCTTCTAGCAGTGTGTGGGACTTTCTCTATTAGTCCATCTATACTGACCTCCATCAGGTTGCAAACTGAATATATTTTTTTTCTGCATCTACCTCTGAAAAAATATTGGGCTTGTAGCTGTGTGTGGGACTTGTTCTATTAATCCATCTATACAGACCTCCATCAGGTTGCAAACTGAATAAAAAATTTTTCTGCATCTACCTCTGAAAAAATATTTGGGCTTCTAGCTGTGTGTGGGACTTGTTCTATTAGTCCATCTATACTGACCTCCATCAGGTTGCAAATTGAATATAATTTTTTCTGCATCTAACCCAGCCAATAGTTTTGGCCTAATACCACAGTTTGGCCACTCAGCTCTGCTCGGTTCCCATCCAGAGTTGTGAATTAGTTAACCACCAAAATGAGTGGAAAAAGGCCTGCTGCTGGTGGAAAGGGGAATAGGCGTGTTGGGAAGGGGAAAAAATGTTGTGTCCGTGGGGTAGGTGTTAAAGCAACAGTAACATCTGCAGAAGAAAGACCATCTTCCAGCCAAACTAAAATGTCTACTTCTTTTAGCGGACAGTGTAATAAGATCCCTTTCTTACGGCCACGCCAATAGCTACAAATTCCAGATGAGGCACAAAAACAGCAGGTGCTTCAACGGATATCAAGTGCTCCTTTAAGTGGGCTCTCCTCCACATCAACTTCAACATCACAAATACTCCAGTCCTCAAAGGTGTCACCCCAATCGCACTTGCTTCCTCACAGCTCCCAAATCTCCAGCTGCCCGTCTGAGTATGAGGTAGAACAGATGGTTGAGTCTGCAGAGCTGTTTACTCATACTATAGCCTGGGAATCAGAGGTCGACTCCAGCGCTTCTGTGAATCCAGACGAGGAAATGATCTGCACTGATGCCCAGAATCTTTATGAGTCGGATCCAGGACCAGACGCAGAAGGTTCTGAGCATAATGTAGACCCTCATTCCCAAACTGTAACTCCTGTTGGTGGAGACAATGAGGAAGACGATGATAAGACTCAAATACCTGATTGGAGCGACAACTTTAGTTTTTTGTCAGGGCAGGAACAGGTTGGCTCTGAGGACGACGGGTGTGATAACGCACAGGGTGATGATGATGAGGTTGGAGATCCCACTTACTGTCAACCCACAGTCAGCCAAGAGATGAGGTCAGCAGAGGAGGTGGAGGAAGATGCTAGTGACGACGAGGTCAGGTTGCACCTTCCTGGACAGAGACGTAGTACTGGAAGCACGTCAACAACTGCATCCTCAAACACAACTCTGCCTCTCACCACAAGTCATGGTGGCTCTTCAGGTCGCATGGGTGCTAAGCCTTGCATAGCCTGGGCATTTTTTCAGATCGATAAAGATGACCCAACTCGTGTTATCTGTAACATTTGTCAGCAAAAGCTAAGTAGAGGCCAAAAAATACATAGTTTGAGTACTTCATGCATGAACCGGCACAAGGACATGAAGCATAAGTTGCAGTGGGAAGCTCAGTGTGCTACAATGCGGCCTAGCCGGCCGGGCCAACCACCGTCTGCCATATCTTGTGCATCCGCGGCCTCTTCATCCTCTGTGACTGGGGGGACAGCAGTCACACCTGTTTTGGGGCGCAGACCTGCCACATCTTTACCCGCAACAGCCAGCGTGATTGGCAGGTCATCATTTTCTTTGGAGGTGGTAACACCAGCTGGTGTTGAGCGCTGTCCGACATCGATAGCACCACCTTTGGATCAAGGCAACCTAACATGTCCGCCTGCATCTTCCTCACAGACCGGCAGTTTGCCGGGGACACCCTTATCAACCCCGTCTAAGCACAATAGCCAGCCCTCGGTCCCTCAGATGTGGACAAGTAAAAGACCATTTCCTCCTAGCCATGAGAAAGCTAAGAGGTTGAATTTCACCATCTGCAAGCTCTTGGCTACAGAAATGCTGCCTTTCCGCTTGGTGGACACAGAGGATTTTCGAGACCTTATGTCCGTCGCAGTGCCCCAGTACCAGATGCCCAGTCGGCACTACTTCTCAAAGAAAGGTGTGCCTGCGCTCCACCAGCATGTCACACACAACATCACCGCTTCTTTGAGAAACTCTGTGTGTGACAGGGTGCATTTCACCACAGACACTTGGACGAGTAGGCATGGACAGGGGCGTTACATGTCGCTGACTGGGCACTGCGTAACTATGGTGACAGCAGGACAAGGGGCTGCTGTCCAAGTCTTGCCGTCCCCACGAGTTGTGCGTCAATCCTCTTTATGTCAAAGTTCCTCCACTGCTTCTGCCTCCTCAACCTCCTCTCGGTCTTCCACCTGCACCCAAAGCCTGTCTGGTCATGCCACAAGCTTTCTAACTGCGCAGAAGGGATCCTGCACACCTCCTTACTATGCTGGCAGTAGGGCTCAACGTCATCAGGCGGTTTTTTCATTGAAATGTCTGGGAAATGTGAGTCACACAGCTGAGGAGTTGTGGTCAGCTCTGGAGAGCCAATTTCATGAATGGTTGTCTCCACTGGACCTGAAACCAGGGAAGGCCGTGTGCGACAATGCTGCAAACCTGGGTGCGGCCCTTCGCCGGGGCAATGTCACACACGTGCCTTGTATGGCTCACGTGTTGAACCTGGTTGTCCAGCAATTTTTAGCCCACTATCCCGGACTAGATGGCCTTCTGCAGAGGGCACGGTCGCTGTGTGCTCACTTCCGCCGTTCGCATCCCGCAGCTCAGCGACTTACATCTCTACAGAAGTCGTTGGGCCTGCCACTTCACCGGCTAAAATGCGATGTGCCTACCTGGTAGAATTCAACTCTGCACATGTTGCAGCGACTGTGGCAGCACCGACAAGCCCTGGTGCAATACGTTATGACGTATAGCCTGGGCCAACGAGATCCAGAGGTGGGGCAAATCACGCTGGAGGAGTGGTCTCAGATCAGGGACCTATGCACCCTTCTGCACAGTTTTGAAATGGCGACGAAGATGTTTAGTGCTGACGATGCCATTATCAGCATGACTATTCCGGTGATTTACATGCTGGAGCACATGTTAAACAGAATTCGGAGTCATGTGGTGGCACAAGAGGAGGTGTAGGAAGTAGAGGAGGAGGAGTTGTATGCGGAAGGGCTAACATCTGCAAGGTCCAGACGGTCGGCAGCACCAAGGCGGCAGGCATGTGAGGGTGGGGGAGATGGTTTTACCAGGGCGCATGGTAGCAGCCAAACTAGTGAGGAAGGTGCAGGAGCCCAGGAAGAAGTGGAGGACGAACTGAGGGAAGACTCATCAGATGAGGGAGACCTTGATCACATTTCTGTTGTGCGAGGTTGGGGGGAGAGGACAGAGGAAGGAAGCATGATTGTTACCTCGCCACCAACACAACAGGGACTTGGTGCTCCTGGATGCGCAACACACATGAGTGCCTTCTTGCTGCACTACCTGCAACATGACCCTCAAATTGTGAGAATTAGAAATAATCCTGACTACTGGGTTGCCACACTGTTAGATCCCCGGTACAAAAGTAAATTTGCAGAAATTATTCCTGCCATAGAAAGGGATGCACGCATGCAGGAGTATCAGCAGAGACTGTTGCAGAATCTTACATGTGCTTTTCCACAAAATACCAGTGGTGCACGTAGTGAATCTCACAGTTCCAACTTGCCAACCGTGGGACCGTCAAGTGTTCAGCACTCAAACCGTAACAGAACCACAGTATCTGCTGGTAACATCAATTTTGCGGAATCATTTCACCACTTTTTTAGCCCATCCTTTGCAAGGCCACAGGAGACAAGAAGTCTGACACATAGTCAACGCCTAGAGACGATGGTACAGGAGTATCTCCAAGTAAACATTGAAGCCATGACTGTGTCACTGGACCCTTGCTCTTTTTGGGCTTCCAATCTGGATAAATGGCCGGAGCTAGCCACTTACGCCTTGGAGATCTTGTCATGCCCCGCAGCCAGCGTTCTGTCTGAACGTGTGTTCAGCGCTGCTGGTGGTGTGCTGACAGATAAGCGCACGTGGCTCTCCACTGATAATGTAGACAGACTCACGTTCATAAAGATGAACAAATCATGGATCCGAAACGACTTTTCTACCCCTGTGTCATCCTGGGGAGAGTAAAAGCTTGATGATTGGTTAAAATCACCCTACCAACCATTTTAAGCTTTCAAATTACTAATCATGTTTATCTGTATCTTGGCTGGAAAATAATTTGGGCTTTGTAGCAGTGTGCAGCACTGATTCTATTAGGCCATCTATAATAAGCTCCACCAGATTTAAAATTACTAATCATGTTTATCTGTATCTTGACTGGAAAATAATTTGGGCTTTGTAGCAGTGTGCAGCACTGATCCTATTAGGCCATCTATACTAAAGCTTCACCAGATTTAAAATTAATAATAATTTTTAGCTGCATCTAGCCCGGAAAATAATTTTGGGGCTCCGAGATGCGCAAGACACATAAGTGCCTTCTTGCTGCACTACCTGCAGCATGACCCTCATATTGTCAGAATTCGAAGTAATCATGACTACTGGGTTGCCACACTCTTAGATCCCCCAAACTTTTCGATCAACCTTTTCATTTTAATAAAGACCAAAAAAATGGTCATTTTTGAAATTATAAACATTAGCAGGTTGTTAGAAACTGAAATCAAACAGTTTTCAACTCAAAACTTTATTCTAGGTGATGTTACATTTTCACATAGGACCCCTTGTTCGAAAGGAGCTTCTGAACTCTCTCGTCCATTGAATTTGTCAGGTTTTGGATGGTTTCTGCTTCAATTGTTTTGCATGAGGACAGAATACCCTCCCAGAGCTGTTGCTTAGATGTGAACTGCCTCCCGCCATCATAGACACTCCTTTTAATGATGCTCCAAAGATTCTGAATGGGGTAGAGGTCAGGGGAGCATGGGGGTCACACCATAAGTTTGTCCCCTTTTATGCCCATATCAGCCAGAGATGCAGATGTTTTATGTGCAGCATGAGATGGTGCATTATCATGCAAAAAAATGATCTTGCTGTGAAATACACGGTTCTTCTTCTTGAACCATGGCAGGAAGTGCTGTTTGAGAAAATCCACATACATTATGGAGTTCATCTTTAGCGCCTTCAGGGATCCTAAAGGGGCCGACAATCTCTCTCCCCATGATTCCAGCCCAAAACATTACTCCACCTCCTCCTTGTTGGCGCTGTAGCCGTGTTTGCGTGGGGTGTCCATCAACCAGCCATCCTCCACTCCATCCATCTGGACCATCGAGCGCTGCACGGCACTCATCCGTGAACAAAACAGTTTTGAAATCAGTCTTCATGTAATGTTTGGCCCACTGGAGCCGTTTCTGCTTGTGTGAAGTGGATAGAGGAGGTCGACAGGATGGCGTATGCACAGCTGCAAACCTCTGAAGGACCCTGCATCTTGTTGTTCGGGGGACGTTGGAGGCACCAGCAGCTTCAAAAACTTGTCTGCTGCTATGACAAGGCTTTTTTGCCGCTGCTCTTTCAACCTGACGTAATTGCCTGTAGGAAAGAGTCCTCAATTTGCCCTTATCACCACGCACACGTGTGTACTGTGAATCAGCTACATACTTCTTGATTGCCAAGACACTTCATCCTGATCATCGCACAATGTTGATTGTAGTCATGCCTTGACCTAAACACTCCACAATTTGTTGCTTCTCAGCAGCCGACACATCCTTTTTCTTTCCCATTTTGGCAGAAAATGTAGGCTGCTTAATAATGTGAGACAGCCTTCTTAAGTAGTCTTGCCTTTCATTGGACACACCTGCCAAACTAATTAGCACAGGTGTCTGCAATTGCTTACAGTGATATAAAGAGCCCTGACACACATCACCATCAAAGAGTTTAACTGACAAACAAACAAATTCTTCCCTTATCACTCCTAAACACTTTTTGCATAATAATTTGGAACACAGTGTACATGTGCTTTTCCACAAAACACCAGTGGTTCACGTAGTGAATCTTACAGTTCTAACGTGCCAACCGTGGTCTGTATGGAGTTGTTCAATAAAGGGCCCAAAATTAAGATAACATAGATGGGAGAGGTCTCTATGAATAGGAATTCCTAAGTATTTGATACCCTGTGAGGGCCAGGCAAAGGGAAAGTTGGACTGGATGGAATCCTATATGGATTTGGGGAGGGAGACATCGAGGGCCTCAGACTTCGCTGCATTGATTTTAAAATTTGACCATGTAACAAAGTGATCTATTTCAGCCATAACAGCATGGATGGATATATGTGATTGAGTGATATATACTAGGACATCATCAGCAAATAGAGAGCACTTGTACTCGGTGCCTCCCACCTCAATCCACCTAATATTGGGGTTATGGCGAATTGATGAGAGCAGGTGCTCCGTCACTAGGATGTATAAGAGAGGGGACAGAGAACATCCCTGCCTTGTCCCATTGGTGATTGTGAAAGGTGATGAAAATGTTCTGACGCGCCCCCTGGGCCTTGGGACACCCGGAGCCGGACCCTTTTTGGTGGATGCTGGTGGTTGTAGTCTCCGTGGCGGCGACCCGGTTACGTGGCTCAGGGCGGTCAAACCAGTGGCGGAACTATTTATGTGGTTTTGATGTTTAAATGTCCGACTACGCCACCCGTGGATTGCGGTCAGAGTGAACCGCCGCTCCAGGGCAGACCGCTGAGGCTGGTGTTGTGGGTGCAGCAGAGCGTAGCATAACTCCCCATGAGAGGAGTATAGCCTCAGGGCAGTGTATGCGGAGGATGGGGGTGATGGTGCAGGGCAGCAGCAGTAACGACACGGAGTCAGTGATGCAGTCCAGGGCCTTTACTCACAGTTCTTATTATCCAGACCACGTCTGCAGGTAACGGCTGCCCACGTCGTACTGTGCTCACCAGGTGAGGGGCTCAGACAACTCCCAGATAACTTTGGAGCGCTTCACAGGACCCCCTTTGTGTGTCCTTTGTCTGGCCTTTCTTACCAACCCTTCTGTCTGGCTGCCTCGGGCCTCCTCTTGGTAAACTTGGCGCCAGTTTCCCTGACAGTATGTGGTACCTTCCTAGCGGGTGTAGCGAGGGGCTGCGCCACATAAAATGTCACAGCCTCCTGTTTCTAGCTGAGGGTCGTTTCCTGCCTCCACTAGTTTCGGGGACCGGTCCCCCCTTTTGCCTGACCCCTCCACGCAGGTGGATTCGGGCGTGCGGTGGCGACTCGCCCGTCCGCACCCCTGGGATCCCTTCGTTCCTCGTTCCTGGAGCCTTCTCCGCTCCTCTTCCTTCCTTCTCCCTCTTCCAGGCCTGGGCCTCTGTTACTAGGCCCGCCTCTGGAGCAGAGCTCATGCAGAGCCCCTGCTCTCTGCCACTTCTGCTCAGACTTCTCTGCACTGAACTAAGATGGTGCCCACCTTTTATACTCCCTTCTCAATGCACCCAGGAACTGCTTCCTCCCTGCTCCTGCACTACAGGGTTCCCCTTCCTCAGTGTTCCCTCCCCCCACTCCAGCCAGGGACAGGGACTGTCGTGCCCATCTCAGGGGCATATTGGTCGCCCTGCCCCACGGCAATGTGGTGTAATGCATGCAGGTGTCGGGTCCTGATCCACACTACATCCTTACCTGAGAGTGAGATATCACACCTCTGGGTGAGGTGCAATACCTCTGTAGCAACCGAGCCCTCAGGGTGCTACAGTTCCATTTATCTTCAGCCTAGGTGATGTATTGCGATACAGGGCCGTGATTTTGGCTATAAAAGGGTCCCCTAGACCCCTACCCCAAGGTTTTTAAGAGAATCATATATGGCGTGCCAGGAGACTCTATGGAATGCTTTCTCAGCATCCAACGAGAGTATCTAATTACAAATTTTTAACTGCATCTAGCCCAGGAAATACTTTGTGCCTAGTAGCAGTGTCTGCTAGTCAGCGGATTATCCCAGCTGTTAAGCAAGCTACACCACCTGTAGTTTGGACACTTAATTTTTTCAAAGGGAATGCTTCGGGACCATGGGATACTCAGTGAAGAGCATCAGGAGGCACCCCAAGGCATAGGGGCTGGGACGGGCAGTAGGATGCCTTGTGGTGGACAGCCGAGCTCGATCCTTATAAAAGCTTTTTAACTGCAGCAGCTTTAGTGGATGCTACTGGAGCTGGAATTACGCGGCTGCTGGCATGAGACTTGCCCTCCAATAGATCCTTGTAAATGGATTTAAAGTGTATTCATTCAAATTAGAGAGACAATTTAAATTAAAAAGCTTAGAGCTGCCTCCACCACAGGGGGTCTCGCTCGACCCACCAGCGGACAGGCACCAGTATTGGGAGAGGGGGGCTGGCCATCAGTGTTCACCGCGGCTCTGGCACAAACCCGGCGACGCGGAGGTGGCACGGGCAGTGTCGGCTTCTCACTTTTTGGATTTTAGAAGGGCATGACATGCCTATATCTGTGTCTCCCCCTCCTTTTACTCCTCCACCTCTTTTCTTTTCGCATGACTATATGTACTTGTCACTTTTCCATGTGTTAGTTGTGTCTTCTGAGCAGTTTGTCAGCTTTTGGACACCTTTGAAGGTGTTTTCTATGTGTTTCTATGTGTTTTTGTTTGCCTGCCATTGGTTTTAACGGTGTTCGAAGGTGTTCGACGAACAGTTCGACGAACAGTTCGGCGAACACACGGGTGTTCGACGAACCGAACCGAACTCGAACACTACGGGGGTGGCTCAACACTACTTCTGATGTCATGTCAAGATACGTCTAGAGATGAGCATTGTTCTATTCGAACTGTTCGCCAATCTCAAATTCGAGCTGTTTTGGGCGGTGTTCGAGCCGTTCGGCGAACACGAACAATTTGAGAAAAATTCGGCTGTTCGAGGTTATGTTCGATAACTGTTCGTGCACCAAAATCATAACTGGATTTTTTCTCAGTAATGATGAAAATTAATGTTAATACGCAGTTTGAGTGTACAGCGGGGTGGGGGGAGGGGCAGGGGATGGATCTCTGCAGGAACAATGAAGATCTCCATTTTTTTTTTCTCTTTCCCGCATTTACAGTGGGGAGGTGCAATCTGTCAGCCTATCAGCAGCGCACACACGGAGCGAAGTGCTTTTTTCACACAAGCAAGGGCATGTGTCATTGGCAGTGTATGTCACATGTCCTTGCCCTATAAGACCAAGCCATTTTCCCCGTCGCCACCATTTTCTCACTGCTGCAGCTGCTTGTTAGACGGCACCGCTGTTGCTGTGTGCGCTATACCTTGTTAATTTCAAGCCAATTTTCGCACAAATCTACAGATAGCTTGGGAGTAGGGAATAGTTGTGATTGCAGTCCTTTTAAGGACTAGGTTACAGCATTTCCTCAGACTTTTATCAGGCAGGTCTGTGCTCTTATATAGATAGGTTGTGGGAGTAAAGACTAATTGTAATTGGAGTCCTTTTCAGGACTAGGTTACATCAGTTCCTATCAGTTTTTGCCAGGCAGGTCTGTGCCAGTGCTGTGCAAGTTTTTTTCACAGCATTTGGCTGAATCTAGCAAAGCTAATCCTTTTTGCCCTATTGCAGAGTGTGTTAGTCAGTGGAGTAGCCTATCTGTGTTGCAAGATATACCACCTGTGTATAGAATACCAATTTTTTTACTGCACCTAGTGAAGTAAAATCTTTTGGGCATAGCATCATTCTATTAGTCCATCTATACTGACCTCCATCAGGTTGCAAATTGAATATAATTTTTTTCTGCATCTAGCTCTGAAAAAATATTGGGCTTCTAGCTGTGTGTGGGACTTGTTGTATTAGTCCATCTATACTGACCTCCATCAGGTTGCAAACTGAATATGTTTTTTTCTGCATCTACCTCTGAAAAAATATTGGGTTCTAGCTGTGTGTGGGACTTGTTCTATTAATTCATCTATACAGACCTCCATCAGGTTGCAAACTGAATATATTTTTTTCTGCATCTACCTCTGAAAAAATATTGGGCTTCTAGCTGTGTGTGGGACTTGTTGTATTAGTCCATCTATACTGACCTCCATCAGGTTGCAAATTAAAAATAATTTTTATCTGCATCTACAGTACCTCTGAAAAAATATTTGGGCTTCTAGCTGTGTGTGGGACTTGTTCTATTAGTCCATCTATACTGACCTCCATCAGGTTGCAAATTGAATATAATTTTTATCTGCATCTAGCTCTGAAAAAATATTTGGCCTTCTAGCAGTGTGTGGGACTTTCTCTATTAGTCCATCTATACTGACCTCCATCAGGTTGCAAATTAAAAATAATTTTTATCTGCATCTACCTCTGAAAAAATATTTGGGCTTCTAGCTGTGTGTGGGACTTGTTCTATTACTCCATCTATACAGACCTCCATCAGGTTGCAAAGTGAATATATTTTTTTCTGCATCTACCTCTGAAAAAATATTGGGCTTCTAGCTGTGTGTGGGACTTGTTGTATTAGTCCATCTATACTGACCTCCATCAGGTTGCAAACTGAATATATTTTTTTCTGCATCTACCTCTGAAAAAATATTGGGCTTCTAGCTGTGTGTGGGACTTGTTCTATTAATCCATCTATACAGACCTCCATCAGGTTGCAAACTGAATATATTTTTTTCTGCATCTACCTCTGAAAAAATATGTGGCCTTCTAGCAGTGTGTGGGACTTTCTCTAATAGTCCATCTATACTGACCTCCATCAGGTTGCAAACTGAATATAATTTTTTTCTGCATCTAGCTCTGAAAAAATATTTGGCCTTCTAGCAGTGTGTGGGACTTTATCTATTAGTCCATCTATACTGACCTCAATCAGGTTGCAAATTCAAAATAATTTTTTGTCTGCATCTAGCTCTGAAAAAATATTGGGCTTCTAGCTGTGTGTGGGACTTGTTGTATTAGTCCATCTATACTGACCTCCATCAGGTTGCATTTAAAATAATTTTTATCTGCATCTACAGTACCTCTGAAAAAATATTTGGGCTTCTAGCTGTGTGTGGGACTTGTTCTATTAGTCCATCTATACTGACCTCCATCAGGTTGCAAATTGAATATAATTTTTATCTGCATCTAGCTCTGAAAAAATATTTGGCCTTCTAGCAGTGTGTGGGACTTTCTCTATTAGTCCATCTATACTGACCTCCATCAGGTTGCAAATTAAAAATAATTTTTATCTGCATCTACCTTTGAAAAAATATTTGGGCTTCTAGCTGTGTGTGGGTCTTGTTCTATTAGTCCATCTATACTGACCTCCATCAGGTTGCAAATTGAATATAATTTTTATCTGCATCTAGCTCTGAAAAAATATTTGGCCTTCTAGCAGTGTGTGGGACTTTCTCTATTAGTCCATCTATACTGACCTCCATCAGGTTGCAAATTAAAAATAATTTTTATCTGCATCTACCTCTGAAAAAATATTTGGACTTTTAGCAGTGTGTGGGACTCATTGTATTAGGCCATCTATACCAAGCTCCACCAGCTTTGAAATTAATAATAATTTTTAGCTGCATCTAGCCCTGAAAATAATTTTTCCCAATAGTGGTAGCAATAGAAATATGGGGCGCGCGCCTGGCTAACAAAAATATACGCTTCATAACACAAAACACCAGCCTAGCGCACTGCATTAATAAGATGGCATCATCGTCTCTCCCAGTGCTAGGCCTACTACGCAGGCTAGTATTCCTGTGCCTAAAACACAATGTATGGGTCCGCGCTAGCCACTATGCTGAGGGGTATAAAGCTGCTGCTAACGCTTTATAACAATTCAATTGGCAGATTTTCACAGAGCTCTTCCACAACGCCCACCCATCGGGCAACAGTTGCCCACCCTCCCTATGGGATCTAGTGGCGAATAGTTGATGCCATTAATCAGAGCGTCAGTTGCCCCGTCAACGTGGCAAGCATACGGTAAGGTATGGGAAGAGTGGACACGACTAGTAGCAGGCAGACGGGTTGACCAATGTGAACAAGCCAGATCACAAGTCACCATAGAATTTCTCCACCAGCTAATGATGAGGGGCATATCAGGGGCGTCAGCGCAGCGGTGTCTGACCGGAGTAGCATTTCACTTCCAACTACTGAATTGGGGAGATGTGACAAAGATTCATCATCAGACAATCCATAAAAGGGTGGAAAAGGGGTCAGCCAAGTCAGGAATGTAGACGTCCCATCCCGTGTCACTAAAACTGATTTCTCACATCTTATCCCTAACACCATTAACATGACACTCACAATTTGAAGCAACACTAATGTCTACTGCATTTGTGATCGCCTTCTTCGGGGCGCTATGTATAAGCGAATTAGTCCCTCAATCCAAAATTACCACCAGTGGACGCTTATTACACCAGGAAGTAGTCATAGCCAATAATGCAATACGTGTACGCATACACCAATCGAAAACGGTTCCAGCGGGCAGGGGTACTTGGGTACTTCTACAACCCACAAACGGTACACTGAGTCGGGTAACAATAGTAAAAACATATCTAACCATCAGATCACAAAGTAATTTCTTCTTATCACACATTGATGGAACGCCATTATCAAGATACCTGTTCCAAGCTATATTTAATAAATGCATAACATCGGCAGGGAACCACCCCAAAGATTACGGGACACACTCATTCCGCATAGGTGCGGCCACGGAAGCAGCAAGAGCAGGACTGTCAGAAACGGAAGTTCAGAGGATAGGGAGATGGCGATCCACGTGTTTGGCGAGATACATAAGACCGGACTTGTTATCCTAACGTGGTTTGTTTCTTTTACAGGTGACGCTAAGCCAACAGTGTGAGTGAAAGGCCACTCGTATATATATTGGGCACAAAAAAGGGCGAAAGTCCGCCCAGGCGGGAGGAAATTAGAGTTTCATAACACATATTTCAACTGGAGAGGTATTAGAGGCCTGCTTTGGCCACAGGTACTAATGGAGGTAATCAAGGTAGGGAGAGAGGCAAGAGGTCCGGTCATCTTAGTTATACAGGCCGGGGGAAACAACCTAGGTCATCACAAGAGCGCATAACTAATGGCAATAATGAAACTAGACACTGAGCGCTTCAGAGAATTTTTCACAAAATTAGCTATAGTATGGTCAGAGATTGTGCCGATAGCGGTATGGCAAGGTGCGCGAGACATCACGGCCATCGAATGGACAAGGCGGGTAATAAATATTCGGATGGCAAAATTTAGAAGAGACAGAGGCGGTGTAGTGATACGACACCGACAACTGGAAGGAGATAAAGCAGGCCTCATACGGCCCGACGGTGTTCACTTAATAGATATTGGACTGGACATATTCCTGTCAGGACTCCAGGACGGAGTGGAACAAGCGTTAAGAGTGATGGGTGGGGGTCAGAGTCCTGCATACGAGTACGCTGGATCCTCCGTGGCCTGGAAATAGAAAGGACATGTTGGAGAGTTACACATGTTGGCCAACTTGCCGGAGTGGGGACCCAGGGCATGCTGCAACAAGCTGAATTATTTTAGAAATAAAATGCCTTTCTAATGGAATGAGTATAAAGAGTTAATAAAGCTGTGACCGATCCTCACCCATCCAGTTGTAAAAGTTACATTATTGGGTTGTCCATGAAAGGGGGGCAGTAGGGGGGCTGAGCATCTGGGTTTGGTTGGGGGTCCCCACAGTCTGCCTAGGCTAGATTAATTTAAAAATTCTTATTAGATACACAGGCGGTGCAGCTTGCTTCGCAGCTGGGCTACTACGCCCAAAGTATTGCCTAGGCTAGATGCAGTTAAAAATTCTACGCTGACTAGCAGACACTGAAGATTTGGAGCAGACCTCTGAGTAAACAGCTCTTCAGACTCAACCATCTGTGTTACCCCAAGCCATAGTGTATGTAGTTTCTTACAGTTAAAAGGGGGGGGTGCGACCCAACCCACCTGGAATTGACGATGCCAACGTCACGTAAGACACAGCAAGGGGACTCCCAAAATTGTGGCACAGACACCACTTAACCCTAGAACGTATACCTGTGGGCTTGCAGGCCCGCCCAGTTAATTGTTTTCTATTTTCTGCAAGATTGCTTTAGTTAGAATTTTGAAACTCTAGGTATTCTTCATGTATATAGTTGTTTGTCATTTGAGTTTGAGTTATTCCATGTTATTTGCACACGGGCCTAAAGGGCCCCAGGTATGTGAAAGTGTAGATTTTTATGGTCATGCGTTCTAGGGTTAAGTGGCATCAATTGCCCCACTGTTTCTTAAAACGGTTGGTGAGGTGATTTTACCAAATCCCCAAACTTTTAGTCTCCCAAGGATGACACAGGGGTAGAAATGTCCTTGCGAATCCATGATTTGATCATCTTTATGAACGTGAGTCTGTCTACATTCTCAGTGGACAGCCGCGTGCGCTTATCTGTCAGCACACCACCAGCAGCGCTGAACACACGTTCAGAGAGAACGCTGGCTGCATGGCATGACAAGATCTCCAAGGCGTGAGTGGCGAGCTCCGGTGATTTTTCAAGATTGGAATACCAAAATGAGCAAGGGTCCAGTGACACAGTCATGGCTTCGATGTTCACTTGGAGATTCTCCTGTACCATCCTCTCTAGGCATTGACTATGTGTCAGACTTCTTGTCTCCTGTGGCCTTGCAAAGGATGGTCTAAAAAAGTGGTGAAACGATTCCACAAAATTGCTGTTACCAGCAGATACTGTGTTACTGTTACTGTTTGAGTGATGAAGACTCGACAGTCCCACCGTTGGCAAGTTAGAACTGTGAGATTCACTACGTGCACCACTGGTGTTTTGTGGAAAAGCACATGTAAGGTTCTGCAACAGATACTCCTGCATTCGTCAATACCTTTTTATGGCAGGAATTATTTCGGCAAATATACTTTTGTACCGGGGATCTAAGAGTGTGGCAACCCAGTAGTCGGGATTACTTCGAATTCTGACAATCCGGGGGTCATGTTGCAGGTAGTGCAGCAAGAAGGCACTCATGTGTCTTGCGCATCCAGAAGGACCAAGTCCTTGTTGTGTTGGTAGCGAGGTAAGAATCATGCTTCCTTCCTCTGCCCTCTCCATCCAACCTCGCACAACAGAAATGTAATCAAGGTCTCCCTCATCTGATGAGTCTTCCATGCCCATTGCCAGTTCGTCCTCCACTTCTTCCTCGGCTCCTGCACCTTCCTCAACAGTTTGGCTGCTACCATGCGCCCTGGTTAATCCCTCTCCCCCACCCTCCCATGCCTGCCGCCTTGGTGCTGCCAACCGTTTGGACCTTGGAGATGTTATCCCTTCCGCATACGACTCCTCCTCTACTTCCTCCACCTCCTCTTGTCCCACCACCTGACTCCGAATTCTGTTTAACATGTGCTCCAGCATGTAAATCACCGTAATAGTCATGCTGATAATGGCATCGTCAGCACTAAACATCTTCGTCGCCATTTCAAGACTGTGCAGAAGGGTGCATAGGTCCCTGATCTGAGACCACTCCTCCAGCGTGATTTGCCCCACCTCTGGATCTCGTTGGCCCAGGCTATACGTCAGAACGTATTGCACCAGGGCTTGTCGGTGCTGCCACAGTCGCTGCAACATGTGCAGAGTTGAATTCCACCGTGTCGGCACATCGCATTTCAGCCAGTGAACTGGCAGGCCCAACGACTTCTGTAGAGATGTAAGTCGTTGAACTGCGGGATGCGAACGGCGGAAGTGAGCACACAGCGACCGTGCACTCTGCAGAAGGCCATCTAGTCCGGGATAGTGGGCTAAAAATTGCTGGACAACCAGGTTCAACACGTGAGCCATACAAGGCACGTGTGTGACATTGCCCCGGTGAAGTGCCGCACCCAGGTTTGCAGCATTGTCGCACATGGCCTTCCCTGGTTGCAGGTCCAGTGGAGACAACCTTTCATGAAACTGGGTCTCCAGAGCTGACCAAAACTCCTCAGCTGTGTGACTCACATTTCCCAGACATTTCAAAGTAAACACTGATGCGTTGAGCCCTGCTGCCAGCATAGTAAGGAGGTGTGCAGGATTCCTTCTGCGCAGTTAGAAAGCAGGTGGCATTACCAGACAGGCTTTGGGTGCAGGTGGAGGACCGAGAGGAGGTTGAGGAGGCAGAAGCAGTGGAGGAAGTTCGAGATAAAGAGGATTAACACACAACTCGTGGGGACGGTAAGACTTGGACAGCAGCCCCTTGTCCTGCTGTCACCATAGTTACCCAGTGCCCAGTCAGCGACATGTAACGCCCCTGTCCATGCCTTCTCGTCCAAGTGTCTGTGGTGAAATGCACCCTGTCACACACAGAGTTTCTCAAAGAAGCGGTGATGTTGTGTGCGACATGCTAGTGGAGCGCAGGCACACCTTTCTTTGAGAAGTAGTGCCGACTGGGCATCTGGTACTGGGGCACTGTGACGGACATAAGGTCTTGAAAATCCTCTGTGTCCTCCAGGTGGAAAGGCAGCATTTCTGTAGCCAACAGCTTGCAGATGGTGAAATTCAACCTCTTAGCTTTCTCATGGCTAGGAGGAAATGGTCTTTTAATTTTCCACATCTGAGGGACCGAGGGCTGGCTGTTGTGCTTAGACGGTGTTGAGTAGGGTGTCCCCGGCAACTGCCGGTCTGTGAGGAAGATGCAGGCGGACATGTTAGGTTGCCTTGATCCAAAGGTGGTGCTCTCGATGTCGGAGAGCGCTCAACACTAGCAGGTGTTTCCACTTCCCAATGAACTGACGACCTGCCAATCACACTGGCTGTTGCGGGTAAAGAGGTGGCAGGTCTGCGTCCAAAAACATGTGTGACTGCTGTCCCCCCAGTCACAGAGGATGAAGAGGCTGCGGATGCACAAAATGGGGCAGACGGTGGTTGGCCCAGCCGGCTAGGCCGCATTGTAGCACAGTGAGCATCCCACTGCAACTTATGCTTCATATCCTTGTGACGGTACATGCATGAAGTACTCAAACTATGTATTTTTTGGCCTCTACTTAGCTTTTGCTGACAAATATTACAGATAACACGAGTTGGGTCATCCTTATCGATCTGAATAAATGCCCAGGCTATGCAAGGCTTAGAGCCCATGTGACCTGAAGAGCCACTACGACTTGTGGTCAGAGGCAAAGTTGTGGTTGAGGATGCAGTTGTTGACGTGCTTCCAGTACTCCGTCTCTGTTCAGGAAGGCGCAACCTAACCTCGTCGTCAATAGCATCTGTGATGCCCCGCTGCGCTTGGTATCACAGATCCTACAAGAGTGCATTGATGGAATCCTCCACAAGAGGCCCCCATAAACATTCACACATCTCCACCTTCCACCTCAGACCAGCAGAGGGAGCCCGTTAGGGATATAAATAGGGAAGGTGGAGCTAGGCAGTTCAGTTCCTCTGAAGAGTTCCTGCAGTAGAGAAGCCTAAGAGAGGTCAGTCTGCAGTGGAGCTCAGTCTAGTCTAGAGAACGCAGTTAATAGTTCAGCAGTGGAGCACGAGGCTCCTGCTTGCTAGATTCAGGGAGCCCAGATAGAGCTTAAGGTGTGCCGGTGCCGTAAGATCAGTGAAGCGCGGCAAGCTGCCGTTAGTGTGTATAGCCTAGTGAGGGCCCGAGTAGGCCGAAGGCGAGTGGCGAGTTAGTACATAAGGGGCAGAGGAGCTTAACCAGCTCACCCCGAAGCATTTACCGGACACAGGATCCGAGCTTACCGGTATCTCTATGACTGAGTAAGGCATAACCGGAATCCCTGGAAAACTACAAGTCCCAGGATCGCTAAGGTGCTGATATGTAACAGAGCCAGGAGACGCTTAGGCCCCGCATACTGGGAGCGTGAACTCCAAGAGAAGGCCCTACCACAAGGTCAGCCAGCGCAGGACAGAGACAAAGTTAGGCCTAGCTCCAGGCAGGTCAGAAACTTACTACGCAGAGGCAAGAAACAGGAGGCCCTACACCCGCTCATTGGGGAGGATCCTGATATGCACCCTTCACCCTACAGTGCTCCGGGATGTGCCTGAATTTCCACCAGTAAAAGGTACTGAAGTGACTACCGTGTCCGTTCCCGTTCTTGCTCTGACCCAGCTGGGTCTCGCCTGTCCTGCATTCCCCCTGCATACGCTGCCCTGAGACCTAGCTCCACCTGTGGGGAGCTATACCATCGAGCTGCCTTATCACTGGCCTCAGTGGACTGCTGCAGCGCTGGTGCTTGTCACCAGATACCACAGGTGGCGTCATGAACTCTTATAAAATTAACAATTATCCACCCTTTTAAAGAGAGACCCCAGGGTACGGGCCAGGGAGCCGACCACCGCGACATCCCCAAGGCCAGGCAAATGCCCGGGTACCGAGTCATCCCCATCCCCAGGGCTAGTCACATCCTCCTCCACCTCCTCTGCTGACCTCATCGACTGTCTGACTGTGGGTTGACAGTAAGTGGGATCTCCAACCTCGTCATCATCACCCTGTGTGTTATCACACCCGTCGCCCTCAGAGCCAACCTCTTCCTGCCCTGACCGAAAAGTCAAGTTGTCGCTCCAATCAGGTATTTGAGTCTCATCATCGTCTTCATCATTGTCTCCACCAACAGGAGTTATAGTTTGGGAACAAGGGTCTACATTATGCTCAGAACCTTCTTCATCTGGTCCTGGATCCAACTTATAAAGATTCTAGGCATCGGATCAGATCATTTCCTCATCTGGATTAACAGAAGCTCTGGAGCAGACCTCCGTTTCCCAGGCTATAGTATGAGTAAACAGCTGGGCAGACTCAGCCATCTGTGTTACCCCATACTCAGACGGGCAGCTGGAGACTTGGGAGCTGTGAGGAAGCAAGTGCGATTGGGGTGACACCTCTGAGGACTGGAGTATTTGTGATGTTGAAATTGAGGTGATGGAGAGCCCACTTGAAGGAGCACTTGATATCCGTTGAAGCACCTGCTGTTTTTGTGCCTCATCTAGAATTTGTAGCGATGGGCGTGTCCGTAAGAATGGGATCGTATCACATTGTCCACGAAAAGAAGTCGACATCTTAGTTTGGCTGGAAGATGGTCTTTCTTCTGCAGATGTTACTCCCCCCCCCACCGTGGGGGGCCTCGACCCACCGGCGGACAGGCACCAGTATTGGGATAGGGGGGCTGGCCGTCAGGGTCCACCGCGGCTCTGGCACAAACCCGGCGACACAGAGGTGGCACAGGCAGGAACGGACTGGCCGTGTCGGCTTCTCACTTTTTGGATTTTAGAAGGGCATGACATGCCTATATCTGTGTCTCCCCCTCCTTTTACTCCTCCACCTCTTTTCTTTTCGCATGACTATATGTACTTGTCACTTTTCCATGTGTTAGTTGTGTCTTCTGAGCAGTTTGTCAGCTTTTGGACACCTTTGAAGGTGTTTTCTATGTGTTTCTATGTGTTTTTGTTTGCCTGCCATTGGTTTTAACGGTGTTCGAAGGTGTTCGACGAACAGTTCGACGAACAGTTCGGCGAACACACGGGTGTTCGACGAACTGAACCGAACTCGAACACTACGGGGGTGGCTCAACACTAGATACGTCTCTCTTGTCTGTCTCCTGTCAGTAATGTGATCAAGGGGTCTGGCTATCTGGCTCAGTTTATTAGCTAAGGTCCCTTCTACTTCACAGCTGATTCAGAGACAGAGAATTGGGCGGACTTAGCTTATGAACTGAGCCAGGCAGCAATTCTCCCTCATCATGTCAAGTATTGAAAAGCTTAACTATCTTCACCTAAATCTAACAGAAGTCTACATATACTGAATATTTCACTCAGATATTGCAGCATGTTTATTGCTTCATGCAAATATATGTAGAATGTCTACCTCTAGGGACCCTTTTACCTGCTTTAAAGGGGTTTTCCCATGAGCAAAAGTTAATTTCAATCAATGGCCTGGTCTGACCCTGTACGGAACATGGTCTGATTATACCACAGCTCCTGGGCAGGGGAGGAGGCAAAAGACAATACAGACATTACAGCAGGGGATCACAGCTGATTCTTTCTGTGAGGTAAAACCTTTCACTGCCTGTTTTTAAACAATATTTTACCTCACAAAATGAATCCTCTGCGATCCCCTGCTGTAATGTCTGTATACTCTTTTGCTTCCTTCCCTGCCCAGGAGCTGTGGTATGATCAGACCATGTTCCGTACAAGGTCAGACATAGCCAATGATTAAAATTAACTTTTGTTCACGGGAAAACCCCTTTAACTAAAAATCAATATAGGTGATGTGAACTTGATTTTCTCTTGGCAGGTGAAGCCATCCTTCCCTTTTATTCCTCCTTATTTATAGAATACTTCTATTTTTTTGCAAATGTTTGCTCTCCTATAAAAACTTTAGCCTCAGACCTGCCAACTTCCTCTAAATAAAACCCATTTTTACTAGCATCTTTGCTTCTTCTCCAGTCAGGCCACATTGTTTCAGCTGCGTGCTGCTCCATTCGTTTTTTTATTGGAAGCTCAAGCCAGGACAATATTACAGAGATTTAAGAATTAAAGGAACCTTCTCAACCTCATCAAAACTATACAGATATGCAGCCTCTGTAGATAAAGTGTAGACATTTACAACCATCTGGACTGACCTATACTACCTGCTACCTCTAGTTCCTGTGTTTCAACCCTAGCTTAATCTTTTATATAGATGTATGCTTCATGGCAACCTCATTAACAGATATCTTTGTAAAGACATCAAGTATAAATAACTTTTATCTCACCAGATCTGAGCAATTTTATTTCTTTATTCTTGTCTTTTGATGTGACCATTCCTTTGAAACATGATGCATGTTACGTTTAAAAAAAAATTTAAAAGACAGAATAGTTCATTGAACATGTACTTATTTCCTTGTTTTCTTTACTGAGAAAGATATATGTTTTTACTTTTTTTTTTATTTAAGAATATGTAGACAGGGGACCTCAGTAACAGGAAAACTGTAAAATAAACCTTGACAAAACATAAGGTATATTCACATATGACAGATTTGGTGGCAAGCATACAGTGGGGAAAATGAGTATTTGATACACTGCCGATTTGCACGTTTTCCCACCTACAAAGAATGGAGAAGTTTGTAATTTTTATTGTAGGTACACTTCAACTGTGAGAGACAAAATCTAAAAATAAAAAACAGAAAATCACATTGTATGATATTTAAATAATTAAATTGCATTTTATTGCGTGAATAAGTATTTGATCAACTACCAACCAGCAAAAAATCTGGCTCTCACAGACCTGTTAGTTTTTCTTTAAGAAGACCTCCTACTCTGCACTCATTACCTGTATTAATTGCACCTGTTTGAACTAATTACCTGTATAAAAAACACCTGTCCACACACTCAATCAATCAAACTCAAACCTCTCCAAAGAAGTTGTCTAAGGACACGAGGGACAAAATTGTCGACCTGCCAAAGGTTGGGATGGGCTACAGAACAATAGACAAGCAACTTGGTGAGAAGGCAACAACTGTTGTCACAATTATTTGAAAATGGAAGAAACACAAGATCACTGTCAATCTTCCTAAGTTTGGGGCTCCATGCCTCGTAGGGTAAGGATGATTCTGAGAAAGGTCAGGAATCAGGCCAGAACTACACAGGAGGACCTGGTCAATGACCTGAAGAGAGCTGGAACTACAGTCTCAAAAATTACCATTAGAAACACACTACGCCGTCATTGATTAAAATCCTGCAAGGCATGCAGGGTCTCCCTGCTCACGCCAGCACATGTCCTGGCCCATTTGAAGGTCACCAATGACCATCTGAATGATCCAGAGGAGGCATGGGAGAAGGTAATATGGTCAGATGAGACCAAAATAGAACTGTTTGGTATCAACTCCACTCACCGTGTTTGGAGGAAGAAGAAGGATGAGTATAACCCCAAGAACACCATCCCAACCATGAAGCATGATTGAGAAAACATCATACTTCGCGGGTGCTTTTCTGCAAAGTGGACAGGACGAATGCATCTTATTGAAGGGAGGATGCAGGTGGGTCATGTATCACAAAATTTTGTCCAACAGCTTCCTTTCCTCAGCAAGAGCATTGAAGATGGGTCATTTCTGGGTCTTCCAGCATGACAATGATACGAAACTAGTGATGGGCGAGCACTAAAATTCTTAGGTGCTCATTGCTCGGGTCGATCACATTGGAATACTCGGGTGCTCGACCCGAGCAACGAGGCTAATGTAAGTCTATGGAAAACTCAAGCATTTTTCAGGCGGCTCCCCCGGCGATCTGCGGAGGGCCTAAAAATTGCCCAAATCGAAGGTAACAGTGCTCAAATGGCATGGAAACAGCATGGGGAAGACCCCTGGAAGCATTTCTAACTCCCAGGTCAATGCTGTCAACAATGTTGTCAGAGGTATTACGCCACTTTTATGGACTCACAATAAAACATATAAAAACAAAACCAAAATTTTTCTGGGAAATATGTTAAGGAACATCCTTTCCAGGGTAATGACTTGTATATAAGGCAAAATAAATAACCAAAAACAAAAATACTCCTCCACATCATAGGCTATGTTCACACTTAGCGTTTTTGATGCATTTTTGCACTTTTGTATTGCTTTCAACCATGACAAATGCATTCACTGGAAAATGTCATTTTAACATTTTACAACCTTGTCTGGCCATGTTGTGTGTGAGACATGATCAGACACATCCTGTTTCATTTATGAAGGAGGGACTCTGAAAGTCACAAAGCCTATTTTTATGGGGTCATCAGGCGGCCTTTATTATTCTTAAAGGGCCAGCAGTCGGCCCTCACTATTCTTAGAGAGCCATCAGCCGGTTATGCTTTGTTGTTACCATTGCTAAAGTGTGGGTCACCTATACTGATATTGCATATGCCGTGAGTGGCAGAGCTACTCAAAATACCCCAGAACCCCTTTGAAAATTTGGATGCACACCAATACCCCTTTGAAGAGACTTAGAGGAGGGCCTCCTGAAAACAATGTTCCCATTATTAGGAAGTCGGTCTCCCATTGTGTTTGCCTATGCAGTGAATGCAAGGGTTGCCAAAAATTTGGAGGCATTCCAATGCCCCTTGGAAGAGACATGGAGGTCACAGGGCCTCCTAAAAATAATGTTCCCATTATTGGAAGTGGGTCTCCCATTGTGTTTGCCTATGCAGTGAATGCAAAGGTTGCCAAAAAATTGGAGGCACTGCAATGCCCCTTGGAAGAGACATGGAGGTCAGAGGGCCTCCTGAAAACAATGTTCCCATTATTAGGTAGTGGGTCTTCCATTGTGTTTGAGAAACACTTTGGCCAACATGTTAAAAACTCACGGGTAAGTGGTGACAAAAGAAGCCTGCTCACCACCCATGACCGTAAGTAAGAGATGCCTACTCAGAAAACAGAGTGGAAGAAGCGAAAAACGAGTAACAATGGCATAAAACAACAATATTTTATTAGTCAATTATAAATATACAATGGTGACACAAGGGATATGAATATAAATGCAGTGACAATGGGTGATTATTGGATCAAGAGAAAACCCCGCTACATCTTAAACCCCTCATACGTATATATATTCCAGTGTACAATGGGTACAAACAGAATCCACAAGAAGTTTAAAAAGAGGAGAAAAGAAGAAGAGGGGGAAAAGAAAGACAAAATACGCGGGGAGGATGGAACCAAAGAGAGAGTATAAAATATGAATCAAGCAAACAGGATGAGATGTCCCTTATCTCCAATCCCCAAGTGGGAGGCCATAATAGTAAATGAGTCAGGGCACTCACCCAGATGATTGATAACTCTCTAAAACGTGGAGGGCACAGGGAGGCAGCCAATTTCCATCCGCGAGGGGCCTCGACGCACGTTTCGTGTTGGCTTTATCAAGAGGCTTTGTGTTTGCCTATGCAGTGAATGCAAGGTTGCCAAAAATTTGGAGGCACTCCAATGCCCCTTGGAAGAGACGTGGAGGGCAGAGGGTCTCCTGAAAGCAATGTTCCCATTATTATGAAGTGGATCTTCCATTGTGTTTCCTATTCAGTGAATGCAAGGGTTGCCAAAAATTTGGAGGCACTCCAATGCCCCTTGGAAGAGACGTGGAGGTCAGAGGGCCTCCTGAAAACAATGTTCCCATTATTAGGAAGTGGGTCTCCCATAGTGTTGGCCTATTCAGTGGATGCAAGGGTGGCCAAAAATTGGGAGGCACTCCAATGCCCCTTGGAAGAGACGTTCCCATTATTAGGAAGTGGGTCTCCCATAGTGTTGGCCTATGCAATGAATGTAAGGGCTGCCAAAAATTGGGAGGCATTTCAATGCCCCTTGGAAGAGACGTGGAGGAAGGCCTCATAAAAAAATGTTCCCATTAGAAAGGATCGGGTCTCCTACACTTGTAATCCCCATGCACTAAGTGTATGGGCTGACAAACATTTACCCCTGGGGGGTATACATGAACATACTGTATAAAAAATTGTTTTTACGGGCATCATAAACACCCTTTAAAATAATTATGTGGGTGTTGCATCACGGACCATGATCACCCTGGTGATATAGTGATGGAGGATGAGGATGAGGAGAAGGAGGAGGACAAGAGCAAATAGCCAAAATCAGAAAGCGTATACCCATGTCTGGGTGTGAAAAGGTGCATGGGAATACACCTCCCAAAAAAAGACACTAACACACTGGATTTGAGTTCATGTTACGCTGCTATAATTCGGTGGTGTTGAGAAGTCTGGCCTAATCCAGCCCTTGTTCATTTTTATAAGAGTCTGCCTGTCAGCATTTTCAGTTGACAGGCGATGCGCTTATCAGTTATAATTCCACCATCGGCACTAAAAACCCACTCTGATAAAACGCTAGCGGAATGGCAGGCCAGGACCTCCAAGGCGTAGAGAGCCAGTTCATTCCACGTATCCAGCTTGGATATCCAATAATGATACGGCAAAGAGGAATCACGGAGGACGTTGGTACCGTTGGCAAGGTACTCCCTCAGCATCTTCCCAAACTTTGCACTCCTTATGAGAGCACCCCGTCCCTCAGGGCCTGTGCGATGGGAGGGGCTGAGAAAATTCTCCCAGAACTTTGACAGTGCTCCCCTGCCTCAGCTGGATTGGAGTTGTATCTCTCTCGCCTGTAGTCCTTGGTTGTCCAACGAACTGTGACCTCTGCCGCCAGTGTTTTCAGATGGGATTTTTTTTAAGAGTTCCGCAACAAGGGCCTTCTGGTACTGCCCCATTTTTGTAGATCTGTCCACCTCAGGAATAAGAGATATAAAATTCTCCTTGTAGCGTGGGTCTAGAAGTGTCACCATTCAGTAATGACTGTCACCCAAAATTTTGAGAATGGGAGGGTCATGGGAAAGGCAGCATAACATAAACTCAGCCATGCGTGCCAGACTGCTAACAGGCAAGACTTCCGTGTCCTCACCAAGAGGACGGCTGACCATGCTCTCCTCCTCCTCCTCCTCTCTGTCCTCAGGCCATCCACGTTTAAGAGATGGTATGACAGTTGTGCAGGTAGTACCGTCTATACCACAGGAAACTATCTCCTGTTCTTCCTCCTCTTCCTCATTGTCACCCAATCCACGTTGGGATGAGATGAGGTTGGACTGTGTGGTTCCTTGCTCCATCTCATCGTGTTCCGCCTTCAATGCATCCTCTTTGATTGTGAGCAGAGACCATTTCAGAAGACAGAGAAGCAGGATGGTTATGCTAATTATGGTGTCATCATCGCTCACCATCTTGGTGAAGTCCTCAAAGTTTTGGAGGATGGTACATATGTCTGACATCCATGTCCACTCCTGAGGTCTTATGTGTGGAGTCTGAACTGAATACCGATGGCCTTGTTGATGCTGGTACTCAACAACTGCCCTCTTCTGCTCACAAATCCTTCCCAACATCTGCAGTGTAGAGTTCCAATGCATGGCGACATCACACACCTGTCTGTGAGCCGGAAGCTGCAAACGCTGCTGAAACACGGCAAGGGTGGCGGAAGCTGTAGGTGACTTTCTAAAATGGGCACACAGGCGGTGTACTTTAACAAGCAGATCCGGCAGAAGCGGGTAGGATTTGAGAAACTGCTGAACCACGAGGTTAAGCACATGGGCCAGGCATGGTACGTGTGTGAGCTCGCCTCAACTCAGAGCCGCCACCAGGATCCAGTCATTGTCACACACGATCATGCCTGGCTCTAGGTTCAGTGGTGTGGGCCACAGATCTACCTGCTCTTTCAGAGCTGTCCACAACTCTTCAGCATTGTGCGGTTTATCATCTAAGCATATTAGCTTCAGCACAGCTTATTGCCGCTTGGCCGAGGCAGTGCTGCAGTGCTTCCAGCTTGTGACTGATGTGGTAATTTCAGAGATGGAGGCTGAAGAGGAGGAGGAGGCTGAGGAGGATGCGGTTCAGGAGCTGTAGATTGTGGGGGCAACCCTGATTGACCCTGGGCCCGCAATCCTTGGCGTTGGGAGGACGTGTTACGTCCCAAGGTCCGACAGGGTCCCGGCTTCCACTATGTTATCCCAGTGTGTCGTCAGTGAGATGTACCGTTCCTGTCCACAAGCACTTGTCCACGTGTCCGTGGTTAGGTGGAATTTCCCGGTAACTGCGTTCTTGAGGGCATGGCTAATGTTTTGGGACACGTGCTTACGTAATGCTGGGATGGCACACCAGGAGAAATAGTGGCAGCTGGGGACCGAGTACTGAAGGGACAGCTGCCGCCATCAGGTTGCGGAATGCTTCCCTCTCCACGAGCCTAAAAGGCAACATTTCAAGCGCAAGCAGTCATGAAATGTGTGAATTTAGTAGTGTGGCTTGTGATGCGTTGGCTGCGTATTTGCACTTGTGTTCCAAGGACTGGGGTATGGACAACTGAACGCTGCGCTGGGACAAGGACAAGGACGTGCTTCCTGATGCTGCTACTTGAGAGTGTGCAATGACAGGTGCAGGGCAGGAGTCATCTTCGCATGCACCATAGACAGGGGATTGGTTTGCATGCACAACAGCAGAAGAAGCAGTGGTGCCACCCACAGACACTTCCTGGACCCTGGTGTTCGGCCCACAAAGTTGGGTGCTTTGCTGCCATGTGCTTGATCATGCTGTTGGTGGTCAGGCTGGTCGTTTTTCCACCCCTGCTGATGTTGGCCTGGCAGGTGGTACAAATGGCTTTTTTGGAGTTATCGACAGAGTCTTTAAAAAGCAACCAGACTCGTGAAAACCTAACAGTTGTACTGGCAACTTCCTTTGTGTTGGTGTTACGGGGAACGGTTGCCTGCCTTCTGTCTGTGTCCACCACAGTGCTTCTTCCTGTTGGGGTGCTCTGCCTCCCTCACCTGTGTGCTGCTGTCCTCGCTCTGCATGCAGGTTGGGTCAGTTACTATATCACCCACCACCTCGTCTTCCACTTCCGCACCCTGGTCCTCCTCCTCACTTTCTGGCAATTGTGTCTCATCTTTGTCCACCTCTTGTGACACTTGCCCACCATCGCCTTTGTGTGACCGTGGATGCTGAAATATTTGGGCATCGCAACATGCGATCTCCTCTTGCCCCACTTCAAGTGGACTGGGCGAGAGGCCCGAATCTATAAATGGAGAACTGAACAGCTCTTCGGAGTGTCCAAGTGTGGGATCAGTTGTCTCCGGGCACTCGGCATGGTGGGAGGAAGGAGGATCAGGGTGAGGAATATGCAATCCAGACTCACGGCTACTGAGACCTGACCATGTAGAAGACAGGGTGGTGGTGGTGGCAAAGTGACTAGAAGCATTATCCGCTATCCAACCAACAATCTTTTGACACTGCTCTGGGTTAAATAGTGGTGTGCTGCTGTCCCCTAGGAATTGGGACAGGAAGGTCGGGCGAGAAGATGTGGGTGTTTGTTGTGGCACAATTTCAGCTTGCCCACGGCCTCGGCCTCTGCATGCACCATCAACATCACGTCCAGTTCCCCGTCCCTTGCCACGCACCTTGCCCATTTTAAATGTAGGACAATATCTTCACTACAAATGGCTGAATTTGGAACAAAGTTACATGTGATCCGTGTGACGGAAAAATCACAGTTTTAAATACCTGACCTGTAGGTAACTATTTTGAACAGCAAACCGGTGTCACAAACTTCGCTGATACACTGAAAATTTTTTCTAATGGAGGCCAGAAATGGCAGTATTTTCTGAAAACATATATGTGATCCGCGTGATGGACACACCACAGTTTTAAATAACTGGATTTTTAGCACTGTAATATGGAAAGGACCTGGCTGTATTCTGCACTGCCAACAAGCAAATGGCGCAGAAAAACGGTGTTCTCTTGGTTGTTTTTTAAGCAAATAATGAGGATTAAGATCCATAAAAAAATTATTCCTGGCCCCTGTGACCTGGGCCTATGTCTAGAAATGCCTAACAGCAGCATACAGAACTGGAATGGAGCCTCTTGTGCTATATGCACTGCAGTCTGATATACACACTGCCTGCCTGCCTATATACACTGCCTGCCTGATATCTCTGCATATGGATTAGTCCTCAGGAGGACTGTTTGTTGAGATGGATATGTGTAATATACTTCTGTTCTACCTGCACTACCTAATAAACAAGCAAATCTCTCCCTAGCTCAGCAGCACCTCTCCCTACACTGTCTGATTGCGGAGTAGACTGACGAGCACAACAGGTGCCAGGTCTGATATAGACCCGATGACGCTATGCGGCCAGCCAATCACTGTAATGCCACAACCAACATGGCTGCGGCATTACAGTGTGTGGCAGACAATTCCTCCATGTTGATTGGTGCTCTAAAGAGCTCCAAACATGCAGGGAGAGGACCCTAGCATCCGCCCGAGCATCTCGCTAGTAATTGTCGAGCTCCGAGCATCTCAAGTACTGAGATGTTTGGGCGAGTACTGAGTACTTGCGAGTATGCTCGCTCATCAATACCCGAAACACACAGCCAGGGCAGCTAAGGAGTGGCTTCGTAAGAAGCATTTAAAGGTCCTGGAATGGCCTAGCCAGTCTCCAGCCCTGAACCCAATAGAAAATCTTTGGAAGGAGCTGAAACTCAATGTTGCCTAGCGACAGCCCCGAAACCTGAAAGATCTGGAGAAAATCTGTATAGAGTAGTGGTCCAAAATCCCTGCTACAGTGTGTGCAACCTTGGTCAAGAACTACGGGAAACATCTGACCTCTGTAATTGCAAACAAAGGTTTCTGTACAAAATATTAAGTTCTGTTTTTCTATTGTATCAAATACTTATTTCATACAATAAAATGAAAATGAATTATGTAAAAATAATACAATATGATATTCTGGACTTTCTTTTAAGATTCCTTCTCTCACGTAGTGTACCTACTATGAAAATTACAGACCTCTCCATTCTTTGTAGGTGGGAAAACTTACAAAATCGGCAGTGTATCAAATACTTATTTTCCCCATTGTATGGATTTCTGCAAACACTATGCTAATAAATGTGACAGTCACAGAAATTTCCACAACAAATTTACCACCTGAACATACCATTCCTTGAAGCATAAATCAGGGTAAAAAATGCAAGTGTAGAAGAGAAGTAGAGGTCACATTGTACACGTCGTCAACTAGTTTGATTCAACTATACGATCATAAATTTCTGCAACATAGTGAAGTTAAAAGGGGTTTCCTAACCTTTGAAAATAAAGTATCTACAAATCATATAAAAATATTACTCAATTCTTTTCAACAGGTGATCCTGCACTAATGGTTTTGCTGTGCTCCCAATACTTGTTTCCCAGTGCCTAGCATGTGACCTTTGTGGATAATCAGTGGCTGAAATGGTCATGTGCTACACTTTATTAACATTATTACTTAGTACTCCGCCATGGTGCCTATAGTATTGTGATGGCTTTAGTCATTATTTAGGGGCAGTGGTCCATGATACTCACTGGTAAACAGCAAAAGTAAGAAGACTGAATTGCTTGGAAAAAGAATAAACGAGTAATATTTTTTTTATTTTATATATTTTTTTGCTGTATAACATTGCATCTGCTTTTTGAGAATTTTTTGTAGGTTTTTAGTTAATTGTTGGATATTTCCATAAAGCCTAGTTTCATATGCCTAGAGACAACTCTGAATTCTGCCAAGTAGTATATATTGGCTATATACAGTTTAATGACCAAACATTGTGCTTTCAAACTGCTGTCTAGAGATGAGCGTTGTTTGACTCGAACTGTTCGCCAATCTCAAATTCGAGCTGTTTTGGGCGGTGTTCGAGACGTTCGGCGAACACGAACGATTTGAGAAAAATTCGGCTGTTCGAGGTTATGTTCGATAACTGTTCGTGCACCAAAATCATAACTGGATTTTTTCTCAGTAATGATGAAAATTAATGTTAATACGCAGTTTGAGTGTACAGCAGGGTGGGGGGAGGGGCAGGGGATGGATCTCTGCAGGAATAATGAAGATCTCCATTTTTTTTTCTCTTTACCGCATTTACAGTGGGGAGGTGCAATCTGTCAGCCTATCAGCAGCGCACACACGGAGCGAAGTGCTTTTTTTCACACAAGCAAGGGTATGTGTCATTGGCAGTGTATGTCACATGTCCTTGCCCTATAAGACCAAGCCATTTTCCCCGTCGCCACCATTTTCTCACTGCTGCAGCTGCGTGTTAGACGGCACCGCTGTTGCTGTGTGCGCTATACCTTGTTAATTTCAAGCCAATTTTCGCACAAATCTACAGATAGCTTGGGAGTAGGGAATAGTTGTGATTGCAGTCGTTTTAAGGACTAGGTTACAGCATTTCCTACGACTTTTATCAGGCAGGTCTGTGCTCTTAAATAGATAGATTGTGGGAGTAAAGACTAATTGTAATTGCAGTCCTTTTCAGGACTAGGTTACATCAGTTCCTATCAGTTTTTGCCAGGCAGGTCTGTGCCAGTGCTGTGCAAGTTTTTTTCACAGCATTTGGCTGAATCTAGCAAAGCTAATCCTTTTTGGCCTATTGCAGAGTGTGTTAGTCAGTGGAGTAGCCTATCTGTGTTGCAAGATATACCACCTGTGTATAGAATACCAATTTTTTTACTGCACCTAGTGAAGTAAAATCTTTTGGGCATAGCATCATTCTATTAGTCCATCTATACTGACCTCCATCAGATTGCAAATTGAATATAATTTTTTTCTGCATCTAGCTCTGAAAATATATTTGGGCTTCTAGCTGTGTGTGAGACTTGTTCTATTAGTCCATCTATACTGACCTCCATCAGGTTGCAAACTGAATATAATTTTTTTCTGCATTTACCTCTGAAAAAATATTTGGCCTTCTAGCAGTGTGTGGGACTTGTTCTATTAGTACATCTATACAGACCTCCATCACGCTGCAAATTCAAAATAATTTTTTGTCTGCATCTAGCTCTGAAAAAATATTTGGCCTTCTAGCAGTGTGTGGGATTTTCTCTATTAGTCCATCTATACTGACCTCCATCAGGTTGCAAATTAAAAATAATTTTTATCTGCATCTACCTCTGAAAAAATATTTGGGCTTCTAGCTGTGTGTGGGACTTGTTCTATTAGTCCACCTATACTGACCTCCATCAGGTTGCAAACTGAATATCATTTTTTTCTTCATCTAGCTCTGAAAAAATATTTGGCCTTCTAGCAGTGTGTGGGACTTTCTCTATTAGTCCATCTATGCTGACCTCCATCAGGTTGCAAATTAAAAATAATTTTTATCTGCATCTAGCTCTGAAAAAATATTTGGCCTTCTAGCAGTGTGTGGGACTTTCTCTATTAGTCCATCTATACTGACCTCCATCAGGTTGCAAATTAAAAATAATTTTTTGTCTGCATCTAGCTCTGAAAAAATATTTGGCCTTCTAGCAGTGTGTGGGACTTTCTCTATTAGTCCATCTATACTGACCTCCATCAGGTTGCAAATTCAAAATAATTTTTTGTCTGCATCTAGCTCTGAAAAAATATTTGGCCTTCTAGCAGTGTGTGGGACTTTCTCTATTAGTCCATCTATACTGACCTCCATCAGGCTGCAAATTAAAAATAATTTTTATCTGCATCTACCTCTGAAAAAATATTTGGCCTTCTAGCTGTGTGTGGGACTTGTTCTATTAGTCCATCTATACTGACCTCCATCAGGTTGCAAACTGAATATAATTTTTTTCTGCATCTAGCTCTGAAAAAATATTTGGCCTTCTAGCAGTGTGTGGGACTTTCTCTATTAGTCCATCTACACTGACCTCCATCAGGTTGCAAATTAAAAATAATTTTTTGTCTGCATCTAGCTCTGAAAAAATATTTGGCCTTCTAGCAGTGTGTGGGACTTTCTCTATTAGTCCATCTATACTGACCTCCATCAGGTTGCAAATTCAAAATAATTTTTTGTCTGCATCTAGCTCTGAAAAAATATTTGGCCTTCTAGCAGTGTGTGGGACTTTCTCTATTAGTCCATCTATACTGACCTCCATCAGGCTGCAAATTAAAAATAATTTTTATCTGCATCTACCTCTGAAAAAATATTTGGCCTTCTAGCTGTGTGTGGGTCTTGTTCTATTAGTCCATCTATACTGACCTCCATCAGGTTGCAAACTGAATATAATTTTTTTCTGCATCTAGCTCTGAAAAAATATTTGGCCTTCTAGCAGTGTGTGGGACTTTCTCTATTAGTCCATCTATACTGAACTCCATCAGGTTGCAAATTAAAAATAATTTTTTGTCTACATCTAGCTCTGAAAAAATATTTGGCCTTCTAGCAGTGTGTGGGACTTTCTCTATTAGTCCATCTATACTGACCTCTATCAGGTTGCAAACTGAATATATATTTTTTCTGCATCTACCTCTGAAAAAATATTGGGCTTCTAGCTGTGTGTGGGACTTGTTCTATTAATCCATCTATACAGACCTCCATCAGGTTGCAAACTGAATACAATTTTTTTCTGCATCTACATCTGAAAAAATATTTGGGCTTCTAGCTGTGTGTGGGACTTGTTCTATTAGTCCATTTACACTGACCTCCATCAGTTTGCAAACTGAATATAATTTTTTTCTGCATCTAGCTCTGAAAAAATATTTGGCCTTCTAGCAGTGTGTGGAACTTTCTCTATTAGTCCATCTATACTGACCTCCATCAGGTTGCAAATTAAAAATAATTTATATCTGCATCTAGCTCTGAAAAAATATTTGGCCTTCTAGCAGTGTGTGGGACTTTCTCTATTAGTCCATCTATACTGACCTCCATCAGGTTGCAAATTAAAAATAATTTTTTGTCTGCATCTAGCTCTGAAAAAATATTTGGCCTTCTAGCAGTGTGTGGGACTTTCTCTATTAGTCCATCTATACTGACCTCCATCAGGTTGCAAACTGAATATATTTTTTTTCTGCATCTACCTCTGAAAAAATGTTGGGCTTCTAGCTGTGTGTGGGACTTGTTCTATTAATCCATCTATACAGAACTCCATCAGGTTGCAAACTGAATATAATTTTTAGTCTGCATCTACCTCTGAAAAAATATTTGGGCTTCTAGCTGTGTGTGGGACTTGTTCTATTAATCCATCTATACAGACCTCCATCAGGTTGCAAACTGAATATAATTTTTTTCTGCATCTACCTCTGAAAAAATATTTGGGCTTCTAGCTGTGTGTGGGACTTGTGACTATTAGTCCATCTATACTGACCTCCATCAGGTTGCAAACTGAATATAATTTTTTTCTGCATCTAGCTCTGAAAAAATATTTGGCCTTCTAGCAGTGTGTGGGACTTTCTCTATTAGTCCATCTATACTGACCTCCATCAGGTTGCAAATTAAAAATAATTTTTATCTGCATCTAGCTCTGAAAAAATATTTGGCCTTCTAGCAGTGTGTGGGACTTTCTCTATTAGTCCATCTATACTGACCTCCATCAGGTTGCAAATTAAAAATAATTTTTTGTCTGCATCTAGCTCTGAAAAAATATTTGGCCTTCTAGCAGTGTGTGGGATTTTCTCTATTAGTCCATCTATATTGACCTCCATCAGGTTGCAAATTAAAAATAATTTTTATCTGCATCTAGCTCTGAAAAAATATTTGGCCTTCTAGCAGTGTGTGGGACTTTCTCTATTAGTCCATCTATACTGACCTCCATCAGGTTGCAAATTAAAAATAATTTTTTGTCTGCATCTAGCTCTGAAAAAATATTTGGCCTTCTAGCAGTGTGTGGGACTTTCTCTATTAGTCCATCTATACTGACCTCCATCAGGCTGCAAATTAAAAATAATTTTTATCTGCATCTAGCTCTGAAAAAATATTTGGCCTTCTAGCTGTGTGTGGGACTTGTTCTATTAGTCTATCTATACTGACCTCCATCAGGTTGCAAACTGAATATAATTTTTTTCTGCATCTAGCTCTGAAAAAATATTTGGCCTTCTAGCTGTGTGTGGGACTTGTTCTATTAGTCCATCTATACTGACCTCCATCAGGTTGCAAACTGAATATAATTTTTTTCTGCATCTAGCTCTGAAAAAATATTTGGCCTTCTAGCAGTGTGTGGGACTTTCTCTATTAGTCCATCTACACTGACCTCCATCAGGTTGCAAATTAAAAATAATTTTTTGTCTGCATCTAGCTCTGAAAAAATATTTGGCCTTCTAGCAGTGTGTGGGACTTTCTCTATTAGTCCATCTATACTGACCTCCATCAGGTTGCAAATTCAAAATAATTTTTTGTCTGCATCTAGCTCTGAAAAAATATTTGGCCTTCTAGCAGTGTGTGGGACTTTCTCTATTAGTCCATCTATACTGACCTCCATCAGGCTGCAAATTAAAAATAATTTTTATCTGCATCTACCTCTGAAAAAATATTTGGCCTTCTAGCTGTGTGTGGGTCTTGTTCTATTAGTCCATCTATACTGACCTCCATCAGGTTGCAAACTGAATATAATTTTTTTCTGCATCTAGCTCTGAAAAAATATTTGGCCTTCTAGCAGTGTGTGGGACTTTCTCTATTAGTCCATCTATACTGAACTCCATCAGGTTGCAAATTAAAAATAATTTTTTGTCTACATCTAGCTCTGAAAAAATATTTGGCCTTCTAGCAGTGTGTGGGACTTTCTCTATTAGTCCATCTATACTGACCTCTATCAGGTTGCAAACTGAATATATATTTTTTCTGCATCTACCTCTGAAAAAATATTGGGCTTCTAGCTGTGTGTGGGACTTGTTCTATTAATCCATCTATACAGACCTCCATCAGGTTGCAAACTGAATACAATTTTTTTCTGCATCTACATCTGAAAAAATATTTGGGCTTCTAGCTGTGTGTGGGACTTGTTCTATTAGTCCATTTACACTGACCTCCATCAGTTTGCAAACTGAATATAATTTTTTTCTGCATCTAGCTCTGAAAAAATATTTGGCCTTCTAGCAGTGTGTGGAACTTTCTCTATTAGTCCATCTATACTGACCTCCATCAGGTTGCAAATTAAAAATAATTTATATCTGCATCTAGCTCTGAAAAAATATTTGGCCTTCTAGCAGTGTGTGGGACTTTCTCTATTAGTCCATCTATACTGACCTCCATCAGGTTGCAAATTAAAAATAATTTTTTGTCTGCATCTAGCTCTGAAAAAATATTTGGCCTTCTAGCAGTGTGTGGGACTTTCTCTATTAGTCCATCTATACTGACCTCCATCAGGTTGCAAACTGAATATATTTTTTTTCTGCATCTACCTCTGAAAAAATGTTGGGCTTCTAGCTGTGTGTGGGACTTGTTCTATTAATCCATCTATACAGAACTCCATCAGGTTGCAAACTGAATATAATTTTTAGTCTGCATCTACCTCTGAAAAAATATTTGGGCTTCTAGCTGTGTGTGGGACTTGTTCTATTAATCCATCTATACAGACCTCCATCAGGTTGCAAACTGAATATAATTTTTTTCTGCATCTACCTCTGAAAAAATATTTGGGCTTCTAGCTGTGTGTGGGACTTGTGACTATTAGTCCATCTATACTGACCTCCATCAGGTTGCAAACTGAATATAATTTTTTTCTGCATCTAGCTCTGAAAAAATATTTGGCCTTCTAGCAGTGTGTGGGACTTTCTCTATTAGTCCATCTATACTGACCTCCATCAGGTTGCAAATTAAAAATAATTTTTATCTGCATCTAGCTCTGAAAAAATATTTGGCCTTCTAGCAGTGTGTGGGACTTTCTCTATTAGTCCATCTATACTGACCTCCATCAGGTTGCAAATTAAAAATAATTTTTTGTCTGCATCTAGCTCTGAAAAAATATTTGGCCTTCTAGCAGTGTGTGGGATTTTCTCTATTAGTCCATCTATATTGACCTCCATCAGGTTGCAAATTAAAAATAATTTTTATCTGCATCTAGCTCTGAAAAAATATTTGGCCTTCTAGCAGTGTGTGGGACTTTCTCTATTAGTCCATCTATACTGACCTCCATCAGGTTGCAAATTAAAAATAATTTTTTGTCTGCATCTAGCTCTGAAAAAATATTTGGCCTTCTAGCAGTGTGTGGGACTTTCTCTATTAGTCCATCTATACTGACCTCCATCAGGCTGCAAATTAAAAATAATTTTTATCTGCATCTAGCTCTGAAAAAATATTTGGCCTTCTAGCTGTGTGTGGGACTTGTTCTATTAGTCTATCTATACTGACCTCCATCAGGTTGCAAACTGAATATAATTTTTTTCTGCATCTAGCTCTGAAAAAATATTTGGCCTTCTAGCAGTGTGTCGGACTTTCTCTATTAGTCCATCTATACTGACCTCCATCAGGTTGCAAATTAAAACTCATTTATATCTGCATTTAGCTCTGAGAAAATATTTGGCCTTCTAGCAGTGTGTGGGACTTTCTCTATTAGTCCATCTATACTGACCTCCATCAGGCTGCAAATTAAAAATAATTTTTATCTGCATCTACCTCTGAAAAAATATTTGGACTTCTAGCTGTGTGTGGGACTTGTTCTATTAGTCTATCTATACTGACCTCCATCAGGTTGCAAACTGAATATAATTTTTTTCTGCATCTAGCTCTGAAAAAATATTTGGCCTTCTAGCAGTGTGTGGGACTTTCTCTATTAGTCCATCTATACTGACCTCCATCAGGTTGCAAATTAAAAATAATTTATATCTGCATCTAGCTCTGAAAAAATATTTGGCCTTCTAGCAGTGTGTGGGACTTTCTCTATTAGTCCATCTATACTGACCTCCATCAGGTTGCAAATTAAAAATAATTTTTTGTCTGCATCTAGCTCTGAAAAAATATTTGGCCTTCTAGCAGTGTGTGGGACTTTCTCTATTAGTTCATCTATACTGACCTCCATCAGGTTGCAAACTGAATATATTTTTTTTCTGCATCTACATCTGAAAAAATATTTGGGCTTCTAGCTGTGTGTAGGACTTGTTCTATTAGTCCATCTATACTGACCTCCATCAGGTTGCAAACTGAATACAATTTTTTTCTGCATCTACCTCTGAAAAAATATTTGGGTTTCTAGCTGTGTGTGGGACTTGTTCTATTAGTCCATCTATACTGACCTCCATCAGGTTGCAAATTGAATATAATTTTTTTCTGCATCTAACCCAGCCAATAGTTTTGGCCTAATTCCACAGTTTGGCCACTCAGCTCTGCTCGGTTCCCATCCATTGTTTTTTTGTGCAAACAACTCCAGAGTTGTGAATTAGTTAACCACCAAAATGAGTGGAAAAAGGCCTGCTGCTGGTGGAAAGGGGAATAGGCGTGTTGGGAAGGGGAAAAAAGGTTGTGTCCGTGGGATAGGTGTTAAAGCAACAGTAACATCTGCAGAAGAAAGACCATCTTCCAGCCAAACTAAAATGTCTACTTCTTTTAGCGGACAATGTGATAAGATCCCTTTCTTACGGCCACGCCAATCGCTACAAATTCCAGATGAGGCACAAAAACAGCAGGTGCTTCAACGGATATCAAGTGCTCCTTTAAGTGGGCTCTCCTCCACATCAACTTCAACATCACAAATACTCCAGTCCTCAAAGGTGTCACCCCAATCGCACTTGCTTCCTCACAGCTCCCAAATCTCCAGCTGCCCGTCTGAGTATGAGGTAGAACAGATGGTTGAGTCTGCAGAGCTGTTTACTCATACTATAGCCTGGGAATCAGAGGTTGACTCCAGCGCTTCTGTGAATCCAGACGAGGAAATGATCTGCACTGATGCCCAGAATCTTTATGAGTCGGATCCAGGACCAGACGCAGAAGGTTCTGACCATAATGTAGACCCTCATTCCCAAACTGTAACTCCTGTTGGTGGAGACAATGAGGAAGACGATGATGAGACTCAAATACCTGATTGGAGCGACAACTTTAGTTTTTTGTCAGGGCAGGAACAGGTTGGCTCTGAGGACGACGGGTGTGATAACGCACAGGGTGATGATGATGAGGTTGGAGATCCCACTTACTGTCAACCCACAGTCAGCCAAGAGATGAGGTCAGCAGAGGAGGTGGAGGAAGATGCTAGTGACGACGAGGTCAGGTTGCGCCTTCCTGGACAGAGACGTAGTACTGGAAGCACGTCAACAACTGCATCCTCAAACACAACTCTGCCTCTCACCACAAGTCGTGGTGGCTCTTCAGGTCGCATGGGTGCTAAGCCTTGCATAGCCTGAGCATTTTTTCAGATCGATAAAGATGACCCAACTCGTGTTATCTGTAACATTTGTCAGCAAAACCTAAGTAGAGGCCAAAACATACATAGTTTGAGTACTTCATGCATGAACCGGCACAAGGACATGAAGCATAAGTTGCAGTGGGAAGCTCAGTGTGCTACAATGCGGCCTAGCCGGCCGTGCCAACCACCGTCTGCCATATCTTGTGCATCCGCGGCCTCTTCATCCTCTGTGACTGGGGGGACAGCAGTCACACCTGTTTTGGGGCGCAGACCTGCCAACTCTTTACCCGCAACAGCCAGCGTGATTGGCAGGTCATCATTTTCTTTGGAGGTGGTAACACCAGCTGGTGTTGAGCGCTGTCCGACATCGATAGCACCACCTTTGGATCAAGGCAACCTAACATGTCCGCCTGCATCTTCCTCACAGACCGGCAGTTTGCCGGGGACACCCTTATCAACCCCGTCTAAGCACAATAGCCAGCCCTCGGTCCCTCAGATGTGGACAAGTAAAAGACCATTTCCTCCTAGCCATGAGAAAGCTAAGAGGTTGAATTTCACCATCTGCAAGCTCTTGGCTACAGAAATGCTGCCTTTCCGCCTGGTGGACACAGAGGATTTTCGAGACCTTATGTCCGTCGCAGTGCCCCAGTGCCAGATGCCCAGTCGGCACTACTTCTCAAAGAAAGGTGTGCCTGCGCTCCACCAGCATGTCGCACACAACATCACCTCTTCTTTGAGAAATCTGTGTGTGACAGGGTGCATTTCACCACAGACACTTGGACGAGTAGGCATGGACAGGGGCGTTACATGTCGCTGACTGGGCACTGGGTAACTATGGTGCCAGCATCACAAGGGGCTGCTGTCCAAGTCTTGCCGTCCCCATGAGTTGTGCGTCAATCCTCTTTATGTCAAAGTTCCTCCACTGCTTCTGCCTCCTCAACCTCCTCTCGGTCTTCCACCTGCACCCAAAGCCTGTCTGGTCATGCCACAAGCTTTCTAACTGCGCAGAAGGGATCCTGCACACCTCCTTACTATGCTGGCAGTAGGGCTCAACGTCATCAGGCGGTTTTTACTTTGAAATGTCTGGGAAATGTGAGTCACACAGCTGAGCAGTTGTGGTCAGCTCTGGAGAACCAATTTCATGAATGGTTGTCTCCACTGGACCTGAAACCAGGGAAGGCCGTGTGCGACAATGCTGCAAACCTGGGTGCGGCCCTTCGCCGGGGCAATGTCACACACGTGCCTTGTATGGCTCACGTGTTGAACCTGGTTGTCCAGCAATTTTTAGCCCACTATCCCAGACTAGATGGCCTTCTGCAGAGGGCACGGTCACTGTGTGCTCACTTCCGCCGTTCGCATCCCGCAGCTCAGCGACTTACATCTCTACAGAAGTCGTTGGGCCTGCCACTTCACCGGCTAAAATGCGATGTGCCTACCCGGTGGAATTCAACTCTGCACATGTTGCAGCGACTGTGGCAGCACCGACAAGCCCTGGTGCAATACGTTCTGACGTATAGCCTGGGCCAACGGGATCCAGAGGTGGGGCAAATCATGCTGGAGGAGTGGTCTCAGATCAGGGACCTATGCACCCTTCTGCACAGTTTTGAAATGGGGACGAAGATGTTTAGTGGTGACGATGCCATTATCAGCATGACTATTCCGGTGATTTACATGCTGGAGCACATGTTAAACAGAATTCGGAGTCAGGTGGTGGCACAAGAGGAGGTGGAGGAAGTAGAGGAGGAGGAGTTGTATGAGGAAGGGCTAACATCTGCAAGGTCCAGACGGTCGGCAGCACCAAGGCGGCAGGCATGTGAGGGTGGGGGAGATGGTTTTACCAGGGCGCATGGTAGCAGCCAAACTAGTGAGGAAGGTGCAGGAGCCCAGGAAGAAGTGGAGGACGAACTGATGGAAGACTCATAAGCTGAGGGAGACCTTGATCACATTTCTGTTGTGCGAGGTTGGGGGGAGAGGACAGAGGAAGGAAGCATGATTGTTACCTCGCCACCAACACAACAGGGACTTGGTGCTCCTGGATGCGCAACACACATGAGTGCCTTCTTGCTGCACTACCTGCAACATGACCCTCGAATTGTGAGAATTAGAAATAATCCTGACTACTGGGTTGCCACACTGTTAGATCCCTGGTACAAAAGTAAATTTGCAGAAATTATTCCTGCCATAGAAAGGGATGCACGCATGCAGGAGTATCAGCAGAGACTGTTGCAGAATCTTACATGTGCTTTTCCACAAAACACCAGTGGTGCACGTAGTGAATCTTACAGTTCCAACTTGTCAACCGTGGGACCGTCAAGTGTTCAGCACTCAAACCGTAACAGAACCACAGTATCTGCTGGTAACATCAATTTTGCGGAATCATTTCACCACTTTTTTAGCCCATCCTTTGCAAGGCCACAGGAGACAAGAAGTCTGACACATAGTCAACGCCTAGAGACGATGTTACAGGAGTATTTCCAAGTAAACATTGAAGCCACGACTGTGTCACTGGACCCTTGCTCTTTTTGGGCTTCCAATCTGGATAAATGGCCGGAGCTAGCCACTTACGCCTTGGAGATCTTGTCATGCCCCGCAGCCAGCGTTCTGTCTGAACTTGTGTTCAGCGCTGCTGGTGGTGTGCTGACAGATAAGCGCACGCGGCTCTCCACTGATAATGTAGACAGACTCACGTTCATAAAGATGAACAAATCATGGATCCGAAACGACTTTTCCACCCCTGTGTTATCCTGGGTAGAGTAAACGCTTGATGATTGGTTAAAATCACCCTACCAACCGTTTTAAGCTTTCAAATTACTAATCATGTTTATCTGTATCTTGTCTGGAAAATAATTTGGGCTTTGTAGCAGTGTGCAGCACTGATTCTATTAGGCCATCTATAATAAGCTCCACCAGATTTAAAATTACTAATCATGTTTATCTGTATCTTGACTGGAAAATAATTTGGGCTTTGTAGCAGTGTGCAGCACTGATCCTATTAGGCCATCTATACTAAGCTCCCCCAGATTTAAAATTAATAATAATTTTTAGCTGCATCTAGCCCGGAAAATAATTTTGGGGCTCCGAGATGCGCAAGACACATAAGTGCCTTCTTGCTGCACTACCTGCAACATGACCCTCATATTGTCAGAATTCGAAGTATTCATGACTACTGGGTTGCCACACTCTTAGATCCCCCAAACTTTTCGATCAACCTTTTCATTTTAATAAAGACCAAAAAAATGGTCATTTTTGAAATTATAAGCATTAGCAGGTTATTAGAAACTGAAATCAAACAGTTTTCAACTCAAAACTTTATTCTAGGTGATGTTACATTTTCACATAGGACCCCTTGTTCGAAAGGAGCTTCTGAACTCTCTCGTCCATTGAATTTGTCAGGTTTTGGATGGTTTCTGCTTCAATTGTTTTGCATGAGGACAGAATACCCTCCCAGAGCTGTTGCTTAGATGTGAACTGCCTCCCGCCATCATAGACACTCCTTTTGATGATGCTCCAGAGGTTCTGAATGGGGTAGAGGTCAGGGGAGCATGGGGGTCACATCATAAGTTTGTCCCCTTTTATGCCCATATCAGCCAGAGATGCAGATGTTTTATGTGCAGCATGAGATGGTGCATTATCATGCAAAAAAATGATCTTGCTGTGAAATACACGGTTCTTCTTCTTGAACCATGGCAGGAAGTGCTGTTTGAGAAAATCCACATACATTATGGAGTTCATCTTTAGCGCCTTCAGGGATCCTAAAGGGGCCGACAATCTCTCTCCCCATGATTCCAGCCCAAAACATTACTCCACCTCCTCCTTGTTGGCGCTGTAGCCGTGTTTGCGTGGGGTGTCCATCAACCAGCCATCCTCCACTCCATCCATCTGGACCATCGAGCGCTGCACGGCACTCATCCGTGAACAAAACAGTTTTGAAATCAGTCTTCATGTAATGTTTGGCCCACTGGAGCCGTTTCTGCTTGTGTGAAGTGGATAGAGGAGGTCGACAGGATGGCGTATGCACAGCTGCAAACCTCTGAAGGACCCTGCATCTTGTTGTTCGGGGGACGTTGGAGGCACCAGCAGCTTCAAAAACTTGTCTGCTGCTATGACAAGGCTTTTTTGCCGCTGCTCTTTTAACCTGACGTAATTGCCTGTAGGAAAGAGTCCTCAATTTGCCCTTATCAGCACGCACACGTGTGTACTGTGAATCAGCTACATACTTCTTGAATGCCACGACACTTCATCCTGATCATCGCACAATGTTGATTGTAGCCATGCCTTGACCTAAACACTCCATAATTTGTTGCTTCTCAGAAGCCGACACATCCTTTTTCTTTCCCATTTTGGCAGAAAATGTAGGCTGCTTAATAATGTGAGACAGCCTTCTTAAGTAGTCTTGCCTTTCATTGGACACACCTGCCAAACTAATTAGCACAGGTGTCTGCAATTGCTTACAGTGATATAAAGAGCCCTGACACACATCACCATCAATGAGTTTAACTGACAAACAAACAAATTCTTCCCTTATCACTCCTAAACACTTTTTGCATAATAATTTGGAACACAGTGTACATGTGCTTTTCCACAAAACACCAGTGGTTCACGTAGTGAATCTTACAGTTCTAACTTGCCAACCGTGGTCTGTATGGAGTTGTTCAATAAAGGGCCCAAAATTAAGATGACATAGATGGGAGAGGTCTCTATGAATAGGAATTCCTAAGTATTTGATACCCTGTGAGGGCCAGGCAAAGGGAAAGTTGGACTGGATGGAATCCTATATGGATTTGGGGAGGGAGACATCGAGGGCCTCAGACTTCGCTACATTGATTTTAAAATTTGACCATGTAACAAAGTGATCTATTTCAGCCATAACAGCATGGATGGATATATGTGATTGAGTGATATATACTAGGACATCATCAGCAAATAGAGAGCACTTGTACTCGGTGCCTCCCACCTCAATCCACCTAATATTGGGGTTATGGCGAATTGATGAGAGCAGGTGCTCCGTCACTAGGATGTATAAGAGAGGGGACAGAGGACATCCCTGCCTTGTCCCATTGGTGATTGTGAAAGGTGATGAAAATGTTCTGATGCACCCCCTGGGCCTTGGGACACCCGGAGCCGGACCCTTTTTGGTGGATGCTGGTGGTTGTAGTCTTCGTGGCGGCGACCTGGTTCCGTGGCTCAGGGTGGTCAAACCAGTGGCGGAACTATTTATGTGGTTTTGATGTTTAAATGTCCGACTACGCATCCCGTGGATTGCGGTCAGAGTGAACCGCCGCTGCAGGGCAGACCGCTGAGGCTGGTGTTGTGGGTGCAGCAGAGCGTAGCATAACTCCCCACGGGAGAATTATAGCCTCAGGGCAGTGTATGCGGAGGATGGGGGTGATGGTGCAGGGCAGCAGCAGTAACGACACAGAGTCAGTGATGCAGTCCAGGGCCTTTACTCACAGTTCTTATTATCCAGACCACGTCTGCAGGTAACGGCTGCCCACGTCGTACTGTGCTCACCAGGTGAGGGGCTCAGACAACTCCCAGATAACTTTGGAGCGCTTCACAGGACCCCCTTTGTGTGTCCTTTGTCTGGCCTTTCTTACCAACCCTTCTGTCCGGCTGCCTCGGGCCTCCTCTTGATAAACTTGGCGCCAGTTTCCCTGACCCTATGTGGTACCTTCCTAGCGGGTGTAGCGAGGGGCTGCGCCACATAAAATGTCACAGCCTCCGTTTTCTAGCTGAGGGTCGTTTCCTGCCTCCACTAGTTTCGGGGACCGGTCTCCCCCTTTGGCCTGACCCCTCCATGCAGGTGGATTCGGGCGTGCGGTGGCGACTCGCCCGTCCACACCCCTGGGATCCCTTCATTCCTCGTTCCTGGAGCCTTCTCCGCTCCTCTTCCTTCCTTCTCCCTCTTCCAGACCTGGGCCTCTGTTACTAGGCCCGCCTCCGGAGCAGAGCTCATGCAGAGCCCCTGCTCCCTGCCACTTCTGCTCAGACTTCTCTGCACTGAACTAAGATGGTGCCCACCTTTTATACTCCCTTCTCAATGCACCCAGGAACTGCTTCTTCCCTGCTCCTGCACTACAGGGTTCCCCTTCCTCAGTGTTCCCTCCCCCCACTCCAGCCAGGGACAGGGACTGTTGTGCCCATCTCAGAGGCATGTTGGTCGCCCTTCCCCACGGCAATGTGGTGTAATGCATGCAGGTGTCGGGTCCTGATCCACACTCCATCCTTACCTGAGAGTGAGATATCACACCTCTGGGTGAGGTGCAATACCTCTGTAGCAACCGAGCCCTCAGGGTGCTACAGTTCCATTTATCTTCAGCCTAGGTGACGTATTGTGATACAGGGCCGTGATTTTGGCTATAAAAGGGTCCCCTAGACCCCTACCCCAAGCTTTTAAAGAGAATCATATATGGCGTGCCAGGAGACTCTATGGAATACTTTCTCAGCATCCAACGAGAGTATCTAATTACAAATTTTTAACTGCATCTAGCCCAGGAAATACTTTGTGCCTACTAGCAGTGTCTGCTAGTCAGCGGATTATCCCGGCTGTTAAGCAAGCTACACCACCTGTAGTTTGGACACTTAATTTTTTCAAAGGAAATGCTTCGGGACCACGGGATGCTCAGTGAAGAGCATCAGGAGGCACCCCAAGGCATAGGGGCTGGGACTGGCAGTAGGATGCCTTGCGGTGGACAGCCGAGCTCGATCCTTATAAAAGCTTTTTAACTGCAGCAGCTTTAGTGGACTCTACTGAAGCTGGAATTACGCGGCTGCTGGCATGAGACTTGCCCTCCAATAGATCCTTGTAAATGGATTTAAAGTGTATTCATTTAAATTAGAGAGACAATTTAAATTAAAAAGCTTAGAGCTGCCTCCACCACAGGGGGGCTCGCTCGACCCACCAGCGGACAGGCACCAGTATTGGGAGAGGGGGGCTGGCCGTCAGGGTTCACCGCGGCTCTGGCACAAACCCGGCGACACGGAGGTGGCACGGGCAGGAGCGGACTGAACGTGTCGGCTTCTCACTTTTTGGATTTTAGAAGGGCATAACATGCCTATATCTGTGTCTCCCCCTCCTTTTACTCCTCCACCTCTTTTCTTTTCGCATGACTATATGTACTTGTCACTTTTCCATGTGTTAGTTGTGTCTTCTGAGCAGTTTGTCAGCTTTTGGACACCATTGAAGGTGTTTTCTATGTGTTTCTATGTGTTTTTGTTTGCCTGCCATTGGTTTTAACGGTGTTCGAAGGTGTTCGACGAACAGTTCGACGAACAGTTCGGCGAACACACGGGTGTTCGACGAACCGAACCGAACTCGAACACTACGGGGGTGGCTCAACACTACTGCTGTCACCTACTTTAGTGCCTATTTTTTTCTACTCATGTAGTATTGCTTGAAGGAGAATACCATAATACACTGTGTTTTAAGATAATCATAAAGCAGTATTGACCATATTATGTACTTTCATGTCCAAAACTTTTGAGACTGACACAAATTTTGATTTTCACAAAGTTTGCTGCACCAGTGATTTTTAGATCTTTTATGCAAATTGCCTCTTTAGAGAGGAAGAGGACTCTAGTGTCATCTATTGGAAGTAACAATCCTAAAGGTCAATATCAAACATTTAATGAGCCTAACCATATGGCTTAGAATAAAAGCCAAACCATGCATGCTATTTTCATACACATGTTTCAGGGCATTTTCCCCTCATTAGTGCAAAGCAAGATGTCTGATTTGGCTGAATAAAATGCCTCTGATGAGAATCTAAAGTGTAATGACTCTCCTTGCGGAGAGGGACATGGATGACAGGCAAGTGTGAGTCTTTTTGATTATGCAATACACCTGTGGAAAATTAAATAGATATTTTGGTCAAAATGTTTCTATGGTAACTGAATTACAATTATCAAAGTTTCATACATTTTTAAACTTTATTGACAAATACATAAAGTTTATGACTCAAAAAAGACTCAATATTCACAGTGTTGACCTTTTTATTTCAAGATTTCTGCAATTCACCCTGCCATGCTGGATATCATCTTCTGGACCAAATATTTACTGATGACAGACTATTTTTTCCTAATCAGTGCTGGGAGTTTATAACAATTTCTGTGTTTTTCTTTGCCCACCCACATTTTGAGGATTTATCACAGGTCCTCAATGGGATTAAAGTATGGGGAGTTTCCTGGTCGTGGACCCCAAATTTCAATGTTTTGTTCACTAAGCTACTTAGTTATCACTTTTTAATTGTGAAATGGTGCTCTATCATGCTGGAAAAAGCATTTCTTATCACTAAATTGCCCACACATGCCCCATGCCTGAATGGTCTCAGGATGCTTTACTGTTAGCATGACACAGGGCTCATGGTAGTGCTCACCTCTTCTTCTCTGAATAATCATTATTCCAGATATTAAAAACAGTCTGAAGGGGCCTTTATCCAAGAAGATAACTTTGCACGAGTGCTGCAAAGTGTTGTGGGATCCTTCTCTGGATACTGAAATCTCACAACTCAGAGGTTCAGACCCAACTTTTCTTGAAAGTCAAGTCCTTTAAGATCAGATGAAGGACAAAGCTGTGGCCTATGGAGCACCAAAGAATGGATGGTGAAGAGGAAATAATAAAAACCACCTTTATTAGGTCAATAAAACAGCACGTGTTTCTGCAGTGGGATACTGCCTTCTTCAGTCCTTTAAGATATCATTAGGGGCACTTCTGGACAAGTAGTTCTAATTAATACAGTTTAATGAAAAGATCTATCCGCACTTGCTCACTATTTTCTCAAATAAAAAGGTCAGCCATAGACAAATGATAGCTAATCTTTAAAAAAAAGTAAGTACACCCTGGGATTGTTACAACACACATTTTCTTTGTCTTCCTTTTGAAAGTGGGGCAAAATTGTTTCTGACACAACATTACAATGTTACCTGCACTCAAGTAAAAGGATTTGGTTAGAGGGTCATATGGTGACATTTGTTAGGAGAGTGTCACATCAGTCTCTGATGCAGGCAGCATCATATACAGCATTGGGTCACTCTGCAACAACCAAGACACAAATGTACTTGTCCTGAAATTTTTTGGTCACCAAATACAGTATACTAATGTGGGCAACAATAAGTATTAAGTGAAATTGTAAAGACATCGAGAGATATGTAAACCAATCTCATATCAACCATATCTACATAATCTGTTTCCAGACTGCTTTCTGAGTCATTAATTCCTAATGACTAGAAAGCTATGTGATGTGTATGGTGCTATGAATAATTTTTTCTCTGTATCTGAACCAATTCATAATCTAAATTACCAACTATAAATCAATTTCAGATTTGTTGACGTATCTTTAATAATGATAAATGGAGAGTTTATGGCTCCTGCTAAAGTTCACTTCAAGTTTTTGATTTATTAGTATGCCGCACTGTAGTGGGACAAGATTTCACCTCTATAGCCATGAATTTAAAGATGACAAAGGAAAATCGGCTTGTAGTATAATTTCTACATGGAACAGTCCAGGAATAACACTTTATCACCAGCTGAATCTGATTAAAACTATTTAACTAGTGAACAGTTAAGAATCAATGACTCATAGAAGGTAGTGGCATTAATAATCATTGCTTTGCACAAACCACTGAAAAGTTAGATGTTGAATTACTCCAGTTCTGTGTTATTAGGATCAAGGTAACCTTTGCTACATTGCCAGGCATCAAGTTACAGTTTTCTGCATCAGGATATCGTACTGCACTATCTGTTATACCATTTTACAAAAATAAGGAATTTAATTTGGTGCAAGTAGTTAAACATGTAATAAAGCTCAGTACTATAACTTCATGAGCTAAAAAAATAACTGTGTACTAGAATAGGAGTATTAAAACTTAGCTTTTATTAAATTGCTTTAAAACCCATAGCTAACATGAAAATGGTGCATACAAAAAATAGATTCTGCTCTGACTCTAACACCCCTCATCAAGACTGGCATGAATATCGCTGGTCTTGATGTATCAGAGCCTTAGTACTTTAGCACTTAGTAGGGTTGGGAAAAGGAGCAGCATAGTCATTTACAAAAAGAGCATTGCTGTGAACTCTGAACGCTAAGTAATTTGTTGTGGCTGCTATCAGTACAATAAGTAAATAGAGGCACCTTAAAAATAAAAATTAAAACAGTATTCTCAGATCTTGTCCTTGTCTCTCTGATAGATCACCCAGCTCCTACCTGTTCCTGTCATGAAGCGTACTATTATGTCACCCCAATGTATTTCTTGCAAATTAGAATGAGGAGTGTCCATGACAGCTGAGACATAATACATTTTATTTATATACAAAAGTATTGCATTGTTATTATAGAAAAGCCTAAACGATCACACAATCGAGATCTACTAATGTTTTTTAGGAAAAAAATTTTTTGAAGGAAAACAATACACTTTCCAAAAATGTAAAACTTATAGTCTTGGAATGCAGCAAAAGCAAATTATACAAAAAAGGGATTTTACAGTGTAAAAGTTGCTAAAAAAAACTGTTAAGTGGGTTTTGTTACAATCGTAATGACCTGCAAAATGTAATTAGAATTTTGTTATACCATACTATAACCACTGCAAAAACAAATTCCGAAAAAGTATGGCCTATGAATAATGGTTATCCTCATGAAATTACCCCTTTAAAATGTCCAAAAATTATGTCATATATTAAAAAAATCTGGCCATTTCTAATCTAAATATTGTCTCATAGGTTACATTTCAGGGGAATGATTATAAGAATTGTTTACATTTTTATTATTTTGTTTTAAATGGCTGGATAGCTAGGGATGTCATAAAATAAAAATATATATACTAAACTGGTAACTCCTCATCGCTCCAGAGGCACAGCTTTGTTAGAATTGATGATATTCCTAAAACCAATGTTTGACCCTGGCAGCCAATCACAATCCCAGCCAGTACAAATGAGAAGCAGTTTATTCTCATCAGTGTTAGATGCATTAGGTGGGCATTCGGAGAGGGAATCAAAAGAAGCCCCAATGGGGCTGTAACAAATATGTTACAGCAATATATAGATCAGGGCAGTTTTTGTAAATTATTCCAATTGGGCTTAAAGTATTTGAGAAGTGTAATAGCATAATAATAATAATAATAATAATTTATGGCTATGCTTTACAGCATATCTTATTATCCAGGCAACACATAAAGAGGAATAAGGGCTCAGAGCAAATATCATAGAGCAACTACAAAGTATATTGGAATACTCACCTATGGATTCTAATAGAAATGCTTCAATAGAACATTACTTTACTTGAAAGAAGGCAAGGTGAGTTTTTCTAGACTACAGTGCATTAGCTTTTATGTGATCCAGTACCCACACACCAGTGGGAATTACTTAAAAGTCTATATTTCACAGTTACTCGTTCAGCTCTGCTGAAATATTGCCTCCACTTTAGTAAATATAGATTGCGGGAAATGTCTCTGCATGCTATAAAAGCCATCTTATCAACTATGTACATGATTTGCTGATATGAATCCACCAAAATACCTATATAGGTACTAAAATGCTGCTCTTATATTTATCATTCCATTAATTGATCCTTTTATGTGTAGTAGTAATAATAATAATGCTGATAATAATAATAATAATTTTTATTATTATTATTATTATTATTATTAATAATAAACTAAAATTACAACGAGGCAATTAATTCTCACTCTTGGACGATGTCCTTTAAGAATATTTTTATGAGCTGAACTTCTCAAGGCTGAAGTGATACTGGTTAAGCTTGGCTGGTCTCCTATTGTTATTCACTCACTACATTGACAATATGTTTTCAGATATTTCCGCCCTACCCTGCACCTACCCTTCATGGATAAGTAGTCTGGAAAAGATCAGAAAAAAATTGCAACACCTGAATTTGCTGACACCAAATGCTTAATGATATGACAGTCCCCTGTATGAGCGTGAATGATGAAGATGTTCTGCAAACTTTGCAAGAAGTCCTCTTGAGCAGATGGCACAGCGTGAACTTTATACAGCACTTTATACGTTTATAGAAGACTTCTAATATTTTTCTCCCTAAGGCAATATGTTGAAATGTAAGGGCCTTTGTCAATGTTAAATTGAGTTTTCTATTTTGAAGAGTGTATTAAAAAAGACTTGCATTTTGCAATATTATATAGAGTAGAAGAAATGAAAGAATATTGAATGATGCGCAGTACAATGTAATCTCACTGAACACATATTAACTTGTTCAGTTCTGTTAAATCGTCTATGCGGTTTCAACACGCTTTACATAGATCAATAGTAGAATCAAATATAAAAAACGTAATATATCTTATGAATAGTGTTGAGCATTCCGATACTGAAATATCGGGTATCGGCCGATATTCACTGTATCGGAATTCCGATACTTAATTCCGATACTTTTATAATATCGAATACCGGAATCGGAAGTTCCCATAATGCCTGCGCTCTGCAGTGTCTGTGAAGGATGACAAGCTGGATGGCAGCGCTCAGCTGCGATCCAGCTTGTCATCAGAATGCCATCCCAGCGTGGGAGAATTCTCCTGACTGTTTAAAAGCCGGCGCGCGGTAAAAAGCCGCCGGCTTTTAAACAATCACGCAGCCCCATACTGCTTCCCCGCAGCCTCCCACCCCGATCCTCCGCTCCCCTCGCCACCTCCAATCCCAATCGTAAATTAGGACCGGGCGGGGAGTGCAGCACCAAGGAGCGAAGGACCCGGGCGGGGAAGCCGGCAGTGAAAAGACTTCACCGCCGGCTTTCCCGTTCTGTGCTGCGCTTTCCCGCCGGTTATTTCAAATGAACAGCTGAGGTATCAGGTGATGCCGATCAGCTGTTAATTTGAAGTAGCCGCGGTGCCCTCAGAGGGTTCATGTGAGTTCATGCTTGACTGCATGAACTCACATCAACTTTCCCACGGCCGCACAGGTCAGCCACTCCTCCCAAACCCGTCATGATTAGTGTGTGCGGGGTGTGTGTGCGGGGTGTGTGTGTGTGTGCGGGGTGTGTGTGTGTGTGCGGGGTGTGTGTGTGTGTGCGGGGTGTGTGTGTGTGCGGGGTGTGTGTGTGCGGGTGTGTGTGCGGGGTGTCTGTGCGTGCAGGCAGACATAGGCCGATGTGACACTACTACTCCCATCGGCCTATGTCTGTCCCCCGTCCACTCCTGCCAGCAGGATCAGCTCGATGGGAGCAGTAGTTCCCATCAGCCTGATCCTGCTATTTAAATTGCCCTACTGTGTCCCCAATAAATTTTAAATACATGTCATTGGTGGCCAGTGGTTACCTAAAAGAAATTAGTTCATACATTACCTGTCCCCGCCGATCGCCACCTAAAATAAAGTAAAAAATAAAAAACTACACCTATACTCACCTAGACACCTAATTCCCCGAAGCCATCGATCTCCTGTAATAAAATATAAAATAATAAACCACAACCTTATCCTTACCCCTCCGTAGCAGTCCACGAGTGTCCCACGAAGATCTCCAGTTCAGAGCAGCCACATAGAATGTGACCGCTCTGAACCGCTGCCGCCGCTAGAATGACGGGGCCGTAAGGGTTCACCGGAGTTCAGGCAGCGCTGCTCCGGTTAGCTCCTTTACGGCACTGCTGTATCGTGAGAAATTCCCACGGTACAGCACTGCCGTAAAGGAGGTCTCCGGAGCTGCGCTGCCTGAATGCACTCCGGTGACCTCAGTCAGTGGCTCCCGCTGCCGGGAGCGGACGTGTTCCCGGCAGCGTGAGCTTACAGCAGCCATGCACAGCTGTCACCATCTCCAGATGTGACAGCTGTGCATGGGAGATGAGCGCAGGAACGTGGACAGGTAACTATTTTTTATTTAGTAAACTAAGAATTAAATAAAATGGTGTTTTATTTCAAATAAATTTTTTTTTTCTGGGTGTAGTGTGTTTTTTCTTTTTAACACTTTGTAGGTTAGTAATGGGGGTGTCATATAGACGGCCATCATTACTAACCTGGGCTTCATGGCAGCTGGCGCTGACATGAACCCCACCACTATTACCCCCTGCCACCGCACCAGGGCAGCGTGGAAGAGCGAGGCTAAGTGCCAGAATTGGCGCATCCTATGGATGCGCCATTTCTGGGGCGGCTGACGGCTGGTGTTTCTAGCCTGGGAGGGGGCCAATATTCATGGCACCCTTCCTGAGCTATTAATATCAGCCCCCAGCTGTCTGCCTAGCCTTTGCTAGCTATTAAAATAGGGGGGACCCCATGTCATTTTTTTTGGGGGGGTCCCCCATTTTAATAGCTAGTAAAGGCTAGGTATTCAGCTGGGGGCTGATATTAGTAGCCTGGGAAGCTCCGTGGGTTTTACCCCCTTCCCAGGCTTCAAACATCTGCCCCAGCCGTCTGCTTAACCTCCGCTAGAGACTAAAATTAGGGGGGCCCCCACGTCATTTTTTTGGGGGGGGTCCTCCATTTTAATAGCTAGTAAAGGCTAGGTATTCAGCTGGGGGCTGATATTAGTAGCCTGGGAAGCTCCGTGGGTATTACCCCCTTCCCAGGCTTCAAACATCTGCCCCAGCTGTCTGCTTAACCTCCGCTAGAGACTAAAATTATGGGGGATCCCACGCCATTTTTTTTTTAAATAAATCCTTTATTTTAACACTAAATGACATTTGAGGACTTAATAAAGATGCAGTCCCTAAATTATTATTTATTTTTTAATAAATTTTTCCCAAAACTTTTGACGTGGGCTTCGCCATATTTTTGTATGCCAGCCAGGTACAGCATCCAGCTTCTATGAACACGCCATTTTCCGGGGCGGCCGCGGACTGCAATTTTCAGCGGGGGGGGGGGCAGAAAGCTTGGGCCTCCCTGCGCTGCAGATTCCATCCCCCAGCTGCCTAGTTATACCTGGCTGGACACAAAAATAGGGAGAAGCTCCACGTATTTTTTTTTTTTAATTATTTCATGAAATTCATGGAATAATTAAGAAAAAAAGGGCTTCCCTATATTGTTGTGTCCGGCTAGGTACAAATAGGCAGCTGGTGGTTGGGGGCAGCCCGTTCCTGCCTGCTGTACCTGGCTGGACACAAATATAGTGTGAAGCCCCACGTCAATTTTTTTTTAATTATTTCAGGAAATTCATGAAATAATTAAAAAAAAAAATGTGTGGCGCTTCGCCCTATTTTTGTGTCCAGCCAGGTACAACTAGGCAGCTGGGGGCTGGAATCTGCAGCGCAGGGAGACCCAAGCTTTCTGGGCCCCACCCGCTGCAAATTGCAGTCCGCAGCCGCCCCGGAAAATGGCGCGTTCATAGAAGCGCCATCTTCTGGCGCTGTACCCAACTCATCCAGGGCCCTGGTGCGGTGGCTCACTGGGTAATAAAGGGGTTAAGGCCAGCTTGGCATTATCAGCTGGCCCTAAGCCCGAAATTCATGGGGTCACGCCAATATTAGACATGACCGCCATGAATTTCTAGTAAAGTATTTAAAAAAAACACAAACACCCAGAAAAAAGTCCTTTAATTGAAATAAAGACACAATTCTTTATTGTTCTAAATTAAACCATACTTACCGCCACGCCCATTCCAGCTGAAGCAAACGATCTCCTGCAATAAAAGTAAAATAATAAAGCAACCTCATCCTTACCTTTCCATGGTTCCCAGGACAGCTTCAGCTCTGCTACATCGAGATGACAGGCTGGACCGCAGCAGAACGCTGCCATCCAGCCTGTCATCCCGCGGACACTGAGAAGCGCAGGCATGCTTGCGCTCCTCAGTGTCTCTCTGTGACGTCATCCAGATGAGCCGAGGTCATGTCCAATGAACTCAGCTCACCTCATGCACGTCACTGACAGCGTGGGAAAATTCTCCTGCACTCAGCGCTTCAGCGTGAGAATTCTCCCACGCTGTCAGTGACGTGCATGAGGTGCGCCGAGTTCATTGGACATGACCTCACCTCATGCACGTCACTGACAGCGTGGGAAAATTCTCACGCTGAAGCGCTGAGTGCAGGAGAATTCTCCCACGCTGTCAGTGACGTACATGAGGTGAGCCGAGTTCATTGTCGGCTCATCTGGATGCCGTCACAGCCAGACACTGAGGAGTGGAAGTATGCCTGCGCTTCTCAGTGTCTGCGGGATGACAGGCTGGATGGCAGCGTTCTGCTGCGGTCCAGCCTGTCATCTCGATGTAGCAGAGCTGGAGCCGTCGTGGGAGCCATGGAAAGGTAAGGATGAGGTTGCTTTATTATTTTTCTTTTATTGCAGGAGATCGTTGGCTTCAGCTGGAATGGGCGTGACTGTAAGTATGGTTTAATTTAGAACAATAAAGAATTGTGTGTTTATTTCAATTAAAGGACTTTTTTCTGGGTGTTTGTGTTTTTTTTAAATACTTTACTAGAAATTCATGGTGGTCATGTCTAATATTGGCGTGACCCCATGAATTTCGGGCTTAGGGCCAGCTGATAATGCCAAGCTGGCCTTAACCCCTTTATTACCCAGTGAGCCACCGCACCAGGGCCCTGGATGAGTTGGGTACAGCGCCAGAAGATGGCGCTTCTATGAATGCGCCATTTTCCGGGGCGGCTGCGGACTGCAATTTGCAGCGGGTGGGGTCCAGAAAGCTTGGGCCTCCCTGCGCTGCAGATTCCAGCCCCCAGCTGCCTAGTTGTACCTGGCTGGACACAAAAATAGGGCGAAGCTCCACGTTTTTTTTTTTTAAATTCATGAAATTCATGGAATAATTAAGAAAAAAAGGGCTTCCCTATATTGTTGTGTCCGGCCAGGTACAAATAGGCAGCTGGTGGTTGGGGGCAGCCCGTTCCTGCCTGCTGTACCTGACTGGACACAAATATAGGGCGAAGCCCCACATCAATTTTTTTAAATTATTTCATGAATTTCCTGAAATGATTTAAAAAAAATTGACGTGGGGCTTCGCACTATATTTGTGTCCAGCCAGGTACAGCAGGCAGGAACGGGCTGCCCCCAACCACCAGCTGCCTATTTGTACCTGGTTGGACACAACAATATAGGGAAGCCCTTTTTTTCTTAATTATTTCATGAATTTCATGAAATAATTAAAAAAAAAAAAAATACGTGAAGCTTCTCCCTATTTTTGTGTCCAGCCAGGTACAACTAGGCAGCTGGGGGATGGAATCTGCAGCGCAGGGAGGCCCAAGCTTTCTGCCCCCCGCTGAAAATTGCAGTCCGCAGCCACCCCGGAAAATGGCTGGATGCTGTACCTGGCTGGCATACAAAAATATGGCGAAGCCCACGTCAAAAGTTTTGGGAAAAATTAATTAAAAAATAAATAATAATTTAGGGACTGCATCTTTATTAACTCCTCAAATGTCATTTAGTGTTAAAATAAAGGATTTATTTTAAAAAAAATTGACGTGGGGCTTCGCCCTATATTTGTGTCCAGCCAGGTACAGCAGGCAGGAATGGGCTGCCCCCAACCACCAGCTGCCTATTTGTACCTGGTTGGACACAACAATATAGGGAAGCCCTTTTTTTCTTAATTATTCCATGAATTGCATGAAATAATTAAAAAAAAAAAATGCGTGGGGCTTCGCCCTATTTTTGTGCCCAGCCAGGTACAACTAGGCAGCTGGGAGCTGGAATCCGCAGCGCAGGGAGACCCAAGCTTTCTGGGCCACCCCCGCTGCAAATTGCAGTCCGCAGCCGCCCCAGAAAATGGCGCGTTCATAGAAGCGCCATCTTCTGGCGCTGTACCCAACTCATCCAGGGCCCTGGTGCGGTGGCTCACTGGGTAATAAAGGGGTTAAGGCCAGCTTGGCATTATCAGCTGGCCCTAAGCCCAAAATTCATGGGGTCACGCCAATATTAGACATGACCACCATGAATTTCTAGTAAAGTATTTAAAAAAACACAACACCCAGAAAAAAGTCCTTTAATTGAAATAAACACACAATTCTTTATTGTTCTAAATTAAACCATACTTACCACCACGCCCATTCCAGCTGAAGCCAACGATCTCCTGCAATAAAAGTAAAATAATAAAGCAACATCATCCTTACCTTTCCATGGCTCCCACGACAGCTTCAGCTCTGCTACATCGAGATGACAGGCTGGACCGCAGCAGAACGCTGCCATCCATCCTGTCATCCCGCAGACACTGAGAAGCGCAGGCATACTTCCACTCCTCAGTGTCTGGCTGTGACGGCATCCAGATGAGCCGAGGTCATGTCCAATGAACTCAGCTCACCTCATGTACGTCACTAACAGCGTGGGAAAATTCTCCTGCACTCAGCGCTTCAGCGTGAGAATTTTCCCACGCTGTCAGTGACGTGCATGAGGTGAGCTGAGTTCATTGGACATGACCTCACCTCATGTATGTCACTGACAGCGTGGGAGAATTCTCACGCTGAAGCGCTGAGTGCAGGAGAATTTTCCCACGCTGTCAGTGACGTGCATGAGGTGAGCTGAGTTCATTGGACATGAACTCGGCTCATCTGGATGACGTCACAGAGAGACACTGAGGAGCGCAAGCATGCCTGCGCTTCTCAGTGTCTGCGGGATGACAGGCTGGATGGCAGCTTTCTGCTGCGGTCCAGCCTGTCATCTCGATGTAGCAGAGCTGGAGCTGTCCTGGGAACCATCGAAAGGTAAGGATGAGGTTGCTTTATTATTTTTCTTTTATTGCAGGAGATCGTTGGCTTCAGCTGGAATGGGCGTGATGGTAAGTATGGTTTAATTTAGAACAATAAAGAATTGTGTATTTATTTCAATTAAAGGACTTTACTCTGGGTGTTTGTGTTTTCTTTTAACTTTGACTGTGGGGTTAGTAATGGGGGTGTCTTATAGACGCCTCTCCATTACTAACCTGGGCTTGATGTCAGCTGGCATTATAAGCTGACATCAACCCCAACCCTATTACCCCCTGCCACCGCACCAGGGCAGCGTGGAAGAGCGAGGCTAAGTGCCAGAATTGGCGCATCCTATGGATGCGCCATTTCTGGGGCGGCTGACGGCTGGTGTTTCTAGCCTGGGAGGGGGCCAATATTCATGGCACCCTTCCTGGGCTATTAATATCAGCCCCCAGCTGTCTGCCTAGCCTGTGCTAGCTATTAAATTAGGGGGGACCCCACGTTATTTTTTTGGGGGGGTTCCCCCATTTTAATAGCTAGTAAAGGCTAGGTATTCAGCTGGGGGCTGATATTAGTAGCCTGGGAAGCTCCGTGGGTATTACCCCCTTCCCAGGCTTCAAACATTTGCCCCAGCTGTCTGCTTAACCTCCGCTAGAGCCTAAAATTAAGGGGAACCCCACGCCAATTTTTTTTTAAATAAATCCTTTATTTTAACACTACATGACAAGTACAGTAATCAACACTGTCACTGTACTTCATATATATGTGACTGACATGTTTCGATCTATCTAATCTATGTGTGATTCTCTATTCCTTCTATTCTAAATTGTCGGGTACAGATGCTGAATTGCCGGCCGGCTTTCTTAAAGAGACGGTGCATGAAAACACTATTATTTTTTTAAATAAATCCTTTACACTAAATGACAAGTACAGTAAGCAACACTGTCACTGTACTTCATATATATGTGACTGACATGTTTCTATCTATCTAATCTATGTGTGAAGCTCTATTCTTTCTGTTATAAATTGTCGGGTACCGCTGCTGAATTGCCGGCCGGCTTTTTTAAAGAGACGGTGCACGAAAACACTAATATTTTTTTTTAATAAATCCTTTACACTAAATGACAAGTACAGTAAGCAACACTGTCACTGTACTTCATATATATGTGACTGACATGTTTCTATCTATCTAATCTATGTGTGATTCTCTATTCTGTCTGTTATAAATTGTCGGGTACAGATGCTGAATTGCCGGCCGGCTTTTTTAAAGAGACGGTGCACGAAAACACTAATATTTTTTTTAATAAATCCTTTACACTAAATGACAAGTACAGTAAGCAACACAGTCACTGTACTTCATATATATGTGACTGACATGTTTCTATCTATCTAATCTATGTGTGAAGCTCTATTCTTTCTGTTGTAAATTGTCGGGTACCGGTGTATGCCGCTGATGAATTGCCGGCTTTTCATGTCATTCTACATTATTCTTAGTTGTTTTACTTCATGTAGAATTAACCTACAAGGAAAGAAAGGGTTTATTTTCATTCCGATATTTGTGTCCCATTGACTTGCATTGGTTTCCGGTATCGGAATCGGCGATATCCGATACTTTTTGGGTATCGGCCCGATCCAATCCGATACGATATTTCCTGATATCGGAAGGTATCGCTCAACACTACTTATGAAAGAAATATGCTTCTTTCTCCAACTTCATACCACTTCTCTCCATCCCCATTGCCCCCTGAACTGATTTGTTAAAAGCTAAAATGTACCAGCTTACAAAGAGTTCAGATAACAGTTGTTTATTGAAGTCTAAGGCTGTGTGACCACGAGGCGTTTTTTAAGCGTTTCCGCAGCGGCAAAAACGCTGCAGAAAAGCTTAAAAAACGCATGGTAGAAGGCCTGCCATATTCCCCAATGATAATCCGCATGTGCTGCGCACATGCTGCGGAAATTTCCGCTGCGGATTATCATTGCGGAAAAATCCGCAGCACTACCATTTATTTTGCGGAATCGCGGCGTTTTCGCCGCCATTGACTTGCATTGGAACCCATGGATTCCGCATCACTGCATCTGTACATGCGGATAACATGCGTTTCAAGGTGCGGATGGTACCCGAGTCTGGAGGAGAAGAGACTCTCCTCCGGACCCGGGTACCATAGTACCTGTAAAATAAAAAGAATAAAATAAAAAATAAATATTATATTTACCTTCTGATGGCCCCCGGTCTCCTTGTCTTCGCTTGCCGGCAGATCGTGGTGGACTGAAGGACCTGTGCTGACATCATTTAGTCATGTGACGGCAGGTTCTTCAGTGTAGTGTACTGCGAGCTGCCGACAAGGGAGGACGGAGCGAAGCAAGACTCCGGGGGGCCATCAGTAAGTAAGTATAGATTTATTTTTTTATTTTTAAACATTCTTTAAGGTCACAGTATATAAATCCATGCCGGTTGCATGGATTTATAAAGTGTGACCAAGTTGTCAAGCACTTTCCAAGTGATGCTAAAATCGCTTGGAAAGCGCTTGTCAACCCGCATGCGGAAATGCATGTGAAGAACGCTTCACAACCGCATGTCCCTGGCAGGAAAAACGCATGTACAATCCGCATGTACAATCCGCATGCGTTTTTTCTGCCAGGGAGATACAGAAATGCTCAGGAAAAAATCCTGAGCATTTCTGCATCGTGGGCACATAGCCTTAGGAGAGAGGATGGAGAGGAGAGAGGAGCAGCAAGAGAAAGAAACAGACACACAGACTTTGCTTCTGTTTAGTGTTTTATGTCACCTCAGTGTTGCGTTCACAGCAACAATGCTCAGTACAGCTTCATGCTGTTGTTTCTGAACAGGTACTATAATAAGTTAGCAGAACAAGAATCCCTCATACCTTTTTGTACTGTGTGCATTGGAGACATTATAGCAATAGTTTAATCTAACTAGCTCAGTGGTAACTGAAAATTAAATTTAGAGCTGGCAGAAGGGAAAACTGGGGAAAATGCAGGATACAATGCATAGAATGGCCAGAAATAGTGTTATTTCTCATGTACACAAACATGGCAGTTTATCCTAAAAAGTCAACTGAAATGACAGTGAGTTTTAACCTCCATTCACACTTGCACTATTGAGATCTGTTAGGCTTGCATGGTCTTGCATTTCTGATGGAAAAAATAGAACAATCTTCAATTAGTTGTACCTTGAAGAATTTATGCTGAATTTATGGTCACTTTGCCACCATTTGCCAATGCATTTCTATTCCTGAAAATATTGTTGTTTTGCAGTATTTTTTTCACACCTGCATAAAAATGTTGCAAAGTGCTGTATGCAAAATGTTTATTGTTGTTTTGGTTCTAATGCACTTCCTGTAATTTTTGGTTTGGTTATGTTTGGATTTTTTCTTTTCTCCAAATCTCTTAGGTGTAAAGAACTGCGGTGACACAAAAATTTCCACTTGTTTATTAGTTGCTACTGTAGAAATATATCCTCTATACTAGTCATTTCAAAGGATTTGTGATGTAAATTTATATACACTGTGTGCAGAATTATTAGGCAAATGAGTATTTTGATCACATGATACTTTTTATACATGTTGTCCTACTCCAAGCTGCATAGGCTTGAGAGCCAACTACCAATTAAGTAAATCTGGTGATGTGCATCTCTGTAATGAGGAGGGGTGTTGACTAATGACATCAACACCCTATATAAGGTGTGCTTAATTATTAGGCAACTTCCTTTCCTTTGGCAAAATGGGTCAGAAGAGAGTTTTGATGGGCTCTGAAAAGTCCAAAATTGTGAGATATCTTGCAGAGGGATGCAGCAGTCTTGAAATTTCCAAACTTTTGAAGCGTGATCACCGAACAATCAAGCGTTTCATGGAAAATAGCCAACAAGGTCGCAAGAAGCGTGTTGGCCAAAAAAGGCGCAAAATAACTGCCCATGAATTGAGGAAAATCAAGCGTGAAGCTGCCAAGATGCCATTTGCCACCAGTTTTGCCATATTTCAGAGCTGCAACGTTACTGGAGTATCAAAAAGCACAAAGTGTGCGATACTCAAGGACATGGCCAAGGTAAGGAAGGCTGAAAAACGACCACCTTTGAATAAAGAAACATAAGATAAAACGTCAAGAATGGGCCAAGAAATATCTTAAGACTGATTTTTCAAAGGTTTTATGGACTGATGAAATAAGAGTGACTCTTGATGGGCCAGATGGATGGGACAGAGGCTTGATCAGTAAAGGAAAACGTACAAAGACTCTATTGAAATAGAGGTAACTAGAATGTGTGTAAACATGAAAAAACCTCTAAAAAAATATTTTATTCAAATTTTTTTCTTAAAAAACACCAAAAAACCCTTGTGATACACGAGTAAGAAGCTCCATGGTTATATCAAGAACCATCCAATATCCTTTAAGGACTATTTAGCATTGAATAAAAAAAAATAGAAGTAGATGACCACAAATGGGCCAGTAAAGTCTTAGACATGATAAATATTCATATACAATATAGACTTAAAACTGCCCTATCTCAAAAAGCCTCAACTGATACTGCCTGTCATGGAGGTTGGCACCCTAATATACGCCTGCCACATCCTCCATCGAGCTGCATCTGTTTACATGACGTTCTGGAGTCCTGTACATTTGGCCTCCTGAAGAACCCACAGGAAGGGGAAACGCGTTGGGGTGAATTCCAGAATATGAGATAAGTCTGCCATCATGTTGCATTCTCTTAATTTATCGATTAGTATAGTATGAAAATTGTATTAGAGCAGGCAGTCACTCATTACCTGTTTATAACTCACAGTATCAGGGTCTAGCAGGGAAAGTGAGGGACAGCCACTGTTGAATGGGGGCGCCAAACTCGTATATTAGGGGGCCAACCTCCATGACAGGCAGTATCAGTTGAGGCCTTTTGAGATAGGGCAGATTTGAGTCTATATTGTATATGAATATTTATCATGTCTAAGACTTTACTGGCCCATTTGTGGTCATCTACTTCCTTTTTTTGATTCACTGATAAATAGTCCTTAAAGGATATTGGATGGTTCTTGATATAACCATGGAGTTCTTACTCGTGTATCACAAGGGTTTTTTGGTGTTTTTTAAGAAAAAAATTTGAATAAAATATTTTTTTAGAGGTTTTTTCATGTTTACACTGGATCATTAAAGGGCAGAGAGCTTCCCTTCCGACTCAGACGCCAGCAAGGTGGAGGTGGGGTACTGGTATGGGCTGGTATCATCAAAGATGAACTTGTGGGACCTTTTAGGGTTGAGGATGGAGTGAAGCTCAACTCCGAGACCTACTGCCAGCTTCTGGAAGACAACTTCTTCAAGCAGTGGTACAGGAAGAAGTCGGTATCGTTCAAGAAAAACATGATTTTCATGCAGGACAATGCTCCATCACATGCATCCAACTACTCCACAGCGTGGTTGGCCAGTAAAGGTCTAAAAGAAGAAAAAATAATGACATGGTCCCCTTGTTCACCTGATCTGAACCCCATAGAAAACCTGTGGTCCATCATAAAATGTGAGATCTACAGGGAGGGAAAACAGTACACCTCTCGGAACAGTGTCTGGGAGGCTGTGGTGGCTGCTGCACGCAATGTTGATCGAAAACAGATCAAGCAACTGACAGAATCTATGGATGGAAGGCTGTTGAGTGTCATCATAAAGAAAGGTGGCTATATTGATCACTAATTTTTTTGGTTTTTGTTTTTGCATGTCAGAAATGTTTATTTCTAAATTTTGTGCACTGATATTGGTTTACCTGGTGAAAATAAACAAGTGATATGGGATTATATTTGGTTTTTATTAAGTTGCCTAATAATTCTGCACAGTAATAGTTACCTGCACAAACAGATATCCTCCTAAGCTAGCCAAATCTAAAAAAAAACCACTCCAACTTCCAAAAATATTAAGCTTGTATATTTAAGAGTCTTTTGGGTTGATTGAGAACATAGTTGTTGATCAATAATAAAAATAATCCTCTAAAATACAACTTGCCTAATAATTCTGTACACAGTGTATACACACATGCAAACATAACAGATATTCTCTTTCCTTCCAAACAGGTTCTCTCCTAATTACAGTTGACTTCATTCACACATTTATGTGACACGTTCATGTGCTGCCTGTTTTTTTCTCAGACAGCACACAGAGCCACAGAGTTTCATTGATCTATGCACACATGTGTCCCGGTCAGGGCTGGATTAAAGGTAGCCATGTCCCCAGGCAGGTTAGATTACATGGCAAGACACTCATTCATCTTGTAAAATAATCTTTTACGCATTATTCTTGACAGTGCATCATGCTGTGTAAACAGCAATCACATTAACAAGAATCATGCCAGCCTATACCCATTGAACGATCTATTACAGATCTATACAGATCTCTCAGTATTCATAATTTACTGGGCTCTGCTCTCAGACTATTTAACAGATGCCAATTGGTAATGGCTTACCAATTGGCAGTCATTTAGTGCCACCGGTCAGTACATGTAATCAGACTCTTATACAGTTTAGATACAGGAAAAATATCCAGTAGCCTATCCTGCTGTCTCATGTGATTACGGTCACTCTCTTTGTTTCTTTTCCATCTTGACTAACCTTCACATTGATGTTATAATGCCGTGACATGGTCAATGTAGAATTTACTGCATTAATCACCATACCCATAATAATAAAAAGGACGGATGTATGTATTAGTGATGAGCGAGCACTAAAATGCTTGGGTGCTCGTTACTCCGGTTGAGCAAATCATAATGCTCTGGTGCTCGACCCGAGCAACGAGCCCAATGTAAGTCTATGGGAAACTCGAGTATTTTTTTTGCCCCTCCTGGAGGTCTGCAGGGGGTCTGAAAATTGGCAAAATCAATGGGAACAGTGCTTAAATGATATGGGAACAGCATAGGGAAGACCCTTGGAAGCATCTCTGACTCCCAGGTCACTGCTGTGAACAATGTTGGCAGAGTATTACGCCACTTTTACGAACACACAAAAAAACATACAAAAACAAAGCCAAAATAGATTTTCCTTGAAACATGTTAAGGAACATTCTTTCCAGGGTAGTGACTTGTATATAAGGCAAAATAAATAACCAAAAACAAAAATGTTCCTTCACACCTTGAGCTATGTTCACACGTAGCGTTTTTAATCCGTTTTTGCATTTTACTACCTTATCTGGCCAGGTGGTGTGTGAAACATGATCAGACACATTCTGTTTCATTTATGAAGGAGGGACTCTGAAAGTCACAAAGCCTATTTTTACAAGGCCATTAGGCAGTCCTCACTATTGTTTGAGGGCCATCAGCTGGCTATTCTTTGTTGTTCCTGTTATTAAGGAGTGGCTCTCCTATAGTGGTAATGCCCATGCAGTGACTGCAAGGGCTGCCAAAAATTTGGACACACTCCAATACCCCTTTGAAGAGACGTAGAGGAGATCCTCATTTAAAAATTGTTACCTTTATTAAGGAGTGGGTTTCCTATACTGGTAATGCCCATGCAGTAAGCGCATGGGCTGAAAAACATTTTCCTCTGGGGGGTATATATGGACATACTGTATAACATACAGAATGTTAAATGTAGGCCTCTATAAAAATTTGCTAGGGGCATCATAAACACCCTTAAAAAAATGATATGGGTGTTGCATCATGCACACCCTGGTGATATGGTGGTGGAGGATGAGGAGAAGGAGAAGGAGGAGGACAACAGAAAATAGACAAAATCAGGAAGTGTATACCCATGTCTGGGTGTGAAGAGGTGCATGGGAATTGACCCTTCCAAAAAAAACACTGGATTTGACTTTATGTTCTGCTGCTATCATCCAGTGGAGTTGAGAAGTCTGGCCCAATCCAGCCCTTGTTCATTTTGATAAGAGTCAGCCTGTCAGCATTTTCAGTTGACAGGTGGATGCGCCTATCAGTTATAATGCCCTCGGCTGCACTAAATACCCGTTCTGACAAAGCGGTTCGCGGCAGGGCAGGCCAGGACCTCCAAGGAGTAGAGAGACAGTTCATGCCACGTGTCCAGCTTGGATACACAACAATTATAAGGCACAGAGGAATCACGGAGGATGTTGGTACGGTCGGCAAGATACTTCTTCAGCATCATACAAAACTTTTCCCTCCTTGTCAGAGTACCCCACGTATCAGGGTCGGGGCGCTGTAAGGGTCTGAGAAAACTGTCCCAGACCTTTGACAGTGTTCCCCTGTCTCTGCTGCATCATATTTGTGTCTCCCTCGCCTGTACTCCTTGGTTGTCCAACAAACTGTGACCTCTGCCGCCTGCGTTTTCAGATGGGAATTTTTTTAATAATTCTACAAGGGCCTTCTGGTACTGCAACATTTTATTAGACCTCTGTGCCATAGGAAGGAGTACAGTGTCCATTTTAGGACATGATCAGATATCAAAATCAAACATCAGAATGATGTCAGTTTGAGGCTAAATACCGTGTCTGGGAACTGATTCTGACAAGTGATTTTGAGTGATTTTGATGAGTGATTCTGACGAGTGATTCTGACAAGTGATCCTGTCAAGTGTCTTTTACAACTGTAATAATAATCAAAAAAAAAAAAGGCAACTGTTCACTGATGGGACTTGAACCCAAAATTCTGTGTCCCAAAGCAAGTACACTAACCACTGAGCTATTAACTTGAAGAACCTTAGGGGTTCTATTTGGTTATATGATTTTTAGTGCAAACCTGATTGAAACTCATTGGGACTTATGCAGACTGCAAGCAAGTCAAATTCAAATGATGTTTGATTTTGATGTGTGAGTCTGATGTATCACTTTCTTCAAACATCAGAATCAGAATCACAATAACTTTTTGTCACCCTGAGTATTTTCATGGTTGATCTCATAAGACAAGAAACGCTACCCATTAATATCGTTTGACTGAATAGGTCAATGGTAAGGCCTTTGCTTCTGGAACTACATTGTCATGGTTCAAATCCCATTAGGAATGTTATTTTTTTTTTTTTTAATTATGCCTGTTTAGCACATAAACTACAGGGGTGTTTTACTATTAACATCTGACATTCTGATTGTCATCCGGAAGTGTTAAGAGTTTCAGACACGCTGTCTATTTGCATGATAAATTACATAGCCAAAGTAAATTGGGAGGCACTAATTTACTACATATCTATTTCCAGTGACTGTACATCTGCGTAATTTCTTAAAGGGGTCTAATGATAAAATTTCTTTATTGTTAATTTTTCTTTCCATCCACCCAAGAACTGGCTGCAAACTCCAAATTTACTTTTGCTATGTAATTATTATTATATATCACTACCTAAATAATCAACTAATGAACCTACAGTTTAATGGTAAGGCATCTGTGTCACACAGTTTTGGTTTGAAAGGATGATAATAATAATAATACATTATTAGTTATAATAATTAATAATACAAAGTTGAGTGTCCCTTCTGGGACTTGAGCCCAAAACCCAAATATGGCTCATAGTCAGCACACTTACCATTGAGATATACACTCGTTACAGAAAAGTGGGCATTTTACTTGGTTGTTATTTCCAGTGCAATCAGGACTTTCGCACAAACATTGTCCAAGCCAAAGTCAAATAATATAAGATAAGATAAGATAAGATAAGATATACTTTATTTATCCCGGAGGAAATTGCGGTATCACAGCAGCAGAACACAGATCTCGAACATGACACATATAATAACATAACATTTGGAATGCTTTAGACATATATATGAGTTTGATGAATGAGTTTGATACCTGACATTCATTACACATCAAAATCAGAAGGACTTCCAGACACCATGAGTATTTGCATAGTAAATCTCCTAAACCAAGAAAAACCATGAAGTAGCATCATTTGAGCTTATGGCAGAGTGGAAGCTCTCTTGCCTCACAGAGTGGGCATTCTGAGTTTAAATCCCTGGTGCAGAAAAAATAATCGTTTGTTTTTTAAATGATGCTGGGAGCACACAAACTTCAGTGATACTTGGCTTTGATATCTGACTTTTCTCACACATCAGAATAAGAATCACAATTACGTTTAGACCCCCTGAATATTATCATGGTTAATCTCATAAGCCAAGAAAAACCTGCAGGGACACTGAAATTTTTATTCTTAATTATTATTAGTAGTATTACTACTATTATTATTACTATTATTATTATCCTTTCAAACCAAAACTATGTGACACAGATGCTTTACCATTAAACTATAGGTTCTTTATTTGATTATTTAGGTAGTGATATATAATAATAATTACATAGCAAAAGTAAATTAGGAGTTTGCAGCCAGTTCTTGGGTGAATGGAAAGAAAAATTGACAAAAAAGAAATTTTATCATTAGACCCCTTTAAGAAATTATGCAAATGTACAGTTACTTGGATATAGATATGTAGTAAATTAGTGCCTCCCAATTTACTTTGGCTATATAATTTCCCATGCAAATAGACAGCGTGTTTAAAACTCTTAACACTCCAGGATGATTTTCAAAATGTCAGATATTAAAAGTAAAACACCACTGTTGTTTGTGTGCTAAATAGGCATAATTTAAAAAAAAACAATAATAATATTTCTGTTGGGATTTGAACTGTACAGTGTAGCTTCAGAAACTGATGCCTTACCATTGAGCTATCCAGTCAAATGATAGAAGATTGTAGCTTTTATTGTCTTATGAGATCAACCATGAAAATACTCAGGGTGACTAAAAATCATTGTGATTCTGATGTTTGAAGAAAGTCGCACATCAGACTCACACATCAAAATCAAACATCATTTGAATTTGGCTTGCTTGCAGTCTGTGCATAAGTCCCAATGAGTTTCATTCAGGTTTGCACTGAAAATCATATAACCAAATACAACTCCTAGGCTTCTTCAGCTGATTTACTAGCTCAGTGGTTAGTGCACTGGCTTTGGGACACAGAATTTTGGGTTCAAGTCCCATCAGTAAACAGTTACTTTTTTTATTATTACAGTTGTAAAAGTCGCTTGTCAAAATCACTCATCAGAATCACTTATCAAAATCAGTTCTCAGACAGGGTATTTAGCCTCAAACTGACATCATTCTGATGTTTGATTTTGATATCTGGTCATGTCCTAAAATGGACACTATAAAGGAGAAATAGAAAGTTCTCCTTGTAGCGTGGGTCTAGAAGTGTGACCAACCAGTAATTAGTGTTGACCAAAATGCGTACAATGCGAGGGTCACCAGAAAGGCAGCGGAACATAAAGTCAGCCATGTGTGCCAGACTGCCAACAGCCAAGACTTCACTGTCCTGACCAAGAGGATGACTGTCCATTCTCTCCTCCTCCTCATACTCATCCTGGTCCTCCTCCTCGTTCTCCCTCTCCTCAGGTCATCCACACTGCACAGACGGTATGACTGTTGTGTGGGTAGTACCGTCTGTAGCGCAAGAAAAAAGCTCCTGTTTCTCCTCCTCTTCTTCCTCATTTTCACCCAATCTGCATTGAGATGAGACTAGGCTGGGCTGTGTGGCATCACCCTGTATACTTGCTTCATCTCATCGTGCTTTGCCTGCAATGCATCCTCTTTAATTGTGAGCAGCTAGCGTTTAAGCAGACAGAGAAGCAGGATGGTGACGCTAATTATGGCTTCATCGCCGCTCACCATCATAGTGGAGTCCTCAAAGATTTGGAGGACGGCACAGATGTCAGATATCCATGCCCACTCATCAGTCCTTATGTGCAGAGGCTGACCTGAATACTGACGGGCATGTTAAAGCTGGCACTCAACAACTGCCCTCTGCTGCTCACAAATCCTTCCACAAATACACTGTGTTCCAAATTATTATGCAAATAATATTTTCTCAGATTTTCCCAAATTACTTATATGAATTGCAGTCATTGTAATTTTCCAGTCAAATAACTATTAGAGTACAATTGAAAGGTTTTTGTACAAACTGCCTATGATAACAGTATATTTTTAAAAAAATAAAAAAACTCAAACTTCACTTAAAATGCATGTTCCAAATTATTATGCACAGCAGAGTTTTCAACCTTTTTATTTTAATAAAGAACAAAAAAATGGTCATTTTTTAAATTATAAGCATTAGCAGGTTATTACAAACTGAAATCAAACAATTTTCAACTCAAAACTTTATTCTAGGTGATGTTACATTTGCACATAGGACCCCTTGTTTGAACGGAGCTTCTGAACTCTCTCGTCCATTGAATTTGTCAGGTTTTGGATGGTTTCTGCTTTAATTGTTTTGCATGAGGACAGAATACCCTACCAGAGCTGTTGCTTAGATGTGAACTGCCTCCCGCCCTCATAGACACTCCTTTTGATGATGCTCCAGAGGTTCTCAATGGGGTTGAGGTCAGGGGAGCATGGGTACCACACCATAAGTTTGTCCCCTTTTATGCCCATAGCAGCCAGAGATGCAGATGTGTTATGTGCAGCATGAGACGGGGCATTATCATGCATGAAAATGATCTTGCTGTGGAATGCACGGTTCTTCTTCTTGAACCATGGAAGGAAGTGCTGTTTGAGAAACTCAACATACATTATGGAGTTCATCTTTACCCCTTCAGGGATCCTAAAAGGGCCGACAATCTCTCTCCCCATGATTCCAGCCCAAAACATTACTCCACCTCCTCCTTGTTAGCGCCATAGCTGTGTTTGCATGGGGTGTCCATCAACCAGCCATCCTCCACTCCATCCATCTGGACCATCGAGATCATTTCATGCATGATAATGCCCCGTCTCATGCTGCACATAACACATCTGCATCTCTGGCTGCTATGGGCATAAAAGGGGACAAACTTATGGTGTGGCACCCATGCTCCCCTGACCTCAACCCCATTGAGAACCTCTGGAGCATCATCAAAAGGAGTGTCTATGATGGCGGGAGGCAGTTCACATCTAAGCAACAGCTCTGGGAGGGTATTCTGTCCTCATGCAAAACAATTAAAGCAGAAACCATCCAAAACCTGACAAATTCAATGGACGAGAGAGTTCAGAAGCTCCGTTCAAACAAGGGGTCCTATGTGCAAATGTAACATCACCTAGAATAAAGTTTTGAGTTGAAAACTGTTTGATTTCAGTTTCTAATAACCTGCTAATGCTTATAATTTCAAAAATGACCATTTTTTATGTTCTTTATTAAAATGAAAAGGTTGAAAACTCTGCTGTGCATAATAATTTGGAACATGCATTTTGAGTGCAGTTTGAGTTTTTTATTTTTTTAAAAATATACTGTTATCATAGGCAGTTTGTACAAAAAACTTTCAATTGTACTCTAATAGTTATTTGACTGGAAAATTACAATGACTGCAATTCATATAGGTAATTTGGGAAAATCTGAGAAAATATTATTTGCATAATAATTTGGAACACAGTGTAGTGATGTTCCGTGGCCCCCTACAAGGTGGGACAGGAAGGTAGGGCGACATGATGTGGGTGCTTATTGTGCTCCCTCAGCTGGCACAATTTCAGCTTGCCCACGGCCTTGGCCTCTGCATGCACCATCACCATCACCATCACGTCCACTTCCAAGTCGCTTGCCACACGTCTAGTCCATTTTAAGTGGAGTATAATATTTGTCATGTTCCCAAAAATGTCAGGATAATTTCTGTAGTAATATCAGATCACATTTGATGACCACGGTTTTAGGCATTGGCCTAATAGTATGGTATTGGTCAGCGACCAAGTGTGAATAAGTTTGAACAACACACAACTGGCAGACTTTATTTGTAGTATAATATTTGTCACATTACCAAAAATGTCAGGATTATTACCGCAGTAATATTGGATCACCTGAGATGATGGACAAGTTTCTCTGCTTCCACAATACTGCAATGCTATTAAAATCAAGCAAATAATCAGGATTAAGAGCAAAAAGAATATAAGCCCTGATATCTAGGGCTATGGATATCAGTAACAGCAGCAGACAGAACGTGCAATGGACACTATTCTGTTGTATACACTCTCCACAAACTATGCCTGCCTAACTCCTGCTATCACCAGGATTGATATGCATCTGAATTAGTCCTTAAAAGAACTGTTAGTTTAGATGTATCTTGTTGTGGAATACCTCACTAAATCAACCGCCAACTCTCTCCCTCACTCAGCTGCAGCTCTCCCTACTCTGCATGTCTGAAGGGTAGACTGTGACGAGCATAGGGTCATGGGGTCTTATATAGACCCGATGAAACTGTGTGGCCAGATAATTGCTGTAATGCCACAACCAACATGGCTATGGCATTACAGTGAGTGGCAGGCAATCCCCACATGTTTATTCGCTGGATAAACAGCACCAAAGATGCAGGGTTAGCACCGAGCAGTTGCGAGCACACTCGCTCATCACTATTAATAACCTATCTTTTTATTGCAGTCCACTTATTCCCTTAATAACCTTGCTTGCTCTTTTCTGCAACTGCTCTAGTTCAGCTATATCCTTCAAATACACTGAAGACCAAAATTATACACAGCATTCTAAATGTTACCTCACAAACTATTTTCTTGTCATGAGCATCTATGCCTCTTTTAGTGCATCCCATTATTTTATTTGCTTGGCAACAGCTGCCTGACATTGATCACTAAATTTCTCACTCTGCGAACGGTGAAGTCAGTAAGGTTACCGAATTTCATTGGTTATGAACTTTGATAACCTTACTGATGTCAGCGCTCATCAAAGCAGCCAGATTCACACACTACTGTAAGTGTGTGCCTTATGCCATGGTGAGTGGTCACATTACTGATGTCACCACTCACTACAGCATCTGGATGTAGCAGAGTCAAGGATCATTGTGGGATGTGAGATGGCTTTACAGTGGACCCCTTTGGATTATTTGATTTTTTTAAAGGTAATATATGGGTAAAAGAGGGTTGGAGAGTGCCTTGGACAATTAAATGACTTTTCTCTATGTGTGTGTTTATTGTTTTTGACTGCGGGGTTAGTAATGGGAGTGTCTTATAGATACCTCTCCATTACTAACCCCTGGGCTTGATGTCAGCAGACGTTACACAGCTGACATCAACCCCAAAACCATTAACTTGCTTGCCAACGCACCAAAACAAGCCGGAAGAGCTGAGGCTAAGCTCAAGAATTGGCGCATCTAATGGATGCGCCATTTCTGGGGCGGCTGAGGGCTGGTGTTATTAGTCTGGGAGAGGGCCAATATCTATGGCCCCTTTCCAGCCTAACAATATAAGCCTGCATCTGTCTGCTTATCCTTTGCTGGTGAGTTAAAAATAGGGAGTACCCCAAGTCATTTTTTTGGGGGTCCCCAAATTTTAATAACCAGTAAATTCTACACAGATGGCTGCGGGCTGATATTAATAGCCTGGGAAGCTTCATGGATATTGGCCTCTTCCCAGAATAATACCAGACCCCTGTTGTCTGCTTTCCCTCAGCTGGGTGTTAAAAATAAGGGGTGTAAAGATGTGCAATTGTGAATTTTAATAATCACCTAGGCAGGTTAACAATGCAACCATATTTTATTCCTTACATAAAAAGTAATACAGCAATTCCAGGTAAATGCCCAAAATAGGATTGTCTCAGTCCACAATCCTCCATATGACAGATAAAACGATGGAAGCACAGATATCCAGTAGTACGGTCCTTTAAGATAGTTTAAATCCCAATAACATATCTCCCAACTGTAGCATATTTTCCAGTCCAGTTGGTAATGATCTCCATATCCAATCGATCCATCTACACCTTGGATGTCCTTCCACACAACTCCTTGACTAAAACATGTGGCTTCTCTTTCTCCTGAATGGGCGGAAAAGCTCACCCCTCCCTCCTCTGGCTAAGTGTGCCTTAGTAGAGATATTTTCCCATCACCTGGGTCTCCATTTGAGACTCCCTGTGGTGACGGCTCCACTGTGTCTACTGTCCCCATCCACACAATGGGGCTAGTGGTTGGGAGACAATGGAATGATTGCTTTCATTGATTACCAATTTTGGGTCTGGCCTTATGTATGCTTACTGTCACTGAATGAAAGCATTTATACCTGAAACTGAACTGATGAGCAAACAAATCACTAATGTGAATAATGGAATGCTGGACACTTTACAAGTGAAATTAGTGCATATACTGACGAGCAAGCAGAACTATATAAAACCTAACAAGTACAGTGGGTACGGAAAGTATTCAGACCCCTTTACATTTTTCACTCTTTGTTTCATTGCAGCCATTTGGTAAATTCTAAAAAGTTCATTTTTTCTCATTAAAGTACACTCTGCACCCCATCTTGACTGAGAAAAAAACAGAAATTTAGAAACTTTTGCAAATTTATTAAAAGAGAAAAACTGAAATATCACATGGTCAAAAGTATTCAGACCCTTTGCTCAGACACTCATATTTAAGTCACATGCTGTCCATCTCCTTGTGATCCTCCTTGAGATGGTTCTGCTCTTTCATTGGAGTCCAGCTGTGTTTAATTGAACTGATAGGACTTGATTTGGAAAGGCACACACCTGTCTATATAAGACCTCACAGCTCACAGTGCATGTCAGACCAAATGAGAATCATGAGCTCAAAGGCACTGACCAAGGAGATTAGAGACAGAATTGTGGCAAGGCACAGATCTGGACAAGGTTACAAATATATTTCTGCATTATTCAAGGTTCCTAAGAGCACAGTGGCCTCCATAATCCTTAAATGGAAGAAGTTTTGGACCACCAGAAGTCTTCCTAGACCTGGCCGTCCAGCCAAACTGAGCAATCGTGGGAGAAGAGCCTTGGTGAGAGAGGTAAAGAAGAACCCAAAGATCACTGTGGCTGAGCTCCAGAGATGCAGTAGGGAGATGGGAGAAAGTTCCACAAAAGTCAACTATCACTGCAGCCTTCCACCAGTCGGGCCTTTATGGCAGAGTGGCCCGACCGAAGCCTCTATTCAGTGCAAGACATATGAAAGCCCGCATAGAGTTTGCTGAAAAACACATGAAAACTCCCAGACTATGACAAATAAGATTTTCTGGTCTGATGAGACAAAGATAGAACTTTTTGGTGATAATTCTAAACGGTATGTGTGGAAAAAAATAGGCACTGCTCATCACCTGCCCAGTATAATCCCAACAGTGAAACATGGTGATGCCATCATGCTATGGGGGTGTTTTTCAGCTGCAGGGACAGGACGACTGGTTGCAATTGAAGGAAACATGAATGTGGCCAAGATATCCTGGATGAAAGCCTCTTCCAGAGTGCTCTGGACCTCAGATTTGGCCAAAGGTTCACCTTTCAACAAGACAATGACCCTAAGCACACAGCTAAAATAACAAAAGAGTGTCTTCAGAACAACGCTGTGACCATTCTTGACTTGCCCAGACAGAGCCCTGACCTAAACGCAATTGAGCATCTCTAGAGAGACCTGAAAATGGCTGTCCAGCAATGTTCACCATCCAACCAGACGGAACTGGAGAGGCTCTGCAAGAAAGAATGGCAGAGGATCCCCAAATCCAGGTGTGAAAAACTTGTTGCATCATTCCCAAGAAGACTCATGGCAGTACTAGCTCAAAAGGGTGCTTCTACTAATACTGAGCAAAGGGTCTGAATACTTAAGACCATATTTCGATATTTCAGTTTTTATTTTTTAATAAATTTGCAAAAATTTCTACATTTCTGTTTTTTTCAGTCAAGATGGGGTGCAGAGTGTACTTTAATGAGAAAAAAATGAACTTTTTAGAATTTACCAAATGGCTGCAATGAAACAAAGAGTGAAAAATGTAAAGGGGTCTGAATACTTTCCGTACCCACTGTAAATCATTAATAATACATAATAATAATAATAATATTGATGGAACCAGTGCTCCGTGATGGAAATGTCTCATAGTCTTTAGTAAGTGGGCAGCTCCTCACAAGGGGTATGCATTTAAATGAAAAAGACTGGCCGTCACATCCGAAACAGAAAATTGGTGTGTACAGGTGTCTACTAACAGCAGCCACCTCCATATACAACTAACAAATATTTAGCACCCTGTAACGCTAAGTATGCAAACATGAAATATATGAAATTTGAATAGCAATACTGCTCATGAAAATAGAGATAATTGAGAAAATTGAGCGCATAAATTGGCTAATTCATGTGTCCCTGGTAGCCATGGTAAGGCATTTCTCATTACCAGGACCCTACCAATGTGTATCTTTTCTTAGAGACTAAGGTCTGCATTTGTATGGGAAGGTAAGAAGCTGTAATTAAAACCACCTGTGGCTTAGAGGCGGAGTGCTCAGTAAGAAGGCCTATGCATTTAAACGAAAAAGAATGACCGTCACATCCAAAACAAAACTGGCGTGTACAGGTGCCTACCAAGAGCAGCCACCTCCATATACAACTAACAGAAGGTGCCTGCTCTTGGTAGGCTCCTGTACACACCATTTTTCTGTTTTGGAAGTAGCAGGTCAGTCTTTTTTGTTTAAATGCATAGGCCTTCTGACCAGGTGTATGATGATGAGAATAGTAGTCATCAGATGACACCTGATCGGTGGTAATCTTTTCACTGCTGGTCACAGCCACTGGCTCACATGCTGTCCTCTGTGTGAAAGTGTGGGATGTCAGTAAGGTTATCGCTGGTCAGTGTTTCCCACGCAGTCACACAGATGATAATGTGAGAACCGCCGGATGTTGGGACCCACCATTCACTGGAATAGGTTTCGGGATCAAGTTCAGGTAGAGTTCCGGTACCCAAAACTAGCTTTTTTTATAAAGTTCAGCCGAACCCGACGGACCCGAACATCCACGCGTCCGCTCATCCCTACTCATTTTTTATACCAACTTTTGTGTGGCACTGTATCAAACGCCTTTGAAAGGTCCAAATAGACAAAATCCACTGCATTTCTCTGGGCCAACCTGGAACTCATTTCCTTATAGAAACTGATCAGATTAGTTTGACTAGACAAATCCCTCATAAAGCCATGTTGATGCTGGGTCATGAGGTTATTTTTATTGAGATACTCTAGGATAGCATCTCTTAGGCAGCTCTCCAGAATTTTACCCACAGCTGAGGTTCAACTTACTGGCCTACAATTTCAAGGCTCAGATTTTGTCCCCTTTTATAAATATTGGCAACACATTTGCTATGCGCCAGTCCTGTGGTACAGAACCTGTTATTATGTAATCTGTGAATATTAAAAATAATGGTCTGAATATCACTGTACTTAATTCCTGCAGTACTTGGGGGTGTATGCCAGCAGGGTCCAGTGAGTTGTCTACGTTAGTGATTTAGAGGCGGCACCGTACTTCCTGCTGGGTTAAGCAGGTGACATTTAGTGGAGAATTTCTATTATCCCTGACCATGTCATCTATCATGGGATTTTCTTGTATAGATACTAAAGAGAAAAAAGAATGTAGCATATTGGCCTTTCCCTCATCCTCTTTCGCCATTTCACCCAGAAAATTTTTGAGGGGGCCAACACTATCATTTTTCAGTTTCTTACTGCATATAAAGTTGAATAATATTTTTGGATTATTTCTACTTTCTTTGGCAATGAGTCTCTCTGTCTCAATCTTTGTCTTCTCAGGGGCCATAGTGTATTTGGCTGAGACTCAGGAGACATTATTACTGAATATGGGTAGACACAGGGGACATTGCTACTGGATGTGGGGGGGGACTTAGGGGACATTATTAAATGTTAAGTGGTTACTTAGAAGGTATTATTGCTTTATAGGGACACATTACTGTCAAGGGAACTCACAGAGGGTATTAATATTATCTGGTGAGAGATTTTAGCATCTAAAGGGGGCATTTTACTTTGCAAAGGCAACACTAGTGTATTAGTTTTTAATCTCGCCTCATGGCAGGAGCAGCCTTGCACAAATATTTTGAAAATAGTGCATAAAACAAATAAGTTTGGTTAGGTTTTGTCCACTAAAGGTTTTGTCCAGTGGAGACACTGACACATGCAGACCCATTCAAATGAATGGGTCTGTGCACATGTCAGTGTGTTTCCACAGACCGTGTGTCCATGTGCTCCACACGCTGACATGTCTGTTTTTTTGTGGATGTCTGTGTGACACGTACCGGCGCCTGGGAACCAGCGCTACAGTTAGCACTGTTCCCAAGTGCCGATTGTCCCTGCGATCAGCACCAGCAGGGACAATGATGTGGGTAGTAGTGTCAGCTCTTGCTGTGTCCCTGTGTAAAAATAAGAATAAAATAATAAAATCCATATACTCACCTGTTCGGAGATGTCCCCCGCTGCAATCCTCTGACCGCTGATGCCGGGGAGCTGGAGATAATGAGCCGCTCCGGAGCTTCGCTCAGTGAGTGACAGGACACTGCTCCTGAGTTCAGCACAGCTCCGGAGCCCACTCGCTGGAGCGGCTCATTCTACCCGGCTCCTCGAAGTCAGCGGACGGAGGATTATAGCGGGGGACATCTCCGGACAGGTGAGTATAAGGATTTTAATATTTTATTCTTATTTTTACACAGGGACATTGTGAGAGCAGACTAGCAGACTTCTACTACCCTCATCATTGTCCCTGCTGGTGCTGATCGCACTGCTGGCAGGGAACCATGATGAGGGCAGTGTTCAGCACCCGGCGCTTGGGAACAGCGCTAACTGTACAAGGATTCCCAGGTGCCGGTCCGTGTGATCCTGATGTGGCACACGGACACATGGATATTTCCGGTACCGTGTGAATCCTGCCTAAAGTTGAGCGCTAGTGTGTGGTCACAGCCATAAAGCCATGCTGGACGCACATCTATGATGGAAAGCCTGAGGCAGCTGAGAGGAATAAAGTATAATTACTGCTGGCATCGGGACTCTCAGTGCGCTGGTCACATCACTGCAGAACGCTATTATCTGCATATCTGCATGTGAAATAGTGACAATGGTATAAATACACAGAAGCAGAATTTGCAGCAGTGCTCTGTATCTACAGGCAATTGGCCATTATTGTTATGGATAAAATGTGGGCGATGGGAGTGTGATTTAACTACATGGGGTAAATGCCCCTGCACACTGTGCCCTCCACTTTGGCATTTTGCTTGCATCATATATTTATAAACCACATAAACAGATCCCAGTTAATTAAATGTAATATTTTACTGGGCTGCCAGCAGAAATTCCTCTATTACTCATCTAAAATGAAAGGGGTGATCCAGGCTAAGAAGAGAAGCCTGAGGTCACACTGAGACTGAAAACAACATTACATCTATTTAACTGTGATCTCTTCATGTGCTATATAAATACATAATACAAGCTAATTCCCAAAGTGGAGGGCACATTGTTAGGGGAATCTTCCCCATGTAGTTCAATCACACTCCCTTCCCTCCATAAGTTTTAGTAATTACAATGTCCCCCAGCTCCCTGCCTTTACATACAGAGCACACTCCCAGTCTGCCACATAGATACTTTACACTACTTGCGCACACAGGAAGCAGACGGTGATGTGCAGAGGACTGAGAGACGATGCAGGCAGGCACAGCTTCTCCAGTCTTCAGGAGCGACGCCATTAGATGCTCCTCTCCGGCAGAGAGATGGTAGATGTGACTTAAACAGACGCGCAAGCGCTCTGTATGCTGGGTACTTCCTGCTAGAAGTCTTTCGGCAGGGCGGACCCCGCTTTATTTAAACAAGCTGCTGCTGCGGTGGCCGCTGTGCGGATTATAGTGGGGGCAATTACTCTTTGGACAATGGGCCCTTGTGAACGGCCGGGCCCCGGGCAGTAGCCCAGATTGCCCTCATTTTAATCCGCCTATGGTCTGAAATGCAGCAATGATGTGCAGGAAATTTGGTAAAATGAGAGGTACTCTTTAAACTTAACACTTACTGCAATGCCACTAGTATTTAAATAAAACATTCATAATATATTTGCTTTCAATAATATTATAGATATACTGTATAATGAGGCATTTTGAATTCCATCAGATAGCAGAACATTAGCTTAATCATATGTGCATTTAAACTTAAAAATAATAGCTTTGTCAATGAATAATAATGAGGCAATTTCATGTGAAAGTTTCTATTTGCATTAATGCCAGAGATATACTTGACCATGTGTTTTAGTTCAAATTCCACTGCATAGTTTTATCCTTCGCTTTAGTTGTTTTTTCTGTCCTAAGATTCAGTTCACAGTATGAATTTAGCATTTTTGATTTAAAAAAACTGTATTAAAAAAGAAGTACAAGAGCTAATGCAAACAGGTTATCCTGTTTGGATCCAAAATAGAATACAAGGGCTCCATACCGTCCCTCCATTTAACTTTGATTTTATACACAGGCAAACAGAGTGGTTTCTCTTAAAAAAGGCAATAAACGCTTGCCAAATATTGGGATATTTTAAATTTGGAAAGTAGGTTTGTATATATGAGAATAATTATAGCCAATTATTATATAATTGATTTTTTTGCATAAATTCCTTATGAACTAATGGGCAAAAAAATAAGTAGATTACATATCCTGTTTACATGTCTTCAATAGATATAGTGAAAGAGAATGTATTTAGTGATGAATGTTTAAAGAGAATCTATCACCCCCAAAATGCTATATACCTGCAGATATAGTGATAATCTGCAGGTAAATAACATTTACACCAATGCCGGGCTACGGTTAGAAAATGAAGTTTTATTCTCTTTGCAGCCCCTAGCTTTCAGTCATACAGTATGTGCGGCTGTATTCACTCCTCTGGACATTGAGGTATATCCTGTGCTGCACATAAGTGATGCAGAGCAGGCTATCAATCAATATGCCAGAGAATTATAACAGCGCATTCACGGTATAATACTGATGATTGCAATCACTCACTGCACTGCCCTTGTGAATGGAAGCAAGCGGCTCTATGGAGAATTAGACTTCATTTTCTCCCTGTTGCCACTATTCCAGTATGGCCGACATGCATGGATTAAACCTTATTTATCTTCAATTTATTATTATATGTTCAGGTAAATACTGTTTTTTGAGGTAACAATCACTTTAAAGGCAATCTGTCAGCAGGTTTTTGCAGCCTCATCAGAAAGCAGCATGATGTTGGCAAAGAGAAGCTGAATCCAATGATGTATCGCTTATATTACTGGGGGGAAGCAGTACTGACACAACAGAATTTTTAGATTTAGAATGAATCTGAGCTGAGAAAGCTAACCTCGCCCACACCAGCCTGTCCATGTACAAAATCCATAGACAGTGAGCTGCCTAGTTGCCGGACTAGTCCGGCAATGTTAATCTCTTAGTGATAAATCCTTCACAGTGAGTAAACAGCACGCACTTTGACAAGTGACACATCCCTGAATTCTGTGTTTCAGCCTCTATCTCCTGTTGTCTTCAGATTACATAGAAAAACCTGCTGACAGATTCCCTTTAAAAATTTAACAAGAAATTGAGCAGTCATATTAGTATTTAATAGTGTGTATCGGTAGGTAGAATTGAAAATGTATTGAACAAATCCTAGTACCAAGTAGAATAGATAGGAAAACAAAATTATAAAATTAAGTGCAGCTACAAAATGTATCTGTACTGGTTGCAAAGAAACATATATTCAGGAATGAACATCCATATATTCATATTGGTAACTGAAGTGAGTTTTTCTGATTATATTGAATATGGAAAGAATTGTGTAGGATTTCCAGTTTTGCACCAAAGGGTTAATGGTTACTGTTGATATGTGACAAAGAACACTATCTTGGGTTAGGACAATGTATGGTATATGTAAAGTTTGAATAATACTTCACCCAATAATGAGGCTGCCTACATTTTTTGTGCTATTGAAAAACAAGATCTAGTCAGAAATGCAAAAGAGACACAAAATTTGTTGGGTTCTGTTTGGGATACAGAAATTTTGGTTATATGCACCAGAAATGTATATAAAAATAGAGGTTTCCTTGATACCTTTTGCGAAAACATGTGCCACAATTATAAACTTTGGATCAAATATGGGATATTTGGTGCATACATTTTAAGACTTTTTTTTGTCAAAAACCATATTCAACAGTATAAAAAACATATGCGAGATAATAATAAATCCAGATTGCTGCAACGTTTGTGGATTATGTATAGTATATATTCAATGAGGACATTGCTCAATGTGTACACCTACATGACAATAAACTATTCACCCTTTAGACATAAGTGAGACCCGTATATTTTGCGTGATCTTCCTGAAATGTGGTCAAATTAGGTGGAAGCAGGCACCCCCATAGGATGCCACCTTGCAGAAAAGTGGGGGTGTAATTACATTGATAATAATTTTTGCATGCTAGATGCAGCACTACAGCAGTTATGGTCTACGTTGTATCAGCTCAGCCACACAGCTCTAACGAGGAGGCACGTTGGAAACTACCTAGGACATGTAGACATTAGGAGAGAGCATGCTGGCATTAGGACCGAGCAGGTCCTGTTGCTCCTGCCACTAGTACACTAATACTGGAGCAGAAATCAGGGTGACCAGTAGAGGGTGCTGCATAGAAGCAGGGTTGTCAACTGTCAAGAAGTTCTATGACAGTCTGTAAAAATTGGACACTTTTTTGTCATGTCTGTAAAAAAATGTAAGGCATTCTTGATTTTTTTGAAGATGAAGAAACTTATACAGATAATTTTTATTTTAATTATCATCATTTTACAGTTTACAGTGAATGCAGTTGATGTCTTCATATCAGTATTATGTTCTGTAAACATGTCACTTATTGTCATAATTATTTATTAAAGTTTTTCAATGTGTCCAAAATAAATATTGTCTGTCCATGACTTTTTGGTTAGCTGTCCAGAAAAAATATAATGTCAAGTTGGCAACCCTTCATGAAAGCTGTGCCCTATTGTCCTTTGATTTGCTGGCACTTGTACCTGTATAGTGCACTTTACATGGGCCACTCTGCTGCCTGCACTTTGATGTTTGACCTGAGATTTTACCCTAGGCAGTACAAACTGCTCCACATTCTGAGGCTGATGTGATAAGGGTATATAAAACCTCCTCACTAGATACAGTGTAGAGCCTGTGCTTATATTTTAATTATGTACTGTAGGTGCCAGTGGAGATGTCTTAGTCTTTCCATGCACTGCACAATGAATAATTGCATACTTCCCAACTTTGAAAGAAGAAAAAGGCAAGATTTTAGGCAACACCATTAAATACACCCCTTAGCTACAATCATTTACCATTTAATTCTCACGTGCATCATATTTCAAACCTAAGTTCTTCTTCTTATAAGTCCATGCTGAGGCTGTCCCTCAACATTCAGAGAGGAACTTCTTAAAAGGTGTATTCAAAGTAAACTGTTTTAACTGGTTTTAAACTTTGCAGAAGTAGTGCTGTTGCAGAGTGTGACATGCAGAAGTAGTGCTGTAGTGCTGTTGCTTTCAAAGCATTCAGCAACTATTAGAAGTAACACAAGCACATGAGACAGGAAGTGTTGTGCTCCAGAAGCATCCAGCAACTAGAGGGGTTAACACTGTCACAGGAGAAGGGGGGTGTTTTAGCAGAGCCCCAGGGGGATAGTGGGGAAGTTGTTTACTGTCTGGCTGGAGCTGAAGAAAAAGGTGGTGTGTGTGTTCTGTATCTCACAGAAGCGCCCTGCAAGTGAAAAGGATTCAAGTCAGGAGTGAAGATAAGCACAGGTCAGCTTCTTATTAAATTCTCCTGTTCTACCATTTATGAGGACTCTTGTCAAGTGTGTCTGGTCAGCAAGTGAAACAACCTATGTGTCTGTGCCTGAGGGTCAATACCCCTGTGTGCCTGAGAGAAGCTGCAGCACATGGTCTATGGTCGCCCTGAGTAACGGTTCCCCCAGGATTCCAAAGAATTCATGTAACCTGTCTCTCCCCTATCTGAATTTAGCGGTGTGCGTGTAACACATGGCCCATGTTAAAAAATGTATAATTAGCATTACTCACCTTCCCCTGCTTCAGTGTCATCTCCACCACTACTTGGCCTTTTTTTTACAGGCTGCATGTGTGACCGCTGCAGCCAATTACTTAATATATACTGGTTACAATAGAATAGCTTGCCATACAAAAATCAAGACATAACGCAGTTTTATTATCAGAAAAATAAAAACATTTTTTTCAGTTAGAAGAGAACCTGTAAGCTACACTAACTACCCTAAACTGCCACCATGCCTGTACTGCACTCTTTTCATGCATTCTAACAAGCCTCTTTATGCAGCTTAGCAATTGCTGAATAAATGTAATATTGGCTATAAACCCTGAGCTTCCGCTATGTAAATCAGTGGTTGACTAGCTGGGATGGGGGACATTGATGTCTTCTGACTAATCCTCTCTCTTATTATGTAAGCATGCCCATGTGGAAGTGAGTTGCCTAATTTGTAAAAGCAACGTCACTGTCGGCTCTTTGCAAATTTTTCTTCCTGAGAAGGCACAATGAAGTCTAGTGTAGACTCACCATCTCCATCGGCGAACTGCCCATGCCCAGACAGGTAGATGTGATGCACATCTCAGTTAACTGCAAGATTTGCAAAGATCCCGCGGTGATGTTGTTCTTACAAATCATGTCACTCATGCCCTCAGGGGCATGCTCACAAATTCACATGATAAGAAGGACAATTAGCCCAATGAAATTAATGTTCGGCCCACTCCCACGACTAGTCATCCACTGATTTATATCATGTGAGGACAGGGTCTAAAGTTAATTTTTACATTTATTCAGCAATCGCTAAGCAGCAAAAAGGGGCTTGCTAAAATGCAGGAAAAGGGGTGCAATATAGACATGGTGGCGTTTAGCAGAGTTAGGACAGGTTCCTTTTAAATTTTTAAAAAAATCTATACAAGTTTAACCCTCAGTCACATACAATAGGCCTGACAGGCACATCTTTTTTACTTTAATTTCTCCTTCCTCACCAGATTGTGAGGAAATCACCTCCCTCCAGGTAGTCTCCTGTCTCTAGCAGCTCTGTGAAACCTCATACCACAGTTGGATTGCAGAGCTTCAGGAGGACAGATATAACTGCGCTAATCTCTCAGGCTCATTGTATGTGAACACGTCACACTCAATACGGTTGGTATTTTATGTTTTTATTCATCACAATTGTTTATTTAGCTTGTTTTATGAATGTATAGCACAAAGTGTGAGGATATTTCATAGAAATAAGGCAGATTAAAAAAGAAAGTGTGCTGCTCAGGCATATACAGTAGTTCCCTAACACATATTCCTTCTCTTGCTTCAGATTATCTGCTGAAATGGAGAGGAAAATGTACAATTCATCAAAAAACCTTGATGTTGAGGAAGTAACAAACATGCTGTTAGATGATGCAGACCCCACACTGAATGAGGATTTAGGAGAGGAAAGTGAGATTGATTCTCATGATGAGGTGGAAGTATGTGAAGTGGATTCTGAAACAGAGCAAGATGGTGACAGTGATGAGGATGAAGATGTAGAATCTTATTATATGGGGAAAGATAAAAAAAACCCAATGGAACAAGAAGCCACTCCAGAAAAAACGTAGGGAACCTCAAAACATTATTACTCACCTTCCTGCAGTTATAGGAACTGCAAGTAATGCAAAAACTGCAGTTCAATGCTGGAATAGTTTATTCACAGATGACATTCTGGACTCTATTGTCACATATACCAACCAATATACAGACATTATAAAGGACAAGTTCATCTGCAACAGAACCATCAAGGCCACAGATGAAATAGAACTGCGTGCTTTTTTTGGATTATTATACCTTGCAGGAGCTTATAGGGCAAATAGACAAAGTTTGGAGGAACTGTGGAGTAAAGATAGGGATGGAGTTGAAAAATTTGGCCTTGTTATGTCCATAAACAGATTCAAGCTTCTAATTCGTTGCCTTCGGTTTGACGACAGAACAACCCGAACCGAACGTAAAACACATGACCGACTTGCTCCAATTCGTGATATATTCCAAAAATTTGTTGAAAACTGTAAAAAAAGCTATTGCCCTGGGGAGAATCTCACTATTGCCGAAATGCTCCCTGGTTTTCGTGGTAAATGTGCCTTTCGTTAATATATTCCATCAAAGCCTAACAAATATGGAATAAAAATGTATGCCCTTGTTGATGCCAGTAAGACCTACACTTACAACCTGGAAGTTTATGCAGGAAAACAACCAGAAGGTCCTTACTGTGTCAGCAACAAACCCAGTGATGTTGTAAAAAGACTGGCTGAGCCCTTATTTGGATCGGGTCGCAATATAACAGCTGACAATTGTTTTTCAAATTGTGATCTGATTGATTATCTGAAAATGCAGAAGCTTTCATATGTCGGAACTGTAAGAAAAAATAAAAAAGAATTGCCTACATAGTTTGTAAGTGTGAAAGGGAGACAACAGTACAGCAGTATGTTTGCATTCCATAATGGAAAGGTTTTGGTTTCCTATGTACCACAAGCAAAAAAAATTGTACTTCTTCTATCAACACTTCATGATGATGATGCCATCGATCCTGGGACTGAGGCACAAAAAAACCCGGAGATAATTACATTTTATAATGCAACCAAAGGGGGTGTTGATACAGCTGATCAGATGCGCTCACCTTTCAACGTCAGCAGAAACACCAAACGCTGGCCAATGGTCATATTTTTTGCTATGTTGAATTTGGGTGGTATAAATTCACAAGTCATTTACCTTGAAAACAAGCTTGAACCACTCCGTAGACGATTCTATCTGAAAAAATTGGCCCATGAACTAGTGCTTGGAGAGCTACGCAGGAGAAGTATGAAAACAATCGGTATCCCCTCTCGCCTTCAAGTTCAGCTCAAAAGATTCCGCCCAGAAGATGATAGTGAAAATTCACCACCTGCACCACCTGCACCACCTCCCAAAAGAAGGAGATGCACCACCTGCACCACGGAAAGCAGAATCAGAAGGCTTTCTAATTATGAATGTCACAAATGTCATAATGCAATCTGCCTGACACATGCAAAAATGATGTGTAATTCTTGCTCTTTGCTCTGCAAGTGTAATTTTCCTGGGGAAACTTCAGGATCTAATTCTGATTGAATATGTGTTTAATAGTACTTAAGGTACCTTAAAATTAAGTTTGTTTACATAAATTTTCTTTGTAGAGTTTTTTGACAGAGTCGAACTGGGGACTATTTGGCGGGAGTTTTGAAATGTTTGTATTTCAGAGTTATACGTTTTATGTTAAGTAAATGGGTTTTTTTGCACCTGATTATGTGTAATCTCTTTTATTACATCCCTATGAAGGTCACTGATCACTTTTAGAGCACTGAAATTGCAAACATTAGATATTATAGGTATTTTTCTTGCCTGCGCCTGACAGTCACATTGTATGTGAACTCGTTAGAACCGATATTGTATGTGATGGAGGGTTAATATTGACATAAATGTGTACACCTGAAAAATCATCTTTCCAGGTCATTGTTATGATACAATTAGTGCCGTAAAAAAGAAAACACAAAAGACCACGGCGTAATTGCTTTTTTTCCAGAATTTCATTGAAATGTGCAACTCATCCCACAAAAAAAGCCATGATGTGGGTATGTTGAAGGAAAAATAAAGTAAATGGATGATTTATGGATAGCAATGCGGTTAGGTTTAGAGTTGAGCCATCCCCGTAGTGTTCGAGTTCAGTTCGGTTCGTCGAACACCCGTGTGTTCGTCGAACTGTTCATCGAACACCTTCGAACACCGTTAAACCAATGGCAGGCAACAAAAACACATAGAAACACATAGAAAACACCTTCAAAGGTGTCCAAAAGCTGACAAACTGCTCAGAAGACACAACTAACACATGGAAAAGTGACAAGTACATATAGTCATGCGAAAAGAAAAGAGGTGGAGGAGTAAAAGGAGGGGGAGACACAGATATAGGCATGTCATGCCCTTCTAAAACCAAAAAAGTGCGAAGCTGACACGGCCAATCGGTTCCTGCCTGTGCGACCTCCATGTCGCCGGGTTTGTGCCAGAGCTGCGGTGGACCCTGATGGCCAGCCCCCCTCTCCTAATACTGGTGCCTGTCTGCTGGTGTGTCGAGCGAGCCCCCCTGCGGTGGAGGCAGGTCTAAGCTTTTTAATTTAAATTGTCTCTTTAATTTGAATGAGTACACTTTAAATCCTTTTACAAGGATCTATTGGAGGGCAAGTCTGATGTAAGCAGCCACGGGAATTCCAGCTCCACTAGCGTCCACTAAACCTGCTGCAGTTAAAATGCTTTTATAAGGATCGAGCTTGGCGGTCCACCGCAAGGCGTCCTACCGCAAGTCCCAGCCCCTGTGCCTTGGGGTGCCTCCCCGATGCTCTTCACTGAGTGTCCCGGGGGCCCGAAGCATTTCCTTTGAAAAAATTAAGTGTCCAAACTACAGGCGGTGTAGCTTGCTTAACAGGTGGGATAATCCGCTGACTAGCAGACACTGCTACTAGGTCCAAATTATTTCCTGGGCTAGATGCAGTTAAAAATTTGTAATTAGATCTACAGGCGATGGCTACTCTGCTGACCAGCAGACACTGCTACTAGGCCCAAAGTATTGCCTGAGCTAGATGCAGTTAAAAATTTGTAATTAGATACTCTCGTTGGATGCTGAGAAAGCATTCCATAGAGTCTCCTGGCACGCCATATATTATTCTCTTAAAAAGATTGGGGTAGGGGTCTAGAGGACCCTTTTATAGCCAAAATCATTGCCCTGTATCGCAATCCGTCAGCTAGGCTGAAGATAAATGAAACATTTTCATCACCTTTCATAATCACCAATGGGACAAGGCAGGGATGTCCTCTGTCCCCTCTCTTATACATCCTAGTGATGGAGCACCTGCTCTCATCAATTCGCGATAACCCCAATATTAGGTGGATTGAGGTGGGAGGCACCGAGTACAAGTGCTCTGCATTTGCTGATGATGTCCTAGTATATATCACTCAATCACATATATCCATCCCTGCTGTTATGGCTGAAATAGATCACTTTGTTACATGGTCAAATTTTAAAATCAATGCAGCGAAGTCTGAGGCCCTCGATGTCTCCCTCCCCAAATCCATACAGGATTCCTTCCAGTCCAACTTTCCCTTTGCCTGGCCCTCACAGGGTATCAAATACTTAGGAATTCGTATTCATAGAGACCTCTCCCATCTATTTTATCTTAATTTTGGGCCCTTAATTGAACAACTCCATAAAGATCTTACTTCTTGGACGGTGAAGGATTTTTCCTGGTTCGGCAGAATAAGTATACTAAAAATGAATGTCCTACCTAAACTCTTATACCTCTTCCAAACCATTCCCGTGGTAATTCCCTCAAATTTTTGGGAAAGACTACGCAGTAGCTTTTAGTCTCCCCAGGATGACACAGGTGGGGCAGACGGTGGTTGTCCCGGCCCGCTAGGCCGCATTGTAGCACAGTGAGCTTCGCACTGCAACTTATGCTTCATATCCATGTGACGGTTCATGCATGAAGTGCTCAAACTATGGGTTTTTTGGCCTCTACTTAGCTTTTGGTGACAAATGTTACAGATAACACGAGTTGGGTCATCCTTAGCGATCAGAAAAAATGCACAGGCTATGCAAGGTTTAGAGCCCATGCGACTCTGCTACTAGCAATACTATCAAATGATTGGCTGGGTTACATGCAGAGCGTCTGGGTTTGGTTGGGGGTCCCCACAGTCTGCCTAGGCTAGATGCAGTTAAAAATTCTCATTAGATACACAGGCGGTGCAGCTTGCTTCGCAGCTGGGCTAATACGCCCAACGTATTGGTAGACTCTATACTAAATAAGGAAGGATTCACTGACTGTGGTGGCCCCTCCGTGGGCCGTGGCGATTGGCGGAGATTTGGTGGATGAATATAGGAGAAAGCTTCTTAATAGAGAAAGTTGGTGGATTTACACTTTAAATACACGTGTACCAGCGGGTTTAAACATCAGACATGATTTGATGTATCATTATGAGTGATCATTTATAGATTATTATTATATATGTTCCTTTTTTCTTCTTTTCTTTTTCTTTTTGATTATTTACATTTATATGCATTGTTTCTATGCTATACGATTTTAACATGGTATGTGTGTTTAAATTTCTGATTAACTCAGCCTTGAACCGGTGCATAGCAGGACATGACATATAAATACCACTTCCTTGCTGTTTTTTGCTATGCAATGATTAAGAACTCGTATATATATTGTGCAGAAAGAAGGGTGAAAGTCCGCCCAGGCAGGAGGAAATTGGAGTTTCATAACACATATTTGAACTGGAGAGGTATTAGAGGCCTGCAATGGCCACAGGAACTAATGGAGGTAATCAAGGTAGGGAGAGAGGCAAGAGGTCCGGTCATCTTAGTTATACAGGCCGGGGGAAACGACATAGCTTATCACAAGAGCGCAAAACTAATGGCAATAATGAAACTAGACACTGAGCGCTTCAGAGAATTTTTCACAAAACTAACTATAGTATGGTCAGAGATTGTGCCGAGAACGGTATGGCAAGGTGCGGGAGACATCACGGCCATCGAATGGACAAGGCAGGTAATAAATATTCGGATGGTAAAATTTATAAGAGACAAAGGCTGTGCAGTGATACGACACAGATAACTGGAAGGAGATAAATCAAGCCTCATACGGCCCGACGGTGTTCACTTAATGGATATTGGACTGGACATATTCCTGTCAGGACTCCAGGACGGAGTGGAACAAGCGTTAAGAGTGATAGATGGGGGTCGGACTCCTGCATACGAGTAAGCAGGATCCTCCGTGGCCTGGAAATAGAAAGGACATGTTGGAGAGTTACACTTGTTGGCCAACTTGCCATTGTGGAGACTGGAGACACAGGGCATGCTGCAACAAGCTGAATTATTTTAGAAATAAAATGCATTTCTAATGGAATGAGCATAAACAGTTAATAAAGCTGTGACCGATCCTCACCCATCCAGTTGTAAGAGTTACATGATTGTATTGTCAATGAAAGGGGGGCGTTAGGGGGCTGAGCGTCTGGGTTTGGTTAGGGGTCCCCACAATCTGCCTAGGCTAGATGCATTTAAAAATCATTATTAGATACACAGGCTGTGCAGCTTGCTTCGCAGCTGGGTTACTACGCTGACTAGCAGACACTGAAGCTTTGGAGCAGACCTCTGAGTAAACAGCTCTTCAGACACAACCATCTTTGTTACCCCAAGCCATAGTGTATGTATTTTCTTACGGTTAAAAGGGGGGGGGAGACCCAACCCACCTTTAATTGACGATAGCAACGTCACGTAAAACAAAGCAAGGGGACTCCAAAAAGAGTCTCCAGTTTTTCCAAAAATTTGTGGCACAGACACCACTTAAGTGGCATCAATTGCCCCAGAGTTGCTTAAAACGGTTGGTTAGAATGAGTACCACACACTGCTACTATGCCCAAAATTATTTTCCAGACAAGATGCAGCTAAAAATTATTAGTGATTTGCAAGCTGGTGGAGCTTAGTATAGACGGCATAATAGAATGAATACCGCACACTGCTACAGGCCCAAAATTATTTTCCAGACAAGATGCAGCTAAAAATTAATAGTAATTTGCAAGCTGGTGGAGCTTAGTATAGATGGCATAATCCACACTAAGAAGAATTAAAATTCCCCCAAAAATTCAAGAAAAACCAGCAAAAAAGGGCAGCAGTGTTTACCTGCCCAGATCTTCAAAGCCAAATGCACTACCAGGATGCAGCAGACCCACATAAAGATGGCGGATACACAGGTGCAAAATACTGATGAAACAATCACTCCCAACCTACCATTTCATGGAGGGGGTAACTGTCTAGTATTAGAATTGCACAAAGATAAGCTTGTATAGGGTGCTGTTCACACAGGGTAGTGCACAGTATCCGGCTTACAGCCTATTAGTTACGACCATACTATTCGACTAGGCGGGCTGCCCGGTACTATCCAAGTGCACCCCCTGGGAACAGACACCCCAGTTTGCAATGCCCGCACTAGTGGGCCTGTGTGCACCCTGCAATAAAAGTGTTCAAAATTACATATACATATATATATAATATATGAGGTATTAGTTGATATTTTGGCCAAAATACGTAAGCTCGTAACCCGCGTCAAGGGTCCTCATGCTTACGAGTCCTACTCTAAACACTCACAGCAAAAACCACACTAAGAAGAATTAAAATTCTCCCAAAAATTCAAGAAAAAACAGAAAAAAAGGGCAGCAGTGTTTACCTGCCCAGATCTTCAAAGCCAAATGCACTACCAGGATGCAGCAGACCCACATAAAGATGGCGGATACACAGGTGCAAAATACTGATGAAACAATCACTCACAACCTACCATTTCATGGAGGGGGTAACTGTCTAGTATTAGAATTGCACAAAGATAAGCTTGAATAGGGTGCTGTTCACACAGGGTAGTGCACAGTATCCGGCTTACAGCCTATTAGTTACGACCATACTATTCGACTAGGCGGGCTGCCCGGTACTATCCAAGTGCACCCCCTGGGAACAGACACCCCAGTTTACAATGCCCGCACTAGTGGGCCTGTTTGCACCCTGCAATAAAAGTGTTCAAAATTACATATATATAATATATGAGGTATTAGTTGATATTTTGGCCAAAATATCAACTAATACCTCATATATTATACATATGTAATTTTGAACACTTTTATTGCAGGGTTCACACAGGCCCACTAGTGCGGGCATTGTAAACTGGGGTGTCTGTTCCCAGGGGGTGCAATTGGATAGTACCGGGCAGCCCGCCTAGTCGAATAGTATGGTCGTAACTAATAGGCTGTAAGCCGGATACTGTGCACTACCCTGTGTGAACAGCACCCTATACAAGCTTATATTTGTGCAATTCTAATACTAGACAGTTACCCCCTCCATGAAATGGTAGGTTGTGAGTGATTGTTTCATCAGTATTTTGCACCTGTGTATTCGCCATCTTTATGTGGGTCTGCTGCATCCTGGTAGTGCATTTGGCTTTGAAGATCTGGGCAGGTAAACACTGCTGCCCTTTTTTGCTGGTTTTTCTTATAGATGGCATAATAGAATGAGTACCACACACTGCTACAGGCCCAAAATTATTTTTCAGACAAGATGCAGCTAAAAATTATTAGTAATTTGAAAGTTTAAAATGGTTGGTGAGGTGAATTTACGAAATACTCAAGCTTTAACTCTCCCCAGGATGACAAAGGGGTAGAAAAGTCCTTGCGGATCCATGATTTGTTCATCTTTATGAACGTGAGTTTGTCTACATTCTCAGTGGACAGCCGCGTGCGCTTTTCTGTCAGCACACCACCAGCAGCGCTGAACACACGTTCAGAGAGAACGCTGGCTGCGAGGCATGACAAGATCTCCAAGGCGTAAGTGGCGAGCTCCGGCCATTTATCCAGATTGGAAGCCCAAAAAGAGCAAGGGTCCAGTGACACAGTCATGGCTTCGATGTTTACTTGGAGATACTCCTGTACCATCCTCTCTAGGCGTTGACTATGTGTCAGACTTCTTGTCTCCTGTGGCCTTGCAAAGGATGGGCTAAAAAAACTGTGAAATGATTACGCAAAATTGCTGTCACCAGCAGATACTGTGTTTCTGTTACGGTTTGAGTGCTGAACACTCAACAGTCCCACGGTTGACAAGTTAGAACTGTGAGATTCACTACATGCACCACTGGTGTTTTGTGGAAAGGCACATGTAAGATTCTGCAACAGTCTCTGCTGATACTCCTGCATGCGTGAATCCCTTTCTATGGCAGGAATTATTTCAGCAAATTTACTTTTGTACCGGGGATCTAAGAGTGTGGCAACCCAGTAGTCAGGATTATTTTGAATTCTGACAATTCGAGGGTCATGTTGCAGGTAGTTCAGCAAGAAGGCACTCATGTGTCTTGCTCATCAAGGAGCACCAAGTCCCTGTTGTGTTGGTGGCGAGGTAACAATCATGCTTCCTTCCTTTGCCCTCTCCCCCCAACCTCGCACAACAGAAATGTGATCAAGGTCTCCCTCATCTGATGAGTCTTCTATCAGTTCATCCTCCACTTCTTCCTGGGCTCCTGCACCTTCCTCACTAGTTTGGCTGCTACCATGCGGCCTGGTAAATCCATCTCCCCCACCCTCTCATGCCTGCCGCCTTGGTGCTGCCGACCGTCTGGACCTTGCAGATGTTAGCCCTTCCGCATACAACTCCTCCTCCTCTACTCCCTCCACCTCCTCTTGTCGCACCACCTGACTCCGAATTCTGTTTAACATGTGCTCCAGCATGTAAATCACCGGAATAGTCATGCTGATAATGGCACCGTCAGAACTAAACATCTTCGTCGCCATTTCAAAACTGTGCAGAAGGGTGCATAGGTCCCTGATCTGAGACCACTCCTCCAGCGTGATTTGCCCCACCTCTGGATCCCGTTGGCCCAGGCTATACGTCAGAACGTATTGCACCAGGGCTTGTTGGTGCTGCCACAGTCGCTACAACATGTGCAGAGTTGAATTCCACCGGGAAAGGCAAATCGCAATTTAGCCGGTGAAGTGGCAGGCCCAACGACTTCTGAAGAGATGTAAGTCGCTGAGCTGCGGGATGCGAATGGCGGAAGTGAGCACACAGCGATCGTGCGCTCTGCAGAAGGCCATCTAGTCTGGGATAGTGGGCTAAAAATTGCTGGACAACCAGGTTCAACACGTGAGCCATACAAAGCACGTGTGTGACATTGCCCCAGCAAAGGGCCGCACCGAGGTTTGCAGCATTGTCGCACACGGCCTTCCCTGGTTTCAGGTCCAGTGGAGACAACCATTCAAGAAACTGATTCTCCAGAGCTGACCACAACTCTTCAGCTGTGTGACTCACATTTCCCAGACATTTCAAAGTAAAAACCGCCTGATGACGTTGAGCCCTGCTGCCAGCATAGTAAGGAGGTGTGCAGGATCCCTTCTGCGCACTTAGAAAGCGTGTGGAATGACCAGTCAGGCTTTGGGTGCAGGTGGAGGACCGAGAGGAGGTTGAGGAGGCAGAATCAGTGGAGGAACTTCGAGATAAAGAGGATTGAAGCACAGCTCGTGGGGACGGCAAGACTTGGACAGCAGCCCCTTGTCCTGCTGTCACCATAGTTACCCAGTATCCAGTCAGTGACATGTAACGTCCCTGTCCATGCCTACTCGTCCAAGTGTCTGTGGTGAAATGCACCCTGTCACACACAGAGTTTCTCAAAGAAGCGGTGATGTTGTGTGCGACATGCTGGTGGAGCGCAGGCACACCTTTCTTTGAGAAGTAGTGCCGACTGGGCATCTGGTACTGGGGCACTGCGAAGGACATAAGGTCTCGAAAATCCTCTGTGTCCACCAGGCGGAAAGGCAGCATTTCTGTAGCCAAGAGCTTGCAGATGGTGAAATTCAGCCTCTTAGCTTTCTCATGGCTAGGAGGAAATGGTCTTTTACTTGTCCACATCTGAGGGACCGAGTGCTGGCTGTTGTGCTTAGAAGGGGTTGAGAAGGGTGTCCCCGGCAAACTGCCAGTCTGTGAGGAAGATGCAGGCGGACATGTTAGGTTGCCTTCATCCAAAGGTGGTGTTCTCGATGTCGGAGAGCGCTCAACACCAGCTGGTGTTTCCACCTCCAAAGAAAATGATGACCTGCCAATCACGCTGGCTGTTGCGGGTAAAGAGGTGGCAGGTCTGCGTCCCAAAACAGGTGTGACTGCTGTCCCCCCAGTCACAGAGGATGGTGAGGCCGCGGATGCACAAGATGGGGCAAACAGTGGTTGGCCCGGCCCGCTAGGCCGCATTGTAGCACAGTGAGCTTCCCACTGCAACTTATGCTTCATATCCATGCGACGGTTCATGCATGAAGTACTCAAACTATTGATTTTTTGGCCTCTACTTAGCTTTTGGTGACAAATGTTACAGATAACACGAGTTGGGTCATCCTTATCGATCTGAAAAAATGCCCAGGCTATGCAAGGCTTAGCACCCATGCGACCTGAAGAGCCACCACGACTTGTGGTCAGAGTCAGAGTTGTGTTTGAGGATGCAGTTGTTGACTTGCTTCCAGTACTACGTCTCTATCCAGGAAGGCGCAACCTGACCTCGTCGTCACTAGCATCCTCCTCCACCTCCTCTGCTGACCTCATTGACTGGCTGACTGTGGGTTGACAGTAAGTGGGATCTGCAACCTCGTCATCATCACCCTGTGTGTTCTCACACCCATCGTCCTCAGAGCCAACCTCTTCCTGCCCTGACAAAAAACTCAAGTTGTCGCTCCAATCAGGTATTTGAGTCTCATCATCGTCTTCCTCATTGTCTCCACCAACAGGAGTTACAGTTTGGAAACGAGGGTCTACATTACGGTCAGAACCTTCTGCGTCTGGTCCTGGATCCAACTCATAAAGATTCTGGGTATCAGTGCAGATCATTTCCTCGTCTGGATTCACAGAAGCTTTGGAGCCGACCTCTGATTCCCAGGCAATAGTATGAGTAAACAGCTCTGCAGATTCAACCATCTGTTCTACCCCATACTCAGACGGGCAGCTGGAGATTTGGGAGCTGTGAGGAAGCAAGTGCGATTGGGGTGACACCTCTGAGGACTGGAGTATTTGTGATGTTGAAGTTGAGGTGGAGGAGAGCCCACTTAAAGGAGCACTTGATATCCGTTGAAGCACCTGCTGTTTTTGTGCCTCATCTGGAATTTGTAGCGATTGGCGTGGCCGTAAGAAAGGGATCGTATCACATTGTCCACTAAAAGAAGTAGACATCTTAGTTTGGCTGGAAGATGGTCTTTCTTCTGCAGATGTTACTGTTGCTTTAACACCTACCCCACGGACACAACCGTTTTTCCCTACCCAACATGCCTATTGCCCTTTCCACCAGCAGCAGGCCTATTTCCAATCATTTTGGTGGTTAACTAATTGACAACTCTGGAGTTGTTTGCACAAAAAACGATGGATGGGAACCGAGCGGAGCTGAGTGGCCAAACTGTGGTATTAGCCCAAAAGGATTGGCTGGGTTAGATGCAGTAAAACAATTTTATTACATACACAGATGGTGGAGCTTAGTATAGATGGACTAATAGAATGAGTCCCACACACGACTACAAGCCCAAAATTATTTTCCGAGCTAGATGCAGATAAAAATTATTTGTAATTTGCAAGCTGTAGGAGCTTAGTAGAGATGGACTAAGAATAAGTCCCACACACTGCTGCAAGCCCAAAATTATTTTCCGAGCCAGATGCAGATAAAAATTATTAGTAATTTCAAAGCTGGTGGAGCTTAGTATAGATGGCCTAATAGAATGAGTACCACACACTGCTAATATGCCCAAAATTATTTTACAGGCAAGATGCAGCTAAAAATTATTATTAATTTCAAAGCTGGTGGAGCTTGGTATAGATGGCCTAATAGAATGAGTACCACACACTGCTACTATGCCCAAAATTATTTTCCAGGCAAGATGCAGCTAAAAATTATTACTAATTTCAAAAATGGTGGAGCTTGGTATAGGTGGCCTAATACAATGAGTACCACACACTGCTACTATGCCCAAAATTATTTTCCAGGCAAGATGCAGCTATAAATTATTAGTAATTTGAAAGCTGGTGGAGCTTAGTATAGATGGCCTAATAGAATGAGTACCACACACTGCTAATATGCCCAAAAATATTTTACAGGCAAGATGCAGCTAAAAATTATTATTAATTTCAAAGCTGGTGGAGCTTGGTATAGATGGCCTAATACAATGAGTACCACACACTGCTACTATGCCCAAAATTATTTTCCAGGCAAGATGCAGCTAAAAATTATTATTAATTTCAAAACTGGTGGAGCTTGGTATAGATGGCGTAATACAATGAGTACCACACACTGCTAGTATGCCCAAAATTATTTTCCAGGCAAGATGCAGCTAAAAATTATTAGTAATTTCAAAACTGGTGGAGCTTGGTATAGATGGCCTAATACAATGAGTACCACACACTACTACTATGCCCAAAATTATTTTCCGAGCTAGATGCAGATAAAAATTATTTGTAATTTGCAAGCTGGAGGAGCTTAGTATAGATGGACTAAGAATAAGTCCCACACACTGCTACAAGCCCAAAATTATTTTCTGAGCTAGATGCAGATAAAAATTATTACTAATTTGCAAGCTGGTGGAGCTTAGTATAGATGGCCTAATAGAATGATGCTATGCCCAGAAGGTTTTACTTGGCTAGGTGCAGCAAAAAAAATTGTATTCTATGCACAGGTGGTGTAGCTTGCAACACAGATACGCTACTCCACTGACTAAAACACCCTGCAAGAGGCCAAAAAGGATTTGCTTAGCTAGATTTAGCCAAATGCTGTGAAAAACACTTGCACGGCACTGGCACAGACCTGCCTGGCAAAAAGTCCTAGGAAATGATGTAAAATAGTCCTCAAAAGGACTGCAATTACAATTAGTCCCTACTCCCAATCTATCTATTTCAGAGCACAGACCTGCCTGATAAAAGTTGTAGGAAATGCTGTAACCTAGTCCTCAAAAGGACTGCAATCACAACAATTCCCTACTCCCAAGCTATCTGTATATTTCAGAGAAAATTGGCTTGAAATTAACACTGAAAGTATAGCGCACATGTGTCACCCCAGGCCTGGATGCCACCAATATTAAAGGCTGTGTCTGAGAGCAGGAGGGAGGTTCCCTGGTCAGGGACCATTAGCATGCAGCACCTCCTGTCCCAGGCCAGTAGGGAGAGCAGGCTGCCCCTATAAAAGCTGGAACTGGGACAGGGTTAGAGAGACCAGTACCCACCTCTGAAGTGTCCAGAAGGGTTCTCAGAGGAAGGGACAGGTCAGCAGCAGCTGAGGAGTCTGTGAGGCAGAGGAGGAACTGCAGGCCAGGGACAGAGGCGACGAGAGGCGGTCCTGGCTGAGAGAATCACCACCAGACATTGGGGTCCGAGGCTGTCAGGGTTGCAAGCCCAGCAGCAGAGAACCAACCCGCAAGGGATTTCAGGTCCCTTGGCTTAAGAAGCCTGGAGGCTCCGCCACACATGGGGACCAGTCCAGCAGGAGAAAGCAAAAGGTACCTAAGGCCTGAGTCGCAAGCCATACAGGCAAAGTACACGGCCAGCTCAGGGACGTGGGCTATTACACCACGAAGAGGGGGATAGTCAGAAAGAGCATAGAGAGAACGGTAGACCTACACACTCACCCTGACCAGTGGGGCCCACCCGAATGCTCTCAGATACCCAGGCCCACTCCTAACCGGTACTCCTGTTGGGTCAGTAATAACATCTGCAATAAAGACCCTGGATTGTTTGAAGCGGACTCTGAACCCTTATTATTGTGGCCTGCACTATCACCCCCAGCATTCACATACGCTGCCCTGAGGCTACACTCTTCCCGTGGGGAGTTATCCTATCCCTGTGCTGCACACCAACATCAGCCTCAGCGGTCTGCCTTGCAGCGGCGGTCATCCCTGACCGCAATCCACGGGTGGCGTAGTCGGACATTCATAACTCTACAAATAGACTGCCACAGAATTTGGTCTGACCACCCTGAGCCACGGGATCGGGTTGCCACTACTACCCCCATCATCGCACTAAAGCCCGGTTCCGGGTGCCCCACGGCCCAGGGGGCGAGTCACACACAGCAACAGCGGTGCCGTCTAACACGCAGCTGCAGCAGTGAGAAACTGGTGGCGACGGGGAAAATGGCTGTGTCTTATAGGGCAAGGACATGTGACATGCACAGCCAATGACACATGCCCTTGCTTGTTTGAAAAAAAGCACTTCGCTCCGTGTGTGCGTTGCTGATAGGCTGACAGATTGCACCTCCCCACTGCAAATGCGGGAAAGAGAAAAAAAAATGGAGATCTTTATTGTTCCTGCAGAGATCCATCCCCTGCCCCTCCCCCCGCCCCGCTGTACACTCAAACTGCATATTAGCATTGATTATCAGCATTACTGTGAAAAAATCCAGTTATGATTTTGGTGCACGAACAGTTATCGAACATAACCTCGAACAGCCGAATTTTTTTCAAATCGTTCGTGTTCGCCGAACGGCTCGAACACCGCCCAAAACAGCTCGAATTTGAGATTGGCGAACAGTTTGAGTCGAACAACGCTCATCTCTAGTTAGGTTATCTCCTGCAAGTGTGGAAAACGTTACATTTGTCAAAAAAAATTAGGGATGGATCAGTCAGTGCCAAATTTTATTTACCAACCGATGATGCCAATGATAAGAAATGCAACATCCATTACCTTACCCTGTTCTGCTAGTGCCAGTGCCAACGTCTTACATCTATCGTTTCATCAGTACTGTAATGCTGATTGGGTTGCCATTGCAGCCTACACTGCCAGACATTTGTTTGCCTGCTCTGACATTTTTTCTACTGTGTGGCTTCTGCCATTTCCAACTGCCACATTAATACTGGCTGCCAACTGTGTTTTATAGTGCTTTACTGTAACACTTCTGCTGCTGAGGCTGCCATTGCTGGCCCTACACAGCCAGACATCTCATTGCCTGTCTCGTCCCATTTTTATACCATGCGCCTTCTGCCGCCAATGCACAGTCACACACATCTCCTGCTGTCCATTGAGTTTTTAGGGCAATAATGTACTGCATTGCTGTCGGACTGCCAGACATCTCATTGCCTGACCGATATTTGTATACTGGAGCTGGAATTAAGTGGAACACAGCAGAGAGTACATTGCTTGGTGGCTGGTGATGAGTGCTGTGCTTTATCTCCTATTCACTTGAGGCTCATCTCTTTTGGTTGAGCTGTAGGCTAAACACTCTTATAACACATAAAACAAATAGAAGTAGCCAATGTCAATGTCAATGTCTCCTGGAGTGGATGGCCATTCACTAGTAGAAGCTGGAAGTCCCAAATGGAAATGCTGGGAGAATAACCACCTGCAACAAAGAAATAGGAAGTGTTTTGGGTGTAAATCTTCCAAAAATTCCAAAGAAATTCTTACGGTATAGTTTCTTTATTGAAATTTTTGAAAAACAATGCATTTCTAGGTTTCAGGATGCATTTGAAAACATTTCAGTAATAAGAATAATAATTTCTTCTGGACATTTTTAATTTTTTTCTCCCATGAGACTGTAGTCTTACATTGTTGCTAGTGGTTATTCCACCAGAACTTCCATTTGGGAACTCTGAATCAAGAGGCAGCATACTTCAGATTTTAAAATCCTAAGTATCCATTTTCTTACCATTCTCTTTACACTTTCTAATTTAATCTTCTGGCTGTGATTAAGTGAATACGGTGCTACAGACATGTTGGAAATTTTATATAAGCGTCAAGTGCTTTCCCAGTGGATATGGCAAATTTGCACTGCAAAATACTTTATACACATGTGTGGGGGTTGGGGTTGCAATTTGCCTTATCTGCCTATGGCACCAACATAGCTTGTCCAGTTCCTAGTTCAAATGTAAAGCTGACTAGACTTTCAATATAACCATATGCAAAAAATGCAAATGTAAAAGTTGGTTATACCATGGTAGAATTAAAGTGTATAGGCATTCAGTTGCAGACATTTTGGACAAGTATAGTCAAACATAAACCACAAAAGAGGTCTGAACATTGACTTAGGCACCCAGTGCACTACTTTTGTATACCATTGAATATTTTTCAGGCTATGTGCCCCCGATCCGTAGTAGCAGCATTTTGGATGCAGCTCACCTGCGCTGCATCCAAAACACTACGTTCTACAGTAGAAGCACAGTGGATGGGATTTATAGAAATCCCATGTCCACTGTGCTTCTTTATGATGCTGCATAAACTCACCCGCGGCGCGGCTTCATGAGACAAAGCATGTCAACTTCTGTTGCGGAGATGCTAGTCTATGCAATAGAAATTTCCACAATAGAATATGTAGGCTGCAGTAATTCCGAATGTGTTCAATGAACACATACGGATTTACCTGCGTGATTGGACCCAGCGAAAATACGCTTCATCCAAAGCGCTGCTATAGCCTGATCGTGGGCACGTAGTCTTAGACAAAAATGTATTCAGATATATATTGTATGTTAAAAGTATTGTAGTTTTCTAGCACGGTGGCTCAATGGTTAGCACTGTTGCTATGCAGTGCTAGAGTCCTGGGTTCAAATTCTACCATGGATCTGCAAGGAGTTTGCAAGGAATTTAGATTGTGAGTCCCAGTGGGGACAGTGATGATAATGTCTGTAAAGCGCTGTGGAATATGATGGTGCTATGTAAGTAAAATAAAATGAAAAAAATACTATTGAGGCAATGATTTCCAAAGTTTCTCACTTAATTATTCATCAGGAAAAAAACTAGATATTTTGGGTATTGCCAGTCATATATCCACAGAGTACTTGAATGATGATCTTCCAATATTGAGTATGTTACATCATACTAGAGTAAACTAACCTTTTCACCAGGCATTCCACCTACATATAGCTTTAGATTTGCATATGACTGATGAAGATGTTAGTTCAGCTATTTAGTGTTTATAGCAATAGTGAAAATCCCTTAGGGGAAAAAAGGAGAGAAGATGGCGCTTTCTGAGCTTAGTAAGTTTTAAAAAAATAGATTAAAATAGAAAAACAGGGAATTTGCTCACCTGATGGAGTTGTGCATATTTGCCCCTGCTCTCTGCACGCTGTGTATTCTGACAATGCGCTCTGTTGCCAGCTTGTTACTACTGATCTGAGCTGGCAACAGAGAGTGCGCGTCATTGGGCACATCGCGCAGGGACTAACGCAACCCCTGAAACAATTGTCACTGGTGACTCTGCCCCTAATGACGCTTTGCTTGAGTATCCCAGCATACACTGAGATTCTCAAATGAAGCGTCATCAAAATGGAAGTAAAAAATAAAATAGAAAAGCAGATAGTTTGTGTAGTAAGTGAAGGATAGGGAATTTTTAATTCAAGTATATTAGAATATAGTTTAGATTATGTCACTAAATAGATAGGGGTTCAGGATGAAAATTATTTTGGGCTTCAGACTTCCACTTTAAATGTCATGAGTAAGTTTTCTGGATGCTCTACAAATATGTTTTCTTTACCTTTGCTCTTGGCTCAGCATATTGCAAGATGAGTGGTGCAGGTAGAGCAACTTTGAAAAATAAAACACCTGATTTTGTGATACTCTATCACAGGACATCTATGCTATGTGTGTCTGTATGTACCACCCAAGTGGTTGTGACATGACTTACAGTCTGTCAAGTGTTTTGCTAGATTGTCAAGGGTGTAGATACCAAGATATAGCAATCACAAATGAGATTGTAGCCTATCTGGTCTACAAGGAAAGCTAGTGCACCTGTATGTGCTCCCTCCTCTCCGTCTCCACTATTTAATTTTTATAAGATTCTGCTATTCCAATGCCCTATGATCTCTACTATGTTAAACCATAATACAGAGTGTACCTTTTCTTTAAATGTGAAATGCTCCATCCCAGTCCATTCCTCAATCAGATAATGTTCGCATCAGTGTAAATAAAGCTTGCTGGATTAAGTCATATGTATCTAAACATCTGCGTAAAGCAGTTGGCACATGTTGGTGATAACGTCAATTAAAGATTGGGATTAGGGCTAAAGCTAGAGACTTAATACAGCTGACCCATAAGCACAGCAAAGAGATCTGACCTTATAGCTGCAAGGCAGTTTAGAGACTAATGTTCCTGGATAATTGGATTTAGGCAATAGATACTAAGACTGCCTGGAATAAGCCAGATATAAGATACCACTGTAAAGTAACTATTCAATACAACAAAAACAGATGGTTTCTCACAAGAAGAGTGAGGATAAGGGCTCATACCCATATGTGTGAAAAAAAAACAGTCTGATCTCTGGACTGAAAAAACAGACGAGTGTCATGCAGGTGTCATGTGATTTTCATGAGAGGACAATGCGATTTTTCCATATGACATCCGTATGCAATGCGATTTTTTTCTTGCACCCATTGACTTGCATTGGTGAGTCTCGTCCGAGATACGCAGCAATACGCAGCATGCTGTGATTTTTTTTCTCAGTCCGATTTCAGCTGAGAAAAAAAAATCGCAGATGAGATGTAACCAATTGATTAACCCCTTTACAAGCCAAGGTGGTTTGCACGTTAATGACCAGGCCAATTTTTACAATTCTAACCGCTGTCACTTTATGAGGTAATTACTCTGGAACGCTTCAACAGATTCCCCTGGTTCTGAGACTGTTTTTTTGTGACATATTGTACTTCATGATAGTGGTAAAATTTCTTCGATATCACTTGCGTTTATTTGTGAAAAAATCGGAAATTTGGTGAAAATTTTGCAATTTTCAAAATTTTAATTTTTATGCCCTTAAATCAGAGAGATACAGTACAGACCAAAAGTTTGGACACACCTTCTCATTTAAAGATTTTTCTGTATTTTCATGACTATGAAAATTGTACATTCACACTGAAGGCATGTGGAATTCTGGATCACGGAATGAATTACCTATATGATGGACTACTTGCTAGAGATGGGGTGCACCTTACGAAGTCTGGAAAACATGTATTTGGAAGTCGCCTTGCTACACTCATCAGGAGAGCTTTAAACTAGAACAATGTGGGAAGGGAAGCAAAAGGCCAGAAAAAGCCATACAGCTGACAAATACTATTGAGATCTCTGCTACTGGAAGTGGAAAGGAAGAACAAACGCAAAAAAAATTTAATAATAAAAATATGGGAGGAAGAGAAACTAATCACAAACTAAAATGTTTTTATACAAATGCACAAAGCATGGGCAACAAACAAGGAGAATTGGAACTACTAACGCAGGAAAAGAAATATGATGTCATTGGAATCACTGAAACTTGGTGGGACGATACACATGATTGGAATACAAGGCTAAAAGGATACAACTTATTTGCAAGAAACAGACTTGATAAACGAGGAGGAGGTGTCGCATTGTATGTTAGAAAAGCATATATCTGCACAGAGATTGAAACTTCAGAGACTGGGAGTTCTGTGAAAACTGTTTGGGTAAGAATACAAGGAGAGAACAACAGAAAGGACACCATTGTAGGCATTTACTACAGGCCATCTGGGCAAGCTGAAGATATGGATGAACTCTTTATGTATCAAATGACCAAGTTCTCCAAAAAATATGACGTAGTGGTCATGGGAGATTTCAACTATCCAGACATTTGTTGGGAATCTCTCTCAAGTAAAACTAACAGGTCAAGCAAATTCGTATCCACTCTTGCTGACAACTTTATCTTCCAAAAGGTAGGGGAGAAAACAAGGGGATCTGCTATTTTGGATCTAATCCTTATAAACAGGGATGAAATGGTTGAGGAGGTAAAAGTGGCTGGGACCCTAGGAGGCAGCGATCATGCTATTATAGAATTTTGGATAACTAGAGGAGGAAGACATGTGAAGACTCAAACTTCAAGGTTAGATTTCAGAAAGGCTGATTTTAAGCGACTCAGAAAGAGAATTGGAGGGATCCAATGGCTGGATGTCCTTAAGGACAAAAATGTCCAGAAAGGATGTGAAATTTTTAAAAATGAGATTCTCAAAGCGCAATCATTAACAATCCCGAAGAGTAGGATGAATGGGAAGCATTTAAGGAAACCAGGATGGATGAACACAGAACTTAAACACATGCTAAAAAGAAAGAAATAAATGTTTATCAAATGGAAAGAGGGAGGCATATCTAAAGAAGATTATAATGCAGTCTGCAGAACCTGCAGGGCACGTATCAGGTTAGCTAAAGCTGAAAATGAATTAAGGCTTGCAAGAGATGTCAAAAGCAATAAAAAAGGATTTTGGGGGTATGTCAAAAGTAAAAGAAAAGTAAAAGATGCTATAGCATTTTTACAGGATGAAAATGGTGAAATGGTAAGAAAGGATGTTGAGAAGGCCGAAATTTTTAATTCCTATTTTGCATCTGTTTTCTCTCAGAAAGAAAATGTAACATCAACTGATCTTCACTGTCCTATTAAAGGAATAGAAGAATCCAAGTTATCTGTAAACAGAGAGATTGTGAGGGAATATTTAGCTAACATAAATGAGTTCAAGTCTCCAGGTCCAGATGAATTACACCCCAGAGTACAGAAGGAGATCGTAGAAGAAATTTTAGAACCACTCTCCATAATCTTTGAAAATTCTTGGAGAACAGGAGAAGTCCCAGAAGACTGGAGAAGAGCAAATGTTGTTCCTATCTTCAAAAAGGGGAAGAAGGTGGACCCAGGGAACTATAGGCCGGTGAATCTGACTTCTATACCAGGAAAGATCTTTGAACAAATTATTAAACAACATGTATGTAAGTACCTGGATAAGAATGAAGTGATTAACCAGAGTCAGCATGGGTTTGTAACTAACAAGTCATGTCAGACTAACTTAATTTCCTTCTATGACAGAATCACTGACTGGGTGGATCAGGGAAATGCTGTAGATATAGTATATCTTGACTTTAGCAAAGCATTTGACAAAGTATCTCACACCATCCTTATTGAAGAAATGACCAAGTATGGAATAGACAAGGCAACTGTTAGGTAGATTCATAACTGGCTTAGTGATCGGACTCAAAGAGTGGTCGTAAATGGCCTCACATCCAGTTGGATGAATGTCTCAAGTGGGGTACCACAGGGCTCTGTCCTGGGACCTGTATTGTTCAACATCTTTATCAATGATTTAGATGAAGGAATTGAGGGTAAACTGATTTAATTTGCTGATGACACAAAGCTAGGAGGGATAGCTAACATTAGAGAAGAGAGAGAGAGGATTCAAAAAGACCTAAATAAACTGGAGCAGTGGGCAGTAACTAACAGAATGGTTTTTAACAGGGAAAAATGCAAAGTACTATATCTGGGCAATAAAAATGAAAAAAGCATATACAAAATGGGAGGAATAGAGCTAAGCAACAGTACATGTGAAAAAGACTTAGGTATACTAATAGATTATAGACTGAACATGAGTCAACAGTGTGATGCAGCAGCAAAAAAGGCAAATACAATTCTGGGATGCATTAACATAAGCATACAGTTTAGATCACGTGAAGTCATTATCGGACTTTACTCCTCTTTGGTCAGACCTCATCTGGAATACTGCATCCAATTTTGGGCACCACATTTTAAAAAAGACATCGACAAACTGGAGCAAGTTCAGAGAAGAGCGACCAGAATGGTGACCGGTCTGCAAACCATGTCCTATGAGGAACGGTTACAGGATTTGGGAATGTTTAGCTTGCAAAAAAGAAGACTGAGAGGAGACTTAATAGCTGTCTACAAATATCTCAAGGGCTGTCATATTGAAGAAGGATCATATCTATTCTCATTTGCACAAGGAAAGACTAGAAGCAATGGGATGAAACTGAATGGGAGGAGATACAGTTTAGATATTAGAAAAAACTTTTTGACAGTTAGGGTGATCAATGAGTGGAACAGGCTGCCACGAGAGGTGGTGAGTTCCCCTTCAATGGACGTCTTCAAACAGAGGCTGGACCGACATCTGTCTGAGATGATTTAGTGAATCCTGCTTTGAGCAGGGGGTTGGACCAGATGACCCAGGAGGTCCCCTCCAACTCTACCATTCTATGATTTTATGATTCTATGAATTATATACTTAACAAAAAAGTGTGCAACAACTGAAAATATGTCTTATATTCTAGGCTCTTCAAAGTAGCCACCTTTTCCTTTGATGACTGCTTTGCACACTCTTGGCATTCTCTTGATGAGCTTCAAGAGGTAATCACCAGAAATGGTCTTCCAACAATCTTGAAGGAGTTCCCAGAGATGCTTAGCACTTGTTGGCCCTTTTGCCTTCACTCTGCGGTCCAGCTCACCCCAAACCATCTCGATTGGGTTCAGATCTGGTGACTGTGGAGGCCAGGTCATCTAGCGTAGCACCCCATCACTCTCCTTCTTGGTCAAACAGCCCGTACACAGCCTGGAGGTGTGCTTGGGGTCATTGTCCTGTTGAAAAATAAATGATGGTCCAACTAAACGCAAACTGGATGGAATAGCATGCCGCTGCAAGATGCTGTGTGTAGCGTCGGCGTCCCTGCCTCCTGCTAGGCAGGGACGCTGTTCCCCTCACCTCTCCACTCCGTGCCCGGCGTCCTCCTCCCGCTCTGCTGGCAGCGCGCGCTGCTTCCCGGCCACTGTGCTTAGGGCGCGCGCTCGCGCTCCCCCTCTCTTAAAGGGGCCGCGCGCGCCGTCCTAAGGAGTCCCGACCTCACCATATATAAGGCACCTCCTCCAAAATGGAGGTGCCCGAGCAATGTTGTTGCAAAGCCTTCACTCTGCTTCAGCCCTCAGGTCCCGTTACGAGTTACCTGCCAGTCACCTGCCAGATTCCTGCTTGATACCTGCCTGATATCCGTTTACCTGCTTGCAAGCCTGCGGTCCGACGGTCTGCCTTCCGACACCTGTCAGTCTGTCTATGGACCAGCCTGCCCGCTCACCTGGGAGCGTTCTCCTGCTACCTGTCTGCTAGCCTACCTGGAGGCTCCGCCGTCACTTGCCGTGGCCACCTGTCTGTCCAGAGACTCTTGCCTGCTCACCAGCCACCTGCCTGCTGTCCTTCTACCCAGAGACTGTCCCTGTCACTTGCCGTGAGAACCCGTCCTTCTACCCAGAGACTGTCCCTGTCTGCTCACCTGGGAGCGCTCACCTGCTACCTGTCTGCTAGCCTACCTGGAGGCTCTGCCATCACTTGTCGTGACCACCTGCCTGTCCAGAGACTCTTGCCTGCTCACCTGGGAGCGCTCACCTGCTACCTGTCTGCTAGCCTACCTGGAGGCTCTGCCGTCACTTGCCGTGACCACCTGCCTGTCCAGAGACTCTTGCCTGCTCACCAGCCACCTGCCTGCTGTCCTTCTACCCAGAGACTGTCCCTGTTACTTGCCGTGAGAACCCGTCCTTCTACCCAAAGACTGTCCCTGTCACTTGCCGTCAGAACCCATCCTTCTACCCAGAGACTGTCCCTGTCACTTGCCGTGAGTACCCGTCCTTCTACTCAGAGACTGTCCCTGTCACTTGCCGTGACTACCTGCCCATCTACCCAGAGACTGTCCCTGTCACTTGCCATGACTATCTGCCCTTCTACCCAGAGACTGTCCCTGTCACTTACCGTGACTACCTGCCCATCTTCCCTGGGAGCCACTCGCTTCCTTACAAGGACCGCCCCCTTGATTAGTTGCTCAGAGGTTCTGCCTCCCAGACCCGTTACTGTTTGCTCGGGCCATGGAACCCGGTGGCACCCAAGCTCCCTCGCTCTCGGACCTATGTCATGAACTGTCCCGTCAGAGGTCCCAACAGGAGTCCATCCTGAGTCATCTGCGGAATGTCAACTCTCTCCTGGACACTCTGACTGCTCCACCAGCAACCACCGCTAGTGTCATGACTCGCATCCCGGCAGCGCCGCTGCCCACCAATACCATGGCATCCTGCCCCGGACCCTGGCTTTCTGCACCTCCACGCTTCGGAGGCGACCCCGCTCAAGCTTGGGGCTTCATAAACCAGTGCACCCTGCACTTTGAACTCCGGTCCCACCAGTTTATCTCGACCGGGCCAAAGTAGCCTTCATCATGTCCCATCTCACGGGGGAGGCACTGGCTTGGCTAAATCCTCTATGGGAGAGAGGAGACCCCCTGGTGTCCAACCTGCCAGCCTTTCTCACGGCTTTCCGGAAAGTCTTCGACGCCCTGGTGTCTGTCTTTTGGGAGGGTCTGTCCGGCCGTATTAAAGATGAACTCGCCAGTCGGGACATACCTACCACTCTCGACGACTTAATAACTCTTGCCACCCGGATTGACATCCGGTTCCAGGAACGCGCCAAAGAGATCACCCGTGAGAGGAGGTCTCCACGTCTAGCCTCTACCTTTCAGAAACCTGTCACTTCTCCCGCTACTCCCCAGGCGCACTCACCCGAGCCTATGCAGGTCGACCAGACCAAGATGGTCAAAACCCGTCAAGAGTTACGCCGTGCCGAGGGGAGCTGCTTCTACTGTGGCAGTAAGGAGCACCGGATCCGTTCCTGCCCGGAGAGGTCGGGAAATGCCTGTGTCTAGGATCGCTCAGAGAGGTCGTCCTAGACAAGAGTAAACCCTCTCCATCTCTGTTGCTGTCGGTCTCTATCATCTGCGGGGAGAACCGTTATTTTGAACTAGCCCAACTTGACTCTGGAGCTGCCGGAAATCTCATTTCTCAGTCTCTGGTAGAGAAATACCGCATTCCCACAAAACCTCTAGCTGTACCCTTATCTGTCGCTGCCGTGGATGGGGGCCTCTTACCACATCCCATCCAACTCATCACCGAATCCATAACCCTGCAGGTGGGAATGCTGCACTCTGAGAGCATCTTCTTTCATGTTCTGCCTGGACTCTCTCACGCCCTCTTACTAGGCCTACCTTGGCTTCAGAGACATGCACCCGTGCTTGATTGGCAGACCGGAGAAGTCCTTCGCTGGGGACAGGACTGCCATAAGACTTGTTTAGTTCCCGTCCATCCTGTCCGTCCTTCTCCTACTCCAGCCAATCTACCTGGTCTTCCGGCTCCTTATTGGTCGTATACGGACGTCTTTAATAAAAAGGAGGCAGAGACATTACCCCCTCATAGACCATACGACTGCCCAATCGACCTAATGCCCGGCGCTACTCCTCCCCGTGGGCGCATTTACCCTTTGTCCGCTGCTGAGGCCCGATCCATGTCAGAATATATTGAGGAGAATCTGGCCCGGGGATTCATCCGGAAATCTACTTCCCCGGCGGGAGCAGGCTTCTTCTTCGTCAAAAAGAATGATGGCTCACTCCGTCCCTGTATAGACTATAGAGGCCTTAACCAGATCACGGTGAAGAATAAATACCCCCTTCTGCTCATTCCGGAATTATTTGACCGTCTGAGGGGGGCTAGAATCTTCACCAAGCTGGACCTCCGTGGGGCGTATAACCTGGTCCATATCCGTCAGGGGGATGAATGGAAGACGGCATTCAACACCCGGGACGGCCACTATGAATACCTGGTAATGCCCTTCGGTCTCTGTAACGCTCCCACCGTCTTTCAAGAGTTGGTCAATGACATCTTCCGGGACCTTCTCTACTCCTGAGTAGTGGTATACCTGGACGACATCTTGGTCTTCTCTCCAGATCTCCCCACACACCGAAGGGATGTTCGTCAGGTTCTGCTCAGCCTCAGGCAGAACCACCTCTACGCTAAATATGAGAAGTGCCTCTTTGAGCAGACCTCGCTTCCGTTTTTGGGCTACATAATTTCTCAGACCGGCCTACGAATGGATCCTGAGAAACTGTCTGCCATCGAGAAGTGGCCTCGACCAGAGGGGTTGAAGGCTATTCAGCGGTTCCTGGGCTTCGCCAACTACTACCGCCTCTTCATACCGCACTTCTCTTCCCGGACTGCCCCAATCTCTGCGCTCACCCGTAAGGGCACTAATCCCAGAGAATGGCCGCCCGAAGCTGAGGAAGACTTTCTTTCCTTAAAACAGGCTTTCTCTTTCTCTTCCGGCCCGGTGCTGCATCGCCCGGACGGCAACAAGCAATTCTTCCTGGAAGTTGACGCCTCCTCCTCTGGAGCCGGAGGCGTACTTACCCAAAAATCGTCTTCCGGGAGAATGGTAACTTGCGGCTTCTTCTCCAAACTCTTCTCCTCTTCCGAGCGCAACTATTCTATAGGAGACCGAGAGTTATTGGCCATTAAGCTGGCATTGGAGGAGTGGCGTTACCTGCTCGAGGGGGCTCTTCACCCGGTAATAATTTACACGGACCACAAGAACTTGGCTTACCTCCAGAGTGCCCAGAGACTTAACCCGCGCCAAGCCCGGTGGTCCTTGTTTTTTGCTCGCTTTGATTTTGTTCTTCATTTTCGCCCGGCTGACAAAAACATCAAAGCTGACGCCTTGTCCCGATCCTTCCTGGTGTCTGATCTTGAGGAGGAACCTAAACACATCATCGATCCCGCCAGAGTAATGCAGGTGGCCCCCGTGAGTCTAAATCGTCTCCCTCCCGGTAAGACGTTTGTAACGGTACCTGATCCTACACTGGGATCATTCGTCTAAGCTTGCTGGCCATGCCGGTCAGAAAAAGACCCTCCAGCTTATCACCCAGCACTACTGGTGGCCTACCCTGCACAAGGACGTAATAGACTTTGTTTCTGCCTGTGTGTCCTGCGCCCGCAACAAGGTTCCGAGACACCTGCCAGCCGGTCGCCTCCTTCCTCTTCCAGTACCTGCTGCCCCCTGGCAGCATATAGCTATGGACTTCATAACAGATCTCCCTGTCTCTGCCGGTTGTACGGTCATTTGGGTGGTCGCTGACCGCTTTTCCAAAATGGCTCATTTCATTCCCCTGCCAGGCCTCCCGTCTGCACCCGAGCTGGCTAAAGACTTTATCCGCCACATCTTCCATCTCCATGGCCTGCCCCTCCACATCGTGTCGGATCGTGGGGTTCTGTTCACCTCACGCTTCTGGAGAGCCACATGTAAGCTGCTAGACGTCACCCTGGACTTCTTCTCCGCATACCACCCACAGTCCAATGGTCAAGTGGAGCGGATCAATCAGATCCTGACCAGTTACCTCTGGCACTTCGTTAATGCCCACCATTCAGACTGGGTGGATCTCCTGCCATGGGCCGAATTCTCTTACAATAATCACGAGAGCGAATCTTCCTCCAAATCCCCGTTTTTTGTAGTCTTCGGTCAGCATCCTCGGATCCCATTTCCCGTCTCCACCTCGGTGGACAATCCGGCTGCAGAATCTCTCGTTAGCAAATTTTCCTCCATTTGGGAGAGTACCCGATCCGCACTCCTTCAGTCGTCCGAGCGGATGAAAAAACACGCTGACAAAAAACGCCTGGATCCTCCACAATTCCCTCCTGGAGATAAAGTCTGGCTCCAAGTATGTCCGGCTCAAGATTCCTTCCTACAAGTTAGGGCCTCGGTTCATCGGCCCACTAGAAGTTATCAAACAAATCAACCCAGTGGCCTATAAATTGAAACTCCCGGCCAACTTGCGGATCCCTAACTCCTTCCATGTACCTCTCCTCAAACCCGTGGTACTTAACTCTTTTTCCAAGTCTACAGGTACGCCTCCTGCTCCGGTTTCCGCTGAAAACGAGTTTGAGGTAGAGAACATTTTGGCCACCAAAAGGGTAAGAGGAAAAAACATTTTTCTGGTAGATTGGAAGGGGTTTGGTCCTGAGGAGAGAACGTGGGAGCCCCGGGAGAACATCCATGCCCCTCTCATCCTTGATAAATTTCTGTCTGGCCTTAAAAAGGGGGGGCCCAAAGGGGGGGGTACTGTAGCGTCGGCGTCCCTGCCTCCTGCTAGGCAGGGACGCTGTTCCCCTCACCTCTCCACTCCGTGCCCGGCGTCCTCCTCCCGCTCTGCTGGCAGCGCGCGCTGCTTCCCGGCCACTGTGCTTAGGGCGCGCGCGCGCTCCCCCTCTCTTAAAGGGGCCGCACGCGCCGTCCTATGGAGTCCCCGGCCAATGGCCGGAGGACCTCACCATATATAAGGCACCTCCTCCAAAATGGAGGTGCCCGAGCAATGTTGTTGCAAAGCCTTCACTCTGCTTCAGCCCTCAGGTCCCGTTACCAGTTACCTGCCAGTCACCTGCCAGATTTCTGCTTGATACCGGCCTGATATCCGTTTTCCTGCTTGCAAGCCTGCGGTCCGGCGGTCTGCCTTCTGACACCTGTCAGTCTGTCTATGGACCAGCCTGCCCGCTCACCTGGGAGCGCTCACCTGCTACCTGTCTGCTAGCCTACCTGGAGGCTCCGCCGTCACTTGCCGTGACCACCTGCCTGTCCAGAGACTCTTGCCTGCTCACCTGGGAACGCTCACCTGCTACCTGTCTGCTAGCCTACCTGGAGGCTCTGCCGTCACTTGCCGTGACCACCTGCCTGTCCAGAGACTCTTGCCTGCTCACCTGGGAGCGCTCACCTGCTACCTGTCTGCTAGCCTACCTGGAGGCTCTGGCGTCACTTGCCGTGACCACCTGCCTGTCCAGAGACTCTTGCCTGCTCACCTGGGAGCGCTCACCTGCTACCTGTCTGCTAGCCTACCTGGAGGCTCTGCCTTCACTTGCCGTGACCACCTACCCGTCCAGAGACTCTTGCCTGCTCACCTGGGAGCGCTCACCTGCTACCTGTCTGCTAGCCTACCTGGAGGCTCTGCCGTCACTTGCCGTGACCACCTGCCTGTCCAAAGACTCTCGCCCGCTCACCTGGGAGCGCTCACCAGCCACCTGCCTGCTGTCCTTCTACCCAGAGACTGTCCCTGTCACTTGCCGTGAGAACCCGTCCTTCTACCCAGAGACTGTCCCTGTCACTTGCCGTGAGAACCCGTCCTTCTACCCAGAGACTGTCCCTGTCACTTGCCGTGAGTACCCGTCCTTCTGCTCAGAGACTGTCCCTGTCACTTGCCGTGACTACCTGCCCTTCTACCCAGGGACTGTCCCTTTCACTTGACGTGACTACCTGCCCTTCTACCCAGAGACTGTCCCTGTCACTTGCCGTGACTACCTGCCCGTCTTCCCTGGGAGCCACCCGCTTCCTTACAAGGACCGCCCCCTTGTATAGTTGCTCAGAGGTTCCGCCTCCCAGACCAGTCACACTGTGGTAGCCATGCTGGTTCAGTATGCCTTCAATTTTGAATAAATCCCCAACAGTGTCACCAGCAAAGCACCCCCACACCATCACACCTCCTCCTCTATGCTTCACGGTGGGAACCAGGCATGTAGAGTCCATCCGTTTACCTTTTATGCGTCGCACAAAGACACGGTGGTTGGAACCAAAGATTTCAAATTTGGACTCATCAGACCAAAGCACAGAATTCCACTGGTCTAATGTCCATTCCTTGTCTTTTTTAGCCCAAACAAGTTTCTTCTGCTTGTAGCCTGTCCTTACCAGTGGTTTCCTAGCAGCTATTTTACCATGAAGACCTGCTGCACAAAGTCTCCTCTTAACAATTGTTGAAGAGATGTGTCTGCTGCTAGAACTCTGTGTGGCATTGACCTGGTCTCTAATCTGAGCTGCTGTTAACCTGTGATTTCTGAGGCTGGTGACTCAGATAAACTTATCCTCAGAAGCAGAGGTGACTCTTGGTCTTCCTTTTCTGGGGCGGTCCTCATGTGAGCCAGTTTCTTTGTAGCGCTTGATGGTTTTTGCAACTGCACTTGGGGACACTTTCAAAGTTTTCCCAATTTTTCGCACTGACTGACCTTCATTTCTTAATGTAATGATGGCCACTCGTTTTTCTTTACTTAGAATTTGTATTATGGCAAGAAAAAAGCAGCTAACAGTCTATTCAGTAGGACTATCTGCTGTGTATCCACCAGACTTCTGCACAACACAACTGATGGTCCCAACTCCATTTATAAGGCAAGAAATCCCACTTATTAAACCTGACAGGGCACACCTGTAAAGTGAAAACCATTTCCGGTGACTACCTCTTGAAGCTCATCAAGAGAATGCCAAGAGCGTGCAAAGCAGTCATCAAAGGAAAAGGTGGCTACTTTGAAGAACCTAGAATATAAGACATATTGTCAATTGTTTCACACTTTTTTGTTTAGTATATAATTCCACATGCCTTCAGTATGAATGTATAATTTTCATAGTCATGAAAATAAAGAAAAATCTTTAAATGAGAAGGTGTGTCCAAACTTTTGGTCTGTATTGTATGTCACACAAAATAGTTAATAAATAACATTTACCACATGTCTACTTTAGATCAACACAATTTTGGAACCAAAATTTTTTTATTAGGGAGCTATAAGGGTTAAAAGTTGACCAGCGATTTCTAATTTTTCCAACAAAATTTACAAAACCATTTTTTTAGGGACCACATCATATTTGAAGTCACTTTGAGGGGTCTTTATGACAGAAAATACCCAAAAGTGACACCATTCTAAAAACTGCACCCCTCAAGGTGCTCAAAACCACATTCAAGAACTTTTTTGTTAACCCTTCAGGTGCTTCACAGGAATTTTTGAAATGTGGAAGAAAAAAATTAACATTTAACTTTTTTCACAAAAATGTTATTTAGACCCAATTTTTTTATTTTTGCAGGGGTAACAGGAAAAAATGGACCTCAAAATTTGTTGAGCAATTTCCCCTGGGCACGCAGATACCCCATATGTGGGAAAATAACACTGTTTGGGCTTACGGCAGGGTCCAGGAGGGAAGGAGCGCCATTTGACTTTTTGAACGTAAAATTAGCTTAAATAATTAGCTGACGCCATGTTGCATTTGGGGAGCCCCTGATGTGCCTAAACAGTGGAAACCCCCCACAATTGACACCATTTTGGAAACTAGACTCCTCAGGGAACTTATCTAGATGTGTGGTGAGCACCTTGAACCCCCAGGTGCTTCACAGAAGTTTATAACATTGAGCCATAAAAATAAAATTTTCACATTTTTCCTACAAAAAAGTTTTCAGACCCCAATTTTGCATTTTCCTAAGGATAACAGGAGAAATTGCACCATGCAGTTTGTTGTGCAATTTCTCCTGACTAAGCAGATACCCCATATGTGGGGGAAAACCACTGTTTGGGTGAACGGCAGGGTTCGGAAGGGAAGGAGCACCATTTGACTTTTTGATTGTAAAATTTGCTTGAATAATTACCGGACGCCATGTTCAGTTTGGAGAGCCCCTGATGTGCCTAAACAGTGGAAACTCCCCACAAGTGATACAATTCTGGAAATTAGACCCCTCAGGGAACTTATCTAGATGTGTGGTGAGCACCTTAAACCCCCAGGTGCTTCACAGAAGTTTATGACATTGAGCCGTAAAAATAAAATTTTCACATTTTTCCCAAAAAAATGTTTTTCATCCCCCAATTTTGCATTTTCATAAGGGTAACAGGAGAAATTGCACCATGTAATTTGTTGTGCAATTTCTCCTGAGTAAGCAAATACCCCATATGTGGGGGAAAACCACTGCTTGGGTATACGGCAGGGTTCAGAAGGGAAGGAGCACCATTTGACTTTTTGAATGAAAAATTTGCTTGAATAATTAGCGGATGTGCCCCTGATGTGCCAAATCAGTGGAAACCCCGCACAAATGACACCATTTTAGAAACTGGACCCCTCAGGGAACTTATCTAGATGTGTGGTGAGCACCCTGAACCCCAAAGTCCTTTACAGAAGTTTATAACATGGAGCCGTGAAAATAAAAAAATCTTACTTTTTCCACAAAAATTATGTTTAAGCCCCAATTTTTTTTATTTTCACAAGGGTAAGAGGAGAAAATGGACCCCAAAAACATTTGTGCAATTTCTCCTGAGTACGGCAATACCCCATATGTGGGGAAAATACAGTGTTTGGGCGCACGGCAGAGTTCAGAAGGGAAGGAGCACTGTGTGACTTTTTGAACGCAAAATCGGCTGGAATCGAGAGTGGACGCCATGTCGCGTTTGGAGAGCCCCTGATGTGCCTAAATAGTGGAAACCCCCCACAAGTGACCGCATTTTGGAAACTACACCCCTCAAGGATTATCAAGGGGTATAGTGAACATTTTGAACCCAGAGGTACGACACAGAATTTGATAACATTAGGTCATCATATTGAATAAGTTGTCATTAGTCTTGAGCGCAAGTGCTCGCTACTTGAGTTTGCATCGGGTACTCAGGTATGCACCATGTTACAAGGGTGCTCAAGTGACATGCTCGAGTCCCTGCCCGCATGTTTCACGGTTATTAGACACCCAAAAAAAAACATGCGGGGATCGCTCGTGCATGGCAGGCACTCCCTGCGAGGTATTTTTGGCTGCAAAGCATATGGGGCGGAGACTCGAGCATTTCACTCGAGCACCCGCGATACTCAGTGCATACCCGAGCACCCGATGTAAACTCAAGTATCGAGCACTTGCGTTCAACACTAGTTGCCATATCGTCATCTTTTTTTTTTTTTACTTTTGAAAAAAATCCCAACCCTAACCCTAGCCCTACCCTAACCCCAACCCAACCCTAACCCCAACCCTAACCCCAACCCTAACCCTAGCCCAACCCTAGCCCAACCCTAGACCTAACCCCAACCTTAACCGCAACCCCAACCCTAACCCTAGCCCAACCCTAACACAATCCCAACCGTAAACCTAGCCCAACCCTAACCCTAACCCTAACCCAACACTAGCCCAACCCTAACCCTAGCCCAACCCTAACCCTAACCCTAGCACAACCCTAACCCCAACCCCAACCCTAACCCAACCCTAACCCTATCCCAACCCTAACCCTAGCCCAACCCTAGCACAACCCTAACCCCAACCCTAACCCTAACCCTAGCACAACCCTAACCCTAGAGTTTATTTTTTACGCCATTCCTCGTGCGGTATAATTGATTAGACGTCTTTATTCTTTGGGTCGGTGCGATTACAGCGATGCCAGATTCATATCGGGATTTTATGATTGACAGCTGTCACACACTAAAAGACGCATTTTTTGTAAAATCTAGTTTTTGCATCGCCATATTTTGAGAGCTATAATTTTTCTATATTTTGGCCGACAGAGTCATGTTATGGCTTGTTGTTTGCGGGATGAGTTGACGGTTTTATTGGTGCCATTTTCAGGCACGTGACATTTTTTGATCGCTTTCTATTCCGATTATTGGGAGGCAGAATAAACAAAAACCAACAATTCAGGAATTGTCTTTTTAGTTTAATTTTTTTATTCTACTCCGCGTGTGGTAAAATTGATAAGGTAACTTTATTCTTCGGGTCAGTACGTTTACAGCGGTACCACATTTATATCGTTTTTCTATGTTTTGGCGCTTTTACATAATAAATGCAATTTTATAGTAAAAAAATATTTTTTTGCATCGCTTTATTCTGAGAGCTATAACTTTTTTATTTTTTGGCTGATGGAGCTGTATGGTGGCTTGTTTTTTGTGGGACGAGATGACATTTTCAGCTGTATCATTTTTATTTATATTCATCTTTTTGATCGCGTGTTATTCCATTTTATGTTTGGCGGTATGATGATAAAGCATTGTTTTTTGCTTCGTTTTTTTTTTTTTTTTTTTTACTGTGTTCACTGAAGGGGTTAACTAGTGGGACAATTTTATAGGTCAGGTCGTTCCAGATGCGGCGATACTAAATATGTGTACTTTTATTGTTGTTTTTTTTTTTTCATAATAATATTTATTGATGGGTACATCAATTGTAAGAAATAGACATTCCTCACATGTAATAAAACTGTCAAACAGTCGCAAATCATGCACACGGGAGCGATTCAAACATATCACCGAGCAGCTGTAAATACTCGGAGCTCGGCCAGAGCATACTCGGCGAAAGGGTTAACAGAACATACTCGCTCAACACTATAAGACATATTTCATAGTTAGTGAGTTCAGTTCTACTCTGTCTAGAGATGTTGATTGGAGTGAGTCTGTATAAGTTGCTATAGAGAAGAAGATGTAGGACACAGGAGAAGGAGAGGAGGAAGTGAGAGTAAGATAAGCTCAGTGACCACTAAACAGCCACAGCCAAGCATGTAGGGGATTCTTTCACTTGTTTCCCATTGTTAGGCTGCAAATTGAGTGGCTAACTTGAGAGCCTAACCTGAGAGAGCACCAATGTCTGCCAATTGTGGTGAGTCATCGCCTGACTTTACAGAGCACACACCTGTCTATTGCTGTTGTAAGTGGGCGCAGAACGCAGGATGTACATTCGGCCATTGCTAGTTACTCATAGAAGACTATGGGGATAAGGTTATCTGAATTGCACTTCATCTAATATGATGGTTAGTGAGGATGAGACAGTGAGGACTAGCATGGATAGACACTCTGCGAGGAGACTCTATAGCGTCAATACTAGGCAACAGACATTAGACACCTTGAGGGACTTACTTGAAATGGTTATTCATTTGCTTCCCATTATTTCTGTCTCCTCTGCTATATGTTGACTGTATTATGGAACTGTTTTACCATCAGCCCATGCATGCCTGTACTGTACAATTCTTTGGCTGTTTAACCCTTTGGGCTGTGAACGAGTAAAGTTTACCATCTGTTTTACCGTTACCAAAGTCTCCTGGCTTCAATACCTCTCTCCAACCTTTGTCCTCATCCCTGTCTACCTCCTACACCAACACCATGGGGAACATTGACCACATGGCACACCACCAAGAGGGGACAGAAGAACGATGTTTAACCCCCACACACCCGCAGCCGTGTGTCCATTATAATGTGCCTCCACAGCGCCAGGCATCGGGCACTTCCACCACCGACCGTGTTATCCGGGGACCAGAGAGGATCCAACCCATGCCCGGTGTACTGGAGGGTCTCGGCCCTGTGCTTCGGGGATGTCAGGTGAAAAATGCAGAAGTGGTGACGTATTTCTATTACTGTATACTTTTTCTCTGATTGTTCCACTCCTGGTTTTAGCTTACAAATACTGATGTAAAATTTTTACCAAATACTGAATGTGTGAACGTGGCACTAGACTGTGTCTGAAGTGTGGCTCAATCCTATTCACTGTAAAGGGGAAGAGCTGCAATGTCAAAAACAGCCAATGGACAAAAGTAGTGTTTTTTTCCTGAAAACAAAAGAAGATTATTTTTTTGCACCTACCACCATATTCACTGTGTTCAATGCCCTTAAAAATCCTGTGAAGTTATTTTATGCCTATGCGTATATGATTTCATACATGGAGGAGAAGACACAGTGCACAGTCTGGCCCCTGTGCTCCAAAATCTTATTAGCAGAAAACTTCAAATGCAGATTACAGGAGAACCACAAAGCAGATTATTTCCCCAAAGGCATTGATGTAATCAGTATTAGAGCGCCATTACAGCACGGTCTTTACTTTAAATTGCAAAATCATGCTCACAGGTTCTCTTTAAATGGTTATCCTGCTGCCACCCCAATGTATCCAGCACAAGCTGCTCCATGGTTTGTGTCAGAACTGGAAGTGATGTTCGACAGTTCCAACAGTGCTGCATCGTATTACTGATTGCAGGGTCAAGAAACTTGAACATGTCATCATAAAAACATCCAATTATGTGCTGTTCAAGTCTCTTGACCACTGCACCTAATAGGTCAATAGTAAGTTTACCACATTAGGTACTGGTGCAAAACATAGATTGGCTTTTGCAGTATCCAAGGGGATGGATGCAAGTGTGCATGGAACATTTTGTTATGTTCACAGAATCCAACTCAGGGTGTGAGATTACTAGATATCTAGATACTAGAGGTTAGGACCGTCCCAAATAGGGTCATCATGATTTGGTGGGATGGCTTTTACATTTTTTTTTAGCAAAATCATGTTAACTAAGCACCCTATGTTATTTTTATGCACTTTTGCAATTTTTTTATTTACTGCAGGGTATTTGCTTATTTTGTTTTCATCTTAGGTTTTGTCTGTTTAGTGGCCAGTGTGAACATGCACCTAAACGTATGCATACTAACATATTCTAGTTCATCTCTTTAGGTTCTTTGTTTCAGGTTTTTATACAAATAAATGTGTGGCCTGCCTTTTCCTTGAGTGAAACATTATGTTTATATAGCTCCCTATTGCTGGGTGTCCATTAGTCGGGGCCTCATTCCTTTTTGGCCCTTATTCACATTTACATTGTTTGACATATAGTAAGTGTCAGGGAAATATTGAGGAATATTGAAAGTCTGTCATAGATATTGACCATTTCTCCCTTATTCCCCTTTTGGTCAGTACAAAGATGTCACCATAAAAATCTCAGCACAAAACCTCACTTAACACAGTCATGAGTAAGAGCTTATGTGGCGCCCCATGGGCCAGTTGCCACAGTAGTGTTGCCTCCTTCACCGGAGGAGATATTACGCTTGCAAGCAGGAGGAGCTCCCCGTGTCAGGTAAACCCCACATGCACACACAGGTTCTGATCCCTGACCTGAAGGGGGAGCTCTACACCATAATTTGGGGAGCTGCTTTTCCGGCTGGGGGGAGGAGTTAGTCAGTGAGTATGAGAGGGAAGGGAGAGGGGGAGAAAGCAGCAGAGGGAGAAGAAGAAAGTTCTGGGGAGCAGAGCAAGTGAAGAGCTCATCCCAGGCAGCGGAACAGAGGACACCAGAGTCCTTGGTTGTACGGGCATTGCACATCCTGGCAACCGAATCTGGGGGACAGGAGACTGCAAGTTTCCTGGCCACAAGCAGAGACATGGCAGCAGGTATAACTAGAGCCCTGAGCTACACCCAAGACGGCAGTACCCGTGATAGGTTTGCACCGCCTGCTAGTATGGAGCTTAGGGCAGGAGTGAAGAAAAGGGATCGCATGATAGCTCACAGGCAGCAGGGCCCGCAATGGAGAAGCGCAGCAGGCAGACCTTCAAACCCACCTGACGGGGTGGACACCGATTGCTTCCAGGCTGACTGGACCCTCCTGGACCTAATGACCAGTGCCCCGGACTCCCCAAATTTCTCTGCAGTAAAGGTAACCGGACTTCATTACTCGTGTCTATTTTCTTCTTCTGCACCTCCCCGCAGCTGCGCTACCACCGCGACTATTATTACTGCTGCCGCCCTGCTCTCTGCACCCTGTTTCCCCCGCCGCCATCCTTCATATAAGCTTTCTCAATCCCCGGGGGCCCGCTTCACCCGTGGAAAGTGTTTCATCCCAGCTGCTATACCATCTATACCTCAGGGTCCACACAGCAGTGCTGGTCATCCCTGACCAGGCACCACAGGTGGCGTCACACAAAGACTACGAATCCCCTGTAAATACTCCCTTCATCTGCTCGGCCAGGGCCATGCAGCTGGGCCACTGCCACTGTGATCTCCCTGGAAGACTGCCAGCCTGGCTACCGAGTACCCTAGGCCCTTATGGCCGCTGCACTTACACAAACAAATGGCAGCCAAGAGGTGCCACCAAGCTACTTAGAATGCAAGCATCTTGTCACTGAAAGACGCAGGGTGTAATTATTGGCAGGATTGCAATAATTCACGTGTAACTGTTGGAGCTTGCTTCCCGAGCTTCAAAGAAGAAATCTATAGACACGCCGACTTCAATATGAAATATGAAATATTGTGAGTTCCATGCGTCCGGCAATAATGGGACCTATATTTTAGTGGCAGAATCAGCCCAGGAATGTATCCATAGTTTTCCATGGCTGTAAGCAGAATCAGGGAGCTGTAGCGCAAAAACAGCAGAATAGCAGACTGCAGCTATGCGATATGTGGTCTCTAAATGAAGGTAAAATCATAAAAGGAAAAAATGGCATAGTTTGCAAGCTTCTGCGATCAACAAGCGATGAGTTATTGCAGAAGTTAGCATTTTTAATAAAAATGTGCAGGCTGGAGACAGGCCCACATGATGGCACCACAATGGGCGTGTGGACAGATCTCCCCTTAGGTATAAGAGAACCCATGGACAATAGAGGAACACTCATTGCCAGCGGGGGGTATAAGGATTATAAGCAACGGATCGCGTTCGATAACGCTCAAATCAAACTGGGGAGCCAATCCTCCACCTATATTGAATCATCACAGCAATTTTTATAGAGTAAGTTGTCTTTATTTATCCTGTTTATTTTATGTAACTGCTTATGTATTTTAATGTCTCCTTTGTAACATCCTTGTATATATTTTTCCTAAACACTGACTCCCTTTTGGATTAAATATAAAATTTAATATTTCTGTTTCTTTTGTCCTGTAATCGTTCCCTTCCCGGGAATACATATGCGCTACCAAAATGCAGGTGTCCAGCCAGGCCTGTATTATATTTCAAACTAGGCCGGTGGTGGCATAGAATGATAAAAATTGGGCTATCGTGAAGCTGACAGTGACCGTATGGAGGGCGTAAACACGTATTCCATGCTTTGAAACCCATAGGTGTGACGCGATATGCTCACTGGTCGCTTGCCAATACTCACTTAGCGAATAATCTGGATCGTGTGCTCGCGATTCTGGATGAAACACTGACAGCGTGAGATATTGCGTGATCTCCCCGGTGTTGTCGCTGTAGGAGTTCCTGACAGTAAGGTTTTAATACAAGAGGTTAAGACCATTCCAAATAAGGTCACCTTGACGTAGTGGGATGACTTTTACTTTTTTTTTATCAAAATCATGTTAACTAAGTACCCTATGTTATTGTCATGCACTATTGCTATTTATTTGTTCACTGCAGGGTATTTGTTCATTTTTTTATGTGTTTTTTTCAGGGTGCAAGATTGTATTTAGCCTAGGCAACCTCCTTAATACGATAGCTGTAATTAGTGATGCGTTAATCTTCTAAGGAATGTCCTCTACTTAATTGATGACTTGCACATTTACTGTTTATAATTAGTGTCTGAAGAACCCACTTTTGCATATTATGCTCCCTAAAAGCAACTTCTGCTATAATTTTCAACTATAATAATTTCTAGTGGTAATAGTTTTTTAACACAGATTAGTTGCAATACTTTGGACTTGAGGCCCAAGGACAAGTAATTTGGGTTTATGAAACCCTTGCAGCAGGTGGTTCTCCTACTGTTGGAAGCTACAGATTTTTTTATACACCAATGACTACAAAATGTTACATTTGCAAAGCGTCAGGATCATATTGCTGTCAGTTGTCTTCTTCCTAAGGATAATATCACTGATACTTAATACTTGACTGATATAACAGCCATCTGACTCTCTGACTGGGACTATCTAAGTAGACACAAGACATGGCAAAAAAGCTAGGGCCAATATACAGTACTGAGTGCCAAAAGAGGAAAATACAAGATAGATCGCAACATACCATATGATCAATTAATATATCACCCATAGTATGAACATCATTTAGAAATAAAGGATTGATTCCCGACAAACAAAATAACAACAAATCCAAATAAATGAATAACAGACAGGTCATAGAGTGGGATTATTGGGGTGACTGCATGAGACCACATTAATTTTGTCATCTGCTGTTTAGTGTTTTCACTTAATTAACAGTATGAAGATGATAATATTTAATTGCTGCATGATCATAAAATTTTGTCCAGGCATAGTGGCATCACTTAATAACTTTAATTTATTTGATACCTACATAAGTATCATTTCATTTAATCCCTTTTTTGTGCTGGCCTTGAAGCCTGTGCCATTGATCATTAATTATTCTAGGAGTCTCTTAAATGGAACTTGTCACCAGGTTTTTACCACCTGATCTGAGCGCAAAATGATGTAGGGGAATAGACTCTGATTCCAGCAATGTGTCACTTACTGGACTGCTAGATTTAGTTTAAATAAAAACAATGTTTTATCAGCAGATGATTTAGCACTAGAAGACTAGTAAACCCGCTGCCAGGTAGTACAGCCATGCCACCACCACTGATTGGCTGCTTTTTGCCTATGCACAGTGTACACATAAAGCTGTCAGTCAGTGGTGTGGGCAGGGTTACACAGAGCTCAGCATTCAGTGAAGTACTAGACCTACAGCAGAGAAAACAGTGATTGTCTTAAAAAATATAAAGCACTCACCCCAGTAAGGGCAATGGAATCAGGATCACTGCCCTACATCATAATGTTCTCAGATGGGTAGCTGAAACCTGGCGACATATTCCCTTAAAAAGTGCAGCTCTCTGTTATCCACCTTCTGAATTGACAGAATTATACAATATTTTGCACAAGATCTCACTTTGCCTAAAACTGACCCTCAAGCTAAGAAAAATTGGAGACCTTTGCTTTAGACATCCCTAAATAACTTTATATAGTGCACGTATTACATCCATCCTTCTCTGAAGGTGTACTGACTCAGCAGTAGTAGAAGGAATTCAGAACTTGATTAATTAAGGCAATAGGACACAAAACACGGCTTATAGCCTCTGGGCTTTACTTAATTGAAGAATAATTGCTTTAACATACAAAATATTCAAACGTTTTATCCATGTAAATTTTCTAATAGTAATAGTAGAACCAAAAGGAGCATTGAAAATAATTCATGTTAGTCTGAATTCATATCAAATATATGATCAAAATTACTAGCCTTTTTAGACTTTTCCAAACAACAACAGTCCATTTCATATTAATATAGATATAAAAGGTGTGCATTATTTCGATTTTCCATCTAAGTTAAACTGAATGATAAAAATATTAACATATGTTTAGTTAAATAGAATGACTATGCTACTTCACGATATTCATGTTTATCATCTAATAGATTTATAAATATGAGTTTCTTATGTGTCATTACTGGTATATCTTATCAAGCTATGGTTACTAAATTCTATTAATCTCGGTGGCTCCATGTCTGGACCAGACTCTTTGCACTATTTGTTAATTTTATATAAATCTCTTAATAATATATGTTTTTTTTATTATTTCTTTACATTAAAAACTTTATAAAACTAGATTTAACAAGTAATAATTCTGATTTAGTGCCAATGATCACAAATAGCACTAGACAGTGGACTGAGTAATGTAGAATACATTAGAACAACTGGCACTGCTGAGCAAAATTTAAATAGGGTAATGGAAAAATGATATTTTATTGCACTCAGTGAGAGAAACAGCATAATAATACTGTATATTTTATTTTGTTTCTTTACTTAGAGCAATACAACTTTTTTTTAACTGGATAATAGGGTACCAAACCCTTTTTTCTTTAGAATAATGATAATAATGGTGATAAAGGAAAAATATATATCTTTGTACCGTGTTAGTCAGTAGATAGAAAAATATTAAGATTTGAGAGTCCTCAGTGATTGATACCTTTTAATGGGTAACTGAAAAGATGGTAACAAATAGCAAGACTACTTAGGCCTCTTCATCAGGCATAGAATAACACAAAATCTGAAGAATCACATATTTATACACAACCAAGAATAGATCTACCTGTGGCAAAACATTTTTGTATCCCTGAACACAGCATCATGGACATGAAGTTACTGGTATTAAAAAGTAACTTCAAATCCCAGAGAGACAGAAAAATTTGAGAATACAAACTCATGACAACCTTTGACAAACTCAGTACAGGAATGAATGAATTTATGTCATTCTACATCAACTAAGATGTACAATACAAAGTTATTTTGTGGTACCGTGTTAGCCAGAAAAATCGATGTAAACACTTTTATGCCCAAAAATGACAAAAAGTATTCTCGGAGAGGTACCTTTATTGGCTAGCCAGAAAAAAAAAAATATATATATATATATTCAAGATTTCACAGCACACAGGCTCCTTCTTCAGGCTATATTGCAAATGAATTGATAAGACAAAAGGCACAACATTTAAGAGATGTTATAGCAAGACATTTGTTCATGAGGTATAAGGGGTGATGCCGCCTAATGATAAGTCAAAGAGATCAAATTTAGGGTGTTTAGTTGCAAATGGCAAGTCTGTGGGGATGCTTAATTATCTGGAGACAGTCTAGTGGAGGTGTGAATTGAAGCCATGTAGTGACTCATAAACCCAGGAGTTAGATTGAGTCCTGTTGTCAAGGAATTGAACATTCTTATCAATTTGAATTCCCAAATTTTTCTCTCTCTGTTGTCCTTGAAATAACCTTTTAGTATTAAAACTTTTAGATCTGTCATACAGTGTCCCGGGCCAGAGTCTAGTGGAACGCTTCAACAAGACCTTAAAGGTGATGCTCAGGAAGGTCATTGAAAAGGATGGGTGAGACTGGGGCTACCTGCTCCCATTTCTATTTTTCTCCATCAGAGAAGTTCCTCAGGCCTCCACTGGCTTCTCTCCATTTGAGCTCCTATATGGGTGGCATTCAAGAGGTTCCCTAGACATCGCCAAGGAAACTTGGGAGGCCGAGGTTACGCCACACCGGAGTATCATCGAACATGTCGCCCAGTTACAGGAGAGAATGTCAAAGGTGATGCCCATCGTGAAGGAACATATCGTCCAGGGGCAGGAAGCCTAGGTGAGGGTATATAACTGGTCGGCGAGACTAAGACAGTTCCAGCCAGGGGACCGTGTTTTGGTACTAATTAGAGATGAGCGGTGTTCGACTCGAACTGTTCGCCAATCTCAAATTCGAACTGTTTTGGGCGGTGTTCGAGCCGTTCGGCGAACACGAACGATTTGAAAAAAATTTGGCTGTTCGAGGTTATGTTCGATAACTGTTCGTGCACCAAAATCATAACTGGATTTTTTCTCAGTAATGCTGAAAATTAATGTTAATACGCAGTTTGAGTGTACAGCAGGGTGGGGGGAGGGGCAGCGGATGGATCTCTGCATAAATAATGAAAATCTCCATTTTTTTTTCTCTTTCCCACATTTACAGTGGGGAGGTTTGATCTGTCAGCCTATCAGCAGCGCACACACGGAGCAAAGTGCTTTTTTTCACACAAGCAAGGGCATGTGTCATTGGCAGTGTATGTCACATGTCCTTGCCCTATAAGACCCAGCCATTTTCCACGTAGCCACCATTTTCTCACTGCTGCAGCTGCATGTTAGACGGCACCGCTGTGGCTGTGTGCGCTATACTTTGAGTGTTAATTTCAAGCCAATTTTCGCACAAATCTACAGATAGCTTAGGAGTAGGGAATAGTTGTGATTGCCGTCCTTTTGAGGACTAGGTTACATCATTTCCTACGACTTTTATCAGGCAGGTCTGTGCTCTTAAATAGATAGGTTGGGAGTAAAGACTAATTGTAATTGCAGTCCTTTTGAGGGCTAGGTTACATCAGTTCCTATCACTTTTATCAGGCAGGTTTGTGCTCTTAAATAGATAGGTTGGGAGTAGGGACTAATTGTAATTGCAGTCCTTTTGAGGGCTAGGTTACATCAGTTCCTATCACTTTTTGCCACGCAGGTCTGTGCCAGTGCTGTGCAAATTTTTTTCACAGCATTTGGCTAAATCTAGCTAAGCAAATCCTTTTTGGTCTCTTGCAGAGTGTGTTAGTCAGTGGAGTAGCCTATTTGTGTTGCAAGCTACACCACCTGTGTATAGAATACAAATTTTTTTACTGCATTTAGCCAAGTAAAATCTTTTGGGCATAGCATCATTCTATTAGTCCATCTATACTAACCTCCACCAGGTTTCAAATTCAAAATAATTTTTATCTGCATCTAGCTCTGAAAAAATATTTGGGCTTCGGCTTGTAGCAGTGTGTGGGACTTGTTCTATTAGTCCATCTATAATAACCTCCACCAGGTTGAAAATTCAAAATAATTTTTATCTGCATCTAGCTCTGAAAAAATATTTGGGCTTGGGCTTGTAGCACTGTGTGGGACTTGTTCTATTAGTCCATCTATACTAACCTCCACCAGGTTGCAAATTCAAAATAATTTTTATCTGCATCTAGCTCTGAAAAAATATTTGGGCTTGGGCTTGTAGCAGTGTGTGGGACTTGTTCTATTAGTCCATCTATACTAACCTCCACCAGGTTTCAAATTCAAAATAATTTTTATCTGCATCTAGCTCTGAAAAAATATTTGGGCTTGGGCTTGTAGCAGTGTGTGGGACTTGTTCTATTAGTCCATCTATACTAACCTCCACCACCTGTGTATGTAATAAAATTGTTTTACTGCATCTAACCCAGCCAATACTTTTGGGCCAATACCACAGTTTGGCCACTCAGCTCCGCTCGGTTCCCATCCATTGTTTTTTGTGCAAACAACTGCAGAGTTGTCAATTAGTTAACCACCAAAATGAGTGGAAAAAGGCCTGCTGCTGGTGGAAAGGGGAATAGGCATGTTGGGAAGGGAAAAATAGGTTGTGTCCGTGGGGTAGGTGTTAAAGCAACAGTAACATCTGCAAAAGAAAGACCATCTTCCAGCCAAACTAAGATGTCTACTTCTTTTAGCGGACAATGTGATAAGATCCCTTTCTTACGGCCACGCCAATCGCTACAAATTCCAGATGAGGCACAAAAACAGCAGGTGCTTCAACGGATATCAAGTGCTCCTTTAAGTGGGCTCTCCTCCACATCAACTTCAACATCACAAATACTCCAGTCCTCAGAGGTGTCACCCCAATCGCACTTGCTTCCTCACAGCTCCCAAGTCTCCAGCTGCCCGTCTGAGTATGGGGTAGAACAGATGGTTGAGTCTGCAGAGCTGTTTACTCATACTATAGCCTGGGAATCAGAGGTCGGCTCCAGAGCTTCTGTGAATCCAGACGAGGAAATGATCTGCACTGATGCCCAGAATCTTTATGAGTCGGATCCAGGACCAGACGCAGAAGGTTTTGACCATAATGTAGACCCTGGTTCCCAAACTGTAACTCCTGTTGGTGGAGACAATGAGGAAGACGATGATGAGACTCAAATACCTGATTGGAGCGAAAACTTTAGTTTTTTGTCAGGGCAGGAAGAGGTTGGCTCTGCGGACGACAGGTGTGATAACACACAGGGTGATGATGAAGAGGTTGGAGATCCCACTTACTGTCAACCCACAGTCAGCCAGTCGATGAGGTCAGCAGAGTAGGTGGAGGAGGATGCTAGTGACGATGAGGTCAGGTTGCGCCTTCCTGGACAGAGACGTAGTACTGGAAGCACGTCAACAACTGCATCCTCAAACACAACTCTGCCTCTGACCACAAGTCGTGGTGGCTCTTCAGGTCGCATAGGTGCTAAGCCTTGCATAGCCTGGGCATTTTTTCAGATCGATAAGGATGACCCAACTCGTGTTATCTGTAACATTTGTCAGCAAAAGCTAAGTAGAGGCCAAAAAATACATAGTTTGAGTACTTCATGCATGAACCGGCACATGGATATGAAGCATAAGTTGCAGTGGGAAGCTCACTGTGCTACAATGCGGCCTAGCCGGCCGGGCCAACCACCGTCTGCCACATCTTGTGCATCCGCGACCTCTTCATCCTCTGTGACTGGGGGGACAGCAGTCACACCTGTTTTGGGACACAGACCTGCCACCTCTTTACCCGCAACAGCCAGCGTGATTGGCAGGTCATCATTTTCTTTGGAGGTGGAAACACCAGCTGGTGTTCAGCGCTGTCCGACATCGATAGCACCACCTTTGGATCAAGGCAACCTAACATGTCCGCCTTCATCTTCCTCACAGACCGGCAGTTTGCCGGGGACACCCTTCTCAACCCCGTCTAAGCACAACAGTCAGTCCCTCAGATGTGGACAAGTAAAAGACCATTTTATCCTAGCCTTGAGAAAGCTAAGAGGTTGAATTTCACCATCTGCAAGCTCTCGGCTACAGAAATGCTGCCTTTCCGCCTGGTGGACACAGAGGATTTTCGAGACCTTATGTCCGTCGCAATGCCCCAGTACTAGATGTCCAGTCGTCACTACTTCTCAAAGAAAGGTGTGCCTGCGCTCCACCAGAATGTCGCACACAACATCACCGCTTCTTTGAGAAACTCTGTGTGTGACAGGGTGCATTTCACCACAGACACTTGGACGAGTAGGCATGGACAGGGGCGTTACATGTCGCTGACTGGGCACTGGGTAACTATGGTGACAGCAGGACAAGGGGCTGCTGTCCAAGTCTTGCCGTCCCCATGAGTTGTGCGTCAATCCTCTTTATCTCAAAGTTCCTCCACTACTTCTGCCTCCTCATCCTCCTCTCGGTCCTCCACCTGCACCCAAAGCCTGTCTGGTCATGCCACAAGCTTTCTAACTGCGCAGAAGGGATCATGCACACCTCCTTACTATGCTGGCAGCAGGGCTCAACGTCATCAGGCGGTTTTTACTTTGAAATGTCTGGGAAATGTGAGTCACACAGCTGAGGAGTTGTCGTCAGCTCTGGAGAACCAGTTTCATGAATGGTTGTCTCCACTGGACCTGAAACCAGGGAAGGCCGTGTGCGACAATGCTGCAAACCTGGGTGCGGCCCTTCGCCGGGGCAATGTCACACACGTGCCTTGTATGGCTCACGTGTTAAACCTGGTTGTCCAGCAATTTTTAGCCCACTATCCCGGACTAGATGGCCTTCTGCAGAGGGCACGGTCGCTGTGTGCTCACTATCGCCAATCACATCCCGCAGCTCAGCGACTTACATCTCTACAGAAGTCGTTGGGCCTGCCACTTCACCAGCTAAAATGCGATGTGTCTACCCGGTGGAATTCAACTCTGCACATGTTGCAGCGACTGTGGCAGCACTGACAAGCCCTGGTGCAATACCTTGTGACGTATAACCTGGGCCAACGAGATCCAAAGGTGGGGCAAATCACGCTGGAGGAGTTGTCTCAGATCAGGGACCTATGCACCCTTCTGCACAGTTTTGAAATGGCAACGAAGATGTTTAGTGCTGACGATGCCATTATCAGCATGACTATTCCGGTGATTTACATGCTGGAGAACATGTTAAACAGAATTCGGAGTCAGGTGGTGGCACAAGAGGAGGTGGAGGAAGTAGAGGAGGAGGAGTTGTATGCGGAAGGGCTAACATCTGCAAGGTCCAGACGGTCGGCAGCACCAAGGCGGCAGGCATGTGAGGGTGGGGGAGATGGTTATACCAGGGCGCATGGTAGCAGCCAAACTAGTGAAGGAGGTGCAGGAGCCCAGGAAGAAGTGGAGGACGAACTGATGGAAGACTCATCAGATGAGGGAGACCTTGATCACATTTCTGTTGTGCGAGGTTGGGGGGAGAGGGCAGCGGAAGGAAGCATGATTGTTACCTCGCCACAGACACAACAGGGACTTGGTGCTCCTGGATGCGCAAGACACATGAGTGCCTTCTTGCTGCACTACCTGCAACATGACCCTCAAATTGTGAGAATTAGAAATAATCCTGACTACTAGGTTGCCACACTGTTAGATCTCCGGTACAAAAGTAAATTTGCAGAAATTATTCCTGCCATAGAAAGAGATGCACGCATGCAGGAGTATCAGCAGAGACTGTTGCAGAATCTTACATGTGCTTTTCCCCAAAACAATAGTGGTGCACGTAGTGAATCTCACAGTTTCAACTTGCCAACCGTGGGACCGTCGAGTGTTCAGCACTTAAAACGTAACAGAAACACAGTATCTGCTGGTAACATCAATTTTGCGGAATCATTTCACTACTTTTTTAGCCCATCATTTGCAAGGCCACAGGAGACAAGAAGTCTGACTCATAGTCAACGCCTATAGACGATGGTAGAGGAGTATCTCCAAGTAAACACTGAAGCCATGACTGTGTCACTGGACCCTTGCTCTTTTTGGGCTTCCAATCTGGATAAATAGCCGGAGCTCGCCACTTACGCCTTGGAGATCTTGTCATGCCCCGCAGCCAGCGTTCTGTCTGAACGTGTGTTCAGCGCTGCTGGTGGTGTGCGGACAGATAAGCGCATGCGGCTCTCCACTGATAATGTAGACAGCCTCACGTTCATAAAGATGAACAAATCATGGATCCGAAATGACTTTTCTACCCCTGTGTCATCCTGGGGAGAGTAAAAGCTTGATGATTTGTTAAAATCACCTCACCAACCGTTTTAAGCTTTCAAATTACTAATCATGTTTATCTGTATCTTGGCTGGAAAATAATTTGGGCCTTGTAGCAGTGTGCAGTACTGATTCTATTAGGCCATCTATACAAAACTCCACCAGATTTAAAATTACTAATCATGTTTATCTATATCTTGGCTGGAAAATAATTTGGGCCTTGTAGCAGTGTGCAGTACTGATTCTATTAGGCCATCTATACTAAACCCCACCAGATTTAAAATTGCTAATCATGTTTATCTGTATCTTGGCTGGAAAATAATTTGGACCTTGTAGCAGTTTGCAGTACAGATTCTATTAGGCCATCTATTCTAAACTCCACAAGATTTAAAATTACTAATCATGTTTATCTGTATCTTGGCTGGAAAATAATTTGGGCCTTGTAGCAGTTTGAAGTACTGATTCTATTAGGCCATCTATACTAAGCTTCACCAGATTTCAAATTAATAATAATTTTTAGCTGCATCTAGCCCGGAAAATAATTTTGGGGCTCCTAGATGCGCAAGACACATGATTGCCTTCTTGCTGCACTACCTGCAACATGACCCTCAGATTGTCAGAATTCAAAATAATCCTGACTACTGGGTTGCCTCACTCTTAGATCCCCCACACTCTTCGATCAACCTTTTCATTTTAATAAAGAACAAAAAAATGGTCATTTTTGAAATTATAAGCATTAGCAGGTTATTACAAATTGAAATCAAACAGTTTTCAACTCAAAACTTTATTTTAGGTGATGTTACATTTGCACATAGGACCCCTTGTTCGAAAGGAGCTTCTGAACTCTCTCGTCCATTGAATTTGTCAGGTTTTGGATGGTTTCTGCTTCAATTGTTTTGCATGAGGACAGAATACCCTCCCAGAGCTGTTGCTTAGATGTGAACTGCCTCCCGCCATCATAGACACTCCTTTTGATGATGCTCCCGAGGTTCTGAATGGGGTTCAGGTCAGAGGAGCATGGGAGTCACATGATAAGTTTGTCCCCTTTTATGCCCATATCAGCCAGAGATGCAGATGTGTTATGTGCAGCATGAGACAGTGCATTATCATGCATGAAAATGATCTTGCTGCGGAATGCACTGTTCTTCTTCTTGAACCATGGCAGGAAGTGCTGTTTGAGAAACTCCACATACATTATGGAGTTCATCTTTACCCCTTCAGGGATCCTAAAGGGGCCGACAATCTCTCTCCCAATGATACCAGCCCAAAACATTACTCCACCTCCTCCTTGTTGGCGCTGTTGGAGGCACCAGCAGCTTCAAAAACTTGTCTGCTGCTATGACAAGGCTTTTTTGCCACTGCTCTTTTAACCTGACGTAATTGCCTGTAGGAAAGAGTCCTCAATTTTCCATTATCAGCACGCACACGTGTGTACTGTGAATCAGCTACATACTTCTTGATTGTGCGATGTTCAGGATGAAGTGTCTTGGCAATGTTGATTGCAGTTATGCCTTGACCTAAACACTCCACAATTTGTTGCTTCGCAGCAGCCGACACATCCTTTTTCTTTCCCATTTTGGCTGAAAATGTAGGCTGCTTAATAATGTGGGACAGCCTTCTTAAGTAGTCTTGCCTTTCATTGGACACACCTGCCAAACTAATTAGCACAGGTGTCTGCAATTGCTTACAGTGATATAAAGAGCCCTGACACACACCACCATCAATGAGTTTAACTGACAAACAAAAAAATTCTTACCTTATCACTCCTAAACACTTTTTGCATAATAATTTGGAACACAGTGTACATGTGCTTTTCCACAAAACACCAGTGGTTCATGTAGAGAATCTTACAGTTCTAACTTGCCAACCGTGGTATGTATGGAGTTGTTCAATAAACGGCCCAAAATTAAGATAACATAGATGGGAGAGGTCTCTATGAATACGAATTCCTAGGTATTTGATACCCTGTGAGGGCCAGGCAAAGGGAAAGTTGGACTGGATGGAATCCTGTATGGATTTGGGGAGGGAGACATCGAGGGCCTCAGACTTCGCTGCATTGATTTTAAAATTTGACCATGTAACAAAGTGATCTATTTCAGCCATAACAGCAGGGATGGATATATGTGATTGAGTGATATATACTAGGACATCATCAGCAAATGCAGAGCACTTGGACTCAGTGCCTCCCACCTCAATCCACCTAATATTGAGGTTATGACGAATTGATGAGAGCAGGTGCTCCGTCACTAGGATGTATAAGAGAGGGGGCAAAGGACATCCCTGCCTTGTCCCATTGGTGATTATGAAAGGTGATGAAAATGTACCATTTATCTTCAGCCTAGGTGACGTATTGCGATACAGGGCCGTGATTTTGGCTATAAAAGGGTCCCCTAGAACCCTACCCCAAGCTTTTTAAGAGAATAATATATGGCGTGCCAGGAGACTATGAAATGCTTTCTCAGCATCCAACGAGAGTATCTAATTACAAATTTTTAACTGCATCTAGCCCAGGAAATACTTTGTGCCTAGTAGCAGTGTCTGCTAGTCAGCGGATAATCCCAGCTGTTAAGCAAGCTACATCACCTGTAGTTTGGACACTTAATTTTTTCAAAGGAAATGCTTCGGGCCCCCGGGACACTCAGTGAAGAGCATCGGGGAGGCACCCCAAGGCACAGGGGCTGGGACTGGCGGTAGGACGCCTTGCGGTGGACCGCCAAGCTCGATCCTTATAAAAGCTTTTTAACTGCAGCAGCTTTAGTGGACGCTACTGGAGCTGGAATTACCGCGGCTGCTGGCATGAGACTTGCCCTCCAATAGATCCTTGTAAATGGATTTAAAGTGTATTCATTCAAATTAGAGAGACAATTTAAATTAAAAAGCTTAGACCTGCCTCCACCGCAGGGGGGCTCGCTCGACCCACCAGCGGACAGGCACCAGTATTGGGAGCGGGGGGCTGGCCGTCAGGGTCCACCGTGGCTCTGGCACAAACCTGGCGACACGGAGGTCGCACTGGCAGTAACTGACTGGCCCTGTCGGCTTCACACTTTTTGGGTTTTAGAAGGGCATGACATGCCTATATCTGTGCTCCTCCTCCTTTTACTCCTCCACCTCTTTTCTTTTCGCATGACTATATGTACTTTTCACTTTTCCATGTGTTAGTTGTGTCTTCTGAGCAGTTTGTCAGCTTTTGGACACCTTTGAAGTGTTTTCTATGTGTTTTCTATGTGTTTCTATGTGTTTTTGTTTGCCTGCCATTGGTTTTAACGGTGTTCGAAGGTGTTCGACGAACAGTTCAACGAACAGTTCGGTGAACATACGGGTGTTCGACGAACCAAACCGAACTCGAACACTACGGGGGTGGCTCAACACTCGTGCTAATCCCTACCATCGAGGGCAAGTTCCTGGCCAAATGGCAAGGTCCGTACAAGGTGGTGGAGAAAGTCAGCGTGGTTAATTATAAAGTCCACAAGCCTGGCCGAAGAAAGCCGCACCAAATATATCATGTGAACTTGCACAAGCCATGGCGGGACTGGGAACCTGTGGAAACTCCTTGCCTGGGAGCCGCACCCGAAGGCAAGGTGGAGAAGGTCACCATTGCAGAGACTCTATCGCGGGCCCAGAAGCAACAGTGTCGAGAACTACTACATCAGAATCGGGAGCTGTTCTCAGAGTTGGCGGGGCATACACAGGTGGTAGAGCATGACTTGCTAACAGAGCCACACGTAAGAGTGAATCTGAAGCGTACCGGATTCCGGAAGCACGCCAAGAGGTGATCTCGGCCGAGGTGAAGAGGATGTTAGACCTCGGGGTGATAGAGGAGTCAAGGAGTGGGTGGTCGAGCCCAATCGTCCTCGTGCCAAAACCCAATGGAGAATGGAGGTTTTGTTATGACTACCGCTGTATGAGGTTTCCAACTGTGACGCGTACCCGATGCCCTGCATCGACGAACTCATCGAGAGGCTTGGACTGGTGAGGTACATCACCACTCTTGACCTGACAAAGGGCTACTGGTAGATCCCCATGTCCCAAACGGCCAAGGAGAAGACGGCTTTCTCGACACCTGATGAGTGTTTTCAATACATGTGGATGCCGTTCGGACTACAGGGGGCCCCAGCCACCTTCCAGAGGGATTTGGATCAGATCTTAGCCCCACATAAGAAGTATGCCGCTGCCTACCTTAATGACATTGTGGTCTTTAGCCCAAACTGGGATAGTCATCTACCTAAACTACAGGCCTTTCTGGATGCGCCGAGAAAGGCGGGATTTACTATAAATTCGGAACAAAGTGCCGTTGGAAAAGAAGAGACCAAGTACTTGGGCTATGTTGTCGGGAGAGGCGAAATAATCTGCAAGTTAAGAAAGTGGAGGCAATCCAGACCTGGCCGCAACCGCTCTCCAAGAAGCAAGTAAGAGCGTTCCTGGGAATGGTGGGATATTACCGTCAGTTTATCCCAAATTTCGCCATGATGGCCGCACCACTGACGGATCTTCTAAAAGGCACCAAATCAACCATGGTGAAATGGACGGAAGAAACAGAGACCGCCTTTCAACAGTTGAAGCTAGCACTGTGCAAGCAGCCTGTCCTGGTCGCGCCAGACTTTAAGAAAGTATTTGTGGTCCAGACGGACGCTTCAGAGGTTGGTCTAGGGGCCGTACTTTCTCAAGAGATAAATGGGGAAGAGCATCCCATTCTCTATCTGAGCCGGAAGCTTTCGTCCTGTGAGCAGAACTACGCAATAGTAAAGAAAGAGTGTTTAGCCATAAAGTGGCCGTGGATACACTAAAATATTACCTACTAGGCCAGAAGTTTAAATTAGTATCAGACCATGCCCCATTGAGATGGTTGAGGGAGAAGAGGGTAAAAAATGCCAGGGTAACTAGATGGTTCCTAGGGCTCCAAGATTTTAACTTTCACGTGGAGCATAGGCCCGGGAAGTTACATGGGAGCGCGGTGTTACGGGTCCGGGTGGTGGAACCTCTGTGCTGGGTTGCAAGGAAGGGCCAGAGGGGCGTAACTAAGTGCCAACTCAGACTGACCCTGGCCACATGGCAGCTTAGTAGACTCCGTGAACCAAGGAGGGACCGGGCAGGTGAACCAGGTGCCACTCTGAGACCGACCTTGTGTGAGAGCAGGCGACTCCCACGGGTCAGATGGGCTGAAGCTGACAGGTGCAGCGGAGGAGCATGGCAGGTAGCCTGACGACGGATCCAGGTAGACAAGCAGGCGGTCACAGCAGGTAGACCGGCTGGCGGGCACGGCTGATAGACAGGCTGGCGGGCACGGCTGATAGACAGGCAGGCGGGCACGGCTGATAGACAGGCTGGCAGGCACAGCTGAAAGACAGGCTGGCGGGCAAGGCTGACAGACAGACTGGCGGGCACTGGAACCTGAGGGCTGAGGAGAGTGTTAGCACACAAACAACAACCTTGCACAGGCACCTCCATTTTGGAGGAGGTGCTTTAAATAGGAGTGGTCGACCGGCCATTGGCCGGGGACTCTTTAGGGCGGCGCGCATGGCCCCTTTAAGAGGGAGGGAGCGCACGTGCCCTAAGCACAATGCCTGGGAAGCTGCATGCGGTGCACGCAACAGCAGCAGGGGAGCTGGAGGACGCCGGACCGGGACTGCGGCGGTGAGGGGAACGGCGTCTCTGCCCGGCAGGAGGCATAGACGCCGATGCTACAGTACCCCCCACTTTACGCCCCCTCTTCTTTAGGCCCGCAAGAAATTTTTCTAGAAGACGAGGAGCATGAATGTTCTCCCTGGGCTCCCAAGACTTCTCCTCAGGACCAAACCCCTTCCAATCCACAAGAAAGAAAGTCTTTCCTCTTACCCTCTTGATGGCCAAAATGTTTTCTACCTCAAAGACGTCCTCAGCGTAGACGGGAGATGGAGTGGTACCTAGATCGTCAGAAAAAGAATTAAGAACAACCAGTTTGAGGAGAGACATGTGAAAGGAGTTGGGGATCTGTAAGGAGGCTGGGAGTTTCAGCTTGTAAGCCACTGGATTTATTTGGTTCAGAATCTCGAACGGACCGATGAACAGCGGACCCAACTTGTAAGATGGTATCTTGAGACGGACATATTTGGAGGAAACTCAGACCTTGTCTCCCGGACGGAATTGAGGCGGATCCAGACATCTCTTTTCAGCATGCTTCTTCATCCGCTCGGAGGACTGAAGAAGCGCAGATCTAGTGTCCTCCCAAATCGCAGAAAATTCACTGACGAGAGACTCCGCAGCAGGATTGTCCACTGAAGAGGAGATGGGAAACGGAATCTGGAGGTGTCGACCGTAGACCACAAAAAACGGAGACTTAGCAGAAGACTCACTCACATGGTTGTTATAGGAAAACTCAGCCCAGGGCAGGAGCTGAACCCAATCGCTATGGTGAGCCTTGACAAAGTGCCGAAGAAAACTGGCAAGGATCTGATTGATACGTTCCACTTGACCATTGGATTGAGGAAGATAGGCTGAAGAAAAATCCAAAGAGACATCCAGCAGCTTGTATGTGGCTCTCCAAAAGCGAGAAGTGAACTGAACTCCTTGGTCCGAGACAATGTGGAGGGGTAAGCCGTGGAGACGGAAGATGTGATGGATGAAGTCCTTAGCCAGCACAGGTGCAGACGGCAGACCAGGCAGAGGGATGAAGTGAGCCATCTTGGAGAAGCGGTCGGCGACCACCCAAATTACAGTACAACCGGCCAATACCGGAAGATTCGTGATGAAATCCATTGCACTATGTTGCCACGGAGCGGAAGGCACGAAAAGAGGAAGAAGACGACCGGCTGGAAGGTGTCTAGGTATCTTTTTACGGGCACAAGAGGAACAAGCCGTGACAAAATCCTCAACATCCTTGCGCAGGGTGGGCCACCAATAATGCCAGGTAATGAGCAGAAGCGTCTTCCTTTGGCCAGCATGGCCAGCCAGTTTGGACGAATGGCCCCAGAGTAAGACCCTCTTCCGATCCTGAGCCGCTACAAAGGTCTTACCAGGAGGTAGATGAGAAAGGTCAAATGGAGCAGCAGTCATAATTCTGGAGGGGTCAATGATTTGTAGAGGCTGCTCCTCTAGGTCAGAGGACAGAAAAGAGTGGGATAGAGCGTCGACTTTAATGTTCTTGTCTGCCGGGTGGTAATGGAGAATGAAGCAGAATCAAGCAAAGAACAAAGACCATCTGGCCTGACGCGGGTTTAGACTTTGGGCGGTCTGCAAATAAGCGAGGTTTTTATGGTCAGTGTAGATGACCACCGGGTGCAGAGCCCCCTCAAGCAAGTAGCGTCACTCCTCCAGCGCTAATTTGATGGCCAGCAGTTCTCAATCTCCTATGGAGTAATTGTGCTCGGATGGAGAGAAGAGTTTGGAAAAGAAGCCGCAGGTCACCATTCGCCCGGACGAGGATTTCTGGGTAAGCATTGCTCCGGATCCGGAGGAAGAGGCATCAACCTCCAGGAAGAACTGTTTATTGCAATCCAGACAGTGTAACACAGGAGCGGAGGAGAAGGCTTGTTTAAGAGAGATAAAGGCATTCTCTGCCTTGGAAGACCACTCCCTGGGATTTGCTCCCTTACGGGTAAGAGCGGAGATGGGAGCTGTCCGGGAGGAGAAATGAGGAATGAAGAGACGGTAATAGTTTGCGAATCCCAAAAACCGCTGAATAGCCTTCAAGCCCTCCGGTCGGGGCTACTTTAAGACGGCAGACACCTTCTCAGGATCCATCCGTAGTCCGGTCTCAGAGATGATATACCCCAGAAACGGCAGGGAGGTCTACTCAAAGAGGCATTTCTCGAACTTGCATACAGGTGATTCTTCCGGAGCCTCAGCAGGACCTGACAAACATCCCTCCGGTGAGAGGGCAGATCAGGGGAGAACACCAAGATATCATCCAGGTACACCACCAAGCAGGAATACAGGAGATCTCGAAAGATATCGTTTACTAACTCCTGGAAGATAGCTGGAGCATTACAGTGACCGAAGGGCATCACGCGGTACTCGTAGTGACCATCCCGAGTGTTGAAAGCCATCTTCCACTTGTCTCCCTAGCGAATCCAGACCAGATTGTACGCCCCACGCAGGTCGAGCTTAGTGAAGATTTTTGCACCTTTTAGGCAGTCAAACAGCTCCGAGATGAGAGGCAGTGGGTACTTATTCTTGATGGTAATCTGGTTTAGGCCCCTATAGTCGATACAAGGACTAAAATCCAACTTAGAACCTGTGCTCAATGATGAACTTGGGGGGAGCTGCGACAATGTATAGTCAGTATGGGTAAATGTTGGCAAATCCCCCAGCCCAGATGGCATTCATCCACTGTTATTGAGGGAATTGAGCTCAGTAATTGACAGACCGCTGTATCTCATCTTTTTAGACTTTGTTGTGAAAGACTTGGTGCCACAAAATTGGAGGGTGGCTGATACCGATATTTAAGAAAGGTAAGAAGGTGGATCCAGGCAATTACTGTCCATCAGTAGTGTGGAAAGTGTTTGAGGGCATTGAAAGAGATGACCTACAGAAATATATTGCAGAGAATAATATAATAAATGACAACCAGCATAGATTCATGAAAGATAAGTCGTGTCTAACGAACATGTTGGGTTTCTATTAAGATCTGAAAATCTCGATGTTGGCAATGTGGCTGATGCGATTTATCTGGACTTTGCAAAGGCATTTGATACTGTACCACATAACAGCCTCATACTGAAGCTCCAGAAACAGGGACTAAGGGAAACTATATGCAAATGGATACGAAACTGGCATAAAGATAAGAAACAAAGAGTTGTCGTAAATGGTACATTCTCTAATTGGGATATAGTCAGCAGTGGGGTACCGCAGAGATCTGTGCTAGGACCGATTCTTTTTAACCTCTTTATTAATGACCTAGTGGACTGGATTAAGAGCAAAGTGTCAGTCTTTGCTGATGACACCAAACTATGTAGTATATTAAAATCTGATCTTGACATTACAATATTGCAAAACGGTCTGGAAAAGATGTCTGAATGGGCAAACACTTGGTAAATGAGGTTTAATGTTGATAAATGCAGAGTAATGCACCTAGGACGGAGCAATCCTATTGCTGCATATACATTAAACTAGATGGTGGCCCGATTCTAACGTATCAGGTATTCTAGAATATGTATGCGGCTGACCGGGTGCAATCAGCAAAGCGGTGTTTAAATTTGGCGCCAATATCGCTAATAGCCCTAGCCGCTGATCTCCCGACGGTAGCCGCATGGAGGTGAGCGGCGCCGCCAGTCGGGGTACTTCTGGTGTGAGCAGCCGGGAGATGACCGGCTAGCGCTGGTAATCTCCCGGTTGCATCGCCGCTGACCTCCGTGCCGCAGATGAGCCGCTAACGGCCGCCATCTTTTTCTGAAATCCCGCGCCGCTGATTGGCCGCGGCCAGACCAATCAGCGACGCGGGATTTCCTGGACAGAAGGACATACAGACAGACAGACGGGATAAGATGATTATATATATTAGATGGGAGCATACTCGGGACTGCAGAACAGGAGAAGGATTTGGATATTCTGGTTACAAGTAAGCTGAGCAGCAGTACTCAATGTCAAGCAGCAGACACAAAAGCTAACAAGATTTTAGGGTGTATAAAAAGAGAGATAAAATCATGCGATCCCAACATATTGTTATCCCTTTATAAATCCCTTGTGAGGTCACATCTGGAATATGGGATCCAATTTTGGGCACCACATTTTAAAAAGGATATTCAGAAGTTAGAGTCAGTTCAAAGGCGGCAACTAGATTATTACAAGAGATGGAAGGCCTCTCATATGATGAGATGTTGGAAAAGTTGGGCTTGTTTAGCTTAGAAGCAAGACGTCTCAGAGGAGATCTCATTTATATGTATTGTGATGCAGCAGACATCCCTTTAATGGTTCAGTGTGTTTTGAATGACCATGTACCTTCCCCTTTAACTGACTGGTCACATGACCGTGACATCACACAGGTCCTTATGCACACAGAAGGTCCTATCTGTGGGTGGGTGTGTGTGCTGCAGTATATATAAACCCTGTGTGTTCCTGTGTGGGTGTGTTCCGGTGTGCAGGAGTTCCTGGGTGTTGTGAGCTCCTGTGTGGGCACCGTGTGAGAGGCACGAGGCTGTTCCCTGTGTGTGGGGGGGGACACCGCTCGTGTGAGGCCTGGTGAGGCCTGGATCCCTGTGTGAGAGTGTGGGGGATGCCAGTAAGCATCAGAGTGCCACACAAGCATCCTGAAGGGTGAAGCCTGGGTATGATATGTGTAATATGCCAGTAAGCCTTAAAGGGAGTGACGGCTGGAGACCACGTGTGGTAAGCCGTAGAGCCACAGTGGTGGCGTATGAAAAGGACTATAACAGCTGAAGTCGGCAAAGGTAATACTCGTGAGTTATGGACATTTAAATGGACATTGTTTTAGTATTTCCTTGCGGAAGGCTGTAATTAGAGCCAAGTGGGCCGGTCTGCCACTTGGGCTCGTGGACTTTATTAGGGTGTCGGCGGGCCATGGAGTTGGACCTGGAAAGAAGCTGTTTATGAAGTGTAATAAACTGCTGAGCATTGTTGAAAAACAGAAATCTTATCATAAGTGAGTTTATTTACGCAGCGAAGCGAGTCTCCCCCAGGATAATGACAAGTGCTGCCTTACATGTGGTTTGAGAGTGTAGGCAGCTGCAGTCTGGTTGCTAGGGGCAACTGCAGTCTGGTTGCTATGGGCACTCTGCAGTCTGGTTGCTAGGGGCAGCTGCAGTCTGGTTGCTAGGGGCAGCTGCAGTCTGGTTGCTAGGGGCAGCTGCAGTCTGGTTGCTGGGAGCAACTGCAGTCTGGTTGCTGGGAGCAACGGCACAGGACGACAAGTGTGGTCAAAGCTTCTGGCTGCAACTCGGCGGGGTTGCGAAGGTCGTCGTCGCTCTCAAACCTGGTTTGCTGTGGCTCGGCGGGGCGCACGAAGGTCAAAGCATCTGGTTGCAACTTGGCGGGGTTGCGAAGGTTGTCGTCGAACTCAAACCTGGTTTGCTGTGGCTCGGCGGGGCTCACGAAGTTTAAAGCATCTTGCTGCAACTCGGCGGGGTTGCGAAGATTGACGTCGCACTCAAATCCTGTTTTGCGGTGGCTCGGCGGGGCCACGAAAAGTTTTTCGGGGAGAGAGGTGAAGTTCAAGTGTGAACAGTGTACCGTGATGGCTGTGAGCAAAGCAGCAGAGGTGTCTGGAGCTATTGAGCATTTGAAGGGCCGGTTGGGACCGGAGCAGGTATTTGAGAAACTCTTACAGGACATGGTGCCGGAATCGCAGGAGCTGTGGACACCGTATAGAATGGCGGCAGTGGACCATTCTATGAACTCTCCGGGGGCGCCCGTGTTGTCCCAGAGTGCCCGTGGAGGTGGTAAGAGATCTTGTGAACTGAGTCCTAAGACTGTCTGCTGATGTTTTTTGTAAAAATTCCCTTACAGGTGTGGTTGTTAAAAAGGGGGCGGAGTCTAAAAAGGGGGCAGATTTTCACAAGAGTGTGGAGTGTAGAAAACTGGAAATTGTTGATGATTGTGGGTGGGTACCTCCTAAAAATGACAAGGTGACAGTTGATAACGGGGTAGCTCCAGTGGAAGGGGGTGAAGTCAAAGTGGGAGGTGACCTGGTAGTCCACAACATCATGGGGAGTGACACAGACCCCATAGCTGACGGTGACACTACGGAAGGAGAGGTCAGTCAGGAGGGGCTAGCCGAGGGGAGAGAGTCCACCTCTCGTCGTAGACGGCGCAGGGGCCACAAAAAGGTTGCTCCTGTACTCTTTGTTGAAAGTGAAAGTAAAGAAAATGTAATGGTGTGTGCCATTGTTTCAAGTGTGGATCCTCCTTCAGAGGCAGAAGAGGAGGTGACGGACCTGGAGAACGTGTCCTCAGACCAGCGGAGCCTGGAGTCTGAACGGCAGAGGGTCTACCAGGTTGTGAAGAAATTACAGAGAGATCTAAAGGGAAGCAACGAGGAAGTTGTCCAGTGGAAGGAGATGTTCCACGCAATTAAGGAGGACCGCAGCAAAATCAAGGAAGAGGTTTTGCAGTTGAAGCTTGAGAAGGAGGCGCGGCAGGATGGTGTTTCTGGACGTGAACAAATCCTAGAACGACAGCGCAAACAGCTCAACCAGGAGCTGTGTGACTCCAAGAAGGAGTGTGGTGAACGCAGTAGGGAACTGCAACAGAGTAAGAGAGATTATGAGGATCGCCTCAAGGTGAAGGAAAAACTAGAGGAGGATAAGGCGGGTGCAGAGCAAGTGCGCCAAGTGGTTGAGACCACTCTGCAAGATATCCGTGAGGAGAATGATGATCTCTGGGAAAAGACCCTAGATCTGGAAGCTCAGGTGAAGGAGCTACAGATGTCCTGTGATACTCTCCAGAAAGCGGAGACGTACCTTAAGGAAACAGTCAGCAAGATGGAAGCTGAGCGAGAGAAGATGGAGGAGTCCATCGGAAAAGCCACAGAGCAGGGCCAGGAGTTGACCGCTGGTGATGGGAGGTATGAAGCAGATACCTCCTCGAGTGATGTGGGCTCGGAGGGTTCGGTGGATGTCGGAGCCGAGATCAAGCAGCTCAAGGAGTTGCTACAAGCCCAGTGGACGCAAGAGAAGCGTGAGAGACTGGCTATTGAGAGCCGAGTGGGCGGATTGGAGACGGAGAGGTCTGAGAGAGCTCTTCTGCTGGAAGAGCAGTTGAAGCAGGATGAGCTTCAGAGATGGACTGCTGAGAGGCGAGTAACTGAGCTGGAAGGAGAAGTTTTAGAGCTCAAAGGTCGCCTAGCAAAGTGTCACGTGGTGAACGAGGTCTCCTTGGAGGAGGGAAAAGGCAAACAAGTTGCACTTACTCCCTTAGACCATGAGAAGGTGGACCTGAGGAGAGCTAAGAGTATGGTGTTGGAAGATAAAGGTGAAGTGGAGGTGGTCAAGATGAAAAGTTGTGAAGTTGTAGCTGTGAGTCAGCTCAGGGGAAGCATCCAGGGTGAAGAAGCTGGAAGTCAGTTGTCCCTGAAACCTGAGCTGGTTGATCGTCTGGAAACCACTGATGAGACCGAAACGTCTCGGTATAAGTGCCTCGTAGATGTACCCGAGGACTTGAGGGAAGAATGCACCCGTGAGTTCATGCATGAGGAGTTTAAGAAGGCCATGGGAGCCTGTAAGGTGTACTTGACCTCAGAGGCTAGACAGCTGGTGGTCCTGTCCACGACTGAAGTCACAGTGAAGAGGGTGGTGATCCTGAGTGACATACATTGGCGATGTATTCGCACGAAGCGGTTTCTCCGGTTGAAGACAGAGCAAGCCGCTAGACAACTGGAGCTGATGAGAAAGGGTCACAGTCTGCGAGAAGAGGTTATCCGGGTGCCTCGTGTTCTGGTGAGAGAGCTCATTGGGAGAAATGGCCGAGCCATGCAGATGATGGTGAAGAAGTCTGGTGTGGTAAAAGTAAGCAGTCCACGTGATCGTCGGGACTGGATGCCGGATGAAGACGGCATGGTGTCGTTCTACGCTGTAGGAGTGGAAGAAAGTCTTGCAGATATGAGCATGCTGGTGGAGTACCGAGTGACCTACCTGCGAGAGGTGGAAAAGTTGAATCTCGCTAGACTGCGAGTGGATAGACAGCATCATCTGAGCAGCAGAACATGGCAGCCGTCTAGAAAGTGTGAGACCAGACAGAGAAAGGGCTCCCTAAATATCAGAACAGCTGAGGTTAGGGACCTTTCAAGATGTCCTGGGAGTGGGTTTGGAGGTAGTGAGACCTCCAGTGACTCAGGGTTGAGTGGCCCATATAATCGACCCAATAGAGGACGGAACTATGTGGAGTCACATTGTTGTATTGACCGCTGGGAGCGGGGGAGACCTGGTAGGGTTTCGACTGACCGCTGGGAGCGGGGGAGACCTGACAAGGTTACGGCTGACCGCTGGGAGCAGGGGAGCCGCTGGGAGCGGGGAAAGTCTGACAAGTTTACAACCCGGAAATGTGATTGACGGAGTCAATGACTAAGGTTCCAGGGGCTGGACAACGCAAGGGTCAAGTGCATGGTCTCAGTGTGAACTGTGGGATATAGACTGTTTGTGTATATTATGTGTTCAACCCCACAAGTTTGAACAGAGGGGGGGAATATGTGATGCAGCAGACATCCCTTTAATGGTTCAGTGTGTTTTGAATTACCATGTACCTTCCCCTTTAACTGACTGGTCACATGACCGTGACATCACACAGGTCCTTATGCACACAGAAGGTCCTATCTGTGGGTGTGTCTGTGTGCTGCAGTATATATAAACCCTGTGTGTTCCTGTGTGGGTGTGTTCCGGTGTGTAGGAGTTCCTGGGTGTTGGGAGCTCCTGTGTGGGCACCGTGTGAGAGGCACGATGCTGTTCCCTGTGTGTGTGGGAGGGGGGGGACACCACTCTTGTGAGGCCAGGTGAGGCCTGGTGTACTCCTGGGAGGTGAAGCCTGGATCCCTGTGTGAGAGTATGGGGGATGCCAGTAAGCCTCGGAGTGCCACACAAGCGTCCTGAAGGGTGAAGCCTGTGTATGATATGTGTAATATGCCAGTAAGCCTTAAAGGGAGTGGACTCCTGGGAGGTGAAGCCTGGATCCCTGTGTGAGAGTATGGGGGATGCCAGTAAGCCTCAGAGTGCCACACAAGCATCCTGAAGGGTGAAGCCTGGGTATAATATGTGTAATATGCCAGTAAGCCTTAAAGGGAGTGACGGCTGGAGACCACGTGTGGTAAGCCGTAGAGCCACAGTGGTGGCGTATGCAAAGGACTATAACAGCTGAAGTCGGCAAAGTTAATACTCGTGAGTTATGGACATTTAAATGGACATTGTTTTAGTATTTCCTTGCGGAAGGCTGTAATTAGAGCCAAGTGGGCCGGTCTGCCACTTGGGCTCGTGGACTTTATTAGGGTGTCGGCGGGCCACGGAGTTGGACCTGGAAAGAAGCTGTTTATGAAGTGTAATAAACTGCTGAGCATTGTTGAAAAACAGAAAGCTTATCATATGTGAGTTGATTTACGCAGCGAAGCGAGTATCCCCCAGGATAATGACAAGTGCTGCCTTACAGTATAAATACATGTGTGGTCAATACAAATAACTGGCACATGACTCATTCCTTCCAAAGTCCATACTAAGTACCAGGGGGCATTCATTACAGGTGGAAGAAAAGCGATTTCGGCAATTAAACAGAAAAGGGTTCTTTATAGTACGAGCAGTCAGACTAGGGAATACTCTACCACAGGAGGTAGTAATGGTAGACAGCTTTTAAAAAGGGGCTGGATGATTTCCTCAGTACACATAACATTGTGGATTATAGATAATTTAGTGACAAAAATGTACAATTGGTGGAGGGAGGTTGATCTTTATGAACTTAGGTCTTTTTTCAACCTATGTAACTATGTAAACTAAATTCTAGAAATTTCTTTTTAACTGAAATGTAAATTTGACTGAAAAATGAATGCTTAACATGTTAAATATGAATTGATCCAGGTGCATGTATCTAATGATTTCAACTGAACAAGTAATTTTGTATGTTTCATGTTATACACTGAATGGTCACTTCATTGGAGATACTTGCCCCTTTTTAATTGCAATTTCCATTTATGGAAATTAGTCTCATGACCCAAAGTGCGGTATAATATAAAATCATATTAGAAAGTTTTCCATGGATCAGGCCCAAATCTAAACAAGAATGAGCTGTGATGCCAGTCACTAACTCACGGAGCGTTCATGAGGCGGACAGTCAGACGTTCCGAGATCAATACCAAGAGATAAGAAAGATGCGTAAGTCAGGTCACAGTCCAGGGTCAATATCAAGAGAGCCCGTAGATATCAAGAGAGCCCGTAGATGCCAAGGGAAAAGACAGATGCGTAAGTCAGGTCACAGTCCAGGGTAAGGCAGCAGAAGATCAGAACCTTGAACAACAGAATGAGGCAAACACCAGAAAGCAAAAACTACGTCTGGCAGGGAACAGGGGCAGTCAGCTCAGTTTAATAGCTTGGGCAATCTCCAGAACATGGAACATCTGGAGACTGCCCTGCAAATCCCAGTCAAAGATTGGACAGCCGAGCTGTCAATCAAAGCACCGAGAGCCCGACTTGCCACTCACATGATTGGACAGCCAAGCAGTCCGTCAAAACACAGCAAGAACCAGTTCAATAGGACAGCATAGCAATCCCACACAGAATGCAGGAATCAAGACATTGTAAATTGAACAATGCAGTCATCTTGTTAGTCTAGATAGGGACAGTATTTCAAGAACTTACAACCTTGCGGAGTTCTCACATGCAAACCGTAGTGATAACATAGCAGGAACATTGATATTGAGGAAAAACTTCTATTAAGACTCATTTTTTCTAAGCATGGATTGACTATAATAGCAGGTGAAAAGTTAGAGTCTAATTATTATCTAAGGCAAACAGAAAGGCAAAGGCCCTAAAAAAATTGGAATACTGAGCAGTGGAAAAACATTTTCCGATCAGATGAATCGAGATTTCTGTTACACTATATGGGTGGGAGGGTTGGAAATTTCCTTAAACAGCATGAATTGATCAACCCTTGAAGGAGCCACTGGCAGGTGGTATAGTCTGGTAGTAAAAATAGTAAGGTAGCCGGGTCAGAACCAGGAGCTTGAAATTTGAACAAAATAATCAGACAGAAGAAGAAAAGTGACAGAAATCAGGACAAGATATATGCAGGTAGCTCCTAGTTTTGACCTGACTACCTTACTATTTCTACTGTCAGCCTGCACAACCAGTCACCAGCTACTCTGAGGACTTAGCCCAGGGTTAGTGGTAAATCCACATCCCCACTCAAGAGTTTGAAAATGAAAACCAGGGGTTCCCTAAGACCTGATAGTTAGAGTAGCCAGTGCAAAGCCTGACTTTCAGGAGTTTAAATAGAGAGCAGCCCTTTGATCTTTGGATTATTATTCAGAGAATGAGACTACCATTCCCATTTTCAATGTGATTCAGCAAAGCAGCAGTACAACACAATCAAATTAGTTCTTTTGCAATCCCTATGTGGAATGAGCTGTGCGCTATGACCTCTCTTTCCTATGCTGGAAAAATCTTTAATAGTGCTGCTTGGCTGGCCCCCTTCTTTTGTACAGGCTGTGTAAAGATTCACTCTCTCTGGTAGGAATTAGGAATAAGACCATAGGTAGCGTTCACACAGGCAATGAAGTTTTGGTCCAAACACGTACAGTTTTTATTGCTTTCCAGAGGTTGGCTACAACCAGAGGAAAAAGGACCCTTAAAAAATAACTTTTATTAATTACGTTTAAAAAGGACTGGAAAAAATCCATACACAAACAACAATAATCCTCAAGAAAATCCTCAAAAATGGGACATCAGATTTAGATATTATACCGACAGGAAAAAGTATGGATTAATACTGTCCCTATTTTATCCCTAATACCTCTCCCTTCCTAGCAGCAGAGGTTGGCACCTTAATTTGTACTTCGTGGCGCCCCCGCTCCACGTCAGTGTCCCTTATATCCCTACAAAAACCCTCACAATGGTGAGAAAAGGGTAGAAAAATAAGTGAAAGTATAGGTTTTAGAAGCCGGTATATAGTAATAAATATGACCAGATCTGTTCAATGGGACAGATACCAGCAACTGGAGACCAGATTAATCCTAGTATCGCTTAAATAAAATTAATTCATAGACAATTAGCAGCCAATATCCTGATGCAATAGAGTGATCCACTACACATCTATCTTGATCAATCTCAGCATAATAAAAGATCCACAATTAGTCATTAGGGCTAAATTAGTCATTAGGGCAAACTTAGTCATTAGAGCAAAGGATTATCCGTAGAGGGCTAATCAACACAATAATCTCTAGATCTACAAGCTACCGTTTGAGCAAACAGTCTGATAATTCATATACATAAAGAATGGCACCTACAACTTAATAGTCCCATATGTATAGTCCCAAACAGAAAAAACACTTATCATTAGTGGACCCTTAGTCCCTCTGACAATTCATACAGATAAAAAGTAGCGAATAAGACTTAATAGTCCCATATAAATAGTCCCCCCAAAAAATGGCACTTACCATTAGTAGTCCCTTAGTCTCAACACATTTCCCCGTGATTTCCACCAGGATTCATCAGGGGACCTGAGGAGGACATCAATCTCTCTCCTCAGACAACCAGTCAATGCTGCATGTGCATTTTCAGAGGTTGCACATCACCAAAACAAACTCAAAAACATAAATCCCTAGCCTTGTCCAGGTGCTAACTAAACAAAACAGAGTCTGGCTACTCAAACATGGCTGAGCTAGCCTCAGCTTGGTCAAACAAAACAGCTATTGTCCATAGCAACCACTGATATTTGCGGCTCTCTGCACACAGCCTGCACAGACTCTTTACAGAGAAGGATTCTGTCCTGTCTCTCTCTTTAGCTCCAAGACACATCCAGTCTGGTCAGCTTCCCTGAGCTCAATCACTAAGGATAACAGCTAGCTTGGTTTTATGCTGGGCCAGGAAGGTAATCTAATCAGAATCTTTAGATCTAGGAATTAACCCTAGCCTATCTGAATTGGCTTAATACCCCCACCACTCTGCACAAAGCCAGGGGCTGGGCACCATCTACCAACACACAGAGTGAACAAGGCTGCAAATTGATCCAAACGTGAGGCTCATGCTTGATGATACAAGGGTGACCTAGTAACTCCAAGAACCTGAACCTATTTTTGGGTACAGATTTTCGGCATGCCGATTTTGTGAAGATGGCAAAGTTCCTGCCACTTTGATACCCACCATGTTGGCTCCTGACTGGGTTAACAAGCAATGGGTTTTGAATGGGCCCTACCCTTCCAGGGTTTTAGTAGGTTGCCATAATATGAAAATAAGCAAGAAGAAGAAGCATGCTAATATGCAGTGATCACCATATACAAAAAATATATATGTAAAAATGTATAAATTTTATTAAGTGCATGTCACAGAACAAAACCAAAAAATTGTTAAAGTAAAAACCCAGTAAACCCCACACTGGGTGGTTGCCCATCCCTGGGTTTTTACATGTGTTTTAACATTTTTTTGGTTTTGTTCTGTGACATGCACTTAATAAAATTTATACATTTTTACATATATATTTTTTGTATATGGTGATCACTGCATATTAGCAGGCTTCTTCTTCTTGCTTATTTTCAGTCTCTTTGTGGCAAGCTACCTGTGAATCCAATTGATTAGATGGTGCCGTCCGCTTGAGCATAATAGAGGTTGCCATAATATGTGAGAAAGGCCTTCCTTTACCGGGGACGGAACAGGGTGTAACAGGGGCTGGAGACAGATTTGTGGTGAGGTGTACACGACTATGCGCCTCGCCTGGTTCATTAAGAGACTTGCGCCTCTTAATGAATCAGGAGCGTCTGCTCTAAAATGAGAGAATAGTCAATCTTGATGAACAGACTCCAAAGTGTTTACACTTTGTAAGCAACAATCGAGGGTGCGGGTGTCAGTATACTGTGATCGAACAACCCCTTTAATATTGTTATAGTACGCATTATTATTATTATTATATTACATTATTGTATTATTATTATTATTACTGCTTTATATCTATAAATATTGTAAAATCTTTACAACTTGTTTAGAACTTTTGTACCTTTTGAACTTTATAAATCACCTTTACTGTTTGCTTTTGGGCTCTATTCTCCCTGAACATTTTCTGTCTATGGCTGTCAGCTTGTTAATTAGCACTTCAAAGAGAAATTGTTTATGTCTGCTTCTTTGACAAATTTGCCTTAACTCTCAGAAGTTCTGAAATTTGCTGGGGTAGCTAACCGTTATTTAGACATTGTGCCCTTGTATGTCGAATTTCTTAAATTGAGATGCTGGATTTTGCTGCATGTAAGTGTCAAATCCTGCAAAAACTGTGTTGTACTTCTCTATCCATTATTCATTTGCTTGGATAAGAACAAGTAGAGAAATTACTCTTGTTGCTCTGAATGCTACTTGAAAAGGTGACCTTTAAGCATGAGAAAAAGAGAAGGGATGGTGGATAAATATAGAATAGTAACCCAGCTGTGGCACTGCATTGATTAAATATTTAAAGGTTCTGCAAAGGGCAGGGCATCCAGAGGTAAGGGAAGCTGCTGTATGGGAGGTGAGAAAAAACATAGGAACAGGTGAGAATTAGAATGTGGTCAGGTCAGAGGAGACCTACAAAGCTGAAAAAACTACAGTTTTCTGGTACCGAAAGATTGAAAATGTGTGCCATTCACGAAGGTTTAATTTAATCACTCGCAGACAATGTAGTAACTACTTGCAATTTATAAGGGTTTAGTCTGTAAGTAAGTTGATTTATAATGTTACCTTTTTAAGGAAAGAGAATAATATTAATTACAAAACCTCAAAGCTGACATTTGTAAATAGATTATCTAAGAAAATGAAATCTTAAACTTGTTCCTATAATTTCCAGAATACTGTACATTTTGTCAGCATCAGTTTAAAGATTTAATATGCACATGTGTAGTAATATTTACACATTTTATCTTCTGGAGCTATAACGGAGTTATGAAAGATACTTCTTACAGATATGCAGCGTCTCATGTAGGCACTAGAGATGAGTGGATCGATCCGCATATGATCAAGTTGAGTTGAATTTTCTGAAATTTGCGGTTTCCAATGAATTCGACCACTTTGCGATTTGATTTGTGGTTCACAAACAAAAACAACTTTCTTGGTACCATCTTCCACACTGCTGAAGCATCAGAGAGTGGACTAATATCTTTTTCTGATCGAACTGCCCCGTGGTCTTCAGCTATGAAATCTAGCTGATTATCATACCTATCACAGATCATCGATTCCCAATGGAGCACAGTTTGTACGACTGAGTCACTTTCCATCTCCAGAGTCACTGGGTAAGTCTTTCTCTCCTGTAGAGTGTAATCTCTTATAGTCTGCAGGGTCCTCTCTCTTCTTTCTTTCTATTTAAAAAAAGAAACGTGAGACATCGCTTTAACCCTTGGATTACTGTCGGACCTGGGGTGAGTATATTGGGTTAATTTAAATGATTAAATAATGTGTCAATTTTATTTCAAATGAAGTGTTTTATTCTAGGTGTGTGTTTATATAACTCTTTACTTACAGGATTAGTAATGAGGGTGTCTAGCTGACACCTCTTCATTACTAAACCTAGGGCTTGGTGTCAGCTACATCTAATACTGTTACCTAATCCTATTACCTAATCCCATTACCCTGATGCAACTGCACCAGGGCATCAATAAGAGCCTGGGCTAAGTCCCAATATTGGCACTTAAAATATTAAGCGCCATTTCAGGGGCAGCTGAAGGCTGGTATTTTTAGCCTAGGAAGGGGCCATTAGGCCAACATATTCCCTGGCTATTAATAACAGCTTACAGCTGTTTGGTTAGCCTTTAGGCTACGTGACGTCCCCACGAACAGGAACCAGCAGCGCTTTGGTCACAGTGTATTTTTGTGCATAGAAAACGCTGTGTTCTAATGCCGCACTTGTTTTGTTAGTACATGCAGATCCACTGTATGTAATGACATTTCTATCAGTCAAAATCTGCAGTGGACAGAAATTGACATGCTGCGGCTCATAAACCCGCTCCACAGGTGAATTTACACAGCATCAAAACCAAGCACAGTGGGCATGGAATATGTATAAATCGAATCCACTGTGCTTGTACTGTGGAATGCAGCGTTTTTGATGCAGCACAGGTGAGCTGCGTCCAAAACACTGCTTTTCCTGATCATGGGCATGTACTACTGGATAAATTACAGGGGGACCCCAGAAAAAAATTGATGTAGGGTCCCTTTATAAAATCTAACCAGCAAAGGCTAACCAGACAGCTGTGGGCAAATATTAATAGCCAGGGAAGGGGTCATGGATCCTGACCCCCTCCAAGGCTAATAACATCAGCCCTCAGCCGCCCCCAAAATGGAACATCAATAAGATGAGCAAATCTGGGGCATAGCCTCCACTCCTGCGACTTGCCCTGGTGCGGTGGCAAGTGAATTAACCCCTTTACCCCCGAAGGTGGTTTGCACGTTAATGACCAGGGCAATTTTTACAATTCTGACCACTGTAATTTTATGAGGTAATAACTGTGGAATGCTTCAACGGATCCCACTGATTCTGAGATTGTTTTTTCGTGACATATTGTACTTCGTGGTAGTGGTAAAATTTCCTCTATATGACTTGCGTTTATTTGTGAAAAAGTCAGAAAATTGGCAAAAATGTTGAAAATTTCACAATTTTCAAGACCTTAAATCAGAGAGATATGTCACGCAAAATAGTTAATAAATAACATTTCCCACATGTCTACTTTACATCAGCACAATTTTGGAACCAAAATTATTTTTTGATAGGAAGTTATAAGGGATAAAATATGACCAGCGATTTCTCATTTTTCCAACAAAATTTACAAAACCATTTTTTTAGGGACCACATCACATTTGAAGTGACTTTGAGAGGCCTTTATGACAGAAAATACCCAAAAGTGACACCATTCTAAAAACTGCACCCCTCAAGGTGCTCAAAACCACATTCAAGAAGTTTATTAACCCTTCATGTGCTTCACAGGAATTTTTGGAATGTTTAAGAAAAAAATGAACATTTAACTTTTTTCACAAAAATGTTACTTTAGACCCCAATTTTTTTCATTTTTGCAAGAGTAACAGGAAAAAATGGACTCTAAAATGTGTTGTTCAATTCCTCCTGAGCACGTTAATACCCCATATGTGGGGGATAACCACTGTTTTGGCACACAGCAGAGTTCAGAAGGGAAGGAGTGCCATTTGACTTTTTAAATGTAAAATTTTCTTGAATAATTAGCTGATGCCATATTGCATTTGTGGAGCCCCTGATGTGCCTAAACAATGGAAACCCCCCACAAGTGACCCCATTTTGGAAACTAGACTACTCAAGGATTTTATCAAAGGGTATCGTGAACATTTTGAACCCACAGGTATGACACAGCATTTGATAACATTAGGTCATCATATTGAATAAGTTGTCATTAGTCTTGAGCGCAAATGCTCACTACTTGAGTTTGCACAGGGTACTCGGGTATGCACCATGTATCGCGGATGCTCGAGTGACATCCTCGAGTCCCTGCCCCTCATGTTTCATGGTTGTTAGACACCAAAAAAAAAAAACCTTGCGGGGATCACTCGTGCATGGCAGGCAATCCCCGCAAGGTTTTTTTGGCCGTGAAGCATATGGGGCAGAGACTCGAGCATGTCACTCGAGCACCTGTGATACTCGGTGCATACCCGAGCACCCGATGCAAACTCAAGTAGTGAGCACTCAACACTAGTCTCCATATTGTCATCATTTTTTTTCTTTACTTTTGAAAATATCCCAATCCCAACACAACCCTAACCCCAAAACTAATATAACCCCAACCCTAACAGAACTGTAGCACAACCCTAACCCTAGCACAACCTTAACCCTAGCACAGCCCTACCCCTATCCCTAGCACAACCCTAACCCTAAACCTAGCACAGCCCTAACCCTAGCACAAACCCAACCCTAGCACAACCCTAACCCTAGAGTTTATTTTTTTCATCGTTCCTCGTGTGGTATAAGTGATTAGATGACTTTATTCTTCAGGTCAGTGCGATTTCAGCAATGCCAGATTCATATCAGGTTTTTATGTTTGGCAGCTGTCACACTATTTTTTTTTGCAAAGCCGAGTCATGTAAGGGCTTGTTTTTTGCGGGACAAGTTGACGTATTTATTGGTACCATTTTTGGGCCCGCTACATTTTTTGATCGCTTTCTCTTCCAATTTTTGTGAGGCAGAATAAACAAAAACCAACAATTCAGGAATGTTCCCTTGTGGTTTTCTATAATATTTTTCTTTGTATGATGTCATTTCCTCTCAATTTCTCTATATATGTGTGGAATTTGTCTTGTTATCCAAAATTGGCAAAAGCCTGCAAGGGGCTGAAACGTTTTGTTGTAGTCTTCCTATATGTGGAATAAATGAATTGATCGTATACATGTGAGTGCCGGGATCTTTCTACTTTGCTTGCAATCTGTCTCTCCACGTGCACCACCAATTACTAACAAGGACTACGGAGTGCCGACTATTTCTTTATATCTATATTGTTCTCTTGAAGTACATGCACACGTTGGATCTATATGGCAGCTTTTAATTATGAGGAAGCTACAAGGATCATCTCGCAATCTACAATTTCTACGGATTTTTTGAAGATACCTGCAAGTGAGTTCAGGAAACGAGATTTTGAAAAGGAGTCCAAGAGACTGATCTCATATGAACTCCATGCCGCTACTTTAACAGAATATTACCGTGAGAAACGGATCCCACAGATCCCACGGATCTCCAACGATTCAGCCTTTTGTGATGAATTTGAACATATCATTAATAAATGCTCTTTGGATTTGATTCTCTTGACTGTTGAGAGATTGCAGAAAGCCATTACTGAACTGAGGAATGAAATACATAATATTGAACTACAGCTCAGTTCATGCATGAAATCTGATGAATTGAGTGCTTTAAAAGATTCTACAAATACCATCTTGGAGAATTTTCGCAAGGAGCTGCAGGATAGGAAGCGACGAACGTTTACCAGAGACACTGAAGATTATTTGTCTAACAGAGTTTATAGGTGGCGTGACCCGAGACCTGGCTTTGAAAGGGGGTTTAAATCATTTCCCAGGACCGGCTATTACTCCTCAGATTCCCGCAGTGACATCTCTGGCTCCTGGAATCAACTGTGTCCTTTTTTTCAGAAGGGGAGAGGACGCAAACCCACAAGAAAACGCGGAGAGGGGGCTGCCATCACAGGAGAAACTACACCATCGATGATCACCAGGTCTCAGGTACTGAAGATTCTATGATTATAAACATTTCATCTAAGACTATATTACCGAAACAGACACAGACCCTGCAAAAGGGTTCATCCTTTGGCATAATGACTGATTTAAATGGTTTTCAATTGGACATTAATTTAAATCATTTTTATAGAAATATTAGATAGAAATCACACTTTTCTAATGTTCCGCTGCCATTGCCAGTAACGACCACTGGTGATGGTAATGATTGTTTGATATTATTTGACCTGGCTCTTAGGAACAGAAGTAGTTTTGTACCACCGAAAATATACCATCCGACTGAGACATATATTGATTTTGTGAAAAGAGATGTCGATATTTTACTGAATCAAATGCAGCGAGAGGGTTTTCAGATCAGTGGTAATTTAACATTTGAAGAGAGGGAAGCCCTCAAACAATTGCAAGGGGACAAACAAATTGAAATTAAGCCTGCCGACAAGGGGGGGTCAATTGTTATAATGGATCGTGATAAATATATACGTGAGATCCAGAGACAATTGACTGATATTGAAACATATATGCCATTAAAAAAGAATCCATTACAGGAAATACAAATCAAAATAAAAAATGTGGTTGATAAACATAGGTCCAGGGGTATTATTGATACTAAACTGGTGGAATATTTGATTAAAAGAGATCCTATTACCCCTGTGATCTATGTATTACCTAAAGTCCACAAAACTTTGATTGATCCCCCTGGCAGGCCCATAGTGGCTTCATCTGAATCTGTGTTGAGCCCCTTGTCAATTGTTTTGGAACGAATTCTGACTCCTTTTACTAAAAGAAGTAAGTCTTTCTTACTTGATACGGGTGATTTTTTACAACAAATTAAAAATGTTGACGACATCTCTGAAAATGCTATTATTGCTACCATTGATGTAATTAGTTTATATACTTCTATTGAACATCAAAAAAAGTTAAGTGCAGTTAATTGGACATTAGAGGAATTTCGAGTCCCTGAGACACAGTGAGAATTTATATTTGACCTGTTGGAAATTGTTCTATATGAGAATTACTTCTTATTCCATGATGTTTTTTACAAACAAAAAAGGGGATCAGCGATGGGTGTGAATGTGGCCCCCCCATACGCAAATCTTTATATGACATTTTTTGAGGAGAAGTTTGTCTATTGTCATGAACTATTTAAAACCTATGCCAAAATTTGGCTGAGATTTATAGATGATATTTTTTGCCTATGGGAGGGGCCACATGAGACTCTAATGGAATTTCAAAACTATGTAAATAGTGTATGGACAGAATTAAATTTTACTTTATCATATGATGGTGAACATGTGAATTTTTTGGTCACAATGGTCATCAAGACTGGCACTGGACGTGTGGATGTTGATCTATACAAAAAGAATACAGATTGGAATAGTTTTTTACATTTTAAAAGTGCTCACCGTATTTCATGAAATAGGCGATTCCCAGATCGCAGTTTTTGAGGTAAAAAGAATTTTTACAGATCCTTTAATCTGAAAGCAACGTATAACAGAAATGAGGAATAACTTCCAGCATCGTGGTTATCCTAAACATGTCTTGGATCAGGCAGAAAGAGACGTGGGACTTGAAAGGGTTAAAAGAGACAGCAATATGCCACGAATGCCATTTGTAAGACAATACCATCCGATTAATGTTAGAGTGGATAAAATAATTAAAACACATTGGCATATTTTGAGGGAAGCTTTCCCAACTGTGAATGAATTTCAAACATCTCCCCGAATTTGTAATAAAAAGGGATAAATTAGTGCGTGCTGATGTGGGTAGTGATTTATTGATCCTCAGACAGACATTCCTTAGTACAAAAAGTAAAGGAACATATCCCTGTTTGGGATGTGCGCAATGTAACAACGTTATCAGAGGAGAATATTTCTGCCACTCCCTTACTGGGAAGAGATTTTATATCAAAGATTTTTTTACCTGTAAATCTGCCAATGTTATCTATTTGATCAAGTGCCCTTGTGGCTCTATTTATATAGGCGAGACTACACAGGCAGTCGGTGTACGCATTAACAAGCATAAATCTACTATTCGATGTTGCGATACTACACTTCCGTTACCTTTGCATTTCAAAGAAAAAAACCACTCTGTGGCACAATTAAAATATCAAGTAATTGAAGAAGTAAGTGTACCCAGGAGAGGGGGAAGCCTCAAAAAACTCCTCTTGAGGAGAGAGGCATTTTGGATTTTCACACTTAACAGTTTATCTCCCAATGGTTTGAATAAGGAATACAGTGTAAGCCAAATGCTCTAAATCATTATTTTTCCTTTTTTCAGACCACTCAAAATCAATGAATATTTTTTCAGGATATTACAGTATTGGATGAGACCAATAAGAAGGCGATCTCCAGATATGGCCATATCTTGCAGCAGTGAAACATATTATATGGGGCATAATATTATATTCCTGTGATTTCTCTTATTTTCTATTGGTGATAATTTGATGTAACCCATTTTGACAATAGAATTGGTGATAGGAGTGACTAGGAACATGATTAGGTGGAATTTAATGGTTTGTGATGCTATAACTATGGCATGACCCTATACAAAATTATCTCATTATCGGTACTGTTTCTTTAAAGATTAGTGTCAATGAATTAAAAATAATAATTAAATTGAGTGAGCATTATACAATTAATAAAAATTATAAAGTTTTTTTAAAAAAATCTTAAAATAACTTTCAAAATTTTTTTCTATAAAATTGCATTAATTGTAATAATTATGGATTGTTTATATATTCTAGATAGGTGAATCAACAATGGGATATTTCATATTTGGAGGAATTTTTAGTGTTATATACAAGAATGTTTAGGTTTTTGTATTTAATATTTTGTTGTACTGGTATGGAGATACTATATTAATTTATGATGTCATTTTTTGATGGTTTTTTTTTGTTTTTTGTTTTATTGTTTATTTATGATGTTTATTTATTATTTCATGTATGATGTTATATTTTGTGATTGTAGTGTAATGTTCTGTTGTGGTTTTCTATAATATTTTTCTTTGTATGATGTCATTTCCTCTAAATTTCTCTATATATGTGTGGAATTCGTCTTGTTATCCACAATTGACAAAAGCCTGCAAGGGGCTGAAACGTTTTGTTGTAGTTTTCCTACATGTGGAATAAATTAATTGAGCGTATACACGTGAGTGCCGGGATCTTTCTACTTTGCTTGCAATCTATCTCTCCACATGCACCACTAATTACTAACAAGGACTACGGAGTGCCGACTATTTCTTTATACCTGTAAATTCCTGGGCTTTCTAGCATGAACTGCGCGCTCTCCAGAGTGGCTCAATGATATTGAGGTCAGGAGACTGAGTTGGCCACTCCAGAACTTTCACTTTGTTCTGCTGAAGCCAATGGCAGGTCGACTTGGCCTTGTGTTTTGGATTGTTGTCATGTTGGAACGTCCAAGTACGTCCCATGCGCAGCTTCCGGGCTGATGAGTGCAAATTTGCCTCCAGTATTTGCTGATAACGTGTTGCATTCATCTTTCCTTCAACTTTTACTAAGTTTCCTGTGTCTTTGTAGCTCACACATCCCCAAAACATCAGCAATCCACCTCCGTGCTTTACTGTAGGAATGGTTTCCTTTCAATTTTGGTCTCATCACTCCAAATTACCTTGTACAAGAAGTTTTGAGGCTTGTCTCTGTGCTGTTTGGCGTATTGTAGGTGAGATACTTTGTGGCATTTGCGCAGTAATGGCTTTCTTTTGGCGACTTGACCATGCAGTCTATTTTTCTTCAAGTGCCTCCTTATTGTGCATCTTGAAGCAGCCACACTGCTATTTTTCATAGAGTCTTGAATTTCAGCTGATGATATTTTGGGGTTTTTCTTTACATCCCAAACAATTTTCCTGGCAGTTGTGGCCGAAGTTTTTGTTGGTCTACCTGACCGTGGTTTGGTTTTTACAAAGCCCCTGATTTTCCATTTGTTAATCACAGTTTGAACGCTGCTGACTGGCATTATTATTTCCTTGGATATTTTTTAGTATCCCTTTCCTGTGTTATACAGTTCACCTTTTCCCGTAGATCCGTTCACAATTCTTTTGCTTTCCCCGTGACTCACAATCCAGAAATGTCAGTGGCTAGATGAAAGATGCAAAAGTCTGTCTGAATCCCAGAAACTCACTCAGGTTTTATGTACACACTGATTACAAGCAAACAGGTCACAGGTGAGGATGTTATCTTTAGTAGCCATTCAAACCCATTTGTGTCAAATTCTGTGCATGTTATCAGACCAAAATCATCAGGGTATGTGAACTTTTTATCAGGGTTATTTGGATGTTTTTGGTTGTTTGTTTGTTAATATTTAAAAAGAGAAAATACAGTAGTTTGACAATAAATGGCTTTACCCAACCAATAACCATGAGTAGAGGAAAAGTTTTTTGTTATCATTCATATTCTCTGAAAGAAGGCCAAGAAAGGAAAAATTCTGCCGAGGTATGTAAACTTTTGAGCACAACTGTATATTTTGGATTATTTTTAAAAATTTTTAACATTTTAACAATTTTTTTTTCAGTTTCTGACACTTTTCTTTCTTTTACATTTTGTCCCACTATGGGACTTTCATTTTTTGCAGGCTGATTGCTTGTATAGAATAGAGATGCAGCAGCATCTCTATGCTAGACAGCCTGTCAGCGCTGCACAGGCAGAAGTAACTTTGATGGCGCACTGCGTATGATTAAAGTAACTTCCAGAAACCTGGTGACCCGGATGTTGTCATGACGACATCGGGTTACCATGGCAACTACCGAGACCCGGCACAGACAGCGCGGAAAGTCGGAGGCAAGCTAAGAGGCTTGCGTTTACTTCCCCTTGCTCCCGAAATGCTGCGATCTACTTCAATCGCAGCACTTCGGGGGTTAATGTGCCGGGCATGGTACGGGACTGCTTCTTGCACATAGCACTGGATGTCAGCTGTGAGAATCAGCTGACACATGGCAGCGATTGCCCCGCACAGCTTCTGTGTGGGCATGATGGCATTGTGCATAATAGTACGTACCTGGTCTAATAGGCCCAGGGCACATGGACATACTATTACTGACAATGTCAGAAAGGGGTTAATAGGGTTGGGGTTCATGTCAGCCTTGTATTGGCAGCTCATGCGAAGCCCAGGGGTTAGTAATGAAGAGGCTTCTATTACACACCCCCATTACTAACTACATAGTAAAAGTTTTTAAATAAAGACAAAGCAAAAATAAACTCCTTTATTTCAAATAAACGTACACACTATTTTTTACACATTTATTTAAAAATTAAAAAGCAACTTTATACTCACCTAACGCCTAATCCATTTGAAGCCATTGTTACCTGTAAAAAAACAAAAATAAGAAACAGTCATATCCCCCACCTGTCCGAAGTGATGAAAGAATCCAGAGTGTCCCACCATGATCTCACTTGTAGATCAGTCATATCATCAGATGTGACTGCTCTACAGGACAGCAGGCTGACACTGACAAAGGAGTGTAATTGCTCCTGTCAGTGTATAGCACTGAGCTGCCATGACAGAGTTCACAGGAGTTCATCAGCTGATGAGCTCTGGTGATCTAACTTACGGCACCACCACTGCGTGAGAATTTTCTCATGCAGCGGCGGTGTCGTGAGATCACGGGAGCTCATCTGCTGATGAGCTCATGTGACCTCTCTCAAGGCAGCTCAGCACTACACACTGAGAGAGCTATTGCGCTACAGTCAGTGTCTCGCTGGATGCTGGGTAGAACAGTCACATCTGCAGATGTGGCTGTTTTACAAATGATCTGACCGCCATGGGACACTCTGTATTACGTGGACTATGGCGGACAGGCAAGGGATATGGTGTTTTTATATTTTTTATTTTTTTACAGGAGACATGGGCATGGGGGATTTGGTGTTAGGTGAGTATAATGTGTTTTTTTTTTCAATATTTATATATTTCAACCCTTTTTTCTTTACTGTGAGAACATGTGCTGGCTGATGACAACTTCCATCAGTGGCGCCTGCTCTCGCTATTATCAGCAACAGCAGCCATAGGCTGATGGGAGGAGTAATCTATCATCAGCCAACGCCTTTGACCCGCGGTCAATTCTTTGTGCATTTTTGCAGCATTTTTGACCCATTGACTTCAAATGAGTCAGTCAAATACATGGCAAAAATCCACAGCAAATCCGCAAAAAAATTTATACCTGCGTTTTTGCTATGGATTTGACTGATTCAATTAAAGTCAATGGTTGAAAAACTCGGCAAAGAATTGACATGCTACAGATTTAAACACAGCAAATCCTGAAAGGAATATTACTGATCATGTGCACAGCATGTCAGGATTCTCATTGATTTACCTGGCATAAGGATTCCCTAGCATTTTTGGGCCAATTCCACTTGGAAAAAATGCCCAGTGTGCACACAGCCTAAGGATCAGCTGGGTTCTCTCTCTTCTCTTCCCCTCGTTTATCTTTCTAGCAATTACAAGCTTTTAGTATTTTAGTTTTCCATTCATTACATATTTCCTATTGTATTTTTTACAATAATTCAGCTACTGTTCACTTAATTCATTCATTTGCACAATCCAGATCTATTTTGTTTAACTACTTTTGTTTTATTGTTATAGTATTCCTAAGTTCCAAGCTGTTACAGCTTTAAAATTAAAAATTTTGTTTCCTAAGAAAAGTTTACATCTCCAGTTCACATGCAATCGATCATTTGCTCTGACATCTGCAGTTCAAGCATTCCATGTCTACATTGTCTATCATCATGATTTTCTCTTCCCATTTTTGTCAATCACTTTGATCCCATGCATTTTATAATCTTCATATTCTCACAGAACGCTCCATCCCTTTTGAATTTATTATCAGTGTTATGTTGTGCTGATCAAAAAGTATAATGATACATGATACAATTTGGAGGGTCATTAGGATCAGTAAAGGGAACCTGACAGCAAGTTTTTGTACCATAGACCAAAAACATTCACAGTGATCAGCATAAATTAGCATACTCAAGTTGAAAAGTAAGATTTTAATCAATATCTATCTGAACACTGGAACAATTTCCAAAATATTGACAAGACTGAGTTTCATAGAACACTTTTTAAACCCATAACATGAAAGTAAGGTTAATACTATAACTTTCATTACAAAATCTGCAATTTTACTCAAATTAGGTGATGAAAAAAATGAACATACCCACATTAAAAACTACTAGTATTTTGTATGACCTCCATGATTTTTACGGATAGCAACAAGTTTTCTAGGCATGGAATGAACAAGTTGGCAACATATTGCAATATATATCTTTTTCCATTCTTCAATATTGTTCTCATTTAGACCTTGGATGCTGGACAGAAAGTGGTACTGAACTTGTCTCTTCAGAATTCCCCATACAGCAGGTTTTTCATTGGAAGTTTACTATTTTGACAGAGAAAGAGGAGGAGGTGTTCTTGGAGTATGTCATGCAATAGAGGAGGATGTCATTAATAATGGAAGTGACAATGACAGAGAACAGGTGCTACCTAAGAGTGTGGCTTAGCTGACAGAAAGACGAGCACGTGGGAAGGATAACTTGAGGCTTGCTCTGATTGCATTTTCCACATGAGCAGGTGATGTCATTTCATGTGCTGATGCAGAGCCGTAGTTCCTAGTCTCTAAGAGCTAGGACAACCTCTGCTTATTTGCCTTTTGCATAGCCTGCAGAAAGGCAACGAGCACTAGAACTCCCACAGATGAAAACTCCGCACATATGACTCACCACCAACGCGACTAGACTTTTCAAGCACTATAGAGCAACAGCATGGGAGGCATTACCTGCTCCAGAGCTGAGCAGACAAAAAGTTGATTTGGCTCCAAAGAATATATTTGATGCACGTTGCCTGTGAACTAAGTGGAATGCAGAATCCAGCTGATGGTGTTAATGTCAGAGACTATATCATTCTGATGTTATATAGATGGGATGGCACTTGTGATGAGCGAACGTGCTCGTCACTGCTTGGTACTCGCCTGATCATCACAATGCTCGACAAGCTCGGTGAGTATTTCCTGGTTGCACGGGCGGGAACTCAGGTCCCCGCCCTGCATGTTTGGCGCTCTTTAGAGAGCCAATGAACATGCAGGGATTGCTTGCCATGCAATGTAATGCCGTAGCCATTTTGGTTGTGGGCATAAAGTGATTGGCTGGCCGCACAGCGTCATCAGGTCTATATAAGACCTGGCGCCGCTATGCTCGTCACAGTCTACCCCGGAAACATGCAGAGTAGGAAGAGCTGCTGGTGAGTCAGGGAGAGATTTGCTTGTTTAGAGTTAATATAGGTATTCCACAACATTTATCTATATATCCATCTGAACTAACAGTCCTTCTGAGTAGTGTTGAGACACCCCCGTAGTGTTCGAGTTCGGTTCGGTTCGTCGAACACCCATGTGTTCGCCGAACTGTTCGTCGAACTGTTCGTCGAACACCTTCGAACACCGTTAAAACCAATGGCAGGCAAACAAAAACACATAGAAACACATAGAAAACACCTTCAAAGGTGTCCAAAAGCTGACAAACTGCTCAGAAGACATAACTAACACATGGAAAAGTGACAAGTACATATAGTCATGCGAAAATAAAAGAGGTGGAGGAGTTAAAGGAGGGGGAGACACAGATATAGGCATGTCATGCCCTTCTAAAATCCAAAAAGTGAGAAGCCGACACGGCCAGTCCGCTCCTGCCCGTGCCACCTACGTGTCGCCGGGTTTGTGCCAGAGCCGCGGTGAACCCTGACGGCCAGCCCCCCTCTCCCAATACTGGTGCCTGTCCGCTGGTGGGTTGAGCGAGCCCCCCTGTGGTGGAGGCAGCTCTAAGCTTTTTAATTTAAATTGTCTCTCTAATTTGAATGAATACACTTTAAATCCATTTACAAGGATCTATTGGAGGGCAAGTCTCATGCCAGCAGCCGTGGTAATTCCAGCTCCAGTAGCGTCCACTAAAGCTGCTGCAGTTAAAAAGCTTTTATAAGGATCGAGCTCGGCTGTCCACCGCAAGGCATCCTACTGCCAGTCCCAGCCCCTATGCCTTGGGGTGCCTCCTGATGCTCTTCACTAAGTATCCCATGGTCCCGAAGCATTTCCTTTGAAAAAATTAAGTGTCTAAACTACAGGTGGTGCAGCTTGCTTAACAGCCGGGATAATCCGCTCACTAGCAGACACTGCTACTAGGCACAAAGTATTTCCTGGGCTAGATGCAGTTAAAAATTTGTAATTAGATACTCTCGTTGGATGCTGAGAAAGCATTCCATAGAGTCTCCTGGCACGCCATATATGATTCTCTTAAAAAGCTTGGGGTAGGGGTCTAGGGGACCCTTTTATAGCCAAAATCACGGCCCTGTATCGCAATACGTCACCTAGGCTGAAGATAAATGGAACTGTACCACCCTGAGGGCTCGGTTGCTACAGACGTATTGCACCTCACCCAGAGGTGTGATATCTCACTCTCAGGTAAGGATGGAGTGTGGATCAGGACCCGACACCTGCATGCATTACACCACATTGCCGTGGGGCAGGGCGACCAATATGCCCCTGAGATGGGCACGACAGTCCCTGTCCCTGGCTGGAGTGGGGGGAGGGAACACTGAGGAAGGGGAACCCTGTAGTGCAGGAGCAGGGAGGAAGCAGTTCCTGGGTGCATTGAGAAGGGAGTATAAAAGGTGGGCACCATCTTAGTTCAGTGCAGAGAAGTCTGAGCAGAAGTGGCAGGGAGCAGGGGCTCTGCATGAGCTCTGCTCCGGAGGCGGGCCTAGTAACAGAGGCCCAGGCCTGGAAGAGGGAGAAGGAAGGAAGAGGAGCGGAGAAGGCTCCAGGAACGAGGAATGAAGGGATCCCAGGGGTGCGGACGGGCGAGTCGCCACCGCACGCCCGAATCCACCTGCGTGGAGGGGTCAGGCCAAAGGGGGAGACCGGTCCCCGAACTAGTGGAGGCAGGAAACAACCCTCAGCTAGAAACCGGAGGCTCTGACATTTTATGTGGCGCAGCCCCTCGCTACACCCGCTAGGAAGGCACCACATAGGGTCAGGGAAACTGGCGCCAAGTTTACCAAGAGGAGGCCCGAGGCAGCCGGACAGAAGTGTTGGTAAGAAAGGCCAGACAAAGGACACACAAAGGGGGTCCTGTGAAGTGCTCCAAAGTTATCTGGGAGTTGTCTGAGCCCCTCACCTGGTGAGCACAGTACGACGTGGGCAGCCGTTACCTGCAGACGTGGTCTGGATAATAAGAACTGTGAGTAAAGGCCCTGAACTGCATCACTGACTCCGTGTCGTTACTGCTGCTGCCCTGCACCATCACCCCCATCCTCCGCATACACTGCCCTGAGGCTATACTCCTCCCGTGGGGAGTTATGCTACGCTCTGCTGCACCCACAACACCAGCCTCAGTGGTCTGCCCTGTAGCGGCGGTTCACTCTGACCGCAATCCACGGGTGGCGTAGTCGGACATTTAAACATGAAAACCACATAAATAGTTCCGCCACTGGTTTGACCGCCCTGAGCCACGGAACTGGGTCGCCGCCACGAAGACTACAACCACCAGCATCCACCAAAAAGGGTCCGGCTCCGGGTGTCCCAAGGCCCAGGGGGTGCGTCAGAACATTTTCATCACCTTTCACAATCACCAATGGGACAAGGCAGTGATGTCCTCTGTCCCCTCTCTTATACATCCTAGTGACGGAGCACCTGCTCTCATCAATTCGCCATAACCCCAATATTAGGTGGATTGAGGTGGGAGGCACCGAGTACAAGTGCTCTCTATTTGCTGATGATGTCCTAGTATATATCACTCAATCACATATATCCATCCATGCTGTTATGGCTGAAATAGATCACATTGTTACATGGTAAAATTTTAAAATCAATGCAGCGAAGTCTGAGGCCCTCGATGTCTCCCTCCCCAAATCCATATAGGATTCCATCCAGTCCAACTTTCCCTTTGCCTGGCCCTCACAGGGTATCAAATACTTAGGAATTCCTATTCATAGAGACCTCTCCCATCTATGTTATCTTAATTTTGGGCCCTTTATTGAACAACTCCATACAGACCACGGTTGGCAAGTTAGAACTGTAAGATTCACTACGTGAACCACTGGTGTTTTGTGGAAAAGCACATGTACACTGCGTTCCAAATTATTATACAAAAAGTGTTTAGGAGTGATAAGGGAAGAATTTGTTTGTTTGTCAGTTAAACTCATTGATGGTGATGTGTGTCAGGGCTCTTTATATCACTGTAAGCAATTGCAGACACCTGTGCTAATTAGTTTGGCAGGTGTGTCCAATGAAAGGCAAGACTACTTAAGAAGGCTCTCTCACATTATTAAGCAGCCTACATTTTCTGCCAAAATGGGAAAGAAAAAGGATGTGTCGGCTGCTGAGAAGCAACAAATTGTGGAGTGTTTATGTCAAGGCATGACTACAATCAACATTGTGCGATGATCAGGATGAAGTGTCTTGGCAATCAAGAAGTATGTAGCTGATTCACAGTACACACGTGTGCGTGCTGATAAGGGCAAATTGAGGACTCTTTCCTACAGGCAATTACGTCAGGTTGAAAGAGCAGCGGCAAAAAAGCCTTGTCATAGCAGCAGACAAGTTTTTGAAGCTGCTTGTGCCTCCAACGTCCCCCGAACAACAAGATGCAGGGTCCTTCAGAGGTTTGCAGCTGTGCATACGCCATCCTGTCGACCTCCTCTATCCACTTCACACAAGCAGAAACGGCTCCAGTGGGCCAAACATTACATGAAGACTGATTTCAAAACTGTTTTGTTCACGGATGAGTGCCGTGCAGCGCTCGATGGTCCAGATGGATGGAGTGGAGGATGGCTGGTTGATGGACACCCCACGCAAACACGGCTACAGCGCCAACAAGGAGGAGGTGGAGTAATGTTTTGGGCTGGAATCATGGGGAGAGAGATTGTCGGCCCCTTTAGGATCCCTGAAGGCGCTAAAGATGAACTCCATAATGTATGTGGATTTTCTCAAACAGCACTTCCTGCCATGGTTCAAGAAGAGGAACCGTGTATTTCACAGCAAGATCATTTTTCTGCATGATAATGCACCATCTCATGCTGCACATAAAACATCTGCATCTCTGGCTGATATGGGCATAAAAGGGGACAAACTTATGGTGTGACCCCCATGCTCCCCTGACCTCTACCCCATTCAGAACCTTTGGAGCATCATTAAAAGGAGTGTCTATGATGGCGGGAGGCAGTTCACATCTAAGCAACAGCTCTGGGAGGGTATTCTGTCCTCATGCAAAACAATTGAAGCAGAAACCATCCAAAACCTGACAAATTCAATGGACGAGAGAGTTCAGAAGCTCCTTTCGAACAAGGGGTCCTATGTGAAAATGTAACATCACCTAGAATAAAGTTTTGAGTTGAAAACTGTTTGATTTCAGTTTCTAACAACCTGCTAATGCTTATAATTTCAAAAATGACCATTTTTTTGGTCTTTATTAAAATGAAAAGGTTGATCGAAAAGTTTGGGGGATCTAAGAGTGTGGCAACCCAGTAGTCATGATTACTTCGAATTCTGACAATATGAGGGTCATGCTGCAGGTAGTGCAGCAAGAAGGCACTTATGTGCCTTGCGCATCTCGGAGCCCCAAAATTATTTTCCGGGCTAGATGCAGCTAAAAATTATTTTTAATTTTAAATCTGGTGAAGCTTTAGTATAGATGGCCTAATAGGATCAGTGCTGCACACTGCTACAAAGCCCAAATTATTTTCCAGTCAAGATACAGATAAACATGATTAGTAATTTGAAAGCTTAAAACGGTTGGTAGGGTGATTTTAACCAATCATCAAGCTTTTACTCTCCCCAGGATGACACAGGGGTAGAAAAGTCGTTTCGGATCCATGATTTGTTCATGTTTATGAACGTGAGTCTGTTTACATTATCAGTGGAGAGCCGCGTGCGCTTATCTGTCAGCACACCACCAGCAGCGCTGAACACACGTTCAGACAGAACGCTGGCTGCGGGGCATGACAAGATCTCCAAGGCGTAAGTGGCTAGCTCCGGCCATTTATCCAGATTGGAAGCCCAAAAAGAGCAAGGGTCCAGTGACACAGTCGTGGCTTCAATGTTTACTTGGAGATACTCCTGTACCATCGTCTCTAGGCGTTGACTATGTGTCAGACTTCTTGTCTCCTGTGGCCTTGCAAAGGATGGGCTAAAAAAGTGGTGAAATGATTCCGCAAAATTGATGTTACCAGCAGATACTGTGGTTCTGTTACGGTTTGAGTGCTGAACACTTGACGGTCCCACGGTTGGCAAGTTGGAACTGTGAGATTCACTACGTGCACCACTGGTATTTTGTGGAAAAGCACATGTAAGATTCTGCAACAGTCTCTGCTGATACTCCTGCATGCGTGCATCCCTTTCTATGGCAGCAATAATTTCTGCAAATTTACTTTTGTACCGGGGATCTAACAGTGTGGCAACCCAGTAGTCAGGATTATTTCTAATTCTCACAATTCGAGGGTCATGTTGCAGGTAGTGCAGCAAGAAGGCACTCATGTGTGTTGCGCATCCAGGAGCATCAAGTCCCTGTTGTGTTGGTGGCGAGGTAACAATCATGCTTCCTTCCTCTGTCCTCTCCCCCCAACCTCGCACAACAGAAATGTGATCAAGGTCTCCCTCATCTGATGAGTCTTCCATCAGTTCGTCCTCCACTTCTTCCTGGGCTCCTGCACCTTCCTCACTAGTTTGGCTGCTACCATGCGCCCTGGTAAAACCATCTCCCCCACCCTCACATGCCTGCCGCCTTGGTGCTGCCGACCGTCTGGACCTTGCAGATGTTAGCCCTTCCGCATACAACTCCTCCTCCTCTACTTCCTCCACCTCCTCTTGTGCCACCACCTGACTCCGAATTCTGTTTAACATGTGCTCCAGCATGTAAATCACCGGAATAGTCATGCTGATAATGGCATCGTCAGCACTAAACATCTTCGTCGTCATTTCAAAACTGTGCAGAAGGGTGCATAGGTCCCTGATCTGAGACCACTCCTCCAGCGTGATTTGCCCCACCTCTGAATATCGTTGGCCCAGGCTATACGTCAGAACGTATTGCACCAGGGCTTGTCGGTGCTGCCACAGACGCTGCAACATGTGCAGAGTTGAATTCCACCAGGTAGGCACATCGCATTTTAGCCGGTGAAGTGGCAGGCCCAACGACTTCTGTAGAGATGTAAGTCGCTGAGCTGCGGGATGCGAACGGCGGAAGTGAGCACACAGCGACCGTGCCCTCTGCAGAAGGCCATCTAGTCTGGGATAGTGGGCTAAAAATTGCTGGACAACCAGGTTCAACACGTGAGCCATACAAGGCACGTGTGTGACATTGCCCCGGCGAAGGGCCGCACCCAGGTTTGCAGCATTGTCGCACACGGCCTTCCCTGGTTTCAGGTCCAGTGGAGACAACCATTCATGAAATTGGTTCTCCAGAGCTGACCACAACTCCTCAGCTGTGTGACTCACATTTCCCAGACATTTCAATGTAAAAAACCGCCTGATGACGTTGAGCCCTACTGCCAGCATAGTAAGGAGGTGTGCAGGATCCCTTCTGCGCAGTTAGAAAGCTTGTGGCATGACCAGACAGGCTTTGGGTGCAGGTGGAAGACCGAGAGGAGGTTGAGGAGGCAGAAGCAGTGGAGGAACTTTGACATAAAGAGGATTGACGCACAACTCGTGGGGACGGCAAGACTTGGACAGCAGCCCCTTGTCCTGCTGTCACCATAGTTACCCAGTGCCCAGTCAGCGACATGTAACGCCCCTGTCCATGCCTACTCGTCCAAGTGTCTGTGGTGAAATGCACCCTGTCACACACAGAGTTTCTCAAAGAAGCGGTGATGTTGTGTGCGACATGCTGGTGGAGCGCAGGCACACCTTTCTTTGAGAAGTAGTGCCGACTGGGCATCTGGTACTGGGGCACTGCGACGGACATAAGGTCTCGAAAATCCTCTGTGTCCACCAGGCGGAAAGGCAGCATTTCTGTAGCCAAGAGCTTGCAGATGGTGAAATTCAACCTCTTAGCTTTCTCATGGCTAGGAGGAAATGGTCTTTTACTTGTCCACATCTGAGGGACCGAGGGCTGGCTATTGTGCTTAGACAGGGTTGATAAGGGTGTCCCCGGCAAACTGCCGGTCTGTGAGGAAGATGCAGGCGGACATGTTAGGTTGCCTTGATCCAAAGGTGGTGCTATCGATGTCGGACAGCGCTCAACACCAGCTGGTGTTACCACCTCCAAAGAAAATGATGACCTGCCAATCACGCTGGCTGTTGCGGGTAAAGAGGTGGCAGGTCTGCGCCCCAAAACAGGTGTGACTGCTGTCCCCCCAGTCACAGAGGATGAAGAGGCCGCGGATGCACAAGATATGGCAGACGGTGATTGGCCCGGCCGGCTAGGCCGCATTGTAGCACACTGAGCTTCCCACTGCAACTTATGCTTCATGTCCATGTGCCGGTTCATGCATGAAGTACTCAAACTATGTATTTTTTGGCCTCTACTTAGCTTTTGCTGACAAATGTTACAGATAACACGAGTTGGGTCATCTTTATCGATCTGAAAAAATGCCCAGGCTATGCAAGGCTTAGCACCCATGCGACCTGAAGAGCCACCACGACTTGTGGTGAGAGGCAGAGTTGTGTTTGAGGATGCAGTTGTTGACGTGCTTCCAGTACTACGTCTCTGTCCAGGAAGGCGCAACCTGACCTCGTCGTCACTAGCATCGTCCTCCACCTCCTCTGCTGACCTCATCTCTTGGCTGACTGTGGGTTGACAGTAAGTGGGATCTCCGACCTCATCATCATCACCCTGTGCGTTATCACACCCGTCGTCCTCAGAGCCAACCTGTTCCTGCCCTGACAAAAAACTAAAGTTGTCGCTCCAATCAGGTATTTGAGTCTTATCATCGTCTTCCTCATTGTCTCCACCAACAGGAGTTACAGTTTGGGAATGAGGGTCTACATTATGGTCAGAACCTTCTGCGTCTGGTCCTGGATCCGACTCATAAAGATTCTGGGCATCAGTGCAGATCATTTCCTCGTCTGGATTCACAGAAGCGCTGGAGTCGACCTCTGATTCCCAGGCTATAGTATGAGTAAACAGCTCTGCAGACTCAACCACCTGTTCTACCTCATACTCAGACGGGCAGCTGGAGATTTGGGAGCTGTGAGGAAGCAAGTGCGATTTGGGTGACACCTTTGAGGACTGGAGTATTTGTGATGTTGAAGTTGATGTGGAGGAGAGCCCACTTAAAGGAGCACTTGATATCCGTTGAAGCACCTGCTGTTTTTGTGCCTCATCTGGAATTTGTAGCGATTGGCGTGGCCGTAAGAAAGGGATCTTATCACATTGTCCGCTAAAAGAAGTAGACATTTTAGTTTGGCTGGAAGATGGTCTTTCTTCTGCAGATGTTACTGTTGCTTTAACACCAACCCCACGGACACAACCTTTTTTCCCCTTCCCAACACGCCTATTCCCCTTTCCACCAGCAGCAGGCCTTTTTCCACTCATTTTGGTGGTTAACTAATTCACAACTCTGGAGTTGTTTGCACAAAAAAACAATGGATGGTAACCGAGCAGAGCTGAGTGGCCAAACTGTGGTATTAGGCCAAAACTATTGGCTGGGTTAGATGCAGAAAAAAATAATTTTGAATTTGCAACCTGATGGAGGTCAGTATAGATGGACTAATACAAATAGTCCCACACACTGCTAGAAGCCCAAATATTTTTTCAGAGGTACTGTAGATGCAGATAAAAATTATTTTTAATTTGCAACCTGATGGAGGTCAGTATAGATGGACTAATAGACCAAGTCCCACACACTGCTAGAAGCCCAAATATTTTTTCAGAGCTAGATGCAGAAAAAAAATATTTTTAATTTGCAACCTGATGGAGGTCAGTATAGATGGACTAATAGACCAAGTCCCACACACCGCTAGAAGCCCAACTATTTTTTCAGAGCTAGATGCAGAAAAAAATTATATTCAATTTGCAACCTGCTGGAGGTCAGTATAGAAGGACTAATAGAACAAGTCCCACACACTGCTAGAAGCCCAAATATTTTTTCAGAGCTAAATGAAGAAAAAAATTATTTTTAATTTGCAACCTGATGGAGGTCAGTATAGATGGACTAATAGACCAAGTCCCACACACCGCTAGAAGCCCAAATATTTTTTCAGAGCTAGATGCAGAAAAAAATTATTTTTAATTTGCAACCTGATGGAGGTCAGTATAGATGGACTAATAGACCAAGTCCCACACACCGCTAGAAGCCCAAATATTTTTTCAGAGCTAGATGCAGAAAAAAAATATTTTTAATTTGCAACCTGATGGAGGTCAGTATAGATGGACTAATAGACCAAGTCCCACACACTGCTAGAAGCCCAAATATTTTTTCAGAGCTAGATGCAGAAAAAAATTATTTTTAATTTGCAACCTGATGGAGGTCAGTATAGATGGACTAATAAACCAAGTCCCACACACCGCTAGAAGCCCAAATATTTTTTCAGAGCTAGATGCAGAAAAAAATTATTTTTAATTTGCAACCTGATGGAGGTCAGTATAGATGGACTAATAGACCAAGTCCCACACACTGCTAGAAGCCCAAATATTTTTTCAGAGCTAGATGCAGAAAAAAATTATTTTTAATTTGCAACCTGATGGAGGTCAGTATAGATGGACTAATAGACCAAGTCCCACACACTGCTAGAAGCCCAACTATTTTTTCAGAGCTAGATGCAGAAAAAAATTATATTCAATTTGCAACCTGCTGGAGGTCAGTATAGAAGGACTAATAGAACAAGTCCCACACACTGCTAGAAGCCCAAATATTTTTTCAGAGCTAAATGAAGAAAAAAAATATTTTTAGTTTGCAACCTGATGGAGGTCAGTATAGATGGACTAATAGACCAAGTCCCACACACTGCTAGAAGCCCAAATATTTTTTCAGAGCTAGATGCAGAAAAAAATTATATTCAGTTTGCAACCTGATGGAGGTCAGTATAGATGGACTAATAGAATGATGCTATGCCCAAAAGATTTTACTTCACTAGGTGCAGTAAAAAAATTGGTATTCTATACACAGGTGTTATATCTTGCAACACAGATAGGCTACTCCACTGACTAACACACTCTGCAATAGGCCAAAAAGGATTAGCTTTGCTAGATTCAGCCAAATGCTGTGAAAAAAACTTGCACAGCACTGGCACAGACCTGCCTGGCAAAAACTCATAGGAACTCATGTAACCTAGTCCTGAAAAGGACTCCAATTACAATTAGTCTTTACTCCCACAACCTATCTATTTAAGAGCACAGACCTCCCTGATAAAAGTCGTAGGAAATGCTGTAACCTAGTCCTTAAAAGGACTGCAATCACAACTATTCCCTACTCCCAAGCTATCTGTATATTTGTGCGAAAATTGGCTTGAAATTAACAAGGTATAGCGCACACAGCAACAGCGGTGCCGTCTAACACGCAGCTGCAGCAGTGAGAAAATGGTGGCGACGGGGAAAATGGCTTGGTCTTATAGGGCAAGGACATGTGACATACACTGCCAATGACACATGCCCTTGCTTGTGTGAAAAAAAGCACTTCGCTCCGTGTGTGCACTGCTGATAGGCTGACAGATTGCACCTCCCCACTGCAAATGCGGGAAAGAGAAAAAAAAATGGAGATCTTCATTGTTCCTGCAGAGATCCATCCCCTGCCCCTCCCCCCACCCCGCTATACACTCAAACTGCGTATTAACATTAATTTTCATCATTACTGAGAAAAAATCCAGTTATGATTTTGGTGCACGAACAGTTATCGAACATAACCTCGAACAGCCGAATTTTTCTCAAATTGTTCGTGTTCGCCGAACGGCTCGAACACCGCCCAAAACAGCTCGAATTTGAGATTGGCGAACAGTTCGAGTAGAACAACGCTCATCTCTACTTCTGAGGACTAATCCAGGTGCATATTTTCAGTGGTGAAGGTGATAGCAGGAGTTAGGCAGGCAGGCAATGTATGTGGCAGACTACAGTGCATATACTGCAAGAGGGTCCATAGCATGTTCCTGCTGCTGCTGTTATTACAGATATTTGTAGACATAGCCCCATATATCAGGAGCCAGGGCAATTTTTTTTATTTTAATCCTGATTATTTGCTTAAAATGCAATCCACAGTACACAATTTTTCTGCTCCATTTGCTTGCTAACCAGATTTTTTCCATATTTCAGCGATAAAAGTCCAGAAATTTGAACTGAGCCTGGAAAATATTGGCCTCCTTTTCCATTCTGTTGCAGTATGTCGGTCAAGCTATTCACACTAGGTCTCTGTGAAGAATAGTATTAGTAAATTACAGGCCTGTTATTTAAAACTGTGGTTCTCTGTTAAACATATCACATATAGCAGTGTTTCAAAATCAGCTATTTCTGCCTTCCATTTCATTGCAGTGTGTCGGTCAAACTATTTCCCCTAGGTCTCTGTGAAGAAAAATATTAGTAAATTACAGGTCTGCTATTTAAAAACCTGGTTCTCTGTCAGACAATATCACATATAACAGTGTTCCAAAATCAGCCATTTCGGCCTTCCATTTTGTTGCAGTATGTCGGTTAGGCTATTCACACTAGGTCTCTGTGAAGAATAGTATTAGTAAATTACAGGCCTGCTATTTAAACACCGTGGTTCTCTTTTAGAAATATCACATAACAGTGTTCCAAAATAAGTCATTTTATGACTTCCATTTTGCTGCAGTGTGTCGGTCAAGCTATTCACACTAAGTCTCTGTATAGAATAATATTAGTAAACTACAGGTCTGCTATTTAAAACCGTGGTTCTCTGTCAGACATATCACATATAACTGCATTCCAAACTCAGCCATTTCCAGTGAATGTGGAAAATATTGTCCTCCATTTAAAATGGGCAAGGTGCGTGGCAAGGGACAGGGAAGTAGACGTGATGGTGATGGTGCATGCAGAGGCCAAGGCCGAGGCCGTGGGCAAGCTGAAATTGTGCCACAACAAACACCCACATCTTTTCGCGCGACCTTTGTGTCCCAATTGCTAGGGAACCGCAGCACACCACTATTTAACCCAGAGCAATGTCAAAAGGTTGTTGGTTGGATAGCAGATAATGCTTCCAGTCACTTTGCCATCACCACTACCACCCTGTCTTCCACACGGTCAAGTCTCAGTAGTAGCTGTGAGTCTGGACCACATATTCCTCACCCTGATCCTCTTTCCTCCCACAATGCCGAGTGCCTGGACACAACTGATCCCACACTTGGACATTCAGAAGAGCTGTTCACTTTTCCATTTGTAGATTCGGGCCTCTCACCCGGCTGTTATGATCTGCAACATGTACTAAGGAAAGATAGGGGAAAGCTGTCCTTACAGTAAGACTAAGCTGAATCCCTATGATGTAGTGGGCTGCCTGTTCCTAGTGAACAGACCCACCTTAGTCCTCGGCTAGTCTGAACGAAGACCTATAGAATTAAGGTGAGGGGTCCCTAAAAGATCTAAGAACTGGGACAAAAAAGGGACACCTCCTAAACAGAAGTTGTTGCAGAACATAAAAAGACAAACTGACAAAAAGTACTAGAGGTCCCAGAGGACCAAGCGAACTTGACAGAGAAAGGCACAGAAGCACCAGGCTTGAGAGACAGTAGAACACTGAAGTCCAGCACAGTCAGAAGGGCGGAGCTGGAATATAAGGGCAGATGGTCACGTGACTGCAAAACACAAGATAGAAAAAACTAACAGGAGGGTTCTAACAGTACCACCTCTTTTATGAGGATCCTCCAGATCCTCCAGGCCCAGGCTTATCAGGAAACCTCCTGTGGAAAGCTTTAACAAGCCTAGGAGCAGAGACATCATCCGTCCTTACCCAGGAGTTGTCTTCTGGACCGAAACCCTTCCAGGAGACAAGATACTGTAATCTCCCTCTATGCCATCAAGAATTCAAGATACGAGAAATTTCAAATTCGCTGTCTTCCACCACAGGAGGAACTGTGACAGTGGCGTCCCTATCAGATACGTCAGCCTTTTTATACAAGGAAACATGAAACACAGGATTAATCTTCCAGGAAGTAGGGACATCCAACCTAACAGCAGACGGGTTAACAACCTGAAGCACTTTAAATGGACCCACAAACTTAGGACCCAGTTTTTTAGAGGGAATCCTCAACCGCAGGTTCTTTGAGGACAACCAAACCATGTCACCCACAGTAAACAAAACCTTTTTACGTTTCCTGTCAAAATGCTTCTTGGACTTCTTGTTAGCCTCTTGAAGGTTTCAACGTACATTAGTCCAAACTCTCTCCAAATCACCGGAAAAATTCTCCTCCTCCGGCACCGCCGACCCCAATTTTGAGAACGAACTAAAAGACGGATGTCTCCCAGTACAACAAAAAAAAAGGAGAACACCCAGCAGAGGAGGATGTATGATTGTTGAGAGCAAATTCTGCGAGAGGCAGAAACTCAGACCACACCTCTTGATTGTCCGCCACAAAACAACACAAAAACTGTTCAACATCCTGGTTCTTTCTTTCAGTCTGTCCATTAGACTCAGGATGATAACCAGATGAGAATGACAAATGGACTCCCAACCTGTCTCAAAAAGCACGCCAAAAGCGAGCCACAAACTGAGGTCCTCTATCAGAAACAATATCCGTGGGAACGCCATGGAGCTTGACAATCTCTTTAACAAACGCCTTAGCGAGTGTCTTGGCGCAGGGCAACTTAATGAATGGAACCAAATAACACATCTTACTAAAACGGTCCACGACCACCCAGATGACAGTAAAACCCTCGGACACAGGAAGATCAGTAATAAAATCCATAGTGAGATGCATCCAAGGCGCACTAGGAACCTCCAGAGGGCAAAGCAACCCCGCAGCAGGAGTATGTGAAGCCTTTGACCTAGAACACACAGTACACTGACGCACCCACTTGATGACTTCCTTCTGCCATCCAGGCCACCAAAAACTGCGATTGATAAGTCTCTTAGTCTCCGAAACTCCTGGATGACCTGCCAACCGAGACTCATGACACTCCACAAACTAATCTCTCCGAAAGGCTCTAGGCACGAACAACCTCCCATGGGGAGTGTTAGATGGAGCATCATCTTGAGCATTCAGAATCCCATTCTCCAATACGGAGTCCAAAGCCGCCACCAGAATTCCTTTCTGTAAAATGCTCTCCTCCTCCTCGGCACTGACGGTAGGAGAGAAGCTGCAAGATAAAGCATCGGCTTTAACATTCTTAGTACCAGGGATATAGGTAACAGAAAATGAAACCGAGAAAAAAAGAGTGCCCACCTAGATTGACGGGCATTCAAGCGCTTGGCAGCATCCAGATAGATCAAATTCTTATGATCTGTGAAAACCTGAATAGGAAATCTAGCGCCTTCCAAAAAATGACGCCAATGTTCAAACGCAAGTTTAATAGCCAGCAACTCCCGATTTCCAACATCATAATTCAGTTCGGTTTCCAAAATTTTTTTCGAAAAGAAGGCACAAGGATGTACTCCACCCTTGTTCTCCTGAGACAAAACTGCTCCGACCCCCACTGATGAAGCATCGACCTTCACCAAAAAAGGCTTGGTCTCATCAGGCTGCATGAGGATAGGGGCAGAACTGAACCTCTCTTTGAGATACTCAAACGCTTCAATGGCCTCAGTAGTCCACTGGGCCGTATTCGCACCTTTCCTGGTGAGATCGGTTAGAGGTTTAACAATTACAGAAAAATTCATAATGAATTTCCTGTAATAAGTGGCAAAACCCCAAAATCCCTGTATAGATTTCAAACCAATAGGCCTAGGCCATACCTGCACAGCCTGAACCTTCACAGGGTCCATCTCAAAGCCCTCGCTGGAGACAATGTAGCCCAAAAAACTAATTTTCTGCACAGCAAACTCACATTTCTCCAGCTTAGCAAAGAGTGAATTATCACTCAATAACTGCAAAACTTCACGTACACTCTGCCAATGGGACTCTAGATCTGGTGAATAAATCAAAATGTCATCCAAATACACAACCACATTCTTACCAATCAAAGGTCTCAGGATGTCATTAATAAGGTTCTGAAAAAATGCAAGTGCATTGGTAAGACCAAAAGGCATCACCAGATTCTCAAAATGACCTACCGGAGTGTTAAAAGCGGTTTTCCATTCTTCACCCTCCTTCACACGCAACAAATTGTATGCCCCCCGGAGATCAATTTTGGAGAACCACTTGGCTCCCACTAACTGGTTAAACAAGTCAGGAATTAACGGCAATGGGTAGGAATTGCGTACGGTTATCTTATTAATTTCACGAAAATCCAGACATGGACGTAAACCGCCATCCTTTTTTTTAACAAAGAAGAATCCAACTGCCACAGGCGACTTAGAAGGTCTAATGTGACCAGCAGCCAGGCTAGTCTGTATGTACTCCTCCAAGGCCTTTCTTTCAGGGATAGTCAGATTAAACAAGCGACTATTGGGAAGAGTAGCACCCGGAACAAACTCAATGGTGCAATCATAATCCCTATGAGGAGGTAAAACTTGCGACTCCTCCTCCGAAAAAACCCTCCAAAAATCTTGCATAGGTACTGGTTTTTCCCCTTTTTCCACAGCCACAATGTGACCATTACAACATTTATCATAGCACTTCGGACTCCAAGACTTAATCACATTAGTAGACCAGTCCAATAAAGGATTGTTCAGTCTTAACCAAGGCAATCCTAGAACAACTGGAGAGGGCAAATTATTCAAAACAACCAAGTCCAAAATTTCTTGGTGAACTCTATTGATAGTGAGGGGAAATGCAGCAGTCTTGTGAGTAATACATTTCAAAGGAGTGTTATCAATTGCAACCACAGAAATAGGTGATGACAAAGGTTTGGATTTCAATTTAAGGTTTTCCAAAAACCCTTTATCAATCACAAATACCTGAAATTCAATCAAATCTCCCTGCTGAGTAGTACTCCCAGAAATAAACACTCCTGCAGAGCATAAACAAGCTATACGGGCGTATCTGACCTTTTTTTTTTCTTTACTTAAACGACGCTCACAATCCTTAATCAAATGATCAGCTTTACCACAATAAAGACACAATCCCTCGGCGAATCTCCAATCTCTTTCTTGAGAGCGGAGTGACATCTCCCCAACCTCCATCGGTTCCCCGCCGTCAGAGCAGATTTTCTGGGGACTAGGACCTGACATTACAGGAGTCTTTACCTCATTGAGCCTGCACCTCAGTCTCCTGTCTATACCAACAGCTAACTGCATAGCTTCCTGCAGAGTCTCAGGTGCAGGGAATGCAATTAGCAAATCCTTAACTCTTTCACTCAGACCAGCAAGAAATAAACATCTCAGCGCCGAATCATTCCACTTAACTTCTGAAGCCCATCTCCTGAAGTGTGTGCAATAATTTTCAACATCATCTGACCCCTGATTCAAATGACTAAGTTCTGATTCAGCAGATGAGACTCGATCAGGATCGTCATATAATAGCCCCATAGCAGAAAAAAATTCTTCAACAGACCTTAAACACAGATCATTAGGCTGGAGAGAAAAGGCCCACCCCTGTGGTTCATTGCGCAAAAGTGACATAATAAAACCAATGCGCTGTGATTCATTCCCAGAGGACCTTGGTCTCAAACGAAAATATAACAAACAAGCATTTTTAAAGGAAAAAAAATCTTGCTATTTACCATAAAAAACATCAGGCAGTCCTACCTTGGGTTCGAAAAAATACACTCCAGGACAGCTACTCACGTGTTGCTGAAGCTTAGCCACCTCCAGAGTCAATCCCTGCAGGCGTTGAGCCAAATCCTGGATGGAAACCATACTGATCCTCAAATTTCTTTCCTTTTAGTTTTTTTGCTGGACTTACTGTTATGATCTGCAACATGTACTAAGGAAAGATAGGGGAAAGCTGTCCCTACAGTAAGACTAAGCTGAATCCTTACGATGTAGCGGGCTTCCTTTTCCTAGTGAACAGAACCGCCTTAGTCCTCGGCTAGTCTGAACGAAGACCTATAGAATTAAGGGGAGGGGTCCCTAAAAGAACTAAGGACTGGGACAAAAAAGGGACACCTCCTAAACAGAAGTTTTTGCAGAACACAAAAAGACAAACTGACAAAAAGTACTAGCAGTCCTAGAGGATCAAGCGAACTTGACAGAGAAAGGCACAGAACCACCAGGCTAGAGAGACAGTAGAACACTGAAGTCCAGCACAGCCAGAGGGCGGAACTGGAATATAAAGGCAGATGGTCACGTGACCGCAAAACACTAGATAGAAAATACTAAGTGGAGGGTTCTAACACTGGCCAGCTTCAAGCGAGTCAAGAGGAGGACGCGTGTAGCGATGCCCAAATATTTGAGCAGCCATGATCACACGAAGGCAAAGGTGGGAAAGTGCAATTCCTGTCGCAAGAGGTGAATGATGATGAGACACAATTGCCAGAAAGTCAGGAGGAGGACCAGACAGCGGAAGTTGAAGTGGTGTATGATATAGATTCTGACCCAACATGGCAAAGGGACATGCAGAGCAAGGACAGCAGCACACATGAGGAGGGAGGCGTAGTACCACAACAAGCAGGAAGAAGCAGTGTGGTAGCTGCAGACACAAGGCGGGAAAGTGTTCCTCGTAACACCAACACGATGGAATTTGCCAGTACAACTGTTAGGCCTTCCCGGGTCTGGTTGTTTTTAAAGATTCTACAGATAACCCCAAAAAGGCCATTTGCACCACCTGCCAGGCCAGTATCAGCAGGGGTAGCAAAACTAGAAACCTGACCACCAGCATGATCAGGCACATGGCAGCAAAGCACACTACTAAGTGGGTCGAACCCTAGGGTCCAGAAACAGTGTCTGTAGGTGACACCACTGCTTCTTCCGTTGTTGTGCGTGCACGCCAAGCACCTGTCCATGGCGCATGCGAAGATGCGTCTCGCCCTGCACGTGTTATTGCACACTCAACTAGCACCATCAGCAAGCACGTCCACGTCCTTGTCCCAGCTCAGAGTTCAGTTGCCCCTACTCCAGTCCTTGGTACACAAGTACAAATACGCAGCCAATGCCCCACAGGCCACACTACTAAATTCAAACATTTCGTGACTAGTGATGAACGAGTATGTTCGGTTAACCTTTTCAGCGAGTATACTCGGGTGAGTACCGAGTATCTTCAGCATACTTGGTGATATGTTTGAATCACTCCCATGTGAATGATTTGCGACTGTTTGACAGCTTTAATACATGTGAAAGAAAAAAGCATTCCTCACATGTATTAAAGCTGTCAAACAGTCGCAAATCATGCACACGGAAGTGATTCAAACATATCACCGAGTACGCTGAAGATACTCGGTACTCGCCCGAGTACATTAGCTGAAAGGGTTAACCGAACATACTCTCTCATCACTATTCGCGACTGCTTGCGCTCGAAATGTTGCCTTTTAGGCTCGTGGAGACGGAAGCTTTCCGCAACCTGATGGCAGGGGCTGTCCCTTGGTACTCCGCCATCCCACAACATTAACCGTGCCCTCAACAACGCAGTTACTGAGAAAATCCACCTAACGTGGAAAATGCTTGTTGGCAGGGACAGTATATCTCGCTGACGGCACACTGGGCTAATATAGTGGAAGCCGGGACCCAGTTGAACCTTGGGATGGAACATGTCCTCCCGACACCGAGGATTGCGGGTCCTAGGTCAATCAGGGTTGCCCCCACATTCTACAGATCCTGCACCTCCTCCTCCTCCTCTTCAGCCTCCATCTCCAAAATGAGCACATCAGTCAGAAGCTGGAAGCACTGCAGCACTGCCTCGGCCAAGCTATAACAGGCTGTGCTGAAGCTAATATGCTTAGGTGACAAACCGCACATCGCTGAAGAGTTGTGGACAGCTCTGAAAGAGCAGGCAGATCTGTGGCTGACACCGCTGAACCTACAGCCAGGCATGGTCGTGTGTGACAATGGCCGGAACTTGGAGGCGGCTCTGGAGCGTGGTGAGCACATACACGTACCATGCCAGGCCCATGTGCTTAATTTCGTGGTTCAGCGGTTTATCAAATCCTACCCAGATCTGTCCCATCTGCTTGTCAAAGTACGCCGTATGTGTGCCTATTTTAGAAAGTCAGCGACAACTTCCGCCGCCCTTGCTGTGCTTCAGCAGCATTTGCAGCTTCCAGCTTACAGACTGGTGTGTGATGTCTCCACGCATTGGAACTCTACATTGCAGATGTTGGGAAGAATTTGTGAGCAGAAGAGGGCAGTTGTTGACTACCAGCATCAACACGTCCATCGGTATTCAGGTCAGACTCCACACATAAGACCTCAGGAGTGGACATGGATGGCAGACATCTGTACCATCCTCCAAAACTTTGAGGACTCCACCAAGATGGTGAGCGGTGATGACACCATAATTTGCATCACCATCCTGATCCTCTGTCTTCTGAAATGCTCTCTGCTCAAAATTAAAGAGGATGCATTGCAAGTGGAGCATGATGAGATAGAGCAACGAACCATACAGGGTGATTCCACACAGCCCAGCCTCATCTCATCCCAACGTGGATATTGGTGACAATGAGGAGGAGGAGGAAGAACAGGAGCTAGTTTCATGTGCTATAGACGGTACTATCTGCACAACTGTCATACTGTCTGTTCAGCGTGGATGGCCTGAGGACAGGAAGGAGGAGGAAGAGGAGGAGGAGGAGGAGAGCATGGTCAGTCGTCCTCCTGATGAGGACATGGAAGTCTTGCCTCTTTGCAGTCTGGCACACATGACTGAGTTTATGCTACGCTGCCTTTCCCGTGACTCTTGCATTGTTGCGTGACAGTCATTACTGATTTGTGACACTTCTAGACCCACACTACAAGGAGAACTTTCTGTCTCTTATTCCTGCACAGGACAGGCCTAATAAAATGGCGCAGTACGAGAAGGCCCTTGTTGCAGAATTATTTAAAAAATTCCCATCTGAAAACGCTGGCGTCAGAGGTCACAGTTCGTTGGACAACCAAGGAGTACAGGCGAGAGAGACACAAATGCAATCCAGCAGAGGCAGGGGAACACTGTTAAAGTTCTGGGACAGTTTTCTCAGACCGTCCCATCACACAGGCCCTGAGGCACGGGGAGGGAAAAGTTTCGGAAGATGGTGAGGGAGTACCTTGCCGACCGTACCAATGTCCTCCGTGATTCCTCTGTGCCTTATAATTATTGGGTATCCAAGCTGGTCACATGGTATGAACTGGCTCTCTACGCCTTGGAGGTCCTGGCCTGCCCTGCAGCTAGCGTTTTTTTCAGAGCGGGTTTTTAGTGCCGCTGGTAGAATTATAACCGATAAGCGCATCCACCTGTCAATTGAAAATGCTGACAGGCTGATTCTTAAAAAAAAGGAGCAAGGGCTGGATTGGGCCAGACTTCTCAACACCACTGAATGATAGTAGCGTAGCATAAACTCAAATACAGTGTCTTTTTTTTGGAGGTCTAACTCTATTCACATGCATCTCTGTCTTCACACCCAGACATGGGTATAAGCTTCCTGATTTTAACTATTTGCTCTTGTCCTCCTCCTTCTCCTCATCCTTGTCCTCCACCACCATATCACCACAATATCTACCATATCACCATATCTACGTCTCTTTAAAGGGGCATTGAAGTTCCTCCAAATTTTTGGCAGCTGTTGTATTCACTGCATAGGAAAACAGTATGGGAGACTCACTTCCTAAAAATGGGAACGTTGTTTTAAAGAGGCCCTCCGACCTCTACGTCTCTTGCAAGGAGGGACATTGGAGTTCCTCCAAATTTTTGGCAACTGTTGCATTTACTGCATAGGCAAACAGTATGGGAGACCCACTTCCTAAAAATGGAAACATTGTTTTCTGGAGGCCCTCCGACCTCTATGTCTCTTGCAAGGAATATTGGAGTTCCTCCAAATTTTTGCCAGCTGCTGCATTCACTGCATAGGCAAACAGTATGGGAGACCAACTTCCTAATAATGGGAACATTGTTTGCAGAAGGCCCTCCGACCTTTACATCTCTTGAAAGGGACATTAAAGTTCCTCCACATTTTTGGCAGCTTGTGCATTCACTGCATAGGCAAACAGTATGGGAGACCCACTTCCTAATAATTGGAACATTGTTTTCAGGAGGCTCTCCGACCTCTATGTATCTTGCAAGGGACATTGGAGTTCCTCCAAATTTTTGGCAGCTGTTGCATTCACTGCATAGGCAAACAGTATGGGAGACCAACTTCCTAATAATGGGAACATTGTTTGCAGAAGCCCTCCGACCTCTACGTATCTTGCAAGGGACATTGGAGCTCCTCCAAATTTTTGGCAGCTGTTGCATTCACTGCATAGGCAAACAGTATGGGAGACCCACTTCCTAATAATAGGAACATTGTTTTCAGGAGGCCCTCCGACCTCTACGTATCTTGCAAGGGACACTGGAGTTCCTCCAAATTTTTGGCAGCTGTTGCATTCACTGCATAGGCAAACAGTATGGGAGGCCTACTTCTTTCTAATGGGAACATGTCATTACTGTGGCCCAGCTCTGTGTGTCTTTCAATTGTTATTGGGGTATTTCCTAAATTTTGGCAGCTGTTGGACTCACTGCATACTCTATATCTGTATAGCAGACCTGCTCCTTTCTAATGGGAACATGTCATTAATATGGCTCAGCTCTATCTGTCTTTAAATTGGTATTGGGGTTTTTCCCAAATTTTGGCAGCCCTTTCAGTCACTGCATGGGCATTACCACTATAGAAGACCCACTCCTTTATAATGGTAACATTTTTTTTTACCGAGACCCTCCTCTATGTCTCTTCAAAGGGGTATTGGGGTGCGTCCAAATTTTTGGCAGCCCTTGCAGTCACTGCATACGCAATAACAGTATAGGAGACCCACTCTTTAATAATGGGAACAACAAAGCATAGCTGACTGCTGGCTCTTTAAGTATCGTAAGGGCTGTCTCATGGCCCTATAATATTAGTGTTTGCGACTTTCAGAGTCGATCCTTCATAAATTAAACAGGATGTGTCTGATGATGTCTCACACACCACATGGCCAGATAAGGTAGTACAATTTTAAAATGACATTTCCCAGTGAATGCATTTTTCACCATTGAAACCAATGCAAAAGTGCAAAAACACATCAAAAACGCTACGTGTGAACATAGCCCAAGGTGTGGAGGAGTATTTTTGGTTTTGGTTATTCATTTTGCCTTATATACAAGTCATTACCTTGCAAAGGATGTTGCTTAACATTTTTCCCTGTAAAATCCATTTTGGTTTCGTTTTTCTATGTTTGATTGTGAGTCTGTAAAAGTGGCGTAATACTTCTGACAACATTGTTGATAGCAGTGATCTGGGAGTCAGAGATGCTTCCACGGGTCGTCCCCATGCTGTTCCCATGTCATTTGAGCACTTTTCCCATCGATTTGGGCAATTTTTAGGCCCTTTGCAGACCGCCGGGGAGGGCCAACCCGAGCAACGAGTACCCGAGCATTTTAGTGCTTGCTCATCACAAGATGGCACATCAGATCATTTACACCCTGGACATCTACTCCCTCTTCATTCTGACTTCACAGTGTGATTTATTGCGCTAAACTGTACTACTACTGTCAGGGATGCTGTTGCTGTCCCTACATCTTCTGCCTCTGCCACTCCTCTGCCTTTCTAGTCACAATCTCCAGGTTGCCCATTATGTTTATAGCGCCATATTGTTCTACTGATGCCAAGCTGCCATTACTCGCTCTACAATGCCAGACATCGCCTTGCCTACCCTGTTTTATTTATCTACTGAATATCTACTGCCTCTGCCACTGCCACTGCACAGCCATGCCAGTAAAACATCTCCTAGTTGCCCACCTTGTTTTATAGCCATACTCTTCTTTTGCTGAAAGTATACTCTCTTTGAGGTGATGCAATCATGAAACAGCTATCAAAATAGGACTACAGTTTGCTCCCTTTACAAAGAGATTATTTGGGATTCCTTAACTGTTTAATCATTTTCTGACAATAGCAAAAATGTTGTGGATGCCAAAAAAGGGATAATTTTTCACTTCTTTTTTACCTGAAAATATATAGCCTTACCCTTAAAGGGCCACCAGAAAAATTGCTATTAACCTACAGACATGGGGTTAATCTGCAGGTTAATAGCATTATTAACCTGCCCGGCGCCCACACTTAGCTGAATGCTGCAGGGAGACAATAAACTTTCTTCAGTGTTTCAGTTTCAGTCATAGAGGTGGCGCTGGCGCGGGATCAGTCACCGACAGTGCGACTGTAACCGTGCCCCCAGCCTCAGGTGCAGTTACAACCACGGGTCTGTATACTCAGAGTGGTGATTGAACATGTGCCTGCACCACACCCATGACTGAAAGCGGAACACTGCCGGGGGAATGAAGTTTATTTTTTCCCTGCAGTGTTGGGCTAAGTGCGGGAGCTGGGCAGGTTAATAACGCTCTAAACCTGCAAATTAATTCCATGTGTGCAGGTTAATAGCATTTTTTTTTGTGACAGGCTCCCTTTAAGTGTAAATAAAGTTCATTTTCTCCCCCCAGCGTTCAGCTAAGTGTAGGCACCGGGGGAGGTTAAAGGGGTTGTCCGTTCAAAATCGATTAGTCTGCAGTCACTCTGGATTTGCCGGTTTCAGACCTGGAACCAGAGGGTATGTATGAGTTATGCATACTCCCAGCCAGTGAGTGAGGCCTCGCTCCATGCACTTGTATTGAGAGAGGCCACACCCAGTCAAGTAATGTGGTCGACCAGTAGGCGTGGCTGATTAGAGAGTATGGCAGCTAGGTCGCACCCACTGGCCGGAAGTATGTATAACTCCTACATATCCTCCGGTCCTGGATCTGAAACTGGCAAATCCCTGCAGCGCACAGTGCATACGCTGGAGTAATCCATAAGTCTGCTGTCACACAGAGTGATTGCAGACTTATCGATTTAGAACTGACAACCCCTTTAATAATGCTATTAACCAACCATATAGGCAGGTTAATAGTGTTTTTCTAGTGACAGGTTCCCTTTAATCCTTCTTATTTGCGATCAGTCTCAAACTTGAACAGTAAGCATAATCTCCTACTGTTCAAAAATAATTATATCTTTTTTTTTCAGCTTCATATTGTAATGGTTTGCTAATGATCACTTAAAATATGTTTTTTTATTTTTCTCAACCAATTTATCACTTTGTATATAACACAGTTAACACCGGTAATTGAGATGATGACTTTCCATTCAACAAAAACATACTCCTTACCACAAATATTTATTTCTTCACACTTTTGCAAATGCATTGAGTAAGTGCCGCGTTTTATATAGCAAATGTCTTTGTATCATGTAAACACCTTTAATTTGAATTTGATGTTTTATTCATTAATAAAACTATTTTTCTTTTTAAATACTGTATATGTACCGTATATATATTTTTTTTAGGTTGAGACACTGCTTTAGAGCCCTGGGCCGGACTCAATAGTAAGACTTTGGGTCCATACAACACTCTCAGCAGTGTACAGACCCATACAATTTAGTAGGCACTTGGCTTACGTAGGAACTGTGCACTTTATGGCAGTGTTTTGAGCAATTGGTCGGGTCCTTGAAAACCCCACCAATCAGCAGCACTTTGAAGCCCTTATAATATCTAAAAAAATCATCTAAATAGCTGCCCTTTAAGTTTACTGAGAGAATATTCAGTTCTTGTAGCACTGTTTAAATCCATGTTTTTCTTTCTACAGGAGAATGAAGACATTGCGTGTACATGATGATGTGAGTGTCACATTGAAAGACTGAAGTACTGGCAAAGCCCAGGAGGTGCCTGATGCTAGCTAAGAGCAGCTGCTCCATTGGAGTACACATTACAATGTATTTGGGTTCTGTGCAGGGGTTGAGAGTAGAGATGTTCGAATCTGCAGAGATTGGAATTTAGTTAATGACACCAATTATCAGAGGAATTTAATTCTCATAAAAATTATTCAATATTAATTGAATGCTCCTTATTATACTCTTGATTCTGTATTGGTCCTTGAGCATAATAAAAGAAGAATACCAAAAAAAGTTAATGCTCACCTCAATTCTCACCTGAACACTGCCGTCCGGTCCACTGCATGTCTTCTTTTTTTCCCTTCCCGTTACATGCATTTATTTAGCTTGATTCATGCTGGGCCATGGCTTCTGGCATACTAGGCCCCTGATGTCCCTGCAGCCATGCTGTCAGGGCACATGACATGACGATGTCAGAACAAATTCCACTTTCGTTCTAAACAGGGCATCAGGAGACATATGTCGCGACATCATGAAGTGTGCCGTGACGGCATGGCGTGCATGGAGGTCAGAGTACTAGTCATGCTGGAGAGTGTGGCCCAGTGGAAAGAAGACTGAAGAAGATGCGTGCCATGGGGAAATGTAAGAAGAAGAGGGTGGAAGAACTGACTGCAGACTGTGGGAGTGGCAGGACAAGTGAGCAATGAGATAAGTTTAACATTTAAGGTTAATCTATGGTTCAGCCAAATGGAGGCCAGTTGACTATTATTTTTCTGAAATTGTGATAAGCAAATAATCCAAATTCTGAAGAATACAATTTCTGTAAAATTGAAGAAGAATTAAATTCTACTCAAGTAAATTCCCTCATCTCTAATTGGGAGTAACCCAAATGTTTTGTGTTCTACTTCCTTTACAGTTGTGTTCAATGTATTTGAACTCTTGAATTAATTTGATGTCTTCTTTATATAAAAGGAACTACTTGAATACCCCACTTTTAATGATGCATCACTAAAATATATTATACTCGTATATGACTAATTAGTGGTGCTCCATGTGACATCAGACCAGATACCAGGCAAAAAACTCTCCTCCTATCAAGCAGTTATGGTTGTTGAGCACTGGTTGCAGAACACCACTAGATGAGTATACACTTGTACCACCTGTCCTTCATTATTATTGAATGCAAAGACAATACCCCATGAAGTGCAATTGTTTGTTTTTTTTCTCTTCAAAACCTTGCCCTTACAAATGGTGCTAATAAATGATCATGCTTGTCCAAGTTTCCTTTGAGGCCCAGCCACTTCTAGTTATGCCCTTTTATATTTTTATTTTATATTTATTACAAATTATTATTTTATATATATTTCATATTCAACCTTTGGTGAAATGGTGATGCTTATTCAATACTGATCATGTATTTTTATGACAATATCAGACATTTACATTAGTATCGATTTTCCTGATGCTTAATTTAAGGTTTAAAAAAATAAGAATAAAATTATGGGCAACAATGCAACATATGAATATTTTAATATCTTCCTTATATTCAGAGCCACATTGCTGAAATATAGTGATAAAACAAAATACTACTACGCATAGGGGATTATAGTATATGATGATGTGGCATAAGAAACAAACATTAATTAGCTAGGGTGCACATAATTACCATCTACTATGCCAGACTGGTAGAACTACATCAGTATCTTCCTTCTACCGTCCACAGGCACTGCAGGGTGTAATTAGCTGCCAAACTGACAGCGAACTTAGCGTAGCAGCTCATGCACACATTAATCTGGTTCCCTTCGCTGGAGCTGTGCACCGATAAGTGCTAATCACGATTTTTCTTAAGTGTTAACTAAGTCTAATAAATAGAGCTAATTTAGAAAGATGAAGAGAATCTGCAGACATGCATGCTGCTGCTTACTTTATTAATCTTTATCAGGTAGAAATTAGCACTTACAACTATACAGAAGTAAACATTTCCTTGAAAACAAGCTTTTACAATCGTTGGAAACATAAGTGTCAAAGGTAATCATCTCCAATTATCATCTCGGTCTATCTGTGGTTTGCTGGTTCAACATTACAATTATAGCAAGTGTTTATGAGTCGGCTGTGCTTTCTCCAGAATTACACTATAGCAACCGTTAATTCTTATGATATAATGACAACTCGAGTAAATGACTGAGACGTTAACACAGTCTTGAGCCTCTTATTAGCACCACTGCGTAGCCATATGATATCGCTCACCACACTGTTCTCGGTTTCCTTGCTTTCCCAATTAAATTATCTTCTTGTTATCATAACCTTCCACATCATCCCAACTTTGAATTATGTAACTTTCCATTTTATCTCATAATAAGAGAACTTTAGAAACATAGAAATTATTGTATACTGTAAATAAAAAGTAGTTACACTTTAATTCATAGCATAATAGATCAGATTCAATAATGATTGTTTTCATCATGGAGAATTCCAAACAGCAACCATAATAACCCCCATAAATGAAGAGAGTTTATTTAGTGATATGATATTCATGCTATTAGTATGACTTTTTTATTTTAAAAAATTCTATGATGTTTTACATTTCTATATGACTTTAAGACCCCTTTAATTTTTTAACTTGAAGGAATACTGTAGTTTACTGCTCTTACCCATACTTCATGTACTTAGGTGTTGCGTAACCGCAACTGCATGCACTACATTGCTCTCCACCTATACTACATGTGCTGCATTGCTCTTCACCTATTCTACATATACTATACTGGTCTCTACGTGCACTACTTGTACTGTAGGTCAGAGAAAAGAAAAAGGAAGCTCACCTTGGTGAAGTTATATAAAGTAAACCGGGACACTGATGAGTTTGTGCCAAATCTTGCTGGTGATGCACAGCCGATGATTAGCGAAGGAAAAGGAATACGGCACACCCATCCATATGATAAAGTAGTCTTTATTAAAGAATCATACAATTTTTTTAAAAAGAGATGGATCCATCATGGATCATAACACTGACACTTTTAGTATGACTAAGGGCGCAATAGACATAAGAAACTCGTCAGTGTTACAATCCATGATGGATCCAACTGTTTTTAATAGTTTTTTTATGATTCTTCAATAAAGACTCCTTTATGTGATAGATGGGCTGATTTTCTTCTGCTATATATGAACTGTACTGAACTTTACCTGTTCTATATGTGCTTTACTTTAAGACCACTTTAACATTTTAACTTGAAGTAATACTGTAGTTTACTAATCTCTTACCCATACTTCATGTAGTTTATTGCTGTATAACCACAACTACATGTACAACACTGCTCTCTACTAGTGTTGAGCGAGTATGTTCTGTTAACCCTTTCGGCGAGTATGCACGGCCGAGCACCGAGTAGTTACAGCTGCTCAGAGTTATGTTTAAATCACTCCCATGTGCATGATTTGCATCTGTTTGACAGCTTTATTACATGTGAGGAATCCAAAAGAAACAATCATTCCTCACACATGTAATAAAGCTGTCAAACAGTCGCAAATCATGCACACGGGAGTGATTTAAACATAACACCGAGCAGCTGTAACTACTTGGTGCTCGCCCGAGCATACTCGCCGAAAGGATTAACAGAACATACTGCTCAACACTGCTCTCTACCAATTCTACATGTACTGTACTGGTCTCTACATATACTACATACTGTTAGTTTCAGAAATATTTAGAAAGTGACAGAATCTTCATGATTTGGGCTTTGCATGACAATTTTTTTATTTAAAATGAAACAACTGAGATGCAATTGAGGTTCAGACTTTCAGGTTTAATCAAAGGGGTTGAACAAAAATATCCTGTGAAACATTTAGGAATTGCAACAGTTTTTCTACAAACCCTCTTCATTTCAGAGGCTCAAAAGTAATTGAACAAGTTAACTTTATCAAAAATAAAATGTTTATTTCTAATATTTTGTAGAGAATCCTTCTTCGCTTTAAAAAACTTTTGAGTTGCTTTCGCAGTATGTTTTGGATCATTGTCCATTGGTACTGTGAAACGTCATCCAATCAACCTCCCTGCATTTGGTTGTATATGACCAGAAACTATAGACCTCTACACTTCAGAATTAATACAGCTGTTTCTGCCTTCAGTCACATCATCTATAAACACTAGTGACCCAGTGCCATTGGAAGTCAAACCGCCTCCAACATGTTTTACAGAGGATGTCCTGTGCTTTGGAGCTTTGGATCATGAGCCTCTCCAAGCCTTCTCCATACTTGCTTCTTCCCATCATTTTGGTACAGGTTTATCTTCGTTTCATCTGTCCAAAGAATGCTTTTCCAGAACTGGGCTGGTTTCTTTAGATTTTTTTTTTGCAAAGTCTAATTAATTTTTAAGGCTGATTAATGGGTTGCACCTTGTGGTGAAACTTCTGCATTTGGTCTCATGAAGTCTTCTCTTTATGGTAGGCTTAGATACAGAAACACCTAATTAGTGGAGAGTGTTCTGCACTTGGGTGGATGTTTTGAAGAGGTTTTTCGTCACCACGGAAAGGATTCTGTGATCATCCACCACTGTTGTTGTTAGGCGTCGGTTTGGTGCTGGATTCGAAATGGGTACAGGACCTTCTGTAGTCACCCATTTCGGTCCAGCCAGGGCTGATGCTGCTCAGCATCGCCGTCAGCCTCAACGCCTAGCTGGTCCGCGAGCACTGTTTATCTCCCAGGTAGTTGTGCCTAGAAATGTTAAGCCTGGGTTGCAGAGGGAGACAGGGCTTGTGGAATCTAAGTCCAGGATTTTCCGCACTGAGCATGCCTGTGACCTAGCGGATCATGATTGGTGGGTTGGTACCCACCTGACCCGGTGACCTGGCACCGCCTGATTGGTCCACAGGTAAAGTCACCAATGGAGCGTCGGTGGGCAGGGCTTAGTCTTTAAAAGGCCCGCCCACAAACATGGCGACACGCTCTGATCATATGAGCAAGTGATGCCGTTGTGTGGACAACTCTGTTCCACGTGCTCCCTAGCTGTTCACTCCGTGGCCTGCCGATGCCAGAGTTCGCTCGGCTGATTAGCACAGGTCGCATAGGCAGGTTAGCTCCATAGAGGCAGGTTAGCTCCATAGAGGCAGGTAGCTTCACCTGGCAGCCTGGCTTAGCCAAAGGGGTCGCCTATCACCCCGAGCAGCCTGCAGACGTCCTGTGCACGGCTAACGCCGGTTCGCCACGTGGAGTTGAACCCATCAGTCTGGTAGCACGCCGGCTGGGGGCACGTGTACCCGTTGGCGGTCACACACGCATCCTAGCGCCGCCAGAGTAGTATCTGTAACAGGGCTACAGATAGTTTCCGGTCGCTCATCTCACGTGCTGCTAACGGAGATCGTGCGAACCGTTATACCGATTCCTGTGTGCTGTAACACGGAAGGGCTTATCGTTTAAGTTGGTTGTGCACCTTTTCACCTGGAAAGTGTTCGGCAGCAGCCCACCTGGCTGCATCGCGGACCCCGGGGTCGGTTGCGTTCCATTTAAATAAAGTTGACTGCAACCGCCCTCCTAACAGTTGTATTCCGTGGACCTCCAGGCCTTTTTGAGTTCTCAACCTAACTAGTACAATATTTTTTTTTTGCAGAACGTACCAAACTGTTGATTTTACAACTCCTAACAGTTCTGCTATCTCTCGGATGGATTTCTTCTTCTTTTCAACCTAATAATGCTCTGTTTCTCTTCCATTCAGACCTCCTTTGACATTTTACCTGCTTAATTGACGATGGATTAATGATGAAATAGCCCATGCAGCCCCTTAACCCGTTCATCCCCAAGCCTATTTTCACCAAACTTTTAAATTCTGACCAGTATCACTTTATGAGGTATTAACTCTGGAATTCTTCAACAAATCCCAGTGATTCTGAGAATGTTTTTCATGACACATTGTACTTCATGTTAGTGGAAAATTTTAATCAACATTTTTGAAACTTATTTTTTTTTTGTTAGGAAGTTTAAAGGGGTAAAATTTTATCAGCAATTTTTCATTTTTGCAACAAAACTTATAGTCATGACCAGGGCCGGCTCCAGGTTTTTCTGGGCCACGGGCGAAAGAGTCTCAGTGGGCACCTTTAATACATACCACGATTCATGATGCACAGATACCGCAGAGAAATCTATATATATAGTACAATGCAAAGATTTCACTTTTTACATTACATAAGTGATATCTATTGTAAATTCCACAATAGCTCAGAAACCGGCGAATCCTCGCAGCACACAGTGCAGACCGGACTATATAGTCCTCCATACAGTATTAAGGACACTACTAAGTCCTCCATACAGTTTTATGGGCCCCATTATATATTGCTCCATACAGAATAATGACCCCGCATAGTCCTCGTACAGTATAATGGGCACCACATAGCCCTCCATACAGTATTATGGGCCCCATATATTGCTCCATACAGAATACTGGCCCCCATATAAGGCCCCATACGGAATACTGGCCCCCATATAAGGCCCCATACGGAATTCTGGCCCCCATATAAGGCCCCATACGGAATACTGGCCCCCATATAAGCCTCCATAAAGGAATACTGGCCCCCATATAAGGCCCCATACGGAATACTGGCCCCCATATAAGGCCCCATACGGAACACTGGCCCCCATATAAGGCTCCATACGGAATACTGGCCCCCATATAAGGCCCCATACGGAATACTGGCCCCCATATAAGGCCCCATACGGAATACTGGCCCCCATATAAGGCTCCATACGGAATACTGGCCCCCATATAAGGCTCCATACGGAATACTGGCCTCCATATAAGGCTCCATACGGAATACTGGCCCCCATATAAGGCTCCATACAGAATACTGGCCCCCATATAACGCTCCATACAGGATACTGGTCCCCTTATAAAGCTTCATACAGGATACTGGCCCCCATATAACGCTCCATACAGGATACTGGTCCCCTTATAATGCTCCATACAGGATACTGGCCCCCATATAATGCTCCATGCTGGCTGTTACCCCCCACATAATGCCCCATACAGGTTGTCCCCCCCTTAAAATGCTCCATGCAGGCTGTTACCCCCCACATAATGCCCCATACAGGCTGTGTCCCCCCCTTATCATGCTCCATGCAGGCTGTTCCCCCCACATAATGCACTATGCAGGCTGTCCCCCCCCCCTTATATTGCCCCATGCAGGCTGTTCCACCCCTTATATTGCCCCATGCAGGCTGTCACCTCTCCTCTTTATAATGCCCCATGCAGGATGTACCCCCCCTCTTTACAAGGCCCCATGCAGTATGTCACCCCCCCTCTTTATAATGCCCCATTCAGAATGTCACCCCCCTCTCTTTATAATGCCCCATGCAGGATGTCACCCCCTCTCTTTATAATGCCCCATGCAGGATGTCTCCCCCTCTCTTTATAATGCCCCATGCAGGATGTCACCCCCTCTCTTTATAATGCCCCATGCAGGATGTACCCCCCCTCTTTATAAGGCCCCATGCAGGTCCCCTTATAACGCTCCATACAGGATACTGGCCCCCATATAATGCTCCATGCAGGCTGTTAACCCCCACATAATGCCCCATACAGGCTGCCCCCCACCTTATAATGCTCCATGCAGGCTGTTCCCCCTTTTAATGCCCTATGCAGGATGTCACCTCTACCCTCCATAAAAAGCCCCATGCAGGATGTCACCTCTCCCCCCCATATAATCCCCCTTGCAGGATGTCACTTCCCCCCTTTTTAATGCCCCATGCAGTATGTCAGACCACCCCCTCCCTTATAATGCCCCATGCAGGAGGTCACACACCCCCTCCTTATAATGCCCCATGCAGTATGTCACACTCCCACCCTCCTTATAATGCCCCATGCAGGATGTCAATTCCCCCCTCCCCCTCTTATAATGCCCCATGCAGGATGTCACACACCCCCTACCTTATAATGCCCCATGCAGGATGTCACTTCCCCCCTTCCCCTCTTATAATGCCCCATGCAGGATGTCATTTCCCCTTTTATAATGCCCCATGCAGGATGTCAGACTCCCCCCCACCCCCATATAATTCTCCATGCAGGATGTCAATTCCCCCCTCCCACTCTTATAATGCCCCATGCAGGATGTAACCCCCCTCCTTTATAATGCCCCATGCAGGATGTCACTTCCCCCCTTCCCCTCTTATAATGCCACATGCAGGATGTCACACCCCCACCCACCCCCATATAATGCCCCCATGCAGGATGTCAATGCCCCCCTCCCCCTCCCCCATATAATGCCCCATGCAGGATGTCAATTCCCCCTTCCCCTCTTATAATGCCCCATGCAGGATGTCATACCCCCTCCCTTATAATGCCCCATGCAGGACGTCACCTCTCCCCCCATATAATGCCCCATGCATGATGTCACCCCCCCATATAATGCCCCATGCAGGATGTCACACCCCCCCATATAATGCCCCATGCAGGATGTCACCCCCCCATATACTGCCCCATGCAGGATGTCACACACACTCTCCTCCCACCATATAATGCCCCATGCCCCCATACATAAAAAAAAAAAATCAAATACTCACCTCACTTCTCACCTGATGCTGATCCGGACTCCAGCATTGTGCGCGTCTTCCCGCTGTGACATCGCAGGAGAAATCGCGCGCGGTGTAAACATGTCACCGCGCCCTCTGACCTGAGACGTCACAGTCAGAGGACGCGGAAAATGCTGAGGAGGCACGGGGAGGGGTAAGTATTGTGCTGGCTGCCGTCACATGACCGGAGATGTCCCTGCGCTCAGCATGGGGCCGGTCATGTGACGGCGGGGGGTCCTGCAGGGGGGCCCATGAGGAGACGCACAAGAGGGGAGACCCAACGGGGCTCCGAGGGGGCCCCGACCGGCCGGGCCCCATGTTGGAGTCAGGGCAGTCATGCCCTGATGGCGGCCCTGCTGGAGGCTGGAGGGGCCCCCTCTCCCTCGGGGGCCCCCGTTCAATGAACCGGCTGCACGGGCGGTAGGTCCACCACTGACCCCAAACATATTTAACATAAAAAGCACCCAGAAATGGATGGAAACAAAGCGCTTGAGAGCTCTGAAGTGGCCATCAATGAATCCGGATCTAAATCCAATTGAACACCTGTGGAGAGATCTTAAAATTGCTATTGGGAGAAGGCACTCTTCAAATATGAGAGGCGTGGGGCAGTTTTCAAAAGAAGAGTGGTCCAAAATTCCAGTTTATATGTGTAAGAAGCTTTTTGATAGTTATAGGAAGTGATTGATTGCAGTTATTTATTCCAAAGTGTGTGCAACCAAATATCAAGTTGAGGGTGCCAACAATTTCACACAAAAAAAAGCATTTTTGGGGTTTGTGTAAAATGATATTCAATTTGCCTTTTTTTCTCTGTTTGTTTATATTGCTCCAATACACATACAGAAAATAAACATGAGTATAACAAAACATGTGTAATTGGAATCATTTTTGTGGAACAATTTCAAGGGTGGCAAAATATGCCTGACGCCTAACAGGTCCCAGGAGGCAGGGTTGTTGCTGCCGGAGGCCGGCGGCAGCGGCGTGAGTGGGACGTTGCTGTGGGCCCTGGGTTGGGAGGAGGGGGTGTCTCATCTTTCGAGATCTCAACCTATATACAACACTGAATGTAGCAGTATAAGACACTGACCATATTCAGACCCGCAAATCAGCAGGCCGATCAATAATCGTGTACTTATTATATGGACCAATGTGGAATGGCAGACCATTCGGTAAGACACATGAATAAAGAGAACCACCGAATGATAGGTCCAATCGAACAAAAGTAATTAATTAAATACCTTTATTAGAGTTATGGTTAAAGTGGCACTACATGCACAAGGAAAGCCGCATTACAGTGACCATACAATGTTGTTATATTGCAATGTGTGCTGGACTATAGAATATACTGGTGAATACCAGGGTAGGTAAATACAAAACAGATGATCAGTTATACTATAGATGGAAAAAAGGAGCAAAATAGGCTTGGATCACCAAATAAAAAACTCCAGGTAGCATATGAATGGCCAAATCATGTATACATATTTAACAATATGGAGAGGAAAATTCCTATGTACTCCATATCAATGACCATTCATGTGCCCCATACACATCTATGTAATAATCAAGGTAATCAAAACACTGACTCAGATCATAAAAGAGTTAAGAGTATATACCTGCACACTAGTCCAGCGTATGTAGACGGCACCAAGCGGCGTAACCCCGACGCGCGTTTCGGACACACGTCCTTCGTCAGGGGGTAGCGTCCATTTGAACCAGCGTGTATAAGAATACTGATATGACCAATCAACAAGCACCGGATAGCCTACGTAATCAAGGCCACCCGCAATCATTATCTAAATCGGGGCGGGCGCGTGCAGTTGTGTGTCAGCCGATGTATACAAGCAGCGTTCTACATTCACGCATGCGCCGGCCGGAGGGACCGGAAGTCGCGGGCATCGCGTCATGCATCAGCTGACGTCGGGAACACACATGACCCGGGTCACCTGATGCATAGAGACACGTGACCGCAGCCCCACGGAGCACAGACAGCGCATGCGTGTAACGCCTACCCATAGCCATGGGCACCAATCTGTCCTCCATATCGTATCTGCAACGGGAGATCAAGAAGGCAGGACGAAGAAAGGAGCGAGAGGAGAGTGGAAGCACCACAAAAGGAGAATACACACCAGGGGAATAAAGGTTAATATGTGAAAATGTATAATGTGGATAAGTGCAATACTAAATAAAGTGAACCATGCATATTCATATAAATATAATATTATATTGAATCCATATGTAGGCAATATTTGAAGAAATGTGTATAAAAAAGAGAAAATTATAAATACATGTTATTATTAGTATAGTGAACATATGGTGTGCAATTATATAAGAGACCTGAAGTGGCCATATAAAAATTATTATGATGTTTATATAAAAGGTACTACAAAGTATATATATACATATATATATATATATATCTACATATATATATATACCGATATCGTAAAGTGCACTCGTGCAGTGATGTAAATAAAGAGGATAAAAAGAATAAAAAACGGATAAAAGACAGTCGTATGTTTAGAGATAATATTAAGGGGAGATGGTATAACCCCATAACGAGAGCATAGGTTTGACCAGATATATACAGAAGAGAGCATTTTATAGATTGTATAGATAAATAAGAGAGCCCATACAGAACTCGCATATATTAATATATGCACCAATATGCCATATCACTATGCATATATGTATGTATACAGAATATAAAATATGTATACAGAATATAAAGGGAAAACCGGAAAAGGAAAATAAATCATACTGATATATGTCATCTATGAACCTATATATATGTATACAAATTATATGTGTTTCCCTGGCCATATAGTATATTGGTTAAAGCAGGTCAGTAGTAAATGAATATAGAGAGATCATACATCTATAAAATAAAGAATAATAGATAATGACAATGACGTGAAAAAATACATATATACGCAGTGATATGTGCTTATCTCTTCATAAAATTACACATATTACAATGCATACATACAATGATCATACGACATAATTAAAGGAAAAAGAGAGCAATATAGTGACAGCTTCCAATCTTCAATCCCGGAATATATCATGACACTGGGATCCCACTCCGGTGCTAGATCAAACGCCACATCAGAAATGAACTACAAAAGGAAATAATTAAAATTAATATCATACAGAGGATTAAAACTATTAAAACCAAAAAAGCAGGTTCAAGGACTAAATTGGTCACAGGAATGGAACGTAACTAATATTTTCGTTGAGCCCCAGAGGGCAGACAGTTTTCAATGTCCAGATCCATCTTGTTTCTAGCTGGGCCAAGAATTTACTTATCTTGCCCCCTCTAATGTTAAATGGAACCACATCAATCCCGATTACTTTAAGCGATGAGGCATCACACCCATGGAATACCTTGAAGTGTCTCGGTAGTGTCTTCAAGTGGAATAGGTCATTGATTTCTTTCGCTGCTATGATACCGAGGACATGCTCACGTACCCTAACTTTCAATTGGCGGGTTGTTAATCCCACATAGATTAGTGAGCATGGGCAAGTGGCATAGTATACCACTGCAGTTGTGGTACATGTAATGAAGTGTTGGATATTGTACACTGTTAGTCCGTCCGAACTTTGAAATGTGTCGGATCGCCCCACATTTGGACAGGCCACACATTTTCCACAGGGTCTACAGCCTTTGGGTGGTTTTGCTTTAGACATAAAAGATGTTCTTTCATTGATGTAGTGACTTTTCATTAAATCATCCCGTAAGTTACGTGACCGACGAAAAGTAATATTGGGTTTCGGGCTCAGATACCTGGAGAGCACAGGATCAGATTGTAAAATGGGCCAAGATTTATCCAAAAAGTAACGCATCAGATTAATTTGACCATGGTACTGTGTGATAAATCTAACAGTCCTATTCATTATTTGTGTTTTATTTGAATACAATTCATTATGTCTAGAGGTATGTTTAGCCCTATTAAGTGCCCTTTTGACGGAACGACGACTATAACCTCTCTCCAGAAATCTCATCTTCAGTGTATCGGCCTGTTGTATAAAATCTGCATCACTAGAGCAGATTCTCCTTAATCTGAGGAATTGGCCCACCGGTATCGACCGAATCATTGCTGGGGGGTGTGACGAAGATGCCAGCAGTAAAGAATTTTTTTGGTTTTAATAGTTTTAATCCTCTGTATGATATTAATTTTAATTATTTCCTTTTGTAGTTCATTTCTGATGTGGCGTTTGATCTAGCACCGGAGTGGGATCCCAGTGTCATGATATATTCCGGGATTGAAGATTGGAAGCTGTCACTATATTGCTCTCTTTTTCCTTTAATTATGTCGTATGATCATTGTATGTATGCATTGTAATATGTGTAATTTTATGAAGAGATAAGCACATATCACTGCGTATATATGTATTTTTTCACGTCATTGTCATTATCTATTATTCTTTATTTTATAGATGTATGATCTCTCTATATTCATTTACTACTGACCTGCTTTAACCAATATACTATATGGCCAGGGAAACACATATAATCTGTATACATATATATAGGTTCATAGATGACATATATCAGTATGATTTATTTTCCTTTTCCGGTTTTCCCTTTATATTCTGTATACATATTTTATATTCTGTATACATACATATATGCATAGTGATATGGCATATTGGTGCATATATTAATATATGCGAGTTCTGTATGGGCTCTCTTATTTATCTATACAATCTATAAAATGCTCTCTTCTGTATATATCTGGTCAAACCTATGCTCTCCTTATGGGGTTATACCATCTCCCCTTAATATTATCTCTAAACATACGACTGTCTTTTATCCGTTTTTTATTCTTTTTATCCTCTTTATTTACATCACTGCACGAGTGCACTTTACGATATGGGTATATATATATATGTAGATATATATATATATGTATATATATACTTTGTAGTACCTTTTATATACACATCATAATAATTTTTATATGGCCACTTCAGGTCTCTTATATAATTGCACACCATATGTTCACTATACTAATAATAACATGTATTTATAATTTTCTCTTTTTTATACACATTTCTTCAAATATTGCCTACATATGGATTCAATATAATATTATATTTATATGAATATGCATGGTTCACTTTATTTAGTATTGCACTTATCCACATTATACATTTTCACATATTAACCTTTATTCCCCTGGTGTGTATTCTCCTTTTGTGGTGCTTCCACTCTCCTCTCGCTCCTTTCTTCGTCCTGCCTTCTTGATCTCCCGTTGCAGATACGATATGGAGGACAGATTGGTGCCCATGGCTACGGGTAGGCGTTACACGCATGCACTGTCTGTGCTCCGTGGGGCTGCGGTCACGTGTCTCTATGCATCAGGTGACCCGGGTCATGTGTGTTCCCGACGTCAGCTGATGCATGACGCGATGCCCGCGACTTCCGGTCCCTCCGGCCGGCGCATGCGTGAATGTAGAACGCTGCTTGTATACATCGGCTGACACACAGCTGCACGCGCCCGCCCCGATTTAGATAATGATTGCGGGTGGCCTTGATTACGTAGGCTATCCGGTGCTTGTTGATTGGTCATATCAGTATTCTTATACACGCTGGTTCAAATGGACGCTACCCCCTGACGAAGGACGTGTGTCCGAAACGCGCGTCGGGGTTACGCCGCTTGGTGCCGTCTACATACGCTGGACTAGTGTGCAGGTATATACTCTTAACTCTTTTATGATCTGAGTCAGTATTTTGATTACCTTGATTATTACATAGATGTGTATGGGGCACATGAATGGTCATTGATATGGAGTACATAGGAATTTTCCTCTCCATATTGTTAAATATGTATACATGATTTGGCCATTCATATGCTACCTGGAGTTTTTTATTTGGTGATCCAAGCCTATTTTGCTCCTTTTTTCCATCTATAATATAACTGATCATCTGTTTTGTATTTACCTACCCTGGTATTCACCAGTATATTCTATAGTCCAGCACACATTGCAATATAACAACATTGTATGGTCACTGTAATGCGGCTTTCCTTGTGCATGTAGTGTCACTTTAACCATAACTCTAATAAAGGTATTTAATTAATTACTTTTGTTCGATTGGACCTATCATTCGGTGGTTCTCTTTATTCATGTGTCTTACCGATTGGTCTGCCATTCCACATTGGTCCATATAATAAGTACACGATTATTGATCGGCCTGCTGATTTGCGGGTCTGAATATGGTCAGTGTCTTATACTGCTACATTCAGTGTTGTATATATCTGATATTTCTACTGTGTTTTGCACAGGCTCCGTCTACTCTGAATATGGACCTTAAAGCCAGGGAACTATCCTGGCAGGGACAAATTATTGAAGTTTTTGGTAACAGTGGTGCTACGGCTTTGGATTCTATTGGTTCACAGGTTGATACGGTTACAAACGTAATTAGGAATTTATTGTTAAAAAGGACACGTCTATGGTGGAATAAAGCTTTCCTAGAAAATTACATTTTGAAACAGTTGATCCCTAGAGGCCTTAGGGTACGGGTCATACCATCCTTTCTGATTGAAGACAAGGACTTTATCAAGGATTGGGAGCAGGTGTGCAATGATACATCTAAGAGATTTATGGAACTATTGATACAACTTAATCTCAAGTCCATCAATGAGATTGATAAATCCCTTGAAAAGACGTTTTCCAATGCGAAAGTGGATTTATCTGTGGATCAAATTAGCTCCATTGATGCACAGATGAATAAGTCCATGGATTTGTGGGTGAAGGACATCCAGGCGAACCATGCCAAAAAATTAACTAGAGACCAGAGGGATCTTGCGATGGGCAAAATATATAGGTGGAAGAAACTTACTCCCTCAGGCCTAATTAGGGATCGTGCCCCATCCATTTCATCGAACCCGCCGACCAGCGAGGCCTCTGACGCCTCCTCTTCCGTCTCTGTATCTTCCATATCTACTCCAAAACGGAAACGCGAGTTACGGTTCCCTCCTAACAAGCGCAACTATACCTACTCGCCAGAGTCTAGAGGCAGCTTGAAGGTAATTAACCTAAGCTCCCATTCCTTTTCCCAGATGGAGATCTCTTTGTTGAATAAGGGTTTGATGTTTTGCCCCACAGCGCAATTTGATAGGTTTACGGCCATCAAAGATCTCCATCTTTTTGCGAGAAAATTATTATTTAAACGACACATCCATGATGAGGCCACCTTTTGTTTATTTCCCACAGAGACGGAACAGGAGGCGCTAGCCAATCTGGAAGAACTGGCGGAGGAACACAACAGTTCGATAGGGGGTAAGATCCCTTCCTCTATTAAGCCACGTTCTCAGAAATTCCCACCCCTATCCACCTGTCCCACCATTGATGTATTTGTTAAAATGGTAAGCAAAGACTTTGAAAAAATTCCACGCGACCCAACATTGGATAATTTGACCAGGGATGAGAGACAGTGTCTCCAGCGGCTGCGTAAGTTGCCAGATGTGGTGTTTAAACCGGCTGACAAGGGTGGGAATGTGGTGATCTGGCCTAAGTCAATGTATGAGGAGGAAGCTTTCCGCCAACTGAGAAATTTGGAATGCTATAAAAAACTAACTTTCAATCCCACAATAAAATATCAGACGGAACTTTCCTCCATCCTACAAATAGCTAGGGACAATGGAGTTATTTCAAATGAACTACATCTAGCACTTCAGGTCAGTGAACCTTCCATTCCCACCCTTTATCTCCTACCAAAAGTACATAAAAACTGCCAAGTACCACCAGGGAGACCAATTATTTCAGGGAAAGGGAATTACTTGGAAAATGTAAACCGATTCATTGACACCAAACTACAGCCCCTGGTGGAATCGCTACCTTCTTTCACTAAAGACACCTCTGAGTTCTTGAGGAAAATATATGGGCTTCACATAGATAGGGATACTATTCTTGTGACATGTGATGTGGAATCGTTGTATACCAACATTCGACATGCAGATGGAATACGGGCTACCCAATTCTTTCTGCATTCCTCATCTATTGCAGTGAATATGGGTGATCTCATTACTCAATTATTAGAGTTTACTCTATCCCACAATTTCTTCCTATTCAAAGAGTCCCTCTACCTACAGCTCCGGGGCACCGCCATGGGCGCGGCATTTGCACCAGCATATGCTAATTTATTCCTGGGGCTGTGGGAGAGGGACCTGTTCCTGTCAGATCGATATTCATCTATGGACCGCGCTCTCTTTTGGACGCGGTACATAGATGATATATTCTTGATCTGGCAGGGGACCATTGAAGAACTACACCAATTTATGAATTGTTTGAATCAGAACCACTTGAACATTCTCCTCACGTATCAATATGACATGGATTCCATCGATTTCTTGGATGTGAAGATTTATAGGGATGCCCATAATTGTCTACAATCCACTCTTTTTCGTAAAGATACAGTGGTGAATTCTTTACTGCTGGCATCTTCGTCACACCCCCCAGCAATGATTCGGTCAATACCGGTGGGCCAATTCCTCAGATTAAGGAGAATCTGCTCTAGTGATGCAGATTTTATACAACAGGCCGATACACTGAAGATGAGATTTCTGGAGAGAGGTTATAGTCGTCGTTCCGTCAAAAGGGCACTTAATAGGGCTAAACATACCCCTAGACATAATGAATTGTATTCAAATAAAACACAAATAATGAATAGGACTGTTAGATTTATCACACAGTACCATGGTCAAATTAATCTGATGCGTTACTTTTTGGATAAATCTTGGCCCATTTTACAATCTGATCCTGTGCTCTCCAGGTATCTGAGCCCGAAACCCAATATTACTTTTCGTCGGTCACGTAACTTACGGGATGATTTAGTGAAAAGTCACTACATCAATGAAAGAACATCTTTTATGTCTAAAGCAAAACCACCCAAAGGCTGTAGACCCTGTGGAAAATGTGTGGCCTGTCCAAATGTGGGGCGATCCGACACATTTCAAAGTTCGGACGGACTAACAGTGTACAATATCCAACACTTCATTACATGTACCACAACTGCAGTGGTATACTATGCCACTTGCCCATGCTCACTAATCTATGTGGGATTAACAACCCGCCAATTGAAAGTTAGGTTACGTGAGCATGTCCTCGGTATCATAGCAGCGAAAGAAATCAATGACCTATCCCTCTTGAAGACACTACCGAGACACTTCAAGGTATTCCATGGGTGTGATGCCTCATCGCTTAAAGTAATCGGGATTGATGTGGTTCCATTTAACATTAGAGGGGGCAAGATAAGTAAATTCTTGGCCCAGCTAGAAACAAGATGGATCTGGACATTGAAAACTGTCTGCCCTCTGGGACTCAACGAAAATATTAGTTACGTTCCATTAATGTGACCAATTTAGTCCTTGAACCTGCTTTTTTGGTTTTAATAGTTTTAATCCTCTGTATGATATTAATTTTAATTATTTCCTTTTGTAGTTCATTTCTGATGTGGCGTTTGATCTAGCACCGGAGTGGGATCCCAGTGTCATGATATATTCCGGGATTGAAGATTGGAAGCTGTCACTATATTGCTCTCTTTTTCCTTTAATTATGTCGTATGATCATTGTATGTATGCATTCTAATATGTGTAATTTTATGAAGAGATAAGCACATATCACTGCGTATATATGTATTTTTTCACGTCATTGTCATTATCTATTATTCTTTATTTTATAGATGTATGATCTCTCTATATTCATTTACTACTGACCTGCTTTAACCAATATACTATATGGCCAGGGAAACACATATAATCTGTATACATATATATAGGTTCATAGATGACATATATCAGTATGATTTATTTTCCTTTTCCGGTTTTCCCTTTATATTCTGTATACATATTTTATATTCTGTATACATACATATATGCATAGTGATATGGCATATTGGTGCATATATTAATATATGCGAGTTCTGTATGGGCTCTCTTATTTATCTATACAATCTATAAAATGCTCTCTTCTGTATATATCTGGTCAAACCTATGCTCTCCTTATGGGGCTATACCATCTCCCCTGAATATTATCTCTAAACATACGACTGTCTTTTATCCGTTTTTTATTCTTTTTATCCTCTTTATTTACATCACTGCACGAGTGCACTTTACGATATGGGTATATATATATATGTAGATATATATATATATATATGTATATATATACTTTGTAGTACCTTTTATATACACATCATAATAATTTTTATATGGCCACTTCAGGTCTCTTATATAATTGCACACCATATGTTCACTATACTAATAATAACATGTATTTATAATTTTCTCTTTTTTATACACATTTCTTCAAATATTGCCTACATTGGATTCAATATAATATTATATTTATATGAATATGCATGGTTCACTTTATTTAGTATTGCACTTATCCACATTATACATTTTCACATATTAACCTTTATTCCCCTGGTGTGTATTCTCCTTTTGTGGTGCTTCCACTCTCCTCTCGCTCCTTTCTTCGTCCTGCCTTCTTGATCTCCCGTTGCAGATACGATATGGAGGACAGATTGGTGCCCATGGCTACGGGTAGGCGTTACACGCATGCGCTGTCTGTGCTCCGTGGGGCTGCGGTCACGTGTCTCTATGCATCAGGTGACCCGGGTCATGTGTGTTCCCGACGTCAGCTGATGCATGACGCGATGCCCGCGACTTCCGGTCCCTCCGGCCGGCGCATGCGTGAATGTAGAACGCTGCTTGTATACATCGGCTGACACACAGCTGCACGCGCCCGCCCCGATTTAGATAATGATTGCGGGTGGCCTTGATTACGTAGGCTATCCGGTGCTTGTTGATTGGTCATATCAGTATTCTTATACACGCTGGTTCATATGGACGCTACCCCCTGACGAAGGACGTGTGTCCGAAACGCGCGTCGGGGTTACGCCGCTTGGTGCCGTCTACATACGCTGAACTAGTGTGCAGGTATATACTCTTAACTCTTTTATGATATGAGTCAGTATTTTGATTACCTTGATTATTACATAGATGTGTATGGGGCACATGAATGGTCATTGATATGGAGTACATAGGAATTTTCCTCTCCATATTGTTAAATATGTATACATGATTTGGCCATTCATATGCTACCTGGAGTTTTTTATTTGGTGATCCAAGCCTATTTTGCTCCTTTTTTCCATCTATAATATAACTGATCATCTGTTTTGTATTTACCTACCCTGGTATTCACCAGTATATTCTATAGTCCAGCACACATTGCAATATAACAACATTGTATGGTCACTGTAATGCGGCTTTCCTTGTGCATGTAGTGTCACTTTAACCATAACTCTAATAAAGGTATTTAATTAATTACTTTTGTTCGATTGGACCTATCATTCGGTGGTTCTCTTTATTCAGAGATCTCAACCTGCGCATGGGCCACCTCCATTGGCCATTTTCCTGAAGCCCACGTCAGGGAAATCAATGGCAAGAGGACTCCGCTCACCACTGACATTGTATGAAAGGCTGGGGCCTGCAGCCTCGCACTGATGAGTCAGGGAGAATGAGTCGCTCAGTGAGTGACAGAACACGGCTCCTGAGCTCAGCTCCGGGGCCCGCTCGCTGGAGCAGCTCTTTCTTTCTCCACAGCTCCTCAGCGTTAGCGGTCAGAGCATTACAGGGGGGACATCTCCGGACAGGTGAGTATGAGGATTTTATTCTTATTTTAACACAGGGATACTACGAGAGTAGGCTACTACTACCAATCAGGTGGGCTATCATAGCCAGTATAAAAGATAGGGACCAGCCAAGGAATGCCATTTTTTGCCTGTACTGTGTATGGATAGGAGCTCAGAACACACAGGATAGTGATAGAAAAAGGCATAATGTAATTGCGGTTTATTACTTACTTCAGTGCTGATAAGACCAATTGAAAATGGGAGAGATAGCCTCAATCTGTGAATATTAATCTAAAGACAGAAGAAATATATAGGAAATTGCTCAGTGTGTCTGTGAATTGATTGATCTGTGATACACTGCAGTGACAGCACCTTAATAACTGCATTTTTTTCACACACTGCAAGCAAAGAGTAGTAAAACATCATTGCTAATTTTGAAACTCCTACCAAAATCTCGTATAAAAGCTTAAAAGTGTGGTTCTTGTATTTTGATATGTGTAAGCCATACACATATACAAAACTGTTTAGCTATCAAAGGCAAAGGGAGTGTGTTGGTTAAAATAATCTTTTTAGCCTGCTTCATGGCTATGTGAATAAAGTTTAGAAATGAATTAGCATTATTTTCGTGTCCAAAATGTTTCGGCAATGAATATGATAGGGCAACAGAAAATAAAACTAATATCAAAGCTAAAAATGTGTTAGCCACTAACAGCAGTACCATTGGCATTGCTGGCAGCCTACGTCCCAGCAGTGGTAGTATCAAATGTAGGTCACATTTGGCCTCCTTTACCTCTGTTTTATTAGTGAGGAGGAAATGGAGAGCGTACTGAAATATATGTCCCACCCCTAATCTCAATCACAGGAGGACAATGTTGCCTCTGACAGTGACACTATTAATTGGAGTCAGTGTTTTGCTCAGTGGAATTTCCAATCTGTCAATGACATGGATTTTTGCCCCATATTTCCCTAACGCACAGCACCCTCGGGGCTTAGCAAGATACTACACCAGAACAACTTATTCCAATTGATTTATTGTAAGAGATGAGCAGTCAGCCTTTTATCTCTAAAGACAAGGAGTTGGAGAACACAATTTTAATGCCAACTTGGGTTACTGGCTCTGCAAGCCATGGTGGTAGGGGCACTGTCAGTGAAATTAGTCCTTTGGGCCAGGGCACATGTCAAAATAGGAATCAGATAGGTGGGCAAGGAGATCAGGTCATTCCCCACACCAGTCAGCTGAATCAGAGATGACGATGATAATGATGATTCTGTGGTGGAAAAATCTGGGAATCAGACAGGGGTGTTGAGGAGGTGATGTCATCAGAGGAGGAGTTTATTAGCAGCATGCTCGTTCAATGGTTAGCACTGTTTCTTTTCAGCGTTGGGGTCCTGGGTTAAAATCCCACAAAGGACGGCATCTCCAATGACTTTTTATGTTCTCCCTGTGTTAGCGTTGGTTTGCTCTGGGTACTCCAGTTGTCGCCCACACTCCAAAGACATACTGATAGAGAATTTAGATTGTGAGCCTCAATGGGGAAAGTGATGAAAATATCTGTAAAGTTCTGTGGAATATGATGACGCTATATACAGTGCTGGCCAAAAGTATTGGCACCCCTGCAATTTTGTCAGATAATGCTCAGTTTCTTCCTGAAAATGAGTGCAATCACAAATTCTTTGGTATTATTATCTTCATTTAATTTGTCTTCAATGAAAAAACACAAAAAGAATTGTCCTAAAGCCAAATTGGATATAATTCCACACCAAACCTAAAAAAGGGGGTGGACAAAAGTATTGGCACTGTTTGAAAAATCATGTGATGCTTCTCTAATTCGTGTAATTAATAGCACCTGTAACTTACCTGTGGCACCTAACAGGTGTTGGCAATAACTAAATTACACTTGCAGACAGTTAACATGGATTAAAGTTGACTCAACCTCTGTCCCGTGTCCTTGTGTGTACCACATTGAGCATGGAGAAAAGAAAGAAGACCAAAGAACTGTCTGAGGACTTGAGAAACCAAATTGTGAGGAAGCATGAGCAATCTCAAGGCTACAAGTCTATCTCCAAAGACCTGAATGTTCCTGTGTCTTCCGTGCGCAGTGTCATCAAGAAGTTTAAAGCCCATGGCACTGTGGCTAACCTCCCTAGATGTGGATGGAAAAGAAAAATTGACGAGAGATTTCAACGCAAGATTGTGCGGATGGTGGATAAAGAACCTCGACTAACATCCAAACAAGTTGAAGCTGCCCTGCAGTCCGAGGGTTCAGTGTCAACCCGTACTATCCGTCAGCGTCTGAATGAAAAGGGGCTGTATGGTAGGATACCCAGGAAGACCCCACTTCTTACCCCGAGACATAAAAGAGCCTGGCTGGAGTTTGCCAAAACTTACCTGAGAAAGCCTAAAACGTTTTGGAAGAATGTTCTCTGGTCAGATGAGACAAAAGTAGAGCTTTTTGGGAAAAAGCATGAACATAGAGTGTACAGGAAAAAAAAAGAGGCATTCAAAGAAAAGAACACGGTCCCTACAGTCAAACATGGGGAAGGTTCCCTGATGTTTTGGGGTTGCTTTGCGGCCTCTGGCACTGGACTGCTTGACCGTGTGCATGGCATTATGAAGTCTGAAGACTACCAACAAATTTTGCAGCATAATGTAGGGCCCAGTGTGAGAAAGCTGGGTCTCCCTCAGAGGTCATGGGTCTTCCAGCAGGACAATGACCCAAAACACACTTCCAAAAGCACTATAAAATGGCTTGAGAGCAAGCACTGGAGACTTCTAAGGTGGCCAGCAATGAGTCCAGACCTGAATCCCATAGAACACCTGTGGAGAGATCTCAAAATGGCAGTTTGGAGAAGGCACCCTTCAAATATCAGGGACCTGGAGCAGTTTGCCAAAGAAGAATGGTCTACAATTCCAGCAGAGCATTGTAAGAAGCTCATTGATGGTTACCGGAAGCGGTTGTTCGCAGTTATTTTGGCTAAAGGTTGTGCAACCAAGTATTAGGCTGAGGGTGCCAATACTTTTGTCTGGCCCTTTTTTGGAGTTTTGTGTGAAATGATCAATGATTTGATTTTTGCTTCATTCTCTTTTGTGTTTTTTTCCTTGCAAGCAAATTAAATGAAGATAATAATACCAAAGAATTTGTGATTGCAATCATTTTCAGGAAGAAACTGAGTATTATCTGACAGAATTGCAGGGGTGCCAATACTTTTGGCCAGCACTGTAGGTAAGAATAATAAAAATAATTGACCTTGGCTTTACACAGCTTGTACTGTTTAGCTAAAACTGCGTCTGGGAAAAAAATCTGCTTGTTCTGCTGTTATCTCCGGAGCAGGTGATGTCACATCTGTTGCTGATGTAAGCGGCTCAACAGTGTCTGAAAGCTCTGGTGGTTGTCATGGTGGTAATGGACAACTTGTGTGTTGAATTCTTTTCCATGCTGCTGGAGAAACAATATATGTTTCAGTGTGCAGACACAGTGTTCAGTGTATATCCTACAGACGTTGACAAGGAATGGTACTGTCACTCTGTCAGCACATAAAACGGTATCTCCTGCTAATGTGGGGAAGCAAACTGACCAGCAAAATGAGTAAAACGCAAGCTGTACTCGTTCCTTTCCTCATTTTCTTTCTGGAAACCAGTTTGCATCCGCAAGTATTCCCTTTTTCTGGCCGCAGTTATTTCAACTGTTATATCTACAGGCTATTTATAGGACCTATTATTTCACGGAGCCTAGATTGTTGGCATATACCGTCTCTTTTTATAGGGATTGTTTTATCTTCCCTATATCTTTTAGTCATACTTCTCACTGATTTTCGCTATTGTACTGTATTATTAATATTCTTATAATTTTGTAATAAACTTTAATATCCTTTTTTCTACTCCCTTGGTCTTTTTGGGTTTCTTTATCGGATTTTACATATAGTATATATTATATATGCTCTCTGGTTAACTAGAAGATACCCTTTCTTTGGTTTTCTGTCTATTGTTCAGGGATAATGTCTATAGGTTAATATACATCCGCAAGTAGTGGCTTGTCATTGTTATATGCCCCAACACCATCCCCATTTACTGCTTTCCACACACTTCCTTTTCTACCTCCATTGCATCATCAGTTCTCTGTTGTTGTGTCCAAAAAACATGTGTTCAGCTATCCAATTCCATGGAAATTGTACTCGCACATATCCAAGTTCACCACAATTGATACCAAACTACCTGGATTTTACTGATTTTTGTCAAAGAATTACAGGTGCTCAGGCTTAATGAAAGACACCTAGCCACCATTATTTATTGCACTATAAAGCCGCCAAGTTTCAGAACAAAATACTAAATTTTGTTGACAACAAACTTTATTGTGTTACACTCATCTTCTTTCTAATTTTGGTTGAAATTCTATTTTATTGTATTATATTTATGTATTTTATTCTATTTTATTTATTATGATTGTAAGAAAGGGTAAAGGTTCAAAATGATCAGACAAAAATTCTTTGAATTCCTTAAATGAAATTTTCTCTTAAAAAAAATAATTTTTTGGGATGGGAGAATTGGTGTATTACCAGGAAAATCTGTGTTTCTTAATCGGTGAAGCTTTTGCACAGCAGACAGTGGCTGACAACATGCAACATAAAGGGCTCAATTGTTTAAAATTATCAAATCAAAATTATTTCACTTTCAAGAGTGCATTTTTCTTTCACAAAATTAATATTTTACAAAAAACAAGGTAGCAGCACCAATTACAAATATATATGGCATGATGGCCCAGATGATTTATCTGCCAGTGCAAAAAACTGATACACATCAGCAACAGCTAAGCAGCCAAGTTTAGCCTTCCCTGCACTGTGTCCTTTCTCCGCTCAGAAACTCTGAGCTCCAATCCTATGGATTTATGGGTCAATAGAAGTTGCAAAAACCAGCCCAGTTCGCTGTGGGCGCACTGCAGGGCCGGCGTCAGCACTCGGCGCACCCGGGCAAATGCCGGGGCCCTGAGCAGGCAGAGGGGCCCACTGACGGTCGCGCACCCCTCTGGGCTATGGGCGGAGGAGAGCGGTGTCAGCGCCCGCCCTTCTCCGCCGCTTGCTCAGGGCCCCGGCAGCTGGATACTTACCTCTCCCCGTGCCTCCGCAGATCAGCTGTCTTCCTGCTCTGCGCTCCCTGTGATGTCTCAGGTCAGAGGGTGCGGTGACGTCTTTACACCGCGCCCTCCCCTGAGCCGTCACAGGGAGCGCTGAGCGGGAAGACGCCGACAACGCTGGAGTTCGGACCCGAGCAGCGGGCAGTGGGCAGCAGGCAGCAGGTAGCAGGTGAGGAGAAGGGAGGTGAGTATTTGATTTTTTTTTTTAATGTATGGAGGCATGGGGCAGTATAAAGAGAAGGGGGGGGCATCTTGCATGGGGCATTATAAAGAGAGGGGGGGACATCCTGCATGGGGCATTATAAAGAGAGGGGGGAACATCCTGCACGTGGCATTATAAACAGGGGGGGGACATCCTGCATGGGGCATTATAAAGAGAGGGGGGGACATCCTGCATGGGGCATTATAAGGTGGGGAACAGCCTTCATGGGGCATTATAAAGGGGGGGGCAGCCTGCATAGTGCATTATGTGGGGGGGAACAGCCTGCATGGAGCATTATAAGGGGGGGGCCTGTATGGGGCATTATGTGGGGGGTAACAACCTGCATGGAGCATTATAAGGGGGGGACAGCCTGTATGGGGCATTATGTGGGGGGTAACAGCCTGTATGGAGCATTAAAAGGGGGGGCCTGTATGGGGCATTATGTGGGGAGTAACAGCCTGCATGGAGCATTATAAGGGGGGGACAGCCTGTATGGGGCATTATGTGGGGGGTAACAGCCTGCATGCAGCATTATATGGGGGCCAGTATCCTGTATTGAGCGTTATAAGGGGACTGGTATCCTGTATGGAGCGTTACAAGGGGACCCGTATCCTGTATGGAGCGTTATATGGGGGCCAGTATCCTGTATGGAGTTTTATAAGGGGACCAGTATCCTGTATGGAGCATTATATGGGGGCCAGTATCCTGTATGGAGCTTTATAAGGGGACCAGTATCCTGTATGGAGCGTTATATGGGAGCCAGTATTCTGTATGGAGCCTTATATGGGGGCCAGTATTCCGTATGGAGCCTTATATGGAGGCCAGTATTCCGTATGGAGCCTTATATGGGGGTCAGTATTCCGCATGGAGCCTTATATGGGGGCCAGTATTCCGTATGGGGCCTTATATGGGGGCCAGTATTCCTTATGGGGCCTTATATGGGGGCCAGTATTCCGTATGGGGCCTTATATGGGGGCCAGTATTCCGTATGAAGCGTTATATGGGGGCCAGTATTCCGTATGGAGCCTTATATGGGGGCCAGTATTCTGTGTGGAGCGATTCACCGGTTTCTGAGCTATTGTGGAATTTACAATAGATATCACTCATGTAATGTAAGAAGTGAAATCTTTGCATTGTACTATATATATATATATATATATATATATATATATATATATCCACTGTATCTCTGCATCATGAATCGTGCTATGTGTTAAAGGGGCCCACTGAGACTCTTTCGCCCGGGGCCCAGAAAAACCTGGAGCCGGCCCTGGCGCACTGTCATGTCCATCCAGCAATGTAATGTTAGAGAAGGTGTCCATTGCAGCCGATGTCTTTCTCACATTCAAAGAGTGCAGGTCATCAGCCACAAGCATGGAAAACCTAACATTTCTGAAAATAAATCAGACATAGTTCAATGCTGACTTTCATTCACCTATGACTGATGCCAATGATTAAATCAGCCACACCACCTGGCTGCTGACTGTCCATTGTCTGTCTTCTACACTAATCTGCTGCCGTCAGTGAAAAAGGGCCATGCTTAGCTGGGCTCCTGTCCATCATGACATCTATACTATACAACTGCTGCTGATCTGGCCCTAAACTGCCGCACATCTCCTTGCCTGCTCCATCCTAACTCTCTACCATGCTGCTTCTGCCCAGCTCCTGCCTCTGCTCAGTCACAACAACTACACATTTCAAGGCTGCCTTTGGTGTTCTTAGTGCTAGACCAGTAGTACTAATGATGGGAAATATAATCTTTTGAGGGTACACAAACATGAAACAGCTCCCAAAACATGGTTAATTTTTAAAATGCCTTGGTGATAACAAGCAATTAGCTTGTTTTGTCTCCATAACAAAAGAAATAATTTTTGGATGGCTTGAAAAGCCTTTATAATTGCCTAATTATTTTATATTTAGCAAACCAGTTGCAGACAACAAAAGGAGTATATTTTTTCGATTGTCATTGACAAACAATAATTTCATCTTCATAATAATAATCACTTTAATAATCTAATAATAAATACTATAATAATAATAACTTATTCATTTTTCAAAATAGTACACCTTGTCTCACTAATTAAAGGGATAACTTGCTGAGTTGTACCTCCTGTGTATAAACAACAGCAAGGCATGAAACTGCTCCCAAAAAATGGATAATTTTTGGACAATTTATACAATATATATAGCCTGCGAAGTCTAAAACTGCTGTATGTGGTTAAATAGGCTGGCGGAGATCAATAGTTTCCTTCCATTTTTCCCTAGAGAGATAGTAGATTGGTTAAAGATTGGTAGAGAATTAGAGATAGGTTGAAGTCACATGGACATTAGGAAGGCTGTGTTTGCATTACAGAGCTCAAAAGAAGTTCAGTATGCTCCAAGAGGAAGTCAGTGTTTTACACATATATACCAGGCAACTAGAGAGTGTTTAAGTATGCAGTTCATGGCAAATTTATTCATTGCAAATCATACTTTTTGGGAAAACTTGTCAAAGCAGGAGTGTTCGAATATCAAAAGATCCACTCAACTTTTCTTGCAGTAATTTAGAAATGTATCAAAAGCAATATGTTAATATTAACTTATGTTGTTATAAAGCCATTATAAAAACTGTATGAAACACAAGTAAAAGCGTATTTATTTTTTTACTGGATTGACATACATATTGGGCCCAGTTCATCAAAGCTTTCACATCAGAATTCTATTGTGAAAGCATTGAAAAGATGCAAAATTTTGGCGCAACTCAGGATGAATAGATAGCCTTTTTAAGGGTATAGCACTTTGCTTATAAACTGCATGCGACGCGCCCCCTGGGGCCGTGGGGTACTCGGTAGCCAGGCTGGTTGGTGCTGGGGACATCACGGTGGCAGTGACCCGGTCCCTGACCCAGGGCGGTTAATTAAAGGGAAAGTAAAAGGGAAATAAAGTTTTTAGAGATGTCCGTGATGCCACCTGTGGTATGTGGCTATATAGGGCCACCGCTGCGGTGCGGATCCACTGGAGCTGATGGTGACGCAGCAGAGTTGCTTCAGCTCTCCACAGGCAGAGCTAAGCTCCAGGGCAGTTTATGAAGAATTGTGGAGGTAGATGTTGTTGGTGCAGTGTAACGCAGGTCTGAGGGCGCAGTTAATGACCAGACAACAAATTAATGGCAGCTTCCTCTTTCTTTACTTACGGTTTGTCAGACAGACCGGGGCACGGGTACTAACTGGTAGTGCAGGTCCGGGCGTCCTGGAAGCAAGTTGGGGATCCACCTCGCCAGGTAGAGTTGTAGGCCTTCCCTCTGCACTATTCTCTTTGGCCCTGCTGCTTATAGCTATGCTGCCGCACTCGTCCCTGAGTAAAACGTCTCTTCCTCACCCGTATGGCAGGCAGCTCGAGCCTTGCTCAAGTGTCGCTCCCACGTGGCGGTGCTGGGCCCTATGATGCTGCAGTCTCCTGCCCTCCGGATTTAGCTGCTGGGCCTTCAGTGCCCCACAACCATGGACTCCGGTGTCCAGTTCCTTTGTGCTTCTCTCTGGGGTGAGCTTGTCCTCAGCTGCCTTCCCCAGGTCCTTCCTCGTCGCTCTCCTGTCTCCAACTCCTCTCCTTCAACTCACTCTTACTAACTCCGCCTCCAGATTCTAGTTTGAAGGGGAGGAGCTCCCCTTTCTGGTCTGGAGCCAGGAAAGTGTTATATGCTGGTAAACGTGATTAGGGGACCCCTCCTTGCTTCCAGGCATGGCGTCACCCCTTGTGAGAGAGGCAATGCCACTGTGGCAACCGGACCCCTGGGGTGCCACACATGCAAGTTGCTATTGAACCTTTTATATACAAATCCTTTAACCTCTTCCAGCCATTTTTTTCCATTTTATTTTTTTCCTCCCTTTCTTCTAAGAGTCATAACATTTTTATTTTTCCTTCAATAGAGCCATATAAGAGCTTGCTTTTTAGGGAACAAGTAGTAGTTTTCAAAGAGACATTTCATGTACTGAAAAAATGGTAAAACAATTTAAATCATGTGAAATTGCAAAAAAAAAACTGCAATCTGCAATTCTGAATTTTGTATAAAAAAAGAAAAAAATTTTGGTGTCGTCATTTTCTGAGACCCGTAACTTTTAATTTTTCTGCTGGCTCTGAAGGCTCGTCTCTTGCATGGCGAGCCGTAATTTTAAGTAATACCATTTTGGGGATTATATGACATGTTGATCACTTTTTTTGCATTTTTGGGAGATACTGCAGTGACTGAAAAAGCACAAATTTGTCGTTTTGATTTTTTTTATGCTTTAAATCCTTTTATATTTTGATAGACAGGACTTTTACAAATGCTGCAATACCAATTATGTTTATTTTTTTGGGTTTCTTTGTTTTAAAACTAGGAAAAGAGGTTGATTTAAAAATTCATTTTTTTATTCTTTTAAAAAAAATGTATTCTTATTTTAATTTTTAGATACCTTTGTGAACTTTAACCTGCAACACTTTGATCTCTTATACTATATACCACAGTATAGTAGTAAAAGTAAAAATTGCAGTATCCCTTGAAGCCTCGCCTACAGCTGAGCTTTAGAGGAGTTCCAAGACTTGAGTGATGGTGACCTTCAGCAGGCCCCCAGCTGCCATGATAACGCATTTTTACTCATGCGATTGCATCACGGCGGGCTGGTGGGGACCGGTGAGTGCACGCATCGGCAATCGTGTATTTTAAAGACCACTATTAGGGATTGATATAAATACTTAAATAACCATAATCGCTGCTGTTACACACAGATACCAGCTATGTATTACAGCCGGCATCTGCCCTGCAAGAAATGGGCACAGCTCTTGAGCCACCCCATACATACGCACCCTGGCCATTACATATTTATAGCAGGGTGCACAAAGAGGTTAAATTCTTTAATTCACATTTTTACATAGATAATGTAGCTGGCTTTAGTTGTTATAAAACTTATAGAAACGAATTCTTACAAGGCTACATTTTATCTGTGTTAAGAATTTATTTTTTAATGCTCAATCGCTTAGGGATCCCCTATAAGTAAGAAAGACAAAATAAAATGTTGTTAAATAGTCTTACAATTGCTTCTGTATTGACTGTAGCCTTCTGTTATGCCTGAAATTTGCTGCAGGCACAGTGGTAATATCTTCCTACAATATCCTTCAGCAGTATTTCTGTTTTTATTTTGCCGACATGTATTTAGCAACAAATAGGTTCTATCCAGGCATATTATGATGGCAAATCGAAACAGAAATCCTGCAAAAAAAATTATTGAGCAGTATCATGTGTGGGATGATAGAAGCATCACGTAAGTATTATTTGAGCTTTAGCTTTAAACTTTAGACAGCCCATTTATTTTTTGGATTAGGTGAATTGTTGCATGTATCCCTCGATTTTAACTGTTATTAATGTATTGCCTATTGCTTTTCTTACAACTGTGTGTTGGAAAAAGACCATAAAATGTTTACTGCTTATATGTAGTATTAGTAAACCTTCCTCTTTTCTTTGACGTTTTTGATAGAGGTTAGTCCTATAATACCACTGAGGGTACATGACGACTACTTTATCTAGTAAGAATACAGTGAACTAACTGCATGCTTATAAAACTTTCATAAGTATATATAGAGACCTTATAAAGAATATGTGAAATGGCACAACATTAATGGCTGCGTCATCCCCATTTATATTTTTGTATACCATTGTAGTTACACACCAAAGGTCAGTTTGGTAGCCTAACCCATATGGCCATTTTACCACAGCGCTTTCTCTCAATGCATGGTGCTTGAATAACAAACAATTGAAACATTTCCAAGGAGCCATACCAGAATACTGTGTGCATTCCCATAATGACAGCAAGACTAATTTCTTCAGGGATAAATAAACTGTTCCGATAATGGTGCCTGAGTGCGACATGACCTTGACAGTTGGAGTGCACCAGGAGCAGGCAATGGTGTCTATATGATTAGTGGTTGCCAAAATAGGTCATCTTCAGAGCCAGGGAGCTCAATTATTATAAAATAATTAAGCCAGTAAAATAAAAACTCACCTTTTCCGTATTCATTATAGATTTTCAATTTGTCATCACTAGTGACCAGACAGAGACCAAATTTATGTGACACAGTTGCTGATGTAACACAACACACTCAGATGTCGCTCATACTTATGCCATTTACTAATATTACACTTATGTCGCATAGCGTGAGATTAGCTCACCTATGTTTTGATCAATAACATTTCACAGACTGTTTGCCCTGTGTTATCCTTTTGTCTACTGCTCCTTGACTGAGGATTTAAGGACAATTGCTTCTACAATTTTGAGAGGAGGGAATCACTAACTTACTTTATTAGGTTTTTCTCTGTCTTGATTTTATCATCACTTAAATCTTTTATGTATGAGTATGGTATTAAAAAGAATATTCTCCCTTTTGTTTTCATAGGGTTTTCTAATATTAATAATAATTGGTTGAGAAAGTAAAGTAGTAATAAATAATTATGAGTAAATGTTTATACTCACCAAGTGAGGTAGATCCTCTAAGCCTACAGTCTAAATGGGCACACAGATTCCAAGCATTGATGTAGCAAGCAGGAAGGCACGTAAGGGATCATAGTCTAGGCATGCTCAGGAATCTCCGGAGCAGCAAGCCAAATGAAGTGGAACCCAGTAGAGAAAAAAGCAAGTAAAAACATGAACACAAACACAAAAAGCACAGTGGAGCTTACCATCATAGGACTTAAGTGTTAATCCTGAGATTAGGTCTAGGGAGATGATGTAATTGATCCACTCCAGGCAACCTGCAACTCTTGACATGAAGCACAGCAGAGAGCAGTGGACCCATGGGATGGAAAAGGAGCCCGAGATACAATGGACGGGTGTGTAACAGCACACCCTCTCTTATGGTCCTTTATGGTTCCTCCCACATGAGCTATTGACAGCAGAAAGAGGACGCTTAGCATGAAATCTATTGAGCAGGATTGGAGCATCTATGTCCTTTTTAGTCACCCAGCATCTCTCCTCAGGACCATAAGTCATTTCACAGTCCAGAACTTGGTTGATTTCATACTCCATTATTGCATCAGAAGCAAAAGCGGGAACTGTTTTGACTGTAGAAGAGGACCTGTTGAGGGCCAGTGGATGACTTACAGATGGAGAGTGTAAAATTAAGAGATAGAAGCAAGAATACATTCACGTTTCCGCTTGATGGTGGAAACAGACCTAACTCCCGAGGACAACTTGAGGTTTGCTCTTGTTGCTTTTTCCAAATCAGAAGGTGATGTCACTTCATGTGCTAATGGAGAGTGGTAGTTCCTAATTTATGCGGCAGGGATTTCCATAGCTTATTTTCCTCTTCATAACCTGCAGACTGCCAAATAATTGACTGGCTGCAACACGCAAAAGAACTCCCACAGATGAAATGCCATTAGTTATGACTTTTCAAAAACATGACCAGACCTTTCAGTCACTATTGAGCCTTTTTTATTCCATCAGTAGCATGTGTGGCATCATCTGCTACACAACTGACCACAGAATGAGCAGATTTTGCTCCAGAGAATCTTTTAGCTGCACATCACCTGGGCTGTAATTCTCAAAGTCTCCTCTGAAGACATCACCTTCTTGGCACCACTGTCTGGTGTCTGATTAATGCAGATTAAGTGTGCATATTTTTTTCAAATGCCTGTTATTTTTTTAAACACTATTATCCCCCTGACCAAAACACCTAACCCAAAAGGCTACATTATTTGTTAAATGTATGCACTGTAAGTAATCTGTGCCAACAGGCAGCAATATTGTTGAAGCATGTATGGTTGTTCAGTGCAACTATTAACACTGTTTTAAATCCTTAATCCTTTTTTTCTTTTATATCCTCCTGAACAAAAATGCAACATAACTGAAAATGCTGCATTACAAAGTAACTATTTGTACGCTTACACCTGGAAACAATAGTATGGTGGTGAGGTATTCAAAAAGTTAAATTGTGTCTGTTATATAAAAGAATTTTAAAAAATTGCACACCTGATACTTTCCAAAAAACAATGGTATAAGAAAAGCGTATTATTTTCCATACCCTAAATGTGCAACTAGAATAGGCCTCTGTATTCAGATGGTCTGTGCGGGTCCGATTTTAGACTACTTTAACGATGAAGTGTGGAAAAATAAAAATAATAATCAACACACAGTTCATTTAAAATTTCTGGATTTTAAATATTTGTTATTTCTATTTACAAAATAAAATATTACGGCTTCCCTGTCTATAACACACAAGCATAAGTTTCAGGATTCTTTTTTATTAGAAAATTTATGATACTGGGTATTAAACTGTCATCTTGGTTTGCATTTGCAGTGTGTGAAAATTAAAAAAAAGTTGTTACTAAGGTGCTCTTACTGCAATGTATCACAGATCAATGGATTCACAGTCGCATAACTTGCAGGTATTGTACCTCCTTATCTCATTTGAATCTTTAAATTATTATTCATAAAGTTATAACCACTCCCATTTTCAACACTAGTGCAGAAGTATAAAATGGTGCTGCTTGGCCAGCCCTCATCTTTTATGGTGACTGTAATAGTCCCACCTGATTGGTTGTGCTGGAAAATGTGATATGATAGATGCAGCGTGTTATAGGAAATCCCTCCTGGCTGTGCTTGACATTATTAGTTCGCTTTCTGATTCTTCAGCAATTTAAGGAAGGGGGGGCAATCTGCGCAAATTGCAAACTATTCTAATTAGCAAAGATGTGCGAATTTCTGGAGATTCAAAAATGTAACGCAAAGTCGAATCTCTGTCAATCAATTTAACCCCTTTACCCCCGCAGGCTGTTTGTATGTTAATGACCAGGCCAATTTTTACAATTCTGACCACTGTCACTTTATGAGGTAATAACTCTGGAACCCTGCAATGGATCCCCCTGATTCTGAGATTGTTTTTATTATAACATATTGCACTTCATGATAGTGGTAAAATTTGTTTGATATAACTGGCGTCTATTTGTGAAAAAATCAGAAATTTGGCAAAAATTTAGAAAATTTCGCACTTTTCAAAGTTTTAATTTTTATGCCCTTAAATCAGAGAGCTATCTCACACAAAATAGTTAATAAATAACATTTCCCACATGTTTACTTTACGCCAGCACAATTTCGGAGCCAATTTTTTTTTTGTTAGGGAGTTATAAGGGTTAAAAGTTGACCAGCGATTTCTTATTTTTATAACAAAATTTACAAAATCATCTTTTTTACCGACTACACCACATTTGAAGTCACTTTTAAGGGTCTATATGACAGAAAATGCCAAAAAGTGACACCATTCTAAAAACTGCACCTCTCAAGGTGCTCAAAACCACATTCAAGAAGTTTATTAACCCTTCATGTGCTTCACAGCAATTAATTGAACGTGAAAGGAAAAAATTAACATTTATCTTTTTTTCACTAAAATTTTATTTAGACCCCAATTTCTTTATTTTCACAAAGGTAACAGGAGAAATTGGACCCCAAAAGTTGTTGTGCAATTTCTCCTGTGTACGCTGATGCCCCATATGTGGGGGAAAGCCATTGTTTGGGTGCATGGCAGGACTCGGAAGGGAAGGAGCACCCTTTGACGTTTTCAACGCAAAACTCATTGGAATTGACAGCGGATGCCATGTCGCGTTTGGAAAGCCCCTGATGTGCCTAAAGAGTGGAAACCTCCCATAAGTGACCCCATTTTTGAAACTAGACCCCCTTAAGGAACTTTTTTTGCACACTCTTTGCATTCTCTTGATGAGCTTCAAGAGGTAGTCATCGGAAATGGTCTTCCAACAATCTTGAAGGAGTTCCCAGAGATGCTTAACACTTGTTGGCCCTTTTGCCTTCACTCTGCGGTCCAGCTCACCCCAAACCATCCCGATTGGGTTCAGGTCTGGTGACTGTGGAGGCCAGGTCATCTGGCGTAGCACCCCATCACTCTCCTGCTTGGTCAAATAGCCCTTGCACAGCCTGGAGGTGTGTTTGGGGTCATTGTCCTGTTGAAAAATAAATGATGGTCCAACTAAACGCAAACCGGATGGAATAGCATGCTGTATGTGGGGGAAAGCCATTGTTTGGGTGCATGGCAGGGCTCGGAAGGGAAGGAGCACCCTTTGACGTTTTCACCGCAAAGCTCACTGGAATTGACAGTGGAAGCCATGTCGCGTTTGGAAAGCCCCTGATGTGCCTAAAGAGTAGAAACCTCCCAAAAGTGACCCCAATTTTGAAACTAGACCCCCTTAAGGAACTTATTTAGATGTGTGGTGAGCACTTTGATCCACCAAGTGTTTCGCAAAAGTTTATAACGTAGAGCCGTGAAAAAAAAACATTTTTTTTCCACAAAAACGATCATTTAGCTGCAATTTTATTATTTTCAGGGTAACAGTTGAAAGTGGACCTCAAAATCTGTTGTGCAATTTCTCCTGAGTACGCTGAGGGTGCATGTCAGGGCTCAGAAGGGAAGGAGTGACGCTTTGGAATGCAGACTTTGATGGAATGGTCTGTGGGCATCATGTCACGATTTCCGTGCCCCTGATGTGCCTAAACAGTGGAAATGCCCAACAAGTGCCCCCTTTTTGGAACTGATTCCTGATAAGTGAATTGTACAATGTAGTGTCATACATCAGTTGTGTAGGACAACCTGACAAACACTACGTCAGTTGTGTAGTGTTCATCAGGTTGTCATACATCAGAAATTAATTTAGTAGTGCATGGAAGTATGGTACTTTCTGAAGCAATCTTTCATGCACAGGCCACGTTTGTCGGGGCAGATTGATAAATGGTGTTCTTGCGTATTCCCCTTTGGTAACACACTTGGCACTTTTTATGTGACTTACCTTTATTTCCGCTGTGAGGGACCACCCCCGGGAAATGCTGGCCTGGTACGATTCAATGTCCTTCAGTTCTGTAAGTACTTGGGCCCGCTCCATCACCACTGCCAAATTTTAGGGCCTTGATCACTACCTCCTGGAACTGAAGGTACGACGTATAAGTTTGGCCTGCACATTGCTATGGAAGGAAAGCATTGTGCATTGCCATCTGTATGATGTGCACGGCCAGCTTTTTGTACCACACTCTGACATTTCTCAAAGCACTGTACGGCTGGAGGACTTGATCAGAGTTTGGTTTGACGACCTGGGAGGCCTCTCTGATTTTTGCGGACAGTACCGCAGGCTGCTGTACCTCGCAAAGAGAGAGGCATTAAAAAGAGGGAAACTGGTATAAAAGTTATCCATGTAGAGGTGATTACCTTTATCCAGCAGTGGGTGCACCAAATCCCACACAATTTTCACACTCACTCCCAGAACACAGAATACAAAACGTCAACACTCCAGTATTGCCGAACTTCAGGCTACTTCAGGATCTCCATATGAAGGACCAGGCCCCCAAAGTTCATCATTTCTACTGCCTCTACAGGAGACCAGTTTGAAAATGATGAAGTGCGGTATTCTGCCAAAAATTGATGAGCGTACAAATTAGTTTGGCCCACCATGAGTTTTACAAAATCCTCAGAGAAAAAGACTTTCAAAAAGTCTATTTCTGTGACGCCAGTGGTGTCAAACTTGATTCCTGATTCCGCCACGAAATCGGGAATCAGTGGCTCATAATTTTCAGGGGGGGGGAGATATATGGGGTCAGTAGTGGGGGGCGCTAGTTCATTTTCTCTTCTGGGACGACTGTGTGGTGGTTCAGCAGCACCTGAGGAGGAAGAAAGGTGGGATCCTCTCCCTCGCTGTCAGTGTTGGAGGCAAAGAAAGCATATGCCTCCTCCGCTGAATAGCGAGTTTGGGATGAGCGGGACATTTTTTCTCATGTATGTGGTGCATGTGTGTCAGTACTTTATTTATGTAGAGTGTGTGTGTGTGTGTGTGTGTGTGTGTGTCAGTGTGCTTGCTGTAAACTTTTTTTTTTCTGAAAAAAAAAGATAAAAAAAGTAACAACCGTAGGTGGTGCAAACAGCAAGCACAAGTGCGGATCAGTGAAGTACGTCAACGACCAATGCTCGGCAGCTGCTGGATGTGCACACGGATGTGATGCAAAGGAGGGGGGAAAGTGTAAAACAGTGAGCACGAGTGCGGATAAGTGATCTGTGATATCTGATCAGCGATCGGCCACTGCAGGAAACGCGAAAAAAAACTGACAAAAGTCGAGCGATCAAGTACAGATCAAGTACTGATCAGCACTTGGTGGCAGAAAGGAGGATGGGAAGGGGGGGAGGGTGAGAGGGGGATTGGGGTGGATGAGGAGGGATCAAAAAATCCTGCTTACAGTTGTCTTCTGTCAGATATCTTCTGTCGGATGTCTTCTGTAGCAGCAGCAGGAGCGGCGATTGTGGTGTCATGGGCTTCTGTGGCACTGGAAAGCACAGCGCACAATCGGACAGTGTGACCGCCCTCTACAAAAGAAAAAAAGTTAGTGAAAAAAAAGTGTAACCTAGCGAGCGCGAGTTCTTATCGGTGATTTATCTCACCGATCAATGCTCAGCGGCTGCTGGATGCACGCACAGAGGTGGTGCAAAGGGGGGGGAATGGAAAGGGACAAAAAAAAGTCCTGGAAAGCAGCGAGCACGGACGTTGATCAGTGACGTAGTCACTGGTCAGCGCTCAGCCCCTGCAGGATGCACAAAAAAAACCTGCCAAAAAACGAGCCATCGAGTACTGATCAGCGCTCGGTGGCAGAAAGGGGCAGTGGGGAGGGGGTAAAAAGAGGAGGTGGGGAGGCAATAAAAAGAGGGAGGAGGGTAAAAAAGTGGGGGAGAGGGGGATTGGGGTGAATGAGGGGAGATCAGAGATGGACTTACCAAGGTCTTCTCTGTTCTTCTTTCAGCAGTAGGATCAGCAGCAGGAGCAGGCTCAGGAGAAGGATCAGCAGCAGGAGCAGGATCTGGAGCAGCTTACCGCAGGAGCCGAGCAGCAGCAGGAGACCGGAGCAGCAGACCCAGCAGGAGCAGTGATCGGAGCAGGTAAGAGAAGAGGCTTCTGTGGCACCACAAGGCCCAGCACAGAGGAGATCACATGTGTGACCGCCCTGTACAAATACTCACCAACTGTGAGGAGATGCAGGGTGGTCACAGGGGGGTGATAGGGTGGTGACAGCCAGGTCACTGGCCGGTCACCACCCAGTCAGGCACTCATCGATCGCTCCAATCAGAGCTGGCTGGGGCCTGGACAGACGGCACAAGGGGGAACAGGGTGGTGACCAGCAGATCACAGGCCGGTCACCGCCCCGTGACCACCCGGTCACCTATGGTCAGGCACTCTGATTGGTGCGATCGATGTCATCATCAATTGCTCTAATCAGAGCTGGCTGGAGCCTGTGCGGACATCATAGGGGGTCACAGGACAGTGACAGGCAGGTAACATGTCGGTCACCGCCCCGTGAGAGCCCGATCACCTCGCGGTCACGCTCTGATTGGTGCGATTTATGTCATCGGTGATCGCACCAGCTCAGAGCGGGATGGGGCAAGGGCTGGCGTTGCTAGACAATAGCCTAGGATCGGTGCTCTTAGGAGCAGCGATCCTAGGCTGCACATCACTGTTTCAGGCAATGTGATTGCCCGAAACAGTGAGAAATGCTGTGACTGGCTGCTCAGAATTGAACAGCCAATAACAGCAATCGTGGTTGAGGGGGAGCAGCTACACCTCCCAGGATGATGACTCCATCTACCCTGAGGTAAGATGGCGCCAGAAATTTTATGCAATCACTGTGACCAAAGTTGCAGTACCGCATTAAAGCTAGGGTGTACTAATACGTATATGGTCTAATAGGCCCAGGGTGCAGATACGTATTAGTACGTATAATGTCAGAAAGAGGTTAATTATCTTTCAGCTTTTTTTTTTTATGGGAAAAACTGATGAAACTCTGATGGTAAAAACTGAAACACTGATCAAACTCTGATGAAAATCAGATCAAAAACATTAATGAAACTGAGACCATTTTTTCCATATGAGAAAAATCTTTAAATTGTGAATGAGCCCTTACACTGAGTCTTGTTATATAGTGGTGTTTCTTAGCCCTTCTTCTTCTTTGGTTGTTATTGTTCATCAGCAGACCACAGGCATATTTGAATCAGTAATCCATTTGATTCAAAGCTTATTTGGACTATGCAGGAAGACAGAACAGGAGAAAAAAATCACACTGGGAATTGTCCAATAACAATTTTATGAGTTTTATGTTCCAACTTTGTCATATTAAATGCTTTACACATAGTGATGCTGCTAAATAAATCTTCTATAACATTATATACACTGGTTAGATATTCAAAGACACTTCAGTTGCCTTCCTAACTCTTTTACATCTAAAAGACTGACTACTGTCCACAGACTTCAAAATGTTTTCCCCATCTACTGAGAATTTCATGACAGCTTCTTCAAAAAATTATCTACATCTGATCTATCTCCAACCTCCTACCACCATTAGGATTAGCTAAATCACATTAGACACGTTATCCAGAAAAGTTAGACTGAGCCCAGACTGTTATGTAGTTATTTCATATTTTTGCAGAGTATTAAATAAGAAAATCTCAACTATATGCATCAAAATATGGTCATGTCACCAAGCAATGTTACAAGTTAAAGGGGTAGTGCAGGAGCCCCAAGTCATTATTTATTTAACAAAAACTAGGTCAAAATTAAAATAAAAAAATGAAGAACACCCCATGAATCAATAGTTTGTAGAACCACCTTGAGCAACAATAACTTGAAGAAATTGTTTTCTGGAAAACAATATCAGTCTCTGACATTGTTCTGGAGGAATTTTGACCAATTCTTCTTTCCATTATTGAATAAGTTCATTGAGGTACTTGGGTATTCATTTATTCACAGCTCTCTTAAGCCCCCCCCTCCCCCACAGCATTTCACTTGACCCATTGCCGCACCAATATTTTTTTCTTTTCTTGAAAATATGTTAGCTGCTCTGTCATGTGCTTTTTAGAAAATAGAAGCTTTTTTCCTGGAAACTCTTCCAAACAAGCTGTAATTTTTCAGTCTTTTTCTAATTACACTGAACTTGAACATTTAACATGCTAACTGAGGCCTTTAGAGTTGAGTTTTAGCTCTTTGGACATTGCATTTTCTAAAAAGCATTGCACAGTCAGACCTTAAGGTGAGTTTGCTGGAACATCCATTCCTGGGAAAATTGTCAACTGTGTTGAATGTTTTTCACTTGTGAATAATCTTTCTCACTGTAAAATGATAAACTTCAAATTGTTTGGAAATAACTTTCAAGCCGTCCCAGATTGATGAGAAGCAAACATTACTTCACTAAGATTATTGCTGTTATCTTTCCTTATTGGCATTATGCTAAGACCCACCTGATTGCTCCAGACCAGCAAACAGCCAAAACTAAGATGGGCAAATTTATTTGAGTGGAATTGAATTCTACTTGAATTTTACAAAAATATATGTTCTCCAGAATCCTGACAATTTTTAATTCACTCCACGTAAATTCAGCAAAATGCTAGCTAGATATTCGCCATTTTACTGACCTGTAGAGTTTTGGCAAAAGATTTAAAAAAATCTAATACTCACTTCACTCACCTCTCTGACCACCTCTGCTTCCTGTCCCTTTATGGTCCTTGGTTCCTTGTCTTAACACAGACACTGCACGCTGATACCCTGCTCCTCTTCACACTAGACCGGGATATTTAGTTGTGGCCAGGATGAGAACGTCACTGTGCATGCATGTCGTAAGCTTGCAATGTAATGGCGTTATGACATGTGCCACAACCTTACAACACTAAAGGCCCTGTCACACATAACGAGATCGCTAGCGAGATCGTTACTACGTCACAGTTTTGAGATCGCTGGAGAGATCGTTCGGGAGCCGTCAAACATGTATAACTTGCCAACGATTTCGGCCGCCCCAGCGATCTAACTAACGATCTCGTTGGTCGCTGGGACGCTGTCACACAGCAGCTATTTCAACGATCCACACTCAACGATACACACTTTGAGGGACTGTACTGTGACAGAAAGGCGTACATAAAATTACCTTTCCGCGCCCACTCATCTTCGATTGGTGGACGCTACTGCGTTCTGATTGGCCGGGGGTTTTTAAAAAGGCGACGTTGGGGCAATTCCGCTCCCTTGTTCCTATCTGCGCTTTGCTTTCGGATCGTAGCAGTGTTCTCCGGGCAAGTTTCGTCCATCTGGGATTTGTTGAAGCCTTGTCAGCGTCCTGATTTTTGGATCCTAGTTGCGTTCTACTGCTGTGATTCCATTCATTTGTGGATTTTCTTCAGCTGTGACTGAACATTGACTTTTGGGTTTTTCAGGCACTGTATTGCTTTGTTTCCACGGTAAGTTATTTTAGTGGATTTTTATCACACTCAATAAGTATATATTTGCTTATATATTGGAGGCCATTTTTAGTCAGCAAATGGTGTGTAGTACTTTTTACTTTGTTTGAAAATGTTTCATGTATGCTCACTGTATTGCTATCCTTTTCAGATGGCTTTCAAAAGTGAAGAGTTTGTGAGGGAAATGATTGACCTCTACCGCTCCCTGCCGTGCCTTTGGCAAATAAAATCAACAGACTACTGCAATAGAGAGAAAAAGAGGGAGGCCTACCAGCAATTGATTTCCCTCTTTAAAAGGCATGGCCCCAACGAGAAGGTGGATGAAGAGCTGGTGAAGAGAAAGATCCAGGGTCTACGTACCGTATATAAGAAAGAACTCAACCGGGTGGAGAAATCAAAGAAGTCAGGTACCGGCACAGATGAGGTTTATGTGCCGACATTATGGTATTATGATTTGCTTGCCTTCACCCGTGACCAGGAGCTACCTCGGCGAATGGTGTGTACGATACGGCAGACCCCGGAAGAAGACCCCGACATACGGACTGACTCCCCTGTTGAAGATGTAAGTACCTTCTTTGCTTCCCTGTAAATAGCATTTATACTTTCAATGTACATGCCATAGTTTAGCCGCCCCTCATATTTGTTTTTTAGTGCACGTGTACCCATGCTGGTCATAACATACCTGCTGGATGTTGTAACCAAATCTTAACTTTATTTTTGTGTTCCCACAGCACCATTGGCAAGATGACGACATCTCGGCTACGGAACGTGGTATGGAGGAGGCGAGTGTTATGTCAAGGAATGAGGAACCTATGGCATCGGTGAATGAAGACCCTATGGCCTCTACAAGTGAAGACCTTGTGCCTCGGCGACAGAGAAAATCAAGGAAAAGAAAGGCCAGCTTGCCGCCATCGCCAGATCTAGTATCTCTGGCGAACAAGATTCTACTTCTGCAGACCCAGGCCAAGCGGGACAGCTTTGCAACATATGCTGGCGAGAGACTACAGAGGCTGGATGACCGACAGAGGGCGCATGCAGAAAGGGTCATGTTTGAGACTTTAAATAAAGCGGCAGCCGGTGAACTTAATGAAACGTCTACTGTACATACTCTGATTGACCCTGGCCATTTTCAACAACATTCTTGGACCCATAGGCCGGACCCACTTCACAGCACACCAGTGCAGAGGATCCGGCGTCCACAAAGCCTTGCCCCCCCCCCCACAGTATCCCATGTGTTCTGATTCTTTTGTTTCCCCCAGGCACGGATACACAAATACAGGTAATCGATATGAAGAACTGTAGTGATGTTTCATTTCAATTTTTTTTTATCATTTTGTAAATATTGTTAATTTAATACTTATTTAAATTGTTAAAATTGTTTATATTTTTGTTTGTTTATAAAAACAAGGTTTATTGTCCTCTTTTTTAACTTTACCCCTGCCCTCTGATCTCACCCTGATTGAAATAAAAATGTTTTTTGGTTGCCTTATTTTCTGCTTTACCTCTTCCCGAGGGTGGGACCCCTCACCCCTGCCCTCCGATCCCTTCCCAATCTCCGTTCCCTCCCCTCCATTCTCTACCGTCTATTCCCATCCCTGCTCTCCGCTGGTGATCACCTCCTCCCCTTCTCCTCCTCCGGCTCCAGGCTTTATCACCTGTCTTCTGTCTTTTCCCTGTGTCCTCTGGTCTTCTTCACAGCTGGTTTTCTTCCCCTCCTCTTCCTACTTCCCTTCTTTTAGTCTTTGGGGTCATAGTCATGGTGCACGGTATGGCAATGATCTGCCATACCATGCACTATGAGTCTGACTCAGATTATAGGTTGTATATACTAGATTCTTGATAGGGCGTTGATCCAGGGAACTAGTCTGATTGCCGTATGTGGAGTCAGGAAGGAATTTTTTTTCCCAAAACGGAGCATGGGTTTTTTTTGCCTTCCTCTGGATCAACATGTTAGGTCTTCCTTATAGTTTTCATACTATGTTCCTATTCTTTCCTCTTCTCTCTTCTTCTTGAATTAGCTGGCATCTGTGAAAGCCGACTTCAGACGGCTTTCCTGCCCCCACACAACTTCAGCTAATAATATCAATAAGTAGGCGGCAATGAAAGCCGACTTCAGACGGCTTTCCTGCCCCTACACTACTTCAGCTGATAACATCAATTAGTAGACAGCTATTAAAGCCGACTTCAGACGGCTTTCCTGCCCCCACACAACTTCAGCTGATAATATCAATAAGTAGGCGGCAATGAAAGCCGACTTCAGACGGCTTTCCTGCCCCTACACTACTTCAGCTGATAACATCAATTAGTAGACAGCTATTAAAGCCGACTTCAGACGGCTTTCATGCCCCCACACAACTTCAGCTGATAACATCAATTTGCAGGCGGCTATTAAAGCCGACTTCAGACGGCTTTCCTGCCCCTACACAACTTCAGCTGATAACATCAATAAGCAGGAGGGTGTGAAAGCCGACTTTGGAGTGGGCTTTACTGCCCCTGCACTGCTTGTTTTAGGCAGTATCACACAGGATAGGATTAGATACACAACCCGTCAGGCAGTATCACACAGGATAGGATTAGATACACAACCCTTTAGGCAGTATCACACAGGATAGGATTAGATACACAACCCGTCAGGCAGTATCACACAGGATAGGATTAGATACACAACTCTTTAGGCAGTATCACACAGGATAGGATTAGATACACAACCCGTCAGGCAGTATCACACAGGATAGGATTAGATACACAACTCTTTAGGCAGTATCACACAGGAAAGGATTAGATACACAACCCTTTAGGCCGTATCATACAGGATAGGATTAGATACACAACCCGTCAGGCAGTATCACACAGGATAGGATTAGATACACAACTCTTTAGGCAGTATCACACAGGATAGGATTAGATACACAACCCTTTAGGCAGTATCATACAGGATAGGATTAGATACACAACCCGTCAGGCAGTATCACACAGGATAGGATTAGATACACAACCCTTTAGGCAGTATCACACAGGATAGGATTAGATACACAACCCGTCAGGCAGTATCACACAGGATAGGATTAGATACACAACCCGTCAGGCAGTATCACACAGGATAGGATTAGATGTAACAAAGTGTAGACAATAGTGGATATAAACTAATTTTTTTTTATAAAAATATAAAAAATATAACCAACCAAATAATATCAACTACATAACAAAAAATAAGTTATTGGCTGCCGTGACGGTCATGGGCTGCCACAAATCTTGCCAGCATCACTCCGTGCTGGTGGATCTCTTCACTCAGTCTCCGTTGTGACGCCAGGAGATCTTGTAGTGTTGGGATTTCTACGGAGGTAATAGTTAAACTTAAAAGTCCAATAATTCTGTACATTCATCAAATTAAGGCTATGTGCCCACGATGCACCACTCCCGGGTACCATCCGCACATTAGAACGTGCTAATTACGCAAGTACAGATGCAGTATTGCGGAATTGGCGCATTATAATGCAAGTCAATGGCGGCGCAAAAAAACCACCTTATGCAAAATAATTGGTAGTGCTGCGTTTTTTTCCGCAATGATAATGTGCAGCGGAAATTTCCGGAGCATGTGCACAGCACATGCGGATTATCATTGGGGAACATGGCAGACCTTCTACCATGCGCTTTTAATGCGTTTCCACAGCAGCAAAAACGCTGCAGAAACACCTTAAAAAACGCATCGTGGGCACACAGCCTATCAGGTACATGTTTGGTATTTAACACTTACGGTTTTCAGGTTGCTCGGATGATGACGAGCTTAAGGACCACCCGGATCCCCTGGCACCACCGGCTAGAGAAAGACACAACACTTAATAGTACATGACAGCCCTATACTTTCCAAGTTGTATGGACCGTATTTTATGTCAAAGCATTACCGAAAGATGAAGCTGCACCTATATCACGGAGTGATGCTGGCGAGCTGGCAGAGGAATGCTGCTGGGGCTCCAGGGCTGGAGGTGACTCCCTTGGGGGCTCTGGGGCTGCAGGCGCTGGAAAACAAATAACATTAGATACCTAAGGTGATTGCAGTTGTAACTAATGTGCTGCCATATATTGTGTTAACATATTTTAAAACCACTCACCACGGCGGGGCAGGGTCCATGACCGGATGCTGACGATTCGGTCGGCAGACCTATATTTCAGGTCCGCCAGCTTTTTTCTGATTTGTGTAGCAGAGCGCTGCACCCCAAATCTCCGGACCAGGCCCCGACCGATCCTCTGCAGCACCGCCTGTTTATGGAGCACTGGATGCTCAGAGTGCACATGGCACTCATAATCAAGTGCATCCAGGTGCTCCACAAGGTAGCACACCTCAGCATCACCCCAAGGAGATGCCCTGACCCTGGATGCCATAATGCTCTTAATAAGCTAGGCCGCAACTACGTCGTTAGACCCGCCCACGACGCATGAACGTCGGTAACCACGCCCACGACGCATGAACGTCGCCAATAAACCCGCGGTTTATTAGAGAACCCTATTGTGACTTGAATTATTAGCGTGTCGGACTAGAGACGCTGTATTGATAATGTGACGTCTGTAGAACGCAGCAGTGTCTCTATTGTGACGGTCACACAGGAATACTGGTGTTTAGGTGGTTTTATGTAGAAATATGTATCTATATTTTTATCTAGGTATGCATACTTCTGTGTCTGTGAGTATGTGTGTGTATATCTGGTTATCTGTATATAAGTGTGGATATGGGTGTAGATTTTTATGTATCTGAATATGTATGTGTATATGGATGTGTATATGGATGTATACATGCGAGTACAACAGTGGCGTACCACCATTGGTGGCAGGCCACATAACTGCTATGGGGCCCGTGGCCGTAGGGGGCCCGTGAGCCAGCGGACCCCATAGCAGTCTCCCCCATTCTGGAGTAGTAAGTATGTATTTATATATTTTTGTAAATCAGTCAGTACTGATAATACTGGAGGACTGGGGCTGCCTTTTACCCTATGGGGGGCTGCATTATACTGTGTGCTCTCCCATCCTGGTATACAGGGCTGCGGAGTCGATAAGCCAAACCGACTCCTCAATTTCCATTACTCCGACTCCACCTCCCTCATACATGGCTCATGTGATACATTAGGGTCATTACACTGTGCATGTGGAGGCTAAAAAGGAGGAAGTCACCATCGGGGTATCATACTGTGTTAAGGGGGACACTTTTGTTGGCATCACATTTTTATGGGGCTATGAAAGAGTAATTTAGGAGTTCAGAAAGGAAGAAAGGCTGGAAGGTTGTGGGATCTGCTCTTCTGTGTCCCCAACAATTATTTTCTTTTTTTTTTTTTTTTTTTTGTGGGGGGGGGGGTCCCAATTATAACTTCTGCTATGAGCTCCCATGATTCCTATGTCCGCCCCTGGAGTACACGTATGTGTATACGGGCCCTTACTATTGAAACAATGATAAACAAATCTTTTGCAAAGTTAAACACAGTTTATTACACAAATCAATACAAAACTGAAAGTAGTGTATAATTGTCAGTAGTTGCCCACTATAAGTTCTGATGTTGCCAAGTAACAGCACCAGGACCGTTAAAATACTGGCAGTAGTTGTCGCGGCTGGTTTTCGCATCCTGGGTGTTTCTGCCATATCCCACTGGTTGAAGGCCTGCAATTGCAGGATCGTTTGAACGCCATTCACCGAGCTCCACTTCCCCATTGGCTAGGTCCACAGAGTCCACGAAGCCAGGCGGACAGTACGTAATTGCATCACGTCGACGAAGAAAGTTGTGAAGTGTGCAACAGGCCAAAACAACAGAGTCTATTGATGTAAGCTTCATGTTAATTGGCGTGTGAAAAACTCTGAAGCGGTTGGCCATGATACCGAAGGCATTTTCGACAACACGACGTGCCCTTGACAAACGATAATTGAAAATTCTTCTTTCCTGGGTAAGACTTTTTTGGGGGAACGGTTTAATAAGATTGGGATGAAGTGGGAAGGCTTCATCGCCGACAAAAACAAAATTAAGGTTACCTGTAGTCTCTGAGTTGGGAGGCAAGTGTAGGTCACAGTTGTCCAATCGCTCTCCAAAAAGTGTGTGCTCTAAAACACCACCATCAGAAACCCTGCCGTTCATGCCAACATCTACATTTATAAATTCGTAATTGGCATTAACAAGGGCCATCATGATGATGCTGAAATAGCCCTTATAATTATAAAAATAGGATCCGCTATTTGGTGGCTGAGTGATTCGGACATGTTTCCCGTCCAAAGCCCCACCACAGTTAGGGAACTGCCACAGCTGCTCAAAATCAGAGGCAATCTTTTTCCATTCCTCCTCCGTGTTGGGAAACTGTATGTAACTACGTAGACTGTGGTAAATTGCATTACATGTCTCCGGGATTAGAACACTGAGCATGGGCCTGGAAATGGCTGCAGAAAAATGCAAGTCTTGGAGTGAGCGTCCGGTGGCCAGGAATCTCAGTGTGACTGCCAATCTTTCATCTGCCGGAATGGCAGCACGCATCGCTGTATCCTTCCGTTGAATACGTGGCGTAACTCGTTCCAATAACTCTTTAAAAGATTCCTCTGACATCCTCAGATAGTTGCGGAAATCATGAGGATTCTTCTCCTGAAGCTCTCTTACAAGTTGCATGTGGGACAATTCAGACCTCTTCTGCAGCCACTCTCTGGTCCACATGCGACGCTTTCGTTTGGAACGCCTCTGTAGCTCTCGTGCCTCATCTTGACGCCGAGCTTCCTCAACCAGCAATGCAGCAACCACAATAGCACACTGCCCGTCGTCCATGATGTGCAAACTGCAAACATAACATGAAAAGATGAGAACACTTTCAACAAAACAATTAACACAAGTATTGAAACTGTATATAAAAAATATCATGGAAAACCATATTCCATTCTGTTAGTGAGCATGACAGAAAATGCGCTATGTGGGTGCATGTGCATGAGACCCCTAAAATATCTGCCCATGCAAAAGCATACATATATATATATACAAATAGAAGCCAAGCCCTCCCTCCCTGAAAAGCAAAGATAACAGATAATTAGTAAATGTGATAAAAGAATAAAAATGGAAACGCATCTGAGACCTCAAACAATACCTACCTTACTAAAGATGTCTGATATGTTCAAAGCGGAGTCACAGCTGGAGAACGCTACAATGATCCGCAAAAATCAGCACTAGTCCAATGAACGGATATTAGCAGCCCGGAGAACTCTGGTAGGATCTGCAATAAAGCACGAGGTCAGAAACAAAGGACGGAATCGCTATTCTGTTGCCTTCTTTATGCGCGTCCGGAAATGAGAACGCCGTAGCGACCACCAATCGGGGACGAGGGGCGCGGAATAGTCCAATTTATACACGCCTCAGTTCTGAATCGCTGGACGAGGTCGTTGGCTAGGTGTCAAATACAGCGATGCACACTGCCCAGCGGGAGTGCAACGACCCAGGAATGGTCCAGGGAGCTTTGTAACGATCAACGATCTCGCAGCAGGGGCCTGATCGTTGGTACCGGTCAAACGTAGCGAGATCGCTAGCGATGTCGCTGTTGCGTCACAAAACCCGTGACGTATCAACGATCTCGCTAGCGATCTCGTTATGTGTGACAGGGCCTTTACTCTAAGCTGTGTCTTTTGGCTATGACTAAGTCAGGGATTGTTTATCTGCTGTGTCTAGCATCATGTCCTCCCTCTATCTCAAATTGAATCTCTCCAAAACTGAACTTCTTGTGTTTCCCCCCTCTAGTAACCTAACTCTACCTAATATCGAAATTACCTTGGAGGGGTCAACCATAACTCCCAAGCAGCACGCCCGCTGCCTTGGGGTCATATTCGACACTAACCTTTCCTTTACTCCCTATATCCGATCACTCACTCGCTCTTGTCACCTGCATCTTAAAAACATCTCCAGAATCCGACCTTTTCTCACTTTGGAAACTGCTAAAACTCTTACTGTCGCTCTTATTCACTCTCGTCTGGACTACTGCAACTCTCTTCTGATCGGTCTCCCTCTTACCAAAATTTCCCCTCTCCAATCTGTCCTGAATGCGGCAGCCAGGGTCGTATTTATGTCCAGCCGCTTCACCGATGCCTCCACCTTGTGCCAGTCATTACACTGGTTACCCATTCACTACAGGGTCCAATATAAACTGATTGCTCTCACCCACAAAGCTCTCTACAGTTCTGCACCACCTTATATCTCCTCTCTCATCTCAGTCTATCGTCCTACACGTGCCCTCCGTTCCACAAATGACCTAAGGCTAACATCCCCCATAATCCGAACCTCACACCTCCGTCTCCAAGACTTCTCTCGTGCTGCACCAGTTCTCTGGAATGCTCTACCCCAGACGATCCGATTGATGCCTAGCCCCGATGTCTTCAATCGCGCTTTAAAAACCCATCTCTTTAAACAAGCCTACCACCTCAACTACTCAGTAAACTAGCTTTCCCCTGTTCCCTCCTAAATACTATTCAGAATCTGCACCCTACTGTTCATCTGTTTCTACACCCTCCATGCACTCGATAACTGCACTCGGTAATTGAGTATTGCACTTTAACATACAGGCTGATGACCGGATCATACAGCTTTATATGATAATCCCGACTTATTATAATTGCCAGACCTGAAATAACAAGCACTTTCCACCTATTGTGTCCCCCATTTCCATGTAGAATGTAAGCTTGCTAGCAGGGACCTCACTCCTGATGTAACTGTTAAACTGTCTCACCTTGTATTGAATTTATTGTTTGTACATGTCCCCGCTTAATTGTAAAGTGCTGCGGAATATGTTGGCGCTATATAAATAAAAATTATTATTATTATGTGTTCTGTAAGGTTGTGCAGGGACTTCCTGAGTCAAGCATGAAGAGATACAGGGTTTTGGCACATGGCAGTAGTAAGAAGCAGCACCAAAAACCGTAAAGGGGACAACAAGCAGCCATGGTGATGCAAAGGTGAGCAGTAAGTTATTAGTTGTTCTCTCTTTTTTTATAGCATATGTTTATCATGCTTTGGGGTTCCTCCACACCCACAGTCATTTTGCCTAGAATAAATTCACTGCAAATCAAATTTTCATGTAAAATCTGCACAATTTGGCAAATTCGAATCTCATCAGACCCGCTCATCTTTAGTGGTCACACTTGCTGAAGAACAATTAATAAAGGACATTTGATTAGCAGTACCTGGCCTCTTAATTCATATGGAAGCAGGAAGGGTATGCTTAAATTTCACACATTGCTTCTGCATTTTGGCATACTTTTTATTAAATAATGATATGTTGTAATTTATCACGTGTTATGCCCCGATATATAAAACTATAGAATTCAAAGTGGGTGTGCGTAGCATTTCTCATGACTGTATTTATAATTACATAAATATATATTTACATTGATAACTGTCTTGAAGTTTAATATGATTCAAAAAGTATTTTAATCAGCTTATTATTAACTAGATTATGTCTATTAAATCGGAATAGTTCTTAACATTCCAGTACACCTATCTCTGTTGTTTCCTTGTCATTGTTATTATCCCTTGATCTTTTTTCAGAAGTTTAAAGTAGTGAAAGAGTTAACCAAATCTTGTGGAAAGAAGGGCAAAGAATAAAAAAATAAATCACTAAAGGCTTTCATGTGCTAAAAAGATGTAGGATTCATTTCAAGAAAGGTAACTTCCATATCCACCAAGCAATTTGTATCTTCCAAGGCAGACAGTTTGTAAGATTTCCCATTAAAATGTAAATTTGGTTAAGTTTAAGGTGCCAGCTCTTTTGCTGGAAGTGTAAGGGATACAAAGTTGTTTTATATTTTCTATCAATACACCATCCTATACAATGCTCAATGCCAAATTAACAGTCTTTGTGCCTCAGGCACTAACAAAAGACTGTTTTCATATATAATATAAGCTCATTTTGGCAACTGAAGGAGTTAAAAATGTGCTCCTTCTGCTGCCTTGGTTTTAAATGGAGGGTGACAGTGCTACAGGAATTCAAAGTATGGCACGATAAGCTATTCTCATGCTAATCTTTCTTTTCTAGAAAGTGTTCCTGGCGAGATTATCCGTGCGCTGAGCTTTGTTCGTGTAAGATGCTCCAATTTGTGTTCTGTCATGGAAACTGCATCAGGGAGGTAGCTGAAAGCCCCAAGGCTACAGAATAAAAAGCTGCTGTAACATATGTGGGCCGTGTATATCTGTAAATATCCCTTGATGTTTACAGGAAAATCCAGTAATGTATAGGAAAGGTATATTCAATTTCAGTCTACTGATGCAGCAATATATATTACATTCGGACAAGTGGTCTGATAGCCATAGTATCAAAAGTCATGATTCTGTATATACACTACCGTTCAAAAGTTTGGGGTCACCCAGACAATTTTGTGTTTCCCATAAGAACTCACACTGTTATTTATCAAATGAGTTGCAAAATGATTAGAAAATATAGACCAGACATTAACAAGGTTAGAAATAATGATTTTTATTAGAAAGAATAATTTTCTCCTTCAAACTTTGCTTTCGTCAAAGAATGCTCCCTTTGCAGCAATTCCAGCATTGCAGACCTTTGGCATTCTAGCTGTTAATTTGCTGAGGTAATCTTGAGAAATTTCACCCCATGCTTCCTGAAGCCCCTCCCACAAGTTGGATTGGCTTTATGGGCACTTTTTGTGTACCATACGGTCAAGCTGCTCCCACAACAGCTCAATGGGGTTGAGATCTGGTGACTGCGCTGGCCACTCCATTACATATAGAATACTAGCTGCCTGCTTCTTCCCTAAATAGTTCATGCATAATTTGGAGGTGTGCTTTGGGTCATTGTCCTGTTGTAGGATGAAATTGGCTCCAATCAAGTGCTGTCCACAGGGTATGGCATGGCATTGCAAAATGGAGTGATAGCCTTCCTTATTCAAAATCCCATTTACCTTGTACAAATCTCCCACTTTACCAGCACCAAAGCAACCCCAGACCATGACATTACCTCCACCATGCTTGGCAGATGGTGTCAGGCACTCTTCCAGCATCTTTTCCGCTGTTCTGCGTCTCACAAATGTTCTCCTGTGTGATCCAAACAGCTCAAACTTTGATTCGTCTGTCCATAAAACTTTTTTCCAATCTTCCTCTGTCCAATGTCTGTGTTCTTTTGCCCATATTAATCTTTTCCTTTTATTAGCCAGTCTCAGATATGCCTTTTTCTTTGCCACTTTGCCCTGAAGGCCAACTTCCCGGAGTCGCCTCTTCACTGTAGACGTTCACACTGGCATTTTGCGTGTACTATTTAATGAAGCTGCTAGTTGAGGAGCTGTGAGGCGTCGATTTCTCAAACTAGAGACTCTAATGTACTTGTCTTGTTGCTCAGTTGTGCAGCCGGGCCTCTCACTTCTTTTTCTACTCTGGTTAGAGCCTGTTTGTGCTCTCCTCTGAAGGGAGTAGTACGCACCATTGTAGAAAATCTTCAGTTTCTCTGCAATTTTTCGCATAGAATAGCCTTCATTTCTAAGAACAAGAATAGACTGTCGAGTTTCACATGAAAGTTCTCTTTTTCTGGCCATTTTGAAAGTTTCATAGAACAAACAAATGTAATGCTTCAGATTCTCAACTAGCTCAAAGGAAGGTCAATTTTATAGCTTCTCAAATCAGTCAAACCGTTTTCAGCTGGGCTAACATACTTGTGCAAGGGTTTTCTAGGGTTTTCTAAACATCCATTAGCCTTCTTACATAGTTAGAAAACACAATGTACCATTAAAATACTGGAGTGATGGTTGTTGGAAATGGGCCTCTATACACCTATGTAGATATTGCAATAAAAACAAGACGTTTGCAGCTAGAATAGTCATTTACCACATTACCAATGTATAGAGTGTATTTCTGATTAATTTAATGTTAGCTTCATTGAAAAAAAAATGGGCTTTTCTTTCAAAAATAATGAAATTTCTAAATGACCCCAAACTTTTGAATGGTAGTGTATGTCCTTATCTTATTCTACAGGAGATATGGACATTATCTAGTAATGTAATGTGAATCAAACCAAAACTATTATTAACTTCAACCTATTAGAATAGCTTCCTTTTCACCACATGGTACACTATTAGGCTATGTGCATACAGAATCTTTTTCCTGAGTTTTTCAAGCAGAAACTGAGCAGTAACTCCAGGTTTTTGAGGAGTCTAAAGATTAGAAGGAGAATTTTGTAGACCGTGTACCGGGATGGTCTCTCCCAGAATACAGCAGGCCGAGGATAAAGAACACAACCAGGCAATTTTTTAATGAACTAGTTTTTACTAACAACGAAAACGGAGTTACCCCGGAAACAGATAAATTTCACACACACCTAGTCCAGGTCAGCTAGGACCCCTGCGCTGCACAACCGATAGGCCCAGTATGTTCTATCGGATACACTATAATTTGTGTGACTTGTGGTTCCACCTAATGCAGTAACCAAGTGTTACACAGAGCAAGGATGTAATCAGATGAGTGCAAGAGGCGGCCCCTGCAGTGGTGCAGCGCAGAGATTCACAAACTTAACAATTCTCTAAGATTACAATTCTGTTATGCTATCTATACCATGCAGGAAACATAAAATATTTTTTCTGCTCACCCTTGTGTCTCAGTCCATTCAGTCCTTTGAGCACGGAAAAACATCCCTGTCAGACGTGAGTATCAGCTTGCAGGTTGAAAGGAAGATCCAGCTCCAGCAAGGCAAAATTAAAAATATCTCTTTATTAAAAAAATCCATTAAAATATGGGCAATTGTTCAGATCAATTAATTTAGTTAAGGTGGAGGAAAAAGGTGCCAGTGAAGGATAGCTGTACGCGTTTCGAGCACCCTGTGTGCTTTTAAACTCAGTTTGACTGGCACCTTTTTCCTCCTATATAACCAGGTAACAAATATATAAAACAGGTCCTTATTAATCAGCTACAATCAGAGGAAAAAGGACCCTAAAATATAACTTTTATTAATTACGTTTAAAAAGGACCGAAAAAATCCATACACGAACAATAATAATCCTCAAGAAAATCCTCAAAAAATGGGACATCAAATTTAGATCTTATACAGACAGGAAGGAATACAGGTTAATACTGTCCCTATTTTATCCCTAATACCTCTCTCTTCCTGGCAGCGGAGGTTGGCACCCTAATGTGTACTTTGTGGCGCGTTGTCTCCACGTCGGTGTCCCTTATATCCCTACAAAAACCCTCTTCAAAATATTAAAAAACCACAAGGGTGAGAAAAGGGTAGAAAAATAAGTGAACAAATCGGTTTTAGATGCCAGTATATAGTAATAAGTATGACCAGATCTGTTCAATGTGACAGATACCAGCAACTGGAGACCAGATTAATCCTAGTATTGCTTAACCTTCGTCCGGCTGAGTAGGTACAATTGTAACTATTCCGTTTTAAAATTGCAATAACTTTTTTTCGAAAAGCCATAGAGGGCTGAAATTTCGTGACTTCTCTGCAGTTTTGGTCCAGAATATATTGGCCAAATTTCAATAAAATATCTCCACCCCCTTCCGAGATAAGGGGTCTAGATATTTTTGCATCCATAACAAGCTGCATAGGTACAAATGTACCCTCATATATTTTGAATGAAGATAATGCAAGGAAAAAGAATAATATTTTTTTTAATGATAATGCTATTTTATTATTATAAACAAGTAAAAAAAAACTGTTCATTTACATTATAAAAGAAAATGTAAGAAACTTTTTTTATTGATTTTCTTCGCAAGTAATGCATGTTGTCTTTGCTACCGAGTGTTCATCGCAAATGGGTTTCACACAAACCACACAAGACTTTCTAGTCTTATGTTGCTTTCGCCTCAGGTCTCGGCAGACATAGCAACTACCAACAACAGGGGAGGGTCCACGACTGCCATGAGGTATTTGAGGGCCAGCTGCTGCTTGCGATGCTACCAGAATGCATCGTCCAAGCACCATTTCTACTGCACCTCGAAGAAAATGGTTTCTCATCATCATTCGGTTTGTACTACGATCTTCAATTGCAGGCATACACAGCTGATTTGCGAGATCTTTCAGGAACTTTCTTCGTTGATCCTTTGTCCTGAAGCTTGGATTGTGTTCTCTGTAGATGATGTAGGATGCTAACCCAGTGACGTCAATCATATTGTAGAAAAATGCCAGAGGCCAACGTAATGTTCGTCATTTCACAGTGTACTCTCCCAACATTTTATCCATAACATAAACTCCGCCTTTTGTTTTGTTGTAGTATTTTATTATCTCTGGCTTGGCTGCTAGTGTCTCTTCACTTCTCCCGTCATGTGCATAGATGATAGAAGCACGACTGATTTGTTCTTCTTTGGTACATATGAACAGACTGTTGCATCATGATTGTAGGCAAAATTTGTCGAGTTTACAGGCCTTTCTTTGGCAGGCTGCATGTTGCTAGGTAGGAACCTTTTGTTTTTTCTCACTGTACCAGTGTCATGTTCCAGGAGTTCAATACCTTAGCTAGTTCCATGGTTGTTAAGAAGTTATCGGTGGTGACATTTCTTCCAGAGCCTTTATACGAGCTCACTAGGTCCAATACTGTTCGTTCACCAATGTTTACTTGTCGAGGACCATCAGTTGGTTTCCCAGTGTAGAGCTGACCTTGTAATGGGTAGGCGTTTGACGAGTCACAAGCCCAGAAAATCTTTATGCCATATTTAGCTGGTTTTGAAGGTATATACTGGGTACATTTAGTATGGCCTCTAAATGGAAATAATTGCTCGTCGACGGTGATACAATTATATGGCTTGTAGGCTCTCTCCAGATTTCTGTTCAGCATTGTCCAGATGTCCCGTATTGGTGCAGCTTTATCTGTTTGCACACGTTCTGCACGTGTATTTTCGTTGTCAAATCTGATAAATCTGAGTATCATCTTGAAGCGGTCACGAGACATGGCTGCACGTATAAGAGGCAGAGCAGCAACATTCCACATTTCCTCCATATTCTCTTTGTTATCTCTGTGCACACCAGCAGCAATCAGTATGCCCAAAAATGCATGGAGTTCAGTTTCAGTAAATTGCTTGAATGTTTTTTGTGGTGACCGTTCAGAAGAATCAGGAAAACGTTGTACCAGTTCGTTGTTGTAAGCATCACAAACTCTCTTGGCCTTTCGATTCGTTTCTCGTAATATGATGTCACACATCTCGGAGTCATGATTGACTTGAATAGCTCTTTTGCTGTATACAGGTTGCTGATTGCTGCAGGGCCACCTCTTTGTCGTAGGACATTACGAGATTTTGTTTGTGCATTTGGCAGTGGATCACTACACCATTGAGTTTTATCCTTAGCAGTCCAAATGTCGCCTGCACTTTGAGGCACAGACTCATCCTCAACACTTTCGTCTGAGTCGTATTCTTTTTCCTGCTCTATGACCATTTCTTGTTCAATGTCTGAATCTTCGTCAGTAACATCCACTTGTGGTACATAGTTTTCATCATCAGATGCAACATATGGTTCTTCCTCATGCTCAGAATCAGATACTTCTAGCATTCGCATTATTTCGTCTGACGTAAATCTGTAAATATGAAAAAATGAAAAATAAATAATTTTCCGAAATACTACACAATACTACATTTTTGGCTTTTCACAAAATGATACTAACCTGCAAACACGTTTTCTTGGATTATGTCGGAAACTAGATCCAGCATCACTATCACTCATGATGACTTGGTAGATGAATTTTGGCTTCGTAATTTAATTCAGTAACACGTGGCAAGTAGAATGAAACTCGATTCTAAAGTGCAGATAAAAAAGTTAATTATTTCTAGTGATAATTATTTATAAATGTCATTTATATATTATGTAAACCGTATACGGTTTCAGAATTTTCATTCCATCTTCGACTGCTTTTTCGACCTATAGGAAAATTGTAACAGAGCCACCATCTTTATTTTGTGCTGAATATAAGTAAAACATCGTAAAACAATATGTAGATACTAATTATTATCCATTTTTCGTATAAAAATCGTACCTATAGTGATAAGTTTCATACAAAATATATGTAAGCCAAGTCCAGGCTCAAAGACAATTTCTGACTGTTCTGTCCCCACATAAGGCGAATGAAGGTATAACTGGCTGTTAGATGCTGTGAGACTTTCCTACCTTCGTATCCAAGAAATTGAAGACTTCACAAGCCTAGAAATGTGTGTGCTCACAGCAATGAGATGAACAGCAAAATGGCTACTGAGAGGAGGGAGGCAGGAAGAGAAGTAGAAGCCACTCCCAGTTTGAATCAACTTAATTGACAGCAACATAAGTGAGCAGTAATAACACTGGCCAATAGATATCAGCATAACATTTGTAGCTGAATGAACTTTAGTTTCAGAAACCAAGTAAACGAGAAAGTCTTCCCACAGTGGAGGTATATATGAAGGTACAATTGTACCTCTGCAGCCTGTTAACGTTGTAAAATTATGCAGCCTGACGAAGGTTAAATAAAATTAATTCATAGACAATTAACAGCCAATATCCTGATGCAATATAGTGATCCACTACACATCTATCTTGATCAATAATAAATCTCCAGTGTGGGTTCCACACAGATAGGTATCACATAAACAGCATAATATAAGATCCACAATTAGTCAATAGGGCAAAGTTAGTCATAAGGGCAAACTTAGTCATTAGAGTAAAAGATTATCTGTAGAGGGCTAATCAACACAATAATCTCTAGTTCCACAAGCTACAGTTTGAGCAGACAGTCTTACAATTTATATAGATAGAGAATGGCATCTAAGACTTAATAGTCCCATATATATACAGTACAGACCAAAAGTTTGGACACACCTTCTCATTTAAAGATTTTTCTGTATTTTCATAACTATGAAAATTGTACATTCTCTCTGAAGGCATCAAAACTATGAATTAACACATGTTGTGAAACAACTGAAAATATGTCTTATATTCTAGGTTCTTCAAAGTAGCCACCTATTGCTTTGATGACTGCTTTGCACACTCTTGGCATTCTCTTGATGAGCTTCAAGAGGTAGTCACCGATAATGGTCTTCCAACAGTCTTGAAGGAGGTCCCAGAGATGCTTAGCACTTGTTGGCCCTTTTACCTTCACTCTGCGGTCCAGCTCACCCCAAACCATCTTGATTGGGTTCAGGTCTGGTGACTGTGGAGGCCAGGTCATCTGGCGTAGCACCCCATCACTCTCCTACTTGGTCAAATAGCCCTTACACAGCCTGGAGGTGTGTTTGGGGTCATTGTCCTGTTGAAAAATAAATAATGGTCCAACTAAACGCAAACCGGATGGAACAGCATGCCGCTGCAAGATGCTGTGGTAGCCATGCTGGTTCAGTCCAAAGCACAGATTTCCACTGGTCTAATGTTCATTCCTTCTGTTCTTTAGCCCAAACAAGTCTCTTCTGCTTGTTGCCTGTCCTTAGCAGTGGTTTCCTAGCAGCTATTTTACCATGACGGCCTGCTGCACAAAGTCTCCTCTTAACAGTTGTTGAAGAGATGTGTCTGCTGCTAGAACTCTGTGTGGCATTGACCTGGTCTCTAATCTGAGCTGCTGTTAACCTGCAATTTCTGAGGTTGGTGACTTGGATAAACTTATCCACAGAAGCAGAGGTGACTTTCCTGGGGCGGTCCTCATGTGAGCCAGTTTCTTTGTAGTGCTTGATGGTTTTTGCAACTGCACTTGGGGACACTTTCAAAGTTTTCCCAATTTTTCAGACTGACTGACCTTCATTTCTTAAAGTAATGATGGCCACTCGTTTTTCTATACTTAGCTGCTTTTTTCTTGCCATAATACAAATTCTAACAGTTTATCCAGTAGGACTATCAGCTGTGTATCCACCAGACTTCTGCACAACACAACTGATGGTCCCAACCCCATTTATAAGGCAAGAAATCCCACTTATTAAACCTGACAGGGCACACCTGTGAAGTGAAAACCATTTCCGGTGACTACCTCTTGAAGCTCATCAAGAGAATGCCAAGAGTGTGCAAAACAGTCATCAAAGCAAAAGGTGGCTACTTTGAAGAACCTAGAATATAAGACATATTTTCAGCTGTTTCACACTTTTTTGTTAAGTATATAATTCCACATGTGTTAATTCATAGTTTTGATGCCTTCAGTGTGAATGTACAATTTTCATAGTCATGAAAATACAGAAAAATCTTTAAATGAGAAGGTATGTCCAAACTCATTGGGAGTCACAACAGGGGTATGTTAATTATATATTGGTGGGGATTGCTTATATATATATATATGGGGTATGGATGTTTCTTTCCACACACACAGCATTGACTGGTTGTCTGAGGAGAGAGATTGATGTCCTCCTCAGGCCCCCTGATGAACCCTGGTGAAAACCAGGGGGAAACGCGTTGAGACTAAGGGACTACTAATGATAAGTGCCATTATTTTTTGGGACTATTTATATGGGACTCTTAAGTCTTATTTGCCACTTTTTATCTGTATGAATTGTCAGAGGGACTAAGGGTCCACTAATGATACGTGCTTTTTTTCTGTTTGGGACTATATATATGGGACTATTAAGTCTTAGGTGCCATTCTCTATCTATATGAATTGTCAGACTGTCTGCTCAAACTGTAGCTTGTGAACCTAGAGATTATTGTGTTGATTAGCCCTCTACAGATAATCTTTTGCTCTATTGACTAAGTTTGCCCTTATGACTAACTTTGCCCTAATGATTAATTGTGGATCTTATATTATGCTGTTTATGTGATACTTATCTGTGTGGAACCCACACTGGAGAGTTAGTATTGATCAAGATAGATGTGTAGTGGATCACTATATTGCATCAGGATATTGGCTGTTAATTGTCTATGAATTAATTTTATTTAAGTGATACTAGGATTAATCTGGTCTCCAGTTGCTGGTATCTGTCCCATTGAACAGATCTGGTCATACTTATTACTATATACTGGCTTCTAAAACCTATACGATCACTTATTTTTCTACCCTTTTCTAACCATTGTGTTTTTTTAATATTTTAAAGAGGGTTTTTGTAGGGATATGAGGGACACCGACGTGGAGCGGGGGCGCCACGAAGTACAAATTAGGGTGCCAACCTCTGCTGCCAGGAAGGGAGAGGTATTAGGGATAAAATAGGGACAGTATTAATCTGTATTCTTACCTGTCGGTATAAGATCTAAATTTAATGTCCCATTTTTTGAGGATTTTCTTGAGGATTATTGTTGTTCGTGTATGGATTTTTCCAGTCCTTTTAAAACATAATTAATAAAAGTTATATTTTAGGGTCCTTTTTCTTCTGGTTGTAGCACCTTTTTCCTCCACCTTGACTAAATGAATTGGTCTGAACAATTGCCCATATTTTAATAGATTTTTCTAATAAAGAGATATTTTAAATTTTGTCTTGCTGGATCTGGATCTTCCTTTCAACCTGCAAGATGCTATCTATACACAAGCTCACCCACTGAGGGGAGTTTCTAGCTATGGTTCACACAGCCCTATTAGCAAACAATGTCTCTGAGAATCTATATTTGGCCCCAAACTCTCTCTAAAGTCTGCGTGCACGCTCCCACCAGGATCCCTGTGGTGGGGCCTGAGCTCAGGACTTACTGGCTATTAACTGATCACTGAAGAGGCTGCCTGGTCATCCGTTTAGCTGGGAGACTGAGGAGAAGATACTGGGCTTGTGACCTACAGAGTAGTTTTAGCCTTACAGGCTAATAGAAGGCCATTCACGTCACAGCGGGGGAATCCAACTCTGCATCCAACCGTAGTCGTCCCCCCAAAGTGATTCTTCCTCTCTGGCAGGAATCAGAAGAACATCATCTTTGCTCAGTAAACTGACCAGCTCCAAGTACACTGCACACACTGAGCTTTCAGGATCTAACACTCATGTCCTGCTCATTCAACTTCCTATTTCAATAGACTAAAACACCATCCTGTCAGCCATAGAGATCAGGTCAGCCATAGAGATCAGGTCAGCCTTAGAGTCTCTTCCAGAGGCAACAGTGACCTCTTGTGACCGGAGTCCAATACTGCAACAATGTCCCAACATTTCCATCTCACAATTTGGAGAAATTACTTTCAGTTTCCACTTAGTTTCAGCTCGTAAAGCTGCTCGAAAAATCTGTGTGTACATAGCCTTACCTTACATAGAAATATGGAAAGGTAGAGTTGGAAGCGACCTCCAGGGTCATCATTTCCAACCCCCTGCTAAATGCAGGAAAATGGCGACAAAATCAAATTCTTAAAAATTTCTGAATTTCTTTTCACCATTTAAGTAAAAAAAAAACTATACATGTTTGGTATCTGCATACTCACACTGAGCTTGAGAATCATATTGCCAGGTCAATTTTACCATATAGTGAACATAGTAAATAGAAAAACAAAAAAACTATTGTAAAATGTTACTTTTTTTGTAATTTCACGAAATTTCACTTAATTATTTTTCTGTTTTCCAGTACACTATGTGGTAGAATGAATATTGTAATTCAAAAGTACTACTCGTCCCGCAAAAAAACAAGCCCTCATATGGCTATAATGACAGAAAAATGAAAAAAATGATGGCTCTTGGAAAAGGGGGAGGAAAAAACAAAAAAAATGGAAAATGACCAATTTATGAAGGGATCCATGTCTTCCATTTTGGGCTAGAGAAAGTGTTAGTGAACGTAAAACAGCTGTCGCTCACTTTACACCCTGTTACTCTTACCTGTGAAGATGTAAATTTGCCATTACTGCTTGACCCTATGCCCTGGCTTATAGTTTTGGACTGTATGAACACTTGAGAGCAGTGTCGACTTCATCTTTCTTTGGGCAAGTTCTCACAAGCATTTTACTGTCCGAGTACTGTCCATGAAAAATTGGACAGCACTAAGAACAGTGTCATTCAATTGGGCTATTCAGCTGAGTGTTTTATTTTACTGACCGAATCTGCATGTGAAAAAAATAGCAGAATGTACTAGCTTCTTCTATATGTCGGGTCCATTCAAATCAATAAGTGTGTAGAAAAAAATGGATCCTATATGGAACACCAGTATAGTATCCTTTTTTATGTATAAATCGCAATTCTTTAACATAGGAAACTGTAAATGGTCTTACAGATTATTCATAACTGCTACTATAGGAAAATGGATTGCATACGAATTGTACACGAATGACAAGTGAATAATTAATAAATTGCCCGAATTTTTCTAGATAAAATGTTCATAGGTGAATTATAATGAGGGAAATCTGAGCTACCGTCCAGGGACTGAAGCTCCGGGGGAGCCAGGATCAGATTTCCCTCACTATAATGTTTTGTGCCCCACTATCAGCGGTGCACATCCCCGGGCAGGGGATGTAGAATGGCAGAGCGCAATATACAGTGGGGAAAAAAAGTATTTAGTCAACCACAAATTGTGCAAGTTCTCCCACTTAAAAAGTTGAGAGAGGCCTGTATTTGACATCATAGGTAGGCCTCAACTATGAGAGACAAAATGAGAAAACAAATCCTGAAAATCACATTGTCTGATTTGGAAAGAAATTTATTTCAAATTTTGGGGGAAAATAAGTATTTGGTCAATTACAAAAGTTCATCTCAATACTTTGTTATATATCCTTTGTTGGCAATGACAGAGGTCAAACGTTTTCTGTAAGTCTTCACAAGGTTGGCACACACTGTTGCTGGTATGTTGGCCCATTCCTCCATGCTGTTCTCCTCTAGAGCAGTGATGTTTTGGGGCTGTCGCTGGGCAACACGGACTTTCAACTCCCTCCAAAGGTTTTCTATAGGTTTTAGATCTGGAGACTGGCTAGGCCACTCCAGGACCTTGAAATGCTTCTTACGAAGCCAATCCTTTATTTCCCTGGCGGTGTGCTTGGGATCATTGTCATGCTGAAAGACCCAGCCATGTTTCATCTTCAATGCCCTTGCTGATGGAAGAAGGTTTGCACTCAAAATCTCACGATACATGGCCCCATTCATTCTTTCATGTACATGGATCAGTCGTCCTGGTCCCTTGGCAGAGAAACAGCCCCAAAGCATGATGTTGCCACCCCCATGCTTCACAGTAGGTATGGTGTTCTTTGGATGCAACTCAGCATTCTTTCTCCTCCAAACATGCCGAGTTGTGTTTCTACCAAACAATTCTATTTTGGTTTCATCTGACCATGTGACATTCTCCCAATACTCTTCTGGATCATCCAAATGCTTCAGATGGACCCGGCCATGTTATGGTTTAAGCACGGGGACACGTCTGACACTGCAGGATCTGAGTCCCTGGCGGCGTAATGTGTTACTGATGGTAGTCTGTGTAACGTTGGTCCCAGCTCTCTGCAGGTCTCATCCTGTGTATAAGGGCTATGTGAGACCTCATACTGCATAAAGGGAGCTAGGTAGGCACTCAAACTGTATACATGGGCTATGTGGGGGTTCATCCTTCATATAGCGAGCTATGTGGGGGCTCATTCTGTGTTTAGTGGTTTAGTGGTTGTGAGACATCATATTGTATGTAGGGGCTATGGGAGGACTTGTCCTGTCTGTTGGGAGCTATGTGGGGGCTTATCCTGTATATAAACGCTATGTGAGACCTCATACTGTATATATGAAGCTATATGGGGGCTCATACTGTATATAGGGACTATGTTGGGACTCATCCTGCATATAGGGAGCTATGTGGGGGATCATCTTGTGTATACTGCTATGTGAGACTTCACACTGTATATAATGAGCTATGTATATATATATATATATAAGGAGTCTATATGAGGGTTCATACTGTATCTACGGAGCCATGTGGGGGCTCATACTGTATCTAGGGAGCTATGTAGAGCTCATACTATATATAAGAGAATATGTGAGTAGCACACTCTCCAACGTAGTGACCATAGAAATTGAGGTCAACAACAGAATTGCCAAGGCAAGCGTTAACTTCAGGAGGTTCCATAAGAACGTCTGGGAAAGAAAGGGACTTAGCCTTACTGCCAAGCTGAAGGTTTACTGCATGATGGTCTTAACCAAACTTCTCTGTGCCAGGGAGACTTGGACTGTCTACAGCCGGCATGCCAAACTGCTCAATCCCTTTCAACTGAACTGTTTCCACAGACTTCTCCACATCAGGTGGCAAGACGATGTCACCATGATGGAACAAACTGAGCTCTGCAACATTTACAGTCTCCTGCTGAAAGCCCAAACCAGGTGGACTGGACATGCGGTCAGAATGCCAGACAGCTGATTGCCTAACAACTGCTGTAAAGAGAACTATGTCAGAAAAAGCAAACAGTCGGGGGGCAGAAGAAACATTACAAAGACTGCCTTAAAGCTTCCCTCAAAAACCTGGGAGTCAACATCAATGAATGGGAGAAGCTTTCCCTGGAATATCCAGCTTGGCAAGGCAGGACAACCTTAGGAGAACGTGCAGCTGAAGGCAGGATACTCTTTGAGGCAAAAAACGAGTTGTGCGCAAGGCACAAGCAGTATCTGCTGTCCTGACTACAACTACCTACTTATGTCACGCATGTGGCTGAACCTTCAGGGACTGGATTGGTCTCATCAGTCACCTCCAGACCCAGAGGCACTGATCCTCGGCTAAACCCTGATGTAATGGTCATCTTTGACTACGAAGGACGAACAGCAACTAATCCATTGCTAAGAGTTAATGGATAAAAAAAGTTCAGACAGTCTACCTACTTCAGTAAAAAAAAAGCAGTTGTGAAAAAGACCGATACAACTAGGATGCACCTAGAATGACACCTGAGAAGAAAATAGATCCATTTCTTTTTGAATTGCAAATTGGGATGAGCAATTTCTAGGATCGACCTCTTTAGGTGAGACATAGCAAAATGTATTACTTTATTTTTTTCTCTATTACAGAGTCAGATTATCTAGCTGTGAGTAGCGGATCTTGATGATTTGAGCACCCAAGTGCATTCAGTGTCACAGAATATTTCTCAGACAACCATTAATAACCTCATTTATAGCAAGCTAAAGTGTTAAGTGCGTGTATTTCTGTGCATAGCACTCATATTCAATGCTGAATAAATTGAGATGTTGTGAATTTTTTTTGATATCATTAACATGTCTATCGATCTTGTATTTCCATATTTCCACAACTTTTCCTTCTTGGTATTGCATGCATTTTCAATGTTCTAGCATGTAATTTTCACCTGGAAATACACAATAAGACAATGGAAGCAAAAATATGCTATTGTTAATTTTCTTTCCAAGAGAATTTCTTCTCAGACATGACTGTTAGTATATAAATGTTATGTGTCAAATTAGATATTACTGGAGAAACATCATGGAAAGGTTTGGTGTTGTAATTTACTAAAACAAGCAGACATCATAGCAGGAAGGTTAGTAGTTGCATTAACCCATCTGCTATGGCAATGACCTCCTGTTCTCTTTCCAGCTGGTATCACATTTCGGTTTATTTGCAGTTTGGTCATCCAGTCTGATAAAACACCTCTGGCTGAAATATTTTCACCTGTAGAAGGAGCCATAAAAAACACGAAATGTGTCAGCCATGTGTCCTATGCAGATAGCCATGTGTCCTATGCAGTCTGCCCTTCTCTGTCTCGACCTGCCATTGAGCCTCAGGGCATCTATAATACTGGCAATCTGGTAATGTAAGAAAGGATTGCAAAACGCATATGAGTTTACCTACATTTATATTTAAACCAGTGAATTGTTCTAAATTTTAAGAGATCAATCTCATGTCAAAAACTACAAGCCCAAAATTTCTAACAAATAATTGCACAAAACTTCCTAATGATTATAGCATACATAGGGATGGAGGATGAGGTACACCATAATGGAGGAGAGGGCTTAGTGACAAAAAAAAAGCTATTTTGTGTCTTCTAAAGAACTATATTCCATTAGCACATAGGGAGCACAACAGGCATTAAAATGCTTCTATATTAAAACATTTCCTGATGTTCGATTTGGAAGAAAAAAATATATTTTAGCTAGACTAAAATATAACAGGTTCATAATAACAGATTGGACAGCTCAGCTAGAATTCCTTTTAAAAGTATAGTAATTTTTCAGCAAAGCTTTTATTTAATGCATATCCCACAAAAAGCAATATCATAAAATAGCAATGGATCTCAGTCACATGATGTTCTCTCAATTTGTGTCTAAAGTTAAATGGTCTTTCCTAGAGATGAGCAAATCGATCCCCTGATAATCAAACTTGTGTCGAATTTCATGAAATTTGCAGGTCCCAGCAGATTAGAATAATTAGCATATATATCAATACACATATATATATATATATATATATATATATATATATACACACACATAAAAACATATATATATACAGTAGAGACCAAAAGTTTGGACACACCTTCTCATATAAAGATTTTTCTGTATTTTCATGACTTTGAAAATTGTACATTCACACTGAAGGCATCAAAACTATCAATTAACACATGTGGAATTATATACTTAACAAAAAAGTGTGAAACAGCTGAAAATATGTCTTATATTTTAGGTTCTTCAAAGTAGCCACCTTTTGTTTTGATGACTGCTTTGCACACTCTTGGCATTCTCTTGATGAGCTTCAAGAGGTAGTCACCGGAAATGGTTTTCACTTCACAGGTGTGCCCTGTCAGGTTTAATAAGTGGGATTTCTTGCCTTATAAATGGGGTTGGGACCATCAGTTGTGTTGTGCAGAAGTCAGGTGGATACACAGCTGATAGTCCTACTGAATAGATTGTTAGAATTTGTATTATGGCAAGAAAAAAGCAGCTAAGTAAAGAAAAACGAGTGGCCATCATTACTTTAAGAAATGAAGATCTGTCAGTCCGAAAAATTGGGCAAACTTTGAAAGTGTCCCCAAGTGCAGTTGCAAAAACCATCAAGCGCTACAAAGAAACTGGCTCACATGAGGACCGCCCCAGGAAAGGAAGACAAGAGTCACCTCTGCTTCTGAGGATAAGTTTATCCGAGTCACCAACCTCAGAAATCGCAGGTTATCAGCAGCTCAGATTAGAGACCAGGTCAATGCCACACAGAGGTCTAGCAGCAGACACATCTCTACTACAACTGTTAAGAGGAGACTTTGTGCAGCAGGCCTTCATGGTAAAATAGCTGCTAGAAAACCACTGCTAAGGACAGGCAACAAGCAGAAGAGACTTGTTTGGGCTAAAGAACACAAGGAATGGACATTAGACCAGTGGAAATCTGTGCTTTGGTCTGATGAGTCCAAATTTGAGATCTTTGGTTCCAATCACCGTGTCTTTGCGAGACGCAGAAAAGGTGAACAGATGGACTCTACATGCCTGGTTCCCACCGTGAAGCATGGAGGAGGAGGTATGATGGTGTGGGGTGCTTTGCTGGTGACACTGTTGGGGATTTATTCAAAATTGAAAACATACTGAACCAGCATGGCTACCAGAGCATCTTGCAGCGGCAAGCTATTTCATCCGGTTTGCGTTTAGTTGGACCATCATTTATTTTTCAACAGGACAGTGACCCCAAACACACCTCCAGGCTGTGTAAGGGCTATTTGACCAAGAAGGAGAGTGATGGGGTGCTACCCCAGATGACCTGGCCTCCACAGTCACCAGACCTGAACCCAATCGAGATGGTTTCGGGTGAGCTGGACCGCAGAGTGAAGGCAAAAGGGCGAACAAGTGCTAAGCATCTCTGGGAACTCCTTCAAGATTGTTGGAAGACCATTTCCGGTGACTACCTCTTGAAGCTCATCAAGAGAATGCCAAGAGTGTGCAAAGCAGTCAACAAAGCAAAAGGTGGCTACTTTGAAGAACCTAGAATATAAGACATATTTTCAGTCGTTTCACACTTTTTTGTTAAGTATATAATTCCACATGTGTTAATTTATAGTTTTGATGCCTTCAGTGTGAATGTACAATTTTCAAAGTCATGAAAATACAGAAAAATCTTTAAATGAGAAGGTGTGTCCAAACTTTTGGTCTGTACTGTATTTATATATAGATACAGAATATATATACAGTTAGGTCCATATATATTTGGACAGAGACAACATTTTTCTAATTTTGGTTCTACACATTACCACAATGAATTTTAAACAAAACAATACAGATGCAGTTGAAGTTCAGACTTTCAGCTTTCATTTGAGGGTATCTACATTAAAATTGGATGAAGGGCTTAGGAGTTTCAGCTCCTTAACATGTGCCACCCTTTTTTAAAGGGACCAAAAGTAATTGGACAATTGACTCCAAGGCTATTTCATGGAGAGGTGTGGGCAATCCCTTCGTTATGTCATTCTCAATTAAGCAGATAAAAGGCCTGGAGTTGATTTGAGGTGTGGTGCTTGCATTTGGAAGCTTTTGCTGTGAAGTAAACATTCAGTCAAAGGAGCGCTCCATGCAGGTGAAACAAGCCATCCTTAAGCTGCAAAAAGAGAAAAAACGCATCCGAGAAATTGCTAGAATATTAGGAGTGGCAAAATCTACAGTTTGGTACATCCTGAGAAAGAAAGAAAGCACTGGTGAACTCATCAATGCAAAAGGACCTGGGCACCCACGGAAGACAACAGTGGTGGATGATCGCAGAATAATCTCCATGGTGAAGAGAAACCCCTTCACAACACTCAACCAAGTGAACAACACTCTCCAGGAGGTAGGCGTATCAATATCCAAATCTACCATAAAGAGAAGACTGCATGAAAGTAAATACAGAAGGTTCACTGCACGGTGCAAGCCACTCATAAGCATCAAGAATAAAAAGGCTAGACTGGACTTTGCTAAAAAACATCTAAAAAAGCCAGCACAGCTCTGGAAGAACATTCTTTGGACAGATGAAACCAAGATCAACCTCTACCAGAATGATGGAAAGAGAAAAGTATGGCGAAGGCGTGGTAAAGCTCATGATCCAAAGCATACCACATCATCAGTAAAACATGGCGGAGGCAGTGTGATGGCTTGGGCATGCATGGCTGCCAGTGGCACTGGGTCACTAGTGTTTATTGATGATGTGACACAGGACAGAAGCAGCCGAATGAATTCTGATGTATTCAGAGCCATACTGTGTGCTCAGATCCAGCCAAATGCAGCCAGCTGATTGGTTGTCGTTTCATACTACAGATGGACAATGACCCAAAACATAAAGCCAAAGCAACCCAGGAGTTTATTAAAGCAAAGAAGTGGAATATTCTTGAATGGCCAAGTCAGTCACCTGATCTCAACCCAATTGAGCATGCATTTCACTTGTTAAAGACTAAACTTCAGACAGAAAGGCCCAAAAACAAACAGCAACTGAAAATCCCCGCAGTGAAGGCCTGGCAGAGCATCAAAAAGGAGGAAACACAGCGTCTGGTGATGTCCATGAGTTCAAGACTTCAGGCAGTCATTGCCAACAAAGGGTTTTCAACCAAGTACTAGAAATGAACATTTTATTTACAATTATTTAATCTGTCCAATTACTTTTGGTCCCTTTAAAAACAGGGTGGCACATGTTAAGGAGTTGAAACTCCTAAACCCTTTATCCAATTTTAATGTGGATACCCTCAAATGAAAGCTGAAAGTCTGAACTTCAACTGCATCTGAATTGTTTTGTTTAAAATTCATTGTGATGTCTAGAACTAAAATTAGAAAAATGTCGTCTCTGTCCAAATATATATGGACCTAACTGTATATATAAACACATATACACATTTGAGTATCGTTAAAAAAAAATGCCCAGCGCAATTTCAAATATTGCCAAAGGTTGCATCAATCAGAGAGCGAGCTCACGTGATGGCAGGCGCGGCCACAAGTTTCCATATAAATCCTTGCAGCTTTTACATTGCAGGGTCTATTTAGTTTTTGTAGCATAAAGAAAGAAGGTTAGAGCACACAGCTCATGCATAGAGATAGGGATAGAAAGGAATAAAATAGAGTGTGGTGTACTACTGACGCAAATAACATAAAATAAAGAATCGGTAATCTCAGTCTGTGCCTGTGATTCAAGTAATAGGGAGGTTCATGATCTGCAGAGTCTATGTAATTTTAAATTGATTTATCCATAGTATTCTGCAATACATCATCTTAATTATACCAGTTTACTTTTCCATTCTTGATGTACTAAAACAAGGAGGGTAATTCAAGAGTATGTTAATGTGACATTTTTTTCAAGCATTTGTTGGTCTGCTCCAAATGAGTCTGAAAAGTCGCTCATAAAACACATTCAAGACTATTTCTATTCCTTTTTATTGTAAAATTGCTTTTCACACGTTAAGGCTTTTAGGATTTTTTAGCCACTTCAGGTTTTAACCCCTTTACAACCCAAGGTAGTTTGCACGTTAATGACCAGGCCAATTTTTACAATTCTGACCACTGTCACTTTATGAGGTAATTACTCCGGAATGCTTCAACGGATCTCACTGATTCTGAGAATGCTTTTTCGTGATATATTGTACTTCATGACTGTGGTAAAATTTCTTCGATATCACTTGCGTTTATTTGTGAAAAAAACAGAAATTTGGCAAAAATTTTCAAAATTTTAATTTTTATGCCCTTAAATCAGAGAGATACATCACACAAAATAGTTAATAAATAACATTTCCCACATGTCTACTTTACATCAGCACAATTTTGGAAGCAAAATTTTTTTTTATTAGGGAGCTATAAGGGTTAAAAGTTAACCAGCGATTTCTCATTTTTCCAACAAAATTTACAAAATCATTTTTAGGGACCACATCATATTTGAAGTCACTTTGAGGGGTCTTTATGACAGAAAATACCCAAAAGTGACACCATTCTAAAAACTGCACCCCGCAAGGTGCTCAAAACCATATTCAAGAACTTTATTAACCCTTCAGGTGCTTCACAGGAATTTTTGGAATGTGGAAGAAAAAAATTAACATTTAACTTTTTTCACAAATATGTTACTTTAGACCCAATTTTTTTTATTTTCGCAGGGGTAACAGGAAAAAATTGACCCCAAAATTTGTTGTGCATTTTCCCCTGGGCACACAGATACCCCATATTTGGGGAAAAACACTGTTTGGGCGCACGGCAGGGTTCGGAAGGGAAGGAGCGCCATTTGACTTTTTGAATGTAAAATTTGCTTGAATAATTAGCAGACGCCATGTTGCATTTGGAGAGCCCCTGATGTGATTAAACAGTGGAAACCACCCACAAATGACACCATCTTGGAAACTAGACCCCTCAGGGAACTTATCTAGATGTGTGGTGAGCACCTTGAACCCCCAGGTGCTTCACAGAAGTTTATAACATTGAGCCGTAAAAATAAAATTTTCACATTTTTCCCACAAAAATGTTTTTCAGCCCCCACTTTTGCATTTTCATAAGAGTAACAGGAGAAATTGCACCTTGCAGTTTGTTGTGCAATTTCTCCTGAGTAAGCAGATACCCAATATGTGGGGGAAAACCACTGTTTGGGCGCATGGCAGGGTTCGGAAGGGAAGGAGCGCCATTTGACTTTTTGATTGTAAAATTTGCTTGAATAATTAGCGAACTCCATGTTGCGTTTGGAGAACCCCTGATGTGCCTAAACAGTGGAAACACCCCCACAAGTGACACCATTCTGGAAACTAGACCCCTCAGGGAACTTATCTAGATGCGCGGTGAGCACCCTAAACCCCTAAGTCGGTTACAGAAGTTTATAACATGGAGCCGTGAAAATAAAATATCAAACTTTTTCCACAAAGATTATGTTTTAGCCCCAATTTTTTATTTTCACAAGGATAAGAGGAGAAAATGGACCCCAAAAACTTTTATGCAATTTCTCCTGAGAACGCCAATACCCCATATGTGGGGAAAATACAGTATTTGGGCGCACGGCAAAGTTCAGAAGGGAAGGAGCACTGTGTGACTTTTGAATGCAAAATCGGCTGGAATCGAGAGCGGATGCCATGTCGCGTTTGGATAGCCCCTGATGTGCCTAAATAGTGGAAACCCCCACAAATGACCTCATTTTGGAAACTACACCCTCAAGGATTTTATCAAGAATTTGATAACATTAGGTCATCATATGGAATAAGTTGTCATTAGTCTTGAGCGCAAGTGCTCGCTACTTGAGTTTGCATCGAGTACTCAGGTATGCACCATGTATAAAGGGTACTCGAGTGACATGCTTGAGTCCCCACCCGCATGTTTCACGGTAAAAAAAACATGCCGGGATCGCTCATGCATGGCAGGCAATCCCCGCGAGTTTTTTTTGGCCGTGAAGCATATGGGGCGAGCACTTGTGCTCAACACATATCGTCATCTTTTTTTTTTTTTACTTTTGAAAAAAATCCCAACCCTAACCTTAGCCCAACCCTAACCCCAACCCTAACCCCAACCCTAACCCTAACCCTAGCCCTAACCCTAACCCAACCCTAACCCCAACCCCAACCCTAACCCTAGCACAACCCTAGCCCAACCCTAACCCTAGCCCAACCCTAGCCCAACCTTAACCCCAACCCTAACCCTAGAACAACCCTAACCCCAACCCTAACCCTAGCACAACCCTAACCCGAGAGTTTATTTTTTACGCCGTTCCTCATGTGCTATAAGTGATTAGATGACTTTATTCTTCGGGTCGGTGCGACTACAGAGATACCAGAATCATATCGGGTTTTTATGATTGACAGCTGTCACACTCTAAAAGACGCATTTTTTTGTAAAATCTAGTTTTTGCTTTGCCATATTTTGAGAGCTATAATTTTTCCATATTTTGGCCAACAGAGTCATGTGGCAGCTTGTTTTTTGCGGGATGAGTTGACGGTTTTATTGGTGCCATTTTTTGATCACTTTCTATTCCGATTTTTGGGAGGCAGAATAAACAAAAAAACATCCATTCAGGAATTGTTTTTTTTTTAATTTTTTTATTCTGCTCCGCGTGTGGTAAAATTGATAAGGTAGCTTTATTCTTTGGGTCAGTACATTTACAGCGGTACCACATTTATATAGTTTTTCTATGTTTTGACACTTTTACATAATAAAAGCAATTTTATAGAAAAAAATATTTTTTTGCATCGCTTTATTCTGAGAGCTATAACTTTTTTATTTTTCAGCTGATGGAGCTGTGCGGCAGCTTGTTTTTTGCGGGACGAGATGATGTTTTCAGTGGTACCATTTTTATTTATTTTTGTTTTTTTGATCGCGTGTTATTCCATTTTTTGTTTGGCAGTATGATGATAAAACATTGTTTTTTGCTTTGTTTTTTGTTTTTTTTTACCGTGTTCACGGATGGGGTTAACTAGTGGGAAAATTTTATAGGTCGGGTCGTTCCGGACGTTGCGATACCAAATATGTGTACTTTTATTGTTTGTTTTTGTTTTTTTTTCATAATAATATTTATTGATGGGTGCATTATATTTTTATTTTTGGTGAATTATTTTTTTTCATTTTTTTTTTATATTTTTACAAAAAAAAATTTTTTCACTTTCTGACAGTTTTTTCACTTTTATACTTTGTCCCACCATGGGACTTGCACTTTTTTTATTCTGATCGCCTGCATAGCACAGGAATGGAGCACCATGCCTGTGCTATGCAGGCTGTTAGCGCTGCACAGGGAGAAGATAGTTTGGTCATGCACTGCGCATGACCAAAAAATTTTCCTGCTGTCTGGTGACCCGGATGTTGTCATGACGACATCGGGTCATCGTGGCAACATCCGGAGAGCTGCGGCAGACAGCTCTGGAGGCCGGAAGAGGAGGTGAGTATTGCGATCACCTCCCCTGCACACCTCACCGCTCCCTGCACATAGTACCAGGTGTCAGCTGTGACAATCAGCTGACATCCGGCAGAGATCGCACCTGCACAGCCTGTGTGCGCGCGCGCGCGATCACAATGACGTATTATTATGGGTCAGGCTCTTAAAGCCCAGGGCACAGACGCATATTAATACGTCTTGGGCTTTAAAGGGGTTGAAAAAAAACAAGTGCATAAAATAAGCCACGCCACACTTTTCAATAGAAGTCAATGGGAAGGCTAAAAATGCCCAAAAGATGCCTGGGCAACTTTTTGAGCTCTTCATAAGCATTTTCAACTCAAAAAATATTAGCATTTTATTTGTTGCTTAAAGTATTTAATAAAAATGGTAAAAAAAAAACAGCTAAAAGAAATGGACAAAAATGTTTACAGAAAACACTTGAGAAAAATGTTAAAATGTTTCAGGAAACATTAATGGAACCTTAAAAAATGCTTCAGGATAAAAAATAATGCCAATGTTTCCAGAGTTGGATTCTGACTGAAAAATGCAATATTTTTTCCCACCTGAAAAAAATGTTGTGTGAACATGTCCTGAGTCCTTTTGGCCCTAAGTTTCTTACTATAGAAAAATGTAAATACTAAAACCAAGGCTGACCTGTTTAAGATAGTGTACTTCCTTGCTTGTGAGAGCGACAAGCCATGAGCAACATTTTCCATTTCTTTTAGTAAAGAGATGTTTTTATTTTTTTTATTTTTCTTTTAAAGACAAAAGAAAGTTCCGAACATTCCAGAAATTTAAATTCAGCTGTCTTCCTCACAAAGTGTATGTGTCTTAAAAAAGTTTACATTTTTTTTGCACATTTGTTTGAATAGTCCAATATTACACTCATACATGCCACAAATATATAGTGGCTTGTTCCAGGAGCTCTATTTTGGTACGTGTATCTACGTATCTAAAGGGCTCATTCGCACATCAGTTTTTCATGTATGAGTGCAATCTATTTTTTTCACAAATAGCACTTGTACCTGTGAGAGTTTATGTCACTGTTCACATTTTTTTCCCAGACAGAACAACTAACCAGTTGTTCTGGTTAGCATCACCCTTTGTGTTGCCATCCTCCTTTATTCCACCTTACAGTTAGGTCCATATATATTTGGACAGAGACAACGTTTTTCTAATTTTGGTTCTAGACATTATCTCAATGAATTTTAAACAAAATAATTCAGATGCAGCTGAAGTTCAGACTTTCAGCTTTCATTTGAGGGTATCAACATTAAAATTGGATGAAGGGTTTAGGAGTTTCAGCTCCTTAACATGTGCCACCCTGTTTTTAAAGGGACCAAAAGTAATTGGACCAATTAAATAATTGTAAATAAAATGTTCATTTCTAGTACTTGGTTGAAAACCCTTTGTTGGCAATGACTGCCTGAAGTCTTGAACTCATGGACATCACCAGACGCTGTGTTTCCTCCTTTTTGATGCTCTGCCAGGCCTTCACTGCGGTGGTTTTCAGTTGCTGTTTGTTTGTGGGCCTTTCTGTCTGAAGTTTAGTCTTTAACAAGTGAAATGCATGCTCAATTGGGTTGAGATCAGGTGACTGACTTGGCCATTCAAGAATATTCCACTTCTTTGCTTTAATCAACTCCTGGGTTGCTTTGGCTTTATGTTTTGGGTCATTGTCCATCTGTAGTATGAAGCGACGACCAATCAGTTTGGCTGCATTTGGCTGGATCTGAGCACACAGTATGGCTCTGAATACATCAGAATTCATTCGGCTGCTTCTGTCCTGTGTCACATCATCAATAAACACTAGTGACCCAGTGCCACTGGCAGCCATGCATGCCCAAGCCATCACACTGCCTCCGCCATGTTTTACAGATGATGTGATATGCTTTGGATCATGAGCTTTACCACGCCTTCGCCATACTTTTCTCTTTCCATCATTCTGGTAGAGGTTGATCTTGGTTTCATCTGTCCAAAGAATGTTCTTCCTGAACTGTGCTGGCTTTGTTAGATGTTTTTTAGCAAAGTCCAGTCTAGCCTTTTTATTCTTGATGCTTATGAGTGGCTTGCACCGTGCAGTGAACCCTCTGTATTTACTTTCATGCAGTCTTCTCTTTATGGTAGATTTGGATATTGATACGCCTACCTCCTGGAGAGTGTTGTTCACTTGGTTGGCTGTTGTGAATGGGTTTCTCTTCACCATGGAGATTATTCTGCGATCATCCACCACTGTTGTCTTCCGTGGGCGCCCAGGTCTTTTTGCATTGATGAGTTCACCAGTGCTTTCTTTCTTTCTCAGGATGTACCAAACTGTAGATTTTGCCACTCCTAATATTGTAGAAATTTCTCGGATGGGTTTTTTCTGTTTTTGCAGCTTAAGGATGGCTTGTTTCACCTGCATGGAGAGCTCCTTTGACCGCATGTTTACTTCACAGCAAAAGCTTCCAAATGCAAGCACCACACCTCAAATCAACTCCAGGCCTTTTATCTGCTTAATTGAGAATGACATAACGAAGGGATTGCTCACACCTCTCCATGAAATAGCCTTGAAGTCAATTGTCCAATTACTTTTGGTCCCTTTAAAAACAGGGTGGCACATGTTAAGGAGCTGAAATTCCTAAGCCCTTCATCCAATTTTAATGTGGATACCCTCAAATGAAAGCTGAAAGTCTGAACTTCAACTGCATCTGAATTGTTTTGTTTAAAATTAATTGTGGTAATGTCTAGAACCAAAATTAGAAAAATGTTGTCTCTGTCCAAATATATATGGACCTAACTGTATATGTGGTTGCTCTATTATGGCATTTTATGCAAAAAATGCTGGGGGTGGATCATTGTGCTTAAAGGCACCTATCCTCTAGGTATTCCTTGCATACGTATCAAAAAACGCTTATTTTAGCGTTATGTGTAACCCAGCTTATCGAAATAACTTTCTCCCCTGTTCCCCCCCTCCTTTTCCTCCCCCTCCTTTCCATACATCTTCCCCAGTACTTCCTTTTATAATAAGGAATGCAGTACGTTACAATATGATAATATGCACGTTATCTTTGTCGCCTCATCATGTGAACACGGACTTTAAGAATAAATACATGCTAATAGATCCATAGCTGCACTAGATAAGAGCAAATAGATTTTTTGCATAAAATCAAGTATCATATTGGATTACGTATTCCATTGCATGAATATTTATGTCTATTTGTCCAATGTGATTTTGGAAGACTGTTTGTGTCCTCCCTTGTCTGTTTGTGCTCCACTGTGGAACGCATTATGTGCATGTTTGCCATTGCCTCCGTGTGCGGCTGTGATACCGCACCACTGCGCTCCGGGCTGGAGCGCACATATTATCAAACCGGTGGAGGGATCCCCTCCTCCGGCTTCCTATGTTCTTTATCATCTGCGCAGCCTCACTGGCGTGCGCTTCATGCTAGAACGCACGTGTCATGGGAGGGCATTAGCCCTCCTGGGCTCCAGCGTGGAGCGCATTCATCACTTCCGGCAAGGCACGCCAACTTCTACGCAGTAAGAGGTAAGTCTCTTGTGCTTACACACAGGACATGCGCACTTCACCTCCTGGGGACAGGGGAGCCCATTGATATATGGATTAGGCAGCATGGTGGTGCAGTGGTTAGCACTCCAGCCTTGCAGCGCTGGGGTCCTTGGTTCAAATCCCACCAAGGACAACATCTGCAAGGAGTTTGTATGTTCTCCCCGTGTTTGCGTGGGTTTCCTCTGGTTTCCTCCCACACACCAAAGGCACACTGATAGGGAATCTAGATTGTGAGCCCCGATGGGGTCAGTGACGATAATATATGTTAAGTGCTGAGGAATATGTTAGCGCTATATAAAAATAAAGATTATAGCGTGGCATGGGGGAATGCTCTACCTATCATCAAGGGGGATATTTAAACCTGGCCTCTGACATAGCTCTTAGAGCCATCCATCCTGCAGCAGCTTTTATCATGCAGTTCCTTTTTTTTATGAATCTATATTACCTACATCTGCCTCCTGATGAACCAGACACAGTTGGGGAAACGCATTGAGGCGCTAATATGATACAAGATAAGTCTATCAATTTTCTTTTTGTCAAATTATTTATCAATATCTCCTGTATACTTTGATTAGAGATAGGAGCTACTTTGTATTAGACTAGGCAGTCACCTTTATACCTTGTTTAGATCACCTGTTAGGGATTAACAGGGAGAGACAGGGACAGCCGCCGCTGAGTGGGGGCACCAAATAAGCAATATTAGGGTGCCAACCTCCACGCTATGCAGGATTCAATTAGTGGCATATCAGGGCTTGTTAAGGCCATCATATCACTTTGGGAGCTTTATTGTCTTCTAATAAGATAACAATATATTTTAATACATGGGATTTTTTGGTGTGTTTTTTAATCAATTAAATAAAATCTATTGTTTTAGAGGGAATATATGTTCCCGAATAGAGATGAGCGGTGTTCGACTAGAACTGTTCACCAATCTCAAATTCGAGCTGTTTTGGGTGGTGTTCGAGTCGTTCGACGAACGCGAACGATTTGCAAAAAATTCGGCTGTTCGAGGTTATGTTCGATAACTGTTTGTGCACCAAAAGCGTAACTGGATTTTTCACATCATGCTGGGATTGTCTGCCACTCACGGTAATGCCACAGTCATGGTGGTTGTGGCATTACAGTGGTTGCTCAAATCTATGGGAACAGTGCTCACAGTAAAACGTGAAAAGCCGGCAATTCAGCAGCGGCATACACCGGTACCCGACAATTTAGACCAGAGAGAATAGAGCATCACACATAGATTAGATAGATAGAAACATGTCAGTCACATATACAGTATAAGAAGTACAGTGACAGTGTTGCTTACTGCACTTGTCATTTAGTGTTAAAGGATTTATTAAAAAAAATAATTGTGCTTTCATGCACCATCTCTTTAAAAGAGCCGGCCGGCAATTCAGCATCAGTACCCGACAATTTAGAACAGAAAGAATAGAGCATCACACATAGATTAGATAGATAGAAACATGTCAGTCACATATATAAGAAGTACAGTGATAGTGTTGATTACTGTACTTGTCATTTAGTGTTAAAATAAAGGATTTATTAAAAAAAAATTGGCGTGGGGTTCCCCGTAATTTTAGTCTCTAGCGGAGGTTAAGCAGATGGCTGGGGCAGATGTTTGAAGCCTGAGAAGGGGGTAATACCCACGGAGCTTCCCAGGCTACTAATATCAGCCCCCAGCTGAATACCTAGCCTTAACTAGCTATTAAAATGGGGGACCCCCAAAAAAATTACGTGGGGTCCCTCCTATTTTAATAGCTAGCAAAGGCTAGGCAGACTGCTGGGGGTTGATATTAATAGCCCAGGAAGGGTGCCATGAATATTGCCCCCCTCCCAGGCTAGAAACACCAGACGTCAGCCGCCCCAGAAATGGCGCATCCGTAGGATGCGCCAATTCTAGCACTTAGCCTCGCTCTTCCCACTGCCCTGTAGCGGTGGCAGTGGGGTAAGAGGGCTGTGGTTGATGTCAGCTTATAATGCCAGCTGACATCAAGCCCAGGTTAGTAATGGAGAGGCGTCTATAAGACACGGCAAGCGCAAGCGCAGGAGAATTTTCTCACGCTCACCGCATGCGCAGGAGAATTCTCCCACGCTGTCAGTGACGTGCATGAGGTGAGCTGAGTTCATTGGACATGATCTCGGCTCATATGGATGCCGTCACAGGCAGACACTGAGGAGCGCAAGCATGCCTGCGCTTCTCAGTGTCTGCGGCATGGCAAGCTGGATGGCAGATTTCGGCTGCGATCCAGCCTGTCATGTCAATGTAGAAGAGCTACAGCGGTCCTGGGAACCATGGAAAGGTAAGGATGATGTTGGTTTATTATTTTATTTTTATTGCAGGAGATCGTTGGCTTCAGCTGGAATGGGCGTTATGGTAAGTATGGTTTAATTTAGAACAATAAATAATTGTGTGTTTATTTCAATTAAAGGACATTATTCTGGGTGTTGTGTTTTTTTTTAATAAATCCTTTATTTTAACACTAAATGACAAGTACAGTAATCAACACTATCACTGTACTTATTATATATGCAATTGACATGTTTCTATCTATCTAATCTATGTGTGATGCTCTATTCTTTCTGTTCTAAATTGTCGGGTACGGATGCTGAATTGCCGGCTGGCTTTTTTAAAGAGAGTGTCTTCTGAGCAGTTTGTCAGCTTTTGGACACCTTTGAAGGTGTTTTCTATGTGTTTTTATTTTCCTGCAATTGGTTTTAACGGTGTTCAACGTTGTTCGACAGTGTTCTAAGGTGTTCGACGAACAGTTCCACGAACAACCCGGTGTTCAACGAACGGAACCGAACCCGAACACTACGGGGGTGGCTCAACACTATTCAGGAATGGCCAGTCTACTGTCAGAAAGGGTATTTATCCTGGCTTTACCATGCCAAGTAGACAAGGTTACCCTTGCAAGCAAGGAAAACCTTAGATTTGTCAAAATGTATCAGGCATGGATCAGTGCTGACTTTCATTCTACTCTGGATGACGCCAATGATTTCATTGACCATAGCATCTGCCTGCCTATCAATTGTCTTCTACCCTGTTCTGCTGCCCCATGGATATGTTGTTTTGGGGTTGCTAGGAGGGACCCACCGGTCGCCTGGCCTCATGGAAACTCTCGGAGAGGCCAGGTTGGGACCCTCGGATCTCCTGGTCTTGTACCTCAATGCTAGCTTCCTAAGCTTACCGCTACCTTCTCTTTGTGGGAGCCCACCAGAAGCGAGGGGCCACTGGTTGAGGTAGTCGGCCCTGGAAGTCTCCAAAGTCACAGCTGTTCTATCCAAGGTGGGCAGACAAGGAAGGGTGAGACTGTGTAATGTTGTGCTACGCTCGCGCCTGGACTGACTGGCGTGAGCGTGATTAGTGATCCCACTGTACCATGAACCGAGGAGTGCCTGGAGGGGCGTAACTAAGTATCAACCACCCGGTCCGATCAAGTAACGGGCTAGGACACTGTTCAGACAGGAACTGAACTGGGAACAAGATACAGGAACGAGCCTGGGAACTCAGCCCCCAGGGTGGCGGAAACAGACTAGAAGTCAGAGATACAGGTAGCGGCCCTGGGTACTCGGCCCCCAGGGTGGCGGAATAAGACTAGAAGTCACAGGTACAGGAAAATGCCCTGGGTACTCAGCCCCCAGGGAGGTGGACAGACTAGAGTCAGGACAGGACCTGGCACCTCAGTTGCAAAAGACAAACTGAGTGAAAATGTTGCTCAGGCACCTCCTACTGGGTGGAGGGGGTTTAAGTATCCAGTGATTCATAGTAATAGGCTGGGGATGCATTAGGGCTGTGCACACAGTAGCTATAAGAAACAAGCAGAAAGCCGCGCCGATGCCCAAGCAATCAGACAAGAGACATGGACAGAGCAGGTACTGGAGCAAAGAGTGCAGCATGGACTGACAGGTAAGATTGCGGTCTTGCATTGTGGGAGGTGGTGCACATGGCGAGCATGCGGCCAGGGATGTCACAGTACACCCCCTTTATGCCCCCTCTTCCTCCAGCCAGTGAGGATTTTCTGCAAAGAATTAGGAGGCCGATCCTTCTTCTCAAGAAGATTTCCTCTTCTGTCCACTAGAAGGAACAAACCTGGTCTCATCATCTTGGTAACTAGGATGCTTCCTTCCATCGGGCCATCCTCAGCAACAGATGAAGTGGGCGAGGTACCAGGAACAGGACACAGGAAAGTCTCTCTCCATTTATTAATATTGGGTAGCACCCCAAAGGATTCACGGGACAACTGGAGATCCTCCACCGGGTTGGAGGGGTGCAGAGACTCGGGGGAAACCACCGCCTTGACGTGCACTTTGCCAAGCTTACTGGATGAAGTGGGCGAAGTACCAGGTACAGGGTGCAGAAAAGTCTCTCTCCATTTGTTATCAGGTAGCACCCCGGGGGATTCAGGAGACAACTGGAAGTCTTCCGCCTGGTTGGAGGTGTGCAGAGAATCGGGGGTAACCACCGCCTTGATGTACACTTTGCCAAGCTTACTGAATGAAGTGGGCAAAGTACCAGGTACAGGGTGCAGAAAAGTCTCTCTCCACTTGTTATCAGATAGCACCCCGGAGGATTCAGGAGGCAACTGGAGGTCTTCCGCCTGGTTGGAGGGGTGCAGAGACTTGGAGGTAGCCACCGCCTTGATGGACTTATTTCCAGATTTGTTAGAGATGGAGGATCCTTTATTAGGGACCAACTTCAGTCTGGTTTCTGAGATGACAAGTCTGCGAGGCGGGGCGGTGCCTAAAGCCAGATCATTGGTACAATCATCGAGACTGTGTGGGAACAATGCCTCCGCTTCCCTTCCTTCGGAGACTTCAGCGCACAGCGAGTCAGCGACTAGCAGATCTGGTGAAGAAGAAGAAGAAACTGTTGACTGTCCTGAAGATATGGGGACTGGACACCTCTTGCACCTCAGTAGTCCCCCAGGAAACACCATACAGGATCTCCAGACTTGAGCGGGCACTAGATCTCTCGGCTCTGGACGACCTGTGGGTAAACTAGACAGCACCTGGAATGTGAACTTCTTCATGTGTAATGCTCCAATCTGGAGCTTAATTTGAACAGACATATTTTGACTGTTTCTGAGTAGGGCTCGTCCTTCTGCTGACAATGCCCAAACCGGCTTCTGGAGTTCTCGGATGGGAATCAGACATCGACTCTTCAAGGCTTTAAGCCCGAAACTTCCGGTTAATCGGAGGCATTCACTTGCCACAGAGACAGTCATGGTCATCTGTGGAAAGGAAACACTAACGCCAAGGGCAGCCTCCCCTACAGGCCTAATGTCTTGGGATTCTCCAACCTTCGCTGGACAAAGACCGTCAGGGGGTCCCAAACAACCGCAGCGGGACCGCAATTCGATTTTGTGACAGAATTCAGGCCTCTGCTTTGCCTGACGAACATAGTCATCCTTCATGGATTCTACAGGCTGGGGAACAGGAGGTCTTTGGGAGGACAGAACCTGGCGTGACGGTTTACCTTTACGCCTTGCATGTCTGGACTGCCTCTTGAGGTTAGGAAGGGAAGTATTCTGTGGAGCATTGTCATCCTGTGTGGATTCTGTGTGGGCAGCAGTCTCTTCAGGCTGGAGAACTGGTAGGCTACCTACACACATCACCCATCGGGGCTGCTCCAGGATATTGGGAAGGGAAGCTTTAGCAGAAGTTTCAGGATAAGGGTCATCGAAGACCATTAGAAAGGCCACCAGGAAGGCCTGAAGGTCAGAGACGATAGAATCCCATGCTTCCCATAGGGGGGTGATCCAATTCAAGGCATCACCCGCTAGGTAGGACATCATGAATGCTACTTTAACCCGATCGGTAGGAAAATAGTGAGCATAGAATTTGAAATGCAGCATGCATTGCTCCACAAATGCATGGCTTCGTTTTGGATCCCCATAGTACCGTGGTGGATCCGGAGGAACGAGTGCTGATAGCTCCATTTGGGGCTGGTGCGTAAATCGCCTGAACCTCAGCTTGAGAAAAAAAAATTTCTTAGTGCACATATTCACCAGACAAGGATTCAAATGTCTCTGAGAGCGAAGGGCCGTGGGGCTCAACGGGAACCATGGCCTGAGCAAACTGTTACGCTCGCGCACAGACTGACTGGCGTGAGCGTGATTAGTGATCTCACTGTACCATGAACCGAGGAGTGCCTGAAGGGGCATAACTAAGTATCAACCAGCCGGTCCGACCAAGGTCGCACGGCGGCTCAGTCGACTCCGTGAACCAGGGAGGAACCGAGCAGAGGGACCAGGTGCTACTCCAGGTCAGACCCCGGTCACAGCTGTTGACCCACACCGGGGAATGCAGGAACAGGCAGCTTAGCTGGTATGCAGACAGGTGGGTACTGGCAGGCATGGCTGGTATGACGGCAGGTGGGTACTTAGCAGGCATGGCTGGTCTGTAGGCAGGTGGGTGCTGGCAGGCGCGGCTGGTATGCAGACAGGCGGGTGCTGACAGGCACGGCTGGAATGCAGACAGGCAGAAACTGGCAGGTATGAATGCAGGCTGGATAGGGACCAGCACAGACTGGGATACAGTAACAGAGCAGCAGGTGCGGTGGACTAGCAGAGCAAAACCGCAGGAGCGGTTAACAAGCAGAGCGGAGCAAAACCGCAGGAGTGGTGAAGAAGCAGAGCGGAGCAAAACTGCAGGTGCGGAGAACAAGCAGAGCGGAGCAAAACCGCAGGTGCAGTGAACAAGCAGAGCGGAGCAAAACCACAGGTGCGGTGAGCAAGCAGAGCGGCGCAAAACCGTAGGTGCGGTGAGCAAGCAGAGCGGAGCAAAACTGCAGGTGCGGAGAACAAGCAGAGCGGAGCAGAACCGCAGGTACAGTAAACTAGCGAAGCAGAGCGGAACCGCCAGAGCGGTGAACAAGCAGAGCAGAACAGAACTGCAGGTGCGGTAAACAAGTGGAGCAGAGCGGAACCACAGGTGCGGTGAACAAGCAGAGCAGAACAGAACCACAGGTGCGGTAAACAAGCGGAACCGCCGGAGCGGTGAACAAGCAGAGCAGAACAGAACCGCAGGTGCGGTAAACAAGCGGAACAGAGCGGAACCTTCGGAGCGGTGAACAAGCAGAGCAGAACAGAACCGCCGGAGCGGTGAACAAGCAGAGCAGAACAGAGCAGAAGGTAAAGGCAGACAGGACAGGGCTCTGTTCACATGGAACAGACTGGAAAATACAGGAAGATGGTTAGAACACAGGAGGTAGATATGGAGGCAGGGAAGGGGACAAGCAGAACCGGATACACACAAGGTACTTACAATGAAGTAGCAAGTGGACACAAAACTCACTAAAAGAAGTACAGAGATAATGAGTTGGAGTTAGGTGCGGGTTCAGACACTGCAGGCAGAGGGAAGGTACGGACATAGAGAGAAACAAGTATTGGGCTATGACACAGTTCAGACAGTAGCTGAACTGGGAACAAGATACAGGAACGAGCCTGGGAACTCAGCCCCCAGGGTGGCGGAAACAGACTAGAAGTCAGAGATACAGGTAGCGGCCCTGGGTACTCGGCCCCCAGGGTGGCAGAAACAGACTAGAAGTCACAGGTACAGGAAAAGGCCTTGGGTACTCAGCCCCCAGGGTGGCGAACAGACTAGAGTCAGGACAGGACCTGGCACCTCAGTTGCAAAAGACAAACTGAGTGAAAGTGTTGCTCAGGCCCCTCCTACTGGGTGGAGGGGGTTTAAGTATCCAGTGACACACAGCAACAGGCTGGGGATGCATTAGGACTGTACACACAGTAGCTATATGAAACAAGCAGAAAGACACGCCGATGCCCTAAGCAATCAGACAAGAGACATGGACAGAGCAGGTACTGGAGCAAAGAGTGCAGCATGGACTGACAGGTAAGATTGTGGTCTTGCATGTTGGGAGGTGGTGCACCATGCAAGCACGCCGCCAGGGATGTTACATGTTGTAACATCTTGGGTATTTGCTGGGACTGTTCTGTGTGTTTATTGTCCGCTTTGTGGTTCAATAATGTCTTTCCACGCTGTTTTACCCTCACCCTGTGTTATCTGAGTAGCGTTACGCCCACAGAAGACCCCGGGTCTTCACATTTTTGGTGGCAACAGTGGGATGCTACTCAGCCCAGCAGATTTGGGGGAGATGCAGGGGACTGGTGTTAGCACACATCGTCCAAAGGGCTCCACAACCAGGGAGGCATATAGACACACCCAGCAATCCATAGGTGAGGCATACACAGCAGGTTTCGGATGCTACCATGTCCAACCCCACCAGCTCGGCATTGTGAGGAAGACCAGAGAGGATACACAGCAACAACAAGAAACAGCAACTACAGGAGCTGTGCCAGCTTCAATGGACTGAACACCAGGCCACTGACACTCATCGGATTTAATTCAGGAACCACAGGATGCAGAGGACAGCATGTGTGGACACAATGGATACCAGTCTGTTTTCTTCAATTACGTTTGGAGTTTATTTGCAAGGAAGACATGGAATATGCTCTGAGGAAACTGGATGATGCAAAGTTTTGCTCCCATGAAGATGAGACCTCTTACATTCATGTCAGTCCTTAAAGACATGCTGATAGACTGTCTCCAATAAGTGGAGAAGGATGATTGGGATCATGTCATGTCTGGCTAATTAAGATGGGGGGAGCAATGTGATGATACAGCCTAAAATCTTAATAAGCCAGACGATTAGATTTGTTAAGTCAAGAGAAATACCTTATTGTGTTTTATTAGAGATTGCAGGCTGTATTTTATTAATGTTCTGATTGCTCGTCGGTTTATGTACACTGTTGTAACTTGTAAAGTGTCCAGTATTCAACTAATTTCATTAGTATCTCCGGAGCCATTGTTCAAAAATCATCTAGGCCCATTGTGTAAGTGTTGAAAGAAGTTCCGGTGGAGCCTTCACCACAGGGAGCCTCACATGTAGGCCCAGGTGATTTGGTCTACCTGAGAAAGATACCTCCACTAATGCACACTTAGCTTTGGGGGAGGAGGGGTGAGGGCAGTTATGCCATTCAGGGGGCTGAGCCCAGAGAAGGAGAAGGGACATGTATTTTTTGTAGCAGTCAGACTTGGGACAGAGAATCAGAAAGACTTTAGAAAGAGAATGAGACATCCTTAAAGACAGCAGATGGATTGTGTTATGCACACGCCCGGGCTGAGCGGCGTGTGCGTGTGATTGTAGTGATTCCACTGGACCGTGCCGGAGAGTGAATGCCTGGAGGGGTTTAACTAGGTATTCACCCGATCCGACCAGGGTCGCACGACGGCATACGACGCCAGTGCACCAAGGAGGAACCGAGCAGAGGGACCAGGTGCTACTCCAGGACAGACCCCGGACACGGCTGTTGATCCACACAGGGGAATACAGGAACAGACTGGTAGGCTGGCACACAGACTGGTGGGTATAGGCAGGCACGACTGGTATGCAGGCAGGCGGGTATGCAGGCAGGGGGGTACAGGCAAGCACAGCTAGAGTGCAGACAGGGAGGCACTAGCAGGTAGGAACACAGGCGGGATAGGACCCAGTACACACTGGGACTCAGGAACAATACAGGCAGAGGGGTACAGGCAAGCACAGCTAGAGTGCAGACAGGGAGGCACTAGCAGGTAGGGACACTGGCGGGATAGGACCCAGTACACACTGGGACTCAGGAACAGAACCACAGATGTGGCGGACAAACACAGCAGAGTGAGACCGCCCAGAGAGGTGAGCGAGAACAGGGCAGGACAAGGCCGCCTGGAGCGGTGAGCAAGAGTAGAGCAGGACAAGGCTGCCAGGAGCGGTGAACAAAGGATCAGAGCTGAGCGAGACTGCTGGAGCAGTGAGCAAGAGTAAAGCAGGACGAGGCTGCCTGGAGCGGTGAGCAAGAGTGGAGCGAGACTGCCGGAGCAGCGAGCAAAAGGGTCAGAGCGGAGCAAGGCTGCCGGAGCAGCGAGCAAAGGAGTCAGAGCAGGCTAGAACCGCCGGAGCGGTAAGCAAAGGAGTCAGAGCAGACTAGAACCGCCGGAGCGGTGAGCAAAGGAGTCAGAGCAGACTAGAACCACCGGAGCGGTGAGCAAAGGAGTCAGAGCAGGCTAGAACCGCCGGAGCGGTGAGCAAAGGAGTCAGAGCAGGCTAGAACCGCCGGAGCGGTGAGCAAAGGAGTCAGAGCAGGCTAGAACCGCCGGAGCGGTGAGCAAAGGAGTCAGAGCAGGCAAGGCTGAGTAGGGGGGACAGGGCTCTGTTCACACGGAACAGACAGGAAGGGAAAGGCAGAGCCAGACACCCACAGGGTACTTGCAGTGAAGTAGCGAGTGGACCACAAACTCACAAACGGGAGTACAGAGACAACAGGCAGGAGTTAGGTACGAGTTCAGACTCTGCATAAAAAGGAAAGGAACAGACATAGAGAAAAGACAGATGAAAGATAGGAGAGTGTACAGACTGGAACTGAGTGTACAGACGAGACCGACACAGGAGCGGGACACAGGAGCGGGTCTGGGAATACGGCCCCCAGAGAGGCGGGACGAACAGGCAAGGAGCGTGTTCAGACAGGACAGACAAGATACAGGAGCAGGTCTGGGTAATCGGCCCCCAGAGAGGCGGGACGAACAGGCAAGGAGCGTGTTCAGACAGGACAGACAAGATACAGGAACGGATCTAGGTAATCGGCCCCTAGAAGGCGGGAGGAACAGGCTAGGAGCGTGTTCAGACAGGACTGGAAATACAGCCTCCAGGAAAGGCAGCAGGCAAGAGTACACAGACAGGACTCAGTTCAGACACGGGAACTGATACCGCAAGGCAGGAGACATAGACAGGACTCAGTTCAGACACGGGAACTGATACCGCAAGGCAGGAGACATAGACAGGACTCAGTTCAGACACGGGAACTGATACCGCAAGACAGGAGACAAAGAACGGGACCTGGCACCTTCAGAGTGAAAGCACACACTGAATGAAACACTATGCTCAGGCAGGGATAGATGGGAGCAGCTGAGCTATATACCAGGTGACAGACAGCAATAGGCTGAGGACGCACAAGGGGTGTGACCCACAGCAGGTACAAAAAGCAGGAAGTGATCGGGCGCCGCCCTTAAGCAGCAGAAACAGACACAAACAGCATGGAGGGAAGCCAGAGAGACATTCTGGACTGGAGATCAAGTGCGCGCTCTTGCACAGTGGGAGATGGACCACCATGCAAGGACGCCGCCAGGTATGTTACAGTACCCCCCCCTTACGCCCCCTCTTCTTCAGGCCTGCCAGAATCTTCCGCAGGGAATTCGAGGACCAGTCGTTCACTTCAAGGAGATCACTTCCACTGTCCACAGGAAAAACTGATCTCATCTGGTTAGCTAGGATGCTACCTCCTATCCAGCCATCCTCAGCAACAGACGAAACGGGTGGAGTACCAGGAACAGCACACAAGGAAGTCTCTCTCCACATATTTTCAGGTGGCATCCCAGAGGGTACAGGAGACAACTGGAAGTCCTTCACCGGGTTGGAGGGGGACAGAGACTTGGGGGTAATCTCTGCTTCGAGGTACATCTTGTCAAGCTCACAGGAAGAAATAGACGGGTTATCAGGTACATAATGAGGAAAAGTCACTGTCTCTTTGTTATCTGGTGGTACCCCGGAGGATTCAGGAAACAACTTGAGGTCCTCCGCCGGGTCAGAAGAGTGCAGAGGCTCAGAGAAAACATCTGCTTCAGAGTACACTAGGTCGGACTCACTGGACGAAGCAGGCGAGGTATCGGGTACCGAGTATAGGAAAGTCTCTGTCCATTCACCACCAGGTGGCACCCCGAAGGGTTCTGGAGACAACTGGCGGTCCTCCGCCTGGTCAGAGGGGTGTAGAGTCTCACGGGTAACCTCTGCTTCAGAGTACACTAGGTCGGACTCACTGGACGAAGCAAGCGAGGTATCAGATCTAGGATATAGGAAAGTCTCTGTCCATTCACCACCAGGTGGCACCCAGAAGGGTTCTGGAGACAACTGGAGGTCCTCCGCCTGGTCGGAGGGGTGTAGAGACTCGGGAGTAACCACTGCTTCGGAGTACACTAGGTTGGACTCAGTGGACGAAGCGAGCGAGGTATCAGGTACAGAGTATAGGAGAGTCTCTGTCCTTTCGCTACCAGGTAGCACCCCGAAGGGTTCTGGAGACAACAGGAGGTCCTCCGCCTGGTCGGAGGGGTGTAGAGACTCGGGAGTAACCTCTGCTTCGGAGTACACTAGGTTGGACTCACTGGACGAAGCGAGCGAGGTATCAGGTACAGAGTATAGGAGAGTCTCTGTCCTTTCGCTACCAGGTAGCACCCCGAAGGGTTCAGGAGACAACTGGAGGTCCTCCGCCTGGTCGGAGGGGTGTAGAGACTCGGGCGTAACTACCACTTTGGGGTACCCATTGTCAGGCTCACAGGACGAAGCGGACAAAGTATCGAGTACCGGGTGTAGAGAAGTCTCTCTCCATTTGTCATCGAGTGGTATCCCAGAGGATTCAGGAGGCAACAGGGGGTCCTCCACCAGGTAGTAGAGGTGCACAGACTCTGAGGTAACCACAGCTTTGGAGCATCCTTGGACATGCACACCGGTTAAAGTGGGTGAAGCATCTGATGCCGGGTGCAGGAAGTTCTCCTGTGTGGAGTCTGGATGGGCAGAAGTCTCTTCGGGCAGGAGAACTGGTGCACTACCCACGCACATTACCCGTTGGGGCTTCTCCGGGATACAGGGAGATGAAGCTTCAGTAGGGACTTCAAGGTTGGGGTCAGGAGGTCTCAGGGAGGACAGACCCTGGCGTGACGGCTTGCCTCTACGTCTAGCACGTCTGGACTGCCTCTTGAGGTTGGGAGAAGTATTCCGGAAAGTGTAGTCACCCTGTGAGGATTCTGGGTGGGCAGTAGTCTCATTGGGCTGGAGGACTATTGCGCTACCCACACACATTACCCGTCGGGGCTGCTCCGGGATATTGGGAAGTGAAGCTTCAGCAGGGGCTTCAGGGTTAGGGTCCTCGAAGACCATACGAAAGGCCACCAGGAAGGCCTGCAGGTCAAGGACGACAGGATCCCATGCTTCCCATAGGGGGGTGACCCATTTCAAGGCATCACCCGCTAGGTAGTCAATCATAAAGGCCACTTTAGCCCAATCGGAAGGAAAATAGAGAGGGTAGGCCTTAAAGTGTAGCATGCATTGCTCCACAAATGCACGACACTGTCTTTGATCCCCATAGTAAAGTGGCGGATCCTCAGGAACGAGAGCTGATAGATCCATCTGGACGGTGCGTAATTGCCTGGAACTCAGCTAAGGAAAAAAAAAAAAAAAATTTATTTATTTATTTTAATGCATGTATTCGCTGGAAAACTTCTCAGAGAGCGAAGGCCGTGGGGCTCAACGGGAACCATGGCCTGAGCATGCTGTTATGCACACGCCCGGGCTGAGCGGCGTGTGCGTGTGATTGTAGTGATTCCACTGGACCGTGCCGGAGAGTGAATGCCTGGAGGGGCTTAACTAGGTATTCACCCGATCCGACCAGGGTCGCACGACGGCATACGACGCCAGTGCACCAAGGAGGAACCGAGCAGAGGGACCAGGTGCTACTCCAGGACAGACCCCGGACACGGCTGTTGACCCACACAGGGAAATACAGGAACAGACTGGTAGGCTGGCACACAGACTGGTGGGTATAGGCAGGCACGACTGGTATGCAGGCAGGCGGGTATGCAGGCAGGGAGGTACAGGCAAGCACAGCTAGAGTGCAGACAGGGAGGCACTAGCAGGTAGGAACACAGGCGGGATAGGACCCAGTACACACTGGGACTCAGGAACAATACAGGCAGAGGGGTACAGGCAAGCACAGCTAGAGTGCAGACAGGGAGGCACTAGCAGGTAGGGACACTGGCGGGATAGGACCCAGTACACACTGGGACTCAGGAACAGAACCACAGATGTGGCGGACAAACACAGCAGAGTGAGGCCGCCCAGAGAGGTGAGCGAGAACAGGGCAGGACAAGGCCGCCTGGAGCGGTGAGCAAGAGTAGAGCAGGACAAGGCCGCCAGGAGCGGTGAACAAAGGATCAGAGCTGAGCAAGACTGCTGGAGCAGTGAGCAAGAGTAAAGCAGGACGAGGCCGCCTGGAGCGGTGAGCAAGAGTGGAGCGAGACTGCCGGAGCAGCGAGCAAAAGGGTCAGAGCGGAGCAAGGCTGCCAGAGCAGCGAGCAAAGGAGTCAGAGCAGGCTAGAACCGCCGGAGCGGTAAGCAAAGGAGTCAGAGCAGACTAGAACCGCCGGAGCGGTGAGCAAAGGAGTCAGAGCAGACTAGAACCGCCGGAGCGGTGAGCAAAGGAGTCAGAGCAGGCTAGAACCGCCGGAGCGGTGAGCAAAGGAGTCAGAGCAGGCTAGAACCGCCGGAGCGGTGAGCAAAGGAGTCAGAGCAGGCTAGAACCGCCAGAGCGGTGAGCAAAGGAGTCAGAGCAGGCAAGGCTGAGTAGGGGGGACAGGGCTCTGTTCACACGGAACAGACAGGAAGGGAAAGGCAGAGCCAGACACCCACAGGGTACTTGCAGTGAAGTAGCGAGTGGACCACAAACTCACAAACGGGAGTACAGAGACAACAGGCAGGAGTTAGGTACGAGTTCAGACTCTGCAGAAAAAGGAAAGGAACAGACATAGAGAAAAGACAGATGAAAGATAGGAGAGAGTACAGACTGGAACTGAGTGTACGGACGAGACCGACACAGGAGCGGGACACAGGAGCGGGTCTGGGAATACGGCCCCCAGAGAGGCGGGACGAACAGGCAAGGAGCGTGTTCAGACAGGACAGACAAGATACAGGAGCAGGTCTGGGTAATCGGCCCCCAGAGAGGCGGGACGAACAGGCAAGGAGCGTGTTCAGACAGGACAGACAAGATACAGGAATGGATCTAGGTAATCGGCCCCTAGAAGGCGGGAGGAACAGGCTAGGAGCGTGCTCAGACAGGACTTGAAATATAGCCTCCAGGAAAGGCAGCAGGCAAGAGTACACAGACAGGACTCAGTTCAGACACGGGAACTGATACCGCAAGGCAGGAGACATAGACAGGACTCAGTTCAGACACGGGAACTGATACCGCAAGGCAGGAGACATATACAGGACTCAGTTCAGACACGGGAACTGATACCGCAAGACAGGAGACAAAGAACGGGACCTGGCACCTTCAGAGTGAAAGCACACACTGAATGAAACACTATGCTCAGGCAGGGATAGATGGGAGCAGCTGAGCTATATACCAGGTGACAGACAGCAATAGGCTGAGGACGCACAAGGGGTGTGACCCACAGCAGGTACAAAAAGCAGGAAGTGATCGGGCGCCGCCCTTAAGCAGCAGAAACAGACACAAACAGACAGCATGGAGGGAAGCCAGATAGACATTCTGGACTGGAGATCAAGTGCGCGCTCTTGCACAGTGGGAGATGGACCACCATGCAAGGACGCCGCCAGGTATGTTACAGATTGCATGGCATCCAATGAGACACAGATTTGAATTTTATATTATTCTAGCCTAAGTGTACCAGCCCTGACTGGAAAGATTAGGATCTGCTCCATTAACCATCAGAGAGACATGGATACATTTTAGGGAGTCAAGGTGAGGACGAAGAAGTCACCTGGCCCCATGGATATATTGTTTTGAGGTTGCTAGGAGGGACCCACCGGTCACCTAGAACCCATGGAGACATTTGGAGTTGCCAGAAGGGACCAACCGGTCACCTGGCCTCTTGGAAACATTCAGAGAGGCCAGGGTGGGACCCTTGGGTCTCCTGGTCTTGTACCTCAATGGACTGCTAGCTTCCTAAGCTTGCTGCTACCTTCTCTCTGTGGGGGCCTGCCAGAAGCGGGGGGCCACTGGTTGAGGTAGTCAGCCCTGGGAGTCTCCAAAGTCGCAGCTGTTATATCCCAGGCGGGCGGAGAAGGAAGGGTGAGACTGTGTAATGTTGTACCATCTTGGGCATTTGCTGGGACTGTTCTGTGTGTTTATTGTCCACTTTGTGGTTCAATAAAGTCTTGCCACGCTGTTTTACCCTCACCCTGTGATTTCTGAGTAGCGTTACGCCCAAGGAAGACCCCGGGTCTTCATAAGACCTCTAGCAGATCCAAAATTAGGGATCATTTTTGTATGGATTGTTAAGAATTTGCCATTGCTGTTTAGATAGAGAAGAAGCAAACATGTTGCTGCCTGCTAATATCAAAACAGAGATAATTTTAGGATGCTGGCACTTCTTCATGTAGCAAAGAACAAACCTTTTAATACTCCCCAAACAGGCATACTTTTTGCACCATATCTTGTGGGGCAGCTTCTACTGCCTATGTAGAAGCTTTAACAAGGCAGGTATCTGCCACCAAAAAAGGATAACTTTTGGACCATTTAAACAATTTAAGAAAAATAAAAAGTCTGTTAGTGGAGTGTGTTGCTAGTTACCATTAGCTACCTAGGAGACCTCAATCGGGTAATCAGAGGATATACAGTAATGTGATTCGTGGCAAATTAAATTCTAGGCAAAAAATTGTCAAACCTGTCTAAATTGAATTTTAAAAGAATCAATCATTTCTAATTAAATTTTTCTGTATGTCTGTATGTATACATACTCCAACTATTTCTAAACTCCTCTCAGAATGTCATTCGCCTCCCAAAAAAGATAATTTTTGGATTGGTTTTACAATTAAAAAAACTTAAGTCTGTGTGGAGACATGGGGTCTCTGGTGGGCGTAATACTATTCAGACAACACAGGCTGATGGCAAAACAGTGCGGCAACAATTTATTGAACCATCAAACAACAAACATATAGAACAGTCCCAGCAAATACCCAAGATGGTGCAAGTTATAGAATCTCTCCCTTCCGCTGGCCCGCCGGGAATAGAGCCGTGAGATATGTGGCCAGGTGACCTGACTGCCCCAACCTGGATTTCCTCATAACGTCTCTGAGAGTTCAGGGATATTCAATGGAACAGATCTGTATTCCTCTTCATGGAGCCATGTGTTCTGGTTGTTGTCCCGAAGAGTCTCTCTTGGCTGTCTCTTTGTAAAGTCTCTCTGCTACAGAGGCATGTGTTCCTTAAATAGTTCACAATTGTCCTTTCAAGCACACATCCACAGGTCAAAAATTAGGGATGATATTATTCCACAGGACTCGATGTTGACTGGCAAACACCCTACAATGGTATTTAACATATCTAGCAAACATCCATTGTTCAGAGTCCCTGTATTGCAAAACTGGCAAACGCTACGTTGTAGAAGCTGATATAAGATGTGAATAGCAGCCATTCATCAACTACCAAATATCAAATCGTGATCAACATTCAGGTTTACACAAACAATAGTGTGTGCTGAGCAACCAAAGAAGAACACAAGTTCAAAAGTCAACATAATAATAAAAATGTATGGTTCCCAGCCTATGGAATATATGTCTGGCATAATTAAGAAGAAAAGCTGTGTTGTCACAGTCTGTTAGTGCAGTGAGTTGTTTAACACACTTTCTTACCATCAGTTACCGTCCGTTTATTTAGAGAGGCCAGTTTGACATTTCTAAAGCTGTTTGCACCAAAGAGATTGAAGATGGTTCAATACAGTTTTAAAAGACCTCAGATTTCACATATCTTTTGGGGGCAATAAAAGGCTTAGCTGCACTTGCATGTCACAGAAAATCTATTTGCAACAAAAATAATTTTGGGAAAAAATTTTTTGTGAATTCAAATTTCAAAAGATTAGTTAAAGTCATCATTCCTCAAAAAAAATTATTCTTTGTTCCTGGGATCCACAGAGATCACAATAGGGGCTTTGAAACCCAAACAATTATCCTGAATGAAATAAAGGTTTGCATGCACGACCTATACTTCATTCATTGCCTATGAGACTAGAGATGCTGCACTAAATTATATAGACAATAAATGGAACCCATTGTTCCACAGTGGTCAGGAAGTTTTCCCTATTCAATGGATAAACTTTATTTTCTTTAAATAATCCTTTAAAACAAGAAGCTTTGCAATCTTTTTTTATTCAAATTGGAGGTCATTTACATAATTCCTTTTGTGTTTTGTTGTTTACAACACTTTAATGAGGGTCACCATTGTTCTTTTCCTTGAACATTGTTTTGAGACCAGCAGAGATCTATGCAGGGAATTTAGCTTCTAACCTGAGTCCACCTCTCTGCAGCAACTTCTGCACTTCTAATGCTGCAGAACCAACAGGAGTGCCCACAGTTCAGGTAAGTAGTGCAACAAAGCTGCTTGCCTGAACTTCCACTCAAGCAGGAGCACCCGCTTTCCAAGCAATCAGGAAGTTGGGTGTTTTCAGAGCAGTGCACTCCTGATTCAAAAGACCCAATAAACCCCTTACAAAGGACTTTTTACCAAGTGAAAAGTGTCCATTTTGTGCTATTATTTTACTCTTGCTGTTCCCCTGAGTTAATTATTTTTCTTTTTTTGGGGTGTGGGGTTAAATCCACTATATGTTTCCAGACATATAGAACTTTTTATTTAGTTCTAATTTTTATTGTCTTTACCAAAGGGGCATTGCTCACAGGATTCTCTGGGGATATGTCTTTATGGTCCTCTGCATATTACCCTATGAGAACTGCCCCCTTGGTAAGGAAAATAAAATTTGCACAAAATAATAAAGCTCATATATTTAGAGCCGCATGTGAAACAAAACCCAAACAGGATAGGCTGGGGAACAGCAGGCATTAAATAAAAGCAAAACCTGTTACATGTGACATGGTGTTACATCTTCTTTAAACTGGGAATCATACTGATTTTGTTTTACTTGAGAATCGTACAAGATGAGACATGAGTTGCAAAGGTCTGTGAAATTGTTGAATCCTGACTTTTTTTTAATTTTCATGGTGCTACAACTGTGATTTTATTTTTTCGCTTCTTTTCTATGCATTTTTGATAAATGTAAAAAGAAAACAATTTTTGTTAAAAAATTTGAATTTATAAAACACAAAAAATATATTAAAATGTTTTCAGGGTTTCAGTCCATTCATCTTAGTTTGTATGATATCCAAATGTTTAACTTGTGACAATGGCCACATCTGCAAGCCTAGAAAATGTAACATTTTCGGATGTGACAAGGCAGATGGATGAGGTCATTTCTTACTGAGAACAGACAAGGTGCACAAATAAGCCTATTTATGCAGCAGCAGAAAAAATGCAATTTTAATTCAGTAAGACATCTTTGTTTAATAAAATTTGAAGAGTGGAGGAAGCATATTTTCATGGTGTCCATGCGTAACCTCAACTAGGGAAGGGTACATTCAGCATGTTTGTCCCCACAATAATGCTTTATCTATCTTTTAGATCAGGGGTCTCAAACTCGGCTGGGTATATGGGCCGCACATGGAAAAAATTTGAATTTGGGGGGCCGCATTCTTTGTTCAATGTGACATTTTTAGTGATACCATTTTTTTGTATACACCTTTTGAACATTTTTGCCGTGTTTATTTTTTTATGGCTTGGGTCGTTATGGATGTGGCGATAATAAACGTGCACTTTTTTGTGTTTACTTTAGTTTACATATAAAACAGCATTTTTAGTGCCCAATATTTTTTCATGCTTTATTTTATTTTTTATTTTTTTTACAATTTTATTTCCCCCAATTGGCCACATACAGTAATATTGTCTTACAATTAGCATCATATAGTAATAATGGAAAACATCTTGTAGTAATGTTCCCCATCCAAGTCCCCATCTTGTACTAATGTGCCCCATCCAGGTCCCCATCCTGTGGCTATGTGCCCCATCCAGGTCCCCATCCTGTGGCAACGTTCCCCATCCTGGCGCCCATCTTGTACTAATGTGCCTCATCCAGGTCCCCATCTTGGGGCTATGTGCCCCATCCAGGTCCCCATCCTGTGGCAATGTGCCCCATCCAGGTCCCCATCTTGTGGCTATGTGCCCCATCCAGGTCCCCATCTTGTGGCTATGTGCCCCATCCAGGTCCCCATCCTGTGGCTATGTGCCCCATCCAGGTCCCCATCCTGTGGCAATGTGCCCCATCCAGGTCCCCATCCTGTGGCAATGTGGCCCATCCAGGTCCCCATCTTGTGGCTATGTGCCCCATCCAGGTCCCCATCTTGTGGCTCTGTGCCCCATCCAGGTCCCCATGTTGTGGCTCTGGTCCCCATCTTGTGGCTCTGTGCCCCATCCAGGTCCCCATCTTGTGGCTATGTGCCCCATCCAGGTCCCCATCTTGAGGCTATGTGCCCCATCCAGGTCCACATCTTGAGGCTCTGTGCCCCATCCAGGTCTCCATCCTGTGGCTCTGTGCCCCATCCAGGTCCCCATCCTGTGGCTATGTGCCCCATCCAGGTCCCCTCTTGTGGCTATGTGCCCCATCCAGGTCCCCTCTTGTGGCTATGTGCCCCATCCAGGTCCCCATCCTGTGGCTATGTGCCCCATCCAGGTCCCCATCCTGTGGCTCTGTGCCCCATCCAGGTCCCCTCTTGTGGCTCTGTGCCCCCTGTGCTGTTCTTCACACACATAAAATAGAAAAAAAAAAAGATGATTCTCACCTGTCCTCCGTTCCCTCGGCGGCCTTCCTGCAGATGTGGCCCGCAGGCACCACAGAGTCCGACCCCTTGACGATCCCGACCTGGTCCAGGAGGAGCCGCCGACAGCAGCGCTGCATTGCCGCACAGAGACTGTCTCCCAGCACAGCATTTTCAATGTCAGCCGCCGGCCAATCAGAGGCCAGCAGCTGACATCTGCATATGGCAATGACGTCATACTCGCTGCGCCGACACGCAGATATCAGCTGCTGGCCTCTGATTGGCCGGCGGCTGGCATTGGAAATGCAGTGCTGGGAAACAGTCTCTGTGTGGCAATGCAGCGCTGCTGTCGGCGGCTCCTCCTGGACCAGGTCGGGATCGTCAAGGGGTCTGTGCCTGCGGGCCGCATAAAGCAGCCTCAGGGGCCGCATGCGGCCCGCGGGCCGCGTGTTTGAGACCCCTGTTTTAGATCCTATTTCTTTGACTTGTATTTTCTATTTTTCATTATTCATGACAAATTGAAGAGTTTAATATGCTAATCCAAGGATAAATATGGAAAGGTTATAATAAATGAAGGTAGCAGGAACATTCAGATAGGACATAATTTATTGGATATAATTATAGTCAGTGCTAGGACACATACTTTGGCCCCTAAACCAAGCTCTTACACTTTATGCAAATACAGATCATGACACAAGGTTTTGGAATTAGATAGTACAAATTCTTAACTACTGAAAGTTGAATTATGGTTCATTGTCAACACCATTTTTATACATGTGATCCACAGTTACACTTACATATGAGTGAAACTCTTCTGGGGGTCGCGTAACAACTTTCATTAGGCTTGGGAAAAAGTCATAAGACATCAGCGGATGTTTGGTCCCAACCGAGCTCCATCAGGTTTCTGTCATGGTGCCCATCATATATGAAACCTAAGTTCTTGATCTTATAAATCCATGATGAGGCAGTCTTTGCAACATCGCTCTTTGCCCTCAGGGCAAGGCAATTAGCAATTTTGAACATTAGAACATGTCCTGATGCAAAGGCAGAAATCAGCATCTTAAAAGGGGCTACTTTCAGGGGTAGCTATTTAAAGGAGTTCTCCCCTTTCAACTTTCTTCACATTTTCAGAGTGCTCATGTTAAAAATAATAAAGTCAACATTACTCACTTTATGCTGCTGCTCCCAGGGATTGTGTACAGGCTGTAGGTGACATCAAGACTACAGTACATGTTTGCATGCACTGGGATTCTCAAATGAAGCATCATCAAAAAAGAAATAATAATAATAAAAAAAAGAAAAGCAGATATATATTGTAGTTAGGGGAGAATAGAGAATTTTAGATTCAAGTATATTAGAAACTAGTTTAGATTATGGTGCTAAATAGATAGGGATTTAGGAGGAAAATTATTTTGATCTTCAGACCACCCCTTTATGGAGAAATATACAGAAATTATACAAAGGGATCACAAGATAATACAACAGTATTCTGCATCACCAAATTAAAGACATTAATTCTGTGCCAACATGTTTCCATTTAAGAAAGCTATAAAACTCCTATTTTACAATAAAAACCCTGTTTTGAGAAAATATATATTTTTATTTCATTTAAGGCTTATTTCAGTGTTTCGCATGTTGGATAAATTACACAACTTTAAAGTTTCCAATATTATTAGTTTATTCATTTTTTATTGATTTATCATCTGCTTACAATTTACGTTTTGTGCACTATTAGACCTGACCATGAGATTGTTTAACTGTATTTATAATAAACAATCTATTGCAGTGAATTATGCTGCCAATGACATAATCACATTTATAGCAAAGCTCTGCCATGGCAATCCATATGCAGCAAGGATTGCATCAGTATCGATGAGCCCTCAAAGGGAGCCCATGCTGATGGCAGGACTCGTTTTTTAGAAATATATGGCAAGGTATGGGAAATGATTAAGATGCTATTTAAATGCTATTCTGTGTGAGTTATATTTAGTATCACATGATGTAAATATGTGTTAACAAATAGGAATCTGTGTTAGAATCTGTATTGTATTATATGTAACACAATGATCATCAAGTTGACAGTATTGTGTGATGAAAAAAAAGAACAATCTGTTATACAAAATGCAAAGAAAGTGTCAGCCAAGTAAATCATCTCTTGAAAAAATGTAATACCAGATGATATTGCCTGTGTGTCATAAGTGTCTATCTGGTAGATTTTCTATTTGTTAAACTGGTCATACACATTGTTGAGCCAATGTGTGTTCTTTCTTCCTAACTCCCAACATGTATGCACCTACTATATCTGCATGTGTTTTCAATGGGGAGAGAGGAGAAAACTCCTTCCAGACACCTCTGGCTTATTTCCTGTGAAAACAAGGTATTGAACATGTTGAAATTCAATATGCTCAATCCTTTTTCTGCCAAGTATCATCTCTATGCATACCCCCATGTAGGTCAAATAATTGGCTGTTTCCCTCAAGATCAGTGGCAAGGCATAACTTTCCTCTTTTAAATCACATATGCAGCTTTACAGCAGTTTTTGAGCCAAGGCAGGAGTGGATACAAAATGAAGTATAAAAGTATGAAGGAACAATTGATATATGTCCTCTCTGTCATCACCACGTAATGTTGGACGTTCTTAGACGTTGTGCCTGTTCCAAATTAAATTGTAAAATCCAAGTGCATGCAAGGAGAGAGAAGTATCACATATTGTAGCAATATAATTGGCTCAGCTCATCTCTACATATATGCTGGCATTAGCATTTATACATCTCATTGGTTAAAGTTACTATTGTCATCACTGAATTTTGGGTCTTCTATCCTTTGGATTACGAGCTCGGAGAGAATGAAGACACGGGACAGGATGTTTGTGTCTAAACATACTCTAAAAACTTTATTACAAAACACAGGGCTAATATACACCCTAAAGGCAGGAAACGGATTTGCCATATATGGTTCGATTATACAGTTTAGCTGAACAGGCGAAAAAAGCTAGTTTCTGTATGCTTTAAAATATTTAATTAGACTTATCTAGTTAGCAAGGTCATTTCATCTTTCTGCAAGAACACATTATTGCTACACTAGAAGAAACATCTGGCCAGGGAGAATCACTTTATCTTCTCCCAAGGACACGCTATTGATACAAGAAGGAACATTCATAGCTGTTGTTTTCACCTAAAATAACTGTCAGACTTATATAGCATAGATGGGGCCTTTAAACTTGAGGGACTCCATCTTCTGCTATAACACTATCATCTAAACCCACTTTTTAAGGGTCTTAGTTATGGCTCTGATTTCTTACTTTCACTTTCCTATATGTTCTCTTTAAGTATCCTTAGACAAAGGAATTCCTGTGACTCTTATCTTAAAACATACAAAGACTCCATTTTGCAGAGCAGGAGAAGCACATAAAATAACCAAAATGGAATCAAGATAGATAAATAAATCCTGCTCTCACACTCTCATTTGTATTTACTAGTGCTTTTTTTACATTTACTGTACATATGTTCCCAGCTAGTCATCTGTTTCCATGTGTTGCCATTAGTGATGAGCGAGTATGTTCTGTTAACCCTTTCGGCGAGCATGCTCGGGTGCTCGCCTAGTAACTTCAGCGTGCTCAGGTGTTATGTTTTCGTCACTCTGTGCTCATGATTTGCGACTGTTTGACAGCTTTAATACATGTGAGGAATGCCTAAGAAACAGGCATTCCCACATGTATTAAAGCTGTCAAACAGTTGCAAACCATGAGCATGGAGTGAGTCAAACATAACATCCCAGCATGCTGAAAATACTCAGAAAACACCCGAGCATGCTCGTAAATCTCGAGTAACGAGCATGCTCGCTCATCACTAGTTGCCATCTATCCTCCTTTTCCTTCTTTTATGTTCAATACTGAGGATGTCATTAGGGTGTGACAAATCATGCATTGAGCACTAAACATATAAGGAAATGTCTGCTTTGAGTTTCATATATGATGCGGCTTGCTTACATAATGCAATTCACCACCTTGTATTTACTCCCTTATTTTAGCTTTGGATGACTTTAAGGTTTATTTATAAAAATGTATATCTTTTTTTCCTTTTCCCACCCTTCTCATTTACTCGTCAATGGTTGTGGATAAGACTCCTCCCAATATTTGTAACAATTGGCATTAGAATTATCCTTTATTGTTGACCTGGTGATTATCTTTGAGATAACTTGCTTTCTATTGATAATTTTTTTCTGATTTGGTTGATCACCAGCAGTTTTCATTTTGACCCTTATATATTTAAGTTCATACTCTCAGTAAAGAAATTACATTAACATTTGGAAGAAACCAAATGCAAATTGTTAGATCAGCATCCAGGATAGTTTATCCAGCCAACAGTTATCTCATAACTATAACCTTCTTCTGAAAGTAGCTTAAAAAAAATATGGAACTCCACATTTTTTTTATAAGTTTGCAATACATACTATATTTGGTATGGAAACAGCTTAAGTTCTATGAGTATCATCCAGGACAGACTAAGCAAGTTAATGATCCTTTGATTATATTTATTATAAAAGTATCACTTTGTACAAAAAGATTGCAGCTCAATATCACATGAATTTATTACAAGATGGACAGAAGAAGGGTTAAAAAATCAACTTGGATGCTTTTCAGACAACCACATCAAATATTGTGGACACATTAGTAACAATTTAATCAATGTTGTAGCTCATGTTTTGTTCATATAATCACCAGCTAACCTTAAAGAAGATCTTTCACACAATTTTTCATGTTGAACTCACATTTTTATGTTTCGCCTTTCAGTAGAGAAATATTAACAATCAAAATATTTGATCCCTAATGAGTTAATTTTAATTAAGTTCAAGTGGGTGTCAGAGAGTTTTCACTAGGGGCGTGCACTCCTTCTTCCAGTATGATGCTGACCAATCATTAGCAGGCAATAGTCAGTGAAGAGAAGGGCAGTGCAGCTGAGATTAGCTGTGTCACATTAAAAAATAAAACCTTTCTTTAAGATCTCTTGCTTTCATAGCAAGTTCCCCTCTGCTGTACTGTTCCTCCCCCCAAATTACACCTGTGTGAGAAATAATGACAGCCTGATCTGATCTCACTGTGATAGGATTAAAAGTTGCCTGAACACAGCAAACATAACTGTGATTAGTGACACAAGTGTGATTACTGACACAGATGCATTAAATGTATCTGTCTTATCAAAGTGCATTAAATGTTTTATTCAGCTTAGAGTTAAAGGAGATTAATGGTTATACTCATGTATGACTTTAAATCAGTTTTCAGGGGCTATTTTATTTTTTCCTATTGGTTTAAGAACTGACAGGCATGCAGATGCTAACTACCTGCCTGCCTTGCCTGGCGCTGGCTCAGAGTGGTCACGGACCGCTCCTGCTGTTGATTTTACTGCTTTACATCAACAGACTGGAGAAGTAGATGTCAATCAGTATAACATCTGCAGCCACGCCCTGTTAACAGAGCAGAGGGGAAAATAAGCAGCTACTCTGTCAACTTGAAGCAGCGGAAATGCCAACAAGATCGATCTGTTACTAAGCCGGCAGAAATCGGCGCTGGGCACAACAAGCAGGTCATTAGCAACGGCCTGCCTATAAGTTCTTGGGCCCATAAGAAAAAAAAGTATTCCCAAATAACCCACTTAATATTTTATTTACACTTCCTTTGGTAAAGAATATATTAAAAAGGTCATGAGAAGTTGTAATGAATAATTTCTTGTTTGTCTCACTAGAGATATTTCCATGTTTAGCCCAATTGAAATTGGGAACATTCATACACAAAAGTTCGGCCAATTGCCAAAACTTTAAACTCAGATGCTCCAACAACACAACATACTCTTTGCTACCACTCTTTACATATTTGCATATTTGAAGAAGTGTAGGCATATTTATGCAAATTAGGGTTACAGATGACTATAAAGGAAAATTAAAATGTTCTATTTAGCCCCCGCATTTGTACTGTGGAGGCCTTCAAAATATAACTCTACATTGATAGTGAAAAAGAACATTTTAATTATGTTTATTTTTATCTTGGAATTTCCAGGCTAGTTAGCATAAACTGCTGTATCCCCATGAAACATAATAAGTCATTTGAAAAGTAATTTATTTTCATTTGATAGCAAAATGACACAAAAGCAGAATAAGACACTGAAAACTAATAACCTTATGAAAATAATTATGGAAACTCAGCATTGTGCAGTTACAATTAATGTTCATGCCTATTATCCTAATGTATATTATTATCTGTTTACCCCTTAAATGTCTATGGGCATAATCAGGACAAAGAAAACAGGAAACTTATTTGTATGGCTTCCTTTCATTTCCAAATTGCAAGAGGAAACTGTTCAGAATACTTTCTCACAAAAAGGTGCAATTATTAAAAGGTTAAAGAAATATCTATGCCTATAAGGTGTACGTGCAACATGTACGGACTATCTCTGAGCAAAGGAGTCAAAGCTTTTAACTTTAACTCATTATACACCTTTTACTAATAATGCAACGGGAAATTATGCTGACTGTCATTTAAAAAATACTAATAGCAGTATCATATACCAGAAGCCCAATGTGTATAAACCCAAGACCGGTTTCATAGTTAGGTAAGAACATCCAGGCCTTTTATGTTCAAATGTGAAAGATAAGCAACCTTGTTGAGGTCTACTGTAGTAATTCAGTAAATATCTACCATGATAAAAACATCAATTTTGCACATAAAAGAAATCAAAAATCACTTATTCCCAAAGGTTTTGTTGACTTGCTCTGCAGCCATCTATTCAAACCATACACAAATAACTATTGTATCTAGCCACTGGTCTCAATAATCTTGTGCCATACATGCAGGCATATTCACTAGGGCCAGCTCTGGCTACAGTGCTAATCTGTGCATGGCTGGTATTTCATCAATATTGGATAAGTCAGGAAGACTGACAGGATCACCAGAAAACTGGCACTGGAGGGCAGAGGACTGCAAGAGAATAAGGTATTATTTTATTTTATCTTAACAAATTGCCTGCCTTTACTCATTTTTATAAAAATGTTGAACAACCCCTTTAAATCATTGTAATTCACTCAAGAACTGTCAAAGATCAACCAATAGATCCCAATCTACTGGTTGCCGACCCAAGTTCTATAGTAATCTAATTACAATCTATCTGTAATTCTGCAGTACAACAAAGGTTGTTGATTAGTGTAGCCATATTACGACAGTGTTCAATTAACCCAACAGATCTAGGCATCCTCTTGTTACAGTTTGCTAAAATATGTTTGCTGTTTTTCTACTTGTCTTAACATGAATGATTAACTACAGTAATGCAAAATATACAATACAGTCTGGCCCTGTATGGCAAGGCTCTCCCTATTGATGAAGTATTCAAACGTCATGCTCAAGAGACCTTCAAGAAGTGCTAGCTTTGGGAAAGCTTCAGCAAGGCCCAGTGGTTTCGCCGACTCATCTGAAAGTTCAGGATTTTTCACTATTTTTTTCAGACCTCTAGCAAGAATGATATACATACATGAAATATAGGTATGAACTTTTGGTGCATTAGAGACACACAGCTCTCTAGCGGCAAAATTTATTGTTTGCATAAAATGTACAAAACTTCTAAACTTGTAATATTTTACAATACTTAAAAGACTATAATATTAAATAACTATATCCTCAGAGATGGGACGACCTATAGCTGGATAAATATGCTGTTTTATTTCCATGTTCATATGCCATTCAAATGTGCACACAGGTAGTTCGCTAGTGTCTACACTAATAGAAAGCAAATATTTCTTGTTACTTTTATTCTAGGCTGTGCATTTCTCATGACAAATTTTCAAGATGACAGAATTATTATGTCCTCCTTTTCCTGGCACCAAATTGCCTACATGTGACATACCTCTGTGCATAAAAATGAATGTACACTTCATTTGCTTTCAGGCATGAAGAACAAGGAACAGACTCATTTTACACCATTCTGCACTGCTGTAAGTCCCTTTAAAAATGGCTTCAAGCTCTCAGCTGGAATGGATGAAAATGAATAGTCTAGCAAAGCACTGTCACCCTGGGCTTTCTCCACACTCTTCCTACGTTAATCTAAACCATAGTACAAAACACCAGCTCAACACATGCTTTACAAGCTGCCTACAGCCCCAAGAAATTACCAGCTAATGATTACTCAAAGTGGAAGACAAGCTCTGTTTGGATTCAGGTCTCAGCAAGAAATTCAACACAGTCTAGACATCCCAAAGCTCTTATTTTGCAGCAATGCAACACGACATGGAAATTATGTGAAGCAGAGAAAACGATAACATGGATGCTTAGGTATCAATCTTTATTCTGCTTTAATGAATAAGAATGTTTTTCCCCTGTGAACTGTGCATTGCAAATGGAGCAGAATATGCTATAATGGTGGTGACATAAATATTAAAACATGGACCAATGAGGATCAATTTTAAAATGTGAATTCTTATTTTGAAAGGCAATTTGCCATACAATATGCTTGCATGCTGTGCTTGAGAATGTTTAGTCTATAGCCATGTGCATATGGCGGAGCTTTGCGCACGGAACCTGTATGGAGGGAAATGGAGTCCCTCTGGCTCTGTAGTAGGCAATAAAGATGAGCGGATCGATCTGTGAAGGAAAGAGTTTGATTAAAATTTCATGAAATTCACGGTTTGACGCAAATTCAAACACTTTGAGATTCGATTCGTGGTTCACAAAAAAAACTTGCCCAACTTCATTTCTCACACTGTGGAAGATTCACGTAGCAGGCTAATGACCCCATAATTCCCTGCCATGACATCTAGTGGATTATTAGACAGTCATGGTCAGTATGTAGACCATCAAAGATTGGCGGTTCCCATTGGAACAGTCCAGAGTCACTGGATAAGTCTCTCTCTTCTGTAGTATGTAAGCTCTTACTGTCAGCAGGGTTCTATCTCTCACTTTTTTTCTCTCACTGCTACACCAAATGCATTTTCCGAGCAATCATAAACCTTCAAATATTGAGATTCACACAAATTTTTTGCCGCAAATCAAATCTTTGAAAAAATTTGGCGATGCTGATGAATTCGAATTTCAAAAGATCTGCTTATCTTTATTAAGGAGCATGCAACAATTATACATAATGCGACAGAAAAAAAATCTTTACGCCATCGTAATAAATTGTAGGCAAATGAATGAACACTGGGCAAGTAACTATACAAACCAGACTGTAAGAAGCTTTAATATTGAAAAAGATATGATTAGACTAAAGAAGATATTTTGAAAATCGAATTCGCCATCTTTGCCAAATTTTCCCCAAAAATGTATTTTGCGGAGAATGAATTAATGTGACTCTCAATACAGTAAAGCTTATAATTACTTGGAAAATATATGTAGGGAAGAGGAGAATGAGAGAACCCAGCTGACCATAAGGGCTTACACTTGACTCACGAGATTACTCGCTGACCATAAAAGCTTACACTCTACAGGAGAGAGAATTACCCAGTTGCTCTGTGGATGGAAAACTACTCTAGCGGACAAACTGTGCTCCCTTGGAAACTGCTGATCTGTGATGGCCCAGGTACTAACCACCATTGAACAAGGTATGATAATCTGTCAGATGTCATGACTGCACAGCATTATAGCCTATGCAGTAGGGCAAAATGACATTAGTCTGCACTCTGATGCTTTATCAGTGGGGGAAATGGTGATGGGAAAGTTTTTTTTATTGCCAGCGGAGAATTGAATCTCAAAATGTTTAACTTAGCATGAAGATGCGAATTTCAGCAAATTCGGCTAGAACTCGATCCTCCACGGATCGATCTGCTCATCACTAGACATGATTCCTAAAATTGGCAGAATTACATTTAACTTAAATAAATCAATTGATTTTATTTCCTAACATTTTTTTTTTCTTTCTATGAATAGGTGCTTTTTATGTAACCGTAGAAAAAATTAGCTATTAGCCAAAATAAAAAGAATAAACTCTACAAGCGACATTTTCAATTTTTTTGCATGTACATGGGTGTTTCTAAGCTTCACTAAAATGTTTGCCTTTATTGTATGTGTTCTGTGTTTTTCATAAGAGAACACATATCCATTATAGTCTATGGAGCTGTTCACAAGTCTGATGTCTAAATGAGATCTAAGGTCTCAAATTGTAGGTTGATTTTTAAGGTGAAAATTAAAGGAAATTAAAATGCTAATGTTTGTAAAATGCAAGTAAAAAGCTAATTCTATATAAATAATCACTTATTATTTGCTCTGGACTGACAAAATGTGTCAGATATACTTGTCATTAGAGATGATCAAACCATTTGAAATTCGAATTTAACAAGTTTTCTGAATTTTCCAATAAAAATGTGATACCCAGTGAATCACTGTACTGTAAAGTTTATAAGTGCCCTGAAAATATGTATATAACAATTGGAGATATCCTAAGACTGTATTGAATCTGTTTGGAGTTCTTTAATGCAAACACAGACTTATTAAAGTCCCAAGTAATCTCAATTTATCTGTGTGTAAAACAGATGGCTATTTAACAACATACTGCAGTATCATACTTGTTAGCTTACTTGAATTGCAGAAAAAGTTAGAAAACTATGCCTTTTTTAGAGGGAGGGACAAATGCTTGCCTTGCTGTTATTTATACACAGCCAATGCAAACTTAAGAAGCTGTGACTTTTTCACATGACATGATTTCAGGAGCTTTTTTCTGTGCTAAATGAAGAAGTGAAAGCTTTTTCACATAACATCCAAAAATTATCTCTTTATTTAGGGAGCAAATGCAGGTGTATGAAAGTGAAGAAGTTGTGAAAAAAGTATCCCTTTTTTGGGATCTGCAACGCTTTTGCTATTCTGAAAATGAGTAAACAATTACAAAGGCTTTTTTTATCAAGCCTTCCTAAAAAAGATCACTTTTTTAAAGGAGTAGGAACAAGCTAACTTATTTCAAAGTGAAGAAGCAATGGCTTGTTGTCAACAAGATTTAAAAAAAGTTTGCCTTATTTTGTGAGCTGTATGCTGTATGTTTGTATACACTCAAGAGTAGATTTTTCATCAGCAGTATAGTTTGGCACTATAAAACACTGTGTGCAGCCGAAAGAGGCATGTCTGGCTCGGCTGCGCAGTGGCAGCAGCATAATCCGCATGGTAGAGAGTTCGAATGGGGAAGGCAGTATAGGTCCTGCAATGGAAATCCTAGCAGCAGGAGTACAGTCTAGCCTTTCAGGGTCACCTTGTGAAGTGGATCCACAAAGCTTCAAGTCTGTGTGGGCACACCATCTCCAGGTGTTGGTGCAGCAAGCAGGAAGGCACATGGAGAGCAAAGACTTGGCACACTGAAGACCAAAGGAACAGTATGACAGTTGAAGAGAAACACACCAAGTCTAAATCAGCACCTAAGATAGGTTAAATCAACATTATAATAACTTACTGAATCTGAGGGGCAAATCAAATATCTGGATAGCAGAGGGTTAACCAGCAAGGCAGAGGGTAAGAAGGGTCACAAATAAAGATGCATAATAGGAGCTGAATAACACCAAACAAACTGAACATATATGTCCTAATCCAAAGACACAGGTGTATGTCTTAATGGGCCTTAAATAGGTCTAGGGAGATTAAATCACAGAGCCACGTAGAGCAACTTGAAAAACCAGATGTGGAGCAAAACAGAGAAAAGAAGAGGGGAAGGAACCAGAACCCAGGATATCTGTTACAGATCCAAATTGTCTCTTCAGAGAGGAAGAGGACTAGAACTCTAGTGCCACCTATATGAAGAAGAGCCTTGTCACATGAGTTGATATACTGCTTCTGGATTTTATCCTAATGTGCAGACACTGTGTTTTGGAGTACTGCTCCTCATCAGTGAAAAGTGTGAGATCTGGTTTGTCTGGGTGAGAGGAGTTTGACTGGGATCCACCCAGCCAAAGCAGATCTCACACTTTTGACACACATACCTTAGTTGAGGTTTGCCCTAATTTCCAAACTATCATAGTGATATAAAGGCATTTGGTTTTCCCATAAAGTCTATGAAAGTATATTTTGAAGAAATTACCTGTACTCTGGGGTTTTATATGCCAAAAGTGGGTCTTTGCCAAATGCAGGAGACTTCTACATCCCTGTGCCCTGATGTGCATTTTGTCTCGTTTGCTTCTTCCTAGGGCATTTTCACTGTAATCGCACCTACCCAAAGAATAAAGTCATCTAGTCACTTATATCGCACGAGGAATGACGTAAAAAATAAACAAAACCTATTCTTATCCTACTATTGATTTGTTTATTCTGCCTCCCAAAGATCGCATTAAGGCTCGGCTCACATGTATCCTGCGTTCTATGCTGAGCTCTTACACCGGGATTTCTGTGTAAATCTCTGAAATACATGATTCAGACAGAACCCCCGGAGGAAGATTATCTATAATGAGGCAGATGGAGACACTGTGAACACCGTGTGGTCTGTGATGTAATTCGTAGATTTAGATGGAAACCCCGATGTAACTGCTCAGCCTAGAGCGCTGGATAAATGTGATCCAAAATGTTATGTAAAATGTTCCCAACAAAATCTTCAACTCAATCCACAAAAAATGCAAGTCCCCACTCAGGTCCATCACCTGTCAATGGAAATATAGGGTCTTCCACACTACTGGTAGTATAAAGTCTCTGGAAAAGCGCTATAGCTCCTAACCTACAAAAGAAATCCAGCGAATACTGCACTACCAAATCCAAATGCCCCCCTCCCTTCTGAGCCCCACAGTGTGCTTAAACTTCATTTAGCATCCACATGTTTAGCTTTTCTGTAGCAATCAAAGCCTACCTAATTTATGTGTGTTTTTCTCCAGAAACACGAGCTGGGCATAATATACTGGGCACTACAATGTACAGGCACCACAATAGAAGATTTGTAATTTTAACTCAGAAACATCCACTGCTGCTTGTTTCTGGAAAACACCCACAGAATCAAATCATCACTATACCTGGAGACAAATTCCCAAAGGGGTATAATTTCCAAAATGGGGTCACTTGGGGGATGTATTCTACTCTTCTAGAACTTAGAAGCTTTGTATATGGAGTCTGCAAACTATTCTAGGAAAATCTGGGCTCCAGGAGGCAAATACTGCTTCATTCCTCCCAAGGCTTTCCATGTGGCCAAGCAGTGCTGTACGACCACATATGGGGTATTTCCATGATCAGCAGAAATTGTGGGACAAATTTTAATGGCATTTTTAACCATTTTCCCTTGTAAAAATTAAACATTTGGAGCCAAAACAAAGTTGTTGTGGTAAAAATGTAATAATTTTTTCTTCACTGCCCAATGATGTAAGGTTCTGTGACACACCCGTGGTGTCAATTTGATCACTGCACACTTAGATGAACTCATTGAAAGGTGTATTTTGTAAAATGCGCTCACTTATGGGGGGTTCTACTGTTCTGGTACCTCAGGGGCTCTCCCAGTGATTCATGTCACCCACAAACCGTAACAGTAAATTCTGCACTATAATATGGCTCTCCTTCCCTTCTGAGCTTTGTACTATGCCTCAAAAGTAGTTTCTGATTAAATTTAGGGTATTGGCACAATCAGGAGAAAATGTATAACAAACTGAGAGGTCCATTTTTTCCTATTAGTCCTTAGAAAAAATAAAAATGTGGGGCTAAAATAACATTTTAGCAGTAAAAATGTATTTATTCTTTCTTTTTCGCCCAATGGTATACATTTCTGTGAGGCACATGTGGTGTCAACATGCTCACTGCACCCCTATATGAATTTATTGAGAGTTGTAGTTTGTAAAATGACGTCACTTATGGGGGTTTCTGCTGCTCTTTCACCTCAGGGGCTCTGCCAATGTGACATGGCACCCGCAAACCATTCCAGCAAAATCTGAACTTTGATATGGCGCTTCTTCCCTTCTGAGCTTTGCACTGTGCATCAAAATTATTTTTTGCCCACATATGGGGTATTGGCATACTCAGGAGAAATTTCACAACAAATTGCCTGGTGGATTTTCTTTTGTTACCCTTGTGAAAATAAAAAATTTGGGGCTAACAGAACATTTTTGTGGGAAAACTTAGATTTTTTATTTTCACGGCACTACGTTATAAACTTCAGTGAAGCACCTGGAGGTTCAAGGTGCTCACCACACATATAGATACATTCATTGAGGGGTTTAGTTTCCAAAATAGGGTCACTTGTGGGAGGTTTCCACTGTTTAGGCACATCAGGGACTCTCCAAATGCGACATGGCGTCCGCTCTAGATTCCAGCCATTTTTGCCTTCAATGATGACACATGGTTGGCACACTGATACCATCAATGTGCAGAATGTGTTTTCATGGACCCATGGACTTGTATTGACCCTTTTCATCCGTGTTGCCAGAAAAAAACGGATATGTCTCTGTGTTTTTTACAGATACATGGCGCATGAACAACATGGACATGTGATTATAATGGGTACATGTTGTATCTGTGAAAAAAACATAAACACATATGTGCAATATGGATGAGCGAATGAGGCCTAAAAAAAGCATAAAATGGCAATGCATCCCCCATCTTTTATACTAGCTCTGATAGTGCCCCTGATTGGCTACATCAGACGATGTTATGTATTAACTGCAGGGCACTATGGGAAAGCGCTCCTTCCCACGCTTGATGTCATCAGTCCGCTCTGTGATTCTTCTGCAGCTTGTAAAGTGTTGTAAGAATTTTCTTTTTTTGCTGATTTGCACAAATTGAATGGAAAACTGTTCAAATTCAAACGGAAAATGTCTGCGAATGGATTCGGCCATTTCTACTTATATTCTTAATTCTGCATATTATAATTTTATAAATGCATTTTTTGTCTAACCAAAATTGTACATGTAAGACTTCCTTTAAGCTGTCTCTATGGGCAGGATGTACTGTAGTTCTCACCACAATATGGCGCAGTGCCTCCACCCAAATCTTATTAGGAGCTGTAGTGGGATGCAGGTGGGTCTTCTTCTGCAAGGGGGTCGTCTCGGGAAAACCCTGTACACGCTTCATATACATTCACAAGAGATGAGGTTGGAACATTTAACAGGTTTATTTATAGAGGGGGATAAATGGTAAATATTGTTAGGGGAATAGCAACTAACAGCAAAACAAATAGTATTACACAACCTACAAATACAGATACAAGATACAGATGGGCTTTACAGTAAACCTGAATGTTGGGATGATGCTTACCCTTTAAATTACAACAGGCACACTCGTAACTAATATCACTTAAACTAAAAATCGCTTCAGCAATAGAAACAAGATAGTCTAATGTTGGGGCCCGGTTGTCGCTGATGTTGGAACACTTGCAGAAACCGTTGGTGCACTTAATACAATAAGAACAAACTCCCTTCCACAGCTGGTCCCATTATAACTTCTCATGCATTGAACCACAAATCCCAGCAGTAGCTACTCACTCCTTGATGTAGCCATTCATTTCACCCTGGGGCTTCACAGTTCAGGGAATTTGAAATGCCTGGAATGGCAGGCAGGATTCTTCTTCTAGATAGGAAGCAAGGTGGGGAGGGTAACTCTGGGCAAATTGGCTGGTCTATAATTGAAATGCAGCTCCAGGACTCACTGTTCTCTCACACAGAGCTGCAGAAATGTCAGCAGCATGCACACTGTGCTCTCCTATTGGATCCTCAATGTTTTTTTTCCAGCTTGTTCAGTCAAGTTATTCCTGTCCTCTGCTGCTGCTTCTCCTCCACTTCCAAGTACAGTACAGACCAAAAGTTTGGACACACCTTCTCATTTAAAGATTTTTCTGTATTTTCATGACTATGAAAATTGTACATTCACACTGAAGGCATCAAAACTATGAATTAACACATGTGAAATTATATACTTAACAAAAAAGTGTGAAACAACTGAAAATATGTCTTATATTCTAGGTTCTTCAAAGTAGCCACCTTTTGCTTTGATGACTGCTTTGCACACTCTTGGCATTCTCTTGATGAGCTTCAAGAGGTAGTCACCGGAAATGGTCTTCACTTCACAGGTGTGCCCTGTCAGGTTTAATAAGTGGGATTTCTTGCCTTATAAATGGGGTTGGGACCATCAGTTGTGCTGTGCAGAAGTCTTGTGAATACACAGCTGATAGTCCTACTGAATAAACTGTTAGAATTTGTATTATGGCAAGAAAAAAGCAGCTAAGTAAAGAAAAACGAGTGGCCATCATTACTTTAAGAAATGAAGGTCAGTCAGTGCGAAAAATTGGGAAAACGTTGACAATGTCCCCAAGTGCAGTTGCAAAAACCATCAAGTGCTACAAAGAAACTGGCTCACATGAGGACTGCCCCTGGAAAGGAAGACAAAGAGTCACCTCTGCTTCTGAGGATAAGTTTATCTGAGTCACCAGCCTCAGAAATCGCAGGTTAACAGCAGCTCAGATTAGAGACCAGGTCAATGCCACACAGAGTTCTAGCAGCAGACACATCTCTACAACAACTGTTAAGAGGAGACTTTGTGCAGCAGGCCTTTAAGGTAAAATACCTGCTAGGAAATCACTGCTAAGGACAGGCAACAAGCAGAAGAGACTTGTTTGGGCTAAAGAACACAAGGAATGGACATTAGACCAGTGGAAATCTGTGCTTTGGTCTGATGAGTCCAAATTTGAGATCTTTGGTTCCAACCACCGTGTCTTTGTGAGTAGAAAAGGTGAACGGATGGACTCAAGATGCCTGGTTCCCACCGTGAAGCATGGAGGAGGAGGTGTGATGGTGTGGGGGTGCTTTGCTGGTGACACTGTTGGGGATTTATTCAAAATTGAAGGCATACTGAACTAGCATGGCTACCACAGCATCTTGCAGCGGCATGCTATTCCATCTGGTTTGCGTTTAGTTGGACCATCATTTATTTTTCAACAGGACAATGACCCCAAACACACCCCCAGGCAGTGTAAGGGCTATTTGACCAAGAAGGAGAGTGATGGGGTGCTACGCCAGATGACCTGGTCTCCACAGTCACCAGACCTGAACCCAATCGAGATGGTTTGGGGTGAGCTGGACCGCAGAGTGAAGGCAAAAGGGCCAACAAGTGCTAAGCATCTCTGGGAACTCCTTCAAGATTGTTGGAAGACCATTTCCGGTGACTAACTCTTGAAGCTCAACAAGAGAATGCCAAGAGCGTGCAAAGCAGTCATCAAAGCAAAAGGTGGCTACTTTGAAGAACCTAGAATATAAGAAATATTTTCAGTTGTTTCACACTTTTTGGTTAAGTATATAATTCCACATGTGTTAATTCATAGTTTTGATGCCTTCAGTGTGAATGAACAATTTCCATAGTCATGAAAATACAGAAAAATCTTTAAATGAGAAGGTGTTTCCAAACTTTTGGTCTGTACTGTACATGGATGCCATCCATGCATTGTACGTATTTTAGACGGACCTATAGACTTTTATTGACACTTGTCATCAATGCTGCCGAAAAAAACCAGACATGTCTCAGTGTAGTTCACACGTACACATGGTCTGTGTAAAAACATGTGAAGATCACCATAGGTTATAATGGGTACATGTGGTATCAATGAAAAAAACAGAGGCCACATGTACTACAACCACGGACATGTAAAAGAGGCCTTATGAGTTTTTTACATTCAAAACATATATGTAATGTATCCCTTATATGTAAAATGAAAGTCAAAAGAGTGTCATATAAATATATACTGTAGCATATTTTGGCAAAAATTTGCATACAATTTTGTATTTAAATATATTCAAATGTATGCAACTGAAGCTCATAGATTTGCAATATACATTTTTCTATACACATTTCAATCACATTATACTTTTCACAAATAATCTTTTGTTAATAAATATGTATGACAACTAGCAGACTAAGGCATTTCCAGAATTTTTCAGTTTGTGAAAGTTTATTTTTGTCCTATAAATAGCTTCACTTGAATACGTAAATCAGAAAGAGAAGTGACACATAATACCTATAGGACTTCTGATATAGGATGTTCTACAGTATAGGGTTAATAAAATTATAAAATAGACCATTTTTTTAAAAAAATATTTATTTATTTAACTCACTTATATAGCACCATTAATTATCATTATTGTCCCCATTGGTGCTCACTATCTAAATCCCCTATCAGTATGTCTTTGCAGTGTGGGAGGAAACCCATGCAAACACGGGGAGAACTTACAAACTCCTTGCTGATGTCGTCCTTGGTGGGATTTGAATCCAGGACCCCAGCACTACAGTGCTAGTAACCACTGAGCCACCATGTCGCCTATATTAGATTTATATTGTAGTGATGGTAAATGTTTTTGCTGTTCAATAAAGTGATAAACATTTAGCTTTACCCAATCTTTGAATACACGACAGTTTGACTGTCTTTGACCAGGGTGGTGTACTGCTGCTATGATAGTCTGTGTGTCAGGGAATTCAAGTGGTAAAAGATAGGGCCAGGTTTGGACTGGCCCACAGGTAGACCGGAGAATCCTCCGGTAGGCCACTGTGAAAAAGTGCTAATAAGCAGTGATCTTACACTTATTATCTAATCATTCATTAAACAAGTTAGCCTAATACGTAGAATCAAAAGTAGATTTGTGTACTAGGGTCAGGCTATTTTTGCATGTAGCTCAACAGTTGGCCTAAGAATCAATGTTACTGATGGGCCTTTGCCAACCCAGTCCGACACTAGATTGGGCCGGTGCACTGGTGGTAAAGCTGGCACTGAAGTATACTGTTTGTTTAATACAATATGGATATGCACTTTTTATAACATTAGAACATACTGTATATAAAATAGCATAGTCCATGTGCCCTTTGGCATGGTTATCTGTTCCTATTTGTTTTTAAAAGGCTGTGAACAAAGTGTCAGCAAGCTTGCCAACCCTTCAGAAATTACAGGACATTTCGTAAATAGAGGGCACTTTTTTGCCTTGTCCGTAAAAAAATTTAAGGCACTCGTAACTTTTTTGAAGCTGAAGAAACTTATATAAATTATTTTAGCTGTAATTATAATCATTATACAGTTTACAGTGAATGAAACTGATGTCTTCATATCAGAATTATGGGCTGTAGATATGTATCACTTATAATCATAATGATTTGTCTGTCCGTGATTTTTTGATAATCTGTCCAGAATAAAAAGTCAAGTTGGCAACCCTGAGTGTCAATCAGAATGAGAGCAAGACAGGCCTCTTCCACAAGCGCTTATCACTGAGACTTCAGACGTAGCCTCTACCTATGTAGCTGCTGTATCAGATCTTCCTGTATGGCCCAACTACACACACTACGTCCTCCCTATTTCCTTTATTGCCCATATTGATCTATTCTTAAGGAATCTATATGACTGCTCCTTGGAACCCTGGATAATCCCTGGAAAATATCTGTATGGCTATTGTTGATAGTATCAGCACTGTTCTTCTTGCCTTGACTGTCAATGTGCATATTGCTGTGCAATATGGCCCACCTCCAAACTTACAGTGGGTACAGTTTTTCTTTTTTAATAAATTTGCAAAAAAAATCTACATTTCTGTTCTTTTTTCAATCAAGATGGGGTGCAGAGTTTACTTTAATTAGAAAAAAAATGAACTTTTTAGAAGTTACCAATGAAACAAAGAGTGAAAAATTTAAAGGGGTCTGAATACTTTCCGCACCCACTGTAGATCTAGCTGATGTACATTTCGAGGTGAGGCCATATTACATAGCAAGACTGCCCCCTCCAATCCCTCCAATCTCTCTTGTCACAGAATAAATCCATTGTACTTTACAAATGATTCCACAAAGCTCCAAACGGTTTTCTTGGATTTGCAAGGCTGGGGAACATATTGTTCCTTCAGTCACCATATCTGTATCTATCCTATCTAGGCCGAGTTGTAAAGTGAAGGAAAACGGTAACATTTAAACTGAAGAGTGGCTTCCATTAACTATTTTTGCTAGAGAACAATTAACAAACCACAAAGTGCAACAAGCATTAATTCCTCAGAAACAGCCTCTCCAACTATAGTACCTGCAAATGTCAGTGCCTTGTGGGCAGGACCGCCATCAGGGCATTACTGCCCTTACTACTGTATGGGGCCTGGTAACCAGAAGCAAAAAGGGGGGGCCCTGCCAGCCCGGGCCCCAAGCCCACGGCCCGGGGCCCCCCCCTCTCTTTGCTTCTGCTTACCTGGCCCTTAGGGACAGCAGCTCGGCACATGATGCACCCGGCAGACGGAAATGGGTGCTGTACCTTTAATCCGCCAGGTGCATCATGGTCCTGTGACAGGCTGCGCAGCTGTGCATGTTCATCTTCAGTCTGTTGCGGCTGGGGATGGTGGCGGCCGGTCAGGCAAGCGTGTGTGTGTGCGTGCGTGCGTGCATCAGGCAAGGCATTGTGTGCGTCTGTGTGTGTGTGCTAGGCTAAGGCAAGGTATTGTGTGTGTGTTTGTTAGTGAGGAGGCGGCGTGCAGTGTGTCTGTGTGTGATAGTGAGGGGGATGCTGAGGGGGAGGCTGCTAAGAGGGAGGCTGCTGAGGGGAGGCTGATGAGAGGGAGGCTACTGAGGGGAGGCTGATGAGAGGAAGACTATTGAGGAGATTCTGCTGAGGGGAAGCTGATGAGAGAGAGGCTACTGAGGGGATGCTGATGGGAGGGAGGCTACTGAGGGGACGCTGCTGAGGGGATGTTGCTGAGAGGATGCTGATGAGAGGGAGGCTACTAGGGGGATGCTGGTGAAGGGAGGCTGCTGAGGGGGAGGCAACTGAGGGAGGTTGCTAAGGGGGAGGTTGATGAGGGGGAGGCTAGTGAGGGGAGGCTGATGAGAGGGAGGCTACTGAGGGGAGGCTGCTGTGGGGAGGCTGATGAGAGGGAGGCTACTGAGGGGAGGCTGATGAGAAGGAGGCTACAAAGGGGAGGCAGATGAGAAGGAGGCTACTAAGGGGAGGCTGATTAGAGGGAGGCTACTGAGGGGAAGCTGATGTGGGGAGGCTACTGAGGGGAGGCTAATGAGAGGGAGGCTAATGAGGGGATGCTGCTGAGGGGAGTCTGCTGAAAGGGTGGCTGATGAGAGGGTGGCTACTGAGGGGAGGCTGATGAGAGGGAGGCTACTGAGGGGATGCTGCTGAGAGAGAGGCTATTGAGGGGATGCTGGTGAGAGGAGGCTGATGAGAGGGAGGCTGCTGAGAAGGAAGGCTGCTGAGGGGGAGGCTGGTGAGGTGAGGCTGGTGAGGGGGAGACTGGTGAGGTGAAGCTGGTGAGGGGATTCTGCTGAGGTGGAGGCTGCTGGGGGGATGCTGGTGAAGGGAGGCTGCTGAGGGGGAGGCAACTGAGAGGGAGGCTGCGAAGGGGGAGGTTGATGAGGGTGAGGCTACTGAGGGGAGGCTGATAAGAGGGAGGCTACTGAGGGGAGGCTGATGAGAGGGAGGCTACTGAGGGGATGCTGCTGAGGGGAGGCTGATGAGAAGGAGGCTACTGAGGGGAGGCTGATTAGAGGGAGGCTACTGAGGGGAAGCTGATGAGGGGAAGCTACTGAGGGAAGGCTAATGAGAGGGAGTCTAATGAGAGGCGATGCTGAGGGGAGGCTGATGAGAGGGAGGCTACTGAGGGGATGCTGCTGAGGGGAGGCTGATGAGAAGGAGGCTACTGAGGGGAGGCTGATTAGAGGGAGGCTACTGAGGGGAAGCTGATGAGGGGAAGCTACTGAGGGAAGGCTAATGAGAGGGAGTCTAATGAGAGGCGATGCTGAGGGGAGGCTGATGAGAGTGAGGCTACTGAGGGGATGCTGCTGAGAGAGAGGCTATTGAGGGGAAGGCTGCTGAGGGGGAGGCTGCTGAGAAGGAAGGCTGCTGAGAGGGAGGCTGGTGAGAGGGAGGCTGGTGAGGTGAGGCTGGTGAGGGGATTCTGCTGAGGGGGAGGCTACTGGGGGATGCTGGTGAAGGGAGGCTGCTGAGGGGGAGGCTGCTGAGAAGGAAGGCTGCTGAGAGGGAGGCTGGTGAGGGGGAAGCTGGTGAGGTGAGGCTGGTGAGGGGATTCTGCTGAGGGGAGGCTGCTGAGGGGGAGGCTGCTGAGAGGGAGGCTGCTGAGAAGGAAGGCTGCTGAGAGGGAGGCTGGTGAGGGGAGGCTGGTGAGGTGAGGCTGGTGATTGGATTCTGCTGAGGGGGAGGCTACTGGGGGATGCTGGTGAAGGGAGGCTGCTGAGGGGGAGGCAACTGAGAGGGAGGCTGTGAAGGGGGAGGTTGATGAGGGGGAGACTACTGAGGGGAGGCTGATGAGAGGGAGGCTACTGAGGGGAGGCTGCTGAGGGGAGGCTGATGAGAGGAAGGCTACTGAGGGGATGCTGCTTAGGGGAGGCTGATGAGAAGGAGGCTACTGAGGGGAGACTGATTAGAGGGAGGCTACTGAGGGGAAGCTGATGAGGGGAGGCTAATGAGAGGGAGGCTAATGAGGCGATGCTGCTGAGGGGAGGCTGATGAGAGGGAGGCTACTGAGGGGATGCTGCTGAGAGGGAGGCTATTGAGGGTAAGGCTGCTGAGGGGGAGGCTGCTGAGGGGGAGGCTGCTGAGGGGGAGGCTGCTGAGAAGGAAGGCTGCTGAGAGGGAGGCTGGTGAGGGGGAGGCTGGTGAGGTGAGGCTGGTGAGGGGATTCTGCTGAGGGGAGGCTGCTGAGGGGATTCTGCTGAGGGGGAGGCTGCTGAGGGGATTCTGCTGATGGGGAGGCTGCTGATGGGATTCTGGTGAGTGGCTGTGGAGCGGGGGTGCCAATTTTGTTTCAAGAGGGTGCCAACCTCCGCAGACAGGAATGAGTAGTTTCTAAATGGGGTGGCCTCCGATTCCCCCTTTACTCTTGACTACTTGATAATTTTTTTATATTATCACTTTGAGTTATGTTTTGAGGTCTATTTGTATTTATATTCTAGAATTTATAGGTTTTTAATGAATACCAATAAAGATATTTTTAGTAGTGTATAACTGGTGAATATTCAGTGGAGAAAAAAAGTATTTAGTCAGCCACCAATTGTGCAAGTTCTCCCACTTAAAAAGATGAGAGGCCTGTAATTGACATCATAGGTAGACCTCAACTATGAGAGACAAGAAAGAAATTTCAGGTCAAAAGTTTTCTGTAAGTCTTCACAAGGTTGGCACACACTGTTGCTGGTATGTTGGCCCATTCCTCCATGCAGATCTCCTCTAGAGCAGTGATGTTTTGGGGCTGTCACTGGGCAACACGGACTTTCAACTCAATCCATGATGCTTGCCTATTGCAGATTCAGTCTTCCCAGCCTGGTGCAGGGCTACAATTTTGTTTCTGGTGTCCATCGACAGACCTATGGTCTTCACCATAGTGGAGTTTGGAGTGTGACTGTTTGCGGTTGCGGACAGGTGTCTTTTACACTGATAAGAAGTTCAAACAGGTGCCAATACTACAGGTAATGAGTGGAGGACAGAGGAGCCTCTTAAAGAAGAAATTACAGGTCTGTGAGAGCCAGAAATCTTGCTTGTTTGTCATTGACCAAATGCTTGTTTTCCACCAAAATATGAAAAAATTTCTTTCCAAATCAGACAATGTGATTTTCAGGATTTTTTTTCTCATTTTGTCTCTCATAGTTGAGGTCTACCTATGATGTCAATTACAGGCCTCTCTCATCTATTTACAGTAAGTGGGAGAATTTGCACAATTGGTGGCTGACTAAATACTTTTTTTTCCCCACTGTATATGCAATAATATATAATTTATATTTATTAATTCGGTGATCGCAGGCGGCAGCGGTGGGCAGGCTGAGGCAGTGGGCAGGTGGTCGTGGTGGGCAAGCTGGGGCGGCCTTTAGATTCTTCTTGCCTGGGTGGCGGGTGCGGCGGTGCCACTGGCTATGTGAGTGGCTAACTTAAGTCCATGTATTAATTTGTCCACCATTTCAGTACGTGATTGTATGATGCAATCATTCCCTCCCCCTGTTCCAACCCCCAACCAAAACGAGTAAGCTACTGAGCGATGCTGCAAAACCAAATGCCGAATTACAACATCAGGCGGCAGCGTCCAGGATTCTCCAGTAGATTATACATTTTGATTGGGGAGGGGAAGGTATGATTGAAGGAATCTGCAATCAGAAATACAGATTATAAAAAAATTGTCACAATCTGGTTAGAGTTAATTTAAAAAAAATGTATGTGACACATTCCCTTAAAGAAAAATAAATAAAATATACCTAAAAAGAGTATTGGATATTATAACAAATGTTTGATAGGTTGGAGCAGAGTAGGGTCTGGCTAGAAGTCCTGGTAGCTGCTTAAGAAATCTTTTGGCCAAAGCAAAAGCTGCTGGCTATGTATGTGATCTGGTGTTTGATAGGAACTATTAATGTGTGATTGGTGAGGACGTGGTGCAGAAGAGGAGTTTTTCCAAGAGTGGGCGGGGAGACTGTGGAAGGTTCGAGGGGTGGGGGCGGAGCTGAGGTGGAGTCTCAAGGGGGCCTGGAAATTTTTACAGTATGGGGCCCCTGAAGTTCCTAGTGGCAGTCCTGCTTGTGGGTAACAGATTAACTATTAGCCCCTCTGGTGTTAACTGGAGGTCATATAATATTAAATATCCAAATACATATTTGTTACTAATTCATGTCAGTTAAAAAGAATGTCAATTCTTAAAAGCACTAACTTTAGCCCTAGGCAAGCAGTGCTTGCATAGGGTTACAAGAATATATTTCACTGTTATCTGGTGCTCCATTATGCCGCTATTCATGTTTTATTTATATGCAAATTAGATTTGCAAGTGGACTGGTGGGCAGTCTATTGTTGCGCTTTGCTTTTCCTCACCATTACAGCCCTCTGATGTTTGGTTAAAAATGGAAAGCAGAGATACTGTCTCCACTGTCAATAAGAAGCAGAGGATAGAACTGGCAGGGAGAATTGAAGAGGAGCCATAGGCTGCAAGTGCATTGATACTTGCAGACCTAATTTGCATGGAAAAAAAATACACAACAGAACACCAAATAGTGGTGAAACAGGAATCCTTTAAAATGTGTGGCCGTATCCTGCACTACCTCAATTTTCCTAAGGCAAATATTACTAACAGCTTCCCTTTAAGGATTGACATATGAAGTCTTGGTTTGATCACAGCAAAAGTTGACAGATACCCCTGTTCACATGATCAGGTGGATCTACAGTGATCAAATATACACTATAAGGACAAAAGTATTGAGACAACCTCGGTTCACGTAAATGCGGGTTATCAATAATGGCTTGTTTTAAATAAAGTACCCGTTAAAATTTAACTTATTAGATTATCTTAAAAAATAGTGAAAAAACATAAAATGTATATTAAACAGGTGATTCCAAAAATACAGAAGCAACAAATAGGAGCTTATGGAAGAAGGGTGTAAATACTTTCTTACCCTACTACTGTCCTTAAAAAGGTTATCCTTTCCTAGCTTTGGAGGTTGGCACCCAAGCTTGGACGCAATGAGGTGCCCCCACTCACCGTCGGTTGTCCCTAGGACACCCTGGTCATCACTTACCCTAGGGAAACAACACCAGACGAAAAAGTCCCCAATGCCTCCCCAAAGTACACAAATGATTTAGCCGAGGCAAAAACACACTAAGATCAACAAGCGAAAAAATGGGGTGTCTTAAGGATAGTATCCAGCCAGTAAAATACCAGAATGTTAAGACCCGGACCTTCAGGAGGGGAATACATGGCATTATTATGCATTGTTTTCCTCTCCTGAAAGGGTTAATGTAGCTGGAATGGTTTCCCGCCATGCTGGGGATTGGTTCAGGTAGCCAGCCTGTCAGTGAAGTGTCGCAGGGGGAAGACTACTTCTTCCCTATGCGAGAGCTGCTGATATTTATTAAACATTGGTGGTGCAGGGTATTAAAGATGGCAGCGCCTGAGGAAAGTGTCAGTCCTCAGACGCTGCTCATCTAGTGCTGCTGCCGCCGCCGTGCCTGTGTCACCATGGACGCCATGATGGAGGAGCTGCGGCACAAGATGGGGGAGAAAGGTGCCCTGTCGTGGATCCGTCGATGCCTGGACCAGGATGAGGGAGATGTGCCCGGACCGAACAGGAAGCACTGGAAGAGCGCATCACCGACGCTGAGCTGGAAGCGCTGATGACGTCATCCGGCGGCGCGGTCCTGCGCGCCGGAGCCAGGAGCAAGAGGAGGAGAGTGGTATGCTCTCCATCCTCAGTCAGGGCGCACGGGACACCAGGGAGGATGCGAGGATGCAGGGGTGCCGCTGATGTCACCCCACACACAAGGACCAAGCTGGCCTCAGTTGACCACCGGCTGGAGGAAGCCATTGCTGGTCCTGAGGCTGACGAGGTCTTCAGGCGTGAGGACAGTCAGGATGTGTCGCCTGAGGGCGGTGAGTATAGCCATCATGATACACACTACACTCCGGAACAGTTGTCACATGTATTGTCCTCATTGACGGACTTATTACAGCCCCCTGCTGTGCCTTCTAGGCCAACTAGTCTGTCCTCCAGGGCCCCGGGTGTAGCTGAGGTATGGAAGCACTTAGACCAGGGCCTGGGGGGCGAGAGGGGGGAGCAGGAATCCATGTTAACTCCGGTAGCTTCAGGGGTTATAGGGGTAGGGGAGGATTGTTATAAGGAAGCGTTAGTATGCACTGTCTCATAACAGTAAAAAAAAAAAAAAATTGGCGTAATGAATATTTGGATATCTTGTCTTTGCTGCCAGCTTCTAAGGACTTTTTGTCCCGGCTGGAGAAAGACGATGATAGAAGCTGACCGATTCCACAGTCTTTTAATAATTGGCTGCAAGCCTTTTGTATTTACGCCAGTATTATGGGTGAGAGGTTTCCCAGCAAGTGTTCAGGGCTTTTCCAACATGTGGAAATAGTATTGGAAGCATACAAACATTTTGGTAATCTGAGCTGGTATTTCTATGATGAGAATTTTAGACAGAAACTATCAGTATACCCATCCCTTAGATGCGGGGTTAAGGATGTGGGTTTGTGGCTGAACCTTATGTTGCCCTCCAAACCTGCTAATGTTCAGCGCCAAATACCGTCTCAAACTACAATGAGGAAAGGTACTTGCTTCGCTTTCAATGAAACACAGAGTAAATGGCCCAACACCTGCAAATACAAACACGAGTGCTCCTTTTGTGGAGGGTCACATCCTATGTCCAGGTGTTTTAAAAAAGCGAGCCTGTCAGGACAGCCCTCCACAAAGGAGCACCTTAACAAGGGCATTGACTCCAGTAAATCTGGAGAAAATGCGCCCCTGGTTAGAGCGGTACCCAGACCGCAAGAGAGCCAGCTTACTAACTAATGGTTTTACGGAGGGTTTCTATATTCCCCAATTCCTGGGGGAAGGCTGCATATGGGTGAATAATTTAAAATCTGTGGATCTACACCCAGAGGTGGTAGAGAAGAAATGAAGTAAAGAAATAGTGGAAGGGAGAGTAGCGGGCGCCTTTAGGGTGCGTCCGTTTAAGAATTTTCATTTATCACCTCTGGGTGTAGTCCCTAAGAAGGAGCCAAATTCGTTTAGGCTTATTCACCACTTATCATATCCATACGGGTCTTCTTTAAGACAATATAGGCATTGACAATAGCATTATTTCTGCTAGCTTTACATCATTTGATACGGCATTGGAGATAGTTAAAAATTTTGGGCCTGGGGCTTTAATGGCCAAGGCCGACATAGAATCTGCCTTTAGGCTGCTGCCTATACACCCTAGTGGGTTTAATTCTCTTGGTTTTCAGTTTGATGGTTCTTTTTATGTAGATAAATGCCTGCCTATGGGTTGTTCAGTATCATGTTTTTATTTTGAGGCGTTAGCTTCATTTATGGAGTGGGTGACAGCAGTCAAGTCCATGAAGGGCGGTATAGTGCACTACTTGGACGATTTTCTTTTTGTAGGCCCAGCTGATTCTGATGTTTGCAGTGAGCTGTTAGCTATCTTTCAATCAATTTGTGTGGTATCCCGCTAGCTAGAGGGAAAACTATTCATCCGGTTAGTTGTATTGAATATTTAGGTATTGTAGTAGATACAGTTAAGGGCGAGTGTCGATTACCTTTAGTTAAGATTGACAAATATAGGAATGCATTGCTAGCATTATTCAGTAAGAAGAAAGCAATGGTCAAAGAAGTTGAGTCTGTGTTGGGTTTGCTACCCTTTGCGTCTAGAGTTATGCCTATGGGTAGAGTTATCAGTAGACGCTTGTCCGCGCACATTGCAGGAGTTGGGAACCCGCAGTTTCATGTGCGCATAACCAAGGAGGTCAAGGAAGATTTACAAGTCTGGTTAGATTTTTTGCAGTATTTTAATGGCCTATCAATCTGGCGGTCTGCCTTTGTTGCTGAGGTTGAATTGGAGTGGTATATGGATGTAAATTCTTCCTTAGGTGTCTATCTGGGTGGTAAGTGGTGTGCAGAGAAATGGCACCCTGCCTGGTTAAAAAATGGCATTTTAAATAATATAATTTTGTTAGAAGTTTTTCCCATTTTGGTGTCAATAGATATTTGGGGAGAGCTGTTGTCTAATAGGAATATTCTCATTCATTCCAGTAGGAAAGGAGTAGTTCTTTCTGTGAATTGCTTGTCAAGTAAATGTAAATTAATAGTTAGACTGCTCAGGCATTTAGTTCTGTTGGGTCTAAAAGGAACATTTGGCTGAAGGCGGTAGAAGTTGATAATAAATATAGTGCAGTTGCTGAATCACTTTCTCATTTACAGTTCTCAGATTTCTTCAGGCTCGCACCCCGCGCTCAATGGATAGGAGAGGATTGTCCAAGATATTTGTGGAGAATAATCTGGGCCTAATAATGGAATTGTTGCAAAGGTCACTAGCGGGTTCAACCTGGTTACCTGGCGGCTTGGGAGCTGTTGTCAGAATTCTGCGGGTGGCAGGTTGAGAGCTGACAGGTGTTCGGAGTAGGCTGCTTTAACTTTTATGTTGACATGTATTGATAAAGGGCTTGCATATTCAACAATAGCAAAAAATGTATCCGGTATTTCTTTCTTTCTTAAAATTCTGCGTCAGCATCCAATTAATGATTATTTTTTTAATTAAGCAGGTATTGAAGGGGTACAAGAGGAAGCGTTTTGTTCGTGATGGAAGGTGCCCGATTTCCCCAACTATGCTAAGAAATCTGTGTGAAGTGGCATTTACTTATTGTTATAATGAATTTGAGGCTATTTTATTTTCCACAGCAGCAGTTTTAATGTTTTTTGGAGCTCTTCGTATAGGTGAGCTGTTACCCAGAAGTAAGACGGGCACAGAAGGATTGTCATGGCAGCACGTGAAGTTGGAAAGAAAATCATTAATGCTTTTTATAGCTAGGTCAAAGGCTGATCAGTCCGGTAAAGGTTGTGGTATTCATTTAAAATGTTTTTTTCTGATGCAGCTATCTGTCCAGTCTGCAGGGTGAAGAGCTACTTGGATATCGCCCGGCAAATGGAGAGAAGTTCCTCCTTCATCGGTTTGGTGAGCCTCTGACGCAATTCCAGTTTAGGAGTATTCTTAAAAAGTGTTTGTCGGTGATGCAGTTGGGAGATAGATATTTTTCTACCCATTCCTTTAGGATTGGTGCTGCGACAGAGGCTGCCAGATTGGGATTGAGTGAGGAAGTCATTAAGAGATTGGGAAGGTGGGATTCGAAATGTTATACAGTTTTATGAAAAAGTTTGGGCACCCCTATTAATCTTAAGCTTAATGTTTTATAAAACTTGGTATTTTTGCAACAGCTATTTCAGTTTGATATATGCAAAAACTGTTGGACACAGTAATGTTTCTGCCTTGAAATGAGGTTTATTGTACTAACAGAAAATGTGCAAACTGCATTCAAACAAAATTTGACAGGTGCATAAGTATGGGCACCCTTATCATTTTCTTGTTTTAAATACTCCTACCTACTTTTTACTGACTTACTAAAGCACTTTTTTTGGTTTTGTAACCTCATTGAGCTTTGAACTTCAGAGCCAGGTGTATGCAATCATGAGAAAAGCTAATTAAAGTGGTCACTTGCAAGTTGTTCTCCTGTTTGAATCTCCTCTGAAGAGTGGCATCATGGGCTCCTCAAAACAACTGTCAAATGATCTGAAAACTAAGATTATTCAACATAGTTGTTCAGGGGAAGGATACAAAAAGCTGTCTCAGAGATTTAACCGGTCAGTTTCCACTGTGAGGAACATAGTAAGGAAATGGAAGAACACAGGGACAGTTCTTGTTAAGGCCAGAAGTGGCAGGCCAAGAAAAACATCAGAAAGGCAGAGAAGAATGGTGAGATCAGTCAAGGACAATCCTCAGACCACCTCCAGAGAGCTGCAGCATCAACTTGCTGCAGATGGTGTCACTGTGCATCGGTCAACTATACAACGCACTTTGCACAAGGAGAAGCTGTATGGGAGAGTGATGCGAAGGAAGCCGTTTCTGCAAGCACGCCACAAACAGAGTCAGCTGAGGTATGCAAAAGCACATTTGGAGAAGCCAATTTCTTTTTGAAAGAAGGTCCTGTGGACTGATGAAGCCAAGATTGAGTTGTTTGGTCATACAAAAAGGCATTATGCATGGCGGGAAAAAAACACAGCATTCCAAGAAAAACACTTGCTACCCACAGTAAAATTTGGTGGAGGTTCCTTCATGCTTTGGGGCTGTGTGGCCAATGCCGGCACCGGGAATCTTGTTAAAGTTGAGGGACGCATGGATTCCACTCAGTATCAGCAGATTCTTGACAATAATGTTCAAGAATCAGTGATAAAGTTGAAGTTACGCAGGGGATGGATCTTTCAGCAAGACAAAGATCCAAAACACTGCTCCAAATCTACTCAGGCATTCATGCAGAGGAACAATTACAATGTTCTGGAATGGACATCCCAGTCCCCAGACCTGAATATCATTGAACATCTGTGGGATCATTTGAAGGGGGCTGTCCATGCTCGGCGACCATCAAACTTAACTGAACTGGAATTGTTTTGTAAAGAGGAATGGTCAAAAATACCTTCATCCAGGATCCAGGAACTCATTAAAAGCTACAGGAAGCGACTAGAGGCTGTTATTTTTGCAAAAGGAGGATCTACTAAATATTAATGTCACTTTTCTGGTGAGGTGCCCATACTTATGCACCTGTCAAATTTTGTTTGAATGCAGATTGCACATTTTCTGTTAGTACAATAAACCTCATTTCAAGGCAGAAACATTACTGTGTCCAACAGTTATTACATATATCAAACTGAAATAGCTGTTGCAAAAACACCAATTTTTATAAAACAATAAGCTTAAGATTAATAGGGGTGCCCAAACTTTTTCATATAACTGTAAGTTGTACATTAGGAGATAATTAACACTATTGTTTTTTTCTGTTGTAGTTTTTCTAGGTGTCACAGTCTGGATTTTGGGCCATTAATTTATCCGATGGACTGAATGGAGGGCGCAACAGCGCTGCTATGGGCCAAATTTATCATTGTCTTCGGATAAAGTGAGAATTTTTTGGTTTGGAATTAGTGGACAAAGATGGGACGGTCTTTTGGATCAAGTGACCCTAATGGGTATTCGAGCTCCGGCCCCTGACATCATTATCGTACACCTAGGAGGAAACGACACTGGAAAGTTGGGCACTATTAACCTGCTATTCCAGATGAAGAAGAGTTTGTTAGAGTTAAAAAAGTCATTTTATAATGTTAAGATTATATTTTCTGAGGTTATTTCCAGGCTTTTGTGGGTTAGGTCAGCGGAGCTGAAGTTTTGTGAGAAAATACGTAAAAGGTTAAACAGGTCTTTGAGTAAATTCATGCCACTAATTGGTGGGTTTTCATTTAGACATGTGGATTTGGAAGGAGGATAGCCAGACCTTTTTCAGGTTGATTGTGTTCACCTATCTGATGTAGGTCTTGACATATTCAACCTAAATTTACAAGCAATGGTTGAGTTGGCCCTTGGTGGGGCGGGGACATGCGTGTCTTTTTAGTCACGATGGTCGTTTGGGGTTAGTCGTTCAGGAGACTGAATGGACACCAGGTTGGTAAGGTAAACGGGCTTGAGCTTATGGCTAAGCTGCGGTGTTATAAGAGTTTTATTAAAGTTATGGTTTTTTAAGTATAAGAATTTTTAATAAAGGCCATGTCCATAAATTTTTCCAGCCAAATCAGCGTATGTCATGTTTATTGAGTGTGGTAAATAATAGGTTTTTTGAAAGTAGGTTAATATGCAGTATAATGCCATGTTAAGACCCGGACCTTCAGGAGGGGAATGCATGGCATTATTACGCATTGTTTTCCTCTCCTGAAAGGGTTAATGTAGCTGGAATGGTTTCCCGCCATGCTGGGGATTGGTTCAGGTAGCCAGCCTGTCAGTGAGGTGTCGCAGCGGGAAGACTACTTCTTCCCTATGCGACAGCTGCTGATAGGGTCCTAATATTTATTAAACATTGGTGGTGCAGGGTATTAAAGATGGCAGCGCCTGAGGAGAGTGTCAGTCCTCAGACGCTGCTCATCTAGTGCTGTTGCCCCGCCCTCCATCCCTACATATATGTTTATATTCGTCACGGCGTTGGGGTTAGTCATTCAGGAGACTGAATGGACACCAGGTTGGTAAGGTAAACGGGCTTGAGCTTATGGCTAAGCTGCGGTGTTATAAGAGTTTTATTAAAGTTATGGTTTTTTAAGTATAAGAATTTTTAATAAAGGCCATGTCCATAAATTTTTCCAGCCAAATCAGCGTATGTCATGTTTATTGAGTGTGGTAAATAATAGGTTTTTTGAAAGTAGGTTAATATGCAGTATAATGCCATGTTAAGACCCGGACCTTCAGGAGGGGAATGCATGGCATTATTACGCATTGTTTTCCTCTCCTGAAAGGGTTAATGTAGCTGGAATGGTTTCCCGCCATGCTGGGGATTGGTTCAGGTAGCCAGCCTGTCAGTGAGGTGTCGCAGCGGGAAGACTACTTCTTCCCTATGCGACAGCTGCTGATAGGGTCCTAATATTTATTAAACATTGGTGGTGCAGGGTATTAAAGATGGCAGCGCCTGAGGAGAGTGTCAGTCCTCAGACGCTGCTCATCTAGTGCTGTTGCCCCGCCCTCCATCCCTACATATATGTTTATATTCGTCACGGCGTTGGGGTTAGTCATTCAGGAGACTGAATGGACACCAGGTTGGTAAGGTAAATAGGCTTGAGCTTATGGCTAAGCTGTGGTGTTATTAGAGTTTTATTAAAGTTATGGGTTTTTAAGTATAAGAATTTTTAATAAAGGCCGTGGGCATAAATTTTTCCAACCAAATCTGCGTATGTCCTATTTATTGAGTGTGGTAAATAATAGGTTTTTTGAAAGTAGGTTAATATGCAGTATAATGCCATACTTAGGGGCTAGTTTCCTGGCAGCAGAAACCCGCAGCAAATATGAACCTTAAAAATAGAGACCCCAAAGAACACAAAGTATTAAAACCATAAACTCAACGTAAGCAACATGGCACACCTGATTGTGTCAACCCTGATAAAGTGCATATAGTGCCACAACAATAGATCTAAATGATAAAATTCAATATAACAAAGTCTTCTTTAGTCCAAACTTGGAGGACATATTTTCAGTCTGCCTTACCCTACTCTCTCCCTGAACAGGTGTCCCTGCCTGACAGTGGAGGTTGGCACCCTAGCTTGAACACAATATGGCGCCCCCGTCCCTCTACAACTCCCCCTAGTTTCTCTTTTATATGCTTTAAATTCAAATGCAAATATTAGAAACCAGTAAAATCAGGACCCAATGTGTCCGCTAATTCCTCAGACATATGTACACATGATAAATACCATACCACATATCCTGATTAAAGACACGCATTGATTAATAAACAAGGAATATAATATGTACTACAGTACTCAAAAAATCAGGGTAGTGACAAGATGCAGGCTGGTTAATTCAATATATGTCTGTAAACACGATAATTATCATATCGCATGTCCTGTTTCAAGACATGTGTTTAAGAAAATAATTCACAGATGAGGAATATAATAGGCATTGATATTCTCAGCAAAGCGGGGTGATGAAAAAAATGCAGACAGGGTAATGCAATGAGAATGAGGCAGACAAAAAGGAACTCAGAATACTCAAGAAACTGTGGATGGTTGCATATAATTCATATGCCTCGACTGCCAAACAACTAGTCTATAAACACAAGTGCAAATAAAACCTCGCATGGCATCAGACTGTATTGTACTTATCTCTGACGTCTGTCATACAGAGCAGCCTCTACGCGTTTCCTTTCCATGGTTCAGTTCGTCAGGAACAAAAAGTGCAAAGAGAGGCATCAGCCATATGTTGTGGCGTAGTTTCAAGTCAGTATGTGTGTAAGGAGACAAGACACTGTGGAACCAGAACAGCATGGAGGCGTGGCAAGGGGGGAGGAGTTCGATCAGGACTCTGGGAACAGCATTGTCAGGGAAAAGAGCTGAGGAGAAAAACAGCATGTGTGCAAGTTCTGAGGTGATTCTGATGCCGAAGAGAGAGACGGGAGGAGCGGCAGCAGCGTCCGGAGCTCCTGTCAGGAAGAAAAGTGCCGCGTATCCACACAACTCAGATGTCGACGGTCAAGCCCTGAAGACCCGAGCAACGCTAGTCAAGGTTCCCAGCCCAGACATCAACGGTCAAGCCCCAAAGACCCAAGCGACGCCAGTCAAGGTTACCAGCCCAGATGTCGATGGTGAAGCCCCGAAGACCCAAGCGACGCCAGTCAAGGTTCCCAGCCCAGACATCAACGGTCAAGCCCCAAAGACCCAAGTGACGCCAGTCAAGGTTCCCAGCCCAGATGTCGGTGGTCAAGCCCCAAAGACCCAAGCGACGCCAGTCAAGGTTCCCAGCCCAGATGTCGGCTGTCAAGCCCTGAAGACTCGAGCGACGCCAGTCAAGGTTCCCAGCCCAGACGTCGACGGTCAAGCCCCGTAGACCCAAGCGACGCCAGTCAAGGTTCGCAGCCCAGATGTCGGCGGTCAAGCCCCGAAGACCCAAGCGACGCCAGTCAAGGTTCCCAGCCCAGACGTCAATGGTCAAGCCCTGAAGACTCGAGCGACGCCAGTCAAGGCTCCTCACACGAGTGACGTTGGTCGACAAAACGGGAACAGGTTGCAGCTGCACAGTTCTCAGACATGTGTGCGAGTGATAGGACGTTGCAGAAGCTCCAGAGGAGTCAGATCGGAGATTCACGGTTGGGTCGGCGACCAGGAAGGAGGCACGAGACGGGCCATTACCTCTGACAGGGACATATGGTCACGGGCATGGATTGAGGGAAAGACAGTAGTCAGACAGGGACCAGCAGACGCCAGAGCGGCATTGCAAAAGTGGATAGAGAGTTATGGGAAAACGGGCAGCGATTTGTGATAGGAACAGATTACTGCCAAAGCTCTAAAAGACTGCCCCTTGCCCACTATAGTTAATATAGTTCCCCTTTCCTCCAGTAGATCATTTTAAAATACCAGCCCTTGAATTCTAGTGTATTCTGATAATTATTCTGTTGTGTGATTTCCTGCTTATTTTATTGTCAAACGTTATAAAGAAATTGTTACCATATAATACATGTTTTACAATTAATATTAGTTGTTAAATGAAAGAAATATACTGTTGTTCTACCTGTGTCTCTGCTGTTGCATACTGTTTACCTGCATTATATGTGGCTGTGCGGTGGTCCATTTTAAATTGCCCGCCCAAGTGTGAGTAAATAGAGACAGAACTCCCATTCATGGCATATTGGCTCCTGTGTCTCCAAATCCTTCAATGAACATGTCAGGGCATGTATGATCACTAGAGGTCCAGCTCTATCTGGTAAACACGCCCTATATGCTAATATGGTGCCGCCTACTAGGGCACCAAGGCCTCGTCATAGAAGCATCACTCAGGGGTCTGGAAAGTGAGGCCATGCCCCTGGGGGAGCATCATAATGACGCGAATCATGGGGGCATGCCTAAACTCACTGATAAACTCTTTTTGTAGGATGAGTTTATCCCAATCGCCCTGTCTGCCACTTTCTCTAATCACCTCAAGCACTCATAATCGTAAATTATCTGGATTACCTTGATGTTGTTCCCAAATGTGTCTAGCTATAGGGGTATCTCTTTGATGTTGGATGTCTCCTAGATGTTGACTCACATGTTTTCTTAACTCTTTCCTCGCTTTCCCAATATACAGGTGCATCTCGCTAAATTAGAATATCATCAAAAAGTTAATTTATTTCAGTTCTTCAATACAAAAGTGAAACTCATATATTATGTAAAGTCATTACAAACAGAGTGATATATTTCAAGTGTTTATTTCTGCTAATGTTGATGACTATGGCTTACAGCCAATGAAAACACAAAAGTCATTATCTCAGTAAATTAAAATAATTAACAAAAAACACCTGCATTTAAAAAGGTCCCTTAGTCTGTTTTAGTAGGCTCCACAATCATGGGGAAGACTGCTGACTTGACAGATGTCCAGAAGGCAGTCATTGACACACTCTACAAGGTCCCAGAATTCCAATTTTCATTTGGAAATCAAGGTCCCAGAGTTTGGAGGAAGAGTGGAGAGGCACACAATCCAAGCTGCTTGAGGTCTAGTGTGAAGTTTCCACAATCAGTGATGGTTAGGGGAGTAATGTCATCTACTGGTGTAGGTCCACTGTGTTTTATCAAGACCAAAGTCAGTACAGCCGCCTACCAGGAGATTTTAGAGCACTTCATGCTTCCCTCTGCCGACAAGCTTTTAGGAGATGGAAATTTCATTTTCCAGCAGGACTTGGCACCTGTCCACACTTCCAAAAGTACCAATACCTGGTTTAAAAACAACAGTATCACTGTGCTTGATTGGCCAGCAAATTCGTCTGACCTTAACACCATAGAGAATCTATGGGGTATTGTCAAGAGGAAGATGAGAGACACAAGACCCAACAATGCAGACGAGCTGAAGTCTGCTATCAAAGCAACCTGGGCTTCCATAACACCTCAGCAGTGCCACAGGCTGATTTCCTCCATGCCACACCACAATGATGCAGTAATTGATGCAAAAGGAGCCCCAACCAAGTATTGAGTGCATTTACTGAACATACATTTCAGTAGGCCAACATTTTGGATTTTAAAAACATTTTTCAAGCTGTTGTTATAAAGTATTCTAATTTACTGAGATAATGTGTCACGACACAGCTGTCGGGTGGCCAGTGACCAAGGGCTCCTTACCCTGTGCCTAACACTAGGGGTCACCCTAGTTTGCCCTATTCCATGGGATACCTCTGAAGGTGAGGATGCCGAGGCCTCTACCCTCACTCTAACTTCTGAGTAAGCCCTCTGCTTGCTCACTTCCCCCACCCAGAGAAGGTGTGCACCGTAGTACACCAACCCAACAAACAGGATTAGACAGACAAGGGTATACAGAAAACTCCAGGCACACAAAATATTCACTCACATATAACAGAGGAAAGCACCGGGGTGTGAAGGTAGGGAATAAACCAAAAATGAAGAAGGATAAGGAATTACCACGCGTACAAACTAGACTACAGTCACAAATAATTCCTTCAACACTCCTTCTCATAAGAACTCATCTCCCTCCATTAGCCATTCAGGAAAAGCTAGCTCTGACAAGGATTTGCATCAGAGCCCAGATTATAAAGGGAAAAGGAGTGGCTAACCAAGCTCAGCTGTGAGCACAGGGAATTCCAACATGGCCTCTTAACCCCTGTTCTGCCGGAAGAAATAAACACATTTAAAATGACAGAGAAGTGCTTCTTCTTGGAGCTGGAGTAGGAGCCATCCGACGCTGAGGTCTTCTGGCTCCAAACTGTCGCGGTAATCCCGTGACATAATAACTTTTGTGTTTTCATTGGCTGTAAGCCATAATCATCAACACTAACAGAAATAAACACTTGAAATAGATCATTTTGTAATGACTCTATATAATATATGAGTTTCACTTTTTGTATTGAACTGAAATAAATTAACTTTTTGATGATATTCTAATTTAGTGAGATGCACCTGTAGTTCAAGGGACAGGGACAGGTGGCCATATAGACTAATCCCATGGTCTTACAATTTGCAAAGTCTTTGATACGCCCATCAGTGGTGCACTTGCAGACCTAATTTGCATGAAAAAAAATACACAACAGAACACCGAATAATGGTGAAATAGGTATCCTTTAAAATGTGTTACCGTATCCTGCACTACCTCAATTTTCCTAAGGCAAATATTACTGATAGGTTCCCTTTAAGGATTGACATATGAAATCTTGGTTTGATCAAAGTAAAAGTTGACAGGTACCCCTGTTCACATGATCAGGTGGATCTCCAGTGATCAAATATACACTATAAGGACAAAAGTATTGGGACAACCTCTCAATTATTGAATTCAGGTTTTTCATTCAGTTCTAGTGACCTGTGTATAAAATCCAGCACCTAGCCATGCAGTCTGCCTCTACCAACTCACTGAATTCCAGCGTGGTCCTGTAATAGGGTGTCACCATCATAACAAGTCAGTTCATGACACTTCTTCCCCCCTAAATATCCCACAATCAACTGAGAGTGGTGTTATTGAAAAGTGGAAGCATTCAGGAACTACAGAAACTCAGCCACAGTTGACTCATCAGTAAAAACAGCACTGGAGGTAAGTATAGAGATTTTTCATTTTATGTTGCACCTTGGGGCTATTAATACGCGCTTGGCTAGTAGTGCACAGCCACATTAATGTGTAGGTGTCACAATCCTTTTGTCCATACAACCTATTCTACGGATATTCTGTTATTAGTGGGAAACGTCATTTAATACAATAGGCAAAAAATTGTGAATGTTCATATGCATGTTATTTCTGGGAAATTAGTGAAACAATACACTAAAAGATAAAGGTCTGAAGAGCACTTTCTAAGACTCTTTTTCTTAGCTTTTTCAAATGTGTCCGTGCTGAGTAAGGCTATTTTGGCAGCACACATAATCTTATCAGAAAAAGTGTCATTTTACTGACAGTCACTTCTACCCTACAATGTAGTAAGTGCATGTGACAGACCAGTGTTGGGCTCCTGCTGCAACTAAAATTCTAGGAGGTGTAATGGAGAATATCATTAGGGTCATAGGACTCATGAATAAAAATTGACTGCCTCTTTGCAAAATGGGTCTTGATAGATTCACTTTCCATTGTCAATTATTGCACTGTGGAAATGAGTTATGAATTATACAGTAGTGAGGGATACTGCTTTGTCAGCTTATTCTGACAGTAACCCATGGTTTTCCAAATAAAGCCGTGTTTCATTATATGTGGCAGAACATTATTTCCATTAACAAATTATTAGTGCAATATTCCTAAAGTGTAGAAAGAGGTTTGATCAATATTATATAGTTATTCTCTCTAATCTGCATCATCATTAATAATTCCCATTTTAAATGAGATTATGCTCTCAGTTTAATCCTTAATCCTAAAAAGTTATAAGGAAAAAATAGAGAAAACAATGACAAAAACAATGTAATATGATACAATGATTAATAGCAAATCAGAATCATCAGTCTAATTAGACTTTTAAAATTTAGTGTTTGGAACAGTTGATATCAAGTGTTGACATTTCAGAGGTTGTCCAGTCTGAGAACATAAGTTGGCAGACACCCTATGTGACGACTGCAGACTGCTGCATTGTGGCTGTGTGCTATGCAAAAACTGTCATGATTCCCCTGTATACCGATTTGCATACCTGTGCTCACATGCTGACTACTTTCATCTAGCTTCTCTCAATTCTCTTCTATTGAGAGAAGCTAAGTGTGACTAGTCGGTAAGTATGCAAATCACTTACACCCAGTAATATGACTTCCCAACCCCTCAGGGAATTACTGAGAAATCATCACAGTTTGCACATGGCACGCTGTCAAGATTCGGCATAGAGTGACTGCAGACTATTCCTCTGAGACCAAACAAACCCTTTAAATAGGGCCGAATATATACAAAGTGTGGCCCTGAGCAAAATTAAAAGTGGGGCCCCAAAAAAAGGTGTTGAGCTGTAAACAAACAATTGGAGTACATTTGCAGTGCCAATTTCAGGCCATTAAATGAGTGCCTACATATAAGTTGACAGTATTTGTAAGCCAAAACCAGGAGTGGGTGATAAATACAGAAGTGGTGACGTGTTTCTATTATACTTTTCCTCTGACTGTTCTGCTTCTGGTTTTGGCTTACAATTACTGTGGTAAAATACTGACCAAATACTGAAGATGTGAACGTGGCCTAACAATGATAGGGACAAAATAATCACTAATATGATCATTCTGTCCACCATATGCAGTATCAGTTTATTAGCAGCACATCACATATTTACTTGGAGTGATGTGTTACTGATAATGGTGATTATTGAGTTGTAATAAATAATAAAGTCACTAGACTATTAACAGCTAAATCTAATGGTCACTACTCCCTCCTGATTCTCCTGGATCTCTCTGCTGCATTTGATTTGCTGTGGATCACCAACTCCTTCTTACTTTTCTCCACTCTCTCAGCTTCAAACAAACTGCTCTCTCTTGGTTTTCCTTACTGGCAGCTACTTCACTATATCATTTGCTGACTCTTCATCCTCTCGTCTTCCCCCTACTGTCGAGGTTCGTCAAGGCTCAGTGTTAGGCCCTCTCCTCTTCTCTCTATATATTGCCCAATTGGATAAATCATCAGAAGATTTGGTTTCCAGTACCATCTGTATGCTGAGGACACCCAATTATACATACCTTTTCCTGACATCACCATTCTCCAGAATCTGACCTTTTCTCACCGTTGAAAATGTAAAAACTCCAACTGTCTTACATTCTCGTCTGGACTACTTCAACTCTCTACTCATCGGTTTCCCTATTACCAAACTTTCTCGTCTCTAACCCATCCTGAATGCGGCAACCAAAGTCATATTTCTGATGCCTCTACCTTGTTCCAGACATTGCACTGTTTCCCCATCTGCTACAGAGTACTATATAAACTTAAAAACTTATCTCTCTCACCAACAAAGCTCTCCACAAGTTTTGCACCACCATACAGCTCATCCCTCATCTCTATCATTCTACCCATGCTCTCCATTCTGCAATTGATCTAACCCTAACATCCTCCATAATCCGAAACTCCCACTTCTGTCTCCAAGACTTCTCTCATGCAGCATCAAAAATCTAACAGGACTATCAAAATGTACTGATTATAATTATAGTATTGGGACCCTGAGTTCAATGCCTTCTTCACACTTATGGGTTTGCCATCAAGAGCTCTAAGGAAGTTAGCATTTTTCCTACAAGAAACTTGGATTTCTTATTTATTTACCAGCAGCACACCTGCTTCTCCACTTTTAGGCCACGGCCCCACTATCAGTATTTGGTCATTATTTTGTCTCAGGAGTGGGAGCCAAAACCAGGAGTGGGTGATAAATGCAGAATTGGTGACTTGTTCTATTATACCTTTTCTCTGATTGTTCCTCACCTGGTTTTGGCTCCCACTCCTGAGAAAAAATACTGACCAAATACAGACCAAATACTGATAGTGGGGCCTTGGCCATAGCTTTATTTTCATGTTGGATCCTCCCAACCAGTGGAGCAGCTGGATGCACTACTGAACCCTTGTAAGAGTTGTGCTTTCAGACTGCAAAACCAAGTGAACAGTTGCCACACCTCAATAGTGCATCTATCTGAATAACGCCATATGTGCTTTTTTGGACCTTTCAACTTCTCATTAAAAATGGATATATGAAAGATTTACTGATGGATGTCAGAGAAAAATTAAAAATTCGTAAAGACATCTCTAGAGATGGAACATATCACCCTCACATTGAACATATGGGATTAATTATAACTGGGAAAGTGAGAAACTAATTACACAAATATAAGTCCAGCTCACCATAGAATACATCCTTTGGTGTTCGGAGCACAGGAAAACACTGTTTCAGAGTGTAGGGAAGTCACATAAACAGGAGAAAATCCAGCTCAACAAACTTGTAAAGAAATTTTTCTTATTCACCAAAAGTGCTCAGAAAAGGATAAAACAGAATCAGCGATGCAAGTTACATGATATGTGACATCAACACATTCATAATTAAGGGTGCACAGTCACCTGAAACGCGTCGATGTCGCATATCATGTAACTTGCATTGCTGTTTCTGTTCTATCTTCTACTGAGCATTTTTGGTGAATAAAGAAGTTTGTTCATGAGTTTGTTGAGCTGGATTTTCTCCTGTTTGAGAAACTATTTATAACTAGGAAAGTGAAAGAGAGAGCTAACAATTTAACCTCCATTGAAGTAGGGATCTCCTGCAGTGACCAGTCAATTACAACAGGAGATCAGCTCTGAGCACCAGCCACCAAGACTGGAATTCATTTATTCAGAGGTGGAGAAGTACACTTCCAAGGCAAGAGAATACTCTATTCAGAAGGCTTGTCTGAGACACTTTGGAGTCAATGGTCAGTGATGAATATTGGGGTTTGAATAGATCCGATATTTTTGGGAGATACAGTACAGACCAAAAGTTTGGACACACCTTCTCATTTAAAGATTTTTCTGTATTTTCATGACTATGAAAATTGTACATTCACGCTGAAGGCATCAAAACTATGAATTAACACATGTGGAATTATATACTTAACAAAAAAGTGTGAAACAACTGAAAATATGTCTTATATTCTAGGTTCTTCAAAGTAGCCACCTTTTGCTTTGATGACTGCTTTGCACACTCTTGGTATTCTCTTGATGAGCTTCAAGAGGTAGTCACCGGAAATGGTTTTCACTACACAGGTGTGCCCTGTCAGGTTTAATAAGTGGGATTTCTTGTCTTATAAATGCTGTTGGGACCATCATTTGGGTTGTGCAGAAGTCAGGTGGATACACAGCTGAAAGTCCTTCTGAATAGACTGTTATAATTCGTATTATGGCAAGAAAAAAGCAGCTAAGTAAAGAAAAACGAGTGGCCATCATTACTTTAAGAAATGAAGGTCAGTCAGTCCAAAAAATTGGGAAAACTTTGAATGTGTCCCCAACTGCAGTTGCAAAAAGCATGAAGTGCTACAAAGAAACTGGCTCACATGAGGACCGCCCCAGGAAAGAAAGACCAAGAGTTACCTCTGCTTCTGAGGATAAGTTTATCCGAGTTACCAGCCTCAGAAATCGCAGGTTAACAGCAGCTCAGATTAGAGACCAGGTCAGTGCCACACAGAGTTCTAGCAGCAGACACATCTCTACAACAACTGTTAAGAGGAGACTTTGTGCAGCAGGCCTTCATGGTAAAATAGCTGCTAGGAAACCACTGCTAAGGACAGGCAACAAACAGAAGAGACTTGTTTGGGCTAAAGAATGCAAGGAATGGACATTAGACCAGTGAAAATCTGTGCTTTGGTCTGATGAGTCCAAATTTGAGATCTTTGGTTCCAACCACCATGTCTTTGTGCGACGCAGAAAAGGTGAACGGATGGACTCTACATGCCTGGCTCCCACCATGAAGGATGGAGGAGGAGGTGTGATGGTGTGGGGGTGCTTTGCTGGTGACACTGTTGGGGATTTAGTCAAAATTGAAGGCATACTGAACCAGCATGGCTACCACAGCATCTTGCAGCGGCATGCTATTCCATCCGGTTTGCGTTTAGTTAGACCATCATTTATTTTTCAACAGGACAATGACCCCAAACTCAACTCCAGGCTGTGTAAGGGCTATTTGACCAATAAGGAGAGTGATGGGGTGATACGTCAGATGACCTGGCCTCCACAATCACCAGACCTGAACTCAATCGAGATGGTTTGGGGTGAGCTGGACCACAGAGTGAAGGCAAAAGGGCCAACAAGTGCTAAGCATCTCTGGAAACTCCTTCAAGATTGTTGGAAGACCATTTCCGGTGACTACCTCTTGAAGCTCATCAAGAGAATGCCAAGAGTGTGCAAAGCAGTCATCAAAGCAAAAGGTGGCTACTTTGAAGAACCTAGAATATAAGACATATTTTCAGTTGTTTCACACTTTTTTGTTAAGTATATAATTCCACATGTGTTAATTCATAGTTTTGATGCCTTCAGTGTGAATGTACAATTTTCATAGTCATGAAAATACAGAAAAATCTTTAAATGAGAAGGTGTGTCCAAACTTTTGGTCTTTACTGTATATCTTAGGCATCAAAGCGAAGGGATGAGCATAACACAAACACTCACTTCACCATAAGGTCATTCTAACCCCTCCAAATTAATATTGGTTTGATGGTTGATGCTATTCATGCCATGTTTCATCACTATAGAAAGGTAAAATTGTGATAGGAAACATGACAACAATATCTACTGCCTGGGACATCCAACGGCGAAGATATCCTGAAAGTTAAGGATCTCATAAAATTCTTACAGACCTAGCACATCCCACAACCAGCCCCCATATGAGCTCACCAAGGGGAGGTATGGGGGCATAACCGTGTGCTAATAAAAATCGGAGTTTGAGTTTCTGTCATTGTTCATTGCTGGAAGACATAGTTCGCTGTCAGAGTGTTCCATTTTCCTAATCGGAGTTCTTCCCTCAATAAAGATAAGTGCCATTCCTGCAGCATCAGGTTTTGTACTTTTCTTTAGTTTTGTTTTTTGTTTTATGTATATATACCGTATTGTTTTCTTCCCATTTTGTAACATCTTTATATATATTTTTATAAACTCTGCTAATCTTTACGGATTAGATATATAAAATTTAATAGCTTTGTTTCTCTTGCTCTGTAAACTGCACCCATGAAGTCATACTCTTCCTGTAATGGGTGTCCAATTTGCCTGTATAAATTATTGGCTTTAGCAAAGAAGTACTGCAAGAACAAATGTGCTATGTATTGTTGGGAAGAACTGTGATGCTGAGTCACTTGTCACGGACAAGCCGTGAGACAGGATAGTCAAGGAGTCCAAGGTCAAAACTCAAGAGGGTATGTCATAAACAGAAGGAAGAGAAAAAGGCGTAGTCAAGAAACAATCCGAGGTCAAAATACCAGGAAGATAGCGGATCAGAACAAAGGGGTTAAACAGACGAATGGTCGGAACGAGGTCCAAGGTCAGGCAACAAAAGATCAACAAACAGAACACAAGGCACAGAGAGACAAACCTCACTTACCTGAATGTACATCTGGCAGAGATCTGGGACTAACAGCCCAGTTAAGTAGCCTGGCAATCACCTAGGACAATGAACACCTGGAGACAGTCAGCACCTCACAGTCCCAGATTGGATGGTCGAGCCACCAATCAAAACCCCGACAACCCAGCATGCCCCTGCATCAGACAGGACAACGATCCGCCAATCAAAGCACCAACAGCTTCAGCACGCCACCGTACCAGATTAAATGTCTGAGCTCTCAATAACTGCATACCAGACACCCGAAGAGCTGGAATCATGACAAGAACCCTGTGAGAGGATGTCGCAATAATTCCAGATCTTGTTGAATGCAAACTTAACTTTTCTCAAGAACAAAAAAAACACCATGGTGGTTACAGACAATGGTATACACAAGCATGGTAGGTAAAGTAGATGGTACTTATTCTTTACAGTCTCAGGATAAACCCATGGTAAGACAACTTTCACAGCTCTGCACACCAGGAAGGCACATGTCAGTCTCTTTGATCTCGTAGTCAGTAAAAGATGAACAGGAAATGGCTCATATCCAATTAGCCACAATACACAGAATCTCTGCCGATATACTATCGGAACATGTCCATTGTCCTCAATTGTGTTTTAACCAGACTGGTTCGGGATAGAAAAAAACTGCAAATGGTTATGATTTGCAAGCTACTGTACATTACACAAGTGACTCCTGGAAATACCAGAATAAACTAATTTATAGAATAGCCTCCTTCCTAAAAATTGACCTTGCATTGCCACAGTGCAACATCTTCACATTCCTGTTGTTTTGAGACCCACATATGTTTTTAACAGTATACTGAACAAATATCTAGTATTTATCATTCATTTTAAAGATACTATGGGCCACAGTTATCAAAGTGGCATAATTTGCATCAAATATTTAGTGTACTGGCTTCAACTCTTCCATTCCATTGACAAGTATCAAAGCCAGGTAGGCTAGAGTGTAACCTGCAGTGCTGTTCCTTATCCTGGCGATTGGCCTCAGTTATGCAGAGTGACTGTGAATGGTGTCCAAGTGCCAGGACTTCTGGAGTCAGGGAGTTTGGTGAAGGGCCACACTTCCACATGTACCAGTCCCTGGGAAGGTGGTGGGCATCAGATGATTTCATGAACTTTCCTGTGGCCGGGGTTGACCTTGAAACAGACTGTGGTTCCGTGATCCACAAACTAGGAGTGGTCAAAAGCTTGTCACACCCTATGATTGTCGATCAAATATCCTCTGTTTTGGGATTTGTGGGGTAAGCGATACCACCTGATAGCTTATCCAACAACCAGGTTACATTCAGGGGTGGATTAAGAGTAGAAAAGGCCCCGGGCTTTTTAGAAGGTGTGGGGCCCCCCCCACAGGTACCTGATATATCACGTGACATGTCACTTATGTAGATCTTCATTGCAAAAGGTTATCCACACTGCCTTTTCTATTACTTTTATGTTTTGCTATAGGTACTAAAATTTCCTACAAGGCAAAATGTTTAGTGCAAACACATTGATGATTGTTACTCAGTATTCTACAAATGAAACATGACAATCACGAGCTGTCAATTGGCATCTTGCCACAAATATAACATAGTCATGTAGCATATGAACAATTTTAAGTAGCAATCAGTCCAAAGTCACAAGTGTGTCTGGTCAACAACCTTATATATTGATCAAGAAATCTGATTGCTTACCAGTTAAATTAGTCTGTGCTATTCAAGGGAAATGTTTGCCTTTCCCTGCATCTTCTAAGGTTAGAACTAGTGTTGAGCCACCCCCGTAGTGTTCGAGTTCGGTTCGGTTCGTCGAACACCCGTGTGTTCGCCGAACTGTTCGTCGAACTGTTCGTCGAACACCTTCGAACACCGTTAAAACCAATGGCAGGCAAACAAAAACACATAGAAACACATAGAAAACACCTTCAAAGGTGTCCAAAAGCTGACAAACTGCTCAGAAGACATAACTAACACATGGAAAAGTGACAAGTACATATAGTCATGCGAAAATAAAAGAGGTGGAGGAGTAAAAGGAGGGGGAGACACAGATATAGGCATGTCATGCCCTTCTAAAATCCAAAAAGTGAGAAGCCGACACGGCCAGTCCGCTCCTGCCCGTGCCACCTCCGTGTCGCCGGGTTTGTGCCAGAGCCGCGGTGAACCCTGACGGCCAGCCCCCCTCTCCCAATACTGGTGCCTGTCCGCTGGTGGGTCGAGCGAGCCCCCCTGTGGTGGAGGCAGCTCTAAGCTTTTTAATTTAAATTGTCTCTCTAATTTGAATGAATACACTTTAAATCCATTTACAAGGATCTATTGGAGGGCAAGTCTCATGCCAGCAGCCGCGGTAATTCCAGCTCCAGTAGCGTCCACTAAAGCTGCTGCAGTTAAAAAGCTTTTATAAGGATCGAGCTCGGCTGTCCACCGCAAGGCATCCTACTGCCAGTCCCAGCCCCTATGCCTTGGGGTGCCTCCTGATGCTCTTCACTAAGTATCCCATGGTCCCGAAGCATTTCCTTTGAAAAAATTAAGTGTCTAAACTACAGGTGGTGCAGCTTGCTTAACAGCCGGGATAATTCGCTCACTAGCAGACACTGCTACTAGGCACAAAGTATTTCCTGGGCTAGATGCAGTTAAAAATTTGTAATTAGATACTCTCGTTGGATGCTGAGAAAGCATTCCATAGAGTCTCCTGGCACGCCATATATGATTCTCTTGAAAAGCTTGGGGTAGGGGTCTAGGGGACCCTTTTATAGCCCAAATCACGGCCCTGTATCGCAATACGTCACCTAGGCTGAAGATAAATGGAACTGTAGCACACTGAGGGCTCGGTTGCTACAGACGTATTGCACCTCACCCAGAGGTGTGATATCTCACTCTCAGGTAAGAATGGAGTGTGGATCAGGACCCGACACCTGCATGCATTACACCACATTGCCGTGGGGCAGGGCGACCAATATGTCCCTGAGATGGGCACGACAGTCCCTGTCCCTGGCTGGAGTGGGGGGAGGGAACACTGAGGAAGGGGAACCCTGTAGTGCAGGAGCAGGGAGGAAGCAGTTCCTGGGTGCATTGAGAAGGGAGTATAAAAGGTGGGCACCATCTTAGTTCAGTGCAGAGAAGTCTGAGCAGAAGTTGCAGGGAGCAGGGGCTCTGCATGAGCTCTGCTACGGAGGCGGGCCTAGTAACAGAGGCCCAGGCCTGGAAGAGGGAGAAGGAAGGAAGAGGAGCGGAGAAGGCTCCAGGAACGAGGAATGAAGGGATCCCAGGGGTGCGGACAGGCGAGTCGCCACCGCACGCCCGAATCCACCTGCGTGGAGGGGTCAGGCCAAAGGGGGAGACCGGTCCCCGAACTAGTGGAGGCAGGAAACGACCCTCAGCTAGAAACCGGAGGCTCTGACATTTTATGTGGCGCAGCCCCTCGCTACACCCGCTAGGAAGGCACCACATAGGGTCAGGGAAACTGGCGCCAAGTTTACCAAGAGGAGGCCCGAGGCAGCCGGACAGAAGTGTTGGTAAGAAAGGCCAGACAAAGGACACACAAAGGGGGTCCTGTGAAGTGCTCCAAAGTTATCTGGGAGTTGTCTGAGCCCCTCACCTGGTGAGCACAGTACGACGTGGGCAGCCGTTACCTGCAGACGTGGTCTGGATAATAAGAACTGTGAGTAAAGGCCCTGAACTGCATCACTGACTCCGTGTCGTTACTGCTGCTGCCCTGCACCATCACCCCCATCCTCCGCATACACTGCCCTGAGGCTATACTCCTCCCGTGGGGAGTTATGCTACGCTCTGCTGCACCCACAACACCAGCCTCAGTGGTCTGCCCTGTAGCGGTGGTTCACTCTGACCGCAATCCACGGGTGGCGTAGTCGGACATTTAAACATGAAAACCACATAAATAGTTCCGCCACTGGTTTGACCGCCCTGAGCCACGGAACTGGGTCGCCGCCACGAAGACTACAACCACCAGCATCCACCAAAAAGGGTCCGGCTCCGGGAGTCCCAAGGCCCAGGGGGTGCGTCAGAACATTTTCATCACCTTTCACAATCACCAATGGGACAAGGCAGTGATGTCCTCTGTCCCCTCTCTTATACATCCTAGTGACGGAGCACCTGCTCTCATCAATTCGCCATAACCCCAATATTAGGTGGATTGAGGTGGGAGGCACCGAGTACAAGTGCTCTCTATTTGCTGATGATGTCCTAGTATATATCACTCAATCACATATATCCATCCATGCTGTTATGGCTGAAATAGATCACTTTGTTACATGGTAAAATTTTAAAATCAATGCAGCGAAGTCTGAGGCCCTCGATGTCTCCCTCCCCAAATCCATATAGGATTCCATCCAGTCCAACTTTCCCTTTGCCTGGCCCTCACAGGGTATCAAATACTTAGGAATTCCTATTCATAGAGACCTCTCCCATCTATGTTATCTTAATTTTGGGCCCTTTATTGAACAACTCCATACAGACCACGGTTGGCAAGTTAGAACTGTAAGATTCACTACGTGAACCACTGGTGTTTTGTGGAAAAGCACATGTACACTGCGTTCCAAATTATTATACAAAAAGTGTTTAGGAGTGATAAGGGAAGAATTTGTTTGCTTGTCAGTTAAACTCATTGATGGTGATGTGTGTCAGGGCTCTTTATATCACTGTAAGCAATTGCAGACACCTGTGCTAATTAGTTTGGCAGGTGTGTCCAATGAAAGGCAAGACTACTTAAGAAGGCTCTCTCACATTATTAAGCAGCCTACATTTTCTGCCAAAATGGGAAAGAAAAAGGATGTGTCGGCTGCTGAGAAGCAACAAATTGTGGAGTGTTTAGGTCAAGGCATGACTACAATCAACATTGTGCGATGATCAGGATGAAGTGTCTTGGCAATCAAGAAGTATGTAGCTGATTCACAGTACACACGTGTGCGTGCTGATAAGGGCAAATTGAGGACTCTTTCCTACAGGCAATTACGTCAGGTTGAAAGAGCAGCGGCAAAAAAGCCTTGTCATAGCAGCAGACAAGTTTTTGAAGCTGCTTGTGCCTCCAACGTCCCCCGAACAACAAGATGCAGGGTCCTTCAGAGGTTTGCAGCTGTGCATGCGCCATCCTGTCGACCTCCTCTATCCACTTCACACAAGCAGAAACGGCTCCAGTGGGCCAAACATTACATGAAGACTGATTTCAAAACTGTTTTGTTCACGGATGAGTGCCGTGCAGCGCTCGATGGTCCAGATGGATGGAGTGGAGGATGGCTGGTTGATGGACACCCCACGCAAACACGGCTACAGCGCCAACAAGGAGGAGGTGGAGTAATGTTTTGGGCTGGAATCATGGGGAGAGAGATTGTCGGCCCCTTTAGGATCCCTGAAGGCGCTAAAGATGAACTCCATAATGTATGTGGATTTTCTCAAACAGCACTTCCTGCCATGGTTCAAGAAGAAGAACCGTGTATTTCACAGCAAGATCATTTTTCTGCATGATAATGCACCATCTCATGCTGCACATAAAACATCTGCATCTCTGGCTGATATGGGCATAAAAGGGGACAAACTTATGGTGTGACCCCCATGCTCCCCTGACCTCTACCCCATTCAGAACCTTTGGAGCATCATTAAAAGGAGTGTCTATGATGGCGGGAGGCAGTTCACATCTAAGCAACAGCTCTGGGAGGGTATTCTGTCCTCATGCAAAACAATTGAAGCAGAAACCATCCAAAACCTGACAAATTCAATGGACGAGAGAGTTCAGAAGCTCCTTTCGAACAAGGGGTCCTATGTGAAAATGTAACATCACCTAGAATAAAGTTTTGAGTTGAAAACTGTTTGATTTCAGTTTCTAACAACCTGCTAATGCTTATAATTTCAAAAATGACCATTTTTTTGGTCTTTATTAAAATGAAAAGGTTGATCGAAAAGTTTGGGGGATCTAAGAGTGTGGCAACCCAGTAGTCATGATTACTTCGAATTCTGACAATATGAGGGTCATGCTGCAGGTAGTGCAGCAAGAAGGTACTTATGTGCCTTGCGCATCTCGGAGCCCCAAAATTATTTTCCGGGCTAGATGCAGCTAAAAATTATTTTTAATTTTAAATCTGGTGAAGCTTTAGTATAGATGGCCTAATAGGATCAGTGCTGCACACTGCTACAAAGCCCAAATTATTTTCCAGTCAAGATACAGATAAACATGATTAGTAATTTGAAAGCTTAAAACGGTTGGTAGGGTGATTTTAACCAATCATCAAGCTTTTACTCTCCCCAGGATGACACAGGGGTAGAAAAGTCGTTTCGGATCCATGATTTGTTCATCTTTATGAACGTGAGTCTGTCTACATTATCAGTGGAGAGCCGCGTGCGCTTATCTGTCAGCACGCCACCAGCAGCGCTGAACACACGTTCAGACAGAACGCTGGCTGCGGGGCATGACAAGATCTCCGAGGCGTAAGTGGCTAGCTCCGGCCATTTATCCAGATTGGAAGCCCAAAAAGAGCAAGGGTCCAGTGACACAGTCGTGGCTTCAATGTTTACTTGGAGATACTCCTGTACCATCGTCTCTAGGCGTTGACTATGTGTCAGACTTCTTGTCTCCTGTGGCCTTGCAAAGGATGGGCTAAAAAAGTGGTGAAATGATTCCGCAAAATTGATGTTACCAGCAGATACTGTGGTTCTGTTACGGTTTGAGTGCTGAACACTTGACGGTCCCACGGTTGGCAAGTTGGAACTGTGAGATTCACTACGTGCACCACTGGTATTTTGTGGAAAAGCACATGTAAGATTCTGCAACAGTCTCTGCTGATACTCCTGCATGCGTGCATCCCTTTCTATGGCAGGAATAATTTCTGCAAATTTACTTTTGTACCGGGGATCTAACAGTGTGGCAACCCAGTAGTCAGGATTATTTCTAATTCTCACAATTCGAGGGTCATGTTGCAGGTAGTGCAGCAAGAAGGCACTCATGTGTGTTGCGCATCCAGGAGCACCAAGTCCCTGTTGTGTTGGTGGCGAGGTAACAATCATGCTTCCTTCCTCTGTCCTCTCCCCCCAACCTCGCACAACAGAAATGTGATCAAGGTCTCCCTCATCTGATGAGTCTTCCATCAGTTCGTCCTCCACTTCTTCCTGGGCTCCTGCACCTTCCTCACTAGTTTGGCTGCTACCATGCGCCCTGGTAAAACCATTTCCCCCCACCCTCACATGCCTGCCGCCTTGGTGCTGCCGACCGTCTGGACCTTGCAGATGATAGCCCTTCCGCATACAACTCCTCCTCCTCTACTTCCTCCACCTCCTCTTGTGCCACCACCTGACTCCGAATTCTGTTTAACATGTGCTCCAGCATGTAAATCACCGGAATAGTCATGCTGATAATGGCATCGTCAGCACTAAACATCTTCGTCGCCATTTCAAAACTGTGCAGAAGGGTGCATAGGTCCCTGATCTGAGACCACTCCTCCAGCGTGATTTGCCCCACCTCTGAATCTCGTTGGCCCAGGCTATACGTCAGAACGTATTGCACCAGGGCTTGTCGGTGCTGCCACAGTCGCTGCAACATGTGCAGAGTTGAATTCCACCGGGTAGGCACATCGCATTTTAGCCGGTGAAGTGGCAGGCCCAACGACTTCTGTAGAGATGTAAGTCGCTGAGCTGCGGGATGCGAACGGCGGAAGTGAGCACACAGCGACCGTGCCCTCTGCAGAAGGCCATCTAGTCTGGGATAGTGGGCTAAAAATTGCTGGACAACCAGGTTCAACACGTGAGCCATACAAGGCACGTGTGTGACATTGCCCCGGCGAAGGGCCGCACCCAGGTTTGCAGCATTGTCGCACACGGCCTTCCCTGGTTTCAGGTCCAGTGGAGACAACCATTCATGAAATTGGTTCTCCAGAGCTGACCACAACTCCTCAGCTGTGTGACTCACATTTCCCAGACATTTCAATGTAAAAACCGCCTGATGACGTTGAGCCCTACTGCCAGCATAGTAAGGAGGTGTGCAGGATCCCTTCTGCGCAGTTAGAAAGCTTGTGGCATGACCAGACAGGCTTTGGGTGCAGGTGGAAGACCGAGAGGAGGTTGACGAGGCAGAAGCAGTGGAGGAACTTTGACATAAAGAGGATTGACGCACAACTCGTGGGGACGGCAAGACTTGGACAGCAGCCCCTTGTCCTGCTGTCACCATAGTTACCCAGTGCCCAGTCAGCGACATGTAACGCCCCTGTCCATGCCTACTCGTCCAAGTGTCTGTGGTGAAATGCACCCTGTCACACACAGAGTTTCTCAAAGAAGCGGTGATGTTGTGTGCGACATGCTGGTGGAGCGCAGGCACACCTTTCTTTGAGAAGTAGTGCCGACTGGGCATCTGGTACTGGGGCACTGCGACGGACATAAGGTCTTGAAAATCCTCTGTGTCCACCAGGCGGAAAGGCAGCATTTCTGTAGCCAAGAGCTTGCAGATGGTGAAATTCAACCTCTTAGCTTTCTCATGGCTAGGAGGAAATGGTCTTTTACTTGTCCACATCTGAGGGACCGAGGGCTGGCTATTGTGCTTAGACGGGGTTGATAAGGGTGTCCCCGGCAAACTGCCGGTCTGTGAGGAAGATGCAGGCGGACATGTTAGGTTGCCTTGATCCAAAGGTGGTGCTATCGATGTCGGACAGCGCTCAACACCAGCTGGTGTTACCACCTCCAAAGAAAATGATGACCTGCCAATCACGCTGGCTGTTGCGGGTAAAGAGGTGGCAGGTCTGTGCCCCAAAACAGGTGTGACTGCTGTCCCCCCAGCACAGAGGATGAAGAGGCCGCGGATGCACAAGATATGGCAGACGGTGATTGGCCCGGCCGGCTAGGCCGCATTGTAGCACACTGAGCTTCCCACTGCAACTTATGCTTCATGTCCATGTGCCGGTTCATGCATGAAGTACTCAAACTATGTATTTTTTGGCCTCTACTTAGCTTTTGCTGACAAATGTTACAGATAACACGAGTTGGGTCATCTTTATCGATCTGAAAAAATGCCCAGGCTATGCAAGGCTTAGCACCCATGCGACCTGAAGAGCCACCACGACTTGTGGTGAGAGGCAGAGTTGTGTTTGAGGATGCAGTTGTTGACGTGCTTCCAGTACTACGTCTCTGTCCAGGAAGGCGCAACCTGACCTCGTCGTCACTAGCATCTTCCTCCACCTCCTCTGCTGACCTCATCTCTTGGCTGACTGTGGGTTGACAGTAAGTGGGATCTCCGACCTCATCATCATCACCCTGTGCGTTATCACACCCGTCGTCCTCAGAGCCAACCTGTTCCTGCCCTGACAAAAAACTAAAGTTGTCGCTCCAATCAGGTATTTGAGTCTTATCATCGTCTTCCTCATTGTCTCCACCAACAGGAGTTACAGTTTGGGAATGAGGGTCTACATTATGGTCAGAACCTTCTGCGTCTGGTCCTGGATCCGACTCATAAAGATTCTGGGCATCAGTGCAGATCATTTCCTCGTCTGGATTCACAGAAGCGCTGGAGTCGACCTCTGATTCCCAGGCTATAGTATGAGTAAACAGCTCTGCAGACTCAACCATCTGTTCTACCTCATAGTCAGACGGGCAGCTGGAGATTTGGGAGCTGTGAGGAAGCAAGTGAGATTTGGGTGACACCTTTGAGGACTGGAGTATTTGTGATGTTGAAGTTGATGTGGAGGAGAGCCCACTTAAAGGAGCACTTGATATCCGTTGAAGCACCTGCTGTTTTTGTGCCTCATCTGGAATTTGTAGCGATTGGCGTGGCCGTAAGAAAGGGATCTTATCACATTCTCCGCTAAAAGAAGACATTTTAGTTTGGCTGGAAGATGGTCTTTCTTCTGCAGATGTTACTGTTGCTTTAACACCTACCCCACGGACACAACCTTTTTTCCCCTTCCCAACACGCCTATTCCCCTTTCCACCAGCAGCAGGCCTTTTTCCACTCATTTTGGTGGTTAACTAATTCACAACTCTGGAGTTGTTTGCACAAAAAAACAATGGATGGTAACCGAGCAGAGCTGAGTGGCCAAACTGTGGTATTAGGCCAAAACTATTGGCTGGGTTAGATGCAGAAAAAAATTATTTTGAATTTGCAACCTGATGGAGGTCAGTATAGATGGACTAATACAAATAGTCCCACACACTGCTAGAAGCCCAAATATTTTTTCAGAGGTACTGTAGATGCAGATAAAAATTATTTTTAATTTGCAACCTGATGGAGGTCAGTATAGATGGACTAATAGACCAAGTCCCACACACTGCTAGAAGCCCAAATATTTTTTCAGAGCTAGATGCAGAAAAAAATTATTTTTAATTTGCAACCTGATGGAGGTCAGTATAGATGGACTAATAGACCAAGTCCCACACACCGCTAGAAGCCCAACTATTTTTTCAGAGCTAGATGCAGAAAAAAATTATATTCAATTTGCAACCTGCTGGAGGTCAGTATAGAAGGACTAATAGAACAAGTCCCACACACTGCTAGAAGCCCAAATATTTTTTCAGAGCTAAATGAAGAAAAAAATTATTTTTAATTTGCAACCTGATGGAGGTCAGTATAGATGGACTAATAGACCAAGTCCCACACACTGCTAGAAGCCCAAATATTTTTTCAGAGCTAGATGCAGAAAAAAATTATTTTTAATTTGCAACCTGATGGAGGTCAGTATAGATGGACTAATAGACCAAGTCCCACACACCGCTAGAAGCCCAAATATTTTTTCAGAGCTAGATGCAGAAAAAAATTATTTTTAATTTGCAACCTGATGGAGGTCAGTATAGATGGACTAATAGACCAAGTCCCACACACTGCTAGAAGCCCAAATATTTTTTGAGAGCTAAATGAAGAAAAAAATTATTTTTAATTTGCAACCTGATGGAGGTCAGTATAGATGGACTAATAGACCAAGTCCCACACACTGCTAGAAGCCCAAATATTTTTTCAGAGCTAGATGCAGAAAAAAATTATATTCAGTTTGCAACCTGATGGAGGTCAGTATAGATGGACTAATAGAATGATGCTATGCCCAAAAGATTTTACTTCACTAGGTGCAGTAAAAAAATTGGTATTCTATACACAGGTGTTATATCTTGCAACACAGATAGGCTACTCCACTGACTAACACACTCTGCAATAGGCCAAAAAGAATTAGCTTTGCTAGATTCAGCCAAATGCTGTGAAAAAAACTTGCACAGCACTGGCACAGACCTGCCTGGCAAAAACTGATAGGAACTCATGTAACCTAGTCCTGAAAAGGACTCCAATTACAATTAGTCTTTACTCCCACAACCTATCTATTTAAGAGCACAGACCTCCCTGATAAAAGTCGTAGGAAATGCTGTAACCTAGTCCTTAAAAGGACTGCAATCACAACTATTCCCTACTCCCAAGCTATCTGTATATTTGTGTGAAAATTGGCTTGAAATTAACAAGGTATAGCGCACACAGCAACAGCGGTGCCGTCTAACACGCAGCTGCAGCAGTGAGAAAATGGTGGCGACGGGGAAAATGGCTTGGTCTTATAGGGCAAGGACATGTGACATACACTGCCAATGACACATGCCCTTGCTTGTGTGAAAAAAAGCACTTCGCTCCGTGTGTGCGCTGCTGATAGGCTGACAGATTGCACCTCCCCACTGCAAATGCGGGAAAGAGAAAAAAAAATGGAGATATTCATTGTTCCTGCAGAGATCCATCCCCTGCCCCTCCCCCCACCCCGCTGTACACTCAAACTGCGTATTAACATTAATTTTCATCATTACTGAGAAAAAATCCAGTTATGATTTTGGTGCACGAACAGTTATCGAACATAACCTCGAACAGCCGAATTTTTCTCAAATTGTTCGTGTTCGCCGAACGGCTCGAACACTGCCCAAAACAGCTCGAATTTGAGATTGGCGAACAGTTCGAGTAGAACAACGCTCATCTCTAGTTAGAACTTAATGGAAATGTATTCTCTCAATCCACTTACTATTTAAATATAAATAATGTACCCCAATTAATGGAGCCAAATTTAAGGCAGAAGGGCTGGTATTTGTTTCCCTCTCCATACTTTTTTTCATAACCACTAGATCAATTTCCCACCGCGTTGCTTGCCAACAATACATTTCTTCTGGAGCAAAACAGTACTTTGTAAATTCTGGCAATTCAGTGTCAAAGAGCATGGATCCAACCAGTTCTCAGTCATCTCTTTCCAAGAACCACATACCAGAATGTTACATGCACACTGCCTAAGTTCAGATAGGGGTGAGACTGGTTACATGAATTTGTTGGAATCCTGGGGGAATCGTTACTCAGGGCAACCATAGGTTGCAGCTTCTCTCAGGCACACGATAGATTCAGTTTCTGACCAGACACATCTGTGAAGAGTCTTTATAAATGGTAGAACAGTAACATTTAATGAGGTACGGCCAGTGCAATGCAAATGTCTCTTTGAGCAACAGGCTCCAGTAATAACAGCACAGTCTCCTTTGCAGCACAGCAGTACACAGTCAATTATCCGGTATCACAGTACAGCACAGTTTTAATGCATACAATTCCAAAGGCTTTTCCTTCACAAGGACTCAATAGTAGACAGCATTCTTTATCCTGCATGGAGATAGAGGGGGGGAAGGGTGTGATGAGGGAGATGATCTCTATGACAGGTTTTCTTCCAGTCCTTATGTTCCTGACCGATAATACTCCACACTGTTAACTCAGGAAGTCTAACTGACCTTGGTTTAGCTTCCCTCCTGACCTGAATTCTGTTCCCTTTACTCCTGTGAGATACAGATCATAAGCCACCTTTCTCTTCGGCTCCGGCCAGACTGTAAACAACTTCCCCACAATCCCCCTGGGGCTCTGCTAAAACATTCCCTTTCTCCTGTGACTGTGTTAACCCCTCTAGTTGCTGGATGCTTCTGGAGCACAACATTCCTTGTCTCCTGTGCTAGTGTTACTTCTAATAGTCGCTGAACGCTTTTAAAGCAACAGCACTACTTCTGCATGTCACACTCTGCAACAGCACTACTTCTGCATGTTACAAGAAGCATGTTCTTCATGCTGTGAGGGGAACAGGTTGGTAGTTTTGGAAAGGGGCTGCCATTCTCCCACACCCTGGCTTCCCACAAATAAAAGATAATGTTCTATTTGTCTTATAGTTTGTGTGTACTGTATAACACTAACATTTGAGCTTGTAGATCCCTCTGGTCCAACAATCCCAGATCCGGCAGCTACCACACATGCAACAATAGACTCTGTTTCCTTTTTCAAGAACTCAACTCTACTTATCTTCAGATAGTCAATCGCAGATACAGCACAGTACATGTTCACTTGTTCATCCTGAGCTCTCTCTTCACTTTGTGGCATCACCGGTCCCAGAGACGCTCTTTCCACCCCTGCAGCTTCCATGCTTTCGGGGCCCACTCTTCTGACCTGGTTTCCCATCTGGCTTGCCCTTATGGATGGTAAATAAGGCACCCGCTTCCTTACCTAATTTGGGCCGTAGGCCTCGTATATCCTGGGAAGGTCTGCTGAAGTTAGTAGCTATCGCCCACATGCTGCTTCTCTTCCAGTCCTGTACTCTTCAATGCTAACCAGCCCTTGGGTTTAATCTTCTTTTCTTCTGATCACACTATCTTATTCTGCATCAAACTCTATCTCAACTCTCACTGTGTCTGACTAAAACCAGGAAGTCACTCTCTTATATCTACTCCTACCCCTCCCAACTGGTAAATATCCTAAACACATTAACTATCCCCCTGTGCTGTGGGTGTAGTGCATAACTACTTCTGTACTGAACCTATCTAACTTCCTGAACTACAGTGCCCTCCACTGTCTTTCACAATTCCTAACTATCCTTATTACCATATCTAGTTCCTACACTTATATCCAAAGTTCCTATCCTTTTCCTATGCTATTACATTACCATAAAACACATTTTCATTATTCAACATTAGTCATCCACATATAGAACCGTGCACATTATATTGTTTACATCATTATGCATAAACCGTTATTAATATATAAACATTATTCACACCGCTATAATCAAATGTGCCCTTTTTATTATAAAGGGATGAAGGACATGAATCTTCCTTGACAGACCCTTACAGTACTTACCAATATCTAGCTTGGTAAGTGTCATGCTGGGTATGGGGAGAACCCAGTGTATAATGCCAGGAAAAGGGTAGGGTGCCCTACAAGTAGGGAAAGGGAGAGTGGAGACCCCTAAACAGCAGAAACGACAAACCCTGTCTTCCCTATGGACCCTATATAGGTTCTGCACCTATCACCGAGCAAGAAACCTGGCCTTATCTAACCCTAAAGCTAGGCCCTAGGTAGGGAGGAGGACGGGTGAGCACTAGTCAGCACCACTGCAAGCTAAAGTGCACACAATGGAAACCAATATGGGAATACATGACACCTGAGAACACGTAGCAACAATCCACGAGGAACTCCAAGAAAATTCTAGCCGACTACTAGAATTCTAGGCCTGAATAGATAAGAATCACTCTATCACCAGCAACTCTCTGGAGAAACTGAGTGTATTTAAGGATACAGCAAGGGTGTGCTAATTAACAGCAGAAGGTGAGGATCATCGCTGGGTCTTAAAGGGAGAGGGATCATGAAGATGTTTTCAAGGCCAAATGCAGCAACCTTCTACAGTCGGACCCCGTATGACTGTCTGTCAAACCTGACACACCCATGACAGTAAGTTAGAAACATTTAAGTCTCAACCCCAAGTGACTCAGAAACGGCAAAATCTGACATGGACTTTCATTTGAGGTGTGGTGTATGAAAACTACACTTTTTTAAACTTTTTTTACACTTTTTTTTAAAGAGTTTTTCCTAAAATTTATGAAAGTCCCAGCAAATTCATGACTTGAGGCCAGGGTGCACAACCTGGTGCAGGAGACCTGTAGATTTCATTGTTCTTTATTTATTTGTTTGTGCCGGTAATGTTGCTTATTTTTTTATTTGTTTTTGATTTATGAAGATATATGATTTATATTCTGTATGATTTCTTTATGGATTTTGTTTGCAAAAATGATTCCTGTTCAAGGTTTTTCTCTAGTTTAACAAAATGCTATGTAAATAGTATGCGTGGTTAGAGATCCATGGAGTATGACATTCAAGTAAATTTTCCTGAAATTTGCAGTTTTGAAGAGATTTGATTCAGGCATCATAAACAAAAAAACAACTTGACCGGCACCATTTCAAAAGTCTTTTTATGTAGCAGGCAAATGTCTTTTTTTGTGGCCATGTGGGCCTTCCCATAATACCCTGCAGCTATGACATCTTACAAATTATCATTCCTTGCACAGGGGACCGGTCAGACCAGAGCGCATAGACCCTGTTTCTTTTTTCTTCCTTCATGTCGTTTTTATTTTTATTCCTCGTCTTTAATGTACCAAATAAATGTGATGTTTTAATTTATATTTTTTGTATTTTTTCCTGCGGTTGCTGCATTTTTCCTCATCCTTCCATGACAATCATTGCCCAGGAACTGGCCTGAAGTTTTCCTTGCACCGCACCCATATCCACAGAGTCCTTTATTCTGGTGAGCTGATTTTTCCCTATTTGGTCAGTCCCAGGGCCATCACAGATCAGCAGTGGAGCACAGTTTGTACGATAATGTCGTTTTCAAGATCCAGTTGCACTTGATAAGTGTTCTGCAGAGTGTAAGCACTTATGGTCAGCAAGATCGTCTGTCTCTCTCTCCTATAGAGTGTAAGCTCTTGTGGTCAGCAGGGTCCTCTATTTCTCTCTTCTGTAGAGTTTAAGCTCTTATGGTCAGCAGGATTCTCTTTCACACCTGTAGAGTATAAGCTTTTATGGTCAGTGGGGTTCTCTCTTTCCTGTGGAGTGCAAGCTCTTATGGTCAGCAGGGTCTTCTCTTCTGTAGATTGCAAGCTCTTATGGACAGTGGTGTTCTCTCTCTTTCTTTTACGTGAGTAAAGTGTAAGCTCTTATGGCAAGTTGGGTTCTCTCTCTTTCCTCTCCCCCATGTGTATTTTCCGAGAAATTACAAGCTTTAGGTATTGAGATTAGTGCAAATTTATTCTTCATGAATCAAATTTTTGGGGAAATTTAATCTGTACACAAGTTCACATTTCAAATGGTCCACCTATTTCAGACATGATACATTATTTTATTTATTTGTAATCGTTAAATCAGCATTTTTACAACTGAACTAAGAATATGTTCATAGGAAATTATCTGTACATTGCACTAAGAGGTCACATTGCTGCACTAGTCTAATTCTCTATTTTTGCTTTGATGCAGCAACCTAATGAATGAGATTCTGCCAAATTTAAAGGACTTTAAATAGCCCATCTTTTACATTAATGGATCAGAGAAATCTTTATTCCTGAAAGGGAAGACGCAACTTAATGGAGTCAATAATGGCTTAAATTGCTGCTTAATTTCACATCGCTTGTGGTAATTGTTGTCTTTAATAACGCCTTTTACATGCATGAATGTCACTAGTTCATGCAATTTTGTTTTCTAACTGCTTTTGCTGCATCTGATCAAAATGAATGGTATTTGTGTAGGACAATTGGACATAAAATATGTCTAATATATACAAATATTCATCATTGGAAAAATGAAAGGAAAAAAAATAATTCTGAAATAGATTTATTACAGCTTATTTAAAGCAATATAGAAAAAAGTCCCCAATTCCCCTTCCAAGGTCATGTTTGAACCAAAGATGAAAAGGAAAATCATAAGCTGTTTTCTATTCACAACATTAAAACTATGCCATTTATACTACCGGCCAAATATAAAATATCACCTGATCCATTTAATTATAGGAATGTTCCTTTTATCACTTAACTTTACTCTGTCGACACCCCTGTAGGGTAGATGATTGTGGTTCTCAAAGCTGTAAAGTAGAAATATATAAATCCCTTAGTTTTTATTTCAGAGAGGTAGAGATATAGAAAATACAAGCAAAGATCATCATAAAGGAAAACGAAGGACAGGGCTGAAGGCAGAAAACTATAGCTTGTGCATTCACCTTGCTGGATAGTGTGAAACCTTAGTTTAATGTCAGGATGGATAATGCAGCCTCCAGGGTATTGCCTTCTGGATGTATCAGAACAAAGGTCACAAAATGAAGCTTTCCTTAGCTCTATTTCCTAAATCTAAAACTCTGGTATATTCAATGTAACATCAGATTTCTCCAATTCAGATTTCCTTTTGTGAAAATCTGACAGCTTGCACCTAAGCCTTAAGAGTCTAAGGTTAAGTGCACACGTAGCATTTTTGATGTGTTTTAGCCGCGTTTTTTCTGCACGGAAATGCAGCAAAATTGCTTGGTAATCAGTCTGCCAGCTATTGCAATGGTAATCCTGATGTGCTGTGCACATAATGCGGAAATTTCCGCTCAGGATTACCATTGTATTTTAAAACGCAGCATCTCCTTTCTATGTAGCATTTCCGCAGCATTTCCAGCCCATTGACTTTAATTAAATCGCAGCAAATCCTCAGGTATAATGTTTATACCTGCGGATTTGCTGCTGTTCAATTAAAGTCAATTCAATGGGTGGCAGAAATGCTGCAAAAATGCTGCAAGTGGTACCCGGGTCAGCTGGGGAGGACTACTACTCCCCTCATCTGACCGCCGCTCCCGCTGATAACAGCGCCTTTGAAGGTAGTACTAGTAGTAGTCTCCTCAGCCGAGCCGGGACTGCATGCTGTGATAAAAAAAAAAAGTAAAGAAAAAAAAAACTATGCTCACCTGTCCGGCGCCCCCCGGTGCCCTCCTGGTCCTCGCGATGTGTTAAGCCCGGCGGCCGGCGGTACACTGCCAGGAGTGCACTCTCTCCCAGCAGTGTACATTGCTGCACTGTCAGGACCTGAGGTCACGTGAGCTCTCAGCTGAAGATCAACTGAGAGCTCCCGTGACCTCACTTTACGGCACCAGTGCTGCGTGGGAACATTCCTGTGAATGTTCCCACTTATAACTGATACAGTATGAGGTCACAGGGGCTGATCAGCTGATCTTCAGCTGATGAACCCAAGTGACCTCACTCCTGCAGCAGCAATGTACATTGACAGGAGTGATTTTACGTGTCTTTTATTGAAAAAGCGCCGACCACTTTACTACTCGGTTAGTAATGGGGGCGTCTTATACATGACCTCCATTACTAACCTGGGCTTCACATCACCCGCCAATACAAGGCTGACATGAACCCCAACCTCATTACCCCACTCGCCACCGCTACAGGGCAGTGGGAAGAGTGGAGGTTAAGCGCCAGATTTGATGCATCTTATCGATGTGCCATTTCTGAGACTGCTGAGGGGTGATATTATTAGCCGCGGAGGAGGCTAGTAGCCATGGCCCCTTCCCTGGCTATTAATATCAGCCTGCAGCTGTCTGTTTAGCCATTTCTGGTTAGATTTTATAGGGAGACCCTATGTTAATTTTTGAGGTCCCCCTGTATTCTAGCCAGTAAAGGCTAAGCAAACAGCTGTGGGCTGATAATAATAGCCAGGGAACGTTTTTGGCTAATGGAGCCCCTTCTCCGGCTACTAATATCAGCTCCCAGCGGTCGGCTTTCCCTGTGCTGGTTATAAAAATGACGCTGGAGCCAATGCCATTTTTTAAAAATTTTAGGCTCTGTGCCCACGATCCGGACGTAGCAGCGCTTTGGACGCATATTTTTGCTGCTTCCAAAACATTGCATTCTATGGAACACAGGTAAATCCACATGTGTTCACTGAACCATGCAGATTTATCGCACTCAATACTTTCTAGTGGTCAAATTTATGTTGCGGAGACTCGCGACTCCGCAAAAGGATTTGACATGCTGCGGTCCTGAAAGACGCGCAGCATATCAGTGTCCACGGGTGATTCGCAGCCTCTGATGCACGCATAGTGGACATGGGATTTCTAGAAATCCTATCCACTATGCTTTAACATCTGGATGCTGCTGGTTTGATGCTGTATAAACACGCAGCGTCAAACCTGCAGCGGCTCCTGATTGTGGCCACGTGCCCAAACTCACCCGCAGCATGTCAATTTCTGTAGCAGACACGCTAGTCTCCGCTGCAGATTTTGACCTATTGAAGTGTCATTATATGCAGTGGATTCACATGTACCGACAACAAAAGCGTGGCATTAGAACATCGCGTTTTGAACGCTGCTAATTGCTGTTATTCGGCTAACGAAACAGCTGTGAGCTGTTAATAATAGCCAGGGACCATGTTTGCCTAATTGCACCTTCCTAGGCTAAAAATGGCAGCTCACAGCTGCCCCAGAAATTACATGAATGGGAATGCTAATGAAGATTGTGTATATGGAATTAGTTGACACCTAGCTCTTTTGTTTGGTGATGACAAGGTGTCAATCAGACCATTTCATTACCAAACATTATTAAAGTAAAGAGTTAAAAAACACACAGACACAGAGCAAACACTTTATTTGAAATACAACAGACACATTCTTAAATTAACCAATAGATTCACCCCAGTTCTGACGGTAATGCAAGGGTTAAAGCAATGTCCCATGATCCTTTTCAAATAATAATAAAAAACAGAAAATCGCATTGCATGATTTTTACATAATTAATTTGCATTTTATTGCATGAAATAAGTATTTGATACAATAGAAAAACAGAATTTAATATTTGGTACAGAAACCTTTGTTTGTAATTACAGAGGTCAGATGTTTCTAGTAGTTCTTAACTAAGTTTGCACACACTGCAGAAGGGATTTTGGCCCACTCTTCCATACAGATCTTCTCCAGATCTTTCAGGTTTAGGATCTGTCGCTGGGCAACATTGAGCTCCAGCTGTATGTTTTACATCTTGGCATGGCTATGGCTCAGTGCACAGTTCTATGCCATCATTTACAATCCTCTCCACCTTCCATTATGTTTATTGGCTGCCCACCCAAGGTTAAATCAGCTATCATCTGCAGGGAATGATGCAGACTTGGCATGCGAGCCTGCATCAAAATCATGGAGCCAGCATATCCCATATGGGTATTCATATGTTGGTAAGTGGTTAAATGGGTTGCTGGTTAATACCTTGTTACTATACATATGATGAGGTTATTTTGACAGTACTAAGGCTGTGTTTGCATTAAAGCTCGTGACAGGGGTTAGATACAGTCCAAGGAGTCCTCAGAGTGTTACACACAACTTTTCAGGACACCAGCGGGATTTGCCATATTGCGAGTCATGGTGAATCAATTTGTTCCAAGTCACATTTTTGGGGAAAAACTTGTCGAACCTGGCAAATTGGAATTGCAAAATATTTGATCATCTCTATTAAACTACTCTTGTGGTCATAATTAATTTTGATGTTATGAGACAGGGTGTGGGGGTCAGACTTTGGAAAAGGAATATGTACCCACTATGTCACTCACGGATATGACTAGAATGAAGACCAGTCGGGTGAAGGTCAGAGTCTTATGATAAGGATGGCAAAATATTTTAGAAGCCTCTTGCATCGCTAAGGTCTTTATGTTGGGAAGACCCAAGCCAAATCCATGATGTAATCCTCATAAGCAATTTCTGTCAGCTTGAAAATAATGTTTCAGAAGTGAGCCACCATGTAGAGGCCGATGGTGTCAGCACTGAAATTAGAACAGTATCCTGTTATACATATAATGAGAGAGATATAATGATGGGAGCCACTTTACTTTGTTTATTCCTCTAATGGGAACAATCTCTGATCCTAGTCATTCCCAAACTTACAATAATTTGCAAAATATTCTAATGTGCAAGGAGGTCAAAAAAACAATGTTAGAAAATGTAAAGTTTCTGTAAATATGGGGCAACAGCTTGTTCTCAGCTCTTTTATATTGTGAAAAAAATCCTAATATTGTGTTTTAGAACAATATTCATATACTCTAGGAAAGAAATGGAAGCCTAAAGCTGCGGGGAAATGTTGCATGCCACTGCACTTTGCCAATTCGGTGGCTGCCAGCTGTACCTTTTACCAATTGAATGGAACTAATTCCTAAAGTATGTTTAAAAATAAATTGCAATCAGTTTCCATAGGTTTGGTACTGACAAACAGTCCAGATTTTTAAGTCACAATGTCCAAATGAATAGCACCAAAGTTTGGTGGTAAGCTTACATTGCTAATCTTGAGATATCTTGAGCCAAGAGGAAAGTTAAGGAATAATATATTGTATATGGAATTTAAATTCAGCTGGTATGTCACTTTCCCAACTTGGACATATGATCACACGATGATTTTATACAGTAGAATTCATTTTACTTTATTACATTTCCTTGTAAAATTTTGCCAAAAGATATTTAGCTATGTATATGTAAAAGAAGTGATGCGTACAGGATAATAACCAACATGGAAGGGAGTAAAATAGCAAGAAGGAAAAGATCCAGATGATTTCTATATAAAAAAAGCTGATTTTTGTACAGGCATAATTGAAAAGCAGCTGAAAAAATGATGCCATCCATCTTCTTGACAAGTACGGAATTTAAATTGGTGTTCCTCTCCCATTTATGTACTTATACTTGCTATTGCAAGTCATTTTTCCTGATTTTTTATGTAATATCTACAATAAAAGCTATAGCCATCACCAAAGATTAAATTACTATTTATAATACACTACTTTCTGCAGAAAATGCTTAATCATACGCATGAAATAGAAAGGGATTTGCCCTTCACAACAACCTCTTACGGTCTATTGTTTGATTTCTGGGGATTTAATATCGAATATCACGTTACAGGACTTTAACTTTCAAGATAAAGAGATGGGCAATTTTCTCTCATTTTTTATGGCTATTTTATCAGAACCTTATTTCAGAATTTGAGAAGAGCATATTCTTGAAGTTAAGCCAAAGGGGGAATCTCTTTATGACTGTAAGGCCGTGTGGTCCACTTACTGTTAATGATTTCAGATTCATCCTTGAAGATATGGCAAAGTTTGACACCAAAATTTAAATAATCAAGCATTTGTGTATTTATTGAGGACTGCCTCACAGGAGGGATCTACATGTGTAATTGCATGATTAAATAGGATTTTCACTCAAATCAGATGAAATATACTGATCACAGCCTGAATCGTTTATGGTAAACATTGGAAAAATTGCTTTCCAAAGGGTGATTGAATGGGTCACAGTTAAGAAGGAAATTGTTTACTTGTCCACATCCACATAGGCAGCTAAACAAATGTGCTGTGTTTTGATCTACAGTACAGTACAGACCAAAAGTTTGGACACACCGTCTCATTTAAAGATTCCACAAAGTTTGCGTTTAGTTGGACCAGCATTTATTTTTCAACAGGACAATGACCCCAAACACACCTCCAGGCTGTGTAAGGGTTATTTGACCAAGAAGGAGAGTGATGGGGTGCTATGCCAGATGACTTGGCTTCCACAGTCACCTGACCTGAGCCCAACCGAGATGGTTTGGGGTGAGCTGGACCGCAGAGTGAAGGCAAAAGGGCCAACAAGTGCTAAGCATCTCTGGGAACTCCTTCAAGATTGTTGGAAGACCATTTCCGGTGACTACCTCTTGAAGCTCATCAAGAGAATGCCAAGAGTGTGCAAAGCAGTCATCAAAGCAAAAGGTGGCTACTTTGAAGAACCTAGAATATAAGACATATTTTCAGCTGTTTCACACTTTTTTGTTAAGTATATAATTCCACATGTGTTAATTCTAAGTTTTGATGCCTTCAGTGTAAATGTACAATTTTCATAGTCATGAAAATGCAGAAAAATCTTTAAATGAGAAGGTGTGTCCAAACTTTTGGTTTGTACTGTATATGAACATCAATCATTCTTCACATGTCAAATTTTTGCACTAAGAAAATCCGCTGTGGATTTTGAGGATAATCTGCAGCATAAATCTGCATTTGAAACTCAGATTTCATGTGGTTCTACGCATTGATCTGCACCATCAAACTGCTAATGTTTTAATGGAGAATTCACATCAATAATAAGCATGATGCAGATTATAAAACCAGTTTTGTAAAGTGTGGGAGTCAGCTGTTTTCTTATACATTCTACGGTACAATATTAGTGAAAATATCCAATATGTTATTGACATGCTTTATTCACCCATCTATAATTTGAAGTTGCCATTGACATGACCAAATGTTTTTAAATCCTAATTTGCCAGATTCTGAGAATATTTTTAAAAAATTGATTTGCGCTGAATGAATTGGTACTCCAATTGCCCTAAAAAGATGTGTAACACTCTGAGGTCTTATAGGACTATATCCTACACTAATCAATCTCTTTAACGCAAATGTAACCCTATTAATCTCAAAATTACCTCAAAATAGAAACAAATGTTTACCTTGTGATAACCAATAGCCCATTTAATTACACTGTGTACTGACAGACTTTTCATGGTTTTTAATTAAAAACCAGTCCAAAAAGTATCCATTATAGTCATTTGTGAACAGGCAGATCTTTCCATGCAGAACACTGATTCACACTGACAGTGTCACTGTTAGAGGTAACATCATCCTGCTGTGACTGATGTGACATATATTTAGTAATGCCCCCCACTTCCTCCCACTAATATATTTTCCAGAGGCAAAAATACAATTGGGGTCTGTGTTTGGTAGTACTATAGCCTGGACAGCTGATGCCAGCGGTGGTGATGTTGATTCTACTGCTGTTTGCGGCTCCCACAATCTTAGCCGTGGTATGATATTTTTTTTTCTTTTACCCTACCCTGTCAATTCCCATTTCCACTTTTTCTTATACCATACAACACTAACCCCTTGCCAAAAAGGGCATAATAAGAAATGCTAGGTAGAAGGTACATGTGCAGAGAACAATATGTGGTAGCAAACTGCAGTATATGTTTGGCATGTACGGTTGTCAATTGCACAGATTTGATTCACAGTTAAATGTCCTTTTTTTTTTTTCAACAATATTCAACCACCTTCTCAAAAATGACAAAATAAGAAATGCTATGTGGAGGCACCTGGCCAACCTAGCTAGCACCTGCAAAATAGAATTGACTTTGAATAAAAAAATGCCCCTCCTTCACAAAAATGATTACCCAAGAAATGCAAATCTTAGTACACTCTCTTGTGACAAGCAAGTGCAACATCTAACATTGATTTCAGATGCTTTGTTTCTCTCTAGCGCATTGCAAAAATTATTATTGTAAGTTAAATGTAGTACGAAGGATACCAGCTACACCATATCACTGATCATTCACAGTGATTCTGCTGGCACCTCCCCTATCTCTATCTCTCCTTATCAACTGAATCTCTATATCAATATAGAATACTCTCTTCTTCTTCAGTGCCACTGATATAAAATACATTACTGTTTGCAATATTGTCCAATGTTTTAGGGTTTTTTCTTCCTCTTGCTTTTGCTGAGCTGTGTGCTCTGACCGCTCACTATCACCCTAAAATTGTCTGCTGCGTTCCCTGCTTTGGATTTTATACAGGTTATGATAGCGCCTCCTGATTGGCTGTGCATTACCATGTGATGTGATATCTGCAAAGTATTATGGCAAAGCCCACATGATCATGTCAGCCTTCAGTGGTGGGAATTTTTTTGGTGATTCGTGTAAATCAAAGCTGCTCAAATTAGCCGTAATCTGTAAATTACATAGAAATAGACTTGAATTTGATTTGAGTCTAATCAAATTCATCATCTCTAGTTGCCATGTTTTATGTATCAATTTTATCTATTTTATCATGCCGCAAAGCCTCATATTAGATGGGTGATGTCAGGGCTGTATTTAGCTCTTATACTGCCCTAGGAATTTGATTTTTATTGCACCCTACTAGTAAGTCAAGCTAAAACCTCATTCAGTTTTTTAGCATACAACAATATATTTTTATCAGTGTGCCGGATCCGATTTTCATCTATTTGGGGTCCAGGCATCAGTTTTTGCTATCAGTGCAGTAAAGTAAGAAAAAAGATCTCTAAGCTTCTCCTACCCATTAAACAGTAAAAAAAAAGACTGGACTCGGGTGATCAGAGCAGAGTGACCAGAGAAGAGTGACCAGAGAAGAGTGACAGGGAAGAGTGACAGGGAAGACTGACCAGAGCAGAGTGACTAAAGCAGAGTGACAGATCAGTGTGACAGGGTAGAGTGTCAGGGAAGAGTGACCAGAGAAGAGTGACAGGGAAGAGTGACAGGGAAGAGTGTCTGGGCAGAGTGTCTGGGCAGAGAGACAGGGCAGAGTGAGCAGAGCAGTGTGACAGGGTAGAGTGTCAGGGAAGAGTGACCAAAGCAGAGTGACTAAAGCAGAGTGGCAGGGCAGAGAGGCAGGGAAGAGTGACCAGAGCAGAGAAGAGTGACCAGAGCAGAGTGACAGGGTATTTTATTATTAAGCGCTCATGCTGCCCTATTCATGCTGCTTCATTCAGTTTATTTGCATACAACAAAATCATATTTTTCTCAGTGTGCTGGATCCGATTTTTATCTGTTTGGGATCCAGGCATTAGTTTTTACCATGAGTGCAACAAAGCAAGAAAAAAAAAGATCTCTAAGCGTCTCCTACCCATTAAACAGTAAAAAAAAGGCCGCACTAGGGTGACCAGAGCAGAGTGACCAGAGCAGAGTGACAGGGCAGAATGTCAGGGAATAGTGACCAGGGCAGTATGACAGGGCAGAGTGATCAGAGCAGAGTGTCAGGACAGAGTGTCAGGACAGAGTGTCAGGGCAGAGTGTCTGGGCAGAGAGACAGGGCAGAGTGAACAGAGCAGTGTGACAGGGTAGAGTGTCAGGGATGAGTGACCAGAGCAGAGTGACCAGAGCAGAGTGACAGGGCAGAATGTCAGGAAATAGTGATCAGGGCAGTGTGACAGGGCCGAGTCTATTATGCATTATGGATCTCCCTGAGCCCCGTTCCCTTTCTCCTTTCTCATCCCTAGGCTGAACTTAATGGGCATATGACTTTTTTCAACCGTACTATGAAACTATGAAATATATATCAATATAATATGCTTATGTAGGTATTCTTTAAGCTTTAATGGTCATATTTTTGAATATTAGCAATCTTAAATATACTTGTGCACTATTGTCATCTCAGAACTATGCATCCTTTTATGTCCACCTGGGTTTTTGGTTTTAGTCCTTGGCCATAAAACTAAAATCGGTGTCTACCAATTGTCTTCTAGATTATAAAAAAATAAACATTTAAGCAACACAAAATATTATAATGGGCACACTAATCAAATATATATATTCATCATATCCACACTCTGAAAGTAGATGTTATAGTCAACTGTATAATACAATCAAACATATTGAAATCTTCTGTCTTCTGGAGTACAACACTCCACTGCCTGTTGACCTCCTGCTGACTGGGAGGGAGGTTGTGGTTAGCTCCTGAAGACTGAAAGTTCGGAATAGCTGCATGGTTATGCTGGTGGTTCAAACTAAGAGCTCTCCCATGCTGCTGGCAGAGGCAGCTTTGCCTCTGCAGCATTGGTGAAGCAAAGGGGACCTGAAGCAGGCTTGATCCAGCTATTTGCCCAGCTTCAGAGAAGCGCCTGAATGCTCTAAAGGATGGAGTCTTTAAGTGGCGCACGCTCCTTGGCTAGCTAACCAGCCACTCTGAGACCTAGGTAACGAGCTGTTAACACATTAAAAAATCACTCTATTCTGGAGACCAGATAGGATTTTGAATTAGTTAAATTGCAAAGTTGATTGTTTTTACAGGCATTTTGCAATGTTAAATATGTAAAAATTTTAGACAGCCCTTTGAATGTAGTACCACACAGTATAATACTATAATGTGGCATTATGGTAATATTAATGTCTTAAAATAAAATAAGACATCGGAAAAGTGATATGCCTTCCTAAGTTGCACTGGTAAATTTTCCATTAAAGCCAACTAGGAAGGAGGACATTTTTCTTAGTTGTTAGGTGTAGATTATCTTGATCAGTGTACAGCTCCTGCACTCATTACCAGTCTACCAAGAGACTTTTTACTACATTACCTTGTAATATGGAATTGGTTCAATTACAGCCTCTCAAGCTGGAAAACAGAACCACTTTTGAAACGTATACTCCCCTTAAATCTGTTACCATTTAATGAGATTCTTTACCTCTTACTCTATTTGACAGATTATTATTACCTCTATATTACTCACTAAAAAACGTCTCTCCCAAGACTCCTCGAGTGAAAATAGAAAACTGTGTTCATTTGAAGCGCCTACATGAGGTGTCATAAAGACTGTTGGTGCTCAAATCTGTTATTTAGAAGTCTTGGAATTAGGAACACATTTGTTCTCTTTGAAATAGACCATTTAGCAGAGCCAAGTTTGTCATGTGGCATGTCTATTTTGCAATAAACTTTACTCTTGATTCAAACACACAGTTTGTGATGCATTTTAACCCCAGTGGATACAACAGAGAAAAGTTAAGCATAGGACCAAAAATTGCCTTTGTGAATCCAACTTTACACAAGACTACTGGTAAAGGTAACATATTTTCTCAACTTAAAGAGTTGCTCATAAAATCACAAAGTGGTATAATAATAATGTCCAGAAATATTTGGACAGCGACAAAAGTTTTGGCATTTTAGCTGTTTACCAAAACATATTCAAGATACAGTTATATAATCAATATGGGCTTAAAGTGCAGATTCTCAGCTTTAATTTGAGGGTATTCACATCCTAATTAGAGTAAGGGTGTAGGAATCGCAGGTCTTTAATAGTGTTGAGCCACCCCCGTAGTGTTCGAGTTCGGTTCGGTTCGTCGAACACCCGTGTGTTCGCCGAACTGTTCGTCGAACTGTTCGTCGAACACCTTCGAACACCGTTAAAACCAATGGCAGGCAAACAAAAACACATAGAAACACATAGAAAACACCTTCAAAGGTGTCCAAAAGCTGACAAACTGCTCAGAAGACACAACTAACACATGGAAAAGTGACAAGTACATATAGTCATGCGAAAAGAAAAGAGGTGGAGGAGTAAAAGGAGGGGGAGACACAGATATAGGCATGTCATGCCCTTCTAAAATCCAAAAAGTGATAAGCCGACACGTTCAGTCCGCTCCTGCCCGTGCCACCTCCGTGTCGCCGGGTTTGTGCCAGAGCCGCGGTGAACCCTGATGGCCAGCCCCCCTCTCCCAATACTGGTGCCTGTCCGCTGGTGGGTCGAGCGAGCCCCCCTGTGGTGGAGGCAGCTCTAAGCTTTTTAATTTAAATTGTCTCTCTAATTTGAATAAATACACTTTAAATCCATTTACAAGAATCTATTGGAGGGCAAGTCTCATGCCAGCAGCCGCGTAATTCCAGCTCCAGTAGCGTCCACTAAAGCTGCTGCAGTTAAAAAGCTTTTATAAGGATCGAGCTCGGCTGTCCACCGCAAGGCATCCTACTGCCAGTCCGAGCCCCTATGCCTTGGGGTGCCTCCTGATGCTCTTCACTGAGTATCCCGTGGTCCCGAAGCATTTCCTTTGAAAAAATGAAGTGTCCAAACTACAGGTGGTGTAGCTTGCTTAACAGCCGGGATAATCCGCTGACTAGCAGACCCTGCTACTAGGCACAAAGTATTTCCTGGGCTAGATGCAGTTAAAAATTTGTAATTAGATACTCTCGTTGGATGCTGAGAAAGCATTCCATAGAGTCTCCTGGCACGCCATATATGATTCTCTTAAAAAGCTTGGGGTAGGGGTCTAGGGGACCCTTTTATAGCCAAAATCACGGCCCTGTATCGCAATACGTCACCTAGGCTGAAGATAAATGGAACTGTAGCACCCTGAGGGCTCGGTTGCTACAGAGGTATTGCACCTCACCCAGAGGTGTGATATCTCACTCTCAGGTAAGGATGTAGTGTGGATCAGGACCCGACACCTGCATGCATTACACCACATTGCCGTGGGGCAGGGCAACCAATATGCCCCTGAGATGGGCACGACAGTCCCTGTCCCTGGCTGGAGTGGGGGGAGGGAACACTGAGGAAGGGGAACCCTGTAGTGCAGGAGCAGGGAGGAAGCAGTTCCTGGGTGCATTGAGAAGGGAGTATAAAAGGTGGGCACCATCTTAGTTCAGTGCAGAGAAGTCTGAGCAGAAGTGGCAGGGAGCAGGGGCTCTGCATGAGCTCTGCTCCGGAGGCGGGCCTAGTAACAGAGGCCCAGGCCTGGAAGATGGAGAAGGAAGGAAGAGGAGCGGAGAAGGCTCCAGGAACGAGGAACGAAGGGACATCAGGGGTGCGGACGGGCGAGTCGCCACCGCACGCCCGAATCCACCTGCATGGAGGGTTCAGGCCAAAGGGGGAGACCGGTCCCCGAAACTAGTGGAGGCAGGAAACGACCCTCAGCTAGAAACAGGAGGCTGTGACATTTTATGTGGCGCAGCCCCTCGCTACACCCGCTAGGAAGGCACCACATAGGGTCAGGGAAACTGGCGCCAAGTTTACCAAGAGGAGGCCCGAGGCAGCCAGACAGAAGGGTTGGTAAGAAAGGCCAGACAAAGGACACACAAAGGGGGTCCTGTGAAGCTCTCCAAAGTTATCTGGGAGTTGTCTGAGCCCCTCACCTGGTGAGCACAGTACGACGTGGGCAGCCGTTACCTGCAGAGGTGGTCTGGATAATAAGAACTGTGAGTAAAGGCCCTGGACTGCATCACTCCGTGTCATTACTGCTGCTGCCCTACACCATCACCCCCATCCTCCGCATACACTGCCCTGAGGCTATACTCCTCCCGTGGGGAGTTATGCTACGCTCTGCTGCACCCACAACACCAGCCTCAGCGGTCTGCCCTGGAGCGGCGGTTCACTCTGACCGCAATCCACGGGTGGCGTAGTCGGACATTTAAACATCAAAACCACATAAATAGTTCCGCCACTGGTTTGACCACCCTGAGCCACGGAACCGGGTTGCCGCCACGGAGACTACAACCACCAGCATCCACCAAAAAGGGTCCGGCTCCGGGTGTCCCAAGGCCCAGGGGGCGCGTCAGAACATTTTCATCACCTTTCACAATCACCAATGGGACAAGGCAGGGATGTTCTCTGTCCCCTCTCTTATACATCCTAGTGACGGAGCACCTGCTCTCATCAATTCGCCATAACCCCAATATTAGGTGGATTGAGGTGGGAGGCACCGAGTACAGTTGCTCTCTATTTGCTGATGATGTCCTAGTATATATCACTCAATCACATATATCCATCCATGCTGTTATGGCTGAAATAGATCACTTTGTTACATGGTCAAATTTTAAAATCAATGCAGCGAAGTCTGAGGCCCTCGATGTCTCCCTCCCCAAATCCATATAGGATTCCATCCAGTCCAACTTTCCCTTTGCCTGGCCCTCACAGGGTATCAAATACTTAGGAATTTCTATTCATAGAGACCTCTCCCATCTATGTTATCTTAATTTTGGGCCCTTTATTGAACAACTCCATACAGACCACGGTTGGCAAGTTAGAACTGTAAGATTCACTACGTGAACCACTGGTGTTTTGTGGAAAAGCACATGTACACTGTGTTCCAAATTATTATGCAAAAAGTGTTTAGGAGTGATAAGGGAAGAATTTGTTTGTTTGTCAGTTAAACTCATTGATGGTGATGTGTGTCAGGGCTCTTTATATCACTGTAAGCAATTGCAGACACCTGTGCTAATTAGTTTGGCAGGTGTGTCCAATGAAAGGCAAGACTACTTAAGAAGGCTGTCTCACATTATTAAGCAGCCTACATTTTCTGCCAAAATGGGAAAGAAAAAGGATGTGTCGGCTGCTGAGAAGCAACAAATTGTGGAGTGTTTAGGTCAAGGCATGACTACAATCAACATTGTGCGATGATCAGGATGAAGTGTCTTGGCAATCAAGAAGTATGTAGCTGATTCACAGTACACACGTGTGCGTGCTGATAAGGGCAAATTGAGGACTCTTTCCTACAGGCAATTACGTCAGGTTGAAAGAGCAGGGGCAAAAAAGCCTTGTCATAGCAGCAGACAAGTTTTTGAAGCTGCTTGTGCCTCCAACGTCCCCCGAACAACAAGATGCAGGGTCCTTCAGAGGTTTGCAGCTGTGCATACGCCATCCTGTCGACCTCCTCTATCCACTTCACACAAGCAGAAACGGCTCCAGTGGGCCAAACATTACATGAAGACTGATTTCAAAACTGTTTTGTTCACTGATGAGTGCCGTGTAGCACTCGATGGTCCAGATGGATGGAGTGGAGGATGGCTGGTTGATGGACACCCCACGCAAACACGGCTACAGCGCCAACAAGGAGGAGGTGGAGTAATGTTTTGGGCTGGAATCATGGGGAGAGAGATTGTCGGCCCCTTTAGGATCCCTGAAGGCGCTAAAGATGAACTCCATAATGTATGTGGATTTTCTCAAACAGCACTTCCTGCCATGGTTCAAGAAGAAGAACCGTGTATTTCACAGCAAGATTATTTTTCTGCATGATAATGCACCATCTCATGCTGCACATAAAACATCTGCATCTCTGGCTGATATGGGCATAAAAGGGGACAAACTTATGGTGTGACCCCCATGCTCCCCTGACCTCTACCCCATTCAGAACCTTTGGAGCATCATTAAAAGGAGTGTCTATGATGGTGGGAGGCAGTTCACATCTAAGCAACAGCTCTGGGAGGGTATTCTGTCCTCATGCAAAACAATTGAAGCAGAAACCATCCAAAACCTGACAAATTCAATGGACAAGAGAGTTCAGAAGCTCCTTTCGAACAAGGGGTCCTATGTGAAAATGTAACATCACCTAGAATAAAGTTTTGAGTTGAAAACTGTTTGATTTCAGTTTCTAACAACCTGCTAATGCTTATAATTTCAAAAATGACCATCTGATGAGTCTTCCATCAGTTCGTCCTCCACTTCTTCCTGGGCTCCTGCACCTTCCTCACTAGTTTGGCTGCTACCATGCGCCCTGGTAAAACCATCTCCCCCACCCTCACATGCCTGCCGCCTTGGTGCTGCCGACTGTCTGGACCTTGCAGATGCTAGCCCTTCCGCATACAACTCCTCCTCCTCTACTTCCTCCACCTCCTCTTGTGCCACCACCTGACTCCGAATTCTGTTTAACATGTGCTCCAGCATGTAAATCACCGGAATAGTCATGCTGATAATGGCATCGTCAGCACTAAACATCTTCGTCGCCATTTCAAAACTGTGCAGAAGGGTGCATAGGTCCCTGATCTGAGACCACTCCTCCAGCGTGATTTGCCCCACCTCTGGATCTCGTTGGCCCAGGCTATACGTCAGAACGTATTGCACCAGGGCTTGTCGGTGCTGCCACAGTCGCTGCAACATGTGCAGAGTTGAATTCCACCGGGTAGGCACATCGCATTTTAGCCGGTGAAGTGGCAGGCCCAACGACTTCTGTAGAGATGTAAGTCGCTGAGCTGCGGGATGCGAACGGCGAAAGTGAGCACACAGTGACCGTGCCCTCTGCAGAAGGCCATCTAGTCTGGGATAGTGGGCTAAAAATTGCTGGACAACCAGGTTCAACACGTGAGCCATACAAGGCACGTGTGTGACATTGCCCCGGCGAAGGGCCGCACGCAGGTTTGCAGCATTGTTGCACACGGCCTTCCCTGGTTTCAGGTCCAGTGGAGACAACCATTCATGAAATTGGTTCTCCAGAGCTGACCACAACTCCTCAGCTGTGTGACTCACATTTCCCAGACATTTCAATGTAAAAACCGCCTGATGACGTTGAGCCCTACTGCCAGCATAGTAAGGAGGTGTGCAGGATCCCTTCTGCGCAGTTAGAAAGCTTGTGGCATGACCAGACAGGCTTTGGGTGCAGGTGGAAGACCGAGAGGAGGTTGAGGAGGCAGAAGCAGTGGAGGAACTTTGACATAAAGAGGATTGACGCACAACTCGTGGGGACGGCAAGACTTGGACAGCAGCCCCTTGTCCTGCTTTCACCATAGTTACCCAGTGCCCAGTCAGCGACATGTAACGCCCCTGTCCATGCCTACTCGTCCAAGTGTCTGTGGTGAAATGCACCCTGTCACACACAGAGTTTCTCAAAGAAGCGGTGATGTTGTGTGCGACATGCTGGTGGAGCGCAGGCACACCTTTCTTTGAGAAGTAGTGCCGACTGGGCATCTGGTACTGGGGCACTGCGACGGACATAAGGTCTCGAAAATCCTCTGTGTCCACCAGGCGGAAAGGCAGCATTTCTGTAGCCAAGAACTTGCAGATGGTGAAATTCAACCTCTTAGCTTTCTCATGGCTAGGAGGAAATGGTCTTTTACTTGTCCACATCTGAGGGACCGAGGGCTGGCTATTGTGCTTAGACGGGGTTGATAAGGGTGTCCCCGGCAAACTGCCGGTCTGTGAGGAAGATGCAGGCGGACATGTTAGGTTGCCTTGATCCAAAGGTGGTGCTATCGATGTCGGACAGCGCTCAACACCAGCTGGTGTTACCACCTCCAAAGAAAATGATGACCTGCCAATCACGCTGGCTGTTGCGGGTAAAGAGGTGGCAGGTCTGCGCCCCAAAACAGGTGTGACTGCTGTCCCCCCAGTCACAGAGGATGAAGAGGCCGCGGATGCACAAGATATGGCAGACGGTGGTTGGCCCGGCCGGCTAGGCCGCATTGTAGCACACTGAGCTTCCCACTGCAACTTATGCTTCATGTCCATGTGCCGGTTCATGCATGAAGTACTCAAACTATGTATTTTTTGGCCTCTACTTAGCTTTTGCTGACAAATGTTACAGATAACACGAGTTGGGTCATCTTTATCGATCTGAAAAAATGCCCAGGCTATGCAAGGCTTAGCACCCATGCGACCTGAAGAGCCACCATGACTTGTGGTGAGAGGCAGAGTTGTGTTTGAGGATGCAGTTGTTGACGTGCTTCCAGTACTACGTCTCTGTCCAGGAAGGCGCAACCTGACCTCGTCGTCACTAGCATCTTTCTCCACCTCCTCTGCTGACCTCATCTCTTGGCTGAATGTGGGTTGACAGTAAGTGGGATCTCCAAACTCATCATCATCACCCTGTGCGTTATCACACCCGTCGTCCTCAGAGCCAACCTGTTCCTGCCCTGACAAAAAACTAAAGTTGTCGCTCCAATCAGGTATTTGAGTCTTATCATCGTCTTCCTCATTGTCTCCACCAACAGGAGTTACAGTTTGGGAATGAGGGTCTACATTATGGTCAGAACCTTCTGCGTCTGGTCCTGGATCCGACTCATAAAGATTCTGGGCATCAGTGCAGATCATTTCCTCGTCTGGATTCACAGAAGCGCTGGAGTCGACCTCTGATTCCCAGGCTATAGTATGAGTAAACAGCTCTGCAGACTCAACCATCTGTTCTACCCCCAGGCTATAGTATGAGTAAACAGCTCTGCAGACTCAACCATCTGTTCTACCTCATACTCAGACGGGCAGCTGGAGATTTGGGAGCTGTGAGGAAGCAAGTGCGATTGGGGTGACACCTTTGAGGACTGGAGTATTTGTGATGTTGAAGTTGATGTGGAGGAGAGCCCACTTAAAGGAGCACTTGATATCCGTTGAAGCACCTGCTGTTTTTGTGCCTCATCTGGAATTTGTAGCGATTGGCGTGGCCGTAAGAAAGGGATCTTATCACATTGTCCGCTAAAAGAAGTAGACATTTTAGTTTGGCTGGAAGATGGTCTTTCTTCTGCAGATGTTACTGTTGCTTTAACACCTACCCCACGGACACAACCTTTTTTCCCCTTCCCAACACGCCTATTCCCCTTTCCACCAGCAGCAGGCCTTTTTCCACTCATTTTGGTGGTTAACTAATTAACAACTCTGGAGTTGTTTGCACAAAAAAACAATGGATGGGAACCGAGCAGAGCTGAGTGGCCAAACTGTGGTATTAGGCCAAAACTATTGGCTGGGTTAGATGCAGAAAAAAATTATATTCAATTTGCAACCTGATGGAGGTCAGTATAGATGGACTAATAGAGAAAGTCCCACACACTGCTAGAAGGCCAAATATTTTTTCAGAGCTAGATGCAGATAAAAATTATTTTTAATTTGCAGCCTGATGGAGGTCAATATAGATGGACTAATAGAGAAAGTCCCACACACTGCTAGAAGGCCAAATATTTTTTCAGAGGTAGATGCAGAAAAAAATATATTCAGTTTGCAACCTGATGGAGGTCTGTATAGATGGATTAATAGAACAAGTCCCACACACAGCTAGAAGTCCAATATTTTTTCAGAGGTAGATGCAGAAAAAAATATATTCAGTTTGCAACCTGATGGAGGTCAGTATAGATGGACTAATAGAACAAGTCCCACACACAGCTAGAAGCCCAACATTTTTTCAGAGGTAGATGCAGAAAAAAATATATTCAGTTTGCAACCTGATGGAGGTCAGTATAGATGGACTAATACAACAAGTCCCACACACAGCTAGAAGCCCAATATTTTTTCAGAGGTAGATGCAGAAAAAAATATATTCAGTTTGCAACCTGATGGAGGTCAGTATAGATGGACTAATACAACAAGTCCCACACACAGCTAGAAGCCCAATATTTTTTCAGAGGTAGATGCAGAAAAAAATATATTCAGTTTGCAACCTGATGGAGGTCTGTATAGATGGACTAATACAACAAGTCCCACACACAGCTAGAAGCCCAATATTTTTTCAGAGGTAGATGCAGAAAAAAATATATTCAGTTTGCAACCTGATGGAGGTCAGTATAGATGGACTAATACAACAAGTCCCACACATAGCTAAAAGCCCAATATTTTTTCAGAGGTAGATGCAGAAAAAAATATATTCAGTTTGCAACCTGATGGAGGTCTGTATAGATGGATTAATAGAACAAGTCCCACACACAGCTAGAAGCCCAATATTTTTTCAGAGGTAGATGAAGAAAAAAATATATGCAGTTTGCAACCTGATGGAGGTCAGTATAGATTGACTAATACAACAAGTCCCACACACAGCTAGAAGCCCAATATTTTTTCAGAGCTAGATGCAGAAAAAAATTATATTCAATTTGCAACCTGATGGAGGTCAGTATAGATGGACTAATAGAATGATGCTATGCCCTAAAGATTTTACTTCACTAGGTGCAGTAAAAAAAATTGGTATTCTATACACAGGTGGTATATCTTGCAACACAGATAGGCTACTCCACTGACTAACACACTCTGCAATAGGCCAAAAAGGATTAGCTTTGCTAGATTCAGCCAAATGCTGTGAAAAAAACTTGCACAGCACTGGCACAGACCTGCCTGGCAAAAACTGATAGGAACTGATGTAACCTAGTCCTGAAAAGGACTCCAATTACAATTAGTCTTTACTCCCACAATCTATCTATTTAAGAGCACAGACCTGCCTGATAAAAGTCGTAGGAAATGCTGTAACCTAGTCCTTAAAAGGACTGCAATCACAACTATTCCCTACTCCCAAGCTATCTGTAGATTTGTGTGAAAATTGGCTTGAATTTAACAAGGTATAGCGCACACAGCAACAGCGGTGCCGTCTAACACGCAGCTGCAGCAGTGAGAAAATGGTGGCGACGGGGAAAATGGCTTGGTCTTATAGGGCAAGGACATGTGACATACACTGCCAATGACACATGCCCTTGCTTGTGTGAAAAAAAGCACTTCGCTCCGTGTGTGCGCTGCTGATAGGCTGACAGATTGCACCTCCCCACTGTAAATGCGGGAAAGAGAAAAAAAAATGGAGATCTTCATTGTTCCTGCAGAGATCCATCCCCTGCCCCTCCCCCCACCCCGCTGTACACTCAAACTGCGTATTAACATTAATTTTCATCATTACTGAGAAAAAATCCAGTTATGATTTTGGTGCACGAACAGTTATCGAACATAACCTCGAACAGCCGAATTTTTCTCAAATTGTTCGTGTTCGCCGAACGGCTCGAACACCGCCCAAAACAGCTCGAATTTGAGACTGGCGAACAGTTCGAGTAGAACAACGCTCATCTCTAGTCCTTAATATCTAGGTGCCTCTTTTTAAAGGAACCAAAAGTAATTGGACAATTATCTCAAAAGCCCTTTAATGAGTTTCATGGGCTATCCATCATCAATTAAACAAGTAAATGGTCTGGAGCTGATTCCAGGTGCGGCATTTGCATTTTGAAGTTGTTGCTGTGAACCTACAAAATGCGGTCAAATGAGCTCTCAATGAAAGTGAAACAGACTATCATTGGACTGAAAAAAAAGAAGAAATCCATCAGAAAAATAGTAAAATTGTTATGAGTTGCCAAATCAAAAGTTTGATACTGTAGCACTATTGCCAATGCCCCTGCATGGTGTCCCCTTCCTGCACCATGCAGGGGACGCAGGCTTACTTAAATAATTTCTCATGCTTTGCACTAATGAGGGGCAATACCCAGAACCACCATGTCTACAAATTGAGATTATGATTTGGCTTTTATCCTAAGTCATATTGCAAGACTCGTTAAAGGCAGTGCCATAAGTGAGATTACCGGAGCTCATCAGCTGATGAACTCCTGTGACCTCTCTCACGGCAGTTCAGCGCTACACACTGCAGGAGCGATTACGCTCCTGTCAGTGTGTAGCCGGTGACCGGTTACAGCAGTCACATCTGCTAATGTGACTGTTCTACAAATAAGATCGCCGTGGAATACATGGGGGATTATATGAGTATAATGTGCTTTTTAGTTTTATTTCAATATGTATTTAGTTAATATTTTTTTTACTTTGAGCACAGGCGCTGGCTGATGACAACTCTAATCAGCGGTGCCTGCTCTCGCTGTTATCAGTGACATCAGGCATAGGCTGATGGGAATAGTTGTCTCTCAACAGCCAATGCCTGTGACCTGCGGTAAGCTTTTAACCACGGGTCACAGCTGCGGGCTCATGCTGACATCTGACAGCGTGATCCCGCATCTTTCTGACCGGCAGTTACGATGCTACTGTCGATCAGAGACCCTGTTTCCCGCGCTGTCATGCAGAAAACAGTGCAAAAAAAAAAACAGTGATCGGGGTGCCGAACAGTAACACGGACTTCCTGAGGACGTCCGTGTTCGAGGTCCATGCCCGAACACTAGATGTTCGGTACGGACCCTGAACTTTACTGTATGGGTTCTCTCATCTCTAGTCTGCAGTATTTAGGAGAAGCAAGTGAGGCTGGGAAATGTAGTCTTAGCAGGTAAGAATAGAACCTCCGATTCAACTATGTGTAGCTGGGTGCATCAAGGGGCAGACAGAGATGGAAAAAGACACAAAGGTACAAGAGAGAAACTTTATGCTGGGCCCAGTCAGTATATTAACAATAAGTATGCATTTACTGTGCTTTGTGAAAAATAGCATGATTCTGGAAATAACCTTTCAATAAGTTTAATGCGACTAAAAGGAAGCAAATAAATGATAAATGCACATCTTGTTGACATTAATTGTTTCAGATAATTATAAGCTCTGTGAATGCTTTACTATTAACCGATTATGTATCAGAATAAAACATTCTAAATTACCAATTATGTGACCAAATAAATTATTGGTTTTAGTTTGATACGCTGAAATGACTCATATGGATTAGTAACTTATGGTCTATCATTACTTGTTACATAATAAAACGGTGGTCTTTGATGCATTGCTCACTCTTTTTGCTGCATTCCTTTATGGCAAAAGTCAAATATAGTGTGAACTTCCATTATAAAAGCCTGCAGAGCCATTTAAAGCAAGTCTTTTGTGCTTGTAATTCATTCATGCTGTGAACCCATCTGCACATCGCTGACACCTCGGCTGTCCCATTCATAATTTATATACAAGATATGTGTCTTAATATATCAAGACCCAAGTAAGCTGTATTTCAGTATCAATGAAAGTCTCTAAAGGAAGGCAGTGAAATGCCTAAATTCAAAAATATTCACTTTTCCAGTAGCTGACAAAAATTGCATACTGTTAACCCTGGCCTAAAATGTGAATTTAGAGCCCATGCATATAGGCATTTTTCCTCTGTAGACAGTGATACGTGTTTAGTCTGTGATACTACATTAATGTGTTTCAGCTGGTCTGAGCAGTAGGGTTCATTGAATCCTATTAAAAGATGGCAAATATATATAAAATCAGAGTGAATCATCAAAAAAACAACAGGATTGTCTTCTCAGAATATTTGAGCCAAATGCACCAAGTAGTAGGAACAGCACAGAACAAAGAATGGACTGGGCAGGCACAGGGCATGGGAGAGTTGTGGGACAGATGCAGTTTTGCCTCTTGGGAAATGTAGTCTAGAAGCACAGAGGGATAGCTGATACAAAATTCTGGATCTAAAAAATAACAAACCACATGGAAGGCTACTGTACTGAAGGGGCCAAAAAATGAAAATAAAGGTGAAAGGTGGGTTTGGGAACTCATTACATGGACAAGCAGACAATATATAATTTTTATTTGCACACAAAACCCCTTTAAGTTTACCATCCTGTAAAGAACAGAATAGAGAAGCATCACTGCTATGATTTACCTGTTTTGGTTATGTTCTATTAGGTTGGGGTAAAAGAGATACATAACTCCAAAATTCCACTGTACAAAAGACTTGTGTGAAAAAACCTCGGCACTCAATGTCATTACTTTGAAGCAGTATTATTTTTATTGCAAAAACAACAAACGTTTCGGCCCATATGGCCTTCATCAGTGCAATCCAACCGCTGGAGAGATCAGAAATGGAGGGGGAAGAGTTGCAGCATGTGTCAAAATGGATGTGTGGCTGGAACGCGGTATCCACCGCTACTTCATATGTCCACCATGGCGGACATATGAAGCAGCGGTGGATGCCGCGTTTCAGCCACACATCCATATCTACTTACGGTGACACAAGTCCTAATGACTCTCACCACTAGAGACACAGTAACTCTTCCACCTCCATTTCTGATCTCTCCAGCGGTCGGATTGCACTGATGAAGTCCATATGGGCCAAAACGTTTGTTGTTTTCCTGGACTGCAATAAAAATAATACTGCTTCAAAGTAACCATATTGAGTGCCGAGTTTTTTTCACACAAGTTTGGTTTTGTGGACCCTACTCGTGCACCATTCCGGTAGTGCTGTGTTTCTATGTTTACTGTACAAAAGACTGTCCACAAAAACATGTTTTAAACTAGCCATTTTCTGATGTAATGATTTGTGAGCTTTTGTAGGTGGATCATGACCAAGATATAAACCTCTTGAAAATAGGTGTTTTAATATTTGGAAGTATGGTGGTGTTTTCTCACATGATTTTCCCTTCTAAAAGGTAAAAGCAAATGTTTTATCCCTGTATAGCTTTTAAAAACTATGTGTGGAGAGCAATAGACTTGCATAGCGGATTCCTGCAGTTTTCATCTAACTGCAAGAGCTCACAACAGACGTTAGACTTCTTATAGTGGCTCAATACCTACACCCGCACGTATTCGGTTTGGAGGGTAAAGTTACTGACAAAAAGGGAACCTGTCAAGTGAAAAAATGCTATTAACCTGGAGATATGGGGTTAATCTGCAGGTTAATAACTTTCTGAACCTGCTTGGTGCCCGCATATTGAGCCCCACTGCTGGAAGGAAATTAATTTGACTCCCCTTCCCCGGCAGCATTCGGCACTCATTCACGGGGGTGCCATTGGCGAGGGTTCAGTCACCACTCTGTGTATAGAGAGCTTTAACCGCACTCTTGGCTCTAACTGACAGCAGCTCATTACTATAGCCTGCTGTCAGTCAGTGCTGAGAGTGTGGCTACAACTGCCATGCTTTACACACAGAGAGGTGACTGAATCCGCGATGGCACCATCCCCGTGACTGAATGCCACATGCTGCAGGAGGAAATAACGTTAATTTCCTTCGAGTAGCGGGGCTCTTAGTGTGGATTCTGGGCAGGTTCAGAACAGTATTAACCTGCAGATTAACCCCATGTCACGAGACAGATTCCACTTAAACTAAATATTACAGATAAGTGAATCTTCTGTGAACATTCACAAGTCCCAACAAATTCAAATAAGTTGCTGAGTCCAGAGATCATGATAGCAAGTGCAGCTGCCCAATCTTTCCCATAATGCTTTGCAGCTATCACATCACGAGGTCTAGCACAGCTGATCAGTGGGGACTATCACAAGCACAATAAAAAATTATAGCAGAAAAAGCAGCCTCTTGGGGATTTTACAGCTTAGGGATACAGGGTCACGGCACACAGCTCATTGTTAAATATAGGGGATATAAAGGCCTAAATTTGATTTCAGTGTAGTACTGCTGTACTGAAAAACGTTTAAATAGGGAGTGGTATTTTCAGTCTGTGAATAATAATATGAAGATTCAAGTGATAGTGAGGTGCTGGACCTGCTGAGACAGTGTGACTGTGAATTGATTGATCCATGATATACTGCAGTAACAGCATTTTAATAACACAATTACTTTTTAAAATTTTTCACTGCAACCAAAAGGAAGGCAGTTTAACCCCTTACCGACATGGTGCGTATTAGTACTAGTAATGAGCGAAGGTGCTCGCCACTGCTCGGTACTCGCCCGAGCATCACTGTGCTCGACAAGCTTGGCGAGTATTTCCAGGTTGCTCGGGCGGGAACTTGGGTCCCCTCCCTGCATGTTTGGTGCTCTTTAGAGAGCCAATGAACATGCATGGATTGCCTGCCATGTACTGTAATGCCATAGCCATATTGGTTGTGGCATTACAGTGATTGGCTGGCCGCACAGCGTCATCAGATCTATAAAAGACGCTATGCTTGTCACAGTCTATCCCGGAATCATGTAGAGTAGGAAGAGGTGCTGCTGCGTCAGGGAGAGATTTGCTTGTCTATAGTTAGTATAGGTATTCCACAACATATATATATATCTATCTGAACTAAGAGTCCTTCTGAGGACTAATTGAGCTGCATATATTCAGTGGTGATAGCAGGAGTTAGGCAGGCAGGCAGGCAGGGTATGTGGCAGACTGCAGTGCATGATACAGCACAAGAGGGTCCAATTGGGCCCACCAGAGGATTTGATTTTGAGGGCCAATCTTTCTCCCCCACTCAAGAGCCCCATAGCAGCTGCAAAGTTTGCGCTATCATGAACTCTCCTGGTGGAGAAGCCAGAGCCCACACGAGGATTCTCTGGTGGGCCCGTCCAACCCTACCGAAAAGCAGCCCTGGCTAAGAAAAGTGTGTGGGAAGATTCGTGGACACTCTATGGCTGCTTTTTTTACTGTGGACTGGCTCCAGCAATCTATAAGATTGCAATCTATGGTCCCTTCACTCGCTCCCCATTGGCCAGAGACTTCAGTTCAAAACTGTAACCATGACATGCAAAGCCATCCTCAACCTGTCTGCTCCATATATCTGTGACCTAGTCTCCCGGTACATACCACCACGCAACCTCCGATCCTCAGAAGATCTCCTTCTCTACTCCCATCTTCTCTCCTCTTCCCACAATCGCATATAAGATATTTCCTGTGCATCCCTTCTACTCTTGAACTGTGTACCTCAACATATCAGACTCTCGCCTACTGTTGAAACCTTTAAAAGGAAGCTGAAGACCCACCTCTTCCGAAAAGCCTACAATCTTCAGTTACCCTCGCTCCACCATACCGCTGCATGACCAGCTGTACCCTCACCTACTGTATCCTCACCCATCCCTTATAAACTGTTTGTGCACCCTCATGGCAGGGTCCTCTCTGCTTTTGTACCAGTCAGTGACTTCTTTTCACATGTAAAGTGCAATGGAATAAATGGTGCTATAATAATGAATAATAATAATTATACTACTTGTACTCTGGGCCAATTGATGACACTTTCCTGGTGACTGCCCCTAAGTTGATGTGTTTTGGCAGCTTTTGGTCCTGTTTGAAGGTGTTGTGTACACATTGAATCCAATGGCGTTTGGCAATGTTCGGCGAATATTCGACAATTACATTGTAATCTGAAACGAATATTGAAATATTTGCTCGTCTCTAATCAGAAACACCCTTAAAAAAATTATGTGGGTGTTGCATTAGGGTCTCCCTGGTGATATGGTGGTGGAGGATGAGGAAAAAGAGGAGGGCGACATAAAATAGAACAATTCCTGAAAGGTATACCCATGTTTGAGTCTGAAGGGGTGCATGGAAATAGACCCCCCAAAAAATAACCACTGGATTTGAGTTTATGTTTGATGCTATCATCTGGTGGTGTTGAGAAGTTTGGCCCTATTCAGCCCTTGTTCATTTTTATAAGCAGCCTGTCAGCATTTTCAGTTGACAGGCGGATGTGCCTATCAGTTTTATCAATTATTATGCCCCCGGCGGCATTAAAAACTATCTCTGACAAAATGCTAGCAGCCAGAACCTCCAAGGCATAGAAAGACAGTTCATGCCACGTGTCCAGCTTGCATCTTCCAAAACTTTCCCCTCCTTGTCAGAGTACCCCGTACCCCCCAGGGCCTGGTCTCCTCTCCAATTCCTTCTGAATGTAGCAGCCAGGGTCATATTTCTATCAAGCTGCTTCACCGACGCCTCTACCCTGTACCAGTAATTGCACGGGTTAGGTTAAACAATCACTACAGAATACAATACAAACTTATCTCTCTCACCCACCAAGCTGTCTATAGTTCTGCACCGGCCTATATCTCTTCTTTCATTTCTGTGTATCACCCCTCCTGTGCCCTCCATTCTGCAACTGATCTAAGACAGACATCCTCCTTAATCAGAACTTCACACCTCTGTCTCCAAGAATTGTCTGGTGCCGTGCCAGTTTTCTGTAATGCCCAAAATCCGTACAACACGATGGTCATGGTAAAGGCAGGGAAACATAAAGTCGGTCTTGTGTGCCAGACTGCCAACAGCCAAGACTTCAGTGTTCTCACCAAGAGTATTATTGTCTATGTTCTCTTCCTCCTCCTCATTATCACCCAATCCGCGCTGAGATGAGTCTTGGCTGGGTAGCATCACCCTGTACAGTTCCTTGCTCCCCCTGCAATGCCTCCTCTTTAATTGTGAGCAGTGAGTGTTTCAATAGACAGAGAAGCGGGATGGTGACGCTAATTATGGCGTCATCGCCGCTCATAATCTTCGGGCAGTCCTCAAAGTTTTGGAGGAGGGCAAAGATGTCAGACATCCATGCCCACTCATCAGCTCTTATGTGTGGAGGCTGACCTGAATGCCGACAGACGTGTTGAAGCTAGTACTCAACAACTTCTCTTTTCTGCTCAAAATCATTCCGAACATCTGCAACGTTGATTTCCAACGCATAGTCACATCGCACACCAGTTGGTGAGCTGGAAGCTGCAAACACTGCTGAAGCCCTGCCAGGGCTGCGGAAGTTGTAGCCAACTTTCTGAAATGGGCACACACTCGGTGTACTTTCACAAGCAGTCCTGGCAGATCCATGTAGATTTTGACAAACTGCAGAACCGCTAAGTTGAGCACATGGGCCAGGCATGGTACATGAGCGAGCTTGCCTAGCTTCAGAACTGACACCAGGTTCTCTGATACAGCTTTCAACAACTCTGCAACGGTGTGCCGTTTGTCGCCTAAGCATACAGTCCTGCTTATTTTTATTGGCACACACGAAGTTTAAGTAAATAATCTGGAATATGTCCTGAAAAAATGAATCAAGTGATGGAGATGGAGACTGAAGAGGAGGAGGTGGTGCAGGAGCTGTAGAATGTAGGGGTAACCCTGATTGACCCAGGGCCCGCAATCCTCTGCGTCGGGAGGACGTGTTCCGTCCCAGGGTCCCACTGGGTCCCGGCTTCCACAATATTAACCCAGTGGAATGCGTCAGTGAGATGAACCATCCCTGGCCACATTCATTTGTCGACGTGTTTGTGGTTAGGCGGTCCACCTTGTGCAAGCAAGCAGTCCAGAAATGTGGCAGATTAGTATTGTGGCCTGTGGTTGGGTGGGTGGCTGGCTGCATATTTGTGCTTGCATTCGAAGTAACACAAAGCTAAGGAGATGGATGATTCAACCATCAGTAGTTTTGAGCGATACCTTCCGATATCGAGAAATATCAGATCGGATTGGATCGGACCGATACCCAAAAAATATCGGATATCGCCGATTCCGATACCGGAAACCAATGCAAGTCAATGGGACACAAATATCGGAATGAAAATAAACCCTTTCTTTCCTTGTAGGTTAATTCTACATGAAGGAAAACAACTAAGAATAATGTAGAATGTATTGGGGGAGGTGGGGGAGACAATAAAGGCATAGAGGTTTAGCCCAATCAAATGGAATAGCAGGAATTAATATTTTTTTTAAGACGTTCTGAGTTACGAAAATATTGACTATGTTAAGTTTTTTTATATTTTGTCAGATATTTATGTTTCACTACTTCCATGCTCTTCACCTTCTTTTTTTCTTCTCCCACACTTTCTCCTTCATCATCCTCAGCATCAGCATCTTTTTCATCAACTTCTTCTTCACCTTCTTCATCTTCTTCTTCTTCACCTTCTTCTTATTATTCTTTTTTTTTACATTCTTCATATTCTTCTTATTCAACTATTATTCTTCTTCATATTCTACTTCTTCATCTTCTTCATATTCTTCTTCTTCATCATATTCTTATTTGTGACAGGCATTCCTGTAGTTGTTATCTATAAAAGATTGAACATTACACCTTTCGTTCTGCCCGTCACAAAAGATTTACAATAGGATTTGTCCGCGTTCAGTTTGGCCTGCAGCAGCAGGTCTTTTCCAGGGGCACCACGAGTAGGAGCGGACTCACCCCCATACACTGCTTAGTCTTCTTCTGCTTATAATTTAGATAATATCTTTTGCTCTTGGTTTTCTGCCTCTTGTTCTTCTGTATCTTGGTGGTTGTCTTCTTGTTCTTTGTCCTCTTGGTCATCTTCTTCAGGGTCATCTTCTCCGTCTTCTTCGGGGTGGTCTTCAGGGTCGTTGTCTTCAGGGTCGTCGTCTTCGGGGTGCTCGTCTTCTTCGGGATGGTCTTCAGGGTCGTCATCTTCAGGGTCGTCGTCTTCGGGGTCCTCGTCTTCTTTGGGGTGGTCTTCAGGGTCGTCGTCTTCAGGGTCGTCGTCTTCGGGTCCTCGTCTTATTCGGGGTGGTCTTCAGGGTCATCGTCTTCAGGGTCTTCGTCTTTGGGGTCCTTTTCTTCTTCGAGGTGGTCTTCAGGGTCCTCGTCTTCAGGGTCCTCGTCTTCGGGGTCCTCATCATCGGGGTCCTCATCTTCTTCGGGGTGGTCTTCAGGGTCGTCGTCTTCGGGGTCCTCGTCTTCTTCGGGGTGGTCTTCAGGGTCGTCGTCTTCAGGGTCGTCGTCTTCAGGGTCCTCGTCTTCTTTGGGGTGGTCTTCAGGGTCCTCGTCTTCAGGGTCGTCGTCTTCGGGGTCCTTGTCTTCTTCGGGGTGGTCTTCAGGGTCCTCGTCTTCAGGGTCCTCATCTTCGGGGTCCTCGTCTGCTTCGGGGTGGTCTTCAGGGTCCTTGTCTTCAGGGTCGTCGTCTTCGGGATCCTCGTCTTCTTCGGGGTGGTCTTCAGGGTCGTCGTCTTCAGGGTCGTCATCTTCGGGGTCCTCGACTTCTTTGGGGAGGTCTTCAGGGTCGCCGTCTTCAGTGTAATCGTCTTCGGGGTCGTCATCTTCGGGGTCCTAGTCTTCTTCGGGGTGGTCTTCAGGGTCCTCATCTTCAGGGTCGTCGTCTTCGGGGTCCTCGTCTTCTTCGGGGTGGTCTTCAGGGTCCCTGTCTTCAAGGTCGTCATCAGGGAGATCCAGAGTGATTACCAAGAACCATTTTAAAAAGCTTGAACTTGGAAATGTAACAGAAGTTACAAGAAGGCTGAGGAACTGCCGAGAACCAGCTGACAGTACTGGAACCCGGATGGGTAGCAGAAGGTACAAGAGCCAATGGAACTACCGAGGACCAGCTGATGGTACTGGAACTCAGTTACTAAGCAGGAGGTACCTGTGCCAGAAAGCACTACCAAGGACCAGCAGACGTTGGTGGAACTTGGATACCGAGAAGGAGGCACCTAAGCCAAAGGCACTGCCGAGAACCAGCTAACAGTACTGGAACTCGGATGGGTAGCAGAAGGTACCCATGAAAAAAAAGTTGCAAGGCCGCGAGCAGGCTGCAGTTCCTGAAACCCACAGTCCTACAGAGGGTGCTTGTCCTATTGGTACTATGGAACCAGCCTTCATTGCCAGATCCCGCAGCGCTCATAGGAGTCACCTAAACTGCAGGCACCATAGATTCGGTTAACCCGACCACAACACGACAGGACAACGTATAGGAGGCAAAGTGACGTTGACACTACCTGGAAACAGCTGGCGTGCTGGAGCCAGGCTGGGCAGGAGGGAGTACCCGTGCCAAAGACACTGCCGGGAAACAGCTGACAGTACTGGAACCCGGATGGGTAGCAGAAGGTACCCATGAAAAAAAAGTAGCAAGGCCGCGAGCCGGCCGCAGTTTCCGAAACCCACAGTCCTACAGGGGGTGCTTGTCCTATTGGCACTATGGAACCAGCCTTCATTGCCAGATCCCGCAGCCCATATAGAAGTCACCTAAACTGCAGGCACCGTAGAGTCGGCTAACCCGAGCACAACACGACAGGACAACTTATTGGAGGCAAAGTGACGTTGACACTACCTGGAAACAGCTGGCGTGCTGGAACCAGGCTGGGCAGGAGGGAGTACCCATACCAAAGACACTGCCAGGAAACAGCTGATGGTACTGGAACCCGGATGGGTAGCAGAAGGTACCCATGAAAAAAAAAGTTGCAAGGCCGCGAGCCGGCCGCAGTTACCGAAACCCACAGTCCTACAGGAGGTGCTTGTCCTATTGGCACTATGGAACCAGCCTTCATTGCCAGATCCCGCAGCCCATATAGGAGTCACCTAAACTGCAGGCACCATAGAGTCGGATAACCCGACCAAAACACGACAGGACAACGTATTGGAGGCAAAGTGACGTTGACACTACCCGGAAACAGCTGGCGTGCTGGAACCAGGCTGGGCAGGAGGGAGTACCCGTGCCAAAGACACTGCCGAGAACCAGCTGATGGTACTGGAACTCGGATGGGTAGCAGAAGGTACAAGAGCCAATGGAACTACCGAGGACTAGCTGACGGTACTGGAACCCGGTTACTAAGCAGGAGGCCTGTGCCAGAAAGCACTACCAAGGACCAGCAGACGTTGGTGGAACTTGGATACCGAGAAGGAGGCACCTAAGCCAAAGGCACTGCCGAGAACCGGCTGACGGTACTGGAACCTGGATGGGTAGCAGAAGGTACAAGAGTCAATGGAATTGCCGAGGACCAGCTGACGGTACTGGAACCCGGTTACTAAGCAGGAGGTACCTGTGCCAGAAAGCACTACCAAGGACCAGCAGACGTTGGTGGAACTTGGATACCGAGAAGGAGGCACCTAAGCCAAAGGCACTGCCGAGAGCCAGCTGATGGTACTGGAACGCGGATGGGTAGCAGAAGTTACCCATGAAATAAAAAGTAGCAAGGCAGTGAGCCGGCCGCAGTTACCGAAACCCACAGTCCTACAGAGGGTGCTTGTCCTATTGGCACTATGCAACCAGCCTTCATTGCCAGATCCCGCAGCCCACATAGGAGTCACCTAAACTGCAGGCACCATAGAGTCGGCTAACCCGACCACAACACGACAGGACAACGTATTGGAGGCAAAGTGACGTTGACACTACCCGGAAACAGCTGGCGTGCTGGAACCAGGCTGGGCAGGAGGGAGTACCCGTGCCAAAGACAATGCCGAGAACCAGCTGACGGTACTGGAACCCGGATGGGTAGCAGAAGGTACAAGAGCCAATGGAACTACCGAGGACCATCTGACGGTACTGGAACCCGGTTACTAAGCAGGATGTACTTGTGCGAGAATGCACTACCAAGGACCAGCAGACGTTGGTGGAACTTGGATACCAAGAAGGAGGCACCTAAGCCAAAGGCACTGCCGAGAACCAGCTGATGGTACTGGAAACCGGATGGGTAGCAGAAGGTACAAGAGCCAATGGAGCTACCGAGGACAAGCTGGCGGTACTGGAACCCGGTTACTAAGCAGGAGGTACCAGTGCCAGAAAGCACTACCAAGGACCAGCAGATGTTTGTGGAACTTGGAAACCGAGAAGGAGGCACCTAAGCCAAAGGCACTGCCGAGAACCAGCTGACGGTACTGGAACTCGGATGGTTAGCAGAAGGTACCCATGAAAAAAAAAGTTGCAAGGCCGCGAGCCGGCCACAGTTACCGAAACCCACAGTCCTACAGGGGGTGCTTGTCCTATTGGCACTATGGAACCAGCCTTCATTGCCAGATCCCGCAGCCCACATAGGAGTCACCTAAACTACAGGCACCATAGAGTCGGCTAACCCGACTACAACACGACAGGACAACGTATTGGAGGCAAAGTGACGTTGACACTACCCGGAAACAGCTGGCTTGCTGGAACCAGGCTGGGCAGGAGGGAGTACCCGTGCCAAAGACACTGCCGAGAACCAGCTGACGGTACTGGAACCGGAATGGGTAGCAGAAGGTACAAGAGCCAATGGAACTACCGAGGACCAGCTGACGGTACTGGAACCCGGTTACTAAGCAGGAGGTACCTGTGCCAGAAAGCACTACCAAGGACCAGCAGACGTCAGTGGAACTTGGATACCGAGAAGGAGGCACCTAAGCCAAAGGCACTGCCGAGAACCAGCTGACGGTACTGGAACTCGGATGGGTAGCAGAATGTACCCATGAAAAAAAAAGTTGCAAGGCAGTGAGCCGGCCGGAGTTACCGAAACCCACAGTCCTACAGGGGGTGCTTGTCCTATTGGCACTATGGAACCAGCCTTCATTGCCAGATCCCGCAGCCCACATAGGAGTCACCTAAACTGCAGGCACCATAGAGTCGGCTAACCCGACCACGACACGACAGGACAATGTATTGGAGGCAAAGTGACGTTGACACTACCTGGAAACAGCTGGCGCGCTGGAACCAGGCAGGGCAGGGGGGAGTACGCGTGCCAAAGGCACTGCCGAGAACCAGCTGACGGTACCGGAACCCGGATGGGTAGCAGAAGGTACAAGAGCCAATGGAACTACCGAGGACCAGCTGACGGTACTGGAACCCGGATGGGTAGCAGAAGGTAAAAGAGCCAATGGAACTACTGAGGACCAGCTGACAGTACTGGAACTCGGTTACTAAGCAGTAGGTACCTGTGCCAGAAAGCACTACAAAGGAGCAGCAGATGTTGGTGGAACTTGGATACCGAGAAGGAGGCACCTAAGCCAAAGGCACTGCCGAGGATCAGCTGACGTTACTGAACCCCAATAACACTGGACCAAGTGTTAACTGTGCAGACAGCGCTTCTGAGCAGCAACTGGCGGTGTTGGAGCTCAGGGTAAATACTGAAAAAATAGTGGAGCCAGAGGTATAATTGGAGCAAGTTTTAAATCTGTAGTACACTGGATGTGGACAGAGCAGGAGAATTTGACGGACACACAGCTGGGTATCAGCTGACGTTACTGAACCCCAAAAACACTGGACCAAGTGTTAACTGTGCAGACAGCACTTCTGAGCAGCAACTGGCGGTGTTGGAGCTCAGGGTAAATATTGAAAATAGAGTGGAGCCAGAGGTGTAATTGGAGCAAGTTTTAAATCTGTAGTACAGTGGATGTGGACAGAGCAGGAGAATTTGCCGGACACACAGCTGGGGATCAGCTAACGTTACTGAACCCCAATAACACTGGACCAAGTGTTAACTGTGCAGACAGCACTTCTGAGCAGCAACTGGCGGTGTTGGAGCTCAGGGTAAATACTGAAAAAAGAGTGGAGCCAGAGGTGTAATTGGACCAAGTTTTAAATCTGTAGTACAGTGGATGTGGACAGAGCAGGAGAAATTGCTGTACACACAGCAGGGGAACAGCTGATGTTACTGAACCCCAATAACACGGCAGCAAGTGTTGACTGTGCAGACGGCACATCTGAGCAGAAACTAGCGGTATTGGAGCCCAGGGTAAATACTGAAAACAGAGGAGCCAGAGGTCTAATTGGAGCAACTTTAAAATCTGTAGTAGTGAGAATGTGGACAGAGCAGGAGAATTTGCCGGACACACAGCAGGGGATCAGCTGACGTTACTGAACCCCAATAACACGGCAGCAAGTGTTGACTGTGCAGACGGCACTTCTGAGCAGCAACTAGCGGTGTTGGAGCCCAGGGTAAATACTGAAAACAGAGGAGCCAGAGGTCTAATTGGAGCAACTTTAAAATCTGTAGTAGTGAGAATGTGGACAGAGCAGGAGAATTTGCCGGACACACAGCAGGGGATCAGCTGACGTTACTGAACCCCAATAACACGGCAGCAAGTGTTGACTGTGCAGACGGCACTTCTGAGCAGCAACTAGCGGTGTTGGAGCCCAGGGTAAATACTGAAAACAGAGGAGCCAGAGGTCTGATTGGAGCAACTTTAAAATCTGTAGTAGTGAAAATGTGGACAGAGCAGGAGAATTTGCCATACACATAGCAGTGGAACAGCTGACATTACTGAACCCCAATAACACTGGAGCAAGCGTTGACTGTGCAGACGGCACTTCTGAGCAGCAACTAGCGGTGTTGGAGCCCAGGGTAAATACTGAAAGCAGAGGAGCCAGAGGTCTAATTGGAGCAACTTTAAAATCTGTAGTAGTGAGAATATGGACAGAGCAGGAGAAATTGCCGTACACACAGCAGGGGAACAGCTGACGTTACTAAACCCCAGTAAAACTGGAGCAAGCGCTGATTGTGCAGATGGCACTTCTGAGCAGCAACTAGCAGTGTTGGAGCCCAGAATAAATACTGAAAACAGAGGAGCCAGAGGTGTAATTGGAGCCAGTTTTAAATTAGTAGTAGAGTGGATGTGGACAGAGCAGGAGAATTTTCCGGACACACAGCAGGGGATCAGCTGACGTTACTGAACCCCAATAACACGGCAGCAAGCGTTGACTGTACAGACGGCACTTCTGAGCAGCAACTGGCGGTGTGGTAGCTCAGGGATTACAGTTCAGGTGGTAGAAGCATGAACACAACAGGAGAACTGGATACAGTTGCCAACCAATTATTTATTCCGGAAGAGGACTGGCAAATTCATGCGAGATCCAGGCCTTGTTCATTTTCAGAAAAGTAAGTCGGTCAACATCGGAGGATAGGCGCATGCGACGGTCTGTTAGTACACCACCTGCGGCACTAAAGACGCATTCCGATAATACACTAGCAGCAGGGCAAGCCAGCACCTCCAGTGCATACTGGCTAAGCTCTGGCCATGTATCCAGCTTTGAGACCCAAAATTTGAAGGGGGAAGAGCCATCTGGGAGTACACTGAGAGGGTAAGACATGTAGTCTGTCACCATCTGACGGAAACGTTGCCTCCTGCTGACTGGAGCCGTTTGTGATGGTGTAGACATTTGTGGCGGTGGGGACACAAAACTTTGCCACATTTGGGCCATACTGGTCTTGTCTTGTGCTGAGGCGCTGCTTCTGCTCCCTCTTTGTGCAAAGCTTCCTCCACTGCCTCGACGCACTGAGCTGCTTTGTAAAGCACTAGCAGCACTGCTCTTGGTTGGAATGGAGAACATGATGGAATGCACCATTGCGTCTTGGTACTCCCGCATTTTACGCTCCCGGTTCAACGGTGTTATGAGGCTTTGTAAGTTGTCCTGGTAGCGAGGATCTAGGAGGGTGGACACCCAATAATCAGCCGTGTTGAGAATGTGGGCGATGCAGCGGTCATTTCTCAGGCACTGTAGCATGAAATCAACCATGTGCTGCAGACTGCCAACTGGCCAAGAAACGCTGTCCCCTGCTTGAGGTGTGATCTCTGCCTGCTCTGCATCACCCCACCCTCAATCTAGATACTGACTACTAGAGCATTGTGTACCTCCCTCCTCTGGACAGATGTCTTCCTCCTCCATTGATTCCTCCTCATCCTCCTCACAAAGTGTCCCCTGCCTAGGCCTTTGTGAGGAACCACGTTGCGCAGACTGTACAGAAGCAGATGACATTTGTGACTCCTCATCCTCCACCTCTTCCAAAACCTCCTCCCTTAGTGCTTGCAGTGTTTTTTCAAGCAGGCAGATAAGGGGGATAGTCATGCTGACTAGTGCATCATCTGCACTCGCCATCCGCGTGGAATAATCGAAGGCACGCAAAACGTGGCAAATGTCCTTCATAGAGGCCCACTCAGTGGTGGTGAAGTGTGAACGGCGCGCACTGCGACTTGTTTGCGCCTGCTGCAGCTGGTACTCCATTACTGCTGCCTGCTGCTCACACAACCTCTCCAACATATGTAACGTTGAATTCCACCTGGTGGGTAGGTCACATATGATGCGATGTTCCAGAAGACGTAATCGGCGCTGCAGAGCAGCAATGCGCGATCTTGCATTGCTGGAACGCCGCAAGTGAGCGCACTCTATGCGGACCTTGTGCAGCAGTGCATCAAGATCCGGATAGTCCCTCAAAAAACTCTGCACGACCAAGTTGAGCACATGTGCCAGACATGGGATGTGAGTGAGGTTGCCTAGGCCCAGAGCTGCCACCAGATTTCGGCCATTGTCACACACTACCATACCTGGCTGGAGATACGCTGGCACAAACCACACGTCGCTCTGCTGCTTGATGGCATTCCAGAGCTCCTGCGCTGTGTGGCTTCGATTCCCCAAAGAAATTAATTTTAATACGGCCTGTTGACATTTGGCCACGGCTGTGCTCATACAGTGGCATGTAAAAGTTTGGACACCCCGGGTCAAAATTACTGTTATTGTGAACAGTTAAGCAATTTGAAAATTAAATGATCTCTAAAAGGCCTGAAGTTAAAGATGACACATTTCCGGTGTATTGTAGGCAAAAAAATATGTATATTTCTATCTTTGACATTTTATAAATTACAAAAAGGAAAATGGGCCGAAGCAAAAGTTTGGGCACCCTGCATGGTTAGTACCTAGTAGCCCCCCTTTTGCTAGTGTCACAGCTTATAAGCGCTTTTTGTAGCCAGCCAAGAGTCTTTCAATTTTTGTTTGAGGGATTTTCATTCATTCATCCTTGGAAAATTCTTCCAGTTCTGTGAGATTACTGGGTCGCCTTGCATGCTCTGCTATTTTGAGGTCGAGGCACAGATTTTCAGTGCTGTTTAGATCAGAGGACTGTGAGGGCCATTGTAAAACCTTCAGCTTGTGCCTTTTGAGGTAGTCTATTGTGGATTTTGACGTGTGTTTAGGATCATTATCCATTTGTAGAAGCCATCCTCTTTTAAACTTCAGCTTTTTACAGATGGTGTTATGTTTGCATCAAGAATTTGTGGAAATTTAATTGAATCCATTCTTCCCTCTACCCGTGAAATGTTCCCCGTGCCATTGGTTGCAACACAACCCAAAAGAATTATTGATCCACCCCCATGCTTAATGGTTGGATAGATGTTCTTTCCTGAAATTCTGTGCCCTTTTTCTCCACATATACCTTTGATCATTGTGGCTAAAGAGTTCTATTTTAATCTCATTGGTCCACAAGACTTGTTTCCAAAATGCATCAGGCTTGTTTCGATGTTCTTTTGCATACTTCTGATGCTCAATTTTATTGTGAGGAAGCAAGAGAGGTTTTCTTCTGATAACTCTTCCATCGAGGCCATATTTGTGCAGGTGTCTCTGAACAGTAAAACAATGTACCACAACTCCAGAGTCTGCTAAATCTTTCTGAAGGTCTTTTGCAGTCAAGCAGAGGTTATCATTTGCCTCTCTAGTAATCCTACGAGCAGCTCTCACTGACATTTTGCCTGGTCTTCAAGACCTTATCTTGACCTCCACTGTTCCTGTTAACTGCCATTTCTAAATTACATTTAGAACTGAGGAAAGGGCAACTTGAAAACGCTTTGCTATCTTCTTATAGCCTTCTGCTTTGAGGGCCTCCACCATTTTCATTTTCAGAGTGCAAGTCAGCAGCTTAGAAGAACCTATGGCTTCTGTGGCTTCTGTGGCTTCTGTTCTTTGGCACAAAGTTAGAGGAGGCTAGGTTTTTTGCATCACCTGGCCTTTCCTAACGATGATATTGATAGTGATGAAGTCATAACCCTAAAAGGCTAATTAAGGTCTGGAACCTTGGTCAAAGTTATCTGAGCACATAAATCTGCTAGGGTGCCCCAACTTTTGCATTGGCTGATTTACCTTTTTGTAATTTATAACATATAAAAAATGACAATATAAATATATTTTTGCCTAAAATACAAAGGAAATGTGTCATATTCAATTTTAGGCCTTTTAGAGATCACTTAATCTAAAACTTGCTTAACTGTTCACAATAGCAGTAATTTTGACTAGGGGTGCCCAAACTTTTACCTGCCACTGTATCGGTCATCATAACAGGTAACCGTTCATGGGTCGATGTGGAAGTAGACCGTGACGGCTCCTGCAGCGCTGATTCAGAGGAACTGGAGTATGAGGAGGAGTCAATGTGTACAGACTGGATTCCTGCAATCCTTGGAGTTGGCAGAACACGTACAGTGCCACTCTCAAGATCTGTACCCGGCTCCATAACATTTACCCAATGGGCAGTGAGGGAAAGGTATCGTCCCTATCCATGCTTACTGGTACACGCATCGGTGGTCAGGTGGACCTTGCTACCGACGGCGTTTTGTAGCCCATGTTTAATTTTTCCCTCCACATGCTGTTGCTGGGCAGGGACTTCTTGCCTGCTGAAATAAAAGCGGCTGGGCACGTTGTATTGTGGGACTGCCAATTAGTGTTGAGCCACCCCCGTAGTGTTCGAGTTCGGTTCGGTTCGTCGAACACCCGTGTGTTCGCCGAACTGTTCGTCGAACTGTTCGTCGAACACCTTCGAACACCGTTAAAACCAATGGCAGGCAAACAAAAACACATAGAAACACATAGAAAACACCTTCAAAAGGTGTCCAAAAGCTGACAAACTGCTCAGAAGACATAACTAACACATGGAAAAGTGACAAGTACATATAGTCATGCGAAAATAAAAGAGGTGGAGGAGTAAAAGGAGGGGGAGACACAGATATAGGCATGTCATGCCCTTCTAAAATCCAAAAAGTGAGAAGCCGACACGGCCAGTCCGCTCCTGCCCGTGCCACCTCCGTGTCGCCGGGTTTGTGCCAGAGCCGCGGTGAACCCTGATGGCCAGCCCCCCTCTCCCAATACTGGTGCCTGTCCGCTGGTGGGTCGAGCGAGCCCCCCTGTGGTGGAGGCAGCTCTAAGCTTTTTAATTTAAATTGTCTCTCTAATTTGAATGAATACACTTTAAATCCATTTACAAGGATCTATTGGAGGGCAAGTCTCATGCCAGCAGCCGCGTAATTCCAGCTCCAGTAGCGTCCACTAAAGCTGCTGCAGTTAAAAAGCTTTTATAAGGATCGAGCTCGACTGTCCACCGCAAGGCATCCTACTGCCAGTCCCAGCCCCTATGCCTTGGGGTGCCTCCTGATGCTCTTCACTGAGTATCCCGTGGTCCCGAAGCATTTCCTTTGAAAAAATGAAGTGTCCAAACTACAGGTGGTGTAGCTTGCTTAACAGCCGGGATAATCCGCTGACTAGCAGACCCTGCTACTAGGCACAAAGTATTTCCTGGGCTAGATGCAGTTAAAAATTTGTAATTAGATACTCTCGTTGGATGCTGAGAAAGCATTCCATAGAGTCTCCTGGCACGCCATATATGATTCTCTTAAAAAGCTTGGGGTAGGGGTCTAGGGGACCCTTTTATAGCCAGAATCACGGCCCTGTATCGCAATACGTCACCTAGGCTGAAGATAAATGGAACTGTAGCACCCTGAGGGCTCGGTTGCTACAGAGGTATTGCACCTCACCCAGAGGTGTGATATCTCACTCTCAGGTAAGGATGTAGTGTGGATCAGGACCCGACACCTGCATGCATTACACCACATTGCCGTGGGGCAGGGCGACCAATATGCCCCTGAGATGGGCACGACAGTCCCTGTCCCTGGCTGGAGTGGGGGGAGGGAACACTGAGGAAGGGGAACCCTGTAGTGCAGGAGCAGGGAGGAAGCAGTTCCTGGGTGCATTGAGAAGGGAGTATAAAAGGTGGGCACCATCTTAGTTCAGTGCAGAGAAGTCTGAGCAGAAGTGGCAGGGAGCAGGGGCTCTGCATGAGCTCTGCTCCGGAGGCGGGCCTAGTAACAGAGGCCCAGGCCTGGAAGAGGGAGAAGGAAGGAAGAGGAGCGGAGAAGGCTCCAGGAACGAGGAATGAAGGGATCTCAGGGGTGCGGACGGGCGAGTCGCCACCGCACGCCAGAATCCACCTGTGTGGAGGGGTCAGGCCAAAGGGGGAGACCGGTCCCCGAAACTAGTGGAGGCAGGAAACGACCCTCAGCTAGAAACAGGAGGCTGTGACATTTTATGTGGCGCAGCCCCTCGCTACACCCGCTAGGAAGGCACCACATAGGGTCAGGGAAACTGGCGCCAAGTTTACCAAGAGGAGGCCCGAGGCAGCCGGACAGAAGGGTTGGTAAGAAAGGCCAGACAAAGGACACACAAAGGGGGTCCTGTGAAGCGCTCCAAAGTTATCTGGGAGTTGTCTGAGCCCCTCACCTGGTGAGCACAGTACGACGTGGGCAGCCGTTACCTGCAGACGTGGTCTGGATAATAAGAACTGTGAGTAAAGGCCCTGGACTGCATCACTGACTCCGTGTCATTACTGCTGCTGCCCTGCACCATCACCCCCATCCTCCGCATACACTGCCCTGAGGCTATACTCCTCCCGTGGGGAGTTATGCTATGCTCTGCTGCACCCACAACACCGGCCTCAGCGGTCTGCCCTGGAGCGGCGGTTCACTCTGACCGCAATCCACGGGTGGCGTAGTCAGACATTTAAACATCAAAACCACATAAATAGTTCCGCCACTGGTTTGACCGCCCTGAGCCACGGAACCGGGTTGCCGCCACGGAGACTACAACCACCAGCATCCACCAAAAAGGGTCCGGCTCCGGGTATCCCAAGGCCCAGGGGGCGCGTCAGAACATTTTCATCACCTTTCACAATCACCAATGGGACAAGGCAGGGATGTTCTCTGTCCCCTCTCTTATACATCCTAGTGACGGAGCACCTGCTCTCATCAATTCGCCATAACCCCAATATTAGGTGGATTGAGGTGGGAGGCACCGAGTACAAGTGCTCTCTATTTGCTGATGATGTCCTAGTATATATCACTCAATCACATATATCCATCCATGCTGTTATGGCTGAAATAGATCACTTTGTTACATGGTCAAATTTTAAAATCAATGCAGCGAAGTCTGAGGCCCTCGATGTCTCCCTCCCCAAATCCATATAGGATTCCATCCAGTCCAACTTTCCCTTTGCCTGGCCCTCACAGGGTATCAAATACTTAGGAATTCCTATTCATAGAGACCTCTCCCATCTATGTTATCTTAATTTTGGGCCCTTTATTGAACAACTCCATACAGACCACGGTTGGCAAGTTAGAACTGTAAGATTCACTACGTGAACCACTGGTGTTTTGTGGAAAAGCACATGTACACTGTGTTCCAAATTATTATGCAAAAAGTGTTTAGGAGTGATAAGGGAAGAATTTGTTTGTTTGTCAGTTAAACTCATTGATGGTGATGTGTGTCAGGGCTCTTTATATCACTGTAAGCAATTGCAGACACCAGTGCTAATTAGTTTGGCAGGTGTGTCCAATGAAAGGCAAGACTACTTAAGAAGGCTCTCTCACATTATTCAGCAGCCTACATTTTCTGCCAAAATGGGAAAGAAAAAGGATGTGTCGGCTGCTGAGAAGCAACAAATTGTGGAGTGTTTAGGTCAAGGCATGACTACAATCAACATTGTGCGATGATCAGGATGAAGTGTCTTGGCAATCAAGAAGTATGTAGCTGATTCACAGTACACACGTGTGCGTGCTGATAAGGGCAAATTGAGGACTCTTTCCTACAGGCAATTACGTCAGGTTGAAAGAGCAGCGGCAAAAAAGCCTTGTCATAGCAGCAGACAAGTTTTTGAAGCTGCTTGTGCCTCCAACGTCCCCCGAACAACAAGATGCAGGGTCCTTCAGAGGTTTGCAGCTGTGCATACGCCATCCTGTCGACCTCCTCTATCCACTTCACACAAGCAGAAACGGCTCCAGTGGGCCAAACATTACATGAAGACTGATTTCAAAACTGTTTTGCTCACGGATGAGTGCCGTGCAGCGCTCGATGGTCCAGATGGATGGAGTGGAGGATGGCTGGTTGATGGACACCCCACGCAAACACGGCTACAGCGCCAACAAGGAGGAGGTGGAGTAATGTTTTGGGCTGGAATCATGGGGAGAGAGATTGTCGGCCCCTTTAGGATCCCTGAAGGCGCTAAAGATGAACTCCATAATGTATGTGGATTTTCTCAAACAGCACTTCCTGCCATGGTTCAAGAAGAAGAACCGTGTATTTCACAGCAAGATTATTTTTCTGCATGATAATGCACCATCTCATGCTGCACATAAAACATCTGCATCTCTGGCTGATATGGGCATAAAAGGGGACAAACTTATGGTGTGACCCCCATGCTCCCCTGACCTCTACCCCATTCAGAACCTTTGGAGCATCATTAAAAGGAGTGTCTATGATGGCGGGAGGCAGTTCACATCTAAGCAACAGCTCTGGCAGGGTATTCTGTCCTCATGCAAAACAATTGAAGCAGAAACCATCCAAAACCTGACAAATTCAATGGACGAGAGAGTTCAGAAGCTCCTTTCGAACAAGGGGTCCTATGTGAAAATGTAACATCACCTAGAATAAAGTTTTGAGTTGAAAACTGTTTGATTTCAGTTTCTAACAACCTGCTAATGCTTATAATTTCAAAAATGACCATTTTTTTGGTCTTTATTAAAATGAAAAGGTTGATCGAAAAGTTTGGGGGATCTAAGAGTGTGGCAACCCAGTAGTCATGATTACTTCGAATTCTGACAATATGAGGGTCATGCTGCAGGTAGTGCAGCAAGAAGGCACTTATGTGTCTTGCGCATCTCGGAGCCCCAAAATTATTTTCCGGGCTAGATGCAGCTAAAAATTATTTTTAATTTTAAATCTGGTGGAGCTTATTATAGATGGCCTAATAGGATCAGTGCTGCACACTGCTACAAAGCCCAAATTATTTTCCAGTCAAGATACAGATAAACATGATTAGTAATTTGAAAGCTTAAAACGGTTGGTAGGGTGATTTTAAACAATCATCAAGATTTTACTCTCCCCAGGATGACACAGGGGTAGAAAAGTCGTTTCGGATCCATGATTTGTTCATCTTTATGAACGTGAGTCTGTCTACATTATCAGTGGAGAGCCGCGTGCGCTTATCTGTCAGCACACCACCAGCAGCGCTGAACACACGTTCAGACAGAACGCTGGCTGCGGGGCATGACAAGATCTCCAAGGCGTAAGTGGCTAGCTCCGGCCATTTATCCAGATTGGAAGCCCAAAAAGAGCAAGGGTCCAGTGACACAGTCGTGGCTTCAATGTTTACTTGGAGATACTCCTGTACCATCGTCTCTAGGCGTTGACTATGTGTCAGACTTCTTGTCTCCTGTGGCCTTGCAAAGGATGGGCTAAAAAAGTGGTGAAATGATTCCGCAAAATTGATGTTACCACCAGATACTGTGGTTCTGTTACGGTTTGAGTGCTGAACACTTGACGGTCCCACGGTTGGCAAGTTGGAACTGTGAGATTCACTACGTGCACCACTGGTATTTTGTGGAAAAGCACATGTAAGATTCTGCAACAGTCTCTGCTGATACTCCTGCATGCGTGCATCCCTTTCTATGGCAGGAATAATTTCTGCAAATTTACTTTTGTACCGGGGATTTAACAGAGTGGCAACCCAGTAGTCAGGATTATTTCTAATTCTCACAATTCGAGGGTCATGTTGCAGGTAGTGCAGCAAGAAGGCACTCATGTGTGTTGCGCATCCAGGAGCACCAAGTCCCTGTTGTGTTGGTGGCGAGGTAACAATCATGCTTCCTTCCTCTGTCCTCTCCCCCCAACCTCGCACAACAGAAATGTGATCAAGGTCTCCCTCATCTGATGAGTCTTCCATCAGTTCGTCCTCCACTTCTTCCTGGGCTCCTGCACCTTCCTCACTAGTTTGGCTGCTACCATGCGCCCTGGTAAAACCATCTCCCCCACCCTCACATGCCTGCCGCCTTGGTGCTGCCGACCGTCTGGACCTTGCAGATGTTAGCCCTTCCGCATACAACTCCTCCTCCTCTACTTCCTCCACCTCCTCTTGTGCCACCACCTGACTCAGAATTCTGTTTAACATGTGCTCCAGCATGTAAATCACCGGAATAGTCATGCTGATAATGGCATCGTCAGCACTAAACATCTTCGTCGCCATTTCAAAACTGTGCAGAAGGGTGCATAGGTCCCTGATCTGAGACCACTCCTCCAGCGTGATTTGCCCCACCTCTGAATCTCGTTGGCCCAGGCTATACGTCAGAACGTATTGCACCAGGGCTTGTCGGTGCTGCCACAGTCGCTGCAACATGTGCAGAGTTGAATTCCACCGGGTAGGCACATCGCATTTTAGCCGGTGAAGTGGCAGGCCCAACGACTTCTGTAGAGATGTAAGTCGCTGAGCTGCGGGATGCGAACGGCGGAAGTGAGCACACAGCGACCGTGCCCTCTGCAGAAGGCCATCTAGTCTGGGATAGTGGGCTAAAAATTGCTGGACAACCAGGTTCAACACGTGAGCCATACAAAGCACGTGTGTGACATTGCCCCGGCGAAGGGCCGCACCCAGGTTTGCAGCATTGTCGCACACGGCCTTCCCTGGTTTCAGGTCCAGTGGAGACAACCATTCATGAAATTGGTTCTCCAGAGCTGACCACAACTCCTCAGCTGTGTGACTCACATTTCCCAGACATTTCAATGTAAAAACCGCCTGATGACGTTGAGCCCTACTGCCAGCATAGTAAGGAGGTGTGCAGGATCCCTTCTGCGCAGTTAGAAAGCTTGTGGCATGACCAGACAGGCTTTGGGTGCAGGTGGAAGACCGAGAGGAGGTTGAGGAGGCAGAAGCAGTGGAGGAACTTTGACATAAAGAGGATTGACGCACAACTCGTGGGGACGGCAAGACTTGGACAGCAGCCCCTTGTCCTGCTGTCACCATAGTTACCCAGAGCCCAGTCAGCGACATGTAACGCCCCTGTCCATGCCTACTCGTCCAAGTGTCTGTGGTGAAATGCACCCTGTCACACACAGAGTTTCTCAAAGAAGCGGTGATGTTGTGTGCGACATGCTGGTGGAGCGCAGGCACACCTTTCTTTGAGAAGTAGTGCCGACTGGGCATCTGGTACTGGGGCACTGCGACGGACATAAGGTCTCGAAAATCCTCTGTGTCCACCAGGCGGAAAGGCAGCATTTCTGTAGCCAAGAGCTTGCAGATGGTGAAATTCAACCTCTTAGCTTTCTCATGGCTAGGAGGAAATGGTCTTTTACTTGTCCACATCTGAGGGACCGAGGGCTGGCTATTGTGCTTAGACGGGGTTGATAAGGGTGTCCCCGGCAAACTGCCGGTCTGTGAGGAAGATGCAGGCGGACATGTTAGGTTGCCTTGATCCAAAGGTGGTGCTATCGATGTCGGACAGCGCTCAACACCAGCTGGTGTTACCACCTCCAAAGAAAATGATGACCTGCCAATCACGCTGGCTGTTGCGGGTAAAGAGGTGGCAGGTCTGTGCCCCAAAACAGGTGTGACTGCTGTCCCCCCAGTCACAGAGGATGAAGAGGCCGCGGATGCACAAGATATGGCAGACGGTAGTTGGCCCGGCCGGCTAGGCCGCATTGTAGCACACTGAGCTTCCCACTGCAACTTATGCTTCATGTCCATGTGCCGGTTCATGCATGAAGTACTCAAACTATGTATTTTTTGGCCTCTACTTAGCTTTTGCTGACAAATGTTACAGATAACACGAGTTGGGTCATCTTTATCGATCTGAAAAAATGCCCAGGCTATGCAAGGCTTAGCACCCATGTGACCTGAAGAGCCACCACGACTTGTGGTTAGAGGCAGAGTTGTGTTTGAGGATGCAGTTGTTGACGTGCTTCCAGTACTACGTCTCTGTCCAGGAAGGCGCAACCTGACCTCGTCGTCACTAGCATCTTCCTCCACCTCCTCTGCTGACCTCATCTCTTGGCTGACTGTGGGTTGACAGTAAGTGGGATCTCCAACCTCATCATCATCACCCTGTGCGTTATCACACCCGTCGTCCTCAGAGCCAACCTGTTCCTGCCCTGACAAAAAACTAAAGTTGTCGCTCCAATCAGGTATTTGAGTCTTATCATCATCTTCCTCATTGTCTCCACCAACAGGAGTTACAGTTTGGGAATGAGGGTCTACATTATGGTCAGAACCTTCTGCGTCTGGTCCTGGATCCGACTCATAAAGATTCTGGGCATCAGTGCAGATCATTTCCTCGTCTGGATTCACAGAAGCGCTGGAGTCGACCTCTGATTCCCAGGCTATAGTATGAGTAAACAGCTCTGCAGACTCAACCATCTGTTCTACCTCATAGTCAGACGGGCAGCTGGAGATTTGGGAGCTGTGAGGAAGCAAGTGCGATTTGGGTGACACCTTTGAGGACTGGAGTATTTGTGATGTTGAAGTTGATGTGGAGGAGAGCCCACTTAAAGGAGCACTTGATATCCGTTGAAGCACCTGCTGTTTTTGTGCCTCATCTGGAATTTGTAGTGATTGGCGTGGCCGTAAGAAAGGGATCTTATCACATTGTCCGCTAAAAGAAGTAGACATTTTAGTTTGGCTGGAAGATGGTCTTTCTTCTGCAGATGTTACTGTTGCTTTAACACCTACCCCACGGACACAACCTTTTTTCCCCTTCCCAACACGCCTATTCCCCTTTCCACCAGCAGCAGGCCTTTTTCCACTCATTTTGGTGGTTAACTAATTCACAACTCTGGAGTTGTTTGCACAAAAAAACAATGGATGGTAACCGAGCAGAGCTGAGTGGCCAAACTGTGGTATTAGGCCAAAACTATTGGCTGGGTTAGATGCAGAAAAAAATATATTCAGTTTGCAACCTGATGGAGGTCAGTATAGATGGATTAATAGAACAAGACCCACACACAGCTAGAAGCCCAATATTTTTTCAGAGGTAGATGCAGAAAAAAATATATTCAGTTTGCAACCTGATGGAGGTCAGTATAGATGGACTAATACAACAAGTCCCACACACAGCTAGAAGCCCAAATATTTTTTCAGAGGTACTGTAGATGCAGATACAAATTATTTTTAATTTGCAACCTGATGGAGGTCAGTATAGATGGACTAATACAACAAGTCCCACACACAGCTAGAAGCCCAAATATTTTTTCAGAGGTACTGTAGATGCAGATAAAAATTATTTTTAATTTGCAACCTGATGGAGGTCAGTATAGATGGACTAATACAACAAGTCCCACACACAGCTAGAAGCCCAAATATTTTTTCAGAGGTACTGTAGATGCAGATAAAAATTATTTTTAATTTGCAACCTGATGGAGGTCAGTATAGATGGACTAATACAACAAGTCCCACACACAGCTAGAAGCCCAAATATTTTTCCAGAGGTACTGTAGATGCAGATACAAATTATTTTTAATTTGCAACCTGATGGAGGTCAGTATAGATGGACTAATAGAGAAAGTCCGACACACTGCTAGAAGGCCAAATATTTTTTCAGAGCTAGATGCAGAAAAAAATTATATTCAGTTTGCAACCTGATGGAGGTCAGTATAGATGGATTAATAGAACAAGACCCACACACAGCTAGAAGCCCAAATATTTTTTCAGAGGTAGATGTGACGCGCCCCCTGGGCCAGTGCTGTAGTGCGGCGCACGTGTGCGCGGGGGAATACCCGGAGCCGGATCCGATGGGGGTAGTATTCTCCGAGTGGCGGGGACCCGGTCCGTGCCCAGGGTGGTCAAACTAAGTGTGTGGCAGTCTTTGTAGATGTTGTTTAAGTGTCGACTACGCCACCCGTTGATTTGCGGTCGCAAGGCCGCCGCTGCAGAACAGTCCGCTGAGGCCGGTGGTATGTGTGCAGCAATGGTGGTATAACCCCGCAACGGGAGAGGTATGGCCTCAGGGCAGCTGGTGCGGGTGAAGGGAGTGATAGAAAGGGCGTCCCGGTACCTTTAGTGCTGGTAGTGCGATGGAACACAGAGACTGACTGCAGTTTTCAATGCTTTACTCACAGATGTTATCAGTGTCAGTCCTGCAGGTGATGACGACCCGAGCCGTGCTGCGTCCACCAGGTACGGGGCTCGACCAACCCCCAGGCAGTTCCAGAGTGTGACCTTGAACTCCTTTCTCCGTTCCTTTCTCTGGCCGTCCCCACTAGGGACCCACCCATGTCCAGCTTCCTCGGGCCTTCTGGTGGCGAAACCTATCTCCGGTTTCCCTGACCCTATGTGGCGTGCCTTCGTGGTGAGTGTAGTGAGTGGTCGCGCCAAGACGTGGCCACGACCTCCGTTTCCTGGCTGAGGATAAGTGGCCTCCACCAGTTCGGGATCCGATACCCTGATCTGCCAACCCTTCACCCGCTGACTCCTAGCGTGTTCGGGTTCCCTCTTCCTTCATGTCTCTGGGCCTTTCTCCAGGTTCCATTCCTTCCTTGTTCCTTGTTCCTTTCCTCTTGTCTTTCTCTCTCTTGCTCCCTTCAGGAGCAGCACCCAGACAGGGCTGCTGCTCCCTGTCACTACTCTTCTCCTCTTCTTCTGTCTGACTGAACTCAACTCCTAAGATGGTGCCCACCTTTTATACTCCCTCTGACACCCGAGCCCAGGTGACTAGCCACCAATGGGCTCCTTCCTATGCCCAGAGTCACTCCCCTCTCTGCTCCTGCACCACTGGGATATTCCTCCCCCCCTCCCACTCCAGCCAGGGACAGACGCTGTCGTACCTGCACATCTATCTGGTGGGAGTACCGTTGATCTGTCCCCCGGAAATGGGATGTATGTGGTGCATGTAGCTAACTGAGTTCTAGTCCACACTCCATCCTTACCCGGGAGTGGAATACCACACCTCTGGTTCGAGGTGCAATACCCCTGTAGCAGCCGAGCCCTCGGGGTGCTACATTCCCCCCTGGTAAACCACAGCACGTCCTCGGGCTGAAATAGAGTAAAACCAATTTTTAAAGTGTACGTACACATAAAACACATCAACTTTCATCCATCCCTTTATGGGAGGTTTTCTCAACAGCTGGCTAATGCCACCGGAACTCTTTTACAAAAACACTATGTAAAACTTTGGCATCATATCAAATTTCACATTAAGGCATTCTCAAATAAAACATTCTTGAATTCTCGGGTTCTTGGGATCTTGGGATCTGGCCGCTCTCAGTCTTCGGCCAGGTAGAGGGAAGGGATGACCGCTCTCAGTCCTCGGTCAGGTTAGGGATTAGGGCAAAAATAGGCAACAGTTCTCTTTCTGTCCCAACGGGGACCACACTCTTAGTGGAAACAGTCCCACAACAGTCCTTATACCCGGTCGGGTAACTATTTACATCTCCTCTTTTACCGTTTACGATTAACGGTGTGCTCCACACGCTCCTTTCTCTTCCTCAGGTTCAGACCCGTCCGGGCCCTCTTTCTCCTCCTCCTCCTGGTACGATTGCTCCTCTTCTTCCTTGACCCGGTGGACATGAAGGGCGTACCACCCCTTCACTCCCTTATGCCTGGTATAGGTGACGGTATCTCCAGGCACCAGGTCCCGTCCACTGTGCCCCTCCGGTAGGTGGGACTCTACGTCACTCCTGTTTACAAACACCTGGCTTATGGTCTTTGGGTCTTGGATGATGCCCCAGCCACATGCCATGTGAAACTTAACAACAGTCCCGGTGACTCGGGAACCGTGAGCTGTACGGGGGGGGTCCTGGCGGGTCCTTGTCTTCTGCTCCACGTTTTTAATGTGGAGCCACTCCTCCTTCACTTTCCTCTCTCTCCGCTCCCGCTCAAACGTTGCCAGTTGTTGGCGGCAGGTCTCATAGCGCCGGGCGGCGCCCGCCCGGGTCTCCTGAGTGAACCCCATCAGGTCTTCTCCAGTGGGGTCCCCCTCGAATTGGGCGTCCTCCAGCGGGGTGAAGAGAGGTCCACGGGCTCCGGAGCTGGGATTAGCGGTTCATCTGGGGCCCTTGCTCCTACGGGATGACTCTTCCTGGAGCGGGGGTTGGTGTACTCAGGCGGCCAGACGAATGGTGTCCCATCCGGGCAGGTGTGCTGCTCATACAGGTCTTTCCCCAATGATGGCACGACTGGGGGCCCCGGCTGGGGTGCAGCGCCCGCGGGCACTCGGCCTTTTAACCAGGCCGGTGACTTTCTGATCGTGCCCGGTGTTGGGGAGCACGGTTCAGGGCGAGGCTCCGCTGCAGAGCTTGCTGCTGGAGGGCTGACTACTAGTGGTGGAGGTACGGTGGGCGGTGCGGCACCCAGAGCTTCGGGTCCCGCGGCGGGAGGTAGGGGCAGGTCCGCGGCCTCAGGGCCCGGAGTAACGGCGTTCCCCTTACTTGTCGTTGCGGCCTCCCCCGCGGCGTCGTCCCCGGCCTCCGGTCCGCTTCTGCTGCCTCTCGGGATCGACGCGGTGCTGGATGGTGGCTGCACCTCCGGTTGGCAGGTCAGCGTGCGCCGGGTCAACTCCTCCTTCCACCCGGCGAGCACGTCTCGTTGCGCCCAGATCATCCTCCTGTTCAGCTCTTCCAGCGCGGCCTGCGCGTACTCCGGTTCTTCCTTCTGGAGCACCGCTAGCAGCTCTGCAATCTGGTATGGCGGCTGTGGCGGTGAAGCTCTCCTCCGTATCCGACATCCCCCTCCCCCCTAGTGGACCGTGGCCTACCTGGCGATGATCCTCTTCCGTAGGCCGCGGCTCCGCAGTGGATCGTCAGGGTTGAGGACCTTCCGTCGCGCTCCTGTGACGTCGGCGTCACTGGGCTCCTTCCAGGACCTTAGGCAACGTCCGGACGTGAGGCGGGGCTTCAGTTCTCGCGGGCTTTCGGAGTCCACACCCCTCTTCTTCCCGCGCGGCGTCCTCAAGATGGCGCCCAATGGCGGGAAAACTCCACGGATGGCGGGAAGAAGGCAGAAGATGGCGTCGGATGGCGGGAATCGGCTCCGGATGGCGGGAAACGACTCCGGACGGCGGGAAACTTCACCACAGGTAAGTAAAAAGTCTCTTTTTCATGCACGCAGTACCCGGTGGTTACGGGCACGAGATCCTGCCGACTACGCCAAAGTTGACGCGCCCCCTGGGCCAGTGCTGTAGTGCGGCGCACGTGTGCGCGGGGGAATACCCGGAGCTGGATCCGATGGGTGTAGTAGTCTCCGAGTGGCGGGGACCCGGTCCGTGCCCAGGGTGGTCAAACTAAGTGTGTGGCAGTCTTTGTAGATGTTGTTTAAGTGTCGACTACGCCACCCGTTGATTTGCGGTCGCAAGGCCGCCGCTGCAGAACAGTCCGCTGAGGCCGGTGGTATGTGTGCAGCAATGGTGGTATAACCCCCAACGGGAGAGGTATGGCCTCAGGGCAGCTGGTGCGGGTGAAGGGAGTGATAGAAAGGGCGTCCTGGTACCTTTAGTGCTGGTAGTGCGATGGAACACAGAGACTGACTGCAGTTTTCAATGCTTTACTCACAGATGTTATCAGTGTCAGTCCTGCAGGTGATGACGACCCGAGCCGTGCTGCGTCCACCAGGTACGGGGCTCGACCAACCCCCAGGCAGTTCCAGAGTGTGACCTTGAACTCCTTTCTCCATTCCTTTCTCTGGCCGTCCCCACTAGGGACCCACCCATGTCCAGCTTCCTCGGGCCTTCTGGTGGCGAAACCTATCTCCGGTTTCCCTGACCCTATGTGGCGTGCCTTCGTGGTGAGTGTAGTGAGTGGTCGCGCCAAGACGTGGCCACGACCTCCGGTTCCTGGCTGAGGATAAGTGGCTTCCACCAGTTCGGGATCCGGTACCCTGATCTGCCAACCCTTCACCCGCTGACTCCTAGCGTGTTCGGGTTCCCTCTTCCTTCATGTCTCTGGGCCTTTCTCCAGGTTCCATTCCTTCCTTGTTCCTTGTTCCTTTCCTCTTGTCTTTCTCTCTCTTGCTCCCTTCAGGAGCAGCACCCAGACAGGGCTGCTGCTTCCTGTCACTACTCTTCTCCTCTTCTTCTGTCTGACTGAACTCAACTCCTAAGATGGTGCCCACCTTTTATACTCCCTCTGACACCCGAGCCCAGGTGACCAGCCACCAATGGGCTCCTTCCTATGCCCAGAGTCACTCCCCTCTCTGCTCCTGCACCACTGGGATATTCCTCCCCCCCTCCCACTCCAGCCAGGGACAGACGCTGTCGTACCTGCACATCTATCTGGTGGGAGTACCGTTGATCTGTCCCCCGGAAATGGGATGTATGTGGTGCATGCAGCTAACTGAGTTCTAGTCCACACTCCATCCTTACCCGGGAGTGGAATACCACACCTCTGGTTCGAGGTGCAATACCCCTGTAGCAGCCGAGCCCTCGGGGTGCTACAGATGCAGAAAAAAATATATTCAGTTTGCAACCTGATGGAGGTCAGTATAGATGGACTAATACAACAAGTCCCACACACAGCTAGAAGCCCAAATATTTTTTCAGAGGTACTGTAGATGCAGATACAAATTATTTTTAATTTGCAACCTGATGGAGGTCAGTATAGATGGACTAATACAACAAGTCCCACACACAGCTAGAAGCCCAAATATTTTTTCAGAGGTACTGTAGATGCAGATAAAAATTATTTTTAATTTGCAACCTGATGGAGGTCAGTATAGATGGACTAATAGAGAAAGTCCGACACACTGCTAGAAGGCCAAATATTTTTTCAGAGCTAGATGCAGAAAAAAATTATATTCAGTTTGCAACCTGATGGAGGTCAGTATAGATGGATTAATAGAACAAGACCCACACACAGCTAAAAGCCCAAATATTTTTTCAGAGGTAGATGCAGAAAAAAATATATTCAGTTTGCAACCTGATGGAGGCCAGTATAGATGGACTAATACAACAAGTCCCACACACAGCTAGAAGCCCAAATATTTTTTCAGAGGTACTGTAGATGCAGATACAAATTATTTTTAATTTGCAACCTGATGGAGGTCAGTATAGATGGACTAATACAACAAGTCCCACACACAGCTAGAAGCCCAAATATTTTTTCAGAGGTACTGTAGATGCAGATACAAATTATTTTTAATTTGCAACCTGATGGAGGTCAGTATAGATGGACTAATACAACAAGTCCCACACAAAGCTAGAAGCCCAAATATTTTTTCAGAGGTAGATGCAGAAAAAAATATATTCAGTTTGCAACCTGATGGAGGTCAGTATAGATGGACTAATACAACAAGTCCCACACACAGCTAGAAGCCCAAATATTTTTTCGGAGGTACTGTAGATGCAGATAAAAATTATTTTTAATTTGCAACCTGATGGAGGTCAGTATAGATGGACTAATACAACAAGTCCCACACACAGCTAGAAGCCCAAATATTTTTTCAGAGGTACTGTAGATGCAGATACAAATTATTTTTAATTTGCAACCTGATGGAGGTCAGTATAGATGGACTAATAGAGAAAGTCCGACACACTGCTAGAAGGCCAAATATTTTTTCAGAGCTAGATGCAGAAAAAAATTATATTCAGTTTGCAACCTGATGGAGGTCAGTATAGATGGATTAATAGAACAAGACCCACACACAGCTAGAAGCCCAAATATTTTTTCAGAGGTAGATGCAGAAAAAAATATAATCAGTTTGCAACCTGATGGAGGTCAGTATAGATGGACTAATACAACAAGTCCCACACACAGCTAGAAGCCCAAATATTTTTTCAGAGGTAGTGTAGATGCAGATAAAAATTAGTTTTAATTTGCAACCTGATGGAGGTCAGTATAGATGGACTAATAGACCAAGTCCCACACACTGCTAGAAGCCCAAATATTTTTTCAGAGCTAGATGCAGAAAAATCCAATTACAATTAGTCTTTACTCCCACAACCTATCTATTTAAGAGCACAGACCTCCCTGATAAAAGTCGTAGGAAATGCTGTAACCTAGTCCTTAAAAGGACTGCAATCACAACTATTCCCTACTCCCAAGCTATCTGTATATTTGTGCGAAAATTGGCTTGAAATTAACAAGGTATAGCGCACACAGCAACAGCGGTGCCGTCTAACACGCAGCTGCAGCAGTGAGAAAATGGTGGCGACGGGGAAAATGGCTTGGTCTTATAGGGCAAGGACATGTGACATACACTGCCAATGACACATGCCCTTGCTTGTGTTAAAAAAAGCACTTCGCTCCGTGTGTGCGCTGCTGATAGGCTGACAGATTGCACCTCCCCACTGCAAATGCGGGAAAGAGAAAAAAAAATGGAGATCTTCATTGTTCCTGCAGAGATCCATCCCCTGCCCCTCCCCCCACCCCGCTGTACACTCAAACTGCGTATTAACATTAATTTTCATCATTACTGAGAAAAAATCCAGTTATGATTTTGGTGCACGAACAGTTATCGAACATAACCTCGAACAGCCGAATTTTTATCAAATTGTTCGTGTTCGCCGAACGGCTCGAACACCGCCCAAAACAGCTCGAATTTGAGATTGGCGAACAGTTCGAGTAGAACAACGCTCATCTCTACTGCCAATGCCATAAAGTTACGGAAGGTGTCAGTCTCCACCAGCCTGAATGATAGCATTTCAAGGGCCAGTAGTTTTGCAATGCCAGCATTCAGAGCCTGTGCTCGGGGGTGGTTTGCCGAGTATGGGCGCCTTTTCTCCCATGCCTGTGCTAACGATGGCTGTAGACTGGCCTGGGAGTGTGAGGATGACAGGGAACATGGTGCTGTGGGTGGAATTACACTGTGTCTCTGTACAACAGTGCCAGAGGTTCTTCCATGGCGATCCTGTGAGGAAGCCGAACCAGCTGTGTGTGAGCTGGAGGAAGTGGCTACAACACGAGCTGAAGAGGTGGTAGGTGGCGCTGTAGGTTGGCCTAGGTCTTCAGTGTGTTTCTGTAACTCCACCACGTGCTTGGTCCGCACATGTTTCCACATATTTGTGGTATTGAGGTTGCTGACACTTTTCCCTCTTTTCACCTTCTGATTACACAGCTTGCATTTGACAAAGCAATTGTCATCTGCAACTGTGTCAAAAAAGGACCAGGCACTGCAAGTCTTGGGAGCGCCCTCTTTGGATTTTGGAAGAGCCATGCTCCTAATGTGTGCCGAAGTGGAGGCTACAGGCAACCAAGTCTGCCCCCTCCCTCTCCCTCCTTTTTGGGCCATTTGGGGAATCTCTTCCTCAGAGCTGCTCCCACCACCTTCCTGTCCCTCAAGCCATGATGGGTCAAGGACCTCATCATTTACACCACCCTCTTCAAACAACTGCTTCTCCTGGGTAGTCTCGACAGCACAGTATGCACCAGAAAGTGGCACCTGAGTCTCATCATCAGATGCGTACTGAGGTGTGCTGCTGACCATAGGCACTGGCCCACCTGCCTCTTCAGATTCAGAGAGACAAAACGGTTGCGCATCGCTGCATACTACCTCTTCTTCAAGTTCTCGAATTCTGCTTGGCTGGCCCCCTCTTTCCAAGCCAAGAGATTCAGAGAACAGAAGTAGAGATGGCTCCTGTCCAGGGCTCTCTGACTGCCTGGGCAATTTGGCAGGTGGTGAAGAGACATATGGGTGCTCTTCAGTGCTCAGGACCTGAGAGAATCTGGAACTAATTGAAGTCGATGCGTTAGCTGCAATCCATCCGACAACGGCTTCAATTTGGTCCTCGCGCAGCAGTGGGGTACGGCTAGCTCCTACAAAGCTGCGCATAAAGGACTGTTCCCTGGTAAAACTGGGGGATGCTGAGTCACTGGTGCCCGCAGCAGGCACAGAATCCCCACGTCCTCTCCCTGCTGGCACAGAATCCTCATGTCCTCTCCCTGCAGAAACTCCACGCCCACGCCACGACCACATGCCTTACTCCCTGCCTTCTTCATCTTGGTAGACTGATAAAGATAGGCAGAAAAGTACTAAGTGCTTAGTGTGCTTATTCCTGAACAGCTGCTAACAGGTATAAGAAACACTAATTTTATAAAGTGTGGACTAGACTTTAATATGAGCTAATGTGGCCTACACAACTGTAAAGTGGAGTGTTTGGTGAACTTTATTTAGGTTTTTTTTGTCACAAAAGACACTGGATGTGCCCAAAGATGTAATACCGATAGTATCACAAACTTTTTGTAGCTATTACAATGCAGGAAGGTAACCTACAATGCAATAGATGAGGCTACAAAAAATAGGCTAATACTAATCTGGCTGGGGCTGCAGGGCACAAGGCTGCAGAAAGGCTCCTCTATCTACTCCTATATAGTGTGTTTGGAACCAATGTAGCTGGATACGGATGGAACCAACACACTAATAGGAGAAATCAGGAAAAATGATCAATTAGCAAAAAAGGACAATGTATGAGGCAGTGACGCACGCTGAGCGCGCTACAACCAGACGTGGCTGAAGCACACACTACAGCGTCAGCTGCATTCACACACAGAGACCTTGCAGACAGGCGTCAACAGTGCAGATGCAGAGCACTGTGCACTAGCACTGCAAGACAAAATAAAACTTCTCTATCTACTCCTATATAGTGTGTTTGGAACCAATGTAGCTGGATACGGATGGAACCACCACACTAATAGGAGAAATCAGGAAAAATGATCAATGAGCAAAAAAGGACAATGTATGAGGCAGTGATGCACGCTGAGCGCACTACAACCAGACTTGGCTGAAGCACACATTACAGCGTGAGCTGCACTCAAACACAGAGACCTTGCAGACAGCCGTGAACAGTGCAGATGCAGAGCACTGTGCACTAGCGCTGCAAGACAAAATAAAACTTCTCTATCTACTCCTATATAGTGTGTTTGGAACCAATGTAGCTGGATACGGATGGAACCACCACACTAATAGGAGAAATCAGGAAAAATGATCAATTAAAAAAAAAAAAAATGTATGAGGCAGTGACGCACGCTGAGCGCACTACAACCAGACTTGGCTGAAGCACACACTACAGACAGCGGTGAACAGCACAGAGAACTGTGCACTAGCGCTGCAAGGCACAGTGATTTATAAAGTAGCTTGGGTAAAGCAGAATAGAGCAAATAGGTAGCTAAAACTGTCCCTCAGAACAACAGTGTCCTATCCCTAACTGAATTCACAGCAGAGTGAGCTCAAAATGGCGGCGGCGGCTTTTATAGTGCATCATGACATCATTTCAGCAGCCAATCACTGCCATGCCATTAGTTAACATGCCTACATGCCTAATAGGATGTGCCCACACTTCTTAGGATCCACATTGGCTGAATAAAATGAAACTGGCTCATTGCATTATGGGAACTTCCGATTCCGGTATCCGATATTCTAAAAGTATCGGAATTAAGTATTGGAATTCCGATACGGCGAATATCGGCCGATACCCGATATTGCAGTATCGGAATGCTCATCACTAACCTTCTGGAATAATTTGGTCTTTGTCTATGAGACCAAGCACAATATTAACCCAGTGACAAGCATCAGTGAGATGCACCGTACCTGGCCACATTCACTTGTCCACGTGTTTGTGGTTAGGCGGTCCTTCCCATTTAAGTGCACTGGAAAGGGCACGGGTAATTTTCTGGGACCCGCACTTGTGGAAGACGGAGACGATACTGGGAGAAATAGTGGCAGCTGGGGACCGAGTATGGACACCCGGCAGCCGCCGCCATGAGGTTATGGAAAGCTTCCACCTCCACGAGCCTAAAAGGCAACATTTCAAGTGCAAGGAATCCAGAAATGTGGCAGTTTAGTATTGCGGCCTGTGGGTGGGTGGGTGGCTGGCTGCATACTTGCGCTTGCATTCCAAGATTTGTGGTAGGGACAACTGAATGCTGCAAAGGGACAAGGACGTGGATGGTGATGGTTGCAAGTCTGCAATGACAGGTGGAGGGTGGGAGGCATCTTCGCATGCGCCATGGACAGGGGATTGTCGGGCATGCACAACAGCAGAAGAGGCAGTGGTGTTACCCTCAGACACTGTTTCTGGACCTTGGTGTTTGGCCCAGCTTGTCAGGTGCTTTGCTGTCATGTGCCTGAGCATGCTGGTGGTGGTCAGGCTGGTAGTTTTGGTGCTCTTGCTGATGCTGGCCTGGCAGATGTTGCAAATGGCCTTTTTGGGGTTATCTAAACAGTCTTTAAAAAAGAATCAGACTCGGGAAGACCTAACAGTTGTACTGGCAACTTCCATTGTGTTGGTGTTCCGGGGAGCAGCTGCCCGACCAGTGTCTGTGGCCACCACACTGATTGTTCCTGACTGTTGAGGTGCTCCACCTCCCTCCCCATGTGCTGCTGTCCTTGCTCTACATGTTCCCTTATCAGGTTGGGCTAGTGACTTCATCATCCACTGCTTCGTTTTCCACTTTCACACCCTAGTCCTCCTCCTGACTTTCTGTTCATTGTGTCTCATCATTATCCATCTCTTGAGACAGTATTTGCACTTTGCCACCTTCACCTTTTGGTGACCATGGCTCCTCAAATTGCTACATGTGATTTTCTTTTGCCCTGCTCGAAGCTGGCCTGTCGAGAGGCCCAAATTTATCGATGGAAAAGTGAACAGGTCTTAGGGTAACCCTGGACTCTAATCTCTCCTTCAAACCACATATCCAAGCTCTTTCCACTTCCAAGTGGACTGAGTGAGAGGCCAGAATCTATAAATAGAAAGATTAACAAAACAGCTCTTTGAAGTGTTCAAGTGTGGGATCAGTTGTCTCAAGGCACTCGAAATGGTGGGAGGAAGGAGGATCATAGTGAGGAAGATGCCGACTCCAAGTAAAAAAATCTCACAGATCCGCACATTCCTCAACCACAAATCTACAAAAACACTAGTGCACGTGCTCATCATCTCCCTTCTCGACGACTGCAACCTCCTACTTTGTGACCTCCTGTCTAACACTCTTGCATTCCTCCAATCTTTTCTAAACTCTGTTGCCTGACTAATCCACCTGTCCTCTCGCTATTCCCTTGCCTCTCCTCTCTGCCAATCCTTTCACTGGCTCCCCATTACCCAGAGACTCCAGTTCAAAACCCTAACCTTGGAATGCAAAGCTATCCACAACCTGTCTACTCAATATATCTGTGACCAAGTCTCCCGGTACTTACCTGCACGCAACCTCCTATCCTCACAAGATCTCTTTCTCTACTTCCCTCTTATCTCCTCTTCCCACAATCGCATACATGATTTCTCCCATGCATCCCCCTTCTCTGGAACTTTCTACCCCACCATTTCTGACTGTTGAAACCTTTAAAATGAAGCTGAAGACCCACCTCTTGTGACATGAGTACAACCTGCAGTAACCCTCGCTCCACCATACTGCTGAAAGACCAGCTCTATCCTCACCTACTGTATCCTCACCCATGCCTTGTAGATTGAGCCCTCGCGGGCAGGGTCCTCTCCTCTCCTGTACCAGTCACTGTCACATTTTTGTTCAAGATTATTGTAATTGTTTTTGCGATGTATACCCCTTTTTCACATGTAAAGTTCCATGGAATAAATAGCAATAAAGTAATAATAATAATAATAATGTGATCCAGACTCCCATCTACTGAGACTGGGCCATGTGGAACACAGGGTGGTGGTGGTGCAAATTTACTGGAAGCTTTATCTGCTACCCAACCAACAACCTTTTCACACTGCTCTGGCTTCAATAGTGGTGTTCCACAGCCCCCTAGAAATTGGGACAGGAAGGTAGTTCGACATGATGTGAGTGTTTGTTGTGCTCTCTCAGCAGGCAGAGTTTCATCTTGCCCACGGACTCTGTGTGCACTATCACCATCACCATAACGTCCACTTCCCGTCCCTTGACACACACCTTGTCCATTTTAAATGGAGTTTAAGATTTGTCACGTTGCTAAAAATGTCTGTATTATTGCCGCAGTAATATATGAGATGACCACAGTTTTAGGCAGTGCCCTGGGAGTCAGAGATGCTTCCAGCCCCAGGGGTTTTCTCCATGCTGTTCCCATGTCACACACCTCATGGCCAGATAAGGTTGTAAAATGTTAAAATGACATTTCCCAGTAAATGCATTTATCTTGGTTGAAAGCAATTCAAAAGTGCAAAAACGAATCAAAAACGTTACGTGTGAACATAGCCCAAGGTGTGGAGGAGTATTTTTGTTTTTGTATATTTTTTTTGCCTTTTTGCCTTATATACAAGTCATTACCTTGGAAAGGATGTTCCTTAACATATTTCCCAGGAAAATCCATTTAGGTTTAGTTTTGGTATGTCTTATTGTGAGTCCATAAAAGTGGCGTAATACCTCTGACAATGTTGTTGACAGCAGTGACCTGGGAGTCAGAAATGCTTCCAGGGATCTTCCCCATGCTGTCCCCATGTCATTTGAGAACTGTTCCCATTGATTTGGGCAATTTTTAGGTCCTCTGAAGACCGCCAGGGGGAGACGCCGGAAAAATGCACGAGTTTCCCATAAACTTACATTGGGCTCGTTAATCGGACCGAGCACTCGAGCATTACAATTTGCTTGACTCGGACGAGTACCCGAGCATTTTAGTGCTCATTCATCACTAATTAGTACGCATCACGTCGGTACTCCCAGTTCAGCGCGGGCTCCAGCGCTAAGCCTGCACTGAACCGGGCACATGTCAGCTGATTATTACAGCTGACATGTGCCCGGAACAGCCGCGGGTGGAATCGCGATCCATCCGCGGCTGTTAACTAGTTAAATTCTGCTGTCAATCTCTGACAGCAGCATTTACCATAACTTTCGCTTCCGGGAAGACTCCGCCCATCGGTGACCCCGTCACGTGATCGTCACCGGTGAGCATGACAACCTGGGGTCTGTGGTCGGCGCTCATAGCAAGTGAGCATTTCTGCTACACAAAGGCGATCTGCTCATCACCTGTGTGTAACAGAAACAATCAGATAACTGTAGGTTCTAGTCTCCTATGGAGACTATTGAAGCATGCAAAAAGTGTAAAAAATATATTTTTAAAAATATAAAAAAAATAACAAAAAAGATAAAAGTTTAAATCACTCCCGTTTCGCCCCATTCAAAATAAAACAATAAAAAAAAACACATAAACATATTTGGTATCGCCACGTTCAGAATCGCCCGATCTTTCAATATAAAAAAATAATTAATCCGATCAGTGAACGGCATAACGAGAAAAAAATTCTAAATGCCAGAATTACGTTTTTGGTCGCCACAACATTCCAATAAAAGGCAATAACAGGCAATCAAAACATTGGATATACCCCAAAATGGTATCAATAAAAACGTCAGCTTGGCGCACAGAAAATAAGCCCTCATCCAGCCCCAGATCCCGAAAAATGGAGGCGCTACGGGTCTTGGAAAATGGCAACTTTTTTTTTTTTTTTTTAAGGAAACTTTGGAATTTTTTTTCACCACTTAAATAAAAAAGAATCTATACATGTTTGGTGTCTACGAACTTGTAATGACCTGGAGAATAATAATTAAAGTCAGTTTTAGCATTCAGTGAACGTGGTAAAAAAAAACAACTAAAAAACAACTGCTGTATTGTACTTTTTTTGAAATTTCACTGCACTTGGATTTTTTTTCCAGTACCCCAGTACATGATATGGTAAAACCAGTGATGTCGTTAAAAAGTACAACTCGTTCCGCAAAAAATAAGCCCTCACATGGCTATATTAACAAAAAAATAAAAAAGTTCTGGCTCTGGGAACAAGGGGAGCAAAAAACAAAAAAGCAAAAACGGAAACTGCTCCGGTCATTAAGGGGTTAATACCCCTTTTTCCTCATTTTGTTACTGAAGAATAATACTGAAACCATTGCTTATGTGTTAGAGAACTTATTCTTCCTGCTTTGTGAGACAGACAAGCCATAAGCTATAATTTTTGCATTTTTGAAAAATTGTGCGTGTTGTAAAAAACAAATAATTTTTTTTTCATACTTCCTTATTGTAAAAATCCAATATGAGATCCATACACGCCATCAGCAAGGCAGGCATCTGACACCAAAAAGAGATATTTTTTGGACTGTTTTTACAATATAAGTTGCCTAAAAAATCTGATGCTGCAGTGTGCTGGTAAATGAGCTGTTGATTACCTCTGGTTACCATCCATTTTCCCCTAGACAGATAGGTTTATGATTAAGGTTTGTCATTATTAGAGAGTTTTTCCCACATAGTCTTTTAAGTAGCTCACAATTTTGAAGTCCCCTAACTTCCTGGACACTGGCAGGGCAGGTACTCCACCTTGAGTGACAGTTCTCGTGAGCAGCAGAGCTATAGTATTATTAGAACTGAACGCATGTCCCCCTATTCTGACATTTTAAACAAAAACATATGCTACAATTTTTCTTAATAGCTTTGAGGAATGTCATTTTTTTTATTGAAGATCAACTAGAGTGCTGTAGAACAGAAAAACTGGTATACAAAAAAAATGCAAATGTGCACTTACTTATTAGTAAAATAACTCAATATTTTATTAGGATCACAAGAAACAGACAAAAGGATTTTAAACACAATAAAAAGAACCACACTAGTACACAAGCAAAAATACATGGGAGTGCAGACCATTGAAAAGTTTTTCTCCCAGATCATCCCTCAAAAATAAAGCTTGCTACCCAGTGTAAGAAAAGAGTATGAGACCCAAATAATTAAAATGCTCAAAGGAAATGACACAAATAATGCAAAAGTAAAAAAGTAAGCAAAGTAATAGCAGCAACAGAACAGATATAATGTCTTAATTTGCCATATCTAGTATACACATACACAAATACAATATGTTTGAGAACTATTTTTTATCTAAGAGGAGCTAGTGATGGGCAAGCACTAAAATGCTCAGGTACTCATTACTCGAGTCGAGCAAATCAAAATGCTTGGGTGCTCAACCTGAGTAGCGAGTATAATGGAAGCCAATGGGAAACGCGAGAGCAAAAATGGATTTTACTAGAAAGAAAGTTAATAAACATTCTTTCCAGGATAATGACTTGTATATAAGGCAAAATAAATAATAAGAAAAAAATGCTCCTTCACACCTTGGGATATGTTCACATGTAATGTTTTTGATGTGTTTTTGCGTTCAACTGTGAAAAAAACATTCACCAGTAAATATAATTTTTACATTTTAATACCTAATCTGGCCATGGGGTGTATGAGACATGATCAGACACATCCTGTTTAATTTTTGAAGGAGGGACTCTGAAAGTACCTTTTTTTTATATGGCCATCAGGCGGCCCTCACTATTTGTTGAGGGCCATCAGAAGGCCCTTACTATTGTTAGAGGGCCAACAGCCAGACCTCGCAAAGCATTTTTGGAGGGTTAGCAGCCAACTATGCTTTGCATAGCCGTATATATTGCTACTGCAATATCACGAATCTGTCAATGAGTTTTTTTGAAAAAAGCAATCAAGTTGTAGACAGTGTAAGAGATTTATGTGACCAGAATGAACACTCATTTCTATCAGATGATACCTAGCACCTGTTTCTATACTAAATGCAGCTAATAGCGGTGTTTATAAGGAATAAAATAGAAAAAATGTTTTCGGTTGCAGTTGATTAAAGCCTCCTCTTTAATTGTGAGCAGCGAGCGTTTCAGTAGACAGAGAAGTGGTATGGTTACGCTGATTATACATCCATGCCTACTCATCAGCTCTTATGTGCTTAGGCTGACTGGAATACTGACAGGCATGTTGGAGCAGGTATTCAACTACTGCCCTCTGCTGCTCACAAAACCATGTCTACATATGTAACATTAAGTACAAATGCGTGGTGACATCGCGCACCAGTCGGTGAGCTGGAGGTTGCAAATGCTGCTGCAGCACTACCAGGGCGATGGAAGCTGTGGCTGACTCGTGGAAATGGGCACACACACAGCATACTTTCACAAGAAGCTCAAGCATATCTCAATATTGAGATATTGAACAACCGCTGAACTACAAAGTTGAGCACATGGGCCAGGCATGGTACGAGTGCAAGGTTGCCAAGCTTCAGAGCAGCCACCAGGTTACAGCCATTGTCACACACAACCATGCCTGGCTGTAAGTTCAGGGGCGAGAGCCACAGATCAGTCTGGTCTGTTAGATCTTTCAACAATTCTGCGATGGTGTGCAATTTCTCACCTAAGCAGATTAGCTTCAGTAGAACCTGCTGCCACTTGGTTGAGGCAGTGCTGCAATTCTTCCAGCTTCCGACTGATGTTGACTTTTTGGAGATGAACGCTGAGGAGGAGGTGCAGGAAGTACTGTAGAAGGTGGGGGCAACCTTAATTGAACAAGAGCCCGCAATCCACAGCGTCGGTAGCACGTGTTTTGTCCCAAGGTCCGACTGGGTCAAGGTTTCCACAATATTCACCCAGTGTGCCATCAGGGAAATGTAGCCACAAGCACTTGTCCATGTGGTTAAGTGGACCTTCCCAGTAATGTCATAGGTTTGGGCATGGCTGATGTTATGGGACATGTGCTTGTGTGAGGCAGGGACGGCACTCCGGGACAAATAGTGGCGGCTGGGGACCGAATACAGAGGGCCGCCGCTAGGAGGTTGCGGAAAGCTTCCATCTTGCACACCTTAGATGGACTTGTTACACTGCAATAGCAGTATAGCGATGCTACTGGTTACCGGCCAAGTCTGGATGTATGTTTTGAATGCACAACTGGCACAGTTTAAATAGTGTAAAATTTTTGATGCTGAGAAAACTGTGAAGTATTTTTATTGCAGTAAAATTTGCCCGCCTCAGATGGACTTGTTACAGCGCTGTAGCAACATAGCAATGCTCCTGGTTACCGGCCAAGTCTGGATGTATGTTTTCAACGCACAACTGGTGCAGTTTAAATAGCGTAGAATTTTTTGATGCTGAGAAAACTGTGCAGTATTTTTATTGCAGTAAAATTTGGTCACCTCAGATGGACTTGTTACACTGCAATAGTGATATACAGTGAAGGAAACAATTATTTGATTGTTTGATTGCTGTTTTTGTAAGTTTGCCCACTGACAAAGACATGAACAGTCTATAATTTTAAGGCTAGGTTAATTTTAACATTGAGAGATAGAAAATCCATAAAAAAACAAGAAAATCACATTGTACAAATTAGATAAATTTATTTGCATTTTGCAGTGAGAAATAAGTATTTGATTTCTCTGTCAAACAACACTTAATACTTGGTGGCAAAACCCTTGTTGGCAAGCACAGCAGTCAGACATTTTTTGAAGTTGATGATGAAGGTTACGCACATGTCAGGAGGAATTTTGGTCAACTCCACTTTGCAGATCATCTCTAAATCATTAAGATTTTGAGGCTGTCACTGGCAACTTGGAGCTTCAACTCCCTCCATAAGTTTTCTATAGGATTAAGGTCTGGAGACTGGCTAGGCCACTCCATGACCTTAATGAGCTTCTTTTTGAGCCACTCCTTTGTTGCCTTGGCTGTATGTTTTGGGTCATTGTCTTGCTGGAAGACCCAGCCACGACCTATTTTTAATGTCCTGGTGGAGGGAAGGAGGTTGTCACTCAGGATTTTACGGTACATGGCCCCATCCATTCTCCCATTGATGCGGTGAAGTAGTCCTGTGCCCTTAGCAGAGAAACACCCCCAAAACATTATGTTTCTACCTCCATGCTTGGCAGTGGGGATGGTGATCTTTGGGTCATAGCCAGCATTTCTCTTCCTCCAAACACTGCTAGTTGAGTTAATGCCAAAGAGCTCAATTATTTTCTCATCTGACAACAGCACTTTCTCCTAATAACTCACAGAATCATCCAGGTGTTCATTGGCAAACTTCAGATGGGCCTGCACATGTGCCTTCTTGAGCAGGGTGACCTTGCGGGCACTACAGGATTTTAAACCTTTAAGGCGTAATGTGTTAACAATGGTTTTCTTGGTAACTGTGGTCCCAGCTGCCTTGATATCATTAACAAATTCCCCTCGTGTAGTTTTAGGCTGATCTCTCACCTTCCTCATGATCAAGGATACCCCATGAGGTGAGATTTTGCATGGTGCCCCAGATCAATGTCGATTGATAGTCATTTTGTATTTCTTCCATCTTCTTACTAGTGCACCAACAGTTGTCTCCTTCTCACCTACCGTCTTACTTATGGCTTTGTAGCCCATTCCAGCTCTGTGTAGGTCTATGATCTTGTCCCTGACATCTTTAGAAAGCTGTTTGGTCTTGCCCATGTTGTAGAGGTTAGAGTCTGACTGATTAATTGAGTGTGTGTACAGGTGTCTTTTATACAGGTGACTATGTAAGGCACCTGTCTTTAATGCAGGTAATGAGTTGTTTAGCAGCATCTAACTGGTCTGTAGAAGCCAGAACTCATAATGGTTAGTAGGGGATCAAATACTTATTTCTCACTGCAAAATGCAAATAAATTAATCTAATTTATACAATGTGATTTTCTTGATTTTTTGGGGATATTCTATCTCTCAATGTTAAAGTTAACCTACCCTTAAAATGATAGACTGTTTATGTCTTTATCAGTGGACAAACTTACAAAAAAAGCAAGGGATCAAATAATTATTTTCTTCACTGTAGCGATGCTGGTGGTTACAGGCCAAGTCTGAATGTATTTTTTCAACACACAACTGGCACAGTTTAAATAGCATAGAATTTTTTGATTCGGAGAAGTATTTGTATCACAGCAAAATAAGCACACCTGAGGTGGACTTTTTCACTACTTGCACTATATAGCGATGCTTTTCCAATCAACCAAGTCTGGCTGTATGCTTTTAAGGCACAACTTTAGCAGTGTAAATGGTATATAATATGTCTTTTCACAACAATTTGCAGGATTAAGAGCAAAAGCTCGGCAAAATGGCAATCTGTGCAGCCAATGACTAGGTTTGGAGCCCACACAATACCAATATATCAGGCCCGCCAAAATCTGGAAAATATTTTACAGCGTGTCTTGTGTGAAATTTTGGACCTGTCGGCCCCACACAAGGGAGCACGATGGTTCTCATCAGACATCAAGTTTGAGCACTCTAAAACTGACTGTTCACATTAGAGAAATGCTCTGCTGACAACTCTCAACTGGACCCCCGCATAAGTATCTCAGCTAACCGTTCATCCAGGGGCAACACCAGCGTATTGATGTGTCGGTGATAGACTTCGCGCAAAAAGTTTGGACAAACTGCTTAAGGAGGAGGGTGGGCATCTGGCCCTGTCCTCCTCCTCTCCGGAGAGCAACCTTTTGTGTCTTCGGACCCCCACCCTGAGAGAGTGTATGTGGGTTTGTCATGAGTCCGGCCGGCTGCTCCCATGTGAACAGCTTTAAAGTGGATAATTGGAAGCAGAACCTGCGCGCTATTTACCAGTGCTTTGTTTGGAGCGGGACGTCTGAAACCCAGAAGAGAAAGGCCTAGTCGTACATTTGTCACATGTGTGGCGCCCACCTGAACAGACTTCACTCTTGCCTGTACTGTGTGTTCTTTGGTTGTTTCACGAAGAAACACATTCATGAGCACGCTAAAGTCAAGAGACACAATCTAGCCATAGATTTGTTGTATGGGGGTATATACTGCTTTATGTGTCAAGACTACATTTATGGTAAAGACATGGAGCAAGTTGCCAAAGAAGAGCAAAAGATTATTAGTAGCCTTCAAAGGGGCTATTGGATATGAGTTACATCAGCAGAAAGGATGTGCAATGAACCATAACCTGTCCTACACTATCCCTCAACAATCTCTGCCTAACTACTGCTAACAGTAGTATTAATATTCATTGCAATAAGCCCTAATAAGGGCTGCTGTTGCAGATTACAGAAATGAAAGTTGTGCCTGCCTAAATGCAGGTAAAATTCTCTCCCTCTCTCAGCAGCAGCTCTCCCTACTATGCCTGTTTCCCGTGTAAACTGTAATGAGCATAGGGTCCTGGGTCTTATATAGACCAGATGACGTTATGTGGCCAGCCATTCACATTAATGCCACTACCAACATGGCTACGCCATTACAATGACTTGTAGACAATCCCCGCATATTTATTGGCTGTCTAAAAAGTGCAAAACATGCAGGGCGGGGACTCGAGCTTCCGCCTGAGCTTTCAAAAAATACTCGCCGAGTAACGAGCATCAGTGAACAGTGATGCTCAGGCGAGTGACGAGTAGTGAAGAGCACGCTCACTCATCACTAAGAGGAGCCCATTATGCCTAATACAGCTAATAGCTTACATTACTATAGGTTAGTATACTGATTTATCAATCATCATAGTACTATTCATGCTGAAGTTGGTTAAAAAGAGGTCCATTCAAAGATCATGTGCAAATAAGTGGTAAAAGTAGGCTACTTATTCTATTTTTAAACTGTTGGATATTTTTAAAATGCTACATGCATATCCAGATTCATTTTCATGCCTCATTATTAATTATTAGAGATTAGTGTATTGATTTGCCCAAATCCCAAACTTTTGGAATTCACTTCATGCGCTTGAAGCAAAATGGTGGCCAGCTAGCTGCCATGTTGCTGGACTACAGAGTGCCAGGAAAGTTGTTAGAAAAATATTATACTCACTTTGCCGCTAGCCTATCCTGCTGCCGCAGCTCCTTGCCCGGCTCCCTCAGGTTCCAATCTCTCCCTTTCCATGTCTTTGTTTACTCTCACCGACACGTCCTATGCTGAGTAAGACACATTGTGACGTCACAGCATGCATTGACAGAGACATAGCCAGGAGACAATGAAGGACATCATCTAATATTTATTTAAGCCCCTACTTTTATTATGCTCAGAGATTTAGAAGACCCCAGAGCATAATAAGGCACATTCAATTCAGATATTTGATGTAAATTGAATTTCATTACCACATTCAATTCGAATTAAAGCCAATTCACTACTCACTTTAGTAAGTAAAATGTTAGCAATAGATACGAGCGAGCACTAAAATGCTCAGGTGCTTGTTGCTTGGGTAAAGCAAATTGGAATACTCGATCCAAGCAACGAGCCCAATGTAAGTCAATGGGAAACTCAAGCATTTTTCCGACGGCCCCCCTTTTACCGGAGGTCTGCAGAGGGCCTAAAAATTGCCCAAATCAATGGGAACAGTGCTAAAATGACATGTGAACAGCATGGGGAAGACCCGTGGAAGCATCTCTGACTTCCAGGTCACTGCTGTGAACAATGTTGTCAGAGTATTATGCCACTTTAACAGGCTCACAATAAAACATACAAAAACAAAATCAAAATGGATTTTCCTGGGAAAAATGTTAAGGAATATCCTTTCCAGGGTAATGACTTGTATATAAGGCTAAATAAATAACCAAAAACAAAAATGATCTTCGACACCTTGGGCTATGTTCACACGTAGCGTTTTGATGCGTTTTTGCACTTTTGCATTGCTTTCAACGGTGAAAAAAACATTTACAAGTAAATTTCATTTTAACATTTTACTACCTTATCCAGCCATGTGGTGTGTGAGACATGATCAGACACATCCTGTTTCATTTATGAAGGGGGGATTCTGAAAGTCACAAAGCCTATTTTTATAGGGCCATCAGGCGGCCCTTACTTTACTTATAGGGCCAGCAGTCAGCCCTCACTATTGTTAGAGGGCCATCAGCTGGCTATGCTTTGTTGTTCCCATTATTAAGGAGCAGGTCTCCTACAGTGTTATAGCTTATGCAGTGGCTGCAACAGCTGCCTACATTTAGGAAAAACCCCAATACCAATTTAAAGAGACATAGAGGAGGGTCTCGGTAACAAAATGTTCTCATTATAAAGGAGCGGTTCTGCTATACGGTTATTGCATATGCAGTGACTGCAACGGCTGCATATATTTTGGAAAAACACCAATAACAATTTAAAGATACATAGAGGAGGGCTTCGGTAACAAAATGTTCCCATTAGAAAGGAGCGGGTCTCCTACAGTGGTGGCCAAAAGTATTGGCACCCCTGCAATTCTGTCAGATAATACTCAGTTTCTTCCTGAAAATGATTGCAATCACAAATTCTTTGGTATTATTATCTTCATTTAATTTGTCTTCAATGAAAAACACAAAAAGAATTGTCCTAAAGCCAAATTGGATATAATTCCACACCAAACCTAAAAAAGGGGGTGGACAAATGTATTGGCACTGTTTGAAAAATCATGTGATGCTTCTCTAATTTGTGTAATTAACAGCATCTCTAACTTACCTGTGGCACCTAACAGGTGTTGGCAATAACTAAATCACACTTGCAGCCAGTTAACATGGATTAAAGTTGACTCAACCTCTGTCCTGTGTCCTTGTGTGTACCACATTGAGCATGGAGAAAAGAAAGAAGACCAAAGAACTGTCTGAGGACTTGAGAAACCAAATTGTGAAGAAGCATGAGCAATCTCAAGGCTACAAGTCCATCTCCAAAGACCTGAATGTTCCTGTGTCTTCCGTGCGCAGTGTCATCAAGAAGTTTAAAGCCCATGGCACTGTGGCTAACCTCCCTAGATGTGGACGGAAAAGAAAAATTGATGAGAGATTTCAACGCAAGATTGTGTGGATGGTGGATAAAGAACCTCGACTAACATCCAAAAAAGTTCAAGCTGCCCTGCAGTCCAAGAGTACAACAGTGTCAACCCGTACTATCCGTCAGCGTCTGAATGAAAAGGGACTGTATGGTAGGATACCCAGGAAGACCCTACTTCTTACCCCGAGACATAAAAAAGCCAGGCTGGAGTTTGCCAAAACTTACCTGAGAAAGCCTAAAACGTTTTGCAAGAATGTTCTCTGGTCAGATGAGACAAAAGTAGAGCTTTTTGGGAAAAAAACATCAACATAGAGTGTACGGGAAAAAAAAGAGGCATGCAAAGAAAAGAACACGGTCCCTATAGTCAAGCATAGCGGAGGTTCCCTGATGTTTTGGGGTTGCTTTGCTGCCTCTGGCACTGGACTGCTTGACCATGTGCATGGCATTATGAAGTCTGAAGACTACCAACAAATTTTGCAGCATAATGTAGGGCCCAGTGTGAGAAAGATGGGTCTCCCTCAGAGGTCATGGGTCTTCCAGCAGGACAATGACACAAAACACACTTCCAAAAGCACTATAAAATGGTTTGAGAGAAAGCACTGGAGACTTCTAAGGTGGCCAGCAATGAGTCCAAACCTGAATCCCATAGAACACCTGTGGAGAGATCTCAAAATGGCAGTTTGGAGAAGGCACCCTTCAAATATCAGGGACCTGGAGCAGTTTGCCAAACAAGAATGGTCTACAATTCCAGCAGAGCATTGTAAGAAACTCATTGATGGTTACCGGAAGCGGTTGTTCGCAGTTATTTTGGCTAAAGGTTGTGCAACCAAGTATTAGGCTGAGGGTGCCAATACTTTTGTCTGGCCCATCTTTGGAGTTTTGTGTGAAATGATCAATGATTGGATTTTTGCTTCATTCTCTTTTGTGTTTTTTCCTTGCAAGCAAATTAAATGAAGATAATAATTCCAAAGAATTTGTGATTGCAATCATTTTCAGGAAGAAACTGAGCATTATCTGACAGAATTGCAGGGGTGCCAATACTTTTGGCCACCACTGTATACTTGTAATGCCCATGCACTAAGTGCATGGGCTGAAAAACATTTACCCCTGGGGGGTATACATGAACATACTGTATAACAAGCATTTCCTAAAGGCATCATAAACACCCTTAAAAAAATTTTGTGGGTGTTGCATCACGGTCACCCTGGTAATATGGTGATGGAAGATGAGGATGAGGAGAAGGAGGAGGACAACAGCAAATAGACAAAATCAGGAAGCGTGTACCCATATACCCATGTATGGGTGTGAAGAGGTGCATGGGAATAGACTTCCCAAAAAAAAGACACTGTATTTGAGTTTATGTTACGCTACGATCATTCGGTGGTATTGAGATGTCTGGTCCAATCCAGCCCTTGTTCGGTTTTATAAGAGTCAGCCTGTCAACATTTTCAGTTGACAGGTGGATGCACATATCAGTTATAATTTCCCCGGTGACACTAAAAACCCACTCTGACAAAACGCTAGCGGCAGGGCAGCCCAAGACCTCCAAGGCGTAGACAGCCAGTTCATGCCACATGCCCAGCTTGGATACCCAATAATTTTAAGGCACAGAGGAATCACGGAGGACGTTGGTACGATCGGCAAGGTACTCCTTCAGCACCTTCAAAAATTATCCTTCCTTGTGACAGTATCCCATGCATCAGGGCCTGTGCGATGGGAGGGTCTGAGAAAACTCTCCCAGACCTTTGACAATGTTCCCCGCCTCTGCTGGATTGAATTTGTGTCTCTCTCACCTGTACTCCTTGGTTGTCCAACAAACTGTGACCTCTGCCACCAGCGTTTTCAGATGGGAATTTTTTTAATAATTCTGCAACAGCGATCGTTTCAGGAGATAGAGAAGTGGGATGGTGACCCTAATTATGGCCCCATCGCCACTCACCATCTTGGTGGAGTCCTCAAAATTTTGGAGGACAGAACAGATGTCTGACATCCATGCCCACTCCTGAGCTCTTATATGCGAAGACTGACTTGAATACCGACAGACATTTTAAAGCTGATACTCAACAACTGCCCTGTGCTGCTCACAAATCCTTCCCAACATATGCAACGTTGAGTTTCAACGCGTGGGGATATCGCACACCAGTCGGTGAGCTGGAATCTGCAAATGCTGCTGAAGCACATCAAGGGTGGCGGAAGCTGTAGCTGACTTTCTAAAATGCTTCAGAACAGCCTGTTGTTGCTTGGCCGAGGCAGTGCTGCAGTGCTTCCAGAGATGGAGGCTGAGGAGGAGGAGGAGGTGCAGGAGCTGTGGAATGTGGGGGCAACCCTGATTGACCTAGGCCCCGCAATCCTCAGTGTCGGGAGGACATGTTCCATCCCAAGGTCCTAATGGGTCCCGGCTTCCACTACATTAACTCAGTGTGCCATCAGTGATATGTACCGTCCTTGCCTACAAGCACTTGTCCACGTGTTTGTGGTTATGTGTACCTTTTAAGTAACTGCGTTGGTGAGGGCACGGCTAATGTTCTGGGACATTTGCTTGTGTAATGTGGGGACAGCACACCGGGAGAAATAGTGGTGGCTGGGGACCGAGTACCGAGAGACGGCTGCCTCCATCAGGTTGCAGAAAGATTCCGTCTCCATGAGCCGAAAAGGCAACATTTCAAGCGCAAGCATTCGCGATAGGTGTGAGTTTAGTAGTGTGGCCTGTGGGGTGTTAGTTGCGTATTTGCGCTTGCATTCAAAGGACTGGGGTAGGGACAACTGAAGGCTGCACTGGGCGAAGGATGTGGACGTGGTTGCTGATGGTGGTAGCTGCGAGTGTGCAACGACTGGTGCTGGGGGGAAGCATCTTAACATGTGCCATGGACAGGGGATTGGCGTGCACGCACAACAGTGGAACAAGCAGTGGTGTCATCCTCAGACACTGTTTTTGGACCCTGGCATTTGGTCCACCTAGTCGGGTGCTTTGCTGTCATGTGCCTGAGCATGCTGGTGGTGGTCAGGCTGCTAGTTTTTCTTCCCCTGCTGATGCTGACCTGGCAGAGATTGCTAATTGCCTTTTTGGGGTTATCTGCAGAGTCTTTTAAAAAAGCCAGACTCGGGAAGACCAAACAGTTGTTCTGGCAACTTCCGTCATGTTGGTGTTCCGGGGAATGGTTGCCGCCTTGTGTCTGTGGCCACCACACTGCTTTTTCCTGCCTGTTGTGGTGCTACACCTCCCTCCCCTGTGTGCTTCTGTCCTCGCTCTGCATGTCACCTTGCAGGCTGGGTCAGTGACTTCATCGTCCACCACCTTGTCTTCCACTTCCTCACCCTAGTTTTCCTCCTGACTTTCTGGCACTTGTGTCTCAGCATAATCCACCTCTTGCGAGAGTAATTGCACTTTCCCTCCGTAGCCTTTATGTGACCATAGCTGCTCAAATATTTGGCTATCGCTACATGCGATCTCCTCTTGCCCCGCCTGAAGCTGGCCGGGCTAGAGGCCAGAATCTATAAATGAAAAAGTGAACAGCTCTTCGGAGTTTCCAAGTGTGGGATCAGTTCTCTCCGGGCACTTGGCACGGTGGAAGGAAGGAGGATCAGGGTGAGAAATATGCGGTCCAGACTCATGGCTACTGAGACTTGACCACGAGGAAGACCGGGTGGTGGTGGCAAAGTGTCTGGAAGCATTATCTGCTATCCAACCAACAACTTTTTGACACTGCTCTTGGTTCAATATTGGTGTGCTACGGCCCCCTAGTAATAGGGACAGGAAGGTCGGGTGACAAGATGTGGGTGCTTGTTGTGGCACAATTTCAGCTTGCCCACGGTGTTGGCCTCAGCCTCTGCATGCACCATCAACATCACGTCCACTTCCCCGTCCCTTGTCTTGCACCTTGCCCATTTTAAATGGAGGATAATATTTTGCACGATCCCCACAAATGGCTGGATTTGTACCGCAGTTATATGGGATACGTCTGACAGACGCCCACGGTTTTAAATACTGGGCTTGTAGTTTCCATTTATTGGCAGCAACCACATGTCAATAGCTTCATCGACACACTGCTACCTAACTGTAAAAGGAGGATAATATTTTGCACGATCCCTACAAATGCCTGTCTGAAGGTTAGATTGTGACACGCATAGCGTCACCGGGTTTTATATAGACTCAATGACTCTATGCGTCAGCCAATCACTGAAATGCCACAACCAAGATGGCTACGACATTACAGTGAGTGGCAGACAATTCCTGCATGTTCATTGGCTGTCTAAAGAGTGCCAAACACGCAGGGCAGGGACCCGAGCTCCCGCTCGAGCATCCCGGAAATACTCGCCGAGCATCTCGTGCAGTGAGATGCTCGGGTGAGTACCGAGCTGTGGCGAGCACCTTTGTTCATCACTAGTTAGCAAGCATATTTTGTCTTTATGATCATCATAAATGTGATTGATTATATTTTTTTAACAAAATGTATATTCAAACTGCTTTGTGAAATGAAGATTTTTTGGGGGTGAACTATGTACATTTGCTGTATATGTTAAACTGACATTTTAAAAAGACACTTGAAAAAATTATTCTTCAATATCCAAGAATGACCATTCAAATCACCAATTTAAGTCAAAGAAATCTACATCTTAGATAATTATACAGCATTTACAGAAAATAATTACTGCATTTAGTTTGAATGTATTCTACAGGATGAACTCAGCAGGATCCCAAGTGAGATCTGCAGTTATTTTTAACTCTTTTGTAAGCACTGTATGCAGACTTACATACAGTAGGTAACACATTTTATTACATTAATATATTGCATTAACATATTAAGACACAAATAATTAAAATGATATTGATGACTTATTCAGTGTTTAAATCTCATCATGGCTCTTAAAAAACCCTTAAAACCCAAACCCATCAAATTGTATGTGTACATATGCAATCAGAAATTGAGAATAATTTGTTACCTGAGGAAAATCCGTTACACAAGAAATTGGCTAAAGGTTTCCATTACTGTAGGTTAGTATAAAGATTTATCCATAATGTTGCATTTCATGGTTTAGGAAGTGGTCCTTCATAAGGCCCCCATATACATCAGATCATAATTTGTTGATGAACGATCAATCGTCAATGGCCAAAAAACATCTCAATATTGGACCTTCCCAGATGCTGATGCAGCCAGCGCTTATTATTGGTTGAAAAAAATCCAAGTGTGTGACCAGTGTTTTGAACAATACCAAACCATCATCGAGCAGTCAAAATGAACAATCATTTCTTCTACCCAAGCAGCCGATAATCTTTCATTATGGTTGAAATCAACCATTTCAGCCATCTTTTATCTAGTGTGCATGTACACCTTAAGATCAAATAGTATGAGTGGGGCTACTTATTCTTTATTTAAACCAGTTACATATTTTTAAAATGTTGCACCTAGGGTTATAGCTTAAAACTGACAAAAAGTGTGCAATAGGGAATCACTCGGGCAATAATCGTTGTAGATAGTATGGTATTGCTCACCTTTCTGAGTTGTGTCAGGCACAACTTCTATGCAGATATGACAAATAGAAGGAAATGGAGTTCAAAATTGGTTAAAAAGGTACAATATTTATTAGGTATCGTTAAAAATATAAAGATATATAACAGCAATAGTAGAATAAAAGACAGAGGTCCACCATGAGCAAACAACAACACTTGAGACATTGAGAGTACAATGTATATGGCAAATGCCAATATGGAAGACAACCCCGCTTCAAACACCCCTGAAAGGACTTAAATAAGCCCTGCGTTAGAGAGATCAGCATTTTCTAAGAGATTCAAGACAGGCTGGCATTTGTGATTATTTGGGACTCAGCCCAGCAAGGATCCTTCAACTTCAGTCTCGTCTTACATCTGACTATATATTTATTACAGATGTCCACACACACAGCATATTCAGAACTAAATATAGAAATACAAATTATGCCCAGAGATCTACATAGATATCAACCATAGTTCTGTATACAACATAGCATGTATCCTATATGAAAAATGCACTACGGAAATAGAGTAGAAAGCAGATGTATTTAACCCTAGCATGTGTGACGTCACAAATCTACACTTTTACATAACGGGGCCATGTGCAAATCATATGGAGAAACTCACATAAATAACTTTTACAAGTTTTTCAAAATTGCAAAATAAGATATGAATAATGCATAACATTTTAATTATAATATTTTGTAGAAAACACCAACAACATTTTTTTTTCCAAATTTCAAGCAAAGATATGAAAAACACACGAAGGTATATAAATCTAGAGTAAACTACCTGCAGCTACATTTCTTTTCTAACTCTTTTCTTTCAATTTTATTGGTCTTCCAAATAATTTTCACATGTTATCTTTTCTGAAGAATGTTCTTTACAGACATTTTCCCCACAAGTGGTACAATATCGCTCAGTTTTCCTCTCTAAGTTTCTTGGACAAATGAAACAAAGCTTTCGTTTTCTTTCTCCTGGCCCTGGAATTTCCTGAAACTGTACGCCACACAGTTTCATTGCTTCTTTAGTTTGCTTTGGCAAGCATTTCATGTTGCTTCTCTCCATCATGTGATGCATTACAAGTTCATGGCAAAGGTCCTTCAAGAATAGGCATCACTTGTCCTTCCTCCTTGCATGGAATTCTGGATGAGTTTCTGTATAAATAATGAATGAATTCAGGGCTGCTACATCAAGCATATTTGAAAAAATTACTACAGGCCAACGTCTTGTTTGCCTCTTGCATGAATATTCTCCCAACATTTCATCCATTTTGTCTACACCTCCTTTAGTTTTATTGTAATACAGGATGATTTCTGGTTTCAATTTCCTGTCATTGCTGTCAATACTGCAATCATAATACATGGTACTGAGTAATATAACGGATTTCTCCTTCTTCGCTTTGTAAGATACTAATGTCGCTTTGCTGTTGAAACCAAAGACACTCTCATAAAAGTGCTCACTGTGGATTGTGTTTCATTGCTTGAGGAATTTCTCGTCGGCTTGGCTTCATAGTACCAACAAGTGTAACAGCTTTTTCAAGCAGAAAATTGCTCATTACAACATTGGTAAAATAATTGTCCATGGTAATGTTTCTACCTGAATTGTATATTGGTACAGCAAGTGTTTTCACAATCTCAGACCCTAGATCTTTCTGTACTGGTGCATCAACTTCTTTGCCACAGTAGATAAGCCCATTTATGCCATAATAATTTGCAGAATCACACATCCAGAAGATTTTTATTCCATACTAGGCTGGTTTACTTGGCATGTATTGTATGAACTTGCAATGTCCTCTGAAGGGTACAAGTTGCTCATCTACTGTAACATTAGTACTAGGATTGTAAAGTTTGGTGCAATTTTTGATAAATATGTTCCAGATATAACTGATAGGGGCTAATTTGTCTGTTTGGAAACTCGCTGCATGAGTTCGCTTATCATCAAATCAAATGTTTCTTCTAATTTCCTCATATCTGTCCACTGCCATTGTCGCTATATAGTGTGAATCAAAAAGTGGGTCCAGAAATAATTCTCTGATTGGAACATCATATGATTTTTGACTCCTTGCCAGCAGTAAAAGTCCAATACATGCATAAAGTTCCTCTTTTGAGATATTTTTCCAGGACTTCCTTTCTGCAGAAGCAAAACGTCTTCCTTCTAGGCCTTATCACTCACTCCGAAAATCACATGACATCCTCACATGGCATGATTCACTCCCTGGCCTCTCCACCAGCAACCGTGACTACAAATAAAGGAACTTGAGACACAAACACTGCTGAGTGCATGATAAAAATAGCAGAGGTCTAAAAGGCCCCCATTCCGTACAGATGTGGTTTTCCCCAAAAAAGCATTGTTGCATCAAAATGCCTATCAAAAAAATAATATGAACAACTGGATATTACCAACAACGACATACTTGAGGAATATCTAGAGTTTCAAAATTCTAACTAAAGTAATTTTGCAGATAATAGCAAAAAAGTCAGCACCAGGGCCTAAAAGGCCCCCGATACGCCTTGTAGGGTTAACCATCAACTAATCTTTACTTATTTAATTATACAAAAACATTAAAAACATTATCCATAAAAAATGGGAAACCACTAGGTGGCACTGCCACTCTTACTGTTATAGTCTACCAAATCCTAGAAAGGGTAGTGATACAGGATCAATATATACAGTACAGACCAAAAGTTTGGACACACCTTCTCATTTAAAGATTTTTCTGTATTTTCACGACTATGAAAATTGTACATTCACATTGAAGGCATCAAAACTATGAATTAACACATGTGGAATTATATACTTAACAAAAAAGTGTGAAACAACTGAAAATATGTCTTATATTCTAGGTTCTTCAAAGTAGCCACCTTTTGCTTTGATGACTGTTTTGCACACTATTGGCATAATCTTGATGAGCTTCAAGAGGTAGTCACCGGAAATGGTCTTCCAACAATCTTGAAGGAGTTCCCAGAGATGCTTAGCACTTGTTGGCCCTTTTGCCTTCACTCTGCGGTCGAGCTCACCCCAAACCATCTCGATTGGGTTCAGGTTTGGTGATTGTGGAGGTCAGGTCATCTGGCGGAGCACCCCATCACTCTCCTACTTGGTCAAATAGCCCTTACACAGCCTGGAGGTGTGTTTGGGGTCATTGTCCTGTTGAAAAATAAATAATGGTCCAACTAAACGCAAACCGGATGGAATAGCATGCCGCTGCAAGATGCTGTGGTAGCCATGCTGGTTCAGTATGCCTTCAATTTTGAATAAATCCCCAACAGGGTCACCAGCAAAGCACCACCACACCATCACACCTCCTCCTCCATGCTTCACGGTGGGAACCAGGCATTTAGAGTCCATCCGTTCACCTTTTCTGCATCGCACAAAGACACGGTGGTTGGAACCAAAGATCTCAAATTTGGACTCATCAGACCAAAGCACAGATTTCCACTGGTCTAACGTCCATTCCTTGTGTTCTTTAGCCCAAACAAGTCTCTTCTGCTTGTTGCCTGTCATTAGCAGTGGTTTCCTAGCAGCTATTTTACTATGAAGGCCTGCTGCACAAAGTTTCCTCTTAACAGTTGTTGTAGAGATGTGTCTGCTGCTAGAACTCTGTGTGGTATTGACCTGGTCTCTAATCTGAGCTGCTGTTAACCTGCAATTTCTGAGGCTGGTGACTCGGATAAACTTATCCTCAGAAGCAGAGGTGACTCTTGGTCTTCCTTTCCTGGGGCGGTCCTTATGTGAGCCAGTTTCTTTGTAGCGCTTGATGGTTTTTGCAACTGCACTTGGGGACACTTTCAAAGCTTGCCCAATTTTTCGGACTGACTGACCTTCATTTCTTAAAGTAATGATGGCCACTCGTTTTTCTTTACTTAGCTGCTTTTTTCTTGCCATAATACAAATTCTAACAGTCTATTCAGTAGGACTATCAGCTGTGTATCCACCTGACTTCTGCACAACACTACTGATGGTCCCAACCCCATTTATAAGGCGAGAAATCCCACTTATTAAACCTGACAGGGAACACCTGTGAAGTGAAAACCATTTCCAGTGACTACCTATTGAAGCTCAACAAGAGAATGCCAAGAGTGTGCAAAGCAGTCATCAAAGCAAAAGGTGGCTACTTTGAAGAACCTAGAATATAAGACATATTTTCAGTTGTTTCACACTTTTTTGTTAAGTATATAATTCCACATGTGTTAATTCATAGTTTTGATGCCTTCAGTGTGAATGTACAATTTTCATAGTCATGAAAATACAGAAAAATCTTTAAATGACAAGGTGTGTCCAAACTTTTGGTCTGTACTGTATATATATATATATATATATATATATATATATATATATGCAGTGGGGAAAAAAAGTATTTAGTAGGCCACCAATTGTGCAAGTTCTCACACTTAAAAAAGATGAGAGAGGCCTGTAATTGACATCATAGGTAGACCTCAACTATGAGAGACAAAATGAGAAAACAAATCCTGAAAAACACATTGTCTGATTTGTAAAGAAATTTTTTTCAAATTTTGGTGGAAAATAAGTATTTGGTCAATTACAAACAAGCAAGATTTTTGGCTCTCACAGACCTGTAACTTCTTGTTTAAGAGGCTCCTCTGTCATCCACTCATTACCTGTAGTACTGGCACCTGTTTGAACTTGTTATCAGTATAAAAGACACCTGTCCGCAACCTCAAACAGTCACACTCCAAACTCCACTATGGTGAAGACCAAAGAGCTGTCGAAGGACACAAGAAACAAAATTGTAGCCCTGCACCAGGCTGGGAAGACTGAATCTGCAATAGGCAAGCAGCTTAGTGTGAAGAAATCAACTGTGGGAGCAATAATTAGAAAATGGAAGACATACAAGACCACTGATAATCTCCCTCAATCTGGGGCTCCACACAAGATCTCACCCCGTGGGGTCAAAATGATCTCAAGAATGGTGAGCAAATATCCCAGAACCACACAGGGGGACCTAGTGAATGACCTGCAGAGAGCTAGGACCAACGTTACACAGGCTATCTTCAGTAACACACTACGGCGCCAAGGACTCAGATCCTGCAGTGCCAGACGTGTCCCCCTGCTTAAGCCGTTACATGTCCGGGCCCGTATGAAGCTTTCTAGAGAGCATTTGGATTATCCAGAAGAGCATTGAGAGAATGTCATATGGTCAGATGAAAACAAAGTAGAACTGTTTGGTAGAATCACAACTCGTCATGTTTGGAGGAGAAAGAATGCTCATTTGCATCAAAAGAACACCATACCTACTGTGAAGCATGGGGGTGGCAACATCATGCTTTGGGGCTGTTTCTCTGCCAAGGGACCAGGATGACTGATCCGTATACATGAAAGTATGAATGGGGCCATGTATCGTGAGATTTTGAGTGCAAACCTTCTTCCATCAGCAAGGGCATTGACGTTGAAACGTGGCTGGGTCTTTCAGCATGACAAGGATCTAAAGCACACCGCCAGGGCAACAAAGGAGTGGCTTCGTAAGAAGCATTTTAAGGTCGTGGAGTGGCCTAGCCAGTCTCCAGATCTAAACCCTATAGAAAACCTTTGAAGGGAGTTGAAGTCTGTGTTGTCCAGTGACAGCCCCAAAACATCACTGCTCTAGAGGAGATCTGCATGGAGGAATGGGCCAACATACCAGCAACAGTGTGTGCCAACCTTCTGAAGACTTACAGAAAACGTTTGACCTCTATCATTGCCAACAAAGGATATATAACAAAGTATTGAGATGAACTTTTGCAATTGACCAAATACTTATTTTACACAAAAATTTGGAAAAAATCTCTTTCTAAATCAGACAATGTGATTTTCAGGATTTATTTTCTCATTTTGTCTCTCGTAGTTGAGGTCTATCTATGATGTCAATTACAGGTCTCTCTCATCTTTTTAAGTGGGAGAACTTGTTTTTCCCCACTGTATATATATATATATATATATATATATATATATGTATATATATATATATATATTTATATATATATATATATATGTAAAAAGTCAATGATATAACATAAGATGTATATCCTAAACATGCAACTCTGAGAACTAGCTAAGGTATAGAGGAGCAGATACCCAATCAGCCAACCCTAAGAATTAAAACTTAATCATAACACACCACATTGAACAGAACCAGGGACACTACCTGACAGAGGGTTAAGCGCCAGCACACGACCCAACACACGTTTCAGCTTGGCACAGCCATCTTTGTAGCTCAGCTTTGTTCTGAGCTACACATTTTTCATATAGGATACTTTCTTTATCTGAATATATATGCACATACATAAATAGCAGCCTTATAGAGGTCCAATTAGTTAGTAGAAGAGGCATCTTCTGTAAAAGACACTTCAAAAACTACTCCAAGCAAGCGCTTACTAAATTACTGGCACAACACTGTCATTTTATGGATTTATGCATAGAAAGGGTTTATTGAGTGTATTTTGATTGAATACAACTGTTAATTCTGTTTAAGTGTACATTTGTATACTGTTATTCAATGTTACTTAGGGTAACTCCTTTTATTTGTTATTTATATACTGTTTACCTACCATCCTTTCCTTTGTTTTATAAACTGATTAAATATTTATATTATATTATCTAATTTTGTATGTGTCTGCTGATTGCTGCTGTACCCCTCGTCCTGTGGCCGTCCCTCGTCCACGTTTCACATATGACCACAATAAGCCATATACTCCATAGAGGTGGCCTTTATGGAACAGTGGGCAGAAAAAAGCCTTTACTTAGACACAAAAACTGTAAGACTCATTTTGAGTTTGCCAAAAGACATACGGGATATTCCCCAAATGTATGGAGGAAGGTGCTGTGGTCAGATGAGACCAAAATTTAACTTTTTGGAAACCAAGGTAAATGCTATGTCTGGTGCCAAACCAACACGGCTCCATCACCCCAAGAACACCATCTCCACAGTAAAACATGGTGATGGCAGCATCATGCTATGGGAATGTTTTTCAGCAGCAGGGACAGGGAAAATGGTCTGAGTTGAGGGGAAGATGGATGGTGCGAAATACAGGGATATTGTTGAGCAAACCCTGTTTAAGTCTGTCAGTGATTTGAGACTGGGACGGAGGTTTACCTTCCAACAAGACAATGACCCAAAGTATACTGCTAAAGCAACACTCGAGTGGTTTAAGGGGAAACGTGTAAATGTTCTGAAGTGGCCTAGTCAAAGCTCGGACCTTAATCAAATTGTGAATCTGTGGCCAGACTTGAAGATTGCTGTTCACCAGAGGAAGCCATCTAACTTGAAGGAGCTGAAGCAGTTTTGCAATGAGGAATGGCAAAAATCCCAGTGGCAAGATGTGGAAAGCTCATAGAGACTTATCCAAAGCGACTTGCAGCTGTAAGGAGGCTGAAAAAGGAGGTTGTAGGCTGCAAAAGGAGGGTCTACAAAGTACTGACTTTAGGGGGGTGAATCGTTATGCACACTGAAGTTTTCAGTTATTTTGTCCTATTTGTTGCTTGCTTCACAATAAAAAAAAATGTTCACAGTTGTAGGCATGTTATTTACATGAACTGATGCAAACCATCAAAAACCTGTAAAATTCCAGGTTGTGAGCTAGCAAAACACAAAAAATGCCAAAGGGGTGAATACTTTCGTTAGCCACTATAGCTATTCTGCCTTCAGTCTGAATCTAGAAAGGGCACATTCCAATAAGAACAAGGAAATCCATTGCATGAACAGGTCCAAACTTTTAAATGGTACTGTATGTCCAATTGTTTCTCTATTTTTTACCTTTTTTAATGTTTTATAGGGATTTTTATTTTATTGTAGGTAATGACATATTCTATGACTGCCAGGACCCCAATGTCCTTTTACAGTAAAGTGCCTTCACAGTGTTTCCCTGCACTGCTGTTCTCCTGATCATCTGCTTTTCAGTGTACTACAATACTGTGCTGTTCACCTAATGAGAATGTGTTGCAGTTTGCTACATAGTTGGCAGAGACTTGTAAAAGAGGACCTCAGACTCTGTTCTCTGAGCCAAGGATTCCAAAGATTGAACCCCACCGACCATATTTTTGCATTCTCCTTTCCTTTTATTCCAATTAGTTATATGATATTGATGACCTATCCTTTAGATATGTAATCAATATCAGATCGGTGGGGTTTCGACACCCTGCACTCCCACTGATCAGCTTAATATGAGCTGAATTGCAGAACCCAACAACAAGGTTGCATATTGAAGAGAGCTACACAGTGCATCAACATTCAGCCTTTACATCTGTCTACTAGCAAAACTAATAACATCTGTGGGAGTGTCAGATGTCAGATTCCCATTGATATTGATGATTTATGGTAACATCAATGACATCAATGTCATATGCCCAGTGCGGCAAGACGACTCACTCGGCTGCAGTCGTAAGTAGACGCAGGAACGGATTCAGATGCAGGTTTATTTTATCAGCATAAAACACTGCAGACTGCAGCCTTGCTGGCATAAAGGTAAAACAAAAGACAAAAGGATAACACAGTCCATATGTGTGCAGGTTCGCCTGCACCACTTTGCAGCACACTTCAGCTCCTCCTGAGCTGAAGCTCCACAGTATGGACACTTGACTCTCCAAACTCCCAACAAACAGAAAAAAAAACAGTGACTGAGCATTTTACCTTGCTCAGCCACACCCTGAAGAGGACATATGGTGAATGACTTCCCTCCCGCCTCTATGTCATTTGACTCGCCCCCAGGGGCCTTACTGTGTGGGGCAGTATATCACAGTGGCTGGCCCAGGGCGGTCAGTGCACAAAAGGGGGTAGCAATTAATAATAAAAGTTCAGATAGTTCATGACGCTACCTGTGGTGTCTGGTGAAGGTCACCAGTGCTGCAGCAGTCCTCTGAGGCAGGTGATAAGGCAGCTTAAGATGTTACAGCTCACCACAGGTGGAGCGGGCCTCAGGGAAGTATAGATAGATAGATGATTGGTGGGTGCGTGGGGTGTTGTGGTGCTGGTAGAGAACGATGGCGCAGCAGGAGTAACGGACAGAGACAGGGGGTTTTGCTTCGTTACCTTTACTGGTACAGCTGTTAAATACGGCCCAGATTACTCCAGGTGAAGGGCGCACTTTTGGACTTCTCCCCAGTGAGCGGGTATAAGACCTCCTGATCCGTGTCTGTCTCTGTGTAAGCCCTGGCCAGCCTGCAACTGGGCCTAGCTTATGCGTCCTGCTTTTACTTAACCTGTTGCTCTGAGGTAGGACCTCCAGTTGGTAACCACTCTCCCTGGACGTCGGGGCCTTCGCGGTTCCTGGTCCTGTGAGTCTAGCTTCAGGTTTGCCAGTGACTTGTAGTTCTCCTGGGATTCTGGTTAATACTACTGGGTGTAAAGGGTCCCTGTAGGCTCGGACCCGGTGTCCGGTATATATACTGGGGTGAGCCTAGTATGCTCCTCTGCCCCCTTTTATCACTCCTTCCTTTTCTCCTCACTGTCGGCCAAGCTCGGGGCCCTCACTAGGCTTCAGTACTGCTGGAGGCCTAGCTTGACTCACACAGCAGCCTGCGTGCTGCTGTCTCTCTGAGCACTCACTGGAACTTATCTGAGCTGCCTGGCTCCACCTTGCCTTTATATATCTCCCTAACGGGCTCCCTCTGCTGGTATGAGGTGGAAGATGGAGGTGTTTGCATGTAGTGAGGGCCTCTTGGGGAGAAATCCAGCTATGTACCCTTCTGGGTTCTGTGGCACCATGCGCAGCAGGGCGCCACACATTCACCCAAAACCACTCCCTTCTCTGGTGATTTAACCCTCCAACATATAACATGCTGGAGAAAAGTTGTAGGTTCAGTTCACTAAGGCTGGCAGCCGTAATGAAACATACCCCTCCTCACATATAACACCAGTGACTCTGTCACACCAGATAAACCGTTTAAAGGTAGGAACAATTTGATAACTATCTTGTAGCAGAAAACTAAAACTTGCGCTTACATAATGCATTCATAGTATACATATTGTTGGATACATGGCTTGTATTTTGTCAAAAGAGCTATTGTGATAACGCAACATTTGGAAATTCCTAGGCATGCTATTTCTTAGCATAATAACTAGTGTTGAGCGAGCACTAAAATGCTCGGGTGCTCGAAGCTCGGGCCGAGCTCGCTGTGATACTCGGGTGCTCGACCCAAGCAACGAGCCCAATGTTAGTCTATGGGAGACTCGAGCATTTTTGCGGTGGCACCCCCGGCAGTCTTTTAAAAGCCTAACAAGTGCCCAAAACGATAGTGACAGTGCTCAAATGACATGGGGACAGCATGGGGATCGCCCCAGGAAGCATTTCTGACCCCCAGGTCACTGCTGTCAACAACGTGGTCAGAGGTATTAAGCCACTTTTACGGGCTCACAATAAAACGTTCAAAAACGAAAGTGAAACTTTTTTCCTGTGAAATATGTTAAGGAACATCCTTTCCAGGGAAAAGACTTGTGTATAAGTTAAAATAAATGACCAAAAACAAAAATACTCCTCCACAAGTTCGGCTATGTTCACAAGTAGCATTTTTTTATGCGTTTCTGCACTTTTGTATTGCTTTCAACTATGACAAATGCATTCACCGGGAAATGTCATTTTAACATTTTACAACCTTATCTGGCCATGTGCTGTGTGACACATGCATAAAGTGCTGAAAAGACATGGGAACAGCATGGGGAAGACCCCTGGAAGCATCTCTGACACCCAGGTCACTGTCTAAAAGTGTGCCCATCATAAGTGATCCTTGCCGCATCAGAAGATGCAGACTTGCAACTATCCCCATGCAAGTTCTAGTCCCAGGGCAGTGTTCAATTGTACCTCCCCCATTCCTTGCAATACAAGCGCAAGTATGCAGCCTGCCACCCACCCACCCCCAGGCTGCAATACCATACTGCTTGCTTGCTTGAACTTGAAATTGGGCCTTTTAGGCATGTGGAGGCGGAATCTAGCCACCACGTCATGGCTGTGTTGGCGGCCTGGAATCCATACTCAGTCCCCAGCCGCCCGGCGGCCGGGTGTCCATACTCGGTCCCCAGCCGCCCCACGGCCGGGTGTCCACACACGGTCCCCAGCCGCCTGGGGGCAGCCGGGTGTCCATAAACGGTCCCCAGCCGCGCCTATTTCTCCTTGGAACATCCCCCCACACTCTTTTCTTAGCCCGGCCTCCTTTAGGCAGCATTGGACGAGCCCACCAGAGAACCAGACTCCTCCAGTGGGCCCTGACTTCTCCATCGGTGGAGTTGAGAGTGCCAAGGTGAGGAGCATGATGAGGATAATAGAAGTTAGCATCTGCTTTGTTTTGTTGTAATGCAAGTGCATGTATGTAGTAGCGGCTAGGCCTGAGGTGGTCAGCGTTTTGGCGCATATCCTACCTCCTCCGAGGATTGCTGGATGTTTTCCTGCTACTATCCAAGTTCTATGACTCCCGTTAAAACAAAGCTTCAGGTGATAAATGATGGATGAGGTAGTGGCAAAGGAGAAAGAGCAGGAGGAACAGGGACCATTCACATCAATATCAGGCCAGTCAACCAGATATGTCTTGTAGGATATGTTTCTGTAACAAAAGGAGCAGTTCGGCTACACAGTTATAGGGCATACAGTGAGTGCAATGCCTACCAAAAATTTTGAGGCACTCCAATGCCCCTTGGAAATTACATGGAGGTCAGAGGGCATTAACTAAACCTTTTTTTCCATTTATAGCAACTGAGTCTCCTGTGCACTGTTGGCCTAAGCAGTGAATGGAAGGCTTTCCAAAAATTATGAAGAACTGCAATGCACCTTACAAGAGCCATGTGTGGCACCCCAGGGGTCTGGTCACCACAGTAATAGAGATATTACGTCGGAGAGCAAGTGGGAGGTTTCCTGGTCAGGATCCCTTAAACATGCAACATCCTCCTGCCCCAGTCCTGGGAGGGGAGAATTCTGCCCTTATAAACTGGATCTGGGGTGGGGTTGAGTGAGTCAGAGAACAGAGAACAGTCAGAGTCAGAGTGAGAGCAAGGGAAAGTAACAGCAAAGTCCGAGGCTGTGAGGACTTATATATCCAGCAGCAGAAACCAGTCGGCAGGGGATTTCAGGTCCTCTGGCCATAGAAGCCCGGAGGCTCAGTCACAAGCAAGGGACCAGCACCGCCATCGTGGAGCGGAGGCTAACAGAAGGCCCCAAGTCACCAGCCATACGGGTGAGCACTACACGGTACACTCAGGGACGTGGGCTACTTCTACCCGCTTACAGCAAGGTAGCCAGGAAGAGTGCAGACAGACGGGGAGGCCTACAACTCCACCTGGCCAGGGGAACTCCTGCTCCTCACAGACTGACCAGGCCTCTTATGCTAGCCAGTACTCCCGGGAGGGTCTACCTTATAATCATCAGTAAAGACCCTGAACTGCACTGCAAAGACTCTAAGTCGTTCCTGCTGCGCTCGTGCACCATCACCCCCCTCATCCACACTCACTGCCCTGAGGCTATACTCCTCCCGTGGGGAGTTATCCCATTCTCTACTGCGCACACAACACCAGCCTCAGCGGTCTGCCTCGCAGCGGTGGTACTCCCTGACCGCAATCCACGGGTGGCGCAGTCGGACAATTAACCTCAAAACCTAAGAAAGACTGCCACTGGTTTGACCAGCCTGAGTCACGGGACCGGGTCACTGCCACGGAGACTACAGACCCCAGAGACCCGGCACCGAGTATCCCACACACGTGTACACACGGCCCAGGGGGCGCATCACATGCAGTACAGCATATTACAAACATAAGTCCCATTATTGGGGAGTGGGTCTCCCATAGTATTTGCTTATGCCTTGCAAGCAAAAGCTGCCAAAAATTAGGACGGAGCAACTTGCAATGCCCCTTACAAGAGCCATGCAGTACAGCATATTAAAAACATAAGTCCCATTATTGGGGAGTGGGTCTCCCATAGTATTTGCTTATGCCTTGCAAGCAAAAGCTGCCAAAAATTAGGACGGAGCAACTTGCAATGCCCCTTACAACAGCCATGCAGTACAGCATATTACAAACTTAAGTCCCATTATTGGGGAGTGGGTCTCTCTTAGTATTTGCTTATGCCTTGCAAGCAAAAGCTGCCAAAAATTAGGACGGAGCAACTTGCAATTAGAGATGAGCGTTGTTCGACTCAAACTGTTCGCCAGTCTCAAATTCGAGCTGTTTTGGGCGGTGTTCGAGCCGTTCGGCGAACACGAACGATTTGAAAAAAATTCGGCTGTTCGAGGTTATGTTCGATAACTGTTCGTGCACCAAAATCATAACTGGATTTTTTCTCAGTAATGATGAAAATTAATGTTAATACGCAGTTTGAGTGTACAGCGGGGCGGGGGGAGGGGCACGGGATGGATCTCTGCAGGAATAATGAAGATTTCCATTTTTTTTTTCTCTTTCCTGCATTTACAGTGGGGAGGTGCAATCTGTCAGCCTATCAGCAGCGCACACACGGAGCAAAGTGCTTTTTTTCACACAAGCAAGGGCATGTGTCATTGGCAGTGTATGTCACTTGTCCTCGCCCTATAAGACCCAGCCATTTTCCCCGTCGCCACCATTTTCTCACTGCTGCAGCTGCGTGTTAGACAGCACCGCTGTTGCTGTGTGCGCTATACCTTGTTAATTTAAAGACAATTTTCGCACAAATCTACAGATAGCTTGGGAGTAGGGAATAGTTGTGATTGCAGTCCTTTTAAGGACTAGGTTACAGCATTTCCTACGACTTTTATCAGGCAGGTCTGTGCTCTTAAATAGATAGGTTGTGGGAGTAAAGACTAATTGTAATTGCAGTCCTTTTCAGGAGTAAGTTACATCAGTTCCTATCAGTTTTTGCCAGGCAGGTCTGTGCCAGTGCTTTGCAAGTTTTTTTCACAGCATTTGGCTAAAACTAGCAAAGCTAATCCTTTTTGGCCTATTGCAGAGTGTGTTAGTCAGTGGAGTAGCCTATCTGTGTTGCAAGCTACACCACCTGTGTATAGAATACCAATTTTTTTACTGCACCTAGTGAAGTAAAACCTTTTGGGCATAGCATCATTCTATTAGTCCATCTATACTGACCTCCATCAGGTTGCAAATTGAATATAATATTTTTCTGCATCTAGCTCTGAAAAAATATTTGGCCTTCTAGCAGTGTGTGGGACTTGTTCTATTAGTCCATCTATACTGACCTCCATCAGGTTGCAAACTGAATATAATTTTTTTCTGCATCTAGCTCTGAAAAAATATTTGGCCTTCTAGCAGTGTGTGGGACTTGTTCTATTAGTCCATCTATACTGACCTCCATCAGGTTGCAAATTGAATATAATATTTTTCTGAATCTAGCTCTGAAAAAATATTTGGCCCTCTAGCTCTGTGTGGGACTTGTTCTATTAGTCCATCTATACTGACCTCCATTGTTTTTTTTGTGCAAACAACTCCAGAGTTTCCAAAATGAGTGGAAAAAGGTCTGCTGCTGGTGGAAAGGGGAATAGGTGTGTTGGGAAGGGGAAAAAAGGTTGTGTCCGTGGAGTAGGTGTCAAAGCAACAGTAACATCTGCAGAAGAAAGACCATCTTCCAGCCAAACTAAAATGTCTACTTCTTTTAGCGGACAATGTGATAAGATCCCTTTCTTACGGCCACGCCAATCGCTACAAATTCCAGATGAGGCACAAAGACAGCAGGTGCTTCAACGGATATCAAGTGCTCCTTTAAGTGGGCTCTCCTCCACATCAACTTCAACATCACAAATACTCCAGTCCTCAGAGGTGTCACCCCAATCGCACTTGCTCCCAAATCTCCAGCTGCCCGTCTGAGTATGAGGTAGAACAGATGGTTGAGTCTGCAGAGCTGTTTACTCATACTATAGCCTGGGAATCAGAGGTCGGCTCCAGCATTTCTGTGAATCCAGACGAGGAAATTATCTGCACTAATGCCCAGAATCTTTATGAGTCGGATCCAGGACCAGACGCAGAAGGTTCTGACCATAATGTAGACCCTCATTCCCAAACTGTAACTCCTGTTGGTGGAGACAATGAGGAAGACAATGATGAGACTCAAATACCTGATTGGAGCGACAACTTTAGTTTTTTGTCAGGGCAGGAACAGGTTGGCTCTGAGGACGACGGGTGTGATAACACACAGGGTGATGATGATGAGGTTGGAGATCCCACTTACTGTCAACCCACAGTCAGCCAAGAGTTGAGGTCAGCAGAGGAGGTGGAGGAGGATGCTAGTGATGACGTGGTCAGGTTGCGCCTTCCTGGACAGATACGTAGTACTGGAAGCACGTCAACAACTGCATCCTCAAACACAACTCTGCCTCTGACCACAAGTCGTGGTGGCTCTTCAGGTCGCATGGGTGCTAAGCCTTGCATAGCCTGGGCATTTTTTCAGATCGATAAAGATGACCCAACTCGTGTTATCTGTAACATTTGTCAACAAAAGCTAAGTAGAGGCCAAAAAATACATAGTTTGAGTACTTCATGCATGAACCGGCACATGGACATGAAGCATAAGTTGCAGTGGGAAGCTCACTGTGCTACAATGCGGACTAGCCGGCCGGGCCAACCACCGTCTGCCCCATCTTGTGCATCTGCGGCCTCTTCATCTTCTGTGACTGGGGGGACAGCAGTCACACCTGTTTTGGGACGCAGACCTGCCACCTCTTTACCCTCAACAGCCAGCGTGATTGGCAGGTCATCATTTTCTTTGGAGGTGGTAACACCAGCTGGTGTTGAGCGTTGTCCGACATCGATAGCACCACCTTTGGATCAAAGCAACCTAACATGTCCGCCTGCATCTTCCTCACAGACCGGCAGTTTGCCGGGGACACCCTTATCAACCCCGTCTAAGCACAACAGCCAGCCCTCGGTCCCTCAGATGTGGACAAGTAAAAGACCATTTCCTCTTAGCCATGAGAAAGCTAAGAGGTTGAATTTCACCATCTGCAAGCTCTTGGCTACAGAAATGCTGCCTTTCCACCTGGTGGACACAGAGGATTTTCGAGACCTTATGTCCGTCGCAGTGCCCCAGTCGGCACTACTTCTCTAAGAAAAGTGTGCCTGCGCTCCACCAGCATGTCGCACACAACATCACCACTTCTTTGAGAAACTCTGTGTGTGACAGGGTGCATTTCACCACAGACACTTGGACGAGTAGGCATGGACAGGGGCGTTACAAGTCTCTGACTGGGCACTGGGTAACTATGGTGACAGCAGGACAAGGGGCTGCTGTCCAAGTCTTGCCATCCCCACGAGTTGTGCGTCAATCCTCTTTATCTCAAAGTTCCTCCACTGCTTCTGCCTCCTCAACCTCCTCTCGGTCCTCCACCTGCACCCAAAGCCTGTCTGGTCATGCCACAAGCTTTCTAACTGCGCAGAAGGGATCCTGCACACCTCCTTACTATGCTGGCAGTAGGGCTCAATGTCATCAGGCGGTTTTTACTTTGAAATGTCTGGGAAATGTGAGTCACACAGCTGAGGAGTTGTGGTCAGCTCTGGAGAACCAATTTCATGAATGGTTGTCTCCACTGGACCAGAAACCAGGGAAGACCGTGTGCGACAATGCTGCAAACCTGGGTGCGGCCCTTCGCCGGGGCAATGTCACACACGTGCCTTGTATGGCTCACGTGCTGAACCTGGTTGTCCAGAAATTTTTAGCCCACTATCCCGTACTAGATGGCCTTCTGCAGAGGGCACAGTCGCTGTGTGCTCACTTCCGCCGTTCGCATCCCGCAGCTCAGCGACTTACATCTCTACAGAAGTCGTTGGGCCTGCCACTTCACCGGCTAAAATGCGATATGCCTACCTGGTGGAATTCAACTCTGCACATGTTGCAGGGACTGTGGCAGCACCGACAAGCCCTGGTGCAATACGTTCTGACGTATAGCCTGGGCCAACGGGATCCAGAGGTGGGGCAAATCACGCTGGAGGAGTGGTCTCAGATCAGGGACCTATGCACCCTTCTGCACAGTTTTGAAATGGCGACGAAGATGTTTAGTGCTGATGATGCCATTATCAGCATGACTATTCCGGTGATTTACATGCTGGAGCACATGTTAAACAGAATTCGGAGTCAGGTGGTGGCACAAGAGGAGGTGGAGGAAGTAGAGGAGGAGGAGTTGTATGCGGAAGGGCTAACATCTGCAAGGTCCAGACGGTCGGCAGCACCAAGGCGGCAGGCATGTGAGGGTGGGGGAGATGGTTTTACCAGGGCGCATGGTAGCAGCCAAACTAGTGAGGAAGGTGCAGGAGCCCAGGAAGAAGTGGAGGACGAACTGATGGAAGACTCATCAGATGAGGGAGACCTTGATCACATTTCTGTTGTGCGAGGTTGGGGGGAGAGGGCAGAGGAAGGAAGCATGATTGTTACCTCGCCACCAAAACAACAGGGACTTGGTGCTCCTGGATGCGCAAGACACATGAGTGCCTTCTTGCTGCACTACCTGCAACATGACCCTCGGATTGGGAAAATTAGAAATAATCCTGACTACTGGGTTGCCACACTATTAGTTCCCCGGTACAAAAGTAACTTTGCAGAAATAATTCCTGCCATAGAAAGGGATGCACGCATGCAGGACTATCAGCAGAGACTGTTGCAGAATCTTACATGTGCTTTTCCACAAAACACCAGTGGTGCACGTAGTGAATCTCACAGTTCCAACTTGCCAACCGTGGGACCGTCGAGTGTTCAGCACTCAAACCGTAACAGAAACACAGTATCTGCTGGTAACATCAATTTTGCGGAATCATTTCACCACTTTTTTAGCTCATCCTTTGCAAGGCCACAGGAGACAAGAAGTCTGACACATAGTCAACGCCTAGAGACGATGGTACAGGAGTATCTCCAAGTAAACATTGAAGCCATGACTGTGTCACTGGACCCTTGCTCTTTTTGGGCTTCCAATCTGGATAAATGGCCGGAGCTCACCACTTACGCCTTGGAGATCTTGTCATGCCCCGCAGCCAGCGCTCTGTCTGAACTTGTGTTCAGCGCTGCTGGTGGTGTGCTGACAGATAAGCGCACGCGGCTCTCCACTGATAATGTAGACAGACTCACGTTCATAAAGATGAACAAATCATGGATCCGAAATGACTTTTCTACCCCTGTGTCATCCTGGGTTGAGTAAAAGCTTGATGATTGGTTAAAATCACCTCGCCAACCGTTTTAAGCTTTCAAATTACTAATCATGTTTATCTGTATCTTGGCTGGAAAATTATTTGGGCTTTGTAGCAGTGTGCAGTAATGATTCTATTAGGCCATCTATACTAAGCTCCACCAGATTTAAAATTACTAATCATGTTTATCTGTATCTTGGCTGGAAAATTATTTGGGCTTTGTAGCAGTGTGCAGTAATGATTCTATTAGGTCATCTATACTAAGCTCCAGCAGATTTAAAATTACTAATCATGTTTATCTGTATCTTGGCTGGAAAATAATTTGGGCTTTGTAGCAGTGTGCAGTACTGATTCTATTAGGCCATCTCTACTAAGCTCCACCAGATTTAAAATTAATAATAATTTTTAGCTGCATCTAGCCCGGAAAATAATTTTGGGGCTCCGAGATGCACAAGACACATAAGTGCCTTCTTACTGCACTACCTGCAACATGACCCTCAGATTGTCAGAATTCGAAGTAATCCTGACTACTGGGCTGCCACACTCTTAGATCCCCCACACTCTTCGATCAACCTTTTCATTTTAATAAAGACCAAAAAAATGGTCATTTTTGAAATTATAAGCATTAGCAGGTTATTAGATACTGAAATCAAACAGTTTTCAACTCAAAACTTTATTCTAGGTGATGTTACATTTGCACATAGGACCCCTTGTTCGAAAGGAGCTTCTGAACTCTCTCGTCCATTGAATTTGTCAGGTTTTGGATGGTTTCTGCTTCAATTGTTTTGCATGAGGACAGAATACCCTCCCAGAGCTGTTGCTTAGATGTGAACTGCCTCCCGCCATCATAGACACTCCTTTTGATGATGCTCCAGAGGTTCTGAATGGGGTAGAGGTCAGGGGAGCATGGGGGTCACACCATAAGTTTGTCCCCTTTTATGTCCATACCAGCCAGAGATGCAGATGTGTTATGTGCAGCATGAGACGGTGCATTATCATGCATGAAAATGATCTTGCTGTGGAATACACGGTTCTTCTTCTTGAACCATGGCAGGAAGTGCTGTTTGAGAAACTCCACATACATTATGGAGTTCATCTTTACACCTTCAGGGATCCTAAAGGGGCTGACAATCTCTCTCCCCATGATTCCAGCCCAAAACATTACTCCACCTCCTCCTTGTTGGCGCTGTAGCCGTGTTTGCGTGGGGTGTCCATCAACCAGCCATCCTCCACTCCATCCATCTGGACCATCGAGCGTTGCACGGCACTCATCCGTGAACAAAACAGTTTTGAAATCAGTCTTCATGTAATGTTTGGCCCACTGGAGCCGTTTCTGCTTGTGTGCAGTGGATAGAGGAGGTCGACAGGATGGCGTATGCACAGCTGCAAACCTCTGAAGGACCCTGCATATTGTTGTTCGGGGGACGTTGGAGGCACCAGCAGCTTCAAAAACTTGTCTGCTGCTATGACAAGGCTTTTTTGCCGCTGCTCTTTTAACCTGACGTAATTGCCTGTAGGAAAGAGTCCTCAATTTGCCCTTATCAGCACGCACACGTGTGTACTGTGAATCAGCTACATACTTCTTGATTGCCAAGACACTTCATCCTGATCATCGCACAATGTTGATTGTAGTCATGCATTGACCTAAACACTCCACAATTTGTTGCTTCGCAGCAGCCGACACATCCTTTTTCTTTCCCGTTTTGGCAGAAAATATAGGCTGCTTAATAATGTGGGACAGCCTTCTTAAGTAGTCTTGCCATTCATTGTACACACCTGCCAAACTAATTAGCACAGGTGTCTGCAATTGCTTGCAGTGATATAAAGAGCCCTGACACACATCACCATCAATGAGTTTAACTGACAAACAAACAAATTCTTCCCTTATCACTCCTAAACACTTTTTGCATAATAATTTGGAGCACAGTGTACATGTGCTTTTCCACAAAACACCAGTGGTTCACGTAGTGAATCTTACAGTTCTAACTTGCCAACCGTGATCTGTATGGAGCTGTTCAATAAAGGGGCCAAAATTAAGATAACATAGACGGGAGGGGTCTCTATGAATAGGAATTCCTAAGAATTTGATACCCTGTGAGGGCCAGGCAAAGGGAAAGTTGGACTGGATGGAATCCTGTATGGATTTGGGGAGGGAGACATCGAGGGCCTCAGACTTCGCTGTATTGATTTTAAAATTTGACCATGTAACAAAGTGATCTATTTCAGCCATAACAGCCTGCTGATGGATATATGTGATTGACATCATCAGCAAATGCAGAGCACTTGTACTCGGTCCCTCCCACCTCAATCCACCTAATATTGGGGTTATGGCGAATTGATGAGAGCAGGTGCTCCGTCACTAGGATGTATAAGAGAGGGGACAGAGGACATCCCTGCCTTGTCCCATTGGTGGTTATGAAAGGTGATGAAAATGTTCTGACGCGCCCCCTGGGCCTTGGGACATCCGGAGCCGGACCCTTTTTGGTGGATGCTGGTGGTTGTAGTCTCCGTGGCGGCGACCCGGTTCCGTAGCTCAGGGCGGTCAAAGCAGTGGCGGAACTATTTATGTGGTTTTGATGTTTAAATGTCCGACTATGCCACCCGTGGATTGCGGTCAGAGTGAACCGCCGCTGCAGGGCAGACCGCTGAGGCTGGTGTTGTGGGTGCAGCAGAGCATAGCATAACTCCCCACGGGAGGAGTATAGCCTCAGGACAGTGTATGCGGAGGATGGGGGTGATGGTGCAGGGCAGCAGCAGTAACGACACGGAGTCAGTGATGCAGTTCAGGGCCTTTACTCACAGTTCTTATTATCCAGACCACTTCTGCAGGTAACGGCTGCCCACGTCGTACTGTGCTCACCAGGTGAGGGGCTCAGACAACTCCCAGATAACTTTGGAGCGCTTCACAGGACCCCTTTGTGTGTCCTTTGTCTGGCCTTTCTTACCAACCCTTCTGTCCGGCTGCCTCGGGCCTCCTCTTGGTATACTTGGCGCCAGTTTCCCTGACCCTATGTGCTGCCCTCCGAGCGGGTGCAGCGATTGGCTGCGCCACATAAAATGTCACAGCCTCCGGTTTCTAGCTGAGGGTCGCTTCCCGCCTCCACTAGTTTCGGGGACCAGTCTCCCCCTTTGGCCTGACCCCTCCACGCAGGTGGATTCGGGCGTGCGGTGGCGACTCGCCCGTCCACACCCCTGGGATCCCTTCGTTCCTCGTTCCTGGAGCCTTCTCCGCTCCTCTTCCTTCCTTCTCCCTCTTCCAGGCCTGGGCCTCTGTTACTGGGCCCGCCTCCGGAGCAGAGCTCATGCAGAGCCCCTGCTCCCTGTCACTTCTGCTCAGACTTCTCTGCACTGAACTAAGATGGTGCCCACCTTTTATACTCCCTTCTCAATGCACCCAGGAACTGCTTCCTCCCTGCTCCTGCACTACAGGGTTCCCCTTTCTCAGTGTTCCCTCCCCCCACTCCAGCCAGGGACAGGGACTGTCGTGCCCATCTCAGGGGCATATTGGTCGCCCTGCCCCACGGCAATGTGGTGTAATGCATGCAGGTGTCGGGGTCCTGATCCACACTCCATCCTTACCTGAGAGTGAGATATCACACCTCTGGGTGAGGTGCAATACCTCTGCAGCAACCGAGCCCTCGGGGTGCTACAGTTCCATTTATCTTCAGCCTAGGTGAAGCATTGCGATACAGGGCCGTGATTTTGGCTATAAAAGGGTCCCCTAGACCCCTACCCCAAGCTTTTTAAGAGAATAATATATGGCGTGCCAGGAGACTCTATGGAATGCTTTCTCAGCATCCAACGAGAGAATCTAATTACAAATTTTTAACTGCATCTAGCCCAGGAAATACTTTGTGCCTAGTAGCAGTGTCTGCTAGTCAGCGGATTATCCCGACTGTTAAGCAAGCTACACCACCTGTAGTTTGGACACTTAATTTTTTCAAAGGAAATGCTTCGGGACCACGGGATACTTAGTGAAGAGCATCAGGAGGCACCCCAAGGCATAGGGGCTGGGACTGGCGGTAGGACGCCTTGCGGTGGACAGCCGAGCTCGATCCTTATAAAAGCTTTTTAACTGCAGCAGCTTTAGTGGACGCTACTGGAGCTGGAATTACGCAGCTGCTGGCATGAGACTTGCCCTTCAATAGATCCTTGTAAAAGGATTTAAAGTGTATTCATTCAAATTAGAGAGACAATTTAAATTAAAAAGCTTAGAGCTGCCTCCACCACAGGGGAGCTCGCTCGACCCACCAGCGGACAGGCACCAGTATTGGGAGAGGGGGGCTGGCCTTCAGGGTCCACCGCGGCTCTGGCACAAACGGAGGTGGCACGGGCAGGAACCGACTGGCCGTGTCGGCTTCTCACTTTTTGGATTTTAGAAGGGCATGACATGCCTATATCTGTGTCTCCCCCTCCTTTTACTCCTCCACCTCTTTTCTTTTCGCATGACTATATGTACTTGTCACTTTTCCATGTGTTAGTTATGTCTTCTGAGCAGTTTGTCAGCTTTTGGACACCTTTGAAGGTGTTTTCTATGTGTTTCTATGTGTTTTTGTTTGCCTGCCATTGGTTTTAATGGTGTTCGAAGGTGTTCGACGAACAGTTCGACGAACAGTTCGGCGAACACACGGGTGTTCGACGAACCGAACCGAACTCGAACACTACGGGGGTGGCTCAACACTACTTGCAATGCCCCTTACAAGAGCCATGCAGTACAGCATATTACAAACATAAGTCCCATTATTGGGGAGTGGGTCTCCCATAGTATTTGCTTATGCTTTCCAAGCAAAAGCTGCCAAAAATTAGGACGGAACAACTTGCAATGCCCCTTACAAGAGCCATGCAGTACAGCATATTACAAACATAAGTCCCATTATTGGGGAGTGGGTCTCCCATAGTATTTGCTTATGCTTTCCAAGCAAAAGCTGCCAAAAATTAGGACGGAGCAACTTGCAATGCCCCTTACAAGAGCCGTGCAGTACAGCATATTACAAACATAAGTCCCATTATTGGGGAGTGGGTGTCCCATATTATTTGCTTATGCCTTGCAAGCAAAAGCTGCCAAAAATAAGGACGGAGGAACTTGCAATGCTGGCACCCTGGTGGTATAGTGGTGGTGGAGGCTGAGGATAAGGAGAAGAAGATAAAACAGCCGAAACGAGGAAGCATATACCCATATGTGGGTGTGAAGCGGTGCATGTGAATACACCTCCCGAAATAACACAGTGGATTTGACTTTATGTTACTCTGCTGTCATTTGGTGGTGATGAGAAGTCTGGCCCAATCCAGCCCTTGTTCATTTTGATAAGGGTCAGCTTGCCAGCATTGTCAGTTGACAGGCGAGTGCGCTTATCAGTTATAATTCCCACAGCGGCACTAAAAACACGCTCCGATAACACGCTAGCGGCAGGGCAGGCCAGGACCTCCAAGGCGTACAGAGCGAGTTCATTCCAAGTGTCCAGCTTGGATACCCAATAATTAAAAGGCACAGAGGAATCACGGAGGACGCTGGTACGGTCGGCAAGGTACTCCCTCACCATCTTTTGAAACTTTCCACTCCTTGTGAGAGTACCCCGCGCCTCAGGACCTGTAAGCTGGGCGGGTGTCAGAAAACTGTCCCAGAATGTTGACAGTGTTCCCCTGCCTCTGCTGGTTTGGAGTTGCATCTCTCTCGCCTGTACGCCTTGGTTGGGCAACGAACTGTGACCTCTGCCCCTAGCGTGTTCAGATGGGAATTTTTTTAAGAGTTCTGCAGCAAGGGCCTTCTGGTACTGCCCCATTTTTGTAGACCTCTCCACCTCAGGAATAAGAGAATGAAAGTTCTCCTTGTAGCGGGGGTCTACAAGTGTCACCAACCAGTAATGACTGTCACCCAACATTTTGACAACGCGAGGGTCACGGTTAAGGCAGCGTAACATAAAGTCAGCCATGCGTGCCAGACAGGTAACGGGCAAGATTTCCGTCTCCTCACCAAGATGACGACTGACCATGCTCTCCTCCTCCTCCTTCTCTTCCTCCTCCCCCCTGTCCTCAGGCCACCAACGCTGAACCGACGGTATGACACTTGTACAGGTACTACCGTCTACAACGCATGATAGCAGCTCCTGTTCTTCCTCCTCCTCCTCCTCCTCCTCCGCCTCTCCCTCATTGTTCCCCAATGCACGTTGGGATGAGATGAGGCTGGGCTGTGTGTAATCGCCCGCTACGGCTTCTTGATCCATCTCATCATACTCTGGCTGCAATGCTTCCTCTTTAATTCTCTGCAGAGAGCGTTGCAAAAGACAGACAAGTGGGATGCTGACACTAATGATGGCGTCATCGCCACTCACCATCTTGGTGGCCTCCTCAAAGTTTGTCAGGATGGTACATATGTCAGACATCCAGGTCCACTCCTGAGGTCTTATGTGTGGAGTCTGACCTGAATATCGACGGCCTTGTTGCAGCTGGTACTCCACAACTGCTCTCTTCTGCTCACAAATCCTTTGCAACATGTGGAGGGTAGAGTTCCAACGTGTGGGGACATCACACACCAGTCGGTGTGACGGAAGCTGCAAACGCTGCTGCAACACAGCAAGGGCGGCGGAAGCTGTAGCCGACTTGCAAAAATGAGCTGACAGGCGGCGTACTTTCACGAGCAGATCTGGCAACTCGGGGTACGATTTAAGAAACCGCTGAACCACGAGGTTAAGCACATGAGCCAGGCATGGTACGTGTGTGATCTCACCTCGCCTCAGAGCCGCCACAAGGTTACGGCCATTGTCACACACGACCATGCCGGGATGTAGGTTCAGCGGTCTCAGCCACAGATCTGCCTGCTCTTTCACAGCTGTCCACAACTCACAAGCAGTGTGAGGTTTATCACCTAAGCTTATGAGTTTCAGCACTGTTGCCGCTTGGCGGAGGCAGTACTGCAATGCTTCCAGCTTGTAACTGATGTGGTGATATCTGAGATGGAGGCTGAACATGAAGAGGAGGAGGAGGATGCACAGGAGCTGTACACTGTGGGGGCAACTCTGACTGACATAGGGCCCGCAATCCTCAGTGTGGTGAGGATGTGTTCCGTCCCAAGGTCCGACTGGGTCCCGGCTTCCACTATGTTTACCCAGTGTGCCGCCAGAGAGATGTACCGTCCCTGGCTACAAGCACTTGTCCACGTGTCCGTTGTCAGGTGGACTCTCCCAGTAACTGCGTTTTTGAGGGCACGGCAGATGCTTTGGGACACGTTCTTGTGTAGTGCGGTGATGGCACACCGGGCAAAATAGTGTCGGCTGGGGACCGAGTACCGAGGGACGGCCACCGCCATAAGATTGCGGAAAGATCCCGTCTCCACCAGCCTAAAAGGCTGCATTTCCAACGCAAGCAGTCGTGAAATGTGTGAATTTAGGACTGTGGCCTGTGGGGCGTTAGCTGCGAATTTCCGCTTTCGTTCAAAGGTCTGGGATATGGACAATTGAACGCTGCGGTGGGACATGGACGTGGACGTTGATGCTGTTTCTTGAGAAACTGCCATAACAAGTGAAGACTGAGAGGAGGGGGCATCTTTACAAGCAGTATGGACAGGGGATTGCCTTGCACACACAACAGGGGGTTCTATTGCACGCACAACAGTGGAAAAAGCAGTGGTGACACCCGCTGACACTGGTCGTGGACCCTGGGTTTCGCCCCACAAAGTCGGGTGCTTTGCTGCCATGTGCCTGATCATGTTGGTGGTGGTCAGGCTGGTAGTTTTGTCACCCCTGCTGATGCTGGCATGGCAGGTGGAACATATGGCCTTTTTGGGGTTATCAGCAGAGTCTTTAAAAAAATTCCAGACTCTAGAAGACCTACCGCTTGTACTGGCAGCGTCCCTCATGTTGGTGTTACGGGGAACGGTTGCCTGCCTTCTGTCTGCGGCCACCACACTGCTTCTTCCTGTTGGGGTACTCTGCCTCCCTCCCCCTGTTTGCTGCTGGCCTCACTCTGCATGTCCTCCTTCCACGTTGGGTCAGTTACTAGATCATCCACCACCTCCTCCTCTTCCACTTGTGCACCACGATCCTCCTCCTCACTTCCTGGCAATTGTGTCTCGCCATCGTCCACCTCTTGTGACAGATTTCCAACGTCGACTTCCTGTGGCCGTGGCTGTTCAAATATTTGGGCATCGTAACATGGGATCTCCTCTTCCACCACTTCAAGCGTATCAGGCGAGGGGCCCAAATATGGAAATGGACCAGTGAACAGCTCTTCAGAGTGTCCAAGTGTGGGATCACTTGCTGTATGATGACACTCGGCATGGTGGGAGGAAGGAGCATCAGGGTGAGGAGGAGTATGCGGTCGAGACTCACGGCTACTACCAGTTGACCGTGTGGAAGACAGACCGGAGGTGGTGGTGCCCAGGTAACTTTAAGTATTATCTGCTATCCAATTAATAACTTGTTCACACTGATCAGTTCTCAATACTGGTGTTGTTCTGTGCTTCCCTAGTAATTCGGTCAAGAAGTGGGAGCGAGAAGATGTGGCTGTTGGTTGTGGCACATTTTCACCTTGGCTACGGCCCCGTCCTGTGCACGAACCATGACCAGAACGTCCACTTCCACGTCCCTTGCCACGCGCCTTGCCCATTGTAAATGAAGTAAAATAGCTTACACTTGCACTATCAATGGAAAAAGGGTAATATAGAGTAGATTAGAACCGTGGAAGAGGAAAACCACAGTTATTGTTTACTGGGGTATACCACACTTTTTTAAATAGAGATATTTGCGACTGAACAGTGAGCGACACACTCAAACTGCTTTTTTTTTAGATACCAAAGGCCCAAAACTGGATAGTACAGCGATTTGACCCGTGGAACTGCGAAACCACACTGGGATGTCGGGCCTACACAAGACTATTTTCAACAGATATATTTTTGTGTCACAACAGTCAGGAGACACTACTGTTTTTCTTTACGGAAAAAACTACCAAAAGCTGAATAATAGAGATTTTTTTACCGTGGGATGGCAAAACCACAGTTATAGTTTACTGGGGTATACCACACTTTTTTAAATAGAGATATTTGCAGCTGAACAGTGAGCGACACACTCAAACTGCTTTTTTTTTTAGATACCAAAGGCCCACAACTGGATAGTACTGCGATTTGACACGTGGAACTGCGAAACCACACTGGGATGTGGGGCCTACACAAGACTATTTTCAACAGATATATTTTTGTGTCACAACAGTCAGGAGACACTACTGTTTTTCTTTACAGAAAAAACTACCAAAAGCTGAATAATAGAGATTTTTTACCATGGGATGGCAAAACCACAGTTATGGTTTACTGGGGTATACCACACTTTTTTAAATAGAGATATTTGCGGCTGAACAGTGAGCGACACACTCAAACTGCTTTTTTTTTAGATACCAAAGGCCCAAAACTGGATAGTACAGCGATTTGACCCGTGGAACTGCGAAACCACACTGGGATGTCGGGCCTACACAAGACTATTTTCAACAGATATATTTTCGTGTCACAACAGTCAGGAGACACTACTGTTTTTCTTTACGGAAAAAACGACCAAAAGCTGAATAATAGAGATTTTTTACCGTGGGATGGCAAAACCACAGTTATTGTTTACTGGGGTATACCACACTTTTTTAAATAGAGATATTTGCGGCTAAACAGTGAGCGACACACTCAAACTGCTTTTTTTTTAGATACCAAAGGCCCAAAACTGGATAGTACAGCGATTTGACCCGTGGAACTGCGAAACCACACTGGGATGTCGGGCCTACGCAAGACTATTTTCAACAGATATATTTTTGTGTCACAACACTCAGGAGACACTACTGTTTTTCTTTACGGAAAAAACGACCAAAAGCTGAATAATAGAGATTTTTTACCGTGGGATGGCAAAACCACAGTTATTGTTTACTGGGGTATACCACACTTTTTTAAATAGAGATATTTGCAGCTGAACAGTGAGCGACACACTCAAACTGCTTTTTTTTTAGATACCAAAGGCCCAAAACTGGATAGTACAGCGATTTGACCCGTGGAACTGTGAAACCACACTGGGATGTCGGGCCTACACAAGACTATTTTCAACAGATATATTTTTGTGTCACAACAGTCAGGAGACACTACTGTTTTTCTTTACGGAAAAAACTACCAAAAGCTGAATAATAGAGATTTTTTACCGTGGGATGGCAAAACCACAGTTATTGTTTACTGGGGTATACCACACTTTTTTAAATAGAGATATTTGCAGCTGAACAGTGAGCGACACACTCAAACTGCTTTTTTTTTAGATACCAAAGGCCCAAAACTGGATAGTACAGCGATTTGACCCGTGGAACTGCGAAACCACACTGGGATGTCGGGCCTACGCAAGACTATTTTCAACAGATATATTTTTGTGTCACAACACTCAGGAGACACTACTGTTTTTCTTTACGGAAAATATGCCAAAACCTGAATAATAGAGATTTTTTACCATGGGATGGCAAAACCACAGTTATTGTTTACTGGGGTATACCACACTTTTTTAAATAGAGATATTTGCGGCTGAACAGTGAGCGACACACTCAAACTGCTTTTTTTTTAGATACCAAAGGCCCAAAACTGGATAGTACAGCGATTTGACCCTTGGAACTGCGAAACCAAACTGGAATATCGGGCCTACACAAGACTATTTTCAACAGATAAATTTTTGTGTCACAACAGTCAGGAGACACTACTGTTTTTCTTTACGGAAAATGTACCAAAACCTGAATAATAGAGATTTTTTACCGTGGGATGGCAAAACCACAGTTATTGTTTACTGGGGTATACCACACTTTTTTAAATAGAGATATTTGCGGCTGAACAGTGAGCAACACACTCAAACTGCTTTTTTTTTTATATACCAAAGGCCCAAAATTGGATAGTACAGCGATTTGACCCGTGGAACTGCGAAACCACACTGGGATGTCGGACTTACACAAGACTATTTTCAACAGATATATTTTTGTCTCACAACAGTCAGGAGACACTACTGTTTTTCTTTACGGAAAAAACGACCAAAAGCTGAATAATAGAGATTTTTTACCGTGGGATGGCAAAACCACAGTTACTGTTTACTGGGGTATACCACACTTTTTTAAATAGAGATATTTGCAGCTGAACAGTGAGCGACACACTCAAACTGCTTTTTTTTTAGATACCAAAGGCCCAAAACTGGATAGTACAGCGATTTGACCCTTGGAACTGTGAAACCACACTGGGATGTCGGGCCTACACAAGACTATTTTCAACAGATATATTTTTGTGTCACAACAGTCAGGAGACACTACTGTTTTTCTTTACGGAAAAAACTACCAAAAGCTGAATAATAGAGATTTTTTACCGTGGGATGGCAAAACCACAGTTATTGTTTACTGGGGTGTACCACACTTTTTTAAATAGAGATATTTGCAGCTGAACAGTGAGCGACACACTCAAACTGCTTTTTTTTTAGATACCAAAGGCCCAAAACTGGATAGTACAGCGATTTGACCCGTGGAACTGCGAAACCACACTGGGATGTCGGGCCTACGCAAGACTATTTTCAACAGATATATTTTTGTGTCACAACACTCAGGAGACACTACTGTTTTTCTTTACGGAAAATATGCCAAAACCTGAATAATAGAGATTTTTTACCATGGGATGGCAAAACCACAGTTATTGTTTACTGGGGTATACCACACTTTTTTAAATAGAGATATTTGCGGCTGAACAGTGAGCGACACACTCAAACTGCTTTTTTTTTAGATACCAAAGGCCCAAAACTGGATAGTACAGCGATTTGACCCTTGGAACTGCGAAACCAAACTGGAATATCGGGCCTACACAAGACTATTTTCAACAGATAAATTTTTGTGTCACAACAGTCAGGAGACACTACTGTTTTTCTTTACGGAAAATGTACCAAAACCTGAATAATAGAGATTTTTTACCGTGGGATGGCAAAACCACAGTTATTGTTTACTGGGGTATACCACACTTTTTTAAATAGAGATATTTGCGACTGAACAGTGAGCAACACACTCAAACTGCTTTTTTTTTATATACCAAAGGCCCAAAATTGGATAGTACAGCGATTTGACCCGTGGAACTGCGAAACCACACTGGGATGTCGGACTTACACAAGACTATTTTCAACAGATATATTTTTGTGTCACAACAGTCAGGAGACACTACTGTTTTTCTTTACGGAAAAAACGACCAAAAGCTGAATAATAGAGATTTTTTACCGTGGGATGGCAAAACCACAGTTACTGTTTACTGGGGTATACCACACTTTTTTAAATAGAGATATTTGCAGCTGAACAGTGAGCGACACACTCAAACTGCTTTTTTTTTAGATACCAAAGGCCCAAAACTGGATAGTACAGCGATTTGACCCGTGGAACTGCGAAACCACACTGGGATGTCGGTCCTACACAAGACTATTTTCAACAGATATATTTTTGTGTCACAACAGTCAGGAGACACTACTGTTTTTCTTTACGGAAAATATACCAAAACCTGAATAATAGAGATTTTTTACCGTGGGATGGCAAAACCACAGTTATTGTATACTGGGGTATATCACACTTTTTTAAATAGAGGTATTTGCGGCTGAACAGTGAGCGACACACGCAAACTGCTTTTTTTTTAGATACCAAAGGCCCAAAACTGGATAGTACAGCGATTTGACCCGTGGAACTGCGAAACCACACTGGGATGTCGGGCCTACGCAAGACTATTTTCAACAGATATATTTTTGTGTCACAACACTCAGGAGACACTACTGTTTTTCTTTACGGAAAAAACGACCAAAAGCTGAATAATAGAGATTTTTTACCGTGGGATGGCAAAACCACAGTTATGGTTTACTGGGGTATACCACACTTTTTTAAATAGAGATATTTGCGGCTGCACAGTGAGCGACACACTCAAACTGCTTTTTTTTTAGATACCAAAGGCCCAAAACTGGATAGTACAGCGATTTGACCCGTGGAACTGCGAAACCACACTGGGATGTCGGGCCTACACAAGACTATTTTCAACAGATATATTTTTGTGTCACAACAGTCAGGAGACACTCCTGTTTTTCTTTACAGAAAAAACTACCAAAAGCTGAATAATAGAGATTTTTTACCGTGGGATGGCAAAACCACAGTTATGGTTTACTGGGGTATACCACACTTTTTTAAATAGAGATATTTGCGGCTGAACAGTGAGCGACACACTCAAACTGCTTTTTTTTTAGATACCAAAGGCCCAAAACTGGATAGTACAGCGATTTGACCCGTGGAACTGCGAAACCACACTGGGATGTCGGGCCTACACAAGACTATTTTCAACAGATATATTTTTGTGTCACAACAGTCAGGAGACACTACTGTTTTTCTTTACGGAAAAAACGACCAAAAGCTGAATAATAGAGATTTTTTACCGTGGGATGGCAAAACCACAGTTATTGTTTACTGGGGTATACCACACTTTTTTAAATAGAGATATTTGCGGCTAAACAGTGAGCGACACACTCAAACTGCTTTTTTTTTTAGATACCAAAGGCCCAAAACTGGATAGTACAGCGATTTAACCCGTGGAACTGCGAAACCACACTGGGATGTCGGGCCTACGCAAGACTATTTTCAACAGATATATCTTTGTGTCACAACACTCAGGAGACACTACTGTTTTTCTTTACGGAAAAAAACGACCAAAAGCTGAATAATAGAGATTTTTTACCGAGGGATGGCAAAACCACAGTTACTGTTTACTGGGGTATACCACACTTTTTTAAATAGAGATATTTGCAGCTGAACAGTGAGCGACACACTCAAAGTGCTTTTTTTTTAGATACCAAAGGCCCAAAACTGGATAGTACAGCGATTTGACCCGTGGAACTGCGAAACCACACTGGGATGTCGGGCCTACACAAGACTATTTTCAACAGATATATTTTTGTGTCACAACAGTCAGGAGACACTACTGTTTTTCTTTACGGAAAATATACCAAAACCTGAATAATAGAGATTTTTTACCGAGGGATGGCAAAACCACAGTTACTGTTTACTGGGGTATACCACACTTTTTTAAATAGAGATATTTGCAGCTGAACAGTGAGCGACACACTCAAACTGCTTTTTTTTTAGATACCAAAGGCCCAAAACTGGATAGTACAGCGATTTGACCCGTGGAACTGCGAAACCACACTGGGATGTCGGGCCTACACAAGACTATTTTCAACAGATATATTTTTGTGTCACAACAGTCAGGAGACACTACTGTTTTTCTTTACGGAAAAAACGACCAAAAGCTGAAAAATAGAGATTTTTTACCGTGGGATGGCAAAACCACAGTTATTGTTTACTGGGGTATACCACACTTTTTTAAATAGAGATATTTGCAGCTGAACAGTGAGCGACACACTCAAACTGCTTTTTTTTTAGATACCAAAGGCCCAAAACTGGATAGTACAGCGATTTGACCCGTGGAACTGTGAAACCACACTGGGATGTCGGGCCTACACAAGACTATTTTCAACAGATATATTTTTGTGTCACAACAGTCAGGAGACACAACTGTTTTTCTTTACGGAAAAAACTACCAAAAGCTGAATAATAGAGATTTTTTACCGTGGGATGGCAAAACCACAGTTATTGTTTACTGGGGTATACCACACTTTTTTAAATAGAGATATTTGCAGCTGAACAGTGAGCGACACACTCAAACTGCTTTTTTTTTAGATACCAAAGGCCCAAAACTGGATAGTACAGCGATTTGACCCGTGGAACTGCGAAACCACACTGGGATGTCGGGCCTACGCAAGACTATTTTCAACAGATATATTTTTGTGTCACAACACTCAGGAGACACTACTGTTTTTCTTTACGGAAAATATGCCAAAACCTGAATAATAGAGATTTTTTACCATGGGATGGCAAAACCACAGTTATTGTTTACTGGGGTATACCACACTTTTTTAAATAGAGATATTTGCGGCTGAACATTGAGCGACACACTCAAACTGCTTTTTTTTTAGATACCAAAGGCCCAAAACTGGATAGTACAGCGATTTCACCCTTGGAACTGCGAAACCAAACTGGAATATCGGGCCTACACAAGACTATTTTCAACAGATAAATTTTTGTGTCACAACAGTCAGGAGACACTACTGTTTTTCTTTACGGAAAATGTACCAAAACCTGAATAATAGAGATTTTTTACCGTGGGATGGCAAAACCACAGTTATTGTTTACTGGGGTATACCACACTTTTTTAAATAGAGATATTTGCGGCTGAACAGTGAGCAACACACTCAAACTGCTTTTTTTTATATACCAAAGACCCAAAATTGGATAGTACAGCGATTTGACCCGTGGAACTGCGAAACCACACTGGGATGTCGGACTTACACAAGACTATTTTCAACAGATATATTTTTGTGTCACAACAGTCAGGAGACACTACTGTTTTTCTTTACGGAAAAAACGACCAAAAGCTGAATAATAGAGATTTTTTACCGTGGGATGGCAAAACCACAGTTACTGTTTACTGGGGTATACCACACTTTTTTAAATAGAGATATTTGCAGCTGAACAGTGAGCGACACACTCAAACTGCTTTTTTTTTAGATACCAAAGGCCCAAAACTGGATAGTACAGCGATTTGACCCTTGGAACTGTGAAACCACACTGGGATGTCGGGCCTACACAAGACTATTTTCAACAGATATATTTTTGTGTCACAACAGTCAGGAGACACTACTGTTTTTCTTTACGGAAAAAACTACCAAAAGCTGAATAATAGAGATTTTTTACCGTGGGATGGCAAAACCACAGTTATTGTTTACTGGGGTGTACCACACTTTTTTAAATAGAGATATTTGCAGCTGAACAGTGAGCGACACACTCAAACTGCTTTTTTTTTAGATACCAAAGGCCCAAAACTGGATAGTACAGCGATTTGACCCGTGGAACTGCGAAACCACACTGGGATGTCGGGCCTACGCAAGACTATTTTCAACAGATATATTTTTGTGTCACAACACTCAGGAGACACTACTGTTTTTCTTTACGGAAAATATGCCAAAACCTGAATAATAGAGATTTTTTACCATGGGATGGCAAAACCACAGTTATTGTTTACTGGGGTATACCACACTTTTTTAAATAGAGATATTTGCGGCTGAACAGTGAGCGACACACTCAAACTGCTTTTTTTTTAGATACCAAAGGCCCAAAACTGGATAGTACAGCGATTTGACCCTTGGAACTGCGAAACCAAACTGGAATATCGGGCCTACACAAGACTATTTTCAACAGATAAATTTTTGTGTCACAACAGTCAGGAGACACTACTGTTTTTCTTTACGGAAAATGTACCAAAACCTGAATAATAGAGATTTTTTACCGTGGGATGGCAAAACCACAGTTATTGTTTACTGGGGTATACCACACTTTTTTAAATAGAGATATTTGCGACTGAACAGTGAGCAACACACTCAAACTGCTTTTTTTTTATATACCAAAGGCCCAAAATTGGATAGTACAGCGATTTGACCCGTGGAACTGCGAAACCACACTGGGATGTCGGACTTACACAAGACTATTTTCAACAGATATATTTTTGTGTCACAACAGTCAGGAGACACTACTGTTTTTCTTTACGGAAAAAACGACCAAAAGCTGAATAATAGAGATTTTTTACCGTGGGATGGCAAAACCACAGTTACTGTTTACTGGGGTATACCACACTTTTTTAAATAGAGATATTTGCAGCTGAACAGTGAGCGACACACTCAAACTGCTTTTTTTTTAGATACCAAAGGCCCAAAACTGGATAGTACAGCGATTTGACCCGTGGAACTGCGAAACCACACTGGGATGTCGGTCCTACACAAGACTATTTTCAACAGATATATTTTTGTGTCACAACAGTCAGGAGACACTACTGTTTTTCTTTACGGAAAATATACCAAAACCTGAATAATAGAGATTTTTTACCGTGGGATGGCAAAACCACAGTTATTGTATACTGGGGTATATCACACTTTTTTAAATAGAGGTATTTGCGGCTGAATAGTGAGCGACACACGCAAACTGCTTTTTTTTTAGATACCAAAGGCCCAAAACTGGATAGTACAGCGATTTGACCCGTGGAACTGCGAAACCACACTGGGATGTCGGGCCTACGCAAGACTATTTTCAACAGATATATTTTTGTGTCACAACACTCAGGAGACACTACTGTTTTTCTTTACGGAAAAAACGACCAAAAGCTGAATAATAGAGATTTTTTACCGTGGGATGGCAAAACCACAGTTATGGTTTACTGGGGTATACCACACTTTTTTAAATAGAGATATTTGCGGCTGCACAGTGAGCGACACACTCAAACTGCTTTTTTTTTAGATACCAAAGGCCCAAAACTGGATAGTACAGCGATTTGACCCGTGGAACTGCGAAACCACACTGGGATGTCGGGCCTACACAAGACTATTTTCAACAGATATATTTTTGTGTCACAACAGTCAGGAGACACTCCTGTTTTTCTTTACAGAAAAAACTACCAAAAGCTGAATAATAGAGATTTTTTACCGTGGGATGGCAAAACCACAGTTATGGTTTACTGGGGTATACCACACTTTTTTAAATAGAGATATTTGCGGCTGAACAGTGAGCGACACACTCAAACTGCTTTTTTTTTAGATACCAAAGGCCCAAAACTGGATAGTACAGCGATTTGACCCGTGGAACTGCGAAACCACACTGGGATGTCGGGCCTACACAAGACTATTTTCAACAGATATATTTTTGTGTCACAACAGTCAGGAGACACTACTGTTTTTCTTTACGGAAAAAACGACCAAAAGCTGAATAATAGAGATTTTTTACCGTGGGATGGCAAAACCACAGTTATTGTTTACTGGGGTATACCACACTTTTTTAAATAGAGATATTTGCGGCTAAACAGTGAGCGACACACTCAAACTGCTTTTTTTTTTAGATACCAAAGGCCCAAAACTGGATAGTACAGCGATTTAACCCGTGGAACTGCGAAACCACACTGGGATGTCGGGCCTACGCAAGACTATTTTCAACAGATATATCTTTGTGTCACAACACTCAGGAGACACTACTGTTTTTCTTTACGGAAAAAAACGACCAAAAGCTGAATAATAGAGATTTTTTACCGAGGGATGGCAAAACCACAGTTACTGTTTACTGGGGTATACCACACTTTTTTAAATAGAGATATTTGCAGCTGAACAGTGAGCGACACACTCAAAGTGCTTTTTTTTTAGATACCAAAGGCCCAAAACTGGATAGTACAGCGATTTGACCCGTGGAACTGCGAAACCACACTGGGATGTCGGGCCTACACAAGACTATTTTCAACAGATATATTTTTGTGTCACAACAGTCAGGAGACACTACTGTTTTTCTTTACGGAAAATATACCAAAACCTGAATAATAGAGATTTTTTACCGAGGGATGGCAAAACCACAGTTACTGTTTACTGGGGTATACCACACTTTTTTAAATAGAGATATTTGCAGCTGAACAGTGAGCGACACACTCAAACTGCTTTTTTTTTAGATACCAAAGGCCCAAAACTGGATAGTACAGCGATTTGACCCGTGGAACTGCGAAACCACACTGGGATGTCGGGCCTACACAAGACTATTTTCAACAGATATATTTTTGTGTCACAACAGTCAGGAGACACTACTGTTTTTCTTTACGGAAAAAACGACCAAAAGCTGAAAAATAGAGATTTTTTTACCGTGGGATGGCAAAACCACAGTTATTGTTTACTGGGGTATACCACACTTTTTTAAATAGAGATATTTGCAGCTGAACAGTGAGCGACACACTCAAACTGCTTTTTTTTTAGATACCAAAGGCCCAAAACTGGATAGTACAGCGATTTGACCCGTGGAACTGTGAAACCACACTGGGATGTCGGGCCTACACAAGACTATTTTCAACAGATATATTTTTGTGTCACAACAGTCAGGAGACACAACTGTTTTTCTTTACGGAAAAAACTACCAAAAGCTGAATAATAGAGATTTTTTACCGTGGGATGGCAAAACCACAGTTATTGTTTACTGGGGTATACCACACTTTTTTAAATAGAGATATTTGCAGCTGAACAGTGAGCGACACACTCAAACTGCTTTTTTTTTAGATACCAAAGGCCCAAAACTGGATAGTACAGCGATTTGACCCGTGGAACTGCGAAACCACACTGGGATGTCGGGCCTACGCAAGACTATTTTCAACAGATATATTTTTGTGTCACAACACTCAGGAGACACTACTGTTTTTCTTTACGGAAAATATGCCAAAACCTGAATAATAGAGATTTTTTACCATGGGATGGCAAAACCACAGTTATTGTTTACTGGGGTATACCACACTTTTTTAAATAGAGATATTTGCGGCTGAACATTGAGCGACACACTCAAACTGCTTTTTTTTTAGATACCAAAGGCCCAAAACTGGATAGTACAGCGATTTCACCCTTGGAACTGCGAAACCAAACTGGAATATCGGGCCTACACAAGACTATTTTCAACAGATAAATTTTTGTGTCACAACAGTCAGGAGACACTACTGTTTTTCTTTACGGAAAATGTACCAAAACCTGAATAATAGAGATTTTTTACCGTGGGATGGCAAAACCACAGTTATTGTTTACTGGGGTATACCACACTTTTTTAAATAGAGATATTTGCGGCTGAACAGTGAGCAACACACTCAAACTGCTTTTTTTTATATACCAAAGACCCAAAATTGGATAGTACAGCGATTTGACCCGTGGAACTGCGAAACCACACTGGGATGTCGGACTTACACAAGACTATTTTCAACAGATATATTTTTGTGTCACAACAGTCAGGAGACACTACTGTTTTTCTTTACGGAAAAAACGACCAAAAGCTGAATAATAGAGATTTTTTACCGTGGGATGGCAAAACCACAGTTACTGTTTACTGGGGTATACCACACTTTTTTAAATAGAGATATTTGCAGCTGAACAGTGAGCGACACACTCAAACTGCTTTTTTTTTTGATACCAAAGGCCCAAAACTGGATAGTACAGCGATTTGACCCGTGGAACTGCGAAACCACACTGGGATGTCGGTCCTACACAAGACTATGTTCAACAGATATATTTTTGTGTCACAACAGTCAGGAGACACTACTGTTTTTCTTTACGGAAAATATACCAAAACCTGAATAATACAGATTTTTTACCGTGGGATGGCAAAACCACAGTTATTGTTTACTGGGGTATATCACACTTTTTTAAATAGAGGTATTTGCGGCTGAACAGTGAGCGACACACGCAAACTGCTTTTTTTTTAGATACCAAAGGCCCAAAACTGGATAGTACAGCGATTTGACCCGTGGAACTGCGAAACCACACTGGGATGTCGGGCCTACGCAAGACTATTTTCAACAGATATATTTTTGTGTCACAACACTCAGGAGACACTACTGTTTTTCTTTACGGAAAAAACGACCAAAAGCTGAATAATAGAGATTTTTTACCGTGGGATGGCAAAACCACAGTTATGGTTTACTGGGGTATACCACACTTTTTTAAATAGAGATATTTGCGGCTGAACAGTGAGCGACACACTCAAACTGCTTTTTTTTTAGATACCAAAGGCCCAAAACTGGATAGTACAGTGATTTGACCCGTGGAACTGCGAAACCACACTGGGATGTCGGGCCTACACAAGACTATTTTCAACAGATATATTTTTGTGTCACAACAGTCAGGAGACACTACTGTTTTTCTTTACGGAAAAAACGACCAAAAGCTGAATAATAGAGATTTTTTACCGTGGGATGGCAAAACCACAGTTACTGTTTACTGGGGTATACCACACTTTTTTAAATAGAGATATTTGCAGCTGAACAGTGAGCGACACACTCAAACTGCTTTTTTTTTTGATACCAAAGGCCCAAAACTGGATAGTACAGCGATTTGACCCGTGGAACTGCGAAACCACACTGGGATGTCGGTCCTACACAAGACTATTTTCAACAGATATATTTTTGTGTCACAACAGTCAGGAGACACTACTGTTTTTCTTTACGGAAAATATACCAAAACCTGAATAATACAGATTTTTTACCGTGGGATGGCAAAACCACAGTTATTGTTTACTGGGGTATATCACACTTTTTTAAATAGAGGTATTTGCGGCTGAACAGTGAGCGACACACGCAAACTGCTTTTTTTTTAGATACCAAAGGCCCAAAACTGGATAGTACAGCGATTTGACCCGTGGAACTGCGAAACCACACTGGGATGTCGGGCCTACGCAAGACTATTTTCAACAGATATATTTTTGTGTCACAACACTCAGGAGACACTACTGTTTTTCTTTACGGAAAAAACGACCAAAAGCTGAATAATAGAGATTTTTTACCGTGGGATGGCAAAACCACAGTTATGGTTTACTGGGGTATACCACACTTTTTTAAATAGAGATATTTGCGGCTGAACAGTGAGCGACACACTCAAACTGCTTTTTTTTTAGATACCAAAGGCCCAAAACTGGATAGTACAGCGATTTGACCCGTGGAACTGCGAAACCACACTGGGATGTCGGGCCTACACAAGACTATTTTCAACAGATATATTTTTGTGTCACAACAGTCAGGAGACACTCCTGTTTTTCTTTACAGAAAAAACTACCAAAAGCTGAATAATAGAGATTTTTTACCGTGGGATGGCAAAACCACAGTTATGGTTTACTGGGGTATACCACACTTTTTTAAATAGAGATATTTGCGGCTGAACAGTGAGCGACACACTCAAACTGCTTTTTTTTTAGATACCAAAGGCCCAAAACTGGATAGTACAGCGATTTGACCCGTGGAACTGCGAAACCACACTGGGATGTCGGGCCTACACAAGACTATTTTCAACAGATATATTTTTGTGTCACAACAGTCAGGAGACACTACTGTTTTTCTTTACGGAAAAAACGACCAAAAGCTGAATAATAGAGATTTTTTACCGTGGGATGGCAAAACCACAGTTATTGTTTACTGGGGTATACCACACTTTTTTAAATAGAGATATTTGCGGCTAAACAGTGAGCGACACACTCAAACTGCTTTTTTTTTAGATACCAAAGGCCCAAAACTGGATAGTACAGCGATTTGACCCGTGGAACTGCGAAACCACACTGGGATGTCGGGCCTACGCAAGACTATTTTCAACAGATATATCTTTGTGTCACAACACTCAGGAGACACTACTGTTTTTCTTTACGGAAAAAACGACCAAAAGCTGAATAATAGAGATTTTTTACCGAGGGATGGCAAAACCACAGTTACTGTTTACTGGGGTATACCACACTTTTTTAAATAGAGATATTTGCAGCTGAACAGTGAGCGACACACTCAAACTGCTTTTTTTTTAGATACCAAAGGCCCAAAACTGGATAGTACAGCGATTTGACCCGTGGAACTGCGAAACCACACTGGGATGTCGGGCCTACGCAAGACTATTTTCAACAGATATATTTTTGTGTCACAACACTCAGGAGACACTACTGTTTTTCTTTACGGAAAAAACGACCAAAAGCTGAATAATAGAGATTTTTTACCGTGGGATGGCAAAACCACAGTTATTGTTTAATGGGGTATACCACACTTTTTTAAATAGAGATATTTGCAGCTGAACAGTGAGCGACACACTCAAACTGCTTTTTTTTTAGATACCAAAGGCCCGAAACTGGATAGTACAGCGATTTGACCCGTGGAACTGTGAAACCACACTGGGATGTCGGGCCTACACAAGACTATTTTCACAGATATATTTTTGTGTCACAACAGTCAGGAGACACTACTGTTTTTCTTTACGGAAAAAACTACCAAAAGCTGAATAATAGAGATTTTTTACCGTGGGATGGCAAAACCACAGTTATTGTTTACTGGGGTATACCACACTTTTTTAAATAGAGATATTTGCAGCTGAACAGTGAGCGACACACTCAAACTGCTTTTTTTTAGATACCAAAGGCCCAAAACTGGATAGTACAGCGATTTGACCCGTGGAACTGCGAAACCACACTGGGATGTCGGGCCTACGCAAGACTATTTTCAACAGATATATTTTTGTGTCACAACACTCAGGAGACACTACTGTTTTTCTTTACGGAAAATATGCCACAACCTGAATAATAGAGATTTTTTACCATGGGATGGCAAAACCACAGTTATTGTTTACTGGGGTATACCACACTTTTTTAAATAGAGATATTTGCGGCTGAACAGTGAGCGACACACTCAAACTGCTTTTTTTTTAGATACCAAAGGCCCAAAACTGGATAGTACAGCGATTTGACCCTTGGAACTGCGAAACCAAACTGGAATATCGGGCCTACACAAGACTATTTTCAACAGATATATTTTTGTGTCACAACAGTCAGGAGACACTACTGTTTTTCTTTACGGAAAAAACGACCAAAAGCTGAATAATAGAGATTTTTTACCGTGGGATGGCAAAACCACAGTTTCTGTTTACTGGGGTATACCACACTTTTTTAAATAGAGATATTTGCAGCTGAACAGTGAGCGACACACTCAAACTGCTTTTTTTTTAGATACCAAAGGCCCAAAACTGGATAGTACAGCGATTTGACCCGTGGAACTGCGAAACCACACTGGGATGTCGGTCCTACACAAGACTATTTTCAACAGATATATTTTTGTGTCACAACAGTCAGGAGACACTACTGTTTTTCTTTACGGAAAATATACCAAAACCTGAATAATAGAGATTTTTTACCGTGGGATGGCAAAACCACAGTTATTGTTTACTGGGGTATATCACACTTTTTTAAATAGAGGTATTTGCGGCTGAACAGTGAGCGACACACGCAAACTGCTTTTTTTTTAGATACCAAAGGCCCAAAACTGGATAGTACAGCGATTTGACCCGTGGAACTGCGAAACCACACTGGGATGTCGGGCCTACGCAAGACTATTTTCAACAGATATATTTTTGTGTCACAACACTCAGGAGACACTACTGTTTTTCTTTACGGAAAAAACGACCAAAAGCTGAATAATAGAGATTTTTTACCGTGGGATGGCAAAACCACAGTTATTGTTTACTGAGGTATACCACACTTTTATAAATAGAGATATTTTCAGCTGAACAGTGAGCGACACACTCAAACTGCTTTTTTTTTAGATACCAAAGGCCCAAAACTGGATAGTACAGCGATTTGACCCGTGGAACTGCGAAACCACACTGGGATGTCGGGCCTGCACAAGACTATTTTCAACAGATATATTTTTGTGTCACAACAGTCAGGAGACACTACTGTTTTTCTTTACGGAAAAAACTACCAAAAGCTGAATAATAGAGATTTTTTACCGTGGGATGGCAAAACAACAGTTATTGTTTACTGGGGTATATCACACTTTTTTAAATAGAGATATTTGCGGCTGAACAGTGAGCGACACACTCAAACTGCTTTTTTTTTAGATACCAAAGGCCCAAAACTGGATAGTACAGCGATTTGACCCGTGGAACTGCGAAACCACACTGGAATGTTGGGCCTACACAAGACTATTTTCAACAGATATATTTTTGTGTCACAACAGTCAGGAGACACTACTGTTTTTCTTTACGTAAAATGTACCAAAACCTGAATAATAGAGATTTTTTACCGTGGGATGGCAAAACCACAGTTATTGTTTACTGGGGTATACCACACTTTTTTAAATAGAGATATTTGCGGCTGAACAGTGAGCAACACACTCAAACTGCTTTTTTTTTAGATACCAAAGGCCCAAAATTGGATAGTACAGCGATTTGACCCGTGGAACTGCGAAACCACACTGGGATGTCGGACTTACACAAGACTATTTTCAACAGATATATTTTTGTGTCACAACAGTCAGGAGACACTACTGTTTTTCTTTACGGAAAAAAACTACCAAAAGCTGAATAATAGAGATTTTTTACCGTGGGATGGCAAAACCACAGTTATTGTTTACTGGGGTATACCACACTTTTTTAAATAGAGATATTTGCGGCTGAACAGTGAGCGACACACTCAAACTGCTTTTTTTTAGATATCAAAGGCCCAAAACTGGATAGTACAGCGATTTGACCCGTGGAACTGCGAAACCACGCTGGGATGTTGGGCCTACACAAGACTATTTTCAACAGATAAATTTTTGTGTCACAACAGTCAGGAGACACTACTGTTTTTCTTTACGGAAAAAACTACCAAAAGCTGAATAATAGAGATTCTTTACCGTGGGATGGCAAAACCACAGTTATTGTTTACTGGGGTATACCACACTTTTTTAAATAGAGATATTTGCGGCTGAACAGTGAGCGACACACTCAAACTGCTTTTTTTTTAGATACCAAAGGCCCAAAACTGGATAGTACAGCGATTTGACCCGTGGAACTGCGAAACCACAATGGGATGTCGGGCCTACACAAGACTATTTTCAACAGATATATTTTTGGGTCACAACAGTCAGGAGACACTACTGTTTTTCTTTACGGAAAAAAACTACCAAAAGCTGAATAATAGAGATTTTTTACCGTGGGATGGCAAAACCACAGTTATTGTTTACTGGGGTATACCACACTTTTTTAAATAGAGATATTTGCGGCTGAACAGTGAGCGACACACTCAAACTGCTTTTTTTTAGATACCAAAGGCCCAAAACTGGATAGTACAGCGATTTGACCCGTGGAACTGCGAAACCACGCTGGGATGTCGGGCCTACACAAGACTATTTTCAACAGATAAATTTTTGTGTCACAACAGTCAGGAGACACTACTGTTTTTCTTTACGGAAAAAACTACCAAAAGCTGAATAATAGAGATTCTTTACCGTGGGATGGCAAAACCACAGTTATTGTTTACTGGGGTATACCACACTTTTTTAAATAGAGATATTTGCGGCTGAACAGTGAGCGACACACTCAAACTGCTTTTTTTTTAGATACCAAAGGCCCAAAACTGGATAGTACAGCGATTTGACCCGTGGAACTGCGAAACCACACTGGGATGTCGGGCCTATACAAGACTATTTTCAACAGATATATTTTTGTGTCACAACAGTCAGGAGACACTACTGTTTTTCTTTACGGAAAAAACTACCAAAAGCTGAATAATAGAGATTTTTTACCGTGGGATGGCAAAACCACAGTTATTGTTTACTGGGGTATATCACACTTTTTTAAATAGAGATATTTGCGGCTGAACAGTGAGCGACACACTCAAACTGCTTTTTTTTTAGATACCAAAGGCCCAAAACTGGATAGTACAGCGATTTGACCCGTGGAACTGCGAAACCACACTGGGATGTCGGGCCTACGCAAGACTATTTTCAACAGATATATTTTTGTGTCACAACACTCAGGAGACACTACTGTTTTTCTTTACGGAAAATATGCCAAAACCTGAATAATAGAGATTTTTTACCGTGGGATGGCAAAACCACAGTTATTGTTTACTGGGGAATACCACACTTTTTTAAATAAAGATATTTGCGGCTGAACAGTGAGCGACACACTCAAACTGCTTTTTTTTTAGATACCAAAGGCCCAAAACTGGATAGTACAGCGATTTGACCCGTGGAACTGCGAAACCACACTGGGATGTCGGGCCTACACAAGACTATTTTCAACAGATATATTTTTGTGTCACAACAGTCAGGAGACACTACTGTTTTTCTTTACGGAAAATGTACCAAAACCTGAATAATAGAGATTTTTCACCGTGGGATGTCAAAACCACAGTTATTGTTTACTGGGGTATACCACACTTTTTTAAATAGAGATATTTGCGGCTGAACAGTGAGCGACACACTCAAACTGCTTTTTTTTAGATACCAAAGGCCCAAAACTGGATAGTACAGCGATTTGACCCGTGGAACTGCGAAACCACACTGGGATGTCGGGCCTACACAAGACTATTTTCAACAGATATATTTTTGTGTCACAACAGTCAGGAGACACTACTGTTTTTCTTTACGGAAAAAACTACCAAAAGCTGAATAATAGAGATTCTTTACCGTGGGATGGCAAAACCACAGTTATTGTTTACTGGGGTATACCACACTTTTTTAAATAGAGATATTTGCGGCTGAACAGTGAGCGACACACTCAAACTGCTTTTTTTTTAGATACCAAAGGCCCAAAACTGGATAGTACAGCGATTTGACCCGTGGAACTGCGAAACCACACTGGGATGTCGGGCCTATACAAGACTATTTTCAACAGATATATTTTTGTGTCACAACAGTCAGGAGACACTACTGTTTTTCTTTACGGAAAAAACTACCAAAAGCTGAATAATAGAGATTTTTTACCGTGGGATGTCAAAACCACAGTTATTGTTTACTGGGGTATATCACACTTTTTTAAATAGAGATATTTGCAGCTGAACAGTGAGCGACACACTCAAACTGCTTTGTTTTTAGATACCAAAGGCCCAAAACTGGATAGTACAGCGATTTGACCCTTGGAACTGCGAAACCAAACTGGAATATCGGGCCTACACAAGACTATTTTCAACAGATAAATTTTTGTGTCACAACAGTCAGGAGACACCATTGTTTTTCTTTATGGAAAATGTACCAAAACCTGAATAATAGAGATTTTTTACCGTGGGATGGCAAAACCACAGTTATTGTTTACTGGGGTATACCACACTTTTTTAAATAGAGATATTTGCGGCTGAACAGTGAGCAACACACTCAAACTGCTTTTTTTTTATATACCAAAGGCCCAAAATTGGATAGTACAGCGATTTGACCCGTGGAACTGCGAAACCACACTGGGATGTCGGACTTACACAAGACTATTTTCAACAGATATATTTTTGTGTCACAACAGTCAGGAGACACTACTGTTTTTCTTTACGGAAAAAACGACCAAAAGCTGAATAATAGAGATTTTTTACCGTGGGATGGCAAAACCACAGTTATTGTTTACTGGGGTATATCACACTTTTTTAAATAGAGGTATTTGCGGCTGAACAGTGAGCGACACACGAAAACTGCTTTTTTTTTAGATACCAAAGGCCCAAAACTGGATAGTACAGCGATTTGACCCGTGGAACTGCGAAACCACACTGGGATGTCGGGCCTACGCAAGACTATTTTCAACAGATATATTTTTGTGTCACAACACTCAGGAGACACTACTGTTTTTCTTTACGGAAAAAACGACCAAAAGCTGAATAATAGAGATTTTTTACCGTGGGATGGCAAAACCACAGTTATGGTTTACTGGGGTATACCACACTTTTTTAAATAGAGATATTTGCGGCTGAACAGTGAGCGACACACTCAAACTGCTTTTTTTTTAGATACCAAAGGCCCAAAACTGGATAGTACAGCGATTTGACCCGTGGAACTGCGAAACCACACTGGGATGTCGGGCCTACACAAGACTATTTTCAACAGATATATTTTTGTGTCACAACAGTCAGGAGACACTACTGTTTTTCTTTACGGAAAATGTACCAAAACCTGAATAATAGAGATTTTTCACCGTGGGATGTCAAAACCACAGTTATTGTTTACTGGGGTATACCACACTTTTTTAAATAGAGATATTTGCGGCTGAACAGTGAGCGACACACTCAAACTGCTTTTTTTTAGATACCAAAGGCCCAAAACTGGATAGTACAGCGATTTGACCCGTGGAACTGCGAAACCACACTGGGATGTCGGGCCTACACAAGACTATTTTCAACAGATATATTTTTGTGTCACAACAGTCAGGAGACACTACTGTTTTTCTTTACGGAAAAAACTACCAAAAGCTGAATAATAGAGATTCTTTACCGTGGGATGGCAAAACCACAGTTATTGTTTACTGGGGTATACCACACTTTTTTAAATAGAGATATTTGCGGCTGAACAGTGAGCGACACACTCAAACTGCTTTTTTTTTAGATACCAAAGGCCCAAAACTGGATAGTACAGCGATTTGACCCGTGGAACTGCGAAACCACACTGGGATGTCGGGCCTATACAAGACTATTTTCAACAGATATATTTTTGTGTCACAACAGTCAGGAGACACTACTGTTTTTCTTTACGGAAAAAACTACCAAAAGCTGAATAATAGAGATTTTTTACCGTGGGATGTCAAAACCACAGTTATTGTTTACTGGGGTATATCACACTTTTTTAAATAGAGATATTTGCAGCTGAACAGTGAGCGACACACTCAAACTGCTTTGTTTTTAGATACCAAAGGCCCAAAACTGGATAGTACAGCGATTTGACCCTTGGAACTGCGAAACCAAACTGGAATATCGGGCCTACACAAGACTATTTTCAACAGATAAATTTTTGTGTCACAACAGTCAGGAGACGCCATTGTTTTTCTTTATGGAAAATGTACCAAAACCTGAATAATAGAGATTTTTTACCGTGGGATGGCAAAACCACAGTTATTGTTTACTGGGGTATACCACACTTTTTTAAATAGAGATATTTGCGGCTGAACAGTGAGCAACACACTCAAACTGCTTTTTTTTTATATACCAAAGGCCCAAAATTGGATAGTACAGCGATTTGACCCGTGGAACTGCGAAACCACACTGGGATGTCGGACTTACACAAGACTATTTTCAACAGATATATTTTTGTGTCACAACAGTCAGGAGACACTACTGTTTTTCTTTACGGAAAAAACGACCAAAAGCTGAATAATAGAGATTTTTTACCGTGGGATGGCAAAACCACAGTTATTGTTTACTGGGGTATATCACACTTTTTTAAATAGAGGTATTTGCGGCTGAACAGTGAGCGACACACGAAAACTGCTTTTTTTTTAGATACCAAAGGCCCAAAACTGGATAGTACAGCGATTTGACCCGTGGAACTGCGAAACCACACTGGGATGTCGGGCCTACGCAAGACTATTTTCAACAGATATATTTTTGTGTCACAACACTCAGGAGACACTACTGTTTTTCTTTACGGAAAAAACGACCAAAAGCTGAATAATAGAGATTTTTTACCGTGGGATGGCAAAACCACAGTTATGGTTTACTGGGGTATACCACACTTTTTTAAATAGAGATATTTGCGGCTGAACAGTGAGCGACACACTCAAACTGCTTTTTTTTTAGATACCAAAGGCCCAAAACTGGATAGTACAGCGATTTGACCCGTGGAACTGCGAAACCACACTGGGATGTCGGGCCTACACAAGACTATTTTCAACAGATATATTTTTGTGTCACAACAGTCAGGAGACACTCCTGTTTTTCTTTACAGAAAAAACTACCAAAAGCTGAATAATAGAGATTTTTTACCGTGGGATGGCAAAACCACAGTTATGGTTTACTGGGGTATACCACACTTTTTTAATAGAGATATTTGCGGCTGAACAGTGAGCGACACACTCAAACTGCTTTTTTTTTAGATACCAAAGGCCCAAAACTGGATAGTACAGCGATTTGACCCGTGGAACTGCGAAACCACACTGGGATGTCGGGCCTACACAAGACTATTTTCAACAGATATATTTTTGTGTCACAACAGTCAGGAGACACTACTGTTTTTCTTTACGGAAAAAACGACCAAAAGCTGAATAATAGAGATTTTTTACCGTGGGATGGCAAAACCACAGTTATTGTTTACTGGGGTATACCACACTATTTTAAATAGAGATATTTGCGGCTAAACAGTGAGCGACACACTCAAACTGCTTTTTTTTTAGATACCAAAGGCCCAAAACTGGATAGTACAGCGATTTGACCCGTGGAACTGCGAAACCACACTGGGATGTCGGGCCTATGCAAGACTATTTTCAACAGATATATTTTTGTGTCACAACACTCAGGAGACACTACTGTTTTTCTTTACGGAAAAAACGACCAAAAGCTGAATAATAGAGATTTTTTACCGAGGGATGGCAAAACCACAGTTAAGGTTTACTGGGGTATACCACACTTTTTTAAATAGAGATATTTGCAGCTGAACAGTGAGCGACACACTCAAACTGCTTTTTTTTAGATACCAAAGGCCCAAAACTGGATAGTACAGCGATTTGACCCGTGGAACTGCGAAACCACACTGGGATGTCGGGCCTACGCAAGACTATTTTCAACAGATATATTTTTGTGTCACAACACTCAGGAGACACTACTGTTTTTCTTTACGGAAAATATGCCAAAACCTGAATAATAGAGATTTTTTACCATGGGATGGCAAAACCACAGTTATTGTTTACTGGGGTATACCACACTTTTTTAAATAGAGATATTTGCGGCTGAACAGTGAGCGACACACTCAAACTGCTTTTTTTTTAGATACCAAAGGCCCAAAACTGGATAGTACAGCGATTTGACCCTTGGAACTGCGAAACCAAACTGGAATATCGGGCCTACATAAGACTATTTTCAACAGATAAATTTTTGTGTCACAACAGTCAGGAGTCACTACTGTTTTTCTTTACGGAAAATGTACCAAAACCTGAATAATAGAGATTTTTTACCGTGGGATGGCAAAACCACAGTTATTGTTTACTGGGGTATACCACACTTTTTTAAATAGAGATATTTGCGGCTGAACAGTGAGCAACACACTCAAACTGCTTTTTTTTTATATACCAAAGGCCCAAAATTGGATAGTACAGCGATTTGACCCGTGGAACTGCGAAACCACACTGGGATGTCGGACTTACACAAGACTATTTTCAACAGATATATTTTTGTGTCACAACAGTCAGGAGACACTACTGTTTTTCTTTACGGAAAAAACGACCAAAAGCTGAATAATAGAGATTTTTTACCGTGGGATGGCAAAACCACAGTTACTGTTTACTGGGGTATACCACACTTTTTTAAATAGAGATATTTGCAGCTGAACAGTGAGCGACACACTCAAACTGCTTTTTTTTTAGATACCAAAGGCCCAAAACTGGATAGTACAGCGATTTGACCCGTGGAACTGCGAAACCACACTGGGATGTCGGTCCTACACAAGACTATTTTCAACAGATATATTTTTGTGTCACAACAGTCAGGAGACACTACTGTTTTTCTTTACGGAAAATATACCAAAACCTGAATAATAGAGATTTTTTACCGTGGGATGGCAAAACCACAGTTATTGTTTACTGGGGTATATCACACTTTTTTAAATAGAGGTATTTGCGGCTGAACAGTGAGCGACACACGCAAACTGCTTTTTTTTTAGATACCAAAGGCCCAAAACTGGATAGTACAGCGATTTGACCCGTGGAACTGCGAAACCACACTGGGATGTCGGGCCTACGCAAGACTATTTTCAACAGATATATTTTTGTGTCACAACACTCAGGAGACACTACTGTTTTTCTTTACGGAAAAAACGACCAAAAGCTGAATAATAGAGATTTTTTACCGTGGGATGGCAAAACCACAGTTATGGTTTACTGGGGTATACCACACTTTTTTAAATAGAGATATTTGCAGCTGAACAGTGAGCGACACACTCAAACTGCTTTTTTTTTAGATACCAAAGGCCCAAAACTGGATAGTACAGCGATTTGACCCGTGGAACTGCGAAACCACACTGGGATGTCGGGCCTACACAAGACTATTTTCAACAGATATATTTTTGTGTCACAACAGTCAGGAGACACTCCTGTTTTTCTTTACAGAAAAAACTACCAAAAGCTGAATAATAGAGATTTTTACCGTGGGATGGCAAAACCACAGTTATGGTTTACTGGGGTATACCACACTTTTTTAATAGAGATATTTGAGGCTGAACAGTGAGCGACACACTCAAACTGCTTTTTTTTTAGATACCAAAGGCCCAAAACTGGATAGTACAGCGATTTGACCCGTGGAACTGCGAAACCACACATGGATGTCGGGCCTACACAAGACTATTTTCAACAGATATATTTTTGTGTCACAACAGTCAGGAGACACTACTGTTTTTCTTTATGGAAAAAACGACCAAAAGCTGAATAATAGAGATTTTTTACCGTGGGATGGCAAAACCACAGTTATTGTTTACTGGGGTATACCACACTATTTTAAATAGAGATATTTGCGGCTAAACAGTGAGCGACACACTCAAACTGCTTTTTTTTTAGATACCAAAGGCCCAAAACTGGATAGTACAGCGATTTGACCCGTGGAACTGCGAAACCACACTGGGATGTCGGGCCTATGCAAGACTATTTTCAACAGATATATTTTTGTGTCACAACACTCAGGAGACACTACTGTTTTTCTTTACGGAAAAAACGACCAAAAGCTGAATAATAGAGATTTTTTACCGAGGGATGGGAAAACCACAGTTACTGTTTACTGGGGTATACCACACTTTTTTAAATAGAGATATTTGCACCTGAACAGTGAGCGACACACTCAAACTGCTTTTTTTTTAGATACCAAAGGCCCAAAACTGGATAGTACAGCGATTTGAACCGTGGAACTGCGAAACCACACTGGGATGTCGGGCCTACACAAGACTATTTTCAACAGATATATTTTTGTGTCACAACAGTCAGGAGACACTACTGTTTTTCTTTACGGAAAATATACCAAAACCTGAATAATAGAGATTTTTTACCGTGGGATGGCAAAACCACAGTTATTGTTTACTGGGGTATATCACACTTTTTTAAATAGAGGTATTTGCGGCTGAACAGTGAGCGACACACGCAAACTGCTTTTTTTTTAGATACCAAAGGCCCAAAACTGGATAGTACAGCGATTTGACCCGTGGAACTGCGAAACCACACTGGGATGTCGGGCCTACGCAAGACTATTTTCAACAGATATATTTTTGTGTCACAACACTCAGGAGACACTACTGTTTTTCTTTACGGAAAAAACTACCAAAAGCTGAATAATAGAGATTTTTTACCGTGGGATGGCAAAACCACAGTTATTGTTTACTGGGGTATACCACACTTTTTTAAATAGAGATATTTGCAGCTGAACAGTGAGCGACACACTCAAACTGCTTTTTTTTTAGATACCAAAGGCCCAAAACTGGATAGTACAGCGATTTGACCCATGGAACTGTGAAACCACACTGGGATGTCGGGCCTACACAAGACTATTTTCAACAGATATATTTTTGTGTCACAACAGTCAGGAGATACTACTGTTTTTCTTTACGGAAAAAACTACCAAAAGCTGAATAATAGAGATTTTTTACCGTGGGATGGCAAAACCACAGTTATTGTTTACTGGGGTATAAAACATTTTTTTAAATAGAGATATTTGCAGCTGAACAGTGAGCGACACACTCAAACTGCTTTTTTTTAGATACCAAAGGCCCAAAACTGGATAGTACAGCGATTTGACCCGTGGAACTGCGAAACCACACTGGGATGTCGGGCCTACGCAAGACTATTTTCAACAGATATATTTTTGTGTCACAACACTCAGGAGACACTACTGTTTTTCTTTACGGAAAATATGCCAAAACCTGAATAATAGAGATTTTTTACCATGGGATGGCAAAACCACAGTTATTGTTTACTGGGGTATACCACACTTTTTTAAATAGAGATATTTGCGGCTGAACAGTGAGCGACACACTCAAACTGCTTTTTTTTTAGATACCAAAGGCCCAAAACTGGATAGTACAGCGATTTGACCCTTGGAACTGCGAAACCAAACTGGAATATCGGGCCTACACAAGACTATTTTCAACAGATAAATTTTTGTGTCACAACAGTCAGGAGACACTACTGTTTTTCTTTACGGAAAATGTACCAAAACCTGAATAATAGAGATTTTTTACCGTGGGATGGCAAAACCACAGTTATTGTTTACTGGGGTATACCACACTTTTTTAAAAAGAGATATTTGCGGCTGAACAGTGAGCAACACACTCAAACTGCTTTTTTTTTATATACCAAAGGCCCAAAATTGGATAGTACAGCGATTTGACCCGTGGAACTGCGAAACCACACTGGGATGTCGGACTTACACAAGACTATTTTCAACAGATATATTTTTGTGTCACAACAGTCAGGAGACACTACTGTTTTTCTTTATGGAAAAAACGACCAAAAGCTGAATAATAGAGATTTTTTATCGTGGGATGGCAAAACCACAGTTACTGTTTACTGGGGTATACCACACTTTTTTAAATAGAGATATTTGCAGCTGAACAGTGAGCGACACACTCAAACTGCTTTTTTTTTAGATACCAAAGGCCCAAAACTGGATAGTACAGCGATTTGACCCTTGGAACTGCGAAACCAAACTGGAATATCGGGCCTACACAAGACTATTTTCAACAGATAAATTTTTGTGTCACAACAGTCAGGAGACACTACTGTTTTTCTTTACGGAAAATGTACCAAAACCTGAATAATAGAGATTTTTTACCGTGGGATGGCAAAACCACAGTTATTGTTTACTGGGGTATACCACACTTTTTTAAAAAGAGATATTTGCGGCTGAACAGTGAGCAACACACTCAAACTGCTTTTTTTTTATATACCAAAGGCCCAAAATTGGATAGTACAGCGATTTGACCCGTGGAACTGCGAAACCACACTGGGATGTCGGACTTACACAAGACTATTTTCAACAGATATATTTTTGTGTCACAACAGTCAGGAGACACTACTGTTTTTCTTTATGGAAAAAACGACCAAAAGCTGAATAATAGAGATTTTTTATCGTGGGATGGCAAAACCACAGTTACTGTTTACTGGGGTATACCACACTTTTTTAAATAGAGATATTTGCAGCTGAACAGTGAGCGACACACTCAAACTGCTTTTTTTTTAGATACCAAAGGCCCAAAACTGGATAGTACAGCGATATGACCCGTGGAACTGCGAAACCACACTGGGATGTCGGTCCTACACAAGACTATTTTCAACAGATATATTTTTGTGTCACAACAGTCAGGAGACACTACTGTTTTTCTTTACGGAAAATATACCAAAACCTGAATAATAGAGATTTTTTACCGTGGGATGGCAAAACCACAGTTATTGTTTACTGGGGTATATCACACTTTTTTAAATAGAGGTATTTGCGGCTGAACAGTGAGCGACACACGCAAACTGCTTTTTTTTTAGATACCAAAGGCCCAAAACTGGATAGTACAGCGATTTGACCCGTGGAACTGCGAAACCACACTGGGATGTCGGGCCTACGCAAGACTATTTTCAACAGATATATTTTTGTGTCACAACACTCAGGAGACACTACTGTTTTTCTTTACGGAAAAAACGACCAAAAGCTGAATAATAGAGATTTTTTACCGTGGGATGGCAAAACCACAGTTATTGTTTACTGGGGTATACCACACTTTTTTAAATAGAGATATTTGCAGCTGAACAGTGAGCGACACACTCAAACTGCTTTTTTTTTAGATACCAAAGGCCCAAAACTGGATAGTACAGCGATTTGACCCGTGGAACTGCGAAACCACACTGGGATGTCGGGCCTACACAAGACTATTTTCAACAGATATATTTTTGGGTCACAACAGTCAGGAGACACTACTGTTTTTCTTTACGGAAAAAAACTACCAAAAGCTGAATAATAGAGATTTTTTACCGTGGGATGGCAAAACCACAGTTATTGTTTACTGGGGTATACCACACTTTTTTAAATAGAGATATTTGCGGCTGAACAGTGAGCGACACACTCAAACTGCTTTTTTTTAGATACCAAAGGCCCAAAACTGGATAGTACAGCGATTTGACCCGTGGAACTGCGAAACCACGCTGGGATGTCGGGCCTACACAAGACTATTTTCAACAGATAAATTTTTGTGTCACAACAGTCAGGAGACACTACTGTTTTTCTTTACGGAAAAAACTACCAAAAGCTGAATAATAGAGATTCTTTACCGTGGGATGGCAAAACCACAGTTATTGTTTACTGGGGTATACCACACTTTTTTAAATAGAGATATTTGCAACTGAACAGTGAGCGACACACTCAAACTGCTTTTTTTTTAGATACCAAAGGCCCAAAACTGGATAGTACAGCGATTTGACCCGTGGAACTGCGAAACCACAATGGGATGTCGGGCCTACACAAGACTATTTTCAACAGATATATTTTTGTGTCACAACAGTCAGGAGACACTACTGTTTTTCTTTACGGAAAAAACTACCAAAAGCTGAATAATAGAGATTTTTTACCGTGGGATGGCAAAACCACAGTTATTGTTTACTGGGGTATATCACACTTTTTTAAATAGAGATATTTGCGGCTGAACAGTGAGCGACACACTCAAACTGCTTTTTTTTTAGATACCAAAGGCCCAAAACTGGATAGTACAGCGATTTGACCCGTGGAACTGCGAAACCACACTGGGATGTCGGGCCTACGCAAGACTATTTTCAACAGATATATTTTTGTGTCACAACACTCAGGAGACACTACTGTTTTTCTTTACGGAAAATATGCCAAAACCTGAATAATAGAGATTTTTTACCGTGGGATGGCAAAACCACAGTTATTGTTTACTGGGGAATACCACACTTTTTTAAATAGAGATATTTGCGGCTGAACAGTGAGCGACACACTCAAATTGCTTTTTTTTTAGATACCAAAGGCCCAAAACTGGATAGTACAGCGATTTGACCCGTGGAACTGCGAAACCACACTGGGATGTCGGGCCTACACAAGACTATTTTCAACAGATATATTTTTGTGTCACAACAGTCAGGAGACACTACTGTTTTTCTTTACGGAAAATGTACCAAAACCTGAATAATAGAGATTTTTCACCGTGGGATGGCAAAACCACAGTTATTGTTTACTGGTGTATATCACACTTTTTTAAATAGAGATATTTGCGGCTGAACAGTGAGCGACACACTCAAACTGCTTTTTTTTAGATACCAAAGGCCCAAAACTGGATAGTACAGCGATTTGACCCGTGGAACTGCGAAACCACACTGGGATGTCGGGCCTACACAAGACTATTTTCAACAGATATATTTTTGTGTCACAACAGTCAGGAGACACTACTGTTTTTCTTTACGGAAAAAACTACCAAAAGCTGAATAATAGAGATTCTTTACCGTGGGATGGCAAAACCACAGTTATTGTTTACTGGGGTATACCACACTTTTTTAAATAGAGATATTTGCGGCTGAACAGTGAGCGACACACTCAAACTGCTTTTTTTTTAGATACCAAAGGCCCAAAACTGGATAGTACAGCGATTTGACCCGTGGAACTGCGAAACCACACTGGGATGTCGGGCCTATACAAGACTATTTTCAACAGATATATTTTTGTGTCACAACAGTCAGGAGACACTACTGTTTTTCTTTACGGAAAAAACTACCAAAAGCTGAATAATAGAGATTTTTTACCGTGGGATGTCAAAACCACAGTTATTGTTTACTGGGGTATATCACACTTTTTTAAATAGAGATATTTGCAGCTGAACAGTGAGCGACACACTCAAACTGCTTTTTTTTTAAATACCAAAGGCCCAAAACTGGATAGTACAGCGATTTGACCCGTGGAACTGCGAAACCACACTGGGATGTCGGGCCTGCACAAAACTATTTTCAACAGATATATTTTTGTGTCACAACAGTCAGGAGACACTACTATTTTTCTTTACGGAAAAAACTACCAAAAGCTGAATAATAGAGATTTTTTACCGTGTGATGGCAAATCCACAGTTATTGTTTACTGGGGTATACCACACTTTTTTAAATAGAGATATTTGCGGCTGAACAGTGTGCGACACACTCAAGCTGCTTTTCATTTAGATGCCAAAGGCCCAAAACTGGATAGTACAGCGATTTGACCCGTGGAACTGCGAAACCACACTGGGATGTCGGGCCTACACAAGACTATTTTCAACAGATATATTTTTGTGTCACAGTAGTCAGGAGACACTCCTGTTTTCTTTACGGAAAATATGCCAAAACCTGAATAATAGAGATTTTTTACCGTGGGATGTCAAAACCACGGTTATTGTTTACTGGGTTATACCACACTTTTTTAAATAGAGATACTTGCGGCTGAACAGTGAGCGACACACTCAAACTGCGTTTTTTTTAGATACCAAAGGCCCAAAACTGGATAGTACAGCGATTTGACCCGTGGAACTGCGAAACCACACTGGGATGTCGGGCCTACACAAGACTATTTTCAACAGATATATTTTTGTGTCACAATAGTCAGGAGACACTCCTGTTTTCTTTACGGAAAATATGCCAAAACCTGAAAAATAGAGATTTTTTACCCTAGGATGATAAAACCACAGTTATTGTTTACTGGGGTATACCACACTTTTTTAAATAGAGATATTTGCGGCTGAACAGTGAGCGACACACTCAAACTGCTTTTTTTTTAGATACCACAGGCCCAAAACTGGATAGTACAGCGATTTGACCCGTCGAACTGCGAAACCACACTGGGATGTCGGGCCTACACAAGACTATTTTCAACAGATATATTTTTGCGTCACAAAAGTCAGGAGACACTACTGTTTTTCTTTACGGAAAAAACTACCAAAAGCTGAATAATAGAGATTTCTTACCGTGGGATGGCCAAACCACAGTTATTGTTTACTTGGGTATACCACACTTTTTTAAATAGAGATATTTGCGGCTGAACAGTGAGCGACACACTCAAACTGCTTTTTTTTTTAGATACCAAAGGCCCAAAACTGGATAGCACAGCGATTTGACCCGTGGAACTGCAAAACCACACTGGGATGTCGGGCCTACACAAGACTATTTTCAACAGATATATTTTTGTGTCACAACAGTCAGGAGACACTACTGTTTTTCTTTACGGAAAAAACTACCAAAAGCTGAATAATAGAGATTCTTTACCGTGGGATAGCAAAACCACAGTTATTGTTTACTGGGGTATACTACACTTTTTTAAATAGAGATATTTGCGGCTGAACAGTGAGCGACACACTCAAACTGCTTTTTTTTTAGATACCAAAGGCCCAAAACTGGATAGTACAGCGATTTGACCCGTGGAACTGCGAAACCACAATGGGATGTCGGGCCTACACAAGACTATTTTCAACAGATATATTTTTGTGTCACAACAGTCAGGAGACTCTACTGTTTTTCTTTACGGAAAAAAACTACCAAAAGCTGAATAATAGAGATTTTTTACCGTGGGATGGCAAAACCACAGTTATTGTTTACTGGGGTATACCACACTTTTTTAAATAGAGATATTTGCAGCTGAACAGTGAGCGACACACTCAAACTGCTTTTTTTTAGATACCAAAGGCCCAAAACTGGATAGTACAGCGATTTGACCCGTGGAACTGCGAAACCACAATGGGATGTCGGGCCTACACAAGACTATTTTCAACAGATATATTTTTGTGTCACAACAGTCAGGAGACACTACTGTTTTTCTTTACGGAAAAAACTACCAAAAGCTGAATAATAGAGATTTTTTACCGTGGGATGGCAAAACCACAGTTATTGTTTACTGGGGTATATCACACTTTTTAAATAGAGATATTTGCGGCTGAACAGTGAGCGACACACTCAAACTGCTTTTTTTTTAGATACCAAAGGCCCAAAACTGGATAGTACAGCGATTTGACCCGTGGAACTGCGAAACCACACTGGGATGTCGGGCCTACGCAAGACTATTTTCAACAGATATATTTTTGTGTCACAACACTCAGGAGACACTACTGTTTTTCTTTACGGAAAATATGCCAAAACCTGAATAATAGAGATTTTTTACCGTGGGATGGCAAAACCACAGTTATTGTTTACTGGGGTATACCACACTTTTTTAAATAGAGATATTTGCGGCTGAACAGTGAGCGACACACTCAAACTGCTTTTTTTTAGATACCAAAGGCCCAAAACTGGATAGTACAGCGATATGACCCGTGGAACTGCGAAACTACGCTGGGATGTCGGGCCTACACAAGACTATTTTCAACAGATAAATTTTTGTGTCACAACAGTCAGGAGACACTACTGTTTTTCTTTACGGAAAAAACTACCAAAAGCTGAATAATAGAGATTCTTTACCGTGGGATGGCAAAACCACAGTTATTGTTTACTGGGGTATACCACACTTTTTTAAATAGAGATATTTGCGGCTGAACAGTGAGCGACACACTCAAACTGCTTTTTTTTTAGATACCAAAGGCCCAAAACTGGATAGTACAGCAATTTGACCCGTGGAACTGCGAAACCACAATGGGATGTCGGGCCTACACAAGACTATTTTCAACAGATATATTTTTGTGTCACAACAGTCAGGAGACACTACTGTTTTTCTTTACGGAAAAAACTACCAAAAGCTGAATAATAGAGATTTTTTACCGTGTGATGGCAAAACCACAGTTATTGTTTACTGGGGTATATCACACTTTTTTAAATAGAGATATTTGCGGCTGAACAGTGAGCGACACACTCAAACTGCTTTTTTTTTAGATACCAAAGGCCCAAAACTGGATAGTACAGCGATTTGACCCGTGGAACTGCGAAACCACACTGGGATGTCGGGCCTACGCAAGACTATTTTCAACAGATATATTTTTGTGTCACAACACTCAGGAGACACTACTGTTTTTCTTTACGGAAAATATGCCAAAACCTGAATAATAGAGATTTTTTACCGTGGGATGGCAAAACCACAGTTATTGTTTACTGGGGAATACCACACTTTTTTAAATAGAGATATTTGCAGCTGAACAGTGAGCGACACACTCAAACTGCTTTTTTTTTAGATACCAAAGGCCCAAAACTGGATAGTACAGCGATTTGACCCGTGGAACTGCGAAACCACACTGGGATGTCGGGCCTACACAAGACTATTTTCAACAGATATATTTTTGTGTCACAACAGTCAGGAGACACTACTGTTTTTCTTTACGGAAAATGTACCAAAACCTGAATAATAGAGATTTTTCACCGTGGGATGGCAAAACCACAGTTATTGTTTACTGGGGTATACCACACTTTTTTAAATAGAGATATTTGCGGCTGAACAGTGTGCGACACACTCAAACTGCTTTTCATTTAGATGCCAAAGGCCCAAAACTGGATAGTACAGCGATTTGACCCGTGGAACTGCGAAACCACACTGGGATGTCGGGCCTACACAAGACTATTTTCAACAGATATATTTTTGTGTCACAACAGTCAGGAGACACTCCTGTTTTTCTTTACAGAAAAAACTACCAAAAGCTGAATAATAGAGATTTTTTACCGTGGGATGGCAAAACCACAGTTATGGTTTACTGGGGTATACCACACTTTTTAAATAGAGATATTTGCGGCTGAACAGTGAGCGACACACTCAAACTGCGTTTTTTTTAGATACCAAAGGCCCAAAACTGGATAGTACAGCGATTTGACCCGTGGAACTGCGAAACCACACTGGGATGTCGGGCCTACACAAGACTATTTTCAACAGATATATTTTTGTGTCACAATAGTCAGGAGACACTCCTGTTTTCTTTACGGAAAATATGCCAAAACCTGAAAAATAGAGATTTTTTACCCTAGGATGATAAAACCACAGTTATTGTTTACTGGGGTATACCACACTTTTTTAAATAGAGATATTTGCGGCTGAACAGTGAGCGACACACTCAAACTGCTTTTTTTTTTAGATACCACAGGCCCAAAACTGGATAGTACAGCGATTTGACCCGTGGAACTGCGAAACCACACTGGGATGTCGGGCCTACACAAGACTATTTTCAACAGATATATTTTTGCGTCACAAAAGTCAGGAGACACTACTGTTTTTCTTTACGGAAAAAACTACCAAAAGCTGAATAATAGAGATTTTTTACCGTGGGATGGCCAAACCACAGTTATTGTTTACTTGGGTATACCACACTTTTATAAATAGAGATATTTGCGGCTGAACAGTGAGCGACACACTCAAACTGCTTTTTTTTTAGATACCAAAGGCCCAAAACTGGATAGCACAGCGATTTGACCCGTGGAACTGCAAAACCACACTGGGATGTCGGGCCTACACAAGACTATTTTCAACAGATATATTTTTGTGTCACAACAGTCAGGAGACACTACTGTTTTTCTTTACGGAAAATATACCAAAACCTGAATAATAGAGATTTTTTACCGTGGGATGGCAAAACCACAGTTATTGTTTACTGGGGTATACCACACTATTTTAAATAGAGATATTTGCGGCTGAACAGTGAGCGACACACTCAAACTGCTTTTTTTTTAGATACCAAAGGCCCAAAACTGGATAGTACAGCGATTTGACCCATGGAATTGCGAAATCACACTGGGATGTCGGGCCTACACAAGACTATTTTCAACAGATATATTTTTGTGTCACAACAGTCAGGAGACACTACTGTTTTTCTTTACGGAAAAAACTACCAAAAGCTGAATAATAGAGATTTTTTACCGTGGGATGGCAAAACCACAGTTATTGTTTACTGGGGTATACCACACTTTTTTAAATAGAGATATTTGCGGCTGAACAGTGAGCGACACACTCAAACTGCTTTTCTTTTAGTTACCAAAGGCCCAAAACTGGATAGTACAGCAATTTGACCCGTGGAACTGCGAAACCACACTGGGATGTCGGGCCTACACAAGACTATTTTCAACAGATATATTTTTGTGTCACAACAGTCAGGAGACACTACTGTTTTTCTTTACGGAAAATATACCAAAAGCTGAATAATAGAGATTTTTTACCGTGGGATGGCAAAACCACAGTTATTGTTTACTGGGGTATACCACACTTTTTTAAATAGAGATATTTGCGGCTGAACAGTGAGCGACACACTCAAACTGCTTTTTATTAGATATCAAAGGCCCAAAACTGGATAGTACAGCGATTTGACCCATGGAACTGCGAAACCACACTGGGATGTCGGGCCTACACAAGACTATTTTCAACAGATATATTTTTGTGTCACAACAGTCAGGAGACACTACTGTTTTTCTTTACGGAAAATATACCAAAACCTGAATAATAGAGATTTTTTACCGTGGGATGGCAAAACCACAGTTATTGTTTACTGGGGTATACCAGACTTTTTCAAATATATAGATTTGCGGCTGAACAGTGAGCGACACACTCAAACTGTTTTTTTTTTTAGATACAAATGGCCCAAAATGGATAATACAGAGGGTTGAACCGTGGAAGTGCAAAACAACACTTCTGTTTCTCTAGCCTACACCAGTCTATTTTCAACAGTTATATTTGTGTCTGAAAAATCAGAGACACACTTTTTTTTTGGGGGGGGGGGACACACCAAAAGGTTAATAAGACGGGTATTTGTACAGTGTGAAGGAGGAAAAAAAAAGGAGGATTTAGATGAAAAAAAAAGGATTTTTCCTGACCCCCGACACCTGGTGCTAAGTCCAGCAATTTCAGCAACAGGAGCACACAGGACTGTAATGCAGCGTTTGCTGGTATAACCACTGTGTCTCCTAAACAGCCTGCCTGCCTGGTGTCTGGGATGGATATTAGTCCTGAAAAGGACTGTATGTTTGTTCTGGCAGCCTTTACAGACCCTACACTAACTATTTTGCAGTTTATATCTCTCCCTAAATCAGCAGCGCTGTCCCTACACTGTCTAATCCGGAGCGACTGTGTCCAAGATGGCGGCGCCCGGTTTTAAATACTCGAGGTGACACTGTGCGGCCAGCCAATCACTGTAATGCCCACAACCAACATGGCTGCAGCATTACAGTGACTGGCTGGCAATCCTTGCATGTTCATTGGCTCTGTAAAGAGCGCCAAACATGCAGGGCGGAGACCCGAGCTCCCGCCCGAGTAACCTGGAAATGCTCGGTGCTCGCCGAACATCCTGAGTAGCGTGATGCTCGGGCGAGTACCGAGCAGTGTCGAGCATGTTCGCTCAACACTAATAATAACACTAAAATAGCACTAGGGAAAAGCTTTACTTTAGATAAAAAGAGCTTTGTGAAACCCCTTTTTCTTTACACTAATTGTCATGCGTCCATTAAGAAATTTGCTTTACAACTTGTTATGCAACCAGGTCCCCAATGTGATCTAGTTAAAACAGTATTTCCACCAGTGTCTTCAATGTGTTCTTGCCCTTTAAGCTGCCAGCCATCAATTAGGGAGCACTAAGACTTGGAAGTCTTTCTATAATCATTTTTCTTGTTATTTCCTGTGAACTGCTGACTACTTCTGTTTACACATGTGTAAAAGAAGAAATGAATAAAGAACTATTGATGTAGAACAACTCCAATTCTCTCTTGGCGCTTGAAAGCAACGACAAGCCTGTGTTATGTTTGCTGTTTGTGTTGACACACCGAGAAGTTGAGGTTTTACCCAGGGCCCGAGCAAATAATAATAATGAGGAAAGGAATTATATTAGACAGTCAAATTTAAATGCAAATTGGTGCACCACAGAGGCTGGATGCAAATAAATTTAAATGAATATTAAATGGCTTCATAAATTGATATGCTAACATTCTGTGCAATGCAGGGTATTGAGTCTAATTTCACCATTACACAAGGGCGAATTATGGGTGCCTTATTGTTTAGTGATCATATTTAAAACAGAAAAAAGACCAAGATTATAAAAATCCTTTAAATTATAAATATATTTTGGCTTGACCCAGATTAGGTGTGTGTGTTTGTGTAATGTGTGTGTATAATGTAGTTGTCAGAAACCTGTTTAATAAGGTGTAGGTAAACTTTTCTTTCCTGTGCCTGATTACCTGGACCAAGGCAGTATACTTCAAGCACGCCATAGTCAGGAACTAAGTCAAGGATGAGAGTCAGGAGAAGAATGACAGGTTCCAATCAAACAATCTAAACAGCAAGACAGAAGTAATATCCAGGAGATGGACCGAGTCAAGATCAACATCAATTAGGAGTAAACAGAATGAATGAGAGCAAGGAAAAGCCATTCGTGACCAGACAAGAGGGAACTGAGCCAAATGTTAGGAAAGTACACCGGATACCAGGCTAAGAATGCAAACAGTAAGGCAGGAGCAATATGCAGGAACAAGGCACGGTCAAGGTCAAATAGAAGTAAGAACAATGAATGAGGGCAAGGAAAGAGAGTGAAACACAATTAAAAGACACCTAATCTCTTCTTAAAAAGGGTTGCCGGGCTTAGCACTTTTTTTTTCCAAGTTGCCTTGGCAATCTGATGCTACCATACAGCCAGAGCAGGTGAGTCTTGATTACATCTAGCAGGACAAGAAGAATCTGACCTAGCACCACAAATATCTAAATACATGCTTGTGCCGAAGTCCCTATAAAAATGTATAAAGACAGGAAGGGGAAAAGGGACAATAGAGGCACCAAGCACGCTAATAATTAAATATAAATACAATATCATGAAAAAGGTATATACATTTTATTAGGACACTAGACACAACCATTAAGAACATAATTAAAAAACATGCAAGACAAGAAAAAAAAAACAAATAAGCAACAAAATCCCCTTACATGAATTGACATATCAACCTAATATGATCTTTTATAACAAACAATTGATATGTGGAAAATATTTGGCAGATATATAAAATAACCTAATAGGTCTGAAAAATATTTTAAATAAACCCTCCAGGACCACTACACATCTTAATACCCAATATATGGTCCCAAAGAAATTGGGATACCTAATAAGTATATATATAATAAGGGATAAGGAAAGAGGTCCCGAGGTAAGGAGCAATCACAAAATACAGACCATATGTATCCACAGAAGAAGAGAGGAGATATCAAATGTACGAATCCTACGCGTTACGCCATCTAAACATGGCTTCCTCAGGGGTATAATGTCAGTATACGAGACGTTTGTGGTATATATTCCAGAAACATACACACCCATTAGTCAAAAGGAGAGTCCATGAAAGCCAGTGCCGGTCCAAAGTCCAAAGGGAAATGATACCCCCCAATAGAGAACTTACTGCGGGATAAGAGAATCCTCAGGTCCTGTTCCAGGATCCACATTATACAATGCCCACCGTCACCTCGTTCAAAATAGGCTGTGACACGTTAAGAAAGATCTAATTGTATGCAGGCAGTCGGCGTGCATTCCACACTGGGAACAAAGGTACATATACCGGAAATGGTAATAGATAGAAAGGGGACCTCCCCCTCCAGTTGGCGTGGGTGTCATAGCAAGAAATACACACCTGGAAGTGACGAGTGGGGAGCGGGGCAAGCGGCCCGTATCAGTGTCAAACAGCACAAGACAAAGAGTGACACTATAGAAAAGGTCAGAATGTACTCAGGGGGGGGCAAATGACATCCTCAGAGCATAGACACTTAAAGAGAAAGAGGGAAAAGCCTGCATTACAGAGCAATAGTGAATGTATCATAAGGTGTCAGATACAGTCAACACCATATAGAAAATTATCACACAGACAGATATTTACTGATAATTCATATATACTATTACCCCATATCTCATATATATGCCATGGAAAACAATAGGTGTCCCTAAAGACATTTTGACTCGGATATCCAATAAGATATTCTCGCCAAAGTATAATCAGTACTGATTTAATGACAGTTTCCTATCTTTTATAAAAAAAACAGTAAACAATAGATCTTCATTGATCCCTTTAGGGGACACACAGTTCACCATATAAATCCATCTAGACTCAAGACGTAATAAAGCTGGTGTTGCATCACCCCCCCGAACATTGGGGGAAAGCCGATCCAGGCCATAGACCATGGTCCCAACAGTTTTACATTGGTGAAATTGTAAATAATGCATAGCCACAGTAGAAATTTGTTTTTGTGCTTTGAGATGGATCTATACCAGAGCGATATTGAACAAATGTTGTTGTATACGTTTACGGAATTCTTGTGATGTCTGGACAATATAGACAAGAGAACATGGACAGACTAAGGCGTAAACGACATTCTTAGTCTGACAATTAATAAAGTTCTTCAAATGGAACTCCCGTTTATCAGTTGGTTTCACAAAAACATAGGTGGATGGCATAAATGAACATACAGTACAGTTTCCACAAGGGTGTGATCCTTTAAGTGATGTGCCTCTGTTTAATTTAATCGTTGGTCATACAAAATGGCTCCTGACCTTAAGGCTGTGTGCCCACTATGCGTTTTTTAAGCATTTCCGCAGCGGCAATTCAGCTGCAGAAACGCTTCAAAAACGCTTGGTAGAAGGTCTGCCATGTTCCTCAATGATAATCCGCATGTGCTGTGCACATGCTGCGGAAATTTCCGCTGTGGATTATCATTGCGGAAAAATCAGCAGCACTATCAATTATTTTGCGGAATTGCAGTGTTTTCGCTGCCATTGACTTGCATTGAATCACATAATATCCGCAACACTATGACGTGCCCCCTGGGCCGTGGGGCACTCGGGCCGGTCGATGCCGGGGGATGTCACGGTGGCAGTGACCCAGTCCGTGACCCAGGGCGGTTAATAAAAGGGGAAAAGTAAAAGGGGAATAAAGTTTTTATAGAGATAATGCTCGTGATGCCACCTGTGGTATGCGGCTATATGGAGCCGCCGCTGCAGTGCAGATCCTCTGGAGCTGATGATGATGCAGCAGAGTTGGTTCAGCTCTCCACAGGCAGAGCTTAGCTCCAGGGCAGAATATAGTGATGCTATGAGGTAGATGTTGTTGGTGCTGTGTAGTGCAGGGCCGGTGATGGCGCAGCAATTATTCAAGGACACAGTGGGGTGCAGTCTTCAGGTTTTACTCACAGTTGTTAAGTTCCTCAGGTTACACTTTCCAGATTATAACTGCCCACGTTGTCCTGTGTTCACCAAGGAAGAGGTTCAGCAGCTCTCAAGTATTTCAGGAGTACTTAAACAGGACCCCGTTCTATGTTCCTTTCTCGGTCGTCTTCCCTGCGCTGGCTCTCACCCTCCTGCCCTGCGCCTCACAATCAGTGTCCCAAGCAGGTAGCCTCGGATCTTGTCAGGCAACGTGCAGTCCCCTGGACCCTCTGTGGCCATCTTTTCGATTATGTAATTATGGTGGTTGGCAGCTGCACCACCACAGTAGCCTCCGGTTATCTAGCTGAGCCTGATTTTCTCCACTAGTTTAGGGGCCGGTCCCCTCTGCGGCCTGATCCCTCTACGTCCGTGAAGATTCGGGTGCACAGGTGGCTTCCTGCACTCACTGTGCCCCTGGGATCCCCTCTGTTCTCTGAAGCCTTCCCTCTGCTCCCATCCTCTCTCACTCTCTCTCCTGGGCCTCTCAGACTAGGCCCCACTCCTCTCTCTCTCCTCTCAACTCCTGCTCCAAGCATTGGAACCAGGAGCCTGGACCTCCTACACTGCTCTCCTGAGCCGGACTGGCTTCTCGACCCTTCTAGATGGTTCCCTCTCTTCTTATACTCCTACTGATGGTGCTCCCCTGAACTACTTCCTCCACCCACACCCACTACATGGTTCCCCCTCTCTTGGTTCCCCCCTTTCCAACCAGGGACAGGGCTCAGCAGTGGATTCATGCATCTTGCCCCTCCTGCTGGTCTGGAATGGTGTAGTGTTGGATGCAGGTGGGTGGGTCCCGGGTAGTACTCCCTCCTTACCTGAGAGTGGGGTACCACACCTCTGGGTGAGATGCAGTACCTCTCTGAACCTGCAGGGGCGCCACAATTACATGTGCACATGATGATATTAAGTGATTCAATGTGCGGATGGTACCCAGGTTTGGAGAAGAGGAGACTCTCCTCCAGACCCAGGTACCATAATACATTATACTCACCTTCTGATGGTCCCCTGTCTCCTCAGAAATCCGTCCTGGCTTCCCGCTGTTACGGATCTGGGTGGTGGAACCTCTGTGCTGTGGTGCAAGGAGGGACCAGAGGGGCGTGACTAAGCACCTACTTGGCCTGACCAAGGTCGCACGGCGGGTCAATCGACTCTGTGAACCAGGGAGGGACCGAGCAGGGGGACCAGGTGCTACTCTGGGACAGACCTTGTATGAGAGCTGGTGACTCTCATGGGTCAGATGGCAGGAACTTACCGGCACAGCGGATGAGCACGGCAGGCAGGCTGACGGGTGGTTCGGGTAGACAAGCTGTCTGATTCGGCTGATAGCCAGACGGGTGTTCCGGGTAGGCAGGCTGGCGAGCACAATGGGTAACTGGCAGGTGCTTCCAGGTAAGCAGGCTGGCAGGCACGGCAGGTAACAGGCAGGTGCTTCCAGGTAAGCAGGCGGGCAGAGCCCATAGACAGACTGTCGGGCTGGATAGTAGTCAGACTGGCGGGCTGGACTGAAGAACAGACTGGCAGACAGGACTGACTTGCAGAGGGACCTGAGGGCTGAAGTAACAGTAAAAATCACAGAGCAACAACCTTGCATGGGCACCTCCATATTGGAGGAGGTGCTTTCAATAGGGAATGTCTTCCGGCCATTGGCCGGGGACTTTTTAGGATATTTCTCAAATTTTGCGTAGAGGCGATTCTGCCGGAGCCTTAGCAGAACCTGAAGAACATCCCTCCAGTGTGTGGGCAGATTCGGAGAGAAGACCAAGATATCGTCCAGGTACACCACCACGCAAGAATACAGGAGATCATGGAAGATGTCATTAACCTGCTCCTGGAAGATTGCTGTGGCATTACAGAGACCAAAGGGCATCACGCGATATTCATAGTGGCCGTCCTGGGTGTTGAGTGCGTCTTCCATTCGTCTCCCTGGAGGATCAGTACCAAATTGTACACCCCACAAAGATCGAGCTTGGTGAAGATCTTCACGCCTTTAAGGCGGTCAAACAGCTCCGAGATGAGAGGCAGGGGGTACTTATTTTTTATGGTGATCTGGTTAAGACCCCTGTAGTCAATACATGGATGTAGCGAGCCGTCTTTCTTCTTAACGAAGAAGAATCCTGCTCCAGCCGGGGAGGTAGATTTTTGGATGAATACCCTAGCAAGATTCTCTTCTATGTACTCAGACATGGCCAGGGTCTCAGCCAGCGACAAAGGGTAGATACGCCCGCGGGGAGGAGAAGCACCGGGTACCAGGTCGATTGGGCAATCATAATGCCTATGAGGTGGTAGTGTCTCAGCTTCCTTTTTGTTGAAGACGTCCGCATAGGACCAGTAGGGTGCCGGCAGACTAGGTAGATTAGCCGGAGTAGACGGGGGTCGAGCTGGACAAACCGGAACCAGGCAGGACTCATGGCAATCCTGCCCCCAATGGAGCACCTCACCAGATCGCCAATTCAGGACAGGTTCATGTCTCTGTAACCAGGGTAGACCAAGCAAGAGGGAGTGAGAGAGACCAGACAGCACATGAAAGGACATCCGCTCCGAGTGCAGCATTCCCACCTGAAGGGTTAAAGGCTCTGTGACAAGCAAGATGGTCTCCGGAAGAAGTCTCCCATCCACGGAAGCGATTGCCAATGGTTCAGCCAGACGTATAGTAGGAATCTGATACCGCTCCACAAGGGCCTGAGAAATGAGATTCCCAGCAGCTCCGAAATCCAGGTGGGCAGTCTCAAAGAAGCGGGTCTCACCTCTGGAAATATAAACAGATAGTCAAGGACGGAGAGGATTTACTCTTGCCTAGGATGGCCTCTATGAGCGGTCCTAGACACTGGAGTTTCCCGGCTTCACGGGGCAGGAACGGATCAGATGCTCCTTACTGCCACAGTGGAAGCAACTCCCTTCGGCTCGGTGCGTCTCCTGGTGAGACTTGAACATCTTGGTTTGGTCAATTTGCATGGGTTCAGGCGAGCGTGCCCGGGGAATTGCAGGTTGGGAGGCAGACTTTTTGAATACTGGAGCGAGACGCGGAAATCTTCTCTCCCGGGAAGTCTCCTTAGCTCATTCCAAAAAACGGATGTCAATCCGGGTAGCTAGTGACACCAGGTCATCCAGGGTGGAAGGGATGTCACGACTGGCTAGCTCATCCTTGATTCGTCCGGAAAGACCCTCCCAGAAGGTGGACACCAGGGCCTCGTTGTTCCAGGCAAGTGTTTATTTCTGTTAATATTGATGATTATGGCTTACAGCCAATGAAAACACAAAAGTCATTATCTCAGTAAATTAGAAAAATTAATAAAAAACACCTGCAAAGGCTTCCGAAGCTCTTAAAAAGGTCCCTTAGTCTGTTTAAGTAATCGCCACAATCATGGGGAAGACTTCTGACTTGACAGACGTCCAGAAGGCAGTCATTGACACACTCCACAAGCCACAAAACGTCATTGCTAAAGAAGCTGGCTGTTCACAGAGTGCTGTATTCAAGCATATTAATGGAAAGTTGACTGGAAGGAAAAAGTGTGGTAGAAAAAGGTGCACAAGCAACCGAGATTGTTAAGAAAAGGCCATTCAAAAATTTGGGGGCGATTCACAAGGAGTGGACTGCTGCTGGATTCATTGCTTCAAGAGCCACCACACACAGACGTATCCAGGACATGGGCTACAAGTGTCGCATTCCTTGTGTCAAGCCACTCATGACCAATAGACAACGCCAGAAGCATCTTACCTGGGACAAGGAAAGAAAGACCTGGACTGTGGTCCAAGGTGTTATTTTAAGATGAAAGTAAATTTTGCATTTCATTTGGAAATCAAGGTCCAAGAGTCTGGAGGAAGAGTGGAGAGGCACACACTCCAAGCTGCTTGAGGTCTAGTGTGAAGTTTCCACAATCAGTGATTGTTTGGGGAGCCATGTCATCTACTAGTGTAGGTCCACTGTATTTTATCAAGATCAAAGACAGCACAGTCGTCTAACAGGAAATTTTAGAGCACTTTATGCTTCCCTCTGCTGACAAGCATTTTGGAGATGGAAATTTTATTCTCCAGCTGTCCACACTGCCAAAAGTACCAATACCTGGTTTAAAAACAACAGTATCACTGTGCATGATTGGCCAGCAAACTCGCCTGACTTTAACCCCATAGAAAATCTATGGAATATTGTCAAGAGGAAGATGAGAGACACCAGACCCAGCAATGCAGACAAGCTGAAGGCTGCTATCAAAGCAACCTGGGCTTTATGCCACCACTCAACAATGCAATCCAGATGAAGCATAGCTGGCCTCATTGTGGGACAAATGGATTGTCATCGGACAGGTGAGGAATATGGTGGTATTTTTTTCAATTTTACAGTAACAAATAGGTAAAAGAGGATGGGAAGTTTTCTTTCAAATAAAGGACTCTGTGTATTTATTTCAATTAAAGGATTACCCTTGCTCTCTGTTACATTTGACTATGGGGTTAGTAACGGGGGTGTCTCGAAGACCCCTCTCCATTACTAACTCGTGAGCTTGATGCCAGCAGCCATAAAACAGCTGACATCAATCCCAACCCTATTACCCCACTTGCCACCTCACCAGGGCAAGTGGGAAGAGCTAAGGCTAGCGCCAGATTTGGTGCATCTTACGGATGCACCATTTCTGGGGCGGCTGAGGGCTGATGTTCTTAGTCTGGGAGGGGGGCCAATATCCATGGCCCCTTCCCTAGCTATTAATATCAGCCCACAGCTGTCTGTTTAGCCTTTGCTGGTTCGTAATTATAGGGGGACCATACATAATTTATTTTTTGGGGTCCCTCTGTACACTAACCAGGAAAGGCTAACCAAACAGCTGTGAGCTGTTATTAATAGCCTGGGAACCTTTAGGGCTATTGGCCCCTTTCCCAGAATATTAATATCAGCCACCAGCCAGTGTGTTCTGGCTGGCATGGAGAGTGGTCGCATCACTGACGTGACTGTTCTCCAAACCATTCTGATTATCGCGGGACATGGGCATTAATTGATTATCGGCGAAAAGGTAAGAAATATGGTGTTTTATTATTATGGCATTTTTATTTTACATTAATACAGTGGGTAGGGAGAGTATTCAGACCCCTTTAAATTTTTCACTCTTTGTTTCATTGCAGCCATTTGGTAAATTCTAAAAAGTTCATTTTTTTCTCATTAAAGTACACTCTGCACCCTATCTTGACTGAAAAAAAACAGAACTGTAGAAATTTTTGCAAATTTATTAAAAAAGAAAAACTGAAATATCACATGGTCATAAGTATTGTAGACCCTTTTCTCAGACACACATATTTACGTCACCTGCTGTCCACTTCCTTGTGATCCTCCTTGAAATGTTTCTACTCCTTCATTGGAGTCTAGCCGTGCTTAATTGAACTGATAGGACTTGATTTGGAAAGGCACACATCTGTCTATATAAGACCTCACAGCTTACAGTGCATGTCAGACCAAATGAGAATCATGAGCTCAAAGGAACTGCCCAAGTAGCTCAGAGACAAAATTGTGGCAAGGCACAGATCAGGCCAAGGTTACAAAAGAATTTCTGCATTACTCAAGGTTCCTAAGAGCACAGTGGCCTCCCTGATCCTTAAATGGAAGAAGTTTGGGACCACCAGAAGTCTTCCTAGACCTGGCCGTCAAGCCAAATTGAGCAATCGTGGGAGAAAAGCCTTGGTGAGAGAGGTAAAGAAGAACCCCAAGATCACTGTGGCTGAGCTTCAGAGATGCAGTAGGGAGATGGGAGAAAGTTCCACAAAGTCAACTATCACTGCAGCCCTCCACCAGTTGTGCCTTTATGGCAGAGTGGCCCGACGGAAGCCTCTCCTCAGTGCAAGACATATGAAAGCCCGCATAGAGTTTGCTCAAAAACACATGAAGGACTCCCAGACTATTAGAAATAAGATTCTCTGGTCTGATGAGACAAAGATAGAACTTTTTAGTGATAATTCTAAGCGGTATCTGTGGAGAAAACCAGGCACTGCTCATCACCTGCCCAATACAATCCCAACAGTGAAACATCATGCTATGGGGGTGTTTTTCAGCTGCAGGGACCGGACGACTGGTTGCAATTGAGGGAAACATGAATGCGGCCAAGTACAGAGATATCCTGGATGAAAACCTCTTCCAGAGTGCTCTGGACCTCAGACTTTGCCGAAGGTTCACCTTCCAACAAGACAATGACCCTAAGCACACAGCTAAAATAACAAAGGAGTGGCCCAGCCATAGCCCTGACCTAAACCCAATTGAGCATCTCTGGAGAGACCTGAAAATGGCTGTCCACCAACGTTCACCATCCAACCTGACGGAACTGGAGAGGATCTGCAAGGAAGAATGGCAGAGGATCCTCAAATCCACTTGGGAAAAACTTGTTGCATCATTCCCAAGAAGACTCATGGCTGTACCAGCTCAAAAGGGTGCTTCTACTCAATACGGAGCAAAAGGTATGAATATTTATGACCATGTGATATTTCAGTGGTTCTTTTTTAATACATTTGCAAAAATGTCTACATTTTTGTTTTTTTTTCAGTCAAGATGGGTCGCAGAGTATACTTTAATGAGAAAAAAAATGAACTTTTTAAAATATACCAAATGGCTGTAATGAAACAAAGAGTGAAAAATTTAAAGGGGTCTGAATACTTTCCATACCCATTGTAAATGGGTAAAAAAGGGTGGGGAGTTTTGATTTCAAATAAAAGAGTCTATGTGTTTATTTCAATTAAAGGACTATACCATGTCTCTGTCTTTATTATATTTGACTTTGGGGTTATTATTGATTGTGTTTTATAGATGACTCTCCATTATTAACCCATGGGTTTGATGCCAGCGGGCTTAAAACAGCTGACATCAACCCCCACCCTATTACCCCACTTGCCTTTCTACCATGACAAGTGGAAAGAGCTGAGGCTAAGCGCCAGGCTTGGTGCATCTTATGGATGTGACATTTCTGGGGTGGCTGTGAACTGATGTTCTTAGTCTGGTAGGGGGGCCAATATCCATGGCTACTTCCCTGGCTATTAATATCAGCACACAGCTGTTTGTTTGGACTTTGCTGGTTAGTAATTATAGGGGGACCCTACGACATCTTTTTTCTGTGTCCCCCTGTAAACTAACCAGGAAAGGCTAACCAAACAGCTCTGAGCTGTTATTAATAGCTTGGGAACCTTTAGAGCTATTGCCCCCTTTCCCAGAATATTACCATCAGCCCCCAACTGTCATTTTAACCTCAGCTGGTTATGAAAATTACAAGGGATCCAACATTTTTTTAAATTATTTAGTTATTAAATAAACAAAAACACACAATGCACTGATTATATACAGTGATGAGCAAAAGGGTAACAATGTTTAGAACTTTTAACTTTCAGGCTCCATATCTCACTATCCACTACTGCTTCGTACTTGAGACTACAATCATTTTATAGACAATCAACTTGGCTATCTCATAAATAAATTTGACTTGAAACTATTTAGCACGTGATTAGTTGTCCATATTCTGGTCATGTCACTGCATTGTTACTGTTTTGCTCCTAGAGGTGGAAAAATCTTTCAACAAAATCTTTCCTACAAAATACAACCTGTTCTCACATGCCCTAATAGCTCAGTGCTGTATTAAGTTAATTCCCAAGTGAAAGGGTAATGGTTTGAATCGAGACACAGCCATGAAGATGATTTCCAAAGAAAAGAGAAAACAGCCTCATCCAGCTCAACGATAGTGGTCTCTCGGCCAAGAAAATTGACAAACTGCATCATGTGAGTGCCATGACAGTTGGAAGAATATGAAATGAAGTCTGTCCATCCATTTAAAAGCCAAGAGGTGGATGTCCAGGCAAAATATCGGAGTGAACAAGTCGGCTCATCACAAGGTCTATCAGTTCTGGCGTGACAAACACGGCAGTAGAGGTGGCTCGTATGCTTTGTAATTTTGAGATCACAGACATCCATGCTAGCACAGTGTGACGCATGTTACACAAGTCTGGAAAGGTGGATAGAAAACGGGTGAAGAAGCCTTGACTTCAATATCGTCATAAGAAGCACTGGCTCGAGTTTGCAAAAGATTGGAAATGGAGACACTGATGGGTGCAAATGGGTCTGGAAGAAACAAGGTAAAAAGGGGCTAACGGATTGAGAAATTGAAGGATCAGTCAAGTTCTGTGGAGGTAGGCTGATGATATGTGGTTGTTTCAAAGCCAAAGGCATTGAATACTTGACCAGGATCAATGGTGGTCTCAATACTATATGTGAGTATCCAACAAGACGAGTTACTTTGTACACCAGGACAGCGACCTGAAGCATACGTTGAGATTGGCAAAGAAATAGTTCAATGAAAATGAGGTAGAGGTGCTGGATTGGCCCTCAAAGTCCCCAGACTTCAAACCAATCGAATACTTGTGAGTAGAGTTGAATAAAAAACGCATACATACCCAAGTGGATTGACCAGTTTACACCAACTTTGGAACATGTAGAAGAGACCTGGGATCAGATTTTGGTTAACACATGTGTGCATCTGATCGCAAGAATGCCCAGAAGGATTCAGGCAGTGTTGAAAGCCAAATGTGGATTTACAAAATACTAACAAAATAGTAAAAAGAAAATTTAGATTTTTAGGAGCTAAACAGTAACAGTACAGTGACATGACAAGAATCTGCATAATTAATCACATGCTAAATAGTTTCAAGTCAAATTTATGGTCATCAATTTCTCTTCAGGCTAAATGTGCACCCAATAATCGATAATATAGGAAAATATAGGCAAATATTATTTCCTGTACAATTTTTATTTCACCATACAACGCATTTCGACATAAAATAGTCTTCATCAGGTATATTTATCTAAATGAACAAAAGCCATGATTGCTTTATATAAGTAGCAGAAACACATCAATTAGGGTGGAGGCCATGTTTAGCAAATCAAGGCACACCCATTTAAAATCCCTCTACATAGGTAGTCTAGTCCTAAAAAACTCCTTGTTTTTATATAAACAAACAAAAAAAACTTAAAAAAAAACAAAAAAACTTTTGCATGTTGATGTTGGCGTTTTAATATGAATATACAGGCTTTGTGCCCACGATGCAGAAATGCTCCGGATTTTTCCTGAGCGTTTCTGCATCTCCCTGGCAGAAAAAACGCATGCGGATTGTACATGCGTTTTTCCTGCCAGGAACATGCGGATGTGAAGCGTTCTTCACATGTATTTCCGCATGCCGGTTGACAAGCGCTTTCCAAGCGATTTTAGCATCACTTGGAAAGTGCTTGTCAACTTGATCACACTGTATAAATCCATGCAAACGACATGGATTTATATACTGTGACCGAAAGAATGTTTAAAAATAAAAAAATAAATATATACTTACTTTGCGATGACCCCCGAAGTCTTGCTTCACTCTGTCCTGCAGATCGCAGTACACTGAAGGACCTGCCGACGTCAGCGTCGCGTGACCCATCACATGACTATGACGTCAGCGCAGGTCCTCCAGTCCATCGCGATCTGCTGGCATGGGAAGACGAGCCCACCGCGGGCCATCAGAAGGTAAGTATAAAACATTTATTTTTTATTTTATTCTTTTTTTTACAGTTCTCTATGGTACCCGGGTCCGGAGGAGAGTCTCCTATCCTCCACACCTGGGTACCATCCGCACATTGAACGCATGTATTCCGCATGTGCTTATCTAGTGAAGCGGAATACATGCGTTGTAATGCAAGTCAATTGCGGCGAAAACGCAGCGCTTCCGCAAAATAATTGGTAGTGCTGCTTTTTTTTCTGCAATGATAATCCGCAGCGGAAATTTACGTAGCATGTGCACAGCACATGCGGATTATCATTGGGGAACATGGCAAGCCTTCTACCATGCATTTTTCAAGCGTTTCTGCAGCATTTTTGCCGCTGGGGAAACGCTTAAAAAACGCATCGTGGGCACACAGCCTAACATAGGCAGCTATACGTACATATACATATATATATATATATATATATATATATATATATATATACATATAAATATATATTATTTTTTTTATTTATTTATTTTTTTTAAGTTTTATTTTTTTTTTTAAGTTTTTTCCTGTTTGTTTATATAAAGATATGAAGTTTTTTAGGACTAGACTACCTGCGGTGGTAATACTTGTGGGGTCAATGTCAGCTTTGTAATGTCAGCTGACATCAAGCCCATAGGTTAGCAATGGAGAGGAGTCTATAAGACGCCCCCATTGCTAATCCCGTTGTGAAAATTAAATAAAGACACACTGAGAAAAGTCCTTTAATTGAATAAAACACACATAAAAAAATCCTTTATTTTAAATAAACACTCCCCACCCTCTTTTACTGATGAATTGCTGTAAAAAAATAAAAGAACACCATATTCCTCACCTTTCTGCCAATAATTCATTAATGGCCATGTCCCACGATGATTTGGATTGTTTGGAGAGCAGTTACATCAATGATGCAACCACTCTCCACGCCAGACGGAACACACTTACCAGAGCGTGAAACCCGCAGCGTGTGATTGGTGGTAACCTTAATGACGTTACAGCTGGTCACAAGCAGAGCTTCTCATGCTCTGCTCAGTGTGAGTCAGCTGGCGTGGTGAGGAATATGGTGTTTTATTATTTTTTATTTTACAGTAATTAATAGGTAAAAGAGGGTGGCAAGCTTTTATTTCAAATAAAGGAGTCTGTATGTTTATTGCAATTAAAGGACTTTACTCTGTCTCTGTCTTTATTCTAATTGACTGTGGGGTTAGTACAACTATTACCCCACTTGCGATGGCACCAGGGCAAGTGAGAAGAGCCAGGCAAAGCACCAGAATTGGCACATCTAATAGATGCGCCTTTTCTGGGGCGGCTGTGGGTTGCTATTTTTAGACTGTGGGTGCCAGTATCCATGGCCCCTTCCCAGTCTGAGAATACCAGCCCCCAGCTGTCTGCTTTAGCTTGGCTGGTTGTCAAAAATGGGGGGACCCCATGCCGTTTTTTTTAATTATTTATTCAAATAATTAAAAAATACGGTGTGGCATCCCCTCTATTTTTGATAACTAGCCAATATAAAGCTGACAGCTGGGGGCTGCAGCCCGCAGCTGTCAGCTTTACCTGAGCTATCAAAAATAGAGGGGAACCCATGCCATTTTTTTTATTATTTATTTATTGCATATGCGTAAGCTGGTGAATACTCTCATCAGCCTTGCTTGCTCTCGCTGCTAACAGCGAGACCAGGCATATGCTGATGAGAGTAATATTGTCATCAGCCAACGCCTGTGACCGGCAGTAACCTTTTTACTGCTCGTCAGAGCTGCTGGCTCACACACAGTCATCTGTGTGACAGCATGGGAACTGCAGCACTCTGACCGGTGGTAACGAACTTACTGCCGATCAGAGCTGGTGTTTCCTGCACTGTGAATGAGATGACAGCTTGGGAAATGCTGGATGTTGGGGCCCCCCATTCATTTGAATGGGATCCAGGTTCGGTTTCAAATTTGGGTACTGTCCTGGTACTTGAATCAAACTTTTTTTAAATGTGCGGCCGAACTCGACGGACCTGAACATCCACGGCTCCGCCCATCACTACTCACCGCCACTATACTTTCCTTCACTACATGTAAGTATATTATTACAGTTTTCCCTGCCACTCTTCAACTTCACTATATCACTATCACAAAGGTCTTTTCTCTGATTTGAGTGCTTTCACTCCAATCAAAGCACAGACCAGTGTGACAATGATAGATATTGAAACTGAAGAGTGACAGATAAATTCTTACAATAAAGTAGCAGTATGTCTATTGCAGTAGCATGCACGCACATTCACTCCACAACACTGAGCATGGTATCTGCTCTGGAATGATGTAGCACCACTAGGTATGTCAGGAAATGACAGCGACTTTTAACTGATTGTCGTATTAGCATATCATTTGCATATCTTTTCTCATAGTATTAAAAGCCCTTAATTAATATTTAATTACTGCTACTTAGAATTTGATTTATTTTTTTATCTGTAATATGTTAAAATAAAAAAAGAGTAGAAATTTTTCCTGATAGGTACTCTTTAAGGGGTTCTCATTTGTACTTCTTTTTGTATAATAAGGATATTTCTCCAGACAGTCTTTAGAGCACTAATGAACATTTTAAAACATGATTTACCATTTTTTGCCGTGATTTAAATTTTAACAGCAATTATCAGCAATAGACAAAAATGCCAATCAAATATTTGGTTTAGTGTTCTGTTTGATCGCTGTATTTTATTTATATCTCTTGTCTGTCTCCCCTGTTGATCACATTTCTTTTTAAAATAGAGGCAAACATGAAAAATGTACCTTCCGGGTTGGTACAGATTGAGCTAGCAGTACCTTCACTGCATAATTATATGACCCTGATGTAATTTTTAACAGATATACCTCGCTTAAAGTTTTTAAATTGTTTTAATCAGAAACCAATCCTAATAATTCTTCATCAATAATGTATTCCAGTGACAATTCATAATAAAGTCATTTTTCCTCTCACAATGCGATGTAAATTTTGAGAACAAAAAGTCATGTTAAATTCTAATGAAAATTGTGCCTAAAAATTATTTGCTAACATAATATAATATTTTGGACACTTTTTTTAAAAATTTACCTGACAGCTGGGCTCCTGCAGCAACGGCCAGGATCCGAAATAATCTCGATACAGTCTGTTTAACTCCACAGATGCCGCAGTCATCAAGGACTGCAACATCTAAGTGGTTTACAAAGGGAGGTGGGTTGATTAATACACATAAGTATTGTGTGTATTATATGAGCAAGTTTATCCATTTTCAAGAACCCAAATAGGAACAAAAATATGTAAAAATGTTACAATTCTATTTAAAAAGGTTCCTATTAGAAAATTAATTCTTATACAAAAAGATAGACAAAATAAACTGATTGCCACTGTTTCATCTCTAAGCATTAGAAATGAAGGAATCTTTTGAAATTCTCCAGGTTCAGCTAATTTTCTCCAAAATTTGCTTTGCTGCAAATAAATTTGCCACAAAATGCAGGTACTCCAATTGCCCTGTAAAGATGTGTATAACACTCTGACATCTCTGAGGGCCGTATACACTTCAATCTCTTTAATGCAAACACAACCTAAGGGAATGGTCAGACGGCAGTATAACTTGGACGAGGATCCCAATGCAATGCTTGGACTGGAATATCCTCATGATGGCATATATTTTTTTGCAGCTGTTAAGCTCAGATCAGGAGAGCCGACGGCCAGTCCAAGCATTGCCTTGTGATCCTCATCCGAGTTAACCGGCCTTCACATATACAATAATGCCCTCCACTTCCTCCACACTAATATACTTGCATGAAGGAAAAGGAGGATAATTGTGATCTGCGTTTGTTAGTATTACTGCCCGTAGTGGCATTGGTGGTGATGGTGCTTTTGTTGCTGCTAGCAGTTCCAGTATTCTTAGCCATGCCTTTTTTTTCTTTTACATTACCCCTTTCTATTTTGTCATTTTTCTTTTACCGTACATTTTGAAAAACACTCTAACTAATAATAATATTATTGTTCTTATTATAATTAAAATGCTAAGTAGGTACACGTTCCAAAAACAAAATGTGGCAGCAGGCCACAGTATAGGTGTGGTGGGCATGGTTCTCAAATTAGACTAGCAAACAGACATGCTTATTTAAATGTCTATATATTTTTTTCATTTTTTTCCAACAACATTCAGCATAATTCCGAAAAATTACATAAGATATGCTTGGAAGGAACACATCCAAAAAGCGAGTAACCTGCAACAGAGCACAGTACTACTGTGTAATGTATGGATGTACAATATGTCTTGTAAGATGTGTAAAATGTGTAAAAAAAAATATTTGCAACATGCACTCTCTGTGAGGTAGGCAGTCAGTGTTAAATCTAGTAACAAAGAAAATGACGGCACTTCCACTTCAAGAAATAGGTGTGAACAGGTGCCTACTAAGAGGAGCTACCTCCATATACAATGAACAAATAACGTAGCACACTGTAATACTGAGTATGTAAATATGAAATATGAATAGCATAACTGCTGTAAAAAATAGAAATAAATGAAAATTTTTTGAAATTTTTTTAGCGCATGTAAATATGAAGTATGAAATATGAATAGCATTGCTGCTGTAGAAATAAATGAGAAATCTTAGCGCATAAAATGGCCAATTCATGTGTACCTGACAGCCGCGGTAAGGCGTTTCTCGATGTCAGGACCTAACAATGTGAATACCTCTCTAAGAGACCTCCGTCTGATTATGTGTGGGAAAGTCAGATCCTAATGCATTTAAAACCACCTGCGGCATGGGGGTGGGGGTGGAGTGCTCAGTCAATGCTAAATCTAGTAACAAAGAAAATGACGGCACTTCCACTTCAAGAAATAGGTGTGAACAGGTGCCTACTAAGAGGAGCTACCTCCATATACAATGAAAAAATAACGTAGCACACTGTAATACTGAGTACGTAAATATGAAATATGAATAGCATAACTGCTGTAAAAAATAGAAATAAATGAAACATTTTTTGAAAATTTTTTAGCGCATGTAAATATGAAGTATGAAATATGAATAGCATTGCTGCTGTAGAAATAAATGAGAAATCTTAGCGCATAAATTGGCCAATTCATGTGTACCTGACAGCCGCGGTAAGGCGTTTCTCGATGTCAGGACCTAACAATGTCAATGTCACATACCTGGTGGCATCCTTGCATAGTGGTCCATCTCCCACTGTGCAAGAGCGAGCACTTGATTTCCAGTCCAGACTATCACTTTGGCTTCTTTCCATATGGTCTGCTTTGCTCTCCTCTGTCTGCTTAGGGCGACGCCTGCTGAACTTCCTGCTTTTTGTAGCTGCTGAAGACACACCCCTAATGCGTCCTCAGCCTATTGCTGTCTGTCACCTGGTATTTAACCCAGCTCCTCCCTGGAATCCTTGTTCTGTCAGTTGGCGTCTTGTCACTGATGTGCCAGGTCCTGTCTATGTTTCCTGCCTTGCTGTATCAGTTCCCGTGTCTGAACTGAGTCCTGTCTGTGTACTCTAGCCTGCTGCCTTTCCTGGAGGCTGTATTTCCAGGCCCGTGTGAACATGCTCTTAGCCTGTTCCTGTTAGAACCTTGCTGTTAGGTTTTTTTTCCTTTGCTGGTCACATGACCTTGTTGGCCTATTTAATCCTGCTCCGCCCTTCTGGCTTTGCTGGACTTCATTGTATATCTACTTTCTAGCTAGCCTGTGCTCTGTATCTAACTCTGTTAGTCTGCTTGGTCTACGGACCTCTATGTTCTATCTATTTTGTTTGTTCGTCTGTCTGCTACTATTTCTGTTAGGAGGTGTCCCATATTCCTCCCAGTCCTTAGTACTTGTAGGGATTCCTCCCCCACATCTATAGGTCTCCGTACAGACTAGATTAGGACTTTAGCAGGTCTGATCGCAGGATCAGGTTCCCTGTTACATCGTAGGGATTCAGCTGAGTCCTATAGTAGGGACAGATCTCCTCTCTTTCCTTAGCTTTGGTAGCAGAACATAACAGTAAGTCCAGCCAGCAAATTCTCTAAGGAAAGATTTTTCTGTTCCATCATGGTGTCGGTTCAGGATTTGGCTCATCGCCTGCAGGGACTCTCTCTGGAAGTGGCCGAGCTCCGTCAGCACGTGAGTAACTGTCCTGGAGCACATTTCTTGGAGCCTAAGGTATGTTTGCCGGATTTATTTTTTGGTGAACACCGAGAATTTTTTTCATTTAAAAATGCTTGCTTATTGTATTTTCGTTTGAGACCTAAGTCCTCTGGGGATGAATCCCAGCGCGTAGGGTTCATAATGTCACTTTTGCGCAAAGAGCCTCAGGAGTGGGCCTTTTCTTTGCAACCTAGTGATTCATGCTTCAGATCAGTGGATAGTTTTTTTTCTGCTTTGGGACTATTATATGATGATCCTGACCGTGTCGCATCAGCTGAGACTGAGTTGAGACGTTTAAAACAAGGATCGGGTAATGTGGAAAAATATTGTACACATTTTCGTCGTTGGTCCACTCAAACAGGGTGGAACGATTCTGCTCTGAAAAGTCTATTTCTTGCTGGGCTCAGTGAAAGGGTTAAAGACCTGCTAATTGCTTATCCTACACCTGAGGATTTGCAACAGGCTATGCAATTAGCTATACGGGTGGATAGAAGACTGCGTGCTAGGGTTAATGAGAGCAAATCCTCTGCTATGTCAGTTTCTGGTTATGATAATGTGTGTATTAACAGTGGTGAACCGATGGAGATTGGATCGGTGGCACCTCGCTCTCAAGAAAAAGACCGTCGTTTTTCGGAAGGCTTGTGTTTCTATTGCGGAAAATCTGGTCATTTGATTAAAGGCTGTGAGCTTCGTATGAAGAAAGAAAAAAAAATGGTCAGTCACGCCCGTATTGCCTGTTTAAATTCCAAGGGTATATTTTTAGCTGCTTCCACGATTGCTCAGGAAAAATTGATGGAATTTCGGGTGTTTGTTGATTGCGGGTCTACACTGAATGTAATTGATGGGGGATTTGTGGAAAAACTCAATTTAAAACCTGAACCTTTATCATCCCCCATTGCTGTGGTTTCTGTGGATGGCTCCCCTTTGAAGAATATTACTCTCAAGGTCAGTGAATTTCCTCTCACTATTAATGGTGTTCACCATGAGAAATTGGATTTGGTAGTGTTGAATAACTTGCCTTCTCCAGTAATATTGGGTTTGCCCTGGTTAAAATTTCACAATCCTGTACTGGATTGGTCTACCAGTGAAATTAAATCCTGGAGCCATAAATGTTATGACAAGTGTTGTAATGGGCGTATTGCAGCTTTGGATAGGGGAGAATTGCCTGTTCCTATTCAGGATTTTTGGAGAGTTTTTTCTGAGAAGGAATCGCAGGTTTTGCCTCCCCATAGAGACTATGATTGTTCTATTGAATTTGTCCCTGGAGCGACTCTTCCTAAGAGTCGTTTATTTAACCTTACTATTCCTGAGAGGAAGGCTTTGGAGGAATACATACAGACAAGTTTGGCCGCCGGTCACATTAGGCCCTCTAAGTCTCCTGTGGCGGTTGGATTTTTTTTTGTAAAAAAAAAGGACGGCGGTTTACGTCCTTGTCTGGATTTTCGTGAGATTAACAAAATTACGGTACGCAATCCTTACCCACTGCCATTGATTCCTGATCTGTTTAACCAGTTATTGGGGGCCAAGTGGTTCTCTAAAATTGACCTTAAGGGGGCATACAATCTGTTGCGCATGAAGGAGGGTGATGAATGGAAGACTGCTTTTAACACTCCTGTGGGTCATTTTGAGAATCTGGTTATGCCTTTTGGTCTTACTAATGCTCCTGCATTTTTTCAGAATCTGATTAATGACATCCTTAGACCTTTGATCGGTAAAAATGTGGTTGTGTATTTGGATGACATTTTGATTTATTCGCCAGATCTGGAGTCTCATTGGCGGAGCGTGCGTGAGGTATTACAGTTATTAATGGACAATTCGCTTTTTGCTAAGCTGGAGAAATGTGAGTTCGCGGTACAGAGAATTAGTTTTTTGGGCTACATTATCTCCAGCAAAGGTTTTGAGATGGATCCGGTTAAGGTTCAGGCTGTGCAGGAATGGCCTAGGCCTATTTGTTTGAAATCGATACAGAGGTTTTTGGGTTTCGCCAATTACTATAGAAAATTCATAAAAAATTTTTCTAGTATTGTCAAACCTCTGACTGATCTCACCAGGAAAGGTGCTAATGCGGTTCAGTGGTCTTCTGAGGCCATTGAAGCTTTTGTGTATCTCAAGGAGAGGTTCACCTCTGCTCCCATCCTTATGCAGCCTGATGTTACTAGGCCGTTTTTGGTTGAGGTTGATGCTTCCTCTGTGGGGGTTGGCGCAGTATTGTCTCAGGATAACGGGGATGGATTACATCCCTGTGCCTTTTTTTCAAAAAAATTTTCGGAGACTGAACTGAATTACGATATTGGTAATCGGGAATTATTGGCTATTAAACTCGCATTTGAACACTGGCGCCACTTCTTGGAAGGTGCGGAATTTCCCGTTCAGGTTCTTACGGATCATAAAAATCTGATATATCTTGATGCTGCCAAGCGCCTGAATGCCCGTCAGGCTAGGTGGGCACTGTTTTTCTCGCGGTTTAATTTCTCCGTTACTTACATCCCTGGTACTAAGAATGTTAAGGCGGATGCCTTGTCTCGCAGTTTTTCTCCCATAGTCGGTGGTGAGAAAGAGGAGAACATTTTACAAGAAGGTGTTGTGATAGCTGCTTTAGACTCTGTTTTGGAAGATGAGATTCTTAAAGCTCAGGAGAATGCCCCATCTAACACTCCTCATGGGAGGTTGTTTGTGCCTGGGACCTTTAGGAGAGATTTGTTTGTTGAGTGTCACGAATCTCGGTTGGCAGGTCATCCCGGAATCTCTGAGACCAAGAGACTGGTGGGTCGCAGTTTTTGGTGGCCTGGATGGCAGAAGGAAGTCATTAAGTGGGTGCGCCAATGTACTATATGTGCTAGATCTAAGTCCTCACATACTCCTGCTGCGGGGTTGCTTTGTCCTTTGGAGGTCCCCAGTGCTCCTTGGACACATTTGGCTATGGACTTTATAACTGACCTTCCCCCCTCTGAGGGTTTTACTGTCATCTGGGTGGTCGTGGACCGTTTTAGCAAGATGTGTCACTTGGTTCCCTTCGTCAAACTGCCCTGCGCTAAAACTCTCGCTAAGGCCTTTGTCAAGGAAATTGTCAGACTTCATGGCGTTCCTACTGACATTGTTTCTGATAGGGGTCCTCAGTTCGTGGCTCGTTTTTGGCGTGCCTTTTGTGACAGGTTGGGAATTCATTTGTCGTTTTCGTCCGGATATCATCCTGAATCTAATGGCCAGACAGAAAGGAAAAACCAGGATGTTGAGCAGTTCTTGCGTTGTTTTGTGGCAGACAATCAAGAGGGGTGGTCTGAGTTTCTGCCACTTGCCGAATTTGCTCTGAACAATCATACATCTTCTTCTGCTGGTTGTTCGCCTTTTTTTTGTTGTTCTGGGAGACATCCGTCGTTTGGGTCGTTCTCCAAGTTGGGATCTGCCGTGCCTGAGGAGGAGAATTTTTCCGGTGATTTGGAAAGAGTTTGGACGGATGTGCGTGGTAATCTTCAGGAGGCCAACAGAAAATCTAAAGACTACTTTGATAGGAAACGACAGGAGGTTTTGTTCGCTGTTGGTGACATGGTTTGGTTGTCCTCTAGGAATCTGCGGTTGAGGATTCCTTCTAAGAAATTGGGTCCCAAGTTTGTAGGGCCCTTTAAGGTGCTTCAGGTTGTCAACCAATCTTCTGTTAGGTTGGAGGTTCCTACCTCCTGGAGAATTAATCCGGTCTTTCATGTCTCTCTGTTAAAAAAAGCTGTTGTGTCGGATGGTGACGCCTCTGCCTCTGTTCCTCCGGTGGTGGAGGACGGGGAATATGAAATTTCTCGCATCCTTGACTCTAGACGGTATAGAGGTAGTTTGCAGTATCTTGTGGCCTGGAAAGGTTTCGGACCCGAGGATAACTCTTGGGTGAGGTCAGATGATGTTTCCGCGTCCAGACTTATCAGAGCGTTTCACAGGAGATTTCCTGATAAGCCTGGTCCTAGGGGATCCGGAGGATCCTCTTAGAAGGGGGGGTACTGTTAGAACCTTGCTGTTAGGTTTTTTTTCCTTTGCTGGTCACATGACCTTGTTGGCCTATTTAATCCTGCTCCGCCCTTCTGGCTTTGCTGGACTTCATTGTATATCTACTTTCTAGCTAGCCTGTGCTCTGTATCTAACTCTGTTAGTCTGCTTGGTCTACGGACCTCTATGTTCTATCTATTTTGTTTGTTCGTCTGTCTGCTACTATTTCTGTTAGGAGGTGTCCCATATTCCTCCCAGTCCTTAGTACTTGTAGGGATTCCTCCCCCACATCTATAGGTCTCCATACAGACTAGATTAGGACTTTAGCAGGTCTGATTGCAGGATCAGGTTCCCTGTTACATCGTAGGGATTCAGCTGAGTCCTATAGTAGGGACAGATCTCCTCTCTTTCCTTAGCTTTGGTAGCAGAACATAACAGTTCCTTCTGCCCTCTAGGGGCCGTATACCTAGATCTGTTGTCTGTGTCTTTTCCCCGTGTCTGTTCCTGCCCTATCTATCTTCCAGCCTGTTTCCCGCTTCTTTCTACGCCCATATCTTCCCTTTTTCTGCAGAGTCTGAACTCGTACCTAACTCCTGCTCGTTGTCACTGTACTTCCGTTTGTGAGTTTGTGGTCCACTCGCTACTTCACTGCAAGTACCCTGTGGGTATCTGGTTCTGCCTTTCCCTTCCTGTCTGTTCTGTGTGAACAGAGCCCTGTCCCCTCTGCTCTGCCTTGCTCGCCGCTCCGGCAGTTCTTGCCTGCTCTGCCTTGCTCACCGCTGTGGCAGTTCTTGCCTGCTCTTCCTTTGCTCACCGCTCTAGACGGTCTCGCTCTGCTCTGCCTTTGCTCACCGCTCCAGGCGGCCTCCTCTGCTCTGACCCTTTGCTCACTGCTCTGGCAGTCTCGCTCTGCTCTGACCCTTTGCTCACTACTCCTGCAGTCTCGCTCTGCTCTGACCATTTGCTCGCTGCTCTGGCAGTCTCGCTCTGCTCTGACCTTTTGCTCGCTGCTCCGGCAATCTCGCTCTGCTCTGACCTTTTGCTCGCTGCTCCGGCAGTCTCGCTCTGCTCTGATCTTTTGCTCGCTGCTCCAGCAGTCTCGCTCTGCTCTGACCCTTTGCTCGCTGCTCCGGCAGTCTCGCTCTGCTCTGACCCTTTGCTCGCTGCTCCGGCAGTCTCGCTCTGCTCTGACCCTTTGCTCGCTGCTCCGGCAGTCTCGCTCTGCTCTGACCCTTTGCTCGCTGCTCCGGCAGTCTCGCTCTGCTCTGACCCTTTGCTCGCTGCTCCGGCAGTCTCACTCTGCTCTGACCCTTTGCTCGCTGCTCCGGCAGTCTCGCTCTGCTCTGACCCTTTGCTCGCTGCTCCGGCAGTCTCGCTCTGCTCTGACCCTTTGCTCGCTGCTCCGGCAGTCTCGCTCTGCTCTGACCCTTTGCTCGCCGCTCCGGCAGTCTCGCTCTGCTCTGACCCTTTGCTCGCTGCTCCAGGCGGCCTCGTCCTGCTCAACTCTCGGTCACCACTCCAGGCGGTCTCGTCTTGCTCTGCTCTTGCTCGCCGCTCCGGGTGGCCTCACCCTGCTGTGTTTGTCCACCGCATCTGCGGTTATGTTCCTGAGTCCCAGTCTGTACTGGGTCCTATCCACTCTGTGCTCCAACCTGTCGTACCTGCCAGTACCTCCCTGCCTGCATACCAGTCGTGCTTGCCAGCATCCACCCGTCTGCATACCTGCCGTGTCTGCCTGTACCCACCAGTCTGTGTGGCAGCCTAACCTGCCTGTTGCTGTATTCCCCGGTGTGGGTCAACAGCCGTGTCCGGGGTCTGACCTGGAGTAGCACCTGGTCCCTCTGCTCGGTCCCTCCTTGGTGCACTGGCGTCGTATGCTATCATGCGACCTTGGTCGGATCGGGTGGATACTTAGTTACGCCCCTCCAGGCATTCACTCTCCGGTACGGTCCAGTGGAATCACTACATATACACGCACATGCCAGTCAGTCCGGGCGTGTGCATTACAAGCAGACGGAGGTCTCTTAGAGAGGTATTCACATTGTTAGGTCCTGACATCGAGAAACGCCTTACCGCGGCTGTTAGGTACACATGAATTGGCCAATTTATGCGCTAAGATTTCTCATTTATTTCTACAGCAGCAATGCTATTCATATTTCATACTTCATATTTACATGTGCTAAAAAATTTTCAAAAAATGTTTCATTTATTTCTATTTTTTACAGCAGTTATGCTATTCATATTTCATATTTACATACTCAGTATTACAGTGTGCTACGTTATTTGTTCAGTCAGTGTTAAATGTCTGGATTTTGGGGAATGTTTAAAAAAAAAAAAAATTTGCACCTTCACAAATAATGATTGCACTAGAAGTGCAATAACTCAATACAGTCTCTTGCACACAGTCTGATACTGATTCATTATTTTTTTTTAACTATTGGGCTGTCTTACTTTAAATAAGTACATTAAGGCTACGTTCACACATTTTTGCTGCTTTTATTTCTATAGCCAAAACCGGATCTCTTGGCAGTAATATAGATGCAGCCAAAACACAGGTTTTGCTGCTTTTCTTGCTGTATTTTTGCTGTGTTTTTGCTTTGTTTTTCAGAATCCCAAAATTCAGCTTTACTTCCACCTTGCAAGCATGAACAATGCAAGGTGTTAGACCAACAATGCAAAACATATGTGAAACTATAAAACATCTTTGGACAAAAGAGCAATTCGATCAAATTATTTAGGGGAAAAAGTTTTCATGTATGAAGCACAGCCGTGACCTAAGGTTACATGAGTGCTTGAAAAAAAAACACAATAGCTAATGTAAAAACAACAGGGGGGTTGAATTGGTCTGGCATTGTTTACTTAACACATTGTTAGGGCATTCAGTTGGTAGGGCATTATTTACTTTCTCATATTGTTAGGGCATTCAGTTGGTAGGGCATTGCTTACTTTTTCACATTGGTAGGACATTGAGTTGGTCAGGCATTGTTTGCTTTAACATATATCACTAATTTAATTAAACTGTACTAATACTAACAGTCATGCTCATGTGAAGATAAAATATAGTTTAAACTTGGGAAAATCACAAAAATAAATGGGTTTCACATCCTGCTGTACCTGCGTTTTTTTCACCAAAAACTGGTGCTTTTGCACTTACTCATTGCTTCTATGGGTGAAAAGACACTGCAGAAACATTGAAAGAATTGACATGCTGCAGTTTTCAAAGACGCAGCAGTTTTCCAATTCTGTCAGAAAAAAAAAAACAATCGTGCCCATGAGATTTCTGACATTTCATATATTTTGCTGGTATTGTAAAACACAGCTTTTAATTTGCATAAAAATATGCAGCAAAAAAAAAACACAGCAAAGACGCAACATACCTTAAGAATGAAGATAAATGTGTAATTATAATTCAAATGAAGCAAAACAAATATGCTTGCTAGGCAGCTACACTATATCACTGATACAGGATATATGACACATATTGGGACTGTAAGGGATAGATTGTGCTCAGGTGTTCCCATCTTTAGCCTCACTGTATGTTGCCTCATTATTTATGTTTTAAATATACCTGCTGCACCTTTTTAATCTATAGTTTGAGTATTCTGTCATGACTTCTTCACCTGTGGAGGTTGATTCTTCAAGCCACAGGTTAGCATGAGCAACATAGACCATTAGTACATGAATATATCACCACAGTAACCATCTGCATGGGTGCTGCAATACATTCCGCAGGCCAATCAGTGGCCGACAGCTGACATCGGCATGCCAGGCATTGGCGTCACATGGCAGCGATGTCATGCATCTCCATAGCAGGCACATTGATGTCACCTGCTGGCCTCTGATTGGCCTGCTTCAACACACTTCAGTGACGCACATCCAGCTAAAGTAGCTGCTGGGGTCGCACGGGCCCAGAAGAAGACACTGCACATCGAAGGAGCAGGCGTCCTCCACAAATGCCCCAGTTATAATGTCCCCCACAAATGCCCCAAGTATAGTGTCCCCAACACATGCTCCAGATACCATGTCCCCTACACTTGCCCAAAGTATAATGTCCCCTACACAAGCCCCAGGTATAATATCCTCTATTCAGAGACAAAATAATATAAGAAAAAAAGTAAAAAAAAGCTTATACACCTAATCCACCTGTTTTGAACAGCATCTGTCTCCTCTTCCATCTGGTACAGCAGTGGGCACTGGAGGGCGCAATAACTTCACTGCATTGCGCCATCCGACGTCCCCTGTGTGTGCAGTCTCCAACAGAGCGCAGTCTGAGAAAAACCTCGGCACTCGGTATAGCTCTTTTGAACTTCAAGATTTTAATATCATAAGGTAAGTGCAGTCCAGGAAAACAACAAACGTTTCGGCTTACATGGCCTTCATCAGTGTAATCTACACAAAACAAAACACATATCGAAATAAATATAATAAAATAAATAAAGTATATACAAAATAAAGTGTCTGAAGATGGTAACCTGTAATGAATGCATCAGAGATCACAAATATACTAGTCGACAACAAGTGAAAGAGACCTACCCGACCGCTTATGAAGATCAATGAAACTGGGGTAGGGGCTGGACTCTATGTCTCAAAAGTGAAAGGTCAGTAGGCCCTAAGGAAGGCATAATGGAGTAAATCCTTAGTAAAAACCCTGATTCCCATAGCAGTGGAGATAAAGGGGAAGTACTATACCTGTGTCACCTGCCATTACTGTGTGGGGCTCGAATGCAGTGTCTGCCCTGGGTGAAGTGGTGAGAGCAATAGATTTAAATATAAGTAGGGAGGGACCTAAGGACTAAGGAGGCCAATGGTAGTGTAGGTCGCGAGTAGCTAGAGTGGGATGTGTGGTAAAACAGTGACTTGCCAATCCTGGCTTATGAGACATGTGTGGAGTCACTGTGGAGCGAATCACCGCCGGTGTAATGGCCAGAATGAAGGGGGCATGTCCGTGAAGTCACAAGAAGTGATGTATCACTGTCCTGGTCCGCCCCCAGGAAATAGATTGTGGTGCAGGTGCTTTCCATAGACCGGAAGCATGCGTTCCACTGCGGGAACCATGTGTTCCACAGGCAGGAAAGGTGAGAAGAAGAGTGCCCAGTACTGTGAATCCAGGTAGAACGATCAGAGGTGGTAAGAGGAAGATGATATCCCATGTAATAGGCTGATCTGTAACATAGAGACACAGAATTAATGTGGGCACATATGGATCAATGACCCTATTATATGGCTACAACTAGAAATCCTGGTAAAATAAAACATGCATGTAACAATGGATAGCAACAATAAGATACAAAATTAACCCTATTATTTAGGATCATAATCTAGTGTAGCTCAGTCAGTATTCTCCACAAGTTTGTGGTTTATGCTGAATGGTCCATGAGACGTGTCCCCGCTGAGGAGCCCCACACTCGGTATCTGTGTATCTTACAGAAAGGAAAGTAGATCATAATCTCTGTTTAATCCCCTAGGTGACAGGGACTGGAGCTCATGAATCCAATATGCCTCCCTTCGTTTAAGGAGGCGTACGCGATCACCCCCTCGGCTTGCCGAAGGACCTGCTTGAGGACTTTTAATTGGGATATATTGTCCCTTGCTGTTATAAAATGATGTGGAATGGGTAGTAACAGGTTTTTACACTGTATTGTCGACTTATGTTTAAAGATCCTATCCCTAACAGCCTGAGTGGTTTCTCCCATGTACATCAGACCGCATGGGCATTTAATGAGATAAACAACAAAAGTTGTATCACAAGTGAAACTACTTACCTACCGGCCCGGTATTTAAAATTCTGTTTTCTCCGTCACACGGATCACATATACATTGTCAGAAAATACTGCCATTTCTGGCCTCCATTAAAAAAATCCTTTAGTGTGTCATTGAAGCAATTCACCGCAGTTTGCTGTTCAAACTACTTACCTACAGGCCAGGTATTTAAAACTCTGTTTACTTCGACACACGTATCACATATATGTTGTCAGAAAACACTGCCATTTCTGGCCTCCATTAAAAATTTCCTTTAGTGTGTCAGTGAAGCAATTCACCGCAGTTTGCTGTTCAAACTACTTACCTAGAGGCCGTTTACATTTTGCATGCACATCAATTTACATTTCAGTTCAGACTCCCAGGTTTTTTCTTTGCAGTTTAGTGTGCTTTAGTGCATTTAAGGGTGTGGCCGCCCTTTGTCTGAGCTGAAAGGTTCATTCTGCCTCTTAGGTCAATGCTTCTACTACAGGCTCAGTCTCTCTGCCCTTATCCATATGTATGTCACATGACAAATGGTAAGGTTTTAATATTAGAGTTAGGACAGTCCCATAAGGGTTACCGTGATGTGGTGGGATGGCTTTTACATTATTTTGATCAAAATTATGTTAACTAAATACTAGTGTTGAGCGAACATGCTCGACACTGCTCGGTACTCGCCCGAGCATCACGCTACTCGGGATGTTCGGCGAGCAACGAGCATTTCCGGGTTGCTCGGGCGGGAGCTCGGGTCTCCGCCCTGCATGTTTGGCGCTCTTTACAGAGCCAATGAACATGCAGGGATTGCCAGCCAGTCACTGTAATGCTGCAGCCATGTTGGTTGTGGGCATTACAGTGATTGGCTGGCCGCACAGCGTCACCTCGAGTATTTAAAACCGGGCGCCGCCATCTTGGACACAGTCGCTCCGGATTAGACAGTGAAGGGACAGCGCTGCTGATTTAGGTAGAGATATAAACTGCGAAATAGTTAGTGTAGGGTCTGTAAAGGCTGCCAGAACAAACAAACAGTCCTCTTCAGGACTAATATCCCTCCCAGATACCAGGCAGGCAGGCTCTATAGGAGACACAGTGGCTATACCAGCAAACGCTACATTACAGTCCTGTGTGCTTCTGTTGCTGAAATTACTGGACTTAGCACCAGGTGTCGGAGGCCAGGAAAAATCCTTTTTTTTTCACCTAAATCCTCCTTTTTTTTTCCTCCTTCACACTGTACACATACCTGTCTTATTAACCTTTTGGTGTGTCCCCCCCCCCCCCAAAAAAAAAGAGTGTCTCTGATGTTTCAGACACAAATATAACTGTTGAAAATAGTCTGGTGTAGGCTAGAGAAACAGAAGTGTTGTTTTGCACTTCCACGGTTCAAACCTCTGTATTATCCATTTTGGGCCATTTGCATCTAAAAAAAAAACCAGTTTGAGTGTGTCGCTCACTGTTCAGCCGCAAATCTATATATTTAAAAAAGTCTGCTATACCCCAGTAAACAATAGCAGTGGTTTTGCCATCCCACAGTAAAAAATCTATATTATTCAGATTTTGGTATATTTTCCGTAAAGAAAAACAGTAGTGTCTCCTGACTGTTGTGACACAAAAATATATCTGTTGAAAATAGTCTTGTGTAGGCCCGACATCCCAGTGTGGTTTCTCAGTTCCATGGGTCAAATCACTGTACTATCCAGTTTTGGGCCTTTGGTATCTGAAAAAAAAGCAGTTTGAGTGTGTCGCTCACTGTTCAGCCGCAAATATCTCTATTTAAAAAAGGGTGGTATACCCCAGTAAACAATAACTGTGGTTTTGCCATCCCACGGTAAAAAATCTCTATTTTCAGGTTTTGGTATATTTTCCGTAAAGAAAAACAGTAGTGTCTCCTGACTGTTGTGACACAAAAATATATCTGTTGAAAATAGTCTTGTGTAGGCCCGACATCCCAGTGTGGTTTCGCAGTTCCACGGGTCAAATCACTGTACTATCCAGTTTTGGGCCTTTGGTATCTAAAAAAAAAGCAGTTTGAGTGTGTCGCTCACTGTTCAGCCGCAAATATCTCTATTTAAAAAAGGTAGGTATACCCCAGTAAACAATAACTGTGGTTTTGCCATCCCGCGGTAAAAAATCTCTATTATTCAGCTTTTGGTAGTTTTTTTCTGTAAAGAAAAACAGTAGTGTCTCATGACTGTTGTGACACAAAAATATATCTGTTGAAAATAGTCTTGTGTAGGCCCGACATCCCAGTGGGGTTTCGCAGTTAAATGGGTCAAATCGCTGTACTATCCAGTTTTGGGCCTTTGGTATCTAAAAAAAAAGCAGTTTGAGTGTGTCGCTCACTGTTCAGCTGCAAATATCTCTATTTAAAAAAGTGTGGTATACCCCAGTAAACAATAACTGTGGTTTTGCCATACCACGGTAAAAAATCTCTATTATTCAGCTTTTGGTAGTTTTTTCCGTAAAGAAAAACAGTAGTGTCTCCTGACTGTTGTGACACAAAATTATATCTGTTGAAAATAGTCTTGTGTAGGCCCGACATCCCAGTGTGGTTTCGCAGTTCCACGGGTTAAATCGCTGTACTATCCAGTTTTGGGCCTTTGGTATCTAAAAAAAAAGCAGTTTGAGTGTGTCGCTCACTGTTCAGCCGCAAATATCTCTATTTAAAAAAGTGTGGTATACCCCAGTAAACAATAACTGTGGTTTTGCCATCCCAAGGTAAAAAATCTTTATTATTCAGCTTTTGGTAGCTTTTTCCGTGAAGAAAAACAGTAGTGTCTCCTGACTGTTGTGACACAAAAATATATCTGTTGAAAATAGTCTTGAGTAGGCCCGACATCCCAGTGTGGTTTCACAGTTCCACGGGTCAAATGGCTGTACTATCCAGTTTTGGGCCTTTGGTATCTAAAAAAAAAAGCAGTTTGAGTGTGTCGCTCACTGTTCAGCCACAAATATCTCTATTTAAAAAAGTGTGGTATACCCCAGTAAACAATAACTGTGGTTGTGCCATCCCACGGTAAAAAATCTCTATTATTCAGGTTTTGGTATATTTTCCATAAAGAAAAACAGTAGTGTCTCCTGACTGTTGTGACACAAAAATATATTTGTTGAAAATAGTCTTGTGTAGGCCCGACATCCCAGTGTGGTTTCACAGTTCCATGGGTCAAATCGCTGTACTATCCAGTTTTGGGACTTTGGTATCTAAAAAAAAAGCAGTTTGAGTGTGTCGCTCACCGTTCAGCCGCAAATATCTCTATTTAAAAAAGTGTGGTATACCCCAGTAAACAATAACTGTGGTTTTGCCATCCCACGGTAAAAAATCTCTATTATTCAGCTTTTGGTATTTTTTTCCGTAAAGAAAAACAGTAGTGTCTCCTGACTGTTGTGACACAAAAATATATCTGTTGAAAATGGTCTTGTGTAGGCCCGACATCCCAGTGTGGTTTCGCAGTTCCATGGGTCAAATCGCTGTACTATCCAGTTTTGGGCCTTTGGTATCTAAAAAAAAAAAGCAGTTTGAGTGTGTCGCTCACTGTTCAGCCGCAAATATCTCTATTTAAAAAAGTGTGGTATAACTCAGTAAACAATAACTGTGGTTTTGCCATCCCACGGTAAAAAATCTCTATTATTCAGGTTTTGGTATATTTTCCGTAAAGAAAAACAGTAGTGTCTCCTGACTGTTGTGACACAAAAATATATCTGTTGAAAATAGCCTTGTGTAGGCCCGACATCCCAGTGTGGTTTCGCAGTTCCACGGGTCAAATCGCTGTACTATCCAATTTTGGGCCTTTGGTATCTAAAAAAAAAGCAGTTTGAGTGTGTCGCTCACTGTTCAGCCGCAAATATCTCTATTTAAAAAAGTGTGGTATACCCCAGTAAACAATAACTGTGGTTTTGCCATCCCACGGTAAAAAATCTCTATTATTCAGGTTTTGGTATATTTTCCGTAAAGAAAAACAGTAGTGTATCCTGACTGTTGTGACACAAAAATATATCTGTTGAAAATAGTCTTGTGTAGGCCCGACATCCCAGTGTGGTTTCGCCGTTCCATGGGTCAAATCGCTGTACTATCCAGTTTTGGGCCTTTGGTATGTAAAAAAAAAGCAGTTTGAGTGTATCGCTCACTGTTCAGCCGCAAATATCTCTATTTAAAAAAGTGTGGTATACCCCAGTAAACAATAACTGTGGTTTTGCCATCCCACGGTAAAAAATCTCTATTATTCAGGTTTTGGTATATTTTCCGTAAAGAAAAACAGTAGTGTCTCCTGACTGTTGTGACACAAAAATATATCTGTTGAAAATAGTCTTGTGTAGGCCCGACATCCCAGTGGGGTTTCGCAGTTAAATGGGTCAAATCGCTGTACTATCCAGTTTTGGGCCTTTGGTATCTAAAAAAAAAGCAGTTTGAGTGTGTCGCTCACTGTTCAGCTGCAAATATCTCTATTTAAAAAAGTGTGGTATACCCCAGTAAACAATAACTGTGGTTTTGCCATACCACGGTAAAAAATCTCTATTATTCAGCTTTTGGTAGTTTTTTCCGTAAAGAAAAACAGTAGTGTCTCCTGACTGTTGTGACACAAAATTATATCTGTTGAAAATAGTCTTGTGTAGGCCCGACATCCCAGTGTGGTTTCGCAGTTCCACGGGTTAAATCGCTGTACTATCCAGTTTTGGGCCTTTGGTATCTAAAAAAAAAGCAGTTTGAGTGTGTCGCTCACTGTTCAGCCGCAAATATCTCTATTTAAAAAAGTGTGGTATACCCCAGTAAACAATAACTGTGGTTTTGCCATCCCAAGGTAAAAAATCTTTATTATTCAGCTTTTGGTAGCTTTTTCCGTGAAGAAAAACAGTAGTGTCTCCTGACTGTTGTGACACAAAAATATATCTGTTGAAAATAGTCTTGAGTAGGCCCGACATCCCAGTGTGGTTTCGCAGTTCCACGGGTCAAATGGCTGTACTATCCAGTTTTGGGCCTTTGGTATCTAAAAAAAAAAGCAGTTTGAGTGTGTCGCTCACTGTTCAGCCACAAATATCTCTATTTAAAAAAGTGTGGTATACCCCAGTAAACAATAACTGTGGTTGTGCCATCCCACGGTAAAAAATCTCTATTATTCAGGTTTTGGTATATTTTCCATAAAGAAAAACAGTAGTGTCTCCTGACTGTTGTGACACAAAAATATATTTGTTGAAAATAGTCTTGTGTAGGCCCGACATCCCAGTGTGGTTTCACAGTTCCATGGGTCAAATCGCTGTACTATCCAGTTTTGGGACTTTGGTATCTAAAAAAAAAGCAGTTTGAGTGTGTCGCTCACCGTTCAGCCGCAAATATCTCTATTTAAAAAAGTGTGGTATACCCCAGTAAACAATAACTGTGGTTTTGCCATCCCACGGTAAAAAATCTCTATTATTCAGCTTTTGGTATTTTTTTCCGTAAAGAAAAACAGTAGTGTCTCCTGACTGTTGTGACACAAAAATATATCTGTTGAAAATGGTCTTGTGTAGGCCCGACATCCCAGTGTGGTTTCGCAGTTCCATGGGTCAAATCGCTGTACTATCCAGTTTTGGGCCTTTGGTATCTAAAAAAAAAAAGCAGTTTGAGTGTGTCGCTCACTGTTCAGCCGCAAATATCTCTATTTAAAAAAGTGTGGTATAACTCAGTAAACAATAACTGTGGTTTTGCCATCCCACGGTAAAAAATCTCTATTATTCAGGTTTTGGTATATTTTCCGTAAAGAAAAACAGTAGTGTCTCCTGACTGTTGTGACACAAAAATATATCTGTTGAAAATAGCCTTGTGTAGGCCCGACATCCCAGTGTGGTTTCGCAGTTCCACGGGTCAAATCGCTGTACTATCCAATTTTGGGCCTTTGGTATCTAAAAAAAAAGCAGTTTGAGTGTGTCGCTCACTGTTCAGCCGCAAATATCTCTATTTAAAAAAGTGTGGTATACCCCAGTAAACAATAACTGTGGTTTTGCCATCCCACGGTAAAAAATCTCTATTATTCAGGTTTTGGTATATTTTCCGTAAAGAAAAACAGTAGTGTATCCTGACTGTTGTGACACAAAAATATATCTGTTGAAAATAGTCTTGTGTAGGCCCGACATCCCAGTGTGGTTTCGCCGTTCCATGGGTCAAATCGCTGTACTATCCAGTTTTGGGCCTTTGGTATGTAAAAAAAAAGCAGTTTGAGTGTATCGCTCACTGTTCAGCCGCAAATATCTCTATTTAAAAAAGTGTGGTATACCCCAGTAAACAATAACTGTGGTTTTGCCATCCCACGGTAAAAAATCTCTATTATTCAGGTTTTGGTATATTTTCCGTAAAGAAAAACAGTAGTGTCTCCTGACTGTTGTGACACAAAAATATATCTGTTGAAAATAGTCTTGTGTAGGCCCGACATCCCAGTGTGGTTTCGCATTTCCGTGGGTCAAATCGCTGTACTATCCAGTTTTGGGCCTTTGGTATCTAAAAAAAAAGCAGTTTTGTGTGTCGCTCACTGTTCAGCCGCAAATATCTCTATTTAAAAAAGTGTGGTATACCCCAGTAAACAATAACTGTGGTTTTGCCATCCCACAGTCAAAAATCTCTATTATTCAGGTTTTGGTATATTTTCAGTAAAGAAAAACAGTAGTTTCTCTTGACTGTTGTGACACAAAAATATATCTGTTGAAAATAGTCTTGTGTAGGCCCGACATCCCAGTGGGGTTTCGCAGTTCCATGGGTCAAATCGCTGTACTATCCAGTTTTGGGCCTTTGGTATCTAAAAAAAAAGCAGTTTGAGTGTGTCGCTCACTGTTCAGCCGCAAATATCTCTATTTAAAAAAGGGAGGTATACCCCAGTAAACAATAACTGTGGTTTTGCCATCCCGTGGTAAAAAATCTCTATTATTCAGCTTTTGGTAGTTTTTTCCGTAAAGAAAAACAGTAGTGTCTCCTGACTGTTGTGACACAAAAATATATCTGTTGAAAATAGTCTTGTGTAGGCCCGACATCCCAGTGTGGTTTCGCAGTTCCACGGGTTAAATCGCTGTACTATCCAGTTTTGGGCCTTTGGTATCTAAAAAAAAAAGCAGTTTGAGTGTGTCGCTCACTGTTCAGCCGCAAATATCTCTTTTTAAAAAAGTGTGGTATACCCCAGTAAACAATACCTGTGGTTTTGCCATCCCAAGGTAAAAAATCTCTATTACTCAGCTTTTGGTAGCTTTTTCCGTAAAGAAAAACAGTAGTGTCTCCTCACTGTTGTGACACAAAAATATATCTGTTGAAAATAGTCTTGTGTAGGCCCGACATCCCAGTGTGGTTTCACAGTTCCATGGGTCAAATCGCTGTACTATCCAGTTTTGGGCCTATGGTATCTAAAAAAAAGCAGTTTGAGTGTGTCGTTCACTGTTCAGCCGCAAATATCTCTATTTAAAAAAGTGTGGTATACCCCAGTAAACAATAACTGTGGTTTTGCCATCCCACGGTAAAAAATCTCTATTATTCAGCTTTTGGTATATTTTCCATAAAGAAAAACAGTAGTGTCTCCTGACTGTTGTGACACAAACATATATCTGTTGAAAATAGTCTTGTGTAGGCCCGACATCCCAGTGTGGTTTCACAGTTCCATGGGTCAAATCGCTGTACAATCCAGTTTTGGGACTTTGGTATCTAAAAAAAAGGCAGTTTGAGTGTGTCGCTCACCGTTCAGCCGCAAATATCTCTATTTAAAAAAGTGTGGTATACCCCAGTAAACAATAACTGTGGTTTTGCCATCCCACGGTAAAAAATCTCTATTATTCAGCTTTTGGTATTTTTTTCCGTAAAGAAAAACAGTAGTGTCTCCTGACTGTTGTGACACAAAAATATATCTGTTGAAAATGGTCTTGTGTAGGCCCGACATCCCAGTGTGGTTTCGCAGTTCCATGGGTCAAATCGCTGTACTATCCAGTTTTGGGCCTTTGGTATCTAAAAAAAAAGCAGTTTGAGTGTGTCGCTCACTGTTCAGCCGCAAATATCTCTATTTAAAAAAGTGTGGTATACCTCAGTAAACAATAACTGTGGTTTTGCCATCCCACGGTAAAAAATCTCTATTATTCAGGTTTTGGTATATTTTCCGTAAAGAAAAACAGTAGTGTCTCCTGACTGTTGTGACACAAAAATATATCTGTTGAAAATAGCCTTGTGTAGGCCCGACATCCCAGTGTGGTTTCGCAGTTCCACGGGTCAAATCGCTGTACTATCCAATTTTGGGCCTTTGGTATCTAAAAAAAAAGCAGTTTGAGTGTGTCACTCCCTGTTCAGCCGCAAATATCTCTATTTAAAAAAAGTGTGGTATACCCCAGTAAACAATAACTGTGGTTTTGCCATCCCACGGTAAAAAATCTCTCTTATTCAGGTTTTTTTTATATTTTCCGTAAAGAAAAACAGTAGTGTCTCCTGACTGTTGTGACACAAAAATATATCTGTTGAAAATAGTCTTGTGTAGGCCCGACATCCCAGTGTGGTTTCGCAGTTCCACGGGTCAAATCGCTGTACTATCCAGTTTTGGGCCTTTGGTATCTAAAAAAAAAGCAGTTTGAGTGTGTCGCTCACTGTTCAGCCGCAAATATCTATATTTAAAAAAGTGTGGTATACCCCAGTAAACAATAACTGTGGTTCTACCATCCCACGGTAAAAAATCTCTATTATTCAGGTTTTGGTATATTTTCCGTAAAGAAAAACAGTAGTGTCTCCTGACTGTTGTGACACAAAAATATATCTGTTGAAAATAGTCTTGTGTAGGCCCGACATCCCAGTGTGGTTTCGCAGTTCCACGGGTCAAATCGCTGTACTATCCAGTTTTGGGCCTTTGGTATCTAAAAAAAAAGCAGTTTGAGTGTGTCACTCACTGTTCAGCTGCAAATATCTATATTTAAAAAAGTGTGGTATACTCCAGTAAACAATAATTGTGGTTTTGCCATCCCACGGTAAAAAATCTCTATTATTCAGGTTTTGGTATATTTTCCGTAAAGAAAAACAGTAGTGTCTCCTGACTGTTGTGACACAAAAATATATCTGTTGAAAATAGTCTTGTGTAGGCCCGACATCCCAGTGTGGTTTCGCAGTTCCATGGGTCAAATCGCTGTACTATCCATTTTTGGGCCTTTGGTATCTACAAACAAAGCAGTTTGAGTGTGTCGCTCACTATTCAGCCGCAAATATCTCTATTTAAAAAAGTTTGGTATACCCCAGTAAACAATAACTGTTGTTTTGCCATCCCACGGTAAAAAATCTCTATTATTCAGCTTTTGGTAGTTTTTTCCGTAAAGAAAAACAGTAGTGTCTCCTGACTGTTGTGACACAAAAATATATCTTTTGAAAATAGTCTTGTGTAGGCCCGACATCCCAGTGTGGTTTCGCAGTTCCATGGGTCAAATCGCTGTACTATCCAGTTTTGGGCCTTTGGTATCTACAAAAAAAACAGTTTGAGTGTGTCGCTCACTGTTCAGCCGCAAATATCTCTATTTAAAAAAGTGTGGTATACCCCAGTAAACAATAACTGTGGTTTTGCCATCCCATGGTAAAAAATCTCTATTATTCAGGTTTTGGTATATTTTCCGTAAAGAAAAACAGTAGTGTCTCCTGACTGTTGTGACACAAAAATATATCTGTTGAAAATAGTCTTGTGTAGGCCCGACATCCCAGTGTGGTTTCGCAGTTCCACGGGTCAAATCGCTGTACTATCCAGTTTTGGGCCTTTGGTATCTAAAAAAAAAGCAGTTTGAGTGTGTCGCTCACTGTTCAGCTGCAAATATCTCTATTTAAAAAAGTGTGGTATACCCCAGTAAACAATAACTGTGGTTTTGCCATCCCACGGTAAAAAATCTCTATTATTCAGGTTTTGGTATATTTTCCGCAAAGAAAAACAGTAGTGTCTCCTGACTGTTGTGACACAAAAATATATCTATTGAAAATAGTCTTGTTTAGGCCCGACATCCCAGTGTGGTTTCGCAGTTCCATGGGTCAAATCGCTGTACTATCCAGTTTTGGGCCTTTGGTGTCTACAAATAAAGCAGTTTGAATGTGTCGCTCACTGTTCAGCCCCAAATATCTCTATTTAAAAAAGTGTGGTATACCCCAGTAAACAATAACTGTGGTTTTGCCATCCCACGGTAAAAAACCTCTATTATTCAGCTTTTGTTATTTTTTTCCGTAAAGAAAAACAGTAGTGTCTCCTGACTGTTGTGACACAAAAATATATCTGTTGAAAATAGTCTTGTGTAGGCCCGACATCCCAGTGTGGTTTCGCAGTTCCATTGGTCAAATCGCTGTACTATCCAGTTTTGGGCCTTTGGTATCTACAAAAAAGGCAGTTTGAGTGTGTCGCTCACTGTTCAGCCGCAAATATCTCTATTTAAAAAAGTGTGGTATACCCCAGTAAACAATAACTGTGGTTTTGCCATCCCACGGTAAAAAATCTCTATTATTCAGCTTTTGGTAGTTTTTTCCGTAAAGAAAAACAGTAGTGTCTCCTGACTGTTCTAACACAAAAATATATCTGTTGAAAATAGTCTTGTGTAAGCACGACATCCCAGTGTGGTTTCGCCGTTCCATGGGTCAAATCGCTGTACTATCCAGTTTTGGGCCTTTGGTATGTAAAAAAAAAGCAGTTTGAGTGTGTCGCTCACCGTTCAGCCGCAAATATCTCTATTTAAAAAAGTGTGGTATACCCCAGTAAACAATAACTGTGGTTTTGCCATCCCACAGTAAAAAATCTCTATTATTCAGGTTTTGGTATATTTTCCGTAAAGAAAAACAGTAGTTTCTCTTGACTGTTGTGACACAAAAATATATCTGTTGAAAATAGTCTTGTGTAGGCCCGACATCCCAGTGTGGTTTCACAGTTCCATGGGTCAAATCGCTGTACTATCCAGTTTTGGGACTTTGGTATCTAAAAAAAAGCAGTTTGAGTGTGTCGCTCACCGTTCAGCCGCAAATATCTCTATTTAAAAAAGTGTGGTATACCCCAGTAAACAATAACTGTGGTTTTGCCATCCCACGGTAAAAAATCTCTATTATTCAGCTTTTGTTATTTTTTTTTTCCGTAATGAAAAACAGTAGTGTCTCCTGACTGTTGTGACACAAAAATATATCTGTTGAAAATGGTCTTGTGTAGGCCCGACATCCCAGTGTGGTTTCGCAGTTCCATGGGTCAAATCGCTGTACTATCCAGTTTTGGGCCTTTGGTATCTAAAAAAAAAGCAGTTTGAGTGTGTCGCTCACTGTTCAGCCGCAGATATCTCTATTTAAAAAAGTGTGGTATACCTCAGTAAACAATAACTGTGGTTTTGCCATCCCACGGTAAAAAATCTCTATTATTCAGGTTTTGGTATATTTTCCGTAAAGAAAAACAGTAGTGTCTCCTGACTGTTGTGACACAAAAATATATCTGTTGAAAACAGCCTTGTGTAGGCCCGACATCCCAGTGTGGTTTCGCAGTTCCACGGGTCAAATCGCTGTACTAGCCAATTTTGGGCCTTTGGTATCTGAAAAAAAAGCAGTTTGAGTGTGTCGCTCACTGTTCAGCCGCAAATATCTCTATTTAAAAAAGTGTGGTATACCCCAGTAAACAATAACTGTGGTTTTGCCATCCCACGGTAAAAAATCTCTATTATTCAGGTTTTGGTATATTTTCCGTAAAGAAAAACAGTAGTGTCTCCTGACTGTTGTGACACAAAAATATATTTGTTGAAAATAGTCTTGTGTAGGCCCGACATCCCAGTGTGGTTTCGCAGTTCCACGGGTCAAATCGCTGTACTATCCAGTTTTGGGCCTTTGGTATCTAAAAAAAAAGCAGTTTGAGTGTGTCGCTCACTGTTCAGCTGCAAATATCTCTATTTAAAAAAGTGTGGTATACCCCAGTAAACAATAACTGTGGTTTTGCCATCCCACGGTAAAAAATCTCTATTATTCAGGTTTTGGTATATTTTCCGTAAAGAAAAACAGTAGTGTCTCCTGACTGTTGTGACACAAAAATATATCTGTTGAAAATAGTCTTGTGTAGGCCCGACATCCCAGTGTGGTTTCGCAGTTCCATGGGTCAAATCGCTGTACTATCCAGTTTTGGGCCTTTGGTATCTACAAACAAAGCAGTTTGAGTGTGTCGCTCACTGTTCAGCCGCAAATATCTCTATTTAAAAAAGTGTGGTATACCCCAGTAAACAATAACTGTGGTTTTGCCATCCCACGGTAAAAAATCTCTATTATTCAGCTTTTGTTATTTTTTTCCGTAAAGAAAAACAGTAGTGTCTCCTGACTGTTGTGACACAAAAATATATCTGTTGAAAATAGTCTTGTGTAGGCCCGACATCCCAGTGTGGTTTCGCAGTTCCATGGGTCAAATCGCTGTACTATCCAGTTTTGGGCCTTTAGCATCTACAAAAAAAGCAGTTTGAGTGTGTCGCTCACTGTTCAGCCGCAAATATCTCTATTTAAAAAAGTGTGGTATACCCCAGTAAACCATAACTGTGGTTTTGCCATCCCACGGTAAAAAATCTCTATTATTCAGCTATTGGTAGTTTTTTCCATAAAGAAAAACAGTAGTGTCTCCTGACTGTTCTAACACAAAAATATATCTGTTGAAAATAGTCTTGTGTAAGCCCGACATCCCAGTGTGGTTTCGCCGTTCCATGGGTCAAATCACTGTACTATCCAGTTTTGGGCCTTTGGTATGTAAAAAAAAAGCAGTTTGAGTGTGTCGCTCACTGTTCAGCCGCAAATATCTCTATTTAAAAAAGTGTGGTATACCCCAGTAAACAATAACTGTGGTTTTGCCATCGCACGGTAAAAAATCTCTATTATTCAGGTTTTGGTATATTTTCCGTAAAGAAAAACAGTAGTGTCTCCAGGCTGTTGTGACACAAAAATATATCTGTTGAAAATAGTCTTGTGTAGGCCCGACATCCCAGTGTGGTTTCGCAGTTCCATGGGTCAAATCGGTGTACTATCCAGTTTTGGGCCTTTGGTATCTAAAAAAAAAGCAGTTTGAGTGTGTCGCTCACTGTTCAGCCGCAAATATCTCTATTTAAAAAAGTGTGGTATACCCCAGTAAACAATAACTGTGGTTTTGCCATCCCACGGTAAAAAATCTCTATTATTCAGCTTTTGGTAGTTTTTTCCGTAAAGAAAAACAGTAGTGTCTCCTGACTGTTGTGACACAAAAATATATCTGTTGAAAATAGTCTTGTGTAGGCCCGACATCCCAGTGTGGTTTCGCCGTTCCATGGGTCAAATCGCTGTACTATCCAGTTTTGGGCCTTTGGTATGTAAAAAAAAAGCAGTTTGAGTGTGTCGCTCACTGTTCAGCCACAAATATCGCTATTTAAAAAAGTGTGGTATACCCCAGTAAACAATAACTGTGGTTTTGCCATCCCACGGTAAAAAATCTCTATTATTCAGGTTTTGGTATATTTTCCGTAAAGAAAAGCAGTAGTGTCTCCTGACTGTTGTGACACAAAAATATATCTGTTGAAAATAGTCTTGTGTAGGCCCGACATCCCAGTGTGGTTTCGCAGTTCCACGGGTCAAATCGCTGTACTATCCACTTTTGGGCCTTTGGTATCTAAAAAAAAAGCAGTTTGAGTGTGTCGCTCACTGTTCAGCTGCAAATATCTCTATTTAAAAAAGTGTGGTATACCCCAGTAAACAATAACTGTGGTTTTGCCATCCCACTGTAAAAAATCTCTATTATTCAGGTTTTGGTATATTTTCCGTAAAGAAAAACAGTAGTGTCTCCTGACTGTTGTGACACAAAAATATATCTATTGAAAATAGTCTTGTGTAGGCCCGACATCCCAGTGTGGTTTCGCAGTTCCATGGGTCAAATCGCTGTACTATCCAGTTTTGGGCCTTTGGTATCTACAAACAAAGCAGTTTGAATGTGTCGCTCACTGTTCAGCCCCAAATATCTCTATTTAAAAAAGTGTGGTATACCCCAGTAAACAATAACTGTGGTTTTGCCATCCCACGGTAAAAAACCTCTATTATTCAGCTTTTGTTATTTTTTTCCGTAAAGAAAAACAGTAGTGTCTCCTGACTGTTGTGACACAAAAATATATCTGTTGAAAATAGTCTTGTGTAGGCCCGACATCCCAGTGTGGTTTCGCAGTTCCATGGGTCAAATCGCTGTACTATCCAGTTTTGGGCCTTTGTTATCTACAAAAAAGGCAGTTTGAGTGTGTCGCTCACTGTTCAGCCGCAAATATCTCTATTTAAAAAAGTGTGGTATACCCCAGTAAACAATAACTGTGGTTTTGCCATCCCACAGTAAAAAATCTCTATTATTCAGGTTTTGGTATATTTTCCGTAAAGAAAAACAGTAGTTTCTCTTGACTGTTGTGACACAAAAATATATCTGTTATAAATAGTCTTGTGTAGGCCCGACATCCCAGTGTGGTTTCACAGTTCCATGGGTCAAATCGCTGTACTATCCAGTTTTGGGACTTTGGTATCTAAAAAAAAGCAGTTTGAGTGTGTCGCTCACCGTTCAGCCGCAAATATCTCTATTTAAAAAAGTGTGGTATACCCCAGTAAACAATAACTGTGGTTTTGCCATCCCACGGTAAAAAATCTCTATTATTCAGCTTTTGTTATTTTTTTTTTCCGTAATGAAAAACAGTAGTGTCTCCTGACTGTTGTGACACAAAAATATATCTGTTGAAAATGGTCTTGTGTAGGCCCGACATCCCAGTGTGGTTTCGCAGTTCCATGGGTCAAATCGCTGTACTATCCAGTTTTGGGCCTTTGGTATCTAAAAAAAAAGCAGTTTGAGTGTGTCGCTCACTGTTCAGCCGCAAATATCTCTATTTAAAAAAGTGTGGTATACCTCAGTAAACAATAACTGTGGTTTTGCCATCCCACGGTAAAAAATCTCTATTATTCAGGTTTTGGTATATTTTCCGTAAAGAAAAACAGTAGTGTCTCCTGACTGTTGTGACACAAAAATATATCTGTTGAAAACAGCCTTGTGTAGGCCCGACATCCCAGTGTGGTTTCGCAGTTCCACGGGTCAAATCGCTGTACTATCCAATTTTGGGCCTTTGGTATCTGAAAAAAAAGCAGTTTGAGTGTGTCGCTCACTGTTCAGCCGCAAATATCTCTATTTAAAAAAGTGTGGTATACCCCAGTAAACAATAACTGTGGTTTTGCCATCCCACGGTAAAAAATCTCTATTATTCAGGTTTTGGTATATTTTCCGTAAAGAAAAACAGTAGTGTCTCCTGACTGTTGTGACACAAAAATATATTTGTTGAAAATAGTCTTGTGTAGGCCCGACATCCCAGTGTGGTTTCGCAGTTCCACGGGTCAAATCGCTGTACTATCCAGTTTTGGGCCTTTGGTATCTAAAAAAAAAGCAGTTTGAGTGTGTCGCTCACTGTTCAGCTGCAAATATCTCTATTTAAAAAAGTGTGGTATACCCCAGTAAACAATAACTGTGGTTTTGCCATCCCACGGTAAAAAATCTCTATTATTCAGGTTTTGGTATATTTTCCGTAAAGAAAAACAGTAGTGTCTCCTGACTGTTGTGACACAAAAATATATCTGTTGAAAATAGTCTTGTGTAGGCCCGACATCCCAGTGTGGTTTCGCAGTTCCATGGGTCAAATCGCTGTACTATCCAGTTTTGGGCCTTTGGTATCTACAAACAAAGCAGTTTGAGTGTGTCGCTCACTGTTCTGCCGCAAATATCTCTATTTAAAAAAGTGTGGTATACCCCAGTAAACAATAACTGTGGTTTTGCCATCCCACGGTAAAAAATCTCTATTATTCAGCTTTTGTTATTTTTTTCCGTAAAGAAAAACAGTAGTGTCTCCTGACTGTTGTGACACAAAAATATATCTGTTGAAAATAGTCTTGTGTAGGCCCGACATCCCAGTGTGGTTTCGCAGTTCCATGGGTCAAATCGCTGTACTATCCAGTTTTGGGCCTTTAGCATCTACAAAAAAAGCAGTTTGAGTGTGTCGCTCACTGTTCAGCCGCAAATATCTCTATTTAAAAAAGTGTGGTATACCCCAGTAAACCATAACTGTGGTTTTGCCATCCCACGGTAAAAAATCTCTATTATTCAGCTATTGGTAGTTTTTTCCATAAAGAAAAACAGTAGTGTCTCCTGACTGTTCTAACACAAAAATATATCTGTTGAAAATAGTCTTGTGTAAGCCCGACATCCCAGTGTGGTTTCGCCGTTCCATGGGTCAAATCACTGTACTATCCAGTTTTGGGCCTTTGGTATGTAAAAAAAAAGCAGTTTGAGTGTGTCGCTCACTGTTCAGCCGCAAATATCTCTATTTAAAAAAGTGTGGTATACCCCAGTAAACAATAACTGTGGTTTTGCCATCGCACGGTAAAAAATCTCTATTATTCAGGTTTTGGTATATTTTCCGTAAAGAAAAACAGTAGTGTCTCCAGGCTGTTGTGACACAAAAATATATCTGTTGAAAATAGTCTTGTGTAGGCCCGACATCCCAGTGTGGTTTCGCAGTTCCATGGGTCAAATCGGTGTACTATCCAGTTTTGGGCCTTTGGTATCTAAAAAAAAAGCAGTTTGAGTGTGTCGCTCACTGTTCAGCCGCAAATATCTCTATTTAAAAAAGTGTGGTATACCCCAGTAAACAATAACTGTGGTTTTGCCATCCCACGGTAAAAAATCTCTATTATTCAGCTTTTGGTAGTTTTTTCCGTAAAGAAAAACAGTAGTGTCTCCTGACTGTTGTGACACAAAAATATATCTGTTGAAAATAGTCTTGTGTAGGCCCGACATCCCAGTGTGGTTTCGCCGTTCCATGGGTCAAATCGCTGTACTATCCAGTTTTGGGCCTTTGGTATGTAAAAAAAAAGCAGTTTGAGTGTGTCGCTCACTGTTCAGCCACAAATATCGCTATTTAAAAAAGTGTGGTATACCCCAGTAAACAATAACTGTGGTTTTGCCATCCCACGGTAAAAAATCTCTATTATTCAGGTTTTGGTATATTTTCCGTAAAGAAAAGCAGTAGTGTCTCCTGACTGTTGTGACACAAAAATATATCTGTTGAAAATAGTCTTGTGTAGGCCCGACATCCCAGTGTGGTTTCGCAGTTCCACGGGTCAAATCGCTGTACTATCCACTTTTGGGCCTTTGGTATCTAAAAAAAAAGCAGTTTGAGTGTGTCGCTCACTGTTCAGCTGCAAATATCTCTATTTAAAAAAGTGTGGTATACCCCAGTAAACAATAACTGTGGTTTTGCCATCCCACTGTAAAAAATCTCTATTATTCAGGTTTTGGTATATTTTCCGTAAAGAAAAACAGTAGTGTCTCCTGACTGTTGTGACACAAAAATATATCTATTGAAAATAGTCTTGTGTAGGCCCGACATCCCAGTGTGGTTTCGCAGTTCCATGGGTCAAATCGCTGTACTATCCAGTTTTGGGCCTTTGGTATCTACAAACAAAGCAGTTTGAATGTGTCGCTCACTGTTCAGCCCCAAATATCTCTATTTAAAAAAGTGTGGTATACCCCAGTAAACAATAACTGTGGTTTTGCCATCCCACGGTAAAAAACCTCTATTATTCAGCTTTTGTTATTTTTTTCCGTAAAGAAAAACAGTAGTGTCTCCTGACTGTTGTGACACAAAAATATATCTGTTGAAAATAGACTTGTGTAGGCCCGACATCCCAGTGTGGTTTCGCAGTTCCATGGGTCAAATCGCTGTACTATCCAGTTTTGGGCCTTTGGTATCTACAAAAAAGGCAGTTTGAGTGTGTCGCTCACTGTTCAGCCGCAAATATCTCTATTTAAAAAAGTGTGGTATACCCCAGTAAACAATAACTGTGGTTTTGCCATCCCACAGTAAAAAATCTCTATTATTCAGGTTTTGGTATACTTTCCGTAAAGAAAAACAGTAGTTTCTCTTGACTGTTGTGACACAAAAATATATCTGTTATAAATAGTCTTGTGTAGGCCCGACATCCCAGTGTGGTTTCACAGTTCCATGGGTCAAATCGCTGTACTATCCAGTTTTGGGACTTTGGTATCTAAAAAAAAGCAGTTTGAGTGTGTCGCTCACCGTTCAGCCGCAAATATCTCTATTTAAAAAAGTGTGGTATACCCCAGTAAACAATAACTGTGGTTTTGCCATCCCACGGTAAAAAATCTCTATTATTCAGCTTTTGTTATTTTTTTTTTCCGTAATGAAAAACAGTAGTGTCTCCTGACTGTTGTGACACAAAAATATATCTGTTGAAAATGGTCTTGTGTAGGCCCGACATCCCAGTGTGGTTTCGCAGTTCCATGGGTCAAATCGCTGTACTATCCAGTTTTGGGCCTTTGGTATCTAAAAAAAAAGCAGTTTGAGTGTGTCGCTCACTGTTCAGCCGCAAATATCTCTATTTAAAAAAGTGTGGTATACCTCAGTAAACAATAACTGTGGTTTTGCCATCCCACGGTAAAAAATCTCTATTATTCAGGTTTTGGTATATTTTCCGTAAAGAAAAACAGTAGTGTCTCCTGACTGTTGTGACACAAAAATATATCTGTTGAAAACAGCCTTGTGTAGGCCCGACATCCCAGTGTGGTTTCGCAGTTCCACGGGTCAAATCGCTGTACTATCCAATTTTGGGCCTTTGGTATCTGAAAAAAAAGCAGTTTGAGTGTGTCGCTCACTGTTCAGCCGCAAATATCTCTATTTAAAAAAGTGTGGTATACCCCAGTAAACAATAACTGTGGTTTTGCCATCCCACGGTAAAAAATCTCTATTATTCAGGTTTTGGTATATTTTCCGTAAAGAAAAACAGTAGTGTCTCCTGACTGTTGTGACACAAAAATATATTTGTTGAAAATAGTCTTGTGTAGGCCCGACATCCCAGTGTGGTTTCGCAGTTCCACGGGTCAAATCGCTGTACTATCCAGTTTTGGGCCTTTGGTATCTAAAAAAAAAGCAGTTTGAGTGTGTCGCTCACTGTTCAGCTGCAAATATCTCTATTTAAAAAAGTGTGGTATACCCCAGTAAACAATAACTGTGGTTTTGCCATCCCACGGTAAAAAATCTCTATTATTCAGCTTTTGTTATTTTTTTCCGTAAGGAAAAACAGTAGTGTCTCCTGACTGTTGTGACACAAAAATATATCTGTTGAAAATAGTCTTGTGTAGGCCCGACATCCCAGTGTGGTTTCGCAGTTCCATGGGTCAAATCGCTGTACTATCCAGTTTTGGGCCTTTGGTATCTACAAAAAAAGCAGTTTGAGTGTGTCGCTCACTGTTCAGCCGCAAATATCTCTATTTAAAAAAGTGTGGTATACCCCAGTAAACAATAACTGTGGTTTTGCCATCCCACGGTAAAAAATCTCTATTATTCAGCTTTTGGTAGTTTTTTCCATAAAGAAAAACAGTAGTGTCTCCTGACTGTTCTAACACAAAAATATATCTGTTGAAAATAGTCTTGTGTAAGCCCGACATCCCAGTGTGGTTTCGCCGTTCCATGGGTCAAATCACTGTACTATCCAGTTTTGGGCCTTTGGTATGTAAAAAAAAAGCAGTTTGAGTGTGTCGCTCACTGTTCAGCCGCAAATATCTCTATTTAAAAAAGTGTGGTATACCCCAGTAAACAATAACTGTGGTTTTGCCATCGCACGGTAAAAAATCTCTATTATTCAGGTTTTGGTATATTTTCCGTAAAGAAAAACAGTAGTGTCTCCAGACTGTTGTGACACAAAAATATATCTGTTGAAAATAGTCTTGTGTAGGCCCGACATCCCAGTGTGGTTTCGCAGTTCCATGGGTCAAATCGGTGTACTATCCAGTTTTGGGCCTTTGGTATCTAAAAAAAAAGCAGTTTGAGTGTGTCGCTCACTGTTCAGCCGCAAATATCTCTATTTAAAAAAGTGTGGTTTACCCCAGTAAACAATAACTGTGGTTTTGCTATCCCACAGTAAAAAATCTCTATTATTCAGGTTTTGGTATATTTTCCGTAAAGAAAAACAGTAGTTTCTCTTGACTGTTGTGACACAAAAATATATCTGTTGAAAATAGTCTTGTGTAGGCCCGACATCCCAGTGTGGTTTCACAGTTCCATGGGTCAAATCGCTGTACTATCCAGTTTTGGGCCTTTGGTATGTAAAAAAAAAGCAGTTTGAGTGTGTCACTCACTGTTCAGCCGCAAATATCTCTATTTAAAAAAGTGTGGTATACCCCAGTAAACAATAACTGTGGTTTTGCCATCCCACGGTAAAAAATCTCTATTATTCAGCTTTTGGTAGTTTTTTCCATAAAGAAAAACAGTAGTGTCTCCTGACTGTTCTAACACAAAAATATATCTGTTGAAAATAGTCTTGTGTAAGCCCGACATCCCAGTGTGGTTTCGCCGTTCCATGGGTCAAATCGCTGTACTATCCAGTTTTGGGCCTTTGGTATGTAAAAAAAAAGCAGTTTGAGTGTGTCGCTCACTGTTCAGCCGCAAATATCTCTATTTAAAAAAGTGTGGTATACTCCAGTAAACAATAACTGTGGTTTTGCCATCGCACGGTAAAAAATCTCTATTATTCAGGTTTTGGTATTTTTTTCCGTAAAGAAAAGCAGTAGTGTCTCCTGACTGTTGTGACACACAAATATATCTGTTGAAAATGGTCTTGTGTAGGCCCGACATCCCAGTGTGGTTTCGCAGTTCCATGGGTCAAATCGCTGTACTATCCAGTTTTGGGCCTTTGGTATCTAAAAAAAAAGCAGTTTGAGTGTGTCGCTCACTGTTCAGCCGCAAATATCTCTATTTAAAAAAGTGTGGTATACCTCAGTAAACAATAACTGTGGTTTTGCCATCCCACGGTAAAAAATCTCTATTATTCAGGTTTTGGTATATTTTCCGTAAAGAAAAACAGTAGTGTCTCCTGACTGTTGTGACACAAAAATATATCTGTTGAAAACAGCCTTGTGTAGGCCCAACATCCCAGTGTGGTTTCGCAGTTCCACGGGTCAAATCGCTGTACTATCCAATTTTGGGCCTTTGGTATCTAAAAAAAAAGCAGTTTGAGTGTGTCGCTCACTGTTCAGCCGCAAATATCTCTATTTAAAAAAGTGTGGTATACCCCAGTAAACAATAAGTGTGGTTTTGCCATCCCACGGTAAAAAATCTCTATTATTCAGGTTTTGGTATATTTTCCGTAAAGAAAAACAGTAGTGTCTCCTGACTGTTGTGACACAAAAATATATTTGTTTAAAATAGTCTTGTGTAGGCCCGACATCCCAGTGTGGTTTCGCAGTTCCACGGGTCAAATCGCTGTACTATCCAGTTTTGGGCCTTTGGTATCTATATACAAAGCAGTTTGAGTGTGTCGCTCACTGTTCAGCCACAAATATCTCTATTTAAAAAAGTGTGGTATACCCCAGTAAACAATAACTGTGGTTTTGCCATCCCACGGTAAAAAATCTCTATTATTCAGCTTTTGGTAGTTTTTTCCGTAAAGAAAAACAGTAGTGTCTCCTGACTGTTGTGACACAAAAATATATCTGTTGAAAATAGTCTTGTGTAGGCCCGACATCCCAGTGTGGTTTCGCAGTTCCATGGGTCAAATCGCTGTACTATCCAGTTTTGGGCCTTTGGTATCTGCAAAAAAAAGCAGTTTGAGTGTGTCGCTCACTGTTCAGCCGCAAATATCTCTATTTAAAAAAGTGTGGTGTACCCCAGTAAACAATAACTGTGGTTTTGCCATCCCACGGTAAAAAATCTCTATTATTCAGCTTTTGGTAGTTTTTTCCGTAAAGAAAAACAGTAGTGTCTCCTGACTGTTGTGACACAAAAATATATCTGTTGAAAGTAGTCTTGTGTAGGCCCGACATCCCAGTGTGGTTTCGCCGTTCCATGGGTCAAATCGCTGTACTATCCAGTTTTGGGCCTTTGGTATGTAAAAAAAAAGCAGTTTGAGTGTGTCGCTCACTGTTCAGCCGCAAATATCTCTATTTAAAAAAGTGTGGTATACCCCAGTAAACAATAACTGTGGTTTTGCCATCCCACGGTAAAAAATCTCTATTATTCAGGTTTTGGCATATTTTCCGTAAAGAAAAACAGTAGTGTCTCCTGACTGTTGTGACACAAAAATATATCTGTTGAAAATAGTCTTGTGTAGGCCCGACATCCCAGTGTGGTTTCGCAGTTCCATGGGTCAAATCGCTGTACTATCCAGTTTTGGGCCTTTGGTATCTAAAAAAAAGCAGTTTGAGTGTGTCGCTCACTGTTCAGCCGCAAATATCTCTATTTAAAAAAGTGTGGTATACCCCAGTAAACAATAACTGTGGTTTTGCTCTTCCACGGTTCTAATCTACTCTTTATTACCCATTTTCCATTGATAGTGCAAGTGTAAGCTATTTTACTTCATTTACAATGGGCAAGGCGCATGGCAAGGGACGTGGAAGTGGACGTTCTGGTCATGGTTCATGCAGAGGATGGGGCCGTGGCCAATTTGAAAATGTGCCACAACAATCAGCCACATCTTCTCGCTCCCACTTCTTTACCGAATTACTAGGGAAGCACAGAACAACACCAGTATTGAGAACTGATCAGTGTGAACAGGTTATTAATTGGATAGCAGATAATACTTCCAGTTACCTGGGCACCACCACCTCCGGTCTGTCTTCCACACGGTCAACTCTTAGTAGCCGTGAGTCTCGACCGCATACTCCTCCTCACCCTGATGCTCCTTCCTCCCACCATGCCGAGTGTCGTCAGACAGCAAGTGATCCCACACTTGGACACTCTGAAGAGCTGTTCACTGGTCCATTTCCATATTTGGGCCCCTCGCCCGATGCGCTTGAAGTGGTGGAAGAGGAGATCCCATGTTGCGATGCCCAAATATTTGAACAGCCACGGCCACAGGAAGTCGACGTTGGCAATCTGTCACAAGAGGTGGACGATGACGAGATACAAATGCCAGGAAGTGAGGAGGAGGATCGTGGTGCCCAAGTGGAAGAGGAGGAGGTGGTGGATGATCTAGTAACTGACCCAACGTGGAAGGAGGACATGCAGAGTGAGGCCAGCAGCACACAGGGGGAGGGAGGCAGAGTACCCCAACAGGCAGGAAGAAGCAGTGTGGTGGCTGCAGACAGAAGGCAGGCAACCTTTCCCCGTAACACCAACACGAGGGACGTTGCCAGTACAAGCGGTAGGTCTTCTAGAGTCTGGAATTTTTTTAAAGACTCTGCTGATAACCCCAAAAAGGCCATATGTTCCACCTGCCATGTCAGCATCAGCAGGGGTGACAAAACTACCAGCCTGACCACCACCAGCATGATCAGGCACATGGCAGCAAAGCACCCGACTTTGTGGGGCGAAACCCAGGGACCACGACCAGTGTCAGCGGGTGTCACCACTGCTTTTTCCACTGTTGTGTGTGCAATAGAACCCCCTGTTGTGTGTGCAAGGCAATCCCCTGTCCATACTGCATGTAAAGATGCCCCCTCCTCTCAGTCTTCACTTGTTATGGCAGTTTCTCAAGAAACAGCATCAACGTCCACGTCCACGTCCCACCGCAGTGTTCAATTGTCCATATCCCAGACCTTTGAACGAAAGCGGAAATTCGCATCTAACACCCCACAGGCCACAGTCCTAAATTCGCACATTTCACGACTGCTTGCGTTGGAAATGCTGCCTTTTAGGCTGGTGGAGACGGAATCCTTCCGCAATCTTATGGCGGTGGCCGTCCTTCGGTACTCGGTCCCCAGCCGACACTATGTTGCCCGGTGTGTCATCCCCGCACTACACAAGCATGTGTCCCAAAGCATCTGCAGTGCCCTCAACAACGCAATTACTGGGAGAGTCCACCTGACAACGGACACGTGGACAAGTGCTTGTGGCCAGGGACGGTACATCTCTCTAACGGCACACAGGGTAAACATAGTGGAAGCCGGGACCCATTCAGACCTTGGGACGGAACACATCCTCCCCACACCGAGGATTGCGGGCCCTATGTCAGTCAGAGTTGCCCCCACAGTGTACAGCTCCTGCACATCCTCCTCCTCCTCCTCCTCCTCATGTTCAGCCTCCATCTCTGATATCACCACATCAGTTACAAGCTGGAAGCATTGCAGTACTGCCTCCACCAAGAGGCAACAGGCTGTGCTGAAACTCAGAAGCTTAGGTGATAAACCTCACACTGCTTGTGAGTTGTGGACAGCTGTGAAAGAGCAGGCAGATCTGTGGCTGAGACCGCTGAACCTACATCCCGGCATGGTCGTGTGTGACAATGGCCGTAACCTGGTGGCGGCTCTGAGGCGAGGTGAGATCACACACGTACCATGCCTGGCTCATGTGCTTAACCTCGTGGTTCAGCGGTTTCTTAAATCGTACCCCGAGTTGCCAGATCTGCTCGTGAAAGTACGCCGCCTGTCAGCTCATTTTTGCAAGTCGGCTACAGCTTCCGCCGCCCTTGCTGTGTTGCAGCAGCGTTTGCAGCTTCCAGCACACCGACTGGTGTGTGATGTCCCCACACGTTGGAACTCTACCCTCCACATGTTGCAAAGGATTTTTGAGCAGAAGAGAGCAGCTGTGGAGTACCAGCTGCAACAAGGCCGTCGATATTCAGGTCAGACTCCACACATAAGACCTCAGGAGTGGACCTGGATGTCTGACATATGTACCATCCTGACAAACTTTGAGGAGGCCACCAAGATGGTGAGTGGCGATGACGCCATCATTAGTGTCAGCATCCCACTTGTCTGTCTTTTGCAACGCTCTCTGCAGAGAATTAAAGAGGAGGCATTGCAGCCAGAGTATGATGAGATGGATCAAGAAGCCATAGTGGGCGATTACACACAGCCCAGCCTCATCTCATCCCAACGTGCATTGGGGGACAATGAGGGAGAGGAGGAGGAGGAGGAGGAAGAAGAAAAGGAGCTGCTATCATGCGTTGTAGATGGTAGTACCTGTACAAGTGTCATACCGTCGGTTCAGCGTGGGTGGCCTGAAGACAGGGGGGAGGAGGAAGAGGAGGAGGAGAGCAGGGTCAGTCGTCATCTTGGTGAGGACACGGAAATCTTGCCCGTTACCAGTCTGGCACGCATGGCTGACTTTATGTTACGCTGCCTTAACCGTGACCCTCGCATTGTCAAAATGTTGGGTGACAGTCATTACTGGTTGGTGACACTTGTAGACCCCCGCTACAAGGAGAACTTTCACTCTCTTATTCCTGAGGTGGAGAGGTCTACAAAAATGGGGCAGTACCAGAAGGCCCTTGCTGCAGAACTCTTAAAAAAATTCACATCTGAACACGCTAGCGGCAGAGGTCACAGTTCGTTGCCCAACCAAGGCGTACAGGCAAAAGAGATGCAACTCCAATCCAGCAGAGGCAGGGGAACACTGTCAACATTCTGGGACAGTTTTCTGACACCCGCCCAGCTTACAGGCCCTGAGGCGCGGGGTGCTCTCACAAGGAGTGGAAAGTTTCAAAAGATGGTGTGGGAGTACCTTGCCGACCATACCAGCGTCCTCCGTGATTCCTCTGTGCCTTTTAATTATTGGGTATCCAAGCTGGACACTTGGAATGAACTCGCTCTGTACGCCTTGGAGGTCCTGGCCTGCCCTGCCGCTAGCGTGTTTTTAGTGCCGCTGGGGGAATTATAACTGATAAGCGCACTCGCCTGTCAACTGATAATGCTGACAAGCTGACCCTTATCAAAATGAACAAGTGCTGGATTTGGCCAGACTTCTCATCAACACCAAATGACAGCAGAGTAACATAAAGTCAAATCCACTGTGTTATTTCGGGAGGTGTATTCACATGCACCGCTTCACACCCACACATGGGTATACGCTTCCTCGTTTCGGCTGTTTTATCTTCTTCTCCTTATCCTCAGCCTCCACCACCACTATACCACCAGGGTGCCAGCATTGCAAGTTCCTCCGTCCTTATTTTTGGCAGCTTTTGCTTGCAAGGCATAAGCAAATACTATGGGACACCCACTCCCCAATAATGGGACTTATGTTTGTAATATGCTGTACTGCATGGCTCTTGTAAGGGGCATTGCAAGTTGCTCCATCCTAATTTTTGGCAGCTTTTGCTGGGAAAGCATAAGCAAATACCATGGGACACCCACTCCCCAATAATGGGACTTATGTTTGTAATATGCTGTACTGCATGGCTCTTGTAAGGGGCATTGCAAGTTGCTCTGTCCTAATTTTTGGCAGCTTTTGCTTGCAAGGCATAAGCAAATACTATGGGAGACCCACTCCCCAATAATGGGACTTATGTTTGTAATATGCTGTACAGCATGGCTCTTGTAAGGGGCATTGCAATTTGCTCCATCCTAATTCTTGGCAGCTTTTGCTTGCAAGGCATAAGCAAATACTATGGGAGACCCACTCCCCAATAATGGGACTTATGTTTGTAATATGCTGTACTGCATGGCTCTTGTAAGGGGCATTGCAAGTTGCTCCGTCCTAATTTTTGGCAGCTTTTGCTTGCAAGGCATAAGCAAATACTATGGGAGACCCACTCCCCAATAATGGGACTTATGTTTGTAATATACTGTACTGCATGGCTCTTGTAAGGGGCATTGCAAGTTGCTCCGTCCTAATTTTTGGCAGCTTTTGCTTGCAAGGCATAAGCAAATACTATGGGACACCCACTCCCCAATAATGGGACTTATGTTTGTAATATGCTGTACTGCATGGCTCTTGTAAGGGGCATTGCAAGTTGCTCCGTCCTAATTTTTAGCAGCTTTTGCTTGCAAGGCATAAGCAAATACTATGGGAGACCCACTCCCCAATAATGGGACTTATGTTTGTAATATACTGTACTGCATGGCTCTTGTAAAGGGCATTGCAAGTTGCTCCTTCCTAATTTTTGGCAGCTATTGCTTGCAAGGCATAAGCAAATACTATGGGAGTCCCACTCCCCAATAATGGGACTTATGTTTGTAATATGCTGTACTGCATGTGACGCTCCCCCTGGGACTTGTGTACACGTGTGTGGGATATCCGGTGCCGGGTCTCTGGGGTCTGTAGTCTCCGTGGCGGTGACCCGATCCCGTGGCTCAGGCTGGTCAAACCAGTGGCAGTCTTTCTTAGGTTTTGAGGTTAATTGTCCGACTGCGCCACCCGTGGATTGCGGTCAGGGAGTACCACCGCTGCGAGGCAGACCGCTGAGGCTGGTGCTGTGTGCGCAGCAGAGAATGGGATAACTCCCCACGGGAGGAGTATAGCCTCAGGGCAGTGAGTGTGGATGATGGGGGTGATGGTGCACGAGCGCAGCAGGAACGACTCAGAGTCTTTGCAGTGCAGTTCAGGGTCTTTACTGATGATTATAAGGTAGACCCTCCCGGGAGTACTGGCTAGCATAAGAGGCCTGGTTAGTCTGTGAGCAAGCAGGAGTTCCCCTGGCCAGGTGGAGTTGTAGGCCTCCCCGTCTGTCTGCACTCTTCCTGGCTACCTTGCTGTAAGCGGGTAGAAGTAGCCCACGTCCCTGAGTGTACCGTGTAGTGCTCACCCGTATGGCTGGTGACTTGGGGCCTTCTGTTAGCCTCCGCTCCACGACGGCGGTGCTGGTCCCTTGCTTGTGACTGAGCCTCCGGGCTTCTATGACCAGAGGACCTGAAATCCCCTGCCGGCTGGTTTCTGCTGCTGGATATATAAGTCCTCACAGCCTCGGACTCCTGTGTCCAGTTCCTATTGTCTTCTGCCAGGGCGAGCTCTGCTCAGCTTCCAGCCCCTGGTCTTTAGCTCCTAGCTCCTACAGAGCTCCTTGCTGTTACTTTCCCTTGCTCTCACTCTGACTCTGACTGTTGTCTGTTCTCTGACTCACTCAACCCCGCCCCAGATCCAGTTTATAAGGGCAGAATTCTCCCCTCCCAGGACTGGGGCAGGAGGATATTGCATGTTTAAGGGATCCTGACCAGGAAACCTCCCACTTGCTCTCCGACGTAATATCTCTATTACTGTGGTGACCAGACCCCTGGGGTGCCACACATGGCTCTTGTAAGGGGCAGTGCAGTTCCTCATAATTTTTGGAAAGCCTTCCATTCACTGCTTAGGCCAACAGTGCACAGGAGACCCAGTTGCTATAAATGGAAAAAAAGGTTTAGTTAACGCCCTCTGACCTCCATGTCATTTCCAAGGGGCATTGGAGTGCCTCCAAATTTTTGGTAGGTATTGCACTCACTGTAGCCGAACCGCTCCTTTTGTTACAGAAACATATCCTACAAGACATATCTGGTTGACTGGCCTGATATTGATGTGAATGGTCCCTGTTCCTCCTGCTCTTTCTCCTTTGCCACTACCTCATCCATCATTTATCACCTGAAGCTTTGTTTTAACGGGAGTCATAGAACTTGGATAGTAGCAGGAAAACATCCAGCAATCCTCGGAGGAGGTAGGATATGCGCCAAAACGCTGACCACCTCAGGCCTAGCCACTACTACATACATGCACTTGCATTACAACAAAACAAAGCAGATGCTAACTTCTATCATCCTCATCATGCTCCTCACCTTGGCACTCTCAACTCCCCTGATGGAGAAGCCAGGGCCCACCAGAGGAGTCTGATAGTCCGGTGGGCTCGGCCAATGCTGCCCTAAAGCAGGCCAGGCTAAGAAAAGTGTGGGAAAGGTTACCGGGACAAATAGGGGTGGCTGGGGACCGAGTATGGACACCCAGCCACCCCCTGGAGGCTGGGGAGCAAGCGGGGACACCCGGCCACCAGGCGGCTGGGGACTGAGTATGGATACCAGGCCGCCGACACAGCCATGGCGTGGTGGCCAGATTCCGCCTCCACATGCCTAAAAGGCCCAATTTAAAGTGCAAGCAAGCAAGCAGTATGGTATTGCAGCCTGGGGGTGGGTGGGTGGCAGGCTGCATACTTGCGCTTGCATTGCAAGGAATGGGAGAGGTACAATTGAACACTGCCCTAGGACAAGGACTTGAATGGGGATAGTTGCAAGTCTGCAACGACAGGTGCAAGGTGGGAGACATCTTCGCATGTACCATGAACAGGGGTTTGGCATGCACACACTACAGTGGAATAGGCTCTCCTTCCCACTAAATGCACTGGGGAGGGCACAGGTAATGTTTTGGTATACGTGCTTAATCTTATGTATAAGGCACACCAGGACAAATAGGGGCGGCTGGGGACTGAGTATGGATACCTCGCTGCCGAAGCAGCCATGAGGTAGTGGCCAGCTTCGGCCTCCTTCAAACTAAAAGGCCCCATTTCAAGTGCAAGCTAGCAGTATGGAATTGCAGTCTGGGAGTGGGTGGGTGGCAGGCTGCACACTTACACTTGCATTAAAAGAAAACATAGCAGATGCTAACTTCTGTCATCATCATCATGCTCCTCACCTTGGCACTCTCAACTATACCGATGGAGAAGTCAGGGCCCACCGGAGGAGTCTGGTTCTCTGGTGGGCTCGTCCAATGCTGCCTAAAGCAGGCCGGGCTAAGAAAAGTGTGTGGGGGGATGTTCCAAGGAGAAATAGGGGTGGCTGGGGACCGTTTATGGACACCCGGCTGCCCCCAGGCGGCTGGGGACCGTGTGTGGACACCCGGCCGCGGGGCGGCTGGGGACCGAGTATGGACACCCGGCCGCCGGGCAGCTGGGGACTGAGTATGGATTCCAGGCCGCCAACACAGCCATGACGTGGTGGCCAGATTCCGCCTCCACATGCCTAAAAGGCCCAATTTCAAGTTTAAGCAAGCAGTATGGCATTGCAGCCTGGGGGTGGGTGGATGGCAGGCTGCATACTTGCGCTTGTATTGCAAGGAATGGGGGAGGTACAATTGAACACTGCCCTGGGACTAGAACTTGCATGGGGATAGTTGCAAGTCTGCATCTTCTGATGCGGCAAGGATCACATATGATGGGCACACTTTTAGACAGTGACCTGGGAGTCAGACATGCTTCCAGGGGTCTTCCCGATGCTGTTCCCATGTCTTTTCAGCACTTTATGCATGTGTCACACAGCACATGGCCAGATAAGGTTATAAAATGTTAAAATGACATTTCCCGGTGAATGCATTTGTCATAGGTGAAAGCAATACAAAAGTGCAAAAACGCATAAAAAATGCTACTTGTGAACATAGCCGAAGGTGTGGAGGAGTATTTTTGTTTTTGGTCATTTATTTTAACTTATACACAAGTCTTTTCCCTGGAAAGGATGTTCCTTAACCGCTTCGCGACGCCCCACTGTAGATAAACGTCGGCGCTTGCTGGGCTCTGTGCAGCGCCGACGTTTAAAAACGGTGGGTGGTCCCGCAGCGCTCAGGACCCCCAGGGTCCTGCAAGTTATGCGGTACTGGTTCAGAGCGATTGGATCAGGTCCCCATGATGTTAACCTGTTCCTATCTTCTAGATGCCGCGATCCATAGCGATCGCGGCATTTAAAAGATAGTGACAGCAGGTGGTCGGTGATCGGGACCCCCCACATAACTTAGTAGCGGCGGGGATCCCGGTGCTGTGACCTCTGACATCATCGAGACCTGATTGGCTCAGGTCTGGATGATGTCAGCGTCACACCAGCCAATCAAAGAGATCACTAGGGAAGTTTGTTTTAGCAACAAACTTTCCCGGGCGATCTGGCTGATAAATACACTGTTTCTCCTCCGATCTCAGTGAGAGAGCAGAGGAGAAACAGTGTGACAAGAGCTGTCAGCCTTGCCACAGTAAAAGTGAAAAAAAAAAAGAAAGTAAGAGTTAGGGTTAGTCAGTCCTGTCAGATCAGTCAGTCCTGTCAGTCAGTCAGTCCTGTCAGATCAGTCAGTCCTGTCAGATCTGTCAGTCAGTCAGTCCTGTCAGATCAGTCAGTCAGTCCTGTCAGATCAGTCAGTCCTGTCAGATCTGTCAGTCAGTCAGTCCTGTCAGATCAGTCAGTCAGTCAGTCCTGTCAGATCAGTCAGTCAGTCAGTCCTGTCAGATCTGTCAGTCAGTCAGTCCTGTCAAATCAGTTAGTCAGTCAGTCCTGTCAGATCAGTCAGTCCTGTCAGTCAGTCAGTCCTGTCAGATCAGTCAGTCCTGTCAGTCAGTCCTGTCAGTCCTGTCAGTCAGTCAGTCATGTCAGATCAGTCCTGTCAGATCAGTCAGTTAGTCCTGTCAGATCAGTCAGTCAGTCCTGTCAGATCAGTCCAGTCAGTCCTGTCAGTCAGTCAGTCCTGTCAGATCAGTCCAGTCCGGTCAGTCCAGTCCGGTCAGTCCAGTCCAGTCCCGTCTGTTCAGTCCAGTCCGTTCAGTCCAGTCAAAAAATATAAAAATAAAATGGCCCGTCAGACTTATACCGCAGAGGAGGTGCATGCCCTGCTATGTTCTGACACTGATGACAGTGCAATCTCAGATGGAGATGTGGATTTTGAGGGCGTTAGTAGCGGTGACACTGAGAGCTCAGAAATGAGCAGTGATTCTGGTCCATCCTCAAGCCCAAGGACCAGTACAGCAATAGGGGCAAATAGCACTACTGGAGAAACGTCTCCAAATCAGGGAACACTGCCCAGTACAAGCGCTGTCCCTGCTACTAGTGAATTGGCGCATGCCAGTGTACAAGGGGCTTTGCCACATGATCTAGCATTTCCCAGATGGGAGGCTTCGGATTCGGCTGCTCCATTCAGCCCTGATTTCAATGCCACTCCTGGTATAAATGTGGAGGTGGAAGATTTTGGACCAATTCATTTTTTTTCTTTGTTTTTTACAGACAGCTTGCTAGAGCATATTGTCGTGCAAACAAATTTATATGCGTCCCAATTCATAAGCCAGAATCCCCGATCTTACTATGCTAGGGCAAATTTATGGACACCAACTAATGTCCCGGAAATAAAAAATTTTTTAGGACTTACATTTGCCATGGGGCTTGTTAAAAAACCGAGCATTCAATCCTACTGGTCCAACCACCCTGTTCAAGCCACCCCTATGTTTTCAGTTATTCTTACTAGGACCCGTTATGAAATGCTCATGCGGTTTTGGCATTTTAACGACAATAGTCAATGCCTGCCCAGAAATGCCCCAGAACATGACAGGTTATATAAAATTAGACCCATCATTGAAAATTTGTCAGAAAAATTCTTAAGGCTCTACACCCCAACACAAAATATTTCTATAGATGAGTCCCTTGTAAAATTCAAAGGAAGACTGCGCCTCAAGCAATTTATCCCATCTAAAAGGGCAAGGTTTGGAATAAAGATCTATAAAATGTGCGAAAGTTCAACCGGATACACATCCGCTTTCCGCATATATGAGGGGAAAGATAGCCAACTAAACCCACCAGGATGCCCTACTTATCTGTGGACATCTGGAAAAATTGTTTGGGAGCTGATAAGTCCATTTTTTGAAAAAGGCTACAATCTGTACGTGGACAATTATTACACCAGTATACCCCTATTTAAAAGTCTGGTTGAACACAACATCGGGGCTTGTGGGACCATCCGTAAAAACCGTCAGGGGTTTCCACAACCATTGGTCAACCAAAAGTTTCAAAAGGGGCAGTCAGGGGCTGTACGCAACGGAGAGCTGCTTGCCCTGAAATATAGGGATAAGAGGGATATTTTTGTCCTCAGCTCGATCCACACAGATGCCACAAGGGCCACTGTAGAACTAGGATCCACCACTCCGAAGCAAAAACCTGTGTCAGTCATTGACTACAACAAACACATGGGGGGTGTGGACCTTGCAGACCAGGTTCTACAGCCATACCAGGTATCAAGAAAGTCCTATACCTGGTATAAAAAGTTGGTTAATTATTTGTTTCAGGTGACCACATACAATTCTTTTGTGCTGTACAAAAAAGCAGGAAATTCAGATCCTTTTCTTGACTATCAAGAAAAGGTAATTGAAAATCTTGTTTTTCAAAGTGTTAGCCCCGCTCATCCATTAGAATCTGAGGATGTGAAAAGACTCACTGAGCGACATTTTATTGCACTTATTCCAGCAACGGAAACAAGAGGGAACCCCCAGAAAAGATGTTGTGTATGTACTAAGAGAGGAATGAGGCGTGATACCCGCTACTATTGCCCACAATGCCCATCATTGCCAGCCTTATGCGTCACTGACTGCTTTAAAATCTTCCACACAGAACCACGTTTTTAAACTGTAAAAATGTATCCCAATTTGTCATTCAAACATTTGGTTCATTTAGTGAATGACACATTCGAGAACAGCTCACTTAATTTCCAGGGGGGGGGGGGGGGGTTCTCCAGAATCTAAACCTGCCATTGCGTGCTTGTTTCTGGAAATCATCCATTGAGTTAAAATGGTCACTAAACCCATAGATGAATTCCCAGAGGGGTGTCAATTCCAAAATGGGGTCACTTCAGGGGGGGATTCTTTAATTCTGGTACTTAGCGCCTCTGAAAAGTGCCAGAACAGCAGAATCCCCCCTGAAGTGACTCCATTTTGAAAATGACACCTCTCTGGGAATTCATCTATGGGTTTAGTGACCATTTACCTATCTACTTATTTTCCCACCACTAGATTAATTTATACAGAGGAGTAGATTGTAAAATTCAGTCACTTGTTGGAGGTTTCCTCTGGTTAGGCACCCCAGGGGCTCTCCAAATGCAACATGGCGTCCGCTATCGATCCCAGCCAAATTTCCATTCCAAAAGTCAAATGGCGCTCCTTACCTTCCAAGCCATGCCGTGCGCCCAAACAGTGGCTTTGCACCACATATGGGGTATCAGCGTGCTCAGGAGAAATTGCACAACACATTTTGGGGTCCATTTTTTCTGGCTTCCCTTCTGAAAATTAAAAATTTGAGGCTAAAGTAGCAGTTTTGTGTTAAAAATGTGTTTTTTTATTTTCACACTTCAACATTATAAAATTGTGTGAAGCCCCTGGGGGTTCAATGTGCTCACCACACATCTAGATAAGTTCCTTGAGGGGTCTAGTTTCCAAAATCGGGTCACTTGTTGAGGGTTTCCTCTGTTTAGGCACCTCAGGGGCTCTCCAAATGCAACATGGCGTCCGCTATCGATTCCAGTCAAATTTCCATTCCAAAAGTCAAATGGCGCTCCTTACCTTCCAAGCCATGCCGTGCGCCCAAACAGTGGCTTTGCACCACATATGGGGTATCAGCGTGCTCAGGAGAAATTGCACAACACATTTTGGGGTCCATTTTTTCTGGCTTCCCTTCTGAAAATTAAAAATTTGAGTCTAAAGTAGCAGTTTTGTGTTAAAAATGTGTTTTTTTATTTTCACACTTCAACATTATAAAATTGTGTGAAGCCCCTGGGGGTTCAATGTGCTCACCACACATCTAGATAAGTTCCTTGAGGGGTCTAGTTTCCAAAATCGGGTCACTTGTTGGGGGTTTCCTCTGTTTAGGCACCTCAGGGGCTCTCCAAATGCAACATGGCGTCCGCTATCGATTCCAGTCAAATTTCCATTCCAAAAGTCAAATGGCGCTCCTTACCTTCCAAGCCATGCCGTGCGCCCAAACAGTGGTTTTGCACCACATATGGGGTATCAGCGTGCTCAGGAGAAATTGCACAACAAATTTTGTGGTCCATTTTTTCTGGCTGCCCTTGTGAAAATTAAACATTTGAGTCTAAAGTAGCAGTTTTGTGTTAAAAATGTGTTTTTTTATTTTCACACTTCAACATTATACAATTCTGTGAAGCCCCTGGGAGTTCAATGTGCTCACCACACATCTAGATAAGTTCCTTGAGGGGTCTAGTTTCCAAAATGGGGTCACTTGTTGGGGGTTTCCTCTGTTTAGGCACCTCAGGGGCTCTCCAAATGCAACATGGCGTCCGCTATCGATTCCAGTCAAATTTCCATTCCAAAAGTCAAATGGCGCTCCTTACCTTCCGAGCTATGCCGTGCGCCCAAACAGTGGCTTTGCACCACATATGGGGTATCAGCATGCTCAGGAGAAATTTCACAACACATTTTGGGGTCCATTTTTTCTGGCTTCCCTTGTGAAAATTAAAAATTTGAGGTTAAAGTAGCAGTTTTGTGAAAAAAAGTTAAATGTTCATTGTTTTCTTCCACATTCCAAAAATTCCTGTGAAGCACCTGAAGGGTTAATAAACTTCTTGAATGTGGTTTTGAGCACCTTGAGCGGTGCAGTTTTTAAAATGGTATCACTTTTGGGTATTTTCTGTCATAAAGGCCCCTCAAAGTCACTTCAAATAAGATGTGGTCCCTAAAAAAATGTTTTTGTAAATTTTGTGTAAAAATGAGAAATCGCTGGTCAATTTTTAACCCTTATAGCTTCCTAACAAAAAAAAATTTGGGTTACAAAATTGTGCTGATGTTAAGTAGACATGTGGGAAATGTTATTTATTAACTATTTTGTGTGATATATTGCTCTGATTTAAGGGCATGAAAATTCAAAGCTTGAAAATTGCAAAATTTTCAAAATTTTCGCCAAATTTCCGATTTTTCACAAATAAACGCAAGTGATATCGAAGAAATTTTACAACTATCATGAAGTACAATATGTCACGAAAAAACAATCTCAGAATCAGGGGAATCCGTTGAAGCGTTCCAGAGTAATTACCTCATAAAGTGACAGTGGTCAGAATTGAAAAAATTGGCCCGGTCACGAAGGCAAAAACAGGCTCTGGTGCGAAGTGGTTAACATATTTCACAGGAAAAAAGTTTCACTTTCGTTTTTGAACGTTTTATTGTGAGCCCGTAAAAGTGACTTAATACCTCTGACCACGTTGTTGACAGCAGTGACCTGGGGGTCAGAAATGCTTCCTGGGGCGATGCCCATGCTATCCCCATATCATTTGAGCACTGTCACTATCGTTTTGGGCACTTGTTAGGCTTTTAAAAGACTGCCGGGGGTGCCACCGCAAAAATGCTCGAGTCTCCCATAGACTAACATTGGGCTCGTTGCTCGAGTCGAGCACCCGAGTATCACGGCGAGCTCGGCCCGAGCTTAAAGAACCCGAGCATTTTAGTGCTCGCTCAACACTACTAAATACTAGTGTTGAGCCACCCCCGTAGTGTTCGGGTTCGGTTCGTCGAACACCGGGATGTTCGAGGAACTGTTCGTCGAACTGTTCGTCGAACACCTTAGAACACCGTCGAACACCGTTAAAACCAATGGCAGGCAAACAAAAACACATAGAAACACATAGAAAACACCTGCAAAGGTGTCCAAAAGCTGACAAACTGCTCAGAAGACACTCTCTTTAAAAAAGCCGGCCGGCAAATTCAGCAGCGGCATACACCGGTACCCGACAATTTAGACAAGAAGGAATAGAGCATCACACATAGATTAGATAGATAGAAACATGTCAGTCACACATATAAGAAGCACAGTGACAGTGTTGGTTACTGCACTTGTCATTTAGTGTAAAGGATTTATTAAAAAAAATATTAGTGTTTTCATGCACCGTCTCTTTAAAAAAGCCGGCCGGCAATTCAGCATCTGTACCCGACAATTTAGAACAGAAAGAATAGAGCTTCACACATAGATTAGATAGATAGAAACATGTCAGTCACATATATAATAAGTACAGTGATAGTGTTGCTTACTGTACTTGTCATTTAGTGTAAAGGATTTATTTAAAAAAATAATAGTGTTTTCATGCACTGTCTCTTTAAAAAAGCCGGCCGGCAATTCAGCAGCGGTACCCGACAATTTAGAACAGAAAGATAGAGCATCACACATAGATTAGATAGATAGAAACATGTCAGTCACATATATATGAAGTACAGTGATAGTGTTGGTTACTGTACTTGTCATTTAGTATTAAAATAAAGGATTTATTATTCAAAAAATTGGCGTGGGGTTCCCCTTAATTTTAGGCTCTAGCGGAGGTTAAGCAGACGGCTGGGGCAGATGTTTGAAGCCTGGGAAGGGGGTAATACCCACGGAGCTTCCCAGGCTACTAATATCAGCCCCCAGCTGAATACTTAGCCTTTACAGGCTATTAAAATGGGGGACCCCCCAAAAAAAATGGCGTGGGGTCCCCCCTAATTTAATAGCTAGCAAAGGCTAGGCAGACAGCTGGGGGCTGATATTAATAGCCCAGGAAGGGAGCCATGAATATTGGCCCCCTCCCAGGCTAGAAACACCAGCCGTCAGCCGCCCCAGAAATGGCGCATTCATAGGATGCGCCAATTCTGGCACTTAGCCTCGCTCTTCCACGCTGCCCTGGTGCGGTGGCAGGGGGTAATAGGGTTGGGGTTGATGTCAGCTTATAATGCCAGCTGACATCAAGCCCAGGTTAGTAATGGAGAGGCGTCTATAAGACACCCCCATTACTAACCCCATAGTCAAAGTTAAAAAAAACACAAACACCCAGAATAAAGTCATTTAATTGAAATAAAGACACAATCCTTTATTGTTCTAAATTAAACCATACTTACCATCACGCCCATTCCAGCTGAAGCCAACGATCTCCTGCAATAAAAGAAAAATAATAAAGCAACCTCATCCTTACCTTTCCATGGTTCCCACGACAGCTTCAGCTCTGCTACATCGAGATGACAGGCTGGACCGCAGCAGAACGCTGCCATCCAGCCTGTCATCCCGCAGACACTGAGAAGCGCAGGCTTGCTTGCGCTGCTCAGCGTCTCTCTATGACGACATCCAGATGAGCCGAGTTCATGTCCAATGAACTCGGCTCACCTCATGCACGTCACTGACAGCGTGGGAAAATTCTCACGCTGAAGCGCTGATTGCAGGAGAATTTTCCCACGCTGTCAGTGACGTGCAGGAGGTGAGCTGAGTTCATTGGACATGAGCTCACCTCATGCACATCACTGACAGCGTGGGAGAATTCTCCTGCACTCAGCACTTCAGCGTGAGAATTTTCCCACGCTGTCAGTGACGTGCATGAGGTGAGCCGAGTTCATTGGACATGACCTCGGCTCATCTGGATGCCGTCACAGCGAGACAGTGAGGAGCGCAAGCATGCCTGCGCTTCTCAGTGTCTGCGGGATGACAGACTGGATGGCAGCGTTCTGCTGCGGTCCAGCCAGTCATCTCGATGTAGCAGAGCTGAAGCTGTCGTGGGAACCATGGAAAGGTAAGGATGAGGTTGGTTTATTATTTTTCTTTTATTGCAGGAGATCGTTGGCTTCAGCTGGAATGGGTGTGATGGTAAGTATGGTTTAATTTAGAACAATAAAGAATTGTGTCTTTATTTCAATTAAAGGATTTTATTCTGGGTGTTGTGTTTTTTTTAAATACTTTACAAGAAATTCATGGCGGTCATGTCTAATACTGGCGTGACCCCATGAATTTTGGGCTTGGGGCCAGCTGATAATACCAAGCTGGCCCTAACCCCTTTATTACCCAGTGAGCCACCGCACCAGGGCCCTGGATGAGTTGGGTACAGCGCCAGAAGATGGCGCTTCTATGAACGCGCCATTTTCCGGGGTGGCTGCGGACTGCAATTTGTAGCGGGGGGTGGCCCAGAAAGCTTGGGCCTCCCTGCGCTGCAGATTCCAGCCCCCAGCTGCCTAGTTGTACCTGGCTGGACACAAAAATAGGGCGAAGCCCCACGTACTTTTTTTTTAATTATTTCATGAAATTCATGAAATAATTAAGAAAAAAAGGCCTTCCCTATATTGTTGTGTCCGGCCAGGTACAAATAGGCAGCTGCTGGTTGGGGGCAGCCCGTTCCTGCCTGCTGTACCTGGCTGGACACAAATATAGTGCGAAGCCCCACTTCAATTTTTTTTAATTATTTCATGAAATTCATGAAATAATTAAGAAAAAAAGGGCTTCCCTATATTGTTGTGTCCGGCCAGGTACAAATAGGCAGCTGGTGGATGGGGGCAGCCCGTTCCTGCCTGCTGCACCTGGCTGGACACAAATATAGTGCGAAGCCCCACTTCAATTTTTTTAAATTATTTCAGGAAATTCATGAAATAATTTAAAAAAAATTGACGTGGGGCTTCGCACTATATTTGTGTCCAGTCAGGTGCAGCAGGCAGGAACGGGCTGCCCCCATCCACCAGCTGCCTATTTGTACCTGGCCGTACACAACAATATAGGGAAGCCCTTTTTTTCTTAATTATTTCATGAAATAATTTAAAGAAAATTGACGTGGGGCTTCGCCCTGTTTTTGTGTCCAGCCAGGTACAACTAGGCAGCTGGGGGCTGGAATCCGCAGCGCAGGGAGGCCCAAGCTTTCTGGGCCACCCCCGCTGCAAATTGCAGTCCGCAGCCACCCCGGAAAATGGCGCGTTCATAGAAGCGCCATCTTCTGGCGCTGTACCCAACTCATCCAGGGCCCTGATGCGGTGGCTCACTGGGTAATAAAGGGGTTAGGGCCAGCTTGGCATTATCAGCTGGCCCTAAGCCCGAAATTCATGGGGTCACGCCAATATTAGACATGACCACCATGAATTTCTAGTAAAGTATTTAAAAAAAACACAACACCCAGAAAAAAGTCCTTTAATTGAAATAAACACACAATTCTTTATTGTTCTAAATTAAACCATACTTACCATCACGCCCATTCCAGCTGAAGCCAACGATCTCCTGAAATAAAAGAAAAATAATAAAGCAACATCATCCTTACCTTTCCATGGTTCCCATGACAGCTTCAGCTCTGCTACATCGAGATGACAGGCTGGACCGCAGCAGAACGCTGCCATCCAGCCTGTCATCCCGCAGACACTGAGAAGCGCAGGCTTGCTTGCGCTCCACAGTGTCTCTCTGTGAGGGCATCCAGATGAGCCGAGTTAATGTCCAATGAACTCGGCTCACCTCATGCACGTCACTGACAGCGTGGGAAAATTCTCCTGCACTCAGCGCTTCAGCGTGGGAGAATTCTCACGCTGAAGCGCTGAGTGCAGGAGAATTCTCCCACGCTGTCAGTGACGTGCAGGAGGTGAGCTGAGTTCATTGGACATGAGCTCACCTTATGCACGTCACTGACAGCGTGGGAGAATTCTCCTGCACTCACCGCTTCAGCGTGAGAATTTTCCCACGCTGTCAGTGACGTGCATGAGGTGAGCCGAGTTCATTGGACATGAACTCGGCTCATCTGGATGTCGTCACAGAGAGACGCTGAGCAGCGCAAGCAAGCCTGCGCTTCTCAGTGTCTGCGGGATGAGAGGCTGGATCGCAGCGTTCTGCTGCGGTCCAGCCTGTCATCTCGATGTAGCAGAGCTGAAGCTGTCGTGGGAACCATGGAAAGGTAAGGATGAGGTTACTTTATTATTTTTCTTTTATTGCAGGAGATCGTTGGCTTCAGCTGGAATGGGCGTGACGGTAAGTATGGTTTAATTTAGAACAATAAAGGATTGTGTCTTTATTTCAATTAAAGGACTTTATTCTGGGTGTTTGTGTTTTTTTTAACTTTGACTATGGGGTTAGTAATGGGGGTGTCTTATAGACGCCTCTCCATTACTAACCTGGGCTTGATGTCAGCTGGCATTAAAAGCTGACATCAACCCCAACCCTATTACCCCCTGCCACCGCACCAGGGCAGCGTGGAAGAGCGAGGCTAAGTGCCAGAATTGGCGCATCCTATGAATGCGCCATTTCTGGGGCGGCTGACGGCTGGTGTTTCTAGCCTGGGAGGGGGCCAATATTCATGGCTCCCTTCCTGGGCTATTAATATCAGCCCCCAGCTGTCTGCCTAGCCTTTGCTAGCTATTAAATTAGGGGGGACCCCACGTCATTTTTTTTGGGGGGTCCCCCATTTTAATAGCTAGTAAAGGCTATGTATTCAGCTGGGGGCTGATATTAGTAGCCTGGGAAGCTCCGTGGGTATTACCCCCTTCCCAGGTCTCAAACATCTGCCCCAGCCGTCTGCTTAACCTCCGCTAGAGCCTAAAATTAAGGGGAACCCCACGCCAATTTTTTTAATAATAAATCCTTTATTTTAATACTAAATGACAAGTACAGTAACCAACACTATCACTGTACTTCATATATATGTGACTGACATGTTTCTATCTATCTAATCTATGTGTGAAGCTCTATTCTGTCTGTTATAAATTGACGGGTACCGCTGCTGAATTGCCGGCCGGCTTTTTTAAAGAGACGGTGCATGAAAACACTATTATTTTTTTTGATAAATCCTTTACGCTAAATGACAAGTACAGTAAGCAACACTGTCACTGTACTTCGTATATATGTGGCTGACATGTTTCTATCTATCTAATCTATGTGTGAAGCTCTATTCTGTCTGTTATAAATTGTCGGGTACAGATGCTGAATTGCCGGCAGGCTTTTTTAAAGAGACGGTGCATGAAAACACTATTATTTTTTTTGATAAATCCTTTACGCTAAATGACAAGTACAGTAAGCAGCACTTTCACTGTACTTCGTATATATGTGGCTGACATGTTTATATCTATCTAATCTATGTGTGAAGCTCTATTCTTTCGGTTCTAAATTGTCGGGTACAGGTGTATGCCGCTGCTGAATTGCCGGCTTTTCATGTTTCACTGTTGGCACTGTTCCCATCGATTTCGGCAATCACTGTAATGCCACAACCACCATGGCTGTGGCATTACAGTGAGTGGCAGACAATCCCTGCATGATTGGTGCTCTAAATAGCGCCAGACATGCAGGACACGCTTTTGGTGCACGAACAGTTATCGAACATAACCTCGAACAGCCGAATTTTTTGCAAATCGTTCGGGTTCGTCGAACAACTCGAACACCGCCCAAAACAGCTCGAATTTGAGATTGGCGAACAGTTCTAGTCGAACACCGCTCATCTCTACTAAATACCCTTCATTATTTATCATTATTTTTGCACTGTGCAATTTATCCATTTACTTCCAGTTATTTGGGTATTTTGCTTGTTTTTGGTTTTTCTCTTACCTACAGGCCAGGTATTTAAAACTCTGTTTTCTCCATCACATGGATCACATATACGTTGTCAGAAAATACTGCCATTTGTGGCCTCCATTAAAAATTTCCTTTAGTGTGTCATTGAAGCAATTCACCGCAGTTTGCTGTTCAAACTACTTACCAACCGGCCCGGTATTTAAAACTCTGCTTTCTCCGTCACACGGATCACATATAAGTTCGCTCCAAACTCAGTCATTTGTAGTGAGCGTGGAAAATACTGTCCTGCATTTAAAATGGGCAAGGCATGTGGCAAGGGACGGGGAGCTGGACGTGATGTTAATGGTGCATCCAGAGGCCGAGGACAAGGCCGTGGGCAATACGAAATTGTGCCACAACAAACACCCACATCTTCTCACCTGACCTTCCTGTCCCAATTTCTAGGGGACCGCAGCACACCACTATTGAACCCAGAGCAGTGTCAAAAGGTTGTTGGTTGGATAGCGGAAAATGCTTCCAGTCACTTAGCCACCACCACCACCCTGTCTTCCACATGGTCAAGTATCAGTAGCCGTGAGACTGGACCGCATATTCCTCACCCTGATCCCCCTTCCTCCCACCATGCCGAGTGCCCAGAGACAACTGATCCCACACTTGGACACTCTGAAAAGATGTTCACTTTTCCATTTATAGATACGGGCCTCTTGCCCGGTCCACTTGAAGCGGGGCAAGAGGATATCGCATGTAGCGATGGCCAAATATTTGAGCAGCCACGGTCACACAAACGCGATGGTGGACACAAGAGGTGGACGATGATGAGACACAATTGCCAGAAAGTCAGAAGGAGGACCAGGGTGCGGAAGTGGAAGACGAGGTGTTGGATGATATAGTAACTGACCCAACCTGGCAGGAGGACATGCAGAGCAAGAACAACAGCACACAGGGGGAAGGAGGCAGAGCACCCCAACAGGCAGGAAGAAGCAGTGTGGTGGCCACAGACAGAAGGTAGGCAACCGTTCCCCGTAACACCAACATGAAGGAAGTTGACAGTACAGCTGTTAGGTCTTCCTGAGTCTGGTTGTTTTTTACAGACTCTGCCAATAACCCCAAAAATGCCATTTACACCACCTGCCAGGCCAGCATCAGCAGGAGTAGCAAAACGACCAGTCTGACCACCACCAGCATGATCAGGGACATGGCAGCAAAGCACCCGACTTTGTGGGCCGAACCCCAGGGTCCAGGAACAGTGTCTGCGGGTGGCACCATTGCTTCTTCCACTGTTCTGCATGCAAGCCAATCCCCTGTCCATTGTGCATGCGAAGACGCCTCCTGCCCTGCACCTGTCATTGCACACTCTCAAGTAGCAGCATCAGAAAGCACGTCCATGTCCTTGTCCCAGCGCAGCGTTCAGTTGTCCTTACCCCAGTCCTTGGAACGCAAGCCCAAATACGCAGCCAACGCCCCACAGGCCACACTACTAAATCCTCACATTTCACGACTGCTTGCCCTCGAAATGTTGCCTTTTAGGCTCGTGGAGACGGAAGCATTCCGCAACCTGATGGCAGAGGCCGTCCCTCGTTACTCGGTCCCAAGCTGCCACTATTTCTCCTGGTGTGCTGTCCCCACATTACACAAGCACGTGTTCCAAAACATTAGCCGTGCTCTCAACAACGCAGTTACTGGTAACGTCCACCTAACCACGGACACGTGGACAAGTGCTTGTGGGCAGGGATGGTACATCTCGCTGACGGCACACTGAGTTAACATAGTGGAACCCGGGACCCTGTCGGACCTTGGGACAGAACACGTCCTCCCGACACCAAGGGTTGCGGGCCCTAGGTCAATCGGGGTTGCCCCCAAGGTCTACAGCTCCTGCACCTCATCCTCCTCAGCCTCCTCCTCTTCTTCAGTCTCCATCTCCGAAATGACCACATCAGTCACAAGCTGGAAGCACTCCAGCACTGCCTCGGCCAAGCAGCAACAGGCTGTGCTGAAGCTAATATGCTTAGGTGAAAAACCGCACAATGCTGAAGAGTTGTGGACAGCTCTGAAAGAGCAGGCAGATCTGTGGCTCACATCGCTGAACCTACAGCCAGGCATGGTCGTGTGTGACAATGGCCGGAACCTGGTGGCGGCTCTGAGTCGAGGCGAGCTCACACACATACCATGCCTGGCCCATGTGCTTAACCTCGTGGTTCAGCGGTTTCACAAATCCTACCAGGAGCTGCCGGATCTGCTTGTTGAAGTACACCGCCTGTGTCCATTTTAGAAAGTCAGCTACAGCTTCAGCTGCCCTTGCAGTGTTTCAGCAGCGTTTGCAGCTTCCGGCTCACAGATTGGTGTGTGATGTCCCCATGCAATGGAACTCTACCCTGCAGATGTTGGGAAGGATTTGTAAGCAGAAGAAGTCAGTTGTTGAGTACCAGCATCAACAATGCCGTCGGTATTCAGTTCAGACTCCACACATAAGACCTCAGGAGTGGACATGGATGTCAGACATATGTACCATCCTCCAAAACTTTGAGGACTCCACCAAGATGGTGAGCAGCGATTACGCCTTAATTAGCTTCACCATCCCGCTTCTCTGTCTTCTGAAACACTCTCTGCTCACGATCAAAGAGGATGCATTTCAAGCGGAGCACGATGAGATGGTGCAAGGAACCATACAGGGTGATTACACACAGCCAAGCCTCATCTCATCCCAACGTGGATTGGGTGACAATGAGGAAGATGAGGAGGAGGAAGGACAGGAGCTAGTTTCATGCACTATAGACGGTAATACCTGCACAGCTGTCATTCCATCTGTTCAGCGTGGATGGCCAGAGGACAGAGAGGAGGAGGAGGAGGAAAAGAAGAGCATGGTCAGTCATCCTCTTGGTGAGGACACGGAAGTTTTGTCTGTTAGTAGTCTGGCACGCATGGCTGAGTTTATGTTACGCTGCCTTTCCCATGACCCTCGTGTTCTCAAAATTTTGGGTGACAGTCATTACTGGTTGGTGACACTTCTAGACCCACACTGCAAGGAGAACTTTATATCTCTTATTCCTGAGGCGGACAGGTCTACAAAAATGCGGCTGTACCAGAAGGCCCTTGTTGCAGAACTATTAAAGAAATTTCCATCTGATAACGCTGGCGGCAGAGGGCACACTTCGTTGGACAACCAAGGAGTACAGGCGAGAGAGACACAACTTCAATCCAGCAGAGGCAGGGGAACACTATGAAAGTTCTGGGAGAGTTTTCTCAGACCCTCCCATTGCACAGGCCCTGAGGCGCGGGGTACTCTCACAAGGAGTGGAAAGTTTGGGGAGATACTGAGGGAGTACCTTGATGACCGTACCAACGTCCTCTGTGATTCCGCTGTGCCTTATAACTATTGGGTATCCAAGCTGGGTACGTGGAATGAACTGGCTCTCTATGCCTTGGAGGTCCTGGCCTGCCCTGCCGCCAGCTTTTTATCAGAGCAGGTTTTTAGTGCCGCTGGTGGAATTATAACAGATAAGCGCATCCGCTTATCTTATAATGCTAACAGGCTGACTCTTATAAAAATAAACAAGGGCTGGATTGGGCCAGACTTCTCAACACCACCGAATGATAGCGGCGTAACATAAACTCAAATCCAGTGTCTTTTCTTGGGAGGTGTATTCCCATGCACCTTTCCACACCCAGACATGGGTATACGTTTCCTAATTTTGGCTATTTGCTCTTGTCCTCCTCCTTCTCCTCATCCTCCACCACCATATCACCAGGGTGACCGTGGTCTGTGATGCAACACCCACATAATTTTTTAAAGGGTGTTTATGATGCTCGTAAAAAAAAAATTTTATACAGTATGTTCATGTATACCCCCCAGGGGAAAATGTTTGTCAGCCCATACACTTAGTGCATGAGCTTTACAAGTATAGGATCCCCGCTCCTTTCTAACGGGAACATTTTTTTATGACGCCCTCCTCCACGTCTCTTCCAAGGGTTAGTGAAGTGCCTCCAAATTTTTGGCAGCCCTTGCATTCACTGCATAGGCCAACACTATGGGAGATTCTCTCCTTTCTAATGGGAACATGTCGTACCTTGTTACTGTGGCCCTGCTTTGCGTGTCTTTAAATTTTTAGTGGGGTTTTTCCTAAAACTGGTCAGCCGTTGGACTCACTGCAACCTTATAACTGTATAGCAGACCCTCTCCTTTCTATTGGGAACATGTCATACCTTGTTACTGTGGCCCTGCTCCGTGTGTCTTTAAATTCTTAGTGGGGTTTTTCCTAAATTTGGTCAGCCGTTGAACTCACTGCATACCATATAACTGTAAAGCAGACCCTCTCCTTTCTAATGGGAACATGTCATACCTTGTTACTGTGGCCCTGGTCTGTGTGTCTTTAAATTCTTAGTGGGGTTTTTCCTAAAATTGGTCAGCCGTTGGACTCACTGCATACCCTATAACTGTATAGCAGACCGTCTCCTTTCTAATGGGAACATGTCGTACCTTGTTACTGTGGCCCTGCTCTATGTGTCTTTAAATTCTTAGTGGGGTTTTTCCTAAATTTGGTCAGCCGTTGGACTCACTGCATACCCTATAACCATATAGCAGACCCTCTCCTTTCTAATGGGAACATGTCGTACCTTGTTACTCTGGCCCTGGTCTATGTGTCTTTAAATTCTTAGTGGGGTTTTTCCTAAAATTGGTCAGCCGTTGGACTCACTGCAACCCTATAACTGTATAGCAGACCCTCTCCTTTCTAATGGGAACATGTCGTACCTTGTAACTGTGGCCCTGCTCCGTGTGTCTTTAAATTCTTAGTGGGGTTTTTCCTAAATTTGGTCAGTCGTTGGACTCACTGCACACCATATAACTGTATAGCAGACCCTCTCCTTTCTAATAGGAACATGTCGCACCTTGTTACTGTGACCCTGCTCTATGTGTCTTTAAATTCTTAGTGGGATTCTTCTTAAAATTGGTCAGCCGTTGGACTCACTGCATACCCTATAACTGTATTGCAGACCCTCTCCTTTGTAATAGGAACATGTCGCACCTTGTTACTCTGACCCTGCTCTATGTGTCTTTAAATTCTTAGTGGGGTTTTTCTTAAAATTGGTCAGCCGTTGGACTCACTGCATACCCTATAACTGTATAGCAGACCCTCTCCTTTCTAATGGGAACATGTCATACCTTGTTACTGTGACCCTGCTCTATGTGTCTTTAAATTCTTAGTGGCTTTTTTCCAAAATTTTGGCAGCCCTTGCAGTCACAGCATGGGCATTATCACTATAGGAGACCCGCTCCTTTATAATGGGAACATTTTTATTTCTGAGACCCTCCTCTATGTCTCTTCAAAGGGGTACTGGGTTGTGTCCCAATTTTTGGCAGCCCTTGCAGTCACTGGATACGCAATAACAGTGTAGGAGACCCATTTGTTAATAATGGGAACAACAAAGCATAGCCGGCTGATGGCTCTCTAACAATAGCGAGGGCCGACTGCTGGCCTTTTAAGAATAGTAAGGGCCGTCTGATGGCCCTATAAAAATAGGCTTTATGGCCTTCAGAGTCCCTCCATCATAAATAAAACAGGATGTGTCTGATGATGTGTCACACACCACATTGCCAGATCAGGTTGCAAAATGTTAAAATGACATTTCCCGGTGAATGCATTTGTCTTAAAAAATTACGTAAAAAAAACAAAACAATAGGATCTTTCTTTAGTATGAAAAGCAGCATCACCAATTTAACCTCACTGTAATCACATTGTTCAGCTCATGCACCTCCTCCTCCATCTCCGAAATGACTACATCAGTTACAAGCTGACAGCACTGCCTTGGCCAAGTGGCAACAGGCTGTGCTGAATATAACATGCTTAATGCTTAATTGACAAACCGCCCAGCGCTGCAGAGTTGTTGAAAGCTGTAACACAGCAGCCTGAACTGTGGCTCTCACCGCTGAACATACAGCCAGGCATGGTCGTTTGTGACAATGGGCAGAACCTGGTGATGGAGAAATGACAGCCGGGGTAGATACGGTTTCCCTCTATGCCAGTCCTTTCACCGAGCTAAAGTATATAGCTGTGGTGAAATACAACTTCAACTGAGAAGCTGTTTCAGATTGAAAAACATTGTGCCCACCAGAGGATTTGATTCTGAGGAATAACCTTTCTCACCCGCTCAAGAGCCGCTGCAAAGTTAGCGCTATCATGAACTCTCCTGAGGTAGAAGCCAAGGCATACCAGATGATTCTCTGGTGGGACAGTCCAACCCTGCCGAGAAGCAGTCCTGGCTAAGAAAAGTGTGTGGGAAGGTTCCCGGACGCTCTGTTTTTACTGAGAAGGAAACACACGCAAACACGGGGAGAACATACAAAGTCCTTGCAGATGTTGTTCTTGCTGGGATTTGAACCCATGATCCCAGCGCTGCAAGGCTTCAGTGCTAACCACTGATCCAATGTGCTGCCGTTCACCCTCTAATATCTAACAGGCTGGAGAAACTTACACATACTGCCACTCTGTCTTCAGCTCCTTTGTGAAAAATTGTATTTGGGCAGCCACTCAGTCTACCAAATAAAATTCCTGAGAAGGAAATTGGGGATGGCTTTGCTACTGGTACTGGGGGCAGTGCTAATACTATGGCGTTGTACCATAGTTTGCTGGAAATATTCCAGGCTGGTAGGACGCAAGCAAATTCCCACAGAAAAGTACCAGCAGTAATGTTCAGGCCACATTTCTAGTGCAAGCAGCTTTAGAGGACTTCCTGGAAGAAATGACACGCAGGGTAGATACGGTTTCCCTCTATGCCAGTCCTTTCACTGAGATAAATACAACTCTCAGCAATAAAAGTTGCGGACTGGCTCCGTACCGTCCCTGGCCACATTCACCTGTCCACGTGTTTGTGGTTAGGCGGTCCTTCCCAGTAAGTGCACTGGGGAGGGCACGGGTAATGTTGTGGGACCCGTGCTTGTGGAAGGCAGAGGCGACACCGGGAAATATTGTGGCGGCTGGGGACCGAGTATGGACACCCGGCCGCCGCCGGCATGAGGTTATGAAAAGCTTCTGCCTCCACGAGCCGAAAAGGCCACATTTCAAGTTCAAGCAGCTGTCAAAAACTTGGCAGTACAGTATTGCAGCCTGTGGGTGGGTGGGTGGCTGCCTGCATACTTGCTCTTGCATTCCAAGGAATGGGGTAGGGACAACTGAACGCTGCAGTGGGACAAGGACGTGGACGGTGATTGTTGCAAGTCTGCAACGACAGGTGCATGGCGGGAGGCATCTTCGCATGCGCCAAGGATCACTTATGATGGGCACACTTTTAGGCAGTGACCTGGGAGTCTGAGATGCTTCCAGAGATCTTCCCCAGGCTGTTACCATGTCTTTTCAGCACTGTATGCATGTGTCTGATGATGTGTCACAAACCACATGGCCAGATAAGGTTGTAAAATGTTAAAATTACATTTCCTGGTGAATGCATTTGTCTTGGTTGAAAGCAATGCAAAAGTGAAAAAAGGCATCAAAAACGCTACGTGTGAACAGAGCCCAAGGTGTGGAGGAGTATTTTTGTCTTTGGTTATTTATTTTGCCTTATATACAAGTCATTACCCTGGAAAGGATGTTCCTTAACATATTTCCCAGGAAAATCCATTTTGGTTTAGTTTTTGTATGTTTTATTGTGAGTCCGTAAAAGTGGCGTAATACTCTGACCACTTTGTTGACAGCAGTGATCTGGGAGTCAGAGATGCTTCCAGGGATCTTCCCCATGCTATTCCCATGTCATTTGAGCACTGTTCCCATCGATTTGGGCAATTTGTAGGCCCTCTGTAGACCGCTGGGGAAAGCCGCCTGAAAAATGCTCGAGTTTCCCATAGACTTACTTTGGGCTCGTTGATCGGGTCGAGCACCCAAGTATTCCAATTTGATCGACCCGACAACGAGTACTCGACCATTTTAGTGCTCGCTCATCACTAGTAGCCTGTAATGACTGCATCAGAGATCACAACTCATCAACAAGTGAAAGAGGCCTAGCCGACCGCTTATGAAGATCAATGAAACCGGGGGATGGGCTGGACTCTATGTCTCAAAGGTGAAAGGTCAGTAGGACCTAAGGAAGGCATAATGGAGTAAATCCTTAGTAAAAACCCTGATTCCCGTAGCAGTGGAGATAAAGGGGAAGTACTATACCTGTGTCACCTGCCAATACCGTGTGGGTCTCGAACGCAGTGTCCACTGCTGGTTCCAGTGTCTGCCCTGGGTGAAGTGGTGAGAGCAGTGGATTTAAATATAAGTAGGTTGGGACCTAAGGACTAAGGAGGCCAATGGTAGTGTAGGTCGCGAGTAGCTAGAGTGGGAGGCGTGGTAAAACAGTGACTGGCCAATCCTAGCTTATGAGAAATGTGTGGAGTCACTGTGGAGTGAATCACCGCCAGCGTAATGGCCGGAATGAAGGGGGCGTGTTCGTGTCATCACAGGAAGTGACGAATCGCGGGACCAGAACCGGGACATTTTGATAAATCCAACATTAGTACAGATAGGGCACCGCCTAATCCCGAGGTTTTAATTACGGCCGAGAGTTTGAGACTCCGTACAAAGAGTTCTTATAGACCTCCTCAAGGCTCACATGCCCTTGAAACATTTATCTCTTTTGTCAATAATGCTTTCCAATCCTTGCGGTCAGATGTACATGGTGGGCCATTTATATGGATACACCTAAATTAAATGGGAATGGTTGGTGATATAAACTTCCTGTTTGCAGCACATTAGTATATGGGAGGGGGAAAACTTTTCCAGATGGGTGGTGACCATGGCAGCCATTTTGATGTCGGCCATTTTGGATCCAACTTTATTTTTTTCAATGGGAAGAGGGTCATGTGACATATCAAACTTATTGAGAATTTCATAAGAAAAACAATGGTGTGCTTGGTTTTAACATAACTTTATTCTTTCATGAGTTTTTTACAAGTTAATGACCACTTATAAAATGTGTTCAAAGTGCTGCCCATTGTGTTGGATTGTCAATGCAACCTTCTTTTCCCATTCTTGACACACTGATTGTAACACCGCAGAAGAAATGCTAGCACAGGCTTCCAGTATTCGCTGTTTGCCTTTGACTTATTTACATCTGTCAGGCGCAAATACAAATGAGTGCAGGGAGGGAGAGACAGTGATTTGGATGAGCAGTCTCAGTGACTTACTCTGCTCTCCTCTGTGCCTGCACTCCGGTGTGCTGAATGCCTGTGGCAAGTGGAAGGTGATGGGCAGCCCTAGGCATTCAGCAGTGTTGGGGTTTTTGCATTTCAAAGTATGCCCCCTCGGGGAGGCAGGAGCTAGCACCCTAGGAGGGTGCCTACCCTGCGTACCCCAAATCCCAATCAGGGCCAGGACGTGCTGGGGCTTCATCCATGTGTCTCCTCTTTGGAGTAATTACCTGGATATTTAGCCAGCTCTCCTCCTTAGATTGCTGCCAATTGTAGCTTTGCTCGAGAGGTGTGTGTGCTCTGTGCTCCTTGTCTTGTATTCTGATCATTGTTGCTCGACCTTGGATTTGCCTTTGACTTTGCATTTGCCTAGCCATTTTGTCATGATCCACTACCTTCTGACCCCAGACTATGAATTAACTACGCCTTTGTCTCACCCAGCCTTGCTTTTGACCTCAGACCTCTTAACTACCCAGCCTTGAGGCTTGTCTGTCAGTAGTGATTAGCATCACATTACAAGTCTTGATTCGTCATAATATCTGTTGCAAGGTCAGAGAATTAGTTTGATAGAAACCTTCTATAGCTCCCCACTGCTGGCAGTTGCTGTGATGTCAGAATCCTCTGATGTGCAGTTGGTTTTTCCCAAACCAATAATGGCCCTTCCTGACAAATTTTCAGGGGAGAAAGACCTGTTTAGGGTGTTGAGGGATATCTGTAGGCTATTTTTTACCCTGTGACCCCGATCATCAGGGAATAATTCTCAGTGGGTGGGAATAATCATGTCCTTAATGTGAGGGGGTTATCAGACTTGCTCATTTTCTTTGTCCCCCCAAGCCCCAGAACAGTCATCTGTTGTCAGTTTTTTTGATGCCTTAAGGTTATTCAGCGATGAATCTGACAGAATACAGATCGCAGAGGCAAAGATCATGAACTTGAAACAGGGGGGCTGCACCACTGAGGACTATAGTACCAAGTTCCGACAATGGTCCACTGAAGTTCTGTGGAATGATGCATCTCCAGATGTCATTTTTGCCAAAACCTTTTGGATACATTTAAGGGCACTCTGACTCTGCATACTCCACCCTGTTCCTTGGGGGAGGCTATGACTAAGGCGATTGGATGGATCACAGGATTTAGGAGAGGCGTGATGAGCGACAGAGGGTTTTGATCATTTCCTCTGAATCTGTCCACCTACCTGAGGCAGAACTGATGCCAGCTTTCCGACCATTGTGTGGAGCTCATCGGCGTGATCTTGGACTCTGCCTCTACTGTGGTCATGCTGTGCATTTTTTCAAGGACTGCTCAATATGCCCTCAAGCAAGCAAGCCATTGGGAAAACACTTAAGTCTGGGTGATTGTCGAGGAGGTCACCCAGACTTCCAGGTACCTTTGTGCTCGTCATATAAAATACTGCTGAAAGTAGAACTACTTTTCCAAAACCAGTCATTATCAGCAGTAGCTTTTAATGATTGTGGATCTGCTGCCAACTTCATAAATTCAGGACTGAGATTATGATTAGGAACAGTTATATGGAAAGAATTATTAAAATTGTTGACATTTACAGGACACTGTTACTCCAGAACCTTATCCATGTAAACTGAATAATTCATGTGAGGGGACCACCCTCTCCATGCCTGGGCCAGTTACAGAAAATTGAGTGTCATGGATGGGTGTGTGCGACATTGTACCTGAATCTGCTGCTTTCATCATCATTTCCGATGCACTGAGTGCAATCCCACTCCCTTTTAAGTTTTTGATCAATAAGCCAGATCAGTTCTTAAAACAATGCCCATTTTATTCACGGCCAAACTGGTGAACAGGGGATAACAGGTTATACATTCTCTTTCTCCATCTTCCACACAATACATCGGCTCCATTCCCAGAGTTACAGTTTGCATTTTGTTCCCAGCAACAGGTATTGCAGGGGGCATGGGGAGAAGTTGGAGTTTTCTTAGGTGTAGGGTCATACGGGTCCACGTGTATCGCTAAGACCCTAGTACCCGAAGTCTTTGCCTAGATCAGTCCCAGGAGCCATTCATTGAGACAATGCTCCCTGTTTCAGTACTCACAGCAGGGCATTACCTTTTCCTAAGGTCCCCTTTTTCCGCTGGACCACACGTTTCCCAGACTTATAAGCGTTCCTTTCTTCAAGGGTCCCCACTCGCCTCTGTAACTAGTTTCTTTCCATTCTGAGCCTAGTAGTTCCACAACCGATGAACCTATCCTCTCCCTGTCACCTCCTCTCCAACATACAGCCTACTCAATACTGACTAGGTACTTCCCATATCCCTAAAGTCTTCCCACTGGTTCCCCTATAGGGCTCCCTATTTAGCTCCCAGCTTACTGAGGCTAAATAGTTCTCTAAACTAGATCTTAGAGGGGCTTATAATTTGATACACATCTGGAAGAGTGATGAGTGGAAAATGTCGTTTTTAACGTCTGAGGGTCTATTTGAAAATCTTGTCATGTCTTTTGAGTTAACCAATGCACCAGCAGTTTTTCGAAACTTTATAAATTATGATTGTATTGGAAGGTTTATTGTGGTATACTTTGATAACATTCTATTTTTTCCCCTAATCTGGATTTGCACTATGATCATGTCCGTTTTGTTTTACAAAAGCTTTCGGAAAATTCTTTGTTTGCTAAGTTGGTGAAATATACTTTTTCTGTTCAAGAAATATCATTCCTGGGGTTCATTGTATCAGCTGAAGGGTTTAAGCTGGATCCTGGGAAGGTGCAAGCCATAATTGATTAGGCTCAACCTCGCTACCTTAAAGAATTGCAATATTTTCTAGGATTCATCAATTACTTCAGAAAGTTTATTACGGGTTTTTCGCAAACTTTTTACTGATCTCACCCTTAAAGCGGCGGATCATAAGGTTTGATCGTCAGATGCTATTGGGGCCTTTAATAAATTGAAAGAGCGTTTCATGTCCACTCCAGTTTTAATCCAACCAGATCTCCAGAAACCATTCATAGTGGAGGTGGATACTCTAGAGGTCGGGGTATGGACTGTCAAGGTTCCAAAACTCTGGCCAACTTGCGCCAATGTGCATTTTTCTCTAGGAAATTTTCGTCTGCACAGAGAAATTATGATGTAGGGAATCGCGAGCTGCTGTCAAATTAGCTTTTAAAGAATGGAGACATTTTTTGGAGGGAGCTATTCATCAGGTCATGGTTAACCCCAAAGTAATGCCAAAACGCGAGTCGGGGAGCTTCACACAAGAGGTCCTGCTGCCACATTGGTATGTGTTAATCCTTATCTCTTTTGTCCTTGCTGGATGGTTGCAAGTGTTTTGTTATACCTATATACTTACCTGTATCTGCTGATGTATGCGCATATCTTCATTAGTTCTCATACATGATTGTTTCTATATCTACAATCCCATATTTATGTGCATATTTATTTTGTCAGTCCCTTGATACCTTTTCTTTCTGTCACTGCAAATGTTGATGTCTACCCCAGAAAATCCCTTTAATTTGAAATTTAGATTGTGATCCCAGACTGATGTTTGTGATTACATTATCTGTACAGCACTTTGAACTGTTTTGGTACTCTATTAAAAGGGAATCTGGCATATATATTTTTTTAACTTCTCAGATTGCCACTTCTCATGTGATGTCAGTACTGCAATTCCTGTTGGTCATGTGATGACATTGCTATGTCACATCACCGCTGCAGCTAATCACCAGCTGCTAATAAGCAGTAACCTTTATACTTTGATCTGACAGAACAGTTTCATCTGAATGAATTGAGAACGCTGAATCCTATTTGTGGCAGCTGATTGACTGTAGCCGTCATATGACATAACAATGTCACAAACATTGAAAGACACAGAGCAAACATCACGAGAACGGTGCTGGTTTGGGAGGTGAGTATGTGTTTTTTAATATTATGTCGGCCATGTAAGCAATTAATAAAGGTTTTTCCAGGATATACAATATGTACTAGCGAGGATAATGTAACACAAACCCATTGATAGAATTTTTTTCTTGCCATACTTTATCATTTCTATAAGAACCTCTCAGTATTGGAAAATAGCGATGTTTCAAAGAAATTGGATATATGACATATTGCAAAATAGTGATAGGATATAGCTTTGTTTAACAAGTTAATTCCCTCTGAAAAAAAAAATATTCAGTCCTAATCTCTCTTTAAATCTTGGCTTTTAATGTCCCTGCAGAATATGATGAAAGAAAATATTTTTCCTTTGTGCCACTTATATTTACAGTGCAGTTACTATTTACAATGGCTTTAAAATACAGCCATGCCCCAGAGACTATATAATCAATACATGAAATTACTTTTCAATGGTCTTGTTTTATGTTGTAATAATCACATTTCTGGAATTGCTGCAAAATTCACATCCAGCGAGCAACATTTTCTGAATGGCATTTTAACCAAAGCGGAAGATGTCTGGTTGAAGCTAGAGGAATCACATTGTACGAAGTTGGCAAAGCCTCTCAAGCAGGGCTTTAAATCAGGCGTCATTTATATCATCAGCTGCAGGGCACTAAAACAAAGATTTATCACTCAGCTGATGGACTGTGAAAGCTAGTATGGCTCTGACATTTTTTTTATTCTACTAAAGTGACTACAAAGAAATCTATTTTGAATGGAGATTATTACCTTAGAAGCATAAAGAACAAGGATTAAATGACTATTATAGCTATGGTAGAAGTCATTGTATAGGAAAGGGCTTTGAGTTACTGAGAAAATCTCACAACAAATTGATGAAATGTAGAAGATATTTTCCAAAACTTAATGTGTTTAAAGCCCTATGCCGATGTATATGGACCCTCCTCTTTAAAGTGAATCTGTCAGCAAGATCAACCCTCCTAAGCCGTCTATATGGGCATGCAGGTCATAGAAAGTTGAATAAAATGATACCTTTATATCTGCGATCTGATGTCTTACTCCATCGATATCCACATTTTCTTAATATGTCAAAAAGCTATTAAGATCTATGGGCTGGACACAGATCTCCATGAGAATCTGCCTCCAGAGATTATTTTAAATAATAGGAGACGTTACCAGTGTGAGACATGAAATGACTGACAGTCAGCTCTCCTTATTTACAAGTGGCTCTCGTGAAGGGTGGATTACACATGCACAAGTGTGAGTGTGATCGCACTCACCTCTCAACACGGACTACGGCATCTTTCTCTTTAGATCAGGTGTCAGTATGAGCATTTGGATCTAATTAATTCCTCAAGTGGACAGCGCACTGTTTTATCTCACCATTACTAGTGATGAGCGAGCATTAAAATACTTGGGTGCTCGACGAGCCCAAAGCAAGTCTATGGGAAACTCAAGCATTTTTCAGGTGGCTCCCCCCGGCGGTCTGCAGAGGGCCTAAAAATTGCCCAAATCGATGGGAACAGTGCTCAAATGACATGGGGACAGCATGGGGAAGACCCCTGGAAGCATTTCTGACTCCCAGGTCACTGCTGTCAGCAACGTTGTCAGAGAATTACTCCACTTTTACGGACTCACAATAAAACATACCAAAACAAAACCAAAATGGATTTTCCGGGGAAATATGTTAAGGAACATCTTTTCCAGGGTAATGACTTGTATATAAAGCAAAATAAATAACAAAAACAAAAATGCTCCTCCACACCTTGGGCTATGTTTACACGTAGCATTTTTGATGCGTTTTTTCACTTTTGCATTGCTTTCAACCGTGACAAATGCATTCACCAGGAAATGTCATTTTAACATTTTACAACCTTATCTGGCCATGTGGTGTGTGAGATATCATCAGACACATCGTGTTTCATTTATGAAGGAGGGACTCTGAAAGTCACAAAGCCTATTTTTATAGGGCCATCAGGCGGCCTTTACTATTCTTAAAGGGCCATCAGTTGGCCCTCACTATTCTTAGAGAGCCATCAGCCGGCTATGTTTTATTGTTCCCATTACTAAAGAGTGGGTCTCCTATACTGTTATTGCATATGCAGTGAGTGGCAGTGCTGTCCAAAATTTGGACGCACCCCAATACCCCTTTGGAGAGACTTAGAGGAAGGCCTCCTGAAAACAATGTTCCCATTATTAGGAAGTAGGTCTCCCATTGTGTTTGTGTATGCAGTGAATTCAAGGGTTGCCAAAAATTTGGAGGCACTCCAATGCACCTTGGAAGAGACATGGAGGTCAGAGGGCCTCCTGAAAACAATGTTCCCATTATTAGGAAGTGGGTCTCCCATTGTGTTTGCCTATGCAATGAATGCAAGGGTGCCAAAAATTTGGAGGCATTCCAATGCCCTTGGAAGAGACATGGAGGTCAGAGGGTCTCCTGAAAACAATGTTCCCATTATTAAGAAGTGGGTCTCCCATTGTGTTTGCCTATGCAGTGAATGCAAGGGTGCCAAAAATTTGGAGGTACTACAATGCTCCTTGGAAGAGACGTGGAGGTCAGAGGGCCTCCTGAAAACAATGTTCCCATTATTAGGACGTGGGTCTCCCATTGTGTTTGCCTATGCAGTGAATGCAAGGGTTGCCAAAAATTTGGAGGCACTCCAATGCCCCTTGGAAGAGATGTGGAGGTCAGAGGGCCTCCTGAAAACAATGTTCCCATTATTAGGAAGTGGGTCTCCCATTGTGTTTGCCTATGCAGTGAATGCAAGGGTTGCCAATAATTTGGAGGCACTCCAATGCCCCTTGGAAGAGACGTGGAGATCAGAGGGCCTCCTGAAAACAATGTTCCCATTATTAGGAAGTGGGTCTCCCATTGTGTTTGCCTATGCAGTGAATGCAAGGGTTGCCAAAAATTTGGAGGCACTCCAATGCCCCTTGGAAGAGACATGGAGATCAGAGGGCCTCCTGAAAACAATGTTCCCATTATTAGGAAGTGGGTCTCCCATTGTGTTTGCCAATGCAGTGAATGCAAGGGTGCCAAAAATTTGGAGGCACTCCAAAGCCCCTTGGAAGAGAAGTGGAGGTCAGAGGGTCTCCTGAAAACAATATTCCCATTATTAAGAAGTGGGTCTCCCATTGTGTTTGCCCATGCAGTGAATGCAAGGGTTGCCAAAAATTTGGAGGTACTACAATGCTCCTTGGAAGAGACGTGGAGGTCAGAGGGCCTCCTGAAAACAATGTTCCCATTATTAGGACGTGGGTCTCCCATTGTGTTTGCCTATGCAGTGAATACAAGGGTTGCCAAAAATTTGGAGGCACTCCAATGCCCCTTGGAAGAGATGTGGAGGTCAGAGGGCCTCCTGAAAACAATGTTCCCATTATTAGGAAGTGGGTCTCCCATTGTGTTTGCCAATGCAGTGAATGCAAGGGTGCCAAAAATTTGGAGGCACTCCAAAGCCCCTTGGAAGAGAAGTGGAGGTCAGAGGGTCTCCTGAAAACAATGTTCCCATTATTAAGAAGTGGGTCTTCCATTGTTTGCTCATGCAGTGAATGCAAGGGTTGCCAAAAATTTGGAAGCACTCCAATGCCCCTTGGAAGAGATGTGGAGGACGGCCTCATAAAAAAATGTTCCCATTAGAAAGGAGCGGGTCTCCTATACTTGTAATGCCCATGCACTAAGTGTATGGGCTGACAAACATTTACCCCTGGGAGGTATACATGAACATACTGTATAAAAAAAATTTTTACGGGCAGCATAAACACCCTTTAAAAAAACTATGTGGGTGTTGCATCACGGACCACGGTCACCCTGGTTATATGGTGGTGGAGGATGAGGAGAAGGAGGAGGACGAGAGCAAATAGCCAAAATCAGGAATACCTATGTCTGGGTGTGAAAAGGTATTCCCCTGCCTCTGCTGGATTGAAGTTGTGTCTCTCTTGCCTGTACTCCTTGGTTGTCCAACGAAGTGTGACCTCTGCCGCCAGCCTTTTCAGATGGGAATTTTTTTAATAGTTCCGCAACAAGGGCTTCTGGTACAGGCCTATTTTTGTAGACCTGTCCGCCTCAGGAATAAGAGATACAAAGTTCTCCTTGAAGTGTGAGTCTAGAAGTGTCACCAACCAGTAATGACTGTCAACCAAAATTTTGAGAACGCGAGGGTCATGGGAAAGGCAGTGCAACATAAACTCAGCCATGCGTGCCAGACTATTAACAGGCAAGACTTCCATGAGGATGACTGACCATGCTCTCCTCCTCCTCCTCTCTGTCCTCTGGCCATCCACGTGGAACAGACGGTATAAAACTAGCTCCTGTTCTTCCTCCTCCTCTTCCTCATTGTCCCCCAATCCATGTTGGGATGAGATGAGGCTGGGCTGTGTGTAATCACCCTGTATGGTTCCTTGCTCCATCTCATCGTGCTCCGTCTGCAATGCATCCTTTTTGATTGTAAGCAGAGAGCATTTCAGAAGACAGAGAAGCGGGATTGTGATGCTAATTGTGGTGTCATCGCCACTCACCATCTTGGTGGAGTCCTCAAAGTTTTGGAAGATGGTACATATGTCTGACATCCATGTCCACTTCTGCGGTCTTATGTGTGGAATCTGAACCGAATACTGACGGCCTTGTTGATGCTGGTGCTTAACAACTTCCCTCTTCTGCTCACAAATCCTTCCCAATATCAGCAGTGTAGAGTTCCAATGTGTGGGGACATCACACACCAGTCTGTGAGCCGGAAGCTGCAAACGCTGCTGAAACACGGCAAATGGGCACACAGGCAGCGTACTTTAACAACCAGATCCAGCAGCTCCGGGTAGGATTTGAGAAACCACTGAACCATGAGGTTAAGCACATGGGCCAGGCATGGTACGTGTGTGAGCTCGCCTCGCCTCAGAGCCGCCATCAGGTTCCGGCCATTGTCACAAACGACCATGCCTGGCTGTAGGTTCAGCGGTGTAAGCCACAGATCAGCTTGCTCTTTCAGAGCTGTCCACAACTCTTCAGAATTGTGTGGTTTGTCACCTAAGCATATTAGTATTGTGGCCTGTGGGGCGTTGGCTGCGTATTTGCGCTTGCGTTCCAAGGACTGGGGTATGGACAACTGAATGCTGCGCTGGGACAAGGACGTGGATGTGCTTCCTGATGTTGCTACTTGAGAGTGTGCAACGACAGGTGGAGGGCAGGAGGAATCTTCGCATGCACCATGGACAGGGGATTGGCTTGCATGCACAACAGCAGAAGATTGAATGGTGCCACCCGCAGACACTGTTCCTGGACCCTGTGGTTCGGCCCACAAAGTCGGGTGCTTTTCTGCCATGTGCCTGATCATGCTGGTGGTGGTCAGGCTGCTAGTTTTGCCACCCCTGCTGATGCTGGCCTGGCAGATGGTGCAAATGGCCTTTTTAGGGTTATCGGCAGAGTTTTTAAAAAACAACCAGACTCAGGAAGACCTAACAGTTGTACTGGCAACTTCCTTCATATTGGTGTCACAGGGAATGGTTGCCTGCCTTCTTTCTGCAGCCACCACACTGCTTCTTCCAGCCTGTTGGGGTGCTCTGCCTCCCTCCCCCTGTGTGCTGCTCTCCTTGCTCTGCATGTCCTCTTGCTAGGTTGGTAGAGAAGTAACCTGGCACTCAGAAGACTCATGGGTTCTTTTATAATTTTTAATAAAGTAGTGTAGAAAATAAACAACAGACGTTTCGGTCACATTAGACCTTCATCGGTGTACTACAAAAATAAAAAAGGCAGTAAGTATCATATAGACATACAGTACAGACCAAAAGTTTGGACACACCTTCTCATTTAAAGAATTTTCTGTATTTTCATAACTATGAAATTTGTACATTCACACTGAAGGCACCAAAACTATGAATTAACACATGTGGAATTATATACTTAACAAAAAAGTGTGAAACAACTGAAAATATGTCTTATATTCTAGGTTCTTCAAAGTAGCCACCTTTTGCTTTGATGACTGCTTTGCACACTCTTGGCATTCTCTTGATGAGCTTCAAGAGGTAGTCACCGGAAATGGTCTTCCAACAATCTTGAAGGAGTTCCTAGAGATGCTTAGCACTTGTTGGCCCTTTTGCCTTCGCTCTGCGGTCCAGCTCACCCCAAACCATCTCCATTGGGTTCAGGTCTGGTGACTGTGGAGGCCAGGTCATCTGGCGTAGCACCCCATCACTCTCCTTCTTGGTCAAATAGCCCTTACACAGTCTGGAGCTGTGTTTGGGGTCATTGTCCTGTTGAAAAATAAATGATGGTCCAACTAAATGCAAACCGGATGGAATCTAATGCCGCTGCAAGATGTTATGGTAGCCATGCTGGTTCAGTATGCCTTCAATTTTGAATAAATCCCCAACAGTGTTACCAGCAAAGCACCCCCACACCATCACACCTCCTCCTCCATGCTTCACGGTGGGAACCAGGCATGTAGAGTCCATCCGTTCACCTTCTCTGCGTCGCACAAAGACACGGTGGTTGGAACCAAAGATCTCAAATTTGGACTCATCAGACCAAAGCACAAATTTCCACTGATCTAATGTCCATTCCTTGTGTTCTTTAGCCCAAACAAGTCTCTTCTGCTTGTTGCCTGTCCTTAGCAGTGGTTTCCTAGCAGCTATTTTACCATGAAGGCCTGATGCACAAAGTCTCCTCTTAACAGTTGTTGTAGAGATGTGTCTGCTGCTAGAACTCTGTGTGGCATTGACCTGGTCTCTAATCTGAGCTGCTGTTAACCTGCGATTTCTGAGGCTGATGATTCAGATAAACTTATCCTCAGAAGCAGAGGTGACTCTTGGTCTTACTTTCCTGGGGCGGTCCTCATGTAAACCAGTTTCTTTGTAGCTCTTGATGGTTTTTGCAACTGCACTTGGGGACACTTTCAAAGTTTTCCCAATTTTTCGAACTGACTGACCTTCATTTCTTAAAGTAATGATGGCCACTCGTTTTTCTTTACTTAGCTGCTTTTTTCTTGCCATAATACAAATTCTAACAGTCAATTCAGTAGGACTATCAGCTGTGTATCCACCAGACTTCTGCACAACACAACTGATGGTCCCAACCCCATTTATAAGGCAAGAAATCCCACTTATTAAACCTGACAGGGCACACCTGTGAAGTGAAAACCATTTCCTGTGACTACCTCTTGAAGCTCATCAAGAGAATGCCAAGAGTGTGCAAAGCAGTCATCAAAGCAAAAGGTGTCTACTTTGAAGAACCTAGAATATAAGACATATTTTCAGTTGTTTCACACTTTTTTGTTAAGTATATAATTCCACATGTGCTAATTCATAGTTTGATGCCTTCAGTGCGAATGTACAATTTTCATGGTCATGAAAATACAGAAAAATCTTTAAATGAGAAGGTGTGTCCAAACTTTTGGTCTGTACTGTATATAAACAATACGGATGTGACTAAACATGATCAAATCAAACCAATTTGTCATGCAAAAGTGCTTAAAGGGAATACAACATGGAAAAGACAGGATGGGAAGGGAAAGAGGATGAGGAGGGGGATTGGTGGCAGAGCCTGAAAACTTGTAGAAAGGAACCTACCAGTATGCAGAAATGGATATATTAAAGCAGTAGCCTATTAGGTTCTGTAAGCTGTGGGGATAAAAATAAAGGCATAAATGCCATGGACTAAGGCTATTGCTAGAGTGGAGAGTAAAGGCATGGTCCCTGTGAAGTTACCTGGAGATGTGTGGTAGCTGAACACGGTGTCCACCGTTTGTCTGGAGGTGCTATGAGGGACTCAGGACCTATTGGGTCTTAAATAGGTGGTTGAGAGGGTTAAGCGTCACTCACTGGGCTAATCATTGGTAGCAGTGAGATTAGAGCGCGCATGTGGCAATCTGAAGGACCTAAAAACCAGAAGTAGCGTCATATGACGTTTCTTAAGGTCCTACAATGAGAAAGGCCCGTCACGTGACCGGAAGTGACGCGCGAGTGCGTTCCACGCTATGTTGTATGCGTTCCACTGCATATGAGTAGCGCTGGAGACTGTTAGATAGGATGGAGAGATGTTATAGGATCAGGATAGGAGTCCAGGAAGGTAGGGGATCAAGAGGGATGAACACCAATTAGGATGGGATCTAAAGAAAATGAGAAAAAGGGGGTATAAATAACATGATCATAGTATGCATCAGTAGACCAACATAGAATAATATAGATCATATCAGCAAGGCATCGCATATTGCAAAATATCAGAAAATCAGAGTAATGATTACAATAACAGGGTATCACATATAGGTCAATATGATAATGACATATGATAATGACATCTGAGTTAGTAGTCCCTGGATAAATGATATTATCAAAGGTCCCTGTTAAACATCATAGTTAAGTCCATGTCCAATATGATTGCAAGGATTATTTCACGTGCAACTCTTCCTACGTGGTTTACATTTTAAAATGCCCTTGTGGCCTGATCTATGTGGGTGAGACTACTCAATGTGTCAAAGATAGAATCTCTAAGCATAAATCAACAATACGTTGCAAAAATTTACTCTTACCAGTTCCCTTACATTTTGTGACAGCCGGACATCTGGTGTCACAACTCAAATTTCAGGCGATTGAGCATGTCCCCCCTCCAAGACCGGGAGGAGACCGAATCCGTTTACTAAAACGCAGAGAGTCTTTTTGGATCCATGAGCTACAATCATTATCCCCCAAAGGACTCAATAAAGAATATGATCTGAGCTCATTCACATAGTTATCAATGAGCTCATGCAATCATATTGGACATGGACTTAACTATGATGTTTAACAGGGACCTTTGATAATATCAATTATCCAGGGACTACTAACTCAGATGTCATTATCATATGTCATTATCATATTGACCTATATGTGATACCCTGTTATTGTAATCATTACTCTGATTTTCTGATGTTTTGCAATATGCGATGCCTTGCTGATATGATCTATATTATTCTATGTTGGTCTAATGATGCATACTATGATCATGTTATTTATACCCCCTTTTTCTCATTTTCTTTAGATCCCATCCTAATTGGTGTTCATCCCTCTTGATCCCCTACTTTCCTGGACTCCTATCCTGATCCTATAACATCTCTCCATCCTATCTAACAGTCTCAAGCGCTACTCATATGCAGTGGAACGCATACAACATAGCGTGGAACGCACTCGTGCGTCACTTCCGGTCACGTGACGGGCCTTTCTCGTTGTAGGACCTTAAGAAACGTCATATGACGCTACTTCCGGTTTTCAGGTCCTTCAGATTGCCACATGCGCGCTCTAATCCCACTGCTACCAATGATTAGCCCAGTGAGTGACCCTTAACCCTCTCAACCACCTATTTAAGATCCAATAGGTCCTGAGTCCCTCATAGCACCTCCAGACAAACGGTGGACACCGTGTCCGGCTACCACACATCTCCAGGTAACTTCACAGGGACCATGCCTTTACTCTCCACTCTAGCAATAGCCTTAGTCCATGGCATTTATACCTTTATTTTTATCCCCACAGCTTACAGAACCTAATAGGCTACTGCTTTAATATATCCATTTCTGCATACTGGTAGGTTCCTTTCTACAAGTTTTCAGGCTCTGCCACCAATCCCCCTCCTCATCCTCCTTCCCTTCCCATCCTGTCTTTCCCATGTTGTATTCCCTTTAAGCACTTTTGCATGACAAATTGGTTTGATTTGATCATGTTTGGTCACATCCGTATTGTTTATATATGTCTATATGATACTTACTGCCATTTTTATTTTTGTAGTACACCGATGAAGGTCTAATGTGACCGAAAAGTCTGTTGTTTATTTTCTACACTACTTTATTAAAAATTATAAAAGAACCCATGAGTCTTCTGAGTGCCAGGTTACTTCTCTACATGATTACGGGCTTGTAACCCTACCTGGGCACCACCATCACCCCAGGAGTGTGGTAGTTTTCATCTATTCAATTACCTGGTTCTATATACCTGCACCCTGGTGTGTCATGACAACCAACACCTTCTTCTACAACGCCGAGGAAACTTCAAATATTATTGCCAAAACGAACCTACCATGTGATTTCCTGAAAATACCGCCGAAGGAGACGAGAGGTAGAGATTGGGAAAAGGAGTTACGCCATTGTACTAATCTTGAACTACATTGTGCCACACTCTCTGAATACATCAGAGTCCAACGTATTCCAAGAGGACTTAGAGTCCCATTACGCCCTACACTTTTCTATGACCAAGAGGACTATTGCATAAAGTTTGAACGTATTTTAAACAAATGCTCATTTGATCTCATGACTTTAACAATTGAATTCTTACAGAAGGAAATTATCGCATCCAAAGAACAGATTTCTAGCATCGAAACTCAACTAGCATCCACGATCTCCACAGAGGAATTGAATTCTCTAAAGACCAAGGTAAATCAGAACCTGGAACAACACCGAAGGGATACAGAAAACAGGAAACGACTGAAATTCATCCGTGACGCAGAGGACTACCAGAAGGATCGAGTATACAAATGGCGCGACTTCTCCAGCACACGTCGTGGTCCGGGACAACCGGGTCACTCCTCCACCGACCTTTCCTCTTCTGGCTCGGAATTGGACAGACCAAATCACCCTTCCACCTGCACTCATTTTTTAGGTTTTCGGAAGAAATACAACCGAAGAAGAGGAGGACGAGGAGAGGCGGCACCAACAGGAGGCGACAGGAACTTCGTCAGGGTCACATGCTCCCAGGTATGACCCCATTAGTTGTGAACATTTTGTCACGATCCCTCAGCATAGCGGAACTATCGGTGTTACAGAAAGACCTGTCTTTCTGCCCGTCTTACAAGTGTAATACTTTTGGTTTAGAGATGGATTTACAGAGATTTTTCAGATCCATTAGACTCAAGGCTCACTTTTCTCAGGAGGTCATTTCCAACACCACCACACCTATCATCAATCCTGTTAGCATCACAGCGGCTAGCTTAGGATTAAAGAATAAAAGTACCTATCGACCCCCTCAGAACTACCATGCTGCAGAAACTTTCATCGATTTTATTAAACAATCCTTCCAAAAATTACGATCAGATATTGATCTAGGCCTGTTACATTACCAACAGAAGCTGTCCTCTTTGGACAGACAAGCACTAAAAACACTCCAATCTGATTCTTCCATTATCATCAAATCAGCAGACAAACTGCGGGGCGATAGTGGTAATGGACAAATCTACCTATCTGAGTGAGATCCATAGACAACTAGACGACAACTCAGTCTATGAGAGACTTACACACGACCCCACATCCACTATTAGGGAGGCTATCTCCAAAACCCTGGAACACCATTGCGTCCAGGGAACAATTGACAATAAAACCCGGGAATTTTTAACCAATACCTTCCCAATCTCTCCAGTGTTTTACACCTTACCGAAAATTCACAAGGATCTCGAAAACCCCCCGGGCCGTCCTATAGTCGCTGCCACTAATTCCATTCTATCACCTTTAGAGATTTTCTTGGAAAAGATATTGACCCCTTTGGTTAAATAGACCACATCCTTTATCCTTGACAAAGGAGCCTTCCTTACCATTATTAAAGAGATCGCACAGATCCACCCAGAGTCCTTACTACTCACCCTTGATGTCAATAATCTTTATACCTCCATCCCACATGAGAAAGGAATCACTTGTGTAAAAAACCTACTGGAAATTTCCCATACACCACCAGAGATCAGCTGCCTCTGCTTAGATCTTTTAACCTTGGTCCTATCTAAAAATTTCTTCTTATTCCAGGACACCTTTTACCTACAGAAACAGGGTACCGCGATGGGGTCCAATGTAGCCCCCCCATATGCTAACTGCTTCATGTCAACATTTGAGGAAGAGGTAGTATACACGAATCCATTATGTAAGACCCACTCTAGGTTATGGAAGCGATACATAGATGACATTTTCTGCATTTGGACAGGGCCAATGGAGACCTTGACACAATTTTTTGAAATTCTGAACTCATCCTGGGATGGATCCTCGACACTACTATCATCAAAGATGAGCTGGGCTTCCTATCTACCGACTTGTATGTGAAACCCACAGACAGAAATAGTCTTTTACACTACACTAGCCTTCACCCGAAATCCATCTTAACCTCAGTACCCAGATCCCAGTTCCACCGGGTTCACCGCATTGTTAGTAGAGATGAGCGTTGTTCTACTCGAACTGTTCGCCAATCTCAAATTCGAGCTGTTTTGGGCGGTGTTCGAGCCGTTCGGCGAACACGAACAATTTGATAAAAATTCGGCTGTTCGAGGTTATGTTCGATAACTGTTCGTGCACCAAAATCATAACTGGATTTTTTCTCAGTAATGATGAAAATTAATGTTAATACGCAGTTTGAGTGTACAGCGGGGTGGGGGGAGGGGCAGGGGATGGATCTCTGCAGGAACAATGAAGATCTCCATTTTTTTTTCTCTTTCCCGCATTTGCAGTGGGGAGGTGCAATCTGTCAGCCTATCAGCAGCGCACACACGGAGCGAAGTGCTTTTTTTCACACAAGCAAGGGCATGTGTCATTGGCAGTGTATGTCACATGTCCTTGCCCTATAAGACCAAGCCATTTTCCCCGTCGCCACCATTTTCTCACTGCTGCAGCTGCGTGTTCGACGGCACCGCTGTTGCTGTGTGCGCTATACCTTGTTAATTTCAAGCCAATTTTCGCACAAATATACAGATAGCTTGGGAGTAGGGAATAGTTGTGATTGCAGTCCTTTTAAGGACTAGGTTACAGCATTTCCTACGACTTTTATCAGGGAGGTCTGTGCTCTTAAATAGATAGGTTGTGGGAGTAAAGACTAATTGTAATTGGAGTCCTTTTCAGGACTAGGTTACATCAGTTCCTATCAGTTTTTGCCAGGCAGGTCTGTGCCAGTGCTGTGCAAGTTTTTTTCACAGCATTTAGCTGAATCTAGCAAAGCTAATCCTTTTTGGCCTATTGCAGAGTGTGTTAGTCAGTGGAGTAGCCTATCTGTGTTGCAAGATATACCACCTGTGTATAGAATACCAATTTTTTTACTGCACCTAGTGAAGTAAAATCTTTTGGGCATAGCATCATTCTATTAGTCCATCTATACTGACCTCCATCAGGTTGCAAATTAAAACTAATTTTTATCTGCATCTACAGTACCTCTGAAAAAATATTTGGGCTTCTAGCTGTGTGTGGGACTTGTTGTATTAGTCCATCTATACTGACCTCCATCAGGTTGCAAATTAAAAATAATTTTTATCTGCATCTACAGTACCTCTGAAAAAATATTTGTGCTTCTAGCTGTGTGTGGGACTTGTTGTATTAGTCCATCTATACTGACCTCCATCAGGTTGCAAACTGAATATATTTTTTTCTGCATCTACCTCTGAAAAAATATTTGGGCTTCTAGCTGTGTGTGGGACTTGTTGTATTCGTCCATCTATACTGACCTCCATCAGGTTGCAAACTGAATATATTTTTTTCTGCATCTACCTCTGAAAAAATATTGGGCTTCTAGCTGTGTGTGGGACTTGTTGTATTAGTCCATCTATACTGACCTCCATCAGGTTGCAAACTGAATATATTTTTTTCTGCATCTACCTCTGAAAAAATATTGGGCTTCTAGCTGTGTGTGGGTCTTATTCTATTAATCCATCTATACTGACCTCCATCAGGTTGCAAACTGAATATAATTTTTTTCTGCATCTAGCTCTGAAAAAATATTTGGCCTTCTAGCAGTGTGTCGGACTTTCTCTATTAGTCCATCTATACTGACCTCCATCAGGTTGCAAATTAAAACTAATTTTTATCTGCATCTACAGTACCTCTGAAAAAATATTTGGGCTTCTAGCTGTGTGTGGGACTTGTTGTATTAGTCCATCTATACTGACCTCCATCAGGTTGCAAATTAAAAATAATTTTTATCTGCATCTACAATACCTCTGAAAAAATATTTGGGCTTCTAGCTGTGTGTGGGACTTGTTGTATTAGTCCATCTATACTGACCTCCATCAGGTTGCAAACTGAATATATTTTTTTCTGCATCTACCTCTGAAAAAATATTGGGCTTCTAGCTGTGTGTGGGTCTTGTTCTATTAATCCATCTATACTGACCTCCATCAGGTTGCAAACTGAATATAATTTTTATCTGCATCTAGCTCTGAAAAAATATTTGGCCTTCTAGCAGTGTGTCGGACTTTCTCTATTAGTCCATCTATACTGACCTCCATCAGGTTGCAAATTAAAACTAATTTTTATCTGCATCTACAGTACCTCTGAAAAAATATTTGGGCTTCTAGCTGTGTGTGGGACTTGTTGTATTAGTCCATCTATACTGACCTCCATCAGGTTGCAAATTAAAAATAATTTTTATCTGCATCTACAGTACCTCTGAAAAAATATTTGGGCTTCTAGCTGTGTGTGGGACTTGTTGTATTAGTCCATCTATACTGACCTCCATCAGGTTGCAAACTGAATATATTTTTTTCTGCATCTACCTCTGAAAAAATATTAGGGCTTCTAGCTGTGTGTGGGACTTGTTGTATTAGTCCATCTATACTGACCTCCATCAGGTTGCAAACTGAATATATTTTTTTCTGCATCTACCTCTGAAAAAATATTGGGCTTCTAGCTGTGTGTGGGTCTTGTTCTATTAATCCATCTATACTGACCTCCATCAGGTTGCAAACTGAATATAATTTTTTTCTGCATCTAGCTCTGAAAAAATATTTGGCCTTCTAGCAGTGTGTCGGACTTTCTCTATTAGTCCATCTATACTGACCTCCATCAGGTTGCAAATTAAAACTAATTTTTATCTGCATCTACAGTACCTCTGAAAAAATATTTGGGCTTCTAGCTGTGTGTGGGACTTGTTGTATTAGTCCATCTATACTGACCTCCATCAGGTTGCAAACTGAATATATTTTTTTCTGCATCTACCTCTGAAAAAATATTGGGCTTCTAGCTGTGTGTGGGACTTGTTGTATTAGTCCATCTATACTGACCTCCATCAGGTTGCAAACTGAATATATTTTTTTCTGCATCTACCTCTGAAAAAATATTGGGCTTCTAGCTGTGTGTGGGACTTGTATTAGTCCATCTATACTGACCTCCATCAGGTTGCAAACTGAATATATTTTTTTCTGCATCTACCTCTGAAAAAATATTGGGCTTCTAGCTGTGTGTGGGTCTTGTTCTATTAATCCATCTATACTGACCTCCATCAGGTTGCAAACTGAATATAATTTTTATCTGCATCTAGCTCTGAAAAATTATTTGGCCTTCTAGCAGTGTGTCGGACTTTCTCTATTAGTCCATCTATACTGACCTCCATCAGGTTGCAAATTAAAACTAATTTTTATCTGCATCTACAGTACCTCTGAAAAAATATTTGGGCTTCTAGCTGTGTGTGGGACTTGTTGTATTAGTCCATCTATACTGACCTCCATCAGGTTGCAAATTAAAAATAATTTTTATCTGCATCTACAGTACCTCTGAAAAAATATTTGGGCTTCTAGCTGTGTGTGGGACTTGTTGTATTAGTCCATCTATACTGACCTCCATCAGGTTGCAAACTGAATATATTTTTTTCTGCATCTACCTCTGAAAAAATATTAGGGCTTCTAGCTGTGTGTGGGACTTGTTGTATTAGTCCATCTATACTGACCTCCATCAGGTTGCAAACTGAATATATTTTTTTCTGCATCTACCTCTGAAAAAATATTGGGCTTCTAGCTGTGTGTGGGTCTTGTTCTATTAATCCATCTATACTGACCTCCATCAGGTTGCAAACTGAATATAATTTTTTTCTGCATCTAGCTCTGAAAAAATATTTGGCCTTCTAGCAGTGTGTCGGACTTTCTCTATTAGTCCATCTATACTGACCTCCATCAGGTTGCAAATTAAAACTAATTTTTATCTGCATCTACAGTACCTCTGAAAAAATATTTGGGCTTCTAGCTGTGTGTGGGACTTGTTGTATTAGTCCATCTATACTGACCTCCATCAGGTTGCAAACTGAATATATTTTTTTCTGCATCTACCTCTGAAAAAATATTAGGGCTTCTAGCTGTGTGTGGGACTTGTTGTATTAGTCCATCTATACTGACCTCCATCAGGTTGCAAACTGAATATATTTTTTTCTGCATCTACCTCTGAAAAAATATTGGGCTTCTAGCTGTGTGTGGGTCTTGTTCTATTAATCCATCTATACTGACCTCCATCAGGTTGCAAACTGAATATAATTTTTTTCTGCATCTAGCTCTGAAAAAATATTTGGCCTTCTAGCAGTGTGTCGGACTTTCTCTATTAGTCCATCTATACTGACCTCCATCAGGTTGCAAATTAAAACTAATTTTTATCTGCATCTACAGTACCTCTGAAAAAATATTTGGGCTTCTAGCTGTGTGTGGGACTTGTTGTATTAGTCCATCTATACTGACCTCCATCAGGTTGCAAACTGAATATATTTTTTTCTGCATCTACCTCTGAAAAAATATTGGGCTTCTAGCTGTGTGTGGGACTTGTTGTATTAGTCCATCTATACTGACCTCCATCAGGTTGCAAACTGAATATATTTTTTTCTGCATCTACCTCTGAAAAAATATTGGGCTTCTAGCTGTGTGTGGGACTTGTGTTAGTCCATCTATACTGACCTCCATCAGGTTGCAAACTGAATATATTTTTTTCTGCATCTACCTCTGAAAAAATATTGGGCTTCTAGCTGTGTGTGGGTCTTGTTCTATTAATCCATCTATACTGACCTCCATCAGGTTGCAAACTGAATATAATTTTTTTCTGCATCTAGCTCTGAAAAAATATTTGACCTTCTAGCAGTGTGTCGGACTTTCTCTATTAGTCCATCTATACTGACCTCCATCAGGTTGCAAATTAAAACTAATTTTTATCTGCATCTACAGTACCTCTGAAAAAATATTTGGGCTTCTAGCTGTGTGTGGGACTTGTATTAGTCCATCTATACAGACCTCCATCAGGTTGCAAACTGAATATATTTTTTTCTGCATCTACCTCTGAAAAAATATTTGGGCTTCTAGCTGTGTGTGGGACTTGTTGTATTAGTCCATCTATACTGACCTCCATCAGGTTGCAAACTGAATATATTTTTTTCTGCATCTACCTCTGAAAAAATATTGGGCTTCTAGCTGTGTGTGGGACGTGTAGTATTAGTCCATCTATACTGACCTCCATCAGGTTGCAAACTGAATATATTTTTTTCTGCATCTAACCCAGCCAATAGTTTTGGCCTAATACCACAGTTTGGCCACTCAGCTCTGCTCAGTTACCATCCATTGTTTTTTTGTGCAAACAACTCCAGAGTTGTGAATTAGTTAACCACCAAAATGAGTGGAAAAAGGCCTGCTGCTGGTGGAAAGGGGAATAGGCGTGTTGGGAAGGGGAAAAAAGGTTGTGCCCGTGGGGTAGGTGTTAAAGCAACAGTAACATCTGCAGAAGAAAGACCATCTTCCAGCCAAACTAAAATGTCTACTTCTTTTAGCGGACAATGTGATAAGATCCCTTTCTTACGGCCACGCCAATCGCTACAAATTCCAGATGAGGCACAAAAACAGCAGGTGCTTCAACGGATATTAAGTGCTCCTTTAAGTGGGCTCTCCTCCACATCAACTTCAACATCACAAATACTCCAGTCCTCAAAGGTGTCACCCAAATCGCACTTGCTTCCTCACAGCTCCCAAATCTCCAGCTGCCCGTCTGAGTATGAGGTAGAACAGATGGTTGAGTCTGCAGAGCTGTTTACTCATACTATAGCCTGGGAATCAGAGGTCGACTCCAGCGCTTCTGTGAATCCAGACGAGGAAATGATCTGCACTGATGCCCAGAATCTTTATGAGTCGGATCCAGGACCAGACGCAGAAGGTTCTGACCATAATGTAGACCCTCATTCCCAAACTGTAACTGCTGTTGGTGAAGACAATGAGGAAGACGATGATAAGACTCAAATACCTGATTGGAGCGACAACTTTAGTTTTTTGTCAGGGCAGGAACAGGTTGGCTCTGAGGACGACGGGTGTGATAACACACAGGGTGATGATGATGAGGTTGGAGATCCCACTTACTGTCAACCCACAGTCAGCCAAGAGATGAGGTCAGCAGAGGAGGTGGAGGAAGATGCTAGTGACGACGAGGTCAGGTTGCGCCTTCCTGGACAGAGACGTAGTACTGGAAGCACGTCAACAACTGCATCCTCAAACACAACTCTGCCTCTCACCACAAGTCGTGGTGGCTCTTCAGGTCGCATGGGTGCTAAGCCTTGCATAGCCTGGGCATTTTTTCAGATCGATAAAGATGACCCAAATCGTGTTATCTGTAACATTTGTCAGCAAAAGCTAAGTAGAGGCCAAAAAATACATAGTTTGAGTACTTCATGCATGAACCGGCACATGGACATGAAGCATAAGTTGCAGTGGGAAGCTCAGTGTGCTACAATGCGGCCTAGCCGGCCGGGCCAACCACCGTCTGCCATATCTTGTGCATCCGCGGCCTCTTCATCCTCTGTGACTGGGGGGACAGCAGTCACACCTGTTTTGGGGCGCAGACCTGCCACCTCTTTACCCGCAACAGCCAGCGTGATTGGCAGGTCATCATTTTCTTTGGAGGTGGTAACAGCAGCTGGTGTTGAGTGCTGTTCGACATCGATAGCACCACCTTTGGATCAAGGCAACCTAACATGTCCGCCTGCATCTTCCTCACAGACCGGCAGTTTGCCGGGGACACCCTTATCAACCCCGTCTAAGCACAATAGCCAGCCCTCGGTCCCTCAGATGTGGACAAGTAAAAGACCATTTCCTCCTAGCCATGAGAAAGCTAAGAGGTTGAATTTCACCATCTGCAAGCTCTTGGCTACAGAAATGCTGCCTTTCCGCCTGGTGGACACAGAGCATTTTCGAGACCTTATGTCCGTCGCAGTGCCCCAGTACCAGATGCCCAGTCGGCACTACTTCTCAAAGAAAGGTGTGCCTGCGCTCCACCAGCATGTCGCACACAACATCACCGCTTCTTTGAGAAACTCTGTGTGTGACAGGGTGCATTTCACCACAGACACTTGGACGAGTAGGCATGGACAGGGGCGTTACATGTCGCTGACTGGGCACTGGGTAACTATGGTGACAGCAGGACAAGGGGCTGCTGTCCAAGTCTTGCCGTCCCCACGAGTTGTGCGTCAATCCTCTTTATGTCAAAGTTCCTCCACTGCTTCTGCCTCCTCAACCTCCTCTCGGTCTTCCACCTGCACCCAAAGCCTGTCTGGTCATGCCACAAGCTTTCTAACTGCGCAGAAGGGATCCTGCACACCTCCTTACTATGCTGGCAGTAGGGCTCAACGTCATCAGGCGGTTTTTACATTGAAATGTCTGGGAAATGTGAGTCACACAGCTGAGGAGTTGTGGTCAGCTCTGGAGAACCAATTTCATGAATGGTTGTCTCCACTGGACCTGAAACCAGGGAAGGCCGTGTGCGACAATGCTGCAAAAATGGGTGCGGCCCTTCGCCGGGGCAATGTCACACACGTGCCTTGTATGGCTCACGTGTTGAACCTGGTTGTCCAGCAATTTTTAGCCCACTATCCCAGACTAGATGGCCTTCTGCAGAGGGCACGGTCGCTGTGTGCTCACTTCCGCCGTTCGCATCCCGCAGCTCAGCGACTTACATCTCTACAGAAGTCGTTGGGCCTGCCACTTCACCGGCTAAAATGCGATGTGCCTACCCGGTGGAATTCAACTCTGCACATGTTGCAGCGACTGTGGCAGCACCGACAAGCCCTGGTGCAATACGTTCTGACGTATAGCCTGGGCCAACGAGATTCAGAGGTGGGGCAAATCACGCTGGAGGAGTGGTCTCAGATCAGGGACCTATGCACCCTTCTGCACAGTTTTGAAATGGCGACGAAGATGTTTAGTGCTGACGATGCCATTATCAGCATGACTATTCCGGTGATTTACATGCTGGAGCACATGTTAAACAGAATTCGGAGTCAGGTGGTGGCACAAGAGGAGGTGGAGGAAGTAGAGGAGGAGGAGTTGTATGCGGAAGGGCTAACATCTGCAAGGTCCAGACGGTCGGCAGCACCAAGGCGGCAGGCATGTGAGGGTGGGGGAGATGGTTTTACCAGGGCGCATGGTAGCAGCCAAACTAGTGAGGAAGGTGCAGGAGCCCAGGAAGAAGTGGAGGACGAACTGATGGAAGACTCATCAGATGAGGGAGACCTTGATCACATTTCTGTTGTGCGAGGTTGGGGGGAGAGGACAGAGGAAGGAAGCATGATTGTTACCTCGCCACCAACACAACAGGGACTTGGTGCTCCTGGATGCGCAACACACATGAGTGCCTTCTTGCTGCACTACCTGCAACATGACCCTCGAATTGTGAGAATTAGAAATAATCCTGACTACTGGGTTGCCACACTGTTAGATCCCCGGTACAAAAGTAAATTTGCTGAAATTATTCCTGCCATAGAAAGGGATGCACGCATGCAGGAGTATCAGCAGAGACTGTTGCAGAATCTTACATGTGCTTTTCCACAAAATACCAGTGGTGCACGTAGTGAATCTCACAGTTCCAACTTGCCAACCGTGGGACCGTCAAGTGTTCAGCACTCAAACCGTAACAGAACCACAGTATCTGGTGGTAACATCAATTTTGCGGAATCATTTCAACACTTTTTTAGCCCATCCTTTGCAAGGCCACAGGAGACAAGAAGTCTGACACATAGTCAATGCCTAGAGACGATGGTACAGGAGTATCTCCAAGTAAACATTGAAGCCACGACTATGTCACTGGACCCTTGCTCTTTTTGGGCTTCCAATCTGGATAAATGGCCGGAGCTAGCCACTTACGCCTTGGAGATCTTGTCATGCCCCGCAGCCAGCGTTCTGTCTGAACGTGTGTTCAGCGCTGCTGGTGGTGTGCTGACAGATAAGCGCACGCGGCTCTCCACTGATAATGTAGACAGACTCACGTTCATAAAGATGAACAAATCATGGATCCGAAACGACTTTTCTACCCCTGTGTCATCCTGGGGAGAGTAAAAGCTTGATGATTGTTTAAAATCACCCTACCAACCGTTTTAAGCTTTCAAATTACTAATCATGTTTATCTGTATCTTGACTGGAAAATAATTTGGGCTTTGTAGCAGTGTGCAGCACTGATCCTATTAGGCCATCTATAATAAGCTCCACCAGATTTAAAATTAAAAATAATTTTTAGCTGCATCTAGCCCGGAAAATAATTTTGGGGCTCCGAGATGCGCAAGACACATAAGTGCCTTCTTGCTGCACTACCTGCAGCATGACCCTCATATTGTCAGAATTCGAAGTAATCATGACTACTGGGTTGCCACACTCTTAGATCCCCCAAACTTTTCGATCAACCTTTTCATTTTAATAAAGACCAAAAAAATGGTCATTTTTGAAATTATAAGCATTAGCAGGTTGTTAGAAACTGAAATCAAACAGTTTTCAACTCAAAACTTTATTCTAGGTGATGTTACATTTTCACATAGGACCCCTTGTTCGAAAGGAGCTTCTGAACTCTCTCGTCCATTGAATTTGTCAGGTTTTGGATGGTTTCTGCTTCAATTGTTTTGCATGAGGACAGAATACCCTCCCAGAGCTGTTGCTTAGATGTGAACTGCCTCCCGCCATCATAGACACTCCTTTTAATGATGCTCCAAAGGTTCTGAATGGGGTAGAGGTCAGGGGAGCATGGGGGTCACACCATAAGTTTGTCCCCTTTTATGCCCATATCAGCCAGAGATGCAGATGTTTTATGTGCAGCATGAGATGGTGCATTATCATGCAGAAAAATGATCTTGCTGTGAAATACACGGTTCTTCTTCTTGAACCATGGCAGGAAGTGCTGTTTGAGAAAATCCACATACATTATGGAGTTCATCTTTAGCGCCTTCAGGGATCCTAAAGGGGCCGACAATCTCTCTCCCCATGATTCCAGCCCAAAACATTACTCCACCTCCTCCTTGTTGGCGCTGTAGCCGTGTTTGCGTGGGGTGTCCATCAACCAGCCATCCTCCACTCCATCCATCTGGACCATCGAGCGCTGCACGGCACTCATCCGTGAACAAAACAGTTTTGAAATCAGTCTTCATGTAATGTTTGGCCCACTGGAGCCGTTTCTGCTTGTGTGAAGTGGATAGAGGAGGTCGACAGGATGGCGTATGCACAGCTGCAAACCTCTGAAGGACCCTGCATCTTGTTGTTCGGGGGACGTTGGAGGCACAAGCAGCTTCAAAAACTTGTCTGCTGCTATGACAAGGCTTTTTTGCCGCTGCTCTTTCAACCTGACGTAATTGCCTGTAGGAAAGAATCCTCAATTTGCCCTTATCAGCACGCACACGTGTGTACTGTGAATCAGCTACATACTTCTTGATTGCCAAGACACTTCATCCTGATCATCGCACAATGTTGATTGTAGTCATGCCTTGACCTAAACACTCCACAATTTGTTGCTTCTCAGCAGCCGACACATCCTTTTTCTTTCCCATTTTGGCAGAAAATGTAGGCTGCTGAATAATGTGAGAGAGCCTTCTTAAGTAGTCTTGCCTTTCATTGGACACACCTGCCAAACTAATTAGCACTGGTGTCTGCAATTGCTTACAGTGATATAAAGAGCCCTGACACACATCACCATCAATGAGTTTAACTGACAAACAAACAAATTCTTCCCTTATCACTCCTAAACACTTTTTGCATAATAATTTGGAACACAGTGTACATGTGCTTTTCCACAAAACACCAGTGGTTCACGTAGTGAATCTTACAGTTCTAACTTGCCAACCGTGGTCTGTATGGAGTTGTTCAATAAAGGGCCCAAAATTAAGATAACATAGATGGGAGAGGTCTCTATGAATAGGAATTCCTAAGTATTTGATACCCTGTGAGGGCCAGGCAAAGGGAAAGTTGGACTGGATGGAATCCTATATGGATTTGGGGAGGGAGACATCGAGGGCCTCAGACTTCGCTGCATTGATTTTAAAATTTGACCATGTAACAAAGTGATCTATTTCAGCCATAACAGCATGGATGGATATATGTGATTGAGTGATATATACTAGGACATCATCAGCAAATAGAGAGCACTTGTACTCGGTGCCTCCCACCTCAATCCACCTAATATTGGGGTTATGGCGAATTGATGAGAGCAGGTGCTCCGTCACTAGGATGTATAAGAGAGGGGACAGAGAACATCCCTGCCTTGTCCCATTGGTGATTGTGAAAGGTGATGAAAATGTTCTGACGCGCCCCCTGGGCCTTGGGACACCCGGAGCCGGACCCTTTTTGGTGGATGCTGGTGGTTGTAGTCTCCGTGGCGGCAACCCGGTTCCGTGGCTCAGGGCGGTCAAACCAGTGGCGGAACTATTTATGTGGTTTTGATGTTTAAATGTCCGACTACGCCACCCGTGGATTGCGGTCAGAGTGAACCGCCGCTCCAGGGCAGACCGCTGAGGCTGGTGTTGTGGGTGCATCAGAGCGTAGCATAACTCCCCACGGGAGGAGTATAGCCTCAGGGCAGTGTATGCGGAGGATGGGGGTGATGGTGCAGGGCAGCAGCAGTAATGACACGGAGTCAGTGATGCAGTCCAGGGCCTTTACTCACAGTTCTTATTATCCAGACCACGTCTGCAGGTAACGGCTGCCCACGTCGTACTGTGCTCACCAGGTGAGGGGCTCAGACAACTCCCAGATAACTTTGGAGTGCTTCACAGGACCCCCTTTGTGTGTCCTTTGTCTGGCCTTTCTTACCAACCCTTCTGTCCGGCTGCCTCGGGCCTCCTCTTGGTAAACTTGGCGCCAGTTTCCCTGACCCTATGTGGTGCCTTCCCAGCGGGTGTAGCGAGGGGCTGCGCCACATAAAATGTCACAGCCTCCTGTTTCTAGCTGAGGGTCGTTTCCTGCCTCAACTAGTTTCGGGGACCGGTCTCCCCCTTTGGCCTGACCCCTCCACGCAGGTGGATTCTGGCGTGCGGTGGCGACTCGCCCGTCCGCACCCCTGAGATCCCTTCGTTCCTCGTTCCTGGAGCCTTCTCCACTCCTCTTCCTTCCTTCTCCCTCTTCCCGGCCTGGGCCTCTGTTACTAGGCCCGCCTCCGGAGCAGAGCTCATGCAGAGCCCCTGCTCCCTGCCACTTCTGCTCAGACTTCTCTGCACTGAACTAAGATGGTGCCCACCTTTTATACTCCCTTCTCAATGCACCCAGGAACTGCTTCCTCCCTGCTCCTGCACTACAGGGTTCCCCTTCCTCAGTGTTCCCTCCCCCCACTCCAGCCAGGGACAGGGACTGTCGTGCCCATCTCAGGGGCATATTGGTCGCCCTGCCCCACGGCAATGTGGTGTAATGCATGCAGGTGTCGGGTCCTGATCCACACTACATCCTTACCTGAGAGTGAGATATCACACCTCTGGGTGAGGTGCAATACCTCTGTAGCAACCGAGCCCTCAGGGTGCTACAGTTCCATTTATCTTCAGCCTAGGTGACGTATTGCGATACAGGGCCGTGATTTTGGCTATAAAAGGGTCCCCTAGACCCCTACCCCAAGCTTTTTAAGAGAATCATATATGGCGTGCCAGGAGACTCTATGGAATGCTTTCTCAGCATCCAACGAGAGTATCTAATTACAAATTTTTAACTGCATCTAGCCCAGGAAATACTTTGTGCCTAGTAGCAGGGTCTGCTAGTCAGCGGATTATCCCGACTGTTAAGCAAGATACACCACCTGTAGTTTGGACACTTCATTTTTTCAAAGGAAATGCTTCGGGACCACGGGATACTCAGTGAAGAGCATCAGGAGGCACCCCAAGGCATAGGGGCTGGGACTGGCAGTAGGATGCCTTGCGGTGGACAGCCGAGCTCGATCCTTATAAAAGCTTTTTAACTGCAGCAGCTTTAGTGGACGCTACTGGAGCTGGAATTACGCGGCTGCTGGCATGAGACTTGCCCTCCAATAGATCCTTGTAAATGGATTTAAAGTGTATTCATTCAAATTAGAGAGACAATTTAAATTAAAAAGCTTAGAGCTGCCTCCACCACAGGGGGGCTCGCTCGACCCACCAGCGGACAGGCACCAGTATTGGGAGAGGGGGGCTGGCCATCAGGGTTCACCGCGGCTCTGGCACAAACCCGGCGACACGGAGGTGGCACGGGCAGGAGCGGACTGGCCGTGTCGGCTTCTCACTTTTTGGATTTTAGAAGGGCATGACATGCCTATATCTGTGTCTCCCCCTCCTTTTACTCCTCCACCTCTTTTATTTTCGCATGACTATATGTTCTTGTCACTTTTCCATGTGTTAGTTATGTCTTCTGAGCAGTTTGTCAGCTTTTGGACACCTTTGAAGGTGTTTTCTATGTGTTTCTATGTGTTTTTGTTTGCCTGCCATTGGTTTTAACGGTGTTCGAAGGTGTTCGACGAACAGTTCGACGAACAGTTCGGCGAACACACGGGTGTTCGACGAACCGAACCGAACTCGAACACTACGGGGGGTGGCTCAACACTAATTGTTAGTAATCCCTCTATACAGGATGTCAGGATCACTGAGATGAGGGAGAAATTTCTTGACAGAGGTTATCCACCAGCCATGTTATCTCAAGCCTTAGAGCCCACTACAAGCACTCGTCTTACTTCCAACAAACGCATACCTTTCGCCCATACTTACCATCCTATGGTTTCAATACTACATAAAAAGATCAGACAACACTGGAACATATTGAAAACAGCTTACCCCACAGTTCCGGAATTCAAGGTCCCGTTCTTACCATGTTACAAAAGATCCACTAACCTCCGTGACCAACTATTCCATTCAGACATCGGTACCACTGACACCCAACCAAGACAGAGATTCCTATCCACACCGAAGCATGAGACCTTTCCATGTTTACAATGTCACCAATGCAATAATATTATCCGGGGAGATACTATATATCACCCACAATCAGGCAAACAGTATAAAATTAAGGATTATTTCACGTGCAACTCTTCCTACGTGGTTTACATTTTAAAATGCCCTTGTGGCCTGATCTATGTGGGTGAGACTACTCAATGTGTCAAAGATAGAATCTCTAAGCATAAATCAACAATACGTTGCAAAAATTTACTCTTACCAGTTCCCTTACATTTTGTGACAGCCGGACATCTGGTGTCACAACTCAAATTTCAGGTGATTGAGCATGTCCCCCCTCCAAGATGGGGAGGAGACCGAATCCGTTTACTAAAACGCAGAGAGTCTTTTTGGATCCATGAGCTACAATCATTATCCCCCAAAGGACTCAATAAAGAATATGATCTGAGCTCATTCACATAGTTATCAATGAGCTCATGCAATCATATTGGACATGGACTTAACTATGATGTTTAACAGGGACCTTTGATAATATCATTTATCTAGGGACTACTAACTCAGATGTCATTATCATATGTCATTATCATATTGACCTATATGTGATACCCTGTTATTGTAATCATTACTCTGATTTTCTGATGTTTTGCAATATGCGATGCCTTGCTGATATGATCTATATTATTCTATGTTGGTCTAATGATGCATACTATGATCATGTTATTTATACCCCTTTTTCTCATTTTCTTTAGATCCCATCCTAATTGATGTTCCTCCCTCCTGATTCCCTACCTTCCTGGACTCCTATCCTGATCCTATAACATCTCTCCATCCTATCTAACAGTTGTTAGAACCTTGCTCTTAGGTTTTTTCCTTTGCTGGTCACATGACCTTGTTGGCCTATTTAATCCTGCTCCGCCCTTCTGGCTTTGCTGGACTTCATTGTATAACTACTTTCTAGCTAGCCTGTGCTCTGTATCCTACTCTGTTAGTTTGCTTGGTCTACGGACCTCTATGTTCTATATATTTTGTTTGTTCGTCTGTCTGCTACTATTTCTGTTAGGAGGTGTCCATTTTCCTCCCAGTCCTTAGTACTTGTAGGGATTCCATCCCCACATCTATAGGTCTCCGTACAGACTAGCTTAGGACTTTAGCAGGTCTGATCGCAGGATCAGGTCCCCTGTTACATCGTAGGGATTCAGCTGAGTTCTATCGTAGGGACAGATCTCCTCTCTTTCCTTAGCTCTGGTAGCAGAACATAACAGTAAGTCCAGCCTGCAAATTCTCTAAGGAAAGATTTTTCTGTTCCATCATGGTGTCGGTTCAGGATTTGGCTCATCGCCTGCAGGGACTCTCTCTGGAGGTGGCCGAGCTCCGTCAGCACGTGAGTAACTGTCCTGGAGCGACTCTTCCTAAAAGTCGTTTATTTAACCTTACTATTCCTGAGAGGAAGGCTTTGGAGGAATACATACAGACAAGTTTGGCCGCCGGTCACATTAGGCCTTCTAAGTCTCCTGTGGCGGTTGGATTTTTTTTTGTAAAAAAAAAAGGACGGCGGTTTACGTCCTTGTCTGGATTTTCGTGAGATTAACAAAATTACTGTACGCAATCCTTACCCACTGCCATTGATTCCTGATTTATTTAACCAGTTAATGGGGGCCAAGTGGTTCTCTAAAATTGACCTTAAGGGGGCATACAATCTGTTGCGCATGAAGGAGGGTGACGAATGGAAGACTGCTTTTAACACTCCTGTGGGTCATTTTGAGAATCTGGTGATGCCTTTTGGTCTTACCAATGCTCCTGCATTTTTTCAGAATCTTATTAATGACATCCTTAGACCTTTGATTGGCAAAAATGTGGTTGTGTATTTGGATGACATTTTGATTTATTCGCCGGATCTGGAGTCTCATTGGCGGAGCGTACGTGAGGTATTACAGTTGTTAATGGACAATTCGCTTTTTGCTAAGCTGGAGAAATGTGAGTTCGCTGTACAGAGAATTACTTTTTTGGGTTACATTATCTCCAGCGAAGGTTTTGAGATGGACCTGGTTAAAGTTCAAGCTGTACAGGAATGGCCTAGGCCTATTGGTTTGAAATCGATACAGAGGTTTTTAGGTTTCGCCAATTATTACAGAAAATTCATAAAAAAAATTTCTAGTATTGTCAAACCTCTGACCGATCTCACCAGGAAAGGTGCTGATGCGGTTCAGTGGTCTTCTGAGGCTATTGAAGCTTTTGTGTATCTCAAGGAGAGGTTCACCTCTGCTCCCATCCTTATGCAGCCTGATGTGACTAAGCCGTTTTTGGTTGAGGTTGATGCTTCCTCTGTGGGGGTTGGCGCAGTATTGTCTCAGGATAACGGGGATGGATTACATCCCTGTGCCTTTTTTTCAAAAAATTTTTCGGAGACTGAACTGAATTACGATATTGGTAATCGGGAATTATTGGCTATTAAACTCGCATTTGAACACTGGCGCCACTTCTTGGAAGGTGCGGAATTTCCCGTTCAGGTTCTTACGGATCATAAAAATCTGATATATCTTGATGCTGCCAAGCGCCTGAATGCCCGTCAGGCTAGGTGGGCACTGTTTTTCTCGCGGTTTAATTTCTCCGTTACTTACATCCCTGGTACTAAGAATGTTAAGGCGGATGCCTTGTCTCGCAGTTTTTCTCCCATAGTCGGTGCTGAGAAAGAGGAGAACATTTTACAAGAAGGTGTTGTGATAGCTGCTTTGGACTCCGTTTTGGAAGATGAGATTCTTAAAGCACAGGAGAATGCCCCATCTAACACTCCTCATGGGAGGTTGTTTGTGCCTGGGACCTTTAGGAGAGATTTGTTTGTTGAGTGTCACGAATCTCGGTTGGCAGGTCATCCCGGAATCTCTGAGACCAAGAGACTGGTGGGTCGCAGTTTTTGGTGGCCTGGATGGCAGAAGGAAGTCATTAAGTGGGTGCGTCAATGTACTATATGTGCTAGATCTAAGTCCTCACATACTCCTGCTGCGGGGTTGCTTTGTCCTTTGGAGGTTCCCAGTGCTCCTTGGACACATTTGGCTATGGACTTTATAACTGACCTTCCCCCCTCTGAGGGTTTTACTGTCATCTGGGTGGTCGTGGACCGTTTTAGCAAGATGTGTCACTTGGTTCCCTTCATCAAACTGCCCTGCGCTAAAACTCTCGCTAAGGCCTTTGTCAAGGAAATTGTCAGACTTCATGGCGTTCCTACTGACATTGTTTCTGATAGGGGTCCTCAGTTCGTGGCTCGTTTTTGGCATGCCTTTTGTGACAGGTTGGGAGTTCATTTATCGTTCTCGTCCGGATATCATCCTGAATCTAATGGCCAGACAGAAAGGAAAAACCAGGATGTTGAGCAGTTCTTGCGTTGTTTTGAGGCAGACAATCAAGAGGGGTGGTCTGAGTTTCTGCCACTTGCTGAATTTGCTCTGAACAATCATACATCTTCTTCTGCTGGTTGTTCGCCTTTTCTTTGTTGTTCTGGGAGACATCCGTCGTTTGGGTCGTTCTCCAAGTTGGGATCTGCCGTGCCTGAGGAGGAGAATTTTTCCGGTGATTTGGAGAGAGTTTGGACGGATGTGCGTGGTAATCTTCAGGAGGCCAACAGAAAATCTAAAGACTACTTTGATAGGAAACGACAGGAGGTTTTGTTCGCTGTTGGTGACATGGTTTGGTTGTCCTCTAGGAATCTGCGGTTGAGGATTCCTTCTAAGAAATTGGGTCCCAAGTTTGTAGGGCCCTTTAAGGTGCTTCAGGTTGTCAACCAATCTGCTGTTAGGTTGGAGGTTCCTACCTCCTGGAGAATTAATCCGGTATTTCATGTCTCTCTGTTAAAAAAAGCTGTTGTGTCGGATGGTGACGCCTCTGCCTCTGTTCCTCCGGTGGTGGAGGACGGGGAATATGAAATTTCTCGCATCCTTAACTCTAGACGGTATAGAGGTAGTTTGCAGTATCTTGTGGCCTGGAAAGGTTTCGGACCCGAGGATAACTCTTGGGTGAGGTCAGATGATGTTTCCGCGTCCAGACTTATCAGAGCGTTTCACAGGAGATTTCCTGATAAGCCTGGTCCTAGGGGATCCGGAGGATCCTCTTAGAAGGGGGGGTACTGTTAGAACCTTGCTCTTAGGTTTTTTCCTTTGCTGGTCACATGACCTTGTTGGCCTATTTAATCCTGCTCCGCCCTTCTGGCTTTGCTGGACTTCATTGTATAACTACTTTCTAGCTAGCCTGTGCTCTGTATCCTACTCTGTTAGTTTGCTTGGTCTACGGACCTCTATGTTCTATATATTTTGTTTGTTCGTCTGTCTGCTACTATTTCTGTTAGGAGGTGTCCATTTTCCTCCCAGTCCTTAGTACTTGTAGGGATTCCATCCCCACATCTATAGGTCTCCGTACAGACTAGCTTAGGACTTTAGCAGGTCTGATCGCAGGATCAGGTCCCCTGTTACATTGTAGGGATTCAGCTGAGTTCTATCGTAGGGACAGATCTCCTCTCTTTCCTTAGCTCTGGTAGCAGAACATAACAACAGTCTCCAGCGCTACTCATATGCAGTGGAACGCATACAACATAGCGTGGAACGCACTCGCGTGTCACTTCCGGTCACGTGACCGGCCTTTCTCGTTGTAGGACCTTAAGAAATGTCATATGACGCTACTTCCGGTTTTCAGGTCCTTCAGATTGCCACATGCGCGCTCTAATCCCACTGCTACCAATGATTAGCCCAGTGAGTGATCCTTAACCCTCTCAACCACCTATTTAAGACCCAATAGGTCCTGAGTCCCTCATAGCACCTCCAGACAAACGGTGGACACCATGTCCGGCTACCACACATCTCCAGGTAACTTCACAGGGACCATGCCTTTACTCTCCACTCTAGCAATAGCCTTAGTCCATGGCATTTATGACTTTATTTTTATCCCCACAGCTTACAGAACCTAATAGGCTACTGCTTTAATATATCCATTTCTGCATACTGGTAGGTTCCTTTCTACAAGTTTTCAGGCTCTGCCACCAATCCCCCTTCTCAGCCTTCTTCCCTTCCCATCCTGTCTTTCCCATGTTGTATTCCCTTTAAGCACTTTTGCATGACAAATTCGTTTGATTTGATCATGTTTGGTCACATCCGTATTGTTTATATATGTCTATATGATACTTACTGCAATTTTTATTTTTGTAGTACACCGATGAAGGCCTAATGTGACCGAAACGTCTGTTGGTTATTTTCTACACTACCTTATTGAAAATTATAAAAGAACCCATGAGTCTTCTGAGTGCCAGGTTACTTCTCTACATGATTACAGGCTTGTAACCCTACCTGGGCACCACCATCACCCCAGGAGTGCGGTAGTTTTCATCTATTCAATCTCTTGCTAGGTTGGGTCAGTTACTATATCATCCACCACCTCGTCTTCCACTTCCGCACCCTGGTTCTACTCCTGACTTTCTGGCAATTGTGTCTCATCATCGTCCACCTCTTGTGACACTTTCCCACCATCGCCTTTGCGTGACCATGGCTGCTCAAATATTTGGTTACAACAAGAATCTGGCACTCCAAATTTCAGTGAGAAAATTTCAAAAATAATTTTTTTATTATCATGATTCATCAAAATTAAGTTGACATTTCGGCCTCATGCGGCCTTCATCAGAACTGTGAATATAATTAATATAAGTACATGTGAGTGTAAACTCCATAGCTCAGCATATACAGAAAAAAAAAATGAATGCATGAATCAAAAATGTAAGGTAATAGTTAGAGAGACACTATGTAAGAAAAGAATACAATAATCAATCAAAGTCATTATTAATATAGAGGATAATGGCTATATTCCATGGAAATGATCTCCAGACGTACGGCAAAATGATAAACATAGCAGCAAAAGAAATAATGTGTAAGACAATCGTTACCAAGGATCTGCCCAGTAGGTACAAGGAGAATCAACAAGTGGCTGCAAGAGAGAGAGTAAGATGGCATAAATCACTACACACGTGTAGACGGCCGTATCATGACACTTATATGCTCAAATATTTGGGCATCGCTACATGCGATCTCCTCTTGTCTCGCTTCAAGTGGACCGGGTGAGAGGCCCGAATCTATAAATGGAAAAGTGAACAGCTCTTCAGAGTGTCCAAGTGTGGGATCATTTGTCTCCGGGCACTCTGCATGGTGGGAGGAAGGAGGATCAGGGTGAGGAATATGCGGTCCAGACTCACGACTACTGAGACTTGACCGTGTGGAAGACAGGGTGGTGGTGGTGGTGGCTAAGTGACTGGAAGCATTATCCGCTATCTAACGAACAACCTTTTGACACTGCTCTGGGTTCAATAGTGGTGTGCTGCGGTCCCCTAGGAATCGGGACAGGAAGGTCGGACGAGAAGATGTGGGTGTTTGTTGTGGCACAATTTCAGCTTGCCCACGACCTTGACCTCAGCCTCTGCATGGACCATCACCATCACGTCCAGTTCCCCGTCCCTTGCCACGTGCCTTGCCCATTTTAAATGGAGGACAATATGACGCGCCCCCAGGGCAGTAGGGTACTCGGTGTCTGGGCCTATGGATGCTGGGGGGGAATATGTCACAGTGGCTGGCCCGGTCCGTGGCCCAGGGCGGTCAACAAAAAGGGGATAGTTTATATGGGATTTGTAGTTTGATTGTGACGCCGCCTGTGATTTCTGGTAATTTGTACCAGCGCTGCTGCAGATTTCTGAGGCATTTGATAAGCAGCTAGGATGGAACAGCTCCCCACAGGTGGAGTGGGCCTCAGGGCAGTGTAGAGTTTGACGGTGGGTGGTGATGCTGGGGCTTGTAGTGTAGTCGGGATGGCGCAACAGGAGTAACTGACAGGGGATTCGCTTCAATACCTTTACTGGTGCGGATGTCAGGTACGGTCCAGGGTACTCGGTCTCCCTTTCTCTAAGCTCCTGGCCAGCCTGCAACTGGGCCTAGCTTCTGTGTCGTGCGGTTCCTTCACCTGTTGCTTGATAGTAGGACCTTCCGCTGGCAACCACTATCCCTGGGCGCCGGGGCCTTCGTGGTTCCTGGTCCTGTAATGGGTTTAGCTTCAGGTCGGCCAAGGACTTGTAGTCCTCCTGGTATGCCGGTGATCCTTACTGGGTATAAAGGGACCCTGTAGGCGCGGACCACGTGTCCGGTTTGTATACTCGGGGGTGAGCCTATGATGCTCCTCTGCCCCCTCAACTCCTCTCTCCTCTCCTCTTTTCCTTTGGCCACACTCGGGGCCCTCAGAACACAGCAGCAGACGTACTGCGTCTTCGCTGCTCTCATCGTCAGCACACTCTCCTCAGACTAACTGAACTTCCTGGCTCCACCCTCCATATATATATCCCTAACGGGCTCCCTCTGGTGGTATGAGGTGGAAGGGTGGAGGTGTTTGTTTGTAATGAGGGCCTCTTGTGGAGAAGTCCATCCATGCACCCTTTTGGGTCCTGTGGTACCTGTGAACAGCAGGGTGCCACAAATATCTTCCACGCTCACTACAAATGACTGAATTTGGAGCGAACTTATATGTGATCCGTGTGATGGACAAACCACGGTTTTAAATACCTGGCCTGTAGGTAACTATTTTCAACAGCAAACTGGTGTCAATTGCTTCTCGAGTACTTAGATGCTCGAGCGAGTACCAAGTACTTGTGAGTATGCTCGTGGATCACTAACCATTACCCAGCAGCTCTCCTGATCTACGTGTCTCACACTGTTAACTTGCATACCCATGTAGATGGCCTAGGAGGGTTTATCCTACTGACAAATTCCATGTAAAGGGACTCTGTAAGCACAGGATGACTGTTCAAACCAAGTACAGGCACTTAGTGCAAAAAAGCATAGCCAATCATTTAAATAAATCTTCCCACTTACTTGTTTTCCATCTATGTCCACCCTTCTTTGGCTCTATGAAATTAGAGCTGTAAATCAATGAAGAAGGGGTGGAGATTAAGGGAAAACAAGCAGATGGGAAGGTGTATTTAAATGATTGTCCCCATCTTTGTTCACCATGCACCTGTATTTGGTTTGAACAGTCATTCTGTGATGATAGAGTCTCTAACCCCATAGCGCTCAATGACGGACACTGCACGGCATGAGCGGGTGTAAGTTACTGCTCCTTGCTGTGCAGTGTCCATCAAGGCTTTGAACTGGCACAGCGTGTAAACACGCTGTGCCAGTTCAATGCCGACAGCTGTCCGTGACAGCTGAGCAGCACAAGAAGGGGTGCAGGGACCCATGCCGTCGGTCACTGCACCCAGATCGCAGCGATCGGTCAGTCAATCTGACTGACCAATTACAGCATGATGGAGCAGGAGACGCTGAAATTTCAGCGTCTGCTGCTCTATCAGTGCCGGAGCTCAGCGCTGCTAGTGGCTGAGCTCCGGCACTAAACAGCCTGGAGCAGTGTCAGCGCCACCCCTGGCTGTTAACCCACTGAATGCTGCGATCGAGCGTGATCGAAGATTCAGGAGACAAGGCAGAGGGCTGGGAGCTCCCTCTGCCTTCAGGTCAGCGCCCCCGTGACTTCTTCGCGGGGGCCCGACCGTTGATTTTTAGGTAAAAAAAAAAAAGAGTACACATATTTGGAATTGTTGAGTCCGGAACGACCCGATCTATAAACGTGTCACACTAGTTAACCCTTTCAGTGAACAGCGTAAAAAAAAAAAAAAAACATGAGAAGCTTTGACTTTTCATCATACCGCTGGAAAAAAGTGGAATAAAGCACGATCAAAAAGACAAATGTAAATAAAAATGGTACCACTGAAAACGTCATGTTGTCCTGCAAAATTCAAGTCGCAATAGAGCTCCATCAGCCAAAAAAGTTAAATGTTACAGCGCTCAGAATAAAGTGATGCAAAGATAATTATTATTTCTATAAAAGTTTTATTATGTAAAAGCGCAAAAACATAAAAAAATTACGTAAATGCGGTACCGCTGTAAACGTACTGACCTGAAGAATAAAGCGGCCTTATCAATTTTAACACACAAGTAACAACAAAAAAATCCTGAATTGTTGTTTTTTGCTCCAAAAATCTGAATAGAAAGTGATCAAAAAATGTAATTTGCCCAAAAGTGGTACCAATAAAAACGTCAACTCGTCCCGCAAAAAACAAGCCATCACATGACTCTGTCGGCCGAAATATGGAAAAATTATAGCTCTCTAAATATGGAGATGCAAACATTAGTTTTTGCAAAAAAAAGCGTCTTTTAGTGAGTGACAGCTGTCAATCATAAAAACCCAATATGAATCTGGCATCGCTGTAATAGCACCAACTCGAAGAATAAAGTTGTGTAATCACTTTTATACTGCACAATGAACCGCGTAAAAGATAAATAAAACCAATTCTTCACCTGCTGCAGATTTGTGTATTCTGCCTCCCAAAGATCGCAGTAAGGCTCGGCAGACATGTATCCTGTGCTCTGTGCTGAGCGCTTACACTGGGGTTTCCGTGTAAATCTCTGAAATACGTGATTCAGACGGAAACCCCTGACCCCTGTAATGAGACAGATGGAGGCACTGTGGATGGCGTCTGACATATAATCCGGCGGTGTCCATCATTTTAGGCGTAAATAAAATTATTTCCTCTGCCCAAGTGCATTACCTTACATTTATCCCCATTAAAGCTCATTTGCCATTTATCAGCCCAAGCTTCTAGTTTACATAGATCCTCCTGTAATATAAAATTGTCCTCCTCTGTATTGATTACCCTGCAGAGTTTAGTGTCATCTGCAAATATTGAAATATTACTCTGTATGCCCCCTACAAGGTCATTAATAAATATGTTAGAAAGAAGGGGGCCCAATACTGACCCCTGTGGTACCCCACTGTTAACTGAAACCCAGTCTGAGTGTTTTCCATTAATAACCACCCTTTGTTTCCTATCACTGAGCCAATTCTTAACCCACATACATATATTTTCCCCTATCCCCATTGTTCTCATTTTATGTATCAACCTTTTGTGTGGAACTGTATCAAAAGCTTTTGAAAAGTCAATATACACAACATCCACTGCATTTCCTTGGTCCAGTCCAGAACTTGCCTCCTCATAAAAACTGATCAGATTAGTTTGACAGGAATGGTCCCTCGTAACCCATGTTGATATTGGGTCATGAGGTTATTCTTCTTCAGATACTCTAGTATAGCATCTTTTAGGAAACCCTCCAGGATTTTACCCACAGTAGAGGTTATGCTTACCGGCCTATAATTTCCAAGTTCAGTTTTTGTCCCCTTTTTGAATATTGGCACCACATTTGCTATACACCAGTCGTGTGGTACAGACCCTGTTATTATGGAATCTTTAAAGATTAAAAATAATGGTCTATCTATGATGTTACTTAATTCATGCAGTACTCGAGGGTGTATCCCATCCGGGCCCGGGGATCTGTCAACTTTAGTGATTTTTAGACGCCGCCGTACTTCCTGCTGGGTTAAGCAAGTGACATTTACTGGAGAATTTTTGTTATCACTTATCATGTTTTCTGTCATGCGATTTTCTTGTGTAAATACGGTTGAAAAAAAATCATTTAGCATATTGGCTTTTTCCTCATCCTCATCCACCATTTCACCCAGACTATTTTTCTATTTTTATAGGGGGCTTCCACGTTACGGGTAGTACAAAGGCTCTGGAAAAGTTAAATGGCTCCTCGCCCCCCAATAGAAATTCAGCAAATTCTGTGCTCCCAAATCCAAATCCCCCCCCTGAACACCGCAGTGTGTCTAAACCACATTTAGTGTCCACATGTTTGGCAGGGGTACAATTTCCAAAATGGGGTCACTTGAGGGGGGATTCGGGTCTTCTAGCATTTAGGGGCTCTGTATATGGGGTACGCAAACTTTTCTATGAAAATCTGCGCTCCAGGAGGCAAATAGCGCACCATCCCTCCTGAGTGTCGCCGTGTGGCCAAGCAGTACTGTACAGCCACATATGGGGTATTGCCACATTCAGCAGAAATTATGGGACACATTTTAGTGCCATTTTTATCCATTATCCAGTGTGAAAATGTCAAATCTGTGGCTAAAACAACATTTTTACTGTAAAAATGTAATTATTTTTTCCTCACTGCCCAATAGAATAAAATTCTGTGACACACCCTTGGTGTCAGTATGATCACTGCACCCCTAGATGAGTTCATTGAGAGGTGTAGTTTGTAAAATAGAGTCATTTATGGAGAAATCTGCTGTTACGGCACCTCAGGGGATCTCCCAGTGGGTCATAGCACCCTCAAACCATAACAATAAAATCTGTACTATAATATGGTGCTCCTTCCTTTCTGACCTTTGCACTGTGCCTCAAAAGTAGTTGCCAATTACATGTAGGGTATTGGCATGCTCAGGAGAAATTGCACAGCAAAATGAGAGGTCAATTTTCTCCTGTTACCTTTGTAAAAATAAAAAATTTGGGGCTAAAAAAATGTTTGTGATTTTTTTTATTTTCACGGCTCTACGTTATAAACTTCTGAGAAGCACCTGGGGGTTCAAAGTGCTCACCACACATCTAGATAAGTTCATCGAGGGGTCTAGTTTCCAAAATGGGGTCACTTGTGGGGGGTTTCTGCTGTTTAGGCACATCAGGGGCTCCCCAAACACGACATGGCGTCCGCTAATTATTCAAGAAAAATTTGGAATTCAAAAAATCAAATGGCGCTCCTTCCCTTCCGAACCCTGCCATGCGCCCAAACAGTAGTTTTCCGCCACATATTTGGTTTCAGCATGTTCAGGAGAAACTGCACAGTACATTTTGGGGTCCATTTTTTTCTGTTACCCTTGTGAAAATAAAAAAATGTGGTCTAAAATTAATATTTTGTGAAAAAAAGTTTAATGTTATTTTTTTTCTTCCTCATTGCTTCAGTTCCTCTGAAGAACCTGAAGGGTTAATAAACTTCTTGAATGTGGTTTTGAGTTACTTGAGGGGTGCAGTTTTTAGAATGGTGTCACTTTTGGGTATATTCTGTCATATAGACACATCAAAGTGACTTCAAATGTGATGTGGTCCTAAAAAAATGGTTTTGTAAATTTTGTTGGAAAAATGAGAAATCGCTGGTCAACTTTTAACCCTTATAGTTCTCTAATGAAAAAAAAATGTTTGTTCCAAAATTGTTCTGATGTAAAGTAGACATGTGGGAAATGTTATTTATTAACTATTTTGTGTGACAGATCTCTCTGATTTCAGGGAATAAAAATTCAAAGTTTGAAAATTGCAAAATTTTAAACATTTTCGCCAAATTTCTGTTTATTTTACAAATAAACGCAAATAAATGCAAGTCATGTCAAATAAATTTTACCACTATCATGAAGTACAATATGTCACGAAAAACAAACTCAGAATCAGGGGAATCCGTTGAAGCGTTCCAGCGGTATTACCGCATAAAGTCACAGTGGTCAGAATTGAAAAAATTGGCCCGGTCATTAATGTACAAAGTGGCTCGGTCCTTAAGGGGTTAAAGTGATTTTCCATTTTAGTTGTTTGCATGCCCATATGCTTGTATAAGGAAAAATAATGAAATCTCAGTAACTGTGGGTCAAGCAATGTCTTCCCCTACTGCTCGGTCTATGTTTTACAGGCAGTGATATCATGACTACAAATCACATGACCACTTTGGCCACAATCACTGGGTTCAGCAGCTTGTGCCATCTATCTCAGTTGCAGTGGTCACGTGTGCAGTAATCATGAGTGTGGTGTCACCGCTATAGCCTGTAAACAAAGACTAGAGCCGAAGCACACAAACATCGCTGGGGAGGATAAATAATTCTGATGTTATTATTTTTTCTGAGTGCAAGCCTTTTGGCATGAAAAAATTTAAATGAAAAATCTTTTTAAATAACACATTTCATATAGCAAAAACATGTTTGACTCACATCAGAAATTCATATGTCATATAAGTACAAAGCATACTTCACACAAGCACTGCGCACATATCGCATAAGTACAGCACACATTTCACATAAGCACATTGCACACATCAGACATGCCACAAAAGCACAGCGCACACATCAGAAATGTTACACAAGCATAGCGCACATATCAGACACATTAGAAAAGCACAGCACACACATCAGGCACATCACATAAACAAGGCACACATATTACACATGTCACATAAATACAGCGGACTGATCAGACACATCATATGAGCACAGCGTACACATCAGACATGTCACACAAGCACAGCACACACAACAGAAAAGTCACATAAGCATAGTCCACACATCAAACACATCACGCACCACAAAAAAACACAGTACACACATCAGATATGTCACACAAGCATAGAGCACACACCAGACACATAAGACAAGTACAAAACACACATCTGACACATAACACAAACATAGGTAATACATCAGACTTGTCACACAAGCACAGAGCACACGTCAGACACATAACACAAGCACAACAAACACATGAGACACATCACATTAGCACAGCATACACATCATGCACATCATACAAACAATACACACATTAGACTCATCACAAAAATACAACACACTCATCATACCAGCACATTACATACATGAAACTCATCACAGAAACACAAACATGCATATACATCAGGCACATCACACAAGCACAATGCACATACCTGTCACACCAGGTGTGGGGAAGACTTAGTCCAACACAGAGGGAAAAGGGAATGGGAGCCCAGACACTAGGGAAAGGGGGAAGTGGAGACCTCCCAGTCTGATCTGGCATCATCCTATCTCAACTACTGTCCCTATATTGCCTCTTCAGCAATCACCGCACGCGTGCCTCGCCCTGCTCTCCCTGGCGTATGGCCAAGGCTAGGGATGGGAGGAGATGGGCACTAGTCAACCTCCACTAAACTTTATAGACAACAAGGGTATACAAAACAGGGGAAAATGGCTTAGCTTTAGATGAACTCCAAATAAGCACAAGGCCTCAAGCTCCAGAGAGGACGAAGTACTGCTCCTGCTAAGCTTCACAAGTAGAAATGAATATAGTCGGCGACTCCATCTCAGACACACGAGGTATATATACACCCAGGCCAGAGAGCTAATTAGCTAGAGAGAGGTAGCCGCTCGGTCCTAAAGACAGCCTCTTATCTAAGAAGCTGTCTGCAATGCTAAACGTAGAGATCTCCTGCAACCCACTGCAGGGTGACTGTCTGTCACCTCTGACACACCCGTGACAGTACCCCCCTCTACGAGTGGCTCCGGTCACTCAGGACCGGGTTTCTCAGGAAAAGAGGTGTGGAATGAGAGAACCAATCTGGAAGCGTTCACCAAGACCATAGCCTTTCCAGTGCACCAAGTATTGTACATAACGATGTTGGATACGAGAATCTACAATCCTCGAAATCTGGAACTGCAGATTACCATCAACCATTACTGGGGGCAGTGGTAGAGGTGAGGGCTCAAGAGGTTCCACATACCTTTTGAGCAAGGACCTGTGGAACACATTGTGGACCTTAAGGGCCTGAGGAAGTTCAAGATGAAACGCTGCTGGGTTAATGACGGCGGTTATTTTATAGGGACCAATAAACCTAGGTCCCAGCTTCCAATAAGGAACTTTCAATCTTATATTCCGGGTAGACAACCACACAAAGTCATTCACATTCAGGTCCGGACTTGGCAAGTGTTTTCTGTCAGCGATATGTTTATACCTGTCTCCCATGGTCTTTAACTCCTTTCTGGCCTGGGGTGTATTAGTACGCCCCAGGCCATCACCCCCGGTTCAGCGCGGGCTCTGGCGCTGAGCCCGCACTGAACCGGGCACATGTCAGCTGATTTGTACGGCTAACAGGACTGTTATGTAGGGAGATCTTCACACTGGTGATCCTACTGTTAGAACCCTCCTGTTAGTTTTTGCTATCTTGTGTTTTGCGGTCACGTGACCAGCTGCCTATATATTCCAGCTCCACCCTTCTGGCTTTGCTGGACTTCAGTGTTTTTTGCCTGTCTCTCTAGCCAGGTGCTTTGGTGCCTATCTTTGTCTAGTTTGCTTGGTCCTCTGGATCTCTAGTACTTTTTGTTCAGTTTGTCTTTTTTGTTTTTGCTCTGCAACAACTTCTGTTAGGAGGTGTCCCATTTTTGTCCCAGTCCTTAGTTCTTTTAGGGACCCCTCCCTTTATTCTATAGGTCTCCGTTCAGACTAGCCGAGGACGAAGGTGGGTCTGTTCACAAGGAACAGGCTGCCCGCTACATCGTAGGGATTCAGCTTAGTCTTACTGTAGGGACAGCTTTTCCCATTCTTTCCTTAGTTTATGTTGCAGATCATAACACCTACTGCCTGAGGGTACGGAGCGCCCGTCTACTCTAGCAGCTACCATATAATTAGGCTGCCCATACAGTTCTCTGTCCAATCTCTCACTTACTGTTTCTGGAAACTCACCACAGATTTCCTAGAGTGCCCACCCTCTACGGGCTGTCCTTTTACTCAATTAACTTCTCACTATCACCCTGCTAGCAGACTCTTACTAACCGCTGTTCCCCACAGTGGCATCTTGTGGCTGGTTACAAGTGCTGCAGCCCATAAGGAATTATGTTAAATTAAGCTCTAGACATACTCAATGTCTGACCATGGCACCAAGTTCCCCCCTCTACTCTACGGACTGGACCACTGAAGCTAACCTCTTAGCTTGGCCTAACTACAGTTCAGAGAGGTCTAACTACGGGAACATTTTCTTTAACTACTTCAGTTCCAAAGGAAGGTTTCATCCTTCCTCACTATTACACAAGTGCTTTGGCATTGGGAAGTTCAGGTAATGCGACAAAGTGAACCATTTTACTAAATCTATCTACTACCACAAAAATCACCGTTTTGCCTGCAGAAACCAGTAGGTCAGTAATAAAATCCATGGACAAGTGTATCCATGGCCTACTAGGGATAGGTAGAGGAAGAAAAGTACCAGAAGGATGGGTATGAGAAACCTTAGAATGCGCGCAAATACTACAAGCAGCTTCATGTTCAATTACATCCCGATGCAACCTCGTCCTCCAAAAACGGCGAGAGAGGAGGTCCGTGGTTGCCTTACCACCTGGATGCCTAGCAAGCACAGAGTTATGATGTTTCTTGATTACTTTGCGACGCAGATCAGATGGTGCAAATAACTTTCCTGAAGGGCAGGAGGCAGGGGCGTCCCCCTGAGCCTCCAACACCTCACCCTCTAGTTCAGGATAAAGAGCCGAAATGACTACCACCTTCAGCAATATCGGGGCAGGGTTCTCATGGTCACCACCACCAGGGAAGCTCCGGGACAAAGCATCAGCCTTGACATTTTTGACCCCTGAACGAAATCCCCTAAAATCCAACTTGGAGAATACCTTAGCTCCCACAACCTGGCTGGACAAATCAGGAAACACAGGAAAAGAGGGTATGGATCGCGGATGGTAATTTGATTTAATTCCCGGAAATCTAAACAGGGACGTAGACGGCCATCTTTTTTCTTCACAAAGAAAAACCCTGCCGCCACGGGCGAAGATGAGGGTCTGATATGTCCTGTTAGAACCCTCCTATTTGTTTTTTCCATCTTGTGTTTTGCGGTCACGTGACCACCGGCCTTTATATTCCAGCTCTGCCCTTTTGGCTGTGTTGGACTTCAGTGTTGTTTGACTGTTTTGCTAGCCAGGTGCTTCAGTGCCTTTCACTGTCAGTTCACTTGGTCCTTCTGGGACCTCTAGTACCTTTTTGTCAGTTTGTCTTTTTGTGTTCTGCAAAAACTTCTCTGCTTAGGAGGTGTCCCATTTTTGTTCCAGTCCTTAGTTCTTTTAGGGACCCCTCCCCTTATGCTATAGGTCTTCGTTCCGACTAGCCGAGGACTAAGGCGGGTCTGTTCGCTAGGAACAGGCAGCCCGCTACATCGTAGGGATTCTGCTTAGTCTTACTGTAGGGACAGTTTTCCCCTATCTTTCCTTAGTACATGTTGCAGATCATAACATGTCCCTTCTCCAGACTTTCTGCAATGAAATCCTTCATGGATTGTCTTTCAGGGCCAGAAAGATTATACAGTCTGGACTTCTGTAGTTTAGCTCCGGGGGTCAGGTTAATATGACAGTCATAAGCTCGGTGAGGAGGCAAATCCTGACACCCCTTCTCAGAAAAAAGTCCTCAAAACCAGACACAAAAGCAGATGAATGAGGATCGCCCTGTAATAGAGAGATCACAATACCAACCCGTTGCTCCTCATTACCGGAGGAGTAGGGATGAAGTTTAAAATACAATTTTCATGCCTCCTTAAATACAAAAAACTTGTCCCTACCTCCTGAAAATCTGTATGGGAGGGCAACCTTGGATTCAGGCTGGACAGCAGTGGCGTCCTGCCAATGGCGGCAGGCCACGCGACTGCTATGGGGCCCGTGAGCTGGGTGGGCCCCATAGCAGTCGCCTGCACTGTGTACCCCCGCATAGGGTCCCCCTCCTGCACCCAGGCAAGAGGCGGGGCCCTGAGCAGGCGTGGGGCTTACTCGCCGTCGGGCATCCCGGCGTACTATAGGCCCCCCCGCCTGCTCAGGGCCCCGACCAGCACAATACTTACCTCTTCCGGTGCCCTAGACGCTAGAATGTATGGGATCCTTCCAGGTATGATGTCATTTCCGGGGGCGTGTTCTAGTTCAGCACCAGACGCCAGAGTCTCATGCAGAAACAGAGCTGCCGGTGAAGCTGCAGGAGGAGGTCTGTATCCTAAGCTGAGAAACAGGAGATTGTTCTATTAATTGCTGGTCTGATGTCTTTTCTTCTTGTTATTTTTGGGGTGAGGGGGCTTGATACCTGTGAGTGAGGGATTTTTTTGGGGGGGGTTAATGCTGGAGGGCAGTCTGGTGGGGTTAATTAATGCTTGTGGAGATCTTAGGGAGCTCTGGGGAATAATGCAGGGATAATGCGTGATTGTGGGGGCCCTAAGGGGATGCTGTGGGCTTGTGAGGGCTCTGGGGGGGGGATGCTGTGGGCTTGTGGGGGCCCTAAGGGGGATTCTGCGGTCTTGTGGGGGCTCTGGGGGGGATGCTGCGAGCTTGTGGGGCCCTGGGGGGGATGCTTCGGGCTTGTGGGGGCTCTGGGGGGGGAATGCTGTGGGCTTGTGGGGCCCTGGGGTGGATGTTGTGCGCTTGTGGGGCCCTGGGGGGATGCTGTGGGCTTGTGGGTGCTCTGGGGAGGGGATGCTGCGGGCTAGTGGGGCCCTGGGGGGGATGCTGTGGGCTTGTGGGGGCCCTAGGGGGGATGCTGTGGGCTTGTGGGGCCCTGGGGGGATGCTGTGGGCTTGTGGGGGCCCTTGGGGGGATACTGCGGGCTTGTGGGTGCTCTGAGGGGGATACTGCGGGCTTGTGGGGCCCTGGGGGGGATGCTGCAGGCTTGTGGGACCCTGGGGAGGATGCTGTGGGCTTGTGGGTGCTCTGGGGGGGATGCTGCGGCTTGTGGGTGCTCTGGGGGGGATGCTGCGGGCTTGTGGGGGCTCTGGGGGGATGCTGCAGGCTTGTGGGGGCTCTGGGGGGGGTGCTGCAGGCTTGTGGGGGCCCCGGTGGGATGCAGCGGGCTTGTGGGGCCTCTGTATGGGGTTCAGCCTGCATATGGCATTACATGGGGACCAGGCAGTATTCTCTATGGTGAATTATATGGGAACCAGTATTTTGTATGGAGCATTATATGGGGCTCATAATACTATATGGAGGACTATGTGGTGCCCATAATATTGTATGGAGGACTTAGTGGTGCCATAACACTGTATGGATGACTATACTGTCCGGTCTGCACTGTGCATTGTGAGGATTCACTGGTTTCTGAGCTATTGTAGAATTTACAATAGATATCACTCATGAAATGTAAGAAGTCAGTGAAATTTTTAGCATTGTACTATATCTATATCTATAATTTCTCTGCTGTATCTGTGCATCATGAATGGTTGGATGTGTTAAAGGGGCCACTGAGACTCTTTCGCCCGGGGCCCACGAAAACCTGGAGGAGGGAGCATCATGTGACACTCCCTCTCCCATCATTCCTCCTCTGCGTCTGACGCAGCGGCATGACGACGCGCCGCGCTGTGTCAGACAGTGGAGCTGGCAGCTGCTGAGGTGATCAGCTGCAGAGACGAGGAGCGGTAAGTATGTATTTATTTTTAAATCAGTGTGTACTGATAATACTGGAGGACTGGGGCTGCATTTTACCCTACGGGTCGGGGGGGGCTGCATTTTACCCTATGGGGGGCTGCATTATACTGCGTACAGGACCATGGGGGAATGCATTATACTGAGTGGAGAACCATGGCGAGTGTCTTATACTGTGTGGAGGACCATGGGGGAGTGCATTGTACTGTGTGGAGTACCATGGGGGAGTGCATTGTACTGTGTGGAGGACCATGGGGGAGTGCATTATATTGTGTGGAGGACCACGGGGAGTGCATTGTACTGTGTGGAGGACCACGTGGGAGTGCATTATACTGCATGGAGGACCACGAGGGAGTGCATTATACTGCGTGGAGGACCACGAGGGAGTGCATTATACTGCGTGAAGGACCACGAGGGAGTGCATTATACTGCGTGGAGGACCATGGGGAGTGTATTATACTGCGTGGAGGACCATGGCGAATGCCTTATACTGTGTGGAGGAACATGGCGAGAGACTTATACTGTGTAGAGGACCATGGCGAGTGCATTATACTCTATGGAGTGTGGAGAGGTGTGGGGCAGTTGAGGGATCATACTGTGTTGGTGTCACCATACTTTACCCTGGGAGTTGAGGTGGGGTACAGTAGGGTCATTATACTGCGCATATGGAGAAATTCACCATGGGGGTATCATACCGTGTTTGGGGGGCACTTTTGTTGGCACCACACTTTATGGGTAATGAAAAAGGGATCTAGGACTTCAGCAGGAGGAAAATTACTATGTAAAGGCTGGAAGGTTGTGAGATATGCTCTTCTGTGACCCCGACAATTATTTACATTTTTACATTTTTTTGTTGGGGGGGGGGCCCAATTAGAACTTCTGCTATGGGGCCCCATGATTCCTATGTACGCCCCTGCTGGACAGGTCTACCTGCAGAGACCCCCATATTGGCAACCTGTAGCCGCTGATGCTGCTGCTGTACCTCACCATGGAGGTCACTCACCTCCAGAGACAGCCGCTCAGTAAGCTCTGCAACTGAACTCATACCAAAGGGAGAAAGGAAAAAAAAGGTGCACAACCAAAAATACATGAAGAAAAAAAAAGAAAATAATGTCAGCTCCCTTTTTTTTTTTCCTTTTCAAAACGCGCTCGGCCGCCTATAATGTCACACCAGGTGTGGGAAAGACTTAGTGCAACACAGAGGAAAAAGGGAAAGAGATCACAGACACTAGGGAAAGAGGGAAGTGAAGACCTCCTAGTCTGATCTGGCGTCACCCTGTCTGAGCTACCATAAGCACATTGCACACATCAGACATGCCACAAAAGCACAGCGCACACATCAGACATGCCACAAAAGCACAGCGCACACATCAGAAACGTTACACAAGCATAGAATACATATCAGATGCATTAGAAAAGCACAGCACACACATCAGGCACATCACATAAACAAGGCACACATATTACACATGTCACATAAGTACAACGGACTGATCAGACACATCATATGAGCACAGCGTACACATCAGACATGTCACACAAGCACAGCACACACAACAGAAAAGTCACATAAGCATAGTCCAGACATCAAACACATCACGCACCACAAAAAAAACACAGTGCACACATCAGATATGTCACACAAGCATAGACCACACACCAAACACATAAGACAAGTACAAAACACACATCAGACACATAACACAAGCACAATAAACACATGAGACACATCACACAAGCACAGCATACACATCATGCACATCATACAAACAATACACACATTAGACACATCACAAAAATACAACACAGTCATCATGCCAGCACATTACACACATGAAACTCATCACAGAAACACAAACATGCATATACATCAGGCACATCACACAAGCACAATGCACATATCTGTCATGCCAGGTGTGGGAAACACTTAGTTCAACACAGAGGGAAAAGGGAAAGGGATCTCAGACATTAGGGAAAGGGGGAAGTGGAGACCTCCTAATCTGATCTGGCATCACCCTGTCTCAACTACCATCCCTATATTGCCTCTTCAGCAATCTCCGCACGCGTGCCTCGCTCTGCTCTCCCTGGCGTATGGCTACGGCTAGGGATGGGAGGAGATGAGCACTAGTCAACCTCCACTAAACTTTATAGACAACAAGGGTAGACAAAACAGGGGGTAATGGCTTAGCTTTAGATGAACTCCAAATAAGCACATGGCCTCAAGCTCCAGAGAGGACGACGTACTGCTCCTGCTAAGCTTCACAAGAAGAAATAAATATAGCCCGCGACTCTCTCTCAGACACACCAGGTATATATACACCCAGGCCAGAGAACTAATTAGCAAGAGAGAGGTAGCCGCTCGGACCTAAAGACAGCCTCTTATCTAAGAAGCTGTCTGCAATGCCAAACGTAGAGATCTCCTGCAACCCACTGCAGGGCGACTGTCTGTCACCTCTGACACAACCGTGACATCAGATATGTCACAAATGCATGATGCAGCCAGCAGACATTCACACAAGCAAAGCACTTACATCAGGCAAATCACACAAGCACAGCACAGACATCAGTCATTTCACACAAACACAATGCATACATCATACAAGCACAGTGTACACATCACACAAGTCACACAAGCATAGCACACATCAGACAAGGACCGCGCACACATCACAGAAGTGCAGGACACTCAATCAACATGATGTATCAGCATTGGAGTAACTAGAGTCTGACCCGGTACAAGATTTGGATAGGGCTGCTCTATACTGGTATATATGTCCATCACTCTGTTATAGATATCTGTCCTCCATCCTGTTATATACAGTATGTCTCTCATCTGGGCCCATTCTGGTATATATATGTAATCTATCCTAGTATATATATGCCCCATCCTAGTATATATGTCCCTCATCCAGGGCCCCAACCTGGCATATATATCCCCCAACCTGGTATACATGTTCCTTTTCCTGAGCCCCATCCTGGTATGTATGTCCCTTATCCTGCCTGGGCCCCATCTTGATGTTCACCATCCCTGTATTTGTCCCTTGTTTAGCCTCTGTTCTTTAATGCATAGATAAAAATAAATGATTATACTCACCTTCCCCGTGCTCCCCCACTGCGCAGCATCCTCTTCTAAGTAGAGATGAGCGGTGTTCGACTAGAACTGTTCGCCAATCTCAAATTCGAGCTGTTTTGGGCGGTGTTCGAGTTGTTCGACGAACCCGAACAATTTGCAAAAAATTCGGCTGTTCGAGGTTATGTTCGATAACTGTTCGTGCACCAAAAGCGTGTCCTGCATGTCTGGCGCTATTTAGAGCACCAATAATGTAGGGATTGTCTGCCACTCACTGTAATGCCACAGCCATGGTGGTTGTGGCATTACAGTGATTGCCCAAATCGATGGTAACAGTGCCAACAGTGAAACATGAAAAGCCGGCAATTCATCAGCGGCATACACCGGTACCCGACAATTTAGAACCGAAAGAATAGAGCTTCACACATAGATTAGATAGATAGAAACATGTCAGTCACATATATAATAAGTACAGTGATAGTGTTGCTTACTGTACTTGTCATTTAGTGTAAAGGATTTATCAAAAAAAATAATAGTGTTTTCATGCACCGTCTCTTTAAAAAAGCCGGCCGGCAATTCAGCAGCGGTACCCGACAATTTATAACAGACAGAATAGAGCTTCACACATAGATTAGATAGATAGAAACATGTCAGTCACATATCTATGAAGTACAGTGACAGTGTTGATTACTGTACTTGTCATTTAGTGTAAAGGATTTATTAAAAAAAATAATAGTGTTTTCATGCACCGTCTCTTTAAAAAAGCCAGCCGGCAATTCAGCATCTGTACCCAACAATTTAGAATAGAAGGAATAGAGAATCACACATAGATTAGGTAGATAGAAACATGTCAGTCACATATATATGTAGTACAGTGACAGTGTTGCTTACAGTACTTGTCATTTAGTATAAAGGATTTATTAAAAAAATAATAGTGTTTTCATGCACTGTCTCTTTAAAAAAGCCGGCCGGCAATTCAGCATCTGTACCCGACAATTTAGAATAGAAGGAATAGAGAATCACACATAGATTAGATAGATAGAAACAGGTCAGTCACATATATATGAAGTACAGTGACAGTGTTGCTTACTGTACTTGTCATTTAGTGTAAAGGATTTATTTAAAAAAAATAATAGTGTTTTCATGCACCGTCTCTTTAAAAAAGCCGGCAGGCAATTCAGCATCTGTACCCGACAATTTAGAATAGAAGGAATAGAGAATCACACATAGATTAGATAGATAGAAATATGTCAGTCACATATATATGAAGTACAGTGACAGTGTTGCTTACTGTACTTGTCATTTAGTGTAAAGGATTTATTTAAAAAAATAATAGTGTTTTCATGCACCGTCTCTTTAAAAAAGCCGGCCGGCAATTCAGCATCTGTACCCGACAATTTATAACAGACAGAATAGAGCTTCACACATAGATTAGATAGATAGAAACATGTCATCAACATATATGTGAAGTACAGTGACAGTGTTGATTACTGTACTTGTCATTTAGTGTTAAAATAAAGGATTTATTTAAAAAAAAATTGGCGTGGGGATCCCCATAATTTTAGGCTCTAGCGGAGGTTAACCAGACGGCTGGGGCAGATGTTTGAAGCCTGGGAAGGGGGTAATACCCACGGAGCTTCCCAGGCTACTAATATCAGCCCCCAGCGGAATACCTAGCCTTTACTAGCTATTAAAATGGGGGACCCCCCAAAAAAATGACGTGGGGTCCCCCCTATTTTAATAGCTAGCAAAGGCTAGGCAGACAGCTGGGGGCTGATATTAATAGCCCAGGAAGGGTTCCATGAATATTGGCCCCCTCCCAGGCTAGAAACACCAGCCGTCAGCCGCCCCAGAAATGGCGCATCCTTAGGATGCTTTAAAATTCTCACGCTGAAGCGCTGAGTGCAGGAGAATTTTCCCACGCTGTCAGTGACGTACATGAGGTGAGCCGAGTTCATTGTCGGCTCATCTGGATGCCGTCACAGTCAGACACTGAGGAGCGCAAGCATGCCTGCGCTTCTCAGTGTCTGCGGGATGACAGGCTGGATGGCAGCGTTCTGCAGGTCCAGCCTGTCATCTCGATGTAGCAGAGCTGAAGCTGTCCTGGGAACCATGGAAAGGTAAGGATGAGGTTGCTTTATTATTTTTCTTTTATTGCAGGAGATTGTTGGCTTCAGCTGGAATGGGCGTGGCGGTAAGTATGGTTTAATTTAGAACAATAAAGAATTGTGTGTTTATTTCAATTAAAGGACTTTATTCTGGGTGTTGTGTTTTTTTAAATACTTTACTAGAAATTCATGGTGGTCATGTCTAATATTGGCGTGACCCCATGAATTTCGGGCTTAGGGCCAGCTGATAATGCCAAGCTGGCCTTAACCCCTTTATTACCCAGTGAGCCACCGCACCAGGGCCCTGGATGAGTTGGGTACAGCGCCAGAAGATGGCGCTTCTATGAACGCGCCATTTTCTGGGGCGGCTGCGGACTGCAATTTGCAGCGGGTGGGGCCCAGAAAGCTTGGGCCTCCCTGCGCTGCGGATTCCAGCTCCCAGCTGCCTAGTTGTACCTGGCTGGACACAAAAATAGGGCGAAGCCCCACGCATTTTTTTTTTAAATTATTTCATGAAATTCATGGAATAATTAAGAAAAAAAGGGCTTCCCTATATTGTTGTGTCTAACCAGGTACAAATAGGCAGCTGGTGGTTGGGGGCAGCCCGTCCCTGCCTGCTGTACCTGGCTGGACACAAATATAGTGCGAAGCCACACGTCAATTTTTTTTTAATTATTTCATGAAATAATTTTTTTAAAAAAGGGCTTCCCTATATTGTTGTGTGTGGCCAGGTACAAATAGGCAGCTGGTGGTTGGGGGCAGCCCGTTCCTGCCTGCTGTACCTGACTGGACACAAATATAGGGCGAAGCCCCACGTCAATTTTTTTTAAATTATTTCAGGAAATTCATGAAATAATGAAAAAAAAATTGATGTGGGGCTTCGCCCTATATTTGTGTCCAGTCAGGTACAGCAGGCAGGAACGGGCTGCTCTCAACCACCAGCTGCCTATTTGTACCTAGCCGGACACAACAATATAGGGAAGCCCTTTTTTTCTTAATTATTCCATGAATTTCATGAATTTTAAAAAAAAATATGTGGAGCTTCGCCCTATTTTTGTGTCCAGCCAGGTACAACTAGGCAGCTGGGGGCTGGAATCTGCAGCGCAGGGAGGCCCAAGCTTTTTGGGCCCCACCCGCTGCAAATTGCAGTCCGCAGCCACCCCGGAAAATGGCGCGTTCATAGAAGCGCCATCTTCTGGCGCTGTACCCAACTCATCCAGGGCCCTGGTGCGGTGGCTCACTGGGTAATAAAGGGGTTAAGGCCAGCTTGGCATTATCAGCTGGCCCTAAGCCCGAAATTCATGGGGTCACGCCAATATTAGACATGACCACCATGAATTTCTAGTAAAGTATTTAAAAAAAACACAACACCCAGAAAAAAGTCCTTTAATTGAAATAAACACACAATTCTTTATTGTTCTAAATTAAACCATACTTACCATCACGCCCATTCCAGCTGAAGCCAATGATCTCCTGCAATAAAAGTAAAATAATAAAGCAACATCATCCTTACCTTTCCATGGCTCCCACGACAGCTTCAGCTCTGCTACATCGAGATGACAGGCTGGACCGCAGCAGAACGCTGCCATCCAGCCTGTCATCCCGCAGACACTGAGAAGCGCAGGCATGCTTGCGCTACTCAGTGTCTGGCTGTGACGGCATCCAGATGAGCCGAGGTCATGTCCAATGAACTCGGCTCACCTCATGCACGTCACTGACAGCGTGGGAAAATTCTCACGCTGAAGCGCTGAGTGCAGGAGAATTTTCCCACGCTGTCAGTGACGTACATGAGGTGAGCCGAGTTCATTGTCGGCTCATCTGGATGCCGTCACAGTCAGACACTGCGCTTCTCAGTGTCTGCGGGATGACAGGCTGGATGGCAGCGTTCTGCAGGTCCAGCCTGTCATCTCGATGTAGCAGAGCTGAAGCTGTCCTGGGAACCATGGAAAAGTAAGGATGAGGTTGCTTTATTATTTTTCTTTTATTGCAGGAGATCGTTGGCTTCAGCTGGAATGGGCGTGATGGTAAGTATGGTTTAATTTAGAACAATAAAGAATTGTGTCTTTATTTCAATTAAAGGACTTTATTCTGGGTGTTTGTGGTTTTTTTTTAACTTTGACTATGGGGTTAGTAATGGGGGTGTCTTATAGACGCCTCTCCATTACTAACCTGGGCTTGATGTCAGCTGGCATTATAAGCTGACATCAACCCCAACCCTATTACCCCCTGCCACCGCACCAGGGCAGCGTGGAAGAGCGAGGCTAAGTGCCAGAATTGGCGCATCCTATGGATGCGCCATTTCTGGGGCGGCTGACGGCTGGTGTTTCTAGCCTGGGAGGGGGCCAATATTCATGGCTCCCTTCCTGGGCTATTAATATCAGCCCCCAGCTGTCTGCCTAGCCTTTGCTAGCTATTAAATTAGGGGGGACCCCACGTCATTTTTTTTGGGGGGGTCCTCCATTTTAATAGCTAGTAAAGGCTAGGTATTCAGCTGGGGGCTGATATTAGTAGCCTGGGAAGCTCCGTGGGTATTACCCCCTTCCCAGGCTTCAAACATCTGCCCCAGCTGTCTGCTTAACCTCCGCTAGAGACTAAAATTACGGGGAACCCCACGCCAATTTTTTTTAATAATAAATCCTTTATTTTAATACTAAATGACAAGTACAGTAACCAACACTATCACTGTACTTATTATATATGTGACTGACATGTTTCTATCTATCTAATCTATGTGTGAAGCTCTATTCTGTCTGTTATAAATTGTCGGGTACAGATGCTGAATTGCCGGCCGGCTTTTTTAAAGAGACGGTGCATGAAAACACTAATATTTTTTTTGATAAATCCTTTACACTAAATGACAATTACAGTAAGCAACACTGTCACTGTACTTCATATATATGTGGCTGACATGTTTCTATCTATCTAATCTATGTGTGATTCTCTATTCCTTCTATTCTAAATTGTCGGGTACAGATGCTGAATTGCCAGCCGGCTTTTTTAAAGAGACGGTGCATGAAAACACTATTATTTTTTTTAATAAATCCTTTGCAGTAAATGACAAGTACAGTAAGCAACACTGTCACAGTACTTCATATATATGTGACTGACATGTTTCTATCTATCTAATCTATGTGTGAAGCTCTATTCTGTCTGTTATAAATTGTCGGGTACAGATGCTGAATTGCCGGCCGGCTTTTTTAAAGAGACGGTGCACGAAAACACTATTATATTTTTTAATAAATCCTTTACACTAAATGACAAGTACAGTAAGCAACACTGTCACTGTACTTCATATATATGTGACTGACATGTTTCTATCTATCTAATCTATGTGTGATGCTCTATTCCTTCTTGTCTAAATTGTCGGGTACCGGTGTATGCCGCTGCTGAATTGCCGGCCGGCTTTTTTAAAGAAAGCGTCTTCTGAGCAGTTTGTCAGCTTTTGGACACCTTTGAAGGTGTTTTCTATGTGTTCCTATGTGTTTTTGTTTGCCTGCCATTGGTTTTAACGGTGTTCGACGGTGTTCTAAGGTGTTCGACGAACAGTGCGACGAACAGTTCCTCGAACATCCCGGTGTTCGACGAACCGAACCGAACCCGAACACTACGGGGGTGGCTCAACACTACTTCTAAGCTGGCAGCTGGCTTCAGAGTATAAGCGACGACAGTGCATGATGTCTCTTCCATGCACCTCCAGTCACGTTCATGCGACTGACGTGCAGTTTGTACTGGCATCGATGGGCCCATCACCTGCATGGGCCCTCACCCACACGGGCTCGGTTGTGGCAGCAATCTCTGCAATCACGGTCGTTACGCCCTTGTGTATCAGACAGGTCTAACACAAACACAAAGCATGTGCAGAGATATAACGCAAAAAAACACCTCATAAACAAGCCAGCCAAAATAGCTACTAGGAATACTTAACACTACCAAGGCTAATTGGACAATAAGCTCAATTCAGAGCTCTCACTACAGAGCTCTGGTTACAAAGCTCTGGCTGGCAGTTAAGCCCTGCCGAATAGCACCAAGAAGCTCTGCCTCCATTCAGCCTGGTTTAAACCTTAGGTCCATACATTACGAGGTACACAGATCAGAGATCCCCTCCCATCTGGGCCCTTGTGCAGCTGCACACGCTTCACTGGTTATATGTGTGTCCCTGTCCTCATGGTTCAGATGCACAGCAGATATGCTATTAAAATGCCATTAAAATTCCATCCAGATGATACCTGTATTACAGTACCAGCATTGTGGATGAGATTTTACATCCACAATCTGTTAATTTAATTTGTTTAATGTAATGGTTTTCACTCTCTGCAATTTACTTACAGTATTTAAGCAGAGAACCCACACAATTTGCTATGGAATGTGCACTTCTGAATTCATTGCAGATTTTCTTGTCAATGCGATTGTGTAGATATAATCTCAAGATACACCAAAATACACCAGATATGTTGCAGAATTGTTAGAGGCTGAAAGTCAGTACCGCTCATTTGCAGCATATACAGTGGGGAAAATAAGTATTTGATACACTGCCGATTTTGCAAGTTTTCTCACCAACAAAGAATGGAGAGGTCTGTAATTTTTATCATTGCTACACTTCAACTGTGAGAGACAGAATCTTAAAAAGAAAAAGCAGAAAATCACATTGTATGATTTTTAAATTAAATTGTATTTTATAGCATGAAATAAGTATTTGATCACCTACAAACCAAGAAGAATTCTGTCTATCACAGACCTGTTAGTTTTTCTCTAAGAAGACCTCCTACTCTGCACTCATTACCTTTATAAAAGACACCTCTCCACACACTCAATCAATCACACTCCAATCTCTCCACCATGGCCAAGACCAAATAGCTGTCTAAGGACACCAAGGACTAAATTGTAGACCTGCACAAGGCTGGGATGGACTACACGAAAATAGACAAGCAGCTTGGTAACAACTGTTGGCACAATTATTAGAAAATGTAAGAAACACAAGATGACTGTCAATTTTCCTCGGTCAGGGGCTCCATGCATTATCTCTTATCGTAGGGTAAGGATGATTCTGAGAAAGGTCAGGGAATCAGCGCATAACTACATGGGAGAACCTGGTCAATGAGATGGAACCCTAGTCTCAAACATTACCATTAGTAACACACTACGCCATCATGGATTAAAATTCTGCAGTGTACGCAAGATCCCCCTGCTCACGCCAGCACATGTTCAGGCTCGTTTGAAGTTCACCAATGACTATCTGGATAATCCAGAGGAGGCATGGGAGAAGGTTATGTGGTCAGATGAGACCAAACTATAACTTTTTGGTATCAACTCCACTCACCGTGTTTGGAGGAAGAAGAAGGATGAGTACATCCCCAAGAACACTGTCCCAACCATGAAGCATAGTGGGGGGAAACATCATATTTTGCGGGTGCTTTTCTGCAAAGGGGACAGGACGAAGGCACCTTATTGAAGGGAGGATGGATTGGGTCATGTTTCGCGAGATTTTGGTAACAACCTCCTTCTCTCAGTGAGAGCATTGATGATGGGTCATGGCTGGGTCTTTCAGCACGACAATGACCCGAAATACACAGCCAGGGAAACTAAGGAGTGGTTTTGCAAGTAGCATTTCAAGGTCCTGGAGTGGCCTAGCCAGTCCCCAGACCTGATTCCAATAGAAAATTTTTAGAGGGAGCTGAAACGCAACGTTGCATAGCGACAGCCCCGAAACCTGAAAGATCTGGAGGAGACTGGTATGGAGGAGTGGGCTAAAATGCCTGCTGCAGTGTGTGCAAACTTGGTCAAGAGCTGCAGGAAACGTCTGACCTTTGTAATTGCAAATAAAGGTTTTTGTGCCCAATATTAAGTTCTGTTTTTCTATTGTATCAAATACTTATTTCATGCAATAAAATGCAAATGAATTATTTAAAAATCATGCAATGTGATTTTCTGGATTTTTTCAAGATTCTGTCACTCACAGATGAAGTGTACCAACTATAAAAATTACAGACCTCTCCATTCTTGGTAGGTGGGAGAACTTGCAAAATCGGCAGTGTATCAAATACATATTTTCCACACTGACTATGGTTCTCTATAAACCCTATTCAGATAAATACAAGTGCATCTCACTAGATTAGAATGTCATCAAAACATTATTTCTGTTAATGTTGATGATTATGGCTTACAGCCAATGAAAACACAACAGTCATTATCTCATTAAATTAGAATACTTTATAACAACAGCTTGAAAAAATGTTTTTAAAATCCGAAATGTTGGCCTACTGAAATGTATGTTCAGTAAATGCACTCAATACTTGGTCGGGGCTCCTTTTGCTTCAATTATGCATCATTGTGGCGTGGCATGGAGGTGATCAGCATGTGGCACTGCTAAGGTGTTATGGAAGCCCAGGTTGCTTTGATAGCAGCCTTCAGCTCGTCTGCATTGTTGGGTCTGGTGTGTCTCATCTTCCTCATGACAACACCAGGCGAGTTTGTCGAGGTCAGACAAGTTTGCTGTCCAATCAAGCACAGTGATACTGTTGTTTTTAAACCAGTTATTGGTACTTTTGGCAGTGTGGACAGATGCCAAGTCCTGCTGGAGAATGAAATTTCCATCTCCAAAAAGCTTGTCGGCAGAGGGAAGCATGAAGTGCTCTAAAATTTCCTGGTAGATGGCTAAAACACAGTGGACCTACACCAGCAGATGACATGGTTCCCCAGACCATCACAGATTGTGGAAACTTCACACTAGACCTCAGGCAGCTTGGATTGTGTGCTTCTCCGCTCTTCCTCCAGACTCTGGGACCTTGATTTCCAAATGAAAATTGGAACTCTGGGACCTTGTGGAGTGTGTCAATGACTGCCTTCTAGACATCTGTCAAGTCAGCTGTCTTCCCCATGATTGTGGAACCTACTGAAACAGACTAAGAGACCTTTTTAAATGCTTAGGAAGATTTTGCAGGTGTTTTTTGTTAATTATTTCAATTTACTGAGATAATGACTTTTGTCATCAATATTAACAGAAATAAACACTTGAAATAGATCACTCTGTTTGTAATGACTCTATATGATATATGAGCTTTTTGGATTGAAGAACAGAAATAAGTTAACTTTTTGATGATATTCTAATTTTGTGAGATGCGCCTGTAGAACAAATACAGAAATTTCTGCAATAGATCTGCCACATTAGAAGTTTAAGTCACATGAAGAGGCATACACCTGTTAAAAGTTATATATACAGTGCCTACAAGTAGTATTCAACCACCTGCAGATTTAGCTGGTTTGATAAGATGCAAATTAGTTAGAGCCTTCAAACTGCAAACGAGAGTAGGTTTTATGAACAGAAGCATAAATCTTACAAACCAAAAAGTTATGTTGCTCAGTTGAATTTTATTAAATTTTAAACATAAAAGTGTGGGTCAATTATTATACAACCCCTATGTTTAATATTTTGTGGAATAACCCTTGTTTGCAATTACAGCTAATAATCGTCTTTTATAAGACCTGATCAGGCCGGCACAGGTCTGTGGAGTTATCTTGGCCCACTCCTCCATGCAGATCTTCTCCAAGTTATCTAGGGTCTTTGGGTGTCTCATGTGGACTTTATTCTTGAGCTCCTTCCACAAGTTTTCAATTGGGTTAAGGTCAGGAGACTGACTAGGCCACTCCAACACCTTGACTTTTTCCCTCTTGAACCAGGCCTTGGTTTTCTTGGCTGTGTGCTTTGGGTCGTTGTCTTGTTGGAAGATGAAATTACGACCCATCTTAAGATCCTTGATGGAGGAGCGGAGGTTCTTGGCCAAAATCTCCAGGTAGGCCGTGCTATCCATCTTCCCATGGATGCGGACCAGATGGCCAGGCCCCTTGGCAGAGAAACAGCCCCACAGCATGATGCTGCCACCACCATGCTTGACTGTAGGGATGGTATTCTTGGGGTTGTATGCAGTGCCATCCAGTCTGCAAACGTCACGTGTGTGGTTGGCACCAAAGATCTCGATCTTGGTCTCATCAGACCATAGAACCTTGAACCAGTCTGTCTCAGAGTCCTCCAAGTGATCATGAGCAAACTGTAGACGAGCCTTGACATGACGCTTTGAAAGTAAAGGTACCTTACGGGCTCGTCTGGAACGGAGACCATTGCGGTGGAGTACGTTACTTATGGTATTGACTGAAACCAATGTCCCCACTGCCATGAGATCTTCCCGGAGCTCCTTCCTTGTTGTCCTTGGGTTAGCCTTGACTCTTCGGACAAGCCTGGCCTCGGCACGGGAGGACACTTTCAAAGGCTGTCCTGGCCGTAGAAGGCTAACAGTAGTTCCATAAGCCTTCCACTTACGGATGATGCTCCCAACAGTGGAGACAGGTAGGCCCAACTCCTTGGAAAGGGTTTTGTACCCCTTGCCAGCCTTGTGACCCTCCACGATCTTGTCTCTGATGGCCTTGGAATGCTCCTTTGTCTTTCCCATGTTGACCATGTCTGAGTGCTGTTCACAAGTTTGGGGAGTGTCTTAAATAGTCAGAAAAGGCTGGCAAAAGAGATCTTTAATCCACACATGTGAAGCTCATTATTCTTGGTGCCTGAACTACTTCTTAATACTTTTGGGGGACCAAACAGAATTCTTGTGGTTTGAGGGGTTGAATAATAAATAACACTCTGAATTAACTTTTAACGTTTTTAAAAAAAAAAAAAAAAAAAATTTGCTGCAGTCCATTTCCCACTTCCAGGCTGATCTACAGTACAAATGTCACAATGCCAAGTTAATTCCGCATGTGTCAACCAGCTAAATCTGCAGGGGGTTGAATACTACTTGTAGGCACTGTATATATGTCTATGATCTTTAACACAAAGATGGTGCATTGACTCATAAGTATTGTATGGAATGTTTTAATCAGTTTGAGGAAACTAGCATAAAGGTTACAGTCTCTCAATGAAGGCACAATCTTTGCAGCTACACAACGTATTAAGACACATACACTGGCTGTTACACAACACTATAAATGTGTAAAATATTTAGATTTGAGGGTCCTCAGTGGTTGATACCTTTTAATGGCTAACTGAAAAGATAGTAACAAATTGCAAGCTTTCGAGACTACTCAGGCCTCTTCAATAGGCATAGAATAACACAAAATCTGAAGAGTCACATATTTATACACAATAAGACACAGAAATAATGCAATATATGAGACAAGTGACTTGAAGCAGAACTATCATTATGGGAGAGGAGTGAACAGTTGTGTCCGTAAATATGGGAATAGTTCATAGATAAAGAGTGTGAAAGTTTTATTGTCCTGTGATTGAAGCCTGGTCCATGGTTATGGTGCAGGGGTCTGGGGGTGATGAAGACGTCGAGTCAAGAGGGGTTCTAGAGTTATGTTGTATTTTATATTAATTTTTATTCTAGAAGAGTGTTTCTTGTGTGAAATCCCTATGGCCAATTACTGTATGCCGGTTCTCCTTTATGCTTTGCCTAAGGCCGTCACAGAGATGCGAGAGGTCAGCCCAGAAGGGGGAACCATACAACAGAGATAGGGATTTAGTACACTACACTGCTTAGACACTAGGTAGTTAATAGAGGGGTTACATCATTAGCTGGGAGGGGTTTCGAATAGTTTTATAGAAAATCATTTATGGGTTGCACACAGTCTAGTCTAGTGAGTAGTGAGGAGCAGTAGGCAGAGTGAGACTGCCAGCAGGGGAGGCCTGTGTCAGGCCACCTGATCCCTGGGCTCAAGACCCGATTGCACAGGACCGGTGTAGGTTCTGTCCCATGTTCAGAGAGAGACAAAGTATGGAGGAAGACTGAGCAGACAGGAAAACAGACTCCATCAGCAGTAGCAGCAGTGAAGAAGTGTTTTACTAGTGCAAGTTATCAGAACAGAATGAGGACACATTTGAGATGGAATCTGGATGCTGGCGCAGTCCTAGGCTCATGGCCTGTCAGAGGTGCTCAATGTGAGGCCTCTATATCCCTAAAGGGGAGATTCTCAGCTGGGTTGCAGAAGAAGTGGATTATGTTGGGTCTCAGGAAGTGACGAGAGCAAACACTGGAAAGGCACAGAACCAAGGATACTTCACTAACCAAAGAACTTGTCTTGATCTGTATACTGCAACCGTGTATGGAAGAATTGTACAGTAAAAGTGAGTCTGTTAACCTGGATCTACGATCTCCTGTCTTGAAGTCAGTGTTGGTTCTATGAACGGTGTAACAGTGAGTACAGCAAGTCCTCCATTGCAGCACACACTCCGGTCTCAGTCCTTAATAGTAGAGGGGGCATTGGGTGAAGAAAATATAGTTCCGGCACACAGCGTGATGGTAGCGGCACCATATGCTCCCCTCTACAAGTAGCGCTGCGAGTAGGTCTGAGGAGCACATTCCTTAGTTGATGTAGAATGACATAAACCCATGCGACACATTCATTCCTGCACTGAGTGTGTCAAATGTTGTCATTAGTTTGTATTCCCAGACTTTTTTGTCTCTCTTTGATTTAAATTTGCCTTTTAATACCAGTAATTTCATGTCCATGATGCTTTGATGAGGGACACAAAAATGTTTTGCCACAGGTATATCTATTCTTTTTTCTTTTATTGTGTGGCGATGAAAATTCATCCTTGTTCTAAGTTTTTGCCCTGTCTCCTATATATATAGACCCCCAGCTGGACATTTGGTACATATAATTCAGTGCACCACAGTAGATGTGATGCAGCTGAAAGTATCTGGGATCTTGCAGTCCTGATGTGAGTTGGGAATCTTTCTCTTGTCCGCGGTCATTATAAATGGACAGGTTTTACATTTTTCCTGGTTGCAGGGAAAGATTCCTGTAACTGATGGAGAGGACAGGGAGCTTCTGACAATGATGCTTCTTAGTAGAGATGAGCGGTGTTCGACTAGAACTGTTCGCCAATCTCAAATTCGAGCTGTTTTGGGCGGTGTTCGAGTTGTTCGACGAACTCGAACGATTTGCAAAAAATTCGGCTGTTCGAGGTTATGTTCGATAACTGTTCATGCACTAAAAGCGTGTCCTGCATGTCTGGCGCTATTTAGAGCACCAATCATGCAGGGATTGTCTGCCACTCACTGTAATGCCACAGCCATGGTGGTTGTGGCATTAGAGTGATTGCCCAAATCGATGGGAACTGTGCTCACAGTGAAATATGAAAAGCCGGCAATTCAGCAGCGGCGTACACCGGTACCCGACAATTTAGAACCGAAAGAATAGAGCTTCACACATAGATTAGATAGATAGAAACGTGTCAGTCACATATATAAGAAGTACAGTGACTGTGTTGCTTACTGTACTTGTCATTTAGTGTAAAGGATTTATTAAAAAAATATATTAGTGTTTTCATGCACCGTCTCTTTAAAAAAGCCGGCTGGCAATTCAGCAGCGGTACCCGAAAATTTAGAATGGAAGGAATAGAGAATCACACATAGATTAGATAGATAGAAACATGTCAGTCACACATATAAGAAGTACAGTGACAGTGTTGATTACTGTACTTGCCATTTAGTGTAAAGGATTTATTAAAAAAAATATTAGTGTTTTCATGCACCGTCTCTTTAAAAAAGCCGGCCGGCAATTCAGCAGGGTACCCGACAATTTAGAATGTAAGGAATAGAGCATCACACATAGATTAGATAGATAGAAACATGTCAGTCAGATATATAATAAGTACAGTAATAGTGTTGGTTACTGTACTTGTCATTTAGTGTTAAAATAAAGGATTTATTTAAAAAAAAATTGGCGTGGGGTTCCCCGTAATTTTAGGCTCTAGCGGAGGTTAAGCAGACAGCTGGGGCAGATGTTTGAAGCCTGGGAAGGGGTAATACCCACAGAGCTTCCCAGGCTACTAATATCAGCCCCCAGCTGAATGCCTAGCCTTTAATAGCTATTAAAATGGGGGACCCCCAAAAAAATTGACATGGGGTCCCCCCTATTTTAATAGCTAGCAAAGGCTAGGCAGACAGCTGGGGGCTGATATTAATAGCCCAGGAAGGGTGCCATGAATATTGGCCCCCTCCCAGGCTAGAAACACCAGCCGTCAGCCGCCCCAGAAATGGCACATCCATAGGATGCGCCAATTCTGGCACTTAGCCTCGCTCTTCCCACTGCCCTGTAGCGGTGGCAGTGGGGTAATAGGGCTGGGGTTGATGTCAGCTTATAATGCCAGCTGACATCAAGCCCAGGTTAGTACTGGAGAGTCGTCTATAAGACACCCCCATTACTAACCCCGTAGTCAAAGTTAAAAAAAAACACAAACACCCAGAATAAAGTCCTTTAATTGAAATAAAGACACAATTCTTTATTGTTCTAAATTAAACCATACTTACAATCACGTCCATTCCAGCTGAAGCCAACGATCCCCTGCAATAAAAGAAAAATAATAAAGCAACATAATCCTTACCTTTCCATGGTTCCCACGACAGCTTCAGCTCTGCTACATCGAGATGACAGGCTGGACCGCAGTAGAAGGCTGCCATCCAGCCTGTCATCCCGCAGACACTGAGAAGCGCAGGCTTGCTTGCGCTCCTCAGCGTCTCTCTGTGACGGCATCCAGATGAGCCGAGTTCATGTCCAATGAACTCGGCACACCTCATGCACGTCACTGACAGCGTGGGAAAATTCTCACGCTGAAGCGCTGAGTGCAGGAGAATTCTCCCACGCTGTCAGTGACGTGCATGAGGTGAGCTCATGTCCAATGAACTCAGTTCACCTCATGCACGTCACTGACAGCGTGGGAAAATTCTCCTGCACTCAGCGCTTCAGCGTGAGAATTCTCCCACGCTGAAGCGCTGAGTGCAGGAGAATTTTCCCACGCTGTCAGTGACGTGCATGAGGTGAGCCGAGTTCATTGAACATTAACTCGGCTCATCTGGATGCCCTCACAGAGAGACACTGTGGAGCGCAACCAAGCCTGCGCTTCTCAGTGTCTTCGGGATGACAGGCTGGATGGCAGCGTTCTGCTGCGGTCCAGCCTGTCATCTCGATGTAGCAGAGCTGAAGCTGTCATGGGAACCATGGAAAGGTAAGGATGATGTTGCTTTATTATTTTTCTTTTATTTCAGGAGATCGTTGGCTTCAGCTGGAATGGGCGTGACGGTAAGTATGGTTTAATTTAGAACAATAAAGAATTGTGTGTTTATTTCAATTAAAGGACTTTTTTCTTGGTGTTGTGTTTTTTTTAAATACTTTACTAGAAATTCATGGTGGTCATGTTTAATATTGGCGTGACCCCATGAATTTCGGGCTTAGGGCCAGCTGATAATGCCAAGCTGGCCCTAACCCCTTTATTACCCAGTGAGCCACCGCACCAGGGCCCTGGATGAGTTGGGTACAGCGCCAGAAGATGGCGCTTCTATGAACGCGCCATTTTCCAGGGTGGCTGCGGACTGCAATTTGCAGCGGGTGGGGCCCAGAAAGCTTGGTCCTCCCTGCGCTGCGGATTCCAGCCCCCAGCTGCCTAGTTATACCTGGCTGGACACAAAAACAGGGCGAAGCCCCACGTCAATTTTCTTTGAATTATTTCATGAAATAATTAAGAAAAAAAGGGCTTCCCTACATTGTTGTGTCCGGCCAGGTACAAATAGGCAGCTGTTGGTTGGGGGCAGCCCGTTCCTGCCTGCTGTACCTGGCTGGACACAAATATAGTGCGAAGCCCCACGTCAATTTTTTTTTAATTATTTCATGAAGTAATTAAAAAAACAAGGTCTTCCCTATATTGTTGTGTCCGGCCAGGTACAAATTGGCAGCCGGTGGTTGGGGGCAGCCCGTTCCTGCCTGCTGCACCTGACTGGACACAAGTATAGTGCGAAGCTCCACGTCAATTTTTTTTTAATTATTTCATGAATTTCCTGAAATAATTTAAAAAAATTGAAGTGGGGCTTCGCACTATATTTGTGTCCAGCCAGGTACAGCATGCAGGAACGGGCTGCCCCCAACCACCAGCTGCCTATTTGTACCTGGCCGGACACAACAATATAGGGAAGGCCTTTTTTTCTTAATTATTTCATGAATTTCCTGAAATAATTAAAAAAAATTGAAGTGGGGCTTCGCACTATATTTGTGTCCAGCCAGGTACAGCAGGCAGGAACGGGCTGCCCCCAACCACCAGCAGCCTATTTGTACCTGGCCGGACACAACAATATAGAGAAGGCCTTTTTTTCTTAATTATTTCATGAATTTCATGAAATAATTAAAAAAAAAAATACGTGGGGCTTCGCCCTATTTTTGTGTCCAGCCAGGTACAATTAGGCAGCTGGGGGCTGGAATCTGCAGCGCAGGGAGGCCCATGCTTTCTGGGCCCCCCCCCCCCCGCTGCAAATTGCAGTCCGCAGCCACCCCGCAAAATGGCGCGTTCATAGAAGCGCCATCTTCTGGCGCTGTACCCGACTCATCCAGGGCCCTGGTGCGGTGGCTCACTGGGTAATAAAGGGGTTAGGGCCAGCTTGGTATTATCCGCTGGCCCTAAGCCCAAAATTCATGGGGTCACGCCAGTATTAGACATGACCGCCATGAATTTCTAGTAAAGTATTTAAAAAAAACACAACACCCAGAATAAAGTCCTTTAATTGAAATAAACACACAATTCTTTATTGTTCTAAATTAAACCATACTTACCATCACGCCCATTCCAGCTGAAGCCAACGATCTCCTGAAATAAAAGAAAAATAATAAAGCAACATCATCCTTACCTTTCCATGGTTCCCATGACAGCTTCAGCTCTGCTACATCGAGATGACTGGCTGGACCGCAGCAGAACGCTGCCATCCAGCCTGTCATCCCGCAGACACTGAGAAGAGCAGGCATGCTTGCTCTCCTCAGTGTCTCTCTGTGACGGCATCCAGATGAGCCGAGGTCATGTCCAATGAACTCGGCTCACCTCATGCACGTCACTGACCGCGTGGGAAAATTCTCACGCTGAAGCACTGAGTGCAGGAGAATTCTCCCACGCTGTCAGTGACGTGCATGAGGTGAGCTCATGTCCAAAGAACTCAGCTCACCTCATGCACGTCACTGACAGCGTGGGAAAATTCTCCTGCACTCAGCGCTTCAGCGTGAGAATTCTCCCACGCTGTAAGTGACGTGCATGAGGTGAGCTGAGATCATTGGACATGAACTCACCTCATGCACGTCACTGACAGCGTGGGAAAATTCTCACGCTGAAGCGCTGAGTGCAGGAGAATTTTCCCACGCTGTCAGTGACGTGCATGAGGTGAGCTGAGTTCATTGGACATGAGCTCACCTCATGCACGTCACTGACAGCGTGGGAGAAATCTCCTGCACTCAGCGCTTCAGCGTGAGAATTTTCCCACGCTGTCAGTGACGTGCATGAGGTGAGTTCATGTCCAATGATCTCAGCTCACCTCATGCACGTCACTGACAGCGTGGGAAAATTCTCCTGCACTCAGCGCTTCAGCATGAGAATTCTCCCACGCTGAAGCGCTGAGTGCAGGAGAATTTTCCCACGCTGTCAGTGACGTGCATGAGGTGAGCCGAGTTCATTGGACATGACCTCGGCTCATCTGAATGCCGTCACAGCGAGACACTGAGGAGCGAAGCAAGCCTGCTCTTCTCAGTGTCTGCGGGTTGACAGGCTGGATGGCAGCGTTCTGCTGCGGTCCAGCCTGTCTTCTCGATGTAGCAGAGCTGGAGCTGTCCTGGGAACCATGGAAAGGTAAGGATGATGTTGGTTTATTATTTTATTTTTATTGCAGGAGATCGTTGGCTTCAGCTGGAATGGGCGTGACGGTAAGTATGGTTTAATTTAGAACAATAAAGAATTGTGTGTTTATTTCAATTAAAGGACTTTATTCTGGGTGTTTGTGTTTTTTTTAACTTTCACTATGGGGTTAGTAATGGGGGTGTCTTATAGACGCCTCTCCATTACTAACCTGGGCTTGATGTCAGCTGGCATTATAAGCTGACATCAACCCCAGCCCTATTACCCCACTGCCACCGCTACAGGGCAGTGGGAAGAGCGAGGCTAAGTGCCAGAATTGGCGCATCCTATGGATGCGCCATTTCTGGGGCGGCTGACGGCTGGTGTTTCTAGCCTGGGAGGGGGCCAATATTCATGGCACCCTTCCTGAGCTATTAATATCAGCCCCCAGCTGTCTGCCTAGTCTTTGCTAGCTATTAAAATAGGGGGGACCCCACGTCATTTTTTTGGGGGGTCCCCCATTTTAATAGCTAGTAAAGGCTAGGTATTCAGCTGGGGGCTGATATTAGTAGCCTGGGAAGCTCCGTGGGTATTACCCCCTTCCCAGGCTTCAAACATCTGCCCCAGCCGTCTGCTTAACCTCCGCTAGAGACTAAAATTACGGGGAACCCCACGCTAATTTTTTTTTAATAAATCCTTTAGTTTAACACTAAATGACAAGTACAGTAACCAACACTATCACTGTACTTATTATATATCTGACTGACATGTTTCTATCTATCTAATCTATGTGTGATGCTCTATCTTTCTGTTCTAAATTGTCGAGTACAGATGCTGAATTGCCGGCCGGCTTTTTTAAAGAGACAGTGCATGAAAACACTATTATTTTTTAAAATAAATCCTTTACACTAAATGACAAGTACAGTAAGCAACACTGTCACTGTACTTATTATATATGTGACTGACATGTTTCTATCTATCTAATCTATGTGTGAAGCTCTATTCTTTCTGTTCTAAATTGTCGGGTACCGCTGCTGAATTGCCGGCCGGCTTTTTTAAAGAGACGGTGCATGAAAACACTAATATTTTTTTTAATAAATCCTTTACACTAAATGACAAGTGCAGTAACCAACACTGTCACTGTGCTTCTTATATGTGTGACTGACATGGTTCTATCTATCTAATCTATGTGTGATGCTCTATTCCTTCTTGTCTAAATTGTCGGGTACCGGTGTATGCCGCTGCTGAATTTGCCGGCCGGCTTTTTTAAAGAGAGTGTCTTCTGAGCAGTTTGTCAGCTTTTGGACACCTTTGAAGGTGTTTTCTATGTGTTTTTGTTTGCCTGCCATTGGTTTTAATGGTGTTCGACGGTGTTCTAAGGTGTTCGACGAACAGTTCGATGAACAGTTCCTCGAACATCCCGGTGTTCGACGAACCGAACCGAACCCGAACACTATGGGGGTGGCTCAACACTACTTCTTAGATCTGGGGGCTGCCTAAAACACAGAAGTGGGGGGTCTGGAAATATGGATTGTAATCGGGCATCTTTTTGTAGTAAAGGATGTCGTTTCCATGCAGCTCCACTTAGCACCTGAGATTTGGATTGTTGGTGACTACTATGTGTAATAAATTGTTGCTCCCAAATGTCATATTATACTTTGCCCATCTTTGCATGTCTTTCACGTTTCCTCCTTATGAGCCCCAGACACTGTTTATGGCATATATATATATATATATAGATATATATAGATATATACTGTATATATATATATATATATATCTATATATATATATATATATATATATATATAAATATATATTTTTTTTTAAAAAAAAATATTTAAACAAACTTGTTGTTTTGGTTTTTTTTTATCATTATCTTTTTTTATTTCAACCTGGATACATGATTTGTGCTATATGAATTTAGTTATAGGCAATAGTATAAATGTAGACAGCTTTGTGATTACCCATCAGAGTTTATAACTTGGTGGTTACATGCACAATATAATTAATAACAAGCAGTTGTAGGGTGCAGCAGTTTAACTAGATCACTTCAGCAGACCCAATACTAAAAAAGATGGTTTATGCTATAAGTCAGAAAACACCCCATCGGAGTAGCTACTTCTTTCCAACCTAGAATCCTTCTCATTGCTACTAATGCAGGACAGAAGCGACTTGGCTTGTAACACTCTGATGATTCACTCACCAGTTCACTATGTCAGCAGCTATCTCACGGCAACTTAAAGGAACTCAATTGACAAACCTTAATTTCAGTGTCTGCTATTGCTATCTTTTGTGGTAGGTTATTACACAATCTGACCACTCTAATTGTAAAGAACCATATCCTATTGAGCTGCCGGAATCGCCATTTCTCCACACTAAATAAATCCTACCTACAGTATAACATCTGTGCTGGTCTCTGATTCGGCCACAAGGCTCCTTTGTTGAAGGTGATGCTTGACAGCATCAATCCTGTTTTATTCTTTAAACTTTTGGTGCCATGAGATCAGGGAACAATGGGGTTGTCTGGTTTTAATTTCTCCTTACTTAAAGCCCTGGGCAGGACTGCCTTCTATTTAAACCCCTGGGTCTCTGACTTCCACTGAAAATCAATTTGTTTTGTTACCTGACTTGTGCAAGTTATTTCTTGTGTTGGTTTTCTGTTTCCTCCTGTTTTCTGACCTCAGCGTGAGTTTTGACTTACTCTTGTTTCATGATTCTGTTCCTGATGTGACATCTTGGATTTTATCCTGCTTGGCCTCCCTTTGTGCTTCTGTTTCACTCTTCCGGTTGTCAGCCCTTCCGTAGAAGCAATCCATTGGACTCCATTGTAAGACCAGATCTCTGTACGGGGTTAAAGTTTGAAAGTTGGGGCTCTTCTGGAATCTACCAGATGAAGTGGCTTGTGCCAAGCCTGTTCAAGATTGTCTTTTTGAGCCTGTGGCCTCTTACATTAACTTGGAATGTGTTTCCTACCTAGCAGCACCCTCCCCTGGCTGATTGACAGGTTGTTTGCTTTGGTACACTGGCCACCAACAATCAGCCAGGGGAGGATGCAGCTAGGTAGGAAATACTGCATGAGACTGAGAAGATGTACGTGCATCACCACGCCCCAGTGCACTTCCAGACATAACTTCAAAACAAGAATTCTTGTTGCTGGAGCAGTGCTTTGGGGTCATCAAAGATTATATTTTGAATCATATTATTGGTTTTGGGGGGGAAGACTTTCCTACAGGATCCATTTAAACCGTACATGACGAGATTAGATTAAAAACTGAGTATTGTTAATTAAAAGTTTAGAGTTTTTTTTTAGGAAATATTACCAATCGTAAGAAAAGTGCAATAATGAAAATAATGACATAATATTACCTTGATATGGTACATGACCTGTAAACCCACATCTGTTCTGTTCTTCCCTTCTCTTGCAATAAACATTAAGCAAGCCAGACGGAGGTGTAGCTCGGGTAAGTGCCTTTATTTTATGACAAATCCAATATATACTGCTGAGAGGAATCACTTCCAAGATTTGCAGAGCCCTGTCAGTCTGCATGACTAAATAGTATACTGAATACTTCAGCGATCAGCCTAATTACACAGTTATGTTTCATTACTTCCCATTACATTCCCTTCCTCTCAACTGGTACAAAGAGTGTGTTTGTTAATAGACCTTCTGCGGTGGCATCTAACAAGTTTGTGTTTGAAGTCATGCCTGGACATTAAGCAGTCAGGCTATTCTGAAGGCTAGGTTTATGATAAGATGATGCACATTTCCTGATCTTATAGACATTAGAAGCACTGCATTTCCTTTTTTCATGGATCAAGATCTGAATGAGTTGGAGCTACATAACAGATCATACATACACATGAGCCTATGATCAACAAAGAACAGTAAATCTGCACATTTAATCCTTGAAACTACAAAGTACAGTCATTCATCCTGTGGAACTGGACTGAAACAAAGTGATACAAACAATCCTAAAACTTGTCCCTGTATTGGGATATAAGTATACATAAATGCAGAATAAAAAGAAATTGTTTTATGTATATTTATATGCACAATACCACCTTGCACATAAACCAAGGACAACATCTGCAAGGAGTTTGCATGTTCTCCAGGAGTTTGCGTGGGTTTACTCCGGTTTCCTCCCACACTCCAAAAGACACACTGATAGGGAATAGATTGTGAGACCCGACGGGGACAGTGTCGATAATGTCTGTAAAATTGTCTGAATTGTAAAGCGCTGCGGAATATGTTGGGGGTATATATATAAAAAAATTATTATTATTATTAAGACAAATGAGCCAATTTATGCAACCATTATTTTGTAAAGTTTAATATGCCACCAACAAAGCGGCTGAAATGTCTACTTCTGCAAACTTTCTGACAGCTAAATTTCCTATAAAGGCACGTTATACCTCTACAAGTTCTTGCGTTTGTTCCTCCATAATGGCTCAGATTACTAGTCTTCAGTGTTCATGGTGAAGTAGAAGGGATGCCCTAATCCTTACCAGGCCATGTTGAGTAGCAGTGGAATGATAGGGATTCACACAAGGCACATAACTAGGTGCAGCTATAGTTAGGTCCAGATATATTTGGACAGTGACAGAATCTTCGTGAATTGAACACTGCATACTACTATTGCGGATTTAATATTAAATAATGGAGAAGCAATTGAAGTGTAGACTTCCAGGTTTAATTAAAGGGGTTGAACAAAAATGAAATATTGCAACCATTTTTCTTAAAAGCCTCCTCAATTCAGGGGCTCAAATGTAATTGGAAAAATTAACTTTACCATAAATAAAATGCTTATTTTTAATACTGTGTAGAGAGTCCTTTGGAGGCAATGATTGCCTGATGCAGGAACGTACATAGAAATCATAGTGCCGCCTTAGCAGAAGTCCCAATTTTCTTCTACAAAAAAAAATATATATACATATATATTCTGCGGGATCAAATAAGAACATATTCCACAACTCTACATGAGTTGCAAATAAATTTTGCTCCTATTGAAGCCCATTAGTGTTCCCATGTACTAAGATACTCCTTTCATGGCCACCATAAAGTATAATACCAACAAATGTTCCCCTAAACACAGTAAGATACCCCCATAGTGAATTCCTCCACAGTAACCCCCCACACACAGTATTTTGACCCTACAGTACACCCTGCAAAGTATGATACCATCACAGTGACCCCAACACAGTAGGATAGCCCCCATAGTCCCCCACACACAGTATAAAGGCCCCGGCAAAGTCCTCTACACAATCTGATGGCCCATACACAGCCTGCAATACAGTATGATTGCCCTCCATACAGTAGAGTGCCCGAACATACAGTATAGTGGCCCTCCACACAGTATAGTAGCCCCCAAACAACCCTCCACACCATATAATGGTCTGCACACTTTATAATTACCCCCACTAGCTCTCCAAACAGTATAATGGCCCCCTACATTACCCTCCAGGCAGTATATTGTCACCTGCACAACACTGCACATGGTATAATGGCCCCCGCACAACCCTCCACACAATATAATGTACCTCACACAACCCTGCACACAGTATAAAGTCGACCACACAGCCCTATAAACAGTACAGTTGCTCCCTACATACCCATCCAAATAGTATGATGCCCCTCCAAATAGTATAATGGCTTCACAATATCTTTCCAAATAATATGATGGCCCCCACAAATAGCAATCCAAATAGTATGATGCCCCACAAAGTACTCATTGATTAAAAAAAAATAGATATATGCTGTAACATACCTGGCGGCGTCCTTGCATAGTGGTCCATCTCCCACTGTGCAAGAGCGCGCACTTGATCTCCTGTCCAGAATGTCTCTCTGGCTTCCCTCCATGCTGTCTGTTTGTGTCTGTTTCTGCTGCTTAAGGGCGGCGCCCGATCACTTCCTGCTTTTTGTACCTGCTGTGGGTCACACCCCTTGTGCGTCCTCAGCCTATTGCTGTCTGTCACCTGGTATATAGCTCAGCTGCTCCAATCATTCCCTGCCTGAGCATAGTGTTTCATTCAGTGTGTGCTTGCACTCTGAAGGTGCCAGGTCCCGTTCTGTGTTCTCTTGTCTGCCTATCCTGGAGGCTGTATTTCCAGGCCTGTCTGAACACGCTCCTAGCCTGTTCCTCCCGCCTTCTAGGGGCTGATTACCTAGACCCGCTCCTGTATCCAGTCTGAACTCTCTCCTATCCTTTACCTGTTTTGCCTCTATCTCCATTCCCTTCCTTTTTCTGCAGAGTCTGAACTCGTACCTAACTCCTGCTTGTTGTCTCTGTACTCCCGTTTGTGAGTTTGTGGTCCACTCGCTACTTCACTGCAAGTACCCTGTGGGTATCTGGCTCTGCCTTTCTCTTCCTGTCTGTTCCGTGTGAACTGAGCCCTGTCCCCCCTGCTCCGACTCCTTTGCTCACCGCTCCGGCGGTTCTAGCCTGCTCTGGCTCCTTTGCTCACCGCTCCGGCGGTTCTAGCCTGCTCTGACTCCTTTGCTCACCGCTCCGGCGGTTCTAGCCTGCTCTGACTCCTATGCTCATCGCTCCGGCGGTTCTAGCCTGCTCTGACTCCTTTGCTCACCGCTCCGGCGGTTCTAGCCTGCTCTGGCTCCTTTTCTCGCTGCTCCGGCAGCCTTGCTCCGCTCTGACCCTTTTGCTCACTGCTCCGGCAGCCTTGCTCCGCTCTGACCCTTTTGCTCACTGCTCCGGCAGTCTCGCTCCGCTCTTATCCTTTTGCTCACTGCTCCGGCAGTCTCGCTCAGCTCTGACCCTTTGCTCACCGCTCCTGGCGGCCTTCTCCTGCTCTACTCTTGCTCACCGCTCCAGGCGGCCTCGTCCTGCCCTGCTCTCGCTCACCTCTCTGGGCGGCCTCACTCTGCTGTGTTTGTCCGCCACATCTGTGGTTCTGTTCCTGAGTCCCAATGTGTACTGGGTCCTATCCCGTCAGTGTCCCTACCTGCTAGTGCCTCCCTGTCTGCACTCTAGCTGTGCTTGCCTGTACCCCTCTGCCTGTATTGTTCCTGAGTCCCAGTGTGTACTGGGTCCTATCCCGCCTGTGTTCCTACCTGCTAGTGCCTCCCTGTCTGCACTCTAGCTGTGCTTGCCTGTACCCCCCTGCCTGCATACCCGCCTGCCTGCATCCCAGTCGAGCCAGCCTATACCCACCAGTCTGTGTGCCAGCCTACCAGTCTGTTCCTGTATTCCCCTGTGTGGGTCAACAGTAGTGTTGAGCCACCCCCGTAGTGTTCGAGTTCGGTTCGGTTCGTCGAACACCCGTGTGTTCGCCGAACTGTTCGTCGAACTGTTCGTCGAACACCTTCGAACACCGTTAAAACCAATGGCAGGCAAACAAAAACACATAGAAACACATAGAAAACACCTTCAAAGGTGTCCAAAAGCTGACAAACTGCTCAGAAGACACAACTAACACATGGAAAAGTGACAAGTACATATAGTCATGCGAAAAGAAAAGAGGTGGAGGAGTAAAAGGAGGGGGAGACACAGATATAGGCATGTCATGCCCTTCTAAAATCCAAAAAGTGAGAAGCCGAGACGGCCAGTCCACTCCTGCCCGTGCCACCTCCGTGTCGCCGGGTTTGTGCCAGAGACGCGGTGAACCCTGACGGCCAGCCCCCCTCTCCCAATACTGGTGCCTGTCCGCTGGTGGGTCGAGAGAGCCCCCCTGTGGTGGAGGCAGCTCTAAGCTTTTTAATTTAAATTGTCCCTCTAATTTGAATGAATACACTTTAAATCCATTTACAAGGATCTATTGGAGGGCAAGTCTCATGCCAGCAGCCTCGTAATTCCAGCTCCAGTAGCGTCCACTAAAGCTGCTGCAGTTAAAAAGCTTTTATAAGGATCGAGCTCGGCTGTCCACCGCAAGGCATCCTAGTGCCAGTCCCAGCCCCTATGCCTTGGGGTGCCTCCTGATGCTCTTCACTAAGTATCCCGTGGTCCCGAAGCATTTCCTTTGAAAAAATTAAGTGTCCAAACTACAGGTGGTGTAGCTTGCTTAACAGCCGGGATAATCCGCTGACTAGCAGACACTGCTACTAGGCACAAAGTATTTCCTGGGCTAGATGCAGTTAAAAATTTGTAAGTAGATACTCTCGTTGGATGCTGAGAAAGCATTCCATAGAGTCTCCTGGCACGCCATATATGATTCTCTTAAAAAGCTTGGGGTAGGGGTCTAGGGGACCCTTTTATAGCCAAAATCACGGCCCTGTATCACAATACGTCACCTAGGCTGAAGATAAATGGAACTGTAGCACCGAGGGCTCGGTTGCTACAGACGTATTGCACCTCACCCAGAGGTGTGATATCTCACTCTCAGATAAGGATGGAGTGTGGATCAGGACCCGACACCTGCATGCATTACACCACATTGCCGTGGGGCAGGGCGACCAATATGCCCCTGAGATGGGCACGACAGTCCCTGTCCCTGGCTGGAGTGGGGGGAGGGAACACTGAGGAAGGGGAACCCTGCAGTGCAGGAGCAGGGAGGACGCAGTTCCTGGGTGCATTGAGAAGGGAGTATAAAAGGTGGGCACCATCTTAGTTCAGTGCAGAGAAGTCTGAGCAGAAGTGGCAGGGAGCAGGGGCTCTGCATGAGCTCTGCTCCGGAGGCGGGCCTAGTAACAGAGGCCCAGGCCTGCAAGAGGGAGAAGGAAGGAAGAGGAGCGGAGAAGGCTCCAGGAATGAGGAATGAAGGGATCCCAGGGGTGCGGACGGGCGAGTCGCCACCGCACGCCCGAATCCACCTGCGTGGAGGGGTCAGGCCAAAGGGGGAGACCGGTCCCCGAACTAGTGGAGGCAGGAAACGACCCTCAGCTAGAAACCGGAGGCTCTGACATTTTATGTGGCGCAGCCCCTTGCTCCACCCGCTAGGAAGGCACCACATAGGGTCAGGGAAACTGGCGCCAAGTTTACCAAGAGGAGGCCCGAGGCAGCCGGACAGAAGTGTTGGTAAGAAAGGCCAGACAAAGGACACACAAAGGGGGTCCTGTGAAGCGCTCCAAAGTTATCTGGGAGTTGTCTGAGCCCCTCACCTGGTGAGCACAGTACGACGTGGGCAGCCGTTACCTGCAGACGTGGTCTGGATAATAAGAACTGTGAGTAAAGGCCCTGAACTGCATCACTGACTCCGTGTCGTTACTGCTGCTGCCCTGCACCATCACCCCCATCCTCCGCATACACTGCCCTGAGGCTATACTCCTCCCGTGGGGAGTTATGCTACGCTCTGCTGCACCCACAACACCAGCCTTAGCGGTCTGCCCTGTAGCGGCGGTTCACTCTGACCGCAATCCACGGGTGGCGTAGTCGGACATTTAAACATCAAAACCACATAAATAGTTCCGCCACTGGTTTGACTGCCCTGAGCCACGGAACCGGATCGCCGCCACGAAGACTACAACCACCAGCATCCACCAAAAAGGGTCCGGCTCCGGGTGTCCCAAGGCCCAGGGGGTGCGTCAGAACATTTTCATCACCTTTCACAATCACCAATGGGACAAGGCAGGGATGTCCTCTGTCCCCTCTCTTATACATCCTAGTGACGGAGCACCTGCTCTCATCAATTCGCCATAACCCCAATATTAGGTGGATTGAGGTGGGAGGCACCGAGTACAAGTGCTCTCTATTTGCTGATGATGTCCTAGTATATATCACTCAATCTCATATATCCATCCCTGCTGTTATGGCTGAAATAGATCACTTTGTTACATGGTAAAATTTTAAAATCAATGCAGCGAAGTCTGAGGCCCTCGATGTCTCCCTCCCTAAATCCATATAGGATTCCATCCAGTCCAACTTTCCCTTTGCCTGGCCCTCACAGGGTATCAAATACTTAGGAATTCCTATTCATAGAGACCTCTCCCATCTATGTTATCTTAATTTTGGGCCCTTTATTGAACAATTCCATACAGACCACGGTTGGCAAGTTAGAACTGTAAGATTCACTACGTGAACCACTGGTGTTTTGTGGAAAAGCACATGTACACCGCGTTCCAAATTATTATGCAAAAAGTGTTTAGGAGTGATAAGGGAAGAATTTGTTTGTTTGTCAGTTAAACTCATTGATGGTGATGTGTGTCAGGGCTCTTTATATCACTGTAAGCAATTGCAGACACCTGTGCTAATTAGTTTGGCAGGTGTGTCCAATGAAAGGCAAGACTACTTAAGAAGGCTCTCTCACATTATTAAGCAGCCTACATTTTCTGCCAAAATGGGAAAGAAAAAGGATGTGTCGGCTGCTGAGAAGCAACAAATTGTGGAGTGTTTAGGTCAAGGCATGACTACAATCAACATTGTGCGATGATCAGGATGAAGTGTCTTGGCAATCAAGAAGTATGTAGCTGATTCACAGTACACACGTGTGCGTGCTGATAAGGGCAAATTGAGGACTCTTTCCTACAGGCAATTATGTCAGGTTGAAAGAGCAGCGGCAAAAAAGCCTTGTCATAGCAGCAGACAAGTTTTTGAAGCTGCTTGTGCCTCCAACGTCCCCCGAACAACAAGATGCAGGGTCCTTCAGAGGTTTGCAGCTGTGCATACGCCATCCTGTCGACCTCCTCTATCCACTTCACACAAGCAGAAACGGCTCCAGTGGGCCAAACATTACATGAAGACTGATTTCAAAACTGTTTTGTTCACGGATGAGTGCCGTGCAGCGCTCGATGGTCCAGATGAATGGAGTGGAGGATGGCTGGTTGATGGACACCCCACGCAAACACGGCTACAGCGCCAACAAGGAGGAGGTGGAGTAATGTTTTGGGCTGGAATCATGGGGAGAGAGATTGTCGGCCCCTTTAGGATCCCTGAAGGCGCTAAAGATGAACTCCATAATGTATGTGGATTTTCTCAAACAGCACTTCCTGCCATGGTTCAAGAAGAAGAACCGTGTATTTCACAGCAAGATCATTTTTCTGCATGATAATGCACCATCTCATGCTGCACATAAAACATCTGCATCTCTGGCTGATATGGGCATAAAAGGGGACAAACTTATGGTGTGACCCCCATGCTCCCCTGACCTCTACCCCATTCAGAACCTTTGGAGCATCATTAAAAGGAGTGTCTATGATGGCGGGAGGCAGTTCACATCTAAGCAACAGCTCTGGGAGGGTATTCTGTCCTCATGCAAAACAATTGAAGCAGAAACCATCCAAAACCTGACAAATTCAATGGACGAGAGAGTTCAGAAGCTCCTTTCGAACAAGGGGTCCTATGTGAAAATGTAACATCACCTAGAATAAAGTTTTGAGTTGAAAACTGTTTGATTTCAGTTTCTAACAACCTGCTAATGCTTATAATTTCAAAAATGACCATTTTTTTGGTCTTTATTAAAATGAAAAGGTTGATCGAAAAGTTTGGGGGATCTAAGAGTGTGGCAACCCAGTAGTCATGATTACTTCGAATTCTGACAATATGAGGGTCATGCTGCAGGTAGTGCAGCAAGAAGGCACATATGTGTCTTGCGCATCTCGGAGCCCCAAAATTATTTTCCGGGCTAGATGCAGCTAAAAATTATTTTTAATTTTAAATCTGGTGAAGCTTATTATAGATGGCCTAATAGGATCAGTGCTGCACACTGCTACAAAGCCCAAATTATTTTCCAGTCAAGATACAGATAAACATGATTAGTAATTTGAAAGCTTAAAACGGTTGGTAGGGTGATTTTAACCAATCATCAAGCTTTTACTCTCCCCAGGATGACACAGGGGTAGAAAAGTCGTTTCGGATCCATGATTTGTTCATCTTTATGAACGTGAGTCTGTCTACATTATCAGTGGAGAGCCGCGTGCGCTTATCTGTCAGCACACCACCAGCAGCGCTGAACACACGTTCAGACAGAACGCTGGCTGCGGGGCATGACAAGATCTCCAAGGCGTAAGTGGCTAGCTCCGGCCATTTATCCAGATTGGAAGCCCAAAAAGAGCAAGGGTCCAGTGACACAGTCGTGGCTTCAATGTTTACTTGGAGATACTCCTGTACCATCGTCTCTAGGCGTTGACTATGTGTCAGACTTCTTGTCTCCTGTGGCCTTGCAAAGGATGGGCTAAAAAAGTGGTGAAATGATTCCGCAAAATTGATGTTACCAGCAGATACTGTGGTTCTGTTACGGTTTGAGTGCTGAACACTTGACGGTCCCACGGTTGGCAAGTTGGAACTGTGAGATTCACTACGTGCACCACTGGTATTTTGTGGAAAAGCACATGTAAGATTCTGCAACAGTCTCTGCTGATACTCCTGCATGCGTGCATCCCTTTCTATGGCAGGAATAATTTCTGCAAATTTACTTTTGTACCGGGGATCTAACAGTGTGGCAACCCAGTAGTCAGGATTATTTCTAATTCTCACAATTCGAGGGTCATGTTGCAGGTAGTGCAGCAAGAAGGCACTCATGTGTGTTGCGCATCCAGGAGCACCAAGTCCCTGTTGTGTTGGTGGCGAGGTAACAAATCATGCTTCCTTCCTCTGTCCTCTCCCCCCAACCTCGCACAACAGAAATGTGATCAAGGTCTCCCTCATCTGATGAGTCTTCCATCAGTTCGTCCTCCACTTCTTCCTGGGCTCCTGCACCTTCCTCACTAGTTTGGCTGCTACCATGCGCCCTGGTAAAATCATCTCCCCCACCCTCACATGCCTGCCGCCCTGGTGCTGCCGACCGTCTGGACCTTGCAGATGTTAGCCCTTCCGCATACAACTCCTCCTCCTCTACTTCCTCCACCTCCTCTTGTGCCACCACCTGACTCCGAATTCTGTTTAACATGTGCTCCAGCATGTAAATCACCGGAATAGTCATGTTGATAATGGCATCGTCAGCACTAAACATCTTCGTCGCCATTTCAAAACTGTGCAGAAGGGTGCATAGGTCCCTGATCTGAGACCACTCCTCCAGCGTGATTTGCCCCACCTCTGAATCTCGTTGGCCCAGGCTATACGTCAGAACGTATTGCACCAGGGCTTGTCGGTGCTGCCACAGTCGCTGCAACATGTGCAGAGTTGAATTCCACCGGGTAGGCACATCGCATTTTAGCCGGTGAAGTGGCAGGCCCAACGACTTCTGTAGAGATGTAAGTCGCTGAGCTGCGGGATGCGAACGGCGGAAGTGAGCACACAGCGACCGTGCCCTCTGCAGAAGGCCATCTAGTCTGGGATAGTGGGCTAAAAATTGCTGGACAACCAGGTTCAACACGTGAGCCATACAAGGCACGTGTGTGACATTGCCCCGGCGAAGGGCCGCACCCAGGTTTGCAGCATTGTCGCACACGGCCTTCCCTGGTTTCAGGTCCAGTGGAGACAACCATTCATGAAATTGGTTCTCCAGAGCTGACCACAACTCCTCAGCTGTGTGACTCACATTTCCCAGACATTTCAATGTAAAAACCGCCTGATGACGTTGAGCCCTACTGCCAGCATAGTAAGGAGGTGTGCAGGATCCCTTCTGCGCAGTTAGAAAGCTTGTGGCATGACCAGACAGGCTTTGGGTGCAGGTGGAAGACCGAGAGGAGGTTGAGGAGGCAGAAGCAGTGGAGGAACTTTGACATAAAGAGGATTGACGCACAACTCGTGGGGACGGCAAGACTTGGACAGCAGCCCCTTGTCCTGCTGTCACCATAGTTACCCAGTGCCCAGTCAGCGACATGTAACGCCCCTGTCCATGCCTACTCGTCCAAGTGTCTGTGGTGAAATGCACCCTGTCACACACAGAGTTTCTCAAAGAAGCGGTGATGTTGTGTGCGACATGCTGGTGGAGCGCAGGCACACCTTTCTTTGAGAAGTAGTGCCGACTGGGCATCTGGTACTGGGGCACTGCGACGGACATAAGGTCTCGAAAATCCTCTGTGTCCACCAGGCGGAAAGGCAGCATTTCTGTAGCCAAGAGCTTGCAGATGGTGAAATTCAACCTCTTAGCTTTCTCATGGCTAGGAGGAAATGGTCTTTTACTTGTCCACATCTGAGGGACCGAGGGCTGGCTATTGTGCTTAGACGGGGTTGATAAGGGTGTCCCCGGCAAACTGCCGGTCTGTGAGGAAGATGCAGGCGGACAAGTTAGGTTGCCTTGATCCAAAGGTGGTGCTATCGATGTCGGACAGCGCTCAAGACCAGCTGGTGTTACCACCTCCAAAGAAAATGATGACCTGCCAATCACGCTGGCTGTTGCGGGTAAAGAGGTGGCAGGTCTGCGCCCCAAAACAGGTGTGACTGCTGTCCCCCCAGTCACAGAGGATGAAGAGGCCGCGGATGCACAAGATATGGCAGACGGTGGTTGGCCCGGCCGGCTAGACCGCATTGTAGCACACTGAGCTTCCCACTGCAACTTATGCTTCATGTCCATGTGCCGGTTCATGCATGAAGTACTCAAACTATGTATTTTTTGGCCTCTACTTAGCTTTTGCTGACAAATGTTACAGATAACACGAGTTGGGTCATCTTTATCGATCTGAAAAAATGCCCAGGCTATGCAAGGCTTAGCACCCATGCGACCTGAAGAGCCACCACGACTTGTGGTGAGAGGCAGAGTTGTGTTTGAGGATGCAGTTGTTGACGTGCTTCCAGTACTACGTCTCTGTCCAGGAAGGCGCAACCTGACCTCGTCGTCACTAGCATCTTCCTCCACCTCCTCTGCTGACCTCATCTCTTGGCTGACTGTGGGTTGACAGTAAGTGGGATCTCCGACCTCATCATCATCACCCTGTGCGTTATCACACCCGTCGTCCTCAGAGCCAACCTGTTCCTGCCCTGACAAAAAACTAAAGTTGTCGCTCCAATCAGGTATTTGAGTCTTATCATCGTCTTCCTCATTGTCTCCACCAACAGGAGTTACAGTTTGGGAATGAGGGTCTACATTATGGTCAGAACCTTCTGCGTCTGGTCCTGGATCCGACTCATAAAGATTCTGGGCATCAGTGCAGATCATTTCCTCGTCTGGATTCACAGAAGCGCTGGAGTCGACCTCTGATTCCCAGGCTATAGTATGAGTAAACAGCTCTGCAGACTCAACCATCTGTTCTACCTCATACTCAGACGGGCAGCTGGAGATTTGGGAGCTGTGAGGAAGCAAGTGCGATTTGGGTGACACCTTTGAGGACTGGAGTATTTGTGATGTTGAAGTTGATGTGGAGGAGAGCCCACTTAAAGGAGCACTTGATATCCGTTGAAGCACCTGCTGTTTTTGTGCCTCATCTGGAATTTGTAGCGATTGGCGTGGCCGTAAGAAAGGGATCTTATCACATTGTCCGCTAAAAGAAGTAGACATTTTAGTTTGGCTGGAAGATGGTCTTTCTTCTGCACCTACCCCACGGACACAACCTTTTTTCCCCTTCCCAACACGCCTATTCCCCTTTCCACCAGCAGCAGGCCTTTTTCCACTCATTTTGGTGGTTAACTAATTCACAACTCTGGAGTTGTTTGCACAAAAAAACAATGGATGGTAACCGAGCAGAGCTGAGTGGCCAAACTGTGGTATTAGGCCAAAACTATTGGCTGGGTTAGATGCAGAAAAAAATTATTTTTAATTTGCAACCTGATGGAGGTCAGTATAGATGGACTAATAGACCAAGTCCCACACACCGCTAGAAGCCCAAATATTTTTTCAGAGCTAGATGCAGAAAATTTTTTTATTCAATTTGCAACCTGATGGAGGTCAGTATAGATGGACTAATAGACCAAGTCCCACACACTGCTAGAAGCCCAAATATTTTTTTAGAGCTAGATGCAGAAAAAAATTATTTTTAATTTGCAACCTGATGGAGGTCAGTATAGATGGACTAATAGACCAAGTCCCACACACCGCTAGAAGCCCAAATATTTTTTCAGAGCTAGATGCAGAAAAAAAATATTTTTAATTTGCAACCTGATGGAGGTCAGTATAGATGGACTAATAGACCAAGTCCCACACACCGCTAGAAGCCCAAATATTTTTTCAGAGCTAGATGCAGAAAAAAATTATATTCAATTTGCAACCTGCTGGAGGTCAGTATAGAAGGACTAATAGAACAAGTCCCACACACTGCTAGAAGCCCAAATATTTTTTCAGAGCTAAATGAAGAAAAAAATTATTTTTAATTTGCAACCTGATGGAGGTCAGTATAGATGGACTAATAGACCAAGTCCCACACACTGCTAGAAGCCCAAATATTTTTTCAGAGCTAGATGCAGAAAAAAATTATTTTTAATTTGCAACCTGATGGAGGTCAGTATAGATGGACTAATAGACCAAGTCCCACACACCGCTAGAAGCCCAAATATTTTTTCAGAGCTAGATGCAGAAAAATTTTTTATTCAATTTGCAACCTGATGGAGGTCAGTATAGATGGACTAATAGACCAAGTCCCACACACTGCTAGAAGCCCAAATATTTTTTCAGAGCTAGATGCAGAAAAAAATTATTTTTAATTTGCAACCTGATGGAGGTCAGTATAGATGGACTAATAGACCAAGTCCCACACACTGCTAGAAGCCCAAATATTTTTTCAGAGCTAGATGCAGAAAAAAAATATTTTTAATTTGCAACCTGATGGAGGTCAGTATAGATGGACTAATAGAACAAGTCCCACACGCTGCTAGAAGCCCAAATATTTTTTCAGAGATAAATGAAGAAAAAAATTATTTTTAATTTGCAACCTGATGGAGGTCAGTATAGATGGACTAATAGACCAAGTCCCACACACTGCTAGAAGCCCAAATATTTTTTCAGAGCTAGATGCAGAAAAAAATTATTTTTAATTTGCAACCTGATGGAGGTCAGTATAGATGGACTAATAGACCAAGTCCCACACACCGCTAGAAGCCCAAATATTTTTTCAGAGCTAGATGCAGAAAAAAATTATATTCAATTTGCAACCTGCTGGAGGTCAGTATAGAAGGACTAATAGAACAAGTCCCACACACTGCTAGAAGCCCAAATATTTTTTCAGAGCTAAATGAAGAAAAAAATTATTTTTAATTTGCAACCTGATGGAGGTCAGTATAGATGGACTAATAGACCAAGTCCCACACACTGCTAGAAGCCCAAATATTTTTTCAGAGCTAGATGCAGAAAAAAATTATATTCAGTTTGCAACCTGATGGAGGTCAGTATAGATGGACTAATAGAATGATGCTATGCCCAAAAGATTTTACTTCACTAGGTGCAGTAAAAAAATTGGTATTCTATACCCAGGTGGTATATCTTGCAACACAGATAGGCTACTCCACTGACTAACACACTCTGCAATAGGCCAAAAAGGATTAGCTTTGCTAGATTCAGCCAAATGCTGTGAAAAAAACTTGCACAGCACTGGCACAGACCTGCCTGGCAAAAACTGATAGGAACTGATGTAACCTAGTCCTGAAAAGGACTCCAATTACAATTAGTCTTTACTCCCACAATCTATCTATTTAAGAGCACAGACCTGCCTGATAAAAGTCGTAGGAAATGCTGTAACCTAGTCCTTAAAAGGACTGCAATCACAACTATTCCCTACTCCCAAGCTATCTGTATATTTGTGCGAAAATTGGCTTGAAATTAACAAGGTATAGCGCACACAGCAACAGCGGTGCCGTCTAACACGCAGCTGCAGCAGTGAGAAAATGGTGGCGACGGGGAAAATGGCTTGGTCTTATAGGGCAAGGACATGTGACATACACTGCCAATGACACATGCCCTTGCTTGTGTGAAAAAAAGCAGTTCGCTCCGTGTGTGCGCTGCTGATAGGCTGACAGATTGCACCTCCCCACTGCAAATGCGGGAAAGAGAAAAAAAAATGGAGATCTTCATTGTTCCTGCAGAGATCCATCCCCTGCCCCTCCCCCCGCCCCGCTGTACACTCAAACTGCGTATTAACATTAATTTTCATCATTACTGAGAAAAAATCCAGTTATGATTTTGGTGCACGAACAGTTATCGAACATAACCTCGAACAGCCGAATTTTTCTCAAATTGTTCGTGTTCGCCGACCGGCTCGAACACCGCCCAAAACAGCTCGAATTTGAGATTGGCGAACAGTTCGAGTAGAACAACGCTCATCTCTAGTCAACAGCCGTGTCCGGGGTCTGTCCTGGAGTAGCACCTGGTCCCTCTGCTCGGTTCCTCCTTGGTGCACTGGCGTCGTATGCCGTCGTGCGACCCTGGTTGGATCGGGTGAATACCTAGTTACGCCCCTCCAGGCATTCACTCTCCGGCACGGTCCAGTGGAATCACTACAATCACACGCACATGCCGCTCAGCCCGGGCGTGTGCATTACATATGCTCACCTTTCCAAGCTCTCCCACTGCTCCGGTCTCTGCAATGTGTGGTCTGCACTGCATAGCACAATGGTCGCAATGTAATTATGTCATCGTGCCTGCTGCGCTGAGACGTCAGATGCACAGGGAGATTGATGGAGGGGGGGGAGCGTCAGCCAGGATGCGGATATAGTTGAAAGTCGGGTGTGGGGGCGGTGCCAGCGCTTTTAGCAGTACGCCACTGACCTGAAGTCTTGAAGCCAAGGACATCACCAAATGCTGGGTTTGCTCCTTTGTTGATGCTTTATCTTTACTGCAGCTGACTTCAGTTATTGCTTGTTTGTGGGTCTTTCTGCCTCAAGTTTTGTCTAAAGCATGTGAAATGCGTGCTTGACGGGATTGAGATCTGGTGATTCACTTGGCCATTGCAGAATATTCCACTTCTTTGCCTTAAAAAACTTTTGGGTTGCTTTCGCAGTATGTTTTGAGTCATTGCCCATCTGTACTGAGAAGCGCTGTCTAATCAACCTTGCTGCATTTGGTTGAATCTCAGCAGAAAATATAGTCCTATACACTTCAGAATTCATACAGCTGCTTCTGTCACATCAATAAACACTAGTGATCCAGTGTCATTGGAAGCCATGCATTTCCTTGCCAATACACTGCCTCCACCATGTTTTACAGAGGATGTGGTATGCTTTGGATCATGAGCCATTCCAAGCCTTCTCCAAACTTTCTTCTTTCCATCATTCTGGAACAGGCTTATCTTAGCTTCATATATCCAAAAATGCTTTTCTAGAACTGGGCTGACTTTTTAAAACGTTTTTGGCACAGTCTAATTTGGCCTTTCTATTTTCAAGACAGATTAATGGTTTGCACCTTGTGGTGAACCCTCTGCATTTGCTCTCATAAAGTCTTCTCTTTATAGTAGACTTAGATACTGAAGTACCTACTTCCTATAGCATGTTCTTCACTTGGGAGAATGAATGTTGTGATGGGGTTTTTCTTCACCATGGAAAGGATTCTGTGATCATCCACCACTGCTGTCTTTTGTGGACGTCCAGGACTTTTTGAATTCCCAAGCTCACAAGTATGTCTTTGGAGTGTGGGAAGAAACCAGAGATCCTGGAAGAACCCAGGACTCCAGTGCTGGAAAGCAACAGTGTTAACCACTGAGCCACCGTGCAGCCCACAATGTGCCCTTGCAGTAACACCTTGCCCCATACCCTGTTCCCTCCCCTCCCATCTACAATAATTGTTAGAAAATGTAATCTTCAGCCCCTCCATAGAGTGTTTATTATTCCCCAACATGTTCTTGACACTAATACATGGCACTGCATTGACAGCAGCAGTGTGATAAGGTCATCAGCATTAGGGTGGAGGCTGATGAACTCTCCTCTCCCCCTGTCCCAGCGCTTATGTTTCAAATATGTTCACGTCTCAAAGATGTGAATACATTTTGATAGAAGAAGAAAAGTTGCATGCTGTGCAGGTCTGGAATTGAGAGAGTCAATGAACCTTACAAGAAGCACTGTGAGTAGTGATGAATAGTGTTGAGCGAATTTGTTCGGCGAATGTTCAAAAGTTTCAAATTCGGCACGAATATGGCACACTTGGATTCGTGATCGCAAAGGTGAGCAAATTTTCTTAAAATTGGAAAAGTTTGACGAATATGCGCGGGGATGCGAATACAGGGCAACCACGGCGTTTTGAACAGTTTTGTTAGCATAGTGCAAGTATATGATGAGCGGTGACATGTGTCAGGTGAGTGTGGGAGCTGTGGAGAGCTTAGAACAGGTCAGATCAGCGCACTGTTTTCATTTTTCTTTCCTGTGGACGGTAACTTTAACTGAGGAAAGCGCGGTCAGCCAATCATAGCGCAGGAAGCATCTACACTGTCCAGACATAAGGGCTTCTGCAATTGGCTGCAGAAATCACATGTCCTCTCAATATAAAAAGCGGCCATGTTCCCTCAGCGCCATTATATCCATGTCACTGCTGGAGACAGACGCAGCTCAGTGTTCTCCTGTGTAATGAGAGATATTAGCTAGATAGATGGGCGCTTGTGTGGTAGTCAGATAGTGTAGATAAGTCCTGGCCTGTGTACCTCTGCAACCACTGGTGCAGCACAATATTAGTGTTCTTGTGCAAGTACTGAGATTCTGACAGAAACAGAGGGCCCATGCCATACAATAGTGCTGTGCACCACTGGTATAGAGCTCCATGTCTCAGTATACCTTGAATCTTTTTTTGCACTTGCTAATGTGATCAAGCAAGCTCAGTGCAACTTTTCATTTAGTGGGGTTGAAATTGTGCTCTGCACAGTCTGCAGAGCTTCTTATTGCAGAGCACAAAATCTGTTTTTTTTTCTGTTACTATTGTGATATTGAAAGCTGTGTGCACTAAAGTTTTTTTAGTGTCAGATACTATTTTAGGGGAGTTGAACTTCAGGTGGTTTCAGAGAAAAAAAAATAATTTTTCTGTTGCTACAACCAGTCCAAAAAATATTTTTTCCTGTGCTATAAGTCATACAGTGCTATAAGCCAGCTACCTCGTCAGTGGGGGTCAAATTCAGCTTGTACACACAGTCAAACCTATATATATTTTTGGTTGGCAGGCAGAGTCCACCAAAGGTTTTTTACTGTGGCAAAGCTGATCCAGTCTGCTAAAAAGTAGATCCTATTTTAGTGGCATTGAACTTGTCCTGGTTTCATAGTAAAAAAAATAAAACTTCTCTTACTAGGCCCAGTCCAAAAAATATTTTTTCCTGTGCCAAAAGTCATACAATGCTATAAGCCAGCTACTACGTCAGTGGTGGTCAAGTTCAGCTTGTACGCACAGTCAAACCTATATATATTTTTGGTAGGCAGGCAGAGTCCACCAAAGGTTTTTTACTGTGGCAAAGTTGATCCGTCTACTAAAAGACAGATCCTATTTTAGTGGCGTTGAACTTGTCCTGGTTTCATAGTAAAAAAAAAAAAAACTTCTCTAACTAGGCCCAGTCCAAAAAATATTTTTTCCTGTGCCGAAAGTCATACAGTGCTATAAGCCAGCTACTACGTCAGTGGAGGTCAAAGTCAGCTGGACGCAGAGCTTATGCAGAGTAACCCAAAAATATTTTTTGCTCTGAGTAAAGTGATACAGCTGGCTAGATCTGGGTTTGAAATATTTTGGAGCATATATTCTATTTCATACTGGCCTCATCCACATTCAAAAACAATAATTTCTTCTGTTCCTAAAGTAATACAGCAGGGGACATCTCAGTTTGAAATTGTTTGGAGAATATCTCGTAGGTTTTATCGGCCTCATGCACACTAACAAATCTCTTGTCTGTTAGTAACGTTATACGGCAGTCCATATCTTACCTTGTCATTTAGTGTCGCTGAAATTCAGGTGTGTGCTGAGCTATTGCACAGGAAAAAAACATATTTTTCTTTAGTTAATTGCGTGCTCCCACCACTGTATCTGACCAACATGAATGGGAAAAAGAGAGGGCGTGGTGGAAGGGGGAATAGGCTTTGTGTTCAAGGTGTACGTGGGGTATGTGCTAATGTTAGTGAAAGCACTAGTGAACCAACACAAACAGGTCCTATCCAAAGACAACTGACAACTTATGTTAGTGGATGGCCTACTGCACTCCCTTCCTTTGACAGCTGCACAGCGGCAGTGAATAAGGCCCAGAAAGAGCAGGTGCTCCAGTGGATGACAAGCTCTGCTTCCAGTGCCCTCTCCTCTTCTTCCTCCATCTCAACATCACACGCAGTACAATCCACAGAGGTGGCACCCCAATTACCCATGCTTCCCCCTGCATCACAACTGGCCAACTGACTGTAGCAAACCACAGATGGGCGAGTCTGTAGAACTCTTCACCCATTCTGCACCATGGGCATCAGAAGTGTACTCCAAACAGTCACAGAGTCAAGGGGAGGAAAGCATCTGCACTGATGCCCAAAATTTTTTTAGCTTGGATTCGGGGCAGGACGCTGTAGGGTCTGATCAAGTCCCTGACACTCGCCATCAGACGTTAACCGCAGGGGAGGGAGGTTATCCCCATGAGACTCAGATATATGAGGCTCATGCGGACTGTACTGTGCTTTCAGGGCACCAAGAGGAGAGGGGTCACTCTGAGGGCGAGGAATGGGATAACACATTGGATGATGACGAGGTTGAAGATCCTACTTGGTGTGAACCCAGAGTCACACAGCCGAGTAACTCATCTGAGGAGGTAGAGGAGGAAGACGAGGGAGTTACATTTTGCCCTATGGTGCATACACTGAGTGATGCAAGCGCGAGGAGCACTGAATCCTTAGTCACAACCGTGGCTGTGGCCAGCAGCAGTCACGGGTCTGCAACTCGCAGGGGCAGCAAGGGTTGCCTAGCATGGGCCTTTTTTGTCACTGCAAAGGATAAGCCAACTCACGTTATCTGCAAACTTTGCGAGGGAAAAACTGCAATAATTTGACTACTAAATGCATGAACGTTCAAATGCTCAAACAACATTCTTTACGCTGGGAATCTTACCGTGCTGAAATGCGGACTCAACACCCATCAGCTGCCCCATCAAACGCATCCGCTGCTTCTTCCTTCTCCTCTGTTACCGTGTCAAGTATTGTCACGCAGGTCTCCCATCGCAGAAACTCCTGTTCTTTACCCGCTCCAGTCAGGCTGAGTGACAGCCCGTCAGCTGTAATGGAAGCGGATACGCCTGCTGTGTTTGTTTCACCAAGCACACCGCATGTTTCTCAATCCCCCGTAACATCTGCACCTCACTCACGCTCCACCAGTTTTTCCGGTTCATCATATTCCGCCCTCTCTCAGGACCATAGCCAGCCCTCGGTCCCGCAGTTGTGGTCACGTAAAAGATTGTTTCATCCTACACATGACAAATCTAAGAAGTTGAAGTCCACCATCACCAATCTGTTGGCTACAGAAATGGTGGTCTTAAGCCCTATTTTTTTAAATGTAAATGTGGCGCCCCTGTGGGTTCAGTCGCCACAGAGGTACTGCATCTCACCCAGAGGTGTGGTATCCCACTCTCAGGTAAGGATAGAGTGCTGCCCGGGACCCTAACACCTGCATCCAACACGTCCACTTCAGGAGGGCAGGGCGAGATTGCTCCTAAGGGAGAGCACAGTCCCTGGTCCCTGGCTGGAGTGGAGGGGAACCATGCAGTGGGTGTCGGTGGAGGAAGCACTCTCAGGTAAGGATAGAGTGCTGCCCGGGACCCTAACACCTGCATCCAACACGTCCACTTCAGTAGGGCAGGGCGAGATTGCACCTAAGGGAGAGCACAGTCCCTGGTCCCTGGCTGGAATGGAGGGGAACCATGTAGTGGGTGTGGGTGGAGGAAGCAGATTAGGGGAGCATGAAAGAAAGCTGTATAAAAAGGGGAGCCATCTTAGAAAGACAAGCGAGTTAGAGGAGGAAAGTGAGGTGAGCAGAGGCTCTGCAGGAGCTCTGCTCCGGAGGCGGGCCTAGTGAGAGGCCCAGGAGAAGGAGAGAAGAGAGGAGAGGGAGCACGAGAAAGGCTGCAGGAACAGAAGGGATCCCAGGGGTACGGGAAGTGCTGGAGGCCACCCGTATGCCCGAATCTGCCAGGCGGTGGAGGGATCGAGCCGCAGAGGGGACCGGCCCCTAAACTAGTGGAGAACTACAAAGCTCAGCTAGGAACCGGAGGCTGCTGTACTTGTAAGGTGCAGTGGCCACATCCGCAATTATACCACTGAAAAGGTGGCCACAGAGGGTCCAGGGGACTGCAGTTCATCCGACAAGACCCGAGGCTACCAGATTGGTACACTGATTGCGAGGTGCAGGGCAGGAGGGCGAGAGCCAGCGCAGGAAGACGACTGAGGAAGGCACATAGAAAGGGGTCCTGTCAGACACTCTTGAATAACCTGAGGGATTGCTGAACCCCTGCCTGGTGAACGCAGCATGACGTGGGAGGTTGTAGTCCGGAACCTGTAACCTGAGGAACTTAACAACTGTGAGTAAACTTGGAAGACTGCACCCCACTGTCTCTGTGATTATTATCTGCGCCATCACCCCTGCACTACAACGCCCAGCATTACCTATATCATCTATGTGGTGCTCCTGAGGGTTCAGTCGCCACAGAGATACTGCACCTCACCCCGAGGTGTGGTGTCTCCCTTCTCTCAGGTAATGAGGGAGTGCTGCACGAAACCCCAACCACCTACATCCAACACAACACTGCTCCAGGCCAGCCGGAGGGGCAAGATGCAATGTAGTTTTCTGCTGAGCCCTGGCCCTGGCTGGAGTAGGGGGGGAACCCAAAGGTAGGGGGAACCAATAGTGGGTGTGGGTGGAGGAAACAGATACACGGAGCACATATACAGTAAGTATATAATAGGAAGCCATATTAGGTCTACAAGTCAGTGCAGTACAGGGGACAGATCTAGTGAGGGCTGTTCAGAGGAACAGTTCGGGAGCAGAGGCTCAGTCAGAGCTCTGCTCCACAAGTTAGGGCCCAGGATAGAGGCCCCGGAGGGGAGCAGGGAGCAGGCTCCATTCTACTTAAAGGATCCCAGGGGGTACGGCGTGTGCAGGACGGCACCCGTACGCCCTGCTCCTGCCAGGTGTCAGGAAGGATCGGTTGCTACACTCAAAACCCCAGGGGGTCAGGTTGGTCCCGGGTCCGACCTGCAGGAAGGACTTCAGCATAGCCGAGCGGGAATGAGATTGGGCAGCGTAGGACAATGGTGAGAAGGATCGAGTGTGAAAAAGGTCAAGATAGGTACATATGAAAGTGGGGTTCCGCCAGGCATTCCTCAATTTGCTGAGAAAGGATTGAACCCCTGCCCGGTGAACGCAGCGTGACGAGGGAGGCCTTCACCTGCAAAGTGCATTTGTGAATTGCCTAAGAACTGTAAGTAAAACCTTGGACGACAGTATCGAACAGCCTCTGTCTGTTTCTTCACCGATATCACTGATCCTCACCGCACTACAACGCCCAGCTCACCACCTCACCATCTATCTATTTACACTGCCCTGAGGCCTGCTCCACCTGTGGGGAGCTGTACTATATTTAGCTGCCTTGTCACCTGCCTCAGAGGACTGCTGCAGCGCTGGTGACCTTCACCAGACACCACAGGTGGCGTCACGAATTTCTCTGAACTTTATTAGTAATCGCTACCCCTTTTGTGCACTGTCCGCCCTGGGCCAGCCACCGTGATATATATATATACTGTCCCCAAACAGTAAGGCCCCCGAGGGCGCAACATATACAACATGTACACTGCCCAGGAGCTAATGTATACCTGTGGATAGCCAAACCAACTCTGCTGCACTAACATCAGCTCCAGAGGACCTGCTCCGCAGTGGCGGCCCCCTTTAGCCGCATACCACAGGTGGCGTCACGAACTTTGTAGATGAAAACTATAAAATCCCCTTTTTACTGACCGCCCTGGGTCACAGACCGGGTCACCGCCACTGTGACATCTTCCCTAGCAATGACCGGCCCGGCACTGAGCACCCCACGGCCCAGGGGGCGCGTCATTTTTGGATTCACGAACAGGATATGAACCCACCCGTTATCAACGGGTATTGTGCGCCTAAAGACAGTGTTTTATACTGAATGTGGCGCCCGCCCCAAAAGAACGGGCGCCATTATGTGTGAATCAAAAGACAGCAAGAGACCGCCTCCCATCGTGGGCCGGGTCCCAGAATGGCGCCAAAAATGGAGCACACCCCAAGCAGCAGTGACCATGAACGTGGATGTGTCCATCAAGGTGGGGGAGCTGCCCCCAGGTGTGGCAGACAGCAAGCAGCCATGGGACCGCCCCCGAAAGGGAAGAGGAAAAAAGAAGAAGACTGGGAGACAGGGTGTGGTCTTAAGCAGACCAGACAGACCACACCCGGCAGGCAAGATGGAAGGAGGTGAGCCTGGTACTCCGGCCTGCGGCCTGCAGCAAGGCGAGACACCTCTTACCTTGGGAGAGGTGATCAGTAAGCTGTCCCTGGAGGATGCAGAGTTCTCCACGCCGAAATGTGTGAACTAAGTCGGCGGGTGGGAGAGGCTCAGCAAACAGCCATCGACAGCTGGAAGAGAGAGGTGCTGGAGAAGATGAGAGCGAGACGGCAGCAAGCACCAGAGTCCACTGGCAGCGCCCCAGCCCCGGCGGAGCCTAACCAGGACCAGGAGGCAGAGAGCAGCCCAGGAGTGGCCGCGGGAGCAGGTAGGAAGAGTTTCCCTGTCCCGGGTGCAGACCGCGCTGACTCGCTCCTGGGCCCCCTGGCGGCGCCTCCATACCCGGGCGCGCACGCTCCCGACTTACTCCAAAGCCCAGAGTCTACTACACCGGGTGCCTGCTCCATCGACCAGCTCCTTGAGCCCCTGGCGGAATCTCTGTACCAGGGCGCCTACTCCGCCGACCAGCTCCGCGATCCCCTGGCGGAATCCCCATGTCACCTGGCCCGCTCCGCCAATCCGCTCCTCGACCCCCTGGCGGAATCCCCATACCCGGGCGCCTGCTCAGCTGACTTGCTCCTGGGCCACCTACCGGAGCCACCAGCCCCCGCACCTGAGTGGGCATACGGAGGCCCCACTCATGACTGGTCCGCCAGGAATGCCGACCAGGGGGGACTCCCTCTGATGCCCACGCCTGCACCCCCGGTCGCCTGCCCAGGAGGAGAGGAGTTCCGGTGGGACGACCGGGAAGGGGACCTCATGGGGTTCCCGAGGGAGACGCAGGTCCAGGCCCTCCGGAGGGAAGAGCACTGCAGGAGGGAGCTCCTGCAGTTGAAAAAGGAGCGATATGACCAGCAGGTGCGGTTGGAGCACATGGAGGCCAGAAACATGGGGGCCAAGGCCCGGGCCCACCAGGAAAAGTCCACCACACCAAGTCCCCCTCTTGAGGGGATAGTGGTCAAATTTGACTTGGACGCTGGGTGGGGTTTTGTAAGGGAGCCCCACACTGATAGGGACGTATTCGTTAACCGTCGGGATGTAGAACCCCACCTCCACCAGGGGCATCCTGGCCGTGATCTATACCCCAAAGACTACGTCACCTTTACACGCCACAAGTGCGAACGCGGGTGGTACGCCCTTCAGGTGTACCGGGTGGCAAGAAGAAGAGACATGCCCCCGCAGCCCCAGGCTGGAGATCCGGCTGGGTCAGCCTGTAAAAATCAGGAGTTTCCTCCCCGGAGGGAGGCTCACTGTTAAACTGTTCGTTTTGCAGAAACTGTAAATAGTTACCTGGAAAGGTACAGAAAGTTTTGTTCATTTAGTTACCAGGTAAGGGTATAAAGACATTAAGGTAGAGGACAGTGATCTCCCTAAAACTTTCCACTGTATATACTTGCACTTCTTAAAGTGCCCCCTATTGGTTTTATGTAACAACGAACGACCTCAGAACAAAAACCCGTTTGGCGTGGCCGAAGACGTGGTCCAACGACCGGATCACCTATGCCCTGCAGCCACGCCCAGGGCCTACTTTGAGGGTTTTCGGATGGGTCCCTCATGCTGCTCATGTTGCACCTTTACCAGTGAAAAGGACATCCGGCTATAAATTTCACTGCAGTTGATTAAAAATCTTTGAGATGAAAAATGTTTTAAATGTGAAGAAAAATGTTATTTAAAAATTCTTATAATGTTGTGTGATAAAAACGTAACCAGTAACGTTCAAGAAAAAGTACCTCCCATAAAGGGAAGAAAAGATGTTGTGTTTATGATCTTATATGTGATGCATCTAAAAATGTGCATGTCTGTAATATACCCTGTTTTTACTCTGTTCCAGCCCACGGACGTGCTGTGTTTTACCAAGGGGGTATGTGGCGCTCCTGTGGGTTCATTCGCAACAGAGGTACTGCATCTCACCCAGAGGTGTGGTATCCCACTCTCAGGTAAGGATAGAGAGGTAAGGACCCTAACACCTGCATCCACCACGTCCACTTCAGTAGGGCAGGGCGAGATTGCTCCTAAGGGAGAGCACAGTCCCGGGTCCCTGGCTGGAGTGGAGGGGAACCAAGTGAGGGGGAACCATGTAGTGGGTGTGGGTGGAGGAAGCAGATTAGGGGAGCATGAAAGGAAGCTGTATAAAAAGGGGAGCCATCTTAGAAAGACAAGCGAGTTGGAGGAGGAAAGTGAGGGGAGCAGAGGCTCTGCAGGAGCTCTGCTCCGGAGGCGGGCCTAGTGAGAGGCCCAGGAGAAGGAGAGAAGAGAAGAGAGGGAGCAGTAGAAAGGCTCCAGGAACAGACGTGATCCCAGGGGTACGGGAAGTGCTGGAGGCCACCCGTATGCCCGAATCTGCCAGACGGTGGAGGGATCAAGCCACAGAGGGGATTGGCCCCTAAACTAGTGGAGAACTACAAGGCTCTGCTGTACTTTTAAGGTGCAGCGGCCACATCCACAATTATATCGCTGAAAAGGTGGCCACAGAGGGTCCAGGGGACTGCAGTTCACCCGACAAGACCCGAGGCTACCGGATTGGGACACTGATTGCGAGGAGCAGGGCAGGAGGGCGAGAGCCAGCGCAGGAAGATGACTGGGGAAGGCACATAGAAAGGGGTCCTGTCAGGCACTCTTGAATTACCTGAGGGATTGCTGAACCCCTGCCTGGTGAACACAGCACGACGTGGGAAGTTGTAGTCCGGAACCTGTAACCTGAGGAACTTAACAACTGTGAGTAAACTCGGAAGACTGCACCCCACTGTCTCTGAGATTATTATCTGCGCCATCACCCCTGCACTACAACGCCCAGCATCACCTATATCATCTACAACATCTACACTGCCCAGGAGCTAAGCTATACCTGTGGAGAGCCAAACCAACTTTGCTGCACTAACATCAGCTCTAGAGGACCTGCTCCGCAGCGGCGGCCCCCTTTAGCCGCATACCACAGCTGGCGTCACGAACTTTGTACATAAAATCAATAAAATCCCCTTTTTACTGACCGCCCTGGGTCACGGACCGGGTCACTGCCACTGTGACATCTTCCCTAGCAACGACCAGCCCGGCACCGAGTACCCCACGGCCCCGGGGAGGGGCGCGTCATAAACACTTCCAATTGAGTCTGCATCTCCTGGGTTGGATGTAGTGGAACAGTTATGGGTCTGATTTAAACTACTTGTAGTCTGATGACATTGATGCCACTTCGGTGGTGTTAGGCCCTCATTTAGGGAAATATGAACACTCCTGGTTAGCTCTCCATCTCCTGGGTTGGCTGTACTGGAAGAGGTGTGGGTCTTACTTACACTATTTCTACAGTAATGAAATTGATGCAACTTTTCTGGTGTCTGCCACAAATTTTTTGTAAATGTGAGGAATCCTGATTGGGTCTCCATCTATTGGGTTGGCTGTAGTGGAACCATCCTGTTCTGCAGTCTAAGTTATGTAAGGTTGCATACCAGTCCTTGCCGCACTCCTGATACACACTCTGCCTGCTGCACCCTGATACAGACTCTGCCTGCTGCACTCTGATACAGACTCTGCCTGCTGTACTCTGATACAGACTCTGCCTGCTGCACTCTGATACAGACCCTGCCTGCTGCACTCCTGATACAAATCTTGCCTGCTGCACTCATAATACAGACTCTGCCTACTGCACTCTGATACAGACCCTGCCTGCTGCACTCCTGATACAGACCTTGCCTGCTGCACTCATGATACAGACTCTGTCTGCTGCACTCTGATACAGACTCTGCTTGCTGCACCCTGACACAGACTCTGCCTGCTGCACTCATGATACAGACTCTGCCTGCTGAACTCCTGATACAGATCTTGCCTGCTGCACTCATTATACAGACTCTGCCTACTGCACTCTGATACAGACCCTGCCTGCTGCACTCCTGATACAGACTCTGCCTGCTGCACTCTGATACAGACCCTGCCTGCTGCACTCCTGATACAGACCTTGCTTGCTGCACTCATGATACAGACTCTGTCTGCTGCACTCTGATACAGACTCTGCTTGCTGCACCCTGACACAGACTCTGCCTGCTGCACTCATGATACAGACTCTGCCTGCTGCACCCTGATACAGACCTTGCCTGCTGCACTCATTATACAGACTCTGCCTACTGCACTCTGATACAGACCCTGCCTGCTGCACTCCTGATACAGACTCTGCCTGCTGCACTCTGATACAGACTCTGCCTGCTGCACTCTGATACAGACTCTGCCTGCTGCACCCTGATGCAGACTCTGCCTGCTGCACTCATGATAAAGACTCTGCCTGCTGCATTCTGATACAGACACTGCCTGCTGCATTCTGATACAGACTCTGCCTGCTGCACTCCTGATACAGACTCTGCCTGCTGCACCCTGATACAGACTCTGCCTGCTGCACTCATGATACACTCTGCCTGCTGCACTCCTGATACAGACCTTGTCTGCTGCACTCATTATACAGACTCTGCCTACTGCACTCTGATACAGACTCTGCCTGCTGCACTCTGATACAGACTCTGCCTGCTGCACCCTGATACAGACTCTGCCTGCTGCACTCTTGATAAAGACTCTGCCTGCTGCATTCTGATACAGACTCTGCTTGCTGCACTCCTGATACAGACTCTGCCTGCTGCACTCATGATAAAGACTCTGCCTGCTGCATTCTGATACAGACTCTGCTTGCTGCACTCCTGATACAGACTCTGCCTGCTGCACTTCTGATACAGACTCGGCCTGCTGCACTCCTGATACAGACTCTGCCTGTTGCACTCTGATACAGACTCTGCCTGCTGCACTCTGATACAGACTCTGCCTGCTGCACCCTGATACAGACTCTGCCTGCTGCACTCATGATAAAGACTCTGCCTGCTGCATTCTGATACAGACTCTGCTTGCTGCACTCCTGATACAGACTCTGCCTGCTGCACTCTGATAGAGACTCTGCCTGCTGCACTCTGATACAGACTCTGCCTGCTGCACCCTGATAGACTCTGCCTGCTGCACTCATGATAAAGACTCTGCCTGCTGCATTCTGATACAGACTCTGCCTGCTGCACTCCTGATACAGACTCTGCCTGCTGCACTCCTGATACAGACTCTGCCTGCTGCACTCTGATACAGACTCTGCCTGCTGCACTCTGATACAGACTCTGCCTGCTGCACCCTGATACAGACTCTGCCTGCTGCACTCATGATAAAGACTCTGCCTGCTGCATTCTGATACAGACTCTGCTTGCTGCGCTCCTGATACAGACTCTGCCTGCTGCACTCCTGATACTGACTCTGCCTGCTGAACTCTGATACAGACTCTGCCTGCTGCACTCTGATACAGACTCTGCCTGCTGCACCCTGATACAGACTCTGCCTGCTGCACTCATGATAAAGACTCTGCCTGCTGCATTCTGATACAGACTCTGCCTGCTGCACTCTGATACTCTGCCTGCTGCACTCTGATACAGACTCTGCCTGCTGCACCCTGATACAGACTCTGCCTGCTGCACTCATGATAAAGACTCTGCCTGCTGCACTCCTGATACAGACTCTGCCTGCTGCACTCTGATACTCTGCCTGCTGCACTCTGATACAGACTCTGCCTGCTGCACCCTGATACAGACTCTGCCTGCTGCACTCATGATAAAGACTCTGCCTGCTGCATTCTGATACAGACTCTGCCTGCTGCACTCTGATACTCTGCCTGCTGCACTCTGATACAGACTCTGCCTGCTGCACCCTGATACAGACTCTGCCTGCTGCACTCATGATAAAGACTCTGCCTGCTGCACTCCTGATACAGACTCTGCCTGCTGCACTCTGATACTCTGCCTGCTGCACTCTCATACAGACTCTGCCTGCTGCACTCTGATACATACTCTCCCTGCTGCACTCTGATACAGACTCTGCCTGCTGCACCCTGATACAGACTCTGCCTGCTGCACTCATGATAAATACTCTGCCTGCTGCATTCTGATACAGACTCTGCTTGCTGCACTCCTGATACAGACTCTGCCTGCTGCACTCTGATAGAGACTCTGCCTGCTGCACTCTGATACAGACTCTGCCTGCTGCACCCTGATAGACTCTGCCTGCTGCACTCATGATAAAGACTCTGCCTGCTGCATTCTGATACAGACTCTGCCTGCTGCACTCCTGATACAGACTCTGCCTGCTGCACTCCTGATACAGACTCTGCCTGCTGCACTCTGATACAGACTCTGCCTGCTGCACTCTGATACAGACTCTGCCTGCTGCACCCTGATACAGACTCTGCCTGCTGCACTCATGATAAAGACTCTGCCTGCTGCATTCTGATACAGACTCTGCCTGCTGCACTCTGATACTCTGCCTGCTGCACTCTGATACAGACTCTGCCTGCTGCACCCTGATACAGACTCTGCCTGCTGCACTCATGATAAAGACTCTGCCTGCTGCACTCCTGATACAGACTCTGCCTGCTGCACTCTGATACTCTGCCTGCTGCACTCTGATACAGACTCTGCCTGCTGCACCCTGATACAGACTCTGCCTGCTGCACTCATGATAAAGACTCTGCCTGCTGCATTCTGATACAGACTCTGCCTGCTGCACTCTGATACTCTGCCTGCTGCACTCTGATACAGACTCTGCCTGCTGCACCCTGATACAGACTCTGCCTGCTGCACTCATGATAAAGACTCTGCCTACTGCACTCCTGATACAGACTCTGCCTGCTGCACTCTGATACTCTGCCTGCTGCACTCTCATACAGACTCTGCCTGCTGCACTCTGATACAGACTCTCCCTGCTGCACTCTGATACAGACTCTGCCTGCTGCACTCATGATAAAGACTCTGCCTGCTGCATTCTGATACAGACTCTGCTTGCTGCACTCCTGATACAGACTCTGCCTGCTGCACTCTGATAGAGACTCTGCCTGCTGCACTCTGATACAGACTCTGCCTGCTGCACCCTGATAGACTCTGCCTGCTGCACTCATGATAAAGACTCTGCCTGCTGCATTCTGATACAGACTCTGCCTGCTGCACTCCTGATACAGACTCTGCCTGCTGCACTCCTGATACAGACTCTGCCTGCTGCACTCTGATACAGACTCTGCCTGCTGCACTCTGATACAGACTCTGCCTGCTGCACCCTGATACAGACTCTGCCTGCTGCACTCATGATAAAGACTCTGCCTGCTGCATTCTGATAGACTCTGCCTGCTGCACTCTGATACTCTGCCTGCTGCACTCTGATACAGACTCTGCCTGCTGCACCCTGATACAGACTCTGCCTGCTGCACTCATGATAAAGACTCTGCCTGCTGCACTCCTGATACAGACTCTGCCTGCTGCACTCTGATACTCTGCCTGCTGCACTCTGATACAGACTCTGCCTGCTGCACCCTGATACAGACTCTGCCTGCTGCACTCATGATAAAGACTCTGCCTGCTGCACTTCTGATACAGACTCTGCTTGCTGCACTCCTGATACAGACTCTGCCTGCTCCACTCCTGATACAGACTCTGCCTGCTGCACTCTGATACAGACTCTGCCTGCTGCACTCTGATACAGACTCTGCCTGCTGCACTCTGATACAGACTCTGCCTGCTGCACTCCTGATACAGACTCTGCCTGCTGCACTCCTGATACAGACTCTGTCTGCTGCACTCCTGATACAGACCTTGCCTGCTGCACTCCTGATACAGACTCTGCCTGCTGCACTGTGATACAGACTCTGCCTGCTGCACTCCTGATATAGACTCAGCCTGCTGCACTCCTGATACAGACTCTGCCTGCTGCACTCTGATACAGACTCTGCCTGCTGCACTCCTGATATAGACTCTGCCTGCTGCACTCTGATACAGACTCTGCCTTCTGCACTCTGATACAGACTCTGCCTGCTGCACTCTGATACAGACTCTGCCTGCTGCACTCTGATACAGACTATGCCTTCTGCACTCTGATGCAGACTCTGCCTGCTGCACCATCTAGTCTGTCCTACTGGGTCCAGCTGCTGCGCGTCCGTTGATCTGTCCTGGAGTGGCACCTGGATTTCATCGGGAGCCAAGTCTAACCTCAGAGGCTCTAGTGAACAGTCCGGTGCTCACTTAGTCATGCCCCTCCAGGCTCTCCGGGGTCCGTAGCACAGTGGTTGCACAAACCACGTCCGTGACAGTGCGCCCTCGCAGTCAGGGTCCTCTCTTCTGTTGTACCAGTCGGTGACCCCTTTTGACATGTAAAGCGCAACTGAATAAATGTCGCTGTCACAGTAATAATAATTATAGTACTTGTAGTCTGGGTCAATTGATGGCACTTCCCTGGTGTCTACACCCAATTTGATGTGTTTTAGCAGCTTTTGGTCCCGTTTCTAGGTGTTGAATATGCATTTTTTGGTCCCCCCATTGACTCCTATGGGATTCGTAAATGTTCGACGAACATTCGGCGAATATCAATTTGTTCGGCAAATTTTTCCGAACCGAAACATTGAAATTTTCGCTCATGCCTAGTGATGAAATTGAAAAACAATGTTCGTCTAATGACACCACAGTTTCTGGTGATAGATCCACATGTGGAATTGTGTGTTATGATGAGCTCTTGGACTGCAAAAGGCCCATTTATTGTTCTTGCACAGGGGCTCTCTTCTGTCTGTGTCCGCCAATGGACTGAAGCATCAGTACGGTATTCCTGCAACTACTCAAACTGTAGGCAAAATAGCTATGTATGTTATTTATAATAATAAATATTATTTAAAATTAGACAATCATGTCACCAAATAGAAGCATTGGCTTGCTCTCTTGCTCAACTATTCTAAGCTAGTCAAATTCCAAAAATCTAAATGTTACTGTAACTGAACATATATTTTTAAATAATATTGTTATTTTGGATCTACATTAATCATTTTATATTTCTAAATATAAATTTAGAAATTCCCTGCTACTGCCCTGTAGTTTCAATCTACAGAATTCAAGCACTTTTTATGTCAGCGTTTCTGGATGCACTGCTTACAGTGACAGTCACAATGCCTGTCTGCATATTCCAACAGTCCAAATTCTATTCATCATTGCAGGATTATTACTAAAATCACTAATATAGTCATTCCAATACAATATTATATTAGGGAATTGCTGTTTACTGGTATGATGTTCAGAGTGGTTCCAAACATAGGACTCCATTTAAAAAAATACATTTAGAATGAACCTCTTTGAGACCACATGCAAAGTAAATCCCTGTGACACTTGGCAACATTAGTAAATATATTCAAACTAAAGTCTAAGAACACAGTATCTGTCAAAGTCATATAAAGTAAAATTCAGAGTGGAACATATTCTGACAATTGGAGCCTTCTTATCTCTATTTCATAGTCAAGTTACTCTGATTTGGGACTGCAGCTTTGAAAGATACAGATGGAAGAAGATTCCTTGATTTCCACATCAATCAGAACTCACTTAGCTATTTATGACCTCTGTGGCTGTGTGTCACAATACACTTTAAACCTTGCCAGCTCAGGTCAGCATTAAATGAGGTGAAGAGTTCATAGCAACTCTGTAATAAAAAACCTTCCGAAGTTGCAGTATGTTGACTTTAAACTACTTCAATTATATATAAAACACTTCATAAGATAGATTCATATACGGTAAATGGGATAAAAATAATTAGATTCCTAAGCTGTATCTGATCTAAGGAAAAGTTCTGAAATAAAGAATGTCTTATATCCTAAAAACAAAAGTGATATACTGGGTGCTTGTGGTCAAATTTTTGACACCCTGGCAGGACTTCATATAGCCTTTGTACCTTACTTCTGTGCATGATATACATTTATCTTTAAATATTACTTGAACTTGTCATTTAACCCTTACAAATACATTTGTATTTACACAAAGACTTAAAATGTATGTAGGCTCTAGTCTTCATGTTATTTGAGCTTCTTCCAAATATTATTATTATTATTTATTATTATAACGCCATTTATTCCATGGCGCTTTACATGTGAAAAAGGGGTATAATACAAGAACAATTACAATAATCTTGAACACAATGTGACAGCGACAGGTACAGGAGGAGCGAGGACCCTGCCCGCGAGGGCTCACAATCTACAAGGGATGTAAATGAAATTATTTTAATGGACCTCATCATGAGTCATAAAAAGGACCCCACGTATTACCTATAAGACCTCCTTTTTCCTGCTATTTTATGCATGTTTTTTGTGCATGTTGCTTGTTCAAAGTGCTAAAACTTTGGCCTTGATTCATCAGAAGTGATTACGCCAAAAATCTAGAGTAAAATGCAGTGAAAAGTCGCAAACTATTTGCGCTACACAGAGAATGCAAAAACTTTGTGAATTCTGTCGTTTCCTTGCCAATTTCGTCTAGCTCTGCCAAAATGGGGGAACTGAGGCAGGATTTCACCCGCTTGTCAAATCTCCGAGGGGCTGTGGTATACCTTATGCTACACATTTTACTCCAGTGCAAGATTTGTGATGATGTGCACGCCACTTGTAAGATGCTCCTGATTCAATAAGAGGCATGTGCCTCTTAAAGAATCAGGAGTGTCTGACTCCAACACACTCCCTCATCAAGATAGGGATCTTTTATGTATTCATTCATAGGCCCCAATTCATAGAGACTGGCATTGTCTTAATGAATCAGGAGAGTTTTAAATGTTGCTTCCCTGTTTCTTGCAGCTCAACCCACTTTGGCAAAGGTGGCCGAAATTGGCATGGAGACACCAAAATTCTCCAAAGAGTTTTCAAAGCATTTTAAACTCTAGCATAATTGGTTTAATGAAACAGGGCCAAAGCTTTCATTATATTAAAGGCTCATCTTGCTTCCAGAAGCCAGAAATGAACAACAATGAAAAAAAAATGTGAGAAATTGGTTTCATGCTCCTGAGATCTAGGTGTAGACAATAAATAGTAATCTGGACTGAACTTGGAAATAACATTTGTTGTAGTATGGGAAGGAGTAGGAGTAGCCGAAGAGATGATATACACACGTGGTCGGAACTGAGCAAAGTGAAGTAATAGCATTCTCCCTCTAAACTTCATGTAACTATAGACAATGCTACTGATATGGGCTCACCTGGTTATGGATAGAGCTGGCCGGAAATGGAATGGAGACACCAAAATTCGCAAAATGTTTGGACAACTCGATGTTGCGCAAAAACTTTGTTACTTTTCAAAGCATTTTAAAATCTAGCTTAATTGGTTTAATGAAGCAGGGCCATAGCTTTCATTATATTAAAGGCTCAGCAGGTGATGTGGATTCTCTATCCTGCAGATTAGGGTGAGCAGTACAGACCAATGGCAATGGTGAATTGGATCAGGTCTTGACAGATGACACATAGATCAGAGAGGACCAGGGAAGCATAATATGCAGGATGGCAGAAAAACAAGCAGTGTAGTTAGCACAGATGAAGAATGGAAGCAGGGATGCAATTAATCACAGTAATGCAGTATGGTTTCTTCCAACTGAGAAATGGTTAAAAGCAGCCATGTATGCAAGTTTGGACTTGTAGTGAAGAAGTGGTTTATTGCACGATAGACATATAGTATAGGCAACTGGTGACTTGCTTGAAGAGATGCCTTGCAGAGGCCAGGTGTGAACAACACTGAAAGAAAAAGTGAGAAATTGGTAACATGCTGTTGAGATCTAGTTGTAGACAATACCTAGTAATCTGGACCAAACTTTTAAATAACATTTGTTGTAGTATGGGAACCAAGAATAGCAGAAGAGATGATACACACGTGGCTGGAACTGAGCAAAGTGAAGTAGCAGCATTCTCCCTACAAACTTGAGGTAACTGTAGACAATGCTACTGTTATGGGCTCACCTGGTGTCACGCTGTCTCAAGCGTACAGGAAGTCAGGGGCCTGAGCTGACCCTAAAGGAGGGCCCTGACTAATCCCTCAACCTGGAGGTACTGTTAATGGTACAGAGATCCAGGCCGCCAGCGTAACCCTAAACTCCTGAATATCCCTGAACCTCAGTAATCTAGTCCTGAGAAGGACCCCGATCACAACAATGGGGACCAGGATAGAAACTGCCCAAAATACAGTACTAGACAAACGAGACAGTACAAGGGGAAAACCAAAAACCACCTTGCATACAAAAACTCACACCACAATTACAGAGGGAACAACAACAGGTTAGGAGATAAATTATAAAGGGAGGAAGGGAAGAAACCACACCGCATACTCTTCGCTCCGAACTCCACCAAACAACGATCCGCTCTGAAGGTCTGCAAGAAATGCTTTCACCGACAACTTCCCTATCAGACCAGCAGGTATTTGAAGGAATCCCAATACTGCAGCATTAACTGCAGCTGGGCGAGGCTGAGCCTCGTCAAGCACAGAGAGAGAGAATTAACTCCCTCACTACCAAAAAACACAAAGCACCAAAAACTCAGCTGCGAGAAGTCAGGCTGTGTAGTCGCGACGATCTTCGTGGCGACACACCCGTGACACCTGGTTCTACAAATTAATAGTCATTAGTGCTTGTGTTATTTTATAGTATAGCTCATTTAAAATGCATTTTGGGGAGATAAACTCCCTTTAAAAGGCCTCGGGTGATGATGTCAGAGGAGTTTGCCAAGTTACCAGAGAAATCCAGCATGGACTATTGAAAAGGGAGAGGGAAATAGAAGAGTGGATCAAGGTCTAGTGCTCGAGTTGGCACAGGTCAGTAAAACAGGATCTCATCTTTCATGAGTGCTGACAGTCAGGCACCAATGTGTCAATCACATGACCAGGACAGAGGTTTATCTCCTGAAACAAATGTGAAAAGGTAAAATGCGCTAAAATACACCTGAAATCAAATGGCACAATACTCTTGAAATAAATCCTGCATGTAGATAAGTATACAGATACATTTCCTACCTAAATGCGATTCATGTTAGCTTCTAAAAGTACTCCAATAAGGCAGCAATCCAATTTCCAGTGAACGCAGAAATTGCAGTTAACCGTATTTGCCCATTGGCTGTTGGTTTCCTACTATGTGTGTGATGGGCATTCCTGGTCTGTGGATGGTATATGTATAAAGTGCCTGTGCAGCTCTCCGGCCAGCAGTCACAACTTATGGAAAAGACGTGAGACAGGATAGTAAAGAGGTCTGCTTGAGATACCAAGAGAGATCATCATAAACACAGTGGTAAGACAAAGGTATAGTCAGGTCACAGTCCGAGGTCAGAATTCAAGGAAGGTAGTCGATCAAGACAAAGGGGCTAGGCAAGTGGATGGTCAAAACCAACATCCAAAGTCGACCAGCAAAAGATCTAGTAACAGAGTACTAGAAAACAAGGCACACACACACCACTGAGCTATGACTGTCAATAATCAGACACTGACAGACAACTAAATAGCCAGGTAATCACCCAGAACAGGAGACCCCTGGAAGAAACCTAGCATGCCCCTGCCCTGACTGGTGGCTAGACTCTCAATACTGGCAGCTCAGCATGCCCCTGCCTCATGTCAGAAAGCTGAGCTGCCACTCACAATACTGACAGCTCAGCATGACTCTGATTCTATAGGATGACTGATCTGTCAATTGTGACAGTGTACAGTATTATGGCATCCAAAGAGTTCAATTTTGTTCTCATCTGAACAGACTATATTCTCCCAGTATTTCACAGGCTCGTTTAAATGTTGTTGAGCAAACTTTAAATGAACATGCTTTTTGTTCAGCAATGGAGTCTTGCGTTGTGTGCGTGCATACAGGCAATGGAATTTGAGTGCTTTACTCATTGTATTCTTTAAAACAAGTGTACCTCATGATTCCAGATCTTTCTGTATCTCTCCACAGGTCGTCCCTGGCTCTTGGACAACTTTTTTGATAATTCTTTTCACTCCTCTCTTTGAAATCTTGCAGGAGAACCACCGGTTTATGGTGAGTTGGTGTTCTTTCCACCTCCAGGTTATGGCCCCAACAGTGCTCACTGGAAACTTCAGTAGTTTAGAAATTCTTCTGTAACCAATGTCATCAGTATGTTTTGCAACAATAAGATTTTGAAGATCTTGAGACAGCTCACTGGTTTTACCCATCATGAGATGTTTCTTGTGTGGCACCTTGGTAATGAAATACCTTTTTATAGGTCATCAGTTGAACCAGCTGATGTTATTTATTACTAAGTGTCAGGATTGCTTTCTAATTACTGATAGATTTCAGCTGGTGTCATAACTTTCCATGGTATTGTGCACCACTCTTTCTTCATGTGTTCAATACTTTTTCCCTGAGTTATTTCTCATTATTACACATAACTTAATTTATGAACATCTATGGTTTGATTTCTTTGCCTGTGTGGATTGGATGGGTTGTTACCGACATCTGGCGAGAATTTAATGTAAATAGCAACTTTAGAAATACACTGCTCAAAAAAATAAAGGGAACACTTAAACAACAGAATATAACTCCAAGTAAATCAAACTTCTGTGAAATCAAACTGTCCACTTAGGAAGCAACAATCAATTTCACATGCTGTTGTGCAAATGAAATAGACAATAAATGGAAATGATTGGCAATTATCAAGACACCCTCAATAAAGGAGTGGTTCTGCAGGTGGGGACCACAGACCACATCTCAGTACCAATGCTTTCTGGCTAATGTTTTGGCCACTTTTGAATGTTGGCTGTGCTTTCACACTCGTGGTAGCATGAGACGGACTCTACAACCCACAGAAGTTGCTCAGGTAGTGCAGCTTATCCAGGATGGCACATCAATGCGAGCTGTGGCAATAAGGTTTGATGTGTCTGTCAACGTAGTGTCCAGAGGCTGGAGGCGCTACCAGGAGACGGGCCAGTACACCAGGAGACGTGGAGAGGGCCGTAGGAGAGCAATAACCCAGCAGCAGGACTGCTACCTCCGCCTTTGTGCAAGGAGGAACAGGAGGAGCAGTGCCAGAGCCCTGCAAAATGACCTCCAGAGGCCACAAATGTGCATGTGCCTGCATAAACGGTTAGAAACCGACTCCATGAGGGTGGTATGAGGGCCCGACATCCACAGATGGGGGTTGTGCTCACACCCCAACACTGTGTAGGACGCTTGGCATTTGCCACAAAACACCAGGATTGGCAAAGTCGCCACTGGCGCCCTATGCTCTTCACAGCTGAAAGCAGGTTCACACTGAGCACATGTGACAGATGTCACAGAGTCTGGAGACGCCGTAGAGAGCGATCTGCTGCCTGCAACATCCTTCAGCATGACCGGTTTGGCAGTGGGTCAGTAATGGTGTGGGGTGGCATTTCTTTGGAGTGCCGCACAGCCCTCCATGTGCTCGCCAGAGGTAGCCTGACTGCCATTAGGTACCTAGATGAGATCCTCAGACCCCTTGTGAGACCATATGCTGGTGCGGTTGGCCCTGGGTTCCTCCTAATGCAGGACAATGCCAGACCTCATGTGGCTGGAGTGTGTCAGCAGTTCCTGCAAGATGAAGGAATTGAAGCTATGGACTGGCCCGCCTGTTCCCCAGACCTGAATCCGATTGAGCACATCTGGGACATCATGTTTCGCTCCATCCACCAACGTCATTTTGCACCACACACTGTTCAGGAGTTGGCGGATGCTTTAGTCCAGGTCTGGGAGGAGATCCCACAGGAGACCATCCACAACCTCATCAGGAGCATGCCCAGGCGTTGTAGGGAGGTCATATAGACACGTGGAGGCCACACACAATACTGAGCCTCATTTTGACTTGTTTTAAGGACATTATATCAAAGTTGGATCAGCCTGTAGTGTGTTTTTCCACTATAATTTTGGGGGTGACTCCAAATCCAGGCCTCCATTGGTTAATAATTTTGATTTCCATTGATGATTTTTGTGTGATTTTGTTGTCAGCACATTCAGCTTTGTACAGAACAAAGTATTCAATGAGAATATTTCATTTATTCAGATCTAGGATGTGTTATTTGAGTGTTCCCTTTATTTTTTTGAGCAGTGTATATTTACTTAGAAAATTGGTGCCGTGTTCAATACCTGTTTCTCCTGCTGCATATAAATGTGTGTGTGTGAGTGTGTGTTTGACAGTCATAAAGCAACTGTTACAAAATCCTAAGCAGTACATCTATATCATTTACAAAACCCCAAAATATTGATAGGCACATTCTCCAGTGACAGAATTAGTCATTGACAGTGCTAATAATTTTCCCCTGTACAATCTAACACTGCACTTTTGCTCCACTAGAGCATAGTTACATATGAACAGTTAATTTGATGCCAAAATTGCCCCACACCACTGCAAGGAGACAGAGGCTGGTACACTTACAATAAAAATCCATTTAGAACAGCTGTCAGGAGGGTGGAGACTGAATACACTGGATTCATGAATCTTGCATTTATTTTCTGGACTCGTATAATGTTTATTTTAATACTAAGTGGAAAAACTTTCAAAAATAATTAGACAGCAAATTTGACATAGATTTCCTAAGTAAGCATACTAGACTTTGTTAGATCATAGAGATCTACTGTCACAGATCCTCTTTAAAGAACTGAGATGGAGATGTATTTTCTTGCTGTAAATTATCTCTTCAGAGAGGAAGAGAACTAGAACTCTAGTGCCATCTATAGGAAGTAGCAATCCTAAAAGTCAATATCGACCCTTTAACTAGCCTTGTCACATGACTTAGGATAAGAGCCAAAACCAAAATCTCAATTTGCAGACACTGTGTTTCGGGGTACTGCCCCTCATCAGTGCAAAGTGTGAGATATGTGACTTTCACTGTATTTAGCTTCCAAATTATTGTGCTTTATCTAACAAAAGTATCATAATTCTCTTCTACAATCACTTCAATATTATCCTTAATTTTCAGATTTAAAATTTAGATATAGAAATACATATTGAATAAAAGGTGAACCAGTGCCAGAGTTGGGTAATTATGAAATTTAAATAGAATCAGTCCCTATCTAATAATAATTTCACATTATTTATTAAGCTATCAGTATTTCCATCAACTTGCTATGAATTTCCAAATCCATAATGCCTACTGAACATAATAATTAGGATCTGTGTCACTTCTTCAGAGAGTTGTGCCACAGTGCACTTCATGCCCCACAGAGCCAAGCGCGTTTTAATATAGTGTTGACCTTGGAACCCTGTCTTTGATCAGTGGTTCTTCAAAGATAGGGATCTGCAGTGTGGTAGAGCTTTAGTGATGGATGTGGTAGTGAGACAATAATTTAGTATAGTCATCGTAAAAGGCTGATTAAAAATTAATGATAAATTAATCAAAGCAGCTCCTGCTAGCAAGCAGGAAAAGTCAATTAGCTGTTCGTTTGAGTGAAGAGGGGAAAAAAGCAATGAAGAAAAATGTGTCCAGTGCAAAAGGCTTGAAAGAGATTGCCTTTTATTAATTAGGCCTTAACAATAAATATTGTGCAGATTAAAGGAACGACGCATTAACCATTAAATAAATTAATCTGCAGTTTGTCATGGGGTCTGTTTTGAAGTTTGGGCTCATACCTGAAATGTATAACAATAGACATGCTGTGCCCTTTTCTTAACACTAGGTGATCTTACTGAGCGGGCTCTCCAGTACTTTGGCTGCTGGCCAATGCAGTGTTAATTTATGGACCAGTCTTTGAAATATAAATCAGTGAAAGGTTTTAGTTAGTTCAATGATTTCTGAGTGATGTGATATGACCTATGATCTTTGTTCAGCCAGAAGTGTAACACAATTATAGCCACAACCATCCATACACAATAGTAATTTGTCAAATGCCATCAAGTAGAACAATCTGTTCAGATAGAAACAATAAGGCTTATAATATGTTATATTAAAAAGGTGTGAGAGCTGCTGTTAAATGACGCAACTAAGACAGCTTCACTCCATATGTACTATAAGGGATTATGGATGATCTACTAGGGAACCCCCCCTTCCAATTTCAGCCAGAAAAAAAAAAATCTATAGCGGCGTACATAAAAATCACGGGGCTCCACAGAAAAGTCCTAATTTGGCCCCCAATCCATACTCCCGACAAAAGAATATTCAGCAGAGTAGGCATGGTCATACCTCACAAGTTTTACAATCAGGGAGAGGGAAACATATTTAGACAGGAGCACAATAATTATGCCAATACTGAAGCCTTAGTGTTCTCACCTACTGCTATACCCCTTTCATACGTCTCCTAGAGTATGATACCTAGTGCCTCCAGCAAAGTGTGATGCTGCCATAGTGCTGTCCCCCACAAATTATGATACTGTAGCAGTAACCCCGACACAGTATAATACCTCCCAGAGCATGATGCCCCTAATATGCCCCCCACATAGTATGATGGCCCTCATAGCCCCCTATTCACAGTCCCACAGCTCCCCTTTATATAGCATAATGGCCTCACAACCTTCTATAAACAGTATAATGGTCCTCACAGCCCCCACAGGCACTATCAGGATCCCTATAGGCAGTATGAGGGTCCCCAGAGCCCCCCACACAGTATGAGGGCTTACACACGCAATATGAAGGGCCCCACAGCCTCACTTTCAGTATGAGGGCCCCCAAACACAATTTGATAAGACATCATTCCCTCACAAGTACTGACAATAAGAAAAAAAGAAACTACTCACCTCCGTTTATTCGATGTCTGATCCGGTCAGTGCACAATGCAGACTAAGGCTCCATATAGCAGGTGCAATTCAATGATGCCATCTTGGTTGCTGTGTCGAGTCATTCTCAAATGCACAGGCTGTATTGTGCAGCAGGGAGGCTTCCTGCTGCACCATTTCATTCAATGGTATCCGAATCCCATGGAAAAAAATTGTGTTGACAGGCAGGGGGAGTTAAGGGGCAGTGCAACTGGACCCCCCAGCTCATAGGCTCCATAGTGGTCATTTGGTCTGGCACTAAAGATAGTATGCCCCTGTCTGTAGGACCAAGCATTGTTTTGTACTGTTACATACCTTATCGTCAATTAAGTACAGTTGCACTTGATTTGGAAGTGGTACCTCTTAGTGAGAACCTGATTAGAAATATCTAAACTTAGGTTTGAGGTCTACAGGATTCCATGATAATTACCGTTAAAAGAACCTATCACCAAAAATGTAGTTTTATTAAAAATAAAAAATTTAATTATATGTGTGTGCTTACTTATTTTAGATAGATACTGACTGCTTTGAAAGTCAATACCTATCTTCAAACCTTTGTTTTGTGTATCCAATTTTCAATGGAAGCCCGCTGCCATCTTGTGGATGGCACGGCTTCTCACTGATCCCTCTGTACCATGCATGCGCAGGCAGAGAGACAGAAGCACACTGCTCCTGGGGCCATATTGCTACTTTATCAGTAGACTTTTCCCTGTCTGTAGATTCACTAACTATCACTGTCATACTTGTCTGTACTGTGATCGGAGTGAAAATGCTCCCATCAGAGCAAAGACCCATGAACAGCTCTGTTAGCCCTACTACCCAGGAGCTGCTCTCTTAGCCCTACTACCCAGGAACAGCTCTCTTAGCCTTACTACCCAGGAACAGCTGTCTTAACCCTACTACCCAGGAACAGTTCTCTTAGCCCTACTACCCATGAACAGCTCTCTTTTCCCTACGTTCCAAGAAAAGCTCTCTTAGCCCTACTACCCATGAACAGCTCTCTTAGGCCTACTATCCAGGAACAGCTCTCTTAGCCCTACTACCCAGGAACAGCTCTCTTAGCCCTACTACCCAGGAACAGCTCTCTTAGCACTACTACCCAGGAACAGTTCTCTTAGCCCTACTACCCAGTAACAGCTCTTTTAGCACTACTAATCAGGAACAGCTCTCTTAGGCCTACTAACCATGAACAGCTCTTTTAGCCCTATTACCCAGGGACATCACTCTTAGCCCTACTACCCAGAGACAACTCTCTTATAGCCTTACTACCCAATGACAGCTTTTTTATAGCCCCTGGCCAGTCTGTGCATTTCAGTCTGTACTCAAACCATGCTGCACGGATGTCTGCATGAGTCCTTGCAATTACAAGTGGCCCTTTGAAGGCAACCATAATCCTATGAAGAGTATGAGGGTTCCACAGCCCCTTTTATGCCATAAAGCCAGCTTAAGAAATTCACAAAAAGGAGAAGTAGGAGAGAGTTGACCATACATGTGTATGTACTATCCATTTCACTCTATTGGGAGTAAGGGCCCTTTCACATAGCGTTTTCTCTTACATTCCTATGGAGTAGACTACATCTTGCTGTCTGCCTCCAATAGCTGAAAACGATACACGACAGTGCACACAGTGACTCTGTCTTCACCATTATTGTCAATAGCTCCGTTTGTTGGTATATGCAACAGTTGTGGACTTCTTTGTGAGAAGGAGGACTTTATGCTGATCTGACAGTAGATGGCGATGTTGTGTAAAGTTTCCTTGTTTACTGTATTGTAAAAGAAAAAAGTCTCTCTTGTACTTTCTGTTTTGTTCTTACTTCCTGGTGCAGTACTGTGTGAATGTGCGTTTTTTTTCCTTTACCACATGTTCTGAGAAGTAAAAGCTTGCTATCCCATGTAATCTGCTCTGTGAAGTTTCTACCGCAACTGTGGGTATCCAGAAGCTGTGCAACAGGTTATGGGTCAAGGCACCGAGGACCCCAGACACCCAGGACACAGGAACTCTCAGCAAGACCCTGGTGAACGCAGCAAAATTCTTCAGTACAATTCTCTCCAAACAAGTAAGACAAGTTAAATATGACAAGTAGCACAAAGCTAAAACGCACAGTAGCTAAGCTGAATAATGAAAATTATCAGTTATGGAAGTTCAAAGTAGAAATGTTATTGTCTAAAGATGATTTATGGGAAGTAATCACTACAGATAGACCAGATGAGGATAATCAGACATGGGATAAGAAAAATAGACAAGCAAGAGCTACCATCAGCCTATTAGTGGATGGTGCTCAATTAATCCACATAAGGAATGAGGATTCAGCAAAGGGAATGTGGGAAGCACTAAGAAAGCTAAATGAAAGACCCAGCTTAAATCACAAGTTATTTCTGCTAAGAAAGCTTTACAGTATGAGACTAAGTGCAGACAATGACATGCAGAAGCATATATTCTCTATTATGGAAGTGATATCACAGCTGAGATCAATTGATGAAGATATTAAGGAAAGCTATGTAGCAGCAATATTATTGTGCAGTTTACCGGATACATATACTGCTTTGATAAATGCACTAGAGACAAGACCTGAAACAGACATTACATTAGAGTTTGTGAAGACCAGACTCATAGATGAATATCAAAGAAGGAAAGAACAAACCAATGATTCTTCTACTGAAAAAGATAATGGAAATGCTCTTAAAGCTACAGAATCAAAAAGACCCTGTAATAAAGAGACAAGAGAATCTTTCAGATGTAAGAAAAAAGGACATTTAAAGAAAGACTGTACTATATGGAAAGCAGAACAACAGAAATTACATCATAAAGAGAATACATAGAAAGTAAAAAACACAATTTCTGATTCATGTGAAAATAATTGGAATGGCACATTTAAAGTGACTGATAAGAAATCATTGTTGGGTTGGTTTATTGACTCAGGAGCAACAAGTCACATGACAAGTAATAAAAATTTCTTTACTGAACTTAATTTAAATAAGAAGGAAGGCATTTATCTTGCAGATGGAAGCAAAATAACTGCAGAAGGTGTTGGACAAGGAATGCTAAACTGTTCTAACAAGTTTGGGCATGATTCAAAAAGGAGGATTTTTATCTGTAAAACATCTAACAGCTAAAGGACTTACTGTAAAATTCAAAGATGATGAGTGTACAATCCTAGCTGGAAAACATGGTAATAATCAATGTCAAGGCAGATGAACAATTCTATCATCTAGACACATTAAAGGAGCAGATCAAGTTGTGTACACATGATCACAAGAATTGTATTCACATGTGGCATAGATGTCTAGGACACAGACATCCTGAAAGTATAATGGAGCTACAAAGGAAAGAATTGACAAAGGATCTATTGATATCTGATTGCTCAATTACCGGAAGATGTGAATGTGGAATAAAATCCAAAGCCACAAGGATATCTATTCCTAAAGAAAGTGAAACGAAAAGCACAAGACCACTTGATTTGGTGCATACTGACGTATGTGGACCCATGAAAGTGACTACATGAGGAGGCAATAGATATATGATGACTTTTATAGATGACTACTCAAGATACACAGTCACATAGTTGATCAAGAACAAAAGCAACGTTTTCAATAAACTAGTAGACTACGTGACAAAGTCGAATAACAGATTTCAGAGGAAGCCAATTGTCATTAGAAGTGATAATGGAGATGAATTCACAGGACACCAAATAGAAAAACTACTTTAGAAAAAATGGTATAGAGCATCAAAAGACTGTTCCATACACACCTGAACAAAATGGAGTAGCAGAAAGGAAAAACGGAACTCTGACTGAAATGATAAGGTGTATGCTGACAGATTCCAAACTATCAGAGAAATATTGGGGTGAAGCAGCAATGACAGCTACATATCTACAGAACCGACTTTTTTCTAGAAAACTGAAAAAAAAACATATGAACTGTGGCAAGGTATGAAACCAAGTGTAAATCATTTAAGAGTTTTTGGTTGTAAAGTTTTTGTATTGCTTCCAACAGAAAAATGTTCCAAACTTCAAAATAGGTCCATGGAAGGAATATTTGTTGGATATAGTGAAAATTGCAAAGGATATAGAATCCTAGAACCCAAAACAGACAGAGTTATGGTGAGTAACAGTGTGACATTCATTGAGGATCTAAATGAAGACACTATGATTTCACTGGAAACAAAAAATGAGAAAAACAGCAATGATATAGCTCAAGGAATATCTGATGAAAAAGAAGTTGAAATTAATAAAAAACAGAATACTGAAAGTGAAGAGAAACAACTACAAACAGACATAGAACCAAGACGTTCAATAAGAGAAAACAAAGGAAAACCTCAAATACGCCTTTCATACAAGGCAAGTACAAGTAAAATTTATGAGCCTACCTCTTGGAAAGACATATCTTGACTTCCTGAAGAAGAAGCTAATAAATGGATAGAGGCAACAGAAATAGAAATAAAATCCATGCATGACTCAAAAACATGGACACTAACAGAAATACCAGAAGGAAGAAAAGCTATAGGATGTAAATGGGGTTTTAAAGTAAAGTACCGAACAGATGGCACAGCTGAATGATACAGAGCAAGACTCGTAGCTAAAGGTTATTCTCAAAAATATGGAGAAGACTATGAAGAAACATTTGCTCTAGTTGTCAAACATACTACAATAAGAACTTTGTTTGCAGTTGCAGCAATGAAACAAATAGAACTGAAACATCTGGATGTAAAGACAGCATTTTTGAATGGAAGTTTAACAGAAGATATTTACATGGAACAACCTCCAGGATTCAAAGATGAAAGTAACCCAAACATGGTTTTCAAATTACAGAAAAGTATATACGGTTTAAAACAAGCTGCTAAAGCGTGGAATGATAAAATCACGGAGGTGCTCACAGGTGCTCACAAATGAAAAATTTGAAAGAAGCAAAGCTGATCCTTGCCTGTACACAAAAAGACTAATGGACAGATGGATCTATGTACTCATATATGTTGATGACATTTTAGATTGTTTTGAAAAAGAAAGGGATAAAGAGGACATAATAAAAATCCTGAATCAACAATTTGAGATCAAAGACTTGGGAAATGTGAAACAGTAATTAGGAATACAGATAGAAAGAGAAGAAGATGGAAGTTTCCTACTTAATCAAAATCACATGATTCAAGACATAACCGAAACATTTGGATTGAAGGATGCAAAACCCGCAAAGTCTCCAATAGAAACTAATTATCTTAAAGAGATGAGTAGTGACAAAAATGTGTTACCAAATAATGAAGAGTACAGAATGGCGACAGGAAAATTACTGTATCTAGCGACTGTTACAAGGCCAGACATTGCAGCAGCAGTAGGAATCCTGAGTAGAAAAGTGTCCAAGCCAAATAAAGCAGATTGGAATGCTGTGAAGAGAGTAATTTGAAAGGAACCAGCAATGTTAAACTGAAACTGCCTACAAGTGATAAATGCATTTTAACTGGATACGTTGATGCAGATTGGGCTGGAGATCCAACTGACAGAAAATCTACCAGTGGCTATCTTTTCTTTCTCTCAGGTGGACCAATTAGTTGGGCTAGTAAAAAACAATCAATAGTAATGCTGTCGTCAGCAGAAGCAGAATATGTTGCAGCAGCACATGCTAGTCAAGAAGTTCTACGGTTAAGACAATTGCTAGCAGACCTAGGACAAGCATAGTTGGAACCAACAAAAATAAATGAGGGCAATCAGGGATGTCTTGTTCTTGCTCAGATGGAAAGAGTTAACCCAAGAACCAAGCACATTGATGTGAAGTATCATTTCTTAAGGGACCATCAGGAACAAGGAATCCTGAAATTAGAATATTGTCCAACTGAAGATATGACAGCCGACATTTTCACAAAGGCATTGAATACTGAAAAACATCAGAGACTAATGAAGAAATTAGGTTTGACTGAATAAGTCCTTACTGTTGAGAAAGGGTGCTGGTATATGCAACAGTTGTGGACTTCTTTGTTTGTGTGAAGGAGGACTTTATGCTGATCTGACAGTAGATGGCGATGTTGTGTAAAGTTTCCTTGTTTACTGTATTTTAAAAGAAAAAGTCTGCCTTGTACTTTCTGTTTTGTTCTTACTTCCTGTTGCAGTACTGTGTGACTGTGCATTTTTTTTTCTTTACCTCATGTTCTGAGAAGTAAAAGCTTGTTATCCCATGTAATCTGCTCTGTGAAGTTTCTACCGCAACTGTGGGAATTCAGAAGCTGTGCAACACCGTTGACACATACACCCGAATCCCATTTTGCAGGGGTTTCGGACATAAGCCACAACAGAGCCACTGAACGTAGGAGAAAACGCTGTTTGAAAGGGGTCTTAACAGAAACAGCCATATAACATAATGAAAAAGAGTCCAACTTTCTAATACATTGTTTCCATCTCACTCTATTTTAATGAACTCTCTATGGTGTCAGGGAATCCAAATATTTGTCTTTATATTAGGGGCAGTCTAAACAATTCTCTGAACTAAACAGCCTGGGCTCTAGGCTGATTTTTCAGATTTTTCTGATACTTGGTAGCAAACTGTAAGAACAGAAGACTGGATGCTATGTAAGCTAATTACTAGCTCTTTACACACATTCATTGTCTGCATATAAACAAGAATATTGCATTGAGGCATTGGAATAATGCGGCCTAACTAGAAAGACCAAATTATAGGTCAAGACATAACATTTTTTGGGCCAAACACTGTATAATGAAAATGCTTAAACTTTCCTATTGAAAGGTTTCTCTACTTTCCTGTAATAACATGTATTTCCTTTCTTTGAAAACAGTAAGGAAACAGGTAAGTAAAATGGAAGATTTAGAGCTCCTTTCTCACCAAATGGTGGGTATAACACTGATGCATTTTTCTGCTGCAAGTTAGAAAAGAAACCTAAATATCTTTCTAGCTGAACAATCTCCTTCAGAATGTAGCTGTCCTACTCACTTCAGTAACTGTATGGCAGTATTGTTCATTGTATGGTACTATTATTTAGTTAATGTATGGCGGCATAATACAGACAAAGAGCGGCGATATCATGCAGTCACTGAATAACAATATTATTCAGTTACAGTATTGTCATACTATATAATGATGAAGAACATTATTTGACCATTCACATGACAAGAATCTAAGACCAATTTGAATCTTGCGTATCTTAGAGGTAAAACTGGGTATTGATATTCTATTTGTGCCACGAAAAGAAGTTTAAAAAAATCTGAACATAAAAAAAAAACATGTACCGTATGTCTTGTTTCTTTATTATTGGAGCTGCTTCTACCGTATAAAGAACTTTTGACCACAGACAGAAAATTAGGCTTATACCATTAATGCTTGAGTGAGTAACTATCTGATTTCTGTCTCTTTCTCTTTTTGCAAGTGTGTTGTAAAGATGCAATTTCCCCGCTTAATTTTAAACATTCAGAGATATATGGACAGGATACAGTCTTCTTATATAAGATGATAAAGACAGAAGAAACTATAAAAAAAGAATAATAGAAAAAGGCTAATGGATTGCACATTAGCCACAAATCTTTGCGCTCTGTGAAATAAAGTTGTTTGATATATAAAAAATATTCACCCGGGCACATAAACTTAAACAGGTGTGTTTTATTGTCGCTAAGACAGGTTTAATGCAGCATCTGGTGCACACAGCTTGGTATATTCATTTTAAAATATCAATCCTTACACAGGCACTAAGTGGGCATGCCAGGGGAGGAAGTCTTGGTAAAGCTTTCAAAACATGTACTAAAGCTGAGATCAGAGCTGTAAAACTGAAACCACAGTGCACATATTTAGGATTTAAATATTAAACGTTTGGCAACAGTTTTTAAAGTGCACCTATTGGTTAATTGTATTTTTTTCTTTGTTTTTTTTTAATAAGACACAAGTTTGGCCAATATGACTTAAAAAAAGGTAGCAGACAAGACAGGGCTCTTGTTGATGCAATAGGAGGAATGCCACCCTGGATGTGAAATATGGCCCGTTACAGTGTGGATATGGTAAATTTAACATAGATAAAGCAAGCAGCACGGTGGCTCAGTGCTTAGCACTGCAGCCTTGCTGGGGTCCTGGGTTCAAATCCCACCAAGAACAACATCTGCAAGGAGTTTGTATGTTCTCCCTCTGTTTGCGTGGGTTTCCTCCCACACTCCAAAGACATACTGATAGAGAATGTAGATTGTGAGCCCCAATGGGGACAGTGATGATGATGTCTGTAAAGTGCTGTGGAATTAATGGTGCTATGTAAGTAAAATAAATAAATACTTCTTCCTTCATTTTTAAGCCACTTCTCTATCCCTAGCTTCCTTAACTTAAGGCCCCGTCACACTAAGCGACACTACAGCGATCCCGACAACGATACGACCCGGCAGGGATCGTTGCTGCGTCGCTGTGTGGTCGCTGGTGAGATGTCAAACAGTCAGATCTTCCCAACGATGCAGCAATGATGTGGCGACCCGTAACGATCTGTATAACGATGCACGCCTATGTGTTTCTGTGTCTGAGTCGTCAACAAGGTCGTCGGTAAGGTGTCAAAGACACCGATACATGCTACCCAGCGGGGCCGCAACGATCAAAGAAATATCCAGACCATTCCGACACGACCAGCGATCTCACAGCCAGGGGCCTGGTCGCTGCTAAGTGTCAAATGTAGCGAGATCGCTGCTGAGGTCGCTGTTGCGTCACAAAACTTGTGACTCAGCAGCGATCTCGCTAGCGATCTCGCTTAGTGTGACGGGGGCTTTATTCTCTATTCTGAGAGATCAGATTACAGTTTATTGAAGTCTATGGTAGTGAGAAAGGGAAACAGAGAGAAAAACAGATGATGCTGATGCTTTCTATTAAGCTTTTATCTCACCCCAGTGCTGGATTCACAGCTACAATGCTTTCCATTGTTCTGTCATTTCTTCTGTTTCGTACTGCTTTATAATGTCCTGCATGCTGCTGATGCTTCAGAACATGTGCTACACAGAAACAGATGAACATATATGAAATTTCATACATTTATTGCTGATTTACTGTCTCTGTCTCTGTATAATGTACTATATGGATAATGACATGCTGATCCTCAAACCCAAGGTCAAGCATCAGGATTATTTTCAAAACCTTTATTTTTTCTTTGCCGTTTCCCAGTCCTTACAAGTGCTTATTACTCTGCTCTTTAAAGAGGACTTTTCACAATTTCTTTTCATGTTGAACTGGACATATGATGTAATAGTGGCAACAGGATGGAATAAAACTTTTTTTTTCTAATTTCGACTCTCTGTTGCGGAGATATTAGTAATCTCAGTATTTGCCACCTAATGAGTTATCTAACCCACTTGTTGTGTTAGATGCTTCTTCTTCCTGTATGAGTTGCTATCTGACAACACCCAATTGGACTTAAAGGGTATCTGTCAGTAATGATTTGCTGTGTAAGCCGAGGACAGCATGAAGTACGGGTTAAAACACAGAATTGAACAATGTGTAACTTTTCAATCTTAGTGCTCTTTACTTATACTGAAGGTTTTATCACTAGGACATTATCATTGCTGTGACTAGCTGGCATGTGGGCACTCGTCTGTGATAAGCAGCTCTAACGTTGAGATGATGTCAGTCAGTGCCAGGGGTGTAGTCACATCCACCACTCTCTATACTCGGAGCTGTCAATGAACCAGTGCCGGCGATACCCCTGTGACTGAACGTCGAATGATGCCAGGAGGAATATAGTTAATTTCCTCCAGGCAGCGGGGCTCAAAGTGTGGACACCAGGCATGTTCAGAACACTATTAACCTGCAGATGAACCCATGTCTGCAGGTTAATCATGTTTTTTCACTTGAAAGGTTCTCTTTAAGAGCATTTCTTAGTTCTGTTGACATGTCTATTTTAGAAAAAATCAATATTCTCAATAAAACAAAATTTCTGCAGCATCGTTTCTTAGAAACTTGCATTGTGTCTGTCTTCAGTCAGTCATTCTAATTCCAAAAATTGATTGACAAGCACATATTCACAGTTGGGGTTGTCTCTACACACTCTGAAACTGACCGATACAGTTCAGGTAAGATGGCAGACAACAATAAGGGAAATGTTGTTATATGACCTATAGAGAAAGAAGCCTTTAGACAGTTGAAGGATAATCATATTTACCAGTAGTTGTCATATAACTCCCTTCCAACATTTTCTTTTGAGTTAAAGAAAATTCTAACAAATGTATTTGAACAGATTATCCCTAAAAAGTATTAGAGCGATTCATGAAAAAAAATTCCAAAAATAACTACATTGCATTGTCTTCCAAAAATTCAGAACGACCTCAGGTCGAATCATAGTTGCAGGGATTGGAGGTTTGTGTTATCTCATTTTAAAATGAATTGATTATTACCTGAAACCACTTGTGGAATGTTTACCACCATATGTTAGGGACACTACAAATTCTTTAAATGGATTGATAGAATTTTATATGCTAATGGTAATAGTTAAACGGGTTGTCCGGTACTTTTAAAAAAATGCCAGTGTGTTTTAATGCTAAATACAACCTTCTTTCTAATTACCTTGTGCTGCTGATACTGCCTCTGAGCAGCGCTATCAGTGGCCGCTCACAGGCAGCATGTGACCCCACGCTAACATCACGACAAGTGAGGTGTGACTCAGCGTTGGGGTCCCAGCAGTGGCTGCTGGGTTGTGGGCGGAGTCACACCCAGCATCCACTGCGCGCTTTCCCTGTGAATGAGGACAGGGAGAGCCCATGGTGGATGCCAGGCGTGACGCGCAGGGTAACCCCGCCCACAACCCAGCATCCACTGGTGGAAGGCGGAAGAGGGACCCCCGGCTGAAGCGCAACTTGTCGTGACATCAGCGCCAGCTGCAGCCGGGGGTCATGTGCTGCCTGTGAGCGGCCACTGATAGCGCCGCTCACAGGCAGTATCAGCAGCGCAAGGTAATTAGAAAGAAGGTTGTATTTATCATTAAAACAAACTGCCATTTTTTTAAAAGTACCGGACAACCCCTTTAATATTGAATCCCTGTACACTAATATTAGGCATAATGATAGACAGAAAAAAAACAAAAATTGAGCTTGACTAAAGTTGTTATACATGTAGCACATAAACACATGTTCACAATGGCCATAAATCAGAAAAAAATCTACAAGAAGCAAAATGAACATAAACCCTGCTGTAAATTAATAAATAAAAAGCAAAAGTGCAATTAAATAACATGGGGTTCTTAGTAACACTGTTTTTGATCAAAAATAGCATAAAAGCCATCCCACCACAACAAGGCGACCCCAATCGGTATGGTCCTACTCTGTCTAATATTAAAAACCTTACCATGTGTCAAAGTTGACCTCAATGTGTGAATAAAGGCAGACAAAGGACTGGGTCCCGAACTGTGGACACCAGCTTTGGGAATCTATCTAATTATAATTTCCAGCTCAAGGAAGGAAGGCCATACCCTGACTTGCTCAGAATGCAAAAATACAAAGAAATAACATAAAAATTGAGCTTGGTTTAAGTTGGTATACATGCAGCACATAAACCCATATAAAAACAATGTTACTCAGAACCCTATGTTATTTAAGAACTTCGGCTTTTTATTTATTTATTTACAGCAGGGTGCATGTTCAATTTGCATCTTGTTTTTTTTTTATAATGATGGATTGGCAGCGGTTCATCTCTTCCTGAGTATGAGCAGCTGGGACAGCCATATAAGTGACTTGATTTTGGAATCATGGCAATATTTTCTGACTTATACTGTTTTAAGAACCATTTACAGCTACCGAATCTTGGGACAGGCAGGTTTTCTATGGAGATAGTTCCTGTCGTGATCATCTGCTGATTTAGCAGGGATCTGATTCTGAACTGGCAGACTTCATGTGGGAAATAAATTGTAACAATAGAAATCTCCAATTGCGTATGTATTTGATTCTAAGGGCAGAGACAGACTGCCATATTTCTCATGCGAGGATCACATCGTAAACTTCGTACTGGCTATCTGCTCTCCTGACCTGAGCTTGAGAGCTGCATAGAAATACATCACGCTGTCATGCTCGGGATAGGAGAGGTGCCAGCCAGTCAGTTCAGTGCGATGCGATCATCGCACGAGTGGTACGGAAGTCTGTCTCTGCCTTAAAGGTGTAGAATTTTTTTGATTTGTTTATTGCTGTTGATGACATGGGTCATCTACAGATGATGTCCACTGTAGGTCTAGATCAGTAAATTAATTAATTTTGCCTCTCCGTTTAATCCATTTGCCATTTGAAAAGCTGTCTCAGATGGACTATTTCTCAGGATGTGATGAATCTGCCTGTCAAGGGAAAAATTTGAAAACCAGGCAAGTGATCTAAAAGATAGGCTTGAGATTAAATGGTATAGCCAAAGAAGTATTAAAAATGGTCATAATACAATCCGTTTAATTGCTACTTATAATAACTAATGGGGAAACAATACAAGCTATACTTGAGAAATATAGGTCAAATCTACAGCTAGAACCATCCTTGATACCGAATTTACCAGTATGACTTTTGATAATGGCAAGAACATGCAGGAATATGAAAAATCTTTCGGCATGAGCCACTATGTGACCAAACTGCCTAACCCATTTTAAAACTCGTCCCAAAACATCCCTTTCCCATCTGAGAATTGAATATCCTGCAAGTATATAATTCAGACAAAAACATTTGAATCAGCAGATGGCTCCTGACACTTTGACATTAGATACTATATATCATGCACTTGGGCAGACTCTGGTAGCCAAGCTCAATGCTAGCAAGCTGTACAATGAGTAAGATAAAAGCTCTCGCAGCAGGAGAATGAAAGCAGATACATTGCATACTTGCTTATTTTCATTCTCTATATCTAACTAAAGTAATTTAATATTTCAGCTTATTATTTCTGTAGGATTAACATTGCCCTGCCTATTTTAAAAAAATGTTTTACCTCACAGAGAGCTGTGATCCCATGCTATCTTGTCTGCTTGGCTATTCTCTTTTGCTTCCTCCCCCTGCCCAGAAGCTGTGGTATGATCAGACCATGTTCCTGTATGGTCAGACACAGCCATTACACAGTACACAGCAGGGACACATTTATAAGATTATCTCAGCACAAGAACATTTTTTAACACATCCAATTGGGGAATTTAATTTTATTCTAAGATTAAAATGTACTCTATTTGTGGGACAACCCTTTCAGTGTCCATAAAAGACTTGGACAGCACATGGATGCCATTCTATTTGTTTGCTTGTGCTGTCCATTTTTCATTTTTGCTGGATTTGAAAAGCTTGATATCCACCAGTTTTTTTTTGCATATGAGAAAAACTACTGACATCTTAATGAGCCTTATGCTCACTTTATTCCGGGAGGGTAAAAGGTACAATTTAGAGTCATAATAAAAGTTCCTTCTGATTTGTTATTTTATGGTGAATACAGGTATTTACTAAAGCAGGCATGTCGGTATTGCTGACAGCTCCTTCTAGTTATTACAAAAATCCCACTGACTAATTTGCAATAAAGTTTTGAGTTATTTTTTTACATACTGCATTTTGCTAAGGATCATGAAATAAAACTGACAGCAAGTCTATTGAGATAATAAATGGTTTAATATTTGATCAGCTCTATTTGACCTTAGACCAGAACCTTTAGACATAATCTTTAAACAGGAGTCATGCTCAATCTGAGAGGAAAAAAACATCTGCATGTTTCTATATAAGATTGAGTGCAGACAAATGTATACAATACAACCTTAAATGGGCTGTCTAGCCTTAGGGTACAAGGCTGCAGTCACTCTATCTGACTGCAGACCTGTGAAGTCTTACAGCGTGCGCACTGCGCGGCACACCGATACAGTTAAGCTCTGCAGTAGAGCAGGGAGAAACAGTTTCCCTGCACTACCTCTCTCCGTTCTGCTTTAGGCCTGTAGCACTTTAGGTCCCGGGCAAAGCGACATGATGACATCATCACACTGGGACTCTGACGTATATCACCGTGTTGGTCCCCCTGTGACTTGATGTTGTCTTCCAGTTGACACACCAGGGTTAGGTGAGCATATTTGTTTATTATTTTATTTATTTTAATGTGTGAGAGCCATCATGCAGAGTGGGGGCTACGAAGGAAGCCCTCATACAGAGTGGGGGCTACTAAGGAGGCCCTCATACAGCGTGGGAGCTGCTAGGTGAGCCCTCATACACAGTGAGGCTACTAATGGGGCTATTATTCAGCGTGGGGGCTACTGAGGGGGTCTAATACAGAGTGTGAGTTACTAAGGGGGCAATCATACAGACTGGGGGATACTAAAGGGACCTTGATACAGCAAGTTGGCAGCTAAAGGGACCATCATACAGCGTTAGGGCTATTAAGGTGGCAATCATACAGAGTGGGGGCTACTAAGGAGGCCATAATAAAGAGTTGGGGCTACAGAGGGGAAAATTATACAGAGTGGGGGACTATAAGGTTGTGAAGGGGTTAAAATATCAAAGTAGAAAATTGCCAGTGTTGAGATGTTTAAAGGAGTTATCCCAAGTTCTTAAAAAGTTAAATACAAGCAACTTTGCAATTTATCACTTTGTAGACCATGTACTGGGGAGGTCTCTCTCAGAATACAGCGGGCCAAGGACAAAGGATACTACCAGACGATTTGTTGGGGAACACCTTTTTACAAAGAACAGGAACTGAGTTGCCCCGACAATGCAAGAAAGGAACACAAATAAATTTCACACACACCTAGCTCAAGACAACTCGGACTCCTGCGCTGTACAACTGACAGGACCAGGATGTACTACAAGATGAACTATAATTTTCCTAAGCAGTAGTTCTACCTAATGCGGTAACCGAATGTTACCCAGAGCAATGATGTAATCAGATGGGTGCACGAGGTAGCCTGTGCAGTAGTGTAGTGCAACAGTTAACAAGCTTAACAACTCTCTACGTTTACAATACTGTTATTCTAACTATACACAATCTCACCACTGGGGGGAGTCTCTAGCTAAGGTTCACCCAAACCTGCCTACAATGTCCTGTGCTTGACGCCAAACTCTTCCAGCTATTTGTATGCATGCATCCACGAGGATCCCTGTGGTGGAGCCTGAGCTCAGGACTTACCAGCCGTTAACTGTTCTCTGAAGAAGCTGTCTTCTCAGGCACTTAGTTGGGAGATTGAGGAGACGGTCCTGACCTTGTCACAACACTGCTCCCAAACCATGCAGGCTCCCATCTGTGTAGAGCAGGAACGGAGTATCAAACGGGGCGTAAGCCAGAATCGTTGCGCAGGATAGGGTGGCTTTCACCTTCTCAAGGCATTCTGTTGCTGAGAGCTCCACTGAATGGGGCGGTTCTTGGATTCTCAAGTTGTGCCTCTCAGGAGGTCATTCAAGGGATCAACCAGATGAGCGAACTTAGGGACAAACCGTTGATAATATCCCGCTAGTCCTAAAAAGGCTCTCACCTCTCGCAACGTTCTCTGCTGAGGCCACTTCTGGACAACCTCAACCTAACTGGCAGCAGGTTGTACGCCTTCGGGAGTCACCACATGACCGAGGTATTTTATACGATCTTGAAACAATTGGCATTTCTTAGGCTTGATCTTCAGCCCATGGTCAGCCCATGGTCGTGAAGTTGCTGCAGGACCTGCCGAAGCTTCTGAAGATGATTCTCAAATGATGTTCCGAACACCACCACATCATCCAGGTAGATCAACACGGACTCGAAGTTGAGGTCGCCCAAGCAATGTTCCAGGTGCATTGGAAAGACCAAAAGGCATTCTGTTAAATTCATAGAATCCCATGGGTAGGATGAACGCTGTCTTCGCCTTGTCTTTCTCAGCCACCGGGACTGGCCAATATCCGTTGGCCAAGTCGAGAGTAGAAAAGTACTTAACCCGACCCAGGGTTGATAGCGATTCTTCAATCCGGGGGAGAGGGTAGGTGTCAAGTACAGTGTGGGCATTCAATTTTCGGTAATCGACACAGAATCGAAGGGACCCATCTTTTTTACGTACCAAGACCACTGACGCTGCCCATGGACTCTGGCTCTCTCGTATGACCTGGTTGTCCAGCATGTTGGCTACCATGTTCTTTACTTCTTGATACACCTTTGGAGGAATCTGTCGATAATGTTCCCGAATTGGGGGCATGTCCCCAGTTGGAATCTCATGTTCGATGGTAGAGGAACACCCAAAATCTTCGCCATGACGGGAGAAAGCCTCCTGGAATTCCCATAGGGTATATTCCAGGAGCCTCTGTTGAGCAAGGGTCAGGGTCCTCTGATCCACTCCCATTCGATCCATTATGATTCGGCCGTTCCACTCAGCAGTGGGGTCTTCCTTCCTGGTCAGTTCAACAGCAAAAGTAAAGGCTGACCTCCTATTGGGCCGGAGGTTAAACCCTGTTCTTCGGAGTATCTCTCCATCAGACGCATAGACTTTGGCCAGCAAGGAACCCCTGGGTATAGTAACTTCGCTATCCAGCACGTTAATGAAACGGATGGGCACACAGGCATCTCTCACCGTCGCTAGTGCACGGGCCACCAAGAGTTTCATCTGGGATGGTTCCTCAAACATTGGTTCAATCAGCACTTACAGACCATTCAGCCTCCGCAAGGTTCCCACAGGCAGCATCAGAAGTTTTTCTCTGTTTGGTGTGATTACCACTGGTGTACAGGAAGAAACCTTGATTAGACCTATGGGTCGACCAGACGTGGCACTTTTCTGAAAGCTACAACATCTCACAATCTTCTGAAGGACCCTCTGGGTTGGCTGGTGGGTTGTAGTCCATTGTCAGTACCGCGGTAACCTTCCTTATCGAACAGGTGGTGATCCAGATGTCATAATATGTTCATCCCCAAGGTTACGTCCATTCCTCTCCTAGGGGGATGATCCACCAGGACAACTCCTTTCGTACCGATGTCTTGACCACATATCTTCACTCTCATCCACAAGATTCCCTTCACGAGCAGCTGGCCATTGTTTGCTACTGTAAAATGAATAACGCTCCCGTCTCCTGGTTCCATCATATGGCCGAAAAAGCTCTCGAAGATCTCTAGGGGCATAATGGTGCATTCAGACCCAGTTTCCACCAAACACCTCACCTTCTGTCCTTAAAAATCAGCTTCCAGCACTGGACTGCATGAATATAAATTGTGTTCTCCACGTCGTGGGCTTTGCAATTTGGGGGCCGCTGCAGGGCGCCCAGCTACTGCAGCGGTTGGTAGGTTAAAGCTGGCGCCATAATCTTGAGGTCAGTACTGCCGTCGCAATCCCTGGCAACGTGACCAAATCTATGACAATTTCTGCAGAAGGGCCTCCTGAGTCTCTGAGCACCAGACGTGTTTCCTCCATTTCACCTCTGCACCCGAGTCAGGACAGATGGAGGATCTCGGGGAGCTGGAGCTGTCTTCAGAAGTTGGACCGACCTCAGTTGCCTCTGGACCACTTTGAGTAGTAGATCTTTTATTTCTGCCCGCAGAGCCTGGACCACATGCTTCAGCGTCTCCACATCTTCAGACCTCGTCGGGATGTCCATCACTTGAGCACTACCCACTACTTTCTAGACCACAGGCGTGGACTTCTCCTCCCGTCAGATCAGCTGTCATCCGGGTCATCTCTTGCAACTTGTCCCGCAGGAATATGTTGGCTACCCCAGCAATGAACTGATTCTGCAACAGCGCATCCACCTCCTGGAAAGCTTCCATATCCGTGGGATCCCGCCGCTGTACTTCATTCAACGTTTCTTGCAAAGAATTGGAGTATTGCATTAGAGTCTCACCTTCCCGCTGCGGCTGGTTGAAAAAGAAACTTCACAGTTGAGTCACTTTGGCACGCCCCCCCCTCCCCCCGTGGGTTCCTTCCAGCAGCGCGAGTATTTTGTCTAAGGTGTCCCTTTCGGACTTGGTCCGTACCATTACTGTCTGGCATCACCCTCTAGTGCTAGCGCATTCAATGCTATTTCTGCTCACAACTACGGGATAAAATTGCACATTTGAATCACAATTCACACCCTTTCTATCCAATCTTGCAACAACATGTTTTTACCGTCATATTTTAAATGCTGTAATAGCGCCCCAGCCGGAAGGTATCCGGCTGAAGCTGAGGCAGAGGGAGGCATGTTCAGTACCTGGGCTGGGGCCACTGTTGATAAGGGGTTGTCTCCCTCCATGTCCCCGTCCAAAGCAATCACTGTATCATGCCGACTACGCCAAGTTGTAGACCATGTATCAGGGAGGTCTCTCTTAGAATACAGCGGGCCAAGGATAAAGGATACTACCAGACAATTTGTTGGGGAACACCTTTTTACTAATAACAGGAACTGGGTTGCCCCTGCAATGCAAGAAAGGAACACAAATAAACTTCACACACACCTAACTCAAGACGCTAGGACTCCTGTGCTGCACAACTGACAGGACCAGGATGTACTACAAAGTTATAAAAAAATAACTCAATCTCTGATGATTAGTGTTGAGCGATACCTTCCGATATCAGGAAATATCGTATCGGATTGGATCGGACCGATACTCAAAAAGTATCGGATATCGCCGATTCCGATACCGGAAACCAATGCAAGTCAATGGGACACTAATATCGGAATGAAAATAAACCCTTTTTTTCCTTGTAGGTTAATTCTACATGAAGTAAAACAACTAAGAATAATGTAGAATGTATTATGCGAAAAGCCGGCAATTCATCAGCGCATACACCGATACCCGACAATTTATAACAGAAAGAATAGAGCTTCACACATAAATTAGATAGAGAGAAACATGTCAGTCACATATATATGAAGTACAGTGACAGTGTTGCTTACTGTACTTGTCATTTAGTGTAAAGGATTTATTAAAAAAAATAATAGTGTTTTCATGCACCGTCTCTTTAAAAAAGCCGGCCGGCAATTCAGCAGTGGTACCCGACAATTTATAACAGACAGAATAGAGCTTCGCACATAGATTAGATACATAGAAACATGTCAGTCACATATATATGAAGTACAGTGACAGTGTTGGTTACTGTACTTGTCATTTAGTGTAAAGATTTATTTAAAAAAATAATAGTGTTTTCATGCACCGTCTCTTTAAGAAAGCCGGACGGAAATTCAGCATCTGTACCCGACAATTTAGAATAGAAGGAATAGAGAATCATACATAGATTAGATAGATAGAAACATGTCAGTCACATATATATGAAGTACAGTGACAGTGTTGATTACTGTACTTGTCATTTAGTGTTAAAATAAAGGATTTATTTAAAAAAAAATTGACGTGGGGTTCCCCGTAATTTTAGTCTCTAGCGGAGGTTAAGCAGACAGCTGGGGCAGATGTTTGAAGCCTGGGAAGGGGGTAATACCCACGGAGCTTCCCAGGCTACTAATATGAGCCCCCAGCTGAATACCTATCCTTTACTAGCTATTAAAATGGGGGACCCCCCAAAAAAAATGACGTGGGGTCCCCCCTAATTTAATAGCTAGCAAAGGCTAGGCAGACAGCTGGGGGCTGATATTAATAGCCCAGGAAGGGAGCCATGAATATTGGCCCCCTCCCAGGCTAGAAACACCAGCCGTCAGCCGCCCCAGAAATGGCGCATCCATAGGATGCGCCAATTCTGGCACTTAGCCTCGCTCTTCCCACTGCCCTGTAGCGGTGGCAGTGGGGTAATAGGGCTGGGGTTGATGTCAGCTTATAATGCCAGCTGACATCAAGCCCAGGTTAGTAATGGAGAGGCGTCTATAAGACACCCCCATTACTAACCCCATAGTCAAAGTTAAAAAAAAAAAACACAAACACCCAGAATAAAGTCCTTTAATTGAAATAAGCACACAATTCTTTATTGTTCTAAATTAAACCATACTTACCATCACACCCATTCCAGCTGAAGCCAACGATCTCCTGCAATAAAAGTAAAATAATAAAGCAACCTCATCCTTACCTTTCCATGGTTCCCACGACAGCTTCAGCTCTGCTACATCGAGATGACAGGCTGGACCGCAGCAGAATGCTGCCATCCAGCCTGTCATCCCGCAGACACTGAGAAGCGCAGGCATGCTTGCGCTCCTCAGTGTCTCTCTGTGACGGCATCCAGATGAGCTGACAATGAACTCGGCTCACCTCATGCACGTCACTGACAGCGTGGGAGAGTTCTCCTGCACTCAGCGCTTCAGCGTGAGAATTTTCCCACGCTGTCAGTGACGTGCATGAGGTGAGGTCATGTCCAATAAACTCAGCTCACCTCATGCACGTCACTGACAGCGTGGGAGAATTCTCACGCTGAAGCGCTGAGTGCAGGAGAATTTTCCCACGCTGTCAGTGACGTGCATGAGGTGAGCCGAGTTCATTGGACATGACCTCACCTCATGCACGTCACTGACAGCGTGGGAAAATTCTCACGCTGAAGCGTTGAGTGCAGGAGAATTCTCCCACGCTGTCAGTGACGTGCATTAGGTGAGCTGAGTTCATTGGACATGACCTCGGCTCATCTTTATGCCGTCACAGAGAGACACTGAGGAGCGCAAGCATGCCTGTGCTTCTCAGTGTCCGCGGGATGACAGGCTGGATGGCAGCGTTCTGCTGCGGTCCAACCTGTCATCTCGATGTAGCAGAGCTGAAGCTGTCGTGGGATCCATGGGAAGGTAAGGATGAGGTTGGTTTATTATTTTTCTTTTATTGCAGGAGATCGTTGGCTTCAGCTGGAATGGGCGTGATGGTAAGTATAGTTTAATTTAGAGCAATAAAGAATTGTGTGTTTATTTCAATTAAAGGACTTTATTCTGGGTGTTGTGTTTTTTTTAAATACTTTACTAGAAATTCATGGTGGTCATGTCTAATATTGGCGTGACCCCATGAATTTCGGGCTTCGGGCCAGCTGATAATGCCAAGCTGGCCCTAACCCCTTTATTACCCAGTGAGCCACCGCACCAGGGCCCTGGATGAGTTGGGTACAGTGCCAGAAGATGGCGCTTCTATGAACGCGCCATTTTCCGGGGCGGCTGCGGACTGCAATTTGCAGCGGGTGGGGCCCAGAAAGCTTGGGCCTCCCTGCGCTGCGGATTCCAGCCCCCAGCTGCCTAGTTGTACCTGGCTGGACACAAAAATAGGGCAAAGCTCCACGTATTTTTTTTTTAAATTATTTCATGAAATTCATGAAATAATTAAGAAAAAAAGGGCTTCCCTATATTGTTGTGTCCAACCAGGTACAAATAGGCAGTTGGTGGTTGGGGGCAGCCCGTTCCTGCCTGCTGTACCTGGCTGGACACAAATATAGTGCGAAGCTCCACATCAACTTTTTTTTAATTATTTCATGACATAATTTTTTAAAAAAAGGGCTTCCCTATATTGTTGTGTCCGGCCAGGTACAAATAGGCAGCTGGTGGTTGGGGGCAGCCCGTTCCTGCCTGCTGTACCTGGCTGGACACAAATATAGGGCGAAGCCCCACATCAATTTTTTTAAAATTATTTCATGAATTTCCTGAAATAATTAAAAAAAAATTGATGTGGGGCTTCGCATTATATTTGTGTCCAGCCAGGTACAGCAGGCAGGAACGGGCTGCCCCCAACCACCAGCTGCCTATTTGTACCTGGCCGGCACAACAATATAGGGAAGCCCTTTTTTTCTTTATTATTTCATGAATTTCATGAAATAATTAAAAAAAAAAATACGTGTGGCTTCTCCCTATTTTTGTGTCCAGCCAGGTACATCTAGGCAGCTGGGGGATGGAATCTGCAGCGCAGGGAGACCCAAGCTTTCTGGGCCCCCCCCCCCCCGCTGCAAATTGCAGTCCGCAGCCACCCCGGAAAATGGCGCGTTCATAGAAGCTGGATGCTGTACCTGGCTGGCATACAAAAATATGGCAAAGCCCACGTCAAAATTTTTGGGAAAAATTAATTAAAAAATAAATAATAATTTAGGGACTGCATCTTTATTAACTCCTCAAATGTCATTTAGTGTTAAAATAAAGGATTTATTTAAAAAAAAAATTGGCATGGGATCCCCCATAATTTTAGTCTCTAGCGGAGGTTAAGCAGACGGCTGGGGCAGATGTTTGAAACCTGTAATACCCACGGAGCTTCCCAGACTACTAATATCAACCCCCAGCTGAATACCTAGTCTTTACTAGCTATTAAAATGGGGGACCCCCCAAAAAAATGACGTGGGGTCCCCCCTATTTTAATAGCTAGCAAAGGCTAGGCAGACAGCTGGGGGCTGATATTAATAGCCCAGGAAGGGTGCCATGAATATTGGCCCCCTACCAGGCTAGAAACACCAGCCGTCAGCCGCACCAGAAATGGCGCATCCATAGGATCCGCCAATTCTGGCACTTAGCCTCGCTCTTCCACGCTGCCCTGGTGCGGTGGCAGGGGGTAATAGTGGTGGGGTTCATGTCAGCGCCAGCTGCCATGAAGCCCAGGTTAGTAACCTACAAAGTGTTAAAAAGAAAAAACACACTACACCCAGAAAAAAATAATTTATTGGTAATAAAACACACAATTTTATTTAATTCTTAGTTTACTAAAAAAAAATAGTTACCTGTCCACGTTCCTGCGCTGATCTCCCATGCACAGCTGTCACATCTGGAGATGGTGACAGCTGTGCATGGCTGCTGTAAGCTCACGCTGCCGGGAACACGTCCGCTCCCGGCAGCGGGAGCCCTTGACTGAGGTCACCGGAGTGCATTCAGTCAGCGCAGCTCCGGTGACCTCCTTTACGGCCCTGCTGTACCGTGGGAATTTCTCACGATACAGCAGGGCCGTAAAGGAGCTAACCGGAGCAGCGCTGCCTGAACTCCGGCGAACCCGCTTATGCAGTGACGGGGCTGCTTTACGGCCCCGTCATTCTAGCGGCGGCAGCAGTTCAGAGCGGTCACATTATATGTGGCTGCTCTGAACTGGAGATCATCGTGGGACACTCGTGGACTACTACGGAGGGGTAAGGATAAGGTTGTGGTTTATTATTTTATATTTTATTACAGGAGATCGATGGCTTCGGGGAATTAGGTGTCTAGGTGAGTATAGGTGTAGTTTTTTATTTTTTACTTTATTTTAGGTGGCGATCGGCGGGGACAGGTAATGTATAAACTAATTTATTGTAGGTAACCACTGGCCACCAATGAAATGTATTTAAAATTTATTGGGGACACAGTAGGGCAATTTAAATAGCAGGATCAGGCTGATGGGAACTACTGCTCCCATCGAGCTGATCCTGCTGGCACGAGTGGACCGGGGACAGACATAGGCCGATGGGAGTAGTAGTGTCACATCGGCCTATGTCTGCCTGCACGCACACACCCGCAGACATCGCACAGACACTGCACACACTCGCAGACACACGCACAGACACCCCGCACACACTCGCAGACACCGCGCACAGACACCCACACACACCAATCATGACGGGCTGATCGTCTGGGAGGTGAGGCTGACCTGTGCGACCGTGGGAAAGTTCATGTGAGTTCATGCAATGCAGTCAAGCATGAACTCATATGAACCCTCTGAGGGCACCGCGGCGACTTCAAATGAACAGCTGATCAGCATCACCTGATACCTCAGCTGTTCATTTGAAATAACCGGCGGGAAAGCGCAGCACAGAACGGGAAAGCCGGCGGTGAAGTCTTTTCACTGCCGGCTTCCCCGCCCGGGTCCTTCGCTCCCCGCTCCTTGGTGCTGCGCTCCCCGCACGGTCCTAACTTACGATCAGGATGGGAGGTGGCGAGGGGAGCGGAGGATCGGGGTGGGAGGCTGCGGGGAAGCAGTATGGGGCTGTGCAATTGTTTAAAAGCCGGCGGCTTTTTACCGCCCGCCGGCTTTTAAACGATCAGGAGAATTCTCCCACGCTGGGATGGCATTCTGATGACAGGCTGGATCTCAGCTGAGCGCTGCCATCCAGCTTGTCATACTTCAGAGACACTGCAGAGCACAGGCATTATGGGAACTTCCGATTCCGGTATTCGATATTGTAAAAGTATCGGAATTAAGTATCGGAATTCCGATACTGCGAATATCGGCCGATACCCGATATTTCAGTATCGGAATGCTCAACACTACTGATGATCCCTCGGTGCACCATCAAATCCATTATCATCAAATGGAAAGAACATGGTACCACAACAAGCCTGACAACTCTCAGCTCGGGCAAGTAGGGCATTAATCAGAGAGACAGTACAGAGACCAAAGTTAACCCTGAAGGAGTTGCAGAGTTCCTAAGCAGTGACTGGAGTATCGGTCCATAAGACCATAATAGAGTGTGCACTCAATAAAGGTGGTCTTTATGAAAGAGTGGCTAGAAAAAAGCCTTTACTTACAAAAAATGCAAAGCTCATTTTGAGTTTGCCAAAAGACATGTGGGAGACTCCCAAAATGTATGGAGGAAGGTGCTGTGGACAGATAAGACCAAAATTGAACTTTTTTGGCCACCAAGGTAAATGCTATTTTTGACCCCAAACCAACACTGCTCATCATCTCTAGAACACCATCCCCACAGTGAAACATGGTGGTGGCAGCATCATGCTGTGGTGAAGTTGTTGATTTTTTGGCAGGAGGGACAGGGAAAATGGTCCAAGTTGAGGGGAAGATGGAGGGTACTAAATGCAGGGATATACTTGAGCAAAATCTGTTTCAGTCTGACAGTGATTTGAGACTGGGACAGAGGTTCACCTTCCAACAAGACAGTTACCCCAAGCATACTGCTAAAGCAACACCCGAGTGGATTAAGGGGAAACGTGTAAATGTTTTGAAGTGGCCTACTCAAAGCCCAGACCTTAATCCAATTGAGAATCTGTGGTCAGACTTGAAGATTGCTGTTCACCAGAGGAAATCCTATAACTTGAAAGAGCAGGAGCAGTTTTGCCTTGCGGAATGGGCAAAAATCCCAGTGAGCAGATGTGGAAAGCTCATAGAGACTTATCCAAAGCGACTAGCAGCTGTAATTACTGCAAAAGGAGGCTCCACAAAGTACTGACTTCAGGGAAATGAATAGTAATGCGCACTGAAGTTTACAGGTATTTTGTCCTATTTGTTGATTGCTTCTTAATAAAAAAAATATTCACAGTTGTAAGCATGTTCTTTACATGAACTGATGCAAACCCTGAAACAAAAAAACAGTGAAAATCCAGGTTGTAAGGTAGCAAAACACAAAAAATGTGAAGGGGGTGATTACTTTCACAAGCCACTGTATTTAATCGAGACTGATCCCTTTTTCTTAAAGGGGTTTTCCCATGAACAAGGTTAATCTTAAATTTATTTTAATCAATCCATCTTGGAATAATAATAAGTTCCACAATTGGATGTTTAAAATTCTGTGCTGAGATAATCTTATAAATGTGCCCCTGCTATGTACTGTGTAATGGCTGTGTCTCACTGTAATGGGACATGGTCTGATTATACCACAGCTTCTGGGCAGAAGAGGAAGCAAAAGACAGTATACAGATAGCACAACATGGGATCACAGCTAGTGATGAGCGAATACCGTAATATTCGTAATCACTATACTCGTAATGAGTACTTTGTAATAATCGGGTATTCGTTCCCAATAGTGAATACAATGTAAGTCAATGGGAAATGCGAGTAATTTTCTGCTGGACCCTACAAAGGGGTCTGGGGGCCTGAGGAAAAGGCCGAAATGGATGGGAAAGTGATGAAACAGAATGGGAAGAGCCTGGAGAATATGCCTGCATGCATTTCTGACTCACATATGGTTTCTGGGAATAAGTTTGTCGCAGTATCACGCCACTTTTACAGACACAAGAACAACTACCAAACCTAACCTAAATCGCATCTAACAGGCCAAAAAGGTTAAGAAACTATTTTTCCTGCACAATCACTTGTATATAAGGCTAAATAAACCAGAGAAACCAAGTGACAGAAGGCAGGCTGACATCCCAAAATAGTGATTAAAATGGCCTGGAGCTTGTTTGTAGCAGGCAGTAGGAAATGTTTGGACTACTGCTTTGTGAAAAGCAATCAAAGATTTTTTACGTTCACTAATATGGATAGAAGCCAGGCTCTGACTCCTAAAACATCAGGGAAATAGACCAGTGCTTAAAAAAAAAGGCAGCACACAATGCTAATTCTGTGTATGCAGGAAAAACATTGCTTTGCCTCTGACAAGAGCTGTTTTAAGATGGAGACTGGAAGAACACTTTAACCTCTCCCTAGCTAATACACAAGCTCTCCCCTGTACTTTGACTTTGTTGTGAGTCTTCAGCTCTGAAAAGTGCTATTTTTTTGTTGGTATTATGGAGCAAGTGAGCGGCTCCTTTAAACACAGAACTAGTACACACTGCAGGTAGCCCTTAACCCTCCGTCAGGGGCAATATGTTTCATAACGAGTTTAGGGGCATTGCGCCTGTCAGGCACAGGATAGAAAATTGGCTATATTTTCCTTTTTTTAAAATTTCAATGCTCTAAAAGTGATCAGTTACCTTAATAGGAATGTAATAAATGAGAATACACATAATCAGTTGGAAAAAATAATGTTTGCTAACCAGAAAAGTAACACTAACCAGACAAACCACTGAAAATAGAGAAATGAAACTAAGTGAGCTGCGCCTGTCAGATCAGTTGCCCCTGACGGAGGGTTAAAAGGGCTTTTGTTTTATCAAGAGGCCTAAACACTCTCCCTAGCAGCTCAGTGATCTCTCTCTAGGCTATTACAACACAGGCTCCAGAGGCAATGTGCACAGAATGGCGGCGGCAGGGCTTAAATAAACTCTATGATGCTGAGCAGCCAGCCAGTCACAGTAATACCACAACCAAGATGTCTGCGGCATTACTGTGATTGGTTAAGAAGTCCAGCATGTTTAGTGGCCGCAAAGGAGTCACCAAAACTGCGGCAGTACATCCGAATATAGCGAGGCGAGTACACAAATACTCGCAGAATAACGAGTAACCCGAATACCGTACTATCCGTGGGAATAGCGAATAGTAACGAATACACTCGCTTATCACAGCTGATTATTTTTGTGAGATAAAGCATTTCCTTGCCTGTTTTTAAAAAATGTTTTACCTAAAAGAAAGAATTATTTGTGATCCCCTGCTGTAATGTCTGTATAGTCTTTTGCCTCCTCCCCTGCCCAGGAGATGTGGTATGATCAGACCATGTTCCTGTACGGTCAGACACAGCCATTACACAGTACACAGCAGGGGCACGTTTATAACATTATCTCAGCACAGGAAAAAGAATTTTAAACGCATCTAATTGTGGAAATTTTTATTATTTCAAAATCTATTGATTAAAATTAACTTTGTTCATGGGAAAACCCCTTTAAGGTACCAATTCAGGCATTTTTTTTATATCAGAGCTGGAGTGGTGCTACTAATCTAAGTTTCCTTACCCCAGTATTATAGTTACCAGGCCCCATTTACAACTCTTCCAGGCACCGCTCCAGTCCTGCATTGCCATTTTGTGACTACAACTTCCGACTGACCAGAAGACTGAGGTAATAGTTACAAGCTCTCAGTGTAAGTCTATGAGAGCCTTCTCCTGGCTCTCAAAGACTTACATTGAGTTGTGACTTCCGGATCTCTCCAGCAAACATTGGAGCAATTTGACAGGCCACAAACTAGAGACAGACAGGAGCGGCACTGGGAACAGCTGCAGACAGCGTTGGGTAAGTATAAGACTAGGGGCAGGGAGCTTAAATTAGTAGCACCACTCATGCAATAAAAAAGCACAGGAGTGGTGCTTTAATAGAGAAAAATCATCACCCAAAATGTATGATTAATTATATTTTTCCCTTGTTTAATACAAGCTAACATAGCAGAGTTTAATGTTATTGTGTATAAGGAAGACAGGAAGAATAAAGTGGATAAAAAAAGTCTGTGGGTAGATTTGAAGAGGGCGCTGTACACAGGAGATTTTCTCACAATCTGACAGATTTGGAGCACTACTGCAAGGAAGAGTGGGCAAAGATTGCCAATTCTAAAGATGTCATGCTGATAGACTCCTACCCCAAAAGACTGAATGCTGTCATAAGTAGAGATGAGCGTTGTTCTACTCGAACTGTTCGCCAATCTCAAATTCGAGCTGTTTTGGGCGGTGTTCGAGCCGTTCGGCGAACACGAACAATTTGAGAAAAATTTGGCTGTTCGAGGTTATGTTCGATAACTGTTCGTGCACCAAAATCATAACTGGATTTTTTCTCAGTAATGATGAAAATTAATGTTAATACGCAGTTTGAGTGTACAGTGGGGTGGGGGGAGGGGCAGGGGATGGATCTCTGCAGGAATAATGAAGATCTCCATTTTTTTTTCTCTTTCCCGCATTTGCAGTGGGGAGGTGCAGTCTGTCAGCCTATCAGCAGCGCACACACGGAGCGAACTGCAGTTTTTCACACAAGCAAGGGCAGGTGTCATTGGCAGTGTATGTCACATGTCCTTGCCCTATAAGACCAAGCCATTTTCCCCGTCGCCACCATTTTCTCACTGCTGCAGCTGCGTGTTAGACGGCACCGCTGTTGCTGTGTGCGCTATACCTTGTTAATTTCAAGCCAATTTTCGCACAAATCTACAGATAGCTTGGGAGTAGGGAATAGTTGTGATTGCAGTCCTTTTAAGGACTAGGTTACAGCATTTCCTACGACTTTTATCAGGCAGGTCTGTGCTCTTAAATAGATAGATTGTGGGAGTAAAGACGAATTGTAATTGCAGTCCTTTTCAGGACTAGGTTACATCAGTTCCTATCAGTTTTTGCCAGGCAGGTCTGTGCCAGTGCTGTGCAAGTTTTTTTCACAGCATTTGGCTGAATCTAGAAAAGCTAATCCTTTTTGGCCTATTGCAGAGTGTGTTAGTCAGTGGAGTAGCCTATCTGTGTTGCAAGATATACCACCTATGTATAGAATACCAATTTTTTTACTGCACCTAGTGAAGTGAAATCTTTTGGGCATAGCATCATTCTATTAGTCCATCTATACTGACCTCCATCAGGTTGCAAATTGAATATAATTTTTTTCTGCATATAGCTCTGAAAAAATATTTGGGCTTCTAGCAGTGTGTGGGACTTGTTCTATTAGTCCATCTATACTGACCTCCATCAGGTTGCAAACTGAATATAATTTTTTTCTGCATCTAGCTCTGAAAAAATATTTGGCCTTCTAGCAGTGTGTGGGACTTTCTCTATTAGTCCATCTATACTGACCTCCATCAGGTTGCAAACTGAATATATTTTTTTTCTGCATCTACCTCTGAAAAAATATTGGGCTTCTAGCTGTGTGTGGGACTTGTTCTATTAATCCATCTATACAGACCTCCATCAGGTTGCAAACTGTATATAATTTTTTTCTGCATCTACCTCTGAAAAAATATTTGGCCTTCTAGCAGTGTGTGGGACTTTCTCTATTAGTCCATCTATACTGACCTCCATCAGGTTGCAAATTAAAAATAATTTTTATCTGCATCTAGCTCTGAAAAAATATTTGGCCTTCTAGCAGTGTGTGGGACTATCTCTATTAGTCCATCTATACTGACCTCCATCAGGTTGCAAATTAAAAATAATTTTTATCTGCATCTACCTCTGAAAAAATATTTGGCCTTCTAGCTGTGTGTGGGACTTGTTCTATTAATCCATCTATACTGACCTCCATCAGGTTGCAAACTGAATATAATTTTTTTCTGCATCTAGCTCTGAAAAAATATTTGGCCTTCTAGCAGTGTGTGGGACTTTCTCTATTAGTCCATCTATACTGACCTCCATCAGGTTGCAAATTAAAAATAATTTTTATCTGCATCTAGCTCTGAAAAAATATTTGGCCTTCTAGCAGTGTGTGGGACTTTCTCTATTAGTCCATCTATACTGACCTCCATCAGGTTGCAAATTAAAAAGAATTTTTATCTGCATCTACCTCTGAAAAAATATTTGGGCTTCTAGCTGTGTGTGGGACTTGTTCTATTAGTCCATCTATACTGACCTCCATCAGGTTGCAAACTGAATATAATTTTTTTCTGCATCTAGCTCTGAAAAAATATTTGGCCTTCTAGCAGTGTGTGGGACTTTCTCTATTAGTCCATATATACTGACCTCCATCAGGTTGCAAACTGAATATATTTTTTTTCTGCATCTACCTCTGAAAAAATATTGGGCTTCTAGCTGTGTGTGGGACTTGTTCTATTAATCCATCTATACAGACCTCCATCAGGTTGCAAACTGAATATATTTTTTTTCTGCATCTACCTCTGAAAAAATATTGGGCTTCTAGCTGTGTGTGGGACTTGTTCTATTAATCCATCTATACAGACCTCCATCAGGTTGCAAACTGAATATAATTTTTTTCTGCATCTAGCTCTGAAAAAATATTTGGCCTTCTAGCAGTGTGTGGGACTTTCTCTATTAGTCCATCTATACTGACCTCCATCAGGTTGCAAATTAAAAATAATTTTTATCTGCATCTAGCTCTGAAAAAATATTTGGCCTTCTAGCAGTGTTTGGGACTTTCTCTATTAGTCCATCTATACTGACCTCCATCAGGTTGCAAATTAAAAATAATTTTTATCTGCATCTACCTCTGAAAAAATATTTGGGCTTCTAGCTGTGTGTGGGACTTGTTCTATTAGTCCATCTATACTGACCTCCATCAGGTTGCAAACTGAATATAATTTTTTTCTGCATCTAGCTCTGAAAAAATATTTGGCCTTCTAGCAGTGTGTGGGACTTTCTCTATTAGTCCATCTATACTGACCTCCATCAGGTTGCAAATTAAAAATAATTTTTATCTGCATCTAGCTCTGAAAAAATATTTGCCTTCTAGCAGTGTTTGGGACTTTCTCTATTAGTCCATCTATACTGACCTCCATCAGGTTGCAAACTGAATATATTTTTTTTCTGCATCTACCTCTGAAAAAATATTGGGCTTCTAGCTGTGTGTGGGACTTGTTCTATTAATCCATCTATACAGACCTCCATCAGGTTGCAAACTGAATATATTTTTTTTCTGCATCTACCTCTGAAAAAATATTGGGCTTCTAGCTGTGTGTGGGACTTGTTCTATTAATCCATCTATACAGACCTCCATCAGGTTGCAAACTGAATATAATTTTTTTCTGCATCTAGCTCTGAAAAAATATTTGGCCTTCTAGCAGTGTGTGGGACTTTCTCTATTAGTCCATCTATACTGACCTCCATCAGGTTGCAAATTAAAAATAATTTTTATCTGCATCTACCTCTGAAAAAATATTTGGCCTTCTAGCTGTGTGTGGGACTTGTTCTATTAATCCATCTATACTGACCTCCATCAGGTTGCAAACTGAATATAATTTTTTTCTGCATCTAGCTCTGAAAAAATATTTGGCCTTCTAGCAGTGTGTGGGACTTTCTCTATTAGTCCATCTATACTGACCTCCATCAGGTTGCAAATTAAAAATAATTTTTATCTGCATCTAGCTCTGAAAAAATATTTGGCCTTCTAGCAGTGTGTGGGACTTTCTCTATTAGTCCATCTATACTGACCTCCATCAGGTTGCAAATTAAAAATAATTTTTATCTGCATCTACCTCTGAAAAAATATTTGGGCTTCTAGCTGTGTGTGGGACTTGTTCTATTAGTCCATCTATACTGACCTCCATCAGGTTGCAAACTGAATATAATTTTTTTCTGCATCTAGCTCTGAAAAAATATTTGGCCTTCTAGCAGTGTGTGGGACTTTCTCTATTAGTCCATATATACTCACCTCCATCAGGTTGCAAACTGAATATATTTTTTTTCTGCATCTACCTCTGAAAAAATATTGGGCTTCTAGCTGTGTGTGGGACTTGTTCTATTAATCCATCTATACAGACCTCCATCAGGTTGCAAACTGAATATATTTTTTTTCTGCATCTACCTCTGAAAAAATATTGGGCTTCTAGCTGTGTGTGGGACTTGTTCTATTAATCCATCTATACAGACCTCCATCAGGTTGCAAACTGAATATAATTTTTTTCTGCATCTAGCTCTGAAAAAATATTTGGCCTTCTAGCAGTGTGTGGGACTTTCTCTATTAGTCCATCTATACTGACCTCCATCAGGTTGCAAATTAAAAATAATTTTTATCTGCATCTAGCTCTGAAAAAATATTTGGCCTTCTAGCAGTGTTTGGGACTTTCTCTATTAGTCCATCTATACTGACCTCCATCAGGTTGCAAATTAAAAATAATTTTTATCTGCATCTACCTCTGAAAAAATATTTGGGCTTCTAGCTGTGTGTGGGACTTGTTCTATTAGTCCATCTATACTGACCTCCATCAGGTTGCAAACTGAATATAATTTTTTTCTGCATCTAGCTCTGAAAAAATATTTGGCCTTCTAGCAGTGTGTGGGACTTTCTCTATTAGTCCATCTATACTGACCTCCATCAGGTTGCAAATTAAAAATAATTTTTATCTGCATCTAGCTCTGAAAAAATATTTGCCTTCTAGCAGTGTTTGGGACTTTCTCTATTAGTCCATCTATACTGACCTCCATCAGGTTGCAAACTGAATATATTTTTTTTCTGCATCTACCTCTGAAAAAATATTGGGCTTCTAGCTGTGTGTGGGACTTGTTCTATTAATCCATCTATACAGACCTCCATCAGGTTGCAAACTGAATATATTTTTTTTCTGCATCTACCTCTGAAAAAATATTGGGCTTCTAGCTGTGTGTGGGACTTGTTCTATTAATCCATCTATACAGACCTCCATCAGGTTGCAAACTGAATATAATTTTTTTCTGCATCTAGCTCTGAAAAAATATTTGGCCTTCTAGCAGTGTGTGGGACTTTCTCTATTAGTCCATCTATACTGACCTCCATCAGGTTGCAAATTAAAAATAATTTTTATCTGCATCTACCTCTGAAAAAATATTTGGGCTTCTAGCTGTGTGTGGGACTTGTTCTATTAGTCCATCTATACTGACCTCCATCAGGTTGCAAACTGAATATAATTTTTTTCTGCATCTAGCTCTGAAAAAATATTTGGCCTTCTAGCAGTGTGTGGGACTTTCTCTATTAGTCCATATATACTGACCTCCATCAGGTTGCAAACTGAATATATTTTTTTTCTGCATCTACCTCTGAAAAAATATTGGGCTTCTAGCAGTGTGTGGGACTTGTTCTATTAATCCATCTATACAGACCTCCATCAGGTTGCAAACTGAATATAATTTTTTTCTGCATCTACCTCTGAAAAAATATTGGGCTTCTAGCTCTGTGTGGGACTTGTTCTATTAATCCATCTATACAGAACTCCATCAGGTTGCAAACTGAATATAATTTTTTTCTGCATCTAGCTCTGAAAAAATATTTGGCCTTCTAGCAGTGTGTGGGACTTTCTCTATTAGTCCATCTATACTGACCTCCATCAGGTTGCAAATTAAAAATAATTTTTATCTGCATCTAGCTCTGAAAAAATATTTGGCCTTCTAGCAGTGTGTGGGACTTTCTCTATTAGTCCATCTATACTGACCTCCATCAGGTTGCAAATTAAAAATAATTTTTATCTGCATCTACCTCTGAAAAAATATTTGGGCTTCTAGCTGTGTGTGGGACTTGTTCTATTAGTCCATCTATACTGACCTCCATCAGGTTGCAAACTGAATATAATTTTTTTCTGCATCTAGCTCTGAAAAAATATTTGGCCTTCTAGCAGTGTGTGGGACTTTCTCTATTAGTCCATCTATACTGACCTCCATCAGGTTGCAAATTAAAAATAATTTTTATCTGCATCTAGCTCTGAAAAAATATTTGCCTTCTAGCAGTGTTTGGGACTTTCTCTATTAGTCCATCTATACTGACCTCCATCAGGTTGCAAATTAAAAATAATTTTTATCTGCATCTACCTCTGAAAAAATATTTGGACTTCTAGCTATGTGTGGGACTTGTTCTATTAGTCCATCTATACTGACCTCCATCAGGTTGCAAATCGAATATAATTTTTTTCTGCATCTAACCCAGCCAATAGTTTTGGCCTAATACCACAGTTTGGCCACTCAGCTCTGCTCGGTTCCCATCCATTGTTTTTTTGTGCAAACAACTCCAGAGTTGTGAATTAGTTAACCACCAAAATGAGTGGAAAAAGGCCTGCTGCTGGTGGAAAGGGGAATAGGCGTGTTGGGAAGGGGAAAAAAGGTTGTATCCGTGAGGTAGGTGTTAAAGCAACAGTAACATCTGCAGAAGAAAGACCATCTTCCAGCCAAACTAAAATGTCTACTTCTTTTAGCGGACAATGTGATAAGATCCCTTTCTTACGGCCACGCCAATCGCTACAAATTCCAGATGAGGCACAAAAACAGCAGGTGCTTCAACGGATATCAAGTGCTCCTTTAAGTGGGCTCTCCTCCACATCAACTTCAACATCACAAATACTCCAGTCCTCAAAGGTGTCACCCCAATCGCACTTGCTTCCTCACAGCTCCCAAATCTCCAGCTGCGTGTCTGAGTATGAGGTAGAACAGATGGTTGAGTCTGCAGAGCTGTTTACTCATACTATAGCCTGGGAATCAGAGGTCGACTCCAGCACTTCTGTGAATCCAGACGAGGAAATGATCTGCACTGATGCCCAGAATCTTTATGAGTTGGATCCAGGATCAGATGCAGAAGGTTCTGACCATAATGTAGACCCTCATTCCCAAACTGTAACTCCTGTTGGTGGAGACAATGAGGAAGACGATGATGAGACTCAAATACCTGATTGGAGCGACAACTTTAGTTTTTTGTCAGGGCAGGAACAAGTTGGCTCTGAGGACGACGGGTGTGATAACGCACAGGGTGATGATGATGAGGTTGGAGATCCCACTTACTGTCAACCCACAGTCAGCCAAGAGATGAGGTCAGCAGAGGAGGTGGAGGAAGATGCTAGTGACGACGAGGTCAGGTTGCGCCTTCCTGGACAGAGACGCAGTACTGGAAGCACGTCAACAACTGCATCCTCAAACACAACTCTGCCTCTCACCACAAGTCGTGGTGGCTCTTCAGGTCGCATGGGTGCTAAGCCTTGCATAGCCTGGGCATTTTTTCAGATCGATAAAGATGACCCAACTCGTGTTATCTGTAACATTTGTCAGCAAAAGCTAAGTAGAGGCCAAAAAATACATAGTTTGAATACTTCATGCATGAACCGGCACATGGACATGAAGCATAAGTTGCAGTGGGAAGCTCAGTGTGCTACAATGCGGCCTAGCTGGCCGGGCCAACCACCGTCTGCCATATCTTGTGCATCCGCGGCCTCTTCATCCTCTGTGACTGGGGGGACAGCAGTCACACCTGTTTTGGGGCGCATCATTTTCTTTGGAGGTGGTAACACCAGCTGGTGTTGAGCGCTGTCCGACATCGATAGCACCACCTTTGGATCAAGGCTACCTAACATGTCCGCCTGCATCTTCCTCACAGACCGGCAGTTTGCCGGGGACACCCTTATCAACCCCGTCTAAGCACAATAGCCAGCCCTCGGTCCCTCAGATGTGGACAAGTAAAAGACCATTTCCTCCTAGCCATGAGAAAGCTAAGAGGTTGAATTTCACCATCTGCAAGCTCTTGGCTACAGAAATGCTGCCTTTCCGCCTGGTGGACACAGAGGATTTTCGAGACCTTATGTCCGTCGCAGTGCCCCAGTACCAGATGCCCAGTCGGCACTACTTCTCAAAGAAAGGTGTGCCTGCGCTCCACCAGCATGTTGCACACAACATCACCGCTTCTTTGAGAAACTCTGTGTGTGACAGGGTGCACTTCACCACAGACACTTGGACGAGTAGGCATGGACATGGGCGTTACATGTCGCTGACTGGGCACTGGGTAACTATGGTGACAGCAGAACAAGGGGCTGCTGTCCAAGTCTTGCCGTCCCCACGAGTTGTGCGTCAATCCTCTTTATGTCAAAGTTCCTCCACTGCTTCTGCCTCCTCAACCTCCTCTCGGTCTTCCACCTGCACCCAAAGCCTGTCTGGTCATGCCACAAGCTTTCTAACTGCGCAGAAGGGATCCTGCACACCTCCTTACTATGCTGGCAGTAGGGCTCAACGTCATCAGGCGGTTTTTACTTTGCAATGTCTGGGAAATGTGAGTCACACAGCTGAGGAGTTGTGGTCAGCTCTGGAGAACCAATTTCATGAATGGTTGTCTCCACTGGACCTGAAACCAGGGAAGGCCATGTGCGACAATGCTGCAAACCTGGGTGCGGCCCTTCGCCGGGGCAATGTCACACACGTGCCTTGTATGGCTCACGTGTTGAACCTGGTTGTCCAGCAATTTTTAGCCCACTATCCCAGACTAGATGGCCTTCTGCAGAGGGCACGGTCGCTGTGTGCTCACTTCCGCCATTCGCATCCCGCAGCTCAGCGACTTACATCTCTACAGAAGTCGTTGGGCCTGCCACTTCACCGGCTAAAATGCGATGTGCCTACCCGGTGGAATTCAACTCTGCACATGTTGCAGCGACTGTGGCAGCACCGACAAGCCCTGGTGCAATACGTTCTGACGTATAGCCTGGGCCAACGAGATCCAGAGGTGGGGCAAATCACGCTGGAGGAGTGGTTTCAGATCAGGGACCTATGCACCCTTCTGCACAGTTTTGAAATGGCGACGAAGATGTTTAGTGCTGACGATGCCATTATCAGCATGACTATTCCAGTGATTTACATGCTGGAGCACATGTTAAACAGAATTCGGAGTCAGGTGATGGCACAAGAGGAGGTGGAGGAAGTAGAGGAGGAGGAGTTGTATGCGGAAGGGCTAACATCTGCAAGGTCCAGACGGTCGGCAGCACCAAGGCGGCAGGCATGTGAGGGTGGGGGAGATGGTTTTACCAGGGCGCATGGTAGCAGCCAAACTAGTGAGGAAGGTGCAGGAGCCCAGGAAGAAGTGGAGGACGAACTGATGAAAGACTCATCAGATGAGGGAGACCTTGATCACATTTCTGTTGTGCGAGGTTGGGGGGAGAGGACAGAGGAAGGAAGCATGATTGTTACCTCGCCACCAACACAACAGGGACTTGGTGCTCCAGGATACGCAACACACATGAGTGCCTTCTTGCTGCACTACCTGCAACATGACCCTCGAATTGTGAGAATTAGAAATAATCCTGACTACTGGGTTGCCACACTGTTAGATCCCCGGTACAAAAGTAAATTTGCTGAAATTATTTCTGCCATAGAAAGGGATGCACGCATGCAGGAGTATCAGCAGAGACTGTTGCAGAATCTTACATGTGCTTTTCCACAAAACACCAGTGGTGCACGTAGTGAATCTCACAGTTCCAACTTGCCAACCGTGGGACCGTCAAGTGTTCAGCACTCAAACCGTAACAGAACCACAGTATCTGCTGGTAACATCAATTTTGCGGAATCATTTCACCACTTTTTTAGCCCATCCTTTGCAAGGCCACAGGAGACAAGAAGTCTGACACATAGTCAACGCCTAGAGACGATAGTACAGGAGTATCTCCAAGTAAACATTGAAGCCATGACTGTGTCACTGGACCCTTGTTCTTTTTGGGCTTCCAATCTGGATAAATGGCCGGAGCTAGCCACTTACGCCTTGGAGATCTTGTCATGCCCCGCAGCCAGCGTTCTGTCTGAACGTGTGTTCAGCGCTGCTGGTGGTGTGCTGACAGATAAGCGCACGCGGCTCTCCACTGATAATGTAGACAGACTCACGTTCATAAAGATGAACAAATCATGGATCCGAAATGACTTTTCTACCCCTGTGTCATCCTGGGGAGAGTAAAAGCTTGATGATTGGTTAAAATCACCCTACCAACCGTTTTAAGCTTTCAAATTACTAATCATGTTTATCTGTATCTTGGCTGGAAAATAATTTGGGCTTTGTAGCAGTGTGCAGCACTGATTCTATTAGGCCATCTATAATAAGCTCCACCAGATTTAAAATTACTAATCATGTTTATCTGTATCTTGGCTGGAAAATAATTTGGGCTTTGTAGCAGTGTGCAGCACTGATCCTATTAGGCCATCTATACTAAGCTCCACCAGATTTAAAATTAATAATAATTTTTAGCTGCATCTAGCCCGGAAAATAATTTTGGGGCTCCGAGATGCGCAAGACACATAAGTGCCTTCTTGCTGCACTACCTGCAACATGACCCTTATATTGTCAGAATTCGAAGTAATCATGACTACTGGGTTGCCACACTCTTAGATCCCCCAAACTTTTCGATCAACCTTTTCATTTTAATAAAGACCAAAAAAATTCTCATTTTTGAAATTATAAGCATTAGCAGGTTATTAGAAACTGAAATTAAACAGTTTTCAACTCAAAACTTTATTCTAGGTGATGTTACATTTTCACATAGGACCCCTTGTTCGAAAGGAGCTTCTGAAATCTCTCGTCCATTGAATTTGTCAGGTTTTGGATGGTTTCTGCTTCAATTGTTTTGCATGAGGACAGAATACCCTCCCAGAGCTGTTGCTTAGATGTGAACTGCCTCCCGCCATCATAGACACTCCTTTTGATGATGCTCCAGAGGTTCTGAATGGGGTAGAGGTCAGGGGAGCATGGGGGTCACACCATAAGTTTGTCCCCTTTTATGCCCATATCAGCCAGAGATGCAGATGTTTTATGTGCAGCATGAGATGGTGCATTATCATGCAAAAAAATGATCTTGCTGTGAAATACACGGTTCTTCTTCTTGAACCATGGCAGGAAGTGCTGTTTGAGAAAATCCACATACATTATGGAGTTCATCTTTAGCGCCTTCAGGGATCCTAAAGGGGCCGACAATCTCTCTCCCCATGATTCCAGCCCAAAACATTACTCCACCTCCTCCTTGTTGGCGCTGTAGCCGTGTTTGCGTGGGGTGTCCATCAACCAGCCATCCTCCACTCCATCCATCTGGACCATCGAGCGCTGCACGGCACTCATCCGTGAACAAAACAGTTTTGAAATCAGTCTTCATGTAATGTTTAGCCCACTGGAGCCGTTTCTGCTTGTGTGAAGTGGATAGAGGAGGTCGACAGGATGGCGTATGCACAGCTGCAAACCTCTGAAGGACCCTGCATCTTGTTGTTCGGGGGACGTTGGAGGCACCAGCAGCTTCAAAAACTTGTCTGCTGCTATGACAAGGCTTTTTTGCCGCTGCTCTTTTAACCTGACTTAATTGTCTGTAGGAAAGAGTCCTCAATTTGCCCTTATCAGCACGCACACGTGTGTACTGTGAATCAGCTACATACTTCTTGATTGCCAAGACACTTCATCCTGATCATCGCACAATGTTGATTGTAGTCATGCCTTGACCTAAACACTCCACAATTTGTTGCTTCTCAGCAGCCGACACATCCTTTTTCTTTCCCATTTTGGCAGAAAATGTAGGCTGCTTAATAATGTGAGACAGCCTTCTTAAGTAGTCTTGCCTTTCATTGGACACACCTGCCAAACTAATTAGCACAGGTGTCTGCAATTGCTTACAGTGATATAAAGAGCCCTGACACACATCACCATCAATGAGTTTAACTGACAAACAAACAAATTCTTCCCTTATCACTCCTAAACACTTTTTGCATAATAATTTGGAACACAGTGTACATGTGCTTTTCCACAAAACACCAGTGGTTCACGTAGTGAATCTTACAGTTCTAACTTGCCAACCGTGGTCTGTATGGAGTTGTTCAATAAAGGGCCCAAAATTAAGATAACATAGATGGGAGAGGTCTCTATGAATAGGAATTCCTAAGTATTTGATACCCTGTGAGGGCCAGGCAAAGGGAAAGTTGGACTGGATGGAATCCTATATGGATTTGGGGAGGGAGACATCGAGGGCCTCAGACTTCGCTGCATTGATTTTAAAATTTGACCATGTAACAAAGTGATCTATTTCAGCCATAACAGCATGGATGGATATATGTGATTGAGTGATATATACTAGGACATCATCAGCAAATAGAGAGCACTTGTACTCGGTGCCTCCCACCTCAATCCACCTAATATTGGGGTTATGGCGAATTGATGAGAGCAGGTGCTCCGTCACTAGGATGTATAAGAGAGGGGACAGAGGACATCCCTGCCTTGTCCCATTGGTGATTGTGAAAGGTGATGAAAATGTTCTGATGCACCCCCTGGGCCTTGGGACACCCGGAGCCGGACCCTTTTTGGTGGATGCTGGTGGTTGTAGTCTTCGTGGCGGCGACCTGGTTCCATGGCTCAGGGTGGTCAAACCAGTGGCGGAACTATTTATGTGGTTTTGATGTTTAAATGTCCGACTACGCCACCCGTGGATTGCGGTCAGAGTGAACCGCCGCTGCAGGGCAGACCGCTGAGGCTGGTGTTGTGGGTGCAGCAGAGCATAGCATAACTCCCCACGGGAGGAGTATAGCCTCAGGGCAGTGTATGCGGAGGATGGGGGTGATGGTGCAGGGCAGCAGCAGTAACGACACGGAGTCAGTGATGCAGTCCAGGGCCTTTACTCACAGTTCTTATTATCCAGACCACGTCTGCAGGTAACGGCTGCCCACGTCGTACTGTGCTCACCAGGTGAGGGGCTCAGACAACTCCCAGATAACTTTGGAGCACTTCACAGGACCCCTTTTGTGTGTCTTTTGTCTGGCCTTTCTTACCAACCCTTCTGTCCGGCTGCCTCGGGCCTCCTCTTGGTAAACTTGGCGCCAGTTTCCCTGACCCTATGTGGTGCCTTCCTAGCGGGTGTAGCGAGGGGCTGCGCCACATAAAATGTCACAGCCTCCGGTTTCTAGCTGAGGGTCGTTTCCTGCCTCCACTAGTTTCGGGGACCGGTCTCCCCCTTTGGCCTGACCCCTCCACGCACGTGGATTCGGCCGTGCGGTGGCGACTTGCCCGTCCGCACCCCTGGGATCCCTTCATTCCTCATTCCTGGAGCCTTCTCCGCTCCTCTTCCTTCCTTCTCCCTCTTCCAGGCCTGGGCCTCTGTTACTAGGCCCGCCTCCGGAGCAGAGCTCATGCAGAGCCCCTGCTCCCTGCCACTTCTGCTCAGACTTCTCTGCACTGAACTAAGATGGTGCCCACCTTTTATACTCCCTTCTCAATGCACCCAGGAACTGCTTCCTCCCTGCTCCTGCACTACAGGGTTCCCCTTCCTCAGTGTTCCCTCCCCCCACTCCAGCCAGGGACAGGGACTGTCGTGCCCATCTCAGAGGCATATTGGTCGCCCTGCCCCACGGCAATGTGGTGTAATGCATGCAGGTGTCGGGTCTTGATCCACACTCCATCCTTACCTGAGAGTGAGATATCACACCTCTGGGTGAGGTGCAATACCTCTGTAGCAACCGAGCCCTCAGGGTGCTACAGTTCCATTAATCTTCAGCCTAGGTGACGTATTGTGATACAGGGCCGTGATTTTGGCTATAAAAGGGTCCCCTAGACCCCTACCCCAAGCTTTTTAAGAGAATCATATATGGCGTGCCAGGAGACTCTATGGAATGGTTTCTCAGTATCCAACGAGAGTATCTAATTACAAATTTTTAACTGCATCTAGCCCAGGAAATACTTTGTGCCTAGTAGCAGTGTCTGCTAGTCAGCGGATTATCCCGGCTGTTAAGCAAGCTACACCACCTGTAGTTTGGACACTTAATTTTTTCAAAGGAAATGCTTCGGGACCACGGGATACTCAGTGAAGAGCATCAGGAGGCACCACAAGGCATAGGGGCTGGGACTGGCAGTAGGATGCCTTGCGGTGGACAGCCGAGCTCGATCCTTATGAAAGCTTTTTAACTGCAGCAGCTTTAGTGGACGCTACTGGAGCTGGAATTACGCGGCTGCTGGCATGAGACTTGCCCTCCAATAGATCCTTGTAAATGGATTTAAAGTGTATTCATTCAAATTAGAGAGACAATTTAAATTAAAAAGCTTAGAGCTGCCTCCACCACAGGGGGGCTCGCTCGACCCACCAGCGGACAGGCACCAGTATTGGGAGAGGGGGGCTGGCCGTCAGGGTTCACCGCGGCTCTGGCACAAACCCGGCGACACGGAGGTGGCACGGGCAGGAGCGGACTGAACGTGTCGGCTTCTCACTTTTTGGATTTTAGAAGGGCATGACATGCCTATATCTGTGTCTCCCCCTCCTTTTACTCCTCTACCTCTTTTCTTTTCGCATGACTATATGTACTTGTCACTTTTCCATGTGTTAGTTGTGTCTTCTGAGCAGTTTGTCAGCTTTTGGACACCTTTGAAGGTGTTTTCTATGTGTTTCCATGTGTTTTTGTTTGCCTGCCATTGGTTTTAACGGTGTTCGAAGGTGTTCGACGAACAGTTCGGCGAACACACGGGTGTTCGACGAACCGAACCGAACTCGAACACTACGGGGGTGGCTCAACACTAGTCATAAGTTAAAAAGGTACTTCAATAACCACATGTAATCACATTATTTTACTTTTTTTTTTTCCTCCCAAAGTTAATTTCAGTTTGTTTTTTAACTGAATTGTACAGATTATTGGTGACATTAAAGGGGGAATTAGTTCTGAAATTATTCTTTATGGTATGATTTTTTAACATGACAAAAACCTGGCATTTTAACAGGGGTGTGTAAACTTATTATAGCCATTGTAGCTCTTCATCAGACAGGGGTATGGGAACCTTCAGTCTAAACTCCAAAATCACCATATAGATAAGATAGCTGTATAGCTGTAAGCCAAATGCTTATTTAGGCTTTTTGCACAGTGGTGTCATTTCTTCTGCCTGAACAGGATTCATGGTAAATATGATGAATCCATTTTAATCAGTGCTGTCATTTCACTTACAATGGGCACATCAGGTTTGTTTACTGAAAGGAATAGTGAACATATTACACTATTCTGACCATCAATAAGTTACAATAACCTGGTGAAAAAAAGGTAACGCATGTGTGAGCAGAGCCTTGGGTGACAGCTTTCTCCCAACTCCACCATTAAGGGTCCCTTCACACACTGTGTTCTTCACCATGTTCAATGGTCCCATCAGGGCTTATAACACGCCCCCGGGGCAATGGGGTACTCGGCAGCTGGGCCTATGGATGCAGGTGGGGGATAGGTCAGAGTGGCTGGCCCGGTCCATGGCCCAGGGCGGTCAACCAAAAAGGGGAATTGAATCTTGGATAAAAATAAAATAAATAGTTTCTGAAGCCACCTGTGGTACCTGGTAAGGATTACCAGCGCTTCTTCAGACCTCCGGGGGGGTGTTGGGATGGCAGCAGAGGTGTTTCTGCTCCCCACAGGTGGAGCGGGCCCCCAGGGCAGGGATGGTGTGAAGGGATGCAGGAGAGGGGGGACCCAGCCGGGTCAGAGGAAGAACAGACACACACACCAAGGCTAGTTTCAGTACCTTTACTGCAGATGGTAGTCAGGTACAGTCCAGGGTACTAGTAGGTGGTGTGCACTTCTGGTCTTGCTCCCCAGTGAGTGGGTGTAAGGCCTCCTTTCTGTATCTTCCTGTCTCTCTCACTGGAGCTTCTGACCTGCCTGGAAAAGGGTCTAACCACCTTGATGTTTCTCTCACCCATCTTGCTTGGCGGCGAGGGCTTTCCCACTGGTTACTACGATCCCTGGACGCTGGGACCTTCGTGGTACCTAGCCCTCTGAATGTGCGGTATTCACGGGTGGACTGAGGGATAGGAAATACTGGGCATAGAGATCCCAATAGGCTCGGGCCCAGTGCCTGGCTTGCATCAGGGGACGAACTCTCTGTGGTTCCTCTGTCCCTCATGGCTCTTCTCTTCTCCTTGCCTTCTAGCCCACTCTAGGCTCTCACTGGCAAGACTAGCCAGCAGCCTGGGGCCTAGACTGGCCTTCAGCCACACAGATTTCAGCTTGTCTCGAGCTGCAGCATCGTGTCACACTCACTGCTTCCCACTGACTGACTTCCTGAACTCCACCCCCTAGTATATATATACCTGACAGGGCTCCATCTAGTGGACTTGGGTGGAGGTGTCTACATGTATTGAGGCCACTGGGGAGAATCCATCTGTGCAACACCCAGGAGTTCTGTGACAGCCTGCAGCCGCAGGGCGTCACATTCCCCCCTAGTAAAAGTCAGTACTCCTGGACTGAAACAAATTTTTGTATAACAGGTAACACAAGGATAACATATTTTTAAACATTACAACTTTTCTTCCCTTTATGGGAGGCACGTAGCTTGAACGTTGCAATAACAGGTTTAATAAACATTATTTATACTTTAGTTGTAGCAAAAAAAAAAAATTTTCTTTCTTTTTAATATATATAAAATACTTTTATAACAATTGAGCACACGCACATTTGCAGCAACACAACTTTACTTTCTGCAACGGTCAGTGTTGATGAGATCCCTCCTCGGGTGTGTCCCTCTCATCCGGGTAAGCTGGCTTGTGGGGGACCTGCGCCAAACCCCCAACGAAGGTCATGGGCGGGCTGCAGGACTGGTGTAGGACCACTGGTTTGGCCACGCCAAGCAGGTTTTAGTGGTAGTGGTCTTGTGAAAACCACCAGGGGGAACCTCAGGAGGTGCAAACTATGTACAATGGTGTGACCGCTCATAGTTCATGGACTCCAAGTTCAGGTTAACTTATACTTAACATGAGAGCTACCGGGGAACTAGTAGCTCAAGGGCGCCCCCTCCTGGGATGCGCCTGGGTATGGGAGGTAGGTGACCCGTCCTGGTCATCCTCCCATTCAGTCAGGGTGTCCTGTTCCAACAGTTCCCTCACCCTCTGAACATTTAGGGCATGCTGTAGAGCCATGGGCATGATCCGTGCCACAGCTCCTGCTGGTGCGGCGACTGCTCCTGCCCGAGCGAACTCTCTGTGGTTCCTCTGTCCCTCATGGCTCTTCTCTTCTCCTTGCCTTCTAGCCCACTCTAGGCTCTCACTGGCAAGACTAGCCCGCAGCCTGGGGCCTAGCCTGGCCTTCAGCCACACAGATTTCAGCTTGTCTCGAGCTGCAGCATCGTGTCACACTCACTGATCCCCACTGACAGACTTCCTGAACTCCACCCCCCAGTATATATATACCTGACAGGGCTCCATCTAGTGGACTTGGGTGGAGGTGTCTGCATGTATTGAGGCCACTGGGGAGAATCCATTTGTGCAATACCCAGGAGTTCTGTGACAGCCTGCAGCCGCAGGGCGTCACACTTACGTCTGAACCCCCCGCAAAACGGTATTTGTGCATATGCGCCGACAAGGCCATTGACAATAATGGTGCTGACCGAGTCACCATGTGCTCTATCGTGCATCACTTTCGGGAGCATACACGTACAGTCTACTACATCTGAGTGTCAGCCTCCAGTAGGCGTATACATCCGAAAATGATGAACAACAGAGGAGACATTGACTCCATCGGCACCATTATTGTCAATGGCCTCGTCGGCACATATCCTGGTTTGTGGGGGGGTTGAATGTAAGCCTCGACGGGACCACTGAGCATGGGGAAGAACACAGTGTCAAAGCACCATAACATGTATACATAAAGTGACCATCATGCATATTTCTTTCTATGCGGAGAGGGTGTTAAGTAAAATACTACTGTTTTTGTCTGTTTTAGGGGGAAACAAAAGCTCAAGCATGATAATATCTAACATGCCTGATCATTTACTTTCCCCAGTGACATGTTAGTGGACATTTATAAATCCTAAATCCACATTAGATTGTTAGCTTCAGAACTTTAGAACTGGACAGCTTCATTCCATATTCACTACCACAGCAGACTCTTGCATTTTACATGAGACGTTGAATACCCGCTACACAAATTGGGTAATTGGGTTATGGGACTCCAACAATGCGTCAGATACAGGATATAATCCACAAAATTTAATTTGGACGCATTTACTGGAATAGGATAAAATAAATTCCACATGACTACAGTATTTCCAGAAACATGTCTAATTTGGTAATTATAGCAGACTTTAACAAAGCATGCAACTTCCACTGATCACATTAATTATCTCTCATACTTCCACATCTTGATGATTAGATCACTTAATAGAAACTTGTCAACATATCATTTCAGCAGAACAGAAATAACGGTAACAATTGCTGATGTCAGATACTTTAATGATTCTCAACTACTTAAAGACCAACACAGAAAACTGTTTCCATCTAGTGGATTATTCAGTTGAAAACATGGACACATTAATATTTTTGGCAACAATTTCAACCTGGAAAAAGATGATAATAAAAGGCAAATTATTAGTAATAAATCATTAAAATAATGGAGCTATGACTAGTAAACAATTAACCACTCCCTGAAATGGCCAATTTCCATTTTTGCATCATCGTTTTTTTCTTCCTCTTCTCCCTAGGGCCATATCGTTTTAATTGTTGTTTCCACATAGACGTATGGGGGGTTCTTTTTTGTGGGGCTGGTTGTATGTTTGAATGTCATCATTAATTTTACCACATGGAGTATGGAAAAACTAGAAATAAAATTCCAAGTGTAGTGAAATTACAAAAAAAAACGCAATTCTGATTTTTAGCAATTGTTTTTGGTGCACATTGTTTGGTAAAAATGACATGGCATGTGGCATGATGCTCCTCATCAGTATGATTATGGCAATGTCAAACTTTTCCAGTTTTTCATTATCTTAGTGGAAAAAAAAATGTTTTTAGTGAGCTGTGTGAGGGCTTATTCTTTGCAGGGCAAGCCAAAGTTTTTATAGATATCATTGTGGATAGATATGACATTTTGATTGCTTCTTACTACGTTTTTTGGCGGCATTGCAGCAACAAAAAAAATGCAATTTTACAGTTTTTAATTTTTTTCACAATAATTATTTTTATATTTTGACAGGTTGGACATTTATGTATGTGGTGATACCACATATGTGTATTTTTATATTTTTATTTTTAATGGTGGAAAAGGAGAGTGGTTAAAATGTTATGTTTTTTCAACTTTTTTTTTCACTTTTTATTAGATTTCGTAGTTCCTTTAGGGGACTTGAACCTGCGATCTTTTGTACTCCAGTATTGCTGTATATAGTAAAAATCATGGTTTCCTTTGAAGCCCAACCGTAGGCTGGGCTCCAACGGAGCTCCCTGATGGCAGACATAGGTGACTTCAACAGACTGCTGTCTGTCATAGAAATCTATTGGCTCATGGGCGCATAGAATGATGTGCCTCCATGCCAACATGCTGTTACTGCTGTTGTCACAGATTTACAGTGGCATTTAACAGATTAACAGTCATGGGCAAAACTCTGCTCCATTTTTGGGTAGTAGAGGTAGATTAATGCTATGACATGCAGCCATTATCTGTCGAGTACGGGAAGGGCTCAGTCTGTGAATTCATACAATAGCTCCCAACTTAAGTTGTACATGGATAACGGATGTTGGGAAGGGGTTAAAGGATGTCACACTCTCTAAAGCCAGGAGTAATCCCGAAAACTTATCCAGGACCAGGACAAGGTATTTTGGTGTTATGGGGAGATGTTTCCCCTTCCCCCTCCCCACCCCCTCCTTCCCGAGCAAAGGAATGGGTCAGAGACAAAGGCAAAAGGACAACTAATGCACCCCTACCTTTTATGGGTCAGGCAACAAGCACCAACAACCATTTCCACTAGAATAGTTACCTTTTTCAATTTCAAAGTTAGATATAGAATCATTCAATACAAGGGACAAATAGCAATATTCATCCCTGACATTCTATGTTTTAAATGTCACACCTAAGGACAGTCATGGAAACTAATATAGCTTAATAACTATAATTAAGCCATTTAGTTTCAATTAAGGGGTACAGCATTTGGCAGATACCCTAATGAAAACAACAGACTCCATTATAAATAAAAGGATACGCATAATGGTTTAAGGTCCGTCATGCAACACATATAGCTTTCAACAAGACTGATGGTGGCTCTGGTGCTGTATTCATTTACTGATGGTGGCTCTGGTGATGTATTCATGAAGTGATAAAGTGATGATATTCTAGTAATGTATTTATCACCAGAACCATCATCAGTATATAAATATGAAACCAAAATTATCATCAATACATAAATATAACACTAGTGATGCTCGAATGTGCTCGCCACTGCTGGGTACTCACCAGAGCATCACAGTGCATCATCATCAATACATAAATAGAACACAAGAGCCATCAATAGAACATGAATCAGAACTATCATCAGTAAATAAATACATCACCAGAACCACGATCAGTATATGAATATGGTACCAGAACCATTCTCAGTACATGAATACATCATCAGAACAACCATGAGTACATCAATGCATCACGAAAACCACAATCAGTACAGGAATACATGACCAGAACCAACATAAGTACTTGAATACAAGAACCAAGCTTAGTACAGCAATCAATAGCAATGTCAAGTCATCCCTATATACAATTGTATTGCATAAACCTACAACTCCCAGTATGTCGTTAACAATGGTAAGGAGATATTGGGAGTTGTTGTTAACAATCATCATCAGACTGCGGACCATATCGGAACCACAGGACTGATGATTTGCAGGCAAGATCACACAAAAACATTTACACCCAGGTACCTTATAGATGACATGTTCTTTGATTGATTCGTTCTCTTTCTTTTCATCTCCATCTTGTCCAGATGCCATGATAACATTTCACATGTTCTCTGGTCTTCTGCAGCACATCCCAACATGATGCCATTAAAAATAAGAGTGTTATTAAAATGCCCTTTGTACAAAAATATCTGTTCATACTATGACCTAAATTGTCTAATTAATGTATATAGCCTCCACACAGGCCACCTCAATGTGCTATAACCATCACACTGTATACCATTATCAGTTATAACCACCACACCGTCTGCCCTTAAGAACCATGGTCAATACCATGACTGTCCCCTCTCAGCTGTTTTCTCTACACTCCATATATCTCCACACATGTCTGACGCGCCCCGTGGGCCGTGAGGGCACCCGGAGCTGGGCCTTGTGGATGCTGGGGGTAGTAGTCACGGTGGCGGCGACCCGGTCCGTGACCCAGGGTGGTCAAACCAGGGTAGTTTAAGTGTATTTGATATAAATAGTCCGACTACGCCACCTGTGGATTGCGGTCAATGGTAACCGCCGCTGCGGGGCAGTTCACTGAAGCTGGTGGTGTGCACAGCAGGGTGATGTAACTCCCCACAGGTAGAGTGTAGCTTCAGGGCAGCGTGAGTGGATGATGGTGGTGATAGTGCCTGGATCAGTAATAACAACACAGAGTCTTTGCAGTGCGGTCCTGGGGTCTTTACTGGTGGTAATTATATAGGCCCCAATGGGAGTACTTGCTATGGATGAGGGCCTGGTCAGTCTGGGAGCAATCCTAGAATTCCCCTGGCCAGGTGGAGTTGTAGGCCTGCCGTTCTGACTGTACTCTTTTGGCTATCCCGCTTATAGTCATGTTGTAGCCCACGTCCCTGAATGTGACTTGCTGTGCTCACCCGTATGGCTGGCGACTCCGATCCCGTGTATTCCTCGCTCCTCTGTGGCGGTACTGGTCCTTTCGTGTGGCTGAGCCTCCGGGCTTCTGTTGGTCAGGAGACCTACAATCTCCTGCCGTGTGGTTTCTGCTGCTGGGCTTGAAGGGTCCCACAGCCTCGGACTCCGGTGTCCGGTTCTCTGTATCTACTCTGGCTAGGACGAGCTCTGCCAGCTCCAGTCCTCAGCTCCTTGCTCCTGTGTCCTATCTGACTCCTCACACTGAACTAAACTGACTAACCCCGCCTCCAGACCCAGTTATAAAGGGCAGGATCCTCCCCTCTCTGGTCTGGAGCAGGAGGTGTTGCATGTTGTGTTTTCCCTGACCAGGAAACTCCTGTTTTGCTCCCAGACATGGTATTACTACCACTGTGGCAACCAGACCCCCAGGGGTGTCACATGTCCCCCCATCATGCTAACCTCTTTCCTTATTGGGCCCCCATTTCTTGCTACCCCCTTTCCATATCCATTCTGTGCCCCATCTTCACACTATGCCCTCATACTGTCCCCCATGCTGCCCTTTCCTAACTGTACCCCCTCCTCACATTGTCCCTCTTCACCCAGAAACCGTACAGTTTTATTTCCTCAACATTACATAGTATGTTCACCACCGCAGCTCTCCATATAGAGTATGATGGTCCCCCCAGCCCCCAATACAGTATAATGCCCCCCACACACAGTACAATGGCCCCATAACACGCCACACAGTACATCCACCACAACTCCCTATCCAGTATGGACACTACAGTAGCCTATACATTATGATGTCTCCACAGCCCCTCATATAATGTCCCCCACAGCAACTTATATGATGTCCCTCACAGCCCCTTATATAATGTCTCCCACAGCCCATCATATCATGTCCGCCACAGCCCCTCATCACATGTCCCTCACAACCCCTCATATAATGTCCCCCACAGCCCTTCATAAGATTTCCCTCACAGTCCCTCATATCATGTCCTCCACAGCCCCTCATATTATGTATCCCACAGCCCCTTTTGTAATGTCCCTCATTTAATGGCTAAATAATATAATAAGAAAAAAAAGCTTCTACTAACCTAATCCAGGCTCCCTGTATATTGCAGCTGCCATCTCCTCTTCTATTTCTATACTGGATACCAGTGGACGCTGAATGGCACAATGCAGTGTTGTTATCTGATGTCCCCGGCCTGTGCCATCTTCAACAGGGCACAGGCCAGAAGCGGCCTGGATTCTGATGGAGTATCTGACAGAGCAAGGAGCTGATTATAGCTCTTCTGCTCCTGTCACGGCTCTCACATCAATTGTATTCACATCGGATAGAAACCAATACAATTGAGTGCAAGGAGTGAGCGACGGCAGGGGCGCTGGCAGAGAGGGGTCAGTGATGTCAACAATTTACTGATACTGCTCACCTGTGTGCCTGTGCCCCGGCCGTCAATCTGCTGAATGCTTGCAGCTAGAGGAAGGAGTCAAGCGGCCACAGGCATTCACTAATGTCAATTTTTAAATAAAAAATAGCACCCCCCATCGGGGAGGCAAGAGGTAGCGCCCCAGGCGGGTGCCTACTCTGCTTACCCCTTGGTCTGGGATTGTATTTATCGATCTAAGGGATTTTCTGGGATTTTAAAACGTTTTTCAATTCTCTGTGTACAAATGACATCAATATTACTTACCCACTTCCTCTCCACCACCATGGGCCTCTGTTTACATGGCAGCAGAAATCACATCACAAATATAGTAAATGACAGCAGGCAGCCAAGCATTGGGCACATTGATAATGCCTATGTAGAAGGCACAAAAACTCAGAGCCCAGTGTAACTGCCTCAGCCGTGCCAACAAAGATTGGAATCCAAGGGGTAACGTTTTTGGACTAATATTCCAAAGTGAGGAGACTTTTAAGCCTTACAATGCTCCTGTGGGAAATATGCAAATTGTCTCTTCAGAGAGGAAGAGGACTAGAACTTTTGTGCCATCTATTGGAAGTAGCAATCCTAAAAGTCAATATCGACCCTCTAATGAGCCTTGCCACATGCCTTAGGATAAAGCTTAAATTAACAGACATTGGAGGGACAGCAGAGGGACAGCTCTTGGGCAGCTGTGGGTAAGTAGTGCTGATTTTGTTATTTTCTCGCAGAAGAATTGAATAGAAAAAACTTGGTAAACCCCTTTAAGTATAGACCATCAATATTGTGGTCTCAGATGACCCTTTTAAGTTATAACATCTGTAAGAACATGAACATAGGTGCTGCTGCACAATCCAAACCATATGCTAGTGTTTATAAGCTGCTGAGCCCAGTGATTAGCTGCAACAGTTACAGGGAGAAAGGACATGGCATTTCAGCTACAGCTGATCAACAAGGGTTGGACCAGAAGAAGAGAGGTATCCCTGGACAAGGGGGAAGATGAGTAAAATCTCAGTTTGTTACTTTAAAAGTCCCCCAGCCTAGGGACTTGAAACATGCCAACCCCTTTAAGGTTTTTGTGTACTTCACAGTGCCACACATGACTGGAATGGAGTTGTGCTGCCCTCCCCTGTACAGTCGGTGGCCAGGAGCACTACTGTACAGGTAAAAAAACTGGAAAAATTATACAGCAGTTAATCAGTGCAATGGCTTTTTCCATCACAACATCTGTCAGAGTCCCAGCACTAGGACCCCTCACTGACCAGAAAGTAGTTGAATGTTCTGGATTTATTGTTTGATTCCCTGATGGTCTAGGGGGAGGCTAAAAACTCTGTCCAGTAGTGTAGTAGTCACCTTCTCCAGGCTCCAGTGATATATATAGTGATGTGCCTCTTTAACAGGGAGCTGAATGTGATATTCTTATCATAAATAGTCAGGCCCTTGTGATGTTTGCAATGTCCTGTATGACTAAAAAGGAGTAGTGATGAGCGAGTATGTTATCTTAACCATTTTGTCGAGCATGCTCGGGTGCTCGCCGAGTATATTCAGCGTGCTTGGGTGTTATGTTTTAGCCACTCCGTGCTCATCATTTTCGACTGTTTGACAGCTTTAATACATGTGAGGAACACCTAAGAAACAGGCATTCCTCACATGTATTAAAGCTTTCAAACAGTCTCTAATCATGAGCATGGAGTGACTAAAACATAACACCCGAGCACGCTGAAGATACTCGGAAAACACCCGAGCATGCTCGTAAATCTCGGTAACGAGCATGCTCGTAAATCTCGGTAACGAGCATACTCGCTCATCACTAATAAGGATTTAAACATGATCTGATCATCATGTTCAGTTTCCCCTTCACACAGATAAATGCAGGCATTGGCATACAGAACCAGTTGCTTGAGAATAAACAGCGCTTAGGTCCTTTAATGATTGGGCAGAACATGTGATAAGGGCTCCTCCTTACCCTCTATAGGTAAATAGCTGATACTAAAGATGGCAGCAAACTACACCCGCTTTCTGTACTGCAATAGGAGCCGCCAGCCAATCAGAGGCATCCACGCCTCAAATGGATAATGAAGAGGACGCCGCTGGACCATGGCCAGGTAAAGAGAAACTTTTTTTTTTGGTACTAAAATTTGCAATATGGGAAGACATATGAAGGGACAGGATGGAGACATATGGGTGCAAGAAGGAGACATAAGGCGGGCACGGTGGAGACATGGGGGGCAGGATGGAGACATATGTGATGGCAAGATGAAGACATATGGGGTGGCAGGATGGCGACATATGACACACTATATACTCCTGTGTATAATGTCACCGGTGATCCCTGTATTACCTGTACACTGAAACTATATACAGAGTTCCTGTGTATAATGTTATTAGTGATCACTGTATTACCTGTACACTGACACTATATACATATATATACAGTACAGACCAAAAGTTTGGACACACCTTCTAATTTAAAGATTCTTCTGTATTTTCATGACTATGAAAAGTGTACATTCACACTGAAGTCATCAAAGCTATGAATTAACACATGTGGAATTATATACTTAACAAAAAAGTGTGAAACAACTGAAAATATGTCTTATGTTCTAGGTTATTCAAAGTAGCCACCTTTTGCTTTGATGACTGCTTTGCACTCTCTTGGCATTCTCTTGATGAGCTTCAAGAGGTAGTCACGGGAAATGGTCTTCTGATAATCTTGAAGGAGTTCCCAGTGATGCTTAGCACTTGTTGGCCCTTTTGCCTTCACTCTGTGGTCCAGCTCACCCCAAACCATCTCGATTGGGTTCAGGTCTGGTGACTGTGGAGGCCAGGTCATCTGGCGTAGCACCCCATCACTCTCCTACTTGGTCAAATAGCCCTTACACAGCCTGGAGGTGTGATTGGGGTCATTGTCCTGTTGAAAAATAAATGATGGTCCAACTAAACGCAAACCAGATGGAATAGCATGCCGCTGCAAGATGCTGTGGTAGCCATGCTGGTTCAGTATGCCTTCAATTTTGAATAAATCCCCAACAGTGTCACCAGCAAAGCACCCCCACACCATCACACCTCCTCCTCCATGCTTCACGGTGGGAACCAGGCATGTAGAGTCCATCCGTTCACCTTTTCTGCGTCGGACAAAGACACGGTGGTTGGAACCAAAGATCTCAAATTTGGACTCATCAGACCAAAGCACAGATTTCCACTGGTCTAATGTCCATTCCTTGTGTTCTTTAGCCCAAACAAGTCTCTTCTGCTTGTTGCCTGTCCTTAGCAGTGGTTTCCTAGCAGCTATTTTACCATGAAAGCCTGCTACACAAAGTCTCCTCTTAACAGTTGTTGAAGAGATGTGTCTGCTGCTAGAACTCTGTGTGGCATTGACCTGGTCTCTAATCTGAGCTGCTGTTAACCTGCGATTTCTGAGGCTGGTGACTCGGATAAACTTATCCTCAGAAGCAGAGGTGACTCTTGGTCTTCCTTTCATGGGACGGTCCTCATGTGAGCCAGTTTCTTTGTAGCGGTTGATGGTTTTTGCAACTGCACTTGGGGACACTTTCAATGTTTTCCCAATTTTTCAGACTGACTGACCTTCATTTCTTAAAGTAATGATGGCCACTCATTTTTCTTTACTTAGCTGCTTTTTTCTTGCCATAATACAAATTCTAACAGTCTGTTCAGTAGGATTATCAGCTGTGTATCCACCAGACTTCTGCACAACACAACTGATGGTCCAAACCCCATTTATAAGGCAAGAAATCCCACTTATTAAACGTGACAGGGCACACCTGTGAAGTGAAAACCATTTCCGGTGACTACCTCTTGAAGCTCATCAAGAGAATGCCAAGAGTGTGCAAAGCAGTCATCAAAGCAAAAGGTGGCTACTTTGAAGAACTTAGAATATAAGACATATTTTCAGTTGTTTCACACCTTTTTGTTAAGTATATAATTCCACATGTGTTAATTTATAGTTTTGATGCCTTCAGTGTGAATGTACAATTTTCATAGTCATGAAAATACAGAAAAATCTTTAAATGAGAAGATGTGTCCAAACTTTTGGTCTGTACTGTATGTACAGTGGGGAAAAAAAGTTTTTAGTCAGCCACCAATTGTGCAAGTTCTCCCACTTAAAAAGATGAGAGAGGCCTGTAATTTACATCATAGGTAGACCTCAACTATGAGAGACAAAACGAGAACACAAATCCTGAAAATCACATTGTCTGATTTGGAAAGAAACATTTTCAAATTTTGGTGGAAAATAAGTATTTGGTCAATTACAAAAGTTCATCTCAATACTTTGTCATATATCCTTTGTTGACAGTGACAGAGGTCAAACGTTTTCTGTAAGTCTTCACAAAGTTGGCACACACTGTTGCTGGTATGTTGGCCCATTCCTCTATGAAATCTCCTCTAGAGCTGTGATAATTTGGGGCTGTTGCTGGGCAACACAAACTTTCAACTCCCTTTTAAAGGTTTTCTATAGGGTTTAGATCTGGAGACTGGCTAGGCAACTCCAGGACCTTAAAATGCTTCTTACGAAGTCACTCCTTCGCTGCCCTGGCGGTGTTCTTGGGATCATTGTCATGCTGAAAGACCCAGCTACGTTTCATCTTCAATGCCGTTGCAGATGGAAGGAGGTTTGCACTCTAAATCTCACGATACATAGCCCCATTCATTCTTTCATGTACACGGATCAGTCGTCCTGGTCCCTTGGCAGAGAAACAGCCCCAAAGCATGATGTTGCCACCTCCATGCTTCATAGTAGGTATGGTGTTCTTTGGATGCAACTCAGCATTCTTTCTCCTCCAAACATGACGAGTTGTGTTTCTACCAAACAGTTCTGGTTTCATCTGACCATGTGACATTCTCCCAATACTCTTCTGGATCATCCAAATGCTCTCTAGCACACTTCAGATGGGCCCGGACATGTAATGGCTTAAGCAGTGGAACACGTCTGGCACTGCAGGATCTGAGTCCCTGGCGGCGTAATGTGTTACTGATGGTAGCCTGTGTAACGTTGGTCCCAGCTCTCTGCAGGTCATTCACTAGGCCATGTGGTTCTGGAATTTTTGCTCATTGTTCTTGAGATCATTTTGACCCCACGAAGTGAGATCTTGTGTGGAGCCCCAGATCGAGGGAGATTATCAGTGGTCTTGTATGTCTTCCATTTTCTAATTATTGCTCCCACAGTTGATTTCTTCACACCAAGCTTGTTGCCTATTGCAGATTCAGTCTTCCCAGCCTGGTGCAGGGCTACAATTTTGTTTCTGGTGTCCTTCGACAGCTCTTTGGTCTTCACCATAGTGGAGTTTGGAGTGTGACTGTTTGAGGTTGCGGACGGGTGTCTTTTATACTGATAACAAGTTCAAACAGGTGCCAGTACCGGTAATGAGTGGACGACAGAGGAGCCACTGCCAACAAAGGATATATGACAAAGTATTGAGATTAACTTTTGTAATTGACCAAATACTTATTTTCCACCAAAATTTGAAAAAACTTTCTTTCCAAATCAGACAATGTGATTTTCAGGATTTGTTTTCTCATTTTCTCTCTCATAGTTGAGGTCTATCTATGATGTCAATTACAGGCCTCTCTCGTCTTTTTAAGTGACAGAATTTGAACTACTGGTGGCTGACTAAATACTTTTTTTCCCCACTGTATAATGTCACTGGTGAGTCACTATTACCTGAACACTGACACTATACATTATATACTATGTATATAATATAATGTAATATTTCACTTATGATAATATTAGTATTGTGTTTTTTTTATTAATGATTTTATTAGTGATCAGTATTGTAGTATTCAGTCACTATGTGGGGGTAATATGTGGCCTGGTCATGGTGTGGTGGTATTTATCCATTGTATGTGGTATTATCCAGTCACTATGTGGTGGTATGTGGTAAGGTCATGGTGTGACAGTATTTCTTTCTTGTATGTGGTATTATTCGGTCACTATGTGGTGGCAATATGTAATCTGGTAATGATGTGTTAGTATTTGTCCCCTGTATGTGGTATTATTCGGTAACTATGTGGTGGTAATATGTGGTCTGGCAATGGTGTGATGGTATTTGTCCCTTGTATGTGGTATTATTGGTCATTTTAAAAAATATATGTAACACATTCCCTTAAAGAAAAATAAATAAATAAAATACCTAAAAAGAGTATTGGATATTTTAACAAATGTTTAATAGGTTAGAGTAGAGTAGGGCCCAGCCAAAAGAATCTACCTTGTCATGGTGCCAGCTTAAAAAATCTTTTAGCCAAAACAAAAGCTGATGGCTATGTATGTTATTTGGTGATTGTTGAGAACTGTTAATGTGTGATTGGTGAGGACGTGGTGCAGAAGTGGAGTTTTTCCAAGAGCGGGTAGCGGGACTGTGGAAGGTTCGAGGGGTGAAGGCGTAGCTGGTGTGGAGCCTGGGCGGAGTCTCAAGGGGGCCAAAAAATTTTGCCAGTAGGGTGCCCTGAAATTCCTGGTGGCAGCCCTGCTTATATATAAGATAAAGCAGCTATTTCACAATATCTTATCAATTAATTAGAAAGAATTTAATTTGAAAATTAACATTCTCCCATCTTTAGGGCTTGTGCAAATGGCCATTGATTCTCTCATCCGAGAGAATCGGGCTGATTTTGCAAATAACACTCTGATTAAACTCTGATCAGAGTGTGATCATAGAGCCATCCGATTCTCTCGGATGAGAAAATAGAAAACAAAAATTCTCCATTTTCTCCATTCTGTGAGTGTGCGGAAGTCAGGCTGCACTCAGATGTCATCCGAGTGCAGTCGGATGTTTCCCATGCACTCATTGACTTGCTTGGCTTAGTGCAATCCATATATCGTCTCAAACTCGGGCATGCGGCCATATTTTTCCTTGGACAGTCTTTGTCCAAGGAAAAAAATCGGACATGTGCACGGACCCATAGACTAACATTGGTCCATGAGCAATTCGATGTTTTTTACTCGGACACTTGGACAGCAAATACACTGGTCTGCATCTGCCCTTATAGTCAAAGCTATAAGCAAGGCTGATATTTCTATCAATGGTGCATCAGGGACGTGTGAAAGGATAATTTCAATATGTGCATGTGCATATTAGGAAAATATGTGTATATTAGGAAATTGTCATAATGTAAAGGTTTTTCTACCAGAGATTTCCTAAAGTACCACAAATGCAATGCAATTCTGTAGGTCTTCAGCTTAAAGTAATAATTGAAACCTCTAACACAAGTCTTTGTAAAGCAAAGATGAATTATTCTCAAGTAAATTGCAATAATGAATTATTTATACTAATGGGTCTAATGAAGTGATTGAAATCCTTGAAATGGAGAAAGAAAATGGTGAAAGAAAATATATGAAATGTGGAACGAGCAGTGGAGAGAAATGAATGTTAATTAAAAGATTAAGTAAGTCTGATGAAGAACTGTTCTCCTTAGGGCTCATTCACAATCGTATTTTCAGTCCAAGTGCTGTCCGTGAACTAAACAGACAGCACTTGGACCAATGTTATTCAATGGGCAGTACTGAAATGAAATGAGACTCACCCATTCAAGTCAATGGGTGGGTAGAAAAAAATTGGATTCCATTCAGAGCCACAGTATAGCATCCGATTTTTACGGATAGATTGAAATTCTGTAACATAGGAAACTGTAAATGGTCTTGTAAATTATATTAATTGCTGCTGTAACAAAACGGACTGCACTCAGATTGCACATGGATGACAAGTGAAAAAAAAATAGTTCAAGTTTTCTGGATGAGACTCTGAACAATTTCTATCCACTCGTATGAACATACCCTTAAAGTGAATCTCCAAGCAAACTCTTAAAAACAGTACAATTGAGCTAATAAGGTCAAGTAACATACCAGAAATGGTGAATTCTTTCTCTTTGGTCCCTCAGATATAAATTTCCAAGGTGCTCTGTACAATATAGATCCCCGTTCTTGACCAGGCACATTCTTGGGGGTTTTCGAATCTATGGTTTATAGAGTGGTAAATTCTTGTTTGGACAGTAATTTTTGCGTCACATATTTTCATGATACACGGGCTTCATTTTAGATCACTGTCATATTCTCTTTTTTTAATGATATTGAGCCATATCAGTGGGAAAATAAGGGAAATATGTGTCTGCTTTACCAATTTTTTTATGACCACAAAGGACCACTTAAATACCTTTAAAAATTTGTTCCACATTTTGTAGCAATAATTTTTCTATATCGGACACCCTTTCTTTTACGGGGCAGGGCTAGTACAGCGATTTTAATTAGGGTTTTTTTATTAGCTTATATTTGTACCTACTATTTTTATTTATTTATTATTTTTTTTTATTTCACATATTGTGCCCCCCCCCCATAAGGTCATAAGAGAGCTTTGTGGTGGGAGTTATTTCAACATGAAAAAAAAAATTTTTGCAAGGAATTTCCCTTGTAACTGTGGCTGATTTATTAGCCCCAATTTCAGGGGAAATGTAGACTCCTGGATACATAGCAGAGCTGTCTAGGTCTCCTATGACCCAGCAGCTCCTGCCCCATCTCTATAAAGAGCAAACACATGACCGCAGTGTATGGAGTAGGACCTGTCAGTGCTTTCAATTACTGCATACATAACGCTACTTTAGCGCTCTGTTTACAGCAATAGAGAAGGCACAGACAGTAATAAACCATCTCTGCCTTCTTTATGGGGACTCTCCGACATGCAGATTCCTGCTCCCGCAGCTACATGATCGCGTGCAGCTGCGCTATTATGCAGTGACATTTTAGAACGTCACTGCAGAGTAGAAGTTGGACTATCTGTACATTTAATGTCTATGAACAGTGTGGTATCGGTTAACCCCTTCATGACTTTTGACATACCCATACATCATGGTTGGATAGGGGTTCCTGACCTTTGACGTATGAGTAAGTCATGGCGATTGTGTGGGGCACAGGAGCTTTGCCCACGTGATCGCCACTGGGAGCTCGGCTTATGTAATAGCCACACCCCAGATGTCACTGCCAGGAGCAGGGCCCGCACTGCCCCTGTTTAACCCCTTAAATGCCTCGATCAATATTGATCACATAAAATCTTTACTATAAATTATTATTATTATTCTAAAATAAATATGGTTGTACAATGAATACATGTTTTTTAAGCCGCCAGAAAAAGTATTTTCATGTGCTGACTGTATAGATATTTGATGAAGATATGAATCAAAGTTATTCAATACGTTTAGTAAACCCATTTAATAGCTTTAAAAAAGTCACATATTGTTTGAGAAATAAAATGGAAATCTCAATTTTGGTTCCTTAAGAACGAGTTTGGAAAAAAAACTGATGATTTGTCATCCGGATGCAATCCATATGTCTGTTTTGGACATCTGTGTGCCATCTTTATGTCCCCTTTATACATCCGTATGTATTTGACTTCTACATGAAATATTTAATAAATAATAAAGGACCGATACAGTTTCCTATTTTAATAATTGTAATAAATGCGTGAAAAACACATGACATTCGGATGGTAACTAATATGTGATCCGTTTTTTTCACACCCATTGATTTATAATGAATCTGATCCGAAACACGGATCAAACTAGTGCTTGCTGTGTTCATTTATATGCAGACATTGGGGGGCAGTGTGTAAAAACATTCAGGTGATCTACCAAATTCACTTGTATTGGTCAGTGTGTTGCCTGTTTTGCATACGGCAGCACACAGACGCTAGTCTGAACGAGCCCTAACTCATATGCAGTTTTTGATACAGTATTCATACCTGGTTGTTGCTCAAAAATTGTACCAAATCTTCATATGTAAATCCAACCTATTACAGTTCACAATGGATGCTTATAGAGAAGTGTTAACATTTCAGCCATTTAGTACAAATATGGAGGCTTCACTGTTTTTGCTCCATTAAACCTACATTAATATGGTTATAAACCTTCACATATCACCCGGTGAATCAGCCCTAACAGATTTTTTTAATCTACAACCATTGTTTCTACAACCACCAGTTTACAGTCAAATACAGCAAGAATGGATCCATGTGCTTGATGGAACAGTTGTATACTTCCATCTAGTGGCTAGTTGTAGAATGCAGTTTCACAATATGCCAACTAAATCACTCTCCACAAGGAGAAACATTACCCCTTAAAACTAAATAAATGACAGCCTTGAAAAATCTCTGTCATGAAAATGTAATTTACTCAGTGCCTACAATGCAGAAAATATAAAGTAATATCAAACACACCTGGAGCACAAGGAATTGACTTTATATAAAGAGAATGAATACATTACGGTATGTTCACTTGTGGCTCAATTGCAACATTTTGTCTGCAGGTTTTTGTTATATAATCTGAGAACAAGTATAATATGGGGCAAGAAACCCTGATTCCAGGGATGTATCACTTAATTGGCTGTTTGTGTAGTTTTCATCAATCAAGAAATCACTTAAATAGAACCTGCCTGACAAGTGACATAGACCAAAAGATCCTCAAAAGCGAGACATCATGCTGCGATCTAAAGAAATTCAGGAATAAATTAGAAAAAAGTATTTGATATCTATCAGTCTGGAAAAAGTTATAAAGCCATTTCTAAAGCTTTGGGACTCCAGTGAACCACAGTGAGAGCCATTATCCACAAATGGCGAAAACATAAAACAGTAGTGAACCTTCCCAGGAGTGGCCGGCTGACCAAAATTACCCGAAGAGCGCAGCGATGACTCCAAGAGGTCGCAAAAAACCCACAACATCCAGAGAACTGCAGGCCTCACTTGCCTCAGTTAAGGTCAGTTCATGACTCCACCATAAGAAAGAGACTGGGCAAAAATAGCATGCATGGCAGAGTTCCAAGACGAAAACCACTGCTGAGAAAAAAGAACATAAAAGCTCATCTTAGTTTTGCCAGAAAACATCTTGATGATCGCCAAGACTTTTGGGAGAATACTCTGTGGACTGACGAGACAAAAGTTGAACTTTTTGGAAGGTGTATGTCCCATTACATCTGGCGTAGAAGAAACACAGCATTTCAGAAAAGGAACATCATACCAACAGTAAAATATGGTGGTGTTACTATGATGGTCTGGAGCTGTTTTGCTGCTTCAGGACCTGGAAGACTTGCTGTGGTAAATGAAACCATGAATTCTGCTGTCTACCAAAAAATCCTGAAGGAGAATGTCTGGCCATCTGTTTGTGACCTCAAGCTGAAGTGCACTTGGGTTATGCAGCAGGACAATTATCCAAAACACACCAGCAAGTCCACCTCTGAATGGCTTAAGAATAACAAAGTTAAGACTTTGGAGTGGCTTAGTCAAAGTCCTGACCATAATCCGATTGAGATGCTGTTGTATGACCTTAAAAAGGCGGTTCATACTCGGAAACCCTGCAGTGTGGCTGAGTTACAATAATTTTGCAAAGATGAGTGGGCTAAAATTTCTCTAGAGCATTGTAAAAGACTTATTGCCAGTTATCACAAATGCTTGATTGTATTTGTTGCTGCTATGGGTGGCCCAACCATTTAATAGGTTTAGGGGGCAATTACTTTTTCACACAGGGGCCTGTAGGTTTGGATTTCTTTTTCCCTGAATAATAAAGACCTTCCTTTAAAAACTGAATTTTGTGTTAACTTGTGTTATTTTTGTCTAATATTTAAATTTGTTTTGTGATTAGAAACATTTAAATCTGACAAAAATGCAAAATAATAAGAAATAAGGAAGAGGGCAAACACTTTTCACACCACTGTATGTCAGAAATAATAGTTAATAAATGACATTTCCCACATGTCTACTTTACATCAGCACAATTTTTTAAACAATTTTTTTTTCTTAGGAAGTTAGAAGGGTTAAAAGTTGACTAGCGATTTCTCATTTTTCCAACAAAATTTACAAAACCATTTTTTTAGGGACCACATTACATTTGAAGTGACTTTGACAGAAAATACCCAAAAGTGACACCATTCTAAAAACTGCACCCTCAAGGTGCTCAAAACTACATTCAAAAAGTTTATTAACCCTTCAGGTGCTTCATAGGAATTTTTGGAATGTGGAAAAAAGAACGTTTAACTTTTTTTCACAAGAAAATTACTTTAGATCCAAATTTTTTTTTATTTTTGCAAGGTTAACAGGAAAAAATTGACCCCAAAAATTTGTTGTGCAATTTCTCCTGAGCATTCCAATACCCCACATGTGGAGGAAAACTACTGTTTGGGCACACGGCAGAGCTCGGAAGGGAAGTTGCTCCATGTGAACTTTTGAATGCAAAAATTTGCTGGAATAATTAGTGGCAGCCATGTTGCGTTTGGCGAGCGACTGGTGTGCCTAAACAGTGGAAATCACCCACAAGTGACACCATTTTGGAAACTAGACCCCTCAGGAAACTTATCTAGATGAATGATGAGAACCTTGAACCTCCAGATGCTTCACAAAAGTTTATAACATTGAGCAGTGAAAATAAAAAAAAATCTAATTTTTCCCACAAAAATGTTTATTAGCCTCAAATTTTGCATTTCCATAAGGTAAACAGGAGAAATTGCACCACACAATTTGTTGTGCAATATATGTTGAGTACGCTGATACCCAATATGTGGATAAAAACTACTGTTTGGGTGCACAGCAGTGCTCGGAAGGGAAGGAGTGCCATTTAACCTTTTGAATGTAAAACACTATGTCGCGCCTGTAGAGCCCCTAATTTGCCTAAACAGTGGAAACCCCTGACAAGTGACCCCATTTTAGAAACTAGACTCCTCAAGGAATTTATCTAAAAATGTGGTGAGCACCTTGAGCCCCCAGGTGTTTCACAGAATTTTACAACTTTGATCTGTGAAAATAAAAAACATATATTTTTCCCATGATAAATTAGTTTTAGCCCCAATTTTTTTCATTTTCACAAGGATAACAGGAGAAACTGGATCCCAAAATTTAGCAAATTGAGTAATTTATCCTGAGTACACCGATACCCCATATGTAGTACTTTTGAGGCACAGTCCAAATCTCAGAAGGGAAGAAGAGTCATATTTGCTGGACTGGTTTGAGGGGGCAATGTCACATTGGCAGAGCCCCTAACATGCCAGAACAATGGAAACCCCCCATATATGACGTAATTTTACAAACTACACCCCCCAATGATTACATCTAGGGGTGCAGTGATTATACTGACACCACATGTGCCTCAGAATTTTATACTATTGTCCAGTGAAGAAAGAGTAATTTAAATTTTTACCACTAAAATGTTGTTTTAATACCAAGTTTTTAATTTTTCTGAAGGCTAAGAGGAGAAATTTTTACAACAAACTGAGGTCCATTTTTTCCTGGTTGCGCCAATACCCTACATGTAATCGGGAAATATTTTTTAGGCACAGTACAAAGCTCAAAAGGGAAGGAGTGCCATATTATAGTGCATATTTTACTTCTATGGTTTGCGGGTGCCTTGACCCACTGGGAGAGCCCTTGAGGTGCCAGAACAGCAGAAACCCCCCCATAAGTGACCCCATTTTACAAATGACACCTCTCAACAAATTCATCTAGGGAAGCAGTGATCATATTGACACTACGAGTGTGTCATAGAATTTTATACCATTGGGCAGGGAAGAAAAAATAATTACATTTTTACCATCAAAATTTTGTTTTTGCCCTAGATTTTACTTTTTCACATGGGGATGTGGGTAAAAATAGCACTAAAATTTGTCCCACAATTTCTGCTGACCGTGGCAATACTCCATATATGACTGTACAATACTGCTTAGCCACACGGCGAGACTCGGGAGGAACAGAGCACTATTTGCATCCTGGAACGCAGATTTTCCTAGAAAAGTTTGCGGACTCCAGATACAGAGCCCCTAAGTGTTATAAGAGCAGAATCCACCCACAAGTGACCCCATTTTGTAAATTATACCCCTTTGGGAATTTATCTACAGGTGTAGCGACGATTTTGACTCCATGGGTGTTTTCCAGAAATAAGCAACAGTTTATGTTTCTGAGTGAAAATTGGAAATTGCCATTGTAGTGACCAGTACGCTGTAGTGACCTGTACATTGTAGTGCCCAGTACGTTATAGTGCACAGCTCATGCTTCTGGAGACACGCACCAATAAATTAGACGGGCTCTAATCACTATAGAAATTGCAAACATATGGAAGCTAAATGTGGTTTACTAATGGTTGGCGCTGGCTCACTTGCTGTCTTGGGGCATCTGTGTAATGGTTTGTTATCACTAGATGAAGTTGAGGAGGAGAGGAGGAGTGGCATCCTCTCCCTCATTAACAGTGCCAAAGGTAAGGAAGGCGTATGCCTCCCCAGCTGAATACCATGTTTGGGAAGAGCGGGACATTTTATTGTTGGTGCGTATATCTGTTGTGTTTTTGAAGTGCGTTTGTGTTGGATAACCAAATTTTATTTAGTAGTGTGTTTGGTGTAAACTTTTTTTTATTATCACATTTAGAATAGGAGAAAGGGAAGAAAAGAATAGAGAAAGTGGAAGAAAAGAATCTGGCAAAAATAATATAAAGAATAGAAGAAAAAAATCTAGAAAAAAAAGAATAGAAAGAATAGTAGAAAAGAATCTAGAAATAAAAAGGAAAATATAAAAATTTGGTAAAATATAAAAAAAAACTTACTAAACGAACGACAGTAAAACAATTACTGAGCACCCGCAACTAAATTACGCTAATCGTAACTCTACCCAGTATAAAAAAACTATAGTTAAATTACAACAAGATTTTTCCACTAAAGTTCTGATACTACAATTACTAAACTGAAGTCAGTAAAAAAAATTACTGAGTGCTTGCAACTATCTGACGCTAATTGTGATTATGTTTAGTAAAAAGTACTGTAGTAGAAATGACAGTATATTTCTACTCTGGGTTACACGGTACCTAATTTAGCTCTATCAACTAATCTAAATTATTTTATTTTATTTATTTTTTTTTACCCTTTACTATCTAACGCTAATTCTGATTATATTTTATTAAAAAATACTGCAGAATAAGCTGATTACTATAGTATTTTTTAATGTCCCAAATCTAACCCAATCAACTAATCAAAATCATTTTTTTTACTCGATTCTTTTGTCAGACTTAAAAAAACAAAAACACCAACCGGATGACAAACAGTGATGTGCATCATTGATCAGCACTCAACGGCAGCAAGACGCACGCACGGATGTGGTGCACAAAGGGAAAAAAATGGACAGGAATAAAAAGTCCTAAGCCAAAAGTGTAGAATAGATAGTTAGCGTGCACTCTCGTCAGAAAGAGGGAGGTGCTGATGAAGGGACACGTTGTGCCCAATACGTACAGTAAATTATATCATCGCACACTCAGAGGTTCAAATGCAGTGTTCGTTTATTAATGAGGCATAACATCAAACCAAATAGTTGTAGTTGCGACGGTGATTGGCGACTGAAGACGTTTCGGCCTCATCCAGGCCTTATTCATTGAGTCGCGCTACTAAAAAAGGGAAATACAGTGTTAAGGATACAGACATATGAAATTAAAACATGATGTAAGTAGGAGTTCCATTGTGAAAGGTATTAATAGACGAAAAAAGAGGAAATGGGATAGGGAAAGGTAGAGGGGAGGGTGGGGGTGGGAAAAAGGGGGGAAAAGGATGTAGGGTGGGTGGGAGGGAGGAAGGGAAGGGTATCAGGAGAGAGGAAGAGGGATAGAGGCAGGTGACAGAGATAAGACTTAATAAAATCACAATTATTACATATATACATTATATACAAAAAATAGGGGGTTGCCGAGTATCGTACAGTATTTAGTAGGGTTACCTTATATAGGTTTAGATGCAGGTATGTGCCGACAGAGGTAAAGATAGAAATCTTTTTAATGGTGCTGTAATAGCAAGAAATGCATGTTAAGGGAATGCACACAACATGGTCAAATAGTAGATTTTTATAAAAGGATCTATACCTCTTGTATCACGTGTTCCACAATCTATAAGAGATTCATTTGCTGGTGTGATATGACACGTCTGTGTCTTGGTACAGTGCTGGTGTCCCAGATGTGGCAGGGAGAGGAGAGGAGGGGCGGTATAGCCGTTTCTCTGTATTGTTATTTGTGCACCATGGGAGGCTGGAGTGGAAAGAGCGTCCCAGTTAGTAACCAGTGTACAAGAGGGGGAAAAAGGGGATAAAAAGGGGGGGTGGGGGTGCGCTCCTAGGAGCTGCGTACCTTGTTCCTGTTTGTTGTCTGTGGTGGTGTGGGGCTCCCAGGTATGGCCTGTGGAGGAAGGGCAGCGTGACCGTCTCCAGCGCTGTGGGTTATGTACTGGGAGCTCTCACTTAAATATGTGCGCGCCCGGCGTTGGGGCGGAAGTGCGTCACACACGTGGGCGGGAACCCGGAAGTGACGTCGCGCTACTAGGAGGCTCATGTGTGGATGTTTCGGTTGCTATGGTGCGGTAGCTAACGCATGCGCAGAGCATAGTGAAGCATGTAGAGCAGAGTATAGGGTAATGTGCCACAGGGGAGATATTCCAAGGCAGCCAGAAGTAAGATTTGGTATTGTGCTTATGGTGGCATATGTTATAGAGCAGTACATTGTCTATAGGGAGTATATCCAGAGAAATACAGGTAATAAGCACCCCATATGTATATCATATAATCCCCGGGGGGGGGCGGAGTGTCATATTGACACCGTGGTGGTAGACTTGTGCATTGGGGGGGGGGGGGGAGGTGCTAAAAGTGTACTGTTATATGTACATGTAGTGTATCTTTAGGTTGGATGATAACTCACCTATGCATGTATTCAATGGGTCTGTAGGAAAGAAAAGGGTAGTTTAAGGATGAGAACTAATAAATCCAATCAATCTCGCGGTTCAAACCGGTTCAAATGTGCTATTGCTTTCTGAGCACTGTATAGCACTATTATTTATGCAGTAAATGTGCTATTGTTTTTTGGGCACTGTATAGCACTATTATTTATGTAGTGTATGTGCTATTGTTTTTTGGGCACTGTACAGCACTATTATTTATGCAGCAAATGTGCTACTTTTTTGGGCACTTTATAGAACTTTTATTTATGTAGTATATGTGCTGTTTTTTGGGCACTGTATAGCACTATTATTTATGTAGCGTATGTGCTATTGTTTTTTGGGCACTGTATAGCACTATTATTTATGTACTGTATGTGCTATTGTTTTTTGGGCCCTGTATAGTACTGGGGGGGGGGGGTGCTAAAAGTGTACTGTTATATGTACATGTAGTGTATCTTTAGTTTGGATGATAACTCACCTATGCATGTATTCAATGGGTCTGTAGGAAAGAAAAGGGTAGTTTAAGGATGAGAACTAATAAATCCAATCAATCTCGCGGTTCAAACCTTTTGGGGACAATGTCTGGAGTGTGTAAATCCAGTAGGATTCCCGTTGTTTCAGTAGCTTAATATGGTTGCCCCCCCTCCTAGGTCTCGTCACCTGTTCGATCACTTGAAAACGGAGTTGGGGCACTGTGTGTCTGGCTCTGGTGAAATGATCAGGGAGTGGGAGCCAATTTTTTCCGCAGCGGATAGTGGACTTATGGCTTGCTATGTGGTCTCTAATGTGCTGCGTAGTTTCCCCTACGTATAGGAGACCACAGGGGCATTTGATGATGTAGATCACAAAGTTTGAGTTGCATGTGAAAAAACTTTTAATGGGATAACTCTTTCCTGTCCTCGTGTGCGTAATAGTGTCGGATTTGATAATGTTGGAACATGCTGCACAGTTGAGACAGGGGAAGGTGCCGTGACGGCGAGTACTGAGTAAGCGTTGGGAGGCAGTTGTGCGGGAAGGTCCTATGTCGGCTCTAATGATCTTGTCTTTAATATTAGGGGCTCGCTTGACGCACATGAGTGCAGAGTTGGAAAATGCGGGGATTTCTGGATAGGCTCTGGATAGAAGAGGCCAGTGTTTCCTAATGATTGATTGGACTTTGGGTATTAGTGGATGGTAGGTATGTACAAATGGAATCCTCTCTGGACTTGTGGTGGTCAGGTGGGGGGATCTGGGTTCTAGTGCCCGACCTGCCTTCTGTCGTAGGAGTTGGGTAGGGTAGTCGCGTTCTTTGAATTTGGTCGTCATATCTTGTAGGCGTTGGGGAAGTGTGTTAGGGTTGGACACAATCCTGGTCACTCTGTGAAATTGGGAACGTGGGAGGCTGTTTTTTATCGATTTGGTATGGCAGCTTGAGAAATGTAAGAGGCGGTTACAGTCGGTGGGTTTTGAGAAGATGTCGGTTATTAGTCTATTGTTGTCATCTCGGATGACCAAGGTATCAAGGAAAGAAATTTGGTTATAGTCATGGGTGATTGTGAACTGTAATTCAGGTCTGATTGAATTAATGTATGTGAAGAAGGAGTTAAGTGTTTCTGGCGGGCCCTGCCATATCAAGAAGATGTCATCTATGTATCGATGGTAGGCGGTACAGTGTTGTTTAAATGACTCGTCGGGGTATATGAAGGTCTCCTCAAACTTGTTCATGTAGGCGTTAGCATAAGCTGGAGCTACGTTCGAACCCATCGCGGTGCCCCGTTTTTGTATATAGAAGTCATCGCCGAACAGGAAATAGTTCTGGTGTAGAACTAGGGACAGTATTTCCAAGCAGAATTGGATAGAGAGAGGGGAAAGATCGGATATTAAGAGAAGATGTGCTGTAGCTTCTAGGCCTAGGTCGTGGGTTATGGAGGTGTATAGACTGTTAACATCTAGTGTGACTAATTGACTGGTTGGTGGAAGATATGGGGTATTTTTGATGATTTCTAAAAATGCGTTAGTATCAAGTAGGAAGGCCCTGGTTTTCTTTACAAGTGGTGTTAGGATCATTTCAAGGTAAATTGCTAGGGGGGAAAGAATGGAGTCAGTGGAGGCTACGATAGGTCGTCCTGGAGGATTGGTCAGGGATTTGTGTATCTTAGGGAGTATGTAGAAGACAGGGGTTATTGGGTGAGAGTTGGTTAGGAATGTGACGGTTTTGCTGTCGATTATTTTGGAGTCAAGATATCTTGTGAGGATGGCTTGGATTTGGGAATGGATGTTATGAATGGGGTCATGAGTGATGCGGCCATAGGTTGTGGTATCCGCCAGTTGGCGGTTAACCTCGTTTGTGTAGCTTGTCCGGTCCATAATGACCGTTGCGCCCCCTTTGTCTGCTGGTTTAATTATAATATTTTTATTATCACTCAGGCTCTGAAGGGCCCTTTTTTCCTCATTGGATAAATTTTGATGTGTGGGGAAAAAACCCAATCGTTGTTCATGCAATAAACTATGGATGTCCCTGGTGATCAGGACAATCGTTGTCTCGACTGCATGGTTAGAGTGTGGGGGATTGAATGTGCTCCGTGTTCGTAACCCCAGGTTAGCTATTGAAAGCTCCGTAACAGTGTCACCCCCCAGTGGAGGTGCTCTGCAAATGGAGGTCTCTTTCGACAGTCCGAAGTGAGTTTTTAATCGTAAAGATCGGTAGAAGCGCTGTAAGTCCTTCTCCAACTGGAATGAGTCCCAGTTTGGTGTTGGACAAAAGGATAAACCTTTCTGTAGGACTGCCAGTTCTGTGGGGGAAAGGGTATAACTGGAGATGTTCTTCACCAGGTTCGGTGTCTTACCTGGGAGCGGGTTGTCATCCTTTCGTTTCCGTGATCTCCTCGTGGGTCTGGATGTTGGCGTCCTCCTTTCTTGTTTTTCCATAAAAAACTCGACTCTTGTCGACCTGTAGATGAATCGCTTCCTGAGCTGAAGGAGTTGTAGTTGCGTTGGCCTGGTTGATGGCGGTGGGTGGAGGGACCGGAGGAGGCGTTCCATCTGTAGACTCGATTGTTGCTATAGTCCTCTTGGTCTCTCTGGAATTTCTGGCGTTTACGTTCCTGTAGAGTTTTCTGGAAGTCCGACAGGATTTTAGCAGTCTTGTTTTTCAGTGTGGTCCACTCAGCTGAAGATAGGTTAGCGGTAAGTTGAGTCTCGATGGCGGAGATGGTTTTCTGGCTGTCGTGGATGGCTTTCTGTAAGAAATCTACTGTCAGAATAATAATGTCAAGAGAACATTTATTAAGTATTTTCTTAAATTTTTCACAATATTGTTCGTTATCCGAAAAAAGAGTGGGACGGAGGTTACTCCTGAGGCCCCTAGGGATTTTTCCTTGTCTGTGATACTCGGCTAGAGTTACAGCATGTAAGTCGTAGGAGACAAAAAGTCGTCTCTCTTTCTCATAATCTTTACTTCTTATCTCCTGTGAGAATAAGCTGATTACTATAGTATTTTTTAATGTCCCAAATCTAACCCAATCAACTAATCAAAATCATTTTTTTTACTCGATTCTTTTGTCAGACTTAAAAAAACAAAAACACCAACCGGATGACGAACAGTGATGTGCGTCATTGATCAGCACTCAACGGCAGCAAGACGCACGCACGGATGTGGTGCACAAAGGGAAAAAAATGGACAGGAATAAAAAGTCCTAAGCCAAAAGTGAGCACAAACACTGATCTGTGATGTGCGTCATTGATCAGCGGCTAGTCGGCTGCAGGATGCACATATGGATGTGGTGCAAAGGTGGGGGTAAATGAACAGAAAAAAAAAGTCCTAAGCCAAAACTGATCACGGATGCTGATCAGTGGAGAGTGTCATTGATCAGTGCCCAGCGACTACAGGACGCATGCACGGAGGTGGTATAAAAGAACAAAAGCTGCCAAAAATCGAGCTATCAAGTACTGATCAGGGCTCAGAAGCAGAAGGGGGGTTGGGGAAAGGTTAAGGAGAGAGAGGAGATAGTGAAAGAAGGAGAGGGGGATTGAGGTGGATTAGAAAAAAGCAGGTGACAGGAATAGGTCAGGAAGGTCTTTTTTCTTCTGTTCTTCTAGTCTTCTATCAGCAGCAGAAGTAGTGGCACAGGCTTCAAAAAGTCTGTGGCACCACAAGGCCCAGTAGATCCACAGCAGAACAACACAGTGATCGCCCTGCAACGTCTCCAAGCTAGAATGAGGCAGAGTAGAGCGGTCACTGAGAGTTCAGATTGCGTCTCTGCTCACTGATTGGAACGATCGGACGTGATTGTTCGATTGCTCCAATCAGTGCTGGGGCTGCTGATGCTGCAATCTCCTGGCCCCAGCCTATGATCAGTGCTGTCATAGCACCAATCATAGCTGGACTTCAGTGTTTTAGGCAATTTCAGTTGAAATAGCTGTGATTGGCTGTTCAGAATTGATCAGCCAATCACAGTGATTGTAGCTGTGGGGGTGCAGCCAAACCTCCCGTGGTGACGAGTCCTGGTGCCCTGCTGTCAAAAACAGCAGGCACTTTCACCATGCTTTCAGGTAAGTAATGTGACCACTCACCACAGCATTCGGCACACACTGACAGTACTGTGTGAATACGGCTGCTGCGATGAGCACTGACATCAGTAAGATTATCGCAGTTCATAGGCAATGAACTGTAGTAACCTTACCGACGTCAGCACTCGTCACAGCAGCCAGATTCACACGCTACTGTCAGTGTGTGCCAGTGAGCGGTCACATGACTGATGTCAACGCTCACTACAGCATCCGGATGGAGCACAGTTGAGTATCATTGTGGGATGTGGGATGGATTTAAGGCAGACCCCTTTGGATTATTTGATTTTTTAAAAGTAATAAATGGGTAAAAGAGGGTTGGGGAGTGCTTTGCACAAATAAAGGACTTTTCTGTGTGTGTTTTTGGGGGTATCTTATAGACGCCTATCCATTACTAACCCCTGGGCTTGATGTCAACGGACATTACAAAGCTGAAATCAACCCCAAAACCATTAGTCCGCTTGCCAATGGACCAGGGCAAGTGGGAAGAGCTGAGGCTAAGAGCCAGAAATGGCACTTCTAATGGATGCGGCATTTCTGGGGTGGCTGAGGGCTGGTGTTATTAGTCTGGGAGGGGGCCAATATGAATGGCCCTTCCCAGCCTATTAATATCAGCTCGTAGCTGTCTGCTTTGCCTTTGCTGATTATTAAAAATAGGTGGGACCCCACAAACTTTTTTGGGGGAGGTCCACCAATTTTAATAACCAATAAAAACTGCGCAGACAGCTGTGAGCTGATATTAATAGCCTGGGAAGCTTCATGGATATTGGCCTCTTCCCAGAATAATAACTCCAGCCCTCAGCTGTCTGCTTTCCCTCCGCTGGGTATTAAAAATAGGGGGGACCCCACATGGTTTTTTCATTTATTTATTAACAAGTAAAGTAATATATGCATGCAAAGTAACCTTAGTTCACTGCCCCCAGGTGTTCCAGCACCTGGAAACTCCAGTAACTTTAAAGGCTTCCTTAAGGTTTCTGGGCCTCACAATTGCCGGGAGACCCAGTGGTTGTGAACTCTGGTAACTTTAATTACCTGAGTTTACAGCCATGGGTCTTGTGGTAGCTCAATTACCGGACTAATGAGTGCCGGAGTGCCGAGTGCCGGACTCGCAGTCGCTCATTAGTCCGGCTGCCCTCGTGAGAACCGGCCACTGTCAACTGAGGTGACGTCAGTAAGGTCACCTCATTTCATAGCAGCTGGCCTGACCCGCCGCGATGCGCAAGGCCAGCGGCCACATCACCCCCCCGGCGCACCCAGGTAAGTGCTGGGGCCCCAGGGGGAAGGCAAGCTATTGAGTTGGGGGAGGGAGAGCCCCTCTTCTGGAAGGAAGAGCCCCCCTTCTGGGAGGGAGAGCGCCCACCCCAGGGAGAGCCCCCGCCCCTCCTCCTCAAATACATACCTCTCCTTGTTCCCCATAGCTCCAGTGACGTCAGCGTCTTCTGGTTTTGACGTCTCAGGTCAGAGGGCGAGGTGGTGTCACTACAGCCCTCTGCTCTGAGCACTGCAGAGTCAGAAGACTCTGAGTACACCAAACCTGCAGGGAACGGGAGAGGTGAGTATTTGATTTTTTTTATGTATGCAGGATCATGGGGGCCCATATACTGTGTGGAGCAGCATGGCCCAATATGCTGTATGGAGCAGCATGGGGCCAATATACTGTATGGAGTAGCATGGGGCCAATATACTGCATTGAGCAGCATGGGGCCAATATACTGTATGGAGTAGCATGGGGCCAATATACTGTATGAAGCAGCATGGGAGTCCATATACTGTATGGAGCAGCATGGGGGCCAATATACTGTTTGAAGCAGAATTGGAGTCCATATACTGTATGGAGCAGCATGGGGGCCCATATACTGTATGGAGCAACATGGGGGTCAATATACTGTATGGAGCAGCATGGTGCCATTATACTGTATGAAGCAGCATGGGAGTCCATATACTGTATGGAGCAGCATGGGGGCCAATATACTGTTTGAAGCAGAATTGGAGTCCATATACTGTATGGAGCAGCATGGGGGCCCATATACTGTATGGAGCAACATGGGGGTCAATATACTGTATGGAGCAGCATGGGGGCCAATATACTTTATGGAGCAACATGGGGGCCAATATACTGTATGGAGCATCATCGGGGCCCGTATACTGTATGGAGTAACATGGGGGTCAATATACTGTATGGAGCATCATGGGGGCCCATATACTGTATGGAGCAGCATGAGGGCCCATATACTGTATGGAGCAACATGGGGGCCAATATACTGTATGGAGCATCATGGGGACCAATATACTGTATGGAGCAGCATAGTGCCAATATACTGTACGAAGCAGCATGGGAGTCCATACACTGTATGGAAAAGCATGGGGGCCCATATACTGTATGGAGCAGCATGGGAGTCCATATACTGAATGGAGCAACATGGGGGCCAATATACAGTATGGAGCAACATGGGGGCCAATATACTGTATGGAGCATCATAGGGGCCAATATACTGTATGGAGCAACATGGGGGTCAATATACTGTATGGAGCATCATGGAGGCCCATATGCTGTATGGCGCAACATGGGGGCCAATATACTGTATGGAGCTTCATGGGGGCCAATATACTGTATGGAGCATCGTCGGGGCCAATATATTGTATGAAGCAGCATGGGAGTCCATATACTGTATGGAGCAGCATGGGGGCCCAAATACTGTATGGAGCAACATGGGGGCCAATATACTGTATGGAGCAGCGTGGGGCCAATATACTGTATGGAGCAGCATGGGGCCAATATACTGTATGGAGCAACATGGGGGCCAATATACTGTATGGAGCATCATGGGGGCCAATATACTGTATGGAGCATCATCGGGGCCAATATATTATATGAAGCAGCATGGGGGCCCATATACTGTATGGAGCAGCATGGGGGCCCATATACTGTATGGAGCAACATGGGGGCCAATATACTGTATGGAGCAGCATGGGGGCCAATATAATGTATGGAGCAACATGGGGGCCAATATACTGTATGGAACATCATGGGGGCCCGTATACTGTATGGAGCAACATGGGGGCCAATATACTGTATGGAGCAGCATGGGGCTAATATACTGTATGGAGCAGCATGGTGCCAATAAACTGTATGGAGCAGCATGGCACCAATATACTGTATGGAGCAGCATGGAGCCAATACACTATATACAGCAGCATTACATGGGGCCAATATACTGTATGGAGAAGAATGAGGCCAATATACTGTTTGGAGAAGCATGGGGCCAATATACTGTATGGAGCAGCATCATATGAGGCCAATATACTGTATGGAGCAGCATGGGGCCAATATACTATATGGCGCAGCATTACATGGGGCCAATATACTGTATGGAACAGCATCATATGGGGCCAATATACTGTATGGAGCAGCATTACATGGGGCCCATAATTATGTATGGAGATGGTCACTGTATCACCTGTATATACCTGTATTACAGCATATATGGATACTCTGTATATGTTGTAATGTCACCAGTGATCACTGTATTACCTGTACACTATATACAGGGCTCCTGTATATAATGTCACTGGTGATCCCTATATTACCTGTACTCTGACACTATATACAGAGCTCCTGTGTATAATGTCACCAGTGATAATATTAGTGTTATTAGTATTGTGCTTTTTATTATTGATCAGTATTGTATTATTTGGTCACTATGTGGTGGTAATATATGATCTGGTCATGGTGTGACCGTATTATTCAGTCTCTATGTGGTCTGGTCATGGTGTGACGGTATTATTCAGTCACTATGTGGAGGTAATATGTGGTCTTGTTATGGTGTGACTATATTAATCGCCTGTATGTGGTATTCGGTCACTATGTGGTCTGGTCATAGTGTGGCGGTATTTGTCCCTTGTATGTGGTATTATTCGGTCACAATGTGCTGTTAATATGTAGTCTGGTCATGGTGTGGCGGTATTTATCCCTTGCATGTGGTGGTATTGCTCTTGGTATAGTGGACTGTGTTGTGTATGGCGGCCATTTGTTCTCTCTGATATCAATGAAGGGAAGATTCTTGATTTACAATAAAGATTAAGTACTTGGATGTTTAACCCCTCCCTGTCCTGTGACTATTACACAGTAGCAAATATGAACTTACAGGTGTTCTATGGTGAAAACAAATAATCATTTATCCTAAGACCCCGTTAACACATTCAGTATTTGGTCAGTATTTTACATCAGTGTTGATCGGTGATGATTTGTTTTCATCAAAGAACCCTTTAATGCAAACTACCGTAATTCCGTGTACATCTCAGTTTTAGTATGCGCACAGTAGATGTGCAGGAGCCGTCTGTGTTTTACAGTCGAAGCTCCACTATAACGGGAATAACGGCTAACAGGTATTTGCATATAGATGTAGGGTGGGCCCCTAGTGTCAATTTTCCCTGTGGGCCCCAGACACTCCAGTCCGACCCTGCCCATGAGTGAATATTTGCTATGTTCATAACACTAGTACAAGAAGTACAAGTCATAGGTTAAAAGCATTGAAGAGTCATATAGGAATATTCTACATTTGTCCACTAGGTGGCATCAGTTCATCTCTCTTGAATGTGAAAACTGCATAAAAGAATAACTGTATCTAATTTATGAATAAAGAAAAGTGTTATACAGTACAAAAAAAGCATTAAAACAGTCAGGCAAGAAATGCATGAACTGTCATATGAATTAGTGTATTCCCAGGGGCTTTAACTGGCACACAACAAGCAGCTTGTTAAATGTTTTTCTATTGCTTTGAGATATAAAAAGTTGTACAAGCATTGACCATGCAAGGCTCGTTAAAGGGCTGATATTGATTTTTAAGACTGCTACTTTCAATAGATGGTACTAGAGTGCAAATCCACTTCCTCTCTAAAGAGGTAATTTGCATATTTAGTTTCCCAGAGGAGCCTGTAAGTCTCCTTACATTGGCATGTCAGGCATGTCACTCTCTACAAGCAGAGACGTTACTCCTTGAACTGCAATTAGAGCACATCAACAATACACCAAATATTTTCTACTACTAAAAACTCATGCTAGGTTTCTCAATGAATGCAAGTTTATTGCAGGCAATGAGGCCGATACACCAGAAAACTGGAGTCAAACACTTTGAAAAGTTCCAAAGTTTCTGTTGTAAGGTTGCAGTCGGACAGGTCGTGGACAAGAGGTATGTGTCCCCAAGGTGCCAAGCCTTGGTGATGTAGGACTCGGAAAAGCAGGCTTCAGCACACATAGTGCTGAGGGGTGTTTTATTTGCCCGGATTATAGGGCTGGGTTTTACGAGCAGCTGAAAGAGCTGGGTGGGATCGGATGCTCACTTACCTCCAGTCCAGGTCTTGGAAGGTCTGATTTAAGACAGCTGCGCTTCTCTCAGTGTGTCTGTGTGTTTTGCAAGGTGAGGAAGTCTTGCATGTGCTGCTCAGATCCTGCTGAGGTCAAGGAAAAGCACTTGCATTTAAGCGGCTGAGGCCGTGTAACGACCGGAATGCCAGTCGAATGTGTATGAGGGATACGGCACTGTTATGAATGACTCTGACCTCGTATAGTGGCAAATAACTTTATACCGGTCACACAAATGACATGGTTAAACGATTCTACAAAATATGGGCTACAACAGCCACTACCACAAAATACAACTTATGCAGTCCGAGAGAGCCTGAGTTCCAATCTCTCGGGAATGAGCCAAATTAACCCTGGGCTATGCCGCTCCCACCCTTATTCAGTACAGGGCCTACCCAGGATGTTACTGTGGACGTGGCACGTGGTCCTCCCAGGAATATAACCTTACACCCCCCTCCCACACTAATATAATGGAATCTGGGTACCCTTGTTTTCCCCTTAGAGAACACTCATATATATATTTAGCCTTCTCACCAAGCTCTTCAGCACATCCAGGTGTAAGCAGGAATTAGAATCAATCTCAGTCTCAAAGTGTAGTTCACAACAGGGCTCCTTTGTAGTATCCACGTACACAGAGTCTTAGTATACCAGATCCTTCACAATCTCGGGATCAAGCCTGATCAGTCCATCAGCAGTGATATACACCAGGCAGTTCTCAGCACTACTGGAATCACTAACTAGCTTTCCCTAACTGACTACACAGTTGGTGACCGGTCATATATCTCACTTACTCACAAGGCTCAGCTTCTTTTTGGACACACCGTCTGGCTGCAGTCTGTACAAGCTCCCAAACGTCCCCCTGGGCATCAGACACGTCTCGTCTCCTCAGAGGACTTCCTGGTTCTGTGTTTCCCAGGCTTTTTTACAGATCCCTGGGCTTTTTCTTTACTTATTTCTTGCTGACCCCTGATGGCCGAACTAAGTCATTGCAGGAGAAAGTTATGCTGTCAGTAATATGAACTCATTACTAAAAAGACATGTCAACATGTTACAGCCGTGCTTGATGGACTTGTTATTTTGAGTTTTGTTCAGTTATACCTTTTTGTACCTGAAAAAAGCTGTTATCATTTGTTACCCTGACCAGCTTATAAAACAACTGGTACAGGCGAATATGCAGCAGCAACAAGCTCAGCAGGAGACGAATAAACTGATGGATCTAGTAGGGCCCTTGGTCAAGTCCACCCGAGGGCATCAGTATATCCTGGTGGTATTAGATTATGCAACACAGTATCCAGAGGCCATACCACTACAAAACTCCTACGCCAGGTGTATAGTTTGGGAGTCGGTCCTTATATTTTCCAGAACGGGGTTGCCAAAGGATATTCTAATGGACCAAGGGACTCCATTTATGTCGAAGGTCATGAGGGAATTGTACAAGACACTGCAGATTGCACAACTGAGAACCTTCGTTTACCATCCCCAGATGGATGGACTGGTCGAGAGGTTTAACTAAACGTTGAAGGCCATGTTGAGAAAAGCAGTGGAGAAGGATGACCGAGACTGGGACTGTCTGCTTCCCTATCTGTTGTTCTCCATCAGGGAAGTCCCCCAAGCTTCCACAGGCTTCTCCCCGTTTGAACTACTCTATGGCCAACACCCTCGAGGACTCCTAGATGTGGCGAAAGAGTCCTGGGAAGCTGAGACTTCTCCCTATAGGAGCATGGTGGAGCACATTGCCCAGATGCAAGAGAGGATTGCCAACGTGATGCCCATTGTGAAGGAGCACCTCCTCAAGACATAAGAGGCACAGTCCAGGGTGTATAATAGGTCAGACAAGTTGAGACAGTTCAACCCAGGAGATCGAGTGCTTGTGCTAATGCCCACAGTGGTGAGCAAGTTCATGGCCAAGTGGCAGGGCCCCTATGAAGTGGTAGAGAAAGTTGGGGAAGTCAACTATAAAATCCACCAACTTAGGAAGAGCAAGCCCTACCAAATTTACCATGTTAAACTGATTAAATTGTGACAGGACAGAGAACTCGTGGAAGCTCCTTGTCTGGTAGCCAAGTCTGACATCAATGTGGAAAATGTTAAACTGGCAGACATCTTGTCCTGCTCACAGAAACAGCAATGTCGGGAGCTGTTGCAGAAAAATAAAAAACTGTTTTCGGAGCTGCCAGGACTCACTCAGGTCATAGAGCATGAGGTACTCACAGAGCCTCATATTCGCATCAACCTAAAACCGTATCGGGTCCTAGAGACCCGCAGAGAGGCCCGCAGTGATCTCGAAAGAGGTGAAGCAGATGCTTAACCTAGGAGTCATTGAGGAGTCTGAGAGTGGCTGGTACAGTCCCATAGTCTTAGTGCTGAAACTAGATGAAGAATGGCGGTTTTGCAAATACTATAGGAAGCTGAACTAGGTCTCAAAGTTCGACGTCTACCCAATGCCAAGGGTGGATGAGCTTATCGAAAGGCTATGACCCTCTCGGTACATCACCACCCTGGACTTCACCAAAGTATACTGGCAAATTCCCCTGTCCAAAGATGCCAAGGAGAAGACGGCCTTCTTGACGCCAGACGGATGTTATCAATATGTCAGGATGCTGTTTGGGTGCAGGGAGCTCCGGTTACCTTCCAGAGAGCCATGGACCAGATCTTAGCACTCCAAAAAAAGTATGCAGCGGCCTACCTAGATGACATCGTCATATTCAGCAAGGACTGGGAAAGTCATCTTGGCAAATTTCAAGCCATACTTGACGCTCTAAGGAAGGCGGGCTTTACCATCAACCCGAAGAAATGTGCTATGGGGATGGAGGAAGCCAAGTATCTGGGTTACATGGTTGGTAGAGGGGAAATAAAACCACAAATAAATAAGGTTGAGGCGATCCTGAACTGGCATTTCTAGGCATCGTGGGCTGCTATAGAAGATTTGTCCCTAATTTTTCCCTGATAGCAGCTCCGCTGACGGATCTTCTGAAAGGGACGAAGTTGGCTATGGCTAAGTGGTCCCCAGAAGCTGAAGCGGCCTTCCAGGAATTAAAGTGGCCTTCTGTAAACAGCCAGCCTTGGTGGCACCCAACTTCTCCAAAGTGGTCCAGACGGACGCATCGGATGTTGGGCTGGGAGAAGTTTTGTCCCAGGAGATTAACGGAGAGGAACGCCCTATGATGTACCTCAGTTGGAAACTGTCCACGTGCGGGAAGAACTACTCCATAGTGAAAAAAGAATGTTTAGCAGTCAAGTGGGCGTTGGACACTATGAGGTATTACCTGTTAGGTAGAAGGTTCAGGTTAGTATCGGACCATGCTCCACTGGGGTGAATACGAGAAAAGAAGGGGAACAATGCTCGAATAACTAGGTGGCTTGTAGCCCTACAGGATTTTAGTTTTCAGGTGGAGCATAGGCCTGGGAAACAACATGGGAATGCTGATGACCTATCACGGGTCTATTGTATGTTGGTAGAAGGTGCCAAGCCCCCCGGCTTTGGGCAGAGGGGGGGTATGTAAGGTTACAGCCAGACAGGTCGTGGACGTGAGGTATGTGTCCCCATGGTGCCAAGCCTTGGTGATGTAGGACTTGGAAAAGCAGGCTCCAGCACACATAGTGCTGAGAGGTGTTTAATGAGCCCGGATTATAGGACCGGGTTTTACGAGCAGCTGAAAGAGCTGGGGGGGAGCAGCTGCTCACTTACCTCCAGTCCAGGTCTTGGAAGGCCTGAGTTAAGACAGCTGCACCTGTCTCAGTGTGTCTGTGTGTTTTGCAAGGTGAGCAGGGCACTTGCATTTAAACGGCTGAGGCCGTGCATTATGGACTTGTTATTTTGAGTTTTGTTCAGTTATCCCTTTTTGTACCTGAGAAAGGCTGTTATCATTTGTTACCCTGACCGGTTTATGGACGTTGAATAAACCGCCTGTTTGTTTGCACCAACGAACTGCATCCCTGTGTGAACCTGCGCCTACCACAGAGCCGACTCTCCACACTGTGTAATGCGTTTTCACAACAGTTTCTGACAGCTTTGCCAAAATTGGTAGAGCTGGGGAGGAGACAAGCTGGCGTAGCTAAGCCCACATGTCAAATTCACCAATAGTGGCGGCAAGAGTAATATTTCTAGCTAGGCACATGGAAGCGTAAACCACTGATAAGACGCACCAAATTTGTTAAGCAGCATACGTGAATGAATTTGACACATTCTATTCCTACAAACCCCTCATTAAGACTGACGTAAGAGACACTAGTATTAATTAAATTAATTAATTAGGGCTAATGTGTATGCTCTGTCTCCTTTTTTTAATTTTATTGTTAAAGAGAACCTGACAGCTTCCCCATGCCCCTCAAACTGCCACCAAATATTAGGATACGACAAACAAACTTTATCAACGAGTTGGTAATGAGACGGAGAACCTCTCTTCTTGTCAGCATGAGACTTCATCCTGGACACAACCTTAAGGAGGGAGGCCTGGGTCTGCTGCCAGATCTGGAAGAACTTGCCATACGAGGAATCGGCTGCTGGTATCCCAGAAGAAGCAGACATAGGAGAGGGCACAAGAGGATGCCGGGAGTATACAAAACAGTAATTAAAAATGGAGATGCTCTGTAAGACTCCCCAATGTGGTTGTTGTAAGAAAACTTTGCCCAGGGAAGCAATTGCACCCAATCATCCTAACGAACAGAAACAAAGTGACGCAGGTAATTCTCGAGAACGTGATTGACTCATTACACTTGCCTATAGGCCTGAGGGTGATACGCGGAGGAGAAGATCAAATGGACATTCAGCAACTTGCAAAGAGCTCTCCAGAATTTAGAAGTGAACTGGACCCATGATCTGAGACAATGTGGAAAGGAACGAAAATGGTGGTAATGAAACACTTGTTGAAAGCACTGCGCAGCGAGAGAAGGGAAGGCCGACTAGAGGATTAAAAGTGAACCATTTTGGAAAACTGATCCAAAATGACCCAGATGGTGTTGAAACCCTCAGAGAGAGGCAGGTCCATGGCTATTTGTTTCCAGGAAGTGGGAGGAACCGGCAGAGGCTGAAGGAGACCAGCTTTTCCCTGGAGGACTTGTTTTTGAAGCACTGTGGACAAGCAGTTTCAAAGTCCCAAACATCGTTGCCCAGCCAAGGTCACCAGAAGAGAAGAGGAATCAGCTCAGTGGAATTGCGCATGCCCATATGGCCAGCCAGTTTGGATTTGTGTCCCTAGGACATAATTCTCCTCCACCTAGCAGTAGGGACAAAGGTTTTACCCAGAGGAATGTCTTTTAAAAGAACTGGAGCCACTTCGACAATCTTATCCGGATTAATTATGTGCTGTGGTTCCTCCTCAAAATTAGCCACCTCAAAGGATTGAGACAAGGCTTTCATATTCTTCTCCACAGGACGCAAATGCAGCTCAAAGTTGAAACGAACGACGAAGAGCGCCCACCTGGCTTGGTGTGGATTTAACTGTTGGGTGGACTGCAAAAAGGTTACATTTTTATGTAATCCATGTACCAGAAAGCTGACACCTTCCAATAGATGTCGCCATTCTTCAAGCTCCATCTTAATAGCCAGTAGTTCACGATCTGTGATAGTATAGTTTCACTCAACCGATGAGAACAACTTAGTGAAAAAAACTACAGGAGATAAACTTCCCTGAAGAAGATCTTTTCCCCAAAGAGGTCCTATGCAGAAGGTCTGCTCCAGCACTGATATATAATTCACTTCCAAATGGAACTGTTTGTTAGTATCGGGGTGGTGCAGCATCGGAGAGCTCGCAAAGGCCTCAAGTGTTGAAAGGCTGACATGTCTCACTCAGATCAGAACTTGCCATTAGCTCCCTTTTTGGTTAAGGCAGAAATGGGTGCTATGAGGGATGAGAAGCGTGGAATATAATGCTAGTAGAAGTTGTCAAAAACCATGAAGTGCTGGATGGCACGCAGACCTTGAGGGCGTGGCCTGGAGAGAACAGCAAAAACTTTCTCTGGATCCATTTTGAGATTCTGTTTGGAAATAATGGAGCCGAGAAAAGGCAAGGTGGTCTTTTCAAAGACATTTTTGGACAACTTGGCAAACAAATTGTTCTCCCGAAGACGCTGCAGAACTTAATGGCTGGGTCTTCTGTGGATAGGTAGATCAGGGGAGAATATCAGGATATTGTTGAAATATACAACCACGGAAACATAGAGGAGATCCCGGAAGTTGTGATTAATGAACTCCTGAAACACGGTGGGTGCTTTACTCAGACCAAAGGGCATGACAAGATACTCGTAGTGAACGTCACGGGTATTAAAAGCCATCTTACACTTGTCGACTTTACGGATCCAGATCAAGTTTTAAGCCCCTCCTAGATCCAATTTACTGAAAATCTTTGCCCCAAGGATTCTGTCAAATAGTTCAGAGATCAACGGCAGAGGGTACTTGACCATGATGGTGATTTTTTTAAGACCCTGATCAATGCAGGAATGTAGGGAGCCATCATAGAATCATAGAATCATAGAATCATAGAATGGTAGAGTTGGAAGGGACCTCCTGGGTCATCTGGTCCAACCCCCTGCTCAAAGCAGGATTCACTAGATCATCTCAGACAGATGTCTGTCCAGCCTCTGTTTGAAGACGTCCATTGAAGGGGAACTCACCACCTCTCGTGGCAGCCTGTTCCACTCATTAATCACCCTAACTGTCAAAAAGTTTTTTCTAATATCTAATCTGTGTCTCCTCCCATTTAGTTTCATCCCATTGCTTCTAGTCTTTCCTTGTGCAAATGAGAATAAAGATGATCCTTCTACAATGTGACAGCCCTTGACATATTTGTAGACAGCTATTAAGTCTCCTCTCAGTCTTCTTTTTTGCAAGCTAAACATTCCCAAATCCTGCAACCGTTCCTCATAGGACATGGTTTGCAGACCAGTCACCATTCTGGTCGCTCTTCTCTGAACTTGCTCCAGTTTGTCTATGTCTTTTTTAAAATGTGGTGCCCAAAACTGTACACAGTATTCCAGATGAGGTCTGACCAAAGAGGAGTAAAGACCGATAATGACTTCACGTGATCTAGACTGTATGCTTCTGTTAATACATCCCAGAATTGTATTTGCCTTTTTTGCTGCTGCATCACACTGTTGACTCATGTTCAGTCTATGATCTATTAGTATACCTAAGTCTTTTTCACATGTACTGTTGCTTAGCTCTATTCCTCCCATTCTGTATATGCTTTTTTCATTTTTATTGCCCAGATGTAGTACTTTGCATTTTTCCCTGTTAAAAACCATTCTGTTGGTTGCTGCCCACTGCTCCAGTTTATTTAGGTCTTTTTGAATCCTCTCTCTCTCTTCTCTAGTATTAGCTATCCCTCCTAGCTTTGTGTCATCAGCAAATTTAATCAGTTTACCCTCAATTCCTTCATCTAAATCATTGATAAAGATGTTGAACAATACAGGTCCCAGGACGGAGCCCTGTGGTACCCCACTTGAGACATTCATCCAGCTGGATGTGAAGCCATTTACAACCACACTTTGAGTCCGATCACTAAGCCAGTTATGAATCCACCTAACAGTTGCCTGGTCCATTGCATACTTGGTCATTTTTTCAATAAGGATGATGTGAGATACTTTGTCAAATGCTTTGCTGAAGTCAAGATATACTATATCTACAGCATTTCCCTGATCCACCCAGTCAGTGATTCTGTCATAGAAGGAAATTAAGTTAGTCTGACATGACTTGTTAGTTACAAACCCATGCTGACTCTGGTTAATCACTTCATTCTTATCCATGTACTTACATACATGTTGTTTAATAATTTGTTCAAAGATCTTTCCTGGTATAGAAGTCAGACCCACCGGCCTATAGTTCCCTGGGTCCACCTTCTTCCCCTTTTTGAAGATAGGAACAACATTTGCTCTTCTCCAGTCTTCTGGGACTTCTCCTGTTCTCCAAGAATTTTCAAAGATTATGGAGAGTGGTTCTAAAATTTCTTCTACAATCTCCTTCAGTACTCTGGGGTGTAATTCATCTGGACCTGGAGACTTGAACTCATTTATGTTAGCTAAATATTCCCTCACAATCTTTCTGTTTACTGATAACTTGGATTCCTCTATTCCTTTAAAAGGACAGTGAAGATCAGTTGATGTTACATTTTCTTTCTGAGAGAAAACAGATGCAAAATAGGAATTAAAAAGTTCGGCCTTCTCAACATCCTCTCTTACCATTTCTCCATTTTCATCCTGTAAAAATCCTATAGCATCTTTGACTTTTCTTTTACTTTTGACATACCCCCAAAATCCTTTTTTATTGCTTTTGACATCTCTTGCAAGCCTTAATTCATTGTCAGCTTTAGCTAACCTGATACGTGCCCTGCAGGATCTGCAGACTGCATTATAATCTTCTTTAGATATGCCTCCCTCTTTCCATTTAATAAACATTTCTTTCTTTCTTTTTAGCATGTGTTTAAGTTCTGTGTTCATCCATCCTGGTTTCCTTAAATGCTTCCCATTCTTCCTACTTTTCGGGATTGTTAACGATTGTGCTTTGAGAATCTCATTTTTAAAAATTTCCCATCCTTCCTGGACATTTTTGTCCTTAAGGACATCCAGCCATTGGATCCCTCCTATTCTCTTTCTGAGTCTCTTAAAATCTGCCTTTCTAAAATCTAACCTTGAAGTTTGAGTCTTCACATGTCTTCCTCCTCTAGTTATCCAAAATTCTATAATAGCATGATCGCTGCCTCCTAGGGTCCCAGCCACCTTTACCTCCTCAACCATTTCCTCCCTGTTTATAAGGATTAGATCCAAAGTAGCAGATCCCCTTGTTTTCTCCCCTACCTTTTGGAAGATAAAGTTGTCAGCAAGAGAGGATAAGAATTTGCTTGACCTGTTAGTTTTACTTGAGAGAGATTCCCAACAAATGTCTGGATAGTTGAAATCTCCCATGACCACTACGTCATATTTTTTGGAGAACTTGGTCATTTGATACATAAAGAGTTCATCCATATCTTCAGCTTGCCCAGGTGGCCTGTAGTAAATGCCTACAATGGTGTCCTTTCCGTTGTTCTCTCCTTGTATTCTTACCCAAACAGTTTCCACAGAACTCCCAGTCTCTGAAGCTTCAATCTCTGTGCAGATATACGCTTTTCTAACATACAATGCAACACCTCCTCCTCGTTTATCAAGTCTGTTTCTTGCAAATAAGTTGTATCCTTTAGCCTTTTATTCCAATCATGTGTATTGTCCCACCAAGTTTCAGTGATTCCAATGACATCATATTCCTTTTCCTGCATTAGTAGTTCCAATTCTCCTTGTTTGTTGCCCATGCTTTGTGCATTTGTATAAAAACATTTTAGTTTGTGATTGGTTTCTCTTCCTCCCATATTTTTATTATTTAAATTGTTTTGTCTTTGTTCTTCTTTTCCACTTCCAGTAGCAGAGATCTCAATAGTATTTGTCAGCTGTCTGGCTTTTTCTGGCCTTTTGCTTCCCTTCCCACATTGTTCTAGTTTAAAGCTCTTCTGATGAGTGTAGCAAGGCGACTTCCAAATACATGTTTTCCAGTCTTCGTAAGGTGCACCCCATCTCTAGCAAGTAGTCCATCGTATAGGTAATTCATTCCGTGATCCAGAAATCCAAATCCTTGTTGACGGCACCATCGACGTAGCCAGTTGTTCACCTGTAGAATCTTATTCCACCTCATTGTTCCATGGCCATCCACTGGGAGGATGGATGAGAAGACCACCTGCGCTCCCAATTCTTTCACTTTCTTGCCTAAGTCTTCAAAGTCACTGCAGATGGTTTCCAGGTCCTTTCTTGCGGTGTCATTTGTCCCCACATGTATTAGCAGGAATGGGTAGTGATCTGTAGGTCTGAAGAGTCTTGATATCCTGTCAGACACATCTTTAATTTTTGCTCCTGGAAGACAGCACATTTCTCTTGAGGTTATGTCTGGTCTGCAGATAGCGGCCTCTGTTCCTCTTAACAGGGAATCCCCCATGACCACCACTCTCCGTTTTTTCTTCACAACATTCTTCTTTCTCCATCCAGGAGGATTCTGAGGGCTTACAAGGTTATTCATTGCTGGCAAAGTCTTATCTTGCTGTATTTCTTCATGGTTCTCCTGCGTGAGAGCCTGGTACTGGTTCCTGAGCAGTATGGGTGCTGACTGCCTCTCGATCCTCCTGCTTCTGTGGGTCACATGCTTCCATTCCTCTGTTTCGTCAGGTGCAGTTCGAATTTCTTCTCTTTCTGAATCATGAAGAGATAATTCTGCTCTGTCTAAGAACTCTTCACCTTCCTTAATGATTTTCAAGGTAGTTAACCTCTCTTCTAGATTTCGCAACTTTTCCTCCAACAGGGACACAAGCTTGCATTTCTGGCATGTGAAGTTTGGCTTTTCCACTGGCAAGTCTGTGAACATGTAGCAGGATATGCAGCTCACCAAATGGCTCCTGGACTCTTCCATGTTCTTATTGTTAATGTTCTGAAAACAGTGAAAAAAACTTAAAAAAAAAGCTTCAAAATGCGCGCGCCTACCGGCGCGCGGTTTACCGATGTCCTCTTTTCAGCTCCAACAGCCAAAATCCAGTGTTCTGTGAGCTCGCGTAGACTCTTCACTTACCCCAAAATGCAGTGGGAATATGCAAATTATCTCCTCAGGACTCCTCCCCATCCTTCTTAGTCACAAGAAAAACCACCGGCAGGAGGAGAGGACTTAAGGATGAATCCCTTAGCTAGGTTTTCGACATGGCACGAGTCTCTGGCAATGATAGCGGATACACCAAGCCTCCGGGTGGAGATGTAACAAGCTGCAGATTGTTGGGACATTCATAAGGTCAATGGGACAACAAGACCTCTCCTTTCTTCTCACAAAAGACGTCTGCAAAGGCACTATAATGGATGGGCAGAGAAGCAAGGTTCGAAAGCATGGAAGGCAGAGTCTTGGGCATGACATTAGCAAGACAGTTGGTAGCGTAATATGGTCATCACTGAAGCACCTGGCGGGTAGACCAGTCAACAACTGGCGCGTGTTGACGCAATCATGGAAAGCCCAGAAGAACAGTATTCATCTATTTAGGAAACATAGAAAGAAATCTTTCCGGAATGCAGGTTCCCCATCTGCAACATGACTGGCTGCGTGATATATCAGGCAGGTTCTGCCAGGATTTATACGTTTATAGAGGCAATAGTCAGGGGGTGTTCAAGCGGTTGTACAGGGAACTGGAATTGAAGAACCAGGTCCCAATGGATGAAGTTGGCAACGGAGCTGGAGACTAAATGGGCTGTTGCAGAGAGAGATCTCTCTCCACAGACCAGGGTGACTTCAGTCAAAAGTTTTGGAGAGCAGTCTTTCTCACCTAGGGTCATCTCTCCAGCCAGCCCTATATGCTTTAGTTTCCCGGCATCACAGAGCACTGACGAACATAATATCCATGCACTCATTCTCTATAAACATTCACCGTCTCTCTTATACCGATAGCTTGAAGTGGGGAGGCACAGGGACGGTAACAACACCCTGTGGGCCGGAACTAAGTTCTTTTCGCTCTGTGTCCCCTCTTCTATAAATGACTGAGAGTGGAGTGTATTGTGTGATGGAGGATTTTCTTTACTCACTGTTACTTCGTCCATGGGACGAGGCACACACCTGTCTATATAAGACCTCACAGCTCACAGTGCATGTCAGACCAAATGAGAATCATGGCCTCCATAATCATTAAATGGTAGAAGTTTTGGACCACCAGAAGTCTTCCTAGACCTGGCCGTCCAGCCGAACTGAGCAATCATGGGAGAAGAGCCTTGGTGAGAGAGGTAACGAAGAACCCCAAGATCACTGTAGCTGAGCTCCAGAGATGCAGTAGGGAGATGAGAGAAAGTTCCACAAAGTCAGCTATCACTGCAACCCTCCACCAGTTGGGCCTTTATGGCAGAGTGGCCCGACGGAAGCCTCTCCTCAGTGCAAGACATATGAAAGCCCACATAGAGTTTGCTCAAAAACACATGAAGGACTCCCAGAATATGAGAAATAAGATTCTCTGGTCTGATGAGACAAAGATGGAACTTTTTGGTGATAATTCTAAGTGGTATGTGTGGAGAAAACCAGGCACTGCTCATCACCTGCCATATACAATCCCAACAGTGAAATATGGTGGTGGCAGCATCATGCTATGGGGATGGTTTTCAGCTGCAGGGACAGGATGACTGGTTGCAATTGAAGGAAACATGAATGCGGCCAAGTACAGAGATATCCTGGATTAAAACCTCTCCAAAGTGCTCTGGACCTCAGACTTGGCCGAAGGTTCACCTTCCAACAAGACAATGACCCTAAGCACACAGCTAAAATAACAAAGGAGTGGCTTCAGAACAACTCTGTGACCATTGACTGGCCCAGACAGAGCCCTGACCTAAACCCAATTGAGCATCTCTGGAGAGACCTGAAAATGGCTGTTCATGATTTTCATGGATAGCACTCGTACCTATGATATTTTATGGGGCTGTGCACCTGTCTGATTTTTTCCTAGGCCGCGGATTGGAAAATCCCAAAAAATCGGACAGGTGCACAGCCCCATAAAATATCATAGGTTGTTTCAACCTCAGACCACAAAATAAAAAGACAGTAACTGTCTGGTGAGTCTAGATGGGACAAGAAACATCAGACCATCAGGGACCAATCCAAAAAAGGATTGGGAACTGCAAGGGATTGGTGAGAGTGAGAATTATTTTTAGCCTGAGACCGTAAGAAAAATTTTGATTGGCTGGACAACCTTTATAGTGAGGTGGTCCAGGATTTGTTTTTTACTATGTGCCGCTAATTGCTAACTACCTGCCTGTTATACCTGACGCAAGCTCAGAGCAGTCACCGACCACACCTGCCAGCAATTCAGCTGCTTTATCTCAACAGAACAGCTCTTCTTCTTCCGGGCTCCTCTTTCAACAGGGTGTGACTGCTGGCGTCATGCTGATTGACAGCTGGCTTCCCGCCCGCATTTAGGCAGTGGGGAGCCTACTGTCAAACAGGGTGACGTCGGCAGTCAAGCCCTGTCAAAAGAGCAGAGCGGAAAAAAAAAAGCTGATCTGTCAATATGACGTCAGCAGAAGCCACTGGATCGTCAGCAGAAGCTGTCTGTGACTTCTCTGTGGCAGCAGCCGGGCATAACATTCAGGTAATTAGCAACTACCATCCTGTTATTTATTAGACATGGTGTAAAAAAAAATGTTCCTGATAATCCCTTTAAGCATTTGTAAATCACACTGTAAAATACATTGGCTTTAGCCTTAAGTTTATCTGTTTTATCATATGTCAACATACAGCAAATATGGTAAAATACTAACAAGATGGAGGCCAGAACAAGGGCATCTATATAGGAGGTGAAGAGGTAGCATCCAAACTCCGGCACCGACACTGCCAATAATATAAATTGCACATCGTAGTTGGAAGACTTGTTACAAAGTTTGCATTAGGGCACAAGATTTTCAAGTATTGACTCTGAATTTTAATGCATAAAAGTGTTTTACCAAAAAATATACATTTACTTATATTGGTTTGCGAAGATGGCACTTGACACACATTTAGATGTAGGAAATTGTAGAGTTTTTAATGTGAATTTATCCCAAGACAAGCAGGTCCCATGTCCACAGAATTGCAACATATTCCCTTGGGCTCTGCAGTGGGAAATAATCTTGTTTATAGGCAGTAATCCCAGTTTGTGGGAATTCATAGTACGTAATACACCCTAACCTAACCTTTAAGCTCTCAGGAGTAATGTAAGCAGCAAAAAATAAAGAAATAGAAGCAGGACTGAGACTGGGACTGAAATTCAGGCCTAGCTTTTGAAAGCACACAGGCCAATAATGCCCTCACAAATACTTTGGCTTTGGGTTCTTTTTCAAAAATATTACCCTTGCTGTATCTAGAAGAAATCAAAATTTACTGCAAGACTAATATTACCAATAATACCACTGCATAAGTTAAACAATACCACAATGCTATGACCACATAATACCACCTTATGGACTAGTGCCGTCAAACTGATCATTAACGATATGACTGTATCAAGACCAATATTACCATCAATACTGCAATATAAGAAACAAATAATACAGCCAGACCATAAACACAGATTGCCAGCATATAGTAGTGATAATACCACCATACTTAACATTAACCAAAATTACCGTACTAAGACTTATAGTACCATTGTACAGTGACCATATAATGGTAGATATCTGGTCTACATCTGTGATCTGCAGGCTATATATCTGTATACTCTACAGATAAATCCAGTGACTCACCAATGATGTTCTCATTGATTGCAGTCATTCACTATCCCTTTTTTCTTGCCAGACTGCTATGACCACTTCTTCCATCCATTACTCATCCCTACAGAATGTAATACACAGACATCTTAGACATCGCTTTTCCAGCACACTTCTCACATTTCCTCACCTCTACAAACCATATAGTGCTATAACCAAAGCATTAGACAGTAATAATGGTGTTTCTATGCCTTACACAGTAATAGAACCTTACTTTATTTACCCACATGCAGTGGCGTAACCAGAGTCCGATGGGCCCCGGTGCAGAATTTGGACCTGGGCTCCAACCTGCATGTTCAGATGAATGGGCCCGTGTTGCGTTCTAAATCCTAGAAAGACATACAGTACGTGCCCCCCATTATGCACTAATGTCCCTCATCCTGTATTAATGTCTCCCATACTGGACCCCTTCCAGGTATATATGTCCCTCATCCTGGTATACATGTCACCCATCCTGGTATATATGTCCCCCATCCTGGTATATACAGTGGTGTGATAAAGTGTTTGACCCCTTCCTGATTTCTTATTCTTTTGCATGTTTGTCACACTTAAATGTTTCAGATCACAAAACAAATGTAAATACAAGACAAAGATAACACAAGTAAACTCAAAATGCAGTTTTTAAATGAAGGTCTTAATTATTAAGGGAAAAAGAAATTCAAACCTACAGGGCCCTGTGTGAAAAAGTGATTGCCCCCCCCCACCCCCTAAAAATAAATTAACTGTGGTTTATCACATCTTTGGGAAGCTGAGTTCAATTTCCCTAGCCACACACAGACCTGATTACTGCCGCACCTGTTCTCAATCAAGAAATCACGTAAACAGGACCTGCCTGACAAAGTGAAATAGACCAAAAGATCCTCAAAAGCTGGACATCATGCTGCAATCCACAGAAATTCAGGAACAAATGAGAAACAAAGTAATTGAGATCTATCAATCTGGAAAACAATATAAAGCCATTTCTAAAGCTTTGGCACTCCAGAGAACCACAGTGAGAGCCATGATCCACAAATGGCGAAAATATTGAACAATGGTAAACATTCCCTAGAGTGGCAGGCCGACAAAAGTTACCCCAAGAGCGCAGCGATGACTCCAAGAAGTCACAAAAGACCCCACAACAACATCCAGAGAACTGCCGGCCTTACTTGATGAAGTTAAGGTCAGTGTTCATGAGTCTACCGTAAGAAAGAGACTGAACAAAAATGGCATGCATGGCAGAGTTCCAAAACGAAAAACATAAAGGTTCATTTTAAGTGAAGATCAAATGGACATTCAGCAACTTGCAAAGAGCTCTCCAGAATTTAGAAGTGAACTGGACCCATGATCTGAGACAATGTGGAAAGGAACGAAAATGGTGGTAATGAAACACTTGTTGAAAGCACTGCGCAGCGAGAGAAGGGAAGGCCGACTAGAGGATTAAAAGTGAACCATTTTGGAAAACTGATCCAAAATGACCCAGATGGTGTTGAAACCCTCAGAGAGAGGCAGGTCCATGGCTATTTGTTTCCAGGAAGTGGGAGGAACCGGCAGAGGCTGAAGGAGACCAGCTTTTCCCTGGAGGACTTGTTTTTGAAGCACTGTGGACAAGCAGTTTCAAAGTCCCAAACATCGTTGCCCAGCCAAGGTCACCAGAAGAGAAGAGGAATCAGCTCAGTGGAATTGCGCATGCCCATATGGCCAGCCAGTTTGGATTTGTGTCCCTAGGACATAATTCTCCTCCACCTAGCAGTAGGGACAAAGGTTTTACCCAGAGGAATGTCTTTTAAAAGAACTGGAGCCACTTCGACAATCTTATCCGGATTAATTATGTGCTGTGGTTCCTCCTCAAAATTAGCCACCTCAAAGGATTGAGACAAGGCTTTCATATTCTTCTCCACAGGACGCAAATGCAGCTCAAAGTTGAAACGAACGACGAAGAGCGCCCACCTGGCTTGGTGTGGATTTAACTGTTGGGTGGACTGCAAAAAGGTTACATTTTTATGTAATCCATGTACCAGAAAGCTGACACCTTCCAATAGATGTCGCCATTCTTCAAGCTCCATCTTAATAGCCAGTAGTTCACGATCTGTGATAGTATAGTTTCACTCAACCGATGAGAACAACTTAGTGAAAAAAACTACAGGAGATAAACTTCCCTGAAGAAGATCTTTTCCCCAAAGAGGTCCTATGCAGAAGGTCTGCTCCAGCACTGATATATAATTCACTTCCAAATGGAACTGTTTGTTAGTATCGGGGTGGTGCAGCATCGGAGAGCTCGCAAAGGCCTCAAGTGTTGAAAGGCTGACATGTCTCACTCAGATCAGAACTTGCCATTAGCTCCCTTTTTGGTTAAGGCAGAAATGGGTGCTATGAGGGATGAGAAGCGTGGAATATAATGCTAGTAGAAGTTGTCAAAAACCATGAAGTGCTGGATGGCACGCAGACCTTGAGGGCGTGGCCTGGAGAGAACAGCAAAAACTTTCTCTGGATCCATTTTGAGATTCTGTTTGGAAATAATGGAGCCGAGAAAAGGCAAGGTGGTCTTTTCAAAGACATTTTTGGACAACTTGGCAAACAAATTGTTCTCCCGAAGACGCTGCAGAACTTAATGGCTGGGTCTTCTGTGGATAGGTAGATCAGGGGAGAATATCAGGATATTGTTGAAATATACAACCACGGAAACATAGAGGAGATCCCGGAAGTTGTGATTAATGAACTCCTGAAACACGGTGGGTGCTTTACTCAGACCAAAGGGCATGACAAGATACTCGTAGTGAACGTCACGGGTATTAAAAGCCATCTTACACTTGTCGACTTTACGGATCCAGATCAAGTTTTAAGCCCCTCCTAGATCCAATTTACTGAAAATCTTTGCCCCAAGGATTCTGTCAAATAGTTCAGAGATCAACGGCAGAGGGTACTTGACCATGATGGTGATTTTTTTAAGACCCTGATCAATGCAGGAATGTAGGGAGCCATCATAGAATCATAGAATCATAGAATCATAGAATGGTAGAGTTGGAAGGGACCTCCTGGGTCATCTGGTCCAACCCCCTGCTCAAAGCAGGATTCACTAGATCATCTCAGACAGATGTCTGTCCAGCCTCTGTTTGAAGACGTCCATTGAAGGGGAACTCACCACCTCTCGTGGCAGCCTGTTCCACTCATTAATCACCCTAACTGTCAAAAAGTTTTTTCTAATATCTAATCTGTGTCTCCTCCCATTTAGTTTCATCCCATTGCTTCTAGTCTTTCCTTGTGCAAATGAGAATAAAGATGATCCTTCTACAATGTGACAGCCCTTGACATATTTGTAGACAGCTATTAAGTCTCCTCTCAGTCTTCTTTTTTGCAAGCTAAACATTCCCAAATCCTGCAACCGTTCCTCATAGGACATGGTTTGCAGACCAGTCACCATTCTGGTCGCTCTTCTCTGAACTTGCTCCAGTTTGTCTATGTCTTTTTTAAAATGTGGTGCCCAAAACTGTACACAGTATTCCAGATGAGGTCTGACCAAAGAGGAGTAAAGACCGATAATGACTTCACGTGATCTAGACTGTATGCTTCTGTTAATACATCCCAGAATTGTATTTGCCTTTTTTGCTGCTGCATCACACTGTTGACTCATGTTCAGTCTATGATCTATTAGTATACCTAAGTCTTTTTCACATGTACTGTTGCTTAGCTCTATTCCTCCCATTCTGTATATGCTTTTTTCATTTTTATTGCCCAGATGTAGTACTTTGCATTTTTCCCTGTTAAAAACCATTCTGTTGGTTGCTGCCCACTGCTCCAGTTTATTTAGGTCTTTTTGAATCCTCTCTCTCTCTTCTCTAGTATTAGCTATCCCTCCTAGCTTTGTGTCATCAGCAAATTTAATCAGTTTACCCTCAATTCCTTCATCTAAATCATTGATAAAGATGTTGAACAATACAGGTCCCAGGACGGAGCCCTGTGGTACCCCACTTGAGACATTCATCCAGCTGGATGTGAAGCCATTTACAACCACCCTTTGAGTCCGATCACTAAGCCAGTTATGAATCCACCTAACAGTTGCCTGGTCCATTGCATACTTGGTCATTTTTTCAATAAGGATGATGTGAGATACTTTGTCAAATGCTTTGCTGAAGTCAAGATATACTATATCTACAGCATTTCCCTGATCCACCCAGTCAGTGATTCTGTCATAGAAGGAAATTAAGTTAGTCTGACATGACTTGTTAGTTACAAACCCATGCTGACTCTGGTTAATCACTTCATTCTTATCCATGTACTTACATACATGTTGTTTAATAATTTGTTCAAAGATCTTTCCTGGTATAGAAGTCAGACTCACCGGCCTATAGTTCCCTGGGTCCACCTTCTTCCCCTTTTTGAAGATAGGAACAACATTTGCTCTTCTCCAGTCTTCTGGGACTTCTCCTGTTCTCCAAGAATTTTCAAAGATTATGGAGAGTGGTTCTAAAATTTCTTCTACAATCTCCTTCAGTACTCTGGGGTGTAATTCATCTGGACCTGGAGACTTGAACTCATTTATGTTAGCTAAATATTCCCTCACAATCTCTCTGTTTACTGATAACTTGGATTCCTCTATTCCTTTAAAAGGACAGTGAAGATCAGTTGATGTTACATTTTCTTTCTGAGAGAAAACAGATGCAAAATAGGAATTAAAAAGTTCGGACTTCTCAACATCCTCTCTTACCATTTCTCCATTTTCATCCTGTAAAAATCCTATAGCATCTTTGACTTTTCTTTTACTTTTGACATACCCCCAAAATCCTTTATTAGGCAATCCTTTCTTAGGCATTCCTCACATGTATTAAAGCTGTCAAACAGTAGTAAATCATGAGCACGGAGAGACTCAAACATAACACCCGAGCACGCTGAAGATACTCGGCAAGCACCCGCTTATCACTATTCATTTCAGTTTTGCCAGAAAACATCTTGATAATCGCCAAGACTTTTGGGAGAATACTCTGTGGACTGACGAGACAAAAGTTGAACTTTTTGGAAGGTGTATGTCCATTACATCTGGCGTAGAAGTAACACAGCATTTCAGTGTGATGATCTGGGACTGTTTTGCTGCTTCATTACCTGGAAGACGTGCTGTGGTAAATGAAACCATGAATTCTGCTGTCTACTAAAAAATACTAAAGGAAAATGTCCGGCTATCTGTTTGTGACCTCAAGCTGAAGCGCACTTGGGTTATGAAGCAGGACAATAATCCAAAACACACCTGCAAGTCTACCTCTGAATGGCTCAAGAAAAACAAAATTAAGACTTTGGAGTGGCCTAGTCTAAGTCCTGGCCTTAATCCGATTGAGATGCTGTGGCATGACCTTAAAAAAGGCAGTTCATGCTCGCATACCCTCCAATGTGGCTGAATTACAACCATTTTGCAAAGATGAGTGGGCCTAAAATTCCTCCAGAGCGTTGTAAAAGACTGATTGCCAGTTACCGCAAACGCTTGATTGCAGTTGTTGCTGCTAAGGGTGGCCCAACCAATTATTAGGTTTAAGGGGAATTACTTTTTCATACAGGGCACTGTAGGATTGGCTTTCTTTTCCCCTTAATAATAAAGACCTTCATTTAAAAACTGCATTTTGTGTTTACTTGTGTTTTCTTTGTCTTATATTTAGGTTTGTTTTATGATCTGAAACATTTAAGTGTGACAAACATGAATAAGAAATCAGGAAGGGGGCAAACATTTTTTCACATCACAGTATGTTCCCCAACCCGGTATATATATCCCTTACCCTGTGACCATCCTGGTATGCAAGTCCCCCCCTCAGGGGCCCATCCTGGTATATATGTCCCCCATCCTGGTATATATGTCTTCCATCCTGGTATATATGTTCCCCATTCTTGTATATATGTCCCCAATCCTGGGCCCATACTGGTATACAGTACAGACCAAAAGTTTGGACACACCTTCTCATTTAAAGATTTTTCTGTATTTTCATGACTTTGAAAATTGTACATTCACACTGAAGGCATCAAAACTATGAATTAACACATGTGGAATTATATACTTAACAAAAAAGTGTGAAACAACTGAAAATATATCTTATATTCTAGGTTCTTCAAAGTAGCCACCTTTTGCTTTGATGACTGCTTTGCACACTCTTGGCATTCTGTTGATGAGCTTCAAGAGGTAGTCACCAGAAATGGTTTTCACTTCACAGGTGTGCCCTGTCAGGTTTAATAAGTGGGATTTCTTGCCTTATAAATGGGGTTGGGACCATCAGTTGTGTTGTGCAGAAGTCTGGTGGAAACACAGCTGATAGTCCTACTGAATAGACTGTTAGAATTTGTATTATGGCACGAAAAAAGCAGCTAAGTAAAGAAAAACGAGTTGCCATCATTACTTTAAGAAATGAAGGTCAGTCAGTGCGAAAAATTGGGAAAACTTTGAAAGTGTCCCCAAGTGCAGTTGCAAAAACCATCAAGCGCTACAAAGAAATTGGCTCACATGAGGACCGCCCCAGGAAAGGAAGACCAAGAGTCACCTCTGCTTCTGAGGATAAGTTTATCCGAGTCACCAGCCTCAGAAATCGCAGGTTAACAGCAGCTCAGATTAGAGACCAGGTCAATGCCACACAGAGTTCTAGCAGCAGACACATCTCTTCAACAACTGTTAAGAGGAGACTTTGTGTAGCAGGCCTTCATGGTAAAATAGCTGCTAGGAAACCACTGCTAAGGACAGATAACAAGCAGAAGAGACTTGTTTGGACTAAAGAACACAAGAAATGGACATTAGACCAGTGGAAATCTGTGCTTTGGTCTGATGAGTCCAAATTTGAGATCTTTGGTTCCAACCACCGTGTCTTTGTGCGACGCAGAAAAGGTGAACGGATGGACTCTACATGACTGGTTCCCACCATGAAGCATGGAGGAGGAGGTCTGATAGTGTGGGGGTGATTTGCTGGTGACACTGTTGGGGATTTATTAAAAATTGAAGGCACACTGGACCAGCATGGCTACCACAGCATCTTGCAGCGGCATGCCATTCCATCCGGATTGCGTTTAGTTGGACCATCATTTATTTTTCAACAGGACAATGACCCCAAACACACCTCCAGGCTGTGTAAGGGCTACTTGACCAAGAAGGAGAGTGATGGGGTGCTACGCCAGATGACCTGGCCTCCACAGTCACCAGACCTGAACCCAATCGAGATGGTTTGGGGTGAGCTGGACCGCAGAGTGAAGGCAAAAGGGCCAACAAGTGCTAAGCATCTCTGGGAACTCCTTCAAGATTGTTGGAAGACCATTTCTGATGACTACCTCTTGAAGCTCATCAAGAAAATGCCAAGAGTGTGCAAAGCAGTTGACTCGCCCCCTGGGCCATGGGGCACGCGGATCCGGGCGATAGGGGAACGATGGGGGTAGTAGTGGCGGCCCGGTCCCGCGGCTCAGGGTGGTCAGACCAATGGTAGCCTGCTACGTACCGACGATAAAGTCCGACTACGCCACCCGTGGATTGCGGTTGTTAGGAACCGCCGCTGCAAGGCAGTCCGCTGGGGCTGATGACGTGTGCAGCTGGGATGGTTTGACTCCCCACGGGAAGAGTGCGGCCCCAGGGCAGTGTAGTGGATGTTGGGAGTGATGGTAGTGAGAGTCCCGGTGCTGATAGTGCTGGAGGAGCGAAAGAGCACACAGACAACGTACTGCAGTCCAATGTCGTTTACTCACAGTTCAGGTACTCCAGGTCACTTCTGTACAGGTAGTGACCGCCCGAGCCGTGCTGCGTCCACCTGGTGTGGGGCTCGGTCAACTCCCAGGCAGTTCAGGAGCATGGCACAGGACCCCCTTTAATCCTTTCTCTGGCCTGCCTCACCAGTGACCCACTTTTGTCCAGCTGCCACGGACTTGTGTGGTTAAACGTGGGCCCCGTCCTCCGCTGTCCTATATGGTGCCCTCCTAGCAGGTTTAATGAGGTGTCGCACCAATAGATGATCACGACAACCGGTCTTTGGCTGAGGGTAGTTTCTCCTCCACCAACTTGGGATCCGGTACCCTTAATCTGCCTGACCCTTCACCCTGGATTCTCGTGGGTTCTTAGGGTCCCTTCCACCTTCTTGTTCCTGAGCCCTTCTGTTTCTCTGTCTCTTCTTCTCCCTTTCCGCTCCTTCCTGTTCCTTTCTCTTGGAGCTGGGCTCAGGTGGCACCACAGCTCCCCTTCACCTCCTCCTTGGCCTCTCACTAGGCCCTCCTGGAGTAGAGCACCTACAGAGCCTCTACTCACTGTCTTCTCCTCTCTGGACAGAACCTAGATCTAAGATGGTGCCCACCTTTTATACCTCCCTCTGACCATGAGCCCAGGTGACCAGCAACCAATGAGCTCCTACCTACGCTCAGGAACCAACCCCTATCTGCCTCTACAGCACTGGGTGTTCCACCCCCCTCCCCACTCCAGACAGGGACATAGTCGGTCGTGCCTGCACTTCAGTCTAGTGGGAGCACCGTTGAGCTGTCCCTTGGAAATGGGGTGTGTGTGCTGTATGCAGCTAACTGAGCCCTGGTCTATACTCCCTCCTTACCTGGGAGTGGAATATCACACCTCTGGTCTGAGGTGCAATACCCCTGTAGCGGCCGAACCCTCGGGGCGCTACACAGTCATCAAAGCAAAAGGTGGCTACTTTGAAGAACCTAGAATATAAGACATATTTTCAGTTGTTTCACACTTTTTTGTTAAGTATATAATTCCACATGTGTTAATTCATAGTTTTGATGCCTTCAGTGTGAATGTACAATTTTCAAAGTCATGAAAATACAGAAAAATCTTTAAATGAGAAGGTGTGTCCAAACTTTTGGTCTGTACTGTATATGTCCCCCATCCTCAGTCCATCCTGGTATATATGTCTCTCATACTGGTATATAGAACCAGGGCTGTCCTCAGGGCATTACTGCCTTTACTGGTGTATGGAACCTAGTGAGGAGGTAGGCCCTGTCTGTGCCCCCCTCCTCACCGGGCCCCAGGGGCAGTATTCAGCTATTCGCTCAGTAACTGTTTAGTTGAAATCTACTGCCATGCAGGAAGTCATCAGTTTTCTGCACGGTAACCAGGGCCAGCATTACCACCTGGCACAAGTGCCAGGGCTGTGGATGAACGGGGGGCCCACTCACCATCGGGGACACCGGCATGCTATGGGGCCTGTGAGTCTGGGGAGCCCGTTACCAGCGCTGGCACTGGGCCCCCCTCTAATACTCACCTCTACGCGCTCCCCGCTGGCCGCTGCTGCGGTCTACTCTTTTAAGCGTCTACTGACTCTCTGTGACGTCTCAGGGCAGTGGACGCGATGACTTCACTGCAGAACGCCCTCTCTGATGAACAGTGCAGAGAGTCAGAAGACGCTGAGGAGACCGTAATTGCAGCCAGTGGGAAACGAGGATAGGTGAGAATTTGATTATTTATTTTTTTATGTATGGAGCATTATATGGGGCCCATTATACTGTAAGGGGCCATTATATACTGTATGGAGCAATATATGGGTCCATTATATATTGTATGAAGCAATATATGGGGCCATTATACTGTATGGAGTATATATGGGGCCATTATATACTGTATGGAGCAATATATGGGGCCATTATATACTGTATGGAGCAATATATGGGGCCATTATATACTGTATGGGGTAATATATGTGACCCATTATACTGTATGGAGCATTATATGGGGCTCATTGTACTGTATGGAGCATTATATGGGGCCAATATACTATATGGAGCATTATATGGGGTCCATTATACTGTATGGAGCATTATATGGGGCCCATAATACTGTATGGAGCAATATATGGGGCCATAATACTGTATAAAGCAATATATAGGGTCCATTATACTGTATGGAGGACTACAGGTGCTTCTCACAAAATTAGAATTTCATCAAAAAGTTAATTTATTTCAGTTCCTCAATACAAAAAGTGAAACTCGTATATTATAGAGTCATTACAAATAGAGTGATCTATTTCACGTGTTTATTTCTGTTAATGTTGATGATTATGACATGCAGCTAGTGTTGAGCGAGTATATTCTGTTCCGAGTATGCTCGGGCCAAGCTCCGAGTATTTACAGCTGCTCGTTGATATGTTTGAATTGCTCCCGTGTGCATGATTTGCAACTGTTTGACAGCTTTATTACATGTGAGGAATGTGTAAGAAATAGACATTCCTCACATGTATTAAAACTGTCAAACAGTCGCAAATCATGCACATGGGAAACATATCACCGAGCAGCTGTAAATACTCGGAGCTCGGCCCGAGCATACTCGGCGAAAGGGTTAACAGAACAAACCCGCTCAACACTACTTGCAGCCAATGAAAACACAAAAGTCATTATATCAGTAAATTAGAATAATTAAAGAAGTTGTCCAGTACTTTATATTACCCCCCCCCCCATGTATCCCCCCGGGAACCCTAAGGATTTTTGTAAATACCTTACGTTGCTGTTTCTGCCTGTGAGCGGCGCTATCCTTGGCCGCTCACAGGCATCACGTGACCCCTCGCTGACGTCGCGACAAGTGAGGCATGACTCAGCGCTGGGGTCCCCGCGGTGGCTGCTGGGTTGTGGGCGGGGTTACCCCCCGCGTCACAACCAGCATCCACCTCACGCTTTCCCAATAAATGGGGGGAGGCAGAGCGCGTGGTGGATGCTGGTTGTGACATGGGGGTAACCCCGCCCACAGCCTGGCATCCACCGTGGAATGCAGAAAACAGAGACCCCCGGCTGCTGCCAGCACTTGTCTTGACGTCAGTAGATGTCAGAGCCGGCAGCAGAAAGGGGTCACATGATGCCTGTGAGCGGCCAGTGATAGCGCCGCTCACAGGCAGTATCTGCAATGTAAGGTAATTACAAAAATCCTTAGGGGCCCCGGGAAGATACATTGGGGGGGTAATATAAAGTACTGGACAACCCCTTTAACAAAAAACACCTACAAAGGCTTCCTATGCATTTAAAAAGGTCCCTTAGTCTATTTCAGTAGGCTCCACAATCATGGGGAAGACTGCTGACTTGACAGATGTCCAGAAGGCAGTCATTGACACACTCAACAAGGAGGGTAAGCCACAAAAGGTCATTGCTAAAGAAGCTGGCTGTTCACACAGTGCTGTATCCAAGCATATTAATGGAAAGTTAAGTGGAAGGAAAAAGTGTGGTAGAAAAAGGTGCACAAGCAAACGAGATAACCGCAGCCTTGAAAGGATTGTTAAGAAATGGCCATTCAAAAATTTGGGGGAGATTCACAAGAAGTGGACTGCTGCTGGAGTCATTGCTTCAAGAGCCACCACACACAGACGTATCCAGGACATGGGCTAGACGTGTCGCATTCCTTGTGTCAAGCCACTTATGACCAATAGACAACACCAGAAGCATCTTACCTGGGACAAGGAGAAAAAGACCTGGGCTGTTGCTCAGTGGTCCAAGGTGTTGTTTTCAGATGAAAGTAAATTTTGCATTTCATTTGGAAATCCAGGTCCCAGAGTCTGGAGGAAGAGTGGAGAGGCCACAATCCAAGCTGCTTGAGGTCTAATGTGAAGTTTCCACAATCGGTGATGGTTTGGGGAGCCATGTCATCTGCTGGTGTAGGTCCACTCTGTTTTATCAAAACCAAAGTCAGCGCAGCCGTCTACCAGGAAATTTTAGAGCATTTCATGCTTCCCTCTGCCGACAAGCTTTTTAGAGATGGAAATTTCATTCTCCAGCAGGACTTGGCACCTGTCTACACTGCCAAAAGTACCAATACCTGGTTTAAAAACAGTATCACTGTGCTTGATTGGCTAGCAAACTCACCTGACCTTAACCCCATAGAGAATATATGGAGTATTGTCAAGAGAAAGATGAGAGACACCAGACCCAACAATGCAGATGAGCTGAAGGTTGCTATCAAAGCAACCTGGGCTTCCATAACACCTCAGCAGTGCCACAGGCTGATCGCCTCCATGTGACACCGCATTGATGCAGTAATTGATGCAAAAGGAGCCCCGACCAAGTATTGAGTGCATTTACTGAACTAACATTTCAGTAGGCCAACATTTCGGATTTTCAAAACATTTTTCAAGCTAGTGTTATAAAGTATTCTAATTACTGAGATAATGACTTTTGTGTTTTCATTGGCTGTAAGCCATAATCATCAATATTAACAGAAATAAACACTTGAAATAGATCACTCTGTTTATAATGACTCTATATAATATATGAGTTTCACTTTTTGCATTGAGGAACTGAAATAAACTTTTTGATATTATTCTAATTTTGTGAGAAGCTCCTGAATGTGGTGCCCATAATTCTGTATGGAGGTTTATGTGGTGCCCATAATTCTGTATGAAGGACTATGTGGAGCCCATAATTCTATATGGAAGACTATGTGGTGCCCATAATACTGTATGGAGGGCTATGTGGCACCCATAATACTGTATGGAGGACTATGTGGTGCCTATAATACTGTATGAAGGACTATGTGGTGCCCATAATACTGAATGGTGGACTATGTGGTGACCCTAGTACTGTATGGAGGACTATGTGGTGACCATAATACTGTATGGAGGACTATGTGGTGACCATAATACTGTATGGAGGACTATGTGGTGCCCATAATTCTGTATGGAGGACTATGTAGTGCCCTAAATTCTGTATGGAGGACGATGTGGAGCCCATAATTCTGTATGGAGGTGTCACGGGTGTGTCAGAAGTGACAGACAGTCATCTTGCAGTTTGTTGGAGGAGATCTCTATGTTTGGCATTACAGACACCTTCTTAGAGGCTGTCTCTAGGACCCAGCGGCTACCTTCCTCTGGCTAATTTACACCCTGGCCTAGGTGTATTAATACCTGCTGTGTGTCAGAGGGAGTTTCCGGCGATATTCATTACTCCTTATTGAAGGCTTGAGCAAGAGCAGCACTTCTTCCGCTCTGGTGCTTGAGAACATGTGCGCATTTGTCTGGAGTCGTCTAAAGCTAAGCAATTTTCCCTTGTTTGACCTGCCTTGTTGTCTTTAGTGTTCAGTGGGGATCGATTAGTATTCATCCCCTTCCTTCCCTAGCCAGGGCCAAACGCCAGGGAAAGACAGGGCGAGGAACGCGTGCGGCAATTGGTGAAGAGCCAATATAGGGACGTTAGGGGAGACAGGGTGATATTCTATCAGCCAGGAGGTCTCCACTCCCCCCTTTCCCTAGAGTCTGGGCTTCCTTTCTGTCTTCCCTTTGTGTTGCACTAAATCTTTCCCACACCTTGCGTGACAGGAGGACTATGTGGTGTCCATAGTACTGTATGGAGGGCTATGTGGTGCCCATAATACTGTATGGAGGGCTATATGGTGCCCATAATACTGTATGGAGGGCTATGTGGTGACCATAATACTATATGGGGGACTATGTGGTGCCCATAATACTGTATGGAGGATTATGTGGTGCCCATAATTCTGTATGGAGGACTATGTAGTGCCCATAATACTGTATGGGGGACTATACAGTTCGGTCTAAAATGAAAAGTCTGCAGTGACTTTGTATGATTGCAGACTTTTGACTCCCCCCAGCGCACACACTGTGCGCTGCGAAGATTTACCAATTTCTGAGCTATTGCAGAATTTACTATAGATATCACTCGTAGTGTAAGAAGTAAATGGAATATTTGGCATTGTACTATACCTATATTTCTTATCTGTGCATCATGAATTGTGGTATGTGTTAAAGGGGCCCACTGAGACTCTTTAACCGGGGCCCACGAAAACCTGGTGCCAGCCCTGACGGCAACAGTTAGCAGCCGCCAATCGGAGGCCGTCAGCTGACGTCAGTGCACACATCGCCGGCGTATGACATCACTGCCATACACCGGCGTGTCCGCACCTCAAACGCATGAGAAAGAGGACACTGCTGGATCGCGGCCAAGTAAGGAGAAACTTTTATTATTTTTTGTATGAGGTGAGGATGGGAGAACATATGGGGCCTAGGGGCAGGATGGAGACATATGGGTCCAGGATGGGAGATCATATGGGGCCTGAGTGAAGGATGGAGACATATGGGGCAAGGTTGGGATATCATATGGGGCCTGGGGCAGGATGGAGACATATGGGGCCAGGATGGGATATCATATGGGGCCTGGGGGCTGGATGGGAGAACATATGGAGCCAGTATGGGATATCATATGGAGCCTGGGGGCAGGATGGGAGAACATATGGGGCAGTTTGGGAGATCCTATGGGGCCAGGATGGGACATCATATGTGGACTGGGAGCAAGATGGCGAGACATGGGGCCAGGATGAGACATATGGGGCCTGGTAGCAGGATTGAGACACATGGAATCAGGATGGGAGAACATATGGGGCCAGGAATGAGACACAAGGAGGCCAGGAATCAGACACAATGGGGCCACGAATGAGACACAATGGGGCCAGGAATGAGACACAATCGGGACCAGGAATGAGAAACAATAAGGGCCAGGAATGAGACACAATGGGGGCCAGGAATGAGACACAATGGGGGCCAGAAATGAGACACAATGGGGACCAGCAATGAGAGATAATGGGAGCCAGGAATGAGAGACTATGGGGACCAGGAATGAAACATGCTATTTCAGGAAGGGGCCAGGATGTGGGACCAGGGCCGCCATCATGGCACTACTGCCCTTACTGCTGTATGGGGCCCGGTGAGAAGCTGTACAGAAGGGAGACCCCGGTTTCCCTCTTGTGCTTCTGCTCACTGGGCCCCATGCTGTAACAAAGTGTCGAGCGCCGGGGTGCCTCGGCACTAAGTGCCTTATCGGAGCTCCGCAGCCACGCAGCTCAAGCAGCTCCCTCATACTCAGAAGTATGTGGGAGCAGGAGCTGCACGGCTGCGGAGCTCCGAGAAAGCCCCCAGCACTGTTGCCAGCCAAGACACCACAAGCCGAGCTGCACCTGCAGGTGATGGTAAGTATGATCAAACTTTTTTTTCTTTTTCTTTCTAAAATGAATTAAATAGGTGAGGGAGGGGGACTGCAAGTAATGGAGTGAGTGGGTGACTGTGAGTGAGGGGGGCTGTAAATTATGGAGTCAGGGGAGGCTGTGAGTTAGGGAGGCGGTAAATTATGGAGTGAGGGGGGCTGTCAGTGAGGGGGACTGTAAATTATGGAGTTAGGGGGTGCTGTGAGTGATGGGGGACTGTAAATTATGGAGTGAGGGGGGCTGTAAATTATGGAGTGAGGGGGGCTGTAGGTGATGGAGTGAGGGGGGGCTGTAAATTATGGAGTGAGGGGGACGAGGGACTGCAATTTATGGAGTGAGGGGGAGACAAGGAACTGCAAATGATGGAGCAGGGTGGGACGAGGGACTGCAAATGATGGAGTAGGGGGGACAGCAAATGATGGAGCGAAGGGGGGCTGCAAATGATGGGGGAAGGGGGATGCAAATGATGGAGTGAGGGGGGACGAGGGACTGCAATTGATGGAGTGAGGGGGGACAAGGAACTGCAAATGATGGAGCGAGGGGGGGCAAGGGACTGCAAATGATTGAGTGAGGGGGGAACTGCAAATGATGAGGTGAGGGGGAGATGCAAATGATGGGGGCGGGGGGGCAGCAAAAGATGGAGTGGGAGGCTGCAAATGATGGAGTGAGGGGGGAACGAGGGACTGTAAATGATGGAGTGAGGGGGGAATGAGGGAATGCAAATGATGGAGAGAGGGGGAGGGGGACTGCAAATGATGGAGTGGGTGGGGGAGGGGGACTGCAAATGATGAAGTGAGAGGGGGGGTGGACTGCAAATGATGAAGTGAGGGGGAGGGTGACTGGAAATGATGAAGTGAGAGGGGGAGGGTGACTGCTAATGATGGAATGAGGGGGTATGGGGGACTACAAATGATGAAGTGAGAGGGACAGCTTATGATGATGTGAGGGGGCGAAGGGGACTGCAAATGATGACGTGAGGGTGTACTGCAAATGAAGTGGGGGAGGACTGCAAATGATGAAGTACAAAGTGAGGGCGTTGAGGTTGTGGGGAAAATGGCTATTTATAGTTAGTGGGGGCGCAGTGGTGATTACAATTTATATTTGGAATGGTGGGTTGCATAATAACTGATGATATATTAATGGTGGGTGCACGTCTGTTTTCAGCTGAGTAGAAGGGGAAAAAATGGGGAATGTGCTCTAGATAACTGTGTTATTTTATGCAGAGACGAGTCCTGGCTGGAAGAAGTGATAGCGGACTGCACTGGATGAAAAAGAAAAGCGAAGATGAAGGACTAGAGACGTCACTGGTGAGTCAGTGTGTTTCCTGTACACTTATACTATACAATATACACTATTTATAGAGCTCCAGTGTATAATGTCACTGGTGATCCCTGTATTGCCTGTACACTGACACTATACACTATGTACAGAGCTCCTGTGTATAATATCACTGGTGTTCACTGTATTACCTGTACACTATACACTGTATACAGAGCTCCTGTGTATAATATCACTGATGTTCACTGTATTGCCTGTACAGTATACACTATATACAGAGTTCCTATGTATAATGTCACTGGTGATCCCTATATTACCTGTACACTGACACTATATACAGAGCTCCCGTGTATAATGGCACTTATGGTAATATTAGTATTGTGTTTGACGCACCCCTGGGCCTTCGTCGCGCGGCATCGCGCGCACGGGAGCTTACCCGGAGCCGGATCTGTTGAGGGTTGTAGTCTCGTGGCGGTGACCCGGTCCGTGCCCAGGGAGTCAAACTAAGTGGCGAGTCTATTAGCAGTAGATGTTGGATGACTACGCCACCCGTTGAATGCAGCTTTGGAGCTGCCGCTGCAGGGCAGACCGCTGAGGCCAGTGGAAGGATGGTGCAGCGGGGATGGTATAACCCCCAACGGGAGGGGTATGGCCTCAGGGCAGCCGACGTGGATGATGGGGGTAGCAGGAACCACTCGGAGACGGTACGGTGTAGTTCAGGGTCTTTACTGGTGACAAAGATAGACCCTCCCGGAGTACTGGCTAGCAATTGGGGCCTGGTCAGTCCTTGAGCAGATGGGATCTCCTCTGGCCAGGCGGAGTTGTAGGCCTCCCAAACTAACTGTACTCTTCTGGCTACCTTGCTAGAGGCGGGTATAAGTAGCCCACGTCCCTGAGTGTACCGTGTGGTGCTCACCCGTATGGCCGGTGACTCGGGGCCTTCTAGTAGCTTCCGCTCCACGACGGCGGTGCTGGTCCCATGCGTGTGACCGTGCCTTCGGGTTTCTTGGCCAGAGGACCTGAAATCCCCTGCCTGACGGATTCTGCTGCTGGGTAGGAGTTAGTCCCCACAGTCTCGGACTCCGGGTCCGGTGATAGCTTCTCAGTCAGGGCGAGCTCTGCAGCTGCCTGCCCCTGACTCTTTGTAGTACTGCTCCCACAGAGCTCCTGTTGTTTCTTCCTATGCTGCTTCTCTTCTCTGTCTCTACTTCTTCTCTACTCACTAACCCTGCCTCAGCCCTAGGTTTATATAGGGGAAGTTCTTCCCCTCCCAGGACTGGGCAGGAGGTGTGGCATGCACAGGATCCCTGACCAAGAGACCTCCCACCTGCTCTCAGACATAACATTGCTTGTTACTGTGGAAACCAGACCCCTGGGGTGCCACATTCCCCCCTAGTGAAATTTAGTACTCCGGGACTAAACATATTTTTTTGTAAAACATAACAAGTAAAAACAGAAACAGTACAATAAAGAAAACACATAAAGATGGTTACGGCGTGTCCGCAACCGGGTGCAGTCTTTGAAGGAAACAAAGGTGTCCATTTCACCAAAACAGGGAGACGTAACCAGGTAGGGGTCTGTCCTGCCCCGAGTCCTTAACAGTCTTTTAGTCCATCCTGGGTTACGCTCCACTAGCTGTACAAAGGATTCCCGGTAAATCCACCAAGGACTCCTATAAATTACTAGAAACACATAATTATTTACAGGATATGGCCGCTCTCAGTCCTCGGCCAGTGGGGATAAGGATTGGCTGCTCACAGTCCTCAGCCTGGTAAGGGATAGGGGATGGCTGCTCACAGTCCTCAGCCCGGTAAGGGATAGGGACACACGGGGAACAATTCACTAATCCCAACGGGGACCATATTTTAATTAGCAGCAGTCCTTGTACCCTAACGGGTAACTATGTACAGCTCTTTATTCACGCTACTTCCCTTCAGTAGCTATGTCCTCTTTGTGCTCCCTCCTGAGGGTAGTCCTCAGACCCGTCCGGGTCCTCTTGGCTTTCCTCGTATTGGTAGTACTGCAGCTCCTCCTCGGTTAGCTGGGTTAGTATCTCTGCGACAGTACTCCTCCCAGGTGGCCAGGGCTTTACCTCCCTTTGGGCTGCCCCGGTTAATTGGGCCACCAGGATGCTCACTTTTTGCTCCTCTGTGATGGGGTACACCTGGAAGAGGCTATCCAGCTTTTCTCTAAAGTCATGCAGGGTATGTGACTCCCCTGAGTACTGGGGTAGCCAGGCTGCCCCCGGGATATAGGGCATGGTGAAAGGCATGACCGCAACAGCGGTGGCGCTGGCGGGGGTTGAAGCGGTGAAGCTCTCCTCCGTATCCGGCATCCTTCTCCCCCCTAGTGAACCGTGGCCTACCTTGCGATGATCCTCTTCCGTAGGCCGCGGCTCCGCAGTGAATCGTCAGGGTTGAGGACCTTCCGTCGCGCTCCTGTGACGTCGGCGTCTGCTGGGCTCCTTCCAGGACCTTACGCGACGTCTGGACGTGAGGCGGGGCTTCAGTTCTCGCGCGCTTTTGGAGTCCACGCCCCTCTTCTTCCCGCGCGGCGTCTTCAAGATGGCGTCCAACGGCGGGAAAACTCCACGGAAGGCGGGAAGAAGGCTGAAAATGGCGCCGGATGGCGGGAATCTTCACCGATGGCGGGAAGAAGGCTGAAGATGGCGCCGGATGGCGGGAATCTTCACCACTGGTAAGTTTGAACAGTCTTTTTCAGGCACGCAGTACCCGGTGGTTGCGGGCACGAGATCCTGCCGACTACGCCAAAAGTTGACGCACCCCTGGGCCTTCGTCGCGCGGCATCGCGCGCACGGGAGCTTACCCGGAGCCGGATCTGTTGAGGGTTGTAGTCTCGTGGCGGTGACCCGGTCCGTGCCCAGGGAGTCAAACTAAGTGGCGAGTCTATTAGCAGTAGATGTTGGATGACTACGCCACCCGTTGAATGCAGCTTTGGAGCTGCCGCTGCAGGGCAGACCGCTGAGGCCAGTGGAAGGATGGTGCAGCGGGGATGGTATAACCCCCAACGGGAGGGGTATGGCCTCAGGGCAGCCGACGTGGATGATGGGGGTAGCAGGAACCACTCGGAGACGGTACGGTGTAGTTCAGGGTCTTTACTGGTGACAAAGATAGACCCTCCCGGAGCACTGGCTAGCAATTGGGGCCTGGTCAGTCCTTGAGCAGATGGGATCTCCCCTGGCCAGGCGGAGTTGTAGGCCTCCCAAACTAACTGTACTCTTCTGGCTACCTTGCTAGAGGCGGGTATAAGTAGCCCACGTCCCTGAGTGTACCGTGTGGTGCTCACCCGTATGGCCGGTGACTCGGGGCCTTCTAGTAGCTTCCGCTCCACGACGGCGGTGCTGGTCCCATGCGTGTGACCGTGCCTTCGGGTTTCTTGGCCAGAGGACCTGAAATCCCCTGCCTGACGGATTCTGCTGCTGGGTAGGAGTTAGTCCCCACAGTCTCGGACTCCGGGTCCGGTGATAGCTTCTCAGTCAGGGCGAGCTCTGCAGCTGCCTGCCCCTGACTCTTTGTAGTACTGCTCCCACAGAGCTCCTGTTGTTTCTTCCTATGCTGCTTCTCTTCTCTGTCTCTACTTCTTCTCTACTCACTAACCCTGCCTCAGCCCTAGGTTTATATAGGGGAAGTTCTTCCCCTCCCAGGACTGGGCAGGAGGTGTGGCATGCACAGGATCCCTGACCAAGAGACCTCCCACCTGCTCTCAGACATAACATTGCTTGTTACTGTGGAAACCAGACCCCTGGGGTGCCACATGTTTTTTTATTAATGATCAGTATTGTAATATTTGGTCACTATGTGGTGGTAATATGTGGTCTGATGATGTTGTGGCAGTATTTGTTCCTTGTATGTGGTATTATTCAGTTACTATGTGGTGGTATTATGTTTGTAAAAAAATCTGAGGTTGTGGGTTGTAAGTAATCACCTAGGTACGTTAACGATGCAACACTATTTTATTGATCACAGCCATGATAATAAAGCAATTCCAGGTAAATGGCCAAAATACAGTTCTCTCAGTCCTCAAGTTCCCAATCTGGGTTCAGTAGTTCCACTGGCTTTGTATCAGGTGATACCCACTGTCTCCCAACTTTTGGTTGGCCCACAGATTTCGTATCTCAAGCCAGTATAATCTGTAGCCACAGTCCATGATCCTCCAGACGACAGATAAACCGATGAAAGCACAGATATCCAGTAGCAGCAGTCCTTCAATAAAGTTTAAATCCAAATGACATATCCACAACTGAAGCACGTTTATTCACTTTAGTTGATAACAGATCTTCAACACTCCGTAAGTCATCCATCCAACAGCTCCAGGTCCACAGCCACAGATCCTAACCCTCCGGCATCCTCCCACCAACTCGACTAAAACATGACTCTCCTTTCTTTCCCGGGGATCAGTCCCCTCCCAGGTCAGAAGTGATCACCCTCCCCCATAAGCATTTACTGTTAGCTAAAAAGCAATGAAGAATTTTTTAGAAGCCTTCATCTGAGACTGCCTGTAAGACCCCCTGTGGTGACGGCTCCACTGTGTCTCAATCTACACTCACCTAATGAGATTATTGGCTGTTGCGACAATGGACTCCTGAGATAAACATGAGATTAGTGGAATGCTGGACATTTTATAAGTGAATCTTACATACTGACAAGTAAGCAGAACTAAAACATAACAAGTAAATCACTAATAATACACAATAATAATATTGACAAAAATGGTCGTCCGTTGCTGGAAAAGTCTTTAGTAAGTGGGCAGCTCCTCACAGCTGAGTAGAAGGGGAAAAAATGGGGAATGTGCTCTAGATAACTGTGCTATTTTATGCAGAGACGAGTCCTGGCTGGAAGAAGTGATGGCGGTTTTCCAAGAGTTAGGGATGGGAATGTGGGAGTTTCGAGGTGTGGAGGTGGAGAGGCGAAGCTGGGGTGGAGCCTGAGTGGAGTCTCAAGGGGGCCCGAAAATTTTGCCAGTATGGGGCCCTGAAATTCCTGGTGGAAGCCCTGTGTGGGGCATTATTACTATAGGGGCTAATTATGGATGTAATTACTGCTTTGATGCATTTTATTTTTGAGGATACTGTTTTTAGTGACGTAGGGGGTCCTGTTACTGTGCAGGGCGCCACTATTTAGCTTTTTTCTTTATCTGGCGTAGTGTACAAGTTGGAGAAAAATTGGGGAATGTGCTCTGGAAGAGGTACTTTAGATAACTGTGTTATTTTCTGCAAAGACGAGTCCTGTCTGGAAGAAGTGATGGTGGTCTGCGCTGGATGAAGAAGAAAAGCAAAGATAAAGGACTTTAACTGGTGAGTCAGTGTGTTACCTGTACACTTACACTATGTACTATATACAGGCATCCTGTGTATAATGTCACAGGTGATCACTGTATTACCTGTACACTTACACTATGTACTATATACAGGCATCCTGTGTATAATGTCACAGGTGATCACTGTATTACCTGTACAATGACACTATATACAGTGCTCCTGTGTATAATGTCACCGGTGATCACTGTATTACCTGTACACTGATACTATAAACAGAGCTCCTGTGTATAATGTCACAGGTGATCACTGAATTACCTATACACTATATACAGGCGGTAATATTAGTATTGGCTAGTAGTGTTTTTTTTTATTAATAATCAGTATTGTAGTCATAGTGTATTATCACTGTGCGGTGGTAATATGTGGTCTGATCATGATGTGGCGGTATTTGTAACTTGTATGTGGTATTATTTGGTTACTCTGTGGTGGTAATATGTGGTCTGGTCATGGTGTGGCGGTATTTGTTCCTTGTATTTGGTATTATTCGGTGCACTCTTATTGGACATATAAGCCGTGTTCACATGTATAGCATAAATGATGTGTTTTTTCTGCTGCTTTTTTTTTTTGCACAAAAATTCTTCTGCGTTTAACTTTCCAAGCAGATCACATCTGAATTCATGAAAACTGTGACCGCTATGCAGTTTTGATGCTTTTTTTCCCCTCCAGAGACTTCTATGTGGAACCTAAAAAAATGCATGTAAAAAACTGCAGTTACTTTTTTAGGCTATGTGCCCACGATGCAGAAATGCCCAGGATTTTTTCCTGAGCGTTTCTGCATCTCCCTGGCAGAAAAAAATGCATGCGGATTGTACATGCGTTTTTCATGCCAGGGACATGCGGAAATGGAGCGTTCTTCACATGCATTTCCGCATGCGGGTGTCAAGCGCTTTCCAAGCGATTTTGCATCACTTGGAAAGTGCTTGACAACTAGATCACACTATATAAATCCATGCAAACGGCATGGATTTATATAGTGTGACCCGAGAGAATTGTTAAAAATGATTAAAAAAAAACTATACTTACCTTCTGATGGCCCCCGAGTCTTGCTGCGCTCCTGTGCTGGCTGCTGGCAGATCGCGGTGCCCTGTACTGAAAGACCTGCCATCACATTACTGTGATGTCAGCGCAGGTCCTTCAGTCCTGCGCGATCTGTCGGCAAGCGGCACAGGGAAGGAGTCCGGGGGCCGTCGGAAGGTGAATATAATCTTTATTTTTTATTTTATTCTTTTTTTTAAAGCTTTTAATGGTACCTGGGTGTAGAGGAGAGTCTCCTGTCCTCCATACCCGGGTACCATCCGCATATTAGAACGCGCCAATTACGCAAGTACAGATGCAATCTTGTGGAATTGGCACGTTCTAATGCAAGTCAATGGCGGCGAAAACGCAGCGCTTCCGCAAAATTAATGGACATGCTGCAGATTTTTGAGCGCAGCATAAACGCTGCGGAAAAATATGCAGCATGGGCATTGAAAGTGCGGAATTGCATTGGAGACCATGGGGGAAAGTTTACCAAGCGTTTCCCAAGCGTTTACGCTGCGGAAAGTCCGCAGCGAAAACGCTTGAAAAACGCATCGTGGGCACACAGCCTACAGTGCAGAATCAAAGCTTTTCTATACTATGAAAAAACACTTAAAAATTTTGCTTCAAAACTGCACCAAAAAAGTATCAAGTAAGGGAGAAAAAGCATAAAAATGCAATAAGCAGAGAAGATTGTTATGGCGGCATGTGGTGCAGACACCTGCGGAAAACCAAAAACACACTATTTATGCAAAGTGTGAACATGGACACAAAAAAGCCAGATGTTATATAGTGAGGCTTATGTAAGCCGTGTACTGGGCTGGGATTCCCAGGATACAGCGAAGTCACGACCGAGGAAAATGACTCCAACACAAGTTTATTCACAGAGTATTTTACTTAAACGTGTGGGTGAACGTAACCAAAAAGAGGGCAAACTTTCAAAGAAATCCACAGACACTTAACCGGGAGACCGAAACCCTTGTGCTGTTCAGCGTGGCGCCCTGTAATATGTGCCAACTATACTCACTATATATTTTTCTACAGGCAGGCCTGTATAAACCACCCGCCAACTACCTGTTAATACACTAGTATCCGGAATAATTGAATGGGTGTGTAGTACAGGCAAGCCTGCGGTACGGCACAACAGCTTACAACTTATAATGAATTAACTTTATTCCCCAACCAAATATTCCCCTGCCCCAATAGGACTACAGTCAACACTGAAGACTGGACCTTCCCCAACTACACTGAAGATTACCGAGCAAATAACCAAATGTAGAAGCTGCTTAAGTGGAAATGAAGTTTGAAGAATGTCATGCAACTATAATGTTCCTCACTAGCTCCCTCCTGAGCAAGTTAAAGCATGACTTGAAGTCTGTTGCGCGTCTGTAGGTGTGAATTAGGACTTTATGGCAAATATGGATTCCTTAATTATGAAGAAACAAATGGCTTAGTAGTGAAACCGAAGGTCCCGGATGCTGATTTTGACAGAAATTGTGGCCTGTCACGGTCAATAAGCCTATCTAACTAACTATAGGCCTTGCATCAGTCTCGAGCATCTTGGTGCCAAAATGTGATGAGGTGCATTCACGGTTATCCACTGCAGTGGCACAGTGGGCCTTGGTTACCTTACCGACCCGAGTCTGCTCAGAAAAAATGATCGATGAACGAGGACAGATGAGAACCCCCTCTGGCAGATATGCGGTACCACCGCTGACTGTGATTTGACCCCTCAACAATGTCCAGCAAAAAGTTCAATATTGGTCTCATCTGACCACAGTATCTTCCTAGTTTTTCTTTAAAAAGCCCTCCTACTCTGAACTCATTACCTGTATTAATTGCACCAACTTGAACTCGTTACCTGTATAAAAGATACCTGTCCACTCTCTCAATCAATCACACTCCAACTTCTTCACCATGGCCAAGACCAAAAAGCTGTCTAAGGACACTAGGGACAAAATTGTAGACCTGCACATGGCTGGAATGGGCTACAGGACAATAGGCAAGCAGCTTGTTGAGAAGGTAACATGTACAGGTGCAATTACTAGAAAATGGAAGATCTCTCAATCTTCAAATGTCAATCTTCCATGGTCTGGGGCTCCATGTAGGATCTTGTCTCGTGGAGTAAGGATGATTCAGAGAAAGGTCAGGAATCAGCCCAGAACTACACGGGAGGATTTAGTCAATGACTTGAAGAGAGCTGGACCACATTCTCAAACATTACTATTAGTAACACACTATGCCGTCATAAATTAAAATCCTGCATGGCACGCAAGGTCCCCCTGCTCATGCCAGCACATGTACAGACCTGTTTGCAGTTCACCAATGACCATCTGGGTGATCCAGAGAAGGCATAGGAGAAGGTCATGTGGTCAGAGGAGACCAAAATAGAACTTTTTGGTATCAACTCCACTCGCCGTGTTTAGAAGAAGAAGAAGGGTGAGTACAACTCCAAGAACACCGTGCTAACCATGAAGCATGGTGGGATAAGCATCATACTTTGGGGTGCTTTTCTGCAAAGAGGACAGGATGATTGTACCATATTGAAGAAAAGATGGATGGGGTCTTGTATCACAAGATTTTGGCCAACAACCTCCTTCCCTCAGTAAGAGCATTGAAGATGGGTTGTGGCTGGGTCTTCCAGCATGACAATGACCCAAACACACAGCGGGGCAAATTAGGAGTGGCTCTGTAAGAAGCATTTCAAGGTCCTGGAGAGGCCTAGCCAGTCTCCAGACCTGAACCCAATAAAAAAATCTTTGGAGGGAGCTGAAACTCAATGTTGCCCAGTGACAGCCCAAAAACCTGAAAGATCTGGAGAAGATCTGTATCAAGGAGTGGGCCAAATCCCTGCTGCAGTGTGTGCAAACTTGGTCAAGAACTACAGGAAACATCTGACCTCTATAATTGAAAACAAAGGTTTCTCTACCAAATATTAAGTTCTGTTTTTTTTACTGTATCAAATACTTATTTCATGCAATAAAATTCTAATTAATTATGTAAGAATCATGTCTTTCACAGTTGAAGTGTACCTATGATAAAAATTATAGACGTCTCCATTCTTTGTAGGTGGTAAAACTTGCAAAATCGTCAGTTTATCCAAAAACTTATTTTCCTCACTGTATATGCATGTATATATCATTACAAATACTATATATACATATATACAGTACAGACCAAAAGTTTGGACACACGTTCTCATTTAAAGATTTTTCTGTATTTTCATGACTATGAAAATTATACATTCATACTGAAGGCATCAAAACTATGAATTAACACATGTGGAATTATATACTTAACAAAAAAGTGTGAAACAACTGAAAATATGTCTTATATTCTAGGTTCTTCAAAGTAGCCACCTTTTGCTTTGATGACGGCTTTGCACACTCTTGGCATCCTCTTGATGAGCTTCAAGAGGTAGTCACCGGAAATGGTCTTCCAACAATCTTGAAGGAGTTCCCAGAGATGCTTAGCACTTGTTGGCCCTTTTACCTTCACTCTGCGGTCCAGCTCACCCCAAACCATCTCGATTGGGTTCAGGTCTGGTGACTGTGGAGGCCAGGTCATCTGGCGTAGCACCCCATCACTCTCCTTCTTGGTCAAATAGCCCTTACACAGCCTGGAGGTGTGTTTGGGGTCATTGTCCTGTTGAAAAATAAATGATGGTCCAACCAAACGCAAACCGAATGGAATAGCATGCCGCTGCAAGAAGCTGTGGTAGCCATGCTGGTTCAGTATGCCTTCAATTTTGAATAAATCCCCAACAGTGTCACCAGCAAAGCACCCCCACACCATCACACCTCCTCCTCCATGCTTCACGGTGGGAACCAGGCATGTAGAGTCCATCCGTTCACCTTTTCTGCGTCGCACAAAGTCACGGTGATTGGAACCAAAGATCTCAAATTTGGACTCATCAGACCAAAGCACAGATTTCCACTGGTCTAATGTCCATTCCTTGTGTTCTTTAGCCCAAACAAGTCTCTTCTGCTTGTTGCCTGTCCTTAGCAGTGGTTTCCTAGCAGCTACAGTGGCATGTAAAAGTTTGGACACCCCTGGTCAAAATTACTGTTATTGTGAACAGTTAAGCAATTTGAAAATGAAATGATCTCTAAAAGGCCTGAAGTTAAAGATGACACATTTCATGTGTATTGTAGGCAAAAAAATATGTATATTTCTATCTTTTACATTTTATAAATTACAAAAAGGAAAATAGGCCGAAGCAAAAGTTTGGGCACCCTGAATGGTTAGTACCTAGTAGCCCACCTTTTGCAAGTGTCACAGCTTATAAACGCTTTTTGTAGCCAGCCAAGAGTCTTTCAATTTTTGTTTGAGGGATTTTCATCCATTCTTCCTTGGAAAATTCTTCCAGTTCTGTGAGATTACTGGGTCGTCTTGCTTGCACTGCTATTTTGAGGTTGAGCCACAGATTTTCAGTGCTGTTTAGATCAGAGGACTGTGAGGGCCATTGTAAAACCTTCAGCTTGCGCCTTTTGAGGTAGTCTATTGTGGATTTTGACGTGTGTTTAGGATCATTATCCATTTGTAGAAGCCATCTTCTTTTAAACTTCAGCTTTTTACAGATGGTGTTATGTTTGCATCAAGAACTTGTGGAAATTTAATTGAATCTATTTTTCCCTCTACCCGTGAAATGTTCCCCGTGCCATTGGTTGCAACACAACCCAAAAGAATTATTGATCCACCCCCATGCTTAATGGTTGGATATATGTTCTTTCCTGAAATTCTGTGCTCTTTTTCTCCACGTATACCTTTGATCATTGTAGCCAAAGAGTTCTATTTTAATCTCATTGGTCCACAAGACTTGTTTCCAAAATGCATCAGGCTTGTTTCGATGTTCTTTTGCAAACTTCTGATGCTCAATTTTATTGTGAGGAAGCAGGAGAGGTTTTCTTCTGATAACTCTTCCATCAAGGCCATATTTGTGCAGGTGTCTCTGAACAGTAGAACAATGTACCACAACTCCAGAGCCTGCTAAATCTTTCTGAAGGTCTTTTGCAGTCAAGCGGAGGTTATCATTTGCCTCTCTAGTAATCCTACGAGCAGCTCTCACTGACATTTTTCCTGGTCTTCAAGACCTTATCTTGACCTCCACTGTTCCTGTTAACTGCCATTTCTAAATTACATTTAGAACTGAGGAAAGGGCAACTTGAAAACGCTTTGCTATCTTCTTATAGCCTTTTCCTGCTTTGAGGGCCTCCACCATTTTCATTTTAAGAGTGCAAGCCAGCAGCTTAGAAGAACCTATGGCTTCTGTGGCTTCTGTTCTTTTGCACAAGGTTAGAGGAGGCTGGGTTTTTTGCATCACCTGGTCTTTCCTAACGATGATATTGATAGTGATGAAGTCATAACCCTAAAAGGCTAATTAAGGTCTGGAACCTTGGTCAAAGTTATCTGAGCACATAAATCTGCAAGGGTGCCCAAACTTTTGCATCGGCCGATTTACCTTTCTGTAATTTATAAAATGTAAAAAATGACAATATTCTATTCTATTTTTTGCCTAAAATAGAAAGGAAATGTGTCATATTTAATTTTAGGCCTTTTAGAGATCACTTAATCTAAAACTTGCTTAACTGTTCACAATAACAGTAATTTTTACCAGGGGTGCCCAAACTTTTACATGCCACTGTATTTTACCATGAAGGCCTGCTGCAGAAAGTCTCCTCTTAACAGTTGTTGTAGAGATGTGTCTGCTGCTAGAACTCTGTGTGGCATTGACCTGGTCTCTAATCTGTGCTGCTGTTAACCTGCGATTTCTGAGGCTGGTGACTCGGATAAACTTATCCTCAGAAGCAGAGGTGACTCTTGGTCTTCCTTTCCTGGGGCGGTCCTCATGTGAGCCAGTTTCTTTGTAGCGCTTGATGGTTTTTGCAACTGCACTTGGGGACACTTTCAAAGTTAGCCCAATTTTTCGGACTGACTGACCTTCATTTCTTAAAGTAATGATGGCCACTCGTTTTTCTTTACTTAGAATTTGTATTATGGCAAGAAAAAAGCAGCTAACAGTCTATTCAGTAGGACTATCAGCTGTGGATCCTCCTGACTTCTGCACAACACAACTGATGGTCCCAACTCCATTTATAAGGCAAGAAATCCCACTTATTAAACCTGACAGGGCACACCCGTGACGTGAAAGCCATTTCCGGTGACTACCTCTTGAAGCACATCAAGAGAATACCAATAGTGTGCAAAGCAGTCATCAAAGCAAAAGGTGGCTACTTTGAAGAACCTAGAATATAAGACATATTTTCAGTTGCTTCACACTTTTTTGTTAAGTATATAATTCCACATGTGTTAATACATAGTTTTGATGCCTTCAATGTGAATGTACAAATTTCATAGTCATGAAAATACAGAAAAATCTTTAAATGAGAAGGTGTGTCTAAACTTTTGGTCTGTACTGTATATATATTTATGTAAAAATAATATTTGGATTTCGGGGTCAAACAACCTCTTTAAGGATTTTACTGGCTAGCCAAGCAGTGGAGTGTTTCAATACATGCGATGGAGCATTGTCCTGTTGTCCTGCATAAAAGTCACGGTTTTCATGAAAGATACAGACTTTTTCCTGTATCACTGCTTGAAGAAAGTGTCTTATAAAAACTGGCAGTGGATTTGGGAGTTGATTTTGAATCCATCTTCAACCCAAAAAGGTCTAACAGGCTCATCTTTAATAAAACCAGCTCATAGCAGTATCCCACCTCCGTCTTGCTGGTGTCTGAGTCAAAGTGGAGGCCTGTGCCCATTTCTGATCCAACCATGGGCCCATCAAAGATCACTCTCATCTCATCAGTCCATAAAACGTTTGAAAAATCTGTGTCCAGATATTTGTTGGCCCAGTCTTGATGTCTCAACTTCTATGTCTTGTTCACTGGTGGTTGGGTTTCATCTCTGACCAGTAAACATCTTGAACTTCTGGGCTCTCCATGGAGGTTGCAGTTCTAGAATATTACAGCACTGGAGGATAATGGGTTCTTGGTCACTTCATCGTTGATTCTTCTCAAATCTTTGGCAGTTAATGTGAGTCTTTTTTTCTAAACACGTTTTTTGCAACAAAACTTTTGATGGTTTTGTGAGTACACCCTAATATCTTAGCACTTTCAAGAGTGCTGCATCTCTGTGTAAGACTTTTAACAATTTTTTAATTTCAGAGTTAGTTAAATCTCTTATTTGGCCCATTTTGCCTGAGGAAAACAAGCTGCCTAACAATTCTGCACAACTTGATAAAGGTTGTTCATATCATGAGACCACACCCTCCCTCATTACACAAATACACCTGATATGCGTCAAACCAATTGCATTTAGCAGAGGAGTAGCTAGAGGTTCAGCTCATGGGGGCGAAACTTCTGAATGGGCCCCTAACCAGGTAACCATATTTACAACTATGGTGGCGCAGTCTAATAGTGGTTATAGGGGAACCTCAGCAGATTTCTATGCTGTTACTGAAAATAAATCACTATACAAAAACCAGCACCAATATTACCACCATATGGTGACCATGGTAGATACCAGTCCTGCAGAACATACAGGTGATAACAGTATAGTTATATATTGTGACTTAAAGCTGACATTCTTTCTGTTGGAGTCATTAATTTCTTCTGTTTCCATTTGGCCCAGACCGACATTACAACTTCTTCAGCCACGACTCATTTGCAGAGTTTACAAAAAAAGACACATTTGACTTCTCATATTTCCAGCACCGTCTCCATCTAGTCTCAACCTGCAGAAACCCCTCATTCTTCTGATACCCCAATGCTAAATATGGATGTGTCCCTATTTGTGGAGCTGACTCACCCAGGGGGGATATGGGGGAGACTCGGTACCCGGGCCTTTACCTTCTTTGTAGGATATCACGGCGGTCGGCTCCCGGGCCCGTCCTCTGGGTCACTCTTTAAAAGGGGGGTTTTAATGTTTTTAGTTTGTCTCGTGACGCCACCTGTGGTTTCCGGTAATGGTTACCGGCGCTGCTGCAGACCTCCGGGGGTGATGGGATGGCAGCTGGGATGGTTCTGCTCCCCACAGGCGGAGCGGGCCCCCGGGGCAGGGTTGATAGAAGGGATGCAGGTGAGAGGTGGCCCGGTCGGGTCAGGGGGAATGACGGACACGCACACAGGGGATTCGCTTCAGTACCTTTACTGGTGTAACGGCAGTTATGATCCAGGATACTTGCTAGGAAGGGTGCACTTCAGGACTCTCCCCAGTGAGCGGGTATAAGGCCTCCTGATCCGTGTCTTCCTCTCACTAAGCTTCTGGCCAGCCTGGAACTTGGCCTAGCTTCTATGTTGTGTTGCTCTCTCACCTGACTGCTTGGTAGTAGGACTTTTCTCTGGCTACCACTATCCTTGGACGCCGGGGCCTTCGTGGTTCCTAGTCCTGTATTTGATGGTAGCTTCAGGATGACCAGGGGTCTGGAAGCCTCCTGGTATGCCGGTTGTCCCTACTGGGTGTAAAGAACCCTGTAGGCGCGAACCCGGTGTCCGGATTGTGCTCCTCAGCCCCCTTCACTCCTTTCTCCTCTCTCCTCACCTCGGCCACACTCGGGGCCCTCAATACAGCAGCAGCCGTGCTGCTTCTTCACTGGTCTAAGTGCCAGCACACTGTCTCACTGAACTCTGACTGAACTGACTAGTGAACAGAACTGCCTGACTCCACCCTCCATATATATATCCCTAACAGGGCTCCCTATGGTGGTATGAGGTGGAAGGGTGGAGGTGTCTGTTTGTAGTGAGGGCCTCTTGTGGAGAAGTCCATCCATGCACCCTTTTGGGTCCTGTGGTACCCGTGGCAGCAGGGCGCCACACATCTGCTGTGTGGTTAAAAAACAAAGCTTCTATTACTACTCCACATAATAATGCCCACCGCTGTGCCCATTACAAAGTAAAATGCCTTCTTTGTGTTCTCTAGATGCTAAAACTGACTCCTACAATACATTAATGCCCTGTGCAAGTGCCCTAGAAAACAGTGTCCACATTTTCCCACTAGAAAGTAATAATACCCCCTATGTGCCCTTTCGACAGTCACAATACCCTGAGTGCCCGTATAGCAATAAGGGCCCACTTAAAATTTAATAATGTCCCGAATCCCCCAAGGACAGCTCCTTAATACACATTATGATGGACCGACAACTCACTTATACACAATATGATGAATTCACAGCTACTCCCTACACAGTATGATGGGTCCACAGCATCTCCCTACACAGTATGATGTCCCCACAGCTTCCCTCTACACAGTATGATGTCTCCTCGGCCGCCCTCTACTCAGTATGATGTCCCTATAGCTACCTTATACACAGTATAATCCCCATGCCGCTCTCCTATACACAATAGGATGTCTTCACAGCTTCCCTTTACACAATATGATGTCCCCACAGCTCCCCTATACGCAGTATGATGCCCCTACAGCTCGCCTATACATAGTAACCAACAGACCATAGAAGTGAGGACAGATGAATTGAAGTAACATATGGATCAGCCTACACCCAAGTTTCCTTGCATTCCAGTCATTTTTTTGCCATTCCTGCAACAGACTGCTATAAGAGGACACTGTGTGTTGTTTTGTTTTTTTGTTTTTTTTTTACATAGACTGGCAAAAAATATAAAAGTTTAAAAGCCAAATCAGAATCTCAATTTGCAGACACGGTGTTTTGGGCTGTTGGCCCTCGTCAGTGCAAAGTATGAGAACTGATTTGGCTAGATGAGTGGCTCTGGACTGAGGTCTAAGGGGTAACGTTTCTCCTTGTGAAGAGTGACATACCGTCTCTGGCATGTCAAGGTAAGGAGGCTTATTTGCCGAGCAATACTCCTCTGGGAAATTTAATATGCAAATTGCTTCTTCAGAGAAAAAGGGGACTTGAACTCTATAGCACCACCTATTGGAAGCAGAAATTCTACAAGTCACAATCAACCCTTTAATGAGTCATGCAATATGACTAAGGATAAAAGCCAAAGCAGAATCTCAATTTGCAGACACGGTGTTTCGGGCTGTTGGCCCTCATCAGTGCAAAGTATGAGAACTGATTTGGCTAGATGAGTGGCTCTGGACTGAGGTCTAAGGGGAACGTTTCTCCTTGTGGAGAGTGACATACCGATGAATACATAAACAAGCAACATGGAGTGAATTGAAAGGTTATTCTCAAGTTATTGAATGGGTAAGATCGCAAAGTGTTTGTAATATAAGCAACTTTGCAATTTAGAAACTACTAAAAATCATCACCACTCTCAAGACTGGAGTGATTTTTAATTTTATTGTTTACTGCTCCCTGCCTACGCTGCTGGCCACTATTTCATTCTATCAGCGATGGCAGGTCTCTTGGCAAGGATCTAAGCACTTAGAGCTTTTAAGTATTGCTCTGAAGCTAACCAGATCACTGGATCCAACCAGCTTCAGTGTCCCTGTGCTCCTCCAAACTGGTACAAACTGTCAACCTTCAAGAGCTCATCACTCTCAATGATCAAAAAGCCGAGAGGCTGTTGAACAACGCGTTCCTGAAGACAGAACATGATAAAATCCCATATCTGATGGGCAGAACATGAGATACACAAACCATATCTGATGGCCCAGGCCTGGGAAATATTCCACAGTTTATCCTGCTAAATCTATTTCTGCCATGCTAGATTGGGAATCAGCTATAGATGTTCCAGCAGTGAAAGGTTTAAGCCTAATCGCTTCTGACTGGATTACACAAACTGTACCTCCTCTCACAAAGGCAAGTGACAAGAGCAGTTAAGAGATTTATGTAGGTTTAATGGAGCATAAGCAGGAGCTGAGTCATATCACTGAAAGAACCATTCTCACACATTTTATTACATATTAAGTAAGTCACAATTTACTCTTTAAATTACAACAGACATTAGCTCATCTGAAATCTATAGTCAATGACTATTTTACCAGTGTGATTCTTAATTGCACTTTTCCCAGAGCTCACATATAAGATATGTCAGACATCTTAATTAGACAGAGGACAGGCAGACCTTTATGACACTCACAAGTTTGGCAATAACAGAGTCAAAGTCGATATTTTCAGCGAAGAATTACCTGTCCATGAACTGTGCATACAGTACGCCTCTCCAAAATCAATGAGAGTGGCAAGTGAGAGCAGGTAATGCCTTTCTTTGGTTTTCCAGGCTTAAGATATTGATGGCCTACCCTTAGGTCATCACCCAGCAATCCCATCGATTAGCTGTTAGCTCTGACTGCTTGTTGTAAACAGTGAACAGAACCAAACAACACAGCTTCAGTCAGTGTGCTGTTTCCGGGTACTGCTCCTATTCACTTCATTAGGAAGTGAGCTGCAGAACCTGAGCATGACCACTACACAGGAAATGGAATTGTGGTGTTTGGCTCTGCTCACTGTTTACATTCGGCCATCGCCTGGGTTAGCAGGGGTTGGATCCCACTTATCTTATATTGATGACCTATGCCATAGAGCCCCCCATTTATGTGATACCAGTCGCTGTTGGTTATTAAAGGATTTAACAACCAGGACGAGTTATATCTGATCGTACCTTACAGCAGATGTCATCTGTTAGCTACATCTGGGGTGTGGAATGGTGCAGCTCCTGTGCCCGCGGGGCCACACCATCCCCTGTAATGCTACATTGGTTTGTGCTAACCAGGGCAGCCACCAGGAATTTCAGGGCCCCATACTGGCAACATTTTTGGTCCCCCTTGAGACACCGCCCAGGCTCCACCCCAGCTTTGCCTCCACTCCTCAAACTTTCCACAGTCCCACCGCCCACTCTTGGAAAAATTCCACTTTTGCACCACGTCCTCACCAATCACACATTAAAAGTTCCCATTGAACCATATCACATACATAGCCAGCAGCTTTTGTTTTGGCCAAAAGATTTTTTAAGCTGCCACCACGACAAGGTAGACTCTCCTGGCCGGCCCTACTCTACTATAACCTATTAAACATTTCTTATAATACCCAATACTCTTTTTATATTTTTTTTTCTTTAAGGGAATGTGTCAAATACTTTTTTTTAAATGACCAATACTATCACATACAAGGGACAAATACCATCATACCATGACCAGACCACATATTAGGTTACTATGTGCTGGTAATAATACCACATACAAGGAACAAATACCATCACACCATGACTAGACCACATATTACCACCACATAGTGACCGAATAATACCACATACAAGGGACAAATACCATCACAACATGACCAGACCACATATTACTACCACATAGTGACTGAATAATACCACATACAAGGAACAAATACCGCCACACCATGCCCAGACCACATATTACCATCACATAGTGACTGAATACTACAATACTGATCATTAATAAAAAAACACAATACTAATATTACCATAAGTGCTATTGTACACATTAGCTCTGTACAAAGTATACAATGTACAGGTAATACAGTGATGTGATTAAAAGTGACAATATACACAGGAGCTCTGTATATAGTGTCAGTGTACAGATAATGCAGTGATCACCAGTGACATTATACACCAGGAGCTCTGTATATAGTGTACAGGTAATACAGTGATCACCAGTGACATTATACACAGGAGCCCTGTGTATAGTATGTTGTGTATAGTGTCAGTGTACAGGTAACACACAGACTCACCGGTAACATCTCTACTTGAAGTCCTTCATGTTCGCTTTTCTCGTTCATCCAATACAGACCGCCATCACTTCTTAGAGTCAGGACTCGTCTCTGCAGAAAATAACACATAGTTAACTGGAGCAGTTTCCAGAGCACATTTCCCAATTTTTCCCCAACTCCTACAGTACACCAGATGAGGAAAAAAAACAACATAGTGTCGCCCTGCATAGTAACAGGAATCTCCCACTGAAAACAGGATCCTCAAAAATAAAATACATCACAGCAGTAATAATATCCCTTAAATAGCCCCTACAGTAATAATGTCCCACATCCTGCTCCCATATGTATTCCATTCTGGACCACACATGTCTCATTCCTGGCCCCTTGTGTTCTCCCATTCCTGGCCCCATATGTCTTCATCTTACCCTCATATGTTCTCCCATCCTTGGCCCAGATGACATCATCCTGCCCCCATGTCTCCAACCTGTCCCCTTTTGTCTCCATCCTGCCCCCATATGTCTATATCCTGCCCCCATATGTCTCTATCCTGCCCCCATTTGTATCCATTCTTCCCCCATTTGTCTCCATTCTGCCCCCATGTCTCTCCATTCTGCCACCGTCTCTCCATTCTGACCCATGTCTCTCCATTCTGCCCCCGTGTTTCTCCTTTCTGCCCCGTCTCTACATTCTGCCCCATGTCGTCTCTCCCATTCAGCCTCATGTAATCTTTCTATCCTGCCCCACGTCTCCATTCTGCCCTATGTGTCTTCATTCTGCCCCATGTCATCTCCCATTCTGCCACATGTCACTGCTCCATTCTGCCCCCATGTCTCCATTCTGCCCCATGTCTCTCCATTCTGCCCCTATTTGTCTCCATTCTGCCCCATGAAATCTCCATTCTGCCCCATGTCTCTCCATTCTGCCACCATGTCTCTCCATTCTGCCCTCATGTCATTTTTCATTCTGCCCCATGCCATCTCCATTCTGCCCGATGTCTTTCCATTCTGCCCGGTGTCTCTCTATTCTGTCTCAGTTTCTCCATTCTGCCCTGTCTCTGCATTCTGCCCATCTCTCCATTCAGCCCTGTCTCTCCATTTTGCCCCATGTCATCTCTCCCATTTTGCCCCATGTCGTTGCTCCATTTTGCTCCATGTCGTCTCTCCATTTTGCCACGTCTCCATTCTGCCCCATGTGTCTCCATTCTGCCCCATGTGTCTCTATTCTGCCCCATTTGATCTCCATTCTGCCCCATGTCATCTTCCATTCTGCCCCATGCTGTTTCTCCATTGTGTCCCCATGTCTCCATTCTGCCACCATGTCTCTTCATTCTGCCTCTATTTGTCTAAATTCTGACCCCTTGTCATCTCCATTCTGCCCCCATGTCATCTACATTCTGACCCATATTATCTCACATTTTGCCCCCATATCATCTTCCATTCTGTCCCATGTCATCTCCCATTCTGCCCCATGTCATCCTCCATTCTGCTCAATGTCATCTCCCATTCAGCCCCATGTCATCTTCCATTCTGCCCCATGTCATCCTCCATTCTGCTCCATGTCATCTCCCATTCTGCCCCATGTCATCATCCATTCTGCCCCCATATCATCTCCCATTCTGCCCCATGTTATCTCCATTCTGCACCCATGTCATCTCCCATTCTGCCCCCATGTCATCTCCCATTCTGTCCAATGTCATCTCCCATTCTGCCCCCATGTCATCTCCCATTCTGCCCCCATGTCATCTCCTATTCTGCCTCATGTCATCTCCTATTCTGCCACATGTCATCTCCCATTTTGCCCCATGTCATCCTCCATTCTGCCCCATGTCATCTCCCATTCTGCCCCATGTCATCCTCCATTCTGCCCCCAAGTCATCTCCATTCTGCCCCATGTCATCTCCCATTCTGCCTGAAGTCATCTCCCATTCTGCCCCATGTCATCCTCAAATCTGCCCCATGTCATCTCCATTCTGCCCCATGTCATCTCCCATTCTGCCCCATGTCATCTACCATTCTGCCCCCATGTCCTCTCCCCTTCTGCTCCATGTCATCTCCCATTCTGCCCCCATGTTATCTTCCATTCTGCCCCGTGACATCTCCCTTTCTGCCCCTATCTGATCTCCCATTCTACACCCATGTAATCTCCCATTCTGCTCCCATGTTCTACACCCAAGTCATCCCCATTCTGCCCCATTTCACCTCCTATTCAGCCCCATATCATCTCGATTCTGCCCCCATGTCATCGTCCATTCTGCCCCCATGTCATCTCCCATTCTGCTCCTATGTTATCTCCCATTCTGCCCCCATGTCATCTCCCATTCTGCCCCCATGCCATCTCCCATTCTGTCCAATGTCATCTCCAATTCTGCCCCATGCCATCCTCCATTCTGCCCCATGTCATCTCCATTCTGCCCCATGTCATCTCCCATTCTGCCCCCATGTCATCTCCTATTCTGCCCCCATGTTATCTAACATTCTGCCCCCATGTCATCTCCATTGTGCCCCCATATCATCTCCCATACTGCCCCATGTCACCAACATTCTGCCTCCATGTCATGTCCCATTCTGCCCCATGTCATCTCCCATTCTGCCCCATGTCATCCTCCATTCTGCCCCCATATCATCTCCCATTCTGCCCCATGTAATCTCCATTCTGCATCCATGTCATCTCCCATTCTGCCTCCATTTCATCTCCCATTCTGCCCCTATGTCACCTCCATTCTGCCCCCATGTTATCTTCCTTTCTGCCCCCATGTAATCTCCCATTCTGCTCCCATGTTATCTCCCTTTCTGCCCCCATGTGATCTCCCATTCTGCCCTTATTTCATCTCTCATTCTATCCCCATGTCATCTCCCTTTCTGCCCCCATGTTATCTCCCATTCTGCCCCCATGTGATCTCCCATTCTGCCCTTATGTCATCTCTCATTCTATCCCCATGTCATCTTCCATTCTGCCCCCATGTCATCTCCCATTCTGCCCCAATGTCATCTCCCATTCTGCCCCATGTCATCTCCCTTCTGCCCCATGTCTCCCATTTTCCCCCCATGTCATCTCCCATTCCGCCTCATATTATCTCCCATTTTGCCCCATGTCATCTCCCATTCTGCCCCCATATTATCTCCCATTTTGCACCCATGTCATCTCCCATTCTGCCCCCATGTCACCTCCATTCTGCCCCATGTCATCTCCCATTCTGCCCCATGTCATCCTCCATTCTGCTCCATGTCATCTCCCATTCTCCAGAATGTCATCTTCCATTCTGCCCCATGTCATCCTCCATTCAGCTCCATGTCATCTCCCATTCTGCCCCATGTCATCATCCATTCTGCCCCCATATCACCTCCCATTCTGCCCCATGTTATCTCCCATTCTGCCCCCATGTCATCTACTATTCTGCCTCATGTCATATCCTATTCTGCCACATGTCATCTCCCATTCTGCCCCATGTCATCCTCCATTCTGCCCCATGTCATCTCCCATTCTGCCCCATGTCATCCTCCATTCTGCCCCCAAGTCATCTCCATTCTGCCCCATGTCATCTCCCATTCTGCCTCAAGTCATCTCCCATTCTGCCCCATGTCATCCTCAATTCTGCCCCATGTCATCTCCATTCTGCCCCATGTCATCTCCCATTCTGCCCCATGTCATCTACCATTCTGCCCCCATGTCATCTCCCATTCTGCTCCATGCCATCTCCCATTCTGCCCCCATGTTATCTTCCTTTCTGCCCCCATGTAATCTCCCATTCTGCCCCCATGTTCTACACCCATGTCATCCCCATTCTGCCCCATTTCACCTCCTATTCAGCCTTATATCATCTCCATTCTGCCCCCATGTCATCCTCCATTCTGCCCCCATGTCATCTCCCATTCTGCTCCTATGTTATCTCCCATTCTGCCCCCATGTCATCTCCCATTCTGTCCCCATGCCATCTCCTATTCTGTCCAATGTCATCTCCCATTCTGCCCCATGTCATCTCCTTTCTGCAGCCATGTCATCTCCCTTTTTGCCCCATGCCATCTCATTCTGCCCCCATATTATCTCCCATTCTGCCCCCATGTCGTCTCCCATTCTGTCCCATGTCATCTCCCATTCTGCCCCATGTCATCCTCCGTTCTGCCCCCAAGTCATCTCCATTCTGCCCCATATCATCTCCCATTCTGCCTCAAGTCATCTCCCATACTGCCCCATGTCATCCTCAATTCTGCCCCATGTCATCTCCATTCTGCCCCATGTCATCTCCCATTCTGCCCCATGTCATCTCCCATTCTGCCCCCATGTCACCTCCATTCTGCCCCATGTCATCTCCCATTCTGCCCCATGTCATCCTCCATTCTGCTCCATGTCATCTCCCATTCTCCAGAATGTCATCTTCCATTCTGCCCCATGTCATCCTCCATTCTGCACCATGTCATCTCCCATTCTGCCCCATGTCATTATCCATTCTGCCCCCATATCATCTCCCATTCTGCCCCATGTTATCTCCCATTCTGCCCCCATGTCATCTACTATTCTGCCTCATGTCATATCCTATTCTGCCACATGTCATCTCCCATTCTGCCCCATGTCATCCTCCATTCTGCCCCATGTCATCTCCCATTCTGCCCAATGTCATCCTCCATTCTGCCCCATGTCATCTCCCATTCTGCCTCAAGTCATCTCCCATTCTGCCCCATGTCATCCTCAATTCTGCCCTTATGTCACCTCTCATTCTATCCCCATGTCATCTTCCATTCTGCCCCCATGTCATCTCCCATTCTGCCCCCATGTCATCTCCCATTCTGCCCCATGTCATCTCCCTTCTGCCCCATGTCTCCCATTTTCCCCCCATGTCATCTCCCATTCCGCCTCATATTATCTCCCATTTTGCCCCATGTCATCTCCCATTCTGCCCCCATATTATCTCCCATTTTGCACCCATGTCATCTCCATTCTGCCCCCATGTCACGTCCATTCTGCCCCATGTCATCTCCCATTCTGCCCCATGTCATCCTCCATTCTGCTCCATGTCATCTCCCATTCTCCAGAATGTCATCTTCCATTCTGCCCCATGTCATCCTCCATTCAGCTCCATGTCATCTCCCATTCTGCCCCATGTCATCATCCATTCTGCCCCCATATCACCTCCCATTCTGCCCCATGTTATCTCCCATTCTGCCCCCATGTCATCTACTATTCTGCCTCATGTCATATAATATTCTGCCACATGTCATCTCCCATTCTGCCCCATGTCATCTCCCATTCTGCCCCATGTCATCCTCCATTCTGCCCCCATGTCATCCTCCATTCTGCCCCCATGTCATCTCCCATTCTGCTCCTATGTTATCTCCCATTCTGCCCCCATGTCATCTCCCATTCTGTCCCCATGCCATCTCCCATTCTGTCCAATGTCATCTCCCATTCTGCCCCATGTCATCTCCTTTCTGCAGCCATGTCATCTCCCTTTTTACCCCATGCCATCTCATTCTGCCCCCATATTATCTCCCATTCTGCCCCCATGTCGCCTCCATTCTGTCCCATGTCATCTCCCATTCTGCCCCATGTCATCCTCCGTTCTGCCCCCAAGTCATCTCCATTCTGCCCCATGTCATCTCCCATTCTGCCTCAAGTCATCTCTCATGCTGCCCCATGTCATCCTCAATTCTGCCCCATGTCATCTCCATTCTGCCCCATGTCATCTCCCATTCTGCCCCATGTCATCTCCCATTCTGCCCCCATGTCACCTCCATTCTGCCCCATGTCATCTCCCATTCTGCCCCATGTCATCCTCCATTCTGCTCCATGTCATCTCCCATTCTCCAGAATGTCATCTTCCATTCTGCCCAATGTCATCCTCCATTCTGCACCATGTCATCTCCCATTCTGCCCCATGTCATTATCCATTCTGCCCCCATATCATCTCCCATTCTGCTCCATGTTATCTCCCATTCTGCCCCCATGTCATCTACTATTCTGCCTCATGTCATATCCTATTCTGCCACATGTCATCTCCCATTCTGCCCCATGTCATCCTCCATTCTGCCCCATGTCATCTCCCATTCTGCCCAATGTCATCCTCCATTCTGCCCCATGTCATCTCCCATTCTGCCTCAAGTCATCTCCCATTCTGCCCCATGTCATCCTCAATTCTGCCCCATGTCATCTCCATTCTGCCCCATGTCATCTCCCATTCTGCCCAATGTCATCTACCATTCTGCCCCCATGTCATCTCCCATTCTGCTCCATGCCATCTCCCATTCTGCCCCCATGTTATCTTCCTTTCTGCCCCATGTAATCTCCCATTCTGCCCCCATGTTCTACACCCATGTCATCCCCATTCTGCCCCATTTCACCTCCTATTCAGCCTTATATCATCTCCATTCTGCCCCCATGTCATCCTCCATTCTGCCCCCATGTCATCTCCCATTCTGCTCCTATGTTATCTCCCATTCTGCCCCCACGTCATCTCCCATTCTGTCCCCATGCCATCTCCCATTCTGTCCAATGTCATCTCCCATTCTGCCCCATGTCATCTCCATTCTGCAGCCATATCATCTCCCTTTTTGCCCCATGCCATCTCATTCTGCCCACATATTATCTCCCATTCTGCCCCAATGTCGCCTCCATTCTGTCCCATGTCATCTCCCATTCTGCCCCATGTCATCCTCCATTCTGCCCCCAAGTCATCTCCATTCTGACCCATGTCATCTCCCATTCTGCCTCAAGTCATCTCCCATACTACCCCATGTCATCGTCAATTCTGCCCCATGTCATCTCCATTCTGCCCCATGTCATCTCCCATTCTGCCCCATGTCATCTACCATTCTGCCCCCATGTCATCTCCCATTCTGCTCCATGCCATCTCCCATTCTGCCCCCATGTTTTCTTCCTTTCTGCCCCCATGTAATCTCCCATTCTGCCCCCATGTTCTACATCCATGTCATCCCCATTCTGCCCCATTTCACCTCCTATTCAGCCTTATATCATCTCCATTCTGCCCCCATGTCATCCTCCATTCTGCCCCCATGTCATCTCCCATTCTGCTTCTATGTTATCTCCCATTCTGCCCCTATGTCATCTCCCATTCTGTCCCCATGCCATCTCCCATTCTGTCCAATGTCATCTCCCATTCTGCCCCATATCATCTCCAATCTGCAGCCATATCATCTCCCTTTCTGCCCCATGCCATCTCATTCTGCCCCCATATTATCTCCCATTCTGCCCCATGTCACCTCCATTCTGACCCATGTCATCTCCCATTCTGCTCCATGTCATCTCTAATTCTGCCCCATGTCATCCTCCATTCAGCCCCCATGTCATCTCCATTCTGCCCCATGTCATCTCCCATTCTGCCCCCATGTCATCTCCCATTCTGCTCCCATGTTGTCTCCCATTCTGCCCCCATGTGATCTCCCATTCTGCCGTTATGTCATCTCTCATTCTATCCCCATGTCATCTCCCATTCTGCCCCATGTTATCTCCCATTCTGCCCCCATGTGATCTCCCATTCTGCCCTTATGTCATCTCTCATTCTATCCCCATGTCATCTTCCATTCTGCCCCCATGTAATTTCCCATTCTGCCCCCATGTCATCTCCCATTCTGCCCCATGTCATCTCCCTTCTGCCCCATGTCATCTCCCATTTTACCCCCATGTCATCTCCCATTCCGCCTCATATTATCTCCCATTTTGCCCCAAGTCATCTCCCATTCTGCCCCCATATTATCTCCCATTTTGCCCCCATGTCATCTCCCATTCTGCCCCCATGTCACCTGCATTCTGCCCCCATGTCATCTCCCATTCTGCCATGTCATCTCCGATTCAGCCCCACGTCATCTCTCATTCCACCCGATGTCATCTCCCATTCTGTACCCATGTCATCTCCCATTCTATCCGGTGTCATCTCCCATTCTGCCCCATGTCATCTCCATTCTGCCCACATGTCATCTCCAATTCTGCCCCCATGTCATCTCCTATTCTGCCCCATGTCAACTCCCATTCTGCCCCATGTCATCTCCCATTCTGCCCCATGTCATCTCCATTCTGCCCCCATATCATCTCCAATACTGCCCCATCTCATCTTATTCTTTCCCCATATCAGCTCCCATTCTGCCCCCATGTCACCTCCATTCTGCCCCATTTGTCTCCATTCTGCCACATGTGTCTCTATTCTACCACATTTGATCTCCATTCTGCCCCATGTCATCTTCCATTCTGCCCCATGCTGTTTCTCCATTGTGTCCCCATGTCTCCATTCTGCCACCATGTCTCTCCATTCTGCCTCTATTTGTCTAAATTCTGCCCCCTTGTCATCTCCATTCTACCCCCATGCCATCTACATTCTGACCCATATTATCTCACATTTTGCCCCCATATCATCTCCCATTCTGCTACCATGTCATATCCCATTCTGCCCCCAGGTCATCTCCCATTCTGTCCAATGCCATCTCCCATTCTGCCCCACGTCATCTCCATTCTGCCCCCATGTCAATTCCCATTCTGCCCCCATGTCATTTCGTATTCTGCCCCATGTCATCTCCTATTCTGCCCCATGTCATATCCATGCTGCCCCATATCATCTCCCATTCTGCCCCATGTCACCTACATTCTGCCTCCATGTCATCTCCCATTCTGCCCCATGTCATCTCCCATTCTGCCCCATGTCATCCTCCATTCTGCACCATGTCATTTCCCATTCTGCCCCATGTCATTTTCCATTCTGCCCCATGTCATCCTCCATTCTGCTCCATGTCATCTCCCATTCTGCCCCATGTCATCATCCATTCTGCCCCCATATCATATCCCATTTTGCCCCATGTTATCTCCATTCTGCACCCATGTCATCTCCCATTCTGCCCCCATGTCATCTCCCATTCTGTCCAATGTCATCTCCCATTCTGCCCCCATGTCATCTCCCATTCAGCACCCATGTCATCTCCCATTCTGCCCCATGTCATCCTCCATTCTGCCCCCATGTCATCTCCTATTCTGCAACATGTCATCCTCCATTCTGCCCCCAAGTCATCTCCATTCTGCCCCATGTCATCTACCATTCTGCCTCAAGTCATCTCCCATTCTGCCCCATGTCATCCTCAATTCTGCCCCATGTCATCTCCATTCTGCCCCATGTCATCTCCATTCTGCCCCATGTCATCTCCCATTCTGCCACCATGTCATCTTCCATTCTGTCCCATGTCATCTCCCATTCAGCCCCATGTCATCTCTCATTCCACACCATGTTATCTCCCATTCTGCCCCCAGGTCATCTCCCATTCTGTCCAATGCCATCTCACATTCAGACCCACGTCATCTCCATTCTGCCCCCATGTCAATTCCCATTCTGCCCCCATGTCATTTCGTATTCTGCCCCATGTCATCTCCTATTCTACCCCATGTCATCTCCATGCTGCCCCCATATCATCTCCCATTCTGCCCCATGTCACCTACAATCTGCCTCCATGTCATCTCCCATTATGCCCCATGTCATCTCCCATTCTGCCCCATGTCATCCTCCATTCTGCTCCATGTCATTTCACATTCTGCCCCATGTCATCTTCCATTCTGCCCCATGTCATCCTCCATTCTGCTCCATGTCATCTCCCATTCTGCCCCCATATCATCTCCCATTCTGCCCCATGTTATCTCCATTCTGCACCCATGTCATATCCTATTCTGCCCCCTTGTCATCTCCCATTCTGCCCAATGTCATCTCCCATTCTGCCCCCATGTCATCTCCCATTCTGCCCCCATGTCATCTCCCATTCTGCCCCATGTCATCCTCCATTCTGCCTCATGCCATCTCCAATTCTGCCCCATGTCATCCTCCATTCTGCCCCTAAGTCATCTCCATTCTGCCCCATGTCATCTCCCATTCTGCCTAAAGTCATCTCCCATTCTGCCCCATGTCATCCTCAATTCTGCCCCATGTCATCTCCATTCTGCCCCATGTCATCTCCCAATCTGCCCCATGTCATCTCCCATTCTGCCCCATGTCATCTCCATTCTGCCCCCATATCATCTCCAAAACTGCCCCATCTCATCTTATTCTTTCCCCATATCAGCTCCCATTCTGCCCCCATGTCACCTCCATTCTGCCCCATGTTATCTCCCATTCTGCCCCATGTGATCCTCCATTCTGCCCCATGTCATCTCCATTCTGCCCCATGTCATCTCCCATTCTGCCCCCATTTCATCTCCATTGTGTCCCTATGTCATCCCCATTCTGCTCCCATGTAATCTCCCTTTCTGCTCCCATTTCATCTCCCATTTAGCCCCCTTGTCATCTCCCATCCTGCCCCCTTGTCATCTCCCATTCTATCCCCATATCATCTCCCATTCTGCTCCACTTGTCACCTCCCATTCTGCCTCCATGTCATCTCCATTCTGCCCCCATGTTATCTCTCATTCTGCCCTCATGTCATCTCCCATTCTGCCCCCATGTCATCTCCCATTCTGTCCCCATGTAATTTCCCATTCTGATCCCATGTCATCTCCCATTCTGCCTCCTTGTCATCTCCCATTCTACCCCCATGTCATTTCCTTTTTCTGCCCCCATGTCATCTCCCATTCTGCCCCCATGTCATCTCCCATTCTGCCCCATGTCATCTCCCTTCTGCCCCATGTCATCTCCCATTCTGCCCCGATGTCATCTCCCATTCTGCCCCATATTATCTTATCTCCCATTTTGCCCCCATGTCATCTCCCATTCTGCCCCATGTCACCTCCATTCTGCCCCATGTTATCTCCATTCTGCCCCCTTATCATCTCCCATTCTGCCCCATGTCACCTACACTCTGCCTCCATGTCATCTCCCATTCTGCTTCCATGTCATCTCCCATTTTGCCCCCATGTCATCTCCCATTCTGCCCCCATATTATCTCCCATTTTGCCCCCATGTCGTCTCCCATTCTGCCCCCATGTCACCTTCCATTCTGTCCCATGTCATCTCCCATTCAGCCCCATGTCATCTCTCATTCCACCCCATGTTATCACCTATTCTGCCCCTATATCATCTCCCATTCTGTCCAATGCCATCTCCCATTCTGCCCCACGTCATCTCCATTCTGCCCCCATGTCAATTCCCATTCTGCCCCCATGTCATTTCGTATTCTGCCCCATGTCATCTCCTATTCTGCCCCATGTCATCTCCATGCTGCCCCCATATCATCTCCCATTCTGCCCTGTCACCTACATTCTGCCTCCATGTCATCTCCCATTCTGCCCCATGTCATCTCCCATTCTGCCCCATGTCATCCTCCATTCTGCCCCCTTATCATCTCCCATTCTGCCCCATGTAATCTCCATTCTGCATCCATGTCATCTCCCATTCTGCCCCCATGTCACCTCCATTCTGCCTCCATGTCATCTCCCATTCTGCCCCCATGTCACCTCCATTCTGCTCCATGTCATCTCCCATTCTGCCCCATGTCATCCTCCATTCTGCTAAATGTCATCTCCCATTCTGCCCCATGTCATCATCCATTCTGCCCCCATATCATCTCCCATTCTACCCCATGTTATCTCCATTCTGCACCCATGTCATCTCCCATTCTGCCCCCATGTCATCTCCCATTCTGTCCAATGTCATCTCCCATTCTGCCCCCGTGTCATCTCCCATTCTGCCCCCATGTTATCTCCTATTCTGCCTCATGTCATCTCCTATTCTGCCACATGTCATCTCCCATTCTGCTCCCATGTTATCTCCCATTCTGCCCCAATGTGATCTCCCATTCTGCCCTTATGTCATCTCTCATTCTATTCCCATAACATCTCCCATTCTGCCCCCATGTTATCTCCCATTCTGCCCCCATGTGATCTCCTATTCTGCCCTTATGTCATCTCTCATTCTATCCCCATGTCATCTCCCATTCTGACCCCATGTCATCTCCCATTCTGCCCCCATGTCATCTCCCATTCTGCCCCATGTCATCTCCCTTCTGCCCCATGTCATCTCCCATTTTCCCCCCATGTCATCTCCCATTCCGCCTCATATTATCTCCCATTTTGCCCCATGTCATCTCCCATTCTGCCCCCATATTATCTCCCATTTTGCCCCCATGTCATCTCCCATTCTGCCCCCATGTCACCTGCATTCTGCCCCCATGTCATCTCCCATTCTGCCATGTCATCTCCCATTCAGCCCCATGTCATCTCTCATTCCACCCGATGTCATCTCCCATTCTGCCCCCATGTCATCTCCCATTCTTTCCTGTGTCATCTCCCATTCTGCCTCCATGTCATCTCCCATTCTGCCCCCATGTCATCTCCATTCTGCTCCATGTCAACTCCCATTCTGCCCCATGTCATCCTCCATTCTGCTCCATGTCATCTCCCATTCTGCCCCATGTCATCATGCATTCTGCCCCCATATCATCTCCCATTCTGCCCCATGTTATCTCCATTCTGCACCCATGTCATCTCCCATTCCGCCCCCATGTCATCTCCCATTCTGTCCAATGTCATCTCCCATTCGGCCCCCATGTCATCTCCCATTCTGCCCCCATGTTATCTCCTATTCTGCCTCATGTCATCTCCTATTCTGCCACATGTCATCTCCCATTCTACACCCATGTAATCTCCCATTCTGCCCCCATGTAATCTCCCATTCTGCCCCCATGTTCTACAACCATGTCATCCCCATTCTGCCCCATTTCACCTCCTATTCAGCCCATATAATCTCCATTCTGCCCCATGTCATCCTCCATTCTGCCCCCATGTCATCTCCCATTCTGCTCCTATGTTATCTCCCATTCTGCCCCCATGTCATCTCCCATTCTGCCCCCATGCCATCTCCCATTCTTCCCCATGTCATCTCCATTCTGCCCACATTTCATCTCCAATTCTGCCCCCATGTCATCTCCTATTCTGCCCCATGTCATCTCCCATTCTGCCCCAAGTTATCTCCATTCTGCACCCATGTCATCTCCCATTCTGCCCCCATGTCATCTCCCATTCTGTCCAATGTCATCTCCCATTCTGCCCCCATGTCATCTCCCATTCTGCCCCCATGTCGTCTCCTATTCTGCCTCATGTCATCTCCTATTCTGCCACATGTCATCTCCCATTCTGCCCCATGTCATCCTCCATTCTGCCCCATGTCATCTCCCATTCTGCCCCATGTCATCCTCCATTCTGCCCCCAAGTCATCTCCATTCTGCCCCATGTCATCTCCCATTCTGCCTCAAGTCATCTCCTATTCTGCCCCATGTCATCTCCCATTCTGCCACATGTCATCTCCCATTCTGCCCCATGTCATCCTCCATTCTGCCCCATGTCATCTCCCATTCTGCCCCATGTCATCCTCAATTCTGCCCCATGTCATCTCCCATTCTGCCCCCATGTCATCTCCCCTTCTGCTCCATGTCATCTCCCATTCTGCCCCCATGTAATCTCCCATTCTGCCCCCATGTAATCTCCAATTCTGTCCCCATGTTCTACACCCATGTCATTCCCATTCTGCCCCATTTCACCTCCGATTCAGCCCCATATCATCTCCATTCTGCCCCCATGTCATCCTCCATTCTGCCCCATGTCATCTCCCATTCTGCTCCTATGTTATCTCCCATTCTGCCCCCATGTCATCTCCCATTCTGCCCCCATGCCATCTCCCTTTCTGTCCAATGTTATCTCCCATTCTGCCCCATGTCATCTCCATTCTGCCCACATTTCATCTCCAATTCTGCCCCCATGTCATCTCCTATTCTGCCCCATGTCATCTCCCATTCTGCCCCATGTCATCTCCATTCTGCAGCCATATCATCTCCCTTTCTGCCCCATGTCATCTCATTCTGCCCCCATATTATCTCCCATTCTGCCCCATGTCACCTCCATTCTGTCCCATGTCATCTCCCATTCTGCTCCATGTCATCTCCAATTCTGCCCCATGTCATCCTCCATTCTGCCCCCATGTCATCTCCATTCTGCCCCTTGTCATCTCCCATTCTGCCGCCATGTCATCTCCTATTCTGCCCCCATGTCCTCTCCATTGTGCCCCCATGTCATCCCCAATCTGCCCCAATGTAATCTCCCATTCTGCTCCCATGTTATCTCCCATTCTGCCCCCATGTGATCTCCCATTCTGCCCTTATTTCATCTCTCATTCTATCCCCATGTCATCCTCCATTCTGACCCCATGTCATCTCCCATTCTGCCCCCATGTCATCTCCCATTCTGCCCCATGTCATCTCCCTTCTGCCCCATGTCTCCCATTTTCCCCCCATGTCATCTCCCATTCCGCCTTATATTATTTCCCATTTTGCCCCATGTCATCTCCCATTCTGCCCCCATATTATCTCCCATTTTGCCCCCATGTCATCTCCCATTCTGCTCCCATGTCACCTGCATTCTGCCCCCATGTCATCTCCCATGCTGCCATGTCATCTCCCATTCAGCCCCATGTCATCTCTCATTCCACCCGATGTCATCTCCCATTCTGCCCCCATGCATCTCCAATTCTGTCCGGTGTCATCTCCCATTCTGCCCCATGTCATCTCCATTCTGCCCACATGTCATCTCCAATTCTACCCCCATGTCATCTCCTATTCTGCCCCATGTCAACTCCCATTCTGCCCCATGTCATCTCCCATTCTGCCCCATGTCATCTCCATTCTACCCCCATATCATCTCCAATACTGCCCCATCTCATCTTATTCTTTCCCCATATCAGCTCCCATTCTGCCCATGTCACCTCCATTCTGCCCCATGTGTCTCCATTCTGCCCCATGTGTCTCTATTCTGCCCCATTTGATCTCCATTCAGCCCCATGTCATCTTCCATTCTGCCCCATGCTGTTTTTCCATTGAGTCCCCATGTCTCCATTCTGCCACCATGTCTCTCCTTTCTGCCTTTATTTGTCTAAATTCTGCCGCCTTGTCATCTCCATTCTGCCCCCATGTCATCTACATTCTGACCCATATTATCTCACATTTTGTTCCCATATCATCTCCCATTCTGCCACCATGTCATCTTCCATTCTGTCCCATGTCATCTCCCATTCAGCCCCATGTCATCTCTCATTCCACCCCATGTTATCTCCCATTCTGCCCCATGTCATCTCCATTCTGCCCACATGTCATCTCCAATTCTGCCCCCATGTCATCTCCTATTCTGCCCCATGTCATCTCCATTCTACCCCCATATCATCTCCAATACTGCCCCATCTCATCTTATTCTTTCCCCATATCAGCTCCCATTCTACCCCATGTCACCTCCATTCTGCCCCATTTGTCTCTATTCTGCCCCATTTGATCTCCATTCTACCCCATGTCATCTTCCATTCTGCCCCATGCTGTTTCTCCATTGTGTCCCCATGTCTCCATTCTGCCACCATGTCTCTCCGTTCTGCCTCTATTTGTCTAAATTCTGCCGCCTTGTCATCTCCATTCTGCCCCCATGTCATCTACATTCTGACCCATATTATCTCACATTTTGTCCCCATATCATCTCCCATTCTGCCACCATGTCATCTTCCATTCTGTCCCATGTAATCACCCATTCAGCCCCATGTCATCTCTCATTCCACCCGATGTTATCTCCCATTCTGCCCCCATGTCATCTCCCATTCTGTCCAATGCCATCTCCCATTCTGCCCCACGTCATCTCCATTCTGCCCCATGTCAATTCCCATTCTGCCCCCATGTCATTTCGTATTCTGCCCCATGTCATCTCCTATTCTGCCCCATGTCATCTCCATGCTGCCCCCATATCATCTCCCATTCTGCCCCATGTCACCTACATTCTGCCTCCATGTCATCTCCCATTCTGCCCCATGTTATCTCCCATTCTGCCCCATGTCATCCTCCATTCTGCCCCCATATCATCTCCCATTCTGTCCCATGTAATCTCCATTCTGCATCCATGTCATCTCCCATTCTGCCTCCATGTCATCTCCCTTTCTGCCCCCATGTCACTTCCATTCTGCCCCATATGATCTCCCATTCTGCCCCATGTCACCTCCATTCTGCCCCATGTCAACTCCCATTCTGCCCCATCTCATCCTCCATTCTGCTCCATGTCATCTCCCATTCTCCCCAATGTCATCGTCCATTCTGTCCCATGTAATCTCCATTCTGCATCCATGTCATCTCCCATTCTGCCTCCATGTCATCTCCCATTCTGCCCCATGTCATCATCCATTCTGCCCCCATATCATCTCCCATTCTGCCCCATGGTATCTCCATTCTGCACCCATGTCATCTCCCATTCTGCCCCCATATCATCTCCCATTCTGCCCCCATGTCATCTACTATTCTGCCTCATGTCATATCCTATTCTGCCACATGTCATCTCCCATTCTGCCCCATGTCATCCTCCATTCTGCCCCATGTCATCTCCCATTCTGCCCGATGTCATCCTCCATTCTGCCCCCAAGTCATCTCCATTCTGCCCCATGTCATCTCCCATTCTGCCTCAAGTCATCTCCCATTCTGCCCCATGTCATCTTCAATTCTGCCCCATGTCATCTCCATTCTGCCCCATGTCATCTCCCATTCTGCCACATGTCATCTACCATTCTGCCCCCATGTCATCTCCCATTCTGCTCCATGCCATCTCCCATTCTGCCCCCAACGTAATCTTCCATTCTGCCCCCATGTAATCTCCCATTCTGCCCCCATGTTCTACACCCATGTCATCCACATTCTGCCCCATTTCACCTCCTATTCAGCCTTATATCATCTCCATTCTGCCCCCATGTCATCCTCCATTTTGCCCCCATGTCATCTCCCATTCTGCTCCTATGTTATCTCTTATTCTGCCCCCATGTCATCTCCCATTCTGTCCCCATGCCATCTCCCATTCTGTCCAATGTCATCTCCGATTCTGCCCCATGTCATCTCCATTCTGCCCACATTTCATCTCCAATTCTGCCCCCATGTCATCTCCTATTCTGCCCCATTTCATCTCCCATTCTGCCCCATGTCATCTCCATTCTGCAGCCATATCATCTCCCTTTCTGCCCCATGCCATCTCATTCTGCCCCCATATTATCTCCCATTCTGCACTCATGTCACCTCCATTCTGCCCCATGTCATCTTCCATTCTGCCCCATGCTGTTTCTCCATTGTGTCCCCATGTCTCCATTCTGCCACCATGTCTCTCCATTCTGCCTCTATTTGTCTAAATTCTGCCCCCTTGTCATCTCCATTCTACCCCCATGTCATCTACATTCTGACCCATATTATCTCACATTCTTCCCCCATATCATCTCCCATTCTGCCACCATGTCATCTTCCATTCTGTTCCATGTCATCTCCCATTCAGCCCCATGTCATCTCTCATTCCACCCCATCTTATCTCCCATTCTGCCCTCAGGTCATCTCCCATTCTGTCCAATGCCATCTCCATTCTGCCCCCATGTCAATTCCCATTCTCCCCCCATGTAATTTCGTATTCTGCCCCATGTCATTTCCTATTCTGCCCCATGTCATCTCCATGCTGCCCCCATATCATCTCCCATTCTGCCTCCATGTCACCTACATTCTGCCTCCATGTCATCTCCCATTCTGCCCCATGTCATCTCCCATTCTTCCCCATGTCATCCTCCATTCTGCTCCATGTCATTTCCCATTCTGCCCCATGTCATCTTAGATTCTGCCCCATGTCATCCTCCATTCTGCTCTATGTCATCTCCCATTCTGCCCCATGTCATCATCCATTCTGCCCCCATATCATCTCCCATTCTACCCCATGTTATCTCCATTCTGCACCCATGTCATCTCCCATTCTGCCCCCATGTCATCTCCCATTCTGTGCAATGTCATCTCCCATTCTGCCCCCATGTCATCTCCCATTCTGCCCCCATGTCATCTCCCATTCTGTCCCATGTCATCCTCCATTCTGCCCCATCTCATCTCCCATTCTGCCCCATGTCATCCTCCATTCTGCCCCCAAGTCATCTCCATTCTGCCCCATGTCATCTCCCATTTTGCCTCAAGTCATCTCCCATTCTGCCCCATGTCATCCTCAATTCTGCCCCATGTCATCTCCATTCTGCCCTATGTCATCTCCCATTCTGCCCCATGTCATCTACCATTCTGCCCCATGTCATCTCCCATTCTGCTCCATGTCATCTCCCTTTCTGCCCCTATGTGATCTCCCTTTTTACACCCATGTAATCTCCCATTCTTCCCCCATGTAATCTCCTATTCTGCCCCCATGTTCTACACCCATGTCATCCCCATTCTGCCCCATTTCACCTCCTATTCAGCCCCATATCATCTCCATTCTGCCCCCATGTCATCCTCCATTCTGCCCCCATGTCATCTCCCATTCTGCTCCTATGTTATCTCCCATTCTGCCCCCATGTCATCTCCCATTCTGCCCCCATGCCATCTCCCATTCTGTCCAATGTCATCTCCCATTCTGTCCCATGTCATCTCCATTCTGCCCACATTTCATCTCCAATTCTGCCCCCATGTCATCTCCTATTCTGCCCCATGTCATCTCCCATTCTGCCCCATGTCATCTCCATTCTGCAGCCATATCATCTCCCTTTCTGCCCCATGTCATCTCACTCTGCCCCCATATTATCTCCCATTCTGCCCCCATGTCACCTCCATTCTGTCCCATGTCATCTCCCATTCAGCTCCATGTCATCTCCAATTCTGCCCCATGTCATCCTCCATTCTGCCCCCATGTCATCTTCATTCTACCCCATGTCATCTCCCATTCTGCCCCCATGTCATCTCCTATTCGGCTCCCATGTTATCTCCCATTATGCCCCCATGTCATCTATATTGTGCCCCCATGTCATCCCCAATCTGCCCCCATGTAATCTCCCATTCTGCTCCCAAGTTATCTCCCATTCTGCCCCCATGTGATCTCCCATTCTGCCCTTATGTCATCTCTCATTCTATCCCCATGTCATCTCCCATTCTGCCCCCATGTTATCTCCCATTCAGCCCCCATGTGATCTCCCATTCTGCCCTTAGTCATCTCTCATTCTATCCCCATGTCATCTCCCATTCTGCCCCCATGTTATCTCCCATTCTGCCGCCATGTGATCTCCCATTCTGCCCTTATGTCATCTCTCATTCTATCCCCATGTCATCTTCCATTCTGTCCCCATGTCATCTCCCATTCTGCCCCATGTCATTTCCCATTCTGCCCCATGTCATCTCCCTTCTGCCCCATGTCATCTCCCATTTTCCCCACATGTCATCTCCCATTCCGCCTCATATTATCTCCCATTTTGCTCCATGTCATCTCCCATTCTGCCCCATATTATCTCGCCTTTTGCACCCATGTCATCTCCCATTCTGCCATGTCATCTCCTATTCAGCCCCATGTCATCTCTCATTCCACCCGATGTCATCTCCCATTCTGCCCCCATGTCATCTCCATTCAGCCCCCATATCATCTCCTATTCTGCCCCATGACAACTCCCATTCTGCCCCCATGTCATTTCCCATTCTGCCCCATGTCATCTCCCTTCTGCCCCATGTCATCTCCCATTTTCCCCCCATGTCATCTCCCATTCCGCCTCATATTATCTCCCATTTTGCCCCATGTCATCTCCTATTCTGCCCCCATGTCACCTGCATTCTGACCCCATGTCATCTCCCATTCTGCCATGTCATCTCCCTTTCAGCCCCATGTCATCTCTCATTCCACCCGATGTCATCTCCCATTCTGCCCCCATGTCATCTCCCATTCTGTCCGGTGTCATCTCCCATTCTGCCCCATGTCATCTCCAATTCTGCCCCCATGTCATCTCCTATTCTGCCCCATGTCAACTCCCATTCTGCCCCATGTCATCATCCATTCTGCTCCCATATCTTCTCCCATTCTGCCCCATGTTATCTCCATTCTGCACCCATGTTATCTCCCATTCTGCCCCCATGTCATCTCCCATTCTGCCCCCATGTCATCTCCCATTCTGTCCAATGTCATCTCCCATTCTGCCCCCATGTCATCTCCCATTCTGCCCCAATGTTATCTCCTATTCTGCCTCATGTCATCTCCTATTCTGCCACATGTCATCTCCCATTCTGCTCCATGTCATCTTCCATTCTGCCCCCATGTCATCTTCCATTCTGCCCCATGTCATCTCCCATTCTGCCCCTATGTGATCTCCCATTCTACACCCATGTAATCTCCCATTCTGCCCCCATGTAATCTCCCATTCTGCCCCCATGTTCTACACCTATGTCATCCCCATTCTGCCCCATTTCACCTCCTATTCAGCCCCATATCATCTCCATTCTGCCCCCATGTCATCCTCCATTCTGCCCCCATGTCATCTCCCATTCTGCTCCTATGTTATCTCCCATTCTGCCCCCATGTCATCTCCCATACTGCCTCCATGTCATCTCCTCTTCTGCCCCATGTCATCTCCCATTCTGCCCCATGTCATCTCCATTCTGCAGCCATATCATCTCCCTTTCTGCCTCATGTCATCTCATTCTGCCCCCATATTATCTCCCATTCTGCCCCCATGTCACCTCCATTCTGTCCCATGTCATCCTCCATTCTGCCCCCATGTCATCTCCATTCTGCCCCATGTCATCTCCCATTCTGCCCCATGTCATCTCCTATTCTGCCCCCATGTTATCTCCCATTCTGCCCCCATGTCATCTCCATTGTGCCCCCATGTCATCCCCAATCTGCCCCCATGTAATCTCCCATTCTGCTCCCATGTTATCTCCCATTCTGCCCCAATGTGATCTCCGATTCTGCCCTTATGTCATCTCTCATTCTATTCCCATGTCATCTCCCATTCTGCCCCCATGTTATCTCCCATTCTGCCCCCATGTGATCTCACATTCTACTCTTATGTCATCTCTCATTCTATCCCCATGTCATCTCCCATTCTGACCCCATGTCATCTCCCATTCTGCCCCCATGTCATCTCCCATTCTGCCCCATGTCATCTCCCTTCTGCCCCATGTCATCTCCCATTTTCCCCCATGTCATCTCCCATTCCGCCTCATATTATCTCCCATTTTGCCCCATGTCATCTCCCATTCTGCCCCCATATTATCTCCCATTTTGCCCCCATGTCATCTCCCATTCTGCCCCCATGTCACCTGCATTCTGCCCCCATGTCATCTCCCATTCTGCCATGTCATCTCCCATTCAGCCCCATGTCATCTCGCATTCCACCCGATGTCATCTCCCATTCTGCCCCCATGTCATCTTCCATTCTGTCCAGTGTCATCTCCCATTCTGCCTCCATGTCATCTCCCATTCTGCCCCCATGTCACCTCCATTCTGCTCCATGTCATCTCCCATTCTGCCCCATGTCATCCTCCATTCTGCTCCATGTCATCTCCCATTCTGCCCCATGTCATCATCCATTCTGCCCCCATATCATCTCCCATTCTGCCCCATGTTATCTCCATTCTGCACCCATGTCATCTCCCATTCTGCCCCCATGTCATCTCCCATTCTGTCCAATGTCATCTCCCATTCGGCCCCCATGTCATCTCCCATTCTGCCCCCATGTCATCTCCTATTCTGCCTCATGTAATCTCCTATTCTGCCACATGTCATCTCCCATTCTGCTCCACGTCATCTCCCATTCTGCCCCCATGTCATCTTCCATTCTGCCCCATGTCATCTCCCTTTCTGCCCCTATGTGATCTCCCATTCTACACCCATGTAATCTCCCATTCTGCCCCCATGTAATCTCCCATTCTGCCCCCATGTTCTACACCCATGTCATCCCCATTCTGCCCCATTTCACCTCCTATTCAGACCCATGTCATCCTCCATTCTGCCCCCATGTCATCCTCCATTCTGCCCCAATGTCATCTCCCATTCTGCTCCTATGTTATCTCCCATTTTGCCCCCATGTCATCTCCCATTCTGCCCCCATGCCATCTCCCATTCTGCCCCATGTCATCTCCATTCTGCCCACATTTCATCTCCAATTCTGCCCCCATGTCATCTCCTATTCTGCCCCATGTCATCTCCCATTCTGCTCCATGTCATCTCCATTCTGCAGCCTTATCATCTCCCTTTCTGCCCCATGTCATCTCATTCTGCCCTCATATTATCTCCCATTCTACCCCCATGTCACCTCCAATCTATCCCATGTCATCCTCCATTCTGCCCCCATGTCATCTCCATTCTGCCCCATGTCATCTCCCATTCTGCCCCATGTCATCTCCTATTCTGCCCCATGTTATCTCCCATTCTGCCCCCATGTCATCTCCATTGTGCCCCCATGTCATCCCCAATCTGCCCCCATGTCATCTCCCATTCTGCTCCCATGTTATCTCCCATTCTGCTCCAATGTGATCTCCTATTCTGCCCTTATGTCATCTCTCATTCTATTCCCATGTCATCTCCCATTCTGCCCCCATATTATCTCCCATTCTGCCCCCATGTGATCTCCCATTCTGCCCTTATGTCATCTCTCATTCTATCCCCATGTCATCTACCATTCTGCCCCATGTCATCTCCCATTCTGCCCCATGTCATCTCCATTCTGCCCCCATATCATCTCCAATACTGCCCATCTCATCTTATTCTTCCCCCATATCAGCTCCCATTTTGCCCCCATGTCACCTCCATTCTGCCCCATGTCATTTCCATTCTGCCCCATGCCCCATGTCATCTCCCATTCTGCCCCCATTTCATCTCCATTGTGTCCGTATGTCATCCCCATTCTGCTCCCATGTAATCTCCCATTCTGCTCCCATTTCATCTCCCATTTTGCCCCCTTGTCATCTCCCATCCTGCCCCCTTGTCATCTCCCATCCTGCCCCCTTGTCACCTCCCATTCTGCCTCCATGTCATCTCCATTCTGCCATGTCATCTCTCATTCTGCCCTCATGTCATCTCCCATTCTGCCCCCATTTCATCTCCCATTCTGTCTCCATGTAATTTCCCATTCTGTTCCCATGTCATCTCCCATTCTGCCTCCTTGTCATCTCCCATTCTGCCCCCATGTCATCTCCCATTTTGCCCTCATGTCATCTCCCATTCTGCCCCATGTCATCTCCCTTCTGCCCCATGTCATCTCCCATTCTGCCCCCATGTCATCTCCCATTCTGCCCCATATTATCTCCCATTTTACCCCATGTCATCTCCCATTCTGCCCCATGTCATCTCCATTCTGCCCCCTTATCATCTCCCATTCTGCCCCATGTCACCTACACTCTGCCTCCATGTCATCTCCCATTCTGCCCCATGTCATTTTTCCCATTCTGCCCCATGTCACCCTCCATTCTGCCTCCATGTCATCTCCCATTTTGCCCCATGTCATCTCCCATTCTGCCCCCATATTATCTCCCATTTTGGCCCCATGTCGTCTCCCATTCTTCCCCCATGTCATTCACATTCTGTCCCCATGTCATTTCCCATTCTGCCATGTCATCTCCCATTCAGCCCCGTGTCAACTCCCATTCAGCCCCATGTCATCTCTCATTCCGCCCGATGTCATCTCCCATTCTGGCCCCATATCATCTCCCATTCTGTCCAATGTCATCTCCCATTCTGCCCCATGTCATCTCCATTCTGCCCACATGTCATCTCCAATTCTGCCCCCATGTCATCTCCTATTCTGCCCCATGTCAACTCCCATTCTGCCCCATGTCGTCTCCCATTCTGCCCCAAGTTATCTCCCATTCTGCCCCCATGTCATCTCCCGTTTTGCCCACATGTCATCTTCCATTCTGCCCCCAAGTCATCTCCCATTTTGCTCCATGTCACCTCCTTTCTGCTCCATGTCATCTCCCATTCTGCCCCATGTCATCCTCCATTCTGCCTCCATGTAATTTCCATTCTGCCCCATGTCATCTCCCATTCTGCCCCATGTCATCTCCTATTCTGCCCCATGTCATCTCCCATTCTGCCCCGTCATCTCCCATTCTGCCCCCATGTCATCCCCCATTTTGCCCACATGTCATCTTCTATTCTGCCTCCAAGTCATCTCCCATTCTGCTCCATGTCATCTCCCATTCTGCTCCATGTCATCCTCCATTCTGCTCCACGTCATCTCCCTTTCTGCCCCATGTCATCCTCCATTCTGCCCCATGTCATCTCCTATTCTGCCCCATGTCATCTCCCATTCTGTCCCCGTGTCATCTCCCATTCTGCCTCCATGTCATCTCTCGCTTTGCCCACGTCATCTTCCATTCTGCCCCCTTGTCATCTCCCATCCTGCCCCATGTCATCTCCCATTCTGACCCCATATCATCTCCCATTCTGCCCCCATGTCATCTCCCATTCTGTCCAATGTCATCTCCCATTCTGCCCCATGTCATCTCCATGCAGCCCCCATGGTGCGGCTTTACCAAAAGTAAAAAAAAAAAAAAAAAAAAAAAGCTGCTCCTTACCTTGCCTCATTTGACGATCTGAGGTGAGGATGCCAGCCATTCACAGGTCGGTAGTGACGTCATAAACCAGCGACATGCACGCTGATGTCAGCTGCTGGCCTGTGTTTGGCTGGCGACTGTTAACTACTCCCACACGGCAATAGATTTCAAGTGAACGTGTATTAGAGGACGCAGGTTCAGTTCTCTGTGAGGGCCCTGTGAGCAGTGGGGGTTCGCGTCCGGAACCCTCTGCTCACTGAGCCCCATACGCCAGTAAGGGCAGTAAGGCCCTGATTGTGACACTGGTGGTAACTATCTGCTCACAACGTTATACTATTATGTCACGAAATGGAAAAGGTTTGTCTTCTTTCTGCAATAAGTGAAGTCAGTTGCTATTGCCTAGAGAATCCCCTGGCAAGTCCACATTTTCCATGAGCTTTATATGGCACATTAAAATCAGTAAACTAAAGATAAATCAGGTTCGGTTAGTCCAGTTTGATCCATGTTCTAATAAGGCATGTTGTACAGGGATTGTCTAATTAACTTTAAATGAACACTCGAGGCAAAACGGATACACTGTGTTATACCTACTGCAAAGCCTTAGGGAGGCAATGCATGACACAGACTACAAAGAACACCAAGGACGAAATTCCTGCGTCACACATCGCCTGTTCACATCCTGGACAATTTATGACACAGTGCATTATTTTTTGCCTAGAGCATTTTTTATTGAACATTTTGTTTGACTGTTCAGAGTTTCACTAGGCTTATGCTAACGTAATGGTGACTATACTCTGAGATTTTACAGGTGATGACAGCAAGGTTTCTAATCTCATGCATATACTTGCATTCAGAGATCAGCATTTATTTTTGCTTTCTATTTACTTTGGTAGAATGGAAAATAGTTTCACAGGCTCCTTTCCAAGTTTTCCGCCTTCCTATAAGTAGAGATTTGTGTTGAGTTCAAACTTGGCCCTACATGTGCACATATATGTATTGACATATAATTTCTAAGTTGTTGGTTGCCCTTTATCCTATAGGTATGTCCCAGTTACTTTCAGAAGGGCTCATTCAGAAGTCAGTTGATTTCTCATACGATAAAAAAGGTCCGAGTTTTATTAGTGTTTTTGACCAAAGTTCAAATGTTATCAGAATTTTATCAGAGATTGATCCAAGTTTCATCAGCTTTTCTCAGATGGGTAAAAAAGTTTCTTCAGTTTCTTCTACCAAACAATCCTTGAAAAATGGACAGTACATGGACGGCATCTGAATGCTAATATATTCACTGCTTGCAAAAATTATTAGATTTCTCCAAACTCTTATATAACTTTGACAGACTAATCCAATTGGAGTGATATATAAAATATAACTTTTATTCTTATGTGTGTAGTACTCTATATTTATTCTACAAAAATTCAATATTTACAATAGTCTCCGAGATAATTGTCAGCTGAGGTGTTGAGTGAAATTAGCCTGTTCTTTTAGTGTTTTATCTGACAACCAAATTCTTAGGAATAGTGTCCTGTTTCTTTATTGTTTTAGATGCCCTATCTGGCAATCAGATTTCTATAGAAGAGGATCCTCTAAATATCTACAGTGCTGGCCAAAAGTATTGGCACCTCTGCAATTCTGTCAGATAATACTCAGTTTCTTCCGGAAAATGATTGCAATCACAAATTCTTTGGTCTTATTATCTTCATTTAATTTGCTTGCAAGGAAAAAACACAAAAAAGAATGAAGCAAAAATCAAATCATTGATCATTTCACACAAAACTCCAAAAAAGGGCCGGACAAACGTATTGGCACCCTCAGCCTAATACTTGGTTGCACAACCTTTAGCCAAAATAACTGTGAACAACCGCTTCCAGTAACCATCAATGAGTTTCTTACAATGCTCTGCTGGAATTGTAGACCATTCTTCTTTGGCAAACTGCTCCAGGTCCCTGATATTTGAAGGGGGCCTTCTCCAAACTGCCATTTTGAGATCTCTCCATAGGTGTTCTATGGGATTCAGGTCTGGACTCATTGCTGGCCACTTTAGAAGTCTCCAGTGCTTTCTCTAAAACCATTTTATAGTGCTTTTGGAAGGGTGTTTTGGGTCATTGTCCTGCTGGAAGACCCATGACCTCTGAAGGAGACCCAGCTTTCTCACACTGGGCCCTACATTATGCTGCAAAATTTGTTGGTAGTCTTCAGACTTCATAATGCCATGCACACGGTCAAGCAGTCCAGTGCCAGAGGCAGCAAAGCAACCCCAAAACATCAGGGAACCTCCGCCATGTTTGACTGTAGGGACCGTGTTCTTTTCTTTGAATGCCTCTTTTTTTTCCTGTACACTCTATGTTGATGCTTTTTGCCAAAAAGCTCTACTTTTGTCTCATCTGACCAGAGAACATTCTTCCAAAACGTTTTAGGCTTTCTCAGGTAAGTTTTGGCAAACTCCAGCCTGGCTTTTTTATGTCTCGGGGTAAGAAGTGGGGTCTACCTGGGTATCCTACCATACAGTCCCTTTTCATTCAGACGCCGACGGATAGTACGGGTTGACACTGTTGTACCCTCGGACTGCAGGGCACCTTGAACTTGTTTGGATGTTAGTCGAGGTTCTTTATCCACCATGTGCACAATCTTGCGTTGAAATCTCTCGTCAATTTTTCTTTTCCATCCACATCTAGGGAGGTTAGCCACAGTGCCATGGGCTTTAAACTTCTTGATGACACTGCGCACGGAAGACACAGGAACATTCAGGTCTTTGGAGATGGACTTGTAGCCTTGAGATTGCCCATGCTTCCTCAAAATTTGGTTTCTCAAGTCCTCAGACAGTTCTTTGGTCTTCTTTCTTTTCTCCATGCTCAATGTGGTACACACAAGGACACAGGACAGAGGTTGAGTCAACTTTAATACATGTTAACTGGCTGCAAGTGTGATTTAGTTATTGCCAACACCTGTTAGGTGCCACAGGTAAGTTACAGGTGCTGTTAATTACACGAATTAGAGAAGCATCACATGATTTTTCAAAGGGTGCCAATACTTTTGTCCACCCCCTTTTTTAGGTTTGGTGTGGAATTATATCCAATTTGGCTTTAGGACAATTCTTTTTGTGTTTTTTCATTGAAGACAAATTAAATGAAGAGAATAATACCAAAGAATTTGTGATTGCAATCATTTTCAGGAAGAAACTGAGTATTATCTGACATAATTGCAGGGGTGCCAATACTTTTGGCCAGCACTGCATATATGTGTGTCTATGTTCTACTGGCTGGTTTAGTAAAGATTCACCATGATGTACTTTTATAATCATGGAATGATTGTTTTAACAATCTGTCTATTCACGTTGGTGAATCTTAAAGTATAGTGATAATACGAGAACATAGTCTTTAATACAGAGCTTTAATACATTATCTCCAGATGCCTCAGGAAATATTTGGATCTATTATCTCCCATAACATATTGTAGGGGTTTGGTACTCACTCAGCCATGGTTCAGGTAGGAACAGGAAACTTTTCATAAAAATATTCAGGCAGGTTTATTCTGACTTTATAAACCGCTTAGCATAAGCAAACAAAAAAACAGCCTTTTCCGGCACAAAGGGAAAACACAAGCAAAATGTCCATGCAATTGTGCTGGTTCGCCTGCAAGAGGTCAGTGTCCAGTTCTCACGGCCTTAGCACAGACAAACACACTGGAGTTCCACACGTCTCCAGACACAGATGCAGCGGCCGTAAGGAGGTCACGGTGGCAGTGGGCCAGCTCCGTGGCTCTGGCCGAGCAGATGAATGGAGTATTTACAGGGGATTCGTAGTCTTTATGTGACGCCACCAGTGGTGCCTGGTCAGAGATGACAAGCGCTGCTGTGTGGACCCTGGGGGATAGATGGTATAGCAGATGGGATGAAACACTTCCCACGGGTGAAGCAGGCCTCCAGGGATTGAGAAAGCTTATATGAAAGATGGCGGCGGGGGAAACAGGGTGCAGAGAGCAGGGCGGCAGCAGTGATGATAGTCATAGTGGTAGCACAGCTGCGGGGAGGCGCAGAAGAAGAAAATAGACACGAGGAATGCAGTCCGGTTACCTTTACTGCAGAGAAAGCTGTGGAGTCCGGGGCACTGGTCACTAGGTCCAGGAGGGTCCGGTCAGCCTGGAAGCAATCGGAGTCCACCCAATTCAGGTGGTTTGGAGGCCTGCCTGCTGCACTTCTCCATTGGTGGCTCCGCTGCCTGTAAGCTATGATGTGGTTCCTTTTCACTCCTGCCCTAAGCTCTGTACTAGCAGGTGGTGCAAACCTATAATGGGTACTGCCGTCTTGGGTGCAGCTCCAGGCTCTAGTTACACCGCTGTGCTGCCGGGCCTCCGCTTGTGGCCAGGAAACTTGCAGTTTCCTGTCCCCCAGATTCGGTTGCCGGGACGTGCAATGCCTGTACAACCCAGGACTCTGGCGTCCTCTGCTCCACTGCCTGGGGTGAGCTCTTCACTTGCTCTGCTCCCCAGAACTTTCTCCTTCTCCCTCTGCTGCTTTCTCCCCTTCTCTCCTCCCTCTCACACTCATTGACTAACTCCTCCCCCAGGCGGAAAAGGAAGCTCCCCAAAATAGGGTGTAACGCTCCCCCTTCAGGTCAGGGATCAGAACCTGTGTGTGCATGTGGGGTTTACCTGACGTGGGGAGCTCCTCCTGCTTCCAAGTGTAATATAACCTCCGGTGAAGGAGGCAACACTACTATGGCAACCGGCCCATGGGCGCCACATTCCCCCCTAGTGAAGCACAGTACGCCCCGGACTGTAAAGACATAAGAGTGCAAGTTAACAATGAACAATTTCTTCCCTTTTGGGGAGGCGCATTTCTTAAACGATACATTATTATGAAAAATGCAAAAAGTACAAAAAAAAATCAGAACAATGCAAAATATAAACCATTCAACAAGGTGCCCGTGGTAACACCTATCCGGGGCATCACCTCACAGATTTGTATTGCAGCTCGGTGGAAACCGCCCCAAACCACCTCAAACTCTGCCCCTGGACGTTTTTTTTTAGGTCAGGGTTGGATGCGAACCCCCCCCTTTTTTTTTTTATTGTCCTGGCCACACCTAGTCCTATTGCCCAATTGTCCATTAACAGGTTAGCATGTACACTTATTCAGTTTAGCTTAGAAGTTTATACAGTAGTCTCCATAGGTAGTTTACACGTATTGATTACTGGGTCTCACATTACTTGGTCCGGGTGGGCACAAACTTTTTTAACATTTTAAGCTGGTCATATGTACATTTGCTAACTCTTATAATACTCTATAAATCATGTTTGTAACGAACTGGGGTCTAGTGTACTGCGCTGCGATCTACGTAACACTGGTGGTTTTCTTGACCTTTCTTGATCTGAGGTGTCTACTGCAGGTGTGGTAGGCTCACTCTGAACTACACTACGGTTAGTCTGACGTAGCACAGGTAGGCTTGGCAGTCTTCTACGATGTCTTTGACTCACCATGGGCACGACAGATTCACCGCTAGCAGGGGGTAGATTCTCCTGATCTGCTGCTGATGAGGCATCTGTTTCTGGGGCCAACTGGTCTTCACAAGGACCCAAGGTCTCTGCTGTTTCTCGTGTAGCCATCGGTGGAAATGTCAAGACTGGTACCACCACTGCCTGGTTTACCTGAGTCCAAGACTGAGGAAATTCTCCTAATACGGTGCGGACCTTCCCTTCAACCTCTTCTATCTGTTGAGGAGTGTCATGACCTCTACCTCTTTCACGCAATTGATCTGGGCACACCTTCAGGTGTTCTCTACATACAGTCGCAGAAGCTCTCCCTCCATCCTTAGTAATAAGGCAAAAACCTTATTGTTGTCAAAGTGAGAGGGCAAGATGGTATACGGCTCAGCCTCCCACTGGTCATCCAGCTTATGAGTTCTCCGCTTTCTTTTCAGCACCTGTTCTCCTGGTGACAAGGGAGCAGCAGGGGCTTGCTGATTGTAATCTTTCTGTTGTTTCTGTCTGGCTCGCAATAGACTCTCTTCCACGCACTGTTGGACTTTACGGTACTGTAGCTGTCTTTCAGTGTCCCAGTCTGTGTCTGGCTGTACTGCTGCTGGTAGAAAAAAAAAAAGGGGTCGCTCACTGGTCTATTCGGGTGCTCTGAAGAAAAAAGTAATCTCAATTGCAAAAAGAACTTCGGCACACCATACATGATTATATAAGAAATATTGTATCTAGCCTAATGTCACTTTGAAAAATGAAGGTTTTTTGCTCATAATTTGGCCAATTTATGAGTGCCCATCAACCACGACAAGGTCACCTTCATATGATGGGAAACTACGCTACGCTACCACTGGATATGCCACTCTTGGGCTGTAAGCCTGTATGAACAATTTGTCTCTGCTTGGGCTTTTAACCTACAATGTATGGGCTGGTAGAGCTAGTTAAAACCACCTGTGACTGAATGGGAGGGACACATGGTCAGAAAAAAGGCTGTCAAACTTCTAATAGTGTGAACACGTACCTGCTGCAATGTTCCAGGAGCGGGATCCCAAAAATGATTAATAGAAAAAAAGAGAGGGGTCGCTCACTGGTCTATTTGGGTGCTCTGAAGAAAAAAGTAATCTCAATTGCAAAAAGAACTTCGGCACACCATACATGAATATATAAGAAATATTGTATCTAGACTAATGTCACTTTGAAAAATGAAGGTTTTTTGCGCATAATTTGGCTAATTTATGTGTGCCCATCAACCATGACAAGGTCACCTTCATATGATGGGAAACTACGCTACGCTACCACTGGATATGCCACTCTTGGGCTGTAAGCCTGTATGAACAATATGTCTCTGCTTGGGCTTTTAACCTACAATGTATGGGCTGGTAGAGCTAGTTAGGGCAGGAGTGAAAAGGAACCGCATCATAGCTTACAGGCAGCGGAGCCACCAATGGAGAAGTGCAGCAGGCAGGCCTCCAAACCACCTGAATTGGGTGGACTCCGATTGCTTCCAGGCTGACCGGACCCTCCTGGACCTAGTGACCAGTGCCCCGGACTCCACAGCTTTCTCTGCAGTAAAGGTAACCGGACTGCATTCCTCGTGTCTATTTTCTTCTTCTGCGCCTCCCCGCAGCTGTGCTACCACTATGACTATCATCACTGCTGCCGCCCTGCTCTCTGCACCCTGTTTCCCCCGCCGCCATCTTTCATATAAGCTTTCTCAATCCCTGGGGGCCTGCTTCACCCGTGGGAAGTGTTTCATCCCATCTGCTATACCATCTATCCCCCAGGGTCCACACAGCAGCGCTTATCATCTCTGACCAGGCACCACTGGTGGCGTCACATAAAGACTACGAATCCCCTGTAAATACTCCATTCATCTGCTCGGCCAGAGCCACGGAGCTGGGCCACTGCCACCGTGACCTCCTTATGGCCGCTGCATCTGTGTCTGGAGACGTGTGGAACTCCAGTGTGTTTGTCTGTGCTAAGGCCGTGAGAACTGGACACTGACCTCTTGCAGGTGAACCAGCACCATTGCATGGACATTTTGCTTGTGTTTTCCCTTTGTGCCGGAAAAGGCTGTTTTTTTGTTTGCCTATGCTAAGCGGTTTATAAAGTCAGAATAAACCTGCCCTCAACCTCCAGGAGGCGCTGCGAGCCATTAAGCAGAATGATCCTGACAGGGTGCAGGAAGAAGACAGGCTATTAACGGAGCAATTTATAGAAGGACTGCTGTCTACCATGCATAAGACCCAATTGCATATAATGTCCTTACAAAACCCTGACATGAAAATTTGCTCAATTTAAGAACAGGGCAATCTGTGTGCTACGAGAGACGACCCCTAGCGATATTGCGCCCACTAAACACCCAGCAGTATTCTACCACCAGGAGGCAGTTTCATTGCCCCAGGAACCTGTTGAGGCTGATACCCTGACACTGAGTAGCGAACCCTCTGCAGACTTATGCCTACAGGTCCAAGAACTGACCAGAAGTGTGGCTGTGTTGGCAAAAACAGTGCAGTCTGGGCAAGTGTCTTCCCCTACAGAGAAGATCCAGCTGGCCTCAAGTCCGGATGACCTGCCGTGACGACGACAGAAGAGGATCCCATCCACCCGCACCAAAGGAAGAGGCACCGACTGTTACAACCCGACCGGGCAGCCCAACTGCCGACGATGCGATAGGGTAGGTCACATCGCAAGGTGGTGTCCATTAAACGAATGACCCCTGGGGCAGAGGACCAATGACCAACCCCCAGGAGTAAAGCAACCTGGTCCACAGAACTGGAGGGACAAGTACGTAGGGGGACGGCTGATCCTGCCCATCGTGATTGATGGCATTCCATTGAACGCTCTCTTGAACACTAGTTCCCAAGTGACCACGATGTCTCATATCCTTTACAAACGCTATTGGGCTGACACTGACCTTACCCATCACCCTGATGATGACTTGACTATAGTAGTAAGTAAATGTGAGCCCTTGCCTCAGGTTGGGTATAAAGAGGTGACCATTAAGGGGGGGAGAGTGGAACTTGAATCACAGGGTTTGCTAATTGTGGATATTGATAAACATGAATGCCATCCCATGATCACCCTAGGTACAAAAATTATTGAAAACTGTCTTGATGAGATAATTGTGTTGCTACAGCAGGTATCTGAAACTGCCAACTCCGGACAACAACGAGTCCTGCACAAAGAGATTAGAGCACTCATGCAAAGACAACAGGTAGAGGTGTCCGGTGGAGAGATTGGCAGCATAAGGGTGATTGACCCGTACTCCATTGTGCTACCCCCCAAGAGTGAAATAATGATATGGTGAAGGGCAGCCATGGGCATCAAAGGCCAAGACTACCAGGCCTTGGTAGAGCCCGTTTACTCTGACAGCAGACCCACTATCCTAACGAGAGGTGGTGGATGTCAGAAAGGGGAGGGTATCCATCCGAGTATTAAATTGTGGGGAAAAAGAGGCCAACTTACCCAGGTACGCTACAGTAGCCAAGCTCTTTACTGTTAGTAATAACACAATCCAGACAGTAGAACCCTTGGACCCGTTTGAAACAATGGAGGACAACGGCTCCTCGGGATGGTTAGAGGACTGATGTCAGAAACTGCACATTGGTACCGACTCCACCCCTTCACATCAGAAAGATTGGGTTTACCAGGTAGTCCAGGAATACGAAAAGGTATTCAGTAAGAATCCCCTGGATTTTGGGCAAGTAAAAGGGATGCAACACCATATCCCTTTGGAAGACCACCCCCCTATTAAAGAGAGATACCGTCCTGTCCCTCCGGTTCACTACCAGTGTGCATGTTGCGAGAAATGAAAGAGGCAGGAGTAATTAGGGATAGTTGTAGCCCCTGGGCAGCCGCCTTGGTACTAGTCAAAAACAAGGATGGTACCATGCGTATGTGCATCGACTATACGCAAATCAATCGCATCACCCATAAAGACGCCTATCCCTTGCTGCGTATCGAGGAGTCCCTAGCTGCCCTGAAATTAGCTGAATGCTTCTCGACCCTAGATCTCACCAGTGGGTACTGGCAGGTTTCCTTTGCAGAGGCAGACAATGAGAAGACCGCATTCACTGCGCCAATGAGCTTATGCGAGTTCAACTGTATGCTATTCGGGCTATGCAACGCCTCTGGAACGTTCCAGAGGTTAATGGAGTGTTGCCTTGGGCATAAGAACTTCAAAATGGTACTGTTATACCTGGACGATGTCATTGTCTATTCCAGAACCTATGAAGACCATTTGAAACACCTGGCCGAGGTACTCGAAACCCTATCCAACTTTGGTCTCAAGGTGAAGCCGGCCAAATGTTATCTCCTTAAACCCAAGGTACAATACCTAGGCCATGTTGTGAGCACAGAAGACATGGTACCAGACCCGGATAAGGTCACCATCATCAAGGACTGGCAGAAGCCAACTACCATTCGTGAGGTACAACAATTTCTAGGGTTGGTTGGCACACCATACATGAATATATAAGAAATATTGTATCTAGACTAATGTCACTTTGAAAAATGAAGGTTTTTTGCGCATAATTTGGCCAATTTATGTGTGCCCATCAACCATGACATGGTCACCTTCATATGATGGGAAACTACGCTACGCTACCACTGGATATGCCACTCTTGGGCTGTAAGCCTGTATGAACAATATGTGTGCCGAAGTTCTTTTTTCAATTGAGATTACTTTTTTCTTCAGAGCACCCGAATAGACCAGTGAGCGACCCCTCTCTTTTTTTCTATTAATCATTTTTGGGATCCCGCTCCTGGAACATTGCAGCAGGTATGTGTTCACACTATTAGAAGTTTAACAGCCTTTTTTCTGACCATGTGTCCCTCCCATTCAGTCACAGGTGGTTTTAACTAGCTCTACCAGCCCATACATTGTAGGTTAAAAGCCCAAGCAGAGACATATTGTTCATACAGGCTTACAGCTCAAGAGTGGCATATCCAGTGGTAGCGTAGCATAGTTTCCCATCATATGAAGGTGACCTTGTCATGGTTGATGGGCACACATAAATTGGCCAAATTATGCGCAAAAAAACTTCATTTTTCAAAGTGACATTAGTCTAGATACAATATTTCTTATATATTCATGTATGGTGTGCCGAAGTTCTTTTTGAAATTGAGATTACTTTTTTCTTCAGAGCACCCGAATAGACCAGTGAGCGACCCCTCTCTTTTTTTCTATTAATCATTTTTGGGATCGCGCTCCTGGAACATTGCAGCAGGTACGTGTTCACACTATTAGAAGTTTGATAGCCTTTTTTCTGACCATGTGTCCCTCCCATTCAGTCACAGTTGGTTTTAACTAGCTCTACCAGCCCATACATTGTAGGTTAAAAGCCCAAGCAGAGACATATTGTTCATACAGGCTTACAGCCCAAGAGTGGCATATCCAGTGGTAGCGTAGCGTAGTTTCCCATCATATGAAGGTGACCTTGTCGTGGTTGATGGGCACACATAAATTGGCCAAATTAGGCGCAAAAAAACTTCATTTTTCAAAGTGACATTAGTCTAGATACAATATTTCTTATATATTCATGTATGGTGTACTGCTGCTGGTGTTAGGACACCCATGTCTAGGACAATGGGAAGTTTGCCCGGTCTTGCCCGCATCAGGTAGGCTGGGGTACAGTTGGTCGAATTCACTGGAATGTGATTGTACAGGTCCACCAAGTCTGGTAACTTCTCGGGCCACCGATTGCGCTCTTCCAGATGTACGGTTTTCAACAAGTCAATCACCACCTGATTTCATCTTTTCGCACAGACCATTGGTTTGCGGGTGATAAGGTGTTGTCCAAATTTTCTTACAGCCGTACAGGTTGCAGAATTCTTGAAATATCTCCGCTTCAAAAGCTAGGCCTTGGTCTGTTAGGACTTGCTCAGAATAGCCATGAGGTCGACAGAAGTGCTCTTGAAAGGCTTTAGCAGCTGTCCTTACCGTCTGGTCCTTGACTGGTACAACCTCTAGGAAAAGGGAGTAGTGATCCACAATCGTTAAGGCGTAGGTGTATCCCGACCGACTCGGAGACAGCTTCACATGGTCCAGGGCCACAACTTCAAGCGGTTGTCTTGTGATGATTGTTGTAAGGGAGCGCTCTATCTACCACGATCTCTTCGTCTTAGATTGCATGGGCCACACTCTCGATGCCACCTCTCAATGGACCTTCTCATGCCCATCCTGGAAGAAACACTCACGGATCAGGACCTCCAACTTCTTTCACCCGAAGTGTCCTGCCTCATCGTGGTAAGCTTCCAGGACCATTGGCGCATCCTTCTTTGGAACCACTATTTGCCATACCAGCTCGTGTATGGGGTAGTTGATGGTTCTTCTGCGCAATTTACCTTCATAAAAGAACAACTTGGCTCTCTCCTTCCACAGCTGCAATGCTTCTGGTGGTGCATCCGGGCCTGGGGATGAATTGGTTTGGCTCAGCAGTTTTTTCACCATGCGGACAGCCGGGTCACTGTCCTGCGCTTCTGCCCATCCATGGTGGGGCAATGGGTTGAAAGAGACTTCTTGAATGGCCGACTGCTTGTTTTTCACACACTGGGAGCATTGGGAAGTACCCTGGTGGTGGAAGGCAGGCATCTCAATTTTTTTGAGGTCTTCCAAATCTTCTCCCAAGTCTGGAAAGTTCGGAATGCGGGACAAAGCATTGGCATTAGCGTTCTTGTTTCCCGCCCAATATTTGATCACAAACTCGTAGTTAGACAGCCGAGCCATCCATTGTTGTTCTAGGGCTCCAAGCTTCGCAGTCTCCAGGTGCGTCAGCGGGTTGTTATCCGTGAAGACTGTAAATCTGGAGGAGGCGAGGTAGTGTTTGAACCTCTCAGTCACTGCCCAGCATATGGCCAGGAACTCCAGCTTGAAGGAACTGCAGTTGGTGGGGTTCCTTTCGGTAGGGCGAAGCTTCCTACTGGCATAGGCGATGACCCTCTCTTTGCCTTTCTGCATTTGAGACAACACGGCTCTCAACCCAACATTGCTGGCATCTGTGTACTGGATAAACGGCTGACCATAGTCGGGGTAAGCCAGGATTTCGTCTCCCGTGAGATCTAGTTTCAAGCGGTTAAAGGATTCTTCCACCCTGTCGTCCCACTCAATCGGAGGGCTCTTGGTCTTTGCCTTTTTGGAGGGGCCCACCAAGAGGTCCTGAAGGGGAGCGGCTATCTTGGTAAAGCCCTTGATGAATCGTCTGTAATAGCCAACCAACCCTAGAAATTGTTGTACCTCACGAATGGTAGTTGGCTTCTGCCAGTCCTTGATGATGGTGACCTTATCCGGGTCTGGTACCATGTCTTCTGTGCTCACAACATGGCCTAGGCATTGTACCTTGGGTTTAAGGAGATAACATTTGGCCGGCTTCACCTTGAGACCAAAGTTGGATAGGGTTTCGAGTACCTCGGCCAGGTGTTTCAAATGGTCTTCATAGGTTCTGGAATAGACAATGACATCGTCCAGGTATAACAGTACCATTTTGAAGTTCTTATGCCCAAGGCAACACTCCATTAACCTCTGGAACGTTCCAGAGGCGTTGCATAGCCCGAATAGCATACAGTTGAACTCGCATAAGCTCATTGGCGCAGTGAATGCGGTCTTCTCATTGTCTGCCTCTGCAAAGGAAACCTGCCAGTACCCACTGGTGAGCTCTAGGGTCGAGAAGCATTCAGCTAATTTCAGGGCAGCTAGCGACTCCTCGATACGCAGCAAGGGATAGGCGTCTTTATGGGTGATGCGATTGATTTGCCTATAGTCGATGCACATACGCATGGTACCATCCTTGTTTTTAACTAGTACCAAGGCGGCTGCCCAGGGTCTACAACTATCCCTAATTACTCCTGCCTCTTTCATTTCTCGCAACATGCACACTGGTAGTGAACCGGAGGGACAGGACGGTATCTCTCTTTAATAGGGGGGTGGTCTTCCAAAGGGATATGGTGTTGCATCCCTTTTACTTGCCCAAAATCCAGGGGATTCTTACTGAATACCTTTTCGTATTCCTGGACTACCCGGTAAACCCAATCTTTCTGATGTGAAGGGGTGGAGTCGGTACCAATGTGCAGTTTCTGACATCAGTCCTCCAACCATCCCGAGGAGCCGTTGTCCTCCATTGTTTCAGACGGGTCCAAGGGTTCTACTGCCTGGATTGTGTTATTACTAACAGTAAAGAGCTTGGCTACTGTAGCGTACCTGGGTAAGTTGGCCTCTTTTTCCCCACAATTTAATACTCGGATGGATACCCTCCCCTTTCTGACATCCACCACCTCTCGTTAGGATAGTGGGTCTGCTGTCAGAGTAAACGGGCTCTACCAAGGCCTGGTAGTCTTGGCCTTTGATGCCCATGGCTGCCCTTCACCATATCATTATTTCACTCTTGGGGGGTAGCACAATGGAGTACGGGTCAATCACCCTTATGCTGCCAATCTCTCCACCGGACAACTCTACCTGTTGTCTTTGCATGAGTGCTCTAATCTCTTTGTGCAGGACTCGTTGTTGTCCGGAGTTGGCAGTTTCAGATACCTGCTGTAACAACACAATTATCTCATCAAGACAGTTTTCAATAATTTTTGTACCTAGGGTGATCATGGGATGGCATTCATGTTTATCAATATCCACAATTAGCAAACCCTGTGATTCAAGTTCCACTCTCCCCCCCTTAATGGTCACCTCTTTATACCCAACCTGAGGCAAGGGCTCACATTTACTTACTACTATAGTCAAGTCATCATCAGGGTGATGGGTAAGGTCAGTGTCAGCCCAATAGCGTTTGTAAAGGATATGAGACATCGTGGTCACTTGGGAACTAGTGTTCAAGAGAGCGTTCAATGGAATGCCATCAATCACGATGGGCAGGATCAGCCGTCCCCCTACGTACTTGTCCCTCCAGTTCTGTGGACCAGGTTGCTTTACTCCTGGGGGTTGGTCATTGGTCCTCTGCCCCAGGGGTCATTCGTTTAATGGACACCACCTTGCGATGTAACCTACCCTGTCGCAGCGTCGGCAGATGGGCTGCCCGGTCGGGTTGTAACAGTCGGTGCCTCTTCCTTTGGTGCAGGTGGATGGGATCCTCTTCTGTCGTCGCCACGGCAGGTCATCCGGACTCGAGGCCAGCTGGATCTTCTCTGCAGGGGAAGACACTTGCCCAGACTGCACTGTTTTTGCCAACACAGCCACACTTCTGGTTAGTTCTTGGACCTGTAGGCATAAGTCTGCAGAGGGTTCGTTACTCAGTGTCAGGGTATCAGCCTCAACAGGTTCCTGGGGCAAAGACACTGCCTCCTGGTGGTAGAGTATTGCTGGGCGTTTAGTGGGCGCAATATCGCTAGGGGTCGTCTCTCGTAGCACACAGATTGCCCTGTTCTTAAATTGAGCAAATTTTCATGTCAGGGTTTTGTAAGGACATTATATGCAATTGGGTCTTATGCATGGTAGACAGCAGTCCTTCTATAAATTGCTCTGTTAATAGCCTGTCTTCTTCCTGCACGCTGTCAGGATCATTCTGCTTAATGGCTCGCAGCGCCTCCTGGAGGTTGAGGGTATAATCTCTCACACAGTCCTGCACCCTTTGTTTGCAGCCAAAGAACTGCATTTTTATTTCTGCAGCGGTGCGATTATCAAAAGTGTCTTGTAGCTTTGTTAAGATGTGCTTGACTGTCCGTTTATCAGTGTCCAGCCAGGACTTGACTTCCCTCTGCGCGGCACCAGTTAGCTGACCGATTAGAATGCTGACCTTCTGCCCTTCGGCCAAAGGGTAAAAATCAAATAGGTTACGCAGTCTCTCTTTGAAATCGCTAAGTGCATGCGATTCCTCTGAGTATTGTGGTAACCAGGCCGCTGCTGGGATATATGGCATAGACAGCGGCAGTATGGGCGCTGCGGCAGCACCCTCTGTTGGAGCTTCGCCTAAGTTGGGCATCTTTCTCTCCCCCTAGTTCACCCTTGCCGGGGTAGGACACACCACTCCAGATATTTATTTCCGTCGCTCCTTGCACAGCCGGTCACCAAGACTACGCTGCTGGTCACTGTACAGCCGCACTCTTGCTGCACAGCTTCTCACACTGGTATTGTATTCACAGGGCTGCAGCAGCTGGGATCGTCGGATGGGTGGATGGATCGCACAGCACAGGACTGCAGCAGCGGGATGGATGGATGGATGGGATCACACAGCCCTCTGCAGGGGGAGGCGACAAACTCCCCCCTCAGTCTGATGCAAAGGGGAAGGCTGGCACCTTTCAGCCTGAGTGACAGACAACTCTGGTATAGCCTATGCAAGTGGGAGGGGCCTATACACCCCACATATCATTAACTCCGCATGTGCTACAGTAATGGCGGTGGTTTATACAGTTATACACAGTCTTTGTGGCACACAGGACCCGGTTAACGAGGTCCGTAAATCCTGTTCGTGACGACAGTTGCAGCAGTTGTAAGGGCCTAGGGTACTCGGTAGCCAGGCTAGCAGTTTTCCTGGGAGGTCATGGTGGCAGTGGCCCAGCTCTGTGGCCCTGGCCGAGCAGATGAAGAGAGTATTTACGGGGGATTCGTAGTTTTTATGTGACGCCACCTGTGGTGCATGGTCAGGAATTACCAGCGCTGCTGTGTGGACCCTGAGGGATAGATGTTATAGCAGCTGGGATGAAACACTTCCCACGGGTGAAGCGGGCCCCCAGGGATTGAGAAAGCTTATATGAAGGATGGCGGCGGGGGAAACAGGGTGCAGAGAGCAGGGCGGCAGCAGTGATGATAGTCGCGGTGGTAGCACAGCTGCGGCGAGGCGCAGACTCGAGGAATGCAGTCCGGTTACCTTTACTGCAGAGAAAGTTGTGGAGTCCGGGGCACTGGTCATTAGGTCCAGTAGGGTCCGGTCAGACTGGAAGCAATCGGAGTCCACCCCATCAGGTGGGTTTGGAGGCCTGCCTGCTGCGCTACTCTGTTGCGGGCCCCGCTGCCTGTGAGCTATTATGCTGTCCCTTTTCTTCACTCCTGCCCTAAGCTCTGTACTAGCAGGTGGTGCAAACCTATAACGGGTACTGCCGTCTTCATTGCAGCTCCGGGCTCTAGTTATACCACTGTGCTGCCGGGCTTCTGCTTGTGGCTAGGAAACTTGCAGTCTCCTGTCCCCCCAGATTCGGTTGCCGGGACGTGCAATGCGCGTACAACCCAGGACTCTGGCGTCCTCTCCTCCGCTCCCTGGGGTGAGCTCTTCACTTGCTCTGCTCCCCAGAACTTTCTCCTTCTCCCTCTGCTGCTTTCTCCCCCTTTCTCCTCCCTCTCAAACCAACTGACTAACTCCTCCCCCCAGCCGGAAAAGGCAGCTCCCCAAAATAGGGTGTAGAGCTCCCCCTTCAGGTCAGGGATCAGAACCTGTGTATGCATGTGGGGTTTACCTGACGTGGGGAGCTCCTCCTGCTTCCAAGAGTAATATCACCTCCGGTGAAGGAGGCATCACTACTGTGGCAACTGGCTCATGGGCGCCACACAGACACCAAATGAGACACTTGGCCTCCATTTTATTTACAACAATCCACGCGCCGGGGTGGGGATATGTGAGCTGCCACTCCCACCCATCTCTTATGACTGCTGGTAAAAACCGGCCCTGATACGCCCTATTAACCCTCTCACCACTATGTGTGCTGGAGCATGCTTTCCCAGCTTTAAATCACTGAAGCTGCCAACCTCAGCGATACATATCTCCCCTCAAGGACATGTCCAGCAGCCATCTTACAATATGTAGAAAAGGGCTAGCTCGTTAGTGCGTGGACATCAATGAGTATCCCTAGCTGCTTTTTGACTAGGAAGAAACATATGACGCGCCCCCTGGGCCGCGCGTGTGTGGGGATACCCGGAACCGGACCCGTTGCAGATGCTGGGGGTTGTAGTCCTCATGTGGCGGGGACCCGGTCCCGTGGCTCAGGGTGGTCAACTCAAATGGCTGTCAGTCTATTTATAGGGTTTTTGTGATATTAAATGTCCGACTACGCCACACGTGGATTGCGGTCAGGATGAACCGCTGCTGCAGGGCAGACCGCTGAGGCTGGTGTTGTGGGTGCAGCAGAGTGTAGTACAACTCCCCACGGGAGAAGTGTAGCCTCAGGGCAGTGTATGCGGAGGATGGGGGTGATGGTGCAGGAGTAGCAGTGACGACACAGAGTCAGTGATGCAGTCCAGGGTCTTTACTCACAGTTCTTATTATCCAGACCACTTCTGCAGGTAACGGCTGCCCACGTCGCACTGTGCTCACCAGGTGAGGGGCTCGGCCGACTCCCAGGTATCTCCGGAGAGTTTCACAGGACCCCCTTTGTGTGTCCTTTCTCTGGCCTGTCATACCCCGCCAGTGACCTCGCTTCTGTCCGGCTGCCTCGGGCCTTCTCTTGGTAAACTTGGCGCCAGTCTCCCTGACCCTATATGGTGCCTTCCTAGCAGGTGTAGCGAGGGGCTGCACCACATGAAATGTCACAGCCTCTGGTTTCTAGCTGAGGGTAGTTCCCCGCCTCCACTAGTTTCAGGGACCGGTCTCCCCCTTTGGCCTGACCCTTCTACGCAGGTAGATTCGGGCGTGCGGTGGCAACTCGCCGGTCCACACCCCTGGGGTCCCTTCGTTCCTTGTTCCTGGAGCCTCCTCCTCTCCTCTTCCTTCCTTCTCCTTCCTTCAGGCTCTGGCCTCTCTCTTAGGCCTGCCTGCGGAGCAGAGCCCATGCGGAGCCTCTGCTCCCATCTCCTGCTCCCTCTTCTTCTCTCACTGAACTGAACCCTGATCTAAGATGGTGCCCACCTTTTATACCTCCCTCTAGGTGCACCCAGGAACTGCTTCCTCCCTGCTCCTGCACTACAGGGTCCCCCCTTCCTAGGGGTTCCCTCCCCCCACTCCAACCAGGGACAGGGACTGTCGTGCTCTACTTGAAGCATATCGGTCGCCCTGCCCCCCGGAAATGTGGTGTAATGCATGCAGGTGTCGGGGTCCTAATCCACACTCCATCCTTACCTGAGAGTGAGATATCGCACATCTGGTTGAGATGCAATACCTCTGTAGCAACCGAGCCCTCGGGGTGCCACATTCCCCCCTGGTAAATCACAGCACGTCCGTGGGCTGGAACAGAGCAAAAGACAGGGTACATTAGGACATGCAAAAATTTATTTATTTTTTATTTTTTTTTAACTGTCAACTGCATATCACTTTCACTTTCTCTTTTCACCAATATAAGTGCACTTTTAATATCACGGGAACTCTTATCAAACATCATGTAAAGAATCATACAAAGCATTTCGGTATATAAAACTTTTCATGTAAAACATTTTCAAGCGGACTCTCTTGTACTAGCCGCGGTGCAACTTGCGACCAGGTGTCCATTTTTCAATAAGGTGCAAACTTGCAAACAGGTAACAGATGAACATGAGGGACCCGTCCCAAACCCTCAACGTAGGCCCTGGGGTGGCTACAGGGCGTAGCTGATCCAGATGCTGGACCTCGTCTTCGGCAACCTCTAACGGGTTTTTGTTCTAAGGTCAGTTGTTGTAGTTCCTTATAAAAACAGTAGGGGGCACTTTAAGAAGTGCAACTATTTACAAAGTTGACCGCTCCCAGTCCTCGGCCGGATAGTCCACAAAAGTTGGCTGCTCCCAGTCGTCAGCCGGCTTACTCACAGACCCTTTTCGGGTAACTTTAATAAACACACAAACTTTTGCAACAACCCTTAACCAGGTAAACTTTTCTGTAATCCGGCAAACTTCTCATAATCCGGAAGACGGCATGTCCTTTAACTTTTCACCCAGGCGGGTAACTATTTACAATAGGTTGTCGCCCATTAATAGCGATGTCCTTGTAGACTCTCCTCCTCCTCGCCATACTCTTCAGACCCGTCCGGGTCCTCTGGATAGCAGTGCTCACGGTACTGCTCTTCCTCCACCCTCTGGACATTGAGGGCATACCACCCTTTCAGGCCTCGATGCCGGGTGTAGGACACCAAGTCCCCTGGATACAGATTCCGTCCCCGGTGACCCTCAGGCAGGTGGCTCTCTACGTCCCTCCTATTGACAAAGAGGTCCGTGTCTGTAGTAGGGTCCCGGATGAACCCCCCACCCTTTCTCTTGGTGTAACTTTACCACGGTCCCAGCAATTTTAGGACCGCGTGCAGCTTGGGGGTTTCGGCGGGTTCGTGTCTTCTCCTCCGTGCTCCGGGCCTGCAGCTGCTCCCTCTTCTGGCGCCGCGCCCGCTCTTCTTTTTCAAGGTGCCTAATTTCCCGCTCACAGAACTCCTGCCTGCGAGCTGCGGCCACCCGCGTCTGGTCCCACTCGATCTGGACCTCTTCCTCGGGAGCTGGGGGATGGCGACTGGCTGCTGTGGCACGGGCAGGAGCGGAGCAAGTGGGGCCTCGGCCTCTGCGGACAGGCTCTCTCGCTGACTAGGATGAACCCATCCCTCTGACACAGGGACCGGCTCTCCATCAGGTCCGGCGAGCTGGCTGTACAGGTTGGTCCCTAGGGGTGGTGGCTTCGGGACCTGGGGCGCACGTGGTTCAGAGGCGCCTGGGGAGGTCAGGCCTTGCGACCGGGCCTGGAGCAGGCCACTTCCGACTGCACCTGGGCTCAGGGGCCACAGCCTGGGGCTTGATCCGGCGACGGGGCTCACAGCTTGGGGCCTGCGTGACGGTGGCAGGAGCGGGGGAGGCGCAGCGACGCCCGGGACGTCTGGCTCCGTGACAGGGTCCAGAGGCAGGTTGGTGGCATCTGGGCTGGTGGCAGGAGTGTCCCCCTTACCTGCTTCCAGGGCTGCGCTGCTCTCAGCTTCTGGCCTCCGCTCCTCGTCCTCAGGGGCTGGCTCGCTGGCCGGTGCTGGGGGCATCCTGTGCTGCTGGGCCGCGACCCGCCGGGCCATCTCCTCTCTCCACTCTGTTACAGCTTCTCGCTGCGCCTGGACCATCCTCCGGTCCAAATCCTCCAACACCGTTCGGAGGAACTCCGGGTCTTCTCCAGGGAGCTGTGCCATCAGCTCCCTGAGGCTGTACAGGGCCGCGATGGCCTGCAGCAACCCACCGGTCAGGGTGCTGGAGTCGGTGCTGCTCGCCATCTCTGGGTGTGGTCTGCCGAGACTGATCCAAACCACACCCTGCCCCTCAGTTTTCTTCTCTTTGCGCCCCTGTTGGGGGTGGTCCTGGGGCCATCTTCTGACAATCACTCTTAGGGGCAGCCCCCCCACGTTGATGGACATCTCTACAGCCGCACTCATGGCTGTTGGGGGTGGGCTCCGTCTTTGGTGCCATTCTGGGACCTCACCCATGATGGGAGGTGGTTTCCTGTTGTCTTTTGGCGCGCACATTATGGCGTCCGTTCTGCTGGGGCGGGCGCCATATTTAATACAGTAAAACAGTCTCTTTTCAGGCACGCAGTACCTGTTGGTGACAGGCACGAGATCCTGCCGACTACGCCAAAAGTTGACGTGCCCCCTGGGCCGCGCGTGTGTGGGGATACCCGGAACCGGACCCCTTGCGGATGCTGGGGGCTGTAGTCCTCGTGTGGCGGGGACCCGGTCCCGTGGCTCAGGGTGGTCAACTCAAATGGCAGTCAGTCTATTTATAGGGTTTTTGTGATATTAAATGTCCGACTACGCCACACGTGGATTGCGGTCAGGATGAACCGCCGCTGCAGGGCAGACCGCTGAGGGTGGTGTTGTGGGTGCAGCAGAGTGTAGTACAACTCCCCACGGGAGGAGTGTAGCCTCAGGGCAGTGTATGCGGAGGATGGGGGTGATGGTGCAGGAGTAGCAGTGACGACACAGAGTCAGTGATGCAGTCCAGGGTCTTTACTCACAGTTCTTATTATCCAGACCAGTTCTGCAGGTAACGGCTGCCCACGTCGCACTGTGCTCAGCAGGTGAGGGGCTCGGCCGACTCCCAGGTATCTCCGGAGTGTTTCACAGGACCCCCTTTGTGTGTCCTTTCTCTGGCCTGTCATACCCCGCCAGTGACCTCGCTTCTGTCCGGCTGCCTCAGGCCTTCTCTTGGTAAACTTGGCGCCAGTCTCCCTGACCCTATATGGTGCCTTCCCAGCGGGTGTAGCGAGGGGCTGCGCCACATGAAATGTCACAGCCTCCGGTTTCTAGCTGAGGGTAGTTCCCCGCCTCCACTAGTTTCGGGGACCGGTCTCCCCTGTTTCCCCCTTTGGCCTGACCCTTCTACGCAGGTAGATTTGGGTGTGCGGTGGCGACTCACCGGTCCACACCCCTGGGGTCCCTTCGTTCCTTGTTCCTGGAGCCTCCTCCGCTCCTCTTCCTTCCTTCTCCTTCCTTCAGGCTCCGGCCTCTCTCTTAGGCCTGCCTGCGGAGCAGAGCCCATGCGGAGCCTCTGCTCCCACCTCCTACTCCCTCTTCTTCTCTCACTGAACTGAACCCTGATCTAAGATGGTGCCCACCTTTTATACCTCCCTCTAGGTGCACCCAGGAACTGCTTCCTCCCTGCTCCTGAACTACAGGGTCCCCCTTTCCTAGGTGTTCCCTCCCCCCACTCCAGCCAGGGACAGGGACTGTTGTGCTCTACTTGGAGCATATCGGTCGCCCTGCCCCCCGGAAATGTGGTGTAATGCATGCAGGTGTCGGGGTCCTAATCCACACTCCATCCTTACCTGAGAGTGAGATATCGCACATCTGGTTGAGATGCAATACCTCTGTAGCAACCGAGTCCTCGGGGTGCCACACATACAATGCTGTTTAAGTTTCCTATGTCTAGACAATAGCTTTCTGATCAGGACAGACTATTGAAGTACACCTCTAGCTTGCAATGAGCTGGAGATAAGCTCTACGCATTTCATCAAATTTTGGTACGAAGGCATGTCCTGATCACCCAATCAGACTCACTCTTTTGCCTGACATAGTCGTCTATTAACTCTGCAGCAATGATCACTATTCGCATCTATGATATTCAATAGATGCCCATGCATATTTTTAATTATTCTGCAATAAAGTACATCTTGTAGGCTGCCTTATCTAAATGTGGGACACTGAATTTGTACAGGTATTATTGGAGGTGTACTGATCACTTCTATGTACCTATCATATTTCAATGTTCTATAGTACCTAGAGTGACAGAGGTGCTGTTTTATCTCATAAACAGTCACCAATCCTATATTAGTTGTATCGAGCAGCCGATTCTGTGGGAGTGCTAGACTCTTTACAAGCACTATTTTTTTATGCAGAAATAATTTTATTTATATAGAAGTCATTCTATTGGAGGGTAATGTTATCCATTTGTAGACATGCCAATTCAATACGAAATTCGTGTTGATAGCTATTATGAAGGACTAGGGAGCATTCTATAAATGTGGACACAGAACATGGAACGGCATTTAAAAATCAATGAAGCACGAAAAGGAGAGTTATTCATTGATCCCTAGGGGAGTCTATGGATCCATCTGTACTCTTTCAGGTTTAAAAATTGGTCCCAATTGCCCCCCCCCCCCTCCACTTCCACGACTTGAAATAGTAGGGCAAAGGGGTTAGTGGGATGAACCTCAAGCATATGCCTGGAGAGAGTGGTGTCTTTTTATCTTCTAATGTAGCCAAAATGGTCCAGAATGCGTCTTCTCAGCTCCCTTTTTGTCTTCCCTATGTAATTCATAGGGCATTGCCACGTAGCCATATAGACAACTCCTTGAGTTTTGCAATTCGCAAACTCCCGGTTCAAAAAGGTTTCCTTCGTGGAGGCTTTTGTAAACAACTTGCTTTTGTGAATGTAATTACATGCCTTGCAGCTAACACACTTGTATGTACTGCAGATCTTCTTGTCCAACCAGCCACCTTCCACTTTTTTCTCTATGAAGTGGCTGTGGACAAGGTGATCTTTGAGTTTTTTTCTTCTCCTATACGTAATCCTAGGTCTTTCAGGTAATACATCTAGTAGGTCTTTATCAGCTCTTAAGATCCCCCACAGATTTGGCAGAATATTACATACATATCTGTTGTTATTATCAAAGGTATTTATCAGATGGATTTCAATGTCTATCTCATCTCTATTTTTTGGAGGTAAGAGAGAATTTTGATTCTCCGATAAGGCATGCCTGTAAGCTTCACCCGGAACTTTTCTGGGGTATCTTTTCTGTAAGAACCGTTGTAATTCTTTGGATTTCTTCATGTAATCGCTCATTGTAGAGAAGTTTCTCTTGAGTCTGATGTATTGACTCTTTAGAATCCCTTTGTGAAGGGGAGCTGGACAGGTGGCTTAACCAAGACAACAGGCCATTCATGGTCGTTGGTTTATGATAGAGTGTTGTCTGTAGTTGACCATCCATTGTATTGATGATAGAGATATTCAGAAAATGAAGGCATTCCTTCTGGATCTCGCTGGTAACGAACAATTCAATTTGGTTGTGAATTAAACAATTCACAAATTCAGTAAACCTTCTCTCAGTATCTGACCAAAGGATAAAATCATCATCAATATACCTCGCTCATAACAATCTGGAAGAGGTATATTGTTCCATTGGTTCCGAGAATACTATTCTGTCCTCCCACCATCCAAGATAAAGATTTGCGAAGCTGGGCACACTAAAAGAAGAGGCTAATTTTATTCAACACCCCAGCTGACAATTAGCTCGGAGACTATTGTGAATATTGAATTTTTTAATAATAAATATATTACACACCACCTTTTTTAACTGTAAGAATAAAAGTTATATTTTATATGTCACTCCAATAGGAATAGACTGTGAAAGGCATCTGAGTGCTGTCCAATTTTTTTTCAAGAACCCATAGATTTTAATGGGCAATTTTGATCCAACACTCTGATCAATATTAGACAAGCTTCTGTGCTTTTGTGCAGATCACTCAGACAGTGGGAAAAAATCGGACACGTGAACAACTCCATAGACCATCATAGTTCCATGTGCTACGGATAAAAAAGAAAAACACAGATAGCACTCGTATGGGAGGAATTGAAGTCAGAATGAGCCCTAACAGTTCAACTCAGAGGTGAGACAGACAGCTAGCGATGTGCTGCCCAATAGCACAGTGTAGTAAGGCTATCTCCACATTACATTTGGGACTTCAGTTTGAGTTATACATCAGTAGTACTTTTAGATGTACACCTACATAATAATTGTCTGATGTGTTGAACACCTCCAACCTGTACAGTGTCATACAATGGTCATAGGATACTATTGTGAAAAACCTACTCTAGATTTCCTAGTGCATACGCCAAGAGTATTGTTCAAAAGCAATGTGAACACACTCCTAGGTAGCATATCATTAGCTGTCAATTGAACTGGGTCATGCCTTTGCTGATAGCAAGAAATGAAAGACCTTGGCAGTATGCAAGCCATGTCATACTTCATTAGTTTGAAATTCTCTATAAGTTCTAAAAATGCGGAGACTGGGAGGTTCTACTGTATATTGTAATGCGTATGACGCGCCCCCTGGGCCTGTGTTGTGTAGCGTTGCGCACGCGGGGAATACCCGGAGCCGGATCTGTCGGGGTTAGTAGTCCTCGTGGCGGTGACCCGGTCCGTGCCCAGGGTGTCAAACTAAGTGGCGGAATTTAGCAGAAGATGTTATAGTGTTCGACTACGCCACCCGTTGAATGCGGTTATGAAGCCGCCGCTGCAGGGCAGACCGCTGAGGCCGGTGGTACAGTTGTGCAGCATGGGTAGTATAACCCCCAACGGGAGGGGTATGGCCTCAGGGCAGCAGACGTGGATGATGGGGATAGCAGAATTGCACGCAGGCACCAGGAACCACTCAGAGACGGTGCGGTGTAGTTCAGGGTCTTTACTGGTGGAAAAGGTAGACCCTCCCGGGAGTACTGGCTAGCGATCGGGGCCTGGTCAGTCCGTGAGCAGATAGGATCTCCCCCGGCCAGGCGGAGTTGTAGGCCTCCCCAACTAATTGTACTCTTCCTGGCTACCTTGCTAGAAGCGGGTAAAAGTAGCCCACGTCCCTGAGTGTACCGTGTGGTGCTCACCCGTATGGCCGGTGACTCGGGGCCTTCTGGTAGCCTCCGCTCCACGACAGCGGTGCTGGTCCCTTGCGTGTGACCGTGCCTTCGGGTTTCTTGGCCAGAGGACCTGAAATCCCCTGCCGGACGGTTTCTGCTGCTGGGTATGGAACAGTCCCCACAGCCTCGGACTCCGTGTCCGGTGAGATCTCTTCAGTCAGGACGAGCTCTACAGCTTCCAGTCCTGGACCCCTTTTATCACTGCTCCCACAGAGCTCCTGATCTTGCTCTCCCTGCATCTGCTCCACTCCAGACCAGAATGTGTCTCTGTCTGGGACTCCTCTTCTTCTCTTCTTTTTCTTTTTTTTTTTTTCCTAACCCCACCTCAGCCCCAGTTTATATAGGGGAAGTTCTTCCCCTCCCAGGAGTGGGCAGGAGGTGTGGCATGCTTAGGGTTCCTGACCAGGAGACCTCCCACCTGCTCACAGACGTAATATTGCTATTACTGTGGTAACCAGAACCCTGGGGTGCCACATTCCCCCCTAGTAAAATTTAGTACTCCGGGACTAAACATATTTTTGAAAACATAACAGGGTATAAACAGGAACAATACAATAAGGAAAAACACGTTAGGGTGGTCACGGAGTGTCCGCAACCGGGTGCAATTTTTGAAGCAAAAAGGGTGTCCATTTCACCAAAGAACGGGGAGCCGTAACCAGGTAGGGGTCTGTCCTGCCCCGAGTCTTTAACAGTCTATAGTCCGTTCCTGGGTTACGCTCCAAACATATATACAACAGAGTTCCGGTTAATCCACAAAAGACACCTATAAAATAACTGGAAAAACATAATTATTTACAAGCAACAGTAAACAGGTAAATACCAATAAGACAGTCTGAACACTTTAGATCCTCCAACGTACGGGCAACTGGCCTCTATTGGCCCTAGTAGACCTACGGAGCTTACTGACCGGTCCTGAGCTACAGGGTGTAGGAGCTGTCAAAGGTAAGCTGGGCAGCTGTCTACGGACTCTTTGGCTCACTAGGGGCACGGCAGGCTCACTATAAGCAGAGGGTCGATTCTCCTGGTCTGCTTGTGTGGGGTCTTCTGCCTCCTGGACCGGCTGCTCTTCCAGCTCTACCTGTTTTTCCGTAGGCACTTGGGATGCTGGCTGGAGGAAGGTGAGGACGGGTACCACAACCGCGCCATTTACCTGTGTCCAAGACCGAGGGAAGTCTCCGAGTACAGTACTGACCATCTCTTCCCTTTCCTCTGCGGGTCGAGGGTTTTCTTGATCTTCTTCAGGGTTTCGTAGCTGCTCGGGACACTTCTTCAGGTGATCTCGGGAGACAATGGCTGTGGTTTCTCCTCCATCCTTACTGATTGTGCAGATTTTTGGGTTTTCATGGCTTGATGGCAGTACGGTGTACGGGTCCTTCTCCCACTGGTCGTCCAACTTGTGGAGCCGTCTTTTCCTCTTCAAGACCTGCTCTCCAGGTACCAGGGGAACAGCGGGAGCACACTGGTTGTAAGTCTTCTCCTGTCTTTCTCTTGCTTGACGGAGACTTCGCTCAACGCTCTCCTGTACTTTCCGGTACTGCTGCTGCCTCTCTGTGTCCCAGTCTGCTTCTGGTGAAGTGTCCTCGGGTGTCAGGACTCCCATATCCAGATCAACAGGCAGCTTACCAGGTCTTGCTCTCATTAGACCAAGCAATGTGAACTGAGGTCTAAGATGGTAGACATGCAAGAAATAGGAGCATGTTCACACTAGCAAAAAGAAGCAAAACCTACAAAAGACAAAAATATATCTCATACCCTACCATCATTATATATAAATGTAAAGCAAAGTTGCATAATAAATATAGGGTACTTAGTGAACTATTTTTGATCAAAAAAAGTATACAAGCCGTCCCACCAGCGGCAAGGTGACCCTAAATTGGGACGGTACCTATACTGCCTATATTAAAAACCTTACTGTATATCAAAGTTGAAGTAATGCATATAAAAGGGTAGACAAATAGGACCGGGTCCCAACTCCAGACCACCCAGGCCCGTGGTAAGCTACATATATACCAATCAGCTCAACAAAGGGGATGCCACACCCTTAAATTGCACAGAATGCAAACAAGACAAAAAACCAAGCAATGTGAACTGAGGTCTAAGATGGTAGACATGCAAGAAATAGGAGCATGTTCACACTAGCAAAAAGAAGCAAAACCTACAAAAGACAAAAATATATCTCATACCCTACCATCATTATATATAAATGTAAAGCAAAGTTGCATAATAAATATAGGGTACTTAGTGAACTATTTTTGATCAAATAGGTTTTGCTTCTTTTTGCTAGTGTGAACATGCTCCTATTTCTTGCATGTCTACCATCTTAGACCTCAGTTCACATTGCTTGGTTTTTTGTCTTGTTTTTTTGTCTTGTTTGCATTCTGTGCAATTTAAGGGTGTGGCATCCCCTTTGTTGAGCTGATTGGTATATATGTAGCTTACCACGGGCCTGGGTGGTCTGGAGTTGGGACCCGGTCCTATTTGTCTACCCTTTTATATGCATTACTTCAACTTTGATATACAGTAAGGTTTTTAATATAGGCAGTATAGGTACCGTCCCAATTTAGGGTCACCTTGCCGCTGGTGGGACGGCTTGTATACTTTTTTTGATCAAAAATAGTTCACTAAGTACCCTATATTTATTATGCAACTTTGCTTTACATTTATATATAATGATGGTAGGGTATGAGATATATTTTTGTCTTTTGTAGGTTTTGCTTCTTTTTGCTAGTGTGAACATGCTCCTATTTCTTGCATGTCTACCATCTTAGACCTCAGTTCACATTGCTTGGTTTTTTGTCTTGTTTGCATTCTGTGCAATTTAAGGGTGTGGCATCCCCTTTGTTGAGCTGATTGGTATATATGTAGCTTACCACGGGCCTGGGTGGTCTGGAGTTGGGACCCGGTCCTATTTGTCTACCCTTTTATATGCATTACTTCAACTTTGATATACAGTAAGGTTTTTAATATAGGCAGTATAGGTACCGTCCCAATTTAGGGTCACCTTGCCGCTGGTGGGACGGCTTGTATACTTTTTTTGATCAAAAATAGTTCACTAAGTACCCTATATTTATTATGCAACTTTGCTTTACATTTATATATAATGATGGTAGGGTATGAGATATATTTTTGTCTTTTGTAGGTTTTGCTTCTTTTTGCTAGTGTGAACATGCTCCTATTTCTTGCATGTCTACCATCTTAGACCTCAGTTCACATTGCTTGGTTTTTTGTCTTGTTTGCATTCTGTGCAATTTAAGGGTGTGGCATCCCCTTTGTTGAGCTGATTGGTATATATGTAGCTTACCACGGGCCTGGGTGGTCTGGAGTTGGGACCCGGTCCTATTTGTCTACCCTTTTATATGCATTACTTCAACTTTGATATACAGTAAGGTTTTTAATATAGGCAGTATAGGTACCGTCCCAATTTAGGGTCACCTTGCCGCTGGTGGGACGGCTTGTATACTTTTTTTGATCAAAAATAGTTCACTAAGTACCCTATATTTATTATGCAACTTTGCTTTACATTTATATATAATGATGGTAGGGTATGAGATATATTTTTGTCTTTTGTAGGTTTTGCTTCTTTTTGCTAGTGTGAACATGCTCCTATTTCTTGCATGTCTACCATCTTAGACCTCAGTTCACATTGCTTGGTTTTTTGTCTTGTTTGCATTCTGTGCAATTTAAGGGTGTGGCATCCCCTTTGTTGAGCTGATTGGTATATATGTAGCTTACCACGGGCCTGGGTGGTCTGGAGTTGGGACCCGATCCTATTTGTCTACCCTTTTATATGCATTACTTCAACTTTGATATACAGTAAGGTTTTTAATATAGGCAGTATAGGTACCGTCCCAATTTAGGGTCACCTTGCCGCTGGTGGGACGGCTTGTATACTTTTTTTGATCAAAAATAGTTCACTAAGTACCCTATATTTATTATGCAACTTTGCTTTACATTTATATATAATGATGGTAGGGTATGAGATATATTTTTGTCTTTTGTAGGTTTTGCTTCTTTTTGCTAGTGTGAACATGCTCCTATTTCTTGCATGTCTACCATCTTAGACCTCAGTTCACATTGCTTGTTTTTTTGTCTTGTTTGCATTCTGTGCAATTTAAGGGTGTGGCATCCCCTTTGTTGAGCTGATTGGTATATATGTAGCTTACCACAGGCCTGGGTGGTCTGGAGTTGGGACCCGGTCCTATTTGTCTACCCTTTTATATGCATTACTTCAACTTTGATATACAGTAAGGTTTTTAATATAGGCAGTATAGGTACCGTCCTAATTTAGGGTCACCTTGCCGCTGGTGGGACGGCTTGTATACTTTTTTTGATCAAAAATAGTTCACTAAGTACCCTATATTTATTATGCAACTTTGCTTTACATTTATATATAATGATGGTAGGGTATGAGATATATTTTTGTCTTTTGTAGGTTTTGCTTCTTTTTGCTAGTGTGAACATGCTCCTATTTCTTGCATGTCTACCATCTTAGACCTCAGTTCACATTGCTTGGTTTTTTGTCTTGTTTGCATTCTGTGCAATTTAAGGGTGTGGCATCCCCTTTGTTGAGCTGATTGGTATATATGTAGCTTACCACGGGCCTGGGTGGTCTGGAGTTGGGACTCGGTCCTATTTGTCTACCCTTTTATATGCATTACTTCAACTTTGATATACAGTAAGGTTTTTAATATAGGCAGTATAGGTACCGTCCCAATTTAGGGTCACCTTGCCGCTGGTGGGACGGCTTGTATACTTTTTTTGATCAAAAATAGTTCACTAAGTACCCTATATTTATTATGCAACTTTGCTTTACATTTATATATAATGATGGTAGGGTATGAGATATATTTTTGTCTTTTGTAGGTTTTGCTTCTTTTTGCTAGTGTGAACATGCTCCTATTTCTTGCATGTCTACCATCTTAGACCTCAGTTCACATTGCTTGGTTTTTTGTCTTGTTTGCATTCTGTGCAATTTAAGGGTGTGGCATCCCCTTTGTTGAGCTGATTGGTATATATGTAGCTTACCACGGGCCTGGGTGGTCTGGAGTTGGGACCCGGTCCTATTTGTCTACCCTTTTATATGCATTACTTCAACTTTGATATACAGTAAGGTTTTTAATATAGGCAGTATAGGTACCGTCCCAATTTAGGGTCACCTTGCCGCTGGTGGGACGGCTTGTATACTTTTTTTGATCAAAAATAGTTCACTAAGTACCCTATATTTATTATGCAACTTTGCTTTACATTTATATATAATGATGGTAGGGTATGAGATATATTTTTGTCTTTTGTAGGTTTTGCTTCTTTTTGCTAGTGTGAACATGCTCCTATTTCTTGCATGTCTACCATCTTAGACCTCAGTTCACATTGCTTGGTTTTTTGTCTTGTTTGCATTCTGTGCAATTTAAGGGTGTGGCATCCCCTTTGTTGAGCTGATTGGTATATATGTAGCTTACCACGGGCCTGGGTGGTCTGGAGTTGGGACCCGGTCCTATTTGTCTACCCTTTTATATGCATTACTTCAACTTTGATATACAGTAAGGTTTTTAATATAGGCAGTATAGGTACCGTCCCAATTTAGGGTCACCTTGCCGCTGGTGGGACGGCTTGTATACTTTTTTTGATCAAAAATAGTTCACTAAGTACCCTATATTTATTATGCAACTTTGCTTTACATTTATATATAATGATGGTAGGGTATGAGATATATTTTTGTCTTTTGTAGGTTTTGCTTGCTCTCATTAGGTAAGCCGGGGTACAGTTGGTAGAACCTACAGGGATGTGGTTGTATAGGTCCACCAGATCAGGCAGTTTCTCAGGCCACAGACTGCGTTCTTCCAGGGGCAATGTTTTCAGAAGGTCTATCACCACCTGGTTCATCTTCTCACAAAGTCCATTGGTTTGCGGATGATAGGGTGTTGTTCTTATCTTCCGGCAGCCATACAGAGTGCAGAACTCCTGGAAGACTTCCGCTTCAAAGGCAGGTCCTTGGTCCATCAGCACCTGCTCTGGGTATCCGTGTGGACGACAGAAGTGCTGCTGGAAGGCTCTAGCTGCTGTTTGAGCCGTTAAGTCCTTGACGGGGACTACAACCAAGAACCGGGAGTAGTGATCCACGATGGTTAACGCATAGACGTAGCCACTTCTGCTGGGGGTCAGTTTTACATGGTCCAAGGCTACCAGTTCCAATGGCTGCCTGGTGACGATGGACTGCAGGGGAGTCTTCTGGCTGGCACGGTCCTTCCTTCTTAGGTTGCATGGGCCACAGTCTCTGCACCACCTCTCGATGGTCCCTCTCATGCCTACCCAGTGGAACCGCCCGCGCAGCAGGAACTCCAGCTTCTTCCATCCGAAGTGTCCAGCTCCGTCGTGGTATGCCTCCAGTACCATAGCCGCGTCTCTTCTTGGCACCACTACTTGCCAGATCAGTTCATGCGTCCGGGAGTTAACCATTCTGCGGCACAACTTCCCCTTGTAAAGAAACAGTCGACTCTTCTCAGCCCACAGTTGCTTGGTCTCCTCCGGAGAGTCTGGGTCAAGGCGGGCATCTGGCCGAGTCAGCATCTCCTTCACTAGTCGGACGGCGGGGTCACTGTCTTGTGTTTCCGCCCAGTTGCAATGAGGTAAGGGGTTGAACGTAGCGGATTGCTTACCCCTTACACGGTGGGAATACTGGGTAGTCCCATGACGGTGAAACGCGGGGAGTTCAACTTCTTCCAGTTCCTCTGGATCTTCCCCTACGTCCGGTAGGTTTGGCATTCTGGACAAGGCATCCGCGTTGGTATTGGAGCGTCCTGCCCGGTATTTGATCGTGAACTCATAGTTGGACAGGCGGGCCATCCATCTCTGCTCCAGGGCACCGAGTCTTGCAGTGTTCAGGTGTGTCAACGGGTTGTTATCCGTGTACACGGTGAACCGCGAAGAGGCGAGGTAGTGCTTAAAGCGTTCGGTGACTGCCCACACCACTGCCAGGAACTCTAGCTTAAATGAGCTGTAATTCTCAGGGTTTCTTTCGGTGGGTCGCAGTTTTCGGCTGGCGTAAGCAATTACCCGTTCTCTCCCCTGCTGGATCTGGGACAGTACGGCTCCTAGCCCGATGTTACTTGCGTCGGTGTAGAGGATAAAGGGTTGGCTGTAATCAGGGTACGCCAGGATTTCATCCCCCGTGAGGGCCATCTTTAGCTGGCGGAAGGACTCTTCTTCCAGCTTCTCCCATCTGAAGGGCGGCTTCTGGTTCTTGGCCTTCCTGGACTGGCCTATCAGGAGGTCCTGCATAGGAGCTGCCTTTTTGGTGAAACCGGGAATGAATCTTCGGTAGTAGCCTACCAACCCGAGGAACTGCCGCACTTCCTTTACGCTGGAGGGTCTTGGCCATTCCTTAATCGCGGTGATCTTATCAGGGTCGGGAGCCACTCCGTCAGCACTCACCACGTGTTCCAGGTACTGCACTTTTGGTTTTAGCAGGTGACACTTCGACGGTTTCACCTTCAGACCGTAGTTTGCCAGGGCTTCGAACACTTCCGCCAGGTGTTTCAGGTGGTCCTCGTAGGTTTTGGAATAAACTATAACATCGTCCAGGTACAGCAGGACCGTCTCAAAGTTCCGGTGTCCCAGACAGCATTCCATCAATCGTTGGAAGGTTCCTGGTGCGTTGCAGAGTCCGAACGGCATGCAGGTAAACTCGCTAAGTCCCATCGGGGTAGTGAATGCGGTCTTCTCCCGGTCCGCCTCTGCAACAGGAACCTGCCAGTACCCGCTAGTGAGATCCAAAGTGGAGAAGAAGTTAGCAGATTTTAAAGCAGCCAAAGACTCCTTTATCCTTGGTAAGGGGTACGCATCTTTGTGTGTGATACGGTTGATTTTCCGGTAATCTACACACATTCTCATGGTGTTGTCTTTTTTTTTAACCAAGACTAGTGGAGCTGCCCAGGGGCTACAGCTATCCCTGATTACCCCAGCCTCCTTCATGTCTCTAAGCATCCCCTTGGCGTGTTGGTAGTGTGCAGGGGGTACGGGACGATACCTTTCCTTTATGGGAGGATGATCTCCCATGGGGATGTGATGTTCCACTCCCTTTACTTGCCCGAAGTCCAGCGGGTGTTTACTGAACACTCTCTCGTATTCCTGGATCACCCGGTAGACTCCCTGCTTTTGGTGAGCAGGTGTGGAGTCAGTACCCAAATGCAGTTGCTGACACCAGTCCTCCATTTGTTGCTTAGAGACGTTACCTTCCTCTGGATGAGATGGAGGCAAGGGTTCCACGGACTGTACAGAATTTTGGTTGATGGTATACAATTTGGCTAGCGTAGCATACCGGGGCAGGTACACTTCCCTCTTCCCGATATTTATTATGCGAACGGGCACCCTCCCATGGCGTACATCAACCACCCCCCGTGCCGTCAAAATGGTGGGCCTACTATCTGAGTAGACTGGTTCTACCATTGCCTGGTAATCTCTACCTCTCAGACCAATAGCTGCCCGGCACCAAATCATCATTTCACTTTTCGGGGGCATGGCAATAGGGAAAGGGTCACACATTCTCACGCTACCAATCTCACCACCGGAGAGTTCCACCTGTTGCCGTCGCATCAGTGCCCGGATCTCTTTTTGGAGCACTCGCTGCTGGCCGGAGCTGGCGTTCTTGGCAACCTGCTGTAAAATGAGAATCACCTCTGCAAGACAATTTTCAATCACATTAGTTCCTAGAGTTATCTTTGGGTGACTCTCGCGCTTGTCAATGTCTACAATGATCAGTCCCTGTGCTGCCAGTTCGACTTTACCGATTTTAATGGTCATCTCTTTAAATCCGATCTGTGGCACGGGCTGACCATTGCTGGCGATGATACTCAAGTCGTCGTCTGGGTAGCGGGTTATATCCGAGTCATTCCAGTACTGCTTGAAGAGCACGTACGGGATGGTGGTGACCTGTGACCCGGTGTCAAGTAGGGCACTCATAGGAATGCCATCCAGTACTACAGGCAAGACTGGACGTCCTCCCACGTATTTGTCACGCCAGTTCGATGGGCCTGGTGATCTTATTCCTAGGGGTTGGCCCTCTACCCCAGGTTGTGCCAGTTTAAATGACAGTACCTTGCCATATGTCCGGGTTGATTGCAGCGGCGGCAGATGGGTTGTCCGTCCTCGTTGTATCGGTCGCTGGGTCTTCCTCTGGCCGGTGGGGTCCTCCTTGGTCGGCGCCACGGGATATCCTCCGGTCCGGATGCCAGCTGGATCTTCCCTGGAGTAGAAACCTGTAAAGACTGCACAGTTCGGGTTAGCGCGGCAACGCTTTTAGTTAGCTCTTGGACCTGACGGTGCAGGTCTGTAGCCGGGTCATTGTTTAAAGCCTGCGCATCAGCTCCCACAGGCCCTGCCGACAAGGGCGCCGTCTCCTGGTGGTAAATGGTAGCAGGGCGTTTGTGGGTCACAGCGCCACCTGGTGCCGGTTCTCGGAGCACACGGATGGCTCTGTCCTTGAACTGTGCAAAGTCCAGATGAGGGTCCTGTAAGGCCATTGCTCGCAACTGGGTTCGGTGGGCATTGCAATGTAGACCCTCTATAAATTGTTCAGTCAACAACTTGTCTTCATTTCCCACGCCGTCAGGGTCGGCCTGCTTAATGGCTCTCAGGGCCTCTTGTAGGTTTAGTGCATAGTCCCTTATATTCTCATGTGCTCGCTGCTTGCACCCGTAGAATCTAAGCTTGATCTCGGCTGAGGTACGGGTATCAAAGGTGTCCTTCAGCCGGGCTAGTATCTCTGCGACAGTCCTCCTCCTCCCAAGTGGCCAGGACTTTACCTCCCTTTGGGCTGCCCCTGTTAATTGAGCCACCAGGATGCTCACTTTTTGCTCTTCTGTGAGGGGGTACACCTGGAAGAGGCTATCCAGCCTTTCTCCGAAGTCATTTAGGGTATGGGACTCCCCTGAGTACTGGGGTAGCCAGGCTGCCCCCGGGATGTAGGGCATGGTGAAAGGTATGACCGCAGCAGCGGTGGTGCTGGCGGTGGCTGTAGCAGTGAAGCTCTCCTCCGTATCCGACATCCTCCTCCCCCCTAGTGGACCGTGGCCTACCTTGCGATGATCCTCTTCCGTAGGCCGCGGCTCCGCAGTGGATCGTCAGGGTTGAGGACCTTCCGTCGCGCTCCTGTGACGTCGGCGTCTGCTGGGCTCCTTCCAGGACCTTACGCAACGTCCGGACGTGAGGCGGGGCTTCAGTTCTCGCGCGCTTTCGGAGTCCACGCCCCTATTCTTCTCGCGCGGCGTCCTCGAGATGGCGTCCAATGGCGGGAAAACTCCACGGATGGCGGGAAGAAGGCAAAAGATGGCGTCGGATGGCGGGAAAACTCCACGGATGGCGGGAAGAAGGCAAAAGATGGCGTCGGATGGCGGGAATCTTCACCACAGGTAAGTTTAACAGTCTTTTTCAGGCACGCAGTACCCGGTGGTTGCGGGCACGAGATCCTGCTACCTCGTAGTCCTCGTGGCGGTGACCCGGTCCGTGCCCAGGGTGTCAAACTAAGTGGCGGAATTTAGCAGAAGATGTTATAGTGTTCGACTACGCCACCCGTTGAATGCGGTTATGAAGCCGCCGCTGCAGGGCAGACCGCTGAGGCCGGTGGTACAGTTGTGCAGCATGGGTAGTATAACCCCCAACGGGAGGGGTATGGCCTCAGGGCAGCAGACGTGGATGATGGGGATAGCAGAATTGCACGCAGGCACCAGGAACCACTCAGAGACGGTGCGGTGTAGTTCAGGGTCTTTACTGGTGGAAAAGGTAGACCCTCCCGGGAGTACTGGCTAGCGATCGGGGCCTGGTCAGTCCGTGAGCAAATAGGATCTCCCCCGGCCAGGCGGAGTTGTAGGCCTCCCCAACTAATTGTACTCTTCCTGGCTACCTTGCTAGAAGCGGGTAAAAGTAGCCCACGTCCCTGAGTGTACCGTGTGGTGCTCACCCGTATGGCCGGTGACTCGGGGCCTTCTGGTAGCCTCCGCTCCACGACAGCGGTGCTGGTCCCTTGCGTGTGACCGTGCCTTCGGGTTTCTTGGCCAGAGGACCTGAAATCCCCTGCCGGACGGTTTCTGCTGCTGGGTATGGAACAGTCCCCACAGCCTCAGACTCCGTGTCCGGTGAGATCTCTTCAGTCAGGACGAGCTCTACAGCTTCCAGTCCTGGACCCCTTTTATCACTGCTCCCACAGAGCTCCTGATCTTGCTCTCCCTGCATCTGCTCCACTCCAGACCAGACTGTGTCTCTGTCTGGGACTCCTCTTCTTCTCTTCTTTTTCTTACCTAACCCCACCTCAGCCCCAGTTTATATAGGGGAAGTTCTTCCCCTCCCAGGACTGGGCAGGAGGTGTGGCATGCTTAGGGTTCCTGACCAGGAGACCTCCCACCTGCTCACAGACGTAATATTGCTATTACTGTGGTAACCAGAACCCTGGGGTGCCACACGTATATTTTCAGACTTGTCTATTGATCATAAACCAAGACTCACAGAGAAAATTGACGTACTGTGTACTTCTTGCTTGGAAGATAAGAACCACAAAAGATTAAATAAATAATAAAGTACAGCAAAAGGTAAACAGAAATGTAAGAAATGGAAACGGTTTTCTTTCATGATAGAAGAGTTAAAAAAAAGATTATATTTGTGTGACTCACATACTGAAACTTTGGTGAAGGTCCAATAGAAATAAAACATTGGCTGATGGCCTTTTTTTTCCTCCATTAGTCATGGTATGGAGAAAATGAGGCTAGCATAGGGATACTTTTAGGGCAGGGATGTCAAACTCAAATACACAGAGGGCCAAAATTAAAAGCTCGGGCCGACATTGATATTTATTAAAAAAAAATGTCTACAATTGTGGAAGTTTTTCCTTATCATCAAATATAACGATGAGCTTTTTCATATGGAAAAAACTTAAAGGGGTTGTTGTCCCACAAACACACAAAGTACATTTTAATTAATAGATTTTAGAATAAAATATTGGAATAATATTATATGTTATGTAAGAGTAGTAAAAAGCATATGGCCCACTGGCCTAATTTTAATATGTAATAACAAAGGATAAAAAACCTTAAATAAAACAGATAATAAAGTATGATGCAAACAAAAGTGCAAACGAAGTGTTGCGTGACCAACTGATTTCTGGCCTGAAGGATCCCTCCCTGAAACAGATCTTAAGGCTATGTGCCCACATAGCGTTCTTGTAGCATTTTTGTGGCCGCAAAAACGCTTGTAAAACCGTCCGCCATGCAAAGCAATGTGAATTCAGATGTGCTGTGCACATGATGCGCTAATTAGTGCGCCGAATTTGCATTGCGTTGCAAAACGCAGCATGACCATTTCTACCGCCATTACGCTGCAAATTCGCGGCCATTGAGGAACATTGAAACGCAGCAAACCCGCGGGTATATGTGGATTTGCTGCATTTAAATTCAATTCAATGGCCGCCAATTTGCAGAGTAATCGCTGTGCGTGTGGTACCCAGGATGAAGAGGAGACTACAACTCCTCTTCATCCCGGCTACAACGCGGTGAAAAAAAGAAATAAAAAAGTTAAAAAAAACAAACAAAACTGTATACTCACCACTCCGGTCTCCTCCCGGCCGCGTCCTCTCTCCTCGGCGTCCCGCAGTGTACTTGCAGGACCTGCGGTGACGTCATTTAATCAGCTGATGGTCACGCGACCGCTGACGTCAGCGGTCAGGTGATGGTCGCGTCACCATCAGCTGACTAAATGACGTCACCGCAGGTCCTGCAAGTACACCGCGGGACGCCGAGGAGAGAGGACGCGGCCGGGAGGAGACTGGAGAGGTGAGTATACATGTTTTTTTATTTTTAACTTTTTAATTCTTTTTTTTTTACTATACAGTAGATGCAGCATTTAAAGCATCTAAGTTGGTCATCCAATATAAATCCATGCCAGTTGCATGGATTTATATTGTGTGACCAACTTGTCAAGCACTTTTCCAAGTGATGCTCAAAATCGCTTGGAAAATTGCTTGAAAAAACGTATGCGAAAACGCATGTGAAAACACTGAAAAAAACGCTTCTCTCTGGCAGAAAAAACGCATGCAAATCTGCATGTGTTTTTTTCTGCCAGAGAGGCAAAAATGCTCTGCATCAAATCTGCATCATAGGCACTAACCCTAAAGGAGCGACTGCACTTGAGTCCTGATCTGGGCTTCCTGGAGGTCGGGGCCAAAGCTTGAGTCCTGGAGAAAGAGGTTCCTGTTCTCAATGCCGCAGTCTGGAGCTATGAAGTGACTATTCCTGAATTAACCCACAAAGAGCCCGACTCGGTGCGGGAGATGCGTCAAGAGATCCGGGATATTCGAGGTGAGCTGCACAATCTTAAAGGAACCGCCACTGACCTCTCGTCTGCGGACCACACAGCCCCACGTGGACGGAGGTCAGAGCGAGAGAAGCATTCCTATCGTACTCCACCACGTCATATACCCAGCCCATCAGAGGAGCGAGGGCCAGAGTGTTGGACCTGTGGAGGACGAGGACATATCTCCAAAGACTGCCCGAGTTGAGAAAGGAGGAGACGGGGGCAGCCATTAAACTAAGGCGCCCCACTGTCGTGGAGCATACCGTGGGGTTCCGAGCCTCAGAAAGTGGAAGGGGGAACTCTGGGGACATTGTGTCTGAGAGGCTCATCATTGGCCTGAATTTAATGGGTGACGGATTCATTGTTTAATGGACACAGGGTCTCAGGTGACTACTATGCCTACTACTATTTCCCTAAAGTTTCTCGCTCCTGGAAAGAACCCACTGTCCGGCTGGTGGTGGCTAATCAACTACCTATTCCAGTAGTGGGAGTAGTATGGAAGACTGTCCGGGGTGTGCGGGAAGGACCTCGGTAAAAAAGGGATAGTATTGACCATGGGGTCTGGAGGCGAAGGATCCATTGTAACTTTGGGCATGAATGTGCTAAAAGAGGTCGGATAATTCTTAGCCAAGGGCCCCGACAAAAACAATTGGACCCGCACCACTCGTGATCCGGTCAGCAAAAGAGTATTCCAGCATCTCGTGTGAGTCCACCAAATTCAAAAGCTACCCGCTGCCTCCCAGTATCTCAGTAAAGTATTGATACCACCTGAAGCCATGGTGACACTGCCAGTGGGAAAGACTGTAATCACTACACCAGTACTGGCACATGTATTCTTAGAAGGCGTGGATGTTCAGATTGAGCCAATGGAGGGAGAGGAGGCGTCCTCCGGACTCTAGATTGCTCACACCCTAGCCACCGTGCGACAGGGGCGGGTGCCCGTATGTTGCATCAACCTAAGCGGAGCGAGTCTACAGTTATTGCCCCGACAAGAGGTGACTCGAGTTTGTATAATTCCAGAGAACCTCACCAGAGCTGACACTATAGGATTGACACCTGTGAAAGGAGAACCATGGATCCCAGAGGTGCCACTCAATAGTCAAGAGAATGGAAGAGAACCACTGGCTGGACGTCATCTCGTAGAGCAAATGGAGTCTAATCTTACTGAGTTTTCCGCAAGCCAAGTCAGACAGGTTGAGCAGTTACTACAGCGGCACCAGAGGGTGCTTGCACAGCATGAAGACGACTTTGGGTATTTCAGCACGAAATACCTACAGGAAATTCTGCTCCCATTCGAGAGAGGTATCGGCAGATCTCACCTCAGATGTATACGGAGGTGAAAGAACTGTTGGCTCACATGTTGAAAAATGGCGTGATACGCGAGAGTCAGAGTCCCTATCGTGTTGGTCCGGAAGAAGGACGGTACTTTGAGGTTTTGTGTAGACTACCGGAAGCTTAATACATGCACTGTGCGGGACTCCTATCCCTTACCCAGAATCGAATAATCTCTATCAGCATTGGGAAGTGCCAAATTCTTCTCTTCCCTCGACCTAGCTAGTGGCTATTGGCAAGTCCCGATAGCTGAGAAGGACTGTCTGAAGACAGCCTTTGTTCTTCCTATGGGCTTGTTCGAGTTCAACCGGATGCCGTTCGGGCTGACAAATGTGCCAGGGACCTTCCAAAGGCTGATGGAAAGATGCTTGGGGGATCTTAAGTTTGAAGCCACTTTGATATACTTAGATGATATAATTATCTATTCCGCTACATTTGAAGATCACCTCCGCCAACTGGAACAATTGTTAGAGCGACTTCAAAGAGACGGATTGAAAATCAAGCCTTGCAAGTGTCATCTATTCAAGCGGGAGATTGAATATCTGGGGCACACTGTGTCCAGCGCAGGAGTGCACCCCACCTCAGAGAAAGTAGCTGCAGTACAGAAGTGGCCCACACCTACCAACCTGAGAGAACTGAGGGCATTTCTGGGGCTCGCCGGATACTACCGCCGATTCATAAAAGACATTGTTAAGATTGCGGTACCGCTCAATGAGCTGCTGAGAGGAATGGCGTGGGGAGCCAAGCGACAACCTGTTCAGTGGGGCCCACAACAATAAGAAGCCTTCCGAGCATTGAAGATGGCACTAATGGATGCCCCAATTCTGGCCTACTCTGATTTTTCACAGCCCTTCGTGTTGTACACTGACGGGAGCTTGTATGGTCTGGGAGCAGTATTGGCACAAGTACAAGAAGGAGAGAGCGGGTGATCGCGTATGCCAGTCGGTCACTGCGGGATACAGAGACAACTACAGTTTGTTCAAACTGGAACTACTGCCATTGGTGTGGACCATGACCGAGAAATTCGCAGAGTACTTGTCGGGGTCAGAAGTACAAGTGCGGACACACAACAACCCCTTGGCCCTCTTAGAGAATGCGAAGCTGGGAGCGTTAGAACAGTGGTGGGTCGCAAGGATGTCTAAGTACCAGTACAAGATCGCCTATCGGTCTAAGGCCCTGAACACTTATGCAGAAGCCTTGTTCTGAGTCACTCAAGCGGGGCCGAAAAGAGATATAGATGAAGAGCTCGAAGGTGACGAGATCCCAGATTTCAGTCAGTTTGCTGCTGCTGTAATAGACGCCCAGGAGTCTGGAGGAGAACCCAGACCCACTCAAATTCTAGGGCAATCAAGAGACGAGTGGATACATCTATAGCAGTCTGACCCAGAACTGGCGAAACTGAGAGAATGGGTTGCCCTGGGGGAAAAACCCAACCAGGAGGCCAGGGCTGCTTCGCTCCCAACTACCCTGCAAATATTGGGCCAGTGGGAAAGGCTCTTTCTGAAAGATGGCTTGCTATGCCGAAGGATCCAATTACCTCAGGAGTTCAATGTTACCTGGCAAGTATTGGTTCCAGAAGCGCTAGTAGTACAGCTAGCCAAGGAAGCTCATGAGAGGGGTGCTCACTTTGGTGTGGAGGATACCTTCCAGTGGTTGCAATGGCTGGAGTATTGGCCCCAACTGCGGCAAGAAGTTGAAGGAGTTTGCCGAATATGTCGTCAGTGTGAGCTAAGTAAGCCCCCGGAACAGAGGTCTCCCGTTCAGACCATCCGAATTCTGCGCCTTTGGAGGTCCTGATGACTGACTACCTGATGATCAGAACTTCGCACAATGGTTACGGGTATTGCTTGGTGATGACTGACCACTTCACCAAATTCGCATTGATTACCCCTACTCGAGACCAGATGGCAGAGGCTGCAGCTAAGGCTATCTGTCAAGATTTCATTCAAATATATGGGTGCCCGAAGCGAATACACTCAGACCAGGGAGCCTGCTTCCAGGGGCGAGTGATGGATGAGCTATATCGTATCTATGGAATCGATAAATCCCGAACAACGCCATATCCCATGTCAGGGGAACGGAGCCTGCGAATGCTTCAACCGAACCCTGTTGCAAATGTTGCGAGCTCTGGAAGAAGACAAGAAGATGAAGTGGCCTGAAATTTTGTCTGAGCTGGTGAGGGTGTATAATAATCGAGTCCATGCGACCTGGAGTTGATTTGAGGTGTGGTGCTTGCATTTGGAAGGTTTTGCTGTGAAGTAAACATGCGGTCAAAGGAGCTGTCCATGCAGGTGAAACAAGCCATCCTTAAGCTGCAAAAACAGAAAAAACCCATCAGAGAAATTGCTACAATATTAGGAGTGGCAAAATCTACAATTTGGTACACCCTGAGAAAGAAAGAAAGCACTGGTGAACTCATCAATGCAAAAAGACCTGGGCACCCACGGAAGACAACAGTGGTGGATGATCGCAGAATAATCTCCATGGTGAAGAGAAACCCCTTCACAACAGCCAACCAAGTGAACAACACTCTCCAGGAGGTAGGCGTATCAATATCCAAATCTACCATAAAGAGAGGACTGCATGAAAGTAAATACAGAGGGTTCACTGCACAGTGCAAGCCACTCATAAGCATCAAGAATAAAAAGACTAGACTCGACTTTGCTAAAAAACATCTAAAAAAGTCAGCACAGTTCTGGAAGAACATTCTTTGGACAGATGAAACCAAGATCAACCTCTACCAGAATGATGGAAAGAGAAAAGTATGGCGAAGGCGTGGTACAGCTCATGATCCAAAGCATACCACACCATCTGTAAAACACGACGGAGGCAGTGTGATGGCTTGGGCATGCATGGCTGCCAGTGGCACTGGGTCACTAGTGTTTATTGATGATGTGACACAGGACAGAAGCAGCTGAATGAATTCTGATGTATTCAGAGCCATACTGTGTGCTCAGATCCAGCCAAATGCAGCCAAACTGATTGATCGTCGTTTCATACTACAGATGGACAATGACCCAAAACATAAAGACAAAGCAACCCAGGAGTTTATTAAAGCAAAGAAGTGGAATATTCTTGAATGGCCAAGTCAGTCACCTGATCTCAACCCAATTGAGCATGCATTTCACTTGTTAAAGACTAAACTTCAGACAGAAAGGCCCACAAACAAACAACAAATGAAAACCACCGCAGTGAAGGCCTGGCAGAGCATCAAAAAGGAGGAAACACAGCGTCTGGTGATGTCCATGAGTTCAAGACTTCAGGCAGTCACTGCCAACAAAGGATTTTCAACCAAGTACTAGAAATGAACATTTTATTTACAATTATTTAATCTGTCCGATAACTTTTGGTCCCTTTAAAAACAGGGTGGCACATATTAAGGAGATGAAACTCCTAAACCCTTTATCCAATTTTAATGTGGATAACCTCAAATGAAAGCTGAAAGTCTGAACTTCAACTGCATCTGAATTGTTTTGTTTAAAATTCATTGTGGTAATGTCTAGAACCAAAATTAGAAAAACGTTGTCTCTGTCCAAATATTTATGGACCTAACTGTAGAGCCAAACCAGAATCGTATCTACAAGGAAAAGATCTCCATTTACATTCAGCTCTTGCCTTTCATCAATGCAAAATAGAAGACTAGTTGGCAAAGATAGAAGTTTTTGATAGAGGTTCTAAGGGGTAAAGTTTCTCCTTAAATTTGTTGGAAACTCCTTATTCATAGCCCAAGGTTTCAGGATAAAATGAAATATCTATATACTGTACCTACCTCCCAGACGTGCACCATTCTGCCAATCTCAGCATTGCGTCCCCTGCTAATCAATTCACATGAACAAAGTTGAATGATTAATGTAGCCACTCAGCGGCCACTGATCATCTGCAGCCATCAGAGTGAAAGAACAGTTGGCTAAAATTGGTCAGTGTTCTGTCTCTGAACAGTCAGTTGCACAGATATCTGAACCCAGGTCTCAATTGATTTGAAAATATTGTGGCACCCCAGGGGTCTGGTTTTCCACAGTAATGTAATGTTATGTCTGAGAGCAGGTGGGAGGTCCTTTGGTCAGGGATCCTGTGCATGCCACACCTCCTGCCCAGTCTTGGGAGGGGAAGAACTTCCCCTGTATAAACCCTGGGCTGAGGCAGGGTTAGTCAGTCAAGGAGAGTAGAGACAGGAAACAGCAGAAGCAATACTACTACGAGTCAGGGGCTGGCAGCTGCAGAGCTCGCCCTGACTGAGAAGATTTCTTACCGGACCCGGCGTCCGAGGCTGTGGGGACTAACTTCTACCCAGCAGCAGAATCCGTCAGGCAGGGGATTTCAGGTCCTCTGGCCAAGAAACCCGAAGGCACGGTCACACGCATGGGACCAGCACCGCCGTCGTGGAGCGGAAGCTACTAGAAGGCCCCGAGTCACCGGCCATACGGGTGAGCACCACACGGTACACTCAGGGACGTGGGCTACTTATACTCGCTTCTAGCAAGGTAGCCAGAAGAGTACAGTCAGTTTGGGAGGCCTACAACTCCGCCTGGCCAGGGGAGATCCCATCTGCTCAAGGACTGACCAGGCCCCAATCGCTAGCCAGTACTCCGGGAGGGTCTATCTTTGTCACCAGTAAAGACCCTGAACTACACCGCATCGTCTCTGAGTGGTTCCTGCTACCCCCATCATCCACGTCGGCTGCCCTGAGGCCATACCCCTCCCGTTGGGGGTTATACCATCTACGCTGCACTATCCTACCACCGGCCTCAGCGGTCTGCCCTGCAGCGGCAGCTCCATAGCTGCATTCAACGGGTGGCGTAGTCGTCCATCATCTACCGCTGATACAGCGCCACTTAGTCTGACTCCCTGGGCACGGACCGGGTCACCGCCACGAGACTACAACCCTCAACAGATCCGGCTCCGGGTAAGCTCCCGCGTGCGCAACGCAGCGCGACACAGGCCCAGGGGCGCGTCAACTTGATATAGGAATACCATAGATGTTTTAAGGTGAGGGTTTAAATTTTGGGACCCCATTAATCACACATGTGGGGGTCTCTTAACCTCATTTTTGCAAGTAGAAGCACCTGATGACAGTTGCATCCAGTAGGGTCCTAAAAAGAGAGATGGACAGCCTTGTGTTTGCGCTAACATTAGTTAGACAAGGGATAAAGCTGTGGTCTAGTATATAAAAATGCAGGGGAAAAATGCAGTATTTATGCTATGGGGGAACATGGCCTTAAGGAAACAGTTGGGCAAGCATGCTTAGCTGTTTCTGTAACTTCCACAAGCAGCAGTTGCGAAAGCTTCAGATTCAGTCTCCACCAAAATGAGATCTTTACTGGCTAGCTCAGCGTTTAGGACTCTTTCCAGTTAGATATGGGTCCCAAACAATATGCCATAAGGTGCACAAATTTCTTTAATAATTCTATGCACATGAGGATTTGCATCACTACTATGCATTCAATGTACACCTTCAATAAAACCAATAATGATTGAAAGACTGTCCCCCTCTACGTAAAAGCAATACATACTGCCATTAGCACACAGTACAGAAGAAAATTCTGTCTCAAAGGAGTTGTGAACCGTTCGTTAACTCATAGGACATGTGGGGTATAAATAATAGGGAATAGTATCCCATCTTTTGTGTTCTTTTCTTCCTCTGGATAGGCATTCAGAGCTAGCATTTCTATTAAAGAATAACTTATTAAACCTGGAAAAACTTTTTGTACTGTAACATTACTAGCAGCCAGTGACATCAGTTGGATATTATGCAAGATCTGACTCATAGTAGCTGACTTTCCAGTAAAATAAATCTATTTTGTACAGAAGAGATCCTTCATTTCATCTTTTGCCCATAATGTGCACTAAAATAATAAGCTTTAGGCCCAATTCATTATTGCACTTGCTCTGTTTTGTCCAGTTTTTGCCTGTTTTTCATTTGCAGTTAATTCTTTTAATTTGTGCCTTTTTTTAAGTCTATTTTATATTTTTCTCCTGTTTTTTTAGGCTTTCCAGATGTTTTTTCTTGATTCATCATTTGAGACTTTTATAAAAGTTGCAAAATATAATGCAAATGAAGGGTGTTGTATACACCAGAAACGCGTCAGGTTTCTGAGGTTTCATTTTAGTATGTTTTAGTTTTTTCTTCAATAAAGAATAATTTTTAATTATTTCCTGTTGGATGTGCCGGTGGATTTCCCTTTTCTTTTTCATTTTCTTGTATTATGTATAATTTGGTGTAAAACTAGGTGATCCGCACAAGTTGTGGGCTCTACATTAAATGGGTTCTGTTTTGAAGAAGAACTACGGCAGTGGTCTAAAGGGAAGAAAGAGAGATTTTGCTTTGATGTGCCAATGATCTGGAGGGAACCACAAAATCATAGTGATGACTGCTACTTTTGTACGTGCAATGTGTTGGGCTTCAGCCTTAAAAATAAGAAGAAAATGATATACCCGAACCTTCCGTTTACAACAAATAGATATATCCATATTAAGATTATTATAACAGGCTAAGAAATTCTAATTCCTAAAATTAAAATTTTTATTAGGGATATATCTAAAACTAAAGTTTCCCTTCTAGAAAATCGACACTAAGAATTAAGCAGACAAAAGATATTCACAATTTTGCGGAAAAAAGATACTACTGTCTCACATGCTGGAGTCAACCTTCAGATAACCCTCTGTACTTCGTGCAAGATAGTACTATAACCAAAGGAACTAGAGGTACAATGATACAAGATATTAGTACAGGTAATTACGGTATGTTTCTAATTTATCCCTATATGTATCCCCTACCTAACTGCGGAAGTTGGCACCCTATATATCATACGCAAATTGGCGCCTTCGCTCATCAGTGGCTATCCCTGTATTCCCCTGTCCCAGGTGTAACCAAATTCAGAAGACCAGAAGTGAATTATCCTAGTTAAACTTAAATAACACCATGATAAAGTCTATTGAGAGCCAAAAAATATGTAAAAAAGGTACCACACCAAAGAGTAAATCTTAATCAGGACATAGATACAAACTCCTTTTCAGTTAAGTTAACATGTGTCCATGAACCGATCCACATATCGGTATGTAGGGTAATCTTGTATCCCCTCAACATAATACATACAGCAAAAATCGGACAACCCCTTTTTAAGGCTATGTTCACACTGTCAGTATTTGGTCAGTATTTTACATCAGTATTTGTAAGCCAAAACCAGGAGTGGAACAATCAGAGGAAAAGTATAATAGAAACACATCACCACTTCTGTATTTATCACCCACTCCTGATTTTAGCTTACAAATACTTAGGTTAAAAACTCATCAAATACTGAATGTGTGACCGTGGAAATGATCTCTAACAACGTCAAAAACTCAAGGGCCAAGATCCTCAAGACTTGCAATTCTCTCTTGATGAGGGGACGTGTTGAAGCAGACGCTCCTGATTCCTTAACAGGCACAAGGAATCAAACACTGCAATGTATACAATTATAGCTAGACGTTTACTGCAGTAGTGATAGTCATTTCTTTGGATGGCAAAAACTAAAACAATGTAACCAGAACAGAGCGATGTTTCTTAAACTATTATATTAAACTAGCTATTGAACCCGTTCTACGCCCGGGTGGCGAGCATTTTTATTGGTATATGGTCTCCCATGCTGGTATGTGCTGCCCCACTCCTGGTATTTGTCCTGCCCCCATCCCGTCCCCACCATCCTATCCTGGCATGCATGGCACCCCTCACCCCCAATCCTGGTATGCATGGCACCTCTCACCCCCAATCCTGGTATGCATGGCACCCCTCACCCCCAATCCTGGTATGCGTGGCACCCCTCATCCCCAATCCTGGTATGCATGGTACCCCATCCCTCATCCCTATCCTGGTATGTATGGTATCCCTCATCCTGGTATGCATGGCACCCCTCATCCCCATCCTGGTATGCATGGCACCCAATCCCTCATCCTAGTATGCATGGCATCCCTATCCTTATCCGAGTATGCATGGTACCCCTCATCCCTATTCTGGTATGCATGATATCCCTCATCCTGGTATGCATGGCACCCCATCCCTCATCCTGGTATGCATGGTACCCTGCATTCCTATCCTGGTATGTATGGTACCCCTCATCCCTATTCTGGTATGCATGGCACCCCTTACCCCCCAATCCTGGTATGCATGGTCCCCTCACCCCCCAATCCTGATATGCATGGTCCCCTCAACCCCCAATCCTGGTGTGCATGGTCCCCTCACCCTCAATCCTGGTATGCATGGTCCCCTCACCCCCCAATCCTGGTATGCATGGTCCCCTCAACCCCCAATAATGGTATGTGCGGTACCCCTCATCCTGAAATGCATGGTCCCCTCACCCCCCAATCCTGGTATGTGTGGTACCCCTCACCCCCCAATCCTGGTATGCATGGTCCCCTCACCCCCCAATCCTGATATGTGTGGTACCCTCACAATCCAATCCTGGCATGTGTGGTTCCCTCACCCCACAATCCTGGTATGCATGGTCCCTTCACACCACAATCCTGGTATGTGTGACCCCCTCACCCCCCAATCCTGGTATGTGTGGCCCCCTCATCCCCCAATCCTGGTATGTGTGGCCCCCTCATCCTTTTCGAGCTGTACACACATACAAAAAATAAACAGTTATACTCACCTTTCTTCTCTGTGCTCCAGCGCTGCTGCGTCCTGCTCTGCCGGAGGCCGGGGGAGGAGTGCGGCGCTGGAGCACCGCGCTGTCCGGTGCCATTTTGCTGAAGACACACTACAAATGTGTCTTCAGTAAAATTGTGCCGTATAGCGCTATGCGCATGCGCCGATCCAACGCCTCACTCCTGCCCCGGTCTCCGGCGAAGAGAAGCGCCGCGGCAACGCTCCTCCCGGTCAGGTAAGTATGTAAGTATGGCACCGGAGATCGCGGTATGCGTTCAATGCCTATGCATACCGCGATCTCCGGTGCCATACACACTCCTCTTACCTGTAACGGCTGGATGCGTGATTCTGTCTGGAGCCAGACTGCGCGTCATGCATGCGCAGTCTATAAAGGCTTCAGACAGAGACACGCATCCCCGGTTATATTATAGATTAATAATTAGTGATGAGCGCAAGTGCTCATTACTCGAGTTTTCCGAGGGTGCTCGGGTATGCACCGAGTATTGCAGGTGCTCGAGTGAGATGTTCGCATCCCCGCTGCTGCATGTTTTGTGGCTGTTAAACAGCCGCAAAACATGCGGGGATTGCCTGAGAAACGCGGTCAATCCCTGCACATTTTTTGGCTGTCTGAAAGCCACGGAACATGCCGCCGAGGGGACGCGAACGTCTCACTTGGGTACCCGCGATAATCTGTGCATACCCGAGCACCCTGGGAAAAGTCGAGCACTTGCACTCATCACTATTAATAATGCACGACACTGGCGGACATAAACAGAAAAGGCCCCTGTACAAGAACAGTATATGGCCCCTTTCCAGTCCAATAGCTCATAATAATGCACAATTCCACCTGTTTTGGAGATAGAAATGGTCCTTCTTATCTCGTGGGGCACCTGTGCGGCTGCACAGGTTGCACCAATTATATATCCGCCCCTAATACCTGAAAATAAATGCATAGCTAAACGAGACTTCAATAGTTAGGTTGTCACTAGTGATGAACGCAAGTGCTCACCACTCGAGTTTGCCTAGGGTGCTCGGGTATGGACCGAGTATCACGGGTGCTCGAGTGACATGTTCGAGTCTCCGTGACCGCATGTTTCGCAGCTGTTAGACACCCATAAAACATGCGGGGATTGACTGCCATAGGAAATACGGGGTGATAATAGCATAAAAATGCCAGAAGTTGTATCTTTTAACTTATTGACAGTCGGCTTCCTGCAGTTATGCAATAAGGAGCAGGCTGTCAATCAGCATGACATTGGCAGAGACGCCAACAGACCATGGTGGAAGAGAAGCAGCTGCTCAGTCGACATGATGCCATTGGAAGCTGCAGAATCACCAGCAGGAACAATCTGTGACCGCTCTGACCCTGCAGAGATCAGCGCTGGGCACAGCAGGCAGGTAGTTAGTTACTACTTGGCTATAAGTTCTTAGGGCCATAAGAAAAAAATAAAATAGTCCCAGATAGCCCCTTTAAAGGCACGTAAAACTTTCTAGAAAACATCCCTTTGGCCACGGCCCCACTATCAGTATTTGGTCAGTATTTTTTCTCAGGAGTTGGAGCCAAAACCAGGTGAGGAACAATCAGAGAAAAGGCATAATAGAAACAAGTCACCAATTCTGCATTTATCACCCACTCCTGGTTTTGGCTCCCACTCCTGAGAAAAAATACTGACCGAATACTGACCAAATACTGATAGTGGGGTCGTAGCCTAATGTAAAAAGCGCATAGTAATTCCACAGACAACTTCTGTTATGTGCATATTCAGCCATGTGAAAGAGTTCGGCCACAGCTGAGGATTCCCTTCAGCAGCATGTGAACGCAAAGCTTAATGTCTATCCTCTTTCTTTCCTTTTTAATGCTCATTCAAGCGAATATATTTTACGTACATGTGCAAAACAGATAGCATACAGACAGCACACGGACCAATATAATCCAAATTTGTGTTTAACGTGAGCGTTCTTACACACAGACTGATTTAAAAAAAAATCCCAGCATGCAGTGCTGTGACCCAATTTTCAGATCAGACTTGCCCATTAAACTCAATGGGTGCCTTAAAAAATGAATGCCATATATGCACCATCTGCATGGCATCTGTTGTTGTTTTTTTTTTTGATCCATTGTAATTGAAAACATAAAAAAACATTTTATTTTGACCTTTTATTAGTTTTTGGATTGTTGATGTATAAAAAAAATGCCATGCAGATGTTATACAGCTGTACAATACCAAAATATGGATGATTAAAAAATCACTCATTTTTTCTAGATTAAAAATAACTTTAAATACACTCATCTGAGCCTGGCCTAATAACGTATTCACATATCTGTGTGTGACGGTCTGAACACGGACCCTGATTCACCGACTGGCCGAGGGTCTCCTAACCTGAACTTGACAGCCTCATAGACATAAAGTTCTGGTCAGGAGACCCGCGGACAGTCCGTGCATCACAGTCCATGCTCGAACCATGAAACCCCAGCAATGTCTCCATGCTGGTCTGATGAGTTCACATGGGACGAAACGTCACAACAGGAGCCCAGAGTCATTTGGTGCAACGTGTGCAGCGGCACAGGGGCCCAAGAGGTAAGGGGGCCCACATCCACCTCCAAAGTAGCAAGCGGGTCCTGTCACAGACACAAAGCGGGCCTCAAATGCTGCCCTCTTCTGTCTGTCCAGAATGTACCAACACCGGCATAGAAAATGGTCCTAGGATATAATTTCTATCTTTCTAGTGGTAATCCGCAGCAAACCTGCAAAAATCTGCATAAACAATGACCTTTATTGCCGATTATGACTTCCCCATTAAAATCAGTGCAGATGTTCCTCTAGAAATTGACATGTTGTGTATTAAAAAAGTAATCTACAACGCAGGTCAATCTCAACACGAGACATAAAAACTCTCAATCAACTTGCTGTGACTGTAATATCCCCGAGGAAACAGAAATGAAGGAAAAATCGTCCAACTTTTATCAGGAAAAAACTGACATTTCATCTAAATTGTCACGTGTATATAATTGGCATGACATCTGTCTTTATACATCAGCAGTTAATAAAACTGATAGGGCCAAATACACTTTCCTATGTTAATAATGGAAATGGATTCTGAAAAATCAGATGCAATGGGAATTTTTGTGAATGGCCGAGTGTTATACAGAAGACGCTAGTGCAGGCGGCCATCTTGTTTTACGTGGACAATCGGTCACCTCAAAAAGAATCTGATCAGCCCTACTGAATAACATTGGTGGGATATTTTTCACAGGCAGCGCTCAGACATAAAACATGGTCATGTGAACGCAGCCTTAGACTGTTCACATCTGTGATGGACACTGCACCCAAAAATCTGCGCTCACACCTTCTGCCATGTTGCGGTTTGTTGCCTTGACTTCGAGTGGCAATCTGTTGTTTTACCTTGAGGACAAAAAATAAAACACTGTGTGAACGCAGCCTTACTTTATGCCATTGGTCGTCCCTACATTAGTCAATAGGATAGAAAACACCACAAACTCGTGATTACTACTAAACCTGCACATAATCACACTGTATTAAACACACTCTGTAAAGTTTTATTTGAAGTTTGAAAACTGCATCAGGAGAAAACAATGAGCAAAAAGGGAGAAAAAGCCGCAGCGTTTCTGTGCGTGTGGACGGGAACAGATGGCAGCAGCCTGTTTACTGGAGGCTCGTCGCTTCCTGCCCCCTGCAGTCACCAGGTACCAGGCTGCCCCCTGTCACTGCCGACCCCCGCCCCGGGCACGCAGCACACACTGGTGGGCGCGGCCTATGCTAATGAGCCGTACCTCAGGAATGAGGCCAGTCCTCTGCTGTTAGTCATTTCCTCTGTGAGTGGCCGCAGTACACGCGTGTCTGTCTCAGGAGTCTCCACTCTGCACAGCCAGGAGGGCAGCCGTGTGGTACCAGCCTAGGAGAAGAGGTGAGTGCCAGGGCACAGACACAATGGAGTCTGCCGAACATTCCTACCTGTCTGCTCGGGGGCCATTAGTCAGGAAGCTGCAGAACCTCTTCACGTATGGACTGATGGGGAGACATGGCTGTCCTCTGTCCTTCTGGGCTGACCTGATAGTCTTTTATTAGTCCAGATGGTTTGTATTGTCACCTGTGGTCTCTTTTCTTCTGCCTATATAGCGACAACATATTCTGCAGCGCTGTACAGATTTGAGCGGTGACATTCAGTCAGATTAGACAATGATTCTATAATGCCCCTGTACCTGTCCTAGCATAGGTGGTGTGTCGGATGAGATCCCCTGTCTATATGTAGCAGAGCTGGGTTTATTTAACTTCTCTTAATATCTTTAAAGTGTCCCTCCAGCGTTACTCTCCAATGTGACATATGGCGGGTGGAGACGTAATGTCTTAGGTGGCCATACAGTGCCCAGCAGGTATCTGGCACGATGACCTTGGCATCCATCTCTGCGCGGTCAGCTCTATTGTTTCTTGAGGGTCTCTGCATAAGTGCAAACTCTGCTCTGCTATGATAGGCTGACAGCTACAGTATAGTTTTCACTATTAAAGGGGTTCTCCCGCTTTTCAGGTGCCATAAATCTGACAGATGGGGGTCCCATCCCCTGCCATCCTATCTATGGGGAATTCCAATCTGTCAGACAAGGTCTCTATCAATGGCCACTAACGGGATAGGCGATCGCTCAGGTGAGCTTGGCTGTTTCTGTGGTTTCTATTGATTAGTGAAGGTGGTCTAGTGTGATGTTACCACTTTGGCTTGTAGAATAGGTCAGGAGATCCCTGATCTCCCAGTAAGTGGCCATACCAGAGTAGGAACCCCACCTATCAGACATTTATGGCATATGTGGTGGACATTAAAAAGCTCCTGCTGTGAAAAGAAGTTAGTTCTCAGGATAGATGATAACTTTTTGATCCATAGGGATCTGACCACTGAGATCCTCATCAGTCGACAGGACTTTTATCCCTATTATAATGGAGCCGTATGTTTGTTCTTCATTACATTCATTCTCTATGGTGTTGACGAGCGCTGCTATTGACTTTTTCTCAGGTAGAGAATGAATGGTGCAGTAGTTGGGCATTCGAAGTGCCGCACAACTTTGTACCAGGGATAAAAGAGCCCTGTCTTGGGTAAAAATTCCCCAGGTCCCGTCTGTCAAATCCTCACAGATCAGCCGCTTCTCACCTATCCTGTGGGTAGCTGATATCTTCCTTTAACCCGACAACCCCTTTAATGATAAATATCATTGCGTCACCATACCACTTTTACCTGCAGGGGTCCTGCGATGAAAACTTTTATTGATCTCAAAGATGGGCAGCAGTAGCAAGTCGGATTTGTACAGCCAGGTGTATATTCTCATAGAGAGCCCTATACAAATCTTCTTAATAGTGTGTCGTCATTATTTATATAGAGAAGGAAAAGAAAGGGTGTAGGCATTGGCTCTGAGTCTCCGGGATCAGCAGCCTGATGTGCCAGATGCTGGAAAAGTTGAAGGTAATTGTAGGTTTAGATCTGAGACTTGTTGTACATGCTGAATGCTAAATCCACTGCTTTCACTGCCAAGACAATCACTTTAATGCTTTATCTCTTTTTCTTCTCTGTTGCTACTGACAAGTATAAACCGATCTGACAAGGATGACTAAGACCATTTCACAAAATGATAACACAATAACTGTCCCATCCATAATAACCTCTGGTGGATGTGCCAATATTCGGGGTTCAGAGGAGCAGCTCTGGATGTTATGCACTTAGAGGTTATTTCATGTAAATATTTGTGAGGTTTGTTTGTGATCTGATCTAAATCTATTATTTCCTTTTTATTTTTATAGAGGAGACCCGAGTGTGATCTCATTGTATGGCTGATTGAGGAACAGTCATCTTTTTTTCTAGTTTCTTCTGTATCTGTTAACAAGCCGTTTCCTTTCTTGTATATAACCTGTAGTTTTCAGGTCTATGGGCAGGAAATTGGCTGCCGCAGGAAGTGTATGTGGTGCTGTCTGTAATGTTTATGTCCACAGCACAAGTGAAGGAGATGTGAGAGCTCATTCCTCCAGGAGACAGAATTTATAATCCAAGCCATGTGTGCTAGCTTGATATTTGTATCATTATGTAGAGTTGTTTTGTGTAAGAAACAAATGTACTACAGAACATAAGATTATTGCTATATCCGAAAAACGAGTCCTTTTTGGGGAGATGAAAACATTAGAAGCACAATTAACAAAGTTGCACTCTGTAGTGCTATAGCATGTAAACATGAAGAATATGAAATATGAATTGCATTACTGCTCTAGATAATAGGAAAAAATTTAGATATTTGGCCAATTCATGCATGCCCAGTAGCCAACAACAAGGCTGAAGCCTGTATTTATATGGGTAGGAAGGACCCTGCTGCAATAAAACCGCCACGAAAAAAAACCCTAAAAAAAACCATAGGAAAAACGATCAGCAGAACACTGGGAATGGAAGTACCAGTGACTCGCCTGCGCAGTAGGAACATGAAGCCAATGCCCAGAGAAGGGCTGAACACTGAAGAGGAACGATGGCATCGGGACTGCGCAGGTGCGAGATTACAGGATAGAAACCCAACGTCCCAGGCACATGATGACACTATGGGTGGGGATTCACATGATAATTAAGTACAGATGCAGAGTTATCTTCCAGGCACCATCCTCCCCAGAGCCTGGAAGAGGTCATTTACATAAAGTGATAAAGGATGATTTCCCAACAACAAGGCATCTGATATGAGGCATACAGGGATGACTTTTTTCATCAGTCTATAACCTTTATGCGCATATTAATAGGTTACATAGCCCAAAAGTGGTGACAGATTCCCTTTAAAAGACGTGGCTTGCACATACCCTTTCAGGAAGTCTCCCATGAAGGTCTTTTCACAGCTTGCTGCTGAAAGTTCTGAAACTGTGGGACTGTCATCTCTTTGAATGCTGAAAATAGCCGAATACTGTATTTGGCTTTCTCTGGCATACTTAGGCTGCGTGCCCACTATGTGTTTTTCAAGCGTACTTGCCGTGGAATTTCTGCAGCGAAAACGCTTAAACGCTTGGTAATACGTGCCCCATGGTCCCCAATGATAATCCGCATGTGCTGTGCACATGCTGCGGAAATTTCCGCTGCGGATTATCATTGCGGAAAAATCCGCAGCATGTCCATTAATTTTGCGGACACGCAGCGTAATCGCCGCCATTGACTTGCATTGGACCGCATGACATCCGCATCACTGCATCTGCAAAAGCGGATATCACACGGTTCAATGTGCGGATGGTACCCAGGTCTGGGGGAGAGGAGACTCTCATCCAGGCCCGGGTACCATAGAAACTGTAAAAAAAAAAAAAAATTTAAATAAAAAATAAAGATTATACTTGCCTTCCGATGTCCCCCGGCCTCCTCAGCGATGCGTGCGATGTGTTGGGCGGCTCGCGGTGGTGTGAGGACCTGACATGACGTTATTGAGTCATGTGACAGGTCACGGGACTGCTGACGTCGGCGGTCGCGTGACCTGTCACATGACTCAATGACGTTATCGCAGGTCCTTCACACCACCGCGAGACACCGGGGAGACCGGACGGAGCAGAGAAGGAGACCGCGGGCCATTGGAAGGTGAGTATAATCTTTATTTTTGTTTTTTTACCATTCTTATTCTTTTTTTAAACTATTACTTGGTCACACTGTATAAATCCATGCTGGTTGCATGGATTTATTTAGTGTGACCAAGTTGTCAAGCACTTTTCCAAGTGATGCTAAAATCGCTTGGAAAAGCGCTTGATAACCCGCATGCAGAAATGCATGTGAAGAACGCTTCACAAACGCTTCTACCTGGTGGGAAAAACGCATGTAAAATCCGCATGCGTTTTTCCTGCCAGGGAGAAACGGAAAAAATATGCAGCATTTCTGCATCGTGGGCACATAGTCTTATAGACAATAAATGGAGTGTAGGTTGAGCATGCGCACCTCCGCTCCATTTAGATGCCTGTTCCTGGAATCGCTGGCTGTCCCACAGTCGGACAACTAGTGGTCAGTAAGATATCCACTTTTCTGTGGATAGGGAATAACTTCTGATTTTTGGAATAACTTTAAAGAGACTGTCACCAAGCTTTTGTAACCACATGTAGGAGCAGATGTCCTGACTCAAGCAATGTTACTTATTGGGCTGTTTTGAAATCCTCCTGGTTATAAAATAGTATTTTATCACTGAGAGGACAAGGAAACCTGCAGCAATGTAGTCCTCGAGATTCATGAGCTCTGGTTATCCCCACTGGCTGGAAGCTTTCTGCCTATGCACAGTGTACACAGAAAGCTGCCAATCAGCGGTCTGGACAGGGTTATACAGAGTTCAGCTTCCAGAGAACTACTAGACCTGCAGCAGATCAAACAGTATTTTTATTTATTTTTTAACAAAACTAAAGCAAGAAGTCTAGGATCTTTGGAATCCGGGTGTCTAGAATTGGGGTCTTTGTCCTTTTATATGCTACTCACAGATGAGGCAGCCAAAATCTGGTGTCCAATTCTCTTAGGGTGGCATATATTTTGGCGACCGGAACAGTAATTCAAATTAACACCATTAATTCTGTGATCCTCTAGTCTTAAAACGTTCCTGTTCCTTTATGTATGAAACAGGAACATTCACTACATAATACAGAATAGTATAAGCTCTTTATCTGCTCCCTTGTTTTTCATGATATGGGAAAGATGATAAAGCAAGGAAGTGGATTATAGCTGACTAGAGAATTACATGGCGGAAACCTCATGACATCCATTATTTGCATTGTCCCATTTCCTTGTCAGTCAGGACTAATGTTTTTTCAGTGATGTCCTGTTCTTTTCTCAGCGGTTCTATACATGGCTTGTGTGAGTATCCAGGCCACCCAGTTATGTTATGGCGAGGTCAACCAGACACCAGCATGGCCTCCATAGTATTGGCACTATTTCATTGTGTGGCAGTTTGTTTTAGGCATTTGATGCGGTTGTTAGAAAGCTTTTTAGAGGACCTGTCACTTCTGATGTCTTTTGTAGTAAATATTTCTATTCTCCATGAAATAACAATGCTTTACTTAGTCTGCATTGCGCCGTTCCACTATCATTCTTCTTAGTAATTAATAAACAAGTTGACAACTGGATTTTACTGTTCCTCTTGTCTGTAGGCTAAAATATACAGGTCAGTCAAACCAGCTGACTATTTGGTGTGCATGGGGCTCACGAGACACTTCTGCAATGGCAACTGTCGGGGAAAAGAATGATCAGGCTTGTTGGATTTCACCACGAGTGAGGAACTTGTGTTAGGAGTCTGGCAGCGACTTGTCTCCTTATCCCCAGTGGGGGAAAAAAAAAACCCCCTCACCTTTCCAATCTTCTTTTGTGCCAGAAGTAATGCCTACATGATTAGATACCATCACCATGTGTCAAGATGACAGGCAGCGCACATGGTCTGATGGGAGCTGAGTAAGAATCGCTGCGCTAGTGTCAGAATGGAGAGGTGAACATGATTATCTGAACTTGTGGACTTCGCTGTGGATTCTGCACATATTAAGATTTAATTATACATTGAACCACACTGAATCTTAGGCATATACAGCCTGTGTGGAGATACCCTTAGTTGTCCATTTAGGCTAGGGCTGCATGGCAACTTTTGGTTGGATCTTTGGCAAAGCCTTCCATGCCGATGTGAACAGCTCTACTGAATTCCTCCTATGGATTCTCCTAGCTTCCGGCTCACAGCCAGTGGTTGGGCTTCCTGTTGGCTTCAGAACCACACAGCTTGAATTCACTGGAACATAAGACGTCTTGTGACCACACTGCTGAATGCTCCCCTGCCAAAGACAAATGCAGTACACGCTGCAATGTGTACTAGTAGGAAGGAAGACAACATCTTATGGTTGGACAGCTGCCTTAAAACCTTGTACACTTCCACACAATATGCATAGGACAATAAGTGGCTTATGTGATCTGTTCTGTCTGTGCCATTTGGAGCAGGGCTGTGGAGTCTGTAAGCCAAATCTCCGACTCCTCAATTTCCATGACACCGACTTTGGTAATTTTGCTTTATTATATATGAACAAGTTGGCAACATATTGCAACAAATATCTTTTTTCATCCTTCAAAAACGACCTCTTTTAGAGCCTGGATGCTGGATGGAGGGTGATGCTCAACTCATCTCTTCAGAATTCCCTCTAGGTGTTAGATTGGGTTCAGATTAGGAGACATACTTGGCCACTGAATCTCTTTCACCCTGATCTTCTTTAAGGCCCCGTCACACTAAGCGAGATCGCTAGCGAGATTGCTGCTGAGTCACAAGTTTTGTGACGCAACAGCGACCTCAGTAGCGATCTCGCTACGTTTGACACTTAGCAGCGGCCAGGCCCCTGGCTGTGAGATCGCTGGTCGTGTCGGAATGGTCTGGACATTTCTTTGATCGTTGCGGCCCTGCTGGGTAGCATGTATCGGTGTGTTTGACACCTTACCATTGACCTTGTTGACGACTCAGACACAGAAACACATAGGCGTGCATCGTTATACAGATCGTTACGGGTCGCCTCATCGTTGCTGCGTCGTTGTGAAGATCTGACTGTTTGACATCTCACCAGCGACCACATAGCGACGCAGCAATGATCCCTGACAGGTCGTATCGTTGTCGGGATCACTGTAGCGTCGCTAAGTGTGACGGGGCCTTTAGAAATGCAACAGTGGCCTTAGATGTGTTTTGAATCACTGTCATGTTGGAAAAGTGCATGTTTACCAAGGGCACAGATTGATGGTAGCATCTTCTATTTCAATATAGAGCAGTACATCTGTGAATTTATGATACCATCAATGGAAAGTAGCTCCTCCACAACAGCAACACTCATGCAGTCCCACCTCCATGTTTCAGAAAAATAAATATAGAAAAACATGGTGCCTACAGTGAAACGTGGTGGCAATTTCCTTATGTAGGGCTTCATGAGTGCATTGAACACATCTAAGGCCACTGTTGCATTTCTAAAGAAGAACAGTGGAAATGTTTCAGTGGCCAAGTATGTCTCCTGATCTAAACCCAACCGAACACCTATGGGGAATTCTGAAGAGACGAGTCGGCAATCACTCTGCACCCAGAATCAACTCTCTGAAAAAAATTGGTGTGTACTTAAAAATCATGGCGGTTATACACATGGCTGTGGAGTTGGTAAGCCAAACCTCCGACTCCTCAATTTCCATGACACCGACTCCACGACTCTGACTCCCTCATACATGGCTCATGTTTAAGTGATAAATTCACTGCAGCACAGATTCATCTCAGCTAAAAGTCTAGACCCTTAGATCAGGAATAGGACAGACATTTATAGGACATTTCATAACTTTCCCAAATTCTTATGAAAAAATATTCCCCACAAACTGCATTGAACTACTGTACCCAATTTATTATATTTTAAGAGTCGGTCCATTTTATACCGACTCCGACTTCACAGCCCTGATTTGGAGTACTCTGAATATTCTCAGTTATGCCATTTTTTTTCCTTCTTATGACACACACACACTTTATTTCGCGTTCCAATGCGAGACATACATAGGACATGACCACGCTTGATGTGGATTCCTTTGCATGTACTTTAGTGAACCCAAGTTGCAGCGAGTGAATTTTGTCCCAGCCTCCAGAATCTACTGCTTCCATCCTAAGTGTTATAATTCACTGTACAGCAGATCTGTCAGATAATTTCTACAGGTTTACTTCACAGTGGTGTACTGTTACTTATACAGGATTAACCTGTCCTGGAAGGAAATAACAATCTGCTGACTGTTTCCAGGTAAGGTGGCAAGCGTTCAGAGACAATGCAGTATGTTGCAGAGCTGTGACTTCTGACGAGAAGCAGACAATACTCATGGTCTGCGATGGATGGGGGCATATAGATAGGACCTATAGATATCTCATCAGTTTTATTCTACCTTGGCTAATTTCAGGAAATTTCCGTCTGGTTTCTAAATTAGATGAAAGAATCGCCCATTATAACGTTATAGAGTATATTGCATGGGGCTGAGAATATGCATGCTATGGCCCCTGATTCATCAGAGCAATTTTGCCAGAATTCTTGCGTAAATTGCTTTGAAAAGTTGTAAAATTTTGATGCAACTCAAAGTTGCGGAAACATTTTATTACTTTTTTGCGTTTTTATGTCAGCTTTTCCCAGCTGGGATAGGCGCATGACTCTACAGCTCGTCTAATTTATGATGAGCTGTGATGTTCCCTACGCTAGAAACTTTACTCCAGTTAAAGATTGGAGTAAGATGTGTGGCTCAGCGCACGGAAGTGTATGAATCTTGTCAGACACTCCTAATTCATGAAGAGGCTTGCAACTCTTCATGAATCAGGATCATCTGACTTCGCCAAGCCCCCTCATCAAGACTGTCTTCACGAATCGGGGCTGATGGCCACTATTGACACGATAGGAGAACAGCTCACTGAGTTAACATGGGTTCACACTTTTTATTTCTGATATAAAAAAAAAGACCAATTTTCATCAAGTTTCTCCATCTTCCCCATTGTGTCAGTCTATGGAAATTGGACTGCACTCAGAAGTCATCTAAGTGAAGTCCGATGGTTTTGATGCACTGATTGACTTGCATGGCACAGACTCGGGCATGCTGAGATTTTATTCTTATTTATTTTTTCCCTGAATGGATAGGAATAAATCAAGCATGTGCACAGCCCCATAGGATACCATGGGTACTGATTATCACGGTTATCTGCACGAGCCCTAAAAGCCTGATTTGCATATATAACGATGAAATGTGGACGGATGAAGCCGGACTTGATGTATATTTAGCAGAACAAAGTTAGCTGTCTTATCCTATTATGTCTTGCATAGAGATTTCAGATTACTGTGCATATTTTTTTCAATAATAACTGCTTTATACACCTATTGAGAATATCTTGCTACCTGTCACTTTACACAATAAGCGACAAATGAGTGTGACTCTGAATTGCTAAGTGATTATCTTGTCTGAATGACATCCATAAAAGCACCATTGAGAAAGCCTACAGGTTGTTTCATACCTGAGAGGCAAGGCGAGGATTAACTCCTGCAGAGTCAGACTTCCTAGAAGTGTTGGGAAAGCGGATGACATGCTTAGAGTATTTTGTTGTAGTGCTGAAACATGTAATGGGTGTCAAGAGATGGCTTTGTGTGCCTGAAAGCAGACTTCTCGGGAAATAGGTTGTGACATATGTACCTCCACTATGTAAACACCCATTACTGTCTGACTCTTTCCAGCTTCTTAGAAGCCCATTTCTGTTCTTCAGCAGTCTTGTACTTTGTTACTAGACCTCCAGTTGGCCTCTGACTTCTTCTTCTTTTAATTTTAGATAGACTTTTTTTTCTGGACTTCACGACACTATTTCCATTGAAGCCCTTTACATCTGCCCAATGGCTACTTGCAGAAAGCAACAGACTGTATCACCTGTCGAATAATGCAATAACCTAGACGATTGCCATTTCATTAGTGTCCTGGTTCTTATTGATAATGTTATATAAGCGGACTTTTGCTTCCTTCATATGGCCATATTATAGATTTGTACAGCGGTTCTGTAGCACAACACCTATAGACTGCTTTGGACCCATACCCTGTGCTTCTAATGTTAGAAGGAGGTACATGCATTTTATTTCTCATCTTCGGCATATGCCATATAAAAGAGACATTATTCTCTAAATGCATTTCTATATTATTTTTGTTGCAGATTATTGTCCTCGCTATAAAGCCATTAAAATAAATTTGAGCACGTTCCCAGTTTTGTCTTGAGTATGGTATACCTTTAAAGAGAGTCTGTCACCAATTTTGATCCATCACGGAGAGCAGCTGAAACATGTACGTGCACGGTCATACAGCTTACATGACCAATGATGCCACATTTTAAAATTCCTCGCTTTGCGATCACAAACGCTCTGTGGATAGTTTCTTTTTGTGTGCAGTAGCCCGGGCATTCTACATTAAGCACTCCCCAATCCTTCCCCTCTGAGTGATGGCTGCAGCATCCAACCAGACCGCTAGAGCGGTGTCTCAAAAGCTGACCGGAGAAGTTGGGGAGTGTTCAGAGTAGAGACCTCCCAATGGACACTTGCTCTGATAAATCTAGGGGGATCTAAACTTGAGTTCCTCGGTCTCACAGCCAGTGTAACCATACACATAGGTATGTTCAAACTGCTTCCAGTATGTATTTATTTTACTCACTTATATAGTGCCATTAATTCCACAGCGCTTTACAGAAATTATCATCACTGTCCCCATTGGGGCTCACAATCTAAATTCCCTATCAGTATGTCTTTGTAGTGTGGGAGAAAACTGTAGAACCTAGAGTAAACCCACGCAAACACGGGGAGAACATACAAACTCCTTGCAGATGTTGTCCTTGGTGGGATTTGAACCCAGAACCCCAGCGCTGGAAGGCTGAAGTGCTAACCACTGAGCCACTGTGTATCACCTATGTAACTGTCTGAAGCTTCCTGTTTAAGTGGAATCTCTCAGCATATTTGTCTCTGTATTCTGAGAGCAGCATGTTGCAGGGGCTGAGACCCTGATTTCAGCAATGTGTCACTTATTGGGCTGTGTGTTGCTGTAATAACATCAGTGGTTATCACTACAGGACTAAGTGTCACGTGCCTCCTAGTCGGCCTCTTTATGTCAAAACGCCCCCGACACTAATTAGTAGGTTTCTGACAATGGCAGCTCTGTGTGTACACTGTATAATCAGTGGTATGGTTATTCTGGGCTCAGCATTCCGAGCACTGCTAGATCTACAGCAGAGAAAAGTCTGATTGTATCAAATTACCAGCATGCAGACCAGCAAGTGATACATCACTGGAATCAGTGTCTCAGCCACTACCACTACATCATGCTGCTCTCAGATTATATAGCAAAAATCTGGTGACTAGTTTCCTTTGTCTGTTATAACTAGCATCCCAGCACACATAACTTTTTGGTTCTAGTAAATGTTATTTGTTTGCATTGAGTGCACACTGTAACTTTATATAGACTGTTTGTATAATTCATAAGCCCTATTATTATTCTCTTTAATAAATATGATAGATTTCTGGTAATCTCTCAGTACATTTTGTTCTTTTATATCCGGTAAAGTGGCTTTTACATAATAAATATTTTACAGTCCACTTGAGTATTAACAAATGGTCTCTGAATTCAATCCAAGCCTCCATGTTCATATCCCAGACAGCTGATTTGGCAAAGGGCACCGTTATCCCCTGCAGAGCCAAATCCTGTAAATGGTCTCCCAACCAAGCACTATTTTTGAGCAGTAATGTCAGGGGGCACATTCCTCTATCAATTTAAAAGCCCAGAGTTTAATTCCTAAAGTAAAAATTTGTGTGTATCATCATCATACTTTGTTCCAAAAGGGATGTCTTTATTGTATACCATACATGCGGCTGTTTTTGGATATGTACATGCCACGTAATTAGCACAGAAAGTTATCACTGCAGGAGATGGGTTCAAACATTGGAGAAACCTGGTTGATATTGTCATGAGTTTTCTGTGGACCTTCTTTTAGAAACTGTTGAAATTGCCCATGTTTATTATATGGGATTCTCAAGTCTGTCAGATCAAGACTGATCATTTCAGTGAGCTAGAAAAGATTTTTGCAAAACTTTTATGGTGATGTTTATACCATTAGAACAATATATAGTAAGTTTTTACCTTTCTGACAAAAACAGAGCACTTACAAATTCGAGATGTCTGAAGTTGATGGCTTTAAACAGATGGTGTTCTGTGTAATGACTAGAAAAAGAGCAGTAATGTCAGAGTCCCAGTAAATGTTACTCAAGGGCAGATGTTCTTTGTGGGCTGCAAATAAAGAGCCGTGTAACCGCATCTTGTCTTAATATGGCAAAGAATCTTCTCCTATTGTTGGATCATTGTATTCTCGTCCCTGCTGATGAAACACGCGTTCGTGTGGATGATGAATTAATTTACATCGCTACACGGTAGCATAGGCTTTCCACTAGCTATATAAACTCTGGAGGTTGAGTATCAAGTTGACATAAGTGGAAATTGTGTCAGATCCGCTGCACACGGTAATATAAGGTGGCCAAACACCATTTCTGCAAGATCTGACAACGTGTATGAGGACTGACATTGCAAGATAAGGAATCACACAGTCCTTTCTTCTTTTAGGAGATAAGCAGATACTAGATGTATCTGGCAGCGTCTTACGGCCCTTTTACACTGGTAGAAAAGTGGAAAACAAACTTTCGTTAGGGCGCTTGTTTCTGACGATTGACCCATATATACATACTTTATTCGTCAGGTGATTGGATTGTCATCAGCATATCATCCCGTGTAAGTGGGGACTGAGCTTTCAGCAATGTGTGTGTGATTAATCGCTGATCACCTTGTGTATATAGTTGTATGTTAGCTGGCTTAACTCTGCCCATGTAAATGGGCCTTTTATTCCTTGCTTACTGTTAATAAAATTAATATGCATGTGGGGTGGGGGAGTCAGAAAAGGTAGCCATCCAAAAAGCCCACATCCCAATAAAATAAGTCTGTCAAAATGGCCAATTTACACCGTGATGAACAAACATTGTTCATTTCACCTGATGCCCGAACAACGTAACATCATTATCATTTAAAACGTGATTGTGTCTGTTTGATTTTAGTAGTCTGCAGAACTTTTTTGCCAACGGATTGCTACCGGATATGTTCTAATGACTGATTTCTGGACATGTGAACTTGGCCTAAAATGACAGAAAGGACCCTAGAATAGTGAATGGAGTTTATTGGGTGTTGCATCATTTCACGGGTCTTTACCACGCATAGATACACCTAATGATCAGAAAGTACAAAAGGCCTCTTGAGGGTGATTCATCAAAGCTTTTTTGCCAGATTTCGGGTGAAAAAAAGTTTTGAGAAGTAACAATTTTTTTTTTTTTTTTTTACGCAATGCAAGGTTGCGCAAAAAAAAAAATAGCATGAAACGCCAGAAGTTCTATTTTCACCACAGCTCCAACAAAGTGGACAGTACTGGAGTGGGACGAGGCCGTGGCAACCCCCGATCCTCAAATTCATAATGAGCGGCGGCGTTCACTATGCCACAAATCGTACTCCAGCAGAAGCAAGGCGCTCACCACTATGTGCCTCGCCTGATTTATTAAGAGGCCTGTGCCTGTTAAGGAATCAGCATCTTCTGCACCAACACACCCCCTCATCAAGAACAGGGTGAATCGCAAGAGTTAAGGAATCGTGACCTTTGTATTCTTTTAGAGATGACTTCCACGTTCACATGTTCAGTATTTGGTCAGTATTTTCCATCACTATTTGTAAGCCAAAACCAGGAGTGGGTGATAAATACAGAAGTGGTGACATGTTTCTATTATACTTTTCCTCTGATTTGTTCCTCTCCTGGTTTTGGCTTACATATACTGATATGAAATACTAACCAAATACTGTATGTGTGAATGTGGCCTAAAAGTGCTCATTTACTAGAGTTTGCCTAGGGTGCTCGAGTATGTACCGAGTATTTCGGGTGCTCGAGTGAGATGTTCGTCCCTGCTGCTGCATGTTTTGCAGTTATTAGACAGCCATAAAACATGTGAGGATTGCCCGTGTATGTCAGGCAATACCCGCATGTTTTGTGGCTGTCTAACAGATGCAAAACATGCAGCCGCAGGGACAAACATCTCACTCGAGCACTTGCGATAATCTGTGCATACCCGAGCACCCTAGGCAAACTCTAGTAATGAGCACTTGCGCTCATCACTAATTATAATTTAATATAGCAGTTTAAGAAACATGGCTCTGATCTGGTTACATTTTTGTTTTATGTTTTCACCATCCAAAGAAATGACTTTATCACTACTGCAGTAAACGTCTAGCTATAATTGTATACATTGCAGTGTTTGATTCCGGCACTATGCACATAACACTGTTCTATGTCAACTGTCAAAGAACCCTAACAGAATAAAACTTTGTATATGTTTTTCTTTTCCACATTATAAGCTATAGGTTGTAGTGGCATTAAGTTTAGACATGCAGAATTATGGTAATAGATATTTATCTACAGTTAAGGTGTTTTTATTTGAAGTGTTTGTATGAGAAAGTTCATGACGTTACACCTATTGTTTGATAATGGCACACTTATGTTTGTAGTGTATAAGTGTCTTCTGAAACATTTATTGTAGTATTTCTTTTATGACTGCACTTCCGATTGTTTTTTTTCCTCCTAAATAATTGTCAGTATGCGTTCTCAAATATAAATAGTGCCCAATGAAACTGACTTTTAGTATAGGCTTTGTTCTTGAATGTGCTGTTAAGTACACATCAGAATCTTAAAGGAAGTCCATCACCTCCCAGCTTCATTGTGTGTAGGGGAACTAGCCCCTAAATCAATCAAAATAGCACTGTACCTGGTACTGGTACAGTGCCTGAGAAAATAACGATATGCATACAAATTAAAAGTTTTCGGTGCCCCCTTGGTGTGGCCAAGAGTTTGGTGCATCATTATGCCTCATTTGTAGATTGGGGGCCTTCCCCTGCTTCTCATTGACAGTGCTCGCTTCCCAAGCAGTATCTGGCTGTGTGTATACACATGCTGTGGCTGCGCACTTTTTCCACCCTGACTCCTTTCTTCTGATGCCTCTTGCTGCACTTCCGTGTGTACTAGCGTAGTGAGCGGCAACAGAAGAAAGAAGCCAGGGAGGAGGATATGTGTGACTGCATTTGCATTTTAGGGGTGACTGGACTCGTTTTTAAGGAAAACTGCAATGGACCACATAGAGCCAGCCCAAAATATATTCTCTTTCCTATCTAAGCCGATCTGGTGAGAAAATGCACCTAGCAAATGCACTAGTAGTCACAATTTAGCTTCTCATATTGCTAGTCTCAACACTGCCCTCTCTGATCTATTATACTTAACAGCGCCACCCACACTCCCCTCCGGTGATCACATCAGTGCCTCCCATCACCTTTCCCTTAGCAGGCACCCCATTTTTTCCCAGTTCTGCTAGCTCAGTAGAAATCCAAGCAATAGGAAAAAATGTTATCCACCCAGCAGATTAGTTTACTGTTGACTCCAGGGAGAGATCCAGCTGGAGGCTGTTAGTGGCAACCCAATGGAAGCATCTGCCCAACTAAATCAATTAAGGCAGGAAGCAAGTCCTAGTCATCAGGATCAAGTTCTAGTCACAATGGTTAACCCATTTCCCATTATTCTCAAATGATGGTTACTAAGTTCAGTATTTTTGTGTGAACTGACTAGACAAGTATGGGAAGAAAAATGACAGCTACTCTGCACATTTCTCAAAAAAGTTGTCACTATTCAAACTCTTTAAATGTAACATTGTGTAGCTCCTTCCCTTTAGAGTAAAGAATATTGAAGAATCTAGATTAAAAGTGTGTGTGTATTTGTGCATGGACTTCTCAATTTAGATTGGAAGGAATCATACAAGATGATGATCAAGTTTGAAATAGACTAATACAATAGCTGCACTGGCGGACACAGACAGAAAAGGGCCCCTGTAAGAACAATATATGGGCCCTTTGCAGCCCAAGAGCTCCTAAAAATGCAAAATTGCACCTGCTTTGGAGGCAGAAATGGACCCCCTTACCTCTTGGGCCCCTGTGCAGCTGCACAGGTTACACCAATGATATGGCCGCCCCTGAATAGATGTATAGATCACTCCCACTAAATCTTGACTATAGCTCTAAGGATTACTCCCTTTTAGAGCTAGACTGTGACTGTATTGATCACTCCAATTAGTTCTTGACTATAGCAGTATAAATCACTACTATTCGCTCTTTACTATAGCTGTATGGATCACTCCCATTAGATCTAGACACTTAGATCATGCCTGCAGCTGTGTAGATCACTCTCATTTGATCCTTTGAATGATATATTGCTTTTTACCTCACCTACTACAGTAAAACACCGCCATCACCAGTGCAATTTCTTCTGTATAACACAAACCTTTCCAGGGACCAATGAACTAATGCTCAGACATACACACTTACAAAAAGCAGACACGTTTCTGTTTAGTGACACTGTGAGTGCAGGTCATATGATGCCTTCTCATGCGCTTTCCTGTCTTTCACTGAAATGCCGTCCACTCTACAATGGATGCCATGTAATCGGCTACCCGGAAGTGCTTAGACATACACTGAGCATGTGCAATTCATACACACTCAGTTTGATCTACACATGCTCAGTACATTTGCTCGTCTGTGGTGCAAAAGGTATGTTGTGGCTTAATTGGATATGAAGCCACCATATAAAGAGATTTTTCTAAAATGGCCAATGTATTGAAAAGCCCCATTTTAATACAATTTTTCTAGCCCTAATGTAGTTGTTTGCTTCTGTGAACAACTGTGTTTTTATCTTTTTCTTTTTTTCCTTATGATTGGCATTAATTCTTGCTAGATACAAGGAATTATACAATGTGAGTGACATGCAGCTGTTTGTGCCTCACACCTGGGCACAACATTTGAGTGAAGCATATAGGTGTATCCTGTTTGCCATGGCCAAAGAGAGAATACCAGCAGGCCTGTAGACAAGCGCTTCCTAAAATAACATGAGCCAGCAGGTGGAAGAGGCTATTACCGCTGTAAGCACAATGACCTCAGGAAATCCCTGGCTCCCATCCCTCATGTCTGCATCATATTAATGCTTGTCTTCTGTATGGAGCTACACCAGGCGGCAGTTGTTTCCCCACCAGCCCTGCAGAGCGTATAATCGAATTTTGGAACAGATAAAGAAATTAAGATGGCCTGCTCTGACAGTAAGCATATTACTTAGGACTAGGCTACTGGCTTAATTTATATGCTTTAATTACTTATTAGAAAAATCTTAGCTGTAAATTAATTAAAAATTACAGGCAAAAAATGGTTAAGCAGTCTTGTTTTACAACATCGTACACCCATTAAATAGGTAGATTTACAGGGGTACATAAAGTGTCTTAATAAAAAGTCATAAATGTTTCTTCATTGACAGATTAATCACAGTTAATGCTCCGGCCTTATTTCTTCTGTGAAATTGTCATTATTCTAGGCAACACTAAATTCAAGTTTAATGCCTTGGACTAAAGTTAATGATATAATTGCCTAGCACTAGGATAAATCGCTTGAATATCAATAAATATTTTCCCTTCTTAGCTGGATACGGCAAAATAAAATTAAGATTTTAATTGTTAAAAAAAAAAATCCTCATATTTTGCAGCACTAGGATTTCAAAGAAAGCACAGTGTAAAATCTAGGGTGCCGTGGCTCCCTGCACCTGTATTAGGAATGAAATATCTCTGCCATGCTTTAGCACGTAATTCGTCTTATGTATAAAGCCTCATAAAAAGCACTGAGTCAGCTTCGGGAGAGCCAGCAGGAAGGAGTCTGCGGGGAGAAATATGCAAACTCCAGAAGGAAGAAAACTCTAGTGCCACCTATAGGTGACTACCCAAAAGCAAAACTGCCGTGCGGTATAACTCGTGAAGCATTATGCGTTACCGTGTTTCGCATTTTCTCACATGGGTGATGATCACAATACGTCGTTTGAACTTTGTAAAGTTGGTGTTCGAAGTAAAATGTGTGAATCCACTAAACTATACAAACATCTATGTGATACTTCGAAATGCCAATTCCCTAATATATTATGAGATTTGGAGAGTTTCCGCTCAGTTTAGTCTCCAAAACCCCCTAGAAAATCTCCATGTGCACAAGCCCTATTGTTCTCTTTACTGCTGTAAAAACACCAAAAGTTTGTTTAGCATCCATTGTGACAAAGAACAATTCCTTACATATGTGTATCCCTCTATAGGGATTCCTACTTCCTTCAACATCTCCTCTTCCTCCATATAAAAGCGTATTATTATTCTTATTCGATCTATAAAAACCTACAAGAAGCAAAATGAACATAAACCCTGCTGTAAATAAATAAAAAGCAAGCTCATTTAAATAAAATAGGGTTCTTAGTAACACTGTTTTTGATCAAAAATAGTATATAAGCCATCCCACCATCGACAAGGTGAACCCGTTTGAGACGGTCCTACACTGTCTAATATTAAAAACCTTACCATGTGTCAAAGTTGACCTCAATGTGTGAATAAGGGCAGACAAAGGACTGCGTCCCAAACTGAGAACACCAGCCTAGGGTAGCTTTAAATGTATTATCCATCTCTAGGAGGGGAGGCCACACCCAGGTTTGCACAGAATGCAAAATATACAAAGAAAAAACACACAATTTGAGTTTGGTTTAAGATGGTTTACATGCAGCACATAAATGCATGATTCACAATGGCCATGAATCAGAAAAACCTGCAAGAAGCAAAATGAACATAAACCCTGCTGTAAATAAATAAAAAGCAAGTGCATTTAAATAAAATAGGGTTCTTAGTAACACTGTTTTTGATCAAAAATAGTATATAAGCTATATATAGTGTATAACCCAAATGGGTTCACCTTGTCGATGGTGGGATGGCTTTTATACTATTTTTGATCAAAAACAGTGTTACTAAGAACCTTATTTTATTTGATCTATAGTAAGGAAAACCAAAAACACATGTCCATGAGAACTAAATTTAGCCTGTTTGATATTTTTAATGGGCTACATTGAAGAAACCGACTATTGTTTGGCATGTTGGGGGAAAAAAAAAGTATAAAATGACCATTTCAGGATTTTTTTAAATTCTCATTTCTTAATTATGGGTTTTCACACTGACACCAAACATTTTGATTGGTCACTTCCTGCTTTACATGGCCTTTTTCTTGCTACGTATTGTAGCCCACTATGTCCCATTAATGGTATGGTGGTTGTGCATTGCAGCTATTTTACCACACCACAGACTTCAGTTAATGCTGCATTGGCCACACATTCTTTAAAGTGTCAAAAACGTGACAAAGGCTTGCATTAATCAGCCGCCGGCATGAAACCCAATGAATGTAATAGGGATATGTAGAATCACACTTGTGTATTAACTTTTACTGAGGGCATAAAAACAGCACACACTGCCTGTAATTTTATCCCCTACCACTTTCTTTGGATATTAAAAGGCAGGACCCTCCATCAGGAAAACGGCCTTTTAGTTTTATTGGCGAGCGGTGGAGAGATGCTATGATGATATGTTACCTCACCCTGCAAAAATGCTTTGTTCCAGAGAAAGTGGAAACTGTCTGAGGTTTGTGGTTTGACTAGAGCCCATGGCGTATGTGCTTCATCAGGACCCAGCTATGGCGACAGAATGTTATCTACAGCCGTACATTGCATATGATTCTACACAATAGCATCTCTGAGGTGCATTTGTGGTTAGTTATTTCATTGGTAAAGGACCTAGTTCCTGGTGATGAACAAGAGGGAAAAAGGCTGCCTCCACTTGAAAAGAGCCCATGTTATTTTTCATCACTGTCCTAAGATAAGGACTAGCCCATAGTTCGAATAATTCATTACTGAGCTAACCCTCCTTATTATTGCCTTCAATTTGGCAATGTGTTGCACAAAAACTGCTTTTAGGGATCTAATAATCATGTTCACAGCACTCTTGGCTAATGTTATGCTTTTATGATTGGTATTTAGTTAATGAAACGAAAACAGTTTGTTTTTCTTTTATTTGGGTGGGTTGGGTCTGTAATTAGGTGCCTCTTTCATCTGTGAGAGGGCGTCTGGGCTTTGACTGATGCTAGGCTTGTGGAACCCAAAACAGTAGCGTTGAGTAGTAGGTATTTAGTCTGGCTTCGTCTTGTGGTCAATGATGTCATCTGGTTCATCCTGACACAGCTGGAACAGCAACCAAGCCTATGTAATTTGCTTTCTCAAGGATTTTCATTAACCCGTTTGAGTCTAAGTAAATCTAGAAGGAGTTCATCATTGCAGACATTTCCTACGAAGTTTTTACTACAGCTTTGGAGATCCCATCTTTTTCGGTCCTTTTTCATTGTATAGTATTGCTCATGTTTTCTGTGTGGTTTCTGATGAGCCCAATTTAGCAAGCGAACTGAAACTGCAGCTGATAGAGATTGAACAGCCTGCCAGAAAATACTTTCTGTAGGTTTATGAGGCAAGTGGTAATAGAAGTCTCAGCCCAACAGTCACGCAGCACAACAAATTTCTTTACTCGCCCATAAAAATGTAGAATCTTTCCTGGAATCTGCTATTGTTAGCTGGGCTGAGTGAGTTTATGATCCAGCTAACACCAGGGTTTGAGGTTGGCTGCTTGCCAGGCACATGCATCGTGGCTGTATTCAATTACAGACTTCAACTTGAAGTCTTCGATCGTTTTGTAAAAGGTGTGCTTTTTTTCACTTTCAGCAAACTAATTCTTCTATTAGTGAACGTATCCCATTGCAAGCCTATGTAGTGGAATATTCACAGCCTTCTGTCACAGAGGTACTGTATGTACTGACAGGGCTGTGGAGTCGGACTCTGTGTTGGAGTCGGTATAAAATGGACCTACTCGGACTCCTAAAATATATAGTAAATTGGGTACAGTAGATCAATGCAGGATGTGCAGTAAATGTCTTCATAAGAATTTGGGAAAGTTATATGTCCTATAAATGTCTGTTCTGTTCCTGATTGAAGGTTCTAGGCTTTTAATTGAGATGAATCTGTGCTGCACTTTATGTACACGCTCTGTAGTGAGGCCGTGCTGTGGAGTCTGAGTCGGTGGTTTGACTTACCAACTTCACAGCCCTGTGTATGTTAAGATAAGTCCAACACACACCTCTGCTACCTCTCTGTAGCATGGTGAAATGAAGTTTGTAGTACACACATTAACACTAGGACTACTGGACTCGTGACCCCGCCTAGAACTACTGAAAGGAGTCATTTTGACTCCTTGCTTGTTTTCGTTTATTTTTAGAGTTTCATTTGTGGTTATTTATTAATAATTATATTTTTTGTAATGTATTATTATTGTGAGATCCAACAGTAATGCTTTTGATTGTTTTTTTTCTGCTTTTCTTATTTTTCTACAGAAAATAACAATAATTATAATAGACGTTTTTCAAACATATTTTTTTTTTATTCAAGTGCACACATATAAACAACAACTGAAGAACAAAAAGCAGAGAAAATGTAGGTGGAGGAGCATAAAAATGAAAATATGGCGCAGAATTCACCTTCTAAACATTTGGTGTTTCGCATTTTAGGCATTGCCTTTGATTTATGGCAGTACATTGCCCACACAAAGACTTACCACAAGTCTTACAATTTCCGACAGATCTATTTTTCTTGCACTTTTCTTTGATCTGGCAAAATTTTGTTTGAACCATCACTTCTGAGCATGTAGAAACTTGGGACGTGGAACCCTTTTCCCTATCTGTGACATAAGGACCACTCAACTCTCTCACAAGCGTTTGCAAAAATGCCTTGTGTGACATTTTTTGGTGGGTAATCTCCTTGAATATTATCCATGCATTTATACCCGCAAAGTCTAAGGCATTTTCAAATGCATGAACAGGCCATCTCCTTGTGCATGTTCGTGTGGTATATTTTCGTGCCATCTGATCCACTACATCTACTCCATATTTTGTTTCATTGTAAAACTTTACCGTTTCTGGAGTTTTTTTAGCGGAATCAGACGCACCAACAACATCTGGATGGACGGAACTCAAAATGACAACATTTTTGTTGGGCTTTCCTTGATATACTGTAAGTGTAAAATTGTCTTCATTTCTAAACACTTTAGTGTTGTACAATTCCTCTTTCATGGATTTTATTTCTTTAGGCACTTCTCGCCTTATCTTGTTCAGTGTTCCCACGATGGTTGTTCCTTTGCTTTTTAGCTGTTTAGCTAATTTTACTGAAGTAAAATAATTATCGGTTGTAACATTGCGACCTTTTTTCAAAAATGGGTCCAATAACTTCATTACCACATGGTCAGCTAAACGGTCCTCAGCACGGCGTGTGTCATCTTTGCCTAGATAAGGGAAGCCATTTGCCAGATATTTGCTCCTCTTATCAACAGCTAGCCAATATTTGTGGCCATATTTATCTGGTTTGGAAGGCATGTACTGCGTGAATGGACACCTAGTTTTGCTTGGGAAAAGTTGCTCATCCACCGTTATGTATGGGCCAGATTTGTAACACGCAATACAATTTTCAATAAACCTGTCCCACACAGTAGAAAATAGAGCAAACTTGTCCGTTTGCAGTCTCTCCGATTGAGTAGATTTCTCATCAAATCTGAGAAACCTCATAATTTCAACAAAGCGGTCCCTAGACATTGTCGCTTTGCAAAACGGTATTCCCCAGTCATTACACCAAATACTGCTAATCGAGTGACGGTTCGTGCCAGATATTCCACGAGCATAGAATATCGCAATGAATGCATCTAGCTCCTCATCAGATAGAGTAAACTGTAAATTATTGTTCCTGCATGCTTCTGCAAGCGTACAGTTCTTTATATGTGTCAATATATATGAATCAAAAAATAAACGCCATGCGCTCAAAGGACTATCGATAATGATATTTCTTCTGGCGTATCCTGTAGGGCCAGGTGCTTCTCGAAGAATATTTTGGCTGTCACGCCTACCAGGCAAGTGTTCTCCAATTTCAACAGGTTTCCATTGAATACCATCCGCTGAAACTAGTATTCCTTCAGATTCGCCTTCTCTGGTGTTTGTTGTTGCATTACCTTCGCCGCCATCGTTATCTGTTGTTCTTTCATTTCTGGGACGTTTTGCTGATTTTTTTCTGTCCACGACCAGGAGGATGGTCACGAGGCAACATAACTGCATGAGCCCGATCCCCAGTTGATGTGCTTGGAATATCTGTAAAAAAGTTGATGAATATTTAGAATTTTTGTTTTGTAAGGGTCCGTGCACACTGGCTGGATTAGCGGCGGAATATCCGACCGGATATTCTCACCACAATCCGGCCCGTACCTGCCATCTCAGGTACAGAGCGGAGTTTCATACCTGAAGCTCCGCTCCGAACCCCGGGCTGGAGCCGTGCTCGCGCGTAAGCAAGCGCTGCTCTGTCCCTGACAGCGGCTCCAGCCCGGGGTTCGGAGTGGAGCTTCAGGCATGAGCGGGCAGGTACGGCCTGTATTGCGGCAAGAATATCCAGATGGCTATTCAGCCAGAATTCTGCTAGTGTGCACAGGCCCTAACTCAGTGTGTGGAAGAACAAATAAATACACATAACTACTTACCTTCTGGATTTGTTCCTTCTGAGTCTTCAGATTCACTTGATATGTTCTGAGGAATGAAATCTTCATCACTGTCAGAATCAAATACATGTTCCTGCAATTCGGATTCCGGTATGGATTGCAAAGTAGCCAGAATATCCTGAGGCTTTATCAAACGTCTTCTCTCCATATTCCTCACAAATTCCATAATTCTATATAGTTCCCTGCTGAAAAATAGAAATGAAATGAAAACTAAAAGAAATAATAACTGTTCTGCCACCTTCAAAAGTAGGTGGGCTGAATCAGTTGACAGACAGCTAAACTATTTCATAACAATTCATACCTGTATGAGTCTTCAGAGCTCGTATGTCTGCGTCTGTTCTCTTTGTCTCTTCAGCTGAACTGAAAGTAAAGTTACTATCCAGAATACTGTCTCCTGCTAGGACCTTAGAAAAACACCACCCTTCATTAGCATAAGATAAGAGCCTAGAGTAAACAAGCTATTTTGTTCAGCATTACACAGTAATACAAGCAGGTAAAACACAAGGAAAATGTGAAAAGTTGACATGTAAATTGAACTACATCTATATGAACATCAGGGTAAATAAGACAGAGTGAAAAAATTATGCACAAAACTTTATAGCAACATTTAGTGACAAAAGGACCTCAAAAATGACTCCCTTCAGTAGTTCTTAGTAAATTTTGAAAAAAACGCACAAATTTTTCACCAAAATTATTTATTCTCACAAAATCTTTTTTCACATCATATTTGAGGAAAAGTCACCGAGTTTCAAGCCGGAATTCTGAAAAATGTAGTCACAGAAGAGAAATAAAAAACGAAAGGAGTCAAAATGACTCCATCAGTAGTTCTAGTGTTAAAGAGGTATTCCCATCTCCAAGATCCTATCCACACTATGTAGTAGGTGTAATAATAATAGCAAATACCTCCAATTAGAAATATAGTCTAGTTCTGATTTGCTATATCGCTTACCCAATGTGTAGGGCATTGCAGTAGCCTAGGTATCCATGATTACAATAACTCGCATAGTTACAGTTGTTAGTGGTCATAACCATGGATACCTAAGCTACTGCAATGCCCTGTACATGGGGTAAGTGACATAGCAAATCAGAACTATACTACACTTCTTATTGTAGGTATTTGTTAATATTATTATTACACCTACTATATATTGGGATAGGATCCTTTAGATGTGAATACCCCTTTAAAGAAAAATAGGATAGGTAAGTTTTGCTAGAAGGTGAATCCTGGGCCCTACACATTATTGACTGGAGCTGGGAATCTATTATGAACGATTAGCCATTTGAATGGCAAAAGAAGGCTGCAAATGCCACAAGTCACACTTTCAAAATAAAGTATTTTGTGCTCCATTCGCTACATTTTTAAAAGGAACAAGAGAAGGGAGTCTCCACAGACAGATTTTCCATAACTTGTGCCAGAAATTGACGCAGAGAATTGCTTCACTGGCATCACAGAAATACAAAATATATGCCCGTTTTTACACTTGGCACATTGTAATCTTTCACACTTTAGGCTTCAAGATATTTGATTGCTGTTATGTTTGTTTAGATTCAAAGGCTATAACCCTCACCCCAGATATCTCGCCCTGCTTCTAGCTTTGAAGGGAATATGGGGGTGCTGTGGGTCACCAGACACTGGACCTCGGGTATATTTTACTGTATAACTGATTAATTTTTTTACATATCAATCTAAGAACTAAGAATGTTATTCATTGGATCCATGTAGTTTAGGGCCTATTCACACTGTATTTTGCAGTTTGCTCATGTGTCTTTCCAGGGCTTCCTTCTCAAGCTTAAAAAAACTGGGTTCAAATGTTCCCCTGATGAAGCCAATGCGTTCAATAAGGCAAACCGAGTGGTACAAGAAAGAATGGGGGTGCTGTAGTTTTATCTTGGCTTCCAGCTCCCTGGATTTATGCCCTAATCTTTGTGGTCTTATAGCTCTTAAACTATGACCAGTCAGTATGCTGCCACATGTCTCATGTCTGTGCTGACCTCTTCCAGCTGCACAGCTGTGCTGTCAATGTGGCATTTCCAGTTGGGGGATGGGACAGAGAACTAGCCCCACCTGTCATAAATAATGGTGACGACTGATTCATCCAGAGTATGCATGCAACCCCTCACTTAACCATCTTTTATTTCCTGTTCTCTGCTAACTTATTTTTTCCAATGTGCGATATATACACTGCTAAAAAAAATAAAGGGAACACTCAAATAACACATCCTAGGTCTGAATGAATGAAATATTCTCATTGAATACTTTGTTCTGTACAAAGTTGAATATGCTGACAACAAAATCACACAAAAATCATCAATGGAAATCAAATTTATTAACCAATGGAGGCCTGGATTTGGAGTCACCCCCAAAATTAAAGTGGAAAAACACGCTAGAGGCTGATCCAACTTTGATGTAATGGCCTTAAAACAAGTAAAAATGAGGCTCCGTATTGTGTGTGGCCTCCATATGCCTGTATGACCTTCCTACAACGCCTGGGCATGCTTCTGATGAGGTTGCTTATGGTCTCCTGTGGGATCTCCTCCCAGACCTAGACTAATGCATCCGCCAACTCCTGGACAGTCTGGTGCAACGTGACGTTGGTGGATGGAGCGAGTCATGATGTCACAGATGTGCTCAATCGGATTCAGGTCTGGGGAACGGGCGGGCCAGTCCATAGCTTCAATGTCTTCATCTTGCAGGAACTCCTGACATACTCCAGCCACATGAGGTCTGGCATTGTCCTGCATTAGGAGGAACCTAGGGCCAACCGCACCAGCATATGGTCTCACAAGGGGTCTGAGGATCTCATCTCGGTACCTAATGGCAGTCAGGCTACCTCTGGCGAGCACATGGAGGGCTGTGCGGCCCTCCAAAGAAATGCCACCCCACGCCATTACTGACCCACTGCCAAACCGGTCATGCTGAAGGATGTTGCAGGCAGCAGATTGCTCTCCACGACATCTCCAGACTCTGTCACATCTGTCACATGTGCTCAGTGTGAAACTGCTTTCATCTGTGAAGAGCACAGGGCACCAGCGGCGACTTTGCCAATCCTGGTGTTTTGTGGCAAATGCCAAGCGTCCTGCACGGTGTTAGGCTGTGAGCACAACCCCCCATCTGTGGACGTCGGGCCCTCATACCACCCTCATGGAGTCGGTTTCTAACCGTTTGTGCAGACACATGCACATTTGTGGCCTGCTGGAGGTCATTTTGCAGGGCTCTGGCAGTGCTTCTCCTGTTCCTTGCACAAAGGCGGAGGTAGCGGTCCTGCTGCTGGGTTGCTGCCCTCCTATGGCCCCCTCCACGTGTCCTGGTGTACTGGCCTGTCTCCTGGTAGCTCTTCCAGCCTCTGGACACTATGCTGAAAGACACAGCAAACCTTCTTGCCACAGCTCGCATTGATGTGCCATACTGGATGAGCTGCACTACCTGAGCAACTTCTGTGGGTTGTAGAGTCCGTCTCATGCTACCATGAGTGTGAAAGCACAACCAACATTCAAAAGTGACCAAAACATCAGCCAGAAAGCATTGGTACTGAAATGTGGTCTGTGGTCCCCACCTGCAGAACCACTCCTTTATTGAGGGTGTCTTGATAATTGCCAATAATTTCCATTTGCACAACAGCATGTGAAATTGATTGTCAATCAGTGTTGCTTCCTAAGTGGACAGTTTGATTTCACAGAAGTTTGATTTACTTGGAGTTATATTCTGTTGTTTAAGTGTTCCCTTTAGTTTTCTGAGATTATATATATATATAGATAGATATAATATTAGTACAGACCAAAAGTTTGGGCACACCTTCTCATTTAAAGATTTTTCTGTATTTTCATGACCATGAAAATTGTACATTCACACTGAAGGCATCAAAACTCTGAATTAACACATGTGGAATTATATACTTAACAAAAAAGTGTGACACAACTGAAAATATGTCTTATATTCTAGGTTCTTCAAAGTAGCCACCTTTTGCTTTGATGACTGCTTTGCTCACTCTTGGCATTCTTTTGATATATATATCAGTGCTGGCCAAAAGTATTGGCACCCCTGCAATTCTGTCAGATAATACTCAGTTTCTTCCTGAAAATGATTGCAATCACAAATTCTTTGGTATTATTCTCTTCATTTAATTTGCTTGCAAGGAAAAAACACAAAAGAGAATGAAGCAAAAATCAAATCATTGATCATTTCGCACAAAACTCCAAAAAAGGGCCGGACAAAAGTATTGGCACCCTCAGCCTAATACTTGGTTGCACAACCTTTAGCCAAAATAACTGCGAACAACCGCTTCCAGTAACCATCAATGAGTTTCTTACAATGCTCTGCTGGAATTGTAGACCATTCTTCTTTGGCAAACTGCTCCAGGTCCCTGATATTTGAAGGGTGCCTTCTCCAAACTGCCATTTGAGATCTCTCCACAGGTGTTCTATGGGATTTAGGTCTGGACTCATTGCTGGCCACCTTTAGAAGTCTCCAGTGCTTTCTCGAAAACCATTTTATAGTGCTTTTGGAAGTGTGTTTTGGGTCATTGTCCTGCTGGAAGACCCATGACCTCTGAGGGAGACCCATCTTTCTCACACTGGGCCCTACATTATGCTGCAAAATTTGTTGGTAGTCTTCAGACTTCATAATGCCATGCACACGGTCAAGCAGTCCAGTGCCAGAGGCAGCAAAGCAACCCCAAAACATCAGGAAACCTCCGCCATGTTTGACTGTAGGGACCGTGTTCTTTTCTTTGAATGCCTCTTTTTTTTCCTGTACACTCTGTGTTGATGCTTTTTCCCAAAAAGCTCTACTTTTGTCTCATCTGAGCAGAGAACATTCTTCCAAAACGTTTTAGGCTTTCTCAGGTAAGTTTTGGCAAACTCCAGCCTGGCTTTTTTATGTCTTGTTTGGATGTTAGTCGAGGTTCTTTATCCACCATCCGCACAATCTTGCGTTGAAATCTCTCGTCAATTTTTCTTTTCCGTCCACATCTAGGGAGGTTAGCCACAGTGCCATGGGCTTTAAACTTCTTGATGACAGTGCGAACGGAAGACACAGGAACATTCAGGTCTTTGGAGATGGACTTGTAGCCTTGAGATTGCTCCTGCTTATTCACAATTTGGTTTCTCAAGTCCTCAGACAGTTCTTTGGTCTTCTTTCTTTTCTCCATGCTCAATGTGGTACACACAAGGACACAGGACAGAGGTTGAGTCAACTTTAATCCATGTTAACTGGCTGCAAGTGTGATTTAGGTAAGTTACAGGTGCTGTTAATTACACGAATTTGAGAAGCATCACATGATTTTTCAAAGGGTGCCAACACTTTTGTCCACCCCCTTTTTTAGGTTTGGTGTGGAATTATATCCAATTTGGCTTTAGGACAATTCTTTTTGTGTTTTTTTTCATTGAAGACAAATTAAATGAGAATAATACCAAAGAATTGCAGGGGTGCCAATACTTTTGGCCAGCACTGTATATGTATGTGTGTGTGTATATATATATATATAAAATAAATATTTTTTTTTTTTTTTTTTTTTCAAATAGAAGCTTAGTTTTACATACCATATGTTTTTGGCAAGCCCTGTGCTGCATACACCTCATTAAACATGACTGGGCTCATGAGGAATGATTATAGAAGTCTTCTAGTCTGGAAATTATCATTCTGATTCTTTTATTGTTCTGATCTGCTGAGCCGTACCAATGTGAATTTACTGCTGCCTATTATCCAACTTTACAAGAGTTTAGATTTGATTGCATCAAACAAGCCAACCAAGATTGTAGTCCAGGCGCTTCTCTTCACTGGATGGTTAAAAGATCTAGAATAGCAGAAGATCTTCTTGGGACACCCAACAGGCATGTAATATGTCACTTGACATCTAGAACTAATTCCAGAAGATACCCATTTTTACAAAAACTGGTCTAAGCTATACCCCTTTTTGAGATGGTTTGCAAAGCAGACCCTAAAAATCATGCAAGTTTTACTATGACTGTCAAGGACATGTCATGGTGCACTGTACTTTTTTTGTATACGGTTGTTTTCTGTTGCTTATGACTTTAGCTGTTCTGCTGTTAGTAGTAGTAACAGATTGATATTGATATGTCTATGCCAGCGGACACACACGCTTTCAGTGTCCATATACACTGGAAGAAGTCATCTGCTGAAACTGAATAAAAGGCTTCACGCCGTGACAGCACAGTCTGATTCACAGCCACAGGCAAGTTTTCTTGTTTGACATGAGGAGCGGTTTACCTGTGCAGACGGTAGACATGTTTTATTCTTTTTTAGTCGTTTCTGATGTTCGGATGGTTTTGATGACTTGTCTGAGTGACAGACTGATGCAGACAGGGTGGTTCCTTTTGTCATTATATTATTCTCTGCTTTCTTCCGTGAGCAGTCAGATCTTTTCACCTGTATTCCTGTCTCCCACTCACCTATCACTCATACATAACCTGAGGTGAGGTTAAAAAGGCTGGTATACCTAACAATTTACTGCACACAAAGCTGACTAATTGTTTCCGTTACTATATCAATATATAAAAGAGGCTGTAATCTAATGATTTCATTACTTTATTATGTACTGCAAAATATCTGTATAACTGAAAGTCAGCACCCATTTAGTTGTGCTGATAACTATGTAATGAGCATTCCAAGGAGCTTTTTGTTCCGGACTACTGGTCCGTCTAAACTGTTAAACAGTTTACCCACATTCCCCCTTGAAGAATCAAGTGTTATTGTAATGTGTAGTGTGACTTGGGTTAGTAATGCTGATAATGTGTTGTATGACAGTAGACAAAGTGAGAGTTAATAGTTGGGACTAGCCCAGAGTGGGAGGGGCTAAGTGAAGGGAAAAGACACAGTTTCCTGTAAGAACGGCAGAAAGGGCCCAGTGTGCATAGAAGAAAGACCTAAGGTCTAGTGTGAACAGTGACGTATGATGTGGGTGTCTCTACTGAGAGAGGAGTTGGAGACCTAGGATAGCAAGATCCTGAGCGGAGAAGTAGAAGAGAAATGATTGGAGGAATAGAGTGATCGGAGGCGGGTCCTGGCTTAGGAGGCCTAGCAGTACAGCCTAGAGTTTACAACTCCGAGATAACTGGCCTAAACGGGACAGCGTATATAAGACAGAGAGTGCCCCGGGCAGGAGTTCCAGAGCGTCAGAGACAGAAGAGATAAGTACTGGCCATACTGGCAAAGTAGCTCCCCTAAGGGGAAAAGGATGCAGGACTTTGGGTTGAGCATAGGAGTCTTACAAACTGGACTGTAATACTGAGGTGGGTTGGGGTGAAATGAAGAGGAACGGCGAAGATAGAAAATAAGCAAGTAAAGAGGAAGAAATTGAACCTGTACGGAAAATGCTCCGTATCGTGAAGGAAACATTCGTAAAGTTGTGTACTCGCTATCTTCTGAATATATTCCCTACCAAGTTCCCATTTAGTAAAAAGTTTATTTTTGATGGTGGCCTCCCTCATTGAACTGTCCAACATCTGGTCCCGGCAAACCAGCATCATCGGTTACATGCGGTCTGCACGGGCATAGCGCCCTCAGGGTATGTGTAGACTGTCAGGAGCCGCCTGCGGCCCCGAAACTGTGGAATAGTCGCGCAGCGGCTCCTGACCGTCTGCACATACCGTGATAGCACAAGTCCACAAACCCAGCCAGGACCCCCACTTTTATGTAACGTGCCACGGCGCAACAGATGAGCGCCTCGCCCCCCCCCCCCCAAAAAAAAATGCTTTACTCTTCCACCCTGGGCCCAGCGCTGAGTCTCCGCCACTGCTTCCAGTGTCTGTTATTGTTTGTAGAGCTGACATCTCATTGACGGAGCTGGAGACGAAAACTGAATTTAGCGGCTCTGCCCGAGTTGACTGCACGAACAGTTCAGAGATGCTTGGCTCCGTTATTGGCTGCATTGCTGTCAATGTGACAATAGCTCTGCAGACAATTACAGACATGGAGAGTAAGGAGAAAACCTCTGCTATAAAAAAAAAAAGAACACCGCTGCCAGTTTGCGAACACCTGGACAAGGCATAACACTATAGAAACAGTTTTTTGGATGGATGAGACCAAAATAAAGCTTTCTGGTTTAATTGAGAAGAGAAGTATTATGTTGGGGGGGGGGGGGATACGACATTACAGCATAAAAACCTCGTACCATTTGTAAAACAGGGTAGTGATTAGTATCATGGTTTTTGTCTGTTTTGCTGCTTCTGGGCCATGATGGGTTTCCATTATTGGTGGAACAATGAATTATACCAGCAAATTCTAAAAAAAATGTCAGGACATCTGTCCATGAACTGAAAATGAAGAGAATGGGGGTCATGTACAAGACAATGACCCAAAGCACAAAAGTCATTTTACAAAAGAATGGTTACAGAGTAATAAAGTTACAGTTTGGGAATGGCCGAGTCAAAGTCTTGACCTTGGTCCTATCGAAATGTTGGAGAAGGACCTGAAGCCAGCAGTTCATGGGAGAAAACTTACCAACATAACAGAGTTGAAGGTGTTTTGTAGCGACGAAAGCTCTAAAATTCTTCCAAGCCGATGTGCAGGATTAATCAACAATTATTGGAAATGTTTAGCTGCAGTCATTGCTCCAAAGGGGCATACACAAGATACTAAAAGCCAAGGTTGATATACTTTTGCCACTTGGACATGTGGTATTAATAATTTTCCCTCATTTTAAGTGATAGTCTAATAATTGACTTGTTAGATTTGTTTTTTCATTTACTTTTAGAAAAATCTAATGTAGTTTAAGTACAAATGTATGCACAAACTTGGAAGACAATAAAGGTTGGTAAGAGGGGTATAATAAAAAAATATATATATTAGTGTGTTATTAAAGCGTCGGGTACTATTTATTTTCTACTAATGTGCATGTTTTTAATAAATTTGCAAAAATTTCTACATTTCTGTTTTTTTTTCAGTCAAGATGGGGTGCAGAGTGTACTTTAATGAGAAAAAAAATGAACTTTTTAGAATTTACCAAATGGCTGCAATGAAACAGAGTGAAAAATTTAAAGGGGTCTGAATACTTTCCGTACCCACTGTATATTGTGGTTATGAATTCTGCAGCGCAGCACACAGATTATAATCATACTCATTAGTCTCTGTCCGTGGTGGGTAACTAATCTCAAATTTTGAGCCAATTTCAATGGAAATGTATTACTTTCTGTTTAGATTTTTCCCAAGTAGACCTCTATACACATTACAATCATTCGGTTGACTATCTCCCCTAACACTAAAATGCTAGGCTCTGACGAGTACTCCTGTGTTCTCCGCGCAGAGCAAAAGGATCAGCCATCATAATTCTAACATGCTGATCATTCTCCTTCCTTACAACATCTGTCTGGAGGCCCCCAAACACATTAGTCTGTCGGTCAATGTCTGTTGGTTTGGACGTCTTTAGTCTGTGTATGGGAACCTTAAAGAGGTTGTCCGGTCCAAATCGATAAGTCTGCAGTCACTCTGTGTGACTGCAGACTCATGAATCGCCCCAGCACACGCACTGTACGCTGCGGGGATTTGCCGATTTCTGAGCTGGGACTGGAGGGTATGTATGAGTTAGGGCAGGGACACTCTGCCGTATAACTCGTGCAAGCATCGCATCGCATCGCACTGAACGGACTGGCCGGCACCTCTCCTGACCTGAGCATGACAGCATGATGGATTTCTATGCAGCTGTCAAGGTCAGGTCAGGAGAGGTGCTGGCCAGTATGAGATTTACCATGCGATACTTGGACGTGAAATACGGCAGTGTGTCTCTGCCCCTCTACATAGTCCTGGCCAGAGCCCATCCACTTGTATGGAGTAAGCCACACCCTTGAGACGGCTACATCACTAGTCGGGGCACGGCCTTGCTCAATACAAGTGTATGGAGCGAGGGTGCGCCCACTGGACGGGCTCGCCGGGAGTATGTATAATGCATACATACCCTCCGATCCCAACTCCGAAACCAGCAAATCTCCACAGCGCACATTGCCTGCGCTAGGGGGATTCATGAGTCTGCAGTCACACAGAGAGACTGCCGACTTAATCGATTTGGACCGGACAACCCCTTTAAGATTCTATTCACCTGTGTTGTATCTGTTTGTCTACATATCACTAGTAACATGAGAATCCTGGTCTCTTCTACTAATTGTAATAAAAATAAAGAGCAATAACGTTTTCATTACGTCATTGCCTAACACAATCTGTCTTTAGAACTAGCGACAAGAAAAGAGTCCAAGAAAAATAAATTATTGGCAATCAACCAGAATAGACTTCACTGCTGCAGAAAGATTCATGGATCCTCTGGGATGCTTGCACTTGGTTGCAGTTTCTCAGTTATAAAACCTCATAAACTGGGGTGGGGGTCTTTTGATCTGCAGATGCATGCAATATTTGGAAGAGATTATATTTCTGTTTTCTCACCCCTCTGCTCTCCCCCTTATTAGCATTTCCGCAAAAATATTGTCTATATGTATGCTCACGTACAAGTTTACAATTATATATTTATTCATAATGCCCACATCCCAAACCAAGGTTTGTGAATATGGATTGGATACACCTGTTTTTATCTGTAACTCGTATTAATGTTCACATTAAGGCCTCTAAGGTTCTCAAAATGCTCTTCAAAGATCGGTATATGTTTCTTGAATTGTTAAAGTGTGGACTTTTTGATTGTTCATATTGTAGTTACCTATTACAAAGGCAGAAATCCTTTCTAAAATGCATGCCTTGCCAACAATGAAAAATTGACTGTTTTTGAACCCTTAGGTGCAGTTTTTCATTTGTACTCCAGACTTCTGTTTTCAGTTTCTTGGAGGTGGTAGTTGTGTGACAGCTATCATTATCAGCCAGAATAGAAAAACCCAGTGACCATGGAGGGATATCCTTTCACTGTGTTTGCACGAAACATGATCCGCTGATGGGCACAATGGGGAAAATTCATCAAGGATTTTTACAACATATTAAAGACTTTCCTTTGCACCATCGCACTTATAAAAAAAAAATATATATATATATATATGTATATGTATATGTATATGTGTATATATATATATATATATGTATATATATGTGTGCAGGCCTGCCAAAAAAAAGTTGGTGGACTTTTTGCTAGCCCATTCCCATGCATTGAAAATTTTTGCAGAGACTTTTGGTGCTGCTGCTAAATAAAATCCACAGTAGAAAGAAGTACTTTTCTATTCATTTCCTATAGATTCTGCACAGAACGTGTGATGATTAGCCACATCAGATGGCAATAAAGCTAATCCTCATGCTGATCCATGGCAATGAAAACTGCAAATTTATGGCACATCTGTAGCAGAAGTACAAGGATGAGCCTCATGTTCCTACCACAGCATATAAATATCAGATTTGAACCGATATTGTGAACATACCCTTGAATAACAAGGTATCAAATAGAATACCCCATAGTGACAAAGTTACGACCTTGTACTCCAAGGAAGCAATCGGTTATAAATGTTAACAAACTAAAGCCCCCGTCTCACATAGTGAGATCGCTGCTGTGTCACGGTTTTGGTGACGCAACAGCGACCTCACCAGCGATGTCGCTATGTGTGACACTTTGCAGCGATCAGGCCCCTGCTGTGAGGTCGCTGATCGCTGCAAAGTGTCCTGGACCATTTTTTGGTCTTTGCCCTCCCGCTGGTCAGCACACATCGCTGTGTGTTACCAGCGGGAGCAGCGATCAGGCTGGTAACTATGGTAAACATCAGGTTATTAGGGGCACACGCGCACCTAGTAACCCGCTGTTTATCATGGTTACGAGCCTGCTAAAGTGAGCGGTAACCTCCCGCTCACCGTAGCAGAGTGGTAACCATGATAAACAACGGGTTAGTAGGAGTGCGTGTGCCCCTAGTAACCCGATGTTTACCATAGTTACCAGCCTGCTCCTGCTTCAGCAGGCTCGTAACCAGGAGCAGGACATCGTGGAAAGATTCTTTCCACGATGTCGCTGCTCCCCTGATCGTTGGTGAGCCTGCCTGTTTGACAGCTCACCAGCGACCACATAGCGACGCAGCAACGATCCCTGACAGGTCGTATAGTTGTCGGGATCGTTGCAGCGTCGTTAAGTGTGACGGGGCCTTAAGCCTTTGATACTGCAGGCTCCTGAAGGTGTTATCAGCCATTTCTGATTTGACTTGGAGAATAGCGCAGCATACAGCACTGTTCTTTGCATCAAAGTGAGTGAGGGCATTTACACTGCAAGATAATCGTGAACAAGCGTTATTAAAAAGGTTTGTTTCACGATTATCTTGCCATGTAAACAGACTGATGATCACCTGATAAACGAGAAAAACGGTTGTTCGTTGCGTGAAATGATCTTTTGTGCAGCATAAAAGATCATCGTTTTCAGCAGTTCATCTTTCTGTGTCAAGACACGCACTGCCGAGAACGATGAAAGTCGTGAGGAATCTAATCTAGATCACTCAGTGTGCATCATTTACTTTGGCCTGCATGTGTAAACAGGCATTCAAACTACTGCCGATCGGTAAAAGTTTACCGATCAGTGGTCGTATCGTACTGCTGGTTAGTCTGTGTAAATGGAACGTTCGATAATAATCTGACAAACCTTTATATAATTCAATGGGGATCTGCCTGTGGGGACACTGATGTAACTGACGCGCCCCTGGGCCTGCTGTGTCGCGCAGCGTCTCGCGCACGGGGGCTTACCCGGAACCGGATCAGATGAGGGTTCTAGTCTCCGAGTGGCGGGGACCCGGTCCGTGCCCAGGGAGTCAAACTCAGTGTGTGGCAGTCTTGGTAGGTGTTATTTGAGTGTCGACTACGCCACCCGTTGATTTGCAGCTATGGAGCTGCCGCTGCAGGGCAGACCGCTGAGGCCGGTGTAGAATTGTGCAGCGTGATAGTATAACCCCCAACGGGAGGGGTATGGCCTCAGGGCAGCCGACGTGGAAGATGGGGGTAGCAGGAACCACTCAGAGACGGTGCGGTGTAATTCAGGGTCTTTACTGGTAACAACGATAGACCCTCCCGGAGTACTTGCTAGCGAACGGGGCCTGGTCAGTCCTTGAGCAGATGGGATCTCCCCTGGCCAGGCGGAGTTGTAGGCCTCCCAAACTGACTGTACTCTTCCGGCTACCTTGCTAGAAGCGGATATAAGTAGCCCACGTCCCTGAGTGTGCCGTGTGGTGCTCACCCGTATGGCCGGTGACTCGGGGTCTTCTAATGGCTTCCGCTCCACGATGGCGGTGCTGGTCCCACGCGTGTGACCTTGCCTTCGGGTTTCTGGGCCTGAGGACCTGAAATCCCCTGCCGGTCGGCTTCTGCTGCTGGGTAAGAGTTAGTCCCCACAGCCTCGGACGCCGGGTCCGGTAAGAAAGCTTCTCAGTCAGGGCGAGCTCTGCAGCTGCCAGCCCCTGACTCGTAGTAGTATTGCTCCCACTGAGCTTCTGCTGTTTCTTCCTATGACTGTTTCTCGTCTCTACTCTCCTTGACTCCTAACCCTGCCTCAGCCCCGGGTTTATATAGGGGAAGTTCTTCCCCTCCCAAGACTGGGCAGGAGGTGTGGCATGCACAGGATCCCTGACCAAAGGACCTCCCACCTGCTCTCAGACATAACATTACATTACTGTGGAAACCAGACCCCTGGGGTGCCACATTCCCCCCTAGTGAAATTTAGTACTCCGGGACTAAACATATTTTAGAAAAACATAACAAGATATAACAACAATAATAGTACAATAAGAAGAAACACATAAAGGTGGTCATGGCATGTCCGTAACCGGGTGCAGTCTTTGAAGAAAAGCAAGGTGTCCATTTCACCAAAACAGGGAGACGTAACCAGGTAGGGGTTTGTCCTGCCCCGAGTCCTTAACAGTCTTTAGTCCGTCCTGGGTTACGCTCCAACTATGTACAAAGGATTCCCGGTAAATCCACCAAGGACTCCTACAAATAACTAGAAACACAAAATTATACACAAGCAACAATACACAGGTAAACATAAATAAAACAATTTCTACACTTCAAATCCTCCAACGTGCGGGTAACTGGCCTCTAGTGGCCCTAGTGGACCTACGGAGCTGACTGTCTAGCCCTGAACTACAGGGTGTAGGAGCTGTCAAGGGTAAACTGGGCAGCTGTCTACCGGCTCTTTGGCTCACTAGGGATATGGCAGGCTCACTGCAAGCAGAGGGTTGATCCTCCTGGTCTGCGGGTGTGGGGTCTTCTGCCTCCTGGACCGGCTGTTCTTCCAGCTCTGCCTGTTGCTCCGTAGGTGCTTGGGATGCTGGTTGGAGGAAGGTGAGTACGGGTACCACAACTGCACCATTGACTTGAGTCCAAGACCGAGGGAAGTCCCCGAGCACAGTACTAACCATATCTTCCCTTTCCTCTACGGGTCTATGGTCTTCTTGTTCCTCTTCAGGGTTCCTCAGTTGTTCGGGACACTTCTTCAGGTGGTCCCGGGATACAATGGCTGTGGTTTCCCCTCCGTCTTTACTGATGGTACAAACCTTCGGGTTCTCGTGGCTTGAGGGCAGTACGGTGTACGGGTCCTTCTCCCACTGGTCGTCCAACTTGTGGAGCCGTCTCTTCCTCTTCAAGACCTGCTCTCCGGGTACCAGGGGAACAGCGGGAGCATACTGGTTGTAAGTTTTCTCTTGTCTTTCCCTAGCCTGACAGAGACTTCGCTCCACGCTCTCCTGTACTCTCCGGTACTGCTGCTGCCTCTCTGTGTCCCAGTCTGCTTCTGGTGAAGTGTCCTCGGGTGTCAGGACTCCCATTTCCAGGTCAACAGGTAACTTACCAGGTCTTGCCCTCATTAGGTAAGCCGGGGTACAGTTGGTGGAACCTACCGGGATGTGGTTGTATAGGTCCACCAGATCGGGCAACTTCTCAGGCCACAGACTGCGTTCTTCCAGGGGCAACGTTTTTAGAAGATCCATTACCACCTGGTTCATTTTCTCACAAAGTCCATTAGTTTGCGGATGGTAGGGTGTCGTCCTTATCTTCCGGCAGCCATACAGATTGCAGAATTCCTGGAAGACCTCCGCTTCAAAGGCAGGTCCCTGGTCCGTCAGCACTTGGTCCTGGTACCCGTGTGGACGGCAGAAGTGCTGCTGGAAGGCTCTAGCTGCTGTTTGAGCCGTTAAGTCCTTGACGGGGACGACAACCAAGAACCGGGAGTAATGATCCACGATGGTTAACGCGTAGACGTAGCCACTTCTGCTTGGGGTCAGTTTTACATGATCCAAGGCTACCAGTTCCAACGGTTGCCGGGTGACGGTGGACTGCAGGGGAGTCTTCTGGCTGGCACGGTCCTTCCTTCTCAGGTTGCACGGGCCACAGTCTCTGCACCACTTCTCAATGGTTCCCCTCATGCCTACCCAGTGGAATCGCTCGCGCAGCAGGAACTCCAGCTTCTTCCACCCGAAGTGTCCAGCTCCGTCGTGGTATGCCTCCATCACCATGGCTGCGTCTCTTCGTGGCACCACTACTTGCCAGAGTAGTTCATGCGTCCGGGAGTTAACCATTCTGCGGCACAACTTCCCCTTGTAAAGGAACAGTCGACTCTTCTCTGCCCATAGTTGTTTGGCTTCCTCCGGAGCGTCTGGTTCAAGGCAAGCCTCCGGGCGAGTCAGCATCTCCTTCACCAGTCGGACGGCAGGGTCGCTGTCTTGCGTTTCCGCCCAGTTGTAGTGAGGTAAGGGGTTCAACGTAGCAGCCTGCTTACTCCTTACCCGGTGGGAATACTGGATAGTCCCATGACGGTGGAACGCAGGGAGTTCAACTTCTTCCAGTCCCTCCGGATCTTCTCCTTCGTCCGGCAGGTTGGGCATCCTGGACAGGGCGTCCGCGTTGGTATTGGAGCGTCCGGCCCGGTATTTGATTGTGAACTCGTAGTTGGACAGACGGGCCATCCACCTCTGTTCCAGGGCACCGAGTCTTGCCGTGTCCAGGTGTGTCAACGGGTTGTTATCCGTGTACACGGTGAACCGGGAAGAAGCGAGGTAATGCTTAAAGCGCTCGGTGACTGCCCATACTACGGCCAGGAACTCTAGCTTAAATGAGCTGTAATTCTCGGGGTTCCTTTCGGTGGGTCGCAGCTTTCGGCTGGCGTAGGCGATTACTCGTTCCTTCCCCTGCTGGATCTGGGACAGTACGGCTCCTAGCCCGATGTTACTGGCGTCGGTGTAGAGGATAAAGGGCTGGCTATAATCCGGGTACGCCAGGATTTCGTCCCCCGTGAGGGCCATCTTCAGCTGGCGGAAGGACTCTTCTTCCAGCTCCTCCCATTTGAAGGGCGGCTTCTGGTTCTTGGCCTTCCGGGACTGGCCTATCAGGAGGTCCTGCATAGGTGCTGCCTTTTTGGTGAAACCGGGAATAAACCTTCGGTAGTAGCCTACCAACCCGAGGAACTGCCGCACTTCTTTTACGCTGGAGGGGCTTGGCCCATTTTGAGTACATAATTACTTGAGCAGTAGGTTAGGATCTCCATCAGCAGTTCCCAAAAAAATACAGACCAAACACCATGCAGTGGCATGTAAAAGTTTCGGAACCCTTGGTCAAAATTACTGTTATTGTGAACAGTTATGTAAGTTGAAAAAGAAATGATCTCTAAAAGGCCTAAAGTTAAACATGACACATTTCCTTTGGAGTTTATACAAAAAAAAGTCATAGTTTTACATTTTAAAAATTATAAAAAAGGAAAATGGGCCTTTTCAAAAGTTTGGACACCCTTTTAGATTTGTGTGCTCAGATCACTTTGACCAAGGTTTCAGACCTTAATTGGCCTGTTAGGCTTATGGCTTGTTCACTATCCTCGTTGGGAAAGGCCAGGTGATGCAAATTTCCCAGCTTTATAAAAACCCAGCCGCCTCTAACCTTGTGCCAAAATACAGCAGCCATGCAAATTAAAATGGCAGAGGTCCAAAAAGCAGGAGAAGGCTATAAGAAGATAGCAAAGCATTTTCAAGTTGCCATTTTCTTAGTTCGAAATGTAATCTAAGAAATGGCAGTTGACAGGAACAGTGGAGGCCAAGATAAGGTCTGGAAGACCAAGCAAATTTTCAGTGAGAGATGCTCGTAGGATTGCTAGAGGGGCAAATCGGAACCCCCGCTTGACTGCAAAAGACCCCCAGAAAGATTTAGCAGATTCTGGAGTTGTACATTGTTCTACTGTTCAGAGACAGCTGCACAAATATGGCCTTCATAGAAGAGTCATCGGAAGAAAAGCTCTCCTGCGTCCTCACCATAAAATTCAGTGTCAGAAGTATGCAAAAGAACATCTAAACAAACTGATGCACTTTGGAAACAAGTTCTGTGGACCGATCAGGTTAAAATATAACTCTTTGGCCACAATAATCAAAGGTATGTGTGGAGAACAAAGGGCACAGAATTTCAGGAAAAGAACATCTTGCAAACCATTAAGCATGGGGGTGGATTAATCATGCTTTGGGGTTGTGTTGCTGCCAATGGCATTGGGAACATTTTACAGGTAGAGGGAAGAATGGATTTAATGAAATGTCAACAAATTCTTGATGCAAACATAACACAATCTGTAAAAAAGCTGAAGTTGAAAAGAGGATGGCTTCTATAAATGGATAATGATCCTAAACACGTCAAAATCCACAATAGACTACCTCAAAAGGCGTAAGCTGAAGGTTTTACTATGGCCCTCACTGTCCCCTGATCTGAACATCATTGATAGACCTCAAAATAGCAGTGCATGCAAGACGACCCATGAATCTCACAGAACTGGAACAGAAGTAGATTCAGTTTGTCAACCATGGCTCATACCCCCTATCATCAGGGGCACGCATACTGCAGGTTGAGAAACAAAAAATACATGGGCAATTAGAAAACCAGTAAGAAATATGGGTGTCAGGTGCCATCTTACTAGTAACTGAAAGTAATGAGAAAGTTAGACTCTCTTAACAGGCGTCTACCAGCATTTAGTGGACCTGACTGATCATGTTGTGTATATATATGACCTCATTGTTTCGGGGAGAAAAAGAGCTTGATATTTTTTTGCAACTCTTTCTGAGAAGTTACACTCCAAATGTTGTCCCATTAGATGAGCTGTTTTTACCTGTCAGGAATTCTAACACTGAGTTTAATTGCAACATGGTGACATCATGCTTCTCTTTTTACCATTTGATGAAAGCGGGGAATGAATGTCATGTTCTGCCTCTCATTAATATTCTGGAGTCAGGTATGCTTACCATACATTATGCATGTTTTCTTAATTTTGTCTTTGTATGAAGTTCTGCATTACCTTCTAAAAGGCTAAGGGTTGTTTAAATACCCTGAAAGGGCTTATGGACTTCGGAGATTGCTGGGCTGGAGATTCATTCTGAATGAACAACACCCATTCTGACATTGAAGTCATCCTTGTGTTTCAAGTCATGCAGGAAAAATTCCTGGCTGGCCATGGCTTCCCCAGCAAAATCATCTGTTTGCTGAGAGTGGAACCTGGGGCAATCTGTTGACCACCATGGAATTTGCATCTTGAGAGATTTTATCTGATGAGACAACCCCTTTTTTATAGGGTTTTTTTTTTTTTTTAATGTTAAACAAAAAAAATCACATCCAAAACGCATACTAACACCCAGAGCTTTGATACAGTCTATGGCTTCTCTGCTTGGCCCCAATGTCTGGAATCTCCTACTGTTATTTTGTGGTGATCTAGGTATAGTTCGGTGAACTGCAGGAGGTCTGTATATTGTGGCCATATGAAAGCTGTCTGTATGCAAACTTGCATACCTCTGTCTTGTACTCCTGAGTGAATAACCATGGATACCTAAGGTCCTGCAATGCCCTGTACATGAGGAAATAGACATAACAAATCAGAAAAACTATACTACATTCCTAATTGGAGGTTTTTGCTATTATTATTATTATTATTATTATTATTATTATTATTATTATTACACCCACTACATATTGGGATAGGATCTTGAAGATGGGAATACCCCTCTAACTCGAGAGGGGGGGGGGGGTGACATTAAAAAATGCCTAGCACATATGGAAGCAAAATGGATTTTTAGCTTAAATACCTTAGCACCCTATGGCCTAAATGAACACCTGACTTTTAAATCTTTTCTCTAAATATGATGTATCCTATTTTTATGCATGGGAGTGGGTTGTAGTAAATATTCATGGTCTTTAATAGCGGGCACACTGACCGCAGAGCACAACAGGAGCCGCGCTGCGGCTACAGTGTCCGCGCTATTAAGGTAAATGATTATTCATTACTCTCCACGCCCATGGGCTTGGAGAGCAGTGAATATTAATTTTCGTTAGCAGCGGGTACAACGTAGGCTGCAGCAGGCGGCTGCTGCCTCCTGTGCCCTGCCCATCCCTCGCTGCCACCCCTACCACCCACAGTATATAGTCTACAAAATTTTTGAGGAAAAAAGTGTGTCTTCTAGTCCGAAAAATACGGTATATTTATTTATTGAATGTATTATATATTTATTCATTCTGCTCCTATATTTCTATTTGTGTGTGTATTCTATTTTATTCAGGGAAATTACCATTTATTTAACAAACCCACTCCCTATACGCTTTTCTGGGATTGTTTTTCCTGTGTAAGTCTCTTCTCCATGTTAGTCGGTCGACAGGGGTAGGGGTACTCGGATACCGGGATGGATGGGTTACTTCTGTGGGGATTACGGTTGGTCGATTCCCGGTTCCGTGCCCTGGACCGTCAGTAAAGGGATGGGGGTGAGGATGATGGGAGAATTGTGTCCTGACGACTCCTGTGGTAACTGGTAAAGTCGGTTACCAGCGCTGTGTATGGTTGCTGAGGTGATCGGCATACGGCTTGTATGAACGCTATAGGCAGTAATGTCAAAGTAGGCACACACACTCATTAAGTCTTTGTTTCAGTACCTTTCTTTTACTGATGTCCGGTAACAGGTACAGTTCAGGAGGGTAACCAGGTTTTCGGTGCAGGTAGAGATATTCACCCTGGAGATTTGTGAGGCCTCCTCTAACAATGTGTGTGTTGTTTGGGATCAGTCCTGCCTTAAGCTGAACCTGCCACCTTTTATTTTCTTTGGGGTCCTTCTCCACAACTGACAATGAGGACCTTTCCTTGGGGCTACCAATTCTCTTTCTGGGCCCCTGGTCCTATACTTGGTCAAGTTTGGCAACTCTTTCCCCTTCTTCTTCAGGGGGAGTAGATCCTCCTGATCTGTCCGGGTTTTCTATGGTATTCCTGAATTAATAGCAATCTCGGACTCCGGTGTCCGGGTGAGCTAAAGGGATAATAGTTTTGTCTCTTTCTTTCTCCTTCTAGCCTCCGTCCCTCTCTCTAGGGCGCTTCACAACACAGACCTGTTTCCTAGTTCAGGGCTTAACTGGTCCTCAGCCAACAGCTCTCTGTCTCTCCTCCTTCACCCGTCTCTAGACTAACTGCCACTTTGTCTCCCTGGAAACTGACTCCTCCCCTCAGACCTGGGGTGGAAGGTGTTGTGTGTGCCCAAGTGTACATCTCTCCCTGCACCTATGGATCCTGTGGTAATCCCCCGCAGGGGTGCCACACATATATCCTCCCCCTAATTCTATTTTTATCTTTATGTATTAATAAAAATTATATTCACGTTTATTCACTTTTTTTTTAGCCGGCTTTATCAATTATATAGTGAATATTCATCTATATAAGATATGTTATTTGGTGTTGTTAAAACATGTGTAATTGCAATAATTTTCTGGGAGAAATACTTCATTTTCTGGAACAATTTCAAGGGTGCCAACACTTTTGGCCATGACTGTGTACTTATGTCATTGTAAATCAGAAAAACAGCAACTGTGTGAAACTGTGCCCAAATCACTTCCACATGCATGCCATAAAGCAAGCTCAAGAGCAATATATGTTTTCACCTTTATCCTTGTGACTTTATAGTGCAAGGAGTGGTTTTTATTCTGTTGACCAAAAAGGGAAAGGGCCTAGGTGTGTTTGATTTCCAGTTTTGCTCCTGGTATGTGCTCTCAGATAAGACTCTGGTTTGTGTGCATAACATTGAGCAAGACAGATATTTTTATGGACTGCTTCTCCAGCCTTTTATATAAATAACCTGCACTGATAAAGAGTCAATGAATCAGTGAGCCATGATGGCCAAGATATGTTAGCAGCAGAACAAAGGGTATTTAAAGGGAACTGTCATCTGATCCATGCTGCCAAAGCATGAATCAGAGCCTGACTGCACGATTGCAGGCAGGTATACTTTTCTCTGAAATGCTCTGTCGTTTCAGAGAACATCTATTTCAAGTTCCAACCGGTGACCATATATGGAGACTACAGTAATATGGCTCTGCCCTGCCAGCTCTTCTCAGTGTTGCTCTTCATGATTGACAGGTCTTTCCCTCATGTTCACATAGGGAAAGACCTGTCAATCACATGCAACAGCACTGGGAGAAGCCGGCCGGGGGCGGCGCTGGACTACTCTGGTCTCTGGCTATGGTCCACAGCCAGAACCTTAAAGGGGTTGTCCACTGCTACAACAACCACTTCTCAATCTGAATGTTTACCTCCGTGAAAATAAAATTACTTATTATTTTCGCCTCCCGTGTCGGCGCCGTTCCAGTGGTGTTGGTACTCGCGTTCCCGGGGATTATGTGTGGTTATGACATGTGAGCCCTGCACCCAATCAGCGCTGGCTCCACTGTCCTTGTCTTCAGACGTATTGGTAATCAAGAGGAGGTCAGCGGCCAGCCGCCGCTCTCACCTCCTCTTGATTACGTATACTTACGAAGGGACAGGGACGCCAGCGCTGATTGGGTGCAGGTGTCATAACGGCATGTGAGCACCGGAACGTGAGTGCCAACACGACTGGAACGGCACATGCACTGGAGGCGAGTATAAGTTATTTTATTTTCATGGAGGCAAACATTCACATCAAGAAGGGGTTGTCCAAGTAGTAGACAATTCCTTTAAACTATGTGTTCTCTGAAATGCCGAAGCATTTCAGAGAAAAGTAAACATAGCTGCAACTGTATTTCTTTTGGACATTCAGGGGGAGTTGGGGGCTTATATACAGATTTCTGCACTGCGGTACAAGAGGAGGTAATGGTAGTAGCTTTACTTTATATTGTGGAAACCTTCTAACGGGTTCCTTTTTAAAGGAAGTGAATAGACTGAGATGAAATGGACAACCATTAGTACAGAATTGCTAGAAACTAGCTACATACATGCATCATAAATGTTGGACCTACAGCTGAAGTAACTAATGCCTGTCATTCTAGATCATTTCCTCAGTGATTAGGCAAGGCTTTCCTAAATGCTTATTTTATATCTTTCACTTCTTCAAAATCAGAGGAAAACCTTCTTTGAATTAAAGACTTTCGTCGTTGTGCTTTGTGTGCATCTTTGTATCTGCTACTTTTTCTAGTGCTTTTATGGACCTGGCTTTGTTCACTGGGGCACATTCATACATTGAACAGAAAAGCTCCATCCTGAACATTACCCTTAGCTGACAGTTGGGTCTGGCCTAAACCCTGAAATAAACCCATAGCATTATTCTTCCTACACCAAATTTTACAACAAGTATTTTTCACAAATTATGCAATAAAACCACATTCTTCCACAATACGGTCAGTGAAATTTTGATTTTTCTTTCTGCTCCACTACAAATGCTCTTTACTCTTCTCCACACTTGCACATTTGGCAACCCATTTCAGACAGCTGCATTGCCCCCATTCTGTAAATTAGAAGGGACTATCCTCTACTGAAGTGTGTGTGTGTGTGTGTTAAAAAAATATATATATTCAATAAGAGAGAATTCAAAAAATAGTCAAATATGGTGGTTTTAATCTTGCTTGGTTTTTTCTTTTTTTTTCTTTTCAAGGACCAGCACAAAAATGAGTGAACCATTTGACTGTGGTAGCTGTAAGGAGTCTCTATATGGAAGGAAGTATATCCAAATGGAAGAAGGTCCTTACTGTATACCGTGCTATGACAGCCTGTTTGCGAACACATGTGATGAGTGTAAAGAGCTTATTGGCCACGATTCAAGGGTAGGCAAAACCTTGTCAAGAAATGTTGTTTGACTTGCTATCTAAACTTTCATGTGTTTTAATAGGAAATTTGTGCAGAAAGCCTTTCACTGCTAGACACCGCTATAATCTATTGATATGTTTACAATAATGATGATCTTGTTTGGCCGTGGTGTTCGAAGAGTTTTAAAGAGTATTTCTCAACATACGTCTAGCAATCCGGCCAACTTCAGGGCTGTACTTTCAATCTGTATTTGAAAGAGCTTGTAAGCACTGCACTCATTGTCTAGAAGATTGGCACCTCTGACTGCAGTAACCTAGTCAACAGGCAGTAAAAAAATATCCCTCCATCCTTGAGAATGGAGAGGATTTATAATAACAATTTAAATTGCAAAGCTACTTGTTTTTACAAGCTCCTTGCAAATGTAACCATTTATCATGATGAGAATCGCTCTTTGGCGCTGGACTGTGGAGGCTTAGTACTATCTTTATTTACTATGTTAGCAAATGTTTGGGCACCACTTTTCTAAAAGTGGAAAACTTTTTTAAGACTGACAACAGTGAAAATAGAAATGTGTCTACTTGCAAGTAGTCATCTTGATGAAAAGTCTACTATAATGAAAGAGTGGAACATAGAAGTATTCCCATCTCCAAGTTCCTCTCCCAATATGTAGTAGGTGTAATAATATTGGCAAATCCCTCCAATTAGAAATGTAGTATAGTTCTTCTGACTTGCTATGCTGCTTACCTCATTTGTAGGCATTGCAATAGCTTGGGTATCCATGGTTATGACCACTTATATAGTGTCAGTTATTTAACTGTTAGTGGTCATAACCATGGATACCCAAGCTATTGCAATGCCCTGCACATAAGGTAAGTGACATAACGATCCAGAAGAACGATACTACATCTTTAATTGGAGGTATTTGCTAATGTTATTGTTATTACACCTACTACATTTTGGAGATGGGACTATCACTTTAAATTATTCTTCCTTCCAGAGGAAAACTTAAGGGTTCAAATGTTTTGGAAGTTTCAGATATTCAATAAAAAAAATGTTTTATGAAAATGTTCAATACATCACAAGCTAGTTTAGTGACAGTTAGTGTCCAGGCACCAGTTAAATGCCAGGTTCTTCAGTTATTTAGACAGTAAAACTGCAGTGAGGTCTTGATCTTGCAGTCTTAATATGGATACTAAGATTTAGACATTTTTTTGACTGCAGCCTTCGGCCAGATTTACACATCCGGACCGTCTGTGGGTCTCCTGACCTTAACTCGACAGTCTCCTTCAGTCCCAAGGAGACTGCTTTTTGCAAATATGTTAAAAGGAACCAGTCAAGTCCAGTAATGCTATTTACCTGCAGATATGGGTTTAATCTGCAGGTTAATAGCATTATGAATGTGCCCGGCCGCGGTGCTGAAAGTGCAGGACTCCGAAGAAAATTAATTGTATTTCTCCAGAGAGCCGCCGTCTCAGTCATGCAGGCATGCCCAGAGCAATTAGTCATCGCTTATAGGACTGAGAGCTGTAAGCATAGCCCTGCACTGACTGACAGCCGGCTATGCAGTGCACCAGTGTAGAGTGTGCTGTCAGTTAGTGGCCGGGCGTGCTTACAGCCGCCACTCTGTCCTATGAACTCCTGCATAATTTAAAAGCTGGCAGCTCCTGGGAGAAATAGAGTTAATGTTCTCCACACTTTCAGTATGGCAGTCTGTCGCCTTCATAACACTATTAACCTGCAGATTAACCCCATATCTGCAGGTTAATAGCATTATCAGACATGCAGGTTCCCTTTAATAAAAATTGCAGCTTCTACCAAAAACTTTGGAATGATTTTTCAACAATTCGTAAAATAAAACCTTCAATCTGATTCAACATGAAAGTCAAAATAAATTAAATAAGTTGTCTTTTTCCTGCTTTTTTTATGGTACTATATAACAGAGACAGAATATTTAAGCGTACTTAAATGTTTTCTAGTGACATGCTGCATTATAACCATGCGTCATATCTATGAATTCTAGGAACTCTATTATGAGGATCGTCATTACCATGAAAACTGTTTTCGGTGCTTCCGATGTGAGCGATCACTGGCTGATGAGCCCTTTACGTGCCAAGATGAAGAACTGCTGTGTAATGATTGTTACTGCAGTGAATTCTCCTCCAAGTGTATCAGCTGTGATAAGACAGTCATGCCAGGTACTCAGTAATGGGAAAGATGTCATTTTACTGACACCGAAGATAAAATACAAGGTGTACAAATAGGTTTGACTAATAAAGCCGCACTAAACACCAATAATGTAATCATGACTGTGTGACAGAATAGGCAATTGTGAAAGTCTGTTTAGTCTACATAGCATATTCTCAAGTCTTAAAATGCATTCCATTGATTTATTGGTACCTTGATCTCTACATTGCCTTTTAAAGGAGTATTTCTATCCCAGACATTAATGATATACCACACGAGAGGTGGTCATGCATCCCATTTTCTCCCCATTCACTTCCCGTGATTGATCCTTCACTTTTTTGGGGGGTCTAAAAAGAGGAGAAGAGAGCCACGCATCTGCAGCCACTCCTCCATTCTCCGCAGTGTTAGACTGGGCCTTGTTCTCAAGATAAGTGGAGATCCCCCTTGCATCTATCAAACATTTTTCGGTATATCCTAAAATGGGAATCCCTTATTAAATGGGATCTGTCACCAGGTTTTTGCCACCTAATTTGAGAGCAGCATAGTACAGAGACCCTGATTCCAGCGATGTGCCACTTACTGGTTTCCTTACTGCAGTTTTTATAAAATCACTGTTTTATCAGCAGGAGATTATCATTAGAGGACTAAAAAACATACTGCCATGTAGTATTCATATTTATGAGCTCTGTATAACACCGCCCCCACCATTTATTGGCAGCTTTCTAACCAAGCACAGTGTAAACAGAAAGCTGGTGAGTTAGCATACAGTACAGACCAAAAGTTTGGACACACCTTCTCATTTAAAGATTTTTCTGTATTTCATGACTATGAAAATTGTACATTCACACTGAAGGCATCAAAACTATGAATTAACACATGTGGAATTATATACTTAACAAAAAAGTGTGAAACAACTGAAAATATGTCTTATATTCTAGGTTCTTCAAAGTAGCCACCTTTTGCTTTGATGACTGCTTTGCACACTCTTGGCATTCTCTTGATGAGCTTCAAGAGGTAGTCACCGGAAATGGTTTTCACCTCACAGGTGTGCCCTGTCAGGTTTAGTAAGTGGGATTTCTTGCCTTATAAATGGGGTTGGGACCATCAGTTGTGTTGTGCAGAAATCTGGTGGATACACAGCTGATAGTCCTACTGAATAGAGTGTTAGCTGCTTTTTTCTTGCCATAATACAAATTCTAAGTAAAGAAAAACGAGTGTCCATCATTACTTTAAGAAATGGTCAGTCAGTGCGAAAAATTGGGCAAACTTTGAAAGTGTCCCCAAGTGCAGTTGCAAAAACCATCAAGCGCTACAAAGAAACTGGCTCACATGACCAAGAGTCACCTCTGCTTCTGAGGATAAGTTTATCCGAGTCACCAGCCTCAGAAATCGCAGGTTAACAGCAGCTCAGATTAGAGACAAGGTCAATGCCATGGCTACCAAAGCATCTTGCAGTGGCATGCTATTCCATCCGGTTTGCGTTTAGTTGGACCATCATTTATTTTTCAACAGGACAATGACCCCAAACACACCTCCAGACTGTGTAAGGGCTATTTGACCAAGAAGGAGAGTGATGGGGTGCTACGCCAGATGACCTGGCCTCCACAGTCACCAGACCTGAACCCAATCGAGATGGTTTGGGGTGAGCTGGACCGCAGAGTGAAGGCAAAAGGGCCAACAAGTGCTAAGCATCTCTGGGAACGCCTTCAAGATTGTTGGAAGACTATTTCCGGTGACTACCTCTTGAAGCTCATAAAGAGAATGCCAAGAGTGTGCAAAGCAGTCATCAAAGCAAAAGGTGGCTACTTTGAAGAACCTAGAATATAAGACATATTTTCAGTTGTTTCACACTTTTTTGTTAAGTATATAATTTCACATGTGTTAATTCATAGTTTTGATGCCTTCAGTGTGAATGTACAATTTTCATAGTCATGAAAATACAGAAAAATCTTTAAATGAGAAGGTGTGTCCAAACTTTTTGTCTGTACTGTATACGTAAAAAAAAAATGCTTATGTATTTTTTGTGGGAAAATTCATGTGTCAACTGTAAACAAGATAAATGTTCTGTTGTGGGAGATAACCAAGCTATCTCCCTAAGTCCCATAGACCTGAGTGCAGTGGCATCAGTCATGTGTGTGTAGCACCCCGAGGGTTCGGTTGCTACAGAGGTATTGCATCTCACCCAGATGTGCGATATCTCACTTCCAGGTAAGGATGGAGTGTGGCTCAGGACCCTAACACCCACATGCACTACACCACATTTCCGGGGGACAGCTCGATGGTGCTCCCATTAGTTATGCAGGCACGAGTGAGCATGTCCCTGGCTGGAGTGGGGGGAGGGAACACCTAGAGAAGGGAACCCGGTAGTGTGTGCGTGGGGGAAGTAGATCCTGGGTGCACTCTGTACAGGAGTATAAAGGGAGGCACCATCTTGGAAAGAGAAGGGAGTTGAGAGAGGAGAAGACAGGGAGCAGAGCTGCTTTATGGGCTCTGCTCCACAGGCAGGCCCTGTCAGGAGGCCTGAGCCTGGAGGAGGGAAGAAGGAGGAAGAGGAGCAGACTGGGCTCCAGAAAGGACAGAGGGGACCCCAGGGGTGTGGACTGGCTGGAAGCCACCACACGCCCGCCGCTACTTGAGTAGGGGGGTCAGGTCAAGAAGATGGGAACCGGATCCCAAATTAGTGGAGGAGAGAAACTACCCTCAACTAAGAACCGGAGGCTGCGACATTACATGTGGAGCAGCCCCTCACCACACCCGCTAGAAAGGCACCACATAGGACCTGGAAAACGCAGGCCAACGTTTGCCCACCAAGAAGGTCCGAGGCAGCTGGACATAAGCGTGGTCACTAGTGGGGTTGAAGACCAGAAACAGGGGACATAAAGGGGGTCCTGCAAAGCACTCCAGAAAGACCTGGGAGTTAACCGAGCCCCTCACCTGGTGAGCACAGCGCGACACAGGCGGCTACCTCTGCAGCGGTGGCCTGGAGCAGTAACCGAGTAACCGTGAGTAAAGACCCTGAACTGCACCACCAAGACTCTGAGTTGCCTTTGTTGCGCTCGTGTACCACCATCACCCCCATCATCTATCCGCGCTGCCCTGAGGCCATACCCCTCCCGTTGGGGGTTATACCACCACGCTGCACATCCTTATACACCTGGCCTCAGTGGACTGTTCTGCAGCGGCGGCTTCAAAGCCGCACTCAACGGGTGGCGTAGTCGATCAAGTTAACATCTACTGCCATAGACTGCCACTTAGTTTGACTCCCTGGGCACGGACCGGGTCACCGCCACGAGACTACTACCCCCATCTGATCCGGCTCCGGGTAAGCCCCCGTGTACGCGATGCCGCACGGCACAGAAGGCCCAGGGGCGCGTCATGTGGTCATACTACTCCATTCAGTCCAGACCAAAATGAGACAGAACTATGATTATTCTAGTTATGGTTCTACTTTATCCACTCAGCCTATCAGATTTAGCTATTGTTGCTTTATGGCTTAGTGTCTTTTTCACATGTATAGAAGAGTCTGAATTTCTTTTGCTGTGTTTTGGTGTCTGTTACTATATTCTTTAATAGTACTTTTCAAGAGAGGACCGGAAAACTACTTGGCATCTGATTTAAATACAAACCGTAAAAATCTCTGGGGAATTTCACAAGAAAAGGAAATAAATCAATGTTCAGAATTCCTTGGCATAGGATCATTTGTGTGAGCCAAATTGCTGGCAAGTGTTTGACAGTGTTAGGACATTTGCTTGTGACGTGCCTGGAACTTCTTTCCTATTCAGTATAACTATTAATGACTTGGAGATGCTGTCAAAAGTGGCAAGTTTTTGTTCTTCTATTCCCAAAGATCCCTTGAGTACTGTATTTTTCAGACTATAAGATGCACTTTTTAGTAAGTAATACTCTTGTAGTGTTTGCGTCTTATAGTCCGGAGGCAGCTTCCTGTGATGGAGGACAAAACAGACACCGAGTCCTTCCCAATCACAGAGGGAACTGCTCTCCCATCTCCTGCCCTTCACTGATTTACATGATCGGTGCAGAGCAGGAAAGGTAGCCATGCATTTCCTGAGCAGTTGAAGGACTTTTCCACTCATCTAGCTCCAGGTCTTCTCATGTCATGTGATCTTACAGTTCCTTCCAGGCATGTGACTGATGTGGTAATATGTATGGAAATGTGCCTGTAGCAGAGCTGTGTGCAGGGGTGTTGCTAGGGTCCTAAAACATCCAGGGCTCAGGCCTAGTGTATATTGCATCATCGGCACTACACACTTTACAACATATTGGCAGTTGATTGTCAGTTACTCGGAGTATGGGCAAAATTCTTGCTATTTTGCTGTCTTAGGAAAAAACTGAAATGGCTCCCGACAAGAAATAACACTGCTGCACTATAAACGCACAGTACCACTTTATAGTGATGTAAAAACACCACGATTTTGAACAACATATGTACACAGCATCTATAGAAGACTACTATTGTGCAGTAACTGAATAACCCCGCCAGCAGGGGTCACACTACACTTTTTACAGACGGGTATAAATACTCCTCTTAATGTTTTTGAGTAGTATTTTTAGCCAAGGCAGAATGCGTAACTTGTAATAGCCCAAATTTGTAATACAAGCTGTAGGTATATGTAATGTAAGAACTTGCTGTTCATACATGAAGACATTAATACAGTATATTCAATAAAGGCAGGTGACGCTAAACCTATATTATATTGTACACTGATAATTGGAATACAGTGGGCTCCGTTATAAGAGCCGACAATCCTGATGATCCTTCCCATGTATTGATGGTCACTGCTGCAAAGTCTTTTCATAATCCAGGGGCTCTGATTAGCAGGGATCGGCTGTCAGAATCCCCTTGACCTTAGAATTGGGTGGCCACATGTCGAAAAATCTTTAAAATGGGTTGCATTAAGTTTCCAAATGGTCTCCTAGCCATGGGATAGGGGATAACTTCCCGATCGCTGGGGGTGCGACTGCTGTGAACCTCACTGATCCCGAGAACCCTGTGTGAATGGAGCAATGGTCGATTATGCACAGTGCTGCACCATTCATTTTCTATGGGCCGGCTGGAGATACCTGATCACTGTGCTCGTCTGGTCTTTGGCACTCCCATTAAAAATGAATAGAGTGGCAGTGATCAACCACTGCACCATTCATTGTCTGAGATTGCCAGAAGTAGCGGAGTGCTGTTCTTGGCTATTCTGGGCAGTCTTATAGACAATAAATGTAGGGGAGGTTCTAGCAGACCCTGTTCCTGGGATCACTAAGCGTCCTGCCTGTCAGATCATCAGTAATTAGCACACTATCTCCTCTTGCTCAGACAAGAGAATTTGCTATTTTGGCTATTTATTTTGGCTGTAATTCTTTAATTTTATCAATTTGCTTATTCTTTCACCTCTCATGTCCACCTTTTATTATGTCTCAGATTTTCAGTGCAGCCATGTAGTTTGTCTATACCACTCATCATGTCACTGTGAGGAGGGGAGAGCCGTTGCTGTGCAGTAAATCCGGATGGTTCTAACAAGTAGAAGAAGCAAGTTCCAGCAGTCCTGCCAAAAAAAATCCACCTGCACCAGACCTACATGTATGGTGTGCGGGAGACTAGGAAGGTGCCCGCTGTCTTCTGGGAAGATGTTCTCAGCCCCACAGGCCCCTGACCCAGCCTTGCACTGTAATAAAGAGCAGGAGATAAAGCCGGACTTTTATCTAAAGAGGGATTTGGCTTCCTCCACCTGTCTGTCATATTTGTAGATGAAGCGGCAGGAGAGCAGATGCCGGCAATGAGTTGAGGTATCATGACATGCTGTGTTAGGGAGCAGAGGAAAGCAGTTCTGTGTCCGGCAGCTTCAGTGTACTGAAGTCTCATGCAGGGCTTATTCTAGCTTACCTGCTGCTTGAGGTGAAAAGTGAAATGGCATCTCCTCCCACCTGGTCTTTCCCTAACTTAACGGAGGAACCCAATTTATGCTGCCCGAACCACGGGCAGCATGAATCAGAGCCTGGCCTCAGGATTGCAGCCAGGTATAGTTTTCTCTTAAAATTCTCCCCTAAGATACCAGAACCATAGCCAGAGATGAGACTAGTATGGCGCTGCCTCCTGACCGGATCTTCCCAGCACTGGTAGTGGTGGCTGATGGGTCCCTCCCTATGTAGACACATGGGAGAGACCTGCAGTCACCAGGAGCAGAGCTGGGAAGAACCGGCTAGAGACAGCGCTGGACTAGTCTCGTCTCCAGATGTGGTCCCTGAAGTATCTTTCGGGTATATTTTCCCTGAATCATCAGTGTTTCAGAGAAAAACTTACCTGGCTGCAATTGTGCAGCCGGGCTCTGATCCAAGGCCCCCGTGGTTTGGCTAGAATGAATCTGGTGACAAGTTCCCTTTGAATTGAACATCCTTATGGGCTGTGCTGTCTCATGATTCAAGACAGATCGTGATTTACTATCATAGTAACCTTGATTTACAGGCAGTATTCCTCCGTTTGCTATTTTTCCATTAACATAACTGTATAGACAACCATACTTCAGATGTGCACTGAAAGATCTGATATAGATCAGAGGACATAGGCTGCCATTTTTCCCGGCAGTGCAGGGCCTTTTAATACAGGACAACAGGCTACCAAAACCTTGATCTTTAGTACAGCACAAAATATAATTTCACCAGATGACCGAGCCTTTTGCTCATTCATCGGTGGATCAGAAGCCAGTTTAAACTGCACGGTTATCATGACGCCAACACGGAGCTGGAAGGAGGAGCCACTTATGTACCCACCATGTGCTCTGCGTCTGCCAAACCCAGGCTGCCTGTGTTCAAGTGTTGCTTGAACAATAAAGTTTACTTAAGTTTTAAAAAAAAGTCACTGGAGATTCGGGGCATTACTCATAAGATCCGGGGCTGGAGCCTAGTGATGCCTCTGGCTCTGTGTGTATGTAAATGTGCGTGTAGTAGAGCTTTATGTGTGTATGTAAATGTGTTTATAGCAGAGCTGTGTGTGTTTCTCAGCAGTGTGTATTGTACACAAACAGATCTATTACCTCCCTATTCTACCCTAGTGCATTAAAATTAGTGATAATGACCTCTCCACTGTACACCATCAGGGAAGTTTTAATTAAAAGGAAAAACTGTTCCTATTTTCTACTGTCTAAACCTGGGGTGTGTCTTATAGTCTGTTTTTTTGTTTTTGTGTTTTTAAATTTACCATTCGGTTCCAGAGATATGGTCTTTTTTATTAAGTGCTGATTACTAGGGAGCGTGGTTCACAAGATTCCCTAGGGGCATGTCTTTACACCGCTGTGCAATATTACCCTGTGAGACACACACCCTTGATAAAGATAATAACAATTAGCACTGAATAAAAAGATCCCCTCTAAAAGAACTAAAGTAAAGTCAGCAGTACTGGCAATTTAAAAAATGGGATTCATGCTTCTATGGACTATATCCAACAGTCATTAGCAATCAATAAATATGGAAAGTAAGGCAGCACATCCAATGAAATGAACCTTTTATTAACCCAAGCCATGCCCACCATGCCATGGGTTAGTAAAAGGTTCATATCATTGGATGTACTGCCTCATATTCAATGGAGCATGGGGAATGAAATGGGAGCAAAAAGTGGCCACTTCTTTGACCTGACGATCGGATTTATTTAAATAGCATTCTGCCAAAATCCAAATGAAGAATTCTAGAAACTATAAACTCAATGTTGATTCCTACCCTTCTCCATTAAGTCACACAAGTAAAAACATTCTGACCTACTAAAATAATTATATGTAGCACCACAGCTTTTAAGACTTAGAGTAACATCTGCTAAATGAAATGAGCAAGGAATGGAGGGGGGAGAGAACATTTTCCTACAATTACACAAATGTATGTTAAATTTGAAGCCATGTTATAACTTCTATAACCACAGAAACCATTATACTGATGTCACAGAGTATACTTGATAATATAGAATATGATAGATGCACACAGTCTCTTGGTGACTATGGACCTTACAATTCTGTAAGAGTCCATCACTTCCCCCGGGATTTGCTGACAATTGAATATCTGTACAAGCAGTCTGACAATCGCCCCAACATCTCCTGATAGACGAAAACATCATCAGACTGTTAGATTTTTCTTTTTTACTTATTTACACCCTTGGTTTCATATTCCACCACAAAACAATAATTTGTAAGTTAGCAACTCTACACATACATGATCATTGGGCTAGAGGAGAGCACAGTTGTCCAGTGTGTGTCCAGCTATAGCCGCAGTACAATCTGTGATGACATTATTTATTATGAGGATTAGATTACATGTTTGCTTTGTCACTTAATTAGGTTGTGATCCCTTTCCTATTTTTGTCTTCTTGTACGCCTTTCTATTTTCTGCGTTCTTCGGGATTGCATAGCACTTTTCAGTGTGTGCCTTGGCTCTGCACTGAAGTCTTCTTAGGACAGCAGTAATAGGATTAAAGGCTTCTTCAGGCTATAAATATTTAAAATACCTTAAGACCAAGTGGACTTTTCCTAGAAAACAGATAATTATGCTTCCCTGACTGGAGTTTACAGAAGAGCAAAGCAAGAAAAAAATTGGGTCTGAAATGAAAAATGTACAAGTAGTTTCCATTATAGCTTGTCGTCATGCGGATGAATTATGTATGTAAGGATATTTGTGAGCATGAAAGTACATCTTGCTTTTTCCTGCAGGATCACGCAAATTGGAATACAATGGACAAACTTGGCATGAGCACTGTTTCATATGTAATAGCTGTAAGCAACCCATCGGATCCCGCTCATTTATTCCTGATAACCAGGCCCATTATTGCATCCCATGTTATGAGAGCAAGTTTGCCCCACGCTGTACACATTGTAAGAAGGTAAGAGAAGGTGACACAAGCACAGACCTGCTGCTAGTACTTTATTATATATCCAATCCCAATGATTATCTGTATTGATTTTGTGACTCACTCGGATAACTGCCTCCAGTTTCACTAATAATTAACGCAGTCCTTTTACTTTGCAGTCATTGACCAAAGGTGGCGTAACCTACCGGGATGAGCCATGGCACAAGGAATGTTTTGTCTGTACTGGGTGTAAAACCCAGTTGGCTGGTCAACAGTTTACTTCGCAGGATGAGAAGCCTTATTGTATCAAGTGTTTCGGTAATTTATATGCCAAGAAATGCTTTGGATGCACTAAACCTATCACAGGTATATTATTTTGCTTTGATTTTGTAATATGTAAAAGATAAACTAATAAGTTATGTATTCTTAAATATGTGTGTTTACCTATATCCTGTCATGTCCAATAAAGGGAATCTGTCAGCAAGTTTTTTGCCATTTAATCCGAGAGCAGAATAATATAGGAACAGAAGGCCTGATTACAGGGATGTGTCACTTGCTCAGCTGTAGTTTCAATACAATGCAGTGTTTTATCAGCAAAAGATTATCCATGCAGGACTAGGTGTCTTGTGCCTGGTAGTCCAGCTGATCTGTGTAACCTGCCCCCACCACTGATTGGTGGTTTTCTGCTTAAAGCAAACCTGTCACCAAGAAAATGCAATGCAAGCTGCGGGCACCATGTTTAGAGAAGGGGGAGGTGAGCAGAATGAAATGTGATTTTGTGAGAAAAGATTCAGTATAACCTGTGATTTATTGATTTATACCTCTGCTCTTTCTGAAATTTCCAGTCCAGTGGGCCGCACGGTGGCTCAGTGGTTAGCACTGTTGCTTTGCAGCACTGGGGTCCTGGGTTCAAATCCCACCAAGAACAACATCTGCAAGGAGTTTGTATGTTCTCTCTGTGTTTGCGTGGGTTTCCTCCCACACTTCAAAGACATAGTGATAGGGAATGTAGATTGTGAGCCTCTAAAGGGACAGTGCCGATAATGTCTGTAAATTATAAAGCGCTGCGGAATATGTTGGGCCCTATATTAATAAAAAGATTATTATTTATTGTGGGCGGTCCTATCAGTGACTGACAGTTATTTCTGTATGCACACTTGTATAAAGATAGCTGTCAGTTATTGATGGCCCCGCCCACTGGACAAAAATTGCCAGAACAGAGGATTAAATAATGAAAATACGGGTGATACCTAATCTTTTCTCACAACCCTATACATCAATCTGCTGAGCTCCCCCTGCTTTATAACATGATGCCTGCAGATTATACTGCATTTTCATGGTGACAGGTTTTCTTTAAGTACAGAGTACACAGGAAGCTGCCAATCAGTTGTGTTGGTGGGGTCATACACAGCTCATCATTCTGACCACTGCTACACCTACAGCAGAGAAAACAGGGAATCTATGAAAACTGCACCAAGCAGTCCTGTACGTACATCACTGTGATCAGACTCTCTGCCCCTACATCATGCTGCTGTCAGATTCCAGACAAAAAGCAGCTGACAGCTTCCCTTTAAATACTTGCTGAGCTTTGTCTTTTGGCTCATGTGTGCTTGAGAAGTTTTTGCATTGTTTGCATCACCTGTTACTAAGGTAGTGAGGACAGAGAGAGTGACGAGGAAATAGGAAATATTCCTCTATATTTGTGAGGAGGTTAAGATCTACACTTATCATCCAGAACTCATATCTGAATATAATTGTATTTTTTGCTCGATAATTACTTTACCTTACTCTCACCAATGTGCAATAAATCAAGTGGGCAGACACATATCGGATGTCACATTCCTCTATCTGCTTTGTCCATTCACTAGTCTGCATTGATGTGTATGTTCTTAACTCAAGTCTACTCTGTTTTAAATACAATATATGGACAAATAGTTGGGTAATAATATAGAGCAGGTCCCAACTTTGTAGGTAAAACCGTTTCAATCTCTTTTGGGAAAACTTTCTACAAGATTTTGAAGTGTGTCAGTGGGAATTTTCATCCATTCATCCAGAAAAGCATTTGTGAGGTCAGACACTGATGTTGGACTAGAGAGCCTAGCTCGCTATTTCCTTTTTAGTCTATCCCAAAGGCATTTGATGGGGTTGAGTTCAAGGTTCTGTGTGGGCCCATCAAATTCTTGCAGATCAAACTCGCGTAACGATGTTTTTATAAACCTTTCTTTTTGCGCTGTGGAATAGTCATGTGGACACTGAAAAGGGTTTCCTCCAAAACGGTTCCCACAGAGTTGGAAGCTTACAATTGTCCAAAATGTCCTGATATGCTGAATCATTCACATTTCCTTTCACTGTAACTAAGGGCCTAGGTTAGCCACTGACAAACAACCCCATAACATTGTAGTCACTGCTTTCTGGTTCTTCTATCCTTTAGTATACAGGCCCGGAGAGAATAAGACACAAGACAGGTAGTATGTGTCAACAGACTCTAACTTTATTACAAAGCATAGGGTTTATATACACCCTGGAGGCAGAAACGGATTTACCATATATGGTCCGATCATACAATTTAGCTGTGCAAACAAAAGCTGGTTTCTGTTCTCGTGACGCCTAGGTTTGTAGTTTAAACATTTATTCAGACACATTTAATCAGACACATTTAATCAGACACTTCTGATGACTAGCAAGGACACGTTAGTTTCTATTGATACAAGGAAGGAACATTTAGTTGTTGTTTTTGACCTAAGGTAACCGTCAGACTTATATAGCATAGATGGGGTCTTTGAACTTGGGGACCTCATCTTCTGCTATAACAACATCATAGCTCCAGGTAACATCATCTAGGCATTTGTAAACCCAGACTCCTCTATCTGTCTGCTAGCTAGCGATGGGTGATTTGACACTCCTTGATTTGATGGGAGGAAGCCCAAACACTAGGGAAAGGGGGAGTGGAGACCCCTAGGCAGATCTGACAGTCACCCTGACTCTCCTAACGTCCCTAAATAGGTTCCACACCTATCACAGAGCAGGAAACCTAATCCCTGACTGTCCTTAGTGATAGGCACAAGGTAGGGAGCGGACGGGATGAGCACTAGTCAGCCCCCACTGCAACTAAAGACAAACAGGTAAACAGACAAGGGAAACACTTAGCTTGAGAAGACACCAGAGAGATCACGCCAACTATCCTCTAAGGGAACTCCAAGAAGACACTAACCGGCTACTAGTACTTCAAGCCTGGACAGAGGAAAATAGAGCTATCCTCTGGAGAGATTAAAGGCATTTAAACATCAAGCAAGAGTGTGTCAATTAGCAGCAGAAGGTGGAGGTCACTGCTAGGTCCTAGAGGGAGAAGGATATCACTACACTACAGAGATGAAAAAGGTCAAGAAGGTGCCAAGCGCAGTGACTTTCTACCGCTGGATCCAGAACGACTGTCTGTCACACCTGACACACCCGTGACACTGAGTTGATGGAATATTTAGAAAGGAACAAATTTTATGAGCTGACTTGTTACAATGGTGGCATCCTATTACATTAGCACATCCGAATTCAGTGAGCTTTTTAGTAAAAGTCATTCTCTCAAATATTTGTAAAGGCAGGCTGCATGGCTAGATTCTGGATTTTATTTACCTTTGGGAATGAGACTGAATGAAAAACCTTAATTAAATGATTGAGGTGTTTCCCAATATTTTGTCCTTATTGTGCAAGTCATACCACTAAAGGCCCTCTTACAAATTAAGGTTACCTACAACATCTGATTTTGGCAGGACCAGAAGATCATTGAATGTCTGAGTGCCTGCCAACTATCCCCTGACAGATGTCCGCATGGAGATGGATCTTTTTGTTCTCCCTGGAGATAAGCTGACATCAGAGTTGTCAGACTGCTTACTTCTCCTCCTTGAGAAAACATGCAAGCTCAGCCAAGCGTTCATGTGTATAGGGGAGTAAGGAGAGAAAACTCCACTGATAAAGGGCCCCGTTAGGCAATTCAGTGAGCTCTTTAGAGCTGCACCAAATAAAGTAACATATGTTCTCTATATTAAAAGTTTAAGATAGTGTTTTTTTTTACTTTTGTACCAGTTTATTTTCTATTTATTACTTTTTTTTTTTTCACTTGATTCTGTTTAGGTTTTGGAGGAGGCAAGTATGTCTCCTTTGAAGACAAGCACTGGCATCACAGCTGCTTTAACTGCTCCCGTTGCTCATGTTCCCTGGTAGGAAAAGGATTTATTCCAGATAACGAGGACATTCTGTGTCGTGACTGCAACAGTGACCTATAAATTTCCGGAGAGGGCGCCAACATGTACCCCTTTGTTTGTCAGGAATCAACTGTAGCCTATGGAGCAATGGGCTACTCTCCCCAATATCGCGCTTGTGGACGGCACAATAACTGTGTCCTTACGACAGCTTTTGACACTCCATTATTTGTCTGCCTTGCTTACTTTTTCCATTGCTGGAGTACATTTGTTTGTTCAGTTTGGATTTTGCAGGAAAAAGTGGATATTGCTCAGTAGTTAACGAACCTTTAGCTTTGTAATTTATATATTCGGAAATATTGTATAAAAAATAAAGTAAAATGATTGTATAATAAACAAAAAAAACAGGTCTTCAGGCTGACCTTTTGGTATAGCTTTTTGTTAATGCACATTTTCTATAAAGTTTACTATTAAAATAAACTTGATTTATAGCGTAATGAATCTGCTTTAAGAAATGTTGTACTCATCACTATTAGTCTCCTTTATAATAAGTAGCAGATCCCTTTACTTTATGTAAGCCACAGATGCACATTTAGAGAGGCAGGGTCCACCTTGGACAACTCCTCGAGAGCAGTAATAATCTTTTGTCATGTCTCTTTTGCATTACAAGTATTTATAAGACAAATGTACAAGTTTCCAAAAATAGGGATGCCCAGTAACTGGTCTCATAATTTATTCAATATTACCCTTTTGGACTGTAATATAACTTACCTTTGTACCACTACAACAACAATAATTTCCAAGAAATAGTGACCACAGTAGTAGTAATACAGTATTATGATTGTGACACTTTATGGCCTGTTGTGTTGTATATAAGAAAATTTGTCATGGGAGACTAACGTCAATGTAAATTGTTCTATTGTGATTAGGAAGCTCAAGTGTCCTCTTTGAATCTTATTGGCAATAGATTTGCAAACTAACTCTTTACATTGCTTGTCCTTTAAATGGGTTATCCAGGACTTGTATGGGGCAACGAACTAACACAGTTGCTAACTATTTGCCTGCACAGGAACCATATCTGCCAGGTCACCCAGGGATTTCCCCTGCTTCATTTCAGCTCTCATCAACAAAGGCGCTTCCTGTTCCGGTCTGCTCTGTCAATGAGGTGTCACTGCAGACGTCATGCTGATTAACAGCTGGTTCCCCTCAGTTAAAAGTGGCATGCGCTTCACTACACATCTTGCTCCAGTCACGGACTGAAGTAAGACTTCTGGCATAAAGTACGCCACAGCTTGTCATGAATTAGACGAGCTATGATGTCACACACCTGTCCTGCCACAGCTCTACCCATTTTGGTGAAGTTGGGCAAAACATGCTTGATAATGCCAAAAGTTGCAAAATTTTTGCACAACTTTTCAAAGCTATTTTACGCCAGAATTCTGGCGTAATCGCTTTGTTGAATCTGGACCTATGTAGTTTCTGTGCATTGTGATCTTTGAATCACCCTGTTTAACCATGTGTAATAGCTGTTCAGTTTCTTTGGACAGTGAAATAGTATCCTCTGTGTGGGTTTCTTATAACCTATGCCTTTTTTTTTCCCCTAAAATATTGTCCATCTCTTCCCTCTCTAATTCTTTTAGACCTTTATGGTAGATGAAAAGGAAAACTGTACTTTACTTGTCAATTGTTTATTCAAAATAAGTGTGTTGGTTAAGGAAATTGGAGATTTGTTACCAAATGCACCCCCAATGGTGAGCAATCCAAAAACTAGAGTAAGTTGCCCTTCCGATGAACTGAAACAAATTCCCATGCCTTCTGGTTACTCTGCGCGAACACCTTTTCAAGTAAGTCACCTGATCAGACTTAACTTAAATGATTCATGTAAACCAGCTTTCATAAGTGTCCCACTCTTGTGTTTACTGCTAGAAGAAATGCGGAATATCACAGCAATATTTTTAGGACCTACAGGTCAAATTTACAGAGGGCAGATTTGAAAAGTTTTTGATGGTTCCAAAATTTGGCTAAAATCAGGAATGGACTCTTAAAAGAGGAAAAGTAGCAAATAAATGCTAAAAAAGAAAAAAACACTTAAACTGCACAGCAACCCTGGCCACGTGGATGTGTTTTTGATATATTTGTAATTTTGTAATTCAAACTTTGATGCTGGCAAATCAGAGTTTTAAGATGAGCAATAATCAAATGTTTTTATGTTTTTCTTTTAATAATGTGCACATAATCATGTAATCGTATAAATGTTTGTTAAAATCTTATGCAATAAACCTTTTGGTAACGTTTGTGAAACTAATGTGCCTAGAAAATATTTATTTGACTTCTTGTAATGTGACCATCTTTCCCAATTTCATATACATGTATGATCGGATTATCAAAGAAATATATTGGAGAGATGTGAGAGATATATTTATTTATTTCTGAGAGATAAATATTTGTTTAAGGCCTCCTTACTGGTATAAGTGTGTTATCTGGGTGTCTGTTTTTACCATCAGTGTTTTTCCGGTATGAATAAAGAAAGAATTAAATTACAAAGCTTTGCAATGTTAAACACGGACAGCACATGGATGCTTTCTGTATGTTGTACATGTTTTTCATGGACCCATTGACTTGTATTGACCCTTGTCATCCATGTTGCCGGAAAAAAACTGTCATGTCTCCGTGTGTTTTGCATGGATCCACAGTCAGTATCTCTATTGAGCGAAGCTGGTGAGAATTGAGTCAGCAGGTGGCTGCAACTTTGCAATTTGAATATTTGCAGTCCCATGACTGTCATTCTGGAGATGGTGTGCCATGCGCATCCTGTCAGGAGTCCCCTGTCACAATAATGATATCTAATGAGAGAGTGTAGCAAAGTCCTTCATTAGGCCACGTTCACATGTTCAGTATTTTGGTCAGTAGTTTACATCAGTATTTGTAAGCCGAAACCAGGAGTTGTTGAAAGACGCATCTAATGATCAGAAAGTACAAAAGGCCTCTTCGGGGCGATTCATCAAAGATTTTTGCTGGCAAAAAAGCTTTAAAAAGATGCAATTTTTTTTTGCTCAATGTGAGGTTGCACACAAAAATACAACTGCTGGCGTTTTCATGCCATTGTTGCCCCAGCTCCAACAGAGTGCACAGTGCTGGAGTGAGACAAGGGCGTTGCAACCTCTGATTGTCAAATTCATGATGAGCGGCGGTGTTCGCTATGCCACAAATCGTACTCCATCAGAAGCACACCACGACGTGCCTCGTCTGATTCATTAAGAGGCATTTGACTGTTAACGAGTCAGGAGCATCCGCTACTACACACCCTTCATCAAGACCGGCGAGAGAATTGTAGGTCTTGAGGAATCGTGACCCTTGTATTCTATGACGTTGTTAGAGATGACTTCTGGAAGTTTAAGGCCAAAACCAGGAGTTGGTGATAAATACAGAAGTGGTGACGTGTTTCTATAATACTTTTCCTCTGAATGGTCCACTCCGGATTTTTGGCTTACACATACTGACAAAATACTGAACGTGGCCTAAGAGAGATCTATAATATCTTGTATGAGTATATTTTTATATCTATGTAGTTCATGGATGCGCAACCTCTGGCCCACGATATCTTTTTGTATGGCCCTCAGCCTTCTGTATAGTGTCTGGTCAAAGATATTTTCTATGTCATGGAGAAGACCAGCGATGTGTAGCACTGCAGGGAAGTGTTATTATTATGAATGGTTTGTTGTGTGATCATTTCTGGGCCAGCAATATTTTGGTAGAATGGGCAAATCCTGACTCCTAGAGCACAGAAATGAGGTGGAGTGGCCATGCATGAGTGTTATATTCATTATAGTTGATGGGAAAGTGTCAGACATAGACTACAATGTAGAGGGCTAAATGCATAGTCTCTTCTTTTATGGACTCCGCACCCATGAGAAGGGTACCTCTACTTTCCTGATAGGTGGGAGTCCTATAAATGGAGCCAGCACCTATTTAGATATTTATGGGACATACTTTTAATATACAGTAAACATCTCAGAGGGCAATACTTTGATATTATTGTGGCCCATTGGGCTGGTTCAATCTGACATTGTGGCCCTCGGACCCCAAAAGCTTGTGCACCCCTGATATAGATACTTCAAAGTGCAGTCTTAGGCTGGATTCACATATACAGTTTATGATGCAGTTTTGTTTTTTTTATCCAAACACCAATATATTATGTTTTTAATTTTTATTAAACTTTTAAAAGGGTATGATAAGGGGGTAGGGAAAAAATAACAGGAAACTGAGGGGTGTGTGGAAAGGGGAAAGGAAGGGATAGGAACCAATATATTATGTAACAAATTAGAAGCCTACATTGATCAGCCACAACACAACTGACAAGTGAAGGGAATACTATTTTATTATCTCATTTGCAAATTGCAACACAAAGCAATGGGATATTATTTGGCAACTTGTGGGTTTGTTTTTTTGGTGTAAGTGTTTAAACTATTTTGGTAGGGGCACATTGTGATGTTTAAAAGTTTAGTTCAGTTTGGGCCAAGTGGATGTGTGCCACATACCTAGGGAAAGGATGGTGCCAGGGAGAAAAGGCCAGCCAACAAGCACTAGAATGATCTGGGCAATATTCTGCTTGGAAACTTTGAGTCTTAGCATACATGTGCATGTTATTTTGACACTTATCCAAACTTTGTTGCAGAACAAGAACATCTCCTCATAGCAGGGGTATTCCCTAATGGCAATGGCCTTTCACCATCATTGTCGCTCTGCAAAAATTGCTCAGGAATGATATGTGGAACACTTCAGAGTTCATGGTGCTGACTTGGCTTCCAAATTTCCCAGATCTCAAATAATCGAGCAGTGATTCCAAAACTCCAGTCCTCACGGCCCCCAACAGATCATGTTTTCAGGATTTCCTTAGTACTGCACAGGTGAGAGAACCTGTGGCCGTTTCTGATGCCTTGATAATAATTACATCAACTGTACGATACTAAGGAAATCCTGAAAACATGATCTGTTGGGGGCCGTGAGGACTGGAGTTTGGGAAACACTGTGCCAGACAATAATGACCTAAGGGTTGGCTGCTAACACCTTGGTGGCAAATGCTACGTTACGTCTTCTCAGCATAGCCTTTGACATTCCTCTAGTATTCGCCACAAATATCCAATTGACAGAGGCCTTCCCGATTTTTATTTTTTTTTCCTCTTCCAAAACAGCCACAAGGCCATTAATGCAGTATCCCTGCGAAGTTTGAGCAGAGCTCACAGTTAATGGTTACAGCGCTTTTCTAGTACAATACCACTTTTTCTTCTATTGATCACCAGAGATCACAGTTTTCATACCCACAAAAACCACGCATTTGTGGAATAGCTTAACAACATGGAAAAAATAGATGGACAAGACACCACTCCTATAATATTGAATTAATATGCAGGAGCACGTTTGCCGTGGCCAACGTACGTAGGCTTGGTTGGGCACATAGTAAGTCATTAGAGTTTAGGGTCCATCCTCTGAGGTCACCGTGTCGCTGGTTTATTAACTTTTTTTTGTCCAAAAAATGTTAAATACCTCACTTTTTTCACATGTGTAGTAATAGTGTAATTCATATAGTCATAAATTGCAGTGTGCTGATGCAGCTCTTTAGGTCACGGCCCCACTATCAGTGTTTGGTCAGTATTCGGTCAGTATTTTTTCTCAGAAATGGGAGCCAAAACCAGGTGAGGAACAATCAGAGAAAAGGTATAATAGAAACAAGTCACCAATTCTGCATTCATCACCCACTCCTGGTTTTGTCTCCCACTCTTGAGAAACAATACTGACCAAATACTGATAGTTGGGCCGTGACCTTAAATGGAATCTGGCAGCAGGATTTCACATCTCCACACCCCAAAACTATTATGTGCACGTAGTTCTTTCACAGAGAAGTTCAGCAATACCTGTACATATTCTGACTGTTCCTCCATTACTGAGGTAATCCGCATTTGAACTGATATGCAAGTGAGGCTGTAGATCTGAATCCTCTGTCATTCCAGCTCTATTCCCCGCCCAATGCCACCACCTCCCTGACCCCCTCTATGCTGTGTGACTTTAGGCAAAGTAGCTGTCAGTCAAGCAGCAGGAAGCGACGCTGGTCAGGTAATTGAGCTGGAGTGACAGAGGCCTCAGATCTACAAATCGTTCTTCAGCCTCATTTGTATATCCATTCAAACGCTGACTTCTCAGTAATGGAGGAATTGACTTGTCATTGAAAGAGCTGCATGCACATAGAAGGGGTATAATTAGGGGTGTGAAATTCTATTGATGGATTCTCTTTGAATCTAATAGGTGTTTGTTTAGTCTGGATAATCAGGAACCATATTGGATAAGTTATCTAATGTGAAGAAAGATGAACATAATTGGCGGTGAACTTTATAAGGAAGGAAATGCATATTTTATTTTTTTGCTGATGCATCTATACACTGAAGTGCACAATTCCTCTATTGTTCTGCACAATTTTACTTCCCAAATGCTAAATCTTTTAATATAAAGATTGCATTCATATTGCCTATTAAAGGACTCCTGAATTGCAAGGAAGAATAAATTGTATACATCTTGCTGCTGCAATGTTTCTTGCCTGCTATTTCTTTTATGTATACATTATCAGTTTATACTGTCTAGAAATACAGTTCTGCTTACAGTACGGATGTAAAGCCGTTAAGAATGGGTTAAAACAACGTGGGTAACTGTGCAGAGTTTATTGCTAACAGGCTTCAGGGTGCTCCTGAAATGGACTGGGAGCTCTGTAATTTTAGCCAAAAAAGGAAATGAAAAAGGATTTGTGAAGGCTGAGCTTTGGGGGCGGAGGGAGCATGGGACACATCTGGATTTTATCCTTGTCATGGGTATTCACGGCACCATGTCTCCTATGTAGACGGACTCCCAGCAGCTCTCCTGGACACATGTAAGGAGGATGAAAATATTAACCCTTTGCTCTCTTTTCGTTCTTACTAAATATGCAATAAACTTCTTCGGTTTCTCGAGTAACTTTTATAGTTAATACCTACCCCATTTTACATTACATCAGTTTTCTGACCAGATTCACACCTCATCTGGGTTTTGTACCCACATCTGGCTTTTACTTACAAAAATACTGCCAGGTGAAAGTAGCTGAAGGACATGTCATTAGTAGGGGGAGACGGCTATGATGAAACAACCCCTTTAAGTTACATGCCTTGCTTCGCAGTGTTTGCTTTTTAATTGTTGGCTTTATGGAGTTTTTTTGTTGTTTCTTAAGCTTAGAATAAGAAAAAAAATTTTGCAAGAGTATAACATTCTGATAGGGGTGTGGGAGTGTTAACACCTTCATAACCGCAGAGCGCAGTGCTGATGCTGATTTACACATGGATACCCAATACAACTATCAGGTAGTCATACTTTCGAGGGAACCTGTCAGATCCTCTAAGAGACAGGGCTGGCTAGGGCTTGTAATCCTCTTAGAAATTATGTTGGTGTCATAGTTAGCAGGCAACGGTGAAAGCACAATATACCACTCGTGCACAGACAGAAGAGGCCCCTGTGTAAGAACAATATATGGGCCCTTTGCAGTCCAAAAGCTCATCATAATGCACGATGCCATCTGCTTTTGGAGCTAGAAGTGGGCCCCCTTACCTCTCAGGGCCCTGTGTGGCTGCACTGGTTGCACCAATGGTATGTCCGCCCCTGATACCACCCCATTTTATTCATCAAAACGGGGAGTAGCACTGAGCAGCCATAACTGCCCTTCATTAATGCCCACTGTTAACTTGATGTCTTTCTCAGCACACTCTTTGACTAACTGTGTTGTTAATCAAGATAACATTGGGCATACGTGGAAATACAGCCATGACTGTTCAGTACTGCGCTGTTCCCACATGAACAGAGTGGAACATTACATTATACACGCTGGCTCTTTTGGTTTATTTTACAGCACTTTGATAGAGAGATGCGCAGGCTTTTATCTTTCAAGGTGCCTACACCTAGCTTGATTCGGCTAAACGTGCATTTGTTTTCAATGGGGAGAGGAGAGTAACTCAATGACAGACACCGCTGGTGGCAACTATGTTGTAGGGAGAACAAAAGGATCGGGCATTCAAATGGAACATGTCCGATCCTACTTTTTACCGATGGGAGGTCGAACAGTCCGGATGTCCATTTACATATAGGATTGTTGAACAGTCCCGTTGAAATCAGCAGGTTTGGACAACATTTATCTAATGTGTATGGAGGCTTTTAACCTGGAAGCTTTCTCTTTTTGAGATAATATGTAATAAGGGTTGAATATTATTTATTTTACTCACTTATATAGCACCATTAATTCTACAGTGCTTTACAGACCTTATCATCACTGTCCCCAAAATCTAGATTCCCTATTAGTATGTCTTTGGAGTGTGCGAGAAAACACACAAACGCGGAGAGAACATAGAAACTCCTTGCAGATGTTGTCCTTGGTGGGATTTGAACTCGGGACCCCGCAAAGCTACAGTGCTAACCATTGAGCCACTGTGCAAAACCATATTTTTGTCCCATGTCACTGCAGGGTGTAAGGAACAAGCTCAGGAGCTTAATCCACTTCATACACAGCGGATGTCAAATGTGTAATATAGCCGGCATCTGACTAACGGCAGTGGGCAGAGTAAGCTCAGTTTGCAGCTGTTCACCATTTATATGCTGCTGTCAATCACTTACAACGACATTTAAATGACGTGACTGATACTGCTCCCATTCACCCAACCCATGCAGGTAATTACCATGTCAGCCAGAAGGACTGCTGAATGTCCCCATGGCTGCATATTAATCCCATGTAGCTAAACCAGAGGGTGGGGGTTCAAGGAGAGCCACAAATACATTGTATACTGGAATATACTAGTATCACAGTATATATGAACCTGCAATGAAACTATTACAGGTTCAAGTCCCAAGGGGAGTAAATAATGAAGTAAATTAACAAAAGGTTTTAAAAAATATATATTAAAAAAACGCTTAACACACCCACTCTATTCAAAAATAAAAAATAGGAAAGTGTAAGGCAGTGGCGTTCACGTCAGTGCGGCAAAGGCAACTTCAACTCAAATGTCTTTATTTTGTCAACTTACGAAAATATACTCAAACGTTATCCACAGGTTCGCAGCCGGATCGTACGTAACAGTCTGTATCAATCTGTTGCTGTGGGATGACTGCACCACCGTGTAACTCGTGGGTGCGGCAATGGCTTTGCTCTCTCTGGCGCTGACCTGTGCTCAGTCTAACACAGACATGACATACACAGAGCTCCTGCTCTGGGCTTGCAAAACCAAGTACTGACACACCCAAACCTTAACTGAAAATGGGAATCATGAACATGGGCCACTCCCAAGACTTGGAGCGGAGGGAGAGATCTGTCCCACTACCTTCCTACAGATCTCTCCAAAAATAAAAGTCCATGTCTGGTTTTCCTGAATCTGACTTGGTCAAATAGCTTGACTAAGTCCACATTCTCTTCTATTTTGCATTGTAACCACAGCTGTGACTGTAATTACAATGTTCTCCAGTGGGTTTAGTATGTTTCTATGCACATCATGGGAGACACGTAACGACCCTTGTATATGATCCCTCTCACTGCCTCACAAAAGAAATAAAGATTTTGGGTGCCGTCATGCCCGAAAAAAGTCTAATCTTTCAAAATACAAAATTAAGCTTCAGGATAGAGCAAAAATAAATAAATCAAAACAAATGCAATTGAAGTTTTTTGGTCATTGCATGTTCCTATGAAAATACATGTACTCCAAAATGATGTCAGTATAAACTACAGCTAAGCACACAAATAAAAAGCCCCATGGATGGAAAAATCAAAGTTAAAAAAAAGGTGACACAATCAAAAAAAAATGTAATAAAATTTGATACAATTAAATTTAATACAATTTGCCACGTTTTTTTTTTGCATTCCTCTGGATCAACATGTTAGGCTATGAGTTGAACTCGATGGACTTAGTAACATAGTTTTTAAGGTTGAAGGAAGACTACAGTACAGACCAAAAGTTTGGACACACCTTCTCATTTTAAGATTTTTCTATATTTTCATGACTATGAAAATTGTACATTCACACTGAAGGCATCAAAACTATGAATTAACACATGTGGAATTATACACTTAACAAAAAAGTGTGAAACAACTGAAAATATGTCTTATATTCTAGGTTCTTCAAAGTAGCCACCTTTTGCTTTGATGACTGCTTTGCACACTCTTGGCATTCTCTTGATGAGCTTCAAGAGGTAGTCACCGGAAATGGTTTTCACTTCACAGGTGTGCCCTGTCAGGTTTAATAAGTGGGATTTCTTGCCTTATAAATGGGGTTGGGACCATCAGTTGTGTTGTGCAGAAGTGGATACACAGCTGATAGTCCTACTGAATAGACTGTTAGCTGCTTTTTTCTTGCCATAATACAAATTCTAAGTAAAGAAAAACGAGTGGCCATCATTACTTTAAGAAATGAAGGTCAGTCAGTCCGAAAAATTGGAAAAACTTTGAAAGTGTCCCCAAGTGCAGTTGCAAAAACCATCAAGTGCTACAAAGAAACTGGCTCACATGAGGACCGCCCCTGGAAAGGAAGACCAAGAGTCACCTCTGCTTCTGAGGATAAGTTTATCCGAGTCACCAGCCTCAGAAATCGCAGGTTAACAGCAGCTCAGATTAGAGACCAGGTCAATGCCACACAGAGTTCTAGCAGCAGACACATCTCTACAACAACTGTTAAGAGGAGACTTTGTGCAGCAGGCCTTCATGGTAAAATAGCTGCTAGGAAACCACTGCTAAGGACAGGCAACAAGCAGAAGAGACTTGTTTGGGCTAAAGAACACAAGGAATGGACATTAGACCAGTGGAAATCTGTGCTTTGGTCTGATAAGTCCAAATTTGAGATCTTTAGTTCCAACCACCGTGTCTTTGTGCGACGCAGAAAAGGTGAACGGATGGACTCTACATGCCTGGTTCCCACCGTGAAGCATGGAGGAGGAGGTGTGATGGTTTGGGGGTGCTTTGCTGGTGACACTGTTGGGGATTTATTCAAAATTGAAGGCATACTAAACCAGCATGGCTACCACAGCATCTTGCAGCGGCATGCTGTTCCATCCGGTTTGCATTTAGTTGGACCATCATTTATTTTTCAACAGGACAATGACCCCAAGCACACCTCCAGGATGTGTAAGGGCTATTTGACCAAGAGGGAGAGTGATGGGGTGCTACGCCAGATGACCTGGCCTCCACAGTCACCAGACCTGAACCCAATCGAGATGGTTTGGGGTGAGCTGGACCGCAGAGTGAAGGCAAAAGGGCCAACAAGTGCTAAGGATCTCTGGGAACTCCTTCAAGATTGTTGGAAGACCATTTCCTGTGACTACCTCTTGAAGCTCATAAAGAGAATGCCAAGAGTGTGCAAAACAGTCATCAAAGCAAAAGGTGGCTACTTTGAAGAACCTAGAATATAAGACATATTTTCAGTTGTTTCACACTTTTTTGTTAAGTATATAATTCCACATGTGTTAATTCATAGTTTTGATGCCTTCAGTGTGAATGTACAATTTTCATAGTCATGAAAATACAGAAAAATCTTTAAATGAGAAGGTGTGTCCAAACTTTTGGTCTGTACTGTATGTTAGGAATTTTTTTTCACCACTAACATAGAAAAAAATTATACGTTTGGTATCACTGAAATCATATTACCTGGATAATTAAATTGCCATGTCATTTTTAGCGCACAATGAAAAATGTAAAGACAAAACTCAAAATAATGACATAATTGCATTTTTTTCACCATTTCATACCACTTGGATTTTTTCTTCTTTTCCAGTACATTATACTGTAAAATGCATGGTGTTGTTCAAAACTACGACTTGGCTTGCTTAAAAACAAGCCCTCACATGGCTATGTCAATGGAAAAATAAAAAAGGTATGGCACTTGGAACAAAGGAAAGTATAAATGAATGCATAAAAACAAAAAAATATCTGTGTCCAAGATTAATTACACAAAGAGATCTTCTATGGCAAATGATAAAGCAAGATCCTGTGATAAAGGGCTCGCTCACGCTGGCAAGTAGCCAGAGTGTAACTCGGACGATTGCTAACTGATGTTTCATCGGATAGCACTCGCTCCAATGTTATATTATGGAGCTGTGCTGACTAGCTGCATGCTGCGAATGACAGCATACAGTTGTGCTCAGAAGTTTACATACCCTGGCAGAATTTTTGCTTTCTTGGCCTTGTTTCAGAGAATATGAATGATAACAAAAAAAAAATTTCTCCATTCATGGTTATTTGTTGGGTGAAGCCATTTATTGTCAAACTACTGTGTTTTCTCTTTTTAAATCTTAATGGCAACCAAAAACATCCAAATGACCCTGATCAAAAGTTCACATACCCTGGTGATTTTGGCCTGATAACATGCACAGAATTTGACACAAATGGGTTTTTCATGGCTACTAAAGATAACATCCTCACCTGTGACCTGTTTGCTTGTAATCAGTGTGTGTGCATAAAAGCTGAGTGAGTTTCTGGGATCCAGACAGACTCTTGCATCTTTCATCCAGCCACTGACGTTTCTGGATTGTGAGTCATGGGGAAAGCAAAAGAATTGTCAACTGATTTACGGGAAAAGGTAGTTGAACTGTATAACACAGGAAGGGGATACAAAAAGATATCCAAGGAATTTATAATGCCAGTCAGCAGCATTCAAACTGTGATTAACAAATGGAAAATCAGGGGCTCTGTAAAAACCAAGCCACGGTCAGGTAGACCAGCAAAAATTTCAGACACAACTGCCAGGAAAATTGTTTGAGATGCAAAAAACCCCACAAATAACATCAGCTGAAATTCAGGACTCTCTGAAAACTAGCAGTGTGGCTGTTTCAAGATGCACAATAAGGAGGCACTTGAAATGGGCTGCATGGTCGAGTCACCAGAAGAAAGCCATTACTGCGCAAATGCCACAAAATATCTCGCCTACAATACGCCAAACAGCACGGAGACAACCCTCAACACTTCTGGAACAAGGTAATTTGGAGTAATAAGACCAAAATTGAACTTTTTGGCCACAACCATAAACGTTACATTTGGAGAGAGGTCAACAAGGCCTATGATGAAAGGAACACCATTCCTACAGTAAAGCATAGAGGTGGATCGCTGATGTTTTGAGCATGTATGAGCTACAAAGGCACAGGAAACTTGGTGAAAGTTGAAGGAAAGATGAATGCAGCAAGTTATCATCAAATACTGGAGGCAAATTTGCACTCATCAGCCCGGAAGCTGCACATGGGACGTACTTGGACGTTCCAACATGACAACAATCCAAAACACAAGGCCAAGTTGACCTGTCATTTGCTACAGCAGAACAAAGTGAAGGTTCTGGAGTGGTTATCTCAGTCTCCTGACCTCAATATCATTGAGCCACTCTGGGGAGATCTCAATCGCGCAGTTCATGCTAGACAACCCAGGAATTTACAGGAACTTTTTGCCAAGAAGAATGGGCAGCTTTACCATCTGAGAAAATAAAGAACCTCATCCACAACTACCACAAAAGACTTCAAGCTGTCATTGATGTTAGAGGGGGCAATACACGGTATTAAGAACTGGGGTATGTGAACTTTTGATCAGGGTCATTTGGATGTTTTTGGTTGTCATTAAGATTTAAAAAGAGAAAACACAGTAGTTTGACAATAAATGGCTTCACCCAACCTATAACCGTGAGTGGAGAAAAAGATTTTTTGTTATCATTCATATTCTCTGAAACAAGGCAAAGAAAACAAAAAATTCTGCCAGGATATGTAAACTTTTGAGCACCACTGTATATCGGACAGCACACCCATAAAAGTCTATGGGTGCTTACAAAATATTGGACTGCACTCAGATGTCACCCGAGTGCAGTCTGATATACGCCAACTCACATTATCGAGAAGATGGAGAAATTAAGTTCTTCGTCTTCTCCGCACCTGTGATCCGATTCTTGCATGTGAGAGAATCAGATCATAGTAAAATGACACACGCCTCCCGCTCACAGCAGAGTTTGTGCTGATGATCATTTGCATATAGTATCCGATTCTCTCACATGAGAGAATCATCGGATGCTCTACATTAGTGTGAGCGAACCCTTCTGCTACATTATTATTATTATTTTAATTATTATTCGCTAATCAACGTTTCCCATGGGGATTGAGACTCTATTGTGATTGGATGCCAATGTATATCTGTATTCTTATTAAAATCTGCTGTACTTTCTTAATTCTGAACACTCAGGGTGTCTGATTTTCATGTGCAAGTTGAAGCACCACTCCAGAGTTTTTTTTTATTTCGGCACTGGAGTGGTGTCACTAATGTAAGTTCCTTGCCATCAGTAATACACTCACCAGCTGCCATCTTCTTCTGTTCTTGGTGCCGCACCAGTCGGCCTTCTGAAGTTTGTAACCTGCTTGAGCTCCAGTGTTTGCAGATATCACTTCTCAATGTAAGTCTATGACAGTGAGAATGAGGCTTTCAGAGATTTACAATGATAGCTTATGACCGTTAGCTGTGGTCATAATACGGAGGAGCTGTACTGGAGCGGCTCCGGGAAGAGCAGAAGACAACTGGTAAGATTATTACTAGGAGCGGGGAACTAACACTAGTGACACCACTCCAGCGCTTTAATAAGAAAAGCGTTGGAGTGGTGCATTAAACAGAACCTGACAGCTGATGCCATATATGTTTAACAATGGAGCATTTCAGAGAAAAAGCAGCATGACGGCTCAGTGGTTAGCACTGTTGTCTTACAGAGGTGGGGTCCTGGATTCAAATCCCACCAAGAACAACATCTGCAGGGAGTTTGTATGTTTTTGCCGTTTTTGCGTGGGTTTCTTCTGGGTTCTTAGGTTTCCTCCCACACTCCCCAAAACATACTGATAGGGAATTTAGATTGTGAGCCCCAATGGGGACAGTAATGATGATGTCTGTAAAGCGTTACGGAATATGATAGAGCCACATAAGTAGCGCATAATAAAACATAGTTTAGTAGCCACTGTGGACCTAGCTGTACCGGTGGATCCCTGGCGGCTCAGCAGTTATCAAACTATGTTTTCCTCTGAAACGCTGCAGAGTGGATATGTCTTTAATGTAGTGGATATGTCAGAAATGTACAAGATGGGAATTCCCCTTTAAAGAACCACTCCCATCAAAGTTTTCATCCTCTTAATATATTGAAGTCAACATGTTTTATGGCACAGTGTACTTACAATTGCTCATTTTGCCCTTCTGCCCAGGTAATCCTTCTCTTTTCCAATAAGTCTATCACATCACGTGATTAAAAACTGACTAGCTGAATCCTTCTAAGCTCTATGTAGAAACAGAAAGTACATATTCTGCAATTGTAAGTAAACAGTGCTCTATAATACGATGATTGCAATATATTAAGAGGATAATAATAACTTTGATGGGATGGCTTCTTTAAGTTAATTAGAAACAAGCTGAGGATGCATCTTTATAAAAATGTAGGAGTCGTTAACCATGTGAATTTTCTTCCTCAACAGTTGTGTTTGTGGGGTACAACATTTTTTAAACCTGCGTAGCTAAGAGTTGCTGTGTTTAGTTTGAGACCCAACGGCCGAGAATTTATTTTTTTCCTGTGATGCATTGTGTATAAAGATAATAAAGCTTCTTGCGTCCAGTTTTGAACCAAGAATGTTGTGTTGTGCTAATCAGCTTGCCCAAAAGACGGCGTCCTGAGGAAGGAGTCGGATTTGACTCTGAAACCCGTTGGCAAATAAACCACCTTTAATTAACTTGTTCCATGATTCGTTCTTGAATCAGCAGCATACTTGAAGTCCACCTACTCTGGCTTTCTATTACTTTACTTCTTTTGTCTTTGGATGAATTTATGACCGAGGGGGTCAAAATGCGTTGGGAATTTGCGTAGAATGTTCTCTTTTCCAGTAACAGAAACCTTTAAAAAAATATTTAGATTTGAGAGTCCTCAGTGGTTGATACCTTTTAATGGCTAACTGAAAAGATGGTAACAAATTGCAAGCTTTCTGTCTACTGGCGAACACGGTACAAAGATATATATTTTCCCTATATCAAAATGGAGAAACCTTTAAGAAATGTCAATGGGGTTTGGGTATTCTATGAACTAGATTTCCCTTTTAACATATAACCTAAAAACTGCAAGGATATCAATCATTGTTCTGCATGCTGGTTGATATGGATTGCAAACAGGTCTATGCCATAGCTAAATGCCAGCTTGTTTGACGTGCTGCACAAGACCTAAGGCTTATAAGAAGGATTTCTAGTCTTGATTTACTCATTAGCCCTAAAGATGAACTGATCTGTGATGCTCATATGAAGTGTCTCTACAGAAACGACCTATAATATCAGCTGTACGTCAGCTAATATTTCTCCATAAGGACATTCCAGACAGACAAGGTCAGCAGAGTTCTCTTTCTGTTGCTCCACAGATAGTATGGCCAATGTTTGTATAACCTAAGGATTAAAGCTCTTTACCCTGAAACATTACTCAGTGTTTTACAGCACAGACTCTTCATGAGACTGCAACAATTTGTTTTTACTTTTAACATAAGTGATGTTGAGCACAATATTTTTGTAGGCTTCATGTCACAGATAACAATATTTCATAGATATAATAGAAACATAGCCGAATTCTAAATATGAGCAAATAAATTCACAAGACTAGGTCAGTATTCCGTGGCCCGTTTCTGTTTTGATTAGATGGCCTGGTAGGATATCACGCCAGGCCGGCTATCAAAAGAGGAGCCACAAATGTCATCAGGTAGGAGGTGGTTCTCAGAGTTCTTCTCCAGTGGCCACGAGATACTGACCTGGCCCAGGGACCTGCAAATTGATTTGCTCATCTCTACTGTATACTTTTTATTATTTAGTGATCATCATAATTTGTAAAACTTTTTATAAAAAAAAATAGTTATTACCCTTGTATATGGTAACACATAGAGATGGAAAATATTATGCTAGGTTCACATTTGTACACCTGCCGAGGTATTGGAGGTATGTGTTCAAAACAAATGAGACCATGTGCCATACATCCACCTACAGTACGTCTGCCTATGCTTCAGTGTATATGTTTAACCTATGTGATACGTCCATGTACAGGGCTCAGCATAAATAAGTACACCCCATCTGAAAAGTAATATTCTAATCAATATGTCACTGAACGCAAGAACAATTTTCAATATTTTGACAAGACTGAGTTTCATAGAACATTTTTTAAACCATGACATGAAAGTAAAGTTAATAATATAATTTTGTGGTGTAGCACATGTTTGAGAGATGATCTATAGGGATTAACGGGATAATTGAGGCAGTCAACGACGTACAGGGGCACCATTTCTTGCGTTGCTTTTTATGGTGCCAATCTTCGCCGCCAGGTAGGACAGATATTGAGGGCCTTACAGGGATACCATATTAGATATCCAATCACCCTCTTACCTCTGTATCCTTTTCTCATCTCCACATGTGAATATATTTATACAGTGGGGAAAATAAGTATTTGATACACTGCCAATTTTGCAAGTTTTCTCACCTACAAAGAATGGAGGGGTCTGTAATTTTTATCATAGGTACGCTTCAACTGTGAGAGACAGAATCTAAAAAAAATCCAAAAAATCACGTTGTATGATTTTTTACATAATTAATTTGCATTTTATTGCATGAAATAAGTATTTGATACAATAGAAAAACAGAACTTAATATTTGGTACAGAAACTTTTATTTGCAATTACAGAGGTTATACGTTTCCTGTACTTCTTGACCAACTTTGCACACACTGCAGCATGGATTTTGACCCACTCCTCCATACAGATCTTCTCCAGATCTTTCAGGCTTCAGGGCTGTCGCTGGGCAACATAGAGTTTCAGCTCCATCCAAAGATTTTCTATTGGGTTAAGGTCTGGAGACTGGCTAGGCCTCTCCAGGACCTTGAAATGCTTCTTATGGAGCCACTCCTTAGTTGCCTTGGCTGTGTGTTTTGGGTAATTGTCATGCTGGAAGACCCAGCCACGACCCATCTTCAGTGCTCTTACTGAGGGGAAGGAGGTTGTTGGCCAAAATCTCACGATACATGACCCCATCAATCCTCTCTTCATTACGGTGCAGTTGTCCTGTCCCATTTGCAGAAAAGCACCCCCAAAGTATGATGTTTCCCCCACCATGCTTCATGGATGGGACGGTGTTCTTGAGGTTGTACTCATCATTCTTCTTCCTCCAAACATGGCAAGTGGAGTTGATACCAAAAAGTTCTATTTTGGTATCTTCTGACCACATGACCTTCTCCCATGCTTCCTCTGGATCATCCAAATGGTCATTGGCAAATCTCAAATGGGCCTGGACATGTGCTAGTGTGAGCAGGGGGACCTTGCGTGCCCTCCGGGATTTTAATCCATGACGGCGTAGTGTGTTACTAATGGTAATGTTTGAGACTGTGGTCCCAGCTCTCTTCAGGTCATTGACCAAGTCCTCTCGTGTAGTTCTGGGCTGATTCCTGACCTTTCTCTGAATCATCCTTACCCCACGAGGCGAGATCTTGCATGAAGCCCCAGACCGAGGAAGATTGACTGTCATCTTGTGTTTCTACCATTTTCTAATAATTGGGCCACCAGTTGTTGCCTTCTCAACAAGCTGCTTGCCTATTGCCCAGTAGTCCATCCCAGCCTTGTGCAGGTCTACAATTTTGTCATTGGTGTCCTTAGACAGCTCTTTGGTTTTGGCCATGGTGGAGAGGTTGGAGTCAGATTGATTGAGTTTGTGGACAGATGTCTTTTATACAGGTAACGAGTTTAGACAGGTGCAAATAATACAGGTAATGAGTGCAATGTATAAGGGCTTCTTAAAGAAAAATTAGCATGTCTATGAGAGGCAGAATTTTTGCTGGTTGGTAGGTGATCAAATACTTATTTCATGCAATAAAATGTATGCAATTTAATTATTTAAAAATCATAAATGTGATTTTCTGTTTTTTATTTTTACATTCTGTCTCTCACAGTTGAACTGTACCTACAATAAAAATGACAGACCTCTCCATTCTTCGTAGGCTGGAAAGCTTGCAAAATAGGCAGTGTATTGAAAACTTATTTTCCCCACTCGTATATATACTTTTTTGATTTTTCTAGTTTTTTTTAATGTATATCCATTAAAGTAATTACTATTTTAATTTATGTTTCTTTTTCTATCTTAGACCAGAGTTTACAGCCTATTCAAAATAGTAAGTAGATAAGGAAGGATGGGGCTTTAATAAATATTTTTTATTTGTCAAAAGGTTAGCGATAAAGAAAATAGTTATTATATTAAAGAATTTTTGTAAAACTGATACACTTATATTTTTTTAATTATAAGACATATGTGACTATAGAATGCTTTAGAGAACAGAAAATATGAAAAAATTATATTATACTATATTAATAAATACTTTCATAATGTTTTGTCAGTCTGCTATTAACTGAGTTATTTTACATAATCATGTGATCTGGTCCTTCGTCTGTCGACACATATGTCATACAGCTGACATGTAAAAAAAAACAATTTATTGGGGATGGAAACATGCAGCATAAAATACTTCTGCTCATTTGACATCCTATCTAACAGATATTCTACAGAATTGCGGTACTGCCACAGTTGTAACTGTCTACCGAAAAAAGCAAACACGTAATTTAATTCACATTGTGCATGAAATAAAAAAAAAAAAAGTATTTTAGAATTTCTGTTTTTCCCATTCCCTCATTAAAGAATAAAAACAAATGGAGCAAAAAAAAAACCTTATTGTGGCAATATTAACTCAAAATTTATAAAAGTATGGGTTTCGAAAGGTGGTGCCCCAAAATGATTTTTTTTTTAAACATTGGTTCATTTAACCAACACATTAAAACATAAAAAAGACTAAATTTGTTATCACTATAATTGTATTAACTCATTTAATAAGAATAAGTTATATTACTCATAATACATAGTCCATATATATATATATATATATATATATATATATATATATATATAAACAGAACTCATATTTTCAATCCTCGATTGGAAAAAAAATGTAAACACAATCATTTTATGTACCTCAAAAAGGTAGCAAAAACTTATAGCTTCTTCTCCAAAAAAACACCCTCATCTGAATTTTCAACAAAAAGATAAAAAAGGTATAGCTTTTGAAATATGTTGATTGCAAAAAATGGAAGAAACAAAAATCACTCAGTTCTGAAGGTCCAAAATAGGCCAGTTCCATACTGCTAAATAAAATCTTTTTTTACAGCTTGATAAATATGAGACCTCTATGATTTTTTTTTAATTGCTGTTTTTTATTAGTATTTAAAAGGGAATTATATTTAGGATTGATAAGCAGTTATTTACCATCCTAGTAATGATTGTAGATGTTATGACTAAGTGGAAATGTGGTTGAGCATGTGAAAACATCAAGACCTCTGGCTGGGTTAGTAAAATGTCTGTATAGGAGTGAATGTGGTGCCTTAAAATGAATGGAGGAATATAACTCTACTAAGTAATTTGGAACAGCTGGCCATCTCAGGGGGGTTAAGTTGAGAATTACGTCAGTTACAAATGAAATCACTAACTTGAAAAGCGAATGACTCATTCATGTGATCTAGCAGAGCTTTCTGGAGAACAAAGACTCTGTATATAGTGTTGGAGGAGGCAATGATGATAGGTCATTTAAAAATTGTATGTTGAGGGTAATATGCATGTCATCCAGACACAAAGGTTATCTAGGACATACTTGTAGAGCTAAGTTATCCACTCTAATGTACTTTGGCTCTTTGCTGTTGGTCTTTGTGAAGTTTAGAAGCTCTTTATGTACATTATTTACAGATGCAATCAAAAATATTCACCCCCCCCATAGCTATTTAGGTTTACTAGCAAAATGTACATCGTTGTGGCTGGCCAAACACGGCGAGAAAGTGGCTTGTTTCCCTCTCCTCAACGGTAGCTCAAGCATTCATGTTTGCAGGGAAATTGGGAGAGATAACTTTTGGCCAACAGCTAAGTTAAAATGTGTTAAAAACACATTGTTAGAGGTTCCTAACATTATCTTGTGAACTTCTTTTAGCTTTTGAAAATGTACACATACAAGAGGTCAACTTTTGTGTGGGCAATGTCTACAGCATGTGAATAAGACTTGTTTAAATCTCATTCATGTTGATGATACTTTATTCATACATGGTTTTCGAAGCAAAAATCAGAATGGGGAATCTGTAATTCCAGTGAAAATGAACTTAAGGCCCTCATACACATTAGACTAATGCCAGGCAACCGGTATTGAGGGATTTGACTTATTGTCTAATGCAGAGGTCCCCAACCGCCGGTCCGCAGACCAGGACCGGGCCGTTGGGGTTTTTCAGCCGGTCCGCGGGGAGAGGGGGCCCCTCCAGCCTCCAGCAGGGCCGCCATCAGGGCATGACTGCCCTGACTTCAGTATGGGGCCCGGCCGGTAGGAGCCCCCTCGGAGCCCCCCTCTTGTGCGTCTCTCTCCTCATGGGGCCCCCGGCCGCATGCTAAGCGCCGGGTCCGGGACATCTTAGCGCTGCGCTGCTGCGGCAGCACCTTCATGATTCCCCTGACTTCCGGTCATGTGACGGCGCCGTCACATGGCCGGAAGTCAGGAGAACCTGGTGTCAGCGATTTTGACGAGCGCCAGGATTCTGCAGGGATCGCATGGGGGTAAGTATAACAAGTTTTATTTTTTTTTAAATACAATTAACTAGGAGTGGGGGGAATGGGAGATGCACATGGGGGGAGGGGAGAGATGAGAGATGCACATGGGGGAGGGGAGAGATGAGAGATCCACATGGGGGGGAGGGGAGAGATGAGAGATGCACATGGGGGAGGGGAGAGATGAGAGATCCACATGGGGGGGAGGGGAGAGATGAGAGATGCACATGGGGGAGGGGAGAGATGAGAGATCCACATGGGGGGAGGGGAGAGATGAGAGATGCACATGGGGGGAGGGGAGAGATGAGAGATGCACATGGGGGGAGGGGAGAGATGAGAGATGCACATGGGAGGGAGGGGAGAGATGAGAGATGCACGGGGGGGTGAGAGATGCACGGGGGGGGTGAGAGATGCACGGGGGGATGAGAGATGCACGGGGGGTGGATGAGAGATGCACGGGGGGGTGAGAGATGCACGGGGGGGATGAGAGATGCACGGGGGGTGGATGAGAGATGCACGGGGGGGTAGAGATGCACGGGGGGGATGAGAGATGCACGGAGGGGATGAGAGATGCACGGGGGGTGGATGAGAGATGCACGGAGGGGGATGAGAGATGCACGGAGGGGGATGAGAGATGCACGGGGGTGAGCTGCACATGGGGGGGTGAGAGATGCACATGGGGGGGTTATGTTTACATAACTTTGTTGCCTTATGAAGGGCGGGGGGGGCCCCAAAAAATTTCTTGCACAGGGGCCCACTACAGTCTGTGTCCGCCCCTGGGATGAAGTAAATGCAGCTGAACAGCAGCTGTCAGGACAGCTGCCCTGTCCTGCTGCAGGGCGTGATGGGGCCTCAGTGATGCGGCTCCTGGCACAGCACATTATGTGGGGCTCCTGGCATAGCTCCTGGCGGGGACCTGGTCTACACTATATGATAAGTATGCACTAAACTCCAAATCCCTCCATTACCCTGCCCCCATATGACCAAAGCCCCGCCCACCCCACCCCCTCCTTGCTGGGCCATGGAAAAATGATCTTGCTTCAAGCCGGTCCCTGGTGCAAAAAAGGTTGGGGACCACTGGTCTAATGTGTAAGGGGACGCCTACAGACTGATGGTCGGTTGAGATGTCAATCTGACATGTTGCATTGCTGTGCGACCATGTCAGTTCATAGAGAACACAGGAGCGCTTAGCCAAACTAGCGCTCCTGTGTATGGAACAGCCGGCTGTGTTGGCTGTCTGCCGAACGATCGGTCAAAGCATTGTTTGGTTGACAGAAATTTAATGTGTATAATCAGCTTTAAACTTAGGCTTCATGAACATTACAGTGGTGTTTTTTTTCTTCCTGAAATGTCTTTTGCACACTTTTTTTTAGTCATTTAATGACCATTTTTCCAATGGTTTTGCCTACCAGTGCTTTTTTTAGAGCATTTTTTGTGGTTTTTGTGACATTTTTTACTGTCATTTTCTTGCAGTTTTTTTTTACTCCATTAAATAATGAAGAAACAGCTAGTGAGTTTTAAAGAGGTTGTTCACTACTTTAACATTGATGGACTTTGCTTAATATAGGTCATCAATGTCTGATCGGTAGGGTTGCGACTCTCTGCATCCCCGCCAATCAGCTGCTCTAGGTTGCTGACGGAGGCCGGAACTGCTCAGTTACGGAGCTGCTCCGTCTACTGATAATGGCCACGGCCGGGTACTGCACATCCACCCCCTATTGATTTGAACAGGACACTTAGAGCAAGGCACCTAGAGCAGCTGATCGGCAGCTGATCGGCCGGGCTGCAGGGTGTCGCACTTCCACTGATCAGATATTGATGACCTATTCTAAGGATAAGCCGTACAGTAGTAGACGGCTCTTTAAGCAAAAACAATGGCAAAACACTCCAAAAGACATCAGGGCGTCTTTTAAGCTTTGACTTGTACTATAAAGTACAGAGTGCTTGGCATTCTTACAAACTTGAAGTGGTTAAAAGACATATGTACAGCAAGTTATGTCTACAAAGAAATTAATATATTCATTCTTTTGAGCGTTTTCTGAAAAAGATAAGGTGTGCACATACCCTAAAGGCAGGGCCGGCTCCAGGTTTTTGTGGGCTCTGGGCGAAAGAGTCTCAGTGGGCCCCTTTAGCACATACCACGATTCATGATGCGCAGAGAAATATTTATATAGTACAAGGTCAAAGATTTCACTTCTTACATTACATGAGCGATATCTATAGTAAATTCTACAATAGCTCAGAAACCGCTGAATCCTCGCAGTGCACAGTGCAGACCGGATAGTATAGTCCTCGATACAGTATAATGGCACCACTGAGTCCTCCATACAGTCTTATGGATCCCATATAATGCTCCATACAGAATACTGGCCCTCATATAATGCTCCATACAGGATACTGGCCCTCATATAATGCTCCATACAGAATACTGGCCCCCATATAATGCTCCATACAGGATACTGGCCCCCTTATAACGCTCCATACAGGATACCGGCCTCCATATAATGCCCCATGCAGAATGTCACTTCCTCCCATATAATGCCCCATGCAGGATGTCACTCCCCCCCCATATAATACCCCATGCAGGATGTCACTTCCCCCCCATATAATGCCCCATGCAGAACGTCACTCCTCCCCCTCATATAATAGCCCATGCAGGCTGTGCGTTACCCTCCACCACATAATGTCCCATGCAGGATGTCACTTCCCCCTCCGATATAATGCCCCATGCAGGATGTCACTTCCCCCTCTGATATAGTGCCTCATGCAGAATGTCACTTCCCTCCATCCTATAATGCCCCATGCAGGATGTCATCACCCTCCATCATATAATGCCCCATGAAGGATGTCATCACCCCCAACATATAATGCCCCATGCAGGATGTCATTACCACCCATCATATAATTCCCCATGCAGCATGGCATCGCCCCCCATCATATAATGCCCCATGCAGGATGTCATCACCCCCCATCATATAATGTCCCATGCAGGATGGCATCATCCCCCCATCATATAATGCACCTTGCAGGATGTCATCACCCCCCATCATATAATGCCCCATGCATCCACACATAAAGAAAAAAAAAATCAAATACCTCACTTCTCACCTGCTGCCGCTGCTCCGGGCACCTCAGCGTCGCTGGCGTCTTCCCGCTCTTTGCTGCCTGTGACTGCTCAGCAGAGGGAGCGGTGGAAAGACGTCTTTGTGCCCTCTGACCTGAGCTAGCGCGGGGGGGGGAGCGGGCGCTGACACCGGCACCGCACTCCTCCGCTCGCGGGTCCCATAGTGCGCAGGGGTGCCCGACGGCGAGTGCCCCCCCCCCCCCGCCTGCTCAGGGCCCAGGCAGTTGCCCGGGTGTGCCGAGTGCTGACGCCGACCCTGCCTAAAGGTGAAAGCAGAGTAGCTCTTCAGTTCTTTATGTTTAAATATAGCCCGCAGCATACAGGAGTGAAAAGGAAATCATCATAGGGCCTTCAGATTATCATCATTGTATTAAGCAAAGCCAAAAGCCAAAACATTACTTTAGAGAAGTAATTGTAATATGACCAATAAAAAAATATTCATGTATCCCTGAATGGTTCATTTAATGCTCTCCATGTGTATGAGGTCAGTTTCTTACAGTACACATTGAGAAGTTTAATAGATAGTCCCTTTATCTTTTCAGACAGGTGAGTAATCTTGGTAAGAAAACCATAAAACTCATTTATCTTTTCACACACGTACATCTAGTATCTAGAAGATAATAAGCACAGAAATGAGTTAAATATAGCATGTTATAGTACCATAAGGTAATAACTATATAGTATACTTCATGAACATAATATTACTAAATGCTCGGTAAATAATACAGCTGTAGTAAGTGTAAGAAAATGAGAGTAAATTAGATTACACAGTGTACACTGTATTTATTCATGTTTTATATTTTAAATGATCAGAGAAACATGGAATACACTCAACAATGAATTGCAACACCAAGTAGGAAAAGTCTTGGAATTATGAAAATCACAGGATGGATAGACATGTTAATGATATGCAAATGAGGAAAAAATGGAAACAACATTTTCGAACATCTCGATTTATTCAGTAACAAGTATGAGCGCCACGCACAGAAATACATACACGTACAAGCTTTGTCATTCTGCAAAGAAGTGGAGAAGCTATCGTCACCCTCTCTTGAAGAACCAATGGTTATACAATGCATTGCCGTGTTTTAAATGTTTTTGTATCTATTTTATGGCCTGCAACAGCTAGTTAGTTCAGAGTGGGTTAACTATTGGGAACAGCCCATGGAGGGAGGAGCTAAGTGGGTTAAAGGAACTAGGTTCCTGTTGTTATGCAGATAGGGAAATGTATTCAGAAGGAAAAGACCTATGGTCCTTATGTTAGCAGATCTGCATTGAAAAGGATGTTTGAGAAGACTATAATTGGATAGTGTGGCACCCCAGGGGTCTGGTCTCCACAGTAATAGCAATGTTATGTCTGAGAGCAGGTGGGAGGTCTCTTGGTCAGGAATCCTATGCATGCCACACCTCCTGCCCAGTCCTGGGAGGGGAAGAACTTCCCCTATATAAAGCTGGGGCTGAGGCAGGGTTAGAGAGAAGAAGAGTTGAGAAGAAGAGAAGCAGCTATAGGAAAGAGAGATCAGGAGCTCTGTGGGAGCAGTGCTAAAAGGAATCAGGGGCTGGCAGCTGAAGAGCTCGCCCTGATTGAAGAGTTACCACCGGACCCGGAGTCCGAGGCTGTGGGGATTAACCCAGACCCAGCAGCAGAAACCACCCGGCAGGGGATTTCAGGTCCTCTGGCCAAGAAACCCGAAGGCACGGTCACACGCGTGGGACCAGCACCGCCGTCGTGGAGCGGAAGCCACTAGAAGGCCCCGAGTCACCGGCCATACGGGTGAGCACCACACGGTACACTCAGGGACGTGGGCTACCTTTACCCGCCTCTAGCAAGGAAGCCAGAAGAGTACAATTAGTTGGGGAGGCCTACAACTCCGCCTGGCCAAGGGGGATCCCATCTGCTCAAGGACTGACCAGGCCCCAACCACTAGCCAGTACTCCGGGAGGGTCTATCTTTGTCACCAGTAAAGACCCTGAACTACACCGCATCGTCTCTGAGTGGTTCCTGCTACCCCCATCATCCACGTCGGCTGCCCTGAGGCCATACCCCTCCCGTTGGGGGTTATACCATCTACGCTGCACTATCCTACCACCGGCCTCAGCGGTCTGCCCTGCAGCGGCAGCTCCATAGCTGCATTCAACGGGTGGCGTAGTCGTCCTACATCTACTGCTAATATACCGCCACTTAGTCTGACTCCCTGGGCACGGACCGGGTCGCCGCCACGAGACTACTACCCCCAACAGGCCCGGCTCCGGGTAGTCCCCGCGTGCGCAACGCTACACCAAGTAGGCCCAGGGGTGCGTCAATAGCATGTTCTGGAGGAAACAAGGACTAAGTAGCAGTAGGATTTCTTTACCTCAGGCAGAGGGGCATAAGGCAAGGTCTGAGTGGAAGAAGGATTTCTTATCTTAGGCAAGTGGATCTGTCTAAAGCAAACATTGTCTATACTAAATAAGAAGCTAGAGTAAAGGCCCCGTCACACTTAGCGACGCTGTAACGATCCCGACAACGATACGACCTGTCAGGGATCGTTGCTGCGTCGCTATGTGGTCGCTGGTGAGCTGTCAAACAGGCAGGCTCACCAACGATCAGGGGAGCAGCGACCTCGTGGAAAGAATCTTTCCACAATGTCCTGCTCCTGGTTACCAGCCTGCTGAAGCAGGAGCAGGCTGGTAACCATGATAAACATTGGGTTACTAGGGGCACACGCGCACCTAGTAACCCGTTATTTATCATGGTTACCACTCTGCTACGGTGAGCGGGAGGTTACCGCTCACTTTAGCAGGCTCGTAACCATGATAAACAGCGGGTTACAAAGTGCGCGTGTGCCCCTAGTAACCCGATGTTTATCATGGTTACCAGCCTGATCGCTGCTCCCGCTGGTCACACACAGCGATGTGTGCTGACTAGCGGGAGGGCAACGACCAAAAAATGGTCCAGGACATTCTGCAGCGATCAGCGACATCACAGCAGGGGCCTGATCGCTGCAAAGTGTCACACATAGCGACATCGCTGGTGAGGTCGCTGTTGCGTCACCAAAACCGTGACACAGCAGCGATCTCGCTATGTGAGACGGGGGCTTTAGGCAAGCCTGAGGGTCATAGAGGAGAAGATGACCAGGCTGGGACAAGAGTTCTCCTACAGAGAGCTGAAGATAATCCTGTAAAGAACTAGCACAAACAGTACATATCAAAATGTACTGTTTGAGTCTAGTTACTGCACTGATCTACAGATAGGAATAAAGGGTTCAGCACAAAGGGCATGAAGAGCATATAGAAAAAATGCACCAAAGAGTAGGAATATAAAAATATTATTTATTAATTCAATTAATAAAATAGTACATACAGTGGCATGTAAAAGGAAAAAAATTAAGAACGATGCATCCAGCACTGGAAATCCGGAGAAGTTAAATGTCTATTTAAAAAACAACATTTTATTGAAAAAAACGATTAAAAAAACATGATTGTTAAAAAAGGGCATGCCATACTAAGATTAAGAACAATTTATGTTCGAAACGCGTCAGTGAACAAAACCCTGACCATACGCCTTTTTTTTAACAATCATGTTTTTTAATCTTTTTTTCAATAAAATGTTTTTTAACTAGACATTTAACTTCTTCAGATTTCCAGTGCTGGATGCATCGTTCTTCATTTTTTGCCTTTGTTCAACTTGCACCAACACAAGTCCTTTCTGGATCTGTGTACTTCTGGAGAAACAATTCCTAGGAAGTTGGTGAGCTGGAAAAAACTTTTTTCTTTTTCGCAATTTAGTGGCATGTAAAAGTTTGGGTACCCCTGGTCAAAATTACTGTTATTGTGAACAGTTAAGAAAGTTTAAGATGAAATGATCTCTAAAAGGCCTAAAGTTAAAGATGACACATTTTGTTGGTATTTTAGGCAAGAAAATATATAAATATTTTCATCTTTTACATTTTAAAAATTACAAAAAGGAAATGGGCCTATTCAAACGTTTGGGCATGTTGCATGGTTAGTACCTAGCCCCACCTAACACCCCCTTTTCAAAGTATCACAGCTTGTAAACGGTTTTTGTAGCCAGCCTAGAGTCTTTCAATTCTTGTTTGACGGATTTTCATCCATTCTTCCTTGGAAAATTCTTCCAGTTCTGTTAGATTTCTGGGTCGTCTTGCAAGCAGTTGTAGATCGTGTAGCGAGGTGATACAGCGGGCCGTAGACAAAGAACACAACCAAACAACTCGTGAATGAACTATTATCTACTGCAAATGGCTACTGAGTTCCTCAAACAACACTAAGGAAAACATAGTAGTTTCCTGCACACCTTGTCAGAGTCGACTAGGACCCTTGCGCTGCACAACCTATAAGCTTCAGAGTGTTCTACAAAATACACTATAATTTGCCTGACCTACGCATCCTCCTAATGTGGAAGCCGAGGAGTTAACCAAGGAGAAACAATGAAATTAGATTAGTGCCAGGGGCCAACCCAGCAGTAGAGCAGCACAGATGTTCACAAACTTAACAATGTTCTAACCCACCCTTTTCTCCCACTCACAGGTGATTCTCCTAGGGGTCAGTTTTGTTCTGAGTATGTATATATAAGTCTCTCTTAACACTGTGAGCAATCAGCTCGAGTTCTTAGGCTATGTGCCCACGATGCGTTTTTTAAACCGGTTGCATGGATTTATATAGTGTGACCAAGTTGTCAAGCACTTTTCCAAGTGATGCTAAAATCGCTTGGAATTAACCTCATCAATCCACAGGACTTGTTTCCAAAATGCATCAGGCTTGTTTAGATGTTATGAGCTTACTACGTCTCAAACAATCATATGGTGACCAAAACCACAGAGAAAGACCTACAAAAGAAAGGTCTACCAGTCAAAACTGGAATAAAGGTAAAAATAATTCTTTATTGACAAATTAGGCAATAAAACATGCAGCAGATGAAATGTGCCGAAACAAACACAGATAGGAAATGAAAAAACACTGGGCAACAATGTGTCCGGGATATAAAGATAAAAACAGGAGCAAGTAGGTGTGTCACCCCTTCTGAGGAAGATCCGCCAAAACACGCGTCAAGGGGTGACGCTGCCGCACTCTGTGATCTGGGTAACTAATAATCTGTTTGCCTCACTACTTGTTCAGCTTTTACCTGACCGATTGGAAATTCTTTTGTTATATCCAGATATCATGTGTTCGCTATAGCTCATCGTCATATGTATGGAGGAGACTTGGGCACAATTTATTATGAAACGTATTACCATTCGTTTACAATATACCTCATTGTCTCTCTCATGTATTATGTCCTAGAAATCTCTCTGACACTCTGGGGTGTTTACAGTTGAGGTACCCCACTCTCTAAATAAACGCTGCAAGCTGTACTTAATGGTTGGATACACACCTTCAACATCTTTACTATTTGCTTACTAAGGCATATTTGGGGCACATTTACTTAAGAATCTGTTTTGAATGTATATTAAGACCCAGTGTAATTTATTTGTTGGTTTTTTTTTGCTCCAGTTTTTATATTTATATCCCGGACATATTGTTGCCCAGCGTTTTTTCATTTACTGTCTGTGTTTGTTTTGGCAGATTTTATCTGCTGCATGTTTTATTGCCTAATTTGTCAATAAAGAATTATTTTTACCTTTATTTCAGTTTTGTCTGGTAAACCTTTCTTCTTTAGATGTTATTTTGCATACTTCTGATGCTGAATTTTATTGTGAGGACGCAGGAGAGATTTTCCTTTGATGACTCTTCCATGAAGGCCATATTTGTGCAGGTGTCTCTGAACTGTACAACAATGTACCACAACTCCAGAGTCTGCTAAATCTTTCTGAAGGTCTTTTGCAGTCAAGTGTGGGCTCTGATTTGCCTCTCTAGCAATCCTACAAGCAGCTCTCATTGAAATTTTGCTTGGTCTACCAGACCTTATCTTGACCTCCACTGTTCCCGTTAACTGCCATTTCTTAATTACATTTCTAACTGAGGAAAGGACTACTTGAAAATGCTTTGCTGTTTTCTTATAGCCTTCTCCTGCTTTGTGGTGCTCCACCATTTTCATTTTCAGAGTGCTAGGCAGCTGCTTAGAAGAACCCATGACTGCTCTTTTTTGCCACAATGTTATAGGAGGCTGGGTTTTTATAAAGCTGGGAAATTTGCATCACCTGGCCTTTCCTAATGATGATAGTGAACAAGCCATAACCCTAACAGGCTAGTTAAGGTCTGAAACCTTGGTCAAAGTTATCTGAGCACACAAATCTCCAAGGGAGCCCAAACTTTTGTATGGGCCCATTTGCCTCGCAGCCGCACCCACCGCCGCTCTGCTGCATCGGCCCTGCGATCCCTCTACACCACTACCGCAAGTATCCGATAAGGTTCAGGCCATAAGATGCACCCCCCCCACATTTTCCTCCCAAATTTGAGGGGAAAAAGTGCGTCTTATGGTCCGAAAATTGGAGGAATTAGCTATTTTATCGGTCGACCATGACAGCACCACGAGAGAGGGAATCCGCCCACCAAGGACAGGAAGCCTACAGGCTTAAAAGGGGGCGGCCCTCCCTCTCGCCTCAGTTTGGTTTCCTGTCCTTGATGGAGGAAGCCGGTCGCAGGCGAAAGAACGTGGATGGCGACGGCTGTTTATCCTGCGCCCCTGTCTGGGGACGGCAGCTCCAGCATTGGCCTATGCTCGTGCGCCCCTATATGGGAGAGGCACAGCATCCTGAGGCACTGGGGGTTCCTTTTGCAGTGGGGCTGCGCCCCTGTCTGTGGTGGCATCCCCCTTTTCTGCCTCAAGCCAGGTGCGCCTCCCGTGGGAGTGTAGGCCCTGGCTGAGCCCCAAAAGTGCGGTGGGGTCTGCATCCCGAGTGGGGGTGACAGCCCACCATCACCCTCCGTAAGTATGGGGAGGGGGGGCGAGGGCCAAGGTGATTGTGTCCCCTCTCCCTGCCCTGGGTGAACGCAGCGCGGTGCATCGCTACAGCGCGGCTTACCTGAGGGAGCGCTGACAGGATGCGTCCTCGCGCGAAGCTCGTGCAGCGCGTACTTCCGGGTTTCGGTAAATCGCGGCCTGATGACGTCACCACAAATCAGTGATCATGTGCCGGTGTCAAAAGAGCACTAAATTAAAAAAAAAAAAAAAAAAATGGAAAAAGTGTGCTGATGCGCTGCTAGAGGGGAGGAGTCAATACCTATTTAAACTATCAGGTAACATGGCTCAGTGCTTCCCAAAGCTTCATTCTTTCATTATGAAGTCTGAAGGTGTCCAGTTGCAGCAGCAGCAGGTGGAGCAGCCGCCATCTTCACCATCTCAGCGGCTGTCTGGGGAGCCCCAAAAAACGCATCGCGCACGTGGTTCTGGTAGCCGGTCCTCAGGAATACGGAGCTCGGGGTCTAGGTCTGGTCACCATACCTCCGGTAGAACGGACAAATCTGCAGCCTCTAGGGAAGGTCCCCCGGCTGAGAAGGGTCCTTCCTCCAATCCGGTACCAGCTGTTTTTTCTTCCTGAGCCGCCTGGGTAAGTGATCTTCGAGTAAGTTCACTTAGTAATATGGTATCCCTTCTCCCCTTCTAAATTTTAACAGGGGAAGAAATGTACCGCCAAGGCAAAGCATATACAGTGTGCGCTATGCAAGTCTCTTCTTCCTGACCGATACCCTAAAAAGCTATGTCAGTTATGCATAAACCAGACACTGGCAGAAGAGGGTCCTGCTCTAACTTCTGGTTTAAAAACCTTAGTTAAAACAGAGATTCACAAGGTCCTCTCCAAGAGAGTTAAAGACAAAGTAAACTCGGACTGTGAGATCACCTTCGTCTTGGATGACCCCCTATCCTCTCCCTATGAGTCGGATTCAGATAGTGCAGCCTTTTCCTCAGCTTCCTCCTCTGATAGTGGTGTGGGAAAAAATTGCTTCCCCCTTGGTGAAGTGAACGAATTGATTAAAATGGTTCGGTTCACTATGGGCATCACAGAGGCCAGGCAGGAGAAGTCAGTCCAGGACGTTATGTTCGGGGGGCTGGGTCAAAGGAAGAGAAGGAGTTTTCCGTTGTACGAAAAGATTCAGGGCTTAATCCTTAGTGAATGGAAAAAAACGGAAAAGAAGGGCGCTCTACCTCCATTTTTCAAAAGGAAGTACCCCTTTGAGGAATCGGCCTCTTCCTCCTGGGAAAAAGCCCCCAAGATAGATGTGGCCATTTCCAGAGTTCCTCCCTTCTGTTTGATGATATGGGAGCTCTTAAAGACCCCCTGGATAGAAAGGCTGATTCTTTCCTTAGAGGGACCTGGGAGACTTCGGCGGGAGCCCTAAAACCCGCGGTGGCAGCTACCTGTACCGCCAGGTCCCTAATGATCTGGCTGGACCAGCTTGAAGCCCATCTTAAAAACAAAACCCCCAGGAAGGAAATCTTGGCGGACATGTCTCTTCTTCAGGGGGCGGCAGCCTTTCTAGCGGACGCATCGGCAGATTCTGTCAGATTAGCAGCAAGGTCGGCCACCATGTCTAACTCAGCCCGGAGAGCCTTGTGGCTAAAATGTTGGCTGCGGGACATTCATGCGAGGACAAGACTCTGCGCTATCCCTTGTGAAGGGGGACATCTTCTTGGGTCGGTTCTGGATGAGCTACTGGATAGAGCAAGTGACACAAAAAGAGGCTTTCCTAACCTATCTGCCCCCACGTACAAACGTCCTTTTCAGAAAAGAATGTTTCTACGTAATAAGCGCCAGAAGGGTCAGGATAAATGGGAAGACCGTAGACCGAAAGGTAAAGGGCTCCTGTTCGGATCCTCTTCTGCTAGCCAAGGCCCCCGAAAACAGAGCCAATGACTCGCGGCCCAGGTAGGGGGGAGGTTATTGGGCTTCTTATCTGCCTGGACAAATATTTCTTCTAATAATTGGATCCTTGGTCTGGTAGGTTCCGGCCTGAGCTTCGACTTTCAGCGAGTCCCTCGTGGGAGGTTCGTCCTGACCCCAAACCGGTCCTCAACACGGGAGCAGATGGCCCTACAAGTGGAGGTCCTGAATCTGGTCCATAAGGCCATCTTAGTGGAGGTCCCTATAGCAGAAAAGGGACTGGGGTTCTACTCACCGTTATTTTTGGTCACTAAACCTGACGGATCCTTTAGGCGTATTATTAACCTTAAGGCCCTGAATAAATTTTTGTTAATTCCCACCTTTAAAATGGAGTTCATTAAGTCTACTATAAAACTATTGTTTTCAGGCTGTCACATGGTAGTTTTGGATCTAAAGGACGCATATTACCATATACCTATACACAGAAGCTTCCAAAAATACCTTAGAGTGGCCTTGGTCATAGGGGATGAAATCAAACATTTCCAATTTGCGGCCTTGCCATTCGGTCTCGCTATAGCCCCTAGGGTATTTACGAAGGTGATAGCGGAGGTGATGGCTCATGTGCGGGAACATAATGTGTTAATTATCCCTTACTTAGATGATTTTTTGATCATTGGGGACTCACCTCTCAATGTGTCTCCCATCTTAAATTGGTCTCCTCTATTCTGGAAGGCCTGGGCTGCATTCTAAATCTGCAGAAATCCAGGGTAGTCCCTTCGAGAGTACAGCAGTTCCTAGGTATCATGCTAGACTCAGACCTCCAGATGTGTTTCCTTCCAGAAGCCAAAAAACAGAAGGTCAAAAGTCTGGTGGAAGGAGCTCTTGCGAACCCGGTCATGTCCCTTAGGGCTGCAATGTCCTTACTTGGTACCCTAATATCTTGTCTGCCGGGGGTAATGTGGGCACAATACCACTCCAGAGTTTTACAGTGGAACGTCCTACAGAATGAGGTCTCGTTACGTGGGCGCTTGGAGAGACGGATGTTCTTATCTCCTCGGTCTATTGACTCTCTACAGTGGTGGGTGAATTTAGAAAACTTATCTCAAGGAGTTCCCTGGGTGGTCAGAATATCTGAAATAATTACAACTGACGCAAGTCTACATGGATGGGGAGCTCACTTGGGGGATATCATTGCCCAGGGGTTCTGGTCGGACGCTGAGAGAGCTCTTTCCTCTAATACCAGGGAACTACTGGCAGTTGATAGGGCTGTTAATCATTTCTTACCATTCCTTCACAATAAGAACATTAGGATCCTGTCCGATAATAATATAGCAGTAGCTTATATTAACCATCAGGGGGGTACTCGTGCTGGATCGCTAATGAGAGTGGCGGATCATCTCTTTCAGATCTCGGAACGCCATCTCCTCTCTTTGACAGCCCTCCACATCAAAGGGAAAGAAAATTCAAAGGCAGACTTCTTAAGCCGTCATTTTTTAAGGCAAGGCGAATGGGAACTAAAACAGGACATTTTTTCCCTATTAGTCTGGAAATGGGGTCTTCCAGTGGTGGATCTCTTCGCCACAAAGCAAAACCGGAAGACAAAGGTTTTTTGTTCCCTAGATCCGAGAGAAAGGCCCCTGACAGTAGACGCTCTCCAAATCCCTTGGAACTTCAGTCTGGCCTATGCCTTCCCACCGTTAAACCTTCTGCCTATGGTGCTAAGAAAGATCAGAGAGGACAAGGCAAGGGTCCTCTTGATCGCCCCCTTTTGGCCCAAAAGACCCTGGTTCTCATGCCTGAGGAACATGTCCATCTCGGACCCTTGGGTCCTGCCCGAAGTTCCGGATCTCCTCAGCCAGGGTCCAGTGCTCCATCCGCGAGCTCCGAGCCTCCACTTGACGTTGTGGAATTTGAGAGGTCCCTGCTAGAACTAAAAGGGTTTTCCCAGAGTCTAGTATCTACTTTATTACGTAGTAGAAAGCCTGTCACTACCAAAATTTATGCAAAAATTTGGAACAAGTTTTTATCCTTTTCTAAATCTTCAGTGGATAAGGGAGCGCCAATTGGGAAGATTTTAGAGTTCCTACAAAGGGGCTTCGAGCTGGGGTTAGCAACGAGCACCTTGAAGGTCCAAATGTTGGCACTAGGTGCTCTCTATAACTGTGTCCTTGCAGAAAACTATTGCATTTCCCGCTTTATAAAAGCAGTAGGTAGATCCAGGCCGGTTACCAAAACTAATGTTGTTCCATGGGACCTAAACCTGGTTCTGAAAGTGTTAGCTGGGTCACCCTTTGAGCCGATAGATTCTGTATCCCTGAGATCTATTACCCTCAAAACAGCGCTTCTTGTAGCCCTAACATCTGCTAGGAGGATTGGTGATATTCAGGCTCTGTCCTCTGGCCCTCCCTTCACCCAGGTCCTGGACGACTGAATAATTCTTAGAGCAGATCCAGCATACTTGCCTAAGGTAGCTTCCCGGTTTCATAGACTTCAGGAAGTAATATTACCCTCTTTTTGCCCGAACCCTAGTAATCAGAGAGAAGCAGATTTCCATGCTTTAGATGTGAGAAGGTGTGTGGTTAGGTACCTTGCTGTCACTCAGCCCTTTAGGAGAGATAGTTCCTTGTTTATCTCCTATCAGGGGGTTAGGAAGGGGCTTAAGGTCTCTTGATCCACCATAGCTAGATGGATTAGGGAGGCCATTACGCTAGCCTATGTATCCAGCGGAGAGGAAGCACTGCGTGGCCTGAAAGCTCACTCTACCCGGGCGGTGGCAACCTCATGGGCAGAGAGGTCTGGCGTCTCGATGGAGGACATATGTAAGGCAGCTACCTGGTCTTCTCCATCTACCTTCTATAAGCACTATAAACTAGATCTGGGTGCTTCGTCTGACCTCACATTTGGGAGAAGGGTGCTCCAAGCGGTGGTCCCTCCCTAGAATCTTCATCTCTGCAATTCTCTCGTGGTGCTGTCATGGTCGACCGATAAAGAGATTAGTTACTTACCGGTAACGGGATTTCTCGGAGACCATGACAGCACCCTTATATTCCCTCCCTTCACCCTTTTTTGGGAGCACTTCTTATCTGTTTTCATTCTTTATTCTCACACATTGGTGTTGTAAGAAAATGTATATACTGTTTGTTTCATGATTATGTTGCTATGTCTACTAACCGGGCGGTCCTCTCAATGCTCTGTAATCCAAACTGAGGCGAGAGGGAGGGCCGCCCCCTTTTAAGCCTGTAGGTTTCCTGTCCTTGGTGGGCGGATTCCCTCTCTCGTGGTGCTGTCATGGCCTCCGAGAAATCCCGTTACCGGTAAGTAACTAATCTCTATTATTATTATTATTACACCTACTACATATTGGGATAGGATCTTTGAGATGGGAATACTCCTTTAATTCTGCTCAGTATTAATTGATACAATATTAATATAAATAATTATAATTAATATTAATATTGATATTGAGCAAAATTAATTTCAGCCTATTGGTTCAGCCTTCCACAACAGTCATGATCTCTTGTGTGGCCACTTGGGAAAATTCATTGCTCACCCCTGGTAAAATCTATTTCATAAAATGTGTTTCATAGGGTTGTTTCTGCAGTATATACAGTGGATACAGAAAGTATTCAGACCTCTTTTCACTCTTTGTTTCATTGCAGCCATTTGGTAAATTCTAAAAAGTTCATTTTTTTTTCTCATTAAAGTACACTCTGCACCCCATCTTCACTGAAAAAAAAACAGAAATGTAGAAATTTTTGCAAATTTGTTAAGAAAGAACAACTGAAATATCACATGGTTATAAGTATTCAGACCCTTTGCTCAGTATTGAGTAGAAGCACATTTTTGAGCTAGTACAGCCATGAGTCTTCTTGGGAATGATGCAACAAGTTTTTCACCCCTGGATTTGGGGATCCCCTGCCATTCTTCCTTGCAGATCCTCTCCAGTTCCATCAGGTTGGATGGTGAACATTGGTGGACAGCCATTTTCAGGTCTCTCCAGAGATGCTCAATTAGGTTTAGGTCAGGGTTCTGGCTGGACCTGTCAAGAATGGTCACAGAGTTGTTCTGAAGCCACTCCTTTGTTATTTTAGCAGTGTGCTTAGGGTCATTGTCTTGTTGGAAGGTGAACCTTCAGCCAAGTCTGAAGTCCAGAGCACTCTGGAAGAGGTTTTCATCCAGGATATCTCTGTACTTGGCCGCATTCATATTTCCTTCAATTGTAACCAGTCATCCTGTCCCTGCAGCTGAAAAACACCCCCATAGCATGATGCTGCCACCACCATGTTTCACTGTTGGGATTGTATTGGGCAGGTGATGAGCAGTGCCTGGTTTTCTCCACACACCTCTTAGAATTATCACCAAAAAGTTCTATCTTCATCTCATCAGACCAGAGAATCTTATTTCTCATAGTCTGGGAGTCCTTCATGTGTTTTTGAGCAAACTCTATGTGGGCTTTCATATGTCTGGCACTGAGGAGAGGCTTCCGTCGGGGCCACTCTGCCATAAAGGTCTGACTGGTGAAGGGCTGCATTGATAGTTGACTTTGTGGAACTTTCTCCCATCTCCCTACTGCATCTCTGGAGCTCAGACACAGTGATCTTGGCGTTCTTCTTTACCTCTCTCACCAAGGCTCTTCTCCCACAATTGCTCAGTTTGGCTGGACGGCCAGGTCTAGGAAGACTTCTGGTGGTCCCAAACTTCTTCCATTTAAGGATTATGGAGGCCACTGTGCTCTTAGGGACCTTGAGTACTGCAGAAATTATTTTGTAACCTTGGCCAGATCTGTGCCTCGCCACAATTCTGTCTCTGAGCTCCTTGGGAAGTTCCTTTGAGTTCATGATTCTCATTTGGTCTGACATGCACAATGAGCTGTGAGGTCTTAAATAGACAGGTGTGTGCCTTTCCAAATCAAGTCCTATTATTATTATTATTATTATTATTTATTATTATAGCGCCATTTATTCCATGGCGCTTTACATGTGATAGGGATATACATAACAAAAGCATTTACATAATCTTAACAAAACGAGTCAGCGACTGGTACAGGAGGAGCGAGGACCCTGCCCGCGAGGGCTCACAGTCTACAAGGGATGGGTGAGGATACAGTAGGTGAGGGTAGAGCTGGTCGTGCAGTGGTGTTTACTGCAGGTTGTAGGCTTGTCGGAAGAGGTGGGTCTTCAGGTTCCTTTTGAAGGTTTCCACGGTTGGCGAGAGTCTGATATGTTGGGGTAGAGAGTTCCAGAGTAGGGGGGAAGCACGGGAGAAATCTTGTATACGATTGTGGGAGGAGGAGATAAGAGGGGAGTAGAGCAGGAGATCTTGTGAGGATCGGAGGTTGCGTGCAGGTAAGTACCGGGAGACTAGGTCACAGATGTATGGGGGAGACAGGTTGTGGATGGCTTTGTATGCCATGGTTAGAGTTTTGAACTGAATTCTCTGGGCAATAGGGAGCCAGTGAAGGGATTGACAGAGAGGAGAGGCCGGGGAATAGCGGGGGGACAGGTGGATTAGTCGAGCAGCAGAGTTTAGGATAGATTGGAGAGGTGCAAGAGTGTTGGAAGGGATGCCACGGAGCAGGAGGTTGCAGTAGTCGAGGCGGGATATGATGAGGGCATGCACTAGTGTTTTTGCAGAGTCTTTGCTGAGGAATGCACGGATCCGGGAGATGTTTTTGAGTTGGAGTCGGCAGGAGGTGGAAAGGGCTTGAATATGTGGCTTGAAGGAGAGATCAGAGTCCAGGGTTACCCCAAGGCAGCGAGCTTGTGGGACTGGGGAGAGTGAACAGCCATTGACGTTGATGGATAGGTCGGATGGGGGATGTGAATGAGAGGGTGGAAAGATGATGAACTCTGTTTTATCCATGTTGAGTTTTAGAAACCTGTTGGAGAAGAAGGATGAGATGGCGGACAGACATTGTGGGATTCTGGTTAGTAGGGAGGAGATATCGGGTCCAGAGAGGTAGATCTGTGTGTCGTCAGCATAGAGGTGATACTGAAAGCCGTGAGACTCTATGAGCTGTCCCAGGCCGAAGGTGTAGATGGAGAAGAGCAGAGGTCCTAGAACTGAACCTTGGGGGACACCGACAGATAGGGGGCGAGATGAGGAGGTGGTGCGTGAGTGGGAGACGCTGAATGTCCTGTCTGTTAAGTATGAGGAGATCCAAGATAGAGCCAAGTCCGTGATGCCAAGAGATGAGAGAATCTGGAGTAGGAGGGAATGGTCCACTGTGTCAAAGGCAGATGACAGGTCCAGAAGGAGGAGGATGGAGTAGTGTCGCTTGGATTTGGCATTTAGTAGGTCGTTGGTGACTTTGGTCAGGGCAGTTTCAGTCGAGTGATGCGGTCGGAAGCCAGATTGTAGACGGTCGAAGAGGGAGCAGGAGGAGAGGTGGGAGGACAGTTCAAGGTGGACATGTTGTTCTAGAAGTTTTGAGGCAAAGGGGAGGAGTGATATGGGGCGGTAGCTGGTCAGAGAGGAAGGGTCAAGGGAGGGCTTTTTGAGGATGGGTGTGATTGCGGCATGTTTGAAACATGAGGGGAAGACTCCGGTTGTTAGTGATAGATTGAAGAGGTGGGTTAGGGTTGGGATGAAGACTGAGGTGAGGTTAGTGATGAGGTGGGATGGGATTGGGTCAAGTTCGCAGGTGGTGAGGTGTGATTTGGAGAGTAAAGAGGAGACTTGACCTTCTGTAATGGTGGAGAAGTGGGGTTTGGAGGAGGAGGGTTGAGTAGATATGAGGAGGGGTTGTGTGGACTTTAGGCCAAAGTTTTGTCTGATGGTGTCAATCTTCTGTTTGAAGAATGAGGCAAAGTCGTCGGCTGAGATGAGAGAAGAGGGAGGAGGTGCTGGGGGACGAAGGAGAGAGTTGAAAGTGTTAAATAGCTGTTTAGGGTTGTGAGATAGGGAGGATATGAGAGATGAGAAGTAGGTTTGTTTTGCTGTAGTGAGTGCGGACTTGAAATTAGTGAGGGATTGCTTGAATGCGATGAAGTGCTCGATGGAGTGAGACCTTTTCCATCTCCGCTCCGCAACCCTGGAGGCCCGGCGCAGTTCTTTGGTAAGTTTAGTGTGCCAGGGTTGCCTGTTGAATGTGCGAGGTGTGGTGTGTGTGAGAGGGGCGATCGAGTCTAGAGCTGCAGCTATTGTGGTGTTATATGAAGCAGCAGCAACGTCTGCATCGTGCAAGGAATTTATGTCTGTGAGAGGAAGGAGGGATTCAGAGAGAGAGTGTAGGTCAAGGTGTTTGAGATTTCTGCGAGGGTGTGTGAGTTTGTGGAGTGGGGATTGTGCACCCAGAGAGGAGAGGGTAGAGAATGTGAGGAGGTTGTGGTCAGAGAGAGGGAGTGGTGAGTTAGAGAGGTTAGATAGGGAACAGAGGCGGGTGAAGATGAGGTCCAGTGTGTGGCCATCTTTGTGGGTGGGTGTGGAAGACCATTGAGTGAGTCCAAAGGAGGAAGTGAGGGATAGGAGCTTAGAGACAGACGAGTGGGGAGTGTCAATGGGGATGTTGAAGTCACCCATTATGATAGTGGGGATGTCAGTGGAAAGGAAGTGAAGCAGCCAGGTAGTGAAATGGTCTAAGAAGGTGGTGGCTTGCCCTGGGGGTCGGTAAACGACGGCCAGTTGGAGGTTGGAGGGGGAATAGATGCGCACACAGTGCACCTCAAAAGAGGGGAGTGTAACGGAGGGTGGCAGTGGGATTTTGGTGAAAGCGCAGAGTTCTGATAGGAGGAAACCTACGCCTCCACCATGTTTGCCATTGGGGCGGGGGGTGTGGGAAAGGTGGAATCCGCCATATGAAAGGGCAGCTGGGGAGGCTGTGTCAGAGGGGGTGAGCCAGGTTTCGGTGATGGCGAGGAAGGAGAGTTTGTTTGTAATGAAAAGATCGTGGATGAAGGAAAGTTTGTTGCAGACAGAGCGAGCGTTCCATAGAGCCCCTGTTAGTATAGCTGAGGAGGTGGGTATTAGTTGGATGGGTATGAGGTTAGAAGGGTTGCGACAGTTTGAGGAAGGTCGTGGATAGGAGGTAGAAGTGACTGTGGGGATATGGCGAGGAGGACCAGGATTTGGAGAGATATCTCCAGCAGTGAGGAGGAGCAGAGAAAGTGTTAGCAGGTGGGAGCAAGAGAGAGCATGAGGTGGCTGTCTGTGTTTGGAGATCCAGGATTGAATGTTGAGGAATAATTTGGAGGAGGAGGTGAGATGAATGGGGAGGATAGAGGGAGAGATGATGAGTTTCTTACTTGGTGTAGGGATTTGAGGGGTTATTAGAAAGTGGAGGACTATAGAGGAAAAAGTGAGAGCTAACAGAAACATAGTTTAAGGAGAGTAAGTGGTCAAAGTGTTTGTTACCTGACTCCTGCCTATCCTATCAGTTTAATTAAACACAGCTGGACTCCAATGAAGGAGTAAACCATCTCAAGGAGGATCACAAGGAAATGGACAGCATGTAACTTAATTATGAGTGTCTCGGCAAAGGGTGTGAATACTTATGACCATGTGATATTTCAATTTTTCTTTTTTAATACATTTGCAAAAAATTCTACATTTCTGCTTTTTTTTCAGTCAAGATGGGGTGCAGAGTGTACTTTAATGAGAAAAAAAATGAACTTTTTAGAATTTACCAAATGGCTGCAATGAAACAAAGAGTGAAAAATTTAAAGGGGTCTGAATACTTTCCGTACCCACTGTATATGGCTTTTTAAAAAGTCTATTTACATGTAAGGAACAGCCACAGACATTTTTGCAGCATGTCTGAAACATGTGAATATACACTAATTTTTAGGAGCCCAAGTGGTAGTTTTCAGTATATGTCTCCCAGGTCCCTTGAGTACAGCATGATAGCTGTTGCATATACCAGGGGCGGACATATCACTAATGCAACGTGTGCAGCCGCTGAGGGGCCCAAGAGAAGGGGACCCACTTTCACCTTCAAGTCAGCAAGCAGGTTCTGTTACAGGGCCCATAAACTGTTCTTGCACAGGGGCCCTCTTCCATCTGTGTCCACCACTAGGATATACATTTGTTCATTTAATTATCCCCATTGCCCCTTTTCCACCAATTGCAGTAGTTTTCCTTTAAAAGGAAACAATATGTTTATATGTTTTTGCAAATCCAAATGTTTCACTGCCCCACTCAGTGGTGCTCCAATGGTGCTAAGACCCAGGATACCATTCTTCTTGTTTTCGCTACAATAAATTGTGTGATCTTTCATTTATTCAAATTATTTACATAAAAATCAATATGAATTTTGACTTACTAATTTTCTCATTTAGGTGATACATAATATGGCCTGGCTGTGACCATCTCTCCTATATGAGTATTTTGAACATCCTATTTAACAACCATGGGTGACCATATGACTTTAGGCCTCCTTTTTCAGCTATAAGAGTCTCCACTTTTCCCGAGGAGGAGGCTTATAACAAGATTTGAGAATTTTATTGTGGAATTTGTACTTTCCACAGTATGTTGTAGCATAACCTTTCACAGGAAATAAAAGCCCTAGACCAGACCCTGAAAAATGTTATAGTATGCATGCTAGTAGGTAATGTACACTGGGCATTCATCAAACTTAGGTAATTCATCAGACTTCACAGCAATAACTCATACAATTAAATAGAGCAGAGGTGCCATCATATGACAATGTCACATTTAAAGTCACAGAACTCCTCAGTATGACCCACACTAGTACTATTATTTGTCTATTGAGATTACATGGCTATGTGATTTTATGCAACTCTTATCAATGTAACTCATGACTCCATTAAAGGGAATCTGTCACCAGGTTTGTATTACCTAATCTGAGAGCACCATGATGTAGAGACAAAGACCTTAATTCCAGCTATTTATCAGTTAATGGGCTACTTGCTGTAGTTTCAATAAAATCACTATTTAAAAGGACTCTGCCAGCACAGAATGACTGTTCAAACCAAGTACAGGCGCTTGGAGCATCATGGCAGAGCCAATCATTTAAATACATCTTCCCACCTTGTTTTCCTCTATCCCCACCCTTCTCTGGCTCTATGAAACCAATTCAACTGCAGTGTGAAGTCTAAGGAATATTTCTGTTCTTAACCCTTAAAGGGTTTGTCCAATGATGATAGGTGATAACTTATAGCTTGGTGAGGGTCTAACCACTTGGAATTGTACCTACTGCAGAGGGGAGTACATTTATCCTCAACATAGTGCTTTTATCCCTGTTAGAATGGTGTGGCAGTGCATATACCAAGTTCCTGCTCCATTCATTTCATATGGCCTGCCAAGTCTGTGTCCATCTTTTTCCGACAGCCCCATAGAGAATGAATGGAGTGTAAGGTGTTTGACAAGTGAGAAGATTCACACAGTTAATGCTTAACAGAGTATCGGCAAGCGAACTCAACCATCTGCTGGTCAAAGATAATAGGAAAAGGGAAAGCAGAGAGAATTGCATTAGCAGGAACTGAAGAGTGAAGTGCATGTTCCCTCAGGAAAGGGATGGGTGGAGACACCAGCTCAGGTGCTGTGGCTCAGTAAGTAATTATAAAAGGCCCAGGAGGGAAATGAAGGGGAGGAGTCAGAGCCTGAACCTGTAGCAGCATGGACTTATGGTGCAGCGAGGTTGGCTTATAACCGCCATTACGAGTGACCACACCCAAATAAAGAATGGATTGACCAGACAAGAGTAAAGAATCGAGTGATTAGACCGGAGTAAAGGATGAGAGACCGGGAATAGAGCTACAGGTGCTTCTCACAAAATTAGAATATCATCAAAAAGTTAATTTATTTCAGTTCTTCAATACAAAAAGTGAAACTCATATATTATATAGAGTCATTACAAACAGAATGATCTATTTCAAGAGTTTATTTCTGTTAATGTTGATGATTATGGCTTACAGCCAATGAAGCTGGCTGTTCACAGAGTGCTGGATACAAGAATATTAATGGAAAGTTGAGTGGAAGGAATAAGTGTGATAGAAAAAGGTGCACAAGCATCCGGGGTAACCACTGCCTTGAAAGGATTGTTAAGAAAAGGCCATTCAAAAATTTGGGGGAGATTCACAATGAGTGGACTGCTGCTGGAGTCATTGCTTCAATAGTCACCACACACAGAGGTATCCAGGACATGGGCTACAAGTGTCACATTGCTTGTGTCAAGCCACTCATGACCAATAGACAACGCCAGAAACGTCTTACCTGGGCCAAGGAGAAAAAGACCTGGACTGTTGCTCAGTGGTCCAAGGTGTTGTTTTCAGATGAAAGTAAATTTTGCATTTCATTTGGAAATCAAGGTCCCAGAGTCTGGAGGAAGAGTGGAGAGGCACACAATCCAAGCTGCTGGAGGTCTACTGTTAGGTTTCCACAATCAGTGATGGTTTGGGGGAGCCATGTCATCTGCTGGTGTAGGTCCACTGTGTTTTATCAAGACCAAAATCAACGCAGCCATCTACTAGGAAATTTGAGAGCACTTCATGCTTCCCTCTGCCGACAAGCTTTTTGGAGAAGGAAATTTCATTCTCCAGCAGGACTTGGCACCTGTCTACACTGCCAAAAGTACCAATACCTGGTTTAAAAACAATAGTATCACTGTGCTTGATTGGCCAGCAAACTCGCCTGACCTTAACCCCATAGAGAATCTATGGGGTATTGTCAAGAGAAAGATGAGAGACCAGACCCAACAATGCAGACGAGCTGAAGGCTGCTATGAAAGCAACCTGGGCTTCCATAACACCTCAGCAGTGCCACAGGCTGATCGCCTCCATGCCACGCCGCATTGATGCAGTAATTGATGGAAAAGGAGCCTCAATCAAGTATTGAGTGCATTTACTGAACATACATTTCAGTAGGCCAACATTTAGGATTTTAAAATAATTTTTCAAGCTGTTGTTATAAAGTATTCTAATTTACTGAGATAATGACTTTTGTGTTTTCATTGGCTGTTAGCCATAATCATCAACATTAACAGAAATAATAACTTGAAATAGATCACTCTGTTTGCAATGGCTCTATATAATATACGAGTTTCACTTTTTGTATTGAAGAACTGAAATAAATTAACGTTTTGATGATATTCTAATTTTGTGAGAAGCACCTGTAGATGATCAGGACCAGAACTGAGTGAGCGAGACCGGAGCTCAGAGAAGCGAGCAGATCGTGTTAGTGGGTCGTTAGTGAGATCCGTAACGTGAGGGGTGGAAGTATGGTGCACAGGGGATTGGGGCTGCGCTTTAGAGTTTGGAGTGGCAGCCAGTGCAACATGTGCTAGAATTGATCCATCAAGAAAGGACTTGTAGCCTATCGGTCTATTAGCATAGACTCCTGTTAGGACCTGGACAGCGTGTGTCACTACCATCAAAGTGACCGGGTAATGACAGTGACGGATAAAGATCTGACTGTGATACACCATAGAATCGAATAATAGAATAGAGACGCCTGTATCTATTGTAAATGATCAGTCCTTTGTATAATAGGGTTTGTTAGAACTGTGAATGCTGCTTAATAATAATAATCTTTTTATTTATATAGCGCTAACATATTCTGCAGCGCTTTACAACTCAAACACATCATCGGCACTGTCCCCACTGGGGCTCACAATCTAAATCCCCTATAAGTATGTCTTTGGAGTGTGGGAGGAAACCCACGCAAACACGGGAAGAACATACAAACTTCTGGTGGGATTTGAACCCAGGACCCCAGCGCTAGTGGGGTCTTAGTGGTTGCAGTGCTAACCACTGAGTCACCATATTGCCTTATTGCTTCTATCCGGAGAAGTAACTTACATTTAGATTGCAAAACATTTTTTTGATCTTTAATAATCTGCTAACCTTATTGCAGGGCAGTCTGACCCTTAGTCAGATGCCTCTGACTGAGGTGCCCTCCTATAAGGGGTTAAAATCCTATGTATTCCCATGTCCCCTCCTCCTGTTCTGGCCTGCCCAATGGTCCCCTGTTTCCTGTCCTCCTCCCATTCCTTTCCCTATAAATGTCCCTGTGTGTCATCTTCCGGTCTCTCACCACAGCGTGGGACCTGGAGACTGGTTGCCCCACCCTCCTGCCCTGGTTATTACTTATGAGTCTATACCTTCTGTTAAGTCACAGCAGCGGTCAGTAATGGCATTTTGTTTTATTGGTTATTCTCGCCGGGAGTCCGGCTGTTTTGCACAATTTTGCACTTATAGTGCTCCTTGGAACAGAGAGGTTCCTTAACCGTTTACATCCATTATGCTGTGACCGACCTCCATCCATTAAAAGGAGTTATTTTAAAAGTTATATTGCGTGGTCTTGTTTGTCATTGGAATATTGTTGTTGTGGGTTTTTTGGGTATCATCAGTCTTAATTTTGTATCCTAATCTCCACGGTCAGGTAGACCAACAAAAGTTTCGGCCACAACTATCAGGAAAATTGTTCAAGATGCAAAGAAAAACCCACAAATAACATCAGCTGAAATTCAGGACTCACTTTAAACTAGCAGTGTGGCTGTTTCAAGATGCACAGTAAGGAGGCATTTGAAGAAAAATGGGCTGCATGGTCGAGTCGCGAGAAGAAAGCCATTACTGCGCAAATGCCACAAAGTATCTTGCCTACAATACGCCAAACAGCACAGAGACAAGCCTCAGTACTTCTGGAACAAGGTAATTTGGAGTGATGAGATCAAAATTTAACTTTTTGGCCACAACCATAAATGTTACCTTCTGGAGAGAGGTCAACAAGGCCTATGATGAAAGGAACACTATTCCTACTGTAAAGCACAGAGGTGGATCGCTGATGTTTTGGGGATGTGTGAGCTATGAGGGCACAGGAAACTTGGTAAAAGTTGAAGGAAAGATGAATGCAGCATACTGGAGGCAAATTTGCACTCATCAGTCCGGAAGCTGCGCATGGGACGTACTTGGACTTTCCAACATGACAACGATCCAAAACGCAAGGCCAAGTTGACCTGTCATTGGCTACAGCAGAACAAAGTAAAGGTTCTGGAGTGGCCATCTTAGTCTCCTGACCTCAATATCATTGATCCACTGTGGGGAGATCTCAAGCGAGCAGTTCATGCTAGACAGCCCAGGAATTTACAGGAACTGGAGTCTTTTTGCCCAAAAAAATGGGCAGCTTTACCATCTGAGAAAATAAAGAACCTCATCCACAACTACCACAAAAGACTTCAAGCTGTCATTGATGTTAAAGGGGGCAGTACACGGTATTAAGAACTGGGGTATGTGAACTTTTGATCAGGGTCATTTGGATGTTTTTGGTTGTCATTAAGATTTAAAAAGAGAAAACAGTAGTTTGACAATAAATGGCTTCACTCAATCAATAACCATGAGGGGAGAAAAAGTTTTTTTGTTATCATTCATATTCTCTGAAACAATGCCAAGAAATGAAAAATTTTGCTGGGGTATGTAAACTTTTGAGCATAACTGTAGAACAGTGTCCAGATTTGAACTGTGAGTAAATAATTTAAAAAAAACCTCAGTGGGCTTTGGATTAATTGAATAAAAAACATTTTACTCGAGGAAAATCAGTTTAAAGTTTACTTAAAGCATAAATAACCAATTATGCAGTATATTATGTAATGCAGGATTTATTTTAACTTGTTTACTCATTTAGCAAAATCCCTGTTAGAAATAATAGAATTTAACACACATGGTTCGTATAAATAATCCCACATAAACACTCTAAAGATAGACTTTTGTGTCCTTCATTGACGTATTTCTCTACAATCAGTTTTTACACAAACAATAAAGATGACAAGTGAATCTAGAACTTTTTTCTTGTATGGCTGTTTGTTTCTTGTAAAAGGTCACACTGCCTCTCAGTTTGGGGTCATCTGTGCTTCCCCTCCTCCACAATCCCTTATTTTACTTTTGGCACTCTTTTGCTTGGAGCCTTCTGACACCAAATATGGTCAATGTGAGGTTTGGGGGCCTGTGGAAGTTTGGATTACACCCAAACCAGAGCCCTTACAGCTTTGGTTGTAGAGCTCCAGAGAGTTTTGCAATATTTATGGTAAAGTAGATTTTTTTTATATAAATGACTCTTTTGGCAGGATGTACATAAATCAGTGTTTGATAATATGTGCAGTTAACGTTAAAATAAAAATGAATTAGGGTAGATATTTTAGGGCAATAGAATACACATTTATCTACTTAAAGGTTTATTATTATAGTAGATCGCCTCTCGGATTACTATAGAACTTTTTGTGAATGCTTGTGATTTTTCCCTCTGGAATTTCAGTGCTTCCAGCCCAAAGTTATAAAGATCAGAAGATAGAGAGAAGTTTGTGATAGGTTTGTTCCTCCAAGTCTAGTGGAAAGAGTGGAATGATGAAGTCAGGGGGCAGTAACAGCCAAGTGATCAAATGGATGGCACATCAAGTGTAAGTAATCTTTCCAACTCCGTATGAGTAAAGTTTGAAGCTTTGCACAGTGTACTACAAGCAAATATAACGTATGTTAAAGGGAATCTGTCAGTAGGATCAACCCTCCTAAGCTGTCTATATGGGCATGTAGGTCATAGGAAGCTGAATAAAATGATACCTTGATATCTGTGATCTGATGTCTTATTCCAGAGAAATCCATTTTTATGTAAATGACCTGTTCAGGATTATAGGCAGGACACTGATCTGTATGAGACTCCGCCTCAAGAGATTATTTTAAATAAAAGGAGACATTACCAGTGTGAGATATGTGATGACTGCTCTCTGATCTCACTGCAGAGCTGTGTGTGATTATACCTGACACATCTGTAGGTTCCTCTCAGCTTCAGCTTCCATCTCACAGGCAGACAGTACAATACAGCAGAGCTGTGAGAGCTGGAGCTGCTAACATTTTTGTTATGAGACACAGTTCAGTTCTACTGTCCTGCACTTTAGTTACATGTCTCACACTGGTAAGGCCTCCGTTTATTTAAAGTACAGTTTTTTTCTTGCAGCACTAGAGTGGTGACACTAAAGCAAGGTTCCCTGCCCCTATTATTATACTCGCCAGCCACTATCTTCATCTTTTATTGGCGTGACCCCAGTCGTCTTCTGCAGGTTGTGACCTTACGGATCGCTCCAGTGTTTGCGAGTCGATCCGCAAGTCACAGTTCACTGTAAGTCTATGAGAGACAGAACGAGACCAGTACAAAGCTCTCATAGACTTACAATGAAAGCTTGTGACCGCTACCTTTCACTTCCAGTCAGTCAGAAGTTGCGGTCCCAAGATGGAGGCGTGAGACCAGAGTAGCACCAGGAAGAGCTGAAGACGGCGGCTGATAAGTACAATACGAACGGCAGGGAACGTAGATTAGTAGCACCAATCCAGTACTGAAATAAAAAAAGACGCTGGTGTGGTGCTTTCAAATAAGCCTTGAAGGCAGATTTTCATACAGATCAGTGTCCTTCTCATAACCCTGAACAGCTCATTTACATATAAGAAAAACATGGATTTCTCTGGAATAAGACATCGAATTACAGATATCACGGTATCATTTTATTCAGCTTCCTATAACCTGCATGCCTATATAGACGGCTTAGGAGGTTTGACACTGGTATTGTCGAAGTTGCGACATAAAACCCCCAACATGTGACTAGCCCAGGGGATGGGGATGACTCGGTACTCGGGCCTTTAGCCTGGCCTTAGGGATGTTGCGGTGGTCAGTTCCCGGGCCCGTACCCTGGGGTCACTCTTTAAAAGGGTGGATATTTATTAATTTTAGAAAAGTTCGTGACGCCACCTGTGGCTTCTGGTGAGAACCACCAGCGCTGCGCAGTCCACTGAGGCCGATGATAAGGCAGCTTGATGGTATAGCTCCCCACAGGTGGAGCTAGGCCTCAGGGCAGCGTATGAATGGGGGATGCAGGACAGGCGAGACCCAGCCGGGTCAGAGCAAGAACAGGGACAGACACGATAGTCACTTCAGTACCTTTTACTGGTGGAAAATTAGGCACATCCCGGAGCACTGTAGGGTGAAGGGTGCATATCAGGATCCTCCCCAATGAGCAGGTGTAGGGCCTCCTGTTTCTTGCCTCTGTGTAGTAAGTTTCTGACCTGCCTGGAGCTAGGCCTAACTTTGTCTCTGTCCTGCGCTGGCTGACCTTGTGGTAGGGCCTTTTCGTGGAGTACACGCTCCTAGCTTGCGGGGCCTATGTGTCTCCTGGCTCTGTTACGTATCAGCTCTTTAGCGATCCTGGGGCTTGTAGTTCTCCAGGGATTCCGGTTATGTCTTACTGGGTCATAGAGATCCCGGTAAACTTCGGACCCGGTGTCCGGTAAATTCTTCGGGGTGAGCTAGTTAAGCTCCTCTGCCCCCTATGTACTAACTCTCCACTTGCCTTTGGCCTACTCGGGCCCTCACTAGGCTATACACACTAAAGGCAGCTTGCCGCGCTTCACCGATCTTATGGCGCCGGCACACCTAAAGCTCCCTATTCTGAGATACAACTGACCTGAGCTCCACTGCAGACTGACCTTTCTCTGGCTCATCTTCTGCAGGAACTGAACTGCCTGGCTCCACCTTCCCTATTTATCTCCCTAATGGGCTCCCTCTGCTAGTCTGAGGTGGAAGGTGGAGATGTGTGAATGTTTATGCGGGCTTCTTGTGGAGGAATCCATCAATGCACCCTTCTAGGATCTGTGATACCATGCGCAGCTGGGCGTCACATTCCCCCCTAGCAAAGCACAGCACTCGCGGGCTGAAGTACATTTTATATAACAATAACAATAGGAAACAGGAACAATACATTAACAATCATCCCTTTATGGGAGGCACATTTCTTAAACGTTGCATAACAATGACAAATACAAAGTATCCTCAGAGTTCAAGTCTCCTATGGTGAGGTTCCCAGACAGGATGCCCATCTCACAAGGTAGAGTATTTGGTGGTTTTGAGGGACCTGTCCCAAACCCTCAACGTAGGCCCTGGGGTGGCTACAGGGCATGAAGATCCCGAGTTGGACCTCCAATAGAGCCACTCCAGACAGGTTTTCCTTCTGAGGTCACCTAAAGGGGCACTCCAGGGAGTGCATATATTTACAAGAAGCAGTTTTTGGGCTGCACATAGTCCTCAGCCACGAAGTTCTTAGATGAACAATAAAGGAATTAATGAGGTAAAGCACAAAGTAACATACATATGCATGAATATACAGAATTAATACTGTACATTAATACACAATACCCCAGGGGTAACTATCTACACTTGTCAGAAGTTTAACTATTTTATTCAGTGTACCTGACAGGGGGTTTACCTCTCGTGCTACGTATTGATCTGCATAGTACCGGAATGCGTGAAGTACTAGCAGGTGTACTACCTCCCAATGTGTCAGCACTAGGTATGGAGGGGCTACATAACTGCATTGACCTCTCTACTGGGCTAGCAAGCATACCATTGGCTGGGCCTTCTTGCTCTGTTCCAACCGGGGATCCTTCTTCCGGGGATTCCGGGATTCTGCTTGAGCAGGCTCTTCTGCAGCACTTATAGGCTCTTCTTGCTGTGGGTAGAAGGTGATTACAGGGATGACTACAGCTCCTCCTAGTTGAGGCCAATCTGCCGGGAAATCTCCTAAGTCAGTGTGGATCACTTCTTCTTTAGGCTCATCCGGTTTGGTGAGAGGCACTTCTTCTTGGGGTTTCAGTAAGTCTGGACACAACTTTAGGTGGTCCCTGGACACTGTAGCAGTCGTTCTTCCTCCATCCCGACTGATTATGCAAGTCTTCTTGTTATCAAACCTTGACGGTAACACAGTGTAGGGTTCTTTTTCCCACTGGTCATCAAGTTTGTGATAGCGTCTTTTCCTTTTCAATACTGTTTCACCAGGTGTAAAAGGTTCTGCGGGTGCGTTTTTGTTGTATTGAGCCTCCTGCTTTTCTCTCACCCAAGTAAGACTGTCCTCGACACAGGCCTGTACCCTCCTGTACTGCTCTTGTCTGGTCTTGTCCCAGTCTTCAGTGGTCATATCAGCTTCAGGTTTGACAACACCAAGCTCCAGATCCATGGGCAGCTTTCCTGGCCTTGCCCGCATGAGATATGCTGGAGTGGAACTTACTGGTATATGATTATACAGATCCACTAGGTCTGGTAGTAGGTCTGGCCACTGGTTTCTCTCCTCAAGTGGTATGATCTTTAGCAGGTCGATGATGATGTTGTTCATCTTTTCGCAGAGACCGTTAGTTTGTGGGTGGTACGGTGAAGTTCTTATCTTCTTACAACCGTAGAGATGGCAGAACTCCTTGAACAACTCAGCCTCAAAGGCCGGACCTTGGTCCGTCAGCACCTGCTCAGGATAACCATGGGGTCTACAGAAGTACGCTTGAAACGTCTTTGCTGCTGTCTCTGCCGTCAGGTCTTTGACGGGGGCGACCACCAGGAAACGTGAGTAGTGATCCACCATGGTCAGAGCATATGAGTACCCTGACCTGCTGGGGGAGAACTTGACATGGTCCAGGGCCACGATCTCCAGGGGTCGAGTCATCTTGATGGGTTGCAGGGGTGCCTTCTGGTTGCTGAAGCCTTTTTTTCTGAGGCCGCAGGGTCCACAGTCCCAGAACCACCTCTCAATGGAGCTGCGCATTCCTACCCAGTAGAATCGACACTTCAGCAGGGTCTCTAGCTTTTTCCAGCCAAAGTGCCCCGCCTGATCGTGGTAAGCTTCTAATACCATCTGGATGTCTGTCTTCGGGACCACTATCTGCCATACCATCTCATGGGTTTTTGGATTGACGTACCTCTGGCACAGCTTCTCACGGTAGATAAACAGCCGGCTTCTCTCATTCCACAGCTGCTTTGCTTGGAGAGACGCTTCCTTCTCCAGGGAGGCACCTTCTTGGGTTATCAGCTGTTTGATGCGGCTGACAACCGGGTCACTGTCCTGGGTCTCTTTCCAGCTGTGGTGAGGCAGGGGGTTTAACGTCTTTCCACGCTGCCTCCTGGAGGCTCGTTGCTCATGGATCATCCCATTCCGGTGAAAGGCAGGTAGCTCGATCTCTTCCAGGTCATCCACTTCTTCTTCTGTGTCTAACTGGTGAGGCATCCTGGACAGGGCATCGGCGTTGGCGTTCTTGCGGCCCGCCCGGTATTTAATTGTGAATTGGTAATTTGACAGCCGCGCCAGTCCTCGTACGTTCTGGAGTACACTATTACATCGTCCAGGTAAAGTAACACAGTCTCGAAGTTGCGGTGTCCCAGGCAGCACTCCATCAATCTCTGGCACATTCCAGGGGAATTGCAGAGTCCAAACGGCATACTGTTGAACTCGCAGAGTCCCATCGGGGTGGTGAAGGCCGTCTTCTCCCGATCCTCCTCAGCCACAGCTACTTGCCCGTACCCACTAGTGAGGTCAATGGTGGAAAAGTAATTTGCAGACTTTAAGGCAGCTAGGGACTCCTCTATGCGTGGTAAAGGGTATGCATCTTTATGTGTAATGCGATTTACTTGTCGGTAATCTACACACATTCTCATGCTCCCGTCCTTTTTCCGAACTAGCACTAGGGATGCTGCCCAGGGACTACAACTATCCCTTATTACTCCCGCCTTTCTCATGTCCTGCAACATTTCCTTTGCCTTCTGGTAGTGAGCTGGTGGTATAGGCCTGTAACGTTCTTTGATTGGGGGATGGTCACCTGTGGGGATATGATGTTGAACCCCCTTAATCCTCCCAAAGTCAAGTGGATGTTTACTGAACACCTGCGAGTATTCTTGAACCACCCGGTGTACACCCTGTTTTTGATGGGCAGGAGTGGTGCCTGCCCCAACATGGAGCTGTTGACACCAATCCTCCACCTGGGTTGCCGGGTCATTATCCTCCACTTCATCTGGTGAGGTTAAGGACTCCGCCTTGTGGATGCAGTTATTATTTACAGCATGTAATTTGGCAACAGTGGCATAATGTGGCAATCTGACCTCATCTTCCCCACAGTTGAGAAGACGGAGGGGCACCCTCCGCGTACATCTACCACTCCTCTGGCGGTTAAGAGTGTGGGTCTGTGCTCGGAGCAAAGGGGTTCTACTACCGCCTGATAGCTCTGTCCTCTAAGACCTATAGCAGCTCTACACCAGATGAGCATTTCACTCATTGGGGGGATTGTTATGATCTGCTACAGGGACTAAGGAAAGACAGGAGATCTGTCCCTACAATAGAACTAAACTAGATCCCTACGATGTAACGGGGAACCTGATCCTGCGATCAGACCCGCTAAAGTCCTCGGCTAGTCTGTACGAAGACCTATAGATGTGAGGGAGGGATCCCTACAAGAACTAGGGACTGGGATAAGTTGGACACCTCCTAGCAGAAATAGTAGCAGTCAAAGACAAACACACAACAAAAAGCATAGAGGTCAGAAGACCTAGCAAAACTAACAGAGAACGGCAACAGAGCACCAAGCTAGCTCAAGAGTAGTAAATACAATGAAGTCCAGCAAGGCCAGGAGGGCGGAGCCGGATTAAATAGGCAAAAATGGTCATGTGACCAGCAAACTAAAAAAAACCAACAGGAGAGTTCTAACAGTACCCCCTCTTCTAAGAGGATCCTCCGGATCCCCTAGGCCCAGGCTTACCAGGAAACCTCCTGTGAAATGCTCTGACAAGTCTGGAAGCAGAAACATCATCCGCCCTCACCCATGAGTTATCCTCAGGTCCGAAACCCTTCCAAGCGACGAGATACTGCAAACTCCTTCTATACCATCTAGAATTTAGGATGCGGGAAATTTCATATTCCCCGTCCTCCACCACCGGAGGAACAGTGGCAGAGGCGTCACCATCCGACACATCAGCTTTTTTCAACAGAGAAACATGAAACATCGGGTTAATCTTCCAGGACGTAGGAACCTCCAACCTAACAGCAGATTGGTTAACTATCTGAAGCACCTTAAAGGGCCCTACGAACTTAGGACCCAATTTTTTAGAAGGAATCCTCAATCGCAGATTCTTAGAGGACAACCAAACCATGTCACCAACAGCAAACAAAACCTCTTGCCGTTTCCTATCAAAGTACCTCTTAGATTTTTTGTTAGCCTCCTGAAGATTACCACGCACATCCGTCCAAACTCTCTCCAAATCACCGGAAAAACTCTCCTCCTCAGGCACAGCCGAAACCAATTTGGAGAATGACCCAAAAGACGGATGTCTCCCAGAACAACAAAAAAAAGGCGAACACCCAGCAGAAGAGGATGTATGGTTGTTAAGAGCAAATTCAGCAAGTGGCAGAAACTCAGACCACCCCTCTTGATTGTCTGCCACAAAACAACGCAAGAACTGCTCAACATCCTGGTTCTTCCTTTCTGTCTGGCCATTAGACTCAGGATGATATCCGGATGAAAGCGACAAATGAACTCCCAACCTGTCACAAAAGGCACGCCAAAAACGAGCCACGAACTGAGGTCCCCTATCAGAAACAATGTCAGTAGGAACACCATGTAGTCTGACAATTTCCTTGACAAAGGCCTTAGCGAGTGTCTTAGCGCAAGGCAGTTTGATGAAGGGAACCAAGTGACACATCTTGCTAAAACGGTCCACGACCACCCAGATGACCGTGAAACCTTCAGAGGGGGCAAGGTCAGTAATAAAGTCCATAGCCAGATGTGTCCAAGGTGCACTAGGAACCTCCAGAGGGCAAAGCAACCCCGCAGCAGGAGCATGCGAAGACTTGGATCTAGCACACACAGTACATTGGCGCACCCACTTAATGACTTCCTTCTGCCATCCAGGCCACCAAAAAGTGCGACCCACAAGTCTCTTGGTCTCAGAAATTCCTGGATGACCTGCCAACCGAGACTCATGACACTCAACAAACAAATCTCTCCTAAAGGTCCTAGGCACAAACAACCTCCCATGGGGAGTGTTAGATGGGGCATTCTCCTGAGCTTTAAGAATCTCATCCTCCAAAACGGAGTCCAAAGCAGCAATCACAACACCTTCTTGTAAAATGCTCTCCTCTTCCTCCTCAACACCGACCATGGGAGAAAAGCTGCGAGACAAAGCATCCGCTTTAACATTCTTGGTACCCGGGATGTAAGTAACGGAAAAATTAAACCGCGAGAAAAAAAGTGCCCACCTAGCCTGACGGGCATTCAAGCGCTTGGCAGCATCAAGATAGATCAGATTTTTATGATCAGTGAAAACCTGAATGGGAAATTCAGCACCTTCCAAGAGGTGACGCCAGTGTTCAAATGCGAGTTTAATCGCCAGCAATTCCCGATTACCAATATCGTAATTAAGTTCAGTCTCAGAAAATTTTTTTGAAAAAAAGGCACAGGGATGTACTCCATCCTTGTTTTCCTGAGACAACACCGCACCGACCCCCACCGAAGAAGCATCAACCTCAACCAAAAACGGCTTAGTCACATCAGGCTGCATAAGGATGGGAGCAGAGGTGAACCTCTCCTTTAGAAACACAAAAGCTTCAATGGCCTCAGAAGTCCACTGAACCGCATTAGCACCTTTCCTGGTGAGATTGGTCAGCGGTTTGACAATAATAGAAACATTTTTTATGAATTTTCTGTAATAATTGGCGAAACCCAAAAACCTCTGTATCGATTTCAAACCAATAGGCCTAGGCCATTCCTGCACAGCTTGAACTTTAACCGGGTCCATCTCAAAACCTTCACTGGAGATAATGTAGCCCAAAAAACTAATTCTCTGTACAGCGAACTCACATTTCTCCAGCTTAGCAAAAAGCGAATTGTCCATTAATAACTGTAATACCTCACGTACGCTCCGCCAATGAGACTCCAGATCAGGCGAATAAATCAGAATGTCATCCAAATACACAACCACATTTTTGCAGATTAAAGGTCTAAGGATGTCATTAATAAGATTCTGAAAAAATGCTGGAGCATTGGTAAGACCAAAAGGCATCACCAGATTCTCAAAATGACCCACAGGAGTGTTAAAAGCAGTCTTCCATTCATCACCCTCCTTCATGCGCAACAAATTGTATGCCCCCCGGAGATCAATTTTAGAGAACCACTTGGCCCCCACTAACTGGTTAAATAAATCAGGAATCAATGGCAGTGGGTAAGGATTGCGTACAGTAATTTTATTAATCTCACGAAAGTCCAGACAAGGACGTAAACCGCCATCTTTTTTTTTTACAAAAAAAAATCCAACAGCCACAGGAGACTTGGAAGGCCTAATGTGACCGGCGGCCAAGCTTGTCTGTATGTATTCCTCCAAAGCCTTTCTCTCAGGAATAGTAAGATTAAATAAACGACTTTTAGGAAGAGTCGCTCCAGGGACAAATTCAATGGTACAATCATAGTCTCTATGGGGAGGCAAAATTTGTGACTCCTCCTCAGAAAAAACTCTCCAAAAATCCTGAATAGGTACAGGTAATTCCCCTTTTTCCACCGCAGCAATACGTCCGTTACAACACTTGTCATAACACTTAGGGCTCCAGGACTTAATTTCATTGGTAGACCAATCCAGTACAGGATTGTGCAATTTTAACCAGGGTAACCCCAATATTACTGGAGAAGGCAAATTATCCAATACCACCAAATCCAAATTCTCTTGATGAATACCATTAATAGTGAGGGGAAATTCACAGACCTTATGAGTAACACTCTTCAAGGGAGAGCCATCAACAGAAACCACAGCAATAGGGGATGACAAAGTTTTAGATTCTAATCTAAGTTTTTCCAAGAATCCCCCATCAATCACATTCAGAGTAGAACCACAATCCACAAATACCCGAAATTCAATTAATTCATCCTGAGCAGCGGTAGTAGCAGATAGGAATACTCCCTTAGAATTTAAACAGGCAATGCGTGCATGACTGACCATTTTTTTTTCTTTCTTCATACGAAGCACACAGTTCTTAATAAAATGACCAGAATTTCCGCAATAGAAGCACAAGCCTTCAGAAAGCCTGCGGCCTTTTTCCTGAGAGCGGGGTGCCATCGCCCCAATCTCCATCGGCTCTCCATTGTCAGAACAGACCCTCTCAGGACTCGGAGCTGACATAGCAGAGGATTTGCTCTCATTAACCCTTGCACGCAGTCTCCTGTCCACCCGTATAGCTAATTGCATTGCCTCCTGCAAGTTTCCAGGTGTGGGATAAGCAATCAGTAAATCCTTAACCCTTTCACCTAGCCCTGCAAGAAACAAGCTTTTCAAAGCTGAATCGTTCCACCCCACCTGGGCAGACCACCGACGGGAAGTGAGAACAATATTTTTCCACATTACCTGATCCCTGCCTCAAACGTCTCAATTCAGACTCAGCAGATGAGACACGATCAGGATCATCGTACAACAAACCCAAAGCAGAAAAAAAACTATCCACTGATCTAAAGCACGGATCACTAGGTTGGAGAGAGAAGGCCCATCCCTGAGGATCTTTGCGCAAAAGTGACATTATGAACCCTATGCGCTGTGATTCATCACCAGAGGATCCGGGTCTCAAACGAAAATACAATAAACAAGCATTTTTAAAAGAAAAAAAATCTTGTTGTTCGCCAAAAAATAAATCAGGCAGACGTACCTTTGGTTCCACAAAATGTGCTCCAGAACAGCTACTCACGTGTTGTTGGAGCTTGGCCACCTCCAGAGAGAGTCCCTGCAAGCGTTGAGCCAAATCTTGAACCGAGACCATGATGGAAAACTGGAGGTCTTTCCTTAGAGAAATTTTTTTTTTTTTTTTTTCTTTTATGGCTGGACTTACTGTTATGATCTGCTACAGGGACTAAGGAAAGACAGGAGATCTGTCCCTACAATAGAACTAAACTAGATCCCTACGATGTAACGGGGAACCTGATCCTGCGATCAGACCCGCTAAAGTCCTCGGCTAGTCTGTACGAAGACCTATAGATGTGAGGGAGGGATCCCTACAAGAACTAGGGACTGGGATAAGTTGGACACCTCCTAGCAGAAATAGTAGCAGTCAAAGACAAACACACAACAAAAAGCATTGAGGTCAGAAGACCTAGCAAAACTAACAGAGAACGGCAACAGAGCACCAAGCTAGCTCAAGAGTAGTAAATACAATGAAGTCCAGCAAGGCCAGGAGGGCGGAGCAGGATTAAATAGTCAAAAATAGTCATGTGACCAGCAAACTAAAAAAAACATAACATGAGAGTTCTAACAGGGATGACAATGGGTATTGGGTCCGTTACCCGCACGTTACCGATTTCACCGTCTGTTAACCTTACTTGCTGTTGATACATCGGGACTCGGATCTCCCTCTGCAGTGCCCTCCTCTGTCTCGGCCTGGCAGTGTCGGCGATCTGTTGGAGCAAGAACACAACTTCTCCCAAACAGTTACCAACAATGTTAGTGCCTAGTACCATATACGGGTTGGTGTCATCAGGATTAGTCTCTACTACAATTAGCCCCTGATCCTTCAGCTCCACTCTCCCCACCTTTACAGCCACATTCTTAACCCCGAGTAGGTTAAGGGGGAGTCCATTTGAGGCATATACAGAAAGATTTGGAGCTGGCGGACGTAGGTCGTCCATGGACCAGAACCTCTTGTAGAGGACGTCAGGCATGATGGTTACCTGAGATCCTGTGTCCAGCAGGGCGTGCGTCGGGATCCCGTCCAGTACAATGGACAGGAATGGTCTTCCTCTGACGAACCTGTTGTACCAGTCTTATGGGCCTGGTGAGTTTACTCCTGGGTGTCGACCCTCGGACCCAGGGTTTTCTCATTTAAAGGACAATTCTGGGCGATGTATCCGGTCTTGCGGCAGCGGTAGCAGGTAGGGTCCTTCTGTGGACGGCGCTGGTCACTGGTCCTCGAAGAGGGTGATGTTGGCCTCCTTCGCATCCAGGGGACATCCTCAGGGCTGTCGGCTAACAGGTTTTTCCCTCCTTCCTCGGGCTCCGTCCGCAGCTGCTGAGCACTCAGCACGGTGGTCAGGGTTTTGCTCAACTGACGCACCTCAGAGCGCAGACTGTCCAGCTCTCTAGAGGACGTTGCTGGAACCTTGGCTTTAGCAGCCACCAGGGAAAAGGTGGGTGTAGCAGGTATTGGGGTAGCCCCACCCTGGTAACATTGGATGGCATTTGTTTCCAGGGGCTGCAGTCCTTTTATAGCCATGTCCTTAAGATTGTCAAAGGTGGCATCTGGATGATCTAAGGACCACCAACGTACAGTCCTGCTCTCCTCTGGAGACCTCAGTCCCCGGACAAACTGTTCCTTCAGCATTTTGTTCTCATTTTCGATGCTGGTTGGACTAACCTGGTTCAGAGCCCGCAGGGCCCCCTGTAGACGCCAGGCATAGTCCCGAACATTGTCCTCCGGCTGTTGGGAACAGCTGTCGAACTTCATCTGGAGGTCCGCCTCAGTAAGATCCTCAAATACAGTCTGTAGCTTTTGAAAGATTGTGGACACTGACTCCTGGTCTGCGGCCGACCATGTTTCCACTTCCCATTCCGCAGCACCAGTCAGTTGTCCTAATACAACAGCGGCTCTTTGTTTGCCTGTCATGGAGTACATGTCCAAGATACCACATATCTTCCGTTTGAATCCAGACAGGGTATCTGGTCTGCCGTTGTACTGGGGGAGCCACTTTGCTCCAGGGATGTATGGCAGAGTCATGGGAATGACAGGGGTTACAGGCGCTGCTGGTGGAGCGGCTGCTTCGGCCTGCTCATCATCGGGCGCGGGTTGAACCTCAGGGACTTGGCCGGTATTCCGGCATTGTGCTGTTCGTCGGACATGGCGCCCCCCTAGCTAACCGTGGCCTACCTTCTAGTTTTTCTTCCGGTAGGCCGCAGCTCCGCAGGTGACGGTCGTCTTCAGGACCTTGCGTCACTTGTGTTCTACGTCTAAGTGTTCAGCGACACTCCTTACAGGACATGGCGCTTCTTGGTTTGACGTCGAGGCGTGGGGCGTGTCCGGGGCTTCGCGCTCTTTTGCAGGTACGCCCCTAATTTTCCCGCGGTTACGCCCTTCTTCTCGCTCGGCGGCCCAACAATGGCGGCAATCTTCACTACAGTCAAATAAACAGTTCACTTTCATAAAGGCGCACAGTACCCGATGGCAACGGGCATAACACTTCGTCGTTGCAGCGGGCACGCGATCCTGTTCGTGACGCCAGGAAAGGATGACTAGCCCAGGGGATGGGGATGACTCGGTACCCGGGCCATTAGCCTGGCCTTGGGGATGTCGCGGTGGTCGGCTCCCGGGCCCGTACTCTGGGGTCACTCTTTAAAAGGGTGGATATTTATTAATTTTAGAAAAGTTCGTGATGCCACCTGTGGCTTCTGGTGAGAACCACCAGCACTGCACAGTCCACTGAGGCCGATGATAAGGCAGCTTGATGGTATAGCGTCCCACAGGTGGAGCTAGGCCTCAGGGCAGCGTGTGAATGGGGGATACAGGACAGGCGAGACCCAGCCGGGTCAGAGCAAGAACAGGGACAAACACGATAGTCACTTCAGTACCTTTTACTGGTGGAAAATCAGGCACATCCCGGAGCACTGTAGGGTGAAGGGTGCATATCAGGATCCTCCCCAATGAGCAGGTGTAGGGCCTCCTGTTTCTTGCCTCTGCGTAGTAAGTTTCTGGCCTGCCTGGAGCTAGGCCTAATTTTGTCTCTGTCCTGCGCTGGCTGACCTTGTGGTAGGGCCTTTTCTTGGAGTACACGCTCCCAGCTTGCGGGGCCTATGTGTCTCCTGGCTCTGTTACGTATCAGCTCTTTAGCGATCCTGGGGCTTGTAGTTCTCCAGGGATTCCGGTTATGTCTTACTGGGTCAAAGAGATCCCGGTAAACTTCGGACCCGGTGTCCGGTAAATTCTTCGGGGAGAGCTAGTTAAGCTCCTCTGCCCCCTATGTACTAACTCTCCACTTGCCTTCGGCCTACTCGGGCCCTCACTAGGCTATACACACTAAAGGCAGCTTGCCGCGCTTCACCGATCTTATGGCGCCGGCACACCTAAAGCTCCCTATTCTGAGCTACAACTGACCTGAGCTCCACTGCAGTCTGACCTTTCTCTGGCTCATCTTCTGCAGGAACTGAACTGAATGGCTCCACCTTCCCTATTTATCTCCCTAATGGGCTCCCTCTGCTGGTCTGAGGTGGAAGGTGGAGATGTGTGAATGTTTATGGGGGCCTCTTTTGGAGGAATCCATCAATGCACACTTCTAGGACCTGTGATACCAAGCGCAGCTGGGCGTCACACATGCCCATGTATCCCTTAACTTCTTATATTAAAGAATCCCTCCTTTACTAAATTAAGAATAAGACCAAGACACTGTAAATTTGGATAATTATGGCCACAGCAGCCTTTATTTAAACAACCATAAAAACAAATTCAATTTAATATAACAATTAATAAAGCAATGGTAGGGTCCTTGAAGCTCCAAGATCTGGTGAATACCAAAACAGCAGCCTTAAGCCATAAATTGCTACCAGCCGTTACCCCACTGGTTTGGGAGCACCAAAACCCAGAGGGTTCAGTTGTACCAATAAACTTCCAGGGATCTGACCTTCCAATGCCGTAAATTCCCCCAAAATTCACCAAATCAGAAACCATTCTTCTTGAATTGAGGTATCCATCTCACAAAGAAGCCCCCAAACCAATTTATCTCCAACTTTAAGGACGCCCCAACTGCCAACTACCATCATGACCCAAGAACTGTCCCTATCTAAATATCTAACCAACCTAACTACCAAGAAAATAAGGGCGGGCAGACGGGACTATTCTCGACCCCTGTGAGCGGGAAAGTGAGGGATCCCCACCCCCTGCTGGCCCTATAAACAACTCTATGACCGTCCCACCCCCTTTTCCCTTTGGTCCACCCTGCTCCCTCCAACCTATTGCATGCTGACCTCTGCCCACACCGTGGTGGGAGGGCGACTGTGCTCCAGCCTTTCCTGATTTGATCCTACTGACAGATTTCCTTTAACCCCTTCACAACCTATGATATATTATAGGTAGTGTCCCTTTGATGTGGGCTCTGGCGCTGAGCCTGCTTCTTTTCCAGCACATGACAGCTGATTTGATCAGCTTTCATGTGCCACTAACTGCCGGTGGTGGAATTGCGATCAACCCGCGGCTGTTAACATGTTAAATGCCGCTGTCAATCTCTATCAAATCGACAAACAGCTGTCAATTGACATATTCCTTTTAAGTTATCCTCTTTCCAAAAAGGACTTGAATAGTGTTAGTCACTCTGAGGCTTTGGACTTTACCATAGCAAACGTTAATCTGATTTCTGTGAAAAGTAGCAGTATATTGGCCACAAGACCGTAGGGAAGTTTAGAGCAATTCCGATTCTAAGTGAGTGGTGCAGTGCTCTGAAAGCTGTAGTGCCCTATGGGTTAGGATCTGGAAGACACTGAAGACCTACAATATCAGGGTTGGATGGCAAAGGCCAACAGCATTTTGGCAGAATTTGACTCTGGTGAAACCTCTGCTGTTTATTGAAGTTCTGAGTCCCAGCCTATGGCCATGGCCCCACTATTAATATTTGGTCATTATTCGGTTATTATTTTTTCTCAGAAGTGGGAGCAAAAACCAGGAGTGGGTGATAAATGCAGAACTGGTGACTTGTTTCTATTATACCTTTTCTCTGATTGTTCCTCACCTAGTTTTGGCTCCCACTCCTCAGAAAAAATACTGACCGAATAATGACCAAATACTAATAATGGGGTCGTAGCCTAATGTAAATACTGCTCAGAAAATATTTGTGTCAGTGTTGGGAAAATAAAGTGGTGGTCTGTATCATTCTGAGGCTGGCTACATCCGTAAGAGGCAGAACATTCAGGTAGCAACTTATGAGATGGAAGTGCAGCCTGGTCTGGTCAAGACAAGGAAATAGTAACCCTGAAGATTCACAGTGCAAGGATGATATACAAGCAAAGTAAAGGAATAACCACAGTCCCAACTAAGGTTAAAGTTCATGCCGAAAGGTTGAGCAATGAGAGCAGTAAACAGCAGAAATATGGATGTAATTCAATGTAAGACTGTGTGCACACGATGCGTTTTTAATGCGTTTCTGCAGCTGCGGAAACGCATTAAAAACGCATGGTAGAAGGGCAGCAATGTTCCTCAGTGGAAATCCGCATGTGCTGTGCTCATGATGCGGATTTTTCCGCAGCGTAAGGCTATGTGCCCACGTTGCGGAACTGAAGCATATTTATTACACTTCTCCCTGGCGGGAAAATCGCATGCGGATTTTACATGCGGTTTTCCCGCCAGGTAGAAGCCTTTGTGAGGCGTCTTTGCAGCGTCTTTGCATGCATTTCCGCATGCGGGTTATCAAGCACTTCTCCAAGTGATTTTAGCATCACTTGGATAAGTGCTTGACAACTTGTTCACACTATATAAATCCATGCAACCGGCATGGATTTATATAGTGTGACCAAGTAATAGTTAAAAAAAAAAGAATCAGAATGGTTAAAAATAAAAAAATAAAGTTTATACTCACCTTCCGATGCATTCTCTGCCCCGTCCGGAGTCTTGAGCGGCTCACGCTGTTGTGTGCAGGACCTGCGGTGATGTTATTGAGTCATGTGATGGGTCACATGACTCAATGACGTGGCAGGTCCTTCACACAACAGCGCGACGGCGGGAAAACACCGGGAAGACATCAGAAGATAAGTATAAACTTTATTTTTTCTTTTTTTTACAGGTTCTTTGGTACCCAGGTCTGGATGAGAGTCTCCTCTCATCCAGACTTGGGTACCATCCGCACATTGATTCCGCTGCACTTCCGCAAAATTAATGAACATGCTGCGGATTTTTGACCGCAGCATATACGCTGCGGAAAAATCCGCAGCATGGGATTGACATTGCGGAATGCCATTGGGGACCATGGGGTGCGGATATACATGCGTTTTACAAGCGTTTACGCTGCGGAAATTCCGCAGCATATACGCTTGTAATACGCAACGTGGGCACGCAGCCTGAACGCTGTGATCAAAAATCCGCAGCATGTCCATTAATTTTGCGGAAACGCTACTTTTTCGCCGCCATTGACTAGCATTAGAACGCATGGAATCCGCATCACTGTATATGTAGATGCGCATTCCATGTGTTCTAATGTGCGGATGGTACCCGGGTCTGGATGAGAGGACTCTCATCCAGACCCAGGTACCATTAGAATAAAATAAAAAATATATATATACTTACCTTCCGGCGTCCCGCGCTGTGTCCTCCTGGCTTCCCGGGCACTTCGCGGTTGAATGCAGGACCTACGCTGACGTCAGAGTCATGTGACGGGTCACGTGACGCTGACATCGGCAGGTCCTTCAGTCTTACACTGCCGGCAGCCGGGACGGAGGGAAGCAGGACACCGGGGGCCATCGGAGGGTAGTATATATTTATTTTTTGATTTTTTGACATTCACACACTATATAAATCCATGCTGGTTGCATGGATTTATATAGTGTGAAGCTGACAAGCACTTTCCAAGTGATGCTAAAATCGCTTGGAAAGCGCTTGTCAATCCGCATGCGGAAATGTCAGTGGGTAACCGCTTCATTTCCGCATGTCCCTGGCAGGAAAACGCATGTACAATCCGCATGCGTTTTTTCCTGCCAGGGAGATGCAGAAACGCTCAGGAAAAAATCCTGAGCATTTCTGCATCGTGTGCACATACCCTAACTTAATTGGTCAGCTAACTGGCATGTACCTGGCATGTACCTAACCTGATATGTCCACAGAGCCTGAAGTCCTGATCACTAGTGTTGAGCCACCCCCATAGTGTTTGAGTTCGGTTCGGTTCGGTTCGTCGAACACCCGTGTGTTCGCCGAACTGTTCGTCGAACTGTTCGTCGAACACCTTCGAACACCGTTAAAACCAATGGCAGGCAGACAAAAACACATAGAAACACATAGAAAACACCTTCAAAGGTGTCCAAAAGCTGACAAACTGCTCAGAAGACATAACTAACACATGGAAAAGTGACAAGTACATATAGTCATGCGAAAAGAAAAGAGGTTGAGGAGTAAAAGGAGGGGGAGACACAGATATAGGCATGTCATGCCCTTCTAAAATCCAAAAACTGAGAAGCCGACATGGCCAGTCCGTTCCTGCCTGTGCCACCTCCGTGTCGCCGGGTTTGTGCCAGAGCCGCAATGGACCCTGACGGACAGCCCCCCTCTCCCAATACTGGTGCCTGTCCGCTGGTGGGTCGAGCGAGCCCCCCTGTGGTGGAGGCAGCTCTAAGCTTTTTAATTTAAATTGTCTCTCTAATTTGAATGAATACACTTTAAATCCTTTTACAAGGATCTATTGGAGGGCAAGTCTTATGCCAGCAGCCGCGTAATTCCAGCTCCAGTAGCGTCCACTAAAGCTGCTGCAGTTAAAAAGCTTTTATAAGGATCGAACTCGGCTGTCCACCGCAAGGCATCCTACCGCCAATCCCAGCCCCTATGCCTTGGGGTGCCTCCTGATGCTCTTCACTGAGTATCCCGTGGTCCTTTGAAAAAATTAAGTGTCCAAACTACAGGTGGTGTAGCTTGCTTAACAGCCGGGATAATTCGCTGACTAGCTGACACTGCTACTAGGCACAAAGTATTTCCTGGGCTAGATGCAGTTAAAAATTTGTAATTAGATACTCTCGTTGGATGCTGAGAAAGCATTCCATAGAGTCTCCTGGCACGCCATATATTATTCTCTTAAAAAGCTTGGGGTAGGGGTCTAGGGGACCCTTTTATAGCCAAAATCATGGCCCTGTATCGCAATACATCACCTAGGCTGAAGATAAATGGAACTGTAGCACCCTGAGGGCTCGGTTGCTACAGAGGTATTGCACCTCACCCAGAGGTGTGATATCTCACTCTCAGGTAAGGATGGATTGTGGATCAGGACCCGACACCTGCATGCATTACACCACATTGCCGTGGGGCAGGGCGACCAATATGCCCCTGAGATGGGCACGACAGTCCCTGTCCCTGGCTGGAGTGGGGGGAGGGAACACTGAGGAAGGGGAACCCTGTAGTGCAGGAGCAGGGAGGAAGCAGTTCCTGGGTGCATTGAGAAGGGAGTATAAAAGGTGGGCACCATCTTAGTTCAGTGCAGAGAAGTCTGAGCAGAAGTGACAGGGAGCAGGGGCTCTGCATGAGCTCTGCTCCGGAGGCGGGCCTAGTAACAGAGGCCCAGGCCTGGAAGAGGGAGAAGGAAGGAAGAGGAGCGGAGAAGGCTCCAGGAACGAGGAATGAAGGGATCCCAGGGGTGCGGACGGGCGAGTCGCCACCGCAAGCCCGAATCTACCTGCGTGGAGGGGTCAGGCCAAAGGGGGAGACCGGTCCCCCAAACTAGTGGAGGCAGGAAACGACCCTCAGCTAGAAACCGGAGGCTGTAACATTTTATGTGGCGCAGCCCCTCGCTACACCCGCTAGAAAGGCACCACATAGGGTCAGGGAAACTGGCGCCAAGTTTACCAAGAGGAGGCCCGAGGCAGCCGGACAGAAGGGTTGGTAAGAAAGGCCAGACAAAGGACACACAAAGGGGGTCCTGTGAAGCGCTCTAAAGTTATCTGGGAGTTGTCTGAGCCCCTCACCTGGTGAGCACAGTACGACGTGGGCAGCCGTTACCTGCAGAAGTGGTCTGGATAATAAGAACTGTGAGTAAAGGCCCTGGACTGCATCACTGACTCCGTGTCGTTACTGCTGCTGCCCTGCACCATCACCCCCATCCTCCGCATACACTGCCCTGAGGCTATACTCCTCTCGTGGGGAGTTATGCTACGCTCTGCTGCACCCACAACACCAGCCTCAGCGGTCTGCCCTGCAGCGGCGGTTCACTCTGACCGCAATCCACGGGTGGCGTAGTCGGACGTTTAAACATCAAAACCACATAAATAGTTCCGCCACTGGTTTGACCGTCCTGAGCCACGGAACCGGGTCGCCGCCACGGAGACTACAACCACCAGCATCCACCAAAAAGGGTCCGGCTCCGGGTGTCCCAAGGCCCAGGGGGCGCGTCAGAACATTTTCATCACCTTTCATAATCACCAATGGGACAAGGCAGGGATGTCCTCTGTCCCCTCTCTTATACATCCTAGTGACGGACCACCTGCTCTCATCAATTCGCCATAACCCCAATATTAGGTGGATTGAGGTGGGAGGCACCGAGTACAAGTGCTCTCTATTTGCAGATGATGTCCTAGTATATATCACTCAATCACATATATCCATCCCTGCTGTTATGGCTGAAATAGATCACTTTGTTACATGGTCAAATTTTAAAATCAATGCAGTGAAGTCTGAGGCCCTCGATGTCTCCCTCCCCAAATCCATACAGGATTCCGTCCAGTCCAACTTTCCCTTTGCCTGGCCCTCACAGGGTATCAAATACTTAGGAATTCCTATTCATAGAGACCTCTCCCGTCTATGTTATCTTAATTTTGGGCCCTTTATTGAACAACTCCATACAGACCACGGTTGGCAAGTTAGAACTGTAAGATTCACTACGTGAACCACTGGTGTTTTGTGGAAAAGCACATGTACACTGTGTTCCAAATTATTATGCAAAAAGTGTTTAGGAGTGATAAGGGAAGAATTTGTTTGTTTGTCAGTTAAACTCATTGATGGTGATGTGTGTCAGGGCTCTTTATATCACTGTAAGCAATTGCAGACACCTGTGCTAATTAGTTTGGCAGGTGTGTCCAATGAAAGGCAAGACTACTTAAGAAGGCTGTCCCACATTATTAAGCAGCCTACATTTTCTGCCAAAATGGGAAAGAAAAAGGATGTGTCGGCTGCTGAGAAGCAACAAATTGTGGAGTGTTTAGGTCAAGGCATGACTACAATCAACATTGTGCGATGATCAGGATGAAGTGTCTTGGCAATCAAGAAGTATGTAGCTGATTCACAGTACACACGTGTGCGTGCTGATAAGGGCAAATTGAGGACTCTTTCCTACAGGCAATTACGTCAGGTTAAAAGAGCAGCGGGAAAAAAGCCTTGTCATAGCAGCAGACAAGTTTTTGAAGCTGCTTGTGCCTCCAACGTCCCCCGAACAACAAGATGCAGGGTCCTTCAGAGGTTTGCAGCTGTGCGTACGCCATCCTGTCGACCTCCTCTATCCACTGCACACAAGCAGAAACGGCTCCAGTGGGCCAAACAATACATGAAGACTGATTTCAAAACTGTTTTGTTCACGGATGAGTGTCGTGCAACGCTCGATGGTCCAGATGGATGGAGTGGAGGATGGCTGGTTGATGGACACCCCATGCAAACACGGCTACAGCGTCAACAAGGAGGAGGTGGAGTAATGTTTTGGGCTGGAATCATGGGGAGAGAGATTGTCGGCCCCTTTAGGATCCCTGAAGGGGTAAAGATGAACTCCATAATGTATGTGGAGTTTCTCAAACAGCACTTCCTGCCATGGTTCAAGAAGAAGAACCGTGTATTCCACAGCAAGATCATTTTCATGCATGATAATGCACCGTCTCATGCTGCACATAACACATCTGCATCTCTGGCTGATATGGGCATAAAAGGGGACAAACTTATGGTGTGACCCCCATGCTCCCCTGACTTCTACCCCATTCAGAACCTCTGGAGCATCATCAAAAGGAGTGTCTATGATGGCGGGAGGCAGTTCACATCTAAGCAACAGCTCTGGGAGGGTATTCTGTCCTCATGCAAAACAATTGAAGCAGAAACCATCCAAAACCTGACAAATTCAATGGACGAGAGAGTTCAGAAGCTCCTTTCGAACAAGGGGTCCTATGTGCAAATGTAACATCACCTAGAATAAAGTTTTGAGTTGAAAACTGTTTGATTTCAGTTTCTAATAACCTGCTAATGCTTATAATTTCAAAAATGACCATTTTTTTGGTCTTTATTAAAATGAAAAGGTTGATCGAAGAGTGTGGGGGATCTAAGAGTGTGGCAACCCAGTAGTCAGGATTACTTCGAATTCTGACAATCTGAGGGTCATGTTGCAGGTAGTGCAGCAAGAAGGCACTTATGTGTCTTGCGCATCTCGGAGCCCCAAAATTATTTTCCGGGCTAGATGCAGCTAAAAATTATTATTAATTTTAAATCTGGTGGAGCTTAGTATAGATGGCCTAATAGAATCAGTACTGCACACTGCTACAAAGCCCAAATTATTTTCCAGCCAAGATACAGATAAACATGATTAGTAATTTTAAATCTGGTGGAGCTTAGTATAGATGGCCTAATAGAATCAGTGCTGCACACTGCTACAAAGCCCAAATTATTTTCCAGCCAAGATACAGATAAACATGATTAGTAATTTTAAATCTGGTGGAGCTTAGTATAGATGGCCTAATAGAATCAGTACTGCACACTGCTACAAAGCCCAAATTATTTTCCAGCCAAGATACAGATAAACATGATTAGTAATTTTAAATCTGGTGAAGCTTAGTATAGATGGCCTAATAGAATCAGTACTGCACACTGCTACAAAGCCCAAATTATTTTCCAGCCAAGATACAGATAAACATGATTAGTAATTTGAAAGCTTAAAACGGTTGGTGAGGTGATTTTAACCAATCATCAAGCTTTTACTCTCCCCAGGATGACACAGGGGTAGAAAAGTCGTTTCGGATCCATGATTTGTTCATCTTTATGAACGTGAGTCTGTCTACATTGTCAGTGGAGAGCCGCATGCGCTTATCTGTCAGCACACCACCAGCAGCACTGAACACACGTTCAGACAGAACGCTGGCTGCAGGGCATGACAAGATCTCCAAGGCGTAAGTGGCTAGCTCCGGCCATTTATCCAGATTGGAAGCCCAAAAAGAGCAAGGGTCCAGTGACATAGTCATGGCTTCAATGTTTACTTGGAGATACTTCTGTACCATCGTCTCTAGGCGTTGACTATGTGTCAGACTTCTTGTCTCCTGTGGCCTTGCAAAGGATGGGCTAAAAAAGTGGTGAAATGATTCCGCAAAATTGATGTTTCCAGCAGATACTGTATTTCTGTTACGGTTTGAGTGCTGAACACTCGACGGTCCCACGGTTGGCAAGTTGGAACTGTGAGATTCACTACGTGCACCACTGGTGTTTTGTGGAAAAGCACATGTAAGATTCTGCAACAGTCTCTGCTGATACTCCTGCATGTGTGCATCCCTTTCTATGGCAGAAATAATTTCTGCAAATATACTTTTGTACCGGGGATCTAACAGTGTGGCAACCCAGTAGTCAGGATTATTTCTAATTCTCACAATTCGAGGGTCATGTTGCAGGTAGTGCAGCAAGAAGGCACTCATGTGTCTTGCGCATCCAGGAGCACCAAGTCCCTGTTGTGTTGGTGGCGAGGTAACAATCATGCTCCCTTCCTCTGTCATCTCCCCCCAACCTCGCACAACAGAAATGTGATCAAGGTCTCCCTCATCTGATGAGTCTTCCATCAGTTCGTCCTCCACTTGTTCCTGGGCTCCTGCACCTTCCTCACTAGTTTGGCTGCTACCATGCGCCCTGGTAAAACCATCTCCCCCACCCTCACATGCCTGCCGCCTTGGTGCTGCCGACCGTCTGGACCTTGCAGATGTTAGCCCTTCCGCATACAACTCCTCCTCCTCTACTTCCTCCACCTCCTCTTGTGCCACCACCTGACTCCGAATTCTGTTTAACATGTGCTTCAGCATGTAAATCACCGGAATAGTCATGCTGATAATGGCATCGTCAGCACTAAACATCTTCGTCGCCATTTCAAAACTGTGCAGAAGGGTGCATAGGTCCCTGATCTGAGACCACTCCTCCAGCGTGATTTGCCCCACCTCTGGAACTCGTTGGCCCAGGCTATACGTCAGAACGTATTGCACCAGGGCTTGTCAGTGCTGCCACAGTCACTGCAACATGTGCAGAGTTGAATTCCACCGGGTAGGCACATCGCATTTTAGCCGGTGAAGTGGCAGGCCCAACGACTTCTGTAAAGATGTAAGTCGCTGAGCTGCGGGATGCGAACGGCGGAAGTGAGCACACAGCGACCGTGCCCTCTGCAGAAGGCCATCTAGTCCGGGATAGTGGGCTAAAAATTGCTGGACAACCAGGTTCAACACGAGAGCCATACAAGGCACGTGTGTGACATTGCCCCGGCGAAGGGCCGCACCCAGGTTTGCAGCATTGTCGCACACGGCCTTCCCTGGTTTCAGGTCCAGTGGAGACAACCATTCATGAAATTGGTTCTCCAGAGCTGACCACAACTCCTCAGCTGTGTGACTCACATTTCCCAGACATTTCAAAGTAAAAACCCCCTGATGACGTTGAGCCCTACTGCCAGCATAGTAAGGAGGTGTGCAGGATTCCTTCTGCGCAGTTAGAAAGCTTGTGGCATGACCAGACCGGCTTTGGGTGCAGGTGGAGGACCGAGAGGAGGTTGAGGAGGCAGAAGCAGTGGAGGAACTTTGAGATAAAGAGGATTGACGCATAACTCGTGGGGACGGCAAGACTTGGACAGCAGCCCCTTGTCCTGCCGTCACCATAGTTACCCAGTGCCCAGTCAGCGACATGTAACGCCCCTGTCCATGCCTACTCGTCCAAGTGTCTGTGGTGAAATGCACCCTGTCACACACAGAGTTTCTCAAAGAAGCGGTGATGTTGTGTGCGACATGCTGGTGGAGCGCAGGCACACCTTTCTTTGAGAAGTAGTGCCGACTGGGCATCTGGTACTGGGGCACTGCGACGGACATAAGGTCTCCAAAATCCTCTGAGTCCACCAGGCGGAAAGGCAGCATTTCTGTAGCCAAGAGCTTGCAGATGGTGAAATTCAACCTCTTAGCTTTCTCATGGCTAGGAGGAAATGGTCTTTTACTTGTCCACATCTGAGGGACCGAGGGCTGGCTGTTGTGCTTAGACGGGGTTGATAAGGGTGTCCCCGGCAAACTGCCGGTCTGTGAGGAAGATGCAGGCGGACATGTTAGGTTGCCTTGATCCAAAGGTGGTGCTATCGATGTCGGACAGCGCTCAACACCAGCTGGTGTTACCACCTCCAAAGAAAATGATGACCTGCCAATCACGCTGGCTGTTGCGGGTAAAGAGGTGGCAGGTCTGCGTCCCAAAACAGGTGTGACTGCTGTCCCCCCAGTCACAGAGGATGAAGAGGCCGCGGATGCACAAGATGTGGCAGACGGTGGTTGGCCTGGCCGGCTAGGCCGCATTGTAGCACAGTGAGCTTCCCACTGCAACTTATGCTTCATGTCCATGTGCCGGTTCATGGATGAAGTACTCAAACTATGTATTTTTTGGCCTCTACTTAGCTTTTGCTGACAAATGTTACAGATAACACGAGTTGGGTCATCTTTATCGATCTGAAAAAATGCCCAGGCTATGCAAGGCTTAGCACCCATGCGACCTGAAGAGCCACCACGACTTGTGGTGAGAGGCAGAATTGTGTTTGAGGATGCAGTTCTTGACATGCTTCTAGTACTCCGTCTCTGTCCAGGAAGGCGCAACCTGACCTCGTCGTCACTAGCATTCTTCTCCACCTCCTCTGCTGACCTCATCTCTTGGCTGACTGTGGGTTGACAGTAAGTGGGATCTCCAACCTCATCATCATCACCCTGTGTGTTATCACACACGTCGTCCTCAGAGCCAACCTGTTCCTGCCCTGACAAAAAACTAAAGTTGTCGCTCCAATCAGGTATTTGAGTCTCATCATCATCTTCCTCATTGTCTCCACCAACTGGAGTTACAGTTTGGGAATGAGGGTCTACATTATGGTCAGAACCTTCTGCGTCTGGTCCTGGATCCAACTCATAAAGATTCTGGGCATCAGTGCAGATCATTTCCTCGTCTGGATTCACAGAAGCGCTGGAGCCGACCTCTGATTCCCAGGCTATAGTATGAGTAAACAGCTCTGAAGACTCAACCATCTGTTCTACCTCATACTCAGGCGAGCAGCTGGAGATTTGGGAGCTGTGAGGAAACAAGTGCGATTGGGGTGACACCTCTGAGGACTGGAGTATTTGTGATGTTGAAGTTGATGTGGAGGAGAGCCCACTTAAAGGAGCACTTGATATCCGTTGAAGCACCTGCTGATTTTGTGCCTCATCTGGAATTTGTAGCGATTGGCGTGGCCGTAAGAAAGGGATCTTATCACATTGTCCACTAAAAGAAGTAGACATTTTAGTTTGGCTGGAAGATGGTCTTTCCTCTGCAGATGTTACTGTTGCTTTAACACCTACCCCACGGACACAACCTTTTTTCCCCTTCCCAACACGCCTATTCCCCTTTCCACCAGCAGCAGGCCTTTTTCCACTCATTTTGGTGGTTAACTAATTCACAACTCTGGAGTTGTTTGCACAAAAAAACAATGGATGGGAACCGAGCAGAGCTGAGTGGCCAAACTGTGGTATTAGGCCAAAACTATTGGCTGGGTTAGATGCAGAAAAAAATTATATTCAATTTGCAACCTGATGGAGGTCAGTATAGATGGACTAATAGACCAAGTCTCACACACCGCTAGAAGCCCAAATATTTTTTCAGAGCTAGATGCAGAAAAAAATTATATTGAATTTGCAACCTGATGGAGGTCAGTATAGATGGACTAATAGAGCAAGTCCCACACACTGCTAGAAGCCCAAATATTTTTTCAGAGCTAGATGCAGAAAAAAATTATATTCAATTTGCAACCTGATGGAGGTCAGTATAGATGGACTAATAGAACAAGTCCCACACACTGCTAGAAGCCCAAATATTTTTTCAGAGCTAGATGCAGATAAAAATTATTTTTAATTTGCAACCTGATGGAGGTCAGTATAGATGGACTAATAGACCAAGTCCCACACACTGCTCGAAGCCCAAATATTTTTTCAGAGCTAGATGCAGATAAAAATTATTTTTAATTTGCAACCTGATGGAGGTCAGTATAGATGGACTAATAGACCAAGTCCCACACACTGCTAGAAGCCCAAATATTTTTTCAGAGCTAGATGCAGATAAAAATTATATTGAATTTGCAACCTGATGGAGGTCAGTATAGATGGACTAATAGAACAAGTCCCACACACTGCTAGAAGCCTAAATAGTTTTTCAGAGCTAGATGCAGATAAATTATTTTTAATTTGCAACCTGATGGAGGTCAGTATAGATGGACTAATAGACCAAGTCCCACACACTGCTCGAAGCCCAAATATTTTTTCAGAGCTAGATGCAGAAAAAAATTATATTGAATTTGCAACCTGATGGAGGTCAGTATAGATGGACTAATAGAACAAGTCCCACACAGTGCTAGAAGCCCAAATATTTTTTCAGAGCTAGATGCAGATAAAAATTATTTTTAGTTTGCAACCTGATGGAGGTCAGTATAGATGGACTAATAGACCAAGTCCCACACACTGCTCGAAGCCCAAATATTTTTTCAGAGCTAGATGCAGATAAAAATTATTTTTAATTTGCAACCTGATGGAGGTCAGTATAGATGGACTAATAGACCAAGTCCCACACACTGCTAGAAGCCCAAATATTTTTTCAGAGCTAGATGCAGATAAAAATTATTTTTAATTTGCAACCTGATGGAGGTCAGTATAGATGGACTAATAGACCAAGTCCCACACACTGCTAGAAGCCCAAATATTTTTTCAGAGCTAGATGCAGATAAAAATTATATTGAATTTGCAACCTGATGGAGGTCAGTATAGATGGACTAATAGAACAAGTCCCACACACTGCTAGAAGCCCAAATAGTTTTTCAGAGCTAGATGCAGATAAAAATTATTTTTAATTTGCAACCTGATGGAGGTCAGTATAGATGGACTAATAGAATGATGCTGTGCCCAAAAGGTTTTACTTAACTAGGTGCAGTAAAAAAATTGGTATTCTATACACAGGTGGTGTAGCTTGCAACACAGATAGGCTACTCCACTGACTAACACACTCTGCAATATACCAAAAAGGATTTGCTTTGCTAGATTTAGCCAAATGCTGTGAAAAAAACTTGCACAGCACTGGCACAGACCTGCCTGGCTAAAACTGATAGGAACTGATGTAACCTAGCCCTGAAAAGGACTGCAATTACAATTAGTCTTTACTCCCAACCTATCTATTTAAGAGCTCAGACCTGCCTGATAAAAGTCGTAGGAAATGCTGTAGCCTAGTCCTTAAAAGGACTGCAATCACAACTCTTCCCTACTCCCAAGCTATCTGTAGATTTGTGCGAAAATTGACTTGAAATTAACAAGGTATAGCGCACACAGCAACAGCGGTGCCGTCTAACACGCAGCTGCAGCAGTGAGAAAATGGTGGCGACGGGGAAAATGGCTGGGTCTTATAGGGCAAGGACATGTGACATACACTGCCAATGACACATGCACTTGCTTGTGTGCAAAAAAGCACTTCGCTCCGTGTGTGCGCTGCTGATAGGCTGACAGATTGCACCTCCCCACTGTAAATGCGGGAAAGAGAAAAAAAAATGGAGATCTTCATTATTCTTGCAGAGATCCATCCCCTGCCCCTCCCCCCGCCCCGCTAAACACTCAAACTGCGTATTAACATTAATTTTCATCATTACTGAGAAAAAATCCAGTTATGATTTTGGTGCACGAACAGTTATTGAACATAACCTCGAACAGCCGAATTTTTTCAAATCGTTTGTGTTCGCCGAACGGCTCGAACACCGCCCAAAACAGCTCGAATTTGAGATTGGCGAACAGTTCAAGTCGAACACCGCTCATCTCTACTGATCTCCAACTCCAGTCGTCCTATGTGCAGATGACAGATTATGATCAACAAATAAAATATCAAAACATTTAAATTGATCCCAAGTGTTAGAACATTCATTATTACAATAAAAAAATATTGCATTCCTATTTGGCAGATAGAAAATATTTTTACTTTTATTGTTCAGTGTCACCAGCATCTAATGTTTCGTGTTCAAACAAGGTTTACAAAGCGCTAACAGGACAAGGCTGTTATCCATTAATCAGAGGATCCTGTATGTAGGTATATAATTCAAATTTACGTCTGCAAATTGCACTAATACAGAAAAAAAGATAATATCTACTAAGAATATATTATTTCAGATTACTTATGCCTTTTTAAGATTTTCCTTATTTCCAAAGACTTCCCTGTTTGCTCACTAGAGCATAACATTTCTTATGGAAATCCCCTTAATTTTATGTAGTTTATTCAGGAATTTGTGGGGGATTTTCCACTATCCAAATGAGACAAGAATGAACTAACAGTTATTCCATATTTCACTGCACTTGAATATTCTTTCTGGTGGGCAAAATTTCCATATTTAGTTTTTGGGTATTTCAAAATTGTAACTAAAGTCTATTTAGGCTGTATATGAATTATGTGACAATAAATTTTGTTGCATTTGCTGCAACCTACACAAAGAAATATATTAGAAGAACTGTTTAACCCCTTTATGACTTACGATGTTTAGGTACGTCATAGGTCGCCTCCCCATGTTTGATGCGGGCTCCAGCTCTGAGCCCGCATCATTTCAGGCACATGATAGCTCATCTGATCAGCTGTCATGTGCCCCTAACAGCCGTGGGTGGAATCCCGATCCACCAGCCGATCCACCAGCAGCTGTTAACATGTTAAATGCCGCTGTCAATCTCCAACAGCGGCATTTAACATTGCCACACCATCATAAGGCCAGCCCATCTGTGCGCCCGTCACATGATCGCGGGGTGCCTATGGGTTGGCATGACAACCCGAGGTCTGTAGGAGAACCCTGTGGTTGTCATAGCCGATCTGCTATGAGCGCACCCAATGGCCGGCATTCATAGCAGATGAGTATTTCTGCTACACATAGCAGGGCTGATGCACAGGCGATCGGATGATCACAGCTTCAAGTCTCCTATGGAGACTATTGAAGGAAGTGAAAAGTAAAAAAAAAATGTTTTTTGAAATATTAAAAAAAATAAAAAAATATAAAAGTTCAAATCACCCCCCTTTTGCCCCATTCAAAATAAAATAATAATAATAATTAAAAAAAAAAAAATACACATATTTGGTATAGCTGCATTCAGAATCGCCAGATCTATCAATATATAAAAATAATTAATCCGATTGGAAAACGGCATAATGATAAAAAAAAATCAAAATACCAGAATTACAGTTTTATGTTCGCCTCAACATTGCAATAAAATGCAATAGCAGGCAATCTAAACATTGTATCTAATCTAAATGGTATCAATAAAAACGTCGGTTCGGCATGCAAAAAATCAGCCCTCACCCAGCCCCAGATCCCAAAAAATGGAGACGTTACGGGTCTCAGAAAATGGCGCCTTTTTTTTTTTTTTACAAATTTTGGAATTTTTTTCACCACTTAAATAAGAAGCTATACATGTTTGGTATCTACGAACTTGTAATAACCTGGAGAATAATAATGGCAGGTCAGTTTTAGCATTTAGTGAACATAGTAAAAAAAAAAAATTTTTTTACAATTTCACCGTACTTGGAATATTTTTCCTGTTTTCTAGTACAATATATTGTAAAATCAAAGGTGTAGTTCAAAAGTACAACTCATCCCACAAAAAAACAAGCTCTCACACGGCCATATTGATGGAAAAATATAAAAGTTACAGCTTTGGGAAGAAGGGGAGCAAAAAACGAAAACGCAAAAATGAAAAATCCCAAGGTAGTAAAGGGATTAAGAAATGTAATAAAAATGTATTTTCCCCATGAAGTATATAATTCTGACATAATTCCTGTATGTAAAAGTCCTAGTACGACCACCTTGTAGGACCAATTTTCGCTGAAATCACTTCTGCAAGTCTTTTGGGGTATGTCTCTACCAGCTTTGCACATCTACAGGCTGACATTTTTTTTAATTCTTCTTTGCAGACTAGCTTTAGCTCAGTGAGGTTGGATGGAGAGCGTCTGAGTACAGAAAATTTCATGTCTTGTGACAGATTCTCAATGGGATTTAGGTCTGGACTGTGACTGGGCCATTCACACACATGAATATGCTTTGATGTAAACCTGCTGAAAGGTGAACCTACACCTGAGTCCCAAGTCTTTTGCTGCCTCTAAAAGGTTTTTCTACAGGATTGCCCTGTATTTAGCTCCATCCATGTTCCTCTCAACTCTGACCAGACTTTATTTAGGGATATCAGACTATAGAGGGCTGCATAGAAAGGCGCATCACAATTTTTAGACTTATGTTTTCACATAAAATCCAAATAAAATATATTTAAGTTTGTGGATATAACATATAACATGAAAAAATGTGGAAAAGTTAACAGGTTATGAATACTTCTTCAAGGCACTGTAATCATCCAATCCTGGGCCACCTTTAAAGGCTTCAAATAGTTGCATCATCTGCATCTAATGTATGTACACATGGTGTTCATTGATAATCTCCAATTGACACTAGAAGAGACACACAGAAGCCAATATTTACGACAAAATATATGATTTGAAGGCTAAACTTTATGTAAAATAAACTTTACAGGTAAATGAACCAACTGATTGTGTCACGCCATGTGATGGAATGGGACCCACCTAGCATGCCTACAGGAACTGCCAGCCTTGTCCACTAACTTCCCACAGGCAACTTTTAGTCATTCTAGGTCACACTAGTATTGGACTGTCAAGACCAACTAACAGGGTAAGTGCAACGTAGACTGTGTCCTTCCACAGAAATCTGGGCAAAAATTATTCCTTGTGGGTACCTCCTACAGTCATAGCCAAAGTTTTGAGACTAAAGTTCAGTCTAACTCGCCAAGTTTTTCAAGTAGAAGAAGCTTCAAGAAACTCTGACATTTTTTTCTGAAGAGATTTTTCTTTCATTTTTTCAGCCATTTCCTGAACGTTTTGCCATTGCTTTTGTAATGTCTTTTTTTGCTGCCGTTTTCTGGTCTATTAAATAATGAAGAAATGGTTTCTTGTTTTTGAAGCAAAATATTCCAAAAGCTGTCATTTTTACATATCCCTGAGGGTATATACACAGGATGTCTATTTCAGTCAGATTCTTCTACTGTTTTCTGCTTGAAAGACGCTCTTTTCTCTTCAATACAAGTCATTAGGAAAGATCAAAGGTGCTCGGGTGACACCCAGACATCTTTTGGAGCGCTTTACCATTGTTTTTGCTTAATAAAACTGCTTGCTTTTTTATTATTCAATGAAGTGAAAAAAAAAAACGACCAGAAAATTACAGTAAAAAAGACTCCACAAAAAACTTAGGAAAATCCTCCATAAAAACCGCCAACAGCAAAATTGGAAAAACGCTTAGGAAATGAACCAACAACACAAAAGACGCTTCAGGAAAAAAACTGACAGAGCATCCTGAAAACTTGTCTTCTGCTTGAAAAACTTTGCAGGTTTGCATGAATTTAAAAGATGTCATGTGCACATACCCTTAGTCAGATGTTTCTATGGTTAATGAAGTACAATAATTTCATAAGTTTTTAATCTTTTTTTGATAAATACGTCAAGTTTGTGAAAAAACTCTAGATTTGCAGTGTTGACTATTATTTTTGAATACTTCTGCAATTTGGCCTACTATGCTGGATACCAGCTTTTGGGACAGATCCTGACTGATATCAACCCATTCTTGCCTAATCAATGATTGAAGTTTGTCATAATTTCTGTGTTTTTGTTTGTCCACCCACTTTTTGAGGATTGAGCACAGGTTTTGCTCACAGGGAGTGAGATCTGATGAATTTCCTGGCTATAGTCCAAAAATGTCAATGTTTTGTTAAATTTTGCCTTGTGATATAGTGCTCCATCATTCTGAAAAACCCCAAAATGCTCCTGGATTTGTACAAGAGGTTGCCCTTGGAGGATGTTTATATGCCATTCTTTATTATTTGTAGTGTTTTAGGCAAAATTGTGGGTGAACCCACTTCCTTAGATGAAAAGTAACCAACACATCAATGGTCTCTGGATTCTTTACTGTTCACATGGCACAGGACTCATAGTAGTGTTCACTTTTTCTACTCCTGACAATCAATTTTCTAAATATCCCAAAAAATCTGAAGGTGGCTTCGTCTGAGAAAACAACTTTAGCCCAGTCCTCTGCAGTCCAATACATGTACTTAAGCAAAAATTTTTTATGTTTGATGAAACCCATTTCAGACTGCTTGGGTCTGCATATTGGGTGATGGTATTTGGAGTGAGACGGGTGGTGATAGTGTTATAGAGCCAGCTTCTGCCTTTAACAGCAGCGATAGAAGCTAGCTTCGTTCACTGCTGTTTAATCACTTAAAAGCTTCTGTCAATCTCTTACTGCAGCGTTTAAAGAAAATGTGCCGCACATTTTTTTTAAAATAATTATTGATTATATAATCAGTTATTTTTAATACAAAATTAAATTCACTGTTTTAACTGTTTTTTTTAATTTCTTTTTTCCAGCCACCAGGAGCTGCCTTTTGCATACTGTATCGAACACTATGTGGGGCCTATTATACTGTATGCCAGCCCCGTACTTAGGAGTCTGTGGTCACAGTCTGACTGCATCTCCTACACTGTGGATGCCTCCTGCTGTGACCTGGGCACACCTCCTGGGCTGTCCAGGTTACAGCTGTGAGTGGAGATTGCCACCATTTTTGTGAAGCCTGCGAGTATGCCACGAACTACACTTTCCCCCTTTCACCGCTCAGTGCTCAGGGGCAGTGGTGACAGGTGCTGCCGGGCTGGGAGTGGTGACAGAAGATGCAGGAGCGGAGGTCCTGGATGAGGTGAGTATTGGCGGCAGGGTGTGGTCATTTCAGTCTGACATCACTAGTAGAGTATCATGCTGCTGATCACCACTCACCGCCGCTGTGTTCAGAGCACAGCATGCTGCGGTGCTCTAAACACACTGATGCAGCTCTGCTATGTCACTGTAAACTGACATAGCAGAGCTGTGTATGTAATGCCCATCATGGTGCACTATGTGGTGCCATTATTCTGTATTGAGCACTATGTGGGGCCATAATACTTTATGGAGGACTATGTTGGGCCCATTATACTGTATGCAGCACTATGTGGGACCATTATACTGTATGGGGGACTATATTGGGCCCATTATACTGTATGGAGCACTATGTGGGGCCATTAGTCTGTATTGAGCACTATGTGGGGCCATTATACTGTATGGGGACTATGTTGGGCCCATTATACTGTATGGAGGACTATGTGGGCTCATTATACTGTATGGAGGACTATGTGGTGCCATTATGTAGTATTGCGCATTATGTGGGGCCATTATGCTGTATTGAGCACTATGAGGGGCCATTATACTGTATGGTGCACTGTGGTACACTACACTGAGCCCTGTATCTAATCCCAGCATGTGCTCCTCTAAGCATTTCTAATCGCAGCATGTGATACACTCCACATGTTATCCTCAGCTTATGATACATCAAGCAGCACCAACAGAATCGGTGCTGCCAGCTGTCCTCGGTGACACTGTACTTGTCAGTATCATCTTGCAGTCACAAACAAAATTGCTCTGCACTGTGATCCTAAACTTCATCCTCTCTTATCCTTTTGCAAACACCCATAAAGGGGAGGGAAGGGGTGATGTGACACACATGTGAGAAGACCCCGCCCACATTTACAGCAGTCGCAATGTGAGCTAGCAGTACAATACATTTTCATGGCAAATTTCAGCAGCTGCTCCCACTTAGTGTTTAAAAGTGGAAAATATCAAACCTTCTTAAATTATTTTTCATTTTTTACTTCATTAAAAACAAATGATAATATATATTTTTTTAATTAAAATATTAATACTTGACATTTTTTCAATTGTTGCTTCCTTAAATTTTGCAATCCCGGTGAGGTGTCCATTTAGGTGCCCATCATACCACATATGTCAAATTCTGGACCGCAGACCAAATCTGGCCCGCAGATGAGTATATTTTGTCCCCGATCCCCTGCCCGACATCGCACTTTCACCCAGTATTGCACTTTCAACTATATTGGCATTCAAGATGCCGATACAGTTGAAAGCAATGATGGAGGAAGGAGCATCAGCTGATGCTCCCTCTCCCATCATTCCCTTCTGGGTCTGACGTCTCAGTGCAGAGGGCGCAATGACATCATTACAACGCACCTTCTGTATCGACATGTGCAGAGGATCTGAAGACACCATGAAGAGACTGGAGCAGTGGGGGAACAGGCAGATATGAGTATTTATTTATTTTTTACTGTGGGGTCCACTATAATGTATGGAACATTATGTAGGGCGCATAATACTCTATGGAGCACTATGTGAGGCCATTAAACTGTATGGAACACTAAGTGGGGCCATTGTTCTGTATGGAACACGTTGTTGGCCCCATTATACTGTATGGATCATTATGTGGGGCTTATTATACTGCATGGAACACTATGTGGGGCCTATTATACTGTATGGAGCACTATGTTGGCCACATTATACTGTATGGAGCAGTATGTGAGGCCATTATACTTTATGGAACACTATGTGGGGCCTATTGTACTGTATGGAGCACTATGTGGGGCGATTATACTGTATGGAGCACCATGTGGGGTCCATTATATTGTATGGAGAATTATGTGGGGCCATTGTACTATATGGAGCATTATGTGGGCCCATTAAATTGTATGGAGCACTATGTGGGGCCATCTTTCAGTATGGAGGACTATCTGAGGCCATTATTCTGTATGGGGGACTATGTGGGGCCCATTATACTGTATAGAGCATTATGTGGGCCCATTATATTGTACGGAGCACTATGTGGGGCCATTATTCTGTATGGAGGACTATCTGAGGCCATTATTCTGTATGGAGGACTATGTGGGGCACATTATACTGTATGGAACACTATGTGGGGCCTATTATACTGTATGGAGCACTATTTGGGGCCTATTATACTATATGGAGCACTATGTGGGGCCCATTATATTGTATGGAGTATTATGTGGGGCCATTATTCTGTATGGAGCACTGTGTGGGGCCATTATACTGTATAGAGCTCAATGTGGGGACTATTATACTGTATGGAACACAATGTGGGGCACATTATATTGTATGCAGTACTATGTGAGGCCACTATACTGTATGGAGCACTATGTGGGGCCATTATACTGTATGGAGGACTATGCGGGGCCCATTATACTGTATGGAGCACTATGTGGGGCCCATTATACTGTATGGAGCCCTATGTGGGGACTATTATACTGTATAGAGCACTATACAAAAAACCAAACAATGTGAACTGAGATCTAAGATGGTAGACATGCAAGAAATAGGAGCATGTTCACACTAGCAAAAAGAAGCAAAACCTACAAAAGACAAAAATATATCTCATACCCTACCATCATTATATATAAATGTAAAGCAAAGTTGCATAATAAATATAGGGTACTTAGTGAACTATTTTTGATCAAAAAAAGTATACAAGCCGTCCCACCAGCGGCAAGGTGACCCTAAATTGGGACGGTACCTATACTATCTATATTAAAAACCTTACTGTATATCAAAGTTGAAATAATGCATATAAAAGGGTAGACAAATAGGAGCGGGTCCCAACTCCAGACCACCCAGGCCCGTGGTAAGCTACATATATACTAATCAGCTCAACAAAGGGGATGCCACACCCTTAAATTGCACAGAATGCAAACAAGACAAAAAACCAAACAATGTGAACTGAGGTCTAAGATGGTAGACATGCAAGAAATAGGAGCATGTTCACACTAGCAAAAAGAAGCAAAACCTACAAAAGACAAAAATATATCTCATACCCTACCATCATTATATATAAATGTAAAGCAAAGTTGCATAATAAATATAGGGTACTTAGTGAACTATTTTTGATCAAAAAAAGTATACAAGCCGTCCCACCAGCGGCAAGGTGACCCTAAATTGGGACGGTACCTATACTATCTATATTAAAAACCTTACTGTATATCAAAGTTGAAATAATGCATATAAAAGGGTAGACAAATAGGACCGGGTCCCAACTCCAGACCACCCAGGCCCGTGGTAAGCTACATATATACTAATCAGCTCAACAAAGGGGATGCCACACCCTTAAATTGCACAGAATGCAAACAAGACAAAAAACCAAACAATGTGAACTGAGGTCTAAGATGGTAGACATGCAAGAAATAGGAGCATGTTCACACTAGCAAAAAGAAGCAAAACCTACAAAAGACAAAAATATATCTCATACCCTACCATCATTATATATAAATGTAAAGCAAAGTTGCATAATAAATATAGGGTACTTAGTGAACTATTTTTGATCAAAAAAAGTATACAAGCCGTCCCACCAGCGGCAAGGTGACCCTAAATTGGGACGGTACCTATACTATCTATATTAAAAACCTTACTGTATATCAAAGTTGAAATAATGCATATAAAAGGGTAGACAAATAGGACCGGGTCCCAACTCCAGACCACCCAGGCCCGTGGTAAGCTACATATATACTAATCAGCTCAACAAAGGGGATGCCACACCCTTAAATTGCACAGAATGCAAACAAGACAAAAAACCAAACAATGTGAACTGAGGTCTAAGATGGTAGACATGCAAGAAATAGGAGCATGTTCACACTAGCAAAAAGAAGCAAAACCTACAAAAGACAAAAATATATCTCATACCCTACCATCATTATATATAAATGTAAAGCAAAGTTGCATAATAAATATAGGGTACTTAGTGAACTATTTTTGATCAAAAAAAGTATACAAGCCGTCCCACCAGCGGCAAGGTGACCCTAAATTGGGACGGTACCTATACTATCTATATTAAAAACCTTACTGTATATCAAAGTTGAAATAATGCATATAAAAAGGTAGACAAATAGGACCGGGTCCCAACTCCAGACCACCCAGGCCCGTGGTAAGCTACATATATACCAGTCAGCTCAACAAAGGGGATGCCACACCCTTAAATTGCACAGAATGCAAATAAGACAAAAAACCAAACAATGTGAACTGAGGTCTAAGATGGTAGACATGCAAGAAATAGGAGCATGTTCACACTAGCAAAAAGAAGCAAAACCTACAAAAGACAAAAATATATCTCATACCCTACCATCATTATATATAAATGTAAAGCAAAGTTGCATAATAAATATAGGGTACTTAGTGAACTATTTTTGATCAAAAAAAGTATACAAGCCGTCCCACCAGCGGCAAGGTGACCCTAAATTGGGACGGTACCTATACTATCTATATTAAAAACCTTACTGTATATCAAAGTTGAAATAATGCATATAAAAGGGTAGACAAATAGGACCGGGTCCCAACTCCAGACCACCCAGGCCCGTGGTAAGCTACATATATACTAATCAGCTCAACAAAGGGGATGCCACACCCTTAAATTGCACAGAATGCAAACAAGACAAAAAACCAAACAATGTGAACTGAGGTCTAAGATGGTAGACATGCAAGAAATAGGAGCATGTTCACACTAGCAAAAAGAAGCAAAACCTACAAAAGACAAAAATATATCTCATACCCTACCATCATTATATATAAATGTAAAGCAAAGTTGCATAATAAATATAGGGTACTTAGTGAACTATTTTTGATCAAAAAAAGTATACAAGCCGTCCCACCAGCGGCAAGGTGACCCTAAATTGGGACGGTACCTATACTATCTATATTAAAAACCTTACTGTATATCAAAGTTGAAATAATGCATATAAAAGGGTAGACAAATAGGACCGGGTCCCAACTCCAGACCACCCAGGCCCGTGGTAAGCTACATATATACTAATCAGCTCAACAAAGGGGATGCCACACCCTTAAATTGCACAGAATGCAAACAAGACAAAAAACCAAACAATGTGAACTGAGGTCTAAGATGGTAGACATGCAAGAAATAGGAGCATGTTCACACTAGCAAAAAGAAGCAAAACCTACAAAAGACAAAAATATATCTCATACCCTACCATCATTATATATAAATGTAAAGCAAAGTTGCATAATAAATATAGGGTACTTAGTGAACTATTTTTGATCAAAAAAAGTATACAAGCCGTCCCACCAGCGGCAAGGTGACCCTAAATTGGGACGGTACCTATACTATCTATATTAAAAACCTTACTGTATATCAAAGTTGAAATAATGCATATAAAAGGGTAGACAAATAGGACCGGGTCCCAACTCCAGACCACCCAGGCCCGTGGTAAGCTACATATATACTAATCAGCTCAACAAAGGGGATGCCACACCCTTAAATTGCACAGAATGCAAACAAGACAAAAAACCAAACAATGTGAACTGAGGTCTAAGATGGTAGACATGCAAGAAATAGGAGCATGTTCACACTAGCAAAAAGAAGCAAAACCTACAAAAGACAAAAATATATCTCATACCCTACCATCATTATATATAAATGTAAAGCAAAGTTGCATAATAAATATAGGGTACTTAGTGAACTATTTTTGATCAAAAAAAGTATACAAGCCGTCCCACCAGCGGCAAGGTGACCCTAAATTGGGACGGTACCTATACTATCTATATTAAAAACCTTACTGTATATCAAAGTTGAAATAATGCATATAAAAGGGTAGACAAATAGGACCGGGTCCCAACTCCAGACCACCCAGGCCCGTGGTAAGCTACATATATACTAATCAGCTCAACAAAGGGGATGCCACACCCTTAAATTGCACAGAATGCAAACAAGACAAAAAACCAAACAATGTGAACTGAGGTCTAAGATGGTAGACATGCAAGAAATAGGAGCATGTTCACACTAGCAAAAAGAAGCAAAACCTACAAAAGACAAAAATATATCTCATACCCTACCATCATTATATATAAATGTAAAGCAAAGTTGCATAATAAATATAGGGTACTTAGTGAACTATTTTTGATCAAAAAAAGTATACAAGCCGTCCCACCAGCGGCAAGGTGACCCTAAATTGGGACGGTACCTATACTATCTATATTAAAAACCTTACTGTATATCAAAGTTGAAATAATGCATATAAAAAGGTAGACAAATAGGACCGGGTCCCAACTCCAGACCACCCAGGCCCGTGGTAAGCTACATATATATCAGTCAGCTCAACAAAGGGGATGCCACACCCTTAAATTGCACAGAATGCAAACAAGACAAAAAACCAAACAATGTGAACTGAGGTCTAAGATGGTAGACATGCAAGAAATAGGAGCATGTTCACACTAGCAAAAAGAAGCAAAACCTACAAAAGACAAAAATATATCTCATACCCTACCATCATTATATATAAATGTAAAGCAAAGTTGCATAATAAATATAGGGTACTTAGTGAACTATTTTTGATCAAAAAAAGTATACAAGCCGTCCCACCAGCGGCAAGGTGACCCTAAATTGGGACGGTACCTATACTATCTATATTAAAAACCTTACTGTATATCAAAGTTGAAATAATGCATATAAAAGGGTAGACAAATAGGACCGGGTCCCAACTCCAGACCACCCAGGCCCGTGGTAAGCTACATATATACTAATCAGCTCAACAAAGGGGATGCCACACCCTTAAATTGCACAGAATGCAAACAAGACAAAAAACCAAACAATGTGAACTGAGGTCTAAGATGGTAGACATGCAAGAAATAGGAGCATGTTCACACTAGCAAAAAGAAGCAAAACCTACAAAAGACAAAAATATATCTCATACCCTACCATCATTATATATAAATGTAAAGCAAAGTTGCATAATAAATATAGGGTACTTAGTGAACTATTTTTGATCAAAAAAAGTATACAAGCCGTCCCACCAGCGGCAAGGTGACCCTAAATTGGGACGGTACCTATACTATCTATATTAAAAACCTTACTGTATATCAAAGTTGAAATAATGCATATAAAAGGGTAGACAAATAGGACCGGGTCCCAACTCCAGACCACCCAGGCCCGTGGTAAGCTACATATATACTAATCAGCTCAACAAAGGGGATGCCACACCCTTAAATTGCACAGAATGCAAACAAGACAAAAAACCAAACAATGTGAACTGAGGTCTAAGATGGTAGACATGCAAGAAATAGGAGCATGTTCACACTAGCAAAAAGAAGCAAAACCTACAAAAGACAAAAATATATCTCATACCCTACCATCATTATATATAAATGTAAAGCAAAGTTGCATAATAAATATAGGGTACTTAGTGAACTATTTTTGATCAAAAAAAGTATACAAGCCGTCCCACCAGCGGCAAGGTGACCCTAAATTGGGACGGTACCTATACTATCTATATTAAAAACCTTACTGTATATCAAAGTTGAAATAATGCATATAAAAGGGTAGACAAATAGGACCGGGTCCCAACTCCAGACCACCCAGGCCCGTGGTAAGCTACATATATACTAACCAGCTCAACAAAGGGGATGCCACACCCTTAAATTGCACAGAATGCAAACAAGACAAAAAACCAAACAATGTGAACTGAGGTCTAAGATGGTAGACATGCAAGAAATAGGAGCATGTTCACACTAGCAAAAAGAAGCAAAACCTACAAAAGACAAAAATATATCTCATACCCTACCATCATTATATATAAATGTAAAGCAAAGTTGCATAATAAATATAGGGTACTTAGTGAACTATTTTTGATCAAAAAAAGTATACAAGCCGTCCCACCAGCGGCAAGGTGACCCTAAATTGGGACGGTACCTATACTATCTATATTAAAAACCTTACTGTATATCAAAGTTGAAATAATGCATATAAAAGGGTAGACAAATAGGACCGGGTCCCAACTCCAGACCACCCAGGCCCGTGCTAAGCTACATATATACTAATCAGCTCAACAAAGGGGATGCCACACCCTTAATTGCACAGAATGCAAACAAGACAAAAAACCAAACAATGTGAACTGAGGTCTAAGATGGTAGACATGCAAGAAATAGGAGCATGTTCACACTAGCAAAAAGAAGCAAAACCTACAAAAGACAAAAATATATCTCATACCCTACCATCATTATATATAAATGTAAAGCAAAGTTGCATAATAAATATAGGGTACTTAGTGAACTATTTTTGATCAAAAAAAGTATACAAGCCGTCCCACCAGCGGCAAGGTGACCCTAAATTGGGACGGTACCTATACTATCTATATTAAAAACCTTACTGTATATCAAAGTTGAAATAATGCATATAAAAGGGTAGACAAATAGGACCGGGTCCCAACTCCAGACCACCCAGGCCCGTGGTAAGCTACATATATACTAATCAGCTCAACAAAGGGGATGCCACACCCTTAAATTGCACAGAATGCAAACAAGGCAAAAAACCAAACAATGTGAACTGAGGTCTAAGATGGTAGACATGCAAGAAATAGGAGCATGTTCACACTAGCAAAAAGAAGCAAAACCTACAAAAGACAAAAATATATCTCATACCCTACCATCATTATATATAAATGTAAAGCAAAGTTGCATAATAAATATAGGGTACTTAGTGAACTATTTTTGATCAAAAAAAGTATACAAGCCGTCCCACCAACGGCAAGGTGACCCTAAATTGGGACGATACCTATACTATCTATATTAAAAACCTTACTGTATATCAAAGTTGAAATAATGCATATAAAAGGGTAGACAAATAGGACCGGGTCCCAACTCCAGACCACCCAGGCCCGTGGTAAGCTACATATATACTAATCAGCTCAACAAAGGGGATGCCACACCCTTAAATTGCACAGAATGCAAACAAGACAAAAAACCAAACAATGTGAACTGAGGTCTAAGATGGTAGACATGCAAGAAATAGGAGCATGTTCACACTAGCAAAAAGAAGCAAAACCTACAAAAGACAAAAATATATCTCATACCCTACCATCATTATATATAAATGTAAAGCAAAGTTGCATAATAAATATAGGGTACTTAGTGAACTATTTTTGATCAAAAAAAGTATACAAGCCATCCCACCAGCGGCAAGGTGACCCTAAATTGGGACGGTACCTATACTATCTATATTAAAAACCTTACTGCATATCAAAGTTGAAATAATGCATATAAAAGGGTAGACAAATAGGACCGGGTCCCAACTCCAGACCACCCAGGCCCGTGGTAAGCTACATATATACTAATCAGCTCAACAAAGGAGCATTATGTGGGCCCATTAAATTGTATGGAGCACTATGTGGGGCCATCTTTCAGTATGGAGGACTATCTGAGGCCATTATTCTGTATGGGGGACTATGTGGGGCCCATTATACTGTATAGAGCATTATGTGGGCCCATTATATTGTACGGAGCACTATGTGGGGCCATTATTCTGTATAGAGGACTATCTGAGGCCATTATTCTGTATGGAGGACTATGTGGGGCACATTATACTGTATGGAACACTATGTGGGGCCTATTATACTGTATGGAGCACTATTTGGGGCCTATTATACTATATGGAGCACTATGTGGGGCCCATTATATTGTATGGAGTATTATGTGGGGCCATTATTCTGTATGGAGCACTGTGTGGGGCCATTATACTGTATAGAGCTCAATGTGGGGACTATTATACTGTATGGAACACTATGTGGGGCACATTATATTGTATGCAGTACTATGTGAGGCCATTATACTGTATGGAGCACTATGTGGGGCCATTATACTGTATGGAGGACTATGCGGGGCCCATTATACTGTATGGAGCACTATGTGGGGCCCATTATACTGTATGGAGCCCTATGTGGGGACTATTATACTGTATAGAGCACTATGTAGGGCCCATTATATTGTATGCTGTACTATGTAAGGCCATTATACTGTATGGAGCACTATGTGGGGCCATTATACTGTATGGAGTATTATGTGGGCCCATTATATTGTATGGAGCACTATGTGGGGCCCATTATACTGTATGGAGCCCTATGTGGGGACTATTATACTGTATGGAGCACTATGTGGGGCCCATTATATTGTATGCTGTACTATGTGAGGGCATTATACTGTATGGAGCACTATGTGGGGCCATTATACTGTATGGAGTATTATGTGGGCCCATTATATTGTATGGAGCGCTATATGGGGCCATTATACTGTATGGACACTATGTGGGTCCATTATATTGTTTGGAGAACAATGTGGGGCCATTATACTGTATGGAGCACTATGTGGGTTTTTTATCCTTTGTTATTACATATTTAAATTAGGCAATTGGGCCATATGATTTTTACTGCTCTTACATAACCTATTATTCCAATATTTTATTCTAAGATCTATTGATTAAAATGTACTTTGTTCGTTGGACAACCCCTTTACGTTTGTTTCTATATGAAATAGTTCATTGTTCTATTTGATGATAAGAAAAAACTTCCACAATTGTAGACGTTTTTTAATAAATATCAAGGCTGGCGACTTTGTTTATTTTAGCCCTCTGTGTATTTGAGTTTGACATCCCTGTTCTAGACCCTGAAGGCCCTCATCGCAGCCATACGCGTATACCTGTGGTCATACTGCAATACTGATGTTCAACATTCAAGACCTTTAGAGAGACTTAAAAAAACTATTAAACAAAGTTTTTAAGAATTAAAAAACATGAATATATTTGGTATCACCCAGTCCTTAAAAGACCAATCTATAAAAAAAAATTATTTAACCTTCAGGATAAACATTGTATAGAAAAAAAATTAAAATACCAGATTTTTCAGTCACCATACTTCTCCCAAAAAATGCAATACAAAAATTATATTATATACCCCAAATTTGTACCAATAAAAACTATAGCTCACCGAGCAAAAGTCAAACTTTCACACAACTCCATCGACTTCAAGATTATATTTACTGTACAATTCACAACATAAAATCATAACTCAAAAGAAAAAAAGGCACAATTGCTTTTTTTCAACATTTTGAAATTTTGATGGCTTGTCATTGTTTCCATTCTCCAGATACAAGTAGGTAAGGGCTCATTCAGACATCCGTTTTCCACATCCATGTTTTTTATGGCTTGAAATCAAACATAGAATAGTCTATGTGGCTGTTCCCATGTTCTAATTTTTTCTGCAAAATTGCGGAGATACAGTATGCCCGATATTGATTAATGCAATGCAAGTGCTGTCCCTTTTTCATGGACTGGTAGATAGGAAAAAGTAGAGAAACTTTTTTTCTTTTGTTTCTCATCTGAGAAAAACTGATAAAAGTCAGACTACACTCGAATGACACTCTGATGAAAATCTGATGAAACTATGAACAAAATCACTGAAAAAACATGAAAAAACGTATGTCTGAATGAGCCCTAACAATGGGTTAATATTAGCGATGAGCGAATGTGCTCGCCACTGCTCAGTGCTCAGTGAATATTTTTGGGTTGCTCGGGCGGAAACCAGGGTCCCCTCCCTGCATGTTTGCCGCTCTTTAGAGAGCCAATGAACATGCAGGGATTGCCTGCCACTCATTGTAATACCGTAGCCATGTTTGTTGTGGGCATTACAGTGATTGGCTGGCCGCACAGCATCATCAGGTCTATATAAGACTGGGTGCCGCCATGCTCGTCACAGTCACTCCGGAATCCGGCAGAGTAGGGAAAGGTGCTGCTGCGTCAGGGAGAGATTTGCTTGTTTATAGTTAGTATAGGTATTCCACAATATATATATATATATATATATATATATATATATATATATATATATATATATATATATCCAACTGAACTAACTCCTTCTGAGGACTAATCCAGCTGCATATATTTAGTGGTGATAGCAGGAGATATGCAGGCAGGCAGGGTATGTGGCAGACTGCAGTGCATGGTACAGCACAAGAGGGTCCATTGAACGTCCTGTTAGTATAGATATTCCACAACATACAGTACAGACCAAAAGTTTGGACACACCTTCTCATTTAAAGATTTTTCTGTATTTTCATGGCTATGAAAATTGTACATTCACACTGAAGGCATCAAAACTATGAATTAACACATGTGAAATTATATACTTAACAAAAAAGTGTGAAATAACTGAAAATATGTCTTATATTCGAGGTTCTTCAAAGTAGGCACCTTTTGCTTTGATTACTGCTTTGCACACTCTTGGCATTCTCTTGATGAGCTTCAAGAGGTAGTCACCGTAAATGGTTTTCACTTCACAGGTGTGCCCTGTTAGGTTTAATAAGTGGGATTTCTTGCCTTATAAATGGGGTTGGGACCATCAATTGTGTTGTACAGAAGTCTGGCAGATACACAGCTGATAGTCCTACTGAATAGACTGTTAGAATTTGTATTATGGCAAGAAAAAAGCAGCTAAGTAAAGAAAAACGAGTGGCCATCATTACTTTAAGAAATGAAGGTCAGTCAGTCCGAAAAATTGGGAAAACTTTGAAAGTGTCCCCAAGTGCAGTTGCAAAAACCATCAAGCGCTACAAAGAAACTGGCACACATAAGGACCGCCCCAGGAAAGGAAGACCAAGAGTCACCTCTGCTTCTGAGGATAAGTTTATCTGAGTCACCAGCCTCAGAAATCGCAGGTTAACAGCAGCTCAGATTAGAGACCAGGTCAATGCCACACAGAGTTCTAGCAGCAGACACATCTCTTCAACAACTGTTAAGAGGAGACTTTGTGCAGCAGGCCTTCACGGTAAAATAGCTGCTAGGAAATCACTGCTAAGGACAGGCAACAAGTAGAAGAGACTTGTTTGGGCTAAAGAACACAAGGAATGGACATTAGACCAGTGGAACTCTGTGCTTTGGTCTGATGAGTCCAAATTTGAGATCTTTGGTTCCAACCACCGTGTCTTTGTGCGACGTTGAAAAGGTGAACGGGTGGACTCTACATGCCTGGCTCCCACTGTGAAGCATGGAGGAGGAGGTGTGATGGTGTGGGGGTGCTTTGCTGCTGACACTGTTAGGGATTTATTCAAAATTGAAGGCATACTGAACCAGCATGGCTACCACAGCATCTTGCAGTGGCATGCTATTCCATCCGGTTTGCGTTTAGTTGGACCATCATTTATTTTTCAACAGGAAAATGACCCCAAACACACCTCTAGGCTGTGTAAGGGCTATTTGACCAAGAAGGAGAGTGATGGGGTGGTACGCCAGATGACCTGGCCTCCACAGTCAATAGACCTGAACCCAATCGAGATGGTTTGGGGTGAGCTGGACCGCAGAGTGAAGGCAAAAGGGCCAACAAGTGCTTAGCATCTCTGGGAACTCCTTCAAGATTGTTGGAAGACCATTTCAGGTGACTACCTCTTGAAGCTCATCAAGAGAATGCCAAGAGTGTGCAAAGCAGTCATCAAAGCAAAAGGTGCCTACTTTGAAGAACCTAGAATATAAGACATATTTTCAGTTGTTTCACACTTTTTTGTTAAGTACATAATTCCACATGTGTTAATTCATAGTTTTGATGCCTTCAGTGTGAATGCACAATTTTCATAGTCATGAAAATACAGAAAAATCTTTAAATGAGAAGGTGTGTCCAAACTTTTGGTCTGTACAGTATATACACTGCTCAAAAAAATAAAGGGAACACTTAAACAACAGAATATAACTCCGAGTAAATCAAACTTCTGTGAAATCAAACTGTCCACTTAGGAAGCAACTTTGATTGACAATCAATTTCACATACTGTTGTGCAAATGGAATAGACAATAGATGGAAATTATTGGCAATTATCAAGACACCCTCAATAAAGGAGTGGTTCTGCAGGTGAGGACCACAGACCACATTTCAGTACCAATGCTTTCTGGCTGATGTTTTGGTCACTTTTGAATGTTGGTTGTGCTTTCACACTCGTGGTAGCATGAGACGGACTCTACAACCCACAGAAGTTGCTCAGGTAGTGCAGCTCATCCAGGATGGCACATCAATGTGCCAAGAAGGTTTGCTGTGTCTGTCAGCTTAGTGTCCAGAGGCTGGAGGCGCTACCAGGAGACAGGCCAGTACACCAGGAGACGTGGAGGGGGCCGTAGGAGGGCAACAACCCAGCAGCAGGACCGCTACCTCCGCCTTTGTGCAAGGAGAAACAGGAGAAGCACTGCCAGAGCCCTGCAAAATGACCTCCAGCAGGTCACAAATTATTATTATTATTATTATTATTTATTATTATAGCGCCATTTATTCCATGGCGCTTTACATGTGATAGGGATATACATAACAAAAGCATTTACATAATCTTAACAAAACGAGTCAGCGACTGGTACAGGAGGAGCGAGGACCCTGCCCGCGAGGGCTCACAGTCTACAAGGGATGGGTGAGGATACAGTAGGTGAGGGTAGAGCTGGTCGTGCAGTGGTGTTTACTGCAGGTTGTAGGCTTGTCGGAAGAGGTGGGTCTTCAGGTTCCTTTTGAAGGTTTCCACGGTCGGCGAGAGTCTGATATGTTGGGGTAGAGAGTTCCAGAGTAGGGGGGAAGCACGGGAGAAATCTTGTATACGATTGTGGGAGGAGGAGATAAGAGGGGAGTAGAGCAGGAGATCTTGTGAGGATCGGAGGTTGCGTGCAGGTAAGTACCGGGAGACTAGGTCACAGATGTATGGGGGAGACAGGTTGTGGATGGCTTTGTATGCCATGGTTAGAGTTTTGAACTGAATTCTCTGGGCAATAGGGAGCCAGTGAAGGGATTGACAGAGAGGAGAGGCCGGGGAATAGCGGGGGGACAGGTGGATTAGTCGAGCAGCAGAGTTTAGGATAGATTGGAGAGGTGCAAGAGTGTTGGAAGGGATGCCACGGAGCAGGAGGTTGCAGTAGTCGAGGCGGGATATGATGAGGGCATGCACTAGTGTTTTTGCAGAGTCTTTGCTGAGGAATGCACGGATCCGGGAGATGTTTTTGAGTTGGAGTCGGCAGGAGGTGGAAAGGGCTTGAATATGTGGCTTGAAGGAGAGATCAGAGTCCAGGGTTACCCCAAGGCAGCGAGCTTGTGGGACTGGGGAGAGTGAACAGCCATTGACGTTGATGGATAGGTCGGATGGGGGATGTGAATGAGAGGGTGGAAAGATGATGAACTCTGTTTTATCCATGTTGAGTTTTAGAAACCTGTCGGAGAAGAAGGATGAGATGGCGGTCAGACATTGTGGGATTCTGGTTAGTAGGGAGGAGATATCGGGTCCAGAGAGGTAGATCTGTGTGTCGTCAGCATAGAGGTGATACTGAAAGCCGTGAGACTCTATGAGCTGTCCCAGGCCAAAGGTGTAGATGGAGAAGAGCAGTGGTCCTAGAACTGAACCTTGGGGGACACCGACAGATAGGGGGCGAGATGAGGAGGTGGTGCGTGAGTGGGAGACGCTGAATGTCCTGTCTGTTAAGTATGAGGAGATCCAAGATAGAGCCAAGTCCGTGATGCCAAGAGATGAGAGAATCTGGAGTAAGAGGGAATGGTCCACTGTGTCAAAGGCAGATGACAGGTCCAGAAGGAGGAGGATGGAGTAGTGTCGCTTGGATTTGGCATTTAGTAGGTCGTTGGTGACTTTGGTCAGGGCAGTTTCAGTCGAGTGATGCGGTCGGAAGCCAGATTGTAGACGGTCGAAGAGGGAGCAGGAGGAGAGGTGGGAGGACAGTTCAAGGTGGACATGTTGTTCTAGAAGTTTTGAGGCAAAGGGGAGAAGTGATATGGGGCGGTAGCTGGTCAGAGAGGAAGGGTCAAGGGAGGGCTTTTTGAGGATGGGTGTGATTGCGGCATGTTTGAAACATGAGGGGAAGACTCCGGTTGTTAGTGATAGATTGAAGAGGTGGGTTAGGGTTGGGATGAAGACTGAGGTGAGGTTAGTGATGAGGTGGGATGGGATTGGGTCAAGTTCGCAGGTGGTGAGGTGTGATTTGGAGAGTAAAGAGGAGACTTGACCTTCTGTAATGGTGGAGAAGTGGGGTTTGGAGGAGGAGGGTTGAGTAGATATGAGGAGGGGTTGTGTGGACTTTAGGCCAAAGTTTTGTCTGATGGTGTCAATCTTCTGTTTGAAGAATGAGGCGAAGTCGTCGGCTGAGATGAGAGAAGAGGGAGGAGGTGCTGGGGGACGAAGGAGAGAGTTGAAAGTGTTAAATAGCTGTTTAGGGTTGTGAGATAGGGAGGATATGAGAGATGAGAAGTAGGTTTGTTTTGCTGTAGTGAGTGCGGACTTGAAATTAGTGAGGGATTGCTTGAATGCGATGAAGTGCTCGATGGAGTGAGACCTTTTCCATCTCCGCTCCGCAACCCTGGAGGCCCGGCGCAGTTCTTTGGTAAGTTTAGTGTGCCAGGGTTGCCTGTTGAATGTGCGAGGTGTGGTGTGTGTGAGAGGGGCGATCGAGTCTAGAGCTGCAGCTATTGTGGTGTTATATGAAGCAGCAGCAACGTCTGCATCGTGCAAGGAATTTATGTCTGTGAGAGGAAGGAGGGATTCAGAGAGAGAGTGTAGGTCAAGGTGTTTGAGATTTCTGCGAGGGTGTGTGAGTTTGTGGAGTGGGGATTGTGCACCCGGAGAGGAGAGGGTAGAGAATGTGAGGAGGTTATGGTCAGAGAGAGGGAGTGGTGAGTTAGAGAGGTTAGATAGGGAACAGAGGCGGGTGAAGATGAGGTCCAGTGTGTGGCCATCTTTGTGGGTGGGTGTGGAAGACCATTGAGTGAGTCCAAAGGAGGAAGTGAGGGATAGGAGCTTAGAGACAGACGAGTGGGGAGTGTCAATGGGGATGTTGAAGTCACCCATTATGATAGTGGGGATGTCAGTGGAAAGGAAGTGAAGCAGCCAGGTAGTGAAATGGTCTAAGAAGGTGGTGGCTTGCCCTGGGGGTCGGTAAACGACGGCCAGTTGGAGGTTGGAGGGGGAATAGATGCGCACACAGTGCACCTCAAAAGAGGGGAGTGTAACGGAGGGTGGCAGTGGGATTTTGGTGAAAGCGCAGAGTTCTGATAGGAGGAAACCTACGCCTCCACCATGTTTGCCATTGGGGCGGGGGGTGTGGGAAAGGTGGAATCCGCCATATGAAAGGGCAGCTGGGGAGGCTGTGTCAGAGGGGGTGAGCCAGGTTTCGGTGATGGCGAGGAAGGAGAGTTTGTTTGTAATGAAAAGATCGTGGATGAAGGAAAGTTTGTTGCAGACAGAGCGAGCGTTCCATAGAGCTCCTGTTAGTATAGCTGAGGAGGTGGGTATTAGTTGGATGGGTATGAGGTTAGAAGGGTTGCGACAGTTTGAGGAAGGTCGTGGATAGGAGGTAGAAGTGACTGTGGGGATATGGCGAGGAGGACCAGGATTTGGAGAGATATCTCCAGCAGTGAGGAGGAGCAGAGAAAGTGTTAGCAGGTGGGAGTAAGAGAGAGCATGAGGTGGCTGTCTGTGTTTGGAGATCCAGGATTGAATGTTGAGGAATAATTTGGAGGAGGAGGTGAGATGAATCGGGACGATGGAGGGAGAGATGAAAAGTCCCTTACTAGGTGTAGGGATTTGAGGGGTTAATAGAAAGTGGAGGACTATAGAGGAAAAAGTGAGAGCTAACAGAAACATAGTTAAAAGAGAGTAAGTGGTCAAAGTGTTTGTTACCTGACTCCTGCCCTGACTAACTGCCTCTGAAATAACTGCCACTTCTCTCCGAAGCCACTTTGCACAAGAAGACGCGTGCACACCCCAGCACGCGTGCACCCCTTACAGAGAGTCTAAATATATAGGCCACATTAAACTATATCAGGTGTAGGGCATTGTGGGAACGGCTTGTGGATAAATTAACAGCTGGTCATTTCAACAGGAGATGGCTGGGTGATCAAAGACAGAGCTAGGACGCAAGTCTCTGCAGTTTAACACCTCTAAAAATCAGATAAGGTATATAGTGGGGAAAGAAGAAACATATGTGAATATTGATTGGAGTGGAACAGATGAAGCAGGGGAATTATGCAGAGCATGTACCAGAGAGACGGGTCAGCAGAGCATTAGCAGACAGCATACATAGGAGCAGGGGAATTATGCAGAGCATGTACCAGAGAGACGGGTCAGCAGAGCATTAGCAGACAGCATACATAGGAGCAGGGGAATTATGCAGAGCATGTACCTGTGGAAAGAGAAGAAGAAGAAGACGAATGTTAGTCCATGGCCTCTGAAATAACTGCCACTTCTCTCCGAAGCCACTTTGCACAAGAAGACGCGTGCACACCCCAGCACGCGTGCACCCCTTACAGAGAGTCTAAATATATAGGCCACATTAAACTATATCAGGTGTAGGGCATTGTGGGAACGGCTTGTGGATAAATTAACAGCTGGTCATTTCAACAGGAGATGGCTGGGTGATCAAAGACAGAGCCAGGACGCAAATCTCTGCAGTTTAACACCTCTAAAAATCAGATAAGGTATATAGTGGGGAAAGAAGAAACATATATGAATATTGATTGGAGTGGGACAGATGAAGCAGGGGAATTATGCAGAGCATGTACCAGAGAGACGGGTCAGCAGAGCATTAGCAGACAGCATACATAGGAGCAGGGGAATTATGCAGAGCATGTACCAGAGAGACGGGTCAGCAGAGCATTAGCAGACAGCATACATAGGAGCAGGGGAATTATGCAGAGCATGTACCTGTGGAAAGAGAAGAAGAAGAAGACGAATGTTAGTCCATGGCCTCTGAAATAACTGCCACTTCTCTCCGAAGCCACTTTGCACAAGAAGACGCGTGCACACCCCAGCACGCGTGCACCCCTTACAGAGAGTCTAAATATATAGGCCACATTAAACTATATCAGGTGTAGGGCATTGTGGGAACGGCTTGTGGATAAATTAACAGCTGGTCATTTCAACAGGAGATGGCTGGGTGATCAAAGACAGAGCCAGGACGCAAGTCTCTGCAGTTTAACACCTCTAAAAATCAGATAAGGTATATAGTGGGGAAAGAAGAAACATATGTGAATATTGATTGGAGTGGGACAGATGAAGCAGGGGAATTATGCAGAGCATGTACCAGAGAGACGGGTCAGCAGAGCATTAGCAGACAGCATACATAGGAGCAGGGGAATTATGCAGAGCATGTACCAGAGAGACGGGTCAGCAGAGCATTAGCAGACAGCATACATAGGAGCAGGGGAATTATGCAGAGCATGTACCAGAGAGACGGGTCAGCAGAGCATTAGCAGACAGCATACATAGGAGCAGGGGAATTATGCAGAGCATGTACCAGAGAGACGGGTCAGCAGAGCATTAGCAGACAGCATACATAGGAGCAGGGGAATTATGCAGAGCATGTACCTGTGGAAAGAGAAGAAGAAGAAGACGAATGTTAGTCCATGGCCTCTGAAATAACTGCCACTTCTCTCCGAAGCCACTTTGCACAAGAAGACGCGTGCACACCCCAGCACGCGTGCACCCCTTACAGAGAGTCTAAATATATAGGCCACATTAAACTATATCAGGTGTAGGGCATTGTGGGAACGGCTTGTGGATAAATTAACAGCTGGTCATTTCAACAGGAGATGGCTGGGTGATCAAAGACAGAGCCAGGATGCAAATCTCTGCAGTTTAACACCTCTAAAAATCAGATAAGGTATATAGTGGGGAAAGAAGAAACATATATGAATATTGATTGGAGTGGGACAGATGAAGCAGGGGAATTATGCAGAGCATGTACCAGAGAGACGGGTCAGCAGAGCATTAGCAGACAGCATACATAGGAGCAGGGGAATTATGCAGAGCATGTACCAGAGAGACGGGTCAGCAGAGCATTAGCAGACAGCATACATAGGAGCAGGGGAATTATGCAGAGCATGTACCTGTGGAAAGAGAAGAAGAAGAAGACGAATGTTAGTCCATGGCCTCTGAAATAACTGCCACTTCTCTCCGAAGCCACTTTGCACAAGAAGACGCGTGCACACCCCAGCACGCGTGCACCCCTTACAGAGAGTCTAAATATATAGGCCACATTAAACTATATCAGGTGTAGGGCATTGTGGGAACGGCTTGTGGATAAATTAACAGCTGGTCATTTCAACAGGAGATGGCTGGGTGATCAAAGACAGAGCCAGGACGCAAGTCTCTGCAGTTTAACACCTCTAAAAATCAGATAAGGTATATAGTGGGGAAAGAAGAAACATATGTGAATATTGATTGGAGTGGGACAGATGAAGCAGGGGAATTATGCAGAGCATGTACCAGAGAGACGGGTCAGCAGAGCATTAGCAGACAGCATACATAGGAGCAGGGGAATTATGCAGAGCATGTACCAGAGAGACGGGTCAGCAGAGCATTAGCAGACAGCATACATAGGAGCAGGGGAATTATGCAGAGCATGTACCAGAGAGACGGGTCAGCAGAGCATTAGCAGACAGCATACATAGGAGCAGGGGAATTATGCAGAGCATGTACCAGAGAGACGGGTCAGCAGAGCATTAGCAGACAGCATACATAGGAGCAGGGGAATTATGCAGAGCATGTACCTGTGGAAAGAGAAGAAGAAGAAGACGAATGTTAGTCCATGGCCTCTGAAATAACTGCCACTTCTCTCCGAAGCCACTTTGCACAAGAAGACGCGTGCACACCCCAGCACGCGTGCACCCCTTGCAGAGAGTCTAAATATATAGGCCACATTAAACTATATCAGGTGTAGGGCATGGTGGGAACGGCTTGTGGATAAATTAACAGCTGGTCATTTCAACAGGAGATGGCTGGGTGATCAAAGACAGAGCTAGGACGCAAGTCTCTGCAGTTTAACACCTCTAAAAATCAGATAAGGTATATAGTGGGGAAAGAAGAAACATATGTGAATATTGATTGGAGTGGGACAGATGAAGCAGGGGAATTATGCAGAGCATGTACCAGAGAGACGGGTCAGCAGAGCATTAGCAGACAGCATACATAGGAGCAGGGGAATTATGCAGAGCATGTACCAGAGAGACGGGTCAGCAGAGCATTAGCAGACAGCATACATAGGAGCAGGGGAATTATGCAGAGCATGTACCTGTGGAAAGAGAAGAAGAAGAAGACGAATGTTAGTCCATGGCCTCTGAAATAACTGCCACTTCTCTCCGAAGCCACTTTGCACAAGAAGACGCGTGCACACCCCAGCACGCGTGCACCCCTTACAGAGAGTCTAAATATATAGGCCACATTAAACTATATCAGGTGTAGGGCATTGTGGGAACGGCTTGTGGATAAATTAACAGCTGGTCATTTCAACAGGAGATGGCTGGGTGATCAAAGACAGAGCCAGGACGCAAGTCTCTGCAGTTTAACACCTCTAAAAATCAGATAAGGTATATAGTGGGGAAAGAAGAAACATATGTGAATATTGATTGGAGTGGGACAGATGAAGCAGGGGAATTATGCAGAGCATGTACCAGAGAGACGGGTCAGCAGAGCATTAGCAGACAGCATACATAGGAGCAGGGGAATTATGCAGAGCATGTACCAGAGAGACGGGTCAGCAGAGCATTAGCAGACAGCATACATAGGAGCAGGGGAATTATGCAGAGCATGTACCAGAGAGACGGGTCAGCAGAGCATTAGCAGACAGCATACATAGGAGCAGGGGAATTATGCAGAGCATGTACCAGAGAGACGGGTCAGCAGAGCATTAGCAGACAGCATACATAGGAGCAGGGGAATTATGCAGAGCATGTACCAGAGAGACGGGTCAGCAGAGCATTAGCAGACAGCATACATAGGAGCAGGGGAATTATGCAGAGCATGTACCTGTGGAAAGAGAAGAAGAAGAAGACGAATGTTAGTCCATGGCCTCTGAAATAACTGCCACTTCTCTCCGAAGCCACTTTGCACAAGAAGACGCGTGCACACCCCAGCACGCGTGCACCCCTTGCAGAGAGTCTAAATATATAGGCCACATTAAACTATATCAGGTGTAGGGCATTGTGGGAACGGCTTGTGGATAAATTAACAGCTGGTCATTTCAACAGGAGATGGCTGGGTGATCAAAGACAGAGCTAGGACGCAAGTCTCTGCAGTTTAACACCTCTAAAAATCAGATAAGGTATATAGTGGGGAAAGAAGAAACATATGTGAATATTGATTGGAGTGGGACAGATGAAGCAGGGGAATTATGCAGAGCATGTACCAGAGAGACGGGTCAGCAGAGCATTAGCAGACAGCATACATAGGAGCAGGGGAATTATGCAGAGCATGTACCAGAGAGACGGGTCAGCAGAGCATTAGCAGACAGCATACATAGGAGCAGGGGAATTATGCAGAGCATGTACCTGTGGAAAGAGAAGAAGAAGAAGACGAATGTTAGTCCATGGCCTCTGAAATAACTGCCACTTCTCTCCGAAGCCACTTTGCACAAGAAGACGCGTGCACACCCCAGCACGCGTGCACCCCTTACAGAGAGTCTAAATATATAGGCCACATTAAACTATATCAGGTGTAGGGCATTGTGGGAACGGCTTGTGGATAAATTAACAGCTGGTCATTTCAACAGGAGATGGCTGGGTGATCAAAGACAGAGCCAGGACGCAAGTCTCTGCAGTTTAACACCTCTAAAAATCAGATAAGGTATATAGTGGGGAAAGAAGAAACATATGTGAATATTGATTGGAGTGGGACAGATGAAGCAGGGGAATTATGCAGAGCATGTACCAGAGAGACGGGTCAGCAGAGCATTAGCAGACAGCATACATAGGAGCAGGGGAATTATGCAGAGCATGTACCAGAGAGACGGGTCAGCAGAGCATTAGCAGACAGCATACATAGGAGCAGGGGAATTATGCAGAGCATGTACCAGAGAGACGGGTCAGCAGAGCATTAGCAGACAGCATACATAGGAGCAGGGGAATTATGCAGAGCATGTACCAGAGAGACGGGTCAGCAGAGCATTAGCAGACAGCATACATAGGAGCAGGGGAATTATGCAGAGCATGTACCAGAGAGACGGGTCAGCAGAGCATTAGCAGACAGCATACATAGGAGCAGGGGAATTATGCAGAGCATGTACCTGTGGAAAGAGAAGAAGAAGAAGACGAATGTTAGTCCATGGCCTCTGAAATAACTGCCACTTCTCTCCGAAGCCACTTTGCACAAGAAGACGCGTGCACACCCCAGCACGCGTGCACCCCTTGCAGAGAGTCTAAATATATAGGCCACATTAAACTATATCAGGTGTAGGGCATTGTGGGAACGGCTTGTGGATAAATTAACAGCTGGTCATTTCAACAGGAGATGGCTGGGTGATCAAAGACAGAGCTAGGACGCAAGTCTCTGCAGTTTAACACCTCTAAAAATCAGATAAGGTATATAGTGGGGAAAGAAGAAACATATGTGAATATTGATTGGAGTGGGACAGATGAAGCAGGGGAATTATGCAGAGCATGTACCAGAGAGACGGGTCAGCAGAGCATTAGCAGACAGCATACATAGGAGCAGGGGAATTATGCAGAGCATGTACCAGAGAGACGGGTCAGCAGAGCATTAGCAGACAGCATACATAGGAGCAGGGGAATTATGCAGAGCATGTACCTGTGGAAAGAGAAGAAGAAGAAGACGAATGTTAGTCCATGGCCTCTGAAATAACTGCCACTTCTCTCCGAAGCCACTTTGCACAAGAAGACGCGTGCACACCCCAGCACGCGTGCACCCCTTACAGAGAGTCTAAATATATAGGCCACATTAAACTATATCAGGTGTAGGGCATTGTGGGAACGGCTTGTGGATAAATTAACAGCTGGTCATTTCAACAGGAGATGGCTGGGTGATCAAAGACAGAGCCAGGACGCAAGTCTCTGCAGTTTAACACCTCTAAAAATCAGATAAGGTATATAGTGGGGAAAGAAGAAACATATGTGAATATTGATTGGAGTGGGACAGATGAAGCAGGGGAATTATGCAGAGCATGTACCAGAGAGACGGGTCAGCAGAGCATTAGCAGACAGCATACATAGGAGCAGGGGAATTATGCAGAGCATGTACCAGAGAGACGGGTCAGCAGAGCATTAGCAGACAGCATACATAGGAGCAGGGGAATTATGCAGAGCATGTACCAGAGAGACGGGTCAGCAGAGCATTAGCAGACAGCATACATAGGAGCAGGGGAATTATGCAGAGCATGTACCAGAGAGACGGGTCAGCAGAGCATTAGCAGACAGCATACATAGGAGCAGGGGAATTATGCAGAGCATGTACCAGAGAGACGGGTCAGCAGAGCATTAGCAGACAGCATACATAGGAGCAGGGGAATTATGCAGAGCATGTACCAGAGAGACGGGTCAGCAGAGCATTAGCAGACAGCATACATAGGAGCAGGGGAATTATGCAGAGCATGTACCAGAGAGACGGGTCAGCAGAGCATTAGCAGACAGCATACATAGGAGCAGGGGAATTATGCAGAGCATGTACCTGTGGAAAGAGAAGAAGAAGAAGACGAATGTTAGTCCATGGCCTCTGAAATAACTGCCACTTCTCTCCGAAGCCACTTTGCACAAGAAGACGCGTGCACACCCCAGCACGCGTGCACCCCTTGCAGAGAGTCTAAATATATAGGCCACATTAAACTATATCAGGTGTAGGGCATTGTGGGAACGGCTTGTGGATAAATTAACAGCTGGTCATTTCAACAGGAGATGGCTGGGTGATCAAAGACAGAGCTAGGACGCAAGTCTCTGCAGTTTAACACCTCTAAAAATCAGATAAGGTATATAGTGGGGAAAGAAGAAACATATGTGAATATTGATTGGAGTGGGACAGATGAAGCAGGGGAATTATGCAGAGCATGTACCAGAGAGACGGGTCAGCAGAGCATTAGCAGACAGCATACATAGGAGCAGGGGAATTATGCAGAGCATGTACCAGAGAGACGGGTCAGCAGAGCATTAGCAGACAGCATACATAGGAGCAGGGGAATTATGCAGAGCATGTACCTGTGGAAAGAGAAGAAGAAGAAGACGAATGTTAGTCCATGGCCTCTGAAATAACTGCCACTTCTCTCCGAAGCCACTTTGCACAAGAAGACGCGTGCACACCCCAGCACGCGTGCACCCCTTACAGAGAGTCTAAATATATAGGCCACATTAAACTATATCAGGTGTAGGGCATTGTGGGAACGGCTTGTGGATAAATTAACAGCTGGTCATTTCAACAGGAGATGGCTGGGTGATCAAAGACAGAGCCAGGACGCAAATCTCTGCAGTTTAACACCTCTAAAAATCAGATAAGGTATATAGTGGGGAAAGAAGAAACATATATGAATATTGATTGGAGTGGGACAGATGAAGCAGGGGAATTATGCAGAGCATGTACCAGAGAGACGGGTCAGCAGAGCATTAGCAGACAGCATACATAGGAGCAGGGGAATTATGCAGAGCATGTACCAGAGAGACGGGTCAGCAGAGCATTAGCAGACAGCATACATAGGAGCAGGGGAATTATGCAGAGCATGTACCTGTGGAAAGAGAAGAAGAAGAAGACGAATGTTAGTCCATGGCCTCTGAAATAACTGCCACTTCTCTCCGAAGCCACTTTGCACAAGAAGACGCGTGCACACCCCAGCACGCGTGCACCCCTTACAGAGAGTCTAAATATATAGGCCACATTAAACTATATCAGGTGTAGGGCATTGTGGGAACGGCTTGTGGATAAATTAACAGCTGGTCATTTCAACAGGAGATGGCTGGGTGATCAAAGACAGAGCCAGGACGCAAGTCTCTGCAGTTTAACACCTCTAAAAATCAGATAAGGTATATAGTGGGGAAAGAAGAAACATATGTGAATATTGATTGGAGTGGGACAGATGAAGCAGGGGAATTATGCAGAGCATGTACCAGAGAGACGGGTCAGCAGAGCATTAGCAGACAGCATACATAGGAGCAGGGGAATTATGCAGAGCATGTACCAGAGAGACGGGTCAGCAGAGCATTAGCAGACAGCATACATAGGAGCAGGGGAATTATGCAGAGCATGTACCAGAGAGACGGGTCAGCAGAGCATTAGCAGACAGCATACATAGGAGCAGGGGAATTATGCAGAGCATGTACCAGAGAGACGGGTCAGCAGAGCATTAGCAGACAGCATACATAGGAGCAGGGGAATTATGCAGAGCATGTACCTGTGGAAAGAGAAGAAGAAGAAGACGAATGTTAGTCCATGGCCTCTGAAATAACTGCCACTTCTCTCCGAAGCCACTTTGCACAAGAAGACGCGTGCACACCCCAGCACGCGTGCACCCCTTGCAGAGAGTCTAAATATATAGGCCACATTAAACTATATCAGGTGTAGGGCATGGTGGGAACGGCTTGTGGATAAATTAACAGCTGGTCATTTCAACAGGAGATGGCTGGGTGATCAAAGACAGAGCTAGGACGCAAGTCTCTGCAGTTTAACACCTCTAAAAATCAGATAAGGTATATAGTGGGGAAAGAAGAAACATATGTGAATATTGATTGGAGTGGGACAGATGAAGCAGGGGAATTATGCAGAGCATGTACCAGAGAGACGGGTCAGCAGAGCATTAGCAGACAGCATACATAGGAGCAGGGGAATTATGCAGAGCATGTACCAGAGAGACGGGTCAGCAGAGCATTAGCAGACAGCATACATAGGAGCAGGGGAATTATGCAGAGCATGTACCTGTGGAAAGAGAAGAAGAAGAAGACGAATGTTAGTCCATGGCCTCTGAAATAACTGCCACTTCTCTCCGAAGCCACTTTGCACAAGAAGACGCGTGCACACCCCAGCACGCGTGCACCCCTTACAGAGAGTCTAAATATATAGGCCACATTAAACTATATCAGGTGTAGGGCATTGTGGGAACGGCTTGTGGATAAATTAACAGCTGGTCATTTCAACAGGAGATGGCTGGGTGATCAAAGACAGAGCCAGGACGCAAGTCTCTGCAGTTTAACACCTCTAAAAATCAGATAAGGTATATAGTGGGGAAAGAAGAAACATATGTGAATATTGATTGGAGTGGGACAGATGAAGCAGGGGAATTATGCAGAGCATGTACCAGAGAGACGGGTCAGCAGAGCATTAGCAGACAGCATACATAGGAGCAGGGGAATTATGCAGAGCATGTACCAGAGAGACGGGTCAGCAGAGCATTAGCAGACAGCATACATAGGAGCAGGGGAATTATGCAGAGCATGTACCAGAGAGACGGGTCAGCAGAGCATTAGCAGACAGCATACATAGGAGCAGGGGAATTATGCAGAGCATGTACCAGAGAGACGGGTCAGCAGAGCATTAGCAGACAGCATACATAGGAGCAGGGGAATTATGCAGAGCATGTACCAGAGAGACGGGTCAGCAGAGCATTAGCAGACAGCATACATAGGAGCAGGGGAATTATGCAGAGCATGTACCTGTGGAAAGAGAAGAAGAAGAAGACGAATGTTAGTCCATGGCCTCTGAAATAACTGCCACTTCTCTCCGAAGCCACTTTGCACAAGAAGACGCGTGCACACCCCAGCACGCGTGCACCCCTTACAGAGAGTCTAAATATATAGGCCACATTAAACTATATCAGGTGTAGGGCATTGTGGGAACGGCTTGTGGATAAATTAACAGCTGGTCATTTCAACAGGAGATGGCTGGGTGATCAAAGACAGAGCCAGGACGCAAGTCTCTGCAGTTTAACACCTCTAAAAATCAGATAAGGTATATAGTGGGGAAAGAAGAAACATATGTGAATATTGATTGGAGTGGGACAGATGAAGCAGGGGAATTATGCAGAGCATGTACCAGAGAGACGGGTCAGCAGAGCATTAGCAGACAGCATACATAGGAGCAGGGGAATTATGCAGAGCATGTACCAGAGAGACGGGTCAGCAGAGCATTAGCAGACAGCATACATAGGAGCAGGGGAATTATGCAGAGCATGTACCAGAGAGACGGGTCAGCAGAGCATTAGCAGACAGCATACATAGGAGCAGGGGAATTATGCAGAGCATGTACCAGAGAGACGGGTCAGCAGAGCATTAGCAGACAGCATACATAGGAGCAGGGGAATTATGCAGAGCATGTACCAGAGAGACGGGTCAGCAGAGCATTAGCAGACAGCATACATAGGAGCAGGGGAATTATGCAGAGCATGTACCTGTGGAAAGAGAAGAAGAAGAAGACGAATGTTAGTCCATGGCCTCTGAAATAACTGCCACTTCTCTCCGAAGCCACTTTGCACAAGAAGACGCGTGCACACCCCAGCACGCGTGCACCCCTTGCAGAGAGTCTAAATATATAGGCCACATTAAACTATATCAGGTGTAGGGCATTGTGGGAACGGCTTGTGGATAAATTAACAGCTGGTCATTTCAACAGGAGATGGCTGGGTGATCAAAGACAGAGCTAGGACGCAAGTCTCTGCAGTTTAACACCTCTAAAAATCAGATAAGGTATATAGTGGGGAAAGAAGAAACATATGTGAATATTGATTGGAGTGGGACAGATGAAGCAGGGGAATTATGCAGAGCATGTACCAGAGAGACGGGTCAGCAGAGCATTAGCAGACAGCATACATAGGAGCAGGGGAATTATGCAGAGCATGTACCAGAGAGACGGGTCAGCAGAGCATTAGCAGACAGCATACATAGGAGCAGGGGAATTATGCAGAGCATGTACCTGTGGAAAGAGAAGAAGAAGAAGACGAATGTTAGTCCATGGCCTCTGAAATAACTGCCACTTCTCTCCGAAGCCACTTTGCACAAGAAGACGCGTGCACACCCCAGCACGCGTGCACCCCTTACAGAGAGTCTAAATATATAGGCCACATTAAACTATATCAGGTGTAGGGCATTGTGGGAACGGCTTGTGGATAAATTAACAGCTGGTCATTTCAACAGGAGATGGCTGGGTGATCAAAGACAGAGCCAGGACGCAAGTCTCTGCAGTTTAACACCTCTAAAAATCAGATAAGGTATATAGTGGGGAAAGAAGAAACATATGTGAATATTGATTGGAGTGGGACAGATGAAGCAGGGGAATTATGCAGAGCATGTACCAGAGAGACGGGTCAGCAGAGCATTAGCAGACAGCATACATAGGAGCAGGGGAATTATGCAGAGCATGTACCAGAGAGACGGGTCAGCAGAGCATTAGCAGACAGCATACATAGGAGCAGGGGAATTATGCAGAGCATGTACCAGAGAGACGGGTCAGCAGAGCATTAGCAGACAGCATACATAGGAGCAGGGGAATTATGCAGAGCATGTACCAGAGAGACGGGTCAGCAGAGCATTAGCAGACAGCATACATAGGAGCAGGGGAATTATGCAGAGCATGTACCAGAGAGACGGGTCAGCAGAGCATTAGCAGACAGCATACATAGGAGCAGGGGAATTATGCAGAGCATGTACCTGTGGAAAGAGAAGAAGAAGAAGACGAATGTTAGTCCATGGCCTCTGAAATAACTGCCACTTCTCTCCGAAGCCACTTTGCACAAGAAGACGCGTGCACACCCCAGCACGCGTGCACCCCTTACAGAGAGTCTAAATATATAGGCCACATTAAACTATATCAGGTGTAGGGCATTGTGGGAAAGGCTTGTGGATAAATTAACAGCTGGTCATTTCAACAGGAGATGGCTGGGTGATCAAAGACAGAGCTAGGACGCAAGTCTCTGCAGTTTAACACCTCTAAAAATCAGATAAGGTATATAGTGGGGAAAGAAGAAACATATGTGAATATTGATTGGAGTGGGACAGATGAAGCAGGGGAATTATGCAGAGCATGTACCAGAGAGACGGGTCAGCAGAGCATTAGCAGACAGCATACATAGGAGCAGGGGAATTATGCAGAGCATGTACCAGAGAGACGGGTCAGCAGAGCATTAGCAGACAGCATACATAGGAGCAGGGGAATTATGCAGAGCATGTACCTGTGGAAAGAGAAGAAGAAGAAGACGAATGTTAGTCCATGGCCTCTGAAATAACTGCCACTTCTCTCCGAAGCCACTTTGCACAAGAAGACGCGTGCACACCCCAGCACGCGTGCACCCCTTACAGAGAGTCTAAATATATAGGCCACATTAAACTATATCAGGTGTAGGGCATTGTGGGAACGGCTTGTGGATAAATTAACAGCTGGTCATTTCAACAGGAGATGGCTGGGTGATCAAAGACAGAGCCAGGACACAAGTCTCTGCAGTTTAACACCTCTAAAAATCAGATAAGGTATATAGTGGGGAAAGAAGAAACATATGTGAATATTGATTGGAGTGGGACAGATGAAGCAGGGGAATTATGCAGAGCATGTACCAGAGAGACGGGTCAGCAGAGCATTAGCAGACAGCATACATAGGAGCAGGGGAATTATGCAGAGCATGTACCAGAGAGACAGGTCAGCAGAGCATTAGCAGACAGCATACATAGGAGCAGGGGAATTATGCAGAGCATGTACCAGAGAGACGGGTCAGCAGAGCATTAGCAGACAGCATACATAGGAGCAGGGGAATTATGCAGAGCATGTACCAGAGAGACGGGTCAGCAGAGCATTAGCAGACAGCATACATAGGAGCAGGGGAATTATGCAGAGCATGTACCAGAGAGACGGGTCAGCAGAGCATTAGCAGACAGCATACATAGGAGCAGGGGAATTATGCAGAGCATGTACCAGAGAGACGGGTCAGCAGAGCATTAGCAGACAGCATACATAGGAGCAGGGGAATTATGCAGAGCATGTACCAGAGAGACGGGTCAGGAGAGCATTAGCAGACAGCATACATAGGAGCAGGGGAATTATGCAGAGCATGTACCAGAGAGACGGGTCTGCAGAGCATTAGCAGACAGCATACATAGGAGCAGGGGAATTATGCAGAGCATGTACCTGTGGAAAGAGAAGAAGAAGAAGACGAATGTTAGTCCATGACCTCTGAAATAACTGCCACTTCTCTCCGAAGCCACTTTGCACAAGAAGACGCGTGCACACCCCAGCACGCGTGCACCCCTTACAGAGAGTCTAAATATATAGGCCACATTAAACTATATCAGGTGTAGGGCATTGTGGGAACGGCTTGTGGATAAATTAACAGCTTGTCATTTCAACAGGAGATGGCTGGGTGATCAAAGACAGAGCCAGGACGCAAGTCTCTGCAGTTTAACACCTCTAAAAATCAGATAAGGTATATAGTGGGGAAAGAAGAAACATATGTGAATATTGATTGGAGTGGGACAGATGAAGCAGGGGAATTATGCAGAGCATGTACCAGAGAGACGGGTCAGCAGAGCATTAGCAGACAGCATACATAGGAGCAGGGGAATTATGCAGAGCATGTACCAGAGAGACGGGTCAGCAGAGCATTAGCAGACAGCATACATAGGAGCAGGGGAATTATGCAGAGCATGTACCAGAGAGACGGGTCAGCAGAGCATTAGCAGACAGCATACATAGGAGCAGGGGAATTATGCAGAGCATGTACCAGAGAGACGGGTCAGCAGAGCATTAGCAGACAGCATACATAGGAGCAGGGGAATTATGCAGAGCATGTACCAGAGAGACGGGTCAGCAGAGCATTAGCAGACAGCATACATAGGAGCAGGGGAATTATGCAGAGCATGTACCTGTGGAAAGAGAAGAAGAAGAAGACGAATGTTAGTCCATGGCCTCTGAAATAACTGCCACTTCTCTCCGAAGCCACTTTGCACAAGAAGACGCGTGCACACCCCAGCACGCGTGCACCCCTTGCAGAGAGTCTAAATATATAGGCCACATTAAACTATATCAGGTGTAGGGCATTGTGGGAACGGCTTGTGGATAAATTAACAGCTGGTCATTTCAACAGGAGATGGCTGGGTGATCAAAGACAGAGCTAGGACGCAAGTCTCTGCAGTTTAACACCTCTAAAAATCAGATAAGGTATATAGTGGGGAAAGAAGAAACATATGTGAATATTGATTGGAGTGGGACAGATGAAGCAGGGGAATTATGCAGAGCATGTACCAGAGAGACGGGTCAGCAGAGCATTAGCAGACAGCATACATAGGAGCAGGGGAATTATGCAGAGCATGTACCAGAGAGACGGGTCAGCAGAGCATTAGCAGACAGCATACATAGGAGCAGGGGAATTATGCAGAGCATGTACCTGTGGAAAGAGAAGAAGAAGAAGACGAATGTTAGTCCATGGCCTCTGAAATAACTGCCACTTCTCTCCGAAGCCACTTTGCACAAGAAGACGCGTGCACACCCCAGCACGCGTGCACCCCTTACAGAGAGTCTAAATATATAGGCCACATTAAACTATATCAGGTGTAGGGCATTGTGGGAACGGCTTGTGGATAAATTAACAGCTGGTCATTTCAACAGGAGATGGCTGGGTGATCAAAGACAGAGCCAGGACGCAAATCTCTGCAGTTTAACACCTCTAAAAATCAGATAAGGTATATAGTGGGGAAAGAAGAAACATATGTGAATATTGATTGGAGTGGGACAGATGATGCAGGGGAATTATGCAGAGCATGTACCAGAGAGACGGGTCAGCAGAGCATTAGCAGACAGCATACATAGGAGCAGGGGAATTATGCAGAGCATGTACCAGAGAGACGGGTCAGCAGAGCATTAGCAGACAGCATACATAGGAGCAGGGGAATTATGCAGAGCATGTACCTGTGGAAAGAGAAGAAGAAGAAGACGAATGTTAGTCCATGGCCTCTGAAATAACTGCCACTTCTCTCCGAAGCCACTTTGCACAAGAAGACGCGTGCACACCCCAGCACGCGTGCACCCCTTACAGAGAGTCTAAATATATAGGCCACATTAAACTATATCAGGTGTAGGGCATTGTGGGAACGGCTTGTGGATAAATTAACAGCTGGTCATTTCAACAGGAGATGGCTGGGTGATCAAAGACAGAGCCAGGACGCAAGTCTCTGCAGTTTAACACCTCTAAAAATCAGATAAGGTATATAGTGGGGAAAGAAGAAACATATGTGAATATTGATTGGAGTGGGACAGATGAAGCAGGGGAATTATGCAGAGCATGTACCAGAGAGACGGGTCAGCAGAGCATTAGCAGACAGCATACATAGGAGCAGGGGAATTATGCAGAGCATGTACCAGAGAGACGGGTCAGCAGAGCATTAGCAGACAGCATACATAGGAGCAGGGGAATTATGCAGAGCATGTACCAGAGAGACGGGTCAGCAGAGCATTAGCAGACAGCATACATAGGAGCAGGGGAATTATGCAGAGCATGTACCAGAGAGACGGGTCAGCAGAGCATTAGCAGACAGCATACATAGGAGCAGGGGAATTATGCAGAGCATGTACCAGAGAGACGGGTCAGCAGAGCATTAGCAGACAGCATACATAGGAGCAGGGGAATTATGCAGAGCATGTACCTGTGGAAAGAGAAGAAGAAGAAGACGAATGTTAGTCCATGGCCTCTGAAATAACTGCCACTTCTCTCCGAAGCCACTTTGCACAAGAAGACGCGTGCACACCCCAGCACGCGTGCACCCCTTGCAGAGAGTCTAAATATATAGGCCACATTAAACTATATCAGGTGTAGGGCATTGTGGGAACGGCTTGTGGATAAATTAACAGCTGGTCATTTCAACAGGAGATGGCTGGGTGATCAAAGACAGAGCTAGGACGCAAGTCTCTGCAGTTTAACACCTCTAAAAATCAGATAAGGTATATAGTGGGGAAAGAAGAAACATATGTGAATATTGATTGGAGTGGGACAGATGAAGCAGGGGAATTATGCAGAGCATGTACCAGAGAGACGGGTCAGCAGAGCATTAGCAGACAGCATACATAGGAGCAGGGGAATTATGCAGAGCATGTACCAGAGAGACGGGTCAGCAGAGCATTAGCAGACAGCATACATAGGAGCAGGGGAATTATGCAGAGCATGTACCTGTGGAAAGAGAAGAAGAAGAAGACGAATGTTAGTCCATGGCCTCTGAAATAACTGCCACTTCTCTCCGAAGCCACTTTGCACAAGAAGACGCGTGCACACCCCAGCACGCGTGCACCCCTTACAGAGAGTCTAAATATATAGGCCACATTAAACTATATCAGGTGTAGGGCATTGTGGGAACGGCTTGTGGATAAATTAACAGCTGGTCATTTCAACAGGAGATGGCTGGGTGATCAAAGACAGAGCCAGGACGCAAGTCTCTGCAGTTTAACACCTCTAAAAATCAGATAAGGTATATAGTGGGGAAAGAAGAAACATATGTGAATATTGATTGGAGTGGGACAGATGAAGCAGGGGAATTATGCAGAGCATGTACCAGAGAGACGGGTCAGCAGAGCATTAGCAGACAGCATACATAGGAGCAGGGGAATTATGCAGAGCATGTACCAGAGAGACGGGTCAGCAGAGCATTAGCAGACAGCATACATAGGAGCAGGGGAATTATGCAGAGCATGTACCAGAGAGACGGGTCAGCAGAGCATTAGCAGACAGCATACATAGGAGCAGGGGAATTATGCAGAGCATGTACCAGAGAGACGGGTCAGCAGAGCATTAGCAGACAGCATACATAGGAGCAGGGGAATTATGCAGAGCATGTACCAGAGAGACGGGTCAGCAGAGCATTAGCAGACAGCATACATAGGAGCAGGGGAATTATGCAGAGCATGTACCTGTGGAAAGAGAAGAAGAAGAAGACGAATGTTAGTCCATGGCCTCTGAAATAACTGCCACTTCTCTCCGAAGCCACTTTGCACAAGAAGACGCGTGCACACCCCAGCACGCGTGCACCCCTTGCAGAGAGTCTAAATATATAGGCCACATTAAACTATATCAGGTGTAGGGCATTGTGGGAACGGCTTGTGGATAAATTAACAGCTGGTCATTTCAACAGGAGATGGCTGGGTGATCAAAGACAGAGCTAGGACGCAAGTCTCTGCAGTTTAACACCTCTAAAAATCAGATAAGGTATATAGCGGGGAAAGAAGAAACATATGTGAATATTGATTGGAGTGGGACAGATGAAGCAGGGGAATTATGCAGAGCATGTACCAGAGAGACGGGTCAGCAGAGCATTAGCAGACAGCATACATAGGAGCAGGGGAATTATGCAGAGCATGTACCAGAGAGACGGGTCAGCAGAGCATTAGCAGACAGCATACATAGGAGCAGGGGAATTATGCAGAGCATGTACCTGTGGAAAGAGAAGAAGAAGAAGACGAATGTTAGTCCATGGCCTCTGAAATAACTGCCACTTCTCTCCGAAGCCACTTTGCACAAGAAGACGCGTGCACACCCCAGCACGCGTGCACCCCTTACAGAGAGTCTAAATATATAGGCCACATTAAACTATATCAGGTGTAGGGCATTGTGGGAACGGCTTGTGGATAAATTAACAGCTGGTCATTTCAACAGGAGATGGCTGGGTGATCAAAGACAGAGCCAGGACGCAAGTCTCTGCAGTTTAACACCTCTAAAAATCAGATAAGGTATATAGTGGGGAAAGAAGAAACATATGTGAATATTGATTGGAGTGGGACAGATGAAGCAGGGGAATTATGCAGAGCATGTACCAGAGAGACGGGTCAGCAGAGCATTAGCAGACAGCATACATAGGAGCAGGGGAATTATGCAGAGCATGTACCAGAGAGACGGGTCAGCAGAGCATTAGCAGACAGCATACATAGGAGCAGGGGAATTATGCAGAGCATGTACCAGAGAGACGGGTCAGCAGAGCATTAGCAGACAGCATACATAGGAGCAGGGGAATTATGCAGAGCATGTACCAGAGAGACGGGTCAGCAGAGCATTAGCAGACAGCATACATAGGAGCAGGGGAATTATGCAGAGCATGTACCAGAGAGACGGGTCAGCAGAGCATTAGCAGACAGCATACATAGGAGCAGGGGAATTATGCAGAGCATGTACCTGTGGAAAGAGAAGAAGAAGAAGACGAATGTTAGTCCATGGCCTCTGAAATAACTGCCACTTCTCTCCGAAGCCACTTTGCACAAGAAGACGCGTGCACACCCCAGCACGCGTGCACCCCTTACAGAGAGTCTAAATATATAGGCCACATTAAACTATATCAGGTGTAGGGCATTGTGGGAACGGCTTGTGGATAAATTAACAGCTGGTCATTTCAACAGGAGATGGCTGGGTGATCAAAGACAGAGCTAGGACGCAAGTCTCTGCAGTTTAACACCTCTAAAAATCAGATAAGGTATATAGTGGGGAAAGAAGAAACATATGTGAATATTGATTGGAGTGGGACAGATGAAGCAGGGGAATTATGCAGAGCATGTACCAGAGAGACGGGTCAGCAGAGCATTAGCAGACAGCATACATAGGAGCAGGGGAATTATGCAGAGCATGTACCAGAGAGACGGGTCAGCAGAGCATTAGCAGACAGCATACATAGGAGCAGGGGAATTATGCAGAGCATGTACCTGTGGAAAGAGAAGAAGAAGAAGACGAATGTTAGTCCATGGCCTCTGAAATAACTGCCACTTCTCTCCGAAGCCACTTTGCACAAGAAGACGCGTGCACACCCCAGCACGCGTGCACCCCTTACAGAGAGTCTAAATATATAGGCCACATTAAACTATATCAGGTGTAGGGCATTGTGGGAACGGCTTGTGGATAAATTAACAGCTGGTCATTTCAACAGGAGATGGCTGGGTGATCAAAGACAGAGCCAGGACACAAGTCTCTGCAGTTTAACACCTCTAAAAATCAGATAAGGTATATAGTGGGGAAAGAAGAAACATATGTGAATATTGATTGGAGTGGGACAGATGAAGCAGGGGAATTATGCAGAGCATGTACCAGAGAGACGGGTCAGCAGAGCATTAGCAGACAGCATACATAGGAGCAGGGGAATTATGCAGAGCATGTACCAGAGAGACAGGTCAGCAGAGCATTAGCAGACAGCATACATAGGAGCAGGGGAATTATGCAGAGCATGTACCAGAGAGACGGGTCAGCAGAGCATTAGCAGACAGCATACATAGGAGCAGGGGAATTATGCAGAGCATGTACCAGAGAGACGGGTCAGCAGAGCATTAGCAGACAGCATACATAGGAGCAGGGGAATTATGCAGAGCATGTACCAGAGAGACGGGTCAGCAGAGCATTAGCAGACAGCATACATAGGAGCAGGGGAATTATGCAGAGCATGTACCAGAGAGACGGGTCAGCAGAGCATTAGCAGACAGCATACATAGGAGCAGGGGAATTATGCAGAGCATGTACCAGAGAGACGGGTCAGGAGAGCATTAGCAGACAGCATACATAGGAGCAGGGGAATTATGCAGAGCATGTACCAGAGAGACGGGTCAGCAGAGCATTAGCAGACAGCATACATAGGAGCAGGGGAATTATGCAGAGCATGTACCTGTGGAAAGAGAAGAAGAAGAAGACGAATGTTAGTCCATGGCCTCTGAAATAACTGCCACTTCTCTCCGAAGCCACTTTGCACAAGAAGACGCGTGCACACCCCAGCACGCGTGCACCCCTTACAGAGAGTCTAAATATATAGGCCACATTAAACTATATCAGGTGTAGGGCATTGTGGGAACGGCTTGTGGATAAATTAACAGCTGGTCATTTCAACAGGAGATGGCTGGGTGATCAAAGACAGAGCCAGGACGCAAGTCTCTGCAGTTTAACACCTCTAAAAATCAGATACGGTATATAGTGGGGAAAGAAGAAACATATGTGAATATTGATTGGAGTGGGACAGATGAAGCAGGGGAATTATGCAGAGCATGTACCAGAGAGACGGGTCAGCAGAGCATTAGCAGACAGCATACATAGGAGCAGGGGAATTATGCAGAGCATGTACCAGAGAGACGGGTCAGCAGAGCATTAGCAGACAGCATACATAGGAGCAGGGGAATTATGCAGAGCATGTACCTGTGGAAAGAGAAGAAGAAGAAGACGAATGTTAGTCCATGGCCTCTGAAATAACTGCCACTTCTCTCCGAAGCCACTTTGCACAAGAAGACGCGTGCACACCCCAGCACGCGTGCACCCCTTACAGAGAGTCTAAATATATAGGCCACATTAAACTATATCAGGTGTAGGGCATTGTGGGAACGGCTTGTGGATAAATTAACAGCTGGTCATTTCAACAGGAGATGGCTGGGTGATCAAAGACAGAGCTAGGACGCAAGTCTCTGCAGTTTAACACCTCTAAAAATCAGATAAGGTATATAGTGGGGAAAGAAGAAACATATGTGAATATTGATTGGAGTGGGACAGATGAAGCAGGGGAATTATGCAGAGCATGTACCAGAGAGACGGGTCAGCAGAGCATTAGCAGACAGCATACATAGGAGCAGGGGAATTATGCAGAGCATGTACCAGAGAGACGGGTCAGCAGAGCATTAGCAGACAGCATACATAGGAGCAGGGGAATTATGCAGAGCATGTACCTGTGGAAAGAGAAGAAGAAGAAGACGAATGTTAGTCCATGGCCTCTGAAATAACTGCCACTTCTCTCCGAAGCCACTTTGCACAAGAAGACGCGTGCACACCCCAGCACGCGTGCACCCCTTACAGAGAGTCTAAATATATAGGCCACATTAAACTATATCAGGTGTAGGGCATTGTGGGAACGGCTTGTGGATAAATTAACAGCTGGTCATTTCAACAGGAGATGGCTGGGTGATCAAAGACAGAGCCAGGACACAAGTCTCTGCAGTTTAACACCTCTAAAAATCAGATAAGGTATATAGTGGGGAAAGAAGAAACATATGTGAATATTGATTGGAGTGGGACAGATGAAGCAGGGGAATTATGCAGAGCATGTACCAGAGAGACGGGTCAGCAGAGCATTAGCAGACAGCATACATAGGAGCAGGGGAATTATGCAGAGCATGTACCAGAGAGACGGGTCAGCAGAGCATTAGCAGACAGCATACATAGGAGCAGGGGAATTATGCAGAGCATGTACCAGAGAGACGGGTCAGCAGAGCATTAGCAGACAGCATACATAGGAGCAGGGGAATTATGCAGAGCATGTACCAGAGAGACGGGTCAGCAGAGCATTAGCAGACAGCATACATAGGAGCAGGGGAATTATGCAGAGCATGTACCAGAGAGACGGGTCAGCAGAGCATTAGCAGACAGCATACATAGGAGCAGGGGAATTATGCAGAGCATGTACCAGAGAGACGGGTCAGCAGAGCATTAGCAGACAGCATACATAGGAGCAGGGGAATTATGCAGAGCATGTACCAGAGAGACGGGTCAGGAGAGCATTAGCAGACAGCATACATAGGAGCAGGGGAATTATGCAGAGCATGTACCAGAGAGACGGGTCAGCAGAGCATTAGCAGACAGCATACATAGGAGCAGGGGAATTATGCAGAGCATTTACCTGTGGAAAGAGAAGAAGAAGAAGACGAATGTTAGTCCATGGCCTCTGAAATAACTGCCACTTCTCTCCGAAGCCACTTTGCACAAGAAGACGCGTGCACACCCCAGCACGCGTGCACCCCTTACAGAGAGTCTAAATATATAGGCCACATTAAACTATATCAGGTGTAGGGCATTGTGGGAACGGCTTGTGGATAAATTAACAGCTGGTCATTTCAACAGGAGATGGCTGGGTGATCAAAGACAGAGCCAGGACGCAAGTCTCTGCAGTTTAACACCTCTAAAAATCAGATAAGGTATATAGTGGGGAAAGAAGAAACATATGTGAATATTGATTGGAGTGGGACAGATGAAGCAGGGGAATTATGCAGAGCATGTACCAGAGAGACGGGTCAGCAGAGCATTAGCAGACAGCATACATAGGAGCAGGGGAATTATGCAGAGCATGTACCAGAGAGACGGGTCAGCAGAGCATTAGCAGACAGCATACATAGGAGCAGGGGAATTATGCAGAGCATGTACCTGTGGAAAGAGAAGAAGAAGAAGACGAATGTTAGTCCATGGCCTCTGAAATAACTGCCACTTCTCTCCGAAGCCACTTTGCACAAGAAGACGCGTGCACACCCCAGCACGCGTGCACCCCTTACAGAGAGTCTAAATATATAGGCCACATTAAACTATATCAGGTGTAGGGCATTGTGGGAACGGCTTGTGGATAAATTAACAGCTGGTCATTTCAACAGGAGATGGCTGGGTGATCAAAGACAGAGCCAGGACGCAAGTCTCTGCAGTTTAACACCTCTAAAAATCAGATAAGGTATATAGTGGGGAAAGAAGAAACATATGTGAATATTGATTGGAGTGGGACAGATGAAGCAGGGGAATTATGCAGAGCATGTACCAGAGAGACGGGTCAGCAGAGCATTAGCAGACAGCATACATAGGAGCAGGGGAATTATGCAGAGCATGTACCAGAGAGACGGGTCAGCAGAGCATTAGCAGACAGCATACATAGGAGCAGGGGAATTATGCAGAGCATGTACCAGAGAGACGGGTCAGCAGAGCATTAGCAGACAGCATACATAGGAGCAGGGGAATTATGCAGAGCATGTACCTGTGGAAAGAGAAGAAGAAGAAGACGAATGTTAGTCCATGGCCTCTGAAATAACTGCCACTTCTCTCCGAAGCCACTTTGCACAAGAAGACGCGTGCACACCCCAGCACGCGTGCACCCCTTACAGAGAGTCTAAATATATAGGCCACATTAAACTATATCAGGTGTAGGGCATTGTGGGAACGGCTTGTGGATAAATTAACAGCTGGTCATTTCAACAGGAGATGGCTGGGTGATCAAAGACAGAGCCAGGACGCAAGTCTCTGCAGTTTAACACCTCTAAAAATCAGATAAGGTATATAGTGGGGAAAGAAGAAACATATGTGAATATTGATTGGAGTGGGACAGATGAAGCAGGGGAATTATGCAGAGCATGTACCAGAGAGACGGGTCAGCAGAGCATTAGCAGACAGCATACATAGGAGCAGGGGAATTATGCAGAGCATGTACCAGAGAGACGGGTCAGCAGAGCATTAGCAGACAGCATACATAGGAGCAGGGGAATTATGCAGAGCATGTACCAGAGAGACGGGTCAGCAGAGCATTAGCAGACAGCATACATAGGAGCAGGGGAATTATGCAGAGCATGTACCAGAGAGACGGGTCAGCAGAGCATTAGCAGACAGCATACATAGGAGCAGGGGAATTATGCAGAGCATGTACCAGAGAGACGGGTCAGCAGAGCATTAGCAGACAGCATACATAGGAGCAGGGGAATTATGCAGAGCATGTACCTGTGGAAAGAGAAGAAGAAGAAGACGAATGTTAGTCCATGGCCTCTGAAATAACTGCCACTTCTCTCCGAAGCCACTTTGCACAAGAAGACGCGTGCACACCCCAGCACGCGTGCACCCCTTACAGAGAGTCTAAATATATAGGCCACATTAAACTATATCAGGTGTAGGGCATTGTGGGAACGGCTTGTGGATAAATTAACAGCTGGTCATTTCAACAGGAGATGGCTGGGTGATCAAAGACAGAGCCAGGACGCAAGTCTCTGCAGTTTAACACCTCTAAAAATCAGATAAGGTATATAGTGGGGAAAGAAGAAACATATGTGAATATTGATTGGAGTGGGACAGATGAAGCAGGGGAATTATGCAGAGCATGTACCAGAGAGACGGGTCAGCAGAGCATTAGCAGACAGCATACATAGGAGCAGGGGAATTATGCAGAGCATGTACCAGAGAGACGGGTCAGCAGAGCATTAGCAGACAGCATACATAGGAGCAGGGGAATTATGCAGAGCATGTACCAGAGAGACGGGTCAGCAGAGCATTAGCAGACAGCATACATAGGAGCAGGGGAATTATGCAGAGCATGTACCAGAGAGACGGGTCAGCAGAGCATTAGCAGACAGCATACATAGGAGCAGGGGAATTATGCAGAGCATGTACCTGTGGAAAGAGAAGAAGAAGAAGACGAATGTTAGTCCATGGCCTCTGAAATAACTGCCACTTCTCTCCGAAGCCACTTTGCACAAGAAGACGCGTGCACACCCCAGCACGCGTGCACCCCTTACAGAGAGTCTAAATATATAGGCCACATTAAACTATATCAGGTGTAGGGCATTGTGGGAACGGCTTGTGGATAAATTAACAGCTGGTCATTTCAACAGGAGATGGCTGGGTGATCAAAGACAGAGCCAGGACGCAAATCTCTGCAGTTTAACACCTCTAAAAATCAGATAAGGTATATAGTGGGGAAAGAAGAAACATATATGAATATTGATTGGAGTGGGACAGATGAAGCAGGGGAATTATGCAGAGCATGTACCAGAGAGACGGGTCAGCAGAGCATTAGCAGACAGCATACATAGGAGCAGGGGAATTATGCAGAGCATGTACCAGAGAGACGGGTCAGCAGAGCATTAGCAGACAGCATACATAGGAGCAGGGGAATTATGCAGAGCATGTACCTGTGGAAAGAGAAGAAGAAGAAGACGAATGTTAGTCCATGGCCTCTGAAATAACTGCCACTTCTCTCCGAAGCCACTTTGCACAAGAAGACGCGTGCACACCCCAGCACGCGTGCACCCCTTACAGAGAGTCTAAATATATAGGCCACATTAAACTATATCAGGTGTAGGGCATTGTGGGAACGGCTTGTGGATAAATTAACAGCTGGTCATTTCAACAGGAGATGGCTGGGTGATCAAAGACAGAGCCAGGACGCAAGTCTCTGCAGTTTAACACCTCTAAAAATCAGATAAGGTATATAGTGGGGAAAGAAGAAACATATGTGAATATTGATTGGAGTGGGACAGATGAAGCAGGGGAATTATGCAGAGCATGTACCAGAGAGACGGGTCAGCAGAGCATTAGCAGACAGCATACATAGGAGCAGGGGAATTATGCAGAGCATGTACCAGAGAGACGGGTCAGCAGAGCATTAGCAGACAGCATACATAGGAGCAGGGGAATTATGCAGAGCATGTACCAGAGAGACGGGTCAGCAGAGCATTAGCAGACAGCATACATAGGAGCAGGGGAATTATGCAGAGCATGTACCAGAGAGACGGGTCAGCAGAGCATTAGCAGACAGCATACATAGGAGCAGGGGAATTATGCAGAGCATGTACCTGTGGAAAGAGAAGAAGAAGAAGACGAATGTTAGTCCATGGCCTCTGAAATAACTGCCACTTCTCTCCGAAGCCACTTTGCACAAGAAGACGCGTGCACACCCCAGCACGCGTGCACCCCTTGCAGAGAGTCTAAATATATAGGCCACATTAAACTATATCAGGTGTAGGGCATGGTGGGAACGGCTTGTGGATAAATTAACAGCTGGTCATTTCAACAGGAGATGGCTGGGTGATCAAAGACAGAGCTAGGACGCAAGTCTCTGCAGTTTAACACCTCTAAAAATCAGATAAGGTATATAGTGGGGAAAGAAGAAACATATGTGAATATTGATTGGAGTGGGACAGATGAAGCAGGGGAATTATGCAGAGCATGTACCAGAGAGACGGGTCAGCAGAGCATTAGCAGACAGCATACATAGGAGCAGGGGAATTATGCAGAGCATGTACCAGAGAGACGGGTCAGCAGAGCATTAGCAGACAGCATACATAGGAGCAGGGGAATTATGCAGAGCATGTACCTGTGGAAAGAGAAGAAGAAGAAGACGAATGTTAGTCCATGGCCTCTGAAATAACTGCCACTTCTCTCCGAAGCCACTTTGCACAAGAAGACGCGTGCACACCCCAGCACGCGTGCACCCCTTACAGAGAGTCTAAATATATAGGCCACATTAAACTATATCAGGTGTAGGGCATTGTGGGAACGGCTTGTGGATAAATTAACAGCTGGTCATTTCAACAGGAGATGGCTGGGTGATCAAAGACAGAGCCAGGACGCAAGTCTCTGCAGTTTAACACCTCTAAAAATCAGATAAGGTATATAGTGGGGAAAGAAGAAACATATGTGAATATTGATTGGAGTGGGACAGATGAAGCAGGGGAATTATGCAGAGCATGTACCAGAGAGACGGGTCAGCAGAGCATTAGCAGACAGCATACATAGGAGCAGGGGAATTATGCAGAGCATGTACCAGAGAGACGGGTCAGCAGAGCATTAGCAGACAGCATACATAGGAGCAGGGGAATTATGCAGAGCATGTACCAGAGAGACGGGTCAGCAGAGCATTAGCAGACAGCATACATAGGAGCAGGGGAATTATGCAGAGCATGTACCAGAGAGACGGGTCAGCAGAGCATTAGCAGACAGCATACATAGGAGCAGGGGAATTATGCAGAGCATGTACCAGAGAGACGGGTCAGCAGAGCATTAGCAGACAGCATACATAGGAGCAGGGGAATTATGCAGAGCATGTACCTGTGGAAAGAGAAGAAGAAGAAGACGAATGTTAGTCCATGGCCTCTGAAATAACTGCCACTTCTCTCCGAAGCCACTTTGCACAAGAAGACGCGTGCACACCCCAGCACGCGTGCACCCCTTGCAGAGAGTCTAAATATATAGGCCACATTAAACTATATCAGGTGTAGGGCATTGTGGGAACGGCTTGTGGATAAATTAACAGCTGGTCATTTCAACAGGAGATGGCTGGGTGATCAAAGACAGAGCTAGGACGCAAGTCTCTGCAGTTTAACACCTCTAAAAATCAGATAAGGTATATAGTGGGGAAAGAAGAAACATATGTGAATATTGATTGGAGTGGGACAGATGAAGCAGGGGAATTATGCAGAGCATGTACCAGAGAGACGGGTCAGCAGAGCATTAGCAGACAGCATACATAGGAGCAGGGGAATTATGCAGAGCATGTACCAGAGAGACGGGTCAGCAGAGCATTAGCAGACAGCATACATAGGAGCAGGGGAATTATGCAGAGCATGTACCTGTGGAAAGAGAAGAAGAAGAAGACGAATGTTAGTCCATGGCCTCTGAAATAACTGCCACTTCTCTCCGAAGCCACTTTGCACAAGAAGACGCGTGCACACCCCAGCACGCGTGCACCCCTTACAGAGAGTCTAAATATATAGGCCACATTAAACTATATCAGGTGTAGGGCATTGTGGGAACGGCTTGTGGATAAATTAACAGCTGGTCATTTCAACAGGAGATGGCTGGGTGATCAAAGACAGAGCCAGGACGCAAGTCTCTGCAGTTTAACACCTCTAAAAATCAGATAAGGTATATAGTGGGGAAAGAAGAAACATATGTGAATATTGATTGGAGTGGGACAGATGAAGCAGGGGAATTATGCAGAGCATGTACCAGAGAGACGGGTCAGCAGAGCATTAGCAGACAGCATACATAGGAGCAGGGGAATTATGCAGAGCATGTACCAGAGAGACGGGTCAGCAGAGCATTAGCAGACAGCATACATAGGAGCAGGGGAATTATGCAGAGCATGTACCAGAGAGACGGGTCAGCAGAGCATTAGCAGACAGCATACATAGGAGCAGGGGAATTATGCAGAGCATGTACCAGAGAGACGGGTCAGCAGAGCATTAGCAGACAGCATACATAGGAGCAGGGGAATTATGCAGAGCATGTACCAGAGAGACGGGTCAGCAGAGCATTAGCAGACAGCATACATAGGAGCAGGGGAATTATGCAGAGCATGTACCTGTGGAAAGAGAAGAAGAAGAAGACGAATGTTAGTCCATGGCCTCTGAAATAACTGCCACTTCTCTCCGAAGCCACTTTGCACAAGAAGACGCGTGCACACCCCAGCACGCGTGCACCCCTTGCAGAGAGTCTAAATATATAGGCCACATTAAACTATATCAGGTGTAGGGCATTGTGGGAACGGCTTGTGGATAAATTAACAGCTGGTCATTTCAACAGGAGATGGCTGGGTGATCAAAGACAGAGCTAGGACGCAAGTCTCTGCAGTTTAACACCTCTAAAAATCAGATAAGGTATATAGTGGGGAAAGAAGAAACATATGTGAATATTGATTGGAGTGGGACAGATGAAGCAGGGGAATTATGCAGAGCATGTACCAGAGAGACGGGTCAGCAGAGCATTAGCAGACAGCATACATAGGAGCAGGGGAATTATGCAGAGCATGTACCAGAGAGACGGGTCAGCAGAGCATTAGCAGACAGCATACATAGGAGCAGGGGAATTATGCAGAGCATGTACCTGTGGAAAGAGAAGAAGAAGAAGACGAATGTTAGTCCATGGCCTCTGAAATAACTGCCACTTCTCTCCGAAGCCACTTTGCACAAGAAGACGCGTGCACACCCCAGCACGCGTGCACCCCTTACAGAGAGTCTAAATATATAGGCCACATTAAACTATATCAGGTGTAGGGCATTGTGGGAACGGCTTGTGGATAAATTAACAGCTGGTCATTTCAACAGGAGATGGCTGGGTGATCAAAGACAGAGCCAGGACGCAAGTCTCTGCAGTTTAACACCTCTAAAAATCAGATAAGGTATATAGTGGGGAAAGAAGAAACATATGTGAATATTGATTGGAGTGGGACAGATGAAGCAGGGGAATTATGCAGAGCATGTACCAGAGAGACGGGTCAGCAGAGCATTAGCAGACAGCATACATAGGAGCAGGGGAATTATGCAGAGCATGTACCAGAGAGACGGGTCAGCAGAGCATTAGCAGACAGCATACATAGGAGCAGGGGAATTATGCAGAGCATGTACCAGAGAGACGGGTCAGCAGAGCATTAGCAGACAGCATACATAGGAGCAGGGGAATTATGCAGAGCATGTACCAGAGAGACGGGTCAGCAGAGCATTAGCAGACAGCATACATAGGAGCAGGGGAATTATGCAGAGCATGTACCAGAGAGACGGGTCAGCAGAGCATTAGCAGACAGCATACATAGGAGCAGGGGAATTATGCAGAGCATGTACCAGAGAGACGGGTCAGCAGAGCATTAGCAGACAGCATACATAGGAGCAGGGGAATTATGCAGAGCATGTACCAGAGAGACGGGTCAGCAGAGCATTAGCAGACAGCATACATAGGAGCAGGGGAATTATGCAGAGCATGTACCTGTGGAAAGAGAAGAAGAAGAAGACGAATGTTAGTCCATGGCCTCTGAAATAACTGCCACTTCTCTCCGAAGCCACTTTGCACAAGAAGACGCGTGCACACCCCAGCACGCGTGCACCCCTTGCAGAGAGTCTAAATATATAGGCCACATTAAACTATATCAGGTGTAGGGCATTGTGGGAACGGCTTGTGGATAAATTAACAGCTGGTCATTTCAACAGGAGATGGCTGGGTGATCAAAGACAGAGCTAGGACGCAAGTCTCTGCAGTTTAACACCTCTAAAAATCAGATAAGGTATATAGTGGGGAAAGAAGAAACATATGTGAATATTGATTGGAGTGGGACAGATGAAGCAGGGGAATTATGCAGAGCATGTACCAGAGAGACGGGTCAGCAGAGCATTAGCAGACAGCATACATAGGAGCAGGGGAATTATGCAGAGCATGTACCAGAGAGACGGGTCAGCAGAGCATTAGCAGACAGCATACATAGGAGCAGGGGAATTATGCAGAGCATGTACCTGTGGAAAGAGAAGAAGAAGAAGACGAATGTTAGTCCATGGCCTCTGAAATAACTGCCACTTCTCTCCGAAGCCACTTTGCACAAGAAGACGCGTGCACACCCCAGCACGCGTGCACCCCTTACAGAGAGTCTAAATATATAGGCCACATTAAACTATATCAGGTGTAGGGCATTGTGGGAACGGCTTGTGGATAAATTAACAGCTGGTCATTTCAACAGGAGATGGCTGGGTGATCAAAGACAGAGCCAGGACGCAAATCTCTGCAGTTTAACACCTCTAAAAATCAGATAAGGTATATAGTGGGGAAAGAAGAAACATATATGAATATTGATTGGAGTGGGACAGATGAAGCAGGGGAATTATGCAGAGCATGTACCAGAGAGACGGGTCAGCAGAGCATTAGCAGACAGCATACATAGGAGCAGGGGAATTATGCAGAGCATGTACCAGAGAGACGGGTCAGCAGAGCATTAGCAGACAGCATACATAGGAGCAGGGGAATTATGCAGAGCATGTACCTGTGGAAAGAGAAGAAGAAGAAGACGAATGTTAGTCCATGGCCTCTGAAATAACTGCCACTTCTCTCCAAAGCCACTTTGCACAAGAAGACGCGTGCACACCCCAGCACGCGTGCACCCCTTACAGAGAGTCTAAATATATAGGCCACATTAAACTATATCAGGTGTAGGGCATTGTGGGAACGGCTTGTGGATAAATTAACAGCTGGTCATTTCAACAGGAGATGGCTGGGTGATCAAAGACAGAGCCAGGACGCAAGTCTCTGCAGTTTAACACCTCTAAAAATCAGATAAGGTATATAGTGGGGAAAGAAGAAACATATGTGAATATTGATTGGAGTGGGACAGATGAAGCAGGGGAATTATGCAGAGCATGTACCAGAGAGACGGGTCAGCAGAGCATTAGCAGACAGCATACATAGGAGCAGGGGAATTATGCAGAGCATGTACCAGAGAGACGGGTCAGCAGAGCATTAGCAGACAGCATACATAGGAGCAGGGGAATTATGCAGAGCATGTACCAGAGAGACGGGTCAGCAGAGCATTAGCAGACAGCATACATAGGAGCAGGGGAATTATGCAGAGCATGTACCAGAGAGACGGGTCAGCAGAGCATTAGCAGACAGCATACATAGGAGCAGGGGAATTATGCAGAGCATGTACCTGTGGAAAGAGAAGAAGAAGAAGACGAATGTTAGTCCATGGCCTCTGAAATAACTGCCACTTCTCTCCGAAGCCACTTTGCACAAGAAGACGCGTGCACACCCCAGCACGCGTGCACCCCTTGCAGAGAGTCTAAATATATAGGCCACATTAAACTATATCAGGTGTAGGGCATGGTGGGAACGGCTTGTGGATAAATTAACAGCTGGTCATTTCAATAGGAGATGGCTGGGTGATCAAAGACAGAGCTAGGACGCAAGTCTCTGCAGTTTAACACCTCTAAAAATCAGATAAGGTATATAGTGGGGAAAGAAGAAACATATGTGAATATTGATTGGAGTGGGACAGATGAAGCAGGGGAATTATGCAGAGCATGTACCAGAGAGACGGGTCAGCAGAGCATTAGCAGACAGCATACATAGGAGCAGGGGAATTATGCAGAGCATGTACCAGAGAGACGGGTCAGCAGAGCATTAGCAGACAGCATACATAGGAGCAGGGGAATTATGCAGAGCATGTACCTGTGGAAAGAGAAGAAGAAGAAGACGAATGTTAGTCCATGGCCTCTGAAATAACTGCCACTTCTCTCCGAAGCCACTTTGCACAAGAAGACGCGTGCACACCCCAGCACGCGTGCAACCCTTACAGAGAGTCTAAATATATAGGCCACATTAAACTATATCAGGTGTAGGGCATTGTGGGAACGGCTTGTGGATAAATTAACAGCTGGTCATTTCAACAGGAGATGGCTGGGTGATCAAAGACAGAGCCAGGACGCAAGTCTCTGCAGTTTAACACCTCTAAAAATCAGATAAGGTATATAGTGGGGAAAGAAGAAACATATGTGAATATTGATTGGAGTGGGACAGATGAAGCAGGGGAATTATGCAGAGCATGTACCAGAGAGACGGGTCAGCAGAGCATTAGCAGACAGCATACATAGGAGCAGGGGAATTATGCAGAGCATGTACCAGAGAGACGGGTCAGCAGAGCATTAGCAGACAGCATACATAGGAGCAGGGGAATTATGCAGAGCATGTACCAGAGAGACGGGTCAGCAGAGCATTAGCAGACAGCATACATAGGAGCAGGGGAATTATGCAGAGCATGTACCAGAGAGACGGGTCAGCAGAGCATTAGCAGACAGCATACATAGGAGCAGGGGAATTATGCAGAGCATGTACCAGAGAGACGGGTCAGCAGAGCATTAGCAGACAGCATACATAGGAGCAGGGGAATTATGCAGAGCATGTACCTGTGGAAAGAGAAGAAGAAGAAGACGAATGTTAGTCCATGGCCTCTGAAATAACTGCCACTTCTCTCCGAAGCCACTTTGCACAAGAAGACGCGTGCACACCCCAGCACGCGTGCACCCCTTGCAGAGAGTCTAAATATATAGGCCACATTAAACTATATCAGGTGTAGGGCATTGTGGGAACGGCTTGTGGATAAATTAACAGCTGGTCATTTCAACAGGAGATGGCTGGGTGATCAAAGACAGAGCTAGGACGCAAGTCTCTGCAGTTTAACACCTCTAAAAATCAGATAAGGTATATAGTGGGGAAAGAAGAAACATATGTGAATATTGATTGGAGTGGGACAGATGAAGCAGGGGAATTATGCAGAGCATGTACCAGAGAGACGGGTCAGCAGAGCATTAGCAGACAGCATACATAGGAGCAGGGGAATTATGCAGAGCATGTACCAGAGAGACGGGTCAGCAGAGCATTAGCAGACAGCATACATAGGAGCAGGGGAATTATGCAGAGCATGTACCTGTGGAAAGAGAAGAAGAAGAAGACGAATGTTAGTCCATGGCCTCTGAAATAACTGCCACTTCTCTCCGAAGCCACTTTGCACAAGAAGACGCGTGCACACCCCAGCACGCGTGCACCCCTTACAGAGAGTCTAAATATATAGGCCACATTAAACTATATCAGGTGTAGGGCATTGTGGGAACGGCTTGTGGATAAATTAACAGCTGGTCATTTCAACAGGAGATGGCTGGGTGATCAAAGACAGAGCCAGGACGCAAGTCTCTGCAGTTTAACACCTCTAAAAATCAGATAAGGTATATAGTGGGGAAAGAAGAAACATATGTGAATATTGATTGGAGTGGGACAGATGAAGCAGGGGAATTATGCAGAGCATGTACCAGAGAGACGGGTCAGCAGAGCATTAGCAGACAGCATACATAGGAGCAGGGGAATTATGCAGAGCATGTACCAGAGAGACGGGTCAGCAGAGCATTAGCAGACAGCATACATAGGAGCAGGGGAATTATGCAGAGCATGTACCAGAGAGACGGGTCAGCAGAGCATTAGCAGACAGCATACATAGGAGCAGGGGAATTATGCAGAGCATGTACCAGAGAGACGGGTCAGCAGAGCATTAGCAGACAGCATACATAGGAGCAGGGGAATTATGCAGAGCATGTACCAGAGAGACGGGTCAGCAGAGCATTAGCAGACAGCATACATAGGAGCAGGGGAATTATGCAGAGCATGTACCTGTGGAAAGAGAAGAAGAAGAAGACGAATGTTAGTCCATGGCCTCTGAAATAACTGCCACTTCTCTCCGAAGCCACTTTGCACAAGAAGACGCGTGCACACCCCAGCACGCGTGCACCCCTTGCAGAGAGTCTAAATATATAGGCCACATTAAACTATATCAGGTGTAGGGCATTGTGGGAACGGCTTGTGGATAAATTAACAGCTGGTCATTTCAACAGGAGATGGCTGGGTGATCAAAGACAGAGCTAGGACGCAAGTCTCTGCAGTTTAACACCTCTAAAAATCAGATAAGGTATATAGTGGGGAAAGAAGAAACATATGTGAATATTGATTGGAGTGGGACAGATGAAGCAGGGGAATTATGCAGAGCATGTACCAGAGAGACGGGTCAGCAGAGCATTAGCAGACAGCATACATAGGAGCAGGGGAATTATGCAGAGCATGTACCAGAGAGACGGGTCAGCAGAGCATTAGCAGACAGCATACATAGGAGCAGGGGAATTATGCAGAGCATGTACCTGTGGAAAGAGAAGAAGAAGAAGACGAATGTTAGTCCATGGCCTCTGAAATAACTGCCACTTCTCTCCGAAGCCACTTTGCACAAGAAGACGCGTGCACACCCCAGCACGCGTGCACCCCTTACAGAGAGTCTAAATATATAGGCCACATTAAACTATATCAGGTGTAGGGCATTGTGGGAACGGCTTGTGGATAAATTAACAGCTGGTCATTTCAACAGGAGATGGCTGGGTGATCAAAGACAGAGCCAGGACGCAAGTCTCTGCAGTTTAACACCTCTAAAAATCAGATAAGGTATATAGTGGGGAAAGAAGAAACATATGTGAATATTGATTGGAGTGGGACAGATGAAGCAGGGGAATTATGCAGAGCATGTACCAGAGAGACGGGTCAGCAGAGCATTAGCAGACAGCATACATAGGAGCAGGGGAATTATGCAGAGCATGTACCAGAGAGACGGGTCAGCAGAGCATTAGCAGACAGCATACATAGGAGCAGGGGAATTATGCAGAGCATGTACCAGAGAGACGGGTCAGCAGAGCATTAGCAGACAGCATACATAGGAGCAGGGGAATTATGCAGAGCATGTACCAGAGAGACGGGTCAGCAGAGCATTAGCAGACAGCATACATAGGAGCAGGGGAATTATGCAGAGCATGTACCAGAGAGACGGGTCAGCAGAGCATTAGCAGACAGCATACATAGGAGCAGGGGAATTATGCAGAGCATGTACCTGTGGAAAGAGAAGAAGAAGAAGACGAATGTTAGTCCATGGCCTCTGAAATAACTGCCACTTCTCTCCGAAGCCACTTTGCACAAGAAGACGCGTGCACACCCCAGCACGCGTGCACCCCTTACAGAGAGTCTAAATATATAGGCCACATTAAACTATATCAGGTGTAGGGCATTGTGGGAACGGCTTGTGGATAAATTAACAGCTGGTCATTTCAACAGGAGATGGCTGGGTGATCAAAGACAGAGCTAGGACGCAAGTCTCTGCAGTTTAACACCTCTAAAAATCAGATAAGGTATATAGTGGGGAAAGAAGAAACATATGTGAATATTGATTGGAGTGGGACAGATGAAGCAGGGGAATTATGCAGAGCATGTACCAGAGAGACGGGTCAGCAGAGCATTAGCAGACAGCATACATAGGAGCAGGGGAATTATGCAGAGCATGTACCAGAGAGACGGGTCAGCAGAGCATTAGCAGACAGCATACATAGGAGCAGGGGAATTATGCAGAGCATGTACCTGTGGAAAGAGAAGAAGAAGAAGACGAATGTTAGTCCATGGCCTCTGAAATAACTGCCACTTCTCTCCGAAGCCACTTTGCACAAGAAGACGCGTGCACACCCCAGCACGCGTGCACCCCTTACAGAGAGTCTAAATATATAGGCCACATTAAACTATATCAGGTGTAGGGCATTGTGGGAACGGCTTGTGGATAAATTAACAGCTGGTCATTTCAACAGGAGATGGCTGGGTGATCAAAGACAGAGCCAGGACACAAGTCTCTGCAGTTTAACACCTCTAAAAATCAGATAAGGTATATAGTGGGGAAAGAAGAAACATATGTGAATATTGATTGGAGTGGGACAGATGAAGCAGGGGAATTATGCAGAGCATGTACCAGAGAGACGGGTCAGCAGAGCATTAGCAGACAGCATACATAGGAGCAGGGGAATTATGCAGAGCATGTACCAGAGAGACAGGTCAGCAGAGCATTAGCAGACAGCATACATAGGAGCAGGGGAATTATGCAGAGCATGTACCAGAGAGACGGGTCAGCAGAGCATTAGCAGACAGCATACATAGGAGCAGGGGAATTATGCAGAGCATGTACCAGAGAGACGGGTCAGCAGAGCATTAGCAGACAGCATACATAGGAGCAGGGGAATTATGCAGAGCATGTACCAGAGAGACGGGTCAGCAGAGCATTAGCAGACAGCATACATAGGAGCAGGGGAATTATGCAGAGCATGTACCAGAGAGACGGGTCAGCAGAGCATTAGCAGACAGCATACATAGGAGCAGGGGAATTATGCAGAGCATGTACCAGAGAGACGGGTCAGGAGAGCATTAGCAGACAGCATACATAGGAGCAGGGGAATTATGCAGAGCATGTACCAGAGAGACGGGTCTGCAGAGCATTAGCAGACAGCATACATAGGAGCAGGGGAATTATGCAGAGCATGTACCTGTGGAAAGAGAAGAAGAAGAAGATGAATGTTAGTCCATGACCTCTGAAATAACTGCCACTTCTCTCCGAAGCCACTTTGCACAAGAAGACGCGTGCACACCCCAGCACGCGTGCACCCCTTACAGAGAGTCTAAATATATAGGCCACATTAAACTATATCAGGTGTAGGGCATTGTGGGAACGGCTTGTGGATAAATTAACAGCTTGTCATTTCAACAGGAGATGGCTGGGTGATCAAAGACAGAGCCAGGACGCAAGTCTCTGCAGTTTAACACCTCTAAAAATCAGATAAGGTATATAGTGGGGAAAGAAGAAACATATGTGAATATTGATTGGAGTGGGACAGATGAAGCAGGGGAATTATGCAGAGCATGTACCAGAGAGACGGGTCAGCAGAGCATTAGCAGACAGCATACATAGGAGCAGGGGAATTATGCAGAGCATGTACCAGAGAGACGGGTCAGCAGAGCATTAGCAGACAGCATACATAGGAGCAGGGGAATTATGCAGAGCATGTACCAGAGAGACGGGTCAGCAGAGCATTAGCAGACAGCATACATAGGAGCAGGGGAATTATGCAGAGCATGTACCAGAGAGACGGGTCAGCAGAGCATTAGCAGACAGCATACATAGGAGCAGGGGAATTATGCAGAGCATGTACCAGAGAGACGGGTCAGCAGAGCATTAGCAGACAGCATACATAGGAGCAGGGGAATTATGCAGAGCATGTACCTGTGGAAAGAGAAGAAGAAGAAGACGAATGTTAGTCCATGGCCTCTGAAATAACTGCCACTTCTCTCCGAAGCCACTTTGCACAAGAAGACGCGTGCACACCCCAGCACGCGTGCACCCCTTGCAGAGAGTCTAAATATATAGGCCACATTAAACTATATCAGGTGTAGGGCATTGTGGGAACGGCTTGTGGATAAATTAACAGCTGGTCATTTCAACAGGAGATGGCTGGGTGATCAAAGACAGAGCTAGGACGCAAGTCTCTGCAGTTTAACACCTCTAAAAATCAGATAAGGTATATAGTGGGGAAAGAAGAAACATATGTGAATATTGATTGGAGTGGGACAGATGAAGCAGGGGAATTATGCAGAGCATGTACCAGAGAGACGGGTCAGCAGAGCATTAGCAGACAGCATACATAGGAGCAGGGGAATTATGCAGAGCATGTACCAGAGAGACGGGTCAGCAGAGCATTAGCAGACAGCATACATAGGAGCAGGGGAATTATGCAGAGCATGTACCTGTGGAAAGAGAAGAAGAAGAAGACGAATGTTAGTCCATGGCCTCTGAAATAACTGCCACTTCTCTCCGAAGCCACTTTGCACAAGAAGACGCGTGCACACCCCAGCACGCGTGCACCCCTTACAGAGAGTCTAAATATATAGGCCACATTAAACTATATCAGGTGTAGGGCATTGTGGGAACGGCTTGTGGATAAATTAACAGCTGGTCATTTCAACAGGAGATGGCTGGGTGATCAAAGACAGAGCCAGGACGCAAATCTCTGCAGTTTAACACCTCTAAAAATCAGATAAGGTATATAGTGGGGAAAGAAGAAACATATGTGAATATTGATTGGAGTGGGACAGATGAAGCAGGGGAATTATGCAGAGCATGTACCAGAGAGACGGGTCAGCAGAGCATTAGCAGACAGCATACATAGGAGCAGGGGAATTATGCAGAGCATGTACCAGAGAGACGGGTCAGCAGAGCATTAGCAGACAGCATACATAGGAGCAGGGGAATTATGCAGAGCATGTACCTGTGGAAAGAGAAGAAGAAGAAGACGAATGTTAGTCCATGGCCTCTGAAATAACTGCCACTTCTCTCCGAAGCCACTTTGCACAAGAAGACGCGTGCACACCCCAGCACGCGTGCACCCCTTACAGAGAGTCTAAATATATAGGCCACATTAAACTATATCAGGTGTAGGGCATTGTGGGAACGGCTTGTGGATAAATTAACAGCTGGTCATTTCAACAGGAGATGGCTGGGTGATCAAAGACAGAGCCAGGACGCAAGTCTCTGCAGTTTAACACCTCTAAAAATCAGATAAGGTATATAGTGGGGAAAGAAGAAACATATGTGAATATTGATTGGAGTGGGACAGATGAAGCAGGGGAATTATGCAGAGCATGTACCAGAGAGACGGGTCAGCAGAGCATTAGCAGACAGCATACATAGGAGCAGGGGAATTATGCAGAGCATGTACCAGAGAGACGGGTCAGCAGAGCATTAGCAGACAGCATACATAGGAGCAGGGGAATTATGCAGAGCATGTACCAGAGAGACGGGTCAGCAGAGCATTAGCAGACAGCATACATAGGAGCAGGGGAATTATGCAGAGCATGTACCAGAGAGACGGGTCAGCAGAGCATTAGCAGACAGCATACATAGGAGCAGGGGAATTATGCAGAGCATGTACCAGAGAGACGGGCCAGCAGAGCATTAGCAGACAGCATACATAGGAGCAGGGGAATTATGCAGAGCATGTACCTGTGGAAAGAGAAGAAGAAGAAGACGAATGTTAGTCCATGGCCTCTGAAATAACTGCCACTTCTCTCCGAAGCCACTTTGCACAAGAAGACGCGTGCACACCCCAGCACGCGTGCACCCCTTGCAGAGAGTCTAAATATATAGGCCACATTAAACTATATCAGGTGTAGGGCATTGTGGGAACGGCTTGTGGATAAATTAACAGCTGGTCATTTCAACAGGAGATGGCTGGGTGATCAAAGACAGAGCTAGGACGCAAGTCTCTGCAGTTTAACACCTCTAAAAATCAGATAAGGTATATAGTGGGGAAAGAAGAAACATATGTGAATATTGATTGGAGTGGGACAGATGAAGCAGGGGAATTATGCAGAGCATGTACCAGAGAGACGGGTCAGCAGAGCATTAGCAGACAGCATACATAGGAGCAGGGGAATTATGCAGAGCATGTACCAGAGAGACGGGTCAGCAGAGCATTAGCAGACAGCATACATAGGAGCAGGGGAATTATGCAGAGCATGTACCTGTGGAAAGAGAAGAAGAAGAAGACGAATGTTAGTCCATGGCCTCTGAAATAACTGCCACTTCTCTCCGAAGCCACTTTGCACAAGAAGACGCGTGCACACCCCAGCACGCGTGCACCCCTTACAGAGAGTCTAAATATATAGGCCACATTAAACTATATCAGGTGTAGGGCATTGTGGGAACGGCTTGTGGATAAATTAACAGCTGGTCATTTCAACAGGAGATGGCTGGGTGATCAAAGACAGAGCCAGGACGCAAGTCTCTGCAGTTTAACACCTCTAAAAATCAGATAAGGTATATAGTGGGGAAAGAAGAAACATATGTGAATATTGATTGGAGTGGGACAGATGAAGCAGGGGAATTATGCAGAGCATGTACCAGAGAGACGGGTCAGCAGAGCATTAGCAGACAGCATACATAGGAGCAGGGGAATTATGCAGAGCATGTACCAGAGAGACGGGTCAGCAGAGCATTAGCAGACAGCATACATAGGAGCAGGGGAATTATGCAGAGCATGTACCAGAGAGACGGGTCAGCAGAGCATTAGCAGACAGCATACATAGGAGCAGGGGAATTATGCAGAGCATGTACCAGAGAGACGGGTCAGCAGAGCATTAGCAGACAGCATACATAGGAGCAGGGGAATTATGCAGAGCATGTACCAGAGAGACGGGTCAGCAGAGCATTAGCAGACAGCATACATAGGAGCAGGGGAATTATGCAGAGCATGTACCTGTGGAAAGAGAAGAAGAAGAAGACGAATGTTAGTCCATGGCCTCTGAAATAACTGCCACTTCTCTCCGAAGCCACTTTGCACAAGAAGACGCGTGCACACCCCAGCACGCGTGCACCCCTTGCAGAGAGTCTAAATATATAGGCCACATTAAACTATATCAGGTGTAGGGCATTGTGGGAACGGCTTGTGGATAAATTAACAGCTGGTCATTTCAACAGGAGATGGCTGGGTGATCAAAGACAGAGCTAGGACGCAAGTCTCTGCAGTTTAACACCTCTAAAAATCAGATAAGGTATATAGCGGGGAAAGAAGAAACATATGTGAATATTGATTGGAGTGGGACAGATGAAGCAGGGGAATTATGCAGAGCATGTACCAGAGAGACGGGTCAGCAGAGCATTAGCAGACAGCATACATAGGAGCAGGGGAATTATGCAGAGCATGTACCAGAGAGACGGGTCAGCAGAGCATTAGCAGACAGCATACATAGGAGCAGGGGAATTATGCAGAGCATGTACCTGTGGAAAGAGAAGAAGAAGAAGACGAATGTTAGTCCATGGCCTCTGAAATAACTGCCACTTCTCTCCGAAGCCACTTTGCACAAGAAGACGCGTGCACACCCCAGCACGCGTGCACCCCTTACAGAGAGTCTAAATATATAGGCCACATTAAACTATATCAGGTGTAGGGCATTGTGGGAACGGCTTGTGGATAAATTAACAGCTGGTCATTTCAACAGGAGATGGCTGGGTGATCAAAGACAGAGCCAGGACGCAAGTCTCTGCAGTTTAACACCTCTAAAAATCAGATAAGGTATATAGTGGGGAAAGAAGAAACATATGTGAATATTGATTGGAGTGGGACAGATGAAGCAGGGGAATTATGCAGAGCATGTACCAGAGAGACGGGTCAGCAGAGCATTAGCAGACAGCATACATAGGAGCAGGGGAATTATGCAGAGCATGTACCAGAGAGACGGGTCAGCAGAGCATTAGCAGACAGCATACATAGGAGCAGGGGAATTATGCAGAGCATGTACCAGAGAGACGGGTCAGCAGAGCATTAGCAGACAGCATACATAGGAGCAGGGGAATTATGCAGAGCATGTACCAGAGAGACGGGTCAGCAGAGCATTAGCAGACAGCATACATAGGAGCAGGGGAATTATGCAGAGCATGTACCAGAGAGACGGGTCAGCAGAGCATTAGAGGACAGCATACATAGGAGCAGGGGAATTATGCAGAGCATGTACCTGTGGAAAGAGAAGAAGAAGAAGACGAATGTTAGTCCATGGCCTCTGAAATAACTGCCACTTCTCTCCGAAGCCACTTTGCACAAGAAGACGCGTGCACACCCCAGCACGCGTGCACCCCTTACAGAGAGTCTAAATATATAGGCCACATTAAACTATATCAGGTGTAGGGCATTGTGGGAACGGCTTGTGGATAAATTAACAGCTGGTCATTTCAACAGGAGATGGCTGGGTGATCAAAGACAGAGCTAGGACGCAAGTCTCTGCAGTTTAACACCTCTAAAAATCAGATAAGGTATATAGTGGGGAAAGAAGAAACATATGTGAATATTGATTGGAGTGGGACAGATGAAGCAGGGGAATTATGCAGAGCATGTACCAGAGAGACGGGTCAGCAGAGCATTAGCAGACAGCATACATAGGAGCAGGGGAATTATGCAGAGCATGTACCAGAGAGACGGGTCAGCAGAGCATTAGCAGACAGCATACATAGGAGCAGGGGAATTATGCAGAGCATGTACCTGTGGAAAGAGAAGAAGAAGAAGACGAATGTTAGTCCATGGCCTCTGAAATAACTGCCACTTCTCTCCGAAGCCACTTTGCACAAGAAGACGCGTGCACACCCCAGCACGCGTGCACCCCTTACAGAGAGTCTAAATATATAGGCCACATTAAACTATATCAGGTGTAGGGCATTGTGGGAACGGCTTGTGGATAAATTAACAGCTGGTCATTTCAACAGGAGATGGCTGGGTGATCAAAGACAGAGCCAGGACACAAGTCTCTGCAGTTTAACACCTCTAAAAATCAGATAAGGTATATAGTGGGGAAAGAAGAAACATATGTGAATATTGATTGGAGTGGGACAGATGAAGCAGGGGAATTATGCAGAGCATGTACCAGAGAGACGGGTCAGCAGAGCATTAGCAGACAGCATACATAGGAGCAGGGGAATTATGCAGAGCATGTACCAGAGAGACAGGTCAGCAGAGCATTAGCAGACAGCATACATAGGAGCAGGGGAATTATGCAGAGCATGTACCAGAGAGACGGGTCAGCAGAGCATTAGCAGACAGCATACATAGGAGCAGGGGAATTATGCAGAGCATGTACCAGAGAGACGGGTCAGCAGAGCATTAGCAGACAGCATACATAGGAGCAGGGGAATTATGCAGAGCATGTACCAGAGAGACGGGTCAGCAGAGCATTAGCAGACAGCATACATAGGAGCAGGGGAATTATGCAGAGCATGTACCAGAGAGACGGGTCAGCAGAGCATTAGCAGACAGCATACATAGGAGCAGGGGAATTATGCAGAGCATGTACCAGAGAGACGGGTCAGCAGAGCATTAGCAGACAGCATACATAGGAGCAGGGGAATTATGCAGAGCATGTACCAGAGAGACGGGTCAGCAGAGCATTAGCAGACAGCATACATAGGAGCAGGGGAATTATGCAGAGCATGTACCTGTGGAAAGAGAAGAAGAAGAAGACGAATGTTAGTCCATGGCCTCTGAAATAACTGCCACTTCTCTCCGAAGCCACTTTGCACAAGAAGACGCGTGCACACCCCAGCACGCGTGCACCCCTTACAGAGAGTCTAAATATATAGGCCACATTAAACTATATCAGGTGTAGGGCATTGTGGGAACGGCTTGTGGATAAATTAACAGCTGGTCATTTCAACAGGAGATGGCTGGGTGATCAAAGACAGAGCCAGGACGCAAGTCTCTGCAGTTTAACACCTCTAAAAATCAGATACGGTATATAGTGGGGAAAGAAGAAACATATGTGAATATTGATTGGAGTGGGACAGATGAAGCAGGGGAATTATGCAGAGCATGTACCAGAGAGACGGGTCAGCAGAGCATTAGCAGACAGCATACATAGGAGCAGGGGAATTATGCAGAGCATGTACCAGAGAGACGGGTCAGCAGAGCATTAGCAGACAGCATACATAGGAGCAGGGGAATTATGCAGAGCATGTACCTGTGGAAAGAGAAGAAGAAGAAGACGAATGTTAGTCCATGGCCTCTGAAATAACTGCCACTTCTCTCCGAAGCCACTTTGCACAAGAAGACGCGTGCACACCCCAGCACGCGTGCACCCCTTACAGAGAGTCTAAATATATAGGCCACATTAAACTATATCAGGTGTAGGGCATTGTGGGAACGGCTTGTGGATAAATTAACAGCTGGTCATTTCAACAGGAGATGGCTGGGTGATCAAAGACAGAGCTAGGACGCAAGTCTCTGCAGTTTAACACCTCTAAAAATCAGATAAGGTATATAGTGGGGAAAGAAGAAACATATGTGAATATTGATTGGAGTGGGACAGATGAAGCAGGGGAATTATGCAGAGCATGTACCAGAGAGACGGGTCAGCAGAGCATTAGCAGACAGCATACATAGGAGCAGGGGAATTATGCAGAGCATGTACCAGAGAGACGGGTCAGCAGAGCATTAGCAGACAGCATACATAGGAGCAGGGGAATTATGCAGAGCATGTACCTGTGGAAAGAGAAGAAGAAGAAGACGAATGTTAGTCCATGGCCTCTGAAATAACTGCCACTTCTCTCCGAAGCCACTTTGCACAAGAAGACGCGTGCACACCCCAGCACGCGTGCACCCCTTACAGAGAGTCTAAATATATAGGCCACATTAAACTATATCAGGTGTAGGGCATTGTGGGAACGGCTTGTGGATAAATTAACAGCTGGTCATTTCAACAGGAGATGGCTGGGTGATCAAAGACAGAGCCAGGACACAAGTCTCTGCAGTTTAACACCTCTAAAAATCAGATAAGGTATATAGTGGGGAAAGAAGAAACATATGTGAATATTGATTGGAGTGGGACAGATGAAGCAGGGGAATTATGCAGAGCATGTACCAGAGAGACGGGTCAGCAGAGCATTAGCAGACAGCATACATAGGAGCAGGGGAATTATGCAGAGCATGTACCAGAGAGACGGGTCAGCAGAGCATTAGCAGACAGCATACATAGGAGCAGGGGAATTATGCAGAGCATGTACCAGAGAGACGGGTCAGCAGAGCATTAGCAGACAGCATACATAGGAGCAGGGGAATTATGCAGAGCATGTACCAGAGAGACGGGTCAGCAGAGCATTAGCAGACAGCATACATAGGAGCAGGGGAATTATGCAGAGCATGTACCAGAGAGACGGGTCAGCAGAGCATTAGCAGACAGCATACATAGGAGCAGGGGAATTATGCAGAGCATGTACCAGAGAGACGGGTCAGCAGAGCATTAGCAGACAGCATACATAGGAGCAGGGGAATTATGCAGAGCATGTACCAGAGAGACGGGTCAGGAGAGCATTAGCAGACAGCATACATAGGAGCAGGGGAATTATGCAGAGCATGTACCAGAGAGACGGGTCAGCAGAGCATTAGCAGACAGCATACATAGGAGCAGGGGAATTATGCAGAGCATTTACCTGTGGAAAGAGAAGAAGAAGAAGACGAATGTTAGTCCATGGCCTCTGAAATAACTGCCACTTCTCTCCGAAGCCACTTTGCACAAGAAGACGCGTGCACACCCCAGCACGCGTGCACCCCTTACAGAGAGTCTAAATATATAGGCCACATTAAACTATATCAGGTGTAGGGCATTGTGGGAACGGCTTGTGGATAAATTAACAGCTGGTCATTTCAACAGGAGATGGCTGGGTGATCAAAGACAGAGCCAGGACGCAAGTCTCTGCAGTTTAACACCTCTAAAAATCAGATAAGGTATATAGTGGGGAAAGAAGAAACATATGTGAATATTGATTGGAGTGGGACAGATGAAGCAGGGGAATTATGCAGAGCATGTACCAGAGAGACGGGTCAGCAGAGCATTAGCAGACAGCATACATAGGAGCAGGGGAATTATGCAGAGCATGTACCAGAGAGACGGGTCAGCAGAGCATTAGCAGACAGCATACATAGGAGCAGGGGAATTATGCAGAGCATGTACCTGTGGAAAGAGAAGAAGAAGAAGACGAATGTTAGTCCATGGCCTCTGAAATAACTGCCACTTCTCTCCGAAGCCACTTTGCACAAGAAGACGCGTGCACACCCCAGCACGCGTGCACCCCTTACAGAGAGTCTAAATATATAGGCCACATTAAACTATATCAGGTGTAGGGCATTGTGGGAACGGCTTGTGGATAAATTAACAGCTGGTCATTTCAACAGGAGATGGCTGGGTGATCAAAGACAGAGCCAGGACGCAAGTCTCTGCAGTTTAACACCTCTAAAAATCAGATAAGGTATATAGTGGGGAAAGAAGAAACATATGTGAATATTGATTGGAGTGGGACAGATGAAGCAGGGGAATTATGCAGAGCATGTACCAGAGAGACGGGTCAGCAGAGCATTAGCAGACAGCATACATAGGAGCAGGGGAATTATGCAGAGCATGTACCAGAGAGACGGGTCAGCAGAGCATTAGCAGACAGCATACATAGGAGCAGGGGAATTATGCAGAGCATGTACCAGAGAGACGGGTCAGCAGAGCATTAGCAGACAGCATACATAGGAGCAGGGGAATTATGCAGAGCATGTACCTGTGGAAAGAGAAGAAGAAGAAGACGAATGTTAGTCCATGGCCTCTGAAATAACTGCCACTTCTCTCCGAAGCCACTTTGCACAAGAAGACGCGTGCACACCCCAGCACGCGTGCACCCCTTACAGAGAGTCTAAATATATAGGCCACATTAAACTATATCAGGTGTAGGGCATTGTGGGAACGGCTTGTGGATAAATTAACAGCTGGTCATTTCAACAGGAGATGGCTGGGTGATCAAAGACAGAGCCAGGACGCAAGTCTCTGCAGTTTAACACCTCTAAAAATCAGATAAGGTATATAGTGGGGAAAGAAGAAACATATGTGAATATTGATTGGAGTGGGACAGATGAAGCAGGGGAATTATGCAGAGCATGTACCAGAGAGACGGGTCAGCAGAGCATTAGCAGACAGCATACATAGGAGCAGGGGAATTATGCAGAGCATGTACCAGAGAGACGGGTCAGCAGAGCATTAGCAGACAGCATACATAGGAGCAGGGGAATTATGCAGAGCATGTACCTGTGGAAAGAGAAGAAGAAGAAGACGAATGTTAGTCCATGGCCTCTGAAATAACTGCCACTTCTCTCCGAAGCCACTTTGCACAAGAAGACGCGTGCACACCCCAGCACGCGTGCACCCCTTACAGAGAGTCTAAATATATAGGCCACATTAAACTATATCAGGTGTAGGGCATTGTGGGAACGGCTTGTGGATAAATTAACAGCTGGTCATTTCAACAGGAGATGGCTGGGTGATCAAAGACAGAGCCAGGACGCAAGTCTCTGCAGTTTAACACCTCTAAAAATCAGATAAGGTATATAGTGGGGAAAGAAGAAACATATGTGAATATTGATTGGAGTGGGACAGATGAAGCAGGGGAATTATGCAGAGCATGTACCAGAGAGACGGGTCAGCAGAGCATTAGCAGACAGCATATATAGGAGCAGGGGAATTATGCAGAGCATGTACCAGAGAGACGGGTCAGCAGAGCATTAGCAGACAGCATACATAGGAGCAGGGGAATTATGCAGAGCATGTACCAGAGAGACGGGTCAGCAGAGCATTAGCAGACAGCATACATAGGAGCAGGGGAATTATGCAGAGCATGTACCAGAGAGACGGGTCAGCAGAGCATTAGCAGACAGCATACATAGGAGCAGGGGAATTATGCAGAGCATGTACCTGTGGAAAGAGAAGAAGAAGAAGACGAATATTAGTCCATGGCCTCTGAAATAACTGCCACTTCTCTCCGAAGCCACTTTGCACAAGAAGACGCGTGCACACCCCAGCACGCGTGCACCCCTTACAGAGAGTCTAAATATATAGGCCACATTAAACTATATCAGGTGTAGGGCATTGTGGGAACGGCTTGTGGATAAATTAACAGCTGGTCATTTCAACAGGAGATGGCTGGGTGATCAAAGACAGAGCCAGGACGCAAGTCTCTGCAGTTTAACACCTCTAAAAATCAGATAAGGTATATAGTGGGGAAAGAAGAAACATATGTGAATATTGATTGGAGTGGGACAGATGAAGCAGGGGAATTATGCAGAGCATGTACCAGAGAGACGGGTCAGCAGAGCATTAGCAGACAGCATACATAGGAGCAGGGGAATTATGCAGAGCATGTACCAGAGAGACGGGTCAGCAGAGCATTAGCAGACAGCATACATAGGAGCAGGGGAATTATGCAGAGCATGTACCAGAGAGACGGGTCAGGAGAGCATTAGCAGACAGCATACATAGGAGCAGGGGAATTATGCAGAGCATGTACCAGAGAGACGGGTCAGCAGAGCATTAGCAGACAGCATACATAGGAGCAGGGGAATTATGCAGAGCATGTACCTGTGGAAAGAGAAGAAGAAGAAGACGAATGTTAGTCCATGGCCTCTGAAATAACTGCCACTTCTCTCCGAAGCCACTTTGCACAAGAAGACGCGTGCACACCCCAGCACGCGTGCACCCCTTACAGAGAGTCTAAATATATAGGCCACATTAAACTATATCAGGTGTAGGGCATTGTGGGAACGGCTTGTGGATAAATTAACAGCTGGTCATTTCAACAGGAGATGGCTGGGTGATCAAAGACAGAGCCAGGACGCAAGTCTCTGCAGTTTAACACCTCTAAAAATCAGATAAGGTATATAGTGGGGAAAGAAGAAACATATGTGAATATTGATTGGAGTGGGACAGATGAAGCAGGGGAATTATGCAGAGCATGTACCAGAGAGACGGGTCAGCAGAGCATTAGCAGACAGCATACATAGGAGCAGGGGAATTATGCAGAGCATGTACCAGAGAGACGGGTCAGCAGAGCATTAGCAGACAGCATACATAGGAGCAGGGGAATTATGCAGAGCATGTACCAGAGAGACGGGTCAGGAGAGCATTAGCAGACAGCATACATAGGAGCAGGGGAATTATGCAGAGCATGTACCAGAGAGACGGGTCAGCAGAGCATTAGCAGACAGCATACATAGGAGCAGGGGAATTATGCAGAGCATGTACCTGTGGAAAGAGAAGAAGAAGAAGACGAATGTTAGTCCATGGCCTCTGAAATAACTGCCACTTCTCTCCGAAGCCACTTTGCACAAGAAGACGCGTGCACACCCCAGCACGCGTGCACCCCTTACAGAGAGTCTAAATATATAGGCCACATTAAACTATATCAGGTGTAGGGCATTGTGGGAACGGCTTGTGGATAAATTAACAGCTGGTCATTTCAACAGGAGATGGCTGGGTGATCAAAGACAGAGCCAGGACGCAAGTCTCTGCAGTTTAACACCTCTAAAAATCAGATAAGGTATATAGTGGGGAAAGAAGAAACATATGTGAATATTGATTGGAGTGGGACAGATGAAGCAGGGGAATTATGCAGAGCATGTACCAGAGAGACGGGTCAGCAGAGCATTAGCAGACAGCATACATAGGAGCAGGGGAATTATGCAGAGCATGTACCAGAGAGACGGGTCAGCAGAGCATTAGCAGACAGCATACATAGGAGCAGGGGAATTATGCAGAGCATGTACCAGAGAGACGGGTCAGCAGAGCATTAGCAGACAGCATACATAGGAGCAGGGGAATTATGCAGAGCATGTACCAGAGAGACGGGTCAGCAGAGCATTAGCAGACAGCATACATAGGAGCAGGGGAATTATGCAGAGCATGTACCTGTGGAAAGAGAAGAAGAAGAAGACGAATGTTAGTCCATGGCCTCTGAAATAACTGCCACTTCTCTCCGAAGCCACTTTGCACAAGAAGACGCGTGCACACCCCAGCACGCGTGCACCCCTTACAGAGAGTCTAAATATATAGGCCACATTAAACTATATCAGGTGTAGGGCATTGTGGGAACGGCTTGTGGATAAATTAACAGCTGGTCATTTCAACAGGAGATGGCTGGGTGATCAAAGACAGAGCCAGGACGCAAGTCTCTGCAGTTTAACACCTCTAAAAATCAGATAAGGTATATAGTGGGGAAAGAAGAAACATATGTGAATATTGATTGGAGTGGGACAGATGAAGCAGGGGAATTATGCAGAGCATGTACCAGAGAGACGGGTCAGCAGAGCATTAGCAGACAGCATACATAGGAGCAGGGGAATTATGCAGAGCATGTACCAGAGAGACGGGTCAGCAGAGCATTAGCAGACAGCATACATAGGAGCAGGGGAATTATGCAGAGCATGTACCAGAGAGACGGGTCAGGAGAGCATTAGCAGACAGCATACATAGGAGCAGGGGAATTATGCAGAGCATGTACCAGAGAGACGGGTCAGCAGAGCATTAGCAGACAGCATACATAGGAGCAGGGGAATTATGCAGAGCATGTACCTGTGGAAAGAGAAGAAGAAGAAGACGAATGTTAGTCCATGGCCTCTGAAATAACTGCCACTTCTCTCCGAAGCCACTTTGCACAAGAAGACGCGTGCACACCCCAGCACGCGTGCACCCCTTACAGAGAGTCTAAATATATAGGCCACATTAAACTATATCAGGTGTAGGGCATTGTGGGAACGGCTTGTGGATAAATTAACAGCTGGTCATTTCAACAGGAGATGGCTGGGTGATCAAAGACAGAGCCAGGACGCAAGTCTCTGCAGTTTAACACCTCTAAAAATCAGATAAGGTATATAGTGGGGAAAGAAGAAACATATGTGAATATTGATTGGAGTGGGACAGATGAAGCAGGGGAATTATGCAGAGCATGTACCAGAGAGACGGGTCAGCAGAGCATTAGCAGACAGCATACATAGGAGCAGGGGAATTATGCAGAGCATGTACCAGAGAGACGGGTCAGCAGAGCATTAGCAGACAGCATACATAGGAGCAGGGGAATTATGCAGAGCATGTACCAGAGAGACGGGTCAGCAGAGCATTAGCAGACAGCATACATAGGAGCAGGGGAATTATGCAGAGCATGTACCAGAGAGACGGGTCAGCAGAGCATTAGCAGACAGCATACATAGGAGCAGGGGAATTATGCAGAGCATGTACCTGTGGAAAGAGAAGAAGAAGAAGACGAATGTTAGTCCATGGCCTCTGAAATAACTGCCACTTCTCTCCGAAGCCACTTTGCACAAGAAGACGCGTGCACACCCCAGCACGCGTGCACCCCTTACAGAGAGTCTAAATATATAGGCCACATTAAACTATATCAGGTGTAGGGCATTGTGGGAACGGCTTGTGGATAAATTAACAGCTGGTCATTTCAACAGGAGATGGCTGGGTGATCAAAGACAGAGCCAGGACGCAAGTCTCTGCAGTTTAACACCTCTAAAAATCAGATAAGGTATATAGTGGGGAAAGAAGAAACATATGTGAATATTGATTGGAGTGGGACAGATGAAGCAGGGGAATTATGCAGAGCATGTACCAGAGAGACGGGTCAGCAGAGCATTAGCAGACAGCATACATAGGAGCAGGGGAATTATGCAGAGCATGTACCAGAGAGACGGGTCAGCAGAGCATTAGCAGACAGCATACATAGGAGCAGGGGAATTATGCAGAGCATGTACCAGAGAGACGGGTCAGCAGAGCATTAGCAGACAGCATACATAGGAGCAGGGGAATTATGCAGAGCATGTACCAGAGAGACGGGTCAGCAGAGCATTAGCAGACAGCATACATAGGAGCAGGGGAATTATGCAGAGCATGTACCAGAGAGACGGGTCAGCAGAGCATTAGCAGACAGCATACATAGGAGCAGGGGAATTATGCAGAGCATGTACCTGTGGAAAGAGAAGAAGAAGAAGACGAATGTTAGTCCATGGCCTCTGAAATAACTGCCACTTCTCTCCGAAGCCACTTTGCACAAGAAGACGCGTGCACACAACAGCACGCGTGCACCCCTTGCAGAGAGTCTAAATATATAGGCCACATTAAACTATATCAGGTGTAGGGCATGGTGGGAACGGCTTGTGGATAAATTAACAGCTGGTCATTTCAACAGGAGATGGCTGGGTGATCAAAGACAGAGCTAGGACGCAAGTCTCTGCAGTTTAACACCTCTAAAAATCAGATAAGGTATATAGTGGGGAAAGAAGAAACATATGTGAATATTGATTGGAGTGGGACAGATGAAGCAGGGGAATTATGCAGAGCATGTACCAGAGAGACGGGTCAGCAGAGCATTAGCAGACAGCATACATAGGAGCAGGGGAATTATGCAGAGCATGTACCAGAGAGACGGGTCAGCAGAGCATTAGCAGACAGCATACATAGGAGCAGGGGAATTATGCAGAGCATGTACCTGTGGAAAGAGAAGAAGAAGAAGACGAATGTTAGTCCATGGCCTCTGAAATAACTGCCACTTCTCTCCGAAGCCACTTTGCACAAGAAGACGCGTGCACACCCCAGCACGCGTGCACCCCTTACAGAGAGTCTAAATATATAGGCCACATTAAACTATATCAGGTGTAGGGCATTGTGGGAACGGCTTGTGGATAAATTAACAGCTGGTCATTTCAACAGGAGATGGCTGGGTGATCAAAGACAGAGCCAGGACGCAAGTCTCTGCAGTTTAACACCTCTAAAAATCAGATAAGGTATATAGTGGGGAAAGAAGAAACATATGTGAATATTGATTGGAGTGGGACAGATGAAGCAGGGGAATTATGCAGAGCATGTACCAGAGAGACGGGTCAGCAGAGCATTAGCAGACAGCATACATAGGAGCAGGGGAATTATGCAGAGCATGTACCAGAGAGACGGGTCAGCAGAGCATTAGCAGACAGCATACATAGGAGCAGGGGAATTATGCAGAGCATGTACCAGAGAGACGGGTCAGCAGAGCATTAGCAGACAGCATACATAGGAGCAGGGGAATTATGCAGAGCATGTACCAGAGAGACGGGTCAGCAGAGCATTAGCAGACAGCATACATAGGAGCAGGGGAATTATGCAGAGCATGTACCAGAGAGACGGGTCAGCAGAGCATTAGCAGACAGCATACATAGGAGCAGGGGAATTATGCAGAGCATGTACCTGTGGAAAGAGAAGAAGAAGAAGACGAATGTTAGTCCATGGCCTCTGAAATAACTGCCACTTCTCTCCGAAGCCACTTTGCACAAGAAGACGCGTGCACACCCCAGCACGCGTGCACCCCTTGCAGAGAGTCTAAATATATAGGCCACATTAAACTATATCAGGTGTAGGGCATTGTGGGAACGGCTTGTGGATAAATTAACAGCTGGTCATTTCAACAGGAGATGGCTGGGTGATCAAAGACAGAGCTAGGACGCAAGTCTCTGCAGTTTAACACCTCTAAAAATCAGATAAGGTATATAGTGGGGAAAGAAGAAACATATGTGAATATTGATTGGAGTGGGACAGATGAAGCAGGGGAATTATGCAGAGCATGTACCAGAGAGACGGGTCAGCAGAGCATTAGCAGACAGCATACATAGGAGCAGGGGAATTATGCAGAGCATGTACCAGAGAGACGGGTCAGCAGAGCATTAGCAGACAGCATACATAGGAGCAGGGGAATTATGCAGAGCATGTACCTGTGGAAAGAGAAGAAGAAGAAGACGAATGTTAGTCCATGGCCTCTGAAATAACTGCCACTTCTCTCCGAAGCCACTTTGCACAAGAAGACGCGTGCACACCCCAGCACGCGTGCACCCCTTACAGAGAGTCTAAATATATAGGCCACATTAAACTATATCAGGTGTAGGGCATTGTGGGAACGGCTTGTGGATAAATTAACAGCTGGTCATTTCAACAGGAGATGGCTGGGTGATCAAAGACAGAGCCAGGACGCAAGTCTCTGCAGTTTAACACCTCTAAAAATCAGATAAGGTATATAGTGGGGAAAGAAGAAACATATGTGAATATTGATTGGAGTGGGACAGATGAAGCAGGGGAATTATGCAGAGCATGTACCAGAGAGACGGGTCAGCAGAGCATTAGCAGACAGCATACATAGGAGCAGGGGAATTATGCAGAGCATGTACCAGAGAGACGGGTCAGCAGAGCATTAGCAGACAGCATACATAGGAGCAGGGGAATTATGCAGAGCATGTACCAGAGAGACGGGTCAGCAGAGCATTAGCAGACAGCATACATAGGAGCAGGGGAATTATGCAGAGCATGTACCAGAGAGACGGGTCAGCAGAGCATTAGCAGACAGCATACATAGGAGCAGGGGAATTATGCAGAGCATGTACCAGAGAGACGGGTCAGCAGAGCATTAGCAGACAGCATACATAGGAGCAGGGGAATTATGCAGAGCATGTACCTGTGGAAAGAGAAGAAGAAGAAGACGAATGTTAGTCCATGGCCTCTGAAATAACTGCCACTTCTCTCCGAAGCCACTTTGCACAAGAAGACGCGTGCACACCCCAGCACGCGTGCACCCCTTGCAGAGAGTCTAAATATATAGGCCACATTAAACTATATCAGGTGTAGGGCATTGTGGGAACGGCTTTTGGATAAATTAACAGCTGGTCATTTCAACAGGAGATGGCTGGGTGATCAAAGACAGAGCTAGGACGCAAGTCTCTGCAGTTTAACACCTCTAAAAATCAGATAAGGTATATAGTGGGGAAAGAAGAAACATATGTCAATATTGATTGGAGTGGGACAGATGAAGCAGGGGAATTATGCAGAGCATGTACCAGAGAGACGGGTCAGCAGAGCATTAGCAGACAGCATACATAGGAGCAGGGGAATTATGCAGAGCATGTACCAGAGAGACGGGTCAGCAGAGCATTAGCAGACAGCATACATAGGAGCAGGGGAATTATGCAGAGCATGTACCTGTGGAAAGAGAAGAAGAAGAAGACGAATGTTAGTCCATGGCCTCTGAAATAACTGCCACTTCTCTCCGAAGCCACTTTGCACAAGAAGACGCGTGCACACCCCAGCACGCGTGCACCCCTTACAGAGAGTCTAAATATATAGGCCACATTAAACTATATCAGGTGTAGGGCATTGTGGGAACGGCTTGTGGATAAATTAACAGCTGGTCATTTCAACAGGAGATGGCTGGGTGATCAAAGACAGAGCCAGGACGCAAGTCTCTGCAGTTTAACACCTCTAAAAATCAGATAAGGTATATAGTGGGGAAAGAAGAAACATATGTGAATATTGATTGGAGTGGGACAGATGAAGCAGGGGAATTATGCAGAGCATGTACCAGAGAGACGGGTCAGCAGAGCATTAGCAGACAGCATACATAGGAGCAGGGGAATTATGCAGAGCATGTACCAGAGAGACGGGTCAGCAGAGCATTAGCAGACAGCATACATAGGAGCAGGGGAATTATGCAGAGCATGTACCAGAGAGACGGGTCAGCAGAGCATTAGCAGACAGCATACATAGGAGCAGGGGAATTATGCAGAGCATGTACCAGAGAGACGGGTCAGCAGAGCATTAGCAGACAGCATACATAGGAGCAGGGGAATTATGCAGAGCATGTACCAGAGAGACGGGTCAGCAGAGCATTAGCAGACAGCATACATAGGAGCAGGGGAATTATGCAGAGCATGTACCTGTGGAAAGAGAAGAAGAAGAAGACGAATGTTAGTCCATGGCCTCTGAAATAACTGCCACTTCTCTCCGAAGCCACTTTGCACAAGAAGACGCGTGCACACCCCAGCACGCGTGCACCCCTTACAGAGAGTCTAAATATATAGGCCACATTAAACTATATCAGGTGTAGGGCATTGTGTTAACGGCTTGTGGATAAATTAACAGCTGGTCATTTCAACAGGAGATGGCTGGGTGATCAAAGACAGAGCTAGGACGCAAGTCTCTGCAGTTTAACACCTCTAAAAATCAGATAAGGTATATAGTGGGGAAAGAAGAAACATATGTGAATATTGATTGGAGTGGGACAGATGAAGCAGGGGAATTATGCAGAGCATGTACCAGAGAGACGGGTCAGCAGAGCATTAGCAGACAGCATACATAGGAGCAGGGGAATTATGCAGAGCATGTACCAGAGAGACGGGTCAGCAGAGCATTAGCAGACAGCATACATAGGAGCAGGGGAATTATGCAGAGCATGTACCTGTGGAAAGAGAAGAAGAAGAAGACGAATGTTAGTCCATGGCCTCTGAAATAACTGCCACTTCTCTCCGAAGCCACTTTGCACAAGAAGACGCGTGCACACCCCAGCACGCGTGCACCCCTTACAGAGAGTCTAAATATATAGGCCACATTAAACTATATCAGGTGTAGGGCATTGTGGGAACGGCTTGTGGATAAATTAACAGCTGGTCATTTCAACAGGAGATGGCTGGGTGATCAAAGACAGAGCCAGGACACAAGTCTCTGCAGTTTAACACCTCTAAAAATCAGATAAGGTATATAGTGGGGAAAGAAGAAACATATGTGAATATTGATTGGAGTGGGACAGATGAAGCAGGGGAATTATGCAGAGCATGTACCAGAGAGACGGGTCAGCAGAGCATTAGCAGACAGCATACATAGGAGCAGGGGAATTATGCAGAGCATGTACCAGAGAGACGGGTCAGCAGAGCATTAGCAGACAGCATACATAGGAGCAGGGGAATTATGCAGAGCATGTACCAGAGAGACGGGTCAGCAGAGCATTAGCAGACAGCATACATAGGAGCAGGGGAATTATGCAGAGCATGTACCAGAGAGACGGGTCAGCAGAGCATTAGCAGACAGCATACATAGGAGCAGGGGAATTATGCAGAGCATGTACCAGAGAGACGGGTCAGCAGAGCATTAGCAGACAGCATACATAGGAGCAGGGGAATTATGCAGAGCATGTACCAGAGAGACGGGTCAGCAGAGCATTAGCAGACAGCATACATAGGAGCAGGGGAATTATGCAGAGCATGTACCAGAGAGACGGGTCAGGAGAGCATTAGCAGACAGCATACATAGGAGCAGGGGAATTATGCAGAGCATGTACCAGAGAGACGGGTCAGCAGAGCATTAGCAGACAGCATACATAGGAGCAGGGGAATTATGCAGAGCATGTACCTGTGGAAAGAGAAGAAGAAGAAGACGAATGTTAGTCCATGGCCTCTGAAATAACTGCCACTTCTCTCCGAAGCCACTTTGCACAAGAAGACGCGTGCACACCCCAGCACGCGTGCACCCCTTACAGAGAGTCTAAATATATAGGCCACATTAAACTATATCAGGTGTAGGGCATTGTGGGAACGGCTTGTGGATAAATTAACAGCTGGTCATTTCAACAGGAGATGGCTGGGTGATCAAAGACAGAGCCAGGACGCAAGTCTCTGCAGTTTAACACCTCTAAAAATCAGATAAGGTATATAGTGGGGAAAGAAGAAACATATGTGAATATTGATTGGAGTGGGACAGATGAAGCAGGGGAATTATGCAGAGCATGTACCAGAGAGACGGGTCAGCAGAGCATTAGCAGACAGCATACATAGGAGCAGGGGAATTATGCAGAGCATGTACCAGAGAGACGGGTCAGCAGAGCATTAGCAGACAGCATACATAGGAGCAGGGGAATTATGCAGAGCATGTACCTGTGGAAAGAGAAGAAGAAGAAGACGAATGTTAGTCCATGGCCTCTGAAATAACTGCCACTTCTCTCCGAAGCCACTTTGCACAAGAAGACGCGTGCACACCCCAGCACGCGTGCACCCCTTACAGAGAGTCTAAATATATAGGCCACATTAAACTATATCAGGTGTAGGGCATTGTGGGAACGGCTTGTGGATAAATTAACAGCTGGTCATTTCAACAGGAGATGGCTGGGTGATCAAAGACAGAGCCAGGACGCAAGTCTCTGCAGTTTAACACCTCTAAAAATCAGATAAGGTATATAGTGGGGAAAGAAGAAACATATGTGAATATTGATTGGAGTGGGACAGATGAAGCAGGGGAATTATGCAGAGCATGTACCAGAGAGACGGGTCAGCAGAGCATTAGCAGACAGCATACATAGGAGCAGGGGAATTATGCAGAGCATGTACCAGAGAGACGGGTCAGCAGAGCATTAGCAGACAGCATACATAGGAGCAGGGGAATTATGCAGAGCATGTACCAGAGAGACGGGTCAGCAGAGCATTAGCAGACAGCATACATAGGAGCAGGGGAATTATGCAGAGCATGTACCTGTGGAAAGAGAAGAAGAAGAAGACGAATGTTAGTCCATGGCCTCTGAAATAACTGCCACTTCTCTCCGAAGCCACTTTGCACAAGAAGACGCGTGCACACCCCAGCACGCGTGCACCCCTTACAGAGAGTCTAAATATATAGGCCACATTAAACTATATCAGGTGTAGGGCATTGTGGGAACGGCTTGTGGATAAATTAACAGCTGGTCATTTCAACAGGAGATGGCTGGGTGATCAAAGACAGAGCCAGGACGCAAGTCTCTGCAGTTTAACACCTCTAAAAATCAGATAAGGTATATAGTGGGGAAAGAAGAAACATATGTGAATATTGATTGGAGTGGGACAGATGAAGCAGGGGAATTATGCAGAGCATGTACCAGAGAGACGGGTCAGCAGAGCATTAGCAGACAGCATATATAGGAGCAGGGGAATTATGCAGAGCATGTACCAGAGAGACGGGTCAGCAGAGCATTAGCAGACAGCATACATAGGAGCAGGGGAATTATGCAGAGCATGTACCAGAGAGACGGGTCAGCAGAGCATTAGCAGACAGCATACATAGGAGCAGGGGAATTATGCAGAGCATGTACCAGAGAGACGGGTCAGCAGAGCATTAGCAGACAGCATACATAGGAGCAGGGGAATTATGCAGAGCATGTACCTGTGGAAAGAGAAGAAGAAGAAGACGAATATTAGTCCATGGCCTCTGAAATAACTGCCACTTCTCTCCGAAGCCACTTTGCACAAGAAGACGCGTGCACACCCCAGCACGCGTGCACCCCTTACAGAGAGTCTAAATATATAGGCCACATTAAACTATATCAGGTGTAGGGCATTGTGGGAACGGCTTGTGGATAAATTAACAGCTGGTCATTTCAACAGGAGATGGCTGGGTGATCAAAGACAGAGCCAGGACGCAAGTCTCTGCAGTTTAACACCTCTAAAAATCAGATAAGGTATATAGTGGGGAAAGAAGAAACATATGTGAATATTGATTGGAGTGGGACAGATGAAGCAGGGGAATTATGCAGAGCATGTACCAGAGAGACGGGTCAGCAGAGCATTAGCAGACAGCATACATAGGAGCAGGGGAATTATGCAGAGCATGTACCAGAGAGACGGGTCAGCAGAGCATTAGCAGACAGCATACATAGGAGCAGGGGAATTATGCAGAGCATGTACCAGAGAGACGGGTCAGGAGAGCATTAGCAGACAGCATACATAGGAGCAGGGGAATTATGCAGAGCATGTACCAGAGAGACGGGTCAGCAGAGCATTAGCAGACAGCATACATAGGAGCAGGGGAATTATGCAGAGCATGTACCTGTGGAAAGAGAAGAAGAAGAAGACGAATGTTAGTCCATGGCCTCTGAAATAACTGCCACTTCTCTCCGAAGCCACTTTGCACAAGAAGACGCGTGCACACCCCAGCACGCGTGCACCCCTTACAGAGAGTCTAAATATATAGGCCACATTAAACTATATCAGGTGTAGGGCATTGTGGGAACGGCTTGTGGATAAATTAACAGCTGGTCATTTCAACAGGAGATGGCTGGGTGATCAAAGACAGAGCCAGGACGCAAGTCTCTGCAGTTTAACACCTCTAAAAATCAGATAAGGTATATAGTGGGGAAAGAAGAAACATATGTGAATATTGATTGGAGTGGGACAGATGAAGCAGGGGAATTATGCAGAGCATGTACCAGAGAGACGGGTCAGCAGAGCATTAGCAGACAGCATACATAGGAGCAGGGGAATTATGCAGAGCATGTACCAGAGAGACGGGTCAGCAGAGCATTAGCAGACAGCATACATAGGAGCAGGGGAATTATGCAGAGCATGTACCAGAGAGACGGGTCAGCAGAGCATTAGCAGACAGCATACATAGGAGCAGGGGAATTATGCAGAGCATGTACCAGAGAGACGGGTCAGCAGAGCATTAGCAGACAGCATACATAGGAGCAGGGGAATTATGCAGAGCATGTACCTGTGGAAAGAGAAGAAGAAGAAGACGAATGTTAGTCCATGGCCTCTGAAATAACTGCCACTTCTCTCCGAAGCCACTTTGCACAAGAAGACGCGTGCACACCCCAGCACGCGTGCACCCCTTACAGAGAGTCTAAATATATAGGCCACATTAAACTATATCAGGTGTAGGGCATTGTGGGAACGGCTTGTGGATAAATTAACAGCTGGTCATTTCAACAGGAGATGGCTGGGTGATCAAAGACAGAGCCAGGACGCAAGTCTCTGCAGTTTAACACCTCTAAAAATCAGATAAGGTATATAGTGGGGAAAGAAGAAACATATGTGAATATTGATTGGAGTGGGACAGATGAAGCAGGGGAATTATGCAGAGCATGTACCAGAGAGACGGGTCAGCAGAGCATTAGCAGACAGCATACATAGGAGCAGGGGAATTATGCAGAGCATGTACCAGAGAGACGGGTCAGCAGAGCATTAGCAGACAGCATACATAGGAGCAGGGGAATTATGCAGAGCATGTACCAGAGAGACGGGTCAGCAGAGCATTAGCAGACAGCATACATAGGAGCAGGGGAATTATGCAGAGCATGTACCAGAGAGACGGGTCAGCAGAGCATTAGCAGACAGCATACATAGGAGCAGGGGAATTATGCAGAGCATGTACCTGTGGAAAGAAAAGAAGAAGAAGACGAATGTTAGTCCATGGCCTCTGAAATAACTGCCACTTCTCTCCGAAGCCACTTTGCACAAGAAGACGCGTGCACACCCCAGCACGCGTGCACCCCTTACAGAGAGTCTAAATATATAGGCCACATTAAACTATATCAGGTGTAGGGCATTGTGGGAACGGCTTGTGGATAAATTAACAGCTGGTCATTTCAACAGGAGATGGCTGGGTGATCAAAGACAGAGCCAGGACGCAAGTCTCTGCAGTTTAACACCTCTAAAAATCAGATAAGGTATATAGTGGGGAAAGAAGAAACATATGTGAATATTGATTGGAGTGGGACAGATGAAGCAGGGGAATTATGCAGAGCATGTACCAGAGAGACGGGTCAGCAGAGCATTAGCAGACAGCATACATAGGAGCAGGGGAATTATGCAGAGCATGTACCAGAGAGACGGGTCAGCAGAGCATTAGCAGACAGCATACATAGGAGCAGGGGAATTATGCAGAGCATGTACCAGAGAGACGGGTCAGCAGAGCATTAGCAGACAGCATACATAGGAGCAGGGGAATTATGCAGAGCATGTACCAGAGAGACGGGTCAGCAGAGCATTAGCAGACAGCATACATAGGAGCAGGGGAATTATGCAGAGTATGTACCAGAGAGACGGGTCAGCAGAGCATTAGCAGACAGCAAACATAGGAGCAGGGGAATTATGCAGAGCATGTACCAGAGAGACGGGTCAGCAGAGCATTAGCAGACAGCATACATAGGAGCAGGGGAATTATGCAGAGCATGTACCTGTGGAAAGAGAAGAAGAAGAAGATGAATGTTAGTCCATGGCCTCTGAAATAGCTGCCACTTCTCTCCGAAGCCACTTTGCACAAGAAGACGCGTGCACACCCCAGCAAATGTACATGTCTCTGCATAAACGGTTAGAAACCGACTCCATGAGGGTGGTATGAGGGCCCGACGTCCACAGATGGGGGTTGTGCTCACAGCCCAACACCGTGCAGGACGCTTGGCTTTTGCCACTGGTGTCCTGTGCTCTTCACAGATGAAAGCAGGTTCAGACTGAGCACATGTGACAGACGTGACAGAGTCTGGAGACGCCGTGGAGAGCGAACTGCTGCCTGCAACATCCTTCAGCATGACCGGTTTGGCAGTGGGTCAGTAATGGTGTGGGGTGGCATTTCTTTGGAGGGCCGCACAGCCCTCCATGTGCTTGCCAGAGGTAGCCTGACTGCCATTAGGTGCCGAGATGAGATCCTCAGACCCCTTGTGAGACCATATGCTGGTGCGGTTAGCCCTGGGTTCCTCCTAATGCAGGACAATGCTAGACCTCATGTGGCTGGAGTGTGTCAGCAGCTCCTGCAAGATGAAGGCATCAAAGCTATGGACTGGCCTGCCCGTTCCCCAGACCTGAATCCGATTGAGCACATCTGGGACATCATGTCTCTCTCCATCCACCAACTGCACGTTGCACCACAGACTGTCCAGGAGTTGGCGATGCTTTAGTCCAGGTCTGGGAGGAGATCCCACAGGAGACCATCCGCAACCTCATGAGGAGCATGCCCAGGCATTGTAGAGAGGTCATACAGGCATGTGGAGGCCACATACAATACTGATCCTCATTTTGACTTGTTTTAAGGACAGTACATCAAAGTTGGATCAGTCTGTAGTGTGTTTTTCCACTTTAAGTTTGGGGTGACTCCAATCCAGGCCTCCATTGGTTAATAAATTTGATTTCCATTGATGATTTTTGTGTGATTTTCTTGTCAGCACATTCAACTTTGTACAGAACAAAGTATTCAATGAGAATATTTCATTCATCCAGATCTAGGATGTGTTATTTGAGTGTTCCCTTTATTTTTTTGAGCAGTGTATATATATATCTATAATATAACCGGCCAAGCGTCCCTCTGTCTGAAGTCTCTATAGACTGCGCATGCGCTACGCGCAGTCTGGCTCCAGACAGAAGAACGCTTGGAGCCGTTACAGGTAAGAGGAGTGTATGGCGCCGGAGATCGCGGTATGCGTAGATACTGAATGCATACCGCGATCTCTAGCACCATATTTACATACTTACCTGACCGGGAGGAGCGTTGCCACGGCGCCTCTCTTCTAGCCAGAGACCGGGGGCGGAGTGTAGGCTTCGGAATCGGCGCATGCACATAGCGCTATCCGGCACCATTTTACTGAAGACACATTTACAGTGCGTCTTCAGCAAAATGGCGCTGGACAGCGCGGTGCTCCGGCGCCTCACTCCTCCCCCGGCCTCTGGCAGAAGAGGACACAGCAGCGCTGGAGCACAGGGAAGAAAGGTGAGTATAAGTGTTTATTTTTTTTGTATGTGTGCAGAGGATACCATGCATACCAGGATTAGGGGGATGAGGGGTACCACGCATACCAGGATTGGGGGATGAGAGATACCACGCATACCAGGATTGGGGTATGAGGGGTACCATGCATACCAGGATTGGGGGATGAGGGGTACCATGCATGCCAGGATTGGGGGATGAGGGGTACCATGCATACCAGGATTGGGGGATGAGGGGTGCCATGCATACCAGGATTGAGGGGTGAGGGGTACCATGCATTCCAGGATTAGGGGGATGAGGGATACCATGCATACCAGGATTGGTGGGTGAGGGGTACCATGCATGCCAGGATTGGGGATGAGGGGTGCCATGCATACCAGGATTAGGGGATGAGGGGTACCATGCATACCAGGATTGGGGGATGAGGGATATCATGCATACCAGGATTGAGGGGTGAGGGGTACCATGCATACCAGGATTAGGGGGATGAGGGTACCATGCATACCAGGATTAGGGGGATGAGGGGTACCACGCATACCAGGATTCGAGGATGAGGGGTACCATGCATACAAGGATTGGAGGATGAGGGGTACCATGCATACCAGGATTGGGGGATGAGGGGTACCATACATACCAGGATTGGTGGGTGAGGGGTACCATGCATGCCAGGATTGGGGATGAGGCGTGCCATACATACCAGGATTGGGGAAGGGGTGGCATGCATTCCAGGATTGGGGGATGAGGGGTACCATGCATACCAAGATTGGGCAATGAGGGGTACCATGCATACCAGGATAGGGATCTGGACGGGCCATACATACAAGGATTGGTGGGTGAGGGGACCATGCATACCAGGATTGGGGGATCAGGGGACCATGCATACCAGGATTTGAGGTGAGGGGACCATGCATACCAGGATTGAGGGATGAGGGGGCCACGTATACCAGGATTGGGGGATGAGGGGTACCATACATACCACAATTGGGGGATGAGGGGTACCATGCATACCAGGATTGAGGGATGAGGGGTACCATGCATACCAAGATTGGGGGTGAGGGGACCACACATACCAGGATTGGGGGATGAGGGGTGCCATGCATAGCTGGATTGGCGATGAGGGGACCGTGCATACCAGGATTGGGGGTGAGGGTACCATGCATACCAGTATTGGGGGTGAGGGTACCACGCATACCAGGATTGGGGGATGAGGGGTACCATGCATACCAGGTTTGGGAGATGAGGGGTACCATGCATACCAGGTTTGGGGGATGAGGGGTACCATGCAAACCAGGATTGGGGGGTGAGGGGGCCACACATACCAGGATTGGGGGATGAGGGGGCCACACATACCAGTATTGGGGGATGAGGGGTAACATACATACCAGGATTGGGGGATGAGGGGTACCATGCCTACCAGGATTGGGGGATGAGGAGTGCCATGCATACCAGGATTCGGGATGAGCGGTGCCATGCATACCAGGATTGAGGGGTGCCATGCATACCAGGACTGAGGGGTGAGTGGTACCATGCATACCAGAATTGGGGGATGAGGGGTACCATGCATACCAGGATGGGGATCTGGGGAGGGCCATGCATACCACGATTCGGATGAGGGGTACCATGCATACCAGGATAGGGATGAGGGGTACCATGTATACCAGAATAGGGATGAGGGGTACCATGCATATCAGGATGAGGGAGCCATGCATACCAGGATGAGGGGCGCCATACATGCCAGGATTGGGCATGAGGGGTGCCATGCATGCCAGGATTGGGGATGAGAGGTGCCATGCATGCCAGGATTGGGGATTAGGGGTGCCATGCATACCATGATTGGGGATGAGAGGTGCCATGCATACCAGGATTGGGGGTGAGGGGTGCCATGAATACAGGATTGGGGTGAAGGGTGCCATGCATACCAGGATTGGAGGTGAGGGGTGCCATGCATACCAGGATTGGAAGTGAGGGGTGCCATGCATACCAGGATAGGGATGAGGCATGCCATGCATACCAGGATAGGGATGAGGGGTGCCATGCATACCAGGATTGGGGGTGAGGGGTGCCATGCATACCAGGATTGGAGGTGAAGGGTGCCATGCATACCAGGATAGGGATGAGGCGTGCCATGCATACCAGGATAGGGATGAGGGGTGCCATGCGTACCAGGATTGGGGGTGAGGGGTGCCATGCATACCAGGATTGATGGTGAGGGGTGCCATACGTACCAGGATTGAGAGTGAGGGGTGCCATGCGTACCAGGATTGAGGGTGAGGGGTGCCATGTGTACCAGGATTGGGGGTGAGGGATGCCACGCATACCAGTATAGGGATGAGGTGTGCCATGCATACCGGGATAGGGATGAGGGCAGCACATAACAGGATGGGGGAACAGGATTGGGGAGCACAAATACCAGGATGGGGGCAGCACAAATACCAGGATGGGAGACCATATACCAATAAAAATGCTCACCACCCGGACGTAGAAGGGACTCAATAGCTAGTATATATATATATATATATCCATCTGAACTAACAGTCCTTCTGTGGACTGATCCAGCTGCATATAATCAGTGCTAGGCAGGCAGGCAGTGTATATGGCAGACTGCAGTGTATGATACAGCACAAGAGGGTCCATTGAACGTCCTGGTTATTTGCTTAAAAAGCAATCCAGAATACACCATTTTTCTGCTCCATTTGCTTGTTCTCACTGCAGAATAAAGCCAGATCTGTTCCATATTTCAGCGAAAAAAATCCCGAAATTTGAACTGAATGTGGAAAATATTTGCCTCCTTTTCCATTCTGTTGCAGTGTGTCGGTGAAGCTATTCACACTAGGTCTCCATGTAGAATAATATTAGTAAATTACAGGCCTACTATTTAAAACCTTGGTTCTCTGTCAGACATATCACCTATAAGATTGTTCAAAAATCAAACATTTCTTCCATTTCCATTCCATTGCAGTGTGTCGGTGAAGCTATTCACACTAGGTCTCCGTATAGAATAATATTAGTAAATTACAGGCCTACTATTTAAAACTGTGGTTCTCTGTCAGACATATCACCTATAAGACTGTTCAAAAATCATACATTTCTTCCATTTTCATTCCGTTGCAGTGTGTCAGTGAAGCTATTCACAATAGGTCTCCGTGTAGGATAATATTAGTAAATTACAGGCCTACTATTTAAACCTGCGACATATTACCTATAATACTGTTCAAAAATCATACATTTCATCCATTTCCACTCCGTTGCAGTGTGTCGGTGAAGCTATTCACACTAGGTCTCCGTATAGAATAATATTAGTAAATTAGAGGCCTACTATTTAAAACTGTGGTTCTCTGTCAGACATATCACCTATAAGACTGTTCAAAAATCATACATTTCTTCCATTTCCATTCCGTTGAAGTGTGTCGGTGAAGCTTTTCACACTAGGTCTCCATGTACAATAATATTAGTAAATTACAGGTCTACTATTTAAAACCGTGGCTCTCTGTCTGACATATCACCTATAAGACTGTTCAAAAATCATACATTTCTTCCATTTCCATTCCGTTGCAGTGTGTCGGTGAAGCTATTCACACTAAGGCTCCATATAGAATAATATTAGTAAATTACAGGCCTACTATTTAAAACTGTGGTTCTCTGTCAGACATATCACCTATAAGACTGTTCAAAAATCATACATTTCTTCCATTTCCATTCCGTTGAAGTGTGTCGGTGAAGCTTTTCACACTAGGTCTCCATGTAGAATAATATTAGTAAATTACAGGTCTACTATTTAAAACCGTGGTTCTCTGTCAGACATGTCACCTATAAGACTGTTCAAAAATAATACATTTCTTCCATTTCCATTCCGTTGCAGTCTGTCGGTGAAGCTATTCACACTAGGTCTCCGTATAGAATAATATTAGTAAATTACAGGCCTACTATTTAAAACTGTGGTTCTCTGTCAGACATATCACCTATAAGACTGTTCAAAAATCATACATTTCTTCCATTTCCATTCCGTTGAAGTGTGTCGGTGAAGCTATTCACAATAGGTCTCTGTGTAGGATAATATTAGTAAATTACAGGCCTACTATTTAAACCTGTGAGATATTACCTATAAGACTGTTCAAAAATCATACATTTCTTCCATTTCCACTCCGTTACAGTGTGTCGGTGAAGCTATTCACACTAGGTATCTGTATAGAATAATATTAGTAAATTACAGGCCTACTATTTAAAACCGTGGTTCTCTGTCAGACATATCACCTATAAGACTGTTCAAAAATCATACATTTCTTCCATTTCCATTCCGTTGCAGTGTGTCGGTGAAGCTATTCACACTAGGTCTCCACGTAGAATAATATTAGTAAATTACAGGCCTACTATTTAAAACTGTGGTTCTCTGTCAGACATATCACCTATAAGACTGTTCAAAAATCATACATTTCTTCCATTTCCATTCCGTTGAAGTGTGTCGGTGAAGCGTTTCACACTAGGTCTCCATGTAGAATAATATTAGTAAATTACAGGTCTACTATTTAAAACCGTGGCTCTCTGTCAGACATATCACCTATAAGACTGTTCAAAAATCATACATTTCTTCCATTTCCATTCCGTTGCAGTCTGTCGGTGAAGCTATTCACACTAGGTCTCCGTATAGAATAATATTAGTAAATTATAGGCCTACTATTTAAAACTGTGGTTCTCTGTCAGACATATCACCTATAAGACTGTTCAAAAATCATACATTTCTTCCATTTCCATTCCGTTGAAGTGTGTCGGTGAAGCTTTTCACACTAGGTCTCCATGTAGAATAATATTAGTAAATTACAGGTCTACTATTTAAAACCGTAGTTCTCTGTCTGACATATCACCTATAAGACTGTTCAAAAATCATACATTTCTTCCATTTCCATTCCGTTGCAGTGTGTCGGTGAAGCTATTCACACTAGGTCTCCATGTAGAATAATATTAGTAAATTACAGGTCTACTATTTAAAACCGTGGTTCTCTGTCTGACATATCACCTATAAGACTGTTCAAAAATCATACATTTCCTCCATTTTCATTCCGTTGCAGTGTGTCAGTGAAGCTATTCACAATAGGTCTCCGTGTAGGATAATATTAGTAAATTACAGTCCTACTATTTAAACCTGTGACATATTACCTATAAGAATGTTCAAAAATCATACATTTCTTCCATTTCCACTCCGTTGCAGTGTGTCGGTGAAGCTATTCACACTAGGTCTCCGTATAGAATAATATTAGTAAATTACAGGCCTACTATTTAAAACCGTGGTTCTCTGTCAGACATATCGCCTATAAGACTGTTCAAAAATCATACATTTCTTCCATTTCCATTCCGTTGCAGTGTGTCGGTGAAGCTGTTCATACTAGGTCTCCATATAGAATAATATTAGTAAATTACAGGCCTACTATTTAAAACTGTGGTTCTCTGTCAGACATGTCACCTATAAGACTGTTCAAAAATCATACATTTCTTCTATTTCCATTCCGTTGAAGTGTGTCGGTGAAGCTTTTCACACTAGCTCTCCATGTAGAATAATATTAGTAAATTACAGGTCTACTATTTAAAACCGTGGTTCTCTGCCTGACATATAACCTATAAGACTGTTCAAAAATCATTCATTTCTTCCATTTCCATTCCGTTGCAGTCTGTCGGTGAAGCTATTCACACTAGGTCTCCGTATAGAATAATATTAGTAAATTACAGGCCTACTATTTAAAACTGTGTTTCTCTGTCAGACACATCACCTATAAGACTGTTCAAAAATCATACATTTCTTCCAGTTCCATTCCGTTGAAGTGTGTCGGTGAAGCTTTTCACACTAGGTCTCCATGTAGAATAATATTAGTAAATTACAGGTCTACTATTTAAAACCGTGGTTCTCTGCCTGACATATAACCTATAAGACTGTTCAAAAATCATACATTTCTTCCATTTCCATTCCGTTGCAGTGTGTCGGTGAAGCTATTCACACTAGGTCTCCGTATAGAATAATATTAGTAAATTACAGGCCTACTATTTAAAACTGTGGTTCTCTGTTAGACATATCACCTATAAGACTGATCAAAAATCATATATTTCTTCCATTTTCATTCCGTTGCAGTGTGTCAGTGAAGCTATACACAATAGGTCTCCGTGTAGGATAATATTAGTAAATTACAGGCCTACTATTTAAACCTGTGACATATTACCTATAAGACTGTTCAAAAATCATACATTTCTTCCATTTCCACTCCGTTGCAGTGTGTCGGTGAAGCTATTCACACTAGGTCTCCGTATAGAATAATATTAGTAAATTACAGGCCTGCTATTTAAAATCGTGGTTCTCTGTCAAACATATCACCTATAAGACTGTTCAAAAATCATACATTTCTTCCATTTCCATTCCGTTGCAGTGTGTCGGTGAAGCTATTCACACTAGGTCTCCGTATAGAATAATATTAGTAAATTTCAGGCCTACTATTTAAAACTGTAGTTCTCTGTCAGACATATCACCTATAAGACTGTTCAAAAATCATACATTTCTTCCATTTCCATTCCGTTGAAGTGTGTCGGTGAAGCTTTTCACACTAGCTCTCCATGTAGAATAATATTAGTAAATTACAGGTCTACTATTTAAAACCGTGGTTCTCTGTCTGACATATCACCTATAAGACTGTTCAAAAATCATACATTTCTTCCATTTCCATTCCGTTGCAGTGTGTCGGTGAAGCTATTCACACTAGGTCTCCGTATAGAATAATATTAGTAAATTACAGGCCTACTATTTAAAACCGTGGTTCTCTGTCTGACATATCACCTATAAGACTGTTCAAAAATCATACATTTCTTTCATTTTCATTCCGTTGCAGTGTGTCGGTGAAGCTATTCACACTAGGTCTCCGTATAGAATATAATTAGTAAATTAAAGGCCTACTATTTAAAACTGTGGTTCTCTGTCAGACACATCACCTATAAGACTGTTCAAAAATCATACATTTCTTCCATTTCCATTCCGTTGAAGTGTGTATTTGAAGCTATTCACACTAGGTCTCCGTATAGAATAATATTATTAAATTACAGGCCTACTATTTAAAACCGTGGTTCTCTGTCAGACATATCACTTATAAGACTGCTCAAAAATCATAAATTTCTTCCATTTCAATTCCGTTGCAGTGTATCGGTGAAGCTATTCACACTAGGTCTCCATATAGAATATGTAATGCACCCGCCCGGACTGACTGGCGTGTGCGTGTTTAGTGGTTCCACTGTGCCATGAATCGGAGAGTGCCTGGAGGGGCGTAACTAAGTATCTGCTCGATCCGACCAAGGTCGCACGACGGCATACGACGCCAGAGCACCAGGGAAGAACCAAGCAGAGGGACCAGGGTCTACTCCAGGTCAGACTCCGGACACGGCTGTTGACCCACACAGGGGAATACAGGAACAGGCAGGCTAGAGCGCAGGCTGGGTAGGGTCCAGTACAGACTGGGAGACGAGTTCAGAGCCGCAGATGCAGTAATCAAACAGAGTAAAGCGAAACCGCAGGTGCGGTAGACAAGGCTGAGCAGAGCGAAACCGCAGACGCGGTAGACAAGGCTGAGCAGAGCAAAACCGCCGACGCGGTAGACAAAGCTGAGCAGAGCGAAACCGCAAACGCGGTGGACAAGGCTGAGCAGAGCTAAACCGCAGACGTGGTGGACAAGGCTGAGCAGAGCGAAACCGCAGATGCGGTAGACAAGGCTGAGCAGAGCAGAACCGCAGACGCAGTGGACAAGGCTGTGCAAAGCGAAACCACAGACGCGGTGGACAAGGCTGAGCAAAGCGAAACCGCAGACGCGGTGGACAAGGCTGAGCAAAGCGAAACCGCAGACGCGGTGGAAAAGGCTGACTAAAGCGAAACCGCAGACGCGGTGGATAAGGCTGAGCAAAGCGAAACCGCAGACGCGGTGGACAGGGCTGAGCAGAGCTAAACCGCAGACGCGGTGGACAAGGCTGAGCAGAGCGAAACCACAGACGCGGTAGACAAGGCTGAGCAGAGCAGAACCGCAGACGCGGTGGACAAGGCTGAGCAAAGCGAAACCGCAGACGCGGTGGACAAGGCTGAGCAAAGCGAAACCGCAGACGCGGTGGACAAGGCTGAGCAAAGCGAAACCGCAGATGCGGTGGAAAAGGCTGACCAAAGCGAAACCGCAGACGCGGTGGATAAGGCTGAGCAAAGCGAAACCGCAGACGCGGTGGACAGGGCTGAGCAAAGCGAAACCGCAGACGCGGTGGACAAGGCTGAGCAGAGCAAAACCGCAGACGCGGTGGACAAGGCTGAGCAGAGCGAAACCGCAGACACGGTGGACAAGACTGAGCACAGCGAAACCGCAGACGCGGTGGACAAGGCTGAGCAGAGCGAAACCGCAGACGCGGTGGACAAGGCTGAGCAAAGCGAAACAGCAGACGCGGTGGACAAGGCTGAGCAGAGCGAAACCGCAGACGCGGTGGACAAGGCTGAGCAGAGCGAAACCGCAGACGCGGTGGACAAGGCTGAGAAGAGCGAAACCACAGACGCGGTGGACAGGGCTGAGATAAATCACCGAAGAGGTAAATAAAGACAAAGCAAAGGGGACAGAGCTCTGTTCAAACGGAACAGACTGGAAAAGAAAGGCAGAACCAGATACACACAAGGTACTTGCAAAGAAGTAGTGAAAGGACTCCAACTCACAAACGGAAGTACAATGACAACGAGTAGAAGTTAGGTGCAGGTTCAGACTCTACAGAAAAAGGGAGCAAACGGGCATAAAGACAAAACAGGTAAGAAGCTAGGAGACAGTTCAGACAAGAACAGTTACTGCAACAAAATGCAGGAACGAGCCTAGGTAAAGCCAAGTGCTGGTTCAGACACTGCAGAAAAAGGGAACAAACGGACATAAAGACAAAACAGGTAAGAAGCTAGGAGACAGTTCAGACAAGAACAGTTACTGCAACAAAATGCAGGAAAGAGCCTAGGTAAAGCCAAGTGCTGGTTCAGACACTGCAGAAAAAGGGAACAAACGGACATAAAAACAAAACAGGTAGGAAGCTAGGAGACAGTTCAGACAGGCACTGTACTGCAACAAATACAGGAGCGAGTCTGGGTATGCGGCCCCCAGAGGGCGAGACGAACAGGCTAGGAGCATGTTCAGACATGCCTGGAAATACAGCAGGCAGACAGACAACTGGCTAGAGTACACAGACAGGACACAGTTCAGACACGGGAACTGATACCGCAAGGCAGGAAACATAGACAGGACCTGACACATCAGTGACAAGAAGCCAACTGACAGAACAAGATTCTCAGGCCAGGATTCCAGGGAGGAGCTGGGTTAAATACCAGAAGACAGACAGCAATAGGCTGAGGACGCATCAGGGGAGTGTCAGCAGCAGCTACAAGAAACAGGAAGTTCAGCGGGCGTCACCCTAAACAGCAAGAGCAAAGCAAAGCAGACAACATGGAAAGAAACCAGAGTGGCAGTCTGGACTGGAGATCAAGTGCGCGCTCTTGCACAGTGGGAGATGGACCACTATGCAAGGACGCCGCCAGGTATGTTACAGAATAATATTAGTAAATTACAGGCCTACTATTTAAAACCGTGGTTCTCTGTCAGACATATCACCTATAAACTGTTCAAAAATCATACATTTCTTCCATTTTCATTCCGTTGCAGTGTGTCGGTGAAGCTATTCACACTAGGTCTCCGTGTAGGATAATATTAGTAAATTACATGCCTACTATTTAAAACCGTGGTTCTCTGTCAGACATATCACCTATAAGACTGTTCAAAAAGCATACATTTCTTCCATTTCCATTCCGTTGCAGTGTGTCGGTGAAGCTATTCACACTAGGTCTGCGTATAGAATATTATTAGTAAATTACAGGCCTACTATTTAAAACTGTGGTTCTCTGTCAGACACATCACCTATAAGACTGTTCAAAAATCATACATTTCTTCCATTTCCATTCCGTCGAATTGTGTATTTGAAGCTATTCACACTAGGTCTCCGTATAGAATAATATTAGTAAATTACAGGCCTACTATTTAAAACTGTGGTTCTCTGTCAGACATATCACCTATAAGACTGTTCAAAAATCATACATTTCTTCCATTTTCATTCCGTTGCAGTGTGTCAGTGAAGCTATTCACAATAGGTCTCCGTGTAGGATAATATTAGTAAATTACAGGCCTACTATTTAAACCTGTGACATTTCACCTATAAGACTGTTCAAAAATTATACAATATTAGACGTGCCCTCAACAACAAAGTTCCTGTGAAAGTCTACCTAACCACGGACACGTGGACAAGTCCTTGTGGGCAGGAACGGTACATCTCGCTGACGGCACACTGAGTTAATATAGTGGAAGCCGGGACCCAGTCGGACCTTGGGACGGAACACATCCTCCCGACGCGGAGGATTGAGGGCCCTGGGTCAAACAGGTTTGCCCCCCATTCTACAGCTCCTGCACTTCCTCCTACTCCTCCTCCTTTTCAGCATCCATCTCCGAAATTACCACATCACTCGCAAGCAGGAAGCACTGCAGTACTGCCTCGGCCAAGTGGCAACAGGCTGTGCGGAAGCTAATATGCTTAGGTTACAAACCACACAACGCTGAAGAGTTGTGGACAGCTCTGAAAGAGCAGGCAGATCTGTGGCTGACATCGCTGACCCTACAGCCAGAACCTGGTGGCGGAGAAATGACTTCAGGAGAAGATACGGTTTCCCTCTATGCCAGTCCTTTCACCGAGCTAAAGATTATGGCTGTGGTGAAATACAACTCCCACTGAGAAGCAGTTTCAGACTGAAAAACATTGGGCCCACCAATGGGCCTGATTTGAGGATTTGATTCCAAGGGCTCACTTTTCTCCCCCACTCAAGAGCCCCGAAACAGTGGCAAAGTTTGTGCTTATCATGAACTCTCCTGATGGAGAAGCCAGGGCCCACCCGAGGATTCTCTGGTGGGCCCGTCCAACCCTGCTGAGAAGCAGCCCTGGCTAAGAAAAGTGTGTGGGAAGGTTTCCGGACACTCTATGGCTGCATTTTTAATGTGGACTGGCTCCATACCGTCCCTGGCCACATTCACCTGTCCACGTATTTGTGGTTATGCAGTCCTTCCCAGTAAGTGCACTGGGGAGGGTGTTAGAACCCTCCTGTTTGTTTTTTCTATCTTGTGGTTTGCGGTCATGTGACCATCTGCCTTTTTATTCCAGCACCACCCTTCTGGCTGTGCTGGACTTCAGTGTTTGACTGTCTCTCTAGCCAGGTGCTTCTGTGCCTTTCTCTGTCTAGTTTGCTTGGTCCTCTGGGACCTCTAGTACTTTTTGTCAGTTTGTCTTTTGTGTTCTGCAACAACTTCTGTTTAGGAGGTGTCCCATTTTTGACCCAGTCCTGAGTCCTTTTAGGGACCCCTCCCTTAATTCTATAGGTCTTCATACAGACTAGCCGAGGACTAAGGCGGGTCTGTTCACTAGGAACAGGCAGCCCGCTACATCATAGGGATTCAGCTTAGTCTTACTGTAGGGACAGCTTTCCCCTATCTTTCCTTAGTACATGTTGCAGATCATAACAGAGGGCACAGGTAATGTTGTGGGACCCGTGCTTGTGGAAGGTGGAGATGACACCGTGAGAAATAGTGGCAGCTGGGGACCGATTATGGACACCCGGGCGCCTCCGCCATGAGGTTGTGGACAGCTTCCGCCTCCACAAGCCTAAAAGGCTTCATTTCAAGTGCAAGCAGTTGCCCAGAAATCTGGCACTTTACTATTGCGGCCTGTGGGTGGGTGGGGGGCAGGCTGCATGCTTGCACTTGCATTCCAATAACAGAAAACTAAGCAAATGGTGGCCTCTATCATCATTTTGGCCTCACCTAGGCACTATGAACTCTCCTGAAGGAGAAGCCAGGGCCCATCGTAAGAGTCTCCGGTTCTCTGGTGGGCCTGTCCAACCCAGCCGAGAAGCAGCCCTGGCTAAGAAAAGTGTGTGGGAAGGTTCCCGAGCGCTTTATGGCTGCTTTTTTACTGTGGACTTGGCTCTAATGAGATGTACCGTCACTGGCCACATTGACCTCTCCACGTGTTTGTGGTTAGGCAGTCCTTCCGTCCTTTCCACTTAAGTCCACTGGGGAGGGCACGGGTAATGTTGCGGGACCTGTGGCACCCTGTTGTTCACAGGTACCACAGGACCTAAAAGGGTGCATGGATGGACTTCTCCACAAGAGGCCCTCATTACATACAAAGACCTCCACCCTTCCACATCATACCACCAGAGGGAGCCCGTTAGGGGTATATATATGGAGGGTGGAGCCAGGCAGTCAGTGAGTCAGAAGCATGCTGTCGCTGAGAGCAGTGAAGATGCAGCACGTCTGCTGCAGTATTGAGGGCCCCGAGTGTGGCCAAAGGCAAAGAGGAGAGGAGAGAGGAGTTGAGTGGGCAGAGGAACATCATAGGCTCACCCCCGAGTATACAAACCGGACACCGGGTCCGCGCCTACAGGGTCCCTTTATACCCAGAAGGGATCACCGCCATACCAGGAGGACTACAAGTCCCTGGCGACCTGAAGCTAAACCCAGTACAGGACCAGGAACCACGAAAGCCCCGGCACCCAGGGATAGTGGTTGCCAGCGGAAGGTCCTACTACCAAGCGACAGGTGAAGAGAGCAACACGACACAGAAGCTAGGCTCAGTTGTAGGCTGGCCAGGAGCTTAGAGAGAGGGGGACATGGACCAGGAGGACCTATACCCACTCACTGGGGAGAAGTCCTGAAGTGCACCCTTCCTACCGAGTACCCTGGACCGTACCTGACTTCCGCACCAGTAAAGGTATTGAAGCGAATCCCCTGTGTCTGTCAGTTACTCCTGCTGCGCCATCCCTACTGCACTACAAGCCCCAGCATCACCACCCACCGTCAAACTCTACACTGCCCTGAGGCCCGCTCCACCTGTGGGAAGCTGTTCCATCCTAGCTGCCTATCAACTGCCTCAGAGGTCTGCAGCAGCGCTGGTACAAATTACGAGAAACCACAGGTGGCGTCACGATCAGACTACAAATCCCACATAAACTATCCCCTTTTTGTTGACCGCCCTGGGCCACGGACTGGGCCAGCCACTGTGACATATTCCCCCCCCAGCAGCCATAGGCCCGGACACCGAGTACCCCACTGCCTGGGGGCGCGTCAGGACCTGTGCTTGTGGAAGGCGGAGATGACACCGGGAGAAATAGTGGCAGCTGGGCACCGAGTATGGACACCCGGCTGCCGCTGCAATGAGGTTGTGGACAGCTTCAGCCTCCATGAGCCTAAAAGGCCACATTTCAAGTGTAAGCAGCTGCCCAGAAATCTGGCAGTTTAGTATTGCGGCCTGTGGGTGGGTGGGTGGGTGGCTGGCTGCATACTTGCGCTTGCATTCCAAGGAGTGGGGTAGGGTCAACTGAACGCTGCGCTGGGACAAGGACGTGGACGGTGATTGTTGAAGTCTGCAACGACAGGTGTATGGCGGGTGGCATCTTCGCATGCGCCAAGGATCACTTATGATGCACACATTTAGGCAGTGACCTGGGAGTCAGAAATGCTTCCAGGGGTCTTCCCCATGCTGTTCCCATGTCTTTTTAGCACTGAATGCATGTGTCTGATGATGTGTCACACACTACATGGTCAGATAAGGTTGTACAATGTTAAAATTACATTTCCCAGTGAATGCATTTGTCTTGGATGAAAGCAATGCAAAAGTGCAAAAATGCATAAAAAACACTACGTGTGAACATAGCTCAAGTTGTGGAGGAGTATTTTTGTTTTTGGTTATTTATTTTGCCTTATGTACAAGTCATTACCCTGGAAAGGATGTTCCTTAACATATTTCCCAGGAAAATCCATTTTGGTTTCGTTTTTGCATGTTTTATTGTGAGTCCATAAAAGTGGCGTAATACCTCTGACAACATTGTTGACACCAATGACCTGGGCGTCAGACATGCTTCTAGGGGTCTTCCCCATGCTGATCCCATGTCATTTGAGCACTGTCCACATCGATTTGGGCAATTTTTAGGCCCTCTGCAGACCGCCGGGGGGGCCGCCGGAAAAATGCTTGAGTTTCCCATAGACTTAAATTGGACTCGTTACTCGGTCCGAACACTCGAGTATTCCAATTTGCTTATTTGCTTAACTCAAATAACGAGTACCCAAGCATTTTAGTGCTCGCTCATCACTAGTTAATATGGCTTAGTTTATTATTTTAAATGGACGGATGCCTGGAGATTGTCATTTTTTTAACATATTGGATAAGCTTTTTATTTGCAAATTTGCATTGTTGCTTTGTATACCACATAGGAACTCTTGAGGAAAGCTTATTTAAAAGTTTCTTGCAGTAATGTTCTCTTAGGCTACACTAGGACAAACTGCAGCAAAACGTCCTTCCAAAGAACTTAACGTCTTCTAATACTTACCAATAATCAGGTCAATCAGGAAGTTTACCTTCTAAACTTGACAATAGCCCTTTAATACTCACTTCACTGCTCAATTATCCCATTAGAGCCGCTGTCTGGTTTTCCATGTGTCTTCTTTACCCATTCCATTGTCATGCATTTTCTTTGGCTTTTTCACTCCAGGCCAAGTCTTACTGTTTTATCTAAGCCTTGGACATCACTACACACCATGCCTTCACTTGAGGCGCATCTTAACACAGTGAAATGTGAGTGCTAGTTGATTAGGAAGACCTGACTTGCAATGAAGAAGCCATAAAGAATGGGTACAATGTGGGCAGGGGAAAAGGAGAGACACAGAGGACTGGTTATAGGGCTTTGGGAGTGGCGGGACATGTAAGTGATGAAGTGAGTATTATTATTTTTTTAATCACATCACGACCCTCTAGTGGTCAGCAAAATAGTAGAGAGCCCCACGTTCATTATGATGTCTCCACAGCTTCCTATGCACAGTATGATTACCCCACATGTTTCTATGATGGCCACAAGAGCTCCTTATACACAATATGAAACCACAACAACTCCCTACACGCAATATGATGTCCCTGCAGCCCCCAACATGAAGTATTATGTCCCTACAGCTTGCTAAACACAGTATGATGCCCCCCACAGCTTCCCCATTCACAGTATGATGTCCCCCACAGCTCGCTATACACAGTATGATGTCCCCACAGCTCTCCTATACACAGTATGATGTCCCCACAGCTCTCCTATAGAAAGTATTATGACCCCACAGCTTCCTATGCTCAGTATGATGGCCACAACAGCCCCCTTTCACAGTCCCCATAATATAAAAACAATAAAGATTATACTCACCTAATCCTAATACTCCATCTACTACAACCTCCATCTCTTCCTTCTAACTCGTGTAAACAGCGATCCAGCACAGATGGCAATCTCAGGACTTTCAGCTATCTCAAATTATAATGTCTTATTAACATCTGCTTTCCACAATTCTTATACTTTCTAAACCAGTAAGCTTGTCATAGATTTTGTGAGCACAGAATCATGGATGCTTGAATGCAATTTATCCTGAGTGTTGTTTCTTACATACCTGTGTGACGCGCCCCCTGGGACATATTCCTTTTTGAGGGGAATACCCGGCACCGGATCAGATGGGGGGTTGTAGTCTCCGAGCGGCTGTGACCCGGCCCGTGCCCAGGGCGTCAAACTCAGTGTTATGTGGCAGTCCTACAGATGTTATTAAGAGTTCTTTTGTGTCGACTACACCACCCGTTGTGATGCGGTCACTGTGGCCGCCGCTGCAGCAGGGTCCGCTGAGGCTGATGGTGGGTGCGCAGCTTGGTGGAATAACCCCCAACGGGAGGGGTATAGCCTCAGGGGGGACAGGTGCAGAGGATGGGGGTTGTGGTGGTGCAGTGCAGACGGCAATGAAGACAGAGTCGGGTTGTGCAGTTAAGGGTGTTTACTTACTGCAGATGTTGTACTGGTCACTCCAGCTTCGAGTGACCACCCGAGCCGTGCTGCGTCCACCAGGTCCTGGATCCAGCCAACCCCCAAACAAGTCCGGAGCGTGGCCCTGAGCTCTCCTTCTGTCCCGTTCTCTGGCCGTCCCCACCAGTGATCCACCTAGGTCCAGCTCCCTCGGGCCTTCTGTTGGGACACCCTTGGCCTTGGGTTCCCTGACCCTTCATGTGGTGTGCCTTCGGGGTGGATGTGGTGGGTGGCCGTGGCAGATGCTGCCCACGGCCTCCGGTCTCTGGCTAGGGTGTGTTTTTGCCCCCACCAGCTTGGGTTCCGGTACCCTGTGCCGACTCTTCACCCGGGGATTTAAATTGGGATCTTGGAGTCCTTTTCTGCTGTTTCCCCCTCTGGGTCTCTCTCTCTCTTCTCCTCTCTCACTCTGGGTCTTTCTTCTCTGCTCTCTGACTTCCTCTCTGCAACTGACTTGTTCTCTGCATCTGACCCTGATCTTAGTTGGTGCCCACCTTATATACACCCTCTATGTGTGAGCTCAGGTGACCAGCACCCAATGAGCTCCTATCACTACCCAGACTGCACCCCCTATCTGCCCCTACACTACATGGGATGTACCACCCCCCTCCCACTCCAGCCAGGAACAGACTCGGTTGTACCTGCACATTTCTAAGTGGGAGTACCGTTGGTCTGTTCCCCGGAAATGGGATGTGTGTAGTGCATGCAGCCTACCGAGCTCAGTTCCACACTCCTTCCTTACCCGGGAGTGGAATATCACACCTCTGGGTTGAGGTGCAATACCCCTGTAGCAGCCGAATCCTCAGGGTGCTACATCCCCCCCTGGTAAATCACAGCACGTCCTCGGGCTGTAAGACATAAAACAACACCAAAACATACAATTTTTTTTTTTTTTTCCATATAAACATAATAAAACATATAAAACATTATATATATATAAAACTTTTCATATAAACATTCTCGTCGTCTCTTGTTTCAGGTTCCTCCTCCGGACACTGTGCAACGTGTGTCCGGGAAAAGTGCGACAGTCTCTTAGAAAAACTGGTTTTCCCATAAAACCGGTAGGGGGCGCTTTAGGAAGCGCAACTATATACAGGGGAAGTTGGCCGCTCTCAGTCCTCGGCCAGGTAAAGGGAAGGGAATGGCTGCTCACAGTCCTCAGCCTGTGGGATTAAGGGGTTAACGGGTAAACAGTTCACTCAGCTGGTCCCAACGGGGACTATATATATGTAGCAACAATCTCTTTGGTACCCGGTCGGGTAACTATTTACATCTACTGCTTCGCTGTCCTCAACGACGGCGTCCTCCTGCTCTTTGCTTATAGCTGGTTGTAACTTCAGACCCGTCCGGGTCCTCTTGCTCCCCCTCCTCGCACCGCAACTCCTCCTCCGTCAGGCGGTGCACGTGGAGGGCGTAAGGTCCTTTGGCACACTTGTGCCGGGTAAAGGTGACCTCGTCTCCGATGTAGAGGTCACGACCTCTGAGCCCCTCCGGCAGATGGGACTCCACATCTCTGCGCGTGACAAAGACGTCGCCGGGGGTGTTGTTGTCTCTAATGAAGCCCCACCCATGCTGCTGGTTAAACTTTATTACAGTCCCGGTGGTACGGGGACTGTGCGCTGCACGGGGGTCCCTCCTGGTCCGGCTCTTCTGCTCGGCGCTCCGTATTTGGGCCTGTTGTTCTCGGACCCGCCTCTCTCTCCGCTCCCTTGCGAACTCCTCGAGCTGCTGACGGCAGCACTCAGCACGCTCCGCTGCAGCTGCCCGGGTTTCCTGAGTGAACCCCATTAGGTCTTCTCCGGTGGGGTCCCACTCAAACTGTGCTTCCGCTAGCGGGGGCGAGATCCGTGCCACGGGCTTCGGAGCCGGAATCAGGGGTTCATCCAGGGGTCTTAGTCTCTGCTGCCGTTCCAGCTCATGGTATCCTTCGGGCCAGATGAAGGGCCGCCCGTCCGGCCATGTGAGCTGGCTGAACAAGTCTTCCCCCAGGTGTGGCACCCTTGGTTTTACGGGCGCGGGCGCGGTGGTGGTGGCGCCCGGGTTGCCCAGGCCTTGCGGCCAGGCCTGGGGCACCTGGAAGGTGAAGGGCACCGTTAGGACGGCGGCGCCCTGGGCTACCTGGCCTTGCGACCAGGCCGGAGGCTCCGCGGAGGTAGGGGGCGCTGTTGGTGATGCGGCGCCCGGGGGTACTAGGCCTTGCGACCAGGCTGGTGTTACTTCCTGCTTGGTCACGCTCGGGGTCGGTGCGTGTGACGTCACAGGGGTCGCGGCGGCGGCTTCCGGTTGGGGCCTAGTCTGCGTCGGTGACATGGCGTTTTCGGGCACAGCAGGGGGACTTTCGGGCTCTGTGACGGGGAGCTGGGGCAGGTAAGCGGTGTCACGGCTTGGGGTATAGACGTCCCCTTTACCTGCCTCCATGCGTTCGGCTCCCTTCTCGGCGCCGTCTCCGGCCTTGGGTCCTCCCGCACCATCCTCAGAGGCGGTCTGCTTCCTCATCTCGGCTGGCGTGCTCCGGGTCTTGGTTTGCTGGGCCATCTCCCGGCTCCATTCCGCCAATATCTCGCGCTGTACCCGGGCCATCCTCCGTGCGAGGCCCTCCAGGGCAGTCTGTGCACACTCCCGGTCTCGGGGGAGCTGTGCAAGGACCTCCACTAGGCCTAGTGGGGTCGTGGTGTCCAGCAGGCTCCTGACCAACGGGTCGGTGCTGCTCTGCTCTTCCTCCAGCAGGCTCCTGGCCAGCGGGCCGGTGCTGCTCTGCTCTCCTTCCTCGGTCTTTAGCAGACTCCTGGCCAGCGGGCCGGTGCTGTTCTGCTTTCTCTCCATATCCGGGTAAGCTCCTCCGCTACTCCTCGTTAGACTTCTTGCCTCCGGGTGCGCTCGCTCCAGACTGCTCCAGGCGGCACCCATCTTCGTTCTTTTCTTTCGTCTCCTCCCACTTCGAGGGCGGTCCCGGGGCCACTGGGTGACTGTCAGCTCCAGGGGCGGTTCTTTCACGCTGACAGACACCTCTAGCATCACAGTCTCTGTTGGTGGGGGTGGTTTCCACTTTTGGCGCCATTTTCTGTCCTGGCCCACGATGGGAGGCGGCCTCTTGCCCTCCTTTGGCACGCCCATAATGGCGTCCGCTGCTCTTCCAAGGCGGGAAATCTTCGGATTTGGCGGGAAGCGTCGCCCAGTGGCGGGAAACTCTGCAGATGGCGGGAACAAGCTGGAAATGGCGGACAATCGGCGGGAAACGACCTGTGATGGGGTCCGATGGCGTGGACCCTCCGGAATCGGCGGGAGACTTCTTTCTGAGGTAAACTTGCACTTTTCTTCAGGCACGCAGTACCCGGGTGTTGCGGGCACGTAATCCTGCCGACTACGCCAAAGTTGACGCGCCCCCTGGGACATATTCCTTTTTGAGGGGCACCGGATCAGATGGGGGGTTGTAGTCTCCGAGCGGCTGTGACCCGGCCCGTGCCCAGGGCGTCAAACTCAGTGTTATGTGGCAGTCCTACAGATGTTATTAAGAGTTCTTTTGTGTCGACTACGCCACCCGTTGTGATGCGGTCACTGTGGCCGCCGCTGCAGCAGGGTCCGCTGAGGCTGATGGTGGGTGCGCAGCTTGGTGGAATAACCCCCAACGGGAGGGGTATAGCCTCAGGGGGGACAGGTGCAGAGGATGGGGGTTGTGGTGGTGCAGTGCAGACGGCAATGAAGACAGAGTCGGGTTGTGCAGTTAAGGGTGTTTACTTACTGCAGATGTTGTACTGGTCACTCCAGCTTCGAGTGACCACCCGAGCCGTGCTGCGTCCACCAGGTCCTGGATCCAGCCAACCCCCAAACAAGTCCGGAGCGTGGCCCTGAGCTCTCCTTCTGTCCCGTTCTCTGGCCGTCCCCACCAGTGATCCACCTAGGTCCAGCTCCCTCGGGCCTTCTGTTGGGACACCCTTGGCCTTGGGTTCCCTGACCCTTCATGTGGTGTGCCTTCGGGGTGGATGTGGTGGGTGGCCGTGGCAGATGCTGCCCACGGCCTCCGGTCTCTGGCTAGGGTGTGTTTTTGCCCCCACCAGCTTGGGTTCCGGTACCCTGTGCCGACTCTTCACCCGGGGATTTAAGTTGGGATCTTGGAGTCCTTTTCTGCTGTTTCCCCCTCTGGGTCTCTCTCTCTCTTCTCCTCTCTCACTCTGGGTCTTTCTTCTCTGCTCTCTGACTTCCTCTCTGCAACTGACTTGTTCTCTGCATCTGACCCTGATCTTAGTTGGTGCCCACCTTATATACACCCTCTATGTGTGAGCTCAGGTGACCAGCACCCAATGAGCTCCTATCACTACCCAGACTGCACCCCCTATCTGCCCCTACACTACATGGGATGTACCACCCCCCTCCCACTCCAGCCAGGAACAGACTCGGTTGTACCTGCACATTTCTAAGTGGGAGTACCGTTGGTCTGTTCCCCGGAAATGGGATGTATGTAGTGCATGCAGCCTACCGAGCTCAGTTCCACACTCCTTCCTTACCCGGGAGTGGAATATCACACCTCTGGGTTGAGGTGCAATACCCCTGTAGCAGCCGAATCCTCAGGGTGCTACATGTGTCTCCATTTTTACCTTCCCTTTTGATTTGAGATATCCTATGGTGAGTGGTGTAAGATGAACGGCTTAAAAATAGCTGTCGGGTGTTTTTAATGTCATGTGTCTGCATGAGACTGTATCTAATTTGTATGACAGTAAAATCTCTACCAGCTCCAGCAGCTGGAAATAAGTTAAAAGTAAATGTAACAGATTTAAGCATTTAGTTTTGCTATTGATTTGCTAGTGTGTAAACATTTTCTGCTTTTATATCTTGTTTACATGTTGTTTTTTCATATTCTGTATGCTTATCATCCTGATAAAAATAGAGAGTTAAAAGACTTGATTATTTCATTTTTTTAATCTTTTTTTACAGTGTAAATGCATTTACTACATGCATTAAAGGGAATCTCTCACCAGATTTCTGCTACCTCATTTGAGTGCAGCATGACGTAGGAAAAGAGACCCTGATTCCAACGATGTATCACTTAGATTACTGGGTCCAGCAGTTGTGACACAATTAGAGTTCTTATATGTGGAATGCAGCAGAGCTGAGAAAGCTAACTCCGCCCACACCAGGCTCTGCATATACATAGTCTATTAACACTGAGCTGCTTATCATCGGAGGGTTGTCCTACCATGAGGCACGTGGGCACCTAGTCCGATAGTGATAATTCTCACATTTATTTGTGTTCCCTATATCTGCAGCAAATTCAAGAGGAAGAAGAGCAGATATTTATGTTATGCGATATTCTTGTAGAGGAAGTTAGCACATTATAGAGAAGTCCTACAATATCAACTTTCGTTATAACCAGAATAACAACCTGCATATAGAGGAGCAATAAGAAATATTTACTATGGCTAAAAAAATAAAAGAAAAAAAATGTAGACATATTCTTCAGAATTCTTCAGGCCTAATGGAAAAAAGTAAGTAAGTATATTTTCAATTTGATTAAAAAACAGCAATCCATTTTTTTTCTGTATTTTGTCGCTGGAATGATGCCACACCGCTGTCTTCTGTTATCGGTGGCACTCTGCTTGGTTTTTTGCAGGTTGTGATTTGTTTGATCGCTCCAGTATTTGCTAGGCGAGCCACAGGTCATTTCTCAATGTAAGTCTATGAGAGCCAGAACCAGGCCAGAATGAGGCTCTCCTAGACTTACATTGAGAGCTTGTGACCGTTACCTATGACCTCCAGACAGTCAGAAGTTGTGGTCACAATATGGCGGATCGGGACCGCAGCGGCGCTGGGAAGAGCTGAAAGACAGCATCTGGTAAGTATATTATTAGGGGCAGGAAACGTACATTAGTACCACCTGAAAGAAAAAGAGCACTGAAGTGGTGCTTTAAATAAAGAGCACAAGCTATGAATGAAGGCTTTTGATATTAACTTATTTTTTAGTTGTTTTTGCAGTGACAGCAATCTGATTTATTCTCTGGGTCTGACTTCACATTAAAAATATGTGATCTAAGCTTCAAACATTTCCATAGTAAAACTGCCGCTGCGATTTTTCCTCTGTCATCTCTCTTATATATTTATTCCAAAAAATAGCAAGAAAGTTGAATGTCATAAAAAGATGCTTCTAGACTTAAGCATTCCTAATGGGAACAAAGGATTTGGGCCCAAAAGTGAGAAAGAATTCTCATTTTCCAGAGACTGTTCAGGATGAGAGAACACTGGAATTCTGCAGTAAAGTCTTTTGTAGATAACAACTGTGTAATTTCAAACATCAGGTGACACCATGGAAAAAGAATGGGTCACAATCTGTTACTTGTCAACCCAAATCCTGTTCAGCTCCTATTTACATACGCCTCCCACTTTTTCTACATAGCGTATTAACTTTCAAACTGACCAAATCGAAAAATTAAAGAGGGCATGTCAGCTTTCTTCTTTTAGGAAATATTTCCAATGGAATAACGTATAGTGTGTTTTCTTAAAATTCTGCAATGTACAGTTCCTCTGTTATTCCTCTTGAAAATGTACAAATAAATTGGCAACTGAATGTTACCGTTGAACTTATTCACAGAAGCCTCTGTCAGCACAGTCTTGCACTGTAGAAGCAGAGCTAACAATCCAGGTGAATAACCCTATTAACTTTGATAATGGTATGCATACATGACCAGAAAGAGTAAAAGATGCTCCAGTATTGACAGTTCATTGGGGACACAAGTATTAATAAACTGAGAAAGTTTATTTATATGGCAGCACAAATACCAATGAACTTTACAGTTAAGGAAGCAATCAAAAAGCAAAAAGACAACCAAAACAAAAAAAAAGCAAACAATTCAATAACAGAGGTTTTAAATAAATATATCAAATATGTTTATGTAATTTTTATTATCAGGAAATTTACTGGCATATATCCAGGCTTCAGATAATATTCAGGATTTCATATTTCCTTTATTAGAAAAACAACAGCCTTTTCCTCTGCAGTTGCCATCGTACAGAATGTCATAAGAGATTGTAACTACTCTTTACAAACAGTTGTGCCCTCCTTTTAGCAACCTAACCCTTTCGAAACAGCAATGTTCTCCTCCTACAGATGATCCCCTTACAAGCATCTAGCTCATTTTCCTTTATTAGGTCTGCATAATACACAGACAATGTTATTACATGGATGATATATAGCAATATTCTTTACAAAGTAAATTTGAAGTTCCTGGTGGGAGATAAAGAAACATTTCTTCTGATTAACCTTTCAATGATTTGCTGCCTATTGGGATGCATTAATGGAAAAAAATACCATGTTTGTGAATTTGTTGCAAATTCTGTGGACCAGCAACCTGAGAAAATGATAAAACAGGTAAACAGATAAGTCTACCACAAATCCTGTAAATCTTAGCACAAGGCTCAGTTTTGACATTCAAAAGCTGAGAGAAAAAGAATCTCAGAAGATTTTTCATTCACAAGGCTAAGATGAAAATAAGGTCTCATTCAGATGTCCATTTTTTTCTTATACGTGTCAAAAGTAGATCAACTTGACCAATGTGCTGGATTAAATTTTCATCAGTGTTTGGTCAGTGTGTAAGTTTTTAACATCAGTGTTTCACCAATTGTTCTCATATGCAAAAAAAATAACCCCAAAAAACTGATGGAGATTTCTCAAGTGCCTATCAACCAATCAGAGAAAAAACAGAACACATACAGTGCCTTGTAAAAGTATTCATACCCCATGAACTTTTCCACATTTTTTTGATGTTACACCCACAAACTTAAATGTATTTCATTGGGATTTTATGTGATATACCAACACAAAATAGCAAGTAATTGTGAAGTGTAAAGGAAATGATACATAATTTTCTAAATATTTTTAAAATATAAATCTGAAAATTGTAATGTGCATTTGTAGTCAGCCCCCCCCGAGTCAATACTTTGTAGGACCACCCAGGGCCATATTAGCCACTAGGCACTGGAGGATGGGTGCCTAGAGCGGCAGGTTGCGAGGTTGTGCCATCATAAAGGAAAAAAAAAAATTTAAACCACTTTTCCCCTTCACTTGGCCAAGTAGCAAAACCAGCGTTTTTTTAAGTTGGGAGGGGGAATTCGCTATATGCAAGTGCGCAGCAGGGGCAGAGGAGCACTAATCAGCTCTCTGCCCAAACGGAAGAAATTACAACCGAGTGGTACAGGACCTGCGATGAGGTCATGATCATGTGAATCGAGAGGGAGGAACAACAGAGTTTTGCCGGCTAGAAGCAGCAGTATGTTAAAGGAGAAGATGGAGGAGATGGGGGCATTTGTGAGAGGTAATCAGGGAACAGAGGTACATGAGGAGTGCAGGGTGTAAGTGATAGAGGGGTGCAAGCTCTGTAAGCTAAGGGGGTGCAGACTGACAGAGGGTTGTGTGGGGGTACAGGCTGTGTGAAATAGAGATTTGCAGACTATGATAGGGGTGCAGGGTGTGTGCGATAGAGCGGTGCAAGGGGGTGCAGGACGTGTGAGATAGAGGGGTGAAGGGTGCGCAAGATAGAGGGGTGCGAGAGGGTGCAGAGTGCATGAGAGAGGGGTGCAAGGGGGTGCAGGGTGCTAAAGTTAGTGAGATAGATGGGTGCAGACCATAAGAGGGGTGCGTGGGGGTACAGGCAGTGAGATAGAGGGTTGCAGGCTATGTGGAATATGGCGGTGCAGAGGAGGTGAGATAGAGAGGTGCAGATTGTGAGAGAGGGGTGCATGGGGTACAGGCTAAGTGAGATAGAGGGTTGCATAGGGGTGCAGGTTGTGTGTGATAGAGCACCACAAAAGGAGGTGAAGACCAAAGTGGAGGTACTTTTACTGTGAACTGTAGTAGGGGGATAGGGGTGTTCACTAAAGTGAGGGCAAAGTATGGGGAGCAGTATACAAAAGTAAGGACAGTTGAGGACACAGTATGGAGGGAGCAGTATATGAGGGACAGTGTGAAGGCACATTATGGAGGCTGTACGGTGTGAAAAGGGGGCACAGTATGGAGTGGGAGAAGCATGGGGAGCAGCGCTGAAGATGTGGACAGTATGGAGGCCATAGTTCATATCGCAGGTACATTGTGTAGTCTGGTCAATGAATAGACCATAGTTGCTAAGGGGAGATGTTTTGACAGATATTGTTCAAAATGAAAGCAAGATCGTGGTTGTTGTATATAAGGGGGACAGTGTGGAGGCCATGTATCATAAGAAGAACCGTGTAGGTGTCACCTATTGAGCAGGGAGCACAGTGGGGAAAATAGTGGGGCAAATATTTATTCAAGTTCACAGCATAAGGCTTATTTAGTGCACAGCATGTGCGGATGTTTCTTCATTTAGGCATAATTATAATGACACTGTTATTTTTAAGGACAATGTCTCGGGATGTGCTGTAGAAGGCCAGAGAAGAGGGAAGTTTGCAGAAACGAGCTGTGGATGTCCAAAGTCATCATAGCATCTGAAGTCTCTGGTCCAGATAAAGAAGAATAGGATGAGAACATTTCCAATAATGTCAACCAATAAGGTAGCTGGATCTAAAGGTGCATTTGTACTGGACAATTGCCGCCTTTAAACGACCGCCAACCGGTTATATGAAACTGATCGGTAGATGTAATAGCCTGTGACTGCAGACTTCTGCATCCTCACAGCATTTACACCTCACGCTGTCAGGATTCTCCAGTACTGGTGGTGAGAGCGGGCTGTCATGTGACCACAAGTATATGATATGCATATTTCTGGCCACATTCTGACTAGACATGACAAACGTGGACTACTCTTTTAAAATGCGCCTTCTGTAACCATACTGTATAACAGCATTGTTCTCGGCAGCACAAGTTTACACAGGATTATCCATGCCGAGAGCAATAATATTTAAAGAGGTTGTCCACTACTTTAGAATTGATGACCTATGATTAGGATAGGTCATCAGGTTCTGATCGGTGGTGTGATACCTGGCTCCCCCCGCTGATCAGCTGTTCTCAGTGTCAGTGGCTGGAACTGCTTACTTATGGAGCTGAACAGCGCAGGGGGTAGATGTGTAGTACCCGGCCGCTGCCACTATACAGTAGATGGAGCTATGCAGCTCCATAACTGGGTAGTTCTAGCCAACGCCGACATCGAGAACAGCTGATTGGCAGGGTGCCGGGTGTCACACCCTCATTGATAACATATTGATAACCTATCGTAAAAATAGGTTATAGTCTGCAGTCACTTAAAGTCTACGTCTTGTTGCCTGCCTCAACAAGGCTGAAAATGATGGCCGGAAATGATGACCGACAGAGCACATCGTGACTCCATCTGCATCAGTACTGTGAAAAAGCCCGTCAGTACATTCTCTCGAATCCTGTTCTGCTTCGGACATAACCCCCGAGAGGACATAGGCTCAAACGCTATGTGAAAATAGCCTTACCAAACTTTTGGGATATTTTTTTTAAATTTGTTTTAGGCCCTTGCATTATGAGGAGATCCAGGTCCCAAGACACCTACTTATTTGCTCAGAATAAAAGATCCTAAAATATATAACAAAAAAATATACTAAAATTAAATGTACATGTACTTTTTCAATGTTTAACCACTCCATCTTTCCTTACCATTTCCAAGGTCATACTGGGGGCTGCAGGACTATTCGATACAAGTGTATATGTCGGGGGGTGAACTACCATTGCAATTGATCACTGTACTTGAAAATAGATAATTTCAGGTCAGGGTCCATTGTCCATGGTACATGGACAATACAAAGACTAAAAATACAGCCATCTAAGCTAGGCCATATGTGTATATATATATATATATATATATATATATATATATCAGCTGAATAAGTGTTTGACTAAAGCTCCATACAGTTTACATAACGGCCAGCTGAAAAATGATTGAACCACTGTTCTGCGGACAGCTATCCCAGCCATCTCTACCATACATAGGAGCACTAACATTGCAGAGTGCTCCTGTGTTCTCTATGAGAGAGCCACTGCCTAACTTGTCTGGCGGCAGCCTATCTCTTATAGGGAGTCTTAGCACTGAATGACTGTTCAAAACATGTACAGGCACTTGGTGCACGGTGGAGGGGCCAATCATTTACATACCCCTTCCCATCTGCTTGTTTTCCTTCTACAGGTGCACCTCACTAAATTAGAATATCATGAGAAGGAAAATTAATTTCAGTTCTTCAATACAAAAAGTGAAACTCATATATTATATAGAGTCATTACAAACAGAGTAATCTATTTCAAGTGTTTATTTCTGTTAATACTGATGATTATGGCTTACAGCCAATGAAAACACAAAAGTCATTATCTCAGTAAATTTGAATAATTAGCAAAAACACCTGCAAAGGCTTCCTAAGCGTTTAAAAATACAACTGCCGATCGGTAAACTTTTACCGATCGGCAGATATTTGAATGCCCGTTTATGAAGCAGACCAAAACAAACGATGCACACTGAGCGATCTAAACTGGGCTGCCGTAGTTATCGGCAGTGCGAGTCCCGTTTACACAGGATGATGCACTGCCGAGAATGATGAGCGCTTGTGCTGCACAAAAGATCATTTGCTAGACATACTAGATCCCCCCCAACAATCATCCGTCAGGAGCCCCCATACATATTATTCTAAGTTCCCATGATGAGAATTTGGTGCATTTTCTCTGCTTCGTATTTTCATCTCATGCCCAAAGTGTTTTCTTTTTCTTGTGCTGTGTAAAATTGACCTGCGGTAAGACTTTGAGAACCGCAACTTGTCAATTTCACTTGTGGTAAATATGCATTTTATTTAAGGATTTTCCCTGCAGACTTGAATGAGATAAGAAATATCCACAGATAAAACTTATGCGTTATTAGTGCATTTCTGCAATAACAGAGCATGTAATCTTCAAATGACTGTATTAGTGAAGTTTTATCAAAGTCATGTACAGGAAGTATCCAAAAAAAAAGTAGTTTTATTTGAAAAATGACATAAAATCTGCAACATCAAAATTCACCAAATCCACATCATAGGAACTTGGCCTCCGTGGTGTTACGTTTTGTTTTTTCGCTTGGTCGGCACTCGGTTCCATAGAGTAGGATGGATGTATTCACACATCTGTTAAATTACGGACCCGTGTTTAGGATCCATGTGACTCAGAGCAGGTCCTATTCTGATCCGGTTTGCAGATTAGATTTGGACATTCAAGCCTATGGGGATTCGTAAGACAGTGATGCAAATCAGAAGGCTTCTGTTTTGCAATTGTTGCTTTGTGATAAAACTGAATATAAACATGACCTTCCAAAGTTTTGTATTGGCTTGAAAGTGAGCAACTTGTATGAGGCAGTGACGGGAATTATATGCAAGGGACGATATGTATCCCCCAGAATGCGTACAGAAGCATATTGATTATTGAACTCACTGGAGTGCATTGCAGTGACAGAGATAGCTGTGGTTGCAGTGCAGGATAAAAGTAAGTTTGGACTTGGTCAAACTATTTTACCAAGGCGGATTTGGTAAAACCCGGCATGGGCTTTTATTCTTGGAGTGGACTACAGGATGGCAGTGGGAAAAAAGAAGCAAGACAAAAATATATCTCATACCCTACCATAATTATATATAAATGTAAAGCAAAATTGCATAATAAATATAGGGTACTTAGTGAACCATTTTTGATCAAAAAAAGTATACAAGCCGTCCCACCAGCGGCAAGGTGACCCTAAATTGGGACGGTACCTATACTGCCTATATTAAAAACCTTACTGTATATCAAAGTTGAAGTAATGCATAAAAGGGTAGACAAATAGGACCGGGTCCCAACTCCAGACCACCTAGGCCCGTGGTAAGCTACATATATACCAATCAGCTCAACAAAGGGCATGCCACACCCTTAAATTGCACAGAATGCAAACAAGTCAAAAAACCAGACAATGTGAACTGAGGTCTAAGATGGCAGACATACAAGAAACAGAGGCATGTTCACACTAGCAAAAAAGAAGCAAGACAAAAATATATCTCATACCCTACCATAATTATATATAAATGTAAAGCAAAATTGCATAATAAATATAGGGTACTTAGTGAACTATTTTTGATCAAAAAAAGTATACAAGCCGTCCCACCAGCGGCAAGGTGACCCTAAATTGGGACGGTACCTATACTGCCTATATTAAAAACCTTACTGTATATCAAAGTTGAAGTAATGCATAAAAGGGTAGACAAATAGGACCGGGTCCCAACTCCAGACCACCTAGGCCCGTGGTAAGCTACATATATACCAATCAGCTCAACAAAGGGCATGCCACACCCTTTGTTGAGCTGATTGTCTACCTATTTGTCTACCCTTTTATGCATTACTTCAACTTTGATATACAGTAAGGTTTTTAATATAGGCAGTATAGGTACCGTCCCAATTTAGGGTCACCTTGCCGCTGGTGGGACGGCTTGTATACTTTTTTTGATCAAAAATATTTCACTAAGTACCCTATATTTATTATGCAATTTTGCTTTACATTTATATATAATTATGGTAGGGTATGAGATATATTTTTGTCTTGCTTCTTTTTTGCTAGTGTGAACATGCCTCTGTTTCTTGTATGTCTGCCATCTTAGACCTCAGTTCACATTGTCTGGTTTTTTGACTTGTTTGCATTCTGTGCAATTTAAGGGTGTGGCATGCCCTTTGTTGAGCTGATTGGTATATATGTAGCTTACCACGGGCCTAGGTGGTCTGGAGTTGGGACCCGGTCCTATTTGTCTACCCTTTTATGCATTACTTCAACTTTGATATACAGTAAGGTTTTTAATATAGGCAGTATAGGTACCGTCCCAATTTAGGGTCACCTTGCCGCTGGTGGGACGGCTTGTATACTTTTTTTGATCAAAAATAGTTCACTAAGTACCCTATATTTATTATGCAATTTTGCTTTACATTTATATATAATTATGGTAGGGTATGAGATATATTTTTGTCTTGCTTCTTTTTTGCTAGTGTGAACATGCCTCTGTTTCTTGTATGTCTGCCATCTTAGACCTCAGTTCACATTGTCTGGTTTTTTGACTTGTTTGCATTCTGTGCAATTTAAGGGTGTGGCATGCCCTTTGTTGAGCTGATTGGTATATATGTAGCTTACCACGGGCCTAGGTGGTCTGGAGTTGGGACCCGGTCCTATTTGTCTACCCTTTTATGCATTACTTCAACTTTGATATACAGTAAGGTTTTTAATATAGGCAGTATAGGTACCGTCCCAATTTAGGGTCACCTTGCCGCTGGTGGGACGGCTTGTATACTTTTTTTGATCAAAAATAGTTCACTAAGTACCCTATATTTATTATGCAATTTTGCTTTACATTTATATATAATTATGGTAGGGTATGAGATATATTTTTGTCTTGCTTCTTTTTTGCTAGTGTGAACATGCCTCTGTTTCTTGTATGTCTGCCATCTTAGACCTCAGTTCACATTGTCTGTTTTTTTGACTTGTTTGCATTCTGTGCAATTTAAGGGTGTGGCATGCCCTTTGTTGAGCTGATTGGTATATATGTAGCTTACCACGGGCCTAGGTGGTCTGGAGTTGGGACCCGGTCCTATTTGTCTACCCTTTTATGCATTACTTCAACTTTGATATACAGTAAGGTTTTTAATATAGGCAGTATAGGTACCGTCCCAATTTAGGGTCACCTTGCCGCTGGTGGGACGGCTTGTATACTTTTTTTGATCAAAAATAGTTCACTAAGTACCCTATATTTATTATGCAATTTTGCTTTACATTTATATATAATTATGGTAGGGTATGAGATATATTTTTGTCTTGCTTCTTTTTTGCTAGTGTGAACATGCCTCTGTTTCTTGTATGTCTGCCATCTTAGACCTCAGTTCACATTGTCTGGTTTTTTGACTTGTTTGCATTCTGTGCAATTTAAGGGTGTGGCATGCCCTTTGTTGAGCTGATTGGTATATATGTAGCTTACCACGGGCCTAGGTGGTCTGGAGTTGGGACCCGGTCCTATTTGTCTACCCTTTTATGCATTACTTCAACTTTGATATACAGTAAGGTTTTTAATATAGGCAGTATAGGTACCGTCCCAATTTAGGGTCACCTTGCCGCTGGTGGGACGGCTTGTATACTTTTTTTGATCAAAAATAGTTCACTAAGTACCCTATATTTATTATGCAATTTTGCTTTACATTTATATATAATTATGGTAGGGTATGAGATATATTTTTGTCTTGCTTCTTTTTTGCTAGTGTGAACATGCCTCTGTTTCTTGTATGTCTGCCATCTTAGACCTCAGTTCACATTGTCTGGTTTTTTGACTTGTTTGCATTCTGTGCAATTTAAGGGTGTGGCATGCCCTTTGTTGAGCTGATTGGTATATATGTAGCTTACCACGGGCCTAGGTGGTCTGGAGTTGGGACCCGGTCCTATTTGTCTACCCTTTTATGCATTACTTCAACTTTGATATACAGTAAGGTTTTTAATATAGGCAGTATAGGTACCGTCCCAATTTAGGGTCACCTTGCCGCTGGTGGGACGGCTTGTATACTTTTTTTGATCAAAAATAGTTCACTAAGTACCCTATATTTATTATGCAATTTTGCTTTACATTTATATATAATTATGGTAGGGTATGAGATATATTTTTGTCTTGCTTCTTTTTTGCTAGTGTGAACATGCCTCTGTTTCTTGTATGTCTGCCATCTTAGACCTCAGTTCACATTGTCTGGTTTTTTGACTTGTTTGCATTCTGTGCAATTTAAGGGTGTGGCATGCCCTTTGTTGAGCTGATTGGTATATATGTAGCTTACCACGGGCCTAGGTGGTCTGGAGTTGGGACCCGGTCCTATTTGTCTACCCTTTTATGCATTACTTCAACTTTGATATACAGTAAGGTTTTTAATATAGGCAGTATAGGTACCGTCCCAATTTAGGGTCACCTTGCCGCTGGTGGGACGGCTTGTATACTTTTTTTGATCAAAAATAGTTCACTAAGTACCCTATATTTATTATGCAATTTTGCTTTACATTTATATATAATTATGGTAGGGTATGAGATATATTTTTGTCTTGCTTCTTTTTTGCTAGTGTGAACATGCCTCTGTTTCTTGTATGTCTGCCATCTTAGACCTCAGTTCACATTGTCTGGTTTTTTGACTTGTTTGCATTCTGTGCAATTTAAGGGTGTGGCATGCCCTTTGTTGAGCTGATTGGTATATATGTAGCTTACCACGGGCCTAGGTGGTCTGGAGTTGGGACCCGGTCCTATTTGTCTACCCTTTTATGCATTACTTCAACTTTGATATACAGTAAGGTTTTTAATATAGGCAGTATAGGTACCGTCCCAATTTAGGGTCACCTTGCCGCTGGTGGGACGGCTTGTATACTTTTTTTGATCAAAAATAGTTCACTAAGTACCCTATATTTATTATGCAATTTTGCTTTACATTTATATATAATTATGGTAGGGTATGAGATATATTTTTGTCTTGCTTCTTTTTTGCTAGTGTGAACATGCCTCTGTTTCTTGTATGTCTGCCATCTTAGACCTCAGTTCACATTGTCTGGTAGGATGGCAGTGGGGCGGTCCACTCCCTCCAGCTCGGGTCTTGCATGTGGCTCATGTCTACAGTTTTCATTTAAAAACCTGCTGCAAAGGTTTTGGGTGTGTCAGTGTTTTGTCTACAAGCTGCAGAGCAGGTGGCTCTGCAACACAGGCCTGTTTGAAGCTGAACACAGAGCAAAAGGGAAGCAAAACTCCTGGCGCTCCTCAGCGCAACACGGTGGTGCACGGTAACGACATTGTTGTCCACGGTAACGAGTTTGGAGAAGGACTGTGTTACGACCCAGCTGCAATCTGGAGGATACCGTTATCTTTACTTTGTGAGTTTTGGAAAATAAAAGACATTTAAGTTGAACTTTACTGGGACACTGCCTCATTACTGCATGGTGTGAACACCGCCGCACTACAGTATGGTGGAGAATGCGGGCAGTGTGAACTGAGGCATACCCCAACAATAACTGTATGTCCGTGATCAAGCCTGCTAAACTTCACTCAGGCCTGCCGACAACATGGAGGAGCTACTGAAACAGTTGGTGCTCACCCAGCAGCAGCAGCCGCTGCAGATGCAGTGGCAACAGCAGGAGCAGCACCAGCAACAGCAGTGCACTAATGAACTGATTGTGCAGTAGATTGCGGCTCTGCAAGAGACGCCACCACCACTGACCCCAGAACGTCGTGAGGCCCGAGACAAGGTCCGTTCAGCACTGAGGAAGATGAGTCCGGAGGACGACATGGAAGCTTTCCTCACAGTGTTTGAACGCACAGAGGAGCGAGAGAGCTTGCCAATTGCTCAGTGTGCTGAGGTTGTGGCCCCGTTCCTGATGGGAGATGCCCAGAAGGCGTACTTTGACCTCACCCGGGAGGATGCCTTGAACTATGGGAAGCTGAAAGGTGAGATCGTTGCCCAACTGGGAGTTAACACTTATGTGCGGGCACAACGCATGTACCAGTGGTCCTTTCCGGAGTCCCGATCCACTAGGTCTCAGGCATATGACTTGTTAAAGTTGGTCAAAAAGTGGCTCCAGCCTGAGATCTTGAGCCCAGCCCAAATGGTAGAGAGGGTGGTGGTGGACCGGCTGGTGCGAACTCTGCCAGCAGCCATACAATGTTGGGTGGGGCAAGGGAACCCAGGTAACCTGGACCAGGTGGTTAGCCTGATCGAGCGGTATACAACCACCCAGGACTTTGTACGGGACTCTGCCCCAATGCGAATGGCACTCCAGCCCCTGCAAGCCTCGAAGCCTGGGAAAGGGTCACGTCCCTCTGCTGGGGACAGTAAGAACCAAGCCCACACTGGGGGGGTACCCCGGAATGAGGGTGACAGGAGACCAGTTTCCCCTAAATCGGTCTCGAGGACTGGTGGTGCCACTGCTATTAGGTGCTGGTGATGACAAGGGCCAGGACATGTGGCTGCCAACTGCCCCCTGACTGCTGAACCCATGGACTGCGTGTTTAACCGCCGGGTGTCTATGTATGCTCCGACCGTCTACACCGCGGACCCTGTTGGTCTAACGGGTGAACCCCATCTGTACCAGGTGCGCGTCAATGGACATAGAGCTGAGGCTCTCTTGGACTCAGGGAGCCAAGTGACCCTCGTCCATGGGTCATTGATCTCTGGGTTAGAACCCACTGGGGGTAAATTCAGGGTAGTGTGCATATATGGCAAACTCCGTGAGTATCCGACGGCGGAGGTTACCTTTTCCACACCATGTGGAGAGGTTAAACATGTGGTGGGAATGGTAAATACTCTTCCTTATGGGACTGTGCTGGGAAGAGATTTGCCACTGTTTTGGTCCTTGTGGGAGAGTAAGATTATCCCTCCCAAAATAAAGATGTGTCCGGGAGCGAAACCCGAAGATCCCGAGTCAGGGATACCTGCCGTAAGGGTCTCCAACCTAGGGACAGAGTGTGAACCCGATAGGTTTTCCTTAGCGGTATTAGCAGGAGAAGTTGAGGAGACCCCTATCAATCCCAGAGCTGGAAGTGTCCCGGGGAGCGTTTGGGACAGCTCAGCTGCAGGACCTACCCTGACCCGGGCACGGGAAAGGGTAATAGAGGTAAATGGGGTGGCTCAGCAACCGGGTGCAGAGACAGTTTTTCCGCGCATGGCAGTCAACCAAGATTTACTCTATAGGGTTGACAAGATCCAGGACGAGGTCGTGGAACAGCTAGTAGTACCTCATTCACACCGTCGGGTGGTTCTCGAGATGACCCACACACACTTGCTGGGGGGACATCTAGGGGTTAAAAAGACACAAGAACGCATCTTGCAGCGGTTCTTTTGGCCCGGGATTTATGCTAACGTACAGAGGTATTGTGAATCTTGCCCGGAATTTCAGCTGACCACACCCATCGCAATCTTCCGTAGCTCATTGGTACCTCAGCCAGTTATAGAGGTACCTTTTGAACGGATTGCGATGGATTTGGTGGGACCCATTGTAAAGTCAGCTCGGGGTCATCAACACATACTTGTGGTTGCAGACTATGCTGCCCGTTACCCAGAGGCCATTCCACTACTCCACACCTCGGCTAAACTTATTGCCTGGGAGCTGTTTGCCATGTTCTGTCGCCTTGGGCTGCCTAAGGAGATCCTGACGGATTAGGGGACTCCTTTTGTGTCCAAGGTGATGAAGAAACTGTGCAAATTGCTTAAAATAAAACAGTTGCAGAATACCCCAATCTGCCGATCGGTGTGGGACACCCAATCAATCAGTAATTTTTCGCCTATCCTGTTAGGTTGATGACTTTCATTCACTGGGCAATTATTTTATTATGGCATTGATTAGAAAGACTCAAGACCAGGTGTGGGTAATTAATTTTCCCGAGGGACTACGTGAGAAACTTTGACTGTTGTGGAGGGCCGAATCAATAGGCTGAAATTAATGCGGCTCAATATTAATATTAACATATTATATTATTATTTTATATTAATATTAATTATATTGATTATTGTTAAGCAGATCAAAACCATATAATTTAATGATTTTTATGTATATTTTTTTAAACTTGTTTTTATTGAAAATAAAGTTTTCATACATTAATGCGAATACGACTTGAAATATACATGACAAGGCTGTTATAAGATGGTAAATGGCAGAATGTACTGTACATTCCAAGCATGCTTACATTAAGTCAAAAGACAAATCAAAAACTAGGAAGGGAGAAAAAGAATGCCCAAAACAGGCACTTTCCTTATATATAGATCACCCAACAGGATTGTATAACCTTAGACTCTCCTTGAAAGTTGTGCGGGACCCGCCAACACCAAGATAGATCTCTGACACCTAGATGTATCTCCACACTGCCGCTCTATCTAACATATTTCTACACAGGTGTTTCCCCCAATAGTAGTTGCTCTTGATGCCACACAGTAGGTTGGAAACAAATTCTAATATCATCTCGGATGCGTTGTGGAAGCAAAGAGATGAAACTTTCCCAAGGTTCAAAGAAGGACTGTACCTTTTCCTCCTTGTGTAAGGAGGCCTCAGCCCAATCCATCTGAAGCAGGAACGATAGTTTGTCTAAAAAGTTCTTAAAAGGAGGAGCTTGGTCGTGGATCCATACCTGCAGGATGGCCTTGTCACCTGCTGCTGCCACCATGTGCAGCAGTTTACGAGCCCCTGTAGAGCATGTGTATTTATCTGGCTCTAGTAACCAAAGATGACCCATAGAGGCTCATCAGGAGTAAAGTTTGTCAGGTGTGTGGTAGTAAATTGTTGTATTCTGGTCCAAAAGGGCTGAATAATCGGGCATGTCCACAGGAAATGGAATAGATTGGCCTCAGGGGAGCGACACTTAAAGCGACACTCCTGAGGTTGTGTATAGCCCCATTCTATGACCCTTCTGGGGGGTTAAATAAGATCTATGACATATTTTCAATCTCATTTCAAGGAAGCGAGCTGAAGGGAGGAATTTGTGGGCTTGGTCCAGGGCTTTCAAAATTGTGCTGTATGATAAGGCGGGATCATCGACCTACCATTTTGTTAGTGAGAGTTGAGATTTCTCATAGTCTAGGGCGATATCGATGAATTTATAATTGGAGGCTATTTGGCCAGATAAGGTGTTAGATTTAGTGAACCATGTAAGCAGGCATGGATCCCACTCTCGCTCAGGAAAATGAGTTATTATCTTTGCACATAACTCTTAGCCTGTAGGTATTGGAACGGGGGGAATGTGATGGTAGGATATTAAGATTGCATTTCCTCTAGTAAATACATACGGCGCTCCCCTAAGTGGATCAGATGTTTAATGGATGTTATATCCTGAGAGTGCCACTGGTAAAAGACAGGATGGGCATGTCCATGTTGGAAATGGGGGTTATCAATGAGTGGGAGAAGAAGAGACGTCTGAGGAGAGAGCTGAAATTGTCAGCGTACTTTCTGCCATGCTTTCCATGTAGACACTAGGAGAGGGTTCGCCTTCACTTCAACCGGCAATTCAATATAAGGGAGATGTAGGAGGGCAGGGAGAGCCAGTCCTGGCGTGAGACAGCACCCCAGACCATACTGGGCGTAGCAGGAGGTCCCCCCAACCAGTCCACTACCACCCGGAATAGGGATGCTAAATTATAGTGTCTAATATCAGGGAAGTTTATCCCCCCATTTCTCTTCAGCTGTTGTAGTAATTGATAGGCAATACGGGGTTTCTTTCCCTCCTAGATAAATGAGCGGTATAAATAGTTAATCCGTTTCTACTCTTTGGGAGTTAAGTAAATTGGTAGAGTGTGAAAAAGATAGAGAAGACGTGGGAATTCTGTCATTTTAATTAAGTTGGCTCTACCTAGGTATGATAGGTTAAAATCTTTCCATTTAGCTAAAGTGGATTCTAAGTTGTTGAGGTATAGATTTTTATAATTAATATTAATATTAATTGTATCACTTAAAATTAAGCAGAATTGAGTATGCTGACATCCCCTATATACCATAAGAGCCCACACACAGCCCCCTATATACCGTATGAGCTCATACACAGTCCCCTATATACTGTATGAGCTCACACACAGCTCCCTATATACTGTATAAGCCCGCACACAGTCCTCTATATACCATAAGCTCACACACAGCCACCTATATACAGTAAGAGCGCACATACAGCCCCCTATATATAGTATGAGCCGCCACACAGCTTCCTATATACAATATGAGCCCCAACATAGCCCCTATATACAGTATGAGCCCCACATAACATAACCTTTCTATATACAATATGAGCCCTCACATAACCTCTGTATATACAATATGAGCCCCCACATAGCCTCCTATATATAGTGTGAGCCCCATATAGCCTCCGTATATACAGTGAGAGCCCCATATAGCCTCTATGTATACAATGTGAGCCCCACATAGCCTTTATATACACAGAGTCTGCCCCACGTAGCATCCATATATACATACAAATATTCAATACAAATTAAATTTAAAAAAAACAACAACACATACTCACCTCGCTCCTGTTCCCCTGGTGCTCTACTCCTGTCTCCTGTGCGCTGAGTCTCAGTAGCAGGGCAATGAAATGATGTAATCATGTCTGCTGTCTCACACGCTGATTGGTAGAAGATGGAGCTGGCGGTCCCTCCTTCACCAATGTAATCACCAATATCGGCATCCCGTGGATGCAGAGAGTGGTGACAGCGGGTGGCGCCGGATGGATGGTGGGCAGGTGAGGACATGGTGCGGCCCATGGGCCACTGTTTCAGCCCTTTGGCCAAATCGGACCAAGAGAGCCAAAGGACTGAAACAGTGGCCCATTTTCCCCAGGTCTGCTCTAGACTACTGGAAAAGAACGTGTACATTTTACTTAGCCACAGCATCTAGGCGAAGAATCTCGAGCCATGGTGACTTGATGGATGAACGCTCTGTAGGAAGATTGATCTTGTACAAGTCTTGTTAGATCCACCACTAGGCACCAGACTAGGGCAGCGAGCTGAAGGAGTAGCGCCAAGATGAGGTACAAAAATATTTTTTTTTCTGAAACCTTTCCTCCTGACTATATAATAAATCTGTTGTCTTTTTTTTTCTTTAAACCTGTGTAAATGTTAGTGTAACATCAATGTGTTAATATACTCACCTACTGCAGTCTTCTCTTGTATCCATGGCTGTTCCGCTCCTCTTCTGAGTCACCTGACGGCGACTCAGACTCTCATGTTCACACTGCACTGTATGTATGAGCTGGAAGTCTCTTTTACACTGTAAGCCTATGGAGTCTCATTCTGACTTACATTGTAAAAGCCACTTCCAGCTCATACTGAGAGCGCAGTATGATCCCGAGAGGCTGAGTCGCTGTAAGGTGACTCAGAGCCGAACAGCACTAGATACAGAAGACTGCGGTAGGGGAGTATATTAACACACTGATTTAGTGGAAAAAAATACCAGGAGTGCTTTAGTATTTGCAGAAAAAAACTTTTATTCAATATACAGATGAGGGCGCTTCTGTATACCTTTGGCGTGGCCCATGTCTTTGTGCACCATTACACCCTCCTATTTGCAGTCTCTTGTCTTAATTGATAGTGTTCCATTGGTAAGCGTGAGTGGAGTATAAAATCAGCTTGCGAGTGTGTGCTTGAACACTTACACTGGAGGAGCACAGTAATGTGCTCCAAGTGTTAAAGTCAGCGCACACAGTGTGGCGGGAGGTGCATTCTGCCGCAAACTCTGTGTCGCTCCTATTTTGCTCTTGGTGTGCTGCAAATGAGTTGGCTATGGTTGCCTAGTTCTTGTCTGTCTTTGGCTGCTGCTTGAGCTGTTTCAGTGAAGATGAGAGGTGTTGAAGCGAGCAGACAGCATGCAGACAGGGCAGGGCCGGCGTCACTACCTGGCGCACCCAGGCAATTGTCGGGGCCCTGAGCAAGCTGGGTGGCCACTCGCCATCAGGGACCCCAGCACACTATGGGGTCCATCAGTCTGGGGGAGCTCGGTGCCAGCGCCCGCAAGTGGGGCCCCCAGCTTGCTCAGGGCCTCAGCACATGCAATACTTACCTCTCCCTGTTCCTCCGCTGCTCTTGTGTCTTCTGACACTCTGACATTTCAGGTCAGAGGGCGCGATGACGTCACTACAGCGTGCCCTCTGCTTTGAGCATCATGGTGCAGAGAATCAAAAGACAATGAGGAGTCTAGAGCAGAGCAGCGGCCAGCGAGGAGAGGTGAGTATTTGATTTTTTAATTTTTTTATGTATGGAGCAATATATGGGGCCCATACTGCATGGAGCAATATATGGGGCCCGTACGATATGTAGCAATATCTAGGGCCCATACTGCATGTAGCAATATATGGGGCCCATACTGCATGGAACATTATATGGGACCCATACTGCATGGAACATTATATGGGGCCCTTACTGCATGGAGCATTATATGGAACCCATACTGTATGGAACATTATTTGGGGCCCACACTGTATGGAGCATTATATGAGGCTCATTCTGTATGGATCATTATATGGGGCTCATTCTGTATAGAGCATTATATAGGACCCATTATTCTGTATGGAGCATTATATGAAGTCTATTATCTGTATGGAGCATTATATGAGGCCCATTATTCTGTATGGAGCATTATATGGGGTCCACTATTCTGTATGGAGCATTACATGGGGTCCATTATTCTGTATGGAGCATTATAGGAGGTCTATTATTCTGTATGGAGCATTATATGGAGTCCATTATTCTGTATGAAGCATTATATGGGGTCCATTATTCTGTATGGATCATTATATTGGGTCCATTATTCTATATGGAGCATTATATGAGGTCCATTATTCTGTATGAAGCAATACATGGGGCCCATTATACTGTATGGAGGACTATGTGGTGCCCATAATATTGTATGGAGGACTATGTGCTGCCCATAACACTGTATGGAAGACTATGTAGTACCCATAATACTGTATGGAAGACTATACTGTCTGGTCTAAAATTAAAACTTTTGAAACCCCCCAGGGCCTGCACTCTGTGTGTGCTGTGAGGATGCGCCGGTTTCTGAGCTATTACAGAATTTACAATAGATATCACTCATGTAATGGAAGAAGTAAGTGAAATCTTTGGCATTGTACTATACTTATATTTCTCCGCCGTATCTGTGCATCATGAATCGTGGTATGTGTTAAAGGGGCCCACTGAGACTCTTTCGCCCGGGGCCCACGAAATTCTGGAGCTGGCCCTGAGACAGGGCCCTGTCCTCCTCACTGAAGCCATTTGCTCGCTACACTTCTGGGAGCATCGAGTGGCGGCTGCAGACAGGCAGTAACCCAGCGCCAGAATGCACCTACCGCCACATTGTGTGCACCCGCACTGACACTTGGAGCATTACTGTCTTCCTCTAGAGTCAATTGACATCACAAGTTCAGAACACAAAGTGATTTTAGACATTGCTCGCTCATACCAAGCGATCACGGTCAGTCAAGACAAGGAACTGACTTTAATATGCAAATATTATGGCGTATACTGTGCACCAAGGCATAGCCCACATTAATGGTTGACTGAAGTGCCCTAATTTGCATATTAAAAGATTTTTGAGTAAATATTGAGCTAAACTATATACGCCTGGTATGATTTTTATAGGGGCTATATTCAATATGTAAATGTTTATGCAGTTTAATTGGCATTTTGGTGTGACAGACTCCCTTTAGATAAGCTTAAAAATAATTTCACCCAATGAACAAACATTTTGCTCATGCATCGGGTGATTGAGAACCAGTTTAGGTAGACTGATAATCAGTTTCCGATTATTGGCCGCAGTGTAAATTAACCTTAAAGAGTAGCTTAACTTTTCAGAGATTTTTTTAATGGTGTTTTAGGGTCATTAATTCTGAGCAGATTGATGGGGAACCCGGTCCTGAGATCCCCACCAATTCCTCCAAAAGACCTCTTAGAATAGCGCAGCTCAGTAGACAGGAGAGCACACAGTGCAGAGCAAATGCGGTAGAATGTCATAATCCTGTCTCCTCAGCTGTGCACTTCTAAAAGGTCTTTTGAGCAGTAAGGGTCTCAGGATCCAGATCCGCACTAATCTGCTCAAAATTAATGGACCTAAAACATGTAATATATCTCACAAACGTTAAATTACTCTTTATATGTTTAATTGTTCTACTGCTTGCACCTAATTAGTACTTTGGTTCCTGTATGGTCCGCACTCTGATGATAACTGGTAACAACAACTCCAAGTATCTCCTTACTATTGCCAAGGACATACCAAGAGTTGTAGGTTCATGTGAGACAATTGTATATGGGGCTGATATTGGCATTGCAATTGATCACTGTACTGAGCTTGGTGCTGTATTCATGTACTGATGATTTATCTGGTATTGTGTTCATGCACTGATAGTAGTTCTGGTGATGTGGTCATGTACTGATGGCAGTTATGGTTCTGTATTCATGTACTGATGGTGGTTCTGGTGATTTAGTCATCTACTGACTATGCTTCTGGTGATGTAGTCATCTACTGACGTTGGTTCTGGTGATGTAGTAGTCTACTGACGGTGGTTTTGGTGATGTAGTCATGTACTGATGGTGGTTCTAGTGATGTAGTTGTGTATTGATGGTGGTCCTGAAGATGTATTAATGTAGATGTTGTAATCAGCTGAGCAAGCATTCCTGTGTATGGGAGTTAAAGTTAAAAGAAGCTCAAAAAAATGAAACATATGCGCTGCAAGTCATTTTTACATTGCATATATTCATTCTGTTTAGCATTTATTTAGTTCATTTTCAGGTGGGTTCCAGAACTTGATATAGACATCAGCTGCACATACCCTTAGGGCTCGTGCACATGACCGTAGACATCGAACAAGTGCTGTCCGTCATTTTGATAGATAGCACTCCCACCCAATGGTATTCTATGGGGCCGTTTACATGTCCAATTTTTTTCCTAGGACCAAGGTGGTCCAAGGAAATAAATTGCAGCATGCACGATTTGCCTCCAATTCTCGGATCACACTCAGTCATTCATGTCTATAGGTCAGTGGAAAAAATCGGACCACAATCGGATACCATGGAGAAGATGGAGAATTTTTTTTATTCTCCACATCTGAGAAAATCTGATCACACTCTGATCAAACTTTGATCAGAGTCTGATCAGAGTTCGACCAGCATAATAGGACAAATTTTCCTGGATGAGAGAAAAATGGGCATGAGAATCTAGCCTTGGGCCTCATTCACATGTCAGTACTTGGTCAGTATTTTGCATCAGTGTTTGTATGTCAAAACCAGGAGTAGAATTTACAGAGAAAAAATATAGATGAAAGATTTACACCTATTCTGTGTTTTGGAGACACTCCTGGTTTTGGCATAAAAATACTGATCAATAAATACTGACGTGTGAATGAGGCCTTACTTATCAGTGGGATGTGGCCATTTAAAATGCCTAGGGCAGGATGAACTCCAAATACAGCACTGGGACCACCTTTCACTGCAATTACTTCTGCAAGTTTTTTAGAGTATGTCTCTACATACAGGTGCATCTCACTAAATTAGAATATCATCAAAAAGTTAATTTATTTCAGTTCTTCAATACAAAAAGTGAAACTTATATGTTATATAGAGTTATTACAAGCAGAGTGATCTATTTCAAGTGTTTATTTCTGTTAACGTTGATGATTATGGCTTACAGCCAATGAACACACAACAGTCATTATCTCAGTAAATTAGAATACTTTATAACACCAGCTTGAAAAATGTTTTTAAAATCCAAAATGTTGGCCTACTGAAATGTATGTTCAGTAAATGCACTCAATACTTGGTAGGGGCTCCTTTTGCATCAATTACTGCATCAATGCTGTGTACATCTCTTGCGTATGCAGTGGCTGAAATTTTTGTCCATTCTTCTTTGCAAAATACGGTAGTTCTCGCTCAGTGAGATGGATGGAGATGGTCTGGAGAGGGTCTGTGAGCAGAAATTTTCAAGTCTTGCCTCATATTCTCAATAGAATTTAGGTCTGGAATTTGACTGGGCCATTCAAACACATGAATATGCTTTGATCTAAACTATTCCATTGTCATTCTGCCAGCATGTATAGGGTCGTGCTTCTGGTAAGTAAACCTACCCCCCATTCTCAAGACATTTGCAGCCTCTAACAGGTTTTCCTCCAGGTTTGCCCTTTATTGAGCTCCAGCCATCTTCCTATCAACTCTGGCCAGCTTTCCTGTCCATGCTGAAGAAAAGCTTCCCCACAAGCTTTGGGGATTCTTTACGGTCAGAGCCGTGAGACTCTGGAACTCTCTGGGAGAGGAAGTGGTGATGTCCAACTCACTTAATGAGTTCAAGAGAGGCCTGGATGCCTTTCTTGAGAACAATAAAATTACATCTTATGCTTAGTTAATTAATCCAGGGATTCAATCTGACTGCCAGATTGGTGTCGGGAAGTGAATTTTTCCTCAATGATGTAAATTGGCCTATACCGCATGTTTTTTTTGTTTTTTTTTGCCTTCCCCTGGATCAACGCTGCGGAATAGCTGCAGCGCACAAGAAATAGGCTGAACTGGATGGACGCTTGTCTTTTTTCGGCCTTATAAATTATGTAACTATGTAACATGATGCTGTCGCTATCCTGTTTGACGGTGGGGATGGTGTTTTCAAGCAAATGTGCAGTGTTAGTTTTCCGCCACATAATAGCGCTTTGCATTTAGCCCAAAAAGTTCTACTCTGGTCTCATCTACATGCATACTTTTTCAAGGCACTGTATGTGAAAAACGAACATCTGAATGAGTTTGATCCACTTCAAAATCCACATCAAAATCTGCTTTAAATACTCTTTGAAAACTCTTCCTATTGTTTTTCAATTTGAAATCTTCATTGCTGTTTATGTCGTTTTTTGTCATTTATTTCAGCAAGGTTTTGAAAACCCCACTACAGAAAAAAAAATAATTAATTTTTCAGTTCTTTGACGCAGATTCCCTACAGAATCCATTCCAAAATTGACAGTGTTAAGTCAAAGACTGCAAAATAAACATGGGAAAGAAAATTAATAAAAACCCTTTCAAAACTGGAGAAAAAAACAATGAAATAGAAATGCATTAGACATGAAAATCTCATCAAAGCCTACATGGATTTCTGATGTGGGATTCTCTTGAAAACCATGTTGGATTTGTCCACCTCTGAAAAGCTCTGTTTGAACATACCCATATATAATTTAATCTACTGTCACTTTTTTTGTCAGAACTGATCCTCTTAAAGGAAAATCTTGTTCAAAGAGATTAGCAATGACCGTAAAACTAAATTTCCATTCAGTTTACAGTAAAAAGTGAATGACTTACTAAAGTATGTATGACGTTTTACAACCAAGTCAGGGCTATGCATTCCTATGTAGTCATGTGAGCTGAACATATGGCATCTGGACAGGCAGTCATGTGTTCGGCTGCTGTCTGCACAGGACATCGGCTGATTATACAATTATTCACATGTCATCCATAGTAAAACTATTTTCGTATTACAAAATGTAAAAAAGTGTTGCAATCAGTAAATAGTATCCATATCTTTTATGTCTGTATCCATTATGTTGCTGTTTTTGTACAAGTGCACACTAAAAAAGATTTGTCAATTCTTAGACATAAACCTTAGATTAGACAGTATTAAAATATGCCAGATTTATCATAGTGGTTCATGCAGATTGATAAATGTGTCTAAGTTTAAGACTTTCTAGTCTAAGTTTACACCAGTTTTTAGATGACTTACTTATGCCACAATTCTGGCGTATTTTTAATGCATTGTGTTGCGTATTAGGTCATGTCCCCTTATACTCCTGTATACTATTATATAACATATTTTTTGGACTATAAGACGCACCCCCCCCCCCCAAATTTGGGAGGAAAATGAGGGTGCATCTTATAGTCCAAATGTACCTGTTATAGTCAGAATGCTCACTGTGGTGGGGGGCGGCAACGGTGATGAGGCGGGGTCACATGGCAGGGAGCGACGGCATCAGGTCTGTCAGCGCCGCCATAATATCACTACGGACACACTAGACAGGAGAAAGTGGGAAGTCTCCCATCCAGATCATGCACTACAGTGGCATTGCAAAGAGGCAGGGCCGGAGCAGCACAGAACAACACAATGCGCAGCCCCCCCCCCAGCCCTGCCTCTTGATTACATCAGTGCAGCTCGTAATCTGGACGGGAGACCACCCACTTCCTCCTGTCTAGCACAGCTCCAGAAGGAACTGGAGAGGCAAGTATTATACAATAGTTTAAGTAAAATAAAGGACATAAAACAGTGTACCACTCCTGTGGTGAACTATAACTCGCAGCATGCCATAGGAGTTGCAGGACATGCTAAGAGTTAGTTTTCCTCAAGGCAACTACTTGACATAAAGGTGGTGAACTATAACATTAACATTGGTGAAATATTATGTTATTGTCACAGTTCTGTTTGTCGGGCTCCTTCCCTGTCCCTAAAGCTAGGTGCGCCCTTACTTCTGAAGGTGAAGATGCCGGGGCCATGTACCTTATCTGAGGTCTTCAATCCACCCTTAGTCTTTCTCCCCCCCACCCAAGGGAAGAGGGGAGTAGTAGTGTATCACAATATACCAGAGGATAACATCTAGGAGTGAAGGATGGGGAAAAAACAAAAGTAGGAGAAGAAGAGGATTAACACACAGACAAAACCAAAAATCCTTCAAATACATAGTAACATAGTAACATAGTTTTTAAGGTTGAAGGAAGACTAAGTCCATCTAGTTCAACCCATAGCCTAACATGTTGATCCAGAGGAAGGCAAAAAAAAAACATGTGGCAAACACCAAGCTCCACATTGGGGAAAAAAATACCTTCCTGACTCCACAAACGGCAATCAGACTGGTTCCCTGGATCAACGCCCTATCAAGGAATCGCCTTGTCAAATAAATGCCTTCTCAAATAACAACAAACCACCAACTCCTAACCATGCAGCAATGAAGCTAGCTCTGGCAATGACAACTTGCTAGAGTCCAGTATACAGTGAACAACTGAAAGCATCACCCTGTGAAGCTTCCAAATGATTTCAGCAGCAGATTAACCCCTGCATAGCTAAAAGAATCCTGCACCGTTTAATAAGAAGGAAAAAGGCTTCTAATGAGTGTAGGAGTGGGAGGAATGAGACTGCGGTCTTCTGGCTTCTCTCTGTTGGGGTAAACCTGTCACAGTTATTTATGTTAGAAAATATTTACCACATTTTTTGCTTCAAATTTTTTTCCCCCCTATTTTCCACCTCTAAAACCTGGGTGCGTCTTATGGTCCGAAACATACGGTAATATTGTCTAGGTCAATTAATGGGCTTATTGTTAAGATTAGAGTTTGACTGTAGACTGGAAATAAGTCTACAATAAGGGTATCTGCACACAACGTCTTGGTCAAACCCGACCAGTTTTCCAAGAGAAAGACGCTTCAGGACAGGTCTGTGTTCTGTATTGTCTTTTTTGTGTCTTATAGGTCATCTCCTGAATGCTTGCTTCATCGTTTTTTACAACCACCTTTTATTTATCAAGCAATTTTGCATCTTTCTTTAGATCGTCTTATTACTGGAATTTTCTGATAATTTTTTCTTTCTTCATTCAACAATGGACACAGAAAATGCTAGGAAAGATGCTCGGGCATCGTTTTAGTCTTCCATTGATGTGTATTATAAAGTATAGAGCATCTTCCAAGCAGAAGGTGCCTGATGAGTGGACATGTCACTTCTTTTAGCTGCTTAGCGATTTTTGGTGATTTTTAGCTCTATGATTGCATACATATAATAGGACTGCCATCACAAATTACATCCCCCGCATAGAATAGAAAAAGTATTAATAAATCTTACCCTACATTCCAGTGATACTACTACTACTAAGACTACTACTACTACTTTTTATACTTCAAGGAAATCTTTCACTAGGCTTTTGCCACCTAGTCTGAGAGCAGCATAATATAGGGACAGAGACCCTGATTCCAACAATGTGTCACTTACTAGGCTGCTTACTATAGTCTCTGCAAGAGACTATCTCTAGAGAACTAGTAAGCTTGCTTCCATGTACAACCCCTGGCAAAAATTATGGAATGACCGGGCTCGGAGGATGTTCATTCAGTTGTTTAAAGCAGATCACAGACATGGCACAAAACTAAAGTAATTTCAAATGGCAACTTTAGGGCTTTAAGAAACACTAAAAGAAATCAAGATAAAAAATGTGGTACTCAGTAAGGGTAATTTTTATCAGACCAAGCAGAGGGAAAAAATTATGGAATCACTCAATTCTGAGCAAAAAATGAAGGAATCATTAAAAGCAAACACGCAAAAGAACACTCCAATATATCACTAGTATTTTGTTGCACCACCTCTGGCTTTAATAACAGCTTGCAGTCTCTGAGGCATGGACTTAATGAGTGACAAACAGTACTCTTCATCAATCTGGCTCCAACTTTCTCTGATTGCTGTTGCCATATCAGCTTTGCAGGTTGGAGCCTTGTCATGGACCATTTTCTTCAACTTCCACCAAAGATTTTCAATTGAATTGAGATCCGGACTATTTGCAGGCCATGACATTGACCTTATGTGTCTTCTTTCAAGGAATGTTTTCACAGTTTTTACTCTATGGCAGGATGCATTATCATCTTTAAAAATGATGTCATCATCCCCAAACATCCTTTCAATTGATGGGATAAGAAAACTGTCCAAAATATCAATGTAAACTTGGGCATTTATTGAAGATGTAATGACAGCCATCTCCCCAGTGCCTTAACCTGACATGCAGCCCCATATCATCAATGACTGTGGAAATTTGCATGTTCTCTTCATGCAGTCATCTTTATAAATCTCATTGGAATGGCACCAAACAAAAGTTCCAGCATCATCACCTTGCCCAATGCAGATTCGCGATTCATCACTGAATATGACTTTTATCCAGTCATCCACAGTCCACGATTGCTTTTCCTTAACCCATTGTAACCTTGTTTTTTTCTGTTTAGATGTTAATGATAGCTCATGTTTAGCTTTTCTGTATGTAAATCCCATTTCCTTTAGGCAGTTTCTTACAGTTCGGTCACAGACATTGACTCCAGTTTCCTCCCATTCGTTCCTCATTTGTTTTGTTGAGCATTTCCTGTTTTGGAGACATATTGCTTTAAGTTTCCGGTCTTGACGCTTTGATGTCTTCCTTGGTCTACCAGTATGTTTGCCTTTAACAACCTTCCCATGTTGTTTGTATTTGGTCCAGATTTTAGACACAGCTGACTGTGAACAACCAACATCTTTTGCAACATTGCGTGATGATTTACCTTCTTTTAAGAGTTTGATAATCCTCTCCTTTGTTTCAATTGACATCTCTCGTGTTGGAGCCATGATTCATGTCAGTCCACTTGGTGCAACAGCTCTCCAAGGGGTGATCACTCCTTTTTAGATGCAGACTAACGAGCAGATCTAATTTGATGCAGGTGTTAGTTTTGGAAATTAAAATTTACAGGGTAATTCCATAATTTTTTTCCTCAGAATTGAGTGATTCCATATTTTTTTCCCTCTGCTTGGTCTGAAAAAAATTACCCTTACTGAGTACCCCATTTTTAATCTTGATTTCTTTTAGTGTTTCTTAAAACCCTAAAGTTGCCATTTGAAATGACTTTAGTTTTGTGCCATGTCTGTGATCTGCTTTCTTTCAACAACATTAAACAACTGAATGAACATCATCCGAGCCCGGTCATTCCATAATTTTTGCCAGGGGTTGTAGTCCTCTGTAATCGTGAGCTCTGTATAGCCACATCTCTACTGACTGGCAGCTTTCTGCCTATGCACAATATTCACAGGAAGTTGCCAATCAGTGGTCTGAGTGGGGTTAGGCCCCCTTCACACATCAGTGTCTCCACTACATGTGGTGACATTTTTCACACGTACCAGAGACACTTACAAATGTAGACCCATTCAGATCTATGGGTCTGTGCCAGGGGCTGGCTGGCAAATTTTGGCCTAGGGGGCAAGCATACAGCAGTGGTCCATGAGCAGCTGCATAGCCTCACTGCGCAGGAGCGTGACCAGAACCGGACATGTAGAAATACGCATGCGCCCCACAATAATAGCGCTTGCCGGGAGCAATATTCAAATACGAGGGCGACACCAGCAGTGACTTTATGCGGCGCCGTCCTTGACTGAATGTGAGAATCACACCCCTGTGACTGAAAATGAGCAGGTAGGACAAAGTATATATAATGTTATAAAATCATTATATTACCACCAATTTTAATGAAAAAAGCTTGTTAGTGATGCACACTGCATCACTAACAAAGCAATGGGGGCAGTGTAGATATTAGCTACGACTTGACAGGTTCCCTTTAAAGCGAGGAATGTCAAACTCAAATAAACCGAGGGCCAAAGTTCAAAGCTTGGACAAAGTCGCGGACCAACCTTGATATTTATTAAAAAAGTGTCTACAATTGAAGTTTTTCTTTATCAAATATAACGATTAATTTAAAAATTATAGTTGAATATTATAATATGTTATGTAAAAGCAGTAAAAAGCATATGGCCCAAAGTCCTAATTTAAATATGTAATTTAACAGAGGATAAAAATCTTTGAATGAAACAGATTATAATGTATGATGCAAACAAAAGTGCCCCAAAACACAGTATAATACCCCCACAGTGAATTCCTCCACCCTCACAGTATGATGACCCTACTGTACCCCTCTACCTCAATCCCTCCAGCAGAGTATGGTGACTCCATCACAGTATGATTCTCCAACTGTAATCCCCACACAGCCCTCCATACAGTATAATGGTCACAAAGAGTCCTCCATACAGAATAATGGGTCCCACATAGTCCTCCATACAGTATAATGGCCCCACATAGTCCTCCATACAGAATAATGGACCCCACATAGTCCTCCATACAGTAAAATGGCCCCACATAGTCCTCCATACAGAAAAATGGCCCCACATAGTTCTCCATACAGAATAATAGCCCCACATTGTCCTCCATACAGAATAATAGCCCCACATAGTCCTCCATACAGTATAATGGGCCCCACATAGTCCTCCATACAGTATAATAGCCCCACATAGTCCTCCATACAGTATAATGGGCCGCACATAGTCCTCCATACAGTATAATGGACTCACATAGTGCTCCATACAGTATAATGGGCCCCACATAGTCCTCCATACAGTATAATGGCCTCACATAGTGCTCCATACAGTATAATGGCCACAAATAGTCCTCTATGCAGTATACTGGGCCCCTCATAATCCTCCATACAGTATAATGGCCCCACATAGTTCTCCATACAGTATAATGTGTTAGAACCCTCCTGTTAGTTTTTTCTATCTTGTGTTTTGCGGTCACGTGACCATCTGCCTATATATTCCAGCTCCGCCCTTCTGGCTTTTCTGGACTTCAGTATTGTTTGACTGTCTTGCTAGCCTGGTGCTTTGGTGCCTTGGTCCTCTGGGACCTCTAGTACTTTTTGTAAGTTTGTCTTTTGTGTTCTACAACAACTTCTGTTTAGGAGGTGTCCCATTTTTGTTCCAGTCCTTAGTTCTTTTAGGGACCCCTCCCTTAACTCCATAGGTCTTCGTTCAGACTAGCCGAGGACGAAGGCGGGTCTGTTCACTAGGAACAGGCCGCCCGCTACATCATAGGGATTCAGCTTAGTCTTACCGTAGGGACAGCTTTCCCCTATCTTTCCTTAGTTCTTGTTGCAGATCATAACGGTAAGTCCAGCCCAAAAAAAAAACTTAAAGGAAAGAAATTTTGGGGATCAGTAAGGTTTCTGTCCAGTAGTTGGCTCAACGCTTGCAGGGATTGTCTTTGGAGGTGGCCGAGCTTCAGCAACACGTGAGCAGCTGTTCTGGAGCGCATTTTGTCGAACCCAAGGTAGGACTGCCTGATGTTTTTGTGGTAAACAGCAAGATTCTTTTTCCTTTAAAAATGCTTGTTTGTTATATTTTCGTTTGAGACCAAGATCCTCTGGGAATGAATCACAGCGCATTGGTTTTATTATGTCACTTTTACGCAAGGAACCACAGGGGTGGGCTTTTTCTCTCCAACCTAATGATTCGTGTTTGGGGTCTGTTGAGGAATTTTTTTCTGCTATGGGGCTATTATATGACGATCCTGATCGAATCTCATCTGCTGAATCAGAACTTAGACGTTTGAATCATGGGTCAGATGATGTTGAAAATTATTGCACACACTTCAGGAGATGGGCTTCAGAAGTTAAATGGAATGATTCTGCGCTGAGATGTTTATTTCTTGCTGGTCTGAGTGAAAGGGTTAAGGATTTACTAATTGCATTCCCTGCACCTGAGACACTGCAGGAGGCTATGCAGTTAGCTGTTCGTGTGGACAGAAGACTGAGGTCCAGGGTGAATGATGTAAAAACTCCTGTAACGTCAGGTCCTAGTTCCCAGAAAATCTGCTCTGACAGCGGAGAACCAATGGAGGTGGCGGCAATGTCACTCCGCTCTCAGGAAAGAGACCGGAGATTCGCCGAAGGTTTGTGTCTTTATTGTGGTAAAGCAGACCATTTGATTAAGTATTGTGAGTGTCGTTTAAGTAAAGAAAAAAAAAAGGTCAGTTACTCCCGTATAGCTTGTTTACGCTCTGCAGGAGTATTTCTTTCTGGGAGTACCACTCTGCAGGGAGATTTGATTGAATTTCAGGTATTTGTGGATTGTGGTTCAACACTTAGGCTGTGTGCACACGATGCGTCTTTAATGCGTTTCCGCAGCGTTTTTGCAGCTGCGGAAACGCATTAAAAACGCATTAAAAACGCATGGTAGAAGGGCAGCAATGTTCCCCAATGATAATCCACATGTGCTGTGCCCATGCTGCGGATTTTTCCGCAGCGTTTATGCTGCGCTCAAAAATCCGCAGCATGTCCATTAATTTTGTGGAAACGTGGCATTTTCGCCACCATTGACTTGCATTAGACCACATGGATTACGCATCACTGTATATGTAGATGCGTAATCCACGCGTTCTAATGTGCGGATGGTACCCGGGTGTGGAGGAGAGGAGAGTCTCTTCCACACCCAGGTACCATTAAAAAATCTGTAAAAAAAGAATAATATAAAAAATAAATGTATGCTTACCTTCTGTCGGCCCGCGCACCGCTACTGCTTGGTTCCCGGCACTTTGCAGTGAGTTGAAGGACCTGCGCTGACGTCAGAGTCACGTGACTGGTCACGTGACGCTGACGTCGGCAGGTCTTTCAATTCAATGTTGCCGGCAAGGGAGAACGGAGTGAGCGGGACACAGGGGGCCATCGGAGGGTAAGTATACATTATTTTTTATTTTTTTCCACTCTCTCGGGTCACACTATATAAATCCATGCTGTTTGCATGGATTTATATAGTGTGACCTAGTTGTCACAAGCACTTTCCAAGTGATGCTAATCGCTTGGAAAGCGCTTGTCAATCCGCATGCGGAAATGTCAGTGGGTAACCGCTCCATTTCCGCATGTCCCTGGCAGGAAAACGCATATACAATCCGCATGCGTTTTTTTCTGCCAGGGAGATGCAGAAACGCTCAGGAAAAAATCCTGAGCATTTCTGCATCGTGTGCACATAGCCTTAATGTGATTGATAAAGGGTTTTTGGAAAACCTTAAATTGAAATCCAAACCTTTGTCATCACCTATTTCTGTGGTTGCAATTGATAACACTCCTTTAAAATGTATTACTCACAAGACTGCTGCATTTTCCCTCACTATCAATGGAGTTCACCAAGAAATTTTAGACTTGGTTGTTTTGGATAATTTGCCCTCTCCAGTTGTTCTAGGATTGCCTTGGTTAAAACTGCACAATCCTTTATTGGACTGGTCTACTAATGTGATTAAGTCTTGGAGTCCCAAGTGCTATGATAAATGTTGTAATGGTCGCATTGCGGCTGTGGTAAAAGGGGAATTACCTGTACCTATTCAAGATTTTTTGAGGGTTTTTTCGGAGGAGGAGTCGCAAGTTTTACCTCCTCATAGGGATTATGATTGCGCCATTGAGTTTGTTCCTGGTGCTACTCTTCCCAAAAGTCGCTTGTTTAATTTGACTATCCCTGAAAGAAAGGCTTTGGAGGAGTACATAGAGACTAGCCTGGCTGCTGGTCACATTAGACCGTCTAAGTCGCCGGTGGCTGTTGGATTCTTCTTTGTTAAAAAAAAGGACGGCGGTTTACGTCCATGTCTGGATTTTCGTGAAATTAATAAGATTACCGTACGCAATTCCTACCCATTGCCGTTAATTCCTGACTTGTTTAACCAGTTAGTGGGAGCCAAGTGGTTCTCCAAAGTTGGGGGGCATACAATTTGTTACGAGTGAAGGAGGGTGATGAATGGAAAACTGCTTTTAACACTTCGGTAGGTCATTTTGAGAATCTGGTGATGCCTTTTGGTCTTACCAATGCACCTGCATTTTTTCAGAACCTTATTAACGACATCCTGAGACCTTTGATTGGTAAGAATGTGGTTGTGTATTTGGATGACATTTTGATTTATTCGCCAGATCTGGAGTCCCATTGGCAGAGTGTATGTGAAGTTTTGCAGTTATTGAGTGATAATTCACTCTTTGCTAAGCTGGAGAAATGTGAGTTTGCTGTGCAGAAAATTAGTTTTTTGGGCTACATTGTCTCCAGCGAGGGATTTGAGATGGACCCTGTGAAGGTTCAGGCTGTGCAGGAATGGCCTAGGCCTATTGGTTTGAAATCTATACAGAGATTTTTGGGTTTTGCCAATTATTACAGGAAATTCATTAAGAATTTTTCTGTAATTGTTAAACCTCTAACCGATCTCACCAAGAAAGGTGCGAATACGGCCCAGTGGACTACTGAGGCCATTGAAGCATTTGAGTATCTCAAGGAGAGGTTCAGTTCTGTCCCTATCCTTATGCACCCTGATGAGACCAAGCCTTTTTTGGTCGAGGTCGATGCTTCATCGGTAGGGGTCAGAGCAGTTTTGTCTCAGTAGAACAAGGGTGAAGTACATCCTTGTGCCTTCTTTTCGAGGAAATTTTCAGAAACCGAACTGAATTATGATGTTGGAAATCGGGAGTTGCGGGCTATTAAACTTGCGTTTGAACATTGGCGTCATTTTTTGGAAGGCGCTAGATTTCCTATTCAGGTTTTCACAGATCATAAGAATTTGATCTATCTGAATGCTGCCAAGCGCTTAAATGCCCATCAAGCTAGGTGGGCACTTTTTTTTTCTCGGTTTCATTTTTCTGTTACCTATATCCCTGGTACTAAGAATGTTAAAGCCAATGCTTTATCTCGCAGTTTCTCTCCTACGGTCGGTGCCGAGGAGGAGGAGAGCATTTTACAGAAAGGAGTTGTGGTGGCGGCTTTGGACTCCGTTTTGGAGAATGGGATTCTGAAAGCTCAAGATGATGCTCCATCTAACACTCCCCATGGCAGGTTGTTCGTGCCTAGAGCCTTTAGGAGAGATTTGTTTGTGGAGTGTCATGAGTCTCGGTTGGCAGGTCATCCAGGAATTTCGGAAACTAAGAGACTTATCAGTCGCAGTTTTTGGTGGCCTGGATGGCAGAAGGATGTCATCAAGTGGGTGCGTCAGTGTACTGTGTGTGCTAGATCAAAGGCTTCTCACACTCCTGCTGGGGGGTTGCTTTGCCCTCTGGAAGTTCCTAGTGCGCCTTGGACGCATCTCACAATGGATTTTATTACTGATCTTCCTGTGTCCGAGGGTTTTACTGTCATCTGGGTGGTCGTGGACTGTTTTAGTAAGATGTGTCATTTGGTTCCATTCATTAAGTTGCCCTGCGCCAAGACACTCGCTAAGGCGTTTGTTAAGGAGATTGTCAAACTCCATGGCGTTCCCACAGATATTGTTTCTGATAGAGGACCTCAGTTTGTGGCTCGCTTTTGGCGTGCTTTTTGTGACAGGCTGGGAGTCCATTTGTCATTTTCGTCTGGTTATCATTCTGAGTCTAATGGACAGACTGAAAGAAAGAACCAGGATGTTGAACAGTTTTTGCGTTGTTTTGTGGCAGACAATCAAGAGGTGTGGTCTGAGTTTCTGCCTCTCGCAGAATTTGCTCTTAACAATCATACATCCTCCTCTGCTGGGTGTTCTCCTTTTTTTTGTTGTACTGGGAGACATCCGTCTTTTGGTTCGTTCTCCAAATTAGGGTCGGCTGTGCCGGAGGAGGAGAATTTTTCCTGTGATTTCGAGAGAGTTTGGACTAATGTACATTGCAACCTTCAAGAGGCTAACAAGAAGTCCAAGAAGTATTTTGACAGGAAACGTAAAGAGGTTTTGTTTACTGTGGGTGACATGGTTTGGTTGTCCTCGAAGAACCTGTGGTTGAGGATTCCCTCTAAAAAACTGGGACCTAAGTTTGTGGGTCCATTTAAAGTGCTTCAGGTTGTTAACCCGTCTGCTGTTAGGTTGGATGTCCCTACTTCCTGGAAGATTAATCCTGTGTTTCATATTTCCTTGTTGAAAAAGGCTGACGTTTCTGATAGGGACACCACTGTCACAGTTCCTCCTGTGGTGGAAGAGGGCGAATTTGAGATTTCGCGTATCTTGAATTCTAGATGGCATAGAGGGAGATTACAGTATCTTGGCTCCTGGAAGGGTTTTCGTCCCAAAGACAACTCCTGGGTAAGGACTGATGATATCTCTGCTCCTAGGCTTGTTAAAGCTTTCCACAGGAGGTTTCCGGATAGGCCTGGGCCTGGAGGATCCGGAGGATCCTCATAAAAGAGGGGGTACTGTTAGAACCCTCCTGTTAGTTTTTTCTATCTTGTGTTTTGCGGTCACATGACTATTTGCCTATATATTCCAGCTCCGCCCTTCTGGCTTTGCTGGACTTCAGTGTTGTTTGACTGTCTTGCTAGCCTGGTGCTTCGGTGCCTATCTCTGTCAGTTCGCTTGATCCTCTGGGACCTCTAGTACTTTTTGTCAGTTTGTCTTTTGTGTTCTACAACAACTTCTGTTTAGGAGGTGTCCCATTTTTGTTCCAGTCCTTAGTTCTTTTAGGGAACCCTCCCTTAAATATATAGGTCTTCGTTCAGACTAGCCAAGGATGAAGGCAGGTCTGTTCACTAGGAACAGGCAGCCCGCTACATCGTAGGGATTCAGCTTAGTCTTACTGTAGGGACAGCTTTCTCCTATCTTTCCTTAGTTCTTGTTGCAGATCATAACATAATGGGCCTCTCAAAGTGCTCCTTACAGTATAATGGCCCCATATAGTCCTCCATACAGCATAATGGCCCCACATAGTCCTCCATACAGTATAATGGGCCCCACATAGTCCTCTATACAGTGTAATGGCCCCACATAGTCCTCCATACAGTATAATGGCCCTACATAGTCCTCCACACAGTATAATGGGCCCTACATAGTCCTCCACACAGTATAATGGGCCCCACATAGTCCTCCATACAGTATAATGGCCTCACATAGTGCTGCATACAGTATAATGGCCACAAAGAGTCCTCCATACAGTATACTGGGCCCCTCATAGTCCTCCATACAGTACAATGGCCCCACATAGTCCTCCATACAGTATAATGGGCCCCACATAGTCCTCCATACAGTATAATGGGCCCCACATAGTCTTCCATACAGTATAATGGGCCCCACATAGTCCTCCATACAGTTTAATGGCCCCACATAGTCCTCCATACAGTATAATGGGCCCTTGCATGGTCCTCCGTACAGTATAATGGCCCCCGCATGGTGCTCCGTACCGTATACACGGCCCCGCATGGTGCTCCGTACCGTATACACCGCACCGCATGGTGCTCAGTATCGTATACACGGCCCCGCATGGTGCTCAGTACTGTATACACGACCCTGCGTAATGCTCCGTACTGTATACATGACCCCGCATAGTGCTCCGTACTGTATGCGTGGCCCCGCATAGTGCTCCGTACTGTATACGTGACCCCGCATAGTGCTCCGTACTGTATACATGGCCCTGCATAGTGCTCCATACTGTATACATGACCCCACATAGTGCTCCGTACTCTATACATGGCCCCGCATGGTGCTCCGTACTGTATATGTGGCCCCACATGGTGCTCCGTACTGTATACACAGCCCCGCAATGTGCTCCATACTGTATACACGGCCCTGCATGGTACTCCGTACTGTATACGCGGCCCCGCATGGTGCTCCGTACTGTATACATGGCCCCGCATAGTGCTCACTACTGTATACACGGCCCCGCATAGTGCTCCCTACTGTATACATGGCCCCGCATAGTGCTCCCTACTGTATACATGACCCCGCATAGTGCTCCGTACTGTATATATGGCCCCTTATGGTGCTCCGTACTGTATACGTGGCCCCACATTGTGCTCAATACCGTATACACGGCCTCGCATGGTGCTCCGTACTGTATACAGTGGGGAAAATAAATATTTGATCCCTTGCTGTTTTTGTAAGTTTGCCCACTGACAAAGACATGAACAGTCTATAATTTTAAGGGTAGGTTAATTTTAACATTGAGGGATAGAATATCCAAAATAAAATCAAGAAAATCACATTGTATAAATTAGATTTTTTTTTTTGCATTTTGCGGTGAGAAATAAGTATTTGATCCCTTACAGACCACTTAGACGCTCCTAATCAACTCGTTACCTGCATTAAAGACAGCTGTCTTACATAGTCACCTGTATAAAAGTCTCCTGTCCACAAACTCAATTAATCAGTCAGACTCTAATTTCTAAAACATGGGCAAGACCAAAGAGCTTTCTAAGGATGTCAGGGACAAGATCATAGACCTGCACAAAGCTGGAATGGGCTACAAAACCATAAGTAAAACTCTGGGTGAGAAGGAGACAACTGTTGTTGCAATAGTAAGAAAATGGAAGAAATACAAAATGACTGTCAATCGACATCGATCTTAATCTCACCTCGTGGGGTATCCTTGATCATGAGGAAGGTGAGAAATCAGCCTAAAACTACATGGGGGGAACTTGTTAATGATCTCAAGGCAGCTGGGACTACAGTCACCAAGAAAACCGTTGGTAACACATTATGCCTTAAAGATTTAAAATCCTGCAGTGCCCGCAAGGTCCCCCTGCTCAAGAAGGTACATGTGCAGGCCCGTCTGAAGTCTGCCAATGAACACTTGGATGATTCTGTGAGTTATTGGGAAAAGGTGCTGTGGTCAGATGAGATAAAAATTGAGCTCTTTGGCATTAACTCAACTCGCCGTGTTTGGAGGAAGAAAAAGGATAAGTACAACCCTAAGAACATCATCCCAACCGTGAAGCATGGTGGGGGAAACATTACACTTTGGGGGTGCTTTTCTGCAAAGGGGACATGACAACTTCACCGTACTGAAGGAAGATGGATGGGGTCATGTATTGCGATATTTTGGCCAACAACCTCCTTCCCTCAGTAAGAGCATTGAACATGAGTCGTGGCTGGGTATTTCAGGAAGACAGTGACCCAAAATATACAGCCAAGGCAACAAAGGAGTGGCTTAAAAAGAAGCACTGTAAGGTCATGATGTGGCCTAGCCAGTCTCCAGACCTTAATCCCATAGAAAACTTATGGAGGGAGTTGAGGCTCCCAGTTGCCAAGCGACAGCCTCAAAATCTTAATGATTTAGAGATGACCTGTGTTACGAGTCCAGGTGGTGGAACCTCTGTGCTCCAGTGCAAGGAGGGACCAGAGGGGCGTGACTAAGTGCCTACACGGCCTGACCAAGGTCGCACGGCGGCTCAATCGACTCCGTGAACCAGGGAGGGACCGGGCAGGTGGACCAGGTGCCACTCTGGGACCGACCTTGAGTGAGAGCAGGTGACTCCCACGGGTCAGATGGCAGGAACTGACCTGTACAGCGGATGAGCACGGCAGGAAGGCTGCCGGGTGGACCGGATAGATAAGCAGGCTGGTTCGGCAGATAGCCAGACGGGTGCTCTGGGTAGGCGAGCAGGCGGGCACGGAATGTAACTAGCAGGTGCTCCAGGTAGGCTGGCTGGCGGGCACGGCAGGTAACTAGCAGGTGCTCCAAGTAAGCAGGTTGGCGGGCACGGCAGGTTACAGACAGATGCTGCAGGTAAGCAGGCTGCTGGGCACAACTGTAGACAGACTGGAGAACAGAACTGTTAGACAGGCTGGTGGGCTGGACTGACAGAAGACTGGCAGGCAGGACTGACAGGCAGCGGGACCTGAGGGCTGGAGCAAGTGTTTAGCACACGGAACAACAACCTTGCACAGGCACCTCCATATTGGAGGAGGTGCCTAACATAGGGGAAGTCACCCGGCCGCTGGCCGGGGACTCTAGAGGGCGGCATGCGCGGCCCCTTTAAGAGGCACCGCGTACGCGTGCCCTAAGCACAGAGCCTGGGAAGCTGCGTGCAGAGCGTGCCACAGCAGCAGGGGAGCGGGAGGATGCGGACCTGGACCGCGGGGGTGAGGGGAACGGCGTCTCTGCCCGGCTGAAGGCAGAGACGCCTATGCTGCAACCTGCAAAGAGGAGTGGACCAAAATTCCTCCTGACATGTGCGCAAACCTCATCATCAACTACAAAAAACGTCTGACTGCTGTGCTTGCCAACAAGGGTTTTGCCACCAAGTGTTAAGTGTTGTTTGCCAGAGGGATCAAATACTTATTTCCCCCAATGTACATGGCCCCACATGATGCTTCACACAGTATACATGGCCCCACATGGTGCTCCACACAGTATACATGGCCCCAAAATGATGCTCCACACAGTATACATGGCCCCATATGATGCTCCACACAGTATACATGGCCCCAAATGGTGCTCCACACAGTATAATGGCCCCAGATTAAAAAAATAAATAAATACTCACCTCTGCCATTCCAACACTGATCACTACCTACCTGTGGGCCCACTGCCCATCCCCTCACCCTTGTCAGCGTGCGCGCCATCCCCCTTTCACTAGCACCGCAGCCACTCTTCTCTACGCGCGCCCTCCCATCAGGCCACGCGCTCTCCCTGATGGGAGGGCGCGTGCAGAGGAGAGTGGTCGCGGCAGTATTGAGGCGATGGCTGATGGCCGTACGGCCCAAAACCTCTGCTGGAGGACCGGCCTGGGAGGCATTTGCCCCTCGGCCCCCCGGCTCAGCCCGCCCCTGGTCTGTGCTCATTTCTGTGTATTCACACGGACAGGTTGTCCCTGTGACCCACACGTAGACATGTCAGATTTTTTCCAGCAGCACGGTCCGCAATACGTCATGCTCATGTGCAAACTGAAGACGCGTCGATGACATCCATGTGTCATCTGTGTGATACGTACCGGCGGCTGGGAAAAGCACTAGAGATGAGCGGTGTTCGACTAGAACTGTTCGCCAATCTCAAATTCGAGCTGTTTTGGGCGGTGTTCGAGTTGTTCGACGAACCCGAACGATTTGCAAAAAATTCGGCTGTTCGAGGTTATGTTCGATAACTGTTCGTGCACCAAAAGTGTGTCCTGCATGTCTGGCGCTATTTAGAGCACCAATCATGCAGGGATTGTCTGCCACTCACTGTAATGCCACAGCCATGGTAGTTATGGCATTAGAGTGATTGCCCAAATCGATGGGAACTGTGCTCACAGTGAAACATGAAAAGCCGGCAATTCAGCAGCGGCGTACACAGGTGCCCGACAATTTAGAACCGAAAGAATAGAGCATCACACATAGATTAGATAGATAGAAACATGTCAGTCACATATATAAGAAGTACAGTGACAGTGTTGATTACTGTACTTGTCATTTAGTGTAAAGGATTTATAAAAAAAAATAATAGTGTTTTCATGCACCGTCTCTTTAAAAAAGCCGGCCGGCAATTCAGCAGCGGTACCCGACAATTTAGAATAGAAGGAATAGAGAATCACACATAAATTAGATAGATAGAAACATGTCAGTCACATATATAAGAAGTACAGTGACAGTGTCGATTACTGTACTTGCCATTTAGTGTAAAGGATTTATTAAAAAAAATAATAGTGTTTTCATGCACTGTCTCTTTAAAAAAGCCGGCCGGCAATTCAGCAGCGGTACCCGACAATTTAGAATGGAAGGAATAGAGCATCACACATAGATTAGATAGATAGAAACATGTCAGTCACATATATATGAAGTACAGTGACAGTGTTGATTACTGTACTTGTCATTTAGTGTTAAAATAAAGGATTTATTTTAAAAAAAATTAGCGTGGGGTTCCCCTTAATTTTAGGCTCTAGCGGAGGTTAAGCAGACGGCTGGGGCAGATGTTTGAAGCCTGGGAAGGGGGTAATACCCACGGAGCTTCCCAGGCTACTAATATCAGCCCCCAGCTGAATGCCTAGCCTTTACTAACTATTAAAATGGGGGACCCCCCAAAAAATTGACGTGGGGTCCCCCCTATTTTAATAGCTAGCAAAGGCTAGGCAGACAGCTGGGGGCTGATATTAATAGCCCAGGAAGGGTGCCATGAATATTGGCCCCCTCCCAGGCTAGAAACACCAGCCGTCAGCCGCCCCAGAAATGGCACATCCATAGGATGCGCCAATTCTGGCACTTAGCCTCGCTCTTCCCACTGCCCTGTAGCGGTGGCAGTGGGGTAATAGGGCTGGGGTTGATGTCAGCTTATAATGCCAGCTGACATCAAGCCCAGGTTAGTAATGGAGAGGCGTCTATAAGACACCCCCATTACTAACCCCATAGTCAAAGTTAAAAAAAAACACAAACACCCAGAATAAAGTCCTTTAATTGAAATAAAGACACAATTCTTTATTGTTCTAAATTAAACCATACTTACCGTCACGCCCATTCCAGCTGAAGCCAACGATCCCCTGCAATAAAAGAAAAATAATAAAGCAACATCATCCTTACCTTTCCATGGTTCCCACGACAGCTTCAGCTCTGCTACATCGAGATGACAGGCTGGACCGCAGCAGAACGCTGCCATCCAGCCTGTCATCCCGCGGACACTGAGAAGCGCAGGCATGCTTGCGCTCCTCAGCGTCTCTCTGTGACGGCATCCAGATGAGCCGAGGTCATGTCCAATGAACTCGGCTCACCTCATGCACGTCACTGACAGCGTGGGAAAATTCTCACGCTGAAGCGCTGAGTGCAGGAGAATTCTCCCACGCTGTCAGTGACGTGCATGAGGTGAGCCGAGTTCATTGGACATTAACTCGGCTCATCTGGATGCCCTCACAGAGAGACACTGTGGAGCGCAAGCATGCCTGCGCTTCTCAGTGTCTGCGGGATGACAGGCTGGATGGCAGCGTTCTGCAGGTCCAGCCTGTCATCTCGATGTAGCAGAGCTGGAGCCGTCCTGGGAACCATGGAAAGGTAAGGATGATGTTGCTTTATTATTTTTCTTTTATTTCAGGAGATCGTTGGCTTCAGCTGGAATGGGCGTGACGGTAAGTATGGTTTAATTTAGAACAATAAAGAATTGTGTGTTTATTTCAATTAAAGGACTTTATTCTGGGTGTTGTGTTTTTTTTAAATACTTTACTAGAAATTCATGGCGGTCATGTCTAATATTGGCGTGACCCCATGAATTTCGGGCTTAGGACCAGCTGATAATGCCAAGCTGGCCCTAACCCCTTTATTACCCAGTGAGCCACCACATCAGGGCCCTGGATGAGTTGGGTACAGCGCCAGAAGATGGCGCTTCTATGAACGCGCCATTTTCCGGGGTGGCTGCGGACTGCAATTTGCAGCGGGGGTGGCCCAGAAAGCTTGGGCCTCCCTGCGCTGCGGATTCCAGCCCCCAGCTGCCTAGTTGTACCTGGCTGGACTCAAAAACAGGGCGAAGCCCCACGTCAATTTTCTTTAAATTATTTCATGAAATAATTAAGAAAAAAAGGGCTTCCCTATATTGTTGTGTCCGGCCAGGTACAAATAGGCAGCTGGTGGTTGGGGGCAGCCCGTTCCTGCCTGCTGCACCTGACTGGACACAAATATAGTGCGAAGCCCCACGTCAATTTTTTTTAAATTATTTCATGAATTTCCTGAAATAATTAAAAAAAATTGAAGTGGGGCTTCGCACTATATTTGTGTCCAGCCAGGTACAGCAGGCAGGAACGGGCTGCCCCCAACCACCAGCTGCCTATTTGTACCTGGCCGGACACAACAATATAGGGAAGGCCTTTTTTTCTTAATTATTTCATGAATTTCATGAAATAATAAAAAAAAATTGAAGTGGGGCTTTGCACTATATTTGTGTCCAGCCAGGTACAGCAGGCAGGAACGGGCTGCCCCCAACCACCAGCTGCCTATTTGTACCTGGCCGGACACAACAATATAGGGAAGGCCTTTTTTTCTTAATTATTTCATGAATTTCATGAAATAATTAAAAAAAAAATACGTGGGGCTTCGCCCTATTTTTGTGTCCAGCCAGGTACAACTAGGCAGCTGGGGGCTGGAATCTGCAGCGCAGGGAGGCCCAAGCTTTCTGGCCCCCCCCCCCCGCTGCAAATTGCAGTCCGCAGCCACCCCGGAAAATGGCGCGTTCATAGAAGCGCCATCTTCTGGCGCTGTACCCAACTCATCCAGGGCCCTGGTGCGGTGGCTCACTGGGTAATAAAGGGGTTAGGGCCAGCTTGGTATTATCAGCTGGCCCTAAGCCCAAAATTCATGGGGTCACGCCAGTATTAGACATGACCGCCATGAATTTCTAGTAAAGTATTTAAAAAAAACACAACACCCAGAATAAAGTCCTTTAATTGAAATAAACACACAATTCTTTATTGTTCTAAATTAAACCATACTTACCATCACACCCATTCCAGCTGAAGCCAACGATCTCCTGCAATAAAAGAAAAATAATAAACCAACCTCATCCTTACCTTTCCATGGTTCCCAGGACGGCTCCAGCTCTGCTAAATCGAGATGACAGGCTGGACCGCAACAGAAAGCTGCCATCCAGCCTGTCATCCCGCAGACACTGAGAAGCGCAGGCATGCTTGCGCTCCTCAGTGTCTCGCTGTGACGGCATAAAGATGAGCCGAGGTCATGTCCAATGAACTCAGCTCACCTCATTCACGTCACTGACATCGTGGGAAAATTCTCACGCTGAAGTGCTGAGTGCAGGAGAATTTTCCCACGCTGTCAGTGACGTGCATGAGGTGAGTTCATGTCCAATGATCTCTGCTCACCTCATGCACGTCACTGACAGCGTGGGAGAATTCTCCTGCACTCAGCGCTTCAGCGTGAGAATTCTCCCACGCTGAAGCGCTGAGTGCAGGAGAATTTTCCCACGCTGTCAGTGACGTGCATGAGGTGCGCCGAGTTCATTGGACATGACCTCGGCTCATCTGGATGCCGTCACAGCGAGACACTGAGGAGCGCAAGCATGCCTGCTCTTCTCAGTGTCTGCGGGATGACAGGCTGGATGGCAGCGTTCTGCTGCGGTCCAGCCTGTCATCTCGATGTAGCAGAGCTGGAGCTGTCCTGGGAACCATCGAAAGGTAAGGATGATGTTGGTTTATTATTTTATTTTTATTGCAGGAGATCGTTGGCTTCAGCTGGAATGGGCGTGATGGTAAGTATGGTTTAATTTAGAACAATAAAGAATTGTGTGTTTATTTCAATTAAAGGACTTTATTCTGGGTGTTTGTGTTTTTTTTAACTTTTACTATGGGGTTAGTAATGGGGGTGTCTTATAGACGCCTCTCCATTACTAACCTGGGCTTGATGTCAGCTGGCATTATAAGCTGACATCAACCCCAGCCCTATTACCCCACTGCCACCGCACCAGGGCAGCGTGGAAGAGCGAGGCTAAGTGCCAGAATTGGCGCATCCTATGGATGCACCATTTCTGGGGCGGCTGACGGCTGGTGTTTCTAGCCTGGGAAGGGGCCAATATTCATGGCACCCTTCCTGAGCTATTAATATCAGCCCCCAGCTGTCTGCCTAGCCTTTGCTAGCTATTAACATAGGGGGGACCCCACGTCATTTTTTTTTGGGGGGTCCCCCATTTTAATAGCTAGTAAAGGCTAGGTATTCAGCTGGGGGCTGATATTAGTAGCCTGGGAAGCTCCGTGGGTATTACCCCCTTCCCAGGCTTCAAACATCTGCCCCAGCCGTCTGCTTAACCTCCGCTAGAGACTAAAATTACGGGGAACCCCACGCCAATTTTTATTTTAATAAATCCTTTATTTTAACACTAAATGACAAGTACAGTAACCAACACTGTCGCTGTACTTATTATAAATGTGACTGACATGTTTCTATCTATCTAATCTATGTGTGAAGCTCTATTCCTTCCATTCTAAATTGTCGGGTACCGCTGCTGAATTGCCGGCCGGCTTTTTTAAAGAGACAGTGCATGAAAACACTATTATTTTTTTTAATAAATCCTTTACACTAAATGGCAAGTACAGTAACCAACACTGTCACTGTGCTTCTTATATGTGTGACTGACATGTTTCTATCTATCTAATCTATGTGTGATGCTCTATTCCTTCTTGTCTAAATTGTCGGGTACCGGTGTATGCCGCTGCTGAATTTGCCGGCCGGCTTTTTTAAAGAGAGTGTCTTCTGAGCAGTTTGTCAGCTTTTGGACACCTTTGCAGGTGTTTTCTATGTGTTTCTATGTGTTTTTGTTTGCCTGCCATTGGTTTTAACGGTGTTCGACGGTGTTCTAAGGTGTTCGACGAACAGTTCGACGAACAGTTCCTCGAACATCCCGGTGTTCGACGAACCGAACCGAACCCGAACACTATGGGGGTGGCTCAACACTAAAAAGCACTACAGTTTACACTGTTCCCATGCACCGGGTGCTGACTACAACTGGCATCATCCTTGCCTGGTCTCCCTGAAATCAGCGAGACTAGGTGATGTTGATGACAACTATAGTCAGCACCCACCGCCTGGGAATAGCGCTAACTACAACTGTCATCATCCTCGCCTGGTCTCACTGCGATGATAGTTGTAGTCAGCGCAATAAAGAAATAATTAAATAAAAAAAATGGCGTGGGGTGTCCCTCTATGTTTAAAACAAGCGCAGATTAAGCAGACAGCTGCGGGCTTCTATTACCAGGCTGGGACGGTCCATGGTTATTCGCCTGTCTCGAGCCAAAAAATAGAAGTCCGCACCCGCCTCAGAATTGGCACATCGCATTAGATGCGCCAATTGTGTTCCTTTACCCGGCTCATCCCATGCATTGGCAATCTGGGTAATATATGGGTTTGATGACAGCTGTAATTTGTCAAAGATCATAACTGCCATCAAGCCCAGGGGTTAGTAATGGAGAGGTGTATAACAGACACTCCTATTACTAACCCAGTAGCAAAAAGTAATCAACACACACAGAGAAAAATCATTCCCCGACAATTACCCTCATTTACCCATTTATTACCATAAAAATAAAAGTTATCCTCACCTGTCTGCCGTAAATCCATAATAAGGAGGTCCCACAACTATCCCCGACTCTGCTACATCTGGTTGCTGTGGTGAGTGGTGACATCAGTAACGTGACCACTGACCATCGCAGCCGGAACACACTGAGAGTAGAGTGAGAACCCGACTGCAGTGACGAGCAGTGATGTAATTAAGGTTACAGTGGTAACCTTCCTGACATCACCGCTCGCAGCGTATGCCACATGGCTGGTGTCACACTGACACACGGATGGCACACGGGCACGGACCACGGACCTCATCAGTACTGTTTTTTCCATTATCGTAAATATCAGGACGTGTGAAGGGGGCCTTAGATAGAGATCATCACTCTGGTAGATCTGTAAGAGATAAATTAGTGATTTTATCAACTACAACAAGTAGCCCAGTAATTGACACATTGCTGGATCCAGGGTCTCCGCCCGTACATCATGTTGCTCTCAGATGGGTTAGCAAAATCCTGCTGACAAATTCCCTTTAAGAATAGTTTAGGTTAGTAATGTCCTGTTTCTAGAACATAGATCTATTTGTCACTAGCAGAAAAATACCTAAGATGCTTTCATAATGATGAAAAATGAAGTGCAATGGAACTAAGGTTTTGGCTTCCTTTTTAAACCTATCATTTAAATTCCAGTGTGATTGCTAGGCTTTACTGGAAAAAAGGAAAGATTTTTTTATATATTTTTTTACAGTGCAACCTTTTAGCATTTCACTTACTGTATTTGTAAAACTATATTGCATAATGTCCTATTCAACATAGATGTAATTCTGATAGCAAATTGCTATACACATATAGGCAAAGGTATACAATAATTGCATATAACTGTCTTCTCATGTAGCAAACTTGATAATATCTGGGCCAAAATTTTTTAATTCAGAACATATATGTATAATCGTACCTAAGAGTAATGAGTCAAATCTGTAGCTATAGTAACCTTACATTAGAAATTATGATGCACAGTTGTGACACATTTTATATGTGTAATTCTGCCTTTTTGTTATGCTATCAGCAGTGGCGTACCGCCAATGGCGGCAGGCCACGCCACTGCTATGGGGCCCGTGACCGGAAGGGGGCCCGTGAGCCGGGAGGGCCCCAAACAGCGTGGGAACCAGGAGGATAGGTGAGTATTCGGGGTGAGGGAGGTTGCGGCGGCGGAGGAGCGGGTTGCGGCGGTGGAGGAGCGGAGCACACACAGTAGCCGCTGCTGCAGCTATCACGTGTGCCCGCTGCTAAAGGGACATGAATATCCCCTCTTCTCTACTCCCATGGGCGTGGAGAAGAGGGAATATTCATTCTCTTAAGAAGCGGCCAAGGAGGAGCGCTGAGCCCCGGCTCCTGCTGTCAGTGCCCGCTGCTAAAGAGAAAGCATATTCACGCTTCTCCACGCCCATAGTCCCGGCATGGAGAAGCGTGAATATGCCGGCAGCAGCAGCTCACCTCGGCTTCTGAGAGCGCGCGCTGCTCAGATGCTGACATGAGCTGCAGCAGACAGGACACAGCAGCTCTGGAGGAAAGGTGAGGAAGGAAGGTGAGTATAAGTGTTTAATATTTTATGTGTGCAGTGATTGGGGCCATACATAGTAGGATTGGGGAATGAGGAGGCCACACATACCAGGATTGAGGGATGAGGAGGTCACACATACCAGGATTGGGGGGGGGATTGGGGAGGCCACACATACCAGGATTGGGGCAGGGGTTTGGGGAGGCCACACAGGCCAGGATTGGGGGGGATTGGGGGCCACACATACCAGAATTGGGGGGGGAATTGGGGAGGCCACACATACCAGGATTGGGGGGGGCACACATACCAGGATTGGGGGATTGGGGAGGTCACACATGCCAGGATTGGGGGATTGGGGAGGCCACACATACCAGGTTTGGGGGATTGGGGAGGCCACACATACCAGTATTGGGGGACTGGGAAGGCCACACATACCGGGATTGGGGGACTGGGAAGGCCACACATACCGGGATTGGGGAGGCCACACATACCAGGATTGGGGGATTGGGGAGGCCACACATACCAGGATTGGGGGACTGGGAAGGCCACACATACCGGGATTGGGGGACTGGGAAGGCCACACAAACCGGGATTGGGGAGGCCACACATACCAGGATTGGGGGATTGGGGAGGCCACACATACCAGGATTGGGGGACTGGGAAGGCCACACATACCAGGATTGGGGAGGCCACACATACCGGGATTGGGGATTGGGGAAGCCACACATACCAGGATTGGGGGATTGGGGAGGCCACACATACCAGGGTTGGGGAGGCCACACATACCAGGATTGGGGGATGAGGGGGTGCCACACATACCAGAATGGGGAAATTTACCAGTTGCTGCTGCATTTCCCAACCTAGGCTTATACTCAAGTCAATACGTTTTCCCAGTTTTTTGTGGTAAAATTAGGGGCCTCGGCTTATACTCGGGTAGGCTTATTTAAAATATATGGTAATTTAAAATCAGTGAGTACATGGTGCAGGACTGTGGGGTGCATTATACTATATGGGTGCTGAATTTTACCCTATGGGGTGTGTAATATACTGTATGGAGGACTATGGGGAGTACATTATATTCTATGGAGGACCATGGGAAGTTCATTATACTATATGGAGGATTATTGGGGGCGCATTATACTATATGGAGGATTATCGGTGGTGTATTATACTCTATGGAAGGCTGTGGAGCCATTATAATATTTTGAGGGCTATGTGGGGGGCCATTATACTGTATGAAAGCAATTACACAGTGTGAAGGGTTGTGTGGGGTCCATTATACTGTTTGAAGGGCTCGTGCGGGCCATTATACTGTATGTAGGCACATTATAGTGTATGGAGAGCTTTGGGGGTCACAGTTGGGGGATCATACTGTGTTGGGGTCACCATACTTTGCCTTGAGAGTTGAAGTTGGATACAATAGGGTCATTATACTGTGCATGTGGAGGCTAATGTGGAGGAATGCAATATGGGGGTATCATACTGTGTTTGGGGGGCACTTTTCTTGGAATCACACTTTATGGGGCAATGAAAGAGGAATCTAAGATGTCAGCAAGAGGAAAATTACTATGTAAAGGCTGGAAAGTTGTGAGATCTGCTCTTCTGTGACACAGACAAGTATTTATTTATTTTTTTGTGGGGGGGGGGCCCAATTAGAACTTCTGCTATGGGGCCCCATGATTCCTATGTACGCCCTTGGCTATCAGTATTATATACTGGTATATATGGGGTTCAGGTTGCGTAATACTAGTCAAGCAATACTCTACTACAGTGGCATATAAAAGTTTGGCCCCCTTGGTCAAAATTACTGTTATTGTGAACAGTTAAGCAAGTTGAAGATTTAATGATCTCTATAAGGCCTAAAGATAAAGATGACACACTTCCTTTGTATTTTAAGCAAAAAAAAAAAATAGTCATTATTTACATTTTAAAAATTACAAAAAGGAAAAATGGGCCAATGCAAAAGTTTCGGCACCCTGGGGGATTTGTGTGCTCAGATAACTTTGACCAAGGTTTCAGACCTTAATTAGCCTGTTAGGGTTATGGCTTGTTCACTATCATCGTTACAAAAGGCCAGATGATGCAAATTTCCCAGCTTTAGAAAAGGCTACCCACTTCTAAACTTGTGCCAAAAAAACAGCAGCCATGGGTTTTTCTAAGCAGCTGCCTAGCACTCTGAAAATGAAAATGGTGGCGGTCCACAAAGCAGGAGAAGGCTATAAGAAGATAGCAAAGCGTTTTCAAGTTTCCCTTTCCTCAGTTCGAAATGTAATTAAGAAATGGCTGTTGACAGCAACAGTGGAGGTCAAGATAAGGTCTGGAACACCAAGCAAAATTTTGATGAGAGCTGCTCGAAGGACTGCTAGAGAGGCAAATCAGGACCCTCGCTTGACTCAAAAGACCTTCAGAATTATTTAGCAGACTCTGGAGTTGTGGTACATTGTTCTACTGTTCAAAGACACCTGCACAAATATGGCCTTCATGGAAGAGTAATCAGAAGAAAACCTCTCCTGCGTTCTCACCATAAAATTCAGTGTCAGAAGTATGCAAAAGAACATCTAATCAAGTCTGATGCATTTTGGAGACAAGTTCTGTGGACCAATGAGGTTAAAATAGAACTCTTTGGCTACAATGATCAGAGGTACGAGTGGAGAAAAAAGGTCACAGAATTTCAGGAATAGAACATCTCGCCAACAATTAAGCATGGGGTGGATCAATCATGCTTTGAGGTTGTGTTGCAGCCAATGGAACGGGGAACATTTCACGGGTGAAGGGAAGAATGGATTCAATGGAATTTCAACTAATTCTTGATGCAAATATAATACCATCTGTAAAAAATCTGAAGTTGAACAGAGGATGGCTTCTACAAATGGATAATGATCCTAAACATACTTCAAAATCCACAATAGACTACCTCAAAGGGTGCTGAAGCTGAAGGTTTTACAATGGCACTCTGTCCCCTGATTCGAACATCATTGAACATCTGTGGCAAGACCTCAAAATAGTATTGCATGCAAGGCGACCAAGGAGTCTCACAGAACTGGAAGAATTTTCCAAGGAACAATGGATGAAAATCCCTCAAACAAGAATTTAAAGACTCTTGTCTGGCTACAAAAAGGATTTACAAGATGTGATACTTTCAAAAGGGGGTGCTACTAGGTACTAACTAGGTACTGTGACAGAGTCACTGGTGTTATATACGAGGGGAGGTATGTTTCACTATGGCTGCTAGCCTTAGTGAACTGAACCTACAACTTTTCTCCAGCATGTTATATGTTGGGGGTTAAATCACCATTGTGAAGGGAGTCGTTTTGTGTGAATGACAGATGGGAGGGAAGTCATTCACCATACCTCCCCCTCAGGGTGTGGCTAAGCAAGGTTAAATGCTCACTCCCTGTTTTTTTTCTGTGGTTGGAAGTTTGGAGTAACAAGTCTCTAGGCTGTGTAACTTCAACTCAGGAGGAGCTGAAGTGTGCTGCAAAATGGTGCAGGCGAACCCGCACACATATGTGTAACGGGTCTGGGAGGTGGAACCTCTGAGCTACTATACAAAGGGACAGTCCTTGTAAGGAAGCAGGTGGCTCCCAGGGAAAGCGGGCAGGCAGTCACATCAAGTGACAGGGATAGTCTCTGGGTAGAAGGGCAGGAGGTCACGGCGAGTGACGGGGACAGTCTCTTGACAGGCGGGTGGTCATGGCAAGTGACAGCAGGATAAGAGTCTCTGGACAGGCAGGTGGTCACGGCAAGTGACAGCAGGGTAAGAGTCTCTGGACAGGCAGGTGGTCACAGCAAGTGACGGCTAAGCCTCCAGGTAGGCTAGCAGGCGGGTAGCAGGTGAGCGCTCCCAGGTGAGCGGGAAAGAGTCTCTGGACAGGCTGGCAGGCAGTCAGGTATCAGGCAGGTATCAGGCAGGTATCTGGCAGGTGCTTCCTGGTCTGCGGGTGGACTGATCCATAGACAGACTGGCAGGTGCTGGTAGGCAGACTGTCGGACCGCAGGATTGCAAGCAGGTAGACAGGTATCAGGCAGGTATCAGGCAGGTATCTGGCAGGTGCTTCCTGGTCCGCAGGCGGACTGATCCATAGACAGACTGGCAGATGCTGGTAGGCAGACTGTCGAACTGCAGGATTGCAAGCAGGTAGACGGCACTGGAAAACAAGCTGGCAACGGGACCTGAGGGCTGAAGCAGAGTTGAAAGGCTTTGCAACAACATTGCTCGGGCACCTCCATTTTGGAGGAGGTGCCTTATATATGGTGAGATCTTCCGGCCATTGGCCGGGGACTCCTTAGGATGGCGCGCGCGGCCCCTTTAAGAGAGAGGGAGCGCGCGCGCGCGACCTAAGCACAGTGACCGGGAAGCAGCGCGCGCTGCCAGCAGAGCGGGAGGAGGACGCCGGGCACGGAGCGGAGAGGTGAGGGGAACGCCATCCCTGCCTAGCAGGAGGCAGGGACGCCGACGCTACAGTACCCCCCCCTTTAGGCCCCCCCTTTTTTAGGCCAGAGAGAAATTTATCAAGGATGAGAGGGGCATGGATGGTCTCCCGGGGCTCCCACGTTCTCTCCTCAGGACCAAACCCCTTCCAATCCACTAGAAAAAAGGTCTTTCCTCTTACCCTTTTGGTGGCCAGAATGTTCTCTACCTCAAACTTGTTTTCAGCGGAAACCGGAGCAGGAGGCGTACCTGTAGACTTGGAAAAAGAGTTAAGTACAACGGGTTTGAGTAGAGATACATGGAAGGAGTTAGGGATCCGCAAGTTGGCCGGGAGTTTCAATTTATAGGCCACCGGGTTGATTTGTTTGATAACTTCCAGTGGGCCGATGAACCGAGGCCCTAACTTGTAGGAAGGAATCTTGAGCCGGACATATTTGGACGAGAGCCAGACTTTATCTCCAGGACGGAATTGTGGCAGATCCAGACGTCTTATGTCAGCCTGTTTTTTCATCTGCTCGGATGACTGAAGAGGTGCGGATCTGGTACTTTCCCAAATGGAGGAAAATTCGCTAACAAGAGATTCTGCAGCCGGATTGTCCACCGAGGTGGAGACGGGAAACGGGATCCGAGGATGCTGACCGTAGACTATAAAAAATGGGGATTTGGAGGAAGATTTGCTCTCGTGATTATTATAGGAAAATTCGGCCCACGGTAAAAGATCCACCCAGTCGGAATGGTGAGCATTAACAAAGTGCCGGAGGTAACTGGTTAAAATTTGGTTGATCCGCTCTACTTGACCATTGGACTGTGGGTGATAAGCAGAAGAGAAGTCCAAGGTGACCCCCAGCAATTTACACATGGCTCGCCAGAAGCGAGAGGTGAACTGAACTCCTCGGTCGGATACGATGTGGAGAGGGAGACCATGAAGACGGAAAATATGATGGATAAAGTCTTTAGCCAACTCAGATGCAGACGGGAGGCCCGGCAGGGGAATGAAGTGAGCCATCTTAGAAAAGCGGTCAGCGACCACCCAAATGACCATACAACCAGCAGAGACAGGGAGGTCCGTTATAAAGTCCATGGCTATATGCTGCCACGGGGCAGCAGGTACAGGAAAAGGCAGGAGGCGGCCGGCTGGCAGGTGTCTAGGAACCTTGTTGCGGGTGCAGGACGCACAGGCTGAAACAAAGTCTATTACGTCCTTGTGCAGGGTAGGCCACCAGTAATGCCGGGTAATAAGCTGGAGGGTCTTTTTCTGACCAGCATGGCCAGCTAGCTTAGACGAATGTCCCCAGTGTAGGACCTTCTCAAGATCAGGTACTGTTACGAACGTCTTACCGGGTGGAAGACTATTTAGATTCATGGGGGCCACCTGCATTACTTTGGCGGGGTCGATGATGTGCTTAGGCTCCTCCTCTAGATCAGAGACCAAAAAGGATCGGGACAAGGTATCAGCTTTGATGTTTTTGTCTGCCGGGCGAAAATGAAGAATGAAATCAAAGCGGGTGAAGAACAAGGACCACCGGGCTTGGCGCGGGTTAAGTCTCTGGGCACTCTGGAGGTAAGCCAAGTTCTTGGTGTCCGTGTAAATTATTACCAGGTGACGAGCCCCCTCGAGCAGGTAACACCACTCCTCCAGTGCCAGCTTAATGGCTAATAATTCTCGGTCTCCTATAGAATAATTGCGCTCAGAAGAGGAGAAGAGTTTGGAGAAGAAGCCGCAGGTTACCATTCTTCCGGAAGACGACTTTTGGGTGAGTACCGCTCCGGCTCCGGAGGAGGAAGCGTCTACTTCTAGGAAGAATTGTTTGTTGCCGTCCGGACGATGCAGCACAGGGGCCGAGGAGAAAGCTTGTTTCAAGGAAAGGAAGGCCTCCTCTGCTTCGGGCGGCCATTCTTTGGGATTAGCGCCCTTACGGGTGAGCGCAGAGATAGGGGCAGTCCGGGAAGAGAAGTGCGGAATGAAGAGGCAGTAGTAGTTGGCGAAGCGCAGGAACCGCTGAATAGCCTTCAACCCCTCTGGTCGGAGCCACTTCTGGATGGCAGACAGTTTCTCAGGATCCATTCGTAGGCCGGTCTGAGAGATTATGTAGCCCAGAAACGGAAGAGAGGTCTGCTCAAAGAGGCACTTCTCATATTTTGCGTAGAGGTGGTTCTGCCTGAGCCTGAGCAGGACCTGACGAACGTCCCTCCGGTGTGGGAAGATCCGGAGAGAAGACCAAGATGTCGTCCAGGTACACCACCACGCAGGAGTAGAGAAGGTCACGGAAGATGTCATTGACCAACTCTTGAAAGACGGCGGGAGCATTACAGAGACCGAAGGGCATTACGAGGTATTCTTAGTGGCCATCCCGGGTGTTGAATGCCGTCTTACACTCATCTCCCTGACGGATACGGACCAGGTTATACACCCCACGGAAGATCCAGCTTGGTGAAGATTCTAGCACCCCTCAGACGGTCAAATAATTCAGGAATGAGCGGAAGGGGGTATTTATTTTTCACCGTGATCTGGTTAAGGCCTCTATAGTCTATACAGGGACGGAGTGAGCCGTCTTTCTTTTTGACGAAGAAGAATCCTGCTCCAGCCGGGGAGGTAGATTTCCGGATAAATCCCCGGGCCAGATTCTCCTCGATATATTCAGACATGGACCGGGTTTCAGCAGCGGACAAAGGGTAAATACGCCCACGGGGAGGAGTAGCGCCGGGTATCAGGTCGATTGGGCAATCGTATGGTCTATGAGGGGGTAATGTCTCTGCTTCTCTTTTGTTAAAGACGTCCGCATAAGACCAATAGGGAACCGGTAGGCCGGGTAGATTGGCTGGGGTAGGAGAAGGACGGACAGAACGAACGGGAACTAAACAAGTCTTATGGCAGTCCTGCCCCCAACGAAGGACTTCTCCGGTCTGCCAATCAAGCACGGGTGCATGTCTCTGGAGCCAAGGTAGGCCTAGCAAGAGGGCGTGAGAGAGTCCAGGCAGAACATGGAAGAAGATGCTCTCAGAGTGCAGCATTCCCACCTGCAGAGTTATGGATTCGGTGATGAGTTGGATGGGATGCGGTAAGAGACCCCCATCCACGGAGGCGACAGATAAGGGTACAGCCAGAGGTTTGGTGGGAATGCGGTATTTCTCTACCAGGGACTGAGAAATGAGATTTCCGGCAGCTCCAGAATCAAGTTGAGCTAGTTCGAAGTAACGGTTCTCCCCGCAGATGATAGAGACCGACAGCATCAGAGATGGAGAGGGTTTATTCTTGTCTAGGATGACCTCTCTGAGCGATCCTAGACTCAGGCGTTTCCCGACCTCTCCGGACAGGAACGGATCCGGTGCTCCTTACTGCCATAGTAGAAGCAGCTCCCCTCGGCACGGAGTGATTCTTGACGGGTTTTGACCATCTTGGTCTGGTCGACCTGCATAGGCTCGAGTGAGTGCGCCTGGGGAGTAACAGAGGAAGTGACGGGATTCTGGAAGGTAGGAGCAAGGCGAGGAAACCTCCTCTCACGGGTGACCTCTTTGGTACGCTCCTGGAACCGGATGTCAATCCGGGTGGCAAGTGTTATTAAGTCGTCGAGAGTGGTAGGAATGTCCCGACCAGCAAGTTCATCTTTAATTCGACCGGATAGACCCTCCCAGAAGACGGACACCAGGGCGTCGTTATCCCAGGCAAGCTCAGAAGCAAGGGTACGGAACCGTATGGCATATTGGCCCACGGTGAGACTCCCTTGACGGAGGCATAGCAGAGATGAGGCGGATGAGGTCTTTCGTCCTGGTTCGTCGAAGACTTTCTGGAAGGTCGTGAGAAAGACTGGCAAGTTGGACACCAGGGGGTCTCCTCTCTCCCATAGAGGATTTAGCCAAGCCAGCGCCTCCCCAGTGAGATGGGACATGATGAAGGCCACTTTGGCTCGGTCGGTGGAAAACTGGTGTGCCAAAAGTTCAAAGTGCAGGGTGCACTGGTTAATGAAGCCCCGTGCCTGACCGGGATCTCCACTAAAACGAGGCGGGGCGGAAAGGCTTGGACCGGGAAGGGATGCCATGGTATTGATGGGCAGCAACGCTGCCGGGGTAGGAGTCGTGCTACTGGAAGCAGGTCCCGAAGAGGTAGTCAGTGTGTCCAGGCGGGAGTTAACACTACGCAGGTGGCTCAGGATGGACTCCTGTTGGGACCTCTGACGGGATAGTTCATGGCATAGGTCCGAGAGCGAGGGAGCTTGGGTGCCACCGGGTTCCATGGCCCGAGCAAACAGTAACGGGTCAGGGAGGTGGAACCTCTGAGCTACTATACAAAGGGGCAGTCCTTGTAAGGAAGCGGGTGGCTCCCAGGGAAAGCGGGCAGGCAGTCACGTCAAGTGACAGGGATAGTCTCTGGGTAGAAGGGCAGGAGGTCACGGCAAGTGACGGGGACAGTCTCTTGACAGGCGGCTGGTCATGGCAAGTGACAGCAGGATAAGAGTCTCTGGACAGGCAGGTGGTCACGGCAAGTGACAGCAGGGTAAGAGTCTCTGGACAGGCAGGTGGTCACAGCAAGTGACGGCTAAGCTTCCAGGTAGGCTAGCAGGCGGGTAGCAGGTGAGCGCTCCCAGGTGAGCGGGTAAGAGTCTCTGGACAGGCTGGCAGGCAGGCAGGTATCAGGCAGGTATCTGGCAGGTGCTTCCTGGTCTGCAGGCGGACTGATCCATAGACAGACTGGCAGATGCTGGTAGGCAGACTGTCGGACCGCAGGATTGCAAGCAGGTAGACAGCACTGGAAAACAAGCTGGCAACGGGACCTGAGGGCTGAAGCAGAGTTGAAAGGCTTTGCAACAACATTGCTTGGGCACCTCCATTTTGGAGGAGGTGCCTTATATATGGTGAGATCCTCCGGGGACTCCTTAGGATGGCGCGCGCGGAACCTTTAAGAGAGAGGGAGCGCGCGCGCCCTAAGCACAGTGACCGGGAGGCAGCGCGCGCTGCCAGCAGAGCGGGAGGAGGACGCCGGGCACGGAGCGGAGAGGTGAGGGGAATGCTACAATATGGACTGTGTTATCTTTTGTTTTGTGTTTTACGTTTATGCCAACAAGGCTGAGTTTATTTTGCTGAAGTCTGCAGTGCTTTATGCAGATATAATAAACCTGCAGACTAAACCATTCCTGTGTCTACTTCCGACTGCAGCCGAGTGAGTCCTCTTGCCACAGTTGGTGTGAGTGTGCGAGCAAGATTCCAGGAACACGTGTACCTGCCACAGAGATCAGTGGGTGTCCTGGGTAAAGGCCGCCAGCCAGCCAGAGATGTCCGGCAGCATGGAGGAGCTCCTCAAGCACCTGCTCCAGAGCCAACAACAGCTACATCAGCAGCACTTGCGGAGAAAACAGAACATGCAGCATCATCGGGAACTTTTACACCAGCAATGGGAGCAGCAGCAGTAGAGCTAGCAGATGCAGCAAGAGACTAATAAACTCTTCATGCAACAGATCCAACAGCAGCAACGGCAGATGGCCCTCCTAGCAGCAGGGAAACCGCCTGTCCCCCAAGTCCAGGTGGTGTTTCATATGTCTGGAAGGCAGTAAGGCATGCAATGCAAAAGATAACCCCATGGGATGATGTTGAGGCATTCTTGACTGTGTTTGAGAGGGTAGCAGAGTGGGAAAAATTGCCATCAGAGCAGAGGGAGGAGGTGCTGGCCCCCTATTTAACGGGTGAACCCCAAAAGGCATACTGTGACCTGGCCCTACAGGATGCACAGGAGTATACCAAATTAAAGACAGAGATATTGGCACGCGCTCAGGAGTGACTATGTCTGTCAGAGCACAAAGGGTCCATCAATGGGTGTATGCTGGCGACAAACCTCCTCGCTAGCAGATGTTTGACTTGTTACATCTTGTCCAGAAGTGGCTGCAGCCAGAGTCTTCCTCTCCTGCCCAGATGGTCGAGCGTGTGGTGATGGACAGGTTCATCCATTCCCTATCCAGGCTGGCGCAGACCTGGGTTGCCCAGGGCGACCCTCGGAACGCGGATGACCTCGTGCACCTGGAAGAGAGTTGCCAAGCGGTCGACAAAATCCCTCGGGAAACTGTACATAGTAACTTCCCCATACTGGAGTACCCAAAGGGGGACGGGCTCACCATGCAAGGGGTCGAGAGTCACAAACGGGGGTTGTCCCAATCCCACAGAGGGCCCTGCAAAGACTGCTGTGAGGGATGTGGTATGTTGGCGGTGTCATAGTCCTGGACACATAGTCGCCCGATGCCATATGTCCCCTGAACCAATGGACTGCAGCCTAGGCCGGCGATGTTCCTATTATGTCTATCCGGCCTGTAGCGTGGATGGTCAACCTGGTGAGGGGCCGCAGGCGTGTGCCATGTCCATTAATGGGGTGATCGTGCTTGGACTATTGGACTCAGGGAGTCTGGTGACCCTAATCAGTGCCACCCTTCCCCACCAGCTGATCCCTGCCAAAACTGTGGGCTTTTACTGCATACATGGGGATGCCAAGGACTCTCCTGTGGCAGAGTGACAGTGGGAACAGACTGTGGTGCCCAATCCCAAGAGGTCGGGGTGGTCAAGGACCTGAAACATCCCGTCATATTGGGGCACAATTTTTCTTTGTTCTGGGACTTGTGGGGGAAGGGAACCGGACTGAGTCATGTGGACAAAAGCCAGGTCCCTAGGGAAATATACTTGTCGAAATCTGAAGGGGATGAGTTCCCATTGTGTGGCCTTGCCGGCAATGAGGACGAGCCTGTGACCGGGGAGGCTGACTTCCCTGAGTTAGAGGTGTGTGGCGCAGCTGAGGGTTCGGTTGCCACAGAGGTACTGCATCTCACCCAGAGGTGTGGTATCTCGCTCAGGTAAGGAAGGAGTACAGCTCGGGACCCTAACACCTGCATCCAACACATACCCGCAGTGGGGGTAGGGCGAGATTACTCCTAAGGGAGAGCACAGTCCCGGGTCCCTAGCTGTTGGGAGGAGCTATGTAGTGGGTGTGGGTCGAGGAAGTAGCTTAGGGGAGCACATGAAGAAGGTATAAATAGAGAAGCCATCTTGTTTAGACAGCCCAGTCCAGTCAGAACAGTGAGCAGTGAGTGAGAACAATCTACAGTGAGAGGAGTGGAGCAGGGCTCTGCAGGAGCTCTGCTCAGACGGAGGGCCTGAGGAGAGGCCCAGGACTGAAGAAGGAGAGGAGAGGAGCAGAAAGGGCTCCAGGTACGAGGAAGGGACCCCAGGGGTACGGGCAGTGCTGGAGGCCACCCGTACACCCGAATCTACCAGGAGGTGGAGGGGTCAGGCCATACAAAGGGAACTGGTCCCTCAACAAGCAGAGCACTACCACTAAGTACTCTGGAGATATCTGAGGGTGGACTGAACCCCTCCCTGAGTAAGCGCAGCACGACGAGGGAAGGTACATTGGTACCTGTAACTGGGACTGCAATAACTGTGAGTAAAGACCCTGAGGACTGCACTCCACCGTCTCTGTGATTATTATCTGCGCCATCACCCCTGCACTACAACGCCCAGCATCACCTATAACATCTACACTGCCCTGGAGCTAAGCTCTACCTGTGGAGAGCCACACCAGCTTTGCTGCACTAACATCAGCTCCAAAGGAACTGCTCAGCAGCGGCGGCTCCCTTTAGCCGCATACCACAGGTGGCGTCACCAACTTTTTAAATAAAAACGATAAAATCCCCTTTTTACTGACCGCCCTGGGTCACGGACTGGGTCACCGCCACTGTGACATCTCCCCTAGCAACGCAACGACCGGCCCGGCACCGAGTACCCCACGGCCCAGGGGGCACGTCAACTGGGCGTCACGAACAGGATATGAACCCACCCGTTATCACCGGGTATTGTGCGCCTAGAGACTGTGTTCTATACTGAATGTGGCGCCCACCCCAGAAGAACGGGCGCCATTATGTGCGAGCCAAAAGACAACCAGAAACCGCCTCCCATCGTGGGCCAGGTTCCAGAATGGTGCCAAAAGCGAGGCCCGCCCCGAGCAACAGTGACCATGTATGTGGATGTGTCTATCAAGCTGGGGGGACTGCCCCAAGGTGTGTCCAACAGCAAGTTGCCATGGAACCGCCCCCCGAAAGGGGAGAGGAGAGAAGAAACCTGGGAGACAGGGCGGAGTCACCAGGAGTCCAGACAGACCGCACCCAGAGGGCAAGATGGAGAGTCAGGAGCCAGCTCCCATCCATAGTCTGCAACAGGCGGCGAGGCCTCTCACCTTGGAGGAGCCATGGCAGAGCTATCCCTGGAGGATACTGAATTCCTCCAGGCGGAAATCCAGGAGCTGGGCCGGAGAATGGAGAGGGCCCAGCAGGATGCCATTGCCGGCTGGAAAAAGGAGCTGCTCGAGAAGCTGATGATCCGGCAGCAGCCAACGCTGCACTCCACCAGCAGCGCCCCAGCCCCGGAGGAACCTGAACGGAGCCAGGAGGCAGAGGACGGCACAAGCACGGACGCGGGAGCAGGTAAGGAGAGACTCCCTGTCCCGGGCGCTGAGAGTGCTAGCCTGCTCCTGGGCTCACTGGTGGAACCTGCGATCCCAGGCGCCTGCTCCACCGACCTACCACTGGGCCCCCTGGTGGAACCTCCAACCCCAGGCGCCTGCTCTGCCGATCTGCTCCCCGGTCTCCAGGCGGAATCTCCCATTCCGGGCACCTGCTTTACTGACTGGCTCCCAGACCCCCTGGCGGAAACCCCGTTCCCGGGCGCTTGCTCCGCCGACCTGCTCCTGGGCCCCCTACCGGAGCCACCTGCCCCCGCACCCGAGTGGGTCTATGGAAACACCGCCTATGACTGGTCCGCCCAATATGAGGACCAGCAAGGACCCCCGCTAGCACCTGTACCCCCGGTTACCTTCCCAGGAGGAGAAGAGTTCCGGTGGGATAACCGGGAAGGGGACCTCATGGGGTTCCCGTGGGAGACGCAGGCCCAGGCCCTCCAGAGGGAAGAGCACTGCCGGAGGGAGCTCCTACAGCTGGAGCGGGAACGTCACGACCGACAGGTGCAGTGGGAACGGATGGAGGCCCGGAACATGGCGGCCAAAACCCGGGTCCGCCAAGCAAGAGCTGCCACCCCTAGTCCCCGTCTGGAGGGGATAGTCGTCAAGTTTGATCTAGACGCCGGGTGGGGCTTTGTGAGGGAGCCGCACACCGATCGAGACGTCTTCGTGAACTTGCGGGATGTAGAACCCCACCTCCAACAGGGGCATCCTGGCCGAAATCTTTATCCAGGTGACTACGTCACATTTACCCGTCACAAGGGCGAGCGCGGGTGGTATGCCCTCCAGGTGTACCGGGTGGCAAAGAAAAGAGACATGCCCCCGCAGCCCCAGGCTGAAGACCCGGCTGGGTCAGCCTGCAGGAATCAGGAGTTCCCCCAGAGGGAGCATCCCTGTTAAACTGTTAAACTGTTTATAGTTACCTGGAAGGGTACAACCCTGCCAGTTTACAAAGTTAACTTGTGTGTATTCAAGGTTTAATAGTTACCCGTTTAAAAAAAGACTATCAGGTTATGGACGGTGAATAACCGAAAAACTTTTACTTGTACATAATTGCACTTCTTAATGTGCCCCTTATTGGTTTTATACATACAAAGCTGACCTGAGAACAAAAACCCGTTTGGCGTGGCCGAAGATGTGGTCCAACACCTGGATCACCTATGCCCTGCAGCCACGTCCAGGGCCTACGTTGGGGGTTTTCGGAAGGGTCCCTTATGCTTATGTTTGCTAGTTTGCACCTTGATAAAGAAAATGGACACCCGGTTGCAGATCGTGCTGTAACCTGTTGAAAAATGTTTTATCTGACAAATGTTTTATGTGAAGAAATGTTTTATAAGTGTAAAGAAAGATGTTCTTTAAAAAAGTCTCATAATATTTTGATAAAAAACGTAACCAGTAATGTTCAAGAAAAAGTGCCTCCCATAAAGGGAAGAAATGTTATGTTTATGGTCTTCTATGTGATGCATCTAAAAATTAGCATGTCTGTAACATACCCTGTTTTTACTCTGTTCCAGCCTGCGGACGTGCTGTGTTTTACCAGGGGGGTATGTGGCACCCCTGAGGGTTCGGTCGCCACAGAGGTACTGCATCTCACCCAGAGGTGTGGTATCTCTCTCTCAGGTAAGGAAGGAGTACAGCTCAGGACCCTAACACCTGCATCCAACACATACCCGCAGTGGGGGTAGGGCGAGATTGCTACTAAGGGAGAGCACAGTCCCGGGTCCCTAGCTGTTGGGAGGAGCTATGTAGTGGGTGTGGGTGGAGGAAATAGCTTAGGGGAGCACATGAAGAAGGTATAAATAGAGAAGCCATCTTGTTTAGACAGCCCAGTCCAGTCAGAACAGTGAGCAGGGTGTGAGAACAATCTACAGTGAGAGGAGTGGAGCAGGGCTCTGCAGGAGCTCTGCTCAGGCGGAGGGCCTGAGGAGAGGCCCAGGACTGAAGAAGGAGAGGAGAGGAGCAGGAAGGGCTCCAGGAATGAGGAAGGGACCCCAGGGGTACGGGCAGTGCTGGAGGCCACCCGTAGTACTGGAGGGGTCAGGCCATACAAAGGGGACCGGTCCCTTAACTAGCAGAGCACTCTATGTTTCAACTAGAAACCGGAGGCTGTGGTATTTCAAGTCCTGCAGCCAACAGTCCATATCAGTCTCACCAAGAAGGTAGCTATAGAGGACCCAGGGGACGGAACAGACGTCGCCCGACAAGGCCCGCAGGTACCGGATTGGGACACTAGGTATGAGGTGCAGGGAGACGGCCAGAGAGAGGACACAGAAGGGGGTCCCGCTAAGTACTCCGGAGATATCTGAGGGTGGACTGAACCCCTCCCTGAGTAAGCGCAGCACGACGAGGGAAGTTACATTGGTACTTGTAACTGGGACGGCAATAACTATGAGTAAAGACCCTGAGGACTGCACTCCACCATCTCTGTGATTATTATCTGCGCCATCACCCCTGCACTACAACGCCCAGCATCACCTATAACATCTACACTGCCCTGGAGCTAAGGTCTACCTGTGGAGAGCCACACCAGCTTTGCTGTACTAACATCAGCTCCAGAGGACCTGCTCCACAGCGGCGGCTCCCTTTAGCCGCATACCACAGGTGGCGTCACGAACTTTGTACATAAAAACTATAAAAACCCCTTTTTACTGACCGCCCTAGGTCACGGACTGGGTCACCGCCACTGTGACATCTTCCCTAGCAACGACCGGCCTGGCACCGAGTACCCCACGGCCCAGGGGGCGCGTCAGGTGCCCGGAGAGAACTTTGGGTCTGCTCAAGTTCGGGACTTGTCCTTAAATGGGGCGTGGGACAATGTTGCTGTCTGTAATAGGGTTCCTCAAGAGTCGGGGGCAGACACCAGGTACCCACACTTCGCAGTTCAGGGGGAGTTATTATATCGGGTAAGCAAACCAAGGGATGATAAGATAGTGGAGCAGCTGTTAGCTCCAGGGCCATACCAACGGAGGGTCTTAGATATGGTCCATTCACATGTTCTGGGGGGACACCTGGAGGTCGAGAAGACTCAAGAGAGGATATTGAAAGGTTTTATTGGCCAGGGTGTTACCATGAGATCCTAAACTATTGTAGGTCCTACCCCACCTGCCAGATAACCGCCCCCTCTTCCCACTTCCGTAGTCCTTTAATCCCACTATCTGTGATAGACATCCCCTTTGAGAGGATTGCCATGGTCATAGTGGGCCCCTTAGTTAAATCGGCACGGGCCACCAATACATCCTGGTGGTCATGGACTATGCGACCCAGTACCCGAAAGCGGTACCCCTAAGGAACTTGTCGAGTAGGAGCATAGCACGGGAACTTGTCCATATATTTGACAGAACCGGACTGTCGAAGGAGATACTATCGGACCAAGAAACCCCATTCATGAGCAAGGTAATGAAGGAGCTGTGTAAAGTCCTCCAGATTACCCAGCTGCGAACCACCGTTTACCATCTGCAGACAGACTGTCTGCTGGATCGCTTTAATAAAACGTTAAAAGCGATGCTCAAAAAGGTCGTAGAGAAGGATGGTTGTGACTGGAACTACCTGCTACCATTCCTGCTCTTCTTAGTAAGAGAGGTTCCGCAAGCCTCTACTGGTTTCTCCACATTTGAGCTACTGCATTTACAACATCCGTGAGAGCTCCCGGATATTGCCAAGGAAATCTACGAAGCCGAGGTTACGTCCCAACGGAGCATCATAGAACATGTCACCCAAATGCAGGAGAGAATGGCGAAAGTGATGCCTATCGTGAAGGCGCATCTCCTCCAGGCACAGGAGGCCCAGGCAAGGGTCTATAACGAATCAGAGAGGCTAAGGCAGTTCCAGCCTGGGGATCGCGTTCTGGTGCTTATTCCCACCATCAAGAGCAAGTTCCTGGCCAAGTGGCAAGGCCCGTATGAGGTGGTGGAGAAACTCGGCGAAGTGAACTACAAAGTCCACCAGCCTGGCCAAAGAAAACCGTACCAAGTGTACCATGTGAACTTGTTCAAGCCATGGAGAGATCGGGAAACGTTGGGGGCTCCTTATTTGGGAGCCAGTCCCTTTGCCAAAGTCGAGGACATCACAATAGCAAAGACTCTATTGCCGGCACAGAAGCAACAGTGTAGAGAGCTGCTCCAATGGAACCGTGATCTGTTCTCGGAGTTGCCGGGGCGTACACAGGTGGTCGAGCATGATGTCCTGACAGAAGCGCATGTTAGGGTAAACCTTAAGCCCTATTGGATTCCTGAAGCCCACCGTGAGGTGATCTCAACCGAGGTGAAGAGGATGCTGGACCTCGGTGTGATCGAGGAATCAAAGAGAGGTTGATCGAGTCCCATCATTCTCGTGCCAAAGCCCGACGGGGAGTGGAGATTTTGTAATGACTACCACAGGCTGAATGAGGTATCCAAGTGTGACGCATACTCGATGCCCCGTGTTGATGAACTCATTGAGAGGCTTGGACGTGTGAGGTATATTACCACCCTCGACTTGACGAAGGGCTACTGGATTATCCCCATGTCCCAGAGGGCCAAGGAGAAGACGGCTTTCACAGCGCCTGATGGGTGTTTCCAATACACCTGAATGCCTTTCGGACTGCAGGGGGCCCAAGACACCTTCCACAGGGCCCTGTATCGGATCCTCGGCCCACATAAGAAGTATTCCGCAGCCTACCTTGATCACATTGTCGTCTTTAGCCCAGACTGGGCTAGTTATCTGCTAAAGGTACAGGCAATTCTGGATGCTCTGAGGATGGCGGGATTTACTATAAATCTGGAAAAATGTGCCATTGTAAAGGAGGAGGCCAAGTACTAAGGCTGTGCCGTTGAGAGAGGCGAAATTAAGCCACAGGTCAATAAAATCGAGGTAATTCAGAACTGGCTACAGCTGCTCTCCAAGAGGCAGGTGAGAGCGTTTCTTGGAATTGTGGGATATTACCGGTGGTTTATCCCAAATTTTGCCATGGTTGCCACACCACTGACGGACCGTCTGAAAGGCACCAAATCAATGATGGTGAAATGGATGGTTGAAACTGAGATGGCGTTCCAACAGCTGAAGCTGGCGCTGTGTAAGCAGCCCGTCCTGGTCGCAGAAGACTTTACTAAAGAATTTGTGGTCCAGACAGACGCCTCAGAAGTTGGCCTAGGAGCCGTGCTGTCCCAAGAGATAAATGGTGAAGAGCATCCCATCCTGTATATGAGCCAGAAGCTCAAAATTATGCTATTGTGGAGAAAGAGTGCTTAGCCATAAAATGGGCCATAGACCCACTAAGATATTATCTATTTGGCCGAAAGTTTAAACTGGTGTCAGACCATGCCCCTTTGAGATGGTTGAGGGAAAAGAAGGGTAAGAATGCCCGGGTAACTAGGTGGTTCTTAGGTCTCCAAGACTTTTTCACGTGGAGCATAGACCCGGGAAGTTACACGCTAATGCTGATGCCCTCTCCAGAATTCCCTGTTTAGTGTCTGAAGATGCCCAAACCCCAGGCTTTGGGCAGAGGGGGGGATATGTGACAGCGTCACTGGTGTTATATGTGAGGGGAGGTATGTTTCACTATGGCTGCTAACTTTAGTGAATTGAACCTACAACTTTTCTCCAGCATGTTATATTTTGGGGGTTAAATCACCATTGTGAAAGGAGTGGTTTTGTGTGAATGACATAGAGACGGGAGGGAAGTCATTCACCATACCTCCCCTTCAGGGTGTGGCTGAGCAAGGTTGCATGCTTAGTACTTGTATTTTTTTCTGTGGTTGGACGTTTGGAGAAACAAGCCTCCAGGCTGTGTAACTTCAGCTCAGGAGGAGCTGAAGTGTGCTGCAAAGTGGTGCTGGTGAACCTGCACACATATGAGCTGTGTTATCCTTTGTTTTGTGTTTTATCTTTATGCCAGCAAAGCTGAGTTTATTTTGCTGAAGTCTGCAGTGCTTTATGAGGATATAATAAACCTGCAAGAAATTTTTTTTTTTTTGCATAGAATACAAAAGAAATGTGTCATCTTTGACTTTAGGTCTTTTAGAGATGATTTCATCTTCAACTTGGGGTGCCAAAACTTTTACATGCCACTGTATGTTGCTTTGGTAGGTTTCATTAAAATAGGACAAGCGCCCGATACCTGCCGATATTTGTAGAAGTAACGTCAGTTGATGAGGAACTGATCAGATTAATTCCCCATGCCCAAAATGGAACATGGATGGCAAGATGTAGGAGCACAGCCTCAATTAAATTATTCAAACAGGTAACCACCTTACCACCTTGTCAAAAAGAGCACTGTACATAACTCTAGAATACTATTATTACTAGGTAGGTACATGCAAAATGGAAAGTAATTTGCGGCAACTTCCAGTAGTATTGTTTTGGCAGATACAGTTGTTTAATTCCACTATTAAAATAGATTTAAAATCTTAATCTTAACCCCTTAAACAAAAATGCAATGTAACCCAAAATACCACATTGCAAAGTAGGTACGCGTAGGTTCACTTCTAGAAATGATCATAAGGCAACAGCTTGTTGTATGGTCTTGGGGTGTACAGATGATAAATCGGACTATTAAAACAAGTATTAAAAAATAATTAAAATGTTTCCACTATATAAAATATTGACAAAAAAATTACATCCCCAATACCTTCCAAAAACGATGGAACAAGAAAAGCTTGTTAGTTTCATATTGCAAAAGTAAGCACCTGCAACAGGCTGCTATACTAGGGTGGATTGTACAGGTCTAATATTGAACTACCAGAAGTGTGCAAAAAATATAAACATTTATAATAACGCACACTATGCGAGGTAGACAGTTTATTCTAAATTTCTGGAGATTTTTTATTTGTATTTAAAAAAAATAAAAATGATGGCTTCCCTGCCTGTGACACACAAGCCGAGGTTTCAGGATTCTTATTTTCTGAAAAAAAATAAGGCTGGGATTACATGACTGTCGATTCTCTCATGCGAGAGAATCCGGCCGATTATGCTAATGTTACTCGGATCAAACTCTGTCAGAGTTGATCCGAGTGTCACCTCAGTGTCATCCAATTCTCTCACATGGGAGAATCTGAGCACAGGTGCGGAGAAGACGGAGAACTTAATTTCTTCATCTTCTCAATTGTCTTTGTCCCCGGTAATCGGACTGCACACAAATGACATCTGAGTGCAGTCCGATGTTTCACATGCACCCATAGACTTGTATAGGTGCCTGTGATCTAATTATCGGCTGGACTCAAAGCATGATGCGATTATTCTCTCATTTCGAATTGGCATGAGAAAAAAAAGCAGATCTGCACTACCTCATAGTATAACATTGGGCTGAGTACTATCCGATAAAACATCGGATAGCACTCGGTCATGTTATACGCTCGTGAGAACAATCCCTTAGGACACAGGGTATAAAACTGCCCTCCTTGTTTGAAATTGCTGTGTGTGAAGATAAAAAAATGGTGTAGTTTGTAAACAGAGGTGTAGTTTGTAAAATAGGATCACTAATGGGGTGTTCTGCTGTTTTCTTCCAGTGGGTTATGGCACCCTCAAAGCATTTCAGAAAAATCTTCACTACAATATAGTGCTCCATTTTTTCCTATTAACCTTTGTAAAAATTAAAAATTTGGGGCTAAAACATTTTAGTGGTAAAAATGTAATTATAATTCTTTCTTCACTTGCCATTTATATAAAATGACATGAGGCACATGTGGTGTCAACATGCTCACTGCACCCTAGATGAATTCATTGGGGGGTGTAGTCTGTAAAATGGGGTCACTTATGGGAGGTTTCACTGTTCTAGTACCTCAGGGGCTCTGCCAATGTAACATGGCACCTTTGTGATGCTGAGTTACTTCTCACGGACGAGCTGTGAGTCGGAATAGTTGAGGAGTCCGAGGTCAATAGTCAGGAGAGTACGTCATAAACAGAAGTAAGAGACAAAGGCATAGTCAGGTAACATTCAGAGGTCAAAATACCAGGAGGATAGCGGATCAGAGCAAAGGGGTTAAACAGACGGATGGTTAGAATGAGGTCCAAGGATACGTAGTGATAGATCAATCAGCAAAATACAAGGCACAGAGTAAACCAATACACTTAGCTGAAGCTACAGCTGACAGCTATCTGGGACTGCCAGCTCAGTTAAACAGCTGAGCAATTATGGGAACTGATAACACCTGACGAGAGCTCAGCACCTCCCAGTCTCATATTGGACAACAAAGCTGTCAATCACTGCACAGACAACTCAGCACTGAGGGGTGGAATCCTTGCAACCCTCAAACTATTCCGGCAACATCTGAACTCGAATATGGTGCTTCTTCCCTTCTGAGCTTTACAATGTGACTTGACTTGAGTATTGGCATACTCAAAAGAAATTGCGTAACAAATTCTACTGTTAAAATTATCCTATTATGCCTTTTGAAAATTAAAATCATGGGGCCAAAGCAACACTTTAGTGGAAAAATAGTAATTTTCCATTGACTCAGCCAAATGTTATACAATTCTGCGAATCGCCTGAGGCTTAAAAATGCTCCCTACACCCCTAGAGGAATTGCTCAAAAGGTTTCCAAAATGGGGTCACTTGTGGGTGTTTCTGCTGTTTTGGCATGTCAGGGGCTTTTGAAATATGACATGGCATCCAAAATCTAATCCAGTCAAAAATTGCGCTCCAGAATTCAAGTGGCAGGGAAGGAGCGCCATGTGCCCAAACAGTAGTTTTCCACCAGATATGGGGTATCGGTGTACTCAGGAGAAATTGCACAACAAATTGTATGTTTCATTTTCTGCTGTTACCCTTCTGAAAATGAAACATTTGGGGCTGAAGCAACATTTTTGGAGGAAAAATTTATTTTTTTATTTACACGGCTCAACGTTATAAAATTCTGTGAAGCCCCTGTGGGCTTAGGGTACTCACGACACCTCTAGATATGTTTCTTCAGGGGTGTCATTTGTAGGTGTTTTCCACTGTTTAGGCACATCAGGGGCTCTGCAAACACAACATGGCATCATCCATCGATTCCAGACAATTTTGCATTCCAAAAGTCAAATGGTGCTCCTTCCCTTTCGAGCCCTGACGTGCACCCAAATAGTAGTTTTCCACAACATATGGGTAAGGCCTCGGCGTACCCAAGATAAATTGCACAACAAAATGTACTGTCCATTTTCTCCTGTTACCCTTGTGAACATGCCAATTTTGGGGCTAAAGCAACGTTTTTGTGAGAAAAAGTAACATTTTCAATTGTTTCTTCCATGTTGTTTTATTTCTTGTGAAGCACCTGGAGGGTTAATAAACTTCTTGAAGGTAGTTTTGAGCACTTTGAGGGGTGCTGTTTTTAACCCCATGAGGACCTTGGGTTTTTCCGTTTTTGCATTTTCATTTTTGCTCCCCTTCTTCCTAGAGCCATAGCCTTTTTATTTTTTGGTCAATATGACCATGTGAGGGCTTATTTTTTGCGGAACGAGTTGTACTTTTAACTGCCATCACTGGTTTTACCATATCTTGTACTGGAAAATGGGTAAAAAATTCCAAGTGCGGTAAAATTGCAAAAAAAATGTAATTCCACAGCTGTTTTTTTTTTTTTTTTACCACATTCACTGAATGCTAAAACTGATCTGCCATTATTATTCTCCAAGTCATTACGAGTTCGTAGACACCAAACATGTATAGGTTCTTTTTTTTTTAAGTGGTGAAAAAAAAATCCAAAGTTTGCTTTGGAACGCGGCGATACCAAATATGTGTATGTGGGAATTTTTTATTATTATTTTATTTTGAATGGGGCAAAAGGGGGGTGATTTAAAATTTTATATTTTTATTTTGTTCTATTTTTAAAACCATTTTTTTAGACTTTCTGCATGCTTCAATAGTCTCCATAGGAGACTAGAAGCTGGAGTTTCCTGATCGTTTCTACTGCATACAGGCTAGGAGCAGATCGCCTGTATGCAGGAGAAATGCTCCTGTGCTATGTGCGCTGACCACTAGGTGGCGAGATGTGACAACCACAGGGGTCTGCCGCAGACCCCGGGTTGCCATGCCCACCCATCAGTGACCCACGATCACGTGATGGGGTCACTGATGGGCGGGGCTAAGGCCGCGCTTCCAGCGCGGCGCTGTTAAATGCCGCTGTCAGAGATTGACAGCGGCTTTTAACTGGTTAATAGCCACGGGTGGATCGCGATTACACCCGCGGCTGTTGTGGGAACATGTCAGCTATAAGAATCAGCTGACATGTGCCTGGTTCAGTGCGGTCTCAGCGCCGGAGCCCTCACTGAACCGGGGGTGATGGCCTGGGGCGTACTAATACGCCCCAGGCTTTAAAGGGGATAAAATTGTGTAATTTTGCACTTTGGGGTATTTTCTGTCATATAGGCCCCTCAAAGTCACATTAAATGTAATGTGTTCCTTAAAAAAAATGATTTTGTAAATTTTGTTGGAAAAATGAGAAATTGCTGATAAACTTTTAACCCTTCTAACTTGCTAACAAAAAGAAAATGTGTTTAAAAAATGACGCTGATGTAAAATAGACATGTGGTAAATGTTATTTATTATCTACTTTGTGTGATTTAACTATCTGGTTAAGGGCATAAAAACTAAAAGTTTGAAAATCTAAATTTATCACTACCATAAAGTTCAATGTGTCATGAAAAAATAAACAGTCTCCGAATTACTGGCATACGTTGAAGCGTAGTCAGAAATTTAAAATTTGGCCTGGTCAGGAAGGTGAAAACAGGGTCTGGGGTGAAGGGGTTAATTAGAAAAAAAAACAAAAACACAAAATTAAGACTTTGGAGTGGCCTAGTCAAAGTCCTGACCTTAATCTTATTGAGATACTGTGGCATGACCTTAAAAATGTGGTTCATGCTCGGAAACCTTCCAATGTGGCTGAATTACAGCAATTTTTCAAAGATGAGTAAGCCAAAATTCCTCCAGAACATTGTAAAAGACTCATTGCCAGTTATCGCAGACTCTTGATTGCAGTTGTTGCTGCTAAAAGAATAAGAAATCAGGAAGGGAGCAAACACTTTTTCACACCACTGTATTTGTCATCGTTAATTAATTCAACAGGTTATTTAGTGTGAAATGTGAAGAGTAAAAAAAGCAAAAAAAAAAGATATGTACTTTTTTCTTTATTTGTGTCAGTACAAAGACAAATAGAATTCATGTGTACTCAATGAAAGTGCAAAAAAAACAAATACAATTTCAGCCACATTGGGCTTGGACTGCATGATGACGTGTTGTGCGACATAGAGATCATAGTGTCTCATTGTGCAGCTATGGATTCGTATTGCAACCTATGACACAGAATCCCAAATGTTTTAGATTTTCTGTTGCTAGTTGCAAGACGTCAATGTAGGTCGCCGGTAACATCAACTTCCATTCGACTTGTGAGCAATTTTATTGCGGCTCTAAAATAGTCATACGATAGCAAGTCATGGATACGGTGCACATATGTTTTTGGCTGTGCGGCTTGCCTAACAACTACTGTCGCGCGACACAAGTCGCTGTGTAGTCCAAACCTTTAAAAAGGCCTCATACAACTACATCTGTGAAAAAATTATGGCTGCTGAAATTTGGAGAGGGAAAAACAATTAGGCTGTGTGCCCACTATGCGTTTAAGCGTTGCCGCAGCGGCAATTCAACTGTAGAAACGCTTAAAAAACGCTTGGTAGAAGGTCTGCAATGGTCCCCAATGATAATCTGCATGTGCTGTGCACATGCTGCGGAAATTTCCTCTGCGGATTATCATTGCGGAAAAATCTGCAGCACTACCAATTATTTTGTGTAATTGCGGTGTTTTTGACTTGTCATGAATCGCTTAATATCTGCATAACTACATGTGCACTTGCGGATATTAAGCGATTCAATGTGCGGATGGTACCCGGGTCTGAAGAAGAGGAGACTCTCCTCCAGACCCGGGTACCATAGTACCTGTAAAAAATAAGAATTAAAATAAAAAATATACATTATATTCACCTTCTGATGGCCCCCGGTCTCCATAGCGATGCGTCCTGGCTCCCCGGCAGCTCGCGATGGTCTAAAAGGACCTGCCATGACGTCTTTTAGTTATGTGACGGGTCACGCGACCGCTAACGTCGGCGGTCACGTGACCTGTCACATGACTAAATGACATCATGAAAGGTCCTTTTACACAACGGGAAGACCGGACTCATCGGATAAGGAGACCGGGGGCCATCGGAAGGTGAGTATATGTTTTTTTTTTCTAATTTTTACCATTTTTTTTCTTTTTTTTAACTAACTTGGTCACACTATATAAATCAATGCCGGTTGCATGGATTTATGTAGTGTGACCAGGTTGTCAAGCACTTTCCAAGTGATGCTAAAATCGCTTGGAAAGCGCTTGACAACCCGCATGTGAAATCGCATGTGAAAAACGCTTCACTTACGCTTGTCCCTGGCAGGAAAAACGCATGTAAAATCCGCATGTATAATCCGCATGTAAAATCCACATGTGTTTTTTCTGCCAGGGAGATGCAGAAACGCTCAGGAAAAATCCGGAACATTTCTGCATCGTGGGCACTTAGCCTTAGATTTGGAAAATCATCAAAGGGTTAACTGTGCAGACAACCCATTTAAGCTACTCAGTGTCTGCCCTTAACTAGGGTATGGTTCCATCTGCCTCATTAAGGTCAACAGCCCCATCACAGGTTGTGCTAGAATCCTATTTTTCAGGACTTCAGGCAGAAGCCCTGATGGAGCAACTGACGTGTGGCAAAAACACAATGTGAACATAGCTTTAAAACGTGACAGGTCCACTCTCCTTTAAGAACAAAATGGCACAAATAATAATAATGTGCTACTGGTTATTTGGTGCAATTAAAGGTGGTATCCAGGTCTTTTGTATTTTTTGTCTTAAAGGGCTAAAAATTTACAGGCAAGAAGATGGTAACTACCTGCCTGTTCTGCCGGGGCTGATCTCTGCTGGTTAGGAGCGGTCATGGTGATTCTGCGGCTTCATTTCACCTCACTGTTAAGAGAGGTGAGGGTAATCCACACAGAAGAGCAGATTTGGATGCCTATATACTGGTCTTTGGGGTTTAGAGATAAAGCTGGATAATATTACCTGTCAGAGGAGGTGCTTTTGAAGGTGGATGCAACAGTGTGGTGTGAGCGCTTGATGCAAGAATACTGAATAGGATTACTGTGGGAACCCTTGTTTTTTGGTATATTTCCTCAGTGTAATTTCCATGGGAAAGCTTTGGCTGTCCTTTTGCTGGTAATGGGGGCTTAGGCTGTCACTAGTGTGAGGGGGGTAGGAGCTGGATGTGGCTTGCTTACCCTCTCTCAGAGCTGAATGCGACTCGTGGCCCTCTCTTAGAGCTCAATGTGGCTCTCAAGGTCAGAAAAGTTGGGGACCACTGCTCAAATTGCTCCTATTAACCAAAAGCACAATATTTTTAAAGATATTTTATCTAATACAGTGAACCGGTCATGTAATGTGCAGCTTTTACATAGTGCAGATTTAGGTTACAGATCTACTTTAAGATAAACTTTTTAAAATATTCTTATAAGTAACACTACCAAGTTTCCACTTATATTTTAGTATAATTGCAGGACATTTTAGTAAAACTCTTGGCAGAACAACTTTGAAGTCCTGCTGGTCCTTTTCATGCTTCTACCTGATCGTGAATTCTTGAGCTGTCTTAATCTTCATTTCCCATTCTGACCTTACTCCAGCATCCTTCTTTGCATGATTTTGCTAAATCTTTTTTATCCTCAAGAGACTCGTCATTGTTAGCAGACCCTGTGACTTATAAATGCTACTTGAATTAGATCTACCTGCCTTAGTCTCATGTAGCATAGTTCTATTATGTTGGCTGATGATTTTTTTATCATGATCTTTTCTCTAGTGCAGGCCTAGGCAAACTGAGACCCATGGGCCCCCTCCTCTCTGTTATGATTTCACTGGTATCTGCAGCCTCAAGATGCATATACTGGTGAATACAATGGTGGAGAATATAATGTGGAGGAGGGAGCCATCAGCTCCATCTTTTACCATTCAACATGTGCGACTGAGCGTCTCAATACAGCAGACGCGTCATGGCAGCACTACATCTCGCCTGCTGTGGAGTGGCGCCTCGGTGTGCAGAGCAAAGACCGGAGCATCACAAAGGAGGCAAAGTGAGTAGTGTTTGTTTTTTGGCATTCACTTGTGGGAGGAATATATGGGGCAATCATTATTTGTTTGGGGACTGTGAGGATTATACTATGTAAATGTAGTAGATGACAGTAAAACGTCAGAAGAACTCTTGCAGGATGTGTTATTAGTGAAGAAAGACTGCCATCTGCAGGCCAGACAAAATCAAGTGGAACCAAGTTGTGCTAGAAGATTTGAAGGGGGAGTAAATTCAGATGCTGGACCTGATCAGGTGACCCACAGGAAGGATTTCATGTATATAAAAGCCCTGTGCAGCGAACCGCAGACAGATTTGGTGCCAAGCTGTAGAGCAGAGCAGACATGCTCTAGAGGTGCCGCAGAGCCCAGCGTGACAGGCCTCAGCTGGAGGCTTGCGTCACCTATGTGCCGGACGCCGCCTGATAAGGTCCGGACCCTCTGCACTGATTAAGTTCCCAGGATCCGACGTCGACTGTCAAGAGTAGTGATGGGCGAGCACTAAAATGCTCGGGTGCTTGTTGCTCGGGTCGAGCACATTGGAATACTAGGGTGCTCGACCCGAGCAGCGAGCCCAATGTAAGTCTATTGGAAACTCAAGCATTTTTCAGGCGGCTCCCCCCGGTGGTCTGCAGAGGGCCTAAAAAGTGCCCAAATTGATGGGAACAGTGCTTAAATGGCATGGGAACAGCATAGGGAACACCCCTGGAAGCTTTTCTGACTCCCAGGTCACTGCTGTCAACAATGTTGTCAGAGATATTATGACACTTTTACTGACTCACAATAAAACATACAAAAACGAAAATAAAATGAATTTTCCTGGGAAATATGTTAAGGAACATCCTTTCCAGGGTGATGACTTGTATATATGGGAAAATAAATAACCAAAAACAAAAATACTCTTCCACATCATAGGCTATGTTCACACGTTTTTGATGCGTTTTTGCACTTTTGTATTGCTTTCAACCGTGACAAATGCATTCACCGGGAAATGTCATTTTAACATTTTACAACCTGATCTGGCCATGTGGTGTGTGAGACATGATCAGACACATCCTGTTTCATTTATGAAGGAGGGACTCTGAAAGTCACAAAGCCTATTAGACGGCCTTTACCATTCTTAAAGGACCAGCAGTAGACCCTCACTATTGTTACAGAGCCATCATCCAGCTATGCTTTGTTGTTCCCATTGCTAAAGAGTGGGTTTCCTATACTGTTTTGCGTATGCAGTGAGTCATTTTACAACCTGATCTGGCCATGTGGTGTGTGAGACATGATCAGACACATCCTGTTTCATTTATGAAGGAGGGACTCTGAAAGTCACAAAGCCTATTAGACGGCCTTTACTATTCTTAAAGGACCAGCAGTAGACCCTCACTATTGTTAGAGAGCCATCAGTCAGCTATGCTTTGTTGTTCCCATTACTAAAGAGTGGGTCTCCTATACTGTTTTGCGTACGCAGTGAGTCACAGGGCTGGCCAAAATTTGGACGCACCCCAATACCCCTTTGAAAATTTGGACGCACCCCAATACCCCTTGGAAGAGACTTACAGGAGGGCCTCCTGAAAACAATGTTCCCATTATTAGGAAGTGGGTCTCCCATTGTGTTTGCCTATGCAGTGAATGCAAGGGTTGCCCAAAATTGAGAGGCACGCCAATGCCCCTTGGAAGAGACGTAGAGGGCCTCATGAAAAAATGTTCCCATTATTAGGAAGTGGGTCTCCCATAGTGTTGGCCTATGCAGTGAATGCAAGGGCTGCCAAAAATTGGGAGGCACTCCAATGCCCCTTGGAAGAGACATAGAGGAATCACGGAGGACGTTGGTACGGTCGGCAAGATACTCCCTCAGCATCTTCCCAAACTTTGCACTCCTTGTGAGAGTATCCCGCGCCTCAGAGCCTGTGCGATAGGAGGGGCTGAGAAAATTCTCCCAGAACTTTGACAGGATTGGAGCCTCTGCTGGATTGGAGTTGTGTCTCTCTCGCCTGTAGTCCTTGGTTGTCCAACGAACTGTGACCTCTGCTGCCAGCGTTTTCAAATAGGAATTTTTTTAATAGTTCCGCAACAAGGGCTTTCTGGAACTGCCCCATTTTTGTAGACCTGTCCGCCTCAGGACTAAGAGATATAAAGCTCTCCTTGTAGTGTGGGTCTAGAAGTGTCACCAACTAGTAATGACTGTCATCCAAAATTTTGAGAACATGAGGGTCATGGGAAAGGCAGCGTAACATAAACTCAACCATGCATGCCAGACTGCTAACAGGCCAGAGTTCTGTGTCCTCACCAAGAGGACGACTGACCATGCTCTCCTCCTCTCTGTCCTCCGGCCATCCACGCTGCACAGACGGTATGACAGTTCTACAGGTAGTACTGTCTATAGCGCAGGAAACTAGCTCTTGTTTTTCCTCCTCCTCCTCCTCTTCCTCATTGTCACCCAATCCACATTGGGATGAGATGAGGCTGGGCTGTGTGTAATCACCCTGTATGGTTCCTTGCTCCATCTCATCATGCTCCGCCTGCAATGCATCCTCTTTGATTGTGAGCAGAGAGAGTTTCAGAAGACAAAGAAGCGGGATGGTGACACTAATTATGGCGTCATCGCCGCTCACCATCTTGGTGGAGTCCTCAAAGTTTTGGAGGATGGTACATATGTCTGACATCCATGTCCACTGCTGAGGTCTTATGTGTGGAGTCTGAACTGAATACCGACGGCCTTGTTGATGCTGGTACTCATCAACTGCCCTCTTCTGCTCACAAATCCTTCCCAACATCTGCAGTGTAGAGTTCCAACGCGTGGGGACATCACACAACAGTTTGTGAGCCAGAAGCTGCAAATGCTGCTGAAACATGGCAAGGGTGGCAGAAGCTGTAGGTGACTTTCTAAAATGGGCACACAGGCGGCGTACTTTAACAAGGAGATCCGACAACTCCGGGTAGGATTTGAGAAACCACTGAACCACGAGGTTAAGCACATGGGCCAGGCATGGTACATGTGTGAGCTTGCCTTGCCTCAGAGCCGCCACCAGGATCCGGCCATTGTCACACACGACCATGCCTGACTGTAGGTTCAGCGGTGTGAGCCACAGATCTGCCTACTCTTTCAGAGCTGTCCACAACTCTTCAGCATTGTGCGGTTTGTCACCTAAGCATATTAGCTTCAGCACAGCCTGTTGCTGCTTGGCCGAGGCAGTGCTGCAGTGCTTCCAGCTTGTGACTGATGTGGTCATTTCAGAGATGGAGGCTGAAGAGGAGAAGGAGGCTGAGGAGGATGAGGTGCAGGAGCTGTAGACTGTGGAGGCAACACTGATTGATCTAGGGCCCACAATCCTTTGCGTCGGAAGGACGTGTTCCGTCCCAAGGTCCGACTGGGTCCCGGCTTCCACTATGTTTACCCAGTGTGCCGTCAGCGAGATGTACAGTCCCTGCTCCCAAGCACTTGTCCACGTGTTCGTGCTTAGGTGGACTTTACCAGTAACTGCGCTGTTGAGGGCACGGCTAATGTTTTGGGACACGTGCTTGTGTAATGCGGGGACGGCACATCGAGCGAAACAGTGGCGGCTGAGGACAGAGTACCGATGGATGGCCGCCGCCATTAGGTTGCGGAATGCTTCCATCTCCACAACCCTAAAAGACAAAATTTCGAGCGCAAGCAGTCGCGAAATGTGGGAATTTAGTAGTGTGGCCTGTGGGGCATTGGCTGCGTATCTGCGCTTACTTTCCAAGGACTGGGATATCGACAACTGAACGCTGCGCTGGGACAAGGACGTGGACGTGCTTCCTGATGCTGCTACTGGAGAGTGTGCAATGACAGGTGCAGGGCAGGAGACATCTTCGCATGCACCATGGACAGGGGATAGGCTTGCATGCACAACAGCGGAAGAAGTAGTGGTGCCACCCGCAGACACTGTTCTTGGACCCTGGGTTTCAGCCCACAAAGTCGGGTGCTTTGCTGCCATGTGCCTGATCATGCTGGTGGTGGTCAGGCTGGTCGTTTTGCCACCCCGCTAGTGCTGGCCTGGCAGGTGGTGCAAATGACATTTTTGGGGTTATCGGCAGAGTCTTTAAAAAACAACCAGTCTCGGGAAGACTTAACAGTTGTACTGGCAACTTCTTTCGTGTTGGTGTTACGGGGAACGGTTGCCTGCCTTCTGTCTGTGGCCACCACACTGCTTCTTCCTGCCTGTTGTGGTGCTCTGCCTCCCTCCCCCTGTGTGCTGCTCACCTCGCTCTGCATGTCCTCCTGCCAGGTTGGGTCAGTTACTATATCATCCACCACCTCGTCTTCCACTTCTGCGCCCTGGTCCTCCTCCTGACTTTCTGGCAATTGTGTCTCATCATCGTCCACCTCTTGTGACACTTTCCCACCGTCGCCTTCGTGTGACCATGGCTGCTCAAATATTTGGCCATGGCTACATGCGATCTCCTCTTGCCCCGCTTCAAGTGGACTGGGCAGGAGGCCTGAATCTATAAATGGAAAAGTGAACAGTTCTTCGGAGTGTCCAAGAGTGGGATCAGGTGTCTCTGGGCACTCGGCATGGTGGGAGGAAGGAGGATCAGGGTGAGGGATATGCAGTCCAGACTCATGGCTACTGAGACTTGACCGTGTGGAAGATAGGGTGGTAGTGGTGGTTGCAAAGTGACTGGAAGCATTGTCCGCTATCCAACCATCAACCTTTTGACACTGCTCTGGGTTCAATAGTGGTGTGCTGCGATCCCCTAGGAATTGGGACAGGAAGGTCGGGCGAGAAGATGTGGGTGTTTGTTGTGGCACAATTTCAGCTTGCCCACGGCCTCGGCCTCTGCATGCACCATCACCATCACGTTCAGTTCCCCGTCCCTTGCCACGTGCCTTGCCCATTTTAAATGGAGGACAATATCTTCCACGGTCACTACAAATGGTTGAATTTGGAGCGAACTTATATGTGATCTGTGTGACGGAGAAACCACAGTTTTAAATACCTGGCCTGTAGGTAACTATTTTGAACAGCAAACCGGTGTCAAAAACTTATCTGACACACTGAAACAAATTTTTAATGGAGACCAGAAATGGCAGTATTTTCTGAAAGCATATATGTGATCCGTATGATCCGATGTGTTTCAGTATTTTCTGAAAACGTATATGTGATCCGTGTGACAGAGAAACCACAGTTTTAAATACCTGGCCTATAGGTAACTATTTTGAAGAGCAAACCGGTGTCAAAAACTTTGCTGACACATTGACACAAATTTTTAATGGAGGCCAGAAATGGCAGTATTTTCTGAAAATTTATATGTGATCCGTGTGACGGAGAAACCACAGTTTTAAATAGCTGGATTTTTAGTGCTGTAATATGGAAAGGACCTGGCTTTATTCTGCAGTGTCAACAAGCAAATGGCTCAGAAAAACGGTGTTCTCTGGATTGCTTTTTAAGCAAATAAAGACGATTAAGATAAAAAAAAATATTCCTGGCCCCTGAGACCTGGGCCTATTTCTAGAAATATCTAACAGCAACAGCAGCAGCAGACAAAACTGGAATGGGGCCTTTTGTGCTCTATGCACTGCAGTCTGCTATATACACTGCCTGCCTGCCTATATACACTGCCTGCCTGATATCTCTGCAGATGGATTAGTCCTCAGAAGGACTGTTTGTTGAGATGGATATGTGTATTATGCTTCTGTTCTACCTACACTACCTAATACACAACCAAATCTCTCCCTAGCTCAGTAGCAGCTCTCTCTACACTGTCTGATTGCTGAGTAGACTGACGAGCACGGCGGCGCAAGGTCTGATATAGACCTGATGACGCTGTGCGGCCAGCCAATCACTGTAATGCCACAACCAACATGGCTGCGGCATTACAGTGAGTGGCAGGCAATCCCTGCATGTTCATTGGCTCTGTAAAGAGCGCCAAACATGCAGGGAGGGGACCCTAGCATCAACCCGAGCATCTCGCAAGTACTCGGCGAGCTCTGAGCATCTCGAGTACTGAGATGCTCGGACATGTACCAATTACTTGCGAGTATGCTCACTCATCACTAGTCAAGAGCTGAGGCCTGGACCTCCTTTCCCCAAGCTGAGAGACTACCGTCGACGGTCAAGCCGAGAAGAGCAGAGAGAAGACTGGGAAAGGAGAGGCGCGCCAGCAGTAGCAGAGGAACAACGCGAGTGAGCAGGGCCGTCCATTCCAACTTTCACTTACGGTACTGGGGACAGTTGGGATTAGGACTTCAGGTTGGGAGGGGGCCGGTTGGTGCGTTGGAGGATCAACGGGACCTGATTGTCTATATCCATAAGAGACTTGCGGCCTAGCGGGAAGAGACGGTAAACCCCTCTAGGGCATATACATAGGAAGAGCACTTATGTGGTGACTCCCAGGACTGGGTGCACCACATTACAGAAAATAACTTTACTGTTACTTACTGAAAGATTCCTTCTGTTAATTTAAGTTACTGTTGATTTCTATTGTTACTAACCCCTTTTAAAATAATTGTTATACATATAAAGTGGTTATATCAACCCCTGACTGTTCCCGCCTCGTGGTCTCTGTGCGTTGCATTCCAGGACCTGTGTTACATAAGGGCCATCATAATTTGTTGTGGGGGTTATCATTCTGTGTTAGGGGGCTGCAGAGGGATCATACTGTGTGGTGGCTATCATAATGTGTTTCAGGACTGTGAAAGATCATACTCTGTGAGGTCATCATTCTGTGTTTGGGTGACTGTGGGGGATCATCATTCTGTGTTTTGGGGGCTGTGGTTGATCATACTGTGTTGGGGGTGCTGTGGGGGACATTATGTTGTGAAAGTGAGCTTGGGGGAATATACTGTGGGGGTCATTATACTGTGTTTGAATGTTATGGGGGATCTTAAGGACCATTATACTGTGTGTAGGGGACTGTGGGGCCATGTCTGGAGGATATGGTGGAAATCATAATGTGGGGGCTTTGGGGGATCATATTGTCAGGGTCATCATTCTGTTCATAGGGAGCTGTAGGGATCATACTGAATGGTTGTCATAATTCTGTGGGATCATACTTTCTGGGGGGCTGTGCGGGTCATGATACTGTGTGGGGAGCTGTGGGAGCCATCATACTAAGTTGGGGTGGAGTCAGGGACCATACTTTGGTGGGGAGATCATATTTTGTGGGCACTGATACTTTGAGGGGGCCATCATACTGTGTCTGGTATCGTACTTTTTTGGGGGGCTCATACCGTGTACATAACTGTGGTGGCCATCATACTGTGCTGGGGGGCATAGGGGCATGACACTGTTTATGGTGGACTGTGGGGTCCAATATACTGTGTAGGGAACTATGGGACAATCATACTGTGTGTGTACTGTGAGACCATAAAATTGTGTGTGGGGGCTGTGGTGACTTCATACTTTGTTGGGTGATGTGCGGACATCACACTCTTTTTGAGGGAACTCTTGAGCACGGTACAAGGGCTGAATAACAGGAGCAGTACGATTTACTGTTTTTTATAAACATTATAAAATCGCTAAATTATATGGTTTTGATCTGCTTAATAATTAGCAATGCAAGTAATATTATTATAAAATAATAATAATAACCCCTTAGTGACCAAGCCAATTTTGACCCTAATGACTAAGCCAAACTTTAGAAATTTGACCAGTGTCACTTTATGTGGTAATAACTCTGGAATGCTTCAACGGATCCCACTGATTCTGACTTTGTTTTTTCATGACATATTGTACTTCTTAATAGTGGTAACATTTGTTTAATATGACTTGCGTTTGTTTGTAAAAATATCAGATATTTGGTAAAAATGTTGAAAAGTTTGCAATTATCAAACTTCTAATTCTTGTGCCCTTAAACCAGAGAGTTATGTCAGACAAAATAGTTCATAAATAACATTTACCACTGTAATGCAGCGGCTTGCGGCATTACTGTAATGGTCCAGGGTGTGTTTTGGCTGACCATCTACCTCCCCCCCAGGTGACTGGTCACATGACTGTGACATCGCACAGGTCCTGTGCACACAGAAGGTCTGATCACATGACTGTGACATCAGCACAGCTCCTGTGTGTGCACTGGAGGATATATAAACCCTGTAGATTTGAGACAGGGTGTGAAAGGCGTGCGGCCTGTTCCCATGTGTGGGACACTGTTAGCCTGGAGAGGCTTAGTGAGGCCTAGAGAGCCCTGGTGAAGCCTGGTGAAGCCTGAAAGTCAGAGGCTGGATCCTTGTGTGTAAGAGATGCCAGTAGCCTTGGAGGGCCAGAGGCTTGGAAGACAAGAGTCCTGAAAGGCAGAGACTGGATCCTTGTGTGTGAGAGATGCCAGTAGCCTTGGAGGGCAAAAGGGCTGGAGACCACGTTTGGTAAGCCCTAGAGCCACAGCTGACTGAAGCAGCTACGGCCTGGCAAAGGTAAAAATGCTGCGTTATATGGACATTGATATAAGTGACTTTGCTGAAGGCTGTAACTGGAGCCAAGTGGGCCTGTCTGCCACTTGAAAGGCTCCTGGATGTTATGTGTGTAAACATGCCGGTGAGCCACTGAGATGGACTGTGTGATTAGCAGTTATGAAGTGTAATAAACTGCTGGATTGTGAAATACTGGAAAGCGTGGCTGGTGTGCTTTAATTGACCCGGGGCAGCCAGTGTCCCCCAGCATGATGACTAGCGCTGCCTTACACCACATATTTACTTTATATCTGCATCATTTTTTAAACATAATTTTTTTTGTTAGGTAGTTATAAGGGTTAAAAGTTGACCAGCGATTTCTCCTTTTTACAACAAAATTTACAAACCCATTTTTTTTAGGAACATTACATTTGGAGTGACTTTGGGGGGCCTATATGACAGAAAATACCCAATAGTGACATCATTCTAAGACCTGCTCCCCTCAAATTCCTCAAAACCTCATTCAAGAAGTGCTTCAGGTGCTTCACAAGAACAAAAGCAATGTGGCAGGAAAAAATGAACATTTTACTTTATTTCACAAAAATGTTACTTTAGCCCCAAAATTTTTATTTTTACAAAAGGTAACAGGAGAAAATAAACCCCAACATTTGTTGTGCAATTTCTCCTGAGTATGCTGATAACCCTGTATGTGGGGTAAAACTACTGTTTGGGCACATGGCAGGGTTCGGAAGGTAAGGAGCACCGTTTGACTTTTTGAATGCAAAAATGTCTTGATTCGAGAGTGGACGCCATGTTGCATTTGGAGAGCCCCTGATGTGCCTAAACAGTGGAATCCCCCACAAGTGACTTCATTTTGGAAACTAGACCCCTGAAGGAATGTTTGTTGATATCTGGTGAGCACCTTGAACCCTCAGGTGCTTCATAGAAGTTTATAACGTAGAGCCATGAAAATTAAAAATCAAATTTTTCCCAGAAAAATTTTCTTTTAGCCCCAAATTTTTATTTTCACAAGGGTAACAGGAAAAAATGGACACCAAAATTTGTTGTTCAATTGCTCCTGAGTATACCGATACCCCCTATGTAGGGGAAAACTATTGTTTGGGCACATGGCAGAGCTCGGAAAGGAAGCAGTGATTCACAAAACTTTCACAGATGATTCACAAAACTTTATAATATCCAGATGTGAGAACAAAAAATATATTTTTTCCACTAAAATACTGTTTTAAATTTTTAATTTACATGAGAGGTAATAGGAGAAAATGGACCCCATAATTTGGTATGCAATTTTTACTGATCACAGTGATATCCCATATGTGGTTGTACACTACTGTTTGATTACACAGCAAGGGTCGGATGGGAAGGAGCGCTTTTAGAATGTAGATTTTGTTTTAATAGATTGAATGTAGATTGTTTAATAGATTAGCTGAGCCCCTGAGGTGCCAGAACAGCAGAAACCCCCCAGGTGACCCCATATTGGAAACTTCACTACCTAAGGAATTCATCTAAGGGTATAGTGAGCATTTTAAACCATAGGTGCCTCACAGAATTTTATAACATTGAGACGTGGAAATATGACATTTCTGTGGTAAAAATGTAATTTTTGTATTTGCTGCAAACTTGTCACGTACACAAGGGTTAATAGGTGAAACTGGACCCCATAATTTATTGCGCAATTTCACCTGAACACGGTGATGCCTCATATGTCAGCAGAAATTACTGTTAGGCCACACGTCAGGGCTGAGAAGGAAGGAGTGCTATTTGGCTTTTGGAGCACAGGTTTTGGTAGAATAGTTTGCAGGCAACATTTGCAGAGCCCCAAAGGTGCCAGAACAGCAGAAAAAAAACAAAAGTGACCCAATTGTAGAAATTACACATCTCAATGAATTAATCTATGACTGCAGTGACTATTTTGTAACATCCACACCAGGCTTTTTTTTCTGGAGAATTGCAAATATGCCAGTTTAGTGCCCATACATTGTGCCCCCATACAGTGTAGTGCCCCCATATATTGTAGCTCCTCCATACATTGTGTCCAGCTTGTGCTACTGGCTGTATGCACCCCGTAAATTGTTAAGTGCTCACTCTCCACTATAATAATGCCAAACATGTGGCCGCTTACTGCACAGTGGGGCTCAGAAGGAGGGGGGGCATTTGGATTTGGGAGGGCAGAATTCACTGAATTTTATTTGAGGGGGCGAGATCCATGCCACTTTTCCAGAGTCTTTGTTCTACCTGTAACGTGGGACCTATAGTTCCAGTGAGAGATGACGGACCTGAGTGGGGTCTGGTTTTGTGCCGGATAAATTAGGGTATTTATTGGTAACATTTTGGGGTACATAATATTTTTTGATCGCTTCAGCTTCCGGAATAAGGCTGGGATCACATTCTTGTGTTCTATGGTGAGCACTTACCTTGGGGTTTCCATGTAAATCCCACAAAAATGTGATTCAGACGAAACCCCAATGAAACCTCCCACCACAATGAGACAGATGTAGACACTTTGGGTATCCATCTTTTTATGGGTGCACAGATCTGTGGTCGCCCACACTTTTGCGCTAAAAAGGCGCCTAAAATGATGGTACACCGCTGGAACACAGACCAGTCCAAAGTGACTCCATTTGCGTCATACGTGATTGATTCCGTCGGGGATTTTTTCTGAATCGCGGTTTTGTAGAATTTACACTGAAACCCCAATATAAGCGCTCAGCGGAGAGCACAGGATAAATGTGAGCCGAGACTTATTTCGATTTTTGAGAGGTAGAATGAACAAATGTGCTGCTGTCTAAGGATAGTTCTTATTTTTATTTTTACGCTGTTCACTGTGTGGTATAAGGGATAATGCAGATTTATTCTTCAGGTCGGTGCGATTACAGCGATACCAAATTTATATGTTTTTTTTTAGGTTTTGCTGCTGTCACATAGTAAAAATACTTTTTTATAAAAAGTAATTTTTTTCGTTGGAATATTAAGAGAGTTGTAACTTTTTGATTTTTTGCCAAACAGAGCTGTATGAGAGCTTATTGTTTGCATGATGAGTTGCAGATTTTTTTGGTACCATTTTGGGCCACATAGTGTTTTTGATCGCTTTTTATTCAGATTTTTCAGACACAGTATGAACAAAAACCAGCAATTCAATTATTGTTTGTATTTTTATATTTTTTGCGCCATTTACCGTGCCCTAAAAGTGATAAGACAAATTTGTTCATCGGGTTACTATAATTACAGCAATACTAGATTTCTATAGTTTTTTTATGTTTTGCTATTTTTACACACTAAAAACAATATTTTACAAAAATTTATTTGTTTGTCTTGTTTGTCTTTGCATTGTCATATTCTGAGAGCTGTATCTTTTTTACTTTTCTGCCAAATGAGCCAAATTAGGGCTTATTTTTTGCAGGACAGTTTAGTGTTTTCATTTATACTATTGTTTTTACATACAACTTTTTGATCGATTTTAAGTCACTTTTTTGTGAATCATCATAATGAAAAAGCGACATTTTTGGCGTGTTTTTTATTTCATTTTTTTTACGGCTTTCGCCATATGGAGTGAATAACATGGCAATTTTATAGAGTGGCTCGTTCCGGATGCGGCAATACCAATTATGTTTACGTTTCTTTGTTTACTTTTGTTTGATCACAAACGCTGCTTTTTGTGTTGCAAAATGGATTTTAGTGGTTTCTGTGCACTTTTTTTGTGTTTTTATAACTTTTTTAACATATTTTATTTTACTTTATTTTACTTTTTCACTAATTCCCAATGTGGGACATATATAATTTTCAATTTGATCACTGGTCTCATACACTGCAGTACTCGCGCACAGCAGTGCATGAGACTGTCAGTGTCTCACTGACTCAGCCTGTAAGACCCAGCTTATAGCTGGGTCTAACAAGCCACCGTACCCTGGGTTCATCATATGACCTCAGGGTACCATGGTAACTGTCGGGACCCGCAATTCTCATCGCGGGGGTCTGATAGTTACTAAGGGGGTCTTGCTATCCCTTGTAACCACTTAAATACCGCTAGCAGTATTTAAGGGGTTAATCGGCCCCGATCGGCTTCAAACAGGCCAGGGCAGATACCGCAGGGTGTCAGTTGTCATATACACCCGCCAGAAATTTGGCCGCGGGCAGCTCTATACTATTATTCCTCAGCACCGTTAAAAAGCAGCGCTCAGGAATAAGTACCCTTAACGACCGCCGTTAAAAGGTGTATCGGCGGTCGTTAAGGGGATAATTGTATGTTAATAGAACAGAATTAATTTCAACATATTGGTTCGGCGCTCCACAACAGTCATAGTCTCTCATGTAGCCTCTCAGGAAAATTAATTGCGACCCCTGCTCTAATGCAATGTTATTATTATTATTATTATTATTATTATTTATTATTATAGCGCCATTTATTCCATGGCGCTTTACATGTGAAGTGTGTGAGATTCCATATGCCCCAAATGTACTGATTTAAGCATTATAGCATTTATGGCATTTATAGTATTCTACGGCTTGCAGTACCAGTTTGTACCAACTTTAAATCAGTTCTTGGTTCAAATGTCAAAGACAATAAAGCCATTGTCAGATGGCTAGGAGTTTTCTATTTGCTCTTTTGCTTAGTGGTTTTACTGGAGATCACTTTAGTTATGGCAAAATAATGCAATACGCTTGTGATTGCCAAGTACAGTATATATATTTTCTAGCAGAAAAGGAAAACAATGTAGTAATGTTGGAATTAGAACCTAGTAGTAACTAGTTTGGGCTTTGATTCAATTAGAAAAAGAAACAAAAATAAGAGTTTCACAAAACAAAGGGACGCATGGCTAGGCTGCAGCAACTGCACAGGGATTTTGTCACTCATGGCCCCATCCTTTGCAAGCTGCAGTGTCGAATTACACTGTACATGGAGATCTCTATTAAACCTGCCACATAGTGCATAGTGATGGTCATGGGATTGTCTTGAATATTCTTCAGACTCATATATATATATATATATATATATATATATATATATATATATATATAGTTAAGGACTCAAATAATAAAATGCAATGTGCAATGATATGCCTGGGCAATCATCTGTAAAATACACCTATATAATCTGTTCAGTAATAATTTGTTCAGTAATAGATGATAAAGTGCAAAGTGCAGAAATATACATGGGCAGTCATCAATATGATATAAATACACATTCAAATCCAAGTGCTCAGTAAAGTGTAGTAATAGTGCAAGGCAGAATTCTACCCATCACACACTCTCAGACTAGATCCTATATCATGCAGTGAACCTACTGGTGGCGATAGTGCAGCAAAAATTAATTAATCAGCAATAAATTACCTATATATGTCAGTCACCAGAGAGGATAATGGATACTGTGTCTCCCTCACCCCGATGCCGTTTCGCCTCACTTCTTCCGGAGGCTTGTGAGTCTCTTTCTATGCTGTAACATATCTATTATTGTTGCAGATTTTTGGTGAACACACCTTCAATACACAAAGTTGTGCAAAAATAATGTGACTTGTGACATTTTCATGCCAGTTTCAAGTAGCCCTGGCAAAATGGGTGGAGCTTGAGATGAGCTGGAGTAAGATTTCTGGAGAGGAGTAACATTTCTGCTGCACAAAGGTGCTCATAACTGATAAGATGTGCAGAATTCATTTAGTGTTGTACACCTCTTAATGAATTAGAGGGGTCTTAATCCCGCGCGCCTATCATTTAGACTGGTAGACGAAATGCCATTCTTAGTGAATCGGGGCCTCATTTTTGGACTTAATTGATAGGAACTGTCAAGGAAATGTGGGAAAACATACAAACTTCATATGAATTCTGTTCTTAAATTCAAAGTGTATGAATGAGGAACTCATTAACAAACATTTTTACCTACAGAAATGCCATTGGAAATTTTTATTTTTGGACCAAAAAAGGTAGCAAAACCAGCAAAAACTAGTTATCTATATTGCTAGTCATTAGTGATGAGGGAACATGCTCGCCACTGCTCGGTACTCGCCCGAGCATCACTGTGCTCGACAAGCTAGACGAGTATTTCCGGGTTGATCGGGCGGGAGCTCGGGTCCCCTCCCTGCATGTTTGCCGCTCTCTAGAGAGCCAATGAGCATGCAGGGATTGCCTGCCATGCACTGTAATGCCGTAGCCATGTTGGTTGTGGGCATTACAGTGATTGGCTGGCTGCACAGCATCATAAGGTCTATATAAGACCTGGCGCCGCTATGCTCATCACAGTCTACCCCGGAATTAGGCAGAGTATGGAGACATGCTGCTGAGCTAGGGAGAGATTTGCTTGTTTATAGTTAGCATAGGTATTCCACAACATATATTTATACAGTACAGACCAAAAGTTTGGACACACCTTCTCATTTAAAGATTTTTCTGTATTTTCATGACTATGAAAATTGTACATTCACACTGAAGGCATCCAAACTATGAATTAACACATGTGGAATTATATACTTAACAAAAAAGTGTGAAACAACTGAAAATATGTCTTATATTCTAGGTTCTTCAAAGTAGCCACCTTTTACTTTGATGACTTCTTTGCACACTCTTGGCATTCTCTTGATGAGCTTCAAGAGGTAGTCACCGGAAATGGTCTTCCAACAATCTTGAAGGAGTTCCCAGAGATGCTTAGCACTTGTTGGCCCTTTTGCCTTCACTCTGCGGTCCAGCTCACCCCAAACCATCTCGATTGGGTTCAGGTCTGGTGTCTGTGGAAGCCAGGTCATCTGGCGTAGCACCCCATCACTCTCCTCCTTGGTCAAATAGCCTTTACACAGCCTGGAGGTGTTTTTGGGGTCATTGTCCTGTTGAAAAATAAATGATGCTGTGGTAACCATGCTGATTCAGTATGCCTTCAATTTTGAATAAATCCCCAACAGTGTCACCAGCTAAGCACCCCCACACCATCACACCTCCTCCTCCATGCTTCACGGTGGGAACCAGGCATGTAGAGTCCATCCGTTCACCTTTTCTGCCTCGCACAAAGACACGGTGGTTGGAACCAAAGATCTCAAATTTGGACTCATCAGACCAAAGCACAGATTTGCACTGGTCTAATGTCCATTCCTTGTGTTCTTTAGCCCAAACAAGTCTCTTCTGCTTGTTGCCTGTCCTTAGCAGTAGTTTCCTTGCAGCTATTTTACCATGAAGGCCTGCTGCACAAAGTCTTCTCTTAACAGTTGTTGTAGAGATGTGTCTGCTGCTAGAACTCTGTGTGGCATTGACCTGGTCTCTAATCTGAGCTGCTGTTAACCTGCGATTTCTGAGGCTGGTGACTCAGATAAACTTATCCTCAGAAGCAGAGGTGACTCTTGGTCTTCCTTTCCTGGGGCGGTCCTCATGTGAGCCAGTTTCTTTGTAGCGCTTGATGGTTTTTGCAACTGCACTTGGGGACACTTTCAAAGTTTGCCCAAGTTTTCGGACTGACTGACCTTCATTTCTTAAAGTAATGATGGCCACTCGTTTTTCTTTACTTAGCTGTTTTTTTTTTGCCACAATACAAATTCTAACAGTCTATTCAGTAGGACTATCAGCTGTGTATCCACCCGACTTCTGCACAACACAACTGATGGTCCCAACCCCATTTATAAGGCAAGAAATCCCACTTATTAAATCTGACAGGGCACACCTGTGAAGTGAAAACCATTTCCGGTGACTACCTCTTGAAGCTCATCAAGAGAATGCCAAGAGTGTGCAAAGCAGTCATCAAAGCAAAAGGTGGCTACTTTGAAGAACCTAGAATATAAGACATATTTTCAGTTGTTTCACATTTTTTTGTTAAGTATATAATTCCACATGTGTTAATTCATAGTTTTGATACCTTCAGTGTGAATGTACAATTTTCAAACTTATGAAAATACAGAAAAATCTTTAAATGAGAAGGTGTGTCCAAACTTTTGGTCTGTACTACATATATATATATATATATATATATATATATATATATATATATGTATATATATATATCCCCAACTGAACTAACTCCTTCTGAGAACTAATCCAGCTGCATATATTAAGTGGTGATAGCAGGAGTTAGGCAGGCAGGCAGGGTATGTCGCAGATTGCAGTGCATGATACAGCACAAGAGGGTTCATTGAACGTCCTGTTAGTATGGGTATTCCACAACATCTATATATATATCCATCTGAATTAACAGTCCTTCTAAGGACTAGTGTTGAGCCACCCCCATAGTGTTCGGTTCGGTTCGTCGAACACCGGGATGTTCGAGGAACTGTTCGTCGAACTGTTCGTCGAACACCTTAGAACACCGTCGAACACCGTTAAAACCAATGGCAGGCAAACAAAAACACATAGAAACACATAGAAAACACCTGCAAAGGTGTCCAAAAGCTGACAAACTGCTCAGAAGACACTCTCTTTAAAAAAGCCGGCCGGCAAATTCAGCAGCGGCATACACCGGTACCCGACAATTTAGACAAGAAGGAATAGAGCATCACACATAGATTAGATAGATAGAAACATGTCAGTCACACATATAAGAAGCACAGTGACAGTGTTGGTTACTGTACTTGCCATTTAGTGTAAAGGATTTATTAAAAAAAATAATAGTGTTTTCATGCACTGTCTCTTTAAAAAAGCCGGCCGGCAATTCAGCAGCGGTACCCGACAATTTAGAATGGAAGGAATAGAGCTTCACACATAGATTAGATAGATAGAAACATGTCAGTCACATTTATAATAAGTACAGCGACAGTGTTGGTTACTGTACTTGTCATTTAGTGTTAAAATAAAGGATTTATTAAAATAAAAATTGGCGTGGGGTTCCCCGTAATTTTAGTCTCTAGCGGAGGTTAAGCAGACGGCTGGGGCAGATGTTTGAAGCCTGGGAAGGGGGTAATACCCACGGAGCTTCCCAGGCTACTAATATCAGCCCCCAGCTGAATACCTAGCCTTTACTAGCTATTAAAATGGGGGACCCCCCCCAAAAAAATGACGTGGGGTCCCCCCTATGTTAATAGCTAGCAAAGGCTAGGCAGACAGCTGGGGGCTGATATTAATAGCTCAGGAAGGGTGCCATGAATATTGGCCCCCTCCCAGGCTAGAAACACCAGCCGTCAGCCGCCCCAGAAATGGAACATCCATAGGATGCGCCAATTCTGGCACTTAGCCTCGCTCTTCCCACTGCCCTGTAGCGGTGGCAGTGGGGTAATAGGGCTGGGGTTGATGTCAGCTTATAATGCCAGCTGACATCAAGCCCAGGTTAGTAATGGAGAGGCATCTATAAGACACCCCCATTACTAACCCCATAGTCAAAGTTAAAAAAAACACAAACACCCAGAATAAAGTCCTTTAATTGAAATAAACACACAATTCTTTATTGTTCTAAATTAAACCATACTTACCATCACGCCCATTCCAGCTGAAGCCAACGATCTCCTGCAATAAAAAAAAAATAATAAACCAACATCATCCTTACCTTTCGATGGTTCCCAGGACAGCTTCAGCTCTGCTACATCGAGATGACAGGCTGGACCGCAGGAGAAAGCTGCCATCCAGCCTGTCATCCCGCGGACACTGAGAAGCGCAGGCATGCTTGCGCTCCTCAGTGTCTCGCTGTGACGGCATCCAGATGAGCCGAGGTCATGTCCAATGAACTCGGCGCACCTCATGCACGTCACTGACAGCGTGGGAAAATTCTCCTGCACTCAGCGCTTCAGCGTGAGAATTCTCCCACGCTGAAGCGCTGAGTGCAGGAGAATTCTCCCACGCTGTCAGTGACGTGCATGAGGTGAGCAGAGATCATTGGACATGAACTCACCTCATGCACGTCACTGACAGCGTGGGAAAATTCTCACGCTGAAGCGCTGTCAGTGACGTGCATGAGGTGAGTTCATGTCCAATGATCTCTGCTCACCTCATGCACGTCACTTACAGCGTGGGAGAATTCTCCTGCACTCAGCACTTCAGCGTGAGAATTTTCCCACGCTGTCAGTGATGTGAATGAGGTGAGCTGAGTTCATTGGACATGACCTCGGCTCATCTTTATGCCGTCACAGCGAGACACTGAGGAGCGCAAGCATGCCTGCGCTTCTCAGTGTCTGCGGGATGACAGGCTGGATGGCAGCTTTCTGCTGCGGTCCAGCCTGTCATCTCGATGTAGCAGAGCTGGAGCCGTCCTGGGAACCATGGAAAGGTAAGGATGATGTTGGTTTATTATTTTTCTTTTATTGCAGGAGATCGTTGGCTTCAGATGGAATGGGTGTGATGGTAAGTATGGTTTAATTTAGAACAATAAAGAATTGTGTGTTTATTTCAATTAAAGGACTTTATTCTGGGTGTTGTGTTTTTTTTAAATACTTTACTAGAAATTCATGGCGGTCATGTCTAATACTGGCGTGACCCCATGAATTTTGGGCTTAGGGCCAGCTGATAATACCAAGCTGGCCCTAACCCCTTTATTACCCAGTGAGCCACCGCACCAGGGCCCTGGATGAGTTGGGTACAGCGCCAGAAGATGGCGTTTCTATGAACGCGCCATTTTCCGGGGTGGCTGCAGACTGCAATTTGCAGCGGGGGGGGGGGGGGCAGAAAGCTTGGGCCTCCCTGCGCTGCAGATTCCAGCCCCCAGCTGCCTAGTTGTACCTGGCTGGACACAAAAATAGGGCGAAGCCCCACGTATTTTTTTTTTAATTATTTCATGAAATTCATGAAATAATTAAGAAAAAAAGGCTTTCCCTATATTGTTGTGTCCGGCCAGGTACAAATAGGCAGCTGGTGGTTGGGGGCAGCCCGTTCCTGCCTGCTGTACCTGGCTGGACACAAATATAGTGCGAAGCCCCACTTCAATTTTTTTTTATTATTTCATGAAATTCATGAAATAATTAAGAAAAAAAGGCCTTCCCTATATTGTTGTGTCCGGCCAGGTACAAATAGGCAGCTGGTGGTTGGGGGCAGCCCGTTCCTGCCTGCTGTACCTGGCTGGACACAAATATAGTGCGAAGCCCCACTTCAATTTTTTTTAATTATTTCAGGAAATTCATGAAATAATTAAAAAAAAATTGACGTGGGGCTTCGCACTATATTTGTGTCCAGTCAGGTGCAGCAGGCAGGAACGGGCTGCCCCCAACCACCAGCTGCCTATTTGTACCTGGCCGGACACAACAATATAGGGAAGCCCTTTTTTTCTTAACTATTTCATGAAATAATTTAAAGAAAATTGACGTGGGGCTTCGCCCTGTTTTTGAGTCCAGCCAGGTACAACTAGGCAGCTGGGGGCTGGAATCCGCAGCGCAGGGAGGCCCAAGCTTTCTGGGCCACCCCTGCTGCAAATTGCAGTCCGCAGCCACCCCGGAAAATGGCGCGTTCATAGAAGCGCCATCTTCTGGCGCTGTACCCAACTCATCCAGGGCCCTGATGTGGTGGCTCACTGGGTAATAAAGGGGTTAGGGCCAGCTTGGCATTATCAGCTGGCCCTAAGCCCGAAATTCATGGGGTCACGCCAATATTAGACATGACCACCATGAATTTCTAGTAAAGTATTTAAAAAAAACACAACACCCAGAAAAAAGTCCTTTAATTGAAATAAAGACACAATTCTTTATTGTTCTAAATGAAACCATACTTACCGTCACGCCCATTCCAGCTGAAGCCAACGATCTCATGAAATAAAAGAAAAATAATAAAGCAACATCATCCTTACCTTTCCATGGTTCCCAGGACAGCTCCAGCTCTGCTACATCGAGATGACAGGCTGGACCTGCAGAACGCTGCCATCCAGCCTGTCATCCCGCAGACACTGAGAAGCGCAGGCATGCTTGCGCTCCACAGTGTCTCTCTGTGAGGGCATCCAGATGAGCCGAGTTAATGTCCAATGAACTCGGCTCACCTCATGCACGTCACTGACAGCGTGGGAAAATTCTCCTCCACTCAGCGCTTCAGCGTGGGAGAATTCTCACGCTGAAGCGCTGAGTGCAGGAGAATTTTCCCACGCTGTCAGTGACGTGCATGAGGTGAGCTGAGTTCATTGGACATGAGCTCACCTTATGCACGTCACTGACAGCGTGGGAGAATTCTCCTGCACTCAGGGCTTCAGCGTGAGAATTTTCCCACGCTGTCAGTGACGTGCATGAGGTGAGCCGAGTTCATTGGACATGACCTCGGCTCATCTGGATGCCGTCACAGAGAGACGCTGAGGAGCGCAAGCATGCCTGCGCTTCTCAGTGTCCGCGGGATGACAGGCTGGATGGCAGCGTTCTGCTGCGGTCCAGCCTGTCATCTCGATGTAGCAGAGCTGAAGCTGTCGTGGGAACCATGGAAAGTTAAGGATGATGTTGCTTTATTATTTTTCTTTTATTGCAGGGGATCGTTGGCTTCAGCTGGAATGGGCGTGACGGTAAGTATGGTTTAATTTAGAACAATAAAGAATTGTGTTTTTATTTCAATTAAAGGACTTTATTCTGGGTGTTTGTGTTTTTTTTAACTTTGACTATGGGGTTAGTAATGGGGGTGTCTTATAGACGCCTCTCCATTACTAACCTGGGCTTGATGTCAGCTGGCATTATAAGCTGACATCAACCCCAGCCCTATTACCCCACTGCCACCGCTACAGGTCAGTGGGAAGAGCGAGGCTAAGTGCCAGAATTGGCGCATCCTATGGATGTGCCATTTCTGGGGCGGCTGACGGCTGGTGTTTCTAGCCTGGGAGGGGGCCAATATTCATGGCACCCTTCCTGGGCTATTAATATCAGCCCCCAGCTGTCTGCCTAGCCTTTGCTAGCTATTAAAATAGGGGGGACCCCACGTCAATTTTTTGGGGGGTCCCCCATTTTAATAGCTAGTAAAGGCTAGGCATTCAGCTGGGGGCTGATATTAGTAGCCTGGGAAGCTCCATGGGTATTACCCCCTTCCCAGGCTTCAAACATCTGCCCCAGCCGTCTGCTTAACCTCCGCTAGAGCCTAAAATTAAGGGGAACCCCACGCTAATTTTTTTTAAAATAAATCCTTTATTTTAACACTAAATGACAAGTACAGTAATCAACACTGTCACTGTACTTCATATATATGTGACTGACATGTTTCTATCTATCTAATCTATGTGTGATGCTCTATTCCTTCCATTCTAAATTGTTGGGTACAGATGCTGAATTGCCGGCCGGCTTTTTTAAAGAGACAGTGCATGAAAACACTATTATTTTTTTTAATAAATCCTTTACACTAAATGGCAAGTACAGTAATCAACACTGTCACTGTACTTCTTATATATGTGACTGACATGTTTCTATCTATCTAATTTATGTGTGATTCTCTATTCCTTCTATTCTAAATTGTCGGGTACCGCTGCTGAATTGCCGGCCGGCTTTTTTAAAGAGACGGTGCATGAAAACACTATTATTTTTTTTTATAAATCCTTTACACTAAATGACAAGTACAGTAATCAACACTGTCACTGTACTTCTTATATATGTGACTGACATGTTTCTATCTATCTAATCTATGTGTGATGCTCTATTCTTTCGGTTCTAAATTGTCGGGTACCTGTGTACGCCGCTGCTGAATTGCCGGCTTTTCATGTTTCACTGTGAGCACAGTTCCCATCGATTTGGGCAATCACTCTAATGCCACAACTACCATGGCTGTGGCATTACAGTGAGTGGCAGACAATCCCTGCATGATTGGTGCTCTAAATAGCGCCAGACATGCAGGACACGCTTTTGGTGCACGAACAGTTATCGAACATAACCTCGAACAGCCGAATTTTTTGCAAATCGTTCGGGTTCGTCGAACAACTCGAACACCGCCCAAAACAGCTCGAATTTGAGATTGGCGAACAGTTCTAGTCGAACACCGCTCATCTCTACTAAGGACTAATCCAGTTGCATATAATCAGTGCTAGGCAGGCAGGCAGTGTATGTGTCAGATTGCAGTGTATGATACAGCACAAAATGATCCATTGAATGTCGTCTCTGCTGCTGCTGTAATAATTACAGATATTTGTAGACATAGCCCCTGATATCAGAGGCCAGGGCAAATTTTTTTTATCTTAATCCTGGTTATTTGGTTAAAAAGCAATCCAGAGTACACCATTTTTCTGCTCCATTTGCTTGTTCTCACTGCAGAAAAAAGCCAGATCTGTTCCATATTTCAGCGATAAAAATGCAGAAATTTGAACTGAACATAGAAAACATTGGCCTCCTTTTCCATTCTATTGCAGTGTGTCTTGTCAAGCTATTCACACTAGGTCTCCGTGTAGAATAATATTAGTAAATTAGAGGCCTGCTATTTAAAACCGTGGTTCTCTGTCAGACATATCACCTATAAGAGTGTTCCAAAATCAGCCACTTCTTCCATTTTCATTTCGTTGCAGTGTGTCAAGTCAAGTTATTCACACTAGGTCTCTGTGTAGAATAGTAATAATAATCTTTTTATTTATATAGCACCAACAAATTCCGCAGCGCTTTACAATTCAGACAATATCGGCACTGTCCCCTTTGGGGCTCATAATCTACATTCCCTATCAGTATGTCTTTGGAGTGTTGGAGGAAACCAGAGAACACAGGGAAAACCCACACAAACAAGGGGAAAACATACAAACTCCTTGCAGATGTTGTCCTTGATGGGATTTGAACCCAGGATCCCAGCTCTGCAAAGCTGCAGTGCTAACCACTGAGCTACCGTGCTGCCCGTAGTATAATATTAGTAAATTACAGGCCTGTTATTTAAAACCATAGTTCTCTGTCAGACGTATCATATATAACTGCGGTTCAAATCTAGCCATTTGTAGTGAGCGTGGAAAATATTGTCCTCCATTTATAGATTGTAGCAGTGTGTCAGTGTACACCTTTTTACAGCTCCATTTGCTTGTTCGCAGAATACAGCTAGATTTTTTTTGTTTTATTCATATTACTGTATTGTGGAAGCAGAGGAACTTTTTCAATGATCAGACGCACGTGATCCATATGACTGCCGTAATAATGCAGAAATTTTGTGGAGCGTGCCAAATATTCCACTCCTTTTAAAGTCAGCCACCTGTGTTTTGTTGAACCAATTGACACTTGGTCACAGAGAAATACCATACTATTAGGCAACTGCCTGAAACCGTGACCATCAGACGTTATTGTGAAGCCCAGCTGTGCTTGGCATCACAGACCCAGAAGAGTGTATTGAAGGATTCCTCCACAAGAGGCCCCCATAACCATTCACACATCTCCACCTTCCACCTCAGACCACAAGAGGGAGCTCCTTAGGGAGATATATAAGGGAAGGTGGAGCCAGGCAGCAGTTAGTCTATTCTGGTTTAGCAGTGAGTCCAGTGCAGTCTGAGACAAGTTACCTCAGAGGACAAAAGCCTGTTCCAGCTCCTGCATTCTATCCTGCAGTGGAGCTTATCCAGATCGAGACTCGGTGTAGCTCAGTGAGGTGAGCTGTAGGTGTGCCGGCGCCATAAGATCGGTGAAAGGCGGCACGCTGCTGTTTGTGTGAGTGGCCTATTGAGGGCCCGAGTAGGCCGAAGGCGAAGGAGTAGAGAGTTAGTACATAGGGGGGCAGAGGAGCTTAACTGGCTCACCCCGAAGGAGAATCAGTTACCGGACACCGGGTCCAAAGCTTGCCGGGATCTCCACGACCCAGTAAGATAAACCGGAATCCCTGGAGAACTACAGGTCCCAGGATCGCTAAAGTGCTGATACGTACCAGAGCCAGGAGACACATAGGCCCCGTAAGTCGGGAGCGTGCACTCCAAGAGAAGGCCCTACCACAAGGTCAGACAGCGCAGGACAGAGACAAAGTTAGGCCTAGCTCCAGGCAGGTCAGAAACTTACTACGCAGAAGCCAGAACCAGGAGGCCCAAAACCGACTCATTGGGGAGGATCCGGACATACACCCTTCACCCTTCAGTGCTCCGGGGAGTGCCTGAAATTCCACCAGTAAAAGGTACTGAAGTGACTATTGTGTCTGTCCCTGTTCTTGTTCTGGCCCGGCGGAGTCTCTTTGTCCTGCATCCCCGTTCCTATACTGCCCTGAGGCCCAGCTCCACCTGTGGGGAGCTATACCATCAAGCTGCCTTATCATCAGCCTCAGTGGACTGCGCAGCGCTGGTGATCCTCACCAGAAGCCACAGGTGGCGTCACGAACTCTTTCTTTTATAAACTTTACAAATATCAACCCCTTTTTAAAGAGAGGCCCAGGGTACGGGCCCGGGAGCCGACCACCGCGACATCCCAAAAGGCCAGGCTAAAGGCCCGGGTACCGAGTTATCCCCATCTTCCTCTGGGCTAGTCATTATCCCATATGACTGCCCTAATAATCCAGCAATTATTGTGAGCGTGTCAAATATTACACTTCATTTAAAGTATTGCAGTTGAGAGTTCAAACCTATTCTCAGTTGGCCGCTGACAAATAGCATACAGTACAGACCAAAAGTTTGGACACACCTTCTCATTTTAAGATTTTTCTGTATTTTCATGACTTTGAAAATTGTACATTCACACTGAAGGCATCAAAACTATGAATTAACACATGTGGAATTATATGCTTAACAAAAAAGTGTGAAACTGAAAATATGTCTTATATTCTAGGTTCTTCAAAGTAGCCACCTTTTGCTTTGATAACTGCTTTGCACACTCTTGGCATTCTCTTGATGAGTTTCAAGAGGTAGTCACCGGAAATGGTTTTCACTTCACAGGTGTGCCCTGTCAGGTTTAATAAGTGGGATTTCTTGCCTTATAAATGGGGTTGGGACCATCAGTTGTGTTGTGCAGAAGTCAGGTGGATACACAGCTGATAGTCCTACTGAATAAACTGTTAGAATTTGTATTATGGCAAGAAAAAAGCAGCTAAGTAAAGAAAAACGAGTGGCCATCATTACTTTAAGAAATGAAGGTCAGTCAGTCCGAAAAATTTAGAAAACTTTGAAAGCGTCCCCAAGTGCAGTTGCAAAAACCATCAAACGCTACAAAGAAACTGGCTCACATGAGGACCGCCCCAGGAAAGGAAGACCAAGAGTTACCTCTGCTCCTGAGGATAAGTTTATCTGAGTCACCAGCCTCCGGAATCACAGGTTAACAGCAGCTCCGATTAGAGATCAGGTCAATGCCACACAGAGTTCTAGCAGCAGACACATCTCTACAACAACTGTTAAGAGGAGACTTTGTGCAGCAGGCCTTCATGGTAAAATAGCTGCTAGGAAACCACTGCTAAGGACAGGCAACAAGCAGAAGAGACTTGTTTGGGCTAAAGAACAAAAAGAATGGACATTAGACCAGTGGAAATCTGTGCTTTGGTCTGATGAGTCCAAATTTGAGATCTTTGGTTCCAACCACCGTGTCTTTGTGCGATGCAGAAAAGGTGAACGGATGGACTCTATATGCCTGGTTCCCACTGTGAAGCATGGAGGAGGAGGTGTGATGGTGTGGGGGTGCTTTGCTGGTGACACTGTTGGGGATTTATTCAAAATTGAAGGCATACTGAAGCAGCATGGCTAGCACAGCGGCATGCTATTCCATCCGGTTTGCATTTAGTTGGACCATCATTTATTTTTCAACAGGACAATGACCCAAAACACACCTCCAGGCTGTGTAAGGGCTATTTGACCAAGAAGGAGAGTGATGGGGTGCTACGCCAGATGACCTGGCCTCCACAGTCACCAGACCTGAACCCAATCAAGATGGTTTGGGGTGAGCTGGACCGCAGAGTGAAGGCAAAAGGGCCAACAAGTGCTAAGCATCTCTGGGAACTCATTCAAGTCACATTTCCGGTGACTACCTCTTGAAGCTCATCAAGAGAATGCCAAGAGTGTGCAAAGCAGTCATCAAAGCAAAAGGTGGCTACTTTGAAGAACCTAGAATATAAGACATATTTTCAGTTGTTTCACACTTTTTTGTTAAGTATATAATTCCACATGTGTTAATTCATAGTTTTGATGCCTTCAGTGTGAATGTACAATTTTCATAGTCATGAAAATACTGAAAAATCTTTAAATGAGAAGGTGTGTCCAAACTTTTGGTCTATACTGTATCTGTGAACAATGTTGTCAGAGTATTATTATTATTTATTATTTTAGCGTCATTTATTCCATGGTGCTTTAAATGTATTACGCCACTTTTGCGGACTGACAGAAAAAAAACATACAAAAAACAAGCTAAAATTGAAAAAATGTTAAGAAACATTTTTTCCAGGGTAATGACTTGTATAGAAGGCCATAGAAATAAAAAAAGAATAAAGTTATGGACTGTGGAAGACATTTATGCAACCAGAATGAACACTCATGTGTAGATAGTGATGATACCACCTAGCAGCAGCAACTGTTCCTATTATAAATGCATCTGACAGCATTATCGATAGGGAATAGAATAGATTTTAAATGTTTTTTGGGCAGCACCAGCAGCACGCAGTATAAGGCAATAATATCTGGCTGGATCGGTGTAATACACTATCCATGCTGCGATACCTCACCCTTAAAAGAATTTCAGATAAGACAGTAAATATTCTAGAACATAGAATCTATTTGAATTGTCCTTCCCATTATTAAGGAGTGTGCCTCCTATACTGTTATTGCATATGCAACAATTTCAAGGGCTGCCAACAATTAGGACGCACTCCAATACACATTTGAAGAAAAGTAAAAAAATTAAAAAAAAAACACAGTAGGATCTTTCTTTAGTATAAAAACCAGACTTGCCAATGTAAACTCAATGTAATCACATTGTTCAGCTCCTGCACCTCCTCTTCCAGTTTGGCCTCCATCTCCAAAATGACCACATCAGTCACAAGCTGAAAGCACTGCAGCACTGCCTTGGCCAAGTGGCAACAGGCTGTGCTGTGGTGAAATACAACTCTCACTGAGAAGCAGTATCAGTGAAAAACATTGGGCCCACCAGAGGATTTGATTTTGAAGGCCCACCTTTCTTCCTCGCTCAAGAGCCCAATAGCAGCTGCAAAGTTTGCGCTATCATAAACTCTCCTGATGGAGAAGCCAGGACCCACCTGAGGATTCTCTGGTGGGCTCATAAAACCCTGCCGAGAAGAAGCCCTGGCTAAAAAAAAGTGTGTGGGAAGGTTCCTGGATACTCTGAAGTGACCGCGGGCAAGGCCGCGCGTTGGTATCTATGATCTGGCCCAGCAAGATCCCAACACACAGACTCTATCTTGATAACCGTATCTTTACTTGTATACATTTTTAACATAGCAGAACACAATAAATGACAACCATAAATGTTCACAGCAATAACGTGTACTTATAAGCTGACCCTCACTGTCCCTACTCACATGTTACCAGTCCTTTACTCCAGAAGGATGTGTCCCCCGTCGCAGGCCTGTCTGTCTTTGCAGGAAGGCGTCCCAGCTGAAGAAAAAAAACAGGAACAACAAATTTCGCTGAAAGGAAGGAATACTTCGGCCTCTCGCCAGAGGTCCCGCTTACAGTCTCTCTGATCCGGATAGCAGCTCTTGTGGATTCCCTTGTGTAGTCCACACTCCAGTAGTGGGGAGTGTAACAGCTGAATCCTTCAGCAGTGCGGAAGCTGGGGAAAGCTCTGAGGAAAAGATGTCAGATAACAGCAGCCACATTGAGAGTATCCTCTAAGGCACACACGAGGACCCGCACACCGTCCTGGTTCTTTTCACAGACTCTCTCAGACTCCCCGCGCGCTTTTTTCTGCTTCTCACTCTGGTCACGTGACTCTCTAGGGCGGGACCCAGGAGTCAGTCTTTTTCTCTGTCATCACACCCTGCGCAGGTGCAACCTCTGGCCACAAGGTGGCAACACCATCCTGCGTAATCATTTCTGTCACAGGCTCTATCTCAATTATCACAGAACAGCCAGAGCCTGCCAGCTCACTACACGCCCCCCCACTCAAAGGTTGGCAGTCCCTGTCAACGACCGGCTCCAGGGAAGCGATGGCTGTGGATGTGACAGGGGGCGGCTGGGAAGAGGGCCACACATATTGGTCTCTGTAGGACTGTCCTGGGGGTACCCCTGCAGTGGTCCTAAAGGGTTGGATCCCCTCTCTCCGATCAGTCACCCTACTCTCTTTCCCAGTCAACATGTCAGTAGAGGAGGTAATCGGTTCAAGTGCGTCAGTCGGACGGACAGGGGTAGGCATGCATTCAATCTCTACATCCCCGGGGTCAGTGTCTCCGACAGTATTAGTGATATCCATCTCTCTAGGTATCTCAGTAGGGGAGTCAGGCTGGGAACGGCAATGGCGCAACATATTACGGTGCAAAGTTCGGATGCTGCCGCTGTCTTCGCCCTGCACTCGATAGACTGGGCCACCGGGGTACGGCTGTCCAATTACTCGATAGACTTCGGTCTCCCTCTTGGGCTGGAGTTTACCTTGTGGTTTCTTCATAAGGACTAGGACCAGTTGACCTACATTCAGCGAATCCTCTTGTACCGGAAGTGGGTCAGCGTGCACTTGATCCTGGATTTGTCGGCCTACTAGCCGGTAGACAGTCTCCATTCTCTGGCGGTGTGTTTGTAGCCAGGAAGGATAGGTACCACAGGTATCTTCTTCGGAGCTAGACAGTTGCAACTCATGGATGTCTTTGCCTGGACGGCCGAAGAGAAGGGTGTATGGGGTGTATCCGGTGACGGAATGGACTTGATTATTATAGGCCCACAGCAGTTCTGGGAGGAATCGAGGCCAGTCGGGCTTTTTGTCTTCAGCCAGTGTCCGGATCAGTTGTAAGAGGGTCCGGTTAAAGCGTTCACACGCGCCATTCCCTTGTGGATGGTAAGGGGTGGTCCTGGACTTCCTGATTCCATACATCCGTTGGAGTTCTTCAATGACTCGCCCTTCGAAACAAGCCCCCTGATCAGAGTGTAGCCGCTCCGGACACCCGTAGACCCGAACGAATTGCTGACAGATGGCCTGTGCAGCTAATTCGGCAGCCTGATCCCTGGTAGCAACAGCGACGGCGAATTTCGTGAAGTGGTCCACCATCACCAGACAGTACTGGTAGCCACTATTCGCCGTTCCGATCAACAGATAGTCCACCATCAACAGCTCGAGGGGCCTCGACGTCTTAATAGTCTGGACGGGGGCACACTGCTCCGCGGACTTGTGGAATTCACAGGTACGGCATTCTTGACAGATGTTTTCAACCAGCTTACGGAGCCCCGGACAAAAAATGAACTGCTGGGTCCACCGGAGGGTCTTGTCTATGCCGAAGTGGCCGTTCCTCCTGTGAGCTTCGCCCACCATCTCATGGGCCAACTGCACCGGGACGACAATCTGCAAACACTCCTCCAGCATATGGGATAAAAGGGCCCTGCGATACAGGACTCCATCTTTCACGATCAGCCGATCCCATTGGGCAAGCAGAGCCAAGGCTCCGGTCGAAAGTCGGGCTCTCACTTCGGAGGGCGGTTTCTCTTGTTTATTCACATACTGTTTCAGTAAGACGTGCTTGGGATCTCGATCTTGAAGCTTGGCCCATTCTTGCTGGGACAGGGGAGATCCCACTACGGCTTCAATCCCTCCTTCCGCATACTGGCGGCTATCTTCTATTTGCTTTGCGAGCCGGGCAAATTCAGGCATCTCATCTTCCTCCAACTCTTCATCCCGGTCCCCCACTGGCGGGGATGATGTCACTCTAGACAGGCTGTCAGCATTCTGATTCTCGTTCCCCGCTCTGTATTTAATTTTGTACTGGAATCTAGAGAGCCTCGCCATCCAACGCTGTTCCATTGCCCCTAGTTTGGCATTCTCTAGGTGGGCAAGAGGATTGTTGTCCGTCATGACCAGCACCTCCGCTCCTGTCAGATAGCCGGCAAATTTCTCCGTCATAGACCAAGTCAGAGCCAAGAGTTCCAAGCGGAAGGAGCTGTAGTTGACGGGATTCTTTTCGGTGTCACGGAGAGACCTACTGGCATAGGCTATTACGCGTTCTTTATTATCTTGAACTTGAGAGAGGACCGCCCCTAGACCTTGAAGGCTGGCGTCAGTGTGCAACTGGAACGGTAATGTGTAATCTGCATACGGCAGAACAGGGGGTGATGTTAGAGCAGCCTTGAGTGCCTGAAAGGATTTTTCTTGGTCAGGCCCCCAACTGATGCGTCGTCCTCTGGGACTGTTCGCGGTCCCTCGGAGAACCTCATGCAGTGGTTCAGCAAGCCGAGCAAAGTCCTTGACAAACCGACGGTAGTAGCCTGCCAGCCCCAGAAAAGCCCGGACTTCTTTGACGGTAGTTGGCTGCGGCCACTCTTGAACGGCTGCTATCTTCTCCGGAGAGGGCTGGACACCTTCGGCCGAGATCCGGTGACCCAAGTAGTCGATTTCCTGCTGGAACAGACGGCACTTGCTGGGCTTCATCTTCAAGCCGTGTCCCCTCAAGCGCTGGAACACTTGGCCAAGCTTGTGAAGATGATCCTCGAAGGTGGCGGAGTATACCACGATGTCGTCAAGGTATATCAGCGTAAACTCAAAGTTAAAGTCTCCCAGACAGCGTTCCATCAATCTCTGAAAGGTCCCTGGTGCGTTATTCAAGCCGAACGGCATCCGGTCGAACTCATACAGGCCCATGGGAAGGATGAAGGCGGTCTTTTCCCTGTCCTTCTCACTCATTGGAACCTGCCAATATCCACTGGCCAGGTCTAGGGACGAAAAATATTTGGCCTTCTTCAGGGCGGTCAGTGACTCTTCGATCCGAGGAAGTGGATATGAGTCCCGGATAGTGCAAGCGTTCAGCCTACGGTAGTCTACGCAAAATCTCAGGGAACCATCTTTCTTTTTGACTATCACCACGGGTGCAGCCCACGGGCTCTGGCTTTCACGTACCACTCCGGCGTGTAGCATGGATTCTAATAGGCTTTTCACTTCCTGGTATTGTTGAGGTGGTATCTGCCGGTACCTCTCGCGGATAGGGGGGGTATCGCCCGTGGGTATCTCGTGCTGGATACTGGTGGTACACCCAAAGTCTGTGTCATGCTTTGCAAAGGAGTCTTGGTGTTCCCGCAGGAGTTCCTCCACTTGAGACACTTCTTGTTTGGTGTATTGGGACATGTCTAGCTGTACTTTTTCCCGTAGTTTTCGCCCAATGTCTTCATCGTCTACTTGAGCGTTTATGGCTGAGACGGTTACCGTCCAGTCGTCTTCTATAGACGGGGTGAATTTTAGGGGTCCAATGGGATTCACTTCCGTGGGTAGAGCATATACCCGGGCAAGTTGAGTGCCGGCTTCAAGGGCTAGGCCTACGTCTGCGGTGTTGTTTAGCCTGACAGGGACTCTCCCGTTCCTCACGACGGCTAGAGTGTGAGCAACTAGTGGGTTTAGCTTACCCCCACTTGGGGTCCTCGGCTCGATCAACACTTCAACCCCCTCAAGTTGTCGGTGGGTGTTAAGGGGTAAGGAAATGACTGTCTCTTTTTCAGCGGGCAAAGTAATCCAGGTACGGCGTGGCACCGTAATGGCGGCTAGGGGTAGTTGTTCCTCTGCCATCTGTTGAAGTCCAACGGTCCGGATTACGCGCTGGAACGCCAGACGAGTCGGCTTATGTTTGGTGACTTTCTGCCAGTATTTGGGTCCTTTTCTTGTCAACAGCATAAGATCCAGGTCTTTCAAGATGTTCATTCCAACTATCACTGGGGTCTCGGAGCCGAAATCTTCTTTGACGATGACGATCCCTCGTTTCCCTAAGTCCTGTCCGCAGGCCTTTGTGTCCATCCAAGCAACTCTGGTCACTGGAATGGGTAGATTATTAGCCGCAATAATCTTAATGGCGGTGTCTGGGTCACAAGCAGTTCTTGGTTTGAGGTAATTTTCGTAAAACTGTTCAGAGATCGTGGTCACTTGTGACCCGGTGTCCATCAGTCCCTGTACGGCAATTCCTTCCAGGACAACTTCAAGTGTCGGGCTATTCGAGGCAAGAGCACTCCGCCGTCGGCTCTGTTTTTCCACACCCCTCTCTTTGGCCTCCCCTGCTGCGTTAGCCTCAGCTGCAGGGGTATCTAGTTTAACGGCGGCCATTGTGGTGAGGCCCGGCGTGGTAGCTCTGCTTGTGGATATGGCTGGGGTTCTATTCGCTGGTCTGATCGAAATTCCCTTCGCTGGGGTGACTGAGGGTTTGTTCGTTGGTGCGACGGAGGTTTTTGCGGAGGGAAGTGTTGAGGACAACGATTTGCCCTATGGCGAGGATCACCGCTTGACCAACACTGTCCCACGGGACGACTAGGCTGTCTTCGCTGGTCTCCCTGTCGGTCTAATGTTAACTGTAATACCTGTTTCTGTAAGTCTGCTACCATCTGTTTCAGGTCTTCCGTGTCACTGTTCGGATTTTTAATGTCAGATATGGATCTGCACGCAGCACCTGGAATCCCCACATCCATGACGGGTCCCCTTGAATGTTCTATGGCTTCCTGTTTGACTTCAGCAAAAGTAAGAGTCGGCATCATCCGGATAAAGTCCTGTAACGTGCGGTTAAGATACTGGTCTCTCAGTCCTATTACAAATTGGTCTCTCCTCTCAGTACCAGGTCACGAGGAGCCATACCAGCTAGTTGTTCCCCTTTTCCACAGGCTTGTTCAAGGAGTACCTGAAGGGCGTTCGCATATTGGGGAATATCCTCCCATTCAAGCTGCGTCCGTCTAAAGAACATGTGTCGCAGTGTTCCCTGGTATGTGGTCGGCCCATAGGTGTTCTCCAGCACCCGCACCAAATCATCCACTGTACGCTGGCCCCTGACCGTCTCCAGTCTGACTGTCGTCCATGCCTCCCCCTCTAGCGTCAGTACCGCCATTTCTGCCAAGGTCTTAGGGTCAATATTGTACATTTCCCCCAGTATCCGGACTTGTTCCGCCCACTCTGGTACAGGGTAGTTTCGTCCGCCAAATTTTCTGACCTGATTCACAATAGACACCGGCAGGGCTTTCTGACTGTACACGTGGCCTGAGTGGGAATCTTGTTGGTCACAGATCCTGCCGACTACGCCAGATGAAGTGACCGCGGGCAAGGCCGCGCGTTGGTATCTATGATCTGGCCCAGCAAGATCCCCACACACAGACTCTATCTTGATAACCGTATCTTTACTTGTATACATTTTTAACATAGCAGAACACAATAAATGACAACCGTAAATGTTCACAGCAATAACGTGTACTTATAAGCTGACCCTCACTGTCCCTACTCACACGTTACCAGTCCTTTACTCCAGAAGGATGCGTCCCCCGTCGCAGGCCTGTCTGTCTTTGCAGGAAGGCGTCCCAGCCGAAGAAAAAAGACAGGAACAACAAATTTCGCTGAAAGGAAGGAATACTTCGGCCTCTCGCCAGAGGTCCCGCTTACAGTCTCTCTGATCCGGATAGCAGCTCTTGTGGATTCCCTTGTGTAGTCCACACTCCAGTAGTGGGGAGTGTAACAGCTGAATCCTTCAGCAGTGCGGAAGCTGGGGAAAGCTCTAAGGAAAAGATGTCAGATAACAGCAGCCACGTTGAGAGTATCCTCTAAGGCACACACGAGGACCTGCACACCGTCCTGGTTCTTTTCACAGACTCTCTCAGACTCCCCGCGCGCTTTTTTCTGCTCCTCACTCTGGTCACGTGACTCTCTAGGGCGGGACACAGGAGTCAGTCATTTTCTCTGTCATCACACCCTGCGCAGGTGCAACCTCTGGCCACAAGGTGGCAACACCATCCTGCGTAATCATTTCTGTCACAGGCTCTATCTCAATTATCACAGAACAGCCAGAGCCTGCCAGCTCACTACATACTCTATGGCTGCTTTTTTTTTACTGTGGACTGGCTCCAGCAATCTATAAGATTGCAATCTATGATCCCTTCACTGCCTACCCATTGGCCAGAGACTTCAGTTCAAAACCGTAACCATGACATGTAAAGCGATCCACAACCTGTCTGCTCCATATATCTGTGACCTAGTCTCCCGGTACATACCAGCACGCAATCTCCGATCCTCACAAGATTTCCTTCTCTACTCCCGTCTCTCCTCTTCCCACAATCGCAAACAAGATTTTTCCTTTGCATCCCTTCTACTCTTGAACTGTGTACCCCAACATATCAGACTCTCGTCTACTGTTGAAACCTTTAAAAGGAAGCTTAAGACCCACCTCTTCCGACAAGCTTACAGCCTGCAGTAACCCTCGCTCCACCATACCGCTACACGACCAGCTGTACCCTCACCTACTGTATCCTCACCCTTCTCTTATATACTGTTTGTGCACCCTCACAGGCAGGGTCCTCTCTGCTCTTGTACCAGTCAGTGACTTCTTTTCACATGTAAAGCGCAATGGAATAAATGTCGCTATAATAATGAATAATAATAATTATACTACTTGTACTCTGGATCAATTGATGGCACTTTCCTGGTGACTGCCCCTAAATTGAGGTATTTTGGCAGCTTTTGGTCCTGTTTGAAGGTGTTGTGTTTACGTTTGGTTTTGGTACTCATTGAATCCAATGGCAATGTTCGGCGAATATTCGACAATTACATTGGTGAATATGGCAAAAACGGTGATTGTAATCCGAAATGAATATTGAAATATTTGCTCGCCTCTAATCAGAAACACCCTTAAAAAAATTATGTGGGTGTTGCATCACGGTCTCCCTGGTGATATGGTGGTGGAGGATGAGAAGGAGGATGGCAACATAAAATAGAACAATTCCTGAAGGGTATACCCATGTCTGGGTGTAAAGGGGTGCATGATAATAGACCCCCAAAAAAATAACCACTGGATTTGAGTTTATGTTTGATGCTATAATCTGGTGGTGTTAAGAAGTCTGGCCCAATTCAGCCCTTGTTCATTTTTATTAGAGTCAGCCTGTCAGCATTTTCAGTTGACAGACGGATGCGCCTATCAGTTTTATCAGTTATAATGCCCCTGGAGGCACTAAAAATTATCTCTGACAAAACGCTAGCGGCCAGGACCTCCAAGGCGTAGAAAGACAGTTCATGCCACGTGTCCAGCTTGCATCTTCCAAAACTTTTCCCTCCTTGTCAGAGTACCCTGTGTATCAGGGCCTGCGCGCTGGTAGGGTCTGAGAAAACTGTCCCAGACTTTTGACAGCGTTCTCCTGCCTCTGCCGCATCTGGTTTGTGTCTTCCTCGCTTGTACTCCTTGGTTGTCCAATGAACTGTCTGACTGTGACCTCTGCCACTAACGTTGTCAAATGGGAATTTTTGTTTTTTGTTAGAATTCTTCAAAAAGAGCCTGAACTTAATATCTCCCAAAATGAACTCCTTCGCTTTCCTCCCTCTACTTACCTACCTATACCTGACTTTGCAATTTCTGTTAGGTGCTGCCACCATAACTCCCACTCGGCACGCCTGCTATCTTGGAGTCATATTTGTCACACAACTTTCCTTTATTCAACTTGGAAAATCACTCACTCGCTCGTTCATATCACCTGCTCCTTAAAAACTTCTCCAGAAGTCGACCTTTTCTCACCTTTGATACTGCAAAAACTCTTACTGTCATTCTTATTCACTAGTGCAACTCTCTTCTAATATGTCTCCCTCTAAACAAACTGTCTCCTCTCCAATCCCTTCTGAATGCAGCAGCCAGCATCGTATTTCTAGGAAGCCGCTTCACTGACGCCTCTACCCTGTGGCAGTCATTGTACGGGTTAGGTTACATAATCTCTACAGCATACAATACAAACTTATCTCTTTCACCCACCAAGCTGTCCACAGTTATTCACCGGCCTATATCTCTTCCCTCATTTCTGTGTATCACCCCTCCTGTGCCCTCCGTTCTGCAATTAATCTAATACAAACATCCTCCTTAATCAGAACCTCACACCTCCGTCTCCAAGAATTCTCTCATGCTGTGCCAGTTTTCTGTAATGCCCAAAATGCGTACAATGCAATGGTCACGGTTGTAGCATCGGTGTCTCTGCCTCCTGCCGGGCAGAGACGCCGTTTCCCTCACCGCCGCGGACCCGGTCCGGCGTATTCCTGCTCCCCATCGGCTACTGCTGTGGCACGCACTGCGCGCAGCTTCCCGGGCACTATGCTTAGGGTGTGTGCGCACTCTCTCCCTCTTAAATGGGCCGCGCACCGTCCTTAAGAGTCCTCGGCCAATGGCCGGAGGACTTCCCCTTTATTAGGCACCTCCTCCAAAATGGAGGTGCCTGTGCAAGGTTATTGTTTTGTGTGCTAATGACGCGCCCCCTGGGCCGTGGGGTACTCGGTGCCGGGCCGGTCGTTGCTAGGGGAGATGTCACAGTTGTGGTGACCCAGTCCGTGACCCAGGGCGGTCAGTAAAAAGGGGAATTTTATAGTTTTTATGTATGCAATTCGTGACGCCACCTGTGGTATGCGGCTATAGGAAGCCGCCACTGCAGCGCAGGTCCTCTGAAGCTGGTGTTTAATGCAGCAGAGTTGGTTTGGCTCTCCACAGGTAGAGCTTAGCTCCGGGGCAGTGTAGATGTTGTAGTGAAGTAGATGATGCTGGGTGGTGTAGTGCAGGGGTGATGGCGCTGTTAATAATCAGTCCACAACTCAATGGCGGTTTCCTCTTATGTTTACTTGCGGTGATTAGGCAGACCAGGACACGGGTGCTGGCTAGAAGTGGAAGTCCGGGCAGCCTGGAAGCAAGTAAGGAATCCACCTCGCCAGGTGGAGTTGTAGGCCTTCCCTTTTGCACTAATCTCTGTGGCCCTGCTGCTTGAAGCTGTGCTGTGGCCCTCGTCCCTGAGTACAACGTCCTTGTGCTCACCCATATGGCAGGCAGCTCGGGCCTTGCTGATGCGTCGCTCCCACGTGGCGGTGCTGGGCCCTGCGGTGCTGCTGAAATTCCGGGCGTTTGGTGGGGCCAGGAGACTGGCAGTCTCCTGCCCTCCGGTTTCTGCTGCTGGGCCTTCGGTGCCCCACAACCTTGGACTCCGGTGTCCGGTACTTCCGTGCTCCTATCCTCAGGGGTGAACTGTCGCGCAGCTCCACTCCCTAGGTCTCTCCTCTTCAACGTCCTGACTTCAACTCCTATCTGCTCTCCTCAGACTAACTAACCCCGCCTCCAGATCCCAGTTGCTAATGGGAGGAGCTCCCCTTGCTGGTCTGGAGCCAGGAAAGTGTTGCATGCTAGTATAGGGGACCCCTGCTTGCTTCCAGGCATGGCATCACCCCTTGTGAGGGAGGCCATGCCACTGTGGCAACCGAACTCCTGGGGTGCCACATTCCCCCCTAGTTAGCTTCAGTACTCCCGGACTGATGATACCCTTTTGAATTAACAATTAACAATAACAATTCACATTACAAACAATGTACAAAGTCAAAAATTACAAAAACCAAACTAGAATTGGAAACAGTCATTGCGGCACTTAGTCTTTACACCACAATCCGGGTAACCAAAATTTGGCTGGTGGGAACCGCATCAACCCACTTTGTGTATCGTCCCTGGGCGGTTTATTTTCTAGGCCAATTAGTAACTATATCCCACATTGTCCTGACCACACCTAGTCCTGTGGTCCAATTGTCCATAAATTTAACAAATATATATATATCCAGGATTATTTAACGGTTACAACTATATGTAACATACACTTTAGTTCCTCCAGCGGGCAGGGAGCTGACCTTTAGTACTACGGGTTGATCTACAAAGTACATTTGTTGTCACTGACCTACCTGGTCCCTACAGTCTACCCCTGGTGTGGTGGGTTCAGTGTGAACTACACTACGGGTAGTCTGAGGTAACACCGGTAAGCTGGGTAATCTCCTACGAATTCTTTGACTCAGCCTGGGTATGACAGGTTCACTGCTAGCAGAGGGCAGATTCTCCTGATCTGCTGCTGATGAAGCATCTGTCTCTGGGGCCGACTGGTCTTCCAGATGTTCTGGAGCCTCTGCAGCTTCCGGTGAGGCCGCTTGAAGAAAGGTCAGGACCGGTACCACAATCGCTTTGTTCACCTGCGTCCAAGACAGGGGAAATTCTCCGAGGACTGTCTGGAAAGTCTCCTCCACTTTTTATGTGGGCAGAGGGCTGCCTTGATCTTCTTCTGTGTGTTTCAACTATTCAGGACATATCTTCAAGTGATCTCTTGAGACTGCCGCTGAAGTTTCTCCTCCATCCTTACTGATGAGGCACACTTTGGTGTTATCGTAATTCTAAGGTAGGACGGTGTATGGCTCAACCTCCCACTGGTCATCTAATTTATGGACTCGTCTCTTCCTCTTGAGTACTTGTTCTCCAGGTGACAAGGGTACTGCAGGTGCTTGCTGATTGTAAGTTTTCTCCTGCTTCTGTCTCGCCTGGGACAAACTCCTCTCCACACATTCTTGCACCTTGCAGTATTGTTGCTGCCGCTCTGTATCCCAATCTGCATCTGGCGATGTCATCTCTGGTGTTAAGACTCCCATGTCTAAATCGATGGGTAGCTTACCAGGTCTTGCTCTCATCAGGTAAGTGGGTGTACAGTTGGTGGAGTTCACCGGGATGTGGTTATATAGGTCCAGCAAATCTGGTAACTTCTCTGGTCACAGGCTACGTTCTTCAAGGGGCAACGTCTTCAACAGATCTATTACTACCTGGTTCATCTTCTCACACAACCCGTTGATCTGGGGATGATACGGCGTCGTCCTTATTTTCTTGCAGCCGTACAAGTTACAGAATTCCTGGAACACCTCTGCTTCAAAGGCTGGACCTTGGTCAGTAAGCACTCGTTCAGGGTAACCGTGCGGGCGACAAAAGTGCTGTTGGAACGCTTTGGCTGCCGTCTGAGCCGTCTGATCTTTCACTGGCACTACTACCAAGAACCTGAAGTAGTGGTCTACTATGGTGAGAGCATAGACATAGCCTGACCGGCTTGGGGCTAGCTTCACGTAGTCCAAGGCTACCAGTTCAAGTGGTTGTTTGGTGATTATGGGCTGCAGGGGAGCCCTCTGGCTATCACGGTCATTCAAGTTGCATGGACCACATTCTCGACACCATCTCTCGATTGCTTTCCTCATGCCAACCCAGTAGAATCGCTCACGTAGCAGGACTTCCAACTTCTTCCACCCAAAGTGTCCTGCTCCATCGTGGTACGCTTCTAAGACCATTGACGCATCCCGCCTCGGGACTACCACCTGCCAGACCAGTTCGTGTGTCCGTAAGTTGATACTTCTTCAACACAGCTTTCCCTCGTAGATGAACAGTTTGCCCTTCTCCTTCCACAACTGTTGGGTCTCCTGTGGAGCATCTGGATCAGGGTGCGAGTCAGCTTGTGTCAGCAACTCCTTTACCAGGCGGACAGCTGGGTCGCTATCCTGCGTCTCTGCCCATCCATGATGGGGCAATGGGTTGAATGTGGCCTCTCTGCTGGCGGAGCTCTTGTCCCTCACACAGTGGGAGCACTGGGTCACCCCGTGACGATGGAAAGTGGGTAGCTCTATCTCCTCCAGATCTTTCGGGTCTTCTCCCCCATCTGGCAAGTTGGGCATCCTGGACAGCGAATCAGCATTAGTGTTTTTATGCCCCTCCCGATACTTGATGGTAAACTCGTAGTTAGACAGTCGGTCCATCCATCGTTGCTCTAGGGCACCAAGTTTCGCAGTCTCCAGGTGTGTCAGCGGGTTGTTGTCTGTGAAGACTGTAAATCTGGAGGAGGCGAGGTAATGTTTGAAGCGCTCTGTTACAGCCCAGACTATGGCTAAAAACTCCAACTTGAAGGAACTATAGTTGTCGGGGTTCCTTTCCGTGGGCCGGAGCTTCCTGCTGGTGTAGGCAATCACTCTCTCTCTGCCTTGCTGTACCTGGGACAGCACCGCTCCCAATCCCACGTTGCTGGCATCAGTATGAAGTATAAAGGGTTGGCCATAGTCGGGGTAGGCCAGGACTTCGTCTCCAGTAAGAGCCATTTTCAGTCGAATGAAAGATTCATCTTCTGGTTTACCCCATTTGAACAGAGGTTTTGGGTTCTTGGCCTTCTTGGACTGGCCCACTAAGAGGTCCTGCATGGGTGCCGCTATCATCTGAAACCCTTGATGAATCTCCTGTAGTAGCCTACCAGCCCGAGGAACTGCCGCACTTCCTTGATAGTGGAGGGTCTTGGCCAGTCCTTGATCACGGTGACTTCTTCAGGGTCTGGTGCTACACCTTCGGTGCTTACCACATGACCTAGGTACTGCACCTTGGGTGTCAACAGGTAGCACTTGGATGGCTTTACCTTCAGGCCAAAACCAGAAAGGGCTTCGAACATCTCGGCCAGGTGCTCCAGGTGGTATTCATATGTTTTTGAGTAGACGATTACGTCGTCTAGGTACAGCAGGACGGTTTCAAAGTTTTTGTGTCCTAGGCAACACTCCATTAACTGCTGGAAGGTTCCTGGGGCATTGCAGAGCCCGAATGGCATGCAGTTGAACTCGCTGAGGCCCATTGGTGTTGTGAACGCGGTCTTTTCTCGGTCCGCCTCTGCCACAGGAACCTGCCAATAACCACTGGTGAGATCCAAAGTGGAGAAATAGTTAGCTGATCTCAATGCTGCTAATGATTCCTCAACTCTGGGTAATGGGTAGGCGTCCTTATGTGTAATGTGGTTAATCTGCCTGTAATCAACACACATCCTCATTGTACCATCTTTCTTTCTAACGAGAACTAAAGGAGCTGCCCAGGGGCTACAACTATCTCTGATCACCCCAGCCTCCTTCATCTCCCGTAACATTCCTTTGGCACATTGATAGTGAGCTGGGGGTACAGGCTGGTACCTCTCTTTAATGGGCAGATGATCTCCTGTTGGGATATGATGTTGGATCCCTTTTACCTGCCCAAAGTCTAGTGTGTGTTTGCTGAAGACTCGCTCATATTCTTGGACCACCCGGTATACTCCATGCATTTGGTGCAAAGGGGTGGAGTCAGTGCCTACTTGTAGCTTCTGACACCAATCCTCCATCTGCCCCTTGGAGCCGTTATCCTCCGCCGGTTTGGATGGAGGTAAGGGTTCCACTGCCTTTATTGCATTGTTACTGACAGTGAACAGCTTAGCAAGGGTAGCATACCGGGGTAAATGGACCTCTTTCTCCCCACAATTCAGGATGCGTATCGGCACTCTCCCCTTGCGGACATCAACTACCCCCCTGGCTGTCAAGATGGTGGGCCTACTGTCAGAGCACACGGGTTCCACCAGGGCCTGATAATCTTGACCCCTGAGACCTATTGTTGCCCGACACCATATTAACATTTCACTTCTAGGGGGCATTGTAATGGGGAATGGATCACTCATCCTGACACTGCCAACTTCTCCACCAGACAGCTCTACCTGTTGTCTTTTCATCAGGGCTCTGATTTCCTTCTGCAGAACTCGCTGCTGACTGGAACTGGCAGTCTCTGCGACCTGTTGCAACAAAAGAATAATTTCTCCAAGACTATATTCTATCACATTGGTGCCTAAGGTTATCATAGGGTGACTTTCTCGGCGATCAATATCAACAATAATCATTCCTTGTGATGGCAATTCTACTTTGCCAACTTCTATGGTCACCTCTTTATACCCCATCTGAGGCAAGGGCTGACCATTGCTGGCATAGATACTACGATGTTCATCTGGACGGTGGGTAATGTCTGAATCAGTTCAGTATTGTTTATAAAGGATATATGGCATCGTTGTCACCTGGGACCCAGTGTCCAGCAGTGCGTTCATCAGGATGCCATCAAGCACAACAGGTAGGACCGGTCGTCCTCCCACGTACTTGTCTCGCCAGCTTTGTGGGCCTGGTCGCCTTACTCCTGGGGGTTGGCCCTCTGCCCCAGGGGTTGCTTGTTTAAATTACAGAATCTTGCGCAGTGCCCCGCCTTTTGACAGCGGCGGCAGATGGGTTGTCCGTCCTGGTCATAGCGATCGCTGTTCCTACCTCTGGTCGGTGGAATTCTTCTCTGTCGTCGCCACGGGACGTCATCTGGACTGGAAGCCAGCTGGATATTTTCCTTTGGAGACACTTGCATGTCCTGCACGGTTTTAGTTAGTGTAGCCAAACTTTTGGTCAGCTCCTGGACCTGAAGGCGCAGGTCTGCAGATGGATCATTATCTAGGGTCTGCGCCTCAGCCTCCACAGGTGCTGGGGGAAAGGACGCCACCTCCTGGTGGTATGTGATAGCTGGACGCCGGAGGGATGCAGTGCCGCCTGGGGTTGGTTCTCGCAGCACCCGGATGGCTCGGTCTTTAAATTGTGCAAAGTCCAGATCAGGGTTTTGCAGAGCCATAATGCGCAGCTGTGTCCTGTGAGCACCAGACAGGAGCCCCTCAATAAACTGCTCAGTCAGCAATCTGTCCTCATCTCGCACACTGTCAGGGTCTACCTGTTTGATGGCCCACAGCGCCTCCTGCAGGTTTAGAGCATAGTCCCGTACACTGTCCTGCACCCTTTGTTTGCACCCGTAGAACTTCATCTTTATTTCTGCTGCGGTGCGGGTGTCAAAGGTATCCTTCAACCGGGCCAGTATTTCCTTGATAGTGCCTTTGTCCCTGCCCGGCCAGGACTTCACCTCTCTCTGGGCGGCACCGATTAGCTGTCCTATGAGGATGCTGACTTTTTGCTCCTCAGACAGGGGGTACACTTTAAACAAACTGCGCAGTCTCTCCTCAAAGTCGTTCAGGGTGTGCGACTCCCCTGAGTACTGGGGCAACCACGCCGCCCCCGGTATATATGGCATTGATAACGGCATTACAGTGGCTGCGGCCGCGCCTGCGGCTGAATCCTCTCCCATGCTGGGCATCCTCCTCCCCCATAGTGAGCCTCAGCCAGGGCCTGGGCGTCTGCTGACATACCAGCATGCTGCACTGCAGGCGGAAGGATGTCTTACCCGGTGGTTCCGGATTGGGGCTTCTTGCTTACCCTCGGCGGGTGGCAAACCACGTGATAACACCGTTTAGTAAAGTCTATGGCACACAGGACCCGGTTATACCGGGCTTCGTGAATCCTGTTCGTGATGCCAAGTTGACGCGCCCCCTGGGCCGTGGGTTACTCGGTGCTAGGGGAGATGTCACAGTGGCGGTGACCCGGTCCGTGACCCAGGGTGGTCAGTAAAAAGGGGAATTTTATAGGTTTTATGTATGCAATTCGTGATGCCACCTGTGGTATGCGGCTATAGGTAGCCGCCGCTGCAGCACAGGTCCTCTGAAGCTGGTGTTTAATGCAGCAGAGTTGGTTTGACTCTCCACAGGTAGAGCTTTGCTCTAGGGCTGTGTAGATGTTGTAGTGAAGTAGATGATCCTGGGCGGTGTAGTGCAGGGGTGATGGCGCAGTTAATAATCAGTCCACAACTCAATGGCAGTTTCCTCTTATGTTTACTTGCGGTGATTAGGCAGACCAGGACACGGGTGCTGGCTAGAAGTGGAAGTCCAGGCAGCCTGGAAGCAAGTAAGGAATCTACCTCGCCAGGTGGAGTTGTAGGCCTTCCCTTTTGCACTAATCTCTGTGGCCTTGCAGCTTGTAGCTGTGCTGTGGCCCTCGTCCCTGAGTACAACGTCCTTGTGCTAACCGTATGGCAGGCAGCTCGGGCCTTGCTGATGCGTCGCTCCCACGTGGCGGTGCTGGGCCCTGTGGTGCTGCTGAGCCTCTGGGCGTCTGGTGGGGCCAGGAGACCGGCAGTCTCCTGCCCTCCGGTTTCTGCTGCTGGGTCTTCGGTGCCCCACAACCTTGGACTCCGATGTCCGGTACTTCTGTGCTCCTATCCTCAGGGGTGAACTGCCGCGCAGCTCCACTCCCTAGGTCTCTCCTTTTCAACGTCCTGACTTCAACTCCTGTCTGCTCTCCTCAGACTAACTAACCCCGCCTCCAGATCCCAGTTGCTAAGGGGAGGAGCTCCCCTTGCTGGTCTGGGGCCAGGAAAGTGTTGCATGCTAGTATACCTGACTAGGGGACCCCTGCTTACATCCAGGCATGGCATCACCCCTTGTGAGGGAGGCAATGCCACTGTGGCAACCGGACTCCTGGGGTGCCACACTAACACTTTCCTCAGCCCTCAGGTCCCGCAGCCTGTCAGCTTTTCCAGCCAGTCTGTCTAACAGTCCTGCCCACCAGTCTGTCTATCAGCCGTGTCCGCCAGCCTGCCTACCCGGAGCACCTGCCAGTTACCTGCTGTGCCCGCCAGCCTGCCTACCCGGAGCACCTGCCAGTTACCTGCCATGCCCGCCAGCCTGCTTACCTGGAGCACCTGCCAGTTACCTGCCGTGCCCGCCAGCCTGCCTTTTTGGAGCACCTGCCAGTTACTTGCTGCACCCGCCAGCCTGCCTACCCAGAGCACCTGCCAGTTACCTGCCATGCCCGCCAGCCTGCCTACCAGGAGCACCTGCCAGTTACCTGCCGTGCCCGCTAGCCTGCCTTCCTGGAGCACCTGCCAGTTACTTGCCGTGCCCGCCAGCCTGACTACCCGGAGCACCTGCCAGTTACCTGCCGTGCCCGCCAGCCTGCCTACCTGGAGCACCTGCCAGTTACTTGCCGTGCCTGCCAGCCTGCCTACCTGGAGCACCTGCCAGTTACCTGCCGTGCCTGCCAGCTTGCCTACCCGAAGCACCTGTCTGGCTATAAGCCGTACCTGCCTGCTTATCTACCCGGATCTCCCGCCAGCCTTCCTGCCGTGCTCTTCCGCTGTACCGGTCAGCTCCTGTCATCTGACCCGTGGGAGTCACCAGCTCTCACACAAGGTTGGTCCCAGAGTGGCACCTGGTTCACCTGCCCGGTCCCTCCCTGGTTCACAGAGTCGACTAAGCCGCCGTGTGACCTGGGTAGGTCCGAGTAGGCACTTAGTTACACCCCTCTGGTTCCTCCTTGCACCGAAGCACAGAGGTTCCACCACCCGGACCCGTAACAACGGTAAAGGCAGGGGACCATAAAGTCGTCCTTGTGTGCCAGACTGCCAACAGCCAAGACTTCCCTGTTCTCACCAAGAGTATTACTGTCTATATTCTCTTCCTCCTCCTCATTATCACCCAATCGACGCTGAGATGAGGCTGGGATGGGTAGCATCACCCTGTACAGTTCCTTGCTCCGCCTGCAATGACTCCTCTTTAATTGTGAGCAGTGAGCATTTCAGTAGACAAAGAAGCGGGATGGTGACGCTAATTATGGCGTAATCGCCGCTCACCATCTTGGTGGAGTCCTCAAAGATTTGGAGGAGGGCACAGATGTCAGACATCCATGCCCACTCATCAGCTCTTATGTGCAGAGGCTGACCTGAATGCCGACGGATGTGTTGAAGTTGGAACTCAACAACTGCTCTCTGCTACTTAAAATCATTCCAAACATCTGCAATGTTGATTTCCAACGTGTAGTCACATCGCACATCAGTCGGTGAGCTGGAAGCTGCAAACGCTGCTGAAGCCCTGCCAGTGCGTCAGAAGCTGTAGCTGACTTTCTGAAATGGGCACACACGTGGTGTACTTTCACAAGCAGCTCTTGAAGATCCATGTAGATTTTGAGAAACTGCAGAACCACTAAGTTGAGCACATGGGCCAGGCATGATACATGTGCGAGCTTGCCTAGCTTCAGAACTGACACCAGGTTCTCTGATACAACTTTCAACAACTCTGCAATGGTGTGCGGTTTGTCGCCTTAGCATACAGTCCTGCTTATTGTTATTGCCACACACAAAGTTTAAGTAAATAATCTGGAATATGTCCTGAAAAAAAGAATCAAGTGATGGAGATGGAGGCTGAAGAGGAGGAGGTGGCGCAGGAGCTGTAGAATGTAGGGGTGACCCTGATTGACCCAGGGCCCGCAATCCTCTGCGCCTGTAGGACGTGTTCCATCCCAGAGTCCCGCTGGGTCCCGGCTTCCATAATATTAACCCAGTGGAATGCGTCAGTGAGATGAACCGTCCCTGGCCACATTCACTTGTCTATGTGTTTGTGGTTAGGCGGTCCTTCCCACTTCCCACTGGGGAGGGCACGGGGCATGTTCTGGGACTCGCGCTCGTGAAAGGCGGAGACGATACCGGGAGAAATAGTGGTGGCTGGGAACCAAGTATGGACACCCGGCCGCTGCCACCATGAGGTTGTGGAAAGCTTCCACCTCCATGAGCCTAAAAGGCAACATTTCAAGTGCAAGCAGTCCAGAAATGTGGCAGTTTAGGATTTCAGTCTGTGAGTGGGTGGGTGGTTGGCTGCATACTTGTACTTGCATTACAAGTAACAGAAAACTAAGCAGATGGTGGCTTCTATCATCATAACGACCTCACCTCTGCACTATGAACTCTCCTGAAGAAGAAGCTAGGGCCCACCAGAGGATTCTCGGGTTCTCTGGTGGGCCCGTCCAACCCTGCCGAGAAGCAGCCCTGGCAAAGAAAAGTGTGTGGGAAGGTTCCTGGACACTCTATGGCTGCTTTTTTACTGAGGGAGAAACCCATGCAAACATGGAGAGAACGTACAAAATCCTTGCAGATGTTGTCCTTGGTGGGATTTGAACCCTGGATCCCAGCGCTGCAAGGCTTCAGTGCTAATCACTGAGCCACTGTGCTGCCCTCTCTGCTCTCCCTCTGATATCTAACATGCTGGAGAAACTTGCACCTACTGCCACTTAGTATCTTCAGCTCCTTTGTGAGAAACTAAAGTATTTGGGCAGCCACTCAGTCTACCAAATAAAATTCCTGAGAAGGAAATTGTGGATGGCTTTGCTACTGGTACTGGAGGCACTGCTCATACCATGGCGCCGTGCCATAGTTCACTGGAAATATTCCAGGCTGGTTAGAGCCAAGCTGATTCCCATGGAAAAGTGTCAGCAGTAAGCTAAGGAGATGGCGGCCTGTATCATCATCACGACCTCACCTCGGCACTATGAACTCTCCTTATGGAGAAGCCAGGGCCCACCAGAGGAGTCTCCAGTTCTCTGGTGGGCCCGTCCAACCCTGCCAAGAAGCAGCCCTGGCTAAGAAAAGTGTGTAGGAAGGTTCCCAGACACTCTATGGCTGTTTTTTTTTTTTTACTGTGGACTGGCTCCGTACCGTCCCTAGCCACATTCACCTGTCCACGTGTTTTTGGTTAGGCGGTCCTTCCCAGTAAGTGCACTGGGGAGACCACGGGTAATGTTTTGGGACTCCTGCTTGTGGAAGGTGGAGACGATGCCGGGAGAAATAGTGGCGGCTGGGGACCGAGTATGGACACTCTGCCACCACCACCATGAGGTTGTGGAAAGCTTCCGCCTCCACGAGCCTAAAAGGCAATATTTCAAGTGCAAGCAGTCCAGAAATGTGGCAGTTTAGTATTGAGGCCTGTGGGTGGGTGGGTGGGTGGATGGATGGAATGCAAGTGTAAGTATGCAGCCAAGAACTGTGGTAGGGACAACTGAACGCTGCAAAGGGACAAGGACGTGGACGGTAATGGTTGCAAGTCTGCAATAACATGTGCAGGGCGGGAGGAATCTTCGCATGCGCCATGGACAGGGGATTGGCACGCACAGCAGCGGAAGAGGCAATGGTGTCACCCGCAAACACTTTTTCTGGACCGTGTGTTTGGCCCAGCTTGTCAGGTGCTTCACTGTCATGTGCCTGAACGTGCTGGTGGTGTTCAGGCTGGTAGTTTTGGTTCTCTTGCTGATACTGGCCTGGAAGATGTTGCAAATGGCCTTTTTGGGGTTATCTAAACAGTCTTTAAAAAAGAACCAGACTCAGGAAGACCTAACAGTTGTACTGGCAACTTCCGTCGTGTTGGTGTTCCGGGGAGCAGTTGCCCGCCTTGTCTCTGACTTCCTGTCTCATCATTACATACCTCTTGAGACAGTATTTTCACTTTCCTACCGTCACCTTCGGATGACCATGGCTCCTCAAATCTCTACATGTGATTTTCTGTTACCCTGCTCGAAGCTGGCCAGTCGAGTGGCCCAAATTTATCGATGGAAAAGTGAACAGCTCTTAGGGTAAACCTGGACTCTAATCTCTCCTTCAAACCACATATCCAAGCTCTTTCCACTTCCGAGCAGACCAAGCGAGAGGCCAGAATCTATAAATGGAAAGATGAACAAAAGAGCTCTTCGAAGTGTCCAAGTGTGGGATCAGTTGTCTCAGGGCACTCGGAATGGTGGAAGGAAGGAGGATCAGGGTGACGAAGATGCCGACTCAAAGTATAAAAAATCTCCGCACATTCCTCAATCACAAATCTACAAAAACGCTAGTGCACACGCTCATCATCTCCCTTCTCGACGACTGCAACCTCCTGCTCTGTGACCTCCCTTCTAACACTCTTGCATTCCTCTAATCTATCCTAAACTCTGTTGCCCGACTAATCCACCTGTCCCCTCGCTATTCCCTGGCCTCTCCTCTCTGTCAATCCCTTCACTGACTCCCCATTACCCAGAGACTCCAGTTCAAAACCCTAACCTTGGAATACAAAGCTATCCACAACCTGTCTCCTCCATACATTTGTGACCTAGTCTCTCGGTACTTACCTGCACACAACCTCCGATCCTCACAAGATCTCCTTCTCTACTCCCCTCTTAGCTCCTCTTCCCACAATCGCATACAAGATTTCTCACATTCATCCCCCCTTCTCTGGAACTCTCTACCCCACCATTTCTGACTCTTGCTTACTGTTGAAACCTTTAAAAGGAAGCTGAAGAACCACCTCTTGCGACATGCGTACAACCTGCAGTAACCCTCACTCTACCATACAGCTGCAAGACCAGCTCTATCCTCACCTACAGTATCCTCACCCATGCCTTGTAGACTTGGGTCCTCTCCTCTCCTGTACCAGTCACTGTCACATTTTTGTTCAAGATTATTGTAATTGTTTTTGCGATGTATACCCCTTTTTCACATGTAAAGTGCCATGGAATAAATGGCGATAAAGTAATAATAGTAATGTGATCCAGACTTACATCTACTGAGACTAGACCATGTGGAACACAAGGTGGTGGTGGCGGCAAACTGACTGGAAACTTTATCTGCTATCCAACCAACAACCTTTTCATACTGCTCTGGCTTCAATAGTGGTGTTCCGCAGCCCCCTAGAAATTGGGACAGGAAGGTAGTTCAACATGACGTGGGTGTTTGTTGTGCTCCCTCAGTAGGCACAGTTTCATTTTGCCCACGGTCTCTGTGTGCACTATCACCATCACCATAACATCCACTTCCACTTCCCTTGACACACACCTTGGAGTTTAAGATTTGTCACGTTGCCAAAAATCTCTGTATTATTACCGCAGTAATATAGGATCACGTCTGATGAGATGACCACAGTTTTAGGCAGTGCCTTGGGAGTCAGAGATGCTTCCAGCCCCAGAGGTCTTCCCCATGTTGTTCCTGTTAGAACCTTGCTCTTAGGTTTTTTCCTTTGCTGGTCACATGACCTTGTTGGCCTATTTAATCCTGCTCCGCCCTTCTGGCTTTGCTGGACTTCATTGTATAACTACTTTCTAGCTAGCCTGTGCTCTGTATCTAACTCTGTTAGTTTGCTTGGTCTACGGACCTCTATGTTCTATATATTTTGTTTGTTCGTCTGTCTGCTACTATTTCTGTTAGGAGGTGTCCCATTTTCCTCCCAGTCCTTAGTACTTGTAGGGATTCCTTCCCCACATCTATAGGTCTCCGTACAGACTAGCTTAGGACTTTAGCAGGTCTGATCGCAGGATCAGGTTCCCTGTTACATCGTAGGGATTCAGCTGAGTTCTATCGTAGGGACAGATCTCCTCTCTTTCCTTAGCTCTGGTAGCAGAACATAACAGTAAGTCCAGCCCGCAAATTCTCTAAGGAAAGATTTTTCTGTTCCATCATGGTGTCGGTTCAGGATTTGGCTCATCGCCTGCAGGGACTCTCTCTGGAGGTGGCCGAGCTCTGTCAGCACGTGAGTAACTGTCCTGGAGCACATTTCTTGGAGCCTAAGGTATGTTTGCCGGATTTATTTTTTGGTGAACACCGAGAATTTTTTTCATTTAAAAATGCTTGGTTATTGTATTTTCGTTTGAGACCCAAGTCCTCTGGGGATGAATCCCAGCGCATAGGGTTCATAATGTCACTTTTGCGCAAAGAGCCTCAGGAGTGGGCCTTTTCTTTGCAACCTAGTGATACATGCTTCAGATCAGTGGATAGTTTTTTTTCTGCTTTGGGACTATTATATGATGATCCTGACCGTGTCGCATCAGCTGAGACTGAGTTGAGACGTTTGAAACAGGGATCAGGTAATGTGGAAAAATATTGTACTCATTTCCGTCGATGGTCTACTCAAACAGGGTGGAACGATTCTGCTCTGAAAAGTCTATTTCTTGCTGGGCTCAATGAAAGGGTTAAAGACCTGCTAATTGCTTATCCTACACCTGAAGATTTGCAACAGGCTATGCAATTAGCTATACGGGTGGATAGGAGACTGCGTGCAAGGGTCAATGAGAGCAAATCCTCTGCTATGTCAGTTTCTGGTTATGAGAATGTGTGTACTAACAGTGGTGAACCGATGGAGATTGGATCGGTGGCACCTCGCTCTCAAGAAAAAGACCGTCGATTTTCTGAAGGCTTGTGTTTCTATTGCGGAAAATCTGGTCATTTGATTAAAGGCTGTGAGCTTCGTATGAAGAAAGAAAAAAAAAATGGTCAGTCATGCCCGTATTGCCTGTTTAAATTCCAAGGGTGTATTTTTAGCTGCTTCCACGATTGCTCAGGAAAAATTAATGGAATTTCGGGTGTTTGTTGATTGTGGGTCTACTCTGAATGTAATTGATGGGGGATTCTTGGAAAGACTCAATTTAAAACCCGAACCTTTATCATCCCCCATTGCTGTGGTTTCTGTGGATGGTTCCCCTTTGAAGAATATTACTCTCAAGGTCTGTGAATTTCCTCTCACTATTAATGGTGTTCACCATGAGAAATTGGATTTGGTAGTTTTGAATAACTTGCCTTCTCCAGTAATATTGGGATTGCCCTGGTTAAAATTTCACAATCCTGTACTGGATTGGTCTACCAGTGAAATTAAATCCTGGAGCCATAAATGTTATGACAAGTGTTGTAACGGGCGTATTGCAGCTTTGGATAGGGGAGAATTGCCTGTTCCTATTCAGGATTTTTGGAGAGTTTTTTCTGAGAAGGAATCGCAGGTTTTGCCTCCCCATAGAGACTATGATTGTTCTATTGAATTTGTCCCTGGAGCGACTCTTCCTAAAAGTCGTTTATTTAACCTTACTATTCCTGAGAGGAAGGCTTTGGAGGAATACATACAGACAAGTTTGGCCGCCGGTCACATTAGGCCCTCTAAGTCTCCTGTGGCGGTTGGATTTTTTTTTGTAAAAAAAAAGGACGGCGGTTTACGTCCTTGTCTGGATTTTCGTGAGATTAACAAAATTACTGTACGCAATCCTTACCCACTGCCATTGATTCCTGATCTGTTTAACCAGTTAATGGGGGCCAAGTGGTTCTCTAAAATTCACCTTAAGGGGGCATACAATCTGTTGCGCATGAAGGAGGGTGATGAATGGAAGACTGCTTTTAACACTCCTGTGGGTCATTTTGAGAACCTGGTTATGCCTTTTGGTCTTACTAATGCTCCTGCATTTTTTCAGAATCTTATTAATGACATCCTTAGACCTTTGATCGGCAAAAATGTGGTTGTGTATTTGGATGACATTTTGATTTATTCGCCGGATCTGGAGTCTCATTGGCGGAGCGTACGTGAGGTATTACAGTTATTAATGGACAATTCGCTTTTTGCTAAGCTGGAGAAATGTGAGTTCGCTGTACAGAGAATTAGTTTTTTGGGTTACATTATCTCCAGCGAAGGTTTTGAGATGGAACCGGTTAAAGTTCAAGCTGTACAGGAATGGCCTAGGCCTATTGGTTTGAAATCGATACAGAGGTTTTTGGGTTTCGCCAATTATTACAGAAAATTCATAAAAAAAATTTCTAGTATTGTCAAACCTCTGACCGATCTCACCAGGAAAGGTGCTGATGCGGTTCAGTGGTTTTCTGAGGCCATTGAAGCTTTTGTGTATCTCAAGGAGAGGTTCACCTCTGCTCCCATCCTTATGCAGCCTGATGTGACTAAGCCGTTTTTGGTTGAGGTTGATGCTTCCTCTGTGGGGGTTGGCGCAGTATTGTCTCAGGATAACGGGGATGGATTACATCCCTGTGCCTTTTTTTCAAAAAAATTTTCGGAGACTGAACTGAATTACGATATTGGTAATCGGGAATTATTGGCTATTAAACTCGCATTTGAACACTGGCGCCACTTCTTGGAAGGTGCGGAATTTCCCGTTCAGGTTCTTACGGATCATAAAAATCTGATATATCTTGATGCTGCCAAGCGCCTGAATGCCCGTCAGGCTAGGTGGGCACTGTTTTTCTCGCGGTTTAATTTCTCCGTTACTTACATCTCTGGTACTAAGAATGTTAAGGCGGATGCCTTGTCTCGCAGTTTTTCTCCCATAGTCGGTGCTGAGAAAGAGGAGAACATTTTACAAGAAGGTGTTGTGATAGCTGCTTTGGACTCCGTTTTGGAAGATGAGATTCTTAAAGCACAGGAGAATGCCCCATCTAACACTCCTCATGGGAGGTTGTTTGTGCCTGGGACCTTTAGGAGAGATTTGTTTGTTGAGTGTCACGAATCTCGGTTGGCAGGTCATCCCGGAATCTCTGAGACCAAGAGACTGGTGGGTCGCAGTTTTTGGTGGCCTGGATGGCAGAAGGAAGTCATTAAGTGGGTGCGTCAATGTACTATATGTGCTAGATCTAAGTCCTCACATACTCCTGCTGCGGGGTTGCTTTGTCCTTTGGAGGTTCCCAGTGCTCCTTGGACACATTTGGCTATGGACTTTATAACTGACCTTCCCCCCTCTGAGGGTTTTACTGTCATCTGGGTGGTCGTGGACCGTTTTAGCAAGATGTGTCACTTGGTTCCCTTCGTCAAACTGCCCTGCGCTAAAACTCTCGCTAAGGCCTTTGTCAATGAAATTGTCAGACTTCATGGCGTTCCTACTGACATTGTTTCTGATAGGGGTCCTCAGTTCGTGGCTCGTTTTTGGCGTGCCTTTTGTGACAGGTTGGGAGTTCATTTGTCGTTCTCGTCCGGATATCATCCTGAATCTAATGGCCAGACAGAAAGGAAAAACCAGGATGTTGAGCAGTTCTTGCGTTGTTTTGTGGCAGACAATCAAGAGGGGTGGTCTGAGTTTCTGCCACTTGCTGAATTTGCTCTGAACAATCATACATCTTCTTCTGCTGGTTGTTCGCCTTTTTTTTGTTGTTCTGGGAGACATCCGTCGTTTGGGTCGTTCTCCAAGTTGGGATCTGCCGTGCCTGAGGAGGAGAATTTTTCCGGTGATTTGGAGAGAGTTTGGACGGATGTGCGTGGTAATCTTCAGGAGGCCAACAGAAAATCTAAAGACTACTTTGATAGGAAACGACAGGAGGTTTTGTTCGCTGTTGGTGACATGGTCTGGTTGTCCTCTAGGAATCTGCGGTTGAGGATTCCTTCTAAGAAATTGGGTCCCAAGTTTGTAGGGCCCTTTAAGGTGCTTCAGGTTGTCAACCAATCTGCTGTTAGGTTGGAGGTTCCTACCTCCTGGAGAATTAATCCGGTATTTCATGTCTCTCTGTTAAAAAAAGCTGTTGTGTCGGATGGTGACGCCTCTGCCTCTGTTCCTCTGGTGGTGGAGGACGGGGAATATGAAATTTCTCGCATCCTTAACTCTAGACGGTATAGAGGTAGTTTGCAGTATCTTGTGGCCTGGAAAGGTTTCGGACCCGAGGATAACTCTTAGGTGAGGTCAGATGATGTTTCCGCGTCCAGACTTATCAGAGCGTTTCACAGGAGATTTCCTGATAAGCCTGGTCCTAGGGGATCCGGAGGATCCTCTTAGAAGGGGGGGTACTGTTAGAACCTTGCTCTTAGGTTTTTTCCTTTGCTGGTCACATGACCTTGTTGGCCTATTTAATCCTGCTCCGCCCTTCTGGCTTTGCTGGACTTCATTGTATAACTACTTTCTAGCTAGCCTGTGCTCTGTATCTAACTCTGTTAGTTTGCTTGGTCTACGGACCTCTATGTTCTATATATTTTGTTTGTTCGTCTGTCTGCTACTATTTCTGTTAGGAGGTGTCCCATTTTCCTCCCAGTCCTTAGTACTTGTAGGGATTCCTTCCCCACATCTATAGGTCTCCGTACAGACTAGCTTAGGACTTTAGCAGGTCTGATCGCAGGATCAGGTTCCCTGTTACATCGTAGGGATTCAGCTGAGTTCTATCGTAGGGACAGATCTCCTCTCTTTCCTTAGCTCTGGTAGCAGAACATAACAGTTCCCATGTCACACACCACATGGCCAGATAAGGTTGTAAAATGTTAAAATGACATTTCCCGGTGAATGCATTTGTCTTGATTGAAAGCAATGCAAAAGTGCAAAAACATATCAAAAACCCTACGTGTAAACATAGTCCAAGGTGTGGAGGTGCATTTTTGTTTTTGTATATTTATTTTGCCTTATATACAAGTCATTACCCTGGAAAGGATGTTCCTTAACATATTTCCCAGGAAAATCCATTTTGGTTTCATTTTTGTATGTTTTATTGTGAGTCCGTAAAAGTGGCGTAATACCTCTGACAACATTGTTGACAGCAGTGACCTGGGAGTCAGAAATGCTTCCAGGGGTCTTCCCCATGCTGTTCCCATGCCATTTGAGCACTGTTCCCATCAATTTGGGCAATTTTTAGGCCCTCTGCAGACCGCCAGAGGGGGGCCTCCAAAAAAATGCTCGAGTTTCCCATAGACTTACATTGGGCTCCTTACTCGGACTGAGCACTCGAGTATTCCAATTTGCTCGACTCAAACAACGAGTACCCGAGCATTTTAGTGCTCGCTCATCACTACTAGTCATCCTTACATTGAATATTTCAATTATTGGCATCCAAAATATAATTTCTATATTATTCAATATATTATTAGACATTGCATATCTTTTTTATAACATGATCTACCTGTAGTGTTGTTTCCATCTATTTTACACATGGGTATGGTTTGTCCAACTTGTTGAGAAAAGACTCTATGCAAATTGTATTTGAGGTTTGGATACAATATAGAAATAAAAATAAGAGAATCATTGCAAAGGAATGGAAAGACCAAAAGCATGATTCTTCTGTCCATGATGGGTTTCACTGCAGAAATTAGCTGCAAATTTGAAGGCTACTGTGAAGAATATTCAAGATATAATCCCATGTCAATCATTGTGCCCTGTTTGGCAGGAGATGTCTACAATGTACAGCTCGCTGTGGTCCACAGGGGGTCTTCCTGTGGCAGCTCCACAGCAGAAGGTGGGGGTCTTGTCACTCACTGTCTCTCAGCCCCCTCCCTTCTTCTTTAGCTGCAGAAGTGTCCGATTACAGCTGTACATTGTAGACCTCTATAATCCCCTGCCGAACAGGGCACAATGATTGACATGGGATTATATCTTGAATATTCTTCACAGCTACAATTCTTAAAAGAAGCAAGTAGTAAGCACTTTGTTGGCTTCATATGAATCTTTTAAAATCAAAATGTCAAAAACACTACCAAACCAGGTGATTAGCTAGAAAGTCTTATGGACTGGTAGAACACTTCCAAACTCAGGTAATTAGATAGAAAGTCTCAGGGGCAGACATACCGCAGGTGCAGCCAGTTTAACTGCTCAGGGGCGCGGAGGTGGAGGAGGAGACTGTGCAGGAGCAGATTATAATGAGAGTAGTCTAGTCCATCATCTGGGGCCTGAGACTATGGGAGGTTCATGCACAGAGTGCCTTTATTATAATCTATGTTAGCATCAGCAGAGAGCCGGATAGGCAGCCTTTCCTGCCGCTTTACTTTGTGTAATAAAAAAAATAGATGCGCAGATTCCAAGAAAAGATCCTCAGCTTCCTGTAATTCCTGTTTGGCGCTCTCTATGACTCAGCGGCATGATGAAATCATCACTCCGTCTGCGTCATCTACCAAGTGAACTACCAGAAAAGAATGGAATCGACCTCAAAATTTATCATCTGGAAAGGTGAGTGATTCTTTATTTTTTTTTTAATACAATGAGGGAGAGCAAGATGGAGGAATGAAAGAGGAAAATACAGATTCATAATGAATTTGGCATGAGGGAGGACAAGATAGAATCTTATAAGGGCAATATGGGGGGATGAAAGAGGAAAATACAGAGTCTTATAATGAATTGTGGGTGAGAGAGGACAATATAAGGTTGCATAATGAAATGAGGGGGGAGAGAAGATAAAGCAGAGTTTTATAATGAATTGTAGGGTGAGAGAGGACAATAAAGGGTCTCATGAATAAGGGAGAGGGGACAAACTAAGATCTTATAAAAAAAGTGGGGTGAGATAGGAAAATACAGGGTCTTATAATGAATTTGGGGGGGGTGAGAGGACAATACAAGGTCTTAAAATGAATTGGGTTGTTATTACGAATCGTGGTTCTATGCTCCCACCTTGTAATGAAGCTGGTCCGGTGCAGCGCTACTCTGGTCGTAAGCGCCGCCATTGTCTTGACCCAGGAGGCGGAGTTACGACGCATGCAGGGAAATTGTCCCAATCTTGTGGAACATTGAGTTTTGCTGTTGTGGGATGTTTGAGGACATGGGATGCCGTGTTCCTTACTGATTTCTCTGCCCAGGGAAGATGGGACGCTGTCTTCCCTGATTGCCAAGCAATGCAGGACTTTGTTTTGTTTGGCAATGGTGGGATTTTATCCAGCCTGCTATTGAAGCTAGCAGGGAGTGGCTGTCTGGGGTTGATTGGGAGGTAGTCAGCACCTGATCTTTAGGCGGGCAATATAATCCTGCTCCCTGCTCAGTCCTTTACGGTTTATTGCAGTTTCCCATGTGCTTGGTGTTTTGTAGTGCTACCATTAGGTTTTGCTAATGCAGCAGGGTTTTCTCTTTTGGTTACGCTTTCTGGGGTTCCTGCAGAGGTACTCACCTGGTCCTAAACTGGGCACCAACTGCGTCACAAGAAGCCAGCTGGCCAGCGACAGTGGGCCTGGGAAGAGTTCTTCCAAAGTCCCCCTTCCATTTAATGGGAGCTGGGCTCGCCTAGCTGGGCAGCTTGTGCCAAGTGCGTCTGTGGCTGTGCCTTTGCTGGTTTGGTGCCAGTCTTTTTGGGTTCCTCTTTGAAGAGTATAATAGTTGTGAGACAGGACATAGGACAGGGACTGATAATGCGCTTGGGGGGAGAGTCACAGAGGCTAATTAATTTATATTTATCGGAGGTGGAGATTATAGTTAATGGTGGGACACAGTACTAAGTTATCAATTTAAATTTTGAATGGTGCATGGGTAATTGTATATCGGGGGTTCATACTTGTAGTTAGTGATGAAGGGGGGATAAAACCGACCAAAAAGTCCAGATTCAAAGTAATATTATTATAATATAAAGTTTTTATTGCAAAAATCAGGGAGGTAACATACGTTCAACAAGGCCAACGCCGAAACTTGCATTGGGGTGGTTGCCATAATGTCTGAGGTCCCCTTATTACTTCACTGCAGTAAGTACAGTAACATATTACTGTTATCTCATGTCTTGCTCCGGTATTACTATGTTCTGCATTTATTGATTCCAGTACACTTATATATCACATAATGTCACAGACATATAGAGCAGCATGAGTGTGTGTTGCACATGTTTTGAATGTATATTGCAGTACACATTGTAACAAATATGTGCGGCAGACACCCAGGTTGTGTGTTTTTGATTGCTCAATTGTGGTACATATATGAAATTCAGTGCATACATCCATCTTTACATCAGGTTCATATGGAATTGGACCCTCCAATTTTATTGTTGATACATTTTTATTGTGGAAATAATTTTGTAATTGCCAATACTCTGCACGTGCACCCTTTCCTTGTTGTACGTATGTTACCTGCCTGATTTTTGCAATAAAAACTTTATATTATCATAATAATACTTTGCATCTGGACTCTTTGGTCGGTTTTATCCCCCTCCCTTCTCAATTTTTACCAACTATCTAGGCTGCCATCATCATCTCACAAAAATTACAGTATAACATTCTTACTTTAGGTTATACAAGTACCTTATACTTTGTTACTTATATGCCATACTTTTGTGTTCTCTTGGTTTGCATTTTTGTATTTAGGAATGTAGGGTGGGGAGTATTTTATTTAGGAGGCAAATGTACCTATATATATATATATATATATATATATATATACAGTATATGTGACCTTGTTATTTTCAGGGTCATTGTGATCAATGTGAGTTGTGGCTAGAAGCTGTTGATTTGAAGGTCTGTCCAGATGGAGAAGAAACATAGGGAAACAACACTATCAAATGAGACCCCAGCAATAAGCTACTGGATGTAAATATTTATTTTGTATCTATACTTTATAACTTGCAGAGAGGTGATGAGAGTAACAGTTGTTTGTAAAACAGCCTCCATTATTGGGTACGGAAAATATTAAGACCCCTTTAAATTTTTCACTCTGTTTCATTGCAGCCATTTGGTAAATTCTAAAAAGTTCATTTTTTTCTCATTAAAGTACTTTCTGCACCCCATCTTGACTGAAAAAAAAAAACAGAAATGTAGAAATTTTCGCAAATTTATTAAAAAAGAAAAACTGAAATATCACATGGTCATAAGTATTCAGACCCTTTGCTCAGTATTGAGTAGAAGCACCCTTTTGAGCTAGTACAGCCATGAGTCTTCTTGAGAATGATGCAACAAGTTTTTCACACCTGGATTTGGGGATCCTCTGCCATTCTTCCTTGCAGATCCTCTCCACTTCCATCAGGTTGGATGGTGAACGTTGGTGGACAGCCATTTTCAGGTCTCTCCAGAGATGCTCAATTGGGTTTAGGTCAGGGCTCTGGCTGGGCCAGTCAAGAATAGTAACATAGTTGTTCTGAAGCCACTCCTTTGTTATTTTAGCTGTGTGCTTAGGGTCATTGTCTTGCTGGAAGGTGAACCTTTGGCCAAGTCTGAGGTCCAGAGCACTCTGGAAGAGGTTTTCATCCAGGATATCTCTGTACTTAGCCGCATTCATGTTTCCTTCAATTGTAACCAGTCGTCCTGTCCCTGCAGCTGAAAAACACTTCCATAGCATGATGCTGCCACTACCATGTTACAATGTTGGAATTGTATTGGGCAGGTGATGAGCAGTGCCTGGTTTTCTCCACACATACCGCTTAGAATTATCACCAAAAAGTTCTATCTTCACCTCATCAGAGCAGAGAATCTTATTTCTCATCGTCTGGGAGTCCTTCATATGTTTTTGAGCAAACTCTATGCGGGCACTGTCTATGTCTTGCACTGAGGAGAGGCTTCTGTTGGGCCTTTCTGCCATAAAGCTGATGCGCCCCCTGGGCCGTGGGGTACTCGGCAGCTGGACCTCTGGTTGCTAGGGGATATCACGGTAGCTGGCCTGGTCCATGACCCAGGGCGGTCAGTTAAAAAAGGGGAATATTTATAAGCGATTTAAAGTGTTCGTGACGCCACATGTGGAATGCGGCTAAGGGGTGCCGCCGCTGCGGAGCAGTCCTCTGGAGCTGGTGTTACGGCAGCAGGGATGGTGTGGCTCTCCACAGGTAGAGCTAACTCCAGGGCAGCGTGGGGTGTAATGGATGGTGGTGCAGGGGAGAGACGGCAGGACGGTCCCGGAGGAAAGACGGACACTCACATGGGGGTAAGCTTCAGTACCTTTACTGGTGATGGTGCAGGCACGGTCCAGGGTACTCAGGGCGAAGGGCGCACTTTTGGACTCTCCCTAGTGAGCGGGTATAGGGCCTCCTGATCCGTGGCTTTACTCGCTAAGCTTCTGACCTGCCTGGAGCTAGGCCTAGCTTGGTTACTGTCTCTCTTTGCACCTGCTGACCTGGTGGTAGGGCCTTCTCTTGGAGATCACTCTCCCTGGACGATGGGGCCTCCGTGACTCCTAGCCCTGGTACTGTAATCAGCGTTTGGTGAACCTGGGACCTGTAGTCCTCCAGGGGTTCCGGTGGTTCCTACTGGGTGTAAAGGGTCCCTGTAGGCGCGGACCCGGTGTCCGGTATATATATCGGGGTGAGCTTGGTATGCTCCTCTACCCCCTCGCTACTTATTCCTTCTCCTCTCGCCCTCACACGTGCTGTAGGCCTTGGCTCGCCTAAGCACGGCAGCCAACTTGCTGCCTCTTCGCTGCTCTCTGAGCGTCAGAACGCTCTCAGACTCTCTCTCTGTCTGAACAACAACTGAGCTGCCTGGCTCCACCTTCCCTATTTATATCCCTATCAGGGCTCCTTCTGCTGGTCTGAGGTGGTAGGGTGGAGGTGTGTGAATGTGTGAGGGGCCTCTTTTGGAGAAGTCCATCCAAGCACCCTTATGGGTTCTGTGGCACCAATGCGCAGCAGGGCGCCACAAAGGCCCGACTGGTGGAGGTCTGCAGTGATAGTTGACTTTGTGTAACTTTCTCCCATCTCCCTACTGCATCTCTGGAGCTCAGCCACAGTGATCTTGGGGTTCTTCTTTACCTCTCTCACCAAGGCTCTTCTCCCACAATTGCTCAGTTTGGCTGGATGGACAGGTCTAGGAAGACTTCTGGTGATCCCAAACTTCTTCCATTTAAGGATTATGGAGGCCACTGTGCTCTTAGGAACCTTGAGTAATGCAGAAATTCTTTTGTAATCTTGCCCAGATCTGTGCCTTGCCACAATTCTGCCTCTGAGCTCCTTGGGCAGTTCCTTTAAGCTCATGATTCTCATTTGGTCTGACATGCACTGTGAGCTGTGAAGTCTTATATAAGACAGGTGTGTGCCTTTCCAAATCAAGTCCTATGAGTTTAATTAAACACAGCTGGACTCCAATAAAGGAGTAGAACCATCTCAAGGAGGATCACAAGGAAATGGACAGCAGGTGACTTAAATATGAATGTCTGAGCAAAGGGTCTGAATACTTATGACCATGTCATATTTAAGTTTTTCTTTTTTAATAAATTTGCAAAAATGTCTACATTTCTGTTTTTTTTTTCAGTTAAGATTGGGTGCAGCGTGTACTTTAATGAGAAAAAAATGAACTTTTTAGACTTTACCAAATGGCTGCAATGAAACAATGAGTGAAAAATTTAAAGGGGCCTGAATACTTTCTGTGGCGCCCTGCTGCGCATTGGTGCCACAGACCCAGAAGGGTGCATGGATGGACTTCTCCACAAGAGGCCCTCACTAAATTCATACACCTCCACCCTACCACCTCAGACCAGCAGAGGGAGGGTGGAGCTAGGCAGCTGAAATTTGAGTTCAGTTCCAGTCCAGAGTCAGAGTTTAGTGAGTGTTCAGAGAGGAACACAGCTCATAGTTGAGCAGAGAGCGCGGCCGACGCTCAGAGAGCAGTGAAGACGCAGCACGCCAGCTGCCGAGTAGTGAGAGCCCTGAGTGTGGTCGACGGGGAGGAGAAAAGGAGAGTGGAGCTAAGGGGGCAGAGGAGCATAATAAGCTCACCCCGTTATACAAACCGGACACCGGGTCCGAGCCTACAGGGACCCTTTACACCCAGTAGGGATAACCGGAATCCCAGGAGGACTACAAGTCCCTGGCAAACCTGAAGCTAGATACCGACAGGACCAGGAACCACGAAGACCCCAACGTCCAGGGAAAGTGGTTACCAACCAGAGGTCCTACTTCTGAGCAACAGGTGAAGTAAAAGCAGGACACATAGTCTAGGCTCAATTGCAGGCTGGCCAGGAACATACACAGAGACAGACACGGATCAGGAGGCCCTATACCCACTCACTGGGGTGAAGTCCAAAAGTGCGCCCTTCACCTGGAGTACCCTGGACCGTACCTAACAGCACCAGTAAAGGTAATGAAGCAAATCCCCTGTCTCTGTCAGTTACTTCTGCTGCGCCATCGCTCCCCCTGCACCACAACGCCCAGCGCAACCTGCATCATTCTCACTGCCCTGAGGCCAGCTCCACCTGTGGGGAGCCGTTCCATCTCAAGCTGCCCTATCATCTGCCTCAGAGGACTGTCGCAGCGCTAGTGATCTTCACCAGACACCACAGGTGGCGTCACGACGAATCCCCTATAAATATCCCTGTTTTGCACTGACCGCCCTGGGTCACGGACCGGGCCAGCCACCGTGATCTCCCCCAAAAGCAGCCATAAGGCCCGGCTGCCGAGTACCCTACGGCCCAGTGAGCGAGTCATTTCCGTACCCACTGTATAAGTATTATGCATAGAATATAGTGTACTTATATGTATTGCACCATCCTTTAGTATATAGCTTCTCTCTTATTATATATAGCACCGTTCCTTATTACACAACATTCTGTTTTATTATATTTACCGCAGTCCCTTATTACATAACATCCTCCCTTTTGTAAATAGTGCAGTCCATTATAAAATAGCTTCACCCCTTTTATGTATAGCACAGTCCCTTATTACATATTCATCTTCTCTTATTATGTCTATTGCGTTACTTATTAAATGGTCTTCTCTTGTTATGTATAGTGCGGTCCTTTTTCTATATTATTTTCTCTTATAGCACGGACCTTTAATAGGAACGCTACATTCTCTCTTGTTATGTTTTGAAACAATATCATCAGAAAAGAAAACATAGTTTGTTAAAAGTGTATCAAAAAGCCCTATGTCTTAAATAGGGGGACTTAAAATAAGCAAAATGGACACTCTCAACATGGAATAAACTACTAAGGACATGGAGTTAATAGTCCATGAATAAGATATAACAAATTTATTATTAAATTGTAACAACAGGAAAAGCATATAGATATATACATTGCATAGAGACAAAAATAGTAGTAACAAAGGAGACTCAGGTATTAGTGGCATGTATCCACATATGAGTATTGGGGCAGGAAGAGAGTATTATAAAATCAAATACTATAAAGTGCTAATGCTGCATTGTTAACAGCCTTTTGATAGCAGATGCTGAATGCAGATAAATTGATAAAACATAAAAAAGTTAATTTATTTCAGTTCTTCAATGCAAAAAGTGAAACTCGCATATTATATAGAGTCATTACAAACAGTGATCTGTTTCAAGTGTTTATTTAATGAAAACACAAAAGTCATTATCTTAGTAAATTAGATTAATTAACAAAAACACCTGCAAAGGCTTCCTAAGCATTTAAAAAGACCCCTTAGTCTGTTTCAGTAGGCTCCACAATCATGGTGAAGACTGCTTACTTGACAGATGTCCAGAAGGCAGTCATTGACAAACTCCACAAGGTCCCAGAGTTCCAATTTTCATTTGGAAATCAAGGTCCCAGAGTCTAGAGGAAGAGTGGAGAGGCCACAATCCAAGCTGCTTGAGGTCTAGTGTGAAGTTCCACAATCAGTGATGGTTTGGGGGAGCCATGTCATCTGCTGGTGTAGGTCCACTGTGTTTTACCAAGACCAAAGTCAGCGCAGCCGTCTACCAGGACATTTGAGAGCACTTCATGCTTCTCTCTGCCGATAATCTTTTTAGAGATGGAAATGTCGTTCTCCAGCAGGACTTGGCACCTGTCCACACTGCCAAAAGTACCAATACCTGGTTTAAAAACAACAGTATCACTGTGCTTGATTGGCCAGCAAATTCGCTTGACCTTAACCCCGTAGAGAATTTATGGGGTATTGTCAAGAGGAAGATGAGAGACACCAGACCCAACAATGCAGATGAGCTGAAGGCTGCTATCAAAGCAACCTGGGCTTCCATAACACATCAGCAGTGCCACAGGCTGATCACCTACATGCCACGCCGCATTGATGCAGTAATTGATGCAAAAGGAGCCCCGACCAAGTATTGAGTGCATTTACTGAACATACATTTCACTAGGCCAACATTTCGGATTTTAAAAACATTTTTCAAGCTGTTATAAAGTATTCTAATTTACTGAGATAATGACTTTTGTGTTTTCATTGGCTGTAAGCAATAATCATCAACATTAACAGATAAACACTTGAAATAGATCACTCTGTTTGTAATGACTCTATATAATATGAGTTTCACTTTTTGTATTGAAGAACTGAAATAAATGAACTTGTTGATGTTATTCTAATTTTGTGAGATGCCCCTGTATATATTATCATTTCTAGCTTTGTTGCCATAGAGCAGGGGTCTCAAACTCGCGGCCCGCGGGCCAACTGCGGCCCGCGGGACAATATTTTGCGGCCCCCCGCCTGGAAAAGCACTTAGCCACCTTAGTCCCCTTCCCTCCGGTACTTGAAGAAGATGAAGTCGCCGCTCTGAACGCACTTGGTGCAGGTCAGCCTCCGGCGGTGTTACACAGCGGGCAGCGCTCCACCGCCAAGTACAGTACCTCGGCGTCTCACCAGGGGGAGTAAGTGGCGGTGGAGCGCTGCCCGCTGTGTAACACCGCCGGAGGCTGACCTGCACCAAGTGCGTTCAGAGCGGCGACTTCATCTTCTTCGATGGGAGGGACACGGAGAGGCAAGTACCGGGGGGGGGGGGTAGGAGCTTGGGACCCCTCGGTGCACAGGGCGCGTTCATAGAGAAGACACGTCTCCCAGCTCGGGGCTTCCCTTGCGCTGGGAGACGCCATGACAGCAGCTTCTTCTTTTGTTTTCAATCTAGTGCAGGCTTGGAAGAAAAAAAAAGTGGGGCGTGGAGAGCGTGACTGACAGGCTCTCCAGCCTGTCAGTCACGCTCTCCACGCCCCACTTTTTTTCTTCTTCTTCCCAGTCAGGCGACAGGACGTTCTGCCATTGGAGGCCCTGCATGGGAGGAGGAGACGCAGGGGTTTCTCAATGGGCGTCTCCTTCTCCCTGGCTGTGTTGTGATCCAATCACATCAAAGAGTGTCACAGACAAGGAGTTTTTTTCTTCCTGGCTGTGACTCTCACTGTGATTGGATTGAGGCACATGGAGAAGGAGACGCCCATTGAGAAACCCCGGCGTCTCTTCCTCCTTGATGCTCAGTATTAGCATACAGGGCAAGAAATATACAGGGGGGCACAGCAGAGTGGAGGAGTGCTATTTTTATAAACCAGACCAGGTGCGTGCCCACCCTAAAGGTATTTGGCTACTCCTGTGAGTAAAAATCAGGTCCTCTTTAATGTTGCCGAAGGTCATGCTAGGCAGCTAGGGGGACTGGGAAACTCTATTTCCGCTCATCCAGAGCACCTTGTGCTGAAGTGGGTATCTCAAGGCACCATAGGCCTAAGTTTTTGCTACGCAGCCCCAAATATGTCTTGCTCAAAGCCTGCAGTGAAGAGAAAGGTTGATGATGAGCACAGACAATTTCAGGAAAAGTGGGAAAAGCAATATTTCTTTATTGAGCACAAGGGCATCCCAACTTGTCTTATTTGCACAGAGAAAGTTGCAGTGCCCAAAGAATACAATTTGAAGCGTCATTACACAACTAGACATGCTGAGGAGTATGCAAAGTACCAGGAAGATGAGAGAGCCAACCAGGTTGCTAAACTTAAGACATGTCTGCTGAGGCAACAAGATTTCTTTAAGAAAGCAACCAAAGAGAATGATGCAGCAGTCGAAGCCAGCTACGTAGTTAGTATGATGATTGCTAAAGCAGGAAAGTCATTTAAAGAAGGGGAATTTATAAAAAAGTGCATGTTACAGGCTGCAAGTATTATCTCTCCAGAAAAGAAAGGTCAGTTTAGCAACGTCAGCCTTTCTTCCAACACCGTGGCAGAGCGCATTTCTGACCTTTCAAGTGACATTTATGATCAACTGTGTGAGAAAATAAAATGTTTCAGTGTATACTCAGTCGCTCTTGATGAGACCACAGACATCACCGACACTGCCCAGCTTGCAATCTATGTCCGGGGTGTTGATGACAATTTTGAAGTCACAGAGGAGTTGCTCTCACTAGTTCCAATGCATGGCCAGACCACCGCCCAAGAGATATTTCACCAGCTGTGTGATGCTTTTCAGAATGCTGGTTTGCCTTGGAGGAAGTTTGTCGGAATAACAACTGATGGAGCGCCATCAATGATCGGGAGGAAAAAAGGACTGGTGGCACTTGTTAATAAAAAAAAGGAAGAGGAAGGTTTAGAGGAGGTCATTGCTCTGCACTGCATTATCCATCAGCAGGCCCTTTGCAGCAAATGCCTGAAGTTTGACAACGTGATGTCTTTCGTTGTGAAATGCATCAACCAAATCAGATCCAGGGGCTTAAAACACAGAATGTTTCGTGCTTTTTTAGAGGAAATAGAGTCAGAATATGGGGATGTGCTCTACTTTACCGAGGTGCGTTGGCTCAGCAGGGGAAACGTATTAAAGAGATTTTTTGAGTTGAGAGCGGAAGTGAAAGCTTTTATGGAGAAAGATGGGGCTTCTGTTCCTTTGCTAAGTGATCCAAAATGGCTCATGGACTTAGCTTTTTTGGTTGATATCGCACATGAGCTTAATGTACTGAATAAGAGGTTACAAGGCCAGGGGCAACTTGTCAGTGCTGCCTATGACAGCGTGAGAGCGTTCTCTACAAAACTTATATTGTGGAAAGACCAGCTTTCTCAAACAAACCTTTGCCATTTCCCAGCATGCAAGTCACTCATTGATTCAGGCACACTATTCAGTCATGAGGAGTATGTGGATGTCATTTTGAGGCTACAGGAGGAATTTGATCATAGATTTGCAGACTTCAAGAGACACAGAGCCACATTTCAAATTTTTGCAGACCCCTTCTCCTTTGATGTGCAAGATGCCCCTCCAGTGTTTCAAATAGAGCTCATTGACTTGCAGTGTAACTCTGAACTCAAAGCCAAGTTTAGGGATGTGAGTGGAAAAGCAGACAAACTTGGGCAATTTTTAAGAGAATTGCCCCCCAGCTTCCCTGAGCTTTCCCGAATGTTCAAGCAGACCATGTGTCTATTTGGGAGCACATACTTGTGCGAAAAGCTCTTCTCTACCTTGAACTTCAATAAGTCAAAGTACAGGTCTAGAATTACTGATGCTCATCTTCAAGCTGTGCTGAGGGTCTCAACTGCTTCCTCACTTACGCCAAATGTGGCTCGGCTATGCAAGAGTAAGCGCTGTCAGATCTCTAGCAGCAAGAAGTAGGCAGATAAAGCCATGTTCAAACAGTTTATGTCCATTCATGTTCTAAAAGTTAAATGTTAAAGAACTGTTAATAAAGACATTTGAATCTGAATAATGATATTTTGTAAGCGCATTTTTTGTGGAAAACTTGATGCGGCCCAGCCTTACCCAGAATCTACCTCCAGCGGCCCCCAGGTAAATTGAGTTTGAGACCCCTGCCATAGAGGGAGAGAGTTAGACACACTTTTTGCACAGATGCCCCAAGCTGTCAGTGTCTGCCCCTAGAAAGTCTGATATACTTGCAGAACACTACCAAATCAGGTATTTAGATGGAAAGTCTCATGTAATTGAAGAACAGTACCAAAGCAGGTGATTAGTTAGAAAGTCTCAACTATTTGCAGAATTTAGCTCCTGTAATTTTCTGCATAACCAACTTATGTGACATCTGGCTTCTGAGACTGCACAAACAGGAAGTGAATTATGTCTTAAAACTGCTGTCCAACATACACTTTGTTCCCTTTTACATGGCAAGAGTTAAGAAGAATTTATGAGTCACCAGTGCCGTAAAATTAATTTGTGGGTTTGAAATAAGGACAATATTTACTGGGCCTTATGCTGGCCATGCACGTTAGACAGCTGTAAGCTGAACTATTGTTCAATTGACCGCTATCTCTCCTGATTCCCTCATTGCACAGAAGCGTTTGGCTCGGAAAAGTGTACTGGTTTGCAATCCTTATGTCTCCCAAAAATGGCTTAAGACCATAATTTTGTACAGAGTAATTTTAGAACAAAGCTAGTAATCTTTTTTCTGATACAGAGATCCTGCTTACTTTTACACAATACAATTAGATAATAGCATTCTGAAAGCCTGCAGTCACCACTAGGGGTTGCTATTTTCACACAGGTGTACATAGCCTCAATTGAACGCCACACTAGGAAGCTCTACCAAGAAGTAGGCATGAACAATTAAATAATTTACAGGGGTAGTCTCAACTTCTTAAATGGGTAAGATTACAAGGTGCTTGTAAAAATAAGCAACTTTGAAATTTTCCAATTATTAAAATTCACTTTAATTTTCCAGAACAGGGGGATTTTTAATGTTATAGTTTACTGCTCCTTGCCTAGGTTATCACTAGTGTCAAGGTTACCAGAGGAAAGTGCTGGACTCCTAAACATTTCCCTCCTGTCCAAAACAATTGTCAATAGTGGGAGGTTGCACTTATGGAGACACGCATTAACTTGCAAATGCAACACTTCTTTAATAAAGGGAATTTCTATACCAGCAAATAACAGATTACAGTCTCTCTCTATGAAGGCACAGTAGATATAATTCACAGTGTAGGATAGATTTATACTGTTGCGTATGAGAGGAAGCCGATAATGAAAGCTGTCCTTGTCCAAAAACATTTAATGTGGTCCATATCGATAAAGAGCAAAATAACACCTACAATAGCTTAATTTAATGATATGAATTAAATATGGAGAACGTGGGACAGACTGTTTTTTCTTCAGCAGAATTTTAAATGATGAAAGCCTGGAGCCAGTGGAGGCCTATGGGCCAAAAGTAAGTGTGATGCACCCCACACACAATAGCACTCCGGGATAGAGACACATTTTGTCTGTAGGGTGCCAGAGCGAGCAGAAGCAGCAGATCGCCCACAACCAACTTACAGCAGCAATCGCACCGACCCGAGGAATAAAGTCATCTGATCACTTATACCATATGAAGAATGGTGTAAAACATAAATAAAACCAATTCTTAATCTGCTGTTAATTTGTTCATTCTGCCTCCCAAAGACTGCAATAAGACACGGGTCACATTTATCCTGTGCTCTACACTGAGCTCTTACACTGGAGTTTCCGTATAAATCTCTGAAATACGTGATTCAGATGGAATCCCCGATGGAAGATTTCTGTATATTGAGGCAGCTAAATTCACTGTGGACACTGCCTGGCCTATGATCCAGCGGTGTCCATCTTTTTCGGCGTTCATACAAGTTTTGAGCACCTCTGAAAAAAAGGATAATGCTGAACAGAGGCCAGACAGAGTACAGATTAACTCTGATGCCTCATTATGGTGAATGGATCCCTCAGAGGTTTCATCTGAATCACGTCATTCGGAGATTTAGATGGAAGCCCCGATGTAAGTGCCCAGCGAAGAGCGACAGATAAATGTGATCACAAACATTATGTAAAATGTTCCCAATAAAAGCTTCAAATTAATCCACCAAAAAAAGCCCCCACTCAGGTCCATCATCTGTCAATGGAAATATAGTGTGCTTTCATATTACTGGTAGTTCAAAGGCTCTGGAAAAGCTCTATGGCTCCTCTCCACCCCAAAAGAAATCCAGAAAATTCTGTGCTCTTAAATCCAAATGCCCCCCTCCCTTCTGAGCCCCAGGGTACCTAAACCACAATTAGCATATACAGTACAGACCAAAAGTTTGGACACACCTTCTCATTTAAAGATTTTTCTGTATTTTCATGACTATGAAAATTGTACATTCACACTGAAGGCAACAAAACTATGAATTAACACATGTGGAATTATATACTTAACAAAAAAGTGTGAAACAACTGAAAATATGTCTTATATTCTAGGTTCTTCAAAGTAGCCACCTTTTGCTTTGATGACTGCTTTGCACACTCTTGGCATTCTCTTGATGAGCTTCAAGAGGTAGTCACCGGAAATGGTCTTCCAACAATCTTGAAGGAGTTCCCAGAGATGCTTAGCACTTGTTGGCCCTTTTGCCTTCACTCTGCGGTCCAGCTCACCCCAAACCATCTCGATTGGTTTCAGGTCTGGTGACTGTGGAGGCCAGGTCATCTGGCGTAGCACCCCATCACTCTCCTTCTTGGTCAAATAGCCCTTACACAGCCTGAAGGTGTGTTTGGGGTCATTGTGCTGATGAAAAATAAATGATGGTCCAACTAAACGCAAACCGGATGGAATAGCATGGCGCTGCAAGATGCTGTGGTAGCCATGCTGGTTCAGTATGCCTTCAATTTTGAATAAATCCCCAACAGTGTCACCAGCAAAGCACCCCACACCATCACACCTCCTCCTCCATGCTTCACGGTGGGAACCAGGCATGTAGCGTCCATCCGTTCACCTTTTCTGCGTCGCACAAAGACACGGTGGTTGGAACCAAAGATCTCAAATTTGGACTCATCAGACCAAAGCACAGATTTCCACTGGTCTAATGTCCATTCCTTGTGTTCTTTAGCCCAAACAAGTCTCTTCTGCTTGTTGCCTGTCCTTAGCAGTGGTTTCCTAGCAGCTATTTTACCATGAAGTCCTGCTGCACAAAGTCTCCTCTTAACAGTTGTTGTAGAGATGTGTCTGCTGCTAGAACTCTGTGTGGCATTGACCTGCTCTCTAATCTGAGCTGCTGTTAACCTGCGATTTCTGAGGCAGGTGACTCGGATAAACTTATCCTCAGAAGCAGAGGTGACTCTTGGTCTTCCTTTCCTTGGGCGGTCCTCATGTGAGCCAGTTTCTTTGTAGCGCTTGATGGTTTTTGCAACTGCAGTTGGGGACACTTTCAAAGTTTGCCCAATTTTTCAGACTGACTGACCTTCATTTCTTAAAGTAATGATGGCCACTCGTTTTTCTTTTCTTAGCTGCCTTTTTCTTGCCATAATACAAATTCTAACAGTCTACTCCGTAGGACTATCAGCTGTGTATCCACCAGACTTTTGCACAACACAACTGATGGTCCCAACCCCATTTATAAGGCAAGAAATCCCACTTATTAAACCTGACAGGGCACACCTGTGAAGTGAAAACCATTTCCGGTGACTACCTCTTGAAGCTCATCAAGAGAAGGCCAAGAGTGTGCAAAGAAGTCATCAAAGCAAAAGGTGGCTACTTTGAAGAACCTAGAATATAAGACATATTTTTAGTTGTTTCACACTTTTTTGTTAAGTATATAATTCCACATGTGTTAATACATAGTTTTGATGCCTTCAGTGTGAATGTACAATTTTCAAAGTCATGAAAATACAGAAAATTCCTTAAATGAGAAAGCGTGTCCAAACTTTTGGTCTGTACTGTATATATAAATATATTACCATATATTTGGCATTTCTGTAGCTATGAGAGCTGAGCTAATTGATGGGTGCATGTCTCCAGAAGCACAAGCTGGACAAAATGTACTGTGCACTACAATGTATGGGCACTACAATAGCAGATTTGCAATTTTCACTCAGCAACATTCTCTGCTGCTTGTTTCTGGAACACACCCATGGAGTCAAAATCATCACTACACCTGTAGATAAATTCTCAAAGAGGTATAATTTCCAAAATGGGGTCACTTTAGGGGGGATTCTACTCTTCTATTACTTAAGGGCTCTGTTTATGGAGTCCACAAACTATTCTATAAAAATCTGGACTCCAGGCGACAAATAGCGCTCTGTTCCTTCCGAGTCTTGCCGTATGGCTAAGAAGTACTGTACAGCCACATATAGGGTATTGCCACGTTCAGCAGAAATTGTGGGACAAATTTTGGAGCTATTTTTACCCATTTTCCCTTCTGAAAATGGGAAATCTGGGGTTAAAACAAAATTTTGGTGGTAAAAAAATTTTCTTCACTGCCCAATGGTATTAAATTCTGTGACACACCCGTGGTGTCAATGTGATCACTGCACCCCTAGATGAATTAATTGAGAGGTGTAGTTTGTAAAATGGGGTCACTTTTGATGGGTTCTGCTGTTCTGGCACCTTAAGGGCTCTCCCAGTGGGTCATGCCACCAGCAAATCATAACAGTAAAACCTACACTATAATATGGCGCTCCTTCCCTTCTGAGCTTTTCACTGTGCCTGAAAAGTATTGCCCGATTACATTTAGGGTATTGGCGCACTGAGGAGAAATTTTTACAGCAAACTGAGTATCGTTTTTTCCTACTAGCCCTTAGAAAAATTAAAAACTTGTGGCTAAAACAACATTTTAGTGGTAAAAATGTAATTATTCTTTCTTCACTGTCCAATGGTATAAAATTCTGTGAGGCACAAGTGGAGTCAATTTGATCACTGCACCCCTAGATGAATTCATTGGACTGTGTAGCTTCCCTTCTGAGCCCTGCTGTGTTCCCAAATAATAGTTTTCCCCAACATATGGGGTATCGACGTACTCAGGAGAAATTGCACAACAAATTGTATAATCCAATTGCTCCTGTGACCCGTGTGAAAATAAAAATTGGGGCTAAAAAAAAAAACATTTTGTGGGAAAAATGTGATTTTTTAATTTTCATAGTTCAACGTTATAAACTTCTGTGAAGCACCTGGGGTTTAAAGGTGCTCATCACACATCTAGATAAGTTTCTTGAGGGATCTAGTTTCCAAGATGGGGTCAGTTGTGGGAGTTTTCTACTGTTTAGGCACATCAGGGGTTCTCCAAACGGGTCATGACATCCGTTAATGATTCCAGCGAATTTTGAGTTCAAAAAGTCAAACGGTGCTCCTTCCCTTCCGAGCCCTGCCGTGCGCTCAAACAGTAGTTTTCCCCCACATACGAGGTATCGACGTGCTTAGAAGAAATTGGGCAACAATTTTTAAGGTCAATGTTCTCCTTTTACCTTGTGAAAATAAAAAAATTAGATCTAAACTAAAATTTGTGTGAAAAAAAGTTAAATGTTAATTTTTCTTTCCACATTTCATTAATTTATGTAAAGCACCTCAAGGGTTAATAAACTTCTTGAATGTGGTTTTGAGCACCTTGAGGGGTGCAGTTTTTAGAATGGTACCACTTTGAGGTATTTTTGTCATATAGGCCCCTCAAAATCACTTCAAATGTGATGTGGTCCCTAAAAAAATGGTTTTGTAAATTTTGTTGGAAAAATGAGAAATTGCTGATCATCTTTTAACCCTTATAACTTCCTAACAAAAAGTGTTTAAAAAGTTGTGTTATTTATTAACTATTTTGTGTGATATAACTCTCTGATTTAAGGGCATGCAAATTAAAAAAGTTTGAATATTGAAAAATTTTTGCCAAATTTCCAATTTTTTCACAAATAAACACGTCATATCAAACAAATTTTACCACCTCATGAAGTATATGTCACAAAAAAAACATTCTCAGAATCAGTGGGATCCGTTGAAGCGTTCCCGAGTTTCTACAGGTATGATAATATACAGTTGCATCTCACTAAATTAGAATATCATCAAAAAGTTAATTTATTTCAGTTCTTCAATACAAAAAGTGAAACTCATATTATATAGAGTCATGACAGAGTGATCTATTTCAAGGGTTTATTTCTATTAATGTTGATGATTATGGCTGACAGCCAATGAAAACACAAAAAGTCATTATCTCTGTAAATTTGAATAATTAACAAAAAATACCTGCAAAGGCTTCCTAAGCATTTAAAAAGGTCCCCTAGTCTGTTTCAGTAGGCTCCACAATCATGGGGAAGACTGCTGACTTGACAGATGTCCAAAAGGCAGTCATTGACACACTAAGTAAATGCAAAGTCAATTTAGCATTTCATTTGGAAATCAAGGTCCCAGAGTCTGGAGGAAGAATGGAGAGGACTAGTGTGAAGTTTTCACAATCAGTGATGGTTTGTGGAGCCATGTCATCTGCTGGTGTAGGTCTACTGTGTTTTATCAAGACCAAAGTCAGCGCAGCCGTCTACCAGGAAATTTTAGAGCACTTTATGCTTCCCTCTGCTGACAAGCTTTTGGGAGATGTAAATTTCATTCTCCAGCAGGACTTGGCACCTGTCCACACTGCCTCAAGTACCAATACCTGGTTTAAAAACAACAGTATCACTGTGCTTGATTGGCCAGAAAACTCGCCTGACCTTAACCCCATAGAGAATCTATGGGGTATTGTCAAGAGGAAGATGAGAGACACCAGACCCAACAATGCAGACGAGCTGAAGGCTGCTATCAAAGCAACCTGGGCTTCCATAACACATCAGCAGTGCCACAGGCTGATCGCCTCCGTGCCATGCCGCATTGATGCAGTAATTGATGTAAAAGGAGCCCCGACCAAGTATTAAGTGCATTTACTGAACATACATTTCAGTAGGCCAACATTTCAGATTTTAAAACATTTTTTTAAGCTGTTGTTTTAAAGTATTTAAATTTACTGAGATAATGACTTTTGTGTTTTCATTGACTGTAAGCCATAATCATTAACATTAACTATCATAAAAATATTAAGATATTAAGAATTTCACCCTCCCAGACCCCTTTTCATCCCCCCTCCCCTATAGTATTTGGCAGAGGAGAGGAGTTGACACTCATGCAGCTGTCCCCATGCAAATTAAGCCCACACAGCAGAAGTAGCTGTAAGCAAATGCTAGCACAAAAGGTACTACTGATCCAATTAACATGCGAGTGTACTTTCCAGTGACACAGGCCTGTGACAATTTACATCTAGCTTAGGAAGATTAATTCCGAGCTTCAAAAGAATTCAACAGAAATCTGCAGCTGGGCTGGCACCGACACGAAATATGGAATATCTGGAGTTCTATACTTCCAATAATAATGGAGCCCATATTTTTAGTGGCAGGGTCAGCTAAGGAACAATATGCTTATTTTCCCGTAGCCACAAGCCTCTCCGGTGAGCTGTGGTGCAAAAGTTCCAGAATAACGGACCGCGGCCAATTAATGTGTGGTCTCTAGAGAAAGGTAAATTCATAATAAAAAATATGATACTACTTTCGGGCTTCTGCGATCAACCAGCGATAAGTTATCCCAGAAGTTAGAGATTCTAATAAAAATATGAAGGCTGGTGTCCAGCCCACGTGAGGTCATTTCAGGTGGGTGGGGGCAGGCCTCTCCCTTCGGCATAAAAGACACAGCGGAAGGGGGAGGTCAGTATTCATTGTCTGGGGGTATAGAGACTATAAACAAAGGATCACGTTCGATTATTGTCAAATCAAATTGGGGCGTCCCCCCTCCAGCTATACTGAATCATTTCTGCAATCTTATAGTAAGTTCTACTTTAATCCTTATTATTTTGTGTAACTGACAAATTAACAGAAATAAACACTTGAAAAAGATCACTCTGTTTGTAATGACTCTATATAATATATGAGTTTCACTTTTTATATTGAAGAACTGAAATAAATTAACTTTTTGATGATATTCTAATTTAGTCAGATGTACCTGTATTATAGTGATGACCGATATTTAGCTAATAAGAGCTGATTGGTGCGAGATAATCTATATCTGAAGAACATCTTTAAGAGTTACTTACAAAACTGACCAGAAAAGTCCAAAATGTCCCCCGAGACAAAGCAAGACTTTATAGGAACAGTTGTGCTCGAATTTCTGGTTTGTTGGATCCTGGCATGTAGAAAGGAATCCTACAACATTTAGGGGCCGCTCACAATGAAATCTCACGTGTTGTCATGATGCTCTTTGCACTAACCCATCTAAGGGTGTTACGGTTTGGTTACCACTCAGTAAATATTGTGGCATTGCTGGGTTGGAGGGCATTAGGAAGAGTTCTGCTCACTTTTGTTACTAATATTTAGAAAAATCACCAATCTGGGGCTGCCGACTCTTTTATTAAATAAAAAGACTGGTGATAGGTACTCTCTAATTGGTATTTAAAGAGAACTTGTTACATCCGAAAATGCTATTGTCCTACAGATTAATAGCATTCCAAAGCTGCTTGGTCAGAGCACTGAAAGACAAGCTGCCAGGAAGAAGTTAACTTTCTTCCTTGCAGCTGTAACGGGTCTGGGAGGCGGAACCTCTGAGCAACTATACAAGGGGGCGGTCCTTGTAAGGAAGCGGGTGGCTCCCAGGGAAGACGGGCAGGTAGTCACGGCAAGTGACAGGGACAGTCTCTGGGTAGAAGGGCAGGTAGTCGCGGCAAGTGACAGGGACAGTCTCTGGGTAGAAGGGCAGGTAGTCACGGCAAGTGATAGGGACTGTCTCTGGGTAGAAGGACGGGTACTCACGGCAAGTGACAGGGACAGTCTCTGGGTAGAAGGACAGCAGGCAGGTGGCTGGTGAGCGCTCCCAGGTGAGCGGGCGAGAGTCTTTGGACAGGCAGGTGGTCACGGCAAGTGACGGCAGAGCCTCCAGGTAGGCTAGCAGGCAGGTAGCAGGTGAGTGCTCCCAGGTGAGCAGGCAAGAGTCGCTGGACAGGCAGGTGGTCACGGCAAGTGGCGGTGGAGCCTCCAGGTAGGCTAGCAGGCAGGTAGCAGGTGAGTGCTCCCAGGTGAGCAGGCAAGAGTCTCTGGACAGGCAGGTTGTCACGGCAAGTGACGGCGGAGCCTCTAGGTAGGCTAGCAGGCAGGTAGCAGGTGAGCGCTCCCAGGTGAGCAGGCAAGAGTCTCTGGACAGGCAGGTGGTCACGGCAAGTGACGGCGGAGCCTCCAGGTAGGCTAGCAGGCAGGTAGCATGTGAGCGCTCCCAGGTGAGCGGGCAGGCTGGTCCATAGACTGACAGGTGTCGGAAGGCAGACCGTCGGACCGCAGGCTTGCAAGCAGGTAAACGGATATCAGGCAGGTATCAAGCAGGAATCTGACAGGTGACTGGCAGGTAACTGGTAACGGGACCTGAGGGCTGAAGCAGAGTGAAGGCTTTGCAACAACATTGCTCGGGCACCTCCATTTTGGAGGAGGTGCCTTATATATGATGAAGTCCTCCGGCCATTGGCCGGGGACTCCTTAGGACGGCGCGCGCGGCCCCTTTAAGAGAGGGGGAGCGCACGCGCCCTAAGCACCGTGGCCGGGAAGCAGCGCGCGCTGCCAGCAGAGCGGGAGGAAGACGCCGGGCTCAGAGCAGAGAGGTGAGGGGAACAGCGTCCCTGCCTAGCAGGAGGCAGGGACGCCGACGCTACAGTACCCCCCCCTTTAGGCCCCCCCTTTTTTAGGCCAGAGAGAAATTTATCAAGGATGAGAGGGGCATGGATGTTCTCCCGGGGCTCCCACGTTCTCTCCTCAGGACCAAACCCCTTCCAATCTACCAGAAAAAAGTTTTTTCCTCTTACCCTTTTGGTGGCCTGAATGTTCTCTACCTCAAACTCGTTCTCAGCGGAAACCGGAGCAGGAGGCGTACCTGTAGACTTGGAAAAAGAGTTAAGTACCACGGGTTTGAGGAGAGATACATGGAAGGAGTTAGGGATCCGTAAGTTTGCCGGGAGTTTTAATTTATAGGCCACCGGGTTGATCTGTTTGATAACTTCCAGTGGGCCGATGAACCGAGGCCCTAACTTGTAGGAGGGAATCTTGAGCCGGACATATTTGGACGAGAGCCAGACCTTATCTCCAGGACGGAATTGTGGAGGATCCAGGCGTTTCTTGTCAGCGTGTTTTTTCATCCGTTCGGACGACTGAAGGAGTGCGGATCGGGTACTCTCCCAAATGGAGGAGAATTCGCGAACGAGAGATTCCGCAGCCGGATTGTCCACCGAGGTGGAGACGGGAAATGGGATCCGAGGATGCTGACCGAAGACTACAAAAAACGGGGATTTGGAGGAAGATTCGCTCTCGTGATTATTGTAAGAGAACTCGGCCCATGGTAGGAGATTCACCCAGTCCGAATGGTGGGCATTAACGAAGTGCCGGAGGTAACTGGTCAGGTTCTGATTGATCCGCTCCACTTGACCATTGGACTGTGGATGGTAAGCGGAGGAGAAGTCCAGAGTGACGTCAAGCAACTTACATGTGGCTCTCCAGAAGCGTGAGGTGAACTGAACCCCACGATCTGACACGATGTGGAGGGGCAGGCCATGGAGACGGAAGATGTGGCGGATAAAGTCTTTAGCCAGTTCGGGTGCAGACGGGAGACCCGGCAGGGGAATGAAGTGCGCCATCTTGGAGAAGCGATCAGCGACCACCCAAATGACCGTACAACCGGCAGAGACAGGAAGATCCGTTATAAAGTCCATAGCAATATGCTGCCACGGGGCAGCAGGTACTGGAAGAGGAAGAACGCGACCGGCTGGCAGGTGTCTCGGAACTTTGTTGCGGGCGCAGGACACACAGGCAGAAACAAAGTCTATTACATCCTTGTGCAGGGTAGGCCACCAGTAATGCCGGGTAATGAGCTGGAGGGTCTTTTTCTGACCGGCGTGGCCAGCTAGCTTAGACGAATGACCCCAGTGTAGGACCTTCTTCCGATCAGGTACAGTTACAAACGTCTTACCGGGAGGGAGACGATTTAGATTCACAGGAGCCACTTGCATTACTCTGGCGGGATCAATGATGTGCTTAGTAGTGTTGAGCCACCCCCGTAGTGTTCGAGTTCGGTTCGGTTCGTCGAACACCCGTGTGTTCGCCGAACTGTTCGTCGAACTGTTCGTCGAACACCTTCGAACACCGTTAAAACCAATGGCAGGCAAACAAAAACACATAGAAACACATAGAAAACACCTTCAAAGGTGTCCAAAAGCTGACAAACTGCTCAGAAGACATAACTAACACATGGAAAAGTGACAAGTACATATAGTCATGCGAAAATAAAAGAGGTGGAGGAGTAAAAGGAGGGGGAGACACAGATATAGGCATGTCATGCCCTTCTAAAATCCAAAAAGTGAGAAGCCGACACGGCCAGTCCGCTCCTGCCCGTGCCACCTCCGTGTCGCCGGGTTTGTGCCAGAGCCGCGGTGAACCCTGATGGCCAGCCCCCCTCTCCCAATACTGGTGCCTGTCCGCTGGTGGGTCGAGCGAGCCCCCCTGTGGTGGAGGCAGCTCTAAGCTTTTTAATTTAAATTGTCTCTCTAATTTGAATGAATACACTTTAAATCCATTTACAAGGATCTATTGGAGGGCAAGTCTCATGCCAGCAGCCGCGTAATTCCAGCTCCAGTAGCGTCCACTAAAGCTGCTGCAGTTAAAAAGCTTTTATAAGGATCGAGCTCGGCTGTCCACCGCAAGGCATCCTACTGCCAGTCCCAGCCCCTATGCCTTGGGGTGCCTCCTGATGCTCTTCACTGAGTATCCCATGGTCCCGAAGCATTTCCTTTGAAAAAATTAAGTGTCTAAACTACAGGTGGTGTAGCTTGCTTAACAGCCGGGATAATCCGCTGACTAGCAGACACTGCTACTAGGCACAAAGTATTTCCTGGGCTAGATGCAGTTAAAAATTTGTAATTAGATACTCTCGTTGGATGCTGAGAAAGCATTCCATAGAGTCTCCTGGCACGCCATATATGATTCTCTTAAAAAGCTTGGGGTAGGGGTCTAGGGGACCCTTTTATAGCCAAAATCACGGCCCTGTATCACAATACGTCACCTAGGCTGAAGATAAATGGAACTGTAGCACCCTGAGGGCTCGGTTGCTACAGAGGTATTGCACCTCACCCAGAGGTGTGATATCTCACTCTCAGGTAAGGATGGAGTGTGGATCAGGACCCGACACCTGCATGCATTACACCACATTGCCGTGGGGCAGGGCGACCAATATGCCTCTGAGATGGGCACGACAGTCCCTGTCCCTGGCTGGAGTGGGGGGAGGGAACACTGAGGAAGGGGAACCCTGTAGTGCAGGAGCAGGGAGGAAGCAGTTCCTGGGTGCATTGAGAAGGGAGTATAAAAGGTGGGCACCATCTTAGTTCAGTGCAGAGAAGTCTGAGCAGAAGTGGCAGGGAGCAGGGGCTCTGCATGAGCTCTGCTCCGGAGGCGGGCCTAGTAACAGAGGCCCAGACCTGGAAGAGGGAGAAGGAAGGAAGAGGAGCGGAGAAGGCTCCAGGAACGAGGAATGAAGGGATCCCAGGGGTGCGGACGGGCGAGTCGCCACCGCACGCCCGAATCCACCTGCGTGGAGGGGTCAGGCCAAAGGGGGAGACCGGTCCCCGAAACTAGTGGAGGCAGGAAACGACCCTCAGCTAGAAACCGGAGGCTGTGACATTTTATGTGGCGCAGCCCCTCGCTACACCCGCTAGGAAGGCACCACATAGGGTCAGGGAAACTGGCGCCAAGTTTACCAAGAGGAGGCCCGAGGCAGCCGGACAGAAGGGTTGGTAAGAAAGGCCAGACAAAGGACACACAAAGGGGGTCCTGTGAAGCGCTCCAAAGTTATCTGGGAGTTGTCTGAGCCCCTCACCTGGTGAGCACAGTACGACGTGGGCAGCCGTTACCTGCAGACGTGGTCTGGATAATAAGAACTGTGAGTAAAGGCCCTGGACTGCATCACTGACTCCGTGTCGTTACTGCTGCTGCCCTGCACCATCACCCCCATCCTCCGCATACACTGCCCTGAGGCTATACTCCTCCCGTGGGGAGTTATGCTACGCTCTGCTGCACCCACAACACCAGCCTCAGCGGTCTGCCCTGCAGCGGCGGTTCACTCTGACCGCAATCCACGGGTGGCGTAGTCGGACATTTAAACATCAAAACCACATAAATAGTTCCGCCACTGGTTTGACCACCCTAAGCCACGGAACCGGGTCGCCGCCACGAAGACTACAACCACCAGCATCCACCAAAAAGGGTCCGGCTCCGGGTGTCCCAAGGCCCAGGGGGTGCATCAGAACATTTTCATCACCTTTCACAATCACCAATGGGACAAGGCAGGGATGTCCTCTGTCCCCTCTCTTATACATCCTAGTGACGGAGCACCTGCTCTCATCAATTCGCCATAACCCCAATATTAGGTGGATTGAGGTGGGAGGCACCGAGTACAAGTGCTCTCTATTTGCTGATGATGTCCTAGTATATATCACTCAATCACATATATCCATCCATGCTGTTATGGCTGAAATAGATCACTTTGTTACATGGTCAAATTTTAAAATCAATGCAGCGAAGTCTGAGGCCCTCGATGTCTCCCTCCCCAAATCCATATAGGATTCCATCCAGTCCAACTTTCCCTTTGCCTGGCCCTCACAGGGTATCAAATACTTAGGAATTCCTATTCATAGAGACCTCTCCCATCTATGTTATCTTAATTTTGGGCCCTTTATTGAACAACTCCATACAGACCACGGTTGGCAAGTTAGAACTGTAAGATTCCCTACGTGAACCACTGGTGTTTTGTGGAAAAGCACATGTACACTGCGTTCCAAATTATTATGCAAAAAGTGTTTAGGAGTGATAAGGGAAGAATTTGTTTGTTTGTCAGTTAAACTCATTGATGGTGATGTGTGTCAGGGCTCTTTATATCACTGTAAGCAATTGCAGACACCTGTGCTAATTAGTTTGGCAGGTGTGTCCAATGAAAGGCAAGACTACTTAAGAAGGCTGTCTCACATTATTAAGCAGCCTACATTTTCTGCCAAAATGGGAAAGAAAAAGGATGTGTCGGCTGCGGAGAAGCAACAAATTGTGGAGTGTTTAGGTCAAGGCATGACTACAATCAACATTGTGCGATGATCAGGATGAAGTGTCTTGGCAATCAAGAAGTATGTAGCTGATTCACAGTACACATGTGTGCGTGCTGATAAGGGCAAATTGAGGACTCTTTCCTACAGGCAATTACGTCAGGTTGAAAGAGCAGCGGCAAAAAAGCCTTGTCATAGCAGCAGACAAGTTTTTGAAGCTGCTTGTGCCTCCAACGTCCCCCGAACAACAAGTTGCAGGGTCCTTCAGAGGTTTGCAGCTGTGCATACGCCATCCTGTCGACCTCCTCTATCCACTTCACACAAGCAGAAACGGCTCCAGTGGGCCAAACATTACATGAAGACTGATTTCAAAACTGTTTTGTTCACGGATGAGTGCCGTGCAGCGCTCGATGGTCCAGATGGATGGAGTGGAGGATGGCTGGTTGATGGACACCCCACGCAAACACGGCTACAGCGCCAACAAGGAGGAGGTGGAGTAATGTTTTGGGCTGGAATCATGGGGAGAGAGATTGTCAGCCCCTTTAGGATCCCTGAAGGCGCTAAAGATGAACTCCATAATGTATGTGGATTTTCTCAAACAGCACTTCCTGCCATGGTTCAAGAAGAAGAACCGTGTATTTCACAGCAAGATCATTTTTCTGCATGATAATGCACCATCTCATGCTGCACATAAAACATCTGCATCTCTGGCTGATATGGACATAAAAGGGGACAAACTTATGGTGTGACCCCCATGCTCCCCTGACCTGTACCCCATTCAGAACCTTTGGAGCATCATTAAAAGGAGTGTCTATGATGGCGGGAGGCAGTTCACATCTAAGCAACAGCTCTGGGAGGGTATTCTGTCCTCATGCAAAACAATTGAAGCAGAAACCATCCAAAACCTGACAAATTCAATGGACGAGAGAGTTCAGAAGCTCCTTTCGAACAAGGGGTCCTATGTGAAAATGTAACATCACCTAGAATAAAGTTTTGAGTTGAAAACTGTTTGATTTCAGTTTCTAACAACCTGCTAATGCTTATAATTTCAAAAATGACCATTTTTTTGGTCTTTATTAAAATGAAAAGGTTGATCGAAAAGTTTGGGGGATCTAAGAGTGTGGCAACCCAGTAGTCATGATTACTTCGAATTCTGACAATATGAGGGTCATGCTGCAGGTAGTGCAGCAAGAAGGCACTTATGTGTCTTGCGCATCTCGGAGCCCCAAAATTATTTTCCGGGCTAGATGCAGCTAAAAATTATTATTAATTTTAAATCTGGTGAAGCTTTAGTATAGATGGCCTAATAGGATCAGTGCTGCACACTGCTACAAAGCCCAAATTATTTTCCAGTCAAGATACAGATAAACATGATTAGTAATTTTAAATCTGGTGGAGCTTATTATAGATGGCCTAATAGAATCAGTGCTGCACACTGCTACAAAGCCCAAATTATTTTCCAGCCAAGATACAGATAAACATGATTAGTAATTTGAAAGCTTAAAACAGTTGGTAGGGTGATTTTAACCAATCATCAAGCTTTTACTCTCCCCAGGATGACACAGGGGTAGAAAAGTCGTTTCGGATCCATGATTTGTTCATCTTTATGAACGTGAGTCTGTCTACATTATCAGTGGAGAGCCGCGTGCGCTTATCTGTCAGCACACCACCAGCAGCGCTGAACACACGTTCAGACAGAACGCTGGCTGCGGGGCATGACAAGATCTCCAAGGCGTAAGTGGCTAGCTCCGGCCATTTATCCAGATTGGAAGCCCAAAAAGAGCAAGGGTCCAGTGACACAGTCGTGGCTTCAATGTTTACTTGGAGATACTCCTGTACCATCGTCTCTAGGCGTTGACTATGTGTCAGACTTCTTGTCTCCTGTGGCCTTGCAAAGGATGGGCTAAAAAAGTGGTGAAATGATTCCGCAAAATTGATGTTACCAGCAGATACTGTGGTTCTGTTACAGTTTGAGAGCTGAACACTTGACGGTCCCACGGTTGGCAAGTTGGAACTGTGAGATTCACTACGTGCACCACTGGTATTTTGTGGAAAAGCACATGTAAGATTCTGCAACAGTCTCTGCTGATACTCCTGCATGCGTGCATCCCTTTCTATGGCAGGAATAATTTCTGCAAATTTACTTTTGTACCGGGGATCTAACAGTGTGGCAACCCAGTAGTCAGGATTATTTCTAATTCTCACAATTCGAGGGTCATGTTGCAGGTAGTGCAGCAAGAAGGCACTCATGTGTGTTGCGCATCCAGGAGCACCAAGTCCCTGTTGTGTTGGTGGCGAGGTAACAATCATGCTTCCTTCCTCTGTCCTCTCCCCCCAACCTCGCACAACAGAAATGTGATCAAGGTCTCCCTCATATGATGAGTCTTCCATCAGTTCGTCCTCCACTTCTTCCTGGGCTCCTGCACCTTCCTCACTAGTTTGGCTGCTACCATGCGCCCTGGTAAAACCATCTCCCCCACCCTCACATGCCTGCCGCCTTGGTGCTGCCGACCGTCTGGACCTTGCAGATGTTAGCCCTTCCGCATACAACTCCTCCTCCTCTACTTCCTCCACCTCCTCTTGTACCACCACCTGACTCCGAATTCTGTTTAACATGTGCTCCAGCATGTAAATCACCGGAATAGTCATGCTGATAATGGCATCGTCAGCACTAAACATCTTCGTCGCCATTTCAAAACTGTGCAGAAGGGTGCATAGGTCCCTGATCTGAGACCACTCCTCCAGCGTGATTTGCCCCACCTCTGAATCTCGTTGGCCCAGGCTATACGTCAGAACGTATTGCACCAGGGCTTGTCGGTGCTGCCACAGTCGCTGCAACATGTGCAGAGTTGAATTCCACCGGGTAGGCACATCGCATTTTAGCCGGTGAAGTGGCAGGCCCAACGACTTCTGTAGAGATGTAAGTCGCTGAGCTGCGGGATGCGAACGGCGGAAGTGAGCACACAGCGACCGTGCCCTCTGCAGAAGGCCATCTAGTCTGGGATAGTGGGCTAAAAATTGCTGGACAACCAGGTTCAACACGTGAGCCATACAAGGCACGTGTGTGACATTGCCCCGGCGAAGGGCCGCACCCAGGTTTGCAGCATTGTCGCACACGGCCTTCCCTGGTTTCAGGTCCAGTGGAGACAACCATTCATGAAATTGGTTCTCCAGAGCTGACCACAACTCCTCAGCTGTGTGACTCACATTTCCCAGACATTTCAATGTAAAAACCGCCTGATGACGTTGAGCCCTACTGCCAGCATAGTAAGGAGGTGTGCAGGATCCCTTCTGCGCAGTTAGAAAGCTTGTGGCATGACCAGACAGGCTTTGGGTGCAGGTGGAAGACCGAGAGGAGGTTGAGGAGGCAGAAGCAGTGGAGGAACTTTGACATAAAGAGGATTGACGCACAACTTGTGGGGACGGCAAGACTTGGACAGCAGCCCCTTGTCCTGCTGTCACCATAGTTACCCAGTGCCCAGTCAGCGACATGTAACGCCCCTGTCCATGCCTACTCGTCCAAGTGTCTGTGGTGAAATGCACCCTGTCACACACAGAGTTTCTCAAAGAAGCGGTGATGTTGTGTGCGACATGCTGGTGGAGCGCAGGCACACCTTTCTTTGAGAAGTAGTGCCGACTGGGCATCTGGTACTGGGGCACTGCGACGGACATAAGGTCTCGAAAATCCTCTGTGTCCACCAGGCGGAAAGGCAGCATTTCTGTAGCCAAGAGCTTGCAGATGGTGAAATTCAACCTCTTAGCTTTCTCATGGCTAGGAGGAAATGGTCTTTTACTTGTCCACATCTGAGGGACCGAGGGCTGGCTATTGTGCTTAGACGGGGTTGATAAGGGTGTCCCCGGCAAACTGCCGGTCTGTGAGGAAGATGCAGGCGGACATGTTAGGTTGCCTTGATCCAAAGGTGGTGCTATCGATGTCGGACAGCGCTCAACACCAGCTGGTGTTACCACCTCCAAAGAAAATGATGACCTGCCAATCACACTGGCTGTTGCGGGTAAAGAGGTGGCAGGTCTGCGCCCCAAAACAGGTGTGACTGCTGTCCCCCCAGTCACAGAGGATGAAGAGGCCGCGGATGCACAAGATATGGCAGACGGTGGTTGGCCCGGCCGGCTAGGCCGCATTGTAGCACACTGAGCTTCCCACTGCAACTCAAACTATGTATTTTTTGGCCTCTACTTAGCTTTTGCTGACAAATGTTACAGATAACACGAGTTGGGTCATCTTTATCGATCTGAAAAAATGCCCAGGCTATGCAAGGCTTAGCACCCATGCGACCTGAAGAGCCACCACGACTTGTGGTGAGAGGCAGAGTTGTGTTTGAGGATGCAGTTGTTGACGTGCTTCCAGTACTACGTCTCTGTCCAGGAAGGCGCAACCTGACCTCGTCGTCACTAGCATCTTCCTCCACCTCCTCTGCTGACCTCATCTCTTGGCTGACTGTGGGTTGACAGTAAGTGGGATCTCCAACCTCATCATCATCACCCTGTGCGTTATCACACCCGTCGTCCTCAGAGCCAACCTGTTCCTGCCCTGACAAAAAACTAAAGTTGTCGCTCCAATCAGGTATTTGAGTCTTATCATCGTCTTCCTCATTGTCTCCACCAACAGGAGTTACAGTTTGGGAATGAGGGTCTACATTATGGTCAGAACCTTCTGCGTCTGGTCCTGGATCCGACTCATAAAGATTCTGGGCATCAGTGCAGATCATTTCCTCGTCTGGATTCACAGAAGCGCTGGAGTCGACCTCTGATTCCCAGGCTATAGTATGAGTAAACAGCTCTGCAGACTCAACCATCTGTTCTACCTCATACTCAGACGGGCAGCTGGAGATTTGGGAGCTGTGAGGAAGCAAGTGCGATTGGGGTGACACCTTTGAGGACTGGAGTATTTGTGATGTTGAAGTTGATGTGGAGGAGAGCCCACTTAAAGGAGCACTTGATATCCGTTGAAGCACCTGCTGTTTTTGTGCCTCATCTGGAATTTGTAGCGATTGGCGTGGCCGTAAGAAAGGGATCTTATCACATTGTCCGCTAAAAGAAGTAGACATTTTAGTTTGGCTGGAAGATGGTCTTTCTTCTGCAGATGTTACTGTTGCTTTAACACCTACCCCATGGACACAACCTTTTTTCCCCTTCCCAACACGCCTATTCCCCTTTCCACCAGCAGCAGGCCTTTTTCCACTCATTTTGGTGGTTAACTAATTCACAACTCTGGAGTTGTTTGCACAAAAAAACAATGGATGGGAACCGAGCAGAGCTGAGTGGCCAAACTGTGGTATTAGGCCAAAACTATTGGCTGGGTTAGATGCAGAAAAAAATTATATTCAATTTGCAACCTGATGGAGGTCTGTATAGATGGATTAATAGAACAAGTCCCACACACAGCTAGAAGCCCAATATTTTTTCAGAGGTAGATGCAGAAAAAAATATATTCAGTTTGCAACCTGATGGAGGTCAGTATAGATGGACTAATACAACAAGTCCCACACACAGCTAGAAGCCCAATATTTTTTCAGAGGTAGATGCAGAAAAAAAATATATTCAGTTTGCAACCTGATGGAGGTCTGTATAGATGGATTAATAGAACAAGTCCCACACACAGCTAGAAGCCCAATATTTTTTCAGAGTTAGATGCAGAAAAAAATATATTCAGTTTGCAACCTGATGGAGGTCTGTATAGATGGATTAATAGAACAAGTCCCACACACAGCTAGAAGCCCAATATTTTTTCAGAGGTAGATGCAGAAAAAAATATATTCAGTTTGCAACCTGATGGAGGTCTGTATAGATGGATTAATAGAACAAGTCCCACACACAGCTAGAAGCCCAATATTTTTTCAGAGGTAGATGCAGAAAAAAATATATTCAGTTTGCAACCTGATGGAGGTCTGTATAGATGGATTAATAGAACAAGTCCCACACACAGCTAGAAGCCCAATATTTTTTCAGAGGTAGATGCAGAAAAAAATATATTCAGTTTGCAACCTGATGGAGGTCTGTATAGATGGATTAATAGAAAAAGTCCCACACACAGCTAGAAGCCCAATATTTTTTCAGAGGTAGATGCAGAAAAAAATATATTCAGTTTGCAACCTGATGGAGGTCTGTATAGATGGATTAATAGAACAAGTCCCACACACAGCTAGAAGCCCAATATTTTTTCAGAGGTAGATGCAGAAAAAAATATATTCAGTTTGCAACCTGATGGAGGTCTGTATAGATGGATTAATAGAACAAGTCCCACACACAGCTAGAAGCCCAATATTTTTTCAGAGGTAGATGCAGAAAAAAATATATTCAGTTTGCAACCTGATGGAGGTCAGTATAGATGGACTAATACAACAAGTCCCACACACAGCTAGAAGCCCAATATTTTTTCAGAGGTAGATGCAGAAAAAAAATATATTCAGTTTGCAACCTGATGGAGGTCTGTATAGATGGATTAATAGAACAAGTCCCACACACAGCTAGAAGCCCAATATTTTTTCAGAGCTAGATGCAGAAAAAAATATATTCAGTTTGCAACCTGATGGAGGTCTGTATAGATGGATTAATAGAACAAGTCCCACACACAGCTAGAAGCCCAATATTTTTTCAGAGGTAGATGCAGAAAAAAATATATTCAGTTTGCAACCTGATGGAGGTCAGTATAGATGGACTAATACAACAAGTCCCACACACAGCTAGAAGCCCAATATTTTTTCAGAGGTAGATGCAGAAAAAAATATATTCAGTTTGCAACCTGATGGAGGTCTGTATAGATGGATTAATAGAACAAGTCCCACACACAGCTAGAAGCCCAATATTTTTTCAGAGGTAGATGCAGAAAAAAATATATTCAGTTTGCAACCTGATGGAGGTCAGTATAGATGGACTAATACAACAAGTCCCACACACTGCTAGAAGCCCAATATTTTTTCAGAGGTAGATGCAGAAAAAAATATATTCAGTTTGCAACCTGATGGAGGTCTGTATAGATGGATTAATAGAACAAGTCCCACACACAGCTAGAAGCCCAATATTTTTTCAGAGGTAGATGCAGAAAAAAATATATTCAGTTTGCAACCTGATGGAGGTCTGTATAGATGGATTAATAGAACAAGTCCCACACACAGCTAGAAACCCAATATTTTTTCAGAGCTAGATGCAGAAAAAAATTATATTCAATTTGCAACCTGATGGAGGTCAGTATAGATGGACTAATAGAATGATGCTATGCCCAAAAGATTTTACTTCACTAGGTGCAGTAAAAAATTGGTATTCTATACACAGGTGGTATATCTTGCAACACAGATAGGCTACTCCACTGACTAACACACTCTGCAATAGGCCAAAAAGGATTAGCTTTGCTATATTCAGCCAAATGCTGTGAAAAAAACTTGCACAGCACTGGCACAGACCTGCCTGGCAAAAACTGATAGGAACTGATGTAACCTAGTCCTGAAAAGGACTCCAATTACAATTAGTCTTTACTCCCACAATCTATTTAAGAGCACAGATCTGCCTGTTAAAAGTCGTAGGAAATGCTGTAACCTAGTCCTTAAAAGGACTGCAATCACAACTATTCCCTACTCCCAAGCTATCTGTAGATTTGTGCGAAAATTGGCTTGAAATTAACAAGGTATAGCGCACACAGCAACAGCGGTGCCGTCTAACACGCAGCTGCAGCAGTGAGAAAATGGTGGCGACGGGGAAAATGGCTTGGTCTTATAGGGCAAGGACATGTGACATACACTGCCAATGACACATGCCCTTGCTTGTGTGAAAAAAAGCAGTTCGCTCCGTGTGTGCGCTGCTGATAGGCTGACAGATTGCACCTCCCCACTGCAAATGCGGGAAAGAGAAAAAAAAATGGAGATCTTCATTGTTCCTGCAGAGATCCATCCCCTGCCCCTCCCCCCACCCCGCTGTACACTCAAACTGCGTATTAACATTAATTTTCATCATTACTGAGAAAAAATCCAGTTATGATTTTGGTGCACAAACAGTTATCGAACATAACCTCGAACAGCCGAATTTTTCTCAAATTGTTCGTGTTCGCCGAACGTCTCGAACACCGCCCAAAACAGCTCGAATTTGAGATTGGCGAACAGTTCGAGTAGAACAACACTCATCTCTAGTGCTTAGGTTCCTCCTCTAGATCAGACACCAGGAAGGATCGGGACAAGGCGTCAGCTTTGCTGTTTTTGTCTGCCGGGCGAAAATGAAGAACAAAATCAAAGCGGGCAAAAAACAAGGACCACCGGGCTTGGCACGGGTTAAGTCTCTGGGCGCTCTGAAGGTAAGCCAAGTTCTTGTGGTCCGTGTAAATTATTACCGGGTGAAGAGCCCCCTCGAGCAGGTAACGCCACTCCGCCAGTGCCAGTGTAGCACCCTGAGGATTCGGCTGCTACAGGGGTATTGCACCTCAGCCAGAGGTGTGATATTCCACTCCCGGGTAAGGATGGAGTGTGGAACTGAGCTCAGTTAGCTGCATGCACTACACACATCCCATTTCCGGGGAACAGACCGATGGTACTCCCACTAGAGAAATGTGCAGGTACGACAGTGTCTGTTCCTGGCTGGAGTGGGAGGGGGGTGGAACATCCCAGTAGTGTAGGGGCAGATAGGGGGAGCAGTCTGGGTAGTGCTAGGAGCTCATTGGGTGCTGGTCACCTGAGCTCACACATAGAGGGAGTATATAAGGTGGGCACCATCTTAGGACAGGGTCTTTTGCAGAGTGAGGTCAGTCTGTCAGAGCAGAGGAGAAGAGCAGCTCCAAGGCCAAGAGAGAGAGAGAGGAGAAAGAAAGACCCAGAGGGGGAGAAAGAAGGAACTCCAAGAGCCCAAATTAGACCAGAGGGTGAAGAGTTGGCAACAGGGTACCGGATCCCAAGCTGGCAGAGGCTACAGCACACCTTAGCCAGGAACCGGAGGTCGTGGGCAGGACCGATCTGCCACGATCACCCACTAAATCCACCCGGAAGGCAGACCAGGAATAGGGTCAGGGAACCCAGAGACAAGGGTTTACCACCAAGAGGCCCGAGGGAGCCGGACATAGGTGGATCCCTGGTGGGGAAGGCCAGAGAAGAGGACAGGACAGAAAGGGAGCTCAGGACCACGCTCCAGAATCACCTGGGGGTTGGCCGAGTCCGGGACCTGGTGGACGCAGCACGGCTCGGGTGGTCACTTAAGGCCGGAGTGACCAGAACAACTGCAGTAAGTAAACAAACCCTGAACTGCACAGCCCGACTCTGAGTCTCATTTCCATCCCCGCTGCACCACCACAACCCCCATCCTCTGCAACTGACCCCCTGAGGCTATACCCCTCCCGTTGGGGGTTATACTACCTGAGCTGCACATACATCACCAGCCTCAGCGGACCCTGCTGCAGCGGCGGCCGTACTGACCGCAATTCAACGGGTGGCGTAGTCGACACAAAAGAACATCTAGTAACATCATAAGGACTGCCACACACTGAGCTTGACACCCTGGGCACGGACCGGGTCACAGCCACTCGGAGACTACAACCCCCATCTGATCCGGCTCCGGGTATCCCTAACAGCACTGGCCCAGGGGGCGCGTCAACTTTGGCGTAGTCGGCAGGATAACGTGCCCGCAACAACCGGGTACTGCGTGCCTGAAGAAAAGTTCACTGTTACCTTAAAAAGAAGTCTCCCGCCGGTTCCGGAGGGTCCCCGCCATCGGGCCCCATCACAGGTCGTTTCCCGCCGGTTGTCCGCCATTTGCAGCTTTTTCCCGCCATCCATGGAGTTTCCCGCCACTGGGAGACGATTCCCGCCATTTCCAAAGATTTCCCGCCTTGGAAGAGCGGACGCCATTATGGGCGTGCCAGAGGGTGGCAAGAGGTCACCTCCCATTGTGGGCCAGGTCGAAGAATGGCGCCAAAAGCGGAAACCGCGCCCACCAACAGAGACTGTGATGCTGGAAGTGTCCATCAGCGTGAGAGAACTGCCCCTGGAACTGACAATCACTAAGTTGCCCCGGGACCACCCTCAATGTGGGCGGAGACAGAACAAGAGAACGAAGATGGGTGCAGCCTGGAGGAGTCTGGAGAGAGCGCACCCGGAGACAAGACGTCTGGAAGAGAGTCCAGAGAGAGCCTACCCGGAGATGGAGGGAGAGTCAGGCAGCACCGACCCAGTGGTCAGGAGCCTGTTGCAGGTCGCCACTCCAGAAGGCCTGCTGGAGATCCTAGCACAGCTCCCCCGAGACCGGGAGTGTGCACAGACCGCGCTGGAGGGCCTCGCACGGAGGATGGCCCGGGTGCAGCGAGAGACGTTGGCGGAGTGGAGCCGAGAGATGGCCCAGCAGACCGGCACCCGTCAGCGGAGCACGCCACCTGAGACGAGGAGACAGACCGCCTCTGAGGATGGCGCAGGAGGAATGAAGGCAGGAGACGGCGCCGAGAAGGGAGCTGAACAGACGGAGGCAGGAAAAGGGGACGTCTCTACCCCGAGCCGGGAAACCGCGTGCCTGCCCCAGCTCCCCGTCGCAGAGCCCGAAATTCCCCCTGCCGTGCCCGTCGCTGCATCGTCACCGCCGCCGACTAGGCCTCAACCGGAAACCGCGGCCGCGACCCCTGTGACGTCACACGCCTCGACCTCGAGCGTGGCCAAGCAGGAAATACCACCGGCCTGGTCGCAAGGCCTAGTACCCCCGGGCGCCGCAATACCAACAGCGCCCCCTACCTCCGCGGAGCCACCGGCCTGGTCGCAGGGCCGAATAACCCAGGGCGCCGCCGTTCATACAGTGCCCTTTGCCTTTAAGGTGCCCCAGGCCTGGTCGCAAGGCCTGGTTAACCCGGGCGCCGCTACCATCAACGCGCCCTCAACATCTAGAGTGCCGCACCTGGGTGAAAATCTGTTCGCCCAGCATACGTGCCCGGATGGGCAGCCCTTCATATGGCCCCAGGAGTACATTCAGCTGGAACTCCAGAGAGCAAGGCCCATGTGCGAGCCCCTGATTCCGGCTCCGAAGCCCGTAAAGAGGACCTCGCCCCCGCTGGAGGAGGCACAGTTCGAGTGGGACCCCACTGGAGAAGACCTCATGGGGTTCACTCAGGAGACTCGGGCGGCCGCAGCAGAGCGTGCAGAGTGCTGCCGGCAGCAGCTCGAGGTCTTCGAGAGGGAGCGGAGAGAGAGGCGGGTCCGGGAACAGCAAGCGCAGATAAGGAGCGCGGAGCAGAAGAGCCGGACCAGGAGGAATCCCCGTGCAGCTCATGGTCCCCCTTCCACCGGGACTGTGATAAAATTCAACATGCAGCACGGATGGGGCTTTATTAGAGACCATCAGACCCCCGGCGACGTCTTTGTAACCCGCAGAGACGTAGAAAGCCATCTGCCGGAGGGACACAGAGGTCGTGACCTGTATGTAGGGGACGAGGTCACCTTCACCCGGCACAAGTGTGCCAAAGGACCCTACGCCCTCCATGTGCATCGCCTGACGGAGGAGGAGCTGCGGTGTGAGGAGGAGCAAGAGGACCCGGACGGGTCTGAAGAATCTAAAGAAGGAGCAGGAGGACGCCGTCGTTGAAGTACGGTAGAGAGAGACTGTATAAAGTTGCCCGTCGGGGTACCAAGAACTGTTGCTGCTTAAAATAGTCCCCGTTGGGACCAGCCAAGAGTGAACTGTTAACCCCGTGTGTCCCTATTCCCACTGACCGAGGACTGAGAGCGGTCAATCCTCCCTAATACCTGGCCGAGGACTGAGAGCGGCCATATCCCCTTGTATATAGTTGCGCTTCCTAAAGCGCCCCCTACCGGTTTTATAGGAAACTGTTTTATTCCAAGAGAGACTGTCGCACTTTACCCGGTCACAAGTTGCACCGTGACCGGAGGAACCAGAAACAAGAATGTTTATATGAAAAGTTTATTGCTGCTGATGATGTTTTATATGTTTTATATGTTTATGTTTATGAAAAAAAAAAATTGTATGTTTTGGATGTTTTTGTTTATATCTTGCAGCCCGAGGACGTGCTGTGATTTACCAGGGGGGAATGTAGCACCCTGAGGATTCGGCTGCTACAGGGGTATTGCACCTCAGCCAGAGGTGTGATATTCCACTCCCGGGTAAGGATGGAGTGTGGAACTGAGCTCAGTTAGCTGCATGCACTACACACATCCCATTTCCGGGGAACAGACTGATGGTACTCCCACTAGAGAAATGTGCAGGTACGACAGTGTCTGTTCCTGGCTGGAGTGGGAGGGGGGTGGAACATCCCAGTAGTGTAGGGGCAGATAGGGGGAGCAGTCTGGGTAGTGCTAGGAGCTCATTGGGTGCTGGTCACCTGAGCTCACACATAGAGGGAGTATATAAGGTGGGCACCATCTTAGGACAGGGTCTTTTGCAGAGTGAGGTCAGTCTGTCAGAGCAGAGGAGAAGAGCAGCTCCAAGGCCAAGAGAGAGAGAGAGGAGAAAGAAAGACCCAGAGGGGGAGAAAGAAGGAACTCCAAGAGCCCAAATTAGACCAGAGGGTGAAGAGTTGGCAACAGGGTACCGGATCCCAAGCTGGCAGAGGCTACAGCACACCTTAGCCAGGAACCGGAGGTCGTGGGCAGGACCGATCTGCCACGATCACCCACTAAATCCACCCGGAAGGCAGACCAGGAATAGGGTCAGGGAACCCAGAGACAAGGGTTTACCACCAAGAGGCCCGAGGGAGCCGGACATAGGTGGATCCCTGGTGGGGAAGGCCAGAGAAGAGGACAGGACAGAAAGGGAGCTCAGGACCACGCTCCAGAATCACCTGGGGGTTGGCCGAGTCCGGGACCTGGTGGACGCAGCACGGCTCGGGTGGTCACTTAAGGCCGGAGTGACCAGAACAACTGCAGTAAGTAAACAAACCCTGAACTGCACAGCCCGACTCTGAGTCTCATTTCCATCCCCGCTGCACCACCACAACCCCCATCCTCTGCAACTGACCCCCTGAGGCTATACCCCTCCCGTTGGGGGTTATACTACCTGAGCTGCACATACATCACCAGCCTCAGCGGACCCTGCTGCAGCGGCGGCCGTACTGACCGCAATTCAACGGGTGGCGTAGTCGACACAAAAGAACATCTAGTAACATCATAAGGACTGCCACACACTGAGCTTGACACCCTGGGCACGGACCGGGTCACAGCCACTCGGAGACTACAACCCCCATCTGATCCGGCTCCGGGTATCCCTAACAGCACTGGCCCAGGGGGCGCGTCAACTTTGGCGTAGTCGGCAGGATAACGTGCCCGCAACAACCGGGTACTGCGTGCCTGAAGAAAAGTTCACCGTTACCTTAAAAAGAAGTCTCCCGCCGGTTCCGGAGGGTCCCCGCCATCGGGCCCCATCACAGGTCGTTTCCCGTCGGTTGTCCGCCATTTGCAGCTTTTTCCCGCCATCCATGGAGTTTCCCGCCACTGGGAGACGATTCCCGCCATTTCCAAAGATTTCCCGCCTTGGAAGAGCGGACGCCATTATGGAGGCGTGCCAGAGGGTGGCAAGAGGTCACCTCCCATCGTGGGCCAGGTCGAAGAATGGCGCCAAAAGCGGAAACCGCGCCCACCAACAGAGGCTGTGATGCTGGAAGTGTCCATCAGCGTGAGAGAACTGCCCCTGGAACTGACAATCACTAAGTTGCCCCGGGACCACCCTCAATGTGGGCGGAGACAGAACAAGAGAACGAAGATGGGTGCAGCCTGGAGGAGTCTGGAGAGAGCGCACCCGGAGACAAGACGTCTGGAAGAGAGTCCAGAGAGAGCCTACCCGGAGATGGAGGGAGAGTCAGGCAGCACCGACCCAGTGGTCAGGAGCCTGTTGCAGGTCGCCACTCCAGAAGGCCTGCTGGAGATCCTAGCACAGCTCCCCCGAGACCGGGAGTGTGCACAGACCGCGCTGGAGGGCCTCGCACGGAGGATGGCCCGGGTGCAGCGAGAGACGTTGGCGGAGTGGAGCCGAGAGATGGCCCAGCAGACCGGCACCCGTCAGCGGAGCACGCCACCTGAGACGAGGAGACAGACCGCCTCTGAGGATGGCGCAGGAGGAATGAAGGCAGGAGACGGCGCCGAGAAGGGAGCTGAACGGACGGAGGCAGGTAAAGGGGACGTCTCTACCCCGAGCCGGGAAACCGCGTGCCTGCCCCAGCTCCCCGTCGCAGAGCCCGAAATTCCCCCTGCCGTGCCCGTCGCTGCATCGTCACCGCCGCCGACTAGGCCTCAACCGGAAACCACGGCCGCGACCCCTGTGACGTCACACGCCTCGACCTCGAGCGTGGCCAAGCAGGAAATACCACCGGCCTGGTTGCAAGGCCTAGTACCCCCGGGCGCCGCAATACCAACAGCGCCCCCTACCTCCGCGGAGCCACCGGCCTGGTCGCAGGGCCGAATAACCCAGGGCGCCGCCGTTCTTACAGTGCCCTTTGCCTTTAAGGTGCCCCAGGCCTGGTCGCAAGGCCTGGTTAACCCGGGCGCCGCTACCATCAACGCGCCCTCAACATCTAGAGTGCCGCACCTGGGTGAAAATCTGTTCGCCCAGCATACGTGCCCGGATGGGCAGCCCTTCATATGGCCCCAGGAGTACATTCAGCTGGAACTCCAGAGAGCAAGGCCCATGTGCGAGCCCCTGATTCCGGCTCCGAAGCCCGTAAAGAGGACCTCGCCCCCGCTGGAGGAGGCACAGTTCGAGTGGGACCCCACTGGAGAAGACCTCATGGGGTTCACTCAGGAGACTCGGGCGGCCGCAGCAGAGCGTGCAGAGTGCTGCCGGCAGCAGCTCGAGGTCTTCGAGAGGGAGCGGAGAGAGAGGCGGGTCCGGGAACAGCAAGCGCAGATAAGGAGCGCGGAGCAGAAGAGCCGGACCAGGAGGAATTCCCGTGCAGCTCATGGTCCCCCTTCCACCGGGACTGTGATAAAATTCAACATGCAGCACGGATGGGGCTTTATTAGAGACCATCAGACCCCCGGCGACGTCTTTGTAACCCGCAGAGACGTAGAAAGCCATCTGCCGGAGGGACACAGAGGTCGTGACCTGTATGTAGGGGACGAGGTCACCTTCACCCGGCACAAGTGTGCCAAAGGACCCTACGCCCTCCATGTGCATCGCCTGACGGAGGAGGAGCTGCGGTGTGAGGAGGAGCAAGAGGACCCGGACGGGTCTGAAGAATCTAAAGAAGGAGCAGGAGGACGCCGTCGTTGAAGTACGGTAGAGAGAGACTGTATAAAGTTGCCCGTCGGGGTACCAAGAACTGTTGCTGCTTAAAATAGTCCCCGTTGGGACCAGCCAAGAGTGAACTGTTAACCCCGTGTGTCCCTATTCCCACTGACCGAGGACTGAGAGCGGTCAATCCTCCCTAATACCTGGCCGAGGACTGAGAGCGGCCATATCCCCTTGTATATAGTTGCGCTTCCTAAAGCGCCCCCTACCGGTTTTATAGGAAACTGTTTTATTCCAAGAGAGACTGTCGCACTTTACCCGGTCACAAGTTGCACCGTGACCGGAGGAACCAGAAACAAGAATGTTTATATGAAAAGTTTATTGCTGCTGATGATGTTTTATATGTTTTATATGTTTATGTTTATGAAAAAAAAAAATTGTATGTTTTGGATGTTTTTGTTTATATCTTGCAGCCCGAGGACGTGCTGTGATTTACCAGGGGGGAATGTAGAACCCTGAGCATTCGGCTGCTACAGGGGTATTGCACCTCAGCCAGAGGTGTGATATTCCACTCCCGGGTAAGGATGGAGTGTGGAACTGAGCTCAGTTAGCTGCATGCACTACACACATCCCATTTCCGGGGAACAGACCGATGGTACTCCCACTAGAGAAATGTGCAGGTACGACAGTGTCTGTTCCTGGCTGGAGTGGGAGGGGGGTGGAACATCCCAGTAGTGTAGGGGCAGATAGGGGGAGCAGTCTGGGTAGTGCTAGGAGCTCATTGGGTGCTGGTCACCTGAGCTCACACATAGAGGGAGTATATAAGGTGGGCACCATCTTAGGACAGGGTCTTTTGCAGAGTGAGGTCAGTCTGTCAGAGCAGAGGAGAAGAGCAGCTCCAAGGCCAAGAGAGAGAGAGAGGAGAAAGAAAGACCCAGAGGGGGAGAAAGAAGGAACTCCAAGAGCCCAAATTAGACCAGAGGGTGAAGAGTTGGCAACAGGGTACCGGATCCCAAGCTGGCAGAGGCTACAGCACACCTTAGCCAGGAACCGGAGGTCGTGGGCAGGACCGATCTGCCACGATCACCCACTAAATCCACCCGGAAGGCAGACCAGGAATAGGGTCAGGGAACCCAGAGACAAGGGTTTACCACCAAGAGGCCCGAGGGAGCCGGACATAGGTGGATCCCTGGTGGGGAAGGCCAGAGAAGAGGACAGGACAGAAAGGGAGCTCAGGACCACGCTCCAGAATCACCTGGGGGTTGGCCGAGTCCGGGACCTGGTGGACGCAGCACGGCTCGGGTGGTCACTTAAGGCCGGAGTGACCAGAACAACTGCAGTAAGTAAACAAACCCTGAACTGCACAGCCCGACTCTGAGTCTCATTTCCATCCCCGCTGCACCACCACAACCCCCATCCTCTGCAACTGACCCCCTGAGGCTATACCCCTCCCGTTGGGGGTTATACTACCTGAGCTGCACATACATCACCAGCCTCAGCGGACCCTGCTGCAGCGGCGGCCGTACTGACCGCAATTCAACGGGTGGCGTAGTCGACACAAAAGAACATCTAGTAACATCATAAGGACTGCCACACACTGAGCTTGACACCCTGGGCACGGACCGGGTCACAGCCACTCGGAGACTACAACCCCCATCTGATCCGGCTCCGGGTATCCCTAACAGCACTGGCCCAGGGGGCGCGTCACCAGCTTAATGGCTAACAATTCACGGTCTCCAATAGAATACTTGCGCTCAGAAGAGGAGAAGAGTTTGGAGAAAAAACCGCAGGTTACCATTCTTCCGGAAGATGACTTTTGGGTAAGTATCGCCCCGGCTCCGGAGGAGGAAGCGTCAACTTCTAGGAAGAATTGTTTGTTGCCGTCCGGACGATGCAGCACCGGGGCGGAGGAGAAGGCCTGTTTTAAGGAAAGGAAGGCCTCCTCAGCTTCGGGCGGCCATCTTCTGGGATTAGTACCCTTACGGGTGAGCGCAGAGATAGGGGCAGTCCGGGAAGAGAAGTGCGGTATGAAGAGGCGGTAATAGTTGGCGAAGCCCAGGAACCGCTGAATAGCCTTCAACCCCTCTGGTCGGGGCTACTTCTGGATGGCAGACAGTTTCTCAGGATCCATTTGTAGGCCGGTCTGAGAGATTATGTAGCCCAGAAATGGAAGAGAGGTCTGCTCAAAGATGCACTTCTCATATTTAGCGTACAGGTGGTTCTGCCTGAGCCTGAGCAGGACCTGACGAACATCCCTCCGGTGAGTAGGAAGGTCCGGAGAGAAGACCAAGATGTCATCCAGGTACACCACCATGCAGGAGTAGAGAAGGTCACGGAAGATGTCATTGACCAACTCTTGAAAGACGGCAGGAGCGTTACAGAGACCGAAGGGCATTACAAGGTACTCATAGTGGCCGTCCCGGGTGTTGAATGCCGTCTTCCACTCATCCCCCTGACGGATACGGACCAGGTTATACGCCACACGGAGATCCAGTTTGGTGAAGATTCTAGCCCCCCTCAGGCGGTCAAATAATTCAGGAATGAGCGGGAGGGGGTATTTATTCTTCACTGTAATCTGGTTAAGGCCTCTATAATCTATACATGGACCGAGTGAGCCGTCCTTCTTTTTGACGAAGAAGAAGCCTGCTCCCGCCGGGGAGGTAGATTTCCGGATAAATCCCCGGACCAGATTCTCCTCAATATATTCTGACATGGACCGGGTCTCCGCTGCGGACAAAGGGTAGATACGCCCACGGGGAGGAGTAGAGCCGGGTATCAGGTCGATTGGACAATCGTATGGTCTATGAGGGGGTAATGTTTCTGCTTCTTTTTTATTGAAGACATCCGCATAAGACCAATAGGGAACCGGTAGACCGGGTAGACTGACTGGGGTAGGAGAAGGACGAGCAGGATGAATGGGAACTAGACAAGTCCTATGGCAGTCCTGTCCCCAGCGAAGGACTTCTCCGGGCTGCCAGTCAAGCACGGGTGCATGTTTCTGGAGCCAAGGTAGGCCTAACAAGAGTGCGTGAGAGAGTCCAGGCAGAACATGAAAGGAGATGCTCTCAGAATGCAGCATACCCACCTGCAGAGTTATGGATTCGGTGATGAGTTGGATGGGATGTGGTAAGAGGCCCCCATCCACGGCGGCGACAGATAAAGGTACGGCCAGAGGTTTGGTGGGAATGTGGTATTTCTCTACCAGAGACTGAGAAATGAGATTTCCAGCAGCTCCTGAGTCAAGTTGAGCCAGTTCGAAATAGCGGTTCTCTCCGCAGGTGATAGAGACTGACAGCATCAGAGATGGAGAGGGTTTACTTTTGTCTAGGGCGACCTCTCTGAGCGATCCTAGACACAGGCGTTTCCCGACCTCTCTGGGCAGGAACGGATCCGGTGCTCCTTACTGCCACAGTAGAAGCAGCTCCCCTCGGCACGGCGTAAGTCTTGACGGGTTTTGACCATCTTGGTCTGGTCGACCTGCATAGGCTCCGGTGAGTGTGCCTGGGGAGTAACGGAGGGAGTGACGGATTTCTGGAAGGTGGGGGCTAGACGTGGAAACCTCCTCTCACGGGTGACCTCTTTGGCGCGCTCCTGGAATCGGATGTCAATCCGGGTGGCAAGTGTTATTAAGTCGTCGAGAGTGGTAGGAATGTCCCGACCGGCGAGTTCATCTTTAATACGGCCGGACAGACCCTCCCAGAAGACAGACACCAGAGCGTCGTTATCCCAGGCCAGCTCCGAAGCAAGGGTACGGAACCGTATGGCATATTGGCCCACGGTGAGATCTCCTTGACGAAGGCGTAGCAGAGACGATGCGGATGAGGTCTTCCGTCCGGGTTCGTCGAAGACTTTCCGGAAAGCCGTGAGAAAGGCTGGCAGGTTGGACACCAGGGGATCTCCTCTCTCCCATAGAGGATTTAGCCAAGCCAGTGCCTCCCCCGTGAGATGGGACATGATGAAGGCTACTTTGGCCCGGTCGGAGATAAACTGGTGGGACAGGAGTTCAAAGTGCAGGGTGCACTGGTTTATGAAGCCCTGAGCTTCAGCGGGGTCGCCTCCGAAGCGAGGAGGTGCAGAAAGCCGGGGTCCGGGGCAGGATGCCATGGTATTGGTGGGCAGCGGCGCTGCCAGGCTGCGAGTCATGACACTAGCGGTGGTTGCTGGTGGAGCAGTCAGAGTGTCCAGGCGAGAGTTGACATTCCGCAGATGACTCAGGATGGACTCCTGTTGGGACCTCTGACGGGACAGTTCATGACATAGGTCCGAGAGCGAGGGAGCTTGGGTGCCACCGGGTTCCATGGCCCGAGCAAACTGTAACGGGTCTGGGAGGCAGAACCTCTGAGCAACTAAACAAGGGGGCGGTCCTTGTAAGGAAGCGGGTGGCTCCCAGGGAAGACAGGCAGGTAGTCACGGCAAGTGACAGGGACAGTCTCTGGGTAGAAGGGCAGGTAGTCGCGGCAAGTGACAGGGACAGTCTCTGGGTAGAAGGGCAGGTAGTCACGGCAAGTGACAGGGACAGTCTCTGGGTAGAAGGACGGGTACTCACGGCAAGTGACAGGGACAGTCTCTGGGTAGAAGGACAGCAGGCAGGTGGCTGGTGAGCGCTCCCAGGTGAGCGGGCAAGAGTCTTTGGACAGGCAGGTGGTCATGGCAAGTGACGGCAGAGCCTCCAGGTAGGCTAGCAGGCAGGTAGCTGGTGAGTGCTCCCAGGTGAGCAGGCAAGAGTCTCTGGACAGGCAGGTGGTCACGGCAAGTGACGGCGGAGCCTCCAGGTAGGCTAGCAGGCAGGTAGCAGGTGAGTGCTCCCAGGTGAGCAGGCAAGAGTCTCTGGACAGGCAGGTGGTCACGGCAAGTGACGGCGGAGCCTCTAGGTAGGCTAGCAGGCAGGTAGCAGGTGAGCGCTCCCAGGTGAGCAGGCAAGAGTCTCTGGACAGGCAGGTGGTCACGGCAAGTGACGGCGGAGCCTCCAGGTAGGCTAGCAGGCAGGTAGCAGGTGAGCGCTCCCAGGTGAGCGGGCAGGCTGGTCCATAGACAGACTGACAGGTGTCGGAAGGCAGACCGTCGGACCGCAGGCTTGCAAGCAGGTAAACGGATATCAGGCAGGTATCAAGCAGGAATCTGACAGGTGACTGGCAGGTAACTGGTAACGGGACCTGAGGGCTGAAGCAGAGTGAAGGCTTTGCAACAACATTGCTCGGGCACCTCCATTTTGGAGGAGGTGCCTTATATATGATGAAGTCCTCCGGCCATTGGCCGGGGACTCCTTAGGACGGCGCGCGCGGCCCCTTTAAGAGAGGGGGAGCGCGAACGCGCGCGCCCTAAGCACCGTGGCCGGGAAGCAGCGCGTGCTGCCAGCAGAGTGGGAGGAAGACGCCGGGCCCAGAGCGGAGAGGTGAGGGGAACAGCGTCCCTGCCTAGCAGGAGGCAGGGACGCCGACGCTACAGCAGCAGCCTTTGGCTTTCACTCACAAAGGCGTGGCGTCACTCAGTGCATAGTGAGTGGTGGCTGTAACTACGACCCTGCACTGATTGACACCCTGCTCTGTACTGATGCACTGCAGAGCCGGCTGTCAGTCAGTGTCGGGGAGTGGTTTGGTTTCAGCCACCGCTCACTATGTACATGGGCATTGGATTGGAGAAGACCAGCTCAAACTCTATATGCAATATGCTGGCAATAAGAAATCACATGCTTTGTGCTTGATCATTAAGATATTGTAAAAAAAAAAAAAAAAAAAAAACAGACACCGAAGGAAAGGGAGGAAGTGACACTGCTCAATCATACATCTAAGGAATGCATTGGTGTTTCTTCTTGCTAGCAATGAAAGATTACTTTTCTGGTTTTCTATTCATATTCCCAAGGAGATTCTACTGCATTGCATAACTTGCCAGATTGTGTCCAGCTGTCAAGCGGTGATTTTCAATCGTAGGTTGTGTCCAGCAGTCAAGCGGTGATTTTCAATCGTAGGTCTTCTTGCCAAGCAACCCCTCAGGATTGTGCTGAGGCAATCATTGTGAAAGCCTATGCCACTAACTAGTGGAGAAGAAAATTTCCAGATGTGTGGGAAGACAAAATATGTAGAAGTTTCTTCAGAATATTGTCATGTAGCTGAGGAATATTCACAAATGACAATTCTTAATAACACAGATGTAAACAACAGCGGCAAAAAATAATAATGTAGAAATGGTCAATTAATTTTCCCAAGGGGCAACATGAGTAGCTGTGACTGTTGTAGATGGCTAATAGGCTGCATTTAATTTTGCTCAAAGTTAATATCACTTAATATTGAGCAGAATTAAGTATGCTGACTAGCTGCTACTGCATGTTACAATAGGAATTATTGTAATATGTATTCTTACCTGTAGTAGCTAATCAAAGCCATCTATTTTATTGCTCTTAATAAAAATTCTACTGCTACTATAATTCACCCTTAAGAGGGTTTTCCAGTAAAAAAAAGCCAAATGATAGGTGATAACTTGTTGATCGGTGGGAGTCTAACTGCGAGGACCCACACAGATTGGAAATGGGATTTTTTTTTCTCCCTGAAGGAACACTTGTATCTCCATTAAAATATTGAGCCAGATGTTGTATGCACGACTGCCACTCCCTTCATTCTTTATGGGGCAGAAAAAGCTGAGTGCAGTGTTCAGCAACCTCGTAATGACTGAGTAGAAAGAGCGGTTGTAGAGCATGTGTACTTCCACACCATTCTTATAGGGATAAAAGTGCCCCATTCTGCTGATCGTTGCGGTTGCCAATTTTTCAAACCACAACCAATCAATAAGTTATCACCTATCCAATATCCAAGATGAGAACTTGTTTTTACTGTACAACCCATTTTAGTATAATAAGCATAGAAGTACTGTTACGGGTCCGGGTGGTGGAACCTCTGTGCCGCGGTGCAAGGAGGGACCCAGAGGGGCGTAACTAAGTATCAACCCGAACCGACCCTGGTCGGACAGCGGCAAACGACTCCGTGACCAGGGAGGATCCGGGCAGAGAGACCATGTGCTACTCTGGGGACGACCTTGTAAGAGAGCAAGTGGCTCCCACGGGTCACATGGCTAGGACTGACCGGTATGACGGATGGACACAGCAAGCAGGTAGAAGTCTCTGGTTAGCTGACAGGTGGTCACGGTACGTTAGGTAGGCTAGCAGGTAACAGACGGGTAGCAGGCGAGTGCTCCCAGGTGAGTGGGTTAGCAGGTAGCAGGCAGGTAACTAGCAGGAGCTCCCTGGTAAGCAGATGGACTTGCCCAAAGACAGACTGGCGGATGACCGGAGACAGACTGTCGGGCTGGAGAGTAGAAAAGCTGGCAGACAGGACTGGTAGTCAGGCTGGCAACTGGACCTGAGGGCTGAAACAGAGGTAAGTTTACTTGTGCAACAACTTTTGCTCGGGCACCTCCATTTTGGAGGAGGTGCCTTAAATATGGGAGGTCCTCCGGCTATTGGCCGGGGACTCCTTAGGATGGCGCGTGCGGCCCCTTTAAGAGAGAGGGAGCGCGCGCCCTAAGCACAGTGCCCGGGAAAGAGCGCACGCCGGCCGCTGCAGGAAGAGGAGTGCTGGAGGACGCCGCGCGGGGAACGGGGAGGTGAGAGGGACGGCGTCTCTGCCTGGCAGGAGGCAGAGACGCCGATGCTACAGTACCCCCCCCCTTTACGCCCCCTCTTTTTTAGGCTGGCAAGAAATTTTTCAAGGAGAAGCGGGGCGTGGATGCTCTCCCTTGGTTCCCAAGTTCTCTCCTCTGGGCCAAATACCTTCCAATCCACCAGAAAAAAGGTTTTCCCTCTTACCCTCTTGGTGGCCAGAATATTCTCTACCTCAAAAACGTCCTCAGCTGCAACCGGAGCAGGAGGAGTACCTGAATTATTGGAGAAAGAGTTAAAGACAGCAGGTTTGAGGAGAGATACGTGGACGGAGTTGGGAATGCGTAGGGTGGGTGGAAGCTTCAACTTGTAGGCCACTGGATTGATCTGTTTAAGGACCTCAAATGGACTAAAGGAACCGAGGACCCAGCTTGTAGGAGGGTATTTTGAGCCGCACATATTTGGAGGAGAGCCAAACCTTGTCTCCCGGACGGAATTGAGGCAGATGCAGATGTCTTTTGTCAGCAAATCTCTTCATCCGCTCGGAAGACTGAAGAAGTGCGGACCTAGTATTCTCCCAAATAGTGGAAAAATCACTGACCAGGGACTCCGAAGCAGGGTTGTCCACAGAAGCGGAGACGGGAAACGGAATCCGGGGGTGTTGGCCATAGACAATAAAGAACGGGGACTTGGAAGTGGATTCGCTCTCATGATTGTTATAAGAGAATTCGGCCCATGGTAGGAGGTCCACCCAATCAGTATGGTGGGCATTGACAAAGTGCCGGAGGTAGCTGGTAAGGATCTGGTAGATCCGCTAGACCATTAGACTGAGGGTGGTAAGCGGAGGAGAAATCCAGGGTGACATCCAGCAGCTTACAGGTAGCTCTCCAAAAGCGTGAGGTGAACTGAAACCCTCGATCCGACACGATGTGGAGGGGTAGGCCATGGAGACGAAAAATATGGTGAAAGAAGTCCTTAGCTAGCTCAGATGCAGACGGGAGACCAGGCAGAGGAATGAAGTGGGCCATTTTAGAAAAGCGGTCCACAACCACCCAAATGACTGTACAACCGGCAGAAACAGGGAGATCGGTAATAAAGTCCATAGCAATGTGTTGCCCCGGGGCAGCAGGTACGGGAAGAGCAGGAGATGACCGGCTGGTAAATGTCTGGGAACTTTGTTGCGGGCACAAGATGAACAGGCTGAGACGAAGTCTACCACATCCTTACGCAGGGTAGGCCACCAGTAATGCCGGGTAATGAGCTGGAAGGTCTTCTTTTGGCCAGCATGGCCAGCTAGTTTAGAAGAATGACCCCAGCGAAGAACCTTCTCACGGTCTGGAACCGCTACAAACGTCTTACCGGGTGGAAGATGAGTTACATCCAAGGCGGCCACATTCATCACCTTGGAGGGATCGCTGATGTGCATAGGCTCCTCCTTTAGATCGGAGGACAGGAAGGATCGAGAAAAGGCATCGGCTTTGACATTCTTGTCCGCTGGGCGGAAATGTAGGATGAAGTCGAAACGAACAAAGAACAAAGACCACCGGGCCTGACGCGGATTGAGTCTTTGAGCATTCTGGAGATATGCCAGATTTTTGTGATCCGTATAGATGATCACCGGGTATAGAGCCCACTCAAGCAGGTAGCGCCACTCCTCCAGCGCCAATTTGACGGCTAGCAATTCTTGGTCTCCTATGGAGTAGTTGTGCTCGGATGACGAGAAGATTTTGGAGAAGAAGCCGCAGGTTACCATTCTCCCGGAAGAAGATTTTTGGGTGAGCACCGCTCCGGCTCCGGAGGAGGAAGCATCAACCTCCAGGTAGAATTGTTTATTGCAGTCCGGACGGTGCAGTACTGAGGCAGAGGAGAAGGCTTGCTTTAAGGAAAGGAAGGCCTCCTCGGCTTCGGGCGACCATACCTTTGGATTTGCCCCCTTACGGGTGAGCGCAGATATGGGAGCCTTCCGGGACGAGAAGTGTGGAATGAAGAGATGATAGTAATTGGCGAAGCCCAGGAATCGCTGAATTGCCTTCAACCCCTCCGGACCGGGTCACTTTAGGACAGCAGAGAGTTTGTTGGGATCCATTCGCAAGCCTGTCTGGGAGATAACATAGCCCAGGAATGGAAGAGAGGTCTGCTCGAAGAGGCACTTCTCGTATTTAGCATAGAGGTGGTTCTGCCTGAGCTTAAGCAGGACCTGACGACCATCCCTCCGGTGTGTGGGAAGATCCGGAGACAAGACCAAGATGTCGTCCAGGTATACCACCATGCAGGAGTAAAGAATATCACGGAAGATGTCGTTGACCAGTTCTTGGAAGACGGCGGGAGCATTGCAGAGACCGAAGGGCATCACACGGTACTCAAAGTGACCGTCCCGGGTATTGAATGCCGTCTTCCACTCGTCTCCTTGCCAGAAACGGACCAGGTTATATGCTCCACGTAGATCCAGCTTGGAAAAGATCCTGGCGCCTTTAAGGCAGTCAAACAACTCGGAGATGAGTGGCAGGGGGTATTTATTCTTTACGTGATCTGATTGAGTCCTCTATAGTCAATACAGGGGCGTAGTGAGCCATCCTTTTTTTTGACAAAGAAGAATCCGGCTCCAGCGGGGAGGTAGACTTCCGGATGAATCCCCTAGTCAGATTCTCTTCAATGTACTCAGACATGGCCCGGGTTTCGGCCGCAGACAGCGGGTAAATACGGCCACGGGGTGGAGTGGCACCAGGTCGACCGGGCAATCATATGGCCTATGAGGTGGCAATGTCTCTGCTTCCTTTTTACCGAAGATGTCAGCATAGGGCCAGTAAGGAGCCGGAAGACCGGGTAAATTAGCTGAGGTAGGTGGTGGACGAACCGGACGAACCGGAACCAGGCAGGTCTTATGGCAGTCGGGCTCCCACTGGAGTACTTCACCCGATTGCCAGTTCAACACGGGTTCATGTGTCTGGAGCCAAGGTAGGCCTAGCAATAGGAAGTGAGAGAGTCCGGGTAGCACATGGAAGGAGATTTTCTCAGAGTGCAGCATTCCCACCTGCAGGGTTATGGGTTCCGTGACGAGCAGGATGGTCACCAGAAGGAGTCTTCCATCCACGGAGGCGACTGACAATGGTTCAGCCAGAGACTTGGTGGGAATACGGTGTTTCTCAACCAGGGACTGGGAAATGAGGTTTCCAGCAGCTCCAGAATCCAGGTGGGTGAGTTCAAAGTGACGGTTCTCTCCCCAGGAGATAGAGACAGACAAAGTCAGGGATGGAGAGGGCTTACTTTTGTCTAGGGCGACCTCTCCGAGCGGTCCTAGACACTGGAGTTTCCTGGCCTCTCCGGGCAGGAACGGATCAGGTGCTCCTTACTGCCACAATAGAAACAGCTCCCCTCGGCTCGGCGTGACTCTTGGCGAGATTTGACCATCTTGGTCTGGTCGATCTGCATGGGCTCGGGTGAGTGCACCCGGGGAGTGACAGATGAGGAGACCGGTCTCTGGAAAGTAGGAGCAAGGCGGGGAAACCTTCTCTCACGGGTGGTCTCTTTGGTGCGCTCTTGAAAACGGATGTCAATCCGGGTAGCCAGCGACACCAGGTCATCCAGGATAGTAGGAATGTCCCGACCGGCGAGCTCATCTTTAATCCGACCGGAAAGGCCCTCCCAGAAGATGGACACCAGGGCCTCGTTATCCCAGGCAAACTCAGAAGCGAGGGTGCGGTACCGTACGGCATATTGGCCCACGGTGAGACTTCCTTGGCGGAGATGTAGCAGAGAGGAGGCTGATGAGGTCTTAAGTCCCGGTTCATCGCAGCAGTGAGGAAAGACAACAGGTCGGACACCAGGGGATCCCCTATCTCCCTCAGGGGATTTAGCCAAGCCAGTGCCTCCCCAGTGAGATGGGACATGATGAATAGTGTTGAGCCACCCCCGTAGTGTTCGAGTTCGGTTCGGTTCGTCGAACACCCGTATGTTCGCCGAACTGTTCGTCGAACTGTTCGTCGAACACCTTCGAACACCGTTAAAACCAATGGCAGGCAAACAAAAACACATAGAAACACATAGAAAACACATAGAAAACACTTCACAGGTGTCCAAAAGCTGACAAACTGCTCAGAAGACACAACTAACACATGGAAAAGTGACAAGTACATATAGTTATGCGAAAAGAAAAGAGGTGGAGGAGTAAAAGGAGGGGGAGACACAGATATAGGCATGTCATGCCCTTCTAAAATCAAGAAAGGCTGGAGTAAAAATCTAAAATCAGCCTACCAACACCCAGACGTCGTGACAAAAAAATTAAAAAAAGAAATATCTTTAGGTAGAATGGCGGTTCCATTCAGAACACTTTCCTTACAAGCCATAGTGGTATCCCCGTTGTGAGTTGTGCCAAAAACAGAACCCAATACATTAGGACTAATCCACCATTTGTCATATCCAAGGGGCAGGTCCGTAAACGACAACATTAACGCGGAACCAAGTACAGTAGTATATACTGTACATCCTTTTACAAGGCAATCAGGCGGATCAAGAAGTTGGGAAGGGTCACCCTAATGGCCAAAACAGACATTGATGCGGCGTTCCGGTTACTTACTACCTGTGCCTCCGAATAGTGTCCACCTATTGCGCTGCTTCTGGGAAGGAGCATACTATATGGATCGCTGTTTTCCCATGGGGTGCTCCAGATCCTGCTCACTATTTAAGGCGTTTAGTTGCTTCCTCGAATGGGTTGTAATGGACATTTCTAAGGGGGCACATATTATCCATTACCTCGACAACTTCTTATGCCTGGGCCCAAAAGATTCGCCACAGTGTGAATACACGTGGTAGTCCACCTATGAGAAGGAGAGAGCTGGAGGGAGAGCGGACACCACAGAGCCGAGGGGTTAGGTGGAGAACGGAAGAAAGGAAAGAGAGCGAGGGAAGTAAGGGAGTACAGTGGAAGGCCGACCTGAGCTCCCCCACGTTCCTGCTGGGCGGGAAACAGCCCTGGGAAGAAAAGCCGCTTGCGCATCCCTTTGAGGTTACGGGCGCGAGCGGGCAGAGGGACTACGCTGGAGTGCGAAGCCGACACGGCCAGTCCGTTCCTGCCCGTGCGACCTCCGTGTCACCGGGTTTGTGCCAGAGCCGCGGTGGACCCTGACGGCCAGCCCCCCTCTCCCAATACTGGTGCCTGTCCACTGGTGGGTTGAGCCCCCCCGCGGTGGGGGGGAGTAACATCTGCAGAAGAAAGACCATCTTCCAGCCAAACTAAGATGTCTACTTCTTTTCGTGGACAATGTGATACGATCCCTTTCTTACGGACATGCCCATCGCTACAAATTCCAGATGAGGCACAAAAACAGCAGGTCCTTCAACGGATATCAAGTGCTCCTTCAAGTGGGCTCTCCTCCACCTCAACTTCAACATCACAAATACTCCAGTCCTCAGAGGTGTCACCCCAATCGCACTTGCTTCCTCACATCTCCCAAGTCTCCAGCTGCCCGTCTGAGTATGGGGTAACACAGATGGTTGAGTCTGCACAGCTGTTTACTCAAACTATAGCCTGGGAAACGGAGGTCTGCTCCAGAGCTTCTGTTAATCCAGACGAGGAAATGATCTGCACTGATGCCCAGAATCTTTATGAGTCGGATCCAGGACCAGATGAAGAAGGTTCTGAGCATAATGTAGACCCTCATTCCCAAACTGTAACTCCTGTTGGTGGAGACAATGATGAAGGCGATGATGAGACTCAAATACCTGATTGGAGCAACAACTTGACTTTTCGGTCAGGGCAGGAGGGGTTGGCTCTGAGGACGACGGGTGTGAGAACACACAGGGTGATGATGACGAGGTTGGAGATCCCACTTACTGTCAACCCACAGTCAGACAGTCGATGAGGTCAGCAGAGGAGGAGCAGGAGGATGTGACTAGCCCAGGGGATAAGGATGACTCGGTACCTGGGCCTTTGCCTGGCCTTTGGGATGTCGCGGTGGTCGGCTCCCGGGCCCGTACCCTGGGGTCACTCTTTAAAAGGGTGGATAATTGTTAATTTTATAAGAGTTCGTGATGCCACCTGTGTTATCTGGTGAGAAGCACCAGCGCTGCAGCAGTCCACTGAGGCCGGTGATAAGGCAACTCGATGGTATAGCTCCCCACAGGTGGAGCTAGGCCTCAGAAAAGCGTATGCAGGGGGAATGCAGGACAGGCAAGACCCAGCTGGGTCAGAGCAAGAACGGGAACGGACACGGTAGTCACTTCATTACCTTTTACTGGTGGAAATTCAGGCACATCCCGGAGCACTGAAGGGTGAAGGGTGCATATCAGGATCCTCCCCAATGAGCGGGTGTAGGGCCTCCTGTTTCTTGCCTCTGTGTAGTAAGTTTCTGACCTGCCTGGAGCTGGGCCTAACTTTGTCTCTGTCCTGCGCTGGCTGACCTTGTGGTAGGGCCTTGTCTTGGAGTTCATGCTCCCAGTATGCGGGGCCTAAGCGTCTCCTGGCTTTGTTACGTATCAGCACCTTAGTGATCCTGGGACTTAAAGTTCTCCAGGGATTCCGGTTATGCCTTACTGGGTCATAGAGATCCCGGTAGGCTCGGATCCGGTGTCCGGTAAATGCTTCGGTGTGAGCTGGTTAAGCTCCTCTGCCCCCTATGTACTAACTCTCCACTCGCCTTCGGCCTACTCGGGCCCTCACTAGGCTATACACACTAACGGCAGCTTGCCGCGCTTCACCGATCTTATGGCGCCGGCACACCTTAAGCTCTAACTGGGCTCCCTGAATCTAGCTAACAGGAGCCTCGTGCTCCACTGCTGAACTATTAACTGAGCTCTCTAGACTAGACTGAGCTCCACTGCAGACTGACCTCTCTTAGGCTTCTCTACTGCAGGAACTCTTCAGAGGAACTGAACTGCCTAGCTCCACTTTCCCTATTTATATCCCTAACAGGCTCCCTCTGCTGGTCTGAGGTGGAAGCTGGAGATGTGTGAATGTTTATGGGGGCCTCTTGTGGAGGATTCCATCAATGCACTCTTCTAGGATCTGTGATACCAAGCGCAGCTGGGCGTCACAGATGCTATTGACAACGAGGTTAGGTTGCGCCTTCCTGGACAGAGACGGAGTACTGGAAGCACGTCAACAACTGCATCCTCAACCACAACTCTGCCTCTGACCACAAGTCGTAGTGGCTCTTCAGGTCTCATGGGCTCTAAGCCTTGCATAGCCTGGGTATTTTTTCAGATCGATAAGGATGACCCAACTCGTGTTATCTGTAATATTTGTCACCAAAAGCTAAGTAGAGGCCAAAAAATCCTAGTTTGAGTACTTCATGCATGAACCGTCACATGGATATGAAGCATAAGTTGCAGTGGGAAGCTCACTGTGCTAGAATGCGGCCTAGCGGGCCGGGCCAACCACCGTCTGCCCCATCTTGTGCATCCGCGGCCTCTTCATTCTCTGTGACTGGGGGGACAGTAGTCACACATGTTTTTGGACGTAGAACTGCCACCTCTTTACCCGCAACAGCCAGTGTGATTGGCAGGTCATCATTTCATTTGGAAGTGGAAACACCAGCTGGTGTTGAGCGCTCTCCGACATCGAGAGCACCACCTTTGAATCAAGGCAACCTAACTTTTCCGCCTGCATCTTCCTCACAGACCGGCAAGTTTGCCGGGGACACCCTACTCAACCCCGTCTAAGCACAACAGCCAGCCCTCGGTCCCTCAGATGTGGACAAGTAAAAGACCATTTCCTCCTAGCCATGAGAAACCTAAGAGGTTGAATTTCACCATCTGGAAGCTGTTGGCTACTGAAATGCTGCCTTTCCGCCTGGTGGACACAGAGGATTTTTTAGACCTTATGTCCGTCGCAGTGCCCCAGTACCAGATGCCCAGTTGGCACTACTTCTCAAAGAAAGGTGTGCCTGCGCTCCACCAGCATGTCGCACACAACATCACCGCTTCTTTGAGAAACTCTGTGTGTGACAGGGTGCATTTCACCACAGACACTTGGGCGAGTAGGCATGGACAGGAGCGTTACATGTCGCTGACTGGGCACTGGCTAACTATGGTGACAACAGGACATGGGGCTGCTGTCCAAGTCTTGCCGTCCCCACGAGTTGTACGTCAATCCTCTTTATCTAGAAGTTCCTCCACTGCTTCTGCCTCCTCAACCTCCTCTCGGTCCTCCACCTGCACCCAAAGCCTGTCTGGTAATGCCACCCGCTTTCTAACTGCGCAGAAGGAATCCTGCACACCTCCTTACTATGCTGGCAGCAGGGCTCAATGGCATCAGGCGGTGTTTACTTTGAAATGTCTGGGAAATGTGAGTCACACAGCTGAGAAGCTGTGGTCAGCTCTGGAGACCCAGTTTCATGAATGGTTGTCTCCACTGGACCTGCAACCAGGGAAGGCCGTGTGCAACAATGCTGCAAACCTGGGTGTGGCCCTTAGCCGGGGCAATGTCACACACGTGCCTTGTATGGCTCACGTGTTGAACCTGGTTGTCCAGCAATTCTTAGCCCACTATCCCGGACTAGATGGCCTTCTGCAGAGCGCGCAGTCGCTGTGTGCTCACTTCCGCCGTTCGCATCCCGCAGCTCAACGACTTACATCTCTACAGAAGTCGTTCGGCCTGCCAGTTCACCGGCTGAAATGCGATGTGCCGACATGGTGGAACTCAACTCTGCACATGTTGCAGCGACTGTGGCAGCACCGACAAACCCTGGTGCAATACGTTCTGACGTATAGCCTGGGCCAACGAGATCCAGAGGTGGGGCAAATCACACTGCAGGAGTGGTCTCAGATCAGGGACCTATGAAGTTGACGCGCCCCCTGGGCCGTGGGGTACCCGGAGCCGGGCCGGTAGACGCTGGGGGTTGTAGTCACTGTGGCGGTGACCTGGTCCGTGACCCAGGGTAGTCAATCCAAGGGTAATTTGTATACATGGGTTTTATAATGTCCGACTACGCCACCTGTGGAGTGCGGCCAAAGGGGCCGCCGCTGCGGAACAGTCCTCTGAAGCTGGTGGTTTTGCAGCAATGGTATTATTACTCCCCACAGGAAGAGTGTGGGTGGATGATGGTGGTTGGAGTGCAGGGAGTCAGTAATGAACACAGAGTCCATGTGATGCAGTCCCAAGATCTTTACTCACAGTTGTTGCAGTCTAGATTACAGGTACCACAGCAATCTCCCCAGTCGTGCTGTGCGTAATCAGTGAGGGGCTCAGTCCACCCCCAGATAGCTCCGGAGTACTTAGCAGGACCCCCTTCTGTGTGTCCTTTCTCTGGCCTTCTCCCTGCACCTCACACCCAGTGACACTTCTATCCGGTATCCTCGGGCCTTGGCGGGCGACTTGTGTTCCGTCCCCTGGGTCCTACCTTCTTAGTGAGACTGGTGTGGTCTTTTACCTGCAGTACATGAAATGCTGCAGACTCCGGTTTCTAGTTGAGCCTTGCTGTTTCTCTGCTAGTTGAGGGACCAGTTCCCCTTATCTGGCCTAACCCCTCTACCTCCTGGTAGCAGCGGGCGTACGGGTGGCTTTCTGCACGGTCCATACCCCTAGGGTCCCTTTGGTTCCTGGAGCCTTCCTGCTCCCACTCCTCTCTTCTCTCCTTCAGTCCTGGGCCTCCCAGGCTAGGCCCGCCTCCGGAGCAGAGCTCATGCAGAGCCTCTGCTCCTGTCACTTCTCCTCCTCTGACTGGCTTGCTCTTTCTAAGATGGCTTCCTATTTATACTCTCCCTGTCATGTGCTCCCCTAAGCTGCTTTCTCCACCCACACCCACTACATAGGACCCTCCCGCCAGCTAGGGACCTGGGACTGTGCTCTCCCTTAGGAGCAATCTCGCCCTACCCCCACTGCGGGTATGTGTTGGATGCACGTGTTAGGGTCCTGAGCCATACTCCTTCCTTACCTGAGGGTGAGATACCTCACCTCTGGGTGAGATGCAGTACCTCTGTGGCGACTGAACCCTCAGGGGTGCCACACACCCTTCTGCATAGTTTTGAAATGGCGACGAAGATGTTTAGTGCTGACGACGATGCCATTATCAGCATGACTATTCCGGTGATTTACATGCTGGAGCACACATTAAACAGAATTCAGAGTCAGGTGGTGGGACAAGAGGAGGTGGAGGAAGTAGAGGAGGAGTCGTATGCGGAAGGGATAACATCTCTGAGGTCCAGACGGTCGGCAGCACCAAGGCGGCAGGCATGGGAGGGTGGGGGAGAGGGATTAACCAGGGCGCATGGTAGCAGCCAAACTGTTGAGGAAGGTGCCGGAGCCGAGGAAGAAGTGGAGGACGAACTGGCGATGGGCATGTAAGACTCATCAGATGAGGGAGACCTTGATCACATTTCTGTTGTGTGAGGTTGGGGGGAGAGGGCAGAGGAAGGAAGCATGATTCTTACCTCGCTACCAACACAACAAGGACTTGGTCCTCCTGGATGCGCAAGACACATGAGTGCCTTCTTGCTGCACTACCTGCAACATGACCCTTGGATTGTCAGAAATCGAAGTAATCCTGACTACTGGGTTGCCACACTCTTAGATCCCCGGTAAAAAAGTAAATTTGCCTAAATAATTCCTGCCATAGAAAGGGATTCACGCATGCAGGAGTATCAGCAGAGGCTGTTGCAGAATCTTACATGTGCTTTTCCACAAAACACCAGTGGCGCACGTAGTGAATCTCACAGTTCTAACTTGCAAACCGTGGGACTGTCGAGTCTTCATCACTCAAACTGTAACAGTAACACAGTATCTGCTTGTAACAGCAATTTTGTGGAATCGTTTCATCACTTTTTTAGACCATTCTTTGCAAGGCCACAGGAGACAAGAAGTCTGACACATAGTCAACGCCTAGAGAGGATGTTACAGGAGTATCTCCAAGTGAACATCGAAGCCATGACTGTGTCACTGGACCCTTGCTCATTTTGGGATTCCAATCTGGAAAAATGTCCGGAGCTCGCCACTCACGCCCTGGAGATCTTGTCATGCCCTGCAGCCAGCGTTCTCTCTGAATGTGTGTTCAGCGCTGCTGGTGGTGTGCTGACAGATAAGCGCACGTGGCTGTCCACTGAGAATGTAGACAGACTCACGTTCATAAAGATGAACAAATCATGGATCTGCAAGGACTTTTCTACCCCTGTGTCATCCTGGGGAGACTAAAAGCTTGAGGATTTGGTAAAATCACCTCACCAACTGTTTTAAGCAACTCTGGGGCAATTGATGCCACTTAAGTGGTGTCTGTGCCACAATTTTTGGAGAAAATGGAGACTCTTTTTGGAGTCCCCTTGCTGTGTTTTACGTGACGTTGGCATCGTCAATTCCAGGTGGGTTGGCTGCCCCCCCCTTTTAACTGTAAGAAACTACATACACTATGGCTTGGGGTAACACAGATGGTTGAGTCTGAAGAGTTGTTTACTCAGAGGTCTGCTCCAAAGCTTCAGTGTCTGCTAATCAGCGTAGAATTTTTAACTGCATCTAGCTTAGGCAATACTTTGGGCGTAGTAGCCCAGCTGCGAAGCAAGCTGCACCGCCTGTGTATCTAATAAGAATTTTTAAATGCATCTAGCCTAGGCAGACTGTGGGGACCCCCAACCAAACCCAGACGCTCAGCCCCCCTACTGCCCCCCTTTCCTTGACAATACAATAATGTAACTCTTACAACTGGATGGGTGAGGATCGGTCACAGCTTTATTAACTCTTTATACTCATTCCATTAGAAAGGCATTTTATTTCTAAAATAATTCAGCTTGTTGCAGCATGACCTGGGTCTCCACACCGGCAAGTTGCCCAACAAGTGTAACTCTCCAACATGTCCTTTCTATTTCCAGGCCACAGAGGATCCTGCGTACTCGTATGCAGGACTCTGACCTCCATCCATCACTCTTAACGCTTCTTCCACTCCGTCCTGGAGTACTGAAAGGAATATGTCCAGTCCAATATCCATTAAGTGAACACCGTCGGGCCGTATGAGGCCTGCTTTATCTCCTTCCAGTTGTCGGTGTTGTATCACTACACCGCCTCTGTCTCTTCTAAATTTTGCCATCCGAATATTTATTACCCGCCTTGTCCGTTCGATGGCCGTGATGTCTCGCGCACCTTGCCATACCGCTATCGACACAATCTCTGACCATACTATAGTTAGTTTTGTGAAAAATTCTCTGAAGCGCTCAGTGTCTAGTTTCATTATTGCCATTTGTTATGCGCTCTTGTGATGACCTAGGTCGTTTCCCCCGGCCTGTATAACTAAGATGACCGGACCTCTTGCCTCTTTCCCTACCTTGATTACCTCCATTACTACCTGTGGCCATAGCAGGCCTCTAATACCTCTCCAGTTGAAATATGTGTTATGAAACTCTAATTTCCTCCTGCCTGAGCGGACTTTCGCCCTTTTTTCTGCCCAATATATATACGAGTGGCCTATCACCCACACTGTTGGCTTAGCATCACCTGTAAAAGAAACAAACCACATTAGGATAACAAGTACGGTCTTATGTATCTCGCCAAACACGTGGATCGCCATCTCCCTATCCTCTGAACTTCCGTTTCTGACAGTCCGGCTCTTGCTGATTCCGTGGCCGCGCCTATGCGGAATGAGTGTGTCCCGTAATCTTTGGGGTGGTTCCCTGCCGATGTTAGGCATTTATTAAATATAGCTTGGAACTGGTATCATGATAATGGCGTTCCATCAATGTGTGATAGGAAGAAATTACTTTGTGATCTGATGGTTATATATGTTTTTACTATTGTTACCCGACTCAGTATACCGTTTGTGGGTTGTAGAAGTACCCAAATGCCCCTGCCCGCTGGAACCGTTTTCGATTTGCGTATGCGTAGACGTATTACATTATTGGCTATGACTACGTCCTGGTGTAATAAGCCTCCACTGGTGGTAATTTTGGATTGAGGGACTAATTCGCTTATGCATAGCGCCCCGAAGAAGGCGATCGCAAATGCAGTAGACAGTAGTGTTGCTTCAAATTGTGAGTGTAATGTTAATGGTGTTAGGGATATGATGTGAGAAATCAGTTTTAGTGACACGGGACGGGACGTCTACACTCCTGACTTGGCTGACCCCTTTTCCACCCTTTTATGGATTGTCTGATGATGAATCTCTTTGTCACATCTCCCCAATTCAGTAGTTGAAAGTGAAATGCTACTCCGGTCAGACACCGCTGCGCTGACGCCCCTGATATGCCCCTCATCATTAGCTGGTGGAGAAATTCTATGGTGACTTGTAATCTGGCTTGGTCAACCCGTCTGCCTGCTCTAAGTCGTGTCCACTCTTCCCATGCCTTACCGTATGCTTGCCACGTCGACGGGGCAACTGACGCTCTGATTAATGGCATCAACTATTCGCCACTAGATCCCATAGGGAGGGTGGGCAACTGTTGCCCGATGGGTGGGCCTTGGGGAAGAGCTCTATGAAAATCTGCCAATTGAATTGTGATAAAGCGTTAGCAGCAGCGTTAGACCCCTCAGCATCGTGGGTAGCGCGGACCCATACATTGTGTTTTAGGCACAAGAATGCTAGCTGCCGTAGTAGGCCTATCACTGGGAGAGATGATGATGCCATCTTATTAATGCAGTGCACTAGGCTGGTGTTTTTTGTTATGAAGCATATATTTTTGTTAGCCAGGCGCGTGCCCCATATTTCTATTGCTACCACTATTGGGAAGAAAAATTATTTTCCGGGCTAGATGCAGCTAAAAATTATTACTAATTTCAAAGCTGGTGGAGCTTGGTATAGATGGCCTAATACAATGAGTACCACACACTGCTACAAGCCCAAATATTTTTTCAGAGCTAGATGCAGATAAAAATTATTTTGAATTTGCAACCTGGTGGAGGTTAGTATAGATGGACTAATAGAACAAGTCCCACACACTGCTACAAGCCCAAATATTTTTTCAGAGCTAGATGCAGATAAAAATTATTTTGAATTTGCAACCTGGTGGAGGTTAGTATAGATGGACTAATAGAACAAGTCCCACACACTGCTACAAGCCCAAATATTTTTTCAGAGCTAGATGCAGATAAAAATTATTTTGAATTTGCAACCTGGTTGAGGTTAGTATAGATGGACTAATAGAACAAGTCCCACACACTGCTTCAAGCCCAAATATTTTTTCAGAGCTAGATGCAGATAAAAATTATTTTGAATTTGCAACCTGGTGGAGGTTAGTATAGATGGACTAATAGAACAAGTCCCACACACTGCTACAAGTCCAAATATTTTTTCAGAGCTAGATGCAGATAAAAATTATTTTGAATTTGCAACCTGGTGGAGGTTAGTATAGATGGACTAATAGAACAAGTCCCACACACTGCTACAAGCCCAAATATTTTTTCAGAGCTAGATGCAGATAAAAATTAATTTGAATTTGCAACCTGGTGGAGGTTAGTATAGATGGACTAATAGAACAAGTCCCACACACTGCTACAAGCCCAAATATTTTTTCAGAGCTAGATGCAGATAAAAATTATTTTGAATTTGCAACCTGGTGGAGGTTAGTATAGATGGACTAATAGAACAAGTCCCACACACTGCTACAAGCCCAAATAGTTTTTCAGAGCTAGATGCAGATAAAAATTATGTTGAATTTGCAACCTGGTGGAGGTTAGTATAGATGGACTAATAGAACAAGTCCCACACACTGCTACAAGCCCAAATATTTTTTCAGAGCTAGATGCAGATAAAAATTATTTTGAATTTGCAACCTGGTGGAGGTTAGTATAGATGGACTAATAGAACAAGTCCCACACACTGCTACAAGCCCAAATATTTTTTCAGAGCTAGATGCAGATAAAAATTATTTTGAATTTGAAACCTGGTGGAGGTTAGTATAGATGGACTAATAGAATGATGCTATGCCCAAAAGGTTTTACTTGGCTAGGTGCAGTAAAAAAATTGTATTCTATACACAGGTGGTGTAGCTTGCAACACAGATAGGCTACTCCTCTGACTAACACACACTGCAAGAGGCCAAAAAGGATTTGCTTAGCTAGATTTAGCCAAATGCTGTGAAAAAAACTTGCACAGCACTGGCACAAACCTGCCTGGCAAAATTGATAGGAACTGATGTAACTTAGCCCTCAAAAGGACTGCAATTACAATTAGTCTTTACTCCCAACCTATCTATTTAAGAGCACAGACCTGCCTGATAAAAGTCGTAGGAAATGATGTAACCTAGTCCTCAAAAGGACTGCAATCACAACTATTCCCTACTTCCAAGCTATCTGTAGATTTGTGCGAAAATTTGCTTGAAATTAACACTCAAAGTATAGCGCACACAGCAACAGCGGTGCCGTCTAACACGCAGCTGCAGCAGTGAGAAAATGGTGGCTACGTGGAAAATGGCTTGGTCTTATAGGGCAAGGACATGTGACATACACTGCCAATGACACATGCCCTTGCTTGTGTGAAAAAAAGCAGTTCGCTCCGTGTGTGCGCTGCTGATAGGCTGACAGATTGCACCTCCCCACTGTAAATGCGGGAAAGAGAAAAAAAAATGGAGATCTTCATTATTTATTCAGAGATCCATCCCCTGCCCCTCCACCCGCCCCGCTGTACACTCAAACTGCGTATTAACATTAATTTTTAGCATTACTGAGAAAAAATCCAGTTATGATTTTGGTGCACGAACAGTTATCGAACATAACCTCGAACAGCCGAATTTTTTTCAAATTGTTCCTGTTCGCCGAACGGCTCGAACAGCGCCCAAAACAGCTCGAATTTGAGATTGGTGAACTGTTCAAGTCGAACACCGCTCATCTCTAATGATGAATGCCACTTTGGCCCGGTCGGAGATAAACTGATGTGCCAAGAGTTCAAAGTGCAGGGTGCACTGGTTTATGAAACCTCGAGCCAAGGCGGGGTCGCCACCAAAACGAGGCGCTGCAGAAAGACCGGGGCCGGATACCATGGTATTGATGGGCAGCGGTGCTGCCGGGGTGCGAGTCGTGCAACTAGATGCGGGTACTGGTGGAGCAGTCAGTGTGTCCAGGCGGGAGTTGACATTCCGCAGGTGGTTGAGGATGGATTCCTGTTGGGATCTCTGACGGGAGACTTCGTGGTATAGGTCAGCGAGCGAAGGAGCTTGGGTGCCACCGGGTTCCATGGCCCGAGCAAACTGTTACGGGTCCGGGTGGTGGAACCTCTGTGCCGCAGTGCAAGGAGGGACCCAGAGGGGCGTAACTAAGTATCAACCCGAACCGACCCTGGTCGGACGGCGGCAAACGACTCCGTGACCAGGGAGGATCCGGGCAGAGGGACCAGGTGCTTCTCTGGGGATGACCTTGTAAGAGAGCAGGTGGCTCCCACGGTTCAGATGGCTGGGACTGACCGGTATGACGGATGGACACAGCAAGCAGGAAGAAGTCTCTGGTTAGCTGACAGGTGGTCACGGTGCGTGACAGCAGAGCCTCCAGGTAGGCTAGCAGGTAACAGACGGGTAGCAGGTGAGCGCTCCCAGGTGAGCGGGTTAGCAGGCACGGCAGGTAGCAGGCAGGTATCTAGCAGGAGCTTCCTGGTAAGCAGATGGACTTGCCCTTAGACAGACTGGCGGATGACCGGAGACAGACTGTCGGGCTGGAGAGTAGACAAGCTGGCAGACAGGACTGGTAGTCAGGCTGGCAACGGGACCTGAGGGCTGAAGCAGAGGTAAGTATACTTATGCAACAACTTTTGCTCGGGCACCTCCATTTTGGAGGAGGTGCCTTAAATATGGGAGGTCCTCCGGCTATTGGCCGGGGACTCCTTAGGACGGCGCGCGCGGCCCCTTTAAGAGAGAGGGAGCGCGCGCGCGCCCTAAGCACAGTGCCCGGGAAAGAGCAAGCGCCGGCCGCTGCAGGAAGAGGAGCGCTGGAGGACGCCGCGCGGGGAGCGGCGAGGTGAGAGGGACGGCGTCTCTGCCTGGCAGGAGGCAGAGACGCCGATGCTACAGGTACATTGAATAGCTGTGACCCTGAATATGATATTTCCCATGGTCCATACAGACCTCGTCACAATCTCTGTCTCTATCTTTGTTTCTGTCAAAATCCCACTCCTTCTTTCTCCTCCTCCTGCTATCTGTCTTGGTCTTGCTCTCTTCTCTCTCACTCACATTCCCACTGTCTTTCTCTTCATTCTCCAAGGCTGTATGTGCTCCTGATTTGCATCTTATGGTCTGGGGCACATTGCATCTAAACAGACTGCAATGCTGCCAACATTGTACTGTCACTTAGTTGAATGTGATGTTCGGCCCTTTGCCTATCCAAGTCCATAGGCTGGTCTCAAGTCATGGGTACCAATCATTAAAGCACCAGTATTGGAGTCATGTCACTAATCTAAGTTTCCTGTCCCTAGTATTATACTCACCAGCCACCGTCTTCTTTTCTCAGCGCTACTGTGGTCGTCTTCTGCTGTTTGTGACCTGCCGGATGGATTGCTCCAGTGTTTGCTGGGCTATCTGGAAGTCACTCCTCAATATAAGTCTATGAGAGCCAGACAAGGTTCTCACAGTCTTACTTTGAGAGCTTGTGATCTTTACTTCTGACTTTACGTCAGTCAGAAGTTGCAGTCAAAAGGTGGTGGATTAGGATGGGAACTGCACCGGGAACAGTTGAAGACAGCAGCTGGTAAGTACAATACTAAGGTTAGGGAACTTAGATTAGTTGCACTACTCCAGCACTGCAATAAAAAAAATGCTGGAGTGGTGCTGTAACATTTTAAATGTTTTATTACCGGCAATAATATTAAAATACCTTTACCAAAAAATGAGACGTAGTGCAAGAAGCCCAGTCTGCTAAAATATGAATGCTTTATTGAGACAGTCAATAAATATTCAAAATTGAGAGGCCTCAGTTATTAATGGTTTTTATTCTGACTCCATAATAAGGCTGCGAATGTGGGGCTCTTGAAACACTGTTTCTATGGATGTCTCTATCAACTAGTACTCACACAAAGAGGTTTCATCCAATAGCTTGACTCCACTACAGGAGGCACGTATAAAGATTCCAGAAGAAGTTTTATTTTCAAGCTGAATTCTTTTAGTTATGCACAATTACAGTAGCATTAGGTAAAAAGTCCATTCTAAACCAAAGAGATGATTAGTGATGAGCGAGCACTAAAATGCTCGGGTGCTCGATGCTCGGGTCGAGCACATTGGAATACTCGGGTGCTCGACCCGAGCAACGAGCCCAATGTAAGTCTATGGGAAACTCGAGCATTTTTCAGGCGGCTTCTCCCGGGGGTCTGCAGAGAGCCTAAAAATTGCCAAAATCGATGGGAACAGTGCTCAAATGACATGGGTACAGCATGGGGAAGATCCCTAGAAGCATTTCTGACTCCCAGGTCACTTCTGTCAACAACATTGTCAGAGGTATTACGCCACTTTTACGGACTCACAATAAAACATACCAAAACGAAACCAAAATGGATTTTCCTGGGAAATATGTTAAGAAACATCCTTTCCAAGGTAATGACTTGTATATAATGCAAAATAAATAAACAAAAACAAAAATGCTCCTCGACACCTTGGGCTATGTTCACACGTAGCGTTTTTGATGCGTTTTTTCACTTTTGCATTGCTTTCAACCATGACAAATGCATTCACCAGGAAATGTCATTTTAACATTTTACAACCTTGTGGCCATGTGGTGGTGTGTGAGATATCATCAGACACATCGTGTTTCATTTATGAAGGAGGGACTCTGAAAGTCACAAAGCCTATTTTTATAGGGCTATCAGGTGGCCTTTACTATTTTTAAAGGGCCATCAGTCGGCCCTCACTATTCTTAGAGAGCCATCAGCCGGCTATGTTTTATTGTTCCTATTACTAAAGAGTGGGTCTCCTATACTGTTATTGCATATGCAGTGAGTGCCAGGGCTGCCCAAAATTTGGATGCACCCCAATACCACTTTGAAAATTTGGATACACCCCAATACCCCTTGGAAGAGACTTAGAGGAGGGCCTCCTGAAAACAATATTCCCATTATTAGGAAGTAGGTCTCCCATTGTGTTTGCCTAGGCAGTGAATGCAAGGGTTGCCAAAAATTTGGAGGCACCCCAATGCCCCTTGGAAGAGACGTGGAGGTCACAGGGCCTCCTGAAAACAATTTTACCATTATTAGAAAGTGGGTCTCCCATTGTGTTTGCCTATGCAGTGAATGCAAGAGTTGCCAAAAATTTGGAGGCACTCCAATGCCCCTTGGAAGAGACGTAGAGGGCCTCATAAAAAAATATTCCCATTATTAGGAAGCGGGTCTCCCATAGTGTTGGCCTATGCAGTGAATGCAAGGGCTGCCAAAAATTGGGAGGCACTTCAATGCCCCTTGGAAGAGATGTTGAGGAGGGCCCCATAAAAAATGTTCCCATTAGAAAGGAGCGGGCCTCCTATGCTTGTAATGCCCATGCACTAAGTGTATGGGCTTACAAACTGTTATGCACACGCCCAGACAGACTGGCATGTGTGCGTTTAGTGATCCCACTGGACCATGAACCGGAGAGTGCCTGGAGGGGCGTAACTAAGTATCTACCCGATCCGACCAAGGTCGCACGATGGCATACGACGCCTGTGCACCAGGGAGGAACCGAGCAGAGGGACCAGGTGCGACACCAGGTCAGACCCCGGACACGGCTGTTGACCCACATCGAGGAATACAGGAACAGGCAGGTTAGAGCACAGGCTGGGTAGGGTCCAGTACAGACTAGGAGACGGGTTCAGAGCTGCAGATGCGGTAATCAAGCAGAGTAAAGAGAAACCGCAGGTGCGGTGGACAGGGCTGAGCAGAGCGAAACCGCAGATGCGGTGGACAAGGCAGAGCAGAGCGAAACCGCAAATGCGGTGGACAAGGCTGAGCAGAGCGAAACCGCAAGTGCAGTGGACAGGGCTGAGCAGAGCGAAACTGCAGATGCGGTGGACAAGGCAGAGCAGAGCGAAACCCACAAGTGCGGTGGACAGGGCAGAGCAGAGAAAAACCGCAGATGCGGTGGACAAGGCTGAGCAGAGCGAAACCGCAGATGCGGTGGACAAGGCAGAGCAGAGCGAAACCGCAGATGTGGTGGACAAGGCTGAGCAGAGCGAAACCGCAAGTGCAGTGGACAGGGCTGAGCAGAGCGAAACTGCAGATGCGGTGGACAAGGCAGAGCAGAGCGAAACCCACAAGTGCGGTGGACAGGGCAGAGCAGAGAAAAACCGCAGATGCGGTGGACAAGGCTGAGCAGAGCGAAACCGCAGATGCGGTGGACAAGGCAGAGCAGAGCGAAACCGCAGATGTGGTGGACAAGGCAGAGCAGAGCAAAACTGCAGATGCGGTGGACAAGGCAGAGCAGAGCCAAACCGCAGATGCGGTGGACAAGGCAGAGCAGAGCGAAACCGCAAGTACGGTGGACAGGGCTGAGCAGAGCGAAACCGCAAGTGCGGTGGACAAGGCAGAGCAGAGCGAAACCACAGATGCAGTGGACAAGGCAGAGCAGAGCGAAACCGCAGATGTGGTGGACAAGGCAGAGCAGAGCAAAACTGCAGATGCGGTGGACAAGGCAGAGCAGAGCCAAACCGCAGATGCGGTGGACAAGGCAGAGCAGAGCGAAACCGCAGATGTGGTGGACAAGGCTGAGCAGAGCGAAACCGCAAGTGAGGTGGACAGGGCTGAGCAGAGCGAAACTGCAGATGCGGTGGACAAGGCAGAGCAGAGCGAAACCCACAAGTGCGGTGGACAGGGCAGAGCAGAGAAAAACCGCAGATGCGGTGGACAAGGCTGAGCAGAGCGAAACCGCAGATGCGGTGGACAAGGCAGAGCAGAGCGAAACCGCAGATGTGGTGGACAAGGCAGAGCAGAGCAAAACTGCAGATGCGGTGGACAAGGCAGAGCAGAGCCAAACCGCAGATGCGGTGGACAAGGCAGAGCAGAGCGAAACCGCAAGTACGGTGGACAGGGCTGAGCAGAGCGAAACCGCAAGTGCGGTGGACAAGGCAGAGCAGAGCGAAACCACAGATGCAGTGGACAAGGCAGAGCAGAGCGAAACCGCAGATGTGGTGGACAAGGCAGAGCAGAGCAAAACTGCAGATGCGGTGGACAAGGCAGAGCAGAGCCAAACCGCAGATGCGGTGGACAAGGCAGAGCAGAGCGAAACCGCAAGTGCGGTGGACAGGGGTGAGCAGAGCGAAACCGCAAATGCGGTGGACAGGGCTGAGCAGAGCGAAACCGCAAGTACGGTGGACAGGGCTGAGCAGAGCGAAACCGCAAGTGTGGTGGACAGGGCTGAGCAGAGCGAAACCGCAAGTGCGGTGGACAGGGCTGAGCAGAGCGAAACCGCAAGTGCGGTGGACAGGGCTGAGCAGAGCGAAACCGCAAGTGCGGTGGACAGGGCTGAGCAGAGCGGGCAGAAACCGCAAGAGCGGTAAGTAAGGCAGAACAGAGATAAACCGCCAAAGCGGTGAGCAAAGACAGAGCAGAGGGGACAGGGCTCTGTTCACACGGAACAGACTGGAAGGGAAAAGCAGAACCAGATACACACAAGGTACTTGCAAGAAGTAGCGAGTGGACTCCAAACTCACAAACAGAAGTACAGCGACAACGAGTAGGAGTTAGGTGCAGGTTCAGACTCTGCAGAAAAAGAGAGGAAACGGATACAGAGACAAAACAGGTAAGAGGCCAGGAGACAGTTCAGATAAGAACTGTACTGCAACGAAATACAGGAACGAGCCTAGGCAAAGCCAAGTGCTGGTTCAGACACTGCAGCAAAAGGGAAGAAACGGACATAGAGACAAAACAAGTAACAGGTTAGGAGACAGTTCAGACAGGAACTGTTACTGCAACAGAATACAGGAACGAGCCTAGGTATAGCCAAGCGCTGGTTCAGACACTGCAGAAAAAGGGAGGAAACGGACATAGAGACGAAACAAATAACAGGTTAGGAGACAGTTCAGACAGGAACTGTTACTGCAGCGAAATACAGGAACGAGCCTGGGTATACGGCCCCCAGAGGCAGGAACGAACAGGCTAGGAGCGTGTTCAGACAGGCCTAGAAATACAGCCTCCAGGAAGGCAGACAAGCAGGGAGAAACAGAACGGGACCTGGCACATTCAGAGTCTAGAAGCACACTGAATGTTAAAGTTGCTCAGGCATCAGCTTCCAAGTGAAGCTGGTTTAAATATCCAGTGACTGACAGCAATAGGCTGAGGACGCATTAGGGGTGCGCCCACAGCAGCTACAAGAATCAGGAAGTAACCGGGCCGCCGCCCTAAGCAGTCAGAACAGAGACAAACAGACAGCATGGAAAGAAGCCAGGCTAGCAGACTGGACTGATGATCAAGTTTGCGATCTTGCATAGTGAGAGATGGTGCACTATGCAAGCCCGCCACCAGTTATGTTACACATACATTTACCCCTGGGGGGTATACATGAACATACTGTATAAAAACATTTTTTTATGGGCATCATAAACACCCTTTAAAAAAATTATGTGGGTGTTGCATCACGGACCACTGGCACCCTGGTGATATGGTGGTGGAGGATGAGGAGAATGAGGAGGACAAGAGCAAATAGCCAAAATCAGGAAGCGTATACCCATGTGTGGGTGTGAAAAGGTGCATGGGAATACACCTGCCAAGAAAAGACACTCGATTTGACTTTATGTTACGCTGCTATCATTCGGTGGTATTGAGAAGTCTGGCCCAATCCAGCCCTTGTTCATTTTTATAAGAGTCAGCCTGTCAGCATTTTCAGTTGACAGGCGGATGCGCTTATCAGTTATAATTCAACCAGCGGCACTAAAAACCCGCTCTGATAAAACGCTGGAGGCAGGGCAGGCAACGACCTCCAAGGCATAGAGAGCCAGTTCATTCCACGTATCCAGCTTGGATACCCAATAATTATAAGGCACAGAGGAATCACGGAGGACGTTGGTACGGCTGGCAAGGTACTCCCTCAGCATCTCCCCAAACTTTGCACTCCTTGTGATAGTACCCCGCGCCTCAGGGCCTGTGCGATGGGAGGGGCTGAGAAAACTCTCCCAGAACTTTGACAGTGTTCCCCTGCCTCTGCTGGATTGAAGTTGTGTCTTTCTTGCCTGTACTCCTTGGTTGTCCAACGAAGTGTGCCCTCTGCCTCTAGCGTTTTCATATGGGAACTTTTTTTAATAGTTCCGCAACAAGGGCCTTCTGGTACAGCCCCATTTTTGTAGACCTGTCCGCCTCAGGAATAAGAGATATAATGTTCTCCTTGTAACGTGGGTCTAGAAGTGTCACCAACCAGTAATGACTGTCACCCAAAATTTTGAGAACGCAAGGGTCATTTGAAAGGCAGCGTAACATAAACTCAGCCATGCGTGCCAGACTACGAACAGGCAAGACTTCCTCACCAAGAGGATGACTGACCATGCTCTCCTCCTCCTCCTCACTGTCCTCTGGCCATCCACGCTGAACAGACTGTATGACAGCTGTGCAGGTAGTACCATCTGTAGTGCATGAAACTAGCTCCTGTCCTTCCTCCTCCTCCTCCTCTTCCTCATTGTCACCCAATCCACGTTGGGATGAGATGAGGCTGGGCTGTGTGTAATCACCCTGTATGGTTCCTTGCTCCATCTCATTGTGCTCTGCCTGCAATGCATCCTCTTTGATTGTGAGCAGAGAGCATTTCAGAAAACAGAGAAGCGGGATGGTGATGCTAATTATGACATCATCGCCGCTCACCATCTTGGTGGAGTGCTCAAAGTTTTGGAGGATGGTACATATGTCTGAAATCCATGTCCACTCCTGAGGTCTTATGTGTGGAGTCTGAACTGAATACCGACGGCCTTGTTGATGCTGGTACTCAACAACTGCCCTCTTCTGCTCACAAATCCTTACCAACATCTGCAATGTGGAGTTCCAACGCGTGGGGACATCACACACCAGTCTGTGAGCCAGAAGCTGCAAATGCTGCTGAAACACGGCAAGGGCAGTGGAAGCTGTAGCTGACTTTCTAAAATGGGCACTCAGGCGGTGTACTTTAACAAGCAGATTCAGCAGCTCTGGGTAGGATTTGAGAAACCGCTGAACCACGAGGTTAAGCACATGGGCCAGGCATGGTACGCGTGTGAGCTCGCCTCGCCTCAGAGCCGCCACCAGGTTCCGGCCATTGTCACACACGACCATGCCTGGCTGTAGGTTCAGCAGTGTGAGCCACAGATCTCTTCCGCATCTCTGTCCACAACTCTTCAGTATTGTGCGGTTTGTCACCTAAGCATATTAGCTTCAGCACAGCCTGTTGCCGCTTGGCCAAGGCAGTGCTGCAGTGCTTCCAGCTTGTGACTGATGTGGTCATTTCGGAGATGGAGGCTGAGGAGGATGAGGTGCAGGAATTGTAGACCGTGAGGGCAACCCTGGTTGACCTAGGGCCCGCAATCCTTGGCGTCGGGAGGACGTGTTCCATCCCAAGGTCCGACTGGGTCCCGGCTTCGACTATGTTAACCCAGTGTGCCGTCAGCGAGATGTACCGTCCCTGCCCATAAGCACTTGTCCACGTGTCCGTGGTTAGGTGGACTTTCCTGGTAACTGCGTTGTTGCACGGCTAATGTTTTGGGACACATGCTTGTGTAAAGCGGGGACGGCACACCGGGAGAAATAGTGGCGGCTGGGGACCAAGTACCGAGGGATGGCCGCTGCTATCAGGTTGTGGAATGCTTCTGTCTCCACAAGCATAAAGGCAACATTTCGAGCGCAAGCCGTCATGAAATGTGAGAATTTAGTAGTGTGGCCTGTGGGGCGTTCCAAGGACTGGAGTATGGACAACTGAACGCTCTGCTGGGACAAGGACATGGACGTGCTTCCTGATGCTGTTACTTGAGAGTGTGCAATGACAGGTGCAGGGCAGGAGGAATCTTCGCATGCATCATGGACAGGGGATTGGCTTGCATACACAACTGCGGAAGAAGCAATGGTGCCACCCGCAGACACTGTTCCTGGACCCTTGGGGTTCGGCCCACAAATCTCGGGTGCTTTGCTGCCATGTTCCTTGATCATGCTGGTGGTGGTCAGGCTGGTCCTTTTGCCACCCCTGTTGATGCTGGCCTGGCAGGTGGTGCAAATGGCCTTTTTGGGGTTATCGGTAGAGTCTTTAAAAAACAACCAGACTCTGGAAGACCTAATGTACTGTTTGGGGACAGTATATATATATCACGGTGGCTGGTCCAGGGCGGATAGTGCACAAAAAGGGGTAGCGATTATTAATAAAGTTCAAAGAAATTCGTGACGCCACCTGTGGTGTCTGGTGAAGGTCACCAGCGCTGCAGCAGTCCTCTGAGGCAGGTGACAAGGCAGCTAAAGATGGTACAGCTCCCCAGAGGTGGAGTGGGGCCTCAAGGCAGTGTAGATAGATAGATGGTGGGTGCGCTGGGCGTTGTGGTGCAGGTAGAGATATAATGGCGCGGCCGGAGTAAGCGACAGAGACAGGGGGTTTTGCTTCGTTACCTTTACTGGTACAGCTGGTAGATATGGTCCAGGGTACTCTAGGTGAAGGGCGCTCTTTTGGACTTCTCCCCAGGGAGCGGGTATAAGGCCTCCTGATCCGTGTCTGCCTCTGTGTAAGCTCCTGGCCAGCTGGCAACTGTGCCTAGCTTATGTGTCTTGCTTTTTACTCTACCTGTTGCTCTGAAGTAGGACCTCCGGTTGGTAACCAATTTCCCTGGACGTCGGGGCCTTCGTGGTTCCTGGTCCTGTACGTGTCTAGCTTCAGGTTTGCCAGGGACTTGTAGTCCTCCTGGGATTCCGGTTAACCCTGCTGGGTGTAAAGGGTCCCTGTAGGCTCGGACCCGGTGTCCGGTATATATACTGGGGTGAGCCTGGTATGCTCCCCTGCCTTCTTTATGACTCCTTTCTTCCACTCACCTTCGGCCACGCTCGGGGCCCTCACTAGGCTTCAGTACTGCTGGAGGCCTAGCTTGCCTCACACAGCAGCCTGCGTGCTCCTCTCTGAACACTCACTGTAACTGAACTAGACTAAACTCCGCTGCCTGGCTCCACCTTCCCTTTATATATCCCTATCAGGGCTCCCTCTGCTGGTATGAGGTGGAAGGTGGAGGTGTTTGCATGTAGTGAGGGCCTCTTGTGGAGAAATCCATCCGTGCATCCTTCTGGGTTCTATGGCACCATGCGCAGTAGGGCGCCACATTCCCCCCTGGTAAAACTCAGTACTCCTGGACTGAAGCATTTTTGCAAAAACAAGTTAAACAACAATTACATTAATATTTACAATAATAACAATATGGTTACAGCAAGTCCCGTAACCTGGTGTCCTTTTCACCAAAAGTAGATGAGTAGCATGAGGGACCCACTCCAAACCCTCAACGTAGGCACTGGGCGTGGCTGCAGGGCATAGGTGATCCAGGTGATGGACCACGTCTTCCGCCACGCCAAACGAGTTTTTGTTCGGTGGTCAGTAACAAGGCACTCCAGGGAGTGCAATTATGTACATGAATAGTTTTTGGACTGCTCACAGTCCTCAGCCACAGAGTCCTTCTATATATACCCTTACGGGTGACTAAATGCAATAGAAAAGTGTCCATGTCACCTATATTGTCCATAAGCAAGGCAAAACAGAACAATGATTAAATACATGGCAATTTCACAATTATAATATACCCCAGGGGCAACTATTTATACTGTAGGTATCTCTGCTTGTTCGCTAAACCTAACAGGGGCCTGGCCTTTGGTGCTACGGGTTGATCTACGTAGTACGGGAGTGTGAATGGTATCTGTGTTTGTTACCCTATCAGTTCTATGTAACAGTTATAATACTGCCTTAACCTCTCCATGGGACTGGCAAGTGTACCATTGGCTGGGCCTTCCTGCTCTGCTCCAACCGGGGATTCTTCTTGAGCAGGCTCTTCTGAAGCACTTATAGGTTCTTCTTGCTGTGGAGGGTCTTCTGGCTGTTGGAAGACGGGGATCACAGGTATTATCACCGCTCCTCCTATTTGGGGCCAATCTGCCGGGAAATATCCTAATTCAGTGTGTATTACTTATTCCTCAGGCTCCTCCGGTTCAGTGAAATGCACTTCCTCTTCGGGCTTTAGCAGGTGTGGACACAACTTCAGGTGGTCCCTTGATACCATTGCAGTTGTTCTTCCTCCGTCTCTACTAATTAGGCAGGTCTTCCTATTATCGAATCTTGACTGTAACACAGTGTAGGGCTCTCTCTCCCACTGGTCATCAAGTTTATGGTTCCTTCTCTTTCTCTTTAACACCACTTCTCCTGGTGTGAAGGGTTCTGCTGGTGCACTTTTATTGTAGTGGGCTTCCTGCTTGTCTCTTACCCTATTCAGACTGTCTTCGTCACAGGCTTGTACCCTCCTGTACTGTTCTTGTCTGGTCGTGTCCCAGTCCTCAGTGGACATATCTGCTTCTGGTTCTACTACACCAAGCTCCAGGTCCATGGGCAACTTCCCGGGTCTTGCTCGCATGAGATATGCCGAAGTACAATTGGTGGAACTCACAGGTATGTGGTTGTACAGATCTACCAGGTCAGGTAGTAGGTCTGGCCACTGATTTCTTTCCTCTAGTGGTAAGGTTTTCAGCATGTCGATGACGATGTTATTCATCTTTTCACAGAGACCGTTGGTTTGGGGGTGGTACGGAGTAGTCCGGATCTTTTTACACCTGTACAGATGGCAGAACTCCTTGAACAATTCGGCTTCAAAGGCTGAGCCTTGGTCTGTCAGCACCTGCTCCGGGTATCCATGGGGCCTGCAGAAGTACGCCTGAAACGTCTTCGCCGCAGTTTCTGCCGTCAGATCCTTGACGGGGGCGACCACCAGAAACCAGGAGTAGTGATCCACCATGGTCAGGGCATAGGAGTATCCTGACCTGCTGGGTGACAGCTTGACATGATCCTGGGCCATGATCTCCAAGGGCCGAGTAGTCTTGATGGGTTGCAGGGGTGCCTTCTGGCTGCTGTAGTCTTTCCTTCTGAGGCTACAGGGTCCACAATCTCGGCACCATCTCTCTATGGAGCTCCGCATTCCAACCCAGTAAAACCGACCTTTTAGTAGGGTTTCTAGGTTCTTCCAGCCAAAGTGCCCCGCTTGATCGTGGTAGGCTCCAACACCATCTGGATGTCCGTCCTGGGCACTACAATCTGCCACACCATCTCATGGGTCCTCGGGTTGACGTACCTTCGGCACAGCTTCTCTCTATAGATGAACAGCCGGCTTCTCTCATTCCACAATTGCTTGGCTTGTAGAGACGCTTCCTTCTCCAAGGAGGAACCTTCCTGGGTTATCAATTCTTCAATACAGCTGACAACCGGGTCGCCGTTCTGGGTCTCTTTCCAGATGTGGTGAGGCAGAGGGTTTAGCGTCTTACCGCGATGCCTCCTGGAGGCTCGTTGCTCGTGGACCATTCCATTACGGTCGAAGGCAGGTAGCTCAATCTCTTCCAGGTCATCCACTTCTTCTTCAGTGTCCGACTGGTGAGGCATCCTGGACAGGGCATCGGTGTTGGCATTCTTGCAGCCCGCCTGGTACTTTATGGTGAACTGGTAGTTTGACAGCCGAGCCATTCATCGTTGTTCCATGGCTCCTAGCTTGGCTGTTTCTAGATGAGTCAAGTGGTTATTGTCTGTGTAGGCAGTGAACTTACTTGCGGCTAGGTAGTGCTTGAACTGCTCGGTGATGGCCCAGACCAGGGCGAGGAACTCCAACTTGAAGCTGCTATAGTTCTCTGGGTTCCTCTCGGTCGGGCGGAGCTTCCTGCTTGCATAGGCGATCACCTTCTCTTGGCCATTCTGCTTCTGACTCAGTACAGCTCCTAATCCTTCGTTGCTGACATCTGTGTACAGCAGCAATGGTTGGCTGTAGTCAGGAAAGGGTAGGATCTTTTCACCAGTCAGGATCTCCTTCATCACCTTAAAGGATTCAGCTTGCTCCGTACCCCACTGGAATGGGGGGTTTCTACCAGGAGATCTTGCAAAGGCGCCGCTTTCTCGGTGTAGTCCTTCACAAACCTCCGGTAATACCCGACTAGTCCCAGGAACTGACGTACCTCCTTGAGGCTCTTCGGCTCCGGCCATTTCTGGATGGCAGTGACCTTTTCCGGGTCTGGTGCTACTCCCTCTGGACAAACGATGTGCCCCAGGTACTGTTCCTTTCGCTTGAGCAGGTGGCACTTTGAGGGCTTCAGCTTCATCCCATACCGGGACAGCGACTCAAATACCTCTGCCAGGTGCTTCAAGTGGTCCTCATACGTTCTGGAGTACACTATCACGTCATCCAGGTATAGTAGTACAGTCTCGAAGTTTCAGTGTCCCAGGCAGCACTCCATCTCTGGAACGTTCCGGGGGCGTTGCAGAGTCCAAACGGCATACTGTTGAACTCGCAGAGTCCCATCGGGGTGGTGAAGGCTGTCTTCTCCCGATCCTCCTCAGCAATAGCTACTTGCCAGCACCCACTAGTGAGGTCAAGGGTGGAGAAGTAATTTGCAGGCTTTAAGGCAGCCAGGGATTCCTCTATATGTGGTAAAGGGTATGCATCTTTATGTGTAATGCGATTTACTTGTCTGTAATCTACACACATTCTCATGCTTTCGTCCTTTTTCCTGACTAGAACTAGGGGCGCTGCCCAGGGACTACAACTATCCCTTACTACCCCTGCCTTCTTCATGTCGTGCAACATCTCCTACGCCTTCTGGTAGTGTGCTGGTGGTATGGTCCTGTAACGTTCTTTGATGGGTGGATGGTCACCTGTGGGGATATGGTGTTGTACCCCTTTAATCCTCCCAAAGTCAAGTGGGTGTTTACTGAATACCTGCTCGTATTCCTGAACCACCCGGTGCACACCCTGCTTCTGATGGGCAGGAGTGGTGTCTGTCCCAACATGGAGCTGTTGACACCAATCCTCCACCTGGGTTGCCGGGTCATTATCCTCCACTTCGTCTGGTGAGGTTAAGGACTCCGCCGTGTGTATGGAGTTGTTATCTACTGTGTACAGTTTGGCAACAATGGCGTAGCGTGGTAATCTAATCTCGTCCTCCCCATAGTTTAGGAGGCGTACGGGCACCCTCCCATTGTGTACATCCACTACCCTTCTGGCAGTCAAGAGTGTAGGTCTATGCTCTGAGCTAAGGGGCTCTACTACCGCCTGGTAGCTCCATCTTTTGAGACCTATTGCTGCTCTACACCAAATCAGCATTCATTGGGGGAATCACAATGGGTATCGGGTCTGTCACCCGTACATTACCAATTTCACCACCTGATAATTTTACCTGTTGCTGGTACATAAGGGCTCGGATCTCTTTCTGGAGCACCCTCCTCTGCCCTGGTCTGGCGGTGTCAGCCATCTGTTGGAGCAAGAACAACACTTCTCCCAAACAGTTACTAACAATATTTGTGCCAAGTACCATATACAAGTCTGTATCATCAGGATTAGTCTCTACTACAATTAGTCACATCCTTAACCCCAACTAGGTTAAGGGGAAGGCCATTGGAGGCATACACATAAAGGTTTGGAGCTGGCGGGCTCAGTTCATCTATGGACCAGAACCTTTTGTAGAGGATGTCAGGAATAATGTTTACCTGAGATCCTGTGTCCAGCAGGGCAGGAGTCGCGATGCCGTCCAGCACAATGGACAGGAAAGGTCTTCCTCCCACGAACCGGTGGTACCAGTTTGTTGGGCCTGGTTGGTCTACTCCTGGGTGTTGGACCTCGGCCCCAGGGTTTTCTCGTTTAAAGGACACCTCCGCGTGGTGTGGCCTGTTTTATGGCAGCGGTAGCAGATGAAGTCTTCTGGAGGGCGCCGTTGGTCGTTGGTCCTCCCACGGGGTGACGTTGTCCCCCTCCGAGGTGGTGTTGTCCTTCTTCTTCTTCTCATCCAGGGAACGTCCTCAGGGCTGTCGGCTAGCAAGATCCTTCCTTCCGGCTCAGGCTCCGGCCACAGCTGCAGGGTGCTCATGACAGTGGCCAGGCTTTTACTTAGCTGGCGCACCTCAGAGCGTGGGCTGTCCAGCTCGCTAGGGGGCACTGTTAGCATCCTTGTTTCAGCGGTTAGTGAAGGATTGGTGGGTGCGGCAGGCAGTGGGGTGGCCCCACCCTGGTAACGCTGGATAGCAGTGTCTGCGGTTTCCAGGGGCTGCAGTCCCTTTATAGCCATGTCCTTAAGGGTGTCAAAGGTGGCATCTGGATGGTCTAAGGCCCACCACCGTAGAGTTCTGCTCTCTTCTTGGGACTTTAACCCCCGGATGAACTGTTCCATCAGCATTTTATTTTCATCATGGATGCTGGCTGGACTAACCTGTTTCAGGGACCGCAGGGCACCAGGCATAGTCCTGGATACTGTCCTCAGGTGTTTGGACACAATGGTAGAACCTCATCCGGAGATCTGTTTCAGTGCGGTTTTCAAACGCGGTTTGCAGTCTTTTAAAGATGGTGGACACTGATTCTCAGTCTGCGGCTGGCCAGGTTTCAACTTCTCGCTCAGCAGCACCAGTCAATTGTCCTAACACTACAGCGGCTCTCTGCTTGCCAGTCATAGAATACATGTCCAGTATGCCGCATATCTTCCTCTTGAATCCGGACAGTGTGTCCGGTTTGCCGTTATACTGGGGGAACTCTTCGCTCCCAGGATATATGGCAGGGCCATAGGTATGACAGGGGTTACAGGCCCTGCTGGTGGAGTGGCCGCTTCAGCCTGCTCAGCGTCGAGCGCAAGAGGGACATCGGGGCCGTTAACCGGTATTCCGGCGCCCTGCTGGGCTTCAGACATCGTTGCGCCCCCCTAGTGAACGGGAGCCTACCTTCTGAACTTTTCTCTTTGGTAGGCCGCAGCTCCGCGGGCGACGGTCTTCTTTCAGGACCTTGCGTCACTTGCTTCTGAAGTCAGGGAGTCCTCCCGGCTCCTTCCAGGACCTGACGCCTCCTGATTCGACGTCAGGGGCGGGGTGTGTCCTCGTCTTCGCGCGCTTCCAGTGGATAATGGCGGGAAACAGCGGCAATTGGCGGGAAAAACTTCACCACAGTAAGATTTACAGTTTTTTAAGGCGCACAGTACCCGGTGGCAACGGCACGCAATCCTGTTTGTGAAGCCAGTTGGGATGTCGCGCCCCCGTGGGCCTTACTGTTTGGGGACAGTATACATACAGTACAGACCAAAAGTTTAGACACACCTTCTCATTTAAAGGTTTTTCTGTATTTTCATGACTATGAAAATTGTACATTCACACTGAAGGCATCAAAACTATGAATTAACACATGTGGAATTATATACTTAACAAAAAAGTGTGAAACAACTGAAAATATGTCTTAGATTCTAGGTTCTTCAAAGTAGCCACCTTTTGCTTTGATGACTGCTTTGCTCACTCTTGGCATTTTCTTGATGAGCTTCAAGAGGTAGTCACCAGAAATGGTCTTCCAACAATCTTGAAGGAGTTCCCAGAGATGCTTAGCACTTTTTGGCCCTCTTGCCTTCACTCTGCAGTCCAGCTCACCACAAACCATCTCAATTGGGTTCAGGTCTGGTGACTTTGGAGGCCAGGTCATCTGGCGTAGTACCCCATCACTCTCCCTCTTGGTCAAATAGCCCTTACACAGCCTGGAGGGGTCATTGTCCTGTTGAAAAATAAATGATAGTCCAACTAAACGCAAACCGGATGGAATAGCATGCCGCTACAAGATGCTGTGGTAGCCATGCTGGTTCAGTATGCCTTCAATTTTGGATAAATCCCCAACAGTGTCACCAGCAAAGCACCCCCACACCATCACACCTCCTCCTCCATGCTTCACGGTGGGAACAAGGCATGTAGAGTCCATCCGTTCACCTTTTCTGCGTTGCACAAAGACACGGTGGTTGGAACCAAAGATCTCAAATTTGGACTTTTCAGACCAAAGCGCAGATTTCCACTGGTCTAATGTCCATTCCTTGTGTTCTTTAGCCCAAACAAGTCTCTTCTGCTTGTTGCCTGTCCTTAGCATTGGTTTCCTGGCAGCTATTTTACCATGAAGGCCTGCTGCACAAAGTCTCCTCTTAACAGTTGTTGTAGAGATGTGTCTGCTGCTAGAACGCTGTGTGGCACTGACCTGGTCTCTAATCTGAGCTGCTGTTAACCTGCGATTTCTGAGGCTGGTGACTCAGATAAACTTATCCTCAGAAGCAGAGGTGACTCTTGGTCTTCCTTTCCTGGGGCGGTCCTCATGTGAGCCAGTTTCTTTGTAGCACTTGATGGTTTTTGCAACTGCACTTGGGGACACTTTCAAAGTTTGCCCAATTTTTCAGACTGACTGACCTTCATTTCTTAAAGTAATGTTGGCCACTCGTTTTTCTTTACTTAGCTGCTTTTTTCTTGCCATAATACAAATTCTAACAGTCTATTCAGTAGGACTATCAGCTGTGTATCCACCTGACTTCTGCACAACACAACTGATGGTCCCAACCCCATTTATAAGGCAAGAAATCCCACTTATTAAACCTGACAGGGCACACCTGTGAAGTGAAAACCATTTCCAGTGACTACCTCTTGAAACTCATCAAGAGAATGCCAAGAGTGTGCAAAGCAGTCATCAAAGCAAAAGGTGGCTACTTTGAAGAACCTAGAATATAAGACATATTTTCAGTTGTTTCACACTTTTTTGTTAAGTATATAATTCCACATGTGTTAATTCATAGTTTTAATGCCTTCAGTGTGAATGTACAATTTTCAAAGTCATGAAAATACAGAAAAACCTTTAAATGAGAAGGTGTGTCTAAACTTTTGATCTGTACTGTATATCTCACGGTGGCTGGCCCAGGGCGGACAGTGCACAAAAAGGGGTAGCGATTATTAATAAAGTTCAAAGAAATTCGTGACGCCACCTGTGGTGTCTTGTGAAGTTCACCAGCGCTGCAGCAGTCCTCTGAGGCAGGTGACAAGGCAGCTAAAGATGGTACAGCTCCCCACAGGTGTAGGGGGGCCTCAAGGCAGTGTAGATAGATAGATGGTGGGTGCACTGGGCATTGTGGTGTAGGTAGAGATATAATGGCGCGGCCGGAGTAACGGACAGAGACAGGGGGTTTTGCTTCGTTACCTTTACTGGTACAGCTGGTAGATATGGTCCAGGGTACTCTAGGTGAAGGGCACACTTTTGGACTTCTCCCCAGGGAGCGGGTATAAGGCCTCCTGATCCATGTCTGCCTCTGTGTAAGCTCCTGGCCAGCCTGCAACTGTGCCTAGCTTATGTGTCTTGCTTTTTACTCCACCTGTTGCTCTGAAGTAGGACCTCCGGTTGGTAACCACTTTCCCTGGACATCGGGGCCTTCGTGGTTCCTGGTCCTGTACGTGTCTAGGTTCAGGTTTGCCAGGGACTTGTAGTCCTCCTGGGATTCCGGTTAACCCTACTGGGTGTAAAGGGTCCCTGTAGGCTCGGACCCGGTGTCCGGTATATATTCTGGGGTGAGCCTGGTATGCTCCCCTGCCCCCTTTATGACTCCTTTCTTCCACTCGCCTTTGGCCACGCTCAGGGCCCTCACTAGGCTTCAGTACTGCTGGAGGCCTAGCTTGTCTCACACAGCAGCCTGCGTGCTCCTCTCTGAGCACTCACTGTAACTGAACTAGACTAGACTCCGCCGCCTGGCTCCACCTTCCCTTTATATATCCCTATCAGGGCTCCCTCTGCTGGTATGAGGTGGAAGGTGGAGGTGTTTGCATGTAGTGAGGGCCTCTTGTGGAGAAATCCGTCCGTGCATCCTTTTGGGTTCTGTGGCACCATGCGCAGCAGGGCGCCACACTAACAGTTGTACTGGCAATTTCCTTCATGTTGGTGTTACGGGGAACGGTTGCCTGCCTTCTCTTTACAGCCACCGCACTGCTTCTTCCTGCCTGTTGGGGTGCTCTGCCTCCCTCCCCATGCGTGCTGCTGTCCTCACTCTGCTTGCCCTCCTGCCAGGTTGGGTCAGTTACTATATCATCCACCACCTCGACTTCCACTTCCGCACTCTGGTCCTCCTACTGACTTTCTGGCAATTGTGTCTCATCATCGCCCACCTCTTGTGACACTTTCCCACCGTCGCCTTCGTGTGACCATGGCTGCTCAAATATTTGGGCATCACTACGTGCGATCTCCTCTTGCCCCACTTCAAGTGGAGCGGGCAAGAGGCCCGAATCTATAAATGGAAAAGTGAACAGCTCTTCAGAGTGTCCAAGTGTGGAATCAGTTGTCTCCGGGCACTCGGCATGAAGGGAAGATGGATGATCAGGGTGAGAAATATGCGGTCCAGACTCACTGCTTCTGAGACTTGACTGGAAGCATTATCCGCTATCCAACCAACAACCTTTTGACACTGCTCTGTGTTCAATAGTGGTGTGCTGCGGTACCCTAGGAATTGGGACAGAAGGTCGGGCGAGAAGATGTGGGTGTTTGTTGTGGCACAATTTCAGCTTGCCTACGGTCTTGTCCTCAGCCTCTGCGTGCACCATCACCATCACGTCCAGTTCCCCGTGCCTTGCCACGTGCCTTGCCCATTTTAAATGGAGGACAGTATCTTCCACGCTCACTAAATATGACTGAGTTTGGAGCGAACTTATATGTGATCCGTGTGACGGAGTAAACAGAGTTTTAAATACCTGGCATGTAGGTAGCTAGTTTGAACAGCAAACTGGTGTGAATTGCTTCACTGATACACTTAAGCTATGTGCCCACGATGCAGAAATGCTCAGGATTTTTTCCTGAGCGTTTCTGCTTCTCCCTGGCAGAAAAAAATGCATGCGAATTGTACATGCGTTTTCCTGCCAGGGACATGCGGAAATGAAGCGTTCTTCACTTGCATTTCCGCATGCGCTTTGACAAGCGCTTTCCAAGCAATTAGCATCACTTGGAAAGTGCTTGTCAACTTGGTCACACTATATAAATCCATGCAAACGGCATGGATTTATATAGTGTGACCCCAAAGAATGGTTAAAAATAAATATATACTTACCCTCCGATGGCCCCTGGTGTCCTGCTCACTCCGTTCTCCCTTGCCTGCAGCGGTGGATTGAAGGACCTGCCGACATCAGCGTCGCATGACCCGTTACATGACTCTGACGTCAGGGCAGGTCCTTCATTCCACCGCGAAGTGCTGGGAAGCAAGGAGGAGCGAAGCGCGGCCGCCGGAAGGTAAATATATATTTATTTTTTATTTTATTCTTTTTTTACAGCTTTTAATGGTACCTGGGTGTGGATGAGACTCTCCTCTCCTCTCCTCTACACCCGGGTACCATCCGCACATTAGAACACGCCAATTACGCAAGTACAGATGCAGTCTTGCGGAATTGGCGCGTTCTAATGCAAGTCAATGGCGGCGAAAACGCAGCACTTCCCCAAATTAATTGGTAGTGCTGCGTTTTTTTCCGCAATCATAATCCGCAGCGGAAATTTCCGCAGCATGTGCACAGCACATGCGGATTATCATTGGGGGGCATGGCAGGCCTTCTACCATGCGTTTTTAAAGCGTTTCTACAGCGTTTTTGCCGCTGCGGAAACGCTTAAAAAACGCATCGTGGGCACACAGCCTGAAAGAAATGACACAGTGAAAAAAAATTGGAATGGAGGCCAAAAATGGCAGTATTTTCTGATAACGTATATGTGATCCGTGTGACGGAGAAAACACAATTTTAAATAGCTGGATTTCTAGCGCTGTAATATGAAAAGGACCTGGCTGTATTCTGCAGTGCCAACAAGCAAATGGCGCAGAAAAACGGTGTTCTCTGGATTGCTTTTTAAGCAAATAATGAGGATTAAGATCCAAAAAAAGTATTCCTGGCCACTGAGACCTGGGCCTTTGTATAGAAATGTCTAACAGCAGCAGAAGGCAGAATTGGAATGGAGCCTCTTGTGCTGTATACACTGCAGTCTGCTATATACACCGCCTGCCTATACACCCTGCCTGCCTGATAACTCTGCAGATGGATTAGTCCTCAGAAGGACTGTTTGTTAAGATGGATACGTGTAATGTATGGTTTTTCTCTCTACACTACCTAATACACAAGCAAATCTCTCCCTGACGCAGCAGCACCTCTCCCTACTCTGCCAGATTCCGGAGTGACTGTGACGAGCATGGCGGCGCCAGGTCTGATATAGACCTGATGACGCTGTGCTTCCAGCCAATCACTGTAATACCACAACCAACATGGCTGAGGCATTATAATGAGCGCCAAACATGCAGGGAGGGGACCTGAGCATCCGCCCGAGCATCTCGGAAGTACTCGGCGAGCTCCGAGTACTGAGATGCTTGGGCGAGTACTGAGTACTTGCGAGTATGCTCGCTCATCACTAGAGATGGTATTCACATGTATATGGCTGACATACACTGGCTCAGGAAGAAGAAGGGAGGGGTTACTGATATCAGAAGTGGGGAGAAACAGGGAAAGAGACAGGACAAAACTTCTAAAAAAGGGGGAAGGGACATATCATCTTTTCAGTTTGCTATTAAAAAGTAATGTGACACCCCAGGGGTCTGGTTGCCACAGTGATAGAGATATTACGTCTGAGAGCAGGTGGGAGGTCCTTTGGTCAGGGATCCTGTGCATGCCACACCTCCTGCCCAGTCTTGGGAGGGGAAGGACTTCCCCTATATAAACCCGGGGCTGAGGCAGAGTGAGTGAGAAAGAAGACAGAACAAGAGTAGAGAAGAGAAGCAGCATAGCAAGAAACATCAGGAGCTCTGTGGGGAGCAGTGTTACAAGGAGTCAGGGGCTGGCAGCTGCAGAGCTCGCCCTGACTGAGAAGATTTCTAACCGGACCCGGAGTCCGAGGCTGTGGGGACTAACTCCTACCCAGCAGCAGAAACCGTCCGGCAGAGGATTTCAGGTCCTCTGGCCCAGAAGCCCGAAGGCACGGTCACACGCGTGGGACCAGCACCGCCATCGTGGAGCGGAAGCCATTAGAAGGCCCCGAGTCACCGGCCATACGGGTGAGCACCACACGGTACACTCAGGGACGTGGGCTACTTATTCCCGCCTCTAGCAAGGTAGCCAGAAGAGTACAGTTAGTTGGGAAGGCCTACAACTCCGCCTGGCCAGGGGAAATCCCATCTGCTCAAGGACTGACCAGGCCCCTATCACTAGCAAGTACTCCGGGAGGGTCTATCTTTGTCACCAGTAAAGACCCTGAACTACACCGCACCGTCTCTGAGTGGTTCCTGCTACCCCCATCATCCACGTCGGCTGCCCTGAGGCCATACCCCTCCCGTTGGGGGTTATACCATCCACGCTGCACCATCCTTCCACCGGCCTCAGCGGTCTGCCCTGCAGCGGCAGCTCCATAGCTGCATTCAACGGGTGGCGTAGTCACCAACCATCTACTGCTAGTACATCGCCGCTCAGTTTGACTCCCTGGGCACGGACCGGGTCGCCGCCACGAGACTACAACCCTCAAGAGATCCGGCTCCGGGTAAGCTCCCGCGTGCGCAACGCAGCGCGACACAGGCCCAGGGGCGCGTCAACTTTGGCGTAGTCGGCAGGATTTCGTGCCCGCAACCACCGGGTACTGCGTGCCTGAAAAAGAGACTTTTCAAACTTACCAGTGGTGAAGATTCCCGCCATCTGTGAAGATTCCCGCCATCTGTGAAGATTCCCGCCATCCGTGGAGTTTTCCCGCCATCCGGCGCCATCTTCTGCCTTCTTCCCGCCATCCGAGGAGTTTTCCCGCCATCCGGCGCCATCTTCTGCCTTCTTCCCGCCATCCGAGGAGTTTTCCCGCCATCCGGCGCCATCTTGGAGACGCCGCGCGGGAAGAAGAGGGGCGTGGACTCCGAAAGCGCGCGAGAACTGAAGCCCCGCCTCACGTCCGGACGTTGCGTAAGGTCCTGGAAGGAGCCCAGCAGACGCCGACGTCACAGGAGCGCGACGCCAGGTCCTCTACCCCGACGATTGACTGCGGAGCCGCGGCCTACGGAAGAGGATCTCCGGAAGGTAGGCCACGGTCCACTAGGGGGGAGGAGGACACCAGGAACGGACAGCAAGATGGCGGACCGGCAGCAGACTAAGCTGCCCAGCATCGGCAGTGCCCCAGTCGTCGCCGGCCCCGACCAGTGCCGGGAGAAGACGTGTGACGCAGGAGCGGTCGCGGGAGCAGGTAAGAGGAGTCTCCCTGTCCCGGACGCTGCCAGCGTCAGCCTGCTCCCGGGCCCCCTGGTGGAGCCGCCGATTCCGGGCGCTGCAGACACCGACCTGCTCCAGCCCCCGCAACAAGCCCTGCGGCCAAGCCCTCCAGCCCTGGGCACTACCACCACCAGCCCGCGCCCAGGCCCAAAGTCGCACTCTCTGACCCCGGGCGTCATCAACGGCGACCCTCTCCAGGCCCGGTCGCAAGGCCTAGTGAACCAGGGCGCCGCTGTTCCAACAGTGCCCTCTACTTCCAAAGCACCCCCGGCCTGGTCGCAAGGCCGAGTACCCCCGGGCGCTGCCGCCCCTACGGCGCCCTCAACCTCCACAGTGCCACCCCTGGGCGCAGATCTTTTCGCACAACATGCCAGCCCGGACGGGCACCGCAGACGTGATCTCTATCCGGGTGATGTGGTTACTTTCACCCGGCATAAGGGTGCCAAAGGACTGTACGCCCTCCATGTACACCGTCTGACTGAGGAGGAGCTGCAGTACTACCAATACGAGGAAGGCCAAGAGGACCCGGACGGGTCTGAAGCCTACACACAAGAAGGAGCAGGAGGATGCCGTTACTGAAGTACGGTAAAGTGGAACTGTACATAGTTACCCGTAGGGGTACTTGTGTTGCTAATTAAAATATGGTCCCCGTTGGGACAAGTGTGAACTGTTCCCGTGTGTCCCCTATCCTTAACCAGGCTGAGGACTGTGAGCAGCCATCCCATCTCCCCACAGGCTGAGGACTGTGAGCAGCCAATCCTTATCCCCACTGGCCGAGGACTGAGAGCGGCCATATCTTGTAAATATTATGTGTTTCCAGTTATTTATAGGAGTCCTTGGTGGATTTACCGGGAATCCTTGTACATAGTTGGAGCGTAACCCAGGATGGACTAAAGACTGTTAAGGACTCGGGGCAGGACAGGCCCCTACCTGGTTACGTCTCCCTGTTTTGGTGAAATGGACACCTTGCTTTTCAAAACTGCACCCGGTTGCGGACACGCCGTAACCATCTTATGTGTTTTTCTTATTGTATTGTTATTGCTATACCTTGTTATGTTTTTCTAAAAAATATGTTTAGTCCCGGAGTACTAAATTTCACTAGGGGGGAATGTGACACCCCAGGGGTCTGGTTGCCACAGTGATAGAGATATTACGTCTGAGAGCAGGTGGGAGGTCCTTTGGTCAGGGATCCTGTGCATGCCACACCTCCTGCCCAGTCTTGGGAGGGGAAGGACTTCCCCTATATAAACCCGGGGCTGAGGCAGAGTGAGTGAGAAAGAAGACAGAACAAGAGTAGAGAAGAGAAGCAGCATAGCAAGAAACATCAGGAGCTCTGTGGGGAGCAGTGTTACAAGGAGTCAGGGGCTGGCAGCTGCAGAGCTCGCCCTGACTGAGAAGATTTCTAACCGGACCCGGAGTCCGAGGCTGTGGGGACTAACTCCTACCCAGCAGCAGAAACCGTCCGGCAGAGGATTTCAGGTCCTGTGGCCCAGAAGCCCGAAGGCACGGTCACACGCGTGGGACCAGCACCGCCATCGTGGAGCGGAAGCCATTAGAAGGCCCCGAGTCACCGGCCATACGGGTGAGCACCACACGGTACACTCAGGGACGTGGGCTACTTATTCCCACCTCTAGCAAGGTAGCCAGAAGAGTACAGTTAGTTGGGAAGGTCTACAACTCCGCCTGGCCAGGGGAAATCCCATCTGCTCAAGGACTGACCAGGCCCCTATCACTAGCAAGTACTCCGGGAGGGTCTATCTTTGTCACCAGTAAAGACCCTGAACTACACCGCACCGTCTCTGAGTGGTTCCTGCTACCCCCATCATCCACGTCGGCTGCCCTGAGGCCATACCCCTCCCGTTGGGGGTTATACCATCCACGCTGCACCATCCTTCCACCGGCCTCAGCGGTCTGCCCTGCAGTGGCAGCTCCATAGCTGCATTCAACGGGTGGCGTAGTCACCAACCATCTACTGCTAGTACATCGCCGCTCAGTTTGACTCCCTGGGCACGGACCGGGTCGCCGCCACGAGACTACAACCCTCAAGAGATCCGGCTCCGGGTAAGCTCCCGCGTGCGCAACGCAGCGCGACACAGGCCCAGGGGCGCGTCAGTAACAAATAGAAAGCTTTACAGGCTATTTATGTCTATTCATCAGGCATGATATTATAGCACAAAATCTGAAGAGTCTCATATTTGTAAACAACAAAGCATAAGAATAGTGCAGTAAATAAGGCATGTGATGGAAAGAACAACTATCAATATGGGAAGGGGACAAACAGTTGTGGCAGTAAATATTGAAGCAATGCATCAATATGTACTGCCACACCTGTTTTTTTCCTTCCCATATTGATAGTTCCGTTTCACGTCACTTGTCTTATTTACTGCACTAGTCCTATGCTCTTGTGTATAAATATGTGACTCTTCAGATACTCTTCAGATTTTGTACTATATCATTCATGATGAATAGACCTGAGTAGTCTGGAAAGTTTGTTGGGCCAGTACTTTTTTTTTGCTTCTGCTCACCGGGCCCCCGGGGCAGGATTCGGCTGGTTCAGTTGAAATCTATTGCCGCTCAGGAAGTCACCAGCTTAAGTCCAGCTGATGCCGTAGTGCACGTCGCTGGCGTAAGACGTCACTGCCATGTGCCAGCACATCAAATATTTTTTGTACTGTAAGCAGACATGGGGCCTGGATAGAGACATATGGGGCAGGATGAAGACACATGGAGCTAGGATGGGAGACCATATGGAGGCAGGATGGAAACACATGGGGGCCAAGAATGAGACACAGTCAGCCTCTCTTATCCCCACAGCCTGCCCCATGTTTTTCCCCACAGCAAGCCCCACATAGATACATGGTGACATGGGGCTTGCTATGGGTATGTCAAAACAAAGTAGAGTGTCTACACCACCTAAAAAGCTACTAATGGACCCCACCTGATACAGAGAGCTCACTGACCAAAAACATAGGAACATATAGGTGCCAGCCTTAAATGGTATATAATATCGAAAAATAAGAGAATAATGAAGGCTGAACTCACCGTTCCTAAAAGCAGTCAGTCTTTCTTTCATATCATGAATAGTGTTGAGCAATACCTTCTGATATCGGGAAATATCGGATCGGATTGGATCGGACCGATACCCAAAAAATATCGGATATCGCCGATTCCGATACCGGAAACCAATGCAAGTCAATGGGACACAAATATCGGAATGAAAATAAACCCTTTCTTTCCTTGTAGGTTAATACTACATGAAGGAAAACAACTAAGAATAATGTAGAATGTATTGGGGGAGGTGGAGGAGACATTAAAGGCATAGAGGTTTAGCCCAATCAAATGGAATAGCAGGAATTAATATTTTTTTTAAGAAGTTCGGAGTTACAAAGATATTGACTATGTTAAGCTTTTTTATATTTTGTCAGATATTTATGTTTCACTACTTCCATGCTCTTCACCTTCTTTTTTACTTCTCCCACACTTTCTCCTTCATCATCCTCAGCAGCAGCATCTTTTTCATCAACTTCTTCTTCACCTTATTCATCTTCTTCTTCTTCACCTTCTTCCTATTATTCTTTTTTTACATTCTTCATATTCTTCTTATTCAACTATTATTCTTCTTTATATTCTACTTCTTCATCTTCTTCATATTCTTCTTCTTCATCATATTCTTAGTTGTGACAGGCATTCCTGTAGTTGTTATATATAAAAGTTTGAAGATTACACCTTCTGTTCTGCCTGTCACAAAAGATTGCAGCAGCAGGTATTTTCCAGGGGCACCACGAGGAGGAACGGACTCACCCCCATACATTGCTTAGTCTTCTTCTGCTTATAATTTAGATAGTATCTTTTGCTCTGATTTTTAGTTTTATGCTTAATGTTCTTTGGCTTTTTGTTCTGCAGCTTCTTGTTCTTCTGCTTCTTGGTCTTCTGTCTCTTGTTCTTCTGTATCTTGGTGGTTGTCGTCTTGTTCTTTGTCCTCTTGGTCATCTTCTTCAGGGTCATCTTCTTGGTCTTCTTTGGGGTGGTCTTCAGGGTCGTCATCTTCAGGGTCGTCGTCTTCTTCGAGGTGGTCTTCAGGGTCGTCGTCTTCAGGGTCGTCGTCTTCGGGGTCCTCGTCATCTTCGGGGTGGTCTTCAGGGTCGTCGTCTTTAGGGTCGTCGTCTTCGGGGTCCTCATCTTCTTTGGGGTGGTCTTCAAGGTCGTCGTCTTCAGGATCGTCATCTTCAGGGTTGTTGTCTTCTTCGGGGTGGTCTTCAGGGTTGTCGTCTTCAGGGTCATCGTCTTTGGGGTCCTCATCTTCTTCGGGGTGGTCTTCAGGGTCGTCGTCTTCAGGATCGTCGTCTTTGGCGTCCTCGTCTTCTTCGGGGTGGTCTTCAGGGTCGTCGTCTTCGGGGTCCTCGTCTTCTTCGGGGTGGTCTTCAGGGTCGTCGTCTTCAGGGTTGTCGTCTTCTTCGGGGTGGTCTTCAGGGTCGTCATCTTCAGGGTCATCTTCGGGGTCCTCGTCTTCTTCGGGGTGGTCTTCAGGGTCATCGTCTTCAGGGTCGTCGTTAGGGAGATCCAGAGTGATTACAAAAAAACATTTCAAAAAGCTTGAACTTGGAAATGTAGCAGAAGGTACAAGAAGGCTGAGGAACTGCCGAGAACCAGCTGACGGTACTGGAACTCGGATGGGTAGCAGAAGGTACAAGAGCCAATGGAACTACCGAGGACCAGCTGATGGTACTGGAACCCGGTTACTAAGCAGGAGGTACCTGTGTCAGAAAGCACTACCAAGGACCAGCAGACGTTGGTGGAACTTGGATACCGAGAAGGAGGCACTGCCTGAAACCAGCTGATGTTACTGGAACCCAGGGGGACATATTCAAGATTGACTTCCAAAGAACCAGCTAATGGTACTGGAACTCAGATAGGTAGCAGAAGGTACACATGAAAAAAAAGTTGCAAGGCCGCAAGCCGGCTGGAGTTACCGAAACCCACAGTCCTACAGGGGGTGCTTGTCCTATTGGCACTATGGAACCAGCCTTCATTGTCAGATCCCGCAGCCCACATAGGAGTCACCTAAACTGCAGGCACCATAGAGTCGGCTAACCCGACCGGAACATGACAGGACAACGTATTGGAGGCAAAGTGACGTTGACACTACCCGGAAACAGCTGGCGTGCTGGAACCAGGCTGGGCAGGAGGGAGCACTCGTGCCAAAGACACTGCTGGGAACCAGCTGATGGTGCTGGAACCCAGGGTAAATACTAAAATCAGAGTGGCGCCTGAGGCCTAATTGGAGCAAGTTTAAAATCAGTAGTAGTGTGAATGTGGACAGAGCAGGAGAAATTGCCGGACACACAGCAGGGTATCGGCTGACGTTACTGAACCCCAATAACACTGGAGCAAGTGTTGACTGTGCAGATGGCACTTCTGAGCAGCAACTGGCGGTGTTGGAGCCCAGGGTAAATAGTAAATACAGAGAGGAGCCAGAGGCCTAATTGGAGCAAGTTTAAAATCAGTAGTAGTGTGAATGTGGACAGAGCAGGAGAAATTGCCGGACACACAGCAGGGAATCAGCTGACGTTACTGAACCCCAATAGCACTCGAGCAATTGTTGACTGTGCAGACGGCACTTCTGAGCAACAACTGGCGGTGTTGGAGCCCAGGGTAAATACTGAAAACAGAGAGGAGCCAGAGGCCTAATTGGAGCAAGTTTAAAATCAGTAGTAGTGTGAATGTGGACAGAGCAGGAGAAATTGCCGGACACACAGCAGGGGACCAGCTGACGTTACTGAACCCCAATAACACTGGAGCAAGTGTTGACTGTGCAGACGGCACTTCTGAGCAGCAACTGGCGGTGTTGGAGCCCCGGGTAAATAGTAAATACAGAGAGGAGCCAGAGGCCTAATTGGAGCAAGTTTAAAATCAGTAGTAGTGTGAATGTGGACAGAGCAGGAGAAATTGCCGGAAACACAGCAGGGAATCAGCTGACGTTACTGAACCCCAATAACACTGGAGCAAGTGTTGACTGTGCAGACGGCACTTCTGAGCAACAACTGGCGGTGTTGGAGCCCAGGGTAAATACTGAAAACAGAGAGGAGCCAGAGGCCTAATTGGAGCAAGTTTAAAATCAGTAGTAGTGTGAATGTGGACAGAGCAGGAGAAATTGCCGGACACACAGCAGGGAATCAGCTGACGTTACTGAACCCCAATAACACTGGAGCAAGTGTTGACTGTGCAGATGGCACTTCTGAGCAGCAACTGGCGGTGTTGGAGCCCAGGGTAAATAGTAAATACAGAGAGGAGCCAGAGGCCTAATTGGAGCAAGTTTAAAATCAGTAGTAGTGTGAATGTGGACAGAGCAGGAGAAATTGCCGGACACAAAGCAGGGAATCAGCTGACGTTACTGAACCCCAATAGCACTGGAGCAATTGTTGACTGTGCAGACGGCACTTCTGAGCAACAACTGGCGGTGTTGGAGCCCAGGGTAAATACTGAAAACAGAGAGGAGCCAGAGGCCTAATTGGAGCAAGTTTAAAATCAGTAGTAGTGTGAATGTGGACAGAGCAGGAGAAATTGCCGGACACACAGCAGGGAATCAGCTGACGTTACTGAACCCCAATAGCACTGGAGCAATTGTTGACTGTGCAGACGGCACTTCTGAGCAACAACTGGCGGTGTTGGAGCCCAGGGTAAATACTGAAAACAGAGAGGAGCCAGAGGCCTAATTGGAGCAAGTTTAAAATCAGTAGTAGTGTGAATGTGGACAGAGCAGGAGAAATTGCCGGACACACAGCAGGGGACCAGCTGACGTTACTGAACACCAATAACACTGGAGCAAGCGTTGACTGTGCAGACGGCACTTCTGAGCAGCAACTGGCGGTGTTGAAGCCCCGGGTAAATAGTAAATACAGAGAGGAGCCAGAGGCCTAATTGGAGCAAGTTTAAAATCAGTAGTAGTGTGAATGTGGACAGAGCAGGAGAAATTGCCGGACACAAAGCAGGGAATCAGCTGACGTTACTGAACCCCAATAGCACTGGAGCAATTGTTGACTGTGCAGACGGCACTTCTGAGCAACAACTGGCGGTGTTGGAGCCCAGGGTAAATACTGAAAACAGAGAGGAGCCAGAGGCCTAATTGGAGCAAGTTTAAAATCAGTAGTAGTGTGAATGTGGACAGAGCAGGAGAAATTGCCGGACACACAGCAGGGGACCAGCTGACGTTACTGAACACCAATAACACTGGAGCAAGCGTTGACTGTGCAGACGGCACTTCTGAGCAGCAACTGGCGGTGTTGAAGCCCCGGGTAAATAGTAAATACAGAGAGGAGCCAGAGGCCTAATTGGAGCAAGTTTAAAATCAGTAGTAGTGTGAATGTGGACAGAGCAGGAGAAATTGCCGGACACACAGCAGGGGACCAGCTGACGTTACTGAACCCCAATAACACTGGAGCAAGTGTTGACTGTGCAGCTGGCACTTCTGAGCAGCAACTGGCAGTGTTGGAGCCCCGGGTAAATAGTAAATACAGAGAGGAGCCAGAGGCCTAATTGGAGCAAGTTTAAAATCAGTAGTAGTGTGAATGTGGACAGAGCAGGAGAAATTGCCGGAAACACAGCAGGGAATCAGCTGACGTTACTGAACCCCAATAACACTGGAGCAAGTGTTGACTGTGCAGACGGCACTTCTGAGCAACAACTGGCGGTGTTGGAGCCCAGGGTAAATACTGAAAACAGAGAGGAGCCAGAGGCCTAATTGGAGCAAGTTTAAAATCAGTAGTAGTGTGAATGTGGACAGAGCAGGAGAAATTGCCGGACACACAGCAGGGAATCAGCTGACGTTACTGAACCCCAATAACACTGGAGCAAGTGTTGACTGTGCAGCTGGCACTTCTGAGCAGCAACTGGCAGTGTTGGAGCCCCGGGTAAATAGTAAATACAGAGAGGAGCCAGAGGCCTAATTGGAGCAAGTTTAAAATCAGTAGTAGTGTGAATGTGGACAGAGCAGGAGAAATTGCCGGAAACACAGCGGGGAATCAGCTGACGTTACTGAACCCCAATAACACTGGAGCAAGTGTTGACTGTGCAGACGGCACTTCTGAGCAACAACTGGCGGTGTTGGAGCCCAGGGTAAATACTGAAAACAGAGAGGAGCCAGAGGCCTAATTGGAGCAAGTTTAAAATCAGTAGTAGTGTGAATGTGGACAGAGCAGGAGAAATTGCCGGACACACAGCAGGGAATCAGCTGACGTTACTGAACCCCAATAACACTGGAGCAAGTGTTGACTGTGCAGACGGCACTTCTGAGCAACAACTGGCGGTGTTGGAGCCCAGGGTAAATACTGAAAACAGAGAGGAGCCAGAGGCCTAATTGGAGCAAGTTTAAAATCAGTAGTAGTGTGAATGTGGACAGAGCAGGAGAAATTGCCGGACACACAGCAGGGAATCAGCTGACGTTACTGAACCCCAATAACACTGGAGCAAGTGTTGACTGTGCAGATGGCACTTCTGAGCAGCAACTGGCGGTGTTGGAGCCCCGGGTAAATAGTAAATACAGAGAGGAGCCAGAGGCCTAATTGGAGCAAGTTTAAAATCAGTAGTAGTGTGAATGTGGACAGAGCAGGAGAAATTGCCGGACACACAGAAGGGAATCAGCTGACGTTACTGAACCCCAATAGCACTGGAGCAATTGTTGACTGTGCAGACGGCACTTCTGAGCAACAACTGGCGGTGTTGGAGCCCAGGGTAAATACTGAAAACAGAGAGGAGCCAGAGGCCTAATTGGAGCAAGTTTAAAATCAGTAGTAGTGTGAATGTGGACAGAGCAGGAGAAATTGCCGGACACACAGCAGGGGACCAGCTGACGTTACTGAACCCCAATAACACTGGAGCAAGTGTTGACTGTGCAGACGGCACTTCTGAGCAGCAACTGGCGGTGTTGGAGCCCCGGGTAAATAGTAAATACAGAGAGGAGCCAGAGGCCTAATTGGAGCAAGTTTAAAATCAGTAGTAGTGTGAATGTGGACAGAGCAGGAGAAATTGCCGGAAACACAGCAGGGAATCAGCTGACGTTACTGAACCCCAATAACACTGGAGCAAGTGTTGACTGTGCAGACGGCACTTCTGAGCAACAACTGGCGGTGTTGGAGCCCAGGGTAAATACTGAAAACAGAGAGGAGCCAGAGGCCTAATTGGAGCAAGTTTAAAATCAGTAGTAGTGTGAATGTGGACAGAGCAGGAGAAATTGCCGGACACACAGCAGGGGACCAGCTGACGTTACTGAACCCCAATAACACTGGAGCAAGTGTTGACTGTGCAGACGGCACTTCTGAGCAGCAACTGGTGGTACTGGAGGCCAGGGATTACAGTTCAGGTGGTAGAAACATGAACACAACAGGAGACCTGGATACTGTTGACAACCAATTATTTAATCTGGAAGAGGACTGGCAAATTCATGCAAGATCCAGGCCTTGTTCATTTTCAGAAAAGTAAGCCGGTCAACGTTATTGGAGGATAGTCGGATGCGACGGTCTGTTAGTACACCACCTGCGGCACTAAAGACGCATTCCGATAATACACTAGCAGCAGGGCAAGCCAGTGTTATGATATGCTACAAGCACTAAGGAAAGACAGGAGATCTGTCCCTACAATAGAACTAAGCTAGATCCCGCTAAAGTCCTCAGCTAGTCTGTACGAAGACCTATAGATGTGAGGGAGGGATCCCTACAAGAACTAGGGACTGGGAGTAAGATGGACACCTCCTAGCAGAAATTGTAGCAGAAAAGGACAAACAAACAACATAGAAAATAGAGGTCAAGAGACCTAGCAAAACTGACGGAGTAAGGTAACAAAGCACCTGGCTAGTTTAAGAGTTGAAATTACAATGAAGTCCAGCAAAGCCAGAAGGGCGGAGCAGGATTAAATAGGCAAAAAAGGTCATGTGACCAGCAAACTAGAAAAAACCTAACAGGAGAGTTCTAACAGTACCCCCTCTTCTATGAGGATCCTCTGGATCCCCTAGGCCCAGGCTTATCAGGAAACCTCCTGTGAAACGCTCTGACAAGTCTGGAAGCAGAAACATCATCCGCCCTCACCCATGAGTTATCCTCGGGACCGAAACCCTTCCAAGCGACGAGAAACTGCAAACTCCCTCTATACCGTCGAGAATTAAGGATGCGGGAAATTTGATATTCCTCGTCCTCCACCACCGGAGGAACAGTGGCAGTGGCGTCTCTATCAGATACATCAGCATGGAACACCGGATTAATCTTCCAGGAGGTGGGAATCTCCAACCTAACAGCAGATTGGTTGACTACCTGAAGCACCTTAAAGGACCCTACAAACTTGAGACCCAATTTTTTAGAAGGAATCCTCAACCGCAGATTCTTAGAGGACAACCAAACCATGTCACCAGCCGTAAACAAAACCTCTTGACGTTTCCTGTCAAAGTACCTCTTAGATTTTTTGTTAGCCTCCTGCAGATTACCACGCACATCCGTCCAAACTCTTTCCAAATCACCGGAAAAACTCTCCTCCTCAGGCACAGCCGATACCAATTTGGAGAATGACTCAAAAGACGGATGTCTCCCAGAACAACAAAAAAAAGGCGAGCACCCAGCAGAAGAAGATGTATGGTTGTTAAGAGCAAATTCAGCAAGCGGCAGAAACTCAGACCACACTTCTTGATTGTCTGCCACAAAACAACGCAAGAACTGCTCAACACCCTGGTTCTTCCTTTCTGTCTGGCCATTAGACTCAGGATGATATCCAGATGAAAATGACAAATGAACTCCCAACCTGTCACAAAAGGCACGCCAAAAACGAGCCACGAACTGAGGTCCCCTATCAGAAACAATGTCAGTAGGAAGACCATGGAGTCTGACAATCTCCTTAACAAAGGCCTTAGCGAGTGTCTTAGCGCAGGGCAGTTTGATGAAGGGAACCAAGTGACACATCTTGCTAAAATGGTCCACGACCACCCAGATGACCGTGAAACCCTCAGAGGAGGGAAGGTCAGTAATAAAGTCCATAGCCAGATGTGTCCAAGGTGCACTAGGAACCTCCAGAGGGCAAAGCAAGCCCGCAGCAGGAGCATGCGAAGACTTAGATCTAGCACACACAGTACAATGACGCACCCACTTAATGACTTCCTTCTGCCATCCAGGCCACCAAAAACTGCGACCCACAAGTCTCTTGGTCTCAGAAATTCCTGGATGACCTGCCTACCGAGACTCATGACACTCAACAAACAAATCTCTCCTAAAGGTCCTAGGCACAAACAACCTCCCATGGGGAGTGTTAGATGGGGCATTCTCCTGAGCTTTAAGAATATCATCCTCCAAAACGGAGTCCAAAGCAGCAATCACAACACCTTCTTGTAAAATGCTCTCCTCCTCCTCAGCACCGACCATGGGAGAAAAGCTGCGAGACAAAGCATCAGCTTTAACATTCTTGGTACCCGGGATGTAAGTAACGGAAAAAATAAACCGCAAAAAAAAAAGTGCCCACCTAGCCTGACGGGCATTCAAGCGCTTGGCAGCATCAAGATAGATCAGATTTTTATGATCAGTGAAAACCTGAATGGGAAATTCAGCACCTTCCAAGAGATGACGCCAGTGTTCAAATGCGAGTTTAATAGCCAGCAATTCCCGATTACCAATATCGTAATTAAGTTCAGTCTCAGAAAATGTTTTTGAAAAAAAGGCACAGGGATGTACTCCATCCTTGTTTTCCTGAGACAACACCGCACCGACCCCCACAGAAGAAGCATCAACCTCAACCAAAAACGGCTTAGTCACATCAGGCTGCATAAGGATGGGGGCAGAGCTGAACTTCTCCTTTAGAAACACAAAAGCTTCAATGGCCTCAGTAGTCCACTGAACCGTATTAGCACCTTTCGTGGTGAGATCGGTCAGTGGTTTAACAATAATAGAACATTTTTAATGAATTTTCTGTAGTAATTGGCGAAACCCAAAAACCTCTGTATCGATTTCAAACCAATAGGCCTAGGCCATTCCTGCACAGCTTGAACTTTCACCGGGTCCATCTCAAAGCCCTCGCTGGAGATAATGTAGCCCAAAAAACTAATTCTCTGTACAGCGAACTCACATTTCTCCAGCTTAGCAAAAAGCGAATTGTCAATCAATAACTGCAATACCTCACGTACGCTCCGCCAATGAGACTCCAGATCAGGCGAATAAATTAAAATGTCATCCAAATACACAACCACATTTTTGCCGATCAAAGGTCTAAGGATGTCATTAATAAGATTCTGAAAAAATGCTGGTGCATTGGTAAGACCAAAAGGCATCACCAGATTCTCAAAATGACCCACAGGAGTGTTAAAAGCAGTCTTCCATTCATCACCCTCCTTCATGCGCAACAAATTGTATGCCCCCCGGAGATCAATTTTAGAGAACCATTTGGCCCCCACTAACTGGTTAAACAAATCAGGAATCAATGGCAGTGGGTAGGGATTGCGTACAGTAATTTTATTAATCTCGCGAAAGTCCAGACAAGGACGTAAACCGCCGTCCTTTTTTTTAACAAAAAAAAATCCAACAGCCACAGGTGACTTAGAGGGTCTGATATGACCGGCGGCCAAGCTCGTCTGTATGTATTCCTCCAAAGCCTTTCTCTCAGGAATAGTAAGATTAAATAAACGACTTTTAGGGAGAGTCGCTCCAGGGACAAATTCAAAGGTACAATCATAGTCTCTATGAGCAGGCAAAATTTGCGACTCCTTCTCAGAAAAAACTTTCCAAAAATCCTGAATAGGTACAGGTAATTTCCCTTTATCCACAGCAGCAATGCGCCCGTTACAACACTTGTCATAACACTTAGGGCTCCAGGACTTAATTTCATTGGTAGACCAATCCAGTACAGGATTGTGCAATTTTAACCAGGGCAAACCCAAAACTACTGGAGAAGGCAAATTATTTAATACCACCAAATCCAAATTTTCTTGTTGAATACCATTAATAGTGAGGGGAAATTCATAAACCTTGTGAGTAACACATTTCAAGGGAGAGCCATCGACAGAAACCACGGCAATAGGGGATGACAAAGGTTTGGGTTTTAATTTAAGTTTTTCCAAAAATCCCCCATCAATCACATTCAGAGTAGAACCACAATCCACAAATACCCGAAATTCAATTAATTCTTCCTGAGCAGCGGTAGTAGCAGAAAGAAATACCCCCTTAGTATTTAAACAGGCTATACGGGCGTAACTGACCTTTTTTTTTTCTTTGTTCATACGAATCACACAGTTCTTAATGAAATGGTCAGATTTTCCGCAATAAAAGCACAAACCTTCAGAAAATCTGCGGTCTTTTTCCTGAGAGCGGGGTGACATCGCCCCAATCTCCATCGGCTCTCCAATGTCAGTATAGACCCTCTCAGAACTCGGAGCTGACATGGCAGAGGATTTACTCTCATTAACCCTTGCACGCAGTCTCCTGTCCACCCATATAGCTAATTGCATTGCCTCCTGCAAGTTTCCAGGTGTAGGATAAGCAATCAGCAGATCCTTAACCCTTTCACCTAGCCCTGCAAGAAACAAACTTTTCAGAGCAGAATCGTTCCACCCCACCTGAGCAGACCACCGACGGAAGTGAGTACAATAATTTTCCACATTACCTGATCCCTGCCTCAAATGTCTCAATTCCGTCTCAGCTGATGAGACACGATCAGGATCATCATACAACAACCTCAAAGCAGAAAAAAAACTATCCACTGATCTAAAGCACGGATCACTAGGTTGGAGAGAAAAGGCCCATCCCTGAGGTTCCTTGCGCAAAAGTGACATTATGAACCCTATGCGCTGTGATTCATCACCAGAGGATCTGGGTCTTAAACAAAAATACAATAAACAAGCATTTTTAAAGGAAAAAAAATCTTGTTGTTCACCAAAAAATAAATCAGGCAAACGTACCTTTGGCTCTACAAAATGCGCTCCAGAACAGCTACTCACGTGTTGTTGGAGTTCGACCACCTCCAGAGAGAGTCCCTGCAAGCGTTGAGCCAAATCCTGAACCGACACCATGATGGAAACTGGAGGTCTTTCCTTAGATAAATTTTTGGGCTGGACTTACTGTTATGATCTGCTACAAGCGCTAAGGAAAGAAAGGAGATCTGTCCCTACAATAGAACTAAGCTAGATCCCTACGATGTAACGGGAAACCTGATCCTGCGATCAGACCCGCTAAAGTCCTCAGCTAGTCTGTACGAAGACCTATAGATGTGAGGGAGGGATCCCTACAAGAACTAGGGACTGGGAGTAAGATGGACACCTCCTAGCAGAAATTGTAGCAGAAAAGGACAAACAAACAACATAGAAAATAGAGGTCAAGAGACCTAGCAAAACTGACGGAGTAAGGTAACAAAGCACCTGGCTAGTTTAAGAGTTGAAATTACAATGAAGTCCAGCAAGGCCAGAAGGGCGGAGCAGGATTAAATAGGCAAAAAAGGTCATGTGACCAGCAAACTAGAAAAAACCTAACAGGAGAGTTCTAACAGCCAGCACCTCCAATGCATACTGGCTAAGCTCTGGCCATGTATCCAGCTTTGAGACCCAAAACTTGAAGGGGGAAGAGCCGTCTGGGAGTACACTGAGAGGGCAAGACATGTAGTCTGTCACCATCTGACGGAATCGTTGCCTCCTGCTGACTGGAGCCGTCTGTGATGGTGTAGACATTTGTGGCGGGGACACAAAACTTTGCCACATTTGGGTCGTACTGGTCTTGCCTTGTGCTGAGGCGCTGCTTCTGCTCCCTCTTTGTGCAGAGCTTCCTCCACTGCCTCGACGCACTTAGCTGCCTTGTAAAGCACTAGCAGCACTGCTCTCGGGTGGAATGGAGAACTTGATGAAATGCACCAGTGTGTCTTGGTACTCCCGCATTTTACGCTCCCGATTCAACAGTGTTATGAGGCTTTCTAAGTTGTCCCGGTAGCGAGGATCTAGGAGGGTGGACACCCAATAATAAGCCATGTTAAGAATGTGGGCAATGCGACGGTCGTTTCTCAGGCACTGCAGCATGAAATCAACCATGTGCTGCAGACTGCCAACTGGCCAAGAAACGCTGTCCCCTGCTTGAGGCGTGATCTCTGCCTGCTCTGCATCACCCCACCCTCGCTCTAGATACTGACTACTAGAGCATTGTGTACCTCCCTCCTCTGGACACATGTCTTCCTCCTCCATTGACTCCTCCTCATCCTCCTCACAAAGTGTCCCCTGCCTAGGCCTTTGTGAGGAACCACATTGCGCAGACTGTACAGAAGCAGACTCCTCATCCTCCACTTCTTCTAAAACCTCCTCCCTTAGTGCTTGCAGTGTTTTTTCAAGCAGGCAGATAAGGGGGATAGTCATGCTGACTAGTGCATCATCTGCACTCGCCATCCACGTGGAATAATCAAAGGCACGCAAAACGTGGCAGATGTCCTTCATAGAGGCCCACTCAGTGGTGGTGAAGTGTGAACGGCGCGCAGTGCGACTTGTTTGCGCCTGCTGCTGCTGGTACTCCATTACTGCTGCCTGCTGCTCACACAACCTCTCCAACATATGTAACGTTGAATTCCACCTGGAGAGTAGGTCACATATGATGCGATGTTCCGGAAGGCGTAATCGGCGCTGCAGAGCTGCAATGCGCGATCTTGCGATGCTGGAACTCCGCAAGTGAGCGCACTCTATGCGGACCTTGTGCAGCAGTGCATCAAGATCCGGATAGTCCCTCAAAAAACTCTGCACGACCAAGTTGAGCACATGTGCCAGATATGGGATGTGAGTGAGGTTGCCTAGGCCCAGAGCTGCCACAATATTTCGGCCATTGTCACACACTACCATGCCTGGCTGGAGATTCGCTGGCACAAACCACACGTCGCTCTGCTGCTTGATGGCATTCCAGAGCTCCTGCGCTGTGTGGCTTCGATTCCCCAAAGAAATTAATTTCAATACGGCCTGTTGACGTTTGACCACGGCTGTGCTCATATCGGTCGTAACAGGTAACCGTTCACGGGTCGATGTGGAGGTAGACCGTGATGGCTCCTGCAGCGCTGATTCAGAGGAACTGGAGTATGAGGAGGAGTCAATGTGTACAGACTGGATTCCTGCAATCCTTGGAGTTGGCAGAACACATACAGCGCCACTCTCAAGATCTGTACCCGGCTCCACAACATTTACCCAATGGGCAGTGAGGAAAAGGTATCATCCCTGTCCATGCTTACTGGTCCACGCATCGGTGGTCAGGTGGACCTTGCTACTGACGGCGTTTTGTAGCGCATGTTTAATTTTTCCCTCCACATGGTATTGCAGGGCAGGGACGGCTTGCCTGCTGAAATAAAAGCGGCTGGGCACGTTGTATTGTGGGACTGCCAATGCCATCAAGTTACGGAAGGTGTCAGTCTCCACCAGCCTGAATGATAACATTTCAAGGGACAGTAGTTTTGCAATGCCAGCATTCAAAGCCTGTGCTCGGGGGTGGTTTGCCGAGTATGGGCGCCTTTTCTCCCATGCCTGTGCTAACGATGGCTGTAGACTGGCTTGGGAGTGTGAGGATGACAGGGAATGTGGTGCTGTGGGTGGAATGACACGGTGTCTCTGTACAACAGTGCCAGAGGTTCTTCCATGGCGATCCTGTGAGGAAGCCGAACCAGCTGTGTGTGAGCTGGAGGAAGAGGCTACAACACGAGCTGAAGAGGTGGTAGGTGGCGCTGTAGGTTGGCCTAGGTCTTCAGTGTGTCTTTGTAACTCCACCACGTGCTTGGTCCGCACATGTTTACACATATTTGTGGTATTGAGATTGCTGACACTTTTCCCTCTTTTCACTTTCCGATTAAACAGCTTGCATTTGACAAAGCAAATGTCATCTGCAACTGTGTCAAAAAAGCACCAGGCACTGCAAGTCTTGGGAGCGCCCGTTTTGGGTTTTGGAAGATGCATGCTCCTAATGGGTGCCGAAGTGGAGGCTACAGGCAACCAAGTCTGCCCCCTCCCTCTCCCTCCTTTTTGGGCCGTTCGGGGAATCTCTTCCTCAGTGCTGCTCCCACCACCTTCCTGTACCTCACGCCATTATGGGTCAAGGACCTCGTCATCTACACTACCCTCTTCAAACAACTGCTTCTTCTGGGTAGTCTCGAGAGCACAGTACGCACCAGAAAGTGGCACCTGAGTCTTATCATCAGATGCGTATTGAGGTGTGCTGACGATAGGCACCCGGAACCGGGCTTCTATGCGATGCTGGGGGTAGTAGTGGCAATCCGGTCCCGTGGCTCAGGGTGGTCAGACCAAATGGTGGCAGTCTATTTATCAGTGTTTTGAATGTCCGACTACGCCACCCGTGGATTGCGGTCAGGGATGACCGCCGCTGCAAGGCAGACCGCTGAGGCTGGTGTTAGAGTGCAGCACAGGGGTAGGACAACTCCCCACGGGAAGAGTGTAGCCCCAGGGCAGTGTAGGTGGATGCTGGGGGTGATGGTGCAGGCACAGCAGAAATCACACAGAGTCCAATGATGCAGTCCAGGGTTTTTACTCACAGTTGTTATCCATGTCACTTCTGTCAGCAATGACTGCCCAAGCCGTGCTGCGTCCACCAGGTGAGGGGCTTGGTCAACCCCCAGGCAATTCAGGAGTATGGCACAGTACTCCCTTCTGTCCTTTCTCTGGCCTCTCGTGCCCCACCAGTGACCAAACTTCTGTCCAGCTACCTCGGATCTTTGCGGGCAAACGTTGGCCCCCGTTTCCCGCTATCCTATATGGTGCCTTCCTAGCAGGTTTGGCGGGGGGTCGCACCAATAGATGATCACGACCTCCGGTTCTTGGCTGAGGGATAATTTACCTCCACCAACTTGGGAATCCGGTACCCTTCTATAGCCTGACCCTTCACCCGATATAACGTGGGTTGCAACGGTTGCTGTCCGTTCTGCTCTCTCTTAGGGTCCCTTCTGCCTTCTTGTTTCTGGAGCCTTTCTACTCCTCTGTCTCTTCTCCTTCCTTCCTTCTCCTCCTTCACTTCTCCTCTCTGGCCCCGGCCTCTTCTCTAGGCCTGCCTCGTGGAGCTGAGCTCAGGCTGAGCCTCAGCTCCCTGTCAGCTCTCTCTGGCTGACTACTTCTCTGAACTGCCCCACTTCTTTGAACCCTCTCCTAAGATGGCCCCCACCTTTTATCTGCTTCTCTGTGTCTGAGCTCAGGTGACCAGCACCCAATGAGCTCCTTGCTATGCTCCAGAAACCGTCCCCTTCTGCTCCTACATCACTGGGTTCTCTCCCCCCTCCCCACTCCAGCCAGGGACATGGTCAGTTGTGCCTGCATTTAAATGGGAGCACCGTTGAGCTGTCCCCCGGAAATGGGGTGAGTGTGTGTATGCAGCTACTGAGCCCTGGTCCATACTCCATCCTTACCCAGGAGTGAAATATCACACCTCTGGTTGAGGTGCAATACGCCTGTAGCAACCGAACCCTCGGGGCGCTACACTACCTCTTCTTCAAATGCTAGAATTCTGCTTGGCTGGCCCCCTCTTTCCAAGCCAAGAGATTCAGATAACAGAAGTAGAGATGGCTCCTGTCCAGGGCTCTCTGACTGCCAGGGCAATTTGGCAGGTGGTGAAAAGACAGATGGGTGCTCTTCAGTGCTCAGGACCTGAGAGGATCTGGAACTAATTGAAGTCGATGCGTTAGGTGCCATCCATCCGACAACGGCTTCAATTTGGTCCTCCCGCAGCAGTGGGGTATGGCGAGCTCCTACAAAGTTGCGCATAAAGGACCGTTCCCTGGTAAAACTGGGGGATGCTGAGTCACTGGTGCCTGCAGCAGGCACAGAATCCCCACGTCCTCTCCCTGCAGAAACTCGACGCCCACGACCACATGCCTTACTCCCTGCCTTCTTCATCTTGGTAGACTGATAAAGATAGGCAGAAAAGTATTAAGGGCTTAGTGTGCTTATTCCTGAACAGCTGCTAACAGGTATAAGAAACACTAATTTTATAAAGTGTGGACTAGACTTTAATATGAGCTAATGTGGCCTACACAACTGTAAAGTGGAGCGTTTGGTGAACTTTATTTACGTTTTTTTTTTTTCACAAAAAGACACTGGATGTGCCCAAAGATGTAAAACCGATAGTATCACAAACTTTTTGCAGCTATTACAATGCAGGAAGGTAACCTACAATGCAATAGATGAGGCTACAAAAAATAGGCTAATACTAATCTGGCTGGGGCTGCAGGGCCCAATGCTGCAGAAAGGCTCCTCTAACTACTCCTATATAGTGTGTTTGGAAGCAATCTAGCTGGATACGGATGGAACCACACTAATAGGAGAAATCAGGAAAAATGAGCAGCACTAATGCAAAAAAGGACAATGTATGAGGCAGTGACGCACGCTGAGCGGACTACAACCGGACGTGGCTGCAGAACACACTACAGCGTGAGCTGCATTCACACACAGAGACCTCGCAGACAGCCGTGAACAGTGCAGAGAACTGTGCACTAGCACTGCAAGGCAAAAGAAAGCTACTCTATCTACTCCTATATAGTGTGTTTGGAAGCAATCTAGCTGGATACGGATGGAACCACACTAATAGGAGAAATCAGGAAAAATTAGCAGCACTAATGCAAAAAAGGACAATGTATGAGGCAGTGACGCATGCCGAGTGGACTACAACCGGACGTGGCTGCAGCACACACTACAGCGTGAGCTGCATTCACACACAGAGACCTCGCAGACAGCCGTGAACAGTGCAGAGAACTGTGCACTAACGCTGTAAGGCAAAAGAAAGCTTCTCGCACAGCGGTTTATAAAGTAGCCTGGGTAAAGCACAATAAAGCAAATCCCTATCTCAAACTGTCCCTCAGAACAGCAGCGTCCTGTCCCTAACTGAATTCACAGCAGAGTGAACCCAAAATGGCGGCTGCGGCTTTTATAGTGCATCATGACATCATTTCAGCAGCCAATCACAGCCATGCCATTAGTTAACATACCTAACATGCCTAACAGGATGTGCCCACACTTCTTAGGATCCTCATTGGCTGAATAAAATCAAACTGGCTCATTGTATTATGGGAACTTCCGATTCCGGTATTCGATATTCTAAAAGTATCGGAACTCAGTATCGGAACTCCGATACCGCGAATATCGGTCGATACCCGATATTTCAGTATCAGAATGCTCAACACTAATCATCAATAAAATGCAGTGGAAAGCAGGGAGTGCGGGGAGAAGAGACGGACGACAGCCATTTCGCGCTGTGGATAGCGTTTCTCCAGGTCCAGATAGTCAGTGTTGCTACTTCACTTCCTTTAACAGGTTCATATTTGAGGTCACATTAAGAAATTATAACATTTATAAAAACACAGAAAAATCGGATCTATCATTGAGTCCCAAAGGACCAGTAACATTGGTCTGAGAAATCCGCTTCTCTCTGCAAGAGTAATTTATTGTAATTACCTCCTCTAGTAGGGAAAGAAACATGCTCAATACCTGCAAATCTAAGTAGGTTGGAATCAACATTATGAAAACGAATAACATGAGCAATAAATCTTTGTGATCCTTTCTTGGTAATAATAGAATGAAATTGTTCTCTGATACGTATAAATAAGGGGCGAATTGTTTACAACCCGGTGTATGTCCCCACAGCCTGGCCCTTTTGTTATGCCCCATTAATTGGCAAACTAATAAAAGATTTAAAAAAAGAAAAAAAAAAAGGCCCGGCTCCTCATCCAGCATTGCTCTGACTCCTCTTCATCTATGAGGTACAGCAATAGGCGCCGGATGGCGCGATGATGTCACTGCATCGCGCCACCGATGTTCCCTGCGGGTGCCATCCCCCTCAGTGTGCAGGCCGAAAGTGGCTTGCGTTCTGATGGAGATCCCAGTGGGGCAGGAAGCGGATTACAGTTCCTCTGCTCCTGTCCCAGGCGGCTCTCACAGCAATTGTATTGAGTGTGGGTAGGGAGCGACGGCCAAGGCATAGGGAGAGGGAGGGGTATGCGGTGTCAGTGACCGACACCGCTCTCCTGTTTACCTGCACCCCAGCCCTCACTGTGGAATGCCTGCGGAAGGTGCCGAGCAGCCGCAACATTTCACTAATGTCATTTTCCTCCCCCTTCCCAAAGTGCGCCCCCCTTGGGGGGAGCAGGAGGTAGCGCCCTAGGAGAGTACCTACCCCTCGTCCCGGCCCTGGCGCACCTACACACGATCAAGTCGCTGCGGGAGCGTTGATCTGGTTGTCTAAGACAGCCAGAGTCCACATAGAGAAGGCAGATATGGTTAATTACCATCTGTGCTTTCTCGATTGCTGAGTACACAGCACTAAACAAGCTGACAGCACATCCTCCTCCATACACATATATACAGCCCCAGATACAAGGGAAATCAGATGAAAATAAAAATATTTCAATATGTACATGCCCCCGACAGGTCTTTTATGACTTTATAGGGGGGCACAATGTGTAAAATAAATATAAAGTAAATAATTAGAAAGAAACAGGTAAAGAAAAAAGCCACTGTCCATTCAAATTGCTGTTCCTGGTCCCGTCCCAGTAAAAAAACTAATTAAAAAAAAAAGTCCATAATATTTAACATTAAAAATATTTATGAAAACGGATCTTCCAGCGATGACGTAGGCAAGTATGATAAACTGTCAACTTAATTAGCACATTAAAGGTATGGCGGTTCATATGGAAAACCATGTGAACAGAGGGACCATCATACTTTTAATGTGCTAATAAAGTTAACGTTTTGTCATACTCACCTGCTTCATTGTTGGAGGATCTGTTTTCGTTCCTATTTGTTGCGCCTCTGATCTGGGCAGCTCCGTGCGATATCCACAGTTATTTGCTGGAACTCCTTCCTCAGCATACTTGGTGAGCTGACTCTCCCTTCCCTCTCCCTCTTTACGAATAAAAAATATTTGTTACAAAAAATCTTTAATTGTATTTTAGTAATTCTATGTGGTCATAAAAAAATGAGAAAAACAGAATTATTTTCCTTATTTTTCACATATATCGCTCAAGAATATGATAATGACATAAAAATGAAAAAAAAAAAGATGTAAACGTTACTACAATATTAGAGCGAGGTTTTTTCTTTAAACCGCATGTATGGAAAAAAAAAGAAAATGAGAATGTGTCTGGTCAGATATGAGGTAAATGGTCTGGTCCTGAATTGGTTAAATGTCTGATGGAGAGACTTGAGTGGTCTCAAAAGCTTACTATTTGTTATGATCTTTTCAGTTAAAAAAGTAAAATTGAGAGTCCTTTTAATAGCTATCTTCTGGCTAACATAGTGTAAAGATATGGGTTTTTTTGTCCTGTTACTGTAAATATACAAAATCATAGTGTGTTAATGAAGGCCAGCAGGAGATATAGAGCGACATCTACTGGTAAAATTCTAGTATTACAAGCAATGTAATGGTGTAGTGCAGGGGCAAACAGCCATAGATTCTTTCATTTGAGAGAATCGGGCTCATTATGCAAATTACACTCTGGTCAAACTCTGATCAGAGAGTTAGCAAAATGTGATCCAATCCTCTCGGGTGAGAGAACCATAGCACACTGAGGAGAAGATGGAGACTAACATTTCTCCATTGTGTCAGTGCACGGAAATCAGATTGCACTCAGATGCCATTCAAGTGAAGTCCAATGATTTCCACACTCTCATTGACTTGCATGGCTGTGTGTGATCTGAATATCAGATCAAACTCAGACATGCTGCGATTGTTTTCCTTCGGACAAGTACGCGGCTCCATAGGTTAATGTTGGTACAACTGCAATCCGATGTTTTGTCGGATCGCACTCTGGCCGAAAATACAGCCATATGCACCTGGCCTATTTACTTTAAGGGGCTGCAAACATCTTAAGATGAATAAAAAAAAAGGTAGCTACCCAATGTCTGTCCCTTTACCAAGAATTGCAACATGACCAGGAATAAGACAAAGCCATTTACCTCTGTCTGTCTAAGTGACGACAATCAAGCAGCGTGCACTCCACAGCCACATGCCAAAGTAGCTGGATGGGAGTCAAGCCGGGGAAAGGTGAGCGAGACTTGTTGCCGACGTCCCCATATTAAAAATATTTTGAATGTGTCTGTAGGTGTGTGTGTGCATGTATGATGTGTATATCTGTGTATTTCAGTGTGTATTACTGTGTATATAGTTGAAACCAGAAGTTTACATACACTATATTAAAAGACACATATGCCTGTTTTTCTCAATATCTGACATGAAATTAGAATAAAGCTTTCCCGTTTTAGGTCAATTAGGATTACCATAATTTTTAATATTTGCCAAATGAAGAGAGAAAGAGAGAGAAAGAGAGAGAAAGAGAGAGTTTTAATGCATTTTTAATTACTTACTGCAAAGTCAAAAGTTTACATACACTAAGGTTACTATGCCTTCAATCAATCAATTCTGGACTGTCCATATGATGATGTCATGTGTTTGGAAGCTTCTGATAGATTTTTTGGCAACATTTGAGATAATTAGAGACACACCTGTGGATGTATTTTAATGCACGCCTGAAACACACTGCTTCTTTGTGTAGCATCATGGGAAAGTCTAAAGAAATCAGCCAAGATTTTAGAAAGAGAATTGTGAACTTGCACAAGTCTGGCTCTTCCTTGGGTGCAATTTCAAGATACCTGAAGGTGCCTCGTTCATCTGTACAAACAATTATATGCAAATACAAACAAGATGGGAATGTTCAGCCATTATACCACTCAGGAAAGAGAAGAAAGAGTTCTTTGTCCCAGAGATGAACGTGCTTTGGTCCGACATGTGAAGATGATGGCGGAAGCTGGTAAGATTGTGCCAATAACTACAGTGAAACTGTATTAACATGGGCTGAAATGCGACTCTACCAGGAAGAAGCCATTACTCCAAAAGAAACATAAAAAAGCTAGATTAATGTTTGCAAATGCACACAGGAACAAAGACCTTAATTTTTGGAGACATGTCATGTGGTCTGATGAAACTAAAATTGAAATTTTTGTGGATAATGACCATCGGCACGTTTGGAGGAAAAAGGGAGAAGCTTGGAAGCCTAAAAACACCATCCCAACTGTGAAACACGGGGGTGGAAGCATCATGTTGTGGGGTTGTTTTGCTGCAGGAGGGACTAGTGCACTTCACAAAATAGATGGCATCATGAGAAAAGTATATTATGTGGCAATACTAAAGCAATATTTGAAGACATCAGCCAGGAAATTAAAACTTGGGCGGAAATGGGTCTTCCAAATGGATAATGACCCGAAACATGCTGCCAAAATGGTAACAAAGTGGCTTAAGGATAACAAAGTCAATGTTTTGGAGTGGCCATGACAAAGCCCTGATCTCAATCCTATTGAAAATATATGGCCAAACTGAAAAGGCAGGTGTGAGCAAGGTGACATACTGTTACGGATCCGGGTGGTGGAACCTCTGTACTGCGGTGCAAGGAGGGACCAGAGGGGCGTAACTAGGTATCAACTCGGACCGACCAAGGCCATATGGCGGCTCAATCGACTCCGTGACCAGGGAAGGACCGAGCAGAGGAACCAGGTGCTACTCTGGGGACCGACCTTGTATGAGAGCAGGTGAGTCCCACGGGTCAGAAGGCAGGGACTGACTGGTACAGCAGATGAGCACGGCAGGCAGGCTGACGGGTGATCCAGGCAGACGGACTGGCAGGCACGGCAGGTAACAAGCAGGAGCCTCCAGGTAGGCGGGCTGGTAGGCACGGCTGGTAAAAGGCAGGTGCTTCTAGGTAAGCGAGCTGGCAGGCACGGCAGGTAACAGGCAGGTGCTTCCAGGTAAGCAGGCAGACAGAGCCCATAGACAGACTGGCGGACTGGACTGTAGACAGACTGTCAGGCTGGAGAGTAGACAAGCAGGCGGACTGGACTTGTAGTCTGGCTGGTGGGCTGGACTTGTAGTTTGGCTGGCGGGCTGGACTGGTAGTCAGGCTAGCAGCGGGACTTGAGGGCTGAAGCAGAGTATCACACACAAAGCTACAACCTTGCACGGGCACCTCCATATTGGAGGAGGTGCCTTTTATAGGGCAAGTCCTCCGGGCATTGGCCGGGGACTTTTTAGGACGGCGAGCGCCGCCCCTTTAAGAGGGAGGGAGTGCACCCTAAGCACAGAGCCGGGGAGGCTGCATGCACCAGCAGCAGCTGCAGGGAGGCCAGAAGACGCCGGAGCAGGACCGCGGTGGCAAGGGGTACGGTGTCTCTGCCGGGCAGGAGGCAGAGACGCTGATGCTACAGTACCCCCCCCCTTTATGCCCCCTCTTTTTCAGGCCAGCAAGAATTTTTTTAAGGATAAGCGGGGCGTGGATGTTCTTCCTGGGTTCCCAAGTTCTCTCCTCTGGACCAAACCCCTTCCAATCCACCAGAAAAAAGGTTTTTCCTCTTACCCTCTTGATGGCCAGAATGTTCTGTACCTCATAGACGTCCTCAGCGGAGACCGGAGCTGGGGAGGTACTTGGATTGTCGGAAAAAGAATTAAGCACAACTGGTTTGGAGGAGAGATACGTGGAAGGAGTTTGGAATCTGTAAGGTGGCTAGGAGTTTTAACTTGTAGGCTACTGGATTGATTTGCTTGAGGACTTCAAATGGACCGATGAACCGTGGACCCAACTTATAGGAGGGTATTTTGAGACCAACATGTTTGGAGGAGAGCAAAACCTTGTCTCCCGGTCGGAACTGAGGCGGATCCAGACGTCTCTTATCAGCATGCTTCTTCATCCACTCGGAGGATTGAAGAAGTGCGTTTCTAGTGTCCTCCCAAATAGTGGAAAATTCGCTGACCAGAGACTCCACGGCCGGGTTGTCCACTGAAGCGGAGACGGGAAACGGAATCTGGGGATGTTGACCGTAGACCACAAAGAACGGGGACTTGGAAGAAGATTCGCTCTCATGGTTGTTGTAGGAGAACTCGGCCCATGGTAGGAGATCCACCCAATCGGTATGGTGAGCGTTGACGAAGTGCCGGAGGTAGCTGGTAAGGATCTGGTTGATACGCTCCACTTGGCCATTGGACTGCGGATGGTAAGCGGAGGAGAAATCCAGGGTGACATCCAGCAGCTTACACGAAGATCTCCAGAAGCGCGAAGTGAACTGGACCCCTCGATCAGACACAATGTGGAGGGGTAGGCCGTGGAGACAAAAGATGTGATGGATGAAGTCCTTAGCAAGCACAGATGCAGACAGGAGACAAGGCAGAGGGATGAAGTGGGCCATTTTAGAAAAGCGGTCAGCGACCACCCAAATGATCGTACAACCGGCAGAAACAGGGAAATCCGTAATAAAGTCCATAGCAATGTGTTGCCACAGGTAGACGGCCGGCAGGAAGATGTCTGGGAACCTTGTTGCGGGCACAGGACGAACAGGCCGTGACGAAGTCGACCACAGCCTTGCGCAGGGTAGGCCACCAGTAATGCCGGGTAATGAGCAGGAAGGTCTTCTTCTGGCCAGCATGGCCGGCTAATTTGGATGACTGACCCCAGTGAAGAACCTTCTTACGATCTGGAACCGCTACAAATGTTTTACCGGGTGGGAGACGAGACGGATCCAAGAGGGCCACATTCATCACTTTGGAGGGATCGATGATATGCATAGGCTCCTCCTCTTGATCGGAAGACAGGAAGGATCGGGTCAAGGCATCTGCTTTAACATTCTTGTCTGCCGGGCAGTAATGTAGGGTAAGGTTAAAGCGTGCGAAGAGCAAAGACCACCGGGCCTGACGCGGATTGAGTCTTTGGGCGTTCTGAAGATAAGCCAAGTTTTTGTGTTCAGTATAGATGACCACCGGGTGCAGAGTCCCCTCGAACAGGTAACGCCACACCTCCAGCGTCAATTTGATGGCTAGCAGTTCTCGGTCTCCTATGGAGCAGTTGCGCTCAGACGAAGAGAAGCGCTTGGAGAAGAAGCCGCAGGTTAACATTCTCCCGGATGGAGATTTCTGGGTGAGCACTGCTCCGGCTCCGGAAGAGGAAGCATCAACCTCCAGAAAGAATTATTTGTTGTTATCCGGACGGTGCAGCACAGGGGCTGAAAAGAAGGCTTGTTTTAAAGAGAGGAAGGCCTCCTCTGCCTCGGACGGCCATTCCTTAGGATTTTCTCCCTTTCAGGTGAGCGCAGAGATGGGAGCAGTCCGAGAAGAGAAATGTGGGATGAAGAGATGGTAATAGTTGGCGAAGCCCAGGAATCGCTGAATCGCCTTCAACCCCTCCGGATGGGGCCACTTTAAGACGGCAGAGACCTTCTCGGGGTCCATCCGTAGACCTGTCTTAGAGATAATGTAGCCCAGGAATGGAAGAGAGGACTGCTCGAAGAGGCATTTCTCAAATTTTGCATATAGGTGATTCTGCCTGAGCCTAAGCAGGACCTGACGAACATCCCTCCGATGTGAGGGAAGATCCGGAAAGAAGGCCAAGATGTCGTCCAGGTACACCACCACGCAAGAATATAAGAGGTCACGGAAGATGTCATTAACTAATTCTTGAAAGACGGCGGGAGCATTACAGAGACCGAAGGGCATCACACGGTATTCATAGTGACCGTCCCGGGTATTGAATGCCGTCTTCCACTCGTCTCCTTGGTGGATCCGGACCAGGTTATACGCCCCACGAAGATCGAGCTTGGTGAAGATCTTCGCGCCTTTAAGGCGGTCGAACAGCTCAGAGATGAGCGGCAGGGGGTATTTGTTTTTGACAGTGATTTGACTGAGTCCTCTATAATCGATACATGGACGTAGTGAACCGTCTTTCTTTTTAACAAAGAAGAATCCGGCTCCAGCCGGGGAGGAAGATTTCCGGATGAATCCCCAAGCCAGATTTTCCTCGATGTACTCCGATATGGCCCGGGTTTTGGCCAACGACAATGGGTAGATATGCCCACGGGGTGGAGTAGCACCGGGTATCAGGTCGATAGGGCAATCATATGGCCTATGGGGTGGCAGAGTTTCTGCCTCCTTCTTGTCGAAGACATCAGCATAGGAACAGTAGGGCGCCGGTAGACCGGGTAAATTAGTCGGAGTAGATGGGGGTCGAGCCGGGCGAACCCGAACCAGACAGGTCTCATGGCAATCCTGCCCTCAACGGAGCACCTCACCGGATTGCCAATTCAGAACGGGTTCATGTTTCTGTAGCCAGGGTAGACCTAGAAAAAGAGGGTGAGAGAGTACGGAAAGCACATGGAAGGTAATCCTCACTGAGTGCAGCATTCCCACCTGCAGGATTACGGGCTCTGTGATGAGCAAGATGGTCACCGGAAGGAGTCTTCCATCCATGGAAGCGACTGCCAATGGTTCGGCCAGAGGTTTGGTAGGAATCTGATACTTCTCTACAAGGGACTGGGATATGAGATTCCCAGCGGCTCCGGAATCCAGATGTGCGGTTTCAAAGAAGCGGTTCTCTCCACAGGAAATAGAGACGGATGAAGTCAAGAACGGAGAGGATTTACTTTTGCCTAGGACGACCTCTCCGAGCGGTCCTAGACACTGGAGTTTCCCAGCTTCACCGGGCAGGAACGAATCAGGTGCTCCTTACTACCACAGTAGAAACAGCTCCCCTCGGCTCGGCGTGTCTCTTGGCGAGATTTGACCATCTTGGTCTGGTCGATCTGCCTAGGTTCAGGCGAGCGTGCCCGGGGAGTTTCTGATTGGGAGGCCGGTTTCTGGAAAGCAGGAGCAAGAGGAGGAAATCTTCTCTCCCGGGTAGTCTATTTATCACGTTCTAGGAAACGGATATCAATCCGGGTTGCTAGTGACACCAGGTCATCCAGGGTGGTAGGAACGTCCCAGTCGGCTAACTCGTCCTTAATCCGACCGGAAAGGCCCTCCCAGAAGGTGGACACCAGGGCCTCGTTGTCCCAGGCAAGCTCAGAAGCAAGGGTACGGAACCGTATGGCATTCTGGGCCACGGTGAGACTCCCTTGGCAGAGACGGAGCAATGAGGAGGCAGTAGAGATCCTTCATCCGGGTTCATCGAAGACCCTCCGGAAGGCAGTGAGGAAAGCCAGAAGATTGGACACCAGGGAATCCCCTCTCTCCTATAGAGGGTTAAGCCATGCCAATGCTTCCCCGGTGAGGTGAGACATGTTGAACACCACCTTGGCCCGGTCGGAGGGAAACTGATGTGGCAGAAGTTCAAAGTGCAGCGTGCACTGGTTCAGAAAGCCCTGACATAGGACGGGGTCACCTCCAAAACGAGGAGGCACAGAAAACAGGGGTCCTAGGCTGGATGGTATTGGTAGGTAGCGGCGCTGCTGGAGCGGGTGTCGCTCGACTTGAGGCGGACACAGGTGGGACAGACAGCATGTCCAGGCGAGAGTTGACAGACTGCAGGTAGGTCAGGATGGTTTCCTGTTGGGATCTCTGACGAGAAACCTCATGGTACAGGTCAGCAAGCGAAGGGGCCTGGGGGCCACCGGGTTCCATGGCCCATGCAAACTGTTATGGATCTGGATGGTGGAATCTCTGTACTGCGGTGCAAGGAGGGACCAGAGGGGCGTAACTAGGTATCAACTCGGACCGACCAAGGCCGTATGGTGGCTCAATCGACTCCGTGACCAGGGAAGGACCGAGCAGAGGGACCAGGTGCTACTCTGGGGACCGACCTTGTATGAGAGCAGGTGACTCCCACGATTCAGAAGGCAGGGACTGACCGGTACAGCAGATGAGCACGGCAGGCACGGCAGGTAACAAGCAGGAGCCTCCAGGTAGGCAGGCTTGTAGGCATGGCTGGTAACAGGCAGGTGCTTCTAGGTAAGCGGGCTGGCAAGCATGGCAGGTAATAGGCAGGAGCCTCCAGGTAGGCTGGCTGGTAGGCACGGCAGGTAACAGACAGGTGCTTCTAGGTAAGCGAGTTGGCAGGCATGGCAGGTAACAGGCAGGTGCTTCCAGGTAAGCAGGCGGACAGAGCCCATAGACAGACTGGCGGACTGGACTGTAGACAGACTATCGGGCTGGAGAGTAGACAAGCAGGCGGACTGGACTTGTAGTCTGGCTGGCGGGCTGGACTTGTAGTCTGGCTGGTGGGCTGGACTGGTAGTCAGGCTGGCAGCGGGACTTGAGGGCTGAAGCAGAGTATCACACACAAAGCTACAACCTTGCACGGGCATCTCCATATTGGAGGAGGTGCCTTTTATAGGGGAAGTCCTCCGGCCATTGGACAGGGACTTTTTAGGATGGCGTGTGGCCCCATTAAGAGGGAGGGAGCGCCCGCGCGCCCTAAGCACCGACCCGCATCTGCAGGGAGGCCAGAAGACGCTGGAGCAGGACCGCAGCGGTAAGGGGGACGGCATCTCTGCCGGGCAGGAGGCAGAGACGCCGATGCTACACATACAAACCCGGATCAATTACCCCATGTTTGTCAGAAGGAATGGGCCCAAATTCCGACCAACTATTGTGAGAAGCTTGTGGAAGGATATCCCAAACGTTTGACCTAGGTCATTCAGTTTAAGGGCAATGGTACCAAATACTATTGAAATGTATGTAAACTTTTGACTTTGCAGTAAGTAATAAAAATGCCTTAAAACATTCTCTCTCTTTCATTATTCTGACATTTGGCAAATATTAAAAATTATGGTAATCCTAATTGACCTAAACCAATAATGTCAAATATTGAGAAAAACATGCATATTTGTCTTTTTATATAGTGTATGTAACACTTCTGGTTTCAACTGTATACTTATGTCTGTTTATATGTGTTTTTGTGAATTTGTCTTCAAATATGTATATGTGCGTATCTGTGTATATGTGTTTGTGTATGTGCGTGTCTGTGTATTATGTGTGTGCATATCTGCGTATCGTGTGTATGTTTGCATGTATGCATACAGTGTGTGTGCATGTTTGTGTACTGTTTGTGTGTGCACACATGTCTGCATACGTGAAGGATGAGGGGGCAGGCTGAGCCCTGTGTTATATACCCATATTTCTCCACCTCATCTGTGCATCATGAATCGTGGTATGTTTTAAAGGGGCCTACTGAGACTCTTTCGCCCGGGGCCCACAAAAACCTGGGTAGGGAGCGGACCTCGCAGTGCAAGGGACATCAGTTTTTCCCTTTCAGAAAAATAATAGTTAGCGCCAAGTAACTCTATAGGTAAGGCATCAGTGTAGTGAACATCACTAATATTTTTCTACAAACTTTTTTTCACTTCTGATTTTTCTTTTCATTTTTTTCTTCTGTTTCTTCTAAATTTTTCTTTTTTTACTTTTTTTCCCCTCTACTTTTTATGGTAAATTTAACAATAAATAGTACCCTTTACAAAAGCCCCACATAATACATGTGTAAAAGTGTAGCACCCTGAAGCACCCTGAGGATTCGGCTGCTACAGGGGTATTGCACCTCAACCCAGAGGTGTGATATTCCACTCCCGGGTAAGGATGGAGTGTGGAACTGAGCTCGGTAGGCTGCATGCACTACATACATCCCATTTCCGAGGAGCAGACCGACGGTACTCCCACTTAGAAATGTGCAGGTAGGACCGAGTCTGTTCCTGGCTGGAGTGGGAGGGGGGTGGAACATCCCAAGTAGTGTAGGGGCAGATAGGGGGAGCAGCCTGGGTAAAGATAGGAGCTCATTGGGTGCTGGTCACCTGAGCTCACACATAGAGGGTGTATATAAGGTGGGCACCAACTAAGAACAGGGTCAGTTGCAGAGAGAAAGTCAGCGAGCGGAGGAGAAGAGAGACCCAGAGTGAGAGAGGAGAGAGAGAGACCCAGAGGGGGAAACAGAAGAAAGGACTCTAAGACCCCAAATTAAATCCCTGGGTGAAGAGTCGGCATCAGGGTACCGGAACCCAAGCTGGTGGGGGTAAAAACACTCCCCAGCCAGAGACCGGAGACCGTGGGCAGCGTTTGCCACGGTCACCCACCACATCCACCATGAAGGCATACCACGAGGAGGGTCAGGGAACCCAAGGCCAAGGGTCTCCCAACAGAAGGCCCGAGGGAGCTGGACCTGGGTGGATCAATAGTGGGGACGGCCAGAGAAAGGACAGAAGGAGAGCTCAGGGTCACGCTCCGGACTTATTTGGGAGTTGGCTGGATCCAGAACCTGGTGGACGCAGCACGGCTCGGGAGGTCACTCGAAGCTGGAGTGACCAGAACATCAGCAGTGAGTAAACATCCTAAACTGCATAACCCGACTCTGTCTCTGATTGCCGTCTACACTGCATCACCACAACTCCCATCCTCTGCACCTGATCCCCCTGAGGCTATACCCCACCCGTTGGGGGTTATATCACCAAAGCTGCACCTACACCACCAGCCTCAGCGGACCCTGCTGCAGCGGCGGCCATAGTGACCGCAACACAACGGGTGGCGTAGTCGACATTAAGAACTTATTAACATCTGTAGGACTGCCACATACAACTGAGTTTGACACCCTGGGCACGGACCGGGTCACAGCCACTCGGAAGACTACAACCCCCATCTGATCCGGCTCCGGATATTCCCACTAAAGAATATGGCCCAGGGGGCGCGTCAACTTTGGCGTAGTCGGCAGGAAAGAACTTAATAACATCTGTAGGACTGCCACATACAACTCAGTTTGACACCCTGGGCACGGACCGGGTCACAGCCACTCGGAAGACTACAACCCCCATCTGATCCGGCTCCGGATATTCCCCCTAAAAGAATATGGCCCAGGGGGCGCGTCAACTTTGGCGTAGTCGGCAGGATTACGTGCCCGCAACACCCGGGTACTGCGTGCCTGAAGAAAAGAACGAGTTTACCTCAAAAAGAAGTCTCCTGCCGGTTCCGGAGGGTCCCCGCCATCGGACCCCATCACCAGTCGATTCCAGCCGGTTGTCCGCCATTAACAGCGTTTTCCCGCCATCTGCAGAGTTTCCCGCCACTGGGAAGCGATTCCCGCCATTTCCAAAGGTTTCCCGCCTTGGAAGAGCGGACGCCATTATGGGCGTGCCAGAGGGTGGCAAGAGGCCGCCTCCCATCGTGGGCCAGGACCGAAAATGGCGCCAAAAGTGGAAACCGCCCCCACCAACAGAGACTGTGATGCTAGAGGTGTCTGTCAGCGTGAAAGAACAGCCCCTGGAGCTGACAATCACCAAGTGGCCCCGGGACCGCCCTCGAAGGGGGAGGAGACGAAAGGAGAGAGAAAAGATGGGTGCCGCCTGGAGCAGTCGAGAGCGAGCGCACCCGGAGGCAAGAAGCCTGGAGAAGAACATCGGAGGAGCTTACCCGGAGATGGCGAGAAAGCAGAGCAGCACCGGCCCGCTGGCCAGGAGCCTGCTGGAGACAACTGAAGGAGAGCAGAGCAGCACCGACCCGTTGGTCAGGAGCCTGCTGGAAACAACGACCCCACTAGGCCTAGTGGAGGTCCTAGCACAGCTCCCCCGAGACCGGGAGTGTGCACAGACCGCTCTGGAGGGCCTCGCGAGGAGGATGGCCCGGGTGCAGCGAGAGACGTTGGCGGAGTGGAGCCGCGAGATGGCCCAGCAGACCGAGACCCGTCAGCGGAGCACGCCACCCAAGACGAGGAGACCGACCGCCTCTGAGGATGGCGCGGGAGGACTCAAGGCCGGAGACGGCGCCGAGAAGGGAGCCGAACGAGTGGAGGCAGGTAAAGGGGACGTCTATACCCCAAACCGGGAAACCGCGAACCTGCCCCAGCTCCCCGTCGCAGAGCCCGAAGTCTATCCTGCCGTGCCCGTCGCTGCAACGTCACCGCCGCAGACTAGGCCTCAAACGGGAGCCGCGACCCCTGTGACGTCACACGCCTCGACCCCGAGCGTGACCAAGCAGGAAGTACCACCAGCCTGGTCGCAAGGCCTAGTACCCCCGGGCGCCGCAATACCAACAGCGCCCCCTACCTCCGCGGAGCCCCCGGCCTGGTCGCAGGGCCAAGTAGCCCAGGGCGCCGCCGTCCTTACGGTGCCCTTCACTTTCCAGATACCCCAGGCCTGGCCGCAAGGCCCGGGCATCCCGGGCGCCACCACCACCGCGCCCATAAGACCAAGAGTGCCGCATCTGGGAGAGGACCTGTACGCCCAGCATACGTGCCCGGATGGGCAGCCATTTATATGGCCACCGGAGTTCCACCATCCCCGACTCCGGAGAGAGAGACCCCTGGATGAACCCCTGATCCCGGCTCCAAAGCCCGTGAAGAGGATCTCGCCCCCGCTAGCGGAAGCGCAGTTTGAGTGGGACCCCACCGGAGAAGATCTTATGGGGTTCACTCAAGAAACTCGGGCAGCTGCAGCGGAGCGTGCTGAGTGCTGCCGCCAACAGCTCGAGGACTTTGAGAGGGAGCGGAGAGAGAGGCGGGTCCGGGAACAGCAAGCTCAAGTAAGGAGCGCGGAGCAGAAGAGCCGGGCCAGGAGAGACCCCCGTGCAGCGCATAGTCCCCGCACCACCGGGACTGTGATAAAGTTTAACTTGCAGCATGGGTGGGGCTTCATCCGAGACCACCACACCCTAGGCGACGTCTTCGTAACCAGGAGAGACGTTGAGTCCCACCTACCGGAGGGACACAGAGGTCGTGACCTTTACATCGGGGACGAGGTCACCTTCACCCGGCACAAGTGTGCCAAAGGTCCCTACGCCCTCCATGTGCATCGCCTGACGGAGGAAGAGCTGCGGTGTGAGGAGGAAGAACAAGAGGACCCGGACGGGTCTGAAACTAGAGCCAAAGGTAACAATAAAGAAAGAGCAGGAGGACGCCGTCGTTGAGTACAGCGAAGCAGGAGCTGTATATAGTTGCCCGTCGGGGCACCATAAACTGAAACTGAAACTGTTGCTGTTGCTAAAAATAGTCCCCGTTGGGACCAGCATCTGTGAACTGTATACCCGTTTATCCCTTTAATCCCACTGACCGAGGACTGAGAGCGGTCATTCCTCCCTTATACCTGGCCGAGGACTGAGAGCGGCCACTTCCCCTGTATATAGTTGCGCGTCCTAAAGCGCCCCCTACCGGTTTTATAGGGAAAACCAGTTTTCCAGAGAGACTGTCGCACTTTACCCGGTCACACGTTGCACAGTGACCGGAGGAGGAGCCTGAGGCGACGAGAATGTTATATGAAAAGTTTTATATGATGTTTTATTATGTATATGTTTTATATGTTATGCAAAAAAAATTTGTATGCTTTGGTGTTATGTCTTACAGCCCGAGGACGTGCTGTGATTTACCAGGGGGGAATGTAGCACCCTGAGGATTCGGCTGCTACAGGGGTATTGCACCTCAACCCAGAGGTGTGATATTCCACTCCCGGGTAAGGATGGAGTGTGGAACTGAGCTCGGTAGGCTGCATGCACTACATACATCCCATTTCCGAGGAGCAGACCGACGGTACTCCCACTTAGAAATGTGCAGGTACGACCGAGTCTGTTCCTGGCTGGAGTGGGAGGGGGGTGGAACATCCCAAGTAGTGTAGGGGCAGATAGGGGGAGCAGCCTGGGTAAAGATAGGAGCTCATTGGGTGCTGGTCACCTGAGCTCACACATAGAGGGTGTATATAAGGTGGGCACCAACTAAGAACAGGGTCAGTTGCAGAGAGAAAGTCAGCGAGCGGAGGAGAAGAGAGACCCAGAGTGAGAGAGGAGAGAGAGAGACCCAGAGGGGGAAACAGAAGAAAGGACTCTAAGACCCCAAATTAAATCCCTGGGTGAAGAGTCGGCATCAGGGTACCAGAACCCAAGCTGGTGGGGGTAAAAACACTCCCCAGCCAGAGACCGGAGACCGTGGGCAGCGTTTGCCACGGTCACCCACCACATCCACCACGAAGGCATACCACGAGGAGGGTCAGGGAACCCAAGGCCAAGGGTCTCCCAACAGAAGGCCCGAGGGAGCTGGACCTGGGTGGATCAATAGTGGGGACGGCCAGAGAAAGGACAGAAGGAGAGCTCAGGGTCACGCTCCGGACTTATTTGGGAGTTGGCTGGATCCAGAACCTGGTGGACGCAGCACGGCTCGGGAGGTCACTCGAAGCTGGAGTGACCAGAACATCAGCAGTGAGTAAACATCCTAAACTGCATAACCCGACTCTGTCTCTGATTGCCGTCTACACTGCATCACCACAACTCCCATCCTCTGCACCTGATCCCCCTGAGGCTATACCCCACCCGTTGGGGGTTATATCACCAAAGCTGCACCTACACCACCAGCCTCAGCGGACCCTGCTGCAGCGGCGGCCATAGTGACCGCAACACAACGGGTGGCGTAGTCGACATTAAGAACTTATTAACATCTGTAGGACTGCCACATACAACTGAGTTTGACACCCTGGGCACGGACCGGGTCACAGCCACTCGGAAGACTACAACCCCCATCTGATCCGGCTCCGGATATTCCCACTAAAGAATATGGCCCAGGGGGCGCGTCAAAAGCACCACTTACACACATCCCCAGTGTTTTTGAATAAAATAAAAATGGCCCATTCGTCTAGAAGACGTTATTCACCAGAGGAGGCATATGCTTTCCTTGCCTTGCCTCCTATACAGATTCAGACAGTGAGGAAGATCCCACATTCCTCTAATTTTCTTCATCATCCTCCCTCATCTAGTGATGGCAAGGCACCCTAGGACCAAAGCAACCCCTTCAGCAAATCGATCCCATATGAACTCCCCCCACAAAAATGATCAGACTGTTATTCCGGATTTCATGGCAGCTTGGGCATCCAATTTGACGCTACAGGACTCACTGAAATTTAATTTTTCAAATTCTTTTTTAGTGGGATAAAATAAATCTTATGGTGGCCCAAACAAATTACATTTTTCACCCAAAACCCACTAGATGGACCTCTGTAAATGCAGCAGAACGCTTTGGCAATACTGGAGTACTTATATTCTCTACAGCATGTGAGAGTGTGAACTGTGATAGCAGCAGGAGAGCATTAGGACCCTGTGAGTTTTGCCTGGCTGAGCTCAGAGCAGGGGCAGATCAGGAGACCCTGTGTGTTCTGAGGGTGTCTGCTGTGTGAGACGCTGGACGGGGCATCTGAGGAGAACTGTGAGGACTGAACTGCAACAAGACTCTCTCTCTACAAGCTTTCCTGTGGTGGTTGATAACCTCTGGCCCTGGTGAAGCTGTGTCACTGCTTAAGAACAAGTGCTGAGCTGGAGAAAGCTGTGTGGCTCTTTGGAGTTTTGTGGAAGTCCATGCTGAGTGACTAGAGACTTTGTGCTGAAGGAGCCAATGTCGAGTGAGAGGGAAAGAGACTGAGGATATCATCTCTGTGACGGAGCGCATGGTCGGTGGTCTGGAAAACAGTGAGTGACTGCGAGAGGACAGAAGGGGTCCGGTGCCATTCACATTGAGAGGATACTGACAAGCCTTGTGAAGAGTTCTTCCCAGACCTTAACCTGAGGCTACAGGACTAAAGTCCCCGGCGTGTGGGCTCGGCATCGGCCGACAAGACAAGGAACCTTTGCTGTTTTTGTGAACGTTGCTTTTTATTTGGCACTAAAGTTTTCCCGGGACTAGCTGCAGCCACCGCGATTCACAGGCCTGTGATAGACCACATCTAAGGTTAACGATACTGTAACTTTAAGATACCCGGGTATCCCTATACTAGGGGAATAAGAGCAATTGGTATAGTTTCATGCAATGTTATTGTTAATAGTGGTAGGATTGTACTCAGTGTGCCATCTCAGGGGTCCCTATAGAACACCCTCACTAGATCGACACAGTGTTTAGGTAAAATTGTTCCAGATCTTTAGAATAATTCACATAAACTGGAAACCTTGAGACTGGCACATTGATTTCAGCTTTTGCTGATTGGGTGTATTTAGTAGAGACAGTGTCCCAGGTAGAACCTGAGACTGATTCATGCAATACTAAATTTTAGTCTAATCCCTGTTTTAGTAAAGGAAGTGTTGTTTTTTTCTGTCTCTGTCTCAGATTGTGACTCGCGAGATCCCTCTCGGACCTCCGGTCAATACAAGCACACCGGTATTCCATATGGCCATGAAAAGGACACAATTTAAAAGCAATCCAAAAATGTTTGCATTATAGCGATAATGCGCTGTGTCCTCCATTAGACAATCCAAACTTTGATCATCTATATACAATTCGGCCAGTAGTTGATCTCTTCAGAAGAAATTTTGCTGAGGCGTACATCTGTATAGATGAATCTCTGGTTAATTTCAAAGCGAGGCTAAAATTGCTGCCCAGTAAGAGGGCAAGGTATTGAATTAAACTGTACAAGCTGTGCGAGAGTACCTCACGCTACACCCACAGATTTAGGGTTTACGAAGGGAAGGACACCCAGACTGACCCTCTCTGTATGGCCCCCTGTCCTGGGGGTGAATGGGAAAATTCTGGGGGAATTGCTGAACTCATGGCTGGATAAGGGGTATCAAATCTACATTGATAACTTCTACATCAGCATCCTCCTCTTCAAGTCCCTCTGAGCCAGAGGTACAGTTGCATGTGGCTCCATGCGAAAAAATCAGACAGGCCTCACTAAGCTGATAATTGGGCAACTACAAAGAAAGGGCAACAGCAGAGTCCAATGAAGCGACAACATGATGGTGGTCAAGTATAAGGACAAGAGGGATGTCCCTATCTTGACCACCATACAAAGTGACAACAGCTCCCTAGTTACTATCTAAGGTACCACAATAGAAGTTCCAAAGCCAGATTGTATCCTGGATTAAAATAAGTTTATGAGCGGTGTAGATCTCTCAGATCAGATCCTCAAACCTCACAGTGCCATGCGAAAATCTAAAGTATGGTACAAAAAGTAAGTTGTGAACATTGTACAGATGGCACTGTACAATGCTTTTGTGCTGTTTCGATGTGCAGGCATGGGGACCTTCCTGCTGTTTTAGGAGGTAGTCATCAAGGCCCTGATGTTTGTCAGTCAGGAAGGTGAGGGTCCTAGCACTTCTGATACTGAAGGTGCCTGTATTGTAACAGGTCAACATTTTCCCTGTGAGGGTCCCCAAACTGCAAACAAGGGAAGAACAAAAGAAAGGTGCATAGTATGCTCCAAGAGGGGAATACGAAAGGTCACAATTTACCAATGTGAAACTTGCCCTGAGAAATCTTGCTTTTGCATTAAGGATTGCTTCAAAGCAATCCACACATTAACCACTTCGCGCCAGAGCCTGTTTTTGCCTTCGTGACCGGGCCAATTTTTTCAATTCTGACCACTGCCAGTTTATGAAGTAATTACCCTGGAACGCTTCAACGTATTCCCCTGATTCTGAGATTGTTTTTTCGTGACATATTGTACTTCATGATAGTGGTAAAATTTCTTCGATATCACTTGCGTTTATTTGTGAAAAAATCGGAAATTTGGCGAAAATTTTGAAAATTTTGCAATTTTCAAACTTTGAATTTTCATGCCCTTAAATCAGAGAGATATGTCACACAAAATAGTTAATAAATAACATTTCCCACATGTCTACTTTACATCAGCACAATTTTGGAACCCAAATTTTTTTTTGTTAGGGAGCTATAAGGGTTAAAAGTTGACCAGCGATTTCTCATTTTTCCAACAAAATTTACAAAAACATTTTTTTAGGGACCACATCATATTTGAAGTCACTTTGAGGGGTCTTTATGACAGAAAATACCCAAAAGTGACACCATTCTAAAAACTGCACCCCTCAAGGTGCTCAAAACCACATTCAAGAACTTTATTAACCCTTCAGGTGCTTCACAGGAATTTTTGGAATGTGGAAGAAAAAAATTAACATTTAACTTTTTTCACAAAAATGTTACTTTAGACCCAATTTTTTTATTTTCACAGGGGTAACATGAAAAAATGGACCCCAAATTTTTTTGTGCAATTTCTCTTGAGCGTGCTGATACCCCATATGTGAGGGAAAACCACTGTTTGGGCACACGGCAGGGTTCGGAAGGGAAGGAGCGCCATTAGACTTTTTGAATGTAAAATTTGTCTGAATAATTAGCGGACGCCATGCTGCGTTTGGAGAGCTCCTGATGTGCCTAAACAGTGGAAACCCCCCACAAGTGACACCATTTTGGAAACTAGACCCCTTAGGGAACTTATCTAGATGTGTGGTGAGCACCTTGAACCCCAAGGTGCTTCACAGAAGTTTATAATATAGAGCTGTAAAAATAAAATTTTCACATTTTTCCCACAAAACCGTTTTTCATCCCTTAATTTTGCATTATCATAAGGGTAATAGGATAAATTGCACCATGAAATTTGTTATGCAATTTCTCCTGAACACGCTGATACCCCATATGTGGAGGCAAATTACTGTTTGGGCACATGGCAGGGTTTGAAAGGGAAGGAGCGCCATTTGACTTTTTGAATGTAAAATTTGTTTGAATAATTAGCGGACGCCATGTCACATTTGGAGAGCCCCTAATGTGCCTAAACAGTGGAAATCCCCCACAAGTGCCACCATTTTGGAAATTAGACCCCTTAGGGAACTTATCTAGATGTGTGGTGAGCACCTTGCACCCCCAGCTGCTTCACAGAAGTTTATAATATTGAGCCGTAAAAATAAAATTTTCACATTTTTCCCTCAAAAAATGTTTTTCATTCCCTAATTTTGTATTATCATAAGGGTAACAGGATAAATTGCACCATGAAATTTGTTGTGCAATTTCTCCTGAACACGCCGATACCCCATATGTGGAGGCAAATTACTGTTTGGGCACATGGCAGGGTTTGAAAGGGAAGGAGCGCCATTTGACTTTTTGAATGTAAAATTTGTTTGAATAATTAGCGGACGCCATGTCACATTTGGGGAGCCCCTAATGTGCCTAAACAGCGGAAACCCCCCACAAGTGCCACCATTTTGGAAACTAGACCCCTTAGGGAACTTATCTAGATGTGTGGTGAGCACCTTGCACCCCCAGCTGCTTCACAGAAGTTTATAATATTGAGCCGTAAAAATAAAATTTTCACATTTTTCCCATAAAAAATGTTTTTCATTCCCTAATTTTGCATTATCATAAGGGTAACAGGATAAATTGCACCATGAAATTTGTTGTACAATTTCTCCTGAGTACGCCGATACCCCATATGTGGGGGAAAACCACTGCTTTGGTGTACGGCAGGGTTAGGAAGAGAAAGAAGCGCTATGTTGGCTGGGATAGGCAGCAGACACCATGTCACATTTGAAGAGTCGCTGACATGCCAAAACAGCAGAAACCCCCACAAGTGACCCCATTTTGTAAACTACACCTCTCAAGGAATTCATCTAGGGAAGTAGTGAGCATTTTTTAATTTTTAAATTTATACCATTGGGCAGTGAAAAAAGCATAATTATATTTTTACCACAAAAAAATGTTTTACCCTCAGATTTTACATTTTCACACAGGGCAATGGGTAAAAATGGTGCCGAAATGTGTCACACAATTTCTTCTAAAAGTGTCAATACCCCATATGTGGCTGTATCGTACCACTTAGCCATACGGTGAGATTTGAGGGGGAAGGAGCGCTATTTGACAAATGGAGAACAAATTATTGTAGAATAGGCATTTGGATTTGGGAGCACAAAATTTTCTGAATTTCTTTTGGGGGGCAAGGACCATTTTGCTTTTCCAGAGCCTTTCTGCTACCAGTAACTTGGAAGTCCCTTATATTTTTAACAGATGATGGACCTGAGTGGGGACTAGCTTTTTTTGAGGACTGAGTTGAAGCTTTTATTGGGAACATTTTACGTAACATTTATCCGGCGCTCTAGGCTGAGCACTTACATCGGGGTTTCCATCTAATTTTCCAAGTGATGTAATTCAGATGAAACCCCTGCAGGATCCATTCACTGTAATGAGGCAGCAGAGTTACTCTGGACTCCGTCTGGCCTCTGTTTAGTGGTGTCCTTTTTTTCAGAAGTGCACAAAACTGTGGCCAACCGCACTTTTATGCACGCCTAAAACAAATGACACCGTGGGATCCCAGGCTAGACGGCATCCACAGTGGCCTATATCTGCCTCATTACAGGGAATCTTCCATCATGGGTTCTGGCTGAATCACGTATTTCAGAGATTTACACGGAAACTCTGGTGTAAGTGCTCAGCGCAGAGCACAGGATAAATGTGAGCAGAGCCTTACTGGGATCTTTGGGAGACATAATAAACAAATCAGTAGCAGGTGAATAATATTTGTTTTATTTTTTTTTTATGCCGTTCCTAGTGTGATATAACTGATTAGATTACTTTATTCTTCGGGTCGGTGCGATTACAGAGATACCAGATTTATATTGGGTTTTTATGACTGACAGCTGTCACACACTAAAATACGCTTTTTTTGCAAAATCTAGTTTTTGCATCACCATATTTTGAGAGCTATAATTTTTCCATATTTCGGCCGATAGAGTCATGTGACGGCTTGTTTTTTGCGGGACGAGTTGAAATTTTTATTGGAACCATTTTTGGGCACGTGACATTTTTTGATCGCTTTCTATTCCGTTTTTTGGGAGGTAAAGTTAACAAAAACAAACACTTCAGGAATTGTTTTTTGAGTTTTTTTTTATGCCGTTCTGCGTGTGGTAAAAGTGATCAGGCAGCGTTATTCTTTGGGTCAGTACGTTTACAGCGATACTACACTTACTGTATTTTTTTTATGTTTTGGTGCTTTTACACAATAAAACAATTTTATAGAAAAAAAATATTTTTTTTGCATTGCTTTATTCTGAGCGCTATAACTTTTTTATTTTTTGGCTGATGGAGCTGTATGGCAGCTTTTTTTTGCGGAACAAGATGACGTTTTCAGTGGTACCATTTTTATTTCTATTCTGCTTTTTGATCGCATTTTTTTCCACTTTTTGTTTGGCGATATGATGAAAAAGCATATTTTTTTGCTCCGTTTTTTATTTATTTTTATTACGGTGTGCACAGAAGGAGTTAATTAGTGTGACAGTTTTATAGCTCGGGTTGTTTCGGACGCGGCGATACCAAATATGTGTACTTTTTTTGGTTTTGTAATAATTTACGGATTTATTGGTTTAATATTTTATTTATTTATTTTTATTTATTTTGTGATTTTTTTTTTTAATAGTTTAAAAACTTTTTTTTTACTTTTTTTTACATTTTTACTTAGTCCCTGTATGGGACATTAATTTTTATTTTTCTGATCACTGATCTCATGTAATGTAATACACATATATTACATTATATGAGATCTTCACTGACTGTTTCAGTCAGAGTCTCCTGTCTGGTATCAGCTACATACAGGCTGAAGCCAGACAGGAAGGACACCATATATGGCAGAGCTGGAGGCGGTCATGTGACCTCCAGCTGCCATAGCAACCCCAGGTCCTCAAACGAAACAGAGGTCTTCGGAGGTAAGTAAGACGACCCCCTCTCTTCCTGCTGTCTCCTATATGCCGCGATCACTATAGATCACAACATATAGCAGACAGCAAAGGGTTAACATCACTGGGACCTGATCTAATCAGGTCCCGATGATGTACCCTGTCAGAGCTAATGCTCTGCACCGGAATCGCAGGGCTTGCAGGACCCTGGAGGTCCTGAGCACTGCGAGACCACCCACCGTTTTTAAACGTCGGCACTGCACAGAGCCCGGCAAGCGCCGACGTTTATCTACAGTGGGCGGTCGGGAACCGGTTAATAAAATGTCCACACATTAATAAAATTTGTTTTTACCCTGTTGACACAACACACTTTTATAATCTGATATATTCCTCACAATTTACACATACCATCACATTATAAATTAATACACTAGTAAAAGCATTACCATCGTTACTATAACTATGCCTCAAGAAGTTATCTAGAGGGGTGTAGTTTCCAAAAATTGGGTCACTGTTTAGGCACATCAAGGGCTTTCCAAACGCAACATGGTGCCTGCAGATCATTCCAAAGTCTGCGCTCCAAAACATCACTCCTTCCTTTTGGAGCTCAGCAGTGTGACCAAACAGCAGTTTCCCACCACATATGGAGTATCAGCGTACTCAGGAGAAAATAGACCCCAAAAGTGTTTGTGCAATATCTCCTATTACAATTACGAAAATAAAATAAATTGGGTCAAAAATATTTTTGTGGGAAAATTATTATTTATTTTCATGGCTCAACGTTCTAAAATTCTGTGGAGCACCTGGTGGCTCAAGGTGCTCACTACACCTCTAGATAAGTTCCTTGAGGGGTTCCACTGTTTAGGCACATCAGGAGCTCTCCAAACGCAACAGGGCATCTGCTATCTATTCCTGCCAGCTTTTGGCTCCAAAAGTTAAATAACGCTCCTTCTCTTCAGAGCCCTGCTGTGCACCCAAACAGTAGTTGTTGCCCACGTTCGTATGTATGTACGTATGTATTCTCCTGTTACCCTTGTAAAAATGCAAAATTTGTGGCTAATTGAATATTTTTGTGGGAAAAATGAAAGTGTGCATGTAAAGTCGAATTGTTAAAAGGTGTAGCCCAATGCTGCAGTATAATCAGGGACAAGATGGTGATATAGCACTATGGCATCCTACTGGGAGATGAGCGCTTGTGTCAGAAGGTCTCCGTCACCATCTCCAGGGCAATGCGACTCCCTGACATCATCCCGGCTGCACCCCCCTGCGTGACGCAGCCTCCATGGGTGTGTCTGCATGGGGGACGTGTGTCGTGATGCTGTCTGACGCAGCGGTCAGGGATTCCAGGTGACGTCGGCGTCAGACATCAGACACGAACGCTACATACAGCTGCCAGGTTTGATTAAGGGGGAGGGCGGAGGGGAACATTTCAGTGTTCATCCACAGCTGTGGGTTTATAATCATTATAGCAATATTTCCCATTGGCTGCTGGTCATATAAAATACTAGACAATGTCATTCCACTTTCTGAAGAAGCCAATAGGCGAAATGCGCATCAAAGATGGACCTGTGGTAAATAGTATCCTTGGTTGTATTATGCATTTGCCATTTCTGCTCACCGTTCTTTCCTTGTTCCCTAACCCTTTGTCTGATATCCTATAACATGTCTTTTCAGTGAATGCTGTTTAACATAATCATGCATTAGCAAGTAGTCCTCTTACTATAATTATCGCTTATATCAAATTAATATATGTATAAAATGATGAACTATGCAGTATACTTGAAGCACTAGCACTTTAACACTTGTTTACTGTATTTCATATTCATTATGTATTATAGTCACAAGCACTTTATCATGAGTTTTAGCACATGATACACTAACTGTCCTTTAGGTGGCGCTATTACATTTTACTTGTATGTGTTACTATTATTATTATTATTATTATTATTTATTATTATAGCACCATTTATTCCATGGCACTTTACATGTGAAAAAGGGGTATACATACAAGAACAATTACAATAATCTTGAACACAATGTGACAGCGACTGGTACAGGAGGAGCGAGGACCCTGCCCGCGAGGGCTCACAATCTACAAGGGATGGGTGAGGATACAGTAGGTGAGGGTAGAGCGGGTCGTGCAGTGGTGGTTACTGCAGGTTGTAGGCTTGTCGGTAGAGGTGGGACTTCAGGCTCCTTTTGAAGGTTTCCACAGTCGACGAGAGTCTGATGTGCTGGGGTAGAGAGTTCCAGAGTAGGGGGGAAGCACGGGAGAAATCTTGTATGCGAGTGTGGGAGGAGGAGATAAGAGGGGAGTAGAGAAGGAGATCTTGTGAGGATCGGAGGTGGCGTGTGGGTATGTAACGGGAGACTAGGTCAGAGATATATGGAGGAGACAGGTTGTGAATGGATATGTATGCCATGGTTAGGGTTTTGAACTGGAGTCTCTGAGCAATGGGGAGCCAGTGAAGAGATTGACAGAGAGAAGAGGCCGGGGAATAGCGGGGGGACAGGTGGATTAGTGGGGCAGCAGAGTTTAGGATGGATTGGAGGTGTGCAAGAGTGTTGGAAGGGAGGCCACAGAGCAGGAGGTTGCAGTAGTCAAGGCAGGAGATGATGAGGGAGTGCACTAGTGTTTTTGGCGATTCATGGTTGAGGAATTTGCGGATCCGGGAGATATTTTTGAGTTGGAGTCGGCAGGGAGTGGAAAGGGCTTGGATATATGGTTTGAAGGAGAGTTCAGAGTCCAGGGTTACTCCAAGGCAGCGAGCTTGAGGGACTGGGGAGAGTGGACAGCCATTGACATTGATAGATAGGTCAGTTGGGGGGGGGTGAATGAGATTGTGGAAAGATAATGAATTCAGTTTTGTCCATGTTAAGTTTTAGAAATCTAGCAGAGAAGAAGGATGAAATAGCAGACAGACATTGTGGGATGTTGGTTAGTAAGGAGGTGATATCAGGTCCAGAGAGGTAGATCTGTGTGTAATCAGCCTAGAGGTGATAATGAAAGCTATGAGACTCTATGAGCTGTCCCAGGCCTAAGGTGTAGATGGAGAAGAGCAGGGGTCCTAGAACTGAGCCTTGGGGGACACCGACAGATAGGGGGCGAGATGAAGAGGTGGTGTGTGAGTGGGAGACACTGAATGTCCTGTCTGCTAGGTATGAGGAGATCCAGAATAGGGCCAAATCTGTGATGCCGAGAGATGAGAGAGTTTGTAGTAAGAGGGAATGGTCCACTGTGTCGAAGGCAGATGACAGGTCTAGGAGGAGGAGGACAGAGTAGTGTCGCTTAGATTTGGTGGTTAGTAGGTCGTTACTACTAAATAATTGAGATATTTATCTTGGGAAAGAAAGATTTCATTCAGCTCACCACTCCTGTTGAAGCACGGAAACGTTCTGACCAAACGTGGAACCATCAAAAATTTAAGGAAATACAGCTTCTGACGAATGATGCAAAAAATCCAAGCTTTTATTTTTTCTTTTTGATAATAAATATTATCTTCAACATAGAGGAGTCTCAATGGGGGATACATTTTCACAGTCTCTAGCAAATCGTGTCATGTCATTTTCAGAACATAATTTTTTGTATTCATCGTATAATCCTTTTGAATATATTGATAAGAACCATTTCAATTTACAATTCACTCATTTTTTTGATCCTGTTTCTATCATGTTTTTGGATCTGCAGTTTACTGGCTTGTCTGGGTGTCAAATTTCCTCCTCAATTTTCAGAAAACCAATGGCTGGGAATACTATTCTCCATGCGGCAAGCAGCCACCCTATTCATACTATAAAATGCATACTGGTAGGTGAGTATACAAGGTTATTTAGGAATTGCAGTAATGAATTGAATTTTCAGGAGGAAACAAAGGTGGTGGAGTCTAGACTTGCTGACAGGGGTTATCCTCGTTGGATGCTCAAACGTGCTTCTAACATAGTTAAAACCAAAAACAGAGCTAATTTAATTCACTGTGATGGGGCCAAACTGCGATCTGTTGTTTCTGATAAAGTGTCTAGATCAGTTCTTTCCATTCAATATAGCCCGCGATTTCATATCATTAAAAAGATTGTTGATAAATATTTACAGGTATTGCATGAGGATAGGATATTGTCTTCTATATTGTAATCAGGATGTAATATAGTGGCCAAAAAGGCTCATTCATTGAACAATGTATTGTCTCACAGTTGTTTTAATCCCTCCAAACCTAAAGAAACCTGTCTTAATTATAAAGGCTTTTTTTGTGTGGTGCTACAAGATGCAACACCTGTAAATATGCGAATCCGTGTAAGTCTTTTTCCAGTTATGACAACACTCAGACACATCAGATCAAAATTTTCATTAATTGTAGTTCCAAAAATGTAGTTATTGTATTCAGTGTACATCTTGCCAATTGAATTATATTGGCTGTATGACACTTAATTCTAATTTTCATTTTAACAAACATTTGAATGATATCGTAAACATCAATAATGGCAATAGAAATATTTCATCTGTGTCTAAACATTTTATTATACACCATCAAAGATATGTTACACACATTCGTGTGTTTGGCATTGAGAAGATTAAAAACTTGCCAAGAGGTGGTGATGTCAGGAGACTGCTTCTAAATCGGGAGGCGTTTTGAATTTTTAATCTTGGATCAAGATCACCTGAGGGGCTGAATTTACGCCGTGATATAATGGGTCATTATTAATTTATACTTTCTTTCATATTGTTTTGTATACATTATGTGTCTTTTAAATTTGTTTAGGGATGCTTTTTTCGTAATTTTAACAAATTTTGTGTCAATGTATTTTTATCCAATCACTTGTATTCTATGTGGATTTAAGGTAGATGGGAAAAATTTGAGGAAGAACGCAGTTAGTGTTCAAAACGCGTCGTCATGTTGTTACCTGCTCCCTGATCCAATATTTTGGATTTTAATATACTTCAATAAAAGCTTGGATTTTTTTTACATCATTCATCAGAAGCTCGATTTCCTCAAGTTTTAGATATCTACCTTGAATTCATGTGAACTTTTAATACTTCCAGTAAACATAGGACTCTGAATTCATTTATTATCCATTATTTCTATGTACGAGTTTCCTCATGTCGTCAGGAAGCTGAACTCTATATGTCTTTGTATGAAAAATTATTTCTATGCAATTAAGGTACCACATTTATTCTCTGCACTGTATCGCTCCTTTTTTTTTTTTGGAAATTCTTTATTTTAGAATGTTGTGGCAGATAACAGACATAAGTATACATAAAAAAAACAGTGTATACGTATAAACATAGCAGCTGAGAAGAAAAACAACATTCATTTTATATTAGGGGAACAAAGATGGGAAAAAACTAGGAGAAATAGGCTGTGTGCCCACGAAGCATTTTCCAAGCGTTTATGCTGCGGAATTTCTGCAGCGTAAATGCTTGGGAAACGCTTGGTAATCCGCCCCCCATGGTCCCCAATGACAAGCCGCAATGTCAATGCCCATGCTGTGGATTTTTCCGCAGCATTTATGCTGCGCTCAAAAATACGCAGAATGTCCATTAATTTTGCGGACACGCAGCGTAATCGCAGCCATTGACTTGCATTGGACCGCGTGACATCCGCATCACTGCATCTGCACATGCGGATATCACACGGTTCAATGTGCGGATGGTACCCAGGTCTGTAGGAGAGGAGACTCTCATCCAGACCTGGGTACCATAGAAACTGTAAAAAAAAGAATTTAAAATAAAAAATAAAGCTTATACTTACCTTCCGGTGTCCTCCTGGTGTTTTGTCTGCTCCGTCCGGTCTCTTGCATTGCTCGCGCTGTTGTGAAGGACCTGCCATGACGTCATTGAGTCATGTGACCTGACACATGACTCAATGACGTCACCGCAGGTCCTTCACAACAGCGCGAGCAATGCAAGACACCGGACGCAGCGGAGATAACACCGGGAGGACACCGGAAGGTGAGTATAAGCTTTATTTTTTATTTTTTTACCATTATTCTTTTTTTTTAACTAACTTGGTCACACTACTATAAATCCATGCCGGTAACATGGATTTATATAGTGTGAACAAGTTGTCAAGCACTTTTCCAAGTTATGTTAAAATCGCTTGGAAAAGCACTTGATAACCCGCATGCAGAAAAGCATGCAAAGACGCTTGACAAAAGCTTCTACCTGGCGGGCAAAACGCATGTAAAAAACGCATGCGTTTTTCCTGCCAGGGAGAAGCGGAAAAAATATGCAGCATTTCTGCATCGTGGGCACATAGCCATAGGAAGGAAAAGGGAGATACCAAACTGGGAAGGAGGATTAGGAGGGAAGGGTGGGGGAGTCCTGTTGAGAGTAGGTGAATCTTTTCATTTACAGTAGAAAAATGAAGAACAAATATAGATAAATATAGCACAAACATGTTTAGTTGCTTGAGACCATGGGTTATAATATAATTCTGTTTTGATATTCATGCCATTGACACCAGTTTTCGAGGAGTTTGCCCTGTTCAAGGAGTGAATCAATCGATTCTTTTCAAATAGATATATACTATTGGCTTCGTTGACCCATTCTGAAAAGGAAGGAGAATCAGTGTCCTTCAAATGTCTCACAATAAGGCTTTTGGCTGCATTAAGAAGATAAGATGTTATAATATATGTGTTGATATGTTGATTCTGGGAATGAAGGTTAAGGAGGATTAGTTGAGAAGTTAATGGGAATGATGTTAAGATCCCTTTATATATGCTTATGTATTGTTTCCCAGAAAGATGTGATTTTGGAACAATTGTACCAAATATGGGAGGGCGCTCCTGGTGTTAGATTGCACCTCCAGCAATTAGGCGAGTTAGATTTATCCATTTTATTGAGAATATCTGGAGTTTTATACCTTCTAGATATAATCTTGTAGTTTAACTCTCGATATTTAATTGAGAGAGAGATAAAAAGTGTATATCTTTTAGTAATTTTGAAATTTCTTCCGGCCTCAGAGTTATATTTCTTTCTTTCTCCCATTTACTAATAAATTGGGGAGTTTCTCCTGAGTCACAAAAGGATTTTGTATATTTTAGAGATTCTTTTTTTATTTTCATTTGCCTTGATAAAGATATTATGTATTGTATTATTATTTTGGACATTGGAGATATCTGGTAAGTTCATTCTGGCTGTTTCCTTGAGAATTTCAAATTCAGGGTCTGTCAATTAAATGGTATTAAATAAAATTTTAAGTTTACTCATGGGGAGGATATTAGTTTTCTGAGTTAATTGGCCAACTTGTATGCTAGAAGATTTTCATGTGGATTTGATTTTAGTTTTAATGGATTTGTATCTATTTGGAATCAGATATAGTAACGGAGTATAGGTACTGTGACAGTGTCACTGGTTTTATATGTGAGGGGAGGTATGTGTCACTCAGTATGCTCTCCTGTGTGAACTAAGACCTACTTTATTTTTGTGCCAGCGTGTTATATGCTGGTAGGTTTACTCTGTTAAAGGGTGTGTGGTTTTATGGGAATGGCAAAGAGGGCGGGTGCCATTCCCCCTACCTCCCCTCATGGTGTGGCTGAGAAATGTGTAAAAGCTCAGTCCTTTTTTTTTTCCTCTGGAGTGTGGTCTGGAGAGGGAAGTCTCCAGACAGTATCGTGGAAGCTGTAGTTTATGCTACTGAGAGCGGGCAGAACCCGCTCACCTATGGACTGAGCTATACTTTGTTTTGTTTTCCCGTTTAACCCAGGGGGGGTCTTGTTTATTTTTCCTGCGGAACCCTGCATGAGTTTATGCCAGATAATAAACCAGCAGAAAGGTAACCTGAGAACGTGTATCCTAAGTGTGCCTCCAGGAGAGCAGAGCGAGTCGTCTTGCCACAGTACATATATTAGGAACCAGATTATATGTTTTATTAGTCTTGTTCCAAATGCCTATAGTTAGTTTGGTGAGTGGGTTTTTAATTTCACAGTATTTAAATTTATTGTACTGTGTTGGCTAGAGGTATTGATTAATATTCCCATTAAGGGAGCTGAGCTCCAAGTTGACCCATAATTTCCTAGGTGGGGATATTTGCCACTCCTAGTTCTAGTCAGGTGCGTGGCGACTCTATATTTGTCAAAGTCTGGAAGTCCCAGTCCCCCTCTGTTTTTCCTTTTTATTAGTGTGGAATATTTAACTCTGTGGCTCTTCTTTTGCCAGTGTATCTCTCCTGTTTTATGTGATTTTAACCCCTTTACGCCCGAGGGTGGTTTGCACATTAATGACCACTGTCACTTTATGAGGTAATACCTCTGGAACGCTTCAACGGATCCCACCGATTCTGAGATTGATTTTTTTTTCATGAGATATTGTACTTCATGATAGTGGTAAAATTTCTTCGATATCACTTGCGTTTATTTGTGAAAAAAATCAGAAATTTGGTGAAAATTTTGAAAATTTTGCAATTTTCAAAATTTGAATTTTTATGTCCTTAAATTAGAGCGATATGTCACACAAAATAGTTAATAAATAACATTTCCCACATGTCTACTTTACATTAGCACAATTTTGGAAACAATTTTTTTTTATTATTATTATTAGGGAGCTATAAGGGTTAAAAGTTGACCAGCGATTTCTCTTTTTTACAACAAAATTTGCAAAACCACATTTGATTTGAAGTGACTTTGAGGGGTCTTTTTGACAGAAAATACCCAAAAGTGACACCATTCTAAAAACTGCACCCTTCAAGGTGCTCAAAACAACAGTCAAGAAGTTTATTAACCCTTCACGTGCTTCACATGAATTTTTGGAATGGGGAAGAAAAAAAATGAACATCTAACTTTTTTCACAAAAATGTTACTTTAGACCCCAATTTTTTTATTTTTGCAGGGGTAACAGGAAAAAATGGACCCGAAAATTTGTTGTGCAAATTCTCCTGAGCAAGCAGATACCCCATATGCGAGGGAAAACCAGTGTTCGGGCGCACGGCAGGGCTCAGAAGGGAAGGAGCTCCATTTGACTTTTTGAATGTAAAATTTCCTTGAATAATTAGCGGACGCCATGTTGCGTTTAGAGAGTCCCTGATGTGCCTAAACAGTGGAAACCCCCCACAAGTGACACCATTTTGGAAACTCGACCCCCCAGGGAACTTATCTAGATGTGTGGTGAGCACCTTGAACCCCCAGGTGCTTCACAGAAGTTTAGAACATAAAGCCGTGAAAAAAAAAATATATATAACTTTTTTCCACAAAAATAATCTTTTAGCCTCAAATTTTTTAGTTTCACAAGGGTAAGAGGAGAAAATGAAACCTAACGACTGTTGTGCAATTTTTCCTGAGTATGCCAATACCCCATTTTGGAAACTAGACCCCTCAAGGATTTTATCAAGGGGTAGAGTGTACATTTTGAACCCAGAGGTACGACAGAATTTGATAACATTAGGTCATCATATTGAATAAGCTGTCATTAGTCTTGAGCGTAAGTGCTCTCTACTTGAATTTGCATCGGGTACTCGGGTATGCACCATGTATCACGGGTGCTCGACTGACATGCTCGAGTCCCTGCCCCGCATGTTTCACGATTGTTAGACACCCAAAAGAAAAAACATGCGGGGATTGCTCGTGCATGGCAGGCGATCCCAGCAACGTTTTTTTTTGGCCGCGAAGCATATGGGGCGGAGACTCGAGCATGTCTCAGTACTCAGTGCATACCCGAGCACCCGATGCAAACTCAAGTAGCGAGCACTTGCGCTCAACACTGGTCGCCATATCATCATCATTTTTTTTGTCTTTACTTTTGAAAAAATCCCAACTCTAACCCCAACCTTAACCCAACCCTAACCCTAGCCCAACCCTAACCCCAACCCCAACCCAACCTTAACACAACCCTAATCCCAACCCTAACCCTAAAGTTTATATTTTTACACAGTTCCTCGTGTGGTATAAGTGATTAGACGACTTTATACTTCGGGTCGGTGCGATTACAGCGATGCCAGATTCATATCGGGTTTTTTTTTGCAAAGACTAGTTTTTGCATCACCATATTTTAAGAGCTATAATTTTTCCATATTTTGGCCGACAGAGTCATGTGATGGCTTGTTTATTGCCGAACAAGTTGAAGTTTTAATTGGTACCATTTTCGGGCATGTGACATTTTTTGATCTCTTTCTATTTCGATTTTTGGGAAGCAGAATTAACAAAAAACAGCAATTCCGGAATTGTTTTAATGTTTTGTGTTTTTTTATGCCGCTCCACGTGTGGTAAAATTGATAAGGCAGCTTTATTCTTCGGGTCAGTACATTTACAGCGGTACCGCATTTATATCTTTTTTTATGTTTTGGCGCTTTTTACACAATAAAAACTATTTTCTAGAAAAAAAAATTTTTGCATCGCTTTATTCTGAGACCTATAACTTTTTTATTTTTTGGGTGATGGAGCTGTATGGTGGCTTGTTTTTTGCGGGACGAGATGACGTTTTCAGCGGTACATTTTTATTTACATTCGTCTTTTTGATCGCATGTTATTCCATTTTTTGTTTGGCGGTATGATGATAAAGCATTGTTTTTTGCTTCGTTTTTTTTTTTTTTCCCCGTGTTCACTAAAGGGATTAACTAATGGGACAGTTTTATAGGTCAGGTCGTTCCGGATGCGGCAATACCAAATATATGTACTTTTATTGATTTTTTTTTTTCAGAATAAATATTTTGGGTTCAATATATTTTTAGGGAACTATTTTTTTCAATTTTTTTTTTAATATATTTACTTATTTATTTATTTATTTTTTTCACTTTTCTACTTCCCACTATGGGACTTTTACTTTTTGCAGCCTGATCGGCTGCATGGCATAGAGAGCAGCAGCTCCCTTTGTCATGCAGCCTGTCAGTGCTGCAGACAGGGAGACATTACTTTGGTCATGCACTGCGCATGACCAAAGTAACGTCCTGCCTCCTGGTGACCTGGATGTTGTCATGATGACATCGGGTCATCATGGCAACATCCGGGAAGCGATCACCTCTCCGTGCCCCCGCAATGCTGCGATCAACTTTGATCGCAGGATTGCGGGAGTTAATGTGCGGGACCGCTCCCTGCACATAGCACCGGGTGTCAGCTGTGACACAAGACAAATATTTTTAATACTACCACCGTACAGTCATGTGACCGCAAGTAAGCAATTTGCACACCTTCAGCCATATTCCAACTAAACATGCTCGGCCTTACTAAATTCACTTGCATTAGTGAGGCTGGGCATATCTAGTTCGCATGGGAACACATATATTCCAATTGCATACTTGAGTTCACAAAATTGCATACTCCCAGCACGTGATGCGCACACTATGAGAATATGCAGATGGTCCAGATTTGAGGTTAACGTCTGCAGTCAGAGGCACATCTAAGCGGGGGCAGCCGGGGCGCCTAATGTGGCGGTCCAAGGTGTCTCCCCCCGGCGGCTGCATTCTGCCACACCCCGGACAGAGTTGGCTGTTCTATGATCTAGCTGTCAATCTGACAGCCGGCTCAGAGAAGCTGCAGTGTGCCGGCTCCTAGTGTTTAATTGTACTTGCATCCTTCAGACTCTAGTACAATTGAAGCTCAGAGCATCGTAAGTACCGTGATCAGGACATGTGATCATGCAGCTAACGTCAGTCGCCAGATTGGGGGGGGGGGATTTATTGCTTGGGGGGTGTATTTACTGTGTTTGGGATGTATTTACTGTGTGTGGGGGATGATTTGAGGACACAAGTTTGGGGAGCAAAGAAGGGACCGGTGCAGCCGCAAGATGGGGAGCGGGAGAAATTTGAAACACAATATAAGGAGCATGGGGTGTGTATTGGGGGGATGGGTGCAGACACAGTTTGAGGAGCGGGGGAAAATGTATGCAGACACAGTATGGTGAGTGAGGGTGATGGGCTCGGTGCGGACACAGTAAAGGGAGTCAGGGGGGGATGTATGAGGAGGCAGTATGGAAAGTGAGAGAGGGAAATGTGTGAGGAGGGAGGGGAAACGTTTCAGGAGATTATTGAGGGGAATTGAGCAAGGACACAGTTAGGGGCGAGAAAGGTATGAGTGGGCAAAGAATAGAGACTGAGAAGTGAGGGGGTAGCATGGAGGGACAGTGTAAGGGGACAGCATACCAATGAGGGGATGAGGATTGGGATGAGGAGGCACAGTATAGAGACTGGGTCCTATAGGGGGAACACAGTGTGAGAGGACAGTGTGAAGAAGAGGCTCAGTATGGTAAGGAGAGGGCAATGTGGAGAGCATGTACCATAAGAAAGACCGTGTGGGGCTCCTATTTTGTGCAGGGAATGTAGATGGGCAGATATTTTTATTCAGGAACATTATAATGATATTGCTACTGCTATCTTTAAGTATCGTGTGACCGGAGAAGATGGGAGTCTGCAGAGATGAGCTGTGGACGAGAAAACTCATCATGGCATCTGGACAAGAGGAAGAAGAAAGAGAATGACTTCAGAGACAACGTCATCTATTATGTACCTGAATGCAAATTTTTTTTGTGATATTGACTAATTCTCATATTTTTATTTATGTTAGGAGCATTAAAGGGGTTGTCCAAGTTTGTGATTAGTCTGCAGTCTTTCTACTTGACTGCAGACTTCTGAATTCTCACAGTCGGCACTGCACGCTGTCAGGATTCTCTCATGCGATTTGCATACATGCGGTCACGTGCCAACTCGACATGCATGGCCTCACTCAATGAAAATGAATTTAGAGGTGTCCGGCCCAGCTCGTCGGAATGTCTCCAGAAGTATGCAAATCACATACTTGTGCAAGGGAGAAGCCTAAAAGTGTGCAGTGTGTGCTGTGAGAATTCAGACTTTCATCTCAAACCTGGAAAGGCCCATTAATTATAAAATGAAGCCCTGTAGCCAATCCTAACAGCGTGTAATATACTCACTGTCAGGATTCAGCTCTGCTTGCAGGTTCCAGCAGTCATCACATGGCTACTTCACTCAAATTCGATTTTCATACTTACGGTCACATGACCACAAGCTTCTCTTCCTGCTGGTCTCAGTTTTTCACTGAACATTGAGAGAATTAGGAAGAGCAGCTCGCCGGCACCTGACTAAGTGTGCAAATCACATACTGTATGTGCAAGGGGGATGCCAAACTGAAATCTTGACCGGGTGCCAGAAATCCTAGATACACTTCTGCTCTGGATAACCCCTTTAACCAAAACCACTCTACTAGGACTGATATCACCACAATACAGTAACCATATAATGGTAATATTAAGTCTACACCAGTGCTCTGCTGACCATAAAAGTGTGTACTGTGCAGGTTCTCACCAGTGATGTTCTCGCTGATTGATGTCATGCCTTTTCCTTTCCATTTGGCCCAGACCACCTTGACCTTCTTCCATTCATAATTCGTCCCTGTAAAATGTAAACACACAGGTATCCTTGACTTACCGCTTTTCTAGAAACCTCCTCACTAGTGATGGGCGAGCACTAAAATGCTCAGATGCTCAATGCTCGGGTCGAGCAAATTGGAATGCTCGGGTGCTCGACCCGAGCAACGAGCCCAATGTAAGTCTATGGGAAACCCGAGCATTTTTCAGGTGGCTCCCCCCTGGCGGTCTGCAGAGGGCCTAAAAATTGCCCAAATTGATGGGAACAGTGCTATAATGACATGGGAACAGCATGGGGGAAGACTCCTGGAAGCATTACTAACTCCCAGATCACTGCTGTCAACAATGTTGTCAGAGGTATTACGCCACTTTCACGGACTCACAATAAAACATACAAAGATGAAACCAAAATGGATTTTCCTGGGAAATATGTTAAGGAACATCCTTTCCAGGGTAATGACTTGTATATAAGGAAAAATAAATAACCAAATACAAAAATACTCCTCCACACCTTGCACTATTTTCACATGTAGCGTTTTTGATGCGTTTTTGCAGTTTTGCATTGCTTTCAACCAAGACAAATACATTCCCTGGTAAATGTCATTTTAACATTTTACAACCTTATCTGGCCATGTGGTGTGTGATACATCATTAGACACATCCTGTTTCATTTATGATAGAGGGACTCTGAAAGTCACAAAGCCTATTTTTATAGGGCCATCAGGTGGCCCTTACTATTCTTAAAGAGCCAGCAGTCGGCCCTTGCTATTGTTAGAGAGCCATCAGCCGGCTATGCTTTGTTGTTCCCATTATTAACGAGTGGGTCTCCTATACTGTTATTGCGTATGCAGTGACTGCAAGGGCTGCCAAAAATTTGGAAGCACTCCAATGCCCCTTCGAAGAGATGTAGGAGGTCGGAGAGCCTCCTAAAAACAATGTTCCCATTATTAGGAAGTGTTTGCCTATGCAGTGAATGCAAAAGCTGCCAAAAATTTGGAGGAATTCCAATGCCCCTTGAAAGACACGTAGAGGAGGTGATATGGTAGATATGGTGGTAAATGATATAGTGATGGAGGATGAGAAGAAGGAGGAGGACAAAAGCAAATAGACAAAATCAGGAAGCATATACCCAGGTGTAGGTGTGAAGAGGTGCATGGGAATAGACCTCCCAAAAAAAAGTCACTGGATTTGAGTTTATGTTAAGCTGCTATCATTCAGTGGTGTTGAGAAGTCTGGCCCAATCCAGCCCTTGTTCATTTTTATAAGAGTCAGCCTGTCAGCATTTTCAGTTGACAGGCGGATGCGCCTATCGGTTATAATTCCACCGGCGGGACTAAAAACCCGCTCTGATAAAACGCTAGCGGCAGGGCAGGCCAGGACCTCCAAGGCATAGAGAGCCAGTTCATTCCACATGTCCAGCTTGGATACCCACTAATTGAAAGGCACAGAGGAATCACGGAGGACGTTGGTACGGTTGGCAAGGTACTCCCTCACCATCTGCCCAAACTTTGTACTCCTTGTGAGAACACCCTGTGCCTCAGGGCCTGTAAGATAGGAGGGTCTGAGAAAACTGTCCCAGAACTTTGATAGTGTTCCCCTGCCTCTGCTGGATTGGAGTTGTGTCTCTCTTGCCTGTACTCCTTTGTTGTCCAACGAACTGTGACCTCTGCCGCCAGCGTTTTCAGATGGGAATTTTTTTAATAATTCCGCAACAAGGGCCTCCTGGTACTGCCCCATTTTAGTAGACCTGTCTGCCTCGGGAATAAGAGATAGAAAGTTCCCCTTGTAGCGTGGGTCTAGAAGTGTCACCAACCAGTAATGACGGTCACTAAAAATTTTGAGAACGCGAGGGTCATGGAAAGACAGCGTAGCAAACTCAGCCATGCGTTCCAGACTGTTAACAGGCAAGACTTCCGTGTCCTCACCAAGAGGACGACTGACCATGCTCTCCTCCTCCTCCCTGTCCTCAGGCCATCCACGCTGAACAGACAGCATGACAGTTGTGCAGGTAGAACCGTCTATAGCGCATGAAACTAGTTCCTGTCCTTCCTCCTCCTCTTCCTGATTGTCACCCAATCCACGTTGGGATGAGATGAGGCTGGACTGTGTGTAATCACCCTGTATGGTTCCTTGCTCCATCTCATCGTGCTCCGCCTGCAATGCATCCTCTTTGATTGTGAGCAGAGAGCGTTTCAGAAGACAGAGAAGTGGGATGATGATGCTAATTATGGCGTTATCGCCGCTCCCCATCTTGGTGGAGTGCTCAAAGTTTTGGAGTATGGTACATATGTCTGACATCCATGTCCACTCCTGAGATCTTATGTGTGGAGTCTGAACTGAATACCGACAGCCTTGTTGATGCTGGTAGTCAACAACTGCCCACTTCTGCTCACAAATCCTTCCCAACATCTGCAATGTAGAGTTCCAACGTGTGGAGACATCACACACCTGTCGATGAGCCGGAAGCTGCAAACGCTGCTTAAACACGGCAGGGGCGGTGGAAGCTGTAGGTGACTTTCTAAAATGGGTACACAGATGGTGTACTTTGACAAGCAGATCCAGCAGCACCAGGTAGGTTTTTGAGACACCGCTGAACCACGAGGTTAAGCACATGGGCCAGGCATGGCACGTGTGTGAGCTCGCCTCGCCTCAGAGCTGCCACCAGGTTCCTGCCATTGTCACACACATCCATGCCTGGCTGTAGGTTCAGCGGCTGAGCCACAGATCTGCCTGTGCTTTCAGAGCTGTCCACAACTCTTCAGCGTTGTGAGGTTTGTCACCTAAGCATATTAGCTTCAGCAGAACCTGTTGCCGCTTGGCCTAGGCAGTGCTGCAATGCTTCCAGCTTGCAACTGATGTGGTCATTTCGGAGATGGATGCTGAAGAGAGGAGGAAGAGGAGGTGCAGGAACTGTAGAATGTGGGGGCAACCCCGATTGACATAGGGCCCGCAATCCTTGGCGTCGGGAGGACATATTCCGTGCCAAGGTCCGACTGGGTCCCGGCTTCCACTATGTTAACCCAGTGTGCCGTCAGCGAGATGTACCATCCCTGCCCACAAGCACTTGTCCACGTGTCCGTGGTTAGGTGGACTTTCCTGGTAACTGCGTTGTTGAAATCACGGCTAATGTTGTGGGACATGTGCTCGTGTAATGCGGGGACAGCACACCGGGAGAAATAGTGCCAGCTGGGGAACAAGTACCGAGGGATGGACACCGCCATCAGGTTGCGGAAAGCTTCCGTCTCCACAAGCCTAAAAGGCAACATTTCGAGCGCAAGAAGTCGTGAAATGTGTGAATTTAATAGTGAGGCCTGTGGGGCGTTGGCTGCGTATTTGCGCTTGCGTTCCAAGGACTGGGGTAGGGACAACTGAACGCTGTGCTAGAACAAGGACGTGCTTGCTGATGGTGCTAGTTAAGAGTGTGCAATGACAGGTGCAGGGCAGGAGGCATCTTCACATGCAACATGGCCAGGGGATTGGCTTGCATGCACAACAGCGGAAGAAGCAGTGGTGCCACCCGCAGACACTGTTCCTGGACCCTGGGGTTCGGCCCACAAAGTCGGGTGCGTTGCTGCCATTTGCCTGATCATGCTGGTAGTGGTCAGGCTGGTAGTTTTGCTACCCGTGCTGATGCTGGCCTGGCAAGTGGTGCAAATGGCCTTTTTGGGGTTATCGGCAGAGTCTTTAAAAAGCAACCAGACTCGGGAAGACCTAACAGTTGTACTGGCAACTTCCTTAGTGTTGGTGTTACGGAGAACGGTTGCCCTTCTGTCTGCGGCCACCACACTGATACTTCCTGCCTGTTGTGGTGCTACGCCTCCCTCCCCCTGCGTGCTGCTGTCCTCGCTCTGTATGTCCCCCTGCCAGGTTGGGTCAATTACTATATCATCCATCACCTCGTCTTCCACTTCCACAGCCTGGTCCTCCTCCTGACTTTCTGGCAATTGTGTGTCATCATCATCCACCTCTTGTGACAGTTTCCCACCGTCGCCTTCATTTAACCGTGGCTGCTCAAATATTTGGGCATCGCTACATGCGCTCTCATCTTGCCCTGCTTCAAGTGGACTCGGCGAGAGGCCCAAATCTATAAATGGAAAAGTGAACAGCTCTTCGGAGTGTCCAAGTGTGGGATCATTTGTCTCCGTGCACTCGGCATGGTGGGAGGAAGGAGGATCAGGGTGAGGAATAAGCTGTCCAGACTCACGGCTACTGAGACTTGACCGTGTGGAAGACAGGGTGGTGGTGGTGGTGACTAAGTAACTGGAAGCATTATCTGCTATCCAACCAATAACCTTTTCACACTGCTCTGTGTTCAATAGTGGTGTTCTGCGGTCCCCTATTAATTGGGACAGGAAGGTCGAGCGAGAAGATGTGGGTGTTTGTTATGGCACAATTTCAGCTAGCCCACGGCTTCGGCCTAGTCCTCTGCATGCACCATCACATCCACTTCCCTGTCCTTTGCCACACGCCTTTCCCATTTTAAATGGAGGACAATATTTTCCATGTTCACTACAAATGGCTGGATTTGAACAGCAGTGATATGTGATACGCGGGACAGAAAACCACAGTTTTAAAAAGCTGGCCTGTAGGTAACTATTTTTAACAGCAACCTCGTGTCAATAACTTTGCTGACACACTGAAACAAAATTTCAATGGAGGCCAGAAATGGCAGAATTTTCAGCACACTTATATGTGATCCGTGTGACGGACAAACCACAGTTTTAAATGGATGGATTTTTAGCCCTGTAATATGGAAAGGATCTGGCTGTATTCTTTAGTGCCAACAAGCAAATGGCGCAGATAAACGGTGTTCTCTGGATTGCTTTTTAAGCAAATAATCAGGATTAAGATCCAAAAAAAAGTTATTCCTGGCCCCTGATACCTGGGGCTATTTTTAGAAATATCTGTAAAAGCACCAGCAGACAGAACTGGAACTCTATTTTATTATAAAAATACAAAAACACAGATACACAACACAAATACAACCATTATACAACAAGAAACAAAAACCCCAGCAAAACATAGCCCAAAATCCCAAAATTATGTAGAGTCCAATAAATTAATGTACGACAAAATGTCCACACAGAAATGTCCTGTAGGAGACCCCCCAGCAAGGGAAGACCCTAACACACCCTCTTCCTGCCCAGAAGTACACTAGACCCCCAACACTCATTCCACTCATGCCTGCACAATTACACCTAACCCCCTAAAAAGGAAAACTAAAAACCTGGCCCATCGCCCAAAATCAAAAGATAGGCCACCTGGCCAAAACTTAACCCACTCTATAACACTAACACACGAAAAACATTTTTTTAATTTTATTTTTTTTTTCCCCACCACCATTTTTTAACACCCAAGGTCCCACGAAAGTCTGTGTCCTCAACACACCAAGTTCCCATGAAAGTTTGTGGCCTTTAATACACACAAGAAAGGTCCTTTCCTTTCTACATGCCGCAAGATGTCCATTTTACCAAAAATAAAACCCTCCCCCTCCCCACTGAAATCCCCCACCCAACCTAAACTAACCCCCCCACACGCGCAATACACATACATAATTTATATACAAAACACAACATAACAGTAACACCAATACACACCATAACAATATAACAACGACTAACCATACAACTACATGACATGGCAACTTAACCATAAAACTACTAACCATTAACCAAAAGATCAGACCCAAGTTCAGTGCTTGCAAGCCCTATATTCAAATCCTGATAAAACAAAAAACTACAATGTGAGGGGAGGAGCCCACCACCAGGAAACTGGAGACTACAGAGGCTCTCACCCTAATCTACCACACAGCATCCTATCCCTCTCTAATAAAGAAAAAGAAAAACTGTCCCTACCACCCTACCAATCTTTCCCTCCCTGTCCCTACACATCTATCTGACCCAACAAATAAAGATAAAAAGAATAAACTCACCCTATCACAAGCACACAGAACCTAACTCTCCCTAGGGCACATTAAATGAGAACCCCCTCCATAGAAGGGAGGCCCTCCCTGCACCCAGCCTCTCATACTCCAGCGAGCGCACTTTTGCCAGATCACCCAGGATGTTCCTAATCACCTCTTCCCGAGGGAGGACTTTCTGCTGGGTGGACACTAAACACCGTGCGTTCCACGTGTAGAACCTAGTCACTAAACTAATTAAGAAAACAGTGCACCGATCTCGGCCACCAAGGGACCTGAATGCCCCATAGGCCCACTCCGCATAGGAAAGGCCTGCCAGCCTAGGCCAGCCAATGGAAGCACCCACCCTACTGTAGACCTCTGTATTAAAGGGACACTGAAGCAGGAAGTGCTCCATGCTTTCAAGCATGCCGCCACACTCCTAGCGGGGACAATCCCGGTCATCAGAGTTCCTGTACTTCAGGTTGCCCCTCACATACAGTCTCCCATGGAAGCAGCGCCAAGCCAAGTCCCAAAACTTCAAGGGGATCCGCTTAGAGTTTAATAACCCGAGCCCCACCTCTAGATCCCGGCTTGGGCAATCCTTGAGGGCCAGGGGCTTCTGGAAGTGGGTCAACAGAACCCTATTGTCAAGTAACCTCCTTGACAAGGTCCTGATCTCCCACACTCCCAGACCCCACCGGCGGATCACCTTCACAACCAGGGTAGCATAAGCCGGAAGATGCCCATGAGGCGTTCGAAGGTCCTTCACCCGCCCTCCTGTCTCCCATTCCTGGAAGAAAGGCCGAAACCACCCCCTACAGGAGAATACCCACGGAGGAGCCCTCTCTAACCAGAGGTTGGCGATGTTAGCCTTAAGAAAGGTGTTTACTAGAAACACCACTGGGTTGACCATACCCAACCCTCCTAGTCTCCTCGTGCGGTACGTGACCTCCCTATTGATTAGGTTCAGCCTATTCCCCCATAATAGGTGGAAGAACAAGCTGTAGACCCGTGTCCAAAGAGGTTCTGGCAAGATGCAGATGCTGCCCAGGTATATTAATAAAGGGAGCAAATACCCCTTGGCCAGGTTAACCCTTTCCCTCAGGGTCAAGGACCAACCCTTCCACTGATACACCTTCTGGGCGGCAATCTTAAGTCTGCCCTCCCAGTTTTGCTGGGGATAGTCCCCCGGGCCGAAACTGATGCCTAAAATTTTGCTGTGGCCTGAGGCCCTGGAAGGGTGTCCGGGAGATCAAAACTTGGATCTCACCCTCCCAGCCAGAGACTCTCACACTTGTCCCGGTTGATCATGGACCCAGATGCCACCGAGTAGCGCTCAACCTCAGACATGACCCAGTCCGCCTCCTCTCTCGAGGATGCAAAGAGGGAAACGTCGTCGGCGTACGCCACTACCCTCAAGGTGGCCTCTGCCTCCGCCCGGTCCATCCCGACTCCCACCAACGGTCCGCGCTCCACTCTCCTTAAAAAGGGGTTGATCGCGAACACATATAACAGCGGGCTCAGAGGACAGCCCTGGCGGACACCAGACTTCACCTCAAAAGGGTGTCCGACCCAACCGTTCACGAGCGGAAAAGTCTCTGCCCCATTGTATAGCACTCTCAACCAATCAACAAATCTCCCGGGCAGACCGTACCTCAGAAGGACGGACCAGAGGTACTCATGGTTAACACGGTCAAAGGCCTTCGCCTGATCTAAGGAAAGCAAGTACCCCTTCCAGTGACCTGCCCTGCTCTGCTCCACTGCCTCCCGGACACCGAGCACAGCACTAAAAGTACTGCGGCCTGGAACAGAGCAGTGCTGGGCCCCCGAAAGGAGCCGGGGTGCAAACTTCACCAACCGATTAAAAAGTACCTTTGCCAGAACCTTTCGGTCCGTATTGAGAAGCGCTATGGGACGCCAATTCTCAATACAGGACGAGTCTTTACCCTTCGACAGAATAATCAGGGCAGACTTCCTCATTGAACCGGGCAGAATGTCCGAGGAGAGACATTCATTAAAAACCTCAGTCATGAAGGGGACCAAAGAGTCCCTAAAAGTCCTGTAAAACTCAGATGTTAAGCCATCTGAACCGGGGGATTTTTTGGGGCGGAGCCCATCAATGGCCCGTCTCACTTCCGCTTCCCTGATTGCTTCTGCCAAAACATGAAGAGAGGGGTCATCCCCTGGCTCAGGGATGGTTTCAGCTAGGAAAGCGGACATCTCATCCCGATCTGGATCCCTCCTTCCCAAGAGGTGCGGGTAGAAGGATCTGACCACCTCCAGGATCAATGATTTGGATCTGTTCAGGGAACCCGTACTGTCGATCAGTCCTGTTACCATTTTGCAACTCACTGACATCCTGCAGTTCCTGTAGGGGTCGAGCGAGCTGTACCTCCCGAAATCCCTCTCAAAAACTAAGGATGTGTGCCTATCATACTGGCACCCCTTCAGCAAGGCCTTCACCCTGGAGATTTCCTCACGGTCCCCTCCAGTCGAGACGAGCTGCTCGAGTTTCCTCCCCAGCTCCCGATACAGGCGGTACCTGTTCAGGCCTCTGAGGCTCGAGAGCTGACGGAAGAACCCCGCAACTCTTCTTTTGAAGATCTCCCACCACTCAGACTTACTGCTACAGAGACCCAAGAGAGGTACCTGGCTCTCAAGAAATTCCTCAAAGGATTGTCTCACATCCGCTTCTTCCAACAGGGACGAATTCAGCTTCCAAAGGCCTCTCCCTATCCGGGGAGTCTCTGTAACATTCAAGGAAAAGAAAATGAAACAGTGATCGGAGAATTCCACCTCAACAGCGGACACTGCAGAAGAGACGGCTTCCTCCTTTAAAAAAAACCTATCTATCCTAGACCTACAACTACCCCTATGAAAGGTGAAACCCCCGTGACCTGGGGTGTGCCGGATGTGGACATCCACCAGGCGAGCTTCGCTTGCTATGCTGTTAAGGGTATTACTATCAAAAGCCAGCCTTCGGTCTCCGGGACCTCCCCTATCACGGGATCTAGTTATAGTATTAAAGTCCCCACCGAAGACCACCTGCCGGCTTGTAAAAAGATAGGGCTTGATCTTCAGGAAGAGACATTTACCGTCCCACTTTGACTGTGGACCATAGATGTTAATGAGCCAGAGCTCCTGTCCCCTCATGAAGACGTCAAGGACCAAGCACCTCCCCATTTCTACCTCGATCACCCGTCTGCATTCCACCGAAGCGACCTTAAAAAGGACCGCTACCCCGCTATACGGCTCGGCCGCAAGAGACCAGTATGAGGGCCCGCACCTCCACTCCCTCCTTGCTTTGTAAATGGCCCCCATGTCCGTTAGTCTGGTCTCCTGCAAAAATAAAATGTCAGCCTCAACTCGGTTGAAAAAATCAAAGGCCATAAATCTGGCCGCATCTGAATTTATACTGGCGACATTAATCGACGCCAGAGTCAACGGGGTAGGTTCCGCCATCATGGGTGATTGAGTTAGACGGCCTTCTTTTTGACCGTACCCCCGATTTTTTGTGCTCACCTTCAGAGGAGGAGCCAGACTCTCCCCTCCTCTTCAGTAACACAGAGGTGTCCATGGTAGTTGACACCTCCTTCCCAGTACTGGGTTCCTCACCTCTGGACCCCGGGGCAGTCCCCCCCCAAGAGGAAAGTGAGCCCCCCGGAGGATGGACCCCGCCGCTCCCTGAAGGCACCTCAGATGTTACCGCCGGTCCCTCGCCCCCGACCTCCGACACAGCAGAGTCATCGAGGGCATGGAACCGGTTGGAGAGGGGGATCAGAGGGGAGCCGGTGAGCCCTTCCGTAAGCATCTTAGTGGCCAGGGGGGGGGGCTTTAGATGTTTTTGCCCCTTTTCTGTTCCTCCTCCTCCTCCGACTCTTACTGGTCTTACCGTCACCTGATGTTTTAGGCTGCTCCACCACCTCCTCGTCCAGACTTTCATACTGGGAGGAATCATCTGAAGCAGCCACCTCCACCCTCTCCATCCTCCTGATCTCCTCGTTCACCGCCTCCTCCTCCAGGGCCTCAGGGGCTCCGGCTGCCGCTTCTGGGGTGGGGACAGACATCACCCCAGTCGCCTGAGGCTTATCCTGCCCCCTACCCCCACGGCGCCTCACCTGTTGCCACTGGTGGGCAGATGAACTGGCCTCGCCTTCCCTCACCGGCCCCTCAGCTCCTCTCCCGCCCCTACCTCCAGCTCCAGCAGAGGATGCACCGCTGGGGACCCCCCCACGGCTCTCCCCCACCTGACCAGAGATGGTGTTAGAAACGGAGCGGGGACAGCGGCTATACGGGTGACCTAGGTCACAACACAGGTGACACCTAATGTCACCACAGGCCGCGGCAAGATGACCTACCCCGCCACACAAGGCACATTTCTGCACCTTGCAGCCCGTGCTGAAGTGGCGGGGATCACCGCACCTGTGGCAGACCTTCGGTTGCCCCTGGTAGAAGATCAGGATCCTGTACCTCCCCAGAAATGCTGAGGAAGGGATGTGGGTGACAGTACCACCTGAGACCTTCAACCTCATCATGAAGGTCCAGCCCCCTGACCAAATGCCAAACTCGTCCCTGTTTTTCTTTGGGACGTCCGTGACCTCCCCATAGCGAGAAAGTCCCGTCACGATGTCAATTCCAGAGAGTGACTCGTTATTGGTTAGAACGGTCACTCTCTTTACTCAGTTTTGGCGAGACACCGCCTGCACGGCAAAGTCTCGCCAGCCGGGCTCCCCCTTCACCAGTTCAAAATTCGACCGGAAAAGCTCTAGGCCCTCCGGTCGAACAAAACTGATGTCGAAGATGGGGGTACCAAAAGGATGGATCAGGGCAAAGATGTCAGTCGCCCTGAAGTTCATCTTCAGGAGGAGCTCCACGACCCTCGCTCTTGGCGGGCACGCTTCACTGCCCCTCCCACCGAAGACGGACCACATTCCTCCTGGCCACCCCCTGCCCGGCTGTCGGAAGGGACCACGCTGTCTCACCCTCCCTTTTATCTTGGAAGGCGGCCAGGCCATGTCTATTTAGCCAAAAAGCCAGGTCCACCTCTCTTCCCTCTACCTGAATCGTCCGTTCTCCCTTCTTGAGGGCCTCCAGGAAACGGCGTCGCAAGTCACCATCCCTGAGGTCCAGAGGTGAGGAAGCCCCCCGAGAAGACCCCGAGGCCCCGGCTACTACCCCCGCAAAACTCCGGGAACCAGCAGCCGGGGGGGCAGATGGACCAGCCCTGTCCCCACTCCCCCCACTACCAACAGACATACCATTCTTACCCCCTGCCACAGACACACCAACACTCGTATCCTCAACCACAGCCACATTCATACCCACGCCATCCCCATCCATGTTAACAGTCACCCCACTTGCCCCACTCCCACTCACATGCACACTGAGGTCACAATTTTTCATTTTCTGCAAACATTTTTTACCAGCAGTTTTTTCACTGCTGCCACCTGCTGGCAGCACCTTCCCTGCCGGGGGGTTTTGAGAACCGGGTGCAGCTGCCATTTTTGCCGGCGCCCCTGCCCCAGATAAGCCCACGGGCACAGAGGACACCGACATGCAGGCACCACATCCATTTTCAGCCCCAGCCGTGGCACCACTGCTCCCAGCAGTAGCTGCCAGCGCTAAGCCCTGCCCTTTTTGGGTGGAGCCATGCCCACTTGGGAGGAGTTTGCACACGAGGCCACGCCCCCCGCACCAGGCAGCATGGTGGTGGCCCCAGAGGCCACTCCCACCGGTGCTGTGGGTGACAGGGAGGCCACGCCCCCCGCACCAGGCAGCACGGTAGGGGCCGCAGAGGCCACTCCCACCAGTGCCATGGATGACAGGGAGGCCACGCCCCCCGCACCAGGTAGCACGGTAGGGGCCCCAGAGGCCACTGCCACCGGTGCCGCGGGTGACAGGGAGGCCACGCCCCCTGCACCAGGCAGCACGGTGGGGGCCCCAGAAGCCACTCCCACTGGCACCGTGGATGGCTGGGAGACCACGCCCCCCGAAGCCGGCCGCGCTGGGACCCCCGAAGCTGACCCGGAACCGGGTCTACTCACAGAGGCCCCTGGACCAGCGGCACCAGCTCTCAGGGGCATAGCACCCCCTACCGTCACACCCTTTGCCACAAAAAGCCTGGCCACCCCAGCACCGGGGGCCGGCCCCAGGCTAGGCCACTCCCCCTCGGCACCCACCGGCGGTGGAGCCCCCCGCGCTGACCCATTATTGGGCCCCTGCGCAGGGGGCCCCGACCTCGCCGCAGATTTTGCCAGGGGAGCAAGCCCCACCTTACGCTTATGAGCCGGCTCTGCCGGAGCCGCAGGCCCCGCGCCCTTTACCTTACCAGGTTTCTTGGTCCCTGAAAGTGATCCAGATTTAGCGGATCCGTATGTGGGGGACCCAGACACCCCAGCACACGCTGCCGGAGATGCAGCCCCGGCTGTCGGTGCGCCGCAGGCAGCGCAGGAGGCAGCGGCAGATGTACACGCCGCCCCCCGCATGCCAGCAGGCGCACCAGGTGCCAGGCCAGACCCCCCTCTTACAAGGGATCCAGTCCGAGCACCACCACTGATAACACCCACCGTCGGGCCGCCCTCCGCGCCATGCTCCATATCAGACACCTCTGACCCACTGCCTCCATTACCACAAACAGAGGCAGTGCTCTGCATGCCATGGCCTATATTCTCCCCGCTCCCTCACTGTGGACCCACAACAGAGTCCGAGCCGGGGTGGGTGGCGGGTGCCGCACAACGGGACAGGGGGGCCCCAGAGAGGGGGACATACACAAACTTATGTGCAATAGATGTTTTCTTCTTTTTTTTTTTGCTTTTCTCTTCATCCCCCTCCCAGGTGCCTCATCCTCGCAGAACGTAAGCTGACCAAAACGTACCGGGGACTCGATCTGCTGGATCTGCTGCATGATAAGGCAGCCCCCCTCACTACTACTCCCATCCTCCTCATCCTCCCCCTCGCTCCCGCTGCCCTCTGAAGGGCTAGAATCAGACGGGAGAGCCATCTGCTCAGGGGCTATCCCGCTATGCGATGCCTGGAGATCACTTACCAGGCCATCAGGCGGTGGGTAGGGTGCAACCTCCTCCACGCATACCTCTTCCTCCTCCACCGCCTGGCCGGGGCCCTGCGACCCCTCCAGAGCCCGACCGCTCATGGCTCTGAACCGGTCATCGTTCATCAGCTTCTCCCGAAAGGGTCCACTGCCCGCCATGATGGTGCCTCTGCGGTCCTCCAGATATTGTATGGCCCGCTTGATCTGCCGGGCCGTGGCGGATAGCTCAGGCTTCTTGCTGCCAGAGGCCCTTTCGGACCTCTCCTGAGCTACCCTCAACTCCCCCCAGAGGGAACTTAGCTTTTTTGAGGTGTCCTCATACTCGCAGAGGTGCGCATGGACACGGGAGGCATAGGTGACGGTTGCCTCCCTCGACACCTTGGTACCCCAATCCAGGGGCACCGCTACAGCACCTCTGCTGGCAGTCGACCTACCTCCGGAGGGAGGAGCCACTGCGGTCATAGCCTCGGGGGTCCTCCGGGTCTTCATGCTGGAACCCTTGCTGCCTCGGCCTGATGCTGTAGCCTTAGCCGTGTTGGTGTTCCTCCCACCCCCCGCCGGCTTAGACCGGGAGGTTGGAGCCGGGGGCCCAGCCCCGGAGGCTAGTCCCACTATGAGCCTTCTTTCCTGGGAAGGGGGCAGACAAAAAGTCCCAGATGGAAAAACAAACCTCCCTTCCCAGGAGCTCTCTCCAAACAGCGCAGCACACTCAGCTCACAGCACACGGCAGGCTCCGCCTCCACCACTTCCTGTAGGGAGCTGCAACAGAAGACTGAACTGGAGCTCTTTTATTATAAAAATATAAAACAAACCATAAATATTCATTATCCAAAGAACAAAATGAAAAACCCCAACAAAACACAATCCAAAGGAAACCCGAACAAGTCCGAAATTATAATGTCCAATAAACATAAAGCAAAATTGTCCTGCATAAAACATAAAATGTCAATACTCTCCCAAAGTCCTTATTCCCCCCAGCAAGGGAAGACCTTAACCCTTTTTTTTTTTTTTTTTTTTTTTTTTTAAATACACAGAATATCCCCTTCCAACATTCACTCACATTCATACCTAACCCCCAAAAGAAAACAACAAAACTGGCCCACTGCCAAAAATCAAAGAAATAGGCCACCCGGCTGAAAAACTTAATACACATAATCACAGCAAACCTTTTTTTTTTTTCCTATATAATTTTTTTTTTTTTTCTTTTTCCCACCACCATTTTTTAACACCCAAGGTCCCACGAGAGTCTGTGGCCTCATCACACCAGGGTCCCACTAAAGTTTGTGGCCCACAAAGATACCAGGTCCTTTTGCCTTTTTTTCCATCCATTTTAGAATGTCCATATCACCAACCCATCCACCAAACCCTTCCCCCCTCCCCCCTGAAACCCCCACCCCACCTGCTCTAAAAAAAAACACACACATCCACATCATAATACACATACATATAAAAATAACATACACAACTACATATCATAAATATAAAAATAACATACACAACTACATATCATAAATATAAAAATAATATACACAACTACATATCATTACAACCTAACACATTACCATAAACAATAACCATGAAACAAAATCAGACCCAAGCTCGGTGCTTGCAAGCCCTATATACGGGTTCCAATACCATAAAACAAAAAACTATATGTGAGGGTAACAGCCCACCACAGGGAATTGGAGACTACAGAGGATCTCACCCTAATCTACCACGCAGCACCTTATCCCTCTCTAATAAAGAAAAAGAAAAAACTGTCCCTACCACCCTACCAATCTTTCCCTACCTGTCCCTCACTGACCCTCACTACCAACCTAATGCTAACTACCTGTCCCTAAAGAATGTCCCTATCTGTCCCTCCCTGTCCCTACACATCTATCTGACCCTACAAATAAAGTTAAAAAGACTAAACCCACCCTAGCACAAGCAAACAGAACCTAACTCTCCCTAGGGCACATTAAATGAGAACGCCCTCCATAGAAGGGAGGCCCTCCCTGCACCCAGCCTCTCATACTCCAGCGAGCGCACTTTTGCCAGGTCACCCAGGATGTTCCTAATCACTTCATCCCGGGGGAGGACTTTCTGCTGGGTGGACACTAAACACCGTGCGTTCCATGTGTAGAACCTAGTCACTAAACTAACTAAGAAAACAGTGCCCCGATCTCGGCCACCAAGGGACCTGAATGCCCCATAGGCCCACTCCGCATAGGAAAGGCCTGCCAGCCTGGGCCAGCCAATGGAAGCACCCACCCTCTTGTAGACCTCTGTATTAAAGGGACACCGAAGCAGGAAGTGCTCCCTGCTTTCAAGGATGCCGCCACACTCCTCGCGGGGACAATCCCGATCATCAGAGTTCCTGTACTTCAGGTTGTCCCTCACATCCAGTCTCCCATGGAAGCAGCGCCAAGCCAAGTACCAAAACTTCAAGGGGATCCGCTTAGAGTTTAATAACCCGAGCCCCACCTCCAGATCCCGGCTTAGGCAATCCTTGAGGGCCAGGGGCTTCTGGAAGTGGGTCAACAGAACCCTATTGTCAAGTAACCTCCTTGACAAGGTCCTATTCTCCCACACTCCAAGACCCCACCGGCGGATCACCATCACAACCAGGGTAGCATAAGCCGGAAGATGCCCATGAGGCGTGCGAAGGTCCTTCACCCGCCCTCCTGTCTCCCATTCCTGGAAGAAAGGCCGAAACCACCCCCTACAGGAGAATACCCACGGAGGAGCCCTCTCTAACCAGAGGTTGGCGATGTTTGCCTTAAGAAAGGTGTTTACTAGAAACACCACTGGGTTGACCATACCCAACCCTCCTAGTCTTCTCGTGCGGTACGTGACCTCCCTCTTGATTAGGTTCAGCCTATTCCCCCATAATAGTTGGAAGAACAGGCTGTAGACCTGCTTCCAAAGAGGCTCTGGCAAGATGCAGACGCTGCCCAGGTATATTAATAAAGGGAGCAAATACCCCTTGGCCAGGTTAACCCTTTCCCTCAGGGTCAAGGACCAACCCTTCCACTGATCCACCTTCTGGGCGGCAATCTTAAGTCTCTCCTCCCAGTTTTGCTGGGGATAGTCCCCCGGGCCGAAACTGATGCCTAAAACTTTTGCTGTGGCCTGAGGCCCTGGAAGCGTGTCCGGGAAATCAAAACTTGGAACTCCCCCTCCCAGCCAGAGACTCTCACACTTATCCCGGTTGATCATGGACCCAGATGCCACAGAGTAGCGCTCAACCTCGGACATGACCCAGTCTGCCTCCTCTCTCGAGGATACAAAAAGGGAAACGTCGTCAGCGTACGCCACTACCCTCAAGGTGGCCTCTGGCTCCGCCCGGTCCATCCCGACTCCCACCAACGGTCCGCGTTCCACTCTCCTTAAAAAGGGGTCGATCGCGAACACGTATAACAGTGGGCTCAGAGGACAGCCCTGGCGGACACCAGACTTCACCTCAAAAGGGTGTCCGACCCAACAGTTCACGAGCGGAAAAGTCTCTGCCCCATTGTATAACACTCTCAACCAATCAACAAACCTCCCGGGCAGACCGTACCTCAGAAGGACAGACCAGAGGTACTCATGGTTAACCCGGTCAAAGGCCTTCGCCTGATCTAAGGACAGCAAGTACCCCTTCCAGTGACCTGCCCTGCTCTGCTCCACTGCCTCCCGGACACCGAGCACAGCACTAAAAGTACTGCGGCCTGGAACAGAGCAGTGCTGGGTCCCCGAAAGGAGTCGGGGTGCAAACTTCACCAACCGATTAAAAAGCATCTTTGCCAGAACCTTTCGGTCCGTATTGAGAAGCGCTATGGGACGCCAATTCTCAATACGGGACGAGTCTTTACCCTTCGACAGAATAATCAGGGCGGACTTCCTCATTGAACCGGGCAGAATGTCCGAGGAGAGACATTCATTAAAAACCTCAGTCATGACAGGGACCAAAGAGTCCCTAAAAGTCCTGTAAAACTCGGATGTTAAGCCATCCGGACCGGGCGATTTTTTGGGGCGGAGCCCATCAATGGCCCGTCTCACTTCCTCTTCCCTGATTGCTTCTGCCAAAACATGAAGAGAGGGGTCATCCCCTGGCTCAGGGATGGTTTCAGCCAGGAAAGCAGACATCTCATCCCGATCTGGATCCCTCCTTCCCAAGAGGTGCGAGTAGAAGGATCTGACCACCTCCAGGATCCCTGATATGGATCTGTTCAGGGAACCCGTACTGTCGGTCAGTCCTGTTACCATCTTGCAACTCACTGACATCCTGCAGTTCCTGTAGGGGTCGGGCGAGCGGTACCTCCCGAAATCCCTCTCAAAAACTAAGGATGTGTGCCTATCATACTGGCACCCCTTCAGCAAGGCCTTCACCCTGGAGATTTCCTCACGGTCCCCTCCAGTCGAGACGAGCTGCTCGAGTTTCCTCCCCAGCTTCCGATACAGGCGGTACCTGTTCAGGCCTCTGAGGCTCGAGAGCTGAGGGAAGAACCCCGCAACCCTTCTTTTGAAGATCTCCCACCACTCAGACTTACTGCTACAGAGACCCAAGAGAGGTACCTGGCTCTGAAGAAAATCCTCAAAGGATTGTCTTACATCCGCTACTTCCAACAGGGATGAATTCAGCTTCCATAGGCCTCTCCCTATCCGGGTAGTCTCTGTAACATTCAAGGAAAAGAAAATGAAACAGTGATCGGAGAATTCCACCTCAACAGCGGACACTGCAGAAGAGACGGCTTCCTCCTTTAAAAAAAAACCTATCTATCCTAGACCTACAACTACCCCTATGAAAGGTGAAACCCCCGTGACCTGGGGTGTGCCGGATGTGGACATCCACCAGGCGAGCTTCGCTTGCTATGCTATTAAGAGTATTGCTATCAAAAGCCAGCCTTCGGTCTCCGGGGCCTCCCCTATCACGGGATCTAGTTATAGTATTAAAGTCCCCACCGAAGACCACCTGCCAGCTGGTAAAAAGATAGGGCTTGATCTTCAGGAATAGACATTTACGGTCCCACTTTGACTGTGGACCATAGATGTTAATGAGCCGGAGCTCCAGTCCCCCCATGAAGACGTCAAGGACCAAGTGTAGCACCCTGAGGATTCGGCTGCTACAGGGGTATTGCACCTCAACCCAGAGGTGTGATATTCCACTCCCGGGTAAGGATGGAGTGTGGAACTGAGCTCAGTTAGCTGCATGCACTACACACATCCCATTTCCGGGGAACAGACCGATGGTACTCCCACTAGAGAAATGTGCAGGTACAACAGAGTCTGTTCCTGGCTGGAGTGGGAGGGGGGTGGAACATCCCAGTAGTGTAGGGGCAGATAGGGGGAGCAGTCTGGGTAAAGTTAGGAGCTCATTGGGTGCTGGTCACCTGAGCTCACACATAGAGGGAGTATATAAGGTGGGAACCATCTTAGATCAGGGTCAGTCTGTCAGTCTGTGAGACGTCAGTCTTTGTAGAGGAAGAGAGCAGAGGAGAAGAGCAGCTCCAAGGCCAAGAGAGAGAGAGAGGAGAAAGAAAGACCCAGAGGGGGAGAAAGAAGGAACTCCAAGAGCCCAAATTAGACCAGAGGGTGAAGAGTTGGCAACAGGGTACCGGATCCCAAGCCGGCAGAGGCTACAGCACACCTTAGCCAGGAACCGGAGGTCGTGGGCAGGATCTGCCACGATCACCCACTAAATCCACCCGGAAGGCAGACCAGGAATAGGGTCAGGGAACCCAGAGACAAGGGTTTACCACCAAGAGGCCCGAGGGAGCCGGACATAGGTGGATCCCTGGTGGGGAAGGCCAGAGAAGAGGACAGGACAGAAAGGGAGCTCAGGACCACGCTCCAGAATCACCTGGGGGTTGGCCGAGTCCAGGACCTGGTGGACGCAGCACGGCTCGGGTGGTCACTTAAGGCCGGAGTGACCAGAACAACTGCAGTAAGTAAACAAACCCTGAACTGCACAACCCGACTCTGAGTCTCATTTCCATCCCTGCTGCACCACCACAACCCCCATCCTCTGCAACTGACCCCCTGAGGCTATACCCCTCCCGTTGGGGGTTATACTACCTGAGCTGCACATACATCACCAGCCTCAGCGGACCCTGCTGCAGCGGCGGCAGTATTGACCGCAAATCAACGGGTGGCGTAGTCGACACAAAAGAACATCTAGTAACATCATAAGGACTGCCACACACTGAGCTTGACACCCTGGGCACGGACCGGGTCACAGCCACTCGGAGACTACAACCCCCATCTGATCCGGCTCCGGGTAATCCCCTAACAGCACTGGCCCAGGGGGCGCGTCACCAAGCACCTCCCCATTTCTACCTCGATCACCCGTCTGCATTCCACCGAAGCGGCCTTAAAAAGGACCACTACCCCGCTATACGGCTCGGCCGCAAGAGACCAATATGAGGGCCCGCACCTCCACTCCCTCCTTGCTTTGTAAATGGCCCCCATGTCCGTTAGTCTGGTCTCCTGCAAAAATAAAATGTCAGCCTCAACTCGGTTGAAAAAATCAAAGGCCATAAATCTGTCCGTATCTGACTTTATACTGGCGACATTAATCGACGCCAGAGTCAACGGGGTAGGTTCCGCCATCATGGGTGATTGAGTTAGACGGCCTTCTTTTTGACCGTACCCCCCGATTTTCTCCTCTCACCTTCAGAGGATGAGCCAGACTCTCCCCTCCTCTTTAGTGACACCGTGGTGTCCATGGTTGTTGTCACCTCCTTCCCAGTACTGGGTTCCTCACCTCTGGACCCCGGGGCAGTCCCCCCCCCAGAGGAAAGTGAGACCCACGGAGGATGGACCCCGCCGCTCCCTGAAGGCACCTCAGATGTTACCGCCGGTCCCTCGCCCCCGACCTCCGACACAGTAGAGTCATCGAGGGCATGGAACCGGTTGGAGAGGGGGATCAGAGGGGAGCCGGTGAGCCCCTCCGTAGGCATTTTAGTGGCCAGGGGGGAGGGCTTTAGATGTTTTTGCCCCTTTTTTGTTCCTCCTCCTCCGACTCTTAATGGTCTTACCGTCACCCGATTTTTTAGGCTGCTCCACCACCTCCTCGTCCAGACTTTCATACTGGGAGGAATCATCAGAAGCAGCCACCTCCTCCCTCTCCATCCTCCTGATCTCCTCGTTCAACGCCTCTTCCCCCAGAGCCTCAGGGGCTCCGGCTGCCGCTTCTGGGGTGGGGACAGACATCACCCCAGTCGCCTGAGGCTTATCCTGCCCCCTACCCCCACGGCGCCTCACCTGTTGCCACTGGTGGGCAGATGAACTGGCCTCGCCTTCCCTCACTGGCCCCTCAGCTCCTCTCCCGCCCCCACCTCCAGCTCCAGCAGAGGATGCACCGCTGGGGACCCCCCCACGGCTCTCCCCCGCCTGACCAGAGATGGTGTTACAAACGGAGCGGGGGCAGCGGCTATACGGGTGACCTAGGTCACCACACAGATGACACCTAATGTCACCACAGGCCACGGCAAGATGACCTACCCCGCCACACAAGGCAAATTTCTGCACCTTGCAGCCCGAGCTGAAGTGATGGGGATCACTGCACCTGTGGCAGACCTTCGGTTGCCCCGGTTAGAAGATCAGGATCCTGTCTCTCCCCAGAAATGCTGAGGAAGGGATGTGGGTGACAGTACCACCTGAGACCTTCAACCTCATCATGAAGGTCCAGCCCCCTGACCAAATACCAAACTCGTCCCTGTTTTTCTTTGGGACGTCCGTGACCTCCCCATAGCGAGAAAACCAAGTCACGATGTCAATACCAGAGAGTGACTCGTTATTGGTTAGAACGGTCACTCTCTTTACTGCGTTCTGGCGAGACACCACCTGCACGGCAAAGTCTCGCCAGCCGGGCTCCCCCTTCACCAGTTCAAAATTCGACCAGAAAAGCTCTAGGCCCTCCGGTCGAACAAAACTGATGTCGAAGATGGGGGTACCAACAGGATGGATCAGGGCAAAGATGTCAGTCGCCCTGAAGTTCATCTTCAGGAGGAGCTCCACGACCCTCACTCTTGGCGGGCACGCTTCACTGCCCCTCCATCGAAGACGGACTACATTCCTCCTGGCCACCCCCTGCCCGGCTGTCGGGAGGGACCACGCTGTCTCCCCCTCCCTTTTATCTTGGAAGGCGGCCAGGCCGTGTCTATCCAGCCAAAAGGCCAGGTCCACCTCTCTTCCCTCTACCTGGATCATCCATTCTCCCTTCTTGAGGGCCTCCAGGAAACGGCACCGCAAGTCACCATCCCTGAGGTCCAGAGGTGAGGAAGCCCCCCTAGAAGACCCCGAGGCCCCGGCTACTACCCCCGCAAAACTCCGGGGACCAGCAGCCGGGGGGGCAGATGGACCAGCCCTGTCCCCACTCCCCCCACTACCAACAGACATACCATTCTTACCCCCTGCCACAGACACACCAGCACTCGTATCCTCAACCACAGCCACATTCATACCCACGCCATCCCCATCCATGTCAACAGTCACCCCACTTGCCCCACTCTCACTCACATGCACACTGGGGTCACAATTTTTCAATTTCTGCAGACATTTTTTTCCAGCAGTTTTTCCACTGCTGCCACCTGCTGGCAGCACCTTCCCTGCCGGGGGTGTTTGGGAGCCAGTTGCTGCTGGAAGTTTTGCCGGCGCCCCTGCCCCAGATAAGCCCACGAGCACAGGGGACACCGACAGGCAGGCACCATCTCCATTTCCAGCCACAGTCGTGGCACCACTGCTCCCAGCAGCTTCCAGTGCAAAGCCCCGCCCATTTTCAGGTGGAGCCACGCCCACCAGGCAGCACAGTGGGGGCCCCAGAGGCCGCCCCCACCGGTGCCGTGGGTGACAGAGCCCACGCCCCCCGCACCAGGCAGCACAGTGGGGGCCCCAGAGGCCACTCCCACCGGTGCCGTGGATGACAGGGAGGCCACGCCCTCTGCACCAGGCAGCACAGTAGGGGCCCCAGAGACCACTCCCACCGGTGCCATGGGTGACAGGGAGGCCACGCCCCCCGCACCAGGCAGCACGGTGGGGGCCCCAGAGGCCACTCCCACTGGCGCCGTGGATGGCTGGGAGGCCACGCCCCCCGAAGCTGGCCGCACCGGGACCCCTGAAGCTGACCCGGAACCGGGTCTACTCACAGGGGCCCCTGGACCAGCGGCACCAGCTCTCAGGGGCATAGCACCCCCTACCGTCACACCCTTTACCACAAAAAGCCTGGCCACCCCAGCTCCGGCGGCCGGCCCCAGGCTAGGCCACTCCCCCTCGGCCCCCAGCGGCGGTGGAGCCCCCCACGCTGACCCATTACTGGGCCCCTGCGCAGGGGGCCCCAACCTCGCCGCAGATTTTGCCAGGGGAGCAAGCCCCACCTTACGCTTATGAGCCGGCTCTGCCGGAGCCGCAGGCCCCGCGCCCTTTACCTTAACAGGTTTATGGGTCCCTAAAAGTGATCCAGATTTTTTAGTGGATCCGTGTGTGAGGGACCCAGACACCCCAGCACACGCCGCCGGAGATGCGGCCCCGGCTGTCGGTGCGCCGCCGGCAGCGCAGGAGGCAGCGGCAGATGTACACGCCGCCCCCTGCATGCCAGCAGGCGCACCAGGTGCCAGGCCAGACCCCCCTTTTACAGGGGATCCAGCCCGAGCACCACCACTAATAACACCCACCGTCGGGCCGCCCTCCGCGCCATGCTCCATATCAGACACCTCCGACCCACTGCCTCCATTACCACAAACAGAGGCAGTGCTCTGCATGCCATGGCCTATGTTCTCCCCGCTCCCTCGCTGTGGACCCACAACAGAGTCCAAGCCGGGGTGGGTGGCGGGTGCCGCACAACGGGATAGGGGGGCCCCAGAGAGGGGGACATACACAAACTTATGTGCAATAGATGTTTTCTTCTTTTTTTTTTGCTTTTCTCTTCATCCCCCTCCCAGGTGCCTCATCCTCGCAGATCTCATCCTCGAACGTAAGCTGACCAAAACGTACCGGGGACTCAATCTGCTGGATCTGCTGCATGATGAGGCAGCCCCCCTCACTGCTACTGCTCCCATCCTCCTCATCCTCCCCCTCGCTCCCTCTGCCCTATGAAGGGCTAGAATCAGACGGGAGAGCCATCTGCTCAGGGGCTATCCCGCTATGCGATGCCTGGAGATCACTTACCAGGCCACCAGGCGGTGGGTAGGGTGCGACCTCCTCCACGCATACCTCTTCCTCCTCCTCCACCGCCTGGCCGGGGCCCTGCGACCCCTCCAGAGCCCCACCGGTCATGGCTCTGAACCGGTCCTCATTTTCCAGCTTTTCCCGAAAGGGTCCACTGCCCGCCAATATGGTGCTCCTGCGGTCCTGCAGCTCTTGGATGGCTTGCTTGATTTTCCGGACCGCGGCGGATAGCTCAGGCTTCTTGCTGCCAGAGGCCCTTTCGGACCTCTCCTGAGCTACCCTCAACTCCCCCCAGAGGGAACTCAGCTTTTTTGAGGTGTCCTCATACTCGCAGAGGTGCGCATGGACACGGGAGGCATAGGTGACGGTTGCCTCCCTCGCCACCTTGGTACCCCAATCAGGGGGCACCGCTTCAGCACCTCTGCTGGCACTCGACCTACCTCCGGAGGGAGGAGCCACCGCGGTCGTAGCCTCGGGGGTCCTCCAGGTCTTAATGTTGGACCCCTTGCTGCCTCGGCCTGATGCTGTAGCCTTAGCCGTGTTGTTGTTCCTCCCACCCCCCGCCGGCTTAGACCGGGAGGTGGGAGCCGGGGGCCCAGCCCCGGAGGCCAGTCCCACTCTGAGCCTTCTTTCCTGGGAAGGGGGCAGACAAAAAGTCCCAGATGGAAAAACAAACCTCCCTTCCCAGGAGCTCTCTCCACACACAGCACAAACAGCTCTTGCAGCACACGGCAGGCTCCGCCTCCTCTCCTTCCTGTCTCAAGCTGCAACAGACAGAACTAGAGCTCTTTTATTATAAAAATATAAAACAAACCATAATTACACACTATATAAAATCCAAAACACAAAACCCCAACAAAACACATCCCAAAGGAAACCCCAAGTCCAAAATTATAATGTCCAGTTAAAATGTCCTCGAACATAAGCTGTTCATTTTCCCAAAATCCCCCCCAGCAAGGGAAGACCTTAACCTCTTTTTTTTAATTTTATACCAGAAAAAACCCCTACAACATTCACTCACATCCATACCCATACACTTATAACTAACCCTAAAGAAAAAAAAACAACAAAACTGGCCCACTGCCAAAAATGTAAAGAAATAGGCCATCTGGCCGAAAGCACAATACACAGCAAACTCTCTTTTTTTTTTTTTTTTCCCCACCACCATTTTTTAACACCCAAGGTCCCACGAGAGTCTGTGGCCTTATCACAACAAGGTCCCACTAAAGTTTGTGGCCATTTCACACACAAAAAGGTCCCTTTGCCTCTTCCGGCATCCCGCAGGACGTCCACATTTTTCACAAAACCACCGCAACCCCTCCCCCCTCCCCCCTAAAGCCCCCCACCCAACCTAAACTAACCCCCCCACACACACAATACACATACATTACATACATTAAATTTATATACAATACACAACATAACATAACAGTAACAACAATACACAACATAACGATGTAACAACAACTAACCAAATCATCATGACATAACAACTTAACCGTAAGACTACTAAACATGAACCAAAGGATCAGACCCAAGTTCAGTGCTTGCAAGCCCTATATACAGATTCTGAACCGTAAAACAAAAAACTACAAATGTGAGGGGAGCAGCCCACCACCAGGAAACTGGAGACTACAGAGGCTCTCACCCTAATCTAGCACACAAACAGCCTGTCCCTCCCTATTAAAGAAAAAGAAAAACCTGCCCCTACCGCCCTACCAATCTTTCCCTACCTGTCCCTACCTGTCCCTCTCTGACCCTCACTACCAACCTAATGCTAACTACCTATCCCTAAAGACTGTCCCTACCTGTCCCTCCCTGACCCTACACATCCACCTGACCCTACAAATAAATATAAAATATAGAAAGGACTAAACTAACCCTATCACAGACACACATACCCTAACTCTCCCTAGGGCACATTAAATGAGAACCCCCTCCATAGAAGGGAAGCCCTCCCTGCACCCAGCCTCTCATACTCCAGCGAGCGCACTTTTGCCAGGTCACCCAGGATGTTCCTAATCACCTCTTCCCGGGGGAGGACTTTGTGCTGGGTGGACACTAAACACCGTGCATTCCACGTGTAAAACCTAGTCACTAAACTAACTAAGAAGACAGTGCCCCGATCTCGGCCACCAAGGGACCTGAATGCCCCATAGGCCCACTCCGCATAGGAAAGGCCTGCCAGCCTAGGCCAGCCAATGGAAGCACCCACCCTACTGTAGACCTCTGTATTAAAGGGACATTGAAGCAGGAAGTGCTCCATGCTTTCAAGCATGCCGCCACACTCCTCGCGGGGACAATCCCGGTCATCAGAGTTCCTGTACTTCAGGTTGCCCCTCACATACAGTCTCCCATGGAAGCAGCGCCAAGTCAAGTCCCAAAACTTCAAGGGGATCCGCTTAGAGTTTAATAACCCGAGCCCCACCTCCAGATCCCGGCTTGGGCAATCCTTGAGGGCCAGGGGCTTCTGGAAGTGGGTCAACAGAACCCTATTGTCAAGTAACCTCCTTGACAAGGTCCTGATCTCCCACACTCCCAGACCCCACCGGCGGATCGCCTTCACAACCAGGGTAGCATAAGCCGGAAGATGCCCATGAGGCGTGCGAAGGTCCTTCACCCGCCCTCCTGTCTCCCATTCCTGGAAGAAAGGCCGAAACCACCCCCTACAGGAGAATACCCACGGAGGAGCCCTCTCTAACCAGAGGTTGGCGATGTTTGCCTTAAGAAAGGTGTTTACTAGAAACACCACCGGGTTGACCATACCCAACCCTCCTAGTCTCCTCGTGCGGTACGTGACCTCCCTCTTGATCAGGTTCAGCCTATTCCCCCATAATAGTTGGAAGAACAGGCTGTAGACCCGTGTCCAAAGAGGTTCTGGCAAGATGCAGACGCTGCCCAGGTATATTAATAAAGGGAGCAAATACCCCTTGGCCAGGTTAACCCTTTCCCTCAGGGTCAAGGACCAACCCTTCCACTGATCCACCTTCTGGGCGGCAATCTTAAGTCTGCCCTCCCAGTTTTGCTGGGGATAGTCCCCCGGGCCGAAACTGATGCCTAAAATTTTTGCTGTGGCCTGAGGCCCTGGAAGGGTGTCCGGGAGATCGAAACTTGGATCTCCCCCTCCCAGCCAGAGACTCTCACACTTATCCCGGTTGATCATGGACCCAGAAGCCACCGAGTAGCGCTCAACTTCAGACATGACCCAGTCCGCCTCCTCTCTCGAGGATACAAAGAGGGAAACGTCGTCGGCGTACGCCACTACCCTCAAGGTGGCCTCTGGCTCCGCCCGGTCCATCCCGACTCCCACCAACGGTCCGCGTTCCACTCTCCTTAAAAAGGGGTCGATCGCGAACACGTATAACAGTGGGCTCAGAGGACAGCCCTGGCGGACACCAGACCTCACCTCAAAAGGGGGTCCGACCCAACCGTTCACAAGCGGAAAAGTCTCTGCCCCATTGTATAATACTCTCAACCAATCAACAAACCTCCCGGGCAGACCGTACCTCAGAAGGACGGACCAGAGGTACTCATGGTTAACCCGGTCAAAGGCCTTCGCCTGGTCTAAGGACAGCAAGTACCCCTTCCAGAGACCTGCCCTGCCCTGCTCCACTGCCTCTCGGACACCGAGCACAGCACTAAAAGTACTGCGGCCTGGAACAGAGCAGTGCTGGGCCCCCGAAAGGAGCCGGGGTGCAAACTTCACCAATCGATTGAAAAGCACCTTTGCCAGAACCTTTCGGTCCGTATTGAGAAGCGCTATGGGACGCCAATTCTCAATACGGGACGAGTCTTTACCCTTTGACAGGATAATCAGGGCGGACTTCCTCATTGAACCGGGAAGAATGTCCGAGGAGAGACATTCATTAAAAACCTCAGTCATGAGGGGGACCAAAGAGTCCCTAAAAGTCCTGTAAAACTCGGATGTTAAGCCATCCGGACCGGGCGATTTTTTGGGCCGGAGCCCATCAATGGCCCGTCTCACTTCCTCTTCCCTGATTGCTTCTGCCAAACCATGAAGAGAGGGGTCATCCCCTGGTTCAGGGATGGTTTCAGCCAGGAAAGCCGACATCTCATCCCGATCTGGATCCCTCCTTCCCAAGAGATGCGAGTAGAAGGATCTGACCACCTCCAGGATCCCTGATTTGGATCTGTTCAGGGAACCTGTACTGTCGATCAGTCCTGTTACCATCTTGCAACTCACTGACATCCTGCAGTTCCTGTAGGGGTCGGGCGAGCGGTACCTCCCGAAATCCCTCTCAAAAACTAAGGATGTGTGCCTATCATACTGGCACCCCTTGAGCAAGGCCTTCACCCTGGAGATTTCCTCACGGTCCCCTCCAGTCGAGACGAGCTGCTCGAGTTTCCTCCCCAGCTCCCGATACAGGCGGTACCTGTTCAGGCCTCTGAGGCTCGAAAGCTGACGGAAGAACCCCGCAACCCTTGTTTTGAAGATCTCCCACCACTCAGACTTACTGCTACAGAGACCCAAGAGAGGTACCTGGCTCTGAAGAAATTCCTCAAAGGATTGTCTTACATCCGCTTCTTCCAACAGGGACGAATTCAGCTTCCATAGGCCTCTCCCTATCCGGGGAGTCTCTGCAACATTCAAAGAAAAGGAAATGAAACAGTGATCGGAGAATTCCACCTCAACAGCGGACACTGCAGAAGAGACGGCTTCCTCCTTTAAAAAAAACCTATCTATCCTAGACCTACAACTACCCCTATGAAAGGTGAAACCCCCGTGACCTGGGGTGTGCCGGATGTGGACATCCACCAGGCGAGCTTCGCTTGCTATGCTGTTAAGGGTATTACTATCAAAAGCCAGCCTTCGGTCTCCGGGGCCTCCCCTATCACGGGGTCTAGTTATAGTATTAAAGTCCCCACCGAAGACCACCTGCCGGCTGGTAAAAAGATAGGGCTTGATCTTCAGGAAGAGACATTTACGGTCCCACTCTGACTGTGGACCATAGATGTTAATGAGCCGGAGCTCCTGTCCCCCCATGAAGACGTCAAGGACCAAGCACCTCCCCATTTCTACCTCGATCACCCGTCTGCATTCCACCGAAGCGGCCTTAAAAAGGACCGCTACCCCGCTATACGGCTCGGCCGCAAGAGACCAGTATGAGGGCCCGCACCTCCACTCCCTCCTTGCTTTGTAAATGGCCCCCATGTCCGTTAGTCTGGTCTCCTGCAAAAATAAAATGTCAGCCTCAACTCGGTTGAAAAAATCAAAGGCCATAAATCTGGCCGCATCTGAATTTATACTGGCGACATTAATCGACGCCAGAGTCAACGGGGTAGGTTCCGCCATCATGGGTGATTGAGTTAGACGGCCTTCTTTTTGACCGTACCCCCAGATTTTTTGTGCTCACCTTCAGAGGAGGAGCCAGACTCTCCCCTCCTCTTTAGTGACACCGAGGTGTCCATAGCACCCGTCACCACCTTCCCAGTACCGGGTTCCTCACCCCTGGACCCCAGAGCAGTCCCCCCCCCAGAGGAAAGTGAGCCCTCCGGAGGACGGACCCCGCCGCTCCCTGAAGGCACCTCAGATGTTACCGCCGGTCCCTCACCCCCGACCTCCGACACAGCAGAGTCATCGAGGGCATGGAACCGGTTGGAGAGGGGGATCAGAGGGGAGCCGGTGAGCCCTTCCGTAGGCACCTTAGTGGCCAGGGGGGGGGCCTTAGATGTTTTTGCCCCCTTTCGGTTCCTCCTCCGACTCTTACTGGTCTTACTGTCACCTTTTGTTTTAGGCTGCTCCACCACCTCCTCGTCCAGACTTTCATACTGGGAGGAGTCATCAGAAGCAGCCACCTCCTCCCTCTCCATCCTCCTGATCTCCTCGTTCACCGCCTCCTCCCCCAGGGCCTCAGGGGCACCGGCTGCCGCTTCCGAGGAGGGTACAGACATCACCCCAGTCGCCTGGGGCTTATCCTGCCCCCTACCCCCACGGCGCCTCACCTGATGCCACTGGCGGCCAGATGTATTGGCCACGCCTTCCTTCACTGGCCCCCCAGCCCCTCTCCCGCCCCCACCTCCAGCATCAGCAGAAGATGAACCGCCAGGGACTCCCCCATGGCTCACCCCTGCCTGACCAGAGATGGCGTTAGAAAAGGAGCGGGGGCAGCGGCTGTACGGGTGACCTAGGTCACCACACAGGTGACACCTAATGTCACCACAGGCCGCGGCAAGATGACCTACCCCGCCACACAAGGCACATTTCTGTACCTTGCAGCCCGCGCTGAAGTGGCGGGGATCACCGCACCTGTGGCAGACCTTCGGCTGCCCCTGGTAAAAGATCAGGATCCTGTCCCTCCCCAGAAATGCTGAGGAGGGGATGTGGGTGACAGTACCGCCTGAGACCTTCAACCTCATCATGAAGGTCCAGCCCCCTGACCAAATGCCAAACTCGTCCCTGTTCTTTTTTGGGACGTCCGTGACCTCCCCATAGCGGGAAAGCCACGTCATAATATCGACCCCAGAGAGTGACTCGTTATTTGTCAAAACGGTCACCCTCTTTACGCCATTTTGGCGAGACACCGCCTGCACGGCAAAGTCTCGCCAGCCGGGCTCCCCCTTCACCAGTTCAAAATTCGACCAGAAAAGCTCTAGGCCCTCCGGTCGAACAAAACTGATGTCAAAGACGGGGGTACCAAAAGGATGGATCAGGGCAAAGATGTCAGTCGCCCTGAAGCTCATCTTCAGGAGGAGCTCCACGACCCTCGATCTTGGCGGGCACGCTTCACTGCCCCTCCACCGAAGACGGACCACATTCCTCCTGGCCACCCCCTGCCCGGCTGTCGGGAGGGACCACACTGTCTCCCCCTCCCTTTTATCTTGGAAGGCGGCCAGGCCATGTCTATCCAGCCAAAAGGCCAAGTCTACCGCTCTTCCCTCTACCTCGATCGTCCGTTCTCCCTTTTTGAGGGCCTCGAGGAAACGGCGCCGCAAGTCACCGTCCCTGAGGTCCAGAGGTGAGGAAGCCCGCCCTGAAGATCCCGAGCCCCCAGCTACTACCCCCGCAAAACTCCGGGGACCAGCAACCGGGGGGGCAGATGGACCAGCCCCACCCCCACTACCAACAGACACACCATTCTTACTCCCTTCCACAGACACCTCAACACTTGTATCTTCAATCACAGCCACATCCATACCCACGCTATCCCCATCCACGTCAGTAGTCACACCCCTCGCCCCACTCTCACTCACATGCACACTGGGGTCACAGTTTTTTTTTTTCTGCAAGCATTTTTTCCCTGCAGAAGCACTGCCGCCACCTGCTGGCAGCACCTTCCCTGCCGGGGGGGTTTGGGAACCTGGTGCTGCTGCCATTTTTGCCGGCGCCCCTGCCCCAGATAAGCCCGTGGGCACAGAGGACACCGACAGGCAGGCACCTCCTCCGTTGTCTGCCGCAGCCGTGGCACCACTGCTCCCAGCAGTAGCAGCTGCCGGCGCTAAGCCCCGCCCCTTTTCGGGTGGAGCCACGCCCACTTGAGTGGGGTTTCCCCGCGAGGCCACGCCCCCCGCACCAGGCAGCACGGTGGGGGCCCCAGAGGCCACACCCACCGGTGCCGTGGGTGACAGGGAGACCAAGCCCCCCGCACCAGGCAGCACAGTGGGGGCCTCAGAGGCCACTCCCACCGGTGCCTTGGGTGACAGGGAGGCCACGCCCCCCGCACCAGGCAGCACAGTGGGGGCCCCAGAGGCCACTCCCACCGGTGCCGTGGATGACAGGGAGGCCACACCCCCCACACCAGGCAGCACGGTGGGGGCCCCGGAGGCCACTCCCACTGGTGCCGTGGACGGCTGGGAGGCCACACCCCCCGAAGCCGGCCGCGCCGGGACCCCCGAAGCCGACCCGGAACTGGGTCTACTCACAGGGGCCCCTGGACCAGCGGCACCAGCTCTCAGGGGCATAGCACCCCCTACCGTCACACCCTTTACGACAAACAGCCTGGCCACCCCAGCTCCGGCGGCCGGCCCCAGGCTAGGCCACTCCCCCTCGGCACCCAGCGGCGGTGGAGCCCCCCGCGCTGACCCATTACTGGGCCCCTGCGCAGGGGGCCCCGACCTCGCCACGGATTTTGCCAGGGGAGCAAGCCCCACCTTTCCTTTATGAGCCGGCTCTGCCGGAGCCGCAGGCCCCGCGCCCTTCACCTTACCAGGTCTCTGGGTCCCTGAAAGTGATCCAGATTTAGTGGATCCGTGCGTGAGGGACCCAGACACCCCAGCACACGCCGCCGGAGATGCGGCCCCGGCTGTCGGTGCGCCGCCAGCAGAGCAGGAGGCAGCGGCAGATGTACAAGCCGCCCCCTGCATGCCAGCAGGCGCACCAGGTGCCAGGCCAGACCTCCCTTTTACAGGGGATCCAGCCTGAGCACCACCACAGATCACACCCACCGTCGGGCCGCCCTCCGCGCCATGCTCCATATCAGACACCTTGGACCCACTGCCTCCATTACCACAAACAGAGGCAGCGCTCTGCGTGCCATGGCCTATGTTCTCCCCGCTCCCTCGCTGTGGACCCACAACAGAGTCCAAGCCGGGGTGGGTGGCGGGTGCCGCACAACGGGACAGGGGGGCCCCAGAGAGGGGGACATACACAAACTTGTGCGCAACAGTTGTTTTTCTCTTTTTTTTTGCTTTTCTCTTCATCCCCCTCACGGGTGCCTCATCCTCGCAGATCTCATCCCCGAACGTAAGCTGACCAAAACGTACCGGGGACTCGATCTGCTGGATCTGCTGCATGATAAGGCAGCCCCCCTCACTGCTACTGCTCCCATCCTCCTCATCCTCCCCCTCGCTCCCGCTGCCCTCTGAAGGGCTAGAATCAGACGGGAGAGCCATCTGCTCAGGGGCTATCCCGCTATGCGATGCCTGGAGATCACTTACCAGGCCACCAGGCGGTGGGTAGGGTGCAGCCTCCTCCACGCATACCTCTTCTTCCTCCTCCTCCACCGCCTGGCTGGGGCCCTGCGACCCCTCCAGAGCCCCACCGGTCATGGCTCTGAACCGGTCATCATTAAGCAGCTTCTCCATGAAGGGTCCACTTCCTGCCAGTATGGTGCTCCTGCGGTCTTCCAGGTCTTGAATGGCCCGCTTGATCTTCCGGACCGCGGCGGATAGCTCAGGCTTCTTACTGCCAGAGGCCCTCACGGACCTCTCCTGAGCCATCCTCAACTCCCCCCAGAGGGAACTTAGCTTCTTTGTGGCGTCCTCATACTCGCAGAGGTGCGCATGTATACGGGAGGCATAGGTGACGGTTGCCTCCCTCGACGCCTTGGTACCCCAATCAGGGGGCACCACTGCAGCACCTCCGCTCGTACTCGACCTACCTCCGGAGGGAGGAGCCGCCGCGGCCGTAGCCTCGGGGGTCCTCCGAGTCCTCATGCTGGAACCCCTGCTGCCTTGGCCAGATCTTGTAGCCTTAGCCGGCTTGGTGTTCCTCCCACCCCCCGCCAGCTTGGACCGGGAGGTGGGAGCCGGGGGCCCAGCCCCGGAGGCCAGTCCCACTCTGAGCCCTCTTTCCTGGGAAGGGGGCAGACAAAAAGTCCCAGATGGAAAAACAAACCTCCCTTCCCAGGAGCTCTCTCCACACACAGCACAAACAGCTCTTGCAGCACACGGCAGGCTCCGCCTCCTCTCCTTCCTGTCTCAAGCTGCAACAGACAGAACTAGAATGGAGCCTCTTGCTATATGCACTGCAGTCTGCCACATACACAGCCTGCCTGCCTGCCTAGCACTGATATGTATGCAGTTGGGTTAGTCCTCAGAAGGACTGTTAGTTGAGATGGATGTGTATAATACACTGCTCAAAAAAATAAAGGGAACACTCAAATAACACATCCTAGATCTGAATGAATGAAATATTCTCATTGAATACTTTGCTCTGTACAAAGTTGAATGTGCTGACAATAAAATCACACAAAAATCATCAATGGAAATCAAATTTATTAACCAATGGAGGCCTGGATTTGGAGTCACCCCCAAAATTAAAGTGGAAAAACACACTACAGGCTGATCCAACTTTGATGTAATGTCCTTAAAACAAGTCAAAATGAGGCTCAGTATTGTGTGCGGCCTCCACGTGCCTGTATGACCTCCCTACAATGCCTGGGCATGATCTTGATGATGTTGCTGATGGTCTCCTGTAGGATCTCCTCCCAGACCTGGACTAAAGCATCCGCCAACTCCTGGACAGTCTGTGGTGGATGGAGCGAGACATGATGTCACAGATGTGCTCAATCGGATTCAGGTCTGGGGAATGGGCGGGCCAGTCTATAGCTTCATTCATCTTGCAGGAACTGCTGACACACTCCAGCCACATGAGGTTTGGCATTGTCTTGCATTAGGAGGAACCCAGGGCCAACTGCACCAGCATATGGTCTCACAAGGGGTCTGAGGATTTCATCTCGGTACCTAATGGCAGTCAGGCTACATCTGGCGAGCACATGGAGGGCTGCGCAGCCCTCCAAAGAAATGCCACCCTACACCATTACTGACCCACTGCCAAACCGGTCATGCTGAAGGATGTTGCAGGCAGCAGATCGCTCTCCACGGCGTCTCCAGACTCTGTCACGTCTGTCACATGTGCTCAGTGTGAACCTGCTTTCATCTGTGAAGAGCACAGGGCGCCAGTGGCAACTTTGCCAATCCTGGTCTTCTGTGGCAAATGCCAAGCGTCCTGCACGGTGTTGGGCTGTGAGCACAACCCCCATCTGTGGACGTCGGGCTTTCAGATCACCCTCATGGAATCGGTTTCTAACAGTTTATGCAGACCCATGCACATTTGTGCCCTGCTGGAGGTCATTTTGCAGGGCTCTGTCAGTGCTCCTCCTGTTCCTCCTTGCACAAAGGCGGAGGTAGCGGTCCTGCTGCTGGGTTATCGCCTCCTACGGCTCCCTTAACGTCTCCTGGTGTTCTGGCTTGTCTCTTGGTAGCACCTCCAGCCTCTGACAGACACAGCAAACCTTCTTGCCACAGCTCGCATTGATGTGCCATCCTGGATAAGCTGCACTACCTGAGCAACTTCTGTGGGCTGTAGAGTCCGTCTCATGCTACCACGAATGTGAAAGCACAACCAACATTCAAAAGTGACCAAAACATCAGCCAGAAAGCATTGGTACTGATATGTGGTCTGTGGTCCCCACCTGCAGAACCACTCCTTTATTGAGGGTGCCTTGATAGTTGCCAATAATTTCCATCTATTGTCTATTCCATTTGCACAACAGCATGTGAAATTGATTGTCAATCAGTGTTGCTTCCTAAGTGGACAGTTTGATTTTACAGAAGTTTGATTTACTTGGAGTTATATTCTGTTGTTTAAGTGTTCCCTTTAATTTTTTGAGCAGTGTATATTGTGGTATACCTACACTAACTAAGAAACAAGCAAATCTCTCCTTAGCTCAGCAGCAGCTCTCCCTACACTGCCTGATTCCGGAGTAGGCTGTGACGAGCATGGCAGCGCCATGTCTGATATAGACCTGATGACGCTGTGCAGCCAGCCAATCACTGTAATGCCACAACCAACATGGCTGGGGAATTACAGTGTGTGGCAGACAGTCCCTGCATGTTCATTGGCTCTGTAAAGAGTGCCAAACATGCAGGGAGGGGACCCGAGCTCCCTCCAAGCAAACACGGAAATACTCAGCGAGCGCCCAGCATCTCTGGCGAGCACCGAGTATCCTCGCTCATCACTACTCCTCACCATTCTACAAAAACCATATAGTACTATTAACAGTGACCCAGACGGTAATAATGCCCTTCTTTGCCCTATATAGTAATAGTACCCTCCTATTGTGCTCCATATAATAACAGTCCAGGACACAACATCAACAATATGAAAGTTGTCATATTAAAAGGCAACTTTATATCACAAAAACATCGAAGGGTTTAGGAATACAAACTGATAAGAGTCTTTGACACCCTCCACCCAGGAATAAATCTGTCAGGAGGATTTATGTCTCACTACAAAATGTGAGGAATCTGCTCCAGCGACACGACTAATCTAATCCAATTAAGGACTCACTCTCCAAGCTCCATTTGTTTGCTTAAATGTCAATTTATTATGCCATGCATCTGCTTTTTTTTCCCCTTTGTGCGCATATATTTGTGTTTCTTCATATATCTTGTCATACCATGCCTGAGGAAGGGATCCAAGTTGTCCCAAAAGCTTGCCTTGCAGCATCATTTATTTTAGTTAGCCATTAAATATATATTATAACTACAATTTTATCTTGTTTTTCCCCACTGAGAGCATACTGGTTCTATACAGATGTAAGGTGCCCCAGCGAGGTAGTCATTGGCGAATTACAAGCCCCTGCTTGCTTTGGCACCTTATAGACAATTTGCATCCTCCCTCTGATGTGTTGATGTGCATGTGACATTCTTAACTTACTTCACACCAACCAGTCGCGGCTGTCTCCAGACATTTCTCTTCTGGTACCAGGGCAGTAATAATTTCAGAGGACACAAAGTTATGCTTGGGGGAAAGGAGTAATTACAATATTTATAGTCTGCTAGATTGGATAAGGCTCAACAGGTTCTTGTCTCCCATACAGGTGCTAAAATCATCTTCAATGCTGGTGCCCTCTTTATGTAAAGCATCTCTCTGTTACTATTCCTTAGCCTAAGAGATGGTTCCTCATCAGCAATAGTGTGCCCAGATCCTTTATCTCCCTCACGGCTTATCCTGGAGTCCTATTTTCCACTGCTACCCGCAGACTAGAAGTGCCCCGGGTCCTCAATACCTCCATTGAGTTTCTCTGGCCGGCTAATGGGACTCCTGAATGAAGAGATATTCACACTACGGATTCACTGTCTGAGGGTAGAGAGCCCTCGTCTACCCTAGCAGCCAATTTCCCTGACTGTCCGTAGTTAAGAGTTCCTGTCACGTCCCTGACAGGGCTTCAACTGAACTCAAAATAAGGGCTGTAGCTATATTTAGCACACCGAGACTCCACCCACTAAGCCATCTGCTTAGCAACTGCCTTGCCTCTCACCGACAACTGTACCAAGCAGTGGCATCTTGTGGCTGATAAAAAGAACTGCAGCCCCACAAGGAATTATATCTAACCTCTAGACATGCCCAATGTCTATCCCTGTCACTACATTTGCCCCTTACTCCATTGACTGACCCACTGAAATTAACCCCTTAACTTGACCTAACAGCAGTTCAGAGAGATATAACTATGGGAACATGTTACTTAAACTACTTCAGTACCGGGGGAAGGTTACACCCTTCCTCACCATTACACAGACACCCATAGAAACACTGTCTCAAGAGACCCAAACTTGCAGCCTAGTTATGGAGTCAGAATACCCAGTGTGCCCCTTTATAATATTGACCCTCATTGCCTCTTTATTGTAATTATGTTTCTGAGCAGGAGATAAAAGTTTGACATAGGACTTTTGCTATAGGGTCTGTTAATATTATGTTACAGTCAAAGAAGGGCATACTCCCCCAACTATTTAAAGACACAGAGAGGGATATGTATTGAGGCACACAGTTATTTTGCCCCTAAGGAAGTCCCTAAATGGTCTCACCCACTAGGATACCCTTTTCATGAACCCCATAGCGCATGATGACCATGCACAGTATAATTGCCCCACAAACCCCAAAAGTATGATGCCCCATAGGACTCCACAAAATAATATGGTTGCTACAGCCCCCCCCACACAGTATGGTATTCCGCACAGCCCCAACATAAAGCATGATGTCGAAAGCCCCCATACAGTACGATGTCCCTCATAACCACCAGATACAGTATCATGTTCACCACATCCCCCCTACACAGTATAATATTCACCATAAACCTCTACATAGTATGATGGCCTCCACAGCCATCTCACACAGTATGATGACCCCCCTACAACCCACCATATAGTATGATGGTCCACCTCACAGCTCCATTCTATACGGACGTGCGCCCTGCCAGCAGCCCTGCTCCCCTTACTTAGGGTAGCTATATAGATTACATATAACGTGGGTACTTGTTTATTACCTATGTTCAACCCATGTATGGGTACACTGAAGTGGTGGCAAGGATCATGGTGATCATTTAACTGGTCATTTCCTACTTATATGCCAAGGTTTTGAGTGCTGTGCATGTCCTGTCTACTCTTGCACATGGCCTTCTGTGTCATTTATCTCCTATGTGATAAAAAGAACAATTGTATTATATGTTCAAAAAAGCTTTTCTACTTTTAAATATTGCTGGTTATGGGTTGTGTCACAAATTTTTTTCTTTTCTTTCTGCTTTTGCTTGAATCGCGATGCCCTCTATTACTGGTTGTAAGGTAGTGATGGCAATCATATGCGAGGGACGTTATGTTTCTCCTAGAATGTGCATAGAGGCATATTAAACCCGCTGGAGTGCATTGCAGTCACAGAGATAGCTGTGATTGCAGTGCAGAATAAAAGTACGTTTGAACTTGGTCAAACTAGTTGTCCAAGGCAGATTTGGTAAAACGCAGCATGGGCTTTTATTCTTGGAGTGGACTACAGGAATGGCAGTGGGGCGGTCCACTCCCTCCAGCCTGGGTGTTACAGGTGGCTCATGGCCTCAGATTCCTGTTTTAAACCTGCAGCAAAAGTTTGGGTGTGTCAGTGTTTAGCCTACAAGGTACAGAGCAGGTGGCTCTGTAACACAGGCCTGTGTGAACCTGAACACAGAGCCAAGGGAAGCAAAACTCCTGGTGCACCTCAACGCGACACGGCAGTGCCGTCGTCCTCGGTAACAGGTTGGAAAAAGGACAGTATTTCATCCCGGCTGTGATCCGGAGGATATAGTTTACCTTTACTTTGAGTTTTTGCTGAATAAAGCCGTTTAAAGTTGGACTTTCCTTGGGTCACTGCCCCATAACTGCCCAGTGTGAACACAACCGCACTACAGTATGGTGGAGAATGCAGGCAGTGTGAATTGAGGCATACCCCAAAAGCTGCATGCCTGTGATCCAGCCGGCAAAGCTACAGCTCAGGCCTGCCAGCAAAATGGAGGAGCTACTAAAGCAGTTGGTACTCACCCAGCAGCAGCAGCAGCAGCAGCAGCTGCAGTCTCAGCGGCAGCTGCAGGAGCTGGATCAACAGAACAAGCAGCAGCAGCTACTGTACCAGCCTCAGTAAAAGACTAATGAACTGATTCTCCAACAGATTGCTGCCCTGCGAGAAACGGCCCCAAAGCCGATCCCGATCCGACTTAAGGCCTGGGACAAAGTAAGAGCAGTGTTGTGGAAGATGGGTTCTGAGGATGACATGGAAGCCTTCCTCACCGTTTTTGAACGCACAGTGGAGCGGGAGTGCCTGCCAGCCGATCAGCTGGCTGAAGTGGTGGCTCCTTTTCTGATGGGTGACCCTCAGAAGGCCTACTTTGACCTCTGTTGGATGCCGAGGATTAAGAGAAGCTGAAAAGTGAGATCCTTACCCGACGTGTGTACCAGTGGTCCTTTGTGGAGTCCCGACCCGCTAGGTCTAAGGCATATGACTTGTTACAGTTGGTCAAAAAGTGGCTGTGGCGCCCGGCTGCGCAGAGGTTGCCGCTATTTCCCATCATTGTCCGCCATTTTTCCTGTCTCTGCACGGGAAGAAGAGGGGCGTAAATACGGGAATCGGATAGGCGTAACCGCTGGAAGTGTGCGAAACCCAGGACACGCCCTGCCCCTAACGCAGCACTAGGAAGGGTCAGGTCCTGGAAGGAGTCCAGTGGACGCTCTGACATCAGACGTGAGCGATGCAAGGTCCTGGAAAAAGACAGTCACCCGCGGAGCCGCAGTCTACCTGATAAAAAGTGAAGAAGGTAGGCTACGGTTTACTGGGGGGGGGGGCGCAACCATGGCTGACGACCAGCAAGCCGCCGGGGCACCGGTTAATGCCCAACTTGCGCCCGGCGCTCCACAGGCCAAAGCGGCCGCTCCATCAGCAGGGGTCGTGACTCCGTTAATACCCATGGCCCTGCCGTATATCCCTGGAGCGAAATGGCTTCCCCAGTATGATGGCAAACCAGACACCCTGTCTGGGCTCAAGAGGAAGATATGCGGTGTACTGGACATGTATTCTATGACTGGTAAGCAGAGAGCCGCTGTTGTGTTGGGACAATTGACTGGTGCCGCAGAGCGAGAAGTTGAAACCTGGCTATCTTTAAGAGACTGCAAACTGTTTTTGAAAACTGCACTGAGACAGATCTCCGGATGAGGTTCTACCACTGTGTCCAGAAACCTGAGTACAGTATCCGGGACTACGCCTGGCGCTTACAGGAAGCCCTGCAGGCCCTGAAACAGGTTAGTCCAGCCAGCATACAAGATGAAAATAAAATGCTGATGGAACAGTTCATCTGGGGGTTGAGGTCCCAGGAGGAGAGCAGAACTGTACAGTGTGGGCCTTAGATCATCCAGATGCCACCTTTGACACCCTGAAGGACATGGCTATTAAGGGTCTACAGCCCCTGGAAACCTCAGGGACTGCTATCCAGCATTACCAGAGTGCGACCACTCCAGTACCCGCAGCACCCACTGCTCCTTCATTAACGGCTGAAATAAAGATGCAAACAGTGACCCCTGGCGAGCTGGACAGCCTGCGCTCTGAAGTGCGCCAGTGAAGTAAAACCCTGGCCACCGTCCTGAGCACCCTGCAACAACAGACGGAGCCTGAGCTGGAAGGAAGGATCCTATTCGCCGACAGTCCTGAGGATGTCCCCTGGATGAGGAGAAGAAGGAGGACAACGCCACCCTGTGGGAGGACCAACAACCAACGTCGCCCTCCAGGAGACTTCGTCTGCTACTGCTGCCAAAAGGCAGGCCACACAGCGCGGAACTGTCCTTTAAATGAGCAAACCCTGGGGCCGAGGGCCAACACCCAGAAGTAAAGCAACCAGGCCCATCAAGCTGGTACCACCGGTTCGTAGGAGGAAGGCCTTTCCTGTCCATCGTGCTGGATGGGATAGCAACACCTGCATTACTGGACACCGGCTCGCAGATAACCATCATACCTGATGTCCTCTACAAAAGGTACTGGTCCGTAGATGAACTCCAGCCGCCAGCCCCGAACCTCTCTGTGAATGCCTCTAGCGGCCTTCCTCTTAACCTAGTAGGGGTTAAGGACGTGACAGTGAACGCGGGGAGAGCGGAACTAAAAGGACCAAGGACTGATTGTAGTGGAGTCTAACCCTGGTGATACAGACTTGTATATGATACTTGGTACAAATCTTGTTGGTAACTGTTTGGGAGAAGTGTTGTTTTTGCTCCAACAGATTGCTGACACTGACAAACCAGGGCAGAGGAAGGTGCTCCAGAGAGATACGAGCCCTCCTGTACCAGCAACAGGTAAAACTAACAGGTGGTGAGATTGGTAATGTACGGGTGACAGACCCGATACCCATTGTGATTCCCCCAATGAGTGAGATGCTGATTTGGTGTAGGGCAGCAATAGGTCTCAAGGGACAGAACTACCAGGCGGTAGTGGAGTCCATCAGCTCAGACCTACACTCTTGACGGCTAGCGGGGTAGTTGATATACGCAATGGGAGGGTACCCATACGTCTCCTAAATTGTGGGGAGGGTGAAGTTAAGCTACCAAGATACGCCACTGTTGCCAGGTTGTATACTGTGAATGATGATGCCATACACACAGTGGAATCCTTGACCCCACCAGATACAGTGGAGGACAATGACTGCGAAGCTCAGCTGGAGAATTGGTGTCAACAGCTCCATGTTGGGACTGACACCACTCCTGTCCATCAAAAACAAGGTGTACACAGGGTGGTCCAGGAATATGAACAAGTATTCAGAAAACACCACCTTGATTTTGGAAGGATTAAAGGGGTACAACACTATATACCCACAGGTGATCATCCACCCATCAAAGAATGTTACAGGCCAATACCACCAGCACACTACGAGAAAGCGAAGGAAATGTTGCATGACATGAAGAAGGCAGGGGTAATAAGAGATAGCTGTAGCCCCTGGGCAGCACCCCTGGGCAGCTCCCCTGGTCTTGGTCAGGAAAAAGAATGGAAGCATGAGGATGTGCGTAGATTACAGACAGGTAAACCGCATAACACAAAGATGCATACCCTTTACCCCGTATAGAGGAATCCCTGGCTGCATTAAAGTCTGCAAATTACTTCTCTACCCTTGACCTCACTAGTGGGTACTGGCAAGTAGCAGTTGCCGAGGAGGACCGGGAGAACACGGCCTTCACTACCCCAATGGGACTCTGCGAGTTCAACAGTATGCCGTTCGGACTCTGCAATGCCCCTGGAACGTTCCAGAGATTGATGGAGTGCTGTTTGGAATGCCGTAATTTCGAGACCGTGCTGCTATACCTGGATGACGTGATAGTGTACTCCAAGACGTATGAGGACCATCTGAAGCACCTGGCGGAGGTATTTGAAGCATTGTCCCAGCATGGGATGAAATTGAAGCCTTCCAAGTGCCACCTGCTCAAACAGAAGGTTCAGTACCTGGGGCACATAGTCAGTCCAGAAGGAGTAGCACCAGACCCGGAGAAGGTCACTGCCATCCAGGAATGGCCGGAGCCGAAGAATCTCAAGGAGGCACGTCAGTTCCTGGGACTGGTCGGCTATTATCGGAGATTTTTAAAGGACTACACCAAGAAGGCAGCGCCTTTGCAAAATCTCCTGGTAGGACAGTCCAACAGAGGCAAAACCACCCCCTTCCAGTGGGGTAAAGAGCAGGCTGAGTCCTTTGCAGTGATGAAAGAGATCCTGACTGGCGAAGAAATTCTGGCCTACCCTGACTACAGCCAGCTTTTCCTGCTGTACACTGATGCCAGCAATGAGGGACTAGGAGCTGTATTAAGCCAGAAGCAGTATGGCAAAGAGAAGGTGATTGCCTATGCTAGCAGGAAGCTTCGTCCTACCGAGAGGAATCCAGAAGACTATAGCTCCTTCAAGTTGGAGTTCCTGGCCTTGGTCTGGGCCATCACTGAACGATTCAAACACTACCTAGCCTCCACTAAAGTTCACGGCCTATGCTGACAACAACCCCTTGACACATCTAGAGACAGCCAAGTTGGGAGCCATGGAACAGCGTTGGATGGCCTGCCTGTCAAACTATCAGTTCACCATCAAGTACCGGGCAGGTCACAAGAACACCAACACCGATGCCCTATCCAGAATGCCTCACCAGTTGGACACTGAAGAAGTGGATGACCTGGAGGAGATTGAGCTACATGCCTCCCACAGAAATGGGATGGTCCACGAGCAGCGCACCTTCAGTGGGTATCGTGGTAAGACACTAAACCCTTTACCTCATCACAGTTGGAAGGAGACCCAGGACAGCAACCCGGTTGTCAGCCGTATCAAAGAACTGATAACCCAGGAAGGTTCCTCCCTGGAGAAGGACGCTACTCCACAAGCCAAGCAACTGTGGAATGAGAGAAGCCGGCTGTTCATCTATAGAGAGAAGCTGTGCCGAAGGTATGTCAACCCTAGGACCCATCAGATGGTATGGCAGATCGTAGTGCCCAGGACAGACATCCAGATGGTGTTGGAGGCCTACCATGATCAAGCAGGGCACTTTGGCTGGAAGAAGCTGGAAACCCTCCTGAAGAATCGGTTTTATTGGGTTGGAATGCGGAGTTCCATAGAGAGGTGGTGCAAGGATTGTGGACCCTGTAGCCTCAGAAAAAAAAAAAAGACTACAGCAGCCAGAAAGCACCCTTGCAGTCCATCAAGACAACCCAGCCCCTGGAGATAGTCACCCTGGATCACGTCAAGCTGTCACCCAGCAGGTCAGGCTACTCCTATGCCCTGACCATGGTGGATCACTACTCCTGGCTCCTGGTGGTAGCCCCCGTCAAGGATCTGACGGCAGAAACTGCAGCAAGGACGTTTCAAGCATACTTCCGCAGGCCCCATGGATACCCGGATAAGGTGCTGACTGATCAGGAGGCCCTATACCCGCTCACTGGGGAGAGTCCAGAAGTGCCCCCTGCCTACTGAGTACCCTGGACCATACCTGGATCTACATCAGTAAAGGTACCGAAGCGAACCCCCGTGTGAGTGTCCGTCATTTCTTCCTGAACCGCCCTGGCCATCTCTCCCCTGTACCACCATCCATTTCCCCATGCTGCCCTGAGGCCTGCTCCACCTGTTCCAGCCGAAGGGGTTGCCAACCTAGGGACAAAGTGTAACCCTGATATGTTTCCCCTAGAGGTATTGGCAGGAGAGGTCGAGTAAAACCCCATTGATCCCAGAGCTGGAAGTGTCCCGGGGAGCGTTTGGGACAGCTCAGCTACAGGATCCTACCCTGACCCGGGCACGGGAAAGGGTAATAGAGGTAAATTGGGTAGCTCAGCAACCAGGTGCAGAAGCAGTTTTTCCGCGCATGGCGGTTAACCAAGATTTACTCTATAGGGTTGACAAGATCCGGGACGAGGTCGTGGAACAACTTGTAGTGCCTCAGTCATACTGTCGGGCGGTACTTGAGATGGCACATGCACACACACACCTGCTGGGGAGGCATCTAGGGGTTAGAAAGACAAGAGCGCATCTTGCAGCAGTTATTTTGGACTGGGATTTACGCGGACGTACAGAGGCATTGTGAGTCGTGCCTGGAATGTCAGCTGACAACACCCACTGCAAGCTTCCATAGCCCATTGGTACCTCTGCCAGTTATAGGGGTACCTTTTGAATGGATTGCGATGGATTTGGTGGGGCCCATTGGAAAATTCACTCGTGGCCACCAACACATACTGGTGGTCGTTTATTATGCTACCCATTATCCAGAGGCCATTCCGCTATGCCACACCTCGGCTAAACTTATCGCACAGGAGCTGTTGGCCATGTTCTGTCGCCTTAGGCAGCCTAAGGAGATCCTTACAGATCAGAGGACTCCTTTTATTTTCAGCAGGTTACACAGTTCCTTCGTCACCTTGGACATAAAACAGCTGCACACGTCGGTGTACCATCCACAGACCGACGGGCTAGTCGAGCGATGTAATAAAACCCTCAAGTCCGTGCTAAAAAAGTTGCTTCGAAGGATGGGAGGGATTGGGACATGTTACTGCCTTATTTAATGTTTGCCATCCGTGAGGTACCACAAACATCCACGGTGTTCTCACCCTTTGAGCTACTGTATGGCAGGCATCCTAGGGGGTTGCTGGACGTAGCCAAAGAGACGTGGACAGGAGCAAACTCCACATAAGAGTGTAATTGAGCAAGTCGCAAATATGCAGGATCGGATCGCGACAGTCATGCCTATAGTAAAAGAGCATCTAATGGATGCCAGGCAGCGCCGAGTCACACGTATAATAAAAGGGCCACAGTCAGGTCCTTTAAAGAAGGGGGATCAGGTGTTGGTATTCGTGCCCACTGCAGAGAGTAAGCTCTTGGCCAAATGGCAAGGGCCATATGATGTCCGGGAAAAGGTGGGGGAGGTAAATTATAGAGTATACCAGCCCGGGAAGAGAAAACCCGAACAGTTATACCACGTCAATTTGCTGAAAGCCTGGAAAGACCGGGAATGTATGGTTACAGAGGCGACTCCAGTCGTATCATCTGTTGACCCTCCGACAGTAGCTCAGGAGGAGACCAAAAGGAGAGGCAAAAATAAGTGACACTCTCACTAAACATCAGCGGCGGGAGGCTCGGAAATTAGTGGAGCAGAATGGGGACGTATTCTCTGAACTGCCAGGCCGTACTTCTGTCATCCAACAGGACATTGTCACCAAGCCTCGGGTGAGGGTGCGAATGAAACCGTAACGTGTACCCGAAGCCCGGAGGCAAGCCATTGCAGCAGAAGTAAAACAAATTCTCAAACTAGGGGTAATCGAGGAATCCAGGAGTGAGTGCGGATTCCGAAGCTGGATGGATCGTTACGGTTTTGTAACAACTTCCGAAAATTGAATGAGGTGTCAAAATTTGACCTTTATCCAATGCCCCGGGTGGACGAGTTGATTGAGAGGCTGGGGCAGGCCCAGTACTTCACTGCGCTCGATCTGACCAAGGGTTATTGGCAGGTACCTCTGATAGAAATCGGCGAAGGAGAAGACTGCCTTTATAACATCGGAGGGCCTCTATCACTATGTTGTCTTGCCTTTTGGGTTACATGGGGCCCCAGCTACATTCCAGAGGCTGATGGACAGTTTTGGAGCCTCATCAGAATTACGCGTCTGCATATTTGGAGGATATAATCATCTTTAGTACTGATTGGAACCCACTTGTCAAAGATACAAGTAGTAGTGGATTCACTTAGAGTAGCCGGCCTGACAGCGAACCCAAAAAAATGTGCGCAAGGCCTCAAGGAAGCCCGGTACTTGGGGTACGTGATTGGCCATGGGGTTATTAAGCCGCAAATAAACAAGATGGAGGCCATTCAAAACTGGCTCAAGTCTGTGAGTACTAAACAAGTGACAGCGTTCCTCGGCATCGTTGGGTACTACAGACGAGTTATACCTAACTTTGCTGGGAGAACGGCGGCCCTGACCGATCTGTTTAAAGGTAAAAAGCCGGTAATGGTTTGGTGGAATCCTCAAGCAGAAGAGACGTTCCAATCCATGAAGTTGGCGTTGTGTAGACAACCGGTCCTAATCAGCCCCAACTTCAAGAAAACCTTCATCGTGCAAATGGATACCTCAGAGGTAGGCATAGGTGCAGTACTGTCGCAAGTGGTGAACGGAGAAGAATATCCAGTCACCTACTTGAGCAGGAAACTTACCCCGGCAGAGAAAAATTATAGCGTATTGGAGAAGGAGTGCTTGGCAGTGGGCTTTGGAGTCCCAAAGCTATTTGCTTGGGCGACAGTTTCGTTTAGTTACGGACCACTCGCCCCTCGTCTGGATGAGAAACATAAAGGAGAGGAATGCTCGGGTCACCAGCCTGTAGGTTCCTGTCCCTACAAAATTTTAATTTTTTGGTGGAACATCGGGCTTGGAAGTCGTAGGGAAATGCAGATGCCCTGTCACGGGCACCCTGTATGGTGACAAGTGTTCAACCCCACAACTTTGAACAGAGGGGCAGATATGTGAGGCAGTGACGGGAATCATATGTGAGGCACGGTATGTTTCTCCTAAAATGTGCATAGAGGCATATTAAACCCGCTGGAGTGCAATACAGTCACAGAGATAGCGGTGATTGCAGTGCAGAATAAAAGTAAATTTGAACCTGGTCAAACTAGTTGTCCAAGGCAGATTTGGTAAAACCAGGCATGGGCTTTTATTCTTGGAGTAAACTACAGGAATGGCAGTGGGGCGATCCACTCCCTCCAGCCTGGGTGTTACAGGTGGCTCATGGCCACAGATTCCTGTTTAAAACCTGCAGCAAAGGTTTAGGTGTGTCAGTGTTTTGTCTACAAGCTGCAGAGCCGGTGGCTCTGCAACACAGGCCTGTGTGAACCTGAACACAGAGCCAAGGGAAGCAAAACTCCTGGTGCACCTCAGCGCGACACGGCGGTGCCATCGCCCTCGGTAACAGGTCGGAAAAAGGACTGTTTCGTCCCAGGTGCGATCCGGAGGATATAGTTTACCTTTACTTTGAGTTTTTGCTGAATAAAGCCGTTTAAAGTTGGACTTTCCTTGGGTCACTGCCTCATAACTGCACAGTGTTAACACCGCCGCACTACATGGTCCATAAGCATTCCCACTGAGGTGTGATTCACTTCCTCCTTTGACATAATGCTTATATCCCTGTGGTTTGTTTTACATTAAGCTCCATTTTATAGTAAGATGGTCAATCTCACAGTACCTTATATACGATTATGGTCTCCCCAACAGCTCCCTATATAGCATCATGGTCCACTTCTCAGCCCCCTATATAGTATGATGGTCCTCCACAACCCCCAAAAAATAAAATTCAAAAATCTAATACTCAAACCCAGACACCTTGTCCCATGCTGTCTCCATCTCTTCTGCTATTCGTTCCCACAGTGGACGCGGCCAATGCGATGCAGTGACGTCATCGCTCTGCTGACATCCCATGTGCGGCATTGGCCTCTGGCAAGCCGCAGACATAAAAGGAAGCCTGCAGCCTGCCAGAGTAAGAGATGGAGCATGGAGGCAGTGGCTCTATGCTCTATCTTAACTGTCAACCGTGTAGCAGACAATGCCATCCACAGCTGGACTGGACCATGTGCCAGAATTGCCAGTTCAGTCTTTGCATAATGTTGCAGCATGATACAGCAACCATGTTAAATTCATAAGTCATCCACTCATGTTCTAGAGCAGTGATCTCCCATCGGTAGCTCTTATGTCATGATAGCCTGCTGGAGAGCCACAGGTTGGAAGCACTGCTCTAGAGTGAAAGGCCCCAATTTACTATACCCCTTTACATTATTGCAGTACAACAAAATACTAGACTTTCCTCTATCTGAAACTGAATCGGTCGAAAATTTGACTTCTAGCGTTTTCTCCCCCTCTATTAACCTAGCTAAACCCAAAATGGCCATTTCCATGGGTTGGTTCCACCATAACTCCTCACCATTCGCACTCCAAAATAAACCCCTAAAATAATCCTTTATCAGATATACATTAAAATCGTTTAAAATAATCCTTTATTAGATATTGGTTAATGATTTTAATGTATATCTAATAAAGGATTATTTTAGAGGTATATTTTTGACTATGAATGGTGATTAGTTTACTATATATTCACATCACAAATAAAAAAAAAAAAACCTGTGAAATTTCTACCATACATCTCAAGCAGCATGCTCACTGTCTTGTGGTTATTTTTAACTCAGATCTTTCCTGCACTCCCTATTTTCAATTACTGACCAATGTAACCTGCACCTCAAAATCATTTTGAGAAGTCAACGTTTTCCTACTTTTGGAACTGCAAAGTCTTACTGTTTCTCCATTTAATTTTCTCCTGGACTAATACAACTCTCTATTAATTGGTTTCCCTTTTACTAAACTCTCCCTTCTCTAATTTATCCTGAATGCAACAGCAAGGATAATATTTCCACTCAGTCTCTACACTGATGCCTCCTCCCTGTACCAGTCATTGCACTGGATGCCCATCCACTACATAATTCAATATGAACTTAGCACTCTAACCACAAAAGCTCTCCCCAGTTCTGCACCAACACACATCGCAATCTATCACCCTACTCTTGCTTCCACTCTCCTAAAGTACTCCTATAATCCAAACCTCAGTCTCCTGTCTCCAAGACTTCTCCTGTGTTACACCATTTTTTTTTTTTTAAATGCACTATCCTAGACTATCCAGCTAATTCCCATTATCCACAATTTTAAGTGTGTGCTAAAAAGACGTTTCTTTACACTGGCCTATCACCTCACATATCTAAGTATTCCTGGTTCTCCCTTCCCAACTTTTCCTCAGAATCTTGTCCTTTCTATCATCTGTTCCCATACCTCCATGCACTTAATGGTGCTTTGTATCTATACTTGTACAGATATGGACTGATGACTGGTTCATGCACCTTTATTTGAATTTACCATTTCTTATAGATTGCAAGCAGGGCCTTCACTCTTCTTGTTTGAATTGTTAAATAATGTATAGCTGTGTAATGTCTCATAGTTTGTAAATGTCTACCCGGATTTGAAATCTGCTGCAAAATAAGTTAGCGCTATAGAAATAAAATTATTACTACTACCCTGGCATAGAGTGAGGGTCTTCTCCATTACCTGAGGAAACACTAGTAGAGCACTAGGGGCTTTTCAGGTCACAAAAAAAAAACAAATGTACAATAATGGAAAATGCATTACATATTATTTGAAAGGTATACAAAAAGACATATTTCCATACAAAACACCAACGGCTATTTACACTGGACCAAAATCCTGAAAATAATTACATTTTGCCAGAATTCAAGGTTAAGCATTAGTCTTTTATTTATACTGGAGACAATCAGAAAATCAACCATTATAGAACTAGTGTAAAAATTCTGCATACTAGTTTAGGACTTAAAGAGAACAGTCATCAGGTTTATGAATGTTAAAAATCAATGAATGGCCATAATGGCCCTGTTATACAGATTCAATAGATACCTTCAGTGAAGCCTGGTTGTTGATTATTCATCATTAGAAGTTTGGGTTTCCTAAGCTTTCCGTGCATTTGGGCGGGACAATGGGTAGGGTATTCGACTGCTTCTTGTATCTTCTTCCAGTTTTAAATTTCATGCCAGCGCAGTCCTATCCACAGGTGGTGTTTGTGCACATATATCTCATGGTGGGCTTCAGGAAAATGGTCAATGAAGAGCAGAGATCTTTTTGCGCCATCATTTTACTGAAGACCGTCGGAGGTCAATCTCTGCATGTGCCTCCGACATTTTCCTAAATCCCACCATGAATTCAATCTGTGCAAGCTCCGCCCACGGTTAAGGTGGCGTGAAATTTAATACAGGCAGATAGACACCAGAGGCAGTCGAGGGGCCAGGACAGAGTCATAGACCCTACCCACAGTCCCACCCCAATGCATGAAAAGCTTAGGAAACCTAGACTTGAAATGATTATTAAACTAGCAGGCTGTGGATTTTCTTCACTGAAGGCAACTATTGAATCAGTATAACAGCAACGTTATGGCCATACCTGTATTTTAACATGCATAATTCAGATAACAAGTTTTCCTTAAAAGGGGTTGTCAGTTTTGCTAAACATCTGCAGTCACCATGTGTGACTGCGGACTTCCGCACTGCATGCTGTTTGGATTCTCCAGTATCAGAGAATGGGTGGTCACGTGCCCACAGGTATGCGATTTTAATAACTCTGGCCACATTCTGAATAGACATGCGCAGCCTCTCTCAGTACAACTGAATTAAGAGAGGCTGTGTAAGTCTACTCGAAATATGGCTGCAAGTATGTAAATCCCAAACTTGTGGTCACGTGAAAGCCCGCTCTCGATGCGGACACTGGAGAATCCTGACTGCGTACGGTGTGCAAACTATAAAAAGAATTCATAGCGTGCGTACAGACTTGCCAAAAGACCAGACAACCCCTTTAAGAATTTAATTACTGTTGCTTTCCTGCATTAACATTATTTTCCAATTTTAATCCAGGCTTCATCATTTAAATAGAATCCTGCATAAAGAGGTTTGTTGAAATAACAATAAAATGTATATAGGTGTTGAACTGAGTCAAACAACTCGTAAAAGGATAGCACCTCATCATCATAATCCAGGTATATTCCAATATCTGGGCTTGATACAGAATTAGTCACTTCATATAATTCATCATCTTCATCTGCTGTCAGTTCTTCTTCACACCATCTCAAGCACCAGGACTTGGGGTTTGACCCAATAAGTGAGTTATCACCCTTTCGTTTCACATTGTTATAAGTGACACCAACTCTCCAGTCTCCATAATCACTGGTTTGAATTTCCCAGTAATGTTTTCCAGAAGTAATCCTTTTGGTGGATAAAACTTGCGGAGTGATGAATCTTTCAGGGCGATGGGGCCGTGACTTTTCTTGGTCAGTATCGGTAGCTTTTTTCAGATCGGGTGAGAGAGCAATGTAATTGTTTGCTGTATTGACATTCAGGATCAGATCCGTAGAGTCTCCTAGATTAAATTCAAATTGTTTCTTCCCTTCAAGAATAACGTCAGACAACTTGCACAAAGCTCTCATCAAGGTCACTGATATTAATTCCACATTCAAATTTTTAGCATAAAATGGAGACTCTTGCTCAAAGTCAGTTTTTATGGCACCATGCTTCAGAAACATCAGTGGATCTGTGATCTTACATACCTCTTCGATGTGACGCTTTTTCCTATACATGTCTTGTATTTGCTTATCCAACTTCTGAATGGCTTCAGAGTAGGATGCTGAAATGCAGATTTCCTGCTTGGTGATTTCTGCAAGGACTTTATTTTCAAGTTCATTTAGTTCAGTTCTGATGTCTCCAAAAAGACTGGTGACTCTTCCCTTTAGACCAACTGATTTTTGATGGAAGTCGTTTCTGTCTTTTTCTAGGGACCAGAATTTTTTCTCTGCTGCATCTGTTTTTGAAGACAATTGAGGAATGAACTCCTTTAGTCGCGTTTTCTCTTTCTCACTTGCTTCATTCAGCAGTTCTGTTTCATGGTCTTTGTGCTTCCAGTCCATAGTACAGCTGGTACACAGCAACGAAGAATCCCGAACACAAAAATATTTTATGAGTTCATTATGGACAGGGCATTTTCTGTCCTCTGGAGGTTTACAAGGTTCAATCAAAGTGTGACTTGTGGACTTACTGTGGTTCTTCAGATGAAGTTCACAAAAAGAAGCTTCACAGCGTAGGCAAGTTTTATTTGCAGGAGCTAGAGAAGGTGCACAATATGTACAGAAGATCTTGGTTTTTGCTGGATTTTCCTGAGTAGAACGATAATGTTCAACAATATTGCACAACTTCAGGTTCTTCTGCAGCATAGGACGAGTTTTAAACTCTGCTCTGCATTCAGGACAAGAGTAAATTCCAGATACCTTCTGCCTGATCCATACAATTGAAATGCAAACCTCACAGAAGTTATGGCCACAGGTTAGCATTACAGGGTTGGTGTATATGTCAAGGCAGATAGAGCAGCTTAGCTCTTCACTTAGACCAAACGAAGCCATCTTTATCTGAAGGAGAAATGAAAACTGTGACACTTGAGGGTGGAGCAACATTCTACATCAATAACAATCTTAAGAAGGGAACCTGTCAGGTCCCCCATGCCCTCCAACCCAGCAGCTTTAACATATGTATGACTAAATTCCCTGCCTAACCAGCCCTGTATAATGTTATTCAGTTAAATCAATGTTTAAAAACAAACAAACAAAAAACTCTTTTATAACCTCCGATTTTCCTATGTGACGCGCCCAGGGGATGGGAACGACTCAGTGCCCGGGACTTACTGTTAGTTTTGGGGGATGTCGCGGTGGCCGGCTCCCGGGGCCGTACCCTGGGGTCACTCTTAAAAGCAAGGAATGGTGGGGAAAGGTGTATGGGAAAGGGGAAATTTTTCGTGAAGCCACCCGTGATGTCCTCTGAGGCCGGTGGTCAGGCAGCTTAGTTGGTGCGGCTCCCCACAGGTGGAGCGGGGCCTCAGGGCAGCGTAGGAAAAGGGGTGCAGGATAGAGCGTTGGCGGATGCAGTGCTGCAAAGAAAGGAACAGACAGTCAGTATTTGAAGTCATCCAAGTCTTTTACTCACGGTGGTGCTTTCTCAGCTCAGGGCTTCTCTCTGCTGTCACACGGCGAGCTGCGGCCACCAGGGTGGGGTTCAGCACACTCCAGGTAGTTCAGGAGCGCTTGACAGGACCCCCGCTCTAAAGTGTTCCTCTCCTGGTAAAACTTCTCCCCCCTTGTGTCCCCTACTGTGTCCCGTACGGGTACTGCGATGTCCTTGATGGGTAGCTTGTAGCTCCCGGACCGACTGGGTGCCCTTCTTGGTTGCTACTGGTGAGAACTTGGCGTAAGGCCGGGTCCCTCTGGATGAACTCTGATTAAGGAATACAGGTGGCGACTCCGCTCCATCCGTATCCCCCTGGGATCCACATAAGCCTCCGGACTTTTCCGACAGAGACGTGAAGTGCAAAGTCAGATAATCGGGGACCAGTACCCCCTCTTGTGGCAGGGTCTCTCTGGCAGGGCCAAAATAAGGTATGCAGGTGGCGACTCTGCTCCGTCCGCACCTCCTGAGATCCTTTCGCCTGTGGAGCCTAACTCCTCTGCTCCCCTCCTGGGCCTTCTTGGTTGGACTCTGACCGGGGACAGAGCCGGTTTTAACTCTGCCCTAGTCCCCCGTCTCGAGGCCTGAGACCGGGAACCGTGGACCCTGAGGCGGCTGCAGCCTTGTGCCGACCTGCCGTCCCATAGACCCACGACTAAAGACCCGGTTATAAAGATGGCCTCCAGGTATATATGATTCTAATAAGTGCCTAAGTAAAGAGCTTCCTCCACCCTCTCTCACTACTTGGTTCCCCCTAACTTTGGTCGTCCCCCCCCCCCAACTCCTCCATTCCAGATCGGGGCAGCACTATGGTGCTTTTAGGTCCCCTTCAGAACTGGAGTGGTGTAGTGTTGAGTGTGTGGTTGGGGCCCTGTGTGGTGCTCCATCCATACCTTGGAGAAGAGATACCACACCTCATTCTGAGGTGCAGTACCCTTGTGGCGACTGAACCCTCAGGGGCGCCACATATGCTTTGACTAGTCGATGGGACGTTAGTTTCCCCAGACTAGTTGGCCCTCTTTCAATGTCATCACGCCTCTGTGGGCATGATAAAATATTTGCACACACTCATACTCCAAAAACCCAAGGCACTGGTAACTTCCTTCCACAAAAATTATTTTTATTGACACCAGTGTACACAGGAAAATTAGCAAAGTTTCGGCCACACAGGGCCTTTGTCAAGCCAAGAAAAAAAAAATGCATCTTTTTTTCTTGGCTTGCCAAAGGCCCTGCATGGCTGAAACATTGCATCATAAAGAATGCTGTGTACTATTGAGTTCTTGTGAAGGAAAAACCTGTGGTTGTGTATGCATAGAAGTGTGCTGCTAAGTAGTGTTGAGCCACCCCCGTAGTGTTCGAGTTCGGTTCGGTTCGTATGTTCGCCGAACACCTTCGAACACCGTTAAAACCAATGGCAGGCAAACAAAAACACATAGAAAACACCTTCAAAAAGGTGTCCAAAAGCTGACAAACTGCTCAGAAGACACAACTAACACATGGAAAAGTGACAAGTACATATAGTCATGCGAAAAGAAAAAGAGGTGGAGGAGTAAAAGGAGGGGGAGACACAGATATAGGCATGTCATGCCCTTCTAAAACCAAAAAAGTGCAAAGCCGACACGGCCAGTCCGTTCCTGCCCGTGCGACCTCCGTGTCGCGGGGTTTGTGCCAGAGCCACGGTGGACCCCGACGTCCAGCCCCCCTCTCCCAATACTGGTGCCTGTCCGCTGGTGGGTCGAGCGAGCCCCCCTGCGGTGGAGGCAGGTCTAATATTTTTATTTTATTTGTCTCTCTAATTTGAATGAGTACACTTTAAATCCTTTTACAAGGATCTATTGGAGGGCAAGTCTCATGTCAGCAGCCGTGGAAATTCCAGCTCCAGTAGCGTCCACTAAAGCTGCTGCAGTTAAAAAGCTTTTATAAGGATCGAGCTTGGCGGTCTACCGCAAGGCGTCCTACCACCAGTCCCAGCCCCTGTGCCTTGGGGTGCCTCCCCGATGCACTTCACTGAGTGTCCCAGGGGGCCCGAAGCATTTCCTTTGAAAAAATTAAGTCTATGTTATCTTAATTTTGGGCCCTTTATTGAACAACTCCATACAGACCACGGTTGGCAAGTTAGAACTGTAAGATTCACTACGTGAACCACTGGTGTTTTGTGGAAAAGCACATGTACACTGCTTTCCAAATTATTATGCAAAAAGTGTTTAGGAGTGATAAGGTAAGAATTTTTTTGTTTGTCAATTAAACTCATTGATGGTGATGTGTGTCAGGGATCTTTATATCACTGTAAGCAATTGCAGACACCTGTGCTAATTAGTTTGGCAGGTGTGTCCAATGAAAGGCAAGACTAAAGAAGGCTGTCCCACATTATTAAGCAGCCTACATTTTCTGCCAAAATTGGAAAGAAAAAGGATGTGTCGGCTGCAGAGAAGCAACAAATTGTGGAGTGTTTAGGTCAAGGCATGACTACAATCAACATTGCCAAGACACTTCATCCTGATCATCGCACAATCAAGAAGTATGTAGCTGATTCACAGTACACTCGTGTGCGTGCTGATAAGGGCAAATTGAGGACTCTTTCCTACAGGCAATTACGTCAGGTTAAAAGAGCAGCGGCAAAAAAGCCTTGTCATAGTGGCAGACAAGCTTTTGCAGCTGCTGGTGCCTCCAACGTCCCCCAAACAACAAGATGCAGGGTCCTTCATAGGTTTGCAGCTGTGCGTAAGCCATCCTGTCGACCTCCTCTATCCACTGTACACAAGCAGAAACGGCTCCAGTGGGCCAAACAATACATGAAGACTGACTTCAAAACTGTTTTGTTCACCGATGAGTGCCGTGCAACGCTCGATGGTCCAGATGGATGGAGTGGAGGATGGCTGGTTGATGGACACTCCATGCAAACCCGGCTACGGCGCCAACAAGGAGGAGGTGGAGTAATGTTTTGGGCTGGAATCATGGGGAGTGAGATTCTCGGCCCTTTTAGGATCCCTGAAGGGGTAAAGATGAACTCCATAATGTATGTTGAGTTTCTCAAACAGCACTTCCTTCCATGGTTCAAGAAGAAGAACAGTGTATTCCGCATCAAGATCATTTTCATGCATGATAATGCACCGTCTCATGCTGCACATAACACATCTGCATCTCTGGCTGATATAGGCATAAAAGGGGACAAACTTATGGTGTGACCCCCCATGCTCCCCTGACCTCAACCCCATTGAAAACCTCTGGAGCATCATCAAAAGGAGTGTCTACGATGGCGGAAGGCAGTTCACATCTAAGCAACAGCTCTGGGAGGGTATTCTGTCCTCATGTAAAACAATTGAAGCAGAAACCATCCAAAACCTGACAAATTCAATGGACGAGAGAATTCAGAAGCTCCTTTCGAACAAGGGGTCCTATGTGCAAATGTAACATCACCTAGAATAAAGTTTTGAGTTGAAAACTGTTTGATTTCAGTTTCTAATAACCTGCTAATGCTTATAATTTCAAAAATGACCATTTTTTTGTTCTTTATTAAAATGAAAAGGCTGATCGAAGAGTGTGGGGGATCTAAGAGTGTGGCAACCCAGTAGTCAGGATTATTTTGAATTCTGACAATCTGAGAGTCATGTTGCAGGTAGTGCTGCAAGAAGGCAATCATGTGTCTTGCGCATCTATGCGCCCCAAAATTATTTTCCGGGCTAGATGCAGCTAAAAATTATTATTAATTTGAAAGCTGGTAAAGCTTAGTATAGATGGCCTAATAGAATCAGTACTGCAAACTGCTACAAGGCCCAAATTATTTTCCAGCCAAGATACAGATAAACATGATTAGTAATTTGAAAGCTTAAAATGTTTGGTGAGGTGATTTTAAACAAATCATCAAGCTTTTACTCTCCCCAGGATGACACAGGGGTAGAAAATTCCTTTCGGATCCATTATTTCATCTTTATGAATGTGAGTCTGTCTACATTATCAGTGGAGAGCCGCGTGAGCTTATCTGTCAGCACACCACCAGCAGCGCTGAACACACGTTCAGACAGAAGGCTGGCTTCGGGGCATGACAAGATCTCCAAGGCGTAAGTGGCGAGCTCTGGCCATTTATCCAGAATGGAAGCCAAAAAGCCCAAAAAGAGCAAGGGTCCAGTGACACAGTCATGGCTTCAATGTTTACTTGGAGATACTCCTGTACCATCGTCTCTAGGCGTTGACTATGTGTCAGACTTCTTGTCTCCTGTGGCCTTGCAAAGGATGGGCTAAAAAAGTGGTGAAACGATTCCGCAAAATTGATGTTACCAGCTGATACTGTGTTTCTGTTACGTTTTAAGTGCTGAACACTCGACGGTCCCACGGTTGGCAAGTTGGAACTGTGAGATTCACTACGTGCACCACTAGTGTTTTGGGGAAAAGCACATGTAAGATTCTGCAACAGTCTCTGCTGATACTCCAGCATGCATGCATCTCTTTCTATGGCAGGAATAATTTCTGCAAATTTACTTTTGTACCGGGGATCTAACGGTGTGGCAACCCAGTAGTCAGGATTATTTCTAATTCTCACAATTCGAGGGTCATGTTGCAGATGAGTGCCTTCTAGCTGCACTCATGTGTCTTGCGCATCCAGGAGCACCAAGTCCCTGTTGTGTTGGTGGCGAGGTAACAATCATGCTTCCTTCCTCTGCCCTCTCCCCCCAACCTCGCACAACAGAAATGTGATCAAGGTCTCCCTCATCTGATGAGTCTTCCATCAGTTCGTCCTCCACTTCTTCCTGGGCTCCTGCACCTTCCTCACTAGTTTGGCTGCTACCATGCGCCCTGGTAAAACCATCTCCCCCACCCTCACATGCCTGCCGCCTTGGTGCTGCCGACCGTCTGGACCTTGCAGATGTTAGCCCTTCCGCATACAACTCCTCCTCCTCTACTTCCTCCACCTCCTCTTGTGCCACCACCTGTCTCCGAATTCTGTTTAAAATGCGCTCCAGCATGTAAATCACTGGAATAGTCATGCTGATAATGGCATCGTCAGCACTAAACATCTTCGTCGCCATTTCAAAACTGTGCAGAAGGGTGCATAGGTCCCTGATCTGAGACCACTCCTCCAGCGTGATTTGCCCCACCTCTGGATCTCGTTGGCCCTGGCTATACGTCAGAACATAGTGCACCAGGGCTTGTTGGTGCTGCCACAGTCGCTGCAACATGTGCAGAGTTGAATTCCACCGGGTAGGCACATCGCATTTTAGCCGGTGAAGTGGCAGGCCCAACGACTTCTGTAGACATGTAAGTCGCTGAGCTGCGGGATGTGCGAACGGCGGAAGGGAGCACACAGCGACCGTGCTTTCTGCAGAAGGCCATCTAGTCCGGGGATAGTGGGCTAAAAATTGCTGGACAGCCAGGTTCAACACGTGAGCCATACAAGGAACGTGTATGACATTGCCCCGGCAAAGGGCCGCACCCAGGTTTGCAGCATTGCCGCACACGGCCTTCCCTGGTTTCAGGTCCAGTGGAGACAACCATTCATGAAACTGGTTCTCCAGAGCTGACCACAACTCCTCAGCTGTGTGACTCACATTTCCCAGACATTTCAAAGTAAAAACCGCCTGATGACATTGAGCCCTGCTGCCAGCATAGTAAGGAGGTGTGCAGGATCCCTTCTGTGCAGTTAGAAAGCTTGTGGCATGACCAGATAGGCTTTGGGTGCAGGTGGAGGACAGAGAGGAGGTTGAGGAGGCAGAAGCAGTGGAGGAACTTCGAGATAAAGAGGATTGAAGCACAACTCGTGGGGACGGTAAGACTTGGACAGCAGCCCCTTGTCCTGCTGTCACCATAGTTACCCAGTGCCCAGTCAGCGACATGTAATGCCCCTGTCCATGCCTACTCGTCCAAGTGTCTGTGGTGAAATGCACCCTGTCACACACAGAGTTTCTCAAAGAAGTGGTGATGTTGTGTGCGACATGCTGGTGGAGCGCAGGCACACCTTTCTTTGAGAAGTAGTGCCAACTGGGCATCTGGTTCTGGGGCACTGCAACGGACATAAGGTCTCAAAAATCCTCTGTGTCCACCAGGCGGAAAGGCAGCATTTCTATAGCCAAGAGCTTGCAGATGGTGAAATTCAACCTCTTAGCTTTCTCATGGCTAGGAGGAAATGGTCTTTTACTTGTCCACATCTGAGGGACCGAGGGCTGGCTGTTGTGCTTAGACGGGGTTGAGAAGAGTGTCCCCAGCAAGCTGCCGGTCAGTGAGGAAGATGCAGGCGGACATGTTAGGTTGCCTTGATCCAAAGGTGGTGCTATCGATGTCGGACAGCGCTGAACACCAGCTGGTGTTTCCACCTCCAAAGAAAATGACGACCTGCCAATCACGCTGGCTGTTGCGGGTAAAGAAGTGGCAGGTCTGCGTCCCAAAACAGGTGTGACTGCTGTCCCCCCAGTCACAGAGGATAAAGATTCCGCGGATGCACAAGATGTGGCAGACGGTAGTTGGCCCAGCCGGCTAGGCCGCATTGTAGCACAGTGAGCTTCCCACTGCAACTTATGCATCATATCCATGTGACGGTTCATGCATGAAGTACTCAAACTATGTATTTTTTGGCCACTACTTAGCTTTTGCTGACAAATTTTACAGATAACACGAGTTGGGTCATCCTTATCGATCTGAAAAAATGCCCAGGCTATTCAAGGCTTAGCACCCATGCAACCTGAAGAGCCACCACAACTTGTGGTCAGAGGTAGAGTTGTGTTTGAGGATGCAGTTGTTGACGTGCTTCCAGTACTACGTCTCTGTCCAGGAAGGCGCAACCTGACCTCGTCATCACTAGCATCCTCCTCCACCTCCTCTGCTGACTTCATCGACTGGCTGACTGTGGGTTGACAGTAAGTGGGATCTCCAATCTCATCATCATCACCTCATCACCCTGTGTGTTATCACACCAGTCGTCCTCAGAGCTAACCTCTTCCTGCCCTGACAAAAACTAAAGTTGTCGCTCCAATCAGGTATTTGAGTCTCATCATCGTCTTCCTCATTGTCTCCACCAACAGGAGTTACAGTTTGGGAACGAGGGACTACATTATGGTCAGAACCTTCTGCGTCTGGTCCTGGATCCAACTCAAAGATTCTGGGCATCAGTGCAGACCATTTCCTCGTCTGGATTCACAGAAGCTCTGGAGCCGACCTCTGATTCCCAGGCTATAGTATGAGTAAACATCTCTGCAGACTCAACCATCTGTTCTACCCCATACTCAGACGGGCAGCTGGAGACTTGGGAGCTGTGAGGAAGCAAGTGCGATTGAGGCGACACCTCTGAGGACTGGAGTATTTGTGATGTTGAAGTTGATGTGGAGGAGAGCCCACTTGAAGGAGCACTTGATATCCGTTGAAGCACCTGCTGTTTTTGTGCCTCATCTGGAATTTGTAGCGATTGGTGTGGCCGTAAGAAAGGGATCTTATCACATTGTCCGCTAAAAGAAGTAGACATCTTAGTTTGGCTGGAAGATGGTCTTTCTTCTGCAGATGTTACTGTTGCTTTAACACCTACCCCACAGACACAACCTTTATTTTCCCCTTCCCAACACGCCTTTTCCCCTTTCCACCAGCAGCAGGCCTTTTTCCACTCATTTTGGTGGTTAACTAATTCACAACTCTGGAGTTGTTTGCACAAAAAACAATAGATGGGAACCGAGCAGAGCTGAGTGGCCAAACTGTGGTATTAGCCCAAAAGTATTGGCTGGGTTAGATGCAGTAAAACAATTTTATCACATACACAGGTGGTGGAGGTTAGTATAGATGGACTAATAGAACAAGTCCCACACACTGCTACAAGCCCAAGCACTTTTTCAGAGCTAGATGCAGATAAAAGTTATTTTGAATTTGCAACCTGGTGGAGGTTAGTATAGATTGACTAATAGAATGATGCTATGCCCAAAAGGTTTTACTTGTCTAGGTGCAGTAAAAAATGTGTATTCTATACACAGGTGGTGTAGCTTGCAACACAGATAGGCTATTCCACTGACTAACACACACTGCAAGAGGCCAAAAAGGATTTGCTTAGCTAGATTTAGCCAAATGCTGTGAAAAAAAACTAGCACAGCACTGGCACAGACCTGCCTGGCAAAAAGTGATAGGAACTGATGTAACCTAGCCCTCAAAAGGACTGCAATTACAATTAGTCTTTACTCCCAACCTATCTATTTAAGAGCACAGACCTGCCTGATAAAAGTCGTAGGAAATGATGTAACCTAGTCCTCAAAAGGACTGCAATCACAACTATTCCCTACTCCCAAGCTATCTGTAGATTTGTGCGAAAATTGGCTTGAAATTAACAAGGTATAGCGCACACAGCAACAGCGGTGCCGTCTAACACGCAGCTGCAGCAGTGAGAAAATGGTGGCTATGTGGAAAATGGCTGGGTCTTATAGGGCAAGGACATGTGACATACACTGCCAATGACACATGTCCTTGCTTGTGTGAAAAAAAGCAGTTCGCTCCGTGTGTGCACTGTTGATAGGCTGACAGATTGCACCACCCCACTGTAAATGCGGGAAAGAGAAAAAAAAGTGGAGATCTTCATTATTTACGCAGAGATCCATCCCCTGCCCCTCCCCCCACTGTACACTCAAACTGCGTATTAACATTAATTTTCAGCATTACTGAGAAAAAAAATCCAGTTATGATTTTGGTGCACGAACAGTTATCGAACATAGCCTCGAACAGCCGAATTTTTTTCAAATTGTTCGTGTTCGCCGATTGGCTCTAACACCGCCCTAAACAGCTCGAATTTGAGATTAGCGAACAGTTCGAGTCAAACACCGCTCATCTCTACTGTTAAGAGATCTAATCTATGCTATTGAAGAGACTGTAATACTGTGCCTTGTGAAGAAACTACAGTATTGTTACTGGAGCCGGTTTCTCAAGAAACTCAGACTGTACTGTAATGAAGATTGCTGCTGTAATATCCCTGAATTGCACTGGCCGTGCTTCAGATTAAATTCCACTGTTAAACTATTTGAAAAAAAAACATCTCGCCCTATCTGAACCAAGCGGCGTGCGTGGAACATAATAAAATAGTTAAAAAAGTTGTTTCCTTTCAGAAAATGTGTGTGCGTGTGCGTGTGCGTGTGCGTGTGTGGTACAGTACAGACCAAAAGTTTGGACACACCTTCTCATTTAAAGATTTTTCTGTATTTTCATGACTATGAAAATTGTACATTCACACAGAAGGCATCAAAACTATGAATTAACACATGTGGAATTATATACTTAACAAAAAAGTGTGAAGCAACTGAAAATATGTCTTATATTCTAGGTTCTTCAAAGTAGCCACCTTTTGCTTTGATGACCGCTTTGCACACTCTTGGCATTCTCTTGATGAGCTTCAAGAGGTAGTCACTTTGAAGAACCTAGAATATAAGACATATTTTCAGTTGTTTCACACTTTTTTAAGTATATAATTCCACATGTGTTAATTCATAGTTTTGATGCCTTCAGTGTGAATGTACAATTTTCATAGCCATGAAAATACAGAAAAATCTTTAAATGAGAAGGTGTGTCCAAACTTTTGGTCGGTACTGTATGTATGTACACACTAACACGCTTTATGTACCATGCCCAAGTCCAGCGATAGGACTCAGCCACTGCTCCGTGTGTCTGTTATTGGCTGTAATGATCACGCCACATCAACAAAATGGCAGTCAGTGACTCCAACATGGACAAAGTCACTGATCTTAGTGATTGGCTTCTAACCTGTCAAATGATGACATCAGTAAACAGATACTGGGAGAAGTGGTAGAGACAGAGATGGACCTAGGAACGGTGAGTAAAGACCGGTTTGGTTTTCTAAAATAGAACAATCCCTTAAAAAAAAAAAGATGCTTTTGTTTTGTTTTTTTTGTTTGTTTTTTTTTTTAAAAAAAAACAAACAATTTAAAAAAATATAAATCAAAAAGTGTTTGTCAGATTTCAAAGCAAGGCAAAAAAGAAACTAGAGGGCCAAAGAGCAAACTGTGCAAAACAGTGCCTACACTGTGAGGATTCAGAAGTCTGCAATCAGTCACTCTGTAATAAACATTGAGAGAATTAGGAAGAGCTGCTCTTCGGCACGTGACCAAGAATGTAAATCGCATATGATAGTCACTTGACAACTACTTAAACCACTTATGTGGTGTACAGGATGGGACACAAAATAGAATTTTTGCCACGGGTGCCAGAAACACTAAATTCACTTTTGGGGGGCACTTTTAACCCCTTAACGACCGCCAATACACATTAAAACGGTGGTCGTTAAGGAACCTTATTCCCTCATCGTCGTTTTGAAACATCGATCGGGCATAAGAGAATAGCACCACCCGACAGCAATTTCCGCCGGGATCAGCTGTACATGACAGCCGACACCCTGCAGTTTTGGCACCGATCGGGGCAGATTAACCCCCTAAATACCACTGTCAATCGCGACAGTGGTGTTTAAGGTGTTGCAAAGGGGGGGGGGCCACAAGACCCCCTAGTAACCATTGATTTTTGTAAAATATTGTTTTTTAGTGTGGAAAAATAGCAAAGCCAAAAAAAACACACACACACACACACACACACACACACACACACACACACACACACTTGGTATCACAGATCATGGAAGAGTTCATTGATGGATTCCTCCACAAGAGGCCCCCATAACCATTTACACATCTCCACCTTCCACCTCTGACCACCAGAGGGAGCCCGTTAGGGATAGATAAATAGGGAAGGTGGAGCCAGGCAGTTCAGTTCCTGCAGAGTGAGACACAGAAACAGGTCAGTCTGCAGTGGAGCTCAGTGATTCAGCAGTTCCTCTGGAGAGTTCAGTTAGTGCAAATCTGAATACAGAGTTGAGTTCAGTTGAGTCGTAGCTCTGAATAGTGAGCTTTAGGTATGCCAGCGCCATAAGATCGGTGAAGCGCGGCAAGCTGCCCTTAGTGTGTATAGCCTAGTGAGGGCCCGAGTGGGCTGAAGGCGAGTGGAGAGTTAGTACATAGGGGGCAGAGGAGCTTAACCAGCTCACCCCGAAGAATTTACCGAACACCGAGTCCGAAGCTTACCGGGATCTCTATGACTCAGTAAGGCACAACCGGAATCCCTGGAGAACTACAAGTCCCAGGATCGCTAAAGTGCTGATATATAAAAGAGCCAGGAGACACATAGGCCCGCAGCTAAGGTGCGTGTACTCCAAGAAAAGGCCCTACCACAAGGTCAGCCAGCGCAGGACAGAGACAAAGTTAGGCCTAGCTCCAGGCAGGTCAGAAACAAGAAACAAGAGGCCCAAAACCCGCTCATTGGGGAGGATCCTGACATGCACCCTTCACCCTACAGTGCTCCAGGACGTGCTTGAATTTCCATCAGTGAAAGGTACTGAAGTGACTATCGTGTCTGTCCCCGTTCTTGCTCTGACCCGGCTGGGTCTCGCCTGTCCTGCATCCCCCTTCATACACTGCCCTGAGGCCTAGCTCCACCTGTGGGGAGCCATACCATCGAGCTGCCTCATCACCGGCCTCAGTGGACTGCGCAGCGCTGGTGATCCTCACCAGAAGCCACAGGTGGCGTCACGAACTTTTATAAATTAATAAACATCCACTCTTTTAAAGAGAGACCCCAGGGTACGGGCCCTGGAGCCAACCACCGCGACATCCCTAAAGGCAAAGGCCCGGGTACCAAGTCATCCCCATTCCCCTGGGCTAGTCACACACACACACACGCGCACACACACGCACGCACCTCTTCCAAACCCTTGCTTAAATCTTAGTTGTTACCTTCTTCCTACACCCCATAAAAGGTAGACTCTAGATTTTTGGAAAACCCATTTGACTCCAAGAGCTGCCACTCAAACGCCATGCCATCAGATGGAGATTCTACCCCTGGGCAAACTTCTGGATCCTGGGATAGTAGATTCAGAATTTCCAGGAGAAACTATGGATCCCCCACCGTCATTAGTCTTAGCCAGGTGAACCATGTCCTTTTGGGCCAAAAGGGTGCAATCAGGATCACTTTGGCCTGGTCCGACCAAAACGTCCTTAAAACTAGCGGGGTCAGGAAGATTAGCAGAAAGGCATACACTAGGTCCTGAGTCCATTTGTGGAGCAACCATTGACCCCATAGGGAAATTCCCTCGGATCTAGGGGAAAAAAAAAAAAAAAAAAAAGTGACACCTTCCTGTTAGCCCTTTTTGCATCCAAGACTACCTGGGGCTGACCCCAGAGCACTACCATCTTTTGAAATATTAACTAGTTTGGAGACCATTCGTCCTGACATAGCTGGTGATGGTTTAGATAACTTTGGCACCCCTGCGGGTTCAGTCGCCACAGAGGTACTGCATCTCACCCAGAGGTGTGGTATCCCACCCTCAGGTAAGGATGGGCAGGAGGTGTGGCATGCATAGGATTCCTGACCAAGAGACCTCCCACCTGCTCTCAGACATAACATTGCATTACTGTGGAAACCAGACCCCTGGGGTGCCACATTCCCCCCTAGTGAAATTTAGTACTCCGGGACTAAACATATTTTAGAAAAACATAACAAGATATAACAATAACAATACAATAAAGAAACACATAAAGGTGGTTACGGCATGTCCGTAACCGGGTGCAGTCTTTGAAGAAAGCAAGGTGTCCATTTCACCAAAACAGGGAGACGTAACCAGGTAGGGGTCTGTCCTGCCCCGAGTCCTTAACAGTCTTTAGTCCGTCCTGGGTTACGCTCCAACTATGTACACAGGATTCCCGGTAAATCCACCAAAGACTCCTATAAACAACTAGAAACACATAATTATACACAAGCAACAAGAAAAACAGGTAACCACAAATAAAACAATTTATACACTTCAAATCCTCCAACGTGCGGGTAACTGGCCTCTAGTGGCCCTAGTGGACCTACGGAGCTGACTGTCTGGCCCTGAACTACAGGGTGTAGGAGCTGTCAAGGGTAAACTGGACAGCTGTCTACGGGCCCTTTGGCTCACTAGGGATATGGCAGGCTCACTGCAAGCAGAGGGTTGATCCTCCTGATCTGCTGGTGTGGGGTCTTCTGCCTCCTGGACCGGCTGTTCTTCCAGCTCTACCTGTTGCTCCGTAGGTGCTTGGGATGCTGGTTGGAGGAAGGTGAGTACGGGTACCACAACTGCACCATTGACTTGAGTCCAAGACCGAGGGAAGTCTCCGAGCACAGTACTAACCATATCTTCCCTTTCCTCTACGGGTCGATGGTCTTCTTGTTCCTCTTCAGGGTTCCGTAGCTGTTCAGGACACTTCTTCAGGTGATCCCGGGATACAATGGCTGTGGTCTCCCCTCCGTCTTTACTGATGGTACAGACCTTCGGGTTCTCGTGGCTTGAGGGCAGTACGGTGTACGGGTCCTTCTCCCACTGGTCGTCCAACTTGTGGAGCCGTCTTTTCCTCTTCAAGACCTGCTCTCCGGGCACCAGGGGAACAGCGGGAGCATACTGGTTGTAAGTTTTCTCTTGTCTCTCCCTAGCCTGACAGAGACTTCGCTCCACGCTCTCCTGTACTTTCCGGTACTGCTGCTGCCTCTCTGTGTCCCAGTCTGCTTCTGGTGAAGTGTCCTCGGGTGTCAGGACTCCCATTTCCAGGTCAACAGGTAACTTACCAGGTCTCGCCCTCATTAGGTAAGCCGGGGTACAGTTGGTGGAACCTACCGGGATGTGGTTGTATAGGTCCACCAGATCGGGCAGCTTCTCAGGCCACAGACTGCGTTCTTCCAGGGGCAACGTTTTCAGAAGATCCATTACCACCTGGTTCATTTTCTCACAAAGTCCATTAGTTTGCGGATGATAGGGTGTCGTCCTTATCTTCCGGCAGCCATACAGATTGCAGAATTCCTGGAAGACCTCCGCTTCAAAGGCAGGTCCCTGGTCCGTCAGCACTTGGTCCGGGTACCCGTGTGTACGGCAGAAGTGCTGCTGGAAGGCTCTAGCTGCTGTTTGAGCCGTTAAGTCCTTGACGGGGACGACAACCAAGAACCGGGAGTAATGATCCACGATGGTTAACGCGTAGACGTAGCCAATTCTGCTTGGGGTCAGTTTTACATGATCCAAGGCTACCAGTTCCAACGGCTGCCGGGTGACGATGGACTGCAGGGGAGTCTTCTGGCTGGCACGGTCCTTCCTCCTCAGGTTGCACGGGCCACAGTCTCTGCACCACCTCTCGATGGTTCCCCTCATGCCTACCCAATGGAACCGCCCGCGCAGCAGGAACTCCAGCTTCTTCCATCCGAAATGCCCAGCTCCATCGTGGTATGCCTCCATCACCATGGCTGCGTCTCGTCGTGGCACCACTACTTGCCAGATTAGTTCATGCGTCCGGGAGTTAACCATCCTGCGGCACAACTTCCCCTTGTAAAGGAACAGTCTACTCTTTTCTGCCCACAGTTGCTTGGCTTCCTCCGGAGCGTCTGGGTCAAGGCGAGCCTCTGGCCGAGTCAGCATCTCCTTCACCAGCCGGACGGCAGGGTCACTGTCTTGCGTTTCCGCCCAGTTGTAGTGAGGTAAGGGGTTAAGCGTAGCGCCTTGCTTACTCCTTACCCGATGGGAATACTGGATAGTCCCATGACGGTGAAACGCGGGGAGTTCGACTTCTTCCAGTCCCTCTGGATCTTCTCCTACGTCCGGTAGGTTTGGCATCCTGGACAGGGCGTCCGCGTTGGTATTGGAGCGTCCTGCCCGGTATTTGATGGTGAACTCGTAGTTGGACAGGCGGGCCATCCATCTCTGCTCTAGGGCACCGAGTCTTGCCGTGTCCAGGTGTGTCAACGGGTTGTTATCCGTGTACACGACGAACCGGGAAGAAGCGAGGTAGTGCTTAAAGCGTTCGGTGACTGCCCACACCACTGCCAGGAACTCTAGCTTAAATGAGCTGTAATTCTCAGGGTTTCTTTCGGTGGGTCGCAGTTTTCGGCTGGCGTAAGCGATTACTCGCTCTTTCCCCTGCTGGATCTGGGACAGCACGGCTCCTAGCCCGATGTTACTTGCGTCGGTGTAGAGGATAAAGGGCTGGCTGTAATCCGGGTACGCCAGGATTTCATCCCCCGTGAGGGCCATCTTCAGCTGGCGGAAGGACTCTTCTTCCAACTTCTCCCATCTGAAGGGCGGCTTCTGGTTCTTGGCCTTCCGGGACTGGCCTATCAGGAGGTCCTGCATAGGAGCTGCCTTTTTGGTCAAACCGGGGATGAACCTGCGGTAGTAGCCTACCAACCCGAGGAACTGCCGCACTTCCTTTACACTGGAGGGACTTGGCCATTCCTTAATTGCGGTGATCTTATCAGGGTCGGGAGCCACTCCGTCAGCGCTCACCATGTGTCCCAGGTACTGCACCTTTGGTTTCAGGAGGTGACACTTGGAGGGTTTCACCTTTAGGCCGTAGCTTGCCAGAGCTTCGAACACTTCCGCCAGGTGTTTCAGGTGGTCCTCATAAGTCTTAGAATATACGATGACATCGTCCAGGTACAACAGGACCGTCTCGAAGTTTCTGTGGCCCAGACAGCACTCCATTAATCGTTGGAAGGTTCCTGGTGCGTTGCAGAGTCCGAACGGCATACAGGTAAACTCGCTAAGTCCCATCGGGGTGGTGAATGCGGTCTTCTCCCGGTCCGCCTCTGCTACAGGAACCTGCCAGTACCCACTAGTGAGATCCAAGGTAGAGAAGAAGTTAGCAGATCTTAAAGCAGCCAAAGACTCCTCTATCCTTGGTAAGGGGTACGCATCCTTGTGTGTGATACGGTTGATTTTCCGGTAATCTACACACATCCTCATGGTGTTGTCTTTCTTTTTGACTAAGACTAGTGGAGCTGCCCAGGGGCTACAGCTATCCCTGATCACCCCAGCCTCCTTCATGTCTCTAAGCATCCCCTTGGCGTGTTGGTAGTGTGCAGGGGGTATGGGTCGATACCTCTCTTTTATGGGAGGATGGTCTCCCGTGGGGATGTGGTGTTCTACCCCCTTGACTCGCCCGAAGTCTAACGGGTGTTTACTAAACACTCTCTCGTACTCTTGAACCACCAGATAGACTCCCTGTTTCTGGTGTGAGGGAGTGGAGTCAGTACCCAAATGTAGTTGCTGACACCAGTCCTCCATTGTTTTCTTAGAGCCGTTACCTTCCTCCGGGTGAGATGGAGGCAAGGGTTCCACAGATTGTATAGCATTTTGGTTAATGGTATATAATTTGGCTAGCGTGGCATACCGGGGCAGGTACACTTCCCTCTTCCCGATATTGATTATGCGAACGGGCACCCTCCCATGGCGTACATTAACCACCCCCCGTGCTGTCAAGATGGTGGGCCTACTGTCTGAGTAAACTGGTTCTACCATTGCCTGGTAATCTCTACCTCTCAGACCAATAGCTGCCCGGCACCAAATCATCATTTCACTTTTTGGGGGCATGGCAATAGGGAAAGGGTCACACATTCTCACGCTACCAATCTCACCGCCGGAGAGTTCCACCTGTTGCCGTCGCATCAGTGCCCGGATCTCTTTTTGGAGCACTCGCTGCTCGCCGGAGCTGGCGTTCTTGGCAACCTGCTGTAAAAGGAAAATCACCTCTGCAAGACAATTTTCAATTACATTAGTTCCTAGAGTTATCTTTGGGTGACTCTCGTGTTTGTCAATGTCTACAATGATCAGTCCCTGTGCTGCCAGTTCAACTCTACCAATTTTAATGGTCACCTCTTTAAATCCGATCTGTGGCACGGGCTGACCATTGCTGGCGATGATACTCAAGTCATCGTCAGGGTAGCGGGTAATATCCGAGTCATTTCAGTACTGCTTGAAGAGCACGTACGGGATGGTGGTGACCTGTGACCCGGTGTCCAGTAGGGCACTCATAGGAATGCCATCCAGTACCACAGGCAAGACTGGACGTCCTCCCACATATTTGTCGCGCCAGTTCGATGGGCCTGATGATCTTTTTCCTAGGGGTTGGCCCTCTACCCTAGGTTGTGCCAGTTTAAAGGACAGTACCTTGCCATATGTCCGGGTTGATTACAGCGGCGGCAGATGGGTCGTCCGTCCTCGTTGTATCGGTCGCTGGGTCTTCCTCTGGCCGGTGGGGTCCTCCTTGGTCGACGCCACGGGATGTCCTCCGGTCCGGATGCCAGCTGGATCTTCCCTGGAGTAGAAACCTGTAAAGACTGCACAGTTCGGGTTAGCGCAGCAACGCTTTTAGCTAGCTCTTGGACCTGATGGTGCAGGTCTGGAGCCGGGTCATTGCTCAAAGCCTGCGCATCAGCTCCCACAGGCCCTGCCGACAAGGGCGCCGCCTCCTGGTGGTAAGTAGTAGTGGGGCGTCTGTGGGTCACAACGCCACCTGGTGCCGGTTCTCGGAGCACCCGGATGGCTCTGTCCTTGAACTGTGCAAATCCCAGATGAGGGTCCTGTAAGGCCATTGCCCGCAACTGGGTTCGGTGGGCATTGCAATATAAACCCTCTATAAATTGTTCAGTCAACAGCCTGTCCTCGTCTCCCACGCCGTCAGGGTCGGTCTGCTTAATGGCTCTCAGGGCTTCTTGTAGGTTTAATGCATAGTCCCTTATACTCTCATGTGCCCGCTGTTTGCACCCGTAGAATCTGAGCTTGATCTCGGCTGAGGTGCGGGTATCAAAGGTGTCCCTCAGCCGGGCCAGTATCCCTGCGACAGTCCTCCCCCCAGGTGGCCAGGACTTTACCTCCCTTTGGGCTGCCCCGGTTAATTGGGCCACCAGGATGCTCACTTTTTGCTCTTCTGTAAGGGGGTACACCTGGAAGAGGCTATCCAGCTTTTCTCTAAAGTCATGCAGGGTATGCAATTCCCCTGAGTACTGGGGTAGCCAGGCTGCCCCCAGGATATAGGGCATGGTGAAAGGCATGACCACAACAGCGGTGGCGCTGGCGGGGGTTGAAGCGGTGAAGCTCTCCTCCGTATCAGACATCCTTCTCCCCCCTAGTGGACCGTGGCCTACCTTGCGATGATCCTCTTCCGTAGGCCGCGGCTCCGCAGTGGATCGTCAGGGTTGAGGACCTTCCGTCGCGCTCCTGTGACGTCGGCGTCTGCTGGGCTCCTTCCAGGACCTTACGCAACGTCCGGACGTGAGGCGGGGCTTCAGTTCTCGCGTGCTTTCGGAGTCCACGCCCCTCTTCTTCCCGCGCGGCGTCCTCAAGATGGCGTCCAATGGCGGGAAACCTCCACGGATGGCGGGAAGAAGGCCGAAGATGGCGCCGGATGGCGGGAAAACTTCGCGGATGGCGGGAAGAATGTAGAAGATGGCGCCGGATGGCGGGAATCTTCACCACTGGTAAGTTTGAACAGTCTTTTTCAGGCACGCAGTACCCGGTGGTTGCGGGCACGAGATCCTGCCGACTACGCCAAAAGTTGACGCGCCCCTGGGCCTGTGTCGCGCTGCGTTGCGCACGCGGGAGCTTACCCGGAGCCGGATCTTTTGAGGGTTGTAGTCTTGTGGCGGTGATCCGGTCCGTGCCCAGGGAGTCAGACTAAGTGGCGCTGTATCAGCGGTAGATGTTGGACGACTACGCCACCCGTTGAGTACAGCCAAGGAGCTGCTGCTGCAGGGCAGACCGCTGAGGCCGGTGGTAGAATTGTGCAGCGTGATAGTATAACCCCCAACGGGAGGGGTATGGCCTCAGGGCAGCCGACGTGGATGATGGGGGTCGCAGGAACCACTCAGAGACGGTACGGTGTAGTTCAGGGTCTTTACTGGTGACAAAGATAGACCCTCCCGGAGTACTGGCTAGCGATTGGGGCCTGGTCAGTCCTTGAGCAGATGGGATCTCCCCTGGCCAGGCGGAGTTGTAGGCCTCCCAAACTAACTGTACTCTTCTGGCTACCTTGCTAGAGGCGGGTATAAGTAGCCCACGTCCCTGAGTGTACCGTGTGGTGCTCACCCGTATGGCCGGTGACTCGGGGCCTTCTAGTAGCTTCCGCTCCACGACGGCGGTGCTGGTCCCATGCGTGTGACCGTGCCTTCGGGTTTCTTGGCCAGAGGACCTGAAATCCCCTGCCTGACGGATTCTGCTGCTGGGTAGGAGTTAGTCCCCACAGCCTCGGACTCCGGGTCCGGTAAGAAATCTTCTCAGTCAGGGCGAGCTCTGCAGCTGCCAGCCCCTGACTCCTTGTAACACTGCTCCCACAGAGCTCCTGATGTTCTGTTCCTATATTTGCTTCTTTTCTCTGTCTCTACTTCTTCTCTACTCACTCACCCTGCCTCAGCCCCAGGTTTATATAGGGGAAGTCCTTCCCCTCCTAGGACTGGGCAGGAGGTGTGGCATGCATAGGATTCCTGACCAAGAGACCTCCCACCTGCTCTCAGACATAACATTGCATTACTGTGGAAACCAGACCCCTGGGGTGCCACACTTCCATGGTGATGATCGATGGATTTGGATTCTCCTAACAGAGCAACCAAGCTGGAGACTCCAGAGTTGTTTTTGACACGTATTCTCCTGTCTAGTTGTTGTCCCATGTATATTTTTGGTGTGTCCAGAACTTCCCACCGGAGCGTTCTAAACTGTGTGCATGCCCATGCAACTGCCAGAATGCACGAAGATAGGGACCCCTGAATGGAAATGGTTCTGCTCAGCGATACTATTGGGTTGTTGATCAGACTGGAAACCATCCACATTTTCTGGTCTATTTTTCCTCTAGCAAAATACCCAGGAATTCTGGTCTCTGCTCCAAAATCAGTCTTGATTTTTATTTATTTTTTTACATTTAACATGCATCCCAGGTAAGAATGCTGGTCACGTGATCTACTGCCCGACTCCATTCCGATTGGGTTTTCCCCCACCATTAGAAAATAGTCTAAATATGAAATGAACAATGCGTCTTTCTCTGATATGGGCCGACATCTCCTTTATTTTTGTGAAAACCCTTGGGACCATGTACCCAAAAGGGAAAGGCTCGAAACTGAAAATGCCGCTCCCACTCTTAGGAATTTATAGTGTTCCTGAAAAAATAAGCACATGGTAATATGCATCCTTGAGATCTAATATTGCAATGATGCATTCTGGAAAGAGTAGTTTCACTGCTGTTCCTATTGTTTTCATTTTGAAAGGTCTAATTTTAAAACACAGGACCTCCTCTGAAAGGAATTAGTGGGAAACCCCTTCTTGGCATCTACTGCCGTCTCCAGTATTTCATCTAAGGCTGTCCGAAAAAGGAATTCTCCTTTTCGTGTGTGACATGCAGAAGTAGTGCTGTGGCTTCAAAAGCATCCAGCAACTATTAGACGTAACTAGTGATGGGCGAGCACGAAAATGCTCGGGTGCTCAATGCTCGGGTCGAGCAACGAGCCCAATGTAAGTCTATGGGAAACTTGAGCATTTTTCAGACGGCTCCCCTGGCGGTCTGCAGAAGACCTAAAAATTGCCCAAATCGATGGGAACAGTGCTAAAATGACATGGGAACAGCATGGGGGGGGGGGGGGGGGTCGATCCCTGGAAGCATTTGACTCCCAGGTAACTGCTGACAACAATGTTGTCAGAGGTATTACGCCACTTTTACGGGCTCAATAAAACATACAAAAACTAAACCAAAATGGATTTTCCTGGGAAATACGTTAAAAGGAACATCCTTTCCAGGGTAATGACTTGTAAATAAGGCAAAGTAAATAACCAAATACAAAAATACTCCTCCACAGCTTGGGCTACGTTCACACGTAGTGTTTTTGATGTGTTTTTGCACTATTGCATTGCTTTCAACCAAGACAAATACATTCACCAGGAAATATCATTTTAACATTTTACAATTTTATCTGGCCATGTGGGGTGTGAAACATGATCAGACCCATCCTGTTTCATTTATGAAGGAGGGACTCTGAAAGTCACATAGCTTATTATTATAGGGCCATCAGTCTTAAAAGGGCCAGCAGTCGGCCCTCGCTATTCTTAGAGAGATATCAGCCGGCTATGCTTTGATGTTTCCATTACTAAAGAGTGGGTCTCCTATACTGTTATTGCATATGCAGTGAGTGGCAGGTGTGCCCAAAATTTGGACGGACCCAAATACCCCTTTGAAGAGACTTAGAGGAGGGCCTCCTGAAAACAATGTTCCCATTATTAGAAAGTGGGTCTCCCATACTGTTTGCCTATGCAGTGAATGCAAGGGCTGCCAAAATGACGTGGAGGAGGGCCTCATAAAAAAATGTTCCCATTAGAAAGGAGCGGGTCTCCTATACTTGTAATGCCCATGCACTAAGTGTCTGGGCTGACAAACATTTACCCCTAAAGAGGTATACATAAACATCCTGCATAGAAAAAAAAAAAAAAAAAAAAAGTTTACGGGCATCATAAACACCCTTTAAAAAATTTTTTTGTGGGTGTTGCATCATGGACCACGGTCACCCTGGTGATATGGTGGTGGAGGACAAGGATGAGAAGGAAAAGAGCAAATAGGTATACTCTTCCTGATTTTGGCTATGTGTGGGTGTGAAGAGGTGCATGGGAATACACTTCCCAAAATAAGACACTAGATTTGAGTTTGTTACGCTGCTATCATGCGGTGGTGTTGAGAAGTCTGGCCCAATCCAGCCCATGTTCATTTTTATAAGAGTCAGCCTGTCAGCATTTTCAGCTGACAGGCGGATGCGCTTATCAGTTATAATTCCAAGAGCAGCACTAAAAACCCGCAGGGCAGGCCAGGACTTCCAAGGCGTAGAGAGACCGTTCATTCCACGTGTCCAGCTTGCATACCCAATAATTATAAGGCACAGAGGAATCACGGAGGACGTTGCTACGGTCGGCAAGGTACTTCCTCAGCATGTTCCCAAACTTTGCACTCCTTGTGAGAGTACACCGCGCCTCAGAGCCTGTGCGATAGGAGGGGCTGAGAAAACTGTCCCAGAACTTTGACAGTGTTCCCCTGCCTCTGCTGGATTGGAGTTGTGTCTCTCTTGGCTGTACTCCTTGGTTGTCCAATGAACTGTGACCTCTGCCACCAGCATTTTCAGATGGGAATTTTTTTTTTTAATAATTCTGCAACAAGGGCCTTCTGATACTGCCCCATTTTTGTAGACCTGTCTGCCTCGGGAATAAGAGATATAAAGTTCTCCTTGTCGCGTGGGTCTAGAAGTGTCACCAACCAGTAATGACTGTCACCCAAAATTTTGAGAATGCGAGGGTCACCGGAAAGGAAGCGTAATAAACTCAGCCATGCGTGCCAGACTGCTAACAGGCAAAACTTCCGTGTCCTCACTAAGAGGACGACTGACCATGCTCTCCAACTACCTGTCCTCAGACCATCCACGCTGAACAGACGGTATGACAGTTGTGTAGGTAGTACAGTCTATAGCGCATGAAACTAGCTCCTCCTCCTCCTCATTGTCACCCAATCCACGTTGGGATGAGATGAGGATGGGCTGTGTGTAATCACTCTGTACGGTTCCTTGCTCCATCTCATTGTGCTCCACCTGTAATGCATCCTCTGATTGTGAGAAGAGAGCGTTTCAGAAGACAGAGAAGCAGGATGGTAATGCTAATTATGGGGTCATCACCGCTCACCATCTTGGTGGAGTCCTCAAAGTTTTGGAAGATGGTACATTTGTCTGACATCCATGTCCACTCCTGAGGTCTCATGTGTGGAGTCTGAACTGAATACCGACGGCCTTATTGATACTGCCCTCTTCTGCTCACAAATCCTTCCCAACATCTGCAGTGTAGAGTTCTAATGCGTGGGGACATTACACACACTAGTCTGAGCTGGAAGCTGCAAATGCTACTTAAGCACAGCAAGGGTGGCGGAAGCTGTAGCTGACTTTCTAAAATGAGCACACAGGCAGCATACTTTGATAAGCAGATCCGGCAGCTCTGGGTAGCTTTTGAGAAACCACTGAACCACGAGGTTAAAGCACATGGGCCAGGCATGGGACATGTGTGAGCTAACCTCACCTCAGAGCCACCACCAGGTTCCAGCCATTGTCACACACAACCTTGCCTGGCTGTAGGTTCAGCGGTGTGAGCCACAGATCTGCCTGCTCTTTCAGAGCTGTCCACAACTCTTCAGCATTGCGTGGTTTGTCACCCAAGCATATTAGCTTCAGCACAGCCTGTTGCCGCTTGGCTGAGGCAGTGCTGCAGTGTTTCCAGCTTGTGACTGATGTGGTCATTTCGGAGATGGAGACTGAAGAGGCTGAGGAGGATGAAGTGCTGTAGACTGTGGGGGCAACCCTGACTGACGTAGGACCCACAATCCTTGGCTTCAGGAGGATGTGTTCCATCCCAAGGTCCGACTGGGCCCTGCCTTACACTATGTTAACCCAGTGTGCCATCAGTGAGATGTACCATCCCTGCCCACAAGCACTTGTCCACGTGTCCGTGGTTAGGTGGACTTTCCCTGTAACTGCATTGTTGAGGGCACAGCTAATGTTATGGGACACATGCTTGTGTAATGCGGGGACAGCACACCGGGAGAAATAGTGGCGGCTGGGGACAGAGTACCAAGGGATGGCCGCCGGCATCAGGTTGCGGAAAGCTTCTGTCTCCACGAGCCTAAAAAGGCAACATTTCGAGTGCAAGCAGTCGTGAAATGTGGGCATTTAGTAGTGTGGCCTGTGGGGCGTTGGCTGCGTATTTGCGCTTGCGTTCCAAGGACTGTGGTATGGACAACTGAACGCTGCACTGGGACAAGGACGTGCTTGCTGATGGTGCTAGTTGAGAGTGTGCAACTACAGGTGCAGGGCAGGAGGCATCTTCGCATGCACTATGGACAGGGGATTGGCTTGCACACACAACAGCAGAAGCAGCAGTAGTGTCACCCGCAGACACTGTTCCTGGACCTTGGGGTTCGGCCCACTTAGTCGGGTGCTTTGCTGCCATGTGCCTTATCATACTGGTGGTGGTCAGGCTGCTAGTTTTGCTACTCCTGCTGATGTTAAAAATGGCCTTTTTGGGGTTAGCGGCAGAGTCTTTAAAGAACAACCAGACTCGGGAAGACCTAACAGTTCTACTGGCAACTTCCTTAGTGTTGGTGTTACAGGGAACAGTTGCCCTTCTGTCTGCGGCCACCACACTGCTTCTTCCTGCCTGTTGGGGTGCTTTGTCTCCCTCACTCTGTGTGCTGCCGTCATCACTCTGCATGTCCTCCTACCAGGTTGGATCAGTTACTATATCATCCACCACCTCGTCTTCAACTTCCGCACCCTGGTGCTCCTCCTGACTTTCCAGCAATTGTGTCTCATCATCATCCACCTCTTGTGACACTTTCCCACCGTCGCCTTCGTAGGACCGTGGCTGCTCAAATATTTGGGCATCGCTACATGTGATCTCCCCTTTCCCCACTTCAAGTGGACCAGGCGAGAGGCCCAAATCTATAAATGGAAAAGTTAATAGCTCTTCGGAGTGTCCAAGTGTGGGATCAGTTATCTCTGGGCACTCGGCATGGTAGGAAGAAGGAGGATCAAGGTGAGGAATATGCAGTCCACACTCACGGCTACTGAGACTTGACAGTGTGGAAGACAGGGTGGTGGCTAAGTGACTGGAAGCATTATCTGCTATCCAATCAATAAACTTTTCACACTGCTGTGTGTTCAATAGTGGTGTTCTGCCGTCCAGTATTAACTGGGACAAGAAGGTCGAGCGAGAAGATGTGGGTGTTTGTTGTGGCACAATTTCAGCTTGCTCACGGCCTCGGCATGCACCAACACCATTACGTCCAGTTCCCCATCCCTTGCCCATTTTAAATGGAGGACAATATCTTCCACGCTCACTACAAATGGCTGAATTTAGAGCGAACTAATATGTGATCCGTGTCAAACGTGTGATCAGGACAAACTACAGTTTTAAATAGCTGGCCTGTAGGTAACTATAACTATTTATTTGTAGGTAACTACTGTAACTATTTTTTAACAGCTCTGACCCCGTGTCAATCAAAATTTAAATGGAGGCCAGAAATGGCAATATTTTCAGCGTAATTATAGGTGATCCGTGTGACGGACAAACCGCAGTATTAAATAGCTGGATTTTTAGCGCTGTAATATGAAAAGGACCTGGCTGTATTCTGCAGTGCCAACAAGCAAATTGTGCAGATAAAAAGCAATCCAGAGAACACAGTTTAAGCAAATAATCAGGATTAAGATCGAAAATAATAATAATATTATATATATATATATATATATATATATATATATATATATATATATTATATTATATTATTCCTGGCCCCTGATACCAGGGCCTATTTGTACAAATATCTGTAAAAGCACTAGCAGACAGAACTGTAATGGACCCTCTTGCTATGGGCACTGCAGTCTGCCACATATCAGTGCCTGCCTGCCTAGCACTGATATCTATACAGTTGGATTAGTCCTCAGAAGGACTGTTAGTGGAGATGGATATGTGTGTCTCTAATATAGTCTGGTATACCTACACTAACTAGAAACAAACAAATCTCTCCCTCGTGCAGCAGCAGCTCTCCCTACACCGTCTGATTCCGGAGTGACTGACGAGCATGGCGGCACCAGGTCTGATATAGATCTGATGACGCTGTGAGGCTAGCCAATCACTGTAATGCCACAACCAACATGGCTGCAGCATTAGTGTGTCTGGCAGACAATCCCAGCATGTTGACTGGTCAAACATGCAGGGAGGGGACCCAAGCTCCCACCGATCAACCCCAGAAATACTCGGAAGTGGGATGCTCGTGCAAGCATGCTCGCTCATCACTAGAAGTAACAAGCACAGGAGACAAGAAGTGTGCTCCAGAAGCATCCAGCAACTAGAGGGGTTAACACAGTCACAGGAGACAGGGAATGTTTAGCAGAGTCCCAGGGGGTTTCTGGTGAAGTTGTTTACTGTCTGGCTGGAGCCAAAGATAAAAGGTGGTGTGTGATCTGTATCTCACAGAAGGAAAAGGAACAGAATTCAGGTCAGCAGGGAAGCTAAACACAGGTCAGATAGCTTCCCTGAGCTAACAGTGCAGAGCATCATCGGACAGAAAGATAAGGACTGGAAGGAATCTTGTCATAGGGATCATCTCCCTCACCAAACCCCCTGCCCCCTCCATCTCCATGCAGGATAAAGAATGCTGTTTACTATGGAGTCCTTGTGAAGTAAAAAACTGTGATTGTGTATGCATAGAAGTTTACAGCTAAGAGATCTAATCTGTGCTGAATTATGCTACTTTAGAGACTGACGTTACTGTGCCTGCTTTGATAGACTGTATTGTAATGAAGAGTGTTGCTGTAATATCCCTGAATTGCACTGGTCGTGCTTCAGATTAAATGCCACTGTTAAAGTGTTGAAAGACTCTTCTCAGATGTGTCTCGTCAGCAATTGAATCTATCGTGTGCCTGAGAGAAGCTGCAGCCTATTGTCGTCCTGAGTAACGGTTCTCCCAGGATTCCAACAAATTCATGAAACCAGTCTCGCCCTACATGAACCTAGCGGCGTGCGTGTAACACATGGAATACAGCATAATTTGCTTTTTGATTGCACATCTCCTGCCCAGTTTTTTTTAACTAAAGAGCATGGCGAGCAGAGTTGGATAGAGTGCATGAGCGGGTCTACTGCAGTCTTACTGCGTCCACAGAGCAGCCGCTAAAAGAAAAAATCCGCCTTCTGAATGATCGGGAAACTGGCAAGGATTTGATCCCAGGGGCATTTGTTCTTTATCTGAGAGTGCAGCTGATCCAACCATATAATCAGTGATCTTGCAGTGCAAGTTGCACCCCCCGATTCCCAGACCCTTTTTAGGAAGCCTTCTGCCTTTTTATCTAAGGGGTCCTTTAAAGAGCTCTGAGTGATCTAAAGGCAATCCAGATTTACATGTCACGTGAGAAGTAGCCACATCAATTTTTGGGGCTTTCCCAACTCTCAGCGATATCCGTTTCAAAAGGGTACTTTCTTTTGACCCCTTTTGGAATGAAATCTCTTATCTATCTGAACTGGGAAACATTTTTCTTCCTCCCCTACAATCCCCTGAACATTACGTCCTGTACAGTTCTGGGTTCGTTGTCATTGTGGCCCTGACTAATCTGTCCGTATCCTCTGCTGGGAAACAAGGACGGCCCTCATTATCTTCAGAGAAGGGAGGATGAAGATGAGATATCTGATTAAAACCCCTCTAGGTCCCCATCTTCCAAGTCCTCATCTGAGCTTGTATCCAACTTATCTCACAGGAAAACAAGGGGTCCTATTTTTAAGTCCCTTAAGTAAATTCCTGACAGTTTTTACAATAGCTTTTAAGCTATACATAAGGGACGAGGATACCTCTGCCACTGTCTCCTCTATGCAGGGTTGACAATTTGTCATAAGATGACAATAGTTTCACAAAGTACGAACTCCTTTTTCTTTGATTTAGACAGTGCTGTTCTAGGTTTGCCCTAGAAAATATTCAAGGATACCACATTAGATTATAGGAAAAAAAGCAAAAGGTTGTTAAATTCACAATCTCTAGAAGCAAGAAATTATCATGCATGGAGGGTTTGCTTCATCTGCAGGATCTCTTGCTACACCCTCACCCTCCATTCTGACCTCAGGATCACTAGTGGTGCCAGAAAGCAACGAACAGAGACCACGAGGCGGGAACAGTCAGGGGTTGATATAACCATTTTATATGTATAACAATTATTTTAAAAGGGGTTAGTAATAATAGAAATCAACTAACTACAATTAACAAAAGGAATATTCCAGTAAGTAACAGTAAAGTTCTTTTCTGTAATGCGTTGCGCCCAGTCGCGGGAGTCACCAATGTAAGTTCTCTTTCTATCTACAGTTGTATGAAAAAGTTTGGCCACCCCTATTAATCTTAAGCTTATTGTTTTATAAAAATTGGTGTTTTTGCAACAGCTATTTCAGTTTGATATATGTAATAACTGTTGGACACAGTAATGTTTCTGCCTTGAAATGAGGTTTATTGTACTAACAGAAAATGTGCAATCTGCATTCAAACAAAATTTGACAGGTGCATAAGTATGGGCACCTCACCAGAAAAGTGACATTAATATTTAGTAGATCCTCCTTTTGCAAAAATAACAGCCTCTAGTCGCTTCCTGTAGCTTTTAATGATTTCCTGGATCCTGGATGAAGGTATTTTTGACCATTCCTCTTTACAAAACAATTCCAGTTCAGTTAAGTTTCATGGTCGCCGAGCATGGACAGCCCTCTTCAAATGATCCCACAGATGTTCAATGATATTCAGGTCTGGGGACAGGGATGGCCATTCCAGAACATTGCAATTGTTCCTCTGCATGAATGCCTGAGTAGATTTGGAGCGGTGTTTTGGATCATTGTCTTGCAGAAAGATCCATCCCCTGCGTAACTTCAACTTTATCACTGATTCTTGAACATTATTGTCAAGAATTTGCTGATATTGAGTGGAATCCATGCGTCCCTCAACTTTAACAAGATTCCCGGTGCCGGCATTGGCCACACAGCCCCAAAGCATGATGGAACCTCCACCAAATTTTACTGTGGGTAGCAAGTGTTTTTCTTGGAATGCTGTGTTTTTTTGCCGCCATGCATAACGCCTTTTTGTATGACCAAACAACTCAATCTTGGTTTCATCAGTCCACAGGACCTTCTTCCAAAAAGAAATTGCCTTCTCCAAATGTGCTTTTGCATACCTCAGGCGACTCTGTTTGTGGCGTGCTTGCAGAAATGGCTTCTTTTGCATTACTCTCCCATACAGCTTCTCCTTGTGCAAAGTGCGTTGTATAGTTAACCGATGCACAGTGACACCATCTGCAGCAAGTTGATGCTGCAGCTCTCTGGAGGTGGTCTGAGGATTGTCCTTGACTGATCTCACCATTCTTCTTCTCTGCCTTTCTGATGTTTTTCTTGGCCTGCCACTTCTGGCCTTAACAAGAACTGTCCCTGTGTTCTTCCATTTCCTTACTATGTTCCTCACAGTGGAAACTGACAGGTTAAATCTCTGAGACAGCTTTTTGTATCCTTCCCCTGAACAACTATGTTGAATAATCTTTGTTTTCAGATCATTTGACAGTTGTCTTGAGGAGCCCATGATGCCACTCTTCAGAGGAGATTCAAACAGGAGAACAACTTGCAAGTGGCCACTTTAAGTAGCTTTTCTCATGATTGCATACACCTGGCTATGAAGTTCAAAGCTCAATGAGGTTACAAAACCAAAAAAAGTGTTCTGTTAACCCTTTCGCCGAGTATACTCGGGCTGAGCACCGAGTAGTTACAGCTGCTCAGTGTTATGTTTGAATCACTCCCGTGTGCATGATTTGCGATTGTTTGACAGCTTTAGTACATGTAAGGAATGTCTTTTTCTTACACATTCCGCACATGTATTAAACCTGTCAAACAATCGCAAATCATGCACACGGGAGTGATTCAAACATAACACCGAGCAGCTGTAACTACTCAGTGCTCGGCCCGAGTATACTCGGCGAAAGGGTTAACAGAACATACTCGCTCATCACTAATTGACACCAGATTGCTGTTCAAACTAGTTACCTACAGGCCAGGTATTTAAAACTGTTTTCTCCGTCACACAGATCACATTTAAGTTCGCTAAAATTCAGTCATTAGTTGTGTGCGTGGAAGATATTGTCCTCCATTTAAAATGGGGCAAGGCACGTGGCAAGGGACAGGGAACTGGACAAGATGGTGATGATGATGCATGCAGAGGCCGAGGCCGTGGGCAAGTTGAAATTGTGCCACAACAAACACCCACATCTTCTCGCTTGACCTTCCTGTTACAATTAATAGGGGACCGCAGAACACTACTATTGAAGACAGCAGTGTGAAAAGGTTATTGGTTGGATAGCAGATAATGCTTCCAGTCACTTATCCACCACCACCACCTTGTCTTCCACACGGTCAAGTCTCAGAAGCTGTGAGTCTGGACCGCATATTCCTCACCCTGAACCTCCTTCCTTGCACCATGCCGAGTGCCCAGAGACAACTGATCCCACACTTGGACACTCCGAAGAGCTGTTAACTTTTCCATTTATAGATTCGGGGCTCTCGCCCAGTCCACTTGAAGCGGGGAGGAGGAAGATCGCATGTAGCAATGCCCAAATATTTGATCAGCCACGGTCACACGAAGGCGACGGTGGGAAAGAGTCACAAGAGGTGGACGAGGATGAGACACAATTGCCAGAAAGTCAGGAGGAGGACCATAGTGCGGAAGTGGAAGACGAGGTGGTGGATGATAGGGAGGAGGGGAGGAGGAAGAGGAAGAGATGGGGGGGGGAGGAAGGAAAGGGGAGGAGGAAGGAGGAAGGGGACATGGTCAGTCATCCTCTTAGTGAGGACACGGAAGTCTAGCCTGTTAGCAGTCTGGCACGCATGGCTGAGTTTATGTTATGCTTCCTTTCCGGTGACCCTCGCATTCTCAAAATTTTGGGTGACAGTCATTACTGGTTGGTGACACTTCTAGACCCACACTACAAGGAGAACTTTATATGTCTTATTCCCGAGGCAACCAGGTCTACAAAAATGGGGCAGTACCAGAAGGCCCTTGTTGCGGAACTATTAAAAAAATTCCCATCTGAAAATGCTGGCGGCAAAGGTCACAGTTCGTTGGACAACCAAGGAGTAGAGGTGAGAGACACAAATGCAATACAGCAGAGGCAGGGGAACACTGTCAAAAGTTCTGGGACAGTTTTCTCAGACCCTCCCATCGCACAGGCCTGAGGTGTGGGTTACTCTCACAAGGAGTGCAAAGTTTGGGAAGATGCTGAGAGTGTACCTTGCCGACCGTACCAGCGTCCTCCGTGATTCCTCTGTGTCTTAATTATTGAGTATCCAAGCTGGATACGTGGAATGAACTGGCTCTCTACACCTTGGAGGTCCTGGCCTGCCCTGCCGCTAACGTTTTATCATAGCGGGTTTTTAGTGCCGCTGGTGGAATTATAACTGATAAGCGCATCTGCCTGTCAACTGAAAATGCTGACAGGCTTACTCTTCTAAAAATGAACATGGGCTGGATTGGGCCAGACTTCTCAACACCACCGAATGATAGCAGCGTAACAAACTCAAATCCAGTGTCTTTTCTTGGGATGTGTATTCCCATGCACCTTTTCACACCCACACATGGGTATACGCTTCCAGATTTTGGCCATTTGCTCTTGTCCTCCTCCTTCTCCACCACCATATCACCAGGGTGACCATGGCCCATGATGCAACACCCACATAATTTTCTTTAAAATAGGTGTTTGATACCCGTAAAAAATAAATAAATAAATAAATAAATATATATATATATATATATATATATATATATATATATATATATATATATCTAACACACACACACACACACACACAATATGTTCATGTATACCCCCCAAGGGTAAAAGTTAGTCAGCCCATACACTTAGTGCATGGGCACTACAAGTATAGGAGACCCGTTCCTTTCTAATGGGAACATTTTTTATGAGGCCCTCTAAGTCTCTTCCACGGGACATTGGAATGCCTCCCAATTTTTGTCAGCCCTTGCATTCACTTGGCTGACAAAAATAGACCAACACTATGGGAGACCCTCTCCTTTCTAATGGTAATTTGTTGTTACTGTGGCCCAGCTCTATGGGTCTTTAAATTATTAGTGGGGCTTTTCACAAATTTTGTCAGTCCTTGCAGTCACAGCATGGGCATTACCACTATAGGAGACCCGCTCCTTCAAAATGAGAAGATTTTTTTTTCTATGTCTCTTCCAAGGGGTATTGGGTTGCGTCCAAATTTTTGGCAGCCCTTGCATACGCAATAACAGTATAGGAGACCCACTTGTTAATAATGGGATCAAAGCATAGCCGGCTGATAGCTCTCTAACAATAGCGAGGGCCGACTGCTGGCCTTTTAAGAATAGTAAGGGCCGTCTGATGGCCCTATAAAAATAGGCTTTATGACTTGGAGTCCCTCCATAATAAATAAAACAGGATGTGTCACACACCACATTGCCAGATAAGGTTGTAAAATGTTAAAAATGACATTTCCCAGTGAATGCAGTTGTCTTAATAAATAATGTAAAAAAATAAATAAAAAAAAAAAAAAAACACCACACACACACACACACACACACACACTAGGATCTTTCTTTAGTAGAAAAAAAAGTGTCGCCAATTTAACCTCAATGTAATCACATTGTTCAGCTCATGCACCTCCTTCTCCATCTCCGAAATGACCACATCAGTCACAAGCTGACAGCACTGCAGCAGGGCCTTGGCCAAGCGGCAACAGGCTGTGCTGAAGATAACATGCTTAATGCTTAATTGACAAACCGCCCAGCGCTGCAGAGGTGTTGAAAGCTATAACAGCAGCCTGATCTGTGTCTCTCACCACTGAACATACAGCCAGGGATGGTCGTGTGTGACAATGGGCGGAACCTGGTGACAGAGAAATGACACCCAGAGTAGATACGGTTTCCCTCAATGCCAGTCCTTTCACCAAGCTAAAAGAATATGGCTGTGGTGAAATATAGCTCCCACTGAGAAACTGTTTCAGATTGAAAAACTTTGGGCCCACCAGAGGATTTGATTCTGAGGGCTCACCTTTCTCCCCCGCTCAAGAAAAGTTAGCGCCATCATAAACTCTCCTGAGATAGAAGCCAGGGCACACCAGAGGATTCTCTGGTGGGACCGGCCAAGAAGCAGTCCTGGCTAAGAAAAGTGTGTGGGAAGGTTCCCGGACACACTATGGCTGCTTTTTTACTGAGGCGGAAACCCACACAAACACGGGGAGAACATACAAAGTCCTTGCAGATGCTGTCCTTGCTGGGATTTGAACCCCAGATCCCAGGGCTGCAAGGCTTCAGTGCTAACCACTGATCCAATGTACTGTCGTTCACCCTCTGATATCTAACAGGCTGGAGAAACTAGCACCTACTGCCACTCCATCTTCAGCTCCTTTGTGAGAAACTAAATGTATTTGGGCAGCCACTCAGTCTACCAAATAAAATTGCTGAGAAGGAAATTGGGGATGGCTTCGCTACTGGAACTGGGGGCAGTGCTAATACCATGGCGTCGTACCATAGTTTACTGGAAATATTCCAGGCTGGTAGGAGGCAAGCAAATTCCCACAGAAAAAGTACCAGCAGTAATGTTCAGGGACCCGCCTCGTAGAAGGCGGAGACAACACCAGGAGAAAGAGTGACGGCTGGGGACCGAGTAGGGACACTAGGCATGAGGTTGTGAAAAGCTTCCGTCTCCATGAGCCTAAAAAGCCACATTTCAAATACAAGCAGCTGCCCAGAAATCTGGCAGTTTAGTATTGCGGCCTGTGGGTTGGTGGGTTGGTGGCTGGCTGCATACTTGTGCTTGCATTCCAAGTAACAGAAAACTAAGCAGATGGTGGTCTCTATCATCACCATGGCCTCACCTCGGCACTATGAACTCTCCTGAAGGAGAAGCCAGGGCCCACAGGAGAAGTCTCCGGCTTTCTGGTGGGTCCGTCCAACCCTGGAGCAGTGTGGGGGAAGGCTCCCGGACACTATGGCTGCTTTTTTAATGTGGATCGGACATGCTTATGCATGTTATTTCTCAAACCGCATTGCAGATCAGGCCATTGCCCAACTCTGTAGTCATGAAATTAAATGTGCAAAGAAAGAGGTTTGTGTGTCAAAGCACCACCGACAAGTGCGAGTTGATGTTAGACAGGCTGCCATTGCTTCTGCAACAAGCTGCATTAGAGGGCTTCCTGGGATAAATGACACCCAGAGTAGATACGGATTCCCTCTATGCCAGTCCTTTCACCGAGCTAAATACAACTCTCAGCAAAAAAAAGCTGTGGACTGGCTCCATACCGTCCCTGGCCACATTCACCTGTCCACATGTTTGTGGTTAGGCGGTCCTTCCCAGTAAGTGCACGGGGAAGGGCACGGGTAATGTTGTGGGACCCGTGCTTGTGGAAGGCGGAAACAATACCGGGAGAAATAGTGGCGGCTGGGGACAGAGTATGGACACCCAGCCACCGCTGGCATGAGGTTATGAAAAGCTTCCGCCTCCATGAGCCTAAAAAGGCCACATTTCAAGTGCAAGCAGCTGTCAAAAATTTGGCAGTATAGTATTGCAGCCTGTGGGTGGGTGGCTGGATGGCTGCATACTTGCGCTTGCATGCCAAAGGAATTGAGTAGGGACAACTGAACGCTGCACTGGGACAAGGACGTGGACGGTGATTGTTGCAAGTCTGCAACGGCAGGTGCATGGCATGAGGCATCTTCGCATGCGTCAAGGATCACTTATGATGGGCACACTTTTAGACAGTGACCTGAGAGTCAGAGATGCTTCCAGAGGTCTTCCCCATGCTGTTCCCATGTCTTTTCAGCACTGTATGCATGTGTCTGATGATGTGTCACACACCACATGACCAGATAAGGTTGTAAAATGTCAAAATGACATTTCCCAGTGAATGCATTTGTCTTGGTAGAAAGCAATGCAAAAGTGCAAAAACGCATCAAAAACGCTACATGTGAACATAGCCCAAGGTGTGGAGGAGTATTTTTGTTTTTGGTTATTTATTTTGCCTTATATACAAGTCATTACCCTGGAAAGGATGTTCCTTAACATATTTCCCAGGAAAATCCATTTTGATTTTGTTTTTGTACGTTTTATTGCGAGTCCATAAAAGTGGCGTAATACTCTGACAACGTTGTTGACAGCAGTGACCTAGGAGTCAGAAATGCTTCCAGGGGTCTTCCCCATGCTGTCCCTGTGTCATTTGAGCACTGTTCTCGTCGATTTGAGCAATTTTTAGGCTCTGCAGACCGCCGGGGGGATCCGCCTGAAAAATGCTCTAGCTTCCCATAGACTTACATTGGGCTCGTTGCTCGGGTCGAGCACCCGAGTATTCCAATTTGCTCGACCCTAGCAACGAGTACCTAAGCATTTTAGTGCTCGCTCATCACTACTCTCAAGTAGTAATGAATATCGCCGGCACCTCCCTCTGACACACCAGGTATTTATATACCTAGGCCAGGGAGCCCATTAGCCAGAGGGAGGTAGCCGCTGGGTCCTAGAGACTGCCAGCCTCTAAGAAGATGTCTGTAATGCCGAACGTAGAGATCTCCTGCAACCACCTGCAGGGCGACTGTCATCTCTGACACACCCGTGACAGACGGCCCTGCTCACTCACACTGTTCCTCCGCTACTGCTCGTGCGCCTCTCCTGTTGCAGTTTTCTCTCAGCTCTCCTCAGCTTGACCATTGACGGTAGTCTCAGGCTTGGGACAAGGGGGTCCAGACCTCGGCTCTTGACAGGTGACATTGGATCCCGGGAACTTAATCAGTGCAGAGCATGGGTCCAGGCTCTGGCCGACATGTGTAGAACTCTAGGCACTTCTGTGACGGGTCCGGACCTTATTAGGCCGTGTCTGGTACTTCGGAGACACTGTCCTCTTGCTGAGGCCTGACACACTGGGCTGTGTGGCACCTCAAGAGCACGTCTGCTCTGCAGCTTGGTACCAAACTTCCCTGTGGTTTGACACGCAGGGCTTTTATATCCAGGAAAACCTTCCTGTGGGTCACCTGATGAGGTCCGGCATCTGAATTTACTCCCCCTTCAAATCTTCTAGCTCATCTTGGTTCCGCTTGATTTCGTCTGGCCAGCAGATGGCAGTTCTTTCTCACTAATGGCACATCCTGCAAGAGTTCTTCTGATGTTTTACGGTCTGCTACAATGCAGCCAGAAATGACGGGAAGAACACCATTTATACTATTAGGTGGCAATTTCAAATTACCCGCTTTATGGAACCCCAGAGTCCCTTAGCCAAACACTCAGAAGTGATGTCAGACACCGGGTAATTCCTGTCTGTGCGTATGTAAGCGCAATCTCCTGTGGTGCTTAAGAACGGGGGAACGGAGGGTAACCTCATCAGAGCCCCCGACTAATGTCCTAGTCTGCTGACTGTGCTTTCTCCCTTCCCTCAGACTATTTGCCAGGAACCCCCAAGATCACCACCACTTCTGGCAGAGCTAGTTGAGAGGGGAAAAGTCAGCCTGCCGCCATAGGCGGCATTATTTTATCCCTCCCTGCTGAAGCGAGTCCGGAATCCCTGGCATCTTAAGCGGGAAGAGAGGCTTCGCCTTTTACATCTGTAAATTTCCTGTCCTTGGGGGCGGATCCTCTCTTGTATGGTGCGGTCATGGGGATGGGAAAAATAAAATCAGTAGCTAAATTTCTGGTTTTGGTTTATTCTGTGTCGGATAAATCTGAATAAAAAAAGATCAAAAAATATTATGTACCTCCAAAATAGTACCAAAAAAAAATTTGCAAGTCGTCTGGCAAAAAAAATAAGTCATACAGTTCTGTTTGCCAAAAAATAAAAAAATTACAGCTTTCAGAATATGGTGGGAAAAAAAAAAAAAAATCACACAGACCTGAAGAATACATCTGCCTTATCACATATACCGTGTGATGAACTGCACAAAAAGAGCTATTCTTGTGCTGCTGTCTATTTATTCTGCCTCCCAAAAATTGGAACAAGACTCAGCTCACATTTATCCAGCACTCTCCACTGAGCCCTTACAACAGGGTTTCCATGTAGATTCTGCAAAACCGCGATTCAGAAAAAACCCCGAACGGAACAACTTATGAGGAAGATGGGGTCACTTTGGACTGATTTGTGTTCTGGCGATGTCTCATAATTTTAGGTGTCTTTAGTGCACAAGTGTGGGCCACCACAGAGCAGATGCCAAACGGACTCCATAGTGTACCCATCTGACTCATAGTGGGTGGTTCCCTTGGGGGGGGGGGGGAATTGTCTGAATCACATTTTTGTGGGATTTACACGGAAACCCCAAGGTAAGTGGTCAGTGTAGCACACAACAAGGTGTTCCTAGGCTTTTTCTGGAAGCAATCGAAAATATGTACCCCAAAATTGTTACCAATAAAACCCTAATTTATCCTGCACAAAATTAGCCCCCACTCAGGTCTGTCATCTGTCACTGGAAGTATAGGGGCTTCCCACATTACTGGTAGAACAAAGACTCTGGAAAGGAAGCATGGCTCTAGTCCTCAAATAAAATCCGGTGAATTCTGCACTCTCAAATCCAAATGCCCCCCTCCTTCTGAGCCCCACTGTGCCTAAACCACAGTAAGCGGCCACATGTTTGCCATTATTGTAGTGGGAAGAAAGCACTTAATTTACGGGATGTGAGTGTCACCAGATGCACAAGCTGGGCACAATGTATATGTGCACTACACTGTATAGGAGCAATACGTATGGGCATATTTGCAATCCTGCAGAAAAAAAAAAGCCTGGCGTGGATGTTAGAAATAGTCACTGCAGCTGTAGATGAATTCATTAAGAGGTATAATTTCTACAATAGGGTCACACTGGGGTTTTTACTGCTGTTCTTGCACCTTCGGGGCTCTGCAAATGTGTCCGCAAACTATTCTAGCAAAATCTGTGCTCCAAAAGCCAAATAGCACTTCTTCCTTCTCAGCCCTGACATGTGGACCAACAGCAATTTCTGATAGCATGTAGGGCAGAACTGCATTCGGAAGAAATTGAGCAATAAATTATGGTATACAGTTTCACTTATTAACCCTTGTGCACCTGAAAAATTTGCAGCAAATACAAAAGTTACATTTTAAACAGTAAAATGTCATATTTCCATATCTCCATGTTATAAAATTCCATGAGGCTCCTATGGGTTCAAAATACTCGCTACATCCTTAGGTGAATTCCTTAGCCAGTGAAGTTTCCAATATGGGGGTCACTGGGGGAGGGAGGTGTTGGTCGGCTGTTCTGGCAGCTCAGGGGCTCAGCTAATTAAGCCCACAATCTATTCAAACGGAATCTGCATTCTAAAAGCCAAGTAGAGCTCCTTTCTGGATACATTCCTTAAGGGGTCTAGTTCCAAAATGGGGTAATTTTTTTTGGGGGGTGGGGGTTTCCACTGCTTAGGCAGATCAGGGGCTCTTCGAATATGTTATTGCGTTCGCTCTTGATTCCAGCCATTATTTGCATTCAAAAAGTCAAAACTGTGCTCATTCCCTTCTGAGCCCGGTCATGCACCCAAAAAGTAGTTTTCCCCCCACATATCGGGTATCGGAGTACTCAGGATCAATTTCACAACAAATTTGATGTCCATTTTATCCTCTTACCCTTGTAAAAATATATATATTTTTTTTGGGGGGGGGGGGGAATGTTAATTTTTTTCCTTCTACATTGCTTTAGTTCCTGTGAAGCACCTGGAGGGTAAATAAACTTCTTGAAGGTGGTTCTGAGGACACTCAGGGGTGCAGTTTTTAGAATTGTGTCACTTTGGGGTATTTTCACGCTTGTGAAACGCTTGTTAATCCGTCCCCCACGGTCCTCAATGAGAATCCGCAATTTCAATGCCCATGCTGCGGATTTTTCCGCAGCGTTTATGCTGCGCTCAAAAATCCGCAGCACGTCCATTAATTTTGCGTTTACGCATGCAGAATTGCCTTGTCAATGCAATAAAAAACGCAAGGCAATTCCGCATGTCCCAAATCTTATAAAAATATTTTAAAAAGCACAAAAAAAAAAAAAAACCACATTTAGCGGACAAAAACCTTTTGAAAAATGCTTGAAATAACAGAAAAGCGACACTAGACACTTCAAGAAAGACGTAGCTACTTACCGGTAATGGGATTTCTCAGAACCCATGACGGCACCACAAAGAGAGGGGATCCGCCCTTCAAGGACAGGAAACCTACAGATAAAAGGGCAGTGCCTCTCTCCCGCATCAGTTGTTTACAGAGCATGAGAGGACCACCAGGTTAGTAACACGAAATTTTACAATTGAAGAACTCGTCAGACACACCACGTGGCTACAACAAGTAACTAATAAGTGTGCGCACCCACACGTGAAGGGAGGGAATGTACGGGTGCAGTCATGGGCTCTAAGAAATCCCGTTACCGGTAAGTAACTACGTCTTTCCCCTTCCCCCATTACGGCACCACGGAGAGAATTACAGAGAAGTGACTCATTGGGGGGACCACAGCTTCCAGAACCCTTCTCCCAAAAGTAAGGTCCGAAGAAGAGGTTAAGTCTAGCCGGTAGTGATTAAAGAAGGTAGAGGGGGGGGGGGAGACCAGGTTGCCGCTCTACATATCTGCTCTATCGTAGCACCGGCCTTCTCCGCCCAGGAGGCTGCCACCGCTCTTATCGAGTGGGCCTTCAGTTTCTCCGGGCCAGCTTCTCCACGCGAGGAGTAAAATAGTATGATGGCCTCCCTTTTCCATCTGGCCAGCGTGCCCTTAGAAGCTTTCTTCCCCTTACGAGGGCCCTGAAACCAAACAAAGAGAACTATCCTGCCTACACTCTTGGGTCGCCTCTAGATATTGGATTAGGCACCTTCTGACGTCTAATGTATGCAAAAGCTTCTCTTTCGTGTTCCTAGGGTTAGGGCAGAAAGAAGGAAGGGTGATTTCCTGGGACCTGTGAAATCTTGACGCCACTTTTGGTAGTTAGGCAGGGTCGGTTTTCAGAATAACCCTATCCTCCAAGATTTGTGTGAAGGGGGAGCCTGCTGATAGAGCCTGAATATCACTAACCCTACGTGCGGATGTGAGAGCTACCAAGAGTGCTGTTTTTAGGGACAGAATTTTTTAGGGATGCTTCCGACAGGGGTTCAAAAGGGGCCTCCGTTAAATCTGAAAGGACCAAGTTTAAATCCCAGGGTGTAGTATTTCGGGATGGGATGGGACAGGACGGGACGGGACGGGATCTAGCTGATGCCTTAATAAACCTAGATACCCATCTATCCCTAGCTAGGTCAAAATGATAGAGCGCTCCCAGGGCCGCAACTTGAACTTTTAAAAGGTACTTGTGGCCAGGCCCAGCTCCAAACCCCTCTGTAAAAATTCCAGGATGGCTGTCAAAGGAACCTCCCCACCCAACCTGGAACCTGAGACTGAAAGGAATTTCTTCCAGGTTTTCCCGTACAGTTTGGTGGTGACTGGTTTTCTACTTTGAAGCAGTGTGGTGATAAGATTTGGGGAGAAACCTTTGTCTTTCAGAAGAGCCCTCAAATTCCAGGCTGTCCAGTGTAAGCTTGACGCCCGAGGATGGAGGACTGGACCCTGAGAAAGAAGGTCTGGGAGTTCCGGAAGAACCCATGGGTTGGAGATTGATAACCTCCTCAGCCATGAAAACCATTCCCTCTTTGGCCAAAAGGGGGCTATCAAGATTACCCTCGCTTCCTCTTCTCTGATTTTGCTCAGAACAGCTGGAATCAGAGCAGTCGGAGGAAAAGCGTAAGCTAGAGGGTAATTCCATGGGATCATGAAGGCATCCACGGCTACGGGGTTCCCTTTGGGATCTAGGGAGCAAAAAGAACGTGTTTTTTTTCTTCTGATTGTTGGTGAACAGATCTATGGGGGGCCGGCCCCACCTTTGCACAACCTGCCGAAAAACTGCCTGACTTAATTCCCACTCGCCCTGCTTCAGCTGTGTCCGACTCAAAGTCTGCGGTGCGATTTTCTATCCCTTTTATGTGTAGAGCGGATAGGGATTGTAAGTTCTCCTCGGCTAAGTAAAAGATGATCTCTGTCGTCTGCATTAGGGAATGGGACCGTGTACCCCCCTGGTGGTTCAGGTACGCCACTACTACTCTGTTGTCTGAAAAGACCCTCACGTGATGTCCTTGTAGTGTATGCATGAACTCCCGGCGTGCCCGCTCTACTGCTAGGAGCTCCTTCATGTTTGAGGACATTAGTTTTAGGCATTCTGTCCAGACCCCCTGAGCTACCAGGTTGTTGAGGTGAGCCCCCCAGCCAGTGGGACTTGCATCTGTGGTCAGGATTTGCGGTGTTGGGAATGTCCAAGGAATCCCCTGGGCTAGATGGTCTATGTTCCCCCACCACTCTAGGGAAAGTGTGTTTTCTGCAGATAGCGTTAACAGCCCTTCTAAACACCTTTCAGGCTTTTTTCTGCCTCTAGGATTTCCCACTGAAGGGTCCTGGTATGTATTTGAGCCCATTGGACGGACGGAAAGCATGCTGTCAGGGAACCTAGAAGGGACATGGCTTTCCGAAGGGACATAGACAGGTGGGACTTTGCCCATGATATCTAGCCTAAGATTTTTTTAATTTTCCCTTCTGGGAGACGATACTCCGGACCTTTTGAATCCAGCACGATGCCTAGGTATTCCTGTATTTGGCATGGTTCTGTTTTGGACTTTTCCAGATTCAAAAGCCATCCTAAGCGAGTCAAAGAATCCATGACCTTTTTCAGATGGGATTTGCAGTGTAGGAAGGAGCTGCCTATTATCAGGAATTCGTCTAGGTATGGGACGACCAGGGTGTTCTGTTCCCTTAGATAAGCCATCACCTCTGCAACAACATTGGTGAAGACCCTTGGGGCTATGGCGATGCCGAATGGGAGGGCTGTATATTGGTAGTGTTTGACCACTCCACCCATAGGAACTGCTACCCTGAGGAACTTCCGGTAGTCTTTGTGTATCGGGACATGATAATAAGCGTCTTTTAAGTCCAGGACGGCCATGAAACAACCGGGAAACAGCATTTTTACTAAAGATTTTATTGTTTCCATTTTGAAGGCTTCCACCTTCAAACAGTTTGTTCAGCTTTTTTAGATTCACGATAGTCCTGTATGTCCCATCTGTTTTTTTTTTCTCAGGAATAATGGAGAATAGAAGCCCATGCCCTTCTCCCCCCCCCCCCCCCCTTCCCGGGACCTCCTGAAGGACTGCGTTCCCTACCAGTCCCTGGATTTCCTGCTCCAAGGCCAGTTGCTCCTCGTTTGAAGACCTTTCGGGGGTTATAACAAAGTTTTGCTGAGGGAATTTGAGGAACTGGAGTTTCAGGCCCGATTGTATTAGGCTCAGAATCCATGAGCTGTTGGATATTAGCTCCCAGGCCAGGAGAAAACTTGATAGCCTTCCCCCCACCCGGGGCAAATCTTCATTGGGGGGGGGGGATCTTTCTGTTATCACTGGAGGGCTTGTTAAATAGGAATCCCTTGGTCTTCCTTCTCCAGTCTTCCCACCTATCCTGTTCTTTAGGGGGCTTTCTATGTATAAACCTTCTACTCCGAGAAGGTTTCCTGTAAGCAGTGTTACACAGGATAGGAAATGGCTTTTTATTGTCCCCTGCCTTATCCAAGATGTCATCAAGGGCGGGCCCAAATAGAAACTCGCCCTCACAGGGGATGGAGCACAACCTAGATTTAGTCTGTAGATCCCCGGGCCAACATTTGAGCCAGAGGGCTCGTCTAGCCACGTTAGCAAGCCCTGCCGCTCTAGCACCTAACCTGACAGAGTCCGCCGAGGCGTCAGCCAGGAAGGCCGCTGCCCCTTTCATTATCGGGATAGATTCAAGGATTGTGTCTCTCGATGTTTTTTGCCTCAGTTGTGATTCAAGCTGATCCAGCCAGACCATTAGTGACCTGGCCGTACACGTGGCAGCTACCGCAGGTTTTAACCCCACCCCCACCAGCTTCCCAGGAACCCTTTAGGAAGGTGTCTGACTTTTTATCCATGGGGTCTTTTAGGACGCCCATGTCCTCAAATGGAAGGGAGTATTTCTTTGAGGCTTTGGCTATGGCAACATCCAGTTTTGGTGCTTTCTCCCAAAAGGAACATGCCGGGTCCTCAAACGGGTACTTTCGTTTAGGGGAAAGGAAGCCCTTCCTCTCCGGTCTTTTCCACTCTTTCTTAATCAGCGAGTGAACATGTTCGTTGTGTGGAAGAGATCTCTTTTTTTTTGTTCTAGACCTCTGAACATCCCGTCTTGTATGGATTTTTTGGGCCGGGGATCTGTTAATCCCATGGTAGACCTGACAGCCTTGAGGAGGCAATCTGTTTCCACGATAGGGAAACAGCTCCGTCTTCCTCTATCTGTAGACGAGGAAGAGGAGGAGGAAGAGGTGGAAGTGTCCGAATCTCCGCCATCCTCAGAACTGCTAGACCTGGACTAAGGGGATATGTTTTTAGTTTTCCTTAACCTTTTGCCCCCTTTAAAAGATTTAATGGTGTTTTCGATCTGCGATTTAATTAGGTCTCCAAGTTCAGAGGCAAATCTCGGGGTTCCCTCGCATATAGTCTGCTCAATGCAGGAGCTGCAGAGTCTCTTATCCCAAGTAGTGAGCAAGGCTTCAGTGCATAGTGCACAAGTCCTATTTTTTGTTTTCCCTGTACTCTTTTTTCCCTATAGGAAACAAAAGAGAGAGAGCAAGGGCCTCTAGTTACAAAGTGGACTTTTACGAAGCTCACTTACCAACCAGACGGAAGAGCGGGTACTGGTTCAGGAGGTGGAGCCATCTTTGCAGACGGAGTCCTCCTGGAAGATGCTGGAGGTGGAGTCCTTGCTGCGCTGCGACGATCTGCTGGAGCGCCCACTTCCACTGTTCCGGTCCTGGTGCCTCGTCTCTTCCGGCCTCTTCTTTCTCGTTTGGTTGGCGGTGGCGACTGAGGATGTAGCTCTTGGTCACACATACATTTTTTTTTTTTTTTTTCCACAGCGTGCCAGAGCTCTGATGAGCAACTACTGGCATCCTTCGCCGTCTTTTAAGGCACTGGGAGCCCCTCCCATAGTGCCTGTAGTGACCCGACACCCCCTCCTCCCCCGCAGGAGGACGCCCGCGCAGGATGGCTACCCAGTCATGCATTGCGGCGTTGCGGCATCCAGGGGCGCCCGGCGCGTGCCGGGGAAGGGGGGGGTTCGGGGGGACGCCCGTGCCGACTGGCTACCCAGTCATGCATTGCGGCGCGGCAGACCCAGAAGCTCAAATACACAACGCCGGGCCGGGCCACGCTCTCACCTCCACAACCAGGGGGGGTCCAGCACAGTCCTCAACGGCCCCGACAGGCCCTGTCCTCTTCGTCTGGACCCCCCTCCGCACACCCTAAAGGCCCACTGACCCCAGCGGTGGCACATCAGGACACCGCACCAGCCGAGGCAGGGGACTCCCGCTGCCTGGAACGGACTGGCTGAGCCTGGCATCTCACGACGTCCATCTTCTGGCACCCCGCAGGTATGCCTCCTCCGGACTGTAGGATCCCGTCAAGGACAGGAAACCAACTGATGCGGGAGAGAGGCACGGCCCTTTTATCTGTAGGTTTCCTGTCCTTGAAGTGCGGATCCCCTCTCTCCGTGGTGCCGTCATGGGGGGGGGGGGGGGGAGATACACCAAAGTCTTCCTATCGTGTGTACATACCCTTGGGCTAGAATTACCCATGTAGTATTTTGGCATAAATAGAAGATATATTTCAAGTTTTAAATGGATTGGGTTATTAGAAAATGACCTATTTAAATAAAATTTTGATTCCCTGGGTGGGAGGAGGGGTGTCCCAGTGATGCGATGCTCAGGGCCTGGTGTCAGTGTTGAAGCATAGAGGACTGAATAGCTTTCCTAGCGGTGGGCTTCAGGAAGATGGCGATGCATGCACATATCAAGATCTTGGTTGCTTCCTGTGATTCCATTTCCCCACTGCCGCAGCAACCCCCCCCCCCCCCGGTAAGCTACATTCGGACTTTAAGACGCACCCCCCCCTTTCACCATTTTCATCCCAAAGTTGGGGGGAGTATGTCTAATAGTCTGAAAAATAGGGTACTTTAATTAAAAAATTCCCCAACCACACTATTTTCCCCACGCCCCCACTTCCTTTTTGATGACGCTTCTGACGCACCCCTGGGCCTTCGTCGCGCGGCATCGCACGCACGGGAGCTTACCCGGAGCCGGATCTGTTGAGGGTTGTAGTCTCGTGGCGGTGATCCGGTCCGTGCCCAGGGAGTCAGACTAAGTGGCGCTGTATCAGCGGTAGATGATGGACGACTACGCCACCCGTTGAATGCAGCTATGGAGCTGCCGCTGCAGGGCAGACCGCTGAGGCCGGTGGAAGGATGGTGCAGCGTGGATGGTATAACCCCCAACGGGAGGGGTATGGCCTCAGGGCAGCCGACGTGGATGATGGGGGTAGCAGGAACCACTCAGAGACGATGCGGTGTAGTTCAGGGTCTTTACTGGTGACAAAGATAGACCCTCCCGGAGTACTGGCTAGCGGTTGGGGCCTGGTCAGTCCTTGAGCAGATGGGATCTCCCCTGGCCAGGCGGAGTTGTAGGCCTCCCAAACTAACGATACTCTTCTGGCTACCTTGCTAGAAGCGAGTATAAGTAGCCCACGTCCCTGAGTGTACCGTGTGGTGCTCACCCGTATGGCCGGTGACTCGGGGCCTTCTAGTAGCTTCCGCTCCACGACGGCGGTGCTGGTCCCATGCGTGTGACCGTGCCTTCGGGTTTCTTGGCCAGAGGACCTGAAATCCCCTGCCTGACGGATTCTGCTGCTGGGTAGGAGTTAGTCCCCACAGCCTCGGACTCCGGGTCCGGTAAGAAATCTTCTCAGTCAGGGCGAGCTCTGCAGCTGCCAGCCCCTGACTCTTTGTAACACTGCTCCCACAGAGCTCCTGTTTCTTCCTATGCTGCTTCTCTTCTTCTACTTCTGGCATGGCCCAGGAGCTGGGCCCAGCCGGAGCCACAGCTCCCTGTCAGCCCTCCTGGCTGCACTCTCCCACTGAACTCCCTAACCCTGCCTCAGCCCCAGGTTTATCTAGGGGAAGTCCTTCCCCTCCCAGGACTGGGCAGGAGGTGTGGCATGCATAGGATTCCTGACCAAGAGACCTCCCACCTGCTCTCAGACATAACATTGCTTGTTACTGTGGAAACCAGACCCCTGGGGTGCCACATTCCCCCCTAGTGAAATTTAGTACTCCGGGACTAAACATATTTTTAGAAAAACATAACAAGGTATAAACAATAATAATACAATAAGAAAAACACAAAGATGGTTACGGCGTGTCCGCAACCGGGTGCAGTCTTTGAAGAAAAGCAAGGTGTCCATTTCACCAAAACAGGGAGACGTAACCAGGTAGGGGTCTGTCCTGCCCCGAGTCCTTAACAGTCTTTAGTCCATTCCTAGGTTACGCTCCAACCATGTACAAGGATTCCCGGTAAATCCACCAAGGACTCCTATAAATAACTAGAAACACATAATTATTTACAGGATATGGCCGCTCTCAGTCCTCGGCCAGGTAGAGGGAAAGAACGACCGCTCTCAGTCCTCGGTCAGTGGGGATAAGGAATGGCTGCTCACAGTCCTCAGCCTGGTTTAAGATAGGGGCACATGGGGAACAATTCACTAATCCCAACGGGGACCATATTTTAATTAGCAGCAGTCCTTGTACCCTTACGGGTAACTATTTACAGCTCTTTATTCACGCTACTTCCCTTCAGTAGCTATGTCCTCTTTGTGCTTCCTCCTGAGGGTAGTCCTCAGACCCGTCCGGGTCCTCTTGGCTTTCCTCGTATTGGTAGTACTGCAGCTCCTCCTCGGTTAGCTGGGTTAGTATCTCTGCGACAGTCCTCCTCCCAGGTGGCCAGGACTTTACCTCCCTTTGGGCTGCCGCGGTTAATTGGGCCACCAGGATGCTCACTTTTTGCTCCTCTGTGAGGGGGTACACCTGGAAGAGGCTATCCAGCTTTTCTCTAAAGTCATGCAGGGTATGTGACTCCCCTGAGTACTGGGGTAGCCAGGCTGCCCCCGGGATATAGGGCATGGTGAAAGGCATGACCGCAACGGCGGTGGCGCTGGCGGGGGTTGAAGCGGTGAAGCTCTCCTCCGTATCCGACATCCTTCTCCCCCCTAGTGGACCGTGGCCTACCTTGCGATGATCCTCTTCCGTAGGCCGCGGCTCCGCAGTGGATCGTCAGGGTTGAGGACCTTCCGTCGCGCTCCTGTGACGTCAGCGTCTGCTGGGCTCCTTCCAGGACCTTACGCGACGTCTGGACGTGAGGCGGGGCTTCAGTTCTCGCGCGCTTTTGGAGTCCACGCCCCTCTTCTTCCCGCGCGGCGTCTTCAAGATGGCGTCCAACGGCGGGAAAACTCCACGGAAGGCGGGAAGAAGGCTGAAAATGGCGCCGGATGGCGGGAAAACTTCACGGATGGCGGGAAGAAGGCTGAAGATGGCGCCGGATGGCGGGAATCTTCGCGGTTGGCGGGAAGAAGGCTGAAGATGGCGCCGGATGGCGGGAATCTTCACCACTGGTAAGTTTGAACAGTCTTTTTCAGGCACGCAGTACCCGGTGGTTGCGGGCACGAGATCCTGCCGACTACGCCAAAAGTTGACGCACCCCTGGGCCTTCGTCGCGCGGCATCGCACGCACGGGAGCTTACCCGGAGCCGGATCTGTTGAGGGTTGTAGTCTCGTGGCGGTGATCCGGTCCGTGCCCAGGGAGTCAGACTAAGTGGCGCTGTATCAGCGGTAGATGATGGACGACTACGCCACCCGTTGAATGCAGCTATGGAGCTGCCGCTGCAGGGCAGACCGCTGAGGCCGGTGGAAGGATGGTGCAGCGTGGATGGTATAACCCCCAACGGGAGGGGTATGGCCTCAGGGCAGCCGACGTGGATGATGGGGGTAGCAGGAACCACTCAGAGACGATGCGGTGTAGTTCAGGGTCTTTACTGGTGACAAAGATAGACCCTCCCGGAGTACTGGCTAGCGGTTGGGGCCTGGTCAGTCCTTGAGCAGATGGGATCTCCCCTGGCCAGGCGGAGTTGTAGGCCTCCCAAACTAACGATACTCTTCTGGCTACCTTGCTAGAAGCGAGTATAAGTAGCCCACGTCCCTGAGTGTACCGTGTGGTGCTCACCCGTATGGCCGGTGACTCGGGGCCTTCTAGTAGCTTCCGCTCCACGACGGCGGTGCTGGTCCCATGCGTGTGACCGTGCCTTCGGGTTTCTTGGCCAGAGGACCTGAAATCCCCTGCCTGACGGATTCTGCTGCTGGGTAGGAGTTAGTCCCCACAGCCTCGGACTCCGGGTCCGGTAAGAAATCTTCTCAGTCAGGGCGAGCTCTGCAGCTGCCAGCCCCTGACTCTTTGTAACACTGCTCCCACAGAGCTCCTGTTGTTTCTTCCTATGCTGCTTCTCTTCTTCTACTTCTGGCATGGCCCAGGAGCTGGGCCCAGCCGGAGCCACAGCTCCCTGTCAGCCCTCCTGGCTGCACTCTCCCACTGAACTCCCTAACCCTGCCTCAGCCCCAGGTTTATCTAGGGGAAGTCCTTCCCCTCCCAGGACTGGGCAGGAGGTGTGGCATGCATAGGATTCCTGACCAAGAGACCTCCCACCTGCTCTCAGACATAACATTGCTTGTTACTGTGGAAACCAGACCCCTGGGGTGCCACACTTCATTTGAGTGCATGTTGGGATACTATAACTGTCATAAGGGGGCAGAGTCTTCAGTCACTGCCACAGACTCTGCACCCTCCCTGAAATGAAATGTACGTTACAATAGTTTCAGGGGCCTTGTTAGTCTCTCTGTGATGTGCAGTGTGCACAATCACAGTGAGCACTTTGTTGCCGGCTCAGATCGGCAGAAAGAAGCCAGCAACAGTGCGTGTTGTCAGAATACCTGGTGTGCAGAAACCAGCACTGCCCTCTAAGTGATGTCACTTGTCTCTGCACGCTGGGTATCCTGACAGCATGCTCTCCTCCTGGTTCGTTACGGCTGATCTGAGCCGGCAACACAGTGCGCTGTCATTGTGCACAATGCACAGGGACTAGCCCAGCCCCTTAAACAAGAGTCACTGATGATTCTTTGTTTCAGGGAGGGAGAAGTTGATGTGGCAGTGACCGTAGCCTCTGCCCTCTGATGGGATAGTCAAATGAAGTCTATCAGAGGGCAGAGACTACAGTCACTGCCACAGCAACTATCCCCCTAGCCCTCTCAAAGTATAATATGTGATCAATAGGCCATATGTACCACCGAAAACTATACCTCATCACACAGAATATAAGCCTATTGTTTGGTCTATTAACGGAAAAACAGGCTTATGGTTCTAAGAGATTCTTAGATTTTATTTTTTTTTGTCTGGTTTTAAAGAAGTTGTCCACTACTTTTTATAATGGCCCCAATGTTTTTCACCTGTGCTGATTAAGTGTTTTTGTAAATACCTTTAGTTGTCTTTATTGCCTGTGAGAGACGTGATCGTTGGCCGCTCACAGGCATCAAGTTACCCCCGGCTGAAGCTGGCTCTTGGTTCCGCTGAGGTCATGTCAAGTGAAGCGTGACTCAGTGACGCGCTCCCCGCAGTGGATGCTGGACTGTGGGCGGGGTTTCCTCACGCGTCACAGCCCACCATCCACTACCCGCTTTCCCTCTTCTGCATTCATTGGAAAAACACGAGGTGGATGCTAAGCTGTGACGCGCAGAGAAACCCCGCCTACAGCCCAGCACTGAGTCACGCCTGGCTGCATCCAGAACTTGACGTGACATCAGATGTCAGAGCCGGCTGCCGCCTGGGTCACATGATGTCTGTGAGCGGCCAGCGATAGCGCCGCTCACAGGCAATAAAGACAACTAAAGGTAGTTACAAAAATACTTCAGGAGCACAGGTTAAATACATTGGGGCATGCTCTATAGTAGTGGACAACAACTAACTTTTGAGTTGGGGGATCCCACAAACCTTCACAGCCTCCTTTAGTGTCCAACCAATAGACATAAAAGATCTTGCAATTTGACAGTGACAGTGCTGTGAATAATTGAGAGATCCCACAGTCCAACCCTTCTGCACATAAATCTCATTAGAAGAAAACTTTAACTGGTGATTAAACAAGAACAACAGAGCAGATTCTTCACCAGAGGTATCAATTTAAGCGGTATAACAGGGCCATTATGGCCATGTCGTTACATTGCTAAATCCTGCTGAAAGGTTCTTTTTAAATGCTCGCCATCTTTTGAAAGACTGAGCTTTTAAAAGGAATGCAAAAAGACTGGAGCATATAAACAGCAAGTCATTTTTACCCTTCAGAATAAAAAAAAAAGTGGAAAAAGACGCAGTGTAAACACTGATGCTTAAATACTGAACAAACCTACAATATTTTGTGTACAAATTTTTCCTTATTGTATATGATTCAAAAGAGGATTTTTTTAATGATGGCAGCAATCCAGGCAAATCATCTTTTTCAATCATATACGAGTGCCAAGTTTTAGGTTAACTGAATAATAGGACAGGACTCTACTTGAGAACCCACCAGAAGCGCCGTCTTGTATCATAAGTTTTTGCCGATGACAAAACTTTCTTTATAGGATACTAAAATCTGGGCTTGACTGTATAATATTACAAGACAATCTAGATTAGAAGTTTGCATGAACAGAGTAATGCACCTGGGACTGGCTACAAGTAAGCTGAGCAGCAGTACTCAAGGATCTTAGGATGCATAAAATAGATAAAGTCCTGTGATCCCAATGTATTGTTACACCTCTATAAATCGCTTGTACTCATCTAGAATACGGGATCCAGTTTTAGGCCCCACATCCTAAACAGGATATTGGAAAGCTAGAGTCTGTTCAAAAGCGGGCAACTAGATCATTACATGGAACAGAAGGCTCCTATAACAAGTTAGAAAAGTTGGGCTTGTTAAGCTTAGGAAAAGAAAAAACCCTCATAGGATATTTAACCCCTTTATGACAGCCAATACACATTTTCATGATGGTCATTAAGAGTACTGTCCTGTAGGCTGAGGATCAGTCAGTGCAGGGTGATGTATACACTGCCTGCAGTCTGACCCTCACTGAGTTATTGCTGCAAATGGAACTTCCATACAGATCAGGTGACGCTGGAGCCGATGACCCCACTGACAGCACGATCCGATCTGTGTGAGGGTTCAGGCTGTTCCAATAAATCAAATAATGCCGCAGACAGAGAGACTGCAGACAGGCGAGCTTCCTCCAGTCACTGTACTACATTGGAAACCTTCAACTCTATGAACCAATATATGTTCCGAATTTGACTTTTACTGGATACTTATGTCATTTTGGATAATGAAGGGGGCTTTAACCACTGATTTTCACACCAAACCGACAGATAGAAATAGCCTCCTTCACTACACCAGCTGTCATCCCCTTCACGTAAAAAAAAAAAAAATAATCACTGCCTTGTTCAGTTTCATAGGATCAACCGTAATGTCTCAGATGACATCACTCGGGAGAGAAGATTTGGTGAAATCAGAAAAAAAAATTCAGAGACAGGGGTTACCCTGAGACTCTTGTCCTCCTCATCCCTAACACCCAGACAAAATATTGGCCGTCCCAGGGTGACATTTGTTAACACCGACCACCCCTTTACGCATTTTATTCACCAAGCCATTCATAAGTATTGGGCACTATTGGGCAATTCCTATCCTAATATACCTGAATTCCAAGCTCCACCTCTGATTTGCCACAAAAAAAACAAACACGTAACCTCAGGGACTTATTAGTAAGAGCTGACGTCGGCTCTAGAACAGCAAGGAATACACAAACTTCAACAACACAGCGCAAGGGGACTCTCCCCTGTCTTCACTGCTTACAGTGCTCGAATATAACAAAAAGGTGACTCATTCAGCCACTCTCAATCTGGGAAAAAGTTTCCAATTAACAGATTTTTTTACGCGTGACTCATCATACCTTAGCAAATGCCCATGCGATCTCTGATATGGTGGGGAGACCACACAGCATATCCGAGACCTCATCTCACAGCATAAGTCCACAATCTGATGTAAGAAGACAATGTTACCCGTACCTGCACACTTCATCTCTGTGGGGCACAACGTGGCATAGTTATGCTTTCAGGTCTTGGAGCATATACCTCAAGTTAGGAGGGGCGGCAATAGAGTTCTTAAGTTGAAAGAGTTGAGAGAGGCCTATTGGATCTACAGGTTGAAAAACACTTAAACCCTATGAACTTAATAGGGAATATGAGATTTTTTATTGAATGATATCCTTGTGTTCTTTTTGTGCCTGTGGTTGCTTATGCCTAGTCTAATACCCTTTTCCCCTTCTTTCTGTCCCCACAGGTTAGCTAGCATTCCATCAGGTATCTCCTTTTCTTTTTATCATTATCCTTCCATATTGGTCCACTGTTATCTACCCTTATTTTCTATGTTAGCTACTTCCTTTCATAGGTCTTCTTTATATTATGTATTGCTTATTTCACCTCAACATCTGAAATAGTGTCCTCCTTAAGCTGACCCATTCCCTGTGGTTGTCCCTTAATCAGAGTCTATATGCGGTATACAATGTCCTCACGCATGCGCATTGGATGCCCTCGGCGCTGTGACCTGCTGCGGCCCAAACACTTTCACTCCTGCTAGCCAGGGGTGCGCTGGGTGACGTCAGTTCTGCAGACATGTCCACACAGTGTGCACTTGTCTGTAATACAGGATATGCAAATTACTTCTTCAAAGAGGAAGAGGACTTGAACACTATCACCAGCTATTGGAAGTAGCAATCCTAAAAGTCAATATCGACCATTTAACAAGCCTTGCCACATGACTTAGAATAAAAGCCAAACCAGAATGCGGCTGCCGGCACTTGCACAAGTTTAATATGTACAGGGCTGACACCTGGCCTCTAAAACAGACGGCGGAGCGGCCCAAAACAGCTGCTGGGAGACCAGCCTGGGGGGAGCATTTGCCCCTCTGCCCAGTCCACCTCTGCACATGCACATGGTATGAGTTGCAGTATCACAAAATATATGTCTCTCACTGGGCCCATAATATGACAATGTGAACAGAACTAGGGATCCAAGGGATTGCCTGTTAGGTCATTAGTATCTTATGACTGGACAACCCTTCTACCTATCTTTAGGAAATGTCAGTAATACCAGATCAGTAGGGGTTCAACACCCAGCATTCCCATTTACAGCTTTAGAAACACAGTGGTGGTCAGGCACAAAGTAGGGGCATATTTATAAATATTTTATACATTTGCCCCATTGAATGCAGCTCCATTCAATGTGTAGTGTCCGCTGCTGGGTCCTGCAGAGCAGATTCTATTCAGGAGAATTGAAAGCCAGGCCGACCACTTCAGCAGTGCAGACAGACACCAGAGCTGCCTTGTATCGCATGCACTATTCTGCTCCAGAAAATAGTGCACGCTCCGACCAATCGATTGGTGTGGAAAATAGTTAGAATAGATCGGTCCTTGTTAAAGTAAACCCTCATACTGTCCATTGCCTATAATGTACCCTCTCTCTTTAAAGGGAACCAGTCACCAGAAAAAACGCTATTAACCTGCAGACATGGGGTTAATCTGTAGGTTACAGCGTTACTAACCTTCCTGCACTTAGCCAAGCACTGCAGGGAGACAGGGGACTTGATTCCCCCCCAGCATTCCGGTTTCAGTCATGGGGGTGGTGCTGGTGCAAATTCAGTCACGGCTCTATATATTCAGCTGTAACTGCGCCCTGGCCAGACTGACACTCGCTCTGCATTGGCGCTGTCTGTCAGTCAGAGCCATGGACACGGCTACAGCCGCTGTCTGGTATACTCAGAGCGGTGACTGAACCAGCGCCGCCCTGTGGCTGAAACCTAAACGCTGCCGGGGAGGAATAAAGTTCATTTTCTCCCCGCAGTGTTAGGCTAAGTAGGGGGTCGGACACGGTAATAATGCTATTAATCTGCAGATTAGCCCCATATCTACAGGCTCATAGCTTATATCTGGTGACAAGTTCCTTTTAATGGTAAGGATACCAGGAGTGGCTCACAGAAAAAAGGACGTAAATTCAAAGACCATCATAGAAAAATAAGTATCCTTACCAACACCAGGTTAGATCACTAATGCACTGACAGCATGCAGCAGACCCCCCATGATAAAGGCGGGAGCAGCACAGGTGCAAAATACAACTACTCCCAAACCTACCATGCATGCAGGGGTGGGGGCCAGTAAATGCACACAGGTGGGGCTTGTATAGGACGCCAGTCACACAGATACGTGTGATAAACAGGGTCTGGCTAACAGCCTATGGATGACACCAATACTATTAGAGCAGATGAGCTGCCCAGCACTATATAAGTGCACCCCACAAGACAAACACCCCAATTCACCCAACCAACGCTAAAGGGCCTGACTACATCCTGCATAAAAATGTATAAGATAAAATGAGGTATTGGTCAATATTTTAGCCAAAATATGCAAGCTCAAAACTCAGGCCAATACTTGGGAATACCAGAAGCCTCTTGACAGTCCATGGACTCCTAGAAATCCTCTAATGCTGCAGGCTGCTGCTTTACATTGCCATGGAGCAAGGAATTACTAAGGAGATTCACAAAATCGTCTGAGTCAGTGATGGCTGAGTACCAGAAGGGGGAGCTATTACCGTAAGCTCAATATGGAGCGGCTGTTACCATTGGCTCCACACAAGGAAGATGTTACCATAAGCACCACAAGGGGAAGCTGTTACCATTGGCTCCACACAAGGGAGCTGTTACCATAAGTACCACAAGGGGGAGCAGTTATCATTGGCTCCACACAAGGAAGCTGTTACCATAAGTACCACAAGGGGGAGCTGTTACCATTGGCTCCACACAAGGAAGCTGCTATCATAAGCACCACAAGGGGAAGATGTTACCATTGGCTCCACACAAGGAAGCTGTTACCATTGGCTCCACATAAGGAAGCTGTTACCATTGGCTCCACACAAGGAAGCTGTTACCATAAGTACCACAAGGGGGAGCTGTTACCATTGGCTCCACACAAGGAAGCTGTTACCATAAGCACCACAAGGGGGAGCTGTTACCATTGGCTTCACACAAGGAAGCTGTTACCATAAGCACCACAAGGGGTAGCTGATACCATTGGCTCCACACAAGGAAGCTGTTACCATAAGTACCACAAGGGGGAGCTGTTAACATTGGCTCCACACAAGGAAGCTGCTACCATAAGCACCACAAGGGGGAGATGTTACCATTGGCTCCACACAAGGAAGCTGTTACCATAAGCACCACAAGGGGGAGATGTTACCATTGGCTCCTCACAAGGAAGCTGCTACCATAAGCACCACAAGGGGGAGATGTTACCATTGGCACCACACAAGGAAGCTGCTACCATAAGCACCACAAGGGGGAGATGTTACCATTGGCTCCACACAAGGAAGCTGCTACCATAAGTACCACAAGAGAGGGTTGTTACCATTGGTTCCACAAAAGGAAGCTGTTAACATAAGTACCACAAGGGGGAGCAGTTACCATTGGCTCCACACAAGGAAGCTGTTACCATAAGTACCACAAGGGGGAGCTGTTACCATTGGCTCCACACAAGGAAGCTGTTACCATAAGTACCACAAGGGGGAGCTGTTACCATTGGTTCCACACAAGGAAGCTGTTACCATAAGTACCACAAGGGGGAGCTGTTACCATTGGCTCAACACAAGGAAGCTGTTACCATAAGCACCACAAGGGGGAGCTGTTACCATTGGCTCCACACAAGGAAGCTGCTACCATAAGCACCACAAGGGGGAGATGTTACCATTGGCTCCACACAGGGAAGCTGTTACCATAAGCACCACAAGGGGGAGCTGTTACCATTGGCTCCACACAAGGGAGCTGTTACCATAAGTACCAAAAGGGGGAGCAGTTACCATTGGTTCCACACAAGGAAGCTGTTACCATAAGCACCACAAGGGGGAGCTGTTACCATTGGCTCCACACAAGGAAGCTGCTACCATAAGCACCACAAGGGGGAGATGTTACCATTGGCTCCACACAGGGAAGCTGTTACCATAAGCACCACAAGGGGGAGCTGTTACCATTGGCTCCACACAAGGGAGCTGTTACCATAAGTACCAAAAGGGGGAGCAGTTACCATTGGTTCCACACAAGGAAGCTGTTACCATAAGTACCACAAGGGGGAGCTGTTACCATTGGTTCCACACAAGGGAGCTGTTACCATAACTACCACAAGGGGGAGCTGTTACCATTGGCTGCACACAAGGAAGCTGTTATCATTGGCTCCACATAAGGAAGCTGTTACCATTGGCTCCACACAAGGAAGCTGTTACCATAAGTACCACAAGGGGGAGCTGTTACCATTGGCTCCACACAAGGAAGCTGTTACCATAAGCACCACAAGGGGGAGCTGTTACCATTGGCTCCACACAAGGAAGCTGTTACCATAAGCACCACAAGGGGGAGCTGTTACCATTGGCTTCACACAAGGAAGCTGTTACCATAAGCACCACAAGGGGTAGCTGTTACCATTGGCTCCACACAAGGAAGCTGTTACCATAAGTACCACAAGGGGGAGCTGTTACCATTGGCTCCACACAAGGAAGCTGCTCCCATAAGCACCACAAGGGGGAGCTGTTACCATTGGCTCCACACAAGGAAGCTGTTACCATAAGCACCACAAGGGGGAGATGTTACCATTGGCTCCACACAAGGAAGCTGTTACCATAAGCACCACAAGGGGGAGATGTTACCATTGGCTCCTCACAAGGAAGCTGCTACCATAAGCACCACAAGGGGGAGATGTTACCATTGGCTCCACAGAAGGAAGCTGCTACCATAAGCACCACAAGGGGGAGATGTTACCATTGGCTCCACACAAGGAAGCTGCTACCATAAGTACCACAAGGGGGAGATGTTACCATTGGTTCCACAAAAGGAAGCTGTTACCATAAGTACCACAAGGGGAGCTGTTACCATTGGCTCCACACAAGGAAGCTGTTACCATAAGTACCACAAGGGGGAGCTGTTACCATTGGCTCCACACAAGGAAGCTGCTCCCATAAGCACCACAAGGGGGAGCTGTTACCATTGGCTCCACACAAGGAAGCTGTTACCATAAGCACCACAAGGGGGAGATGTTACCATTGGCTCCACACAAGGAAGCTGTTACCATAAGCACCACAAGGGGGAGATGTTACCATTGGCTCCTCACAAGGAAGCTGCTACCATAAGCACCACAAGGGGGAGATGTTACCATTGGCTCCACAGAAGGAAGCTGCTACCATAAGCACCACAAGGGGGAGATGTTACCATTGGCTCCACACAAGGAAGCTGCTACCATAAGTACCACAAGGGGGAGATGTTACCATTGGTTCCACAAAAGGAAGCTGTTACCATAAGTACCACAAGGGGAGCTGTTACCATTGGCTCCACACAAGGAAGCTGCTACCATAAGCACCACAAGGGGGAGAAGTTACCATTGGCTCCACACAAGGAAGCTGTTACCATAAGCACCACAAGGGGGAGCTGTTACCATTGGCTCCACACAAGGCAGCTGTTACCATAAGTACCACAAGGGGGAGCAGTTACCATTGGCTCCACACAAGGAAGCTGTTACCATAAGTACCACAAGGGGGAGCAGTTACCATTGGCTCCACACAAGGAAGCTGTTACCATAAGCACCACAAGGGGGAGCTGTTACCATTGGTTCCACACAAGGGAGCTGTTACCATAAGTACCACAAGGGGGAGCTGTTACCATTGGCTCCACACAAGGAAGCTGTTACCATAAGCACCACAAGGGGGAGCTGTTACCATTGGCTCCACATAAGGAAGCTGTTACCATTGGCTCCACACAAGGAAGCTGTTACCATAAGTACCACAAGGGGGAGCTGTTACCATTGGCTCCACACAAGGAAGCTGTTACCATAAGCACCACGAGGGGGAGCTGTTACCATTGGCTCCACACAAGGAAGCTGCTACCATAAGCACCACAAGGGGGAGATGTTACCATTGGCTCCACACAAGGAAGCTGTTACCATAAGCACCACAAGGGGGAGCTGTTGCCATTGGCTCCACACAAGGGAGCTGTTACCATAAGTACCACAAGGGGGAGCAGTTACCATTGGCTCCACACAAAGAAGCTGCTACCATAAGTACCACAAGGGGGAGATGTTACCATTGGTTCCACAAAAGGAAGCTGTTACCATAAGTACCACAAGGGGGAGCTGTTACCATTGGCTCCACACAAGGAAGCTGTTACCATAAGCACCACAAGGGGGAGCTGTTACCATTGGTTCCACACAAGGGAGCTGTTACCATAAGTACCACAAGGGGGAGCTGTTACCATTGGCTCCACACAAGGAAGCTGTTACCATAAGTACCACAAGGGGGAGCTGTTACCATTGGCTCCACACAAGGAAGCTGCTACCATAAGTACCACAAGGGGGAGATTTTACCATTGGTTCCACAAAAGGAAGCTGTTACCATAAGTACCACAAGGGGGAGCTGTTACCATTGGCTCCACACAAGGAAGCTGCTACCATAAGCACCACAAGGGGGAGATGTTACCATTGGCTCTACACAAGGAAGCTGCTACCATAAGTACCACAAGGGGGAGATGTTACCATTGGTGTAGTGCCGGCGTCCCTGCCCTCTGTTAGGCAGGGACGCTGTTCCCCTCACCGCTCTGCTCCGTGCCCGGCGTCCCTCTCCCGCTCTGCTGGCAGCGCGCGCTCCTTCCCGGCCACTGTGCTTAGGGCGCGCGCGCGCGCTCTCCCTCCCTCTTAAAGGGGCCGCGCGCGCCATCCTAAGGAGTCCCCGGCCAATGGCCGGAGGACTTTACCATATATAAGGCACCTCCTCCAAAATGGAGGTGCCCGAGCAATGTTGTTTGCACCTGTGTCTCACCTGTGCTTCAGCCCTCAGGTCCCGTTGCCAGTTACCTGCCAGTTACCTGCCAGATTCCTGCCTGATTACTTGCTAACTGCCTGCTAGTCTGAGGTCCGACGGTCTGCCTTACTAATCCTCTCAGTCTGTCTAAGGACCAGCCTGCCCGCTCACCTGGGAGCGCACATCAGCTACCTGCCTGCTTGCCTGAGGTCCGACGGTCTGCCTTCCAACTCCTGTCAGTCTGTCTATGGACCAGCTTGCCCGCTCACCTGGGAGCGCACATCTGCTACCTGCCTGCTAGCCTACCTGGAGGCTCCGCCGTCACGTGCTGTGACCACCTGCCTGTCCAGTGACTCCTGCCCGCTCACCTGGGAGCGCTCATCTGCTACCTGTCTGCTTGCCTACCCGGAGGCTCTGCCGTCACGTGCTGTGACCACCCGCCTGTCCAGAGACTTCTGCCCGCTCACCTGGGAGCGCTCATCTGTCGCCTGTCCGCTGGTCTTCCTGGAGGCTCCGCCGTCACATGCTGTGACCACCCGTTCATCCAGAGACTCTCGCCTGCTCACCTGGGAGCTCACGTCTATCTTCAGCCGCCACAGGTCGTACCAACCCTATACCTAGAGACTGCCCCGGTCACTTGCCGTGACCTCCAGCCCGTTCACTCAGAGACTGTCCCGTTCACTCAGAGACTGTCCCGTTCACCTGCTGAGACTTCCAGCCCGTCTTCCCTGGTCGCCACCCGCTCCCTTACAAGGACCGCCCCCTTGTATAGTAGCTCAGAGGTTCCGCCTCCCAGACCCGTTACAGTTTGCTCGGGCCATGGAACCTGGTGGCACCCAAGCTCCCTCGCTCTCGGACCTGTGTCATGAACTGTCCCGTCAAAGGTCCCAACAGGAGTCCATTCTGGGTCACCTGCGGAATGTCAATACTCGCCTGGACACTCTGACTGCTCCACCAGCAACCTCCGCCAGTGCCATGTCTCGCAATCCGGCAGCTCCACTGCCCACTAATACCATGGTATCTTACCCCGGACCCCGGCTTTCTGCACCTCCTCGCTTCGGAGGCGACTCCGCCCAGGCTCGGGGCTTCATAAATCAGTGCACCCTGCACTTTGAACTATTATCTCACCAGTTTAACTCCGACCGGGCCAAAATTGCATTCATCATGTCCCATCTCACCGGGGAGGCCCTGGCCTGGCTAAATCCTCTATGGGAGAGAGGAGACCCCCTGGTATCCAACTTGCCTGCTTTTCTCACGGCTTTCCGGAAAGTCTTCGACGAACCCGGACGGAAGACCTCATCCGCATCATCTCTGCTACGCCTCCGTCAGGAAAGTCTCACCGTGGGCCAATATGCCATACGGTTCCGTACCCTTGCCTCGGAGCTGGCCTGGGATAACGACGCTCTGGTTTCCGTCTTCTGGGAGGGTCTGTCCGGCCGTATTAAAGATGAGCTTGCCGGTCGGGACATTCCTACCACTCTCGATGATTTAATAACCCTTGCCACCCGGATTGACCTACGGTTCCAGGAGCGTGCCAGAGAGGTCACCCGTGAGAGGAGATTACCATGTCTAGCTCCTACTTTTCAGAAACCCGTCACTCCTTCTGTCTCTTACCAGGTACACTCTCCTGAGCCTATGCAGGTCGACCAGACCAAGATGGTCAAGACCCGTCAGGACTTACGCCGTGCCGAGGGGACCTGCTTCTACTGTGGCAGTAAGGAGCACCGGATCCGTGCCTGCCCGGAGAAGTCGGGAAACGCCTGTGTCTAGGTTCGCTCAGAGAGGTCCACCTAGACAAGAATAAATCCTCTCCATCCCTGCTGTTGTCAGTTTCAATCGTCTACGGGGAGAACCGTTATTTCGAACTAGCCCAACTTGACTCTGGAGCAGCCGGGAATCTTATCTCACAGTCCCTGGTAGAGAAATACCGCATCCCCACCAAACCTCTGGCTGTACCCTTGTCTGTTGCTGCCGTGGATGGGGGGCTCTTACCACGCCCCATCCAACTCATCACCGAATCCATTACTCTGCAGGTGGGAATGCTGCATTCTGAAAGTATCTCCTTCCATGTTCTGCCTGGACTTCCGATCCCTTATTGGTCTTATGCTGATGTCTTTAATAAAAAGGAAACAGAGACACTACCCCCTCATAGACCATACGACTGCCCTATAGACTTGTTACCTGGTACTTCTCCTCCCCGTGGGCGTATTTATCCATTATCCGCTGCTGAGACCCGCTCGATGTCCGAATATATTGAGGAGAATCTGGCCATGGGATTCATCCGGAAATCTACCTCCCCGGCAGGAGCAGGCTTCTTTTTCGTCAAAAAGAAGGACGGCTCTCTCCGTCCCTGTATAGACTATAGAGGCCTTAACCAGATCACGGTGAAGAATAAATACCCCCTTCCGCTCATTCCGGAGTTATATGATCGTCTGAGGGGGGCTAGAATCTTCACCAAACTGGACCTCCGTGGGGCGTACAACCTGGTTCGTATCCGTCAGGGGGATGAATGGAAGACGGCATTCAACACCCGGGACGGCCACTATGAATATCTGGTAATGCCCTTTGGCCTCTGTAACGCTCCTGCCGTCTTTCAAGAGTTGGTCAATGACATCTTCCGGGACCTTCTCTACTCCTGCGTAGTGGTGTACCTGGACGACATCTTGGTCTTCTCTCCGGATCTCCAGACTCACCGGAGGGACGTTCGTCAGGTCCTGCTCAGGCTCAGGCAGAACCATCTCTACGCTAAATATGAGAAGTGCCTCTTTGAGCAGACCTCGCTTCCGTTTCTGGGCTACATTATCTCTCAGACCGGCCTACAAATGGATCCCGAGAAACTGTCTGCCATCGAGAAATGGCCCCGACCGGAGGGGTTGAAGGCCATTCAGCGATTCCTGGGCTTCGCCAACTACTACTGCTTCTTCATACCACACTTCTCTTCCCGGACTGCCCCAATTTCCACGCTCACCCGTAAGGGTACTAATCCCAAAGAGTGGCCGCCCGAAGCAGAGGAGGCCTTTCTTTCCCTAAAACAGGCCTTCTCTTCCGTCCCGGTGCTGCATCGCCCGGATGGCAACAAGCAGTTCTTCCTGGAAGTTGACGCCTCCTCCTCTGGAGCCGGAGCGGTACTTACTCAAAAATCATCTTCCGGGAGAATGGTAACTTGTGGCTTCTTCTCCAAACTCTTCTCCTCTTCTGAGCGCAACTATTCCATAGGAGACCGAGAGTTATTGGCCATCAAGCTGGCGTTGGAGGAGTGGCGTTACCTACTCGAGGGGGCTCTTCATCCGGTAATAATTTACACTGACCACAAGAACTTGGCTTACCTCCAGCATGCCCAGAGACTTAACCCGCGCCAAGCCCGGTGGTCCTTGTTTTTTGCTCGCTTTGATTTTGTTCTTCATTTTCGCCCGGCTGACAAAAACGTCAAAGCAGATGCCTTGTCCCGATCCTTTCTGGTGTCCGATCTCGAGGAGGAACCTAAACATATCATCGATCCCGCCAGAGTAATGCAGGTGGCTCCCGTGAGTCTAAATCGTCTCCCTCCCGGTAAGACGTTTGCTTCAGTACCTGATCGGGAGAAGATCCTACACTGGGGCCATTCGTCTAAACTAGCTGGCCACGCCGGTCAGAAAAAGACCCTCCAGCTTATTGCCCGGCACTATTGGTGGCCTACCCTGCACAAGGACGTAATAGACTTTGTTTCTGCCTGTGTGTCCTGCGCCCGCAACAAAGTCCCAAGACATCTGCCAGCCGGACGCCTCCTTCCGCTTCCTGTGCCTGCTGCCCCCTGGCAGCATATTGCTATGGACTTCATAACTGATCTCCCCGTCTCTGTCGGTTGTACGGTCATTTGGGTGGTCGCTGACCGCTTTTCCAAGATGGCTCACTTTATTCCCCTGCCAGGCCTCCCGTCTGCACCCGAGCTGGCTAAAGACTTTATCCGCCATATCTTCCGTCTTCATGGCCTGCCCCTCCACATCATGTCGGATCGTGGGGTACAGTTCACCTCACGTTTCTGGAGAGCCACTTGTAAACTACTAGACGTCACCCTGGACTTCTCCTCCGCTTACCACCCACAGTCCAATGGTCAAGTGGAGCGGATCAATCAGAACCTGACCAGTTACCTCCGGCACTTCGTTAATGCCCACCATTCTGACTGGGTGGATCTCCTACCATGGGCCGAGTTCTCTTATAATAATCACGAGAGCGAATCCTCCTCCAAATCCCCGTTTTTTGTAGTTTTCGGTCAGCATCCTCGGATTCCTTTTCCTGTCTCCACCTCTGTGGACCACCCGGCTGCGGAATCTCTCGTTAGCAAATTTTCCTCCATATGGGAGAGTACCCGGTCCGCACTCCTTCTGTCATCCGAGCGTATGAAAAGACACGCTGACAAAAAACGCCTGGATCCTCCACAATTTCGTCCAGGAGATAAGGTCTGGCTCTCATCTAAATATGTTCGACTCAAGATACCTTCTTACAAGTTAGGGCCTCGGTTCATCGGTCCTCTGGAGGTCATCAGTCAGATCAACCCGGTGGCCTATAAATTGAAACTCCCGGCCAACTTACGGATCCCTAACTCCTTCCATGTATCTCTCCTCAAACCCGTGGTGCTTAACTCTTTTTCCAAGTCTACAGGTACGCCTCCTGCTCCGGTTTCCGCTGAGGACGAGTTTGAGGTAGAGAACATTCTTGCTACCAAAAGGGTAAGAGGGAAGACCTTTTTTCTGGTAGATTGGAAGGGGTTTGGTCCTGAGGAGAGAACGTGGGAGCCACGGGAGAACATCCATGCCCCTCTCATCCTTGCTAAATTTCTGTCTGGCCTAAAAAAGGGGGGGCGTACTGTAGTGCCGGCGTCCCTGCCCTCTGCTAGGCAGGGACGCTGTTCCCCTCACCGCTCTGCTCCGTGCCCGGCGTCCCTCTCCCGCTCTGCTGGCAGCGCGCGCTCCTTCCCGGCCACTGTGCTTAGGGCGCGTGCGCGCGCTCTCCCTCCCTCTTAAAGGGGCCGCGCGTGCCGTCCTAAGGAGTCCCCGGCCAATGGCCGGAGGACTTTACCATATATAAGGCACCTCCTCCAAAATGGAGGTGCCCGAGCAATGTTGTTTGCACCTGTGTCTCACCTGTGCTTCAGCCCTCAGGTCCCGTTGCCAGTTACCTGCCAGTTACCTGCCAGATTCCTGCCTGATTACTTGCTACCTGCCTGCTAGTCTGAGGTCCGACGGTCTGCCTTACTAATCCTCTCAGTCTGTCTAAGGACCAGCCTGCCCGCTCACCTGGGAGCGCACATCAGCTACCTGCCTGCTTGCCTGAGGTCCGACGGTCTGCCTTCCAACTCCTGTCAGTCTGTCTATGGACCAGCTTGCCCGCTCACCTGGGAGCACACATCTGCTACCTGCCTGCTAGCCTACCTGGAGGCTCCGCCGTCACGTGCTGTGACCACCTGCCTGTCCAGTGACTCCTGCCCGCTCACCTGGGAGCGCTCATCTGCTACCTGTCTGCTTGCCTACCCGGAGGCTCTGCCGTCACGTGCTGTGACCACCCGCCTGTCCAGAGACTTCTGCCCGCTCACCTGGGAGCGCTCATCTGTCGCCTGTCCGCTGGTCTTCCTGGAGGCTCCGCCGTCACATGCTGTGACCACCCGTTCATCCAGAGACTCTCGCCTGCTCACCTGGGAGCTCACGTCTATCTTCAGCCGCCACAGGTCGTACCAACCCTATACCTAGAGACTGCCCCGGTCACTTGCCGTGACCTCCAGCCCGTTCACTCAGAGACTGTCCCGTTCACTCAGAGACTGTCCCGTTCACCTGCTGAGACTTCCAGCCCGTCTTCTCTGGTCGCCACCCGCTCCCTTACAAGGACCGCCCCCTTGTATAGTAGCTCAGAGGTTCCGCCTCCCAGACCCGTTACAATTGGTTCCACAAAAGGAAGCTGTTACCATAAGTACCACAAGGGGGAGCTGTTACCATTGGCTCCACACAAGGAAGCTGTTACCATAAGCACCACAAGGGGGAACTGTTACCATTGGTTCCACACAAGGGAGCTGTTACCATAAGTACCACAAGGGGGAGCTGTTACCATTGGCTCCACACAAGGAAGCTGTTACCATAAGTACCACAAGGGGGAGCTGTTACCATTGGCTCCACACAAGGAAGCTGCTACCATAAGTAACACAAGAGGGAGATGTTACCATTGGTTCCACAAAAGGAAGCTGTTACCATAAGTACCACAAGGGGGAGATGTTACCATTGGCTCCACACAAGGAAGCTGTTACCATAAGCACCACAAGGGGGAGCTGTTACCATTGGATCCACACAAGGAAGCTGTTACCATAAGCACCACAAGGGGGAGATGTTACCATTGGCTCCTCATAAGGAAGCTGCTACCATAAGCACCACAAGGGGGAGATGTTACCATTGGCTCCACACAAGGAAGCTGCTACCATAAGCACCACAAGGGGGAGATGTTACCATTGGCTCCACACAAGGAAGCTGCTACCATAAGCACCACAAGGGGGAGATGTTACCATTGGCTCCACACAAGCAAGCTGCTACCATAAGTACCACAAGGGAGAGATGTTACCATTGGCTCCACAAAAGGAAGCTGTTACCATAAGTACCACAAGGGGGAGCTGTTACCATTGGCTCCACACAAGGAAGCTGCTACCATAAGCACCACAAGGGGGAGATGTTACCATTGGCTCCACACAAGGAAGCTGTTACCATTAGCACCACAAGGGGGAGCTGTTAGCATTGGCTCCACACAAGGGAGCTGTTACCATAAGTACCACAAGGGGGAGCTGTTACCATTGGCTCCACATAAGGAAGCTGTTACCATTGGCTCCACACAAGGAAGCTGTTACCATAAGTACCACAAGGGGGAGCTGTTACCATTGGCTCCACACAAGGAAGCTGTTACCATAAGTACCACAAGGGGGAGCTGTTACCATTGGCTCCACATAAGGAAGCTGTTACCATTGTTTCCACACAAGGAAGCTGTTACCATAAGTACCACAAGGGGGAGCTGTTACCATTGGCTCCACATAAGGAAGCTGTTACCATTGGCTCCACACAAGGAAGCTGTTACCATAAGCACCACAAGGGGGAGCTGTTACCATTGGTTCCACACAAGGGGGCTGTTACCATAAGTACCACAAGGGGGAGCTGTTACCATTGGCTCCACACAAGGAAGCTGTTACCATAAGTACCACAAGGGGGAGCTGTTACCATTGGCTCCACACAAGGAAGCTGCTACCATACGTACCACAAGGGGGAGATGTTACCATTGGTTCCACAAAAGGAAGCTGTTACCATAAGTACCACAAGGGGGAGCTGTTACCATTGGCTCCACACAAGGAAGCTGCTACCATAAGCACCACAAGGGGGAGATGTTACCATTGGCTCCACACAAGGAAGCTGCTACCATAAGTACCACAAGGGGGAGATGTTACCATTGGTTCCACAAAAGGAAGCTGTTACCATAAGTACCACAAGGGGGAGCTGTTACCATTGGCTCCACACAAGGAAGCTGTTACCATAAGCACCACAAGGGGGAGCTGTTACCATTGGTTCTACACAAGGGAGCTGTTACCATAAGTACCACAAGGGGGTGCTGTTACCATTGGCTCCACACAAGGAAGCTGTTACCATAAGTACCACAAGGGGGAGCTGTTACCATTGGCTCCACACAAGGAAGCTGCTACCATAAGTACCGCAAGGGGGAGATGTTACCATTGGTTCCACACAAGGGAGCTGTTACCATAAGTACCACAAGGGGGAGCTGTTACCATTGGCTGCACACAAGGAAGCTGTTATCATTGGCTCCACATAAGGAAGCTGTTACTATTGGCTCCACACAAGGAAGCTGTTACCATAAGTACCACAAGGGGGAGCTGTCACCATTGGCTCCACACAAGGAAGCTGTTGCCATAAGCACCACAAGGGGGAACTGTTACCATTGGTTCCACACAAGGGAGCTGTTACCATAAGTACCACAAGGGGGAGCTGTTACCATTGGCTCCACACAAGGAAGCTGTTACCATAAGTACCACAAGGGGGAGCTGTTACCATTGGCTCCACACAAGGAAGCTGCTACCATAAGTAACACAAGAGGGAGATGTTACCATTGGTTCCACAAAAGGAAGCTGTTACCATAAGTACCACAAGGGGGAGATGTTACCATTGGCTCCACACAAGGAAGCTGTTACCATAAGCACCACAAGGGGGAGCTGTTACCATTGGATCCACACAAGGAAGCTGTTACCATAAGCACCACAAGGGGGAGATGTTACCATTGGCTCCTCATAAGGAAGCTGCTACCATAAGCAACACAAGGGGGAGATGTTACCATTGGCTCCACACAAGGAAGCTGCTACCATAAGCACCACAAGGGGGAGATGTTACCATTGGCTCCACACAAGGAAGCTGCTACCATAAGCACCACAAGGGGGAGATGTTACCATTGGCTCCACACAAGGAAGCTGCTACCATAAGCACCACAAGGGGGAGATGTTACCATTGGCTCCACACAAGGAAGCTGCTACCATAAGTACCACAAGGGAGAGATGTTACCATTGGCTCCACAAAAGGAAGCTGTTACCATAAGTACCACAAGGGGGAGCTGTTACCATTGGCTCCACACAAGGAAGCTGCTACCATAAGCACCACAAGGGGGAGATGTTACCATTGGCTCCACACAAGGAAGCTGTTACCATTAGCACCACAAGGGGGAGCTGTTAGCATTGGCTCCACACAAGGGAGCTGTTACCATAAGTACCACAAGGGGGAGCTGTTACCATTGTTTCCACACAAGGAAGCTGTTACCATAAGTACCACAAGGGGGAGCTGTTACCATTGGCTCCACATAAGGAAGCTGTTACCATTGGCTCCACACAAGGAAGCTGTTACCATAAGTACCACAAGGGGGAGCTGTTACCATTGGCTCCACACAAGGAAGCTGTTACCATAAGCACCACAAGAGGGAGCTGTTACCATTGGCTCCACACAAGAAAGCTGTTACCATAAGCACCACAAGGGGTAGCTGTTACCATTGGCTCCACACAAGGAAGCTGTTACCATAAGTACCACAAGGGGGAGATGTTACCATTGGTTCCACAAAAGGAAGCTGTTACCATAAGTACCACAAGGGGGAGCTGTTACCATTGGCTCCACACAAGGAAGCTGTTACCATAAGCACCACAAGGGGGAGCTGTTACCATTGGTTCCACACAAGGGGGCTGTTACCATAAGTACCACAAGGGGGAGCTGTTACCATTGGCTCCACACAAGGAAGCTGTTACCATAAGTACCACAAGGGGGAGCTGTTACCATTGGCTCCACACAAGGAAGCTGCTACCATACGTACCACAAGGGGGAGATGTTACCATTGGTTCCACAAAAGGAAGCTGTTACCATAAGTACCACAAGGGGGAGCTGTTACCATTGGCTCCACACAAGGAAGCTGCTACCATAAGCACCACAAGGGGGAGATGTTACCATTGGCTCCACACAAGGAAGCTGCTACCATAAGTACCACAAGGGGGAGATGTTACCATTGGTTCCACAAAAGGAAGCTGTTACCATAAGTACCACAAGGGGGAGCTGTTACCATTGGCTCCACACAAGGAAGCTGTTACCATAAGCACCACAAGGGGGAGCTGTTACCATTGGTTCCACACAAGGGAGCTGTTACCATAAGTACCACAAGGGGGTGCTGTTACCATTGGCTCCACACAAGGAAGCTGTTACCATAAGTACCACAAGGGGGAGCTGTTACCATTGGCTCCACACAAGGAAGCTGCTACCATAAGTACCACAAGGGGGAGATGTTACCATTGGTTCCACACAAGGGAGCTGTTACCATAAGTACCACAAGGGGGAGCTGTTACCATTGGCTGCACACAAGGAAGCTGTTATCATTGGCTCCACATAAGGAAGCTGTTACCATTGGCTCCACACAAGGAAGCTGTTACCATAAGTACCACAAGGGGGAGCTGTTACCATTGGCTCCACACAAGGAAGCTGTTACCATAAGCACCACAAGGGGGAGCTGTTACCATTGGCTCCACACAAGGAAGCTGTTACCATAAGCACCACAAGGGGGAGCTGTTACCATTGGCTTCACACAAGGAAGCTGTTACCATAAGCACCACAAGGGGTAGCTGTTACCATTGGCTCCACACAAGGAAGCTGTTACCATAAGTACCACAAGGGGGAGCTGTTACCATTGGCTCCACACAAGGAAGCTGTTACCATAAGCACCACGAGGGAGACCTGTTACCATTGGCTCCACACAAGGAAGCTGCTACCATAAGCACCACAAGGGGGAGATGTTACCATTGGCTCCACACAAGGAAACTGTTACCATAAGCACCACAAGGGGGAGCTGTTGCCATTGGCTCCACACAAGGGAGCTGTTACCATAAGTACCACAAGGGGGAGCAGTTACCATTGGCTCCACACAAGGAAGCTGCTACCATAAGTACCACAAGGGGGAGATGTTACCATTGGTTCCACAAAAGGAAGCTGTTACCATAAGTACCACAAGGGGGAGCTGTTACCATTGGCTCCACACAAGGAAGCTGTTACCATAAGCACCACAAGGGGGAGCTGTTACCATTGGCTCCACACAAGGAAGCTGCTACCATAAGTACCACAAGGGGGAGATGTTACCATTGGTTCCACACAAGGGGGCTGTTACCATAAGTACCACAAGGGGGAACTGTTACCATTGGTTCCACACAAGGGAGCTGTTACCATAAGTACCACAAGGGGGAGCTGTTACCATTGGTTCCACACAAGGAAGCTGTTACCATAAGTACCACAAGGGGGAGCTGTTACCATTGGCTCCACACAAGGAAGCTGCTACCATAAGTACCACAAGAGGGAGATGTTACCATTGGTTCCACAAAAGGAAGCTGATACCATAAGTACCACAAGGGGGAGATGTTACCATTGGCTCCACACAAGGAAGCTGTTACCATAAGCACCACAAGGGGGAGCTGTTACCATTGGATCCACACAAGGAAGCTGTTACCATAAGCACCACATGGGGGAGATGTTACCATTGGCTCCTCACAAGGAAGCTGCTACCATAAGCACCACAAGGGGGAGATGTTACCATTGGCTCCACACAAGGAAGCTGTTACCATAAGCACCACAAGGGGGAGATGTTACCATTGGCTCCACACAAGGAAGCTGCTACCATAAGTACCACAAGGGAGAGATGTTACCATTGGCTCCACAAAAGGAAGCTGTTACCATAAGTACCACAAGGGGGAGCTGTTACCATTGACTCCACACAAGGAAGCTGCTACCATAAGCACCACAAGGGGGAGATGTTACCATTGGCTCCACACAAGGAAGCTGTTACCATAAGCACCACAAGGGGGAGCTGTTAGCATTGGCTCCACACAAGGGAGCTGTTACCATAAGTACCACAAGGGGGAGCAGTTACCATTGGCTCCACACAAGGAAGCTGTTACCATAAGTACCACAAGGGGGAGCTGTTACCATTGTTTCCACACAAGGAAGCTGTTACCATAAGTACCACAAGGGGGAGCTGTTACAATTGGCTCCACACAAGGAAGCTGTTATCATAAGCACCACAAGGGGGAGCTGTTACCATTGGCTCCACACAAGGAAGCTGTTACCATAAGTACCACAAGGGGGAGCTGTTACCATTGGCTCCACACAAGGAAGCTGTTACCATAAGTACCACAAGGGGGAGATGTTACCATTGGTTTCACAAAAGGAAGCTGTTACCATAAGTACCACAAGGGGGAGCTGTTACCATTGGCTCCACACAAGAAAGCTGTTACCATAAGCACCACAAGGGGGAGCTGTTATCATTGGTTCCACACAAGGGAGCTGTTACCAAAAGTACCACAAGGGAGTGCTGTTACCATTGGCTCCACACAAGGAAGCTGTTACCATAAGTACCACAAGGGGGAGCTGTTACTATTGGCTCCACACAATGAAGCTGCTACCATAAGTACCACAAGGGGGAGATGTTACCATTGGTTCCACAAAAGGAAGCTGTTACCATAAGTACCACAAGGGGGAGCTGTTACCATTGGCTCCACACAAGGAAGCTGTTACCATAAGCACCACAAGGGGGAGATGTTACCATTGGCTCCTCACAAGGAAGCTGCTACCATAAGCACCACAAGGGGGAGATGTTACCATTGGCTCCACACAAGGAAGCTGCTACCATAAGCACCACAAGGGGGAGATGTTACCATTGGCTCCACACAAGGAAGCTGCTACCATAAGTACCACAAGGGAGAGATGTTACCATTGGTTCCACAAAAGGAAGCTGTTACCATAAGTACCACAAGGGGGAGCTGTTACCATTGGCTCCACACAAGGAAGCTACTACCATAAGCACCACAAGGGGGAGATGTTACCATTGGCTCCACACAAGGAAGCTGTTACCATAAGCACCACAAGGGGGAGCTGTTACCATTGGCTCCACACAAGGGAGCTGTTACCATAAGTACCACAAGGGGGAGCAGTTACCATTGGCTCCACACAAGGAAGCTGTTACCATTGGCTCCACTTAAGGAAGCTGTTACCATAAGTACCACAAGGGGGAGCTGTTACCATTGGCTCCACACAAGGAAGCTGTTACCATAAGTACCACAAGGGGAAGCAGTTACCATTGGCTTCACACAAGGAAGCTGTTACCATAAGTACCACAAGGGGGAGCTGTTACCATTGGCTCCACACAAGGAAGCTGTTACCATAAGCACCACAAGGGGGAGATGTTACCATTGGCTCCACACAAGGAAGCTGTTACCATAAGCACCACAAGGGAGAGCTGTTACCATTGGCTCCACACAAGGAAGCTGTTACCATAAGTACCACAAGGGGGAGCTGTTACCATTGGCTCCACACAAGGAAGCTGTTACCATTGGCTCCACACAAGGAAGCTGCTACCATAAGTACCACAAGGGGGAGATGTTACCATTGGTTCCACAAAAGGAAGCTGTTACCATAAGTACCACAAGGGGGAGCTGTTACCATTGGCTCCACACAAGGAAGCTGTTACCATAAGCACCACAAGGGGGAGATGTTACCATTGGCTCCACACAAGGAAGCTGTTACCATAAGCACCACAAGGGGGAGCTGTTACCATTTGCTCCACACAAGGAAGCTGTTACCATAAGTACCACAAGGGGGAGCTGTTACCATTGGCTCCACACAAGGAAGCTGCTACCATAAGCACCACAAGGGGGAGATGTTACCATTGGCTCCACACAAGGAAGCTGTTACCTTAAGCACCACAAGGGGGAGCTGTTACCATTGGCTCCACACAAGGGAGCTGTTACCATAAGTACCACAAGGGGGAGCAGTTACCATTGGCTCCACACAAGGAAGCTGTTACCATAAGTACCACAAGGGGAGCTGTTACCATTGGCTCCACACAAGGAAGCTGTTACCATAAGTACCACAAGGGGGAGCTGTTACCATTGGTTCCACACAAGGAAGCTGGTACCATAAGTACCACAAGGGGGAGCTGTTACCATTGGCTCCACACAAGGAAGCTGTTACCATAAGCACCACAAGGGGGAGCTGTTACCATTGGTTCCACACAAGGCAGCTGTTACCATAAGTACCACAAGGGGGAGCTGTTACCATTGGCTCCACACAAGGAAGCTGCTACCATAAGCATCACAAGGGGGAGATGTTACCATTGGCTCCACACAAGGAAGCTGCTACCATAAGTACCACAAGGGGGAGATGTTACCATTGGTTCCACAAAAGGAAGCTGTTACCAAAAGTACCACAAGGGGGAGCTGTTACCATTGGCTCCACACAAGGAAGCTGTTACCATAAGCACCACAAGGGGGAGCTGTTACCATTGGTTCCACACAAGGGAGCTGTTACCATAAGTACCACAAGGGGGAGCTGTTACCATTGGTTCCACACAAGGAAGCTGGTACCATAAGTACCACAAGGGGGAGCTGTTACCATTGGCTCCACACAAGGAAGCTGCTACCATAAGTACCACAAGGGGTAGATGTTACCATTGGTTCCACAAAAGGAAGCTGTTACCATAAGTACCACAAGGGGGAGCTGTTACCATTGGCTCCACACAAGGAAGCTGTTACCATAAGCACCACAAGGGGGAGCTGTTACCATTGGCTCCACACAAGGGAACTGTTACCATAAGTACCACAAGGGGGAGCAGTTACCATTGGCTCCACAAAAGGAAGCTGTTACCATAAGTACCACAAGGGGGAGCTGTTACCATTGGTTCCACACAAGGAAGCTGTTACCATAAGTACCACAAGGGGGAGCTGTTACCATTGGCTCCACATAAGGAAGCTGTTACCATAAGTACCACAAGGGGAAGCAGTTACCATTGGCTTCACACAAGGAAGCTGTTACCATAAGTACCACAAGGGGGAGCTGTTACCATTGGCTCCACACAAGGAAGCTGTTACCATAAGCACCACAAGGGGAAGCAGTTACCATTGGCTTCACACAAGGAAGCTGTTAACATAAGTACCACAAGGAGGAGCTGTTACCATTGGCTCCACACAAGGAAGCTGTTACCATAAGCACCACAAGGGGGAGATGTTACCATTGGCTCCACACAAGGAAGCTGTTACCATAAGCACCACAATGGGGAGCTGTTACCATTGGCTCCACACAAGGAAGCTGTTACCATAAGTACCACAAGGGGGAGCTGTTACCATTGGCTCCACACAAGGAAGCTGCTACCATAAGTACCACAAGGGGGAGCTGTTACCATTGGCTCCACACAAGGAAGCTGTTACCTTAAGCACCAAAAGGGGGAGCTGTTACCATTGGCTCCACACAAGGGAGCTGATACCATTAGTACCACAAGGGGGAGCAGTTACCATTGGCTCCACACAAGGAAGCTGCTACCATATGCACCACAAGGGGGAGATGTTACCATTGGCTCCACACAAGGAAGCTGCTACCATAAGTACCACAAGGGGGAGATGTTACCATTGGTTCCACAAAAGGAAGCTGTTACCAAAAGTACCACAAGGGGGAGCTGTTACCATTGGCTCCACACAAGGAAGCTGTTACCATAAGCACCACAAGGGGGAGCTGTTACCATTGGCTCCACACAAGAAAGCTGCTACCATAAGCACCACAAGGGGGAGATGTTACCATTGGCTCCACACAAGGAAGCTGTTACCATAAGCACCACAAGGGGGAGCTGTTACCACTGGCTCCACACAAGGAAGCTGTTACCATAAGCACCACAAGGGGGAGATGTTACCATTGGCTCCTCACAAGGAAGCTGCTACCATAAGCACCACAAGGGGGAGATGTTACCATTGGCTCCACACAAGGAAGCTGCTACCATAAGTACCACAAGGGAGAGATGTTACCATTGGTTCCACAAAAGGAAGCTGTTACCATAAGTACCACAAGGGGGAGCTGTTACCATTGGCTCCACACAAGGAAGCTGCTACCATAAGCACCACAAGGGGGAGATGTTACCATAGGCTCCACACAAGGAAGCTGTTACCATAAGCACCACAAGGGGGAGCTGTTACCATTGGCTCCACACAAGGGAGCTGTTACCATAAGTACCACAAGGGGGAGCAGTTACCATTGGCTCCACACAAGGAAGCTGTTACCATAAGTACCACAAGGGGGAGCTGTTACCATTGGCTCCACACAAGGAAGCTGTTACCATAAGTACCACAAGGGGGAGCTGTTACCATTGGTTCCACACAAGGAAGCTGTTACCATAAGTACCACAAGGGGGAGCTGCTACCATTGGCTCCACACAAGGAAGCTGTTACCATAAGCACCACAAGGGGGAGCTGCTACCATTGGCTCCACACAAGGAAGCTGTTACCATAAGTACCACAAGGGGGAGCTGTTACCATTGGCTCCACACAAGGAAGCTGCTACCATAAGCACCACAAGGGTGAGATGTTACCATAGGCTCCACACAAGGAAGCTGTTACCATAAGCACCACAAGGGGGAGCTGTTACCATTGGCTCCACACAAGGGAGCTGTTACCATAAGTACCACAAGGGGGAGCAGTTACCATTGGCTCCACACAAGGAAGCTGTTACCATAAGTACCACAAGGGGGAGCTGTTACCATTGGCTCCACACAAGGAAGCTGTTACCATAAGTAACACAAGGGGGAGCTGTTACCATTGGTTCCACAAAAGGAAGCTGTTACCATAAGTACCACAAGGGGGAGCTGCTACCATTGGCTCCACACAAGGAAGCTGTTACCATACGCACCACAAGGGGAAGCTGTTACCATTGGTTCCACACAAGGGAGCTGTTACCATAAGTACCACAAGGGGGACCTGTTACCATTGGCTCCACACAAGGAAGCTGTTACCATTGGCTCCACACAAGGAAGCTGTTACCATAAGTTCCACAAGGGGGAGCTGTTACCATTGGCTCCACACAAGGAAGCTGTTACCATAAGCACCACAAGGGGGAGCTGTTACCATTGGCTCCACACAAGGAAGCTGTTACCATAAGCACCCCAAGGGGGAGCTGTTATCATTGGCTTCACACAAGGAAGCTGTTACCATAAGCACCACAAGGGGTAGCTGTTACCATTGGCTCCACACAAGGAAGCTGTTACCATAAGTACCACAAGGGGGAGCTGTTACCATTGGCTCCACACAAGGGAGCTGTTACCATAAGTACTACAAGGGGGAGCTGTTACCATTGGCTTCACACAAGGAAGCTGTTACCATAAGTACCACAAGGGGGAGCTGTTACCATTGGCTCCACACAAGGAAGCTGTTACCATAAGCACCACAAGGGGGAGATGTTACCATTGGCTCCACACAAGGAAGCTGTTACCATAAGCACCACAAGGGGGAGCTGTTACCATTGGCTCCACACAAGGAAGCTGTTACCATCAGTACCACAAGGGGGAGCTGTTACCATTGGGTCCACACAAGGAAGCTGCTACCATAAGCACCACAAGGGGGAGATGTTACCATTGGCTCCACACAAGGGAGCTGTTACCATAAGTACCACAAGGGGGAGCAGTTACCATTGGCTCCACACAAGGAAGCTGTTACCATAAGTACCACAAGGGGGAGCTGTTACCATTGGCTCCACACAAGGAAGCTGTTACCATAAGTACCACAAGGGGGAGCTGTTACCATTGGTTCCACACAAGGAAGCTGTTACCATTGGTTCCACAAAAGGAAGCTGTTACCATAAGTACCACAAGGGGGAGCTGTTACCATTGGCTCCACACAAGGAAGCTGCTACCATAAGCACCACAAGGGGGAGATGTTACCATTGGCTCCACACAAGGAAGCTGTTACCATTGGCTCCACACAAGGGAGCTGCTATCATAAGTACCACAAGGGGGAGATGTTACCATTGGCTCCACACAAGGAAGCTGCTACCATAAGTACCAGAAGGGGGAGATGTTACCATTGGTTCCACAAAAGGAAGCTGTTACCATAAGTACCACAAGGGGGAGCTGTTACCATTGGCTCCACACAAGGAAGCTGTTACCATAAGCACCACAAGGGGGAGCTGTTACCATTGGTTCCACACAAGGGAGCTGTTACCATAAGTACCACAAGGGGGAGCTGTTACCATTGGCTCCACACAAGGAAGCTGTTACCATAAGTACCACAAGGGGGAGCTGTTACCATTGGCTCCACACAAGGAAGCTGCTACCATAAGTACCACAAGGGGGAGATGTTACCATTTGTTCCACAAAAGGAAGCTGTTACCATAAGTACCACAAGGGGGAGCTGTTACCATTGGCTCCACACAAGCAAGCTGCTACCATAAGCACCACAAGGGGGAGATGTTACCATTGGCTCCACACAAGGAAGCTGCTACCATAAGCACCACAAGGGGGAGCTGTTACCATTGGCTCCACACAAGGAAGCTGTTACCATAAGCACCACAAGGGGGAGATGTTACCATTGGCTCCACACAAGGAAGCTGCTACCATAAGCACCACAAGGGGGAGATGTTACCATTGGCTCCACACAAGAAAGCTGCTACCATAAGTACCACAAGGGAGAGATGTTACCATTGGTTCCACAAAAGGAAGCTGTTACCATAAGTACCACAAGGGGGAGCTGTTACCATTGGCTCCACACAAGTAAGCTGCTACCATAAGTACCACAAGGGGGAGCTGTTACCATCTGCTCCACACAAGGAAGCTGTTACCATAAGCACCACAAGGGGGAGCTGTTACCATTGGTTCCACACAAGGGAGCTGTTACCATAAGTACCACAAGGGGGAGCTGTTACCATTGGCTCCACACAAGGAAGCTGTTACCATTGGCTCCACACAAGGAAGCTGTTACCATAAGCACCACAAGGGGGAGATGTTACCATTGGCTCCACACAAGGAAGCTGTTACCATAAGTACCACAAGGGGGAGCTGTTACCATTGGCTCCACACAAGGAAGCTGTTACCATTGGCTCCACATAAGGAAGCTGTTACCATTGGCTCCACACAAGGAAGCTGTTACCATAAGCACCACAAGGGGGAGATGTTACCATTGGCTCCACACAAGGAAGCTGTTACCATAAGCACCACAAGGGGGAGCTGTTACCATTGGTTCCACACAAGGGAGCTGTTACCATAAGTACCACAAGGGGGAGCTGTTACCATTGGCTCCACACAAGGAAGCTGTTACCATAAGTACCACAAGGGGGAGCTGTTACCATTGGCTCCACACAAGGAAGCTGTTACCATAAGTACCACAAGGGGGAGCTGTTACCATTGGCTTCACACAAGGAAGCTGCTACCATAAGTACCACAAGGGGGAGATGTTACCATTTGTTCCACAAAAGGAAGCTGTTACCATAAGTACCACAAGGGGGAGCTGTTACCATTGGCTCCACACAAGCAAGCTGCTACCATAAGCACCACAAGGGGGAGATGTTACCATTGGCTCCACACAAGGAAGCTGCTACCATAAGCACCACAAGGGGGAGCTGTTACCATTGGCTCCACACAAGGAAGCTGTTACCATAAGCACCACAAGGGGGAGATGTTACCATTGGCTCCACACAAGGAAGCTGCTACCATAAGCACCACAAGGGGGAGATGTTACCATTGGCTCCACACAAGGAAGCTGCTACCATAAGTACCACAAGGGAGAGATGTTACCATTGGTTCCACAAAAGGAAGCTGTTACCATAAGTACCACAAGGGGGAGCTGTTACCATTGGCTCCACACAAGGAAGCTGTTACCATTGGCTCCACATAAGGAAGCTGTTACCATTGGCTCCACACAAGGAAGCTGCTACCATAAGCACCACAAGGGGGAGATGTTACCATTGGCTCCACACAAGGAAGCTGCTACCATAAGTACCACAAGGGAGAGATGTTACCATTGGTTCCACAAAAGGAAGCTGTTACCATAAGTACCACAAGGGGGAGCTGTTACCATTGGCTCCACACAAGGAAGCTATTACCATTGGCTCCACATAAGGAAGCTGTTACCATTGGCTCCACACAAGGAAGCTGTTACCATAAGTACCACAAGGGGGAGCTGTTACCATTGGCTCCACACAAGGAAGCTGGTACCATAAGCACCACAAGGGGGAGATGTTACCATTGGCTCCACACAAGGAAGCTGTTACCATTGGCTCCACATAAGGAAGCTGTTACCATTGGCTCCACACAAGGAAGCTGTTACCATAAGTACCACAAGGGGAAGCAGTTACCATTGGCTTCACACAAGGAAGCTGTTACCATAAGTACCACAAGGGGGAGCTGTTACCATTGGCTCCACACAAGGAAGCTGTTACCATAAGCACCACAAGGGGGAGATGTTACCATTGGTTCCACAAAAGGAAGCTGTTACCATAAGTACCACAAGGGGGAGCTGTTACCATTGGCTCCAAACAAGGAAGCTGCTACCATAAGTACCACAAGGGGAAGATGTTACCATTGGTTTCACAAAAGGAAGCTGTTACCATAAGTACCACAAGGGGGAGCTGTTACCATTGGCTCCACACAAGGAAGCTGCTACCATAAGCACCACAAGGGGGAGATGTTACCATTGGCTCCACACAAGGAAGCTGTTACCATAAGCACCACAAGGGGGAGATGTTACCATTGGCTCCTCACAAGGAAGCTGCTACCATAAGCACCACAAGGGGGAGATGTTACCATTGGCTCCACACAAGGAAGCTGCTACCATAAGCACCACAAGGGGAAGATGTTACCATTGGCTCCACACAAGGAAGCTGCTACCATAAGTACCACAAGGGAGAGATGTTACCATTGGTTCCACAAAAGGAAGCTGTTACCATAAGTACCACAAGGGGGAGCTGTTACCATTGGCTCCACACAAGGAAGCTGCTACCATAAGCACCACAAGGGGGAGATGTTACCATTGGCTCCACACAAGGAAGCTGTTACCATAAGCACCACAAGGGGGAGCTGTTACCATTGGCTCCACACAAGGGAGCTGTTACCATAAGTACCACAAGGGGGAGCAGTTACCATTGGCTCCACACAAGGAAGCTGTTACCATAAGTACCACAAGGGGGAGCTGTTACCATTGGCTCCACACAAGGAAGCTGTTACCATAAGTACCACAAGGGGGAGCTGTTATCATTGGTTCCACACAAGGAAGCTGTTACCATAAGTACCACAAGGGGGAGCTGTTACCATTGGCTCCACACAAGGAAGCTGTTACCATAAGCACCACAAGGGGGAGCTGTTACCATTGGTTCCACACAAGGGAGCTGTCACCATAAGTACCACAAGGGGGAGCTGTTACCATTGGCTCCACACAAGGAAGCTGTTACCATAAGCACCACAAGGGGGAGCTGTTACCATTGGCTCCACACAAGGAAGCTGTTACCATAAGCACCACAAGGGGGAGCTGTTACCATTGGCTCCACACAAGGAAGCTGTTACCATAAGCACCACAAGGCGGAGCTGTTACCATTGGCTCCACACAAGGGAGCTGTTACCATAAGTACCACAAGGGGAAGCAGTTACCATTGGCTTCACTCAAGGAAGCTGTTACCATAAGTACCACAAGGGGGAGCTGTTACCATTGGCTCCACACAAGGAAGCTGTTACCATAAGTACCACAAGGGGGAGCTGTTACCATTGGCTCCACACAAGGAAGCTGCTACCATAAGCACCACAAAAGGGAGATGTTACCATTGGCTCCACACAAGGAAGCTGTTACCAAAAGCACCACAAGGGGGAGCTGTTATCATTGGCTCCACACAAGGGAGCTGTTACCATAAGTACCACAAGGGGGAGCAGTTACCATTGGCTCCACACAAGGAAGCTGTTACCATAAGTACCACAAGGGGGAGCTGTTACCATTGGCTCCACACAAGGAAGCTGTTACCATAAGTACCACAAGGGGGAGCTGTTACCATTGGTTCCACACAAGTAAGCTGTTACCATAAGTACCACAAGGGGGAACTGTTACCATTGGCTCCACACAAGGAAGCTGTTACTATAAGCACCACAAGGGGGAGCTGTTACCATTGGTTCCACACAAGGGAGCTGTTACCATAAGTACCACAAGGGGGAGCTGTTACCATTGGCTCCACACAAGGAAGCTGTTACCATAAGTAACACAAGGGGGAGCTGTTACCATTGGCTCCACACAAGGAAGCTGCTACCATAAGTACCACAAAGGGGAGATGTTACCATTGGTTCCACAAAAGGAAGCTGTTACCATAAGTACCACAAGGGGGAGCTGTTACCATTGGCTCCACACAAGGAAGTTGCTACCATAAGCACCACAAGGGGGGGATGTTACCATTGGCTCCACACAAGGGAGCTGCTACCATAAGTACCACAAGGGGGAGATGTTACCATTGGCTCCACACAAGGGAGCTGCTACCATAAGTACCACAAGGGGGAGCTGTTACCATTGGCTCCACACAAGGGAGCTGTTACCATAAGTACCACAAGGGGGAGCTGTTACCATTGGCTCCACACAAGGAAGCTGTTACCATAAGTACCACAAGGGGGAGCTGTTACCATTGGCTCCACACAAGGAAGCTGCTACCATAAGTACCACAAGGGGGAGATGTTACCATTGGTTCCACAAAAGGAAGCTGTTACCATAAGCAACACAAGGGGGAGCTGTTACCATTGGCTCCACACAAGGAAGCTGTTACCATAAGCACCACAAGGGGGAGATGTTACCATTGGCTCCACACAAGGAAGCTGCTACCATAAGCACCACAAGGGGGAGATGTTACCATTGGCTCCACACAAGGAAGCTGTTACCATAAGCAACACAAGGGGGAGCTGTTACCATTGGCTCCACACAAGGAAGCTGTTACCATAAGCACCACAAGGGGGAGATGTTACCATTGGCTCCTCACAAGGAAGCTGCTACCATAAGCACCACAAGGGGGAGATGTTACCATTGGCTCCACACAAGGAAGCTGCTACCATAAGTACCACAAGGGAGAGATGTTACCATTGGTTCCACAAAAGGAAGCTGTTACCATAAGTACCACAAGGGGGAGCTGTTACCATTGGCTCCACACAAGGAAGCTGCTACCATAAGCACCCAAGGGGGAGATGTTACCATAGGCTCCACACAAGGAAGCTGTTACCATAAGCACCACAAGGGGGAGCTGTTACCATTGGCTCCACACAAGGAAGCTGTTACCATAAGTACCACAAGGGGGAGCTGTTACCATTGGCTCCACACAAGGAAGCTGTTACCATAAGTACCACAAGGGGGAGCTGTTACCATTGGTTCCACACAAGGAAGCTGTTACCATAAGCACCACAAGGGGACCTGCTACCATTGGCTCCACACAAGGAAGCTGTTACCATAAGCACCACAAGGGGGAGCTGCTACCATTGGTTCCACAAAAGGAAGCTGTTACCATAAGTACCACAAGGGGGAGCTGTTACCATTGGCTCCACACAAGGAAGCTGTTACCATAAGCACCACAAGGGGGAGCTGTTACCATTGGCTCCACACAAGGGAGCTGTTACCATAAGTACCACAAGGGGGAGCAGTTACCATTGGCTCCACACAAGGAAGCTGTTACCATAAGTACCACAAGGGGGAGCTGTTACCATTGGCTCCACATAAGGAAGCTGTTACCATTGGTTCCACACAAGGAAGCTGTTACCATAAGTACCACAAGGGGGAGCTGTTACCATTGGCTCCACACAAGGAAGCTGTTACCATAAGTACCACAAGGGGAAGCAGTTACCATTGGCTTCACACAAGGAAGCTGTTACCATAAGTACCACAAGGGGGAGCTGTTACCATTGGCTCCACACAAGGAAGCTGTTACCATAAGCACCACAAGGGGAAGCAGTTACCATTGGCTTCACACAAGGAAGCTGTTACCATAAGTACCACAAGGGGGAGCTGTTACCATTGGCTCCACACAAGGAAGCTGTTACCATAAGCACCACAAGGGGGAGATGTTACCATTGGCTCCACACAAGGAAGCTGTTACCATAAGCACCACAATGGGGAGCTGTTACCATTGGCTCCACACAAGGAAGCTGTTACCATAAGTACCACAAGGGGGAGCTGTTACCATTGGCTCCACACAAGGAAGCTGCTACCATAAGTACCACAAGGGGGAGCTGTTACCATTGGCTCCACACAAGGAAGCTGTTACCTTAAGCACCACAAGGGGGAGCTGTTACCATTGGCTCCACACAAGGGAGCTGATACCATTAGTACCACAAGGGGGAGCAGTTACCATTGGCTCCACACAAGGAAGCTGTTACCATAAGTACCACAAGGGGGAGCTGTTACCATTGGCTCCACACAAGGAAGCTGTTACCATAAGTACCACAAGGGGGAGCTGTTACCATTGGTTCCACACAAGGAAGCTGGTACCATAAGTACCACAAGGGGGAGCTGTTACCATTGGCTCCACAGAAGGAAGCTGTTACCATAAGCACCACAAGGGGGAGCTGTTACCCTTGGTTCCACACAAGGCAGCTGTTACCATAAGTACCACAAGGGGGAGCTGTTACCATTGGCTCCACACAAGGAAGCTGCTACCATAAGTACCACAAGGGGGAGATGTTACCATTGGTTCCACAAAAGGAAGCTGTTACCAAAAGTACCACAAGGGGGAGCTGTTACCATTGGCTCCACACAAGGAAGCTGCTACCATAAGCACCACAAGGGGGAGATGTTATCATTGGCTCCACACAAGGAAGCTGTTACCATAAGCACCACAAGGGGGAGCTGTTACCATTGGCTCCACACAAGGAAGCTGTTACCATAAGCACCACAAGGGGGAGATGTTACCATTGGCTCCTCACAAGGAAGCTGCTACCATAAGCACCACAAGGGGGAGATGTTACCATTGGCTCCACACAAGGAAGCTGCTACCATAAGTACCACAAGGGGGAGCTGCTACCATTGGCTCCACACAAGGAAGCTGTTACCATAAGCACCACAAGGGGGAGCTGCTACCATTGGCTCCACACAAGGAAGCTGTTACCATAAGTACCACAAGGGGGAGCTGTTACCATTGGCTCCACACAAGGAAGCTGTTACCATAAGCACCACAAGGGGGAGCTGTTACCATTGGTTCCACACAAGGGAGCTGTTACCATAAGTACCACAAGGGGGAGCTGTTACCATTGGCTCCACACAAGGAAGCTGTTACCATTGGCTCCACACAAGGAAGCTGTTACCATAAGTACCACAAGGGGGAGCTGTTACCATTGGCTCCACACAAGGAAGCTGTTACCATAAGCACCACAAGGGGGAGCTGTTACCATTGGCTCCACACAAGGAAGCTGTTACCATAAGCACCACAAGGGGGAGCTGTTATCATTGGCTTCACACAAGGAAGCTGTTACCATAAGCACCACAAGGGGTAGCTGTTACCATTGGCTCCACACAAGGAAGCTGTTACCATAAGTACCACAAGGGGGAGCTGTTACCATTGGCTCCACACAAGGAAGCTGTTACCATAAGCACCACAAGGGGGAGATGTTACCATTGGCTCCACACAAGGAAGCTGTTACCATAAGCACCACAAGGCGGAGCTGTTACCATTGGCTCCACACAAGGGAGCTGTTACCATAAGTACCACAAGGGGAAGCAGTTACCATTGGCTTCACTCAAGGAAGCTGTTACCATAAGTACCACAAGGGGGAGCTGTTACCATTGGCTCCACACAAGGAAGCTGTTACCATAAGTACCACAAGGGGGAGCTGTTACCATTGGCTCCACACAAGGAAGCTGCTACCATAAGCACCACAAGGGGGAGATGTTACCATTGGCTCCACACAAGGAAGCTGTTACCAAAAGCACCCCAAGGGGGAGCTGTTATCATTGGCTCCACACAAGGGAGCTGTTACCATAAGTACCACAAGGGGGAGCAGTTACCATTGGCTTCACACAAGGAAGCTGTTACCATAAGTACCACAAGGGGGAGCTGTTACCATTGGCTCCACACAAGGAAGCTGTTACCATAAGTACCACAAGGGGGAGCTGTTACCATTGGTTCCACACAAGTAAGCTGTTACCATAAGTACCACAAGGGGGAGCTGTTACCATTGGCTCCACACAAGGAAGCTGTTACTATAAGCAACACAAGGGGGAGCTGTTACCATTGGTTCCACAGAAGGGAGCTGTTACCATAAGTACCACAAGGGGGAGCTGTTACCATTGGCTCCACACAAGGAAGCTGTTACCATAAGTAACACAAGGGGGAGCTGTTACCATTGGCTCCACACAAGGAAGCTGCTACCATAAGTACCACAAGGGGGAGATGTTACCATTGGTTCCACAAAAGGAAGCTGTTACCATAAGTACCACAAGGGGGAGCTGTTACCATTGGCTCCACACAAGGGAGCTGTTACCATAAGTACCACAAGGGGGAGCAGTTACCATTGGCTCCACACAAGGAAGCTGTTACCATTGGCTCCACACAAGGAAGCTGTTACCATTGGCTCCACACAAGGAAGCTGTTACCATAAGCACCACAAGGGGGAGCTGTTACCATTGGCTCCACACAAGGAAGCTGTTACCATAAGCACCACAAGGGGGAGCTGTTATCATTGGCTTCACACAAGGAAGCTGTTACCATAAGCACCACAAGGGGTAGCTGTTACCATTGGCTCCACACAAGGAAGCTGTTACCATAAGTACCACAAGGGGGAGCTGTTACCATTGGCTCCACACAAGGAAGCTGTTACCATAAGCACCACAAGGGGGAGATGTTACCATTGGCTCCACACAAGGAAGCTGTTACCATAAGCACCACAAGGCGGAGCTGTTACCATTGGCTCCACACAAGGGAGCTGTTACCATAAGCACCCAAGGGGGAGATGTTACCATAGGCTCCACACAAGGAAGCTGTTACCATAAGCACCACAAGGGAGAGATGTTACCATTGGTTCCACAAAAGGAAGCTGTTACCATAAGTACCACAAGGGGGAGCTGTTACCATTGGCTCCACACAAGGAAGCTGCTACCATAAGCACCCAAGGGGGAGATGTTACCATAGGCTCCACACAAGGAAGCTGTTACCATAAGCACCACAAGGGGGAGCTGTTACCATTGGCTCCACACAAGGAAGCTGTTACCATAAGTACCACAACGGGGAGCTGTTACCATTGGTTCCACACAAGGAAGCTGTTACCATAAGCACCACAAGGGGACCTGCTACCATTGGCTCCACACAAGGAAGCTGCTACCATAAGCACCCAAGGGGGAGATGTTACCATAGGCTCCACACAAGGAAGCTGTTACCATAAGCACCACAAGGGGGAGCTGTTACCATTGGCTCCACACAAGGAAGCTGTTACCATAAGTACCACAAGGGGGAGCTGTTACCATTGGTTCCACACAAGGAAGCTGTTACCATAAGCACCACAAGGGGACCTGCTACCATTGGCTCCACACAAGGAAGCTGTTACCATAAGCACCACAAGGGGGAGCTGCTACCATTGGTTCCACAAAAGGAAGCTGTTACCATAAGTACCACAAGGGGGAGCTGTTACCATTGGCTCCACACAAGGAAGCTGTTACCATAAGCACCACAAGGGGGAGCTGTTACCATTGGCTCCACACAAGGGAGCTGTTACCATAAGTACCACAAGGGGGAGCAGTTACCATTGGCTCCACACAAGGAAGCTGTTACCATAAGTACCACAAGGGGGAGCTGTTACCATTGGCTCCACATAAGGAAGCTCTTACCATTGGTTCCACACAAGGAAGCTGTTACCATAAGTACCACAAGGGGGAGCTGTTACCATTGGCTCCACACAAGGAAGCTGTTACCATAAGTACCACAAGGGGAAGCAGTTACCATTGGCTTCACACAAGGAAGCTGTTACCATAAGTACCACAAGGGGGAGCTGTTACCATTGGCTCCACACAAGGAAGCTGTTACCATAAGCACCACAAGGGGAAGCAGTTACCATTGGCTTCACACAAGGAAGCTGTTACCATAAGTACCACAAGGGGGAGCTGTTACCATTGGCTCCACACAAGGAAGCTGTTACCATAAGCACCACAAGGGGGAGATGTTACCATTGGCTCCACACAAGGAAGCTGTTACCATAAGCACCACAATGGGGAGCTGTTACCATTGGCTCCACACAAGGAAGCTGTTACCATAAGTACCACAAGGGGGAGCTGTTACCATTGGCTCCACACAAGGAAGCTGCTACCATAAGTACCACAAGGGGGAGCTGTTACCATTGGCTCCACACAAGGAAGCTGTTACCTTAAGCACCACAAGGGGGAGCTGTTACCATTGGCTCCACACAAGGGAGCTGATACCATTAGTACCACAAGGGGGAGCAGTTACCATTGGCTCCACACAAGGAAGCTGTTACCATAAGTACCACAAGGGGGAGCTGTTACCATTGGCTCCACACAAGGAAGCTGTTACCATAAGTACCACAAGGGGGAGCTGTTACCATTGGTTCCACACAAGGAAGCTGGTACCATAAGTACCACAAGGGGGAGCTGTTACCATTGGCTCCACAGAAGGAAGCTGTTACCATAAGCACCACAAGGGGGAGCTGTTACCATTGGTTCCACACAAGGCAGCTGTTACCATAAGTACCACAAGGGGGAGCTGTTACCATTGGCTCCACACAAGGAAGCTGCTACCATAAGTACCACAAGGGGGAGATGTTACCATTGGTTCCACAAAAGGAAGCTGTTACCAAAAGTACCACAAGGGGGAGCTGTTACCATTGGCTCCACACAAGGAAGCTGCTACCATAAGCACCACAAGGGGGAGATGTTATCATTGGCTCCACACAAGGAAGCTGTTACCATAAGCACCACAAGGGGGAGCTGTTACCATTGGCTCCACACAAGGAAGCTGTTACCATAAGCACCACAAGGGGGAGATGTTACCATTGGCTCCTCACAAGGAAGCTGCTACCATAAGCACCACAAGGGGGAGATGTTACCATTGGCTCCACACAAGGAAGCTGCTACCATAAGTACCACAAGGGAGAGATGTTACCATTGGTTCCACAAAAGGAAGCTGTTACCATAAGTACCACAAGGGGGAGCTGTTACCATTGGCTCCACACAAGGAAGCTGCTACCATAAGCACCACAAGGGGGAGATGTTACCATAGGCTCCACACAAGGAAGCTGTTACCATAAGCACCACAAGGGGGAGCTGTTACCATTAGCTCCACACAAGGGAGCTGTTACCATAAGTACCACAAGGGGGAGCAGTTACCATTGGCTCCACACAAGGAAGCTGTTACCATAAGTACCACAAGGGGGAGCTGTTACCATTGGCTCCACACAAGGAAGCTGTTACCATAAGTACCACAAGGGGTAGCTGTTACCATTGGTTCCACACAAGGAAGCTGTTACCATAAGTACCACAAGGGGGAGCTGCTACCATTGGCTCCACACAAGGAAGCTGTTACCATAAGCACCACAAGGGGGAGCTGCTACCATTGGCTCCACACAAGGAAGCTGTTACCATAAGTACCACAAGGGGGAGCTGTTACCATTGGCTCCACACAAGGAAGCTGTTACCATAAGCACCACAAGGGGGAGCTGTTACCATTGGTTCCACACAAGGAAGCTGTTACCATAAGTACCACAAGGGGGAGCTGTTACCATTGGCTCCACACAAGGAAGCTGTTACCATTGGCTCCACACAAGGAAGCTGTTACCATAAGTACCACAAGGGGGAGCTGTTACCATTGGCTCCACACAAGGAAGCTGTTACCATAAGCACCACAAGGGGGAGCTGTTACCATTGGCTCCACACAAGGAAGCTGTTACCATAAGCACCACAAGGGGGAGCTGTTATCATTGGCTTCACACAAGGAAGCTGTTACCATAAGCACCACAAGGGGTAGCTGTTACCATTGGCTCCACACAAGGAAGCTGTTACCATAAGTACCACAAGGGGGAGCTGTTACCATTGGCTCCACACAAGGAAGCTGTTACCATAAGCACCACAAGGGGGAGATGTTACCATTGGCTCCACACAAGGAAGCTGTTACCATAAGCACCACAAGGCGGAGCTGTTACCATTGGCTCCACACAAGGGAGCTGTTACCATAAGTACCACAAGGGGAAGCAGTTACCATTGGCTTCACTCAAGGAAGCTGTTACCATAAGTACCACAAGGGGGAGCTGTTACCATTGGCTCCACACAAGGAAGCTGTTACCATAAGTACCACAAGGGGGAGCTGTTACCATTGGCTCCACACAAGGAAGCTGCTACCATAAGCACCACAAGGGGGAGATGTTACCATTGGCTCCACACAAGGAAGCTGTTACCAAAAGCACCCCAAGGGGGAGCTGTTATCATTGGCTCCACACAAGGGAGCTGTTACCATAAGTACCACAAGGGGGAGCAGTTACCATTGGCTCCACACAAGTAAGCTGTTACCATAAGTACCACAAGGGGGAGCTGTTACCATTGGCTCCACACAAGGAAGCTGTTACCATAAGTACCACAAGGGGGAGCTGTTACCATTGGTTCCACACAAGTAAGCTGTTACCATAAGTACCACAAGGGGGAGCTGTTACCATTGGCTCCACACAAGGAAGCTGTTACTATAAGCAACACAAGGGGGAGCTGTTACCATTGGTTCCACAGAAGGGAGCTGTTACCAGAAGTACCACAAGGGGGAGCTGTTACCATTGGCTCCACACAAGGAAGCTGTTACCATAAGTAACACAAGGGGGAGCTGTTACCATTGGCTCCACACAAGGAAGCTGCTACCATAAGTACCACAAGGGGGAGATGTTACCATTGGTTCCACAAAAGGAAGCTGTTACCATAAGTACCACAAGGGGGAGCTGTTACCATTGGCTCCACACAAGGGAGCTGTTACCATAAGTACCACAAGGGGGAGCAGTTACCATTGGCTCCACACAAGGAAGCTGTTACCATTGGCTCCACACAAGGAAGCTGTTACCATTGGCTCCACACAAGGAAGCTGTTACCATAAGCACCACAAGGGGGAGCTGTTACCATTGGCTCCACACAAGGAAGCTGTTACCATAAGCACCACAAGGGGGAGCTGTTATCATTGGCTTCACACAAGGAAGCTGTTACCATAAGCACCACAAGGGGTAGCTGTTACCATTGGCTCCACACAAGGAAGCTGTTACCATAAGTACCACAAGGGGGAGCTGTTACCATTGGCTCCACACAAGGAAGCTGTTACCATAAGCACCACAAGGGGGAGATGTTACCATTGGCTCCACACAAGGAAGCTGTTACCATAAGCACCACAAGGCGGAGCTGTTACCATTGGCTCCACACAAGGGAGCTGTTACCATAAGTACCACAAGGGGAAGCAGTTACCATTGGCTTCACTCAAGGAAGCTGTTACCATAAGTACCACAAGGGGGAGCTGTTACCATTGGCTCCACACAAGGAAGCTGTTACCATAAGTACCACAAGGGGGAGCTGTTACCATTGGCTCCACACAAGGAAGCTGCTACCATAAGCACCACAAGGGGGAGATGTTACCATTGGCTCCACACAAGGAAGCTGTTACCAAAAGCACCACAAGGGGGAGCTGTTATCATTGGCTCCACACAAGGGAGCTGTTACCATAAGTACCACAAGGGGGAGCAGTTACCATTGGCTCCACACAAGGAAGCTGTTACCATAAGTACCACAAGGGGGAGCTGTTACCATTGGCTCCACACAAGGAAGCTGTTACCATAAGTACCACAAGGGGGAGCTGTTACCACTGGTTCCACACAAGTAAGCTGTTACCATAAGTACCACAACGGGGAGCTGTTACCATTGGCTCCACACAAGGAAGCTGTTACTATAAGCAACACAAGGTGGAGCTGTTACCATTGGTTCCACACAAGGGAGCTGTTACCATAAGTACCACAAGGGGGAGCTGTTACCATTGGCTCCACACAAGGAAGCTGTTACCATAAGTAACACAAGGGGGAGCTGTTACCATTGGCTCCACACAAGGAAGCTGCTACCATAAGTACCACAAGGGGGAGATGTTACCATTGGTTCCACAAAAGGAAGCTGTTACCATAAGTACCACAAAGGGGAGCTGTTACCATTGGCTCCACACAAGGAAGCTGCTACCATAAGCACCACAAGGGGGAGATGTTACCATTGGCTCCACACAAGGGAGCTGCTACCATAAGTACCACAAGGGGGAGATGTTACCATTGGCTCCACACAAGGGAGCTGCTACCATAAGTACCACAAGGGGGAGCTGTTACCATTGGCTCCACACAAGGAAGCTGTTACCATAAGTACCACAAGGGGGAGATGTTACCATTGGTTCCACAAAAGGAAGCTGTTACCATAAGTACCACAAGGGGGAGATGTTACCATTGGTTCCACAAAAGGAAGCAGTTACCATAAGTACCACAAGGGGGAGCTGTTACCATTGGTTCCACACAAGGGAGCTGTTACTATAAGTACCACAAGGGGGAGCTGTTACCATTGGCTCCACACAAGGAAGCTGTTACCATAAGTACCACAAGGGGGAGCTGTTACCATTGGCTCCACACAAGGAAGCTGTTACCATAAGTACCACAAGGGGGAGCTGTTACCATTGGCTCCACACAAGGAAGCTGCTACCATAAGCACCACAAGGGGGAGATGTTACCATTGGCTCCACACAAGGAAGCTGATACCATAAGCACCACAAGGGGGAGCTGTTACCATTGGCTCCACACAAGGAAGCTGTTACCATTGGCTCCACACAAGGAAGCTGTTGCCATAAGCACCACAAGGGGGAGCTGTTAACATTGGCTCCACACAAGGAAGCTGCTACCATAAGCACCACAAGGGGGAGATGTTACCATTGGCTCCACACAAGGAAGCTGTTACCATAAGCACCACAAGGGGGAGCTGTTACCATTGGCTCCACACAAGGAAGCTGTTACCATAAGCACCACAAGGGGGAGCTGTTACCATTGGCTCCTCACAAGGAAGCTGCTACCATAAGCACCACAAGGGGGAGATGTTACCATTGGCTCCACACAAGGAAGCTGCTACCATAAGCACCACAAGGGGGAGATGTTACCAATGGCTCCACACAAGGAAGCTGCTACCATAAGTACCACAAGGGAGAGATGTTACCATTGGTTCCACAAAAGGAAGCTGTTACCATAAGTACCACAAGGGGGAGCTGTTACCATTGGCTCCACACAAGGAAGCTGCTACCATAAGCACCACAAGGGGGAGTTGTTACCATTGGCTCCACACAAGGAAGCTGTTACCGTAAGCACCACAAGGGGGAGCTGTTACCATTGGCTCCACACAAGGGAGCTGTTACCATAAGTACCAAAAGGGGGAGCAGTTACCATTGGCTCCACACAAGGAAGCTGTTACCATAAGTACCACAAGGGGGAGCTGTTACCATTGGCTCCACACAAGGAAGCTGTTACCATAAGTACCACAAGGGGGAGCTGTTACCATTGGTTCCACACAAGGAAGCTGTTACCATAAGTACCACAAGGGGGAGCTGTTACCATTGGCTCCACACAAGGAAGCTGTTACCATAAGCACCACAAGGGGGAGCTGTTACCATTGGTTCCACACAAGGGAGCTGTTACCATAAGTACCACAAGGGGGAGCTGTTACCATTGGCTCCACACAAGGAAGCTGTTACCATTGGCTCCACATAAGGAAGCTGTTACCATTGGCTCCACACAAGGAAGCTGTTACCATAAGTACCACAAGGGGGAGCTGTTACCATTGGCTCCACACAAGGAAGCTGTTACCATAAGCACCACAAGGGGGAGCTGTTACCATAAGCACCACAAAAGGGGAGCTGTTACCATTGGCTTCACACAAGGAAGCTGTTACCATAAGCACCACAAGGGGTAGGTGTTACCATTGGCTCCACACAAGGAAGCTGTTACCATAAGTACCACAAGGGGGAGCTGTTACCATTGGCTCCACACAAGGAAGCTGTTACCATAAGCACCACAAGGGGGAGATGTTACCATTGGCTCCACACAAGGAAGCTGTTACCATAAGCACCACAAGGGGGAGCTGTTACCATTGGCTCCACACAAGGGAGCTGTTACCATAAGTACCACAAGGGGGAGCTGTTACCAGTGGCTCCAGACAAGGAAGCTGTTACCATAAGTACCACAAGGGGGAGCTGTTACCATTGGCTCCACACAAGGAAGCTGCTACCATAAGCACCACAAGGGGGAGATGTTACCATTGGCTCCACACAAGGAAGCTGTTACCATAAGCACCACAAGGGGGAGTTGTTACCATTGGCTCCACACAAGGGAGCTGTTACCATAAGTACCACAAGGGGGAGCAGTTACCAGTGGCTCCACACAAGGAAGCTGTTACCATAAGTACCACAAGGGGGAGCTGTTACCATTAGCTCCACACAAGGAAGCTGTTACCATAAGTACCACAAGGGGGAGCTGTTACCATTGGTTCCACACAAGGAAGCTGTTACCATAAGTACCACAAGGGGGAGCTGTTACCATTGGCTCCACACAAGGAAGCTGTTACCATAAGCATCACAACGGGAGCTATTACCATTGGTTCCACACAAGGGAGCTGTTACCATAAGTACCACAAGGGGGAACTGTTACCATTGGCTCCACACAAGGAAGCTGCTACCATAAGTAACACAAGGGGGAGATGTTACCATTGGTTCCACAAAAGGAAGCTGTTACCATAAGTACCACAAGGGGGAGCTGTTACCATTGGTTCCACACAAGGAAGCTGTTACCATAAGTACCACAAGGGGGAGCTGTTACCATTGGCTCCACACAAGGAAGCTGTTACCATTGGCTCCACATAAGGAAGCTGTTACCATTGGCTCCACACAAGGAAGCTGTTATCATAAGTACCACAAGGGGGAGCTGTAACCATTGGCTCCACACAAGGAAGCTGTTACCATAAGCACCACAAGGGGGAGCTGTTACCATTGGCTCCACACAAGGAAGCTGTTACCATAAGCACCACAAGGGGTGGCTGTTACCATTGGCTCCACACAAGGAAGATGCTACCATAAGCACCACAAGGGGGAGATGTTACCATTGGCTCCACACAGGGAAGCTGTTACCATAAGCACCACAAGGGGGAGCTGTTACCATTGGCTCCACACAAGGGAGATGTTACCATAAGTACCACAAGGGGGAGCAGTTACCATTGGCTCCACACAAGGAAGCTGTTACCATAAGTACCACAAGGGGGAGCTGTTACCATTGGCTCCACACAAGGAAGCTGTTACCATAAGTACCACAAGGGGGAGCTGTTACCATTGGTTCCACACAAGGAAGCTGTTACGATAAGTACCACAAGGGGGAGCTGTTACCATTATCTCCACACAAGGAAGCTGTTACCATAAGCACCACAAGGGGGAGCTGTTACCATTGGTTCCACACAAGGGAGCTGTTACCATAAGTAGCACAAGGGAGAGCTGTTACCATTGGCTCCACACAAGGAAGCTGTTACCATTGGCTCCACATAAGGAAGCTGTTACCATTGGCTCCACACAAGGAAGCTGTTACCATAAGTACCACAAGGGGGAGCTGTTACCATTGGCTCCACACAAGGAAGCTGTTACCATAAGCACCACAAGGGGGAGCTGTTACCATTGGCTCCACACAAGGAAGCTGTTACCATAAGCACCACAAGGGGGAGCTGTTACCATTGGCTCCACACAAGGAAGCTGTTACCATAAGTACCACAAGGGGGAGCAGTTACCATTGGCTCCACACAAGGAAGCTGTTACCATAAGTACCACAAGGGGGAGATGTTACCATTGGCTCCTCACAAGGAAGCTGCTACCATAAGCACCACAAGGGGGAGCTGTTACCATTGGCTCCACACAAGGAAGCTGTTACCATAAGCACCACAAGGGGGACATGTTACCATTGGCTCCACACAAGGAAGCTGTTACCATAAGCACCACAAGGGGGAGATGTTACCATTGGCTCCTCACAAGGAAGCTGCTACCATAAGCACCACAAGGGGGAGATGTTACCATTGGCTCCACAGAAGGAAGCTGCTACCATAAGCAGCACAAGGGGGATATGTTACCATTGGCTCCACACAAGGAAGCTGCTAACATAAGTACCACAAGGGAGAGATGTTACCATTGGTTCCACAAAAGGAAGCTGTTACGTTAAGTACCACAAGGGGGAGCTGTTACCATTGGCTCCACACAAGGAAGCTGCTACCATAAGCACCACAAGGGGGAGATGTTACCATTGGTTCCACACAAGGAAGCTGTTACCATAAGCACGACAAGGGGGAGCTGTTACCATTGGCTCCACACAAGGGAGCTGTTACCATAAGTACCACAAGGGGGAGCAGTTACCATTGGCTCCACACAAGGAAGCTGTTACCATAAGCACCACAAGGGGGAGCAGTTACCATTGGCTCCACACAAGGAAGCTGTTACCATAAGCACCACAAGGGGGAGCTGTTACCATTGGTTCCACACAAGGGAGCTGTTACCATAAGTACCACAAGGGGGAGCTGTTACCATTGGCTCCACATAAGGAAGCTGTTACCATTGGCTCCACACAAGGAAGCTGTTACCATAAGTACCACAAGGGGGAGCTGTTACCATTGGTTCCACACAAGGAAGCTGTTACCATAAGCACCACAAGGGGGAGCTGTTACCATTGCCTCCACACAAGGAAGCTGTTACCATAAGCACCACAAGGGGGAGATGTTACCATTGGCTCCACACAAGGAAGCTGTTACCATAAGTACCACAAGGGGGAGCTGTTACCATTGGCTCCACACAAGGAAGCTGTTACCATAAGTAACACAAGGGGGAGCTGTTACCATTGGCTCCACACAAGGAAGCTGCTACCATAAGTACCACAAGGGGGAGATGTTACCATTGGTTCCACAAAAGGAAGCTGTTACCATAAGTACCACAAGGGGGAGCTGTTACCATTGGCTCCACACAAGGAAGCTGCTACCATAAGCACCACAAGGGGGAGATGTTACCATTGGCTCCACACAAGGGAGCTGCTACCATAAGTACCACGAGGGGGAGATGTTACCATTGGCTCCACACAAGGAAGCTGCTACCATAAGTACCACAAGGGGGAGATGTTACCATTGGTTCCACAAAAGGAAGCTGTTACCATAAGTACCACAAGGGGGAGCTGTTACCATTGGCTCCACACAAGGAAGCTGTTACCATAAGCACCACAAGGGGGAGCTGTTACCATTGGTTCCACACAAGGGAGCTGTTACAATAAGTACCACAAGGGGGAGCTGTTACCATTGGCTCCACACAAGGAAGCTGTTACCATAAGTACCACAAGGGGGAGCTGTTACCATTGGCTCCACACAAGGAAGCTGTTACCATAAGTACCACAAGGGGGAGATGTTACCATTGGTTCCACAAAAGGAAGCTGTTACCATAAGTACCACAAGGGGGAGATGTTACCATTGGTTCCACAAAAGGAAGCTGTTACCATAAGTACCACAAGGGGGAGCTGTTACAATTGGCTCCACACAAGGAAGCTGTTACCATAAGTACCACAAGGGGGAGATGTTACCATTGATCCACAAAAGGAAGCTGTTACCATAAGTACCACAAGGGGGAGCTGTTACCATTGGCTCCACACAAGGAAGCTGTTACCATAAGCACCACAAGGGGGAGCTGTTACCATTGGTTCCACACAAGGGAGCTGTTACCATAAGAACCACAAGGGGGAGCTGTTACCATTGGCTCCACACAAGGAAGCTGTTACCATAAGTACCACAAGGGGGAGCTGTTACCATTGTCTCCACACAAGGAAGCTGCTACCATAAGTACCACAAGGGGGAGATGTTACCATTGGTTCCACAAAAGGAAGCTGTTACCATAAGTACCACAAGGGGGAGCTGTTACCATTGGCTCCACAAAAGGAAGCTGCTACCATAAGCACCACAAGGGGGAGATGTTACCATTGGCTCCACACAAGGAAGCTGTTACAATAAGCACCACAAGGGGGAGCTGTTACCATTGGCTCCACACAAGGAAGCTGTTACCATTGGCTCCACACAAGGAAGCTGCTACCATAAGCACCACAAGGGGGAGCTGTTACCATTGGCTTCACACAAGGAAGCTGTTGCCATAAGCACCACAAGGGGGAGCTGTTACCATTGGCTCCACACAAGGAAGCTGCTACCATAAGCACCACAAGGGGGAGATGTTACCATTGACTCCACACAAGGAAGCTGTTACCATAAGTACCACAAGGGAGAGATGTTACCATTGGTTCCACAAAAGGAAGCTGCTACCATAAGTACCACAAGGGAGAGATGTTACCATTGGTTCCACAAAAGGAAGCTGTTACCATAAGTACCACAAGGGGGAGCTGTTACCATTGGCTCCACACAAGGAAGCTGCTACCATAAGCACCACAAGGGGGAGATGTTACCATTGGCTCCACACAAGGAAGCTGTTACCGTAAGCACCACAAGGGGGAGCTGTTACCATTGGCTCCACACAAGGGAGCTGTTACCATAAGTACCACAAGGGGGAGCAGTTACCATTGGCTCCACACAAGGAAGCTGTTACCATAAGTACCACAAGGGGAAGCTGTTACCATTGGCTCCACACAAGGAAGCTGTTACCATAAGTACCACAAGGGGGAGCTGTTACCATTGGTTCCACACAAGGAAGCTGTTACCATAAGTACCACAGGGGGAGCTGTTACCATTGGCTCCACACAAGGAAGCTGTTACCATAAGCACCACAAGGGGGAGCTGTTACCATTGGTTCCACACAAAGGAGCTGTTACCATAAGTACCATAAGGGGGAGCTGTTACCATTGGCTCCACACACGGAAGCTGTTACCATAAGTACCACAAGGGGGAGCTGTTACCATTGGCTCCACACAAGGAAGCTGCTACCATAAGTACCACAAGGGGGAGATGTTACCATTGGTTCCACAAAAGGAAGCTGTTACCATAAGTACCACAAGGGGGAGCTGTTACCATTGGTTCCACACAAGGAAGCTGTTACCATATGTACCACAAGGGGGAGCTGTTACCATTGGCTCAACACAAGGAAGCTGTTACCATAAGCACCACAAGGGGGAGCTGTTACCATTGGCTCCACACAAGGGAGCTGTTACCATAAGTACCACAAGGGGGAGCTGTTACCATTGGCTCCACACAAGGAAGCTGTTACCATTGGCTCCACATAAGGAAGCTGTTACCATTGGCTCCACACAAGGAAGCTGTTACCATAAGTACCACAAGGGGGAGCTGTTACCATTGGCTCCACACAAGGAAGCTGTTACCATAAGCACCACAAGGGGGAGCTGTTACCATTGGCTCCACACAAGGGAGCTGTTTCCATAAGTACCACAAGGGGGAGCAGTTAACATTGGCTCCACACAAGGAAGCTGTTACCATAAGTACCACAAGGGGGAGCTGTTACCATTGGCTCCACACAAGGAAGCTGTTACCATAAGTACCACAAGGGGTAGCTGTTACCATTGGCTCCACACTAGGAAGCTGTTACCATAAGCACCACAAGGGGGAGCTGTTACCATTGGTTCCACACAAGGGAGCTGTTACCATAAGTACCACAAGGGGAAGCTGTTACCATTGTCTCCACACAAGGAAGCTGTTACCATTGGCTCCACATAAGGAAGCTGTTACCATTGGCTCCACACAAGGAAGCTGTTACCATAAGTACCACAAGGGGGAGCTGTTACCATTGGCTCCACACAAGGAAGCTGTTACCATAAGCACCACAAGGGGGAGCTGTTACCATTGGCTCCACACAAGGAAGCTGTTACCATAAGTACCACAAGGGGGAGCTGTTACCATTGGCTCCACACAAGGAAGCTGTTACCATAAGCACCACAAGGGGGAGATGTTACCATTGGCTCCACACAAGGAAGCTGATACCATAAGCACCACAAGGGGGAGCTGTTACCATTGGCTCCACACAAGGGAGCTGTTACCATAAGTACCACAAGGGGAAGCAGTTACCATTGGCTTCACACAAGGAAGCTGTTACCATAAGTACCACAAGGGGTAGCTGTTACCATTGGCTCCACACAAGGAAGCTGTTACCATAAGCACCACAAGGTGGAGATGTTACCATTGGCTCCACACAAGGAAGCTGTTATCATAAGCACCACAAGGGGGAGCTGTTACCATTGGCTCCACACAAGGAAGCTGTTACCATAAGTACCACAAGGGGGAGCTGTTACTATTGGCTCCACACAAGGAAGCTGTTACCATAAGTACCACAAGGGGGAGCTGTTACCATTGGCTCCACACAAGGAAGCTGTTACCATAAGCACCACAAGGGGGAGATGTTACCATTGGTTCCACAAAAGGAAGCTGTTACCATAAGTACCACAAGGGGGAGCTGTTACCATTGGTTCCACACAAGGAAGCTGTTACCATAAGTACCACAAGGGGGAGCTGTTACCATTGGCTCAACACAAGGAAGCTGTTACCATAAGCACCACAAGGGGGAGCTGTTACCATTGGTTCCACACAAGGGAGCTGTTACCATAAGTACCACAAGGGGGAGCTGTTACCATTGTCTCCACACAAGGAAGCTGTTACCATTGGCTCCACATAAGGAAGCTGTTACCATTGGCTCCACACAAGGAAGCTGTTACCATAAGTACCACAAGGGGGAGCTGTTACCATTGGCTCCACACAAGGAAGCTGTTACCATAAGCACCACAAGGGGGAGCTGTTACCATTGGCTCCACACAAGGAAGCTGTTACCATAAGTACCACAAGGGGGAGCTGTTACCATTGGCTCCACACAAGGAAGCTGTTACCATAAGCACCACAAGGGGGAGATGTTACCATTGGCTCCACACAAGGAAGCTGATACCATAAGCACCACAAGGGGGAGCTGTTACCATTGGCTCCACACAAGGGAGCTGTTACCATAAGTACCACAAGGGGAAGCAGTTACCATTGGCTTCACACAAGGAAGCTGTTACCATAAGTACCACAAGGGGTAGCTGTTACTATTGGCTCCACACAAGGAAGCTGTTACCATAAGCACCACAAGGGGGAGATGTTACCATTGGCTCCACACAAGGAAGCTGTTACCATAAGCACCACAAGGGGGAGCTGTTACCATTGGCTCCACACAAGGAAGCTGTTACCATAAGTACCACAAGGGGGAGCTGTTACTATTGGCTCCACACAAGGAAGCTGCTACCATAAGCACCACAAGGGGGAGATGTTACCATTGGCTCCACACAAGGAAGCTGTTACCATAAGCACCACAAGGGGGAGCTGTTACCATTGGCTCCACAGAAGGGAGCTGTTACCATAAGTACCACAAGGGGGAGCAGTTACCATTGGCTCCACACAAGGAAGCTGTTACCATAAGTACCACAAGGGGGAGCTGTTACCATTGGCTCCACACAAGGAAGCTGTTACCATAAGTACCACAAGGGGGAGCTGTTACCATTGGTTCCACACAAGGAAGCTGTTACCATAAGTACCACAGGGGGAGCTGTTACCATTGGCTCCACACAAGGAAGCTGTTACCATAAGCACCACAAGGGGGAGCTGTTACCATTGGCTCCACACAAGGAAGCTGTTACCATAAGTACCACAAGGGGGAGCTGTTACCATTGGCTCCACACAAGGAAGCTGCTACCATAAGTACCACAAGGGGGAGATGTTACCATTGGTTCCACAAAAGGAAGCTGTTACCATAAGTACCACAAGGGGGAGCTGTTACCATTGGCTCAACACAAGGAAGCTGTTACCATAAGCACCACAAGGGGGAGCTGTTACCATTGGCTCCACACAAGGGAGCTGTTACCATAAGTACCACAAGGGGGAGCTGTTACCATTGGCTCCACACAAGGAAGCTGTTACCATTGGCTCCACATAAGAAAGCTGTTACCATTGGCTCCACACAAGGAAGCTGTTACCATAAGTACCACAAGGGGGAGCTGTTACCATTGGCTCCACACAAGGAAGCTGTTACCATAAGCACCACAAGGGGGAGCTGTTACCATTGGCTCCACACAAGGAAACTGTTACCATAAGCACCACAAGGGGGAGCTGTTACCATTGGCTTCACACAAGGAAGCTGTTACCATAAGCACCACAAGGGGTAGCTGTTACCATTGGCTCCACACAAGGAAGATGCTACCATAAGCACCACAAGGGGGAGATGTTACCATTGGCTCCACACAGGGAAGCTGTTACCATAAGCACCATAAGGGGGAGCTGTTACCATTGGCTCCACACAAGGGAGCTGTTACCATAAGTACCACAAGGGGGAGCAGTTACCATTGGCTCCACACAAGGAAGCTGTTACCATAAGTACCACAAGGGGGAGCTGTTACCATTGGCTCCACACAAGGAAGCTGTTACCATAAGTACCACAAGGGGGAGCTGTTACCATTGGTTCCACACAAGGAAGCTGTTACCATAAGTACCACAAGGGGGAGCTGTTACCATTGGCTCCACACAAGGAAGCTGTTACCATAAGCACCACAAGGGGGAGCTGTTACCATTGGTTCCACACAAGGGAGCTGTTACCATAAGTACCACAAGGGGGAGCTGTTACCATTGGCTCCACACAAGGAAGCTGTTACCATTGGCTCCACATAAGGAAGCTGTTACCATTGGCTCCACACAAGGAAGCTGTTACCATAAGCACCACAAGGGGGAGCTGTTACCATTGGCTTCACACAAGGAAGCTGTTACCATAAGCACCACAGGGGGTAGCTGTTACCATTGGCTCCACACAAGGAAGCTGTTACCATAAGTACCACAAAGGGGAGCTGTTACCATTGGCTCCACACAAGGAAGCTGCTACCATAAGCACCACAAGGGGGAGCTGTTACCATTGGCTCCACACAAGGAAGCTGTTAACATAAGCACCACAAGGGGGAGATGTTACCATTGGCTCCACACAAGGAAGCTGTTACCATAAGCACCACAAGGGGGAGATGTTACCATTGGCTCCTCACAAGGAAGCTGCTACCATAAGCACCACAAGGGGGAGATGTTACCATTGGCTCCACAGAAGGAAGCTGCTACCATAAGCACCACAAGGGGGAGATGTTACCATTGGCTCCACACAAGGAAGCTGCTGCCATAAGTACCACAAGGGGGAGATGTTACCATTGGTTCCACAAAAGGAAGCTGTTACCATAAGTACCACAAGGGGGAGCTGTTACCATTGGCTCCACACAAGGAAGCTGCTACCATAAGCACCACAAGGGGGAGATGTTACCATTGGCTCCACACAAGGAAGCTGTTACCATAAGCACCGCAAGGGGGAGCTGTTACCATTGGCTCCACACAAGGGAGCTGTTACCATAAGTACCACAAGGGGGAGCAGTTACCATTGGCTCCACACAAGGAAGCTGTTACCATAAGTACCACAAGGGGGAGCAGTTACCATTGGCTACACACAAGGAAGCTGTTACCATAAGCACCACAAGGGGGAGCTGTTACCATTGGTTCCACACAAGGGAGCTGTTACCATAAGTACCACAAGGGGGAGCTGTTACCATTGGCTCCACACAAGGAAGCTGTTACCATTGGCTCCACGTAAGGAAGCTGTTACCATTGGCTCCACACAAGGAAGCTGTTACCATAAGTACCACAAGGGGGAGCTGTTACCATTGGCTCCACACAAGGAAGCTGTTACCATAAGCACCACAAGGGGGAGCTGTTACCATTGGCTCCACACAAGGGAGCTGTTTCCATAAGTACCACAAGGGGGAGCAGTTAACATTGGCTCCACACAAGGAAGCTGTTACCATAAGTACCACAAGGGGGAGCTGTTACCATTGGCTCCACACAAGGAAGCTGTTACCATAAGTACCACAAGGGGGAGCTGTTACCATTGGCTCCACACAAGGAAGCTGTTACCATAAGCACCACAAGGGGGAGCTGTTACCATTGGTTCCACACAAGGGAGCTGTTACCATAAGTACCACAAGGGGAAGCTGTTACCATTGTCTCCACACAAGGAAGCTGTTACCATTGGCTCCACATAAGGAAGCTGTTACCATTGGCTCCACACAAGGAAGCTGTTACCATAAGTACCACAAGGGGGAGCTGTTACCATTGGCTCCACACAAGGAAGCTGTTACCATAAGCACCACAAGGGGGAGCTGTTACCATTGGCTCCACACAAGAAAGCTGCTACCATAAGTACCACAAGGGGGAGCTGTTACCATTGGCTCCACACAAGGAAGCTGTTACCATAAGCACCACAAGGGGGAGATGTTACCATTGGCTCCACACAAGGAAGCTGATACCATAAGCACCACAAGGGGGAGCTGTTACCATTGGCTCCACACAAGGGAGCTGTTACCATAAGTACCACAAGGGGAAGCAGTTACCATTGGCTTCACACAAGGAAGCTGTTACCATAAGTACCACAAGGGGTAGCTGTTACCATTGGCTCCACACAAGGAAGCTGTTACCATAAGCACCACAAGGTGGAGATGTTACCATTGGCTCCACACAAGGAAGCTGTTACCATAAGCACCACAAGGGGGAGCTGTTACCATTGGCTCCACACAAGGAAGCTGTTACCATAAGTACCACAAGGGGGAGCTGTTACTATTGGCTCCACACAAGGAAGCTGTTACCATAAGTACCACAAGGGGGAGCTGTTACCATTGGCTCCACACAAGGAAGCTGTTACCATAAGCACCACAAGGGGGAGATGTTACCATTGGTTCCACAAAAGGAAGCTGTTACCATAAGTACCACAAGGGGGAGCTGTTACCATTGGTTCCACACAAGGAAGCTGTTACCATAAGTACCACAAGGGGGAGCTGTTACCATTGGCTCAACACAAGGAAGCTGTTACCATAAGCACCACAAGGGGGAGCTGTTACCATTGGCTCCACACAAGGGAGCTGTTACCATAAGTACCACAAGGGGGAGCTGTTACCATTGGCTCCACACAAGGAAGCTGTTACCATTGGCTCCACATAAGGAAGCTGTTACCATTGGCTCCACACAAGGAAGCTGTTACCATAAGTACCACAAGGGGGAGCTGTTACCATTGGCTCCACACAAGGAAGCTGTTACCATAAGCACCACAAGGGGGAGCTGTTACCATTGGCTCCACACAAGGGAGCTGTTTCCATAAGTACCACAAGGGGGAGCAGTTAACATTGGCTCCACACAAGGAAGCTGTTACCATAAGTACCACAAGGGGGAGCTGTTACCATTGGCTCCACACAAGGAAGCTGTTACCATAAGTACCACAAGGGGTAGCTGTTACCATTGGCTCCACACAAGGAAGCTGTTACCATAAGCACCACAAGGGGGAGCTGTTACCATTGGTTCCACACAAGGGAGCTGTTACCATAAGTACCACAAGGGGAAGCTGTTACCATTGTCTCCACACAAGGAAGCTGTGACCATTGGCTCCACATAAGGAAGCTGTTACCATTGGCTCCACACAAGGAAGCTGTTACCATAAGCACCACAAGGGGGAGATGTTACCATTGGCTCCACACAAGGAAGCTGATACCATAAGCACCACAAGGGGGAGCTGTTACCATTGGCTCCACACAAGGGAGCTGTTACCATAAGTACCACAAGGGGAAGCAGTTACCATTGGCTTCACACAAGGAAGCTGTTACCATAAGTACCACAAGGGGTAGCTGTTACTATTGGCTCCACACAAGGAAGCTGTTACCATAAGCACCACAAGGGGGAGATGTTACCATTGGCTCCACACAAGGAAGCTGTTACCATAAGCACCACAAGGGGGAGCTGTTACCATTGGCTCCACACAAGGAAGCTGTTACCATAAGTACCACAAGGGGGAGCTGTTACTATTGGCTCCACACAAGGAAGCTGCTACCATAAGCACCACAAGGGGGAGATGTTACCATTGGCTCCACACAAGGAAGCTGTTACCATAAGCACCACAAGGGGGAGCTGTTACCATTGGCTCCACAGAAGGGAGCTGTTACCATAAGTACCACAAGGGGGAGCAGTTACCATTGGCTCCACACAAGGAAGCTGTTACCATAAGTACCACAAGGGGGAGCTGTTACCATTGGCTCCACACAAGGAAGCTGTTACCATAAGTACCACAAGGGGGAGCTGTTACCATTGGTTCCACACAAGGAAGCTGTTACCATAAGTACCACAGGGGGAGCTGTTACCATTGGCTCCACACAAGGAAGCTGTTACCATAAGCACCACAAGGGGGAGCTGTTACCATTGGTTCCACACAAGGGAGCTGTTACCATAAGTACCACAAGGGGGAGCTGTTACCATTGGCTCCACACAAGGAAGCTGTTACCATAAGTACCACAAGGGGGAGCTGTTACCATTGGCTCCACACAAGGAAGCTGCTACCATAAGTACCACAAGGGGGAGATGTTACCATTGGTTCCACAAAAGGAAGCTGTTACCATAAGTACCACAAGGGGGAGCTGTTACCATTGGCTCAACACAAGGAAGCTGTTACCATAAGCACCACAAGGGGGAGCTGTTACCATTGGCTCCACACAAGGGAGCTGTTACCATAAGTACCACAAGGGGGAGCTGTTACCATTGGCTCCACACAAGGAAGCTGTTACCATTGGCTCCACATAAGAAAGCTGTTACCATTGGCTCCACACAAGGAAGCTGTTACCATAAGTACCACAAGGGGGAGCTGTTACCATTGGCTCCACACAAGGAAGCTGTTACCATAAGCACCACAAGGGGGAGCTGTTACCATTGGCTCCACACAAGGAAACTGTTACCATAAGCACCACAAGGGGGAGCTGTTACCATTGGCTTCACACAAGGAAGCTGTTACCATAAGCACCACAAGGGGTAGCTGTTACCATTGGCTCCACACAAGGAAGATGCTACCATAAGCACCACAAGGGGGAGATGTTACCATTGGCTCCACACAGGGAAGCTGTTACCATAAGCAACACAAGGGGGAGCTGTTACCATTGGCTCCACACAAGGGAGCTGTTACCATAAGTACCACAAGGGGGAGCAGTTACCATTGGCTCCACACAAGGAAGCTGTTACCATAAGTACCACAAGGGGGAGCTGTTACCATTGGCTCCACACAAGGAAGCTGTTACCATAAGTACCACAAGGGGGAGCTGTTACCATTGGTTCCACACAAGGAAGCTGTTACCATAAGTACCACAAGGGGGAGCTGTTACCATTGGCTCCACACAAGGAAGCTGTTACCATAAGCACCACAAGGGGGAGCTGTTACCATTGGTTCCACACAAGGGAGCTGTTACCATAAGTACCACAAGGGGGAGCTGTTACCATTGGCTCCACACAAGGAAGCTGTTACCATTGGCTCCACATAAGGAAGCTGTTACCATTGGCTCCACACAAGGAAGCTGTTACCATAAGCACCACAAGGGGGAGCTGTTACCATTGGCTTCACACAAGGAAGCTGTTACCATAAGCACCACAAGGGGTAGCTGTTACCATTGGCTCCACACAAGGAAGCTGTTACCATAAGTACCACAAGGGGGAGCTGTTACCATTGGCTCCACACAAGGAAGCTGCTACCATAAGCACCACAAGGGGGAGCTGTTACCATTGGCTCCACACAAGGAAGCTGTTACCATAAGCACCACAAGGGGGAGATGTTACCATTGGCTCCACACAAGGAAGCTGTTACCATAAGCACCACAAGGGGGAGATGTTACCATTGGCTCCTCACAAGGAAGCTGCTACCATAAGCACCACAAGGGGGAGTTGTTACCATTGGCTCCACAGAAGGAAGCTGCTACCATAAGCACCACAAGGGGGAGATGTTACCATTGGCTCCACACAAGGAAGCTGCTACCATAAGTACCACAAGGGGGAGATGTTACCATTGGTTCCACAAAAGGAAGCTGTTACCATAAGTACCACAAGGGGGAGCTGTTACCATTGGCTCCACACAAGGAAGCTGCTACCATAAGCACCACAAGGGGGAGATGTTACCATTGGCTCCACACAAGGAAGCTGTTACCATAAGCACCGCAAGGGGGAGCTGTTACCATTGGCTCCACACAAGGGAGCTGTTACCATAAGTACCACAAGGGGGAGCAGTTACCATTGGCTCCACACAAGGAAGCTGTTACCATAAGTACCACAAGGGGGAGCAGTTACCATTGGCTACACACAAGGAAGCTGTTACCATAAGCACCACAAGGGGGAGCTGTTACCATTGGTTCCACACAAGGGAGCTGTTACCATAAGTACCACAAGGGGGAGCTGTTACCATTGGCTCCACACAAGGAAGCTGTTACCATTGGCTCCACATAAGGAAGCTGTTACCATTGGCTCCACACAAGGAAGCTGTTACCATAAGTACCACAAGGGGGAGCTGTTACCATTGTCTCCACACAAGGAAGCTGTTACCATAAGCACCACAAGGGGGAGCTGTTACCATTGGTTCCACACAAGGAAGCTGTTACCATAAGCACCACAAGGGGGAGCTGTTACCATTGGCTTCACACAAGGAAGCTGTTACCATAAGCACCACAAGGGGGAGCTGTTACCATTGGCTCCACACAAGGAAGCTGTTACCATAAGTACCACAAGGGGGAGCTGTTACCATTGGCTCCACACAAGGAAGCTGTTACCATAAGCACCACAAGGGGGAGATGTTACCATTGGCTCCACACAAGGAAGCTGTTACCATAAGCACCACAAGGGGGAGCTGTTACCATTGGCTCCACACAAGGGAGCTGTTACCATAAGTACCACAAGGGGAAGCAGTTACCATTGGCTTCACACAAGGAAGCTGTTACCATAAGTACCACAAGGGGGAGCTGTTACCATTGGCTCCACACAAGGAAGCTGTTACCATAAGCACCACAAGGGGGAGATGTTACCATTGGCTCCACACAAGGAAGCTGTTACCATAAGCACCACAAGGGGGAGCTGTTACCATTGGCTCCACACAAGGAAGCTGTTACCATAAGTACCACAAGGGGGAGCTGTTACCATTGGCTCCACACAAGGAAGCTGCTACCATAAGCACCACAAGGGGGAGATGTTACCATTGGCTCCACACAAGGAAGCTGTTACCATAAGCACCACAAGGGGGAGCTGTTGCCATTGGCTCCACACAAGGGAGCTGTTACCATAAGTACCACAAGGGGGAGCAGTTACCATTGGCTCCACACAAGGAAGCTGTTACCATAAGTACCACAAGGGGGAGCTGTTACCATTGGCTCCACACAAGGAAACTGTTACCATAAGTACCACAAGGGGGAGCTATTACCCTTGGTTCCACACAAGGAAGCTGTTACCATAAGTACCACAAGGGGGAGCTGTTACCATTGGCTCCACACAAGGAAGCTGTTACCATAAGCACCACAAGGGGGAGCTGTTACCATTGGTTCCACACAAGGGAGCTGTTACCATAAGTACCACAAGGGGGAGCTGTTACCATTGGCTCCACACAAGGAAGCTGTTACCATAAGTACCACAAGGGGGAGCTGTTACCATTGGCTCCACACAAGGAAGCTGCTACCATAAGTACCACAAGGGGGAGATGTTACCATTGGTTCCACAAAAGGAAGCTGTTACCATAAGTACCACAAGGGGGAGCTGTTACCATTGGCTCCACACAAGGAAGCTGCTACCATAAGCACCACAACGGGGAGATGTTACCATTGGCTCCACACAAGGAAGCTGCTACCATAAGTACCACAAGGGGGAGATGTTACCATTGGTTCCACAGAAGGAAGCTGTTACCATAAGTACCACAAGGGGGAGCTGTTACCATTGGTTCCAAACAAGGGAGCTGTTACCATAAGTACCACAAGGGGGAGCTGTTACCATTGGCTCCACACAAGGAAGCTGTTACCATAAGCACCACAAGGGGGAGCTGTTACCATTGGCTCCACACAAGGGAGCTGTTACCATAAGTACCACAAGGGGGAGCTGTTACCATTGGCTCCACACAAGGAAGCTGTTACCATTGGCTCCACATAAGGAAGCTGTTACCATTGGCTCCACACAAGGAAGCTGTTACCATAAGTACCACAAGGGGGAGCTGTTACCATTGGCTCCACACAAGGAAGCTGTTACCATAAGCACCACAAGGGGGAGCTGTTACCATTGGCTCCACACAAGGGAGCTGTTTCCATAAGTACCACAAGGGGGAGCAGTTAACATTGGCTCCACACAAGGAAGCTGTTACCATAAGTACCACAAGGGGGAGCTGTTACCATTGGCTCCACACAAGGAAGCTGTTACCATAAGTACCACAAGGGGTAGCTGTTACCATTGGCTCCACACAAGGAAGCTGTTACCATAAGCACCACAAGGGGGAGCTGTTACCATTGGTTCCACACAAGGGAGCTGTTACCATAAGTACCACAAGGGGAAGCTGTTACCATTGTCTCCACACAAGGAAGCTGTGACCATTGGCTCCACATAAGGAAGCTGTTACCATTGGCTCCACACAAGGAAGCTGTTACCATAAGCACCACAAGGGGGAGATGTTACCATTGGCTCCACACAAGGAAGCTGATACCATAAGCACCACAAGGGGGAGCTGTTACCATTGGCTCCACACAAGGGAGCTGTTACCATAAGTACCACAAGGGGAAGCAGTTACCATTGGCTTCACACAAGGAAGCTGTTACCATAAGTACCACAAGGGGTAGCTGTTACTATTGGCTCCACACAAGGAAGCTGTTACCATAAGCACCACAAGGGGGAGATGTTACCATTGGCTCCACACAAGGAAGCTGTTACCATAAGCACCACAAGGGGGAGCTGTTACCATTGGCTCCACACAAGGAAGCTGTTACCATAAGTACCACAAGGGGGAGCTGTTACTATTGGCTCCACACAAGGAAGCTGCTACCATAAGCACCACAAGGGGGAGATGTTACCATTGGCTCCACACAAGGAAGCTGTTACCATAAGCACCACAAGGGGGAGCTGTTACCATTGGCTCCACAGAAGGGAGCTGTTACCATAAGTACCACAAGGGGGAGCAGTTACCATTGGCTCCACACAAGGAAGCTGTTACCATAAGTACCACAAGGGGGAGCTGTTACCATTGGCTCCACACAAGGAAGCTGTTACCATAAGTACCACAAGGGGGAGCTGTTACCATTGGTTCCACACAAGGAAGCTGTTACCATAAGTACCACAGGGGGAGCTGTTACCATTGGCTCCACACAAGGAAGCTGTTACCATAAGCACCACAAGGGGGAGCTGTTACCATTGGTTCCACACAAGGGAGCTGTTACCATAAGTACCACAAGGGGGAGCTGTTACCATTGGCTCCACACAAGGAAGCTGTTACCATAAGTACCACAAGGGGGAGCTGTTACCATTGGCTCCACACAAGGAAGCTGCTACCATAAGTACCACAAGGGGGAGATGTTACCATTGGTTCCACAAAAGGAAGCTGTTACCATAAGTACCACAAGGGGGAGCTGTTACCATTGGCTCAACACAAGGAAGCTGTTACCATAAGCACCACAAGGGGGAGCTGTTACCATTGGCTCCACACAAGGGAGCTGTTACCATAAGTACCACAAGGGGGAGCTGTTACCATTGGCTCCACACAAGGAAGCTGTTACCATTGGCTCCACATAAGAAAGCTGTTACCATTGGCTCCACACAAGGAAGCTGTTACCATAAGTACCACAAGGGGGAGCTGTTACCATTGGCTCCACACAAGGAAGCTGTTACCATAAGCACCACAAGGGGGAGCTGTTACCATTGGCTCCACACAAGGAAACTGTTACCATAAGCACCACAAGGGGGAGCTGTTACCATTGGCTTCACACAAGGAAGCTGTTACCATAAGCACCACAAGGGGTAGCTGTTACCATTGGCTCCACACAAGGAAGATGCTACCATAAGCACCACAAGGGGGAGATGTTACCATTGGCTCCACACAGGGAAGCTGTTACCATAAGCAACACAAGGGGGAGCTGTTACCATTGGCTCCACACAAGGGAGCTGTTACCATAAGTACCACAAGGGGGAGCAGTTACCATTGGCTCCACACAAGGAAGCTGTTACCATAAGTACCACAAGGGGGAGCTGTTACCATTGGCTCCACACAAGGAAGCTGTTACCATAAGTACCACAAGGGGGAGCTGTTACCATTGGTTCCACACAAGGAAGCTGTTACCATAAGTACCACAAGGGGGAGCTGTTACCATTGGCTCCACACAAGGAAGCTGTTACCATAAGCACCACAAGGGGGAGCTGTTACCATTGGTTCCACACAAGGGAGCTGTTACCATAAGTACCACAAGGGGGAGCTGTTACCATTGGCTCCACACAAGGAAGCTGTTACCATTGGCTCCACATAAGGAAGCTGTTACCATTGGCTCCACACAAGGAAGCTGTTACCATAAGCACCACAAGGGGGAGCTGTTACCATTGGCTTCACACAAGGAAGCTGTTACCATAAGCACCACAAGGGGTAGCTGTTACCATTGGCTCCACACAAGGAAGCTGTTACCATAAGTACCACAAGGGGGAGCTGTTACCATTGGCTCCACACAAGGAAGCTGCTACCATAAGCACCACAAGGGGGAGCTGTTACCATTGGCTCCACACAAGGAAGCTGTTACCATAAGCACCACAAGGGGGAGATGTTACCATTGGCTCCACACAAGGAAGCTGTTACCATAAGCACCACAAGGGGGAGATGTTACCATTGGCTCCTCACAAGGAAGCTGCTACCATAAGCACCACAAGGGGGAGTTGTTACCATTGGCTCCACAGAAGGAAGCTGCTACCATAAGCACCACAAGGGGGAGATGTTACCATTGGCTCCACACAAGGAAGCTGCTACCATAAGTACCACAAGGGGGAGATGTTACCATTGGTTCCACAAAAGGAAGCTGTTACCATAAGTACCACAAGGGGGAGCTGTTACCATTGGCTCCACACAAGGAAGCTGCTACCATAAGCACCACAAGGGGGAGATGTTACCATTGGCTCCACACAAGGAAGCTGTTACCATAAGCACCGCAAGGGGGAGCTGTTACCATTGGCTCCACACAAGGGAGCTGTTACCATAAGTACCACAAGGGGGAGCAGTTACCATTGGCTCCACACAAGGAAGCTGTTACCATAAGTACCACAAGGGGGAGCAGTTACCATTGGCTACACACAAGGAAGCTGTTACCATAAGCACCACAAGGGGGAGCTGTTACCATTGGTTCCACACAAGGGAGCTGTTACCATAAGTACCACAAGGGGGAGCTGTTACCATTGGCTCCACACAAGGAAGCTGTTACCATTGGCTCCACATAAGGAAGCTGTTACCATTGGCTCCACACAAGGAAGCTGTTACCATAAGTACCACAAGGGGGAGCTGTTACCATTGTCTCCACACAAGGAAGCTGTTACCATAAGCACCACAAGGGGGAGCTGTTACCATTGGTTCCACACAAGGAAGCTGTTACCATAAGCACCACAAGGGGGAGCTGTTACCATTGGCTTCACACAAGGAAGCTGTTACCATAAGCACCACAAGGGGGAGCTGTTACCATTGGCTCCACACAAGGAAGCTGTTACCATAAGTACCACAAGGGGGAGCTGTTACCATTGGCTCCACACAAGGAAGCTGTTACCATAAGCACCACAAGGGGGAGATGTTACCATTGGCTCCACACAAGGAAGCTGTTACCATAAGCACCACAAGGGGGAGCTGTTACCATTGGCTCCACACAAGGGAGCTGTTACCATAAGTACCACAAGGGGAAGCAGTTACCATTGGCTTCACACAAGGAAGCTGTTACCATAAGTACCACAAGGGGGAGCTGTTACCATTGGCTCCACACAAGGAAGCTGTTACCATAAGCACCACAAGGGGGAGATGTTACCATTGGCTCCACACAAGGAAGCTGTTACCATAAGCACCACAAGGGGGAGCTGTTACCATTGGCTCCACACAAGGAAGCTGTTACCATAAGTACCACAAGGGGGAGCTGTTACCATTGGCTCCACACAAGGAAGCTGCTACCATAAGCACCACAAGGGGGAGATGTTACCATTGGCTCCACACAAGGAAGCTGTTACCATAAGCACCACAAGGGGGAGCTGTTGCCATTGGCTCCACACAAGGGAGCTGTTACCATAAGTACCACAAGGGGGAGCAGTTACCATTGGCTCCACACAAGGAAGCTGTTACCATAAGTACCACAAGGGGGAGCTGTTACCATTGGCTCCACACAAGGAAACTGTTACCATAAGTACCACAAGGGGGAGCTATTACCCTTGGTTCCACACAAGGAAGCTGTTACCATAAGTACCACAAGGGGGAGCTGTTACCATTGGCTCCACACAAGGAAGCTGTTACCATAAGCACCACAAGGGGGAGCTGTTACCATTGGTTCCACACAAGGGAGCTGTTACCATAAGTACCACAAGGGGGAGCTGTTACCATTGGCTCCACACAAGGAAGCTGTTACCATAAGTACCACAAGGGGGAGCTGTTACCATTGGCTCCACACAAGGAAGCTGCTACCATAAGTACCACAAGGGGGAGATGTTACCATTGGTTCCACAAAAGGAAGCTGTTACCATAAGTACCACAAGGGGGAGCTGTTACCATTGGCTCCACACAAGGAAGCTGCTACCATAAGCACCACAACGGGGAGATGTTACCATTGGCTCCACACAAGGAAGCTGCTACCATAAGTACCACAAGGGGGAGATGTTACCATTGGTTCCACAGAAGGAAGCTGTTACCATAAGTACCACAAGGGGGAGCTGTTACCATTGGTTCCAAACAAGGGAGCTGTTACCATAAGTACCACAAGGGGGAGCTGTTACCATTGGCTCCACACAAGGAAGCTGTTACCATAAGTACCACAAGGGGGAGCTGTTACCATTGGCTCCACACAAGGAAGCTGCTACCATAAGTACCACAAGGGTGAGATGTTACCATTGGTTCCACAAAAGGATGCTGTTACCATAAGTACCACAAGGGGGGAGCTGTTACCATTGGCTCCACAGAAGGAAGCTGCTACCATAAGCACCACAAGGGGGAGATGTTACCATTGGCTCCACACAAGGAAGCTGCTACCATAAGCACCACAACGGGGAGATGTTACCATTGGCTCCACACAAGGAAGCTGCTACCATAAGTACCACAAGGGGGAGATGTTACCATTGGTTCCACAGAAGGAAGCTGTTACCATAAGTACCACAAGGGGGAGCTGTTACCATTGGTTCCACACAAGGGAGCTGTTACCATAAGTACCACAAGGGGGAGCTGTTACCATTGGCTCCACACAAGGAAGCTGTTACCATAAGTACCACAAGGGGGAGCTGTTACCATTGGCTCCACACAAGGAAGCTGCTACCATAAGTACCACAAGGGGGAGATGTTACCATTGGTTCCACAAAAGGAAGCTGTTACCATAAGTACCACAAGGGGGGAGCTGTTACCATTGGCTCCACAGAAGGAAGCTGCTACCATAAGCACCACAAGGGGGAGATGTTACCATTGGCTCCACACAAGGAAGCTGCTACCATAACTACCACAAGGGGGAGATGTTACCATTGGTTCCACAAAAGGTAGCTGTTACCATAAGTACCACAAGGGGGAGCTGTTACCATTGGATCCAAACAAGGAAGCTGTTACCATAAGCACCACAAGGGGGAACTGTTACCATTGGTTCCACACAAGGGAGCTGTTACCATAAGTACCACAAGCGGGAGCTGTTACCATTGGCTCCACACAAGGAAGCTGTTACCATAAGTACCACAAGGGGGAGCTGTTACCATTGGCTCCACACAAGGAAGCTGCTACCATAAGTACCACAAGGGGGAGATGTTACCATTGGTTCCACAAAAGGAAGCTGTTACCATAAGTACCACAAGGGGGAGCTGTTATCATTGGCTCCACACAAGGAAGCTGCTACCATAAGCACCACAAGGGGGAGCTGTTACCATTGGCTCCACACAAGGAAGCTGCTACCATAAGCACCACAAGGGGGAGATGTTACCATTGGCTCCACAGAAGGAAGCTGCTACCATAAGCACCACAAGGGGGAGATGTTACCATTGGCTCCACACAAGGAAGCTGCTACCATAAGCACCACAACGGGGAGATGTTACCATTGGCTCCACACAAGGAAGCTGCTACCATAAGTACCACAAGGGGGAGATGTTACCATTGGTTCCACAGAAGGAAGCTGTTACCATAAGTACCACAAGGGGGAGCTGTTACCATTGGTTCCACACAAGGGAGCTGTTACCATAAGTACCACAAGGGGGAGCTGTTACCATTGGCTCCACACAAGGAAGCTGTTACCATAAGTACCACAAGGGGGAGCTGTTACCATTGGCTCCACACAAGGAAGCTGCTACCATAAGTACCACAAGGGGGAGATGTTACCATTGGTTCCACAAAAGGAAGCTGTTACCATAAGTACCACAAGGGGGGAGCTGTTACCATTGGCTCCACAGAAGGAAGCTGCTACCATAAGCACCACAAGGGGGAGATGTTACCATTGGCTCCACACAAGGAAGCTGCTACCATAACTACCACAAGGGGGAGATGTTACCATTGGTTCCACAAAAGGTAGCTGTTACCATAAGTACCACAAGGGGGAGCTGTTACCATTGGATCCACACAAGGAAGCTGTTACCATAAGCACCACAAGGGGGAACTGTTACCATTGGTTCCACACAAGGGAGCTGTTACCATAAGTACCACAAGCGGGAGCTGTTACCATTGGCTCCACACAAGGAAGCTGTTACCATAAGTACCACAAGGGGGAGCTGTTACCATTGGCTCCACACAAGGAAGCTGCTACCATAAGTACCACAAGGGGAAGATGTTACCATTGGTTCCACAAAAGGAAGCTGTTACCATAAGTACCACAAGGGGGAGCTGTTACCATTGGCTCCACACAAGGAAGCTGTTACCATAAGCACCACAAGGGGGAGCTGTTACCATTGGCTCCACACAAGGAAGCTGTTACCATAAGCACCACAAGGGGGAGATGTTACCATTGGCTCCTCACAAGGAAGCTGCTACCATAAGCACCACAAGGGGGAGATGTTACCTTTGGCTCCACACAAGGAAGCTGCTACCATAAGTGACGCGCCCCTGGGCCTGTGTCGCGCTGCGTTGCGCATGCGGGAGCCTACCCGGAGCCGGATCAGTAGAGGGTTGTAGTCTCGTGGCGGTGACCCGGTCCGTGCCCAGGGAGTCAAACTAGACGGCAGTCTATTAGTAGTAAATAGTTGATGACTACGCCACCCGTTGAGTGCAGCCAGGGAGCTGCTGCTGCAGGGCAGACCGCTGAGGCCGGTGGTAGGATTGTGCAGCGTGATAGTATAACCCCCAACGGGAGGGGTATGGCCTCAGGGCAGCCGACGTGGATGATGGGGGTAGCAGGAACCACTCAGAGACGGTACGGTGTAGTTCAGGGTCTTTACTGGTAACAACAATAGACCCTCCCGGAGTACTTGCTAGCAAACGGGGCCTGGTCAGTCTTTGAGCAGATGGGATCTCCCCTGGCCAGGCGTAGTTATAGGCCTCACAAACTGACTGTACTCTTCTGGCTACCTTGCTAGAAGCTGATGTAAGTAGCCCACGTCCCTGAGTGTACCGTGTGGTGCTCACCCGTATGGCCGGTGACTCGGGGCCTTCTAATGGCTTCCGCTCCACGATGGCGGTGCTGGTCCCACGCGTGTGACCGTGCCTTCGGGCTTCTGGGCCAGAGGACCTGAAATCCCCTGCCTGACGGATTCTGCTGCTGGGTAGAAGTTAGTCCCCACAGCCTCGGACTCCGGGTCCGGTAAAGAATCTTCTTAGTCAGGGCGAGCGCTGCAGCTGCCAGCCCCTGACTCCTTGGAACTCTGCTGTTTCCTATGCTGCTTCTTGTCTCCACTCTCCTTGTCTGACTCACCCTGCCTCAGCCCCGGGTTTATACAGGGGAAGTTCTTCCCCTCCCAAGACTGGGCAGGAGGTGTGGCATGCACAGGATCCCTGACCAAAGGACCTCCCACCTGCTCTCAGACATAACATTACATTACTGTGGAAAACCAGACCCCTGGGGTGCCACATTCCCCCCTAGTGAATTTTAGTACTCCGGGACTAAACACATTTAGAAAAACATAACAAGGCAAAAACATTAATAATACAATAAGAAAACATATAAAGATGGTTACGGCGTGTCCGCAACCGGGTGCAGTCTCTGAAGAAAGCAAGGTGTCCATTTCACCAACACAGGGAGACGTAACCAGGTAGGGGTCTGTCCTACCCCGAGTCCTTAACAGTCTCTAGTCCATCCTGGGTTACGCTCCAACTATATACAAGGATTCCCGGTAAATCCACCAAGGTTTCCTAAAAACAACTGGAAACACAAAATTATTCACAAGCAACAATACACAGAAAAACATAAATAAAACAATTTATACACTTTAAATTCTCCAGCGTGCGGGTAACTGGCCTCTAGTGACCCGAGTGGACCTACGGAGCTGACTGTCTGGCCCTGAACTACAGGGTGTAGGAGCTGTCAAGGGTAAACTGGGCAGCTGTCTACCGGCTCTTTGTCTCACTAGGGGTACGGCAGGCTCACTATAAGCAGAGGGTTGATTCTCCTGTTCTGCTTGTGTGGAGTCTTCTGCCTCCTGGACCGGCTGTTCTTCCAGCTCTACCCGTTGCTCCGTAGGTTCTTGGGATGATGGTTGGAGGAAGGTGAGTACGGGTACCACAACTGCACCATTGACTTGAGTCCAAGACTGAGGGAAGTCCCCGAGCACGGTACTAACCATATCTTCCCTTTCTTCCACGGGTCGATGGTCTTCTTGTTCCTCTTCAGGGTTCCTCAGTTGTTCGGGACACTTCTTCAGGTGGTCCCGGGATACAATGGCTGTGGTTTCCCCTCCGTCTTTACTGATGGTACAGACCTTCGGGTTCTCGTGGCTTGAGGGCAGTACGGTGTACGGGTCCTCCTCCCACTGGTCATCCAACTTGTGGAGCCGTCTTTTCCTCTTCAAGACCTGCTCTCCGGGTACCAGGGGAACAGCGGGAGCATACTGGTTGTAAGTCTTCTCTTGTCTTTCCCTAGCCTGACAGAGACTTCGCTCCACGCTCTCTTGTACTCTCCGGTACTGCTGCTGCCTCTCTGTGTCCCAGTCTGTTTCTGGTGAAGTGTCCTCAGGTGTCAGGACTCCCATTTCCAGGTCAACAGGTAACTTACCAGGTCTCGCCCTCATTAGGTAAGCCGGGGTACAGTTGGTGGAACCTACCGGGATGTGGTTGTATAGGTCCACCAGATCGGGCAACTTCTCAGGCCACAGACTGCGTTCTTCCAGGGGCAATGTTTTTAGCAGATCCATTACCACCTGGTTCATTTTTTCACAAAGTCCATTAGTTTGCGGATGATAGGGTGTCGTCCTTATCTTCCGGCAGCCATACAGATTGCAGAATTCCTGGAAGACCTCCGCTTCAAAGGCAGGTCCCTGGTCCGTCAGCACTTGGTCCGGGTACCCGTGTGGACGGCAGAAGTGCTGCTGGAAGGCTCTAGCTGCTGTTTGAGCCGTTAAGTCCTTGACGGGGACGACAACCAAGAACCGGGAGTAATGATCCACGATGGTTAACGCGTAGACGTAGCCACTTCTGCTTGGGGTCAGTTTTACATGATCCAAGGCTACCAGTTCCAACGGTTGCCGGGTGACGATGGACTGCAGGGGAGTCTTCTGGCTGGCCCGGTCCTTCCTTCTCAGATTGCACGGGCCACAGTCTCTGCACCACTTCTCGATGGTTCCCCTCATGCCTACCCAGTGGAACCGCTCGCGCAGCAGGAACTCCAGCTTTTTCCACCCGAAGTGTCCAGCTCCGTCGTGGTATGCCTCCATCACCATGGCTGCGTCTCTTCGTGGCACCACTACTTGCCAGAGTAGTTCATGCGTCCGGGAGTTGACCATTCTGCGGCACAACTTCCCCTTGTAAAGGAATAGTCGACTCTTCTCCGCCCATAGTTGTTTGGCTTCCTCCGGAGCGTCTGGTTCAAGTCGAGCCTCCGGCCGAGTCAGCATCTCCTTCACCAGTCGGACGGCAGGGTCGCTGTCTTGCGTTTCCGCCCAGTTGTAGTGGAGTAAGGGGTTCAACGTAGCAGCCTGTTTACCCCTTACCCGGTGGGAATACTGGATAGTCCCATGACGGTGGAACGCAGGGAGTTCAACTTCTTCCAGTCCCTCCGGATCTTCTCCTTCGTCCGGCAGGTTGGGCATCCTGGACAGGGCATCCGCGTTAGTATTGGAGCGTCCTGCCCGGTATTTGATTGTGAACTCGTAGTTGGACAGACGGGCCATCCACCTCTGCTCCAGGGCACCGAGTCTTGCCGTGTCCAGGTGTATCAACGGGTTGTTATCCGTGTATACGGTGAACCGGGAAGAAGCGAGGTAATGCCTAAAGCGCTCGGTGACTGCCCATACCACGGCCAGGAACTCTAGCTTAAATGAGCTGTAATTCTCGGGGTTCCTTTCGGTGGGTCGCAGTTTTCGGCTGGCATAGGAGATCACTCGTTCTCTCCCCTGCTGAATCTGGGATAGTACGGCTCCTAGCCCGATGTTACTGGCGTCGGTGTAGAGGATGAAGGGCTGGCTATAGTCTGGGTACGCCAAGATTTCATCCCCCGTGAGGGCCATCTTCAGCTGGCGGAAGGACTCTTCTTCTAGCTCTTCCCATTTGAAGGGCGGCTTCTGGTTCTTGGCCTTCCGGGACTGGCCTATCAGGAGGTCCTGCATAGGCGCTGCCTTTTTGGTGAAACCGGGAATAAACCTTCGGTAGTAGCCTACCAACCCTAGGAACTGCCGCACTTCTTTTACGCTGGAGGGGCTTGGCCATCCCTTAATTGCGGTGATCTTATCGGGGTCGGGAGCCACTCCGTCAGCGCTCACCACGTGTCCCAGGTATTGCACCTTTGGTTTCAGGAGGTGACACTTGGAGGGTTTCACCTTTAGGCCGTAACTCGCCAGAGCTTCGAACACCTCCGCCAGGTGTTTCAGGTGGTCCTCATAAGTTTTGGAGTATACGATGACATCGTCCAGGTACAACAGGACCGTCTCGAAGTTTCTGTGGCCCAGACAGCACTCCATTAATCGTTGGAAGGTTCCTGGGGCGTTGCAGAGTCCGAACGGCATGCAGGTGAACTCACTAAGTCCCATCGGGGTGGTGAATGCGGTCTTCTCCCGGTCCGCCTCTGCTACAGGAACCTGCCAGTACCCGCTAGTGAGATCCAAGGTAGAGAAGAAGTTAGCAGATCTTAAAGCAGCCAATGACTCCTCTATCCTTGGTAAGGGGTACGCATCCTTGTGTGTGATACGGTTGATTTTCCGGTAATCTACACACATCCTCATGGTGTTGTCTTTCTTTTTGACTAAAACTAGTGGGGCTGCCCAGGGGCTACAGCTATCCCGGATTACCCCAGCCTCCTTCATGTCTCTAAGCATCCCCTTGGCGTGTTGGTAATGTGCAGGGGGTACGGGTCGATACCTCTCTTTTATGGGAGGATGATCTCCCGTGGGGATGCGGTGTTCTACCCCCTTGACTCGCCCGAAGTCTAACGGGTGTTTACTAAACACTCTCTCATACTCTTGAACCACCCGATAGACTCCTTGTTTCTGATGTGAGGGAGTGGAATCAGTACCCAAATGTAGTTGCTGACACCAGTCCTCCATGTCTTTCTTAGAGCCGTTACCTTCCTCCGGGTGAGATGGAGGCAAGGGTTCCACAGATTGTATAGAATTTTGATTAGTGGTATATAATTTGGCTAGCGTGGCATACCGGGGCAGGTACACTTCCCTCTCCCCGATATTTATTATGCGAATGGGCACCCTCCCATGGCGTACATTGACCACCCCCCGTGCTGTCAAAATGGTGGGCCTACTGTCTGAGTAAACTGGTTCTACCATTGCCTGGTAATCTCTTCCTCTCAGACCAATAGCTGCCCGGCACCAAATCATCATTTCACTTTTTGGGGGCATGGCAATAGGAAAAGGGTCACACATTCTTACGCTACCAATCTCACCGCCGGAGAGTTCCACTTGTTGCCGTTGCATCAGTGCCCGGATCTCTTTCTGGAGCACCCGCTGCTCGCCGGAGCTGGCGTTCTTGGCAACCTGCTGTAAAAGGAAAATCACCTCTGCAAGACAATTTTCAATTACGTTAGTTCCTAGAGTTATTTTTGGGTGACTCTCATGTTTATCAATATCTACAATGATCAGTCCCTGTGCGGCCAGTTCGACTCTACCGATTTTGAGGGCCACCTCCTTAAATCCGATCTGTGGCACGGGCTGGCCATTGCTGGCGATGATACTCAAGTCGTCGTCAGGGTAGTGGGTAATATCCGAGTCATTCCAGTACTGCTTGAAGAGCACGTACGGGATGGTGGTGACCTGTGACCCGGTATCCAGTAGGGCACTCATGGGAATGCCATCCAGTACCACAGGCAAGACTGGACGTCCTCCCACATATCTGTCGCGCCAGTTCGATGGGCCTGGTGATCTTTTTCCTGGGGGTTGGCCCTCTACCCCAGGTTGTGCCCGTTTAAAGAACAGTACCTTTCCATATGTCCGGGTTGATTGCAGCGGCGGCAGATGGGTCGTCCGTCCTCGCTGTATCGGTCACTGGGTCTTCCTCTGGCCGGTGGGGTCCTCCTTGGTCGACGCCACGGGATGTCCTCCGGTCCGGATGCCAGCTGGATCTTCCCTGGGGTGGAAACCTGTAAAGACTGCACAGTTCGGGTTAGCGCAGCAACGCTCTTAGCTAGCTCTTGGACCTGATGGTGTAGGTCTGGAGCCGGGTCATTGTCCAAAGCCTGCGCATCAGCTCCCACAGGCCCTGCTGACAAGGGCGCCGCCTCCTGGTAGTAAGTGGTAGTGGGGCGTCTGTGGGTCACAACGCCACCTGGTGCCGGTTCTCGGAGCACCCGGATGGCTCTGTCCTTGAACTGTGCAAAGTCCAGATGGGGATCCTGTAAGGCCATTGCCCGCAACTGGGTTCGGTGGGCATTGCAATATAAACCCTCTATAAATTGTTCAGTCAACAGCCTGTCCTCGTTTCCCACCCCATCAGGGTCGGTCTGCTTTATGGCCCTCAGGGCCTCTTGTAGGTTTAGTGCATAGTCCCTTATACTCTCATGCGCTCGCTGCTTGCACCCGTAGAATCTAAGCTTAATCTCGGCTGAGGTGCGGGTATCAAAGGTGTCCTTCAGCCGGGTTAGTATCCCTGCGACAGTCTTCCTCCCAGGTGGCCAGGATTTTACTTCCCTTTTGGCTGCCCCGGTTAGTTGGGCCACCAGGATGCTCACTTTTTGCTCTTCTGTGAGGGGGTACACCTGGAAGAGGCTATCCAGCTTTTCTCTAAAGTCATGCAGGGTATGTGACTCCCCTGAATACTGGGGTAGCCAAGCTGCTCCCGGGATATAGGGCATGGTGAAGGGCATAACTGCAGCAGCGGTAGCGCTGGCGGGGGTTGGGGCAGTGAAGCTCTCCTCCGTATCCGACATCTTCCTCCCCCCTAGTGGACCGTGGCCTACCTTGCGATGATCCTCTTCCGTAGGCCGCGGCTCCGCAGTGGATCGTCAGGGTTGAGGACCTTCCGTCGCGCTCCTGTGACGTCGGCGTCTGCTGGGCTCCTTCCAGGACCTTACGCAACGTTCGGACGTGAGGCGGGGCTTCAGTTCTCGCGCGCTTTCGGAGTCCACGCCCCTCTTCTTCCCGCGCGGCGTCCCCAAGATGGCGTCCAACGGCGGGAAAACTCCACGGATGGCGGGAAGAAGGCCGAAGATGGCGCCGGATGGCGGGAAACTTCACCGATGGCGGGAAGAAGGTAGAAGATGGCGCCGGATGGCGGGAAACCTCCACGGATAGAGGGAATCTTCACCACTGGTAAGTTTGAACAGTCTTTGCTTTTCAGGCACGCAGTACCCGGTGGTTGCGGGCACGAAATCCTGCCGACTACGCCAAAGTTGACGCGCCCCTGGGCCTGTGTCGCGCTGCGTTGCGCATGCGGGAGCCTACCCGGAGCCGGATCAGTAGAGGGTTGTAGTCTCGTGGCGGTGACCCGGTCCGTGCCCAGGGAGTCAAACTAGACGGCAGTCTATTAGTAGTAAATAGTTGATGACTACGCCACCCGTTGAGTGCAGCCAGGGAGCTGCTGCTGCAGGGCAGACCGCTGAGGCCGGTGGTAGGATTGTGCAGCGTGATAGTATAACCCCCAACGGGAGGGGTATGGCCTCAGGGCAGCCGACGTGGATGATGGGGGTAGCAGGAACCACTCAGAGACGGTACGGTGTAGTTCAGGGTCTTTACTGGTAACAACAATAGACCCTCCCGGAGTACTTGCTAGCAAACGGGGCCTGGTCAGTCTTTGAGCAGATGGGATCTCCCCTGGCCAGGCGTAGTTATAGGCCTCACAAACTGACTGTACTCTTCTGGCTACCTTGCTAGAAGCTGATGTAAGTAGCCCACGTCCCTGAGTGTACCGTGTGGTGCTCACCTGTATGGCCGGTGACTCGGGGCCTTCTAATGGCTTCCGCTCCACGATGGCGGTGCTGGTCCCACGCGTGTGACCGTGCCTTCGGGCTTCTGGGCCAGAGGACCTGAAATCCCCTGCCTGACGGATTCTGCTGCTGGGTAGAAGTTAGTCCCCACAGCCTCGGACTCCGGGTCCGGTAAAGAATCTTCTTAGTCAGGGCGAGCGCTGCAGCTGCCAGCCCCTGACTCCTTGGAACTCTGCTGTTTCCTATGCTGCTTCTTGTCTCCACTCTCCTTGTCTGACTCACCCTGTCTCAGCCCCGGGTTTATACAGGGGAAGTTCTTCCCCTCCCAAGACTGGGCAGGAGGTGTGGCATGCACAGGATCCCTGACCAAAGGACCTCCCACCTGCTCTCAGACATAACATTACATTACTGTGGAAAACCAGACCCCTGGGGTGCCACATAAGCACCACAAGGGGGAGATGTTACCATTGGCTCCACACAAGGAAGCTGCTACCATAAGTACCACAAGGGAGAGATGTTACCATTGGTTCCACAAAAGGAAGCTGTTACCATAAGTACCACAAGGGGGAGCTGTTACCATTAGCTCCACACAAGGAAGCTGCTACCATAAGCACCACAAGGGGGAGATGTTACCATTGGCTCCACACAAGGAAGCTGTTACCATAAGCACCACAAGGGGGAGATGTTACCATTGGCTCCACACAAGGGAGCTGTTACCATAAGTACCACAAGGGGGAGCAGTTACCATTGGCTCCACACAAGGAAGCTGTTACCATAAGTACCACAAGGGGGAGCTGTTACCATTGGCTCCACACAAGGAAGCTGTTACCATAAGTACCACAAGGGGGAGCTGTTACCATTGGTTCCACACAAGGAAGCTGTTACCATAAGTACCACAAGGGGGAGCTGTTACCATTGGCTCCACACAAGGAAGCTGTTACCATAAGCACCACAAGGGGGAGCTGTTACCATTGGTTCCACACAAGGGAGCTGTTACCATAAGTACCACAAGGGGGAGCTGTTACCATTGGCTCCACACAAGGAAGCTGTTACCATTGGCTCCACACAAGGAAGCTGATACCATAAGTACCACAAGGGGGAGCTGTTACCATTGGCTCCACACAAGGAAGCTGTTACCATAAGCACCACAAGGCGGTGCTGTTACCATTGGCTCCACACAAGGAAGCTGTTACCATAAGCACCACAAGGGGGAGCTGTTATCATTGGCTTCACACAAGGAAGCTGTTACCATAAGCACCACAAGGGGTAGCTGTTACCATTGGCTCCACACAAGGAAGCTGTTACCATAAGTACCACAAGGGGGAGCTGTTACCATTGGCTCCACACAAGGAAGCTGTTACCATAAGTTCCACAAGAGGAAGCAGTTACCATTGGCTTCACAAAAGGAAGCTGTTACCATAAGTACCACAAGGGGGAGCTGTTACCATTGGTTCCAGACAAGGCAGCTGTTACCATAAGTACCACAAGGGGGAGCTGTTACCATTGGCTCCACACAAGGAAGCTGTTACCATAAGTACCACAAGGGGGAGCTGTTACCATTGGCTCCACACAAGGAAGCTGCTACCATAAGTACCACAAGGGGGAGATGTTACCATTGGTTCCACAAAAGGAAGCTGTTACCATAAGTACCACAAGGGGGAGCTGTTACCATTGGCTCCACACAAGGAAGCTGCTACCATAAGCACCACAAGGGGGAGATGTTACCATTGGCTCCACACAAGGAAGCTGCTACCATAAGTACCACAAGGGGGAGATGTTACCATTGGTTCCACAAAAGGAAGCTGTTACCATAAGTACCACAAGGGGGAGCTGTTACCATTGGCTCCACACAAGGAAGCTGTTACCATAAGCACCACAAGGGGGAGCTGTTACCATTGGTTCCACACAAGGGAGCTGTTACCATAAGTACCACAAGGGGGAGCTGTTACCATTGGCTCCACACAAGGAAGCTGTTACCATAAGTACCACAAGGGGGAGCTGTTACCATTGGCTCCACACAAGGAAGCTGCTACCATAAGTACCACAAGGGGGAGCTGTTACCATTGGCTCCACACAAGGAAGCTGCTACCATAAGCACCACAAGGGGTAGATGTTACCATTGGCTCCACACAAGGAAGCTGTTACCATAAGCACCACAAGGGGGAGCTGTTACCATTGGCTCCACACAAGGAAGCTGTTACCATAAGCACCACAAGGGGGAGATGTTACCATTGGCTCCTCACAAGGAAGCTGCTACCATAAGCACCACAAGGGGGAGATGTTACCTTTGGCTCCACACAAGGAAGCTGCTACCATAAGCACCACAAGGGGGAGATGTTACCATTGGCTCCACACAAGGAAGCTGCTACCATAAGTACCACAAGGGAGAGATGTTACCATTGGTTCCACAAAAGGAAGCTGTTACCATAAGTACCACAAGGGAGAGATGTTACCATTGGCTCCACACAAGGAAGTTGTTACCATAAGCACCACAAGGGGGAGCTGTTACCATTGGTTCCACACAAGGGAGCTGTTACCATAAGTACCACAAGGGGGAGCTGTTACCATTGGCTCCACACAAGGAAGCTGTTACCATTGGCTCCACACAAGGAAGCTGTTACCATAAGTACCACAAGGGGGAGCTGTTACCATTGGCTCCACACAAGGAAGCTGTTACCATAAGCGCCACAAGGCGGAGCTGTTACCATTGGCTCCACACAAGGAAGCTGTTACCATAAGCACCACAAGGGGGAGCTGTTATCATTGGCTTCACACAAGGAAGCTGTTACCATAAGCACCACAAGGGGTAGCTGTTACCATTGGCTCCACACAAGGAAGCTGTTACCATAAGTACCACAAGGGGGAGCTGTTACCATTGGCTCCACACAAGGAAGCTGTTACCATAAGCACCACAAGGGGGAGATGTTACCAATGTCTCCACACAAGGAAGCTGTTACCATAAGCACCACAAGGGGGAGCTGTTACCATTGGCTCCACACAAGGGAGCTGTTACCATAAGTACCACAAGGGGAAGCAGTTACCATTGGCTTCACACAAGGAAGCTGTTACCATAAGTACCACAAGGGGGAGCTGTTACCATTGGCTCCACACAAGGAAGCTGTTACCATAAGCACCACAAGGGGGAGATGTTACCATTGGCTCCACACAAGGAAGCTGTTACCATAAGCACCAAAAGGGGAAGCTGTTACCATTGGCTCCACACAAGGAAGCTGTTACCATAAGCACCACAAGGGGGAGCTGTTACCATTGGCTCCACACAAGGAAGCTGCTACCATAAGCACCACAAGGGGGAGATGTTACCATTGGCTCCACACAAGGAAGCTGTTACCTTAAGCACCACAAGGGGGAGCTGTTACCATTGGCTCCACACAAGGGAGCTGTTACCATAAGTACCACAAGGGGGAGCAGTTACCATTGGCTCCACACAAGGAAGCTGTTACCATAAGTACCACAAGGGGGAGCTGTTACCATTGGCTCCACACAAGGAAGCTGTTACCATAAGTACCACAAGGGGGAGCTGTTACCATTGGTTCCACACAAGGAAGCTGATACCATAAGTACCACAAGGGGGAGCTGTTACCATTGGCTCCACACAAGGAAGCTGTTACCATAAGCACCACAAGGGGGAGCTGTTACCATTGGTTCCAGACAAGGCAGCTGTTACCATAAGTACCACAAGGGGGAGCTGTTACCATTGGCTCCACACAAGGAAGCTCTTACCATAAGTACCACAAGGGGGAGCTGTTACCATTGGCTCCACACAAGGAAGCTGCTACCATAAGTACCACAAGGGGGAGATGTTACCATTGGTTCCACAAAAGGAAGCTGTTACCATAAGTACCACAAGGGGGAGCTGTTACCATTGGCTCCACACAAGGAAGCTGCTACCATAAGCACCACAAGGGGCAGATGTTACCATTGGCTCCACACAAGGAAGCTGCTACCATAAGTACCACAAGGGGGAGATGTTACTATTGGTTCCACAAAAGGAAGCTGTTACCATAAGTACCACAAGGGGGAGCTGTTACCATTGGCTCCACACAAGGAAGCTGTTACCATAAGCACCACAAGGGGGAGCTGTTACCATTGGCTCCACACAAGGAAGCTGTTACCATAAGTACCACAAGGGGGAGCTGTTACCATTGGCTCCACACAAGGAAGCTGCTACCATAAGTACCACAAGGGGGAGCTGTTACCATTGGCTCCACACAAGGAAGCTGCTACCATAAGCACCACAAGGGGTAGATGTTACCATTGGCTCCACACAAGGAAGCTGTTACCATAAGCACCACAAGGGGGAGCTGTTACCATTGGCTCCACACAAGGAAGCTGTTACCATAAGCACCACAAGGGGGAGATGTTACCATTGGCTCCTCACAAGGAAGCTGCTACCATAAGCACCACAAGGGGGAGATGTTACCTTTGGCTCCACACAAGGAAGCTGCTACCATAAGCACCACAAGGGGGAGATGTTACCATTGGCTCCACACAAGGAAGCTGCTACCATAAGTACCACAAGCGAGAGATGTTACCATTGGTTCCACAAAAGGAAGCTGTTACCATAAGTACCACAAGGGAGAGATGTTACCATTGGCTCCACACAAGGAAGCTGTTACCATAAGCACCACAAGGGGGAGCTGTTACCATTGGTTCCACACAAGGGAGCTGTTACCATAAGTACCACAAGGGGGAGCTGTTACCATTGGCTCCACACAAGGAAGCTGTTACCTTTGGCTCCACACAAGGAAGCTGTTACCATAAGTACCACAAGGGGGAGCTGTTACCATTGGCTCCACACAAGGAAGCTGTTACCATAAGCACCACAAGGCGGAGCTGTTACCATTGGCTCCACACAAGGAAGCTGTTACCATAAGCACCACAAGGGGGAGCTGTTATCATTGGCTTCACACAAGGAAGCTGTTACCATAAGCACCACAAGGGGTAGCTGTTACCATTGGCTCCACACAAGGAAGCTGTTACCATAAGTACCACAAGGGGGAGCTGTTACCATTGGCTCCACACAAGGAAGCTGTTACCATAAGCACCACAAGGGGGAGATGTTACCAATGGCTCCACACAAGGAAGCTGTTACCATAAGCACCACAAGGGGGAGCTGTTACCATTGGCTCCACACAAGGGAGCTGTTACCATAAGTACCACAAGGGGAAGCAGTTACCATTGGCTTCACACAAGGAAGCTATTACCATAAGTACCACAAGGGGGAGCTGTTACCATTGGCTCCACACAAGGAAGCTGTTACCATAAGCACCACAAGGGGGAGATGTTACCATAAGCACCAAAAGGGGAAGCTGTTACCATTGGCTCCACACAAGGAAGCTGTTACCATAAGTACCACAAGGGGGAGCTGTTACCATTGGCTCCACACAAGGAAGCTGCTACCATAAGCACCACAAGGGGGAGATGTTACCATTGGCTCCACACAAGGAAGCTGTTACCATAAGCACCACAAGGGGGAGCTGTTATCATTGGCTCCACACAATGGAGCTGCTACCATAAGTACCACAAGGGGGAGATGTTACCATTGGCTCCACACAAGGAAGCTGCTACCATAAGTACACAAGGGGGAGATGTTACCATTGGTTCCACAAAAGGAAGCTGTTACCATAAGTACCACAAGGGGGAGCTGTTACCATTGGCTCCACACAAGGAAGCTGTTACCATAAGCACCACAAGGGGGAGCTGTTACCATTGGTTCCACACAAGGCAGCTGTTACCATAAGTACCACAAGGGGGAGCTGTTACCATTGGCTCCACACAAGGAAGCTGTTACCATAAGTACCACAAGGGGGAGCTGTTACCATTGGCTCCACACAAGGAAGCTGTTACCATAAGTACCACAAGGGGGAGATGTTACCATTGGTTCCACAAAAGGAAGCTGTTACCATAAGTACCACAAGGGGGAGATGTTACCATTGGTTCCACAAAAGGAAGCTGTTACCATAAGTACCACAAGGGGGAGCTGTTACCATTGGCTCCACACAAGGAAGCTGTTACCATAAGTACCACAAGGGGGAGATGTTACCATTGGTTCGACAAAAGGAAGCTGTTACCATAAGTACCACAAGGGGGAGCTGTTACCATTGGCTCCACACAAGGTAGCTGTTACCATAAGCACCACAAGGGGGAGCTGTTACCATTGGTTCCACACAAGGGAGCTGTTACCATAAGTACCACAAGGGGGAGCTGTTACCATTGGCTCCACACAAGGAAGCTGTTTCCATAAGTACCACAAGGGGGAGATGTTACCATTGGTTCCACAAAAGGAAGCTGTTACCATAAGTACCACAAGGGGGAGCTGTTACTATTGGCTCCACACAAGGAAGCTGTTACCATAAGTACCACAAGGGGGAGCTGTTACCATTGGCTCCACACAAGGAAGCTGCTACCATAAGCACCAAGAGGGGGAGCTGTTACCATTGGCTCCAAACAAGGAAGCTGCTACCATAAGCACCACAAGGGGGAGATGTTACCATTGGCTCCACACAAGGAAGCTGTTACCATAAGCACCACAAGGGGGAGCTGTTGCCATTGGCTCCACACAAGGGAGCTGTTACCATAAGTACCACAAGGGGGAGCAGTTACCATTGGCTCCACACAAAGAAGCTGCTACCATAAGTAACACAAGGGGGAGATGTTACCATTGGTTCCACAAAAGGAAGCTGTTACCATAAGTACCACAAGGGGGAGCTGTTACCATTGGCTCCACACAAGGAAGCTGCTCCCATAAGCACCACAAGGGGGAGCTGTTACCATTGGCTCCACACAAGGAAGCTGTTACCATTGGCTCCACACAAGGAAGCTGCTACCATAAGCACCACAAGGGGGAGCTGTTACCATTGGCTTCACACAAGGAAGCTGTTACCATAAGCACCACAAGGGGGAGCTGTTACCATTGGTTCCACACAAGGGAGCTGTTACCATAAGTACCACAAGGGTGAGCTGTTACCATTGGCTCCACACAAGGAAGCTGTTACCATAAGTACCACAAGGGGGAGCTGTTACCATTGGCTCCACACAAGGAAGCTGCTACCATAAGTACCACAAGGGGGAGATGTTACCATTGGTTCCACAAAAGGAAGCTGTTACCATAAGTACCACAAGGGGGAGCTGTTACCATTGGCTCCACATAAGGAAGCTGCTACCATAAGCACCACAAGGGGGAGATGTTACCATTGGCTCCACACAAGGAAGCTGTTACCATAAGCACCACAAGGGGGAGCTGTTACCATTGGCTCCACACAAGGAAGCTGTTACCATAAGCACCACAAGGGGGAGATGTTACCATTGGCTCCTCACAAGGAAGCTGCTACCATAAGCACCACAAGGGGGAGATGTTACCTTTGGCTCCACTCAAGGAAGCTGCTACCATAAGCACCACAAGGGGGAGATGTTACCATTGGTTCCACACAAGGAAGCTGTTACCATAAGTACCACAAGGGGGAGCTGTTACCATTGGCTCCACACAAGGAAGCTGTTACCATAAGCACCACAAGGGGGAGCTGTTACCATTGGTTCCACACAAGGGAGCTGTTACCATAAGTACCACAAGGGGGAGCTGTTACCATTGGCTCCACACAAGGAAGCTGTTACCATTGGCTCCACACAAGGAAGCTGTTACCATAAGTACCACAAGGGGGAGCTGTTACCATTGGTTCCACACAAGGAAGCTGTTACCATAAGCACCACAAGGGGGAGCTGTTACCATTGGCTCCACACAAGGAAGCTGTTACCATAAGCACCACAAGGGGGAGCTGTTATCATTGGCTTCACACAAGGAAGCTGTTACCATAAGCACCACAAGGGGTAGCTGTTACCATTAGCTCCACACAAGGAAGCTGTTACCATAAGTACCACAAGGGGGAGCTGTTACTATTGGCTCCACACAAGGAAGCTGTTACCATAAGCACCACAAGGGGGAGATGTTACCATTGGCTCCACACAAGGAAGCTGTTACCATAAGCACCACAAGGGGGAGCTGTTACCATTGGCTCCACACAAGGGAGCTGTTACCATAAGTACCACAAGGGGGAGATGTTACCATTGGCTCCACACAAGGAAGCTGTTACCATAAGCACCACAAGGGGGAGCTGTTACCATTGGCTCCACACAAGGAAGCTGTTACCATAAGTACCACAAGGGGGAGCTGTTACCATTGGCTCCACACAAGGAAGCTGCTACCATAAGCACCACAAGGGGGAGATGTTACCATTGACTCCACACAAGGAAGCTGTTATCATTGGCTCCACACAAGGGAGCTGTTACCATAAGTACCACAAGGGGGAGCAGTTACCATTGGCTCCACACAAGGAAGCTGTTACCATAAGTACCACAAGGGGGAGCTGTTACCATTGGCTCCACACAAGGAAGCTGTTACCATAAGTACCACAAGGGGGAGCTGTTACCATTGGTTCCACACAAGGAAGCTGTTACAATAAGTACCACAAGGGGGAGCTGTTACCATTGGCTCCACACAAGGAAGCTGTTACTATATGCACCACAAGGGGGAGCTGTTACCATTGGTTCCACACAAGGGAGCTGTTACCATAAGTACCACAAGGGGGAGCTGTTACCATTGGCTCCACACAAGGAAGCTGTTACCATAAGTACCACAAGGGGGAGCTGTTACCATTGGCTCCACACAAGGAAGCTGCTACCATAAGTACCACAAGGGGGAGATGTTACCATTGGCTCCACACAAGATAGCTGTTACCATTGGTTCCACACAAGGAAGCTGCTGCCATAAGTACCACAAGGGGGATATGTTACCATTGGCTCCACAAAAGGAAGCTGCTACCATAAGTACCACAAGGGGGAGATGTTACCATTGGTTCCACAAAAGGAAGCTGTTACCATAAGTACCACAAGGGGGAGCTGTTACCATTGGCTCCACACAAGGAAGCTGTTACCATAAGCACCACAAGGGGGAGCTGTTACCATTGGTTCCACACAAGGGAGCTGTTACCATAAGTACCACAAGGGGGAGCTGTTACCATTGGCTCCACACAAGGAAGCTGTTACCATAAGTACCACAAGGGGGAGCTGTTACCATTGGCTCCACACAAGGAAGCTGCTACCATAAGTACCACAAGGGGGAGATGTTACCATTGGTTCCACAAAAGGAAGCTGTTACCATAAGTACCACAAGGGGGAGCTGTTACCTTTGGCTCCACACAAGGAAGCTGCTACCATAAGCACCACAAGGGGGACATGTTACCATTGGCTCCACACAAGGAAGCTGTTACCATAAGTACCACAAGGGGGAGCTGTTACCATCGGCTCCACACAAGGAAGCTGTTACCATAAGTACCACAAGGGGGAGCTGTTAACATTGGCTCCACACAAGGAAGCTGTTACCATAAGTACCACAAGGGGGAGATGTTACCATTGGTTCCACAAAAGGAAGCTGTTACCATAAGTACCACAAGGGGGAGATGTTACCATTGGTTCCACAAAAGGAAGCTGTTACCATAAGTACCACAAGGGGGAGCTGTTACCATTGGCTCCACACAAGGAAGCTGTTACCATAAGTACCACAAGGGGGAGATGTTACCATTGGTTCCACAAAAGGAAGCTGTTACCATAAGTACCACAAGGGGGAGCTGTTACCATTGGCTCCACACAAGGAAGCTGTTACTAAAAGCACCACAAGGGGGAGCTGATACCATTGGTTCCACACAAGGGAGCTGTTACCATAAGTACCACAAGGGGGAGCTGTTACCATTGGCTCCACACAAGGAAGCTGTTACCATAAGTACCACAAGGGGGAGATGTTACCATTGGTTCCACAAAAGGAAGCTGTTACCATAAGTAGAGATGAGCGGTGTTCGACTAGAACTGTTCGCCAATCTCAAATTCGAGCTGTTTTGGGCGGTGTTCGAGTTGTTCGACGAACCCGAACGATTTGCAAAAAATTCGGCTGTTCGAGGTTATGTTCGATAACTGTTCGTGCACCAAAAGCGTGTCCTGCATGTCTGGCGCTATTTAGAGCACCAATCATGCAGGGATTGTCTGCCACTCACTGTAATGCCACAGCCATTGTGGTTGTGGCATTACAGTGATTGCCCAAATCGATGGGAACAGTGCCAACAGTGAAACATGAAAAGCCGGCAATTCAGCAGCGGCATACACCTGTACCCGACAATTTAGAACCGAAAGAATAGAGCTTCACACATAGATTAGATAGATATAAACATGTCAGCCAGATATATACGAAGTACAGTGACAGTGTTGCTTACTGTACTTGTCATTTAGCGTAAAGGATTTATCAAAAAAAATAATAGTGTTTTCATGCACCGTCTCTTTAAAAAAGCCGGCCGGCAATTCAGCATCTGTACCCGACAATTTATAACAGACAGAATAGAGCTTCACACATAGATTAGATAGATAGAAACATGTCAGTCACATATATATGAAGTACAGTGATAGTGTTGGTTACTGTACTTGTCATTTAGTATTAAAATAAAGGATTTATTATTAAAAAAATTGGCGTGGGGTTCCCCTTAATTTTAGGCTCTAGCGGAGGTTAAGCAGACGGCTGGGGCAGATGTTTGAAGCCTGGGAAGGGGGTAATACCACATAGCTTCCCAGGCTACTAATATCAGCCCCCAGCTGAATACATAGCCTTTACTAGCTATTAAAATGGGGGACCCCCCAAAAAAAATGACGTGGGGTCCCCCCTAATTTAATAGCTAGCAAAGGCTAGGCAGACAGCTGGGGGCTGATATTAATAGCCCAGGAAGGGAGCCATGAATATTGGCCCCCTCCCAGGCTAGAAACACCAGCCGTCAGCCGCCCCAGAAATGGCGCATTCATAGGATGCGCCAATTCTGGCACTTAGCCTCGCTCTTCCACGCTGCCCTGGTGCGGTGGCAGGGGGTAATAGGGTTGGGGTTGATGTCAGCTTATAATGCCAGCTGACATCAAGCCCAGGTTAGTAATGGAGAGGCGTCTATAAGACACCCCCATTACTAACCCCATAGTCAAAGTTAAAAAAAACACAAACACCCAGAATAAAGTCCTTTAATTGAAATAAAGACACAATCCTTTATTGTTCTAAATTAAACCATACTTACCGTCACGCCCATTCCAGCTGAAGCCAACGATCTCCTGCAATAAAAGAAAAATAATAAACCAACCTCATCCTTACCTTTCCATGGTTCCCACGACAGCTTCAGCTCTGCTACATCGAGATGACAGGCTGGACCGCAGCAGAACGCTGCCATCCAGCCTCTCATCCCGCAGACACTGAGAAGCGCAGGCTTGCTTGCGCTGCTCAGCGTCTCTCTGTGACGACATCCAGATGAGCCGAGTTCATGTCCAATGAACTCGGCTCACCTCATGCACGTCACTGACAGCGTGGGAAAATTCTCAAGCTGAAGCGGTGAGTGCAGGAGAATTCTCCCACGCTGTCAGTGACGTGCATAAGGTGAGCTCATGTCCAATGAACTCAGCTCACCTCCTGCACGTCACTGACAGCGTGGGAGAATTCTCCTGCACTCAGCGCTTCAGCGTGAGAATTCTCCCGCTGAAGCGCTGAGTGCAGGAGAATTCTCCCACGCTGTCAGTGACGTGCATAAGGTGAGCTCATGTCCAATGAACTCAGCTCACCTCCTGCACGTCACTGACAGCGTGGGAGAATTCTCCTGCACTCAGCGCTTCAGTGTGAGAATTCTCCCACGCTGAAGCGCTGAGTGCAGGAGAATTTTCCCACGCTGTCAGTGACGTGCATGAGGTGAGCCGAGTTCATTGGACATTAACTCGGCTCATCTGGATGCCCTCACAGAGAGACACTGTGGAGCGCAAGCAAGCCTGCGCTTCTCAGTGTCTGCGGGATGACAGGCTGGATGGCAGCGTTCTGCTGCGGTCCAGCCTGTCATCTCGATGTAGCAGAGCTGAAGCTGTCATGGGAACCATGGAAAGGTAAGGATGATGTTGCTTTATTATTTTTCTTTTATTTCAGGAGATCGTTGGCTTCAGCTGGAATGGGCGTGATGGTAAGTATGGTTTAATTTAGAACAATAAAGAATTGTGTGTTTATTTCAATTAAAGGACTTTTTTCTGGGTGTTGTGTTTTTTTTAAATACTTTACTAGAAATTCATGGTGGTCATGTCTAATATTGGCGTGACCCCATGAATTTCGGGCTTAGGGCCAGCTGATAATGCCAAGCTGGCCCTAACCCCTTTATTACCCAGTGAGCCACCGCATCAGGGCCCTGGATGAGTTGGGTACAGCGCCAGAAGATGGCGCTTCTATGAACGCGCCATTTTCCGGGGTGGCTGCGGACTGCAATTTGCAGCGGGGGTGGCCCAGAAAGCTTGGGCCTCCCTGCGCTGCGGATTCCAGCCCCCAGCTGCCTAGTTGTACCTGGCTGGACACAAAAACAGGGCGAAGCCCCACGTCAATTTTCTTTAAATTATTTCATGAAATAATTAAGAAAAAAAGGGCTTCCCTATATTGTTGTGTCCGGCCAGGTACAAATAGGCAGCTGGTGGTTGGGGGCAGCCCGTTCCTGCCTGCTGTACCTGGCTGGACACAAATATAGTGCGAAGCCCCACTTCAATTTTTTTAAATTATTTCAGGAAATTCATGAAATAATTTAAAAAAAATTGACGTGGGGCTTCGCACTATATTTGTGTCCAGCCAGGTACAGCAGGCAGGAACGGGCTGCCCCCATCCACCAGCTGCCTATTTGTACCTGGCCAGACACAACAATATAGGGAAGCCCTTTTTTTCTTAATTATTTCATGAATTTCATGAAATAATTAAAAAAAATTGAAGTGGGGCTTCGCACTATATTTGTGTCCAGCCAGGTACAGCAGGCAGGAACGGGCTGCCCCCATCCACCAGCTGCCTATTTGTACCTGGCCAGACACAACAATATAGGGAAGCCCTTTTTTTCTTAATTATTTCATGAATTTCATGAAATAATTAAAAAAAATTGAAGTGGGGCTTCGCACTATATTTGTGTCCAGCCAGGTACAGCAGGCAGGAACGGGCTGCCCCCATCCACCAGCTGCCTATTTGTACCTGGCCGGACACAACAATATAGGGAAGCCCTTTTTTTCTTAATTATTTCATGAATTTCATGAAATAATTAAAAAAAATTGAAGTGGGGCTTCGCACTATATTTGTGTCCAGCCAGGTACAGCAGGCAGGAACGGGCTGCCCCCATCCACCAGCTGCCTATTTGTACCTGGCCGGACACAACAATATAGGGAAGCCCTTTTTTTCTTAATTATTTCATGAATTTCATGAAATAATTTAAAAAAAAAGTACGTGGGGCTTCGCCCTATTTTTGTGTCCAGCCAGGTACAACTAGGCAGCTGGGGGCTGGAATCTGCAGCGCGAGGCCCAAGCTTTCTGGGCCCCGCCCCGCTACAAATTGCAGTCCGCAGCCACCCCGGAAAATGGCGCGTTCATAGAAGCGCCATCTTCTGGCGCTGTACCCAACTCATCCAGGGCCCTGGTGCGGTGGCTCACTGGGTAATAAAGGGGTTAGGGCCAGCTTGGTATTATCAGCTGGCCCCAAGCCCAAAATTCATGGGGTCACGCCAGTATTAGACATGACCGCCATGAATTTCTAGTAAAGTATTTAAAAAAAACACAACACCCAGAATAAAGTCCTTTAATTGAAATAAAGACACAATTCTTTATTGTTCTAAATTAAACCATACTTACCATCACACCCATTCCAGCTGAAGCCAACGATCTCCTGCAATAAAAGAAAAATAATAAACCAACCTCATCCTTACCTTTCCGTGGTTCCCACGACAGCTTCAGCTCTGCTACATCGAGATGACTGGCTGGACCGCAGCAGAACGCTGCCATCCAGTCTGTCATCCCGCAGACACTGAGAAGCGCAGGCATGCTTGCGCTCCTCACTGTCTCGCTGTGACGGCATCCAGATGAGCCGAGGTCATGTCCAATGAACTCGGCTCACCTCATGCACGTCACTGACAGCGTGGGAAAATTCTCACGCTGAAGTGCTGAGTGCAGGAGAATTCTCCCACGCTGTCAGTGATGTGCATGAGGTGAGCTCATGTCCAATGAACTCAGCTCACCTCCTGCACGTCACTGACAGCGTGGGAAAATTCTCCTGCAATCAGCGCTTCAGCGTGAGAATTTTCCCACGCTGTCAGTGACGTGCATGAGGTGAGCCGAGTTCATTGGACATGAACTCGGCTCATCTGGATGTCGTCACAGAGAGACGCTGAGCAGCGCAAGCAAGCCTGCGCTTCTCAGTGTCTGCGGGATGACAGGCTGGATGGCAGCGTTCTGCTGCGGTCCAGCCTGTCATCTCGATGTAGCAGAGCTGAAGCTGTCGTGGGAACCATGGAAAGGTAAGGATGAGGTTGCTTTATTATTTTTCTTTTATTGCAGGAGATCGTTGGCTTCAGCTGGAATGGGCGTGATGGTAAGTATGGTTTAATTTAGAACAATAAAGGATTGTGTCTTTATTTCAATTAAAGGACTTTATTCTGGGTGTTTGTGTTTTTTTTAACTTTGACTATGGGGTTAGTAATGGGGGTGTCTTATAGACGCCTCTCCATTACTAACCTGGGCTTGATGTCAGCTGGCATTATAAGCTGACATCAACCCCAACCCTATTACCCCCTGCCACCGCACCAGGGCAGCGTGGAAGACCGAGGCTAAGTGCCAGAATTGGCGCATCCTATGAATGCGCCATTTCTGGGGCGGCTGACGGCTGGTGTTTCTAGCCTGGGAGGGGGCCAATATTCATGGCTCCCTTCCTGGGCTATTAATATCAGCCCCCAGCTGTCTGCCTAGCCTTTGCTAGCTATTAAATTAGGGGGGACCCCACGTCATTTTTTTGGGGGGGTCCCCCATTTTAATAGCTAGTAAAGGCTATGTATTCAGCTGGGGGCTGATATTAGTAGCCTGGGAAGCTCCGTGGGTATTACCCCCTTCCCAGGCTTCAAACATCTGCCCCAGCCGTCTGCTTAACCTCCGCTAGAGCCTAAAATTAAGGGGAACCCCACGCCAATTTTTTTAATAATAAATCCATTATTTTAATACTAAATGACAAGTACAGTAACCAACACTATCACTGTACTTCATATATATGTGACTGACATGTTTCTATCTATCTAATCTATGTGTGAAGCTCTATTCTTTCTGTTCTAAATTGTCGGGTACCGCTGCTGAATTGCCGGCCGGCTTTTTTAAAGAGACAGTGCATGAAAACACTATTATTTTTTTAAATAAATCCTTTACACTAAATGACAAGTACAGTAAGCAACACTATCACTGTACTTATTATATATGTGACTGACATGTTTCTATCTATCTAATCTATGTGTGAAGCTCTATTCTTTCTGTTCTAAATTGTCGGGTACAGATGCTGAATTGCCGGCCGGCTTTTTTAAAGAGACGGTGCATGAAAACACTAATATTTTTTTTAATAAATCCTTTACACTAAATGACAAGTGCAGTAACCAACACTGTCACTGTGCTTCTTATATGTGTGACTGACATGTTTCTATCTATCTAATCTATGTGTGATGCTCTATTCCTTCTTGTCTAAATTGTCGGGTACCGGTGTATGCCGCTGCTGAATTTGCCGGCCGGCTTTTTTAAAGAGAGTGTCTTCTGAGCAGTTTGTCAGCTTTTGGACACCTTTGCAGGTGTTTTCTATGTGTTTCTATGTGTTTTTGTTTGCCTGCCATTGGTTTTAACGGTGTTCGACGGTGTTCTAAGGTGTTCGACGAACAGTTCGACGAACAGTTCCTCGAACATCCCGGTGTTCGACGAACCGAACCAAACCCGAACACTACGGGGGTGGCTCAACACTAACCATAAGTACCACAAGGGGGAGCTGTTATTATTGGCTCCACACAAGGAAGCTGTTACCATAAGCACCACAAGGGGGAGCTGTTACCATTGGCTCCACACAAGGAAGCTGTTACCATTGGCTCCACAAAAGGAAGCTGCTACCATAAGCACCACAAGGGGGAGATGTTACCATTGGCTCCACACAAGGAAGCTGTTACCATAAGTACCACAAGGGGGAGCTGTTACCATTGGCTCCACACAAGGAAGCTGTTACCATAAGCACCACAAGGGGGAGCTGTTACCATTGGTTCCACACAAGGGAGCTGTTACCATAAGTATCACAAGGGGGAGCTGTTACCATTGGCTCCACACAAGGAAGCTGTTACCATAAGTACCACAAGGGGGAGATGTTACCATTGGTTCCACAAAAGGAAGCTGTTACCATAAGTACCACAAGGGGGAGCTGTTACTATTGGCTCCACACAAGGAAGCTGTTACCATAAGCACCACAAGGGGGAGCTGTTACCATTGGCTCCACAGAAGGAAGCTGTTACCATTGGCTCCACACAAGGAAGCTGCTACCATAAGCACCACAAGGGGGAGATGTTACCATTGGTTCCACACAAGGAAGCTGTTACCATAAGCACCACAAGGGGGAGCTGTTACCATTGGCTCCACACAAGGGAGCTGTTACCATAAGTACGACAAGGGGAAGCAGTTACCATTGGCTTCACACAAGGAAGCTGTTACCATAAGTACCACAAGTGGGAGCTGTTACCATTGGCTCCACACAAGGAAGCTGTTACCATAAGCACCACAAGGGGGAGATGTTACCATAGGCTCCACACAAGGAAGCTGTTACCATAAGCACCACAAGGGGGAGCTGTTACCATTGGCTCCACACAAGGAAGCTGTTACCATAAGTACCACAAGGGGGAGCTGTTACCATTGGCTCCACACAAGGAAGCTGCTACCATAAGTACCACAAGGTAGAGATGTTACCATTGGCTCCACACAATGAAGCTGTTACCATAAGCACCACAAGGGGGAGATGTTACCATTGATTACATAAAAGGAAGCTGTTACCATAAGTACCACAAGGGGGAGCTGTTACCATTGGTTCCACACAAGGGAGCTGTTCCCATAAGTACCACAAGGGGGAGCTGTTACCATTGGCTCCACACAAGGAAGCTGTTACCATTGGCTCCACACAAGGAAGCTGTTACCATAAGTACCACAAGGGGGAGCTGTTACCATTGGCTCCACACAAGGAAGCTGTTACCATAAGCACCACAAGGGGGAGCTGTTACCATTGGCTCCACACAAGGAAGCTGTTACCATAAGCACCACAAGGGGGAGCTGTTATCATTGGCTTCACACAAGGAAGCTGTTACCATAAGCACCACAAGGGGTAGCTGTTACCATTGGCTCCACACAAGGAAGCTGTTACCATAAGTACCACAAGGGGGAGCTGTTACCATTGGCTCCACACAAGGAAGCTGTTACCATAAGCACCACAAGGGGGAGATGTTACCATTGGCTCCACACAAGGAAGCTGTTACCATAAGCACCACAAGGGGGAGCTGTTACCATTGGCTCCACACAAGGGAGCTGTTACCATAAGTACCACAAGGGGTAGCAGTTACCATTGTCTTCGCACAAGGAAGCTGTTACCATAAGTACCACAAGGGGGAGCTGTTACCATTGGCTCCACACAAGGAAGCTGTTACCATAAGCACCACAAGGGGGAGATGTTACCATTGTCTCCACACAAGGAAGCTGTTACCATAAGCACCACAAGGGGGAGCTGTTACCATTGGCTCCACACAAGGAAGCTGTTACCATAAGTACCACAAGGGGGAGCTGTTACCATTGGCTTCACACAAGGAAGCTGCTACCATAAGCACCACAAGGGGGAGATGTTACCATTGGCTGCACACAAGGAAGCTGTTACCATAAGCACCACAAGGGGGAGCTGTTATCATTGGCTCCACACAAGGAAGCTGTTACCATAAGTACCACAAGGGGGATCAGTTACCATTGGCTCCACACAAGGAAGCTGTTACCATAAGTACCACAAGGGGGAGCTGTTACCATTGGCTCCACACAAGGAAGCTGTTACCATAAGTACCACAAGGGGGAGCTGTTACCATTGGTTCCACACAAGGAAGCTGTTACCATAAGTACCACAAGGGGGAGCTGTTACCATTGGCTCCATACAAGGAAGCTGTTACCATAAGCACCACAAGGGGGAGCTGTTACCATTGGTTCCACACAAGGGAGCTGTTACCATAAGTACCACAAGGGGGAGCTGTTACCATTGGCTCCACACAAGGAAGCTGTTACCATAAGTACCACAAGGGGGAGCTGTTACCATTGGCTCCACACAAGGAAGCTGCTACCATAAGTACCACAAGGGGGAGATGTTACCATTGGTTCCACAAAAGGAAGCTGTTACCATAAGTACCACAAGGGGGAGCTGTTACCATTGGCTCCACACAAGAAAGCTGCTACCATAAGCACCACAAGGGGGAGATGTTACCATTGGCTCCACACAAGGAAGCTGTTACCATTGGCTCCACACAAGGAAGCTGCTACCATAAGTACCACAAGGGGGAGATGTTACCATTGGTTCCACACAAGGAAGCTGTTACCATTGGCTCCACACAAGGAAGCTGCTACCATAAGCACCACAAGGGGGAGATGTTACCATTGGCTCCACACAAGGAAGCTGTTACCATTGGTTCCACACAAGGAAGCTGCTACCATAAGTACCACAAGGGGGAGCTGTTACCATTGGCTCCACACAAGGAAGCTGCTACCATAAGTACCACAAGGGGGAGATGTTACCATTGGTTCCACAAAAGGAAGCTGTTACCATAAGTACCACAAGGGGGAGCTGTTACCATTGGCTCCACACAAGGAAGCTGTTACCATAAGCACCACAAGGGGAAGCTGTTACCATTGGTTCCACACAAGGGAGCTGTTACCATAAGTACCACAAGAGGGAGCTGTTACCATTGGCTACACACAAGGAAGCTGTTACCATAAGTACCACAAGGGGGAGCTGTTACCATTGGCTCCACACAAGGAAGCTTCTACCATAAGTACCACAAGGGGGAGATGTTACCATTGGTTCCACAAAAGGAAGCTGTTACCATAAGTACCACAAGGGGGAGCTGTTACCATAAGCACCACAAGGGGGAGATGTTACCATTGGCTCCACACAAGGAAGCTGTTACCATAAGTACCACAAGGGGGAGCTGTTACCATTGGCTCCACACAAGGAAGCTGTTACCATAAGTACCACAAGGGGGAGATGTTACCATTAGTTCCACAAAATGAATCTGTTACCATAAGTACCACAAGGGGGAGATGTTACCTTTGGTTCCACAAAAGGAAGCTGTTACCATAAGTACCACAAGGGGGAGCTGTTACCATATGCTCCACACAAGGAAGCTGTTACCATAAGTACCACAAGGGGGAGATGTTACCATTGGTTCCACAAAAGGAAGCTGTTACCATAAGTACCACAAGGGGGAGCTGTTACTATTGGCTCCACACAAGGAAGCTGTTACCATAAGCACCACAAGGGGGAGCTGTTACCATTGGTTCCACACAAGGAAGCTGTTACCATTGGCTCCACACAAGGAAGCTGCTACCATAAGCACCACAAGGTGGAGATGTTACCATTGGCTCCACACAAGGAAGCTGTTACCATAAGCACCACAAGGGGGAGCTGTTACCATTGGCTCCACACAAGGGAGCTGTTACCATAAGTACCACAAGGGGAAGCAGTTACCATTGGCTTCACACAAGGAAGCTGTTACCATAAGTACCACAAGTGGGAGCTGTTACTATTGGCTCCACACAAGGAAGCTGTTACCATAAGCACCACAAGGGGGAGATGTTACCATTGGCTCCACACAAGGGAGCTGTTACCATAAGCACCACAAGGGGGAGCTGTTACCATTGGCTCCACACAAGGAAGCTGTTACCATAAGTACCACAAGGGGGAGCTGTTACCATTGGCTCCACACAAGGAAGCTGCTACCATAAGCACCACAAGGGGGAGATGTTACCATTGGCTCCACACAAGGAAGCTGTTATCATAAGCACCACAAGGGGGAGCTGTTATCATTGGCTCCACACAAGGGAGCTGTTACCATAAGTACCACAAGGGGGAGCAGTTACCATTGGCTCCACACAAGGAAGCTGTTACCATAAGTACCACAAGGGAGAGCTGTTACCATTGGCTCCACACAAGGAAGCTGCTACCATAAGTACCACAAGGGAGAGATGTTACCATTGGCTCCACACAAGGAAGCTGTTACCATAAGCACCACAAGGGGGAGATGTTACCATTGGTTCCACAAAAGGAAGCTGTTACCATAAGTACCACAAGGGGGAGCTGTTACCATTGGTTCCACACAAGGGAGCTGTTACCATAAGTACCACAAGGGGGAGCTGTTACCATTGGCTCCACACAAGGAAGCTGTTACCATTGGCTCCACACAAGGAAGCTGTTACCATAAGTACCACAAGGGGGAGCTGTTACCATTGGCTCCACACAAGGAAGCTGTTACCATAAGCACCACAAGGGGGAGCTGTTACCATTGGCTTCACACAAGGAAGCTGTTACCATAAGTACCACAAGGGGGAGCTGTTACCATTGGCTCCACACAAGGAAGCTGTTACCATAAGCACCAGAAGGGGGAGATGTTACCATTGTCTCCACACAAGGAAGCTGTTACCATAAGCACCACAAGGGGGAGCTGTTACCATTGGTTCCACACAAGGAAGCTGTTACCATAAGTACCACAAGGGGGAGCTGTTACCATTGGCTCCACACAAGGAAGCTGTTACCATAAGCACCACAAGGGGGAGCTGTTATCATTGGCTCCCCACAAGGGAGCTGTTACCATAAGTACCACAAGGGGGAGCAGTTACCATTGGCTCCACACAAGGAAGCTGTTACCATAAGTACCACAAGGGGGAGCTGTTACCATTGGCTCCACACAAGGAAGCTGTTACCATAAGTACCACAAGAGGGAGCTGTTACCATTGGCTCCACACAAGGTAGCTGTTACCATAAGCACCACAAGGGGGGGCTGTTACCATTGGTTCCACACAAGGGAGCTGTTACCATAAGTACCACAAGGGGGAGCTGTTACCATTGGCTCCACACAAGGAAGCTGTTACCATAAGTACCACAAGGGGGAGCTGTTACCATTGGCTCCACACAAGGAAGCTGCTACCATAAGTACCACAAGGGGGAGATGTTACCATTGGTTCCACAAAAGGAAGCTGTTACCATAAGTACCACAAGGGGGAGATGTTACCATTGGCTCCACACAAGGAAGCTGTTACCATTGGCTGCACACAAGGAAGCTGCTACCATAAGCACCACAAGGGGGAGATGTTACCATTGGCTCCACACAAGGAAGCTGTTACCATTGGCTCCACACAAGGAAGCTGCTACCATAAGTACCACAAGGGGGAGATGTTACCATTGGCTCCACACAAGGAAGCTGTTACCATTGGCTCCACACAAGGAAGCTGCTACCATAAGCACCACAAGGGGGAGATGTTACCATTGGCTCCACACAAGGAAGCTGTTACCATTGGTTCCACACAAGGAAGCTGCTACCATAAGTACCACAAGGGGGAGCTGTTACCATTGGCTCCACACAAGGAAGCTGCTACCATAAGTACCACAAGGGGGAGATGTTACCATTGGTTCCACAAAAGGAAGCTGTTACCATAAGTACCACAAGGGGGAGCTGTTACCATTGGCTCCACACAAGGAAGCTGCTACCATAAGCACCACAAGGGGGAGATGTTACCATTGGCTCTACACAAGGAAGCTGTTACCATAAGTACCACAAGGGGGAGCTGTTACCATTGGCTCCACACAAGGAAGCTGTTACCATAAGTACCACAAGCGGGAGCTGTTACCATTGGCTCCACACAAGGAAGCTGTTACCATAAGTACCACAAGGGGGAGATGTTACCATTGGTTCCACAAAAGGAAGCTGTTACCATAAGTACCACAAGGGGGAGATGTTACCATTGGTTCCACAAAAGGAAGCTGTTACCATAAGTACCACAAGGGGGAGCTGTTACCATTGGCTCCACACAAGGAATCTGTTACCATAGGTACCACAAGGGGGAGATGTTACCACTGGTTCCACAAAAGGAAGCTGTTACCATAAGTACCACAAGGGGGAGCTGTTACCATTGGCTCCACACAAGGAAGCTGTTACCATAAGCACCACAAGGGGGAGCTGTTACCATTGGTTCCACACAAGGAAGCTGTTACCATAAGTACCACAAGGGGGAGCTGTTACCATTGGCTCCACACAAGGAAGCTGTTACCATAAGCACCACAAGGGGGAGATGTTACCATTGGCTCCACACAAGGAAGCTGTTACCATAAGCACCACAAGGGTGAGCTGTTACCATTGGCTCCACATAAGGGAGCTGTTACCATAAGTACCACAAGGGGAAGCAGTTACCATTGGCTTCACACAAGGAAGCTGCTACCATAAGTACCACAAGGGGGAGCTGTTACCATTGGCTCCACACAAGGAAGCTGTTACCATAAGCACCACAAGGGGGAGATGTTACCATTGTCTCCACACAAGGAAGCTGTTACCATAAGCACCACAAGGGGGAGCTGTTACCATTGGCTCCACACAAGGAAGCTGTTACCATAAGTACCACAAGGGGGAGCTGTTACCATTGGCTCCACACAAGGAAGCTGCTACCATAAGCACCACAAGGGGGAGATGTTACCATTGGCTCCACACAAGGAAGCTGTTACCATAAGCACCACAAGGGGGAGCTGTTATCATTGGCTCCACACAAGGGAGCTGTTACCATAAGTACCACAAGGGGGAGCAGTTACCATTGGCTCCACACAAGGAAGCTGTTACCATAAGTACCACAAGGGGGAGCTGTTACCATTGGCTCCACACAAGGAAGCTGTTACCATAAGTACCACAAGGGGGAGCTGTTACCATTGGTTCCACACAAGGAAGCTGTTACCATAAGTACCACAAGGGGGAGCTGTTACCATTGGCTCCACACAAGGAAGCTGTTACCATAAGCACCACAAGGGGGAGCTGTTACCATTGGTTCCACACAAGGGAGCTGTTACCATAAGTACCACAAGGGGGAGCTGTTACCATTGGCTCCACACAAGGAAGCTGTTACCATAAGTACCACAAGGGGGAGCTGTTACCATTGGCTCCACACAAGGAATCTGCTACCATAAGTACCACAAGGGGGAGATGTTACCATTGGTTCCACAAAAGGAAGCTGTTACCATAAGTACCACAAGGGGGAGCTGTTACCATTGGCTCCACACAAGGAAGCTGCTACCATAAGCACCACAAGGGGGAGATGTTACCATTGGCTCCACACAAGGAAGCTGTTACCATTGGCTCCACACAAGGAAGCTGCTACCATAAGTACCACATAAGGAAGCTGTTACCATTGGCTCCACACAAGGAAGCTGCTACCATAAGCACCACAAGGGGGAGATGTTACCATTGGCTCCACACAAGGAAGCTGTTACCATTGGTTCCACACAAGGAAGCTGCTACCATAAGTACCACAAGGGGGAGCTGTTACCATTGGCTCCACACAAGGAAGCTGCTACCATAAGTACCACAAGGGGGAGATGTTACCATTGGCTCCACACAAGGAAGCTGTTACCATAAGTACCACAAGGGGCAGCTGTTACCATTGGTTCCACAAAAGGAAGCTGTTACCATAAGTACCACAAGGGGGAGATGTTACCATTGGTTCCACAAAAGGAAGCTGTTACCATAAGTACCACAAGGGGGAGCTGTTACCATTGGCTCCACACAAGGAAGCTGTTACCATAAGTACCACAAGGGGGAGATGTTACCATTGGTTCCACAAAAGGAAGCTGCTACCATAAGTACCACAAGGGGGAGCTGTTACCATTGGCTCCACACAAGGAAGCTGTTACCATAAGCACCACAAGGGGGAGCTGTTACCATTGGTTTCACACAAGGGAGCTGTTACCATAAGTACCACAAGGGGGAGCTGTTACCATTGGCTCCACACAAGGAAGCTGTTACCATAAGTACCACAAGGTGGAGCTGTTACCATTGGTTCCACAAAAGGAAGCTGTTACCATAAGTACCACAAGGGGGAGCTGTTACTATTGGCTCCACACAAGGAAGCTGTTACCATAAGCACCACAAGGGGGAGCTGTTACCATTGGCTCCACACAAGGAAGCTGTTACCATTGGCTCCACACAAGGAAGCTGCTACCATAAGCACCACAAGGGGGAGCTGTTACCATTGGTTCCACACAAGGGAGCTGTTACCATAAGTATCACAAGGGGGGGCTGTTACCATTGGCTCCACACAAGGAAGCTGCTACCATAAGTACCACAAGGAGGAGATGTTACCATTGGTTCCACAAAAGGAAGCTGTTACCATAAGTACCACAAGGGGGAGCTGTTACCATTGGCTCCACACAAGGAAGCTGCTACCATAAGCACCACAAGGGGGAGATGTACCATTGGCTCCACACAAGGAAGCTGTTACCATTGGCTCCACACAAGGAAGCTGCTACCATAAGTACCACAAGGGGGAGATGTTACCATTGGCTCCACACAAGGAAGCTGTTACCATTGGCTCCACACAAGGAAGCTGCTACCATAAGCACCACAAGGGGGAGATGTTACCATTGGCTCCACACAAGGAATCTGTTACCATTGGTTCCACACAAGGAAGCTGCTATCATAAGTACCACAAGGGGGAGCTGTTACCATTGGCTCCACACAAGGAAGCTGCTACCATATGTACCACAAGGGGGAGATGTTACCATTGGTTCCACAAAAGGAAGCTGTTACCATAAGTACCACAAGGGGGATCTGTTACCATTGGCTCCACACAAGGAAGCTGTTACCATAAGCACCACAAGGGGGAGCTGTTACCATTGGTTCCACACAAGGGAGCTGTTACCATAAGTACCACAAGGGGGAGCTGTTACCATTGGCTCCACACAAGGAAGCTGTTACCATAAGTACCACAAGGGGGAGCTGTTACCATTGGCTCCACACAAGGAAGCTGCTACCATAAGTACCACAAGGGGGAGATGTTACCATTTGTTCCACAAAAGGAAGCTGTTACCATAAGTACCACAAGGGGGAGCTGTTACCATTGGCTCCACACAAGGAAGCTGCTACCATAAGCACCACAAGGGGGAGATGTTACCATTGGCTCCACACAAGGAAGCTGTTACCATTGGCTCCACACAAGGAAGCTGCTACCATAAGTACCACAAGGGGGAGATGTTACCATTGACTCCACACAAGGAAGCTGTTACCATTGGCTCCACACAAGGAAGCTGCTACCATAAGCACCACAAGGGGGAGATGTTACCATTGGCTCCACACAAGGAAGCTGTTACCATTGGTTCCACACAAGGAAGCTGCTACCATAAGTACCACAAGGGGGAGCTGTTACCATTGGCTCCACACAAGGAAGCTGCTACCATAAGTACCACAAGGGGGAGATGTTACCATTGGTTCCACAAAAGGAAGCTGTTACCATAAGTACCACAAGGGGGAGCTGTTACCATTGGCTCCACACAAGGAAGCTGTTACCATAAGCACCACAAGGGGGAGCTGTTACCTTTGGTTCCACACAAGGGAGCTGTTACCATAAGTAACACAAGGGGGAGCTGTTACCATTGGCTCCACACAAGGAAGCTGTTACCATAAGTACCACAAGGGGGAGCTGTTACCATTGGCTCCACACAAGGAAGCTGCTACCATAAGTACCACAAGGGGGAGATGTTACCATTGGTTCCACAAAAGGAAGCAGTTACCATAAGTACCACAAGGGGGAGCTGTTACCATTGGCTCCACACAAGGAAGCTGCTACCATAAGCACCACAAGGGGGAGATGTTACCATTGGCTCCACACAAGGAAGCTGTTACCATAAGTTCCACAAGGGGGAGCTGTTACCATTGGCTCCACACAAGGAAGCTGTTACCATAAGTACCACAAGGGGGAGATGTTACCATTGGTTCCACAAAAGGAAGCTGTTACCATAAGTACCACAAGGGGGATCTGTTACCATTGGTTCCACAAAAGGAAGCTGTTACCATAAGTACCACAAGGGGGAGATGTTACCATTGGTTCCACAAAAGGAAGCTGTTACCATAAGTACCACAAGGGGGAGCTGTTACCATTGGCTCCACACAAGGAAGCTGTTACCATAAGTACCACAAGGGGGAGATGTTACCATTGGTTCCACAAAAGGAAGCTGCTACCATAAGTACCACAAGGGGGAGCTGTTACCATTGGCTCCACACAAGGAAGCTGTTACCATAAGCACCACAAGGGGGAGCTGTTACCATTGGTTCCACACAAGGGAGCTGTTACCATAAGTACCACAAGGGGGAGCTGTTACCATTGGCTCCACACAAGGAAGCTGTTACCATAAGTACCACAAGGGGGAGCTGTTACCATTGGTTCCACAAAAGGAAGCTGTTACCATAAGTACCACAAGGGGGAGCTGTTACCATTGGCTCCACACAAGGAAGCTGTTACCATAAGTACCACAAGGGGAAGCTGTTACCATAAGTACCACAAGGGGGAGCTGTTACCATTGGCTCCACACAAGGAAGCTGTTACCATAAGCACCACAAGGGGGAGCTGTTACCATTGGTTCCACACAAGGGAGCTGTTACCATAAGTACCACAAGGGGGAGCTGTTACCATTGGCTCCACACAAGGAAGCTGTTACCATAAGTACCACAAGGGGGAGCTGTTACCATTGGCTCCACACAAGGAAGCTGCTACCATAAGTACCACAAGGGGGAGATGTTACCATTGGTTCCACAAAAGGAAGCTGTTACCATAAGTACCACAAGGGGGAGCTGTTACCATTGGCTCCACACAAGGAAGCTGCTACCATAAGCACCACAAGGGGGAGATGTTACCATTGGCTCCACACAAGGAAGCTGTTACCATAAGTACCACAAGGGGGAGCTGTTACCATTGGCTCCACACAAGGAAGCTGTTACCATAAGTACCACAAGGGGGAGCTGTTACCATTGGCTCCACACAAGGAAGCTGTTACCATAAGTACCACAAGGGGAAGCTGTTACCATAAGTACTACAAGGGGGAGATGTTACCATTGGTTCCACAAAAGGAAGCTGCTACCATAAGTACCACAAGGGGGAGCTGTTACCATTGGCTCCACACAAGGAAGCTGTTACCATAAGCACCACAAGGGGGAGCTGTTACCATTGGTTCCACACAAGGGAGCTGTTACCATAAGTACCACAAGGGGGAGCTGTTACCATTGGCTCCACACAAGGAAGCTGTTACCATAAGTACCACAAGGGGGAGCTGTTACCATTGGTTCCACAAAAAGAAGCTGTTACCATAAGTACCACAAGGGGGAGCTGTTACTATTGGCTCCACACAAGGAAGCTGTTACCATAAGCACCACAAGGGGGAGCTGTTACCATTGGCTCCCCACAAGGAAGCTGTTACCATTGGCTCCACACAAGGAAGCTGCTACCATAAGCACCACAAGGGGGAGCTGTTACCATTGGTTCCACACAAGGGAGCTGTTACCATAAGTACCACAAGGGGGAGCTGTTACCATTGGCTCCACACAAGGAAGCTGTTACCATAAGTACCACAAGGGGGAGCTGTTACGATTGGCTCCACACAAGGAAGCTGCTACCATAAGTACCACAAGGGGGAGATGTTACCATTGGTTCCACAAAAGGAAGCTGTTACCATAAGTACCACAAGGGGGAGCTGTTACCATTGGCTCCACACAAGGAAGCTGCTACCATAAGCACCACAAGGGGGAGATGTTACCATTGGCTCCACACAAGGAAGCTGTTACCATTGGCTCCACACAAGGAAGCTGCTACCAGAAGTACCACAAGGGGGAGATGTTACCATTGACTCCACACAAGGAAGCTGTTACCATTGGCTCCACACAAGGAAGCTGCTACCATAAGCACCACAAGGGGGAGATGTTACCATTGGCTCCACACAAGGAAGCTGTTACCATTGGTTCCACACAAGGAAGCTGCTACCATAAGTACCACAAGGGGGAGCTGTTACCATTGGCTCCACACAAGGAAGTTGCTACCATAAGTACCACAAGGGGGAGATGTTACCATTGGTTCCACAAAAGGAAGCTGTTACCATAAGTACCACAAGGGGGAGCTGTTACCATTGGCTCCACACAAGGAAGCTGTTACCATAAGCACCACAAGGGGGAGCTGTTACCATTGGTTCCACACAAGGGAGCTGTTACCATAAGTACCACAAGGGGGAGCTGTTACCATTGGCTTCACACAAGGAAGCTGTTACCATAAGTACCACAAGGGGGAGCTGTTACCATTGGCTCCACACAAGGAAGCTGCTACCATAAGTACCACAAGGGGGAGATGTTACCATTGGTTCCACAAAAGGAAGCTGTTACCATAAGTACCACAAGGGGGAGCTGTTACCATTGGCTCCACACAAGGAAGCTGCTACCATAAGCACCACAAGGGGGAGATGTTACCATTGGCTCCACACAAGGAAGCTGTTACCATAAGTACCACAAGGGGGAGCTGTTACCATTGGCTCCACACAAGGAAGCTGTTACCATAAGTACCACAAGGGGGAGCTGTTACCATTGGCTCCACACAAGGAAGCTGTTACCATAAGTACCACAAGGGGAAGCTGTTACCATAAGTACCACAAGGGGGAGATGTTACCATTGGTTCCACAAAAGGAAGCTGCTACCATAAGTACCACAAGGGGGAGCTGTTACCATTGGCTCCACACAAGGAAGCTGTTACCATAAGCACCACAAGGGGGAGCTGTTACCATTGGTTCCACACAAGGGAGCTGTTACCATAAGTACCACAAGGGGGAGCTGTTACCATTGGCTCCACACAAGGAAGCTGTTACCATAAGTACCACAAGGGGGAGCTGTTACCATTGGTTCCACAAAAGGAAGCTGTTACCATAAGTACCACAAGGGGGAGCTGTTACTATTGGCTCCACACAAGGAAGCTGTTACCATAAGCACCACAAGGGGGAGCTGTTACCATTGGCTCCACACAAGGAAGCTGTTACCATTGGCTCCACACAAGGAAGCTGCTACCATAAGCACCAGAAGGGGGAGCTGTTACCATTGGTTCCACACAAGGGAGCTGTTACCATAAGTACCACAAGGGCGAGCTGTTACCATTGGCTCCACACAAAGAAGCTGTTACCATAAGTACCACAAGGGGGAGCTGTTACCATTGGCTCCACACAAGGAAGCTGCTACCATAAGTACCACAAGGGGGAGATGTTACCATTGGTTCCACAAAAGGAAGCTGTTACCATAAGTACCACAAGGGGGAGCTGTTACCATTGGCTCCACACAAGGAAGCTGCTACCATAAGCACCACAAGGGGGAGATGTTACCATTGGCTCCACACAAGGAAGCTGTTACCATTGGCTCCACACAAGGAAGCTGCTACCATAAGTACCACAAGGGGGAGATGTTACCATTGACTCCACACAAGGAAGCTGTTACCATTGGCTCCACACAAGGAAGCTGCTACCATAAGCACTACAAGGGGGAGATGTTACCATTGGTTCCACACAAGGAAGCTGTTACCATTGGTTCCACACAAGGAAGCTGCTACCATAAGTACCACAAGGGGGAGCTGTTACCATTGGCTCCACACAAGGAAGCTGCTACCATAAGTACCACAAGGGGGAGCTGTTACCATTGGCTCCACACAAGGAAGCAGCTACCATAAGTACCACAAGGGGGAGATGTTACCATTGGTTCCACAAAAGGAAGCTGTTACCATAAGTACCACAAGGGGGAGCTGTTACCATTGGCTCCACACAAGGAAGCTGCTACCATAAGCACCACAAGGGGGAGATGTTACCATTGGCTCCACACAAGGAAGCTGTTACCATAAGTTCCACAAGGGGGAGCTGTTACCATTGGCTCCACACAAGGAAGCTGTTACCATAAGTACCACAAGGGGGAGATGTTACCATTGGTTCCACAAAAGGAAGCTGTTACCATAAGTACCACAAGGGGGAGCTGTTACCATTGACTCCACACAAGGAAGCTGTTACCATAAGCACCACAAGGGGGAGCTGTTACCATTGGTTCCACACAAGGGAGCTGTTACCATAAGTACCACAAGGGGGAGCTGTTACCATTGGCTCCACACAAGGAAGCTGTTACCATAAGTACCACAAGGGGGAGCTGTTACCATTGGTTCCACAAAAGGAAGCTGTTACCATAAGTACCACAAGGGGGAGCTGTTACCATTGGCTCCACACAAGGAAGCTGTTACCATAAGTACCACAAGGGGAAGCTGTTACCATAAGTACCACAAGGGGGAGCTGTTACCATTGGCTCCACACAAGGAAGCTGTTACCATAAGCACCACAAGGGGGAGCTGTTACCATTGGTTCCACACAAGGGAACTGTTACCATAAGTACCACAAGGGGGAGCTGTTACCATTGGCTCCACACAAGGAAGCTGTTACCATAAGTACCACAAGGGGGAGCTGTTACCATTGGCTCCACACAAGGAAGCTGCTACCATAAGTACCACAAGGGGGAGATGTTACCATTGGTTCCACAAAAGGAAGCTGTTACCATAAGTACCACAAGGGGGAGCTGTTACCATTGGCTCCACACAAGGAAGCTGCTACCATAAGCACCACAAGGGGGAGATGTTACCATTGGCTCCACACAAGGAAGCTGTTACCATAAGTACCACAAGGGGGAGCTGTTACCATTGGCTCCACACAAGGAAGCTGTTACCATAAGTACCACAAGGGGGAGCTGTTACCATTGGCTCCACACAAGGAAGCTGTTACCATAAGTACCACAAGGGGAAGCTGTTACCATAAGTACCACAAGGGGGAGATGTTACCATTGGTTCCACAAAAGGAAGCTGCTACCATAAGTACCACAAGGGGGAGCTGTTACCATTGGCTCCACACAAGGAAGCTGTTACCATAAGCACCACAAGGGGGAGCTGTTACCATTGGTTCCACACAAGGGAGCTGTTACCATAAGTACCACAAGGGGGAGCTGTTACCATTGGCTCCACACAAGGAAGCTGTTACCATAAGTACCACAAGGGGAAGCTGTTACCATTGGTTCCACAAAAGGAAGCTGTTACCATAAGTACCACAAGGGGGAGCTGTTACTATTGGCTCCACACAAGGAAGCTGTTACCATAAGCACCACAAGGGGGAGCTGTTACCATTGGCTCCACACAAGGAAGCTGTTACCATTGGCTCCACACAAGGAAGCTGCTACCATAAGCACCACAAGGGGGAGCTGTTACCATTGGTTCCACACAAGGGAGCTGTTACCATAAGTACCACAAGGGGGAGCTGTTACCATTGGCTCCACACAAGGAAGCTGTTACCATAAGTACCACAAGGGGGAGCTGTTACCATTGGCTCCACACAAGGAAGCTGCTACCATAAGTACCACAAGGGGGAGATGTTACCATTGGTTCCACAAAAGGAAGCTGTTACCATAAGTACCACAAGGGGGAGCTGTTACTATTGGCTCCACACAAGGAAGCTGCTACCATAAGCACCACAAGGGGGAGATGTTACCATTGGCTCCACACAAGGAAGCTGTTACCATTGGCTCCACACAAGGAAGCTGCTACCATAAGTACCACAAGGGGGAGATGTTACCATTGACTCCACACAAGGAAGCTGTTACCATTGGCTCCACACAAGGAAGCTGCTACCATAAGCACCACAAGGGGGAGATGTTACCATTGGCTCCACACAAGGAAGCTGTTACCATTGGTTCCACACAAGGAAGCTGCTACCATAAGTACCACAAGGGGGAGCTGTTACCATTGGCTCCACAAAAGGAAGCTGCTACCATAAGTACCACAAGGGGGAGATGTTACCATTGGTTCCACAAAAGGAAGCTGTTACCATAAGTACCACAAGGGGGAGCTGTTACCATTGGCTCCACACAAGGAAGCTGTTACCATAAGCACCACAAGGGGGAGCTGTTACCATTGGTTCCACACAAGGGAGCTGTTACCATAAGTACCACAAGGGGGAGCTGTTACCATTGGCTCCACACAAGGAAGCTGTTACCATAAGTACCACAAGGGGGAGCTGTTACCATTGGCTCCACACAAGGAAGCTGTTACCATTGGCTCCACACAAGGAAGCTGCTACCATAAGCACCACAAGGGGGAGCTGTTACCATTGGCTCCACACAAGGAAGCTGTTACCATAAGTACCACAAGGGGGAGATGTTACCATTGGTTCCACAAAAGGAAGCTGCTACCATAAGTACCACAAGGGGGAGCTGTTACCATTGGCTCCACACAAGGAAGCTGTTACCATAAGCACCACAAGGGGGAGCTGTTACCATTGTTTCCACACAAGGGAGCTGTTACCATAAGTACCACAAGGGGGATCTGTTACCATTGGCTCCACACAAGGAAGCTGTTACCATAAGTACCACAAGGGGGAGCTGTTACCATTGGTTCCACAAAAGGAAGCTGTTACCATAAGCACCACAAGGGGGAGCTGTTACCATTGGTTCCACAAAAGGAAGCTGTTACCATAAGTACCACAAGGGGGAGCTGTTACCATTGGCTCCACACAAGGAAGCTGTTACCATAAGTACCACAAGGGGGAGCTGTTACCATTGGCTCCACACAAGGAAGCTGTTACCATAAGTACCACAAGGGGGAGCTGTTACCATTGGTTCCACAAAAGGAAGCTGTTACCATAAGTACCACAAGGGGGAGCTGTTACCATTGGCTCCACACAAGGAAGCTGTTACCATAAGTACCACAAGGGGAAGCTGTTACCATAAGTACCACAAGGGGGAGCTGTTACCATTGGCTCCACACAAGGAAGCTGTTACCATAAGCACCACAAGGGGGAGCTGTTACCATTGGTTCCACACAAGGGAGCTGTTACCATAAGTACCACAAGGGGGAGCTGTTACCATTGGCTCCACACAAGGAAGCTGTTACCATAAGTACCACAAGGGGGAGCTGTTACCATTGGTTCCACAAAAGGAAGCTGTTACCATAAGTACCACAAGGGGGAGCTGTTACTATTGGCTCCACACAAGGAAGCTGTTACCATAAGCACCACAAGGGGGAGCTGTTACCATTGGCTCCACACAAGGAAGCTGTTACCATTGGCTCCACACAAGGAAGCTGCTACCATAAGCACCACAAGGGGGAGCTGTTACCATTGGCTCCACACAAGGAAGCTGTTACCATAAGTACCACAAGGGGGAGATGTTACCATTGGTTCCACAAAAGGAAGCTGCTACCATAAGTACCACAAGGGGGAGCTGTTACCATTGGCTCCACACAAGGAAGCTGTTACCATAAGCACCACAAGGGGGAGCTGTTACCATTGGTTCCACACAAGGGAGCTGTTACCATAAGTACCACAAGGGGGAGCTGTTACCATTGGCTCCACACAAGGAAGCTGTTACCATAAGTACCACAAGGGGGAGATGTTACCATTGGTTCCACAAAAGGAAGCTGTTACCATAAGTACCACAAGGGGGAGCTGTTACCATTGGCTCCACACAAGGAAGCTGCTACCATAAGCACCACAAGGGGGAGATGTTACCATTGGCTCCACACAAGGAAGCTGTTACCATAAGTACCACAAGGGGGAGTTGTTACCATTGGCTCCACACAAGGAAGCTGTTACCATAAGTACCACAAGGGGGAGCTGTTACCATTGGCTCCACACAAGGAAGCTGTTACCATAAGTACCACAAAGGGAAGCTGTTACCATAAGTACCACAAGGGGGAGATGTTACCATTGGTTCCACAAAAGGAAGCTGCTACCATAAGTACCACAAGGGGGAGCTGTTACCATTGGCTCCACACAAGGAAGCTGTTACCATAAGCACCACAAGGGGGAGCTGTTACCATTGGTTGCACACAAGGGAGCTGTTACCATAAGTACCACAAGGGGGAGCTGTTACCATTGGCTCCACACAAGGAAGCTGTTACCATAAGTACCACAAGGGGGAGCTGTTACCATTGGTTCCACAAAAGGAAGCTGTTACTATAAGTACCACAAGGGGGAGCTGTTACTATTGGCTCCACACAAGGAAGCTGTTACCATAAGCACCACAAGGGGGAGCTGTTACCATTGGCTCCACACAAGGAAGCTGTTACCATTGGCTCCACACAAGGAAGCTGCTACCATAAGCACCACAAGGGGGAGCTGTTACCATTGGTTCCACACAAGGGAGCTGTTACCATAAGTACCACAAGGGGGAGCTGTTACCATTGGCTCCACACAAGGAAGCTGTTACCATAAGTACCACAAGGGGGAGCTGTTACCATTGGCTCCACACAAGGAAGCTGCTACCATAAGTACCACAAGGGGGAGATGTTACCATTGGTTCCACAAAAGGAAGCTGTTACCATAAGTACCACAAGGGGGAGCTGTTACCATTGGCTCCACACAAGGAAGCTGCTACCATAAGCACCACAAGGGGGAGATGTTACCATTGGCTCCACACAAGGAAGCTGTTACCATTGGCTCCACACAAGGAAGCTGCTACCATAAGTACCACAAGGGGGAGATGTTACCATTGACTCCACACAAGGAAGCTGTTACCATTGGCTCCACACAATGAAGCTGCTACCATAAGCACCACAAGGGGGAGATGTTACCATTGGCTCCACACAAGGAAGCTGTTACCATTGGTTCCACACAAGGAAGCTGCTACCATAAGTACCACAAGGGGGAGCTGTTACCATTGGCTCCACACAAGGAAGCTGCTACCATAAGTACCACAAGGGGGAGATGTTACCATTGGTTCCACAAAAGGAAGCTGTTACCATAAGTACCACAAGGGGGAGCTGTTACCATTGGCTCCACACAAGGAAGCTGTTACCATAAGCACCACAAGGGGGAGCTGTTACCATTGGTTCCACACAAGGGAGCTGTTACCATAAGTACCACAAGGGGGAGCTGTTACCATTGGCTCCACACAAGGAAGCTGTTACCATAAGTACCACAAGGGGGAGCTGTTACCATTGGCTCCACACAAGGAAGCTGCTACCATAAGTACCACAAGGGGGAGATGTTACCATTGGTTCCACAAAAGGAAGCTGTTACCATAAGTACCACAATGGGGAGCTGTTACCATTGGCTCCACACAAGGAAGCTGCTACCATAAGCACCACAAGGGGGAGATGTTACCATTGGCTCCACACAAGGAAGCTGTTACCATAAGTTCCACAAGGGGGAGCTGTTACCATTGGCTCCACACAAGGAAGCTGTTACCATAAGTACCACAATGGGGAGATGTTACCATTGGTTCCACAAAAGGAAGCTGTTACCATAAGTACCACAAGGGGGAGATGTTACCATTGGTTCCACAAAAGGAAGCTGTTACCATAAGTACCACAAGGCGGAGCTGTTACCATTGGCTCCACACAAGGAAGCTGTTACCATAAGTACCACAAGGGGGAGATGTTACCATTGGTTCCACAAAAGGAAGCTGCTACCATAAGTACCACAAGGGGGAGATGTTACCATTGGCTCCACACAAGGAAGCTGTTACCATAAGCACCACAAGGGGGAGCTGTTACCATTGGTTCCACACAAGGGAGCTGTTACCATAAGTACCACAAGGGGGAGCTGTTACCATTGGCTCCACACAAGGAAGCTGTTACCATAAGTACCACAAGGGGGAGCTGTTACCATTGGTTCCACAAAATGAAGCTGTTACCATAAGTACCACAAGGGGGAGCTGTTACCATTGGCTCCACACAAGGAAGCTGTTACCATAAGTACCACAAGGGGAAGCTCTTACCATAAGTACCACAAGGGGGAGCTGTTACCATTGGCTCCACACAAGGAAGCTGTTACCATAAGCACCACAAGGGGGAGCTGTTACCATTGGTTCCACACAAGGGAGCTGTTACCATAAGTACCACAAGGGGGAGCTATTACCATTGGCTCCACACAAGGAAGCTGTTACCATAAGTACCACAAGGGGGAGCTGTTACCATTGGTTCCACAAAAGGAAGCTGTTACCATAAGTACCACAAGGGGGAGCTGTTACTATTGGCTCCACACAAGGAAGCTGTTACCATAAGCACCACAAGGGGGAGCTGTTACCATTGGCTCCACACAAGGAAGCTGCTACCATAAGCACCACAAGGGGGAGCTGTTACCATTGGCTCCACACAAGGAAGCTGTTACCATAAGTACCACAAGGGGGAGATGTTACCATTGGTTCCACAAAAGGAAGCTGCTACCATAAGTACCACAAGGGGGAGCTGTTACCATTGGCTCCACACAAGGAAGCTGTTACCATAAGCACCACAAGGGGGAGCTGTTACCATTGGTTCCACACAAGGGAGCTGTTACCATAAGTACCACAAGGGGGAGCTGTTACCATTGGCTCCACACAAGGAAGCTGTTACCATAAGTACCACAAGGGGGAGCTGTTACCATTGGTTCCACAAAAGGAAGCTGTTACCATAAGCACCACAAGGGGGAGCTGTTACCATTGGTTCCACAAAAGGAAGCTGTTACCATAAGTACCACAAGGGGGAGCTGTTACCATTGGCTCCACACAAGGAAGCTGTTACCATAAGTACCACAAGGGGGAGCTGTTACCATTGGCTCCACAAAAGGAAGCTGTTACCATAAGTACCACAAGGGGGAGCTGTTACCATTGGTTCCACAAAAGGAAGCTGTTACCATAAGTACCACAAGGGGGAGCTGTTACCATTGGCTCCACACAAGGAAGCTGTTACCATAAGTACCACAAGGGGAAGCTGTTACCATAAGTACCACAAGGGGGAGCTGTTACCATTGGCTCCACACAAGGAAGCTGTTACCATAAGCACCACAAGGGGGAGCTGTTACCATTGGTTCCACACAAGGGAGCTGTTACCATAAGTACCACAAGGGGGAGCTGTTACCATTGGCTCCACACAAGGAAGCTGTTACCATAAGTACCACAAGGGGGAGCTGTTACCATTGGTTCCACAAAAGGAAGCTGTTACCATAAGTACCACAAGGGGGAGCTGTTACTATTGGCTCCACACAAGGAAGCTGTTACCATAAGCACCACAAGGGGGAGCTGTTACCATTGGCTCCACACAAGGAAGCTGTTACCATTGGCTCCACACAAGGAAGCTGCTACCATAAGCACCACAAGGGGGAGCTGTTACCATTGGCTCCACACAAGGAAGCTGTTACCATAAGTACCACAAGGGGGAGATGTTACCATTGGTTCCACAAAAGGAAGCTGCTACCATAAGTACCACAAGGGGGAGCTGTTACCATTGGCTCCACACAAGGAAGCTGTTACCATAAGCACCACAAGGGGGAGCTGTTACCATTGGTTCCACACAAGGGAGCTGTTACCATAAGTACCACAAGGGGGAGCTGTTACCATTGGCTCCACACAAGGAAGCTGTTACCATAAGTACCACAAGGGGGAGCTGTTACCATTGGTTCCACAAAAGGAAGCTGTTACCATAAGTACCACAAGGAGGAGCTGTTACCATTGGCTCCACACAAGGAAGCTGTTACCATAAGTACCACAAGGGGGAGCTGTTACCATTGGTTCCACAAAAGGAAGCTGTTACCATAAGTACCACAAGGGGGAGATGTTACCATTGGTTCCACAAAAGGAAGCTGTTACCATAAGTACCACAAGGGGGAGCTGTTACCATTGGCTCCACACAAGGAAGCTGTTACCATAAGTACCACAAGGGGAAGCTGTTACCATAAGTACCACAAGGTGGAGCTGTTACCATTGGCTCCACAAAAGGAAGCTGTTACCATAAGCAGCACAAGGGGGAGCTGTTACCATTGGTTCCACACAAGGGAGCTGTTACCATAAGCACCACAAGGGGGAGCTGTTACCATTGGCTCCACACAAGGAAGCTGTTACCATAAGCACCACAAGGGGGAGCTGTTACCATTGGTTCCACACAAGGGAGCTGTTACCATAAGTACCACAAGGGGGAGCTGTTACCATTGGCTCCACACAAGGAAGCTGTTACCATAAGTACCACAAGGGGGAGCTGTTACCATTGGTTCCACAAAAGGAAGCTGTTACCATAAGTACCACAAGGGGGAGCTGTTACCATTGGCTCCACACAAGGAAGCTGTTACCATAAGTACCACAAGGGGGAGCTGTTACCATTGGTTCCACAAAAGGAAGCTGTTACCATAAGTACCACAAGGGGGAGATGTTACCATTGGTTCCACAAAAGGAAGCTGTTACCATAAGTACCACAAGGCGGAGCTGTTACCATTGGCTCCACACAAGGAAGCTGTTACCATAAGTACCACAAGGGGGAGATGTTACCATTGGTTCCACAAAAGGAAGCTGTTACCATAAGTACCACAAGGGGGAGCTGTTACCATTGGCTCCACACAAGGAAGCTGTTACCATAAGTACTACAAGGGGAAGCTGTTACCATAAGTACCACAAGGTGGAGCTGTTACCATTGGCTCCACACAAGGAAGCTGTTACCATAAGCACCACAAGGGGGAGCTGTTACCATTGGTTCCACACAAGGGAGCTGTTACCATAAGTACCACAAGGGGGAGCTGTTACCATTGGCTCCACACAAGGAAGCTGTTACCATAAGTACCACAAGGGGAAGCTGTTACCATAAGTACCACAAGGTGGAGCTGTTACCATTGGCTCCACACAAGGAAGCTGTTACCATAAGCACCACAAGGGGGAGCTGTTACCATTGGTTCCACACAAGGGAGCTGTTACCATAAGTACCACAAGGGGGAGCTGTTACCATTGGCTCCACACAAGGAAGCTGTTACCATAAGCTCCACAAGGGGGAGCTGTTACCATTGGTTCCACAAAAGGAAGCTGTTACCATAAGTACCACAAGGGGGAGCTGTTACTATTGGCTCCACACAAGGAAGCTGTTACCATAAGCACCACAAGGGGGAGCTGTTACCATTGGCTCCACACAAGGAAGCTGTTACCATTGGCTCCACACAAGGAAGCTGCTACCATAAGCACCACAAGGGGGAGATGTTACCATTGGCTCCACACAAGGAAGCTGTTACCATTGGTTCCACACAAGGAAGCTGCTACCATAAGTACCACAAGGGGGAGCTGTTACCATTGGCTCCACACAAGGAAGCTGCTACCATAAGTACCACAAGGGGGAGATGTTACCATTGGTTCCACAAAAGGAAGCTGTTACCATAAGTACCACAAGGGGGAGCTGTTACCATTGGCTCCACACAAGGAAGCTGTTACCATAAGCACCACAAGGGGGAGCTGTTACCATTGGTTCCACACAAGGGAGCTGTTACCATAAGTACCACAAGGGGGAGCTGTTACCATTGGCTCCACACAAGGAAGCTGTTACCATAAGTACCACAAGGGGGAGCTGTTACCATTGGCTCCACACAAGGAAGCTGCTACCATAAGTACCACAAGGGGGAGATGTTACCATTGGTTCCACAAAAGGAAGCTGTTACCATAAGTACCACAATGGGGAGCTGTTACCATTGGCTCCACACAAGGAAGCTGCTACCATAAGCACCACAAGGGGGAGATGTTACCATTGGCTCCACACAAGGAAGCTGTTACCATAAGTTCCACAAGGGGGAGCTGTTACCATTGGCTCCACACAAGGAAGCTGTTACCATAAGTACCACAATGGGGAGATGTTACCAATGGTTCCACAAAAGGAAGCTGTTACCATAAGTACCACAAGGGGAAGATGTTACCATTGGTTCCACAAAAGGAAGCTGTTACCATAAGTACCACAAGGCGGAGCTGTTACCATTGGCTCCACACAAGGAAGCTGTTACCATAAGTACCACAAGGGGGAGATGTTACCATTGGTTCCACAAAAGGAAGCTGCTACCATAAGTACCACAAGGGGGAGATGTTACCATTGGCTCCACACAAGGAAGCTGTTACCATAAGCACCACAAGGGGGAGCTGTTACCATTGGTTCCACACAAGGGAGCTGTTACCATAAGTACCACAAGGGGGAGCTGTTACCATTGGCTCCACACAAGGAAGCTGTTACCATAAGTACCACAAGGGGGAGCTGTTACCATTGGTTCCACAAAATGAAGCTGTTACCATAAGTACCACAAGGGGGAGCTGTTACCATTGGCTCCACACAAGGAAGCTGTTACCATAAGTACCACAAGGGGAAGCTGTTACCATAAGTACCACAAGGGGGAGCTGTTACCATTGGCTCCACACAAGGAAGCTGTTACCATAAGCACCACAAGGGGGAGCTGTTACCATTGGTTCCACACAAGGGAGCTGTTACCATAAGTACCACAAGGGGGAGCTATTACCATTGGCTCCACACAAGGAAGCTGTTACCATAAGTACCACAAGGGGGAGCTGTTACCATTGGTTCCACAAAAGGAAGCTGTTACCATAAGTACCACAAGGGGGAGCTGTTACTATTGGCTCCACACAAGGAAGCTGTTACCATAAGCACCACAAGGGGGAGCTGTTACCATTGGCTCCACACAAGGAAGCTGTTACCATTGGCTCCACACAAGGAAGCTGCTACCATAAGCACCACAAGGGGGAGCTGTTGCCATTGGCTCCACACAAGTAAGCTGTTACCATAAGTACCACAAGGGGGAGATGTTACCATTGGTTCCACAAAAGGAAGCTGCTACCATAAGTACCACAAGGGGGAGCTGTTACCATTGGCTCCACACAAGGAAGCTGTTACCATAAGCACCACAAGGGGGAGCTGTTACCATTGGTTCCACACAAGGGAGCTGTTACCATAAGTACCACAAGGGGGAGCTGTTACCATTGGCTCCACACAAGGAAGCTGTTACCATAAGCACCACAAGGGGGAGCTTTTACCATTGGTTCCACACAAGGGAGCTGTTACCATAAGTACCACAAGGGGGAGCTGTTACCATTGGCTCCACACAAGGAAGCTGTTACCATAAGCACCACAAGGGGGAGCTGTTACCATTGGTTCCACACAAGGGAGCTGTTACCATAAGTACCACAAGGGGGAGCTGTTACCATTGGCTCCACACAAGGAAGCTGTTACCATAAGTACCACAAGGGGGAGCTGTTACCATTGGTTCCACAAAAGGAAGCTGTTACCATAAGTACCACAAGGGGGAGCTGTTACCATTGGCTCCACACAAGGAAGCTGTTACCATAAGCACCACAAGGGGGAGCTGTTACCATTGGTTCCACACAAGGGAGCTGTTACCATAAGTACCACAAGGGGGAGCTGTTACCATTGGCTCCACACAAGGAAGCTGTTACCATAAGTACCACAAGGGGGAGCTGTTACCATTGGTTCCACAAAAGGAAGCTGTTACCATAAGTACCACAAGGGGGAGATGTTACCATTGGTTCCACAAAAGGAAGCTGTTACCATAAGTACCACAAGGCGGAGCTGTTACCATTGGCTCCACACAAGGAAGCTGTTACCATAAGTACCACAAGGGGGAGATGTTACCATTGGTTCCACAAAAGGAAGCTGTTACCATAAGTACCACAAGGGGGAGCTGTTACCATTGGCTCCACACAAGGAAGCTGTTACCATAAGTACTACAAGGGGAAGCTGTTACCATAAGTACCACAAGGTGGAGCTGTTACCATTGGCTCCACACAAGGAAGCTGTTACCATAAGCACCACAAGGGGGAGCTGTTACCATTGGTTCCACACAAGGGAGCTGTTACCATAAGTACCACAAGGGGGAGCTGTTACCATTGGCTCCACACAAGGAAGCTGTTACCATAAGTACCACAAGGGGAAGCTGTTACCATAAGTACCACAAGGTGGAGCTGTTACCATTGGCTCCACACAAGGAAGCTGTTACCATAAGCACCACAAGGGGGAGCTGTTACCATTGGTTCCACACAAGGGAGCTGTTACCATAAGTACCACAAGGGGGAGCTGTTACCATTGGCTCCACACAAGGAAGCTGTTACCATAAGCACCACAAGGGGGAGCTGTTACCATTGGTTCCACAAAAGGAAGCTGTTACCATAAGTACCACAAGGGGGAGCTGTTACTATTGGCTCCACACAAGGAAGCTGTTACCATAAGCACCACAAGGGGGAGCTGTTACCATTGGCTCCACACAAGGAAGCTGTTACCATTGGCTCCACACAAGGAAGCTGCTACCATAAGCACCACAAGGGGGAGATGTTACCATTGGCTCCACACAAGGAAGCTGTTACCATTGGTTCCACACAAGGAAGCTGCTACCATAAGTACCACAAGGGGGAGCTGTTACCATTGGCTCCACACAAGGAAGCTGCTACCATAAGTACCACAAGGGGGAGATGTTACCATTGGTTCCACAAAAGGAAGCTGTTACCATAAGTACCACAAGGGGGAGCTGTTACCATTGGCTCCACACAAGGAAGCTGTTACCATAAGCACCACAAGGGGGAGCTGTTACCATTGGTTCCACACAAGGGAGCTGTTACCATAAGTACCACAAGGGGGAGCTGTTACCATTGGCTCCACACAAGGAAGCTGTTACCATAAGTACCACAAGGGGGAGCTGTTACCATTGGCTCCACACAAGGAAGCTGCTACCATAAGTACCACAAGGGGGAGATGTTACCATTGGTTCCACAAAAGGAAGCTGTTACCATAAGTACCACAATGGGGAGCTGTTACCATTGGCTCCACACAAGGAAGCTGCTACCATAAGCACCACAAGGGGGAGATGTTACCATTGGCTCCACACAAGGAAGCTGTTACCATAAGTTCCACAAGGGGGAGCTGTTACCATTGGCTCCACACAAGGAAGCTGTTACCATAAGTACCACAATGGGGAGATGTTACCATTGGTTCCACAAAAGGAAGCTGTTACCATAAGTACCACAAGGGGGAGATGTTACCATTGGTTCCACAAAAGGAAGCTGTTACCATAAGTACCACAAGGCGGAGCTGTTACCATTGGCTCCACACAAGGAAGCTGTTACCATAAGTACCACAAGGGGGAGATGTTACCATTGGTTCCACAAAAGGAAGCTGCTACCATAAGTACCACAAGGGGGAGATGTTACCATTGGCTCCACACAAGGAAGCTGTTACCATAAGCACCACAAGGGGGAGCTGTTACCATTGGTTCCACACAAGGGAGCTGTTACCATAAGTACCACAAGGGGGAGCTGTTACCATTGGCTCCACACAAGGAAGCTGTTACCATAAGTACCACAAGGGGGAGCTGTTACCATTGGTTCCACAAAATGAAGCTGTTACCATAAGTACCACAAGGGGGAGCTGTTACCATTGGCTCCACACAAGGAAGCTGTTACCATAAGTACCACAAGGGGAAGCTGTTACCATAAGTACCACAAGGGGGAGCTGTTACCATTGGCTCCACACAAGGAAGCTGTTACCATAAGCACCACAAAGGGGAGCTGTTACCATTGGTTCCACACAAGGGAGCTGTTACCATAAGTACCACAAGGGGGAGCTATTACCATTGGCTCCACACAAGGAAGCTGTTACCATAAGTACCACAAGGGGGAGCTGTTACCATTGGTTCCACAAAAGGAAGCTGTTACCATAAGTACCACAAGGGGGAGCTGTTACTATTGGCTCCACACAAGGAAGCTGTTACCATAAGCACCACAAGGGGGAGCTGTTACCATTGGCTCCACACAAGGAAGCTGTTACCATTGGCTCCACACAAGGAAGCTGCTACCATAAGCACCACAAGGGGGAGCTGTTACCATTGGCTCCACACAAGGAAGCTGTTACCATAAGTACCACAAGGGGGAGATGTTACCATTGGTTCCACAAAAGGAAGCTGCTACCATAAGTACCACAAGGGGGAGCTGTTACCATTGGCTCCACACAAGGAAGCTGTTACCATAAGCACCACAAGGGGGAGCTGTTACCATTGGTTCCACACAAGGGAGCTGTTACCATAAGTACCACAAGGGGGAGCTGTTACCATTGGCTCCACACAAGGAAGCTGTTACCATAAGTACCACAAGGGGGAGCTGTTACCATTGGTTCCACAAAAGGAAGCTGTTACCATAAGCACCACAAGGGGGAGCTGTTACCATTGGTTCCACAAAAGGAAGCTGTTACCATAAGTACCACAAGGGGGAGCTGTTACCATTGGCTCCACACAAGGAAGCTGTTACCATAAGTACCACAAGGGGGAGCTGTTACCATTGGCTCCACAAAAGGAAGCTGTTACCATAAGTACCACAAGGGGGAGCTGTTACCATTGGTTCCACAAAAGGAAGCTGTTACCATAAGTACCACAAGGGGGAGCTGTTACCATTGGCTCCACACAAGGAAGCTGTTACCATAAGTACCACAAGGGGAAGCTGTTACCATAAGTACCACAAGGGGGAGCTGTTACCATTGGCTCCACACAAGGAAGCTGTTACCATAAGCACCACAAGGGGGAGCTGTTACCATTGGTTCCACACAAGGGAGCTGTTACCATAAGTACCACAAGGGGGAGCTGTTACCATTGGCTCCACACAAGGAAGCTGTTACCATAAGTACCACAAGGGGAAGCTGTTACCATAAGTACCACAAGGGGGAGCTGTTACCATTGGTTCCACAAAAGGAAGCTGTTACCATAAGTACCACAAGGGGGAGCTGTTACCATTGGCTCCACACAAGGAAGCTGTTACCATAAGTACCACAAGGGGAAGCTGTTACCATAAGTACCACAAGGGGGAGCTGTTACCATTGGCTCCACACAAGGAAGCTGTTACCATAAGCACCACAAGGGGGAGCTGTTACCATTGGTTCCACACAAGGGAGCTGTTACCATAAGTACCACAAGGGGGAGCTGTTACCATTGGCTCCACACAAGGAAGCTGTTACCATAAGTACCACAAGGGGGAGCTGTTACCATTGGCTCCACACAAGGAAGCTGTTACCATAAGTACCACAAGGGGGAGCTGTTACCATTGGCTCCACACAAGGAAGCTGTTACCATAAGTACCACAAGGGGAAGCTGTTACCATAAGTACCACAAGGGGGAGATGTTACCATTGGTTCCACAAAAGGAAGCTGCTACCATAAGTACCACAAGGGGGAGCTGTTACCATTGGCTCCACACAAGGAAGCTGTTACCATAAGCACCACAAGGGGGAGCTGTTACCATTGGTTCCACACAAGGGAGCTGTTACCATAAGTACCACAAGGGGGAGCTGTTACCATTGGCTCCACACAAGGAAGCTGTTACCATAAGTACCACAAGGGGGAGCTGTTACCATTGGTTCCACAAAAAGAAGCTGTTACCATAAGTACCACAAGGGGGAGCTGTTACTATTGGCTCCACACAAGGAAGCTGTTACCATAAGCACCACAAGGGGGAGCTGTTACCATTGGCTCCCCACAAGGAAGCTGTTACCATTGGCTCCACACAAGGAAGCTGCTACCATAAGCACCACAAGGGGGAGCTGTTACCATTGGTTCCACACAAGGGAGCTGTTACCATAAGTACCACAAGGGGGAGCTGTTACCATTGGCTCCACACAAGGAAGCTGTTACCATAAGTACCACAAGGGGGAGCTGTTACGATTGGCTCCACACAAGGAAGCTGCTACCATAAGTACCACAAGGGGGAGATGTTACCATTGGTTCCACAAAAGGAAGCTGTTACCATAAGTACCACAAGGGGGAGCTGTTACCATTGGCTCCACACAAGGAAGCTGCTACCATAAGCACCACAAGGGGGAGATGTTACCATTGGCTCCACACAAGGAAGCTGTTACCATTGGCTCCACACAAGGAAGCTGCTACCAGAAGTACCACAAGGGGGAGATGTTACCATTGACTCCACACAAGGAAGCTGTTACCATTGGCTCCACACAAGGAAGCTGCTACCATAAGCACCACAAGGGGGAGATGTTACCATTGGCTCCACACAAGGAAGCTGTTACCATTGGTTCCACACAAGGAAGCTGCTACCATAAGTACCACAAGGGGGAGCTGTTACCATTGGCTCCACACAAGGAAGTTGCTACCATAAGTACCACAAGGGGGAGATGTTACCATTGGTTCCACAAAAGGAAGCTGTTACCATAAGTACCACAAGGGGGAGCTGTTACCATTGGCTCCACACAAGGAAGCTGTTACCATAAGCACCACAAGGGGGAGCTGTTACCATTGGTTCCACACAAGGGAGCTGTTACCATAAGTACCACAAGGGGGAGCTGTTACCATTGGCTTCACACAAGGAAGCTGTTACCATAAGTACCACAAGGGGGAGCTGTTACCATTGGCTCCACACAAGGAAGCTGCTACCATAAGTACCACAAGGGGGAGATGTTACCATTGGTTCCACAAAAGGAAGCTGTTACCATAAGTACCACAAGGGGGAGCTGTTACCATTGGCTCCACACAAGGAAGCTGCTACCATAAGCACCACAAGGGGGAGATGTTACCATTGGCTCCACACAAGGAAGCTGTTACCATAAGTACCACAAGGGGGAGCTGTTACCATTGGCTCCACACAAGGAAGCTGTTACCATAAGTACCACAAGGGGGAGCTGTTACCATTGGCTCCACACAAGGAAGCTGTTACCATAAGTACCACAAGGGGAAGCTGTTACCATAAGTACCACAAGGGGGAGATGTTACCATTGGTTCCACAAAAGGAAGCTGCTACCATAAGTACCACAAGGGGGAGCTGTTACCATTGGCTCCACACAAGGAAGCTGTTACCATAAGCACCACAAGGGGGAGCTGTTACCATTGGTTCCACACAAGGGAGCTGTTACCATAAGTACCACAAGGGGGAGCTGTTACCATTGGCTCCACACAAGGAAGCTGTTACCATAAGTACCACAAGGGGGAGCTGTTACCATTGGTTCCACAAAAGGAAGCTGTTACCATAAGTACCACAAGGGGGAGCTGTTACTATTGGCTCCACACAAGGAAGCTGTTACCATAAGCACCACAAGGGGGAGCTGTTACCATTGGCTCCACACAAGGAAGCTGTTACCATTGGCTCCACACAAGGAAGCTGCTACCATAAGCACCAGAAGGGGGAGCTGTTACCATTGGTTCCACACAAGGGAGCTGTTACCATAAGTACCACAAGGGCGAGCTGTTACCATTGGCTCCACACAAAGAAGCTGTTACCATAAGTACCACAAGGGGGAGCTGTTACCATTGGCTCCACACAAGGAAGCTGCTACCATAAGTACCACAAGGGGGAGATGTTACCATTGGTTCCACAAAAGGAAGCTGTTACCATAAGTACCACAAGGGGGAGCTGTTACCATTGGCTCCACACAAGGAAGCTGCTACCATAAGCACCACAAGGGGGAGATGTTACCATTGGCTCCACACAAGGAAGCTGTTACCATTGGCTCCACACAAGGAAGCTGCTACCATAAGTACCACAAGGGGGAGATGTTACCATTGACTCCACACAAGGAAGCTGTTACCATTGGCTCCACACAAGGAAGCTGCTACCATAAGCACTACAAGGGGGAGATGTTACCATTGGCTCCACACAAGGAAGCTGTTACCATTGGTTCCACACAAGGAAGCTGCTACCATAAGTACCACAAGGGGGAGCTGTTACCATTGGCTCCACACAAGGAAGCTGCTACCATAAGTACCACAAGGGGGAGATGTTACCATTGGTTCCACAAAAGGAAGCTGTTACCATAAGTACCACAAGGGGGAGCTGTTACCATTGGCTCCACACAAGGAAGCTGTTACCATAAGCACCACAAGGGGGAGCTGTTACCATTGGTTCCACACAAGGGAGCTGTTACCATAAGTAACACAAGGGGGAGCTGTTACCATTGGCTCCACACAAGGAAGCTGTTACCATAAGTACCACAAGGGGGAGCTGTTACCATTGGCTCCACACAAGGAAGCAGCTACCATAAGTACCACAAGGGGGAGATGTTACCATTGGTTCCACAAAAGGAAGCTGTTACCATAAGTACCACAAGGGGGAGCTGTTACCATTGGCTCCACACAAGGAAGCTGCTACCATAAGCACCACAAGGGGGAGATGTTACCATTGGCTCCACACAAGGAAGCTGTTACCATAAGTTCCACAAGGGGGAGCTGTTACCATTGGCTCCACACAAGGAAGCTGTTACCATAAGTACCACAAGGGGGAGATGTTACCATTGGTTCCACAAAAGGAAGCTGTTACCATAAGTACCACAAGGGGGAGCTGTTACCATTGACTCCACACAAGGAAGCTGTTACCATAAGCACCACAAGGGGGAGCTGTTACCATTGGTTCCACACAAGGGAGCTGTTACCATAAGTACCACAAGGGGGAGCTGTTACCATTGGCTCCACACAAGGAAGCTGTTACCATAAGTACCACAAGGGGGAGCTGTTACCATTGGTTCCACAAAAGGAAGCTGTTACCATAAGTACCACAAGGGGGAGCTGTTACCATTGGCTCCACACAAGGAAGCTGTTACCATAAGTACCACAAGGGGAAGCTGTTACCATAAGTACCACAAGGGGGAGCTGTTACCATTGGCTCCACACAAGGAAGCTGTTACCATAAGCACCACAAGGGGGAGCTGTTACCATTGGTTCCACACAAGGGAACTGTTACCATAAGTACCACAAGGGGGAGCTGTTACCATTGGCTCCACACAAGGAAGCTGTTACCATAAGTACCACAAGGGGGAGCTGTTACCATTGGCTCCACACAAGGAAGCTGCTACCATAAGTACCACAAGGGGGAGATGTTACCATTGGTTCCACAAAAGGAAGCTGTTACCATAAGTACCACAAGGGGGAGCTGTTACCATTGGCTCCACACAAGGAAGCTGCTACCATAAGCACCACAAGGGGGAGATGTTACCATTGGCTCCACACAAGGAAGCTGTTACCATAAGTACCACAAGGGGGAGCTGTTACCATTGGCTCCACACAAGGAAGCTGTTACCATAAGTACCACAAGGGGGAGCTGTTACCATTGGCTCCACACAAGGAAGCTGTTACCATAAGTACCACAAGGGGAAGCTGTTACCATAAGTACCACAAGGGGGAGATGTTACCATTGGTTCCACAAAAGGAAGCTGCTACCATAAGTACCACAAGGGGGAGCTGTTACCATTGGCTCCACACAAGGAAGCTGTTACCATAAGCACCACAAGGGGGAGCTGTTACCATTGGTTCCACACAAGGGAGCTGTTACCATAAGTACCACAAGGGGGAGCTGTTACCATTGGCTCCACACAAGGAAGCTGTTACCATAAGTACCACAAGGGGGAGCTGTTACCATTGGTTCCACAAAAGGAAGCTGTTACCATAAGTACCACAAGGGGGAGCTGTTACTATTGGCTCCACACAAGGAAGCTGTTACCATAAGCACCACAAGGGGGAGCTGTTACCATTGGCTCCACACAAGGAAGCTGTTACCATTGGCTCCACACAAGGAAGCTGCTACCATAAGCACCACAAGGGGGAGCTGTTACCATTGGTTCCACACAAGGGAGCTGTTACCATAAGTACCACAAGGGGGAGCTTTTACCATTGGCTCCACACAAGGAAGCTGTTACCATAAGTACCACAAGGGGGAGCTGTTACCATTGGCTCCACACAAGGAAGCTGCTACCATAAGTACCACAAGGGGGAGATGTTACCATTGGTTCCACAAAAGGAAGCTGTTACCATAAGTACCACAAGGGGGAGCTGTTACTATTGGCTCCACACAAGGAAGCTGCTACCATAAGCACCACAAGGGGGAGATGTTACCATTGGCTCCACACAAGGAAGCTGTTACCATTGGCTCCACACAAGGAAGCTGCTACCATAAGTACCACAAGGGGGAGATGTTACCATTGACTCCACACAAGGAAGCTGTTACCATTGGCTCCACACAAGGAAGCTGCTACCATAAGCACCACAAGGGGGAGATGTTACCATTGGCTCCACACAAGGAAGCTGTTACCATTGGTTCCACACAAGGAAGCTGCTACCATAAGTACCACAAGGGGGAGCTGTTACCATTGGCTCCACAAAAGGAAGCTGCTACCATAAGTACCACAAGGGGGAGATGTTACCATTGGTTCCACAAAAGGAAGCTGTTACCATAAGTACCACAAGGGGGAGCTGTTACCATTGGCTCCACACAAGGAAGCTGTTACCATAAGCACCACAAGGGGGAGCTGTTACCATTGGTTCCACACAAGGGAGCTGTTACCATAAGTACCACAAGGGGGAGCTGTTACCATTGGCTCCACACAAGGAAGCTGTTACCATAAGTACCACAAGGGGGAGCTGTTACCATTGGCTCCACACAAGGAAGCTGTTACCATTGGCTCCACACAAGGAAGCTGCTACCATAAGCACCACAAGGGGGAGCTGTTACCATTGGCTCCACACAAGGAAGCTGTTACCATAAGTACCACAAGGGGGAGATGTTACCATTGGTTCCACAAAAGGAAGCTGCTACCATAAGTACCACAAGGGGGAGCTGTTACCATTGGCTCCACACAAGGAAGCTGTTACCATAAGCACCACAAGGGGGAGCTGTTACCATTGTTTCCACACAAGGGAGCTGTTACCATAAGTACCACAAGGGGGATCTGTTACCATTGGCTCCACACAAGGAAGCTGTTACCATAAGTACCACAAGGGGGAGCTGTTACCATTGGTTCCACAAAAGGAAGCTGTTACCATAAGCACCACAAGGGGGAGCTGTTACCATTGGTTCCACAAAAGGAAGCTGTTACCATAAGTACCACAAGGGGGAGCTGTTACCATTGGCTCCACACAAGGAAGCTGTTACCATAAGTACCACAAGGGGGAGCTGTTACCATTGGCTCCACACAAGGAAGCTGTTACCATAAGTACCACAAGGGGGAGCTGTTACCATTGGTTCCACAAAAGGAAGCTGTTACCATAAGTACCACAAGGGGGAGCTGTTACCATTGGCTCCACACAAGGAAGCTGTTACCATAAGTACCACAAGGGGAAGCTGTTACCATAAGTACCACAAGGGGGAGCTGTTACCATTGGCTCCACACAAGGAAGCTGTTACCATAAGCACCACAAGGGGGAGCTGTTACCATTGGTTCCACACAAGGGAGCTGTTACCATAAGTACCACAAGGGGGAGCTGTTACCATTGGCTCCACACAAGGAAGCTGTTACCATAAGTACCACAAGGGGGAGCTGTTACCATTGGTTCCACAAAAGGAAGCTGTTACCATAAGTACCACAAGGGGGAGCTGTTACTATTGGCTCCACACAAGGAAGCTGTTACCATAAGCACCACAAGGGGGAGCTGTTACCATTGGCTCCACACAAGGAAGCTGTTACCATTGGCTCCACACAAGGAAGCTGCTACCATAAGCACCACAAGGGGGAGCTGTTACCATTGGCTCCACACAAGGAAGCTGTTACCATAAGTACCACAAGGGGGAGATGTTACCATTGGTTCCACAAAAGGAAGCTGCTACCATAAGTACCACAAGGGGGAGCTGTTACCATTGGCTCCACACAAGGAAGCTGTTACCATAAGCACCACAAGGGGGAGCTGTTACCATTGGTTCCACACAAGGGAGCTGTTACCATAAGTACCACAAGGGGGAGCTGTTACCATTGGCTCCACACAAGGAAGCTGTTACCATAAGTACCACAAGGGGGAGATGTTACCATTGGTTCCACAAAAGGAAGCTGTTACCATAAGTACCACAAGGGGGAGCTGTTACCATTGGCTCCACACAAGGAAGCTGCTACCATAAGCACCACAAGGGGGAGATGTTACCATTGGCTCCACACAAGGAAGCTGTTACCATAAGTACCACAAGGGGGAGTTGTTACCATTGGCTCCACACAAGGAAGCTGTTACCATAAGTACCACAAGGGGGAGCTGTTACCATTGGCTCCACACAAGGAAGCTGTTACCATAAGTACCACAAAGGGAAGCTGTTACCATAAGTACCACAAGGGGGAGATGTTACCATTGGTTCCACAAAAGGAAGCTGCTACCATAAGTACCACAAGGGGGAGCTGTTACCATTGGCTCCACACAAGGAAGCTGTTACCATAAGCACCACAAGGGGGAGCTGTTACCATTGGTTGCACACAAGGGAGCTGTTACCATAAGTACCACAAGGGGGAGCTGTTACCATTGGCTCCACACAAGGAAGCTGTTACCATAAGTACCACAAGGGGGAGCTGTTACCATTGGTTCCACAAAAGGAAGCTGTTACTATAAGTACCACAAGGGGGAGCTGTTACTATTGGCTCCACACAAGGAAGCTGTTACCATAAGCACCACAAGGGGGAGCTGTTACCATTGGCTCCACACAAGGAAGCTGTTACCATTGGCTCCACACAAGGAAGCTGCTACCATAAGCACCACAAGGGGGAGCTGTTACCATTGGTTCCACACAAGGGAGCTGTTACCATAAGTACCACAAGGGGGAGCTGTTACCATTGGCTCCACACAAGGAAGCTGTTACCATAAGTACCACAAGGGGGAGCTGTTACCATTGGCTCCACACAAGGAAGCTGCTACCATAAGTACCACAAGGGGGAGATGTTACCATTGGTTCCACAAAAGGAAGCTGTTACCATAAGTACCACAAGGGGGAGCTGTTACCATTGGCTCCACACAAGGAAGCTGCTACCATAAGCACCACAAGGGGGAGATGTTACCATTGGCTCCACACAAGGAAGCTGTTACCATTGGCTCCACACAAGGAAGCTGCTACCATAAGTACCACAAGGGGGAGATGTTACCATTGACTCCACACAAGGAAGCTGTTACCATTGGCTCCACACAATGAAGCTGCTACCATAAGCACCACAAGGGGGAGATGTTACCATTGGCTCCACACAAGGAAGCTGTTACCATTGGTTCCACACAAGGAAGCTGCTACCATAAGTACCACAAGGGGGAGCTGTTACCATTGGCTCCACACAAGGAAGCTGCTACCATAAGTACCACAAGGGGGAGATGTTACCATTGGTTCCACAAAAGGAAGCTGTTACCATAAGTACCACAAGGGGGAGCTGTTACCATTGGCTCCACACAAGGAAGCTGTTACCATAAGCACCACAAGGGGGAGCTGTTACCATTGGTTCCACACAAGGGAGCTGTTACCATAAGTACCACAAGGGGGAGCTGTTACCATTGGCTCCACACAAGGAAGCTGTTACCATAAGTACCACAAGGGGGAGCTGTTACCATTGGCTCCACACAAGGAAGCTGCTACCATAAGTACCACAAGGGGGAGATGTTACCATTGGTTCCACAAAAGGAAGCTGTTACCATAAGTACCACAATGGGGAGCTGTTACCATTGGCTCCACACAAGGAAGCTGCTACCATAAGCACCACAAGGGGGAGATGTTACCATTGGCTCCACACAAGGAAGCTGTTACCATAAGTTCCACAAGGGGGAGCTGTTACCATTGGCTCCACACAAGGAAGCTGTTACCATAAGTACCACAATGGGGAGATGTTACCATTGGTTCCACAAAAGGAAGCTGTTACCATAAGTACCACAAGGGGGAGATGTTACCATTGGTTCCACAAAAGGAAGCTGTTACCATAAGTACCACAAGGCGGAGCTGTTACCATTGGCTCCACACAAGGAAGCTGTTACCATAAGTACCACAAGGGGGAGATGTTACCATTGGTTCCACAAAAGGAAGCTGCTACCATAAGTACCACAAGGGGGAGATGTTACCATTGGCTCCACACAAGGAAGCTGTTACCATAAGCACCACAAGGGGGAGCTGTTACCATTGGTTCCACACAAGGGAGCTGTTACCATAAGTACCACAAGGGGGAGCTGTTACCATTGGCTCCACACAAGGAAGCTGTTACCATAAGTACCACAAGGGGGAGCTGTTACCATTGGTTCCACAAAATGAAGCTGTTACCATAAGTACCACAAGGGGGAGCTGTTACCATTGGCTCCACACAAGGAAGCTGTTACCATAAGTACCACAAGGGGAAGCTCTTACCATAAGTACCACAAGGGGGAGCTGTTACCATTGGCTCCACACAAGGAAGCTGTTACCATAAGCACCACAAGGGGGAGCTGTTACCATTGGTTCCACACAAGGGAGCTGTTACCATAAGTACCACAAGGGGGAGCTATTACCATTGGCTCCACACAAGGAAGCTGTTACCATAAGTACCACAAGGGGGAGCTGTTACCATTGGTTCCACAAAAGGAAGCTGTTACCATAAGTACCACAAGGGGGAGCTGTTACTATTGGCTCCACACAAGGAAGCTGTTACCATAAGCACCACAAGGGGGAGCTGTTACCATTGGCTCCACACAAGGAAGCTGTTACCATTGGCTCCACACAAGGAAGCTGCTACCATAAGCACCACAAGGGGGAGCTGTTACCATTGGCTCCACACAAGAAAGCTGTTACCATAAGTACCACAAGGGGGAGATGTTACCATTGGTTCCACAAAAGGAAGCTGCTACCATAAGTACCACAAGGGGGAGCTGTTACCATTGGCTCCACACAAGGAAGCTGTTACCATAAGCACCACAAGGGGGAGCTGTTACCATTGGTTCCACACAAGGGAGCTGTTACCATAAGTACCACAAGGGGGAGCTGTTACCATTGGCTCCACACAAGGAAGCTGTTACCATAAGTACCACAAGGGGGAGCTGTTACCATTGGTTCCACAAAAGGAAGCTGTTACCATAAGCACCACAAGGGGGAGCTGTTACCATTGGTTCCACAAAAGGAAGCTGTTACCATAAGTACCACAAGGGGGAGCTGTTACCATTGGCTCCACACAAGGAAGCTGTTACCATAAGTACCACAAGGGGGAGCTGTTACCATTGGCTCCACAAAAGGAAGCTGTTACCATAAGTACCACAAGGGGGAGCTGTTACCATTGGTTCCACAAAAGGAAGCTGTTACCATAAGTACCACAAGGGGGAGCTGTTACCATTGGCTCCACACAAGGAAGCTGTTACCATAAGTACCACAAGGGGAAGCTGTTACCATAAGTACCACAAGGGGGAGCTGTTACCATTGGCTCCACACAAGGAAGCTGTTACCATAAGCACCACAAGGGGGAGCTGTTACCATTGGTTCCACACAAGGGAGCTGTTACCATAAGTACCACAAGGGGGAGCTGTTACCATTGGCTCCACACAAGGAAGCTGTTACCATAAGTACCACAAGGGGGAGCTGTTACCATTGGTTCCACAAAAGGAAGCTGTTACCATAAGTACCACAAGGGGGAGCTGTTACTATTGGCTCCACACAAGGAAGCTGTTACCATAAGCACCACAAGGGGGAGCTGTTACCATTGGCTCCACACAAGGAAGCTGTTACCATTGGCTCCACACAAGGAAGCTGCTACCATAAGCACCACAAGGGGGAGCTGTTACCATTGGCTCCACACAAGGAAGCTGTTACCATAAGTACCACAAGGGGGAGATGTTACCATTGGTTCCACAAAAGGAAGCTGCTACCATAAGTACCACAAGGGGGAGCTGTTACCATTGGCTCCACACAAGGAAGCTGTTACCATAAGCACCACAAGGGGGAGCTGTTACCATTGGTTCCACACAAGGGAGCTGTTACCATAAGTACCACAAGGGGGAGCTGTTACCATTGGCTCCACACAAGGAAGCTGTTACCATAAGTACCACAAGGGGGAGCTGTTACCATTGGTTCCACAAAAGGAAGCTGTTACCATAAGTACCACAAGGAGGAGCTGTTACCATTGGCTCCACACAAGGAAGCTGTTACCATAAGTACCACAAGGGGGAGCTGTTACCATTGGTTCCACAAAAGGAAGCTGTTACCATAAGTACCACAAGGGGGAGATGTTACCATTGGTTCCACAAAAGGAAGCTGTTACCATAAGTACCACAAGGGGGAGCTGTTACCATTGGCTCCACACAAGGAAGCTGTTACCATAAGTACCACAAGGGGAAGCTGTTACCATAAGTACCACAAGGTGGAGCTGTTACCATTGGCTCCACAAAAGGAAGCTGTTACCATAAGCACCACAAGGGGGAGCTGTTACCATTGGTTCCACACAAGGGAGCTGTTACCATAAGTACCACAAGGGGGAGCTGTTACCATTGGCTCCACACAAGGAAGCTGTTACCATAAGCACCACAAGGGGGAGCTGTTACCATTGGTTCCACACAAGGGAGCTGTTACCATAAGTACCACAAGGGGGAGCTGTTACCATTGGCTCCACACAAGGAAGCTGTTACCATAAGTACCACAAGGGGGAGCTGTTACCATTGGTTCCACAAAAGGAAGCTGTTACCATAAGTACCACAAGGGGGAGCTGTTACCATTGGCTCCACACAAGGAAGCTGTTACCATAAGCACCACAAGGGGGAGCTGTTACCATTGGTTCCACACAAGGGAGCTGTTACCATAAGTACCACAAGGGGGAGCTGTTACCATTGGCTCCACACAAGGAAGCTGTTACCATAAGTACCACAAGGGGGAGCTGTTACCATTGGTTCCACAAAAGGAAGCTGTTACCATAAGTACCACAAGGGGGAGATGTTACCATTGGTTCCACAAAAGGAAGCTGTTACCATAAGTACCACAAGGCGGAGCTGTTACCATTGGCTCCACACAAGGAAGCTGTTACCATAAGTACCACAAGGGGGAGATGTTACCATTGGTTCCACAAAAGGAAGCTGTTACCATAAGTACCACAAGGGGGAGCTGTTACCATTGGCTCCACACAAGGAAGCTGTTACCATAAGTACTACAAGGGGAAGCTGTTACCATAAGTACCACAAGGTGGAGCTGTTACCATTGGCTCCACACAAGGAAGCTGTTACCATAAGCACCACAAGGGGGAGCTGTTACCATTGGTTCCACACAAGGGAGCTGTTACCATAAGTACCACAAGGGGGAGCTGTTACCATTGGCTCCACACAAGGAAGCTGTTACCATAAGTACCACAAGGGGAAGCTGTTACCATAAGTACCACAAGGTGGAGCTGTTACCATTGGCTCCACACAAGGAAGCTGTTACCATAAGCACCACAAGGGGGAGCTGTTACCATTGGTTCCACACAAGGGAGCTGTTACCATAAGTACCACAAGGGGGAGCTGTTACCATTGGCTCCACACAAGGAAGCTGTTACCATAAGCTCCACAAGGGGGAGCTGTTACCATTGGTTCCACAAAAGGAAGCTGTTACCATAAGTACCACAAGGGGGAGCTGTTACTATTGGCTCCACACAAGGAAGCTGTTACCATAAGCACCACAAGGGGGAGCTGTTACCATTGGCTCCACACAAGGAAGCTGTTACCATTGGCTCCACACAAGGAAGCTGCTACCATAAGCACCACAAGGGGGAGATGTTACCATTGGCTCCACACAAGGAAGCTGTTACCATTGGTTCCACACAAGGAAGCTGCTACCATAAGTACCACAAGGGGGAGCTGTTACCATTGGCTCCACACAAGGAAGCTGCTACCATAAGTACCACAAGGGGGAGATGTTACCATTGGTTCCACAAAAGGAAGCTGTTACCATAAGTACCACAAGGGGGAGCTGTTACCATTGGCTCCACACAAGGAAGCTGTTACCATAAGCACCACAAGGGGGAGCTGTTACCATTGGTTCCACACAAGGGAGCTGTTACCATAAGTACCACAAGGGGGAGCTGTTACCATTGGCTCCACACAAGGAAGCTGTTACCATAAGTACCACAAGGGGGAGCTGTTACCATTGGCTCCACACAAGGAAGCTGCTACCATAAGTACCACAAGGGGGAGATGTTACCATTGGTTCCACAAAAGGAAGCTGTTACCATAAGTACCACAATGGGGAGCTGTTACCATTGGCTCCACACAAGGAAGCTGCTACCATAAGCACCACAAGGGGGAGATGTTACCATTGGCTCCACACAAGGAAGCTGTTACCATAAGTTCCACAAGGGGGAGCTGTTACCATTGGCTCCACACAAGGAAGCTGTTACCATAAGTACCACAATGGGGAGATGTTACCAATGGTTCCACAAAAGGAAGCTGTTACCATAAGTACCACAAGGGGAAGATGTTACCATTGGTTCCACAAAAGGAAGCTGTTACCATAAGTACCACAAGGCGGAGCTGTTACCATTGGCTCCACACAAGGAAGCTGTTACCATAAGTACCACAAGGGGGAGATGTTACCATTGGTTCCACAAAAGGAAGCTGCTACCATAAGTACCACAAGGGGGAGATGTTACCATTGGCTCCACACAAGGAAGCTGTTACCATAAGCACCACAAGGGGGAGCTGTTACCATTGGTTCCACACAAGGGAGCTGTTACCATAAGTACCACAAGGGGGAGCTGTTACCATTGGCTCCACACAAGGAAGCTGTTACCATAAGTACCACAAGGGGGAGCTGTTACCATTGGTTCCACAAAATGAAGCTGTTACCATAAGTACCACAAGGGGGAGCTGTTACCATTGGCTCCACACAAGGAAGCTGTTACCATAAGTACCACAAGGGGAAGCTGTTACCATAAGTACCACAAGGGGGAGCTGTTACCATTGGCTCCACACAAGGAAGCTGTTACCATAAGCACCACAAGGGGGAGCTGTTACCATTGGTTCCACACAAGGGAGCTGTTACCATAAGTACCACAAGGGGGAGCTATTACCATTGGCTCCACACAAGGAAGCTGTTACCATAAGTACCACAAGGGGGAGCTGTTACCATTGGTTCCACAAAAGGAAGCTGTTACCATAAGTACCACAAGGGGGAGCTGTTACTATTGGCTCCACACAAGGAAGCTGTTACCATAAGCACCACAAGGGGGAGCTGTTACCATTGGCTCCACACAAGGAAGCTGTTACCATTGGCTCCACACAAGGAAGCTGCTACCATAAGCACCACAAGGGGGAGCTGTTACCATTGGCTCCACACAAGTAAGCTGTTACCATAAGTACCACAAGGGGGAGATGTTACCATTGGTTCCACAAAAGGAAGCTGCTACCATAAGTACCACAAGGGGGAGCTGTTACCATTGGCTCCACACAAGGAAGCTGTTACCATAAGCACCACAAGGGGGAGCTGTTACCATTGGTTCCACACAAGGGAGCTGTTACCATAAGTACCACAAGGGGGAGCTGTTACCATTGGCTCCACACAAGGAAGCTGTTACCATAAGCACCACAAGGGGGAGCTTTTACCATTGGTTCCACACAAGGGAGCTGTTACCATAAGTACCACAAGGGGGAGCTGTTACCATTGGCTCCACACAAGGAAGCTGTTACCATAAGCACCACAAGGGGGAGCTGTTACCATTGGTTCCACACAAGGGAGCTGTTACCATAAGTACCACAAGGGGGAGCTGTTACCATTGGCTCCACACAAGGAAGCTGTTACCATAAGTACCACAAGGGGGAGCTGTTACCATTGGTTCCACAAAAGGAAGCTGTTACCATAAGTACCACAAGGGGGAGCTGTTACCATTGGCTCCACACAAGGAAGCTGTTACCATAAGCACCACAAGGGGGAGCTGTTACCATTGGTTCCACACAAGGGAGCTGTTACCATAAGTACCACAAGGGGGAGCTGTTACCATTGGCTCCACACAAGGAAGCTGTTACCATAAGTACCACAAGGGGGAGCTGTTACCATTGGTTCCACAAAAGGAAGCTGTTACCATAAGTACCACAAGGGGGAGATGTTACCATTGGTTCCACAAAAGGAAGCTGTTACCATAAGTACCACAAGGCGGAGCTGTTACCATTGGCTCCACACAAGGAAGCTGTTACCATAAGTACCACAAGGGGGAGATGTTACCATTGGTTCCACAAAAGGAAGCTGTTACCATAAGTACCACAAGGGGGAGCTGTTACCATTGGCTCCACACAAGGAAGCTGTTACCATAAGTACTACAAGGGGAAGCTGTTACCATAAGTACCACAAGGTGGAGCTGTTACCATTGGCTCCACACAAGGAAGCTGTTACCATAAGCACCACAAGGGGGAGCTGTTACCATTGGTTCCACACAAGGGAGCTGTTACCATAAGTACCACAAGGGGGAGCTGTCACCATTGGCTCCACACAAGGAAGCTGTTACCATAAGTACCACAAGGGGAAGCTGTTACCATAAGTACCACAAGGTGGAGCTGTTACCATTGGCTCCACACAAGGAAGCTGTTACCATAAGCACCACAAGGGGGAGCTGTTACCATTGGTTCCACACAAGGGAGCTGTTACCATAAGTACCACAAGGGGGAGCTGTTACTATTGGCTCCACACAAGGAAGCTGTTACCATAAGCACCACAAGGGGGAGCTGTTACCATTGGCTCCACACAAGGAAGCTGTTACCATTGGCTCCACACAAGGAAGCTGCTACCATAAGCACCACAAGGGGGAGATGTTACCATTGGCTCCACACAAGGAAGCTGTTACCATTGGTTCCACACAAGGAAGCTGCTACCATAAGTACCACAAGGGGGAGCTGTTACCATTGGCTCCACACAAGGAAGCTGCTACCATAAGTACCACAAGGGGGAGATGTTACCATTGGTTCCACAAAAGGAAGCTGTTACCATAAGTACCACAAGGGGGAGCTGTTACCATTGGCTCCACACAAGGAAGCTGTTACCATAAGCACCACAAGGGGGAGCTGTTACCATTGGTTCCACACAAGGGAGCTGTTACCATAAGTACCACAAGGGGGAGCTGTTACCATTGGCTCCACACAAGGAAGCTGTTACCATAAGTACCACAAGGGGGAGCTGTTACCATTGGCTCCACACAAGGAAGCTGCTACCATAAGTACCACAAGGGGGAGATGTTACCATTGGTTCCACAAAAGGAAGCTGTTACCATAAGTACCACAATGGGGAGCTGTTACCATTGGCTCCACACAAGGAAGCTGCTACCATAAGCACCACAAGGGGGAGATGTTACCATTGGCTCCACACAAGGAAGCTGTTACCATAAGTTCCACAAGGGGGAGCTGTTACCATTGGCTCCACACAAGGAAGCTGTTACCATAAGTACCACAATGGGGAGATGTTACCATTGGTTCCACAAAAGGAAGCTGTTACCATAAGTACCACAAGGGGGAGATGTTACCATTGGTTCCACAAAAGGAAGCTGTTACCATAAGTACCACAAGGCGGAGCTGTTACCATTGGCTCCACACAAGGAAGCTGTTACCATAAGTACCACAAGGGGGAGATGTTACCATTGGTTCCACAAAAGGAAGCTGCTACCATAAGTACCACAAGGGGGAGATGTTACCATTGGCTCCACACAAGGAAGCTGTTACCATAAGCACCACAAGGGGGAGCTGTTACCATTGGTTCCACACAAGGGAGCTGTTACCATAAGTACCACAAGGGGGAGCTGTTACCATTGGCTCCACACAAGGAAGCTGTTACCATAAGTACCACAAGGGGGAGCTGTTATCATTGGTTCCACAAAATGAAGCTGTTACCATAAGTACCACAAGGGGGAGCTGTTACCATTGGCTCCACACAAGGAAGCTGTTACCATAAGTACCACAAGGGGAAGCTGTTACCATAAGTACCACAAGGGGGAGCTGTTACCATTGGCTCCACACAAGGAAGCTGTTACCATAAGCACCACAAAGGGGAGCTGTTACCATTGGTTCCACACAAGGGAGCTGTTACCATAAGTACCACAAGGGGGAGCTATTACCATTGGCTCCACACAAGGAAGCTGTTACCATAAGTACCACAAGGGGGAGCTGTTACCATTGGTTCCACAAAAGGAAGCTGTTACCATAAGTACCACAAGGGGGAGCTGTTACTATTGGCTCCACACAAGGAAGCTGTTACCATAAGCACCACAAGGGGGAGCTGTTACCATTGGCTCCACACAAGGAAGCTGTTACCATTGGCTCCACACAAGGAAGCTGCTACCATAAGCACCACAAGGGGGAGCTGTTACCATTGGCTCCACACAAGGAAGCTGTTACCATAAGTACCACAAGGGGGAGATGTTACCATTGGTTCCACAAAAGGAAGCTGCTACCATAAGTACCACAAGGGGGAGCTGTTACCATTGGCTCCACACAAGGAAGCTGTTACCATAAGCACCACAAGGGGGAGCTGTTACCATTGGTTCCACACAAGGGAGCTGTTACCATAAGTACCACAAGGGGGAGCTGTTACCATTGGCTCCACACAAGGAAGCTGTTACCATAAGTACCACAAGGGGGAGCTGTTACCATTGGTTCCACAAAAGGAAGCTGTTACCATAAGCACCACAAGGGGGAGCTGTTACCATTGGTTCCACAAAAGGAAGCTGTTACCATAAGTACCACAAGGGGGAGCTGTTACCATTGGCTCCACACAAGGAAGCTGTTACCATAAGTACCACAAGGGGGAGCTGTTACCATTGGCTCCACAAAAGGAAGCTGTTACCATAAGTACCACAAGGGGGAGCTGTTACCATTGGTTCCACAAAAGGAAGCTGTTACCATAAGTACCACAAGGGGGAGCTGTTACCATTGGCTCCACACAAGGAAGCTGTTACCATAAGTACCACAAGGGGAAGCTGTTACCATAAGTACCACAAGGGGGAGCTGTTACCATTGGCTCCACACAAGGAAGCTGTTACCATAAGCACCACAAGGGGGAGCTGTTACCATTGGTTCCACACAAGGGAGCTGTTACCATAAGTACCACAAGGGGGAGCTGTTACCATTGGCTCCACACAAGGAAGTTGTTACCATAAGTACCACAAGGGGGAGCTGTTACCATTGGTTCCACAAAAGGAAGCTGTTACCATAAGTACCACAAGGGGGAGCTGTTACTATTGGCTCCACACAAGGAAGCTGTTACCATAAGCACCACAAGGGGGAGCTGTTACCATTGGCTCCACACAAGGAAGCTGTTACCATTGGCTCCACACAAGGAAGCTGCTACCATAAGCACCACAAGGGGGAGCTGTTACCATTGGCTCCACACAAGGAAGCTGTTACCATAAGTACCACAAGGGGGAGATGTTACCATTGGTTCCACAAAAGGAAGCTGCTACCATAAGTACCACAAGGGGGAGCTGTTACCATTGGCTCCACACAAGGAAGCTGTTACCATAAGCACCACAAGGGGGAGCTGTTACCATTGGTTCCACACAAGGGAGCTGTTACCATAAGTACCACAAGGGGGAGCTGTTACCATTGGCTCCACACAAGGAAGCTGTTACCATAAGTACCACAAGGGGGAGCTGTTACCATTGGTTCCACAAAAGGAAGCTGTTACCATAAGTACCACAAGGAGGAGCTGTTACCATTGGCTCCACACAAGGAAGCTGTTACCATAAGTACCACAAGGGGGAGCTGTTACCATTGGTTCCACAAAAGGAAGCTGTTACCATAAGTACCACAAGGGGGAGATGTTACCATTGGTTCCACAAAAGGAAGCTGTTACCATAAGTACCACAAGGGGGAGCTGTTACCATTGGCTCCACACAAGGAAGCTGTTACCATAAGTACCACAAGGGGAAGCTGTTACCATAAGTACCACAAGGTGGAGCTGTTACCATTGGCTCCACACAAGGAAGCTGTTACCATAAGCACCACAAGGGGGAGCTGTTACCATTGGTTCCACACAAGGGAGCTGTTACCATAAGTACCACAAGGGGGAGCTGTTACCATTGGCTCCACACAAGGAAGCTGTTACCATAAGCACCACAAGGGGGAGCTGTTACCATTGGTTCCACACAAGGGAGCTGTTACCATAAGTACCACAAGGGGGAGCTGTTACCATTGGCTCCACACAAGGAAGCTGTTACCATAAGTACCACAAGGGGGAGCTGTTACCATTGGTTCCACAAAAGGAAGCTGTTACCATAAGTACCACAAGGGGGAGCTGTTACCATTGGCTCCACACAAGGAAGCTGTTACCATAAGCACCACAAGGGGGAGCTGTTACCATTGGTTCCACACAAGGGAGCTGTTACCATAAGTACCACAAGGGGGAGCTGTTACCATTGGCTCCACACAAGGAAGCTGTTACCATAAGTACCACAAGGGGGAGCTGTTACCATTGGTTCCACAAAAGGAAGCTGTTACCATAAGTACCACAAGGGGGAGATGTTACCATTGGTTCCACAAAAGGAAGCTGTTACCATAAGTACCACAAGGCGGAGCTGTTACCATTGGCTCCACACAAGGAAGCTGTTACCATAAGTACCACAAGGGGGAGATGTTACCATTGGTTCCACAAAAGGAAGCTGTTACCATAAGTACCACAAGGGGGAGCTGTTACCATTGGCTCCACACAAGGAAGCTGTTACCATAAGTACTACAAGGGGAAGCTGTTACCATAAGTACCACAAGGTGGAGCTGTTACCATTGGCTCCACACAAGGAAGCTGTTACCATAAGCACCACAAGGGGGAGCTGTTACCATTGGTTCCACACAAGGGAGCTGTTACCATAAGTACCACAAGGGGGAGCTGTTACCATTGGCTCCACACAAGGAAGCTGTTACCATAAGTACCACAAGGGGAAGCTGTTACCATAAGTACCACAAGGTGGAGCTGTTACCATTGGCTCCACACAAGGAAGCTGTTACCATAAGCACCACAAGGGGGAGCTGTTACCATTGGTTCCACACAAGGGAGCTGTTACCATAAGTACCACAAGGGGGAGCTGTTACCATTGGCTCCACACAAGGAAGCTGTTACCATAAGCACCACAAGGGGGAGCTGTTACCATTGGTTCCACAAAAGGAAGCTGTTACCATAAGTACCACAAGGGGGAGCTGTTACTATTGGCTCCACACAAGGAAGCTGTTACCATAAGCACCACAAGGGGGAGCTGTTACCATTGGCTCCACACAAGGAAGCTGTTACCATTGGCTCCACACAAGGAAGCTGCTACCATAAGCACCACAAGGGGGAGATGTTACCATTGGCTCCACACAAGGAAGCTGTTACCATTGGTTCCACACAAGGAAGCTGCTACCATAAGTACCACAAGGGGGAGCTGTTACCATTGGCTCCACACAAGGAAGCTGCTACCATAAGTACCACAAGGGGGAGATGTTACCATTGGTTCCACAAAAGGAAGCTGTTACCATAAGTACCACAAGGGGGAGCTGTTACCATTGGCTCCACACAAGGAAGCTGTTACCATAAGCACCACAAGGGGGAGCTGTTACCATTGGTTCCACACAAGGGAGCTGTTACCATAAGTACCACAAGGGGGAGCTGTTACCATTGGCTCCACACAAGGAAGCTGTTACCATAAGTACCACAAGGGGGAGCTGTTACCATTGGCTCCACACAAGGAAGCTGCTACCATAAGTACCACAAGGGGGAGATGTTACCATTGGTTCCACAAAAGGAAGCTGTTACCATAAGTACCACAATGGGGAGCTGTTACCATTGGCTCCACACAAGGAAGCTGCTACCATAAGCACCACAAGGGGGAGATGTTACCATTGGCTCCACACAAGGAAGCTGTTACCATAAGTTCCACAAGGGGGAGCTGTTACCATTGGCTCCACACAAGGAAGCTGTTACCATAAGTACCACAATGGGGAGATGTTACCATTGGTTCCACAAAAGGAAGCTGTTACCATAAGTACCACAAGGGGAAGATGTTACCATTGGTTCCACAAAAGGAAGCTGTTACCATAAGTACCACAAGGCGGAGCTGTTACCATTGGCTCCACACAAGGAAGCTGTTACCATAAGTACCACAAGGGGGAGATGTTACCATTGGTTCCACAAAAGGAAGCTGCTACCATAAGTACCACAAGGGGGAGATGTTACCATTGGCTCCACACAAGGAAGCTGTTACCATAAGCACCACAAGGGGGAGCTGTTACCATTGGTTCCACACAAGGGAGCTGTTACCATAAGTACCACAAGGGGGAGCTGTTACCATTGGCTCCACACAAGGAAGCTGTTACCATAAGTACCACAAGGGGGAGCTGTTACCATTGGTTCCACAAAATGAAGCTGTTACCATAAGTACCACAAGGGGGAGCTGTTACCATTGGCTCCACACAAGGAAGCTGTTACCATAAGTACCACAAGGGGAAGCTGTTACCATAAGTACCACAAGGGGGAGCTGTTACCATTGGCTCCACACAAGGAAGCTGTTACCATAAGCACCACAAGGGGGAGCTGTTACCATTGGTTCCACACAAGGGAGCTGTTACCATAAGTACCACAAGGGGGAGCTATTACCATTGGCTCCACACAAGGAAGCTGTTACCATAAGTACCACAAGGGGGAGCTGTTACCATTGGTTCCACAAAAGGAAGCTGTTACCATAAGTACCACAAGGGGGAGCTGTTACTATTGGCTCCACACAAGGAAGCTGTTACCATAAGCACCACAAGGGGGAGCTGTTACCATTGGCTCCACACAAGGAAGCTGTTACCATTGGCTCCACACAAGGAAGCTGCTACCATAAGCACCACAAGGGGGAGCTGTTACCATTGGCTCCACACAAGTAAGCTGTTACCATAAGTACCACAAGGGGGAGATGTTACCATTGGTTCCACAAAAGGAAGCTGCTACCATAAGTACCACAAGGGGGAGCTGTTACCATTGGCTCCACACAAGGAAGCTGTTACCATAAGCACCACAAGGGGGAGCTGTTACCATTGGTTCCACACAAGGGAGCTGTTACCATAAGTACCACAAGGGGGAGCTGTTACCATTGGCTCCACACAAGGAAGCTGTTACCATAAGTACCACAAGGGGGAGCTGTTACCATTGGTTCCACAAAAGGAAGCTGTTACCATAAGCACCACAAGGGGGAGCTGTTACCATTGGTTCCACAAAAGGAAGCTGTTACCATAAGTACCACAAGGGGGAGCTGTTACCATTGGCTCCACACAAGGAAGCTGTTACCATAAGTACCACAAGGGGGAGCTGTTACCATTGGCTCCACAAAAGGAAGCTGTTACCATAAGTACCACAAGGGGGAGCTGTTACCATTGGTTCCACAAAAGGAAGCTGTTACCATAAGTACCACAAGGGGGAGCTGTTACCATAAGTACCACAAGGGGGAGCTGTTACCATTGGCTCCACACAAGGAAGCTGTTACCATAAGTACCACAAGGGGAAGCTGTTACCATAAGTACCACAAGGGGGAGCTGTTACCATTGGCTCCACACAAGGAAGCTGTTACCATAAGCACCACAAGGGGGAGCTGTTACCATTGGTTCCACACAAGGGAGCTGTTACCATAAGTACCACAAGGGGGAGCTGTTACCATTGGCTCCACACAAGGAAGCTGTTACCATAAGTACCACAAGGGGAAGCTGTTACCATAAGTACCACAAGGGGGAGCTGTTACCATTGGTTCCACAAAAGGAAGCTGTTACCATAAGTACCACAAGGGGGAGCTGTTACCATTGGCTCCACACAAGGAAGCTGTTACCATAAGTACCACAAGGGGAAGCTGTTACCATAAGTACCACAAGGGGGAGCTGTTACCATTGGCTCCACACAAGGAAGCTGTTACCATAAGCACCACAAGGGGGAGCTGTTACCATTGGTTCCACACAAGGGAGCTGTTACCATAAGTACCACAAGGGGGAGCTGTTACCATTGGCTCCACACAAGGAAGCTGTTACCATAAGTACCACAAGGGGGAGCTGTTACCATTGGCTCCACACAAGGAAGCTGCTACCATAAGTACCACAAGGGGGAGATGTTACCATTGGTTCCACAAAAGGAAGCTGTTACCATAAGTACCACAATGGGGAGCTGTTACCATTGGCTCCACACAAGGAAGCTGCTACCATAAGCACCACAAGGGGGAGATGTTACCATTGGCTCCACACAAGGAAGCTGTTACCATAAGTTCCACAAGGGGGAGCTGTTACCATTGGCTCCACACAAGGAAGCTGTTACCATAAGTACCACAATGGGGAGATGTTACCATTGGTTCCACAAAAGGAAGCTGTTACCATAAGTACCACAAGGGGGAGATGTTACCATTGGTTCCACAAAAGGAAGCTGTTACCATAAGTACCACAAGGCGGAGCTGTTACCATTGGCTCCACACAAGGAAGCTGTTACCATAAGTACCACAAGGGGGAGATGTTACCATTGGTTCCACAAAAGGAAGCTGCTACCATAAGTACCACAAGGGGGAGATGTTACCATTGGCTCCACACAAGGAAGCTGTTACCATAAGCACCACAAGGGGGAGCTGTTACCATTGGTTCCACACAAGGGAGCTGTTACCATAAGTACCACAAGGGGGAGCTGTTACCATTGGCTCCACACAAGGAAGCTGTTACCATAAGTACCACAAGGGGGAGCTGTTATCATTGGTTCCACAAAATGAAGCTGTTACCATAAGTACCACAAGGGGGAGCTGTTACCATTGGCTCCACACAAGGAAGCTGTTACCATAAGTACCACAAGGGGAAGCTGTTACCATAAGTACCACAAGGGGGAGCTGTTACCATTGGCTCCACACAAGGAAGCTGTTACCATAAGCACCACAAAGGGGAGCTGTTACCATTGGTTCCACACAAGGGAGCTGTTACCATAAGTACCACAAGGGGGAGCTATTACCATTGGCTCCACACAAGGAAGCTGTTACCATAAGTACCACAAGGGGGAGCTGTTACCATTGGTTCCACAAAAGGAAGCTGTTACCATAAGTACCACAAGGGGGAGCTGTTACTATTGGCTCCACACAAGGAAGCTGTTACCATAAGCACCACAAGGGGGAGCTGTTACCATTGGCTCCACACAAGGAAGCTGTTACCATTGGCTCCACACAAGGAAGCTGCTACCATAAGCACCACAAGGGGGAGCTGTTACCATTGGCTCCACACAAGGAAGCTGTTACCATAAGTACCACAAGGGGGAGATGTTACCATTGGTTCCACAAAAGGAAGCTGCTACCATAAGTACCACAAGGGGGAGCTGTTACCATTGGCTCCACACAAGGAAGCTGTTACCATAAGCACCACAAGGGGGAGCTGTTACCATTGGTTCCACACAAGGGAGCTGTTACCATAAGTACCACAAGGGGGAGCTGTTACCATTGGCTCCACACAAGGAAGCTGTTACCATAAGTACCACAAGGGGGAGCTGTTACCATTGGTTCCACAAAAGGAAGCTGTTACCATAAGCACCACAAGGGGGAGCTGTTACCATTGGTTCCACAAAAGGAAGCTGTTACCATAAGTACCACAAGGGGGAGCTGTTACCATTGGCTCCACACAAGGAAGCTGTTACCATAAGTACCACAAGGGGGAGCTGTTACCATTGGCTCCACAAAAGGAAGCTGTTACCATAAGTACCACAAGGGGGAGCTGTTACCATTGGTTCCACAAAAGGAAGCTGTTACCATAAGTACCACAAGGGGGAGCTGTTACCATTGGCTCCACACAAGGAAGCTGTTACCATAAGTACCACAAGGGGAAGCTGTTACCATAAGTACCACAAGGGGGAGCTGTTACCATTGGCTCCACACAAGGAAGCTGTTACCATAAGCACCACAAGGGGGAGCTGTTACCATTGGTTCCACACAAGGGAGCTGTTACCATAAGTACCACAAGGGGGAGCTGTTACCATTGGCTCCACACAAGGAAGTTGTTACCATAAGTACCACAAGGGGGAGCTGTTACCATTGGTTCCACAAAAGGAAGCTGTTACCATAAGTACCACAAGGGGGAGCTGTTACTATTGGCTCCACACAAGGAAGCTGTTACCATAAGCACCACAAGGGGGAGCTGTTACCATTGGCTCCACACAAGGAAGCTGTTACCATTGGCTCCACACAAGGAAGCTGCTACCATAAGCACCACAAGGGGGAGCTGTTACCATTGGCTCCACACAAGGAAGCTGTTACCATAAGTACCACAAGGGGGAGATGTTACCATTGGTTCCACAAAAGGAAGCTGCTACCATAAGTACCACAAGGGGGAGCTGTTACCATTGGCTCCACACAAGGAAGCTGTTACCATAAGCACCACAAGGGGGAGCTGTTACCATTGGTTCCACACAAGGGAGCTGTTACCATAAGTACCACAAGGGGGAGCTGTTACCATTGGCTCCACACAAGGAAGCTGTTACCATAAGTACCACAAGGGGGAGCTGTTACCATTGGTTCCACAAAAGGAAGCTGTTACCATAAGTACCACAAGGAGGAGCTGTTACCATTGGCTCCACACAAGGAAGCTGTTACCATAAGTACCACAAGGGGGAGCTGTTACCATTGGTTCCACAAAAGGAAGCTGTTACCATAAGTACCACAAGGGGGAGATGTTACCATTGGTTCCACAAAAGGAAGCTGTTACCATAAGTACCACAAGGGGGAGCTGTTACCATTGGCTCCACACAAGGAAGCTGTTACCATAAGTACCACAAGGGGAAGCTGTTACCATAAGTACCACAAGGTGGAGCTGTTACCATTGGCTCCACACAAGGAAGCTGTTACCATAAGCACCACAAGGGGGAGCTGTTACCATTGGTTCCACACAAGGGAGCTGTTACCATAAGTACCACAAGGGGGAGCTGTTACCATTGGCTCCACACAAGGAAGCTGTTACCATAAGCACCACAAGGGGGAGCTGTTACCATTGGTTCCACACAAGGGAGCTGTTACCATAAGTACCACAAGGGGGAGCTGTTACCATTGGCTCCACACAAGGAAGCTGTTACCATAAGTACCACAAGGGGGAGCTGTTACCATTGGTTCCACAAAAGGAAGCTGTTACCATAAGTACCACAAGGGGGAGCTGTTACCATTGGCTCCACACAAGGAAGCTGTTACCATAAGCACCACAAGGGGGAGCTGTTACCATTGGTTCCACACAAGGGAGCTGTTACCATAAGTACCACAAGGGGGAGCTGTTACCATTGGCTCCACACAAGGAAGCTGTTACCATAAGTACCACAAGGGGGAGCTGTTACCATTGGTTCCACAAAAGGAAGCTGTTACCATAAGTACCACAAGGGGGAGATGTTACCATTGGTTCCACAAAAGGAAGCTGTTACCATAAGTACCACAAGGCGGAGCTGTTACCATTGGCTCCACACAAGGAAGCTGTTACCATAAGTACCACAAGGGGGAGATGTTACCATTGGTTCCACAAAAGGAAGCTGTTACCATAAGTACCACAAGGGGGAGCTGTTACCATTGGCTCCACACAAGGAAGCTGTTACCATAAGTACTACAAGGGGAAGCTGTTACCATAAGTACCACAAGGTGGAGCTGTTACCATTGGCTCCACACAAGGAAGCTGTTACCATAAGCACCACAAGGGGGAGCTGTTACCATTGGTTCCACACAAGGGAGCTGTTACCATAAGTACCACAAGGGGGAGCTGTTACCATTGGCTCCACACAAGGAAGCTGTTACCATAAGTACCACAAGGGGAAGCTGTTACCATAAGTACCACAAGGTGGAGCTGTTACCATTGGCTCCACACAAGGAAGCTGTTACCATAAGCACCACAAGGGGGAGCTGTTACCATTGGTTCCACACAAGGGAGCTGTTACCATAAGTACCACAAGGGGGAGCTGTTACCATTGGCTCCACACAAGGAAGCTGTTACCATAAGCACCACAAGGGGGAGCTGTTACCATTGGTTCCACAAAAGGAAGCTGTTACCATAAGTACCACAAGGGGGAGCTGTTACTATTGGCTCCACACAAGGAAGCTGTTACCATAAGCACCACAAGGGGGAGCTGTTACCATTGGCTCCACACAAGGAAGCTGTTACCATTGGCTCCACACAAGGAAGCTGCTACCATAAGCACCACAAGGGGGAGATGTTACCATTGGCTCCACACAAGGAAGCTGTTACCATTGGTTCCACACAAGGAAGCTGCTACCATAAGTACCACAAGGGGGAGCTGTTACCATTGGCTCCACACAAGGAAGCTGCTACCATAAGTACCACAAGGGGGAGATGTTACCATTGGTTCCACAAAAGGAAGCTGTTACCATAAGTACCACAAGGGGGAGCTGTTACCATTGGCTCCACACAAGGAAGCTGTTACCATAAGCACCACAAGGGGGAGCTGTTACCATTGGTTCCACACAAGGGAGCTGTTACCATAAGTACCACAAGGGGGAGCTGTTACCATTGGCTCCACACAAGGAAGCTGTTACCATAAGTACCACAAGGGGGAGCTGTTACCATTGGCTCCACACAAGGAAGCTGCTACCATAAGTACCACAAGGGGGAGATGTTACCATTGGTTCCACAAAAGGAAGCTGTTACCATAAGTACCACAATGGGGAGCTGTTACCATTGGCTCCACACAAGGAAGCTGCTACCATAAGCACCACAAGGGGGAGATGTTACCATTGGCTCCACACAAGGAAGCTGTTACCATAAGTTCCACAAGGGGGAGCTGTTACCATTGGCTCCACACAAGGAAGCTGTTACCATAAGTACCACAATGGGGAGATGTTACCATTGGTTCCACAAAAGGAAGCTGTTACCATAAGTACCACAAGGGGAAGATGTTACCATTGGTTCCACAAAAGGAAGCTGTTACCATAAGTACCACAAGGCGGAGCTGTTACCATTGGCTCCACACAAGGAAGCTGTTACCATAAGTACCACAAGGGGGAGATGTTACCATTGGTTCCACAAAAGGAAGCTGCTACCATAAGTACCACAAGGGGGAGATGTTACCATTGGCTCCACACAAGGAAGCTGTTACCATAAGCACCACAAGGGGGAGCTGTTACCATTGGTTCCACACAAGGGAGCTGTTACCATAAGTACCACAAGGGGGAGCTGTTACCATTGGCTCCACACAAGGAAGCTGTTACCATAAGTACCACAAGGGGGAGCTGTTACCATTGGTTCCACAAAATGAAGCTGTTACCATAAGTACCACAAGGGGGAGCTGTTACCATTGGCTCCACACAAGGAAGCTGTTACCATAAGTACCACAAGGGGAAGCTGTTACCATAAGTACCACAAGGGGGAGCTGTTACCATTGGCTCCACACAAGGAAGCTGTTACCATAAGCACCACAAGGGGGAGCTGTTACCATTGGTTCCACACAAGGGAGCTGTTACCATAAGTACCACAAGGGGGAGCTATTACCATTGGCTCCACACAAGGAAGCTGTTACCATAAGTACCACAAGGGGGAGCTGTTACCATTGGTTCCACAAAAGGAAGCTGTTACCATAAGTACCACAAGGGGGAGCTGTTACTATTGGCTCCACACAAGGAAGCTGTTACCATAAGCACCACAAGGGGGAGCTGTTACCATTGGCTCCACACAAGGAAGCTGTTACCATTGGCTCCACACAAGGAAGCTGCTACCATAAGCACCACAAGGGGGAGCTGTTACCATTGGCTCCACACAAGTAAGCTGTTACCATAAGTACCACAAGGGGGAGATGTTACCATTGGTTCCACAAAAGGAAGCTGCTACCATAAGTACCACAAGGGGGAGCTGTTACCATTGGCTCCACACAAGGAAGCTGTTACCATAAGCACCACAAGGGGGAGCTGTTACCATTGGTTCCACACAAGGGAGCTGTTACCATAAGTACCACAAGGGGGAGCTGTTACCATTGGCTCCACACAAGGAAGCTGTTACCATAAGTACCACAAGGGGGAGCTGTTACCATTGGTTCCACAAAAGGAAGCTGTTACCATAAGCACCACAAGGGGGAGCTGTTACCATTGGTTCCACAAAAGGAAGCTGTTACCATAAGTACCACAAGGGGGAGCTGTTACCATTGGCTCCACACAAGGAAGCTGTTACCATAAGTACCACAAGGGGGAGCTGTTACCATTGGCTCCACAAAAGGAAGCTGTTACCATAAGTACCACAAGGGGGAGCTGTTACCATTGGTTCCACAAAAGGAAGCTGTTACCATAAGTACCACAAGGGGGAGCTGTTACCATAAGTACCACAAGGGGGAGCTGTTACCATTGGCTCCACACAAGGAAGCTGTTACCATAAGTACCACAAGGGGAAGCTGTTACCATAAGTACCACAAGGGGGAGCTGTTACCATTGGCTCCACACAAGGAAGCTGTTACCATAAGCACCACAAGTGGGAGCTGTTACCATTGGTTCCACACAAGGGAGCTGTTACCATAAGTACCACAAGGGGGAGCTGTTACCATTGGCTCCACACAAGGAAGCTGTTACCATAAGTACCACAAGGGGAAGCTGTTACCATAAGTACCACAAGGGGGAGCTGTTACCATTGGTTCCACAAAAGGAAGCTGTTACCATAAGTACCACAAGGGGGAGCTGTTACCATTGGCTCCACACAAGGAAGCTGTTACCATAAGTACCACAAGGGGAAGCTGTTACCATAAGTACCACAAGGGGGAGCTGTTACCATTGGCTCCACACAAGGAAGCTGTTACCATAAGCACCACAAGGGGGAGCTGTTACCATTGGTTCCACACAAGGGAGCTGTTACCATAAGTACCACAAGGGGGAGCTGTTACCATTGGCTTCACACAAGGAAGCTGTTGTCTGGCTGTCCAGTTCTCAGTAGCGCTAGTGCTTCAACTGTCTCTCACTGAACGCCACAAGGGAGAGCTGCTACTACTGTCCCCACTTGCGCTGCTGTTTCATTGAGCGCCAGAAGTGGGAGCTGCTACCATGAACAGCCCTAAGGGGGAGCTGCTGCAGCGCTGTTCAGTCCTGACTCGCGCTACAATGACGCCCTGAGCACCACAAGGGGGAGCTGTTGCTTTGCTGTACAGTCCTCACGTGCGCTACACTGGCTCATTGAGCACCACAAGGGGGAGCTGTTGCTTCGCTGTACAGTCCTCACTTGCGCTACACTGGCTCATTGAGCACCACAAGGGGGAGCTGTTGCCGCGCCCCCAGTCCTCACTCGCGCTACAATGAATCACTGAACAACACGGAACTTTGATTCTAATCCGCTGAGACTGGGGACACAGTAGTGAGGTGCGTTTGTTACTTCCGGTCCGGGCCTTCCAAAGATGGAGACCATACTGGAGCAACAGCGGCGCTACCATGAGGAAAAAGAGCGGCTCATGGATGTAATGACTAAGGAGATGATGGCGAAGAAAGCTACGGTGAGAAAGCACGTGACTGGTCGGGCAGAGCGGCGTCTCGGCGTGTGGATGTGCTGCCCGGCTGCCTGGTACATACACCGGGTGTCAGGGCTGCATACAGTGCCCATCTGGGCTGTGTGAGGTGTGGCTGTACTATGGGGTCTGCTCACCCCACAGCTGACAGCATTGTGTGAAGTTGGTGGTCGTCAGTCCTTTCAGTCTGAATTGCAGGTCAGTTGGGGGTTCGTGTCCTGAGTCCCCTGTGTAGTGTGCAGATCAGGGGGCCGGAGCTCACCGAGCAGTGAGGGGGTCCTACGCTCCGGAGCCTATGCTTTATATTGAGCCCGCGCTCCGCTGTGTGAGCCATCAGTGGGGTCTCAGGACCCAGATCCCCACTTATCTGCTTTGTAATAAGAGGATGAAAAAAAGTAAGAAAAAAACAACATAAAAAATTTGATTCTCCCCTCTTTTCCCCCTTTAAATGTTAACAAAAAAACATTTATCATCATGTACCAAAAAGTCCATTTTATCAAAATATAAAATTATTGGAAACGATACGTTAAATGCCAAAAAGAAAAAAAATGCCAGAATTGTAGTTTGTCTCCGCACTTCCCCCAAAAAATGCAATGTACTTTAAAATGGTATAATTAAATACATCAGCTTGGGAATAAATAAGCCTTTTTTCTCAAATCTCTTTTCACCATTAAAATATCAAAAAACTGGAAAAGTTTGCTATGGCTGTAATTGATCTGTCCTGAAGATTCCTGCGCAATGAGCACTGTAAAGACAAAGGTCGAGCTGCATTTTTTTTTTTCCCACTTTCAGAATGTTTTTCTGCTTTTCAGTACGTTATATGGTAAAATGGCTGGGGTCATTCAAAACTACAACTTGGCCCGCAGAAAACAAGCTTCCATTCAGCTATATCAATGGAAAAAGCTAAGACTTTTGGAAGTAGTGGAGGAGAAAACAAAAGCGTAAAAAGATTACAAATGCCTGGGTCTTTAAGGGGTTAAATTGGCCTATTCTATATGTAATTCTATGTGAAATATCATTTGTATCTCTGCAGTTACGGGAACAGATAAATTCAGATCACAGAGCCAGAACAGTGCTCGATGTGAGTATTGCTCACTAATAGAGGATGATGGAGCAAATCGAGTTCAAATCTGTTCAGTTACACTCCTCCTTTCTTTTTGTTATTTCTAGAGATACATGGACGTAAGCTCCAATGCCAGAGATTTATACGAAGATAAAGATGGGTAAGGATGTTATATTTTAATGTACTTTTTATTAAAAACGTCTCATTAATATTTGTATTTTTTGCCAGGAATTGTAGATACAGCTGTAGACTGTAAGGACGCATTCAGTTATTCCTGCGAGTGCTTGAAGACTCCATTCACCTGATTGCAGGATTTTCTGTGCATTCTTTTGCAGCATACAAGTTATGTTATGGATTTTGATTTTTGAAAAGGCTAAATATTGTGCAAGTCCACAGCAAAACAACTGCAGACCTAATGCAGTCTGTGTAGTGGGATTAGTGTGAGCTTCTAATTGCAATGTACTTAAATGTATGGTTTAACATAACATGGCTGTGTGTGTATTTCAGGTTAAGGAAAGAGGAACTAAATGCAATTTCTGGGCCCAATGAGTTTAGTGAATTTTATAACAGACTCAAATTAATAAAAGAATTTCATCGGAAGCATCCAAATGAGGTGAGTTCAACATGGAGTGACATTAGCTTTAAGGGGTTGTCCAGTCCAAGTTGGGAAGTCTGCAGTGACACTCTATGTGACTGCAGACTTATGAATCTCTCCAGCGCAGCACTGTGTGCTGTGGGGATTCACTAGTTTCTGAGCTGGGACCAGAAGGTATATATGAGTTATACATACTCCCAGCCAGTGGGCACGGCCTCGATTCATGCACTTGTGTTATTTGAGGCCGCATCCCATCTAGTGATGTGACCGGCTAGAGGGCACGTTTCCATGCCCACTGGCTAAGAGTATGTATAACTCATTCATACCCTCCTGTCCCGACTCAGAAACCGGCGAGTCCCCACTGCACACAGTGCCTGTGCTGGGGGGGATTCATGAGTCTGCAGTCACACATAGTGACTGCAGCCTTATTGATTTGGACCAGAGTAATTATCTTCAAATTGGGGATGTGTTATACTCTGTAGGTGTAGTGTATGCCGAATAGCTAAGCAACTAGTTTATTTTTATGTAGAATAATGTCTATAATATATATATATATATATATATATATATATATATATATATATATATATATATATATATATATATATATATATATATATATATATATATATGTATATATGTGTGTGTGTGTGTGTGTGTGAGATATATCTTTATACAATACTATAAAACAGTATCTTTTATACTGTATACCACAACATGTAGAGTACACATCTACAGTACTATAAAAACTATCTTTATTCTTGAGAGAGGGAAGAATATGCCTTAGTGCTATTCCAAAACTTGCTGTATCAGACATCTTACTTATGATTAGTTTCTTGCGCACTAGATAACATTTTTAATTGTGATAAATCCATGACACCATTTTTTTTGTTATAATTGTAGTAACTTTATCTTTTGACTTTTTGAAAGATCTGTGTTCCTATGTCGGTTGAGTTTGATGAGCTGCTGAAATCCAGGGAGAACCCAAGTGAAGAAGCTCAGAGTAAGTGTTTGCCCATTTCTCTAAAATTCCCAAGCTAGTCAGTCTGTTAATGTAGGAATACGAGTTGTCTTTCTGTTTACAGGTTAATTTTTGATTATAGAAATTATGGGGGTTTTTTTTGCGACGAGCCCATTTAATTTATTTACATGTTTTCCTACAAAATGATTTTCTAGCAGCATGCACACACATTACTAATGACATATTGTGCATTATATTGTTTAATATTGAACTAGATCTAGTTCGGTTCCGTCATTGATGGTGTATAAAGTAATAGATTACTTCTCTTCCCCTTAATACCAAAATGTTTTAGAGATTGACAAATATTGGGGTGGTCATGTTGCGCGTAATCCTTTTACAGGCAGCTATGCCCGATAGCTAGTGCAATTGCAGCGATAAAGGTGCATTTGACACTTTTATTTTTACAGTAAAAACTTGATTATTTTTTTCTTTGTTTGACCATGCAATGCTTTCCACAGATCTAGTGGAGTTTACAGATGAGGAAGGTTATGGTCGTTACTTGGATCTCCATGACTGTTATTTAAAATACATCAATCTCAAATCATCAGAGGTAAGATAACAAGCAAATTATTTTTAAAGAGGACTTGTCATCAGGTCAAGTGTCCATGTTTTGCTGTTATTTTATTCCCACTGATATCCCTAGGTATTCCGGGGTTTTTTGTTCGTTTTTTTTTGTTTTTTGTTTTTTTTTATGTAGTACTAATTTTTTACAATGGGATGTGGCTCACAGGGTAATAATTCAGTGCAGACAAAAAACATGCGCCTCAAAAATTTTAGCTATACCCCTTTGTTAAAGACCAGAATTAGCACAGAATAAAGTCTGTGGAACAGAATGGCAGATTAAAAAAAGATGAATACTTTGGAACAGCGGAAATAAAATAAGAGCAAACAATGGCAACTTTCTTCCTTACACACATTCTTCCAGGGGAGAATATCTCCGTACACATGGAGCCTGTACAGCTGCACCTTGAGGCAGTACAACTCTGTACTAGAGACTTGGGGGGGCTATTCAATTATGACTGGTGTAGCGCACGCCAGTCCTAATGAAGCGCTTTCTGGAATATACTGACCTGGCACTCCGCTTAATGAATAAGGCATGTCTGGAAGCCAGCGTTTACCGTCGCCAGAAATGTACACCAGCTGTGGGCTGACATACAGTTGTGGAGTAAATTATGCCACGTCAGTGGCGTAACTTATGAATTTCACAGGCGGCTGTGACCATGACCTGACGCACCCTCGTCACTCCCATATTGTAAATGACAAAAGTCGCAATATTTTTGTGCAACTGCCGAGTTGTGCAAAAATATTACCACTTATTAAGGTGTTTATGGCAGATTTCTGGCATAAGCACCTTAATGAATCGGGCCCTTACTTTTTTTTACCTGTTTTTTTGTAAAGAAATAGCGATGTGCTGCAGGGATTTATGCTCTGACGTTATAAGATCTGTATGATAATGTGAGTATGTTGTAAATGTATGCCTTCTGTAACATAAACATTGAATGTCTTTTTTTTTTTTTTTTTTTTTTTTTCAGAAACTGGACTACATTACATATTTATCAACGTTTGACCAACTCTTTGACATTCCCAAAGAGCGGAAAAATGCAGAATACAAAAGGTAAAAGTGTAATGCATTTTGGGGTACTTAAAATTGTAATTCCTTATATAGTGGTGTTTTAGTTTTTAATATAGATACTTGTGTATGTGTAATGCCATTCTACCTAGATTCCATTGTTACTTGGAATTTTCTTTGTTTCTATAACCATATTCACACAGGTACCTGGAAGTGCTGTTAGAATACCTCCAGGACTATGCCGACAGAGTAAAGCCTTTGTTAGATCAAAATGAACTATTTGGAAAGATACAGATTGAGTTTGAAAAGAAATGGGAGTCTGGGAGCTTTCCAGGATGGCCGGTATGTAATGAACAGCACTCACAATGTATAAATTCCTTGAAGTTCTTGTAACTGACCTCTATGTCTTGACAACAGTATGTTATATATATTTTGTTATTCTTATGTAGCGCCAACATATTTTGCAGCGCTTTACAGACACCATCATAACTGTCCCCATTGTGTGCCCTAATCTAAATTCTCTATCAGTCATGTCTTTGGAGTGTGGGAGGAAACAAGTACCCAGAGAAAACCCACACAAAAACAAAAAGAACGTACAAATTCCTTAGAGATGTCCTTAGTAAGATTTGAACATTGGACTGCAGTCTTGCAAAGTAACAGTATTAACCACTGAGCCACTGTGCTGCTTAACCCCTTAATAACATCTGACGTACTAATACGCGTCTGTGCCCTGGGACTTAAGAGCCAGACCCGTATTAGTACGTCATCGCGATCGCACACAGGCTGTGCGGGCGCGATCGCCGCCGGGTGTCAGCTGATAGTACCGGGTGTCAGCTGTGACAATGTGCAGGGAGCGGTCACGCACCGCTCCCAGCACATTAACCCCCGCGATGCTGCGATCGAAGTCGATCGCGGCATTGCGGGGGCAAGGGGAGGTGATCGGCGATACTCACCTCCTCTTCCGGCTTCCAGCGCAGTCTGCAAAGGCTTCCCGGGTGTTGCCATGACGACCCGATGTCGTCATGACAACATCCGGGTCACCAGAGAGCAGGAAGATTGCTTGGACATGCGCAGTGCATCTCCAAGCAATCTTCACACTGTGCACTTCTGACAGCCTTCATGGCATAGGGATGGTGCTCCATTCCTGTGCCATGCAGGCGATCAGAAAAAAAAAAAGTGAAAGTCCCAGAGTGGGACAAAGTAATAAAGTGTATAAACTGTGTGAAAGTGGAAAAAAAAAAAATGTGCAAAAATATTATAAAAAAATAAAAAAAATAATACACCAAAAATAAAAATATAATGTACCCATCAATAAATATTATTATAAAAAAAATAAAAAAAAACAATAAAAGTACACATATTTGGTATCGCCGCGTCCGGAACAACCTGACCTATAAAACTGTCCCACTAGTTAACCCCTTCAGTGAACACGGTAAAAAAAAAAAAAAAAAAAACAAGCAAAAAACAATGCTTTATCACCATACCGCCAAACAAAAAGTGGAATAACACGCGATCAAAAAGACGCATATAAATAAAAATGATACCGCTGAAAACGTCATCTCGTCCCGCAAAAAACAAGCCGCCATATAGCTCCATCAGCCGAAAAATAAAAAAGTTATAGCTCTCAGAATAAAGCGATACTAAAAAATATTTTTTTCTATAAAATAGCTTTTATTGTGTATAAGCGCCAAAACATAGAAAAATGATACAAATGTGGTACCGCTGTAAACGTACTGACCCGAAGAGTAAAGCTGCCTCATCAATTTTACCACACGCGGAACAGAATAAAAAAAAAAAACAATTCCTGAATTGTTGGTTTTTGTTTATTCTGCCTCCCAAAAATCGGAATAGAAAGCGATCAAAAAATGTCACGTGCCTGAAAATGGCACCAATAACAACGTCAAGTCATCCCGCAAAAAACGAGCCGTCACATGACTGTCTGCCAAAATCTGGAAAAATTATAGCTCTCAAAATATGGCGATGCAAAAACTAGATTTTACAAAAAATGCGTCTTTTAGTGTGTGACAGCTGTCAGTCATAAAAACCCCATATGATTCTGGCATTGCTGTAATCACACCGACCCGAAGAATAAAGTCGTCTAATCACTTATACCGCACAAGGAACGGCGTCAAAAATAAACTCTTGAGTTAGGATTGGGCTAGGGTTAGGGCTGGGTTTGGGGCTAGGGTTGTGCTGGGGCTAGGGTTGTGCTGGGGCTAGGGTTGTGCTGGGGCTAGGGTTGTGCTGGGGCTAGGGCTGGGGTTGGGATTTTTTTCAAAAGTAAGAAAAAAAGATGACGATATGGCGACTAGTGTTGAGAGCAAGTGCTCGCTACTTGAGTTTGCATCGGGTGCTCTGGTATGCATTTAGTATCGTGGGTATTTGAGTGACATGCTCGAGTCTCTGCCCCATATGCTTCGCGGCCAAAAAACTTTACGGGGATTGCCTGTCATGCACGAGCGATCCCCGCATGTTTTTTTTTGGGTGTATAATAACCGTGAAACATGCGGAGCAGGGACTCGAGCATGTCACTCGAGCACACGCTGTACATGGTGCATACCTGAGTACCCGATGCAAACTCAAGTAGCGAGCACTTGCGCTCAAGAATAATGACAACTTATTCAATATGATGACCTAATGTAAACAAATAATGTGCCGTACCTCTGGGTTCAAAATGTTCACTATACACCTTAATAAAATCTTTGAGGGGTATAGTTTCCAAAATGGGGACACTTGTGGGGGAGCTCCACTGTTTAGGCACATCACGGGATCTCCAAACGCGACATGGTGTCCGCTAACAAATTGAATGGAAAATCGTCTCAAATTGTTAGCGGACGCCATGTTGCGTTTGGAGAGCCCCTGTGTGCCCAAACATTGGAGCTCCCCCACAAGTGACCCCATTTTGGAAACTAGACCCCCCAAGGCACCTATCTAGATGCATAGTGAGCACTTAGAACCCCCAGGTGCTTCACAAATTGATTCGTAAAAATGAAAAAGTGAAAATAAAACACTTTTTCATTTTTATGAATCAATTTGTGAAGCACCTGGGGTTCCAAGTGCTCACTATGAATCTAGATAGGTGCCTTGGGGGTCTAGTTTCCAAAATGGGGTCACTTGTGGGGGAGCTCCAATGTTTGGGCACACAGGGACTCTCTAAATGCAACATGGTATCCGCTAACAAATTGAATGGAAAATCGGCTCAAATTGTTAGCGGACACCACATTGCGTTTGGAGAGCCCCTCTGTGCCCAAACTTTGGAGCTCCCCCACAAGTGACCCCATTTTGGAAACTAGACCCCCCCAAGGCACCTTTCTAGATGCATAGTGAGCACTTGGAACCCCCAGGTGCTTCACAAATTGATTCGTAAAAATGAAAAAGTGAAAAAAAAAAAACACTTTTTCATTTTTATGAATCAATTTGTGAAGCACCTGGGGTTCCAAGTGCTCACTATGAATCTAGATAGGTGCCTTGGGGGGTCTAGTTTCCAAAATGGGGTCACTTGTGGGGGAGCTCCAATGTTTCGGCACACAGGGACTCTCCAAATGCAACATGATATCCGCTAACAAATTGTCGGCTCAAATTGTTAGCGGATATCATGTTGCATTTGGAGAGTCCCTGTGTGCCCAAACATTGGAGCTCCTCCACAAGTGACCCCATTTTGGAAACTAGACCCCCCAAGGCACCTATCTAGATGCATAGTGAGCACTTGGAACCCCTAGGTGCTTCACAAATTAATTCGTAAAAATGAAAAAGTGTTTTTTTTTTCACTTTTTCATTATTACGAATCAATTTGTGAAGCACCTGGGGTTTCCAAGTGCTCACTATGCATCTAGAAAGGTGCCTTGGAGGGTCTAGTTTCCAAAATGGGGTCACTTGTGGGGGAGCTCCAATGTTTGGGCACACAGGGGCTCTCCAAACGCAACATGGTGTCGCTAACAATTTGAGCCAATTTTGCGTTAAATTTGTTAGCGGGCACCATGTTGCATTTAGAGAGCCGCTGTGTGCCCAAATATTGGAGCTCCCCCACAAGTGACCCCATTTTGGAAACTAGACCACCCAAGGCACCTATCTAGATGCATTGTGAGCACTTGGAACCCTCAGGTGCTTCACAAATTGATTCATACAAATGAAAAAGTGTTTTTTTTTTTCACAAATAAACGCAAGTGATATCGAAGAAATTTTTCCACAATCATGAAGTACAATATGTCACGAAAAAACAATCTCAGAATCAGGGGGATCCGTTGAAGCGTTCCAGAGTAATTACCTCATAAAGTGACAGTGGTCAGAATTGTAAAAATTGGCCCGGTCATTAACGTGCAAACCACCCGCGGGGCTTAAGGGGTTAAAGCTAGGTGTCCAGGCAATTATTTCTCAGTGTCTACACTACAATATGCCTTTTTAGCTGTGCGCATTCATGTTGTTTCTTTAAGGGAAGAGGAGTGAGTAGAGGCCAGTCATCTTTATAGATTGTATTGGAATTCAACAGTTTCCTTTAAAGGGGTGGAACCAAGTTTATGTTATCCCCTATGGGTAAGATAGGAATAACTTATTGATTGCTGGGGGTCTGATTGGGACTCCCACTAATCCTGAGAACAGGGCACTACACAGCTCTGTCTGAATGAAGCAGAGGTCAAGCGTGTGTACACCTGCACACCATTCACTCTCCAAGGGGCTACCAGAGATAGCAGGATACTGTGCTCAGCAATTTGTGGCAGTCCCGTAGAAGTCACTGGCCCATGGAAGCTTCCTGATGCCATTTTTGCCTGCAGATCTATGTGGTCAAGAGCTTGGAACTTTTGCTCAGAAGTCCACCGAAAAAATTAGCAGAAGACCCAATAAAGGTATCTGGAAGCTCCTATGGGCCTTTCAAAGTCACTTGACATGAATCACTTAGAACATGTCTGGGCTATGCTCGATTGTGCAGCAAGACAACGTTCATGAAAACCTGTTTCCCTGGTGATCTTCTAGTGTGTTTGCACGCCATGTGGGCCAACATGGCAGGTCAAGATAGTAGAATTCATTGATTGCACTCCTCATTGACGAGAGCAAGCAATGGGAAACCTACGTTTTAATGTGCATATTTTCCCATTTGATCAAGTGGATACTGTGAAATAAGACGGCATCCTAAAATCAGGGCTTCTATTTACTCGTGGGGTCGTCTCTGTACACTAAAATGCACACAAATGTATTTTTAGAGAAGAACAGTTTTCAGTAAAGGAGACGGACAGATTAATCAGAATATTTACGCTTGTTTTCTGGCATATATTGAAAAATATTGCATTAGTGCTAAATAAAAACATTTATAATGATCCCGTGCCAGTTTTATTTTCCAGCACCTTCAAAACTCCATTTCCTATGTTTAAGATTGCTTGGCCCAAAGCCATAGATTGGGCTATTGAAAAGATGTTTTCTGATCTGCCATGGATTAAATCTGGTAATAAGGAAGTGTGACACATGACTATTACTTGCCACTTAGGATCTGAATTCACCATTGCCAGACATGTTCAGTGCTTGTCTTTGCAGCTTCTAGAACTCTGATCTTTGAAAATAATATAAATGATAAGTTTTTATGTCTTACAGAAAGAAACCAGCAGTGCGCTTACGCATGCAGGAGCTCATTTAGACCTTTCAGCTTTTTCATCATGGGAGGTATGGTGTCATATAAGCAGCAATTTGTTTGTGTAAATAAAAGTTGAACTAAACTTGAAAAGGTTATCCCACTTTAAGCATTAGTAATAGGCGATAAATGTATAAATCAAAAGGGTCCAACAACTTGGACCCACCCAAGGAAAATCCTAATAACAAAGGTCCCAAAGTTACGTGTTAATGAAGTTGTAGTGTATATACATAGTCATTGCAGTATACACTATGAGAACATTAGTGTAAGTACATGACCACAGCTCCTGTAGACAGTAAATAGAACAGTTATTATGTGCACTATTCACAACAGGGAAACCCCTTCTCCCCCACCCCACTGATTTTGCTATTATTTTTTTCTCCTATGGATCACTGATGATGTGGTTTGTGGGATAACCTATATAAAATTAGTATCCACATTTACTTCCTTGGCAGAGTTCCATCCTTCTGATATACAAGTGCACAGTATAGACCAGGGGTGGGGAACCTCGAGCCTGGGTGCCCTTTACGGCCCTCGATGACCTCTTATCCGTCCCCCGGGCAGATTCCCGTGGACCGCAGTGCTTGGGCCGGCAGCTATATTGTGACAGCCCTTTACTTTCTTCGTACTCTGTGAGCACGTGTAAGCACTGTTCACTACTACTATTGTGCAATGAAAGATTATGTCCTGACACTAGTGCCAGTGTCAAAACGTACTTCGTGGGTGGAATTAGCTCGCGATTTGTACAGCCCCCGAAAGATGTTATAAATATCCAAGTGGCTCTTGGCAGAAAAAAGGTTCCCCACCCCTGGTATAGACTGTAGGGATTCACTCTTGGGTAGCATTCACACAGGCAATGCGGTTTAGTCCATAGAGGTGCAGCTTTATTGCTTTCATAAAACTCCAAGGGATTCAAAACCCAAAGCTGCCTCTTCTGGGCACAAAGGTATAACCGCAAATAAACAGTTCTTTCAGCAGGTACATATGTCAGTGCGGGCTCACCCAAACAGATTACTGTACTTTCTCCCAGAGCAAACTTTATATACAAAATAAACGGTCCTAACATGTTTCTGAATCACCTTCAGCTGAGCTCTAGCAGCTTTCAGCTCCAAACAGGAGTGTTCAACTCCAGGCACAGTTCACACTGAACAGGCTGCAGCTTCCACGCATTATTCTGCAAAGCGTTCCTAGCTGACCCGTGCAGTCTCCAATCAGACTCTGGCACGTCTCTCTCCCTTCAGTTTGGGGGACCTGGGCGAGCTATCAGGCTCACTTTAATACAAGTTAATTCAGCTATGTATACATGACTTGGAAGCTTATCTGGCTGACCTTTTGTTTGTAGTAGTCAGTAACCTGATGGTTTTTATTTTTTTGTCAGGAATTGGCTTCTCTTGGGTTGGATAGATTGAAGTCTGCATTACTTGCTTTAGGTCTTAAATGTGGAGGGTAAGTGGTAAATTTACCTAAAGTTGTTGTCTTAAGGTTTATCAAACATATTGTCTACAACTGGACACAGGGCAGTAGGGTTATGAAGTTTAATACTGATTCATAGTTCCAACATGCAGTAAAAATGTTTAGAGCATTTGCCTCCTATCTTACCCATGTCACCCATGCTGTTAATTTAAGTCTTAATATGTGTAAAAAAATGTTTGCTGTGCGGTAATAAGTTGCACCAAGTATAAAGTGTCTCTACAACACTACTGATAATTGTGCCCCATTGTCTTCTTCACCAATGTAAAAGTAAAATATTCTCACAGCCTTAAATATATGATAACTGAAAGCTCTCGTCAAAGCTGTTTTATTACTTATGGTATGCTTATTGATTGGTACAAGGTTTCCGTCCTTTCTATTATACGTTCTTATTAGTGATCAGCGAGCATGCTTGTTACTCGAGATTTACGAGCATGTTCGGGTGTTTTCCAAGTATTTGCGGCGTGCTCGAATGTTATGTTTGAGTCACTCCGGTGTGCATAATTTGCAACTGTTTGACAGCTTTAATACATGTGAGGAATTCCTGTTATGGCCCCGTCACACTTAGCGACGCTGCAACGATACGACCTGTCAGGGATCGTTGCTGCGTCGCTATGTGGTCGCTGGTGAGCTGTCAAACAGGCAGGCTCACCAACGATCAGGGGAGCAGCAACATCGTGGAAAGAATCTTTCCACGATGTCCTGCTCCTGGTTACGAGCCTGCTGAAGCAGGAGCAGGCTGGTAACCATGATAAACATCGGGTTACTAGGGGCACACGCGCACCTAGTAACTCGTTTTTTATCATGGTTACCACTCTGCTACAGTGAGCGGGAGGTTACCGCTCACTTTAGCAGGCTCGTAACCATGATAAACAACGGGTTACTAGGTGCGCGTGTGCCCCTAAGTAACGTGCTGTTTATCATGGTTACCAGCCTGATCGCTGCTCCCGCTGGTCACACAGCGATGCGTGCTGACCAGCGGGAGAGCAACGACCAAAAAAATGGTCCAGGACACTTTGCAGCGATCAGTGACCTCACAGCAGGGGCCTGATCGCTGCAAAGTGTCACACAGGTGAGGTCACTGTTGCGTCACCAAAACCGTGACACAGCAGAGATCTCGCTAGCGATCTCGCTATGTGAGACGGGGGCTTTAGAACACGCTCGCTCATCACTAGTTCTTATCAACTACTTAGTCTTGACAGCTACAAGGTATTATCCCAGGGGGCAGCTTTCTAATTACCAGTATGAATCATTAAAGAGAACCTGTCAGCAAGATTTTGCTAAGTAAAGAACAGACATGGCCATATTGGCACTGTAATACTGATTAAAATGATACTTGTGTTGAAGAAATCCGTTTTGTGTTTTTTTTTTTTTTTTTTTGTGTAATCATTGTTTGAAGTTTTCTTGTAATGATATGTTTGTGAATTGAGGTGGGATTGTGGGTAGGGTCTTATCTTGGTGGTCTGGCCCCTCTGTCTGCCTTTTGTTTTTGAATAACAGGTCTTTAATCTGTCAGTCACCAGCCTCCTATTTTAAATATCGCGCTGGCACCCACAATAGGCCACTAATATATTGAGGCTGGTGGCGCATGATGATTTGTAGATGCCATCACGCATGCACCAACAACTATAGGTCTAACCTTAGTCAAAACTGCTTTGCTGTGCTAAAGGTACTATAAGGACATCTTATTACATCATTTACTATATAGTGTACTATTTAAATCAATTTCCATTTATTTTTAGAACATTAGAAGAAAGGGCACAGAGACTTTTTGGTACAAAAGGAAAATCGCTGGAATCTCTAGAACCTTCATTGTTTGCCAAGAATCCAAAGGCAAAAGGTGTCCGAAGGTAAACGTATCTTACCTTTTAAGTGGAGTGGAAAGGTTTTTGTTTTATATAAAGATTTTTGGTAACTTGTACAGTTATACAACTGCATGATGGACATTGTATAAAAGCCTGTAATGTTTTTAAAAAAAAAAACAAAAAAAACCTGATTGCTGGAGTCATTATTTTTAATATTTGGAGGCTGAAATTTTCTATCAGAATAATCATGCTATATATCAAGCATTTTTAATAAGGACGTTTCACCACTTTGAACATGTTAAACTGATCACATCATGGAATAGTGGCTGCAGAGCTGAGTGAAACATAGTTTTTATTTTGTAACTTCCGCTCCCCATTGCGGGATATTAGCTTGTAAAGTTTAGGTTATAATTTTATGTTATGGTTTAAGTGTGCGTTACCAAAGGTTTCTCTCTGGGGAGCATTCCTCTGTATAAGGTTGACCAATCATAACCAGGCAGCAACACACAGGGGGACAATGAGCACACTCCCTCCTCACTGATCTCTGCAGCTACTATGTAGAGATATAGCAGAGATGAGTTAAGTAGCATTACAAACCCTTCCAGATCTCATCTCACGGCAGTCAGTGTTGGTGGATAGTGAGAGCTGACAGCTCTGTGAGATGAGATCTAGAAGTGTTTGTAATGATACATAACTCTGCAGCTACAGTGTAAAAGATACAGCTGAGTTATGTATGATAACAATTATTTCCACATCTAATTTGAGTGCTTTCAGCTCTCGCTCTCCCCACCCCCCACAATGACTGCTGTAAGATTAGATCTGGCAGCGTTTATAATGATACATAACTCGGCTCTGCTGTATCTATACACAGTTGTTACAGAGATCAGTTAGGAGGAGAGGGCATGTTATTTTTTACACTGTGTTGCTGCTGCTAGTCAACCTCATGGCAGGGAAAGACTTTCATGGTTACGACAACTAGCTAAGGCTAAGTGGCCACGAAGCAGAAATGCTCCGGATTTTTTCTGCATCTCCCTGGCAGGAAAAACGCATGTGGATTTTACATGCATGCGAGTTGTAAAGCGCTTTCCCAAGCGATTTTAGCATCACTTGGAAAGTGCTTGACAACTTGGTCACGCTATGTAAATCCATGCAGCCGGCATGGATTTATATAGTGTGACAAAGTTACGATGCTGCAAATGCAGCATCAATAGTATAAAAAAAATAGTGAGAGAAAATGGTGAAAAATAAAAATATTATACTCCCCTTCCGATGGCCCCCGGTTTTCTTCTCCGGTGTCTTCGGCTGCTCGCGGTGGTGTAAAAGGACCTTCCATGACGTCATTTAGTCATGTGACGGGTCACGCGACCACTGACGTCGGCGGTCGCGTGACCTGTCACATGACTAAATGACGTCATGGAAGGTCCTTTTACACCACCACGAGCCGCCGAAGACACCGGACGCACCATACAGGAAACCAGGGGCCATCAGAAGGTGAGTATAATGTGTTTGTTTTTGTTTTTTTCTTAATTCTTTAACTACAGGTACTATGGTACCCGGGTCTGGAGAAGACTCTCCTCTTCTCCAGACCCAGTTACCATCCGCACATTGAATCGCTTAATGTCCACATGTGTACATGTACTCATGTGGATATTATGCAAGTCAATGGCGGCAATTACGCCTTGTTTCCGCGTAATTAATGGACATACTGTGGATTTTTCCGCAGTGATAATCTGCAGTGGAAATTTCTGCAGCGTGTGTACAGCACATGCGGATTATCATTGGGGACCATTGCAGACCTTCTACCAAGCGTTTTTTAAGCGTTTCCGCGGCGCAATTGCCGCTGCAGAAACAGTTAAAAAACGCATAGTGGGCACACAGCCTGACTGTCACTATATGAGTGGTCATAACCATGGATACCTAAGCTACTGCAATGCCCTGCACATGAGGAAAGAGACATAGCGAACCTGAAGAATTATACTGCATTTCTAATTGGAGGTATTTGCTAATATTGTTATTATTACACCTACTACATATTGGGATAGCATCTTGGAGTTGGAAATACCCCTTTAAACATAAATTATAATAAATTAAAATAAAAAAAAACTACGTAGTTTGTTAGCCACGATTCCATGATGTGGCCAGTTTTACATGCTCAAACTGCTGAAAGAGAAATAATTACAATATTTGGGGGAGATTTTCCAAAACTAGTAGAGGGTTTTCCTTAAAGGGGGGGTATCCAGTTCTCTTTGTATTTTAGAAACTAGCACAATATGCAAAAAAATGCTTCTACTAAAGATCCAATCGCAAGTCTCTCACCTGTACCACTGCTGGGTTCCCCACGGGTCTCCTCATTGCCACTTTTGTTGAGGACAGCTCGTGAACGCTACAGCCAATCACTGTCCACAGAAGTGACACATTGGTCGCCGCTCCTAAACCTGATTATTTTTAGAACACACTGGCTCTATGTATAAAATTAAAAAAAAGAATGAATGGCCACCCTTTTTAAGGCAAACAGATTACTACTTTCAGATTTCCAAATGGCTTCTTAACTTGAGAGCTGATTGGTTGTCATTGACCATTCCACCAAATTTGACTTCAAATTAATATTTGAGTCCTAGCAAGTGATGGTATATTCCTTGCTAGAATAAAAGAGACGAGACTGTGAAGCACTGGTTCCTTCTGAATGTTTCACTGCACATTTTCACATCCACCAAGCAATGTGTTACAGGCTTCTGTTTTCTCTTAAAGGGAATCTGTCAGTAGGATCATCCCTCCTAAGCCATCTATATGGGCATGTAGGTCATAGGAAGCTGAATAAAATGATACCTTGTTATCTGCAATCCGATGTCTTATTCCAGAAAAATCCTCTTAATATGTGGATGAGCTAAGATCTATGAGCCAGACACAGATCTCCTTGAGAGTCTGCCTCCATAGCGTATTTTAAATGAATGAGGGTATTACCAGTATGAGACATGTAATGACTGACAGTTATAATCGTATTCAGCAGAATTGATCTTTTATCCTATTACAAACAAATCTACAGCTGCAGTTGTCCACGCATAGTGGTGTCCTCGTTGCTGCAGAGCTGTGCATGATTTTCACTAACAGTTCTTCAGCTTCCATCTCACAGGCAGCCAGTGTAGGGGAAGGGGGCTATACAGCAGAACTTTCTCATATCAAACATACAGGTGCATCTCACTAAATTAGAATATCATCAAAAAGTTAAGTTATTTCATATATTTAATATATTTAACTCCTATATTATATAGAGTCATTACAAACAGTGATTGATTTCAAGTGTTTATTTCTGTTAATGTTGATGATTATGGCTTACAGCCAATGGAAACACAAAAGTCATTATCTCAGTAAATTAGAATACTTGATAACAACAGTTTGAAAAATGTTTTTAAAATCCAAAATGTTGGCCTACTGAAGTGTCAGGCGAGTTTGCTGGCCAATCAAGCACAGTGATACTGTTGTTTGTAAACCAGGTATTGGTACTTTTGGCAGTGTGGACAGGTGCCAAGTCCTGCTGGAGAATGACATTTCCATCTCCAAAAAGCTTGTCGGCAGAGGGAAGCATGAAGTGCTCTAAAATGTCCTGGTAGACGGCTGCGCTGACTTTGGTCTTGATAAAACACAGTGGACGTACACCAGCAGATGACATGGCTCCCCAAACCATCACTGATTGTGGAAACTTCACACTAGACCTCAAGCAGCTTGGATTGTGGCCTCTCCACTCTTCCTCCAGACTCTGGGACCTTGATTTCCAATTGAAAATTGGAGCTCTGGGACCTTGTGGAGTGTGTCAATAACTGCCTTCTGGACATCTGTCAAGTCAGCAGTCTTGCCCATGATTGTGGAGCCTACTGAAACAGACTAAGGAACCTTTTTAAACGCTTAGGAAGCCTTTGCGGGTGTGTTTGTGAATTATTCTAATTTACTGAGATAATGACTTTTGTATTTTCATTGGCTGAAAGCCATAATGATCAATATTAACAGAAATAAACACTTGAAATAGATCACTCTAATGACTCTATATAATGAGTTTCACTTTTTGTATTGAAGAACTGAAACAAATTAACTTTTTGATCATATTCTAATTTAGTGAGTTGCGCCTGTATTTGCCTTCTGAAGTTCTCGCACAATGCTGCTCTGTCTCTTCACCCACACTGACTGTGTTTAAATGAAAGCTAAATAGGTATTGGTGGTAATCGGGCAAATCACTGCAGCTAAGCTGATATCAGAAGAGGAGAGATGCAGCTGTAGATGTTTGTGATGAGACAAAGTTAAGTCTGCTATACTGTGTCAGTTTTAATCACACACAGCTCTGCAGTGAGATGAGGAGAGCATACGATCAGTCATTACATGTCTCGCATTAGTAACACCCTATTTAATTTATAACAAGCTCCAGACACACATTCATGGAGACATCTATGTCCGGCCCATAGATCTAACATTTCATTTACATATTGAGAATAATATGTATTTCTCTGGAATAAGACATGAGATCACAAATACTATGGTATCATTTAAATTCAACTTTCTATGACCTGCATGCCCTTATAGACGGCTTAGGAGGGTCGATCCCCCTGACCGATTCCCTTTAACATTTAATCTCGCTTTTAAGGGTATACATTTATTAGTATATTTCTATGTTTACAGAGACACAGAAAAGAACAGAGACATTGCTTTTCTTGAGGCACAAATTTATGAATATGTTGAAATTCTTGGGGTAAGTTTTATACTTCAAATACCTACTGTTTGGGCGCTGGGGTCATGTGTCACAACAACCGCACGAGAGCTCTGGGACCGCGAGTGCTGACACCCCCGGAACAGCAGCAGCATGGGAGGGAAGTATAGGCTTTTTTTATTTTATCTGGGACAAACATTTGTAAATCAAGAAGGGGTTGTCCAAGTAGTGGACAACCCCTTAACACAGCAAAAAAAGGGCCACACTATTTACCAGCCAGGCCACAAAAACTAATGCACTCAGGATGCAGCAAACTCTCTTAATAAAGATAAAAGCAACACAGGTGCAAAGCACTGATGAGACAACCACTCACAACCTACCAATTCATGGAGAGGGTGACGCTTAGCATTAAAATTGCACACAAAAAAGGCTTGTATAGGGCGCTGGTCACACATGTAGGCCAGTGTCTGGCCTATAGCCTATTAGTGACACCCATACTATTAGATTAGGCAGGGTGCCCAGCACTATTTATGTGCATCCTGCTGGAAAGAACACCCTAGTTTACAAGGACAACATTGATTGGCTGCATATATATATATGCAGGCTGCAAGCTTGCATTGCGTATTTTGGCCAAAACATTGACCAATACCCCATTATGTATGTATAGAGAGAGATATATATACATACATACATACATAATGGGGTATTTGTCGATATTTTGGTCAAAATACCCAATGCAAGCTTGCAACCTGCTTCAAGGGTCTTCATCCTTGAGTCCCTACACTAAAATTAAATTCTCATGACCTAAAATCCCAATGACCTAATATCAGTAGAAAAGGGTGATCCTGGGAAAGGATTTCTGGACACGATGGGTGGGGGGTACGTTGTATACAAGAGACCTGTTAAACGAATAACAGTAAATGTTAACGGGGGGGGGGGGGGGCACAGGTGATTTACATAATTCCCCTCCTTATTTTGCAGAATATAAAATTTAAGAATTTTAATTATACAGCTTTTGTTGCGTCAAACGCAAAAAAGTTTGAATTGCTGTTTATTCTATCAAGGTATTGATGGTGCTAGAATCAATATTTTTTTTTCAATTTTTAGGAACAGAGACACCTAACACATGAAAATGTACAGCGCAAGCAAGCTCGGACTGGAGAAGAACGGGAAGAAGAGGAGGAAGAGCAGATCAGTGAGAGTGAGAGCGATGATGAGGAAAATGAAATTATTTATAACCCCAAAAACCTTCCTCTTGGGTGGGATGGCAAGGTAAGAGTAGTTCTAAAAATAAATATTTCAGCATCATGTAACAATGTACTGCAGATTGTCCCAGTGCCAGGATTAACTTTGCCACATTCGTACGCGTGGGTCTGTAGATGGCATACGGGTCGCTGTGTGTCCACTAGGTGATCCCAGCACTGGTTGTGTCTCTTTCTCATTACTCAACTCTTCTTTTTCAGCCTATTCCATACTGGTTGTATAAGCTGCATGGACTGAACATAAACTACAACTGTGAGATTTGTGGCAATTACACCTACCGAGGGCCCAAGGCTTTTCAGCGCCACTTTGCAGTAAGAATCTTTGTTCTTGAGGCTTTTTTTGTTTTATAGTATTTTTTTTAGAAAATGAATTGTTGATTTAATGATATGCCCACATATTCAGTTTGCAGATTTATCCATGGCTTAAAAAATTGTCACTGCTTTCTTGTAAAAACCACCCCACAACTGTCCGCTCGTGTTTTTTGTGGTACTTCAGCTGAGCTCCTGTCATCTCAATAAGCTGAGCTGCGATACCAGACACAACACAAGTGATACAGTAATGCTGTGTCCAGTGTGACGTGCTGTATGCTCATTATCCATGACTAACCTTTGACTAATTTCATCCGGTTGTTAATCTTCAGGAATGGAGGCACGCGCATGGCATGAGGTGTCTGGGAATCCCGAATACTGCTCATTTTGCCAACGTCACACAGATTGAGGATGCAGTTTCATGTAAGTTATTTCTATTTTCTCAACGTTGGCACAGTTTGGCAAGACAGGAATTTGAGGCTATGCCCTTCCAAAAGTAGCAATAGAGAGCGGAGAGGTGCATAATAAGATTTACTGTTTCATTGTGCTCTTCATACATTTCATAATGATGGTGGTACAGTACCCATGGACAAGGATTTAGTTTAGTAAATTTAGTAATGGATGAAAGGTTTTTTCATTTTTCGAATTTGGTACCATGTAGTTATTTCCTATACAATTAAGGCTTTTTCGTATGACTAAAACTAAAAGGCTAAACAAAGTCAGCGATTGAGTATGACGGGCAGTTTTTTACTACTTTTTTTAAACTGTGGTAAACCTCTTTTAAAGCCAGACTTATAATATTTGACTAGATCAGAGGTCGCATGTGGCGTGGCTTGCTCCTAGTTGTGGCCCGCGCAGTGATGATCAGAAACCCCTAATGGCAAACCAGTGCAATCAGCTGTTTGTGTCACCGCTTGAAAAATGCTGGAGACCGGCAGCTGCTCAGCTGCCCAGTAACCAATCAGCACTTTCCTTCACTGCAGAGGAGAGCGTTCACTGGTTATTACAAGCTTCTATCAGCATCAGAGTCTGCATTAACCAATAAGTACTCCTGGTAGTAACACAGAGTGCTGATTGGTTACTGAGAGTCTCCAATCACAGTCACATCCCTGAACTTTGTGTCAGGGAAGGAACGCTCAGCTGCTGCTGTAGAGATGTTCCTCCCTTATGTGCCGTCATGTTTATCATGTTGCACCCCTTCCTTTGCATCTCAAAAAGTGTTGGAGGTTAATGGACAGTAGGTACGTAGTTTAATAACCATTGGGGGCTGGGCTGGACAATACTGTGAAGATACATGTACCCAACCTGCATGAGATGGCAGGTAATAGAGTATTTGATATGAAGGCTCAGCTCATCCGTAGTCCATATAGTGTTTCCTGGCTTAGTGTATATGGGTGCCAGTGCTCCAGCAGACCATCCATGTCACAAATATAGAGAGAGAGAGAAAAAGAGCAGAACATCACAGGATTAAAATAATGGAAAATCCTTTATTGCATACAAAAATAGATAAAAAACCTTTGCAATGGAAAAGGTTCACGTGATGGCTATGAAAGACTGATGCACTTACTGATGTAATACCATTTTCACTCCTAGTCAAACTGAGTAAGAGTGTTATTGTTACTGTAAACAGATGGCCCATTTACACTGGTTACTACTGCTGTTCAATGACTGCCAATCAGCTACAGGCTTTCATTTATTTGGCCGTTACGGCAGACTTCACTCCCATGCGCATAGAATTGATTGATCTGTATGCATTGTATTATCTGCAGCTCATCACCTGGTTGCCCAGGGCAATGTGCTGCAGAGATCAGCTATGTTTAAGTAAGCTTAAAGGGATTGTCCAGTCTCGGAAGAAAAGCCTGCAGGCACTCTGTGATTGCAGACTGTCGAATCGTGATCGTATGTAAAGTGCACACTATCACGATTCTCCTATAATCTCCGTGCGGGTGGGTAGTTGACGGCGTGTGTGAGATTTGTATACTTGTTACGTACCGACTACTTCCTTCAGGCTTCTCTTTATCTTTTATTGAAAGACGCCTGATGAGACCTTGCACCTGTAAAGGGAATACAAGAGAATGGTGACCACGTACACATCGCTTATTGTCATGATTCGGCTGACTTCTGAAACAGGGCAACCCCTTTAACCCCTTAAAAGCCCAACACGTGGTAATACGTACCTGTGCCCTGGGCTTTAAGATGCAGGGACGTATTAGAACGCCCTGTTGATTATGCCCGCTCACAGGCTGTGTGGGTGCGATCGCTGCCAAGTGTCAGCTGATTGTCACATCTGACACCCGGTGCTATGTGATGGGAGCGGTCCCGCACCGCTCCCGGCACATTAACCCCTGCAATGCTGCGATCAAAGTCGATCGCAGCATTGCGGGGGCAAGGGGAGGTGATTGTGATACTCACCTCTCCTGCCGCGTCCAACATTGTCTGCCGCGGCTTCCCGGATGTTGCCATGACGACATGATGTCATCATGACAACATCCGAGTCACCAGACTGCAGGAAGATACTTTGGTCATGGGCAGTGCATGACCAAAGTAGCTCCTGCAGCTCTGACAGCCTGTATAGCACAGGGATGGTGCTCCATCCCTATCCTATACGGGCGATCAGAGTAAAAAAAAGTGAAAGTCCAATAGTGGGACAAAGTATAAAAGTAAAAAAGTGTTAAAAATGAAAAAAAAAAAATTTAAAAATATTAAAAAAAAAACCCACCAAAAATAAAAATATAATGTACCCATCAATATTATGAAAAAAAACAATAAAAGTACACATTTGGTATTGCCACGTCCAGAATGACCTGACCTATAAAACTGTCCCACTAGTTAACCCCTTTAGTGAACACGGTAAAAAAATAAATAAAAAACGAAGCAAAAAACAATGCTTCATTATACCGCCAAACAAAAACTGGAATAACACGCAATCAAAAAGACGAATATAAATAAAAATGGTACTGCTGAAAACGTCATCTTGTCCTGCAAAAAACAAGCCGCCATACAGCTTCATCAGCCAAAAAATAAGTTATAGCTCTCAGAATAAAGCGATGCAAAAAAATATTTTTTTCTATAAAATAGCTTTTATTGTGTAAAAGCACCAAAACATAGAAAAACAATAGAAATGTGGTACCGCTGTAAACGTACTGACCCGAAGAATAAAGCTACCTTATCAATTTTACCACACGCGGAACAGCATAAAAATTATTAAAAAAACATTCCATTGTTGGTTTTTGTTTATTCTGCCTCCCAAAAATCGGAATAGAAAGCAATTAAAAAATATCACGTGCCTGAAAATGGTACCAATAAAAACATCAACTTGTACTGCAAAAAACAAGCCGTCACATGACTGTCTGCCAAAATCTGGAAAAATTATAGGTCTCAAAATATGGCGATGCAAAAACTAGATTTTACAAAAAAATGCGTCTTAAGTGTGTGACAGCTGTCAATCATAAAAACCCAATAGGATTCTGGTATCGCTGTAATCACACCGACCCGAAGAATAAAGTCGTCTTAATCATTTATACCGCACGAGGAACGGCATAAAAAATAAACTCTAGGGTTGGGGTTGGGGGCGAGGGTTAGGGTTAGGATTGGGGGCTAGGGTTAGGGTTGGAATTTTTTTTTTTTTACTTTTGAAAAAAAAAGATGACGATATGACGGCTAGTGTGGAGCGCAAATGCTCACTACTTGAGTTTGCATCAGGTGCTCGAGTGAGATGCTCGAGTCTCCGCCCCATATGCTTCGCTGCCAAAAAACCTTGCGGGGATTGCCTGCCATGCACGAGCAATCCCCGCATGTGTTTTTTTGGGTGTCCAATAATCGTGAAACATGCGGGCGGGGACTCGAGCATGTCACTCGAGCACGCTCGACACATGGTGCGTACCTGAGTACCCGATGCAAACTCAAGTAGCGAGCACTTGCGCTCAAGACTAACAACAACTTATTCAATATGATGGCCTAATGTTATCAAATTCTGTGTCGTACCTCTTGGTTCAAAATGTTCACTATACTCCTTGATAAAATCCTTGAGGGGTGTAGTTTCCAAAATGGGGTCACTTGTGGTGGGCACATCAGTTGCTCTCCAAACGCGACATAGCGTCCACTCTCAATTCCAGCCAATTTTGCGTTCAAAAAGTCACACAGTGCACCTTCCCTTCTGAACTCTGCCATGTGCCCAAACACTGTATTTTCCCCACATATGGGGTATTGACGTACTCAGGAGAAATTGCACAAAAGTTTTTGGGGTCCATTTTCTCCTTTTACCCTTGTGAAAATAAAAAAATTGGGGCTAAAACATTTTTGTGGAAAAAGTTTGATTTTTTTTTTTTTTTTTCACGGCTCCATGTTATAAACTTCTGTAAAGCACTTGGGGGTTCAGGGTGCTCACCACACATCTAGATAAGTTCCCTGAGGGGTGTAGTTTCCAAAATGGTGTCACTTGTGGGGGGTTTCCACTGTTTAGGCACATCAGGGGCTCTCCAAACGCAACATGGCGTCCGCTAATTAGTCAAGCAAATTTTATAATCAAAGTCAAATGGCGCTCCTTCCTTTCCGAACCCTGCCATGCGCCCAAACAGTGGTTTCCCCCATATATGGGGTATCTGCTTACTCAGGAGAAATTGCACAACAAACTGCTTGGTGCAATTTCTCCTGTTACCCTTTTGAAAATGCAAAATTGGGGGCTGAAAAACATTTTTGTGGGAAAATTGTGAACTTTTTATTTTTACGACTCAATGTTATAAACTTCTATGAAGCACATGGGGTTCAAGGTATTCACCACACATCTAGATAAGTTCCCTGATGGGGTCTAGTTTCCAAAATGGGGTCACTTGTGGGGGGGTTTCCACTGTTTAGGCACATCAGGGGCTCCCCAAACGCCACATGGCGTCCGCTAATTATTCAAGCAAATTTTACACTCCAAGTCAAATGGCGCTCCTTCCCTTCCGAACCCTGCCGTGTGCCCAAACAGTGTTTTTTCCCCACATATGGGGTATCTGCGTGCTCAGGGGAAACTGCACAACAAGTTTTGGGGTCCATTTTTCCTGTTACCCCTGCGAAAAAAAAAAAATTTGGGTCTAAAGTAACATTTTTGAGAAAAAAGTTAAATGTTAATTTTTTTCTTCCACGTTCCAAAAATTCATGCGAAGAACCTGAAGGGTTAATAAAGTTCTTGAATGTGGTTTTGAGCACCTTGAGTGGTGCAGTTTTTAGAATGGTGTCACTTTTGGGTATTTTCTGTCATAAAGACCCCTCAAAGTGACTTCAAATGTGATTTGGTCCCTAAAGAAAAAAAAAAATGGTTTTGTAAATTTTGTTGGAAAAATGAGAAATCGCTGGTCAACTTTTAACCCTTATAGCTCCCTAATAAAAAAATAAAAAAAAATTGGTTCCAAAATTGTGCTGATGTAAAGTAGACATGTGGGAAGTGTTATTTATTAACTATTTTGTGTGATATATTGCTCTGATTTAAGGGCATAAAAATGCAAATTTCTGTTTTTTTCACAAATAAACGCAAGTGATATAGAAGAAATTTTACCACAATCATGAAGTACAATATGTCACGAAAAAGCATTCTCAGAATCAGGGGGATCCGTTGAAGCGTTCCAGAGTAATTACTTCATAAAATGACAGTGGTCAGAATTGTAAAAATTGGCCTGGTCATTAACGTGCAAACCAGTGATGTATGTACCATTTACTAGAATTGGATCTGAGCAGCAGCAGCAGCTAGGGAATAATTAGGAATTCTGTGCTTGAATAGTTATGAGAATTTCATTATTTCGCCACCACTTGAGTACCAATTCCATATTAGTATGACACAAAGCAGCTCAAAGAGGCTGTTTACTACTTTTTCATTGATGTCCTATCCTTTTGAAAGGTCATCAATGTCTGATTGGTCGTGGTCCAACACCCGACACCCTCGCTGATCTTCTGTTCTCGGTGTCAGTGGTGGGGGCTGCCAGCCGGAACTGCTCAATTGTGGAGCTGCTCCATCTTCTGATAGTGGCTGGGGCTGGGTACTGCACATCTGCAAATCAATAGGAGGCTGATGTGCAGTACCCTGACACGGCCATTATCAGAAGATGGAGCAGTTCCAGCCAGCTGCCATCAACACAGAGAACAGCTGATCGGCGGGGTGCCGGGTGTCAGACTCTGACTGATCAGACATTGATGACCTATACCAAGGATAGGTCATCAATGAAAAAGTAGTGGACAACCTTTTTAAGTTTTATAGAAATAGAAAAAGATGACAATGCGGCCCTCAAACTAAATAGGTTGTACACCACTGGACTAGATAGTTTTACTAATAATTCCTGACTACATTACTGCTGCAGGCACTCCTATGGGGATGTATCTTGCCAGCACATGTAATAAGCTTTGTATCCTGCCCAGTTTCTAATAAAATGCCTTCTGCTAATACATAATGTTGTTTGTTAGGTTTTTTTTACACTTTCTTTTTGTTGCTCTTGCATGAAATCCTTCATTCAATATGGCAATTCTTGCCATGAGGTTATGGATCTTGCTTCTGTCATAAATTTTTCTGCATTTTTTTATTTAGTGTGGTCAAAACTCAAGCATCAGAAGGCATCCGAGAGGTGGCAGCCTGACACCGAGGTAAGCAAATATCAAGCCGGAATAAGCAACCATTGTACGTTGCATGTAATGACCGAATTCAAGCTAGTAATTCTTGTATCTACTTTCACTTCTTCATTTATAAGAAATAAACACTGCTGGGATTTGGTAGAAACCTCCCAGGTATATGGTTAGCTGGTCTCTAGGACAGGCCCTGATGTGCCTGCTGCCCTCATCTCTATCTTGGTAACCCAACAACTGATGTCAAAACAGAGCATTGCTGGGGAACATAATACATGTACACAACAAGCTGGCGGTGTTTAAATGCTAGTTCATGATCACTCATTTGCAATCTGCATTTATAAGTTTGCAAGTAACGACTGTTAGCTTTTTCTATACCATAAATGTAAAGAAAGTTGGAATTTTTTTAAAAAAAAAATGAAAACAGTGCTGATAGCATTTTGTGTGGAAATATTTCTGAAAAAAGAATCTGCAGTGCTTAGAATGTATAAAAAAAGGTTAAAGAGGTTGGGTTATCAATATTAGATCAGTGAGGGTCCAGCACCCCCGCTGATCAGCAGCCAGATGTAAACAGTTTATGGATGGAGCGGAACGTCACCACTCCGCTTACTGGCTTCTGTGGGGTACTGCAGCTCAGCTAATATTCAGGTTTAGAGGATCTGATCTAGCGTTGCTGGAAGTACAGTACAGACCAAAAGTTTGGACACACCTTCTCATTTAAAGATTTTTCTGTATTTTCATGACTTTGAAAATTGTACATTCACACTGAAGGCATCAAAACTATGAATTAACACATGTGGAATTATATACTTAACAAAAAAGTGTGAAACAACTGAAAATATGTCTTATATTCTAGGTTCTTCAAAGTAGCCACCTTTTGCTTTGATGACTGCTTTGCACACTCTTGGCATTCTCTTGATGAGCTTCAAGAGGTAGTCACCGGAAATGGTTTTCACTTCACAGGTGTGCCCTGTCAGGTTTAATAAGTGGGATTTGTTGCCTTATAAATGGGGTTGGGACCATCAGTTGTGTTGTGCAGAAGTCTGGTGGATACACAGCTGATAGTCCTACTGAATAGACTGTTAGAATTTGTATTATGGCAAGAAAAAAGCAGCTAAGTAAAAAAAAAACGAGTGGCCATCATTACTTTAAGAAATGAAGGTCAGTCAGTGCGAAAAATTGGGCAAACTTTGAAAGTGTCCCAAGTGCAGTTGCAAAAACCATCAAGCGCTACAAAGAAACTGGCTCACATGAGGACCGCCCCAGGAAAGGAAGACCAAGAGTCACCTCTGCTTCTGAGGATAAGTTTATCCAAGTCACCAGCCTCAGAAATCGCAGGTTAACAGCAGCTCAGATTAGAGACCAGGTCAATGCCACACACAGCTCTAGCAGCAGACACATCTCTTCAACAACTGTTAAGAGGAGACTTTGTGCAGCAGGCCTTCATGGTAAAATAGCTGCTAGGAAACCACTGCTAAGGACAAGCAACAAGCAGAAGAGACTTGTTTGGGCTAAAGAACACAAGGAATGGACATTAGACCAGACTTTTGGTTCCAACCACCGTGTCTTTGTGCGACGCAGAAAAGGTGAACGGATGGACTCTACATGCCTGGTTCCCACCGTGAAGCATGGAGGAGGAGGTGTGATGGTGTAGGGGTGCTTTGCTGGTGACATTGTTGGGGATTTATTCAAAATTGAAGGCATACTGAACCAGCATGGCTACCACAGCATCTTGCAGCGGCATGCTATTCCATCCGGTTTGCGTTTAGTTAGACCATCATTTATTTTTCAACAGGACAATGACCCCAAACACACCTCCAGGCTGTGTAAGGGCTATTTGACCATGAAGGAGAGTGATGGGGTGCTATGCCAGATGACCTGGCCTCCACAGTCACCAGACATGAACCCAATCGAGAAGGTTTGTGGTGAGCTGGACCGCAGAGTGAAGACAAAAGGGCCAACAAGTGCTAAGCATCTCTGGGGACTCCTTCATGATTGTTGGAAGACCATTTCCGGTGACTACCTCTTGAAGCTCATCAAGAGAATGCCAAGAGTGTGCAAAGCAGTCATCAAAGCAAAAGGTGGCTACTTTGAAGAACCTAGAATATAAGACATATTTTCAGTTATTTCACACTTTTTTGTTAAGTATATAATTCCACATGTGTTAATTCATAGTTTTGATGCCTTCAGTGTGAATGTACAATTTTCATAGTCATGAAAATACAGAAAAATCTTTAAATGAGGTGTGTCCAAACTTTTGGTCTGTACTGTAGCTGTAAATAGTGTGTGAATAACTGCTGATAGTAAGGACGTTCCTAGTGGAAAACCTTTTTTAAGCTTTATAAACTTCATATCTAAAGGTATTATTGTATAGATAAAACTACAACTTGTATTATATTGAAGAATATTTGGGCACTGCAAATGCAAATCCACTAGTAATATGGTATATGTGGTATATGCATGATGTCAAATCTTTACCCAGTTTATCTCCCCTGACACACATGAACTTCTTGTATTTGTTGACGTAGTTGTCTTTTTATAACATTTACCTATAGTCCACATGTTAATATCTACTAATCATTTTTCATCTTAATTTTCTTACAGGAGGAATATGAAGATTCAAGCGGGAATGTTGTCAATAAAAAGACTTATGAAGACTTGAAACGCCAAGGACTCCTTTAATACAATTCATTTTTCCAGATGCTCCATTCTGTTTTTCTTTTACCAGCTTAACAATACTTTATTTCATTTCCCTTTTGTTTAGTAAAAGCCACTATCACTGTGGCTTGTACTTGTAAAATTGTCTTTTTTAATTAAAATTTATGTAACATTTTCATTAATTGACCTCTGACTTTAGACTTATGATTGTGTTTATTTGGAAACTATCATTTAAGTTCTTGTCTCTGTTTAAATTATCAATTTTGGCTATCAGTTAGCTTTAAAGAGGACCTGTCAGCAGAATATCCAACCCGTAAATGAAGTGTAAAGCCCCTTTAACGCCTATTACAGCCATACCTCTATAGTAGAATTTTGTTGGGGAATTTTTGAGAAATCTATTTTTGAAGTTTTCTTCTCAAGTGCATCTGGGAAAAGAATCAAATGCCATAATAAAGAGTACCGTATATACTCGAGTATAAGCCGACTTTTTCAGCACATTTTTTATGCTGAAAAAGCCCCCCTCTGCTTATACTCGAGTACATACTTGAGTATATATAATTCCGGCTGTGGAAGGTGTGAATAGGGGGTGCGGAGGAGCACAGGCAGTAGCTGGCTGCGGCAGCTACCACGTGTGCCTGCTCCTAAAGAGAAATAATACTCACTCTTCTCCACGCCCATGGGAGTGGAGAGGAGTGAATATTCATTCTCCTTAATAGCGCACACTGTCAATTGCAGCCACCAGCTTCCTGCTGCGGCTCAGCGATCCTGTGTGCCCTCTATTAAATAGAGAGTATGAATATTCACTCTTCTCCACTCCCATGGGCTTGGAGGAGAGTTAATACTCATTTTCTTTAGTAGTGGGCAAACAGGATCGCTGAGCTGCAGCCGCTGCTGACATTGTGCGCTGTGAGGAGCTGCCCACTTACTAAAGACTGATACTTTTCCAGCAACGGACCACCATTTTTGTCAATATTATTATTGTGTTTTATTAGTGATTTACTTGCTATGTTTTATATAGTTCTGCTTACTTGTCAGTATGTAAGATTCACTTGTAAAATGTCCAGCATTCCACTAATCTCATCTTTATCTCAGGAGTCCATTATTTCAACAGCTAATAATCTCATTAGGTGAGTGTAGATTGAAACACAGTGGAGCCGTCACCACAGGGGGTCTTACAGGCAGTCTCAGATGAAGGCTTCGCTAAAAAGCAATGAAGAATTTTCTAGAACAGTAAATGCTTAAGGGGGAGGGTGATCACTTCTGACCTGAGAGGGGACTGATCCCAGGGAAAGAAAGGAGAGTCCTGTTTTAGTCAGAGTTGTGTGGAAGGATTGAAGGAAGAGGATGGAGACCATGGACTCGGAAGGATGAATGGATAAACATGTTACCATTATGAATTATGTCGTTTGGATTTACACTTTCTTAAAAGGACTGTTGCTACTAGATACCTGTGCTTTCATCGTTTTATCTGCCGTCTAGAGGATCATGGACTGTGGCTACAGACTATACTGGCTGGAGATACGAAATCTGTGGGCCAACCAAAAGACAGTGAGTATGGCCTTATACAAAGCCAGTGGAACTACTGATCCCAGGTTGGGAACTTGAGGACTGAGAGAACTGTATTTTGGCCATTTACCTGGAATTGCTTTATTACCATGGCTGTGATCAATAAAATATTGTTGCATCGTTAACCTGCCTAGGTGATTACTTACAACCCACAACCTCAGATCTTTACACGCGCTATTAAACAAAATGCATATTCACTCCTCTCCATGCCCATAGTCCCGGCATGGAGAGGAGTGAATTTCCCCGCAGCTCACCTCAGAGTCTGAGGGTGCATGACAGTGACGTCATGCGCTGCTCAGATGCTGAGATCAGCTGCTGGCAGACAGGACGCAGCGCTGGAGCAGAGGGGGGAGGAAGGGGAGTAGAAGTGTTTATTTTTTTCATGTGTGCAGTGATGGGGGGGCCATGCTTACCAGGATGGGGGCATGGATGCCAGGGTGAGGGATGAAAGGTCCATGCATACCGGGACTGGGGGCCACGCCTACCAGGATTGGGGGTGAGGGGCCCACGCCTACCCGGATTGGGGGTGAGGGGCCTACGCTTACCGGGACTGGGGGAAGGAGGGGCCATGCCTACCACGATGGGGAAATTTACCAGTAGCTACTACATTTCCCACCCTAGGCTTATACTCGAGTCAATACGTTTTCCCAATTTTTTGTGGTAAAATTAGGTGCCTCGGCTTATATTCGAGTATATACAGTATATCTTTTATTGTAAGTTAAAAAGAGAATCAGAACACTAAAAGAGGAGACCATAGACATAACTGACATGGAAAACATGCAAATCGATAGGTGCAAATAAAAAGTAGCTATGGCAGTATAGATACATGGAAAGTACATAGACTGTAATACATAAAAATGCTTATCAATGTTTGCAATTTTACTGATGTACTGAGTTATTTTTTTACCCCAAATAAGGGAACATATACACATCACACATATTACTCGGGAATGCCATAAGATAGATCATGAAATAGTCAATGTGGTTACATGGTAGAAAGTGTACCAATTGGTTCAAAAAGCAATGTTAATTAATGTACCATATGCATATATACAGGCACTCAACATCAAGCAAGTATAGTGAAATGAATATCCTTAAATGCAGCCTATTATAAATGGTAGATACAAGTGCTTCTCACTAAATTAGAATATCATCAAAAAGTTAATTTATTTCAGTTCTTCAATACAAAAAGTGAAACTCATTATATAGAGTCATTACAGAGTGATCTATTTCAAGTGTTTATTTCTGTTAATGTTGATTATTATGGCTTACAGCCAATGAAAACACAAAAGTCATTATCTCAGTAAATTAGAATACGTTATAACAACAGCTTTAAAAATGCATTTAAAATCCAAAATGTTGGCCTACTGAAATGTATGTTCAGTAAATGCACTCAATACTTGGTCGAAGGGCTGTGGAGTCGGAGCCCATTTTGGTGGAGTCAGTATAAGATGGACCGACTCCTAAAATATATAATTTGGGTACAGTAGTTCAATGCAGTTTGTGGGGAATATTTTTTCATAAGAATTTGGGAAAAATTATGAAATGTCCTTTAAATGTCTGTCCTATTCCTGATCTAAGGGTATAGACTTTTATCTGAGATGATCCTGTGCTACAGTAAATTTATCACTTAAACATGAGCCATGTATGAGGGAGTCGGAGTTGAAGTCGGTGTCATGGAAATTGAGGAGTCGGAGGTTTGGCTTACCGACACCACAGCCCTGATTGGTCGGGGCATCTTTTGCATCAATTACTTCATCAATGCAGCGTGGCATGGTTGCAATCAGCCTGTGGCACTGCTGAGGTGTTATGGAAGCTCAGGTTGCTTTGATAGCAGCCTTCAGCTCGTCTGCATTGTTGGGTCTGGTGTCTCTCATCTTCCTCTTGACAATATGATACTGTTGTTTTGAAGCCAGGTATTGGTACTTTTGGTCGTGTGGACAAGTGCCAAATCCTGCTGGAAAATGAAATTTCCATCTCCAAAAAGCTTGTCAGCAGAGGGAAGCATGAAGTGCTCTAAAATTTCCTGGTAGACGGCTGCGCTGATTTTGGTCTTGATAAAACACAGTGGACCTTCACCAGCAGATGACATGGCTCCCCAAACCATCACTGATTGTGGAAACTTCACACTAGACCTCAAGCAGCTTGGATTGTGGCCTCTCCACTCTTCCTCCAGACTCTGGGACCTTGATTTCCAAATGAAATGCAAAATTTACTTTCATCTGAAAACAACACCTTGGACCACTGAGCAACAGTCCAGGTCTTTTTCTCCTTGGCCCAGGTAAGATGCCGCTGGCATTGTCTATTGGTCATGAGTGGCTTGACACAAGGAATGAGACACTTGTAGCCCATGTCCTGGATACGTCTGTGTGTGGTGGCTCTTGAAGCAATGACTCCAGCAGCAGTCCACTCCTTGTGAATCTCCCTCACATTTTTGAATGGCCTTTTCTTAACAATCCTTTCAAGGCTGCGGTTATCCCGGTTGCTTGTGCTTCTTTTTCTACCACACTTTTTCCTTCCACTCAACTTTCCATTAATATGGTTGGATACAGCACTCTGTGAACAGCCAGCTTCTTTAGCAATGACCTTTTGGTGCTTAACCTCCTTGTGGAGTGTGTCAATAACCGCCTTCTGGACATCTGTCAAGTCAGCAGTCTTCCCCATGATTGTGGAGCCTACTGAAACAGACTAAGGGACCTTTTAAACGTATCAGAAGCCTTTGCAGGTGTTTTTTGTTAATTCTAATTTAGTGAGATAATGACTTTTGTGTTTTCATTGGCTCTAAGCCATAATCCTCAACATTAACAGAAGTAAACACTTGAAATCACAGTTTGCAATGACTCTATATAATGAGTTTCACTTTTTGTATTGAAGAACTGAAATAAATTAACTTTTTGATACTTTAATTTAGTAAGAAGCACTTGTAGCTCAGCGACCAAAAACTGAGTGATAATGAGTTTCACAGAGTAAAGCCACATTGCATATAATTGTATTCCCATCCATAGAGAACACAGCCAACGCTTGTTTAGCTGAGAATTCGTATGATACATAGAAAAAGTGGTCAGGTCAGACTTTTCAATGCATAGTTGGGACCAATCAAAGTAAGGGCCTCGTAATCCATGATCATCAAAACCTTATGAGTTCACTGGGCATTGGTTGTTAATTAGCTGGGATGTAAAAACAGAAACTGAGGATAGGAACGGAGAATAGAAGATGTTTGCGCGATCGGGTTGTAAGGTGCCCCAGCGAGGTAGTCATGGGCGAGTTGTATCCCATGCTCGCTTTGACACCCTACAGACAATTTGTGTCCTCCCTCTGATGTGTGGCTGGGTATGTGACATTCTTCATTTATTTCAAACCATCCAATCGTGGCTGTCTCCAGGCATTTCTCTTTTGGGACCAGGGCAACAATAAATTCAGAGGACACGAAGTTCTTAACCATAACTGGGATTTTACTTGGGGGAGAAGAGTATACACAGTATTTACAGTCATGTACATTGGATAAGGCCCAACAGGATTTTTATCCTTACAGGCGCTAGAAACATCTTCAGCCCTGGTGCCCTCTTTAGGTGAAGCATCTCTCTCTAATTCTATTCTCTAGCTGAAGAGAAGTTTCCTCACCAGCGGCAGTGTATCTGGATCCTATATCTCACTCACTGCTTAGCCTGGAGTCTTATCTTCCTCTGCTACCTGCAGACTAGACGTGACCCGGGTCCTCAATACCTCTGTTGAGTTTCTCTGGCCAGCTAATGGGACTCCTGCGTGAGGAGATATTTACACTGTTGATCCACTGTCAGAGAAGGGAGCCCCCGGTCTATCCTAGCAACCAGTTTCCCTGGCTGTCCGCCCATAAGGCTTCCTGTCACAACTCTGATAGGACTCCAACTGACACTTTCTGCAAAATTCTCCAGACATTACCTAGGATGCCCCGCCCCCTGCGGCAGTTAATTCCTCACTGTCATTCTGGTAGCAAGCTCTTACTAACAGCTGCGCCCAACAGTGGCATCTTGTGGCTGATTAAAAGTACTAAAGCCCCACAAGGAAATATATCAGGGACAAGCTTTATACAGACTTTATGCTTGATCATGGCACTAAGTTCCCCTCTACTCTACTGGCTGGATCATCACAGCTAACCCCTTAACTGGACCTAACGGCAGCTCAGAGAGATCTAACAATGGGAACATTCTCTTTTAACTCTTTCAGTGCCAAAGGAAGGCTACGTATTTCCCCACTACTACTGGGTGATGAAAGTCTCAGTCACATGGTCATGATGTATGGCGTGAGAACATTCGCGCGTTCGTGCATAGTAAAATTAACCATCAACATCAGTCACCTGATCATGACATCTATGGTTACACGATCAATTGCAGCCAAATAACCGCACCCAACCATCACATGATTGTGGTCATGTGACCAGGATATAGCACACAGAGTCAAGAAGTTCGCCCAGGCAGATAGGTGCTATGATATCCAACAATCCCATCGTATAAAGAGTAACAGGAATAATATATACAATCATTAAGACTATAATATGACTAAATGACATTAATGTGTATGGAAGCAGTTTATTAGAATTCAACATTCATAAAAGTCTGAGCAGTGTGCAAATGTTGCAGCAGACAATAGCCACCGCATCATATATCATATCACGAATTGTGTCACAAGAATAAAAAAAACAGGAAGGAAAATAGAAATAAAGGAAGTGATAGTGAAAAGAAAGGTGCACAAAACAGATGAGTAATGTTATATTTTTCCTAAGAGATTAATAATTCTCCATAAAGAATCTGCGAGAGTAAAAAGCATATACAAGTCAATCCATATAAAAAAAAAGAAACAATAACATTGGAAAAAACCTGTAAAGAAAAAGAACACTAAATAGGTCTATAGATACCAAAAAAATCTTCAAAGAAGATGGTGTATTGTTAGGTCCCAATGTCATGATTAGCGCTTATATACAGTGGGTACAGAAAGTATTCAGACCCCTTTAAATTTTTCACTCTGTTTCATTGCAGCCATTTGGTAAATTCTAAAAAGTACATTTTTTTCTCATTAAAGTACACTCTGCACCCCATGTTGACTGAAAAAAAAAAGAAATTTTTGCAAATTTATTAAAAAAGAAAAACTGAAATATCACATGGTCATAAGTATTCAGACCCTTTGCTCAGACACTCATATTCAAGGCACATGCTGTCCATTTCCTTGTGATCCTCCTTGAGATGGTTCTACTCCTTCATTGGAGTCCAGCTGTATTTAATTAAACTGATAGGACTTGATTTGGAAAGGCACACACCTGTCTATATAAGACCTCACAGGTCACAGTGCATGTCAGACCAAATGAGAATCATGAGCTCAAAGGAACTGCCCAAGGAGCTCAGAGACAGAATTGTGGCAAGGCACAGATCTTGCCAAGGTTACAAAAAAAATTCTGCATTATTCAAGGTTCCTAAGAGCACAGTGGCCTCCATAATCCTTAAATGGAAGAAGTTTGAGACCACCAGAAGTCTTCCAAGACCTGGCCATCCAGCCAAACTGAGCAATTGTGGGAGAAGAGCCTTGGTGAGAGAGGTAAAGAAGAACCCCAAGATCACTGTGGCTGAGCTCCAGAGATGCAGTAGGGAGATGGGAGAAAGTTTCACAAAGTCAACTATCACTGCAGCCCTCCACCAGTCAGGCCTTTATGGCAGAGTGGCCCGACGGAAAGCCTCTCCTCAGTGCAAGACATATGAAAGTCCGCATAGAGTTTGCTCAAAAACACATGAACGACTCCCAGACTATGAGAAATAAGATTCTCTGGTCTGATGAGATGAATATAGAACTTTTTGATGATAATTCTAAGTGGTATGTGGGGAGAAAACCAGGCACTGCTCATCACCGGCCCAATACAATCCCAACAGTGAAACATGGTGGTGGCAGCATCATGCTATGGAAGTGTTTTTCAGCTGCAGGGACAGGATGACTGGTTGCAATTGAAGGAAACATGAATGCGGCAAAGTACAGAGATATCCTGGATGAAAACTTCTTCCAGAGTGCTCTGGACCTCAGACTTGGCCAAAGGTTCACCTTCCAACAAGACAATGACCCTAAGCACACAGCTAAAATAACAAAGGAGTGGCTTCAGAACAACTCTGTGACCATTCTTGACTGGCCCAGCCAGAGCCCTGACCTAAACCCAATTGAGCATCTCTGGAGAGACCTAAAAATGGCTGTCCACCAACGTTCACCATCCGACCTGATGGAACTGGAGAGGATCTGCAAGGAAGAATGGCAGAGGATCCCCAAATCCAGGTGTGAAAAACTTGTTGCATCATTCCCAAGATGACTCATGGCTGTACTAGCTCAAAAGGGTGCTTCTACTCAATACTGAGCAAAGTGTCTGAATACTTATGACCATGTGATATTTCAGTTTTTGTTTTTTAATAAATTTGCAAAAATTTCTACATTTCTGTTTTTGTTCAGTCAAGATGGGGTACTTTGATGAGAAAAAAAAATGAACCTTTTAGAATTTACCAAATGGCTGCAATGACACAAAGAGTGAAAAATTTAAAGTGGTCTGAATTCTTTCCGTACCCACTGTAAGTATGTAATGGGGACAGTATAGTACACTGTATTCACTGGCCTAAAGATAAGATTGGAATTATATATAACTAGCTATTGAGCCCGTTCTACGCCCGGGTGGCGAGCATTTTTATTGGTATATGGTCTCCCATGCTGGTATGTGCTGCCCCCATCCTGGTTTTTGTGTTCCCCAATCCTGTTCCCCCCATCCTGTTATGTGCTGCCCTCATCCCTATCCTGGTATGCATGGCACGCCTCATCCCAATCCTGGTATGCATGGCACCCCTCACCTCCAATCCTGGTATGCATGGCACTCCTCATCCTCAATCCTGGTACGCATGGCACCCCTCACCCTCAATCCTGGTACGCATGACACCGCTCACCCTCAATTCTGGTACGCATGGCACCCCTCACACTCAATCCTGGTATGCGTGGTACCCCTCATCCCTATCCTGGTATACATGGTACCCCTTATTTCTATCCTGGTATGCATGGCCCTGTAAATGTGTCTTCAGTAAAATGGCGCCGGATAGCGCTATGCGCATGCTCCGATTCCAACGCCTTCACTCCACCCCCGGTCTCCGGCCAGAAGAGAGGCGCTGCAGCAACGCTCCTCCCTGTCAGGTAAGTATGTAAATATGGCGCCGTAGATCACGGTATGCATTTGTAGCACCCCGAGGGCTCGGCTGCTACAGGAGAATTGCACCTCAAACCAGAGGTGTGATATTCCACTCCCGGGTAAGGATGGAGTGTGGACTAGGGCTCGTTAGGCTGCATGCACCACACACACCCCATTTCCGAGGGACAGCTCAACGGTGCTCCCACAGAAGTGCAGGCACGAAAGCTTCTGTCCCTGGCTGGAGTGGGGAGGGGAAGGAAAGCCCAGTGGTGTAGGAGCAGATAGGGGTGGGTCTCTGGTCATAGGTAGGAGCCCATTGGTTGCTAGTCACCTGGGCTCGGGTGCTAGAGGGAGGTATAAAAGGTGGGCACCATCTTAGGACAGTGAGTGAGTTCAGAGAGGAGTGCAGTCTGAGGAGGAGTGACAAGGAGCAGAGCTGCTGCATGGGCTCTGCTCCCCAGGCAGGCCTTGTCAGGAGGCCGGGGCCTGAGAGAGAGAGAGAGAAGAAGGAACAGAAAGGAAAGTAAGAAAGGAACAAGAACATCAAGAAAGGCCCAGAGACACGAGGACAGAGGGAACCCCAAAGGCCCAGGAGATTGCGGGTGAAGGGTTGGCAGAGCAGGGCACCGGAACCCAAATTGGTGGAGGCAACAGATTCCTCAGCCAAAGACCGGAGGTTGTGACCACATCTTGGTGCGACCCCTCACTACATCCACCAGGAAAGCATACCATATAGGCTCAGGGAAACCGGAGATAGGTCCGAGGAAGCTGGACAAAGGTGGGTCACTGGTGAGGACGGCCAGAGAAGGGAAGAGAAGGGAGCCCTGTGCCACGCTCTGGAATTGCCTGGGAGTTGGTCGAGTCCCCTGCCTGGTGGACTCAGCACGGCTTGGGCAGTCATCGCCTGCAGGATTGACACGAATAACAACTGTGAGTAAAGCATTGGAAACTGCAACCCCACGTCTCTGTGTTTCATCGCCGCACCAGCACCGTCAGTACTGGGACGCTCACACCATCACTCCCATCATCCACACTAGCTGCCCTGAGGCAATACTCCTCCCGTGGGGAGTTATCCCATACTTGGCTGCGCTTACAACATCAGCCTCAGCGGTCTGAAGCGCAGCGGCGGTCCCCACTGACCGCAATCCATGGGTGGCGTAGTCGGACATTTGTTATTACACTAGGACTGCCACTGGTTTGACCACCCTGAGCCACGGACCGGGTCGCCGCCACACTGAGACTACCACCCCCAGCATCCCACCAGAGGCCCGGTTCCGGGTTCCCCACGCGGCCCAGGGGGCGCGTCACATTCAGTATCTACGCATACCGCGATCTCCGGCGCCATACACACTCCTCTTACCTGTAATGGCTCCATGCGTTCTTCTGTCTGGAGCCAGACTGTGCATCGCGCATGCGCAGTCTATAGAGGCTTCAGACAGAGGGACGCTTGGCCGGTTATATTATAGATTAAGCCCATACACGGTCTTCATAGATTATATGTATCTTCACTGGTAAGTAACAAAACATAATCAATACAAATAGAGTAATAAAATATGATAAATAGATATTATTAGAAAGGGGAAATTGGGCATCTGGGAGAAACAGACACATTGTAGCTACAATGCCCTGTATAGTCCAAAATAAGTGTACAGGGTGGGCCATTTATATGGATACACCTAAATTAAATGGGAATGGTTGGTGATATCAACTTTCTGTTTGTGGCACATTAGTATATGGAAGGGGGAAACTTTTCCAGATGGGTGGTGTCCATGGCGGCCATTTTGAAGTCGGCCATTTTGGATCCAACTTTATTTTTTTCAATGGGAAGAGGGTCATGTGACACATCAAACCGATTGAGAATTTCATAAGAAAACAATGATGTGCTTGATTTTAACGTAACTTTATTCTTTCATGAGTTTTTTACAAGTTTATGACCACTTATAAAATGTGTTCAAAGTGCTGCCCATTGTGTTGGATTGTCAATGTAACCCTCTTCTCCCACTCTTGACATACTGATAGCAACACTGCAGAAGAAATGCTAGCACAGGCTTCCAGTATCCGTTGTTTCAGATGCTGCACATCTCGTATCTTGATGGTATGGTGTGGTATATGGGGTACAAAGATAGAGGGGCCATTCTTCATCAATGGAAAATTGACTAAAGAAATAGTGTACATAAATAGCATGGATGCGAATAGCAGCTAAAGAACTACTGTGAGTCTCTAGATAGGGAGAAACATAATGAAGTGACTAAAGTGATCAAGTGCATCGGGTGGAGGGGTACTTCACTCATCTGCTCCACTGTACTTCTCCGCTGGACTCCGGGGGGTTGGCAGGTCACACTACCATCAGTGATCTGCCTCCCCTGCGCAGGCGCCGTCATTGCTGGGTTTGTTGCAATGACAACCAGGTCTGCTACTATGAATTTCGGGGCCCCAAATTGGTAAAATTTTGGGGCCCTCTTGAGACTCTGCCCAGGCTCCACCCCAACTCCACAGCAAGAAATAGCCCCCTTACAGGGCCAGACATAGCCACCTCACAGGGCCAGAAATAGACCCCCACAGGGTCAGACATAGCCCCCTCTCAGGGTCAGACATAGCCCCTTCACAGGGTCAGACATAGCCCCCCTCACAGTGTCAGACATAGCCCCCTCACAGGGCCAGACATAGCCCCCTCACAGGGCTAGAAACCCCCCAGCAGCCTCCTCCAGTGCTCATATTGCCCACTGCTGCCGCCGTGGCCTCCTAACTGACATACACATACTGACACAGTCTGCCTACCTCCCGCTGCTGCTGCCGCCACCAAAGTCTGCCTGCCTGTCCCAATCCACATGTGGCACGCATACTGCTCTGCTCCAAAATGAAAGTGAGCGCTCAGCGTGTCATGTGACCGGCTCCAGGACCATGACGCACCCCGCGGCAGTTTAAAGGTATAGCGCTCATTTCTGGCCGCCGGGTGCATTAAGGTCTGAACTGTTGCCCCTGACTCCCTGAGGCCCGGTGAGTAGAGGCAAAGAGAGGGGGGCCCGGACTGGCTGGGCCCCCCCTTTTTCCTTCTGTTCACCGGGCCCCATACAGTAGTAAGGGCAGTAATGCCCTGATGGCGGCCCTGATGACAACACTTGAATAGTGAGCTCCTAATGGTGTTGCAAAAGTGCAGAGAAAATTGACCTTCTGTTTCTACATAGAGCTTAGAAAGATTCAGCTAGTAAGTTTATAATCATGTGATGTCATAGACCTAATGGAAAGGAGAAGAATTAGCTGGGTAGAATGGCAAAATTAGCAATTGAAAGTACACAGTGCTGTATAATTTAATGATTGCTATATATTAAGAAGATGAAAACTTTGATAGGATTGCTTCTTTAAATGTCAAATATTCTGCTGACAAGACTTCTTTAAGAAACATGGTTAAGACATAACTTTCAAAGTGGGAAAGTTAAATTGTGTTAACTTTAACGTGGATTTCAACTTATAAACTGTACAGGGTAAACTCTACTCTGAAAATCTATGACTAATCCTTGCAAGAATGGCATGGTGCACATTTTAAAATTAGCAGCATGTTTGGATTTTCGCTCTAATTTTTTTTCCACTTTACCTATGGGGGTTTGAAAACCTCGTCCATATGAATTGTATTATAAATGACCATAAATTTGTGTTGGCAAATCCACATCACAAATCACTTAAAACTGGCATCCGGGGTGGCAATTTGAGTCAGCGATTAGCCAGACTGGAGTCCAGATGGATCTGGACTCTGGGCACGGTGCACCCGAATGGCTTAAACGAAAATTTAAGTTTTGCCCCCTTTCTTTGATGGCTCATGTACTGCTACATATACACATGTTGTTTTTAATTTTTTAACTTATTTTTTATTGTTCACAGTTTGTCCCTCTTACTTACCTTGTGTGGGCCATCCTCCGGTATATGCGGTCCTTTTGGCTGATGCGTGCTGCCTTCGTAATGAAGCGTTCCAATGCCATATGTCGACATCCATTATACGCTATTCATCCACGCACATGTTCCATCTTATGGATAGTCATCATTCGACCTGGAATAATTTGGTCAAATATCAGATGGGTCTATTGTTTACCTAATATATGTATTGCCATGTTAGTATTCTGCAGGGGACTCTATATGAGAAATTATGAAAGTATTTAATATAACAAGATAAATCTAGCTAATAAATTCTTTAATTATTTCAGTGTTTGATATGTTAATACTATGGTGTAAACAATACAGTCATGGCCAAAAGTTTACTGCTTCATTTTTTGTAATGGCAATTTGCATATACTCCTGAATGTCAAAGAGTGATCAGCTTAACAGCAATTACTGTACTTGCAAAGTCAATATTTGCCCAGAAAATGAACTTTAACCCCCAAAACACATTTCAACATCATTGCAGTCCTGCCTTAAAAGGAGCAGCTAACATCGTTTTAGTGATTGATCCATTAACACAGGTGTGGGTGTTGATGAGGACAGGGCTGGCGATCAATCAGTCATGATTAAGTAAGAATGACATCACTGGACACTTTAAAAGGAGGCTGGTTCTTGGTATCATTGTTTCTCTTTAGTTAACCATGGTTATCTCTAAAGAAACACGTGCAGCCATCATTGCACTGCACAAAAATGGCCTAACAGGGAAGAGTATCGCAGCTACAAAGATTGCACCTCAGTCAACAATCTATCGCATCATCAAGAACTTCAAGGAGAGAGCTTCCATTGTTGTCAAAAAGGCTCCAGGGCGCCCAAGAAAGACCAGCAAGCGCCAGGACCGTATCTTAAAACTGTTTCAGCTGCGGGATCGGACTACCAGCAGTGCCGAGCTTGCTCAGGAATGGCAGCAGGCTGGTGTGAGTGAGGCGGAGACTCTTTGAGCAAGGGCTGGTTTCAAGGACGGCAGCAAAGAAGCCACTTCTCTCCAGAAAAAACATCAGGGACCGACTGATATTCTGCAAAAGGTACAGGGAGTGGACTGCTGAGGACTGGGGCAAAGTCATTTTCTCTGATGAATCCCCTTTTCGATTGTTTGGGACATCTGGAAAACAGCTTATTCGGAGAAGAAGAGGTGAGCGCTACCACCAGTCTTGTCTCATGCCAACTGTAAAGCATCCTGAAACCATTCATGTGTGGGGTTGCTTCTCAGCCAAGGGCTCACTCACAGTCTTGCCTAAAAACACAGCCATGAATAAAGGATGGTACCAGAATGTCCTCCAAGAGCAACTTCTCCCAACCGTCCAAGAGCAGTTTGGCGCCCAACAATGCCTTTTCCAGCATGATGGAGCACCTTGCCATAAAGCAAAGGTGTTAACTAAATGGCTCATGGAACAAAACATAGAGATTTTGGGTCCATGGCCTGGAAACTCCCCAGATCTTAATCCCATTGAGAACTTGTGGTCAATCATCAAGAGACGGGTGGACAAACAAAAACCATCAAATTCTGGCAAAATGCAAGCATTGATTATGCAAGAATGGACTGCTATCAGTCAGTATTTGGTCCAAAAGTTGATTGAGAGCATGCCAGGGAGAATTACAGAGGTCTTTAAGAAGAAGGGGCAACACTGCAAATATTGACTTGCTGCATTAACTCATTCTAACTGTCAATATAACCTATTGGTACTCATAATACGATTGCAATTATATTTCTGTATGTGATATAAACATCAGACAAACACTAATAAAAACCAGAGGCCAGCAGATCATGTGAAAATATAATTTTGGTGTCATTCTCAAAACTTTTGGCCATGACTGTAGACCTTGATATTGAATCCCATAGTCTATGCAAAGAGGCCCTTCTTTGTAGTAGGGTTTCTGTAGTATTATTAATTTGATCAATATGCATGTCAATTTTCATCTCTGATTAGTATTTATTTGTTACTCAATATTTTTTTTAAATTTGTTTATTTTTTATTTATTTATTATTTTTTTTTAATTTATTTATTTTTTATTTTTCTTTTCATTTCATTTATTTTTTGCATCTTTCCTACTTCCTAGTCATTTGTATTATGATTTTATTGCTTCCTGTTAGTAATTGCCCTACATTACTTTGGTTTTTGTATAATTAATGATATTATTGTCTTTTTCGGTTCATTGTATCTATTATTATTTTTTTGTCCACTGTTATATTATGTGTGGTCTGTGAAGTTAAAGCTGACATGCTACCAATTCTGCTGGTACATTAATAGCCCATGTCGGTTTGATATGGGGTGAAATAAGATATAAATTCCTATGTGGCCATCTATACCATCTGTTCCATAAATCATTGGTGATTCTCCTTGCTGTGCGGTAAGGAACTGCACGCATGCGCGCCACGATCCTGATGTGCGCCCTCCGGCTTTCGGCATCTCCCTGCAAGGACCTGCATGAGTTCACATGGGCCCATGTGACAGTAGCGCTGTCTACTGCATGATGCCAACGCCGCGGGTCGCCCCGGTAACCGTGATGCAGCATACGTCACTTCCGGTCAGAGGTCCGCAGCAATTGGTTGACTCCACATTTAAATGTGCCTACCCCTGTTTTATGTTGACGCCCCCTGAAGAAGGCCATGCCGAAACGCGTGTTGGGGTGGACGCGCGACCTCTCTGGGATCCCCAGCACCCCGCTGTTCAATTCTTTGGTATGCTACAAATTATTTATTTCTTCAATGATCAGTGCTATACCATAGACTGTTTAAATAGTATGTAAGGTAATTGACTGATCACAATTCCCTAGTGGAGATCTCTGATACACATTATGGTGTATCTGTTTGTCAGAGATCACATGGGGTATATTCATCATTATGTTATGGCACAATATACAGATATTTAGTATTACTGGGGTCCTACAGTGGTTAGCACTGTTTATTTTCATGTGTATGTGTCCCACTCCCTACCATTATGTCCCACTTACCTGTACACTACTTTTAATCTATTTGGTTAATAAAGATTCTATTTTTTCACATAGCTTATGTAGTTGGGTCAATTGATCATTGTTTTTTCTTGTTTGGATATGATTGCTATATATTAAGAAAATGAAAACTTTCATAGGATTGCCTCTTTAAAGGTCGAATATTCTGCTGACAGGACCTCTTTAAGAAACATGGTTAAGATATAACTTTCAAAGTGGGAAATGTTTTGTTAAATTTAACGTGGATTTCAATAGTAAAATCCATTCTGAAAATCTATGACTAATCATTGCAAGATTGGCATGCTGCACATTTTAAAATTAGCAGCATTTTTGGATTTTCGCTCTAATTTTTTTTTCCACTTTTTACATGTGAGGAATTCATGTTTCTTAGGCATTCCTCACTTGTATTAAAGCTGTCAAACAGTCGCAAATCATGAGCACAGAGTGACTCAAACATAACACCCAAGCACGCCGAAGATACTCTGCGAGCACCCGAACATGCTTGCCGAAAGGGTTAACAGAACACGCTCACTCATCACTAGTGACCGGCAGTTAATCATTCTACTTTGCTGAAGTGAAAATATCTCACTGTGCAGTAATGCATGGTGTACTTGTATGCAGAAGCCAAACGAGTTAAGCTGCAGTGTAAAATAGGAGGGATGAGATGAGCAGCAGCCTTAGGCCAGGGTCACACTACCGTACAACATGGCCGAGTGCTATGCGATAAAACAGTGCTGTGCACTTCTTTATAAGTTTTACCCTCTCTAATCAACTTTTTAATCAAAGTACGCTGTTCTTCTGAACAATGTCTCGAACGAGCCATATTTCTCAGGCTTTCAAGGAGAAATGCATGTACAACTTGTGCTGGCTTCACCCTTAAATAAGGGCCATCTGATTCACACTTGTTTCTTTACAGAATGATTGACCTCACTGATTGAACTCCACACTGCTATTATTTTGAACACACCCCCTTTCAATTAATTATTTCAATTAATTATTCAAGTACACAGACTCAATAACATTAATATCATAAATGCGGAGTCTGTTGGTTTTCTTAGAAACTACTGCACCAACTGGTAAATTGTTTGACATGTGGTAATATAATTTATACCAAACACAGTGATTAATCTGGTTAGTCATATTGGACTGCTATTATTTTGAACACTACTGTAGACTATGTCCTTTCTCAAGCAGTTAGCATGAGTCTTGTTCCCAAAGACTTCTGGGTCATCAAACTGGACCAGTGGCAGGATCTGGCCTAGTCTTCTATGGGCATACTGTCATGGCTAGCCTCTAGTGTTATGACTGAGAGTGTATTCAGCATGGCCGATGGATTTGTCACACTAAAGAGGACCAGGCTAGCCACCACAAGCATAGAAAACCTAACATTTGTCAAAATGGATTAGTGCAGACTGTCATGCACCGACAGCTGATTACATCAGCCATACCAATGTGGTTAGCACAGCAGCCTTGCAGCGCTGAGGTCATGGGTTCAATCCCACCTAGTACAACATCTGCAAGGAGTTTGTATGTTCTCCCCATGTTTGTTTGGTTTTCCTCCCACACTCCAAAGACATACTGATAGGGAATCTAAATTGTGAGCCCCAATAGGGACAGTGATGATAATGTCTGTAAAGCGCTGAGGAATTAATGGTGGTATGTAAGTGAGTAAAATAAATAAATGAAAAATAAATACCATGTTTGCCAATGATTAAATCTTCCATACTAGCTGTGTTCCCGACTGTCTCCTACACCATTTTGCTGCTGCCAGTGCCAATGGACCACACTCAGCCACGCATCTACTAACTGTCCTTCATGTAATGTATACTGAAGTAGTGCTTCTGCCACTACTAGCACTAAATTGCCACACATCTCCATGCCTACCCTGTCCTAACTGTTTACCATGCTGCTCCTGCCATAGCCACTGCACAGCCATCCAAGCCACACATCTCCTGGCTGCTCACTGTGCTTCATCTTGCTAAACTATAGTGCTGCTGCCAGGACTCCAGTTTCTGGCCTTCAGCTGCCACATATGCAGCTTAAAGAAGTTTTCCACTAGTTTTACATTGATGCCCCATCCGTAGGATGTCTGATCGGCTGGGGTCCCGCACCTGGCACCCCCGCCGATCAGCTGTTATCAGTACCAGCGGCAGCGGCCATCGGCCGGAAGTGCTTACCTGCAGAGCTTGGCCGCCTAGCTGTAGTGGCCGCCACGGGGTACTGCACATTGAATTGAATAGGGGGCGGATGTGTAGTACCCTGCCGCGGCCACTACAGCGAGACGGCCAAGCTCCGCAAGCAAGTGTGACACCCCAGGGGTCTGGTTGTCACAGTGATAGAGATATTACGTCTGAGAGCAGGTGGGAGGTCCTTTGGTCAGGGATCCTGTGCATGCCACACCTCCTGCCCAGCCTTGGGAGGGGAAGAACTTCCCCTGGATAAACCCGGGGCTGAGGCAGGGTTAGTGAGTCCAGGAAGAGTAGAGACAAGAGCAGCATAGGAAGCAGCAGAGTCACAAGGAGTCAGGGGCTGGCAGCTAAAGAGCTCGCCCTGACTAAGAAGATTCTTTACCGGACCCGGAGTCCGAGGCTGTGGGGACTAACTTCTACCCAGCAGCAGAATCCGTCAGGCAGGGGATTTCAGGTCCCCTGGCCCAGAAGCCCGAAGGCCCGGTCACACGCGTGGGACCAGCACCGCCATCGTGGAGCGGAAGCCATTAGAAGGCCCCGAGTCACCGGCCATACGGGTGAGCACCACACGGTACACTCAGGGACGTGGGCTACTTACATCAGCTTCTAGCAAGGTAGCCAGAAGAGTACAGTCAGCTTGGGAGGCCTACAACTACGCCTGGCCAGGGGAGATCCCATCTGCTCAAGGACTGACCAGGCCCCGTTCGCTAGCAAGTACTCCGGGAGGGTCTATCGTTGTTACCAGTAAAGACCCTGAACGCTACCATACCGTCTCTGAGTGGTTCCTGCTACCCCCATCATCCACGTCGGCTGCCCTGAGGCCATACCCCTCCCGTTGGGGGTTATACTATCACGCTGCACCATCCTTCCACCGGCCTCAGCGGTCTGCCCTGCAGCAGCAGCCCCCTGGCTGCATTCAACGGGTGGCGTAGTCATCAACCATTTTCTACCGCTAACAGACTGCCGTCCAGTTTGACTCCCTGGGCACGGACCGGGTCACCGCCACGAGACTACAACCCTAAACAGATCCGGCTCCGGGTAAGCTCCCGCGTGCGCAACGCAGCGCGACACAGGCCCAGGGGCGCGTCAACTTTGGCGTAGTCGGCAGGATCACGTGCCCGCAACCACCGGGTACTGCGTGCCTGAAAAGCAAAGACTGTTCAAACTTACCAGTGGTGAAGATTCCCGCCATCGGTGAAGATTCCCGCCATCCGGCGCCATCTTCAGCCTTCTTCCCGCCATCGGTGAAGTTTCCCGCCATCCGGCGCCATCTTCAGCCTTCTTCCCGCCATCCGTGGAGTTTTCCCGCCATTGGACGCCATCTTGAGGACGCCGCGCGGGAAGAAGAGGGGCGTGGACTCCGAAAGCGCGCGAGAACTGAAGCCCCGCCTCACGTCCGGACGTTGCGTAAGGTCCTGGAAGGAGCCCAGCAGACGCCGACGTCACAGGAGCGCGACGGAAGGTCCTCAACCCTGACGATCCACTGCGGAGCCGCGGCCTACGGAAGAGGATCATCGCAAGGTAGGCCACGGTCCACTAGGGGGGAGGAAGATGTCGGATACGGAGGAGAGCTCCACTGCCTCAACCCCCGCCAGCGCTACCGCTGTTGCAGTTATGCCCTTCACCATGCCCTATATCCCGGGAGCAGCTTGGCTACCCCAGTACTCAGGGGAGTCACATACCCTGCATGACTTTAGAGAAAAGCTGGATAGCCTCTTCCAGGTGTACCCCCTCACAGAAGAGCAAAAAGTGAGCATCCTGGTGGCCCAACTAACTGGGGCAGCCAAAAGGGAAGTAAAATCCTGGCCACCTGGGAGGAAGACTGTCGCAGGGATACTAACCCGGCTGAAGAACACTTTTGATACCCGCACCTCAGCCGAGATTAAACTTAGATTCTACGGGTGCAAGCAGCGAGCGCATGAGAGTATAAGGGACTATGCACTCAACCTACAAGAGGCCCTGAGGGCCATTAAGCAGACCGACCCTAATGGAGTGGGAAACGAGGACAGGCTGTTGACCGAACAATTTATAGAGGGTTTATATTGCAATGCCCACCGCACCCAGTTGCGGGCAATGGCCTTACAGGACCCTCATCTAGAATTTGCACAGTTCAAGGACAGAGCCATCCGGGTGCTCCGAGAACCGGCACCAGGTGGCGTTGTGACCCACAGACGCCCCACTACCACTTACTACCAGGAGGCGGCGCCCTTGTCAGCAGGGCCTGTGGGAGCTGATGCGCAGGCTTTGGACAATGACCCGGCTCCAGACCTACACCATCAGGTCCAAGAGCTAGCTAAAAGCGTTGCTGCGCTAACCCGAACTGTGCAGTCTTTACAGGTTTCCACTCCAGGGAAGATCCAGCTGGCATCCGGACCGGAGGACATCCCGTGGCGTCGACCAAGGAGGACCCCACCGGCCAGAGGAAGACCCAGTGACCGATACAGCGAGGACGGACGACCCATCTGCCGCCGCTGCAATCAACCCGGACATATGGCAAGGTACTGTTCTTTAAACGGGCACAACCTGGGGTAGAGGGCCAACCCCCAGGAAAAAGATCACCAGGCCCATCGAACTGGCGCGACAGATATGTGGGAGGACGTCCAGTCTTGCCTGTGGTACTGGATGGCATTCCCATGAGTGCCCTACTGGACACCGGGTCACAGGTCACCACCATCCCGTACGTGCTCTTCAAGCAGTACTGGAATGACTCGGATATTACCCGCTACCCTGACGACGACTTGAGTATCATCGCCAGCAATGGTCAGCCCGTGCCACAGATCGGATTTAAAGAGGTGACCATCAAAATTGGTAGAGTCGAACTGGCCGCACAGGGACTGATCATTGTAGATATTGACAAACATGAGAGTCACCCAAAAATAACTCTAGGAACTAATGTAATTGAAAATTGTCTTGCAGAGGTGATTTTCCTTTTACAGCAGGTTGCCAAGAACGCCAGCTCCGGCGAGCAGCGGGTGCTCCAGAAAGAGATCCGGGCACTGATGCAACGGCAACAAGTGGAACTCTCCGGCGGTGAGATTGGTAGCGTAAGAATGTGTGACCCTTTTCCTATTGCCATGCCCCCAAAAAGTGAAATGATGATTTGGTGCCGGGCAGCTATTGGTCTGAGAGGTAGAGATTACCAGACAATGGTAGAACCAGTTTACTCAGACAGTAGGCCCACCATTTTGACAGCACGGGGGGTGGTCAATGTACGCCATGGGAGGGTGCCCGTTCGCATAATAAATATCGGGGAGAGGGAAGTGTACCTGCCCCGGTATGCCACGCTAGCCAAATTATATACCACTAATCAAAATTCTATACAATCTGTGGAACCCTTGCCTCCATCTCACCCGGAGGAAGGTAACGGCTCTAAGAAAGACATGGAGGACTGGTGTCAGCAACTACATCTGGGTACTGACTCCACTCCCTCACACCAGAAACAAGGAGTCTATCGGGTGGTTCAAGAGTACGAGAGAGTGTTTAGTAAACACCCGTTAGACTTCGGGCGAGTCAAGGGGGTAGAACACCGCATCCCCACGGGAGATCATCCTCCCATAAAAGAGAGGTATCGACCCGTACCCCCTGCACATTACCAACACGCCAAGGGGATGCTTAGAGACATGAAGGAGGCTGGGGTAATCCGGGATAGCTGTAGCCCCTGGGCAGCCCCACTAGTTTTAGTCAAAAAGAAAGACAACACCATGAGGATGTGTGTAGATTACCGGAAAATCAACCGTATCACACACAAGGATGCGTACCCCTTACCAAGGATAGAGGAGTCATTGGCTGCTTTAAGATCTGCTAACTTCTTCTCTACCTTGGATCTCACTAGCGGGTACTGGCAGGTTCCTGTAGCAGAGGCGGACCGGGAGAAGACCGCATTCACCACCCCGATGGGACTTAGCGAGTTCACCTGCATGCCGTTCGGACTCTGCAACGCCCCAGGAACCTTCCAACGATTAATGGAGTGCTGTCTGGGCCACAGAAACTTCGAGACGGTCCTGTTGTACCTGGACGATGTCATCGTATACTCCAAAACTTATGAGGACCACCTGAAACACCTGGCGGAGGTGTTCGAAGCTCTGGCGAGTTACGGCCTAAAGGTGAAACCCTCCAAGTGTCACCTCCTGAAACCAAAGGTGCAATACCTGGGACACGTGGTGAGCGCTGACGGAGTGGCTCCCGACCCCGATAAGATCACCGCAATCAAAGGATGGCCAAGCCCTTCCAGCGTAAAAGAAGTGCGGCAGTTCCTAGGGTTGGTAGGCTACTACCGAAGGTTTATTCCCGGTTTCACCAAAAAGGCGGCGCCTATGCAGGACCTCCTGATAGGCCAGTCCCGGAAGGCCAAGAACCAGAAGCCGCCCTTCAAATGGGAAGAGCTAGAGGAAGAGTCCTTCCGCCAGCTGAAGATGGCCCTCACGGGGGATGAAATCTTGGCGTATCCGGACTATAGCCAGCCCTTCATCCTCTACACCGACGCCAGTAACGTCGGGCTAGGAGCCGTACTGTCCCAGATTCAGCAGGGGAAAGAGCGAGTAATCGCCTATGCCAGCCGAAAACTGCGACCCACCGAAAGGAATCCCGAGAATTATAGCTCATTTAAGCTAGAGTTCCTGGCCGTGGTATGGGCAGTCACCGAGCGCTTTAAGCATTACCTCGCTTCTTCCCGGTTCACCGTATACACGGATAACAACCCGCTGACACACCTGGACACGGCAAGACTCGGTGCCCTGGAGCAGAGGTGGATGGCCCGTCTGTCCAACTACGAGTTCACAATTAAATACCGGGCAGGGCGCTCCAATACCAACGCGGACGCCCTGTCCAGGATGCCCAACCTGCCGGACGGAGGAGAAGATCCGGAGGGACTGGAAGAAGTTGAACTCCCTGCGTTCCACCGTCATGGGACTATCCAGTATTCCCACCGGGTAAGGAGTAAGCAGGCTGCTACGTTGAACCCCTTACCTCACTACAACTGGGCGGAAACGCAAGACAGCGACCCTGCCGTCCGACTGGTGAAGGAGATGCTGACTCGCCCGGAGGCTAGCCTGGAATCAGACGCTCCAGAGGAAGCCAAACAACTATGGGCAGAGAAGAGTCGACTGTTCCTTTACAAGGGGAAGTTGTGCCGCAGAATGGTTAACTCCAGGACGCATGAACTACTCTGGCAAGTAGTGGTGCCACGAAGAGACGCAGCCATGGTGATGGAGGCATACCACGACGGAGCTGGACACTTCGGGTGGAAAAAGCTGGAGTTCCTGCTGCGCGAGCGGTTCCACTGGGTAGGCATGAGGGGAACCATCGAGAAGTGGTGCAGAGACTGTGGCCCGTGCAATCTGAGAAGGAAGGACCGGGCCAGCCAGAAGACTCCCCTGCAGTCCATCGTCACCCGGCAACCGTTGGAACTGGTAGCCTTGGATCATGTAAAACTGACCCCCAGCAGAAGTGGCTACGTCTACGCGTTAACCATCGTGGATCATTACTCCCGGTTTCTGGTTGTCGTCCCCGTCAAGGACTTAACGGCTCGAACAGCAGCTAGAGCCTTCCAGCAGCACTTTTGCCGTCCACACGGGTACCCGGACCAAGTGCTGACGGACCAGGGACCTGCCTTTGAAGCGGAGGTCTTCCAGGAATTCTGCAATCTGTATGGCTGCCGGAAGATAAGGACGACACCCTACCATCCGCAAACTAATGGACTTTGTGAGAAAATGAACCAGGTGGTAATGGATCTTCTAAAAACGTTGCCCCTGGAAGAACGCAGTCTGTGGCCTGAGAAGTTGCCCGATCTGGTGGACCTATACAACCACATCCCGGTAGGTTCCACCAACTGTACCCCGGCTTACCTAATGAGGGCAAGACCTGGTAAGTTACCTGTTGACCTGGAAATGGGAGTCCTGACGCCCGAGGACACTTCACCAGAAACAGACTGGGACACAGAGAGGCAGCAGCAGTACCGGAAAGTACAGGAGAGCGTGGAGCGAAGTCTCTGTCAGGCTAGGGAAAGACAAGAGAAGACTTACAACCAGTATGCTCCCACTGTTCCCCTGGTACCCGGAGAGCAGGTCTTGAAGAGGAAGAGACGGCTCCACAAGTTGGACGACCAGTGGGAGAAGGACCCGTACACCGTACTGCCCTCAAGCCACGAGAACCCGAAGGTCTGTACCATCAGTAAAGACGGAGGGGAAACCACAGCCATTGTATCCCGGGACCACCTGAAGAAGTGCCCCGAACAACTGAGGAACCCTGAGGAGGAACAGGAAGACCATCGACCCGTGGAAGAAAGGGAAGATATGGTTAGTACCGTGCTCGGGGACTTCCCTCGGTCTTGGACTCAAGTCAATGGTGCAGTTGTGGTACCCGTACTCACCTTCCTCCAACCATCATCCCAAGAACCTACGGAGCAACGGGTAGAGCTGGAAGAGCAGCCGGTCCAGGAGGCAGAAGACTCCACCCAAGCGGAACAGGAGAATCCACCCTCTGCTTATAGTGAGCCTGCCGTACCCCTAGTGAGACAAAGAGCCGGTAGACAGCTGCCCAGTTTACCCTTGACAGCTCCTACACCCTGTAGTTCAGGGCCAGACAGTCAGCTCCGTAGGTCCACTAGGGCCACTAGAGGCCAGTTACCCGCACGTTGGAGGATCTAAATGTTTAAGTTGTTTTACAATGTTTACCTGTTTATTGTTGCTTGTGTATAATTTTGTGTTTCTAGTTATTTTTAGGAAACCTTGGTGGATTTACCGGGAATCCTTTGTATATAGTTGGAGCGTAACCCAGGATGGACTAGAGACTGTTAAGGACTCGGGGTAGGACAGACCCCTACCTGGTTACGTCTCCCTGTGTTGGTGAAATGGACACCTTTGCTTTTCTTCAAAGACTGCACCCGGTTGCGGACATCCGTGACCATCTTATTGTGTTTCCTTATTGTATTTTATTGTTCTTTGATATACCTTGTTATATTTTTCTAAAAAGTGTTTAGTCCCGGAGTACTAAATTTCACTAGGGGGGAGTGTGACACCCCAGGGGTCTGGTTGTCACAGTGATAGAGATATTACGTCTGAGAGCAGGTGGGAGGTCCTTTGGTCAGGGATCCTGTGCATGCCACACCTCCTGCCCAGCCTTGGGAGGGGAAGAACTTCCCCTGGATAAACCCGGGGCTGAGGCAGGGTTAGTGAGTCCAGGAAGAGTAGAGACAAGAGCAGCATAGGAAGCAGCAGAGTCACAAGGAGTCAGGGGCTGGCAGCTAAAGAGCTCGCCCTGACTAAGAAGATTCTTTACCGGACCCGGAGTCCGAGGCTGTGGGGACTAACTTCTACCCAGCAGCAGAATCCGTCAGGCAGGGGATTTCAGGTCCCCTGGCCCAGAAGCCCGAAGGCCCGGTCACACGCGTGGGACCAGCACCGCCATCGTGGAGCGGAAGCCATTAGAAGGCCCCGAGTCACCGGCCATACGGGTGAGCACCACACGGTACACTCAGGGACGTGGGCTACTTACATCAGCTTCTAGCAAGGTAGCCAGAAGAGTACAGTCAGCTTGGGAGGCCTACAACTACGCCTGGCCAGGGGAGATCCCATCTGCTCAAGGACTGACCAGGCCCCGTTCGCTAGCAAGTACTCCGGGAGGGTCTATCGTTGTTACCAGTAAAGACCCTGAACGCTACCATACCGTCTCTGAGTGGTTCCTGCTACCCCCATCATCCACGTCGGCTGCCCTGAGGCCATACCCCTCCCGTTGGGGGTTATACTATCACGCTGCACCATCCTTCCACCGGCCTCAGCGGTCTGCCCTGCAGCAGCAGCCCCCTGGCTGCATTCAACGGGTGGCGTAGTCATCAACCATTTTCTACCGCTAACAGACTGCCGTCCAGTTTGACTCCCTGGGCACGGACCGGGTCACCGCCACGAGACTACAACCCTAAACAGATCCGGCTCCGGGTAAGCTCCCGCGTGCGCAACGCAGCGCGACACAGGCCCAGGGGCGCGTCACAAGCACTTCTGGCCGATGGCCCGCACCGATAGCAGCTGGCTGACAGGGCTGCCGGGTGCGGGACCCCGGCCAATCAGACATTGATACCCTATCCTACGGATTGGGCATCATTGTAAAAGTAGTGGACAGCTTCTTTAATGCTGCTCCTGCTGTAACCTCTGCACAGCCACAGCAGCTATACATTACCTTGTTGCCCCCTGTGTTTCATAGTGCTAGACTTTACGGCTGCTGAAAGGGCTACCACTGCTGGCCAAACTGCCACACATCTCTTTGCCTGCCCCATCCTAACACTCTATAGGGCTGCTCCTGCCACAGTCACAACAGCCACACATCTCCTGGCTGCCCTCTGTGCTTTATAGTGCTAGATAGTACTACAGATGCTGGGAAATGTACTTTCTTGAGGGTACACAAACATGAAACAGCTCCCAAAATAGGGATTATTTTTGAAAAGGCTTGGTGACAACAAGCTTCTTCATATGCAAAACAGTACAACTGTTTTATTGTCCGAAAAAAGGATATACGTTTTGGACTGCTGGATAAAAAGTAGTGATGAGCGATGAGTGATGAGCGAGCACTAAAATGCTCGGGTACTCATTGCTCGGGTCGAGCAAATTGAAATGCTTGAGTGTTCGGTCCGAGCAACGAGCCCAATGTAAATTTATGGTAAACTTGAGCATTTATCCGGCGCCCCCCCATCCCCGGCGGTATGCAGAGGGCCTAAAAATTACCCAAATCGATTGAAACAGTGCTCAAATGACATGGAAACAGCATGGGGAAGACCCCTGGAAGCATCTCTGACTCCCAGGTCTCTGCTATCAACAATGTTGTCACAGGTATTACACCACTTTTACCTACTCAGAATAAAACATACAAAAACGAAACCAAAATGGATTTTCCTGGGAAAAATGTTAAGGAACATCCTTTCCAGGGTAATGACTTGTAGACTTGTATATAAGGCAAAATAAATATAGGAAAACAAAATTGCTCCTCCACACCTTGGGCTATGTTCACATGTTTTTGCACTTTTGCATTGCTTTCAACAGTGAAATATGCATTCACCGGGAAATGTCATTTTAACATTTTCAACCTTATCTGTGTTACGAAACTGCTACTCAGAACTAGGGCAGGAGAGGGAAAAGCTGTCCCTGCTCTAGGACTAGACTAAAACCCTACGATGGAGTGGGCTACCTATTCCTAGCGAATAGACCCACCGACGTTTCCTAGACTAAACTCAAAAGAAGACCTAAAGGGAGAGGGAAAGGAGACCCTGAAAGAACTAAGGACTGGGAAAAAACAAACAGGTGACCTCCTAGCAGGAAACTAGAGGAAGCTGCAGAAGCGAAAAGGGAATACAGGAATCTCAGCAGGCAGAACTAGAGGATCCCAGAATTGCACAAAACTAAACACAGAAACCACTACTACCAAACCTCCTAGCCAGAACTCTTGCAGATTAACACTGTTGTCTGGCAAAGACTAGGAGGCAGGTGCTGGGAAATAAAGGGTGATTCGATCACCTGACCTTAGTCAAAACCAACACCAGGGGAAAAAGACCAACAGCCAAAACCCACAACAAAATGGCGGATGGTCCCAAAGAAACAGATTCTAACAATCTGCCCATGTTGTGTGTGAGATATCATCAGATACATCCTGTTTCATTTATGAAGGAGGGACTCTGAAAGTCACAAACACTATTTTCATAGGGCCATCAGGCGGCCCTTACTATTCTTAAACGGCTAGCAGTCGGCTATGCTTTGTTGTTCCCATTATTAAAGAGTGGGTCTCCTATACTGTTATTGTGTATGCAGTGACTGCAAAGGCTGCCAAAAATTTGGACGCACCCCAATACCCCTTTGAAGAGACATAGAAGCGGGTCTCAGTAAAAAAAAATGTTACCATTATAAAGGAGTGGGTCTCCTATAGTGGTAATACCCATGCAGTGACTGCTAGGGCTGCCAAAACTTGGGGAAAAAACCCAATAACAATTTAAAGACACATAGAGCTGGGCCACAGTAACAACATGTTCCCATTAGAAAGGAGTGGGTCTGCTATACAGTTATAGGCTAGCAAGTGAGTCCAACGGCTGCCAAAATTTAGGAAAAATCCCACTAACAATTTAAAGACACAAAGAGCTGGGCCATAGTAAGGATATGTTCCCATTAGAAAGGAGAGGGTCTGCTATACAGTTATAGGGTATCCAGTGAGTCCAACGGCTGCCAAAATTTATTAAAAACCCTACTAACGCATAGAGCTTGGCCACAGTAATGACATGTTCCCATTAGAAAGGAGAGGGACTGCTATACAGTTATAGGGTATGCAGTGAGTCCAACGGCTGCCAAAATTTAGGAAAAACCCTACTAACAATTTAAAGACACATAGAGCTGGGCCACAGTAACGACATGTTCCCATTAGAAAGGAGCGGGTCTGCTACACAGTTATAGGTAATGCAGTGAGTACAACAGCTGCCAAAATTTAGAGAAAACCCCACTAACAATTTAAAGATACATAAAGCTGGGCTGGAGTAAGACATGTTCCCATTAAAAAGAAGTGGGTCTACCATACTGTTCTTGCGTATGCAGTGACTGAAACAGCTGCCAAAAATTTGGAAGCACTCCAATGTCCCTTGCAAGAGACGCAGAGGTCGGAGGGCCTCCTGAAAACAATGTCCCCATTATTAGGAAGTGGGTCTCCCATACTGTTTGCCTATGCAGTGAATGCAAAAGCTGCCAAAAATTTGGAGGAACTCCAATGTCCCTTGCAAGAGACGAAGAGGTGGAAGGGCCTCCTGAAAACAATGTTTCCATTATTAGGAAGTGGGTCTCCCATACTGTTTGCCTATGCAGTGAATGCAACGGCTGCCAAAAATTTGGAGGAACTCCAATGCCCCTTGCAAGAGACATACATATAGTGATATGGTAGATATGGAGATGGTGGAGGAGGATAAGGATGAGGAGAAGGAGGTCAAGAGCAAATAGACAAAATCAGGAAGCCTATACCCATGTCTGGGTGTGAAGACAGAGGTGCATGGGAATAGAGTTAGACCTCCCAAAAAAAAGATACTGTACTGTATGTTAAGCCGCTATCATTTGGTGGTGTTGAGAAGTCTGGACCAATCCTGCCCTTGTTCATTTTAATAAGAGTCAGCGTGTCAGCATTTTCAACTGACAGGCAGATGCGCCTATCGGTTATAATTCCACCAGTGGCAATAAAAACCCGCTGTGACAAAACGCTAGTGGAAGGGCAGGCCAAGGCCAGCTTGGATACCCAATAATTATAAGGTAAAGAGGAATCACGGAGGAAGTTGGTACGGTCAGTGTAACGGGTCCGGGAGGCGGAACCTCTGAGCTACTATACAAGGGGGCGGCCCTTGTAAGGGAGCGGGTGGCAGTCTCTGGGTGAACGGACAGGGAGTTACGGCAAGTGATCAGGGCAGTCTCTGGGTAAGGGGTAGGTACGACCTGTGATGGCAGAGCCTCCGGGTAGGCTAGCAGGCAGATGGTAGATGTGTGCTCCCAGGTGAGCAAGCGAGAGTCTCTGGAATAGCAGGTGATCACGGCACGTGACGGCGGAACCTCCGGGCTGGCAGGCAGGTAGGTAACGGAGAAGCGCTCCCAGGTGAGCGGGCAAGAGTCTCTGGAATAGCTGGTGGTCACCGCACGTGACAACGGGACCTCCGGGCTGGCAAGCAGGCAGGTAACGGAGATGCGCTCCCAGGTGAGCGGGCAAGAGTCTCTGAGATAGCTGGTGGTCACAGCACGTGACAACGGAGCCTCCGGGCTGGCAAGCAGGCAGGTAGCGGAGAAGCGCTCCCAGGTGAGCGGGCAAGCTGGTCCATAGACAGACTGACCGGAGTTGTAAGGCAGACCGTCGGACCTCAGGCAAGCAGGCAGGTAGCTGATGTGCGCTCCCAGGTGAGCGGACAAGTTGGTCCTTAGACAGACTGACCGGAGTTGTAAGGCAGACCGTCGGACCTCAGGCAGGCAGGCAGGTAACAAGTATTCAGGCAGGAATCAGGCAGGTAACTAGCAGGAAACTGGCAGGAAACTGGCAGGTAACTGGCAGGTAACTGGCAACGGGACCTGAGGGCTGAAGCACAGGTGAGACACAGGTGCAAACAACATTGCTCGGGCACCTCCATTTTGGAGGAGGTGCCTTATATATGATGAAGTCCTCCGGCCATTGGCCGGGGACTCCTTAGGACGGCGCGCGCGGCCCCTTTAAGAGGAGGGGAGCGCGCGCGCGCGCGCCCTAAGCACAGGGGCCGGGAAGGAGCGCGCGCTGAGAGCAGAGCGGGAGGAGGACGCCGGGAAGGAGCGCGCGCTGACAGCAGAGCGGAGAGAGGACGCCGGGCACGGAGCAGAGCGGTGAGGGGAGCAGCGTCCCTGCCTAGCAGAGGGCAGGGACGCCAGCGCTACAGTACCCCCCCCTTTAGGCCCCCCCTTTTTTAGGCCAGACAGAAATTTAGCTAGGATGAGAGGGGCATGGATGTTCTCCCGGGGCTCCCACGTTCTCTCCTCAGGACCAAACCCCTTCCAATCTACCAGAAAAAAGGTCTTTCCTCTTACCCTTTTGGTGGCAAGAATGTTCTCTACCTCAAACTCGTCCTCAGCAGAAACCGGAGCAGGAGGCGTACCTGTAGACTTGGAAAAAGAGTTAAGCACCACAGGTTTGAGGAGAGACACATGGAAGGAGTTAGGGATCCGTAAGTTGGCCGGGAGTTTCAATTTATAGGCCACCGGGTTGATCTGACTGATGACCTCCAGTGGGCCGATGAACCGAGGCCCTAACTTATAGGAAGGGATCTTGAGCCGGACATATTTGGACGAGAGCCAGACTTTATCCCCAGGGCGGAATTGAGGAGGGTCCAGACGTTTTTTGTCAGCGTGTCTTTTCATACGCTCGGATGACAGAAGGAGTGCGGACCGGGTACTCTCCCATATGGAGGAAAATTTGTTAACAAGAGATTCCGCAGCCGGATTGTCCGCCGAGGTGGAGACGGGAAACGGGATCCGAGGATGCTGACCGTAGACTACAAAAAACGGGGATTTGGAGGAAGACTCGCTCTCGTGATTGTTGTACGAGAATTCGGCCCATGGCAGGAGATCCACCCAGTCAGAATGGTGGGCATTAACGAAGTGCCGAAGGTAACTGGTCAGGTTCTGATTGATCCGCTCCACTTGACCATTAGACTGTGGGTGGTAAGCGGAGGAGAAGTCCAGGGTGACGTCCAGCAATTTACAAGTTGCTCTCCAGAAACGGGAAGTGAACTGTACCCCACGATCCGACACGATGTGACGGGGCAGGCCATGAAGACGGAAGATGTGGCGGATAAAGTCTTTAGCCAGCTCGGGTGCAGACGGAAGACCTGGCAGTGGAATGAAGTGAGCCATCTTGGAGAAGCGGTCAGCGACCACCCAAATGACCGTACAACCGGCAGAGACGGGTAGATCAGTAATGAAGTCCATCGCTATATGCTGCCAGGGGGCAGCAGGTACTGGCAGAGGTAGGAGGCGGCCGGCCGGCAGGTGTCTCGGAACTTTGTTGCGGGCGCAGGACACACAGGCAGAAACAAAGTCTATTACATCCTTGTGCAGGTTAGGCCACCAGTAGTGCCGGGTAATAAGCTGGAGGGTCTTTTTCTGACCGGCGCGGCCAGCTAGTTTAGACGAATGACCCCAGTGTAGGATCTTCTCCCGATCAGGTACTGGTACGAACGTCTTACCAGGAGGAAGACGATTTAGACTCACGGGAGCCACCTGCATTACTCTGGCGGGATCGATGATATGTTTCGGATCCTCCTCGAGATCAGACACCAGAAAGGACCGAGACAAGGCGTCCGCCTTGACGTTTTTGTCAGCCGGGCGAAAATGAAGGACAAAATCAAAACGTGCAAAAAACAAGGACCACCGGGCTTGGCGCGGGTTAAGTCTCTGGGCATGCTGGAGGTAAGCCAAGTTCTTGTGGTCAGTGTAAATTATTACCGGGTGAAGAGCCCCCTCGAGCAGGTAACGCCACTCCTCCAATGCCAGTTTGATGGCCAATAACTCTCGGTCTCCTATGGAATAGTTGCGCTCAGAGGAGGAGAAGAGTTTAGAGAAGAAGCCACAAGTTACCATCCTCCCGGAAGATGATTTTTGAGTAAGTACCGCTCCGGCTCCAGAGGAGGAGGCGTCAACTTCCAGGAAGAACTGTTTGTTGCCATCTGGGCGATGCAGCACCGGGGCGGAAGAGAAGGCCTGTTTAAGGGAAAGAAAGGCCTCCTCTGCTTCGGGTGGCCACTCTTTGGGATTAGTACCTTTACGGGTGAGCGCAGAAATTGGGGCCGTCCGGGAAGAGAAGTGTGGTATGAAGAGGCGGTAGTAGTTGGCGAAGCCCAGGAATCGCTGAATGGCCTTCAACCCCTCCGGTCGGGGCCATTTCTCGATGGCAGACAGTTTCTCAGGATCCATTTGTAGGCCGGTCTGAGAGATAATGTAGCCCAGAAACGGAAGCGAGGTCTGCTCAAAGAGGCACTTCTCAAATTTAGCGTAGAGATGGTTCTGCCTTAGCCTGAGCAGGACCTGACGAACGTCCCTCCGGTGAGTCTGGAGATCCGGAGAGAAGACCAAGATGTCGTCCAGGTACACCACTACGCAGGAGTAGAGAAGGTCCCGGAAGATGTCATTGACCAACTCTTGAAAGACGGCAGGAGCGTTACAGAGACCAAAGGGCATTACCAGGTATTCATAGTGGCCGTCCCGGGTGTTGAATGCCGTCTTCCATTCATCCCCCTGACGAATACGAACCAGATTGTACGCCCCACGAAGGTCCAGTTTGGTGAAGATCCTAGCCCCCCTCAGGCGATCAAATAATTCTGGAATGAGCGGAAGGGGGTACTTATTCTTCACCGTGATCAGGTTTAGGCCTCTATAGTCTATACAGGGACGGAGAGAGCCGTCCTTCTTTTTGACGAAAAAGAAGCCTGCTCCCGCCGGGGAGGTAGATTTCCGGATGAATCCTCTGGCCAGATTCTCCTCAATATATTCGGACATTGACCGGGTCTCAGCAGCGGATAAAGGATAGATACGCCCACGGGGAGGAGTAGTACCGGGTAGCAGATCGATGGGACAGTCGTATGGTCTATGTGGTGGTAATGTCTCTGCCTCCTTTTTATTAAAGACATCTGCATAAGACCAATAAGGAATCGGAAGTCCAGGTAGATTAGCTGGGGTAGGAGAGGGACGGACGGGATGGACGGGAACCAGGCAGGTTTTATGACAGTCTTGTCCCCAGCGAAGGACCTCTCCGGTTTGCCAGTCTAGCACGGGTGCATGTCTCTGGAGCCAGGGCAGACCTAGCAAGAGGGCGTGAGAGAGTCCAGGCAGAACATGAAAGGAGATACTTTCAGAATGCAGCATTCCCACCTGCAGGGTAATGGATTCGGTGATGAGTTGAATGGGGCGAGGTAAGAGGCCCCCATCCACGGCAGCGACAGACAAGGGTACAGCCAGAGGTTTGGTGGGGATGCGGTATTTCTCAACCAGGGACTGTGAAATAAGGTTCCCGGCTGCTCCAGAGTCAAGTTGGGCTAGTTCGAAATAACGGTTCTCCCCGTAGATGATCGAAACTGACAACAGCAGGGATGGAGAGGATTTATTTTTGTCTAGGTGGACCTCTCTGAGCGAACCTAGACACAGGCGTTTCCCGACCTCTCCGGGCAGGCACGGATCCGGTGCTCCTTACTGCCACAGTAGAAGCAGCTCCCCTCGGCACGGCGTGAGTCCTGACGGGTTTTGACCATCTTGGTCTGGTCGACCTGCATAGGCTCAGGAGAGTGTACCTGGGGAGAGATGGAGGGAATGACGGGTTTCTGGAAAGTAGGAGCTAAACGTGGAATCCTTCTCTCACGGGTGACCTCTTTGGCACGCTCCTGGAACCGTAGGTCAATCCGGGTGGCAAGGGTTATTAGATCATCGAGAGAGGTAGGAATGTCCCGACCAGCAAGTTCATCTTTTATACGACCGGACAGACCCTCCCAGAAGACGGATACCAGAGCGTCGTTATCCCAGGCCAGCTCCGAGGCAAGGGTGCGGAACCGTATGGCATATTGGCCCACGGTGAGACCCTCCTGACGGAGGCGTAGCAGAGAGGATGCGGATGAGGTCTTCCGTCCGGGTTCGTCGAAGACTTTCCGGAAAGCCGAGAGAAAAGCAGGCAAGTTGGACACCAGGGGGTCTCCTTTCTCCCATAGAGGATTTAGCCAGGCCAGGGCCTCCCCGGTGAGATGGGACATGATAAAGGCAATTTTGGCCCGGTCGGAATTAAACTGATGGGACAAAAGTTCAAAGTGCAGGGTGCACTGATTTATGAAGCCCCGAGCCTGGACGGGGTCGCCTCCGAAGCGAGGAGGTGCAGAGAGCCGGGGTCCGGGGTAGGATACCATAGTATTAGTGGGCAGCGGAGCTGCCGGATTGCAAGATATGGCACTGGCGGAGGTTGTTGGTGGATCAGACAGAGTGTTCAGGCGAGTATTAACATTCCGCAGGTGACCCAGGATGGCCTCCTGTTGGGACCTCTGACGGGACAGTTCAAGACAGAGGTCCGAGAGCGAGGGAGCTTGGGTGCCACCGGGTTCCATGGCCCGAGCAAACTGTAACGGGTCCGGGAGGCGGAACCTCTGAGCTACTATACAAGGGGGCGGCCCTTGTAAGGGAGCGGGTGGCAGTCTCTGGGTGAACGGACAGGGAGTTACGGCAAGTGATCAGGGCAGTCTCTGGGTAAGGGGTAGGTACGACCTGTGATGGCAGAGCCTCCGGGTAGGCTAGCAGGCAGATGGTAGATGTGTGCTCCCAGGTGAGCAAGCGAGAGTCTCTGGAATAGCAGGTGATCACGGCACGTGACGGCGGAACCTCCGGGCTGGCAGGCAGGTAGGTAACGGAGAAGCGCTCCCAGGTGAGCGGGCAAGAGTCTCTGGAATAGCTGGTGGTCACCGCACGTGACAACGGGACCTCCGGGCTGGCAAGCAGGCAGGTAACGGAGATGCGCTCCCAGGTGAGCGGGCAAGAGTCTCTGAGATAGCTGGTGGTCACAGCACGTGACAACGGAGCCTCCGGGCTGGCAAGCAGGCAGGTAGCGGAGAAGCGCTCCCAGGTGAGCGGGCAAGCTGGTCCATAGACAGACTGACCGGAGTTGTAAGGCAGACCGTCGGACCTCAGGCAAGCAGGCAGGTAGCTGATGTGCGCTCCCAGGTGAGCGGACAAGTTGGTCCTTAGACAGACTGACCGGAGTTGTAAGGCAGACCGTCGGACCTCAGGCAGGCAGGCAGGTAACAAGTATTCAGGCAGGAATCAGGCAGGTAACTAGCAGGAAACTGGCAGGAAACTGGCAGGTAACTGGCAGGTAACTGGCAACGGGACCTGAGGGCTGAAGCACAGGTGAGACACAGGTGCAAACAACATTGCTCGGGCACCTCCATTTTGGAGGAGGTGCCTTATATATGATGAAGTCCTCCGGCCATTGGCCGGGGACTCCTTAGGACGGCGCGCGCGGCCCCTTTAAGAGGAGGGGAGCGCGCGCGCGCGCGCCCTAAGCACAGGGGCCGGGAAGGAGCGCGCGCTGAGAGCAGAGCGGGAGGAGGACGCCGGGAAGGAGCGCGCGCTGACAGCAGAGCGGAGAGAGGACGCCGGGCACGGAGCAGAGCGGTGAGGGGAGCAGCGTCCCTGCCTAGCAGAGGGCAGGGACGCCAGCGCTACAGTCAGCAAGGTACTCCTTCAGCATCTTCCGAAACTTGTCCCTCCTTTGATAGTACCCCGCGCATCAGGGCCTGTGTGATGGGAGGGTCTGAGAAAACTGTCCCAGAACTTTGACAGTGTTCCCCTGCCTCTGCTGGATTAGATTTGTGTCTCTCTCGCCTGTACTCCTTGGTTGTCCAACAAAGTGTGACCTCTGCGTTTTCAGATGGGAATTTTTTTAATAATTCCGCAACAAGGGCATTCTGGTACTGCCCCATTTTATTAGGCCTGTCCTGCGTGGGAATAAGAGACAAAAAGTTCTCCTTGTAGCGTGGGTCTAGAAGTGTCACCAACCAGTAATGACTGTCATGCAAAATTTGGAGAAAGTTATAACAAATAATCCCAAACGCATATTGTTTGTGGGCACATGAATCCGTCTGGACCAACTGTGCACCAATACAAACAAGAAACTCCACAAGACAGTTACAAAAAGCGAACAACACGGAGTCTTTTTCAATTTTACTATAAAGATAAATTCAACTTTATTAATACATATAGTTATTTTAGTACAAAATTGTAAAATTAGACAAGATCTGAGCAGGAGGGGGATGAAAAATAGCAGCAAGAGGCGCAAAACAATGATAAGGGAAAAGGAAATGACAGCACCTGGGAAAATTTAAAATAAGAGGTACCCGTGTGCACAAGTCTATGTTAAAGCCACACTTCCTGAAACAGCTGAGAGAGTAGACAATTAATATATATATATTGCAATGTAGGAAGCTGCACAGGCAGTGGCAATATAATCAGGGGTAATACCCTAAAAACCAATAGCATGAACACACAAGCTTAGTAAACCTCGGTGCCGCTTACCCCTTATCAGTGATGCGTCTCCAAAGAGTAGTGTGGGTGGTACTGGCTTCCCGACGCGCGTTTTGCATGGAGTACCAAACAGCTTTCTCAAGGGAAGCGATGGTCACGGGAAAGGCAGCATATCATAAACTCAGCCATGTGTGCCAGACTGCTAACAGTGTCACCAAGAGGACGACTGACCATGCTCTCCTCCTCCTCCCTGTCCTCAGGGTATGCATGTTGAACAGACGGTATGACAGTTGTGCAGGTAATACCATCTATAGCGCAGGAAACTAGCTCCTGTTCTTCCTCTTACTCATTGTCACCCAATCCACATTGGGATGAGATGAGCCTGGGTGTGTGTAATCACCCTGTATGGTTACTTGCTCCATCTCATCATGCTCCGCCTGCAATGCATCCTCTGTAATTGTGAACAGAGAGCATTTCAGAAGACAGAGAAGCGAGATGGTGACACTAATTATGGCGTCATTGCCGCTCACCATCTTGGTGGAGTCCTCAAAGTTTTGGAGGATGGTACAGATGTCTGACATCCATGTCCACTCCTGAGGTCTTATGTGTGGAGTCCGACCTGAATACCGACGGCCTTGTGAAGCTGGTAGCCAAAAACTGCCCTTTCTGCTCACAAATCCTTCCCAACATCTGCAATGTAGAGTTTCAATGCGTGGGGACATCGCACACCAGTCGGTGAGCTGGAAGCTGCAAACGCTGCTGAAGAACAGCAAAGGCGGTGGAAGCTGTAGCTGACTTTTTAAAATGGGCACACAGGGGCGTACTTTGACAAGCAGATCCGGGTAAGTTTTGAGAAACCGCTGAACCGCGGGGTTAAGCACATGGGCCAGGTGGCGCTTCAGAGCATCCACTGGCCATTGTCACACAAAACCATGCCTGGCTGTAGGGTCAGCGGTGTCAGCCACAGATCTGCCTGCTCTTACAGAGCTGTCCACAACTCTTCACCGATGTGAGGTTTATCACCTAAGCATAATAATTTCAGCACAGCCTATGCTGCAGTGCTTCTAGCTTGTGACTGATGTGGTCATTTCGGAGATGGAGGCTGTGTTAGAATCTATGTTGTTTTACTATCGGCCATCTTGTTGTGGTTTGCTGGCTTCTAGTCTTTTCCTCTGGTGCTGGGTGTCTTGGTCACGTGATGTGTTCACTCTTTATTACTCAGCACCTGTCTCCCATTCCCCGCTGGACATCAGTGTTGTTACTGTTATGATCTGCAACAAGTACTAAGGAAAGATAGGGGAAAGCTGTCCCTACAGTAAGACTAAGATGAATCCCTACGATGTAGCAGGCTGCCTGTTCCTAGTGAACAGACCTGCCTTCGTCCTCGGCTAGTCTGAACGAAGACCTATAGAATTAAGGGAGGGGTCCCTAAAAGCACCAGGCTAGCAAAACAGTCAAACAACACTGAAGTCCAGCACAGCCAGAAGGGCGGAGCTGGAATATAAAGGCAGATGGTCATGTGACCGCAAGAACAAGATAGAAAAAACTAACAGGAGAGTTCTAACAGTACCCCCTCTTTTATGAGGATCCTCCGGATCCTCCATGCCAGGCCTATTCGGAAACCTCCTGTGGAAAGTTTTAACAAGCCTAGGAGCAAAGACATCATCTGTCCTTACCCAGGAGTTGTCTTCGGGACCGAAACCCTTCCAGGAGACAAGATACTGTAATCTTCCTCTATGCCATCTAGAATTCAAGATACGCGAAATTTCAAATTCGCCGTCTTCACCACAGGAGGAACTGTGACAGTGGCGTCCCTATCAGATACGTCAGCCTTTTTCAACAAGGAAACATGAAACACAGGATTAATCTTCCAGGAAGTAGGGACATCCAACCTAACAGCAGACGGGTTAACAACGTGAAGCACTTTAAATGGACCCACAAACTTAGGACCCAATTTTTTAGAGGGAATCCTCAACCGCAGGTTCTTCGAGGACAACCAAACCATGTCACCCACAGTAAACAAAACCTCTTTACGTTTCCTGTCAAAATACTTCTTGGACTTCTTGTTAGCCTCTTGAAGGTTGCAACGTACATTAGTCCAGACTCTCTCCAAATCACCGGAAAAATTCTCCTCCTCCGGCACCGCCGACCCCAATTTGGAGAACGAGCCAAAAGACGGATGTCTCCCAGTACAACAAAAAAACGGAGAACACCCAGCAGAAGAGGATGTATGGTTGTTAAGAGCAAATTCAGCAAGTGGCAGAAACTCAGACCACCCCTCTTGATTGTCTGCCACAAAACAAGGCAAAAACTGTTCAACATCCTGGTTCTTTTTTTCTGTCTGTCCATTAGACTCAGGATGATACCCAGATGAAAATGACAAATGGACTCCCAACCTGTCACAAAAGGCACGCCAAAAACGAGCCACAAACTGAGGTCCCCTATCAGAAACAATGTTGGTGAGAACGCCATGGAGTCTGACAATTTCCTTGACAAAATCCTTAGCGAGTGTCTTAGCGCAGGGTAGTTTAATGAAAGGAACCAAGTGACACATCTTGCTAAAATGGTCCACGACCACCCAGATGACAGTGAAACCCTCGGACACAGGAAGGTCAGTAATAAAATCCATTGCAAGATGCGTCCAAGGTGCACTAGGATCCTCCAGAGGGCAAAACAACCCCGCAGCAGGAGCATGTGAAGCCTTAGATCTAGCACACACTGTACATTGACGCACCCATTTAATGATTTCCTTCTGCCACCCAGGCCACCAAAAACTGCGACCTACCAGTCTCTTAGTCTCAGAAATTCCTGGATGACCTGCCAACCGAGACTCATGATACTCCACAAACAAATCTCTACTAAAGGTTCTAGGTACAAACAACCTCCCATGGGGAGTGTTAGATGGGGCATCCTCCTGGGCTTTCAGAATCCCATCTTCCACAGCAGAGTCCAATGCTGCTATCACAACTCCTTCCTGTAAAATGCTCTCCTCCTCCTCGGTACCAACCATGGGAGAAAAGCTGCGAGATAAAGCATCAGCTTTAACATTCTTAGTACCCGGGATGTAGGTAACAGAAAAATTAAACCGCGAAAAAAACAGTGCCCACCTAGCCTGACGGGCATTCAAGCGCTTGGCTGCATCTAGATAGATCAGATTCTTATGATCAGTGAAAACCTGAATAGGAAATTTAGCACCTTCCAAAAAATGACACCAATGTTCAAATGCGAGATTGATAGCCAGTAATTCCCGATTACCAACATCGTAATTAAGTTCGGTTTCAGAAAATTTTTTCGAAAAAAAAGCACAGGGATGAGCCCCATCCTTCTTCTCCTGAGACAAAACCGCACCGACCCCCACCGAAGAAGCATCAACCTCGACCAAAAAAGGCTTGGTCTCATCAGGCTGCATAAGGATGGGGGCAGAACTGAACCTCTCCTTGAGATACACAAAAGCTTCAATGGCCTCAGTAGTCCACTGGACCGTATTCGCACCTTTCCTGGTGAGATCGGTCAGCGGCTTAACAATTATAGAAAAATTCTTAATGAATTTTCTGTAATAATTGGCGAAACCCAAAAATCTCTGTATCGATTTTAAACCAATAGGCCTAGGCCATTCCTGCACAGCCTGGACCTTCACCGGGTCCATCTCAAAGCCCTCGCTGGAGATAATGTAGCCCAAAAAACGAATTCTCTGCACAGCGAACTCGCATTTCTCCAGCTTAGCAAAAGGTGAATTGTCACTTAATAACTGCAATACCTCACGTACGCTCTGCCAATGAGACTCCAGATCTGGTGAATAAATCAAAATGTCATCCAAATACACCACCACATTCTTACCAATCAAAGGTCTCAGGATGTCATTAATAAGGTTCTGAAAAAACGCTGGTGCATTGGTAAGACCAAAAGGCATAACCAGATTGTCCAAATGACCCACCGGAGTGTTAAAAGCAGTCTTCCATTCATCACCCTCCTTCATTCGCAACAAATTGTATGCCCCCCGGAGATCAATTTTAGAGAACCACTTGGCCCCCACTAACTGGTTAAACAAGTCAGGAATTAACGGCAGTGGGTAGGAATTGCGTGCGGTAATTTTATTAATTTCTCGAAAGTCCAGACATGGACGTAAACCGCCGTCTTTTTTTTTTACAAAAAAAAATCCAACAGCCACAGGTGACTTAGAAGGTCTAATGTGACCAGCAGCCAAGCTCGTCTGTATGTATTCCTCCAAGGCTTTTCTTTCAGGGATAGTAAGATTAAATAAGCGACTCTTGGGAAGAGTAGCTCCAGGAACAAACTCAATGGTGCAATCATAGTCCCTATGAGGAGGTAGAATTTGCGACTCCTCCTCTGAAAAAACCTTCCAAAAATCCTGAATAGGTACAGGTAATTCCCCACTTTCCACAGCAGCAATGCGACCATTACAACATTTATCATAACACTTAGGGCTCCAAGATTTAATCTCATTAGTAGACCAGTCCAGTAAAGGATTGTGCAGTTTTAACCAAGGCAAACCTAACACTACTGGAGAAGGTAAATTATTTAATACCACTAAATCCAAATTCTCTTGGTGAATACCATTAATAGTGAGGGGAAATTCAAAAACCTTGTGAGTAACACATTTCAAAGGAGTGTTATCAACAGCAACCACAGAAATAGGAGATGACAAAGGTTTAGATTCCAATTTAAGTTTTTCCAAAAATCCCTTATCAATCACATTCAGTGTAGAACCACAATCCACAAATACCTGAAATTCAATCAACTCCTCCTGCAATGAGGTACTCCCTGAAAGAAATACTCCCTTAGAGTTTAAACAAGAAATACGGGCGTAACTGACCTTTTTTTTTCTTTGTTTAACAGAAGCTCACAGTTCTTAACAAAATGGTCAGATTTACCACAGTAAAAACACAATCCCTTGGAAAACCTGCGGTCTTTTTCGTGAGAGCGGAGTGGCATCGCCCCAATCTCCATCGGAGCAGACCCTCAGATGACTATGAGCTGCCATAGCAGGAGTTTTCTCCTCATTAACCCTGGCACGCAGTCTCCTGTCCACCCGTATAGCTAATTGCATGGCTTCTTGCAAGTTTCCAGGTGCAGGGAAAGCAATCAGCAGATCCTTAACCCTTTCACTTAGACCAGCAAGAAACAAATATTTTAACGCCGAATCATTCCATCTCACTTCAGAAGACCACCTTCTGAAGTGTGTACAATAATTTTCAACATCCCCTGACCCCTGCTTTAAACGTCTCAGTTGTGTCTCAGCAGAAGAGACTCGATCAGGATCGTCATACAACAACCCCATAGCAGAAAAAAAATCTTCCACTGATCTAAAACACGGATCATTAGGTTGGAGAGAAAAGGCCCATCCCTGTGGTTCCTTGCGCAAAAATGACATGATAAACCCAATGCGCTGTGATTCATTCCCAGAGGACCTGGGTCTCAAACAAAAATATAATAAACAAGTGTTTTTAAAGGAAAAAAAATCTTGTTGTTTACCATAAAAAAAATCAGGCAGTCCTACCTTCGGTTCAACAAAATGCGCTCCAGGACAGCTACTCACGTGTTGCTGGAGCTCGGCCACCTCAAGAGACAATCCCTGTAGGCTTTGAGCCAATTCCTGAACAGACACAATGCTGATCTCCGGATCTCGTTCCTTAGGATTTTTTTTTTATTTTATTTTGGGCTGGACTTACTGTTATGATCTGCTACAAGAACTAAGGAAAGATAGGAAAACTGTCCCTACAATAGGACTAAGCTGATCCCCTACGATGCAGCAGGCAACCAGTTCCTTGTGAACAGACCCGCCTTCGTCCTCAACTAGTCTGAACGCAGACCTATAGATATAAGGGAGGGGTCCCTAAAAGTACTAAGGACTGGGACAAAATTGGACACCTCCTAGCAGAAGTTGTAGCGGAGCAAAAAGACAAACAGGCAAAAATACTTAGAGGTCCAAGGACCAAGCAAACTATAGAGATAGGTACAAAGCACCTGGCTAGATTAAGAGTCAAAGTAACACTGTAGTCCAGTAAATCCAGAAGGGCGGAGCTGGAATAAATAGGCAGCAGGTCATATGACCACAAAATAGAAAAAAACTAACAGGAGGGCTCTAACACAGGGAATGCAATTAGCAAATCCTTAACCCTTTCACTCAGACCAGCAAGAAATAAACATCTCAGCGCCGGATCATTCCACTTAACTTCTGAAGCCCACCTTCTAAAGTGTGTGCAATAAATTTCAACAACATCTGACCCCTGATTCAAACATCTGAGTTCTGATTCAGCAGATGAGACTCGATCAGGATCGTCATATAATAGCCCCATAGCAGAAAAAAATTCTTCAACAGACCTTAAACACGGATCATTAGGCTGGAGAGAAAAGGCCCACCCCTGTGGTTCATTACGCAAAAGTGACATAATAAAACCAATGCGCTGTGATTCGTTCCCAGAGGACCTTGGTCTCAAACGAAAATATAACAAACAAGCATTTTTAAAGGAAAAAAATCTTGCTGTTTACCATAAAAAACATCAGGCAGTCCTACCTTGGGTTCGACAAAATGCGCTCCAGGTCAGCTACTCACGTGTTGCTGAAGCTTGGCCACCTCCAGAGACAATCCCTGCAGGCGTCGAGCCAAATCCTGGACGGAAACCATACTGATCCCCAGATTTCTTTCCTTTCAGTTTTTTTTTGGGCTGGACATACTGTTATGATCTGCAACAAGTACTAAGGAAAGATAGGTGAAAGCTGTCCCTACAGTAAGACTAAGCTGAATCCCTACGATGTAGCGGGCTGCCTGTTCCTTGTGAACACACCCACCTTAGTCCTCGGCTAGTCTGAGCGAAGACCTATAGAATTAAGGGAGGGGTCCCTAAATGTACTAAGGACTGGGACAAAAATGGGACACCTCCTAAACAGAAGTTGATGCAGAACACAAAGACAAACTGACAAAAAGTACTAGAGGTCCAAGAGGACCAAGAAACTGACAGAGATAGGCACTGAAGCACCAGGCTAGCAAAACAGTCAAACAACACTGAGGTCCAGCACAGCCAGAAGGGAGGAGCTGGAATATAAAGGCAGATGGTCACGTGACCGCAAGACACCAGATAGAAAAAACTAACAGGAGGGTTCTAACAGTTACGCTTGTGCTCTGGCTAAGTTGCCTTGTTAAGTTCTTTGTGCTTTGGACAATTGATATCCTGGGTCTTCTTGTTCCACCAGTTTTGTTCCCTTTAATCTTCATTTCTGCAACTAACTTTTCTGTTAGGAGGTCTCCTGTTTTTGCTCCCAGTCTTAGATCTTTTAGGGACCCCTTGCCCCTTCCTTCAGGTCTTCGTTTGAGTTCAGTGCAGGAGTTTCGGTGGGGCTATTCACAAGGAATAGGGCACCCACCCCAGCGTAGGGTTAAGCTGAGTCTCAGTGCAGGGACAGCTTTTCCTTCCTATTCCTTAGTTACACTGGGGTAGGGACAGCTGAACGCTGTGCTGGGACAAGGACGTGGACGTGCTTGCTGATGGTACTAGTTAAGAGTGTGCAACGACACGTGCAGGGCGGGAGGTATCTTGGTATGTGCCATGGACAGGGGATTGATGTGCATGCACAACAGCGGAAGAAGCAGTGGTGTCACCCGCAGACACTGTATCCCGACCCTGGGGTTCAGCCCACTTTGTCAGGTGCTTTGCTGCTATGTGCCTGGTCATGCTGGTGGTGGTCAGGGTGCTAGTTTTGCTACCCCTGCTGATGCTGGCCTGGCAGGTGGTGCAAATGGCCTTTTTTTGGGTTATCTGCAGAGTCTTTAAAAAACAACCAGACTCGGGAAGACCTAACAGTTGTACTGGCAACTTCTGTCGTGTTGGCATTACGGGGAATACTTTCCCGCCTTGAGTCTGCAGCCACCACACTCCTTCTTCCTGCCTGTTGTGGTGCTATGCCTCCCTTTCCCTGTGTACTGCTGTTTTCGCCGTTCATGTCCCCCTGCCAGGTTGGGTCAGTTACTATATCACCCACCACCTCGTCTTCCACTTCCACACTCTAGTCCTCCTCCTGACTTTCAGGCAATTGTGTCTCATCATCATCATCCACCTCTTGCGACAGTAATTGACCGTGGCTGCTCAAATATTTCTCACTCTCCTGTTGACTCGCTTGAAGCTGGCCGGGCGAGAGGTCTGAATCTACAAATGGAAAAGTGAACAGCTCTTTGGAGTGTCCAAGTGTGGGATCAGTTGTCTCCGGGCACTCAGCATGGTGGGAGGAAGGAGGATCAGGGTGAGGAATATGCGGTCCAGACTCACGGCTACTGAGACTTGACTGTGTCGAAGACAGGGTGGTGGTGTTGGCAAAGTGACTGGAAGCATTATCTGCTATCCAACCAACAACCTTTTGACACTGCTCTGGGTTCAATAGTGGTGTGCTGTGGTCCCCTAGTAATTGGGACAGGAAGGTCGAGTGACAAGATGTGGGTGTTTGTTTTGGCACAATTTCAGCTTGCCCACTGCCACGTCCTCGGCCTCTGCATGCACCATCACCATCACGTCCACTTCCCCGTCCTTTGCCACGCACCTTGCCCATATTAAATGGAGGACAATATTTTCCACGTTCACTAGAAATGGCTGATTTTGGAATGCAGTTATATGTGATACTTCTGACAGATAACCACGGTTTTAAATAGCAGGCCTGTAGTTTGCTAATACTATTCTTCACAGAGACCTAGTGTGAATAGCTTGATCGACACACTTCAACAAAATGGAAATAGAAGCCAGAAATTGCTGATTTTGGAACGCTGTTATATGTGATATGTCTGACTGAGAACCAAGGTTTTAAATAGCAGGCCTGTAGTTTACTAATACTATTCTTCACAGAGACCTAGTGTGAATAGCTTGACTGACACACTGCAACAAAATGGACATGGAAGCCAGAAATGGCTGATTTTGGAACGCAGTTATATGTGATATACGTCTGACAGAGAACCATGGTTTTAAATAGCAGGCTTGTAGTTTACTAATACTATTCTTCACAGAGAACTTGCGTGAATAGCTTGATCGACACACTGCAACAAAAGGAGGCCAATATTTTCCATGTTCAGTTCAAATTTCTGGATTTTTATCGCAGTAATATGGAAAAGATCTGGCTGTATTCTGCAGTGCTAACAAGCAAATGGAGCAGAACAATGGTGTACTCTGGATCGCTTTTTAAGCAAATAATCAGGATTAAAATAAAAAAAAATCAGCCCTAGCCCCTGATACCTGGGGCTATGTCTACAAATATTTGTCACAGTAGGACCACTCAGAAGTTGAACATGCAGTGGACCCTCTTGTGCTGTATGATGCACTGCAGTCTGTCACGTACCCTGCCTGCCTTGGTTTTTAAGCAAATAGCCAGAATTAAGATAAAAAAAAATTGCCCTGCCCCTCATATCTGGGGCTATGTCTACAAATATTTGTAAGAACAGCAGCATCAGACAGAACGTTCAATGGACCCTCTTGTACTGTATCATGCACTGCAGTCAGCCACATACACTGCCTGCCTGCCTGCCTAACTCCTGCTATCACCACTGAATGTGCAGCTGGATTAGTCCTCAGAAGGACTGTTAGTTCAGATGGGTATATATATATGTGGCACCCCAGGGGTCTGGTTACCACAGTAATAGAAATATTACGTCTGAGAGCAGGTGGGAGGTTTCTCAGGTCAGGAGCCCTAAGCATGCAACACCGCCCGCCCAGACCTGGGAGGGGAGGAATCTGCCCATATAAACTGGGTCTGGGGCGGGATTAGGTCAGAGAGTCCCAGACAGAGACGCATTCTGGTCTGGAGGACAGCAGACACAGGGAAAGGAAGAACCAGGAGCTCTGTAGGCGCAGGATTGAGAGCCAGGGGCTGGAAGCCAGATAGCTCGCCCTGGCTGGAGACACTAATACCGGACACGGAGTCCGAGGCTGTGGGGACATCCAGGTCCAGCAGCAGAATCCAACCGGCAGGGGATTCCAGGTCCTCTGACCATAGAAGCCGGAGGCACGGTCACCAGCAAGGGACCAGCACCGCCGTCGTGGAGCGGAGGCTAACAGAAGGCCCCAAGTCACCGGCCATACGGGTGAGCACCACACGGTATACTCAGGGACGTGGGCTACTTCTACCAGCATACAGCAAGGTAGCCAGGAAAGAGTGCAGATAGACGTGGAGGCCTACAACTCCACCTGGCCAGGGGAGATCCTACTTGCTCACAGACTGACCAGGCCCCTACTGCTAACCAGTACTCCTGGGAGGGTCTGCCTTATAACACCAGTAAAGACCCTGAACTGCACTGCACGGACTCTGAGTTATTCCTGCTGCGCTCATGCACCATCACTCTCATTATCCACACTAACTGCCCTGAGGCACGCATAACACCGGCCTCAGCGGTCTGCCTTGCAGCGGCGGTCCCCACTGACCGCAATCCACGGGTGGCGTAGTCGGACTATCATCATACCAATAACCCTGCCTCTGATTTGACCACCCTGGGCACGGACCGGGTCATCGCCACGAGGACTACAACCCCCAGCATTCATCCTAAAAGGCCCGCTTCCGGGTTCCCCACAGGCCCAGGGGGTGCGTCAACTTTGGCGTAGTCGGCAGGATTCAGACCAACCTGCCCCAACGGGTATTGTGTGCCTGAAAAAAGACTTTTTGCACTTACCTAAGAGAAGTTTCCCGCCGTCTGGAGCCGTTTCCCGCCATCGGAAGCCATCTTGGGTCGTTTCCCGCCATCTTCTGCCGTCTTCCCGCCATCCGCAGCTGCTTCCCGCCATCGGACGCCATCTTAAGGACGCCGCACGGGAAGAAGAGGGGCGTTGCCGCCGAAAGCACGCGAGATCCGAAGCTCCGCCCCACGCTCCGACGCTGCGTAAGGTCCTGGAAGGGAGGAAGAGCAACGCTGACGTCACAGGAGCGCGACGCAAGGTCCTCGACCCCGACGATCGACTGCGGAGCCGCGGCCTACGGAAGAAGAGCATCGCAAGGTAGGCCACGGTCCACTAGGGGGGAAGGAGGATGTCGGATACCGAGGGGAGCTCCACCACCACACCGGCCGCCAGCGCAACCGCTGTTGCGGTCATGCCATTCACCATGCCCTATATCCCGGGGGCAACCTGGCTACCCCAGTACTCAGGGGAGTCACATACCCTAAGTGACTTTAGGGAAAGACTGGATAGCCTCTTCCCGGTATACCCCCTCACAGAAGAGCAAAAAGTGAGCATCCTGGTGGCCCAGTTAATCGGGGCAGCCCAAAGGGAGGTAAAGTCCTGGCCACCTAGGAAGAAGAGGACTGTCAGAGAAATACTAGCCCAGCTGAAAGACACATTTGATACCCGAACCTCAGCTGAAATAAAACTCAGATTTTACGTGTGCAAACAACGGGCACATGAAAGTATAAGAGACTATGCTCTAAACCTACAAGAGGCCCTGAGAGCCATTAATCAGGCAGACCCTGACAGCGTGGGAAATGAAGACAAGCTGTTGACCGAACAATTTATTGAGGGTCTACTGTGAAATGCCCACCGAACCCAGTTGTGGGCAATGGCCTTACAGGACCCTGACCTGGACTTTGCACAGTTCAAGGACAGAGCCATCCGGGTGCTCCGAGAACCGGCACCAGGTGGCGCTGTGACCCAAAAGCGCCCTGCAATCACTTATCACCAGAACGCGGCGCCCTTGTCTGCAGGGCCTGTGGGAGCTGATGCGCAGGCTTTGAACAATAATCCGGCTACGGACCTGCACCATCAGGTCCAAGAGCTGACTAAGAGCGTTGCCGCGCTAACCAGAACTGTGCAGTCTTTACAGGTCTCCTCTCCAGGAAAGATCCAGCTGGCATCCGGACCGTAGGACGTTCCGTGGCGCCGACTGAGGAGGACCCCACCGGCCAGAGGGAGACCCAGTGACAGATACAACGAGGACGGACGACCCATCTGCCGCTGCTGCAATCAACCCGGACACATGGCAAGGTACTGTCATTTAAATGGGCACAACCTGGGGTAGAGGGCCAACCCCCAGGCATAAGATCATCAGGCCCATCGAACTGGCGTGATAAATACGTAGGGGGACGTCTGGTCTTGCCTGTGGTACTGGATGGCATTCCTATGAGTGCCCTACTAGACACTGGGTCACAGGTGACTACCATCCCGTACGTGCTCTTCAAGCGGTACTGGAATGACTCGGACATAACCCGCTACCCAGATGACGACCTGAGCATTATAGCCAGCAATGGTCAGCCCGTGCCCCAGATAGGATTTAAAGAGGTGACCATCAAGGTCGGTAAGGTTGAACTGCCGGCACAAGGACTGATCATTGTGGACATTGACCGTCGCAAGAGTCACCCAAAAATAACCCTAGGTACTAACGTAATCGAAAACTGTCTTGCAGAGGTGATTCTTATTTTGCAACAGGTTGCCAAGAACGCCAGTTCCAGCCAGCAGCGTGTCCTCCAAAAAGAGATCCGGGCACTGATGAAACGGCAACAGGTGGAACTATCTGGTGGTGAGATTGGTAGCGTGAGAATGTGTGACCCGTTCCCTATTGCCATGCCCCCGAAAAGTGAGATGATGATTTGGTGCCGGGCAGCTATTGGTCTAAGAGGTAGAGACTACCAAGCAATGGTAGAACCCGTCTACTCAGCGAGAAGGCCCACCATTTTGACAGCACGGGAGGTGGTCGATGTACGCCATGGGAGGGTGCCCGTCCGCATCATAAATATCGGAGAGAGAGAAGTATACCTGCCCCGGTATGCCACGCTAGCCAAATTGTTCACCATCAACCAGAACTCTGTACAGGCCGTGGAACCCTTGCCTCCATCTCAACCAGAGGAAGGTAACGGCTCTAAGAAACCAATGGAGGACTGGTGTCAGCAACTGCATTTGGGTACTGACTCCACTCCCTCACACCAAAAACAGGGAGTCTACCGGGTGGTTCAAGAGTACGAGAGAGTGTTTAGTAAACACCCGCTGGACTTCGGGCGAGTAAAGGGGGTAGAACATCACATCCCCACGGGAGACCATCCTCCCATAAAGGAGAGATACCGACCCGTACCCCCTGCACACTATCAACACGCCAAGGGGATGCTAAAACACATGAAGGAGGCTGGGGTAATTAGGGACAGCTGTAGCCCCTGGGCAGCTCCACTAGTCCTAGTGAAAAAGAAAGACAACACCATGAGAATGTGTGTAGACTACAGGAAGGTCAACCGTATCACACACAAAGATGCGTACCCGTTACCAAGGATAGAAGAGTCCTTAGCTGCATTAAAATCTGCTAACTTCTTCTCTACTTTGGATCTCACTAGCGGGTACTGGCAGGTTCCTGTAGCAGAGGCGGACCGTGAGAAGACTGCATTCACCACCCCGATGGGTCTCAGCGAATTTAACTGTATGCCGTTCGGGCTCTGCAACGCACCAGGAACCTTCAAACGGTTGATGGAATGCTGTCTGGGACACCGGAACTTCGAGACGGTCCTATTATACCTGGACGATATCATCGTCTATTCCAAGACCTATGAGGACCATCTGGAACACCTGGCAGAAGTGTTTGAAGCCCTGGCGAACTATGGCCTAAAGGTAAAACCCTCAAAGTGTCATCTACTGAAGCCAAAGGTACAGTACCTGGGACACGTGGTGAGTGCTGACGGAGTGGCCCCCGACCCTGACAAGATCACCGTGATTAAGGACTGGCCAAGACCATCCAGCATAAAGGAAGTGCGGCAGTTCCACGGGTTGGTAGGCTACTACCGAAGATTCATTCCCGGTTTTACCAAGAAGGCAGCTCCTATGCAGGACCTCCTGATAGGCCAGTCCAGGAAGGCCAAAAACCAGAAGCCACCCTTCAGATGGGAAAAGCTGGAAGAGGAGTCATTCCGCCAGCTGAAGATGGCCCTCACGGGGGATGAAATCCTGGCGTACCCTGATTACAGCCAGCCCTTTATCCTCCACACGGACGCAAGCAACATCGGGCTAGGAGCCGTACTGTCCCAGATCCAGCAGGGGAGAGAACGGGTAATTGCTTACGCCAGCCGAAAACTGCGACCCACGGAAAGAAACCCTGAGAATTACAGCTCGTTCAAGTGAGAGTTCCTGGCAGTGGTGTGGGCGGTAACCAAACGTTTTAAGCATTACCTTGCCTCTTCCAGGTTCACCGTGTACACGGACAATAAACCGTTGACACACCTGGACACTGCAAGACTGGGTGCCCTGGAGCAGAGATGGATGGCCCGCCTGTCCAATTATGAGTTCACGATCAAATACCGGGCAGGACGCTCCAATACCAACGCGGACTCCCTGTCCAGGATGCCAAACCTACCTGACGGAGGGGAAGATCCAGAAGAACTGGAAGAGGTCGAACTCCTTGCGTTCCACCGTCATGGGATTACCCATTATTCCCACCGTGTGAGGGGCCAGTGATCCGCTAAGTTCAACCCCTTACTCCACTACAACTGGGTGGAAACGCAAGACAGTGACCCCGCAGTCCGTCTGGTGAAGGAAATGCTGACCCAGCCTGACGCCCGCCTGGACCCAGACGCTCCGGAAGAGACCAAGCAACTGTGGACGGATAAAAGCAGACTGTTTCTCTACAAGGAGAAGGTCAATTCCCGGACACATGAACTGATCTGGCAGGTTGTGGTACCGAGACGGGACGCAGCTATGGTGCTGGAGGCCTACCACAATGGGGCAGGGCACTTCGGATGGAAGAAGCTGGAGTTCCTGCTGCGTGAACGGTTCTACTGGATAGGCATGAGAGGAGCCATTGAGAGATGGTGTAGAGACTGTGGCCCGTGCAATCTAAGAAGAAGGTACCGTGCCAGCCAGAGGACTCCCCTGCAGCCCATCATCACCAGGCAGCCGCTAGAACTGGTCGCCCTGGACCATGTTAAACTGGCTCCAAGCAGAAGCGGGTATGTCTACGCCCTAACCATCGTGGATCACTACTCCCGGTTCCTGGTGGTGGTCCTTGTCAAAGACTTGACTGCTCAGACAGCAGCCAGAGCCTTCCAGCTGCACTTCTGCCGCCCACACGGGTACCCAGACCAAGTGCTGACAGACCAAGGACCAGCCTTCGAAGCGGAGGTCTTCCAGGAGTTCTGCAACCTGTATGGCTGCAAGAAGATAAGAACAACGCCCTATCACCCCCAAACCAATGGACTCTGCGAGAAGATGAACCAGGTGGTGATAGATCTGCTAAAAACATTGCCCCTGGAGGAACGCAGTCTGTGGCCTGAGAAACTGCCCGATCTGGTGGACCTGTATAACCACACCCCGGTAGGTTCCACCAACTGTACCCCGGCTTACCTAATGCGAGCAAGACCTGGTAAGCTGCCTGTTGACCTGGATATGGGAGTCCTGACGCCCGAGGACACCTCGCCAGAGGCAGACTGGGATACAGAACGGCAGCAGCAGTACCGGAAAGTACAGGAGAGCGTCGAGTGAAGTCTCTGTCAATCAAGAGAAAGGCAGGAGAGGACTTATAACCAACATGCTCCCGCTGTTCCCCTGGTACCTGGAGAGCAGGTCTTGAAAAGAAAAAGGCGGCTCCATACGTTGGACGACCAGGGGGAAAAGGACCCGTACATCGTACTGCCCTCAAGCCACAATAATCCAAAGGTGTACGTCATCAGCAAGGATGGAGGAGAGACCACAGCCAATGTCTCCAGAAACCACCTGAAAAAGTGCCCCGAGAAGTTGCAAAGCACGGAAGAAGATCAGGAAGACCCTCAACCCGTAGAGGAAAAGGAGGAAATGATCAGCACCGTACTCAGAGACTTTCCCCGGTCCTGGACACAAGTAAACAACGCTATCGTGGTGCCCGTCCTCACCTTTCTCCAGCCAGCCCCTCAATTGCCTACAGAAGACCAGGTAGAGCTGGAAGAGCAGCCGGCCCAGGAGGCAGAAGAGTCCACACCAGTAGCGCAGGAGGATCAACCCTCTGCTAGTAGTGAGCCTGCCGTGCCCCTAGTGAGCCAAAGAGTAGCAGACAGCTGCCCAGCTTACCCATAACACCTCCTACACCCTGTAGTGCAGACCCAGTTAGTGAGCTCTGTAGGTCCACTAGAGTCACTAAAGGTCAGATGCCCGCTCGCTGGAGAATATAAAGTAATGCACTGTAAATTTACATGTTTCTTAAAAATGTTTATGGTTTTTGTTGTTGCCTGTTATTAATTATGTTTCTCAGTTACCCTGCAGATTTCTATGGACTAACAGGTTATGGACACTGGATAACCGGAACAATTCTTGTAGATAGTTGCACATTGTGCCTCTTGCAAAGATGGCCGCAGAAGAGAAAACCTGTCTGGCGTGGCCTCCTTGCGGCACAAAGTAGCTAGCTTCAGCCTTACAGCCACGCCCAAGGCCAACGCAAGGGGTTTTCTTTGGACAGGTCCCCTACCTCGCTTAAGACTTCACCTTGGGTGACATGGACGCCCTCTTGTTTCACAAACTTCACCTTGGGTGATATGGACACCCGGTTACGGAAACGCCGTGACCACAAAATGTACTTTTTCATGTTGACTTGTTATTGTTATACCCTGCATTTATGTTTCTTTAAAAATATGTTTAGTCCCGGAGTACTAAATTTTACTAGGGGGGAATGTGGCACCCCAGGGGTCTGGTTACCACAGTAATAGAAATATTACGTCTGAGACCAGGTGGGAGGTTTCTCTGGTCAGGAGCCCTAAGCATGCAACACCGTCCACCCAGACCTGGGAGGGGAGGAATCTGCCCTTACAAACTGGGTCTGGGGCGGGATTAGGTCAGAGAGTCCCAGACAGAGACGCAGTCTGGTCTGGAGGACAGCAGACACAGGGAAAGGAAGAACCAGGAGCTCTGTAGGAGCAGGAGTGAGAGCCAGGGGCTGGAAGCCAGATAGCTCGCCCTGGCTGGAGACACTAATACCGGACACGGAGTCCGAGGCTGTGGGGACATCCAGGTCCAGCAGCAGAATCCAACCGGCAGGGGATTCCAGGTCCTCTGGCCATAGAAGCCCGGAGGCACGGTCACCAGCAAGGGACCAGCACCGCCGTCGTGGAGCGGAGGCTAACAGAAGGCCCCAAGTCACGGGTCATACGGGTGAGCACCACACGGTATACTCAGGGACGTGGGCTACTTCTACCAGCATACAGCAAGGTAGCCAGGAAAGAGTGTAGATAGACGGAGAGGCCTACAACTCCACCTGGCCAGGGGAGATCCTACTTGCTCACAGACTGACCAGGCCCCTACTGCTAACCAGTACTCCCGGGAGGGTCTGCCTTATAACACCAGTAAAGACCCTGAACTGCACTGCACGGACTCTGAATTATTTCTGCTGTGCTCGTGCACCATCACTCCCATCATCCACACTAACTGCCCTGAGGCTGTACTCCTCCCGTGGGGAGTCATCCCATTCTTAGCTGCACACATAACACCGGCCTCAGCGGTCTGCCTTGCAGCGGCGGTCCCCACTGACCGCAATCCACGGGTGGCGTAGTCGGACTATCATCATACCAATAACCCTGCCTCTGATTTGACCACCCTGGGCACGGACCGGGTCATCGCCACGAGGACTACAACTCCCAGCATTCATCCTAAAAGGCCCGCTTCCGGGCTCCCCACAGGCCCAGGGGGCGCGTCATATATATGTTGTGGAATACCTATACTAACTATAAACAAGCAAATATCTCCCTGACTAAGCATCAGCTCTCCCTACTCTGCCTGTTTCCGGGGTAGACTGTGACAAGCATAGCGGCGCCAGGTCTCATATAGACCTGATGACGTTGTGCGGCCAGACAATCACTGTAATGCCCACAACTAACTTGGCTACGGCATTACAGTGTGTGGCAAACAATCCCTGCTTGTTCATTGGCTCTCTAAAGAGCGCCAGACATGCAGGGCGGGGACCCAAGTTCCTGCCCGAACAACCAGAAAATACTCGCCGAGCGCCGAGCTTGTCAAGCACCGTGGAGCGTGGCGAGCACGTTCGCTCATCAATAATAAAAAGCCTTTGTAATTGCCTAATCATTTTCGGATTAGCAAACCAGTTGTGAACCCTCAAAAACTAAATAGATTTTTCAACCCAAGTTGAGAAACCATAAATGCAAAACATTAATTTTGGCTCCTTAATTAAAGGGATAATTTTTGGATGGCTTGTGAAAAAGCTATTGCTTCTTCGTTTAGCAAAGTGCTAAACTCCTGATACACCCTAAACAGGGATAATTTTTGCACTTAACTTTGTAAAAATGCCACAGCTTCTTCTGTTTGCACCGCCTGTGTATAAACAAAAACGAGGCATGCATCTGACCCAGGAGGGGATAACTTTCGGGTGGTTTATACAATATAAGTAGCCTACAAAAGTCTGAAACTGTGTAGTTAAACAGGCTGCTGATTACCACCGAATACAATCTATTTCCCCTAATCTAAGGCTATGTGCCCACGATGCAGAAATGAAGCAGAAAATTTCTGCAGCATTTCTGCATCTCTCTGGCAGAAAAAACGCATGCAGATTGTGCATGCGTTTTTCCTGCCAAATACATGCGGATTTGAAACTTATTCACATGCGTTTCTGCATGCGGATTGACAAGCACTTTCCAGGCGAATTTAGCATCACTTGGAAAGTGCTTGACAACTAGGTCACACTATATAAATCCATGCAAACAGCATGGATTTATATAATGTGACCGTAAGAATGTTTAAAAATAAAAAAATAAACCTATACTTACCTTACGATGGCCCGGCGTGTGTTGCTGCGCTCGTTCCTGTCTGCCAGCTGATCGCGGGACACTGCACTGAAGGGCCTGCGGTCACATGACTGTGACGTCACCGCAGATCCTTCAGTCCTGCCGGCAAGCACAGGGAAGGAGACCGGGGGCCGTCGGAAGGTGAATATAATCTTTTTTTTTATTTTATTCTTTTTTTTACAGGTACAATTGTACCCAGGTCTGGATGAGAGTCTCCTCTCCTCCAGAACTGGGTACCATCCACACATTGAAACGCATATAATCCGTGAGTACAAATGTACAGACACGGATTCTATGCGTCTCAATGCAAGTCAATGGCGGCGCTTCCCCAAAATTAATGGACATGCTGCGGATTTTTGAGCGCAGCATAAACGCTGTGGAAAAATCCGTAGCATGGGCATTGACAGTGCGGCTTGTCATTGGGGACCATGGGGGGCGGATTACCATGCATTTTTGAAGCGTTTATGCTGCGGAAATTCCGCAGCATAAACGCTTGAAAAACGCATCGTGGGCACTCAGCCTAATAGTTTGAGGTCACATAGGCATTAAAAAGGTTGTGTTTGCAGTACTCTGGCTCAAAATGGATACAATTTGCTCCAAGGAGATTCAGCTTCTTATTCAGGTACATTTCACTAAATTAGAATATCATCAAAAAGTTAATTTATTTTAGTTCTTCAATACAACAAGTGAAACTCATATATTATATAGAGTTAATACAAACAGAGTGATCTATTCAAGTGTTTATTTCTGTTAATGTTGATGATTATTGCTTACAGTCAATGAAAACACAAAAGTCATTATCTCAGTAAATTAGAATAATTTATAACAGCTTGAAAAATGTTTTTTAAAATCCGAAATGTCCTACTGAAATGTATGTTCAGTAAATGCACTCAATACTTGGTTGGGGATACTTTTGCATCAATTACTGCGTCAATGCGGAGTGGCATGGAGGCGATAAGCCTGTGGCACTGCTGAGGTGTTATGGCAGCCCATGTTGCTTTGATATCAGCCTTCAGCTCGTCTGCATTGTTGGGTCTGGTGTCTCTCATCTTCCTCTTAACAATACCTCATAGATTCTCTATGGGGTTAAGGTCAAGCGAATTTGCTGGCCAATTAAGCACAGTGATACTGTTGTTTTTAAACCAGGTATTGGTACTTTTGGCAGTGTGGACAGGTGCCAAGTCCTGCTGGAGAATGAAATTTCCATCTCCAAAAAGCTTGTCAGCAGAGGGAAGCATGAAGTGCTCTAAAATTTCCTGGTAGACGGCTGCACTGACTTTGGTCTATATAAAACACAGTGGACCTCCACCAGCAGATGACATGGCTCCTCAAACCATCACTGATTGTGGAAACTTCACACTAGACCTCAAGCAGCTTGGATTGTGGCCTCTCCACTCTTCCTCCAGACTCTGGGACCTTGATTTCCAAATGAAAATTGGAACTCTAGGACCTTGTGGAGTGTGTCAAGGACTGCCTTCTGGACATTTGTCAAGTCAGCAGTCTTTTCCATGATTGTGGAGCCTACTGAAACAGATTAAGGGACTTTTTTAAATGCTCGGGAAGCATTTGCAGGTGTTTTTTGTTAATTATTTTAATTTACTGAGATAATGACTTTAGTGTTTTCATTGGCTGTAAGCCATAATCATCAACATTAACAGAAATAAACACTTGAAATAGATCATTCTATTTGTAATGACTTTATATAATATACGAGTTTCACTTTTTGTATTGAAGAATTGAAATAAATTAACTTTTTGATCATGCTCTAATTTAGTGAGATGCACCTGTACACATATTTTCCGACAATTTGACACTTTTTAGTTATGCAATTCTTGGATCCAATTTTTGGGAAAATTCACCAAAGCCGGTGAATTCAAAGTTCAAAAGATAGGCTCATCTCTAATTTATATGTATACTGCATATACTATATGCAATTGATTGTTGGTGAATAATAAAAGTGGCACTATATTAGTCCAGAATGCAGCTACTTCCATTGTTTTGTAGCCTACAAGTGGTAGGAAACAGGCTCTATGGATGCAGAGACTCTCTGAAGGGTGGGGCATTGAGGAAGTCTTTGAAAGGAGAGGATAGATCAGATTAGCTATTGTTACTGCATTGTGTGGCTCCAGAGGTGGTGCAGCTGCTTCATACACAGAATCTCTTAGGTGAGTGTAAATCTGAACACAAGTTCGGCATGGCAGATAAAAAGGGAAACTTACAGGAATACCCATCTATCATATACCATTTTGTTAAAAAGAAAAAAAAGACAAATTCAGTGTATATTATGTTTTGTTGCTTTTACCTTTAATTGTAAATATTTCTTGCTGATTATATTTTTACTTTTTATTGTACGTGTTAGCTAAAAGCTATGACATGTGAATGCGTGTTCTTCCAGTTATATTGTCTATTGAAAGGACTTTCTCGTTTCCTTGCACTGCTTATATATGATATCATTTTAATATGGATTTAACAGAAAGGTGTGTGTTATTATTTTGGACATAATGTAAAGTTATTGATCACTAGTGGCCAAAATTATTTTAGTAAGGTTTGATGAAATTTCAGAAACGATTGCATCCCATATTTTTGTTTGTCCATGTTGATTGTGATTATCATATAGACAGAAAGTTGTTGGTATTGTTCATACAGATTAACCCTTTCATACCTGCAAGGTGTTGTGGGCCTTAATTTGCATTTGTCACCAGCTTTTACTATACAACTTGCATCCACTATTAAAGGGTTTATGCAGGACTATTTGTTTACGATAGGCCTAAAAACTAAAAGGCAGGTAGTTGATACTTACCCGCCTGTTGTACCCAGCGCCGATCTCTGCTGGCACAGACCGCTCCTGCCCGGGATTCAGTGGCTTCCGCTGACGTCAAGTCTATAGAGCAGCGGCTACTTTTCTGCTCAGCTCTGTTGACGGGATGTGCTTGTCGACATCATGCTGAACTTCGGGGCGTCGGCTGTCCATGAGCATGATGTTGGCAGTCACGTCCTGTCGACAGAGCAGTCAGGAAGAGGAAGAGCTGCTCTGTTGATGACCGCTATGCGTTGGGTAGAACAGGCAAGCAGTTAGCAATTACCCGCCTGTTTTTTGTGTGTTTTTTTTACTATGGGCTTAAAAACTTAGCCCTGGATAAATCCTTTAAATATACAGTATATCTTGGACCAGATGAGATAGGTGTACTAACTTTGAAAATCCATGTCACAATGCCTATATAATCCTGATGGTCCAGCTACATACATTATCTTGGGTCACAAAAACTTTTATAAAATGTATTATTCAATTATTCTGACATAGGTTTTCTAAGTAAATTCAACATCATCAAGGGTAATAGAGGTATATAATAATGTATACTGTTTGTATTGTGAAATCTGGTGACATACTCGCTTTAATGCTTAGTGCAGAATTGTACATTTTATGATGATCAATGATTCATTCCAAATGTGATTTTTAATTTCTTAGATCTATTTTTTAAGTTTTATTCATGGAAAAATAGCCAAAAACATAAAAAAATGAATGTTCCTAATGTTTCTCAAGTTCTGTTGCAAGGCAGTTTTTAAATCAGTAAGATTTAACCCAAAGATGAATCTTCTATTGCCGCTATGCATAGCAATGTCAAATATGCATATATTGTGCAACTTATGAGATCACTATAGCATCATGAACAAGAACTTTACATTTTTAATTGTTTGTCCTTTCTGCAATTTTATATGTAGCTTATGTGCAGAGATGGTATACACTCAGATACAGAATCTCACTCACCAATGTAGAAATTGCAACGCCAAGTTGGAAAAGTAATGGAATTATAAATATCAAAGGATCGATAGACATGTTAATGATATGCAAATGATTAAAATATGGAAACATCTCAATTTATTCAGTATAAGCACCACGCTCTGAAATACACGCACTTACAAGCCTTGGTATTCTATAAATGAGGTTATTAATGGTTGTCTGAGGAATAATCTGCCATGCTAAATGCACTTGGGCCCGCAAATCATCAAGATCTGCTGCTGGCAGCACCTTTTGGAATTGCCGACCAATGACATCCCAGATATGCTCGATGAAAGACAAGTCCGGAAACGCTGCAGGCCATGGTAGTACATTTAGGCCATGCAGGCTGCTCACTCACAGTAGCATAAACAATATGCCGCCTGGTATTTTGTTGAAAAACGGTTACTGGGACACTGTGGAGAAATGTCCGTACCACTGGTTTTTCAAAACAATGCTAGGCCACATGCTGCTCATGCTACTGTGAGCGGCCTGCTTGGCCTAAAAGAACTACCATTGCCTGCAGCGTCTCGGGACTTCTCTCCCATCAAGCACATCTAGGACATCATTAGTTGGCTGTTGCAAAGAGAGGTGCCAGCAACAGATCTTGATTATTTGCATGCTCACATGCATTCAGCATAGCAGAACATTGCTCAGACAACCATCAACCCCTTAAGGATGGCTCGATTTTTAATTTTTGCGTTTTCGTTTTTCTTCCCTTTAACTCACCGGTTTCAAACATCCTGATATTTCCGGTACTGGAAAAAACAGTACTGGAAATATCCGTGTCCGTGTGCACCTGTGTGGCAACCGTGTGCTACCCATGTGCCGCATCAGGAGCACTCGTACTGACGCCTGGGAATCAGCGTACAGTTAGGGCTGTTCCCAAGCGCCGGATGCTGAAAGCTTCCCTCATCATTGTCCCCTGCCAGTACTGTGATCAGCGCGAGCAAAGTACAATGATGAGAGTAGCAGTCTGCTCCTGTTGTGTCCTGGTGTAAAAATAAGAATAAATAAAAAAAATCCTTATACTTACCTGTCCGAAGATGTCCCCTGCTGTAATCCACCTGACGCTCATGCCGAGGAGCCAGGGAGAATGACTTGCTCCAGCAAGCAGGCCCCGGAGCTGCGCTCAGCGAGCGGTTTCCTGTCACTCACTGAGCTCAGCGCAGCTTTGGGCCCGCTCGCTGCAGTAAGTCATTCTCCCCGGCTCCTCGTGAGCATTCAGGTGGATTACAGCGGGTGACATCTTCGGACAGGTGAATATAAGGATTTTCTTATTTTATTCTTATTTTTACACCAGGACAAAGCGGGAGCAGACTACTTCTCTCATCATTGTCTCTTGCTTGCGCTGATCACAGTGCAAGCAGGGGACAATGATGAGGGCAGCGTTCAGCAGCCAGCGCTTGGGAAAAACTAAAATTTTGCAAGGGCAGAAACCATCTGGTGACCCGAGCATTCCTCTCCTTAGCATTTCTCATCCAGACCAGGGGTGAGTGGTCTGTCACCAGTCAGAACTGTCGCCCCAGTGAATAATATCGTAGGGACTCCAAGGCCTACTTAATGGCCAAGCACTCCTTCTCCACTAAGCTATAATTTTTCTTTGCTGGAATAAGTTTCCTGCTCAAGTAGGTGACAGGAGGTTCTTCTCCGTTCACCTCTTGCGACAGAACCGCTCCTAGCCCTACCTCAGAGGCGTCCGTTTGCACGATAAACCCGTTCCTATACTTAGGATTCATAAGGATTGGCTGTCCGCACAGCATCAACTTCATGGACTAACAGGCGTCCTCCGCCTGAGGTTTCCACCGAACCATGACCAACTTCCATCCCTTTAAGACATCGGTCAGGGGTGCAGATTTTCAAGGGCAGTTCCAGCTATCTGTTTGACTATGTCTACCATCTGAAGGAGCTTTGGAGATGGTTCTTCAATGTTACCCGGGCAAAATAAAAAGTTTGGTTAATAGTATTGAACAGTATTTATTGGGATCTGTGCAGAAATTGATCAATCATAGCTGTCACGGCCCTTCAACAAGATGGAAATGTAAATAGAGCCTAAATATGATTAGGTAACCTTGGTAAGAAATCATGTAGCCAATATAGAGAGGAGGGTCTGGCACATGAAAGGTTTTGCAAAAACATACTGTAGGTACTCTCCTTACTGATAATAATGATTCCAGCTCACTGTTGAAATTCACCCGATCCGTTCAGAGCTCGGACATCGGCTCTGCCACAGTCAAAATGTGCAAATAAGGAGGAAAGAAATCCAGCTCAATGAACAGGTTCTTCTTTATTCTAATACAATCCATGCAAAGGTCATCTAGTGAGATGATAGCGAGTGGATTAGCTGTAGCGGAGTGGTATGACCCTCCTTTGTGATGCCAGTTGTTGTTGGGCATTCTGAGTTGGTTAAGAATAAACTAGTACAGTGTTTGCCTTCTGCTACCCTGCACTGTGTTGTCTTTAGTAATCTGTGTGGACTGAATATTGTGGGATCATAGTCTGCTATCCCTGATAATTCTTCCAAGGCTGTGGTACTTACTTTTCCTTCAGAGGAACCATGCAAATAGTGTTTACTCAGTCCCATCAACAATATGTAATATATGCTAATACAATAACGTGAGCCGATGGACAACAGTTGGGTGTATGCTTCTTCTGGTGGGAGTCTGGACATATGTCATAAGCCAGCAAGAAAATGCCCGTGCCTATCCGGGTAATGGGAGGTCCACGTCTGAGCATACCTACCTCCTTTTAATCCTGTAAAATATTTATTTCTGGTATTACTAGCTTGCAACAAAAATCTTGATTGAATTGTCTGCCTGTTAAGGGGTTAAAGGGTTGCTCTACTGCTTTCATAACAAAGACCTGTCATTATGATAGCTCATCAATATCTGATAAGTGGGGGTCCAACATCCAACACCCTTACCAATTCACTGCTCTCAGGGCCAGTGACTGAATGTTAGCAGTTGTGGAGCTGAACTGCACCGTTCTATCAACTGTGTAGTGTTACCGCTGCTGGGTACTGCAGATCTGCCCCTATTTTTTTTTGGGGGGGGGGGGGGGGATGGAATGCAACTATGCAGCAAAAATAACATGAAGCCGTTAGGCACAATAAAAACCTGTTTTATGGAACAAGTTATTTTTGAGTTTACATTTTTTAACATTTTTCCGTCAATATAAACATATAAGGGTTTGATTTTTGCATTATGAGTTGTAAATTTTTGAGTACATATAATTTATGACCTTGTTTTACTTTTCATTTTTTGGAGGTAAAAGGAAGCAAATCCACGCATTCTTTTTATGTCCTCTTTTAACTGACAAGCAACCTAATAGGTCGGGGACAGAAGAAGTTAATTCTTCAAGCTATATCATAACTCGTGTCACCTGTGTTCTGCCCCTCTGAACTTAACAAGTGACATTGTAATCCCTACGGATCTAGTTACCTGAGCGTCATAAAGGAAAATAATGCTCAAAGCAACAGTGAAACATAGAAGTCATATAATATTATCTCAGTCAGTGCAGAGAAAATAGAACCAAGAAATTTGTAGGAATAACGTATTTTTAAACCAGCGACACAAGTGCATTTTAATTATTGATATAATTTACCTAAATGATAGGACAGGACCTCTGTGCAAAAGCTCAAGATGGTAGACAGTATAGATGCACATCTCAAAAAAACCCTTTAGTGGTGTGATAAAATTATTATTTACAACCATAAGATCATATTAAAATGCGACAAACCCCCTTTCTTTTCTTTGTTTTGTTTTTTTCATAATCATATTCCAAGAGCCATAACATTTTTACTTTTCTGTCAATGAAGCTGTGTGAGTGGTTGTTTTTAATGCTATCATTTTGGGTAGTTAGAGAGGACCTGTTATATGTCCAAAAAAATGAGGTTGTTGCATTGCCAAATTCCCAACCCTGGCAGTCACTTATACCTTGACTTTTGCTCAGAGACACAGTTTTTAAGTCCATGTACACATGGTGATGCGCATGTATGTTAATTAACAATAAGTATATGCTGCAGATTTACATTCATCACTTTGAATTAAGGGGTTAACCTACATATTATGTACAGGGCAGTGAGGCTTAAATTAAAGATTTCTTAGGGACGACTGATTATTAGTCTTATTAGGGTAATTACTTTGTTCCAGTAGAAATCAATTTTTAGGCATATGTGTTTCACTGAATCACCGCATAACAATCTGCAGCTGCATCCCCCTCCTACCTTTATTTTATTTGGTGTCTTGAAATTAGAGGTCATTTTATGGTGACGTCAGTTTTTATCAGAAACTGCAGACTGTAAGCTGCTCCTAGGTGAAGATGATGCTACTTTCCTGTATACTGATGTATGAAACAAAAATATACATTATTTCAATGTATCTGGTATATGTATCTTTCATGTCCTTATATGCCTGTGAGTTGCATGTTATCAATTCCCTAGAAATAAGAGAAAGGATAACACATTGAGGATCTTATTGAAAAACAGAAGCTATGTCCCTATGTGAACTATGTAAAGGGAGCCTATCAGCAACACTAACCTTGCACAAGCAAAGTTAATGAAAGACAGGGTTAACTATACTCACATTATTATTATTATTTATTATTACAGTGCCATTTATTCCATGACGCTTTACATGTGAAAAATATATATAACACTTTACAGAATAGTAGATGGTCTTCTATTATTATTGTAATATGTCTTACACTGTATTAATATTTAATATGTATTTTCATTTTGGGGCAAAAACTGATTTAAAGAGAACCTGACAGCTGATACACAGGCAGCATGTATCAGACACTGGCTGTATGATCTCAGCCAGTATGTTTTAAACATACACTGCTCAAAAAAATAAAGGGAACACTTAAACAACAGAATATAACTCCAAGTAAATCAAACTTCTGTGAAATCAAACTGTCCACTTAGGAAGCAACACTGATTTACAATCAATTTCACATGCTGTTGTGCAAATGGAATAGACAATAGATGGAAATTATTGGCAATTATCAAGTCACACTCAAAGGAGTGGTTCTGCAGGTGGGGACCACAGACCACATCTCAGTACCAATGCTTTCTGGCTGATGTTTTGGTCACTTTTGAATGTTGGTTGTGCTTTCACACTCGTGGTAGCATGAGACGGACTCTACAACCCACAAAAGTTGCTCAGGTAGTGCAGCTCATCCAGGATGGCACATCAATGCGAGCTGTGGCAAGAAGGTTTGCTGTGTCTGTCAGCGTAGTGTCCAGAGGCTGGAGGTGCTACCAGGAGACAGGCCAGTACTCCAGGAGACGTGGAGGGGGCCGTAGGAGGGCAACAACTCAGCAGCAGGACTGCTATCTCCGCCTTTGTGCAAGGAGGAACAGGAGGAGCACTGCCAGAGCCCTGCAAAATGACCTCCAGCATGTCACAAATGTTCATGTGTCTGCACAAACGTTTAGAAACCGACTCCATGAGGGTGGTATGAGGGCCCAACGTCCACAAATGGGGTTGTGCTCACAGCCCTACACCGTGCAGGACGCTTGGCATTTGCCACAGAACACCAGGATTGGCAAAGTCGCCACTGGCGCCCTGTGCTCTTCACAGATGAAAGCAGGTTCACACTGAGCACATGTGACAGAGTCTGGAGACACCGTGGAGAGCGATCTGCTGCCTGCAACATCCTTCAGCATGACCGGTTTGGCAGTGAGTCAGTAATGGTGTGGAGTGGCATTTCTTTGGAGGGCCGCACAGCCCTCCATGTGCTCGCCAGAGGTAGCCTGACTGCCATTAGGTACAGAGATGAGATCCTCAGACCCCTTGTGAGACCATATGCTGGTGCGGTTGGCCTTGGGTTCCTCCTATGCAGGACAATGCCAGACCTCATGTGGCTGGAGTGTGTCAGCAGTTCAGCAAGATGAAGGCATCGAAGCTATGGACTGGCCCGCCCGTTCCCCAGACCTGAATCAGATTCAGCACATCTGGGACATCATGTCTCGCTCCATCCACCAACGTTGCACCACAGACTGTCCAGGAGTTGGCGGATGCTTTAGTCCAGGTTTGGGAGGAGATCCCACAGGAGACCATCAGCAACCTCATCAGCAGCATGTCCGGGCATTGTAGGGAGGTCATACAGGCATGTGGAGGCCACACACAATACTGAGCCTCATTTTGACTTGTTTTAAGGACATTACATCAAAGTTGGATCAGCCTGTAGTGTGTTTTTCCACTTTAATTTTGGGGGTGATTCCAAATCCAGGCCTCCATTGGTTAATAAATTTGATTTCCATTGATGATTTTTGTGTGATTTTGTCGTCAGCACATTCAACTTTGTACAGAACAAAGTATTCAATGAGAATATTTCATTCATTCAGATCTAGGATGTGTTATTTGAGTGTTCCCTTTATTTTTTTTAGCAGTGTACTTTAAAAGCTTTTGAGAAAAGGTAGGTATCTCAATCACCATAGGTGCTGGCGAGACATATTTCTTTCCTTTTTGTCCTATTTATTAGATTATTTTCATTCTAAAATATAGAAAAATACAATTGTATCATAAAAATACAATAAAGCCTGTAATATAAAATAAATAATACAATAATACTGCATTTGGGGACATAAAAAAGACAACATATCTTCTCCTCCACAGTTGTCAGCTTCCGAATAAGTAATAAGCAGGTTAACACATATATTCCCATCCAGACACAACATCCTGCTATTCACCTCTAGACTACAATTTAATCTTTTCACAGAGGTATAAGATGCCTGAAGGCGCTGCATTGCATAACAGTTTGAGAAGCTTTACTAATGTGCTCGGCATTCAGAAGCTCGGAGGTTCAGTGTATACAGACTTGTTAGCAATTAGTTACCGTAATCACTAGCTTTAGAAAATCACATCTTTCTAATCTTAGAACAAGAGAGTAGCAGTTACACATGTGCCCATACACGCTAACAACTGTTTGGCCAACAGATATCCCTTACGACTTTCCCATAGACATGAACGCATAGCGCATTCAAGTTTGCATATGTTTCCATTATTGAGAAAAAAAATGTGCTGCCATACAGCTCTTATCTATTGTGATAACAAAGGATTGGTAAAATTTAAGTCCAACATACCTGATCTTTCTTGCCTCCGATATCTGCCTTTGGGGTAAAATCCAGATAAACCCATACACATGGAATAGTCATCAGGTTCAACCTACTTACCTCTAATGTCTATGGCCACCTTTAGGCCTTTGCTACACATTGGGTAACAGGGCCTAAGATTTATTTTTTTTACCACTGCTACATTGCACAGGTGAATGGGTTGCAATCCCTAGGGGATTGCGACAAGCAAGACGCAAAAAATCTGACTGGGTCCGACATCTTGTAACTTGCTTGTAGCGGTCCCAATACCCAAGGGGACACAAAGTGACTCCATTCACTTGCATTACTCCGCAATGTAGCAGCAATTTATAGTGATCTTTGGCCGCGTGACCTGTGGTGTGAACAAAGTAACCAGGTAGCCCCACCCTTAAGATCTTTCTTCATCTACACATTCTAGGTCTGTACCACATCCATCTATACCATGCTTGAAAAGTTTGGAGGACGTTTTATGATAAGAATCTTGCACAATCTTCATTTGAAGCTAGATCCCTGTTATTATGTTCAGTAGGATCCTAGTTAAGTGTGATAGTTTAAAGTTGGGACAAGGCATTTTGTTACCCAAAGAAGATAATGTATCACTTCAAATAGTAGTGATTAGTTCACTGCTAATTAACGTGATAGTGAGAGCATTTCCAAGCACATTAACTCATCTGGTTTTACCAAAACAAGACATCTAAAAAATAGACCCAGACCAGGCCTTTAAATTAATTCAAATCCTCAGACCAAACCCCTAAACAAATGAAAACCCTGAAGCAGATCCCCTAAAATAATCCAACCCAAGGCCAGCCCCCCAAAAAATACAGACCCCAGATATGCTTCCTAAGTAGAGACCTTGTAAGAGAACCACTAAACCAAAACATACCTCAGACACTTATACACCGACTTACTCACCCTCTGCGCTCCTGTGAAGCCTTGTAGTTCCACCCTTGGCTTTAGAACCTTTGAGCCATATTTGACCATAGCTATGAGGATCTTTTAGTGTAACGGGTTGCGCACTCTTTTGTTCCTTCAGGGATCATTGCACATCACAGTTTTGTTGTGGTTTTGCTGCAATTCATGGCATAACTAATACAAATTACCAATATGCATCAAATCGATGAAGTTTTTTTGTGGTCAATGTGAAGCATTTGCTAAATATTTATAGTCTGACAATGATGTTCAGTACCGGTCAAACGTTTGGACACACTGCTTCTGTCCCACATCCAACCATACCATGCATGAAAAGTCAACGTTTACTGATTTAAATGTTGCAATATCTTCAGACATTTGCAGCTCCCAATTACTACCTATGTTAAATAATATTCTAGTCGTCAATAGTAATGAGCTAGTGTGCTCGTTTAACCCTTTAAACGAGCATGCTCGGGTGCTCGCTGAGTATTTGCAGTGTGCTCGGCATATAGGTTTGATCTGCCGTGGCTGCATGTGTCGCGGCTGTTAAGACAGCTGCAACTCATGCAGGGATTGCCTAAGAAACAGACTATCCCTGCATGTGTTGCAGCTGTCTAACAGCTGCGACACATGCAACCATGGCGTCACTAACATAGATGCCGAGCACGCTGCCAATACTTGGCGAGCACCAGAGCATGCTCGTTTAAAGGGTTAAGCGAGCACGCTCGCTCATCACTAGTAGTCAAGTGTAACAACTTGGTCGAAAAACTTTCTGAAGGAAGGCAATTCCAAAGAAGAACTCTTGACAACACATACCTGTTCCTTGGAAATGAGTCCAAGTGACTTACTAATGAAGCTGTTTGCGGGAATGTCAAGCTGTCATCAGAGATGGCCACGTTCACACGTTCAGTATTTGGTCAGTATTTTACATAAGTATTTGTAAGCTAAAACCAGGAGTGGGTGATAAATACAGAAGTGGTGACTTGTTTCTATTATACTTTTCCTCTGATTGTTCCACTCCTGATTTTGGCTTACAGATACTGAGGTAAAATACTGACCAAATACTGAATGTGTGAACATGGCCTAAATCAGAGTAAAAAAGAGGGGAATTTGAGGAAGGTTTAAGACATATTTTGTTTTTTTCCGAAATGTTTCTTTACCCTTTGTTTCCAAATGTGTTACTTTGTGGTTTTGCTTCTTTCAGTCTGAATCTACAATGTGCACATTTCAATAAGAACAAATAAAACTATTGTGTGAACAGAAGTATGGACTACATTTAAATGGAAGGGGATTAACCCCCTCCACACAAATGGACATTACTGTAGGTCCACAAGTAGTTTAGCGCAATCCAGGGAACCATTAAATCTCAGCAAGTGCTGGCTGTAATACACAGCCGAGCTCCTGCTGCATTTGCTGGGAATGGAGCTAGTTCTGATCCCAGCACTTTATCACATCATATTGTGCAGGACTTTGATATTGTGGGAATTATTGTTAGGTGGGGGGGGGGACCAACTCCTGGCAACCCCCCCAATTAGTTGGTTACAGCTCCCACAGCAGCAAGATGGCGTACAGTGTACTGAGCCAGAAAAACAAAGCTCTGTAAAGTATGTAATGGCCGTACTCTGGTCCTGCAGCTCAGCTCCTATTCACTTCACTGCAGGCAGCATATAAAGCACAACATAATCATGACATAACACTATAATGGTACATAATAATATGACTCGCCCCCAGGGCCGTGGGGTACTCGGCAGCTGGGCCTCTGGTTGCCGGTATAGGGGAATATCACGGTGGCTGGCCCGGTCCGTGACTCAGGGCGGTCAGTGCAAAAAGGGGATATTTATAGGGGGATTTGTCGTGACGCCACCTGTGGTGTCTGGTGAGGATCACCAGCGCTGCGACAGTCCTCTGAGGCAGGTGTTAGGGCAGCTTGAGATGGAACGGCTCCCCACAGGTGGAGCAGGCCTCAGGGCAGTGGAAACGATGCAGGTTGCGCTGGTCGTTGTGGTGCAGGGGGAGCAATGGCACAGCAGAAGTAACGGACAGAGCCAGGGGAAATGACGGACACGCACACAGGGGTTTCGCTTCAGTACCTTTACTGGTGGATCACTGGTACGGTCCAGGGTACCGGCTGGTAAGGGTGCACTTCAGGACTCTCTCCCCAGTGAGCGGGTATAAGGCCTCCTGCCTTCTTCCTATGCTTCTGACCTGCCTGGAGCTAGGCCTGGCTTCTATGCTAGATCTCTCCTTCACCTGCTGACTTGGTAGTAGGACTTTCTTTTGGCAATCACTCTCCCTGGACGCTGGGGTCTTCGTGATTCCTAGTCCTGTATATGAGTTCAGCTTGGTCGACCTGGGACCTGTAGTTCTCCAGGGGTTCCGGTTGTTCCTACTGGGCATAAAGGACCCTGTAGGCGCAGACCCGGTGTCCGGCTTGTATTCTGGGGTGAGCCTATGATGCTCCTCTGCCCTCATAACTCCTCTCACTCTTCTCCTTGCCTCCGGCCCCACTCGGGGCCCTCAACTCAGGCTTCAGCATGTTCTGCAGGCCTCAACTTGCCTCAGCACAGCAGCCAGCGTGCTGCTACATCCTGAGCACACTCTCTGACCAACTGCCTAACTCCACCCTCCAGTTTATATATGTCCCTAACGGGCTCCCTCTGGTGGTATGAGGTGGTAGGTGGAGGTGTATAAATGTAGTGAGGGCCTCTTGTGGAGAAGTCAATCCATGCACCCTTCTGGGTTCTGTGGCACCAATGCGCAGCAGGGCGCCACATTCCCCCCTAGTAAAACTCAGTACTCCAGGACAGAAGCATTTTTCAAAAACAGGTTAAACAATAACTCTTCCCTTTATAGGAGGCACATCTCTTGAACATTACAGGTAACATTATAATACAACAAATATATAAAAATAATATAAAGCATCCTCAGAGTTTCTCAAATCAGTTCCAGTGAGATCCCAACAGGGTGTCCCTCTCACTGGCTAAAGTGCAAAGGTAGCTTGAGGGACCTGTCCGTAAACCCTCCATGTAGGCCCTGGGCGTGGCTGCAGGGCATAGGTGATCCTGGTGCTGGACCACGTCTTCCGCCACGCCAAACAGGTTTTTGTTCTGAGGTCATCTTATATAAAATCAATAAGGGCACTTTACGAAGTGCAAATTATTCACAGGGACAGTCTTTGGGTTGCTCACAGTCCTCAGCCTACAAGTCTTTATACCCTTACGGGTAACTAAATGCACGAATGTTACTTTTTCAGTTCACATAAGTAAATGACAGTAGGCAATACCCAACTGGGTAACTATTTACAGTACCTTTCAGCAGTTCAATAATGGTGCTCCCTCCGGGGAAGCACCTGTCCACAATAGGCTGGCCCAGCCGGGTCATCAGCTCTAGATGGCGAGGGTTTGCTCTCCTCCACCACCCTGTGGACTTTCAGGGCATACCGGCCCATTTCACCTCTATGCCTGGTGTAGGTAACGTAGTCACCAGGGTAGAGATTCCGGTCGGGAGCGTTAACCGGTGCTCCGGCGTTCTGCTGGTCGTCGGCCATTGTTGCGCCCCACTAGTGAACCGGAGCCTACCTTGTTCACTTTTTTACCAGGTAGGCCGCAGCTCCGCGGGCGACGGTCTTCTTCCAGGACCTTGCGTCACTCGCGTCTGACGTCAGAGCGTCCTCTGGCTCCTTCCAGGACCTGACGCTTCCTGGTTCGACGTCAGGGGCGGGGCGTGTCCTCAACTTCGCGCGCTTCCAGCAGTTACGCCTCTCCGATTCCCGCGGTTACGCCCCTCTTCTTCCCGCGCAGCGACAGGAAGATGGCGGACAATGGCGGGAAATCTCGGGAATGGTGGGAAAACTTCACCACAGTGAGTACTACAGTCTTTTAAGGCGCACAGTACCCGGTGGCAACGGGCATGGAATCCTGTTCGTGACGCCAGAAGCTGACTCGCCCCCAGGGCCGTGGGGTACTCGGCAGCCGGGCCTCTGGTTGCCGGTATAGGGGAATATCACGGTGGCTGGCCCGGTCCGTGACCCAGGGTGGTCAGTGCAAAAAGGGGATATTTATAGGAGGATTTGTCGTGACGCCACCTGTGGTGTCTGGTGAGGATCACCAGCGCTGCGACAGTCCTCTGAGGCAGGTGTTAGGGCAGCTTGAGATGGAACGGCTCCCCACAGGTGGAGCAGGCCTCAGGGCAGTGGAAACGATGCAGGTTGCGCTGGGCGTTGTGGTGCAGGGGCAGCGATGGCACAGCAGAAGTAACGGACAGAGACAGGGGAAATGACGGACACGCACACAGGGGTTTCGCTTCAGTACCTTTACAGGTGGATCACTGATACAGTCCAGGGCACCAGCTGGTAAGGGTGCACTTCAGGACTCTCTCCCCAGTGAGCGGGTATAAGGCCTCCTAGTCCGTGTGTTCTTCCTAAGCTTCTGACCTGCCTGGAGGTAGGCCTGGCTTCTATTCTAGATCTCTCCTTCACCTGCTGACTTGGTAGTAGGACTTTCTTTTGGCAATCACTCTCCCTGGACGCTGGGGCCTTCGTGATTCCTAGTCCTGTATATGAATTCAGCTTGGTCGACCTGGGACCTGTAGTTCTCCAGGGGTTCCAGTTGTTCCTACTGGGCATAAAGGACCCTGTAGGCGCGGACCCGGTATCCAGCTTGTATTCTGGGGTGAGCCTATGATGCTCCTTTGCCCCCATAACTCCTCTCACTCTTCTCCTTGCCTCCGGCCCCACTCGGGGCCCTCAACTCAGGCTTCAGCATGTGCTGCAGGCCTCAACTTGCCTCAGCACAGCAGCCAGCGTGCTGCTACATCCTGAGCGCACTCTAAACTCTCTGACCAACTAACTGGCTGCCTAACTCCACCCTCCGGTTTATATATGTCCCTAACGGGCTCCCTCTGGTGGTATGAGGTGGTAGGTGGTGGTGTATGAATGTAGTGAGGGCCTCTTGTGGAGAAGTCCATTCATGCACCCTTCTTGGTTCTGTGGCACCAATGCGCAGCAGGGCGCCACAAATACGTGACATAACACTATAATCATACATAATTAGCATCATATGATATTTGCTGCATAATTGCATCAATTAGGTAACTATGAGGTATATGCAGCTCAGTGGGGTAAATGGTCATCAGTTGCAGCCAACAAAGGATATAGGGGTCCAGTATAACAGTGGAGGCCATATAACGTTAAACACCATTTTTTTTAAAGTGTGGTAGACTGTTTTTATTAAAGGAGGTATTCTAGTATCACATCATTGATGGCTATTCTTAGGATAGGCTATCAACATCAGATGAGCTGAGGCCCATCTCTTGGCACCCCACCAATCCGCTGTTGGAGAAGCTGGAACATTTTCCTGATGGCTATGACCTCTGTGTCACTGCTCCGTCTTTCTGTACACTTACCAGTGGTCATGCTGGGTAATGGCATTATCCAATTCATCACTTCCATCCTCTATGTACGACCACATAGCACATGTTCTGGTTTAGAAATGTTTTATACATGTTTTATTTTTACTGATGATACCATTTACAAGAAATTGTGGAAATATGTGTTTTGTTCTAATGCCAGGTTCCCTGGTTTAGCTGAATATCTTACTACGTAAAGAGCTTACTGTTGAAGTGCGTCCGATTTACTCTGGGTCTGCCATTACCAACACAACTTCTACTGATCTGTTCTTTTCTGATTACCGTATATACTCGAGTATAAGCCGACTTTTTCAGCACATTTTTTGTGTTGAAAAAGCCCCACTCAGCTTATACTCGAGTATATACATTCCGGTGGTGGATAGTGGTGGGGGGAAGTTGTTGCGGCGGAGTGGGGCACACGCAGTAGCTGGCTGCTGCAGCTACCACGTATGCCCACTGCTAAATTTAGATGAATATTCACTCTTCTCCACACCCATGGGAGTGGAGAGGAGTGAATATTCATTTTCTTTAGTAGCGGGCACGGAGCATCGCTGAGCTGGAGCTGCGGCACTGCTGACAGTGTGTGCCCGCTATTAAAAAATATGGATATTCACTCCTCTCCACGCCCCTAGTCCCGTCGTGGAGAGAAGTGAATATCCCTGCAGCTCACCTCAGCATCTGAGGGCACATGGCAGTGATGTCATGCGCTGCTCAGATGCTGACATGAGCTGCTGGCAGAACACGATGCAGTGCTGGAGCAGAGCAGAGGGGAGGAAGGAAGGTGAGAAGAAGTGTTTCTTTTTTTTCATGTGTGTAGTGATGGAGGGCATGTATACCAGGATAGGGGGGCCATACACATCAGGATTGAGGATGAGGGGGCTATGCATACAAGGATGGGGGCCATTCTTGCCAGTATGGGGAGCATGCATACCAGGATTGGGGATGAGGGGGGCCATGCATACCAGGATTGGGGATGAGGGGTGCCATATATTTCAGGATTGGGGATTAGGGGGCTATGCATACAAGGATGGGGGCTATTATTACCAGGATGGGGAGCATGCATACCAGGATTGGGGATGAGGGGGCCATGCATACCAGGATTTGCGATGCGGGGGGGGCATGCATACCAGGATTGAGGATGAGGGGTGCCATACATACCAGGATGAGGGGGCTATGCATACCAGGATTGGGAATGAGGTGGCCATACATACCAGGATTGGGGGTGAGTGAGCAATGCGTACCAGGATGGGGAAATTTACCAGTAGCTGCTGCTTATCCTCGAGTTTTCCCAGTTTTTTGTGGTAAAATTAGGTGCCTCGGCTTATACTCAAGCTGGCTTATACCTTATACGTGAGTATATACGGTAACTCAAAACTTAATTCTACAACACAGAATCAACCTGCTCATGAAATACGTATTTAAATGCGAGGAATCCAGAAATATAATTAGGGTTTTTTTTAAATTGGAAGTGATTCCAGAAATCTGAAGTTTTATTAAGGGATTTCCATCATACAATAATGCATGTGCTAGAAATCTAAGCGGCCAAATTGATTCTTTAGCATACAAATTTTTTTTCAATTTGCGTGTGGCCAGGGTGCTTTATATATTATACACTGCACCTATTTGCCCTTGTTTTTATTAAAACCGGAGCAAATAAACACTTCCGTAATGCCATTTACTCATTCATTAATTATGACAACTTTGTTGTTTATCATGTAAAAAGAATGAAAGTAAATAGACATGGGTAATTTGAGTTAGTTTTTATTATGTAGAGCATACTTTTCTAGCTTCCGAAACTTATTTGTTTCGGAACTCGGCCTGCTAGTTATTTCAATAAGTGCGTATGCGAAAAAAACAAAGCGGACCTGCAGGGACGATATCACCCGGTGTCACCATGATGTGTTTTTAATTTACAAACAAGGTAAGCGTGCCTTGTTCCAACCGAGCATCCTTTGTGTCCCTCAGGTGCCATTATTACTGTGTGCTTTGCCAACCTGTCGTCACCATGACAATGTCACTAGGATCATAGGCTGCTACTGGAAAAACAAGGGATGGCATCCACTGGGAAATCTCCCTACAGTGATTACATAGATTTGTTTGTCTTTCAGCTACTGGAAATTGTGAAATAGGTCTGTTTACATGTTACATTTTCATACAGTAGCAAAAAAGTATATTTTCCCCAAAAAAATCACCAGTATATATGAATACTAGTGTTCTGTTAGATTTCCTATTGATTTATTTTTTGCTTATTTGTGTGTGAAAAAGTCCAGTGTCATTACAAATCCCAACAAAGGTGTAACCCAGCTAGCCCAAACTCCTGCATAGCAAAAAAATTACTAAAAAAATGCTAATTTTCCATTTGCCGACTGCTGAATAAAGTTGTGTATTCTTGACTTAAAGGGGGACGGTACTTATTAAAAATAACTGAGCATCTTTTATTCGTATACACTACATGTACAAAATTATTTGAAAACACCTCTTAGGGTATGTTCACAATGAGTTTTTTTCAGGACTTTTTGAAGCAGATAACTGGAGAAAGCCATGAGAAGTTGACAAACCATGAGTTTTCTTTGGAGAGTTGGAAAGCTTCTGCTCTAAAAACGCCTTAAAAAAACTCAATGTGAATATACCCTCTGGGTAAGCAGAAACACAGAGGATTTTATGAGGCATTCAAAAACGAAAAAAATTTAAGTGGATTTTAAGCTGTTTCACAAAACTCTCCTTCTTTGGGGAGTATTTGGAGTTTTTCTTTTCCTGAAGCTGTTTTGAAAAGTTTTTGAAGCACCTTGGAAGAATTTTTGTTTCTGAAGCCGTTTTTACTACTAATCATAGTGATATTCATATCCGACAATAAGTTGGGAATACCTCTTTAATACATTTCACAACATGAAATGTACAAACTGCATTGTACTTGAAGCAAGGCGTCTTGATCACTCTGAGTTACTTTCCTGCTCTTTTAAGTCTAGAGAAAAGGAACATACTATATCTGTACATTTCTTTGTTGTTTACTTTAACATTTTCCTATGAATACACCAAGAATCCTGTACAGCATCCTGAGGATATGGACAGGAATTCAGTATAATGCTTAGAACTAATATCTACTGATCCCCAACAGCAGAGGAAAGATTGTTATCATTTATCATTACTACACATTTGTCATCATGGGACTTTATAGATGATCCAATTGGCTATAGGTTGCCATCCACCCACACACCAAAACTAGGGTTATTCTTTCACTTGACTTACAGAGTTAAAAGTAACCTATCAGCAGGTTTTACTACTACAAAACAAACACATCTATGTTAGGTCGCTGTAATCCAAAATGAATCCATACTTTAGTTGTTGTAATCATTCTTTGCATTGAACTAGGTAAAGAACTTATAGACACTCTGCAGCAACAAAATGGTAGTAATTTTTGTAATTTTTCTTAATGTAGACTATATATAAAAATCTTTTCATGAAATTTTAATTTACATGCACTTTAAGCAAATGTCTCAGGACTAGTCCAGCAGTGACTTGAGGGCAGCCACCAGGAATTTCAGGGCCTCATACTGGAAACATTTTCGAGCCCCATTAAGACTCTGCCCAAGCTCCATCCCAGCTCTGCCTCCACCCCTAGAGCCTTCCACAGTCCCACCTCCCACTCCTGGAAAAACTCCACTTCTGCACCACATCCTCACCAATAACACATTAACAGTTCCTATCGAACACCATATCACATACATAGCCAGCAGCTTTTGTTTAGGCCAAAAGATTTTTTATGCCGCCACCACAACAAGGTAATGAATGAGGAAATATGGTGGTTCAGAATCTGCGCTCCCCGTGGTTCAAAAGTACAATCACACACAAAGGTAAAGCATGAATGCGGTTTATTGTGTCAATGCATTTCAAGGTCTTTCATTCATGCTTCACCTTTGTGTGTGATTGTACTTTTGAACCACAGGCAGCGCAGATTCTGAACCACCGTATTTCCTCATACATTGCATCGTATCCCATTGGTGGTTCTGCTGCAGCCGATACATGCTTCTATAAGAGTTGTAACTTTCACAACCCTATCAGGTGAGCGTACCTATAACATTTTACACTACTTTGTTACCAGTTAAGACCCTATTTTCACTTTTTGTCTCTCCAGTTTTACTCTTTGCTTCACCACAACAAGGTAAACTCTTTTGGCTGGGTCCTACTCTACTCTAACCTATTAAACATTTCTTAAAATATCCAATACTCTTTTTAGGTATATTTTTCTTTATTTTTCTTTAAGGTAATGTGTCACATCCATTTTTTAAAATGACCAACAATACCACATACAAGGGACAAATACAGCCACACCATGGCAGACCACATATTACCACCACACAGTGACTGAATAATACCATGTACAAGGAACAAATACCACCACACCATGACCAGACTACATATTACCACCACATAGTGACTGAATAATACCACATAAAAGGAACAAATACCTCCACACTATGACCAGACCCCATATTACTACCACATAGTGTCACGGGTGTGTCAGAAGTGACAGACAGTGACCGTGCAGTTGGTTGCAGAAGATCTCTTCTTTTGGTATTACAGACACCTTCATAGCTGTCTCACTCTAGGACCCAACAGCTACCTCCCTCCGGCTAGTTGACACCCAGGCTGGGTGTTTAAATACTGCCTGCTGCTACAGGGTGGTGCCGGTGATATTCACATGACCCCTTGTGAAGGCTTGGAGCAAGTGCAGTTCTTATGACGCGCCCCCTGGGACATATTCCTTTTTGAGGGGAATACCCGGCACCGGATCAGATGGGGGGGTTGTAGTCTCCGAGCGGCTGTGACCCGGCCCCGTGCCCAGGGCGTCAAGCTCAGTGTTATGTGGCAGCTTTACAGATGTTACTAAAGTTCTTTTGTGTCGACTACGCCACCCGTTGTGATGCGGTCACTGTGGCCGCCGCTGCAGCAGGGTCCGCTGAGGCTGATGGTGGATGCGCAGCTTGGTGGGATAACCCCCAACGGGAGGGGTATAGCCTCAGAGGGGACAGGCGCAGAGGATGGGGGTTGTGGTGGTGCGGTGCAGCCGGCAATGAAGACAGACTCGGGTTGTGCAGTTAAGGGTGTTTACTTACTGCTGATGTTCCGGTCACTCCAGCTGCTAGTGACCACCCGAGCCGTGCTGCGTCCACCAGGTCCTGGATCCAGCCAACCCCCAAACAAGTCCGGAGCGTGGCCCTGAGCTCTCCCTCTGTCCTTTCTTCAGCCGTCCCCACCAGTGATTCACCTAGGTCCAGCTCCCTCGGGCCTGCTGTTGGGACACCCTTGGCCCTGGGTTCCCTGACCCTTCATGTGGTGTGCCTTCGGGGTGAATATGGTGGGTGACCGTGGCAAACGCTGCCCACGATCTCCGGTCTCTGGCTAGGGATTGTTTTTGCCCCCACCAGCTTGGGTTCCGGTACCCTGATGCTGACTCCTCACCCGGTGCTCTAATTTGGGTTCTTGGGTCCCTTCAGTCTTCCCCCTCTGGGTCTTTCTCTTTCTTTCTCCTCTCTCTCTCTCTCTCCAGGGCTGCTGTTTCCTGCTCTCTGCATCTGACTTGTCCTCTGCAGCTGACTGACCCTGATCTTAGTTGGTGCCCTCCTTATATATCCCTCTATGTGTGAGCTCAGGTGACCAGCACCCAATGAGCTCCTATCACTACCCAGACTGCTCCCCCTATCTGCCCTTACACTACATGGGATGTACCACCCCCCTCCCACTCCAGCCAGGAACAGGCTCGGTTGTACCTGCACATTTCTAAGTGGGAGTACCGTCGGCCTGCTCCTCTGAAATGGGATGTATGTAGTGCATGCAGTCTATCTGAGCTCAGTTCCACACTCCATCCTTACCCGGGAGTGGAATATCACACCTCTGGGTTGAGGTGCAATACCCCTGTAGCAGCCGAATCCTCAGGGTGCTACATTCCCCCCTGGTAAATCACAGCACGTCCTCGGGCTGTAAAGACATAAAACACCAAAACATACAAAATTTTCATATAAACATATAAAACATATAAAACAACATATATTAGCATAAAACTTTTCAGATAAAACATTCTCGTAGACTTCTCTTGTCTCTGGTTCCTCCTCCGGACACTGTGCAACGTGTGTCCGGGAAAAGTGCGACAGTCTCTTAGAAAAACTGGTTTTCCTATAAAACCGGTAGGGGGCGCTTTAGGACGCGCAACTATATACAGGGGGAAGTTGGAAGTTGGCCGCTCTCAGTCCTCGGCCAGGTAGAGGGAAGGGAATGGCTGCTCACAGTCCTCAGCCTGTAGGATGAAGGGGTTAACGGGTAAACAGTTCACTGGTCCCAACGGGGACTATTTTAGCAGCAACGGTTCACTGTGCCCCGACGGGCAACTATATACAGTCTCTATTCCCGTCCTCAACGACGGCTCCCTCCTGCTTTTTCTTGATATGGTGTTGCTTCAGACCCGTCCGGGTCCTCTGGCTCCTCCTCTCCGTACCGCAACTCCTCCTCCGTCAAGCGGTGTACGTGGAGGGCGTAAGGTCCTTTGGCACACTTGTGCCGGGTGAAAGTGACTTCGTCTCCGACGTAGAGGTCACGGCCTTTGTGACCTTCCGGCAGGTGGGACTCGACGTCTCTGCGGGTCACAAAAACGTCACCGCGGTTGTTACGGTCCCGAATAAAGCCCCACCCATGCTGCGGGTTGAACTTTATCACCGTCCCGATGGTGCGGGGACAGTGCGCTGCACGGGGGTTCCTCCTAGTCCGGCTCTTCTGCTCCGCGCTCCGAATTTGGGCCTGTTGTTCTCTGACCCGCCTCTCCTCCCGTTCTCTCTTAAACTCTGCTAGCTGCTGACGACAACACTCAGTACGCTCAGCGGCGACTGCCCGAGTTTCTCCGGTGAACCCCATCAAATCTTCTCCCGTGGGGTCCCACACGAATTGGGCTTCTTCTAAAGGAGGCGAGACCCGAGTCACGGGCTTCGGAGCCGGGATCAGGGGCTCACACAAGGGCCCTAGTCTTTGTTGCCGCTCCAGCTCATGGTATCCTTCGGGCCAGATGAAGGGTCGCCCGTCCGGCCATGTGAGCTGGCTGAAGAGGTCCTCCCCCAGGTGTGGCACCCTTGGTATTGCGGGCGCGGGCGCGGTGGTGGTGGCGCCCGGGTTGCCCAGGCCTTGCGGCCAGGCCTGGGGCACCTGGAAGGTGAAGGGCACCGTTAGGACGGCGGCGCCCTGGGCTACCTGGCCTTGCGGCCAGGCCGGAGGCTCCGCGGAGGTAGGGGGCGCTGTTGGTGGTGCGGCGCCCGGGGGTACTAGGCCTTGCGACCAGGCTGGTGGTAATTCCTGCTTTGTCACGCTCCGGATCGAGGCGCGTGACGTCACAGGGGTCGCTGCGGCGGCTTCCGGTCGGGGCCTAGTCCATAGCGGTGACATGGCGGCTACGGGCACAGCAGGGGGACTTTCGGGCTCTGCGACGGGGAGCTGGGGCAGGTAAGCGGTGTCACGGCTTGGGGTATAGGCGTCCCCTTTACCTGCCTCCATGCGTTCGGCTCCCTCCTCGGCGCCGTCTCCGGCCTTGGGTCATCCCGCGCCATCCTCAGAGGCGGTCTGCTTCCTCTTCCAGGGTAGCGTGCTCCGTTGACTGGTCTCTGCTTGCTGGGCCATCTCCCGGCTCCACTCCGCCAGTATCTCACGCTGTACCCGGGCCATCCTCCTTGCGAGGCCCTCCAGGGCAGTTTGTGCACACTCCCGGTCTCGGGGGAGCTGCGCTAAGATCTCCGCTAGACCTAGCGGGGTTGTGGACTCTAGCAGGCTCCTGACCATCGGGTCGGTGCTGCTCTGCTCTGCTTCCGGCAGGCTCCTGGCCAGCGGGCCGGTGCTGCTCTGCCCTCCTTCCTCGGTCTCTAGCAGACTCCTGGCCAGCGGGCCGGTGCTGTTCTGCTTTCTCTCCATCTCCGGGTGAGCTCCTCCGCTACTCCTCATTAGACCTCTTGCCTCCGGGTGCGCTCGCTCCAGACTGCTCCAAGCGACACCCATCTTTTCTCTTCTCTTTCGTCTCCTCCCACTTCGAGGGCGGTCCCGGGGCAACTCGGTGACTGTCAGCTCCAGGGGGAGTTCTTTCACGCTGACAGACACCTCCAGCATCACAGTCTCTGTTGGTGGGGGCGGTTTCCACTTTTGGCGCCATTTTCTGTCCTGGCCCACGATGGGAGGTGGCCTCTTGCCCTCCTTTGGCACGCCCATAATGGCGTCCGCTGCTCTTCCAAGGCGGGAAATCTGCGGTTTTGGCGGGAAGCGTCGCCCAGTGGCGGGAAACTCTGCAGATGGCGGGAACAAGTTGGAAATGGCGGACAATCGGCGGGAAACGACTGGTGATGGAGTCCGATGGCGTGGACCCTCCGGAACTGGCGGGAGACTTCTTTCTGAGGTAAACTTGCACTTTTCTTCAGGCACGCAGTACCCGGGTGTTGCGGGCACGTAATCCTGCCGACTACGCCAAAGTTGACGCGCCCCCTGGGACATATTCCTTTTTGAGGGGAATACCCGGCACCGGATCAGATGGGGGGGTTGTAGTCTCCGAGCGGCTGTGACCCGGCCCCGTGCCCAGGGCGTCAAGCTCAGTGTTATGTGGCAGCTTTACAGATGTTACTAAAGTTCTTTTGTGTCGACTACGCCACCCGTTGTGATGCGGTCACTGTGGCCGCCGCTGCAGCAGGGTCCGCTGAGGCTGATGGTGGATGCGCAGCTTGGTGGGATAACCCCCAACGGGAGGGGTATAGCCTCAGAGGGGACAGGCGCAGAGGATGGGGGTTGTGGTGGTGCGGTGCAGCCGGCAATGAAGACAGACTCGGGTTGTGCAGTTAAGGGTGTTTACTTACTGCTGATGTTCCGGTCACTCCAGCTGCTAGTGACCACCCGAGCCGTGCTGCGTCCACCAGGTCCTGGATCCAGCCAACCCCCAAACAAGTCCGGAGCGTGGCCCTGAGCTCTCCCTCTGTCCTTTCTTCAGCCGTCCCCACCAGTGATTCACCTAGGTCCAGCTCCCTCGGGCCTGCTGTTGGGACACCCTTGGCCCTGGGTTCCCTGACCCTTCATGTGGTGTGCCTTCGGGGTGAATATGGTGGGTGACCGTGGCAAACGCTGCCCACGATCTCCGGTCTCTGGCTAGGGATTGTTTTTGCCCCCACCAGCTTGGGTTCCGGTACCCTGATGCTGACTCCTCACCCGGTGCTCTAATTTGGGTTCTTGGGTCCCTTCAGTCTTCCCCCTCTGGGTCTTTCTCTTTCTTTCTCCTCTCTCTCTCTCTCTCCAGGGCTGCTGTTTCCTGCTCTCTGCATCTGACTTGTCCTCTGCAGCTGACTGACCCTGATCTTAGTTGGTGCCCTCCTTATATATCCCTCTATGTGTGAGCTCAGGTGACCAGCACCCAATGAGCTCCTATCACTACCCAGACTGCTCCCCCTATCTGCCCCTACACTACATGGGATGTACCACCCCCCTCCCACTCCAGCCAGGAACAGGCTCGGTTGTACCTGCACATTTCTAAGTGGGAGTACCGTCGGCCTGCTCCTCTGAAATGGGATGTATGTAGTGCATGCAGTCTATCTGAGCTCAGTTCCACACTCCATCCTTACCTGGGAGTGGAATATCACACCTCTGGGTTGAGGTGCAATACCCCTGTAGCAGCCGAATCCTCAGGGTGCTACACTTACTTCCTCTCTGGTGCTAAGAGGACATGTGTGTAGTCTCTCTGAAGTCGACTCAAGCTAAGATACTTCCCCCGTGTCTGTCTCCCCTTGCTGTTTCTAGTGTTTAGTGGGGACTGACTAGCGCTCATCTCCCCCCCCCGTTCCCTAGCCAGATCCTAGCTCTAGGGAGAGACAGGGTTTTAGGTTCCTGCTAGGCGATTGGTGAGCAACCAACATAGGGAAGGTAAGGATGGACAGGGTGATATCAGATCAGCCTAGGATGTCTCCACCGCCTCTGTCTTTAGTGTCTGGGCTCCCTTCTCCTTATCCCTTCGTGTGGCACTTTGTCTTTCCTACACTGTGTGTGACACATAGTGAACAAATACTACAATACTGATCATTAATAAAAAAAACAACACAATACTAATATTGCCATAAGTGACATTACATACAGGAGCTCCATACATAGTATACAGTGTATAGTGTAAGTGTATGAGTAATACAGTGATCACCATTGACATTATACACAGGAGCTCTGTATATAGTGTCAGTGTACAGGTAATACAGGGATCACCAGTCACATTATACACAGGAGCTTTGTAGATAGTGTGTAGTGTACAGGTAATACAGTGATCATCATTGGCATTATACACAGGAGCTCTGTATATAGTATACAGTGTATAGTGGAAGTGTACAGGTAAAACACTGACTCATGGGTGAAATCTCTAGCTGAAGTTCTTAATCTTCGCTTTTCTTCTTCATCCAACGCAGACTGCCATCACTTCTTCCAGCCGGGACTTGTCTCTGCATAAAATAACACACAATTATCTAGATCACCGTTTCCAGAGCACATTCCCCAACTTCTACACTACGTAGTTGAATACAGACATGCACCTACCATTAATATATAATTAGTTATTATGCAACCCACCATTCCAAATATAACTTGTAATCCTCCACTGCGCCCCCACTAAATATAAATAGCCACTTTCCCCACTCAATAAATATATAAATTAATTAGCACCTGTACACTTTCCAATTCATTACCAGTCACACTCAATGCCCCCCATTCTGTACCTCCAGCTCCCCTGATTCATTATATTTACATTCCCCCCTCCGCCCCAATTCATTATGTTGTGTCATCTCTCTCTCTCATCCCCATCTTCAATTCATCATCATTTCTGGTTCCCCACCCTCAATTCATTATCATTTGCTGTCCCCAATCCCCCAGTCTTAATTCATCATCACTTGCTCTCCCCTAGGCTCAATTTATTATCATTTGCTGTACCACACCCGCTATTCATAATTATTTGTTCTCCCCACCCCCCAACACTCAAGTCATCATCATTTGCCATTTGCTGTTCCCCATCTCCCAGTCTTAATTCATCATCATTTACTCTCCCCACCCTCAATTCATTAACATTTGCTGTACCCAACTCTCAATTCATCATTATTTGCTCTCCCCACCCCCACCCTTAAGTTATCATTTGCTGTTCCCTATCCCCCCACCTTCAATTCATCATTTGCTGTCCCCCACCCTTAATTCATCATTTGCTGCCCCCCACCCTCAATTCATCATTTGCTGTCCTCCAGTCCCCACCCTAAATTCATCATTTGCTGTCCCACACCCTCAATTCATCATCATTTGCTCCCCCCAAAGCCTATTTAATTCATTTTATTAAAAAAAAAAAGTTTTTTATACTTACCTTTCATATGATCCACTGAAGCTCCACTTCTGGACTGGTATGCTGGCGAGTGGCGCACATACAGTACAGACCAAAAGTTTGGACACATCTTCTCATTTAAAGATTTTTCTGTATTTTCATGACTATGAAAATTGTACATTCACACTGAAGGCATCAAAACTATGAATTAACACATGTGGAATTATATAGTTAACAAAAAAGTGTGAAACAGCTGAAAATATGTCTTATATTCTAGGTTCTTCAAAGTAGCCACCTTTTGCTTTGATGACTGCTTTGCACACTCTTGGCATTCTCTTGATGAGCTTCAAGAGGTAGTCACCGGAAATGGTCTTTCAACAATCTTGAAGGAGTTCCCAGAGATGCTTAGCACTTGTTGGCCCATTTGCCTTCACTCTGTGGTCCAGCTCACCCCAAACCATCTCGATTGGGTTCAGGTCTGGTGACTGTGGCGGCCAGGTCATCTGGCGTAGCACCCCATCACTCTCCTTCTTGGTCAAATTGCCCTTACACAGCCTGGAGGTGTGTTTGGGGTCATTGTCCTGTTGAAAAATAAATGATGGTCCAACTAAACGCAAACCGGATGGAATAGCATGCCGCTGCAAGATGCTGTGGTAGCCATGCTGGTTCAGTATGCCTTCAATTTTGAATAAATCCCCAACAGTGTCACCAGCAAAGCACCCCCATACCATCACACCTCCTCCTCCATGCTTCACGGTGGGAACCAGGCATGTAGAGTCCATACGTTCACCTTTTCTGCGTCGCCCAAAGACATGGTGGTTGGAACCAAAGATCTCAAATTTGGACTCATCAGACCAAAGCACAGATTTCCACTGGTCTAATGTTCATTCCTTGTGTTCTTTAGCCCAAACAAGTCTCTTCTGCTTGTTGCCTGTCCTTAGCAGTGGTTTCCTAGCAGCTATTTTACCATGAAGGCCTGCTGCACAAAGTCTCCTCTTAACAGTTGTTGAAGAGATGTGTCTGCTGCTAGAACTCTGTGTGGCATTGACCTGGTCTCTAATCTGAGCTGCTGTTAACCTGCGATTTCTGAGACTGGTGACTCGGATAAACTTATCCTCAGAAGCAGAGGTTACTCTTGGTCTTCCTTTCCTGGGGCGGTCCTCATGTGAGCCAGTTTCTTTGTAGTGCTTGATGGTTTTTGCAACTGCACTTGGGGACACTTTCAAAGTTTTCCCAATTTTTCAGACTGACTGACCTTCATTTCTTAAAGTAATGATGGCCACTCATTTTTCTTTACTTAGCTGCTTTTTTCTTGCCATAATACAAATTCTAACAGTCTATTCAGTAGGACTATCAGCTGTGTATCCACCTGACTTCTGAACAACACAACTGATGGTCCTAACCCCATTTATAAGGCAAGAAATCCCACTTATTAAACCTGACAGGGCACACCTGTGAAGTGAAAACCATTTCCGGTGACTACCTCTTGAAGCTCATCAAGAGAATGCCAAGAGTGTGCAAAGCAGTCATCAAAGCAAAAGGTGGCTACTTTGAAGAACCTAGAATATAAGACATATTTTCAGTTGTTTCACACTTTTTTCTTAAGTATATAATTCCACATGTGTTAATTCATAGTTTTAATGCTTTCAGTGTGAATGTACAATTTTCATAGTCATGAAAATACAGAAAAATCTTTAAATGAGAAGGTGTGTCCAAACTTTTGGTCTGTTATGTATATGCCGGCGTGTACACAATGACATCAACGTGTACGCGCCGTCACCAGCGCGTCACAGAAGAGGCGGAGGGGCTCCCTTGGAGCTGCATAGCTATTCGGTTTTGACGGCCATGGTGCTCCAAGAAGGCTCTCTGCAACGAGATGTGCACCACCGACGGCGACGCATGGACGCACGATACTTTATTATACACTGGGACCCGGTGAGCAGAAGCACAAGAGGAGGGGCCCGGACTGGGTACTTTTGTTCACGGGGCCCCATACACCAGTAAGGGCTGTAATCCTTGCTTCCATCTTGCAAGCATGCTCCTTTGTCCATGAGTGATATAATTTTCAAGAGCAACTCAAGAGTCGACTCCTTACAAATCTCGGGGGAATGGCAGTGACATTCTGTGCGCCAATGAAGCTGGCTAGTGTACACTTCATTTGCACTATTAGCAAGAAGCTGATAGTGATGAATCTCTTAGAAATGTTAATAATGCACAGAGGGGCGTGCTTACATGATGGGAGGCATGACTAGTCCAGGGTAAGCAATACCCTGAATCAAAGTCCTGCATAGTGCAAATGCAGAATAAAACTTTATTTTAAAAGTATATAGATATCACAAAGACACAAGAAAGGGGTTGTTAGAATGCAGAAATAGAGGCATTGGCAGTTTAGTGGGGCTAGGTCAGCTGACTGCTACACTGTAGAAGGACCTTAAAACAGTCTTGGCATGTTAAACTGGCCATATCATGTGGGTGCAGAGCTTAGTAAAACTTAGTTATTTTATATCTCCTTTCCGTTGTGGAGATATTAGCTTGTAAAGTTTAGATTCTAATTTATGCTAAGCCCAAGGAGTGTAAGCAGATATTCTTCTCTTGAGACATTGATTTTTTCCCCTGTATGACAATTAGCAATCAAAGCTCGAATGTGGCAGGCAGGAACAATTTACAAGACAATATCTCCACAATTAAGATTAGAAATTAAAAAAAAAAAAAAATGTCTCATTCAGCTCTCCAGCCAGCATTCCATTAAGTGGCCAGTTTAACATGCTTAAACTGGTGAAAAGTCCTCTTTGGCATTTTTTGTATTTTGCTACCTCACAACCTGGAATTTCACTGTTTTTTTCAGTTTGCATCCGTTTCTTGTAAAGAGCATGCCTACAACTGTGAACATTTGGTTTTGTTTTTATTGTGAAGCAAACAAAAACTAGGACAAAATAAGTGAAAACTTCAGTGTACATAACTATTCACCCCCCTAAAGTCACTACTTTGTAGAGCCTCTACTTGCGGCAAGTCGCTTTGGATAAGTCTCTATGACCTTTCCACATCTTGCCACTAGGATTTTTGCCCATTCCTCAAGGCAACACTGCTTCAGCTCCTTCAAATTAGATTGTTTCTGTTACGGATCCGGGTGGTGGAACCTCTGTGCTGCGGTGCAAGGAGTCACCAGAGGGGCGTAACTAGGTATAAACTCGGACTGACCAAGGTTGCACGGCGGCTCAATCGACTCCGTGAACCAGGGAAGGACCGAGCAGAGGGACCAGGTGCTACTCTGGACCAGTCCTTGTATGAGAGCAGATGACTCCCACGGGTCAGAAGGCAGGGACTGACCTGTACAGCAGATGAGCACGGCAGGCAGGCTGATGAGTGATCCGGGTAGACGGACTGACAGACACCACAGGTAACTGGCAGGAGCCTCCAGGTAGGCTGGCTGGTAGGCACGGCAGGTAACTGGTACGTTCTCCGGGTAGGCAGGCAAGCCTGGCCCATAGACAGACTGGCGGGTTTGGACCGCAGGCAGACCGTCGGGCTGGAGAGTGTAGTCAGGCTGGCGGACTGGACTGGTAGTCAGGCTGGCGGACTGGACTGGTAGTCAGGCTGGCAGACTGGACTGGTAGTCAGGCTGGCGGACTGGACTGGTAGTCAGGGTGGCGGACTGGACTGGTAGTCAGGCTGGCGGACTGGACTGGTAGTCAGGCTGGCGGACTGGACTGGTAGTCAGACTAGCAGCGGGACCTGAGGGCTGAAGCAGAGTTAGTACACAATGCTACAACCTTACATGGGCAACTCCATTTTGGAGGAGGTGCCTTTTATATGAGAAGTCCTCCCGCCATTGGCCGGGGACTCCTTAGGACAGCGCGCGTGGCCCCTTTAAGAGGGAGGGAGCGTGCGCGCGCCCTAAGCACAGTGCCCAGGAAGCTGCGAGCGCCGGCAGCAGCAGGAGAGCCAGAAGACGACGGGCCAGGAGCGCGGCTGTAAGGGGGACGGCGTCTCTGCCTGTCAGGGGGCAGAGACGCCGATGCTACAGTTTCCTTTGGTGCACAGATTCTCAATATGCTTTGTGTCATGTTCTTGTTCAAAGGTGCATCTCTGTCCCCATCTCAAATCACTGACAGACTGAAACAGGTTTTGCTCAAGAAAGTCCCTGTATTTCGCACCATCCATCATCCCCTCAACTCAGACCACTTTCCTTGTGCCTGCTGCCGAAAAACATCCCCACAGCATGATGCTGCCCCCACCATGTTTCACTGTGGGGATGGTGTTCTTGGGGTGATGAGCTGTGTTTTTTGGCACCAGACATAGCGTTTACCTTGGTGGCCAAAAAATTCAATTTTGGTCTCATGTAACCACAGCACCTTCCTTCATATATTTGAGGAGTCTCCCACATGTCTTTTGGCAAACTCAAAATAAGCCTTACAATTTTTGTGTGCAAGTAAAGACTTTTTTTCTGGCAACTCTTTGTGGTTGTATGGACAGATACTCCAGTTTCTGCTTGGGAACTCTGCAGCTCCTTCAGGGTTACCTTTGGTCTCTGTGCTGCCTCTCTAATTAATACCCTCCTTGCCCGGGCTGAGTTTTGGAGTACAGTCCTCTCATGGCAGGTTTGTTGTGGTACCATGTTCTTTCCATTTCATAAAGGAAAATCATGAGGATCATCAGAGATTGGATATATTTTTATAACCCAACCCTGATTTGTACTTCTCAGCAACTTTGTCCTTGACGTGTTTGGAGATCTCCTTGGTATTCATGGTGTTTGGTTAGTGGTACATCTTACTTAATAGTGTTGCAGCCTTTGTGACCTTTCAGAAAACATGTGACTCTTAGATTGCACACAGGTGGACTTCTTTTCACTAAGCATGTGACTTATGAAGGTAATTGATTGCACCAGAAATTGTTAGGGGCTTCATAGCAAAAGGGGTGAATACATATGCACAAGCCAATTTTTAGTTATTTGATCCCATAACTTTAATTTATGCCTATATTTTTCTCACCTCACCAACTTAGGCTATTTGGTGCTGATGCATCATACACAAATCGGATTACCAAAATATTTAAACACAGGCTCAAATGTGACAAAATAGGTAAAAAACCAAGGGGAGTGAATACTGTTGCAAGCCACTGTATACATATGTATGACGCGCCCCCTGGGCCAGCGTTGTTTGGGGGATACCCGGAGCCGGATCAGATGGGGGTTGTAGTCTCCGAGTGGCGGTGACCCGGTCCGTGCCCAGGGTGTCAAGCTCAGTGTGTGGCAGTCCTACAGATGTTACTGGATGTTCTTTTGTGTCGACTACGCCACCCGTTGATTTGCGGTCACTACGGCCGCCGCTGCAGCAGGGTCCGCTGAGGCTGGTGGTGTGTGTGCAGCTCAGGTAGTATAACCCCCAACGGGAGGGGTATAGCCTCAGGGGGTCAGTTGTAGAGGGTGGTGGTTGTGGTGGTGCAGTGAGAGTGGTAATAAGACTCCGAGTCGGGCTATGCAGTTCAGGGTTTTACTTACTGCTGTTGTTCTGGTCACTCCGGCCTTGAGTGACCGCCCGAGCCGTGCTGCGTCCACCAGGTCCTGGACTCGGCCAACCCCCAGGTGATTCTGGAGCGTGGTCCTGAGCTCCCTTTCTGACTTGTCCTTCTCTCTGGCCTTCCCCACCAGGGATCCACCTAAGTCCGGCTCCCTCGGGCCTCTTGTTGGTAAAACCCTTGTCTCTGGGTTCCCTGACCCTATTGACGGTCTGCCTTCTGGGTGGATTTAGTGGGTGGTCGTGGCAGATCCTGCCCACGACCTCCGGTCTCTGGCTAAGGATGAGGGCCCTCCACCAGCTTGGGATCCGGTACCCTTGTGCCAACTCTTCACCCTCTGGTCTAATTTTGGGTTCTTGGAGTTCCCTCTTCTCCCCCTCTGGGTCCTTCTTTCTCCTCTCTCTCTCTCTCTCTTGGCCTTGGAGCTGGCTGAGCTGTTCTGCTTGTCTGACCAAACTTCTACAAAAGACCCTGTTCTAAGATGGTTCCCACCTTATATACTCCCTCTATGTGTGAGCTCAGGTGACCAGCACCCAATGAGCTCCTAGCATTACCCAGACTGCTCCCCCTATCTGCCCCTACACTACTGGGATGTTCCACCCCCCTCCCACTCCAGCCAGGGACAGACACTGTCGTACCTGCACATTTCTCTAGTGGGAGTACCATTGGTCTGTCCCCCGGAAATGGGATGTGTGTAGTGCATGCAGCCTACTGAGCTCAGTTCCACACTCCATCCTTACCCGGGAGTGGAATACCACACCTCTGGCATGAGGTGTAATACCCCTGTAGCAGCCGAATCCTCGGGGTGCTACATTCCCCCCTGGTAAATCACAGCACGTCCTCGGGCTGTAAGATATAAAAACATCCAAAACATACAATTTTTTTTTTTCATAAACATAAACATATAAAACATCACATAAAACTTTTCATAAAAACTTTTCATAAATAACGTCCTTGTAAACACTCTTGCTCCTCCGGCCACGGTGCAACTTGTGACCGGGAAAAGCGCGACAGTCTCTTTAAGAAAAACAACAGTTTACTATAAAACCGGTAGGGGGCGCCTTAGGAAGCGCAACTATATACAAGGGGAATATGGCCGCTCTCAGTCCTCGGCCAGGTAATGGGAATAGGGACACACGGGTTAACAGTTCACTCTTGTCCCAACGGGGACTTATTTAAAGCAGCAACAGTTCACTGTACCCCGATGGGTAACTATTTACAGTCTCTTTACCGTACTCTAATGACGGCGTCCTCCTGCTCCTTCTTTGGATTTAGACCCGTCCGGGTCCTCCTGCTCCTCCTCACACCGCAGCTCCTCCTCCGTCAGGCGATGTACATGGAGGGCGTAGGGTCCTTTGGCACACTTGTGCCGGGTGAAGGTGACCTCGTCCCCTACGTACAGGTCACGACCTCTGTGTCCCTCCGGCAGATGGCTTTCTACGTCTCTGCGTGTGACAAAGACGTCGCCGGGGGTATGATGGTCTTTTATGAAGCCCCACCCATGCTGCAGGTTGAATTTAATCACAGTCCCGGTGGTACGGGGACCATGAGCTGCACGGGGGTTCCTCCTGGTCCGGCTCTTCTGCTCCGCGCTCCTTATCTGTGCTTGCTGTTCCCGGACCCGCCTCTCTCTCCGCTCCTTCTCGAAGACCTCGAGCTGCTGGCGGCAGCACTCTGCACGCTCCGCTGCGGCCGCCCGAGTCTCCTGAGTGAACCCCATGAGGTCTCCTCCGGTGGGGTCCCACTCAAACTGTGCCTCCTCTAGCGGGGGCTGGGTCCTCCTGACGGGCTTCGGAACCGGAATCAGGGGTTCATCTTGGGGTCTTTCTTTCCGGAGTCGGGGATGGTGAAACTCCGGTGGCCATATGAAGGGCTGCCCATCCGGGCACGTATGCTGGGCGAACAGGTCCTCACCCAGGTGCGGTACTTTAGGTGTTATGGGCGCTGTGGTGGTAGCGGCGCCCGGGTTGACCAGGCCTTGCGACCAGGCTTGGGGCACGCTAAAGGAAAAGGGCACCGTAAGAACGGCGGTGCCCGTGGTTACTCGGCCCTGCGACCAGGCTGGTAGCTCCGCGGAGGTAGGGGGCGCTGTTGGAATGGCGGCGCCCGGGGGTACTAGGCCTTGCGACCAGGCTGATGGTATTTCCTGCTTTGCCGCGCTCAGGGTCGAAGCGTGTGACGTCACAGGGGTCGCGGCCGCGGTTTCCGGTTGAGGCCTAGTCTGCGGCGGTGACGATGCAGCGACGGGCACGGCAGGGGGAATTTCGGGCTCTGCGACGGGGAGCTGGGGCAGGTACACGGTTTCCCGGCTCGGGGTAGAGACGTCCCCTTTACCTGCCTCCGTCCGTTCGGCTCCCTTCTCGGCGCCGTCTCCGGCCTTGAGTCCTCCTGCACCATCCTCAGAGGCGGTCTGTCTCCTCGTCTCGGGTGGCGTGCTCCGCTGACGGGTTCCGGTCTGCTGGGCCATCTCCCGGCTCCACTCCGCCAACGTCTCTTGCTGCACCCGGGCCATCCTCCGTGCGAGGCCCTCCAGCGCGGTCTGTGCACACTCCCGGTCTCGGGGGAGCTGTGCCAGGACCTCCACCAGGCCTGGTGGGGTTGTTGCTTGCAGCAGGCTCCTGACCACTGGGTCGGTGCTGCCTGACTCTCCCTCCATCTCCGGGTAGGCTTTCTCTGGACTCCTCTCCAGACTTCTTGTCTCCGGGTGCGCTCTCTCCAGACTGCTCCAGGCGACACCCATCTTTGCTCTCTTGTTCTGTCTCCGCCCACATTGAGGGTGGTCCCGGGGCAACTTTGTGATTGTCAGTTCCAGGGGCAGTTCTCTCACGCTGATGGACACTTCCAGCATCACAGTCTCTGTTGGTGGGGGCGGTTTCCGCTTTTGGCGCCATTCTTCGACCTGGCCCACGATGGGAGGTGACCTCTTGCCACCCTCTGGCACGCCCATAATGGCGTCCGCTCTTCCAAGGCGGGAAATCTTTGGAAATGGCGGGAATCGTCTCCCAGTGGCGGGAAACTCCATGGATGGCGGGAAAAAGCTGCAAATGGCGGACAACCGGCGGTAAACGACCTGTGATGGGGTCCGTTGGCGGGGACCCTCCGGAACCGGCGGGAGACTTCTTTTTAAGGTAACGGTGAACTTTTCTTCAGGCACGCAGTACCCGGTTGTTGCGGGCACGTAATCCTGCCGACTACGCCAAAGTTGACGCGCCCCCTGGGCCAGCGTTGTTTGGGGGATACCCGGAGCCGGATCAGATGGGGGTTGTAGTCTCCGAGTGGCGGTGACCCGGTCCGTGCCCAGGGTGTCAAGCTCAGTGTGTGGCAGTCCTACAGATGTTACTGGATGTTCTTTTGTGTCGACTACGCCACCCGTTGATTTGCGGTCACTACGGCCGCCGCTGCAGCAGGGTCCGCTGAGGCTGGTGGTGTGTGTGCAGCTCAGGTAGTATAACCCCCAATGGGAGGGGTATAGCCTCAGGGGGTCAGTTGTAGAGGGTGGTGGTTGTGGTGGTGCAGTGAGAGTGGTAATAAGACTCTGAGTCGGGCTATGCAGTTCAGGGTTTTACTTACTGCTGTTGTTCTGGTCACTCCGGCCTTGAGTGACCGCCCGAGCCGTGCTGCGTCCACCAGGTCCTGGACTCGGCCAACCCCCAGGTGATTCTGGAGCGTGGTCCTGAGCTCCCTTTCTGACTTGTCCTTCTCTCTGGCCTTCCCCACCAGGGATCCACCTAAGTCCGGCTCCCTCGGGCCTCTTGTTGGTAAAACCCTTGTCTCTGGGTTCCCTGACCCTATTCACGGTCTGCCTTCTGGGTGGATTTAGTGGGTGGTCGTGGCAGATCCTGCCCACGACCTCCGGTCTCTGGCTAAGGATGAGGGCCCTCCACCAGCTTGGGATCCGGTACCCTTGTGCCAACTCTTCACCCTCTGGTCTAATTTTGGGTTCTTGGAGTTCCCTCTTCTCCCCCTCTGGGTCCTTCTTTCTCCTCTCTCTCTCTCTCTCTTGGCCTTGGAGCTGGCTGAGCTGTTCTGCTTGTCTGACCAAACCTCTACAAAAGACCCTGTTCTAAGATGGTTCCCACCTTATATACTCCCTCTATGTGTGAGCTCAGGTGACCAGCACCCAATGAGCTCCTAGCATTACCCAGACTGCTCCCCCTATCAGCCCCTACACTACTGGGATGTTCCACCCCCCTCCCACTCCAGCCAGGGACAGACACTGTCGTACCTGCACATTTCTCTAGTGGGAGTACCATTGGTCTGTCCCCCGGAAATGGGATATGTGTAGTGCATGCAGCCTACTGAGCTCAGTTCCACACTCCATCCTTACCCGGGAGTGGAATACCACACCTCTGGCTTGAGGTGTAATACCCCTGTAGCAGCCGAATCCTCGGGGTGCTACATGTACATAGCTTTTAAATGGTCACTGTTGTTTCATTAGACATATGCTTATTATTATTAATGATCGCTGTAGCAGAAGGTGGACTGCGACTGGGCCTGTCAAGGAGGGGCTCCATCGTCGCCAGCACTATATTCAGCTGTGCTTCTTTGGTCACATATTTCTTTGAAATGTATTGTGGAGCAGAGAGCTATCAGCACCGCAATAGCTATACAAGTCACTGGTCTATCAGAGTCCAATAGCTGAAGTCGGTGTGCCTATCTCAGGCAGCACATAACGTTACTCCCCTGCACCAGCTATGGAACAGGAGTGTTATGGGAGTGGGGTAAGAAGAATCATTTATTTTTTTAACATGTGTTGGAGAAGAGCGTCAGGACAGGGGATATTATTAAAGAAAGAGTCCAGGATAGGAGACATTATTAAACAAAGGGGTCAGGATGAGGAACATTATTACAGGATGGGTGCCATCATGGGGGACATTATTAACGAAAGAGGCCATAATAGGGGACATTACTTTAGTATAGGGGACATTATTAAAAAAGGGGGCTAGGACAGGGAACATTATCAAAGAACGGGGTCAGAACATTGGGCAATATTAAAAGATGGGGGCTAGGATGGGTGACATTATTAAAGAAAAGGGACTGAGATGAAGGACATTATTGTAGGCTGGGGACATTATTAAAGAAAAGGGCCAGGATGGGGAACATTAGAGAAAGGGAGCAGGTTGGAGGACATTATTACAGGCTGAGTCCAAAGACAGGGGACATTATTAAAGGATGGGGGCCAAGATGGCATACATCATTAAAGAAAGGGGCCAGAACTGGAGTATTCATTGCCGGGAGTATATATTTATTATAAGCAACGGATCACGTTTGGTAATGGTCAATCTGGAGTGCCTCCGCTCCACCTATATTGAATCGTCTCTGCGATCATATTGTAAGTTTCTTCTTTAATCTTTATTATTTTGTCAAGTATTAGTTTGACAATAAATGGCTTCACCCAACCAATAACCATGAGTGGAGAAAATTTTTTTTTGTTATCATTCATATCCTCTGAAACAGGCCAAGAAAGCAAAAATTCTGCCAGAGTATGTAAACTTTTGAGCTTTGAGTTGTTCCCCAGTTACAGCAACAGCCTAAATCAAATGACCTTTATTTCCAACTAGATGGGGCCCCTCCACATTATTCAAGAGTAGTCCGCGAGTATCTTGATGAAACATTTCCTAATAAATGGATTGGCCGAAGAGGCCCACTTGATTGGCCGGCACGTTCACCAGACTTGACCCCAATGGATTTTTTCTTTTGGGGAGTACTCAAGGACAAAGTTTATAGTCGAAAACCAAAAAGTGTCAGTGATTTGACCGCCAGAGGTAGCCTGACTGCCACTAGGTACTGAGATGAGATCCTCAGACCCCTTGTGAGACCATATGCTGGTGCGGTTGGCCTTGGGTTCCTCCTAATGCAGGACAATGCCAGACCTCATGAGGCTGGAGTGTGTCAGCAGTTCCGGCAAGATGAAGGCATTGAAGCTATGGACTGGCCCGCCCGTTCCCCAGACCTTAATCCGATTGAGCACATCTGGGACAACATGTCTCGCTCCTTCCACCAACATCACGTTGCACCACAGACTGTCCAGGAGTTGGCAGATGCTTTAGTCCAGGTCTGGGAGGAGATCCCACAGGAGACCATCCGCAAACTCATCAAGAGCATGCCCAGACGTTGTAGGGAGGTCATACAGGCACGTGGAGGCCACACACAATGCTGAGACTCATTTTGACTTGTTTTAAGGACATTACATCAAAGTTGGATCTGCCTGTAGTGTGTTTTTCCGCTTTAATTTTTGGGGTGACTCCAAATCCAGGCCTCCATTGGTTAAGACATTTGATTTCCATTGATGACTTTTGTGTGATTTTGTTGTCAGCACATTCAGCTTTGTACAGAATAATGTATTCAATGAGAATATTTCATTCATTCAGATCTTGGCTATGTTATTTGAGTGTTCCCTTTATTTTTTTGAGCAGTGTATATATATTAAAATATTATATATACTGTATATATATATATATATATATATATATATATATATATATATATATATGGTAAGATGAGATGCAGCACCAGCTAACCGATGTGTGGGTACAAAGCTTCCCAAACACAATATATAAATATATATTCTGCTGTTTCTATAGAGGGAATAGAAGGGTGCAGTATTACTGCACTTTTCTTCTTCATCTAGAACTGTGTATAGGTGGGGAAAAAAAAATCAAGAAAATCACATTGTATAAATTAGATAATTTTTTTTGCATTTTGCAGTGAGAAATACAGTAAGTATTTGATCCCTCTGGCAAACAACACTTAATACTTGGTGGCAAAACCCTTGTTGGCAAGCACAGCAGTCAGACTTTTTTTGTAGTTGATGATGAGGTTTGCGCACATGGCGGGAGGAATTTTGGTCCACTCTTCTTTGCAGATCAGCTCTAAATCATTAAGATTTTGAGGCTGTCGCTTGGCAACTCGGAGCTTCAACTCCCTCCATAAGTTTTCTGTGGGATTAAGGTCTGGAGACTGGCTAAACCACTCCATGACCTTACTGTGCTTCTTTTTGAGCCACTCCTTTGTTGCCTTGGCTGTATGTTTTGGGTCATTGTCTTGCTGGAAGACCCAGCCAAAGACCCATCTTCAATGCTCTTACTGAGGGAAGGAGGTTGTTGGCCAAAATCTCGCGATAAATGACCCCATCCATCTTCCCTTCAGTACCGTGCAGTCCCCATGTCCCCTTTGCAGAAAAACACCCCCATAGTATAATGTTTCCCCCACCATGCTTCATGGTTGGGACGATGTTCTTTGGGTTGTACTCATCCTTCTTCTTCCTCCAAACACGGCGAGTTGAATTAGGGTATGTGCACACGATGCAGAAATGAAGCAGAAAATTTCTGCATCATTTCTGCATCTCCCTGGCAGAAAAAACGCATGCAGATTGTGCATGCGTTTTTCCTGCAGAATACATGCGGATCCACATGCAGATTCACATGCGTTTCCGCATGCAGATTGACAAGCGCTTTCCAGGCGATTTTAGCATCACCTGGAAAGTGCTTGATAACTAGGTCACACTATATAAATCCATGCAAACAGCATGGATTTATACAGTGTGAACCGAGAGAGTGTATATACTTACCTCTGATGGCCCGCGCTGTCCTGCTCACTCCGTTCTCCCGGCTGCCGGCAACTTTGAATTGAAAGACCTGCCGACGTCAGCGTCACGTGACCCGTCACATGACTCTGACGTCACCGCAGGTCCTACAACTCACTGCAAGTGCCGGGAACCAAGCGGGAGCGCTGCGCGGGCCGACAGAAGGTAAGAATACATTTATTTTTTATTTTATTCTTCTTTTTACAGCTTTTTTAATGGTACCTGGGTGTGGATGAGACTCTCCTCTCCTCCACACCCGGGTACCATCCGCACATTAGAACGCACCAATTACGCAAGTACAAATGCTGTCTTGCGGAATTGGCGCGTTCTAATGCAAGTCAATGGCGGCGAAATCGCCGCGTTTCCGCAAAATTAATTGACATGCTGCGGATTTTTGACCGCAGCGTTAACGCTGCGGAAAAATCCGCATCATGGGCACAGCACATGCGGATTTCCATTGGGGAACATTGCTGCCCTTCTACCATGCGTTTTTCATGCGTTTCCGCGGCGTTTACGCAACTGCAAAAACGCCGCGGAAACGCATGAAATACGCATCGTGTGAACACAGCCTTAATGTCAAAGAGCTCAATTTTTGTCTCATCTGACCAAAACACCTTCTCCCAATACTCACAGAATCATCCAGGTGTTCATTGGCAAACTTCAGACGGGCCTGCACCTGTGCCTTCTTGAGCAGGGGGACCTTGCTGGCAATGCAGGATTTTAAACCTTTAAGGCGTAATGTGTTACCATTGGTTTTCTTGGTGACTGTGGTCCCAGCTGCCTGGAGATCATTAACAAGTTCCCCCTGTGGAGTTTTAGGCTGATCTCTTATTTTTCTCATGATCAAGGATACCCCACGAGGTGAGATTTTGCATGGTTCCCCAGATCGATATCGATTGACAGTCATTTTGTATTTTTTCCATTTTCTTACTATTGCACCAACAGTTGTCTCCTTCTCACCCAGCGTGTTACTTATGGTTTTGCTGCCCATTCCAGCTTTGTGCAGGTCTATGATCTTGTCCCTGACATCCTTAGAAAGCTCTTTGGTCTTGCCCATGTTGTAGAGGTTAGAGTCTGACTGATTAATTGAGTCTGTGGACAGGAGTCTTTTATACAGGTAATGAGTTGATTAGGAGCGTCTAACTGGTCTGTAGGAGCCAGAACTCATAATGGTTTGTAGGGGATCAAATACTTATTTCTCATTGCTAAATGCAAAAAAAATTATCTAATTTATACAATGTGATTTTCTTGATTGTTTTGGGGGGGGATATTCTATCTCTCAATGTTAAAATGAACATACCCTTAAAATTATAGACTGTTCATGTGACACGTCCCCTGGGCCGTGGGGTACTCGGTAGCAGGGCCGGTCGGTGCTGGGGATGTCACGGTGGCGGTGACCCGGTCCGTGACCCAGGGCGGTTAATTAAGGGAAAAGTAAAAGGGGAATAAAGTTTTTAGAAATAATGTTCGTGACACCACGTGTGGTATGCTGCTATATGGGGCCACCGCTGCAGTACAGATCCACTGGTGCTGATGGTGACGCAGCAGAGTTGGTTCAGCTCTCCAGAGGCAGAGCTAAGCTCCATGGCAGTGTAGAAGATGATTTTATGAGGTAGATGTTGCTGGTGTTGTGTAGTGCCGTGCAGGGCTGGTGATGGTGCAGCAATTATTCAAGGACACAGTGGGGTGCAGTCTTCAGGTTTTACTCACAGTTGTTCAAGACTCCAGGTCACAGTTACCGGTGTGTAACCGCCCACGTTGTCCTGTGTCCTCCGGGGTAGGAGTCCAGCAAACTCTCAGGTATCTCAGGAGCACTTACACGGGACCCCGTTCTATGTACCTTTCCCGGTCGTCTCACTGCGCTGGCTCTCGCCCTCCTGCCCTGCGTCTCACAATCAGTGTCCCAAGCCAGTGGCCTCGGGCCTTGTCGGGCGACGTGCTTTCAGTCCCCTGGACCCTATGTGGCCACCTTTTCGGCGATGTAATTGTGGATTTTGACTGCAACACCTTGAAAATGCTGCAGACTCTGGTTGGCTAGTTGAGCCTGGTTGTTCTCCACTAGTTTTGGGGCCGGTCCCCTTCTGCAGCCTGATCCCTCCACGTCAGCGTGAATTCGGGAGCACGGATGGCCTCTGCACTCTCCGTGCCCCTGGGATCCCTTCTGTCTGTCCTGGAGCCCTCCTCTCTGCTCCTCTCTTCTTTCCTCTCTCTCTCTCCTTCTGGGCCTCTCTGACTGGGCCCTGACTGAACTCCCCTCCTGCTCCAAGCACTGAAACAGGAGACTGACTGAACTGCTCTTCTTGCTCCCCTGAGCAGAACTCTCTCTAGAACCTTCTATCCTCCTTTTTATACTCCTACTCTCTGTGTGCTCCCCTAATCTTCTTCCTCCACCCACCTCCTCTACCTAGTTCCACCCTCCAGCTAGGGACCAGGGACTGTGCTCTCCCTTAAGAGCAATCTCGCCCTTTCCTACTGAAGTGGAGTGTATTGGATGTGGGTGTGTGGGGCCCGGGTAGTACTCCCTCCTTACCTGAGAGTGGGGTACCACACCTCTGGGTGAGATGCAGTACCTCTGTGGCAACTGGACCCGCAGGGGCGCCACACATGTCACAAAAACAGCAAGGGATCAAATAATTATTTCCCCCACGGTATGTGATTTACCATATACATTATTCGATATACAGAGCTGATGGTAATATTAGTGTTAGTATTTTCGTTTTTGATAATGATCAGTATTGTGCTATTAGCTGGTTACTATGTGGTGGTAATATGTGGTTCCAACCATGGTGTGGTGTTATGTATCCCTTGTATGTGATATTATTGGTATATTGGTCTTGGTATAGTGGATTTTGTCCAGTAACAAGATGGTAGTGATACTCAGAAAGTAGTTAGTGATAATAATATATGGTCTGTGTGTGGTGGTATTTTTCCCCTTGATGTGGTTTATTATAGGAATATTAATTTTGATATAGCAGACTTGTTTAGTAACAATATGGTGATATTGGTTATTTGGCTACTCTATGACTACTATTTAGAAGTATTGCTATGTTTTCTATGAAATTTGTATATTTTAACTGTATTTTGTTTTGTTTTTTTAATGGGGGGGGGGCAAACACATATGTCTTTATGGGATCTAGATCATTACAGGAGACGGACCATACATCTGACCAAGCAATGCTGGGGGGAGGGGACCAGGTCCAAACATTGCACTAGGGCCCAAAGGACTCTACTTCCAGCACTGCTTACTGGCGTTACCAAAAGTGTCTTCAATCATTACCAAAAAGATTGGTTTTGAGTGAAAATTTGCTCTAAAGTTATGGTCACTAGGTGAGCAATTTGCTGTCTTCTGCCTGCTATCAACAGTGATCCGGTGTCAATTCTTAGCGGATATTCATACAATTTGTACATTTTCTCTTCCCTCAGGCTTCTTTCCAAAGTCTTATGTTTATCTCCTCATCTTTATTCAACTTACTTGCTTGTTTCTTTTTGTTTTTCCTTTTCCTTTTGTGTTTGTTTTTCATTTTTTTTGCAGTTGTGCTCACAGCCAGGGTAATCCAGCTGTCCCACTGCTTTGTATTCTAGTTATCTGTTATTCCCGGTGCTCAGCGTTACATTGATTTGGTTGTGGAACCAGAGGTACGGCCATTTCTCCAAAGTGTCCCAGGTGCCATTTTTCAACAAAACAATTCCAGGACATGTTGCTAGTGCTACTGTGAGCAGCCTGCACGGCCTAAATGTGCTACCAAGGTTTGCAGCGTGTAATTTCCATAACTTCACAACTTTTTAATTTTGGTGTTGCAATTTCAGTGTTGAGGAGTGTATATATTGTAAAACTAGACTCTTAGTGTGATAGATTGTGTGTAATATGAAATACTATACCAGTACAGAAGAAACTAAAATATGATTCCAGGGCTTTCATGTTTGCTATCATCAAAAGAATGGCATTATTGGTTATACACAGATGTACATTTACATTTTATAGTAGATTTTACAAATTCATCTCTATCTTCCCTGTATAAATAGCCTCCTAAATATTTCAACTGTATTTATACTATATGTTTGCCTTTTATCCACAGGTCCTTATTCTACAACAATGGAAGTAAAAAGAAACCAGATCTGTTTGTTACAAGGTACGTCTTCACTTGACACTGCATTTATTACAAGTATAAATTAATGTTACTATTTTAAATGGAAGTTTCAGTCATTTTTTTGGATACAGATTTATATTAGATCCTTATTTAACTTCTGCATCTACAGTATATGTCAGTAATTATTATGGCTTCATAGTTGGGTATTTATGAGTATAGAATTGTGGAAACAATGTATCTTGCACTCTACCCACCACACCGCAGAAAAAGGGCCATCTCCATACCATCCTGTCAGCCAAACAGAATATTTTCCAGGCTAATGTCAGTCAGATATACTCCTTCACATAGAAGAATGCATCTATTATGTCCTTCCTATATGTCAACTTTTATTGCCTGTAGCAGACCACAACTCCCTCACATGAATGTACAAACTTTGAGACAGTGGCGGGGGGACGCTGTGCCAAGCACTCTTTAGTTGTCACAGGGCAAGAAGGCTCTTTGATAAGACACTAACAGACACCATGTCTTAAAACAGCTGGGATTTTATTTACAGTAAAATTAAAAGTAAAACCACAGAAAGAGAAATTAAAATTCTTCCAAAAATTAAAGAATTAACATGGCAAAAAGGGCAACAGTATTTGCCTGCTCAGGCCACAGAATCTAGTAGTTAGAGATTAATAAATTATCACTTGAGCAAACAAATATCACTCCTCATCTTTTCAGTGCCGTGGTTATCCTACTTTTTCACATCACGTCGTTCTTCTGGCACAAATTATATACAGTCGAGCAGACCAATTTTTTTATTAAAATTAGAAGCAAAGCCATAGAAAGAGGAATTCCTAAAAAAATTCAAGAATGAACACAACAAAAAAAGGAAACCTGCCCAGGTCACAAAACTTCATGTAGCAAACCCCTTTATTAAGGGAATTTTATTTAGTGGTCTTCCAATATGGAGGCAAAATTGTTGAAAACTTTGCAGAACTTAAACAGGACAATTCTGACATCCAGCCCAGATTCCTCTACCCAATAGTAAAATGTCGTCTGCCTAGGCATACACTATCACCTGCGCCCTGCTACTCCAATTGTTGCAGTTTTCTGCTCTGGTCCCAGGCACAATTTTTCTTACACACACAGTATCTTCAGGGGTGACCTTTTCTGGCACACACAGGCATATCACACCTCTTGTTCTGCCAAGGCAGTTCCGACAGTCAACACACACCTCACCTGGTCTCAGGACGGTCATGTGCTAGTTAGTATCTCTTACCAGACTATGGCCAAACTCAAATGGCTTCTTAGTCCTGCGCTGCTGCTTATCTGCTGCTGACTTCTGGGTATGTGCATTAGCCACCAATATCATTCTCATCAGGGCTGTGATCAATGGCTTGCTTCCCATAGTAACAGTTCACATCGCGGACTTTACCATCCATCCCTTTTACCAGAAAATACGATGAGGAACTCTGACTTTCCCCAACTCTTCAGCAGACTTGGCATTGTTAGCTCTCTCTGCCTCTGCAGTACGCACTGCTCCTCAAGTGTCCGGCTTAGACACAGGCTAGACTCCCACGCTCAATCCATCCATTGTGTTACTTTGTGTATCATGAAACACCTCATGTTAACTACACTATTACCTCAGACAGTTCCTTAATGAATCCTTTGCATGTCGAAGTGAAGATCAAGCACTGATTGTGAAGCAATTCAACACTAGCCATCATGGCCATAACACAATATTTACAAGGCATGAACCCGGGCCTAAAGTAGATAAAACAGCAACAAGGGATTCCTACTCTCTTACGAGACTCAAGTGTTCATCACGTGTTTAATAGTGAACACTTATAAGGAAAGCAAGCTTAGTCTGGTCGATATGGCGGAGATAATATTCCCAAACATGAGCTACTACTGTAAAACTGCTAGAGATCCCGCTAAGCCTCACAGCTGCCCTCTTCTTGGCCCAAAATACTTGCCACACTGACGACCAAAGATGAAACAATTTGAACCTCATATCCTAAGGCATCACTGCAGCATAAGAAAGAGTCAGTTCACCTACAACAGGGGTGAGAAACATTCTTTCTGCCAAGGGCCATTTGGATATTTATACCATACTTGGGGGGCCGTACAAATTGTGCACTTACTTCGCCTACAAAGTAATCTTGACGCTGAAGCTGATGTCAGGATGTAAGTTTTCATTGCACGTGCCTCAGTGTTCAATAGTGATTGCTGTGTGCGTGTGCTCACAGAGCAAGAAGAAATTAAAAGGCCGGTGGTCATAAAACCACAGCTGCCGGCCCAAGCACTGTGGTTTTCAGGAATCTGTCCAGGGGCCGGAAAAATGGTCATCGAAGGCCATAAATGGTCCTTGGGCCTGAGGTTCCCCACCCCTGACCTAGAACATGGTTAAAAGCACCGTCAAGCTGAAAATAGGTTAACCAGGAATATAATATAGCAAAAATAACAGAAGGATCACAACTCAGAAAATTAATAAATGGCAGTAATGAGACTAAGTGCACCCTACAGCTTGGTCACAGTAATCCAATAACTACAACTAAATATGTCAGTCTTAGAATACAAGATATGGAGGCAAAGACCCAGCTAGGATAAAATAGCATTTACGAAAAGTAGACAGCAAGTAACTAGATTCCACTGGCTCAGAAACCTAAAGTGCGCCAAAGAAAAGAATAGCGAAAAAAGGGTGCATTCATACATTGGTGTGAATGTCTGTTTGTTGCCCGATTTTTAATTGGACAACACGCTGACCCACTGAATATGTCGTAATCTGATCCTCAATATGGGAGCAGTATTGGACATGCTCTTAATCTCACGGATTTCACTCTCTGTTTCAATGGATCTATCACACTCTATCTGTCCGATTAAAAAATGGGACACCATTTACACAGATGTCTGAATGCACTCTTATAGTGGAATATACCACTGGTAATTTATCAACGAACCGGAAGAGAAGTGGGAAAAAAATGAACCAGTGAGCTTCATGTGGCACCCCAGGAGTCCGGTTGCCACATTGGCATTGCCTCCCTCAAAGGGGGTGATGCCATGCCTAGAAGCAAGGAGGGGTCCCCTTATCAGGTAACACCAGCATCCAACACATTTCCTGGCTCCAGACCAGAAGGGGGAGCTCTAACCCAGTTTCAGGGGAGCTTCGCTTTTAAATTGGAGCCTGGAGGCGGGGTTTAGAAAAAGTCAGTTGGAGTGAGAAAAGTCAGTTGGAGACAGGAGAGAAAGACGAGGGAGAACCTGGGGAGGGGAGCTGTGACCAAGCTCGCCCCAGAGAAAAGCGCCAGAAGCCAGACACCGGAGTCCGTGGTTGTTCAGGTACTGAAATCCCAGCAGCTAAATCCGGAGGGCAGGAGACTGCTGGTCTCCTGGCCCCACCAAACACCCGGAGGCTCAGCAGCATACTAGAGCCCGGAGCCGCCACGATGGAGTGACGCCTGAAAAAGGCTCGAGCTGCCTGCCATACAGGTGAGGATTTAATGATTGCTCAGGAAAGAGGGCCGCAGCATAGCTTTAAGTAGCAGGGCCAAAGAGGACAGCGTAGAAGGAAGGCCTGCAACTCCACCTGGCAAGGTGGATCCCCAAATTGCTTCTAGGCCGCCCGGATCTCCATTACCTTCTGTAATCAGTCCCCCGGTCTTCTCCAGCAAACCTCAAGTAAAGGTAGAGGAAACCGCCATTCTTGTGTCGTCTGGTCATTATCTGCACCCTCAGTCCTGCACCCCAACACCCATCCAATATACTGCCCTGGGGCCTAGCTCTGCCCGTGGAGAGCTAGACTATCTCAGCTGCGTCACCATCAGCCCCAGTGGATCTGAATAGCAGCGGCGGCCCCCTATAGCCGCACACGACAGGTGGTGTCACGAAACTTTTCCCCTAAACAAACTGTCCTTGTCCTTTTTATTGACAGCCTAGGACCCCGGACCGGGTCACGCCCCCGTCACAATCCCAAGGAACCGACCGACCCGGTGGCGAATACCCCATGGTCCTAGGGGGCGCGTCATTTCCATCTAACCACCTTTTTCATCCAACCTTATAATGGACTAGGCAAGAATTATATGTTTTGTAACAACCTATCAATCATGTAAGCAAAGCCAAAAAGTATCAAGACAAAGCCGACTTTATGTGACATTACCTTACACCACCAGCTCGCCCAGTGAAGCCATATGATACAAAGTATGGGCTAAACAGCCATCATAAACTAGCACCAAGGGTGGACCTACAATATACTCAACCGCCATTTATGGCAAGACGTATGGTGAAATGTTCATATAGACATGACATTGCACTTCTCAATAGTGTCTATAAGGAAGAAGGGCACTGCTCCACCAGCTGATTTGCCTGCTGGTGTAGGTTGTGAAACTTATACCCATGAAACCGAAAAAACATCAGCAGCAGCGTTTTGAACTCAAGAGACATGGTAGGCATGGAAAAAGATGGTACACTGCAAGCAGCACAATATTAAATGATAAAGCAGAATTTCAAGTGATGAGGAAAAAGAAGTGAAATAATTAAGAGAATAGAAAACCCCATGATTAGCTGACGTCATATATATTCCTGTATATAGTGTAGCAGAGATAAATGGCTGGTCAGTATCATAGAATGTTAGAGATGGAAGGGACCTCCAGGGTAGTCGTGTCCAACCCCCGGCCCACTGCAGGATTCACTAAACCATCTCAGACAGATGTCTGTCCAGCATCTGTTTGAAGTCTTCCATAATCAGTATTGCAGATCTGATTACAGTGTCATTAATAAACCTTAGAAATAGCTGAGTAAATTATTTTGTACCCTATTTTGATGGCCGCATTCAACTTAACCCATTCCTAGGCTGTATGTGAATTAGAATCACATAATGGTCAAATGGATATTAAAACAATTTTTGTTTAGCACTTGTTTTGCTTGCTTATATAGTGCCATCATATTCCACAGCGCTTTACAGATATTATCATCATCACTGTCCCCATTGGAGCTCAAAATCTAAAATCCCTATCAGTATGTTTTTGTGGTGTGGGAGGACACTCTCGGAAACACAGGGAGAACATATAGGTGCTTCTCACAAAATTAGAATATCATCAAAAAGTTAATTTATTTCAGTTCTTCCATACAAAAAGTGAAACTTATATATTATATAGAGTCATTACAAACAGAGTGATCTATTTCAAGTGCTTATTTCTGTTAAAGTTGATGACTATGGCTTACAGCCAGTGAAAACACAAAAGTCATTATCTCAGTAAATTAGAATAATTAACAAAAAAAAACCAGCAAAGGCTTCTGAAGCATTTAAAAAGGTCCCTTAGTCTGTTTCAGTAGGCTCCACAATCATGGGGAAGACTGCTGACTTGATCGATGTCTAGAAGGCAGTCTTTGACACAATCCACAAGGAGGGTAAGCCACAAAAGGTAATTGCTAAATAAGCTGACTTTTCACAGAGTACATTTCAGCATCTGCAAGGTATGTATTATAAAGAGCAACCATGGGGAATGCTGTTTTGCTTTACACAAATACCATTATAGTTAAATTCATGTCCTGTCACATGCAGGGCCATATTTTCCACTAGACACTTGAGGGCAGGAGCCTAGTGTAGCAATTTTTAGGGGGCAATACTTTAATTAGAATTTTTTTTGCTAGCTTCCTAAACCTTTAAAACCTTTATTTTTAAATTGGGCAGCATGTGAGTTGGGGTCGGAAGGGTGTTCTGACTATGTACAATACCATATGAAGAGATTCCAATAGAAAAGTTTGATGGTTCTCCATGCTGCTGGGTCTGTTAAAAGGAACCTGTCATTACAGTAAATTCATGCTATTTAAACCACACCATGAATAAGAGCCTGGATGCACGATTGCAGGCAGGTACGTTTTATTCTGAAACACTGCAGGGTTTTAGAGAAAACATAGTTTGAAAAACCCAGTTAGGAATTATAAGGATAGACCGGACTAGTCCTGTATGGCCACTAGCCCTGCTCCAGTCAATTGAGAGATCTCTCCCTCTTTCCTATGTAGACACAGGAGAGACCTGTCAATCAACTGGAGCAGCTCAGGGAGAAGCCGGACAGAGGCTGAATTGGACTAGTCAGGTCTCTCCCTATAGTGACTGTCCTGCTTTTCAAACTACAAGTGCTTCTCACTAAATTAGAATATCATCAAAAAGTTAATTTATTTCAGTTCTTCAATACAAAAAGTGAAACTCATATATTATATAGCGTCATTACAAACAGAGTAATCTATTTCAAGTGTTTATCTGTTAATGTTGATGATTATGGCTTACAGCCAATGAAAGCACAAAAGTCATTATCTCAGTAAATTAGAATAATTTATAACACCAGCTTGAAAAATGTTTTGAAAATCCGAAATGTTGGCCTACTGAAATGTCTGTTCAGTAAATGCCCTCAATACTTGGTCGGGGCTCCTTTTGCATCAATTACTGCATCAATGCGGTGTCACATGGAGGTGATCAGCCTGTGGCACTGCTGAGGGGTTATGGAAGCCCAGGTTGCTTTGATATCAGCCTTCAGCTCGTCTGCATTGTTGGGTCTGGTGTCTCTCATCTTCCTCTTGACAATACTCCATAGATTCTCTATGGGGTTAAGGTCAGGCGAGTTTGCTGCCAATCAAGCACAGTGATACTGTTGCTTTTAAACCAGGTATTGGTACTTTTGGCAGTGTGGACAGGTGCCAAGTCCTGCAGGAAAATGAAATTTCCATCTCCAAAAAGCCTGTCGGCAGAGGGAAGCATGAAGTGATATCAAATTTCCTGGTAGACGGCTGCGCTGACTTTGGTCTTGATAAAACACAGTGGACCTACACCAGCAGATGACATGGCTCCACAAACCATCACTGATTGTGGAAACTTCACACTAGACCTCAAGCAGCTTGGATTGTGGCCTCTCCACTCTTCCTCCAGACTCTGGGACCTGGATTTCCAAATGAAATGCAAAATTTACTTTCATCTGAAAACAACACCTTGGACCACTGAGCAACAGTCCAGGTCTTTTTCTCCTTGGCCCAGGTAAGACGCTTCTGGCGCTGTCTATTGGTCATGAGTGGCTTGACACAAGGAATGTGACACTTGTAGCCCATGTCCTGGATACGTCTGTGTGTGGTGGCTCTTGAAGCAATGACTCCAGCAGCAGTCCACTCCTTGTGAATCTCCCCCAAATTTTTGAACGACCTTTTCTTGACAATCCTTTCAAGGCAGCAGTTATCTCGGTTGCTTGTGCACCTTTTTCTACCACACTTTTTCCTTCCACTCAACTTTCCATTAATATGCTTGGATACAGCACTATGTGAACAGCCAGCTTCTTTAGCAATGACCTTTTGTGACTTACTCTCCTTGTGGAGTGTGTCAATGACTGCCTTCTGGACATCTGTCAAATCAGAAGTCTTTCCCATGATTGTGGAGCCTATGATATTCTAATTTAGTGAGAAGCACTTGTATGTAAACATACCTGGCTGCAATCGTGCATCCCGGCTCTGATTCATGCTGCCAGTGGTTCGGGCAGCAAGAATCTAATGACGGTAAATAGAGTTTCTCAAGGTGACAGGTTTCCTTTAACAGGCCCAGCAGTACGGAGCACCGGGACAGCTATATATTGATGTCCCTGTGGAGGAGTATAGGACTGTAAGACCCAAATTGATTTAGGATTCATACTTCAGGAGGTCAGAAGAAAAGAATCATTTGTCTGTATTTAAAGGGGTTGTTTCAGCATTGGGATTTGATGACCTGCTATTGATGACCTATTGATAAACAACAGGCAGAATTATCTTGTTACATTAAGACATTCTTGATTATGAAAAATCTGCCGGATTTTCATCAGTGTGCTGGGTCTGATTTTTATGTTTTTGGTCCATGTGTCTGCTTTTACTATCCGTGTATCATCAGTTTTGCTCATATAAGATTTTCTTAGCTTCTAGCAGTCAGTGAAAATTGCACAGGACAGATCCATTCAGTTAAATGTGGGAGTCTGATCCACAAATTAGATCAATATCAGACATGTCTGCATGTTTTGAGGACCCATAGTCCACAAAAAAGAAAATCAGGCATGTGGAAAAGACCATAGACTATAATGGGTACATGTTCTAACCCCCAAAAAACAAATGACAATGTAAACAAAGCTCAGACGAGTCCACTGTATACTAGTTATGGATGTCATGCTGTGAATATGATGCATGGAATAATAAATCACCTGCAGAAGTCATATGTTAAAATACAGTCACCATTGTTAAAGGGGTTGTTCAGGTTTTTCACGAAAGTCTTAAGTGACTGCAGACTCGTGAATCCTCAGTTACAATCCTACTAATGTAATGCCATGGATGTAGTATTCCAGGGTGAAACGTCCAATGAATAGTTATTCATGTAATACATGGACAGCTCGAGTCCACCATATCATACAGAATGGCTCTGTGCTCTGTCTTAGGCTACGTTCACATGACTGTATTTTTGGTCAGAGTGTAGTCTGGGGAAAGTACTGACATTGCAATAAATAAATAGAAATCACAGCACACACTAATTTCTTCCATATTTTGGATGAGACTCGCCTATTCAAGTCTATGGGTGGCCAAAAAAAAAATCAGGTTTCATACTGACCAGCCGTATAGCATCGTATTTATACAGATACATTGTGTGAAGCTGAGTCACTTCTCACGGCCAAGTCGTGAGACGGATAGTTAAGAAGTCTGAGATCAAAAGCCAGGAGGGTACATAATAAACAGAAGGAAGAGGTAAAGGGGTAGTCAGATAACGTTCCATGGTCAGAATACCAGGAGGATAGTGGATGAAAGCAGAAGGGGTTAAACATAGATGGTCAGAACGGATGGTCAGAATGAGGTTAAGGTCGTCAGGACGCCCCTGTACCAGATTGGATGGCTGATCTGTTAGTAATTGCATCCCAGACACCCTGAGGAGTGGAACTGTGACACATTGCAATTATTAAAGGGTTATGTTCAAGTTGTCTCTTAATTCATGGTTGCTTGGGGGCGGCTAGCTCCTCCATGAGTGACAGTTCAGGTGAGAAGCTTCATTCAATTACTACACATTAAAGGGAATATGTCAGCAGGTGTTCGCTATGAAATCCGATAGCAGCATAATATAGGGCAAGAAACCCTGGTTCCAGCGATGTATTATTTACTGGACTGCTCGGTGTAGTTTTGATAGAATCCCTGTTTTCTCCGCTGTAGATGTAGTAGCGGTCATAATGTTAAGCTGTGTATAACCCCACCAACACCCCTGATTGGCAGCTTCCTGTGTAAAGCAGGGGCGGACACAGACTGTAGTGGGCCCCTGTGCAAGAATTTTTTTTGCCCCCCCCCCTGCCCTTCATAGGGGGCATGAAGGCCCCCCCCCCCGTGCATCTCTGATTCCCCCCACTCCTAGTTAATTAATTGATTTTTTTAAAAAAATAAAACTTGTTATACTTACCCCCAGGGCCAGCTCCAGGTTTTTGTGGGCCCTGGGCGACAGAGTTTCAGTGGGCCCCTTTAACACATACCATGGATTCATGATGCACAGATACCACAGAGAAATATATATATATATATATAGTACAATGCAAAGATTTCACTTACATTACATGAGCGATATCTATTGTAAATTCTACAGTAGACAGTATAGTCCTCCATACAGTATTATCGGCACCATATAATGCTCCATACAGGATACTGACCCCCTTATAATGCTCCATACAGGATACTGGTCCCCATATAATGCTCCATACAGGATACTGGTCCCCATATAACGCTCCATACAGGATACTGGTCCCCATATAACACTCCATACAGAATATTGGCCCCCATATAACGCTCCATACAGAATACTGTCCCCCATATAACGCTCCATACAGAATATTGACCCCCATATAACGCTCCATACAGAATATTGGCCCCCATATAATGCTCCATGCAGGCTGTTCCCCCCTTATAATGCCCCATTACACGAGCGATATCTATTGTAAATTCTACAATAGCTCAGAAACCGGCGAATCCTCACAGCTCACAGTGCAGACCGGACAGTATAGTCCTCCATACAGTATTATGGGCACCATATAATGCTCCATACAGGATACTGACCCCCTTATAATGCTCCATACAGGATACTGGTCCCCATATAATGCTCCATACAGGATACTGGTCCCCATATAATGCTCCATACAGGATACTGGTCCTCATATAACGCTCCATACAGGATACTGGTCCCCATATAACGCTCCATACAGGATACTGGTCCCCATATAACACTGCATACAGAATACTGGCCCCCATATAACGCTCCATACAGAATACTGTCCCCCATATAACGCTCCATACAGAATGCTGACCCCCATATAACGCTCCATACAGAATACTGACCCCCATATAACGCTCCATACAGAATATTGGCCCCCATATAATGCTCCATGCAGGCTGTTCCCCCCCTTATAATGCCCCATGCAGGATGACACCCCCCTTTTAATGCCCTATGCAGGATGTCACCTCTACCCCCCATAAAATGCCCCATGCAGGATGTCACGCCACCCCCCCCATATAACGCCCCATGCAGGATGTCACACCATCCCCCCCATATAATGCCCCATGCAGGATGTCACCCCCCCAATATAACGCCCCATGCAGGATGTCACACCATCCCCCCCCCATATAACGCCCCATGCAGGATCTCACACCATCCCCCCCCATATAACGCCCCATGCAGGATGTCACACCATCCCCCTCCAATATAATGCCCCATGCAGGATGTCACCCCCCCATATAACGCCCCATACAGGATGTCACACCACCCCCCCCATATAATGCCCCATGCAGGAGGTCACCCCCCCCATATAATGCCCCATGCAGGATGTCACCCCCCCATATAATGCCCCATGCAGGATGTCACACCCACTCTCCCCCCACCATATAATGCCCCCATACATAAAAAAAAAAAATCAAATACTCACCTCACTTCTCACCTGATGCTGATGCGTCTTCCCGCTCTCTGGTGTGACAGCTCAGGAGAGATCGTGCGCGGTGTAAACATATCACCGCGCCCTCTGACCTGAGACGTCACAGTCAGAGGACGCGGAAGACGCTGCGGAGGCACGGGGAGGGGTAAGTATTGTGCCGGCTCCGTCACATGACCGGAGCTGTCCCTGCGCTCAGCATGGGGCCGGGGGCCCATGCTGAGCGCAGGGACATCTCCGGTCATGTGACGGCGGGGGGTCCTGCGGGGGGGCCCCATGAGGAGACGCACAAGAGGGGGGCCCCAACGGGGCTACGAGGGGGCCCCGACCGGCCGGGCCCCATGCTGGAGTTTGGGCAGTCATGCCCTGATGGCGGCCCTGCTGGAGGCTGGAGGGGCCCCCTCTCCCTCGGGGGCCCCCGTTCAATGAACCGGCTGCACGGGCGGTAGGTCCGCCCCTGGTGTAAAGTGTACATTGTCAGCAAGCTGTCAGTAAGTGGTGAGGGCTGGGTTATTCAGATTAGCTGGACTACCATGCACATGAGGCTTAGTCAGACTGTGATAATCGCCTGCTGATAAAACACTGATTGCATTGAAACTACAAGACACAGCCTAGTAAGTGACACATCACTGTAATCAACCTCTCTTGCTCTATATTATGCTGCTCTCAAATTAAATAGCAAAAACCTGCTGGCAGATCCCTTTAACTGTCTGTCAGTGCTTGTACTTGAGTCACTTTATACATAGAGATGACAGGGACTTTGATCAAGCACACAGCTCAGGACAGTGAGAACCATGATTAGAACTGCTGTAGAAACTATACAAAAGATACTGGGTGGATGGGATGCTGGCTGCTGTGCTGGGGATTGTGATTATTAGTGTTGAGCCACCCCCGTAGTGTTCGAGTTCGGTTCGGTTCGTCGAACACCCGTGTGTTCGCCGAACTGTTCGTCGAACTGTTCGTCGAACACCTTCGAACACCGTTAAAACCAATGGCAGGCAAACAAAAACACATAGAAACACATAGAAAACACCTTCAAAGGTGTCCAAAAGCTGACAAACTGCTCAGAAGACATAACTAACACATGGAAAAGTGACAAGTACATATAGTCATGCGAAAATAAAAGAGGTGGAGGAGTAAAAGGAGGGGGAGACACAGATATAGGCATGTCATGCCCTTCTAAAATCCAAAAAGTGAGAAGCCGACACGGCCAGTCCGCTCCTGCCCGTGCCACCTCCGTGTCGCCGGGTTTGTGCCAGAGCCGCGGTGAACCCTGATGGCCAGCCCCCCTCTCCCAATACTGGTGCCTGTCCGCTGGTGGGTCGAGCGAGCCCCCCTGTGGTGGAGGCAGCTCTAAGCTTTTTAATTTAAATTGTCTCTCTAATTTGAATGAATACACTTTAAATCCATTTACAAGGATCTATTGGAGGGCAAGTCTCATGCCAGCAGCCGCGTAATTCCAGCTCCAGTAGCGTCCACTAAAGCTGCTGCAGTTAAAAAGCTTTTATAAGGATCGAGCTCGGCTGTCCACTGCAAGGCATCCTACTGCCAGTCCCAGCCCCTATGCCTTGGGGTGCCTCCTGATGCTCTTCACTGAGTATCCCATGGTCCCGAAGCATTTCCTTTGAAAAAATTAAGTGTCTAAACTACAGGTGGTGTAGCTTGCTTAACAGCCGGGATAATCCGCTGACTAGCAGACACTGCTACTAGGCACAAAGTATTTCCTGGGCTAGATGCAGTTAAAAATTTGTAATTAGATACTCTCGTTGGATGCTGAGAAAGCATTCCATAGAGTCTCCTGGCACGCCATATATGATTCTCTTAAAAAGCTTGGGGTAGGGGTCTAGGGGACCCTTTTATAGCCAAAATCACGGCCCTGTATCACAATACGTCACCTAGGCTGAAGATAAATGGAACTGTAGCACCCTGAGGGCTCGGTTGCTACAGAGGTATTGCACCTCACCCAGAGGTGTGATATCTCACTCTCAGGTAAGGATGGAGTGTGGATCAGGACCCGACACCTGCATGCATTACACCACATTGCCGTGGGGCAGGGCGACCAATATGCCTCTGAGATGGGCACGACAGTCCCTGTCCCTGGCTGGAGTGGGGGGAGGGAACACTGAGGAAGGGGAACCCTGTAGTGCAGGAGCAGGGAGGAAGCAGTTCCTGGGTGCATTGAGAAGGGAGTATAAAAGGTGGGCACCATCTTAGTTCAGTGCAGAGAAGTCTGAGCAGAAGTGGCAGGGAGCAGGGGCTCTGCATGAGCTCTGCTCCGGAGGCGGGCCTAGTAACAGAGGCCCAGGCCTGGAAGAGGGAGAAGGAAGGAAGAGGAGCGGAGAAGGCTTCAGGAACGAGGAATGAAGGGATCCCAGGGGTGCGGACGGGCGAGTCGCCACCGCACGCCCGAATCCACCTGCGTGGAGGGGTCAGGCCAAAGGGGGAGACCGGTCCCCGAAACTAGTGGAGGCAGGAAACGACCCTCAGCTAGAAACCGGAGGCTGTGACATTTTATGTGGCGCAGCCCCTCGCTACACCCGCTAGGAAGGCACCACATAGGGTCAGGGAAACTTGCGCCAAGTTTACCAAGAGGAGGCCCGAGGCAGCCGGACAGAAGGGTTGGTAAGAAAGGCCAGACAAAGGACACACAAAGGGGGTCCTGTGAAGCGCTCCAAAGTTATCTGGGAGTTGTCTGAGCCCCTCACCTGGTGAGCACAGTACGACGTGGGCAGCCGTTACCTGCAGACGTGGTCTGGATAATAAGAACTGTGAGTAAAGGCCCTGGACTGCATCACTGACTCCGTGTCGTTACTGCTGCTGCCCTGCACCATCACCCCCATCCTCCGCATACACTGCCCTGAGGCTATACCCCTCCCGTGGGGAGTTATGCTACGCTCTGCTGCACCCACAACACCAGCCTCAGCGGTCTGCCCTGTAGCGGCGGTTCACTCTGACCGCAATCCACGGGTGGCGTAGTCGGACATTTAAACATCAAAACCACATAAATAGTTCCGCCACTGGTTTGACCGCCCTGAGCCACGGAACCGGGTCGCCGCCACGAAGACTACAACCACCAGCATCCACCAAAAAGGGTCCGGCTCCGGGTGTCCCAAGGCCCAGGGGGTGCGTCAGAACATTTTCATCACCTTTCACAATCACCAATGGGACAAGGCAGGGATGTCCTCTGTCCCCTCTCTTATACATCCTAGTGACGGAGCACCTGCTCTCATCAATTCGCCATAACCCCAATATTAGGTGGATTGAGGTGGGAGGCACCGAGTACAAGTGCTCTCTATTTGCTGATGATGTCCTAGTATATATCACTCAATCACATATATCCATCCCTGCTGTTATGGCTGAAATAGATCACTTTGTTACATGGTAAAATTTTAAAATCAATGCAGCGAAGTCTGAGGCCCTCGATGTCTCCCTCCCCAAATCCATATAGGATTCCATCCAGTCCAACTTTCCCTTTGCCTGGCCCTCACAGGGTATCAAATACTTAGGAATTCCTATTCATAGAGACCTCTCCCATCTATGTTATCTTAATTTTGGGCCCTTTATTGAACAATTCCATACAGACCACGGTTGGCAAGTTAGAACTGTAAGATTCACTACGTGAACCACTGGTGTTTTGTGGAAAAGCACATGTACACTGTGCTCCAAATTATTATGCAAAAAGTGTTTAGGAGTGATAAGGGAAGAATTTGTTTGTTTGTCAGTTAAACTCATTGATGGTGATGTGTGTCAGGGCTCTTTATATCACTGTAAGCAATTGCAGACACCAGTGCTAATTAGTTTGGCAGGTGTGTCCAATGAAAGGCAAGACTACTTAAGAAGGCTCTCTCACATTATTAAGCAGCCTACATTTTCTGCCAAAATGGGAAAGAAAAAGGATGTGTCGGCTGCTGAGAAGCAACAAATTGTGGAGTGTTTAGGTCAAGGCATGACTACAATCAACATTGTGCAATGATCAGGATGAAGTGTCTTGGCAATCAAGAAGTATGTAGCTGATTCACAGTACACACGTGTGCGTGCTGATAAGGGCAAATTGAGGACTCTTTCCTACAGGCAATTACGTCAGGTTGAAAGAGCAGCGGCAAAAAAGCCTTGTCATAGCAGCAGACAAGTTTTTGAAGCTGCTTGTGCCTCCAACGTCCCCCGAACAACAAGATGCAGGGTCCTTCAGAGGTTTGCAGCTGTGCATACGCCATCCTGTCGACCTCCTCTATCCACTTCACACAAGCAGAAACGGCTCCAGTGGGCCAAACATTACATGAAGACTGATTTCAAAACTGTTTTGTTCACGGATGAGTGCCATGCAGCGCTCGATGGTCCAGATGGATGGAGTGGAGGATGGCTGGTTGATGGACACCCCACGCAAACACGGCTACAGCGCCAACAAGGAGGAGGTGGAGTAATGTTTTGGGCTGGAATCATGGGGAGAGAGATTGTCGGCCCCTTTAGGATCCCTGAAGGCGCTAAAGATGAACTCCATAATGTATGTGGATTTTCTCAAACAGCACTTCCTGCCATGGTTCAAGAAGAAGAACCGTGTATTTCACAGCAAGATCATTTTTCTGCATGATAATGCACCATCTCATGCTGCACATAAAACATCTGCATCTCTGGCTGATATGGGCATAAAAGGGGACAAACTTATGGTGTGACCCCCATGCTCCCCTGACCTCTACCCCATTCAGAACCTTTGGAGCATCATTAAAAGAAGTGTCTATGATGGCGGGAGGCAGTTCACATCTAAGCAACAGCTCTGGGAGGGTATTCTGTCCTCATGCAAAACAATTGAAGCAGAAACCATCCAAAACCTGACAAATTCAATGGACGAGAGAGTTCAGAAGCTCCTTTCGAACAAGGGGTCCTATGTGAAAATGTAACATCACCTAGAATAAAGTTTTGAGTTGAAAACTGTTTGATTTCAGTTTCTAACAACCTGCTAATGCTTATAATTTCAAAAATGACCATTTTTTTGGTCTTTATTAAAATGAAAAGGTTGATTGAAAAGTTTGGGGGATCTAAGAGTGTGGCAACCCAGTAGTCATGATTACTTCGAATTCTGACAATATGAGGGTCATGCTGCAGGTAGTGCAGCAAGAAGGCACTTATGTGTCTTGCGCATCTCGGAGCCCCAAAATTATTTTCCGGGCTAGATGCAGCTAAAAATTATTTTTAATTTTAAATCTGGTGGAGCTTATTATAGATGGCCTAATAGGATCAGTGCTGCACACTGCTACAAAGCCCAAATTATTTTCCAGTCAAGATACAGATAAACATGATTAGTAATTTGAAAGCTTAAAACGGTTGGTACAATTCTGGGATGTATTAACAGAAGCATACAGTCTAGATCACGTGAAGTCATTATCGGTCTTTACTCCTCTTTGGTCAGACCTCATCTGGAATACTGTGTACAGTTTTGGGCACCACATTTTAAAAAAGACATAGACAAACTGGAACAAGTTCAGAGAAGAGCGACCAGAATGGTGACTGGTCTGCAAACCATGTCCTATGAGGAACGGTTGCAGGATTTGGGAATGTTTAGCTTGCAAAAAAGAAGACTGAGAGGAGACTTAATAGCTGTCTACAAATATGTCAAGGGCTGTCACATTGTAGAAGGATCATCTTTATTCTCATTTGCACAGGGAAAGACTAGAAGCAACGGGATGAAACTAAATGGGAGGAGACACAGATTAGATATTAGAAAAAACTTTTTGACAGTTAGGGTGATTAATGAGTGGAACAGGCTGCCACGAGAGGTGGTGAGTTCCTCTTCAATGGACGTCTTCAAACAGAGGCTGGACAGACATCTGTCTGAGATGATTTAGTGAATCCTGCTTTGAGCAGGGGGTTGGACCAGATGACCCAGGAGGTCCCTTCCAACTCTACCATTCTATGATTCTATGATTCTATGATTGGTAGGGTGATTTTAACCAATCATCAAGCTTTTACTCTCCCCAGGATGACACAGGGGTAGAAAAGTCGTTTCGGATCCATGATTTGTTCATCTTTATGAACGTGAGTCTGTCTACATTATCAGTGGAGAGCCGCGTGCGCTTATCTGTCAGCACACCACCAGCAGCGCTGAACACACGTTCAGACAGAATGCTGGCTGCGGGGCATGACAAGATCTCCAAGGCGTAAGTGGCTAGCTCCGGCCATTTATCCAGATTGGAAGCCCAAAAAGAGCAAGGGTCCAGTGACACAGTCGTGGCTTCAATGTTTACTTGGAGATACTCCTGTACCATCGTCTCTAGGCGTTGACTATGTGTCAGACTTCTTGTCTCCTGTGGCCTTGCAAAGGATGGGCTAAAAAAGTGGTGAAATGATTCCGCAAAATTGATGTTACCAGCAGATACTGTGGTTCTGTTACGGTTTGAGTGCTGAACACTTGACGGTTCCACGGTTGGCAAGTTGGAACTGTGAGATTCACTACGTGCACCACTGGTGTTTTGTGGAAAAGCACATGTAAGATTCTGCAACAGTCTCTGCTGATACTCCTGCATGCGTGCATCCCTTTCTATGGCAGGAATAATTTCGGCAAATTTACTTTTGTACCGGGGATCTAACAGTGTGGCAACCCAGTAGTCAGGATTATTTCTAATTCTCACAATTCGAGGGTCATGTTGCAGGTAGTGCAGCAAGAAGGCACTCATGTGTGTTGCGCATCCAGGAGCACCAAGTCCCTGTTGTGTTGGTGGCGAGGTAACAATCATGCTTCCTTCCTCTGTCCTCTCCCCCCAACCTCGCACAACAGAAATGTGATCAAGGTCTCCCTCATCTGATGAGTCTTCCATCAGTTCGTCCTCCACTTCTTCCTGGGCTCCTGCACCTTCCTCACTAGTTTGGCTGCTACCATGCGCCCTGGTAAAACCATCTCCCCCACCCTCACATGCCTGCCGCCTTGGTGCTGCCGACCGTCTGGACCTTGCAGATGTTAGCCCTTCCGCATACAACTCCTCCTCCTCTACTTCCTCCACCTCCTCTTGTGCCACCACCTGACTCCGAATTCTGTTTAACATGTGCTCCAGCATGTAAATCACCGGAATAGTCATGCTGATAATGGCATCATCAGCACTAAACATCTTCGTCGCCATTTCAAAACTGTGCAGAAGGGTGCATAGGTCCCTGATCTGAGACCACTCCTCCAGCGTGATTTGCCCCACCTCTGGATCTCGTTGGCCCAGGCTATACATCAGAACGTATTGCACCAGGGCTTGTCGGTGCTGCCACAGTCGCTGCAACATGTGCAGAGTTGAATTCCACCGGGTAGGCACATCGCATTTTAGCCGGTGAAGTGGCAGGCCCAACGACTTCTGTAGAGATGTAAGTCGCTGAGCTGCGGGATGCGAACGGCGGAAGTGAGCACACAGCGACCGTGCCCTCTGCAGAAGGCCATCTAGTCTGGGATAGTGGGCTAAAAATTGCTGGACAACCAGGTTCAACACGTGAGCCATACAAGGCACGTGTGTGACATTGCCCCGGCGAAGGGCCGCTCCCAGGTTTGCAGCATTGTCGCACACGGCCTTCCCTGGTTTCAGGTCCAGTGGAGACAGCCATTCATGAAATTGGTTCTCCAGAGCTGACCACAACTCCTCAGCTGTGTGACTCACATTTCCCAGACATTTCAAAGTAAAAACCGCCTGATGACGTTGAGCCCTACTGCCAGCATAGTAAGGAGGTGTGCAGGATCCCTTCTGCGCAGTTAGAAAGCTTGTGGCATGACCAGACAGGCTTTGGGTGCAGGTGGAAGACCGAGAGGAGGTTGAGGAGGCAGAAGCAGTGGAGGAACTTTGACATAAAGAGGATTGACGCACAACTCGTGGGGACGGCAAGACTTGGACAGCAGCCCCTTGTCCTGCTGTCACCATAGTTACCCAGTGCCCAGTCAGCGACATGTAACGCCCCTGTCCATGCCTACTCGTCCAAGTGTCTGTGGTGAAATGCACCCTGTCACACACAGAGTTTCTCAAAGAAGCGGTGATGTTGTGTGCGACATGCTGGTGGAGCGCAGGCACACCTTTCTTTGAGAAGTAGTGCCGACTGGGCATCTGGTACTGGGGCACTGCGACGGACATAAGGTCTCGAAAATCCTCTGTGTCCACCAGGCGGAAAGGCAGCATTTCTGTAGCCAAGAGCTTGCAGATGGTGAAATTCAACCTCTTAGCTTTCTCATGGCTAGGAGGAAATGGTCTTTTACTTGTCCACATCTGAGGGACCGAGGGCTGGCTATTGTGCTTAGACGGGGTTGATAAGGGTGTCCCCGGCAAACTGCCGGTCTGTGAGGAAGATGCAGGCGGACATGTTAGGTTGCCTTGATCCAAAGGTGGTGCTATCGATGTCGGACAGCGCTCAACACCAGCTGGTGTTACCACCTCCAAAGAAAATGATGACCTGCCAATCACGCTGGCTGTTGCGGGTAAAGAGGTGGCAGGTCTGCGCCCCAAAACAGGTGTGACTGCTGTCCCCCCAGTCACAGAGGATGAAGAGGCCGCGGATGCACAAGATATGGCAGACGGTGGTTGGCCCGGCCGGCTAGGCCGCATTGTAGCACACTGAGCTTCCCACTGCAACTTATGCTTCATGTCCATGTGCCGGTTCATGCATGAAGTACTCAAACTATGTATTTTTTGGCCTCTACTTAGCTTTTGCTGACAAATGTTACAGATAACACGAGTTGGGTCATCTTTATCGATCTGAAAAAATGCCCAGGCTATGCAAGGCTTAGCACCCATGCGACCTGAAGAGCCACCACGACTTGTGGTGAGAGGCAGAGTTGTGTTTGAGGATGCAGTTGTTGACGTGCTTCCAGTACTACGTCTCTGTCCAGGAAGGCGCAACCTGACCTCGTCGTCACTAGCATCTTCCTCCACCTCCTCTGCTGACCTCATCTCTTGGCTGACTGTGGGTTGACAGTAAGTGGGATCTCCAACCTCATCATCATCACCCTGTGTGTTATCACACCCGTCGTCCTCAGAGCCAACCTGTTCCTGCCCTGACAAAAAACTAAAGTTGTCGCTCCAATCAGGTATTTGAGTCTTATCATCGTCTTCCTCATTGTCTCCACCAACAGGAGTTACAGTTTGGGAATGAGGGTCTACATTATGGTCAGAACCTTCTGCGTCTGGTCCTGGATCCGACTCATAAAGATTCTGGGCATCAGTGCAGATCATTTCCTCGTCTGGATTCACAGAAGCGCTGGAGTCGACCTCTGATTCCCAGGCTATAGTATGAGTAAACAGCTCTGCAGACTCAACCATCTGTTCTACCTCATACTCAGACGGGCAGCTGGAGATTTGGGAGCTGTGAGGAAGCAAGTGCGATTTGGGTGACACCTTTGAGGACTGGAGTATTTGTGATGTTGAAGTTGATGTGGAGGAGAGCCCACTTAAAGGAGCACTTGATATCCGTTGAAGCACCTGCTGTTTTTGTGCCTCATCTGGAATTTGTAGCGATTGGCGTGGCCGTAAGAAAGGGATCTTATCACATTGTCCGCTAAAAGAAGTAGACATTTTAGTTTGGCTGGAAGATGGTCTTTCTTCTGCAGATGTTACTGTTGCTTTAACACCTACCCCACGGACACAACCTTTTTTCCCCTTCCCAACACGCCTATTCCCCTTTCCACCAGCAGCAGGCCTTTTTCCACTCATTTTGGTGGTTAACTAATTCACAACTCTGGAGTTGTTTGCACAAAAAAACAATGGATGGTAACCGAGCAGAGCTGAGTGGCCAAACTGTGGTATTAGGCCAAAACTATTGGCTGGGTTATATGCAGAAAAAAATTATATTCAATTTGCAACCTGATGGAGTTCAGTATAGATGGACTAATACAACAAGTCCCACACACAGCTAGAAGCCCAATATTTTTTCAGAGGTAGATGCAGAAAAAAATATATTCAGTTTGCAACCTGATGGAGGTCAGTATAGATGGACTAACAGAGAAAGTCCCACACACTACTAGAAGGCCAAATATTTTTTCAGAGCTAGATGCAGAAAAAAATTATATTCAGTTTGCAACCTGATGGAGGTCAGTATAGATGGATTAATAGAACAAGACCCACACACAGCTAGAAGCCCAATATTTTTTCAGAGGTAGATGCAGAAAAAAATATATTCAGTTTGCAACCTGATGGAGGTCAGTATAGATGGACTAATACAACAAGTCCCACACACAGCTAGAAGCCCAAATATTTTTTCAGAGGTACTGTAGATGCAGATAAAAATTATTTTTAATTTGCAACCTGATGGAGGTCAGTATAGATGGACTAACAGAGAAAGTCCCACACACTGCTAGAAGGCCAAATATTTTTTCAGAGCTAGATGCAGAAAAAAATTATATTCAGTTTGCAACCTGATGGAGGTCTGTATAGATGGATTAATAGAACAAGACCCACACACAGCTAGAAGCCCAATATTTTTTCAGAGGTAGATGCAGAAAAAAATATATTCAGTTTGCAACCTGATGGAGGTCAGTATAGATGGACTAATACAACAAGTCCCACACACAGCTAGAAGCCCAATATTTTTTCAGAGGTAGATGCAGAAAAAAATATATTCAGTTTGCAACCTGATGGAGGTCAGTATAGATGGACTAATACAACAAGTCCCACACACAGCTAGAAGCCCAATATTTTTTCAGAGGTAGATGCAGAAAAAAATATATTCAGTTTGCAACCTGATGGAGGTCAGTATAGATGGACTAATACAACAAGTCCCACACACAGCTAGAAGCCCAAATATTTTTTCAGAGGTACTGTAGATGCAGATAAAAATTATTTTTAATTTGCAACCTGATGGAGGTCAGTATAGATGGACTAATAGAGAAAGTCCGACACACTACTAGAAGGCCAAATATTTTTTCAGAGCTAGATGCAGAAAAAAATTATATTCAGTTTGCAACCTGATGGAGGTCTGTATAGATGGATTAATAGAACAAGACCCACACACAGCTAGAAGCCCAATATTTTTTCAGAGGTAGATGCAGAAAAAAATATATTCAGTTTGCAACCTGATGGAGGTCAGTATAGATGGACTAATACAACAAGTCCTACACACAGCTAGAAGCCCAAATATTTTTTCAGAGGTACTGTAGATGCAGATAAAAATTATTTTTAATTTGCAACCTGATGGAGGTCAGTATAGATGGACTAACAGAGAAAGTCCCACACACTGCTAGAAGGCCAAATATTTTTTCAGAGCTAGATGCAGAAAAAAATTATATTCAGTTTGCAACCTGATGGAGGTCTGTATAGATGGATTAATAGAACAAGACCCACACACAGCTAGAAGCCCAATATTTTTTCAGAGGTAGATGCAGAAAAAAATATATTCAGTTTGCAACCTGATGGAGGTCAGTATAGATGGACTAATACAACAAGTCCCACACACAGCTAGAAGCCCAATATTTTTTCAGAGGTAGATGCAGAAAAAAATATATTCAGTTTGCAACCTGATGGAGGTCAGTATAGATGGACTAATACAACAAGTCCCACACACAGCTAGAAGCCCAATATTTTTTCAGAGGTAGATGCAGAAAAAAATATATTCAGTTTGCAACCTGATGGAGGTCAGTATAGATGGACTAATACAACAAGTCCCACACACAGCTAGAAGCCCAAATATTTTTTCAGAGGTACTGTAGATGCAGATAAAAATTATTTTTAATTTGCAACCTGATGGAGGTCAGTATAGATGGACTAATAGAGAAAGTCCGACACACTACTAGAAGGCCAAATATTTTTTCAGAGCTAGATGCAGAAAAAAATTATATTCAGTTTGCAACCTGATGGAGGTCTGTATAGATGGATTAATAGAACAAGACCCACACACAGCTAGAAGCCCAATATTTTTTCAGAGGTAGATGCAGAAAAAAATATATTCAGTTTGCAACCTGATGGAGGTCAGTATAGATGGACTAATACAACAAGTCCCACACACAGCTAGAAGCCCAATATTTTTTCAGAGGTAGATGCAGAAAAAAATATATTCAGTTTGCAACCTGATGGAGGTCAGTATAGGTGGACTAATAGAACAAGTCCCACACACTGCTAGAAGGCCAAATATTTTTTCAGAGCTAGATGCAGAAAAAAATTATATTCAGTTTGCAACCTGATGGAGGTCAGTATAGATGGACTAACAGAGAAAGTCCCACACACTACTAGAAGGCCAAATATTTTTTCAGAGCTAGATGCAGAAAAAAATTATATTCAGTTTGCAACCTGATGGAGGTCTGTATAGATGGATTAATAGAACAAGACCCACACACAGCTAGAAGCCCAATATTTTTTCAGAGGTAGATGCAGAAAAAAATATATTCAGTTTGCAACCTGATGGAGGTCAGTATAGATGGACTAATACAACAAGTCCCACACACAGCTAGAAGCCCAATATTTTTTCAGAGGTAGATGCAGAAAAAAATATATTCAGTTTGCAACCTGATGGAGGTCAGTATAGGTGGACTAATAGAACAAGTCCCACACACTGCTAGAAGGCCAAATATTTTTTCAGAGCTAGATGCAGAAAAAAATTAGATTCAGTTTGCAACCTGATGGAGGTCAGTATAGATGGACTAATAGAATGATGCTATGCCCAAAAGATTTTACTTCACTAGGTGCAGTAAAAAAATTGGTATTCTATACACAGGTGGTATATCTTGCAACACAGATAGGCTACTCCACTGACTAACACACTCTGCAATAGGCCAAAAAGGATTAGCTTTGCTAGATTCAGCCAAATGCTGTGAAAAAAACTTGCACAGCACTGGCACAGACCTGCCTGGCAAAAACTGATAGGAACTGATGTAACCTAGTCCTGAAAAGGACTGCAATTACAATTAGTCTTTACTCCCACAATCTATCTATTTAAGAGCACAGACCTGCCTGATAAAAGTCGTAGGAAATGCTGTAACCTAGTCCTTAAAAGGACTGCAATCACAACTATTCCCTACTCCCAAGCTATCTGTATATTTGTGCGAAAATTGGCTTGAAATTAACAAGGTATAGCGCACACAGCAACAGCGGTGCCGTCTAACACGCAGCTGCAGCAGTGAGAAAATGGTGGCGACGGGGAAAATGGCTTGGTCTTATAGGGCAAGGACATGTGACATACACTGCCAATGACACATGCCCTTGCTTGTGTGAAAAAAAGCACTTCGCTCCGTGTGTGCGCTGCTGATAGGCTGACAGATTGCACCTCCCCACTGCAAATGCGGGAAAGAGAAAAAAAAATGGAGATCTTCATTGTTCCTGCAGAGATCCATCCCCTGCCCTTCCCCCCACCCCGCTGTACACTCAAACTGCGTATTAACATTAATTTTCATCATTACTGAGAAAAAATCCAGTTATGATTTTGGTGCACGAACAGTTATCAAACATAACCTCGAACAGCCGAATTTTTCTCAAATTGTTCGTGTTCGCCGAACGGCTCGAACACCGCCCAAAACAGCTCGAATTTGAGATTGGCGAACAGTTCGAGTAGAACAACGCTCATCTCTAGTGATTATGCAGGATTGATAAGAGCCCAGAGCTGAGAAGAAAAGGGAGGAAGGTAAGCAGCTAACTGTTGAATAGTAATCAATGGACTGGAGAGAGGTGACTGGTATGTTATGACTTAACTTCTCTCCTGGAATCTAAGTAGGGTCTGGCTCCATGGAAACCAACTGTACACTGTGAAAGATAAAAGCTGTCATTGCAGGAGATAGAAACAGCTGATAGAAACAGATAGAAAAAAATTCAAATGCTAACTTGTTTATTTTCATGCAGTCTAACTAAACCAATTTAATAACTTGAGAGTAACCCTGTAACATACAAAACTGTTTTGGCCTTAAAAATTGTATTTACTGCTGAGGAATAAAAATAAATACCATACAAATTGCATATGGATCACAATACAGATAAAAAAGTGTCCATTTTTTCTGAATGACAATCAAATGATTTTTATATAAACATGTGTGAACTTCGCCTTATAAAGAGTTCCAAGTGGAGCCCTTTCTCTATCACATCTATATGGTCTAATGCAGAAAATGTTTTAATGAGAGGACAACATCTTCACTCCTTTAAAAGTCTACTGGCATCAAAATGGCAGATACAAACTATTCCTAGCTTTGATTTCGATGATATTTGAGCTATGTCCATTTTTTTCGTCTGTGTGCTCAAATGAGTTTTCAAAATTTGTTCACCTAAAAAGTCATTCGCATATTATTTTTACTTCTGGAGGATCTAACATCTCGTTTAGTAGGTTGTATTACATGAAACCGAACTTAACTTAAAAAATTATGTATTCTGTAAACAATGAAAATTTTTTGGGAAACGTGACCTCTGGCAGTTTCAGTAATATACCCAGCGGACCGGGCTGTGTATGAACATTAAGTCAAGGTACATAATTGAAATACCTCTTGGGATATTGTGATACGTGCTATAGATAATTCCTGTGAGAGATATTACATGAACTCTGGTTTCATCATTTTTGTCTTTAATTTTTTTTTACTGCAATTGAAAAGTGGAGTTTAATCTACTAGTGGCCAAAGCATGAAATGTTGAAATTCCATGATATACTGGGTCTTGTTTGAATATCCTAATACTGTAATAGTTGGAAATGACCAACTCAATTCCATTTCTATGTGTCATTGAATTTCCTAATACTGTTTTCTGGATATATGACCAACTCAATTTCAATGTGTCAGTTATCCACTGGTTATCCACTGTGGCAGCCACCCTACCACCCTATCTCAGGAGAAGAGGGAAGTGTTTGGGGATAACACTTCGTGATTAAAGGGGTTTTCCAAGAGTGTAATAAAATGGCCTCAGCACATAATTCAAACAACAGCCCATTCTGGACACGTGTCAAGATGGCCTGTAGTCTGAAGAAACAGCTCCTGATACCTGAGCCCTGCATCTCAACTGACAGGAGCTGGATTGTAAGCACATATACCAGAGCTGCCGAAGAAGCGTGTGACAGGAGAATAGATCTTCTCCTTGACTGATTGACCGAGCAGAAGATTTATTTCTTCTTCGGTCATACACTTCTCCAGCAGCTCTGGTATGTGTGCTTAAGATTCAGGTCCAGCTAGTTGAGACGGAGTTCTCAGGAGCTGTATTTCTTCACATTGTGGCGCTTTCGGACATGTGACTAGGATGGGCTACCATTTGAATTATGTGATGAGGACCATTTTATTAAATTCTTGGAAAACCCCTTTAATGAATGCTGACCGAACATTTGCATTAGCATATGGCACAGGAGTCAATAAAAGTTTATACTCTTTGTTATGATTGTGACTTAATTTGTCTTAAGTGCTGTGGGTGCGTAAAAGCATTTCCAAATCTTCTGCCTCCCTGGCTTTATTGCCTGCGCAGCCCCTTCTTCCTCGGCTTACTGGATTGTCTACACAGGCAGTGAATAGCCAGACAAGCACAAGAAGGTGGAGATGGATGGCACAATACAGCCAGGGAGGTAGAGACTTGGAAAGTGCTCTGATCCCACACAAGACTCATTTGCATGTGAATTAAAACAGCATTCTTTAGTCAGGGAGCAACAGATTTTATGAGTAAGGTGTAGATGACATTATCTTTCAGAGAGCAACATGATGATATAACCAATTTGGGGGTGATCGATATCCTTAGGGCTCACTCACACAAGAGTGTAACTCGGACGAGTGCAATCCGATAAAAGAAGGGATTGCACTCGGACCAATGTTATTCAATGAGACAATGCAGATTTGGGGGACTTTTTGCAGCTGTATTCGAAGTGAGAAACAAATTGCAGTATGCTGCGATTTCACTCCGAAATTGGATGGGTGTGAAAAAAAATCGGATGTTATACGGACCATCAGTACAGCATCCGATTTTTACGGATACATTGCATTTCTGTAAAATAGAAAACTGTAAATGGTCCTGTAAAAGATTAATAGCTGCTGAGTAAAAAAACAGATTGCACACAGATGACGAGTGAAAATAAATCATCCAGCTCTTGTGACCCCAGACTTATACTATGTGGCAGTGCAGATCTGTGTTTTTTTTCTGATGCAGATTCAGCATGAGAAAAAATATCTGAGAGTGGCTCCGCAAATTGGACCATGCACACCCATTCAAGTCTATGGGTGCATGTAAAACATCGGGCTGCAGTCAGATGTCATTCGAGCGCAGTCCAATTTACACAGACACAGAGAATGGAGAAGATGGAGACATTAAGGTCTCCGTCTTCACCGCACCTATGCTGCGATTCTTTCATCCAAGAGAATCAGATCACAGTAAACTGACAGAGTTTATGCCAAGTGTCATTTACATAATCGATCTGATTCTCTCGGAAGAGAGAATCATCGCTTGTTTGATTGTAGCATTGTTCAGAATTTTACATCAGCATTTGTAAGCCAAAACCGGGAGAGGAACAATCAGAGGAAAAGTATAATAGAAACAAGTCACCAATTCTGCATTTATCACCCACTCCTGGTTTTGGCTTACAAATAGTGATGTAAAATATTGACCAAATGCTAAACATGGGAACTTGGCCTTCGGGCTCGTGCATATGGCCATATTTTTCGTCCAAGTGCGATATCAAAACATCGGATCGCACTCGGACCAATTCTATGGGCCCATGCACATGTCTAATTTTTTCTTCAGACCAAGCAAACACGAGGAAAAAAACTGTTGCGTGCCCGAGTTTGATCTGAAATTCAGATAGCACTCAGCCATGCAAGTCAATGAGTCCATGAAAACCACAGAATAACAGAATAAAGAAGATGGAGACTCTTTTTTCTCACCCAACCTAAGTGAAGGCTTGGACTTATATCCAAATTGTAATGACTGCAGGTTCCTGGCTTGGAGTTTAAAGGGTTATTCCCAGAAAACAAGTTATCCCCTATGCACAAGATAGAAAGAACTTGCTAGTAGCTGGGGTCTGATTGCTAGAACCCCAGTGATCCTGAGATTGGTGTGCTGGAACCCTGAAACAGGGCTCTGCTGCCCCCTCCTGAATGTAGCAGAGGAGTGCATGTTTCGTCTCAATTTTTTTCCTTTAGGCCACGGCCCCACTATCAGTATTTGAGCCAAAACCTGGAGTGGGTGATAAATGCAGAATTAGTGCACTTGTTTCTATTATACCTTTTCTCTGATTGTTCCTCACCTGGTTTTGGCTCCCACTCCTGAGAAAAAATACTGACCGAATACTGACCGAATACTGATAGTGGGGCCGTGGCCTTAAGGCTGCATTCACATGTTGCAGTCACATTGATTTCTTTTGTTTCACCATTTTTCCATGATTGTGAAAATTAGTGAAAAAAAACTGCAATAGTGGCAAAATGGCATCGCTGTGGCAAAGGGTGAATGCTGCCCTGCAAAGTCCTAAGCTATTGGAAAAAAATATACATTACATAACGTTTGTTATAAAATTGATATACACAAATGAAATGGATTTTCTATAATCACAGGATGGCATACAACTTTACTATCACTTTGTTAGGGACTCTGTCTTTATTCCAGTAAAAAAAATTCCATAATAGAGGCTTTCCCCAGTCTATTTCTTCTAGCTGCATTGATATCAGAATGCAAGTGATTTGCAAAGTTTCAGAACTTACCAAGTTGGACAAAATTCTTATAAAACAATGAAAGTTTAGTAATTCTATAAAAGGGTTGTGAAATACTTTTATTTGTTAGATGCCTGATTTCGGTCGAATAGAAATGTGACCGCTGCAACCATTCACTGGCCGAAACCGTGGCATAGGAATTGTTCACTGCTGCCGCCGCTGATTGACTGCAGTGGTAACAATATGTCCCAGCAAGAGAAGTTGTCTTATCTGGAAAAATCACTGCTGGTGTCTCCATGCTTACCTTGCTGTCCACTGCCAGTTGTCAAGTACACTGCTCAAAAAAATAAAGGGAACCCTCAAATAACACATCCTAGATCTGAATGAATGAAATATTCTCATTGAATACTTTGCTCTGTACAAAGTTGAATGTGCTGACAACAAAATCACACAAAAATCATCAATGGAAATCAAATTTATTAACCAATGGAGGCCTGGATTTGGAGTCACCCCCAAAATTGAAGTGGAAAAACACACTACAGGCTGATCCAACTTTGATGTAATGTCCTTAAAACAAGTCAAAATGAGGCTCAGTATTGTGTGTGGCCTCCACGTGCCTGTATGATCTCCCTACAATGCCTGGGCATGCTCCTGATGAGGTTGCGGATGGTCTCCTGTGGGATCTCCTCCCAGACCTGGACTAATGCATCCGCCAACTCCTGGACAGTCTGTGGTTGAACGTTGGCGGATGGAGCGAGACATGATGTTCCAGATGTGCTCAATCGGATTCAGGTCTGGGGAACGGGCGGGCCAGTCCATAGCTTCAATGCCTTCATCTTGTAGGAACTGCTGACACACTCCAGCCACATGAGGTCTGGCATTGTCCTGCATTAGGAGGAACCCAGGGCCAAATGCACCAGCATATGGTCTCACAAGGGGTCTGAGGATCTCATCTCAGTACCTAATGGCAGTCAGGCTACCTCCGGCGAGCACATGGAGGGCCGTGCGGCCCTCCAAAGAAATGCCATAGAACATCAGGATTGGCAAAGTCGCCACTGGCGCCCTGTGTTTTTCACAGATGAAAGCAGGTTCACACTGGGCACATGTGACAGACGTGACAGAGTCTGGAGATGCCATGGAGAGTGATCTGCTGCCTGCAACATCCTTCAGCATGGCCCGTTTGTCAGTGGGTCAGTAATGGTGTGAGGTGGCATTTCTTTGGAGGGCCGCATAGCCCTCCATGTGCTCGCCAGAGGTAGCCTGACTGCCATTAGGTACTGAGATGAGATCCTCAGACCCCTTGTGAGACCATATGCTGGTGCGGTTGGCCCTGGGTTCCTCCTAATGCAGGACAATGACAGACCTCATGTGGCTGGAGTGTGTCAGCTGATCCTACAAGATGAAGGCATTGAAGCTATGGACTGGCCTGTCCATTCCCCAGACCTGAATCCGATTGAGCACATCTGGGACATCATGTCTCGCTCCATCCACCAACGTCACGTTGCACCACAGATTGTCCAGGAGTAGGTGGATGCTTTAGTCCAGGTTTGGGAGGAGATCCCACAGGAGACCATCCCCAACCTCATCAGGAGCATGTCCGGGCATTGTAGGGAGGTCATACAGGCACGTGGAGGTCACACACAATACTGAGCCTCATTTTGGCTTGTTTTAAGGACATTACATCAAAGTTGGATCAGCCTGTAGTGTGTTTTTCCACTTTAATTTTGGGGGTGACTCCAAATCCAGGCCTCCATTGGTTAATAAATTTGATTTCCATTGATGATTTCTGTGTGATTTTGTTGTCAGCACATTCAACTTTGTACGTACAGAACAAAGTATTCAATGAGAATATTTCATTCATTCATTCAGATCTAGGATGTGTTATTTGAGGGTTCCCTTTATTTTTTTGAGCAGTATATAATCTGACTCTAGCAGTAGAAATGACCAGATGTTCTACAAGAAATGGTGGGTCCTTGTGTCTCTCTGCTCCTGCTCTCCTGCCAAACTGCATACAGTATATGCACTAATAGCTGTTGTAACTTGCTCTGGAGTATTGCAGCAGCAAGATCATACTTTGGTCCATCCATCTTTTGTGTGAAAGGACAAGTTCACTTTAACTTGACAACGGTCCTCCCTTCTGAAGACAGACATCCCTCTTCTACAAGTCATTGTTTATAGCACCAATGACTACAGTACTGAAGATATTTTACATCTCCCAGCTTTATTCTACGTAATATAACACGTAACATGTTTAGAAATTTGTTGATATTTTCTCAATTTGAGTGAGTGATTTTTCAAAACTCTCCAAGAGCCAAGCTCTTCATCTGCCTCACAATCTGCTAGGTGCGGAGAAAACATTTTTTTTAATCGCTAAAACTCTAATTGATTATTTTGGAGTGAGATAAAATAAACAGGATATAAAAAATGTTTAAAAAACATAAGGAACAAGACAAATGATTACATTATTTCACTTGCTGAGTATATATCACTTAGGATAATTTCTCATCTTTTTTTCAGTGTTCCTTTTCCTGTGGATAGGGGTTTTAGTTTCTGTAGCTCAGGATATGACTGCAGAAACCGCTACTGGTACACCAGACCCAACAGGTACAACTACATGCTGTAAGGCTTTAAATGAAATATATAATATTCTTAAAAACCTGTCCACAGCCACCAATACAACTAAAATAAGTAAATAATGCATATAATACCCATTGTCCCCTATCCTCCCCATTGGTCTTCTCTTTACTTTGGATGCAATGGTGACGTCACATATACCCAGTGTGACTGCCAAGGAGATCAGGGACATGATGCTGGAAAGACGGGAAGTATATGAGTGATCATATATTATTCACTTATTTCAACTATAATGGTGACTGTAGGCAGTTTTTGGAAACCCCTTTAAAGGGAATCTTTCAGTGAGATTTACCCTCCTAAGGGCTCATGCAGACGGCCGTAGGTGCTCTCGTCTGTGAGAATCGAGCCAATTACGCAAATGACACTCTGATCAAACTCTGATCAGAGTTTGTGTCAGCATAGCGTGACCAGATTCTCTCCGAGAGAATTAGAGCACTCTGTGAGGAGAAGATGGAAAACAAAATTTCTCCATCTTCTCCATTGTGTGAGTGCGACAAAATCGGACTGCACTCAGATGACATCCGAGTGCAGTCCAGTGATTTCTACACACTCATTGAGTTGCATGACCGAGTGGGATCAGAATATCGAATTCAACTCGGACATACAGCATTTTTTTTCCTTGGACAGACACAGATAAAAATATTGGACATGTGAGTGCCCCATATACTAACATTGGTCCAGGTGCGATCCGATGTTTTGTCGGATTGCACTCGGACCGATAATACAGCCATCTGTACAAGCCCTAAGCTGTCTACATTGGCATGCAGGTCATAGAAAGTCGAATGAAGTGATACTTTGATATCTGCGATCCAAAGTCTTATTCCAGAGAAGTACACATTTTTATTATATGTAAATGAGCTGTTAAAGGGACCCTGTGATGTGAAAAAACACTATTAACCTGCAGATATGGGACTAATCTGCAGGTTAATAGTGTCCTGAACCGGCCTGGCATCTGCACTTACAACTCCACTGCCGGGAGGAAATTAACTTTATTACTCCCGGCAGCGTTCGGGTTCCAGTCATGGAGCTGGCGCCAACACGGGCTCAGTGACTGCTCTGTGTAAAGAGGGCGGCGGATGTAACCATGGCCCCGACACTGACTGACAGCTCACTAAGCATTAGGGCCGGCTGTCAGTCCGTGCCAGGGGCATGGTTACAGCTGTCACTCTCTATACACTGAGCAGTGACTGAACCCACACCTTGACTGGAACCTGAACACTGTCGGAAAGAATAAAATTCATTTCTTTCCGTCAGCGGGGCTCTAAATGCGAAGCCCAGGCAGGCTCAGGACACAATTAACCTGCAGATTAACCCCATAAATCCAAATTAATAGCGTGACAGGTTCCCTTTAAGATCTATAGGCAGTACACAGATCTGCATGAAAATCTGCTTCCAGAGCTTAATTTAAATGAAAGGGGGTGTTACCAGTGTGAGACATGTAGTGACTGACAGTCTGCTCTCCTGATCTACATGTCTCTCACTGGTAACGCTCTCTTTCATTCAAAATAATCTCTGGAGGCAGATTCTCAGGTAGATCTATGTTCAGTTTATACATCTAACAGCTCATTTACATATAAGAAAATGTGGATTTGTCTGGAATAAGACATTGGATCACAGATATCAAGGTATCGCTTGTTAAACATTCTATGATCTCCATGCCCATATAGATGGCTTAGGAGGGTTGATCCTACCGACACATTCCCTTTAAGGAAAACATAATATAAAGATTATATTGTATATTTTGCAAACCTATATAAGAATCACTTTGTACCAAACAGAATTAAAACTCTAAAGGACAAATGATGGAAATAGAACAGCTCTGATTTATTTTTCATATGTTTTTATGTTTTTTTTAGGTACTCCACCCATGGGAAATACTGATATGTCAGATCATGCAGGTCATACTGCAGCAACACAGATTCCAGTAAGTATATTTTGTTCATTATGTTGTTTGGTAACAAAGCTGAACTTTGATGTCAGAAACCAGTATAGAGAAGTTCAGAAGAATGAAAAGAGTTATAAATTGTCATCAGTAAGCTCCCAGGTTTACAGTGATACACAGAGGCTGTAGAAGCCAAACAGTCAAAATTTTTAAGGTAACTCAACTGAAAAAATATATACTCTGCCAAAAATACATGCATTTAAGTAAAAATGATGCTCCATTTTTCTCTCCGCTTTGTTAGCCAACCACAGCTCCACACTTGGAATGCTAGTTTTATATATTTATCATATAGATAACTATACAGTATATATGAGTCGGTCGACAGGGGTAGGGGTACTCGGATACCGGGATGGATGGGTTACTTCTGTGGGGATCACGGTTGGTCGGTTCCCGGTTCCGTGCCCTGGACCGTCAGTAAAGGGATGGGGGTGAGGATGATGGGAGTATTGTGTCCTGACGCCTCCTGTGGTAACTGGTAAAATTGGTTACCAGCGCTGTGTATGGTTGCTGAGGTGATCGGCATACGGCTTGTACGAACGCTATAGGCAGTAATGTCAAAGTAGGCACACACACACATTAAGTCTTTGTTTCAGTACCTTTCTTTTACTGATGTCCGGTAACAGGTACAGTTCAGGAGGGTAACCAGGTTTTCGGTGCAGGTAGAGATATTCACCCTGGAGATTTGTGAGGCCTCCTCTAACAATGTGTGTGTTGTTTGGGATCAGTCCTGCCTTAAGCTGAACCTGCCACCTTTTACTTTCTTTGGGGTCCTTCTCCACAACTGACAATGAGGACCTTTCCTTGGGGCTACCAATTCTCTTTCTGGGCCCCTGGTCCTATACTTGGTCAAGTTTGGCAACTCTTTCCCCTTCTTCTTCAGGGGGAGTAGATCCTCCTGATCTGTCCGGGTTTTCTATGCTATTCCTGAATTAATAGCAATCTCGGACTCCGGTGTCCGGGTGAGCTAAAGGGATAATAGTTTTGTCTCGTTCTTTCTCCTTCTAGCCTCCGTCCCTCTCTCTAGGGCGCTTCACAACACAGACCGGTTTCCTAGTTCAGGGCTTAACTGGTCCCCGGCCAACAGCTCTCCGTCTCTCTCCTACTTCACCCGTCTCTAGACTAACTGCAACTTTGCTGTCTCCCTGGAAACTGACTCCTCCCCTCAGACCTGGGGTGGAAGGCGCTGTGTGTGCCCAAGTGTACATCTCTCCCTGCACCTATGGATCCTGTGGTAATCCCCCGCAGGGGTGCCACATTCCCCCCTAGTTAACTTCAGTCCTCCGGGACTGAAACATTTTTTTTTTTAACAAAGATAACATAACATTTACATTTATATTTGTAATTTGAGCAGAGTCTCAAAAATAAAATTTACAAAAACCATGGATAATGGGAAAGATGGATAACCAGTCCATACAACGCTAGTCAATCTGCTGCAAGCTGTTAAAGGGAAAGTGTTTTTGCCACCACCAGTCCTGTGGCTTCGGTCCATTTTTAAAAATTTGCAAAAAGTTTCAGACGTCCAAACAGGTAAAGTCTCTGTAGGCTTAAAGATTCAAATAGACTTAATAATTCACAATACACAACAAAACATTTACTACGTGTGCCTCGGCGCAAAGGTCCTAGGTACTGCAGGGGCCTCTCCCGTTCATAAGCACTGTAGGCCCTTTGGCCCTGGGGTCACCTATTGGCCAAGATTTTGCTCTCCCTAGACCGCTTCTTACGCCAACTCTACTCACCCCCTTTTTTTTATGTTGCGTACCTGGTGTAACCTGTTTTGGTCTACTCGTCACCCTTCTATATACTGACTTTAACTACATATTTACATTTTTGAACCTATTTACATTTTCCTTTTGTTATGGTTTACTCCCTGTATCTGAGTGGTGGGTGTCCAAAATTAATACGTGATGACCTCCGTAAAACTGGTATCCCACTCGTGCGTAAGCCTGGTGTGGAGCGAACACTACTTACTGACTCTTGTGTTGGTCTACGTAGCACAGGTATGCCGGAGTGTCTTCCCACTCCCTTAGTGGGAATGGCAGGTACACCGATTGCAGGATTCCCTGGCTCGGCTACAACTGGTGGTTCTTCTTCTCTTGATCCTTCTACTGGTTGTGGGAATGTCAACATGGGAATTAAGTATGCTCTTTCTATTTGAGGCCAATCTGCGGGTAACTCTCCTAAGATTGTCTTAATTGTCCTTGGCGTCTCTTCTTCTTGTATGGGACAAGGGATATATTCTTTTTGTTGTAAGGGTTGAGGACACTTCTTTAAGTGGTCTCGGGACACTGTTGCTGTTGTTTTTCCATTATCCTTGCTGATTAGACAGGTTTTCTGGTTGTCAAAATTGGATGGTAATACAGTGTATGGTTCTTCTTCCCATTGATTATCTAGCTTATGAAGTCTCTTTTTCCTTTTCAAAACCAATTCTCCGGGGGTTAACGGGATTCCTTGTGCGTTTTTATTGAAATTGGTTTCTTGTCTTTCTCTGGATTTTGCTAGACTTTTATCAACACACTCCTGTATTTTCTTGTATTGTTCTGTTCTTCTAGTATCCCAATCTGCACTTGAGGGGTCTTCCTCAGGAACTACAATGCCCATTTCAAAGTCCACTGGCAATTTTCCTGGTCTCGCTCTCATCAAGTATGCCGGGGTACAATTAGTTGAGCTTACTGGGATGTTGTTATAGATGTCAATAAGATCTGGTAATTTCTCTGGCCATCTGTTTCTGTCTTCCAAGGGTAGAGTCTTCAGCAATTCTATTACCACGTGATTCATTTTTTCGCACATTCCGTTAGTTTGGGGATGGTAAGGCGTGGTACGAATTTTCTTACATCCATACAAGCTACAGAACTCTTGAAATATTTCCGCTTCAAAGGCAGGACCCTGATCTGTCAATACCTGTTCTGGATATCCATGTGGCCTGCAGAAATAAGCTTGAAAGGTTCTTGCTGCTGTCTGAGCTGTCAAGTCCTTCACAGGAGCTACCACTAGGAATCTGGAATAGTGGTCCACCATGGTAAGAGCATAAGTATAGCCTGATCTACTGGGTGTGAGTTTGACATGATCCAAGGCTACTAGTTCCAGGGGCTGTTTGGTTATGATAGTCTGGAGTGGTGCTTTCTGGTTGTTACGATCTCCTCTTCTTAATGAGCATGGGCCACAATTTTTACACCATTTTTCTATGGAAGACCTCATGCCAATCCAATAAAACCTCTCACGTAACAGTATTTCCAGTTTTCTCCATCCAAAGTGTCCTGCTCCATTATGGTACGCTTCCAATACCATTTGGACGTCTCTCTTTGGAACCACAACTTGCCATACCATTTCATGTGTCCTTGGATTGATATACCGTCTGCACAATTGGTTTTTATAGATAAATAACCTGCTTCTTTCTTTCCACAGGTATTGGGCCTCTGGTGGAGCATTCTTCTCAATTTTGGAATCCGGTTGGGTTACCAGCCTCTTCACTAGGCTCACTGCCGGATCACTATCTTGGGTCTCTTTCCATCCATAATGAGGCAGCGGGTTTAGTGCAACATCCTGACGGTTCTGGTAGATATGGGTTTCTGTCATTTATCCATTTTCTACTTTTATGGAAAGCTGGAAGTTCTATTTCCTCCAAGTCATCTGTTTCTTCTTCAAGCCCTTGCAAATGTACTTGAGAGTTTATGGAGAGGTCATCAGCATTTGCATTTCCACGGCCTGTTCGGTACTTCGTAAAAGTCGTAGTTCGATAGCCAGGCCATCCAGCGCTGCTCCAATGCACCAAGCTTTGCAGTATCCAAGTGTGTTAGCGGATTATTGTCCGTAAAGATGGTAAATTTTGAAGCTGCTAAGTAATGCTTGAACCTCTCTGTGACTGCCCAGACCAAGGCCAGGAACTCCAACTTAAAGGAACTGTAATTTTCCGGGTTCCTCTCGGTAGGTCGAAGTCTTCTACTGGCATAGGCAATTACTCTTTCCTTGCCTTCTTGTATTTGGGACAGTACTGCTCCCAGGCCTACATTACTTGCATCCGTGTAGAGGACAAATGGTAGGTTATAATCTGGGTACGCCAAGATTTCCTCACCGGTAAGGGCCTGTTTCATTTGTTGGAAGGAGTCTTCTTGTTTCTTTCCCCATTCCAACGGCGGCTCTGCAGACCTTCTCTTCTTAGCTTGGCCTACTTGAAGATCTTGTAGGGGCGCTGCCATCTTCGTGTAGCCCTTAATAAATCTTCTGTAATACCCAACCAAACCTAAGAACTGACGTACCTCTCTGATGGTGGTCGGCCTCTGCCAGTCCTGGATAGCTGTCACTTTTTCCGGATTTGGCGCTACGCCATCCGCGCTGACCACATGCCCTAGGTATTGGACTTTTGGCTTCAGCAGGTAACATTTAGATGGTTTGTGCTTCATTCCATACTTTGTTAGAGCTGTAAGTACCTCCACCAGGTGTTCCAGATGTTCTTCATAGGTTTTGGAATACACTATGACGTCATCAAGGTATAAAAGTACCGTCTCAAAATTCCGGTGTCCCAGGCAGCACTCCATGAGTCTCTGAAACGTCCCCGGTGCATTGCATAACCCAAATGGCATGCTATTGAATTCGCATAGGTCCATTGGTGTTGTGAATGCTGTTTTCTCCCGGTCTTCCTCTGCAACGGAGACCTGCCAATACCCACTAGTGAGATCTAATGTGGAGAAATACTTAGCAGTCTTTAATGCAGCAAGAGACTCCTCTATCCGGGGTAACAGGTAAGCATCTTTGTGAGTGATCTTATTGACCTCCCTGTAATCCACACAGATCCTCATAGTGCCATCTTTTTTTCTGACTAAGACTAAGGGGGCCGCCCAGGGACTACAGCTATCTCTTATAACCCCGGCCTCCTTCATGTCCTGCAGCATCTCTTTAGCACACTGGTAGTGGTTTGGTGGGATGGGTCTATGTCTCACTTTAATCAGGGGATGATCTCCTGTGGGTATGTGATGGCGTACCCCTGTTATCCTCCCAAAATCTAATGGATGCTTACTGAATACTTGGCTAAACTCTTGTACTACCCGCCTGACTTGACGGGGCCAAGGGCTCTAATGTCTGTATGTTGTTATTACTGACAGTGTACAGCTTTGCTACAGTAGCATACCAGGGTAGTTTCACTTCTTCCTCACCACAATTCAACACACGGATTGGTACTCTTCCCCTGCGTACATCCACCACCCCTCTAGCTGTCAGCAGTGTAGGTCTATGCTCTGAATATACCGGTTCTACAATTGCCTGGTATTTCTTTGTTCTGATACCCATAGCTGCTCGACACCATATCATCATTTCACTGTTTGGTGGTAATAAAATGGGAAACGGGTCCGTTACCCGCGCACTGCCAATCTCCCCCCAGACAGATTTACCTGTTGCTTGTGAATTAAGGCACGGATTTCTCTTTGAAGGACTCTCCTCCGCCCAATGCCAGCAGTCTCTGTAATCTGTTGGAGTAAAAACATCACTTCTTCAAGGCAGTTTTCAATCACATTACTACCAAGCACCATGTAAGGACATTTGTTATTTGGGTCATCTTCTACCACACATAACCCTTGGTCTCTCAACTCCACCCTCCCCAGCTTTATTGTCACTTCTCTAAACCCCACCTGATTCAGTGGTTGACCATTAGCTGCTAAAATGACAAGACTAGAGTCTGGGGGGCTAAGATCAGCATCAGACCAAAATTGCTTGTAAAGGATATGTGGGATAGTGGTGACTTGTGACCCAGTGTCCAATAGGGCCGATGTGGGGATTCCTTCTAGCGTAATGTTGAGGTACGGGCGGCCTCCCACATACCGACTATGCCAGTCATATGGGCCCTGCCATTTTATTCCTGGGGATTGGCCCGTGGACCCAGGAATCTCGGGTTTAAATGACATCCTCTTGCAAAGTGGCCCGGTTTGTTGCAACGAAGGCAAACAGGTTGTCCTGAAGAATCCGTGTGGTCGGTGGCTCTGTGTCGGAATGGTGCGTTGGTCCCCTGAATGGGCGAGTTGTTGATCCCCTCCACGGGCGACATGGCTCTGCGTCGGAATGGTGCGTTGGTCCCCTGCACGGGCGACATGAGCTTTCTCCTCATCCATGGAACATCCTCAGGGGATTCAGCTAACTGGATTTTGCTTGGTGGTTGTGCCTCCGGTCTGGCTTGCAAGAGTTTTAACACGTAGTCCATGTTTATGGTTAGTTGTAACATCTGATTACGTAGGTCATCAGCAGATTCAGGTGCGACAGCTTTTCCTACCGCTTCTACAGAGTTTTTAGGGGTAGGCTCTAAGTTCATGTGAGAGGTATTAACCTGCCAGGATGGGATTGCAGGTTTTGCAGGTAATGGGTCTCGTAGTACAGTTATAGCAAGGTCCTTTAAGGTATTAAATTCCACATCTAGATGATCTAGGACCCACATGTGTACCTGCTGACGGTGAAAGTCTGATCTCAACCCATTAATAAATTGTTCTGCAAGCAATTTATCTTCATCTTGCACACTTGCTGGATCTACCTGTTTTATGGACCGGAGTGCCGCTTGTAAACGTAGGGCAAAGTCTCTGATGGTATCTTGCGGTCTCTGCTTGCATTGGTAGAATAGCATCCTTAGTTCAGACTGTGTGCGTTTTTCAAAAGCAGCTTTGAGCTTATCAAACACATTTTCTATAGAGTCTCCATCAGCATCGCTCCAAGTCTCAGCTTCTAGCTCCGCTGCACCTATTAATTGTCCCTGCACAACGGAGGCTCGCTGCTTTCCTGTCATTGCATACATGTCCACACCGCACACATTTTACGTATGAAAGCTGCTAAGGTACCGGGTTTACCTTCATACGTCGGTAACCATTTGGCCCCCGGTACATACGGCAAGGCAATTGGCATTATCGGGGCCATCGCTCCAGATGCTGCGGCTCCTTCACCAGCTGAGGAACCGGCTGCTGCTGCGTCTTGGGCATCCCCTCCCTCAAGGTCTCGAATATTGTTTGCTTCACTCATGATGGTGCCCCCCTAGTTAACTGATGCCAGCCGCTACGGTTAACTCCTTCAGTAACCGGTCACTCAAAAAAAAAAAAACGGCGGGGCTATCCTCGCGCTCCTTTAGCCGCGCCCCCGCGACTCTCTCCGCTCTGTGACGTAGTTTAATTTCTCTATGACGCAGTAATGACGGCCCGTTTTATAGTACACAAACTTCCAATAAAGTCCAATTTAAGCACACAGTACCCGGCTCTACCGGGCCCGGTATCCTGTTCGTGACGCCAAACTGAGTCGGTCGACAGGGGTAGGGGTACTCGGATACCGGGATGGATGGGTTACTTCTGTGGGGATCACGGTTGGTCGGTTTCCGGTTCCGTGCCCTGGACCGTCAGTAAAGGGATGGGGGTGAGGATGATGGGAGTATTGTGTCCTGACGCCTCCTGTGGTAACTGGTAAAGTCGGTTACCAGCGCTGTGTATGGTTGCTGAGGTGATCGGCATATGGCTTGTACGAACGCTATAGGCAGTAATGTCAAAGTAGGCACACACACACATTAAGTCTTTGTTTCAGTACCTTTCTTTTACTGATGTCCGGTAACAGGTACAGTTCAGGAGGGTAGCCAGGTTTTCGGTGCAGGTAGAGATATTCACCCTGGAGATTTGTGAGGCCTCCTCTAACAATGTGTGTGTTGTTTGGGATCAGTCCTGCCTTAAGCTGAACCTGCCACCTTTTACTTTCTTTGGGGTCCTTCTCCACAACTGACAATGAGGACCTTTCCTTGGGGCTACCAATTCTCTTTCTGGGCCCCTGGTCCTATACTTGGTCAAGTTTGGCAACTCTTTCCCCTTCTTCTTCAGGGGGAGTAGATCCTCCTGATCTGTCCGGGTTTTCTATGCTATTCCTGAATTAATAGCAATCTCGGACTCCGGTGTCCGGGTGAGCTAAAGGGATAATAGTTTTGTCTCTTTCTTTCTCCTTCTAGCCTCCGTCCCTCTCTCTAGGGCGCTTCACAACACAGACCGGTTTCCTAGTTCAGGGCTTAACTGGTCCCCGGCCAACAGCTCTCCGTCTCTCTCCTACTTCACCCGTCTCTAGACTAACTGCAACTTTGCTGTCTCCCTGGAAACTGACTCCTCCCCTCAGACCTGGGGTGGAAGGTGTTGTGTGTGCCCAAGTGTACATCTCTCCCTGCACCTATGGATCCTGTGGTAATCCCCCGCAGGGGTGCCACATATACACCGTATGGTTATCATTTAGATAGCTATATATATATATATATATATATATATATATATATACAGTATATATACAGTACAGACCAAAAGTTTGGACACACCTTCTCATTTAAAGATTTTTCTGTATTTTCATGACTTTGAAAATTGTACATTCACACTGAAGGCATCAAAACTATGAATTAACACATGTGGAATTATATACTTAATAAAAAAGTGTGAAACAACTGAAAATATGTCTTATATTCTAGGTTCTTCAAAGTAGCCACCTTTTGCTTTGATGACTACTTTGCACACTCTTGGCATTCTCTTGATGAGCTTCAAGAGGTAGTCACCGGAAATGGTCTTCCAACAATCTTGAAGGAGTTCCCAGAGATGCTTAGCACTTGTTGGCCCTTTTGCCTTCACTCTGCGGTCCAGCTCACCCCAAACCATCTTGATTGGGTTCAGGTCTGGTGACTGTGGAGGCCAGGTCATCTGGCGTAGCACCCCATCACTCTCCTTCTTGGTCAAATAGCCCTTACACAGCCTGGAGGTGTGTTTGGGGTCATTGTCCTGTTGAAAAATAAATGATGCTTCAACTAAATGCAAACCGGATGGAATAGCATGCCGCTGCAAGATGCTGTGGTAGCCATGCTGTTTCAGTATGCCTTCAATTTTGAATAAATCCCCAACAGTGTCACCAGCAAAGCACCCCCACACCATCACATCTCCTCCTCCATGCTTCACGGTGGGAACCAGGCATGTAGAGTCCATCCGTTCACTTTTTCTGCGTCGCAGAAAGACACGGTGGTTGGAACAAAAGATCTCAAATGTAACGGGTCTGGGAGGCGGAACCTCTGAGCTACTATACAAGGGGGCGGTCCTTGTAAGGGAGCGGGTGGCGACCAGGGAAGACGGGCAGGCAGTCACAGCAGGTGACCGGGACAGTCTCTGAGTGAACGGGCTGGAGGTCACGGCAAGTGACCGGAGCAGTCTCTGGATGAACGGGCAGGAGGTCACGGCAAGTGACCGGGGCAGTCTCTGGGTAAAGGGTAGGTACGACCTGTGATGGCAGAGCCTCCAGGTAGGCTAACAGGCAGATGGTAGATGTGTGCTCCCAGGTGAGCAAGCGAGAGTCTCTGGAATGGCAGGTGGTCACAGCACGTGACGGCGGAGCCTCCTGGTAGGCTAGCAGGCAGGTAACAGGTGTGCGCTCCCAGGTGAGCGGGCAGGAGTCTCTGGAATGGCAGGTGGTCACAGCACGTGACGGCGGAGCCTCCAGGTAGGCTAGCAGGCAGGTAGCAGATGTGCGCTCCCAGGTGAGCGGGCAAGCTGGTCCATAGACAGACTGACAGGAGTTGGAGGGCAGACCGTCGGACCTCAGGCTAGCAGGCAGGTAGCAGAGGAGCGCTCCCAGGTGAGCGGGCAAGCTGGTCCTTAGACAGACTGACAGGAGTCGGTAGGCAGACCGTCGGACCTCAGGCTAGCAGGCAGGTAAGCAGAATATCAGGCAGGAATCAGACAGCAAACTGGCAGGAATCTGGCAGGTAACTGGCAACGGGACCTGAGGGCTGAAGCAGAGTAGTGAACAGTGCAACAACATTGCTCGGGCACCTCCATTTTGGAGGAGGTGCCTTATATATGGTGAAGTCCTCCGGCCATTGGCCGGGGACTCCTTAGGACGGCGCGCGCGGCCCCTTTAAGAGGGAGGGAGCGCGCGCGCGCGCGCCCTAAGCACAGTGGCCGGGAAGGAGCGCGCGCTGCCAGCAGAGCGGGAGGAGGATGCCGGGCTCGGAGCAGAGGGGTGAGCGGAACAGCGTCCCTGCCTAGCAGAGGGCAGGGACGCCGGCGCTACATCAAATTTGGACTCATCAGACCAAAGCACAGATTTCCACTGGTTTAATGTCCATTCCTTGTGTTTTTTAGCCCAAACAAGTCTCTTCTGCTTGTTGCCTGTCCTTAGCAGTGGTTTCCTAGCAGCTATTTTACCATGAAGGCCTGCTGCACAAAGTCTCCTCTTAACAGTTGTTGTAGAGATGTGTCTGCTGCTAGAACTCTGTGTGGCATTGACCTGGTCTCTAATCTGAGCTGCTGTTAACCTGTGATTTCTGAGGCTGGTGACTCGGATAAACTTATCCTCAGAAGCAGAGGTAACTCTTGGTCTTCCTTTCCTGGGGCGGTCCTCATGTGAGCCAGTTTCTTTGTAGCGCTTGATGGTTTTTGCAACTGCACTTGGGGACACATTCAAAGTTTCCCCAATTTTTCGGACTGACTGACCTTCATTTCTTAAAGTAATGATGGCCACTCATTTTTCTTTACTTAGCTGCTTTTTTATTGCCATAATACAAATTCTAACAGTCTATTCAGTAGGACTATCAGCTGTGTATCCACCAGACTTCTGCACAACACAACTGATGGTCCCAACCCCATTTATAAGGCAAGAAATCCCACTTATTAAACCTGACAGGGCACACCTGTGAAGTGAAAACCATTTCCGGTGACTACCTCTTGAAGCTCATCAAGAGAATGCCAAGAGTGTGCAAAGCAGTCACCAAAGCAAAAGGTGGCTACTTTGAAGAACCTAGAATATAAGACATATTTTCAGTTGTTTCACACTTTTTTGTTAAGTATATAATTCCACATGTGTTAATTCATAGTTTTGATGCCTTCAGTGTGAATGTACAATTTTCATAGTCATGAAAATACAGAAAAATCTTTTAATGAGAAGGTGTGTCCAAACTTTTGGTCTGTACTGTATATATACTGTACATTGTAGTGGATCACCTCTTTAAGTGTAAACTTCATTAGCATTAAAGAGCAAAAGCAAAACCTCTAGCCAACAATGTAGGTAGCAAACTATAGAAATTTTTGGTTTTGGCTAATCGAAAAAAAAAGTATCAGTAAATGATACTTATATGTAATCTTAAAGGGAAGTGTTGCCTGCTCAGGACAACACCTATCTATATTGTATGTCCTATTAATAATAACTTTTATTTCTATAGAGCCAACATATTCCACAGCACTTTACATTAGAGGGGATTTGTGCAGACAATAAAGACATTACAGAATAACAGATACCAAGAGCAGTGATGGCCCTGCATGCAAGCTACAATCTATGAGGAAATAGGGGGACACGAAAGGTGGATGTAAAAAGTGCTTGTATTGTATGGTCCAGCCAATATAATAAATAGGGATTCACATAACGCTGCATGAACCAGTCACCAGCCAGTATCTGTATAAGCACAGGCATAGAAGGCTACTAAGAGGGTGTAAACAGATGCTACAAGGGACCAGATTTGGGAGAAAATTTTGGAAGGGCAAAATTGGAATAGTTATATGTGAGATGAGGCGATAGGCCAGTCTAAAGAAATGTGTTTTCATGCCATGCTTAAAATTGTGGGTATTGGGAATTAATCAAATTGTCCTAGGTAGTGCATTCCAGTGAATTGGTGCAGCTCGCGAGAAGTCGTGGAGACGGGAGTGGGGGGTTTGGATTATTGACGATGTTAGTCTTAGGTCATTAGCGGAATGGAGGGCATAGGTAGGGTGTTAGACAGAGATGAGGGAGGAGATGTAGGGTGGTGCAGAACTGTGGAGTGTTTTGTGGGTGAGAGTGATAAGTTTATATTGGACCTTGTAGCGGATGGGCAACAGCACAATGACTGGCAGATGGTAGAGGCATCAGTGTAGCTGTTGGAGAGAAATATGATCCTATCAGGGACCATGGGCGTACCCAGGATCAAAACTAGGGGGGGCAAGCTATGGTCACAGATAACGAAGAGAAATATATATATAGTACAATGCAAAGATTTCACTTCTTACATTACATGAGTGATATCTATCGTAAATTCTACAATAGCTCAGAAACCGGCGAATCGCTCCATACAGTATACTGGCCCCCATAAAATGCTCCATACAGGATACTGGCCCCCATATAACGCTCCATACAGAATACTGGCCCCCATATAACGCTCCATACAGAATACTGGATCCCATATAATGCTCCATACAGGATACTGGCCCCCATATAACGCTCCATACGGAATACTGGCCCCCATATAACACTCCATACAGGATACTGGCCCCTATATAACGCTCCATACGGAATACTGGCCCCCATATAACGCTCCATACAGGATACTGGCCCCCATAAAATGCTCCATACAGGATACTGGTCCCCATATAACGCTCCATACAGGATACTGGCCCCCATATAACGCCCCATACAGAATACTGGCCCCCATATAACGCTCCATACAGAATACTGGCCCCCATATAACGCTCCATGCAGGATACTGGCCCCCATATAACGCTCCATGCAGGATACTGGCCCCCATATAATGCTCCATACAGAATACTGGCCCCATATAATGCTCCATACAGAATACTGGCCCCCATATAACGCTCCATACAGAATACTGGCCCCCATATAACACTCCATGCAGGCTGTTCCCCACACATAATGCCTCATGCAGGCTGTCCCCCCCACATAATGCCTCACGCAGGCTGTTCCCCCCACATAATGCCCCATGCAGGCTGTTCCCCCCCATATAATGCCCCATGTAGGATGTCACCCCCCTTATAATGCCACATGCAGGATGACACACATCCCCCCTTCCTTATAATGCCCCATGCAGGATGTCACCCCCCCTCCCTTATAATGCCCCATGCAGGATGTCACACACACCCCCTCTCTTATAATGCCCCATGCAGGATGTCACACCCCCCCTCCCTTATAATACCCCATGCAGGATGTCACACACCCGCCCTCCCTTATAATGCCCCATGCAGGATGTCACACACCACCCCTCCCTTATAATGCCCCATGCAGGATGTCACACACATCCCCTCCCTTATATTGCCCCATGCTGGATGTCACACACCCGCCCTCCCTTATAATGCCCCATGCAGGATGTCACACACCCCTCCTCCCTTATAATGCCCCATGCAGGATGTTACCCCCCCTTATAATGCCCCATGCAGGATGTCACCCTCCCCCTTATAATGCCCCATGCAGGACGTCACACACACCCACCTCACCTCCCTTATACTGTCACAGGCCTCCATACAATAAAAGAAAAAAAAAAAATCAAATACTCACCTGACTTCTCACCTGCTGCTGCTCCAGACTCCAGCGTCGCCGGCCTCATCCCGCTCTGCGCTGTGACTGCTCAGGAGAGAACGCGGTGTAAAGACGTCACCGCGCCCTCCGACCTGAGACGTCACAGTGCAGCAGCCGCGAAAGAGACAGGACCTGCTGCGGAGGCACGGGGAGGGGTAAGTATTCTGCCGGGTGCCGGGGACCTGAGCAAGCGGGGGGGAGCAGGCGCTGACGGTGAGGGCCCCCCCCCCACCTGCTCAGGGCCCCGGCATTTGCCCGGGTGCGTCGGGTGCTGACGCCTGGTGTGCGGCATGCGGCCCTGCTTTTAGGGGGGGCAGCTGACCCCCCTGCCGCACGGTGGGTACGCCCATGTTAGGGACCTCTTCTAATTATCAGACTTTCATATATTACATGGTCAGAAGCAGACGCAGACAGAAGAGAGCTCCTGTGCAAGAACAATATATGGGTCCTATGCAGTTAAATAGCTCATCCTAATGCACAATTCCATTTTCTTTAGAGGTAGAAGTGGGCCCCCTTAATTCTTGGGCCCCTGTGTGGGTGCACAGATTGCACTAATGATATATCCACCCCTGATCATCATCCACTGATTTAAGTGGGCACCATGTAATACTACATTTCCCAAGCAATTCCTCAGTGAATACTATTACATATACATTTCTGTTACAGCATTTGAAACATGTAATAATTAGTGATGAAAGAGCATGCTCATTACTCAAGATTTACGAGCATGCTCGGGGGTTTTCCTAGTATCTTCAGCTTGCTCGGGTGTTATGTGTGATTTGTGACTGCTTGACAGCTTTAATAAATGTCAGGAATGCTTGTTTATTAGGTATTCCTCACATATATTAAAGCTGTCAAACAGTCGCAAATCATGAGCACGGAGTGACGAAAACATAACACTGAGCACCGCTGAAGATACTCGGCGAGCCCCCGAGCATGCTCGCCGAAAGGGTTAACAGAACATATGACGCGCCCCTGGGCCTTCGTCGCGCGGCATCGCGCGCACGGGAGCTTACCCGGAGCCGGATCTGTTGAGGGTTGTAGTCTCGTGGCGGTGACCCGGTCCGTGCCCAGGGAGTCAAACTGAGCGGCGATGTATTAGCGGTAGATGTTGGACGACTACGCCACCCGTTGAATGCAGCGAAGGAGCTGCCGCTGCAGGGCAGACCGCTGAGGCCGGTGGTAGGATTGTGCAGCGTGATAGTATCACCCCCAACGGGAGGGGTATGGCCTCAGGGCAGCCGACGTGGCTGATGGGGAAAGCAGGAATCACTCAGAGACGATGCGGTGTAGTTCAGGGTCTTTACTGGTGATAAAGATAGACCCTCCCGGAGTACTGGCTAGCGATCGGGGCCTGGTCAGTCTTTGAGCAGATGGGATTTCCCCTGGCCAGGCGGAGTTGTAGGCCTCCCCAATAATTGTACTCTTCTGGCTACCTTGCTAGAGGCGGGTAAAAGTAGCCCACGTCCCTGAGTGTACCGTGTGGTGCTCACCCGTATGGCCGGTGACTCGGGGCCTTCTTGTGGCGTCCGCTCCACGACGGCGGTGCTGGTCCCACGCGTGTGACCGTGCCTTCGGGTTTCTTGGCCAGAGGACCTAAAATCCCCTGCCGGGCGGTTTCTGCTGCTGGGTAAAGATTAGTCCCCACAGCCTCGGACTCCGGGTCCGGTGATAGCTTCTCAGTCAGGGCGAGCTCTGCAGCTGCCAGCCCCTGACTCCTTATAGCACTGCTCCCACAGAGCTCCTGATGTTCTTTTCCTATATCTGCTTCTCTTCTCTGTCTCTACTTCTTCTCTACTCACTAACCCTGCCTCAGCCCTAGGTTTATATAGGGGAAGTTCTTCCCCTCCCAGGACTGGGCAGGAGGTGTGGCATGCATAGGATCCCTGACCAAGAGACCTCCCACCTGCTCTCAGACATAACATTGCTGTTACTGTGGAAACCAGACCCCTGGGGTGCCACATTCCCCCCTAGTGAAATTTAGTACTCCGGGACTAAACATATTTTTAGAAAAACATAACAAGGTATAAACAATTATAATACAATAAGAAAACACATAAAGATGGTTACGGCGTGTCCGCAACCGGGTGCAGTTTTGAAGAAAAACAAGGTGTCCATTTCACCAAAACAGGGAGACGTAACCAGGTAGGGGTCTGTCCTGCCCCGAGTCCTTAACAGTCTTTAGTCCATTCCTAGGTTACGCTCCAACCAATTGTACAAGGATTCCCGGTAAATCCACCAAGGACTCCTAAAAATAACTAGAAACACATAATTATTTACAAGTAACAGACAGGTGACCACAAATAAAACAATTTAAACACTTCAAATCCTCCAACGTGCGGGTAACTGGCCTCTAGTGGCCCTAGTGGACCTACGGAGCTGACTGTCTGGCCCTGAACTACAGGGTGTAGGAGCTGTCAAGGGTAAACTGGGCAGCTGTCTACGGGCTCTTTGGCTCACTAGGGGTACGGCAGGCTCACTATAAGCAGAGGGTTGATCCTCCTGTTCTGCTTGTGTGGAGTCTCTTGCCTCCTGGACCGGCTGCTCTCCCAGCTCTACCTGTTGCTCCGTAGGCACTTGGGATGCTGGTTGGAGGAACGTGAGGACGGGTACCACAACTGCACCATTGACTTGAGTCCAGGACCGAGGGAAGTCTCCGAGCATAGTACTAACCATATCTTCCCTTTCCTCTACGGGTCGAGGGTCTTCTTGTTCCCCTTCTGGGTTCCGTAGCTGTTCGGGACACTTCTTCAGGTGATCCTGGGATACAATGGCTGTGGTTTCCCCTCCGTCTTTACTGATGGTACAAACCTTTGGGTTGTCGTGGCTTGAGGGCAGTACGGTGTACGGGTCCTTCTCCCACTGGTCGTCCAACTTGTGGAGCCGTCTCTTCCTCTTCAAGACCTGCTCTCCGGGTACCAGGGGAACAGCGGGAGCATACTGGTTGTAAGTTTTCTCTTGTCTTTCCCTAGCGAGACAGAGACTTCGCTCCACGCTCTCCTGTACTTTCCGGTACTGCTGCTGCCTCTCTGTGTCCCAGTCTGCTTCCGGTGAAGTGTCCTCGGGTGTCAGGACTCCCATCTCCAGGTCAACAGGTAGCTTACCAGGCATTGCCCTCATTAGGTAAGCCGGGGTACAGTTGGTGGAACCTACAGGGATGTAGTTGTATAGATCCACCAGGTCGGGCAGCTTCTCAGGCCACAGACTGCGTTCTTCCAGGGGCAACGTTTTCAGAAGATCCATTACCACCTGGTTCATTTTCTCACAAAGTCCATTAGTTTGCGGATGATAGGGTGTCGTCCTTATCTTCCGGCAGCCATACAGATTGCAGAATTCCTGGAAGACCTCCGCTTCAAAGGCAGGTCCCTGATCCGTCAGCACTTGGTCCGGGTACCCGTGTGGACGGCAGAAGTGCTGCTGGAAGGCTCTAGCTGCCGTTTGAGCTGTTAAGTCCTTAACGGGGACGACAACCAAGAACCGGGAGTAATGATCCACAATGGTTAACGCGTAGACGTAGCCACTTCTGCTTGGGGTCAGTTTTACATGATCCAAGGCTACCAGTTCCAACGGCTGCTTGGTGACGATGGACTGAAGGGGGGTCTTCTGGCTGGCACGGTCCTTCCTTCTTAGGTTGCACGGGCCACAGTCTCTGCACCACCTCTCGATGGTTCCCCTCATGCCTACCCAGTGGAACCGCCCGCGCAGCAGGAACTCCAGCTTCTTCCATCCGAAGTGTCCAGCCCCGTTGTGGTATGCCTCCATCACCATGGCTGCGTCTCTTCGTGGCACCACTACTTGCCAGATTAGTTCATGCGTCCGGGAGTTAACCATTCTGCGGCACAACTTCCCCTTGTAAAGGAACAGTCGACTCTTCTCAGCCCACAGTTGTTTGGCTTCCTCCGGAGCGTCTGGGTCAAGGCGAGCCTCTGGCCGAGTCAGCATCTCCTTCACCAGTCGGACGGCAGGGTCACTGTCTTGCGTTTCCTCCCAGTTGTAGTGAGGCAAGGGGTTAAACGTAGCGGCTTGCTTACTCCTTACCCGATGGGAATACTGGATAGTCCCATGACGGTGGAACGCGGGGAGTTCGACTTCTTCCAGTCCCTCTGGATCTTCTCCTACGTCCGGTAGGTTTGGCATCCTGGACAGGGCGTCCGCGTTGGTATTGGAGCGTCCTGCCCGGTATTTGATTGTGAACTCGTAGTTGGACAGACGGGCCATCCATCTCTGCTCTAAGGCACCGAGTCTTGCCGTGTCCAGGTGTGTCAACGGGTTGTTATCCGTGTACACGGTGAACCGGGAAGAAGCGAGGTAGTGCTTAAAGCGTTCGGTGACTGCCCACACCACTGCCAGGAACTCTAGCTTAAATGAGCTGTAATTCTCAGGGTTTCTTTCGGTGGGTCGCAGTTTTCGACTGGCGTAAGCGATTACCCGTTCTTTCCCCTGCTGGATCTGGGACAGTACGGCTCCTAGCCCGATGTTACTTGCGTCGGTGTAGAGGATAAAGGGCTGGCTGTAATCAGGGTACGCCAGGATTTCATCCCCCGTGAGGGCCATCTTCAGCTGGCGGAAGGACTCTTCTTCTAACTTCTCCCATTTGAAGGGCGGCTTCTGGTTCTTGGCCTTCCGGGACTGGCCTATCAGGAGGTCCTGCATAGGAGCTGCCTTTTTGGTGAAACCGGGGATGAATCTGCGGTAATAGCCTACCAACCCGAGGAACTGCCGCACTTCCTTTACACTGGAGGGACTTGGCCATTCCTTAATTGCGGTGATCTTATCAGGGTCGGGAGCCACTCCGTCAGCGCTCACCACGTGTCCCAGGTACTGCACCTTTGGTTTTAGGAGGTGACACTTGGAGGGTTTTACCTTTAGGCCGTAGTTTGCCAGAGCTTCGAACACTTCCGCCAGGTGTTTCAGGTGGTCTTCATAAGTCTTGGAATATACGATGACATCGTCCAGGTACAACAGGACAGTCTCAAAGTTTTTGTGGCCCAGACAGCACTCCATTAATCGTTGAAAGGTTCCTGGTGCGTTACAGAGTCCGAACGGCATGCAGGTAAACTCGCTAAGTCCCATCGGGGTGGTGAATGCGGTCTTCTCCCGGTCCGCCTCTGCTACAGGAACCTGCCAGTACCCACTAGTGAGATCCAAGGTAGAGAAGAAGTTAGCAGATCTTAAAGCAGCCAAAGACTCCTCTATCCTTGGTAAGGGGTACGCATCCTTGTGTGTGATACGGTTGATTTTCCGGTAATCTACACACATCCTCATGGTGTTGTCTTTCTTTTTGACTAAGACTAGTGGAGCTGCCCAGGGGCTACAGCTATCCCTGATCACCCCAGCCTCCTTCATGTCCCTAAGCATCCCCTTGGCGTGTTGGTAGTGTGCAGGGGGTACGGGTCGATACCTCTCTTTTATGGGAAGATGGTCTCCCGTGGGGATGCGGTGTTCTACCCCCTTGACTCGCCTGAAGTCTAACGGGTGTTTACTAAACACTCTCTCGTACTCTTGAACCACCCGATAGACTCCCTGTCTCTGGTGTGAGGGAGTGGAGTCAGTACCCAAATGTAGTTGCTGACACCAGTCCTCCATTGTTTCCTTAGAGCCGTTACTTTCCTCCGGGGAAGATGGAGGCAAGGATTCTACGGACTGTATGGAGTTTTGATTGATGGTATACAATTTGGCTAGCGTGGCATACCGGGGCAGGTACACTTCCCTCTTCCCGATATTTATTATGCGAACGGGCACCCTCCCATGGCGTACATTGACCACCCCCCGTGCTGTCAAAATGGTGGGCCTACTGTCTGAGTAAACTGGTTCTACCATTGCCTGGTAATCTCTACCTCTCAGACCAATAGCTGCCCGGCACCAAATCATCATTTCACTTTTTGGGGGCATGGCAATAGGGAAAGGGTTACACATTCTTACGCTACCAATCTCACCACCGGAGAGTTCTATCTGTTGCCGTCGCATCAGTGCCCGGATCTCTTTCTGGAGCACTCGCTGCTGGCCGGAGCTGGCGTTCTTGGCAACCTGCTGTAAAAGGAAAATCACTTCTGCAAGACAATTTTCAATTACATTAGTTCCTAGAGTTATCTTTGGGTGACTCTCGTGCTTGTCAATGTCTACAATGATCAGTCCCTGTGCCGCCAGTTCAACTCTACCGATTTTAATGGTCACCTCTTTAAATCCAATCTGTGGCACGGGCTGACCATTGCTGGCGATGATACTCAAATCGTCGTCAGGGTAGCGGGTGATATCCGAGTCATTCCAGTACTGCTTGAAGAGCACGTACGGGATAGTGGTAACCTGTGACCCGGTGTCCAGTAGGGCACTCATAGGGATGCCATCCAGTACCACAGGCAAGACTGGACGTCCTCCCACATATTTGTCGCGCCAGTTCGATGGGCCTGATGATCTTTTTCCTGGGGTTTGGCCCTCTACCCCAGGTTGTGCCGGTTTAAAGGACAGTACCTTGCCATATGTCCGGGTTGATTGCAGCGGCGGCAGATGGGTTGTCCGTCCTCGTTGTATCGGTCGCTGGGTCTTCCTCTGGCCGGCGGGGTCCTCCTTAGTCGACGCCACGGGATGTCCTCCGGTCCGGATGCCAGCTGGATCTTCCCTGGAGTGGAAACCTGTAAAGACTGCACAGTTCGGGTTAGCGCGGCAACGCTTTTAGCTAGCTCTTGGACCTGATGGTGCAGGTCTGGAGCCGGGTCATTGTTCAAAGCCTGCGCATCAGCTCCCACAGGCCCTGCCGACAAGGGCGCCGCCTCCTGGTGGTAAGTGGTAGTGGGGCGTCTGTGGGTCACAACGCCACCTGGTGCCGGTTCTCGGAGCACCCGGATGGCTCTGTCCTTGAACTGTGCAAATCCCAGATGAGGGTCCTGTAAGGCCATTGCCCGCAACTGGGTTCAGTGGGCATTGCAATATAAACCCTCTATAAATTGTTCAGTCAACAGCCTGTCCTCGTCTCCCACGCCGTCAGGGTCGGTCTGCTTAATGGCTCTCAGGGCCTCTTGTAGGTTCAGGGCATAGTCCCTTATACTCTCGTGTGCTCGCTGCTTGCACCCGTAGAATCTAAGCTTGATCTCGGCTGAGGTGCGGGTATCAAAGGTGTCCCTCAGCCGGGTTAGTATCCCTGCAACAGTCCTCCCCCCAGGTGGCCAGGACTTTACCTCCCTTTGGGCTGCCCCGGTTAATTGGGCCACCAGGATGCTCACTTTTTGCTCTTCTGTGAGGGGATACACCTGGAAGAGGCTATCCAGCTTTTCTCTAAAGTCATGCAGGGTATGTGACTCCCCTGAGTACTGGGGTAGCCAGGCCGCTCCCGGGATATAGGGCATGGTGAAAGGCATGACTGCAGCAGCGGTGACGCTGGCGGGGGTTGAGACAGTGAAGCTCTCCTCCGTATCCGACATCTTCCTCCCCCCTAGTGGACCGTGGCCTACCTTGCGATGATCCTCTTCCGTAGGCCGCGGCTCCGCAGTGGATCGTCAGGGTTGAGGACCTTCCGTCGCGCTCCTGTGACGTCGGCGTCTGCTGGACTCCTTCCAGGACCTTACGCAACGTCCGGACGTGAGGCGGGGCTTCGGTTCTCGCGCGCTTTCAGAGTCCACGCCCCTCTTCTTCCCGCGCGGCGTCTTCAAGATGGCGTCCAACGGCGGGAAAACTCCACGGATGGCGGGAAGAAGGCAGAAGATGGCGCCGGATGGCGGGAAAACTTTGCGGATGGCGGGAAGAAGGTAGAAGATGGCGCCGGATGGCGGGAAACCTCCACGGATGGCGGGAATCTTCACCACTGGTAAGTTTGAACAGTCTTTTTCAGGCACGCAGTACCCGGTGGTTGCGGGCACGAAATCCTGCCGACTACGCCAAAAGTTGACGCGCCCCTGGGCCTTCGTCGCGCGGCATCGTGCGCACGGGAGCTTACCCGGAGCCGGATCTGTTGAGGGTTGTAGTCTCGTGGCGGTGACCCGGTCCGTGCCCAGGGAGTCAAACTGAGCGGCGATGTATTAGCGGTAGATGTTGGACGACTACGCCACCCGTTGAATGCAGCGAAGGAGCTGCCGCTGCAGGGCAGACCGCTGAGGCCGGTGGTAGGATTGTGCAGCGTGATAGTATCACCCCCAACGGGAGGGGTATGGCCTCAGGGCAGCCGACGTGGCTGATGGGGAAAGCAGGAATCACTCAGAGACGATGCGGTGTAGTTCAGGGTCTTTACTGGTGATAAAGATAGACCCTCCCGGAGTAGTGGCTAGCGATCGGGGCCTGGTCAGTCTTTGAGCAGATGGGATTTCCCCTGGCCAGGCGGAGTTGTAGGCCTCCCCAACTAATTGTACTCTTCTGGCTACCTTGCTAGAGGCGGGTAAAAGTAGCCCACGTCCCTGAGTGTACCGTGTGGTGCTCACCCGTATGGCCGGTGACTCGGGGCCTTCTTGTGGCGTCCGCTCCACGACGGCGGTGCTGGTCCCACGCGTGTGACCGTGCCTTCGGGTTTCTTGGCCAGAGGACCTAAAATCCCCTGCCGGGCGGTTTCTGCTGCTGGGTAAAGATTAGTCCCCACAGCCTCGGACTCCGGGTCCGGTGATAGCTTCTCAGTCAGGGTGAGCTCTGCAGCTGCCAGCCCCTGACTCCTTATAGCACTGCTCCCACAGAGTTCCTGATGTTCTTTTCCTATATCTGCTTCTCTTCTCTGTCTCTACTTCTTCTCTACTCACTAACCCTGCCTCAGCCCTAGGTTTATATAGGGGAAGTTCTTCCCCTCCCAGGACTGGGCAGGAGGTGTGGCATGCATAGGATCCCTGACCAAGAGACCTCCCACCTGCTCTCAGACATAACATTGCTGTTACTGTGGAAACCAGACCCCTGGGGTGCCACACATACTCGCTCATCACTAGTAATAATGATTCTGCTTGTAGTGTCTAGATGAAATTAACTTCATGACTACTCATGCAGAAGTGTTAGATGTAGTAATAATTGTAATAGGTTATAATATTCTTTTTAGACTTTCAGAACTCCCTGTAACAGTAATGTTTCTTTATCTCCCCTATCAGGAATCCACTGATGCCATGTTAACAGTAAGTACACCACCTGTTAGAGCTTCAGATATAGCTGCTGGAATACTTCTGTACGCTTTTTAATTGAACCTCAAAAATTGGGACTACTACAGTCCTGCTCATCGTTATTGGCACCCATGAAGTTTAAGTACATAATGTGGAATATCTCCTGAAAAAAATTAATCAAGTGAAACAGTATAGTATCAAGTGCGCCGATATCAGCTGCTGGCTTCTGATAGGCCGGTGGCTGGCACTGGAAATGCTGTACAGCGAGCCGGTCTCTGCGCGGCAATGCAGCGCTGCTGTCGGTGGCTCCTCCTGGACCTGGTCGGATCGTCAAGGGGTCTGTGTCTGAAGGCCGCATAAAGCAGCCTCAGGGGCCGCATGCGGCCCGCAGGCCGCGTGTTTGAGACCTTTGGCCTAGAGTGTACATTATAAGCGAGAAATGTGTTGTAATGATTATTACGGTATTATGTTCTTTCTATGCTGAGCCATTAGCACAAGGTGGCCATACATTCGTCAGAAATGTTCAGTGGCCGACAACTCATGATAGTTTGTGGGAAACCTGCCTACTCTCGTATTATCTGTGGATTCAATTTAGGAAGGTTAGAAAGTGTGGCTTGTATTTCCTATATTACATATGCCATGATATTAATTTACTGGAATGTGGTATACTAGGGATCCCCAAACCTGGCTTGGAAACCACATATGGTCCGCAAGCTCAAAAAGTGTTGCTCACAACTGGATATGCATATACAGTGCCTTGAAAAAGTATCCATACCTCGTGAACATGTCCATAATTTTTCATGATACACCCACAAACTTAAATGTATATTATTGTGATTTTATGTGATATAACAACACAAAGTAGCAAGTATTTGTAAAGAAAATGATGCATGGTTTTCTGCGTATTTTAAAAATATAAATCTGAAAATTGTGACGTGCATTTGTATTCAGCCCCCTTGAGTCAATACTTTATAGAACCACTTTTTGCTGCAATTACTGCTACTTTTGGGGTATGTCTCTACCAGCTTTGCACATCTACAGGCTGACATTTTTTCTAATTCTTCTTTGCAGACTAGCTTTAGCTCAGTGAGATTAGATGGAGAGCGTCTGAGTACAGCAATTTTCATGTCTGGCCACAGATTCTCAATGGGATTTAGGTCTGGACTGTGACTGGGTCATTCACACACATGAATATTCTTTGATCTAAACCATTCCATTGTAACTCTGGCAGTATGTTTAGGGTCGTTGTCCTGCTTGAAGGTGAACCTACTTCCCAGTTTCAAGTCTTTTGCAGCCTCTAACACTTTTTCCTCCATGATTGTCCTGTACTTAGCTCCATCCATCTATCATCTATCACTTCTGGCCAGCATCTCTGTCCCTGCTGAAGAAACGTATCCCCACAACCTGATGATGCCACCACCATGTTTGAAGGTGGGGATGTTTTCAGGGTGATCTGACGTGTTAGTTTTCTACCACACATAGTGTTTTGCATTTAGCCCAAAAAGTTCTACTTTGGTCTCATCTGACCAGGGCACCTTCTTCCACGTGCTAGCTGTGTCCCCTACATGACTTTTTGCAAACTGCAAACGGGACTTCTTATGGCCTGCTTTCAAAAATGGCTTTCTTTTTGCCACTCTTCCATAAAGGTCAGATTTTTGGAGTATATAACTAATAGTTGTCCTGTGAACAGATTCTGCCATCTGAGCTGTGGATCTCTTCAGCTCCTCGAGAGTGAACATGGGCCTCTTGGCTGCTTCTCTGATTAGTGTGCTCCTTGCTTGGGATGTCAGTTTAGGTGGATGGCCATGTCTTGGTAGGCTTGCAGTTGTGCCATACTTTTTCCATTTTTGGATTATGGATTGAACAGTGCTCCGTGAGATGTTCAAAGCTTGGTCTATTTTTTTTTTATAACCTGCATTACTCTTCTCCACATTTTTATCTCTGACCCATCTAGTGTGTTCCTTGGTTTTCATGATGCTGTTTGATCCCTAATGTTCACAAACAAACCTCTGAGGCCTTCACAGAACAGCTGTAGGTATAATGAGAATAAGTTACACAAAGGTGGACTTAGTGTACTAATTATGTGGCTTCTGGAGGCAATTAGTCACTCAGGATGTTATTTAGGGCTATCAGACTACAGGGAGCTAAATACATATACAAGTCACAATTTTCAGATTTATATTTTTAAACTATGTAGAAAACCATGTATCATTTTCTTTACACTTCACAAATACTTGCTACTTTGTGTTGGTATATCGCATAAAATTCCAATAAAATACATTTAAGTTTGTGTGGGTAACGTGGAAAAAACGTGGGAAAAGTTTGCGGGGCATGAATACTTTTTCAAGTCAATGTATTTGCAGATAGGATGTTATTGTTAGTTAGAGAGTAGAGGGGAGTTTGAAACTTGATGCAATAGTGTGGAGGGTATACTTGATACAAGAATACCGAATAATGGTAAGGTGGGAACCCTTGGATGTAATTAAACAACCTATACTGGTAATGGTGGGCTGTGAGTGTCACTACTGGTGAGTGGGGCACTGGAGATGGCTCGAGGCCATCTCTCAGAGTTCAATTTAGCTTTCAAGGTAAGAAAGGTTGGGGACTGCTGCAGTATACCATAATATAAAAGATAACCACAAATGAGCATTTCATTCACATAGCCATTCATGGAGAACACTGAGTCTGCCAGCCAAAGAATTGTGTGTACTCTCATTTTTCATATTGAGATTTTAATAAATCTTCATAGAAAGGCCAGAAAAATATTCATTTTTAGAAATACTTATGTTTACTGAAGAGGTATGGAAAATTGTCACGTATTCTGTTTTTATAACACTTGCTAACTAATCTTATTTATCGATGTACCATAGAAAGTACCCTGTCACTTGTATAACTGCATTGGAGAGCACTGTTATAGAAATGAATCACTACCTGGAATGTATGCCAATTCAACATGCCCTACTTACTGTGCGGTAAGTGACCTCATTTTCTAAAAGCTTAGGTGAAAAAACGTCAAATATTGAAAATCCAAAAGCCATCGGTTATTAGCACAAAAAACAATGTCAGAATTGCATTTTTTTCAGAATTTCTCCCCTTTTGGATTTGTTTCCCCCCATTTTCCAGTATACTTTGTGATAAAATCAATGGTGTCATTCAAAAGTACAACTCTTCCCACAAAAATCAAGCTCTCATATGTCTACGTGGGCAGAAAAATAAAAAAGTTAGGGGAAGAAAAAACAAAAACACAAAACTAGAAATTGGCACCCGGTGTTAAGGGGTTAAAAAGATCGTAAACTATCCGATAGTCGACATAAAACCTTTCCATACACATACTACTAGAACTTAAGGCCTAAAACACATTAGAGGAAAGTCAGCTAACCATCTGATTTCCTTATGTGTATGGCCATACATATTATCTTGTTTGATGAGAGATAAGATACACACATAGATATGTTCTCATCAGATATGTACAACTATGAGAAGAATTTTATATGTTTTGATTCTTATCCAATTACTTTCGAATATTGTTGGTGAAATACATGTATTAGAATGACCAGTGACCATTCAATACATTTGTTACACTATATTTTCTGAAAGCAAATCTTACTACAGCTATGTACCACACTAGTAAATGTAGTTAAAGAGGTTACCTGGGACTTTGCTTATTTTCTGCTAAGGGGCTAAAAACTTACAGGCAGATTGTCACGCCAGGTGTGAGTACAACACAGAGGAGAAAGGGAAAGGGAGCCCAGACACTAGGGAAAGGGGGAAGAGGTGACCTCCTAATCTGGACTAGCATCACCCTGACTCCCCCTAACGTCCCTATACAGCCTCCACAGCTGTCGCCGATCACATGCCTCACCCTGCTATCCCTGGCGTAAGGCTATAGCTGGGGGTGGAAGGAGATGAGCACTAGTCAACCTCCCCTAGCACTATAAAAACAAAAGGGGAAGACAAGACAGGGGAACAACAACTTAGCTTTAGAAGAAACTCCAACAGGGCACACGGCCTCAAGACTCCAGAGAGGACGTGATGCTGCTTCAGCAAAGTTCCAAGTAGAAATGAGTATAACCGGCGACGCCCACCTGGAGAGATCAGGTATATATACACCCAGGCCAGAGGGAGGTAGTCGCTGGGTTCTAAAGACAACCTCCTATCTAGGCAGCTGTCTGCATTGCCAAACACGTGGAGATCTCCTGCAAACCACTGCAGGGTGACTGTCTGTCACCTCTGACACACCCGTGACAGTACCCCCTCCTCTACGAGTGGCCTCCGGACACTCAGGACGGGGTTTCTCAGGAAAAGAGGTATGAAAAGAGCAAACCAATCTGGGAGCGTTTACCTCTGATGCTGAAACATACATCCTCTCCTCTGGACCATAGCCTTTCCAGTGCACCAAGTATTGTAGAGAACGACGTTTGAGACGAGAATCTACAATCCTCAAAATCTCGAACTCCAGGTTACCATCAACCATTACTGGGGGCAGTGGTTGAGGTGAAGGCTCAAGCAGTTCTACTACCTTTTGAGTAAGGACCTGTGAAACACATTATGGACCTTAAGGGCACAAGGAAGTTCAAGACGAAACACTGCTGGGTTAATGACGGCAGTAATTTTGTAGGGACCAATAAACCTAGGTCCCAGCTTCCAAGAAGGAACTTTCAATCTTAAATTCTTGGTAGACAACCACACAAAGTCATTCACATTCAGGTCCGGACTTGGCAAGTGTTTTCTGTCAACCATATATTTATACCTGTCACCCATGGTCTTTAAATTACACAGAACACCCTGCCATACCGAGGAGAGCGACAAAGCAAACCATTCCTCCCCAGGAACTCCTGAAGCTCCACCCCCACTGAAGGTACCAAACTGTGGATGATATCCGTATGCACCAAAGAACGGTGACCTGCCAGTGGATTCTTGATGATGATTATAGATGGCAAATTCTGCCAGCGGTAAGTAGGATGCCCAATCCTCCTGATTTTCGGAGACGAAACACCTGAGGCATATCTCCAAGTTCAGATTGACACATTCGGTCTGACCATTTAACTGAGGGTGGAAGGCAGAGGAAAAGGACAGTTGCACCCCCAGTCGAGAACAGAATGCCTTCCAGAACTTGGAAACAAACTGAGTCCCCTGGTGAGACACCACATCGGAGGGAACCCCATGAAGCTTCACAATCTCATTTATGAAAATCTGGGCAAGTGTCTTAGCATTGGGAAGTGCAGGTAAAGTGACGAAGTGAACCATTTTACTGAACCTATCTACTACTTCCAAAACCACCGTTTTGCCTGCAGAAACCGGTAGGTCAGTAATAAAATCCATGGACAAGTGTGTCCATGGCCTGATAAGGATAGGTAGCGGAAGACGAGTACCAGACGGACGGGTGTGCGAAACCTTAGAACGTGCACAAATACTACAAGCAGCTACGTTTTAATTACATCCCGATGCAACCCTGGCCACCAAAAAGTCGATATACAGCCTCCGCAGCTATCGCCGATCACATGCCTCTCCCTGCTATCCCTGGCGTAAGGCTATAGCTGGGGGTGGAAGGAGATGAGCACTAGTCAACCTCCGCTAGCACTCTAAAGACAAAAGAGGGAGACAACACAGGGGAATAATAACTTAGCTTTAGAAGAAACTCCAACAGGGCACACGGCCTCAAGACTCCAGAAAAGACATGATACTGCTTCAGCCAAGTTCCAAGTAGAAATGAGTATAACCAGTGACGCCCACCTGGAGAGATCAGGTATATATAGACCCAGACCAGAGGGAGGTAGTCGCTGGGTCCTAAAGACAACCTCCTATCTAGGCAGCTGTCTGCATTGCCAAACGTGGAGATCTCCGGCAAACCACTACAGGACGACTGTCTGTCACCTCTGACACACCCGTGACGCAGATACTTGCTAACTAAGAATCCATGTGAAATGTGCAAATTCACCTCTCCCACTAAAACCTTCTCTAATTCCAGTGATTCTAAGTCATTTTCTATATACTAAACTCTTTTCAGTGTTAGCCATTGATATGAAGAAGCCTAAAAGGGCTGGAGACTTTCAGCATCTTTTACTGACCTTGGAGGCATATTGGATTTGAAATCTCTACACATTTGGCATGAATCTTAAAAGATATATTATGTTTCATTACTAATTTAGTTTGATCCATAATTTTTTTTTTTGCATACTGCTATTTTTTCTCTTGATTTTTTAATATTTGTCAAGGATTACCATTCAAATATGTATATACTGTGGTAAGTCGGCTCACTTGGCTTCTTAAACAGGTAGACACAGGAACCGTTTATATTTAAAGTCTGGCTGGTTTATTGCAATCCTCATAAACCACGTCTCCAAAAAACTTAAATACAGCCTTTGTAGTAAACAAAAAGTAAAAACTCCATACAATAGTGCTGGTTACCCCACCTGGCTTAGAGTCCAGCTTCCATGTCCTTTAGCAAAGGCATTCAATCCAGGAGACCTGCAACCTCCATTCATCCAGCATGGGTGAGACAAACAGCTCTCAATTTATCCAGTGAATCCCACCCAGGTGGTGGAGATATGGTGAGCAGCCATTCAGCTGCTACTATCAACCTGTCATGCTGATTTACAGAAAGCACTCCGCTGCCTAACTGTGTGGAATTGGCAATCAGTCAGCATGACGTCGGCACTGACGCCCCTTCGACAAAGCAGACCAGAAGAGGAAAAGCTGCTCTGTCGATGTGTGGGTTAATGAAGCAGCAGAATTGTCCACAGGAGTGATTCATGTCTGATCTGAGCTGACAGAGATAATCGCCAAGTAGAACTGGCAGGTAGTTATCAACTACCTGAATGTAAGTTGTTAACCCCATAACAATAAGCAAAGTCCACGATTACCCCTTTCATATGCAAAAATGAAGAATTGTTAACTTGTGGGAGTCAGGGGTGAGTCGGAGTTTTACATTTTACAGAAAGGCGCAGAAAGATTTTGCTAATGCTATAAAAGTATATTGAAGGGGTCATTTGAAAAATATGTCTGCTTGCTTGTTAAAGAAGTTACTTTTTTTAAATTGGTCAATGTATTCAGCACGTGGCCATAAGTAAATTTCTAAATTCCTTATGTTGCTGATAATGCCTGTGAGCGGCGCTATCGGTGGCTATCACGTGACCCCGCACTGACGGCATGACAAGTGAGGCGTGACTGAGCGCTGGAGTCCCCGCGGTGGCTGCTGGGTTGTGGGCGGGGTTATTCCCCGCATCACACCCAGCATCCACCGCGCGCTTTCCCAATGAATGGGGAGAGGCAGAGCGCGCGGTGGATGCCGGGTGTGATGCGCGGGGTAACCCCGCCCACAACCCGGAAGCCACCGGTGGAATGCGGAAGAGGGACCCTCGGCTGCAACATGGACTTGTCGTGACGTCAGCAGATGTCAACACTGGCTGCAGCGCGGGGTCACGTGATGCCTGTGAGCGGCCAGTGATAGCGCCGCTCACAGGCATTATCTGCAACACAAGGTATTTACAAAGATACTTATGCCCACATGCTGAATACTTTGGGCAACTTAAAAAAAGCACCGGACAACCCCTTTACAATAGCAACACTCTTGTCCACAGATGCTGTGTGCCATTGCAGGCAGGCTATTCAAGTGAACAGGAGTGTGAGGTCACCATAAAAAAGTAATGTACTTTTAAACTTAAACAGCCCCATAAAGAGGCTTTCTGGGCTTATATAAAATAGAGACAAGTACATGTCTGAGTGCTCAATGCATAATGCTGACGAGCCCCCTGGACCGTGGGGTACTCGGTGCCGGGCCGGTCGGTGCACAGGATGTCACAGTGACAGTGACCCGGTCTGTGACCCAGGGCGGTTAATAAAAGGGGATTATAGTTTTTATAGTTTAATGTTCGTGACGCCACCTGTGGTATGCGGCTATATGGGGCCGCCGCTGCAGTGCAGATCCTCTGGAGCTGATGATGACGCAGCAGAGTTGGTTCAGCTCTCCACAGGCAGAGCTTAGCTCCAGGGCAGGAAATGGTGATGTTATAGATGTTGCTGTGCAGTGTAGTGCAGGGGATGGTGCAGATAATAACCAGTCCACAACTTAATGGCGGTTTCCTCTTATCTTTACTTGCGGTGGTGAGGCAGCCCGGGGCACGGATACTAGCTGGTAGTGAAGGTCCGGGCGGCCTGGAAGCAAGTTGGGAATCCACCTCTCCAGGAGAAGTTGTAGGCCTTCCCTTTTCTGCTAATCTCTTTGGCTCTGCTGCTTATAGCTGTGCTGTGGCCCTTGTCCCTGAGTAAAACGTCTTTGTGCTCACCCGTATGGCAGGCAGCTTGGGCCTTCCTGGAGTGTCGCTCTCACGTGGCGGTGCTGGGCCCTATGGTGCTGCTGAGTCTCCAGGCGTCTGATGGGGCCAGGAGACCTGCAGTCTTCTGCCCTCCGGTTTCTGCTGCTGGGCCTTCAGTGCCCCATAAGCTCGGACTCTGGTGTCTGGTTCTTCTACGCTCCTCTCTGGGGTGAGCTGCCGTGCAGCTCCACTCCCCAGGTCTTTCCTCTTCGCTGTCCTGTCTTCAACTCCTCTCACTAACTCTAACTAACCCCGCCCCCAGATTCCAGTTGCTAAGGGGAGGAGCTCCCCTTGCTGGTCTGGAGCCAGGAAAGTGTTGCATGCTAGTATACCTGACTAGGGGACTCCTGCTTGCTTCCAGGCATGGCATCACCTCTTGTGAGGGAGGCAATGCCACTGTGGCAACTGGACCCCTGGAATGCCACATTGCCACTATAACAAAAAAGTAATTTTTATCCATTTTCATTATTTTCCTTAGCTTTGTGCAACATAGTTGTTTTTATGCTGCAGGGCTAGCTGTTGAACGTAAATCACTAATGTACGCATTACTAATTATTCTCATTATTATTACTATTATTATTATTGAAATCTTCACAATTTTTAACGTTCTAAAAAGATCTATAACATTGTATTTGGAAAACTACAGATGGGGCTATTATTTCAATTCTATCTTTTCCATCTGGCATCAATTGATAGCTGACGGTGGGATACAGTCACTTTATTACAAATGATAAGAACTATGTTTTTCTTCATATTTCAGATGTTTCAGTACAACAGTTCAGCTTATGAGTCTATGTGTGATCCACATTGCTATCATCACCTGTGTAATAATTCAGTACAAAATGGATGCACTATACGCTGCTGCAATTCATCAGGATGCACACCTTACAGTGGTATGAAAGCAACTCTAGAACCATATATAGTACAAATATAATCATGTATATGTAAAACCGCAGACAAAAGCTTAATAGAAATGGGAGCCAAAGAGAATTTCCTACAACTAGAGCTGATTGTATTTATTTTAGCAAAGCCCCATAGTTACCGTATTTTTCGGACTATAAAACCCACCGGACCATAAGACCCACCTAGGTTTTAGAGGAGGAAAAAAGAAAAAAATGTAAGCAACACATGTGGTCATGATGCACTGTTAAGGGGGAGGGAGTCTGCTGCTGACACTGGTATAGGGGTAATGTCCCCCAATTCTGTTAATATCCCCCATGCTGGTATATATGCCCCCCTTCCTATTATACGTGGCCCCATCCCCATCCTGGTATGCATGGGACCCCTCCATCCTGATATGCAAGCCACCCCTCATCCTTATCCTGGCATGCATGGCACCCCTCCATCCTGATATGCAAGGCACCCCTCATCCTTATCCTGGTATGCATGGCATCCTTCATCCTTATCCTGGTATGCATTGCACAGCAATCCCCATCCTGGTATACATGGAACCCCTCATCCCTAACCTGGCATGTATGGCATCCCTCATCCCTATCCTGGTATGCATGCCCCCCTCATCCTTATCCTGGTATGCATGACCCCCTCATCCTTATCCTGGTATGCATGGCCCCCACATCCTTATCCTGGTGTGAATGGCACCCCTCAACCTTATCCTGGTATGCATGGCCCCTCATCCCTATCCTGGTATGCATGGCCCCTTCATCCTTATCCTGGTATGCATGACCCCTCATCCTTATCCTGGTATGCATGGCCCCCTCATACTTATCTTGGTATGCATGGCCCCCTCATCCTTATCTTGGTATGCATGGCCCCCTCATCCTTATCCTGGTATGCATGGCTCCCTCATCCTTATCCTGGTATGCATGGCCCCCTCATCCTTATCCTGGTATGCATGGCCCCCTCATCCTTATCCTGGTATGCATGGCCCCCTCATCCTTATCCTGGTATGTATGGCCTCTGATCCTTATCCTGGTATGCATGGCCCCCTCATCCTTATCCTGGTATTCATGGCCCCCTCATCCTTATCCTGGTATGCATGGCCCCCTCATCCTTATCCTGGTATGCATGGCCCCCTCATCCTTATTCTGGTATGCATGGCCCCCTCATCCTTATCCTGGTATGCATGGCCCCCTCATCCTTATCCTGGTATGCATGGCCCCCACATCCTTATCCTGGTATGCATGGCCCCCCTTATCCCCATCATGCTTCCAATAAAAAAATAAACACTCCTACTCACCTTCCTTCTCTCTCCTCCAGCACTCCGTCCTGTCTGCCCGCACTGATCTCGCCATGTGAGCTACGCATGGCGTCACTGCCATGCGCGGCTCAGAAGGTGAGATCAGCTGCAGGAAAAGTCACTGCTCCCCACGCAGGGACTGTGTGCGTGGGGAGCAGTGACTTCATTCTCCTTAATAGCCGGCACACAGCGTAGCCGCAGCGCGGCTCCTGCTGCTTCCGGGCGATCTTGTGTGCCTGCTATTAAAGGGCATGAATATTCACCACTCTCCACTCCCATGGGCTTGGAGAGGGGGTGAATATTTATATGTACCTCTTGAAGCTCATCAAGAGAATGCCAAGAGTGTGCAAAGCAGTCATCAAAGCAAAAGGTGGCTACTTTGAAGAACCTAGAATATTAGACATATTTTCAGTTGTTTCACACTTTTTTGTTAAGTATTTAATTCCACATGTGTTAATTCATAGTTTTGATGCCTTCAGTTTGAATGTACAATTTTCATAGTCATGAAAATACAGAAAAATCTTTAAATGAGAAGGTGTGTCCAAACTTTTGGTCCGTACTGTACATATGGATAAGGGCAGAGAGACTGAATCCCTAGTATAAGCATAAACCTGAGGCAGAATGAACCTTTCAGCTCAGACAGAGGGCGGCCACACCCTTTTATATGCACTGAAGCACACTGAACTACAAAGAAAAAACCTTTATTATTTATTATTATTTTTGCACTGTGCAATCTTTCCATTTACTTCCAGTTATTTGGGTATTTTGCTTGTTTTTTTTTTCTCTGTCTAGTGGGCTTGTGTGAACATGCATTTACATTTTGCATGCACATCAATTTACGTTTCAGTTCAGACTTCCAGGTTTTTTCTTTGTAGTTCAGTGTGCTTCAGTGCATATAAAAGGGTGTGGCCGCCCTCTGTCTGAGCTGAAAGGTTCATCCTGCCTCAGGTTTATGCTTATACTAGGGATTCAGTCTCTCTGCCCTTATCCATATGTACGTCACTTGACAAATGGTAAAGTTTTTAATATTAGAGTTAGGACTGTCCCATAAGGGTTGCCTTGACGTGGCGGTATAGCTTTTACATTATTTTGATCAAAATTGTATTAACTAAATACCCTTTATTAATTATTATTATTTTTGCACTGTGTGATCTATCCATTTACTTCCAGTTATTTGGGTATTTTGCTTGTTATTGATTTTTCTCTGTCTAGTGGCCTTGTGTGAACAGGCATTTACATTTTGCATGCACATCAATTTACGCTTCAATTCAGACTTCCAGGTTTTTTCTTTCTTTTTTTTTAACTATAGAAAGTGTAGATACACTTGACTGTTTAATAATATGGCAAAGTACCAAATTTAGCATAAAATTGTCACTGTTTTTAACAAACTTTGCATAAATCAGTAATACAAATATATATATAATAAACTTTGTAATATAACTTATCAGAGAAATATTCTTTTTCTCCACTTATGAGCCACTTCTTGTCCTGCCGTCTGTCTCCTCAATTCACTATTCACTCTGAAAAAACACTCAAATTCATCTTCTTCAAAATAAGATGGACTACCAGCACAGTGATGTTACACAGCATATTAAAATGTATGGAGAGGGAAAGGGGGAGGAGAGAGGAGGAGAGCAAGAAAACAGACAGATTGTTACTGATTGTCGCTTATCCCAGAGTGCTCAATGTTGTTGTATGATATCTTCTATACTGCTGCTGCTGCTTTTCAGTTTGTCCTCAACTGAGGAAAAAGCAGAAATCCTTCTGTTTCTGCATTTTGTGTATAGGAGATATCATAACAGCTAGCCTTGACCACTAGCTCAGAGACAAGTGGAAATTAGAGATAAAGCCTGAAGACGGGAAAACTGGTGAAAAAAAGCTGAATTCAAGTCATGTAATGGCGATAAATAATGTTATTTTTCATGTACACACATACGACAGATTATTCTGAATTGACAAATAAGCTTTTAGTTAATACTGGTATTCCGTCTTGAAAATAAACTCTTGAGCATTTTGCTGTGTTGTTCTGTTCCCATCTCATTGACAAGAGGATTGGTAACACAATCAAAGTCAATATATTCATAAATATTCAGCAGCAATAAGACAGGAATGGAACTACACAAAAAAAGTGCTCAAGAGTTATTTTATAGCCAATACAAGCCTTTAGAGACATGTAATGAGTGGTGACAAGTGATAAGCGAACGCATAAAGGGTTAACTGAGCATGCTCGAGTCCTAACCGAGTATCTTCGGCATGCTCGTATATTGTATTCGAGTCCCTGCTCTGCATGATTTATGGCTGTCAGACAGCATCAACACATGTGCGGATTCCCTAACAAACAGGCAATCCCTGCATGTGTGGAGGCTGTCTAACAGCCGCAAATCATGCAGACGCAGGGACTCGAACATACTATACGAGGATGCCGAAGATACTCGGTTAGGATTTGAGCATGCTCGGTTAACCCCTTATCCGAACACGTTCGCTCATCACTAGTGGTGACAGATGCTCTTAAAGCCCAGAAAGACCTATAGTGCTGTAAACATCATACTGGCATCTTAGTGACCTCTCTTCATATTCTGAGAACTATATTTTACTATTACACTCAGTGCAAGGTAGGTTCTGCAGACACTGCCCCTTACACTTCAGGGCTGCCGATAATTGAAATTTAACAATTGTGTCCCCAGGAATGTTTCGATAAAAAACGGGCAGCCTTCAGGGGAATCAAGACAATAAAATAGAGATGAACTTATTGTAAATGGTTACATTTCTCATATTACTCATTATTAATCTTATTGCACCCTAGATAACAGTACAGCTCCAAGTACACAGGTGATGAGTACAGCCACTTCTACCACGACCACAGCTACCACTACTACAACAACAATCGTATACAGTGTAAGTATTAAGAGTTACTAACATTAAGAAAGTATCCTCCTTCCTTTTCACTTCAAAAAATTACCACCATCCTGCTATCAAAGTTCTAGTACCTGTTCTTAAAGGGGTTGTCTCAACTATTTAAATAGTTAAAATTACAAAGTGCTGGTAGAAACAAGAATGGAGGAAAGAAGAAAAGAATAACCCTTTAACCTCTTTGTGACAATACGTTATAGTTTGCGAGTACTTCCCATCAATGGACGTACCAGTACATCATGGAGATTATGCAGGCACAGGAGATATGCCCGCACAATCTCGGTTTAACTGATAGCCGAGCTCCTCCTATAAAAGCCAGGGCTGGTGGCAGCACCATGCTGGTTCTTTAACGCTCTAAATTCTACGATCAATAGCAATTGCTCCACTTAGAGTGTTGTTAGAAGGATGGGGCTCCCTCTCTCACCCCATCGGCACCCCATCAAAGCTATCAGTTGTCATGGCAGCCAGAGGTCAAGTAATGACCTATGGGTCTGCCAAGTACGGTGGCTTGTTAGGCTCTACTATAAGCAGGGTCTAAACGGCATTTTGCCATTTTCAAAATGACAGCTATAAAGAATTTCCATGCATGTGTATTGCAATGCATTAGTGCGGTGATCAGGGAAATAAAAGTTAAAGTCCTATAGAGAAACTAAGTAACAAAAAATAAAAAATATATATATAAAAAAAAAACCACAGGAAATAAGGATAATAAAATTGTGAAATAATATTAACCTCAAAAATATGCATATTTATGTAAAAACAAAAATAAACAAAATAAGTACAAAATATCCGGAACAATCTAATCTATAAAACTGTCACACTATTTAAGCCCTATAGTGAATACCATAAAAAAAAGAAAAAAAAGTGACAAAAACTTCACTTGAGGGGGGTTTCAGCTGTTCTGTCGCTTAGGGGCTCTGCAAATGGAGCCTGCAAAATATTCTAGGAAAACCCCGAGCCCTGCCGTGTGGCCAAACAGTACTGTATAGTCAAATATGGGGTATTGCCATGCTCAGGAGAAATTGTGTAACAAACTATGGAACTATTTTTACACATTACCTCCTGTGAAAATGGAAAATCTGAGGCTAAAACAACATTTTCGTGGTGAAAACATTTAATTATTTTTCTCCATCTCCCAATAGTATAACATTTTGTGAAAGACCAGTGGAATCAACATTTATTGAGGAGTGTAGTTTGTAAAATTGGGTCACTTTTGGGAGGGTTCTGCTCTTCTAGCACCTCAGTGGCTCTGCCAATGTAACATGGTATCTACAAACCAATGGTGTTCCTTCCCATCTGAGCTTTGTACTGATCATGATTAAGACTAAATAAAGTCGAAACACATCGATCGGGCTGGTCTGTCTGGTGGTTGGTGTTTGTCCGCAATACAGGACTTTTTACATGAATTTCAATAAAGGAAGATTTTTTTATTTTTATCGCTGGATATTCTACCTTTTTGTCTGAGCTTTGCACTGTGGTGGAAAAGTAGTTTTCGACCATATATGGGGTATCGGCAAACTCAGAATTTTCGCAACAAATTATATTGTCCATTTTCTTCTATTACACGTTTTGAAAAATTAAAAACTTGGGATGAAAACATTTAAGTGGAAAAAATTTAATTTTCAATTTTCACAGCCCTATATTATACAATTCTGTGAATCCATTGTGAGTTTTTATTGCTCACTGCACCCCTAGATAAGTTCCTTGAGAGGTGAAATTTTCAAAATGGGGTAACTTGTGGGGCGTTTCTGCTGTTTTGACATCTCATGGGCTCTCCTAATGCGACATGGCATCCACAATCTATTCCAGCAAAAATTGTGGTGCTCCTTCCCTTCCGAGTTCTGCCGTGTGCCCAGACAGAAGTTTCTGACCACAGCATACTGAGAAGAAATGGCACAACAAATTCTGTGGTACATTTTTGCTTGTTACCCCTGTGAAAATGAAAAATTTGGGGCAAAAGCAACATTTATGTAGAAATAAAACATTATTCACAGCCCAATATTTAAAATTCTGTGAAGCACCTGTGGGTTTGACTCTTTAACGACCACCGATACGCATTAAAATGGCAGCTGCTAAGGGGCCTTATTCCCTCATTGCTATTTTAAAATGACGATCATAAATAGGGGTATAGCACCCCTAGAGTCTGAAAATCTACTGGGGGGTAGCTGAGACCCTGGAGAACATGATCTGGGCCTGTTTCTCCGGTCCCCGAACACGCAAAAAAAAATGAGCCAGCTAGTAAATTCAATTCTCTCTCTTCTGACATGATATACATGTCAGAAGTGAGAAAAATTATGTCCCCAAGCACCCCCCCGGTACTTCCGCCATCACCCAGTCCCTCTTGCTCCGTCCCTCAGCCCTCCGCCTCCTCTTCCTGAAAAAAAAATGGCGGGCGCATGCTCACCAAGATCTGCTGTCCGGCACCTGGCAACAGCTGGGATTTTTACTATTGGTTCCTTTTGATCACTGCGATAGACCCTATCACAGTGCTCAAAAGCCAAAAATTAGTATGTCACCCTTCCCCCGTGTCATCCCCCTAGTTAGATTTTTTTTTTATTATTTTATAATTTTTATTTCTTTCATTCTTTGCAGTTAGGGTTAGGGTTGGATAAGTGCTCACTACTCGAGTTTGCATCAGGTGCTCGGGTATGCACCGAGTATCGTGGGTGCTCAAGTGACATGCTCGAGTCTCCACCCCGCATGTTTCACGGTTGTTAGGCAGCCAAAAAACATGCGGGTTTGCTACCATACATGGGCAATCCCTGCATGGTTTTTGTTGGGTGTCTAACAGTCGCGAAACACGCGGGGCGGAGACTCAAGCAGGTCAGTCGAGCACCCGCGATACTCGGCGCATACCCGAGCACCCTAGGAAAACTCAAGTAGCGAGCACTTGCATTCAACACTAATGACAACATATTTAATATGATGACCTAATGTTGTCAAATTCTGTGTAGTACCTTTGGGTTAAAAATGCTCACTGTATCCCTGGATAAAATCCTTCAGGGGTGTAGTTTCTAAAATGGAGTCAGTTGTGGGGGGCTCTACTGTTTGGGCACCTTAGGGGCCCTGCAAATGTGACATGGTGCACGCAATCTATTTTAGCCAATTTGTGTTCCAAAATGTAATTATTGCTCATTCCGTTCCTAGCCCTGCCGTTTGTCCAAAATGAACTCTTTGACTACATGTGAGGTATCACTGCACTCATAAAGTGGGTATCAAATTGTGGGGTCCAATTTTTGACGTTACCTCTTGCAAAAGTGAGATATTTGGGGCTAAACAACATTTTGTGAAAAAAATTAACTTTTTCAATGTGACGACCTAATGTTATCAAATTCTGTGTTGTAACTGGGGGTTCAAAATGCTCACTATACCCCTGCATAAAATCCCTGAGGAATGTAGTTTACAAAATGGGGTCAGTTGTGGGGGCTTCTGCTGTTTAGGCACCACAGGGGCCCTGCAAATGCAAAATGGTGCCCGCCGTCTCTTTCAGCCAAATTTGTGTTCTAAAATTCAAATATTGCCCCTTCCACTCTGAGCCCTGCCATTTGTCCAAACAGAACTTTTTGACTACATGTGGGCTATCACCAAACACGTAGGAAAGTGGGTCACAAACTGTGGGGTACACATTTTGGTGTTACTTCTTACAAAAGTGAGAAATTTGTGCCTAAAGCAAGACTTTAGAGGTAAAATTTAATTTTTTTTTCATTCCACTTTGCATTAATAGCTGTGCAGCAATTGAAGGGTTAAAATTTTTTCCCACAACAGTTTTAAAGTATTTGAGGGGTGCAGTTTTTAAAATTGTATCACTTTTGGTGAGTTTACAATATATAGGCCCCTCAAAGTCCACTCTCCCAGTGGGTCATGGTACAGGCAAACCATAACAGTAAAATCTGCACTATAATATGGTGTTACTTCCCTTCTGAGTTTTGCACTGTGCCTCAAAAGTAGTTCCCAATTACATGTAGGGTATTGGCGCAACCAGGAAAAACTGCACAACAAACGGAGAGGTCCATTTTTCCTATTAGCCCTTATAACAATTAAAAATTTGGGGCTAAAACAACATTTTAGTGGTAAAAATGTAATTATTCTTTCTTCACAGCCAAATGGTATAAAATTCTGTAAGGCAGATGTTGGGTCAACATGCTCACTGTACACCTGGATGAATTCATTGAGAGGTGTTGTTTGTAAAATGAGGTCACATATGGTGGTTTCTGCTGTTCTGACACCTCAGGGGATCTGCCAATGTAATATGCAACCCTCAAAGCATTCCAGCAAAATCTCAACTCCAATATGGCGCTTCTTCCCTTATGAGTCTTGTACTGTGCCTCAAAAGTAGTTTTCGACCACATATGGCATATCGGTGTACTCAGTGGAAATTGAATAACAAATTGTATGGTCCATTTTGCTCCGTTGCTCTTGTGGAAATGCAAAATTTGGGGCTAAAAGAATATTTTTCTTTGAAGCACCTGGGGGTTCAAGGTGCTCACCATACAACTAGATACATTCCTTGAGGGGTCTAGTTTCCAAAACGGGGTCTCTTGTGGGGGTTTCCACTGTTTAGGAACATCAGGGGTTCTCCAAACCCGACATGGCGTCCACTCTCGATTTCAGCTATTTTTGAATTAAAAAAATGTCAAAAAGTGCTCCTTCCCTTCTGAGCCCTGCCATGCGCCCAAAGAGTAGTTTTCTCCCACATATGGGGTATCAGTGTACTCAGAAGAAATTGCACAACAAATTTTGGGGTCCATTTTCTCCTGTTAATGTTGTGAAAGTAAAAAAAATTGGGGATAAAGTAACATTTTTTCCTTCCACATTCCATTAATTCCTGTGAAACACCTGAAGGGTTAATAAACTTCTTGAATGTTGTTTTGAGGACCTTTAGAGGTGCAGTTTCTAGAATGGTGTCACTTTGGGGTATTTTCTGTCATTTAGGCCCCCAAAGTCACTTCAAATGTGACGTGGTCCCTAAAAACAATGGTTTTGTAAATTTTGTTGGAAAAATGAGACATTGCTGATCAACTTTGAACCCTTCTAACTTCCTAACAAAAAAAATTATGTTTCAAAACCGATGCAGATGTAAAGTAGACATATGGAAAATGTTATTTATGAACTATATTTTGTGGTATAACTATCTGATTTAAAGGCATAAAAATGTAAAAGTTTGAAAATCGTGAAAATTTTCACATTTCTGTCAAATTTTTGATATTTTCATAAATATACACAAATTATATTGACCAAAATTTACTACTAACATGAAGTATAATATGTCACAAAAAAACAAACAGTCTCAGAATCACTGGGATCCGTTGAAGCGTTCCAGAGTTATTACCACATAAAGTGACACTGGGTAGATTTCAAAAATTTGGCCTGGTCATTAAGGTCAAAATTAGCTCCGTCACTAAGATGTTAAGATACTTATCACATCCCTAGATACATTTATTGAGGATGTAGTTTCCAAAATAGCGTCACTTTTGAAGTGTTTCTACTGTTTTGGAACCTCAGGGGCTCTGCAACTGCAACATGGCATCTGCATCTATTCCAGCCAAATTTGCACTCCAAAATTCAAATAGCGCTCCTTCCCTTTCGAGCCCTCCTGTGTGCCCAAACAGTTTTTGAACACATATATTGGCATACTCAGGAGAAATGGCAAAACAAATAATGGGGCCCATTTTCTCCTGGTAGTCTTGTGAAAATGAAAAATCTGGGGCTAAAGCAACATTTTCATGGAAAAAAAGTAAATTTCATTTTCACGGCCCAATGTTATAGAACTCTGCAAATCACCTGTTGCTTTAAAATGCTCACTACACCCAGAATAAATTCCTTGAGGGTGCAATTTCCAAATTGGAGTCACTCGTGGGGGGTTTCTGCTTCTTTTGGCACCTCACTTGATGAAACATTTTTCCTGGCTTAAAAAGGTGAATGGACCGTAGACCTCACGTGAAGGAATATAATTAAAGCACTACTCCAGCATTTTGTTTAACTGCAGCGCTGGAGAGGTTCTTCTAATGATAGGCCCCTGCACTTTGTTTTATACTTACTTGCCGCCATCTTCACCTTCTATTGCTGTCACTCCCGTCGATCTCCAGCAATTTGTGATCGCTCGAGTGTTTGCTGGAGCGAGCCGGAGATCACTTTTCAATGCATGTCTATGAGAGCCTTGTTCTTCCTCTCATAGACTTGCTTTGAGAGTTTGTGACTGTTACCTCTGACTTCCAGTCAGTCAGAAGTTGCGGTCACAAGATGGAGCAGTGGAACCTGAGAAGCTCTGATAAAAGATGAAGACGGTGGCGGGTAAGTATAAGACTGCAGTCAGGCACCTTAGGTCAGTAGCACTACTCAGGAAGAATTCCAATGTATGCCTCTGACATGAGCCTCAAACATATGCCTTTATAAAAGGTATACAGGGGCATATATTACTCAATGATTGCAACTGTAAAAAAAAATAAAAAAAACAAACCCTATACCATGCTATATACTTTTTGTGGTGGTCCACTCTATACAAACGTGCAGTCAGTTTCCTAAAGTATTCCAATGCATTCCAACCCGACAGATAACAAAAGAACACTTTGGCCTCAGTTTGGTGAATGTAGCACTACAGATATGCTGGATCTATATACCAAGAACATTAATCCAATCGAAGATTATATGCACAGCAAATGTAGATATGGCTTTAAATGAAAAGAGACTATTCAAGACTGTAAAACTCGTTTATCTAGTTCCTCTTGAACTAAGGAGTGTCACGTTGACTATTATCCAATGCATATTAGTGCTGTGTAAAGTCCAGCAATTTACCTATTTACCTATATTTTTATTTCATATTAAATTTCTATGGGAAGCTTAAACAAATAAAGCTTTCTTTTAAATGTACCACTTTGGTGCAAAGGTTGGAAAGTTCCTATAACAAAAAAAAGTATAATCTAAAAAAAAAAACGTTGTAGATTTTATCAGCATTTGAATTTATTGATTGTGTTCGTTGAACAGATTTCCAAAATAACATTCAATGAAATCAGTTAAGTATTTCTTACATTTTTTATGTTTTTAAACTGGATTTACATATCACATTTTCATAAAGTCTAATTGTTAAAGGCATTGCCCAATGCTGCAGCATAATTCATAATATTGCAGCATGATACAGCAACCATGTTAAATTCATAAGTCATCCACTTGTCCTCTAGAGCAGCGTTCTCCCACCTGTAGCTCTTATGCCACGATAGCCTGTTGGAGAGCCATAGGTTGGGAACGTTGCTCTAGAGTTAAAGGCGCAATTTTACTATACCTTACTGCATTATTGCATTACCAGAAAATATCAGTCTTCCCTCTATCTGAAACTGAATCTGTCCAAAATTGAACTTGTAGTGTAAACTCGATCTACTCACCTACCTAAATCCTAAATTGCCATTTTTATGAGTGATTCCACTATAGTTCCTAAGCAGGATTCCCGCTGTCTTTGGGGTTATTTTAGACTTAGATCTTTCCTTCACTGCCTATGTATGATCCCTCGCCCGCTCATGTCACCTACACCTCAAAAACATCTTGAGAATTTTACCTTTTCTTACCTTTGACACTGCAAAACTCTTGCTGTTGCTGTGATTTATTCTTGCCTGGACTACTGCAGCTCTCCATTAATCGGTCTCCCTCTTACTAAACTCTCCCCTCTCCAATTTATTCTGAATGCAGCAACCAGAGTCATATTTCTGTCTGGCCCCTACACCGATGCCTCATACTTGTGCCAGTCATTGCACTGGTAGCCCATCCACTACAGAGTTTAATATAAACTTATCACTCTCACCCACAAAGCTCTCCATAATTCTACTTTTCTCGCATTTTTGTTTACCACTTTACCGTGCTCTCTGCTTTCCTAAAGATCTAAGGCTAACATCCTCTATAATCCAAACCTCACTCTCCAATCTCCAAGTCTTCTCCTGAGCTGCGGCCTTTTTCTGGAATGCACTATCCTAGCTCTAAAAGCACACTTATTTAGCCTGGCCTATCATCTCACCTATCTAACTATATACTTCATGCACTCATTGGCACTTTGTATCTTTCCTTATACAGATACTGGCTGATGACTGGTTCATGCATCTTTATTTGAATACCCCTATATATTTATTATAGTCATGGCTGTACCATCCACGACATGCACTTTTTGTGTCCTTACTAGTTTCTATAGATTGTAAGCTTGCAAGCAGGGCCCTCACTACTCTTGTTTGAATTGTTAATTATTGTGTAGTATCTTATATAATTTGTACATATCCCCTCTGATTTGAAAACTGCTGCAGAATAAGCTGGAACTATAGAAATAAAATAATTATTAATTATTATTATTACCCTGGCATGGCGTGGGGGCCTTCTCTATTACCTGTGGAAGCCCTAGTAGGGTACTTTAAAAAGAGATTCTTCAGGCCCCCAAACCCCTTTAATCTTACTACATATCACTAAGAATATCACCAGTACATATTATTTGAAAAATATATAAAAAGACAGATTTCCATTAGAAGCACCAACAGCTTTGTACACTGGACCAAAACTCTAAGGTAATTACAGTATATCAACTGAAAAGAATCAAATTTTGACAAAATTCAAGGTTAAGCATTAGTCTTTCATTTGTAATGAAGAGATAATCAGAAAACCAATCGTTAGAAGACTAGCGCTAATATACTGCGTACTAGTTTAGGTCTTAAAGTCTGTAGTCACTCCATGTAAGTGAAACTGATTCTTTCCTGCATTAGCCATATTTTACTTTGCAATTTTAATCCAGGCTTTATCATTTAAATAGAATCCTGCATAAAGAGGTTTGTTGAAATCAGAATAAAATGTATATAGGTGTTGAACTGAGTCAGACAACTCGTAAAAGGATAGCACCCCATCATCATAATCCAGGTATATTCCAATATCTGGGCTTGATACAGAATTATTCACTTCATCTGATTCATCATCATGATCTGCTGTCAGTTCTTCTTCAGACCATTTCAAGCACCAGGACTTGGGGTTTGACCCAATAAGTGAGTTATCACCCTTTCGCTTCACATTGTTGTAAGTGACACCAACCGTCCAGTCTCCATAATCACTGGTTTGAATTTCCCAGTAATGTTTTCCAGAAGTAATCCTCTTGGTGGATAAAACTTGCTGAGTGATGAATCTCTCAGGGTGATGGGGCCGTGATTTTTCTTGGTCAGTATCGGTGGCCTTTTTCAGATCGTGTGAGAGAGCAATGTAATTGTTTGCTGTATTGACATTCAGGATCAGATCCTTAGAGTCTCCTAGATTAAATTCATACTTTTTCTTCCCTTCAAGAATAACGTCAGACAACTTGCACAAAGCTCTCATCAAGGTCACTGATATTAATTCCACATTCAAATTTTTAGCATAAAATGGAGACTCTTGCTCAAAGTCAGTTTTTATGGCACCATGCTTCAGAAACATCAGTGGATCTGTGATCTTACATACCTCTTCGATGTGACGCTTTTTCCTATACATGTCTTGTATTTGCTTATCCAACTTCTGAATGGCTTCAGAGTAGGATGCTGAAATGCAGATTTCCTGCTTGGTGATTTCTGCAAGGACTTTATTTTCAAGCTCATTTACTTCAGTTCTGATGTCTCCAAAAAGACTGGTGACTCTTTCCTTTAGACCAACGGTTTTTTGCTGGAAGTCGTTTCTGTCTTTTTCTAGGGACCAGAATTTTTTCTCTGCTGCATCTGTTTTTGAAGACAATTGAGGAATGAACTCCTTCAGTCGCGTTTTCGCTTTCTCACTTGCTTCATTCAGCAGTTCTGTTTCATGGTCTTTGTGCTTCCAGTCCATAGTACAGCTGGTACACAGCAACGAAGAATCCCGAACACAAAAATATTTTATGACTTCATTATGGACAGGGCATTTTCTGTCCTCTGGAGAATTATAAGGTTCAATCAAGGTGTGACTTGTGGACTTACTGTGGTTCTTCAGATGAAGTTCACAAAAAGAAGCTTCACAGCGTAGGCAGGTTTTAATCGCAGGAGCTAGAGAAGGTGCACAATATGTACAGAAGATCTTGGTTTCTGCTGGATTCTCATGAGTAGAACGATAATGTTCAACAATATTGCACAACTTCAGGTTCTTCTGCAGCATAGGACGAGTTTTAAACTCTGCTCTGCATTCAGGACAAGAGTAAATTCCAGATACCTTCTGCCTGATCCATACATTCGTAATGCAAACCTCACAGAAGTTATGGCCACAGGTTAGCATTACAGGGTTGGTGTATATGTTAAGGCAGATAGAGCAGCTTAGCTCTTCACTTAGAACAGATGAAGCCATTTTTATCTGAAGGAGAAATGAAACCTGTGACAATTGAGGGTGGAGAAACATTCTACATTAAGAACAAGCTTAACTCTTTACTATCCATGAACTAGAATGAGATATAAATAGCTGTCATTTTACATAAATATGTCAAGTCTGAGCAATGGCAGACAATCATGCCAAATGTCAGACATAAAGATAATGACAATTACACAGTTTTCATGACTGTTTTTGATGGAGTTTTTTTTAACAAAGCCAAAATAAAACATCATGTAGCATATATGGTAAGGGCTTGTAGGTCTCCATTCTCCATCCTGCTGGATGTACACTGTGGACAAGCTTGGGAGTGGGAGGGGAGCACAAGGACAATTTACTGGGTACCTAATTCTATATAGAAGCAAAACTGGGACACAGGTACTATGAGTGCCCCTCTGAAGGCTGGTATGATCAATGAGTAAAGCTACTTTGTCATTTGGACCTCTGTCGCCAGTTCCCATGCAAAGCGTAACAAACTCATTTCGATCTATCATTGACTGCTTGTCCCTTTCAAAATGTAGCAACCAAGATAACAGAGGCTGAGCATCTAAGGAATTATATCCACTGCACTATGCTGTAACAGAGCGCAGGGTGGTAGCCGTAGGCGAGTGTCATGTGTCCGGCACACCAGTACGTTATAGACAATTGTGGGTCCTGGTTGGGTGTTAGTGTTGTGAGGGTCTTGTGCCCGTGCAGGCAGCCAGTAGCCGAATGTATTGGCTGGCCAGGACCACGAATCCCACAGATCAAAGAAGGAGACTTCCATTCAAACAGGGGAACTTTACTGAACTTGAGAAGGGTTATGTACAAGGGATAGCAAGTACACAGTCTTAAGCATGTTTCATTCAGTGCAAGAAGCTTTTTCACAGACATTGTTTCCTTCCACTGTAGTCTACTCCAGTGCCTGTATAGCACACTGCTTCGCCCTACTTCGTCACAGCCTAGCTTGTCGCCACAGTCCTGTTCAGCAAGTTTATCTACACCCATTCAGCAGCTCCGCATACTATCACTATGGACGCCCTAGATCTACAACTCGGGACCCTCACTAGTCCCACAGTCTCAGTCCTCTTTAGGTCTGTACCTTTGGTGTTTATCAAGCTCAGGGTTTCTCGTGACACACCGTCCTATCCTAGGACCCCTTTAAGGTGAAAGGCCACTCTGTCTCTTCAGTCAGTTCCCACCTCCTTCTAGCTGTGGATCACCATTTGCAGCACTGCACACTGGTTGCTCTCCAACTTCTCACTGACTCTATCCAGGAAGTAACCTGCTTTCCCTGGCACTATTCCCTGGCACTGTGGGTTATTCCTAAACATTAACTGTATCATAACTCTCCCTGTCTTTACCAGCTACCTGTGGCTGGGCAAACTACAGCTTCAGACTAACAATGTAAAACATCTCTATACACTAAGCCTATTCCACTCTATTTTATGTCCTAAATCTTAATCTATATCTTACCCTATGCTTATCCTAAATTATCACCTCCTATACAGTACATTTTTTACATTACTACATACATTACATAGGTGTGATGCTCACAGCCCTCCCTGGGAGATGGGGGTTACTCGGAACCAGGTCAGATGTTAGGGGGGTTACAGTCGTGGCCCGGACCCGGCCCGTGCCCAGGGCCGTCACATAAAAGGTTGTATGGGCTTTCAGGGTTGAGTGGCATTTTTCCGACTACGCCACCTACGGTTTCCGGTGATGGGCACCAGCGCCGCTTCAGTCCACTGAGGCCGGTGTTACAGGCAGCTAAGATGGGACGGCTCCCCGCAGGCGGAGCAGGCCTCAGGGCAGTGTGAGGAAGGATGGTGGGTGCAGTGCCGCACAGGAAATAACAGGCTGAAGCGGGGTGTGAAGTCATCCAGGGTTTTTACTCACAGTCAGATGAACTTTAGCTGCAAAGCTTCCCTCTGCTCCTCGCGGCGTGCTGCGGCCATCAGGAAGGGGGTCCAGCACTTTCCAGGTTGATCAGGAGCACCTGTCGAGACCCCTCTGGTGTGTGTGTTCCTCTCCTTGGTGAGTTCTCCCACTAAGTCTTCTCCTGACAGTATGAGTGGTTAGAAGTAAGTGTAAGGCCAGGTCCCTCTGGATAAACGCAGGTAGAGAGGTAGAGGTGGCATATGCCGCTCTGTCCGTATCCCTCCTGGGATCCACTAAGCCTCCGGGCTTTTCTGACAGAGACGTGAAGTAACAAAGTCAGATATCGGGGGCTGGTCACCCCTCTTGCAGCAGGAGTCCCTCTGACTAGGCCAGAATAAGAGTACCGGTGGCGTATGCCGCTCCGTCTGTATCCCCCTGGAATCCTTTTGCCTGTGGAGCTTGTCTCCTCTACTCCCCTCCAGGCCTTCTTAGGTAGGGACCTTGACCGGGTAGAGACAGTGGTTAACTCTAACCCGCTCCTCGTCTCAAGGTCAGAGAACAAGGACCGTGTATCTTCAATCAGCTGCAAGTTCTACCAGAGAGCCACATTCAGTGATGAAGACCACAATCAAAGACCTTGAACCTAAGATGGCCGTTGATTAAATATGAATGAATAAGTGTAACTAAAAGTGTGTCCTCCACCCCCACCCACTACATGGTTCCCCCTATCTTTGGTTCCCCCCATCTCCTCTATCCCGGCCCGGGGCAGCACCCTGGTGCGTATAGGCCCCCTACAGGACAGGAGTGGTGTAGTGTTGAATGGTGAAGTGGTGTCCTGAGAGACGCTCCATCCTTACCTGGAAAAGGAGATACCACACCTCAAACTGAGGTGCAGTACCCCTGTGGCGACTGAACCCTCAGGGGCGCCACCTAGGCAAACATCTTACACTTAACATTATACACAGCACTGATGTCTTCAAGTGGGAGCAGGGCAATATGTCCATCTCCTTACAGTACTCTCCCGCAATTCTCTGCCACTTGTAATTTTGCAAAAGGAGACAGAGACCTGATGGGAGAGCTGTCCTACATTTTAAAAAAGTACCAAAGAAAAACCTACTAACTGTATAATAAATGTTTCACTTATAAACAGTTTTTCAAACTGGAGTTACGGCTAGTTTAATAAAATAGTTAAAAGGGTTGTTCCCTCTCAGAACATCTCAGTCATCCTGTCCCATTCAGTAAGTTTTACGTACCATACCCAGGCCCAGCGCAAGGTCTCCGCAGCTGCTCCCTGTGTCTGTTTATTGGCTGCAACAATAACATCACATCAACAGTACGGCTGCCAATCAGTGACCTCAGTGACTCTGAGCTTGGCATTCCATCAACATGGACAAAAACGCTGAGCTCAGTGATTGGCTTCTAAGCTGTCGATGTGACGTTTGCGCTGCAGTTATGCAGTCAATAACAGTCACAGAGAGAAGTGGTAGAGAATCAGCGCTGGACCCATGGAAGGTGAGTCAAGCACAGTTATTAAAAAAAAACACATTTATTTAACCCCTTCAAAACATCCGCCTTAAAAGTAAGATGCACGTCGGAGTGGGTGTACGGAGCGGGCTCACAGCCTAAGCCTGCCCTGTACCCATCAGATAATGGCTGCATGTCACAGCCAGGATCTGCATCTAACAGCGACTGTAAGGCTAAGTGCCCACGATGCAGAAATGCTCTAGATTTTTCCTGAGCGTTTCTGCATCTCCCTGGCAGAAAAAACGCATGCGGGTTTTACATGCATTTGTCCTGCCAGGGACAAGCGTAATTGAAGCGTTTTGCACATGCGATTTCGCATGTGGGTTGTCAAGCACTTTCCAAGCGATTTTAGCATCACTGGGAAAGTGCTTGACAACTTGGTCACACTATATAAATCCATGCAACTAGCATGGACTTATATAGTGTGACCGTAAAAGAATGGTAAAAAATAAAAAATAAATATTATACTTACCTTCTGATGGCCCCCGGTGTCCTCATCTAATGCGTCCGGTCTCCCCGGTGCCTCACGGTTGTGTAAAAGGACCTGCCATGACTTAATTTAGTCATGTGACCCGTCACATGACTAAATGACGCCATGGCAGGTCCTTTTAGACCATCGGGAGCTGCCGGGAAGCCAGGACAGATCACTGAGGAGACCGGGGGCCATCAGAAGGTAAGTATAATGTATTTGTTTTTATTTTAATTCTTCTTTTTTACAGGTACTATGGTACCTGGGTCTGGAGCAGAGTCTCCTCTTCTCCAAACCCGGGTACCATCCGCACATTGAATCACTTAATATCCGCATGTGCACATGTAGTGATGCGGATATTATGCGATTCAATGCAAGTCAATGGCGGCGAAAACGCAGCGATTCCCCAAAATAATTGGTAGTGCTGCGGATTTTTCCAATTTATCATTGGGGAACATGGCAGACCTTCTACCAAGCGTTTTTTAAGTGTTTCTGCAGCGTAATTGCCGCTGCGGAATCGCTTAAAAATGCATAGTGGGCACACAGCCTTAGCCAGTTAAATTCTGTGTTCAATGTCTGACAGCATGGGTGCGACTGCATGGGTGCATGTCCTATGTGATCGCACAGCGTGACTTGATTGTGGTACGTCAGTGGGTTGCTATAGCAGCCAGGGGTCTGTGGAAGACCCCCATGCTTGCCATGGCAAAGCATGAGCGGGAAAAAAATTAAAATTAAGTGTAGCGTTTTAAATACCCAATAAAAAATCTGGGGACCCGTGCTAAGATCAAGTGATCCATGCTAAGGTCAACTGAAAAGTGGGGATTCTCCTTCATCAGAAAAAGACTAAAAAAAACAGAATTAATATATAGGTAGATATATGACTCGAAATCGATGCCAAGTTCATGTGGGTGATCCATGGGAGGAGCTGGGAATAAGATATCTGTGAGGGGTGCAGGATGGTAGTAGTGACGAGGGGCTGTTGTTGCTGTGTATCCGCACCCTGACTGCCCACAAATAAAAGATAATGTCCGATTTGTCTTGTCGTTTGCGCATAGTGCACAACACTCACAGTTTTCCGGAGAATCTCCATTTTCTTCAGGAGTCCAGAAGTTGAAGGCAAGCAATCACTTCCATAATTAGTCTCTTTTTAATAAAAAAACAACAACTTTACTTAACTCATGCTGCCTTTCAGTTTTGGTCACAGATACAGTCTTTTGGGACATCACCATTACAGTTTCAGTTCTCTCTTCTGTCCCTACTTGTTCTATCCTCTCATCCATCCTCAGAGTTTCCCCAGTACCGCAGCTTTCCAGAACACGGTCCTACTCTCCTCAGGTATGTCCCCGTCCGTTCTACCCTCCTTGGGAGTAGTGAAGGCTGGCTCCATCAGTCCTACTACAGGCCGTAGAACTCGTACGTTTAGGGAAGTTTCCTCAGGGTTGTCCCCCTTCTCATTCCCCAAGCTGCCTAACTCTTTTTCTACCTCTTCCTCCTTCTGTATCTCTGCTGACCTTCAGTCCCCAGGGCCCTGAGCTCTTCCTCTGTCTTTCTCCAACATTCCTCCAGCACAAATTTTAACATTACAATCCCTGACTAACTAAAAACCGTTGCTCCTCTCTGGCCCAAGCTCCTCCCACTTTTTAACTGGACCAGTCACCAACTCGCATTTGTTTGCTGGGCAAACTTCCCCTTTGCATCCCTACTGCAGTCACTAAACCTCCTATGTCCAAAACTATGCCTTATCTCTTATACATTAATAGGCCCACCACTGCATATCAGCCCTAATGTTTCTATCTATCACTAACTAAACCCTAAACTGTATCATATGCTTTCCCCATACACTACACATGAATAACATTATACATGAATCACAATACAGTACATTTACTTTGTACATTAGTGCCTATGAAACAATGCAGATTCATATATTAACCCCTTAACAACATTAGACGTACTAATACGCGTCTGTGCCCTGGGACTTAAGAGCCAGACCCGTATTAGTACGTCATCGCGATCGCGCGCGCACACAGGCTGTGCGGGCACGATCGCCGCCGGGTGTCAGCTGATTGTCACAGCTGACACCCAGGGCTATGTGCAGGGAGCGGTCCCGCACCGCTCCCGGCACATTAACCCCCGCAATGCTGTGATCGCAGTCGATCGCAGCATTGCGGTGGCAAGGGGAGGTGATCGCAGATACTCACCTCCTCTTCCGGCCTCCAGCGCTGTCTGCCGTGGCTTCCAGGATGTTGTCATGACGACCCGATGTCATCATGACAACATCCAGGTCACCAGACAGCAGGAAGATTTTTTGGACATGCGCAGTGCATCTCCAAACTATCTTCTCCCTGTCCAGCGCTGACAGCCTGCATGGCACAGGGATGGTGCTGCATTCCTGTGCCATGCAGGCGATCAGAATAAAAAAAGTGAAAGTCCCATAGTGGAACAAAGTAAAAAAGTATAAAAACTGTCAGAAAGTGAAAAAATAAAATAAAAAAAAATTGTAAAAATATTTAAAAAAAAAAATAAAAAAAATAATCCACCAAAAATAAAAATATAATGTACCCATCAATAAATATTATTATAAAAAAAACAAAAAAAAAACAATAAAAGTACACATATTTGGTATCGCCGCGTCTGAAATGACCTGACCTATAAAACTGTCCCACTAGTTAACCCCTTCAGTGAACACAGTAAAAAATAAAAATAAAAAACGAAGCAAAAAACAATGCTTTATCACCATACCGCCAAACAAAAAATGGAATAACACGCGATCAAAAAGACGAATATAAATAAATATGGTACCGCTGAAAACGTCATCTCGTCCCGCAAAAAACAAACTGCCATACAGCTCCATCAGCTGAAAAATAAAAAAGTTATAGCTCTCAGAATAAAGTTATGCTAAAAAATAATTTTTTCTATAAAATTGCTTTTATTATGTAAAAGTGCAAAACATAGAAAAACGATATAAATGTGGTACCGCTGTAAACGTACTGACCCGAAGAATAAAGCTGCCTTATCAATTTTACCACACGTGGAACAGAATAAAAAAAAAAAAAAAAAAAACAATTCCTGAATTGTTGGTTTTTGTTTATTCTGCCTCCCAAAAATCGGAATAGAAAGCGATCAAAAAATGTCACGTGCCTGAAAATGGCACCAATAACAGCGTCAACTCATCCCGCAAAAAACAAACCATCACATGACTGTCTGCCAAAATCTGGAAAAATTATAGCTCTCAAAACGTGGCGATGCAAAAACTAGATTTTACAAAAAATGCGTCTTTTAGTGTGTGACAGGTGTCAGTCATAAAAACCCCATATGATTCTGGTATCGCTGTAATCGCACCGACCCGAAGAATAAGGTTGTCTAATCACTTATACCGCACGAGGAACGGCGTAAAAAATAAACTCTCGGGTTAGGGTTGGGCTAGGGTTAGGGCTAGGGTAAGGGCTGGGTTTGGGGTTAGGGTTGTGATGGGGTTGGGATTTTTTTCAAAAGTAAGGAAAAAAGATGACGATATGGCGACTAGTGTTGAGCGCAAGTGCCCGCTACTTGAGTTTGCTTCGGGTGCTCTAGTATGCATTGAGTATCGTGGGTATTTGAGTGACATGCTCGAGTCTCCGCCCCATATGCTTCGCGGCCAAAAAAACTTTGCGGGGATTGCCTGCCATGCACGAGCAATCCCCGCATGTTTTTTTTTGGGTGTCTAATAACCGTGAAACATACGGGGCGGGGACTCGAGCATGTCACTTGAGCACACGCAGTACATGGTGCATACCTGAGTACCCAATGCAAACTCAAGTAGCGAGCACTTGTGCTCAAGACTAATGACAACTTATTCAATATGATGACCTAATGTTATCAAATTCTGTGTCGTACCTCTGGGTTCAAAATGTTCACTATACCCCTTAATAAAATACTTGAGGGGTATAGTTTCCAAAATGGGGTCACTTGTGGGGGAGCTCCACTGTTTAGGCACATCAGGGGCTCTCCAAACGCGACATGGTGTCTGCTAACAAATTGAATGGAAAATCGGCTCAAATTGTTAGCGGACGCCATGTTGCGTTTGGAGAGCCCCTGCGTGCCTAAACATTGGAGCTCCCCCACAAGTGACCCCTTTTTGGAAACTAGACCCCCCAAGGCACCTATCTAGATGCATAGTGAGCACTTGGAACCCCTAGATGCTTCACAAATTGATTCGTAAAAATGAAAAAGTATTTTTTTTCCACTTTTTCATTTTTACGAATCAATTTGTGAAGCACTTGGGGCTCCAAGTGCTCACTATGCATCTAGATAGGTGCCTTGGGTGGTCTAGTTTCCAAAATAAGGTCACTTGTGGGGGAGCTCCAATGTTTAGGCACACAGGAGCTCTCCAAACGCGACATGGTGTCCGCTAACATATTGGAACCATGTTGCGTTTGGAGAGCCCCTGTGTGCCTAAACATTGGAACTCCCCCACAAGTGACCCCATTTTGGAAACTAGACCACCCAAGGCACCTATATAGATGCATAGTGAGCACTTGGAACCCCCAGGTGCTTCACAAATTGATTCGTAAAAATTAAAAAGTGAAAAAAAAAAACACTTTTTCATTTTTACGAATCAATTTGTGAAGCACCTGGGGGTTCCAAGTGCTCACTATGCATCTAGATAGGTGCCTTGGGGGGTCTAGTTTCCAAAATGGGGTCACTTGTGGGGGAGCTCCAATGTTTAGGCACACAGGGGCTCTCCAAACGCAACATGGTGTCCGCTAACAATTTGAGCCGATTTTCCATTCAATTTGTTAGCGAACACCATGTTGCATTTGGAGAGCCCCTGCGTGCCTAAACATTGGAGCTCCCCCACAAGTGACCCCATTTTGGAAACTAGACCCCCCAAGGCACCTATCTAGATGCATAGTGAGCACTTGGAACCCCCAGGTGCTTCACAAATTGATTCGTAAAAATGAAAAAGTGGAAAAAAAAATGCTTTTTCATTTTTCTTGGGAGTCCCCTCCCATTCTCCATTGACTCACAGCAATCAATGGGGTTTCTTTTTCTTCCATTGCGCCCACCGGGGACAGGCACCACTCATGATGGGTGGTCTTCTGGGCACAGGCCACTGCACAGGCCAGACAGATTTTCGCGCCATTTTAAGATTAGAGAATCCACGATGGGCGGAGGTATCACCAGCCTCTGCGCCATCATCCGCCATTTTAGAATTTTCAACGGCCGCCATTTTTGGACTTCTAGCGGCCGCCATTTTAACTGTTTCAGGGGTTCCTCCGTTCTCTCTATGCAAGGACTCTGAATCCTGCCGACTGCGCAAATTTTGTGAGGGGTGCAGGGTGGTAGTAGTGATGAGGGGCTGTTGCTGCTGTGTATCTGACGCGCCCCCTGGGCCAGTGTTGTTGGGGATACCCGGAGCCGGATCAGATGGGGGTTGTAGTCTCCGAGTGGCTGTGACCCGGTCCGTGCCCAGGGTGTCAAGCTCAGTGTGTGGCAGTCCTTACTGATGTTACTAAAGTTCTTTATGTCGACTACGCCACCCGTTGAATTGCGGTCACTACGGCCGCCGCTGCAGCAGGGTCCGCTGAGGCTGATGGTGTTTGTGCAGCCCAGGTAGTATAACCCCCAACGGGAGGGGTATAGCCTCAGGGGGTCAGGTGCAGAGGATGGTGGTTGTGGAGGTGCAGTGAGGATGGTAATGAGAGTCAGAGTCGGGCTGTGCAGTTCAGGGTTTGTTTACTTACTGCTGTTCTTGTACCGGTCACTCCGGCCTTAAGTGACCACCCGAGCCGTGCTGCGTCCACCAGGTCCTGGACTCGGCCAACCCCCAAGTAGTTCTGGAGCGTGGTTCTGAGCTCCCTTTCTGTCCTGTCCTCTTCTCTGGCCTTCCCCACCAGGGATCCACCTATGTCCGGCTCCCTCGGGCCTCTTGGTGGTAAACCCTTGTCTCTGGGTTCCCTGACCCTATTCGTGGTCTGCCTTCCGGGTGGATATAGTGGGTGATCGTGGCAGATCGATCCTGCCCACGACCTCCGGTTCCTGGCTAAGGCGTGCTGTAGCCTCTGCCAGCTTGGGATCCGGTACCCTGTTGCCAACTCTTCACCCTCTGGTCTAATTTGGGCTCTTGGAGTTCCTTCTTTCTCCCCCTCTGGGTCTTTCAAACTCCTCTCTCACTCTTGGCCTTGGGGCTGCTCTGCTCCTCTGCTTTCCTCCACTGCTCTGCAAAAGACTGACAGACTGACCAGCCTTCTACAAAAGACTCCTCTGCAAAGACCCTGTCCTAAGATGGTGCCCACCTTATATACTCCCTCTATGTGTGAGCTCAGGTGACCAGCACCCAATGAGCTCCTAGCACTACCCAGACTGCTCCCCCTATCTGCCCCTACACTACTGGGATGTTCCACCCCCCTCCCACTCCAGCCAGGAACAGACACTGTTGTACCTGCACATTTCTCTAGTGGGAGTACCATCGGTCTGTTCCCCGGAAATGGGATGTGTGTAGTGCATGCAGCTAACTGAGCTCAGTTCCACACTCCATCCTTACCCGGGAGTGGAATACCACACCTCTGGCTTGAGGTGTAATACCCCTGTAGCAGCCGAATCCTCAGGGTGCTACATATCCTCACCCGGACTGCCCACAAATAAAAGATAATGTCCGATTTGTCTTGTGGTTTGCGTGTAGTGCACAACACTCACAGTTTTCCGGAGAATCTTCATTTTCTTCAGGAGTCCAGAAGTTGAAGGCAAGCAGCCACTTCCATAATCAGTCTTTTTTTATAAAAAAAACAACTTTACTTAACTCTTGCCGCCGTTCAGTTTTGGTCACAGATACAGTCTTTTGGGACATCACCATTACAGTTTCAGTTCTCTCTTCTGTCCCTTCCTGTTCTATCCTCTCATCCATCATCAGAGTTAGTTTCTCCTGTACCGAAGCTTTCCAGAAAACGGTCCTACTCTCAACAGGTATGTTCCCGTCTGTTCTACCCTCCTTGGGAGTAGTGAAGGCTGGCTCCATCAGTCCTTCTACAGGCTGTAGACCTCGGACATTTAGGGAAGTTTCCTCAGAGTTGTCCGCTTTCTCATTCCCCAAGCTGCCTAACTCTTTTTCTACCCCTTTCTCCTTCTGTATCTCTGCTGACCTTCAGCCCCCAGGGCCCTGAACTCTTCCTCTGTCTTTCTCCAGCGTTCCTTCAGCACAAACTTTAACGTTACAACCTACAACTACATCTCTGACCCAAGCTCCTCCCACTTATTAACTGGACCAATCACCAACTCGCATTTGTTTGCTGGGCATGCTTCCCTGTTGCTACCCTACTGCAGTCACTAAACCTCCTATGTCTTAAACTATGCCTTATCTCTTATACACTAATAGGCCCACCATTGCCTATCAGCCCTAATGTTTCTATCTATCACTAACTAAACCCTAAACTGTATCATATGCTTTCCCCATACACTATACATGAATAACATTATACATGAATCACAATACAGTACATTAACTGTGTACATTAGTGCCTATGAAACAATGCAGATAATAAAAACATGTACTTGGTGCAAACACTGTTTAGAGAGGGAGAGGCATATGACAGCCCCTGTCACACCCTTACATATCAACAAAATGCTGAAAGGGTTACTCCAGAAAGATAAAAAATTATGGCCATTGTTGTCGCCACATAATGTGAGACGTTCTGAGACATTGTGCCTGTTCCAAATTAAATTGCAAAATTCAAATACGTGCACGGAAGAACTACATCTGATACATTGAGCATCAGGGCAGATCTGTCTTTTATTACACAATCGGTCACTTATATAGCTTATTAATAGTCATACATGGTAACAATATAATTGGCTCAGCTTATCTCTACATATGTGCTGATATTAGCATTTATACATCTCATTGCCTAAAGGTAATTCTGTCTACACCCAGCTTTTGGATTTTAGGGATCTCTCACTTTCTACTTTCATTTCTGTTTTCTCTAAGTCTTTAGACAAAGACATTCCTGAGGGACATCTTATCTCACATACACATACTGACTCAAACTCCATTTTGGTAAGCAGAAGAGACACGTACAAAAATCAAAATGGAGTCAGGATAGATAAAGTATAACTCCTGCTCTCACAGCCATGCCTTCATAAGCTATAAAGATAGCATCTATAGTGCTGTTTCCCATCCTGAAACTACTTGCAATTCCGAGTGACAGTGGATCCAGTCCTCCGTGTCCCCCTCTCACTTCTGGGACATCACGTCACATCACAGATCAGGGAGCATGACCTGCTCCTGGCTTCTATTAGTCGCCAGCCCCCTGATAACATTTGCTTCTATGCACTCAAAGATTAGGGGGCATGTCAGGGGCATGGCCTACTCCCCGCTAGTAGCTGCCAGGCCCCTAATATGTCCTTCTATTCACTCCAAGTGTCTGGCCAGCCCCTGCCAAGCAGCAGTAAATCTATTTAGATTCTGCTTGCTCTCCACTGGGAATCTATGCCTGTACACCCTTTCCACATTCCTGGATATGTAATAAAGAAGCTGAAAATACATGCTGCGAACCTCTGCTGTGCAAGCCATGCAGGGCGTAAGGTATACTGTCAAGGGTCAGGCAGGGAGCACAGGCAGAGGTCTCAGAAAATGGTGACTTTTTTTTTTTTTAGCAAAAAACTTTTGATTTTTTTTCAACACTTAAATAAAAAAGAATCTATACATGTTTGGTGCCTCATAATGACCTGGAAAATAATAATGGCAGGTCAGTTTTTGCATTCAGTGAACGTGGTAAAAAAAAAAAAACACACAACAACTGCGGTATTGCACTTTTTTTGCAAATTCACCGCACTTGGAATTTTTTTCCCATTTTCCAGTACATGATATGGTAAAACCAGTGATGTCGTTCAAAAGTACAACTTGTCCTGCAAAAAATAAGCCCTCACATGGCCATGTTGACTGAAAAATAAAAAAGTTATGGCTCTGGGAACAAGGGGAGCAAAAAACGAAAACGCATAAACTTAAAATGGCCCGGGGCTAAAGGGATTAAAATAGTCCTGATAATAATGTCATTAAATATGCATGTACACTAATAGTACAAAATACAGTGGGTTGTATGGAACATATGTGAGGATCCCGGTTTTTCCACTTCAAATGACCACTGTCTCAAAAGACTGCTGGTTCAAGGGATTAACCCCTTTACCCACTAAACCTGTTTTAACCTTCATGACCAAGCCAAATTTTACAATTCTGGCCAGTGTCACTTTATGTGGTACAGGAAAAAGATATATCTTTGTACTGTGTTAGACAGTAGATCGAAAAATATTAAGATTTGAGTGTCCTCAGTGGTTGATACCATTTAATGGCTAACTAAAAAGATGGTAACAAATTGCAAGCTTTCTAGACTACTCAGGCCTCTTCATCAGGCAGAGAATAACGCAAAATCTGAAGAATCACATATTTATGCACAACAGGGCACAAGAATAATGCAATAGATGAAACAAGTGACATGAAGCAGAACTATGAGTATGGGAGGGGGAGAAAGTTGTGGCCATAAATATTGGAGAAGTTCATAGATAAGGAGTGTGAAAGTTTATTGTCCTGTGATTGAGGTCTGGTCCAGGGTTGTGATGCCTCCACAGGTCTGAGTAGCACATTCCTTAGTTGATGTAGAATGACATAAATTCATGCGACACATTCATTCCTGCACTGAGTGTGTTAAAGGTTGTCATGAGTTTGCATTCCCAAATATTTCTGTCTCTCTGAGATTACCTTTTAATACCAGTAACTTTTACCTTTATTTCCATGATGTTGTGATCAGGGATACAAAAATGTTTGGTCACTGGTAGATCTATTCATTTATCTTTTATTGTGTGGCGATGAGAATTCATCCTTGTTCTAAGTTTTTTGTCTTGTCTCCCCAACATACAGACTCCCAGCTGGAAATTTGGTACATATAATGAAGTACCAAAATCACATTTATGAAGCTTGTTAACACTTCAGGTGCTTCACAGGAATTAATGGAATGTGAAAGGAAAAAATAAACATTTAACTTTTTCCCCAAAAATGTTATTTAGACCCAATTTTTTTACTTTCACAAGGGTAACAGGAAAAATTTGATAACAAAATTTATTGTGCAATTTCTCCTGAGCACGCCGATATCCCATATGTGGGGGAAAACTAATGTTTTGGTGAACGGCAGGGCTTAAAAGGAAAGGAGCGCCATTTGACTTTTTGAATGTAAAATTTGCTGTAATAATTAGCTGCCGCCATGTCGCATTTGAAGAGACCCCTCAGGGAAATTATCTAGATGTGTGGTGAGCACCTTGAACCCCAAGGTGCTTCACAGAAGTTTATAACTTTGAGCCTTGAAAATAAAGAAATCACATTTTTCCACAAAAATGTTTTTTTTTTAGCCCCAAATTTTGCATTTTCACTACGGTAACAGGAGAAATTGCACTACACAATTTGTTGTGCAATTTCTTCTGAGTACGCTGATACACAATATGTAGAGGAAAACTACTATTTGGGCACATGACAGGGTTCGGAAGGGAAGGAGCGCCATTTGACTTTTTGAATGCAAAATATGCTGGAATAATTAGCAGACATCATGTCGCGTTTGGAGAGCCCCTGATGTGCCTAAACAGGAGAAACCCCCCACAAGTGACACCATTTTGGAAACTAGACCCCACCTCAGGGAAATTATCTAGATGTATGGTGAGCACCTTGAACCCCCACGTGCTTCACAGAAGTTTATAACGTAGAGCTGTGAAAATAAGAAAAAAATCACATTTTTCCCCAAAAATGTTATTTTAGCACCAAACTTTTTATTTTCACAAGGGTAACAGGAAAAAAGGACACAAAAATTTGTTGTGTAATTTCTCCTGAGTACGCAGATACCCCATATGTAGGGGAAAAATCCTGTTTGGGCACAAGGCAGGGCTCAGAAAGGAAGGAGTTACATTTTGGAACGCAGACTTTGATGGAATGGTCTGCGGGTGTCATGTCGCGTCTGAAGAGCCCCTGTTGTGCCTAAACAGTGTAAAACCCCACAAGTGACACCATTATGGAAACTAGACCCCTCAGGGAGCTTATCTAGATGTGTGATGAGCACCTTGAACCCCTGGGTGCTTCACAGAAGTTTATAACATTGAGCTGTGAAAATAAAAATAAAAAAATCACATTTTTCCCACAAAAATATTCTTTCAGCCCCATATTTTTTCATTTTCACGAAAATAGCAGGAGACAATGGACCCCAAAATTTGTTGTGCGATTTATCCTGAGTACGTCGATACCCCATGTGTGGTCGAAAACAATTTTGAGGCACTTGGAGAAAGAGGTAGTTTTTTCATCACAACTGTCCAGGTAAAATCAAATAACTTTTATTGAAAAAAGTTAAAACATGGTTAAAAAAGAAGACACCTCATGGACTGATGCGTTTCTGGCGTACTGGGATGCCCATAATCAAAGGATATCACATTGAGGTAATCACAAGATATATAAAGAATAGATACATTAAACCAATCACTATTGTGTGGATTAGTAATTATAATAACCATCAGGTGTGTTTGCCTCAAAAGAAACTGTGGTTTCCAATGTAGTTAACCCCATTAATGCTGTACGTGTGTGTGTAACACGGGTACTTTAGATGCAGCCAATACAGGGTTAATGTAACATACCAGGCGGCGTCCTTGCATAGTGGTCCATCTCCCACTGTGCAAGAGCGCGCACTTGATCTCCAATCCAGAATGTCTCTCTGGCTTCCCTCCATGCTGTCTGTTTGCTTCTCTTTCTGCTGCTTAAGGGCGGCGCCCGATCACTTCCTGCTTTTTGTACCTACTGCAGGCACACCCCTTGTGCATCCTCAGCCTATTGCTGTCTGTCACCTGGTATTTAAACCAGCTGCTCCAATTAACCCATGCCTGAGCATTGTGTTTCATTCAGTGTGCTCTCTCACTCTGAATGTGCCAGGTCCCCTTCTGTGTTTGCTTGTCTGCCTATCCTGGAGGCTGTATTTCCAGGCCTGTCTGAACACGCTCCTTGCCTGTTCATTTCGCCTTCTAGGGGCCGCATACCTAGACCCGCTCCTGTATCTAGTATGTCCTGTCTGAACACGCTCCTAGCCTGTTCCTCCCGCCTTCTAGGGGCTGCATACCTAGACCCGTTCCTGTATCTTGCCTGTTCCTGTCTGAACACACTCCTAGCCTGTTCCTTCCGCCTTCTAGGGGCCGCATACCTAGACCCGCTCCTGTATCTTGTCTGTCCTGTCTGAACACGCTCCTGGCCTGTTCCTCCTGCCTTCTAGGGGCTGCATACCTAGACCCGCTCCTGTATCTTGCTACTGTGTCTGTTTTTGTCTGTATATTCTTCTAGCCTGTTTCCTGTGTTTCTCTATGTCCGTACCTTTCCTTTTTCTGCAGAGTCTGAACTCGTACGTAACTCCTGCTCATTGTCACTGTACTCCCGTTTGTGAGTTTGTGGTCCACTCACTACTTCACTGCAAGTACCCTGTGGGTATCTGGTTCTGCCTTTCCCTTCCTGTCTGTTCCATGTGAACAGAGCCCTGTCCCCCCTGCCCTGCCTTGCTCACCGCTCCGGCGGTTCTAGCCTGCTCTGCCTTGCTCACCGCTCCGGTGGTTCTAGCCTGCTCTGCCTTGCTCACCGCTCCGGCGGTTCTAGCCTGCTCTGCCTTGCTCACCACTCCGGCGGTTCCGTCCTGCTCTACTCTTGCTCACCGCTCCAGGCGGCCTAGTCCTACTCTACTCTTGTTCACCGCTCCAGGCAGCCTCGTCCTGCTCTACTCTTGCTCACCGCTCCAGGCGGCCTCGTCCTGCTGTACACTTGCTCACCGCTCCAGGCGGCCTCGTCCTGCTCTACTCTTGCTCACCGCTCCAGGCGGCCTCGTCCTGCTCTACTCTTGCTCACCGCTCCAGGCGGCCTCGTCCTGCTCTACTCTTGCTCACCGCTCCAGGTGGCCTCGTCCTGCTCTACTCTTGCTCACCGCTCCAGGCGGCCTCGTCCTGCTGTACTCTTGCTCACCGCTCCAGGCGGCCTCGTCCTGCTCTACTCTTGCTCACCGCTCCAGGCGGCCTCGTTCTGCTCTACTCTTGCTCACCGCTCCAGGCGGCCTCATCCTGCTCTACTCTTGCTCACCTCTCAAGGCGGCCTCGTCCTGCTCTACTCTTGCTCACCGCTCCAGGTGGCCTCGTCCTGCTCTACTCTTGCTCACCGCTCCAGGCGGCCTCGTCCTGCTCTACTCTTGCTCACTGCTCCAGGCGGCCTCGTCCTGCCCTGCTCTCGCTCACCGCTCCAGGCGGCCTCGTCCTGCCCTGCTCTCGCTCACCGCTTCAGGCGGCCTCGTCTTGCCCTGCTCTCGCTCACCACTCTGGGCGGCCTTACTCTGGTGTGTTTGTCCGCCACATCTGTGGTTCTGTTCCTGAGTCCCAGTGTGCACTGGGTCCTATCCTGCCTGTGTTCCTACCTGCTAGTTCCTCCCTGTCTGCACTCTAGCCGTGCTTGCCTGTACCCCCCTGCCTGCATACCCGCCTGCCTGCATACCAGTCGTGCCTGCTTATACCCACCAGTCTGTGTGCCAGCCTAACCTGTCTGTTCCTGTATTCCCCTGTGTGGGTCAACAGCCGTGTCCGGGGTCTGTCCTGGAGTTGCACCTGGTCCCTCTGCTCAGTTCCTCCTTGGTGCACTGGCGTCGTATGCCGTCGTGCGACCCTGGTCGGATCGGGTGAATACCTACTTACGCCCCTTCAGGCATTCACTCTCCGGCACGGTCCAGTGGAATCACACGCACACGCCGCTCAGCCCGGGCGTGTGCATTACAGTTAATAAACAGGGGGGGGGGGTTTATAAGAACAATGTCAATCTCCACGCAGGGAGTAACAAGGAAAATATGGGGGGAAAACAAGGGAAATAGCAGGTGAAAGTCTATAACTAACAGTTCATAGTCTGACAAGATGTAGCAGAGCCGAACCGGTTGTAAACGTCAGTTTGTACACTTAGCTGACTCGGGCTCCTCACAAGGCAGTCGCCAGCGGATGCAGGTGATGATTTCTTCAGGCTTCCCCGCCCAAACAATGCTCCGTCTTCTGGCGGCAGCGGGCGGTCTCCGGTTTTACCCGCTGAACCCCTAGTCCATAACACGGCACCTCACGTGCCTCGGCTCCACGGACCCTGTGTCCCTTATCTCTATAGACGGGCTTGACTCCTCCGGTCCACTGCACTCGACTCCTGCTCCCAGTACTCGAGCCAGGAGCCTGGACCCTCTCACACTGTTCTCCTGCGCAGGACTCAGCTACGCTTTCCCGCTCAAAACATCCTCGTCTCCTCCTCTCTCTAGTCACACCAGGGGTCCCCCGGTCACCTGACTTCCCAGCTTTGTCTCTGGACACACCCCCAACTTCCTAGTCACATGACTCCTGTGCTCGCAGTCTGTCTCCCCCCTGCAACAGGAGGTACGGCCCCGGTGGTTCCGGATCCCTTGCTCTGAAAGCACTTACACCCCGGTCTTCCCCCTTACATGTGTGTGCGTGCAAGTAATAGCAAATCGCAGCATTTCCAATATGCAGAAAAAAAAACCTAAGTGCGAAAAGACAAGGCAAAAATTTTACTTGTTCATACTAATTTAGTCAAGAACAGCAAGTGGTGCTTGCATACTGAATTCTGGCACCACATTCAGATATTTTGAAAACCTTGTGGAGGGTGGAATTAGGCTAAAAGTAAAGATGAATGGCATGCTATGTCACAACAAAGCACTACTTCCAGTGGTGGATTTCTTTGCAGCAAAGCAGCATGTTTGTCTAATAAAAGCATGCATCTACCCGTGTTTCCACAAGCCACACACATGCAATTAATTTGGGGGATGGGGAGAGCGTTGCTGATTTAAATGTGTTTAAAAAAACAAACCTTCTGATAATGTGTTATTTTCAATATTACTAGCCACGTAAAAAAAATCCTAAGCTCTTGCGATTGTCATATTGTCCACAAAGGATGATATTGGACTGACGCACAGAAAAACAAAAAAAACTATTTTTGAGTTACATAGTCTCCTTTATTATGCATATTACCATCCCTTATTACACAGTGCCCTCTCTTGTTATGTACAGCACCGTCCATTACATATTACATTATATAGAGCCATGTCTTTATTACGTACCGTCCTCTGTTGTTAGATATAAACTGAAATGACGGCTGATGGAGCATAAGAAAGTTTGTTTTCTAATGGAGGCAGTCATTTTATATCTAACAAAAGAGGACTATGTAATAAAAGAGGGCGCTGTGAATAACAAGAATACACTATGTAAGGGACAGCACTTTACATAACAGCACAGGTAGCTAGCTATATAATAAGGGACAGCACCATATATAACTAGAGAATATGGTACGTAATAAGGGACGGTGTTATACAAAATAAAAGAGGAAACTGTGTAACTAAGGACGGCTCTATACATAATTAATGAGTAAACTATTTACTAATTGACGGTGCTACACATAAGATCCTCAAAATCGGATCTGAACAGGACATTCTCTGACCCTCACGGATCTCATTCTCAGATCCTTGATTTTCATGGATGTGTAAATGGATCTATAAAACTCTATGAGTCTGGGTGGCGTCTGATAAAAAAATCTGGCAGCACATGGAGATTTCACACAAATGTGAGAATGTGGCCTAAGGGATTTTACAAATAACATTATAGGGATAATATATATTCTTGTACCGTGTTAGCCAGTAGATAGAAAAATACTTAGATTTGAGAGTCCTCAGTGGTTGATACCTTTTAATGGCTAATTGAAAAGATGGTAACAAATTGCAAGCTTTCTAGACTACCTTGGTCTCTTCATCAGGCTAGTATCACTTGAGGACTCACAAATAGCATTATCATTCCAAGTCATACAGTGCAGATACAGAGTAATATTTACATCCAGGAACTTACCGCTGACATCTCGTCTGATTAGAGTAGTTTTCTGCTGTTTCTTCTCCATCTGGTCAGACCTTCATGTCGACATCTCCCAGCCACGACTCGTCTTGTCACGATGATCACCGCAGCCCTGAAAATAACAAGGACACATATATAGTATACATACAGTGGGTACGGAAAGTATTCAGACCTCTTTAAAATTTTCACTCTTTGTTTCATTGCAGCCGTTTGGTAAATTCTAAAAAGTTAAATTTTTCATTAATGTACACTCTGCACCCCATCTTGACTGAAAAAAAACAGAAATGTAGAAATGTTTGCAAATTTATTAAAAAAGAGAAACTGAAATATCACATGGTCATACTGTAAGTATTCAGACCCTTTGCTCAGTATTGAGTAGAAGCACCCTTTTGAGCTAGTACAGCTATGAGTCTTCTTGGGAATGATGCAAGAAGTTTTTCACACCTGGATTTGGGGATCCTCTGCCATTCTTCCTTGCAGATCCTCTCCAGTGCCATCAGGTTGGATGGTGAACGTTGGTTGACAGCCATTTTTAGGTCTCTCCAGAGATGCTCAATTGGGTTTAGATCAGGGCTCTGGCTGGGCCAGTCAAGAATGGTCACAGAGTTGTTCTGAAGCCACTCCTTTGCTATTTTAGCTGTGTGCTTAGGGTCATTGTCTTTTTGGAAGGTGAACCTTCGGCCAAGTCTGAGGTCCAGAGCACTCTGGAAGAGCTTTTCATCCAGGATATCTCTGTACTTAGCTGTATTCATGTTTCCTTCAATTGCAACCATTCGTCCTGTCCCTGCAGCTGAAAAACACCCCCATAGCATCCACCACCATGTTTCACTGTTGGGATTGTATTGGGCAGGTGATGAGCAGTGCCTGGTTTTCTCCACACATACCGCTTAGAATTATCACCAAAAAGCTCTATCTTCGTCTCATCAGACCAGAGAATATTATTTCTCATAGTCAGGGAGTCCATCATGTGTTTCTGAGCAAACTCTATGTGGGCTTTCATATGTCTTGCACTGAGGAGATGCTTCTGCCATAAAGGCCCGACTGGTGGAAGGCTGCAGTGATAGTTGACTTTGTGGAACTTTCTCCCATCTCCCTCCTGCATCTCTGGAGCTCAGCCACAGTGACCATGGGGGTTCTTCTTTACCTCTTTCACCAAGGCTCTTTTCCCACGATTGCTCAGTTTGGCTGGATGGCCAGGGCTAGGAAGACTTCTGGTGGTCCCAAACTTCTTCCATTTAAGGATTATGGAGGCCACAGTGCTCTTAGGAACCTTGAGTACTGCAGAAATTCTTTGCCAGATCTGTGCCTTGCCACAATTCTGTCTCTGAGCTCCTTGGGCAGTTCCTTTGAGCTCATGATTCTCATTTGGTCTGACCTGCACTGTGAGCTGTGAGGTCTTATATAAGACAGGTGTGTGCCTTTCCAAATCAAGTCCTATCAGTTTAGTTAAACACAGCTGGATTCCAATAAAGGAGTAGAACCATCTCAAGGAGGATCACAAGGAAATGGACAGCATGTGACTTAAATATGAGTGTCTGAGCAAAGGGTCTGAATACTTATGACCATGTGATATTTCAGTTTTTCTTTTTTAATAAATTTTCAAAAATGTCTACATTTCTGTTTTTTTTTCAGTCAAGATGGGGTGCAGAGTGTACATTAATGAGAAAAAAAAATGAACTTTTTAGAATTTACCAAATGGCTGCAATGAAACAAAGAGTGAAAAAATGTAAAGGGGTCTGAATACTTTCCGTACCCACCGTGCATGCGGTTCCCACGCACTACGCCCCTGAATACAGATACTGTATGTACCCCACCATTAATATAGTATTTACCACCCACCACTCAAAATATAAAGTGATAAGCAGCACTGTGCCCCCCATTAGCTATAATCACCGCCACCCAATAATATAAATTATTCAGTCTCAGTGCCTCTCGCCAATTAACTGTAAGGTTACAGTACAAGCAAAGTGAATGAGATCCCTTACATCTCATGCACACATTGCTTGCTGATTTTTTCCTTGCAGATTTGCAGCAGATTAAAATCTGCATAATGTCAATTCTTGCAGAGTATTTCACCTGTGCTAATGAGTGGGAGAAAATAGGCAACAAAAGCATGTCAATAACGTGGCAAGTGTATTTTACGCAGCGTTCTTCCTGCCAACATATTAGGACGTGCAGCAGAATTTTCTCTTGCTAATCCTGAACATGTGCACATAGCCTTAGTCCCTGTCTTGTGTCCACCCATTCATTATAAGTCCAACAGGTGTATAATGGGAGGGCACCATCCAATTTTAGCGATCTACATGCAGTATACATGAACATTGTAAATCCAAACAGAAACAGAGGTATACTATAGAAGCCGTGATCACCAATAAATAATTAGATGTAGAAAAATATATATAAATTTTATTTTAACATGAATACATACGTCAAAAGACACAAAAATATATTAAAACACAAGTAAAAGCTCAGTGCTGACAATCACTGAGTGAAGGCCCATCCACAAAATGTACTAACATCAGGGGCCCCTGATGAAGCCACCGCCGTTGGCAATACGCGTTAGGCACTGACGGCCCATCCACATTACGCCTTGTCCTGCAGCACCTGGTGCAGGGTTTCATCCATGCAGGTTATGGGTATATTGAAGGAATTTTCTGCAAGCTTTATAGATCTCATGGCTTTATAGTCAGTTTGCCTTATGCTCTCATATAAGTGTTGCCAGTCTCTATTTTTTACCCGAGCAGTCTATATTCCCTCTTTGAACACATGGGAGCTATACTTATTGATTTATAGTTTGTTCTATGCTTAGATATAAGTGTTGCCTGGTTCTATGTAACACAATTTTTGTTCCTGGCTTCCAAGTGTAATATTTCAACTGCTTATGTTTAAAGACTTTGGAAAAACAACTACATTCAGCACAAACTTTGATTTTATGACCACAGGCCAGAAAAATTTCCTATTTATTGAGACAAAAAAAGGAAATTCTTATATTTTTGTTCATGCGGTCTGATAAAAAACAACACTTGCATGGTAAATAGACAAAGACAGTCAAAAATCACTCAAAAAGGTTCAGAAATGCAAAGGTTTTCTAGATTTGCAAGTGTACTGCAAATCGCTTTCTCGAAGAAGCCCCCAAATGTAGTCCCCCATCATGTTTTCATTATACTGTCCTTGGTAACGACATTCAAAGTCCAATATATCTTGATGAAAGCGCTCGCCTTGCTCCTCTGAGTAAGCTCCCATGTTCTCATTGAACTTGTCAAGATGAACGTCAAGGATATGAACTTTGAGAGACATTCTGCATCCCATTATGGCGTAATTCTTTATGAGAGTCTGAACCAACTGCACATAGTTTTCAGCCTTGTGATTACCCAAAAAGCCATGAACCACTGCAGCGAAACTGTTCCAAGCCATTTTCTCCTTCCTGTTCAGCAGCTTGGCGAACTCATCACATTCTATGATCTTCTTGATCTGCGGTCCGACGAAGATACCAGCCTTGACCTTTGCCTCGGACAGCTTTGGAAAGAGATCTTGGAGGTACTTAAAAGCTGCTGACTCCTTGTCAAGAGCCGTGACAAATTGCTTGATGAGGCCTAACTTGATGTGCAGTGGTGGCATCAGCACCTTCAGAGGTTCTATCAGCGGTTCCCACTTGACATTGCTCTTCCACACAGAGAACTCGGTCCGCTGTGGCCAGTCCTTTCTGTGATAGTGCGCCTTAGTGTCACGGCTGTCCCAGAGGCAAAGGAAACAAGGAAATTTTGTGAAACCGACTTGAGGGCCCATCAGGAATGACACCATTTTGATGTCTCCGATGACCTCCCATACATAGTCATCATACTTCAAGGTGTGGCGCCCTGCTGCGCATTGGTGCCACAGAACCCAGAAGGGTGCATGGATGGACTTCTCCACAAGAGGCCCTCACACATTCACACACCTCCACCCTACCACCTCAGACCAGCAGAGGGAGCCCGTTAGGGACTTATATAGGGAGGGTGGAGACAGGCTGCTGAGTTTCAGTTTTAGTGCTCAGTGAGAGAGCAGCACGCAGGCTGTTGTGTAAGGCAAGTTGAGGCCTACAGCACGCTGAAGCCTAGTGAGGGTCCTGAGTGTGGCCGAAAGTGAGAGGAGAAGGAAGAAGTAGCAAGGGGGCAGAGGAGCATACCAGGCTCACCCCGAGATATATACCAGACACCGGGTCCGCACCTACGGGGTCCCTTTATACCCAGTAGGGACCACTGGAACCCCTGGAGGACTACAGGTCCCAGGTTTACCAAACGCTGACTACAATACCAGGGCTAGGAGTCACGGAGGCCCCAGCGACCAGGGAGAGTGATCTCCATGAGGAGGCCCTACCACCAGGTCAAGAGAGAGAGTGACAGTAAACAAGCTAGGCCTAGCTCCAGGCAGGTCAGAAGCTTAGGACTAAAGCCACGGATCAGGAGGCCCTATACCCGCTCACTGGGGAGAGTGTGCCCTTCATCCGGAGTACCCTGGACCGTGCCTGCATCATCACCAGTAAAGGTACTGAAGCTTACCCCTCCTGTGAGTGTCCGTCTTTCCTCCGGGACCATCCTGCCGTCTCTCACCAGCATACACCATCTACCCCTACACTGCCTGCCCTGGAGCTAGCTCTACCTGTGGAGAGCCACACCATCCCTGCTGCCGTAACACCAGCTCCAGAGGACTGCTCCGCAGTGGCGGCTCCCTTTGGCCGCATTCCACAGGTGGCATCACGAAAACTTCACAAATCCCCTGTAAATAACCCCCCTTTTTATTGACTGCCCTGGGCCATGGACCGGGCCAGCCACCGTGATATTCCCCATACCGGCATCCATAGGCCTGGCTGCTGAGTAACCCCCACGGCCCAGGGGGCACGTCAACCTTGGCGTCACGAACAGGATTCCGTGCCCGTTGCCATCGGGTACTGTGTGCCTTAAAAGACTGTAGTACTCACTGTGGTGAAGGTTTCCCGCCATTCCCGAGATTTCCCGCCATTGTCCGCCATCTTCCTGTCGCCGCGCGGGAAGAAGAGGGGCGTAACCGCGGGAACCTGATAGGCGTAACCTCTGGAAGCGCTCGAAGCCCAGGACATGCTCCGCCCCTGACGCCGAACCAGGAAGCGTCAGGTCCTGGAAGGAGTCCAGAGGACGCTCCACCAGCAGGGGTCATGACCCCGTTGATACCCATGGCCCTGTCGTATATCCCTGTAGCGAAATGGCTTCCCAGGATAATGGCAAACCAGACACCCTGTCTGGATTCAAGAGAAAAATATGCGGTGTACTGGACATGTATTCTATGACTGGCAAGCAGAGAGCCGCTGTTGTGTTAGGACAATTGACTGGTGCCGCAGAGCGGGAAGTTGAAACCTGGCCAGCCGCAGACCAGGAATCAGTATCCATCATCTTTAAAAGACTGCAAACTGTGTTTGAAACCACACTGAGACAGATCTCCGGATGAGGTTCTACCACTGTGCCCAGAAACCTGAGGACAGTGTCCGGGACTACGCCTGGCGCTTACAGGAAGCCCTGCGGGCCTTGAAACAGGTTAGTCCAGCTAGCATACAAAATGAAAATAAAATGCTGACGGAACAGTTCATCCGGGGGTTGAGGTCCCAGGAGGAGAGCAGAACTGTACGGTGGTGGGCCTTAGACCATCCAGATGCCACCTTTGACACCCTTAAGGACATGGCTATAAAGGGTCTGCAGCCCCTGGAAACACCAGATACTGCTATCCAGCGTTACCAGGGTGGGGCCACCCCAGTGCCCGCAGCACCCACTGCTCCTTCATTAACGGTTGAAACAAAAATGCAAACAGTGCCTCCTAGCGAGCTGGACAGCCTATGCTCTGAAGTGCGCCAGTTAAGAAAAACCCTGGCCACTGTCCTGAGTACCCTGCAGCTACAGACAGAGCCTGAGCCGGAAGGAAGGATCCTACTGGCTGACAACCCTGAGGATGTCCCCTGGATGAGGAGAAGAAGGAGGACAATGCCACCCCGTAGGAGGACAATGCCACCCCGTAGGAGGACAATGCCACCCCGTGGGAGGACCAAAGACCAACGTCGCCCTCCAGGAGACTTCATCTGCTACCGCTGCCACAAGGCAGGCCACACAGCACATAACTGTCCTTTAAACAAGCAAACTCTGGGGCCGAGGGCCGACACCCAGGTGTAAATCAACCAGGCCCATCAAGCTGGTATCACCGGTTCATAGGAGGAAGGCCTTTCCTGTCCATCGTGCTGGACGGGATAGCAACACCTGCCTGCATTACTGGACAGGTGTACCTGATGTCCTCTACAAAAGGTACTGGTCCATAGATGAACTCCAGATGCCAGCGCCGAACCTCTCTGTGTATGCCTTTAACGGCCTTCCTCTTAACCTAGTAGGGGTTAAGGACGTGACAGTGAAGGTGGGGGGAGCGGAACTAAAGGACCAAGGACTGATTGTAGTGGAGTCTAACCCTGGTGATACAGACTTGTATATGATACTAGGTATAAATATTGTCAGTAACTGTTTGGAAGAAGTGTTGTTTTTGCTCCAACAGATTGCTGACACCGCCAAACCAGGGCAGAGGAAGGTGCTCCAGAGAGAGATAGAGCCCTCCTGTACCAGCAACAGGTAAAGCTAACCGGTGGTGAGATTGGTAATGTACGGGTGACAGACCCGATACCCATTGTGATTCCCCCAATGAGTGAAATGCTGATTTGGTGTAGGGCAGCAATAGGTCTCAAAGGACAGAACTACCAGGCGGTAGTGGAGCCCATTAGCTCAGAGCACAGACCTACACTCTTAACTGCCAGGGGGTGGTTGATGTACGCAATGGGAGGGTACCCGTACGTCTCCTAAATTGTGGGGAGGATGAAGTTAAGCTACCAAGATACGCCACTGTTTCCAGGTTGTATACTGTGAATGATGATGCCATACACACAGTGGAATCCTTGACCCCACCAGATACAGTGGAGGACAATGACTATGAAGCTCAGCTGGAGGATTGGTGTCAACAGCTCCATGTTTGGACTGACGCCACTCCTGTCCATCAAAAACAAGGTGTATACAGGGTGGTCCAGGAATACGAACAGGTATTCAGCAAACACCCACTTGATTTTGGGAGAATTAAAAGGGTACAACACCATACACCCACAGGTGGCCATCCACCCATCAAAGAACATTACAGACCCATACCAGAAAGCGAAGGAAATGTTGCATGACATGAAGAAAGCAGGGGTAATAAGAGATAGCTGTAGCCCCTGGGCAGCTCCCCTGGTCCTGGTCAGGAAATAGGATGGAAGCATGAGGATGTTTGTAGATTACAGACAGGTAAATCGCATAACACATAAAGATGCATACCCTTTGCCCCGTATAGAGGAATCCCTGGCTGCACTAAAGTCTGCAAATTACTTCTCTACCCTTGACCTCACTAGTGGGTACGGGCAAGTAGCAGTTGCTGAAGAGGACCGGGAGAAAACGGCCTTCACTACCCCGATGGGACTCTGCGAGTTCAACAGTATGCTGTTCGGACTCTGCAACGCCCCTGGAACATTCCAGAGATTGATGGAGTGCTGTTTGGGACACCGTAACTTCGAGACCATGCTGCTATACCTGGATGACGTGATAGTGTACTCCAAGATGTATGAGGACCATTTGAAGCACTTGGCGGAGGTATTTGAGTCGTTGTCCCCGTATGGGATGAAATTGAAACCTTCCAAGTGCCACCTGCTCAAACAGAAGGTTCAGTACCTGGGGCACATCGTCAGTCCAGAAGGAGTAGCACCAGACCCGGAGAAGGTCACTGCCATCTAGAAATGTCCGGAGCCGAAGAATCACAAGGAGGTACGTCAGACTGGTCGGGTACTACCGGAGATTTGTAAAGCACTACACCAAGAAGGCAGCGCCTTTGCAGGATCTCCTGGTAGGACAGTCCAACAGAGGCAAGAACCCCCCCTTCGAGTGGGGTGAAGAGCAGGCTGAGTCCTTTGCAGTGATGAAAGAGATCCTGACTGGCAAAGAGATACTGGCCTACCCTGACTACAGCCAAACGTTCCTGCTGTACACTGATACCAGGAGCGTGTTAAGCCAGAAGCAGTATGGCAAAGAGAAGGTGATTGCCTATGCTAGCAGGAAGCTTCGTCCGACCGAGAGGAATCCGGAAAACTATAGCTCCTTCAAGTTGGAGCCCCTGGCCTTGGTTTGGGCCATCACTGAACGATTCAAGCACTACCTGGCCTCCACTAAGTTCACGGCCTATACTGACAACAACCCCTTGACACATCTAGAGACAGCCAAGTTGGGAGCCATGGAACAGCGTTGGATGGCCCGGCTGTCAAACTATCAGTTCACCATCAAGTACCGGGCAGGCCACATGAACGCCAACGCCGATGCCCTATCCAGAATGCCTCACCAGTCAGACACTGAAGAAGAAGTGGATGACCTGGAGGAGATTGAGCTACCTGCCTTCCACAGAAATGGGATGGTCCACGAGCAGCGCACCTCCAGGAGGTATCGTGGTAAGACACTAAACCCTTTACCTCATCACAGTTGGAAGGAGACCCAGGACAGCAACCCGGTTGTCAGCCATATCAAAGAACTGATAACCCAGGAAGGTTCCTCCCTGAAGAAGGACGCTTCTCCACAAGCCAAACAACTGTGGAATGAGAGAAGTCGGCTGTTCATCTATAGAGAGAAGCTGTGCTGAAGGTATGTCAACCCCAGGACCCATGAGATGATATGGCAGATTGTAGTGCCCAGGACAGACATCCAGATGGTGTTGGAGGCCTACCACGATCAAGCAGGGCACTTTGGCTGGAAGAAGCTGGAAACCCTCGTGAAGAATCGTTTCTATTGGGTTGGAATGCGCAGTTCCATAGAGAGGTGGTGCCGGGATTGTGGACCCTGTAGCCTCAGAAGAAAAGACTACAGCAGCCAGAAAGCACCCCTGCAGTCCATCAAGACAACCCAGCCCCTGGAGATCGTCGCTCTGGACCACGTCAAGCTGTCACCTAGCAGGTCAGGCTACTCGTATGCCCTGACCATGGTGGATCACTACTCCCGGTTCCTGGTGGTAGCCCCCGTCAAGGATCTGACGGCAGAAACTGCAGCAAGAACGTTTCAAGCATACTTCTGCAGGCCCCATGGATACCTGGAAAAGGTGCTGACGGATCAAGGCCCTGCCTTTGAAGCCGAGCTGTTCAGAGAGTTTTGCCATCTGTATGGGTGTAAGAAGATACGGACTACAACGTACCACCCCCAAACCAATGGGTTATGTGAAAAGATGAATAACATAGTCATCGACCTGTTGAAGACCTTACCTCTAGAAGAAAGAAACCAGTGGCCAGACAAACTACCTGACCTGGTAGATCTGTACAATCACATACCTGTGAGTTCCACTAATTGTACTCCAGCGTACCTCATGAGAGCAAGACCTGGAAAGTTGCCCATGGACCTTGAGCTCGGAGTGGTAGAACCAGAAGCAGATATGTCCACTGAAGACTGGGATACGACCCGACAGGAGCAGTACAAGAGAGTACAAGCCTGTGTCGAAGACAGTCTAAATAGGGTGAGAGGTAAGTAGGAAGCGCAGTACAACAAGACTGCACCAGCCGAACCCTTGATACCTGGAGAAGTTGTGCTGAAATGAAAGTTAAGAAGCCACAAACTTGACGACCAGTGGGAAAGGGAACCTTACACTGTGTTGAACTCTAGATTTGACAATAGGAAAACCTGTCTAATTAGCAAAGACGGAGGAAGAACAACTGCAACGGTATCAAGAGACCATCTGAAGTTGTGCCCAAGTCCGCTGAAGCCCCAGGAGGAAGTGCCTCTCACCGTACCGGAGGAGCCTAAAGAAGAAGTACTCCATACTGTCTTAGGAGATTTCCCGGCAGATTGGCCTCAACTGGATGGAGCGGTAATAATACCTGTGCTACACTTCTACCAACAGCCAGAAGACTCTCCACTGCAAGTAAGACCTGTAAGCACCCCAGAAGAGCCTTCTCAGGAAGAATCCCCGGAAGAAGGATCACCGGTGGAAGCAGAGCCAGTAGGCCCAGTAACCAGTGTACTTGCCAGTCCCGTAGAGAGGTTAAGGCAGTCTTGCAGTCCACCAACACATAGAGCGGAAAATAGCACAAGCATCCACACTACACGCATCCCAGTACTACGTAGGTCATCGCGTAGCACAAAAGGCCAGACCCCTGTCAGGTATAGGGAGTGAATAGAGAAACACTGTCTGTATAAATAGTTACCCCGTAGGGTATGTTCTTGTAATTATTTCATGTATTTATTTATTGATTTATTTTGCCTTGCTAATGGACAATTTATGTGACACGGACACTTCTCATTGCATTTAGTTACCCATAAGGGTATATATAAAGGACTCTGTGGCTGAGGACTGTGAGCTGCCCAAAAACTGTCATGTAAATAGTTACACTCCCTGGAGTGTCCCCTTAAGAGCCCACAGAACAAAAAACGATTTGGCGTGGCCGAAAACGTGGTCCAGCACCTGGATCACTTATGCCCTGCAGCCATGCCCAGGGCCTACGTTGAGGGTTTTCGGATGGATCCCTCATGTTGCGCATCTTCACCAGTGAGATGGATACCAGTTAATGGATCTCACTGAGACTTTAAGAAAATGTATTAATGTTATTGTAATTATTATAATTACTGTTGTTAACCTGTTTTGAAAATTGCTTCAGTCCAGGAGTACTGAGTTTTACTAGGGGGGGATGTGGCGCCCTGCTGCACGTTGGTACCACAGAATCCAGAAGGGTGCATGGATGGACTTCTCCACAAGAGGCCCTCACACATTCACACACCTCCACCCTACCACCTCAGACCAGCAGAGGGAGCCCGTTAGGGACTTATATAGGGAGGGTGGAGCCAGGCAGCTGAGTTTCAGTTTTAGTGCTCAGTGAGAGAGCAGCACACAGGCTGCTGAGTGAGGCAAGTTGAGGCCTACAGCACGCTGAAGCCTAGTGAGGGCCCTGAGTGTGGCCGAAGGCGAGAGGAGAAGGAAGAAGTAGCGAGGGGGCAGGGGAGCATACCAGGCTCACCCCGAGATATATACCGGACACAGGGTCCGCGCCTACGGGGTCCCTTTATACCCAGTAGGGACCACCGGAACCCCTGGAGGACTACAGGTCCCAGGTTTACCAAACGCTGACTACAGTACCAGGGCTAGGAGTCACGGAGGCCCCAGCGACCAGGGAGAGTGATCTCCATGAGGAGGCCCTACCACCAGGTCAGCAGGTGCAAGAGAGAGAGAGACAGTAACCAAGCTAGGCCTAGCTCCAGGCAGGTCAGAAGCTTAGGAGTAAAGCCACGGATGAGGAGGCCCTATACCCGCTCACTGGGGAGAGTCCAAAAGTGCGCCCTTCATCTGGAGTACACTGGACCGTGCATGTATCATCACCAGTAAAGGTACTGAAGCTTACCCCCGTGTGAGTGTCCGTCTTTCCTCCGGGACAGTCCTGCCGTCTCTCACCAGCATCCACCATCTACCCCTACACTGCCCTGGAGCTAGCTCTACCTGTGGAGAGCCACACCATCCCTGCTGCCGTAACACCAGCTCCAGAGGACTGCTCCGCAATGGCGGCTCCCTTTGGCCGCATTCCACAGGTGGCGTCAGGAAAACTTCACAAATCCCCTGTAAATAACCCCCCTTTTTATTGACCGTCCTGGGTCACGGACCGGGCCAGCCACCGTGATATTCCCCATACCGGCATCCATAGGCCCGGCTGCCGAGTAACCCCCACGGCCCAGGGGGTGCGTCAAAGGCTCTCACAACATTTTGACACTGGTGTAGTCCTCTTTGAGATACATAGAGTGAGCCATAGGGAGAGACGGGTAGTTGTTTCCGTTGTGAAGCAGCACGGCTTTGAGGCTCCGGGATGAACGGTCTATGAATAGGCACCATTCACTCGGGTTACAGGTGATACCTATAGCCTCAAAAAGATCGGCCACATTGTTGCAGAAGCACAACCCATCTTCCCGACTGAAGAAGTTGGAAAATGTTTGGTGACGCTTTCTCTGATCTGTGACTTTGCACGCTTTCATCCAACAAGTTCCACTGCTTGAGCCTGGATGTCAGAAGCTCAGCATTGGACTTGGAAAGACGAAGGTCTCTGATCAGATCGTTGACATCTTTCTGGTTAGGAAAGTATGGCCTTCTCTCCTCAGCCGCATCTGTGAAAACGTAATCTTGATCTCCAATATCTTCCTCGCAGTCTGACTTGCTGCTTTTTCCTGAAGATATTAACAACAAAGTTCCACAACTGGAATCCTGAAAATTATTTTCGGTTATTCAACTCAATTTACATGACACATTTTCTCTTCTCAGACGGGACATAAGTCCCTTAAGAAAGGACTTTAAATGAGTATTTGAACCATAAAATCAAATTTTATTGAAACATTATTCAAAACATGATAAAACTAATGACAGTGCTTCACCAATAAGAACGGGCTAATAAATATGCAATTTGAACACTATATGTGTAAACTTATTATATCCCAATGTCACCGAAAATCATGAATCACTGATTTACAATATGTTGTTCACAAATGTGACTATATTGCTATCCCAAAACATATGAAAGTGAAATTAAATCTAATAATGGCATGAAAAATACCTATGTTTGTAAAGCAATTGTCACTATTGATTTGAATGGTATTGTGTGATGACCATGCTGCCACCCTATGGAGAACTTAAAACTGCAACCAATATTGTTGATAGTATGGAAAGGTGTCTATAGGGGTCAGAAAATTGGAAAAAGCTGTCAACAGCTGTGAAGAGCAGTAACTATGTCACGTGGACAAAGGGATAAGAGCTAGTGAATGGCATTACCTGAATCAGTGTATTGTGCTGAAGCCCGTCCGTCACCCCGACGTACGTTTCGAATATTCTTCTTTAGGGAGCTCTGAAGCAGCACGGCTTTGAGGCTCCGGGATGAACTGTCTATGAATAGGCACCATTCACTCGGGTTACAGCTGATACCTATAGCCTCAAAAAGACCGGCCACATTGTTGCAGAAGCACAACCCATCTTCCCGACTGAAGAAGTTGGAAAATGTTTGGTGATGCTTTCTCTGATCTGTGACTTTGCACGCTTTCATCCAACAAGTTCCACTGCTTGAGCCTGGATGTCAGAAGCTCAGCATTGAACTTGGAAAGACGAAGGTCTCTGATCAGATCGTTACGTCTTTCTGGTTAGGAAAGTATGGCCTTCTCTCCTCAACCGCATCTGTGAAAACGTAATCTTGATCTCCAATATCTTCCTCGCTGTCTGACTTGCTGCTTTTTCCTGAAGATGGCTGATCCCTCTTCGGGGGAGTTGGAACAGGCAGCTTGGGGCAGTGTGTTACTGAGGCAATGGAAGAAGGAATGTCTGGATAAATGATTTGAGGCGCATTCTTGCCTGTGCGACGTTTGGCAGGATCCACCATGCAGAAGTAGCAGTTGCTTGAGTGGTCTGTCGGTTGCCGCCAAATTCGCGGGATAGCAAACTTCATGGCTCTCTTTTCTCCCATGTACCAACCTGGTCTGCCCAGGCCCTATTCAAGGGTAATATTAGTATCATACTGAAAAATGACCTGACAGTGTCCCTTTAACTGCGATTCGTTATTCTCTTACTCAGCAATAACATAAACCGAAATGTTGGTTCGAGTCAACTGTGCTTTTATATTTGTATGACTACTAATGAACAGTCCGAGAACGTTCTAGAAAGTTCTAAAAGTTTGTAGAAACTTCTAGATAATTCTGGAAAACTGTAGAAACTTCTGCACAATTGTAGCAGTTCAAGAATATTCTAGAAGACTACTCAGTATTGAATACGAATCCAGAATTTTCCTGAAAATAGATACATTTCAAAATTTCATTGTCCTGATCACAGAAGCAAAGTCTTTGTGGAACAACAACTATTTTCTATTTGTTTTAAGCATAACAGGTTAGGAAAACACACTTTGTACCCAGGAACAAAAAAAAAGAAAAAAAATTTGTTACATAGTGATATGCCGTAACAGTCTAAATTCCCTTTGTGAACATATGGGAGCTATACTAATTGCTCATCTATGCTGATATGCTAGTCTATTTGATGTTTTCATATCTGATTGTGTTCTCGACATATCTCCTTTTGAGGGTTAAATATAAATATACATTGTCCTTAGTTCATGACTGTGTAATCTTGGCACATCTAATCTGAAACATATTTTTTCATGTGACCACATCTGGGCCATTATGGGGTATCAACCCACAGAGTTAATATTGGATAGTGATTACTAATATACTAGTCCCTTATAAGGTAAGAGATACACATGCAGAGGGTAATGTTTATGACTGTGTAATCTTGGCTCACTTTTTCTGAAACATATTTTTTCAAGTGACCATAACTTGGCCATTATGTGGTATTAACCATCAGAGATAATATTGGGTAGTGGTTACCCTCTGCATGTGCATTTAAGGGGTTAGTACATTTTGCGGATGGGCCTTCACTCAGTGATTGTCAGCACTGAGTTTTTACTTTTAATATATTTTTGTGTCTTTTGACGTACAGTACAGACCAAAAGTTTGGACACACCTTCTCATTTAAAGATTTTTCTGTATTTTCATGACTTTGAAAATTGTACATTCACACTGAAGGCATCAAAACTATGAATTAACACATGTGGAATTATATACTTAACAAAAAAGTGTGAAACAACTGAAAATATGTCTTATATTCTAGGTTCTTCAAAATTGCCACCTTTTGCTTTTGATGGCTGCTTTGCACGCTCTTGGCATTCTCTTGATGAGCTTCAAGAGGTAGTCACCGGAAATGGTCTTCCAACAATCTTGAAGGAGTTCCCAGAGATGCTTAGCACTTGTTGGCCCTTTTGCTTTCACTCTGCGGTCCAGCTCACCCCAAACCATCTCGATTGGGTTCAGGTCTGGTGACTGTGGAGGCCAGGTCATCTGGCGTAGGATCCCATCGCTCTCCTTCTTGGTCAAATAGCCCTTACACAGCCTGGAGGTGTGTTTGGGGTCATTGTCCTGTTGAAAAATAAATGATGGTCCAACTAAACGCAAACCGGATGGAATAGCATGCCGCTGCAAGATGCTGCGGTAGCCATGCTGGTTCAGTATGCCTTCAATTTTTAATAAATCCCCAACAGTGTCACCAGCAAAGAACCCCCACACCATCACACCTCCTCCTCCATGCTTCACGGTGGGAACCAGGCATGTAGAGTCCATCCGTTCACCTTTTCTGCATCGCACAAAGACATGGTGGTTGGAACCAAAGAACTCAAATTTGGACTCATCAGACCAAAGCACAGATTTCCACTGGTCTAATGTGTATTGCTTGTGTTCTTTAGCCCAAACAAGTCTCTTCTGCTTTTTGCCTGTCCTTAGCAGTGGTTTCCTAGCAGCTATTTTACCATGAAGGCCTGCTGCACAAAGTCTCCTCTTAACAGTTGTTGTAGAGATGTGTCTGCTGCGAGAACTCTGTGTGGCATTGACCTGATCTCTAATCTGAGCTGCTGTTAACCTGCGATTTCTGAGGCTGGTGACTCGGATAAACTTATCCTCAGAAGCAGAGGTGACTCTTGGTCTTCCTTTCCTGGGGCGGTCCTCATGTGAACCAGTTTCTTTGTAGCGCTTGATGGTTTTTGCAACTGCACTTGGGGACATATTCAAAGTTTGCCCAATTTTTCGGACTAACTGACCTTCATTTCTTAAAGTAATGATGGCCACTCGTTTTTCTTTACTTAGCTGCATTTTTCTTGCCATAATACCAATTCTAACAGTTTATTCAGTAGGACTATCAGCTGTGTATCCACCTGACTTCTGCACAACACAACTGATGGTCCCAACCCCATTTATAAGGCAAGAAATCCCACTTATTAAACCTGACAGGGCACACCTGTGAAGTGAAAAACATTTCCGGTGACTACTTCTTGAAGCTCATCAAGAGAATGCCAAGAGAGTGCAAAGCAGTCATCAAAGCAAAAGGTGGCTACTTTGAAGAACCTAGAATATAAGACATATTATCAGTTGTTTCACACTTTTTTGTTAAGTATATAATTCCACATGTGTTAATTCATAGTTTTGATGCCTTAAGTGTGAATGTACAATTTTCAAAGTCATGAAAATACAGAAAAATCTTTAAATGAGAAGGTGTGTCCAAACTTTTTTTCTGTACTGTATGTATTCATGTTAAAATAAAATTTATATATATTTTTCTACATCTAATTATTTATTGGTGATCACGGCTTCTATAGTATTCATTATAAGTCCTCGATAGCATCATAATGAATTTGAGGTAGGAAGAAGATATTATCAGGTACTGAGCATCCTCCACCACCTCCCAATTCATTACAAGTCCCTGACAGCGTCTTCTCCTACCTTTCAATTCATTATAAAGTGTCTTATGCACCTTAACTACTCTCCCCAATAAATTTTAAGTCCCTGATAATGTCACAATGAATTGTGAGATGTGGGATGATGCTATCAAGGACTTGGCACCCTCTCCACCAGCCAATTCATTTTACATCCATATCTAATGTCCCCCTTCCCCTCCCCCTGTTCATAAGTCCATTATAAGTCCCCTTTACACCCATCCCAATCCCACACCCCCCTCATTGTCCTCTTCTCCACATCCCTCATCGTCCTCTCCTCCACCCCTCTCATTGTCGTCTCCCCCACCTTCATCATTGTTCTCCCCACCTCCATCATTGTTCTTCCCCACCATCCCCATTGTTGTTCTCCCCCACATCCATCATTATTCTCCACCACATCCATAATTGTTCCCCCCACTCCATCATTGTTCTCCCCACCTCCATCATTGTTCTCCCCCACCACCCTCATCATTGTTCTCCCCCACCACCCTCATCATTGTTCTCCCCCACCACCCTCATCATTGTTCTCCCAAATATATTGGTAAAAAAAAACAAAAAACATCACAACACTCACCTCTCTGTCCCTTTTCCTGCAGCGTCGTCATCGCCGGCAACTTTCTCTGTGATACAGAAGCACGCTGCATGCAGACATCATCAAGCCGAGAGCACCTGTGTCGGATCGTAAGCGCCAAGCAGCAAGCAGAGGAAGTGTTCCTGCAGCTCCACTGCCATTTTCTCCTTTAGGCAGTGGAGCTGCAGGGATTGCTCCCTGCCCGCCACACATGATGAGGGCAGTCTGGCTGTGGCCCCCCAGAAACTCAGGCTCCTAGAAACAGGTCACCCTCATTATTAGCCACCCAGCAAGGGCCCACCTCCACCTCCGGGCCCTGGTGCAGCTGCACCGCTCCTGACTCCAGCGCTGAAAAAAAAAAAAAATGCTGGAGTGGTGCTTTAATAGTACAACTCTTTCATCACCCTCTATCATATAAAGACAGAGTCTGCCTGGAGAAGAGTATGGGGTGTGTGGTGTGCCTCTTATTCAGAGGGCTAATATTCTTAATAGTAGCTCTGGTCCGGTTTCTAGATCAATTAGAAATCCATCATGTGTTTTCTTCTCAGCCCCCAACTTTTGCATACGTACTATATCAACTTTCATACATATGTGCAATAGCTATGTCCTTTTTGTGATAACATGAAGTCTTGTAATTCCTTTAGGATAAGAAATGTCGATCATTTAAGTGTGATGGGACGGACTGCTATAAAACCCAGACTACAGCACAAACAAAACAGTGTCAAGTTGGAATAAATCATTGTGAGGTAATTTATTCATCACATATTCTACAATCTTTACATTTTAAACACATACTGTATATCGCATCCTGTACAATAATAAAAAAAAAAATCGCAATTCTAAATTTAAGATGCTTTGAACGTCCCACCTAGATGACCATTTTTTTTTACTTTAAACAGGTAATAAAGTCTATGCAGATTAATATCTTAATCTGTTCATATATTAGATGGAGATCTATTTTTTTTGCACAGAAAGAGAGTAAAACAGTTTTCCATAAAACCATACAAAATAATAAATCAGACTTACTAATACAAAATAATAATGAAATTGGCATGTCCTTAAAAGGGAATCTTGTCAGGTGATTTTTTAGTATGATACTAATGGTATCCTGAAATAGGGCCTTTCAGAATGTGTAACTTTTAATGCTGTAGCTTCTCCGGTTTTCTTGCTGTAAACCCAGGAGAATTTACAGCATATGGAAATCTAAAATCAATATGCACTGCTCCCCACGCCCATAATCCGCCCACCCCTCTGCACCTGTGTCAGTGATATTCATTTTGGATTTACTATGCACTGCTCCCCACGCCCATAATCCGCCCACCTCTCAGCACCAACGCCAGTGATAGTAAAAATCCATTTAGCTGCCGACCAGGGGCAGATACAGTATACCATAAGTGCAACCTGTATAGCTCAAAAGGTAAGGGGGCCCATATCTACCTCCAAAGCAGATAGAATTGTGCATTGTGATGAGCTACTGGACTTCAAACAGCTGATATATTGTTTTTGCACAGGGGCCCTCCTCTGTCTGTGTCCACCCCTGGCCCAGCCAGACTAGTCCTACTGAATAAGCATATAGCGAGTGACAGTGATGGGACACTTCCTCTCTAACATGCTCTTTTCATGCACACTCACGTGAGTTAGTTGAAAATTGACCACTTACTTTTCCAGCCTTTTGTTAACCCTGCCCTAACATTTTTGAGATGTGTTGCTATCATCAATTACTAATAATTTCATTAAAATCACTGTTTTATCAGCAGGAGATTAAGTCTAAAGGACTAGTGAACCTGCTGCCATGTAGTCCTCCATATTCATGAGCTCTGTATAACCCCAAACCACTGATTGGCAGCTTTCTGCCTATGCACAGTGTTCACAAAAAACTGCCAATCAGTGTTGGGGGTGGGATTATACAGAACTAAGCATTCAGAGAACTGGTAGATATGCAGCAGAGAAAACAGGGATTTTATCAAAACTGCAGCAAGCAGTCTATTAAGAGTCACATCACTGAAATCAGGGTCTCTTTACCCTACAGCACGCTGCTCTCTGGGGTAGCAAACACCTGGTCACAGGTTCCCCAAAAATAGGATCTAACCCTATCCTAGATATATTGCTACAGCATAAACCCATAATACATACATGCAATAAAATTAAACAATTTCTTTTTTTTCTCTACAGTTGCAAAAAATTGTGAAAAGCAGTAGTGTCTCTTATGAGGCGGGCTGCAGTAATACCTGTTTCACCAGCACTAAATCCTGCACTACCATCACTAATGCTGACTGTTTCCAGGAATGCTGTAACGCTACAGCTACTGCATGCTGTATGAAACTAGACGGCCAGGTGCACTTTAACACTGCTTCTCTCCTTCCGAAAGGATCAGTCCTGAAGATATTCACTTGTGCCTTCTTGGTTATTTTTATCTCTCACGTCATGTCATCTTCACATGCATGAATCTGAATTTTCTTAGTTTAAGTGGTTGTCCAGTTTTGAGAATATATTTTTTTTAAGTAAATGCATGTAATTGGGGCTTAAAATCATTTTTGCAATTGGGTTTCATTAAAAATGTTGCACTGTTTGCCTTATATAACTTCTGTCTTGCACTGTCGATTGCTTGGTACAGAATGAATTAAAGGGAACCTGTCAAAAACTTTAACCTCCACATACCATTTATATGATTGTGTAACCCTTTAAAAGATGCGCCAGTGGATCCATTTATGTTCCCAAAGTGCTGCTCCAGCAGGGAGAAATCATGTTTAAAACCCTCCCCTAGCTGGGGTCATAAATGGATTGACTGGCTTATCTCTTAAAGGGCTACACAATCAAATCAATGGTTGGCCCGCTATGATTGTCCGACAGGGAGATTATAACTTTTTTTTATCTGTTGTCTTTTTATGAACTCCTCATCTGATTTATGAACACGGACCACATCAAAGTTGAATGTGCGGGGAAATAAAAAGACCATATAATCCAAACAGTGAATTTTTTTTCATGAAATACAATTACAAACATGATTTTATCCCCAAATGCATGCATTTAAGTTAAAAAAAAATGTCCCCAGAGGTGGGCAACCCTTTTAATGTGCACTATTGATGAACTTTCTTAAGAATTTGTGCTTCATTTGTTTTGTCCTAAGCCTAAAGATAAGCCTAGAAGATATTTCCTCATACATAATGTAACATCTAAATATTGCTGGATTTGGTGTCCTATCAACTAAAATGCATTTATACAACTAGAAAAATCTGAAAAGAGATCAGAACTTTATCTATATTGCCTTCAGCCCTATGTAGCACTTTGGTTTCCTTCACTGTATAGCTATTTTACTTGTCTCCTGAAATAATAATAAAAAAGTTCCTTACTTTTTGAACAATAAAACATACCTGACCATTAGGAGCAGCTAAGATTAGAAAGGTAAAAATAAAGACAAAAGGATTTTATACCAGGCTCAGAATTTACACTTCATGGTAAAGGTTATATACAGTAGATTATTTTTTAATTAACTTTACCTTTTAAAGTGAGTGTATCATCAGAAAATGACCTATTGCTTGGATTTTGATCACTTTTTTCATATCATAATCTGGATTAAAAAAAAATAGAAATCTTACAATTTTCATCTTAATCAATGAGGCTATTTTAGACACGTAAATCCTGTTCTTCACAGTAGACTTTTCAAAAGTCTCATTATCATCACAGACAGAATTACAATGACAGGTAAGACCTCAACACATAGCTGATAACATAGGATTCACCATTCACAGTTCCTCCTACCTTTACAATTACCTTTGCACACTCTCATTAGATGCTTTAATACAAAGTATAGGGTCTGAGCCAAACTATTGCTGCTAATGTACATGTGAATTGCCTGAATGAACAGGAAATATGAGTCTAGAATAGAATTGCAAGATTTATACTTTTTTTAAATACAGATCATGATATGAAACATTACCACTCATTTTTTAGAAAAAGAGATTTAAACATAAAAACCCGATTTAGACAGTAGGTCGTTTTCTGATGACATATTCCTTTTAATGACGTGGAATGTGGTTCATCACAACACAGCTAACAAATAAAGGCGATAAGCATAATGCTGTAATGGATCAATTGCATAGCATAGTTCAACATAGCCAAAACCGCAGTCCGCATCCAGCATTACAGTGATGAGACTTCCCTACTGCTGACCCTTGACCAGTATGAAGAGCATGTAGGAAAGTAAGAGAGATGTTCATCCAAGACAAACTGGTAAGGATCCCTATCTCACCATAAGGCCACGGCCCCACTATCAGTATTCGGTCGGTATTTTTTCTCAGGAGTGGAAGCCAAAACCAGGAGAGGGTGATAAATGCAGAATTGGTGACTTGTTTCTATTATACCTTTTCTCTGATTGTTCCTCACCTGGTTTTGGCTCCCACTCCTGAGAAAAAATACTGACCGAATATTGACCAAATACTGATAGTGGGACTGTGGAAAGTGGTTCTCTGGTGAAGAAAAGTTATCACCTGGCCACAGGAACTGCACCAATTGATAAATCAGGGAATTTTTATTTCCATTATAAAATGGTGCAAACGCTCAAACCGCCACTCCAATCTTTCTTTATGGGACTGCTGGAAAAATCTGAGTGCAGAGCTCAGCATCCCCATAGGAAATGGATGGAGAGCGGGTCGCACATGTGAGTATAAATGTGCTCCATTCTAACGAGTATAAATGTGCTCCATTCTAACGAGTATAAATGTGCTCCATTCTAACGAGTATAAATAAATGTGCTCCATTCTAACGAGTATAAATGTGCTCCATTCTAACGAGTATAAATGTGCTCCATTCTAACGAGTATAAATGTGCTCCATTCTAACGAGTATAAATGTGCTTCATTCTAACGAGTATAAATGTGCTCCATTCTAACGAGTATAAATGTGCTCCATTCTAACGAGTATAAATGTGCTCCATTCTGCCCATTGGTGTAGGTCCGAGTGGTAGGACCCTCATCAATCAACAAATTATCACATATCCTTTAGCTAGGTAATAACTTATTTTCACCAGACCACCCCTTCAACTTTAGACTGTTACACAAATATCTAGCACACAAATCTTTTGATAAAAAGTCCCCTTTGGTCCAAAAAATTTTGAATTCTTGAAAAAAAAAAAAAAGCCACCTAAAGCCTTTGACCTCATACACATCGCTGTATTCCAAGTTGTTCAGCGTCACAGTAATGTTTATTCTTTGAAGGTGTCTTTTCTGTTAAGTCTGTGTTGTGCTGTTCCATTGTTATTCCACATAAAAATGGATGAATAAATTGACATTTGATCACCATTTGCGGTGTGTCCCTACCCTGACCGGCCTTTGACAGGTGAAAAGAATACTTTTCCACTAGGAATAATTGAGGAATGGCACAACACAGATTTCACAAAAGATTCTCCAGAAAAAAAAGTGCTCATTTAGAAGTACAATGTTTCAGCACTGTGACTTTTTTTTGCCTAATTAACAGTTGCATTGAATACTTTTTGCTACCTGACACAACACACAATGCTATCCATACTCAATGATCTGCTTTTTATATTTTTCTGTGAATAATTTGTGTTCTTTTCTGCTAAAATTACAGAAAGCTATATAAGAATTCATTTAGATGAAATATGAATGGTAATATTCTGGAGAATAACGGATGTAGCATTATATAGTGGACAAACTGCAATAAACCATTTACGTCATATAGATCATATATTTATGGCATGCATTAAGTTACAATTTATTATTATATACAAGTCAATGCAATTACTATTATAATGTATACAAGAAAACTTACATTTCAGTAGTATAAAGATTTATGATCATATTTATGACAATGTATATTTTAACAATATAAGCAAAGCTAATACAGAAGACAAAATGTATAGTGGCACATATTTTTATATGTATTATAGTCTCGATTTAACAGCTGTTCATAAAATAACCCTCTTAGATCTGATTGCTAAATTCAGAGACCGGGATGAACTATAGTATTTACTTTATCATGTGCTCAAAGTTTATTACACATTTAGCATGAAAAAAATAGTTTGTTGCCTTCCTTTAATGAAGCATTAAAGGAAGTCTGTCAGCAGAAAATGACTGTTCAAAACAAGCACAGGCGCATGGTCAAACCGATCAAAGCACCATTCCACCTACTTGGTTTAAATCTATCCCACTTCCTCCTCCTTGATGGACTGATCTGGCACACAGGAGCCAGGTGAAGGTAGAGATAGATGAAAAACAAGTAGGTGGGAAGGTGCACTGAACTTCTCAGCCATGTTAAGGGTGCACCAAGCACCTGTGCTTAGTTTGAACAGTTATTTTGTGCTGACAGACTCCCTTTAAAGGGGTTGTCTGGGACCTTAGGATAGGTTATCAATGTCTGATCGGTAGGGGTTCGACACCCGGAACCCTCGGGGATCAGCTGTCCTTATTGGCAGCAATTGGAACTGCTCAGTTACGGAGTTGCACAGCTCCATCAATGGAATAGTGGAAGCAGCTAGGTACTCCACATCCACCTTTTATTGATTTGAATAGAGGGTGGATGTGCAGTACCTGCCGCGGCCACTATACAGTCGACGGAGCTGTGCAACTCCGTAACTGAGTTGTTCCGACACCGGGAACTGCTGATCGTTGGGGTGTCGGGTGTTGCACCCCCACCGATCAGACATTGATAACCTATTCTATGGATAGGCCATCAATGTTAACTTCCAGGACAACCCCTTTAAAGAAAATTACAGACTATTGTTGAATTTGCAACTTTAAAATGTACTTTATGAGTTCTAATGTACTTGTAAGATCACTGGGGGACAAAAACAGTGAAATAGTAAGGGTGGTCGCAATTGGGTGGCACATTCAAAAAAACTAAAATAAAAACATGACTAACCTTACTATTTAATTTATTCTACAATGTGTTTGTTTTGTAATGCCCTCAGTTGAAATGATCTATTATAAGTGGCTACTGTATGTTCTCAGTTTATAATAAACACTATATTGAAATTCAGTCTACAAAGGACTCATTTACATAACCGCATTAATCTATGGTTTAGCGAGCATTACTACAGCACTTACATTTTTATATGTCTATATGAGACCTGGTGACCTCTGTTTACCTCCATCTGTCTCCTCGACTAAAATCAGTGTTTTAATCATCCCACATTCAAAATGGCTGCCACAGTGGCAGAAAGCAGTAGTAAAGCAGAACCGGGCCTCAACATCCCAGGAAAGGCAAGGTTCAGACTTAGCACTGTGCTCGCCTTTTTCACTTTGGTGGCCATCTTGGATATAATTGGAATGTAATGCTTATATCAATAGATAAGGCAGAGGGAGGCATCAGGAAGGTGCCAGGTCAGGTGACTATGTATGACAAATGCAGAGTCACTTTCAGTGCCAAGGTGGAAGGTCGGTCTAACCTTAACAAGCTTCACCAATCACCAGAATAAGGGACCATTGTTACTCCCAGCTATATGTCTATGGCAAGGAGGAATTGGAATGGAGTTAGGCTATGTGCGCACGATCAGTATTTTGTACAGAGATTTCTGCAACGTTTCTGCACCTCTTGGCAGCAAAAATGCTGCAGAAATTCCGCTCGTTTTTGGTGTGTTTTTTCCAGTGCATTCAATAGGAAAAACGATGACAAAAAAGCACAAAGAATTGACATGCCGCAGATTTAAACGCACATGAAATGCTGTCAGGAAAATTCCTGATCATGTGCACAGATCTTCAGAATTCTCATAGACAATGCTGGAATAAGGATTCCAATGCGGTTTTGGAGTCAATTCCGGCTGGAAAAAACGCATCAAAAACGCACCAGGTGCACAAGGCCTTATGGTCAGGCATGTACACTGCCACTCCATTCAGTGTCTATATCCTTGAAAGAAACAATGCAGTGCTGTTTTTGTCACTACCATGGAGTTTTATGGAAACAGCAACATCTAGCACAGCTTAAAGCACCCCACCAGCGTTTTGTTTTTTTCTTTTAGCGCTGGAGTGGTGCTATTAATCAAAGTCCCATGACCCCAGTATTATATTCAGTAGCCGCCGTCTTCAGCTGTTCCTGGCGCCTCTCTGGTCCCACGTCGCCATCTGGTGACCGCAACATCTGACTGACCGGAAGTCAGAGGTTACGTCACAAGCTCTCAGTGTAAGTCTATGAGAGGCTCGTCCTGGCCTCATTCTGGCTGTCATAGACTTACATTGAGTTGTGACTTCCAGATCACCCAGCAAACACTGGAGCAGGTCACAAACTGCAGAAGATAGCAGACTTAGATTAGTGACACCACTCCAACGTTGCAATAAAAAACAAACATGCTGAAGTGGTGCTTTAAGTCAAAATCCTCTTTGTGCAGCTATGGGACCCGAGTCCCCTAGTGATTATTGGAGACGCCAACGTCCAGCCATTAATCTAACATTAATCATCTGTCCAGTGGATAGGTGATAAATGTTTTTGGCTGGTGTTTTCCATTAATCTTAGGTCTGTGTGAATGACAGATCTATGCTGGCACTGCATACGACACGGCAAACCTGTGGCACAATTTTTATGTGTGTGTTCTGCTGTCACTTAAAAAAAAAAATTGTATAATAAATTACAGAAAATATCATTGTTTGCCTCTATTCAAAATTATTAAGTATTTTAGTACTTTGTGCCCTTTTAGCAGGGGATTAGAAGCTTTCTTCAGTCTCAGAGGAAACAGGTCCTATGTTATGATGTCACAGTAGTATATGACTATATGACCACCTAGATGGCATTCTTCACTGTGGGAATAAAGTCCTCTTCACATTATTCTAGACTCTCAATAGCTGCATCGGTCTCGCCGTCTGCACCAGGGAATCCTCACAACGCGCGCTGCACGCTATGTGAGGATTCTGCTGTCACATGGAGTAACTGCAAACTTTTGTGAAAAATCAGGACAACCCCTTTAAAGAGGACCTTTCACCAATTGTTTCATTTTGAACTGGACACACAATGTAATAGGCGCTGTGGAGCAGAATAATGCTGTTTTGTTTTTTGTTTTATTTCACCTCTCCATTGCAAAGATATTAGCAATCAAACCATATGGCAATTAACCAGTCTTTTTTTTTGGGCATCACCAGAGGAATTTCACTGGGGGCGTATACTTCCCCCCCTTTCGCCGACTGGTACAGGAGGAGAGTGGACCCTGCCCGCGAGGGCTCACAATCTACAAGGGAGGAGATAAATTCCAAATTTAGCACAAACCCTTTAAATCCTTCATCAAACCTTACACATGATGTCAGGACCAGTCAGGTCCCAAAATTCTTAGCTGAATTAAACACAATAAACTTCAGGAAATCAATACAAAATCTGTTCCTCGCTACTTTCTGAGCAGTGCCAACCATAGTCCACCTTTATCCACCTCGTTTGGATTAGAATCCTGGACCATGACGGGCCTGGAGGATGATGTCTGGCTGAAGCTTCGACATGACTACATGCAATAAGGCATGTTGTGCTCCCAGAAGAACATAACATCAAAAGTAGAAGGAAGATCGCACTCACCGTCCCTTTAAAACATCGGGTTGTAGGGGTGAACGGAATGAATAGAGGACGACGGCCGTTTCTTGCCAAACAGCGCTTGCGAGGATCTGTTGAAGCGCTGTTTGGTGAGAAACGGCCGTTGTCCTCTATTCAGTCCGTTCACCCTTGCAACCCGATGTTTTAATTTTCCGAATAAAGTGAAGATGTTTTAAAGGGACAGTGAGTGCGATCTTCCTTCTACCCTGATGTTATGCTATTTGTGCTGCAATTAATGCACCCAAAGTCCTGAGGAGTCTGGTTTCCCTCTGACCCAGTATTTGCAAGGGAGTTGCAGCAGATGGTACCAGTACAGTCATGGCCAAAAGTATTGAGAATGAGACAAATAGTAATTTTTCCAAAGTTTACTGCTTCATTTTTTGTAATGGCAATTTGCATATACTCCTGAATGTCAAAGAGTGATCAGCTTAACAGCAATTACTGTACTTGCAAAGTCAATATTTGCCCAGAAAATTAACTTTAACCCCCAAAACACATTTCAACATCATTGCAGTCCTGCCTTAAAAGGAGCAGCTAACATCGTTTTAGTGATTGATCCATTAACACAGGTGTGGGTGTTGATGAGGACAGCGCTGGCGATCAATCCGTCATGATTAAGTAAGAATGACATCACTGGACACTTTAAAAGGAGGCTGGTTCTTGGTATCATTGTTTCTCTTCAGTTAACCATGGTTATCTCTAAAGAAACACGTGCAGCCATCATTGCACTGCACAAAAATGGCCTAACAGGGAAGAGTATCGCAGCTACAAAGATTGCACCTCAGTCAACAATCTATCGCATCATCAAGAACTTCAAGGAGAGAGCTTCCATTGTTGTCAAAAAGGCTCCAGGGCACCCAAGAAAGACCAGCAAGCGCCAGGACCGTATCTTAAAACTGTTTCAGCTGTGGAATCGGACTACCAGCAGTGCCGAGCTTGCTCAGGAATGGCAGCAAGCTGGTGTGAGTGCTTCTGCGCGCACTGTGAGACGGAGACTCTTTGAGCAAGGGCTGGTTTCAAGGAGGGCAGCAAAGAAGCCACTTCTCTCCAGAAAAAAACATCAGGGACCGACTGATATTCTGCAAAAGGTACAGGGAGTGGACTGCTGAGGACTGGGGCAAAGTCATTTTCTCTGATGAATCCCCTTTTCGATTGTTTGGGACATCTGGAAAACAGCTTATTCGGAGAAGAAGAGGTGAGCGCTACCACCAGTCTTGTCTCATGCCAACTGTAAAGCATCCTGAAACCATTCATGTGTGGGGTTGCTTCTCAGCCAAGGGAATCGGCTCACTCACAGTCTTGCCTAAAAACACAGCCATGAATAAAGAATGGTACCAGAATGTCCTCCAAGAGCAACTTCTCCCAACTGTCCAAGAGCAGTTTGGCGCCCAAAAATGCCTTTTCCAGCATGATGGAGCACCTTGCCATAAAGCAAAGGTGATAACAAAATGGCTCATGGAACAAAACATAGAGATTTTGGGTCCATGGCCTGGAAACTCCCCAGATCTTAATCCCATTGAGAACTTGTGGTCAATCATCAAGAGACGGGTGGACAAACAAAAACCAACAAATTCTGGCAAAATGCAAGCATTGATTATGCAAGAATGGACTGCTATCAGTCAGGATTTGGTCCAAAAGTTGATTGAGAGCATGCCAGGGAGAATTACAGAGGTCTTGAAGAAGATGCGGCAACACTGCAAATATTGACTTGCTGCATTAACTTATTCTAACTGTCAATATAACCTATTGGTACTCATAATATGATTGCAATTATATTTCTGTATGTGATATAAACATCAGACAAACACTAATAAAAAACAGAGGCCAGCAGATCATGTGAAAATATAATTTTGGTGTCATTCTCAAAACTTTTGGCCATGACTGTACACACCGTTTCCACATTCTCCCAGAAGAACTCCTTTAGGTTTGTTTAACCTTGTAAATTGTTTCTGATTATCTTTGTCTTAATCACCCTTTAGATACCGAATCGGAACATACCAGGCTGCAGTGGAGCCAAACCACAAAAAAAATGTAGGAAAATAAAACTCTTCATACCATATAATTATGCAACGTCAATAACCCATGGAAGGAAAGTTTGTCCTATACAAAGGGTCTGATTCATAAAAAAAATATTATGATGTATTGAATTTTAATGGCCAGTTGCTTATTATAGCCCATTATTAGCATTCAAATAGTTTCTACTTACCTAAACATAATAATGGTAAAAAATACAACAACCTATAAACAACATTTTCTTTACACCAGCAGTTAAGTTTGTTAACAACTTTGGAACTGGAAAAGATACACACAGATAACGTTTCACAGTGACCAATTTCATTTTTCAATTTTTTCTCAATCAAATATATCTTCCAGTGCATGCCTAAAATGTGCAATGTGAATGTGTAATGGTGCTTTCACATTGTGTTCTGGCACCCCTTCGGAGGCCCCATTGGGGCTTACATCTGAACCCCTCATATGTGCCGATGGGGCCATAGACTATAATGGTGCCGACAGAGCGAAAGTGCGCTCTGCTGTGCATCATTTTCAGGTGTATATGCCTACTGGAGGCGGACACTCAGACACAGTCTACTACTAGAGGTATTTCGCAACCACATCATTTCATCAGGGTGACACGTAACATGAGGGAATTTCTGCAGTCTTTCAATGGGAGAATACTGTTTCAGGAAGAGAAGGTTTCAAGTGAGGACCTTAGCTTGTTTACAGATGCAGACGGAGGTGATGGGCTTGCGGCGGTTTTTGGGAGGCATTGGTGTAGGGATCAGTGGCCGCAGACTGGTCAGAGGCAGGTTTGACCAGAAACATGACAGTTCTTGAGCTTTTCTCAATAGTAGTGGAGGTAGAATTGGAAGAATAATTTAATTGCTAGAAGTGGAATAATTAGCAACAAAAGAACACGGCGATGGTATCGGTGATCAATACGCAGACGTCATCATCATCTCCCCCGACTTTAGCATTGTTGAGAAATTTGGTGCTGAGATGTCTCCAGCATAACATTTGGCTGAGGGCTAAGTATGTGCTGGGGTCGCAAAATATTGTGGTTGATGCTCTATCCCGTTCGCCAAAGCAGGTCTTCAGAGAGCTTCATCCGTCAGCAGATGCTACAGGTTGGCTTTGGCCACATTTCTTGTGGAGCATAGTAGAGAGGAACTTGTCAGCCTAGTATGGAATTCAGTGTCAGCAGAAACATGGTGAGGACATGCAAAAGCGTGGAAGGTTTGGCTGGTATGCGCAATAGGTATCATACCCGTGGATGCAGTGGCACTTCTATCGGTAAGGTTCGATTATCTGAGGGATCTAAGACATGCAGGTAAGTCCGTGAGCAAGGTGACTAAATGCTTAGCTGGGGTAGACTTTTTTCTTAAATTGAATGAGAGCAAAGATATGACAAATGTGTTTGCAGTGAGATTGATAGTGAAAGGTTGGCGTAAGGAGACGGTGGCTTTTACAGGCACAGCCCAATATCCTTTTAATTACTGGTAAAATTAATGCAAATCTTGGTGGTTGTATGTAGGAATGTGGAGGAAGTAGTATCATTTAGAGCAGCTTTCTCTCTGGCATTTTTTGGGAGTGTTAAAGGGGTTTTCCCACTAACAAAAGTACATTTTAATTAATAGATTTTGGAATAATAATAACTTCCACAGTTGGATGTGTTTAAATGAAATGTCCCTGTGCTGAGATAATCTTATAAATGTGCCCCTGCTGTGTACTGTCTAATGGCTGTGTCTCACTGTGCAGGAACATGGTCTGATCATACCACATCTCCAGGAAAGGGAATCGGCATCAAAAAATAAACGCCCTCTGGGAAGAGGGGGAGAGAAAAAGTGTACAGACAATACAGTACTGGATCACAGATGATTTTAAACATTGTTTAAAAACAGGCAGGGAAATTTTTTACCTCACTAAAAGATTCAGCAGTTATCCTGTACTGTAATGTCTGTATGCTTTTTTTCTCCCCCTCTGCCCAGGAGCTGTGGTATGATCAGACCATGTCCCTGTACGGTCAGACACAGCCATTACACAGTACACAGCAGGGGCACATTTATAAGATTATCTCAGCACAGGAACATTTTATTTAAACACCTCCAATTGTGCAAGTTATTATTATTCCAAGATCTATTGATTAAAATGAACTGTTGTTCATGAGAAAACCCCAATAAGGGTTGAGGAATTAGTTCCGCCCACAAAAAGTTAATCAAAGGGTCTTTTAGTTAAGGATGTGGTGATATACGAAAAATTGTTAAGGATATGTGTCAGAAGGTGAAAAACTGATATTTTTGGAAGAGGTACGTGGTTGTCTGTAAATGAGTTACAGTCGGAATTCTGTCCAGTTAAAATCGTTATTATTATTATTTATTATTATAGCGCCATTTATTCCATGGCGCTTTACATGTGAAAAAGGGGTATACATAGCACAAACAATTACAATAATCTAGAACAATATAAGTCAGTGACTGGTACAGGAGGAGCGAGGACCCTGCCCGCGAGGGCTCACAATCTACAAGGGATGGGTGAGGATACAGTGGGTGGTTAAAGACTATTTGAGAGTCAGAGGTGAGGGTAACGTTTTTCTGCTGCACAAAGATAATACACCGCTAACTTGTTACCAGTTTTTGGCAGGTTTTCAAAAAGGCTTTTAGAGAGCTAGGTTTAGTGCCTTTGGAATTTGGGACCCGCTCGTTTCGTATTGGGACAGTTACAACTGCAGATGCGTGCGGCATGTCAGCGGGGGAGATAAAAGCCCTAGGCATGTGGAAATCCAAGTGTTTTATAGGTTACATTCGTCCTGGTCTGGTTGTTTGAAGTTTTTGGACGTTTTTTTTTTTTCTTACCAGTAAGATATAATAGGGTGCTATGATTTTTCTGGGTTTTAGGCATCCTCGTTTTTTCTTCTTGCAGGGTACGTGCAGGCAAGAGTAGCATTTGTTATAGGACACTCATTCATTTACTGGGCAGAAAAGAGAGCAGGCATCAGTTCTAGCGGACTTAATCTTGGCAAGCCACGGGTTTCTGTTTTTTTGGAAGGGCATTAGAGGCTTTCGATGGACACAAGTTCTCCCGATGGTTGTACAATGTAGCAGGCAATTTAGAGGTAACGTTATACTCATAATACATACGGGAGGTAACGACTTGTGCAAGATAAAGGTTGCACATTTGTTGGCCTAAATGAAACAAGATTTTTCAAGGTTCAATAAATTTTTTACAAAGATCACTATTGTTTGGTCAGAAATAGTGCCCAGGATCAATTGGCGTGAGGCTAGGAGTATAGCGGGAGTTGAAAGAGCCAGAAGACTGCTCAATGTTAGGGTTTCAAAGCATGTCCAGGCTATGGGTGGTGTAGTGGTAAGGCACAGGGAGTTAGACAATACGGATTTACTCAGGAGTGATGGCGTTCATCTGAACGAAATAGGGACAGTTATTTTCTTAGCAGGTTTGCAGAATGGGGTGTAAAGTGTCCTGATTTTTTTCAGGTGGGGTTGGTCAGAACACAATGTAGGTTTACATTGCTTTTCTCCATGGCAGTTCTCGTCCATAAGGTTTAATTTGCAAGGCCCAGCAGCGGTTGGCCTTTGTAGTTTTTGGTCTAAAGGAACGGTATGAAAAAACAGGCATGGCCGGTATATGGGTTTTTTGGTAATGTATTCTCGTGTTTTTGTTAAATAAAAGCTGTGGCCAACCCACTTAACCCATCTTTAGCTGTTTAGTGTCATTTGTTAAAGGTACAAGGAACTGTTCGGTCAATGCAGCTTAAGTCATTACATGAGGAGGCTGTTATGTTTTATGCACTCTTTGCAGTCTGTTTTCACTTGGAGCTTTAAGCTTTTTCTACCTATCCATCTTAAAAAGACAAAAGTTTCCTGTTGTCAACGGCCATTCTAAGCTAAACGTGCCTACTCCCACCCGATTAGAGACGTTACACAGCTTCAGAGTTAATAAGCAACAGCATCAGAGACTGGCTGGGAATCCCTGGTTCTATTATCTCGTTTTTGGCATTTTAAAATCTCTCTTTTTTTCCATTATGAAGTGGATGAGCCTTATGGTTGTCAATAGCCATTCTGAATGTACCCATTTGCAAATGGGTTGGTTTTGTTTGAAGCTGTATAGGAGAAGAACCCTGCACACACTCACAGTGCTGATCACAACACAACTCACTGTCACCTCTCTAATGGCAGCAATGTTCTTCAGTAGCTTGTCTGGCAGTTGACACACATACATTGGTGGCCTACTCTATTCAGTAACTGTCACTGTCCCTCACACAGAGACATTAGTCTCCTAACAGTCTCTGGCCAGGCACTCCTCTTCACACTCAGCATCATCTTCCAGATGATGAGGATAAGTCCTAAGAAATGACATAAAGAGATAAAGATCCGCAAGAATTGTTCCAAGGAGAAACAGAGAGAAAGATGCTACTAACCTGGATACGTCTTAAATAGAATCTGATAGTTGATACATACTGCCCGATGCAATGCTGATGCTGTTCAGAGAAAAACATAGTTTAATAGCCGCAGGGGACCGAGCCGAACGAGAGATTTCTGTGTGATGCTTCTCTGGAAATAGATACATTACCGTTCAAAAGTTTGGGGTCACCCAGACAATTTTGTGTTTTCCATGAAAACTCATACTCTTATTTATCAAATTAGTTCCAAAATGAATAGAAAATATAGTCCAGACATTGACAAGGTTAGAAATAATGATTTTTATTTTAAAGAATAATTTTCTCCTTCAAACTTTGCTTTCGTCAAAGAATGCTCCCTTTGCAGCAATTCCAGCATTGCAGACCTTTGGCTTTCTAGCTGTTAATTTGCTGAGGTAATCTTGAGAAATTTCACCCAATGCTTCCTGAAGCCCCTCCCACAAGTTGGATTGGTTTGATGGGCACTTTTTGTGTACCATACGGTCAAACTGGTCCCACAACAGCTCAATGTGGTTGAGATCTGGTGACTGCGCTGGCCACTCCATTACATATAGAATACTAGCTGCCTGCTTCTTCCCTAAATAGTATACATAGAATGGCCTTATGTTCACAAAAAAGAACGGGCATTGCTGAATCATTGAACAATGCCAAACATCAGCATGAATCTACAAACTCCAAAAACATTGTCAAGAAGGAGGAAAAGCTAAGGAGCAATACGGTAAAAAATAATAATCTTTATTAAATACTTTTAGTACAATAAATAGTTCGGACACAGCACAGACAGAGACACCCAGGATCAGGAGAATCCAGCACCAAGCAGTTTACAACCCCATATGCACATGCCACGTGAGCGCATGAGATAAAACCTCCGCTATAGGTGGCACATGTGCCGCAGGTGTCACATCGTCTGCGCACGCGCCCAGGCCATCACGCTCCCCGCGCGTGCGTGGTGACGCACTGGACAGAGGGCGGAAGATAGCTGGGCGCGTGCCAGACAAGGGGAACCCACGGAACGCATGCGCACAGCGTAACCAGCCAGAGTCAAGGCAGGAGAAGAACGCAACAGCAGGTCAACATAGGCTCCTAAATATGGGAACCTATACATTGTATTACTTCATGCCTGCCAGAGCAGACATAATCATCAATCCATTAAATATATAGTAATACATAGAAAAGTAATGTTTATATATATATATATATATATATATATATATATATATATATATATATATACGCAGGATTACATATGAACATATAATTATAATATAGTCCACAAGACAGGCACAATAGAAATACAAGCATACAGTGAAGTCTTCATCCCCTAGTTTAAAGGTGGAATGCTTGAATGGAGAGGAGCAATAGGCTCGTATCCACTAAAGGTCCGTGCAGGTCATCAACAGGGTATACTAGGTGAAAAACATATATGTTAAAAACAAATAACAAAACAGATAAAAATAAGAATTAAAAACAATGCCACGGAACTATAATACAGAGTCAGCAGGAGAATAGAATCTTAACCGTATTTATAAAAACGGAGAAAAACTTAAAGCTTCATTAAGCCCCCTCGGGCTAATCGTGTCCAAATTCACCATCCATCTTGCTTCCCTTTGAGCTAAAAGCTGTTTTATGTTACCGCCCCGAGAGCCAAGACGCACTACTTCAATACCACGCACTTGTAACGTTTTTGGATCACAACCATGAGATGTTTTAAAATGGCGTGGTAGGGTCTTGAGCTCACGGGGATCAGTCACTGTCCTGGCCGTGCGAATGTCCCGCACATGCTCGCGTATCCTCACACGGTGCTCCTGTAGCGCCCCAAGGGTTCGGCCGCTACAGGGGTATTGCACCTCTGCCAGAGGTGTGATATTCCACTCCCAGGTAAGGATGGAGTATGGACCAGGGCTCAGGTAGCTGCATACAGCACACACACCCCATTTCCGAGGGACAGTTCAACGGTGCTCCCATTAGACAGTAATGCAGGCACGACAGACCATGTCCCTGGCTGCAGTGGGGAGGGGGGAGGAAAACCCAGTGATGTAGGAGTAGTAGGAGACGGTTCCTGAGCGTAGGTAGGAGCCCATTGGTTGCTGGTCACCTGGGCTCATGCTTTAGAGGGAAGCATAAAAGGTGGGCACCATCTTAGATGCAGGAGAGAGAGTGAGAGCAGAGTCTGTTCAGTCAGAGGAGAAGACAGGGAGGAGAGGCTCTGTAGGAGCTCTGCTCAGGAGTGGGCCTAGAGAAAAGGCCGAGAAAGGAACAGGAGAAGAAGGAACAGGAGAAGAAGGAACAGAAAAGGAGGAAGAGAGATAGAGAAACAGAAGGGTTCAGGAACAAGAAGGTGGAAGGGACCCTAAGAACCCATGAGAATACCAGGTGAAGGGTCAGGCAGATTAAGGGTACCGGATCCCAAGTTGGTGGAGGAGAAACTACCCTCAGCCAAAGACTGGAGGTCGTGATCATTTATTGGTGCGACACCTCATCAAACCTGCTAGGAAGGCACCATATAGGACAGCGGGGAACGGGGTCCACGTTTACCCGCGCAGATCCGCGGCAGCTGGACAAAAGTGGGTCACTGGTGAGGCAGGCCAGAGAAAGGACAAAAGGGGGTCCTGAGCCAGATTTCTGAACTGTCTGGGAGTTGACCGAGCCCCACACCTGGTGGACGCAGCACGGCTCGGGCAGTCACTACCTGTACAGAAGTGACCCGGAGCACATGAACTGTGAGTAAAAGACATTGGATTGCAGTACGTTGTCTGTGTACTTTCTCGCTTCTCCAGCACTACCGGTACTGGGACTCCCTGCACCATCACCCCCATCATCCATTGCACAACCCTGGGGCTACACTCTTCCCCTGGGGAGTTAAACAACCTCAGCTGCGTACACCATCAGCCTCAGGGGATTACCTTGCAGTGGCGGTTCATAATAACCGCAATCCACGGGTGGCGTAGTCGGACAACATGAACAGCACATAGCAGACTACCATTGGTCTGACCACCCTGAGCCACGGAACCGGGTCGCCACCACTACCCCCATCGTCTTCCTGTTGCCCGGCTCCGGGTACCCCACGGCCCAGGGGGCGAGTCACTCCCTAGATGTCAACCCTATATATATCAAATTACATCCACAAGTGGCATAATATATCACATTACTAGTACCACAAGAGATGTAATGAGAGATTTTATATTCACGGGAGCCATCCGAAGATGTGAAGACGCCGCTGCGCAGGACATTGGCGCAGGCAAAACAGTGACCACAAGGAAAGCATCCCACGGTTGGTCCACGGGACCCAAATGGGTTGGGTATGTGGGGAACATAGTGACTGGACACTAATAGATCCTTCAAATTTCTAGCACGACGAGCTGTCATCAGTGGAAATTTTTCCAGGTGATCACGTAACTCCGGCTCTGTGCCCAAAATTGCCCAATGACGAGCTAGAATCTGTCGCATCACGTCCCACTCATGGTTAAATGACGAGATGTAATGGATTTTGTCCTGCATCTCTTTCTTCTGTTTAACCTGACTGGGATATAAGAGACTATTACGGGGAGTACCTCGTGCCCTCTCATAGCCACGCCTGATGCTACGATTGCTGTATCCACATTGTTTAAAACGCATGGTTAAGTCTGCGGCCTGGGCCTCAAATTTGGAATTGGTGGAGCAGATCCGCCTCATCCTCAAGAACTGACCAACCGGGACGGCCCAAATCACAGGTGAGTAATGTGCCGAATCAGCATGGATCAAGGCATTAACCGACGTAGACTTTCTGAAGACGTCAGTCTGGATGACGGAGTGTTGATCCACCTCCAAACAGACGTCCAGAAAATCAATACGTTCGGTATGGTAAGTATATGTGAGTCTAATTCCACGCGAATTCGTATTAAGACGTGCCATAAACTCCTCGAGCTCCCCCCACCGTCCCTCGCCTAAAGAACAGAATATCATCGATGTATCCCTAAATAGTTCATGCATTATTTGGAGGTGTGCTTTGGGTCATTGTCCTGTTGTAGGATGAAATTGGCTCCAATCAAGCGCTATCCACAGGGTATGCATGGCGTTGCAAAATGGAGTGATAGCCTTCCTTATTTAAAATCCCATTTACCTTGTACAAATCTCCCACTTTATCAGCACCAAAGCAACCCCAGACCATCACATTACCTCCACCATGCTTGACAGATGGCGTCAGGCACTCTTCCAGCATCTTTTCAGTTGTTCTGCATCTTACAAATGTTCATCTGTGTGATCCAAACACCTCAAACTTTGATTAGTCTGTCCATAAAACTTTTTTCTAATCTTCCCCTGTCCAATGTCTGTGTTCTTTAGCCCATATTAATCTTTTCCTTTTATTAGCCAGTCTCAGATATGGCTTTTTCTTTGCCACTTTGCCCTGAAGGCCAGCATCCCAGAGTCGCCTCTTCACTGTAGATATTGACACTGGCGTTTTGCGTGTACTATTTAATGAAGCTGCCAGTTGAGGAGCTGGGAGGCGTCGATTTCTCAAACTAGAGACTCTAATGTACTTGTCTTGCTGCTCAGTTGTGCAGCGGGGCCTCCCACTTCTCTTTCTACTCTGGTTAGAGCCTGTTTGTGCTCTCCTCTGAAGGGAGTAGTACACACCGTTGTAGGAAATCTTCAGTTTCTTGGCAACTTCTCGCATGGAATAGCCTTCATTTCTAAGAACAAGAATAGACTGTCGAGTTTCACATGAAAGTTCTCTTTTTCTGGCCATTTTGAGAGTTTCATAGAACAAACAAATGTAATGCTCCAGATTCTCAACTAGCTCAAAGGAAGGTCAATTTTATAGCTTCTCAAATCAGCCAAACCGTTGTCAGCTGGGCTAACATACTTGTGCAAGGGTTTTCTAAACATGCATTAGCCTTCTTACACTGTTAGCAAACACAATGTACCATTAAAACACTGTAGTGGTGGTTGTTGGAAATGAGCCTCTATACACCTATGGAGATATTGCAATAAAAACAAGACGTTTGCAGCTAGAATAGTCATTTACCACATTAACAATGTATAGAGTGTATTTCTGATTCATTTAATGTATGCTTCATTGAAAAAAAATTTGCTTTTCTTTCAAAATAATGACATTTCTAAATGACCCCAAACTTTTGAACGATAGTGTATATGGATAGACAATAAGGATATGGATGGAAACATTAGCTCTTGTGGAGCGGAATGAATCATGCATCGTGGTTGTTCATGTGCCCCTTCCCATCCTGCTGTTGAACTTGATGGACATTTGTATTTTTTTTAGCCATATTAACTATGTTACTTTGTAACATTTTCCATTTTTAAAGCTGGTGTCATCTCCTAGTCCTTGTTGCGCTATACCACTAGTTATCATTGAATTCCTCACCTTGCCTACTGGTTTGGTCACAGTACATCTGCACAGCAGTGCTCTTTGCCAGGCCCGGTGTCAGCACCCAGCGCACCCGGGCAAGTCCTGGGGCCCTGAGCAGGCGGGGGGGGCTCACTCGCCAATGGGCATCCCGGCGCGCTATGGCGCCTGTGAGCGGAGGAGTCTGATGCCAGCGCCCGCGAGTGGGCCCCCGCCCCCCGCTTGCTCAGGGCCCCGGCCGGCGCAATACTTACCTCTCCCCGTGCCTCCGCAGCTCCTGTGTCTTCCGCGTCACCTGACTGTGACGTCTCAGGTCAGAAGGCGCGATGATGTCTTTCCACCGCGCCTTCTGCTGAGCAGTCACAGTGTAGCAGAGAGCGGGAAGATGGCGACGCTGAGGAGTCTGGAGCAGAGCAGCGGCAGCGATGAGAGCAGCGGCAGCAGGTGAGGTGAGTATTTGATTCTTTTATTTTTTTATGTATGGAGGCATGGAACCCGGGAGGCATGGGGCATTATATGGGGCCCAGGAGGCATAGGGCATTATATGGTGCCCAGGAGGCATGGGGCATTATATGGGGCCAAGGAGGCATGGGGCATTATATGGGGCCAAGGAGGCATGGTGCATTATATGGGGCCCAGGAGGCATGGGGCATTATATGGGGCCCAGGAGGCATGGGGCACTATATGGGGCCCAGCCTGCATGGGGCAATATATTGGGCCCAGACTGCACGGGGCTATATATGGGGCCCTGCCTGCATAGGGCATTATATGGGGTCCAGCCTGCATGGGGCAATATATGGGGCCGAGCCTGCATGGGGCATTATATGGGGCCCAGCCTGCATGGGGCAATATATGGGGCCCAGCCTGCATGGGGCATTATATAGGGCCCAGTCTGCATGGAGCATTATATGGGGCCCAGTCTGCATGGAGCATTATATGGGGCCCAGTCTGCATGGAACATTATATGAGGGCCAGTATTCTGTATGGAGCATTAAATGGGGGTCAGTATTCTGTATGGAGTATTATATGGGGGCCAGTATTATGTATGAAGCATTATATCGTGTCCATTATTCTGTATGGAGGACTTAGTGGTGCCCATAATACTGTATGGAGGAATATATTGTTCGGTCTGCACTGTGTGCTGCGAGGATTCGCCGGTTTCTGAGCTATTGTAGAATTTACAATAGATATCACTCATGTAATGCAAAAAGATAAATCTTTGACATTGTACTATATATGCAAACGAAGGACCATAAGTGTTTCAAAAACCCCAAAGTAAGACGTAGTTAGAACACAATGTGATGACTAAAAAGGTACAATACTTTATTTAAATATTTTAAAAGGACACACATAGTATAAATTTCATGTATTGACAGACATAACATGGGCATATGAGGCAACAGAGGGTAGATAGAGACACAGCTGGTATCAAATTTACACTGGACCTATAATAGGTCACATAGTTCAACCCATACAATCCATTGATCACAGCAAAAGTGTGCAGGAGAAGTTATAGTAACATAGATCATATGACCTGTATCGGGTCAAATATAGAGAGTCATCAAAATCCTGCAACACACAGAAAATACAAGTATCACATGGATAAGGTTAAATAAGACATACTTACACTGTGTTCCAAATTATTATGCAAATAATATTTTCTCAGATTTTCCCAAATTACCTATATGAATTGCAGTCATTGTAATTTTCCAGTCAAATAACTATTAGAGTACAATTGAAAGGTTTTTGTACAAACTGCCTATGATAACAGTATATTTTTTTAAAAATAAAAAACTCAAACTGCACTCAAAATGCATGTTCCAAATTATTATGCACAGCAGAGTTTTCAACCTTTTCATTTTAATAAAGAACAAAAAAATGGTCATTTTTGAAATTATAAGTATTAGCAGGTTATTAGAAACTGAAATCAAACAGTTTTCAACTCAAAACTTTATTCTAGGTGATGTTACATTTGCACATAGGACCCCTTGTTCGAAAGGAGCTTCTGAACTGTCTCGTCCATTGAATTTGTCAGGTTTTGGATGGTTTCTGCTTCAATTGTTTTGCATAAGGACAGAATACCCTCCCAGAGCTGTTGCTTAGATGTGAACTGCCTCCCGCCATCATAGACACTCCTTTTGATGATGCTCCAGAGGTTCCAATGGGGTTGAGGTCAGGGGAGCATGGGGGTCACACCATAAGTTTGTCCCCTTTTATGCCCATAGCAGCCAGAGATGCAGATGTGTTATGTGCAGCATGAAACGGGCATTATCATGCATGAAAATGATCTTGCTGTGAAATACACGGTTCTCCTTCTTGAACCATGGCAGGAAGTGCTGTTTGAGAAACTCAACATACATTATGGAGTTCATCTTTACCCCTTCAGGGATCCTAAAAGGGCCGACAATCTCTCTCCCCATGATTCCAGCCCAAAACATTAGTCCACCTCCTCCTTGTTAGCACCGTAGCCGTGTTTGCATGGGGTGTCCATCAACCAGCCATCCTCCACTCCATCCATCTGGACCATCGAGATCATTTCATGCATGATAATGCCCCTTCTCATGCTGCACATAACACATCTGCATCTCTGGCTGATATGGGCATAAAAGGGGACAAACTTATGGTGTGACCCCCATGCTCCCCTGACCTCAACCCCATTGAGAACCTCTGGAGCATCATCAAAAGGAGTGTCTATGATGGTGGGAGGCAGTTCACATCTAAGCAACAGCTCTGGGAGGGTATTCTGTCCTCATGCAAAACAATTGAAGCAGAAACCATCCAAAACCTGACAAATTCAATGGACGAGAGAGTTCAGAAGCTCCTTTCGAACAAGGGGTCCTATGTGCAAATGTAACATCACCTAGAATAAAGTTTTGAGTTGAAAACTGTTTGATTTCAGTTTGTAATAACCTGCTAATGCTTATAATTTCAAAAATGACCATTTTTTTGTTCTTTATTAAAATGAAAAGGTTGAAAACTCTGCTGTGCATAATAATTTGGAACATGCATTTTGAGTGCAGTTTGAGTTTTTTATTTTTTAAAAAATATACTGTTATCATAGGCAGTTTGTACAAAAACCTTTCAATTGTACTCTAATAGTTATTTGACTGGAAAATTACAATAACTGCAATTCATATAGGTAATTTGGGAAAATCTGAGAAAATATTATTTGCATAATAATTTGGAACACAGTGTAGTAGAGGTAAAAGGATAACCAGCAGTGCCAGGGGAAGCCCCGACATGTGTTTCCGTACTTCCTCAGGGGGCAGTGGTGGGGTGTAATGTAAGAAGTGAAATCTTGGCATTGTACTATATATATATTTCTTTGCGGTATCTGTGCATCATGAATTGTGGTATGTGTTAAAGCAGGGGTCCTCAAACTACGGCCTGCGGGCCACATGCGGCCCGCGGAGGACTTTTATCCGGCCCGCCGGGCTATGGGCGGAGGAGAGGGGAGCGGTGTCAGCTCCCGCCCTTCCCCCCGCTTGCTCAGGGCCCCGGCAGGCGGATACTTACCTCTCCCCGTGCTTCTGCAGATCCGCTGTCTTCCTGCTCTGCGCTTCCTGTGACGTCTCAGGTCAGAGGGTGCGGTGACGTCTTTACACCGCGCCCTCCCGAGTGCCTTCACAGGCAGCGCAGAGCGGGACGACGCCACCGCGACGCTGGAGTCCAGACCAGAGTAGAACAGCGGCAGCGGCAGCAAGTGAGAAGTGAGGTGAGTATTGGATTTTTTTTTTTTAATGTATGGAGGCATAGGTCATTATATGGGGGGGGTGACATCCTGCAAGGGGTATAATATGGGGGGGTGACATCCTGCATGGGGCATGATATGGGGGGTGACATCCTGCATGTGGCATTATATGGGGGGGCGACATCCTGCATGGGTCATTATATGGGGGGGTGACATCCTGCATGGGGCATGATATGGGGGGTGACATCCTGCATGTGGCATTATATGGGGGGGTGACATGCTGCATGGGGCATTATATGGGGGGGTGACATGCTCCATGGGGCATTATATGGGGGGGTGACATGCTGCATGGGGGATTATATGGGGGGGTGACATGCTGCATGGGGCATTATATGGGGGGGTGACATGCTGCATGGGGCATTATAAAGACAGTGGAGTGATATCCTGCATGGGGCATTATATGGGGGGGTGACATGCTGCATGGGGCATTATATGGGGGGGTGACATTTTGCATGGGGCATTATATGGGGGGGGTGACATGCTGCATGGGGCATTATATGGGGGGTGACATCCTGCATGGGGCATTATATGGGGGGGAAAGGGACATCCTGCATGGGGCATTATATGGGGGGAAAGGGACATCCTGCATGGGGCATAATATGGGGGGGTGACATGCTGCATGGGGCATAATATGGGGGGGGAGACATGCTGCATGGGGCATAATATGGGGGGGTGACATGCTGCATGGGGCATTATATGGGGGGGGTGACATGCTGCATGGGGCATTATATGGGGGGTGGCATCCAGCATGGGGCATTATAAGGGAGGAACAGCCTGCATGGGGCATTATAAGGGAGGAACAGCCTGCATGGGGCATTATAAGGGGTGGAACAGCCTGCATATGGCATTATAAGGGGGAACAGCCTGCCTATTGGGAACATTTACCTGCCCATTGAGGACCTATGCTGCCTATTGGGGATATTTACCTGCCTATTGGGTACATTTACCTGCCTATTGGGGACATTTACCTGCCTATTGGGGACCTATGCTGCCTATTGGGGACATTTACCTGCCTATTGGGGACCTATGCTGCCTATTGGGTACATTTACCTGCCTATTGGGGATATTTACCTGCCTATTGGGGACCTATGCTGCCTATTGGGTACATTTACCTGCCTATTGGGGATATTTACCTGCCTATTGGGGACCTATGCTGCCTATTGGGGACATTTACCTGCCTATTGAGGACCGATGCTGCCTATTGGGGATATTTACCTGCCTATTGAGGACCTATGCTGCCTATTGGGGACATTTACCTGCCTATTGGGGACCTATGCTGCCTATTGGGGACATTTACCTGCCTATTGGGGATATTTACCTGCCTATTGAGGACCAATGCTGCCTATTGGGGACATTTACCTGCCTATTGGGGACCTATGCTGCCTATTGGGGACATTTACCTGCCTATTGAGGACCAATGCTGCCTATTGGGGACATTTACCTGCCTATTGAGGACCTATGCTGCCTATTGGGGACATTTACCTGCCTATTGGGGACCTATGCTGCCTATTGGGGATATTTACCTGCCTATTGAGGACCTATGCTGCCTATTGGGGACATTTACCTGCCTATTGGGGACCCATGCTGCCTATTGGGGACATTTACCTGCCTATTGGGGATATTTACCTGCCTATTGAGGACCAATGCTGCCTATTGGGGATATTTACCTGCCTATTGGGGACCTATGCTGCCTATTGGGGACATTTACCTGCCTATTGAGGACCAATGCTGCCTATTGGGGACATTTACCTGCCTATTGGGGACCTATGCTGCCTATTGGGGACATTTACCTGCCTATTGAGGACCAATGCTGCCTATTGGGGACATTTACCTGCCTATTGAGGACCTATGCTGCCTATTGGGGACATTTACCTGCCTATTGGGGACCTATGCTGCCTATTGGGGACATTTACCTGCCTATTGGGGACCTATGCTGCCTATTGGGTACAGTTATCTACCTATTGAAATACCGGTTGATTTAACTTTACTTGTTTTTCATTTTAAATATTGTATTTGTTCCTGTATTGTTTCTTTTACTACAAAATAAGATATGTGCAGTGTGCATAGGAATTTGTTCATAGTTTTTTTTAAAAAACTATATTCCGGCCCTCCAATGGTCTGAGAGACCGTGAACTGGCCCCCTGTTTAAAAAGTTTGAGGACCCCTGTGTTAAAAGGACCACTGAGACTCTTTCGCCCGGGGCCCAGAAAAACCTGGAGCCAGCCTCGCTCATGGCCAATGGCTATTCAGACAAGTTCGATCCAGCTCCTTGCAACTGAATTTGGCAGAAATGGTGGTGGAGTGTCAGTGAAATATGTTTTGGATGGGAGTGAAGGGAAGCCTACAGAGCGTGAATAGATTCTGGAACAGACAGTAAAACTTCCTGTGCTTTACTCCCATCTAGTGGTGACATTGGGAAATCACTGATGACAGGAGGGGAAAGGAAATGCTGACGTAGCCCAGCAGATTGCAGGCCAGTGAGGGAGTAACTGTTCTGTATTCTTGTACTCACCCAGCCTCCTATGTGTGCAGAGGAAAACATCATCCAGTGGCTTCCATTTTGCAGACCTAATCGGTAAATTCATTATTACAGATAATTCTGTTTGCTGTACATGGGTATCGTCACCCACTTGCATGCAGCTGATATGTCTGGGGTTGTGATACTGAGAATGCCTCCAGCGCTTTCCAGCAAACTTAATCCTATTTGCAAGTGTTTGTAACATTTTTCATGATTATTTACAAGGGAATCTGATATTACCAAAAACGCTATTTATCTGCAAATATAGGGCAAATCTATAGGTAAAAAGCATTAAAACCCCGTGTATGCAGCTGGCTGAGTTGAAGTGCGGCTACATATAGAAAATAAAGTTTCAGTCGTGGTGTAATCACCATGTAACGGCTTTCTCCGAGTCACCTGGGTGGCGGTTACGTCACCGCTCATTATACTGTGAGTGCGGCTGTAATCACACCCCGATACTGTGAGTGACAGTCCGCCTGCAGCGTGTGTGTACAGAGTGAGCTGTCACTCATAGTGCCGAGGTGTGATCACAGCCGCACTCCCATTATACTGATAGGTGACATACTCCCCTGCACCGCCCCAGTGACTTGGAAAGCAGTTACACGGGAATACACTGTGAATAAAACTGCACAGGGTTTTAATGCTTTGTACTTGCAAACTAACCCTAAATCTTCATGTAAATAGAGTTTTTTGGTGATTAATAGTGATGAGCGAGCGAGCTTCTTTAACCCTTTAAACGAGTGCACTCGGGTACTCGCTGAGCATTTGTGGCATGCTGAGCATCGATGAAAGTGTCGCCGCGACTGTATGTGTTATTTCTGTCATACACCTGTGACACATGGAGGGATTGCCTGACAAACAGGCAATCCCTGCATGCGTCACAGGTGTATGACAGATGTGATGCATGCAGCCACGGTGAAACTTTCATCAATGCCGAGCACTCCGCAAATGCTTGGCAAGTACTCGAGAGTGCTTGTTTAAAGGGTTAAAGAAGAACGCTCGCTCATCACTAGTTATTAACTTAAAGGGGTATTCCCATCTCCAAGATCTTATCCCAATGTGTAGTAGGTGTAATAATAATAATATTAGCAAATACCTCCAATTAGAAATGCAGTATAGTGTTTTTGATTCACTATGTCTCTTTCCTCATGTGCAGACAATACAGGACCTTAGGTATCCATGGTTACAACCACTAGCAACTAGCTAACTATCACTATATCAGTGGTTGTAACCATGGATACCTAAGGTCCTGCAATGCCCTGCACATGAGGAAAGAGACATAGTGAATCAAAAAAAGTATACTATACATTTCTAATTGGAGGTATTTGCTAATATTATCATTATTACACCTACTACATATTGGGATAGGATCTTGGAGATGGGAATACCCCTTTAAGTTAAGGGCAAACGTTTAGTTGTAAAGGGGACATTACAAAAACATAAACGATCAGGATGTGGCGCAACGTTTAACACGCGGCCAGCTGCAATTCTGTGTAGATATAGCAGGGGAGCTGGGTGTTGCAATATTCCATATTACATCCCGTATAGTGATTATCCTATCAGGAAGAAGAAGCTCCTAATACAGATGATATATAAAATACCTCTCCACAAAGCTCCTAATTAGCTAAGTCCCTTCCTATTCAATCTCTGTAGACAGATACGGACTGTCCTAACAAACATACAGTAACTGGGGACATGAGACGTATGTGAATGAGACCCTGTACTTGTGGCTCTGCAGCTGATGGGGGCTGCAGATACTGTTATGCTGTTGTATTATTAGATGCGCTGACATCACGCTGAGAACCATACAACTATGCTACCAAGTTGCATGAAATGGTTATATCACACTGTCTTTATTTTCCGATTAATTTTATGCACCTAGAAAGCTCCCAATGCATGTAATAAACAGATCCATAGGACCCCAGGTCATGAAGACCCTTTAAAAAAAAAGTCTTTGAAAACTAGGTGGCACCATACTGTGCAAGAAATTGTATATAACAGCATGAAAACTGTAGATATGCTTTATGTTTTCTGATACACACAATGAATGTGACACTTAATAGTGGGCAGAACCTTTAATGCATCCGTCTCTTTTTGCATTCACATTTACTCTTCCCCATTGTGTAAAAAAAGGCATAAACTTGCCATTCATTATATTATATCTCATTGACATTTTGTTAGAAAACAGATAACAGATTATTCATATTCATCATGGCTCTTAAAAAAACAGAAGGCACAACAAATCAAAATGGGGTGAGATTTACCACAACCAGAGCAAAATACTGAAGGGGTTACACAAGACTTTAATATTAATGGCAGATCAAAGCGAGAGTGAGCTGAACTGCAGTACCCAAGAATGGCCACTACACAATGTATGGCGCTGTGGTGTTCTGGCTCTGTACACTTATTATTATTGTTATTTATTGATATAGCGCCATTGATTCCATGGTGCTGTACATGAGAAGGGGTTACATACAAAATACAGATAAACAATGATAGACTGGTACAGAGGGAAGAGGAGCCTGCCCCCACTTATTACTTCCAGCTGCTGCGGGAGCTGAAAACATTTGATCGATGTGTGTGCCAGATGTTGGACAGCCACCAATCTGTCATTGACTTATCCTAGGGATTAATACCAAGACCTGGCAGCCCCTTGATAAAACGTTGTTTTGGTGCAGTGTGTAACATTCATCTACAGAATACCACACATTCATACATGGAGGGGCCCAATAAATATCTTGTACTATAATTATTAAATCCACCTTTATACTGTGCATCTCCACTAGAATTGTGTTCTTTCTTTGGTCTCTTTCATTAGAATGGTTCCTTGACAATAGGCTGATCATACTAGGACCCTCTGCAGTGAATTATAACCTGTGGAGAAACCCGATGCCAAGATTTCCCACTGAAGTCGATGGGACGGACATTGTAATGCACATACAGTACAGACCAAAAGTTTGGACACACCTTCTAATTTAAAGATTTTTCTGTATTTTCATGACTTTGAAAATTGTACATTCACTCTGAAGGCATCAAAACTATGAATTAACACATGTGGAATTATATACTTAACAAAAAAGTGTGAAACAACTGAAAATATGTCTCATATTCTAGGTTCTTCAAAGTAGCCACCTTTTGCTTTGATGACTGCTTTGCACACTCTTGGCATTCTCTTGATGAGCTTCAAGAGGTAGTCACCGGAAATGGTTTTCACTTCACAGGTGTGCCCTGCCAGGTTTACACTGTGTGCCGAATTATTAGGCAAAGGCGTATTTTGATCACTTTGATACTTTTTATACATGTTGTCCTACTCCAAGCTGCATAGGCTTGAAAGCCAACTACCAATTAAGTAAATCTGGTGATGTGCATCTCTGTAATGAGCAGGGGTGTTGACTAATGACATCAACACCATATATAAGGTGTGTCTAATTATTAGGCAACTTCCTTTCCTTTGGCAAAATGGGTCAGAAGAGAGATTTGACGGGCTCTGAAAAGTCCAAAATTGTGAGATGTCTTGCAGAGGGATGCAGCAGTCTTGAAATTTCCAAACTTTTGAAGCGTGATCACCGAACAATCAAGCGTTTCATGGCAAATAGCCAACAGGGTCGCAGGAAGCGTGTTGGCCTAAAAGGGCGCAAAATAATTGCCCATGAATTGAGGAAAATCAAGTGTGAAGCTGCCAAGATGCCATTCGCCACCAGTTTTGCCATATTTCAGAGCTACAACGTTACTGGAGTATCAAAAAGCACAAGGTGTGCGATACTCAGGGACATGGCCAAGGTAAGGAAGGCTGAAAAAACGACCACCTTTGAACAAGAAACATAAGATAAAACGTCAAGAATGGGCCAAGAAATATCTTAAGACTGATTTTTCAAAGGTTTTATTGACTGATGAAAAGAGAGTGACTCTTGATGGGCCAGATGGATGGGCCAGAGGCTGGATCAGTAAAGGGCAGAGAGCTCCACTCCGACTCAGACTCCAGCAAGGTGGAGGTGGGGTACTGGTATGGGCTGGTATCATCAAAGATGAACTTGTGGGACCTTTTCAGGTTGAGGATGGAGTGAAGCTCAACTCCCAGACCTACTGCCAGTTTCTGGAAGACAACTTCTTCAAGCAGTGGTACAGGAAGAAGTCAGTATCGTTCAAGAAAAACATGATTTTCATGCAGGACAATGCTCTATCACATGCATCCAACTACTCCACAGCGTAGCTGGCCAGTAAAGGTCTAAAAGAAGAAAAAATAATGACATGGCCCCCTTGTTCACCTGATATGAACCCCATAGAGAACCTGTGGTCCATCATAAAATGTGAGATCTACAGGGAGGGAAAACAGTACACCTCTCAGAACAGTGTCTTGGAGGCTGTGGTGGCTGCTGCACGCAATGTTGATCGAAAACAGATCAAGCAACTGACAGAATCTATGGATGGAAGGCTGTTGAGTGTCATCATAAAGAAAGGTGGCTATATTCATCACTAATTTTTTTGGATTTTGTTTTTGCATGTCAGATATGTTTATTTCTAAATTTTGTGCACTGATATTGGTTTACCTGGTGAAAATAAACAAGTGAGATGGGATTATATTTGTTTTTTATTAAGTTGCCTAATAATTATGCACAGTAATAGTTACCTGCACAAACAGATATCCTCCTAAGATAGCCAAATCTAAAAAAACCCACTCCCAACTTCTAAAAATATTAAGCTTGGATATTTATGAGTCTTTTGGGTTGATTGAGAACATAGTTGTTGATCAATAAAAAAAATAATCCTCTAAAATACAACTAACTTGCCTAATAATTCTGCACACAGTGTAATAAGCAGCAGACACATCTCTACAACAACTGTTAAGAGGAGACTTTGTGCAGCAGGCCTTCATGGTAAAATAGCTGCTAGGAAACCACTGCTAAGGACAGGCAACAAGCAGAAGAGACTTGTTTGGGCTAAAGAACACAAGGAATGGACATTAGACCAGTGGAAATCTGTGCTTTGGTCTGATGAGTCCAAATTTGAGATCTTTGGTTCCAACCACCGTGTCTTTGTGTGACGCAGAAAAGGTGAACGGATGGACTCTACATGCCTGGTTCCCACCGTGAAGCATGGAGGAGGAGGTGTGATGGTGTGGAGGTGCTTTGCTGGTGACACTGTTGGGGATTTATTCAAAATTGAAGGCATACTGAACCAGCATGGCTACCACACCATCTTGCAGCGGCATGCTATTCCATCCGGTTTGCGTTTTGCGTTTATTTTTCAACAGGACAATGACCCCAAACACACCTCCAGGCTGTGTAAGGGCTATTTGACCAAGAAGGAGAGTGATGGGGTGCTATGCCAGATGACCTGGCCTCCACAGTCACCAGACCTGAACCCAATCGAGATGGTTTGGGGTGAGCTGGACCGCAGAGCCAAGGCAAAAGGGCCAACAAGTGCTAAGCATCTCTGGGATCTCCTTCAAGATTGTTGGAAGACCATTTCCAGTGACTACCTCTTGAAGCTCATCAAGAGAATGGCAAGAGTGTGCAAAGCAGTCATCAAAGCAAAAGGTGGCTACTTTGAAGAACCTAGAATATAAGACATATTTTCAGTTGTTTCACACTTTTTGGTTAAGTATATAATTCCACATGTGTTAATTCATAGTTTTGATGCCTTCAGTGTGAATGTACAATTTTCATAGTCATGAAAATACAGAAAAATCTTTAAATGAGAAGGTGTGTCCAAACTTTTGGTCTGTACTGTACATTTTAGGTCCTCCAGAGTTGGAAATACTCTTCTGTAGTCACTCTCTGCTCAGACAATTTGATGAGGGTTCTGAACCCAACTACTAACTCAGCGTTCCCCAGCTTCCCCTTAAAATAGGTTATCTACACCACTGAAAAGGTTTGGGGACCTTTACAGTATAGGACTCCATTTACGGAACACAAGGTCATAAAGGACTATAGCTTTTTTTCTCTTTTTAGGTGTAAGGCAGCGTATGAAAGGATTGGAAGTGAATTCTGTAACTTGTTTCCATTTTATATTTACAGATGACATTATGGACCAGTCTATAGCAATCCAGGACACACTGGCCGAAGGAGAATATTGCACTGTAGTATCCTTTACAGTACTGTATGTACAAATATTGAAGCTAGTTTTTCTTTGTCATCTCTTGCTCACAACAATTGATCTGTGTTGTATAAAGCCATATTAAAATGCTTGCAGCCTGCTAATGGTCCATATTGGGTGCCACATGGCTATATAGGTAGGATATGATGTCTCCTGTAGTTTGAGCCTGTCTTAGGAGAGTGCTTTCCCCCATCAGTGCGGAATTGAATTGGAACTTGACTATTCTTACCAAAATGATTTCTGGAACAAGAGGGATCCAAAATAGGTGACCCTGGAGTTTCAATTCACCTTAGTTTTAATTTTGTTCACTTATTGATCCTAAAGAAGAGGAAATTACAGTAATTGTGTATCCACTTCCCACCCATTAGTCTATACTCTGTTCTGTAATCTACAATATCTGTCTATTTCCCTTTTTCAGAGCAATCACAATTATACAGTTATTCTATTGAAGTGAATGGAAACATTTTGCAATGCATATAAAAGCTGCTACTATGTGCTACTTTGTAAATGGCATGTAAGTAGACAGGGTAGAAGATGCTCCAGCACTTACCAGTAGCATAACTTAAATCTGATGGGCATCAATAACAATTTCCAACGAGGCCGCTGTCACAAGGTTTTGTTATTGGTCTTCACATATGAGCTAAAGGGACCTTCGGAACACCCCTAGACTCTAGGACCCAGGAGCGACTGCACGCCACTACACCTACTATACCCCTGGCACTTACGGAAATCTTCAGCCACTTCAAAGGGCTGTTCATTGTGGGGTGGAAGAGTCAGACTCCCACTGATTGAATATTTACGGCCCATGTCAGGGAGAGGCCATCAATATTTTACATTTAGAAAACCCCATTAACACTCCAAAGACATACTGATAGGGAACCTAGATTGTGAGCCCCAATGGGGACAGTGATATGATGTCTATAAAGAGCTGTGGAATTAATGGTGCTATATAAGTGAATAAAATACATAAATAAAACCAAAAAATAGTAACATGAATTATCATCATTGTACTCCTTAATCTATTTTTTCATGCGGTTCAAGGAGTCTTAATGAACCCTCACAGCAATGAAAGTAGACTCATGGGACTGGTAGAGAACAAGGAAACTATAGCGTAAGTATGTAGCATTTATAAAGCATTTTGCTGACATCAAAAATTACAAAACATGATCCTAAGAAAATTCTTCACTTAAAGCATAACCATCGATTTTAATTTTTATTTAATAAATCAATAGAAGAAATTAAAATAAGAAACTTTGAAGTATATCTTATCAGAGAGATCTGCTTCTTTCTCTGCCAGAATTGATCTGTCATTATTAAAATTCTCAATTCTAAGGTAAAATCTGTATTCATGAAAGAAAAACTCTCCAATTACTGAGATAGCAGATGAGAGCTGGTACTGATGAGATTCTATGCAGATAGGAGGGGGAGGAGGAGGGAGGAGCTTTGTCTGTAGCTCCGTCCCCCTGCCATCTACATAGAATTGTAATCATAACAGCCATCTCCTATGGGGGAGGAGGAGGGAGGATCTTTGTCTCTAGCTCCGCCCCCTCCCATCTCCATAGAATTGTAATCATAACAGCCATCTCCTATCTCAGTAATGGGAAAGTCTGTCTGCACCGAATACAGATTTTACCTCGAAATTGAGAATTTTGATAATGACTGATTAAGAAGAAAGAAGCGTCTCTCTGATAAGATTTATTACAAAGTTGCTAATTTTCATGCATACTATTGATTCGCCAGATAGAAATTAAAATGATGGTTAATCTTTAACCCCTTCAACCCCCAAGCCTGTTTTCTCTTTCCTGACTAGGCCAATTTTACAATTCTGACCAGTGTCACTTTATGAGCTAATATCTCTGGAACGCGTCAACATATCCTACTGATTCTGAGAATGTTTTTTCGTGACATGTTGTACTTCATGTTTGCATTTTTAACCCTCAAGCATTTCACAGAATTGTATAAAATTGGGCTGTATTGTTGGAAAATTACTATTTTTTCCATTAAAATGTTGCTTTGGTCCCAATGTTTAAATTTTCAAAAGGGAAAATAGAGGAAAATGGACCATTCAATTTGTTAAGCATGGGAGTGGGTTGTAGTGAATATTCATGCTCTTTAATAGCGGGCACATGTGACCGCAGAGCGGCAGCAGGAGCAGCGCTGCGGTACAGTGTGCACGCTATTAAGGAGAGTGAATGGTCACTACTCCCCTCACACACAGTCCCGGCGTGGGGAGCAGTGACTATTCAGGCAGCCATCTCACAGTGTGAGGGCGCATGGTAGTTACGCCATGCGTGGCTCACACAGTGAAATCCCTGTCGGCAGCAGAGATCAGCGCTGGAGGAGGTGAGCATAATTGTTTCTTTTTTTGTGTGCAGCATGATGGGTATTAGAGGGTGCCAAGCATATCAAGATGAGGGGTTGCCAAGCATACCATGAAGAGGGATGAGGGGGGCCATATACATACCAGGATGAAGGATGAAGGGTGCCATACATACCAGGAAGAGGGATGAGGGGGGCCATACATACCAGGATGAGGGATGAAGGGTGGCATACATACCAGGAAGAGGGATGAAGGGTGTCATACATACCAGGATGAGGGATGAAGGGTGCTATACATACCAGGATGAGGGATGAGGGGGACCATACATACCAGGAAGAGGGATGAGGGAGGCCATACATACCAGGATGAGGGATGAAGGGTGCCATACATACCAGGAAGAGGGAAGAGGGGTGCCATACATACCAGGAAGTGTGATGAGGAGGGCCATACATACCAGGATGTGGGATGAAGGGTGCCATACATACCAGGAACAGGGATGAAGGGTGCCATACATACCAGGAAGAGGGATTGAAGGGTGCCATACATGCAAATAAGAGGGATGAGGGGTGTCATACATACCAGGATGAGGGATGAAGGGTGCCATACATACCAGGATGGGGATGAGGAGGGCCATAGATACCAGGATGAAGGGTGCAATACATACCAGGATGAAGGGTGCAATATATACCAGGAAGAGGGATGAGGGGGGCCATGCATACCAGGATGGGGATGAGGGGTGCCATGCATATCAGGATGGGGATGAGGGCCACGTATAACAGGAATAAGGGGGCCATATATACCAGGATGGGGGATATTAACAGAATTGGGGGACATTACCCCTATAACAGTGCCAGCAGCAGACCCCTCCCCCTTAACAGGGCATCATGACCACATTTTTTGCTTACATTTTTTTTCTATTTTCCTCCTCTAAAACCTAGGTGCGTCTAATGGTCCGGTGCATCTTATAGTCCAAAAAATACGGTATATAAATGTGGTGTCGCCGTAATCAAACTGACTCAAAGAATAAAGCTGCCTTATTGTAGCATCGGCGTCTCTGCCCCGTTCTAGGCAGAGACGCCGTCCCTCTCACCTCCCCGCTCCTGGCGCGGCGTCCTCCAGCGCTTCTCTCCCCGCTGCTTCCGGCACGCGCTCCTTCCCCGGCAGTGTGCTTAGGGCGCGCACGCTCCCCCTCTCTTAAAGGGACCGCGCGCGCCGTCCTAAGGAGTCCCCGGCCAATTGCCGGAGGACCTCCCATATAAAAGGCACCTCCTCCAAAATGGAGGTGCCCGAGCAATGTTGTAGCACTGTTCACTACTCTGCTTCAGCCCTCAGGTCCCGTTGCCAGTTACCTGCCAGATACCTGCCAGATTCCTGCCAGTCTGCTGTCTAATTCCTGCCTGATATCCTGCTACCTGCCTGCTAGCCTGAGGTCCGACGGTCTGCCTTCCAACTTCTGTCAGTCTGTCTAAGGACCAGCTTGCCCGCTCACCTGGGAGCGCACATCTTCTACCTGCCTGCTTGCCTGAGGTCCGACGGTCTGCCTTCCAACTCCTGTCAGTCTGTCTAAGGACCAGCTTGCCCGCTCACCTGGGAGCGCTCATCTGCTGCCTGTCTGCTAGCCTACCAGGAGGCTCTGCCGTCACGTGCTGTGACCACCCGCCTGTCCAGAGACTCCTGCCCGCTCACCTGGGAGCCCTCATCTGCTACCTGTCTGTTGGTCTTCCTGGAGGCTCTGCCGTCACGTGCTGTGACCACCCGCCTGTCCAGAGACTCCTGCCCGCTCACCTGGGAGCGCTCATCTGCTACCTGTCTGTTGGTCTTCCTGGAGGCTCCGCCGTCACATGCTGTGACCACCCGTTTATCCAGAGACTCTCGCCTGCTCACCTGGGAGCTCACGTCTATCATCTGCCGCCACAGGTCGTACCAATCCTTTACCCAGAGACTGCCCCGGTCACTTGCCGTGACCTCCTGCCCGTTCATCCAGAGACTGCCCCGGTCACTTGCCGTGACCTCCTGCCCGTTCATCCAGAGACTGCCCTGGTCACTTGCCGTGACCTTCTGCCCGTTCATCCAGAGACTGCCCCGGTCACTTGCCGTGACCTCCTGTCCGTTCATTCAGTGACTGTCCCAGTCACCTGCTGTGACTGCCTGCCCGTCTACCCTGGTCGCCACCCGCTCCCTTACAAGGACCGCCCCCTTGTATAGTAGCTCAGAGGTTCCGCCTCCCAGACCCGTTACAGTTTGCTCGGGCCATGGAACCCGGTGGCACCCAAGCTCCCTCGCTCTCGGACCTGTGTCATGAACTGTCCCGTCAGAGGTCCCAACAGGAGTCCATCCTGGGTCACCTGCGGAATGTCAATTCTCGCCTGGACACTCTGACTGCTCTGCCTGCAATCACCGCCAGTGCCATGACTCGCAATCCGGCAGCTCCACTGCCCACTAATAACATGGTATCCTACCCCGGACCCCGGCTTTCTGCACCTCCTCGTTTCGGAGGCGACTCCGCCCAGGCTCGGGGCTTCATAAATCAGTGCACCCTGCACTTTGAACTCCTGTCTCACCAGTTTAACTCCGACCGGGCCAAAATTGCCTTCATCATGTCCCATCTCACCGGGGAGGCCCTGGCCTGGCTAAATCCTCTATGGGAGAGAGGAGACCCCCTGGTGTCCGACTTGCCTGCCTTTCTCACGGCTTTCCGAAAAGTCTTCGACGAACCCGGACGGAAGACCTCATCCGCATCATCTCTGCTACGCCTCCGTCAGGGAAGTCTCACCGTGGGCCAATATGCCATACGGTTCCGTACCCTTGCCTCGGAGCTGGCCTGGGATAATGACGCTCTGGTTTCCGTCTTCTGGGAGGGTCTGTCCGGCCGTATTAAAGATGAACTTGCCGGTCGGGACATTCCTACCACTCTCGATGACCTTATAACTCTTGCCACCCGGATTGACCTGCGGTTCCAGGAGCGTGCCAAAGAGGTCACCCGTGAGAGGAGGGTTCCCCGTCTAGCTCCTACTTTTCAGAAACCCGTCACTCCCTCTGTCTCTCCTCAGCTTCACTCTCCTGAGCCTATGCAGGTCGACCATACCAAGATGGTCGGTTCTCGCCAAGAATCTCGCCGAGCCGAGGGAAGCTGTTTCTATTGTGGCAGTATGAAGCACTTCATCCGTTCCTGCCCGGAAAAACCGGGAAACGCCAGTGTCTAGGACCACTCGGAGAGGTCGTCCTAGACAAAAGTAAGCCCTCTCCGTCTCTGACCTTACCGGTCTCTATTGCTTGGGGAGAAAACCGTCTCTTTGAACTCGCCCATCTGGATTCTGGAGCTGCTGGAAACCTCATCTCCCAGTCTCTGGTAGAGAGATACCATATTCCCACCAAGTCCTTGGCTGAACCATTGTCAGTCGCCTCCGTGGATGGAAGACTTCTCTCGGAGACCATCCTGCTCGTCACCAAACCCATAACCCTGCAGGTGGGAATGCTGCACTCTGAGGAGATCTCATTCCATGTGCTGTCCGGACTTTCTCACTCCCTGTTGCTAGGTCTACCTTGGCTCCAGACACATGAACCCGTATTGAACTGGCGGTCCGGTGAAGTACTCCGATGGGGTCCTGACTGCCATAGGATCTGCCTGGTCCCGGTCCGTCCACTTCGCCCTCAGCCTACTCCAGCTAACTTACCTGGTCTCCCGGCTCCCTACTGGCCCTATGCGGACGTCTTCGGTAAGAAGGAAGCTGAGACGTTGCCACCCCATAGGCCATACGATTGCCCGATCGACCTGGTACCTGGCACCACTCCTCCCCGTGGGCGTATCTACCCGTTGTCTGCAGCCGAGACCCGAGCCATGTCTGAGTACATTGAAGAGAATCTGGCTAGGGTATTTATCCGAAAATCTACCTCCCCGGCTGGAGCCGGATTCTTCTTTGTCAAAAAGAAAGACGGCTCGCTACGTCCCTGTATTGACTACAGAGGACTCAATCTCATCACGGTAAAAAACAAATATCCCCTGCCACTCACCTCCGAATTGTTTGACCGTCTCAAGGGCGCCAGGATCTTCTCCAAGCTGGATCTACGAGGAGCGTATAATCTGGTCCGTATCCGTCAAGGAGACGAGTGGAAGACGGCATTCAATACCCGGGACGGTCACTACGAGTACCTTGTGATGCCCTTCGGTCTCTGTAATGCTCCCGCGGTCTTTCAGGAACTAGTCAACGACATCTTCCGTGACCTCCTGTACTCCTGCGTAGTGGTATACCTGGACGATATCTTGGTCTTCTCTCCGGATCTCCCCACACACCGGAGGGATGTTCGTCAGGTCCTGCTTAGGCTTCGGCAGAACCACCTTTACGCCAAATACGAGAAGTGCCTCTTCGATCAGACCTCCCTTCCGTTCTTGGGCTATGTCATCTCCCAAACAGGTCTGCAAATGGATCCCGAGAAGCTTTCTTCCGTTCTAAAATGGCCTCGTCCTGAAGGTTTGAAGGCGATACAGCGATTCCTGGGCTTCGCTAATTATTATCGTCTTTTCATCCCACACTTCTCGTCTCGGACTGCTCCCATATCTGCACTTACCCCTAAGGGGGCTAACCCCAGGACATGGTCGCCTGAAGCCGAGGAGGCCTTCCTTTCCCTAAAGAAAGCCTTCGCCTCTGCCCCCGTCCTGCACCGTCCGGACTGTAATAAACAATTCTACCTGGAGGTTGATGCCTCCTCCTCCGGAGCCGGAGCGGTGCTCACCCAGAAGTCTTCTACCGGGAGAATGGTAACGTGCGGCTTCTTCTCCAAAATCTTCTCCTCGTCGGAGCGCAACTACTCCATTGGAGACCGGGAATTGCTAGCCATCAAATTGGCACTGGGAGAGTGGCGCTATCTGCTTGAAGGGGCTCTCTACCCGGTAATTATCTACACGGATCACAAAAACCTGGCATATCTCCAAAATGCCCAGAGACTCAATCCTCGCCAGGCCCGGTGGTCGTTGTTTTTTGCCCGCTTCGACTTCATTCTTCATTTCCGTCCGGCGGACAAGAACGTCAAAGCTGATGCCTTGTCCCGGTCCTTCCTGTCCTCCGATCAAGAGGAGGAACCTACGCACATCATCGACTCCTCCAAGGTGATGAATGTGGCCCCCTTGGATCTGACTCGTCTTCCACCCGGTAAGACGTTCGTAGCTGTGCCAGATCGGGAGAGGGTTCTTCGCTGGGGACATTCTTCTAAACTAGCTGGCCATGCTGGCCAAAAGAAGACCTTCCAACTTATTACCCGGCATTACTGGTGGCCTACCCTGCGTAAGGACGTGGTAGACTTCGTCGCGGCCTGTTCATCCTGTGCCCGTAACAAAGTTCCCCGACATCTACCTGCCGGCCATCTCCTGCCCCTTCCCGTACCTGCTGCTCCTTGGCAACACATCGCTATGGACTTTATCACCGACCTTCCAGTTTCTGCCGGTTGTACTGTCATTTGGGTTGTCGCTGACCGTTTTTCTAAGATGGCCCACTTCATTCCCCTGCCTAGTCTTCCGTCTGCACCCGAGCTGGCTAAAGACTTTATCCGCCACATCTTCCGTCTCCATGGTCTGCCCCTCCACATCGTGTCGGATCGTGGGGTTCAGTTCACCTCTCGCTTCTGGAGAGCCACATGTAAGCTGCTGGACATTACCCTGGATTTCTCCTCCGCTTACCACCCTCAGTCCAATGGTCAAGTGGAGCGGATCAATCAGATCTTGTCCAGCTACCTCCGGCACTTCGTTGATGCTCACCACTCGGACTGGGTGGATCTCTTAACATGGGCCGAGTTCTCTTATAACAACCATGAGAGCGAGTCCTCTTCCAAATCCCCGTTCTTTATAGTCGGTGGCCAACATCCCCGGATTCCACTTCCTGTCTCCGTTTCTGTGGACAACCCTGCTGCGGAGTCTCTTGTCAGCGAATTTTCTACTATTTGGGAGAGCACCAGGTCCGCTCTTCTTCTCTCCTCTGAGCGGATGAAGAGATATGCTGATAAGAGACGTCTGGATCCGCCCCAATTCCGTCCGGGAGACAAGGTTTGGCTCTCATCCAAACATGTGCGGCTCAAAGTACCCTCCTACAAGTTGGGTCCTCGATTCATCGGCCCCTTCGAAGTCCTCAGGCAAATTAACCCTGTGGCCTACAAATTAAAACTCCCGGCCACCCTACGGATCCCCAACTCCTTCCACGTATCTCTCCTCAAACCCGTTGTCTTTAACTCTTTTTCCAACAATCCAGGTGCCCCTCCTGCTCCGGTTTCCGCTGATGACATCTTTGAGGTAGAGAGTATTCTGGCCTCCAAGAGGGTAAGAGGAAAAACCTTTTTTCTGGTAGATTGGAAGGGGTTTGGTCCTGAGGAGAGAACTTGGGAACCCAGGGAGAACATCAACGCCCCGCTTCTCCTTGAGAAATTTCTTTCTGGCCAAAAAAAGAGGGGGCCTAAAGGGGGGGGTACTGTAGCATCGGCGTCTCTGCCCCGTTCTAGGCAGAGACGCCGTCCCTCTCACCTCCCCACTCCTGGCGCGGCGTCCTCCAGTGCTTCTCTCCCTGCTGCTTCCGGCACGTGCTCCTTCCCCGGCAGTGTGCTTAGGGCGCGCGCGCGCGCGCTCCCCCTCTCTTAAAGGGACCGCGCGCGCCGTCCTAAGGAGTCCCCGGCCAATTGCCGGAGGACCTCCCATATAAAAGGCACCTCCTCCAAAATGGAGGTGCCCGAGCAATGTTGTAGCACTGTTCACTACTCTGCTTCAGCCCTCAGGTCCCGTTGCCAGTTACCTGCCAGATACCTGCCAGATACCTGCCAGTCTGCTGTCTAATTCCTGCCTGATATCCTGCTACCTGCCTGCTAGCCTGAGGTCCGACGGTCTGCCTTCCAACTTCTGTCAGTCTGTCTAAGGACCAGCTTGCCCGCTCACCTGGGAGCGCACATCTTCTACCTGCCTGCTTGCCTGAGGTCCGACGGTCTGCCTTCCAACTCCTGTCAGTCTGTCTAAGGACCAGCTTGCCCGCTCACCTGGGAGCGCTCATCTGCTGCCTGTCTGCTAGCCTACCAGGAGGCTCTGCCGTCACGTGCTGTGACCACCCGCCTGTCCAGAGACTCCTGCCCGCTCACCTGGGAGCGCTCATCTGCTACCTGTCTGTTGGTCTTCCTGGAGGCTCCGCCGTCACATGCTGTGACCACCCGTTTATCCAGAGACTCTCGCCTGCTCACCTGGGAGCTCACGTCTATCATCTGCCGCCACAGGTCGTACCAATCCTTTACCCAGAGACTGCCCCGGTCACTTGCCGTGACCTCCTGCCCGTTCATCCAGAGACTGCCCCGGTCACTTGCCGTGACCTCCTGCCCGTTCATCCAGAGACTGCCCCGGTCACTTGCCGTGACCTTCTGCCCGTTCATCCAGAGACTGCCCCGATCACTTGCCGTGACCTCCTGTCCGTTCATTCAGTGACTGTCCCAGTCACCTGCTGTGACTGCCTGCCCATCTACCCTGGTCGCCACCCGCTCCCTTACAAGGACCGCCCCCTTGTATAGTAGCTCAGAGGTTCCGCCTCCCAGACCCGTTACACTTATCAATTTTACCACACGCAAAACGGCTTTAAAAAGCCCCAAAAAACAATTCCTGAATTGCTGGGTTTTGTTCATTTTGCTTCCCAAAAATCGGAATAGAAAGCGATAAAAAAAAGTCATGTGCCCGAAAATGGTACCAATAAAATCATCAAGTCGTCCCGCAAAAAACAAGCCCTCACATGAATCTGTGCGCAGAAATATGGAAAAATTATAGCTCTCAGAATATGGCTATGCAAAGACTAGTTTTTGCAAAAAAAAGCATCTTTTAGTGTGTGACAGCAGCTAAACATAAAAACCCGATATAAATCTGGTATCACTGTAATCACACCGACCCAAAGAATAAAGTCGCCTAATCCCTTATACCGCACAAGGAACGGCGTAAAAAATAAATAAAACCAATTCTTCACCTGCTGTTGATTTGTTCATTCTGCCTCCCAAAGATCGCAGTAAGGCTCGGCTCACATGTATCCTGCGCTCTGCGCTGAGCTCTTACATCGGGATTTCCATGTAAATCTCTGAAATACGTGATTCTGACAGAACCCACAGCAGAAGATTTCCTATAATAAGGCAGATGGGGACACTGGGGACGCTGACTGACTTGTCCTGACCGGTGTCTGTCTTTTTAGGCGTGCATAAAAGCGACATCTGCCATAGTTTTGTGCACTTCTGAAAAAAACACCGCTGAACAGAAGCCAGACGGAGTGCAGAGTAACTCTTCTGCCTCATTACAGTAAATGGATCCCTCGGGGGTTTCATCTGAATCAAGTTACTCAGAGATTTAGATGGAAACTCCGATGTAAGTGCTCAGCGCAGAGCGCAGGATAAATGTGATTCAAAATGTTTTGTAAAATGTTCCCAACAAATTTTTTAATTCAATCCACAAAAAAAAGTCCCCCACTCAGGTCCGTCATCTGTTAATGGAAATAATCAGGGGGGCTTCTACGATACTGGTAGTACAAAGGCTCTGGAAAAGTGCTATGGCTCCTCACCCCCCCAAAGAAATCCAACAAATTCTGCACTCCCAAATCCAAATGCCCCCTTCTTTCTGAGCCCCAGTGTGCTTAAACCACATTTAGAGTCCACATTTCTGGCGTTTCTGTAGGGATGAGAGCCCATCTAATTTACGGGTGTGTGTGTCCAGAAGCATGAGCTGGTCACTACAACGTACTGGTCACTACAATGGCAGTTTGCAATTTTCACTCAGCAACGTCCATTCCTGCTTGTTTCTGGAAAACACCCATGGAGTTAAAATCGTCACTACACCTGTAGATAAATTCACAAAGAGAGGGGATTCTAGCACTTAGAAGCTCTGTATATGGAGTCTGAAAACTAGTCTAGGAAAATCTGCGCTCCAGCAGGCAAATACATTAGTGCTCCAACCCTCTCGAGTCTCACCGTATGGCTAAGAAGTACTGTACAGCCACATATAGGGTATTGCTATGTTCAGCAATAATTATGGGACAAGTTTTGGTGCTATTTTTACCAACTTCCCAGTGTGAAAATGTCAAATCTGGGGAGAAAACAAAATTTTGGTGGTAAAAATGTAATTATTTTTTCTTCACCGTCCAATGGTATAAAATTCTGTGACACAACTGTGATGTTAACATGATTACTGCATATAGTTTGTAAAGCCGAATAAAGACTTGCGTCCATCAAGTTCGACCTGTTAGTTCTGTAATTGCTAAAGTTGATCCAGAGGAGGGCAAAAACCCCAAATGATTTGGCCAATCTTCACCTGAGGAAAAATTCCCTCCCGACTCTGAAACCAGCAGTCAGAATAAATCCCTGTATCAACCTACTATTTTATTTTATTTTTAAGTATACGCTGAAATCTGCCTGGTATCTAGAAATGCATCCAGTCCCCGCTTGAACTGGTGTAGTGAATCCGACATTACCGTCTCCTCACTCAGTGAATTCCATATTCTCACTGCACCCCTAGATTAATTCACTGAGAGGTGTAATTTGTAAAATGGAGTCACTTATGGGGGTTTTGCTGTTCTGGCACCTCAGGGGCTCTCCCAGTAGGTCATGACACCCGCAAACCATAACAGTAAAATCTGCACTATAATATGGCGCTCCTTCCTTTCTGAGCTTTGCACTGTGCCTGAAAAGTATTTCCAGATCACATGTAGGGTATTGGCGTACTCAGGAAAAAATGGACCACAGTTTGTTGTAAAAAGATTCTCCTATTAACCTTCAGAAAAATTAAAAACTTGGGGCTAAAACATTTTAGTGGTAAAAATGTAATTTATTCTTTCTTCACTGCCCAATGGTATAAAATTCTATGAGGAATATGTGGTGTCAATACGATCACTGCACACCTAGATGAATTCATTGGGGGGTGTAGTTTGGAAAATGTCATTACTTATGGAGATTTCTGTTGTCCTAGGAACTCAGAGGCTCTGCCAATGTGACATGGCACCCTCAAACCATTCCATCAAAATCTGAACTCCAATATGGCGCTTCTTCCCTTCCTGAGCTTTGCACTGTGCCTCAGAAGTAGTTTTTGACCACATATGGTGTATAGATGTACTCAGGAGAAATTGCACAACAAATTATGAGGTTCATTTTCTCCTGCAGTCGTTGTAAAAAGCAAAACATTTGGGGCTATAACAAAGTTTTTGTGGGAAAAATATATATTTTTTTCATTTTCACAGATCAAAGTTGTAAAATTCTGTGAAGCCCTTGGTGGTTCAAGGTGCTCACCACATGCCTAGAAAAATTCCTTCAAGGGTCTAGTTTCCAAAATGGGGTCACTTGTCAGGGGTTTCCACTGTTTAGACACATCAGGGGCTCTCCAAACACGACATGACACCCGCAGACCATTCCATCAAAGTCTTCTTTCCAAAACGGAATGTTGGCATACTCAGGAGAAATTGCACCACAAACTCTATGGTGCAATTTCTGTTGTTACCCTTTTGAAAATAAAAAAATTGGGGATAAAACATTTTTGTGGGAAAAATGTGATTCTGCATTTTCACAGCTCAACGTTATAAACTTCTGTGAAGCACCTGGGGGTTCAAGGTGCTCATCACACATCGAGATTAGTTCCCTGAGGGGTCTAGTTTCTAAAATTGTGTCACTTGTGGTCTGTTTTCACTATCTAGGCATATCAGGGGCTCTCCAAATGGGATATGCCATCCGCTAATGATTCCAGCAAATTTTGAGTTCAAAAAGTCAAATGGCGCTGCTTTCCTTCCGAGCCATGCCATGTGCCCAAACAGTAAATTTTCTCCACATATTGGGTATCGGCTTACTCAGGAGAAATTTCACAACAAATAGTATGGTGTAATTTCTCCTATTACTCTTATGAAAATGCAAAATTTGGGGCTAAAAAACATTTTTGTGGGAAAAATGTGATTTTTTTTTTTTAATTTTCACGACTCAACGTTATAAATTTCTGTGAAGCACCTGGGGGTTCAAGGTGCTCGTCACACATCTAGATAAGTTCCCTGAGGGGTCTAGTTTCTAAAACTGTGTAACTTGTGGGCAGTTTCCACTGTTTAGGCACATCAGGGGCTCTCCAAACATGATATGGCGTTCACTAATTATTTCAGCAAATTTTATATTCAAAAAGTCAAATGGACCCCCTTCCCTTTCGAGCCCTGTATTGCACCCAAACAGTAGTTTTCCCCTTCATATGGGGTATCGGCTTACTCAGGAGAAATTGTACAACAAATTGTATGGTGAAGTTTTTCCTATTATCCTTGTGGAAATGCAAAATTTAGTGCTAAAAAATTTTTTGTGGGAAAAATGTGATTTTTTTTTATTTTCACGACTCAACGTTATAAACTTCTGTGAAACACTTGGGAGTTCAAGGTGCTCTCCACACATCTAGATAAGTTCCCTGAGGGGTCTAGTTTCCAAAATGGTGTCACTTGTGGGTGGTTATTACTACATAAACTGACACTGGCAAGAACTGTAATATTTGGCCTGGTCATGAAGGTGCAAATAGGCTTGGTGGTAAAGGGGATAAACCAGCATTTAATAAGCAAAATATGGATGTCTGAATAAGCTCTTATTAAAGTACATTTCCATCCTTCCAATCAGTTTTGTAATGTATAAATGCTTCTGGTTGACATTAGTAGATATTGATTGTAATTTGTCTTCACAGATTGTTTTTATACAAGCACAGAAGAATGGCCATCAGTGCAGAGGATGTGTCATTGGATGTAATCATCCCACTGGCAAAAGGAATTACCATTGAAGAAGGTAAAGTAGGCTTATGATCTGTCAAACTGGAAAAGCCCATGATTGTTTCCTCCATATTTAGTTTCTTTATCAGTTTTTCCATGAAATTTCTTGTTATAGTCCATAGTCTTGCAGACGTAAAAATAACAGGCTACAGTGCACAACTATCTCGACATTGCCTGTCTGAGCCCTATGATTGACTGTAGAGGTCATATACGTTTAAGAGCTTATGGAAAAGAAAAACATTTTGGAAAACCCTTTTTTAAGCTGCCATACATATTGGATTACAGTCAGTGGATATGACCGTGTCAGTGTTCTGCTTCGTGCACTCGTCCACTTGGAGGACAGGTACACAAGTTATGTGACATATCGCACAACTGAAACTAGTCACGTTTCTCCTGCAAAATCGGCAAGACGACTGCATGCTGCATGTGCAATCTATTGTGCACACAGACAGCACACTAAAAGAAATTACGTTCATCTGATCTGGCCATAACTAAAGCGTTCATGCAGTTTTTCATCTCGCTGTAGAACATATCACACGGTATAAATTTCACTTTAGTCTTGAAATACTTTTTTGGGAGGGTATAAAAAAGAAAAGATGCTTAGAATTTAAAATACTTTGTTGCAGTTCTGTACTGCTGCCAGTGGGTGGCAGATATGAGCTATATAAGGGAGCATAGAAGAGACATCACTGCTAACACATTTCTAACCTGTGAATCTCTGGATTCATTTGTAGTGACACCATATGAAACATTCCACGTCATTGGTAAGTTATTATATTTTTTGTATCAGTAGTTTTAAAAATATAATATAGCGATTGCTTAAAACTAATTACGGTAATTGTGTGGAAACACAGTCATATTATTCATATTATTCCATTTCGTTTATATGTGTGGAGTTCAGTTGTATTGTCAGGATTATACCCTATGTAATCACATCATAGCCGAGTGTCCTGCTGGCGCCTCTTGGTAAGTTAATGTGTGATTGGGCCAGATCTGGAAGCCATATTCATGTCTTTACTGCAGAGAAAACATGCCTATTAGCTTGTTTCTAATTTTGCAAAATACTATAGAACTTTTGTTTTAAGAAGGTTTTGATCAAATATTCACTAAAATTATAATATATATATATCTATATATAGATATATACATATATATATATATATATATATCTATATATATATACACGGTATATGCATATATATAGAGAGATTTTTTTTTTTAGGCAACTAAAATATGGTTTAGACCTACTTGTATGCATGTATTTTTGGCAAAAATATTTTTGCAATTGGGTTTCCTTAAAAATGTTGCACTGTTTATCTTCTATAGTCTTTGCTTTGCACTGTCTATTGCAGGTTACAGAATGAATTAACTGAGAATCCACCAGCGAGTTCGCACTGACGGGAGAGTTCACAACTCTTAGGTCCCCTTCACACATCAGTGTCTACGGTGTGTGTGTTGTCATTTTTCACATGTACCGGAGACCACTTACACACGTACACCCATATAATATATGAGGCTATTCATATGACCATCCGTTTTTTTCCAGCAGCACAGATGTCAATATGTACCACACACGTTCACATGGATGACATAATGTGTGTCATCCGTGTGCACCATCAGTGTGACATGTACTGGAATAGAATGCAGAACAGAAATGACAGATGTTTAGGTTAAAGATGTGCAAAGATAGAGATAGATAGATATGGGTAGATGGACAGATATGAGGTAAATAGGTGATAGATAAATGGAATAGATAAATAGATATCTATATCTGTGTAGCTTGCTGGACATGTATTAATTTAATAAATAAATGAGAAAAAAAACAGACGTGGGGTCCCCCCATTTTTTATTAACCAGCAAAGGTAAATCAGACAGCTGTGATATTATTAGACTGGGAAGGTCCATGGTTATTAGACCCTTCCCAGCCTAAAAATACAAGCCCGCAGCTGCCCCAGAAGATGCACCAATTCTGGCGCTTTGCCTCGCTCTTCCCAATTGCCCTGGTGCGGTGGCAATCAGGGTAATGGTAATTGGGGTTGATGTCAGCTGTGATTTGTCAAAAATCACAGCTGGCATCAAGCTCTGATGTTAGTAATGGAGAGGTGTCTATCAGACATCATGAAAAACACACCCACACACAAAAATACTTTATTTGAATAAACACTCCAGTTTATTTAAAAAAAAAAAAAAACATGCATGTCCGATGTAGTTCTGGAAATCTGCCGTAGTTCACCGAATCTGCCACAGTCCACAAATGGAAACCTGAAAAACGTAAAAAGAGAGAAATTAAAATAATACACTATCCCGCGTTCACCAATTTATTATTAAAAAAAAAATGTTCCTTATCAGGTCCGACATAGTCCAGCGTTCCCTGAATCTGTTGCAGAACTGTAACATTTTTCTCGCAATTTTCAAAAATATCAGCAAATGGTGCAAAAAATGTTCCATGGCCACTATATGTGAGTTTTTGGAGCAGCCTGAAAAATGGCTTACTAATGCTTGTCTCTTCCGACTCATTACTATTGTATAACCACTCTGCTGCTCATATGTTCAGTGTTTTGAAGTTACAAGCACATTTTGTTTCTCAAAAGCCATTTTTCCAATCCGTTTTTTTTCCCCTTCAGGATTTGAAAAATGCCCTACATAAAAAAAAGAAAGTGCATGTCACTTATTTAAAGTGGCTCCTGATGGAATCCGTCCAAAATAAGCACTGTCCAATCAAAAGACTGCAAAAAAGTCAGGAAAAATTCTTCCAAAACGGCTTATGGAAATGCTTCAGGAACTGAAAAACTTCCAAAGAAAGAGCAGTTCCTGAAGCAGTTTCCACTTAAATTAAGTGATTGCTTAAGGAGCCGTTAAAAAGGTTAAAAGACTGCAGAACTGCTGAACTTTGATGTTATAACTGATCTGCAAGGAGCTGAGAAGAATCAAGAGGAGAGAAATAAACTCTCCCATGAGAAAGAGCTCACTGACAGATTCTCAGGTACCTTATTCTGCACTTAGCAGTCAACAGTGCTGCACAGAGGCTATGCAATACAACTGGCACATTTTTTTTTAATTAAACCCAATTGCAAAAATGATTTTAGGCAAACATAAATACATTTAAAGAGTAACTGTCGTTTTTAATCATTTTTTCCCACTAACGATTAGTACACATGAAAATAAGAAAGTTTGTAATATGTCTTTTTGGAGAAATCCGCTTCGTTCTCTTCCTAAACTGATCATTCATTCTCAAAATTCTCAATTCACTGGTAAAATCTGTCTTCAGTGAATACAGATTTTTCCATTAGTGAGATAGAAGACAGTTGGTGCTCATAAAGTTCTATGGAGAACTGTAACTGTCGCTTCAGGAAAACTTTCATCAGAATCTGCCTTTTGTCCCTCACCCAGGGAAGAGGGGAGTAGTGGTGTATGGCAATACTCCAAGCAGACTAACAAGGTAATACGAACAGGGATAAAGGAAAATACCGATCATACAAATATGCACACACAAACAGAGGAAAATTATGGGGAGTGAGGATGGGGAAAAACCAAAGTAGGAGAAGGAGAGGATTTGCACACAACCAAAACCACGCAACAGTCTCAGATAAATCCACCAAACGCCTTCTCTTCTCAAAGAACAACTCTCCACCAACTCCTGAACAATACAGCTAGCTCTGGCAATGCCTGCTAGCCAGAGTCCAGTATATATAGGAGCGGGGAGAGGCTAACCGTGAACAGCTGAGAGCCTTAATGCACGTAAGCTTTCAGAAGCTGAAAAGATTAGCCCCTGCACTGCTACAAGAAACCTGCTCCGTTTAATATGAAGGAGAAGTGTTTCTAGTCAGTGCAGGAGTAGGAGAAATCAGACGGCGTGGTCTTCTGGCCCCTCTCTGTGTGACGTAATCTCTGATAGCAACTACTGGAGACTTGTGGATGCCATACAGTGAAAGTGAGTTCAAACTTTGAGAGAGGGAATTTTTGAATCTGGATTTTTTATGCTGATTTCACCCTTTTTTCGAGAATCAGCAACATGAGTTTTCCTTTTCCACCTTTTGTTGATTTAACAGAAAAAGAGTAGTCAGGGTTTTACTTTTATGTTAAGTAAAACACAGATATGGCAGAAGTATATGGAAAAAAATACATCTCTATGTTTCCATTTATTCCTCAGGCTCTGACATCACGGTGAGGATAAAAACTCCAGACACCGAGCTTGAGATTCAGCTTCCATTTGGTTCCCACACACAAGAATTTCTACATAAAGTCAATCAGTCACTTCAGGGTAAGAAGGCAAATATTATGGGGATTTTTGCAAACTTAATGTAAATTATTCCTGATTCCAGTGATACCTAGTGGGCTGCTTCCTGTAGTTCTGAAAAAAATCACTATTTTATCTGTTGCAGATATAGTAGTTCTTCGAAAGCTGAGCTCTGTATAACCCCGCCCACGCCACTGATTGGCAACTTTCTGTGTACACTGTGCATAGGCAGAAAGTTGCTAACCACTGGTGCTCATCAATATGAAGGACTACATGGAAGGAGTTTTATTAGTCCTCTTGTGATTGTGATAATCTCTGTAGCGTCGGCGTCCCTGCCTCCTGCTAGGCAGGGACGCTGTTCCCCTCACCTCTCCACTCCATGCCCGGCGTCCTCCTCCTGCTCTGCTGGCAGCGCGCGCTGCTTCCCGGCCACTGTGCTTAGGGCGCGCGCGCGCGCGCTCCCCCTCTCTTAAAGGGGCAGTGCACGCTGTCCTAAGGAGTCCCCGGCCAATGGCCGGAGGACCTCACCATATATAAGGCACCTCCTCCAAAATGGAGGTGCCCGAGCAATGTTGTTGCAAAGCCTTCACTCTGCTTCAGCCCTCAGGTCCCGTTACCAGTTACCTGCCAGTCACCTGCCAGATTCCTGCCTGTTACCTGCCAGTCACCTGCCAGATTCCTGCCTGTTACCTGCCAGTCACCTGCCAGATTCCTGCCTGATTTCCGTTTACCTGCTTGCAAGCCTGCGGTCCGACGGTCTGCCTTCCGACACCTGTCAGTCTGTCTATGGACCAGCCTGCCCGCTCACCTGGGAGCGCTCACCTGCTACCTGTCTGCTAGCCTACCTGGAGGCTCCGCCGTCACTTGCCGTGACCACCTGCCTGTTCAGAGACTCTTGCCTGCTCACCTGGGAGCGCTCACCTGCTACCTGTCTGCTAGCCTACCTGGAGGCTCTGCCGTCACTTGCCGTGACCACCTGCCTGTCTAGAGACTCTTGCCTGCTCACCTGGGAGCGCTCACCTGCTACCTGTCTGCTAGCCTACCTGGAGGCTCTGCCGTCACTTGCCGTGACCACCTGCCTGTCCAAAGACTCTCGCCCGCTCACCTGGGAGCGCTCACCAGCCACCTGCCTGCTGTCCTTCTACCCAGAGACTGTCCCTGTCACTTGCCGTGAGTACCCGTCCTTCTACTCAGAGACTGTCCCTGTCACTTGCCGTGACTACCTGCCCTTCTACCCAGAGACTGTCCCTGTCACTTGCCGTGACTACCTGCCCGTCTTCCCTGGGAGCCACCCGCTTCCTTACAAGGACCGCCCCCTTGTATAGTTGCTCAGAGGTTCCGCCTCCCAGACCCGTTACAATCTCCTTCTGATAAAACAGTGTTTTTATCAAAACTACAACAAGCAGCACAGTAAGTGACACATTGCTGGAATCTGTCTCTATACTGATCGAGATTAGCAAAAAGTGATGAATAAAATTAAATTTGTAATAATTTATCTAAAAATACAAACAAATACACACTATAAAAAGGAAAATTTTCCTGTATAAGAACACAAAGTTCAAGGAAGAAAAAAACAGGCCTATGGGCCCCATAAATAATGCCCTAGAATACGGGGATATCCATAACCAGGCCTATATGTATACCAGTGAAGTCCCTTCAGGGACAGTGATGCTAATATCACAATTTGATAGACATACAGTAGTGTTCAAAATAATAGCAGTGTGTTCAAAAACGTGAGTTAAGCACAAAATCTTTATACTAGTTTTTATTTCCATGCATTGGGAACATTGCACAATAGTTTCTAATTCAAAACATGAAAAGAAATGTACATAATTTTTAGCTACTTTACAGAAAACAAAAAATTAACATTAGGCTGTTCTGAAAAATAGCAGTGTCTGTATTTGTCTTTACAAACTCACAATATGTTCTCTTTTATGGAGGATTTAGCATTCCTGTGAATTACTAACCTAATATTTAGTTGTATACCCACAGTTTTTTAGAACTGCTTCACATCTATGTTGCATAGAGTCACCCAACTTCTGGCACTTGTCAACTGTTATTCCAGCCCAGGATGCTTTCACTACATCCCACAATCTCTTGGCATTTGTTGGCTTTGCCTCAAACTGCATATCTGATGTCACCCCACAAGTGTTCTATCGGATTAAGGTCTGACCACTCCATAACCTAAATTTGTTGTACTGAAACCAAGCTTTTGCTTGTTTACTAGTGTGTTTAGGGTCGTTGTCTTGTTGAAACACCCATTTCAAGGGCATATCCTCTTCAGCGTAAGGCAACATGACCTCTTCAAGTATTTTAATATATGCAAACTGGTCCATGATCCCTGGTATGCGATAAATAGGTCCGGCACCATAGTAAGAGAAACATGCCCATGTCATGATGCTTGCACCACCATGCTTCACTGTCTTCAGAGTGTACTATGGCTTGAATGCAGAGTTTGTTGGTCGTCTGAACTGTCTGCGGCCCTTGGACCCAAAAAGAACAATTTTACTTTCATCAGTACACAAAATGTTTCTTCATTTCTCTTTAGGCCAGTTGATGTGTTCTTTGGCAAATTGTATCCGCTACAGTACATGTGTTTTTTTTAACAGTGGGACTTTGCGGGAACCTCTTGCTAAGAGATTAGCTTCACACAGGCGTCTTCTAACTGTCACAGTACTCACAGGTAACTTGAGATTGTCTTTGTTCATCCTGGAGCTGATCATTGTCTGAGCCTTTGCCATTCTGGCTATTCTTCGATCCATTTGAATGGTAGTCTTCCATTTTCTTCTACGTCTCTCTGATTTTGCTTTCCTTTTTAATGCATTGGAGATAATTTTAGCTGAACAGCCAATCATTGTCTGCACTTCTTTATAAGTTTTACCCTCTCCAATCAACATTTTAATCAAAGTACACTGTTCTTCTGAACAATGTCTCGAACAACCCATATTTCTTAGGCTTTCAAGGAGAAATGCATGCACAACATGTGCCGGCTTCACCCTTAAATAAGGGCCACCTTATTCACCCCTGTTTCTTCACAGAATGATTGACCTCACTAATTGAACTCCACACTGCTATATTTTGATCACACCCCCTTTTAATTAATTATTCAACTACACAGACTCAATAACATTAATATCATAAATGCAGAGTCTGTTGGTTTTCTTAGAATCTACTGCACCAACTGGTAAATTGTTTGACATGTGCTAATATAATTTATATCAAAAACAGTGATTAATCTGGTTAGTCATATTGGACTGCTATTATTTTGAACACTATGATATGATCAGGCATATGATGCATAACAACAAAGTCCCATCAGGGACAAAACTCCTGTTGTCACAGATACATGCACATATGGTCAAGCATATACACTATATCAACCCCCTATCCAAAATACAGAACTAATGGAGTAAAACTCCCACTCATTAGACAGGGATCATGTAATAACCAATTTATAAAATATAGCGAAAAAAATTGGAACAATCTCACTATATGTCGTAGTGGGGTTTGCACTCATCGATTTGGCATGAAGTCCTGCTGCTCTAGACTGGCATCCCACAATATCACCATGCCCCAACCTCCTGTTGCTAGCCATACTCCTGTGACCCTTAGCGCTTAGGGTCACAGGAGTATGACTAACGACATGAGATTGGGGCATGGTGATATTGTGTGTCCACCAACCCTTCATAGTCTCCCCTGATGAATCTTTTTTATAAGAAGAAGCATGTAGGGAGCAAAGTACCTCTTATCTGCTACAACCTCGGACATGTGGATGCCAGTCTAGAGCTGTGCCCTGGGATTTAAGAGCCAGGTACGTATTAGTACACCCTGTTAATTTTGCCCACACACAGGCTGTGCGGGCGCGATCGCCGCCGGGTGTCAGATGATTGTCACAGCTGACACCCGGTGCTATGTGCTGGGAGCGGTCCCGCACCACTCCTGGCACAGTAACCCCCGCAATGCTGCGATCGAAGTCGATTGCAGCGTTGCGAGGGCAAAGGGAGGTGATCGCCGATACTCACCTCTCCTGCCGGCATCCAACGCTGTCTGCCGCCTCTTCCCGGATGAGGACAAAATCCGGGTCACCAGAGAGCAGGAAGATACTTTGGTCATGCGCAGTGCATGACCAAAGTATCTTCTGCATCTGCAGCGCTGACAGCCTGTATAGCACAGAGATGGTGCAGAATCCTTATGCTATACAGGCGATCAGAGTAAAAAAAGTGAAAGTCCCATAATGGGACAAAGTATAAAAGTAAAAAAAGTGTTAAAAAATGAAAAACAAAATAATAAAAAATTTGGGAAAAATATAAAAAAAAAAAAAATCAAAAAATGAATCCACCACAAATAAAAATATAATGCACCCATCAATAAATATTATTATGAAAAAAAAAAAAAAAAAAAGAAAAGTACACATATTTGGTATCGCTGCGTCTGGAACGACCTGACCTATAAAACTGTCCCACTAGTTAACCCCTTTAGTGAACACGGTAAAAAAAAGACATAAAAAATAAATAAAAGACAAAGCAAAAAACAATGCTTTCTCATCATACCGCCAAACAAAAAATGAAATAACACGCGATCAAAAAGACGAATATAAATAAAAATGGTACCGCTAAAAACAAGCCGCGATACAGCTTCATCACCCGAAAAATATAAAAGTTATAGCTCTCAGAATAAAGCGATGCAAAAAATATTTTTTTCTATAAAATAGCTTTTATTGTGTAAAAACACCAAAACATAGAAAAACTATATAAATGTGGTACCGCTGTAAAAGTACTGACCCAAAGAATAAAGCTACCTTATCAATTTTACCACACGCGGAACAGCATAAAAAAAAAAAAAAAACAATTCCTGAATTGTTGTTTTTTGATTATTCTGCCTCCCAAAAATCGGAATCGAAAGCGACCAAAAAATGTCACGTGCCTGAAAATGGTACCAATAAAAGCCTCAACTCATCCCGCAAAAAAACAAGCCGTCACATGACTCTGTGGGCCAAAATATGAAAAAATTATAGCTCTCAAAATATGGCGATTCAAAAACTAGATTTTACAAAAAAAATGCATCTTTTAGTGTGTGACAGCTGTCAATCATAAAGACCCGATATGATTCTGCTATCGCTGTAATCGCACCGACCCAAAGAATAGTCGTCTAATCACTTATAGCGCACGAGGAAAGGCGTAAAAAATAAACTCTAGGGTTAGGGTTAGTGTTGTGCTAGGGTTAGGGTTAGGGTTGGGCTAGAGTTAGGGTTGGTATTTTTCTCAAAAGTAAAAAAAAAAAAGATGACGATATGGCAACTAGTTCTGAGTAGGGTTGAGCGAGTATGTTCTGTCCGAGTATGCTCGGGCCGAGATCCGAGTATTTATAGCTGCTCGGTGATAAGGTTGAATCTCTCCCGTGTGCATGATTTGCAACTGTTTGACAGCTTTATTACATGTGAGGAATGTGTAAGAAATAGACAATCCTCACATGTAATAAAGCTGTCAAACAGTTGCAAATCATGCACGAGGGAGCGATTTAACCTTATCACCGAGCAGCTGTAAATACTCGAAGCTCGGTCCGAGCATACTCAGCGAAAGGGTTAATAGAACATACTCGCTCAACACTAGTGCTTGGCTGAGGTGTCGTACCTCTGGGTTCAAAATGTTCACTATACCCCTTGATAAAATCCTTGAGGGGGTGTAGTTTCCACTTGTGGGGGGGGGGTTTCCACTATTTAGGCACATCAGGGGCTCTCCAAGCGTGACATGGCGTCCGCTCTCAATTCCAGCCGATTTTGCGTTCAAAAAGTCACACAGTGCTCCTTCCCTTCTGAACTCTGCCTTGCGCCCAAACACTGTATTAACCCCACATATGGGACATTGGCGTACTATTTTTTCCTCTTACCCTTGTGAAAATAAAAAATTGGGGCTAAAACATCATTTTTGTGGAAAAAGTTTGATTTTTTTATTTTTACGGCTCCATGTTATAAACTTCTGTAAAGCACTTGGGGGTTCAGGGTGCTCACCACACATCTAGATAAGTTCCCTGAGGGATTTAGTTTCCAAAATGGTGTCAATTGTGGGGGGTTTCCACTGTTTAGGCACATCAGGGGCACATCCGCTAATTATTGAAGCAAATATTACATTCAAAGAGTCAAATGGCGCTCCTTCCCTTCCGAACCCTGCCGTGCGCCCAAACAGTGTTTTTTTCCCCACATATGGGGTATCTGCGTGCTCAGGGGAAATTGCACAACAAATTTTGGGGTCCATTTTTTCCTGTTACCCCTGTGAAAATAAAAAAAATTGGGTCTAAAGAAACATTTTTGTGAAAAAAAGTTAAGTGTTCATTGTTTTCTTCCACATTCGAAAAATTCCCGTGAAACACCTGAAGGGTTAATAAACTTCTTGAATGTGGTTTTGAACTCCTTGAGGGGTGCAGTTTTTAGAATGGTGTCACTTTGGGGTATTTTCTTTCATAAAGACCCCTCAAAGTCACTTCAAATGTGATGTGGTCCCTAAAAAATGGCTTTGTAAATTTTGTTGGAAAAATGAGAAATCGCTGGTCAACGTTTAACCCTAATAAAAAAAAATGTTGGTTCCAAAATTGTGCTGATGTAAAGTAGACATGTGGGAAATGTTATTTATTAACTATTTTGTGTGATATATTGCTCTGATTTAAGGGCATGAAAATTCAAATTTTGAAAATTGCTAAATTTTCAAAAATTCTGTTTTTTTTTTTCACAAATAAACGCTAGTGATACTGAAGAAATTTTACAACAATCATGAAGTACAATATGTCACGAAAAAACAATCTCAGAATCAGCGGGATCCGTTGAAGCGTTCCAGAGTAATTACCTCATAAAGTGACAGTGGTCAGAATTGTAAAAATTGGCCTGGTCATTAACGTGCAAACCACCTTGAGTTGTAAAGGGGTTAACATAATCGATCTGATTCTTTCGAAGGAATATATGATCTGTAGCCCTAGCCTCAATGTTAGTAGAAATGACTCTTCAGACATCAACAGTGTGTTAAATTCAAGTCTTGTATAAAAATAATTGCACATACTCATGTTATCTTAACATCTGCTTCTATTTTTGGAGCAGGCAGTCAAAAGGTCAGAAATTTCCTTATTAGTTAAGATGGGTGGCCCTTGCTTTATTCCCAGGCGCCAGTGAGGGAGGATCTTCTAAATCTCATGTGGCACATTTTGTTGGAACTTGTGGAATGCGAAGCGTAGTAACCCTTTGATTGCACACCACTACTTGTACAATGCCATTGTGTGCAGATGAAACAGGACACTTTGGAAGCTTTTATAGCCAGGATTTCACATCTTTCCTATGTTTCAGGGATAATTGCAAAAAAGGCACTGGATACCTGATGAGATAATGTTATGTTTGTAAAATGAAAATACACTTGTAATCATTAGGATGTGCCTTTTACATGGCCATGTATTAGACCATTTACACCTTGATAGGCACCATCGTTGACCAAAACAAAAATTCAGCCCAGTGCGCTTCTTTCTTATACTTGTATTGAAAAGTGCGGTTGACTACATATTTCAATACAAATGAGGCTTCCTAATTGTAATATATCCCAAACAAAATATTCCTAAAGTGTGGTATTTTGTCCATGTGGTTGCGTACTGAAGTCTATAGACAGCTCTTCAGATACATGGGGTGGAGGGCATTTTCCAACATGTAAACTACAAATGTGATAGGATTTTGGTCATAATGGAGTGGAAAGAAATGGTGATTCCTTGTTTTATAACATTCCCTCCTCATGGGCTAGTTCAGTAAAATCCTCTTAAATTGTAAGGTTGAGCCTCTATTGAGCTTTCTTATTTTCCAGCATTTCCCACAAAAGCTTGATTGGATTGAGATCTGGGGAATTTGGAAGTCAAGTCACCACCTTTGAACTCTTTCTAATGTTCCTCAAGCCATTTCAGAACAAATTTGGATCAAAGGCCCTGAGCTGTTTCTCAAAACTGCCTTACCATATCTGCAGTCAGTAGCACCTTTCAGTGCTAGCAGATTTAATTATGGCTAAACAGTATGTCCGCCTTCTGCTTGTATGAGTAAACTAGGAGCTATAATCTCTGTAGTCTGTGTTCAATCATTGCTCAGTATCACACTGTGTAGGGATAAGTCCTGTTGACAAGAGGAATTTGTAACTTGTAACATGCAGTTGTCAATAAGCATATGGCTAAAAGGAAAGTGGATGTATACTTTTTGTAGAATACATGGATTTAAAGGGCTTGCCTCATCTTCTGTATAAACCCTAAGGCTTGGTGCAGACGAGCGTATTTTTGTCATTTGAAAAATATTGGATTAATTATGCTAATCACGCTCTGATCAGACTCTAATCAGAGTGTGAGCATAGTGTGATCCAATTCCCTCGGTTAAGGAGAAGATGGAGAATAAAATTTCTCCACCTTCTCCATTGTGTCAGTCTATGGAAATCGGACTGCACTTAGTTGTCATCCAAGTGCAGTCCGATGATTTCCAAGCACTCATTGACTTGCACGGCTGAGTGTGATCCAAATGTCGGATCAAACTCGGACATGCAGAGTGATAGACTCTGTCCGAGTAAAAAGATCGGACATGTTGCACGACCCTATAGCATAACATAGGTCCGAGAGCAGTCCGATGTTTTGTCAGTCCAATAATATCGTTGTCTGCACAAGCCCTAAAAGTCCACCTTGTGCTATACCTTCTACTAGTCAACAGGCAGAACATATTCTAGTGCTGCTTAGCAAAAACAGTAAATCCTGTAGTAAAGACTGTGTTTAGCCAGTTTTCAATGTGGGTGTCTTGCTAGCGGGAGCATAGATGTAATGCGCAGTGCAGGGAGTCCTTGAGGAGTCGCTGAGTAATGGAGAGGTTAATAGTGTCCTGACTATCTGCAGCACTGTTTCCTTTTATTTATCTTAGCAGAGACAGAATGGTATGAGGCAGTCTATGGAGATGCTGGGCACTGTCAAGCACATGCTCTTTGCTTATGGCGATGGCCTTTAACAACTGAGGCCTATTTGATCTTTTTTTTGTAAAACCAGGACAAAGTCTACTTGGCTCAGTTGTCATTTTAAATGCCGATATTGTGCTCCTTGATATGGATACAAGTTGGAAATCCTCAGAGAGTGTTACACCCCTACAGGGTAAGTGTGCAATGCTATGTACAGTCAGATATGTGATGGAAAGGGTTTAGAAGAAATACCAGGGAGGGTCACAGTGTGGTATAGCTAAACCTGACTAGTGGCATAGTGTCTGAAGGAAGAAACCACACTGTATGTTTTGCAAAATGAAACTGGAGGATGTTAAAAGACCCATCTATATAAACCTGGGAACACATAGAGGAGATAGAAAGGGGTACGTCTATCAAACCCCCTTTTTTATCTAGATTATAGAGCTGTTTTAGTTTTCAGTCTGCATTTGATGCGCTGTTCCCCATAGCATGCTTAGTCGCAGGCTCCTAACAGCTAAATGCCATGGTTTGGGCAGTTGTATCCAGTGATCAAAACATGTACTTTTTGCACAAATCAGTAAAATACCTAACCTTTCAGCAAAATGTAGTTCCCCTTTCCCTTCCTGCGAGCTCTGAAACTGCTAAGAGACCTGAATCTGTAAAGTGTCTAGGCCAGTAACAGTAAAAAGGAGAGAGGGTGGTGGAGAGTGCAGCTGTAGTTTCCCTTTCTCTGTATGGAGACTGCAAGGTGTAAGAAGGGGCCATGGTGTGGAGACCACTGATGGCCCTGAGCTTGGAGAATAGTAACACTGCCATCATACCAGGAGCATTTATTCCATGGGCTGTTCTACCCTATAGCATTTATTATTCATCCACTGAATAGGTGGATTGGTGGAGGTGTAAACCTGTTTTTAATTCTCCACAATCACAAAATAGTGGCTAGTAGAAGTTTAAAAAGAATGTCCTACCGCTCCTTACCCCCTACATGGCACTGATCAAAGCAGAAGAGTGCTCTGTGCGTTCATGAGCGATAACACTGTGCTTTCACTTTCCTCTTTGTACGTTCACACTGTGTGAAAAAAGTATACAGCTGCTATCTATCCCATACCTGCACATCACTGTTGTACGTGCCTGTATTCATGGTGGCGTTGAAATCTCGCGCTTACGTATTGTGTATTGGGGAGCCGCACTTGCACATTGTCGATCGGGAAGCCGCGCATGCATCGTGACGAGCGACTCCCCGTGCGTGCGCAGTGAAGCTGTTTGTAGTTTCCAACTTCACTGACTGTGTGCGCATGCGCCGAAGCTGCCGCTCGTCACGGCACATGCACGGCTTCCCAATCGACAAAGCACAAGCGCAGGATTTCAATGTGATGTTGGCGTAAACCCAGGGACATAATTCAAATTGAGTGGGCAGCAACAAGCCTGACTGAATGCTATGAAGCACACCCCTATGACTAAATGAGCAGGTACCATATAACTATATAAAGTGCTTTTTGCAAATGATTATAGCGCCAATTTTAATGAAAAAGGTGTATTAGTGATACAAATTGCATCACTAACAATGCACTGAGGACAGTTTACATGCTACAAATGACATGACAGGTTCCCTTTCATTTTCATTCATATCATTTGGGGGTATACAGTACATGACATGTTGAGTTTATTTTTTTAAGGGAGGTGTGTTGACTTAAAAAAAAAAAAAAGCAATTCTGGCGATTTTATATTTTTTCTCAGTTATATTAATTTACATTTGATTGCATGAAATACGTATTTGATACAATAGAAAAACAGAGCTCAATATTTCCTACAGAAACCGTTGTTTGCCCTGGCTGTGTGTTTCGGTTATTGTCATGCTGAAAGACCCAGCCATGACCCATCTTCAATGCTCTTACCAAGGGAAAGGAGGTTGTTGACCAAAATCTTGCGATACATGACCCCATCCATCCTGCCTTCAATACGGTGCATTTGTCCTGTCCCCTTTGCAGAAAAGCTCCCACAAAATATGATGTTTCAGCCACCATGCTTCACGGTTGGGATGGTGTTCTTGGGATTGTACTCATCTTTCTTCTTCCTCCAAATAAGGCGAGTGGAGTTGATACCAAAAAGTTCTATTTTGGTCTCATCTGACCATATTACCTTCTCCCATGCCCCCACTGGATCATCCAGATGATCATTGGGGAACTTTAAACGGGTCTGGACATGTGCTGGAGTGAGCAGGGGGACCTTGCGCGCCCTGCAGGATTTTAATCCATGACTGCGTAGTATGTTACTAATGGTAATGTTTGAGACTGTGTTCCCAGCTCTCTTCAGGTCATTGACCAGGTCCTCCTGTGTAGTTCTGGGCTGATTCCTGACTTTTCTCAGAATCATCCTTACCCCACGAGGCAAAATTTTGCATGGAGCCTCAGACCGAGGAAGATTGACTGGCATCTTGTGTTTCTTCCATTTTCTAATAATTGTGCCAATAGTTGTTGCAATCTCACCAAGCTGCTTTCCTATTGTCCTGTAGCCCATCCCAGCCTTGTGCAGGTCTACAATTTTGTCCCTGGTGTCCTTACAGCTCTTTGGTCTTGGCCATGGTGGAGAGGTTGGAGTGTGATTGAGTGTGTGGACAGGTGTCTTTTATATAGCTAATGAGTTCAAACAGGTGGAATTAATACAAGTAATGAGTGCAGAGTAGGAGGACTTATTAAAGGAAGCCGGTCATGAAGAATTTGCTAAACCACAAGCATTGTCAGGTTGGTGCTGATTAAAATGATAACTGGGTTGAAGAAATCCGTTTTGTGGTTCTTGTTTAATCTGTGTTTGTAGTTTTGAGTTAATGAGATGCTTGTGCTCTGTCGCAGGCCTGTGGGTGGGTCTTTTTTGGTGCTCTGGTCTCATCGTCATCATTCTGGGCTCAAATGAAAGGTCTGTGAGAGCCAGAATTCTTGGTCAACTACTCATTTCATGCAATAAAATGCAATTTAATTATATAAAAATCATACAATGTGATTTTCTGGGTTTTATTTCTAGATTCCTTCTCTCACAGTTAAAGTGTACCTATGATAAAAATTACAGACCTCTCCGTTCTCTGTAGGTGGGAGAACTTGCAAAATCAGCAGTGTATCAAATACTTATTTCTATAGTGTGTGTGTGTGTGTATATATATATATATATATATATATATATATATATATATATATATATATATATATATATATATATATATACAGTACAGACCAAAAGTTTGGACACACCTTCTCATTTAAAGATTTTTCTGTGTTTTCATGACTATGAAAATTGTACATTCACACTGAAGGCATCAAAACTATGAATTAACACATGTGGAATTATATACTTAACAAAAAAGTGTGAAACAACTGAAAATATGTCTTATATTCTAGGTTCTTCAAAGTAGTCACCTTTTGCTTGGATGACTGCTTTGCACACTCTTGGCATTCTCTTGATGAGCTTCAAGAGGTAGTCACTGGAAATGGTTTTCACTTCACAGGTGTGCCCTGTCCGGTTTAATAAGTGGGATTTCTTGCCGTATAAATGGGGTTGGGACCACCAGTTGTGTTGTGCAGAAGTCTGGTGGATACACAGCTATAGTCCTACTGAATAGACTGTTAGAATTTGTATTATGGCAAGAAAAAAGCAGCTAATTAAATAAAAACGAGTGGCCATCATTACTTTAAGAAATGAAGGTCAGTCAGTGCGAAAAACTGGGAAAACTTTGAAAGTGTCCCCAAGTTCAGTTGTAAAAACCATCAAGCGCTACAAAGAAACTGGTTCACATGAGGACCGTCCCAGGAAAGAAAGACCAAGAGTCACCTCTGCTTCTGAGGATAAGTTTATCCGAGTCACCAGCCTCAGAAATCGCAGGTTAACAGCAGCTCAGATTAGAGATCAGGTCAATGCCACACAGAGTTCTAGCAGCAGACACATCTCTTCAACAACTGTTAAGAGGAGACTTTGTGCAGCAGGCCTTCATGGTAAAATAGCTGCTAGGAAACCACTGCTAAGGACAGACAACAAGCAGAAGAGACTTGTTTTGGCTAAAGAACACAAGAAATGGACATTAGACCAGTGGAAATCTGTGCTTTGGTCTGATGAGTCCAAATTTGAGATCTTTGGTTCCAACCACCGTGTCTTTGTGCGACGCAGAAAAGGTGAACGGATGGACTCTACATGCCTGGTTCCCACCGTGAAGCATGGAGGAGGAGGTGTGATGGTGTGGGGATGCTTTGCTGGTGACACTGTTGGGGATTTATTAAAAATTGAAGGCATACTGAACCAGCATGGCTACCACAGCATCTTGCAGCGGCATGCTATTCCATCCAGTTTGCATTTAGTTGGACCATCATTTATTTTTCAACAGGACAATGACCCCAAACACACCTCCAGGCTGTGTAAGGGCTATTTGACCAAGAAGGAGATTGATCTTGCCTCCACAGTCACCAGACCTGAGCCCAATTGAGATGGTTTTGGGTGAGCTGGACCGCAGAGTGAAGGCAAAAGGGCCAACAAGTGCTAAGGATCTCTGGGAACTCCTTCAAGATTGTTGGAAGACCATTTCCGGTGACTACCTCTTGAAGCTCATCAAGAGAATGCCAAGAGTGTGCAAATGTCACGCTGTCTCTGTATACTGGAGGTAGGGGGCCTAAGCTGACCCTAAGCTGGGGCCCTGACTAATCCCTCAACCTGGAGGTACTGTTAAAGGTACAGAGGTCCAGGCCGCCAGCGTAACCCCTACCTCCTGAGGATCCCTGCACCTAAGTAATCTAGTCCTGAGAAGGACCCCGATCACAACAAAAGGGGACAAGTAATAATATGCCCACACACAGTACTTAGACGAACGAGACAGTACAAGGGAAAAACCAAAACCACCTTGCATACAAAAACTACACAACTACAACAGAGGGAACACCAACGGGAAAGGAGATAAATGATAAAGCGAGGAAGGGAAAAAACTCTCCGAATACACTTATCTCTGAAACTCCAAATACCACGATCCGCTCTGTTAGTCTGCATGAAATGCTTTCACCGACACTTCCCTAACAGACCAGCAGGCATTTGAAGGAGTCTCACTACAGCAGCATTGATTGCAGCTGGGCGAGGCTGGACCTCGTCTAGCACAGAGAGAGAGAGAATTAACTCCCTCACTGCCGAAAAACACAAAGCACCAAAAAGTCAGCTGCGAGAAGTCAGGCTGTGTAATCGTGACGATCTTCGTGGCGACACACCCGTGACAGCAAAGCAGTCATCAAAGCAAAAGGTGGCTACTTTGGAGAACCTAGAATATAACACATATTTTCTGTTGTTTCACACTTTTTTGTTAACTATATAATTCGACATGTGTGAATTCATAGTTTTGATGCCTTCAGTGTGAATGTACAATTTTCATAGTCATGAAAATACAGAAAAATATTTAAATGAGGTGTGTCCAAACTTTTGGTCTGTACTGATATATATATATATATATATATATATATATATATATGCACATAATTATTGATATACAGGGCAGGCCGTTTATATGGTTACACCCAAATTAAATGGGAATGGTTGGTGATATCAACTTCCTGTTTGTGGCACATTAGTATATGGGAGGGGGAAAACTTTTCCAGATGGGTGGTGACCATTGCGGCCATTATGTGACACATCAAACTTATTGAGAATTTCATAAGAAAAACAATGGTGTGCTTGGTTTTAATGTAACTTTATTCTTTCATGAGTTTTTTTACAAGTTTATGACCTCTTATAAAATGTGTTCAAAGTGCTGCCCATTGTGTTGGATTGTCAATGCAACCCTCTTCTCCCACTCTTGACACACTGATAGCAACACCGCAGAAGAAATGCAAGCACAGGCTTCCAGTATCCGTTGTTTCAGATGCTGCACATCTCGTATCTTGATGGTATGGTGTGGTATATGGGGTACAAAGATAGTGGGGCCATTCTTCATCAATAGAAACCTCAATGCCACTGGATATCTGAAATTACTGCATGATGATGTGTTGCCCTCTTTATGCACTGAAAGTGGCACGTTCCCTGAGTTTTTTCAACAAGATGGTGCACCACCACATTATGGGTGTCAGGTCCGAGCATTCCTACATGAACAGTTTCCTGGAGAGTGGATTGCTCATCGTGGCCCAGTTGAATGGCCACCAAGGTCTCCCAATCTGACCCCCTTATACTTTTATCTTTGGGGGTCATCTGAAGGCAATTGTCTATGCTGTGAAGACTAATCCAACACTTTGCATATCCACACAGATGTTTTCTGCAGGGTGTGGATGGGATTTGATGAAATGCCATGCACAATTCTGTTACTCTATAATCCACTATGGATTTTCTGCCTGGAAAACCCATATTGTACCCACACCTTGTGAACATTTGCTAAGACTCTTCTCTAAAATTTGTTTTCTGCATTTTTGTAGCAAGACCTTAAGGCTGTGTGCCCACGTAGCATTTTTCAAGCGTATATGCTGCGGAATTTCCGCAGCGTAAACGCTTGAAAAACGCATGTATATCCGCACCCCATGGTCCCCAATGGCATTCCGCAATGTCAATGCCCATGCTGCGGATTTTTCCGCAGCGTTTTATGCTGCGTTCAAAAATCCGCAGCATGTCAATTAATTTTGCGTTTCCGCAAGCAGAATTGCCTTTGTCCAATGCATAAAAAACGCAAGGCAATTCCGCATGTGGAAAACGCGTGATAAACGCGCGAAAAATGCGCGATAAACGCGTGCGGAATTCCGCATGCGTTTTTCCGGGAGAGGACTTGCAGAAATGAAGCAGAAATTTTCTGCTTCATAAATGCAACGTGGGCACATAGCCTGAAGGTTTATGGTACAAAAAGCACTGCAGTTTGCTTTAACAGAACAAAAAGCTAAAAAATGTTTTGTGTAAATACATCTTCATAGGAAAATATTTCCATCATAGAGGCATGGTTTAAATATGTAAAAGGATGCAATGTTTTCACAATTTTTGACATACTTGTATAGAAAGCGTGCCATCAGTAAATTTAGAAAACAGTACAAAAGGTCTACGATGGACCTGGCTGTATGCTGGCTCAGCAATAATGAATGGCACATTTGTTATCTTCACTAGGAAGACTTCCTGGACTCCCTTCCTCACAGTTCATGTGGCTGCGCAAGTATTGGCGAAGAAGCCTTCCAAACCTTAACAGTTTCTTCTTGAACAGTCTGACGCACACAGAGGATCCTGAACAAAACAATGTATTCATAGAGAAAGTTGAGACAGGTATGTAATGATTCAGATATCTACCGTAACTTGTAATTCTTGTGTATAAATACCTCCCAACTTGAAAAAATAAAAAGGAGGGAACACACAGCGGCAATTTTTATATGCCCCCAAAAGTACATTCCCCCCACATACACAATGTTATCCCCACAGACTCTCCCAAACTATATGATGCCCCTAATCTAATCTGCTATCTTTCAGATAACTCTCTTCTTGACCCTTTTGGCAACATTTCCACAATGAGCTTTTGGTGCGTTTTTGACTCTGCTTGTTTTTGCTGCGTCAAAACTGCAGCGTCTTACAGTTCTAGCAAAGTGGATGGGATTTATAGAAATCTCATACCCACTGTTTTTTTCTAACGCTGCGTAAACTCACCTGCGGTGCATTTTTCCAATCCGCAGCAAGTCAATTTCTCTTGCGGGTAAGCTGAGTTGTCTGTGCGGAATTTCCCCATAGACTTACATTAGGTGCGAAAATTCCACAGGTAAAAAACGCACATGTGTGTTTCAGTGGCGAAAATGCATAAAAAATGAATGGAATCTGCACCTAAGTATGTCAATAAAGTTTTGTCAAAGCAAAAAAACAGGAAGTATCAAAAACAAAGCTTTATTTACAGCATGACACACCAAACGGAGACAAAAAAACTCAGCATCAAAAACGCGATAAAAAAAATGTTAAAAACACCCACACAAAAACGCAATGAAAAAATGCAGGTAACCTAATTTCATATAGAAATTCAAAAAAGCTGAGGCACCAAAACCGCAGGTTCTTGCTAAAAAAAACATGTTCTTTATACCATGTCAATTAAAAACATCACAGGACGACACATCAGGCAACGTTACGTCCATAATTGGCCTTTTTCAAGTCCCCAAAAAATTCATACAGCTGTGTCTTCCTGTGATGTTTTTAATTGACATGGTATAAAGAACAAGTTTTTTTTATCAAGAACTTGCGATTTTTGGTGCTTCGGCTTTCCTGAATTTCTATATTGCCTTTCGACCTGGTGGGAGGACCCCTGAGTTTAGCACAAATTGGTCAATGGTTCAGTAGCCTAATTTAAATAATAGGTGCAGAAATTCTGTAACATCAAAAATGCACAAAAAGCTCATTGTGGGAATGTAGCCTTTACAATCAGGTTTCTGCTCCTTACACACTACAGAAACTGCTCTAACCAAAGTCTCTAAGGATCTACTAACACCAAAATCTAATGGTCAGTACTCCCTGCTGATTCTCCTGGATCACTCTGCTGCATTTGAAACTGTGGACCACCAGCTCCTGCTCACGATGCTCTGCTCTCTCTTGCTTCTCCACCTACCTCTCTGACCACTCCTTCACTGTATCTTTCACTGACTCCTCTTCCCTTTAATGTTGTCATTCCTCGGGGCTCAGTTCTAGGTTCCCTCCTTTTCTTCATATACACCACCCCTATTGGACAAACCATCAGTAGATTTGGGTTTCTCTATGCTGATGACACCCAAGTATACACCTCTTCTCCTGACATTACCCCCACCTTAATAAAAAAAAACACACCAGGGATTGTCTCTAACATCGCCCTCCCTCTATCTGAAACGGAATCTGTCAAAACCAGAACTCCTTGTGTTTCCTCCATCCACTAACCTTCCCAATATTGCCATTTCCGCGTGTGGTCTGTTTGTCCGCTGCACTCCATCAAACTGCAATTTCACTTAAAGGGGCTATGCCAAGTTTGGAAGTTATCCCCGGGATAGAGAATAATTTCCTTATCTCCTATTCCATGGATGAGCGATAACATCTAGTCTTGGTGCATACCCTTTAAGCAATAAAAATATGGGGAAAATTAAAAAAAAAAGACTTAAGTCCACTCTATTTTTTTTTTTTACCAAAGTGCCACCATTGTAGCCACAGACTGCCTGCCAGGTTTTGGACCCCCACTGATCTGATATTTATGACCTATCCATAGAGGTCTTCGATATCTTGTGATCGGACAACTCCTTTTAATGTACATTACAGTAAATGTTTATTTTTTTTGTGGAGGAGGCTGGAGAGTGGAACAGGGTTGGGTTTGTTCTCTCCGGCTATATTCTCACATCAGAACAAAACTGCTTTGTCTGAGACTACGTGCTAAATTAATACTACTGCCACCATGATTACAGAGCTTGATTCTGCAAGCAAAATGCAGTGAAGACTTTTCATACTGTACCTGCTGGGGTTAACCAAACAATTGATGGCTGAACTCCTCCCCACTCTAATACACCTTTTTAGCTCTTTTCTAAAGGAGTCTCCAATCCCTGAATCTATGTTACATTCTTACATAACTTTAGTTCCTAAACAAGATAAAGATAGATTTAACTGTAAGGATTACAGACCAATAGCCCTCCTTAATTCAGACGTTAAAATATTTACCAAACCAATTTGTATGAACCTTTTATCTACCCTCCCTGATCCATAAAGATCAGGTTGGTTTTATCCCATTCAGACAAGGAGGAGACAACACCAAAAGACCAGTTGATCTCATAAACCTAGTCAAAGAATCGTAATAATTTGAACCCCTTTACCCACGAAGGTGGTTTGCACGTTAATGACCGGGCCAATTTTTACAATTCTGACCACTGTCACTTTATGAAGTAATTACTCTGGAACGCTTCAACGGATTCCCCTGATTCTGAGGTTGTTTTTTCGTGACATATTGTACTTCATGATTGTGGTAAAATTTCTTCGATATCACTTGCGTTTATTTGTGAAAAAATTGGAAATTTGGTGAAAATTTTGAAAATTTAGCAATTTTCAAAATTTGAATTTTCATGCCCTTAAATCAGAGAGATATGTCACACAAAATAATTAATAAGTAACATTTCCCACATGTCTACTTTACATCAGCACAATTTTGGAACAATTTTTTTTTTTTTGTTAGAAATCGCTGGTGAACTTTTAACCCTTATAACTTCCTCATTTTTCCAACAAAATTTACAAAACCATTTTTTTAGGGACCACATCACATTTGAAGTCACTTTGAGGGGCGTTTATGACAGAAAATACCCAAAAGTGACACCATTCTAAAAACTGCACCCCTCAAGGTGCTCAAAACCACATTCAAGAAGTTTATTAACCCTTCAGGTGCTTCACAGAAATTTTTGGAATGTGAAAGAAAAAAATGAACATTAACTTTTTTCACAAAAATGTTACTTTAGACCCAATTTTTTTATTTTTGCAACATTAACAGGAAAAAATGGACAGCAAAATGTGTTGTGCAATTTCTCCTGAGCACGCCAATATCCCATATCTGAGGGATAACCATTGTTTGGGCGCACGGCAGGGTTCGGGAGGGAAGGAGCGCCACTTGACTTTTTGCTTGAATAATTAACGGACGCCATGTTGTGTTTAGGGAGCCCCTGATGTGCCTAAACAGTAGAAACCCCCCACAAGTGACACCATTTTGGAAACTAGACCCATCAGGAAACTTATCTAGATGTGTGGTGAGCACCTCGAACCCCCGGGTGCTTCACAGAAGTTTATAACATTGAGCCGTAAAAATAAAATTTTCACACTTTTTCCCACAAAAAATGTTTTTCAGCCCCATATTTTGCATTTTCATAAGGGTAAAAGGAGAAATTGCACCATGCAATTTGTTGTGCAATTTCTCCCGAGTAAGCCGATACCCCATATGTGGGAGAAAAACACTGTTTGGGCGCACGGCAGGGTTTGAAAAGGAAGGAGCGCCATTTGACTTTTTGAATGTAAAATTTGCATGAATAATTAGCCATGTCTCGTTTGGAGAGCCCCTGATGTGGCTAAACAGTGGATACCGCCCACAACTGACCCCATTTTGGAAACTAGACCCCTCAAGAAACTTCTCTAGATCTGTGGTGAGCACCCTGAACCCCCAGGTGCTTCACAGAAGTTTATAATGTAGAGCCGTGAAAATAAAAAAAATCAAACTTTTTCCACAAAAATGATCTTTTAGTTTAAAATTTTTTATTTTCACAAGGGTAAAAGGAGAAAATGGACCCCAAAAACTGTTGTGCAATTTCTCCTGAGTACGCCGATACACCATATGTGGGGAAAATACACTGTTCGGGCGCACGGAATGGTTCAGAAGAGAAGGAGCACTGTGTGACTTTTTGAATGCAAAATTGGCTGGAATCGAGAGCGGACGCCATGTCGCATTTGGAGAGCCCCTGATGTGCCTAAACAGTGTTAACCCCCCCTCCCACCAAGTGACACCATTTTGGAAACTAGACCCCTCAAGGATCTTATCAAGGGGTATAGTGAACATTTTGAACCCAGAGGTACGACACAAAATTTGATAACATTAGGTCATCATATTGAGGTTGCCATTAGGCTTGAGCGCAAGTACTCGCTACTTGAATTTGCATCGAGTACTCGGGTATGCACCATGTATTGCGAGTGCTTGAGTGACATGCTCGAGTACCCGCCCTGCATGTTTTACGGTTGTTAGACACCCAAAAAAAACATGCGGGGATTGCTTGTGCACGGTACTCGGTGCATACCCGAGCACCCGATGTAAACCCGATGCAAACTCAAGTAGCGAGCACTTGCGCTCAACACTAGTCGCCATATCGTCATCATTTTTTCTTCTTTACTTTTGAAAAAACCCCAACCCTGATACACGACACCAACCTTAGCACAACACCAACCTTAGCATGACACCAACCCTAGCACAACACCAACCCTAGCACGACACTAACCCTAGCACAATCCTAACCCTAACACGACCCCAACCCTAGAGTTTAATTTTTACACCTTTCCCCGTGCGGTATAAGTGATTAGACGACTTTATTCTTCGGGTCGGTGCGATTACAGCGATACCAGATCCATATCGGGTTTTTATGTTTGCCAGCTGTCACACACTAAAAGACGCTTTTTTTGCAAAGACTAGTTTTTGCAATCATTTTTTCATATTTCGGCCGACAGTTATGTAAGGGCTTGTTTTTTGTGGGACGAGTTAACGTTTTTATTGGTACCATTTTCGGGCAATTTACCTTTTTTGATCGCTTTGTATTCCAATTTTTGGGAGGCAGAATAAACAAACCAACAATTCAGGAATTGTCTTTTTTTTATGTTTTTTTTTATGCCGTTCCACGTGTGGTAAAATTGATAAGGCAGTGTTATTTTTCGGGTCAGTACATTTACAGCAAAACTACATTTATAGATTTTTTTTTTATGTTTTGGCGCTTTTACACAAAAACTATTTTATAGAAAAAAAAATTTGTATCGCTTTATTCTGAGAGCTATAACTTTTTTAGTTTTCATCTGTTACCATTTTAATTTACATTCGTCTTTTTGATCGCGATTTATTCCATTTTTTGTTTGACGGTATGATGATAATCGTTTTTTGCTTCTTTTCTTATTTCTTTTTTTTCCATGTTCACTAAAGGAGTAACTAGTGGGACAGTTTTATAAGTCAGGTTGTTCCGGACGTAGCGATACCAAATATGTGTACTTTTATTGGTTTATTGGTGTTTTTTTTCATAATATTTATTTATGGGTACAGTATATTTTTAGGTTTTTTGGATTATTTTTTCAATTTTTTAAAAAATATTTTTACAATTTTTTTTTCCCACTTGCTGACACTTTTTTTACTTTTATACTTTGTCCCACTATGGGACTTTCATTTTTTGCAAGCTGATCGCTTGCACAGTATAGAGATGCAGCAACTTCCCTATGCTATGCAGGCTGTCAGCCCCTGCAGACACAAGTTAGGTAGAACGTGCACTGAGCACGATCTACCTAACTTCCTGATGCCTGGTGACCCAGATGTCGTCATGACGACATCGGGTCACCATGGCAACGATCGGGACCCTGTGCTTACAGCACGGGTCGCAGATCCAAGGTAAGAGGGGAGCTCTTATCTCTGTTGCCCCGGAAATGCGATTGACTTCGATCGCAGCATTTCCGGGGTTAATATGCCGAGATCGGTGCGGCACTGCTCCTGGTACATAGTATCGGGTGTCAGCTGTTAGAATCAACCAGGGCGTAATAATATGTATCTGGTCCAATAGGCCCAGGGCGCAGATGCGTATTATTACGCCCGACGTCAGAAAGGGGTTAAATACCACTGGAAAGACACCACCCTCAAATATTTAGGATTTGATCTTTCGTCTTCATTTTCAACTCTCTGAGAATATTTTCCCATTACTATATAAATAAATCTGATCCCTCTTGACAAGATGGATGTCCGTACCTTTATCCCTATTTTGTCGTATCTCAGCAATAAAAATGACCATTCTCCCCAAATTATACTTGTTTGAAACCCTACCCATACATATTCCACTCAGAGATTTAAGGTCACTTCAGGCAGCCACTTTGAAATTCATATGGACAGGAAAACGCCACAGAATCTCAAATTCAATCTTGCTGAATGGCAAAAATATGGGAGGTCTGGGAGTCCCTCACTTTATATGTTACTATTGGGCTACACAATTATGCAAAATCCCAGCATGGTCATCTAAACCTGCTTATACGGAATGGATGGAAATTGAAAAACTTTGTCTCACCCCAGATCACCCTAACTCTCTGATATGGAATGGTTTTTATATTCCCCCTACAAACAAACTCTTGGGCCCAATGAGTCTCACTAGAGACATTTGGAGGACCTGATCCAAAATATTCAAGTTGTCATCCACAAACTCCCCTCTTATTTCCTTCCTGTTTCACCCAAATTTCCCTTAAAGGATGACTCCCTCAATAACGAGAATATAGGCTCACACTGGTCTGTTTAATTTTGCAGACATATCCAACTATAAAACAAGGACTTTGCTCCCTTACGATGAGATGAAATTTAAATTAGCTGTTCATATGCTCCCATTATTCCAGAACATTAACCCCTTTCTGACATGCTACGTAACAATACGTCCCTCTGCCTTATTGACCAGGTACATATTATTACGACAAAGTGCCGGGTGTCAGCTCATTCTGACAGCTGACACCCAGCACTAAGAGCGGTGCCTCCACTACTCCTAGCACTTTAACCCCCTAAATGCTGTGATTGCAGCATTTAGCGAGCGAGCAGAGGGACAGACGCCTCTCTGCTCTTGGATCGGAGACCCTGCGACGTCGTAGCGGGTTCCCGATCGTTGCCATGGAGACTTGATGTCGTCATGACGACATCCGGGTCACCAGGCTCTAGCAAGCTAGTTTGATCATGTGCAGCGCATGATGACACTAGCTTGTGTCTGCAGGGCTGACAGGCTACAGGGTATAGCAGTGATCCTGCTATACCTTATAACTGCGATCAGCCTGCAGAAAGGGAAAGTCCCATAGTGGAACTAAGTAAAAAAGTGAAAAAAAAAGTTTTCAAAATATATATTATAAATATATATAGTACAGACCAAAAGCTTGGACACACCTTCTCATTTAAAGATTTTTCTGTATTTTCATGACTTTGAAAATTGTACATTCACACTGAAGGCATCAAAACTATGAATTAACACATGTGGAATTATATACTGAACAAAAAAGTGTCAAACAACTGAAAATATGTCTTATATTCTAGGTTCTTCAAAGTAGCCACCTTTTGCTTTGATGACTGCTTTGCACACTTTTGGCATTCTCTTGATGAGCTTCAAGAGGTAGTCACCGGAAATGGCCTTCCAACAATCTTGAAGGAGTTCCCAGAGATGCTTAGCACTTGTTTGCCCTTTTGCCTTCACTCTGCGGTCCAGCTCACCCCAAACCATCTCGATTGGATTCAGGTCTGGTGACTGTGGAGGCCAGGTCATCTGGTGTACCACCCCATCACTCTCCTTCTTGGTCAAATAGCCCTTACACAGCCTGGAGGTGTGTTTGGGGTCATTGTCCTGTTGAAAAATAAATGATGGTCCAACTAAACACAAACCGGATGGAATAGCATGCCGCTGCAAGATGCTGTGGTAGCCATGCTGGTTCAGTATGCCTTCAATTTTGAATAAATCCCCAACAGTGTCACCAGCAAAGCACCCCCACACCTCCTTCTCCATGCTTCACGGTGGGAACCAGGCATGTAGAGTCCATCCGTTCACCTTTTCTGCGTCGCACAAAGACACGGTGGTTGGAACCAAAGATCTCAAATTTGGACTCATCAGACCAAAGCACAGATTTCCACTGGTCTAATGTCCATTCCTTGTGTTCTTTAGCCCAAACAAGTCTCTTCTGCTTGTTGCCTGTCCTTAGCAGTGGTTTCCTAGCAGCTATTTTACCATGAAAGCCTGCTGCACAAAGTCTCCTCTTAACAGTTGTTGAAGAGATGTGTCTTCTGCTAGAACTCTGTGTGGCATTGACCTGGTCTCTAATCTGAGCTGCTGCTAACCTGCGATTTCTGAGGCTGGTGACTCGGATAAACTTATCCTCAGAAGCAGAGGTGACTCTTGGTCTTCCTTTCCTGGGGCAGTCCTCATGTGACCCAGTTTCTTAGTAGCGCTTGATGGTTTTTGCAACTGCACTTGGAGACACTTTCAAAGTTTTCCCAATTTTTCGGACTGACTGACCTTCATTTCTTAAAGTAATGATGGCCGCTTGTTTTTCTTTACTTAGAATTTGTATTATGGCAAGAAAAAAAGCAGCTAACACTCTATTCAGTAGGACTATCAGCTGTGTATCCACCAGACTTCTGCACAACACAACTGATGGTCCCAACCCCATTTATAAGGCAAGAAATCCCACTTATTAAACCTGACAGGGCACACCTGTGAAGTGAAAACCATTTCCAGTGACTACCTCTTGAAGCTCATCAAGAGAATGCCAAGAGTGTGCAAAGCAGTCATCAAAGCAAAAGGTGGCTACTTTGAAGAACCTAGAATATAAGACATATTTTCAGTTGTTTCACACTTTTTTGTTAAGTATATAATTCCACATGTGTTAATTCATAGTTTTGATGCCTTCAGTGTGAATGTACAATTTTCATAGTCATGAAAATACAGAAAAATCTTTAAATGAGAAGGTGTGTCCAAACTTTTGGTCAGTACTGTATACATATACAGGTGCTTCTCACAAAATTAGATCATCAAAAAGTTAATTTATTTCAGTTCTTCAATACAAAAAGTGAAACTCATATTATATAGTCATTACAGAGTGATCTATTTCAAGTGTTTATTTCTGTTAATGTTGATGATTATGGATTACGGCCAATGAAAATACAAATTAGAATAATTAACAAAAAACACCTGCAAAGGCTTCCTAAGTGTTAAAAAGGTCCCTTAGTCTGTTTCAGTAGGCTCCACAATCATGGGGAAGACTGCTGACTTGACAGATGTCCAGAAGGCTGTCATTGACACACTCCACAAGGAGAATAAGCCACAAAAAGTCATTGCTAAAGAAGCTGGCTGTTCACAGAGTGTTGTATCCAAGCATATTAATGGAAAGTTGAGTGGAAGGAAAAAGTGTGGTAGAAAAAGGTGCACAAGCAACCGAGATAACTGCAGCCTTGAAATGATTGTTAAGAAAAGACCATTCAAAAATTTGGGGGAGATTCACAAGGAGTGGACTGCTGCTGGAGTCATTGCTTCAAGAGCCACCACACACAGAGGTATCCAGGACATGGGCTACAAGTATCGCATTCCTTGTGTCAAGCCACTCATGACCAATAGACAGCGCCAGAAGCGTCTTACGTGGGCCAAGGAGAAAAAGACCTGGACTGTTGCTCAGAGGTCCAAGGTGTTGTTTTCAGATGAAAGTAAATTTTGCATTTCATTTGGAAATCAAGGTCCCAGAGTCTGGAGGAAGAGTGGAGAGGCACACAATCCAAGCTGCTGGAGGTCTACTGTGAAGTTCCACAATCAGTGATGGTTTGGGGGAGCCATGTCATCTGCTGGTGTAGGTCCACTGTGTTTTATTAAGCCCAAAGTCAGCGTAGCCATCTACCAGGACATTTTAGAGCACTTCATGCTTCCCTCTGCTGACAAGCTTTTTGGAGATGGAAATTTCATTCTCCAGCAGGACTTGGCACCTGTCCACACTGCCAAAAGTACCAATACCTGGTTTAAAAACAACAATATCACTGTGCTTGATTGGCCAGCAAACTCGCCTGACCTTAACCCCATAGAGAAGCTATGGAGTATTGTCAAGAGGAAGATGAGAGACACCAGACCCAACAAAGCAGACGAGCTGAAGGCTGCTATCAAAGCAACCTGGGCTTCCATAACACCTCAGCAGTGCCACAGGCTGATCGCCTCCATGCCACGCAGCATTGATGCAGTAATTGATGCAAAAGGAGCCCCGACCAAGTATTGAGGGCATTTACTGAACAGACATTTCAGTAGGCCAACATTTCAGATTTTAAAAACATTTTTCAAGCTGTTGTTATAAAGTATTCTAATTTACTGAGATAATGACTTTTCTGTTTTCATTGGCTGTAAGCCATAATCATCAACATTAACAGAAATAAACACTTGAAATAGATCACTCTGTTTGTAATGACTCTATATAATATATGAGTTTCACTTTTTGTATTGAAGAACTGAAGTAAATTAACTTTTTGATGATATTCTAATTTAGTGAGAAGCACTTGTATATAATATATACATACATACTATAGTGTTTTGATGTTCGCCAATGTGGACGGGGCTTTGGGTTTCCAGATGTGTTTGGCAGAATCAATTGTTGCGTTTTAAAAAGTTGCAAACGTACTCCATGTCCCTTTGTAGTGATCTATGTATGTCTGGAATTTGTGTATATTGTGCTATATTCTAGCAGAACTTGTTATTTTCTGTGCTAAAAAATTATAATTAATGTTAAAGACAAATATAAACAGCATTTTTGATTTTATGCAAAATTCATCAACGACCTGAGCCATTTTGAAGAATTCAAGAAATAAAACAAGTAGTCAGCTCATCCCTTAATCGCTCTAAATGTGGCTTAACATGCAAATAATGAATTAAGCCCATAGTGTTTCTATGAATTCGGGGTGCACTACTCAGGGGAGACATGACAGGGGCTGACTTCATGATTTGAGTAGGACGCTGAGCTTTGGGTATTCGGCCATACTGTGCACTGTCCGGGTAGTTTGCCCTCAGGTACACGCTGCAGAGCTTGGAGAGGGCTTATCCTTTCACCCCACAGCTCTGCACACAACACTGTGCAGCCTGTAGGAGGCGCTCTGTTCGCCAGGACTCGCGGAATGTTACACGGGCAGACTCGTACAACGGAGGAGGCCGCGCTCACTGCTGCACTCACTAGTCACGTGACGCTCCTTCCTGCGTGTCAAGCCTCTGTCCTGAATTGCAGGTGTGATTGGCTGGGTGGAGTGAGCTTGGGTGTTGGCGCTGATTGGCTGGTGGAGGGGTCGCTGTGGTAGCCATGGGTGACAGGCTGGGTTCTCTGACAGAACGGCAGGAAGAGCTGTGGAGATGTGCGCTGCCCAGGGGACGGGGCTCGGCGGTAAGGGTAGAGACGTAGACGGTTGCTGACACCGGGCTTCACGCTTTGTATTAGGCTTTAGCTGTTGTTTTTCCAGCTCTGTTTCTTGTCAGGATTCGGGCCAGTGATACAGTGTTAGGCACTTCTGTATACAGACACATAGTCCTACATCTACTAATGCTGCCCAATGGTGAGAACTAGACACCACCAATATTTAATATTAAGAATTCTGGTGGACTGTATAGGTGGCATGTGCCAGGCAGTGCTGTGCTGTGCCGCCTCTGCTGTGCCGTGCCAGGCATTGCTGTGCCGCCTGTTCTGTGCTGTGCCACACAGTGCAGTGCCGCCTGTTCTGTGCTGTGCCAGGCAGTGCTGTGCCGCCTGTGCTGTGGCAGTGCTGTGCTGTGCCAGGCAGTGCTGTACCGCCTGTTCTGTGCTGTGCCACACAGTGCAGTGCCGCCTGTTCTGTGCTGTGCCAGGCAGTGCTGTGCCGCCTGTGCTGTGGCAGTGCTGTGCTGTGCCAGGCAGTGCTGTACCGCCTGTTCTGTGCTGTGCCACACAGTGCAGTGCCGCCTGTTCTGTGCTGTGCCAGGCAGTGCTGTGCCGCCTGTGCTGTGCCAGGCAGTGCTGTACCGCCTGTTCTGTGCTGTGCCAGGCAGTGCTGTGCCGCCTGTGCTGTTCCAGGCAGTGCCGTGCTGTGTCGCCTGTGCTGTGCCAGGCAATGCCGTGCTGTGCCGCCTGTGCTGTGCCATGCAATGCCGTGTTGTGCCAGGCAGTGCTGTGCCGCCTGTGCTGTGCCAGGCAGTGCTGTGCTGTGCCGCCTGTGCTGTGCCAGGCAGTGCTGTGCCGTGCCACCTGTGCTGTGCCAGGCAGTGCTGTGCTGCCTGTGCTGTGCCGACTGTGCTGTGCCAGGTAATGCAGCCTGTGCTGTGCCAGGCAGTGCCGTGCTGTGCAGCCTGTGCTTTGCCAGGTAATGCCGTGCTGTGCCGACTGTGCTGTGCCAGGTAATTCCGTGCTGTGCCGCCTGTGCTGTACCAAGCAGTGCTGTGCCAGGTAATGCCAGGCCGTGCTGTGCCGACTGTGCTGTGCCAGGCCGTGCCGTGCTTTGCTGTGCCGCCTGCGCTGTGCCATGGTGTTGGCACACAAATACTATGTTTTTCATTTGTACTTGCCGGGGGTCCTAGGAATGGAGTATTTCCTTGCGATGCCTCCAGTCATGTGACAAGGCCACTTCATCCACCCCTGAGACTGGTAATGACCCTGTGAGAGCCATAGAGGTCATTATCAGATGTAAATGGAGCGGGAACATCATGGTCCAGGCTGTTATCACTAAGGATACCCATGTCCAGTGTCTTCTGATAGGATTCTCATCCATCCCTCTCAAAAAAAAGAGGAGAATCTGCTCATCACCCCCAGACACGCATCACATCCACCAAACGTTGCATGTACGGAGTGATCACAGGTGCCATGCACAGAAGACGCTCCGCCAGATCTCTGCTATTTATACTAGAACGCTCCACAATTATAGAGTGTTTAGCACCCATGAAAAAGTAAAAGAATAACCTTTAATTATGACATAGCTAAAAACTTGCAAAAAAGTCAAAGTACATTTTAAAAACTCAGAATAAGTTATGTGTTCAGGCTCATATACAGATCATTATGCAGAGATTGGGGTAAGAATCTGTATATGATCCGAAACATGTAAGTAATAGGCGTGCTTCATTGAACATCTGCTTTCCCTTTTTTTTTTTTAACCATATCATAATTAAAGATAATATTTATTTTAACAGTTTTTTTTGTGGGTGCTGGACATTCTACAACTTTGAACCTTTCTACAGTAATTTCTGCCATAGGATTGTGACTAGTTAAACAAGCTTTAGTGATGCCAAAAGTAGCGTGTGTGTAGTGCCAGGCAGGAAGGTGGAAAATGCCATACGCAAGTACAGAGAATCTTTTTATCTAGTCGTTTACTGGGATAAACCATATCCAGGGTTTTTCTTGGATATTCCGGTAGTTCTTCTAAGTCTTGAAATCCCTAAAGTTAAAGCTCCCCCTGACCACCACCTAAAAATGGGATTAGGACAAACCCCCGATGGAGCCATAGGCTGCAATGACACAAGTGAAGTCTGAAAGATCTCCATCAGTCCTTTCTTAAAGTGTTCATCTTATCAATGAAATGTAGATTTTACCTTTTTAAGGAATGTGCACACAGTCTTTTGAGGAGGTTTTGGAGCAGAAACTGAATGGAAACTCTCAAAACCTTGGATGTTCGACTCTGTGTGCACGTACCCTTAGTCTATGTGTTCACAGCGTCTTTTAAAGTTAGGCAAGCCCAAAAAGTTTTTAAAGCAGAAGACGATTAAAGAAACTCTGGAGTTTTTTTTTATTTCCTGAAGCGTCTTTTGTGTAATTTTTTTTCAGTTGTTTCTTGAACATTTTTCGTATAGTTTTGGCTGCCAATGTTTTTTTTTTTTTTTAGAGGGTGTTCCCATGGTTTTTGTAAATACTTTTTTTTTTCCAAGTTTTTTTTTCACACCACTGAATAATGAAGAAACTTCTAGCATTTTTTTTTAAGCAAAAATAATGAAAAACTCCCACAAAAAATGTCTTTCATTGGTTTGCGTTGTGATGTACAGAGCGCCTTCTGAACAAGAAAACGCCAGAAGAATGGACGTCGCTTCTTTTAAACACTTGGCGTTTTTAGAAACCTGAATTGGTTAAAAGACGTTTAATAGCCTGAACATATGCACAATAGGTGTTTTACATAGACATGCTTATGTTTGCTCTTTTAAGTGTTTTTTTTTTTTTTTTTTTTTTTTATATAGGTTTTTCAGGACGTTGATAGAAAGTTTGCCTGAACATACCCGATGTGGATATTTCTGGTTGAAAAAGCTACATTAAAAAAGGGAAAGCGTATTTTGTGTTTTTGTTTTTTGTGCACTGGGTAGTTGTTGTTTTTTTTCTGATTCTAGGACCAAGTTCTGAGCTTTCTGTCTTGCAGAAATGCTTCAAGAAATTAAGTGTTGCTTTTCTTCAACACTGGAAAAAAAAACTTGTGAAAGAACACAGTACCGTGTACTACTTAGGTGTCTTTAATGAAATCAATAGGAAATTTATTCCAAGCATATTGGTAGTGCTTTTTAATGTGTTTTTAGACCAGGTATAAACTAGAAAGAAAAAAATAGTCTGTTTTTCATGCAGAAAAAAAAAACGTTTTTCACCCACGTGTCATTTGCATGAGATTTGAGTAGCGTTTGTTTTTATACACTGCTCAAAAAAAAATAAAGGGAACACTTAAACAACAGAATATAACTCCAAGTAAATCAAACTTCTGTGAACTCAAACTGTCCACTTAGGAAGCAACACTGATTGACAATCAATTTCACATGCTGTTGTGCAAATGGAATAGACAATAGATGGAAATTATTGGCAACTATCAAGACACCCTCAATAAAGGAGTGGTTCTGCAGGTGGGGACCACAGACCACATCTCAGTACCATTGCTTTCTGGCTGAAGTTTTGGTCACTTTTGAATGTTGGTTGTGCTTTCACACTCGTGGTAGCCTGAGACGGACTCTACAACCCACAGAAGTTGCTCAGGTAGTGCAGTTCATCCAGGATGGCACATCAATGCGAGCTGTGGCAAGTAGGTTTACTGAGTCTGTCAGCATAGTGTCCAGAGGCTGGAAGAGCTACCAGGAGACAGGCCAGTACACCAGGAGACGTGGAGGGGGCCGTAGGAGGGCAACAACCCAGCAGCAGGACCGCTACCTCCACCTTTGTACAAGGAGGAATAGGAGGAGCACTGCGAGAGCCCTGCAAAATAACCTCCAGCATGTCACAAGTGTGCATGTGTCTGCACAAACGGTTAGAAAACAACTCCATGAGGGTGGTATGAGGGCCCGACGTCCACAGATGGGAGTTGTGCTCACAGCCTAACACCGTGCAGGACGCTTGGCATTTGCTACAGAACACCAGGATTGGCAAAGTTGCCGCTGGTGCCCTGTGCTCTTCACAGCTGAAAGCAGGTTCACACTGAGCACATGTGACAGAAGTGACAGAGTCTGGAGACGCCGTGGAGAGCGATCTGCTGCCTGCAACATCCTTCAGCATGACCGATTTGGGAGTGGGTCAGTAATGGTGTGGGGTGGCATTTCTTTGGAGGACCGCACAGCCCTCCATGTGCTCACCAGAGGTAGCCTGATTGCCATTAGGTACCGAGATGAGATCCTCAGACCTCTTGTGAGACCATATGCTGGTGCAGTTGGCCCTGGGTTCCTCCTAATGTAGGACAATGCCAGACCTCATGTGGCTGGAGTGTGTCAGCAGTTCCTTCAAGATGAAGGCATTGAAGCTATGGACTGGCCGCCCGTTCCCCAGACCTGAATCCGATTGAGCACATCTGGGACATGATGTCTCGCTCCATCCTCCAACGTAACGTTGCACCACAGACTGTCCAGGAGTTGGCGGATGCTTTAGTCCAGGTCTGGGAGGAGATCCCACAGGAGACCATCCGCAACCTCATCAGGAGCATGCCCAGGCGTTGTAGGGAGGTCATACAGGCACGTGGAGGCCACACACAATACTGAGCCTCATTTTGACTTGTTTTAAGGACATTACATCAAAGTTGGATCAGTCTGTAGTGTGTTTTTCCACTTTAATTTTGGGGGTGACTCCAAATCCAGGCCTCCATTGGTTAATAAATTTGATTTCCATTGATGATTTTTGTGTGATTTTGTTGTCAGCACATTCAGCTTTGTACAGAACAAAGTATTCAATGAGAATATTTCATTCATTCAGATCTAGGATGTGTTATTTGAGTGTTCCCTTTATTTTTTTGAGCAGTGTATATTAAGTTAACATAATTTATACTATAGGGTGCCTGCTCACCTAGCAGATTTGATAAGGATTATGAAGTTTTTTTCCGCAGCAAATTTGTGTTTATATGAGGATTTTATAGCAGATTTCAGTGTGACAACACCATTGTTGACTCGATGAGGCAGTGACTTTTCATTTCATGCGGATTTCTGTATCGTTGCACAATAAAACATCTGAAATAATTTTGAAGTCATTTCCAATGAAAAGTGAACGGTCACATTCAAGCAGAATCCTGGTTCCTGTTACCTGAGGGACTTGTTCTTATCACTATTCTTGTGACTTCTCTAGTCAAATGCGCATTACTCCCGAGCATCTGACATGATCACATGGCAGGCCCCATAAGGACATGCAAAACAAAGGTATTGACGCAGGGCATCATTTACATCAAACACATGACATGTGGAAGAAACATGAATTAGGATGTTTGTATTTGCTGTTGGTCTTCATGTAGACCAACAGTCCCCAGCCTTTCTTACCTTGAGAACCACATCTAGCTCTGAGAGAGGGTCACGAGCCACATCCAGAGCCCCTAAGTAGTGACATGCAGTTTCTGCTCCCTCCCCACAATAATGACATTACCTGTACAATGACAGCCAGATCTTTCCCACAGAAATCTCTCAGGCAGTGTACTTATATACAGGGGTTCCCATCAAACCCCCGTTCGGTGTTCCTGCCTCAAGCCCTACTACCACCTCTGACTGGCATTGTCATCCTATCTCCAGCATGGCATACTGAAGTTACCTCTCTACGCCCAAATCTGCTCTTCTGTGTGAGGCTGCTCTGAAAAGTCACCATCTAGAGACCTGATCTTAATAGGTATTTACTAGACTTGGTCCTAATGCATCAAGCTGGCAGACAAGCCTCCCACCCTCGAGGCAAAGGTTTGGGATACCTGATGCAGACTATGTGAAGAAAAGTATTGGGACACACATCTAAGGCTATGTTCATATTTCTTTTGGCCCACATGTCAGTGGCTTCTGTCTAAATCCTCGAAAATTTTGGGATTTGAACAGAACCCCTGATGGACCCATTTACTATAATGAGGCAGTCGTAGTCGCTTTGTGCTTTGTCTGGCCTTGGTTTCGGCACTGTCTGCTATCTTGAGGCGGGCACAAAAGCATGGTTTTCTCCCTCTGCCTCATTATATTTTATGGCCCCCTTAAGGAGTACCTCCAAATCCCATTTTTCAGACGGTAGCCCAGAAGGAGTTACTAATGTATTGCCCAAAACGCAATATGAACATAGCCTTAATCGTTGTGAACAATATTTGCATTCAGTCCTGTTGCCACAGGTGTATAATGTCCAGTCCTGCGCCATGCTGCCTGCCTTTCTAAACATTTGTGAAAGAATGGTTCACTAAAGAGCTCGCTGAATTTCAGCGTGGTGCTGTAATAGGGTGTTAGCATTGTGACAAGTCAGTTAGTGACATTGCTGCAGATTTACCATAAATCTGCAAGGAAAAATGAAGACTTCAGGAATCTCATTCACTTTGCTGGCTCTAGGAAATCCTTCAGGTTCTGTGAAAAATCTGTGCAGAAAAAAAATGCATCAAAAAACGCGACAAAACTGCAATGTGTATACAGACCCTGAAGCTTCAGGAAACCAAGACATTTGCTTTCTGTTCTACCATGACTGTACCCCTGTGAACACAGTAAGGTACATAAAGGTTGGGTGATTTTTGTGAGGAAGAACTGGACCGGCCAACACAAAGCCCTGACCCCAATCCTATTAAACAGCTATGGATGATCTAGAATGGAGATTGCGAGCCAGCCCCTGCTCATCATCAGCACTGTCTGATTTAACACATGCTCTTGTGGATGAATGGGCAAAAACTCCAACTTCTCTATAATTGGCTCATGTACAATCATTAGTAATACAATTTTATGTAGTAGCTTGGCAACACCAGTCATCACTATCATGTATATAAGGTTTTGACGCCATAATCTTTATAGATCTATCCTTTCCTCCCACAAATGAGTCATGACTCCACAGCCCTGGAAGACACATTAGCTACCTGGAGTTACTGATCACAAAGAGCAAACGCAGAGGAGAATAAATATCAGCTTAGCATTACCTAAAGGTACGGACTTGTAAATGTATCAGATAATGACTGAACAGTCCCTTTAAAACCTGTTTGGCAGGGCACCACATTATGTCATGTCAGACCCGCCTTTATGAATCAGAGCTCAGATCTGCTAATCTGCAGCGGTTTTATTCTGGTAGTCGAAATGATCAGCCAGTTGTATAATCATTTGTTCTCCCTGGAGCTGCCGGCTCTCACAATAAGGGCTCGCTCACACGATCGGATCGATTATGTTAAAGGGGTTGTCCGGCATGGGCTTACCCAGGATCAAAACTGGGGGGAGGGAGGGGGCAAAAAAAAAAAATCAAATACTTACCTCACGTCTCACCTGCTGCCGCTGCTCCGGACTCCAGCGTCGCCGGCCTCATCCCGCTCTGCGCTGTGACTGCTCAGGAGAGAGCGCTATGTAAAGACGTCACCGCGCCCTCTGACCTGAGACGTCACAGTGCAGCAGCCGCGGAGGATGCAGGACCTGCTGCGGAGGCACGGGGAGAGGTAAGTATTGTGTCGGGTGCCGGGGCCCTGAGCAAGCGGGGGGGGGAGCGGGTGCTGACGGTGAGGGGGCCCCCCCGCCTGCTCAGGGCCCTGACATTTGCCCGGGTGCGCCGGGTGCTGACGCCGGCCCTGGTGTGCGGCGTGCGGCCCTGCTTCTAGGGGGGGCAGCTGACCCCCCCCCCCCGCCCCACGGTGGGTACGCCCATGTTGTCCAGTGCTTTTTTTAAGTTGCCCAATGTATTCAGCATGTGGGCATAAGTATCTCTGTATATACCTTGCGTTGCTGATAATTCCTGTGAGCGGCTGTATCACTGGCTGCTCACAGGCATCATGTGACCCCTGGCTGCAGCTGGCGCTGACGTCACGACAAGTCCAGGCTGCAGCCGAGGGTCCCTCTTCCGCGTTCCACCGGTGGCTGTTGGGTTGTGGGTGGGGTTTAACTTCTTTAATGACCCTCCTATCAAGCTCTGAACTGAGTTTGATTGGAGTGTCAGCTTAGTGTAACCCTATTCTCTCCGATGAGAGAATCGTAGCACAGGTGAGGAGAAGATGGAGAACAAAATTTCTCCATCTTCTCCATTGTGAGTCCACAGAAATCGGACTGCACTCAGATGTCATTCGAATGCAGTCCGATGATTTCCATGCACCCATAGACTGGAATGGGCTTGTGACATGCGATTTGAGCTGCAAATTGCAGCATGCTGTGATTGTTATTTATTTTTTTCTCATGCCGAATCGGTATGAGAAAACAATACTGATCTGCACTGCCCCATAGAATAACATTGGTCCGAGTACTATCTGATAAAACATCCACATAACTCTTCCGATGTATGCGCTCGTGTGAGCGGGCCCAAAAGGGGGTATCTGTTAAGAAACAACCTTTTGAAGCACTGCAACTGCTTAAAGACTCAGGATTATAAACAGCTGTATTTTAGGTTACTCACATTCATAGCTACTGAATTGATAGTTGTTATATTGGTGTGGGTCCGTCCTCTAGTTAGGTTGGTGTATGACCCCTGATCACAAGATCATCGCCAGAAGCATTTCAGTGGTGTGGCAGATGGCGAATGCAGATGCCCAGGAGACTACTGAGAAAAGTCAGCTATGGTAACTGTGAAAAGCACCCCTGATTTTGTTCTTCTAGACCTCATTGTGTGGTATATCAACCTGCTATATACAGTATATGATTTATCTGCATGTTTTGTTTGGCTTGTGCCTCTTTTTCCTATAGTATTGTTTGTGTTCATACAGTTGTCTTTGTTTTCCTGTGAAAACTGCTCATTACACTATTGTAATTTCCATAGCGGTTGTAGTTATCTTTCCATATACATCGTGTGCATTGCTTGTCTTCCACCACTCAGACATATTTTCCATACATCTGTGAATTGAAATATTTCATCGAGTAAGTGGTGCGTAGTAGACGGGTGCACGTGCCGCTTCTTGCAGGATTCGGCTATTATTTACTGGACCCCTTTCTACCATATGGCTAATGAGATGGATGTGTGTCTAATCCAATATCAATCCTTCCGGTTGGATAACTGAAGCCCGATGTTTTCTTTGAGTCTCCTTACTAGTAATGAGCGAGTAGTGAAATAATCGGACTTGCTATACTCGTAACGAGTAGGTCTCAATACTCGGGTACTCGTTACGAGTAGCAAGTCCAATGTAAGTCAATGGGAAAAGCGAGTAAGCCGAGTAATTGTCTGCTGGAGCCTATAAAGCGGTCTGGGGGCTGAGGAGAAGGCTGAAATGGGTGCATGATTGTTTAAAAGCCGGTGGTAAAAAGCCGCCGGCTTTTAAACAATCACTCAGCCCCATACTCGCTTCCCCGCAGCCTCCTATCCCGATCCTCCGCTCGCCCGCCACCTCCCATCCCAATCCTAAGTTAGGACCGGGCGGGGAGCGCAGCACCAGGGAGCAGGGAGCGAAGGACCCGGGCAGGGAAGCCGGCAGTGAAAAGACTTCACCGCCGGCTTTCCCCGTTCAGTGCTGCGCTCCCTGATGTACGCTCCCCGCTCCCTGGTGCTTCGCTCCCCGCCCGGTACAACTAAGCAGCTGGGGGCTGGAATCCGCAGCGCAGGGTGGCCCAAGCTTTCTGGGCCCCCCGCTGCGAATTGCAGTCCGCAGCCACCCCAGAAAATGGCGTCTTCATAGAAGCGCCATTTTCTGGCGCTGTACCCAACTCATCCAGGGCCCTGGTGCGGTGACTCACTGGGTAATAAAGGGGTTAGGGCCAGCTTTGTATTATCCGCTGGCCCTAAGCCTGAAATTCATGGGGTCACTCCAATATTAGACATGACCGCCATGAATTTCTAGTAAAGTATTTTAAAAAAAAACACAACACATAGAAAAAAATATTTTATTAGAAATAAAACAAAAAAACACTTAGAGACTCTTAATTTTTTTAATAATCTTCCGTCCGATGTAGTCCAATGGAGTCTTCTTCTTTAGCTCAGCTACAGATTCTCTACCAGAGATGTAGCTGAGCTGTGCGGCCGTGGGAAAGTTGATGTGAGTTCATGCAGTCAAGCATGAACTCACATGAACCCTCTGAGGGCACCGCGGCTACTTCAAATGAACAGCTGATCAGCATCAGCTGATACCTCAGCTGTTCATCTGAAATAACCGGCGGGAAAACCGGCAGTGAAAAGACTTCACCGCCGGCTTTCCCGTTCGGTGCTGTGCTCCCCGCTCCCTGATGTACGCACCCTGCTCCCCCGCCGCCTCCCATCCCGATCCTAAGTTAGGACCTGGCAGTGAGCGAAGCACCAGGGAGCGCAGCACTAAACGGGAAAGCCGACGGTGAAGTCTTTTCACTGCCGGCTTCCCCGCCTGGGTCCTTCTCTCCCTGGTGCTTTGCTCCCCACCCGGTCCTAACTTAGGATCAGGATGGTAGGCGGCGGGGGGAGCGGAGGATCGGGATGGGAGGCTGCGGGGAAGCGAGTATGGGGGTGAGTGATTGTTTAAAAGCCGGCGGCTTTTTACCGCCGGCTTTTAAACAATCATGCACCCATTTCAGCCTTTTCCTCAGCCCCCAGACCGCTTTATAGGCTCCAGCAGACAATTACTCAGCTTACTCGCTTTTCCCATTGACTTACATTGTACTCGTTACTCCTAGCGAGTAATCACAAGGAAACTCGGGGAGTAACGAGTAGCCCGAGTACTGTACTATTCGGCGAGTACCAAATAGTAACGAGTATACTCGCTCATCCCTACTCCTTACACAAAATTTGACCTCTATGTAGCCACTGACTGAAGGATTTACCAAAACTGTATTTAGTGTATCACACCGCAGACTAAAGATCTGCTACCTATGGTCACATTATTATCTATTGGCAACACTGAAACTTTCTCTAGACAAAATGCTGAAAATATCATAACTGAGACAAACAGCCTAATTTTGAGGCAGCTCGAGGCGTCATTCACACTTTGGTTTTTCATGTACGTGTTCTATACGTGATTTTCATGAACAGAACATGTACCCATTATAGTCTATGGAGCTGTTCCCATGTCCTTATGTTTTTTTGCGTATCTTGTGTCCACAAAAAAAATCAGTCATTTCTGATTTGGACTCGAGTTACAGATCAAAAATACACATACAATTTTACGGGTCCGTGAAAATCCTAGACAGCACACGGGATAGCATCACTGTGCTGTCCATGATTAACATAGTCGTGTATAGGAGAAGTTTTGCAATTTATTTTTCTCATACAAGAAACTCGCTAATGAAACACTGATGGTAAGAACTTACACACTGATGAAAATCCAATCCAAAAGACTGCTAAAAATCAGACCGTTTTTATTAAGTACGAGAAAAATCGCTGACCTAAGAATGAGGCCTAAATCTGTCTGCCAGTACCCAAACCAGAATCCTACAAACTCCACCTTAGGGCCCAGTTTAAAAAGCTGTTGTCTTCACATCACTGGTATATCTGGTCATGAAAAAGGCATAGTCGCCGGAACGTGGGGACCATATGTATGGCTATTGGTTGGATACCTTGTAATAATTATTAAAGAAATAAAACCCAAGTTTGATTGAAGTGTTATTTTGTGCCTGGATTAATGCTGTGTTCTTGATAGGGAGAAAGGTACAATGAATTGTGTGATCAGTCATGACGCATGGAAATCTGCCCCATCAGTCGGAAGCCTTCTAGTATGTTTCAGAATAGTTTGGATTATTTGTAGTGAACTAAAACTTCTGTACATGAGCCCAAAATGTGTTCGCTTTGAGGAAAAGGCAGCATTGTGACTGTGACCAGGGCCCATTTGTGCTCGATCTCTACAGGATAAGGTAAAGTTAAACATTTAGTACAAATAGTCTTCTGCTGAATTCCTCCATCCAATGCTTTCAGCCTTCTTATTGAATGAAATGGATGCTCAGTCCAACAAAGTGCAACGGAGGGGAAAGAGGCAGAATGGCTGTTGCCTTGTCAATCACTGATTATTGAAAGTATGACTGCTTTTGGATCTTGGTCTCACACCTGGGACCATGGCTGATGAGAAGATTGAAAGGTGGTCTTCAATGTTTACACAGGAACAGTGACTTGAGCGCCTTGTCTCCTTCATTCTGCAGATCTCCCCTTGTAGGACCCTTCTGAGAAAGTAAACATTGATTATATGTCATAAAGGCCTCCATACACATTAGATTTATTAATGCTTACTTATATAGTGCCTTCCTATTCCACAAGGCTTTGCAGACATTATCATCACTGTCACCAATGGGGCTCATAATCTAATATCTTTGGAGTGTTGACACATGTTTCTGGTTGAACAATCATTTAACAACCGATCATAATACTGATACAGCCACATTTTAGTTCATGTTGCCCTTTGTTGTCGTCCTACCTGCCCACACAAGTTCAGAGACTCCTGTCCACAAACGTACAGTCTTTTTTGGAATAGATCATTCATGGACGAACTGTCTGTCTTTGAGTGAAAGATCTTGGGAACATAAAAAATCAAACAATGGCAGATGATTGTTCTCCAGGTTCTACCTGGCAATTGTTCAGTTTGGGTGAAATTGTTCAATTTCATCAATTTTAATCTACCATATATAGAGCCGTAAAAATGAGTCAGGAAAGAAATCTGTTTGCTGAACAAATGTTCGGCGTTCAGCTATGCCATGTTTATGGCCTGCCTAAGTATAGACCATCATTACAGTGTGTTCATGCATATGGATCAGCTAGTAATGTGAAAAAAAATCACTTGTACATTTTGACACTATTTTATCACTGTTCTAGGAAATAAAAAAGGTATCCAATAAAAGCAAAGTGTAGCGCTGGCGTCCCTGCCCTCTGCTAGGCAGGGACGCTGCTCCCCTCACCGCTCTGCTCCGTGCCCGGCGTCCTCTCCCCGCTCTGCTGTCGGCGCGCGCTCCTTCCCGGCGTCCTCCTCCCGCTCTGCTCTCGGCGCGCGCTGCTTCCCGGCCCCTGTGCTTAGGGCGCGCGCGCGCGCGCTCCCCTCCTCTTAAAGGGGCCGCGCGCGCCGTCCTAAGGAGTCCCCGGCCAATGGCCGGAGGACTTCATCATATATAAGGCACCTCCTCCAAAATGGAGGTGCCCGAGCAATGTTGTTTGCACCTGTGTCTCACCTGTGCTTCAGCCCTCAGGTCCCGTTGCCAGTTACCTGCCAGTTTCCTGCCAGTTTCCTGCTAGTTACCTGCCTGATTCCTGCCTGAATACTTGTTACCTGCCTGCCTGCCTGAGGTCCGACGGTCTGCCTTACAACTCCGGTCAGTCTGTCTAAGGACCAACTTGTCCGCTCACCTGGGAGCGCACATCAGCTACCTGCCTGCTTGCCTGAGGTCCGACGGTCTGCCTTACAACTCCGGTCAGTCTGTCTATGGACCAGCTTGCCCGCTCACCTGGGAGCGCTTCTCCGCTACCTGCCTGCTTGCCAGCCCGGAGGCTCCGTTGTCACGTGCTGTGACCACCAGCTATCTCAGAGACTCTTGCCCGCTCACCTGGGAGCGCATCTCCGTTACCTGCCTGCTTGCCAGCCCGGAGGTCCCGTTGTCACGTGCGGTGACCACCAGCTATTCCTGAGACTCTTGCCCGCTCACCTGGGAGCGCTTCTCCGTTACCTACCTGCCTGCCAGCCCGGAGGTTCCGCCGTCACGTGCCGTGACCACCTGCTATTCCAGAGACTCTCGCTTGCTCACCTGGGAGCACACATCTACCATCTGCCTGCTAGCCTACCCGGAGGCTCTGCCATCACAGGTCGTACCTACCCCTTACCCAGAGACTGCCCTGATCACTTGCCGTAACTCCCTGTCCGTTCACCCAGAGACTGCCACCCGCTCCCTTACAAGGGCCGCCCCCTTGTATAGTAGCTCAGAGGTTCCGCCTCCCGGACCCGTTACAGTTTGCTCGGGCCATGGAACCCGGTGGCACCCAAGCTCCCTCACTCTCGGACCTCTGTCTTGAACTGTCCCGTCAGAGGTCCCAACAGGAGGCCATCCTGGGTCACCTGCGGAATGTTAATACTCGCCTGAACACTCTGTCTGATCCACCAACAACCTCCGCCAGTGCCATATCTTGCAATCCGGCAGCTCCGCTGCCCACTAATACTATGGTATCCTACCCCGGACCCCGGCTCTCTGCACCCCCTCGCTTCGGAGGCGACCCCGTCCAGGCTCGGGGCTTCATAAATCAGTGCACCCTGCACTTTGAACTTTTGTCCCATCAGTTTAATTCCGACCGGGCCAAAATTGCCTTTATCATGTCCCATCTCACCGGGGAGGCCCTGGCCTGGCTAAATCCTCTATGGGAGAGAGGAGACCCCCTGGTGTCCAACTTGCCTGCTTTTCTCTCGGCTTTCCGGAAAGTCTTCGACGAACCCGGACGGAAGACCTCATCCGCATCCTCTCTGCTACGCCTCCGTCAGGAGGGTCTCACCGTGGGCCAATATGCCATACGGTTCCGCACCCTTGCCTCGGAGCTGGCCTGGGATAACGACGCTCTGGTATCCGTCTTCTGGGAGGGTCTGTCCGGTCGTATTAAAGATGAACTTGCTGGTCGGGACATTCCTACCTCTCTCGATGATCTAATAACCCTTGCCACCCGGATTGACCTACGGTTCCAGGAGCGTGCCAAAGAGGTCACCCGCGAGAGAAGGATTCCACGTTTAGCTCCTACTTTCCAGAAACCCGTCATTCCCTCCATCTCTCCCCAGGTACACTCTCCTGAGCCTATGCAGGTCGACCAGACCAAGATGGTCAAAACCCGTCAGGACTCACGCCGTGCCGAGGGGAGCTGCTTCTACTGTGGCAGTAAGGAGCACCGGATCCGTACCTGCCCGGAGAGGTCGGGAAACGCCTGTGTCTAGGTTCGCTCAGAGAGGTCCACCTAGACAAGAATAAATCCTCTCCATCCCTGCTGTTGTCAGTTTCGATCATCTACGGGGAGAACCGTTATTTCGAACTAGCCCAACTTGACTCTGGAGCAGCCGGGAACCTTATTTCACAGTCCCTGGTTGAGAAATACCGCATCCCCACCAAACCTCTGGCTGTACCCTTGTCTGTCGCTGCCGTGGATGGGGGCCTCTTACCTCGCCCCATTCAACTCATCACCGAATCCATTACCCTGCAGGTGGGAATGCTGCATTCTGAAAGTATCTCCTTTCATGTTCTGCCTGGACTCTCTCACGCCCTCTTGCTAGGTCTGCCCTGGCTCCAGAGACATGCACCCGTGCTAGACTGGCAAACCGGAGAGGTCCTTCGCTGGGGACAAGACTGTCATAAAACCTGCCTGGTTCCCGTCCATCCCGTCCGTCCCTCTCCTACCCCAGCTAATCTACCTGGACTTCCGATTCCTTATTGGTCTTATGCAGATGTCTTTAATAAAAAGGAGGCAGAGACATTACCACCACATAGACCATACGACTGTCCCATCGATCTGCTACCCGGTACTACTCCTCCCCGTGGGCGTATCTATCCTTTATCCGCTGCTGAGACCCGGTCAATGTCCGAATATATTGAGGAGAATCTGGCCAGAGGATTCATCCGGAAATCTACCTCCCCGGCGGGAGCAGGCTTCTTTTTCGTCAAAAAGAAGGACGGCTCTCTCCGTCCCTGTATAGACTATAGAGGCCTAAACCTGATCACGGTGAAGAATAAGTACCCCCTTCCGCTCATTCCAGAATTATTTGATCGCCTGAGGGGGGCTAGGATCTTCACCAAACTGGACCTTCGTGGGGCGTACAACCTGGTTCGTATTCGTCAGGGGGATGAATGGAAGACGGCATTCAACACCCGGGACGGCCACTATGAATACCTGGTAATGCCCTTTGGTCTCTGTAACGCTCCTGCCGTCTTTCAAGAGTTGGTCAATGACATCTTCCGGGACCTTCTCTACTCCTGCGTAGTGGTGTACCTGGACGACATCTTGGTCTTCTCTCCGGATCTCCAGACTCACCGGAGGGACGTTCGTCAGGTCCTGCTCAGGCTAAGGCAGAACCATCTCTACGCTAAATTTGAGAAGTGCCTCTTTGAGCAGACCTCGCTTCCGTTTCTGGGCTACATTATCTCTCAGACCGGCCTACAAATGGATCCTGAGAAACTGTCTGCCATCGAGAAATGGCCCCGACCGGAGGGGTTGAAGGCCATTCAGCGATTCCTGGGCTTCGCCAACTACTACCGCCTCTTCATACCACACTTCTCTTCCCGGACGGCCCCAATTTCTGCGCTCACCCGTAAAGGTACTAATCCCAAAGAGTGGCCACCCGAAGCAGAGGAGGCCTTTCTTTCCCTTAAACAGGCCTTCTCTTCCGCCCCGGTGCTGCATCGCCCAGATGGCAACAAACAGTTCTTCCTGGAAGTTGACGCCTCCTCCTCTGGAGCCGGAGCGGTACTTACTCAAAAATCATCTTCCGGGAGGATGGTAACTTGTGGCTTCTTCTCTAAACTCTTCTCCTCCTCTGAGCGCAACTATTCCATAGGAGACCGAGAGTTATTGGCCATCAAACTGGCATTGGAGGAGTGGCGTTACCTGCTCGAGGGGGCTCTTCACCCGGTAATAATTTACACTGACCACAAGAACTTGGCTTACCTCCAGCATGCCCAGAGACTTAACCCGCGCCAAGCCCGGTGGTCCTTGTTTTTTGCTCGTTTTGATTTTGTCCTTCATTTTCGCCCGGCTGACAAAAACGTCAAGGCGGACGCCTTGTCTCGGTCCTTTCTGGTGTCTGATCTCGAGGAGGATCCGAAACATATCATCGATCCCGCCAGAGTAATGCAGGTGGCTCCCGTGAGTCTAAATCGTCTTCCTCCTGGTAAGACGTTCGTACCAGTACCTGATCGGGAGAAGATCCTACACTGGGGTCATTCGTCTAAACTAGCTGGCCACGCCGGTCAGAAAAAGACCCTCCAGCTTATTACCCGGCACTACTGGTGGCCTAACCTGCACAAGGATGTAATAGACTTTGTTTCTGCCTGTGTGTCCTGCGCCCGCAACAAAGTTCCGAGACACCTGCCGGCCGGCCGCCTCCTACCTCTGCCAGTACCTGCTGCCCCCTGGCAGCATATAGCGATGGACTTCATTACTGATCTACCCGTCTCTGCCGGTTGTACGGTCATTTGGGTGGTCGCTGACCGCTTCTCCAAGATGGCTCACTTCATTCCACTGCCAGGTCTTCCGTCTGCACCCGAGCTGGCTAAAGACTTTATCCGCCACATCTTCCGTCTTCATGGCCTGCCCCGTCACATCGTGTCGGATCGTGGGGTACAGTTCACTTCCCGTTTCTGGAGAGCCACTTGTAAATTGCTGGACGTCACCCTGGACTTCTCCTCCGCTTACCATCCACAGTCTAATGGTCAAGTGGAGCGGATCAATCAGAACCTGACCAGTTACCTTCGGCACTTCGTTAATGCCCACCATTCTGACTGGGTGGATCTCCTGCCATGGGCCGAATTCTCGTACAACAATCACGAGAGCGAGTCTTCCTCCAAATCCCCGTTTTTTGTAGTCTACGGTCAGCATCCTCGGATCCCGTTTCCCGTCTCCTCCTCGGCGGACAATCCGGCTGCGGAATCTCTTGTTAACAAATTTTCCTCCATATGGGAGAGTACCCGGTCCGCACTCCTTCTGTCATCCGAGCGTATGAAAAGACACGCTGACAAAAAACGTCTGGACCCTCCTCAATTCCGCCCTGGGGATAAAGTCTGGCTCTCGTCCAAATATGTCCGGCTCAAGATCCCTTCCTATAAGTTAGGGCCTCGGTTCATCGGCCCACTGGAGGTCATCAGTCAGATCAACCCGGTGGCCTATAAATTGAAACTCCCGGCCAACTTACGGATCCCTAACTCCTTCCATGTGTCTCTCCTCAAACCTGTGGTGCTTAACTCTTTTTCCAAGTCTACAGGTACGCCTCCTGCTCCGGTTTCTGCTGAGGACGAGTTTGAGGTAGAGAACATTCTTGCCACCAAAAGGGTAAGAGGAAAGACCTTTTTTCTGGTAGATTGGAAGGGGTTTGGTCCTGAGGAGAGAACGTGGGAGCCCCGGGAGAACATCCATGCCCCTCTCATCCTAGCTAAATTTCTGTCTGGCCTAAAAAAGGGGGGGCCTAAAGGGGGGGGGTACTGTAGCGCTGGCGTCCCTGCCCTCTGCTAGGCAGGGACGCTGCTCCCCTCACCGCTCTGCTCCGTGCCCGGCGTCCTCTCCCCGCTCTGCTGTCGGCGCGCGTTCCTTCCCGGCGTCCTCCTCCCGCTCTGCTCTCGGCGCGCGCTCCTTCCCGGCCCCTGTGCTTAGGGCGCGCGCGCGCGCGCTCCCCTCCTCTTAAAGGGGCCGCGCGCGCCGTCCTAAGGAGTCCCCGGCCAATGGCCGGAGGACTTCATCATATATAAGGCACCTCCTCCAAAATGGAGGTGCCCGAGCAATGTTGTTTGCACCTGTGTCTCACCTGTGCTTCAGCCCTCAGGTCCCGTTGCCAGTTACCTGCCAGTTTCCTGCCAGTTTCCTGCTAGTTACCTGCCTGATTCCTGCCTGAATACTTGTTACCTGCCTGCCTGCCTGAGGTCCGACGGTCTGCCTTACAACTCCGGTCAGTCTGTCTAAGGACCAACTTGTCCGCTCACCTGGGAGCGCACATCAGCTACCTGCCTGCTTGCCTGAGGTCCGACGGTCTGCCTTACAACTCCGGTCAGTCTGTCTATGGACCAGCTTGCCCGCTCACCTGGGAGCGCTTCTCCGCTACCTGCCTGCTTGCCAGCCCGGAGGCTCCGTTGTCACGTGCTGTGACCACCAGCTATCTCAGAGACTCTTGCCCGCTCACCTGGGAGCGCATCTCCGTTACCTGCCTGCTTGCCAGCCCGGAGGTCCCGTTGTCACGTGCGGTGACCACCAGCTATTCCTGAGACTCTTGCCCGCTCACCTGGGAGCGCTTCTCCGTTACCTACCTGCCTGCCAGCCCGGAGGTTCCGCCGTCACGTGCCGTGACCACCTGCTATTCCAGAGACTCTCGCTTGCTCACCTGGGAGCACACATCTACCATCTGCCTGCTAGCCTACCCGGAGGCTCTGCCATCACAGGTCGTACCTACCCCTTACCCAGAGACTGCCCTGATCACTTGCCGTAACTCCCTGTCCGTTCACCCAGAGACTGCCACCCGCTCCCTTACAAGGGCCGCCCCCTTGTATAGTAGCTCAGAGGTTCCGCCTCCCGGACCCGTTACACAAAGTAATTGACGTATAGCCTGTCAAATCTTTGGGGGTGCTAAGAGCAGAGCTAGGGTAGGGCAGCTTTTTTCCTAATAGTAAATAATTCTTTCTGATTTTCACGCTGAGCCATGTAACATCACTAATAATGTGCAAGAATAGGCAAATTTTAGTGACACCATAAGCAAATATCAGTGTGGTTTAGTCAGGAAATTGTAGGTCCGCTGCTTGTCAGTAATAGCACTCTCTATAAATGTACTGCTAGACAGTGTGTGGATAACAGACTTTGTGAGATGAGTGACCACAAGTTCTGCTTCAACACACAGACTAGACTAGCTTCTTCTGTACCATCCATTATCACAGTGGTAAATTGTCACGTGTGCTGTCACTCGTGTGTGGGTGTAGGTTGTATGAATACATTAGGACTGCTGTATACACAGAGTCTTACTATGTAAAAAAGTGCTTGGAATGATCACATAGTGGGAGCTGTGCTTTACTGAGCCAAATCATTGCTTTCCTAAAGACATTAAGGGCCTCTAAAACTAAAAGATTAGAAGTGCTAATTTATATATATATATATATATATATATATATATATATATATATATATATATATATATATATATATATATATATATATATATATATATATATATATATATATATATATATATATATACAGTGCCTACAAGTAGTATTCAACCCCCTGCAGATTTAGCTGGTTGACACATGCGGAATTAACTTGGCATTGTGACATTTGTACTGTAGATCAGCCTGGAAGTGGGAAATGCACTGCAGCAAATTTTTTTTTTTTTTTTTTTAAAAGCGTTAAAAGTTAATTCAGAGTGTCATTTATTATTCAACCCCTCAAACCACAAGAATTCTGTTTGGTCCCCAAAAGTATTAAGAAGTAGTTCAGGCACCAAGAATAATGAGCTTCACATGTGTGGATTAAAGATCTCTTTTGCCAGCCTTTTCTGACTATTTAAGACCCTCCCCAAACTTGTGAACAGCACTCAGACATGGTCAACATGGGAAAGACAAAGGAGCATTCCAAGGCCATCAGAGACAAGATCGTGGAGGGTCACAAGGCTGGCAAGGGGTACAAAACCCTTTACAAGGAGTTGGGCCTACCTGTCTCCACTGTTGGGAGCATCATCCGTAAGTGGAAGGCTTATGGAACTACTGTTAGCCTTCCACGGCCAGGACAGCCTTTGAAAGTGTCCTCCCGTGCCGAGGCCAGGCTTGTCCGAAGAGTCAAGGCTAACCCAAGGACAACAAGGAAGGAGCTCCGGGAAGATCTCATGGCAGTGGGGACATTGGTTTCAGTCAATACCATAAGTAACGTACTCCACCGCAATGGTCTCCGTTCCAGACGAGCCCGTAAGGTACCTTTACTTTCAAAGCGTCATGTCAAGGCTCGTCTACAGTTTGCTCATGATCACTTGGAGGACTCTGAGACAGACTGGTTCAAGGTTCTATGGTCTGATGAGACCAAGATCAAGATCTTTGGTGCCAACCATACACGTGACGTTTGGAGACTGGATGGCACTGCATACGACCCCAAGATTACCATCCCTACAGTCAAGCATGGTGGTGGCAGCATCATGCTGTGGGGCTGTTTCTCTGCCAAGGGGCCTGGCCATCTGGTCCCCATCCATGGGAAGATGGATAGCACGGCCTACCTGGAGATTTTGGCCAAGAACCTCCGCTCCTCCATCAAGGATCTTAAGATGGGTCGTAATTTCATCTTCCAACAAGACAATGACCCAAAGCACACAGCCAAGAAAACCAAGGCCTGGTTCAAGAGGGAAAAAGTCAAGGTGTTGGAGTGGCCTAGTCAGTCTCCTGACCTTAACCCAATTGAAAACTTGTGGAAGGAGCTCAAGAATAAAGTCCACATGAGACACCCAAAGAACCTAGATAACTTGGAGAAGATCTGCATGGAGGAGTGGGCCAAGATAACTCCACAGACCTGTGCCGGCCTGATCAGGTCTTATAAAAGACGATTATTAGCTGTAATTGCAAACAAGGGTTATTCCACAAAATATTAAACATAGGGGCTGTATAATAATTGACCCACACTTTTATGTTTAAAATTTAATAAAATTCAACTGAGCAACATAACTTTTTGGTTTGTAAGATTTATGCTTCTGTTCATAAAACCTACTCTCGTTTGCAGTTTGAAGGCTCTAACTTATTTGCATCTTATCAAACCAGCTAAATCTGCAGGGGGTTGAATACTACTTGTAGGCACTGTGTGTGTGTGTGTATATATATATATATATATATATATATATATATATATATATATATATATATATATATATATATAATGTGTATACAGTCATGCCCAAAAGTTTTGAGAATGACACCAAAATTATATTTTCACATGATCTGCTGGCCTCTGGTTTTTATTAGTGTTTGTCTGATGTTTATATCACATACGGAAATATAATTGCAATCATCTTATGAGTACCAATAGGTTATATTGACAGAATGAGTTAATGCAGCAAGTCAATATTTGCAGTGTTGCCCCTTCTTCTTCAAGACCTCTGTAATTCTCCCTGGCATGCTCTCAATCAACTTTTGGACCAAATCCTGACTGATAGCAGTCCATTCTTGCATAATCAATGCTTGCATTTTGTCAGAATTTGTTGGTTTTTGTTTGTCCACCCGTCTCTTGATGATTGACCACAAGTTCTCAATGGGATTAAGATCTGGGGAGTTTCCAGGCCATGGACCCAAAATCTCTATGTTTTGTTCCATGAGCCATTTAGTTATCACCTTTGCTTTATGGCAAGGTGCTCCATCATGCTGGAAAAGGCATTGTTGGGCGCCAAACTGCTCTTGGACGGTTGGGAGAAGTTGCTCTTGGAGGACATTCTGGCACCATTCTTTATTCATGGCTGTGTTTTTAGGCAAGACTGTGAGTGAGCCGATTCCCTTGGCTGAGAAGCAACCCCACACATGAATGGTTTCAGGCTGCTTTACAGTTGGCATGAGACAAGACTGGTGGTAGAGCTCACCTCTTCTTCTCCAAATAAGCTGTTTTCCAGATGTCCCAAACAATCGAAAAGGGGATTCATCAGAGAAAATGACTTTGCCCCAGTCCTCAGCAGTCCACTCCCTGTACCTTTTGCAGAATATCAGTCGGTCCCTGATGTTTTTTCTGGAGAGAAGTGGCTTCTTTGCTGCCCTCCTTGAAACCAGCCCTTGCTCAAAGAGTCTCCGCCTCACAGTGCGTGCAGAAGCACTCACACCAGCCTGCTGCCATTCCTGAGCAAGCTCTGCACTGCTGGTAGTCCGATCCCACAGCTGAAACAGTTTTAAGATACGGTCCTGGCGCTTGCTGGTCTTTCTTGGGCGCCCTGGAGCCTTTTTGACAACAATGGAAGCTCTCTCCTTGAAGTTCTTGATGATGCGATAGATTGTTGACTGAGGTGCAATCTTTGTAGCTGCGATACTCTTCCCTGTTAGGCCATTTTTGTGCAGTGCAATGATGGCTGCACGTGTTTCTTTAGAGATAACCATGGTTAACTGAAGAGAAACAATGATACCAAGAACCAGCCTCCTTTTAAAGTGTCCAGTGATGTCATTCTTACTTAATCATGACTGATTGATCACCAGCCCTGTCCTCATCAACACCCACACCTGTGTTAATGGATCAATCACTAAAACGATGTTAGCTGCTCCTTTTAAGGCAGGACTGCAATGATGTTGAAATGTGTTTTGGGGGTTAAAGTTCATTTTCTGGGCAAATATTGACTTTGTGTGTGCTGAGTGGCATATAATGAGTAAGCTCCCTTTGAAAAGGAAGATTTTAATCAATATTTCACTGAATCAAATTTCCAAATTTTTGACAAGACTGAAGGATTATAGAACATTTTTGTTACTCCATAACGTGAAAGTAAGATTAATAAAATAATTCCAAAATCTTCAGTTTTACTCAAATTAGTTGATGCAAAAATGAATACATCTCACATCAAAAACTGCTACATCTAGTATTTTGTATGACCTCCATGATTTTTAAGGACAGCACCAAGTCTTCTAGTCGGTCAATTAACAAGTTGGTGAGATATTGTAACATACCGTATATATTCAAGTATAAGCCGAGGCCCTTAATTTTGCCTAAAAAAAAAAACTGGGAAAACATATTGACTCGAGTATAAGCCTAGGCTGGGAAATGCTGCAGCTGCTGGTATGCATGGCCCCACTATCCTGATATACATGGCCCCCATCACTGCACACATGAAAAAAAAATAAACACCCCTCCTCACCTTCCTCCCCTCTGCTCCAGCGCTGTGTCCTGTCTGCCAGCATCTCACCTCAGCATCTGAGCAGCACATGACATCACTGCCTTGCGCCATCAGACACTGAGGTGAGGTGCCGGGATATTCACTCCTCACAGCAGGCACACGTGGTAGCTGCAGCAGAGGCTAGTGCCTGTGCCCGCTCCACCGCCGCCGCAACCTCCCACCACCCCAGTGGTATATACCCAAGTATAAGTCGAGGGGGGGCTTTGTCAGCATAAAAAATGTGCTGAAAAAGTCATACTCGAGTATACACGGTATATCTTATTTCCATTCTTCAAGAACGACCTCTTTTAGAGCCTGGGTGCTCAACTCGTCTCTTCAAAATTCACCATAGGTGTTTGGTTGTGTTCAGATCAGAAGACATACTTGGCCACTGAATCACTTTCACCCTGTTCTTTTTCAGAAATGCAACATTGGCATTAGATGTGTGTTTTGGATCACTGTTATGTTGGAAAAGTTCACGACTACCAAGGGCACGGAGTGCTGGTAGCATCTTCTCTTTCAATATAGAGCAGTGAATTCATGATGCCATCAATGAAATTTAGCTCCCTGACACCAGCGGCACTCATGCAGCCCTAGAGAAGGACACCGCCACCACCATGTTTCAAAGTGGGCACCATGTATTTAGAAAAAATGCACGTCTACCAAGTAGTGATAGTTTATCTTCTTTCAATATAGAGCAGTACATCTGTGAATTTACGATAGCATCAATGAAATGTAGCTCAGGTAGCTTACAGTCAAGTATGTTTCATTCTGAAATCTTGGCTGACTAGTACAGTCCAATGTGGATTCCAGTTGGTTCTCACCCGCCATGCTCCATATGACAGGTCTCTCCTGGTATGCACGGATAGGGAGAGACCTGTTAATCATTGGTAGAGTGACGGGAAGAAGCTACTGGATACCAGTCTCGGATTAGTCATCTGAGACCTATTCAAAATGTTTTCTCTGAAATGTTGCAGCGTTTCAGAGTAAAATATAATCGGCTGCTATAACATGGCCATTGTCTGATTCATGCTGCTTTGGGTTTAGCGTTCTCTCATTCATGTTAGTGACTGATGTATTTCAATTTCTCCTCTAAAAGGTAGCCTATCAGTGTTCCTGAGGCATTATAAGCCATGACATCAGTGTTGTGTATTCATGTTATGGACTTTTACTTGTACTCTCTTTTTTAACTGGGTCGACTAATATGTACTATTACATTAGCTTTATCACCTTTCTGTGATGGTAAAATTTGTAACTGGCTTTCAGTAAATAATTCTTAATTTTACTTCTGCTCTGTCTATGCATTGGCCGTGAGATGACAGCCTGGAATAGGTGTGGAAAATGATCATCAACCTGCAAACGTCACGCTCAGCACTGATTATGTGCCAACACGTAGACCAGCAGTGGAGCTGCCGGGGCCTCTGCTGGTTTCTGAAGATGGCGCTTGTAGAAAAAATACTGATCCAAACAGTACTGAAGTGTGAATGAGGCCTCACAAATGGGTTTTGTGAAGATGAACAGATCAGTTGAATTTGATAGAACAGTACAATAGGCCCTTTAAGTATGGGAGAGTTGAAATTGTAGATTTTGGCCTTGTATTGGTAGAAGTGACCCTTATTTTATCATTTTAGCAAGAATTATGGCCGCAACTGTTCAATAATTTAGTCAGACATCTCAGTAATGATCTGTCCATAATCCCATTAATGAGATTTATTGCAAGGAATGACATTAAAAAGGCTGTAACTTCCCACCTATAGTTTTCGTGATGGTGTACTGGGTGCATGATGTAGGTAAAGAACTAAGCCTTCAGCGCCAGCGTAGTCGGCAGGGCATCATGGTCATGGTCCATTCACAGACTTTCTGTTCCATCACAGAGCACAGTCCTGAACAGCTCCAGCAGAACGGCCAGTGGTTGAAGACTGCCCAGAGACATGAGCCTTCACGCTCTCCACACTCACTACCCAGGTATAGGAAACTTTGGATTTGTTTTTTTATTTAACTTTAGACCTTTTTTTTTTTTTTTTTTTTGCATCATATGGCAGGTTCACTTTAATTGAGCAGTTCTGCAAAATATTAGTTAATGGTATGTTCACATGTGGCGTTTTTTTTCAGCAAAAAATCTCATGCACACACAACTTTTTTTTTTCTTCTGACTGAATTTGAGCACAGCAGCATTTGTGAAAATCTGCCGCATGTCAATTCTTTTGTTTCTTGCTGTGGCTTTTACCTATTGAAAGGTATAAGAAACTGCAAAAGCTGTGAAAAAAACAGCGTAACATCTGTGCAGCGTTTTTGGTGAATAAGGCTTCACTTTATTAACATGTACTGTAGACAAATCACACATGCAAAATACAGCTATTTGCTGCGTTTTATATGCAGCATTTTGACTGCAGGAACAAATCATGCTGAAAAAACGCCATGTGAACATACCGTGAGTGCACAGCTATTGGGGTAAAGCCTAATGAAGCACAGTTTTTACAAGTCCTACTGGTATTGAAGTATTCATGGCCTGCAGTAAAGATAACTGAAATGTTAAACTGGTTTAACTTTGTTTGTTCGTGATCTAGGTATAGGGACCCAGTGTAGAGGACGTAGAAAAAACAGGAATGGAGAGGCAAGTTCTAGTTTCAGATCAATATTCAGTAGTGGAATATAGCAGTTGTTTAACTTTCCTGGAAAGCAAACATTGGCTGTCTCCACTACTGAATTACACTGCAGATCACTGGTCCTAGGAGTAAATCCTGATTAAACCACTGCTAAGTCAGGGCACATAGGATGTGTGTTGTACACACATTCAATTCTACATTACATGTCAGTCTGTGTACAGACCACAATGCACAAACTACTGAATTCACCCTTATAATGACCAAATCTTCTAATGACGATCGCCTTGCTGGATACCCATCCATGATTCATTGCCCATGAATACATTGAGATACTGGCTATATACACCAGTCATCTACAGTATTCTAAGATACAATGGAGGGGGAAGGGATGTCCTACTGCCTCTGCTGCATTGCATATTATCAGATCTGTTGTTGGACACACTGGATTATGTGAGCAGGTGGTAATATATCCAATAAATGGGAGGTAATATATCCAATAAATGGGATGGCCAAATGCTAGTTAAAGTAAAAGTACCCTATTAGGGTTTGGTTGGGTACTTCTGTTACATACTTGTAGTGGGCTCCCCCGATTCTACATATTTTCTCCCTAAACATTCACGTAATGTGTCCAGTGCCAATCACACATGCTCTGTTTCTCCACCCCATCTTCTGGATTCTCTTGTACACCGGTGGTGGAGTATTTCCTGCTATTAATATATTAATTTATATACAAACCAGTCAATTAAAAATGATCCGCCTTCTCACCAGCACTGAACTCATTTGGGGGATATTCTGAGAGAAAAATCAAGAAAACAGCAGGGGTGTTATAACTGATTACCAAAGGAGATTTTTATTTAAATCATTCCAATTTTAAGATGACTTTATTTTATGTGATCTATCAGAATAACTTTATTACTGACACTTAAAAAGGTTGTCCCAATAAATATTAAAGGGTATCTGTCAGCAAGTTTTTGCTGTGTAATCTGAGAGCAGCATTATGTAGGGGCTGAGAGCGAGATTCCAGTGATGTCTCACAGATAAGTGTTTTATCAGCAGTAGATTGTCACTGTAGGACAAGGTGTTACTTTTATCTTAGGCGGTCACTCTATGTAACCACACTCCCACCAATGATTAGCAGCTTTCTGCTTATACACAGTGTACACATAAAGCTGCCAATCAGTGGTGGGGTTATACAGGCTTCAGCATTCTGAGCACTGCTAGATCTTCAGCAGAGAAAACATTGATTGCATCAAATTAACAGCATGCAGACCAGTAAGTGACATATTGATGGAATCGGGGTGTTTGTCCCTACATCATGCTACTCTCAGATTACATTACAAAAATCTTGTGAGGGATTTCCTTTAAATGTTACACTGGACAGATCTACTGAGTTTACAATTTGTTAATATGGTTCAATTTCTAAAAGCTTCCAGATAGAAGGAACACTTTTTTTTACTATCCATATAGCAAAAATAAAGCAGTCAGCTGTCATGTGCTTGGAGTGAGGATGTGCCCCTCTATATCCATAAACTGCCTGCCTTTCATTTTTCTACGTGGGATCCAAGGGTTAACTTTTCTTCTTGTGGAGAGTCAAGTCACCTCGGCATGTCAGGCTTGACATGTCACTCTCCACAAGGAGAAACATTACCCCCTGGATCCCAGTCAGATGCCTCTCATCTAGTCAAAACCGATCTCACACTTTGCACTGATGAGGGGCAGTACCCCGAAATAGTGTCTGCAAATTGAGATGTTGGTTTTGGCTTTAATCCTAAATCATGTGACAAGGCTCGTTAAAGAGTCGATATTGACTTCTAGGATTGCTACTTCCTATAGATGGCACTAGAGTTCTAGTCCTTTTCTTCTCTGAAGAGACAATTTGCATATTTCTCTATGTGAAATGAGCACGAACAATACAGCAACTGGTCTAGTGCAGGTGATTTCTACAGGCAATAATCTTATTCTTCTTTGCACTAGCTTTCATTCATCTCCTTTCATTTATATCTGAAGTTTCCTTTATGACCCTACTTTGTTTGTTTTTTTGTTTTTTTTCAATTCTATTCGTTTTCTAATTTCAGACTTCATAAAACGAGATCTGACATTACCGACATGGTCCGAGCAGCAGATGTTATCTCTACTAACAAAGTGGAAATGTTACCCTTCCCCAAATTTGGTCTGCGGGACAACTTAATAAAGTCTGAACTTTTAAAGAAAGAACCGACCTATACATCCATTCAAGACTTTAGGTACCATTAATGTAAACTGTATTTTGATTATGGCAAAATATCTGAACATTTGTTACATTGTGGGTTAATTTTAGTGTCCATGCCCAACAAAAAGTAATCTGATCTAATATAGTAAGTTTCATCCCTGTGTCAGTCATAATTACAGTTCCACCTACTTGTTGGTATGACATTCTTGACAATATGTTTACATTTTAACAAGATTTTTCATGTTTATTTGCAGGTTTTTTGTTGGAACGTACAATGTCAATGGACAGTCGCCAAAAGAGAACTTGCAACCTTGGCTCAGGGTGGATCCTGAGCCACCTGATGTGTATTGTATTGGGTATGTTCGAAAAGTCTATTTATATATTTAAAATTTATTGGATTTGTGCAAAGAAACTGTTATAGGTCAAGCACATACCGTACAATGTATTTCATATACTAAAACTGGGCCTCTAGACTAATCTACAATTTATTTCACCACAAAGGTGTATATGGGTGACAGCTACTGTGGACCACAGGCTTCCCTGGACACCTGAATTGAAAATGGGCGCTGGGATCTCTATCTTTTTCCCATGGTGTTTTAAGATTATTTTAAAAGGAATGCTAAAGATAATAGCAATTTCGAGAATTCCAACTTTATATTGAAACATATTCTTTGGGGGTTGGTTTTTCCAAATTTTTTTTTCTTCTATATATTTTCGGTTTTATTCAATTATGACTACAGACATTTTGACTGAACTGTCGCTCTACGAGTTGATACATTTCCTTTACCACATGACAATCTTCTATTGCCAGGAGTGTGATGCCTTTAGCTATATGTTTACGTTTGTTGTAATAATATGTACTTGGATAGTGGCGCAAGTTCTGGCATTTTAGCTGTTTACTAAAACATAATCAAGATACAGTTATAAAAATTCTAAAAAGCCATCAAAATTAATTGGACAATTATCTCAAAAGCTCTTTAACAGGCTGCATGGGCTATTTCCTCTTTAATTCATCATTCATGAAGCAGGTAAAAGATGTGGAGCTGATTCCAGGGGTGGCATTTGCATTTGGAAGCCGTTGCTGTAAACCCACAAAATGCAGTCAAAGGAGCTCTCAATGGAAAAGAAACAGACCATCATTAGGCTGAAAAAAAAAAGGAAATCCATCAGAGCACTGGTGAGCTTGGGAACTCAAGAACGCCTGGACACCCATGGAAGACGACAGTGGTGGACAATTGCAGAATCCTTTCCATGGTGAAAACCCCTTCACAACATCCACCCGAGTGAAGAACACTCTCCAGGAAGTAGCTGTTTCTTTATAGAAGTCTATAGAAGTCTAACATAAAAAGAAGACTTCTTGAGGGCAAATACCGAAAGGTTCACCACAAGGTGCAAACCATTAATCAGCCTTAAAAATAAAAAGGACAAATTAAACTTTTCTTTAAAAAACATTTGAAGAAGCCCTGTTCTGGAAAAGCATTCGTTGGACAGATGAAACTAAGGTCAACATGAACCTGATTGATGGGAAGAAGAAAGTATGGCGAAACCTTGGAACGGAATGATCCAAAGCTCAACATATCTTACCTTATCTTTATCTTTACCTCTGTAAAATATGGTGGAGGCAGCGTGATGGCATGGGCACGTATGGCTTCCAATACGTGCCCATGCCATCATGGGCACTAGTGTTTATTGATTGCCGAGCCAATCACCAGATCTCAACCCCATCGAGCATGCATTTCACATACTTAAGACCCCCAAACAAGCAACAACTGAAGTCAGCTGTAGTAAAGGTCTGGCAATGGATAATAAAGGAGGAAACCCAGCATTTGGTGATGTCCATGGCTTCCAGACTTCAAGCAGTCATTGCCCGCAAAGGATTCTCTACAAAGTATTTAAAAATAAACATTTTATTCATGGTAAAATTAATTTGTCCAATTACTATTGAGAAATTAGGAGGCTTTGTAGAAAAATGGTTGCAGTTCCTAAACGTTTCACAGGATATTTTTGTTCAACCCCCTTGACTAAACCTGAAAGTCTTCACTTCAATTGCATCTCATGGTTTAACTTGAAATAAAAAAATATTGATCTGCAGAGCCCAAATCATGAAGATTCAGTCACTGTCCAAATATTTCTAGACCTAATTGAGTGTGTGTAATGTAATATATAAAATATATGTGATTTCACAAGGGTTAACTCCTTTCCGACGACGTCAGTAATAGTACGTAGCTGTGCCCTGGGATTTATGGACCAGCTACGTACTATTATGCGTGTGGCAATCGCGCCCGCACACAAGCGGTGTGGGGCGATAGCTGCCGGGTGTCAGCTGATTGTCACAGCTGACACTCGGTGCTATGTGCAGGGAGTGGTCCCGCACCGCTCCCAGCACATTAACCCCCGCAATGCTGCGATCAATGTCGATTGCAGCATTGCGGTGGCAAGGGGGGGGAGGTGATCGCTATACTTACCTCTCCTGCTGGCATCACGCGGTGTCTGTGGCTGCTTCCGGTTGTTGTCACGATGACCTGATGTCATGACAACATCTGGGTCACCAGGAGGCAGGACGTTACTTTGGTCATGTGCAGTGCATGACCAAAGTAATGTCTCCCCAGTGTGCAGCACTGACAGGCTGCATTGCATAGGGAGCTGCTGCTCTCTATGCCATGCAGCCGATCAGGCTGCAAAAAGTGAAAGTCCCATAGTGGGACATAGTGTAAAAGTTAAAAAAAAGTAGGAAAGTGAAAAAAAAAAAAAAAAAAAAAATAATCCCCAAAAAATAAAAATATATTGAACCCATAATATTTATTTATTTATGTTTAAAAAAAATAAATAAAAATGAACCAATAAAAGTACTCATATTTGGTATCGCCGCGTCCGGAACGACCTGACCTATAAAACTGTCCCACTAGTTAACCCCTTTAGTGAACTCGGTTAAAAAAACAAAAAACAAAGCAAAAAGCAAAAAAAACAATGCTTTATCATCATACCGCCAAACAAAAAGTGGAATGACTCGCGATCAAAAAGACGAATGTAAATAAAAAATGGTACCGCTGAAAACGTCATCTTGTCCCGCAAAAAACAAGCCACCATACAGCTCCATCATCCGAAAAATAAAGTTATAGCTCTCAGAATAAAGCGATACAAAAAAATAACTTTTGCTAGAAAATAGTTTTTATTGTGTAAAAGCGCCAAAACATAAAAAAACTATATAAATGCGGTACCGCTGTAAACGTACTGACCCGAAGAATAAAGCTGCCTTATAAATTTTACCACACGCAGAGCCGCATAAAAAAAACCCATAAAAACAATCCTGGAATTGCTGTTTTTTGTTTATTCAGCCTCCCAAAAATCAGAATAGAAAGAGGTCACAAAATGTCACATGCCCGAAAATGGTACCAATAAAAACGTCAACTTGTCCCGCAAAAAACAAGCCATCACATGACTCTGTTGGCCAAAATATGGAAAAGTTATAGCTCTCAAAATATGGCGATGCAAAAACTAGTCTTTGCAAAAAAAAAGCGTCTTTTAGTGTGTGACAGCTGTCAGTCATAAAAACCCAATATGAATCTGGCATTGCTGTAATCGCACCGACCCGAAGAATAAAGTTGTTTAATCACTTATACCACACGAGCAATGGTGTAAAAAAATAAACTTTAGGGTTAGGGTTGTATTAGGGTTAGGGTTGGGGTTGTATTAGGGTTGGGATTTCTTCAAAAGTAAAGAAAAAAAAAAATGACGCTATGGCGACCAGTGTTGAGCGCAAGTGCTCGCTACTTAAGTTTGCATCGGGTGCTTGTGTATGCACTGAGTATCGTGGGTGTTCGAGTGACATGCTCGAGTCTCTGCCCCATATGCTTCGCAGCCAAAAAAAGACGTTGCTTGGATCGCCTGCCATGCACGAACAATCCCCGCATGTTTTTTTCTGGGTGTCTAACAACCGTGAAACATGCGGGAGCATGTCACTCGAGCACCCGTGATACTTGGTGCATGCCCAAGTACCCAATGCAAACTCAAGTAGCGAGCACTTGCGCTCAAGACTAATGACAACTTATTCAATATGATGAACTAATGTTATCAAATTCTGTCGTACCTCTGGGTTCAAAATGTACACTATACCCATTGATAAAATCCTTGAGGGGTCTAGTTTCCAAAATGGAGTCAGTTGTGGGGGGTTTCCACTATTTAGGCACATTAGGGGCTCCCAAAATGCGACATGGCATCCGCTCTCGATTCCAGACAATTTTGCGTTCAAAACAGTGTATTTTCCCCACATATGGGGTATTGGCGTACTCAGGAGAAATTACACAACAGTTTTTAGGTTCCAATTTCTCCTTTTACCCTTGTGAAACTAAAAAAATTGGAGCTAAAAGATTATTTTTGTGGAAAAAGTTAGATTTTTTTTTATTTTCACGGCTCCATGTTATAAACTTCTGTGAAGCACCTGGGGGTTCAAGGTGCTCACCACACATCTAGATAAGTTCCCTGAGGGGTCTAGTTTCCAAAATGGTATCACTTATGTGGGGTTTCCACTGTTTAGGCACATCAGGGGCTCTCCAAACGCAACATGGCGTCCGCTAATTATTCAAGCAAATTTTACATTCAAAAAGTCAAATGGCGCTCCTTCCCTTCTAAGCCCTGCTGTGCGCCCAAACAGTGTTTTTCCCACATGTATGGGGTATCTGTGTACTCAGGAGAATTTGCACAACAAATTTTGGGGTCCATTTTTCCTGTTACCCCTGCAAAAATAAAGAAATTGGGGTCTAAAGTAACATTTTTATGAAAAAAGTTAAATGTTCATTTTTTTCTTCCCATTCCAAAAATTTCTGTGAAGCACGTGAAGGGTTAGAAACTTCTTGAATGTGGTTTTGAGCACATTGAGGGGTGCAGTTTTTAGAATGGTGTCACTTTTGGGTATTTTCTGTCATAAAGGCCCCTCAAAGTCAAAAAAAAAAAAAAAAAAAAAAAAATGGTTTTGTAAATTTTGTTGTAAAAATGAGAAATTGCTGGTCAACTTTTAACCGTTATAGCTCCCTAATAAAATAAAATAATGGGTTCCAAAATTGTGCTGATGTAAAGTAGACATGTGGGAAGTGTTATTTATTAACTATTCTGTGTCATCTATCTCTCTGATTTAAGGGCATAAAAATTCAAATGTTGAAAATTGCGAAATTTTCGCCAAATTTCCGATTTTTTTTTTTTTTTACAAATAAACGCAAGTGATACTGAAGAAATGTTACCACTATCATGAAGTACAATATGTCACTAAAAAACAGTCTTAGAATCAGCGTGATCCGTTGAAGCGTTCCGGAGGTATAACCTCAGAAAGTGACAGTGGTCAGAATTGAAAAAATTGGCTCGGTCGTTAACATGCAAACCACCCTCGGGGTTAAAGGGAACCGGTCACCAGATATTTCCCAATATAAAGTACGGCCTCCACCTTCTAAAGGGCCTCTTTTACAGTATTTTAGTAAGCTGTACATAATCCTCTCTGCATAGTACAAAACATAACTTTTATTATACTCCATACCGTTCGGTCCAGTCTGATGGGTGTCGCTCATCTTCATTCAGCACCTCTTCTCGTCGTAAGTGCTGTCCACCTGCCCTGCTTCATGTGGCACTTGATTGGGGAAACACTGTGTGGATGATGTAGGATTCATCATCCTATATGAAGCAGCACTAAAGGAAGACCAGCGACACCCATCGGACCAGACCACCATATGGGGGTATAATAGTTATTTTTTGTAGTACTCAGAGAGTATGCTATGAATGCGTGCACACTGGTAACGGAAAATGGAAAGTTCAGTCACAGGGAGACGCTGCACCAACACCCCACTGGTCCCTGTATATTCTAGAAAGGCCTATCTGTAAAACTAAAAACACCACCTCAGACCTAACTCCCTAAAAGCCGTTGAGGGGTTTCTTGTACCTCCCGAAGAACCAGAGGAGAGGCAGCAACATACTTCACACTTTCCTCTTCCCTTGTTTGCAGTAAGATATGAAATCCCAGGGTGAGAAAATCAAACACGTTCATATTGGGTAGAGAGGGAAAACTAAGTAGAACGAAAATAAAAGGAACAAATAACCTCCCAGAAACCTAACAGTGGTAAAGGGAAAAGGTGATGGTAAGGAAAGTAAACATATTCACTGCAGGAATACAGTTGCAGTTTACCAAACAAACAAGGTAAACCCCTTAGCTGATGAGCTGGAATTCCTGAACACACGTCCACCAACAGGTATAGCCATCAAGGAAGTGCAGTGAAGGTTGAACATATAAAAGCCAATTCAGGATGTGATGGGGCAAACCAAAACGGGAAAATGAAAAACGCCTAGAGAGGAGCAAACCAAGAAGGGAAAGCTAAGACAATTGAAACCATCATCATTTGGACAGGGGAGAAAGGGCAATAGCTCAGCAGAAAGAGGAACCAAAAACAAAGCAGCAGGTCACCGGATGGAATCCCCAAATTGAGCCATGACAGGGTATTGGGGATTGACATGACATTTATTGACAATGAATTCCTATTAACTGTCGTGCAATCCCATTGACTGTGAATGTTTTTATAATATGAAAGTCACAGCTTTCTCTCCCTCCCAGATTTCAAGAACTTGACTTAAGCAAGGAAGCTTTTTTCTTCAATGATACACCCAAGGAAGAAGAATGGTTTAAGGCGGTCTCTGAGGGGCTACACCCTGGAGCCAAATATGCAAAGGTACAAGAAAATTTACGATTTCAAAGTGACATAAAAACAGTTTGCTTCTCTGTGTTGGAGTATATATTTGTATCATGTATGTATATACACACCAGCCATTAGTCTTTTCCTATAGCTTTTCCTATAGCTGTTAGTTTTCACCTTCCTGACACAGGCTCGTGCTCAAATCTGACATGTAATTTTGTTGTAATATCTTTAGAATGCTTCTACATGTTCCAGTGATACAAAAATCTGTTTTATTTCTGATCATTTCATTTTTTCTTGACACTCTGGCCATGACTAATCAAGACCAGTGTGTACAATGCTGTGACTTGATGAGAGGGCGTGTTGGAATCAGACATTTCCACCACAAATGTGGTGGAAAACTACGGTTTGGACACAAAGCTAAGCTTCAAAAGGAAGGAGCAACATTTTAGAATGGTTCACTAGCCCCATGTTGCATTTGCAGATCCCTTGAGGTGCCAAAACAGCAGAAACCCCAGCCTAAGTGACCCCATTATGGAAACTACATCCCTCAAGGAGTTTATCTAGGGACATAATTATTATAATATTCTTGCTGTTTTACTTGTGTATGAATTTATTATGTGGTTGTATGTGTAAGTTGTGCGGAGTGCATCGGGCTATTACAGAATGTTGTGTTAACATGGTAAAACCAAATGTTAAAAAATTAATGGACATGTGGTACGCTTTGTTAAACCTGGACTTTGCATTAAGAATTGCTTCAATGTAAATTGTGTGTTTTTGTATTCCCTTTTGGAGCACCTTTTCTGTGTTTTTCCCTTTTCTTGCCGTTCGAGAAACCTCCCCGGGAAAATGTTGCCCTGGTACAATACGGCCACCTTCAGTTTCAGAAGTACTGGGGCCCTCACCTTCTTGGCTTCCCAACATTTAGGGCCTTGATGACTACCTCCTGAAATTAAAGGAAGGTCCCTTTATTGCTTGAACATTGAAACAGCACAAATGCATTGTACAGTGCCATCTGTACAATATGCACAGCCAACTTTTTGTACCATACTTAAGTTTTTCGCGTAGCACTGTATGAATTGAGAGATCTACACCCCCATGAATTTATAATCCAGGATACAATCTGGCTTTGGAGCTTGTGTTGTGGTACCTCGGACAGTGACCAAGGAAGCTGTTGTCATGGTGTATTGTGATCAAGATAAGGACATACTTTTTTTTTAAAACTAATATCCGCTCACCCTTGTGGGGAACTCCCTATGAGTTTCAGTGTTGGAAGCACAGGATCGTGTCTCTGCCAGACGTCAAGTCAATTATGCTTGCAAGAAAGGTGAGGATCCAGCTTCAATTAATAAAATCCATAGAGTTTTATTGTTTCTTTTGAAACATAGCAAGCATTTTTGTCAGAATTTTTGCCTCCCTTTTGAAATGAACCAGAGATTCATCTATACAGATGTCACTTTGGAGGTTGTATACCTCAGCAAATTTTCTGCTTAAAGGGGGTTTTCCCATGAACAAAAGTTAATTTTAGTCAATGGTTGTGTCTGACCGTGTATGGAACATGGTCTGATCATACCACAGCGCCTGGGCAGGGGAGGAAGCCAAAGACCATACAGACATTACAGCAGGGGATCACAGCTGATTCTTTCTGTGAGGTAAAACCTTTCACTGCCTGTTTTTAAAGAATCTTAAAGAATCAGCAGTGATCCTGTATTGTAATGTCTGTATACTCTTTTACTTCCTGCCCAGGAGATGTGGTATGATCAGACTGTGTTCCATACACGGTCAGACACAGCCATGGGTTAAAATCAACTTTTGTTCGTGGGAAAACCTCTTTAAGTGTTGAAATACTGGATGAATTTTGTATAGACGATCAAAGTTGGGATCGTCTTGGGGAGGACACTGCACATTATAACTATAATGCAAAAATTTTAGGATCGCTTCAACTCGTGTCCTTGTCATGGCCATGCAGCGTATAATTTATCAGCATTCCAGTGTTGCCGGATCTCAGAACAATTCCAAGATCTCTTCCTTTGTGATCTGTCATGTAACTGAGTGTGAATGACGGTGAGAAGTGGATAATTCAGCAGCAATGTCCTTTCTACTCCTTATTGTTTCTATAGATTAAGTTGATCCGGCTTGTGGGGATAATGCTGCTGCTGTATGTGAAGAAGGATATGGCACATCACGTTTCGGAGGTGGAAGCCGAGACTGTGGGCACAGGAATCATGGGAAGGATGGTGAGTTTATTTAAATAAATAAAAAGCAGAATCCTCTTATCAGCCCACTCACATTTTTTTGGCTCATGGATTCAGAGGGATTATCAAGGAGATCCACAGATGAAAAAAATCTGTCTGGTCTCCACCTAAGTAGTATGAAATCCAAAATGTGCTGCAGATATCCAGCATTTCTGATATCAACTGAATATCACCTTTATTAAAATGTAACATTGAATACACATCAAAGAGCAAAAACTGGAGCCAGGAAGAGATATGACATATATTTTTTTAATGATTCATTTTGAACCTTGAAACATTTGTAGTTGTGGTGAGTTTATTGTGCAAGGGAAGTATTTGTGGATGATTGGGGCAATATAAGTGATCATATTATAGAGCTACGGTCCTCCTATCATCAGCTACTGACTGGTATTGTATAATAAAGAATTGCTGTGTCTGTTCTTTAAAGCGGACCAGTTACCCGGTCAGAGGAGCCAGTATTTGCTCTTATTCTATTTCCCCTGCTCTCCTGAGCATTCTATTTTATTCTGTGTGTTTTTAAAAGGCTCCATACAGTCCTGGAGATATGGGACTTTTCATTTACTACTAATTTGTATGGTCTTTTCAAGGGTGTGTGGCTCACAATGCAGAGTTGCCTAAAGACATGCCAACTTGGTAAAGACTAGAAATTACCACTAAATAAAAAGGCCCGTATCTCTGGAACCATTTGGCAGATATAAAACGACAGCAGGTGATCAGTGGGGATAAAATAAGAACCTGGTGACAGGTCCTCTCTAATACACAAACCTAAGCTTAAACATTAGGAAATGCTTACATTATAAAATATCATGGCAATTATCATATGGACCATAAATGTTTTATTCCTTTATGTCTGATGATTGCTTTATTTAAAAAAAAAAAAAGAAGAAAACGCTGCTCGCTCATGACTGGTGGAGGTTGTGGACATTAGGACCTCCTGACATCATCTTCTCCAGGAGACCTATTACATTGGTAGAGGTTGCTCAAACCAGTTGCCTAGTAATATTTCCAGTAACAATCCAAAATCAGTTTTATGAAGTTTGACTTAAAAGTGACACAGTTTTTGTTGTTTTACTAGACTACTACAAATGATTAAAGTGTATCTTCCATGTGTACTCTGCAGGGTAACAAAGGAGGTGTGGCAATCCATTTTCGATTCCACAACACTCATATTTGTGTTGTTAACTCCCATTTGGCTGCTCACGTTGATGAATATGAGAGGAGGAACCAGGACTTCAGAGACATCTGCTCCAGGATGCAGTTTCCTGAGGTGGACCCAACACTCCCCCCTCTGACGATTCACAAGCATGAGTATGTGTCCTACTTACAGCTTTACTACTGTGGTGTTGATTTCCTACAGCTAATTTGGAAAAAGTTGAAACATGAACGATCAGTGTTCTGACAAATTGAGAAATCAGAACCAATCATAATTAATTAGGCTGGGTTCACATAGCATTTGCCACTGCATTCAGTGTCTCTGTTGAGGTTACCATCCAAATCCCCGTGAAACATAATTTGGGCTTATGAGCCAACGAGGGCCACTGACTATAGTGATGCAGATGGAGTCACAATGTGCTCTGTCATACATCATTTTCGTCCATTTATGCCTATTGGAGGTGGACAGCAAGATGTAGTTGACTACCTTTTGCTGTTTGTTTCTACAAGGCGTATACAGCCGAAAATTATTCGTGCGCACTGTGACCCCATCTGCATTATTATAGTCAATAGCCCCGCCGTCTCATACATTCGTATCCCATTTTGCAGGGGTGTGCATATAAGACCCCCCCCCCTCCACACACACACACACACACACACACACACACACACACACACACACACACACACACACACACACACACACATCCGACGGACTTGCAAACGCTATGTGGACCCAGCTTTACTGTAGATTATAATTAAAGGGAATCTGTCACCTTTGGGATGTATATAACCTATTAATATGGGCATATAAGTGATAGAAATGTTAGACTAGTCCTACCTGTATGCCTCATATTAGCGGACTTGTTATTCATCATCAAAAAGTTAATTTATTTCATTTCTTCAATACAAAAAGTGAAGCTCATGTATTATATAGAGTCATTACAGACAGAGTGATCTATTTCAAGTGTTTATTTCTGTTAATGTTGATGATTATGGCTTACAGCCAATGAGAACTCAAAAGTCATTATCTCAGTAAGTTAGAATAATTAACAAAAAACACCCGCAAAGGCTTCCTAAGCGTTTAAAAAGGCCTCTTAGTCTTTTTCAGTAGGCTCCACAATCATGGGGAATACTGCTGAATTGACGGATGCCCAGAAGGCAGTCATTGTCACACTCCACAAGGTCCCAGAGTTCCAATTTTCATTGGAACTTGAGAAAGGTCCCCAAAGTTGGACTGAAACGGCACCTCATGGGTTATTAAATTTACTATTTTTTTCACCTGAAAAGTGTGGTGTCTCCATGATTTTTTGATACTGAAAGGACTTGCTTGTACCTGGGAGGCTCTGCACTAATTTTAACATTGAGAGATAGAATATCCAAAAAAGAAAAAAAACAAGAAAATCACATTGTATAAATTAGATAATTTTTTTTTGCATTTTGCAGTGAGAAATAAATATTTGATTCCTCTGGCAAACAACACTTAATACTTGGTGGTAAAACCCTTGTTGGCAAGCACAGCAGTCAGACGTTTTTTGTGGTTGATGATGAGAGTTGCGCACATGTCAGGAGGAATTTTGGTCCACTCCTCTTTGCAGATTATTTCTAAATCATTCAGATTTTGAGGCTGCCGCTTGGCAACTCGGAGCTTCAACTCCCTCCATAAGTTTTCTATGGGATTAAGGTCTGGAGACTGGCTAGGCCACTTCATGACCTTAATGTGCTTCTTTTTGAGCCACTCCTTTGTTGCCTTGGCTGTATGTTTTGGGTCATTTTCTCGCTGGAAGACCCAGCCATGACCCATTTTTAATGTCCTGGCGGAGGGAAGGAGGTTATCACTCAGGATTTTACATGGCTCCATCCATTCTCCCATTGATGCGGTGAAGTAGTCCTGTGCCCTTAGCAGAGAAGCACCCCCAAAACATAATGCTTTCATCTCCATGCTTGAAAGTGGGAACTGTGTTCTTTGGGTCATAGGCAGCATATATATATTATGACTATGCAGGGAGGAAGTGGGGAGAGAACCTTATAGTCGTGCACGCCGGAGGTCATTTAAACTTAAAAAAATAAATTTTTTTGAGGTTTTTTTTTACTGGGTATAAATTACTTTTTGACCACTTTTTGACAGGTTCCCTTTAAGGGAGCAGTGTTTGACAGCCAGTGCTTGACTATATTCTTTCTAGTTTGATACAATATTTTGGCTATTGCCAATTGTTCAGGGGCCGAACCTCTAATCTCCCCCACATAACCTAACACACACACCTTGGGGCATTTTTACCTGTAGAGTAATATGAATGTTAAATACCTCTGAGACCAGTCTGCCCACATATTCCTCCAGCCCAGCCAAAATGGGTACAGGACCAAAACATATGGACTAAGCCTGCCCCATCTTCCATCCAACGTGGACAACAATAATCTGTCCTAAGTCCCATGCTATATAATATTTTAGGGGTTTTGTATACTCTGTGTATAAGAAATAATTGAGATTTTCTTTAAGTTGTATTTATGAATACTTTTCCTGGTGACTCTTGAATATCTTCCCACTCCTCTTGGGTAATTAGTCCCACATCTCTCTCCCATTTTGGTTTAACTACAGCTATATGGTCTCCCAGAATCTTTAATAACAAAGCATTACACACGAGAGAGATCAGGCCGCTAGTAGTTTTAGCAGTCACAACTGAGTCCAGTATCCCAGTAAGTGAAATGGACAAATCTGAGATAGATTCAGGCGCTCTTACAGCATGGCGCAATTGTAAATATCTGAAAAATTTAGGGTTACCCAAATTGAAAGTTTGCTTTAAATGTTCAAGTGAACAAAAGTGTTCTTCCATGTATTGATGCAAGTACTTCAATCCCTTCCTTTTCCATTTCCCAGAATTTTCCAAGTTTTGCATATCCCGCAAACCGAGGTTATTCCAAACAGGAGTATATTTAGAGTATTCTCACTTTCCCAACCACTTCTTACAGGACCACCAAATTTTATGAACGAGATTAAGAGTTGGAAAACCCCTAGAATTGCCTGTGTCTGGAATTTTTTCAACCCTCACCCAGAAATTTTAGTACTAGGACCCGTTCCCCTTTTATCCCATCGAAAGCCCACCCTCTAAAATGCTGGAACTGAGATGCTAGAAAGTATCCCCAGGTGTGCGGTAGTGCTAATCCTCCCAGGCTTTTGGACAGCTGCAAGTTTTCAAGCTTTATTCTAGGTGTTCCTATCCTCCAAACCAAATCCCTGAAAATATTGTGCTTCTTTCTAAACCAATATTTATGAATCCAAATAGGTGAATTATGTAGTACATAAAGAATGCTAGACAGAAGGCACATTTTAACAATGTTAAGTACTGCCCAGAGCCGATAATGGCAATTTCCCCCAAGTGCTCACTTTGTCTGGATCTAGTTAATAATGGACAAAGATTCAAAAAGATATAGTATTTTGTCTCTTTTGTAACATGAATTCCAAGATATTTAAATTTTGAAACAATTGGAATATTTAAGAAACAATCCGTCCCAAAGGTATCAGTCCTCTCCAAGGGCAATAAAGCAGACTTTGTCCAATTTATAGTCAATCTTGAGAAAGTCCCAATAGTCTGCATGATTTGCATTATATTTGGAAGTGAATTGGTAATTTTGTTAACAAATAATAAAAGGTCAGGGCAAAAAGTAGAGGAGACCATGGTCAGCCCTGTCTCATTCCCTTGTATACGTAGTTCTAGATTCTCAGAGCTATCTCCACCCTTATTTTAGCAGTTGGAGCTCTGTATTGTAGCATGACCCATTTAATGAAATTAGGGCCAAACCCCATTTTCCTTAGCACTGCCCAAATGTAACCCCACTCCACACTATCTAAAGCCTTATCGGCGTCTAAGGATAAAATAGCTTTTTACTTAGGATCTACCCATGCTGCTTGCAGGTTCAAAAATAGCTCATTCAGGTTTATAGGAGTTGGTCCTAGGCCATGGCCCCACTATCAGTATTTGGTCAGTATTTGGTCAGTATTTTTTCTCAGGAGTGGGAGCTAAAACCAGGTGAGGAACAATCAGAGAAAAGGTATAATAGAAACAAGTCACCAATTCTGCATTTATCACCCACTCCTGGTTTTGGCTCCTCCTTTCTATTGGAAGACCATGTACCCCAGGAGCCTTAGGGTATGTGCCCTCGTAGCGTTTTACAAGCGTATTTGATGCGGAATTTCCGCAGCGGAAACGCTTGTAAAACGCTTGTCTATCCGCACCCCATGGTCCCCAATGAGAATCCGCAAGTTCTATGCCCATGCTGCGGATTTTTCCGCAGCGTTTTTGATGCGCAGAAAAATCCGCAGCATGTCAATTAATTTTGCGTTTACGCAAGCGGAATTGCTTTTTCAATGCATGAAAAAACGCAAGGCAATTCCCCATGTCGAAAACACGCGAAAAACGCTTGCGTAATTCTGCATGCGTTTTTCCTGGAGAGGACATGCGGAAATGAAGCGCAAATTTTCCGCTTCATTTCCGCAACGTGGGCACATAGCCTTATCTTAGCATTTTCTTTTTGGGCCTGCCTTTGCAAGTAACCGACTAGTGGTTTCTTCCTCTTCGTGAAAGTTCTGTTTTAAAAACATACATTTATTGTCTGCTTGCTCCATTTGAATAAACTTTAGTTACTGTTGAGACTCCTTTCACCATGTTAAATTTTCAGGGCTATTATTCAAAATTAATGATGCCTCAGTTTCCCAGATTTTATTTTCTAAGTCTATACCCTTCTGCTATGAATTATTTTTAACAATCTTTATCTTTGTAATCAATACCCGCCTCAAAAAGTCCTTCATGCCTCCCATTCCACGTTATTTATTTCTTCTGAAGCCAAATTAATTGCAAAAAATTCCTCCAATCTCCCTCCTTAGATTATTGCAATCTATAATTTTCAGCCAGAATGGATTTAGCTTCCAACCTTGTGAAAATCTAGCCCTTATCGAGTCTACTTGCAGCTTGAACAACAGAGGAGAGTGGTCTGATAAAGATTTAGGGAAATGTCAGTGAGCACTGGGATCACAAGAGAGTTGCTGTGATGTATCTAGGTACGAACCCTTGAGCCTGTGCTTTGTGGTTGGCTTCTTTGTCCACCGAGCCACAGCAGATACACCTTTTCTCCGGGTGTTTAGTTTGTTACCCTAAAAAGACTAAAGCAAGGATAACAGGTGTTTTCATTTACTCGCTTAGTCTGCCCTAATACCTTTTGGGTGTGGCTTTATATACTTTCCCCTTGCTGGTATTTCCTGCTGGTGATAGTCTCATTTGGATGTCCTGCCATACTGCTCTAGTTTTAAGCCAGTCAGTGAAAGACCAGCTAGGGTTTCTCTTTTTTGTTTATGTTCTCTACCCTGCACCTGTCTTCTGTTTCTTTTTAGGAAGTAGGTGGCATATTCTGTAACAGTATGTATTTAATCCTTTATTTTGTATTTGATGGTTTGTTTTACTCACTCTATTTCAGCACACTTTCCCTTCTGTAGGTAATATGCACTCTGCTCTTCCCTCCGGTTCTTTAGGCGAAACGTGAAGCGCTCGAGGGCCTTTCTGGCAGCATAGGTCCGAGTATTCTAGTCTGCGGTTAGAGCTATCTCAGCTCACGCAGGAACTACTAGGAACTGCGGAGTCAGGATCTCTAGTTTGTACAGGAACCAGCAGGGTTAGTTGCAGTTTTTAGTGTGTTACCCATTTTCCAGAGTGAATTTATACACTATCATAACAGTTGCATAGCAGTGTCTCAATTCTGGTGAGGGAATGATAGGTCAAAGAAGTGCACGAGTAAACCTTTGAGTTGGGGAACTTCTTCCTCCAAACTGCCAACCAAGCTCACCTCAGCTATAAGATGGCCAAGTGGGGAGTGGAGTCCTCCCCCCTAGGAAATGTTTATCCAAAAGGAATTACAACGATTATTGAAATCTCCCATGGTTATTAAAGGGATTTCTGGCTAATTTGCTAGTTTTATTAAAAATTTTCCTAAGTGGAACATTCGAGTAAGGAGGGGGAACATATACTACAACAATGGCACATTAAAAATGGACAATGAGCAACTACAAACCTCCCCTCAGCGTCCCTGAAAGTATCTATACATTTAAAGGGAATGCTTTTATGCACTATAATACTAACACCACTGGAGTAATTGGTATGCAGAGAGTGCAAGCTGCCCCCTATCCAAGACCTGTGCATCAAACCAACAGAATTTCTTATCATATGCGTCTCTTGTAATTCTATAATTGCCGGATTGACCTTATTTTTTACATACCGTATTAATTCGGACCATAAGACGCATCTTTTTCCTCCAAAAATTTGAAGGAAAGTGGGGGGTGCCTGTTATAGTCCGAATGCGGTGTGTGTGATTATAGATAGATATAACACACACACAGTGTAGCTGCAGAGTAGCTCCTGCTGCTGCCGGCGATCGCATGTGCCCGCTATTAAAGAGCATGAATATTGACCTCTCTCCACTCCCATGGGCGGCAGCAGCAGGAGCGGCGCTGTGGCTACACTGTGTACCGGCTATTAAGGTGAGTGAAGTCACTGCTCCCCACGCACACAGTCCCAGCGTGGGGAGCAGTGACTATTCCGGTAGATCATCTCACCTTGTCAGGGCACATGGCAGTGACTTCATGCGTGGCTCACAGGTGAGATCAGTGCTGGCAGCAGAGCAGGACGCAGTGCTGGAGCACAGGATGGGGGTGTCATGCATACCAGGAAGAGGGATGAGGGAGGGGCCATGCATTCCAGGAAGAGGGATGAGGGGGGGGGGCATGCATTCCAGGAAGAGGGATGAGGGGGGGCCATTCATACCAGGAAGAGGGATGAGGGGGGGCCATGCATTCCAGGAAGAGGGATGGGGGGGGCATGCATACAAGGATAAGGATGAGGGGGGCCATGCATATCAGGATGGAGGGATGCCATGCAAATCAGGATGGGGATCAGGGGTGCCATGCATACCATGATGGAGGGGTGCTATGAATACTAGGATGGTGGATTGGGGTTCTATGCATACTAGGATACTAGGATAAAGGGTGCCACGCATACCAGGATGGGGATCAAGAATGCCATGCATATCAGGATGGGGATGAGGGGTGCCATGCATAACAGGATGGGGATGCGGGGTGCCATGCATAACAGGATGGGGATGCAGGGTGCCATGCATAACAGGATGGGGATGTGGGGTGCCATGCATAACAGGATGGGGATGAGGGGTGCCATGCATACCAGGATGGGGATGAGGGGTGCCATGCATAACAGGATGGGGATGAGGGGTGCCATGCATACCAGGATGGGGATGAGGGGTGCCATGCATACCAGAATGGGGATGAGGGGTGCCATGCATACCAGGGTGGAGATTAGGGGTGCCATGCATACCAGGGTGGAGATTAGGGGGTGCCATGCATACCAGGGTGGCGATCAGGGGGTGCCATGCATACCAGGGTGGCGATCAGGGGGTGCCATGCATACCAGGATGGGGAATCAGGGGGTGCCATGCATACCAGGATGGGGAATCAGGGGGTGCCATGCATACCAGGATGGGGATCAGGGGTGCCATGCATATCAGGATGGAGGGATGCCATGCATATCAGGATGGGGATCAGGGGTGCCATGCATAACAGGATGGGGGCTACGTATAATAGGAAGAGGCTGGCCATATATACCAGGGTGGGGGATATTAACAGAATTGGGGGACATCACCCCTATAACAGTGTCAGCAGCAGACCCACTCCCCCTTAACAGTGCATCATGACCATATTTTTTGCTTACATTTTTTTCTCTATTTTCCTCCTCTAAAACCTAGGTGCGTCTTATAGTCCGAAAAATACGGTAATCAAAAATTGCATGCCTTTTGGAATTATCCTTCAGACCTCTTATATTCCAAGAGATGAAATTAACTTTTATCCCCTTTTTTTAAATAAAGATAATGGAGCAGCCCAGACACCATTGTATAGTTCAGAATTGTAACTTACCAAGCAGGCCACAGGTTAGCAGATTTGCTTGTCATCTAGGCCATTCCCCCCACCCTACCAGAAACCCCCTTCTCCTTTCTTCCCCCATCTAGGGTAACCCTGCCCTTACCAATAAGGGATGGAACATAGAGCTACTCAAAACCATTCAGTGCGTGCTCTAACAATGAGAAAAATAAACCAATATCTACATTTTGATCACTCTATTTCAGCTCCCGCTGTATTGCAAGCCAGAATGAATAGCGGAGTTAAACAAATCACATATTGAACAAAAGCCTCCACATGTAATAAAGCTGTCAAACAGTCGCAAATCATGCGCACCGGAGTGATTCAAACATAACACCGAGCAGCTGTAAATACTCGGAGCTCACTTGAGTATACTTGGCGAAAGGGTTAACAGAACATACTCGCTCAACACTACTCAGGACTGATATATACATCAAATAACGTTAAGGATCATGGTTTTGTATCTGGATTGATATAAATGTTTGCAAGTAGTAGTTTAGCAGCAGTGTTGCCTCAACACTAAAGTCTAGTTGTAGTGATTTAGAACACTAGCTGGTCCCCTCTGATGTTCAAGACCAGGTCAGGAGACCCTGCAGGTGGCTCTAGCGTCATCCTCGCTTCTGCCACTCTCAGGAGAGTTGGGGTTCTAAGTCACTGGAGGTACAGCAATGGTAGAAAGAGCTTCAACTTTGGCCTTAGTTTGCATAGTTAAAGAGTTGTGCTTTCTTATTATTGAAATTAAACCGCAAATATTACACCTTGTTTTACAGTGTTGTATTATGGCTCGGAGATCTAAATTACCGATTAAAGGACGTTGACATGGAGAGAGTTAAGAAACTCATTGAATGCAAGGACTTCATAACACTCTACAAGTATGACCAGGTATGAGTCTAAATATGACTTCCTAGTTGTAAAATCTCTCAGGTTAAAGCGTTATCATTACTGCTAATTACTGTGAAATGTTTCTCTTTGTGGAGAGTGCCAAGCTGGTGTAAGAATATTTATAAGCTGTGCAGTGCTCCTCTGCTAAAAATTAAAGCACCACCCCAGTGTTTTTTTTTTATTCTGAATGCTGGAGTGGTATCAATAATGTATGTTCCCTGCCCCTAGTAATATACTTACCAACTTCCATCTTCTGCTTTTCTCGGTGCTGATCCCGTCGTCTTCTGCAGGTTGTGATTTGCCGGATCACTCCAGTGTTTGCTGGGCGAGCCGGAGGTCATTTCTCAATGTAGGTCTATGAGAGTTTGTGACTGTTATCTCTGACTTCTGGTCAATCAGAAGCTGCAGTCACAAGATGGCAGATCAGGATCGGAGTGGCGCCGGGAAGAGCAGAAGACGACTTGGTAAGTATAATACTAGGGGCAGGGTACTTACATTATTGATACCACCCCAGCGTAGAAATAAAAAGAGAAAACCGGTTGGAGTGCTGCTCTCAATACACCAATCACCTCTTCAGAGAGGAGGAGGACTTGAACTCTAGCACCACCTATTGGATGTATACAGAGAAAGTAATTTAGAAACTTCTATTGTAATCCCAAAGCCTTCCAGAAAAATACATCAAATATGTCATTATTTAAACTAGACTTGCCCACTTTAGTATGTGTGGTGGTTTTTTTTTTTTTGGGGGGGGGGGGGTCATACTTTATTTTTTTTTTAGTTTAGAAGCTCAAACATCCCAAGTATTTTTTTCTTTTTTCATAGCTGAAACAGCAGATGGAGGACAAAGCAGTTTTTGACGGTTTCACAGAAGGAGAAATACAGTTTCAACCTACTTACAAGTATGACACTGGTTCTGATGAATGGGATACAAGGTAGGTTATGGAAAAGTGATTAAAAAATAAGTGATTTCATTGACTCAGTTTACACTACACTGAAGAAGAGACTTAGAGTGTTAGTCAAGAGTAAAGAGAGATTCCCACCAGAAGCATATACACTGCTCAAAAAAATAAAGGAAACACTCAAATAACACATCCTAGATCTGAATGAATGAAATATTCTCATTGAATACTTTGTTCTGTGTGGCCTCCACGTGCCTGTATGACCTCCCTACAATGCCTGGGCATGCTCCTGATGAGATTGCAGATGGTCTCCTGTGGGAACTCCTGCCAGACCTGGACTAAAGCATCCGCCCATCCTGGACAGTCTGTGGTGCAACGTTGTTGGATGGAGCGAGACATGATGTCACAGATGTGCTCAATCGGATTCAGGTCTTGGGAATGGGTGGGCCAGTCCATAGCTTCAATGCCTTCATCTTGCAGGAACTGCTGACACACTCCAGCCACATGAGGTCTGGTATTGTCCTGCATTAGGAGGAACCCAGGACCAACCACACCAGCATATGGTCTCACAAGGGGTCTGAGGAGCTCATCTCGGTACCTAATGGCAGTCAGACTACCTCTGGCGAGCACATGGAGGGCTGTGCGGCCCTCCAAAGAAATGCCACCCCACACCATTACTGACCCACTGCCAAACTGGTCATGCTGAAGGATGTTGCAGGCAGCAGATCACTCTCCACGGCGTCTCCAGACTCTGTCACTTATGTCACATGTGCTCAGTGTGAACCTGCTTTCATCTGTGAAGAGCACAGGGCACCAGTGGCGACACCAGTGGTGTTCTGTGGCAAATGCAAAGTGTCCTGCACGGTGTTGGGCTGTGAGCACAACCCCCATCTGTGGACGTCGAGCCCTCATACCACCCTCATGGAGTCGGTTTCTAACCGTTTGTGCCGACACATGCACATTTGTGGCCTGCTGGAGGTCATTTTGCAGGGCTCTGGCAGTGCTCCTCCTGTTCCTCCTTGCACAAAGGTGGAGGTAGCAGTCCTGCTGCTGGGTTGTTGGCCTCCTACGGCCCCCTCCACGTCTCCTGGTGTACTGACCTGTCTCCTGGGAGCGTCTCCAGCCTCTGGACACTACTCTGACAGACACAGCAAATCTTCTTGCCACAGCTCGCATTGATGTGCCATCCTGGATGAGCTGCACTACCTGAGCAACTTCTGTGGGTTGTAGAGTCCGTCTCAGGCTACCACGAGTGTGAAAGCACAACCAACATTCAAAAGTGACCAAAACATCAGCCAGAAAGCATTGGTACTGAGATGTGGTCTGTGGTCCCCACCTGTAGACTCCTTTATTAAGGATGTCTTGATAATTGCCAATAATTTCCATCTATTGTCTATTCCATTTGCACAACAGCATGTGAAATTGATTGTCAATCAGTGTTGCTTCCTAAGTGGACTATTTGAGTTCACAGAAGTTTGATTTACTTGGAGTTGTATTTTGCTGTTTAAGTGTTCCCTTTATTTTTTTGAGCAGTATATATAATTCCCAATAGGTGGGGTATGATCTCTGGAACCCCCCACCTTTTGGGAGAACAGAGTTCTTCTAACCCTGTTTAACAATGCAAAGTAGCCAACTGTTGCACAATAGCATTGAAAGCTGCATTTTCATTCAGTTCTCTCTAGTCTCTCTATTTAAAGGAGTATTCCCATCTCCAAAATCCTATCCCAACATGTAGTAGTACTGATTAGGTAGGAGTTGTGAAGTAGTGGACAACCCCTTTAAAGTATTTTAATATGTAGCCATTATGATTCCTACACTTAAATTGTGATTGTAGAAATAATGACTCAGGCAGTGGAAAGCCCAGTGGGAATTTCACTTCAGAATTTTGCACTTAATGACCATTGTTTGGTCGGTCTAGGTTGAGGAAGTAAATACAATGGGTAGAGAAGTTTCTTATCACAGTGTAACTTTCCAACTGAATCTTTTTTCTTTTTTTTTAATTAATTTATCAATATTTCAGGCATGTCACCAACTTGTTATTGTGCTAGTATCTATAAGCAGGGAAAGAAGTGAAACATTGTTAATTTTGCATTGTTTTTTTTTTTTTTTAAAAAAAAAGAATTCACATGAATTTTAGCTGAGCTGTGAGGTGTAGTTCTCACAGATCACTGTGAATGTATATCATGGTAATTACACAACCAAAGTGATTTATGTCTGAATATTTATATGGCATCGGCTGTGTAATCCGGACCCGGGTACCATAGAACCTCTGAAAGAAAGAATAAAACAAAAAATAAATATTATATTTACCTTCTGATGGCCCCCGGTCTCCTTGTCTTCACTTGCCGGCAGCTCACGGTGGACTGAAGGACCTGTGCTGACATCATTTAGTCATGTGACGGCAGGTTCTTCAGTGTAGTGTACTGCGAGCTGCCGACAAGCCAGGATGGAGCGAAGCAAGACTGTGGGGGCCATTGGAAGGTAAGTATAGATTTTTTTTTTATTTTTAAACATTCTTTAAGGTCACAGTATATAAATCCATGCCGGTTGCATGGATTTATATAGTGTGACCAAGTTGTCAAGCACTTTCCAAGTGATGCTAAAAATCGCTTGGAAAGCGCCTGTCAACCCGCATGCGGAAATGCATGTGAAGAACGCTTCATATCCGCATGTCCCTGGCAGGAAAACGCATGTACAATCCGCATGTACAATCCACATGTACAATCCGCATGCATTTTTTCTGCCAGGGAGATGCAGAAATGCTCAGGAAAAAATCCAGAGCATTTCTGCATCATGGGCACATAGCCTTAGCCTCCTTTCACACCTTGTCATATGGGTATGTCAGCATCAAGGTGCGGGTGTATGGAGGTGGAGCATGTCCCATACGCAGCACCTGCCTCTAACAGCAGTGACCAAAGCCAACCTAAAATACTGCTGTTTAAGCATGGCGAGGCCATTGTCAATCACTGACAGCAGAGTTTAAATGGCTCTGTTACTGGTGCAAGTGCCATCCTGCCCCCACTCCACAACACCACTGCAGAAGAGGAGCCAAATGCCCACTGAAAGCCTCCGTCACTGCTGTCATGGTCTTTGGTCTCACAGGCTCGTTTTATAGGAGACCTGTGATTTTCCTATATACTGCAACACTAGTATTTAGGGAGATTATAGAAACTATATAAATTTGGCATTTTATAATCTGACTGACCTGAAGAATCATGTGTTCTGATCATGTTTACCACACAATGAATGCAGAACATACAAAGCTTTGTATTTGGGTGTTTTTCACCATTCACCCCACTTTAGAATTTTTTCATGTGTTTTCAGTACCTTATATAGGAAAGTGAACGGTGTCATTCAACTCTACAACATGCCCTCATGTAATTCTGTTGCTACAAAATAAAAACCCTAACCCTAAGGTAAGGTAGAAGCAAAAGCTCCCCGTACTAAAGGGGTTAAAGGTATATTGCCAACACTAGGGCACACCATCACTTAATGACTGGTATGGGCCTGACCTTTGAATTAGCAGCTGATCTCGAGAAAGTACAAGCAAAATCCTGTTACTCTTTGTAGACTGGAATAAAGATGTGATAGGACAAAATTAAATGCAAATGATAGAAATCTTTATTAATAAATATTGTTAAAAACAGGGAAAGGGGAATTGCATATCCAATATAGGATATGCAGTTATAGAAAGTGTGTGGCTCACCCTCTTTCTATATCTGTATTTGCTATGTTGGACATTTATTTCCCCTTTCCCTGTTTAATAAAGATTTATATAATTTGTATTTAATTTTTTCCTAGCACCTCTTTTTTTTTCCTTTTTGGTTGTTTTATTCCTTCAGTGCAATTAGGACATTTACCTTGCTTGGGGTTACAATCTCCTTTATTCTTTGTAGCCTGGGTCACAGGGGTCATTGTGCATTGAAACTGTGAATACAGTTTGCATTTCATCAGTGCGTTTCATCAGATTTTCACCAGTGATTGGTCATATGGAGTAAAAAAGTACAGTAAATTGCAAAGCTTCTCTTAATCCGTGCAATCTTAAAACCTGACAGCACACAGATGACCATATTTGCAGTCCTTGATTTTTCACAGACGCATAGACTTTTATGGGTAGTTTTTATCAGTGACTTGCATCAAAAAAGGACGTCTCCATGATTTATTATGTGAACAGCTCCATAGATTATAATGGGTAAGTGTTCTATCCCTGAGAAACACAGAACATGTACATGAAATATATGGATAGAACATGGACATCTGCATCAGGCATTTTATAGGCCAGTGCGTCCCTCCCATTGGTCAGGATGTGATTCCATATGTTATTGATATTTTAATACTTTTTGGGGCAAAACATATTTATGGTCCCCTTAGGATAGTGACAGACCTGCTGATTTCAGGGCAATGTCTTCTATATAATAGTGTAGTTTTTATGAAAATTCCACTTTATTAGTTGCAGCACAAGTGAGCCAGGAGTCCTCGATCCTCATGAGCTGCAGGGTAACCCTGCTCTCGAGACTTTGATAGACCGGTCTCTCCCTACACAGTAATTGGGGCACCCAGATCACTTGTGCTGCAACTAAGAAACTAGATTCCATAAAAACGACACTATGGGCACATATAACACACAGTGCTGAAATCAGCGTGGCAGTCACTAGCTTCAGGGCAACAGAAAGGTCGTGATGGATTTCCCACCACAAGTCTTGACATATCACTAGCAGATATCACATTTTGACCAACTGCATGGACCCCACTGACACATAAAATATTGTTCATTCACAGTTTTTATGCACAATGACCCCTGTGACCCTGCCTTTAAATAGCAACAGGTTTTTGCTTTACTTTCTCAGGATTGGTTGGGAATCCAGAGGTCAGACCCATACCAGGTTAATGTTCTTTATCTTTATATTTTCTTTCCGTCTTACAATCACAGGACAACCAAAAATTTAGTGTAACTGTTTTAATGATGTCAATATGATGCTCCATTTTTATTGGTAGTGAAAAATGCCGTGCTCCTGCCTGGTGTGATCGCATTCTCTGGAAAGGCAAACATGTGGCACAGCTGGATTATCAAAGTGCCATGTGTCTAAAAACAAGTGACCATAAACCAGTCAGCTCTGTCTTTAAAATCGGGGTAAGTCCTCCTAATTTATTTGTGTAGTGTGCCAGATCCCATCGACCTCTGTGGGATTCCAACAGTTACCAAAATCCTCCTAGAGTTAAAGGGGTTGGTTCATATGCGATATAACATCACTGTCAGGTCTGTGCCTAAGGCAAGCGGAACGTACAGTGCTTAATCTGGGGGCCAAATGGTCGACCATCAGCTTAGGTCAACCAGATTGTCCACATCCAGACTCCCACTGATATGCCATGAATGTATGAGAAAGGAGCCGACTTAGAAGTAAGAGACTGAATGGGGAACATGGTTCTCGCTCTATCTAATGGAGATACAGAAGCAGACGAGCAGAGTTGTAAATTCTACCTATGGGACATGTGTCATATTCTGTGGATATGCTAAAAATGTCTCACGTGGGGAATCACTTGTAGACAATAGGTAATTTTAATAGAATAGTAAGAAAACACAATGGCAACATTAGAGACTTAATTTTTTTATTTATTTAGCCATATGCAAAGTTGAGGTTTATAACGTTATAAATATAGAATGATCTTTTACCCAATTAATAGTAGATGAACACAATATATTTATGATCTTTTATCTGTGCAGGTAAAAGTGGTTAATGAAGAGCTATATAGAAAAACGTTTGAAGAAATTGTCCGTTCTTTAGACAAGATGGAGAATGACTGCATTCCTTCAGCTACTTTGTCTCAGCGAGAGGTATTGTTGATGGGAACAATAGTGTTTTTTTTTGGGGGGGGTTATATGTGGTGTTTGTTGTTTTTTAGAATTGTGGCAGATTTGTCTTGGATCTGGTTACCAAAAATGCAGAAAATTGAAGACAACTCTGCCTTTGTTTGGTCCCCAAATGCTGTGGCAAATCACTTGTGTGCGGAGAAAAGGAGTGGGAAGGGGGTGAGCGACAGGATTACAGAGGGACCACTAAGAAGCTTTGCTTTTGACTGCAGCGTTCAGAGGGTTAAATGGCTAGCACTGGCATTATCTCCGATCCCTGCAGTTACAGCCGGTGATTAGCTATGTTTATCAACAGCATTCCTGCCCTTGAGCTTGCACTTACAAGATCAGTATATGTTGTGTGCAGAATTATTAGGCAACTGAGAATTTTGTCCATATCATAATTTTTATGCAGATTTTCCATCTCTAAACTGTATAAACTTGAATACTTAGTGGATGAAGCAGATCACCTGATGTGTATTTGTGTAATGATGAGGGTGAGGCTTAAGGTGTGCACAGTTATTAGGCAGCTTGTTTTCCTCAGGCAAAATGGACCAAAAAAAGGCTTTAACTGACTCTGAAAAGTAAAAAATAAGTCTTACTGAGGGATGCAACACTATTGAAATTGCTAAGATTTTGAGGCGTGATCACAGATTCATCAGAAGTTTTGTTTCAAATAGTTAACAAGTCGCAAAAAACATGTAGAGGAAAAATGCTCATTAACTGCCAAAGAAGAAACAAATGTTAAGCGACCAGGAACCCATTATATGTAGTGCTGTCATATTCCAGAACTACAACCTCCCTGGAGAGCCTAGAAGTACAAGGTGTTCAGTGCTCAGAAACATGGTCAAGAAAAGGGAGGCTGAAACTGATCAAAACGCAGAAGTTAAAGGGAATCTGTCACCCTGTGACCTCTAATATGGACATACAGGTGATAGAAATGTAAATCTATATCTACCTATATGACTCATATTAGCGGTCTGGTTGCTGTGAAATGTCTTTTTATTCCTACAAGTTTCTGATGCTTGCAGGTCTGGGGACTGGAAGAAATCCCCTCCTCCTTTGTGGGCACTGCAGGGGAGGGGGGGAAACATTATAATTACTACAGGAGGCGGGATTTCTCCAGGGCTCCGGGACTGAAACACATCAGAAACTTGTATGAATAAAAAGGAATTTCACAGCAACTAGACCTCTATTATGAGGCATACAGGTAGAAATAGATTTATATTTCTATCACCTGTATGCCCATATTAGAGGTCAGATAAGTGCCAGGGGGTGACAGATTCCTTTTAAAACATCAAGACTGGGCCAAGAAATGGCTAGCCAAGAAGTAGAGTACTTCAATGTATGCAATGGACCATTGTTCTGTTTACCCACCTCTGTCTTCCAGGTATCCAAAGTGGATGTCTGTGCCCTACCAATCCAGCTACGGGCCCATCTATCTGATCCATCAAGAGTCACTCTCATCTTATCAGTACATAATGTCTTCAGATATTTCTGGGCCAGTCTTGACGTGTCAACTTCTGTATCTTAATCATTGGTGGTTGTCTTTCAGCCTTCCTTACCTTGGCTGTGTCTTTGACCACTGAACACCTTGTACTTCTGGGCACTCCAGGGAAGTTGTAGCTCTGGAATATGACAATGGGTTCTTGGTCACTCCACATTTGATTCTTCTGAAACCTTTGACCGTTAATGTGCATCGATTTTTCTCAACATTTTTTTGCAACCCTGTTGACTATTTGTAACAAAAGTTTTGATCATATACAAATATCTTGGGGTGGGCGTGGCCTAGCCAGCGATGTAAGAAGACGTGGTCCGGAGCTCTCCCGCTGACCGTCGCTGTGTGCACTGAGCCAGTGTACCGCTGAGCCTTTCAAATACCGCCGGATCCTGGGGGAAGGTCTCCTGTCGCCCTGGGGAGCGTTCCTGGCGAACAAGATAGCCGCAATGACCCGCACCAGGCAGCGGGATCCCGGCCCTGGAAGAGGACGTAGGGGCCAAGATGGCGCCGTAGCTCAGGAGGAGGCGGCCAGAGAGAATGCGGCGTGCTCCAGGAGGATGTCGGCTGCTGCACGCCTGGAGAAGTTTGCGAGGGTGGAAGCGAGTGAACACAAAGCAAGACTCTCAGAGTGGGAGGCTGGGGCAGAAAATGACATGGAGGATCAAGAGAGTACAATAGGTACAGTAGACTGTGAGGCTGATGGCTCTGGAGATGATGGGCAGGACAAAAATGTGGAGTCTGCTGTTGATCCTGCTGTGGGGGAACCCACTTTGAAAGATGTGTTCACTGTGGTGTCGTATTGCAAACGAGCGCTTACTAAGCTGTCAAAGCAGGTTACTGGTGTGCAAGCAGAAATTACTAATATTAAAACTGCCATGCAGAAAGCTGATGTCCGCCCAGGAGAGGTAGAGGAAAGAGTGAGCACGGCTGAGGACACCATAATATCTTTACAAGCTGCTCAAAAAAAGCAGGACAAGCTGTTAAATGATGTCATTGCTAAAAATGATGACTTGGAAAACAGGTCGAGACGTAATAATGTCAGGATAGTGAGGGTCCCGGAAAAAGCAGAAGGATCAAACCCTACACAATTTGAGAATTGGCTGCTGGAAAAATTTGGAGCTGATAAACTATCAAAAGTCTTTGTTGTAGAGCGAGCTCACAGAGTACCACTGAGACCCCAGCCTCCAGGAGCAGCCATGTTGGCTAGGATCTTAAATTACAGGGACAGAGACACTATACTACGTATGGCGAGAAAGACTAAGGAGTTAACAATAGATGGACAAGATATCTCGTTCTATTCAGACTATTCACCCATGGTGCAAAAACTACGCATGAATTCTAGAGATGTAAAGACAAAATTGAGAGACATGGGATTTGCGTATTCTATGATGTTTCCGGCCAAGCTGAGACTGGTTGCACTGGGTAGAGTACACTTTCTGCAATCTCCAGAAGAAGCTCTGGACTGGATTGAGAAGAATTCTAGACGAGTGCGGGAGCACAAGGACAGATGAGACTACATGTTTTATGCATGTGTTTTATATTTATCCTTTGCTATCCTTTTTCAACTGCATTTAACTGTTTGTTGCAGGATACAAGTTTGATTTTGGACTGAAACGGTGTACTGGTGATGCATACAGTTTATATACTTGTTATCTAATATGTTTTTCATAAGGCGGGAGAGACCTTGGGGAAGACAGTTGGATCTTTGCTTATCTGTAGTTTAGGCGGGAGGGATCATCTGGCGGAATAGGCCTGTTTCATTCACCCACTCTCGGATAGAGAGAACGGAACGACAAATTTGGAGGCGGATTGGGGGTGACAGGGATGGTTAAAAGAGTTAGAAGAGTTTTGGTTTGGGGTATGGGGGAGGGAGACGGGGAGGGGTGGAGACGGACGGCATGGGGGGCACATTATGATGTGGTTATATACACAGATGTTGAATCTGATAAACAATGGTGGGTATGGTTAAGGTATTAAGCTGGAACGTACGTGGTTTGGCAGACCGTAAGAGACGGGCTGCTATTCTCCAAAATATTATGGCTCAAGGGCCCTCCATTATCTGCCTTATGGAAACACACCTGACGAGTGACAAAATTGTTTTTTTAGCGAGGAAATGGGTTCAAAGAGCTTACCACTCTACCTATTCTGCATATGCCAGGGGGGTTTCTATCTTGGTGCATGCTGGGATTCCGTTTGAAGAGGTTGAGATTAAAATAGATAAAGATGGGCAATACATTTTTCTAGTCTGCAGACTTTATGGCAAATTATACTGCGTGGTGGCTGTGTATTTCCACCGCCATATACTGGGACGAAACTGCAAGAGATTATAGAGCTCACGAGGCATTGGACAGGGATGCCTGTGTTGCTGATTGGAGATGTTAACAATATAATGAATAAAATTTGGGACAAAACTAGTAGGCAATCGGGAAGAAATGACAGAGAGGAGGAGACACCCTTTGCTAAGTATGTGTCAGAGGTGGGCCTGATAGATTTGTGGAGAGTGAGACATATGGGAGTGAAGACATACTCATGCTACTCCTCGACGCATGGCTCTATGTCTAGAATAGACTTAGCCTTGGGAAATGGGATGGTTGACCAAAGTATTATGCATATTGAATATCTACCTAGGATACTCTCTGATCATTGTCCCTTGTTGGTAGCGCTGAGGTCCGGTATATGTGGGGACGATGGACGGAAAGAGTGGAAGGTTCACACGGTATGGCTGGAAACGGTGGATATTCAGAAAATAGCAGGAGAAGTGGAAGAATTCTTCCAGAATAACGTGTGAAGTGCAGCCATAGGAACTGTGTGGGACACAATTCCGGCCTATGTTAGGGTTTTACTGATCCGAGATATCTCCAGATGTAAAAATCAGAGCAGAATGGAGGAAAGAGAGGCATTGGCTGCTCTGAAGAGGGCAGAGGAGGAATTGGTGCTTAACCCCACCGTAGAGGCGCAACAGATCATGAAGGAAGCTCAAAAAGGGGTGGATAAAATATTTCTGGCCAGTGGGGAAAAGAAGAGGGAATTTCAAAAAATTGCCTTTTATGAAGAGGGTGAAAAAGTTGGTCACCTGTTGTCTATTATAGCGGCAGCGCAGAGAGAACCGGGATATATATATGGTCTCCTGGATCCAACTGGCTCCCTAGTCACTGAAACGCGAGATATCTTGAGGGTGTTTAGGGACTTCTATAGTGACCTATATAACTCTAAATTAAGTAACACGGGAGATGATATAGACCAATTTTTGAGGGGAACCCAGATATTTAAGCTTAGTGAGGAGGCTAGGGATAGCTTGGTAGGCCCCCTGACGGCGGAGGAGATGGAGGAAGCTCTGGCTTCAATGGCAAATAATAAAGCCCCAGGAGCGGATGGCCTACCAACAGAATTCTATAAACATCTTAGAGATGTACTATTGCCAAAATTGAAAGATGTGTTTTTGGCAGCCCTGGAGGTGGGAGAATTACCGGAGTCAATGCGGGAGACTACGGTGGTGGTTTTGCCCAAGGCGGATAAGGACCGGACACAGCCAGATTCGTATAGACCCATATCCCTACTACTGGCTGATATTAAAATCTTAGCTAAAGTATTGTCTAACCGACTAAGCCGTGTAGTTTCTAGTGTTATACACTCAGATCAGTCAGGTTTTATGCCAGATAGATCAACGGCCATTAACTTGAGGCGACTATTCTTTAACATGCAATTGGCCGCTGACAATGCTGGGCATAGAGTTGTGGTCTCATTGGACACACGGAAAGCCTTTGATAGTGTGGAGTGGAGCTATCTCTGGCGAGTTCTCCAATTGATGGGATTTGGTCCGGTTTTCATGACCTGGGTAAAGTTATTGTATACACGCCCGGTAGCCAGAGTAAGAGTAAATGGGGAACGGTCAGATAAATTTGATATGACAAGAGGAACCAGACAGGGCTGCCCCTTTTCCCCGCTGTTATTTGCCCTGGCCATAGAGCCGCTGGCTTCTGTAATGAGACAGTCAGACGTGGTAAAGGGATTTCGGTATGGAATGGTTGAGGAGAAGATAGCGTTGTACGCAGATGATATTTTATTATTCTTACAGGACCGTCAGACGTCATTACATGGTGCAATAGCGATCATCAATAGATTTGGCCTGTTATCTGGGCTACAAATTAATTGGGATAAATCTCATATTATGGAAATAGATACCCTGGATGGCTTAGATGTTGAACAGGTGGAGCGTACACAACTTAAATTAGTACGAGAGTTTAAATGTCTTGGAATTACAATATCATTACCAGTAAAAGAGTACCTTCAGTTGAATGTATACCCGATACTTGGGAAATTAAAAGATAAAGCATCTACATGGAGCAAAATGCACCTCTCGGTGGTGGGACGCACCAATCTTCTTAAAATGGTGCTGATGCCCAAATTGTTATATGTTTTACATAACTCCCCCGTGTGGATTCCTCAGCCGGTGTTCCAGTGCATTAATGCAATATTTAGGGATCTGGTCTGGGGTGGAGGACAACCTAGGATTAAGCTGGAGACTCTCCAGAGGCCGAAAGAGGAGGGGGGTCTCACCCTACCAAACCCGTGGATATATTTTTTGGCAGCACAGTCCCAGCATATTAGAGGGTGGGCGCAGAGGGCAGGGAAGGGGACTATCCAGGCGGTTTTGGAATTTCATCTTAAAAAAAGTCCATTGGTAGTGGGCGTAGAGTCGGGACTTTTTGGGAAGATGGGCAGGTCATACCCGACCTGTGGCCTAGTCCATAAATTGTGAACGAGGGTGAAGAAGATTAGAGGCATAGTGGGAATGTCTATGTATACTCCTATTTGGGATAATGAAAACTTAGGTGAATTTTATAAAATAGGAGAGCTGAGAGGATGGGTGGCAAGGGGTATACAATACATCTACCAACTGATGGATAATCAAAACCCTGGAGATGCTGAAAGAGGAATTTCACTTTTTAGACGGACACAGCTATCAGTATACACAGGTTAAGCATGCGTTTATTAAGCAAAAGAAAATTAGGAACCTATCTGTTTAAAAGGATATATCCCCAAGTTGTCTCTAAATGAACCTGCCAGAATGTCCCAACTACTTCTTGTACATAGAGCATATAGAACACCCGATTTTTTTGTTCAGAATAGGGGTACGGGAGAATTCGGACTGCCTGAGATGTGGGTCAGAAGTTGCCGGTATACTACATGTTATGTGGAGTTGCCCAAAGCTTGCAAGCTATTGGTCTGAAGTAGCTGCCCTAATTGAAGGACGGTATCATTGTATAATTCCTAGAGATCCAGTGGTTTGCTTGCTGGGATATGTGGAGGAACTTATGGGGAATGATGTCGCAAAACTGCCGATTGCCAGACTCTTATATGCAGCTAGAAAGGTGATAGCTAGGTATTCGGTGCGAACGGAGCCTCCCTCTAGACAAGAGTACATAAGGCAGGTGGAGTATGTGGTACGAATGGAGGAAAAAATGTATTTAAAAAGGAAAAACGCCAAACTCAGTGACAACCTATGGGCACCATGGAAGGTGTGATTAATGCTTTTGGAGGGAAGAATCCGGTGATTACACTATAAAATGCATTGCAATGGTTATAAGATGTTTTTTGTGATATTGAACCATATTTTATATAACAATAAAGGTTTATTGTTGTCCGTAAAAGGGGAGGGGGGTTGAGGGAGGGATTCATTTTGATAATAAGAAAATGGAAAATTATTGTACTGAAGTTGTATTTCATTATTTTATCTTTTAAATGAATAAAAATGTATCTGATTCAAAAACAAATATCTTGGGGCAGCACGGTGGCTCAGTGGTTAGCACAGTTTCTTTCCCTTTGTGGTTAGTCCTGGGTTGAAATCCCACCAAGGACAACATCTGCAATGAGTTTTTATGTTCCCCCTGTGTTTGGAGAGTGGGAATAAACCAGAGAACCAGGACGAAAACCCACGCAAATAAATATTGATAGGGTGTTTAGATCGTGAGCCCCAATGGGGACAGCGATGATAATGTATGTAAAGGGCTGTGGAATACGATGGTGCTATATACGCAAGCATACTAATAACAATCAAGAGTGCTGATTTTTCAGAGTCAGTTAAAGCTTTTTTTTTTTTTTTGGCCCATTTTGCCTGATGAAAATAAGCTGCCCAATAATTATGTACACCTTGATAAAGGGTGCTGTCACCCTCCCTCATTACCCAAATACACATCACCTGATCTGCTTCATCCAATAAGCATTCAAGTTTTATACAGCTTGGAGTTGGTAAATCTGCATACAATTGTTGATGTGGTCAGAATAGTCTCTTGCCTAATACTTGTGCACACAATGCACAAATATGTACTTCATGGGCAAGGAGCAGATCTACTGTGCAGCCTGCTATGTTGGGGACTTACAATACTAATTGCCTGATTGCAGCATCGCACAATGACAAAAGCTCATGACTCTTGGAATGCAGGGTTGAGACACTGGAATAGAAAAAAAAAAACTAAATCTTGCTAAGGTTGGAAGATGTTAACATGGCGACACACCTTACTTGGCTTTCTACATACCGTGCCATGGTTAGCGTATATAGCATATATAAATATACATATGCAGTCACATCTACTAAAACTAATAGAACGGGAACAATCGACTTTTTCAGGTCAAGTTTTGAAGGGATTGTCCACTACTTGAACAACTTCTTGTTAAATGAAAATAAGAAAAGCTTATACTTTCCTCCCGCACTGGTGCCGTTCCAGCAATGTCTACACTGGGTCTCCTGGCTGCAACCTTTACTATTTCGTCAGATTGGATGTTTGATCTGACGAAATAGTGATGAGCCGCAGCCGATCAGCTAGCATTGATTGGCTGCAGTGCTCACGTGACATAAGTGTCACATGAGCACTAGGAGACCCGGTGCAGAATGTGAGTTTAAGCTTTTCTGATTTTACTTGGGGGATGGGTGCAATTAAAGGGGTTGTCCACTTTTAAGTTTTTGAAATGTTTATGTTCTGATGTGTCATCTATTCCCCAGTTTTACTTCAAGGATGTGAAGTACATGCAGCTACAAGTGCAGACATTCACTATTCACAATGATGGGCAGGTGGCATGTCAGTATGAATTCATAAGTAAGCTGGATGAACGGTCCTACAGCAAACAATGGCTGCGTGCCAATCCAAGCAAAGGATTTCTCACCCCAGGTATATACACGTTCTACCATGTGCCGCTACTCGCAGGGTTCACTGTGTTCCCACAAGTATATTTAGTAATTGTGTTAGACATCTTGAGAAACCTTCATTTGGCATTCGTAATAAAGTATGGTATTATATCTACATTTTCACAGTGATTATAACTAGTGTTGAGCCACCCCCGTAGTGTTCGAGTTCGGTTCGGTTCGTCGAACACCCGTGTGTTCGCCGAACTGTTCGTCGAACTGTTCGTCGAACACCTTCGAACACCGTTAAAACCAATGGCAGGCAAACAAAAACACATAGAAACACATAGAAAACACCTTCAAAGGTGTTCAAAAGCTGACAAACTGCTCAGAAGACACAACTAACACATGGAAAAGTGACAAGTACATATAGTCATGTGAAAAGAAAAGAGGTGGAGGAGTAAAAGGAAGGGGAGACACAGATATAGGCATGTCATGCCCTTCTAAAATCCAAAAAGTGAGAAGCCGACACGTTCAGTCCGCTCCTGCCCGTGCCACCTCCGTGTCGCCGGGTTTGTGCCAGAGCCGCGGTGAACCCTGACGGCCAGCCCCCCTCTCCCAATACTGGTGCCTGTCCGCTGGTGGGTCGAGAGAGCCCCCCTGTGGTGGAGGCAGCTCTAAGCTTTTTAATTTAAATTGTCCCTCTAATTTGAATGAATACACTTTAAATCCATTTACAAGGATCTATTGGAGGGCAAGTCTCATGCCAGCAGCCGCGTAATTCCAGCTCCAGTAGCGTCCACTAAAGCTGCTGCAGTTAAAAAGCTTTTATAAGGATCGAGCTCGGCTGTCCACCGCAAGGCATCCTAGTGCCAGTCCCAGCCCCTATGCCTTGGGGTGCCTCCTGATGCTCTTCACTGAGTATCCCGTGGTCCCGAAGCATTTCCTTTGAAAAAATGAAGTGTCCAAACTACAGGTGGTGTAGCTTGCTTAACAGCCGGGATAATCCGCTGACTAGCAGACACTGCTACTAGGCACAAAGTATTTCCTGGGCTAGATGCAGTTAAAAATTTGTAAGTAGATACTCTCGTTGGATGCTGAGAAAGCATTCCATAGAGTCTCCTGGCACGCCATATATGATTCTCTTAAAAAGCTTGGGGTAGGGGTCTAGGGGACCCTTTTATAGCCAAAATCACGGCCCTGTATCACAATACGTCACCTAGGCTGAAGATAAATGGAACTGTAGCACCGAGGGCTCGGTTGCTACAGACGTATTGCACCTCACCCAGAGGTGTGATATCTCACTCTCAGATAAGGATGGAGTGTGGATCAGGACCCGACACCTGCATGCATTACACCACATTGCCGTGGGGCAGGGCGACCAATATGCCCCTGAGATGGGCACGACAGTCCCTGTCCCTGGCTGGAGTGGGGGGAGGGAACACTGAGGAAGGGGAACCCTGCAGTGCAGGAGCAGGGAGGAAGCAGTTCCTGGGTGCATTGAGAAGGGAGTATAAAAGGTGGGCACCATCTTAGTTCAGTGCAGAGAAGTCTGAGCAGAAGTGGCAGGGAGCAGGGGCTCTGCATGAGCTCTGCTCCGGAGGCGGGCCTAGTAACAGAGGCCCAGGCCTGCAAGAGGGAGAAGGAAGGAAGAGGAGCGGAGAAGGCTCCAGGAACGAGGAATGAAGGGATCCCAGGGGTGCGGACGGGCGAGTCGCCACCGCACGCCCGAATCCACCTGCGTGGAGGGGTCAGGCCAAAGGGGGAGACCGGTCCCCGAACTAGTGGAGGCAGGAAACGACCCTCAGCTAGAAACCGGAGGCTCTGACATTTTATGTGGCGCAGCCCCTTGCTCCACCCGCTAGGAAGGCACCACATAGGGTCAGGGAAACTGGCGCCAAGTTTACCAAGAGGAGGCCCGAGGCAGCCGGACAGAAGTGTTGGTAAGAAAGGCCAGACAAAGGACACACAAAGGGGGTCCTGTGAAGCGCTCCAAAGTTATCTGGGAGTTGTCTGAGCCCCTCACCTGGTGAGCACAGTACGACGTGGGCAGCTGTTACCTGCAGACGTGGTCTGGATAATAAGAACTGTGAGTAAAGGCCCTGAACTGCATCACTGACTCCGTGTCGTTACTGCTGCTGCCCTGCACCATCACCCCCATCCTCCGCATACACTGCCCTGAGGCTATACTCCTCCCGTGGGGAGTTATGCTACGCTCTGCTGCACCCACAACACCAGCCTTAGCGGTCTGCCCTGTAGCGGCGGTTCACTCTGACCGCAATCCACGGGTGGCGTAGTCGGACATTTAAACATCAAAACCACATAAATAGTTCCGCCACTGGTTTGACCGCCCTGAGCCACGGAACCGGATCGCCGCCACGAAGACTACAACCACCAGCATCCACCAAAAAGGGTCCGGCTCCGGGTGTCCCAAGGCCCAGGGGGTGCGTCAGAACATTTTCATCACCTTTCACAATCACCAATGGGACAAGGCAGGGATGTCCTCTGTCCCCTCTCTTATACATCCTAGTGACGGAGCACCTGCTCTCATCAATTCGCCATAACCCCAATATTAGGTGGATTGAGGTGGGAGGCACCGAGTACAAGTGCTCTCTATTTGCTGATGATGTCCTAGTATATATCACTCAATCACATATATCCATCCCTGCTGTTATGGCTGAAATAGATCACTTTGTTACATGGTAAAATTTTAAAATCAATGCAGCGAAGTCTGAGGCCCTCGATGTCTCCCTCCCTAAATCCATATAGGATTCCATCCAGTCCAACTTTCCCTTTGCCTGGCCCTCACAGGGTATCAAATACTTAGGAATTCCTATTCATAGAGACCTCTCCCATCTATGTTATCTTAATTTTGGGCCCTTTATTGAACAATTCCATACAGACCACGGTTGGCAAGTTAGAACTGTAAGATTCCCTACGTGAACCACTGGTGTTTTGTGGAAAAGCACATGTACACCGCGTTCCAAATTATTATGCAAAAAGTGTTTAGGAGTGATAAGGGAAGAATTTGTTTGTTTGTCAGTTAAACTCATTGATGGTGATGTGTGTCAGGGCTCTTTATATCACTGTAAGCAATTGCAGACACCTGTGCTAATTAGTTTGGCAGGTGTGTCCAAAGAAAGGCAAGACTACTTAAGAAGGCTCTCTCACATTATTAAGCAGCCTACATTTTCTGCCAAAATGGGAAAGAAAAAGGATGTGTCGGCTGCTGAGAAGCAACAAATTGTGGAGTGTTTAGGTCAAGGCATGACTACAATCAACATTGTGCGATGATCAGGATGAAGTGTCTTGGCAATCAAGAAGTATGTAGCTGATTCACAGTACACACGTGTGCGTGCTGATAAGGGCAAATTGAGGACTCTTTCCTACAGGCAATTACGTCAGGTTGAAAGAGCAGCGGCAAAAAAGCCTTGTCATAGCAGCAGACAAGTTTTTGAAGCTGCTTGTGCCTCCAACGTCCCCCGAACAACAAGATGCAGGGTCCTTCAGAGGTTTGCAGCTGTGCATATGCCATCCTGTCGACCTCCTCTATCCACTTCACACAAGCAGAAACGGCTCCAGTGGGCCAAACATTACATGAAGACTGATTTCAAAACTGTTTTGTTCACGGATGAGTGCCGTGCAGCGCTCGATGGTCCAGATGAATGGAGTGGAGGATGGCTGGTTGATGGACACCCCACGCAAACACGGCTACAGCGCCAACAAGGAGGAGGTGGAGTAATGTTTTGGGCTGGAATCATGGGGAGAGAGATTGTCGGCCCCTTTAGGATCCCTGAAGGCGCTAAAGATGAACTCCATAATGTATGTGGATTTTCTCAAACAGCACTTCCTGCCATGGTTCAAGAAGAAGAACCGTGTATTTCACAGCAAGATCATTTTTCTGCATGATAATGCACCATCTCATGCTGCACATAAAACATCTGCATCTCTGGCTGATATGGGCATAAAAGGGGACAAACTTATGGTGTGACCCCCATGCTCCCCTGACCTCTACCCCATTCAGAACCTTTGGAGCATCATTAAAAGGAGTGTCTATGATGGCGGGAGGCAGTTCACATCTAAGCAACAGCTCTGGGAGGGTATTCTGTCCTCATGCAAAACAATTGAAGCAGAAACCATCCAAAACCTGACAAATTCAATGGACGAGAGAGTTCAGAAGCTCCTTTCGAACAAGGGGTCCTATGTGAAAATGTAACATCACCTAGAATAAAGTTTTGAGTTGAAAACTGTTTGATTTCAGTTTCTAACAACCTGCTAATGCTTATAATTTCAAAAATGACCATTTTTTTGGTCTTTATTAAAATGAAAAGGTTGATCGAAAAGTTTGGGGGATCTAAGAGTGTGGCAACCCAGTAGTCATGATTACTTCGAATTCTGACAATATGAGGGTCATGCTGCAGGTAGTGCAGCAAGAAGGCACTTATGTGTCTTGCGCATCTCGGAGCCCCAAAATTATTTTCCGGGCTAGATGCAGCTAAAAATTATTTTTAATTTTAAATCTGGTGAAGCTTATTATAGATGGCCTAATAGGATCAGTGCTGCACACTGCTACAAAGCCCAAATTATTTTCCAGTCAAGATACAGATAAACATGATTAGTAATTTGAAAGCTTAAAATGGTTGGTAGGGTGATTTTAACCAATCATCAAGCTTTTACTCTCCCCAGGATGACACAGGGGTAGAAAAGTCGTTTCGGATCCATGATTTGTTCATCTTTATGAACGTGAGTCTGTCTACATTATCAGTGGAGAGCCGCGTGCGCTTATCTGTCAGCACACCACCAGCAGCGCTGAACACACGTTCAGACAGAACGCTGGCTGCGGGGCATGACAAGATCTCCAAGGCGTAAGTGGCTAGCTCCGGCCATTTATCCAGATTGGAAGCCCAAAAAGAGCAAGGGTCCAGTGACACAGTCGTGGCTTCAATGTTTACTTGGAGATACTCCTGTACCATCGTCTCTAGGCGTTGACTATGTGTCAGACTTCTTGTCTCCTGTGGCCTTGCAAAGGATGGGCTAAAAAAGTGGTGAAATGATTCCGCAAAATTGATGTTACCAGCAGATACTGTGGTTCTGTTACGGTTTGAGTGCTGAACACTTGACGGTCCCACGGTTGGCAAGTTGGAACTGTGAGATTCACTACGTGCACCACTGGTATTTTGTGGAAAAGCACATGTAAGATTCTGCAACAGTCTCTGCTGATACTCCTGCATGCGTGCATCCCTTTCTATGGCAGGAATAATTTCTGCAAATTTACTTTTGTACCGGGGATCTAACAGTGTGGCAACCCAGTAGTCAGGATTATTTCTAATTCTCACAATTCGAGGGTCATGTTGCAGGTAGTGCAGCAAGAAGGCACTCATGTGTGTTGCGCATCCAGGAGCACCAAGTCCCTGTTGTGTTGGTGGCGAGGTAACAATCATGCTTCCTTCCTCTGTCCTCTCCCCCCAACCTCGCACAACAGAAATGTGATCAAGGTCTCCCTCATCTGATGAGTCTTCCATCAGTTCGTCCTCCACTTCTTCCTGGGCTCCTGCACCTTCCTCACTAGTTTGGCTGCTACCATGCGCCCTGGTAAAACCATCTCCCCCACCCTCACATGCCTGCCGCCTTGGTGCTGCCGACCGTCTGGACCTTGCAGATGTTAGCCCTTCCGCATACAACTCCTCCTCCTCTACTTCCTCCACCTCCTCTTGTGCCACCACCTGACTCTGAATTCTGTTTAACATGTGCTCCAGCATGTAAATCACCGGAATAGTCATGCTGATAATGGCATCGTCAGCACTAAACATCTTCGTCGCCATTTCAAAACTGTGCAGAAGGGTGCATAGGTCCCTGATCTGAGACCACTCCTCCAGCGTGATTTGCCCCACCTCTGAATCTCGTTGGCCCAGGCTATACGTCAGAACGTATTGCACCAGGGCTTGTCGGTGCTGCCACAGTCGCTGCAACATGTGCAGAGTTGAATTCCACCGGGTAGGCACATCGCATTTTAGCCGGTGAAGTGGCAGGCCCAACGACTTCTGTAGAGATGTAAGTCGCTGAGCTGCGGGATGCGAACGGCGGAAGTGAGCACACAGCGACCGTGCCCTCTGCAGAAGGCCATCTAGTCTGGGATAGTGGGCTAAAAATTGCTGGACAACCAGGTTCAACACGTGAGCCATACAAGGCACGTGTGTGACATTGCCCCGGCGAAGGGCCGCACCCAGGTTTGCAGCATTGTCGCACACGGCCTTCCCTGGTTTCAGGTCCAGTGGAGACAACCATTCATGAAATTGGTTCTCCAGAGCTGACCACAACTCCTCAGCTGTGTGACTCACATTTCCCAGACATTTCAATGTAAAAACCGCCTGATGACGTTGAGCCCTACTGCCAGCATAGTAAGGAGGTGTGCAGGATCCCTTCTGCGCAGTTAGAAAGCTTGTGGCATGACCAGACAGGCTTTGGGTGCAGGTGGAAGACCGAGAGGAGGTTGAGGAGGCAGAAGCAGTGGAGGAACTTTGACATAAAGAGGATTGACGCACAACTCGTGGGGACGGCAAGACTTGGACAGCAGCCCCTTGTCCTGCTGTCACCATAGTTACCCAGTGCCCAGTCAGCGACATGTAACGCCCCTGTCCATGCCTACTCGTCCAAGTGTCTGTGGTGAAATGCACCCTGTCACACACAGAGTTTCTCAAAGAAGCGGTGATGTTGTGTGCGACATGCTGGTGGAGCGCAGGCACACCTTTCTTTGAGAAGTAGTGCCGACTGGGCATCTGGTACTGGGGCACTGCGACGGACATAAGGTCTCGAAAATCCTCTGTGTCCACCAGGCGGAAAGGCAGCATTTCTGTAGCCAAGAGCTTGCAGATGGTGAAATTCAACCTCTTAGCTTTCTCATGGCTAGGAGGAAATGGTCTTTTACTTGTCCACATCTGAGGGACCGAGGGCTGGCTATTGTGCTTAGACGGGGTTGATAAGGGTGTCCCCGGCAAACTGCCGGTCTGTGAGGAAGATGCAGGCGGACATGTTAGGTTGCCTTGATCCAAAGGTGGTGCTATCGATGTCGGACAGCGCTCAACACCAGCTGGTGTTACCACCTCCAAAGAAAATGATGACCTGCCAATCACGCTGGCTGTTGCGGGTAAAGAGGTGGCAGGTCTGCGCCCCAAAACAGGTGTGACTGCTGTCCCCCCAGTCACAGAGGATGAAGAGGCCGCGGATGCACAAGATATGGCAGACGGTGATTGGCCCGGCCGGCTAGGCCGCATTGTAGCACACTGAGCTTCCCACTGCAACTTATGCTTCATGTCCATGTGCCGGTTCATGCATGAAGTACTCAAACTATGTATTTTTTGGCCTCTACTTAGCTTTTGCTGACAAATGTTACAGATAACACGAGTTGGGTCATCTTTATCGATCTGAAAAAATGCCCAGGCTATGCAAGGCTTAGCACCCATGCGACCTGAAGAGCCACCACGACTTGTGGTGAGAGGCAGAGTTGTGTTTGAGGATGCAGTTGTTGACGTGCTTCCAGTACTACGTCTCTGTCCAGGAAGGCGCAACCTGACCTCGTCGTCACTAGCATCTTCCTCCACCTCCTCTGCTGACCTCATCTCTTGGCTGACTGTGGGTTGACAGTAAGTGGGATCTCCGACCTCATCATCATCACCCTGTGCGTTATCACACCCGTCGTCCTCAGAGCCAACCTGTTCCTGCCCTGACAAAAAACTAAAGTTGTCGCTCCAATCAGGTATTTGAGTCTTATCATCGTCTTCCTCATTGTCTCCACCAACAGGAGTTACAGTTTGGGAATGAGGGTCTACATTATGGTCAGAACCTTCTGCGTCTGGTCCTGGATCCGACTCATAAAGATTCTGGGCATCAGTGCAGATCATTTCCTCGTCTGGATTCACAGAAGCGCTGGAGTCGACCTCTGATTCCCAGGCTATAGTATGAGTAAACAGCTCTGCAGACTCAACCATCTGTTCTACCTCATACTCAGACGGGCAGCTGGAGATTTGGGAGCTGTGAGGAAGCAAGTGCGATTTGGGTGACACCTTTGAGGACTGGAGTATTTGTGATGTTGAAGTTGATGTGGAGGAGAGCCCACTTAAAGGAGCACTTGATATCCGTTGAAGCACCTGCTGTTTTTGTGCCTCATCTGGAATTTGTAGCGATTGGCGTGGCCGTAAGAAAGGGATCTTATCACATTGTCCGCTAAAAGAAGTAGACATTTTAGTTTGGCTGGAAGATGGTCTTTCTTCTGCAGATGTTACTGTTGCTTTAACACCTACCCCACGGACACAACCTTTTTTCCCCTTCCCAACACGCCTATTCCCCTTTCCACCAGCAGCAGGCCTTTTTCCACTCATTTTGGTGGTTAACTAATTCACAACTCTGGAGTTGTTTGCACAAAAAAACAATGGATGGTAACCGAGCAGAGCTGAGTGGCCAAACTGTGGTATTAGGCCAAAACTATTGGCTGGGTTAGATGCAGAAAAAAATTATTTTGAATTTGCAACCTGATGGAGGTCAGTATAGATGGACTAATACAAATAGTCCCACACACAGCTAGAAGCCCAAATATTTTTTCAGAGGTACTGTAGATGCAGATAAAAATTAGTTTTAATTTGCAACCTGATGGAGGTCAGTATAGATGGACTAATAGAGAAAGTCTGACACACTACTAGAAGGCCAAATATTTTTTCAGAGGTAGATGCAGAACAAAATATATTCAGTTTGCAACCTGATGGAGGTCAGTATAGATGGACTAATACAAATAGTCCCACACACAGCTAGAAGCCCAAATATTTTTTCAGAGGTACTGTAGATGCAGATAAAAATTATTTTTAATTTGCAACCTGATGGAGGTCAGTATAGATGGACTAATAGACCAAGTCCCACACACTGCTAGAAGCCCAAATATTTTTTCAGAGCTAGATGCAGAAAAAAATTATTTTTAATTTGCAACCTGATGGAGGTCAGTATAGATGGACTAATAGACCAAGTCCCACACACTGCTAGAAGCCCAAATATTTTTTCAGAGCTAGATGCAGAAAAAAATTATTTTTAATTTGCAACCTGATGGAGGTCAGTATAGATGGACTAATAGACCAAGTCCCACACACCGCTAGAAGCCCAACTATTTTTTCAGAGCTAGATGCAGAAAAAAATTATATTCAATTTGCAACCTGCTGGAGGTCAGTATAGAAGGACTAATAGAACAAGTCCCACACACCGCTAGAAGCCCAAATATTTTTTCAGAGCTAGATGCAGAAAAAAATTATATTCAGTTTGCAACCTGATGGAGGTCAGTATAGATGGACTAATAGAATGATGGTATGCCCAAAAGATTTTACTTCACTAGGTGCAGTAAAAAAATTGGTATTCTATACACAGGTGTTATATCTTGCAACACAGATAGGCTACTCCACTGACTAACACACTCTGCAATAGGCCAAAAAGGATTAGCTTTGCTAGATTCAGCCAAATGCTGTGAAAAAAACTTGCACAGCACTGGCACAGACCTGCCTGGCAAAAACTGATAGGAACTGATGTAACCTAGTCCTGAAAAGGACTGCAATTACAATTAGTCTTTACTCCCACAACCTATCTATTTAAGAGCACAGACCTCCCTGATAAAAGTCGTAGGAAATGCTGTAACCTAGTCCTTAAAAGGACTGCAATCACAACTATTCCCTACTCCCAAGCTATCTGTATATTTGTGCGAAAATTGGCTTGAAATTAACAAGGTATAGCGCACACAGCAACAGCGGTGCCGTCTAACATGCAGCTGCAGCAGTGAGAAAATGGTGGCGACGGGGAAAATGGCTTGGTCTTATAGGGCAAGGACATGTGACATACACTGCCAATGACACATGCCCTTGCTTGTGTGAAAAAAAGCACTTCGCTCCGTGTGTGCGCTGCTGATAGGCTGACAGATTGCACCTCCCCACTGCAAATGCGGGAAAGAGAAAAAAAAAATGGAGATCTTCATTGTTCCTGCAGAGATCCATCCCCTGCCCCTCCCCCCACCCCGCTGTACACTCAAACTGCGTATTAACATTAATTTTCATCATTACTGAGAAAAAATCCAGTTATGATTTTGGTGCACGAACAGTTATCGAACATAACCTCGAACAGCCGAATTTTTCTCAAATTGTTCGTGTTCGCCGAACGGCTCGAACACCTCCCAAAACAGCTCGAATTTGAGATTGGCGAACAGTTCGAGTAGAACAACGCTCATCTCTAATTATAACTACTATACCTGTTTATGAAATGAGAAATATCTGAGTGTTACTGTTTAGGAAACGCTAATGGTTACACCAATTCATATACACCGCGGTCTTCATGTAGAAAACCAAGACAAAATGTGTTACTGCTGTCCTTGCAGAAAATAACACAAATTACTCTTCATAAGTGAGGAAAAATCATGTATTATCATGAGAATTTAGTATTTATCAGTTTATATATTTTAAGATAAAGACGTAAAAAAACACAGCCACCCACATCCCAGACATATTAGATAAAGCCGGCTTATTTCAGCAGGAAGGCCCAATGGTGTAATGTGTATGGGGCGCTCCGGACTCTTCCCTACCAATGATGTCACGGGCAGCATGAATTCAGATGCCATATATATTTGATTACAGTAGATTAATGGTTGAATAACTGGTGAGTCATGATGATGCGAGTCTGATGCAGCCATATGCATTTTCATCTATATTAACCATTACACTCATTCATACTCTCCATACGTTTTCAGTGACCCCAGCCACAAGGTGAATAATCTCTTTGGGAAAGAGTTTTTCTTGCAAAGATTGTTTTGTGAACTAGTAATCATTAGATGAACATCTTAAACTTGTCTGCTTTCTTTTCAGACCATACCGGTCAACATTAATCCTTTGTTAACTTTCACTAGATAAATGGAAATCAACATTCAGCTAATGCACATAGCCACCTTTAGGCTTTGTTCATACCTGCATTTAAGTCTTCCAATGGGGATATTTATATTATGTGTTACTCTTTCTGATCAAGGCTGAGCTGTTCTAGCTGTCTAAACCTCATGAGAAGTAATTTTAGGGCAGTGTGGTCCATGGGCCCTGTCCTGGATACAGCATTGCACCTGGTCTATTGGAAGCCTGAGTGTAGAAGTATATGGAGCCTAATTACAATTAGTGTGGATTACAAGCAAGGCCTGAATATATGGGGCATTGTGCTACTGGGGCTTAATATCCCCATCATACACCTATAATCTTTTTGCCTGGCTGTAGACTGTATCCCATTTGTAGACTATAGACTGTTGCAGGTCGGTAGCCTGCTTATAGATACCAGGGCAAGTCAGAAATCTTTGGCATTTCCGATGACTATTCTGCTGGTCAGGAATGACAATTTGTATAGTGTCCTAACTTTTTACATGATAGTAATCCATATTTTACAAATCTTTTATCTTACTTTTGTAGGATCAGAAGCACAAATAGAGCTGGAGTTATTCATCAATAACCAGACGGCAGCTCGACTCAACTCTGGGGAGGAAAAATTGGAGGACATTTTAATTCTACACCTGGACAGAGGAAAAGATTTCTTCTTGTCTGTGAGCGGAGACTATCTGTACAGCAGCTTTGGATCCTCCATCCAGATGTTGTGTTATATGAGAGAGCCCATCAGAGACATGTCTGCCGACAAAATCCGAGAGCTGGTATGGTCATCCTGTCATTCTGGTCCAAATGCTGTGGTTCCATATCTGTATGACTATATAAAAATGACATGTTTGCTTTGTCACATTAGGCATATATGCCTCTTCAAATGAAGGATGATTTTGTTGGTGCGGAGAAACCTTTAGATGTGCCAAAAGAGCTGTGCATGATGGTGGATCACTTATACCGGAATGCTTCCCTGCAGGTCAGATTATTTCTTATTCCTCACTCCCTTTGAGCCATTATTGAGGAGTTTATAGGTAGAAGAGATGGGTTTTATAACATAACCTTTCATGTACAGGTCCTCAATAGACTAATAAGCGCCGCAGGATTGTTTGGGATCTTGACTACATACACATAAAATATGTTGTATGGAAGAATTTGGAGCTGTGTTACTTGTATACAGTGTATGTGTCACCTGCACTTACCTGAGCTTTTTCAGCATACTGCAGTTTCCTCCCTTAAGGGCGCCGTCAGACGGTCATATAACACGGACGAGGATAGCATCGCAATGCTCGGACTGGCCAGCAGCTCTCCTGACCGGAGCCTGACAGCATGGTTTGCTATGCAACTGTCACACTCTGGTCTGTGCACCCAAATTTTAAATGTACACTGATAGATACAGCTCCACCAAACCTTTGTATAAAACACCTCTGGTTGGCAGCTATTAATCCCGCCCAACCCAGCACACCTACATGTTACACATGCAAGGCTCTTAGAATCATAGAATGTTAGAGTTGGAGGGGACCTCCTCGGTCATCTGGTCCAACCCCCTGCTCAAAGCAGGATTCACTAAATCATCTCAGACCGTTGTCTGTCCAGCCTCTGTTTGAAGACGTCCATTGAAGGAGAACTCACCACCTCTCGTGGCCGCCTGTTCCACTCATTGATCACCCTAACTGTCAAAAAGTTTTTCTAATATCTAATCTGTGTCTCCTCCCATTCCATTTCATCCCATTGCTTCTAGTCTTTCCTTGTGTAAATGAGAATAAAGATGATCCTTCTACAATGTGACAGCCCTTTAGATATTTGTAGACAGCTATTAAGTCTCCTCTCAGTCTTCTTTTTTGCAAGCTAAACATTCCCAAATCCTGTAACCGTTCCTCATAGGACATGGTTTGCAGACCGGTCACCATTCTGGTCGCTCTTCTCTGAACTTGCTCCAGTTTGTCGATGTCTTTTTTAAAATGTGGTGCCCAAAACAGGACGCAGTATTCCAGATGAGGTCTGACCAAAGAGGAGTAAAGTCCGATAATGACTTCACGTGATCTAGACTGTATGCTTCTGTTAATACATCCCAGAATTGTATTTGCCTTTTTTGCTGCTGCATCACACTGTTGACTCATGTTCAGTCTATGATCTATTAGTATACCTAAGTCTTTTTCACATGTACTGTCGCTTAGTGCTATTCCTCCCATTTTGTATATGTTTTTTTTCCTTTTTTATTGCCCAGATGTAGTACTTTGCATTTTTCCCTGTTAAAAACCATTCTGTTAGGCTATGTGCCCACGTTGCAGAAATGAAGCAGAAAATTTCTGCTTCATTTCTGCAAGTCCTCTCCCGGAAAAACGCATGCGGAATTCCGCAAGCGTTTATCGCGCGTTTTTCGCGCGTTTTCGACATGCGGAATTGCCTTGCGTTTTTTCATGCATTGAATAAGGCAATTCCGCTTGCGGAAACGCAAAATTAATGAACATGCTGCGGATTTTTGAACGCAGCATAAACGCTGCGGAAAAATCCGCAGCATGGGCATAGGACTTGCGGATTCTCATTGGGGACCATGGGGTACGGATTACCAAGCGTTTTACAAGCGTTTCCGCTGCGGAAATTCCGCATCAAAAACGCTTGTAATCCGCAACGTGGGCACGCAGCCTAAGTTACTGCCCACTGCTCCAGTTTATTTAGGTCTTTTTGAATCCTCTCTCTCTCTTCTCTAGTATTAGCTATCCCTCTTAGCTTTGTGTCATCAGCAAATTTAATCAGTTTACCCTCAATTCCTTCATCTAAATCATTGATAAAGATGTTGAACAATACAGGTCCCAGGACAGAGCCCTGTGGTACCCCACTTGAGACATTCATCCAAGTGGATGTGAAGCCATTTACGACCACTCTTTGAGTCCGATCACTAAGCCAGTTATGAATCCACCTAACAGTTGCCTTGTCCATTCCATACTTGGTCATTTTTTCAATAAGGATGGTGTGAGATACTTTGTCAAATGCTTTGCTGAAGTCAAGATATACTATATCTACAGCATTTCCCTGATCCACCCAGTCAGTGATTCTGTCATAGAAGGAAATTAAGTTAGTCTGACATGACTTGTTAGTTACAAACCCATGCTGACTCTGGTTAATCACTTCATTCTTATCCAGGTACTTACATACATGTTGTTTAATAATTTGTTCAAAGATCTTTCCTGGTATAGAAGTCAGACTCACCGGCCTATAGTTCCCTGGGTCCACCTTCTTCCCCTTTTTGAAGATAGGAACAACATTTGCTCTTCTCCAGTCTTCTGGGACTTCTCCTGTTCTCCGAGAATTTTCAAAGATTATGGAGAGTGGTTCTAAAATTTCTTCTTCGATCTCCTTCAGTACTCTGGGGTGTAATTCATCTGGACCTGGAGACTTGAACTCATTTATGTTGGCTAAATATTCCTTCACAATCTCTCTGTTTAAAGATAGCTTGGATTCTTCTATTCCTTTAATAGGACAGTGAAGATCAGTTGATGTTCCATTTTCTTTCTGAGAGAAAACAGATGCAAAATAGAAATTAAAAAGTTCGGCCTTCTCAACATCCTTTCTTACCATTTCACCATATTCATCCTGTAAAAATCCTATAGCATCTTTGACTTTTCTTTTGCTTTTGACATACCCCCAAAATCTTTTTTTATTGCTTTTGACATCTCTTGCAAGCCTTAATTCATTGTCAGCTTTAGCTAACCTGATACGTGCCATACAGGTTCTGCAGACTGCATTATAATCTTCTTTAGATATGCCTCCCTCTTTCCATTTGATAAACATTTCTTTCTTTCTTTTTAGCATGTGTTTAAGTTCTGTGTTCATCCATCCTGGTTTCCTTAAATGCTTCCCATTCTTCCTACTTTTCGGGATTGTTAACGATTGTGCTTTGAGAATCTCATTTTTAAAAATTTCCCATCCTTCCTGGACATTTTTGTCCTTAAGGACATCCAGCCATTGGATCCCTCCTATTCTCTTTCTGAGTCTCTTAAAATCTGCCTTTCTAAAATCTAACCTTGAAGTTTGAGTCTTCACATGTCTTCCTCCTCTAGTTATCCAAAATTCTATAATAGCATGATCGCTGCCTCCTAGGGTCCCAGCCACTTTTACCTCCTCAACCATTTCCTCTTGATAGGGCAGTTATTTTTCCTCTGAGAACATAGGGAGATAGGATTTCACCATGATCAATTGTGATTCATTTTTTCCCCCTAAAATTTGCAGTGAAAAGTTGGGACACATTAGATGGTTCTCCTGTGAATGTTGGGTTCACATGTCTCTGTTGTGATTAGGTCCCTTTGAGCAGTTCTACATTTTACACCGCTGATTGTTCTAATTTTGCGTATGGGAAATGTGTTAATTTCAGTGCTTGTGACATAGAAAAATTAATATAGAATTAGACATAACTATACTTTTATTTTATTTTTTAGGAAGATTTATTTCAGCAACCTGGGCTAAGATCTGAATTTGAAGCCATTAGAGACTATTTAGATACTGGATTTCCAGAATCTATCCGTATCCTTTAAGTGGTAGAACTCATTCACATGTTTTGTTTTTTTTGTGTTTGTTTTTATTTTTTATCATTGTGCCAGATCTGTTTTACTATCAATGTGGCATCCCTTCTAGTGCAAAACATTGCAAAACATAAAAAATGGGAATTTGACCAGCTGACAAATGATGTTTGCATGAAGAGGAAGACAAAGGTGTAGTGGGGGTGAAAGATTAAAATACCTGAAAGCTTTGAGGGTCCATGGTTCCCAGCCAGCAGAGAGCCAATTATATACCAGCTCACTGCAGCAAAAACACAGGTGGACAGAAAAGGGACAACTAGTCTCAGCAATCTAAAACTAAACTGCCACATGCTGTTCAGACATGGATGTGTTGGGAAGTGTAGGATTGGTAGTACAAGAATGAAGCCATTAGGTGGTGGTAGAGGGCAGGTCCACATCACGGTGAGCGTATACCTGTAATTGTTAGTATAACATTCAGTATATAAATGTCAGCAAGTCTACGCTCACCATGGAAAAGCAATTATACAGCTTCAACCCTTAATATAATTATAAAAATATTGCTGACTTCCTCCTGCCATGGATAATAACATTGTTAACATGGAGTGTCTTTTAAGAAGTTATTCATGTGACCAGTCTTCCGTTTATACAGGGCTTTTAATTAGGGTGAAGAAAGCCCCATAATGTATTGTATGCCTAATATATGCAGATTTATACCACATGGATATCTGATTGGCGCTTGTATTTTGTGTGGTTTCCTTAACATTCTGCAAGCTGGAAGCAACCACTCTATTATTGAAGCATTACTGCTATTTCTAGAAGGCCTCCCAGAGCCTGTGATCTGCTACAGCTACTATAACCGATGTTTAGAGCATGCCGGGGACTATATCAGCAGTGGAGAGGTAATGTACATCATTTCTCTTAGTATACATTCACTGTTTATTTTACAGCATCGCCAAAGAATTATGATCGCCATATCATTTGGCCGCCTGCCATGTTGTCTCTAGTAGTTGTACAAACCTGGCCCACAAGCAAAACTAATAGTTTAGTAATGTTTTTTGGAGTCTTTATAGACTTCCCTAAATCCTAATGGAAAAAGTGACGTCATTGACCAGAGCTGAGATTTTATGAGTTATTGGCCTAAACTTCACTAGATAATTGAAAGCTGACAGGCGCCAGTGGACCACAAGGCCTCTATTTCCACACAGACTTTTGGTAAATGAAACAGAACTTCCCTTAGGTAAATCATTGGATTCAAAGGGCACTAGGTGGTCACTAAGTTGACTTTTACTGGTTTTTAGGGTAATTTTCCATCAAGCCTAACTAGAGGCTTCTATTTTCTTTGTTTTAAAAGGCTTCTTTTCCCTTAGCGTGTAGCTAGCACGTGAGCTCAGCCTTACAAGTGTATACACAGAGAAGCATTCAGCTACATTTAATTCTTAATTTAGAGTTTGTGTACACAAAAGGCAGGAGTGCTTCCCCTGTTCACTCATCCCTGACCCTAGGAGTATAGTACATATCTTACATTGGAATTGGAGACTTTTATTTGTCTTCAGTTTTCTATTTGTGAAGATACAAGTGCTTCTCACAAAATTAGAATATCATCAAAAAGTTAATTTATTTCAGTTCTTCAATACAAAAAGTGAAACTCATATATTATATAGAGTCATTACAAACAGAGTGATCTATTTCATGTGTTTATTTCTGTTAATGTTGATGATTATGGATTACAGCCAATGAAAACACAAAAGTCATTATCTCAGTAAATTAGAATAATTAACAAAAAACACCTGCAAAGGCTTCCGAAGCGTTTAAAAAGATCCTTAGTCCGTTTCAGTAGGCTCCACAATCATGGGGAAGACTGCTGACTTGACAGATGTCCAGAAGGCGGTTATTGACACTCCACAAGGAGGTTAAGCACCAAAAGGTCATTGCTAAAGAAGCTGGCTGTTCACAGAGTGCTGTATCCAACCATATTAATGGAAAGTTGAGTGGAAGGAAAAAGTGTGGTAGAAAAAGAAGCACAAGCAACCGGGATAACCGCAGCCTTGAAAGGATTGTTAAGAAAAGGCCATTCAAAAATGTGAGGGAGATTCACAAGGAGTGGACTGCTGCTGGAGTCATTGCTTCAAGAGCCACCACACACAGAGGTATCCAGGACATGGGCTACAAGTGTCACATTCCTTGTGTCAAGCCACTCATGACCAATCGACAACACTAGAAGTGTCTTACCTGGGCCAAGGAGAAAAAGACCTGGACTGTTGCTCAGTGGTCCAAGGTGTTGTTTTCAGATGAAAGTAAATTTTGCATTTCATTTGGAAATCAAGGTCCCAGAGTCTGGAGGAAGAGTGGAGAGGCACACAATCCAAGCTGCTTGAGGTCTAGTGTGAAGTTTCCACAATCAGTGATGGTTTGGGGAGCCATGTCATCTGCTGGTGTAGGTCCACCGTGTTTTATCAAGACCAAAGTCAGCGCAGCCATCTACCAGGAAATTTTAGAGCACTTCATGCTTCCCTCTGCCGACAAGCTTTTTGGAGATGGAAATTTCATTCTCCAGCAGGACTTGGCACCTGTCCACACTGCCAAAAGTACCAATACCTGGTGTAAAAACAGTATCACTGTGCTTGATTGGCCAGCAAACTCGTCTGACCTTAACCCCATAGAGAATCTATGGGGTATTGTCAAGAGGAAGATGAGAGACACCAGACCCAACAATGCAGACGAGCTGAAGGCTGCTATCAAAGCAACCTGGGCTTCCATAACACCTCAAGCAGTGTCACAGGCTGATCACCTCCATGTGACACCGCATTGATGCAGTAATTGATGCAAAAGGAGCCCCGACCAAGTATTGAGGGCATTTACTGAACAGACATTTCAGTAGGACATTTTGGATTTTAAAAACCTTTTTCAAGCTGGTATAAAGTATTCTAATTTACTGAGATAATGACTTTAGTGTTTCATTGGCTGTAAGCCATAATCATCAACATTAACAGAAATAAACACTTGAAATAGATCACTGTGTTTGTAATGACTCTATATAATATATGTGATTCACTTTTTGTATTGAAGAACTGAAATAAATTAACTTTTTGATGATATTCTAATTTAGTGAGAAGCACTTGTATATCCATCTTGACATAGGTGTAAGCAGCATGTATGAACTGTATGTTCCATCAATATGTTCACACAGCGCGTTTTCCACGTCAGTTTTGAGTGTTTGAAGCAGCTTTTGATGTGAATCATTAATTGGATCCACTTTAAAATCCATGTAAAAAAAAACTCCACACCTGTAAAACATGATTTTTTTTCTATGTATTTTTACAAAACAATACTGCAGAGGGTGTTTTTTTTCAATTTTCTATCCAGCAGAACAAATTGAAAAGCCCTATATATAGACTGTACCTAGTGAACCTTTCTAAAGATTTGATATTTCCCAATTAAAATTACTTAGTGAATTAACCTCGCCTGAAAATACTACAATTAGGGCTCATTCAGCATTGATTTTTCATCAGTGTTTGTATGCCAAAACCAGGAGTGTCTCCAACTGGTGTCAATCTTTCAATTTATAGTTTTTCGTTCCACTTCTGGTTTTAGCATACAAACACTGATGAAAAAGCACTGACATCTGAATGAGCGCTTCTAGTAATAAAAAACTAAACAAAACATTTTATGTCATCTAGATCATTTCCATGTTGCCACTGCATCATAAAAATGTCTTCAATTACTTAATCTCGTTTTTACGGGGACTGCTAAATAATGCATTACAGAATCACCTGGATGTCAACATTTTAGGTGAGTTTCATTTTTTTCCTATCCACACTGGGATTACTTTTAATTTCAGTTTAATAACAAATTAATAAAAATGTACCCAGTGTTTGATCTTTTGTAAGTAATCAAACTTTTCCCCAGTCGTTCCTCAACCTAATAAAAGGTAGCCTTCTATATTGGCATAAGGAATTGTACTGTGAGCAGTATTTCTATATGATCTGCAGGAAGCATGTTATATCAGAAGAGCTGAGCAAATTGATGTATAGTTTTGAAAGGTTCACTGTAAAGTGGAACATATTGATTTAAAGGGTTATTTCCATGCTGGCTCCATATCACTGGGCATCCGATCACTGAGATCCCCACCAGTCCCAAGAATGGGTCTCTGGAATACCCTGTTAATTTGCCACCACTTTATTCTTTGTCAAGTGGACTGCTGGCGTTAGATGACTGCTGTACTCCATCTCTTGTAATCCCATAGAAAATAAAGGAAGCGCGACCGCTAGAGATGAGCAGATTGATTCGCGCTGCCCTTGTCTGGCTCAAGTGGCGGTCAGACTTCACTTCTGTTCCCGGCTTGCTTGGTGCCCCTGACACTTAGGTGGCCCTGTGACGTCATAACTTTGTGGGGCCTAGTAAGGGCCGAGAATTCTGGACACTGAAGGGAAGACCAGGCTCTCACGCCGGCCCGGACCAGGACAGCGCTAATCAAGTTGCTCATCTCTAGTGGCTACCAATCCATTTTACCAGAGCATTTTAAGTCAATAAATTCCACCTGAAGTTACTGTGACAAATCCATACATCATCTGCTGAGCTCGCGCTGCCTGCAGGTTGGGCACCATGATTAGCATGTACACAGTACAAGGTTTTCCTGTTCTAATAACCTTGTTTTATTCACAGCCAGTATATTTGGAAACCTAATGCTCAGACCCATGCCTGATCATTCAACACCCAGCAACCTGGACAAGAGAAAGTGTCAGGAATTTGTTCAGCAGTTCCTCGTTGCGACAGAAAGTCCTTAGCGTCTGGATCCTGTTTGATCGGCCATCTTTTTCCCAGAAGCTGTACTCTGTTATATCCTGGTTGTAAATATCATTTGTACTTTTGGTGTCCCAGCCATATGAATTCTATTTTATATTATCGATCTGCGGTAGGGACTCCTAACAAATTCCAATGTGCCTTTAAATAACCTTTATTCTATGTTACCATCTGCAATGGATAAAAAACACTGTTGGTAATATGCGTATCACTGCCATGACCTTATATTACACTTAGAATATAGGCTTTCATATTTATCTCACAACTAAATCTGTTAATGGTCCAAGATTTTAATATTTCAACTTATTAGACTCAGTTTGCTTAATCTGTTAAGAACTGCTTAAATAACAATTCCGCAAAGCATTGGTAATAACAATTGCTCTCCTCATTTTCATCTAAAATTCCCCCCCCAACTAGTAAGTGATTATTTCCTTCCTACACAGTAGTATATTGGTGGATTGCTGTTAACATATTTGTAAAGTGTATCAAACTTGTGTAACATTTAAAGAGGCCCTATCTAAAAATTGAGTGAAATACCTTGTAAAAATCCCTCAACTCCACTGATTCTTCTGTGCATTTCTGTTTTGCTCGGCATTACCCCATTGCAGAGAAATTCACACTTGTTTCTTCTGGAGTGCAGTATGTGAAATCTCTGTTTTGCAGTCCAAGTGGGTGTTTCTTCATTCTTTTCGAGGGGCATGTGCCTTCACGCCTCCCAGAAGCTGGCAATCACATCTTAGCAGTTGATCTAGCAGTCTATCAGTCTCAGACGCTGTTGAGCTGAAATTGGTAGCGTGTGGGAGGGAGGAGTGCAGGCACACGCCCCTAGAGAAGAATGAAGAAATGCCCATTTGGACTGCAAGCAGAGATTTCACATACTGTGCTACAATAGTAACAAATATGAATATTTTTGCTGCTCAGAACGAAAGAGTGGCAGAATCAGGTGAGCTCTTGGATTTTTACAAGGTATTTAACAATTTTTTTTTACAGGTCCTCTTTAAACATTTATCTTTACAATATAACGTTATCTGGCAATGCAGGAAACCTTGACTAATGCTTTTGTTCCCAGTTGTCAATCATGGTGACAAGACCACATCTACATTATAAGGCCTACTTCATAAGTCTGCATTTTACAGTACATCTATGGGCTGCATTCTCTGGGCCGACTGCAGGTCTTCAGGCTGGAATTCACTGCCTCAAATATACCTATGAGGCATACAGTTTGGGCCTGGCGACCCGTGTAAGCATTTCAATCTGCTCACAAACCATACAATGCATATGATATGAGATGCCATCTATATCAATCATCTCTGTTAGGATGCACTCACAATAACACTGCCTGCGTCATGCTACACTGTAGAGAGCAGGATATGAAATATTCTCTTCCTTCAATTGAAAAGCTAGTAGTGTTTCCATCCAAAAAATATGAATGTTACACTGATTAAATAGCACAGCCGATCTAAATTGATGCCACAATATTATAATCATGTCTTCCATGTACCATAGATCATGTCTGAAGCAAACATAAGTTGTTTAATGGAGCTCCATCTCGTATTCATGAAAATGCGTTCATAACATAAATGTAGATCTTATTTACAGCGTGCCAAAGAATTTAACAGTCTAAAAGATTTGGAACATTTTCCTAAAACTTGTTAATTTGTTTTTGCCGGACAACTCACAGGATACAAGATTCGATCCAGCTCACCATGAGAGACACCTTGGAGGTGTTCAGAGCCCGGAAAGGCCGTGTCAAGCCATGGAACAATCGTAAAATGAAGATAATCCAGCGCAACGAACCGTGAATAGGTTTTTATTCACACAACGTGCATAATGGAGGACAAGATCAGCAGTGTAGCTACAAGAAATGTGACATCAACGCATATCGGGTGACTTCCCACCCTTAGTCATGACTAAGGGTGGGCTGTCACCCAAAATGCGTTGATGTCACATTTCTTGTAGCTACACTGCTGATCTTGTCCTCTATTATGCACATTGTGTGAATAAAAGCCTATTCACAGTTCGTTGAGCTGGATTATCTTCAACCCACAGGATAGGTGATAACCTATTGATTGGTGGGTGTCCGGCTGCTGGGACCAGCTCCGATCAGAAGAAAGAGGAGCTTTTACCCCCATTAGAATGGAGCGGTAGTGCATATACCCATCTGGCGATCCATTCTTTCACTATGGGGCTGCTTTTTCTGGCAGCCAACTTTAGAGAATGAATAGTAAGGCAGTCAGGCATCCGACCTGCTACTCCATTTTATAATGGAGATAAAAGTGCCCCAACTTGATAAAAATTGCCTGTTCTGCTGATTGGTGTAGGTTCCAGTGGTCAGACCCTCACAGATAGTAAGGTAGCACTGTTTTCACTAGACAAACTCCTGTAATGCTATTTTTTCTCCATAGCTCAACTGTTACTCCATTACAGGTCGATCTATATATGACTCCTCTGAAGGTGGTGGGCTTTTCCAATGCCTATTTATGTCTGTGCAGTCTTAGTAGGCAAACAAAAATTGGGAAGCCACGTTGATGTACATAGGAGCAGCCTATGTAGGGAAAGAGAGGAATGATTAATGGATCAGTCGTCTTTTATCCCCATATTAAAACCTCCTATAGACTTCTGTGGCTGCATTTTAGCATCCATAATAGGGTTTTGGGGTGTGCACTAACAGCATCAATGGGATATATAATGCTGGGGGCTCAGGTTGATAGACTCAAAATCGCGACTTGCCATCATAATACAAATGCTATAATGCGCCCAAATTATGGCTGTCAGAATGAGGCCTAACTTTTTTTTTAAAGGTATGAGAAGCAATAATGTACTACATTGCTAATTGCAATCCAGCAGTGTTTTATAGGAATTCTAAGTATTAATGACAGGTATCCAGTCAGCAGAAATTTGGTTATGCCCAATTACCAGTGCCAGTCAGCCAGTTTATTAGGACCAGAAGGCATTGCCAGCTAGATAACATACCATTTATTGTCCATGCTCGGTAACCGTTTTGAGATATATATATATATATATATATATATATATATATATATATATATATATATGTATTTTTAGAATGTAAAGTCATTTGTACAAAAGTTTTACTTTATTTTTTTAAGATCACTTGTGCCACATGTCTGAATTTTTATTCTTGATTATAAAGTGTTCTGCTGATAGGTACAAGATAGTCTTGTACATGCATTTTCTATGTATTTGCACAACACTTGATGTTTTAATTATTTTATTTAATTTTTTTGTATTAATATAAAGGAGAAACTATTTAGAAATGTGGTTTATATTTTATAACATGTAAGATCCTAATAAAGAATAGTGAATGTTTCTGTGTTATTCATTTTCTCCGTTCTAACTCTAATCGACCAGTGTTCTGCTGCCATCAGTCTCTGATCAGGCCACATAATCACAAGGATAGTTACAATATGGAAGATCTTGTGTGATGAAGTGTTTGTCAGAAATGCTCAATAGCTTTCTATGTGACCAGTGATTTTATGACAGCTCAAAGTGCCCTAGAATGAAGGCCGTCCATGTCTGTTAATGGATATTAAGCAACAAAAGGGATTAAGATTTCATGTGTATCCATCTATGTCAAGGCTGTTACCATTGTGAGAGGAAAAAAACATGTCTGGCTAATAGCGCTGTTGAAATTCTCACAATTTTTTGCAGCATTTTATTTTTTTATTCTTGCTTTAAGTAGGTGTGAAACTCATTCTGTTTTTTTACAAGCTTTTCTAACATTTTTATAAAGAAACAAGTGAGAAAAAAAGAGAGACCGCCACAGCCTGTAATGTGTTTATTATTTCCCTGCTACCTGACCAGGATGATTCTACCCTAAATTATAACATTCTGGCTCATTGCAGCTGCTATTGTGGGTAATGTGCTACATTAAAGTGACTCTGTCAAGTGATATCAACCACCCCAAACTGCATATATGGACATGCAAGCCTTAAAAATGTAAAGGTGTTGGTGGATTTAAATTTCAATCTGTTGCTGCATTCCAGAGTAATTAACGTTTTAACCCATATACAGATGAGGTGTTAAGTGCTCTGGAAATCACAGAGCACTTGGCGCACACGTGTCAAACACTGGTCTGCGGGCCAAATCTGGCCCGCAAGTTTATTATATTTGGCCCGCGACGCTGGGTACTATGTGGGGTCCATTCTACTGTATGGAGGACTATGTGGGGCCCATTATACAGTATGGAGGGCTATGTGGGGCCCATTATACAGTTTGGAGGACTATGTGGGGCCCATTATACAGTTTGGAGGACTATGTGGGGCCCATTATACTGTTTGGAGGACTATGTGGGGCCCATTATACTGTATGGAGGACTATGTGGGGCCCAATATACTGTATGGAGGACTATGTGGGGCTTATTATACTGTATGGAGGACTATGTGGGGCCCATTATACAGTATGGAGGACTATGTGGGGCCCATTATACAGTATGGAGGACTATGTGGGGCCCATTATACTGTTTGGAGGGCTATGTGGGGCCCATTATACAGTATGGAGGACTATGTGGGGCCCATTATACAGTATGGAGGGCTATGTGGGGCCCATTATACAGTACGGAGGACTATGTGGGGCCCATTATACTGTATGGAGGACTATGTGGGGCTCATTATACTGTATGGAGGACTATGTGGGGCCCATTATACTGTATGGAGGACTATGTGGGGCCCATTATACTGTATAGAGGACTATGTGGGGCCCATTATACTGTATGGAGGACTATGTGGGGCTCATTATACTGTATGGAGGACTATGTGGGGCCCATTATACTGTATAGAGGACTATGTGGGGCCCATTATACTGTATGGAGGACTAGCCAATTAGGTGTATGCCACTCAGAACAAATGGTGCACGAGTAAAGGTTCCACTCTTTATCACATGTACTAATAGTACTTGGCACTCAAAAAAGAATGTTCATGATATATTTCATAAAGCAATACCAAAATTAAGTGACGCTTTGGCCTTATAAATCAAGGCCATTTTCAAACACTATGACAAACATTAAACATATTACAAGACACCTGCGATTGTCTTTCTGCCATCTCTAACATTATGTCCTCCCTCTATCTGAAACTGAACCCGTCAAAAACTGAACTTCTTGTGTTTCTTCCATCCACTAACCTACCTATGCCCAATATTGCCATCTTCGTGTGTGGCTCCACCATTACTCCCCAGCAGCCAGTCCGCTGTCTGGGGGACATACTTGATTCAGCTCTTTCCGTCTCTCCCCAGATCCAATCACTTGCCCTCTCATGTCATCTCCACATCAAAAACATTTGTAGAATTCGACCTTTTCGTACCTTTGACTCTGCAAAAACTCTTATTGTAGCTCTTATTCATTCTCGTCTGGACTAATTCAACTCTCTACTAATCGGTCTTCCTCTTACTAAACTCTCCCCTTTCCAATCTGTCTTGAATGATAATATTCCTCGCCAACCGCTACACTGATGCCTCCACCCTGCGCCAGTCTTTGCACTGGGTTTATCCGCTATAGAGTTCAATATAAACTCATCACCCTCACCCACAAAGCGCTCCATGCTTCAGCACCGCCCTACATCTCCTCCCTCGTCTCAGTCTACCACCCTACCTGTGCCCTCCGTTCTGCTAATGACCTAAGTTTAACCTCAATAACCCGAACCTCCCATCTCCAAAACTTCTCACGTGCTGCCTCAATTCTTTGTAATGCACTACCCAAGACTCTTCGTTTAGCCCCCAATACTCACAGTTTTAAGCGTGCCCTAAAAAACATATTTCTTTAGACTGGCCTATCGCCTCACCTCACTTATCTAACTATCCCCTTCTTTTTTTCCCTACCATACAACACTTCCTTCCAAATCAGGTCCCTCGTATCATCAGTTCACATACCCCTATGTACTTAATAGACTTCTGTGTCTTCACTTGTTCACATACTGGTTAGTGACTGGTTCATTTAGCATTAGGTGGTTACCCTATTTATTACATTGATGCTTGACAGTACAATACAAGCAATTGTTACCATCCACCTTTCGTGTCTCCCCCATTTCCTCATAGATTGTAAGCTTGCGAGCAGGGTCCTCTCTCCTCCTGGTATCTGTTGTTTTATGTGATTATTGTTATTCTGTAATGTCTTTTATTGTCTGTACATGTCCCCTCTAATGTAAAGTGCTGCGGAATATGTTGGCAGTATAAAAATAAATATTATTATTATAAACAGAATAAACAGAGAAAATTAACATTTACAAAGACCACAAAATATAATAAATATAACATATGATAATTACATTCTGTCAAGAAATTATATCTTATCACTGAAATGTAAAAAAAAATCTTAATTCTCTAATCTTGTTTTATTTTTAATTTATTTTTTTAAATCATATAGAAGTACTATTTCATTATGTCATATAAATGCGGAAATCAGCTTTAATTGTTTAAAAAATTATTTTATCCAGATAGAATATGACCAATACAGTGTTGAATAATATGAATGTACATATATTGCTCACTAGACTGTAGCTAGACCACTACTTGGAGCCACCAGCTGTGATCAAGCCATAGATAACAAGAAAGGTAGAAAAACAAAATAGAATCAAGGGAAGATGATCAAGGTTGAAGTTAAACTGACTAAAAAGAAAGTAGCTTGGTAGAAAAAACCATGATGGAATGTATAAGATAAAGGTACAAGATAACAGTACTCACCGGATTGCATGTATGTGTAACGACCATGTATACCTCGCTTATGGAAGGCAGTGCATGCCTGAGGAATAGCGCTCACCGTGTCATGAGTGGATCATCCTTAAATACTTCCGGTTCCCAATGGGAAACTCCAGTGTAATGTCACATGTAGCGCCCCTAACCCTGGCGTCATCTGTAGGTATGGCGACGTTGTGTATATCTCCTGTGAGCGCAGGGTCTCCTGGATGTAGAACATGACCGACGTGCTCCGCGCCTGTTCCATCATCATTAGTTGACAGGGTAAGGCTAGCGAAGCTATTCATGCGCACATTATAAAATAATAGGCAAAAAAGAAAAAAGATTTTTATTATATTTGAAAAAATCATTATTATTATTTATTATTATAGCGCCATTTACTCCATGGCGCTTTACATGTGATAAAGGGGGTATACATAGCAAAAACACTTACAATAATCTTAACAAAACGAGTCAGCGACTGGTACAGGAGGAGAGAGGATCCTACCCACGAGGGCTCACAGTCTACAAGAGATGGGTGAGGATACAGTAGGTAGAGCTGGTCATGGAGCGGTGGTTACTGCAGGTAGTAGGCTTGTCGGAAGAGGAAGGTCTTCAGGTTTCTTTTGACGGTTTCCACGGTAGGCAAGAGTCTGATATGTTGGGGTAGAGAGTTCCAGAGTAGGGAGGATGCACGGGAGAAATCTTGTATGCGATTGTGGGAAGAGGAAATAAGAGGGGAGTAGAGCAGGAGATCTTGTGAGGATCGGAGGTTGCGTGCAGGTAGGTACCAGGAGACTAGATCACATGTATGGAGGAGACAGGTTGTTGATGGCTTTGTATGCCAAGGTTAGGGTTTTGAACTTGAGTCTCTGGGCAATGGGGAGCCAGTGAAGGGATTGACAGAGGGGAGAGGCCGGGGAATAGCGGGGGGACAGGTGGATTAGTCGGACAGCAGAGTTTAGTATAGATTGGAGGGGCGCAAGAGTGTTGGAAGGGAGGCCACAGAGCAGGCAGCTGCAGTAGTCGAAGCGGGAGATGATTTTTGAAAAGTTTGCTGAGGAATGAGCGGATGCGGGAGATATTTTTGAGTTGGAGTCGGCAGGAGGTGGAAAGGGCTTGAATATGTGGTTTGAAGGAGAGATCAGAGTCCAGGGTTACCCCAAGGCAGCGAGCTTGTGGGACTGGGGAGAGTTAACATCCATTGATGTTGATGGATAGGTCAGATGGGGGGGATGAATGAGAGGGTGGAAAGATGATGAATTTAGTTTTATCCATGTTAAGTTTTCAAAATTTGGCTGAGAAGGATGAGATAGCTGACAAACATTGTGGGATTTTGGTTAGTAGGAAGGAGATATCGAGTCCAGAGAGGTAGATCTGTGTCCCCTCAGCATAGAGGTGATACTGAAAGCTGTGAGACTCTATAAGCTGTCCCAGGCCAAAGGTATAGATGGAGAAGAGCAGAGGTCCTAGAACTGAACCTTTTGGGGACACCGACAGTGGGCGAGATGATGAGGAGGTGGTGCGTGAGTGGGAGACGCTGAATGTCGTGTCTATTAGGTATGAGGAGATTCAAGATAGGGCCAAGTCCGTGATGCCAAGAGATGAGAGAGTCTGTAGTAAGAGGAAATGGTCGACTGTGTCGAAGGCAGATGCCAGGAGGAGGAGGACAGAGTAGTGTCGCTTGGATTTGGCGGTTAGGTCATTGGTGACTTTGGTCTCTGTCAAGTGATGCGGTCGGAAGCCTGATTGTAAGCGGTCGAAGAGGGAACATGAGAGGTGGGAGAACAGTTCAAGGTGGTCATGTTCCAGTAGTTTTGAGGCATAAGGGAGAAGTGATATGGGGCGATAGCTAGCCGGAGAGGATGGGTTAAGGGAGGGATTTTTGAGGATGGGTGTGATTGAGGCGTGTTTGAAACATGAGGGGAAGACACCGGTTGTTAGTGACAGGTTGAAGAGGTGGGTTAGGGTTGGGATGAAGACTGTGGTAAGGTTAGGGATGAGGTGGGACAGGATTGGGTCAAGTTCGCAGGTGGTGAGATGTGATTTGGAGAGTAAAGAGGAGACTTGATCTTCTGTAATGGTGGAGAAGTGGGATTTGGGGGAGGAAGGTTGAGTAGATATGAGGAGGGGCTGTGGGGACTTTAGGCAAAAGCTTTGTCTGATGGTGTCAATCTTCTGCTTGAAAAATGAGGCAAAGTCTTTGGCTGAGATGAGAGGAGTGGGTGAAGGCGCTGGGGGACGGAGGAGAGAATTGAAAGTGTTAAATAGCTGTTTAGGGTTGTGTGACAGGGAGGATGTGAGAGATGAGAAGTTGTTTGTTTTGCTGCAGTGAGTGTGGACTTGAAAACAGTGAGGGTGTAACATCTCTGGCAGCGTGCTGGCATGGCTTACCACCTCCCACCATGCAAGACCGCCATCTTACCTATCAGTCCAGGCTGCACACTTTGTTCCAGTACCTGCTGTGTGCATGTCTCTTGTCTGATAGCTTAGGGCAGCGGCGCGGTTACTGCCTGATTCTTATAGTTACTGTGTGTGCACTACTAATGTGTCCCCAGCCTATTGTTGTGAGTCACTGGATACTTAAACCCCCTCCACCCAGTAGGAGGTGCCTGAGCAACACTTTCTGTGTTCTGTGCAACTGAGTTGCCAGGTCCTGTCCTGTATCTTGTCTGTTTCCGCCACCCTGGGGGCTGAGTACCCAGTCCTGTTACCTGTAACTGTAACTTCTAGTCTGTTACGCCACCCTGGGGGCTGTATACCCAGGCCCGTTACCTGTATCTGTGACTTCTAGTCTGTTTCCACCACCCTGGGGGCTGAGTACCCAGGCTCATTCCTGTATCTTGTTCCTGGTTCAGTTCCTGTCTGAACAGTGTCCTAGCCCGTTACTTGTTTGTCTCTACGTTCTTATCTTCCCTTTTCCTGCAGTGTCTGTACCTGCACCTAACTCCAACTCGTCTCTGTACTTCTGTTTGTGAGTTTAGTGTCCACTCGCTACTTCATTGTAAGTACCTTGTGTGTATCTGCTCTGCTTGTCTACCGCACTTGCGGGTTTTGCTCTGCTCTGCTCGTCTGCCGCACCTGCGGCTTTTGCTCTGCTCTGCTTGTCTACCGCACCTGCTGGTTTTGCTCTGCTCTGCTTGTCTACCGCACCTGCGGGTTTTGCTTTGCTCTGCTTGTCTACCGCACCTGCGGGTTTTGCTTTGCTCTGCTTGTCTACCGCACCTGCGGGTTTTGCTCTGCTCTGCTTGTCTACCGCACCTTCGGGTTTTGCTCTGCTCTGCTCATCTGCCGCACCTGCGGCTTTTGCTCTGCTCTGCTCGTCTGCCGCACCTGCGGGTTTTGCTCTGCTCTGCTCGTCTGCCGCACCTGCGGCTTTTGCTCTGCTCTGCTTGTCTACCGCACCTGCTGGTTTTGCTCTGCTCTGCTTGTCTACCGCACCTGCGGGTTTTGCTTTGCTCTGCTTGTCTACCGCACCTGCGGGTTTTGCTCTGCTCTGCTTGTCTACCGCACCTTCGGGTTTTGCTCTGCTCTGCTCATCTGCCGCACCTGCGGCTTTTGCTCTGCTCTGCTCGTCTGCCGCACCTGCGGCTTTTGCTCTGCCTGCGTTCCTACCTGCCAGTACCCACCTGTCTGCATACCAGCCGTGCCTGCCAGTACCCACCTGTCTGCATACCAGCCGTGCCTGCCAGTACCCACCTGTCTGCATACCAGCCGTGCCTGCCAGTACCCACCTGTCAGTATGCCAGCCGTGCCTGCCTGTTCCTGCAGTCCCCGGTGTGGGTCAACAGCTGTGACCGGGGTCTGACCTGGAGTAGCACCTGGTCCCTCAGCTCGGTTCCTCCCTGGTTCACGGAGTCGACTGAGCTGCCGTGTGACCTTGGTCGGACCAAGTTGATACTTAGTCACGCCCCTCCAGGCACTCCTCAGTTCATGGTCCAATGGGATCACAAACCACGCTCACACCAGTCAGTCCGGGCATGTGCGTAACAGAGGGATTGTTTGAAAGTGATGAAGTGCTCGATGGAGTGGGACCTTTTCCATCTCCGCTCAGCAACCCTGGAGACCCGTCGCAGTTCTTTAGTAAGGTTTGTGTAACAGGGTTGCCTGTTGATTGTGCGAGTTTTGGTATGTGTGAGGGTGGTGACAAAATTGAGAGCTGCAGCTGTTGTGATGTTATATAAAGCAGCAGCAACATCTGCATCGTGTAAGGAATTTATCTGTAAGAGGGAGGAGGGATTCAGAGAGTGAGTGTAGGTCGAGGTGTTTGAGGTTTCTGCAAGGGTGTGCAAGTTTGTGGAGTGGGGATTGTGGACCTGGAGAGGAGAGGGCAGAGAATGTAAGTAAGTTGTGGTCAGAAAGAGGGAGAGGTGAGTTAGAGAGGTTAGTTAGGGAATAGTGATGAGCGAGTATGTTCTGTTAACCCTTTCGGCGAGTATGCTTGGGCCGAGCACCGAGTAGTTACAGCTGCTCGGTGTTATGTTTGAATCACTCCCGTGTGCATGATTTGCGACTGTTTGACAACTGTTTGAGTACATGTAAGGAATGTCTATTTCTTACACATTCCTCACATGTATCAAAGTTGTCAAACAGTCGCAAATCATGCACACGGGAGCAATTCAAACATAACACTGAGCAGCTGTAAATACTCGGAGCTCGGCCCGAGCATACTCGCCGAAAGTGTTAACAGAGCATACTCGCTCATCACTATAAGAGGCGGGACCAGTGTGTGGCCATCTTTATGAGTCAAATAGAACTGGAAACATCATAATCCCTATTGAGACCTCTTGGATGTAAAGTTTGCAAACAGTGAATTCAAAATGCAATCACATGTAAAAAAAAATCATTAATCAATATGCCCTCCCCAGTGAGTGGGTGATAAACCTTATTACCTTTTATGATATGGTGACATTGTAGGCATCGTTTACCATGTGTTTGACGGTTGGACCGAGACTGTATGTTCCTATTTTCTCCCAGGCACAAAAAAAAATCAAAGCAATTATTTCTATCTACACGTAGGAATGGTACCTATCCATGCCTACAATGTAACCATAGCAGGTATCTGGTGTAAATGCAGGAGGGTGTGTTGTATGGGTAATGGATGTGTTGTGCATACCTCCCAACCAGATGCGTAGCTAGGGGTTCACCTCAGGGGGGGTGGGAGGAGAAACATCTGAGTAGGCCCCTAACCAGATAACCGTGGGTACTATAGTAGTGAACCCTGATCGTGGGTATAGAGGAACCTCAGGAGATGAACGCGTTGTTGCTGAAAATAAATCTCTGCACAAAGACCAACACTAATATTACCTTATTATCCGGGACTGTCCACCGTATCCGGGACAGTTGGGACTAGAGATGAGTGGATGGATTCCTGGGACTCTGGTCCCGCGTGCAAGTCAGTGCTACCTGGTGGCTGGACGAGAAGCCGCGAATCTCTAACCTTCTGACATCCCGGCGCGACTTTTGATCACCCAGTGCAGCTCAACGTTATCTGTACGTCCTGCTCATCTCTAGTTGGGACCTGTGGATTATTTTTTGTTCCTTCATTCACAGTCGGAGCCGCCAGAACTTTCTCATCTTTATGTAGTTTCAGTTCATGACATCTGGCTTTTTTGTGTCTGTAAGGCCAATTTTCACATGTTGCAGAAATACTGTGTTTTTTGTTTTCTGCAAATGTCCACACCAAATTACACAATAACAATCTTCTCCCCCTTACTTGATGAGTTTTTGGTGCAGATGTGAAGCCACTTTTTTAAGTACAGAAAAGCTTTGATTCTGCACTTAAAAAAGTAACTGTAGTTTTTTAAAGGAGTTTTTTTTGTAGGCTCCAGCTAGAAGCATCAAAACCGCACAGTTCAGCAGCATCCTTGCGTGCACAGCGGGCACCTTTTTTTGTTAATAAAAGCTACTTTAAGGATTTTTTACATAAATGGGGTAAAGAAAAAGAGGGGGAGACATTATAAATGCACAATAATATAGAGGCAAACCAGAACAAAATAAAAGCAAAAAAACAATTTAAAGGGATGAAAGATACAGGCAAAATAAAGGGTGGAAAAGCTTAAGGATAGTGATGGGCGGACCCCTGGATGTTCGGGTTCAGCAAGTTGGGCCGAACATCTGTTAAAAGTTTGGGTTCGGGTACCAGAACAATACCCAAACCCGTTGATGTGGAAACCTATAAGCAAAGTTTTAGGAGAAGCTCAAGAGGCTTCACACGTTTGCCAGTTTTGATGAAATCAGGGAGTCGATCGATTGGAGACAAGAGAACCCACAAGCAATTCTGTGTCCCAGACTCGTCTGAGTCTCAGATGCCTGGTCACATATCTTTATTACAAGCAAAGAGATAAGGAAAAAAAGGGGATGTCTTTACAGGCTTTACCTAAAAAGGAATGTTTAAGTTTGGGAAAAACATGGTCGTAAATCATGGAAACTGTTAAATTCCTAGAAAACTGTTACAGAAGGCATAGAAAGCTGGGTAGAACCAAAGAAATGTAATACAAAGACATCTCTATATCAGACACAATGCCTTGTGTTATCACTTTTATGAATAACACTTATAAAGCTAATATTACAATATGAAATTATCAGAGATGTGAATTGTCTAAATAATAAAGCAAAGTATAAATATTTACCATAACACTGTACCTCATTCATATGAATAAGGGGGGGGGGGGGGGTGGAGGAGAGCATCCGCGTTTGCATGACAGCGCGGGAAACAGGGTCTCTGATCGGCTGTAACTTCGTTACTGCGGTTAGGGCGGTGCGGAGTCACATTGTCAGCATGAGCCCGCAGCTGTGACTGTGACCCGGGGTAAAAAGCTTACCGTGGGTCACAGATGGCCTGTGCTCAAAGTAAATTAAAAAGTTAAAATAAATACATATTGAAATATAAATAAAAAACACAGTTGCACTCACCTACACCTAATCCTCGATGCCCTTGTACCCTGTAAAAAATCTAACATAAAATAACACCAAAATACTCACCTTAACGCCTAATCCCCGAAGCCCATGTCACCTGTAAAGAGTAAAAATAATAAACCACCATAATACTCACCTATTCACCGTAATCCACGTAGTCCATACTGTCCCACGACATCACTTGTATAGCAGTCACATCAGAAGATGTGACTGCTCTATCCGACAACTGGCTTCACACTGGCAGGAGTGTAATCGCTCCCACAATGTATAGCGCTGAGCTGCCATGAGAGAGTTCACAGGAGTTTATCAGCTGATGAGCTTTGGTGATCTCACTGCACCGCCGCATGAGAAAGTTCTCATGCAGCGTCTGTACCATAAGTGAGGTCACCGGGGTTCATCAGCTGATGAACTCCTGTGAACTCTCTCACGGCAGCTCAGCGCTACACACTGCCTGTGTCAGTGTGTAGCCTCCTTTACTGTATAGCAGTCACATTAGTGACTGCTGATGTGACTGCTCTACAAGTGAGATCATCGTGGGACACTATGGATTATTTCTTCACTTCGGACAGGTGAGGTATATTTTTGTTTGTTTTTACAGGTGATAATGGCTTCAAATGGATTGGGCGTTAGGTGAGTATAAGGTTGATTTTTTATTTTCTTTTTTTTTACAGGGGACAATGGCTTCAGAGGATTGGGCATTAGGTGGATATAACTTTTTTATTTTTAAATAAATGTGTAAAAAATGGTGTGGACTTTTATTTAAAATAAATTATTTTTTACAGGCTGTCTTTATTTTAAAATTTTTACTATGGGGTTAGTGATGGGGCCATCTTATAGATGCCTCTCCATTACGAACCCCCTGGGCTTCATGTCAGCTGCCAATACAAGGCTGGCATGAACCCCAACCCTATTACCCCATTTGCCACCGCACCAGGGTAGGTGGGAAGAGCTGAGGCTAAGTGCCAGAATTGACGCATCTTATTGATGTGCCATTTCTGGGGCAATTGAGGGCTGATGTTATTAGCCTTGGAGGGGGCTAGTATCCATGGCCCCTTCCCTGGCTATTATCAGCCCACAGCTGTCTGTTTAGCCTTTGCTGGTTAGATTTTACAGGGAGTCCCTACAACAATTTTTTGTTGGGGGGATCCCCCTGTAAACTAACCAGTAAATGCTAATCAAACAGCTGTGAGATGTTATTAATAGCCAGGGAACATTTTGGCCTAATGGTCTCTTCCTAGACTTAATAATCAACCCGCAGCTGTGTATTTAGCCTTCGCTGGTTAGTGAATATAGGGTGGAAGCTACGTAAATTTTTTACGGGTCTCTGCTATAAAAAACAGTAAATGCTAAGCAAACAGCTGTCAGCTGATATTAATAGCCTGGGAACCTTTAGGGCTATTGGTCCTTTCCCAGAATATTAACATCTGCCCCCAGCTGTTGGCTTTCCCTCTTCTAATTAGGAAAATTACAAGGGACCCCACACTTTTTTTTTCCTGGCTTTTTTTTTTATTAACAAGTACAGTAAAATACACACCCAAGGTAATTTTAGTTCACAGCCTTCATGTGTTCTAGCTGGAAACGCCAGTAACCCTAAAGGTTTTGTCCTGTCAAAACCGATAAGTCTGCAGTCACTCAGCGGACTGAAATTAATAGCCTAGGAAGGGGTCATTGGGCTGGCCAGTCCTTGAGCACCTTGATCTTTTTTGCCTGGAGGAACTTTGTTGTAGAGATGGAAGTATGAGATGGAGCACCATCCTGCTGCAGAATTTAACCCCTTTATGATTTGGAGTGTTAGAGGTAGCTAATACTTCTTGATATTTTAGGCTATTGATATTGCCTTTCACCTTGGAAATGTTTCGCACACCCCCATACTGAATGTAACCCCAGACCATGATCTTTCCACCACCAAATTTAACTGTTTTCCGGGTGTATTTTGGATACATTCGGGCTCCAGTAGGTCTCCTGCAGTATTTGCGGCGGCTGTGGTGAAATTCTACTGAAGATTCATCAGAGAAATCCACTTTCTGCCACTTTTCCAGCGTCCATCTGTTTAGCAGGCTGTGGGACTTTGCAAATGCCACACGGTTTTTTATTTGCCTTTTGTTTAGTGCTGGCTTCTGGGCACTGATTCGACCATGGAGGCCATTTCAAGACAGAATCCTACAAACTGTTCTAGTTGACACAGGGACTTGAGGTGACAAGGCCTGTTGGAGCTCTGCTGCAGTGGAAGATGGACTTGCTTTGGATTTTCTAACCAACAAACGTTCCTCCTGAGCAGTTGTCTTGCGGTGTCTGCCGGACCTGGGCTTGTCAAACACATCTCCAGTCTCTTCAAATCTTTTTTTAATTCTTTGTACTTGACGCTGAGACACATTAAAGGTGCCAGCCACCTCTGCAGTGGATCTGGTCTTCAGCCGTTGGGATAATTAGGGCTTTAGTCGCAGGGTGGATTTTTGGCATGTTGTCAGAGCTCGAGTTGCAGTTCAAGTAAAGGTCTGGGGTGCTGGGTTTCTTTATATACACACCCACTAATTAACCGATCATTTACTGAGCACTGGTGAGGATGTAAACTAGGATTGGGTGCATTATATGACCAGGCGACAAAACTTTTGTCTTGCCAAAATCTGACCATTCTGTGTTCATTAAATGATCAATATTTCAGCATTGATGCCAATTTATTTTCTTAACCTAAACCAAATTTGGGAGGGTTTCAGCTTTCAAAAGAGTAATTTATAAAACCAATGGATGAATTTAACTTCAGGTTATAAGCTTTTATTTACATAACATGGATAAGCGACATAACTTCTGTCAGGGAGTGTACAGTTCCTATTCTTATTCCCTATTGTACACTTGCTTTGGCAAAACTAATGTATATTTAGTCCTGCCAGTAAAGCTTTTTTGAATTTGATAGATGGATAGATTATAGATAGAGATTAATAGATATACAGATTTAGAAAGATAATAGATAGATATATATAGATAAATAATAGATATGATAAATAGTTTGCAAGGGGACCCCTGAAAAAAATTACGTAGGGTCCCCCTATAAAATCTAACCCACAAAGGCTAAACAAACAGACAGCTGTGGGCTGATATTTATAGCCAGGGTAGGGGCCAGGGATCCTGGCACCCTCTGAGGCTAATAACATCAGCCCTCAGTGGCACCAGAAATGGCACATCAATAAGCTGCACCAATTCTGGAGCTTAGCCTCAGCTCTTCCCACTTGCTCTGGTAAGTGGCAAGTGTGTTAATAGGGTTGGGGTTCATGTCAGCCTTGTATTGGCAGCTGACAGGAAGCCCAAGGGTTAGTAATGGAGAGGCATCTATAAGACGCCCCCACTACTAACCTCATAGTAAAAGTTTTTAAATAAAGACACACAGCATGAAAAAAATCCTTTGAATTTTCTCACGCAGCGGCAGTGCCATAAGTGAGATCACCGGAGCTCATCAGCTGATGTGACTGTTCTACAAGTGATCCGATCGTTGTGGGACAGTATCGATTACGACGGATAGGTGAGTATTATGGTGTTTTTTTATTTATGATTTTTTACAGGGGACAAGGGCATCAGGGATTAAGTATAGGTGAGTATAACTGTTTTTATTTCAATATGTATTTATTTTAACTTTTTTTTTTTTTTACTTTGAGCACAGACGCCGGCTGATGACAACTCCCATCAGCCTACGCCTGCTCTCACTGTTATCAGTGACAGCAGGCGTAGGCTGATGGGAGTAAAACTCATTAGCCAACGCATTTGACCCATGGTAAGCTTTTTATCGCGGTTCACAGTCACAGTTGCGGGCTCACGCCGACATCTGACAGCGTGATCCCGCAGTGCTCTGACTGGCGGTAACGATCACACAGATGACAGTGTGGTAAACACCCGAACCCAAACAGTAATACGGGCTTCCTGAGGATAACAGTAGGTATTCGGTACGGACCCTGAACTTTAGTCTTCGGGTTCGCCCATCTCTAGTTAAGGATGAGAAGGGGCAAGGAAAAATATGGTTTATTAAGGAAAAAGGGAAAAAGAAAAAATTAAAGGGATAGAAGGAAAATGAAAAAGATTGGTATGTACAGGATAGGCAAGAGAAAGGGGTTACAATACACATAAGATACCTTATACATAAAACATTTAAGAGGTAGGAGGGGAAGAAAATTAATGGGAAAGGCAAGGAAAGAAAATGGAAAGGAAGAACACTAGTGTTGAGCGAGCACTAAAATGCTCGGGTGCTCGAAGCTCGGGCCGAGCTCGCCGTGATACTCTGGTGCTCGACCCGAGCAACGAGCCCAATGTTAGTCTATGGGAGACCCGAGCATTTTTGCGGCGGCACCAACGGCAGTCTGTAGAAAGCCTAAAATGTGCCCAAAACGATAGTGACAGTGCTCAAATGACATGGGGACAGCATGGGGATCGCCCCAGGAAGCATTTCTGATGCCCAGGTCATTGCTGTCAACAACGTGGTCAGAGGTATTAAGCCACGTTTGAGGGCTCACAAAATAAACTTTCAAAAACGAAACTGAAACTGCTTTCCTGTGAAATATGTTAACCCTAGAACGCATACCTGGGGCCTCGCAGGCCCGCCCTGTTAATTGTTTTCTATTTTCTGCAAGATTACTTTAGTTAGAATTTTGAAACTCTAGGTATTCCTCAGGTATATAGTTGTTTGTCATTTTTGTTTGAGTTATTCCATGTTATTTGCACACGGGCCTAAAAGGCCCCAGGTATGTGAAAAAGTAGATTTTTATGGTCATGCGTTCTAGGGTTAAGGAACTTCCTTTCCTGGGTAAAGACTTGTGTATAAGGTAAAATAAATACCCTCCCCCAAAAAAATACTCCTCCACACCTTGGGCTATGTTAGCAAGTAGCATTTTTTATGCGTTTTTGCACTTTTGTATTGCTTTCAACCGTGACAAATGCATTCACCAGGAAATGTCATTTTAACATTTTACAACCTTATCTGGCCATGTGCTGTGTGACACATGCATATAGTGCTGAAAAGACATGGCAACAGCATGGGGAAGACCACTGGAAGCATCTCTAACACCCAGGTCACTGCCTAAAAGTGTGCCCATCAGAAGTCATCCTTGCCGCATCAGAAGATGCAGACTTGCAACTATCCCCGTGCAAGTTCTTGTCCCAGGGCACTGTTCAATTGTACCTCCCCCATTCCTTGCAATGCAAGCGAGCGCAAGTATGCAGCCTGCCACCCACCCACCCCCAGGCTGCAATACCATACTGCTTGCTTGCTTGCACTTGAAATTGGGCCTTTTAGGCATGTGGAGGCGGAATCTGGCCACCACGTCATGGCTGCGTTGGCGGCCTGGAATCCATAATCAGTCCCCAGCTGCCCAGCGGCTGGGTGTCCACACTCGGTCCCCAGCCGCCAGGGGGCGGCCGAGTGTCCATGCTCGGTCCCCAGCCGCCCCGCGGCCAGGTGTCCACACACGGTCCCCAGCCGCCTGGGGGCAGCCGGGTGTCCATAAACGGTCCCCAGCCACCCCTATTTCTCCTGTCAACTTCCCCCCACACACTTTTCTTAGCCTGGCCTGCTTTAGGGCAGCATTGGACGAGACCACCAGAGAACCAGACTCCTCTGGTGGGCCCTGGCTTCTCCATCAGGGGAGTTGAGAGTGCCAAGGTGAGGAGCATGATGATGATGATAGAAGTTAGCATCTGCTTTGTTTTCTTTTAATGCAAGCATAAGTGTGCAGCCTGCCACCCACCCACCCCCAGGCTGCAATGCCATACTGCTAGCTTGCACTTGAAATGGGGCCTTTTAGTTTGGAGGAGGCCGAAGCTGGCCACTACCTCATGGCTGCTTTGGCAGCGAGGTATCCATACTCAGTCCCCAGCCGCCCCTATTTGTCCCGCTGTGCCTTATACATAAGATTAAGCGCGTATACCAAAACATTACCTGTGCCCTCCCCAGTGCATTTAGTGGGAAGGACAGCCTATTCCGCTGTAGTGTGTGCATGCCAAACCCCTGTTCATGGTACATGCGAAGATGCCTCCCACCCTGCACCTGTCGTTGCAGACTTGCAACTATCCCCGTTCAAGTCCTTGTCCCAGGGCAGTGTTCAATTGTACCTCTCCCATTCCTTGCAATGCAAGCGTAATTATGCAGCCTGCCACCCACCCACCCCCAGGCTGCAATACCATACTGCTTGTTTGCTTGCTTGCACTTGAAATTGGGCCTTTTAGGCATGTGGAGGCGGAATCTGGCCACCACGTCATGGCTGTGTTGGCGGCCTGGAATCCATACTCAGTCCCCAGCTGCCTGGGGGCAGCCGGGTGTCCATAAACGGTCCCCAGCCGCCCCTATTTCTCCTGTCAACTTCCCCCCACACACTTTTCTTAGCCCGGCCTGCTTTAGGGCAGCATTGGACGAGACCACCAGAGAACCAGACTCCTCTGGTGGGCCCTGGCTTCTCCATCAGGGGAGTTGAGAGTGCCAAGGTGAGGAGCATGATGATGATGATAGAAGTTAGCATCTGCTTTGTTTTCTTTTAATGCAAGCATAAGTGTGCAGCCTGCCACCCGCCCACCCCCAGGCTGCAATGCCATACTGCTAGCTTGCACTTGAAATGGGGCCTTTTAGTTTGGAGGAGGCCGAAGCTGGCCACTACCTCATGGCTGCTTCGGCAGCGAGGTATCCATACTCAGTCCCCAGCCGCCCCTATTTGTCCCAGTGTGCCTTATACATAAGATTAAGCGCGTATACCAAAACATTACCTGTGCCCTCCCCAGTGCATTTAGTGGGAAGGACAGCCTATTCCGCTGTAGTGTGTGCATGCCAAACCCCTGTTCATGGTACATGCGAAGATGCCTCCCACCCTGCACCTGTCGTTGCAGACTTGCAACTATACCTGTTCAAGTCCTTGTCCCAGGGCAGTGTTCAATTGTACCTCTCCCATTCCTTGCAATGCAAGCGCAAGTATGCAGCCTGCCACCCACCCACCCCCAGGATGCAGTACCATACTGCTTGTTTGCTTGCACTTGAAATTGGGCCTTTTAGGCATGTGGAGGCGGAATCTGGCCACCACGTCATGGCTGTGTTGGCGGCCTGGAATCCATACTCAGTCCCCAGCCGCCCGGCGACCGGGTGTCCACACTCGGTCCCCAGCCGCCTGGGGGCAGCTGGGTGTCCATAAACGGTCCCCAGCCGCCCCTATTTCTCCTGTCAACTTCCCCCCACACACTTTTCTTAGTCCGGCCTGCTTTAGGGCAGCATTGGACGAGGCCACCAGAGAACCAGACTCCTCTGGTGGGCCCTGGCTTCTCCATCAGGGGAGTTGAGAGTGCCAAGGTGAGGACCATGATGATGATGATACAAGTTAGCATCTGTTTTGTTTTCTTGGAATGCAAGCGCATGTATGTAGAAGCAGCTAGGCCTGAGGTGGTCAGCATTTTGGCGCATATCCTACCTCCTCCGGGGATTGCTGGATGTTTTCCTGCTACTATCCCAGTTCTATGACTCCTGTTAAAACAAAGCTTCAGGTGATAAATGATGGATGAGGTAGTGGCAAAGGAGAAAGAGAAGGAGGAACAGGGACCATTCACATCAATATCAGGCCAGTCAACCACATATGTCTTGTAGGATATGTTTCTGTAACAAAAGGAGCGGTTCGGCTACACAGTTATAGGGCATACAGTGAGTGCAATGCCTACCAAAAATTTTGAGGCACTCCAATGCCCCTTGGAAATGACATGGAGGCCAGAGGGCCTTAACTAAACCGTTTTTTCCATTTATACCAACTGGGTCTCCTGTACACTGTTAGCCTAAGCAGTGAATGGAAGGCTTTCCAAAATTTATGAGGAACTTGCAATGCCCCTTACAAGAGCCATGCAGTACAGCATATTACAAACATAAGTCCCATTATTGGGGAGTGGGTCTCCCATAGTATTTGCTTATGCCTTCTAAGCAAAAGCTTCCAAAAATTAGGACGGACCAACTTGCAATGCCCCTTGCAAGAGCCATGCAGTACAGCATATTACAAACATTATTCCCATTATTGGGGAGTGGGTCTCCCATAGTATTTGCTTATGCCTTCCAAGCAAAAGCTTCTAAAAATTAGGATGGCCCAACTTGCAATGCCCCTTACAAGAGCCATGCAGTACAGCATATTACAAACATTATTCCCATTATTGGGGAGTGGGTCTCCCATAGTATTTGCTTATGCCTTCCAAACAAGAGCTTCCAAAAATTAGGACGGACCAACTTGCAATGCCCCTTACAAGAGCCATGCAGTACAGCATATTACAAACATAAGTCCCATTATTGGGGAGTGGGTCTCCCATAGTATTTGCTTATGCCTTCCAAGCAAAAGCTTAAAAAAATTAGGAGGAAATGCAGTGCCCGTTCGAAGACTCGTGGAGGTCCCAGTAGCTTAACAAGATGGTTTTAATGCCCCTTACAAGAGTCGTGGAGGTCAGAGTGGTATAACAAGACGCTTTTAATGCCCCTCAGAAGAGACGTGGAGATCAGAGTGGTATAACAAGACGCTTTTAATGCCCCTTACAAGAGACGTGGAGGTCAGAGTGGTATAACAAGACGCTTTTAATGCCCCTTACAAGAGACATGGAGGTCAGAGTGGTATAACAAGACGCTTTTAATGCCCCTCAGAAGAGACGTGGAGGTCAGAGTGGTATAGCAAGACGCTTTTAATGCCCCTCAGAAGAGAAGTGGAGGTCAGAGTGGTATAACAAGATGCTTTTAATGCCCCTTACAAGAGACTTGGAGGTCAGAGTGGTATAACAAGACGTTTTTAATGCCCCTCAGAAGAGACGTGGAGGTCAGAGTGGTATAACAAGACGCTTTTAGTGCCCCTTACAAGAGACATGGAGGTCAGAGTGGTATAACAAGACGCTTTTAATGCCCCTTACAAGAGACGTGGAGGTCAGAGTGGTATAGCAAGATGCTTTTAATGCCCCTCAGAAGAGACGTGGAGGTCAGAGTGGTATAACAAGACGCTTTTAATGTCCCTCAGAAGAGGCGTGGAGGTAAGAGTGGTATAACTATATGCTTTTAATGCCCCTCTGAAGAGATGTGGAGGTCAGAGTGGTATAACAAGATGCTTTTAATGCCCCTTACAAGAGACGTGGAGGTCAGAGTGGTATAACAAGACGATTTTAATGCCCCTCAGAAGAGACGTGGAGGTCAGAGTGGTATAACAAACGCTTTTAATGCCCCTCAGAAGAGACGTGGAGGTCAGAGTGGTATAACAAGACGCTTTTAATGCCCCTCAGAAGAGACGTGGAGGTCAGAGTGGTATAACAAGACGCTTTTAATGCCCCTCAGAAGAGACGTGGAGGTCAGAGTGGTATAGCAAGACGCTTTTAATGCCCCTCAGAAGAGAAGTGGAGGTCAGAGTGGTATAACAAGATGCTTTTAATGCCCCTTACAAGAGACGTGGAGGTCAGAGTGGTATAACAAGATGCTTTTAATGCCCCTTACAAGAGACGTGGAGGTCAGAGTGGTATAACAAGACGCTTTTAATGCCCCTCAGAAGAGACGTGGAGGTCAGAGTGGTATAACAAGACGCTTTTAATGCCCCTTACAAGAGACGTGGAGGTCAGAGTGGTATAACAAGACGCTTTTAATGCCCCTTACAAGAGACGTGGAGGTCAGAGTGGAATAACAAGATGCTTTTAATGCCCCTTGCAAGAGCCGTGGAGGTCAGAGTGGTATAACAAGATGCTTTTAATGCCCCTGAGAAGAGACGTGGAGGTCAGAGTGGTATAACAAGACGCTTTTAATGTCCCTTACAAGAGACGTGGAGGTCAGAGTGGTATAACAAGACGCTTTTAATGCCCCTTACAAGAGCCGTGGAGGTCAGAGTGGTATAACAAGACACTTTTAATGCCCCTCAGAAGAGACGTGGAGGTCAGAGTGGTATAACAAGACGCTTTTAATGCCCCTTACAAGAGACGTGGAGGTCAGAGTGGTATAACAAGACGCTTTTAATGCCCCTTCCAAGAGACGTGGAGGTCAGAGTGGTATAACAAGACGCTTTTAATGCCCCTCAGAAGAGAAGTGGAGGTCAGAGTGGTATAACAAGAGGCTTTTAATGCCCCTTACAAAAGACATGGAGATCAGAGTGGTATAACAAGACATTTTAATGCCCCTCAGAAGAGACGTGGAGGTCAGAGTGGTATAACAAGACGCTTTTAATGCCCCTCAGAAGAGACGTGGAGGTCAGAGTGGTATAACAAGACGCTTTTAATGCCCCTCAGAAGAGACGTGGAGGTCAGAGTGGTATAACAAGACGCTTTTAATGCCCCTCAGAAGAGACGTGTAGGTCAGAGTGGTATAACAAGACGCTTTTAATGCCCCTTACAAGAGCCATACAGTACAGCATCTTAAAAATATTATTCCCATTTTTGGGGAGTGGGTCTCCCACAGTCTTTGCTTATGCCTTCCAAGCAAAAGCTGACAAAAATAAGGACGGAGGAACTTTCAATAATGGCATCACGGACCACGGTCACCCTGGTGGTATAGTGGTGGTGGAGGCTGAGAATAAGGAGAAGAACATAAAACAGCCAAAATGAGGAAGCGTATACCCATGTGTGGCTGTGAAGCGGTGCATGGGAATACACCTCCCGAAATAACACAGTGGATTTGACTTTATGTTACTCTGCTGTCATTTGGTGGTGATGAGAAGTCTGGCCCAATCCAGCCCTTGTTCATTTTGATAAGGGTCAGCTTGTCAGCATTGTCAGTTGACAGGCGAGTGCGCTTATCAGTTATAATTCCCTCAGCAGCACTAAAAACACGCTCCGATAACACGCTAGCGGCAGGGCAGGCCAGGACCTCCAAGGCGTACAGAGCAAGTTCATTCCAAGTGTCCAGCTTGGATACCCAATAATTAAAAGGCACAGAGGAATCACGGAGGACACTGGTACGGTCGGCGAGGTACTCCCTCACCATCTTTTGAAACTTTCCACTCCTTGTGAGAGTACCCCGCGCTTCAGGGTCTGTCCGAAGGGAGGGTCTGAGAAAACTGTTCCAGAACGTTGACAGTGTTCCCCTGCCTCTGCTGGATTGGAGTTGCCTCTCTCTCGCTTGTATGCTTTGGTTGGTCAACAAACTGTGACCTCTGCCGCTAGCGTGTTCAGATGGGAATTTTTTTAACAGTTCTGCAGCAAGGGCCTTCTGGTACTGGCCCATTTTTGTAGACCTCTCCACCTCAGGATTAAGAGAGTGAAAGTTCTCCTTGTAGTGGGGGTCTACAAGTGTCACCTACCAGTAATGACTGTCACCCAACATTTTGACAACGCGAGGGTCACGGTTAAGGCAGCGTAACATAAAGTCAGCCATGCGTGCTAGACTGGTAACGGGCAAGATTTCCGTGTCCTCACCAAGATGACGACTGATCATGCTCTCCTCCTCCTCCCCCCTGTCCTCAGGCCACCCACGCTGAACCGACGGTATGACACTTGTACAGGTACTACCGTCTACAGCGCATGATAACAGCTCCTGTTCTTCCTCCTCCTCCTCCTCTCCCTCATTGTCCCCCAATGCACGTTGGGATGAGATGAGGCTGGGCTGTGTGTAATCGCCCACTTCGGCTTCTTGATCCATCTCATCATACTCTGGCTGCAATGCCTCCTCTTTAATTCTCTGCAGAGAGCGCTGCAAAAGACAGACAAGTGGGATACTGACACTAATGATGGCGTCATCGCCACTCACCATCTTGGTGGCCTCCTCAGAGTTTGTCAGGATGGTACATATGTCAGACATCCAGGTTCACTCATGAGGTCTTATGTGTGGAGTCTGACCTGAATATCGACGGCCTTGTTTCAGCTGGTACTCCACAACTGCTCTCTTCTGCTCACAAATCCTTTGCAACATGTGGAGGGTAGAGTTCCAACGTGTGGGGACATCACACACCAGTCGGTGTGCCGGAAGCTGCAAACGCTGCTGCAACACAGCAAGGGCGGCGGAAGCTGTAGCCGACTTGCGAAAATGAGCTGACAGGCAGCGTACTTTGACGAGCAGATCTGGCAACTCGGGGTACGACTTAAGAAACCGCTGAACCACGAGGTTAAGCACATGAGCCAGGCATGGTACGTGTGTGATCTCGCATCGCCTCAGAGCCGCCACCAGGTTACGGCCATTGTCACAAACGACCATGCCTGGATGTAGGTTCAGCGGTCACAGCCACAGATCTGCCTGCTCTTTCACAGCTGTCCACAACTCACAAGCAGTGTGAGGTTTATCACCTAAGATTATGAGTTTCAGCACAGCCTGTTGCCGCTTTGCGGAGGCAGTACTGCAGTGCTTCCAGCTTGTAACTGATGTGGTGATATCTGAGATGGAGGCTGAACATGAGGAGGAGGAGGATGATGCGCAGGAGCTGTACACTGTGGGGGCAACTCTGACTGACATAGGGCCCGCAATCCTCGGTGTGGGGAGGATGTGTTCTGTCCCAAGGTCCGACTGGGTCCTGGCTTCCACTATGTTTACCCAGTGTGCTGTCAGGGAGATGTACCGTCCCTGGCCACAAGCACTTGTCCACGTGTCCGTTGTCAGGTGGACTCTCCCGGTAACTGCGTTGTTGAGGGCACGGCAGATGTTTTGGGACACGTGCTTGTGTAGTGCGGGGATGGCACACCGGGCAAAATAGTGTCGGCTGGGGACCGAGTACCGAGGGACAGCCACCGCCATAAGGTTGCGGAAGGATTCCGTCTCCACCAGCCTAAAAGGCAGCCTTTCCAACGCAAGCAGTCGTGAAATGTGCGAATTTAGGACTGTGGCCTGTGGGGCGTTAGCTGTGAATTTCCGCTTTCGTTCAAAGGTCTGGGATATGGACAATTGAACGCAGCCGTGGGACGTGGACGTGGACGTTGATGCTGTTTCTTGAGAAACTGCCATAACAAGTGAAGACTGAGAGGAGGGGGCATCTTTACATGCAGTATGGACAGGGGATTGCCTTGCACACACAACAGGGGGTTCTATTGCATGCACAACAGCGGAAGAAGCAGTGGTGACACCCGCTGACACTGGTCGTGGACCCTGGGGTTCGCCCCACAAAGTCGGGTGCTTTGCAGCCATGTGCCTGATCATGCTGGTGGTGGTCAGGCTGGTAGTTTTGTCACCCCTGCTGATGCTGGCATGGCAGGTGGTACAAATGGCCTTTTTGGGGTTATCAGCAGAGTCTTTAAAAAAATTCCAGACTCTGGAAGACCTACCGCTTTTACTGGTAACGTCCCTCGTGTTGGTGTTATGGGGAACGGTTGCCCGCCTTCTGTCTGCAGCCACCACACTGCTTCTTCCTGCCTGTTGGGATACTCTGCCTCCCTCCCCCTGTGTGCTGCTGGCCTCACTCTGCATGTCCTCCTGCCACGTTGGGTCAGTTACCAGATCATCCACCACCTCCTCCACTTCCACTCGCGCATCACGATGCTCCTCCTCACTTCCTGGCAATTGTGTCTCGTCATCGTCCACCTCTTGTGACAAATTGCCAGCGTCGACTTCCTGTGGCCGTGGCTGTTCAAATATTTGGGCATCGCTACATGGGATCTCCTCTTCCACCACTTCAAGCGTAGCAGGCGAGGGGCACAAATATGGAAATGGACCAGTGAATAGCTCTTCAGAGTGTCCAAGTGTGGGATCAATTGCTGTCTGACGACACTCGGAATGGTGGGAGGAAGGAGCATCAGGGTGAGGAGGAGTATGCGGTCGAGATTCACGGCTACTAAGAGTTGACCGTGTGGAAGACAGACCGGAGGTGGTGGTGCCCAGGTAAATGGAAGTATTATCTGCTATCCAATTAATAACCTGTTCACACTGATCAGTTCGCAATACTGGTGTTGTTCTGTGCTTCCCTAGTAATTCGGTCAAGAAGTGGGAGCGAGAAGATGTGGCTGTTGGTTGTGGCACATTTTCACCTTGGCTACGGCCCCGTCCTCTGCACGCACCATCACCAGAACGTCCAGTTCCACGTCCTTTGCCACGCACCTTGCCGATTGTAAGGAAGTAAAATAGCTTACACTCGCACTATCAATTGAAAAATGGCAATAAAAAGTAGATTAGAACCGTGGAAGAGGAAAACCACAGTTCTATTTCTCTGGCCTACACCCGACTCTTTTAAACAATCAGAACAATCAGGGAGAAACTATTACTGTTTTTCCTTACGGAAAAAATACCGAAACCTGAATAATAGAGATTTTTTACCGTGGAATGGCAAAACCACAGTTATTGTTTACTGGTGTATACCAGACTTTTTAAAATATATAGATTTGCGGCTGAACAGTGAGCGACACACTCACCCTTTTTTTTTTTCAAGATACCAAAGGCCCAAAACTGGATACTACACAGATTTTCCCCGTTGAACTGCAAAACCACACTGGGATTTGTCAGGCGTACACAAGACTATTTTCAACAGATATATTTTTGTGTCAGAACACTCAGGAGACACTACTGTTTTTTTTACTGCAAAAAATGCAAAAAGCAGGATAATAGAGATTTTTTACCGTGGAATAGCAAAACCACAGTTTTAATTTACTGGTGTATACCAGACTCTTTAAAATATAAAGATTTGCGACTGAACAGTAAGCGACACACTCAAACTGTTTTTTTTTTAGATACCAAAGGCACAAAACTGGATACTACACAGATTTTACCCGTTGAACTGCAAAACCACACTTCTGTTTCTATGGCCTATACCAGACTCTTTTCAACAGATATATTTGTGTCTGAAAAATCAGAGACACACTTTGTTTTGTTTTTTTGGGGGGGGGCACCAATAGGTTAATAAGACGGGTATTTGTACAGTGTGTAGGAGGAAAAAAAAGAGGATTTAGATGAAAAAAAAGGATTTTTACTGGCCCCCGAGACCTGCAGCTAAGTCCAGAAATTTCAGAAACAGGAGCACACAGGACTGTAATGCAGCGTTTGCTGGTATAACCACTGCGTCTCCTATACAGCCTGCCTACCTGCCTGATATCTGTGATGGATATTAGTCCTGAGAAGGACTGTTTGTTTGTTCTGGCAGCCTTTACAGACCCTACACTAACTATTTCCCAGCAAAAATCTCTCCCTAGCTCAGGAGCGCTGCCCCTACACTGTCTGATCCGGAGCGTCTGTGTCCAAGATGGCGGCGCCCGGTTTTAAATACTAGAGGTGACGCTGTGCGGCCAGCCAATCACTGTAATGCCCACAAACAACATGGCTGCGGAATTACAGTGACTGGCTGGCAATCCCTGCATGTTCATTGGCTCTGTAAAGAGCGCCAAACATGCAGGGCGGAGACCCGAGCTCCCGCCCGAGTAACCCGGAAATGCTCGGTGCTCGCCGAACATCCCGAGTAGCGTGATGCTCGGGCGAGTGTAATGACCTGAGGTCCGAGAGAGATCCAGTGAGTCACAAACTGAGACAGAGACAGAAATAAACAACACTTTCTTTACTAAAACAGGGATTAGACTAAAATTCAGTATTGAAAGAATCAGTCTCAGGTTCTACCTGGGACACTGTCTCTACTAAATACACACAATCAGCAAAAGCTGAAATCAATGTGCCAATCTCAAGGTTTCCAGCTTGTGTGAATTATTCTAGAGATCTGGAACAATTTTACCTAAACACTGTGTCAGTCTAGTGAGGGCGGTTTATGGGGACCCCCTGAGATGGCACACTGCATACAATCCTACCACTATGAACAATAATAATGCATGAAACTATATCAATTGCTCTTATACCCTTATTATCAGGATATCCGGATATCTTAAAGTTATGGTACCGTTAACCTCAGATGCAGTCTATCACAGGCCTGTGAATCACGGTGGCTGCAGCTAGTCCCGGAAAACTTTGGCGCCAAAACAAAAACAAAGTTCACAAAACAGCAAAAATTCCTTGTCTTGTCGGCCGATGCCGAGCCTGCACGCCGGGGACTTTAGTCCTGTAGCCAAATTAAGGTCTGGGAAGATCTCTTCACAAAGTCTTGTCAATATCCTCTCAGTGGAAATGGCACCAGAAACCTTCTTTCCTCCCGAAGTCTCTCACTGTTATCCAGTACACCAACCGCGTGTTCAGTCACAGAAATGGATTACTCAGTCCCTTCATCACTCGACACGTGACTCCTTCAGCACAAAGTCTATAATCCACTCAGCATGGACCTCCACAAAACTCCACAGAGCCACACAGCTTCCCCAGCTCAGCACTTGTCCTTAAACAGAGAAAGGGGTAAACAAACTCCACACGGAAGAGTGTAAAGACCGCATCTTATTGCAGCTCCTTTTCACAGGCTTCCTGTCTAGACTCACACATCAGACGCTCTTAGAATACACACAGTTTCTAGCACTGCCCCTCCTCTGAGCCCAGCCAGGCAAAAGTCACAGGGTCCTAGTGCTCTCCTGCTGTTATCACATTTCACACTCTCACATGCCACCCCACTAGAGGTTGGCGTCCTCGACACACCTCCCCACTCAAAGTCTTCTTGTGCATAGCGTTGTGGAGGTATACCCGCCATAGCTCGAGTAGTTCTCCTGAGACCCACCCCAACAGGCTCGGCTCCCGAGGGAGCAGAAGTCTCTTCAACGGGAGCCAATGAGGCTGCTCCCTCCTGAGGTGTGGCGCCCGGTGCCACATCATACGGATTAGGTAACTGACCTTATTCCCCGTTCTCTGAAGGACATACCACATTCTCAATACTCTCTCCACACGGGGACAGATCGGTCACAGGGGGCAAGTAAGCAGGGGCGGAGACAGACCCACCATCAAATTCGAGAGTATTAGGGATGCCCACCCCTCGGGACACGGCCTGTGGTTCCGGGGAAACGGGGACGGCATCTTTAAACCAGCACCGTTGTAGCATGTTACGATGAAGATTATGGGATGGTCCCCCTGTCCCCACCGGTTCAACCTCGTAGACTGGAATCTCAGGGCTCAGTCGTTTTTTTACCAGGTATGGAGTCGCCTCCCACCGTTCACTCAGCTTTCTGAACCGTCGTTTTATTCTCACCAACACTCTATCCCCCAGGGAGAAAGGCTCGGTTTGCACGGGGCGCGTGTCCCTATGGGTCACCTGACTGAGTCGATCACCCACCACCTGATACACCACCCTCAATCGCCGCCGGTGTTCCCGAACCCATTCTGATGCGGTCCGTGGGAGATTGGAGGAGGGATCTGGCATGCTCAAATCCTCAATGTCCTGCCCTGGCCTCCCGAACATCAACATGTGTGGTGAGTAGCCAGTAGTGCTGTGCACTCTATTATTGTAGGCCCACATCAATCCGGGAAGATACTCAGGCCAGCGTACCTGTTGTTTACCCTCCAACGTCCTCAACATCTGCAACAGAGTCCGATTAAAGCGCTCACAAGCTCCATTAAATTGGGGATGGTAAGGTGTCGCTCTCGACTGTGCGACACCATACAGCTGGTACAGCTCCTTCATCAATGCCCCCTGAAAACATGCCCCTTGATCCGAGTGTATTCTTTGCGGACACCCAAACACCTGAATGAAATATCGACACACGGCTTCAGCCGCCGACTCCGCCATCTGATCTCTTGTCGGCACTGCTACAGCATACTTGGTGAAGTGGTCTGTCATTACCAAGCAATAGGAATACCCAGACGTTGAGTATCCTATCAGGACATAGTCAATCATGAGCAGCTCTAAAGGAGCAGAAGTCTTAATAGATTGCGTGGGCGCCCGCTGCTCAGGGCTCTTACTGAGACCACAGACTCGACACTGCCGACACGCCTCTGTCACCATCTCCCCCAATTCAGGACAATAGAGGACTCGCTGTAGACACTGGAGTGTCTTTTCACTCCCAAAGTGGGCCCCCTTCTCATGCGCCTCGCGAGCGACTACCGGACCCATCCCCATAGGAATTACTAGCTGGTACCGGTGCTGCAGCTCAGATGGCAGGTACACCTTACGGTACAAGAGGCCCTGTTCCACGCACAACTTATCCCACTGTCGCAGTAGTTTCACTCCTTCCACGGACAGCTGGGCCTTTTCCTCTGCACGCGGCCAGACCCCTTTTTGTACCCAACTGCGCACTAGTGCAATGTCAGAGCAATCGTTCTGGTCCTTCGCCCAATCCGAGGGTGTTTTCCCCAGAACACACGGCATCCCTGACGCCACCCCACTTGAATGTACCACACTTCGGAAAATAGGTACCTGCCCCAAGTCAGGGGTTTCAGTGTCCTCCAGCTGGTCATCAACATTTTCCCCCGAGGACCCAAGGGGCACCCTTGAGAGTGCATCCGCATTTCCATTTTCCCGCCCAGATTGAAACTTAATTCATTAGTTAAACTTAGCAAGGCGAGCGACCCACCGCTGCTCCAATGCTCCCAGCTTTGCGTTTTCTAGGTGAGCCAGAGGGTTATTATCAGTCATGACCAGCACCTCAGCTCCCGTTAAATACTCGGCAAAGCGTTCCGTCATCGCCCACACCAGGGCCAGTAGCTCTAGGCGAAATAAACTGTAGTTAGCTGGGTTGCGTTCAGTGTCTCTCAAAGACCTGCTGCCATAGGCGATTACTCGCTCCTGACCATCCTGCACTTGTGCTAGTACCGCCCCCAGCCCATGCAGACTGCCATCGGTATATAACAGGAAAGGGGAATCGAACCGGGCATATGCTAACAACGGAGCACTCGTTAGGGCGGCCTTCACCTCCTCAAATGCCTTTCGTTGCTGGGGTCCCCATGGGATGGGGCGATTTTGGGGGCCTTGTGCCATCCCTCTTAAGAGCTCATTCAGGGAACTCACTACTTGTGAAAACTTAGGTACAAATCGCTGATAGTACCCAGCTAAACCTAAGAAGGCCCGAACCTCTCGCAGGGTACGGGGGGGTGGCCACTCCTGCACAACCATGACCTTACTGGTCGCGGGCAGAACCCCGTCCGGAGTCACCACGTGACCTAGATACTCAAACTGACTCTGTATCAGTTGGCACTTCTTTGGTTTTATTTTTAGGCCATAACAACTGAGCCGCCGGAGAACTTGACGTAACTTCTCAAGATGGTCTTCAAATGAGGCCCCGAACACCACAATGTCATCTAGGTATATCAGGACTGATTCAAAATTCAGATCACCTAAGCAATGTTCCATCAGGCGCTGAAAAGTTTAAGGGGCGTTAGTGAGCCCGAAGGGCATCCGGTTGAATTCAAAGAGCCCCATTGGTAGGACAAACGCCGTCTTGGCTCGATCTTTTTCGGCCATTGGTACCTGCCAATAGCCACTTGCTAAATCCAACGTCGAGAAATATTTGGCCCGACCCAATGCCGACAGAGACTCTTCTATGCGAGGTAATGGATATGCGTCCCTCACCGTGTTAGCATTCAATTTGCGATAGTCCACACAAAACAGAAGGGTTCCATCCTTCTTCCACACCAAGACCACAGGGGCCGCCCAGGGGCTCTGGCTTTCTCGGATCACTTGGTTGTCAAGCATACTGGCCACCATGCGCTTCACCTCTTGATAGAGTGTTGGGGGAATTTGACGATAACGTTCCCTAATAGGAGGAGTATCCCCTGTGGGAATCTCATGCTCAATCGTCCGGGAACAACCGAAATCCTCCGCATGTCGCGAAAAAGTCTCTTGATGTTCCCACAAGACCTTCTCCAGCTGCTCCAATTGCACGGGGGTCAGTTTCTTCCGATCCACTCCCATCTGGTCCATGATCACACGACCATTCCATTCTTCGGTAGGAGATTCGGTCTGGCCTACTTCAACCGCGAATGTCCAGGAAGACTGTTCATCTGAGCGAAGTTCAAACACTGTCTTATCAGGCACCTTCCCTGCTGGCACAAACAATTCAGCCAGAATGATCCCAGCAGGAATTGTAAGAGCCTCATCTAAAACGATACATCTGACTGGCACCCGTCCATTTTTCACAATCGCCAGAGACCGGGCCACATGCGCCTTGGAGAACGAGGACTTCTCTGGGGCTGGCTCGATGAGTACTTCAAGCCCATTTAGTCTCTGCGCAGCGGGGCGCTAGAGAGATCGTGGTCCGCAATGGCACTCGGACCAGACTCACCCGACCCCCAGGGACCGCACTCTTCAGGAGATCGCAACTCAGCACTAGACGGTGTAACATTCTCTGGGTGGGTCGATGGTGGGTAGCACTTGTCCAGTATCGGGGTCCCTCCCTGGCATACATCTGATGATTTAAATCTCGCAGAACGTTCATTCCGAGCGTCACCTTCATCCCTCTTCTGGGAGGGTGGTCCACCAGCACTATCCCTTTCTGACCCAGCTCTTGACCAAACATTTTCAGTTGCATCCACACGATCCCCTTCACCGTCAGTTGGCCATTGTTAGCGGCTGTAAGCCTTATCACTCGGCCGTCCTCGGGAACCACGAGTTGACTGAAGTGCCTTTCGTACACCTCTAAGGGCATTATGGTACATTCGGATCCTGTGTCGACCAAGCATCTCATCTTCCGCCCTTCCAACTCTGCTTCCAGCACTGGACTGCATGCGAACAAATCTTGTTCTTCCCATCGAGGGCTTTGTGGGGGGTGGGCCGCTGCTGCTCGCCCTCTCATGGCAGCGGCTGGGAGTTTAACGCCGGCGAAGGAGGCTCCGGGGCTGCAGACATCCGGCAGTACCGGGAGATGTGTCCCCGACGCCCACACCTCCAGCAGGTGACTGCTCCTCGTGGACGAGAACTTGGATCATTTGAGGGGGGCGACCTGGCAGACTGTGGAACCACCATTCCAGAGCACGGGGCGGGTGGCCCTTCCGTAGGAGTAGGGACCGGCCCAGCTCTGAGTTTAGACACCTCCAGCTTTAACTCCTTCAGTTCGGCATGCAGAGCCTGTACAACGTTTACCAGTCCACCCCCTACTGAAACTGGCGCGAGACCTCCCTCCAGCTGTGCACTGTCCACTGCCCCCTCGGCCACCAGATTAGACTCCTCCTCCCTTTCCACCGCGGCCCGATAAATCTGCCAGAAGGATAATTCCGGGGTAGCTCGGGACATCTCCATCAGTTTGTCTCGAAGGAGTCTATTGGCTAACCCCGTTATGAATTGATCCCGGAGAAGGCGGTGTACCTCTCGGAATGCCCCCATGGCCCCTGTGTCTAGTCGCTGCACCTCATTCAACATTTCCTGTAAAGTGTTCGAGTACTGCATCAAAGTCTCACATTCTCTTTGGGGCCGATTGAAAAACAAGGAACGAAGCTGGGCCACACGAGCCCGGCCTCCTGAACTCCCCTCTAACAGCTCCAAGATTTTCTCTAACGTGCTCCTCTCTGACTCTGGACGTACCATCACCATCCGCCTAGCGTCGCCCTCTAGTGCATTTAATGGCAACTCTGCCCGTAATGCGGGGGCCAGATTACACATCCGCAGCACACTCCGAACCCTCTCAGCCCAATCCTGCTACGGCATGTTACGCCCGTCATATTTCGGCATGTGCTGGAGTAAAGCTCCTACCGGCACATATCCTCCCACAGTTGTCGCGGCTGCCAGGGGTTCCGCTACCAGCGGGGGGGCGGCTGGTGCGGCAGAGTCATTTCTTCCCTCGTCCCCGTACATGACAAGCACTGGACCCTGCCGACTACGCCAAAAATGTAATGACCTGAGGTCCGAGAGAGATCCAGTGAGTCACAAACTGAGACGGAGACAGAAATAAACAACACTTTCTTTACTAAAACAGGGATTAGACTAAAATTCAGTATTGAAAGAATCAGTCTCAGGTTCTACCTGGGACACTGTCTCTACTAAATACACACAATCAGCAAAAGCTGAAATCAATGTGCCAATCTCAAGGTTTCCAGCTTCTGTGAATTATTCTAGAGATCTGGAACAATTTTACCTAAACACTGTGTCAGTCTAGTGAGGGCGGTCTATGGGGACCCCCTGAGATGGCACACTGCATACAATCCTACCACTATGAACAATAATAATGCATGAAACTATATCAATTGCTCTTATACCCTTATTATCAGGATATCCGGATATCTTAAAGTTATGGTACCGTTAACCTCAGATGCAGTCTATCACAGGCCTGTGAATCACGGTGGCTGCAGCTAGTCCCAGAAAACTTTGGCACCAAAACAAAAACAAAGTTCACAAAACAGCAAAAATTCCTTGTCTTGTCGGCCAATGCCGAGCCCACACGCCGGGGACTTTAGTCCTGTAGCCTAGATTAAGGTCTGGGAAGATCTCTTCACAAAGTCTTGTCAATATCCTCTCAGTGGAAATGGCACCAGAAACCTTCTTTCCTCCCGAAGTCTCTCACTGTTATCCAGTACACCAACCGTGTGCTCAATCACAGAAATGGATTACTCAGTCCCTTCATCACTTGACACGTGACTCCTTCAGCACAAAGTCTATAATCCACTCAGCATGGACCTCCACAAAACTCCACAGAGCCACACAGCTTCCCCAGCTCAGCACTTGTCCTTAAACAGAGAAAGGGGTAAACAAACTCCACACGGAAGAGTGTAAAGACAGCATCTTATTGCAGCTCCTTTTCACAGACTTCCTGTCTAGACTCACACATCAGACGCTCTTAGAATACACACAGTTTCTAGCACTGCCCCTCCTCTGAGCCCAGCCAGGCAAAAGTCACAGGGTCCTAGTGCTCTCCTGCTGTTGACTCGCCCCCTGGGCCGAGGGGCACCCGGAACCGGGCTTCTCTGGGGGGTTGTAGTATCCGTGGCGGTGACCCGGTCCCGTGGCTCAGGGTGGTCAGGCCAATGGCGGTATTTTGTGGGGGGTTTTAGGTTAATTGTCTGACTACGCCACCTGTGGATTGCGGTCAGTGCGGACCGCCGCTGCAAGGAAGACCTCTGGGGCTGATGGTGTATGCAGCTTAGGTAGTGTGACTCCCCACGGGAAGAGTGCAGCCCCAGGGCAGTGTATGATGGGAGTGATGGTGCGAGCGTCCCAGCACTAGTAGTGCTGGTGCGGCGATGAAGCACAGAGACGTGGGATTGCAGTTCAAAGGCTTTACTCACAGTTCTCTATATTCCAAATCACTTCGGTACCGGTAGTGACTGCCCAAGCCGTGCTGCGTCCACCAAGCAAGGGGCTCAGTCAACCCCCCGGCAATTCCAGAGTGTGGCACAGGACTCCCTTCGATTCCTTTCTCTGGCCGTGCCCCACCAGGGACACTACTTTTGTCCAGCTGCCTCGGGTCTTCTCTTGGGATGTTGGATGTCCACTTCCCTGACCCTATGTGGTGTACCTTTCTAGTAGGTGTAGTGAGGGGTCGCACCAAGATGTGATCAAGACCGCCGGTCCTTGGCTGAGGATTAGTCGCCTCCACCAACTTGGGATCTGGTACCCTGTTCTGCCAACCCGTCACCCGCAATCTCCTGGGCCTTTGGGGTTCCTTCTGCCTTCGTGTCTCTGGGCCTCTCTTAGTGTTCCGTTCCTTTCTTCCTTTCCTTTCTGTTCCTCTCTGCTGGTCCTGTCCTCTCTGCTGTTTCTGGCCTTCACTCCAGGCCTGCCTCGTGGAGCTGGGCCCAGACTGAGCCACAGCTCCCTGTCAGCCCTCTCTAGCTGAGCTCCTCTTCTCCTCACTCCTCTGACTGTCTGACTGAACCTCTAAGATGGTGCCCACCTTATATACCTCCCTCTCTGTGTATGAGCCCAGGTGACTTGCAACCAATGGGCTCCTACCTATGCCCAGAGACCGTCCCCTCCTGCTCCTACATCACTGGGTTTTCCTCCCCCCTCCCCACTCCAGCCGGCGACAGATGCTGTTGTGCCTGCACTTCTGTCTAGTGGGAGCATCGTTAAGCTGTCCCTCGGAAATGGGGTGTGTGTGATGCATGCAGCTTACTGAGTCTTGGTCCACACTCCATCCTTACCCGGGAGTCGGATATCACACCTCTGGCAGAGGTGCAATACCCCTGTAGCGGCCGAACCCTCGGGGCACTACATTCCCCCCTGGTAAACCACAGCACGTCCTCGGGCTGGAAGAGAGTGAAAACAATTTAAAACATACAAAATTTTAGAGTGCACTCGCATATAAGACATTAACTTAACTCATCCCTTTATGGGAGGTATTCTTCTCTTTTTAACGTTACTGGTTACACTTTCATAAAACATCCTGCTAATGCCACCGGAACTCTTTTATAAAACACTATATAAAACTTTTGCATTACTATTTTAGCAGCATATTAAACTTCTGCACATAAGACATTTTCAAGTAAAACATTTTTTTCAAAAACACATTCTTGAGTTCTTGCCGCGGTGCAACTTGCGACCAGGTGTTCCTTCTTCTTAAAGGTGCAACAGTCCAATTAATTTGTTCTGAGGTAGACGTTGCAGTCTTTTTATAAAACCAGTAGGGGGCGCTTTAAGAAGCACAACTATTTACAGGATGGCTGCTCTCAGTCCTCGGCCAGGTAGGGAAAGGGGATGGCTGTTCTCAGTCCCCAGCCAGGTAAGGGATATAGGGGGGTAACTTTAACAGGTAACAGTCCTTTACCAGTTCCACATTAGTCCCAACGGGGACCACACTTCAATCCAGTAACAGTTCCAACAACAGTTCTTATACCCTGACGGGTAACTATTTACAGTTCAATTTACCGTTCACTGGTAATGGTGTCCTCCTGATGCTCCTTGCTCTTCCGGGTAGTCTTCAGGTCTGTCCGGACCCTCTGGGTACTCAGTGTCTGGGTGGTACTGCAGTTCCTCCTCAGTCAAGCGGTGGACATGGAGGGCGTACAGTCCTTTGGCGCTCTTGTGCCGGGTGTAGGTGACCACGTCACCAGGGTACAGGTCACGTCCGTGATGTCCCTCTGGCAGGTGACTCTCAGCGTCTCTTCTGGTCATGAAGACGTCATTTGCGGCCTCCGGGTCTCTAATGAAGCCCCAGCCGTGCTCCAGCTGAAACTTTACTACGGTCCCGGTGGCTCGGGGACCGCGGGCGGCCTGGGGACTTTGGCGAGCTCTTCATTTCTGTTCCGCGCTCCGGGCTTGGAGTCGCTCCTCCCTGATACGCCTCTGCCGCCGCTCTCTCTTGAAGGTGGCCAGCTGCTGACGGCAGGACTCCAGGCGACGGGCTGCGTCCGCCCGGGTTTATTGGGGGAACCCCATTAGATTTTCGCCAGTGGGGTCCCACTCAAATTAGGCATCTTCCAGCGGGAGCGGGGTGTCCTCTACGGGCTCCGGAGCCGGTATCAGAGGCTCGCACGGGGGCTGGGTTTTCCAGGGCTCACCGCTGGTCAGTTCAGCCGGCCATTCCAGCGGCAGTCCATCCGGACCAGTATGGTGGGCAAACAGGTCCACGCCCAGCGGTGGTATGGCAGGGGACCACAGTCGGGGAGCAGCGCCCGGGGGCACTCGGCCTTGCGACAGGCCGGTGGTCATCTGCTGATCGTGCCCGGGAGTGGCGCAGCCAAGGTAGGGGGCGCTGGTGAGGCAGCGGCGACCGGGTGCACTAGGCATTGCGTCTCGGCCTGCAGCGTCTCCTTCTTTACTGCGCCCGTGTTCAAAGGGCACAGCGCGGGGTGGGGCGTGACAGCGACGCTTGCAGCCTGAGGCCTAGCTGGCGGCGGTGAAGGCGTGGTGTCTGGCACGGTCCCCGGGGGTTCGGGTCCCGCAGCGGAAGGTGGGGGCAGGCTGGTGGCCTCAGGGCTTGGGGTGATGACGTCCCCGTTACCTGCCTCAGTCTCTATGGCCTCCTCCGCGGCGGCGTCCTCGGCCGCCGGTCCTCGCGATGTCTCCTGCTGGCGGGTTCCATGCTGCCGGGCCAACTCCTCCTTCCACCCGGCAAACACATCTCGCTGCGCCCGGACCATCCTCCGATTTAAATCTTCCAGTGCAGCTCGCGCACACTCCGGGTCTCTGGGCATCTGTGCCAGCAACTCCGTTAGGCTGCACGGTGGTTCAGCCTGCAGCAGGCTGCGGGCCAGGGTGCTGGTGGGGTTTGCTGCTCCTTCCATCTCCGGGTGCGGTACGTCCAGACTGATCCAGGCCGCACCCTGCCCCACAGTTTTCTTTCCTGTCCGCCCCCATGGGGCCACCTGCTGGCAATCACCTTTAGGGGCAGCCCCCCCACGTTGATGGACATCTCCACAGCTGTACTCATGGCTGTGGGGGGCGGGCTTCTTCTTTGGCGCCACTCTGGGACCTGGCCCACGATGGGAGGTGGCCTCCTGCTGTCCTTTGGTGCGCACATAATGGCGTCCGCTCTGCCGGGGCAGGAAAAACGTCTGAAGATGGAAACGACCAAAGATAGCGGGAAACTTCTCTCAGGTAAGTGCAAAGTCTCTTTCAGGCACACAATACCCGTTAGTGACGGGATGGTAACGATCCTGCCGACTACGCCAAGGCTGACTCGCCCCCTGGGCCGAGGGGCACCCGGAACCGGGCTTCTCTGGGGGGTTGTAGTATCCGTGGCGGTGACCCGGTCCCGTGGCTCAGGGTGGTCAGGCCAATGGCGGTATTCTGTGGGGGTTTTTAGGTTAATTGTCCGACTACGCCACCCGTGGATTGCGGTCAGTGCGGACCGTCGCTGCAAGGCAGACCGCTGGGGCTGATGGTGTATGCAGCTTAGGTAGTGTGACTCCCCACGGGAAGAGTGCAGCCCCAGGGCAGTGTAGTAGATGATGGGAGTGATGGTGCGAGCGTCCTAGCACTAGTAGTGCTGGCGCGGCAATGAAGCACGGAGACATGGGATTGCAGTTCAAAGGCTTTACTCACAGTTCTCTATATTCCAAATCACTTCGGTACCGGTAGTGACTGCCCAAGCCGTGCTGCGTCCACCAAGCAAGGGGCTCGGTCAACCCCCAGGCAATTCCAGAGTGTGGCACAGGACTCCCTTCGATTCCTTTCTCTGGCCGTGCCCCACCAGGGACACTACTTTTGTCGAGCTGCCTCGGGCCTTCTCTTGGGATGTTGGATGTCCACTTCCCTGACCCTATGTGGTGTGCCTTTCTAGTAGGTGTAGTGAGGGGTCGCACCAAGATGTGATCTTGACCGCCGGTCCTTGGCTGAGGATTAGTCGCCTCCACCAACTTGGGATCCGGTACCCTGTTCTGCCAACCCGTCACCCGCAATCTCCTGGGCCTTTGGGGTTCCTTCTGCCTTCGTGTCTCTGGGCCTCTCTTAGTGTTCTGTTCCTTTCTTCCTTTCCTTTCTGTTCCTCTCTGCTGGTCCTGTCCTCTCTGCTGTTTCTGGCCTTAACTCCAGGCCTGCCTCGTGGAGCTGGGCCCAGACTGAGCCACAGCTCCCTGTCAGCCCTCTCTGGCTGAGCTCCTCTTCTCCTCACTCCTCTGACTGTCTGACTGAACCTCTAAGATGGTGCCCACCTTATATACCTCCCTCTCTGTGTATGAGCCCAGGTGACTTGCAACCAATGGGCTCCTACCTATGCCCAGAGACCGTCCCCTCCTGCTCCTACATCACTGAGTTTTCCTCCCCCCTCCCCACTCCAGCCAGGGACAGATGCTGTCGTGCCTGCACTTCTGTCTATTGGGAGCACCGTTGAGCTGTCCCTCGGAAATGGGGTGTGTGTGATGCATGCAGCCTACCGAGCCCTGGCCCACACTCCATTCTTACCCGGGAGTGGAATATCACACCTCTGGCAGAGGTGCAATACCCCTGTAGTGGCCGAACCCTCGGGGCGCTACACTGTTATCACATTTCACACTCTCACACGAGTACTGAGCAGTGTCGAGCATGCTCGCTCAACACTAAAGAACACCTGAAAAAAAGTGGCGAGACAAGAATATAGATAAATACTAACTTCTTAATAATTGTTGAATTCTAATAGCGGGCGCCATTGTTCATGAAATCACATCCACTTTGCTTGGACAGTTAAACACAACAGAATTTTTGTGCAAAAAGAAAGCAGCAGAAAATATGCAGCGTTTGCCTTACATGTGAAAATGTTCTAAATTTTAAAGCAAAGTGGGCGTGATTCCATGAAATCTTTGCCCCCTGTGGTCTGAAGACGCTGCTGAACTCTGTGGTTTTGGTGCATTTTTTCTCTATAGACTTCTTCTGAAAAAAAAAAGGTTGAAGAGAAACGCCGTTGCATTTTTAAGCGCAGAATCAAAGGTTTTCTGAACTATTAAAAAGCGTTAAAAACTCTGCTTCATATCTCCCCCAAAAAAACATCAAATAAGCAGAAAAATGCATAAAAGAAACGCAGCAAACACGCAATAATGAGAGAAGATTGTTATTGCATCGTGTGGTGCGGACACCTGCAGAAAAAATGCAGCATTTACGCTACGTGTGAACAAGGCCTCAGCATTACAGTTTTATTACATTTTTTATTGGTTTAATAGAGAAAAATATCAATCACGCCATTTTTTTTCACTTACCGATCCCCATAAATAATCTGACCACTGTGATGTGCGGGTCTTTGCGATTACAGGGACACTAAATATGTCCGTGTTATTTGCTGATTTGTGAGGTTTATTTTATTTTTTTTTTTAAAAAAACGCATTAAAATTGACTATTTTTTTCATTATCAAGTGTTTTTCATTATTTTTTAGCAATTTTATAGGATGCAAAATTCTTATTCTCACTGTAGAATACTGAAACATACATTGTACATAGAAATACACTGCTATCAGTACAATCTGTCTGTAGTCAAAGCCTGCATCATCAGATCTTGTGGCTCAGAAGCTTAAAGTGCCTTGTCTGTAATATAAAGGTTGTGGGTTCGAGACTACTTTTATAGGAACAAAAAATATTTTTCTTCACCTCAGTATACAGGCATCATAAAAATACATTGTTATTAGAGATGGACGAAAACGAATAGTAAAGTTCGGGATCCATACCGAACACCTAGTGTTCAGGCAGGGACCCCGAATACGGACTTCCTCAGGAAGCCCGTGTTACTGTTCGGGTTCAGGTGTTTCCTGCGCTGTCATCTGTGTGAAAGCACAGGAAACAGGGGCTCTGATTGGCGGTAACAAAGTTACCGCAGGTTAGAGCGCTGCGGGATCACGCAGCTGTGACTGCAACACGCAGTAAAAAGTTTACCGCAGGTCACAAGCGCTGGCTGATGAGACTACTACCCCCAACAGCCGATGCCTGCTGTCACTGTAAACAGCGAGAGCAGGTGCCGCTGGATGGGAGACGTAGTCTCTCATTAGCTGGCACCTGTGCTGAAAGTAAAAAAAAAAAGCTAAAATTAATAAATATTGTAATAAAAATAAAAAACACATTATACTCTCCTACACCTAATCCCCAAAGCAATTGTCCCCCGTAAAAAATAAAAAAACACCATATACTCATCTCTCCGCCTAATCCCCGATGCCCATGTCACCTGTAAAAAAATCAAAAATAATAAACCACCATATCCCTCACCTGTCTGCCATAATCCAGATTGTCCCACAGCGATTGGATCATTTATAGAACAGTCACATCGGGAGACTTGTTTGCATAGCATTTACTGGCCGGATTACAGGGGCACCCCAGAAAAAAATTGACGTAGGGTCCTCCTGTAAAATCTAACCACCAAAGGCTACCTTTCTGTGACTATTTTTGTAAATTCCCCATCACCTTGTTTGCTAAAATTGCCATACCTCTGTAGAGGGGATTTCTGTATCAAACACCACACAACCCCCAATGGGGATGAGATCAACCAGTTGTTGTTAGAACCCTCCTGTTTGTTTTTTCCATCTTGTGTTTTGCGGTCACGTGACCATCTGCCTTTATATTCCAGCTCTGCACTTGTGGCTGTGCTGAAATTCAGTGTTTGACTGTTTCTCTAGCCTGGTGCTTCGGTGCCTTTCTCTGTCAAGTTCGCTTGGTCCTCTGGGACCTCTAGTACATTTTTGTCAGTCTGTCTTTTTGTGTTCTGCAACAACTTCTCTGTTTAGGAGGTGTCCCATTTTTGTCCCAGTCCTTAGTTCTTTTAGGGACCCCTACCTTAATTTTATAGGTCTTCGTTCAGACTAGCCGAGGACTAAGGCGGGTCTGTTCACTAGGAACAGGCAGCCCACTACATCGTAGGGATTCAGCTTAGTCTTACTGTAGGGACAGCTTTCCCCTATCTTTCCTTAGTACATGTTGCAGATCATAACAGTAAGTCCAGCCCAAAAAACTAAAAGGAAAGAAATTCAGGGATCAGTATGGTTTCCGTCTATGATTTGGCTCAACGCCTGCAGGGATTGTCTCTGGAGGTGGCCAAGCTTCAGCAACACGTGAGTAGCTGTTCTGGAGTGCATTTTGTCGAATCCAAGGTAGGACTGCCTGATGTTTTTTATGGTAAACAGCAAGATTTTTTTTCCTTTAAAAATGCTTGTTTGTTATATTTTCGTTTGAGACCAAGGTCCTCTGGGAATGAATCACAGCGCGTTGGTTTTATTATGTCACTTTTGCGCAATGAACCACAGGGGTGGGCCTTTTCTCTCCAGCCTAATGATCTGTGTTTAAGGTCTGTAGAAGAATTTTTTTCTGCTATGGGGCTATTATATGGCGATCCTGATCGAATCTCATCTGCTGAATCAGAACTCAGGCATTTGAATCAGGGGTCAGATGATGTTGAAAATTATTGCACACACTTCAGGAGATGGGCTTCAGAAGTTAAGTGGAATGATCCTGCGCTGAGATGTTTATTTCTTGCTGGTCTGAGCGAAAGGGTTAAGGATTTGCTAATTGCATTCCCTGCACCTGAGACTCTGCAGGATGCTATGCAGTTAGCTGTTCGTATAGACAGGAGACTGACTTGCAGGTTCAATGAGGTAAAGACTCCTGTAATGCCAGGTCCTAGTCCCCAGAAAATCTGCTCTGACGGCGGAGAACCGATGGAGGTTGGGGCGTTGTCATTCCGCTCTCAGGAAAGAGACCGGAGGTTTACCGAGGGATTGTGTCTTTATTGTGATAAAGCTGACCATTTGATTAAGGATTGTGAGCGTCGTTTAAGTAAAGAAAAGGTCAGCTACGCCCGTATAGCTTGTTTACGCTCTGCAGGAGTATTTCTTTCTGGGAGTACTACTCTGCAGGGAGATTTGATTGAATTTCAGGTATTTGTGGATTGTGGTTCAACACTTAATAAGATTGATAAAGGGTTTTTGGAAAACCTTAAATTGAAATCCAAACCTTTGTCATCACTATTACTCACAAGACTGCTGCATTTCCCCTCACTATCAATGGAGTTCACCAAGAAATTTTGGACTTGGTTGTTTTAGATAATTTACCCTCTCCAGTTGTTCTAGGATTGCCTTGGTTAAAACTGCACAATCCTTTATTGGACTGGTCTACTAATGTGATTAAGTCTTGGAGTCCGAAGTGCTATGATAAATGTTGTAATGTTCGCATTGCGGCTGTGGAAAAAGGGGAATTACCGGTACCTATTCATGATTTTTGGAGGGCTATTTCGGAGGAGGAGTCGCAGGTTTTACCTCCTCATAGGGATTATGATTGCGCCATTGAGTTTGTTCCGGGAGCTACTCTTCCCAAGAGTCACTTGTTTAATCTGACTATCCCTGAAAGAAAGGCCTTAGAGGAGTACATACAGACTAGCCTGGCTGCTGGTCACATTAGACCTTCTAAGTCGCCTGTGGCAGTTGGATTTTTCTTTGTTAAAAAAAAGGACGGCGGTTTACGTCCATGTCTGGATTTTCGTGAAATTAATAAGATTACCGTACGCCAGGGGTGGATTAAGAGTAGCAAGGGCCCCGGGCAGTTTAGAAGGCGCCCCCCCCCCACATACCTGATGTATCACATGTCACATGATCCCCTGTGATAGATCATGTGATAGTTCACGTGAAATTAATTTGGCACAATATTAATATATTAATTATAATTTTTTTTTACATTAATTGTATGACTTAATATTGAGCACAATTAAGTATGCTAACATCCCCTATATACAGTATGAGACGTTACACACAATATGAGCTGCCACAATCCTCCCATACACAGCGGGAGGCCACACATGGCCATCTATACACAGCGGGAGGCCACACATAGCCATCTATGCACAGTGGGAGGCCACACGTAGCCATCTATACACAGCGGAAGGCCGCACGTAGCCATCTATACACAGAAGGGGGCGGCACGTAGCCATCTATACACAGCGGGAGGCCACACATAGCCATCTATGCACAGCAGGGGGGAGCACGGCGCCATCTATACACAGCGGGAGGCCGCACGTAGCCATCTATATACAGCACAGGGCCGGACGGTGCCATCTATACACAGCAAGAGGCCGCACGTAGCCATCTATACACAGCAGGAGGTCGCACGGTGCCATCTATACACAGCATGAGGCATCACGTAGCCATTTATACACCCACAGGAGGCCGCACGGTGCCATCTATACACAGCAGAAGGCCGCACGTAGCCATCTATACACAGGAGGAGGCCGCACATAGCCATCTATACACAGCAGGAGGCTGCACGGCGCCATCTATACACAGCGGGAGGCCGCATGTAGCCATCTATACACAGCAGGAGGCCGCACGGCGCCATCTATACACAGCGGGAGGCCGCACGGTGCCATCTATACACAGCGGGAGGCCGCACGGTGCCATTTATACACAGCGGGAGGCCGCACGTAGCCATCTATACACAGCAGGAGGCCGCACAGTGCCATCTATACACAGCAGGAGGCCGCACATAGCCATCTATACACAGCAGGAGGCCGCACGGCGCCATCTATACACAGCAGGAGGCTGCACGTAGCCATCTATACACAGCAAGAGGCCGCACATCGCCATCTATACAGAGCGGGAGGCCGCACGGTGCCCCCCAGAGACAGCGGGAGGCCGCACGCAGTCACACACACAAACATATACAGATATATACATACATACACAAGCATAAACACATTTGAAACAAAAATACATATAAACAGACATCACACAATGATATCTGCACACACACACACACACTCACCATTCCCCGGCTCCCGTCGTCCAGCTCCTCTTCGGTGGTAAGTAGCAGTGAAGGGCGCGCACTGCGTGACGTCACACTAGCCGACACGGCCGCGCACGGGCCGTGTCTCCTAGCTGTGACGTGGCCGGGCCAGCACACAGGCAAGTTAACAGGTGCAGTGCTGGCCCCGCCGAAGAAGCAGCAGCCCTGTGCAGCTGCTGGGGTAGCAGTCCGGGGGCCCTCCCTGCCTCTGACTGCCGATATGTGCCGCGGCGCCACACATATTATAATGAGGGCAATCTGGCCATGGACCCCCTGGGACCCAGGGCGGCAGCCCAGATTGCCCTCATTATAATCCACCTATGCCATACGCAATTCCTACCCATTGCTGTTAACTCCTGACTTGTTTAACCAGTTAGTGGGGGCCAAGTGGTTCTCCAAAATTGATCTCCGGGGGGCATACAATTTTTTACGAGTGAAGGAGGGTGATGAATGGAAAACTGCTTTTAACACTCCGGTAGGTCATTTTGAGAATCTGGTGATGTCTTTTGGTCTTACCAATGCACCTGCATTTTTTTCAGAACCTTATTAATGACATCCTGAGACCTTTGATTGGTAAGAATGTGGTTTTGTATTTGGATGACATTGGCAGAGTGTACGTGAAGTTTTGCAGCTATTGAGTGATAATTCACTCTTTGCTAAGCTGGAGAAATGTGAGTTCGCTGTGTAGAAAATTAGTTTTTTGAGCTACATTGTCTCCAGCGAGGGCTTTGAGATGGACCCTGTGAAGATTCAGGCTGTGCAGGAATGGCCTAAGCCTATTGGTTTGAAATCTATACAGAGATTTTTGGGTTTTGCCAATTTTTACAGGAAATTCATTAAGAATTTTTCTGTAATTGTTAAACCTCTAACCGATCTCACCAGGAAAGGTGCGAATACGGCCCAGTGGACTACTGAGGCCATTGAAGCGTTTGAGTATTTCAAAGAGAGGTTCGGTTCTGCCCCTATCCTTATGCAGCCTCATGAGACCAAGCCTTTTTTGGTCAAGGTCGATGCTTCATCGGTGGGAGTCGGAGCAGTTTTGTCTCAGGAGAACAAGAGTGGAGTACGTCCTTGTGCCTTCTTTTCGAATTTTTTTTCGGAAACCGAACTGAATTATGATGTTGGAAATCGGGAGTTGCTGGCTATTAACCTTGCGTTTGAACATTTGCTGTCATTTTTTTTAAGGCGCTAGATTTCCTATTCAGGTTTTCACAGATCATAAGAATTTGATCTATCTGGATGCTGCCAAGCGCTTGAATGCCCGTCAAGCTAGGTGGGCACTTTTTTTTTCCTCGGTTTCATTTTTCTGTTACCTATATCCCTGGTACTAAGAAAGTTAAAGCCGATGCTTTATCTCGCAGCTTCTCTCCTACGGTCAGTGCCGAGGAGGAGGAGAGCATTTTAAAGAGAGGAGTTGTATTGGCGGCATTGGACTCCGTTTTCGAGAATGGGATTCTGAAAGCTCAAGATGATGCTCCATCTAACACTCCCCATGGGAGGTTGTTCGTGCCTAAAGCCTTTAGGAGAGATTTGTTTGTGGAGTGTCATGAGTCTCGGTTGGCAGGTCATCCAGGAATTTTGGAGACTAAGAGACTTATCAGTCGCAGTTTTTGGTGGCCTGGATGGCAGAAGGAAGTCATCAAGTGGGTACGTCAGTGTACTGTGTGTGCTAGGTCAAAGGCTTCACATACTCCTGCTGCGGGGTTGCTTTGCCCTCTGGAGGTTCCTAGTGCGCCTTGGACGCATCTCACAATGGATTTTATTACTGATCTTCCTGTGTCCGAGGGTTTTACTGTCATCTGGGTGGTCGTGGACCGTTTTAGTAAGATGTGTCATTTGGTTCCATTCATTAAGTTGCCCTGCGTCAAGACACTCGCTAAGGCGTTTGTTAAGGAGATTGTCAAGCTCCATGGCGTTCCCACGGATATTGTTTATGATAGAGGACCTCAGTTTGTGGCTCGCTTTTGGCGTGCTTTTTGTGACAGGTTGGGAGTCCATTAGTGTTGAGCGAACATGCTCGACTCTGCTCGGTACTCGCCCGAGCATCACGCTACTCGGGATGTTCGGCGAGCACCGATCATTTCCTGGTTACTCGGGCGGGAGCTCATGTCTCCGCCCTGCATGTTTGGCGCTCTTTACAGAGCCAATGAACATGCAGGGATTGCCAGCCAGTCACTGTAATTCTGCAGCCATGTTGGTTGGGCATTACAGTGATTGGCTGGCCGCACAGCGTCACCTCGAGTATTTAAAACTGGGCGCCGCCATCTTGGACACAGTCGCTCCGGATTAGACAGTGTAGGGACAGCGCTGCTGATTTAGGGAGAGATATAAACTGCAAAATAGTTAGTGTAGGGTCTGTAAAGGCTGCCAGAACAAACAAACAGTCCTTTTCAGGACTAATATCCATCCCAGATACCAGGCAGGCAGGCTGTATAGGAGACACAGTGGTTATACCAGCAAATGCTGCATTACAGTCCTGTGTGCTCCTGTTGCTGAAATTGCTGGACTTAGCACCAGGTGTCGGGGGCCAGGAAAAATCCTTTTTTTTTCATCTAAATCCTCCTTTTTTTTTCCTCCTTCACACTGTACAAATACCCGTCTTATTAACCTTTTGGTGTGTCGTCCCCCCCCCCAAAAAAAGCATGTCTCTGATTTTTCAGACACAAATATAACTGTTGAAAATAGTCTGGTGTAGGCTAGAGAAACAGAAGTGTTGTTTTGCACTTCCACGGTTCAAACCTCTGTATTATCCATTTTGGGCCATTTGTATCTAAAAAAAAACCCAGTTTGAGCGTGTCGCTCACTGTTCAGCCGCAAATATCTCTATTTAAAAAAGTGTGGTATACCCCAGTAAACAATAACTGTGGTTTTGCCATCCCACGGTAAAAAATCTCTATTATTCAGGTTTTGGTAGTTTTTTCAGTAAAGAAAAACAGTAGTGTCTCCTGACTGTTGTGACACAAAAATATATCTGTTGAAAATAGTCTTGTGTAGGCCCGACATCCCAGTGTGGTTTCGCAGTTCCACGGGTCAAATCGCTGTACTATCCAGTTTTGGGCCTTTGGTATCTAAAAAAAAAGCAGTTTGAGTGTGTCGCTCACTGTTCAGCCGCAAATATCTCTATTTAAAAAAGTGTGGTATACCCCAGTAAACAATAACTGTGGTTTTGCCATCCCATGGTAAAAAAATCTCTATTATTCAGCTTTTGGTTGTTTTTTCCGTAAAGAAAAACAGTAGTGTCTCCTGACTGTTGTGACACAAAAATATATCTGTTGAAAATAGTCTTGTGTAGGCCTGACATCCCAGTGTGGTTTCGCAGTTCCACGGGTCAAATCGCTGTACTATCCAGTTTTGGGCCTTTGGTATCTAAAAAAAATGCAGTTTGAGTGTGTCGCTCACTGTTCAGCCGCAAATATCTCTATTTAAAAAAGTGTGGTATACCCCAGTAAACAATAACTGTGGTTTTGCCATCCCACGGTAAAAAATCTCTATTATTCAGCTTTAGGTAGTTTTTTCCGTAAAGAAAAACAGTAGTGTCTTCTGACTGTTGTGACACAAAAATATATCTGTTGAAAATAGTCTTGTGTAGGCCCGACATCCCAGTGTGGTTTTGCAGTTCCACGGGTCAAATCGCTGTACTATCCAGTTTTGGGCCTTTGGTATCTAAAAAAAAGCAGTTTGAGTGTGTCGCTCACTGTTCAGCCGCAAATATCTCTATTTAAAAAAGTGTGGTATACCCCAGTAAACAATAACTGTGGTTTTGCCATCCCACGGTAAAAAATCTCTATTATTCAGGTTTTGGCAGTTTTTTCCGTAAAGAAAAACAGTAGTGTCTCCTGACTGTTGTGACACAAAAATATATCTGTTGAAAATAGTCTTGTGTAGGCCCGACATCCCAGTGTGGTTTCGCAGTTCCACGGGTCAAATCGCTGTACTATCCAGTTTTGGGCCTTTGGTATCTAAAAAAAAAGCAGTTTGAGTGTGTCGCTCACTGTTCAGCCGCAAATATCTCTATTTAAAAAAGTGTGGTATACCCCAGTAAACAATAACTGTGGTTTTGCCATCCCACGGTAAAAAATCTCAATTATTCAGCTTTTGGTAGTTTTTTCCGTAAAGAAAAACAGTAGTGTCTCCTGACTGTTGTGACACAAAAATATATCTGTTGAAAATAGTCTTGTGTAGGCCCAACATCCCAGTGTGGTTTCGCAGTTCCACGGGTCAAATCGCTGTACTATCCAGTTTTGGGCCTTTGGTATCTTAAAAAAAAGCAGTTTGAGTGTGTCGCTCACTGTTCAGCCGCAGATATCTCTATTTAACCGCTTCCCGACCGCCCACTGTAGATAAACGTCGGCGCTTGCTGGGCTCTGTGCAGCGCCGACGTTTAAAAACGGTGGGTGGTCTCGCAGCGCTCAGGACCCCCAGGGTCCTGCAAGCGCTGTGGGAGCAGTGCAGAGCGTTAGCTCTGACAGGGAACATCATCGGGACCTGATTAGATCAGGTCCCAGTGATGTTAACCCTTTGCTGTCTTCTATATGCCGCGATCTATAGTGATCGCGGCATATAGAAGACAGCAGGAGGAGAGGGGGTCGTCCACTTACCTCTCCGACGACCCCTTGATTCATTTCAGGACCTGGCGTTGCTATGGCAGCTGGAGGTCACATGACCGCCTCCAGCTCTGCCATATATGGTGTCCTTCCTGCCTGGCTTCAGCCTGCAAGCTGATGCCAGGCAGGAGACTGTGAAACAGTCAGTGAAGATCTCATATAATGTAATACATGTCTATTACATTACATGAGATCAGGGATCAGAAAAATAAAAATTAATGTCCAATACAGTGACTCAGTAAAAATGTAAAAAAAGTAAAAAAAAATGTTTTGAAACTGTTAAAAAAAAAATACAAAATAAATAAAAATAAATAAATAAAATATTAAACCGATAAATCCATATATTTATGCAAAAATAAAAAAAAGTACACATATTTGGTATTGCCGCATCCGAAACAACCCGAGCTATAAAACTGTCACACTAATTAACTCGTTCTGTGCACACCGTAATAAAAATAAATAAAAAACGGAGCAAAAAACTATGCTTTTTCATCATATCGCCAAACAAAAAGTGGAAAAAAATGCGATTGAAAAGCAAAATGGAAATAAAAATGGTACCACTGAAAACGTAATCTTCTTCCGCAAAAAACAAGCCGCCATACAGCTCCATCAGCCAAAAAATAAAAAAGTTATAGTGCTCAGAATAAAGCAATGCAAAAAAAATATTTTTTCTATAAAATTGTTTTATTGTGTAAAAGCGCCAAAACATAAAAAAATATACAGTACGTGTAGTATCGCTGTAAACGTACTGACCTGAATAATAACGCTGCCTGATCACTTTTACCACACGCAGAACGGCATAAAAAAAAACCTCAAAAAACAATTCCTGAATTGTTGTTTTTTGTTAATTTTACCTCCCAAAAAACGGACTAGAAAGCGATCAAAAAATGTCACGTACCCAAAAATGGTACCAATAAAAATGTCAACTCGTCCCGCAAAAAACAAGCCGTCACATGACTCTGTCGGCCGAAATATGGAAAAATTATAGCTTTCAAAATATGGCGATGCAAAAACTAGATTTTGCAAAAATAAAGCATCTCTTAGTGTGTGACAGCTGTCAGTCATAAAAACCCATTATAAATCTGGTATCTCTGTAATCACACCGACCCGAAGAATAAAGTAATCTAATCAGTTATATCACACTAGGAACGGCGTAAAAAAATAAATAAAACCAATTCTTCACCTGCTACTGATTTGTTTATTATGTCTCCCAAAGATCGCATTAAGGCTCTGCTCACATTTATCCTGTGCTCTGCGCTGAGCACTTACACCAGAGTTTCCGTGTAAATCTCTGAAATACGTGATTCAGCCGGAATCCATGACGGAAGATTCCCTGTAATGAGGCAGATATAGGCCACTGGGGATGCCATCTGGCCTGTGATCCCACGGTGTCATTTGTTTTAGGCGTGCATAAAAGTGCGGTTGGCTACAGTTTTGTGCACTTCTGAAAAAAAGTACACCGCTAAACAGAGGCCAGACGGAGTCCAGAGTAACTCTGCTGCCTCATTACAGTGAATGGATCCCGCAGGGGTTTCATCTGAATTACATCACTTGCAAATTTAGATGGAAACCCCGATGTAAGTGCTCAGCCTAGAGCGCCGGATAAATGTTACATAAAATGTTCCCAATAAAAGCTTCAACTCAGTCCTCAAAAAAAGCTAGTCCCCACTCAGGTCCGTCATCTGTTAAAAATATAAGGGACTTCCAAGTTACTGGTAGCAGAAAGGCTCTGGAAAAGCGAAATGGCCCTTGCCCCCCAAAAGAAATTCAGAAAATTTTGTGCTCCCAAATCCAAATGCCTATTCTACAATAATTTGTTCTCCAATTGTCAAATAGCACTCCGTCCCCCCAGGGCTCGCCGTATGGCTGAGCCACATATGAGGTATTGCCACTTTTAGAAGAAATTGTGTGACATATTTCGGCACCATTTTTACCCATTGCCCTGTGTGAAAATGTAAAATCTGAGGGCAAAACATTTTTTTGTGGTAAAAATATAATTATGCTTTTTTCACTGCCCAATGGTATAAATTTAAAAATTAAAAAATACTAACTACTTCCCTAGATGAATTCCTTGAGAGGTGTAGTTTACAAAATGGGGTCACTTGTGGGGGATTCTGCTGTTTCGGCATGTCAGCAACTCTTCAAATGTGACATGGTGTCTGCTGCCTATCCCAACCAACATAGCGCTCCTTTCTCTTCCGAACCCTGCCGTACACCAAAGCAGTGGTTTTCCCCCACATATGGGGTATCGGCGTGTTCAGGAGAAATTGAACAACAAATTTCACGGTGCAATTTATCCTGTTACCCTTATGATAATACAAAATTAGGGAATGAAAAACATTTTTTGTGGGAACAATGTGAAAATTTTATTTTTATGGCTCAATATTATAAACTTCTGTGAAGCAGCTGGGGGTGCAAGGTGCTCACCACACATCTAGATAAGTTCCCTAAGGGGTCTAGTTTCCAAAATGGTGTCACTTGTGGGGGGTTTCCACTGTTTAGGCACATCAGGGGCTCCCCAAATGCAACATGGCGTCCGTTAATTATTCAAACAAATTTTACATTCAAAAAGTCAAATGGCGCTCCTTCCCTTCCGAGCCCTGCCGTGCGCCCAAACAGTGGTTTGCCTCCATATATGGGGTATCGGCGTGTTCAGGAGAAATTGCACAACAAATTTCATTGTGCAATTTATCCTATTACCCTTATGATAATGCAAAATTAAGGGATAAAAAACGTTTTTGCGGGAAAAATGTGAAAATTTTATTTTTACAGCTGATTATTATACATTTCTGTGAAGCACCTTGGGGTTCAAGGTGCTCATCACACATCTAGATAAGTTCCCTAAGGGGTCTAGTTTCCAAAATGGTGTCACTTGTGGGGGGTTTCCACTGTTTAGGAACATCAGGGGCTCTCCAAACGCAACATGGCGTCTGCTAATTATTCAGACAAATTTTACATTCAAAAAGTCAAATGGCGCTCCTTCCCTTCCAAACCCTGCCGTGCGCCCAAACAGTGGTTTTCCCCCACATATGGGGTATCGGCGTGTTCAGGAGAAATTGCACAACAAATTTCATGGTGCAATTTATCCTATTACCCTTATGATAATGCAAAATTAAGGGATGAAAAACGTTTTTGTGGGAAAAATGTGAAAATTTTATTTTTACAGCTCAATATTATAAACTTCTGTGAAGCAACTTGGGGTTCAAGGTGCTCACCACACATCTAGATAAGTTCCCTAAGGGATCTAGTTTCCAAAATGGTGTCACTTGTGGGGGGTTTCCACTGTTTAGGCACATCAGGAGCTCTCCAAACGCAACATGGTGTCTGCTAATTATTCAGACAAATTTTACATTCAAAAAGTCTAATGGCGCTCCTTCCCTTCCGAACCCTGCCATGCGCCCAAACAGTGGTTTTCCCTCACATATGGGGTATCAGCACGCTCAAGAGAAATTGCACAAAAAATTTTGGGGTCCATTTTTTCCTGTTACCCCTGTGAAAATAAAAAAAATTGGGTCTAAAGTAACATTTTTGTGAAAAAAGTTAAATGTTAATTTTTTTCTTCCACATTCCAAAAATTCTTGTGAAGCACCTGAAGGGTTAATAAAGTTCTTGAATGTGGTTTTGAGCACCTTTCGGGGCGCAGTTTTTAGAACGGTGTCACTTTTGGGTATTTTCTGTCATAAAAACCCCTCAAAGTGACTTCAAATATGATGTGGTCCCTAAAAAAATGTTTTTGTAAATTTTGTTGGAAAAATGAGAAATCGCTGGTCAACTTTTAACCCTTATAGCTCCCTAAAGAAAAAAAAAATTTGGTTCCAAAATTGTGCTGATGTAAAGTAGACATGGGGGAAATGTTATTTATTAACTATTTTGTGTGACATATCTCTCTGATTTAAGGGCATGAAAATTCAAAGCTTGAAAATTGCAAAATTTTCAAAATTTTCGCCAAATTTCTGATTTTTTCACAAATAAACTCAAGAGATATCAAAGAAATTTTACCACTATCATGAAGTACAATATGTCACGAAAAAACAATCTCAGAATCAGGGGAATCCATTGAAGCGTTCCAGAGTAATTGCTTCATAAAGTGACAGTGGTCAGAATTGAAAAATTTGGCTTGGTCACGAAGGCAAAAACAGGCTCTGGTGCGAAGTGGTTAAAAAAGTGTGGTATACCCCAGTAAACAATAACTGTGGTTTTGCCATCCCACGGTAAAAAATCTCTATTATTCAGGTTTTGGTAGTTTTTTCCGTAAAGAAAAACAGTAGTGTTGTTAGAACCTTGCTCTTAGGTTTTTTCCTTTGCTGGTCACATGACCTTGTTGGCCTATTTAATCCTGCTCCGCCCTTCTGGCTTTGCTGGACTTCATTGTTTAACTACTTTCTAGCTAGCCTGTGCTCTGTATCTAACTCTGTTAGTTTGCTTGGTCTACGGACCTCTATGTTCTATATATTTTGTTTGTTCGTCTGTCTGCTACTATTTCTGTTAGGAGGTGTCCCATTTTCCTCCCAGTCCTTAGTACTTGTAAGGGATTCCTTCCCCACATCTATAGGTCTCCGTACAGACTAGCTTAGGACTTTAGCAGGTCTGATCGCAGGATCAGGTTCCCTGTTACATCGTAGGGATTAAGCTGAGTTCTATCGTAGGGACAGATCTCCTCTCTTTCCTTAGCTCTGGTAGCAGAACATAACAGTAAGTCCAGCCCAGCAAATGCTCTAAGGAAAGATTTTTTCTGTTCCATCATGGTGTCGGTTCTGGATTTGGCTAAACACCTGCAGGGACTCTCTTTGGAGGTGACTGAGCTCCGTCAACACGTGAGTAACTGTCCTGGAGCACATTTCTTGGAGCCTAAGGTACGTTTGCCGGATTTATTTTTTGGTGAACACCGAGAATTTTTTTCATTTAAAAATGCTTGCTTATTGTATTTTCGTTTGAGACCCAAGTCCTTTGGGGATGATTCCCAGCGCATAGGGTTTATAATGTCACTTTTGCGCAAAGAGCCTCAGGAGTGGGCCTTTTCTTTGCAACCTAGTGATACATGCTTCAGTTCAGTGGATAGTTTTTTTTCTGCTTTGGGACTATTATATGATGATCCTGACCATGTCTCATCAGCTGAGACTGAGTTAAGACGTTTGAGACAGGGATCAGGTAATGTGGAAAAATATTGTACTCATTTCCGTCGATGGTCTACTCAAACAGGGTGGAACGATTCTGCTCTGAAAAGTCTATTTCTTGCTGGGCTCAGTGAAAGGGTTAAAGACCTGCTAATTGCTTATCCTACACCTGAAGATTTGCAACAGGCTATGCAATTAGCTATACGGGTGGATAGGAGACTGCGTGCAAGGGTTAATGAGAGCAAATCCTCTGCTATGTCAGTTTCTGGTTATGAGAATGTGTGTACTAACAGTGGTGAATCGATGGAGATTGGAGCGATGGCACCTCGCTCTCAAGAAAAAGATCGCAGATTTTCTGAAGGCTTGTGTTTCTATTGCGGAAAATCTGGTCATTTAATTAAAGACTGTGAGCTTCGTATCAAGAAAGAAAGAAAAATGGTCAGTCATGCCCGTATTGCCTGTTTAAATTCCAAGGGTGTATTTTTAGCTGCTTCCACGATTGCTCAGGAAAAATTAATGGAATTTCGGGTGTTTGTTGATTGTGGGTCTACTCTGAATGTTATTGATGGGGGATTCTTGGAAAGACTCAATTTAAAACCCGAACCTTTATCATCCCCCATTGCTGTGGTTTCTGTGGATGGTTCCCCTTTGAAGAATATTACTCTCAAGGTCTGTGAATTTCCTCTCACTATTAATGGTGTTCACCATGAGAAATTGGATTTGGTAGTGTTGAATAACTTGCCTTCTCCAGTAATATTGGGATTGCCCTGGTTAAAATTTCACAATCCTGTACTGGATTGGTCTACCTGTGAAATTAAATCCTGGAGCCATAAATGTTATGGCAAGTGTTGTAACGGGCGTATTGCAGCTTTGGATAGGGGAGAATTGCCTGTTCCTATTCAGGATTTTTGGAGAGTTTTTTCTGAGAAGGAATCGCAGGTTTTGCCTCCCCATAGAGACTATGATTGTTCTATTGAATTTGTCCCTGGAGCGACTCTTCCTAAAAGTCGTTTATTTAACCTTACTATTCCTGAGAGAAAGGCTTTGGAGGAATACATACAGACAAGTTTGGTCGCCGGTCACATTAGGCCCTCTAAGTCTCCTGTGGCGGTTGGATTTTTTTTTGTAAAAAAAAAAGGACGGCGGTTTACGTCCTTGTCTGGATTTTCGTGAGATTAACTAAATTACTGTACGCAATCCTTACCCACTGCCATTGATTCCTGATCTGTTTAACCAATTAATGGGGGCCAAGTGGTTCTCTAAAATCGACCTTAAGGGGGCATACAATCTGTTGCGCATGAAGGAGGGTGACGAATGGAAGACTGCTTTTAACACTCCTGTGGGTCATTTTGAGAATCTGGTTATGCCTTTTGGTCTTACTAATGCTCCTGCATTTTTTCAGAATCTTATTAATGACATCCTTAGACCTTTGATCGGCAAAAATGTGGTTGTGTATTTGGATGACATTTTGATTTATTCGCCGGATCTGGAGTCTCATTGGCGGAGCGTACGTGAGGTATTACAGTTATTAATGGACAATTCGCTTTTTGCTAAGCTGGAGAAATGTGAGTTCGCTGTACAGAGAATTAGTTTTTTGGGCTACATTATCTCCAGCGAAGGTTTTGAGATGGACCCGGTTAAAGTTCAAGCTGTACAGGAATGACCTAGGCCTATTGGTTTGAAATCGATACAGAGGTTTTTGGGTTTCGCCAATTATTACAGAAAATTCATAAAAAATGTTTCTAGTATTGTCAAACCTCTGACCGATCTCACCAGGAAGGGTGCTGATGCGGTTCAGTGGTCTTCTGAGGCCATTGAAGCTTTTGTGTATCTCAAGGAGAGGTTCACCTCTGCTCCCATCCTTATGCAGCCGGATGTGACTAAGCCGTTTTTGGTTGAGGTTGATGCTTCCTCTGTGGGGGTTGGCGCAGTATTGTCTCAGGATAACGGGGATGGATTACATCCCTGTGCCTTTTTTTCAAAAATTTTTTCGGAGACTGAACTGAATTACGATATTGGTAATCGGGAATTATTGGCTATTAAACTCGCATTTGAACACTGGCGCCACTTCTTGGAAGGTGCGGAATTTCCCGTTCAGGTTCTTACGGATCATAAAAATCTGATATATCTTGATGCTGCCAAGCGCCTGAATGCCCGTCAGGCTAGGTGGGCACTGTTTTTCTCGCGGTTTAATTTCTCCGTTACTTACATCCCTGGTGCTAAGAATGTTAAGGCGGATGCCTTGTCTCGCAGTTTTTCTCCTATAGTCGGTGCTGAGAAAGAGGAGAACATTTTACAAGAAGGTGTTGTGATAGCTGCTTTGGACTCCGTTTTGGAAGATGAGATTCTTAAAGCACAGGAGAATGCCCCATCTAACACTCCTCATGGGAGGTTGTTTGTGCCTGGGACCTTTAGGAGAGATTTGTTTGTTGAGTGTCACGAATCTCGGTTGGCAGGTCATCCCGGAATCTCTGAGACCAAGAGACTGGTGGGTCGCAGTTTTTGGTGGCCTGGATGGCAGAAGGAAGTCATTAAGTGGGTGCGCCAATGTACTATATGTGCTAGATCTAAGTCCTCACATACTCCTGCTGCGGGGTTGCTTTGTCCTTTGGAGGTTCCCAGTGCTCCTTGGACACATTTGGCTATGGACTTTATAACTGACCTTCCCCCCTCTGAGGATTTTACTGTCATCTGGGTGGTCGTTGACCGTTTTAGCAAGATGTGTCACTTGGTTCCCTTCGTCAAACTGCCCTGCGCTAAAACTCTCGCTAAGGCCTTTGTCAAGGAAATTGTCAGACTTCATGGCGTTCCTACTGACATTGTTTCTGATAGAGGTCCTCAGTTCGTGGCTCGTTTTTGGCGTGCCTTTTGTGACAGGTTGGGAGTTCATTTGTCGTTCTCGTCAGGATATCATCCTGAATCTAATGGCCAGACAGAAAGGAAAAACCAGGATGTTGAGAAGTTCTTGCGTTGTTTTGTGGCAGACAATCAAGAGGGGTGGTCTGAGTTTCTGCCACTTGCTGAATTTGCTCTGAACAATCATACATCTTCTTCTGCTGGTTGTTCGCCTTTTTTTTGTTGTTCTGGGAGACATCCGTCGTTTGGGTCGTTCTCCAAGTTGGGATCTGCCGTGCCTGAGGAGGAGAATTTTTCCGGTGATTTGGAGAGAGTTTGGACGGATGTGCGTGGTAATCTTCAGGAGGCCAACAGAAAATCTAAAGACTACTTTGATAGGAAACGACAGGAGGTTTTGTTCGCTGTTGGTGACATGGTTTGGTTGTCCTCTAGGAATCTGCGGTTGAGGATTCCTTCTAAGAAATTGGGTCCCAAGTTTGTAGGGCCCTTTAAGGTGCTTCAGGTTGTCAACCAATCTGCTGTTAGGTTGGAGGTTCCTACCTCCTGGAGAATTAATCCGGTATTTCATGTCTCTCTGTTGAAAAAAGCTGTTGTATCGGATTGTGACGCCTCTGCCTCTGTTCCTCCGGTGGTGGAGGACGGGGAATATGAAATTTCTCGCATCCTTAACTCTAGACGGTATAGAGGTAGTTTGCAGTATCTTGTGGCCTGGAAAGGTTTTGGACCCGAGGATAACTCTTGGGTGAGGTCGGATGATGTTTCCGCTTCCAGACTTATCAGAGCGTTTCACAGGAGATTTCCTGATAAGCCTGGTCCTAGGGGATCCGGAGGATCCTCTTAGAAGGGGGGGTACTGTTAGAACCTTGCTCTTAGGTTTTTTCCTTTGCTGGTCACATGACCTTGTTGGCCTATTTAATCCTGCTCCGCCCTTCTGGCTTTGCTGGACTTCATTGTTTAACTACTTTCTAGCTAGCCTGTGCTCAGTATCTAACTCTGTTAGTTTGCTTGGTCTACGGACCTCTATGTTCTATATATTTTGTTTGTTCGTCTGTCTGCTACTATTTCTGTTAGGAGGTGTCCATTTTCCTCCCAGTCCTTAGTACTTGTAGGAATTCCTTCCCCACATCTATAGGTCTCCGTACAGACTAGCTTAGGACTTTAGCAGGTCTGATCGCAGGATCAGGTTCCCTGTTACATCGTAGGGATTAAGCTGAGTTCTATCGTAGGGACAGATCTCCTCTCTTTCCTTAGCTCTGGTAGCAGAACATAACAAGTGTCTCCTGACTGTTGTGACACAAAAATATATCTGTTGAAAATAGTCTTGTGTAGGCCCGACATCCCAGTGTGGTTTCGCAGTTCCACGGGTCAAATCGCTGTACTATCCAGTTTTGGGCCTTTGGTATCTAAAAAAAAAAGCAGCTTGAGTGTGTCGCTCACTGTTCAGCCGCAAATATCTCTATTTAAAAAAGTGTGGTATACCCCAGTAAACAATAACTGTGGTTTTGCCATCCCACGGTAAAAAATCTCTATTATTCAGCTTTTGGTAGTTTTTTCCATAAAGAAAAACAGTAGTGTCTCCTGACTGTTGTGACACAAAAATATATCTGTTGAAAATAGTCTTGTGTAGGCCCGACATCCCAGTGTGGTTTCGCAGTTCCACGGGTCAAATCGCTGTACTATCCAGTTTTCGGCCTTTGGTATCTAAAAAAAAAGCAGTTTGAGTGTGTCGCTCACTGTTCAGCCGCAAATATCTCTATTTAAAAAAGTGTGGTATACCCCAGTAAACAATAACTGTGGTTTTCCTCTTGCACGGTTCTAATCTACTCTTTATTACCCTTTTTCCATTGATAGTGCAAGTGTAAGCTATTTTACTTCATTTACAATGGTGAGAGACAGAAACACAGATGCAAACAACACAGTGAAGATAAATCTAATCCCAATGGACCCATGTTATTGCATATAGGACTAATAAAGAGAATGGGCCATCATCTTGTAACAGTAAAGGAAAGGGGGGATTGTTCCTCTGTGAAGCAGAGAAACAAAAAGATGGCCACACAAGTTCAAAATTGTAAAGAAGTAAGAAAATTCCTTTATTAACACATGTAGTAAACACAAATTACAAAGATAAATGCGGACGACAGAGTAGACACAGAGTGCTGGATCCACATGAATAAAACAATGTTAAAAACTGTGACACAGCGCCCGAAAGGTCAGCCTATATAGCAAGTGGAAATATAAGGGGGACAGCAACAGGGTCACATGTATTAATAAATTTTTTAACATTGTTTTATTCATGTGGATCCAGCACTCTGTGTCTACTCTGTCGTCCGCATTTATCTTTGTAATTTGTGTTTACTACATGTGTTAATAAAGGAATTTTCTTACTTCTTTACAATTTTGAACTTGTGTGGCCATCTTTTTGTTTCTCTGCTTCACAGAGGAACAATCCCCCCTTTCATTTACAATGGGCAAGGCGCGTGGCAAGGGACGTGGAAGTGGACGTTCTGGTGATGGTTCGTGCAGAGGAAGGGGCCGTGGCCAAGGTGAAAATGTGCCACAACCAACAGCCACATCTTCTCGCTCCCACTTCTTGACCGAATTACTAGGGAAGCACAGAACAACACCAGTATTGAGAACTGATCAGTGTGAACAGGTTATTAATTGGATAGCAGATAATACTTCCAGTTACCTGGGCACCACCACCTCAGGTCTGTCTTCCACACGGTCAACTCTTAGTAGCCGTGAGTCTCGACCGCATACTCCTCCTCACCCTGATGCTCCTTCCTCCCACCATGCCGAGTGTCGTCAGACAGTAAGTGATCCCACACTTGGACACTCTGAAGAGCTGTTCACTGGTCCATTTCCATATTTGGGCCCCTCGCCTGATACGCTTGAAGTGGTGGAAGAGGAGATCCCATGTTGCGATGCCCAAATATTTGAACAGCCACGGCCACAGGAAGTCGACGTTGGCAATCTGTCACAAGAGGTGGACGATGACGAGACACAATTGCCAGGAAGTGAGGAGGATCGTGGTGCGCGAGTGGAAGAGGAGGAGGTGGTCGATGATCTAGTAACTGACCCAACGTGGAAGGAGGACATGCAGAGTGAGGCCAGCAGCACACAGGGGGAGGGAGGCAGAGTACCCCAACAGGCAGGAAGAAGCAGTGTGGTGGCCGCAGACAGAAGGCAGGCAACCGTTCCCCGTAACACCAACACGAGGGACGTTGCCAGTACAAGCGGTAGGTCTTCCAGAGTCTGGAATTTTTTTAAAGACTCTGCTGATAACCCCAAAAAGGCCATATGTTCCACCTGCCATGCCAGCATCAGCAGGAGTGACAAAACTACCAGCCTGACCACCACCAACATGATCAGGCACATGGCAGCAAAGCACCCGACTTTGTGGGGCGAAACCCTGGGTCCACGACCAGTGTCAGCGGGTGTCACCACTGCTTCTTCCACTGTTGTGCGTGCAATAGAACCCCCTGTTGTGTGTGCAAGGCAATCCCCTGTCCATACTGCATGTAAAGATGCCCCCTCCTCTCAGTCTTCACTTGTTATGGCAGTTTCTCAAGAAACAGCATCAACGTCCATGTCCACGTCCCACCGCAGCGTTCAATTGTCCATATCCCAGACCTTTGAACGAAAGCGGAAATTCGCAGCTAACGCCCCACAGGTCACAGTCCTAAATTCGCACATTTCACGACTGCTTGCATTGGAAATGCTGCCTTTTAGGCTGGTGGAGACGGAATCCTTCCGCAATCTTATGGCGGTGGCCGTCCCTCGGTACTCGGTCCCCAGCCGACACTATTTTGCCCGGTGTGCCATCCCCGCACTACACAAGCACGTGTCCCAAAGCATCTGCCGTGCCCTCAACAACGCAGTTACTGGGAGAGTCCACCTGACAACGGACACGTGGACAAGTGCTTGTGGCCAGAGACGGTACATCTCTCTGATGGCACACTGGGTAAGCATAGTGGAAGCCGGGACCCAGTCGGACCTTGGGACGGAACACATCCTCCCCACACCGAGGATTGCGGGCCCTATGTCAGTCAGAGTTGCCCCCACAGTGTACAGCTCCTGCGCATCCTCCTCCTCCTCCTCATGTTCAGCCTCCATCTCAGATATCACCACATCAGTTACAAGCTGGAAGCATTGCAGTACTGCCTCCACCAAGCGGCAACAGGCTGTGCTGAAACTCATAAGCTTAGGTGATAAACCTCACACTGCTTGTGAGTTGTGGACAGCTGTGAAAGAGCAGGCAGATCTGTGGCTGAGACTGCTGAACCTACATCCCGGCATGGTAGTGTGTGACAATGGCCGTAAACTGGTGGCGGCTCTGAGGCGAGTTGAGATCACACACGTACCATGCCTGGCTCATGTGCTTAACCTCGTGGTTCAGCGGTTTCTTAAATCGTACCCCGAGTTGCCAGATCTGCCCGTAAAAGTACGCCGCCTATCAGCTCATTTTCGCAAGTCGGCTACAGCTTCCGCCGCCCTTGCTGTGTTGCAGCAGCGTTTGCAGCTTCCGGCACACCGACTGGTGTGTGATGTCCCCACACGTTGGAACTCTACCCTCCACATGTTGCAAAGGATTTGTGAGCAGAAGAGAGCAGTTGTGGAGTACCAGCTGCAACAAGGCCGTCGATATTCAGGTCAGACTCCACACATAAGACCTCAGGAGTGGACCTGGATGTCTGACATATGTACCATCCTGACAAACTTTGAGTAGGCCACCAAGATGGTGAGTGGCGATGATGCCATCATTAGTGTCAGCATCCCACTTGTCTGTCTTTTGCAACGCTCTCTGCAGAGAATTAAAGAGGAGGCATTGCAGCCAGAGTATGATGAGATGGATCAAGAAGCCGTAGCGGGCGATTACACACAGCCCAGCCTCATCTCATCCCAACGTGCATTGGGGGACAATGAGGGAGAGGAGGAGGAGGAGGAATAACAGGAGCTGCTATCATGCGTTGTAGACTGTAGTACCTGTACAAGTGTCATACCGTCGGTTCAGCGTGGGTGGCCTGAGGACAGGGGGGAGGAGGAAGAGGAGGAGGAGAAGGAGGAGGAGAGCATGGTCAGTCGTCATCTTGGTGAGGACACGGAAATCTTGCCCGTTACCAGTCTGGCAAGCATGGCTGACTTTATGTTACGCTGCCTTAACCGTAACCCTCGCATTGTCAAAATGTTGGGTGACAGTCATTACTGGTTGGTGACACTTGTAGACCCCCACTACAAGGAGAACTTTCACTCTCTTATTCCTGAGGTGGAGAGGTCTGCAAAAATGGGGCAATACCAGAAGGCCCTTGCTGCAGAACTCTTAAAAAAATTCCCATCTGAACACGCTAGCGGCAGAGGTTACAGTTCGTTGCCCAACCAAGGCGTACAGGCGAGAGAGATGCAACTCCAATCCAGCAGAGGCAGGGGAACACTGTCAACGTTCAGGGACAGTTTTCTGACACCCACCCAGCTTACAGGCCCTGAGGCGCGGGGTACTCTCACAAGTAGTGGAAAGTTTCAAAAGATGGTGAGGGAATACCTTGCCGAACGTACCAGCGTTCTCCATGATTCCTCTGTGCCTTTTAATTATTGGGTATCCAAGCTGGACACTTGGAATGAACTCGCTCTGTACGCCTTGGAGGTCCTGGCCTGCCCTGCCGCTAGCGTGTTATCGGAGCGTGGTTTTAGTGCCGCTAGGGGAATTATAACTGATAAGCGCACTCGCCTGTCAACTGACAATGCTGACAAGCTGACCCTTATCAAAATGAACAAGGGCTGGATTGGGCCAGACTTCTCATCACCACCAAATGACAACAGAGTAACATAAAGTCAAATACACTGTGTTATTTCGGGAGGTGTATTCACATGCACAGCTTCACACTCACACATGGGTATACGCTTCCTCGTTTCGGCTGTTTAATCTTCTTCTCCGTATCCTCAGCCTCCACCACCACTATACCACCAGGGTGCCAGCATTGCAAGTTCATCCGTCCTAATTTTTGGCAGCTTTTGCTTGGAAAGCATAAGCAAATACTATGGGACACCCACTCCCCAATAATGGGACTTATGTTTGTAATATGCTGTACTGCATGGCTCTTGTAAGGGGCATTGCAAGTTGCTCCATCCTAATTTTTGGCAGCTTTTGCTGGGAAAGCATAAGCAAATACTATGGGACAACCACTCCCCAATAATGGGACTTATGTTTGTAATATGCTGTACAGCACGGCTCTTGTAAGGGGCATTGCAAGTTGCTCCGTCCTAATTTTTGGCAGCTTTTGCTGGGAAAGCATAAGCAAATACTATGGGACACCCACTCCCCAATAATGGGACTTATGTTTCTAATATGCTGTACTGCATGGCTCTTGTAAGGGGCATTGCAAGTTGCTCCATCCTAATTTTTGGCAGCTTTTGTTGGGAAAGCATAAGCAAATATTATGGGACACCCACTCCCCAATAATAGCACTTATGTTTGTAATATGCTGTACTGCATGGCTCTTGTAAGGGGCATTGCAAGTTGCTCCATCCTAATTTTTGGCAGCTTTTGCTGGGAAAGCATAAGCAAATACTATGGGACACCCACTCCCCAATAATGGGACTTATGTTTGTAATATGCTGTACTGCATGGCTCTTGTAAGGAGCATTGCAAGTTGCTCCGTCCTAATTTTTGGCATCTTTTGCTGGGAAAGCATAAGCAAATACTATGGGACACCCACTCCCCAATAATGGGACTTATGTTTGTAATATGCTGTACTGCATGGCTCTTGTAAGGGGCATTGCAAGTTGCTCCATCCTAATTTTTGGCAGCTTTTGCTGGGAAAGCATAAGCAAATACTATGGGGCACCCACTCCCCAATAATGGGACTTATGTTTGTAATATGCTGTACTGCATGGCTCTTGTAAGGGGCATTGCAAGTTGCTCCGTCCTAAGTTTTGGCAGCTTTTGCTGGGAAAGCATAAGCAAATACTATGGGACACCCACTCCCCAATAATGGGACTTATGTTTGTAATATGCTGTACTGCATGGCTCTTGTAAGGGGCATTGCAAGTTGCTCCGTCCTAATTTTTGGCAGCTTTTGCTTGGAAAGCATAAGCAAATACCATGGGACACCCACTCCCCAATAATGGGACTTATGTTTGTAATATGCTGTACTGCATGTGACGCGCCCCCTGGGCTGTGTGTACACGTGTGTGGGATACTCGGTGCCGGGTCTCTGGGATCTGTAGTCTCCGTGGCGGTGACCCGGTCCCGTGGCTCAGGCTGGTCAAACCAGTGGCAGTCTTTCTTAGGTTTTGAGGTGGATTGCGGTCAGGGAATACCACCGCTGCGAGGCAGACCGCTGAGGCTGGTGTTGTGTGCGCAGCATAGAATGGGATAACTCCCCTCGGGAGGAGTATAGCCTCAGGGTAGCGAGTGTGGATGATGGGGGTGATGGTGCACGAGCGCAGCAGGAATGACTCAGAGTCTTTGCAGTGCAGTTCAGGGTCTTTACTGATGATTATAAGGTAGACCCTCCCGGGAGTACTGGCTAGCATAAGAGGCCTGGTCAGTCTGTGAGCAAGCAGGAGTTCCCCTGGCCAGGTGGAGTTGTAAGCCTCCCCGTCTGTCTGCACTCTTCCTGGCTACCTTGCTGTAAGCGGGTAGAGGTAGCCCACGTCCCTGAGTGTACCGTGTAGTGCTCACCCGTATGGCTGGTGACTTGGGGCCTTCTGTTAGCCTCCGCTCCACGACGGCGGTGCTGGTCCCTTGCTTGTGACCGAGCCTCCGGGCTTCTATGGCCAGAGTACCTGAAATCCCCTGCTGGCTGGTTTCTGCTGCTGGATATATAAGTCCTCACAGCTTCGGACTCCTGTGTCCGGTTCCTATTGTCTTCTGCCAGGGCGAGCTCTGCTCAGCTTCCAGCCCCTGGTCTTTAACTCCTAGCTCCTACAGAGCTCCTTGCTGTTACTTTCCCTTGCTCTCACTCTGACTCTGACTGTTCTCTGACTCACTCAACCCCGCCCCAGATCCAGTTTATAAGGGCAGAATTCTCCCCTCCCAGGATTGGGGCAGGAGGATGTTGCATGTTTAAGGGATCCTGACCAGGAAACCTCCCACTTGCTCTCCGACGTAATATCTCTATTACTGTGGTGACCAGACCCCTGGGGTGCCACACATGGCTCTTGTAAGGGGCATTGCAGTTCCTCATAATTTTTGGAAAGCCTTCCATTCACTGCTTAGGCCAACAGTGCACGGGAGACCCAATTGCTATAAATGGAAAAAAAGGTTTAGTTAACGCCTGTAGCGTCGGCGTCCCTGCCTCCTGCTAGGCAGGGATGGCGTTCCCCTCACCTCTCCGCTCCGTGCCCGGCGTCCTCCTCCCGCTCTGCTGGCAGCGCGCGCTGCTTCCCGGCCACTGTGCTTAGGGCACGTGCGTGCGCGCTCCCCCTCTCTTAAAGGGGCCGCGCGCGCCGTCCTAAGGAGTCCCCGGCCAATGGCCGGTGGACCTCACCATATATAAGGCACCTCCTCCAAAATGGAGGTGCCCGAGCAATGTTGTTGCATAGTCTATCACTCTGCTTCTGCCCTCAGGTCCCGTTACCAGTTACCTGCCAGTTACCTGCCAGATTCCTGCTTGATACCTGCCTCATACTTGTCTATCTACTTGCATTCCTGTGGTCTGATAGTCTGCCTACCAGCCCTGCCAGTCTGTCTATGGATCTGATTGCCCGCTCACCTGGGAGCGCTCATCTGCTACCTGCCGGCTAGCCTACCTGGAGGCTCTGCCGTCATGTGCTGTGACCACCTGCCTGTCCAGAGACTCTTACCTGCTCACCTGGGAGCGTCCGCCTGCTACCTGCCTACTAGCCTACCTGGAGGCTCTGCCGTCACCTGCTTTACCACCTGCCTGTCCAGAGACTCTTGCCTGCTCACCTGGGAGCGTCCGCCTGCTACCTGCCTGCTAGCCTACCTGGAGGCTCTGCCGTCACTTGCTGTGACCACCTGCCTGTCCAGAGACTCTTGCCCGCTCACCTGGGAGAATCCACCTGCTACCCGCCTGCTAGCCTATCTGGAGGCTTCGCCGTCACTTGCCGTGACCACCCGCCTGTCAAGAGACTGTTCCCGTCACTTGCCGTGACCTCCTGCCCCCCTACCCAGAGACTGTCCCCGTCACTTGCCGTGACCTCCTGCCCTTCTACCCAGAGACTGTCCCTGTCACTTCCCGTGACCTCCTGCCCTTCTACCCAGAGACTGTCCCCGTCACTTGCCGTGACTACCTGCCCGCCTACCCTGGGAGCCACCCGCTTCCTTACAAGGACTGCCCCTTTGTATCGTAGCTCAGAGGTTCCACCTCCCAGACCCGTTACAACGCCCTCTGACCTCCATGTCATTTCCAAGGGGCATTGGAGTGGCTCGAAATTTTTGGTAGGCATTGCACTCACTGTATGCCCTATAACTGTGTAGCTGAACCGCTCCTTTTGTTACAGAAACATATCCTACAAGACATATCTGGTTGACTGGCCTGATATTGATGTGAATGGTCCCTGTTCCTCCTGCTCTTTCTCCTTTGCCACTACCTCATCCATCATTTATCACCTGAAGCTTTGTTTTAACGGGAGTCATAGAATTTGGATAGTAGCAGGAAAACATCCAGCAATCCTCGGAGGAGGTAGGATATGCGCCAAAACGCTGACCACCTCAGGCCTAGCCGCTACTACATACATGCGCTTGCATTACAACAAAACAAAGCAGATGCTAACTTCTATCATCCTCATCATGCTCCTCACCTTGGCACTCTCAACTCCCCTGATGGAGAAGCCAGGGCCCACCGGAGGAGTCTGATAGTCCGGTGGGCTCGGCCAATGCTGCCCTAAAGCAGGCCAGGCTAAGAAAAGTGTGGGAATGGTTACCGGGACAAATATGGGTGGCTGGGGACCGATTATGGACACCCGGCTACCCCCTGGAGGCTGGGCAGCAAGCGGGGACACCCGGCCACCAGGCGGCTGGGGACTGAGTATGGATACCAGGCCGCCGACACAGCCATGGCGTGGTGGCCAGATTCTGCCTCCACATGCCTAAAAGGCCCAATTTAAAGTGCAAGCAAGCAAGCAGCCTGGGGGTGGGTGGGTGGCAGGCTGCATACTTGCGCTTGCATTGCAAGGAGTGGGAGAGGTACAACTGAACACTGCCCTGGGACAAGGACTTGAATGGGGATAGTTGCAAGTCTGCAATGACAGGTGCAAGGTGGGAGGCATCTTCGCATGTACTATGAACAGGGGTTTGGCATGCACACACTACAGTGGAATAGGCTCTCCTTCCCACTAAATGCACTGGGGAGGGCACAGGTAATGTTTTGGTATACGCGCTTAATCTTATGTATAAGGCACACCAGGACAAATATGGGCGGCTGGGGACTGAGTATGGATACCTCGCTGCCGAAGCAGCCATGAGGTAGTGGCCAGCTTCGGCCTCCTCCAAACTAAAAGGCCCCATTTCAAGTGCAAGCTAGCAGTATGGAATTGCAGCCTGGGGGTGGGTGGGTGGCAGGCTGCACACTTACACTTGCATTAAAAAAAAACATAGCAGATGCTAACTTCTGTAATCATCATCATGCTCCTCACCTTGGCACTCTCAACTCCACCGATGGAGAAGTCAGGGCCCACCGGAGGAGTCTGGTTCTCTGATGGGCTCGTCCAATGCTGCCTAAAGCAGGCCGGGCTAAGAAAAGTGTGTGGGAGGATGTTCCAAGGAGAAATAGGGGCGGCTGGGGACCGTTTATGGACACCCGGCTGCCCCCAGGCGGCTGGGGACCGTGTGTGGACACATACCTCTGACCACGTTGTTGACAGCAGTGACCTGGGGGTCAGAAATGCTTCCTGGGGCGATCCCCATGCTGTCCCCATGTCATTTGAGCACTGTCACTATCGTTTTGGGCACTTGTTAGGCTTTTAAAAGACTGCCGGGGGTGCCACCGCAAAAATGCTCGAGTCTCCCATAGACTAACATTCGGCTCGTTGCTCGGGTCGAGCACCCGAGTATCACAGCGAGGTCGGCCCGAGCTTCGAGCACCCGAGCATTTTAGTGCTCGCTCAACACTAGAGTCCATTTGTAATTTTCGTCTGGTAATCATCCTGAGTCTAATGGACAGACTGAAAGAAAGGACCAGGGTGCTGAACAGTTTTTACGTTGTTTTGTGGCGGACAATCAAGAGGTGTGGTCTGAGTTTCTGCCTCTCACAGAATTTGCTCTTAACAATCATACATCCTCCTCTGCTGGGTTTTCTCCTTTTTTTTGTTGTACTGGGAGACATCCGTCCTTTGGTTCGTTCTCCAAATTGGGGTCGGCGGTGCCGGAGGAGAATTTTTCCGGTGATTTGGAGAGAATTTGGACTAATGTACATTGCAACCTTCAAGAGGCTAACAAGAAGCCCAAGAAGTATTTTGACAGGAAACGTAAGGAGGTTTTGTTTACTGTGGGTGACATGGTTTAGTTGTCCTCGAAGAACCTGTGGTTGAGGATTCCCTCTAAAAAACTGGGTCCTAAGTTTGAGGGTCCATTTAAAGTGCTTCAGGTTGTTAACCCATGTGCTGTTAGGTTGGATGTCCCTACTTCCTGGAAGATTAATCCTGTGTTTCATGTTTCCTTGTTGAAAAAGTCTGATGTATCTGATAGGGACGCCACTGTCACAGTTCCTCCTGTTGTGGAAGACGGCGAATATGAAATTTCTCGTATCTTGAATTCTAGATGGCATAGAGGGAGATTACAGTATCTTGTCTCCTGGAAGGGTTTCAGTCCCGAAGACAACTCCTGGGTAAGGACGAATGATTTCTCTGCTCCTAGGCTTGTTAAAGCTTTCCACAGGAGGTTTCCGGATAGGCCTGGGCCGGGAGGATCCGGAGGATCCTCATAAAAAAGGGGGTACTGTTAGAACCCTCCTGTTTGTTTTTTCCATCTTGTGTTTTGCAGTCACGTGACCATCTGCCTTTATATTCCAGCTCCGCCCTTGTGGCTGTGCTGGACTTCACTGTTTGACTGTTTCTTTAGCCTGGTGCTTCGGTGCCTTTCTCTGTCAAGTTCGCTTGGTCCTCTGGGACCTCTAGTACATTTTTGTCAGTTTGTCTATTTGTGTGCTGCAACAACTTCTCTGTTTAGGAGGTGTCCCATTTTTGTCCCAGTCCTTCGTTCTTTTAGGGACCCCTCACTTAATTTTATAGGTCTTCTTTCAGACTAGCCGAGGACTAAGGCGGGTCTGTTCACTAGGAACAGGCAGCCCGCTACATCGTAGGGATTCAGCTTAGTCTTACTGTAGGGACAGCTTTCCCCTATATTTCCTTAGTACATGTTGCAGATCATAACAGTTGTGCCTGTTTACAATGGCCCCATAGCAGCCCATGGGCCGCATCTATGGTAGTTGTAGAAGGGCATCACATTGGCTGCCTCTATTGTAGTGGTTAGAGGTCATTATTTACACATAGAACTATTGTGTCACGCAAGGTGTAGGAAAGACTAAGTGCAACACGAAGGGAAAGGGGAAAATGGGCCCAGACTCAAGGGAAAGGGGATAGTGGGGACCTCCTAGGCTGACCTTATATCACCCTGTCTCCCCTAACGTCCCTATATTGGTTCCGCACCAATCGCCGCACAGGAACCTTGCCCTATCTTTCCCTGGCATTTGGCTATATATACACTAGCTATTGAACCCATTCTACGCCCGGGTGGCGAGCATTTTTATTGGTACATCTTTAATTTTATTAATGGCGCCAGAGTCACCATGTGCTCATACCATGCTATACTGCACTATTTTTTTTTAAAGACATTGTCTGTGAATTCGCATATAAAGCTTCTTCAATAAAATGGCACCATAATGTGGTATCCACACGTGCTGACTCCGGCACCCAACTGCGCAGTCGCCACCCATCCCGGCTTCGGACAGAAGGACACATCCAGCATATATAAGATGTACTGAGAATACAAGGTGGTGTACTCACACTGATCACTGTGTGTGTGTATAACGTACTGAGAATACAGGGGGCTGTACTCACGCTGAGCGCTGTGTGTATAGCGTACTGAGAATACAGGGGAGTGTACTCACGCTGAGCGCGCTATGTATAATGTACTGAGATTATAGGGAGTGTACTCACGCTGAGCGCTATAGATGTAACGTACTGCGAATACAGGGGGTGCAATCACTTACGCTGAGTGCTGTATGTACAACGTACTGAGAATAAAGGGGGGTGAACTCACGCTGAGCGCTGTATGTATAACGTACTGAGAATACAGGGTGGTGTACTCACTTACGCTGAGCGCTGTGTGTATAACGTACTGAGAATACAGGGGGTGTACTCACTTACGCTGAACGCTGTGTGTATAACATACTGAGAATACAGGGTGGTGTACTCACTTACGCTGAGCGCTGTGTGTATAACCTACTGAGAATACATGGGGGTGTACTAACGCTGAGCGCTGTATGTAAAACATACTGAGAATACAGGGGGTGTACTCACTTACGCTGAGTGCTGTAGATGTAACGTACTGTGAATACAGGGGTTACTCACTTACGCTGAGCACTTTATATATAATGTACTGAGAATACAAGGGGGTGTACTCATTTACGCTGAGAGCTGTATATATAACGTACTCAGAATGCAGGGGGGTGTACTCACTTATGCTGAGCGCTGTATATATAATGTACTGAGAATACAGGGGGTGTATTCACTTACACTGAACGCTGTATGTATAACGTACTGAGAATACAGAGGGTGTACTCACTTATGCTGACTGCTGTATATATAATGTACTGATAATATGGGGGTGTACTCACGAATTTGTCTCTCTCTTTCTTTCTCTCTCTTGTCCTGGACATATTGTCGTCATGGCACCACACTGAGCATGCTCAGTCTATAGAGGCTTCGGACAGAAGGACACATTCCCGGATAGATATAGAGATATATATATATATATATATATATATATATATATATATATATATACATATACACAGTGGGGGAAAAAGGTATTTAGTCAGCCACCAATTGTGCAAGTTCTCCCACTTAAAAAGATGAGAGAGGCCTGTAATTGATATCATAGATAGACCTCAACTATGAGAGACAAAATGAGAAAACAAATCCTGAAAATCACATTGTCTGATTTGGAAAGACATTTTTTTCAAATTTTGGTGGAAAATAAGTAATTGGTCAATTACAAACAAGCAAGATTTCTGGCTCTCAGAGACCTGGAACTTCTTCTTTAAGAGGCTCCTCTGTCCTCCACTCATTACCTGTAGTACTGACACCTGTTTGAACTTGTTATCAGTATAAAAGACACTTGTCCACAACCTCAAACAGTCACACTCCAAACTCCACTATGGTGAAGACCATAGATCTGTCGAAGGACACCAGAAATAAAATTGTAGCCCTGCACCAGGCTGGGAAGACTGAATCTGCAATAGGCAAGCAGCTTGGTGTGAAGAAATCAACAATGGGAGCAATAATTAGATAATGGAAGACATACAAGACCACTGATAATCTCCCTCGATCGGGGGCTCCACACAAGATCTCACCCCGTGGGGTCAAAATGATCTCAAGAATGGTGAGCAAAATCCCAGAACCACACGGGGGGACCTAGTGAATGACCTGCATAGAGCTGGGACCAACGTTACACAGGCTGCCATCAGTCACACACTACGCCGCCAGGGACTCAGATCCTGAAGTGCCAGACGTGTCCCCCTCCTTAAGCCATTACATGTCCGGGCCCGTCTGACGTTTGCTAGAGAGCATTTTGAAGATCCAGAAGAGTATTGAGAGAATGTCATATGGTCAGATGAAACCAAAGTAGAATTGTTTGGTAGAAACACAACTCGTCGTGTTTGGAGGAGAAAGAATGCTGAGTTGCATCCAAAGAACACCATACCTACTGTGAAGCATGGGGGTGGCAACATCATGCTTTGGGGCTTTTTCTCTGCCAAGGGACCAGGAGAACTGATCCGTGTACATGAAAGAATGAATGGGTGTTGGAATAATACATATTAATCTGTATGTGTATTGCAACAACTACTGTGCTGTTTCATATGTTGTGCTTATTGTGAGGTTGTTAACAAAGTTTAGTTAAAAAAACAAACAAACTCCCACAGACAGGATGCCCCCTCCTTCTCTTCCTGTGTTGTTGTTATATGTATTTTGATTTCCTCATGCTGCAGTAACACCAGACTCCATGCTGTGCCTATGCTGGATATGAATAAACCTACATTCTGTGTTCTAAACTCTGGATGTCACGCGGATTAATCCTCTGCTAACAGGTTATGGTACCAGATGTACCAGATGTACCAGAGTCCCCAGAGTCCCAGAGTCACAGATCCCCAGAACACAGAGGAAAGAAAAGAAAGAAAGACAGTAAACTGAGAAGAAGCAAAGATGGCCACCAGCAGCAGCTCCATGAAATTTACAGTGCCAAGTCTCACTAACCAGAATTATCAATCCTGGAAATTCAAAGTGAAAATACTGCTGATAAGAGAAGGTACGTGGAAATACACACAGGAGCCTAAACCTGACCCAGTGCCACAGAAGTGGACAGAGATGGATCAGAAAGCACAAAGTACCATATCACTCAGTATAGATGATGACCAGATTGTGCATGTGTGTAAATGTAATACTGCAAAGGAAATGTGGGAGCAGTTGCAAAAGGTACATGAGAGGATAAATTTAAGCAATAAGCTCTATCTCATGAGAAAGCTGTACCAGTCTAAGCTACAGAAAGGTCAGGATATGCAGGATTACATAAGAAGTATTCTGGAAGTTGTAGAACGCCTGAGAGGCATTGGGGAAGATCTAAAGGACTTTCATGTGGCCGCATTACTGCTTAGTGGCCTTCCAGAGAGCTATGATACGCTTGTAACCGCACTAGATGCGCGTCCAGATGATGAGCTTACACTGGAGTATGTCAGGGGGAAGCTCATAGATGAATATAAGCGAAAGGCAGAAGGTCTAAACAGTAAGACATGCAACACAGAATCTGCTTTACAGACACAAAACTGATAACAGGAAGCGCATAAAAGAAACACGTGAATGTTTTGTTTGCAAGAAATCAGGACATTTGAAAGCTGACTGCAGAGTCTGGAAAGCTAGAATGAATCAGCTGAAAAAGCAAAGCAGTCATCAAAGGGTTAAAAGTGCTGTATCTGGAGAAAATGATTCTGTGAATACTGAAACTGCATTTACTGTCAGTGCAAATACATCAAAGCATGCATGGTGTATAGACTCTGGAGCAACTAGTCACATGACTAATAACAGAGACTTCTTTTCTAAGCTTGACCAAGGTAAATCAGAGAAAGTGATTATGGCTAATGGTCAGTACATGACTTCAGAAGGCATAGGAGATGGTTATATTGATTGTCAAATCTCACCAACACAAAGCAGGAAGATCCCAGTAAAGGATGTGATGTATGTGCCTAGTCTTGAAAGTAATCTACTATCTGTGAAGAAACTCACAAAACAAGGAAATGAAGTTACATTTAAGCATAATAGCTGCATCATCTCAAAGGAAGGTCACACACTAGCAGAGGGAAACATCACAGATGAACTTTATCAGCTGAAATGCAAAGAGTGTGTGTATACAGCGCAACAAGAAGAGCATAAAAACTGTATTCATGTGTGGCATAGGTGTCTGGCACACAGAGACCCAGAAGCAATAAGAAAGTTAGTCCAAAAGCAACCAGCTGAGGATATTACCATTGATCTATGTAACCAGACAATGAAGTGTACTAGCTGCATCAAAGGGAAAATGTCTAGGAAAGCTTTTCCTAAGAGAATTAGTACAACAGCACAGCCACTAGATTTAATACACACAGATGTCTGTGGACCAATGAGCACTCTGACTCCAGGGAAGAAGAGATATTTTCTCACATTTATTGATGATCATTCAAGATATACAGTTGTCCACCTGCTTCACAGCAAGAAGGAAGTTCCAGAGAAACTTGAAATATACCTAGCTGAAGTATATAATAAATTTGGAAGAATGCCAAAGATTCTACGTGCAGATAATGGGACTGAATATACAAGTAATGAGACACAGAGCATTTTAAAGAAAAATGGAATCCTATTTCAGACCACTGTACCATACAACCCAGAGCAAAATGGTGTCACGGAAAGAAGGAACCGAACACTATGTGAAAGTGGAAGAAGCATGTTATTTGATGCGAATCTGTCCACAGCATATTGGGGTGAAGCAATCATGACAGCTTGCTATCTTCAGAACAGACTACCAGGTAAAGCTACAGAGAAAACTCCATTTGAGCAATGGAATAGCAGAAAGCCAAAACTACATCACATAAGAATATTCGGAAGTAAAACATTTGTGCATGTTCCCAAAGAAAAGCGAACTAAGTGGGAATCTCACGCTAAAGAAGGTATCCTGGTAGGCTACAGCGAAACCCAGAAAGGTTATAGGATTCTACACCCAGAAACAAACAAGATCACAATAAGTAGAGATGTAGTGATTGATGAGAACTTTGTATCACCCAAGTTTTGTGACATCACGCCAGTAGTCCAGCTGAAGTCACAATTACAAGACAGCAACAAGGAGGATGTAGAGGTCTGGCTGGATTCTTCAACTAATGAAGGAACAACAGAAAAATCAGGTGAATCTGAAATCAGGAGATCGTCAAGATCAAATAAAGGTATACCAGCTAAACGTCTATCCTACATTGTCAAGACACTACCTGAGTCAGAGCCGCAGTCATGGGATGAAATGCAAGCACTACCTGTCCATGAAAGAACAAAGTGGATCGATGCCGCTAATGAGGAAATCAAATCGCTTCATCAACTCCAAACTTGGAAACTCACCAAGCTACCACAGGGCAAAAAGGCAATCAAGTGCAAGTGGGTCTTCAAAACCAAATATGACTCTGAAGGTAAAGTCCACAGATTCAAAGCAAGGTTGGTCGCAAAAGGATATTCTCAAAAGTATGGCGAAGATTACGATGCTACATTTGCTCCAGTCGCTAAACAGACCACGTTCAGAGCTTTGTTAGCTGTAGCTGCTGTACAAAAGATGTATGTCAAACATTTGGATATAAAAACTGCCTTTTTAAATGGTGACATTGAGGAGGACTTATACATGACTCAACCTGAAGGTTATGTAAAAAGAGGTGAAGAGAATCTTGTTTGCAAACTACAAAAATCTCTCTATGGTCTTAAGCAATCAGCAAGAGCATGGAACACCAAGATGAATAAAGTCTTGTTGGAAGAAGGATTTAAAAGAGGTCAAGCAGATCCGTGCTTATACACAAAATATACAGATGGAAAGTGGATGTATATTCTCTTATATGTGGACGACGTGATTGCTGTTCATCAAGACGACGCAGAAATTGGAAAAATGACTGAAATTCTGAATCAGCACTTTGAAACAAAAGACCTTGGAAGTGTGACATATTATCTAGGAATCCAAATCCAGAGAGAGGAAGATGGAAGTTTTCTTCTAAACCAAAGTGCAAAAATTAATTTGATTCTGAATCAGTTTAAAATGTCAGAGGCCAAAGGTATATCAACCCCAATGGAACCATCCTACCTGAAGCTGGAAGGAGAAGATGACCTGTTGCCTAACAATGAGAAATATCGTCAGGCAGTGGGGGCACTTCTATACATATCAACTATGACTCGACCGGATATCACAACAACAGTTGGAATCCTTTGCAGATATGTGGAAAAACCGCACCAAAGAGACTGGAATGCTGTTAAGAGACTTCTCCGATATTTGAAAGAAACGCAAGATGTAAATTTAAAACTATCTGCAGCAGGAGATCTAGAACTTACCGGCTATGTAGATGCGGATTGGGCTGGTGATTCGCGTGATCGTAAATCCACAAGTGGATACTTGTTTAAAGTTGGAGAAAGTTAAATCTCCTGGTCTAGTAGGAAACAAATGTCTGTTGCCTTGTCATCTACAGAAGCGGAGTATGTGTCCGCAGCCTATGCAAGCCAGGAGGTTGTTTGGCTAAGACAATTGATGGACGATCTTGGCAAACCGACAACTCAGCCGATGGTGATTTATGAGGACAACCAAGGATGCATTAAATTTGCATGCAGTGAAAAGATCAGTGCTAGAACCAAGCACATTGATGTCAGACATCATCATCTACGTGATTTGATAGATCGTGGCATAATTCAGTTTGTCTATTGTGAAACTGATAAGATGGTAGCTGACATTATGACAAAGCCATTGCCATGAGCTAGGTTCCAAGAATTGAGAACCACAATGGGACTAAGAGGATAAGTAGTTGTTGAGTGGGGGTGTTGGAATAATACATATTAATCTGTATGTGTATTGCAACAACTACTGTGCTGTTTCATATGTTGCGCATATTGTGAGGTTGTTAACAAAGTTTAGTTAAAAAAAAAAAAAATCTCCCACAGACAGGATGCCCCCTCCTTCTCTTCCTGTGTTGTTGTTATATGTATTTTGATTTCCTAATGCTGCAGTAACACCAGACTCCATGCTGTGCCTATGCTGGATATGAATAAACCTACATTCTGTGTTCTAAACTCTGGATGTCACGTGGATTAATCCTCTGCTAACAATGGGGCCATGTATCGTGAGATTTTGATTGCAAACCTCCTTCCATCAGCAAGGGCATTGAAGATGAAACGTGGCTGGGTCTTTCAGCATGACAATGATCTCAAGCACACCGCCAGGGCAATGAAGGAGTGGCTTCGTAAGAAGCATTTCAAGGTCCTGGAGTGGCCTAGCCAGTCTCCAGATCTAAACCCTATAGAAAACCTTTGGAGGGAGTTGAAAGTCCGTGTTGCCCAGCAACAGCCCCAAAACATCACTGCTCTAGAGGAGATCTACATGAAGGAATGGGCCAACATACCAGCAACAGTGTGTGCCAACCTTATGAAGACTTACAGAAAATGTTTGACCTCTGTCATTGCCAACAAAGGATATATAACAAAGTATTGAGATTAACTTTTGTAATTGACCAAATACTTATTTTCCACCAAAATTTGAGAGAAAAGTGGGAGAATTTGCACAATTGGTGGCTGACTAAATATCTTTTTTCCTCACTGTATATACTGTATATATATTGTAAGGTGGCGGTGTTCACACCGTGCAGTAACTGAGGCAGTGACCCAAGCAAGTCCAACATAAACAGCTTTATTCAGCAACTCACGGGTAAACAAGACCGTCCTCCGGTTCGCAGCCAGGTTAACACAAGTCTTTAAACAACGGTTGCCGTGGGCAACGGCCGCGCCGGGCCACTCAGAGCCTGACAGGTGCAGAGGCTTCCCAGGCATGGGTTCAGCCACACTCAATCCTGCTGAGCTTTCCTGCTATGCTTCTAGCAGGTCCCAACATAGAACACCACTAATCCTTAGTGCAGGGATTTTAAAGGACCTGTGGCAAGAGCCACTGGAAAACCTGGGTTGGAGGGAGGAGGCCGCCCCACTGCCTCCTGTGACCTCCTCCAAGAAATGAAGGCCCTGCCAGGTTTTACTTAATCTGCCTTAGCCAGGTAGTCTGACCAGGTGATTGCTCACCTTCATTCCTGCATTGCAGCCGCAGCTATGTCTGTGACTGCAATGCACTCCAATGGATTTAATAGGTCTCTGTACACATTCTGGGGGATATATAAAGTCCCTCGTATACGATCCCGGTCACTGCCTCACATATCCCCCCCCCTCTGTTCAAACTTGTGGGGTTGAATATTTGCCACCATATGGGGTGCCCGGGACAGGGCATCCGCGTTTGCTTGCAACTTCCCAGGGTGATGTTCTACAGAGAAACTGAAATTTTGCAGTGACAGGAACCACCTGGTGACTCGCGCATTCCTCTCCTTGGCATTCCTCATCCATACCAAGGGTGAGTGGTCCGTCACAAAGACGCCCGAGTAAATAATAACGTAGTGATTCCAAAGCCCACTTAATAGCCAAACACTCCTTCTCTACCACGCTATAGTTTTTCTCTGCCGGGACAAGTTTTCTACTCAAGTAGGTGACCGGGTGCTCTTCACCATTCACTTTGTGACAATACCGCCTCTAGGCCTACCTGTACAATGAAGGTTTCCTTGAAGTTGGGGCTGATGAGGACCGACTGTCCACACAGAGCCAACTTCATGGACTGAAAAGCTTCTTCTGCCTGAGGGTTCCACCGAACCATTACCGATTTTTTTCCTTTCAAGAGATCGGTCAGGGCCGCTGTTCGCCCAGCAAAATTAGGTATAAACCGGCGGTAATACCCAAGGATGCCAAGGAACGCCCTCACCTGTTTTGTACTTGACGGTTTAGGCCAGTTTTTTATGGCCTCAACTTTATTGATTTGGGGCTTGATAGCTCCTCGGCCTATCACATACCCCAAATATCGGGCTTCCTCTAGCCCTATTGCACATTTTTCGGGGTTTGCCGTTAACCCTGCGGCTCTGAGAGAATCCAGCACTGCTTGTACCTGTGATAGGTGCGTATGCCAGTCGGTGCTAAAGATGATAATATCATCTAGATATGCGGACGCGTACTCCTGATGAGGCTTGAGCACTATGTCCATCAACCTCTGGAATGTAGCCGGGGCCCCATGTAACCCAAAAGATAAGACCACATAGTGGTATAGACCCTCCGGAGTTACGAAGGCGGTCTTTTCCTTCGCCGAATCTGTGAGAGGTACCTGCCAGTAACCCTTGGTGAGATCGAGCGTGGTAAAGTACTGGGCCTGCCCCAGACTCTCAATCAGCTCGTCCTCCCTGGGCATTGGATAAAGGTCAAACTTTGACACTTCATTCAATTTCCAGAAATCGTTACAGAAGCGTAACGATCCGTCTGGTTTTGGAATCAGTATGTTGGGGCTAGCCCACTCACTCCGTGATTCCTCTATGATGCCTAACTGAAGCATTTGTTTTACCTCAGCCGTGATGGCTTGCCTCCGGGCTTCGGGTACCCATTACGGTCTAATTCGCACCTTACCCCAGGTTCAGTGACAATGTCATGTTGGATAACCGTAGTCCTACCTGGTAGCTCTGAGAACACGTCGGTATTGTGCTGCACCAGTGAGCGAGCCTCCCGTCGCTGCTGTTTAGTGAGGGCATCACTTATCCTGACCTCCCACTCGGACGCTTCCCTGGCAGAAGGTAGAGAACTCTCTGGTGATATGCCCGGGGTGACGTCTGTAACTAAACACTCTCGATCTTTCCAAGGCTTTAGCAGGTTTACACGGTAAAGCTGCTCAGGTTTCCTCCTTCCGGGCTGATACACCCCGGAATTTACCTCCCCCACTTTTTCTCAAATCTCATATGGCCCTTGCCACTTGGCCATGAGCTTACTCTCGGCTGTGGGTACCAGTACTAACACCCGATCGCCCTTGTTAAAAGACCTGACTCTGGCTCTTTTATTATATGTGCGCCTCTGGGCTGCCTGGGCATCTAACAGATGTTCTTTCACGATGGGCAAGACCGCCGCGATCCGGTCCTGCATACTAGCCACGTGTTGAATTATACTCCTATGTGGAGTCGGCTCTTGTTCCCATGTCTCTTTGGCTACGTCCAACAGATGCCTAGGATGTCTGCCTTACAATAACTCAAAGCGAGAGAACCCTGTGAAAGCCTGGGGTACCTCACGGACGGCAAACATCAAATAGGGTAGCAACATGTCCCAATCCCTTCCGTCCTTAGAAACCACCTTTTTTAACATGGACTTGAGGGTTTTATTGAACCGTTCTACTAGCCCGTCGGTTTGAGGGTGGTACACTGAGGTGCGCAGTTGTTTAATTTTTAGCAATTTGCACCATTATATGTTGGTGGCCACGGGTGGATTTTACAATGGGCCCTACCAAATCCATTGCAATTCGTTCAAAAGGTACCTCTATCACTGGCAGGGGTACCAATGGGCTACGGAAACTTGCGGTGGGTGAGGTCAACTGACATTCGGGGCAGGATTCGCAGTACCTTTTGACCTCCGCGTAAACCCCAGGCCAAAAGAACCGCTGCAAGATACGTTCTTGCGTTTTTTTTTCCCCTAAGTGTCCACCCAGCAAGTGTGTGTGTGCCAAATCTAGAACCACCCGACGGTACGACTGAGGTACTACCAACTGTTCCACGACCTCGTCCCTGATATTATCTATCCTATAGAGCAACTCACCATTGACTACCATGCGTGGAAATACAGTATCTGCATTAGGCTGTTGGGCTACGCCGTTTACCTCTACCACCCTTTCCCGCGCCTGAGTCAGGGTGGGATCCTGTAGCTGAAACGTCCCAAACGTGTCCCGGGACTCTTCCAGCTCGGGGATCGATGGGGTCTCCTCGACATCTCCTGCCAGCACCTCTAAGGGAAACCTATCGGGGTCACACTCTGTCCCTAGGTTGGACACCCCTTCGGCAGGTTCGTCGGGTACAGCGTCTGTAATACATTTTACCGGGGAAGAGTGGATTTTGTTTTTCCACAGAGTCCAGAACAGGGGCAAGTCTCTTCCCAACACAGTTCCGTAGGGAACAGTTTTTACCACTCCCACCACATGTTTTATGTCTCCACATGGCGTGGACAAAACTACCTCCGCAGTTGGGTACTCTCGGAGGTCCCCATGGATGCACACAATCCCGACGGGCCATCCACTGGGGTTGTCTCCTGCCACCAGCGACCCATGTACCAGAGTCACGAGGCTCCCTGAGTCCAGGAGGGCCTCTGTGGGGTACCCATTAACCAGTACTTGGCATAGTTGGAGTTCACTGTCCCAGGGGTCGGCGTTCGCTATGCAGACGGTCTGGGCATACATTGAGACCTGGCGGCTATATCCGCAGTCCATGGGTTCCGTAGTCAGGGGACAATTAGCAACCACATGTCCCGGCCCCTGACACCGCCAGCACCTAAGGGTGGAGGTACTGTTAGGTCTTATGACAGTTTGGGAGGGAATCGGTCTCCTGCCACTCTCACTCCGAGGTTCCCCTTCAGCATGGGTACGGTGCTGACTGTCCTCAGCAGAGGTACGCGACCGCTTTCCCAACTCCTGGGTTGGCAGGGATCGGCGTGACAGCCGCGAGGGGGCAGTGTCCTGGATAAAGTCCTGAGTGGCCGAGTAGCACTCGATCAGGCTGACCACCTGGTCGAGTGTGCCGGGGTCCCCTTGCCCCACCCAACGTTGGATAGCGGCTGGCAGAGTCCTCACCAGCCTGTCAACCACCACCCTCTCCACCATCTGGGCTGGAGACAAAGTCTCAGGCTGGAGCCACCTCTTTACCAGCTGCAGGAGGTCAAAAGCCTGAGACCGGGCGGGTAGGGTCTCCACATAGGCCCACGAAAACACACGCTGAACCCTCATGTATGTATTGACCCCCAGCCGGGCAAGGATGTCACCTTTGAGCCTCTGGTAGTCCTGGGCATCCTCTCGACTTAGGTCGAAGTAGGCCTTTTGGGCATCCCCGACCATAAACGGAGCCACCACTTCTGCCCACTGGCCGGTCGGTAGGTTTTCTCGCTCCGCTGTGCGCTCATAAATGGTCAGGAAGGCTTCTACGTCGTACCCCGGTCCCATCTTCCTCAACGCTGAGCGAACCTTGTCCCGGGCCTCTTGACGTTCCGGAGCTGATGCCGTCGGTGTCTCCCGCAGGGCAGCAATCTGTTGCAGCAGCAGTTCGTTTGTTTTTTGCTGCTGCTGGTACAATAGCTGTTGCTGCTGATTACTCTGCTGTTGCTCCTCCTGCTGTTGCCGCTGAGACTGCAGCAGCTGCTGCTGGGCGAGTGTCAGCTGCTTTAATAGTTCGTCCATTTTGTCCACGGGGTGGAACTGAAAGGTGGCAGGCCGGATTGTGGTCATGCAGCTGCCGGTGGGGTATGCCTCAGTCACAATGCCAGCATTCTCCACCAAGCTGTAAGGCGGCGGTGTTCACACCGTGCAGTAACTGAGGCAGTGACCCAAACAAGTCCAACATAAACAGCTTTATTCAGCAGACTCACAGGTAAACAGGACCATCCTCCGGTTTGCAGCCGGGTTAACACAAGTCTTTAAACAACGGTTGCCGTGGGCAACGGCCGCGCCGGGCCGCTCAGAGCCTGACAGGTGCAGAGGCTTCCCAGGCATGGGTTCAGCCACACTCAATCCTGCTGAACTTTCCTGCTATGCTCCTAGCAGGTCCCAACATAGAACACCACTAATCCTCAGTGCAGGTATTTTAAAGGACCTGTGGCAAGAGCCACTGGAAAACCCGGGTTGGAGGGAGGAGGCCGCCCCACTGCCTCCTGTGACCTCCTCCAAGAAATGAAGGCCCTGCCGGGTTTTACTTAATCTGCCTTAGCCAGGTAGTCTGACCAGGTGATTGCTCACCTTCATTCCTGCATTGCAGCCGCAGGTGAGTCTGTGACTGCAATGCACTCCAATGGATTTAATAGGTCTCTGTACACATTCTGGGGGATATATAACGTCCCTCGTATACGATTCCGGTCACTGCCTCACAATATATATATATACATAGACATTTTTTAAACATTTTTGTACCTTAAAAAATTCAAAATTTTGGTGCTCGTCATTATTGTAAAAAAATTAGAAACGTTTTTTGCCTCTCAACTCTTTGGAAGGTTTCTTAAAAGTGTGCGGTATTAACAGGGAGGGTGGATGGCCACAATCAGACCAATAGATTTCATATTAATTATAGCAGAAATTGGCACAAATAATACTGCAATTTCAATTTCTATATTTAGAACAAAATGTGATAAATTTATTAAAGAGCGTGCGTCTCTTAATAAGTTAATGCATTTTCCTCTGCTGAACTTTGGTTTAAAATTGATGGATAAAACACAAGTCACAGTTCTCCCCAAAATACTTTCAAATACGTGATACCTGGTCACTTATAAACACAGTTTACATGGAAGGTGGATTGGATGTGAAACATTATCAGGATTATCTTTTTTCTGGTATTTCAGTTTGGCCCCATTTCAGCTGTTTTTGGAAAAAATACAGGAACTACTCAGGTTTTTCTTGCCCTCCAAACAACCACCACTGCCGTACAGTTCTGCTCCAGTACTTCCTAAAGTTCAGGAGGTTCATCCCTGTTTACTATGAATTGAATGCACACAGGGCTACCCATCTCCATAGGCTCCACAGTACGAGGGTAATGTAAAGGCCCATGGGGCATTCTGTGACCAACTTGTCTCTCCCCATGGTAATACCGGGTATAAGCAGAGTGACACCCCTTATTCCTGGTGTATCTTCCTCCATAGATAGTAACTGTAATATTAATTTTCTACAGGTTTGAATATAAACCTACCAGCTTTACGACCAATATTAAGACGTAGAAGACCTATAATTAATGACCGGCAAAGAAGGATTTTCATCCAAAGTGTTCAGAGGGCCGGATACCACCAGTTAACAATGGGAGGATAAATGGTATGTCAGTGCCTTATATACACGTGCCCACCTACCCACACACGTGTATGTACATCCAAGCACCCAATACATATTACAGAAAACTCCGGATCCTCTTACGAAAAAAAAAATCAGTCATGTAGATGATCATGTGACACTGCCACGTGGGCCACATCGGTGCAATTCCTTGCATGGACGGCTCATACTGCAACTCCCTAATGCAGGTTGAGTCACGCCAGCATTGTCTGAACTAGGCCATATACTTCATTGTATGATCAAAGGGGATCAGAGTGCAGGAGCCCTCAACAATCACAAGAATGGGAATCTCACAGTCCCCTGATTGTAGGGCAACGTCACAGCTCCACTCTCTGTCCATGGGAGTTGGGGTCACACAGGTGCAGTACTGCTCCCATAGAAGTGAATGAAGTGCACCATACATGTCTGATGGGTCAGAATTCCACCTAAAAGGGAAAATCCAGTGGCCTTGCTGTTTTTGACTGCCAGAGAAGAGCCCTGCAAATTTCTTTCTACTTTCCGATATCCCCAGTGCCTCCTCTGCTTCATGCTAAAACGTCATAGTGTTGCAGGGCCTACTAATCAGAAAAAGCACCGATGGATGTCAGCAGATTGGAGGAGGTTGACAGGACTCCGATCCAGCGACCACGGACTACTAATGTGGCCACTGGACCAGAGTCCTAATCTTTTAGGAAGAAGACATCGGGCCTGAACAGGGACCAGTAGGCTGCAGTGTGCCTCTTCTCAGTACAACACAACTGGAGAATCGGTCCGCTCTACGAGAGAAAGATGCAATAAAAAAATAAAATTTTATAATATACATACAGTGGGGAAAATAAGTATTTGACACACTGCTAATTTTTCAAGTTTTCCCACCTACAAAGAATGGAGAGGTAATTTTTATTGTAGGTACACTTCACCTGTGACAGACTTCACCTGTAACATTAAAATCACATTGTATGATTTTTACATAATTAATTTGCATTTTATTTCATGAAATAAGTATTTGATACAATAGAAAAACAGAACTTAATATTTGGTACAGAAACCTTTGCTTGCAATTACAGAGGTCAGATGTTTCCTGTAGTTCTTGACCAACTTTGCACACAATGCAGCAGGGATTTTGGCCCACTCCTCCATACAGATCTTCTGTTGATCTTTCAGGTTTCGGGGCTGTCACTGGGCAACATTGAGTTTCAGCTCCCTCCAAAGATTTTCTATTGGGTTCAGGTCTGGAGACTGGCCAGACCTCTCCAGGACCTTGAAATGCTTCTTACAGAGCTGGAAAACCCAGCCATGACCCATCTTGAATGCTATTACTGATGGTAATTGCTCTAGTACATATGTCATTTATCAAGCACTGTGCACATCTTGCAAAAATTTTTATGTGGGTTGCACCAGCCGCATGCTCAAAAGACGCATCGCAGAGCATGTTGCAGTGAGTCCTCCATGTCAGGGCTCAGCAAACATTTTGCTGATTTTCACTGTGGTGATCTTTCCACAGTTAAGGTTATTGGTATAGACAAGGTGCAAAGACAAATACCTGGAGGAGATAGAGGCAAGCTTCTCCTAGCCAGAGAAGCCTCATGGATTCTTAAACAACTTAACTCTCGCATTTCCAATGGTCTCAATTTTCGCAATGATCTAATGTACATTTTTTGATACTTTTTTCTAATGGTGTACTTAATTTGCCAGCATACCATGCACATAAGTTTAATTTATGCATATTACTGAGCTATTATCCTCAGGAGGATTTTCATTCACTAATGAACTTCCTGTTCTTTGTTGTCTCCACCCTATTTTCTCTTTTGTTTTCAGTCCATATGTATATATACAGTGGTGGCCAAAAGTATTGGCACCCCTGCAATTCTGTCAGATAATACTCAGTTTCTTCCTGAAAATGATTGGTATTATTATCTTCATTTAATTTGTCTTCAATGAAAAAACACAAAAAGAATTGTCCTAAAGCAAAATTGGATATAAATTCCACACCAAACCTAAAAAAGGGGGTGGACAAAAGTATTGGCACTGTTTGAAAAATCATGTGATGCTTCTCTAATTCGTGTAATTAACAACACCTGTAACTTACCTGTGGCACCTAACAGGTGTTGGCAATAACTAAATCACACTTGCAGCCAGTTAACATGGATTAAAGTTGACTCAACCTCTGTCCTGTGTCCTTGTGTGTACCACATTGAGCATGGAGAAAAGAAAGAAGACCAAAGAACTGTCTGAGGACTTGAGAAACCAAATTGTGAGGAAGCATGAGCAATCTCAAGGCTACAAGTCCATCTCCAAAGACCTGAATGTTCCTGGTTCTTCCGTGCGCTGTGTCATCAAGAAGTTTAAAGCCCATGGCACTGTGGCCAACCTCCCTAGATGTGGACGGAAAAGAAAAATTGACGAGAGATTTCAACGCAAGATTGTGCGGATGGTGGATAAAGAACCTCGACTAACATCCAAACAAGTTCAAGCTGCCCTGCAGTCCGAGGGTACAACAGTGTCAACCCGTACTATCCGTCGGCATCAGAATGAAAAGGGACTTTATGGTAGGATACCCACGAAGACCCCACTTCTTACCCCGAGACATAAAAAAGCCAGACTGGAGTTTGCTAAAACTTACCTGAGAAAGCCTAAAACGTTTTGGAAGAATGTTCTCTGGTCAGATGAGACAAAAGTAGAGCTTTTTGGGAAAAAACATCAACATAGAGTGTACAGGAGAAAAAAAGAGGCATTCAAAGAAAAGAACACGGTCCCTACAGTCAAACATGGCGGAGGTGCCCTGATGTTTTGGGGTTGATTTGCTGCCTCTGGCACTGGACTGCTTGACCGTGTGCATGGCATTATGAAGTCTGAAGACTACCAACAAATAGCAGCATAATGTAGGGCCCAGTGTGAGAAAGCTGGGTCTCCCTCAGAGGTCATGGGTCTTCCAGCAGGACAATGACCCAAAACACACTTCCAAAAGCACTATAAAATGGTTTGAGAGAAAGCACTGGAGACTTCTAAGGTGGCCAGCAATGAGTCCAGACCTGAATCCCATAGAACACCTGTGGAGAGATCTCAAAATGGCAGTTTGGAGAATGCATCCTTCAAATATCAGGGACCTGGAGCAGTTTACCAAAGAAGAATGGTCTACAATTCCAGCAGAGCATTGTAAGAAACTCATTGATGGTTACCGGAAGCAGTTGTTCGCAGTTATTTTAGCTAAAGGTTGTGCAACCAAGTATTAGGCTGAGGGTGCCAATACTTTTGTCTGGCCCATTTTTGGAGTTTTGTGTGAAATGATCAATGATTTGATTTTTGCTTCATTCTCTTTTGTGTTTTTTCCTTGCAAGCAAATTAAATGAAGATAATAATACCAAAGAAATTGTGATTGCAATCATTTTCAGGAAGAAACTGAGTATCAGACAGAATTGCAGGGGTGCCAATACTTTTGGCCACCACTGTATGTCTTTTAACCATAGCAATGTAACCTATGATTAAGAACCCCTGTTTGGTTCGAAACGCGTAAGGTCTGCCTTAGATATGGCGCTTTTTTAATGGAACCAATAAAATGGACGTTTTAAGTTTACATTTCTTGTGATAGATACGGAGAAGGTGCTGGAGTTTTTCTAAACTACTTCCTACTGCTTCTCATCCCTGGATTTGCCACCAGGGATTTCCGTGCACCAGTGGACCCTTATGGAATATGCATGGTAGGCTGAAATTTTCCCTTTTTTCCCTTATATAGCTGTTACTGATGGAAGGGGTTTGTTGGCCAAAATCTCGCGATACATGATCCCATCCATCCTCCCTTCAATACTGTGTAGTCGTCCTGTCACCTTTGCAGAAAATCACCCCCAAAGTATGATGTTTCCCCCACCATGCTTCACGGTTGGTACGGTATTCTTAGGGTTGTACTCATCCTTCTTCTTCCTCCAAACACGGCGAGTGGAGTTGATACCTAAAAGTTCTATTTTGGTCTCATCTGACCACATGACCTTCTCCCATGCCTGGTAGCCATGATAAGGCGTTTCTCGTCATACCAGGACCATGCCAATGTGAACTCCTCTCTAAGCGACAAAAGTCTGCTTGTGTGTGGGAAAGTAAGATCCTGCTGCAATTAAAACCGCCTATGGCCTAGAGTCGAAGGAAACCCACGCAAACACGAGGAGAGCATGTCTTCCAGTGTCTCCATCATTTTCCATCTTCCAGTCTGTGTACAGCAGCTCCCCATCCTGTAATAAGATGGAGAGAATGGACAATGACATGCTATATAGTCACTAATCTATATGTGGCGCCCCTGAGGGTTCAGTCGCCACAGGGGTACTGCACCTCAGATTGAGGTGTGGTATCTCCTCTCCAAGGTAAGGAGGGAGCACCTTTCAGGACCCAACCTCTGCATCCAACACTACACCTCTCCCACCTGAGGGGTGGCTTATATGCACCAGGGTGCTGCCCCAGCCGGGACAAGAGGAGATGGGGGGGGGACCAAAGATAGGGGGAACCTAGTAGTGGGTGAGGGTGGAGGACGCACTTCGAGGTTACACCACAAAATTCATATTTAATAAACGGCCATCTTGGGCTTATGGTCTTTGATTTTGATCTTCATCACTGAACGTGGCTTTCTGTGAGAACCTGCAGCTGATAGAAGATACACGGTCCTCGTCATCTGGCCTTGAGGCGAGGAGTGGGCTAGAGTTAACGGTTGTCTCTACCCGGTCAAGGTCCCTACCTAAGAAGGCCCGGAGGGGAGCAGAGGAGACAAGCTCCACAGGCAAAAGGATCCCAGGCGATGCGGACGGAGTGGCGTACGCCACCTGCTACCCTCATTTTGGCCTAGTCAGAGGGACTTTGCTACTTCACGTCTTAGTCGGGATTCCACCGGGTAACGGACGGAGCGGAGTCGCCACCCGTACCCTTGTTCTGTGTATAGCCAGAGGGAGACCCAGCCTTGTAACACGCATCACATACAGACAGGAGAGGACCTAGTGGGAAAGTCTAGGAACACTCTGGTGGGGGGGCCTGATTCTTGCACCCAAACTGCCCGGGGTGTGCTGAACCCCTTCCTGGTGGCCGCAGCGCGCCTTGAGGAGCAAGAAGAAGCCTTGCAGCTGACACCTAACAACGTGAGTAAAGCTTGGAAGACTGCATCCATTGCCTCCGGTCCCTTATTTCAGCGCGACACCACACCGCACCTCCCACTACGACTCCCCTGATCCGTCTTCACTGCCCTGAGGCCCTGCTCCGCCTGTGGGGAGTAGTACCATCTTCTGCTGCCACTACATCCCGCCTCAGAGGACTGCCGTAGCGCTGGTGGCGAATCACCAGACTCCACAGGTGGCATAGTCATTTAATCCACTCGATTACCACCGTCCCTCTTGTCCCTTATTTTTACTGTGACGACCCTGGGCACGGGCCGGGCCTAGGCCACGACTGCAACCCCCAACATCTGACCCTGTTCCGAGTACCCCCATCTCTCAGGGTAGGGCCAGTGAGCGGGAGCGAGGCGTCACAGACCAGGCGTAGTCGGCAGGATTGCGTGCCCGCAGCAACGGAAGAAATTGTCCCCATTGCTATCGGGTACTGTGTGCCTTAACCAAAAGACTGTCGTTTTACATTCCACGTGGCGCCCGCCTAAGAAGAACAGACGCCATTATGTGCAGAAAGGACAGCAACCCAGAACCTCCCATCGTTGGCCTGGCTCCCCAATGGCGCCAAAAATGCAGACCGCCCCCTCCAGCAGAGACAGTCCGCGCAGGGATGTCCGTCAAAACAGATGGGATGTCCCTGGGAGTGCCCGTCAGCCGGCCGCCCTGGAGCCGCCCCGAAAAGAGGAGGAGATAAGAGCAACAACAAGGTGTGGCCGCAACAATCCCAGACACTCCACACCCAGCAGCGAGAATGGACGTGGCACAGGAGAGGAACTCTGATGCCGCCCCACAAGCTGCTACCCCGCTCGGAATATGGGGGATTCGCTTAACCCCGGAGGAGGCCGAGTACCTCCGAGAGGAAGCACAAGACCTAAACCGGAGAGTCGCGGAGGCCCATCGGTTGGTGTCCGCAGCATGGTGGGAGGAAATGCTGCAAAAGATCCGGTGCCGCTGCCAAGGTGCTGCAAGCGTGTCCAGCGGAACCGTAGTCCAGACAGAGGAAACCCCAGAGGCCGCGTGCAGCCCAGCCTCGGGTAAGCTACAAGCCCCTGTCCCGGGCGCGAGGCGTACGGAGGCCTACGTGGATCTGATGCCAGCGCCCCTGTCCCCGGGCGCCATCCAATGGGAGCAGCTTTTCGCTCCGGAGTTAAAGGCCCAAGTGACGGTCACCGCCGGAGGCCTGCATTGCCTCCCGACTCCTGGTCTGGAAGAGTCTGTGCTAGCTGGGGATTCCACCAACCCCAACCCAGACTGGTCCGCGTCACCTGAGGACCTGCAGCAACCCCTACTGTCTCCACTGCCAGCGCCTCCGGTCACCTGCCCGGCAGCGGAGGAGATGGCCTGGAACAACCAGGGGGGGGACCTGATGGGCTTCCCCCAGGAGACCCGGGCTGCGGCACGGAGGAGGGAGGAGATGTGTAGAAAGCAGCTCCTCCAATTTGACAAGGAGCGACGGGAGAGGCAGATTCGCTGCGAGCGCCTGGAGGTGCGCGTGAAGGCCACAAAGTCTAAGGCCCACCAGGAGGAGGGCTGATAGTTCGCATCCACCAGGAGGCGGGATGGGGCTTCATACGGAGCCCTCAGTTTGCCCATGACGTATTTGTGAGCTGTCGTGATGTGGAGCCACAACTGAAGAAGGGACATCCTGGCCGGAACCTCTACCCGGGTGATCTGGTGACATACATCCGCCACCACGGGGTGCGTGGCTGGTACGCCCTGGACGTTCACCGAGTGTTCAAGGGTGAGACCCCCGCGCGCCTGCCGGTGGAGGACCGGTCAGGCTCCATAGGGAAGAACGAGCCTTTTCCCCGGTGGAGATACCTGGACTGAGCAGCCCCGGAGGTTGCACCTCTAAGTTTGACATGTTGTCAGTTTCGTTTAATATGTTAATTATGTTTTTCCTCCCGGTTTAGAGAGACATTTGTCCCTGCGGACATTGGCAGCATACAGACTTCTTTTGTACATAGTTCTGCATCTCTTTAGGTGCTCCCTATTGGTTTTATGCAAAACCGCTACTACTACTACCTCAGACTTCAGAAGCAAAACCTGTCTGGAGTGGCTCTCCTGGAGGTCCAACTCAGGATCTCCATGCCCTGCAGCCACCCCAGGGCCTACGTTGAGTGTTTGGGACAGGTCCCTTATGCTGCTGAACTGACTCTTTTCTACAATATTTTCTACAGAACTGTCTACTTGCATAATGTCTCTTGAATGTCTCCCATGTGTGCATAATGTCTTTTATACATGCATAATGTTACTTAATGTTTTTCTATATTTATATTGTATATATATTATTGCAACGTTCAAGAATTGAGCCTACCATAAAGGGAAGATGGCTTTACTGTTATGCAAAAATTTAAAAAGTCTGTACCAATGCTTTGCTCTCTTTCCAGCCCGCGGACGTGCTGTGTTTCACCAGGGGGGAATGTGGCGCCCCTGAGGGTTCAGTTGCCACAGGGGTACTGCACCTCAGATTGAGGTGTGGTGTCTCCTCTCCGAGGTAAGGAGGGAGCACCTTTCAGGACCCAACCTCTGCATCCAACACTACACCTCTCCCACCTGAGGGGGGGCTTATATGCACCAGGGTGCTGCCCCAGCCGGGATAAGAGGAGATGGGGGGGGCAAAGATAGGGGGAACCTAGTAGTGGGTGAGGGTGGAGGACGCACTTAGAGGTTACACCACAAAATTCATATTTAATAAACGGCCATCTTGGGCTTATGGTCTTTGATTGTGATCTTCATCACTGAACGTGGCTTTTTGTGTGAACCTGCAACTGATAGAAGATACACGGTCCTCGTCCTCTGGCCTTGAGGCGAGGAGCGGGCTAGAGTTAACGGTTGTCTCTACCCGGTCAAGGTCCCTACCTAAGAAGGCCCGGAGGGGAGCAGAGGAGACAAGCTCCACAGGCAAAAGGATCCCAGGGGATGCGGACGGTGCGTACGCCACCTGCTACCCTCATTTTGGCCTAGTCAGACGGCATCCATTGCCTCCGGTCCCTTATTTCAGCACGACACCACACCGCACCTCCCACTACGACTCCCCTGATCCGTCTTCACTGCCCTGAGGCCCTGCTCCGCCTGTGGGGAGTAGTACCATCTTCTGCTGCCACTACATCCCGCCTCAGAGGACTGCCGCAGGTGGCGTAGTCATTTAATCCACTCGATTACCACCGTCCCTCCTGGTCCTTATTTTTACTGTGACAACCCTGGGCACGGACCGGGCCTAGGCCATGACTGCAACCCCCAACATCTGACCCGGTTCCGAGTACCCCCATCTCTCAGGGTAGGGCCAGTGAGCGGGAGTGAGGCGTCACATATACATAAGACATATGGCCACTCTTATTGTTCCCAAAGCACAGATCCAGTGAATCTCAGATAAGATGGCCATATATGTTAGATTGCTGGCACCAATCAGCCATTACTCTGACCTCTCAATACACATGCCGGCTGGGTTCAGCAAAACGTTCATGTCTTTTTAGTGTGGACAAAAGGAGTAAAGTCCCCATACACCTTAAATGGCTGTCGGTCAGATGATGGATCGGCCAAATATCCGGCCTGCTGCTGCCTCAGCCGTCTCTCCCATACATGCTCGCTCTGCCGAGTGTTTTGTGTGATGTATGAGAGGCCAACTCTGCCGGCTTATCACCCATGAGAACAAAGGTTCGGCCATGCTGGAATCCATTGTACTTGATCCCTCTTTCCCCTAATATCAGCCATTAGGAGAGATTCCAACACCCTCACAATGGCTTCAGCCAACATTCGTCTCATGTGTCTACTGCACCTTTATATATGATCTAAGAGGGGATTAATCAGTATAACATTCCCTGAAATGCTAGTTATCTAGGCCAGATTTCCTCAATCAGTGGCCACGTGTGTCTCTTGGGTCCCCATATGTGGCTCTTCTGTTGTTGGCAGTTTTTGAAACAATCGTATGAGTGTCAAAACCATATCACTTGTAGTATAGTTAAAAAGTGACAAAAAGCGCACAATAGGACATCACCCGGGCATTAAACATCGTAAATAGTCTGGTATTGCTCACCTGTCACGGTTGTATCAGGCACAATTCCTATGTAGGTATAGATATCAGCTGCGCTGTATGCTGGAATGAAACCAGCAGTAAATGCAATAGTAGAAAGGGATATACAGATAATTCTGCTGCTGGTCAAAAAGATATCCAATTGAGATAACGGTGTGAACTCAAGCCCCCGTCTCACATAGCAAGATCGCTAGCGAGATCGCTGCTGAGTCACGGTTTTGGTGACGCAACAGCGACCTCACCAGCGATGTCGCTATGTGTGACACTTTGCAGCGATCAGGCCCCTGCTGTGAGGTCGCTGATCGCTGCAAAGTGTCCTGGACCATTTTTTGGTCGTTGCCCTCCCGCTGGTCAGCACACATCGCTGTGTGTGACCAGCGATCAGGCTGGTAACCATGGTAAACATCGGGTTACTAGGGGCACACGCGCACCTAGTAACTCATTGTTTATCATGGTTACGAGCCTGCTAAAGTGAGCGGTAACCTCCCGCTCACTGTAGCAGAGTGGTAACCATGATAAACAACGGGTTACTAGGTGCGCGTGTGCCCCTAGTAACCCGATGTTTACCATGGTTACCAGCCTGCTCCTGCTTCAGCAGGCTGGCAACCAGGAGCAGCACATCGTGGAAAGATTATTTCCACGATGTCGCTGCTCCCCTGATCGTTGGTGAGCCTGCCTGTTTGACAGCTCACCAGCGACCACATAGCGACGCAGCAACGATCCCTGACAGGTCGTATCGTTGTCGGGATCGTTGCAGCGTCGCTAAGTGTGACGGGGCCTTAAGAGCAGTTTTATTAGTCAACGCATTTCAGACATTGCCTTCTTTGTGTTTTTATCCTGATGAAGGAGTTTGTTCAACTTTGAAACGCGTTAATTAATAAAACTGCTCTTTTTTCAACAAAAAAATCTCATTGGAAATCTTAAGCAGCAGCAGAATTCTCCATGTATCCCTTTCTACTATAGAAATAATTCTCCACTTTTATGATTTATTGACCTTACTTATGGTGGTAGTTGTACTGCTGATGGTAAAGGTAGTAATCACAGGGGTGATCTCAGTGTCCTTTAAAATGACTGGATGTGCTGCTGACCACAAATATTTTAGGGATCGTGTTGTTTAGTTGACGCGCCCCCAGGGCCGTGGGGTACTCGGCAGCCGGGCCTCTGGTTGCCGGGGGTTATCACGGTGGCTGGGGGAATACTTTTTTATGGGGTTTTTCGTGACGCCACCTGTGGTGTCTGGTGAGGATCACCAGCGCTGCAACAGTCCTCTGAGGCAGATGTTAGGGCAGCAAATGATGGGACAGCTCCCCACAGGAGGAGCAGGCCTCAGGGCAGTGTGAGGGATGTACTGGATGGTGGTGCAGGGGAGAGACGGCAGGTCGGTCCCGGAGGAAGGATGGACACTCACACAGCGGTAAGCTTCAGTACCTTTACTGGTGATGCTGCAGGCACGGTCCAGGGTACTCCAGGTGAAGGGCGCACTTCTGGACTCTCCCCAGTGAGCGGGTATAGGGCCTCCTGATCCGTTGCTTCACTCTCTCAGCTTCTGGCCTGCCTGGAGCTGGGCCTAGCTTGGTTACTGTCTCTCTCTGCACCTGCTGACCTGGTGGTAGGGCCTTCTCTTTGGAGATCACTCTCCCTGGACGCAGGGACCTCTGTGACTCCTAGCCCTGGTACTACAATCAGCATTCGGTGGACCTGGGACCTGTAGTTCTCCAGGGGTTCCGATGGTTCCTACTGGGTATAAGGAGCCCCTGTAGGCACGGACCCGGTGTCCGGTATATATATACAGTACAGACCAAAAGTTTGGACACACCTTCTCATTTAAAGATTTTTCTGTATTTTCTTGACTATGATTATTGTACATTCACACTGAAGGCATCAAAACTATGAATTAACACATGAGGAATTATATACTTAACAAAAAAGTGTGAAACAACTGAAAATATGTCTTATATTCTAGATTCTTCAAAGTAGCCACCTTTTGCTTTGATGACCGCTTTGCACACTCTTGGCATTCTCTTGATGAGCTTCAAGAGGTAGTCACCGGAAATGGTTTTCACTTCACAGGTGTGCCCTGTCAGGTTTAATAAGTGGGATTTCTTGCCTTATAAATGGGGTTGGGACCATCAGTTGTGTTGTGCAGAAGTCTGGTGGATACACCGCTGATAGTCCTACTGAATAGACTGTTAGAATTTGTATTATGGCAAGAAAAAAGCAGCTAAGTAAAGAAAAACGAGTGCCCATCATTACTTTAAGAAATTAAGGTCAGTCAGTCTGAAAAATTGGGCAAACTTTGAAAGTTTCCCCAAGTGCAGTTGCAAAAACCATCAAGCGCTACAAAGAAACTGACTCACATGAGTACCGCCCCAGGAAAGGAAGACCAAGAGTCACCTCTGCTTCTGAGGATAAGTTTATCTGAGTCACAAGCCTCAGAAATCGCATGTTAACAGCAGCTCAGATTAGAGACCAGGTCAAAGCCACACAGAGTTCTAGCAGCAGACACATCTCTACAACAACTGTTAAGAGGAGACTTTGTGCAGCAGGCCTTCATGGTAAAATAGCTGCTAGGAAACCACTGCTAAGGACAGGCAACAAGCAGAAGAGACTTGTTTGGGCTAAAGAACACAAGGAATGGACATTAGACCAGTGGAAATCTGTGCTTTGGTCTGATGAGTCCAAATTTGAGATCTTTGGTTCCAACCACCGTGTCTTTGTGCGACGCAGAAAAGGTGAACGGATGGACTCTACACGCCTGGTTCCCACCGTGAAGCATGGAGGAGGAGGTGTGATGGTGTGGGGGTGCTTTGCTGGTGACACTGTTGGGGATTTATTCAAAATTGAAGGCATACTGAACCAGCATGGCTACCCCAGCATCTTGCAGCGGCATGCTATTCCATCCGGTTTGTGTTTAGTTGGACCATCATTCATTTTTCAACAGGACAATGACCCCAAACACACCTCCAGGCTGTGTAAGGGCTATTTGACCAAGAGGGAGAGTGATGGGGTGCTACGCCAGATGACCTGGCCTCCACAGTCACCAGACCTGAATCCAATCGAGATGGTTTGGGGTGAGCTGGACCGCAGAGTGAAGGCAAAAGGACCAACAAGTGCTAAGCATCTCTGGGAGCTCCTTCAAGATTGTTGGAAGACCATTTCCGGTGACTACCTCTTGAAGCTCATCAAGAGAATGCCAAGAGTGTGCAAAGCCGTCATCAAAGCAAAAGGTGGCTACTTTGAAGAACCTAGAATATAATACATATTTTGAGTTGTTTCACACTTTCTGGTTAAGTATGTAATTCCACATGTGTTAATTCATAGTTTTGATGCCTTCAGTGTGAATGTACAATAATCATAGTCAAGAAAATACAGAAAAATCTTTAAATGAGAAGGTGTGTCCAAACTTTTGGTCTGTACTGTATATATATATCGGGGTGAGCTGACTATGCTCCTCTGCCCCCTAAGTTCCACTCTCTCTCCTCGCCGTCGACCTCACTCGGGGCCCTCACTACTTGGCAGCTGGCGTGCTGCGTCTTCACCGCTCTCTGAGCGTCGGCACGCTCTCAGCTCACTCAGAGCTGTGTTCCTGTCTGAACACTGAACACTAATCTGCGCTGCCTGGCTCCACCTTCCCTATATATGTCCCTAACAGGCTCCCTCTGCTGGTCTGAGGTGGAAGGTGGAGGTGTATGAATGTAGTGAGGGCCTCTTGTAGAGAAGTCCGTCCATGCACCCTTCTGGGTTCTGTGGCACCAATGCGCAGCAGGGGCGCCACAGTCACTGGGCAATGTAAAGCCCCTGTACATTATCTCCTTCCGTAGATTATTTATTTTGTGGGATTTGCTGACATTTACCAAGCACTACCGTCTGTATCTCATAGATGTAATCTCTCACTTCAGTTCCGGTAAAATAACTGATGTTGACGTCTTCCAGAATGTTGCTGTTCTTGGCGGAGGTCGCTCTTAAACTGCTGTAATGAATGGCTTCCTCTGATTTCTCCTCTTTTATCGGAGGCTGTAGTTTTTCTACACACGATGGAGAGAAAGGAGAGGATAAGTAATTTTACAGATGTGCTACAAAGGTAAATGGCTGTGTGAGCCCAGAGCGATCTGTCAGACCCATATATCCAGAAATAATTATGTCCAAGAAGGCCCCTCACCAGCAGAATATGGGGTACTGGGTGGTGGCAGCAATGGTTCTGGCCGCTTCTTCCTGGGTGATCATCATCTTTGGCTATAGTTATTCATCACCTTAAGCCTTTCTTAAAAACATATCACACTTAATCCTCCAAGAAGATGGAAGGTCTGTCTTTAGGATCGTCCATGTCACGCAAGGTGTTGGAAAGACTAAGTGCAACACAAAGGGAAGGGGGAAGGGAGCCCAGGCACTAGGGAAAAGGGGAGTGGAGACCTTCTAGGCTGATCTGCTATCACCCTGTCTCCCCTGACAGTCCCTATATTGGTTCCTCACAAATTTCCGCACAGGAACCTAGACCCTGTATTTCCCTAGCGCTTGGCCCTGGATAGGGAAGGGGGGATCAGCACAAGTCGATCCCCACTAACAACTAAAGACATCAAGGGAGACAGACACGGGGGAAAGTAACTTAGCTTTAGCTGACTTCAGAGAGAACTCTAAACGTCCTCCTACCACAGAGGAAGTTAGCAGTCTGAGAGCTCCAAGTATTCACAGGGAAACATGTGAGTATCACCGGCCCCTCCCTGCTGCAAAGTGAAACTATTTATACACCCAAACCTGAGTGTCAATTAGAGCAGGAGGGAGGTAGCCACTGGGTCCTAGCATGAGATAGATTTAGGAAGGTGTCTGTAATGCCAAACGAAGAGATCTTCTGCAACCAACTGCAGGGCGACTTTCACATCTGACACACCCATGACAGTCCATCACTGTTTGATCAGTGGGAGTTACCCTCTCCTATTCAGATACCTGACATCAGGGATCCCATATAGAGCCCTGTTCAGAATGCAGGGGAGGTGCACATGCCCAACCTCCGCTCCATTCATTGCCTATAGGACTGCCGGAGAAAGAAGAGTACATCGCTCGGCTATTTCCTTCAGTCCCATTGACATCCTGCTTAGGGACATCCTCGATGCTTTATTATCTACATGGATATGTGATTTTGTGACCAGGCCACTGCTTGCTCAGAATAGATCATTTCCTCATACTTTATCTTTTGCACCAGGGATGTATTATCCCAAATCTGAGGAATAGCGGTTTCTGTGAGGATGGCCTGCATTGGGCTATTAAAGGAGGTAGATTGGATCTGTATCACTTGATGAAGCTGTGAGTTTCCATATTCTGATATCCTGAGGTTTAGGCGCTGAATGACAACATGACGGAATTAGAGAGATTGAGAATGGTGTGTGCAGAGGGAAACATTGGCCGCGGCTCTGGAATTCCCAAGTTTGGCTGTGAACCAAGCCTGAGGCTGCCGCATCCCACGTTTTTGGGTTTTCTTTTTACGATATTCAGTGTGCAGTTGAAATGTCCTGGCAATATGATTCTCCAGGTCAGTATGATTTTGGTGATACTAAACCTTTTAGTTTTTTTTCACATACAGTATATATTTTAATAGTTAAAACGAATTTCAGAACATTGTTAAAAAAATAGTTTTCATTATTTTCTGAGACGTCTAACTTTCCTATTTTTCCATCCATTGACCTGTATGCAGACTTTTTGTGTGTGTCTTGAGCTGTACTTTTTATTGATACCATGTCAAGCTTAAAACCATTTTGACAGCTTTTGTTGTATTTTTTTTAAAAATTAAAATTCTGGCTATTTATTTTTTTTCTTTTAAATATTTCACATACAGTGTAAATCATTCTATATTTTGGTAGATCGGACATTCCTACATAAAACATGGTTTTATTTTTTCGTATTTCTTTATTTTTTAGGGGGATATACATTTTTAGATATTTAAAACATTTTTTTTATTTTTACTTTATTTTGTAGACTCCATAAGAGACTTGAACCTGTGACTGTCTGATATCTTGTACTATATACTGCAATACAATAGTATTGCAGTATGTAGAGAAATCGCAAATCTCCCATGAAGCTCATCCTCTAGCTGATCTTCACAGGAAGACTAATATGTCATCCACGGGGAACCTTCAGCAGGTCCAGGCTGGCATAGTAATACATTGGCAGAATAATGATAGTTGATGCGAAAGCAAACCGGCAAGCAGATCATTTAAATTACACTGTCCTTGATTGACTGCAGCATCTAAATGGTTAACAGCAGGATCGAAGCTCAGCTCTGGCCACTGCTCTTATAGGCAGATGGCGGCTGTGTGATACAGCCAGCACCTGCCAGGTATGAAGCAGGTTAAGCTCCTGAGCCCGCTCTATACACCATGCAGCGAGCTGTCAAAATGGATGTCACGAAGAGGTTAAAGATAGGAAGATCTGCAGCTAGAGATGAGTGAAGCGATGCTAATCAAATTTGTTTCCAATTTTATAAAATTTGCATGTCCCAGCAAATTTGAACAGTTTGTGATTTGATTTGCCTAAAAATGTCCCCTTCCTATTAACACATTAAAGGAGATTGAAAGATCACATGATCTCAGGTGCGATTGCACATAATCCCTTGCTGCCATCAGACATCACATGATATACGGCAGCTAATCAGCAGGAACTATCGTAGACTATATAAAAGCCAAGGAAGGGAATGCCGTGTCTGCTTTAGGATAGCAAGATGCAAGGCTGCCAACCTCTTTACCATTTTTTTTCTGGACAAGTGAACCAAAAATCCCAGACAGCCCGAGATTTTTATGAATATAAACCTCACCTCACCCCTGTATACCACCACACCTCCATGTCACTTCCTCAAAGCATTTCCAACATAATTCACTTAAAATAAAATGATCCCAAAAGAAATAGGCCAGGAGTGAGAAGGAAAAAATATTGCAAAAGCTGTTGCAGATCATTTTATAATTACGATTCACAGCTGCAGAGCCTCTTGTAATTCTCGCACTCTGCTGCAGAACCTCTTGTAATTCCCATATATGCTGCTGCAAAACCTCTTGAAATTCCCATATATGGTACTGCAGAACTTTATAGTTCACACTGATGCAGAATTTCATGTAATTCCTACACTGCTGCAGAACTTTTTACTTACCATATATGATGCTGCAGAGCCTTTGTACTTCCCATATATGCTGTGTAAGGGCTATTTGACCAAGAAGGAGAGTGATGGGGTGCTACGCCAGATGACCTGGCCTCCACAGTCAACAGACCTGAACCCAATTGAGATGGTTTTGGGTGAGCTGGACCGCAGAGTGAAGGCAAAAGGGCCAACAAGTGCTAAGCATCTCAGGGAACTCTTTCAAGATTGTTGGAAAACCATTTCCAGTGACTACCTCTTGAAGCTCATCAAGAGAATGCCAAGAGTGTGCAAAGCAGTCATTAAAGCAAAAGGTGGCTATTTTGAAGAACCTAGAATATAAGACATATTTTCAGTTGTTTCACACTTTTTTGTTAAGTATATAATTCCACATGTGTTAATTCATAGTTTTGATGCCTTCAGTGTGAATGTACAATTTTCAAAGTCATGAAAATACAGAAAAATCTTTAAATAAGAAGGTGTGTCCAAACTTTTGGTCTGTACTATATACACACCGTAAAAAAAAAAAAAAAAAGGAGCAAAAAAAGTATGCTTTTTCATCATATCGCCAAACAAAAAGTGGAATAAAATGCGATCAAAAAGCAAAATGGAAATAAAAATGGTACCGATGAAAACGTCATCTTGTTCCACAAAAAAAAAGCTGCCATATAGCTCCATCAGCCGAAAAATAAAAAAGTTATAGCTCTCAGAATAAAGCGATGTAAAAAAAATATTTTTTCTATAAAATTGTTTTGTGTAAAAGCGCCAAAACATAAAAAAAATATATACGGTAAGTGTAGTATCGCTGTAAACGTACTGACCCAAAGAATAATGCTGCCTTATCACTTCCTGAGTTGTTTTTTGTTCATTTTACCTCCCAAAAAAATGGAATAGAAAGTGATCAAAAAATGTCACGTACCCAAAAATGGTACCAATAAAAACGTCAACTCGTCCTGCAAAAAACAAGCCCTCGCATGACTGTCAGCCGAAATATGGAAAAATTATAGCTCTCAAAATATGGCGATGCAAAAACTAGATTTTGCAAAAAAAAGCGTCTTTTAGTGTGTGACAGCTGTCAATCATAAAAACCCGATATAAATCTGGTATTGCTGTAATCGCACCGATCCGAAGAATAAAGTAATCTTATCAGTTATACCACACGAGGAACAGCGTAAAAAATAAATAAAATAAATAAAACCAATTCTTCACCTGCTACTGATTTGTTTATTATGTCTCCCAAAGATCGCAGTATGGCTCTGAGCTGAGCACTTACACCAGAGTTTCCGTGTAAATCTCTGAAATACGTGATTCAGTCGGAACCCATGACGGAAGATTCCCTGTAATGAGAAATTGCACAACAAATTTCATGATGCAATTTCTCCTGTTACCCTTATGATAATGCAAAATTAGGGGATGAAAAACATTTTTTGTGGGAAAAATGTGAAAATTTTATTTTTAAGGCACAATATTATAAACTTCTGTGAAGCACCTTGGGGTGCAAGGTGCTCACCACACATCTAGATAAGTTCCCTAAGGGGTCTAGTTTCCAAAATGGTGTCATTTGTGGGGGGTTTCCACTGTTTAGGCACATCAGGGGCTCCCCAAATGCGACATGGCGTCCGCTAATTATTCAAGCAAATTTTACATTTAAAAGGTCAAATGGCGCTCCTTCCCTTCCGAACCCTGCCGTGCGCCCAAACAGTGGTTTTCCTCCACATTTGGGGTATCAGCTTACTCAGGAGAAATTGCACAATAAATTTCATAGTGCAATTTCTCCTGTTACCCTAATGATAATGCAAAATTAAGGGATGAAAAACGTTTTTGTGGAAAAAATGTGAAAATTTTATTTTTACAGCTCAATATTATAAACTTCTGTGAAGCACCTTGGGGTTCAAGGTGCTCACCACACATCTAGATAAGTTCCCTAAGGGGTCTAGTTTCCAAAATGGTGTCACTTGTGGGGGGTTTCCACTGTTTAGGCACATCAGGAGCTCTCCAAACGCAACATGGCGTCCGCTAATTATTCAAACAAATTTTACATTTAAAAAGTCTAATGGTGCTCCTTCCCTTCCGAACCCTGCAGTGCGCCCAAATAGTGGTTTTCTCTCACATATGGGATATTAGCGCGCTCATGAGAAAATGCACTACAAATTGTGTAGTCCATTTTTTCCTGTTACCCTTGTGAAAATAAAAAAATTGGGTGTAAAATAACATTTTTGTGAAAAAAAGTTAAATGTTCATTGTTTTCTTCCACATTCTAAAAATTCCCGTGAAACACCTGAAGGGTTAATAAACTTCTTGAATGTGGTTTTGAGCACCTTGAGGGGTGCAGTTTTTAGAATGGTGTCACTTTTGGGTATTTTCTGACATAGAGGCCCCTCAAAGTCACTTCAATTAAGATGTGGTCCCTAAAAAAATGTTTTTGTAAATTTTGTTGGAAAAATGAGAAATCGCTGGTCAACTTTTAACCCTTATAGCTTCCTAGCAAAAAAAATTTTGGTTCCAAAATTGTGCTGATGTAAAGTAGACATGTGGGAAATGTTATTTATTAACTATTTTGTGTGACATATCTCTCTGATTTAAGGGCATGAAAATTCAAAGTTTGAAAATTGCAAAATGTTCAAAATTTTCGCCAAATTTCAGATTTTTTCACAAATAAACGCAAGTGATATCGAAGAAATTTTACCACAATCATCAAGTACAATATGTCATGAAAAAAACAGTCTCAGAATCAGGGGAATCCGCTGAAGCGTTCCAGAGTAATTACTTCATAAAGTGACAGTGGTCAGAATTGAAAAAATTGGCCTGGTCACGAAGGCAAAAACAGGCTCTGGCGCGAAGTGGTTAAACTTAAGGGTGAATAACCTGCTTCTCTTGGACAAAGAGCACCAAAAACCCTCCTGAGTGATCCCAAACCATGCAGAGGTATTGGATTACTGGACTTGGCTGTCATCAAATTCGTTTATTTTCTTATTTCTATCGAGATCTTCTTAGAACTTGAATTCTGCCCTGCTGAAGTGTATGGAGCTCAGCTTTCTTTTTCCTTGACAAGTGTGTAATTAAAAGCAGTGATGTCACTGACAACCCTTGCAGAATGTGCCATTAATGAGGAGAGACTGCCAGCTGCTGGCCAGATGAAATCAAGCGGAACCAAATTGTGCTGGAAGATTTGCAGGAGTGACTTGTGTGCTGGACCTGATCAGGTGACCCAGAGGAAGGACTTCCTTGATATAAAAGCCCTGCTTGCCAGATCCCAGGAGACTTTGGTGCCAAGAGAGCACAAGCAAGGTGCAGATGAGCACAGGAGAAGACGCTGCAGCCAGAGTGACAGGCAGCAGCAGGAAGTGTGTGCCAGCAGGTTGCTGGCTGGTTGTAGACAAGGTCCAGACGACACCCAATGAGACTAAGAGTGCAGACTGCGCCGGTCAAGACCAGGACCTGTGCCCTACACCGGTCAAGCCTTGGAGACCAGATGTCGCCTATCAGGAGCAGAGGCCCAGTCCTTTTCTCCCCAAGCCCAAGAGACTTCCGCTGACTATCAAGCCGAGAAGATCCGTGAGGAGATTGCGCCAGGAGAGGCACGCCTGCAATTGCGGAGAGACAACGCGAGTGAGCAGTGCAGTCACTTCCAGCTACAACCTTCGATACTGGGGTCGGCTGGGATTAAGACAACAGGTTGGGAGGGGGCCGGTTGGTGCGTGGGAGGCTCAATGTGCTTTAATAGACGTCAGAGAGAGAATTTCAGCTTAGCGGGAAAACCTGGTGACCCCCGTTAAGGCCAGAGCTGCAGAAGGAACTTGCGTGGTGACTCCCACGAATAGGTGCACCACCCTTGTTAAAGGGACATTAAAGTTATATAGTAAAAGATTTTATTTGATATTTCAAGCTGATGGTTATTCATTTCATTGTTTATTTGCCTAGTTACTAACACCAATTGTTCAGAGTTGCTTTAAATTACTATAAAATTACTACTGCATTTAAATAGAATTATATCAGTCACTGACTGTTGTTGCTTTGTGTTCTCTGTGCATTGCATCCAGACACCTGCATTACAAGTGACTAAGCTCAAGCATTTATCAGACACTCTCCAGCCCACTGGGGTCATACACCATGCCTTACCGCACATATATGGGGCTCTCATTTCTTTGGAAACACAATATTTGTGGTGCTTTACTACCAATTTCAACACTGCTTGTATTAAGCAAGCCAAGGTGCCATGAACCAGTAATATATCACCGCACTTACTTCAAAGGAGTGAACAGGGGACCTCATGTAAAGTGGCTCCCACCCGGCGCGTGTTTCGGCATTAGCCTTCGTCTGGCGTTAGTCTTTCCCCAGATGACTGCTAACGCCAAAACGCGCATCGGGGTGGGCAGCACGTTACCGGGGGTCCTTTGTTCACTCCTTTGAAGTAAGAGCAATGATATATTACTGGTTCATGGCACCTTGGCTTGGTCATTAATATGCTTCTACCATGCCCTGCACTTACTGATTCTAGGACACTTGTACTGGGCATTCTGTCATAGACCTGTAGTATACTTTGAGTGTGTGCCATACATTATATGTAATCACTCCTGTCAGTGTATAGCGCTGTGCTGCAGGAGTGAGGTCACTTAAGTTCATCAGCTGAAGATCAGCTGAGAGCTCCAATGAGCTCACTTACTGCATCAGTATTGTGTGGGAAAATTCGAACGCAGCACCGATGCCGTAAGTGAAGGCACCAGAGTTCTCAGCTGATGAACTCCGGTGAACTCAGTTCCAGCAGCGCAGCGCTTTGCGCTGACAGGAGTGATCGCGCTCCCATCAGTTTATACAGTGCTGCCAGGTGATCGGATCGCTGTGGGACATTGTGATGACGGCAGACAGGTGAATGTAAGGGGTTTTTATGTTATTATCAATTTTATTTTATTTATTTATTTATTTTTTACACACAGCGCAAAGCGGGAGCAGCCATAGGATGATGGGAGGAGTAATCTCCTGCAGGCAATTCTTTGTGCGTTTTTGACTCATTGACTAACTTGAGTCAGTCAAATATGCTGCAAACATCCACAGAAAATACGCAAATATTTTTATACCTGTGTTTTTGCTGCTGATTTGACTGACTCAATTGAATTCATGGGGTGAAAAACGCTGCAAAAACGCACAAAGAATTGACATGCTGCAGATTTTAACGCAATGACAATCCTGACAGGAAAATTACGATCATGTGCACAGCACTTCAAGATTATCATTTCATTAGTTGGCACAAGGATTACCTAGCGTTTTTGGCCCATTTTCGCACGGAAAAAATGCAGCAAAAATGGACCAAAAACTAAATTTTAATGTAAACAGCTGTACAAAATTTCCAAAATGTTAACAAGCCAAAAAAATGTAATGTTGATGTTAGCTTAGACCTTCATCTAACCAAAGATTCAGGTAAACGGACCTTTATTAAAACTTGGTTAGCACTCCCTGCTACGCAATAATTAGAGATTAGATGCTGCAACAGATCTGGAAATTAAATCTGGGTGTGGGGGTAGTAGTCATGTATAATCAGATCTAGGCAGATTCAAGTAAAGGTATTGAGGTACACATTTTTTCGCACTCTTGTTGGAAAGTAAGAATCCTTTCAAACACAGAAATGTTAACAGGTTGAATTTTATCAATTGATAAAAATGAAGTGAATGAACAAAAGCAAAATCTAAGTCAAATTAATTTGCAGTCTGTAGTTATGTTAAAAAATAGCTACTGGGACACTTTGAAGAAATGGCGGAATCACTTATTCCATGGCCAAATGAGGGGTCTTGCTACCATACATTATGGCTCATAATCCCAGGAGTAGGACTGGTGTGATGTTCTCTCGTGAAGGCCTCTTCATGGCATTGCCCACGTGCACATGGACCTCAAGCCACCGCCCTCAAAGCCTATCAAGGTGCAGAGCAAGATGATACTGGAGGATGGAATGGCAGTCTATCATCTTCAGCAATGAGTCCCACTTTTGTCTTGGATGCAATGATACCGGGAGACAGGGCTGGCGTCAGCACCTGGCGCACCCGGGCAAGTGTCGGGGCCCTGAGCAGGCGGGGGGGCCCACTCGCCATCGGGCACCCCGGCGCTATGGGACCTGTGAGTGGAGGAGAGCGGTGCCAGCGCCAGCCACCCCCTCCACCCCCCACTTGCTCAGGGCCCCGGCACAATACTTACCTCTCCCAGTGCCTCCGCAGCAGCTCGGGTCTCTCCTGAGCTGTCACAGCGCAGAGCGGGAAGTCCGGAGCTGAGGAGTCCAGAGCAGCAGCAGGTGAGGAGAAATTAGGTGAGTATTTGATTTTTTTTTAATGTTGGAGGCACGGGGCATTATAGGGGGGGGGGGAGACAGCCTGCAATGGGGCATTATATGGGGGGGAGAACAGCCTGCAATGGGGCATTATGTGGGAGGGGGGACAGCCTGCAATGGGGCATTATAGGGGGGGGACAGTCTACATGGGGCATTATGTGGGGGGGAGAACAGCCTGCATGAGGCATTATGTTGGGGGGGGCACAGCCTGCATGGGGCATTATGGGGGGGCACAGCCGGCATGGAGCATTTTATGGGGGCCAGTATTCTGTATGGAGCGTTTTATGGGGGCCAGTATTCTGTACGGAGCGTTTTATGGCGGCCAGTATTCTGTACGGAGCGTTTTATGGGGGCCAGTATTCTGTACGGAGCGTTTTATGGGGGCCAGTATCCTGTGTGGAGCGTTTTATGGGGGCCAGTATCCTGTGTGGAGCATTTTATGGGGGCCAGTATCCTGTGTGGAGCATTTTATGGGGGCCAGTATCCTGTGTGGAGCATTTTATGGGGACCAGTATCCTGTGTGGAGCGTTTTATGGGGGCCAGTATCCTGTGTGGAGCGTTTTATGGGGGCCAGTATTCTGTATGAAGCAATATATGGGGCCCATAATACTGCATAGAGGACTATGTGGTGCCCATAATACTGTATGGAGGACTATACTATCCGGTCTGCACTGTGCGCTTCGAGGATTCGACGGTTTCTGAGCTATTGTAGAATTTACAATAGATATCACTCATGTAATGTAACAAGTGAAATCTTGGGCATTGCACTAATATATATATATATATATATATATATATATATATATATATAAAATATATATTTATTTCTCTGCGGTATCTGTGCTTCATGAATCATAGTTACATAGTTACATAGTTAGTAAAGCCGAATAAAGACTTGCGTCCATCAAGTTTGACCTGTTAGTTCTGTAATTGCTAAAGTTGATCCAGAGGAGGGCAAAAACCCCAAATGATTTAGCCAATCTTCACCTGAGGAAAAATTCCCTCCCGACTCTGAAACCAGCAGTCAGAATAAATCCCTGTATCAACCTCCTATTTTATTCTATTTTTAAGTATATGCTGAAATCTGCCTGGTATCTAGAAAAGCATCCAGTCCCCGCTTGAACTGGTTTAGTGAATCCGACATTACCGTCTCCTCACTCAGTGAATTCCATATTCTCACTGCTCTTACCGTAAAGAACTCCTTCCTATGCTGGTGCTGAAACCTTTTCTCTTCCAGTCTTAGTGAGTGCCCTCTTGTTACCGTAATATCCCTCCTTTTGAACAAATCCCGGGCAAGGTCTCTATACTGTCCCCTAACATATTTGTACACATTTATTATGTCCCCCCTCAACCTTCTCTTTTCCAGGCTGAATAGTCCTAGTTTTGCCAACCTCTCTGGGTATTGCAGTCCCTCCATTCCCCTTATTAATTTTGTTGCCCTCCTTTGTACCTTTTCAAGCTCATTTATATCCTTTCTATATATTGGGGCCCATAACTGAGCACAGTATTCCAAGTGTGGTCTGACCAGTGCTTTGTACAGTGGAAGAACAATGTTCTCATCCTTTGCAGCTATACCTCTTCTGATACATCCCATTACCCTGTTTGCCCTTACACATGGTATGTGTTAAAGGGGCCCACTGAGACTCTTTCGCCCGGGGCCCACAAAAACCTGGAACCGGCCCTGCCTGGAGAATGGTCTGGTGACCATGTGGGCGCCCGGCATTATGGTGTGGGGTGACATAATGTGCTGTAACCCGACCCCTCAAAATATACTAATAGCTCGGTGTTACATTTATTTGGTCGAGGAACCAGTGGTATGGCCATTTCTCCAAACTGCCTCTGGAAACGTTTTTCAACATGACATGAGGCCACTTTTCTCTGGCATTACTGTGAGCACCCTACTTGGCTTAAACATGCTACCATGGTCTACAGTGTTTCCCAATGAGCACGCTCGGGACATCATTAGCTGCCAGCATCGGATCTTGATGATTTGCGTGCCCAAGTGCTTTCAGTGTGGCTGAACATTCCTCAGACAACCATAAGGCCATGTGCACATTTAGTATTTTGTGAGTTTTTTTACCTCCGTATTTGTAAGCCAAGACTAGAAGTGGGTAAAAAAATACAGAGGTGGCCTTAAAGGGGTTTCCCCAGAAACTATTATTTTTTAAAACTCACTCTAGTCTAATAACCCCTTTAAATTAACCTCTTGTTGCCTTTAGATCCTCACTGGCTAATTGTGTACATTTTCTGGCTCCAGCTCCTCCATTATCCCTCTGCTCAGATGTGGGCGCGCCTTCAGTGCACTGTAGACTACATTTCCCATGACCACCTGCTTCTTCTCCAGGCTCCCTGCTCTCCCCCATACACTGATAACATTAGCTGCTCAGCAATCTGCCAGTGCCCACAGAGGAAGAGACATGTTTCTTGGCATAGTTTTTAATAATATATCAATAAATGTAATTCTTATCTATCGTTATGTCTTTACCACCCTGGGTAAAGGTTTCTAATCCTCCAATTCTGTATGTGTTTTTGATATATTCCCTCTATCTGTCCTCTCCTGGTTCCAAAATCCGTCTATGTTGCCCATAGCAACCAATCACAGTGTAGCTTTTATTTTATCAGAGAGGTTTAAAAAATGAAAGCTGAGCTCTGATTGGTTGCTGTGGGTAATAATGACAATTTATTTTTCAGACAATATAGATAAAGGCCTGGTTGTATTTCTATGTAGGAGGGATCCATTATAACAAATATTTGACAGGAGCGGCTGCCCTGTGCCCATGTCCACTCTGTGCAGTGAGAATGGCCCAAATGTACATAAGCCATCTCCCTACAAAGTCAGAAGAGGTTCCCTTTACAATAGCAGATATTTAAGCATATGCAGCCTGCCATTAGAGAACTAGAGGACGTATCCATGGGCGACAAGGTAGGAAAAAGACTCTAACATGCAGATCTTCAGGGGGTGATATACGGAGGACCAAGCACATTTGGAAATTGAATTTGACAATTTTCTTTCATTTACAAATTGTAGCTACTGAGCTATGATTAATATTGTCCAAATAACTCTTTAATAACCTCAGTGATAGGAGCCAAGGTGTGTGAGTGCGAGCATTTCTGCACATGGCGCTCATACATCAAGATGTTTTCAAAATTCTATTTCCATTTGCACATTATTAATATGTCCATTGACCTTGTGATTTACATAATTACACTTATTAGGCAAGTGACTATTCTGACCATATTTATTTTATTTATCTCACTTCTATAGCGCCATTAATTCCACATTGCTTCACAGACAATATTGGCACTGTCCCCATTGTTGCTTCAATCTAAATTCCCTATCAGTATGTCTTTGTAGTGTTGGAGGAAACTGTAGAACCTAGAGTAAACCCACGCAAACACGGGCAGAACATACAAACTCTTTGCAGATATTGTCCTTGGTGGGATTTGAACCCAGGACCCCAGTGCTGCAAGGCTGCAGTGCTAACCACTGAGCCACCATGCTGCCCGTATCATCACTTGTAAGCAGATTTTCTAACTCCAAACTGTATAAACTTGAATGCAGCAGATCAGGTAATGTGTATTTGTATAATGAAGGGAGGATGACAGCACCCTTTATCAAAGTGCGCAGAATTATTAAGTAGCTTGTTTTACTCAGGCAAAATGGGCCAACAAATAGATTTAATTCACTCTAAGCGCTCATTCAGACATCAGTAATGTTTCATCAGCTTTTGCATGCCAAAACCAGGAGTGAAACATACAAGCAAAAGCTATCATTGAAAGATTGACATTTGTTCTGTGTTTTGGAGACACTCCTGGTTTTGGCATACAGACACTAATGAAAAATCACTGACGTCTGAATGAACCCTAAAAAGTAGAGAATTGTTAAAATTCTTACAGAGAGATGCAGCACTCTTGAAATTGCTAAGATATTGGGACGTGATCACAGAACCATCAAATGTTTTGTTGCGAATAGTCAAGAGGGTCGCAAAAAACGTGTTGAGAAAAAAAGTCACACATTAACTGCCAAAGATTTGAGAAGAATCAAACGTGAAGCGACCAGGAACCCATTATCTTCCAGATCTACAACCTCCCTGGAGAGCCAAGAAGCACAAGATGTTGAGTGATCAGATACATGACCAAGGGAAGGAAAGCTGAAAGCCAACCAACACTGATCAAGATGCAAGTTGAAGCATCAAGACTAGGCCAAGAAATATCTGAAGACATTATGGACTGATGAAATGAGAGTGACTCTTGACGGACCAGACAGTCCAGGGGGCCCGGGGCTCCGGGGTGTCTATGGCCAGATTGCCCTCATTATATGTGCGGCGCCGGGGCACATACCGGCAGACAGTGGCGGGGGGCCCCCGGACCGCTCCCCCAGCAGCGGCGCACGGCCGCTACTTCTTCTTCGGCCGGGCCAGCACTGCAGCTGTTAACTTCCCTGTGCTGGCCCGTCCGTGTCACAGCTAGGAGACACGGCCCTGTGCGCGGCCGTGTCTCCTAGCTGTGACGTCACGGAGTGCGCGCCCGGCCTGCACTGCTGGACCGGAGAGAAGCAGGAGGACTGGAGCCGAGCCGGGGATGGTGAGTGTGTGTGTGTGTGATTGAGTCTGTGAGTGTGTGTGAGAGTGTGTGTGAGAGTGTGTGTGTGAGAGTGTGTGTGTGCGTGAGTATGTGTGTGATTGAGTGAGTGTGGCACCGTGCGGCCTCCTGCTGTGTATAGATGGCGCCATGCAGCCTCCCGCTGTGTATAGATGGCGCCGTGCGACCTCCCGCTGTGTATAGATGGCTACGTGTGGCCTCCCGCTGAGTATAGATGGCTACGTGTGGCCTCCCGCTGTGTATAGATGGCTACGTGTGGCCTCCCGCTGTGTATAGATGGCTACGTGCGGCCTCCCGCCGTGTATAGATGGCTACGTGCGGCCTCCCGCCGTGTATAGATGGCTACGTGTGGCCTCCCGCTGTGTATAGATGGCTACGTGCGGCCTCCCGCTGTGTATAGATGGCTACGTGCGGCCTCCCGCTGTGTATAGAAGGCTACGTGTGGCCTCCTGCTGTGTATAGATGGCTACATGTAGCCTCCCGCTGTGTATGGATGGCTATGTGCGGCCTCCCGCTGTGTATAGAAGGCTACGTGTGGCCTCCTGCTGTGTATAGATGGCTACATGTAGCCTCCCGCTGTGTATAGATGGCTACATGCGGCATCCCACTGTGTATAGATGGCGCCGTGCGGCCTCCCGCTGTGTATAGATGGCGCCGTGCGGCCTCCCGCCGTGTATAGATGGCTACGTGTGCTCAATATTGAGTCATACAATTAATGTAAAGCTATGTGCCCACGATGCAGAAATGCTCCGGATTTTTTTTGAGCGTTTCTGCATCTCCCTGGCAGAAAAAACGCATGCAGATTTTACATGCGTTTTTCCTGCCAGGGACAAGTGGATGTGAAGCGTTCTTCACATGCATTTCTGCATGCGGGTTTTCAAGCGCTTTCCAAGCGATTTTAGCTTGACACTTGGAAAGTGCTTGACAACTTGGTCACACTATATAAATCCATGCAACCGGCATGGATTTATATAGTGTGACCGTAAAAGAATGGTAAAAAATAAAAAATAAATATATAATTACCTTCTGATGGCCTGCCGACGTCAGCGGTCGCGTGACCCGTCACATGACTAAATGACGTCACCACAGGTCCTTTTCAGACCATAGCGAGCTGCCGGCAAGCCAGGACGCATCGGATAAAGACACCGGGGGCCATCAGAAGGTAAGTATAATATTTATTTTATTCTTTTTTTTTTACAGGTTCTATGGTACCCGGGTCTGGAGGAGAGTCTCCTCTTCTCCAAACCTGGGAACCATCCGCACATTGAAACGCATGAAATCTGCATGTACAGTTGCGGTGATGCGGATTCCATGCGTTCCAGTGCAAGTCAATGGCGGCGAAAACGCTGCGCTTCCGCAAATGATCATTGGGGAACATGGCAGACCTTCTACCAAGCGTTTTTAAGCGTTTCTGCAGCAGAATTGCCGCTGCGGAAACGCTTAAAAAACGCATTGTTGGCTCACAGCCTAAAAAAAAATTATTGTAATTAATATTGTGCCAAATTAATTTCACGTGAACTATCACATGATCTATCACAGGGGATCATGTGACATGTGATACATCAGGTGTGTGTGTGGGGGGGGGGGGCAGCGCCTTCTAAACTGCGCGGGGCCCTTGCCACTCTTAATCCACCCCTGCCTGTCAGGTTTAATAAGTGGGATTTCTTGCCTTATAAATGGGGCTGGGACCATCAGTTGTGTTGTGCAGAAGTCTGGTAGATACATAGCTTATAGTACTACTGAATAGACTGTTAGAATTTGTATTATGGCAAGAAAAAAGCAGCTAAGTAAAGAAAAACGAGTGGCCATCATTACTTTAAGAAATGAAGGTCAGTCAGTCCGAAAAATTGGGAAAACTTTGAAAGTGTCCCCAAGTGCAGTTGCAAAAACCACCAAGCGCTACAAAGAAACTGGCTCACATGAGGACCGCCCCAGTAAAGGAAGACCAAGAGTCACCTCTGCTTCTGAGGATAAGTTTATCCGAGTCACCAGCCTCAGAAATCGCAGGTTAAGAGCAGCTCAGATTAGAGACCAGGTCAATGCCACACAGAGTTCTAGCAGCAGACACATCTCTACAACAACTGTTAAGAGGAGACTTTGTGCGGCAGGCCTTCATGGTAAAATAGCTGCTAGGAAACCACTGCTAAGGACAGGCAACAAGCAGAAGAGACTTGTTTGGGCTAAAGAACACAAGAAATGGACATTAGACCAGTGGAAATCTGTGCTTTGGTCTGACGAGTCCAAATTTGAGATCTTTGGTTCCAACCACCGTGTCTTTGTGCGACGCAGAAAAGGTGAACGGATGGACTCTACATGCCTGGTTCCCACCGTGAAGCATGGAGGAGGAGGTGTGATGGTGTGGGGGTGCTTTGCTGGTGACACTGTTGGGGATTTATTCAAAATTGAAGGCATACTGAACCAGCATGGCTACCACAGCATCTTGCAGTGGCATGCTATTCCATCCGGTTTCCGTTTAGTTGGACCATCATTTATTTTTCAACAGGACAATGACCCCAAACACACCTCCAGGCTGTGTAAGGGCTATTTGACCAAGAAGGAGAGTGAAGGGGTGCTACGCCAGATGACCTGGCCTCCACAGTCACCAGACCTGAACCCAATCGAGATGGTTTGGGGTGAGCTGGACCGCAGAGAGAAGTCAAAAGGGCCAACAAGTGCTAAGCATCTCTGAGAACTCCTTCAAGATTGTTGGAAGACCATTTCCGGTGACTACCTCTTGAAGCTCATCAAGAGAATGCCAAGAGTGTGCAAAGCAGTCATCAAAGAAAAAGGTGGCTACTTTGAAGAACCTAGAATATAAGACATATTTTCAGTTGTTTCACACTTTTTTGTGAAGTATATAATTCTGTGTATAGATATATATGTACATGTGTGTATAGATATAGATGCACATGTGTATAGCTATATATATACGTGTGTGTATAGATATAGCTGTACGTACGTATAGATATATATGTACGGACATATAGATATATATGTACGTGTGTATAAATATAGATGCTCATGTGTATGGCTATATATGTACGTGTGTGTATAGATATACGTACGTATAGATATATATGTACGTGTGTATAAATATAGATGCACATGTGTATAGCTATATATGTACATGTGTATAGATATATATGCACATGTGTATAGCTATATATGTACGTGTGTGTATAGCTATAGATGTACATACGTGTGTATAGATATATATGCACGTGTATAGCTCTATATGTACGTGTGTGTGTATAGCTATATATGTACTTGTGTGTATAGCTATATATGTACTTGTGTGTATAGCTATATATGTACGTGTGTGTATAGCTATATATGTACTTGTGTGTAGCTATATATGTACGTGTGTGTATAGCTATATATGTACTTGTGTGTAGCTATATATGTACGTGTGTGTATAGCTCTATATGTACTTGTGTGTATATCTAAATATGTACTTGTGTGTATAGCTATGTATGTACTTGTGTGTATAGATATAGATGTACGTGTGTGTATAGCTATATATGTACTTGTGTGTATAGCTATATATGTACTTGTGTATAGCTATATATCTACATGTGTGTATAGCTATATATGTACTTGTGTGTATAGCTATAGATGTACTTGTATGTATAGCTATATATGTACTTTTGTGTATAGCTATATATGTACTTGTGTGTATAGCTATATATGTACGTGTGTGTATAGCTATATATGTACTTGTGTCTACAGCTATATATGTACTCGTGTGTATAGCTATATATGTACTTGTGTGTATAGCTATATATGTACGTGTGTGTATAGCTATATATGTACGTGTGTGTATAGCTATATATGTACTTGTGTGTATAGCTATATATGTACGTGTGTGTATAGCTCTATATGTACTTGTGTGTATATCTAAATATGTACTTCTCTGTATAGCTATATATGTACTTGTGTGTATAGATATATATGTACGTGTGTGTATAGCTATATATGTACTTGTGTGTATAGCTATATATCTACATGTGTGTATAGCTATATATGTACTTGTGTGTATAGCTATATATGTACTTGTGTGTATAGCTATATATGTACGTGTGTGTATAGCTATATATGTACTTGCGTGTATAGCTATAAAAGTACGTGTGTGTATAGCTATATATGTACTTGCGTGTATAGCTATATATGTACGTGTGTGTATAGCTATATATGTATCACAAATACACATGCCCAGGAACATACCTCATCTACTTCTGATAAGAATATGGGTATAACTATTGTTCTGTATGGGGATTATGGTTGAAATATCACAAATACACATGCCCAGGAACATACTTCATCTACTTCTCATAGGAATATGTGTATAACTATTGTTCTGTATCGGGATTATGGGTGAAATATCACAAATACACATGCCCAGGAACATAAGTCAACTACATTCAATAGGAATATGTGTATAACTATTGTTCTGTATGGGGATTATGGGTGAAATATCACAAATGCACATGCCAAGGAACATATTTCATCTACTTCTCATAGGAATATGGGTATAACTATTGTTCTGTATGGGGATTATGGGTGAAATATCACAAATACACATGCCCATGAATTTATTTCATCTACATTCAATAGGAATATGGGTATAACCATTGTTCTGTATCGGGATTATGGGTGAAATATCACAAATACACATGCCCAGGAACATATGTCATCTACATTCAATAGGAATATGTGTATAACTATTGTTCTGTATGGGGATTATGGGTGAAATATCACAAATGCACATGCCAAGGAACATATTTCATCTACTTCTCATAGGAATATGGATATAACTATTGTCTGTATGGGGATTATGGGTGAAATATCACAAATACACATGCCAGGAACATACTTCATCTACTTCTGATAGGAATATGAGTATAACTTTTGTTCTGTATGGGGATTATGGGTGAAATATCACAAATACACATGCCCAGTAACATATTTCATCTACATTCAATAGGAATATGTGTATAACTATAGTTCTGTATGGGGATTATGGGTGAAATATCACAAATGCACATGCCCAGGAACATACTTCATCTACTTCTCATAGGAATATGTGTATAACTATTGTTCTGTATGGGGATTATGGGTGAAATATCACAAATGCACATGCCCAGGAACATATTTCATCTATTTCTCATAGGAATATGGGTATAACTATTGTTCTGTATGGGGATTATGGGTGAAATATCACAAATGCACATGCCCAGGAACATACTTCATCTACTTCTCATAGGAATATGGGTATAACTATTGTTCTGTATGGGGATTATGGGTGAAATATCACAAATGCACATGCCCAGGAAAATACTTCATCTACTTCTCATAGGAATATGGATATAACTATTGTCTGTATGGGGATTATGGGTGAAATATCACAAATACACATGCCCAGGAACATATTTCATCTACTTCTCATAGGAATATGGGTATAACTATTGTTCTGTATGGGGATTATGGGTGAAATATCACAAATGCACATGCCCAGGAACATATTTCATCTACTTCTCATAGGAATATGGGTATAACTATTGTTCTGTATGGGGATTATGGGTGAAATATCACAAATGCACATGCCCAGGAACATATTTCATCTACTTCTCATAGGAATATGTGTATAACTATTGTTCTGTATGGGGATTATGGGTGAAATATCACAAATGCACATGCCCAGGAACATACTTCATCTACTTCTCATAGGAATATGTGTATAACTATTGTTCTGTATGGGGATTATGGGTGAAATATCACAAATGCACATGCCCAGGAACATACTTCATCTACTTCTCATAGGAATATGTGTATAACTATTGTTCTGTAAGGGGATTATGGGTGAAATATCACAAATGCACATGCCCAGGAACATACTTCATCTACTTCTCATAGGAATATGGGTATAACTATTGTTCTGTATGGGGATTATGGTTGAAATATCACAAATACACATGCCCAGGAACATACTTCATCTACTTCTCATAGGAATATGTGTATAACTATTGTTCTGTATGGGGATTATGGGTGAAATATCACAAATGCACATGCCCAGGAACATATTTCATCTACTTCTGATAGGAATATGGGTATAACTATCGTTCTTTATGGGGATTATGGGTGAAATATCACAAATACACAGGCCCAGAAACATATTTCATCTACTTTTCATAGGAATATGGGTATAACTATTGTCCTGTATGGGGATTATGGGTGAAATATTACAAATACACATGCCCAGGAACATATTTCATCTACATTCAATAGGAATATGTGTATAACTATTGTTCTGTATGGGGATTATGGGTGAAATATCACAAATGCACATGCCAAGGAACATATTTCATCTATTTCTCATAGGAATATGGGTATAACTATTGTTCTGTATGGGGATTATGGGTGAAATATCACAAATACACATGCCCAGGAACATATTTCATCTACTTCTCATAGGAATATGGGTATAACTATTGTTCTGTATGGGGATTATGGGTGAAATATCACAAATGCACATGCCCAGGAACATATTTCATCTACTTCTCATAGGAATATGTGTATAACTATTGTTCTGTATGGGGATTATGGGTGAAATATCACAAATGCACATGCCCAGGAACATACTTCATCTACTTCTCATAGGAATATGGATATAACTATTGTCTGTATGGGGATTATGGGTGAAATATCACAAATACACATGCCAGGAACATACTTCATCTACTTCTGATAGGAATATGAGTATAACTATTGTTCTGTATGGGGATTATGGGTGAAATATCACAAATACACATGCCCAGTAATATATTTCATCTACATTCAATAGGAATATGTGTATAACTATAGTTCTGTATGGGGATTATGGGTGAAATATCACAAATGCACATGCCCAGGAACATACTTCATCTACTTCTCATAGGAATATGTGTATAACTATTGTTCTGTATGGGGATTATGGGTGAAATATCACAAATGCACATGCCCAGGAACATATTTCATCTATTTCTCATAGGAATATGGATATAACTATTGTTCTGTATGGGGATTATGGGTGAAATATCACAAATGCACATGCCCAGGAACATACTTCATCTACTTCTCATAGGAATATAGGTATAACTATTGTTCTGTATGGGGATTATGGGTGAAATATCACAAATGCACATGCCCAGGAACATATTTCATCTACTTCTCATAGGAATATGGGTATAACTATTGTTCTGTATGGGGATTATGGGTGAAATATCACAAATGCACATGCCCAGGAACATATTTCATCTACTTCTCATAGGAATATGTGTATAACTATTGTTCTGTATGGGGATTATGGGTGAAATATCACAAATACACATGCCCAGGAACATACTTCATCTACTTCTCATAGGAATATGTGTATAACTATTGTTCTGTATGGGGATTATGGGTGAAATATCACAAATGCACATGCCCAGGAACATACTTCATCTACTTCTCATAGGAATATGTGTATAACTATTGTTCTGTAAGGGGATTATGGGTGAAATATCACAAATGCACATGCCCAGGAACATACTTCATCTACTTCTCATAGGAATATGGGTATAACTATTGTTCTGTATGGGGATTATGGTTGAAATATCACAAATACACATGCCCAGGAACATACTTCATCTACTTCTCATAGGAATATGTGTATAACTATTGTTCTGTATGGGGATTATGGGTGAAATATCACAAATGCACATGCCCAGGAACATATTTCATCTACTTCTGATAGGAATATGGGTATAACTATTGTTCTTTATGGGGATTATGGGTGAAATATCACAAATACACAGGCCCAGAAACATATTTCATCTACTTCTCATAGGAATATGGGTATAACTATTGTCCTGTATGGGGATTATGGGTGAAATATTACAAATACACATGCCCAGGAACATATTTCATCTACATTCAATAGGAATATGTGTATAACTATTGTTCTGTATGGGGATTATGGGTAAAATATCACAAATGCACATGCCAAGGAACATATTTCATCTACTTCTCATAGGAATATGGGTATAACTATTGTTCTGTATGGGGATTATGGGTGAAATATCACAAATACACATGCCCAGGAACATATTTCATCTACTTCTCATAGGAATATGGGTATAACTATTGTTCTGTATGGGGATTATGGGTGAAATATCACAAATGCACATGCCCAGGAACATATTTCATCTACTTCTCATAGGAATATGTGTATAACTATTGTTCTGTATGGGGATTATTGGTGAAATATCACAAATGCACATGCCCAGGAAAATACTTCATCTACTTCTCATAGGAATATGGATATAACTATTGTCTGTATGGGGATTATGGGTGAAATATCACAAATACACATGCCAGGAACATACTTCATCTACTTCTGATAGGAATATGAGTATAACTATTGTTCTGTATGGGGATTATGGGTGAAATATCACAAATACACATGCCCAGTAACATATTTCATCTACATTCAATAGGAATATGTGTATAACTATAGTTCTGTATGGGGATTATGGGTGAAATATCACAAATGCACATGCCCAGGAGCATACTTCATCTACTTCTCATAGGAATATGTGTATAACTATTGTTCTGTATGGGGATTATGGGTGAAATATCACAAATGCACATGCCCAGGAACATATTTCATCTATTTCTCATAGGAATATGGGTATAACTATTGTTCTGTATGGGGATTATGGGTGAAATATCACAAATGCACATGCCCAGGAACATACTTCATCTACTTCTCATAGGAATATGGGTATAACTATTGTTCTGTATGGGGATTATGGGTGAAATATCACAAATGCACATGCCCAGGAACATATTTCATCTACTTCTCATAGGAATATGGGTATAACTATTGTTCTGTATGGGGATTATGGGTGAAATATCACAAATGCACATGCCCAGGAACATATTTCATCTACTTCTCATAGGAATATGTGTATAACTATTGTTCTGTATGGGGATTATGGGTGAAATATCACAAATGCACATGCCCAGGAACATACTTCATCTACTTTTCATATGAATATGTGTATAACTATTGTTCTGTATGGGGATTATGGGTGAAATATCACAAATGCACATGCCCAGGAACATACTTCATCTACTTCTCATAGGAATATGTGTATAACTATTGTTCTGTAAGGGGATTATGGGTGAAATATCACAAATGCACATGCCCAGGAACATACTTCATCTACTTCTCATAGGAATATGGGTATAACTATTGTTCTGTATGGGGATTATGGTTGAAATATCACAAATACACATGCCCAGGAACATACTTCATCTACTTCTCATAGGAATATGTGTATAACTATTGTTCTGTATGGGGATTATGGGTGAAATATCACAAATGCACATGCCCAGGAACATATTTCATCTACTTCTGATAGGAATATGGGTATAACTATTGTTCTATATGGGGATTATGGGTGAAATATCACAAATACATAGGCCCAGAAACATATTTCATCTACTTCTCATAGGAATATGGGTATAACTATTGTCCTGTATGGGGATTATGGGTGAAATATTACAAATACACATGCCCAGGAACATATTTCATCTACATTCAATAGGAATATGTGTATAACTATTGTTCTGTATGGGGATTATGGGTGAAATATCACAAATGCACATGCCAAGGAACATATTTCATCTACTTCTCATAGGAATATGGGTATAACTATTGTTCTGTATGGGGATTATGGGTGAAATATCACAAATACACATGCCCAGGAATTTATTTCATCTACATTCAATAGGAATATGGGTATAACCATTGTTCTGTATCGGGATTATGGGTGAAATATCACAAATACACATGCCCAGGAACATATGTCATCTACATTCAATAGGAATATGTGAATAACTATTGTTCTGTATGGGGATTATGGGTGAAATATCACAAATGCACATGCCAAGGAACATATTTCATCTACTTCTCATAGGAATATGGATATATCTATTGTCTGTATGGGGATTATGGGTGAAATATCACAAATACACATGCCAGGAACATACTTCATCTACTTCTGATAGGAATATGAGTATAACTATTGTTCTGTATGGGGATTATGGGTGAAATATCACAAATACACATGCCCAGTAACATATTTCATCTACATTCAATAGGAATATGTGTATAACTATAGTTCTGTATGGGGATTATGGGTGAAGTATCACAAATGCACATGCCAAGGAACATATTTCATCTACTTCTCTTAGGAATATGGGTATAACTATTGTTCTGTATGGGGATTATGGGTGAAATATCACAAATAAACATGCCCAGGAACATATTTCATCTACTTCTCATAGGAATATGGGTATAACTATTGCTCTGTATGGGGATTATGGGTGAAATATCACAAATGCACATGCCCAGGAACATACTTCATCTACTTCTCATAGGAATATGGGTATAACTATTGTTCTGTATTGGGATTATGGGTGAAATATCACAAATACACATGCCCAGGAACATATTTCATCTACATTCAATAGGAATATGGGTATAACCATTGTTCTGTATGGAGATTATGGGCGAAATATCACAAATACACATGCCCAGGAACATATTTCCTCTACATTCAATAGGAATATGTGTATAACTATTGTTCTGTATGGGGATTATGGGTGAAATATCACAAATGCACATGCCAAGGAACATATTTCATCTACTTCTCATAGGAATATGGGTATAACTATTGTTCTGTATGAGGATTATGGGTGAAATATCACAAATACACAAGCCAAGAAACAAATTTCATCTACTTCTCATAGGAATATGTGTATAACTATTGTTCTGTATGGGGATTATGGGTGAAATATCACAAATGCACATGCCCAGGAACATATTTCATCTATTTCTCATAGGAATATGGGTATAACTATTGTTCTGTATGGGGATTATGGGTGAAATATCACAAATGCACATGCCCAGGAACATACTTCATCTACTTCTCATAGGAATATGGGTATAACTATTGTTCTGTATGGGGATTATGGGTGAAATATCACAAATGCACATGCCCAGGAACATATTTCATCTACTTCTCATAGGAATATGGGTATAACTATTGTTCTGTATGGGGATTATGGGTGAAATATCACAAATGCACATGCCCAGGAACATATTTCATCTACTTCTCATAGGAATATGTGTATAACTATTGTTCTGTATGGGGATTATGGGTGAAATATCACAAATGCACATGCCCAGGAACATACTTCATCTACTTTTCATATGAATATGTGTATAACTATTGTTCTGTATGGGGATTATGGGTGAAATATCACAAATGCACATGCCCAGGAACATACTTCATCTACTTCTCATAGGAATATGTGTATAACTATTGTTCTGTAAGGGGATTATGGGTGAAATATCACAAATGCACATGCCCAGGAACATACTTCATCTACTTCTCATAGGAATATGGGTATAACTATTGTTCTGTATGGGGATTATGGTTGAAATATCACAAATACACATGCCCAGGAACATACTTCATCTACTTCTCATAGGAATATGTGTATAACTATTGTTCTGTATGGGGATTATGGGTGAAATATCACAAATGCACATGCCCAGGAACATATTTCATCTACTTCTGATAGGAATATGGGTATAACTATTGTTCTATATGGGGATTATGGGTGAAATATCACAAATACATAGGCCCAGAAACATATTTCATCTACTTCTCATAGGAATATGGGTATAACTATTGTCCTGTATGGGGATTATGGGTGAAATATTACAAATACACATGCCCAGGAACATATTTCATCTACATTCAATAGGAATATGTGTATAACTATTGTTCTGTATGGGGATTATGGGTGAAATATCACAAATGCACATGCCAAGGAACATATTTCATCTACTTCTCATAGGAATATGGGTATAACTATTGTTCTGTATGGGGATTATGGGTGAAATATCACAAATACACATGCCCAGGAATTTATTTCATCTACATTCAATAGGAATATGGGTATAACCATTGTTCTGTATCGGGATTATGGGTGAAATATCACAAATACACATGCCCAGGAACATATGTCATCTACATTCAATAGGAATATGTGAATAACTATTGTTCTGTATGGGGATTATGGGTGAAATATCACAAATGCACATGCCAAGGAACATATTTCATCTACTTCTCATAGGAATATGGATATATCTATTGTCTGTATGGGGATTATGGGTGAAATATCACAAATACACATGCCAGGAACATACTTCATCTACTTCTGATAGGAATATGAGTATAACTATTGTTCTGTATGGGGATTATGGGTGAAATATCACAAATACACATGCCCAGTAACATATTTCATCTACATTCAATAGGAATATGTGTATAACTATAGTTCTGTATGGGGATTATGGGTGAAGTATCACAAATGCACATGCCAAGGAACATATTTCATCTACTTCTCTTAGGAATATGGGTATAACTATTGTTCTGTATGGGGATTATGGGTGAAATATCACAAATAAACATGCCCAGGAACATATTTCATCTACTTCTCATAGGAATATGGGTATAACTATTGCTCTGTATGGGGATTATGGGTGAAATATCACAAATGCACATGCCCAGGAACATACTTCATCTACTTCTCATAGGAATATGGGTATAACTATTGTTCTGTATTGGGATTATGGGTGAAATATCACAAATACACATGCCCAGGAACATATTTCATCTACATTCAATAGGAATATGGGTATAACCATTGTTCTGTATGGAGATTATGGGCGAAATATCACAAATACACATGCCCAGGAACATATTTCCTCTACATTCAATAGGAATATGTGTATAACTATTGTTCTGTATGGGGATTATGGGTGAAATATCACAAATGCACATGCCAAGGAACATATTTCATCTACTTCTCATAGGAATATGGGTATAACTATTGTTCTGTATGAGGATTATGGGTGAAATATCACAAATACACAAGCCAAGAAACAAATTTCATCTACTTCTCATAGGAATATGGGTATAACTATTGTTCTGTATGGGGATTATGGGTGAAATATCACAAATTCACACGCCAAGGAACATACTTCATCTACTTCTCATAGGAATATGGGTATAACTATTGTTCTGTATGGGGATTATGGGTGAAATATCACAAATACACATGCCCAGGAAAAGATTTCATCTACATTCAATAGGAATATGGGTATAACCATTGTTCTGTATCGGGATTATAGGTGAAATATCACAAATACACAAGCCCAGGAACATATGTCATCTACATTCAATAGGAATATGTGTATAACTATTGTTCTGTATGGGGATTATGGGTGAAATATCACAAATGCACATGCCAAGGAACATATTTCATCTACTTCTCTTAGGAATATGGATATAACTATTGTTCTGTATGGGGATTATGGGTGAAATATCACAAATACACATGCCAGGAACATACATCATCTACTTCTGATAGGAATGTGAGTATAACTATTCTTCTGTATGGGGATTATGGGTGAAATATCACAAATACACATGCCCAGTAACATATTTCATCTACATTCAATAGGAATATGGGTATAACTATTGCTCTGTATGGGGATTATGGGTGAAATATCACAAATGCACATGCCCAGGAACATACTTCATCTACTTCTCATAGGAATATGGGTATAACTATTGTTCTGTATGGGGATTATGGGTGAAATATCACAAATACACATGCCCAGGAACATATTTCATCTACATTCAATAGGAATATGTGTATAACTATTGTTCTGTATGGGGATTATGGGTGAAATATCACAAATGCACATGCCAAAGAACATATTTCATCTACTTCTCATAGGAATATGGGTATAACTATTGTTCTGTATGGGGATTATGGGTGAAATATCACAAATACACATGCCCAGGAACATATTTCATCTACATTTAATAGGAATATGGGTATAACCATTGTTCTGTATGGAGATTATGGGCGAAATATCACAAATACACATGCCCAGGAACATATTTCATCTATATTCAATAAGAATATGTGTATAAATATTGTTCTGTATGGGGATTATGGGTGAAATATCACAAATGCACATGCCAAGGAACATATTTCATCTACTTCTCATAGGAATATGGGTATAACTATTGTTCTGTATGGGGATTATGGGTGAAATATCACAAATACACAAGCCAAGAAACAAATTTCATCTACTTCTCATAGGAATATGGGTGTAACTATTGTTCTGTATGGGGATTATGGGTGAAATATCACAAATATACATGCCCAGGAAAAGATTTCATCTACATTCAATAGGAATATGGGTATAACCATTGTTCTGTATCGGGATTATGGGTGAAATATCACAAATACACATGCCCAGGAACATATGTCAACTACATTCAATAGGAATATGTGTATAACTATTGTTCTGTATGGGGATTATGGGTGAAATATCACAAATGCACATGCCAAGGAACATATTTCATCGACTTCTCATAGGAATATGGATATAACTATTGTTCTGTATGGGGATTATGGGTGAAATATCACAAATACACATGCCAGGAACATACTTCATCTACTTCTGATAGGAATATGAGTATAACTATTGTTCTGTATGGGGATTATGGGTGAAATATCACAAATACACATGCCCAGTAACATATTTCATCTACATTCAATAGGAATATGTGTATAACTATTGTTCTGTATGGGGATTATGGGTGAAGTATCACAAATGCACATGCCAAGGAACATATTTCATCTACTTCTCATAGGAATATGGGTATAACTATTGTTCTGTATGGGGATTATGGGTGAAATATCACAAATACACATGCCCAGGAACATATTTCATCTACTTCTCATAGGAATATGGGTATAACTATTGCTCTGTATGGGGATTATGGGTGAAATATCACAAATGCACATGCCCAGGAACATACTTCATCTACTTCTCATAGGAATATGGGTATAACTATTGTTCTGTATGGGGATTATGGGTGAAATATCACAAATACACATGCCCAGGAACATACTTCATCTACTTCTCATAGGAATATGGGTATAACTATTGTTCTGTATGGGGATTATGGGTGAAATATCACAAATACACATGCCCAGGAACATATTTCATCTACATTCAATAAGAATATGTGTATAACTATTGTTCTGTATGGGGATTATGGGTGAAATATCACAAATGCACATGCCAAGGAACATATTTCATCTACTTCTCATAGGAATATGGGTATAACTATTGTTCTGTATGGGGATTATGGGTGAAATATCACAAATACACAAGCCAAGAAACAAATTTCATCTACTTCTCATAGGAATATGGGTATAACTATTGTTCTGTATGGGGATTATGGGTGAAATATCACAAATGCACACGCCAAGGAACATACTTCATCTACTTCTCATAGGAATATGGGTATAACTATTGTTCTGTATGGGGATTATGGGTGAAATATCACAAATACACATGCCCAGGAAAAGATTTCATCTACTTCTCATAGGAATATGGATATAACTATTGTTCTGTATGGGGATTATGGGTGAAATATCACAAATACACATGCCCAGGAACATACTTCATCGACTTCTCATAGGAATATGGATATAACTATTGTTCTGTATGGGGATTATGGGTGAAATATCAAAAATACACATGCCCAGGAACATATTTCATCTACTTCTCACAGGAATATGGATATAACTATTGTTCTGTATGGGGATTATGGGTGAAATATCACAAATACACATGCCCAGGAGCATACTTCATCTACTTCTGATAGGAATATGAGTCTAACTATTGTTCTGTATGGAGATTATGGGTGAAATATCACAAATACACATGCCCAGGAATTTATTTCATCTACATTCAATAGGAATATGGGTATAACCATTGTTCTGTATCGGGATTATGGGTGAAATATCACAAATACACATGCCCAGGAACATATGTCATCTACATTCAATAGGAATATGTGTATAACTATTGTTCTGTATGGGGATTATGGGTGAAATATCACAAATACACATGCCCAGGAACATACTTCATCTACTTCTCATAGGAATATGGGTATAACTATTGTTCTGTATGGGGATTATGGGTGAAATATCACAAATACACATGCCCAGGAACATATTTCATCTACTTCTCATAGGAATATGGGTATAACTATTGTTCTGTTTGGGGATTATGAGTGAAATATCACAAACACACATGCCCAGGAACATACTTCATCTACTTCTGATAGGAATATGAGTATAACTATTGTTCTGTATGGGGATTATGGGTGAAATATCACAAATACACATGCCCAGGAACATATTTCATCTACATTCAATAGGAATATGTGTATAACTATTGTTCTGTATGGGGATTATGGGTGAAGTATCACAAATGCACATGCCCAGGAACATATTTCATCTACATCTCATAGGAATATGGGTATAACTATTGCTCTGTATGGGGATTATGGGTGAAATACCTCAAATGCACATGCCCAGGAACATACTTCATCTACTTCTCATAGGAATATGGGTATAACTATTGTTCTGTATGGGGATTATGGGTGAAATATCACAAATGCACATGTCCAGGAACATATTTCATCTACATTCAATAGAAATATGGGTATAACTATTGTTCTGTATGGGGATTATGGGTGAAATATCACAAATGCACATGCCAAGGAACATACTTCATCTACTTCTCATAGGAATATGGGTATAACTATTGTTCTGTATGGGGATTATGGGTGAAATATCACAAATACACATGCCCAGGAAAAGATTTCATCTACCTCTCATAGGAATATGGATATAACTATTGTTCTGTATGGGGATTATGGGTGAAATATCACAAATACACATGCCCAGGAGCATATTTCACCTACTTCTCATAGGAATATGGATATAACTATTGTTCTGTATGGGGATTATGGGTGAAATATCACAAATACACATGCCCAGGAACATACTTCATCTACTTCTGATAGGAATATGAGTATAACTATTGTTCTGTATGGGGATTATGGGTGAAATATCACAAATACACATGCCCAGGAACATATTTCATCTACATTCAATAGGAATATGGGTATAACCATTGTTCTGTATGGGGATTATGGGTGAAATATCACAAATACACATGCCCAGGAACATATTTCATCTACATTCAATAAGAATATGTGTATAACTATTGTTCTGTATGGGGATTATGGGTGAATTATCACAAATACACATGCCCAGGAACATATTTCATCTACATTCAATAGGAATATGTGTATAACTATTGTTCTGTATGGGGATTATGGGTGAAGTATCACAAATGCACATGCCAAGGAACATATTTCATCTACTTCTCATAGGAATATGGGTATTACTATTGTTCTGTATGGGGATTATGGGTGAAATATCACAAATACACATGCCCAGGAACATATTTCATCTACTTCTCATAGGAATATGTGTATAACTATTGTTCTGTATGGGGATTATGGGTGAAGTATCACAAATACACATGCCAAGGAACATATTTCATCTACTTCTCATAGGAATATGGGTATTACTATTGTTCTGTATGGGGATTATGGGTGAAATATCAAAAATACACATGCCCGGGAACATACTTCATCTACTTCTCATAGGAATATGGGTATAACTATTGTTCTGTATGGGGATTATGGGTGAAATATCACAAATACACATGTCCAGGAACATATTTCATCTACATTCAATAGGAATATGGGTATAACTATTGTTCTGTATGGGGATTATGGGTGAAATATCACAAATACACATGCCCAAGAACATACTTCATCTACTTCTTATAGGAATATGGGTATAACTATCGTTCTGTATGGGGATTATGGGTGAAATATGACAAAAACACATGCTCAGGAACATATTTCATCTAATTCTCATAGGAATATGGGTATAACTATTGTTCTGTATGGGGATTATGGGTGAAATATCACAAATACACATACCCAGGAACATACTTCATCTACTTCTGATAGGAATATAAGTATAACTATTGTTCTGTTTGGGGATTATGGGTGAAATATCACAAATGCACATGCCCAGGAACATATTTCTTCTACATTCAATAGGAATATGTGTATAACTATTGTAATGTATGGGGATTATGGGTGAAATATCACAAATGCACATGCCAAGGAACATATTTCATATACTTCTCATAGGAATATGGGTATAACTATTGTTCTGTATGGGGATTATGGGTGAAATATCACAAATACACATGCCCAGGAACATATTTCATCTATTTCTCATAGGAATATGGGTATAACTTTTGTTCTGTATGGGGATTATGGGTGAAATATCACAAATGTACATGCCCAGGAACATACTTCATCCACATTCAATATGAATATGTGTATAACTATTGTTCTGTATGGGGATTATGGGTGAAATATCACAAATGCACATACCAAGGAACATATTTCATCTACTTCTCATAGGAATATGGGTATAACTATTATTTAAAGATTTTTCTGTATTTTCATGACTATGAAAATTGTACATTCTCACTGAAGGCATCAAAACTATGAATTAACACATGTGGAATTATATACTTAACAAAAAAGTGTGAAACAACTGAAAATACGTCTTATATTCTAGGTTCTTCAAAGTAGCCACCTTTTCCTTTGATGACTGCTTTGCACACTCTTGGCATTCTCTTGAGCTTCAAGAGGTAGTCACCGGAAATGGTTTTCACTTCACAGGTGTGCCCTGTCAGGTTTAATAAGTGGGATTTCTTGCCTTATAAATGGGTTTGGGACCATCAGTTGTGTTGTGCAGAAGTCTGGTGGATACACAGCTGATAGTCCTACTGAATAGACTGTTAGAATTTGTATTATGGCAAGAAAAAAAGCAGCTAAGTAAAGAAAAACGAGTGGCCATCATTACTTTAAGAAATGAAGGTCAGTCAGTCCGAAAAATTGGGAAAACTTTGAAAGTGTCCCCAAGTGCAGTTGCAAAAGCCATCAAGCGCTACAAAGAAACTGGCTCACATGAGGACCGCCCCAGGAAAGGAAGACCAAGAGTCACCTCTGCTTCTGAGGATAAGTTTATCCGAGTCACCAGCCTCAGAAATCGCAGGTTAACAGCAGCTCAAATTAGAGACCAGGTCAATGCCACACAGAGTTCTAGCAGCAGACACATCTCTTCAACAACTTTTAAGAGGAGACTTTGTGCAGCAGGCCTTCATGGTAAAATAGCTGCTAGGAAACCACTGCTAAGGACAGGCAACAAGCAGAAGAGACTTGTTTGGGCTAAAGAACACAAGTAATGGACATTAGACCAGTGGAAATCTGTGCTTTGGTCTGATGGGTAGTGTTGAGCCACCCCCGTAGTGTCCGAGTTCGATTCGGTTCGTCGAACACCCGTATGTTCGTCGAACTGTTCGTCGAACTGTTCGTTGAACACCTTCGAACACCGTTAAAACCAATGGCAGGCAAACAAAAACACATAGAAACACATAGAAAACACTTCAAAGGTGTCCAAAAGCTGACAAACTGCTCAGAAGACACAACTAACACATGGAAAAGTGACAAGTACATATATTCATGCGAAAAGAAAAGAGGTGGAGGAGTAAAAGGAGGGGGAGACACAGATATAGGCATGTCATGCCCTTCTAAAACCAAAAAAGTGCGAAGCTGACACGGCCAGTCCGTTCCTGCCCGTGCGACCTCCGTGTCGCCGGGTTTGTGCCAGAGCCGCTGTGGACCCTGACAGCCAGCCCCCATCTCCCAATACTGGTGCCTGTCCGCTGGTGGGTCGAGTGAGCCCCCCTGCGGTGGAGGCAGGTCTAATCTTTTTCATTTAAATTGTCTCTCTAATTTGAATGAGTACACTTTAAGGCTATGTGCCCACGTTGCGGACCTGAAGCATATTTTTTACGCTTCTCCCTGGCGGGAAAATCGCATGCGGATGTTACATGCGGTTTTCCCGCCAGGTAGAAGCGTTTGTGAGGCGTCTTTGCATGCATTTCCGCATGCGGGTTATCAAGCACTTCTCCAAGCATCACTTGGAAAAGTGCTTGACAACTTGTTCAGAATGGTAAAAAATAAAAAAATAAACTTTATACTCACCTTCTGATGCATTCTCTGCCCCGTCCGGAGGCTTGAGCGGCTCACGCTGTTGTGTGCAGGACCTGCGGTGACGTCATTGAGTCATGTGGTGGGTCACATGACTCAATGACGTGGCAGGTCCTTCAGACAACAGCGCGACGGAGGGAAAACATCAGAAGATAAGTATAAACTTTATTTTATTCTTTTTTTTACAGGTTCTTTGGTACCCAGGTCTGGATGAGAGTCTCCTCTCATCCAGACTTGGGTACCATCCGCACATTGATTCCGCTGCGCTTCCGCAAAATTAATGAACATGCTGCGGATTTTTGACCGCAGCATATACGCTGCGGAAAAATCCGCAGCATGGGCATTGACATTGCGGAATGCCATTGGGGACCATGGGGTGCGGATATACATGCGTTTTTCAAGCGTTTACGCTGCGGAAATTCCGCAGCATATACGCTTGAAAAACGCTACGTGGGCACACAGCCTCAATCCTTTTACAAGGATCTATTGAAGGGCAAGTCTCATGCCAGCAGCCGCGGTAATTCCAGCTCCAGTAGCGTCCACTAAAGCTGCTGCAGTTAAAAAGCTTTTATAAGGATCGAGCTTGGTGGTCCACTGCAAGGCGTCCTACCGCCAGTCCCAGCCCCTGTGCCTTGGGGTGCCTCCCCGATGCTCTTCACTGAGTGTCCCGGGGGCCCGAACCATTTACTTTGAAAAAACTAAGTGTCCAAACTACAGGTGGTGTAGCTTGCTTAACAGCTGGGATAATCCACTGACTAGCAGACACTGCTACTAGGCACAAAGTATTTCCTGGGCTAGATGCAGTTAAAAATTTGTAATTAGATACTCTGGTTGGATGCTGAGAAAGCATTCCATAGAGTCAACTGGCACGCCATATATTATTCTCTTAAAAAGCTTGGGGTAGGGGTCAAGGGGACCCTTTTATAGGCAAAATCACGGCCCTGTATCGCAATACGTCACCTAGGCTGAAGATAAATGGAACATTTTCATCACCTTTCATAATCACCAATGGGACAAGGCAGGGATGTCCTCTGTCCCCTCTCTTATACATCCTAGTGACGGAGCACCTGCTCTCATCAATTCGCCATAACCCCAATATTAGGTGGATTGAGGTGGGAGGCACTGAGTACAAGTGCTCTGCATTTGCTGATGATGTCCTAGTATATATCACTCAATCACATATATCCATCCCTGCTGTTATGGCTGAAATAGATCACTTTGTTACATGGTCAAATTTTAAAATCAATGTAGAGAAGTCTGAGGCCCTCGATGTCTCCCTCCCCAAATCCATACAGGATTCCATCCAGTCCAACTTTCCCTCACAGGGTATCAAATACTTAGGAATTCGTATTCATAGAGACCTCTCCCGTCTATGTTATCTTAATTTTGGGCCCTTTATTGAACAACTCCATACAGACCACGGTTGGCAAGTTAGAACTGTAAGATTCACTACGTGAACCACTGGTGTTTTGTGGAAAAGCACATGTACACTGTGTTCCAAATTATTATGCAAAAAGTGTTTAGGAGTGATAAGGTAAGAATATTTTTGTTTGTCAGTTAAACTCATTGATGGTGATGTGTGTCAGGGCTCTTTATATCACTGTAAGCAATTGCAGACACCTGTGTTAATTAGTTTGGCAGGTGTGTCCAATGAAAGGCAAGACTACTTAAGAAGGCTGTCCCACATTATTAAGCAGCCTACATTTTCTGCCAAAATGGGAAAGAAAAAGGATGTGTCGGCTGCGGAGAAGCAACAAATTGTGGAGTGTTTAGGTCAAGGCATGACTACAATCAACATTGCCAAGATACTTCATCCTGATCATCGCACAATCAAGAAGTATGTAGCTGATTCACAGTACACACGTGTGCCTGCTGATAAGGGAAAATTGAGGACTCTTTCCTACAGGCAATTACGTCAGGTTAAAAGAGCAGCGGCAAAAAAGCCTTGTCATAGTAGCAGACAAGTTTTTGAAGCTGCTGGTGCCTCCAACGTCCCCCAAACAATAAGATGCAGGGTCCTTCAGAGGTTTGCAGCTGTGCGTAAGCCATCCTGTCGACCTCCTCTATCCACTGTACACAAGCAAAAACGGCTCCAGTGGGCCAAACAATACATGAAGACTGACTTCAAAACTGTTTTGTTCACCGATGAGTGCCGTGCAATGCTCGATGGTCCAGATGGATGGAGTGGAGGATGGCTGGTTGATGGACACCCCATGCAAACACGACTACGGCGCCAACAAGGAGGAGGTGGAGTAATGTTTTGGGCTGGAATCATGGGGAGAGAGATTCTCGGCCCCTTTAGGATCCCTGAAGGGGTAAAGATGAACTCCATAATGTATGTGGAGTTTCTCAAACAGCACTTCCTGCCATGGTTCAAGAAGAAGAACCGTGTATTCCGCAGCAAGATCATTTTCATGCATGATAATGTACCGTCTCATGCTGCACATAACACATCTGCATCTCTGGCTGATATGGACATAAAAGGGGACAAACTTATGGTATGACCCCCATGCTCCCCTGACCTCAACCCCATTGAGAACCTCTGGAGCATCATCAAAAGGAGAGTCTATGATGGCGGGAGGCAGTTCACATCTAAGCAACAGCTCTGGGAGGGTATTCTGTCCTCATGCAAAACAATTGAAGCAGAAACCATCCAAAACCTGACAAATTCAATGGACGAGAAAGTTCAGAAGCTCCTTTCGAACAAGGGATCCTATGTGCAAATGTAACATCACCTAGAATAAAGTTTTGAGTTGAAAACTGTTTGATTTCAGTTTGTAATAACCTGCTAATGCTTATAATTTCAAAAATGACCATTTTTTTCTTCTTTATTAAAATGAAAAGGTTGATCGAAGAGTGTGGGGGATCTAAGAGTGTGGCAACCCAGTAGTCAGGATTATTTCGAATTCTGACAATCTGAGGGTCATGTTGCAGGTAGTGCAGCAAGAAGGCACTCATGTGTCTTGCGCATCTAGGAGCCCCAAAATTATTTTCCGGGCTAGATGCAGCTAAAAATTATTATTAATTTGAAAGCTGGTGGAGCTTAGTTTAGATGGCCTAATAGAATCAGTACTGCAAACTGCTACAAGGCCCAAATTATTTTCCAGCCAAGATACAGATAAACATGATTAGTAATTTTAAATCTGGTGGAGTTTAGTATAGATGGCCTAATAGAATCAGTACTGCACACTGCTACAAGGCCCAAATTATTTTCCAGCCAAGATACATATAAACATGATTAGTAACTTTAAATCTGGTGGAGTTTAGTATAGATGGCCTAAAAGAATAAATACTGCACACTGCTACAAGGCCTAAATTATTTTCCAGCCAAGATACAGATAAACATGATTAGTAATTTTAAATCTGGTGGAGTTTAGTATAGATGGCCTAATAGAATCAGTACTGTACACTGCTACAAGGCCCAAATTATTTTCCAGCCAAGATACAGATAAACATGATTAGTAATTTTAAATCTGGTGGAGTTTAGTATAGATGGCCTAATAGAATCAGTACTGCACACTGCTACAAGGCCCAAATTATTTTCCAGCCAAGATACAGATAAACATGATTAGTAATTTTAAATCTGGTGGAGTTTAGTATAGATGGCCTAATAGAATCAGTACTGCACACTGCTACAAGGCCCAAATTATTTTCCAGTCAAGATACAGATAAACATGATTAGTAATTTTAAATCTGGTGGCGTTTAGTATAGATGGCCTAATAGAATCAGTACTGCACACTGCTACAGGGCCCAAATTATTTTCCAGCCAAGATACAGATAAACATGATTAGTAATTTGAAAGCTTAAAACGGTTGGTGAGGTGATTTTAACAAATCATCAAGCTTTAACTCTCCCCAGGATGACACAGGGGTAGAAAAGTCCTTTCGGATCCATGATTTATTCATCTTTATGAACGTGAGCCTGTCTACATTATCATTGGAGAGCTGCGTGCGCTTATCTGTCAGCACACCACCAGCAGCGCTGAACACACGTTCAGACAGAACACTGGCTGCGGGGCATGACAAGATCTCCAAGGCGTAAGTGGCAAGCTCCGGCCATTTATCCAGATTGGAAGCTAAAAAAGAGCAAGGGTCCAGTGACACAGTCATGGCTTCAATGTTTACTTGGAGATACTCCTGTACCATCGTCTCTAGGCGTTGACTATGTGTCAGACTTCTTGTCTCCTGTGGCCTTGCAAAGGATGGGCTAAAAAAGTGGTGAAATGATTCCGCAAAATTGATGTTACCAGCAGATACTGTGTTTCTGTTACGTTTTGAGTGCTGAACACTCGACGGTCCCACGGTTGGCAAGTTGGAACTGTGAGATTCACTACGTGCACCACTGGTGTTTTGTGGAAAAGCACATGTAAGATTCTGCAACAGTCTCTGCTGATACTCCTGCATGCGTGCATCCCTTTCTATGGCAGGAATAATTTCTGCAAATTTACTTTTGTACCGGGGATCTAACAGTGTGGCAACCCAGTAGTCAGGATTATTTCTAATTCTCACAATTCGAGGGTCATGTTGCAGGTAGTGCAGCAAGAAGGCACTCATGTGTCTTGCGCATCCAGGAGCACCAAGTCCCTGTTGTGTTGGTGGCGAGGTAACAATCATGCTTCCTTCCTCTGCCCTCTCCCCCCAACCTCGCACAACAGAAATGTGATCAAGGTCTCCCTCATCTGATGAGTCTTCCATCAGTTCGTACTCCACTTCTTCCTGGGCTTCTGCACCTTCCTCACTAGTTTGGCTGCTACCATGCGCCCTGGTAAAACCATCTCCCCCACCCTCACATGCCTGCCGCCTTGGTGCTGCCGACCGTCTGGACCTTGCAGATGTTAGCCCTTTCGCATACAACTCCTCCTCCTCTACCTCCTCCACCTCCTCTTGTGCCACCACCTGACTCCGAATTCTGTTTAACATGTGCTCCAGCATGTAAATCACCGGAATAGTCATGCTGATAATGGCATCGTCAGCACTAAACATCTTCGTCGCCATTTCAAAACTGTGCAGAAGGGTGCATAGGTCCCTGATCTGAGACCACTCCTCCAGCGTGATTTGCCCCACCTCTGGATCTCGTTGGCCCAGGCTATACGTCAGAACATATTGCACCAGGGCTTGTCGGTGCTGCCACAGTCGCTGCAACATGTGCAGAGTTGAATTCCACCGGGTAGGCACATCGCATTTTAGCCGGTGAAGTGGCAGGCCCAACGACTTCTGTAGAGATGTAAGTCGCTGAGCTGCGGGATGCGAACAGCGGAAGTGAGCACACAGCGACCGTGCCCTCTGCAGAAGGCCATCTAGTCAAGGATAGTGGGGTAAAAATTGCTGGACAACCAGGTTCAACACGTGAGCCATACAAGGCACGTGTGTGACATTGCCCCGGCAAAGGGCCGCACCCAGGTTTGCAGCATTGTCGCACACGGCCTTCCCTGGTTTCAGGTCCAGTGGAGACAACCATTCATGAAACTGGTTCTCCAGAGCTGACCACAACTCCTCAGCTGTGTGACTCACATTTCCCAGACATTTCAAAGTAAAAACCGCCTGATGACATTGAGCCCTGCTGCCAGCATAGTAAGGAGATGTGCAGGATCCCTTCTGCGCAGTTATAAAGCTTGTGGCATGACCAGACAGGCTTTGGGTGCAGGTGGAGGACCGAGAGGAGGTTGAGGAGGCAGAAGCAGTGGAGGAACTTCGAGATAAAGAGGATTGACGCACAACTCATGGGGACGGCAAGACTTGGACAGCAGCCCCTTGTCCTGGTTTCACCATAGTTACCCAGTGCCCAGTCAGCGACATGTAACGCCCCTGTCCATGCCTACTCGTCCAAGTGTCTGTGGTGAAATGCACCCTGTCACACACAGAGTTTCTCAAAGAAGCGGTGATGTTGTGTGCGACATGTTGGTGGAGCGCAGGCACACCTTTCTTTGAGAAGTAGTGCCGACTGGGCATCTGGTACTGGGGCACTGCGACGGACATAAGGTCTCGAAAATCCTCTGTGTCCACCAGGTGGAAAAGCAGCATTTCTGTAGCCAAGAGCTTGCAGATGGTGAAATTCAACCTCTTAGCTTTCTCATGGCTAGGAGGAAATGGTCTTTTACTTGTCCACATGTGAGGGACCGAGGGCTGGCTGTTGTGCTTAGACGGGGTTGAGAAGGGTGTCCCCGGCAAACTGACGGTCTGTGAGGAAGATGCAGGCGGACATGTTAGGTTTCCTTGATCCAAAGGTGGTGCTATCGATGTCGGACAGCGCTGAACACCATCTGGTGTTTCCACCTCCAAAGAAAATGATGACCTGCCAATCATGCTGGCTGTTGCGGGTAAAGAGTTGGCAGGTCTGCATCCCAAAACAGGTGTGACTGCTGTCCCCCCAGTCACAGAGGATGAAGAGGCCGCGGATGCACAAGATGTGGCAGACGGTGGTTGGCCTGGCCGGCTAGGCCGCATTGTAGCACAGTGAGCTTCCCACTGCAACTTATGCTTCATATCCATGTGCCGGTTCATGCATGAAGTACTCAAACTATGTATTTTTTGGCCTCTACTTAGCTTTTGCTGACAAATGTTACAGATAACACGGGTTGGGTCATCCTTATCGATCTGAAAAAATGCCCAGGCTATGCAAGGCTTAGCACTCATGCGACCTGTAGAGCCACCACGACTTGTGGTCAGAGGCAGAGTTGTGTTTGAGGATGCAGTTGTTGACGTGCTTCCAGTACTACGTCTCTGTCCAGGAAGGCGCAACCTGACCTCGTCGTCACTAGCATCCTCCTCCACCTCCTCTGCTGACCTCATCGACTGGCTGACTGTGGGTTGACAGTAAGTGGGATCTCCAACCTCGTCATCATCACCCTGTGTGTTATCACACCCGTCGTCCTCAGAGCCAACCTCTTCCTGCCCTGACAAAAAACTCAAGTTGTCGCTCCAATCAGGTATTTGAGTCTCATCATCGTCTTCCTCATTGTCTCCACCAGCAGGAGTTACAGTTTGGGAACGAGGGTCTACATTATGATCAGATCCTTCTGCGTCTGGTCCTGGATCCGACTCATAAAGATTCTGGGCATCAGTGCAGATCATTTCCTCGTCTGGATTCACAGAAGCTCTGGAGCCGACCTCTGATCCCCAGGCTATAATATGAGTAAACAGCTCTGCAGACTCAACCATCTGTTCTACCCCATACTCAGACGGGCAGCTGGAGACTTGGGAGCTGTGAGGAAGCAAGTGCGATTGGGGTGACACCTCTGAGGACTGGAGTATTTGTGATGTTGAAGTTGAGGTGGAGGAGAGCCCACTTAAAGGAGCACTTGATATCCATTGAAGCACCTGCTGTTTTTGTGCCTCATCTGGAATTTGTAGCGATTGGCGTGGCCGTAAGAAAGGGATCTTATCACATTGTCCGCTAAAAGAAGTAGACATCTTAGTTTGGCTGGAAGATGGTCTTTCTTCTGCAGATGTTACTGTTGCTTTAACACCTACCCAACGGACACAACCTTCTTTTCCCTTCCCAACACGCCTATTACCCTTTCCACCAGCAGCAGGCCTTTTTCCACTCATTTTGGTGGTTAACTAATTGACAACTCTGGAGTTGTTTGCACAAAAAACAATGGATGGGAACCGAGCAGAGCTGAGTGGCCAAACTATGGTATTAGCCCAAAAGTATTGGCTGGGTTAGATGCAGTAAAACAATTTTATTACATACACAGGTGGTGGAGGTTAGTATAGATGGACTAATAGAACAAGTCCCACACACTGCTACAAGCCCAAATATTTTTTCAGAGCTAGATGCAGATAAAAATTATTTTGAATTTGCAACCTGGTGGAGGTTAGTATAGATGGACTAATAGAACAAGTCCCACACACTGCTACAAGCCCAAATATTTTTTCAGAGTTAGATGCAATAAAAAATTATTTTTAATTTGCAACCTGGTGGAGGTTAGTATAGATGGACTAATAGAACAAGTCCCACACACTGCTACAAGCCCAAGCCCAAATATTTTTTCAGAGCTAGATGCAGATAAAAATGATTTTGAATTTGCAACCTGGTGGATGTTAGTATAGATGGACTAATAAAATGATGCTATGCCCAAAAGGTTTTACTTGGCTAGGTGCAGTAAAAAAAATTGTATTCTATACACAGGAGGTGTAGCTTGCAACACAGATAGGCTACTCCACTGACTAACACGCACTGGAAGAGGCCAAAATGGATTTGCTTAGCTAGATTTAGCCAAATGCTGTGAAAAAAACTTGCACAGCACTGGCACAGACCTGCCTGGCAAAAAGTGATAGGAACTGATGTAACCTAGCCCTCAAAAGGACTGCAATTACAATTAGTCTTTACTCCCAACCTATCTATTTAAGAGCACAGACCTGCCTGATGAAAGTGATAGGAACTGATGTAACCTAGCCCTCAAAAGGACTGCAATTACAATTAGTCTTTACTCCCAACCTATCTATTTAAGAGCACAGACCTGCCTGATAAAAGTCGTAGGAAATGATGTAACCTAGTTCTCAAAAGGACTGCAATCACAAATATTCCCTACTCCCAAGCTATCTGTAGATTTGTGCGAAAATTGGCTTGAAATTAACACTCAAAGTATAGCGCACACAGCAACAGCGGTGCCGTCTAACATGCAGCTGCAGCAGTGAGAAAATGGTGGCGACGGGGAAAATGGCTTGGTCTTATAGGGCAAGGACATGTGACATACACTGCCAATGACACATGCCTTTGCTTGTGTGAAAAAAAGCAGTTCGCTCCGTGTGTGCGCTGCTGATAGGCTGACAGATTGCACCTCCCCACTGTAAATGCGGGAAAGAGAAAAAAAAATGGAGATCTTCATTATTTATGCAGAGATCCATCCCCTGCCCCTCCCCCCGCCCCGCTGTACACTCAAACTGCGTATTAACATTAATTTTCAGCATTACTGAGAAAAAATCCAGTTATGATTTTGGTGCACGAACAGTTATCGAACATAACCTTGAACAGCGGAATTTTTTTCAAATTGTTCGTGTTCGCCGAACGGCTCGAACACCGCCCAAAACAGCTCGAATTTGAGATTGGCGAACAGTTCGAGTCGAACACCGCTCATCTCTACTGATGAGTCCAAATTTGAGATCTTTGGTTCCAACCACCGTGTCTTTGTGCGACGCAGAAAAGGTGAACGGATGGACTCTTCATGCCTGGTTCCCACCGTGAAGCATGGAGGAGGAGGTGTGATGGTGTGGGGGTGCTTTGCTGGTGACACTGTTGGGGATTTATTCAAAATTGAAGGCATACTGAACCAGCATGGCTACCACAGCATCTTGCAGCGGCATGCTATTCCATCCGGTTTGCGTTTAGTTGGACCATCATTTATTTTTCATCAGGACAATGTCCCCAAGCACACCTCCAGGCTGTGTAAGGGCTATTTGACCAAGAAGGAGAGTGATGGGGTGCTACGCCAGATGACCTGGCCTCCACAGTCACCAGACCTGAACCCAATCGAGATGGTTTTGGGTGAGCTGGACCGCAGAGTGAAGGCAAAAGGGCCAACAAGTGCTAAGCATCTCTGGGAACTCCTTCAAGATTGTTGGAAGACCATTTCTGGTGACTACCTCTTGAAGCTCATCAAGAGAATGCCAAGAGTGTGCAAAGCAGTCATCAAAGCAAAAGGTGGCTACTTTGAAGAACCAAGAATATAAGACATATTTTCAGTTGTTTCACACTTTTTTGTTAAGTATATAATTCCACATGTGTTAATTCATAGTTTTGATGCCTTCAGTGTGAATGTACAATTTTCATAGTCATGAAAATACAGAAAAATCTTTAAATGAGAAGGTGTGTCCAAACTTTTGGTCTGTACTGTATATATATATATATATATATATATATATATATATATATATATATATATATATTTATCCCAAATAGTCATGCCCAATACCACATTTGATGATTTTCCCATAATAATATGCATATAATTATTCACCTACATGGTAATTCAATGTGAAATATTATATTTACAGAGGCCAAATAATTTTGCAGCTTTGTTTGAAAAAATATCTTTAAAAACTTGTGGGCTCCTACGCTCCATAATAAATGAATACCTATATGTACATTTATATTACAGCGTCAAATAGGCTAAGTAATTTCCTTTTAAAGCTTGGTAATTCTGCATTCAATGGCGCTGTAATAAGTCAGTATAGGCTGTTTATTGTCTCTATATGACGGCTTTTCATTAATATTGTGAAAACAGTTTGAACTATTAATGTGAAAATATCAGCATTGATTTCCTGGACATCTGCAGTGTTTATACGCTCAGCGATGCTGAAACAGGCCTGGAAAGACGGGATTAACAAAGTTTTTGCATTTTTTTTTTTTCAAGATTGTGAAAACTGTCTGAAGCATTGACTTGAAAATAGCTTTTGTGACTTTATTGATATATTTTGTGGTTGCACGTCAATGTTGCTGAAATAAGCAAATAAAGGCTGATTTAGGCTGTGTGCCCACGATGCGTTTTTAATGCGTTTCTGCAGCGTTTTTGCAGCTGCGGAAACGCTGCAGAAACGCATGGTAGAAGGCCTGCCATGTTTCCCCAATGATAATCCGCATGTGCTGTGCACATGCTGCGGAAATTTACACTGCGGATTATCATTGCGGAAAGAAGCCCAGCACTACCAATTATTTTGTGGAAGCGCTGCGTTTTCGCCGCCATTGACTTGCATTAGAACGCGCCAATTCAGCAAGACTGCATCTGTACTTGTGTAATTGGCGCGTTCTAATGTGCGGATGGTACCCGGGTGTAGAGGAGAGGAGAGGAGAGTCTCATCCACACCCAGGTACCATTAAAAAATCTGTAAAAAAAAGAATAAAATAAAAAATAAATGTATACTTACCTTCTGTCGGCCCGCGCTGCGCTCCTACTTGCTTCCTGGCACTTCACAGTGGATTGAAGGACCTGCGCTGACGTCAGAGTCATGTGACTGGTCACGCGACGCTGACGTCGGCAGGTCTTTCAATCCACCAATGTCGGCAGCCGGGACCGAGCGAAGCAAGCCAGCGCGGGCCATCGGAGGGTAAGTATAGATTTATTTTTTTATTTTTAACCACTCTCGGGTCACACTATATAAATCCATGTCGTTTGCATGGATTTATATAGTGTGACCTAGTTGTCACAAGCACTTACCAAGTGATGCTAATCACTTGGAAAGCGCTTGTCAATCCGCATGCGGAAATGTCAGTGAATAACGCTCCATTTCCGCATGTCCCTGGCAGGAAAACGCATGTACAATCCGCATGTACAATCCGCATGTACAATCTGCATGTACAATCCGCATGTACAATCCGCATGTACAATCCGCATGTACAATCCGCATGTACAATCCGCATGCGTCTTTTTCTGCCAAGGAGATGCAGAAACGCTCAGGAAAAAATCCAGAGCATTTCTGCATCGTGGGCACATAGCCTTAAGAGACTTTTGACAGTTTATCTTCAGTACTGAAAAAATGGCTTAAAGCTGACCTGTCATCACATGCAATGCCACCAAGCCGCAGCTATGGTGGCATAGCTGACAGGTCCAGCAGTGTGGAAAGCCCTCTCTCCGCCTCCCTGGTGCCTCCTCACTAAAATATTACACTTTATTCCCCTCGGCGGGCACCACTGGAAGCATGAAGTGTCTGTATCGGTCCGATGGAGTGTGAACAAATCTGCGCTATCTACAATGCACTGCGTCATCAGTTGCTGGGCAGGAATTGTTTTACTGCCCAGCGACTGATGACGCGACACAGCGCAGGGCTCAAGCACTGATTGGTTCACACTCCAAAACACCAACAGGACCACTTCCTGATTCCCGTTACGCGCGCCAAGGGGGCAATAAAGTTTAGTATTTCAGAGAGGAGGCACCCAGGGAGGTGGACAAAGGTCTCCACACTGCTGGACCTGTCAGCTATGCCACCATAGCTGCGGCTTGGTGGCATTGACTGTGATGACAGGTCCTCTTTAAAGCGTCGAGTTGAAAATAGCCTGTGTTTTCCTGGTGAAATTTTATGCTTAGCTGCTCAATCGTGCATAGCGTGTGCTGTCAACCAGCAAACACCTTACCCCACTAATTGCACATAAAATGTAATGTGATATGATCATCAGATGTGGATGATTATATTATTGATTATTATCAATATTTATTTATATGGGGATTATGATTTGGATAACATGGCTACAAATCCCAACTCCCATATTTATCCTTTACCTGATAAAAATATCCAGTAGAGTCTCTTTTATCCAAGCTAAACGGGACCAGAGGGTGCTTGGATTAGTGAAAAACTTGGATAACTCAAACAACTGAATAAAATGCCCCCCTTTGTATCCTGCTGTCCCGCTTTGGGTCTTCCTGTCCCTCTTGTATCCTTCTGTCCCTCTGTGTATCCTCCTTTTGTGTCATCCTACCTCTCTTTTATGTTCTACTGTCCGCTTTTGTCCCTTTTTTGTGTCGAAAAGGGGAGCCCTGGGCAGCCGCCTGGATGCTTGGATAAAGCAGTAAATTGGCTGGCAAAGTGCTGTATACGTTACCCTCATCTTTTTCCCACAGACACACCAAAAAACAAAAACAACACACAAAAAAAAAAATGAAAATAATTTCTTTTTTGTTAAAGGGACTGCCACTGCCAAATCACATGTGTTGTGCTCAGCAGGCCTGCATTGACCTGCTACCGCACAGCACAGTGATCCCAGCCACGCTCCGATCCGATGAACCGTTCAGGTGCTACGGCCCCCGGAATGGAGCGCGTGCTGGGCTGTCACAGCGCTGGGACTAGTCCTGTGACGTAGCTCCCCCATTCAATTCAATGAGAGGAGACCCCGTCCCCGGGACTAATCTCGGCTCTCACAGCTAGCACGTGCTCCATTCCAGGGGCCGTAGCACCCGAACAGCTCATCGGATCAGAGCGCGGCTGGGATCACTGTGCCGTGCTCAGCAGGCCTGTATTGGCCTGCTGACGCAGAGCATAGTGAGACCAGCGACGTTATAATAATGGTCACCTTACAACGGACGCATCAGGACTGAAGTTGCGGTCCTTATTCGTGAGTGGCCAAGTGACGATTATGGTATCCAAACGTTAAAAATTCCATAGATTTGCATACATACCGTAACCGATCTAGTTTTCACACTATTTTACTGGTACGGATATCCATCTGTGCAAGCCCTCTGACTGCCCGGCAGCGAGTAGTCCCGCACTGGCCGGCACCCACCTGCCTCCCCTCGCAGTTTAAAGTAGTCATCGGCTCTGTCGGGTCCACTCTGGGCGGCAGGGATGGCCTCTCTGCCTCTCGTTGCAGGGGAACCCCGTCTTCTTCTGCATTGGTCAGTTGGTGCAGTGACATGGAGGTGGATGGGTGCCGATGGGTGCATGGCAACTCAATGCCGGGCCGACCTGTCAGTGGAGCGAATGGGTGGTGATGAGCTCCCTTCCCTCATCCAATCACAAGAAGGTACTGCCTGTGATGTCAGCTCTATAAAGAGCTAACGGAACCGGCAAAAGTGCCAGCTTTGTGCAGGCCTTATGCCATAGCTATCCGGAAGGGCCATAACGAGCCCGTCCATAAGTGCAAACTCAGCCTAACTGACATACGATGTGGACCGGAAGCCGCAATCTCTGGAGTTGCGGTCGCAAAATACAAGGTAAATAGTGACATTAAAAAACCAAAGAAAAAAACATGGCTAGCAAGCTGATAGATGCAGCTAACCAATGGTGAAAAAATAGGTTTTGGTGACGGTTGCTCTTTCAGTTTTTATTAATTATTAAAAAAAAAAATGGTGATTGAACATCCCACCACCTTAACCCCTACTGACCCATGCCTGTTTTCACCCAAATGCCCAAGCCATTTTTTGCTAATCTGACAAGTGTCACTTCATGTGGTAATAACTCGGGAACGCTTTTACCTATCCAAGCCATTCTGAGATTGTTTTCTCGTGACATATTGTACTTCAAGTCAGTGCTAAATGTGAGCCACTGTATTATACCTTTCTGTATAAAAAATACAAAATACGCAAACATTTTTGAAAAAAATCACTATTTTTTAACTTTGAAATGCTCTGCTTTTTACAAAAATACTGATACCCCCCATATTTTTTCTAAGCTAAAATTCTCCACATGTCTACTTTATATTGGCATCATTTTGGAAATAAAATTATTTTTTTTTAGGACGTGATATGAATAGTGTTTAGCGATACCTTCCGATATCGGGAAATATCGGATCGGATTGGATCGAACTGATACCCAAAAAGTATCGGATATCGCCGATTCCGATACCGGAAACCAATGCAAGTCAATGGGACACAAATATCGGAATAAAAATAAACCCTTTCTTTCCTTGTAGGTTAATTCTACATGAAGGAAAACAACTAAGAATAATGTAGAATGTATTACATGAAAAGCCGGCAATTCAGCAGCGGCATACACTGGTACCCGACAATTTAGAACAGAAAGAATAGAACATCACACATAGATTAGATAGATAGAAACATGTCAGTCACATATATATGAAGTACAGTGACAGTGTTGCTTACTGTACTTGTCATTTAGTGTAAAGGATTTATTAAAAAAATAACAGTGTTTTCATGCACCGTCTCTTTAAAAAAGCCGGCCGGCAATGCAGCAGCGGTACCCGACAATTTAGAATAGAAAGAATAGAGAATCACACACAGATTAGATAGATAGAAACATGTCAGTCACATATATAAGAAGTACAGTGATAGTGTTGATTACTGTACTTGTCATTTAGTGTTAAAATAAAGGATTTATTTAAAAAAAAATTGCCGTGGGGTTCCCCGTAATTTTAGGCTCTAGCGGAGGTTAAGCAGACAGCTGGGGCAGATGTTTGAAGCCTGGGAAGGGGGTAATACCCACGGAGCTTCCCAGGCTACTAATATCAGCCCCCAGCTGAATACCTAGCCTTTACTAGCTATTAAAAAGGGGGACCCCCAAAAAAATGACGTGGGGTCTCCCCTATTTTAATAGCTAGCAAAGGCTAGGGAGACAGCTGGGGGCTGATATTAATAGCCCAGGAAGGGTGCCATGAATATTGGCCCCCTCCCAAGCTAGAAACACCAGCCGTCAGCCGCCCCAGAAATGGCGTATCCATAGGATGTGCCAATTCTGTCACTTAGCCTTGCTCTTCGCACTGCCCTGTAGCGGTGGCAGTGGGGTAATAGAGTTGGGGTTGATGTCAGCTTATAATGCCAGCTGACATCAAGCCCAGGTTAGTAATGGAGAGGCGTCTATGAGACACCCCCATTACTAACCCCATAGTCAAAGTTAAAAAAAACCCACAAACACCCAGAATAAAGTCCTTTAATTGAAATAAAGACACAATTCTTTATTGTTCTAAAGTAAACCATACTTACCATCACGCCCATTCCAGCTGAAGCCAACGATCTACTGCAATAAAAGTAAAATAATAAAGCAACCTCATCCTTACCTTTCCATGGTTCCCAGGACGGCTCCAGCTCTGCTACATTCACATGACAGGCTGGAACGCAGCCGAAAGCTGCCATCCAGCTTGCCATGCCGCAGAGACTGAGAAGCGCAGGCATGCTTGCGCTCCTCAGTGTCTGGCTGTGACGGCATCCAGATGAGCCGAGTTCATGTCCAATGAACTCAGCTCACCTCATGCTCAAGCGCTGAGCGCAGTAGAATTTTCCCACACTGTCAGTGACGTGCATGAGGTGAGCTGAGTTCATTGGACATGAGCTCACCTCATGCACGTCACTGACAGCGTGGAAAAATTCTCCTGCTCAAGCGCTGAGCGCAGTAGAATTTTCCCACGCTGTCAGTGACGTGCGTGAGGTGAGCTGAGTTCATTGGACATGAGCTCACCTCTTGCATGTCACTGACAGCGTGGAAAAATTCTACTGCTCAAGCGCTGAGCGCAGTAGAATTTTCCCACGCTGTCAGTGACGTGCGTGAGGTGAGCTGAGTTCATTGGACATGAGCTCACCTCATGCACGTCACTGACAGCGTGGAAAAATTCTCCTGCTCAAGCGCTGAGCGTAGTAGAATTTTCCCACGCTGTCAGTGACGTGCGTGAAGTGAGCTGAGTTCAATGGACATGAGCTCACATCATACACGTCACTGACAGCGTGGGAAAATTCTCCTGTGCTTGCAGTGAGCATGAGAAAATTCTCCTGCTGAAGCGCTGAGCGCAGGAGAATTTTCCCATGCTGTCAGTGACGTGCATGAGGTGAGCTCATGTACAAGGAACTCAGCTCACCTCCTGCACGTCACTGACAGCGTGGGAAAATTCTCCTGCGCTCAGCGCTTGAGCAGGGGAATTTTCCCACGCTGTCAGCGACGTGCATGAGGTGAGCTCATGTCCAATGAACTCAGCTCTCCTCATGCACGTCACTGACAGCGTGGGAAAATTCTCCTCAAGCGCTGAGCGCAGGAGAATTTTCCCACGCTTTCAGTGACGTGCATGAGGTGAGCTGAGTTCATTGGACATGAGCTCACCTCATGCACGTCACTGACAGCGTGGGAAAATTTTCCAGCGCTTGAGCAGGAGAATTCTCCCACTCTGTCAGTGACGTGCATGAGGTGGTGAGCTGAGTTCATTGGACATTACCTCGGCTCATCTTTATGCCGTCACAGCCAGACACTGAGGAGCGCAAGCATGCCTGCGCTTCTCAGTCTCTGCGGCATGGCAAACTGGATGGCAGCGTTCTGTTGCGATCCAGTCTGTCATGTGAATGTAGCAGAGCTGAAGCTGTCGTGGGAACCATGGAAAGGTAAGGGTGATGTTGCTTTATTATTTTACTTTTATTGCAGAAGATCATTGGCTTCAGCTGGAATGGGCGTGATGGTAAGTATGGTTTAATTTAGAACATTAAAAAATTGTGTGTTTATTTCAATTAAAGGACTTTATTCTGGGCGTTTGTGTTTTTTTTTTTAACTTTGATTATGGGGTTAGTAATGGGGGTGTCTTATAGACGCCTCTCCATAACTAACCTGGGCTTGATGTCAGCTGGCATTATAAGCTGACATCAACCCCAGCCCTATTACCCCACTGCCACCGCTACAGGGCAGTGGGAAGAGCGAGGCTAAATGCCAGAATTGGCGCATCCTATGGATGCGCCATTTCTGGGGCGGCTGACGGCTGGTGTTTCTAGCCTGGGAGGGGGCCAATATTCATGGCACCCTTCCTGGGCTATTAATATCAGCCCCCAGCTGTCTGCCTAGCCTTTGCTAGCTATTAAAATAGGGGGGACCCCACGTCATTTTTGGGGGGGGGTACCCCATTTTAATAGCTAGTAAAGGCTAGGTATTCAGCTGGGGGCTGATATTAGTAGCCTGGGAAGCTCCGTGGGTATTAACCCCTTCCCAGGCTTCAAATATCTGCCCCAGCCGTCTGCTTAACCTCCGCTAGAGCCTAAAACTACGGGGAACCCCACGCCAATTTTTTTTTTTTAATAAATCCTTTATTTTAACACTAAATGACAAGTACAGTAATCAACACTATCACTGTACTTCTTATATATGTGACTGACATGTTTCTATGTATCTAATCTATGTGTGATGCTCTATTCTTTCTATTCTAAATTGTCGGATACCGCTGCTGAATTGCTGGCCGGCTTTTTTAAAGAGACGGTGCATGAAAACATTATTATTTTTTTTAATAAATCCTTTACACTAAATGACAAGTACAGTAAGCAACACTGTCACTGTACTTCTTATATATGTGACTGACATGTTTCTATCTATCTAATCTATGTGTGATGCTCTATTCTTTCTGTTGTAAATTGTCGAGTACCGATGCTGAATTGCCGGCCGGCTTTTTTAAAGAGACGGTGCATGAAAACACTATTAATTTTTTAAAATAAATCTTTTAACACTAAATGACAAGTACAGTAAGCTGAGCGCTGCCATCCAGCTTGTCATTCTTCAGAGACACTGCAGAGCGCAGGCATTATGGGAACTTCCGATTCCGGTATTCGATATTCTAAAAGTATCGGAACTCAGTATCGGAACTCAGATACCGCGAATATCGGTCGATACCCGAAATTTCAGTATCGGAATGCTCAACACTAGATATGAAATCATATTATAATGGTTACATAACAGTGACCACTTTGACCTTGTTGGGTCAAAGTGGTCACTATACCCCCTAAAACATTCCTTAGGGGGTGTAGTTTCCAAACTGGGGTCACTTTTTGGGGGTTCCACTGTTGAGTTGCCTCAGGCGGTCTTCAAATGGGACATGGCCTCCTAGATTTCTTCCAGTGAAATCTACCCCCAAAAAACCGCATAGCGCTCCTTCTGTGTTGTGCTCTGCTGTGCGCCCATACTTTAGTTTACAGGTAAAATTGGATTACAATGGAATATCTGCACAAAAAATGAAAATTTGAAATTTCCCCTTCACTCTGCTTGAATTCCTGTGGAACATGTAAAGGGTTAACAAAGCTTTAAAAATCAGTTTTGAACACCTTGAGGGGTGTAGTTTGAAAAGTGGGGTCATTTATGGAGGGTTTCTGTTATGTAACCATCGTAATATGACTTCATATCACATCTTAAAAAAAAAAAAATTCATTTCCAAAATGATGCCAATATAAAGTAGACATGTGGAGAATTTTAACTTAGAAAAAATATGGGGGGTATCAGTATTTTTGTAAAAAGCAGAGCATTTCAAAGTTAAAAAATAGTGATTTTTTTCAAATTTTTTTGCGTATTTTGTATTTTTTTATACAGAAAGGTATAATACAGTGGCTCACATTTAGCACTGACTTGAAGTACAATATGTCACGAGAAAACAATCTCAGAATGGCTTGGATAGGTAAAAGCCCGAGTTATTACCACATGAAGTGACACTGGTCAGATTAGCAAAAAATGGCCTGGGCATTTGGGTGAAAACAGGCATGGGTCAGTAGGGGTTAAGGTGGTGGGATGTTCAATCACTATTTTTTTTTTTTTAATACTTAATAAAAACTGAAAGAGCAACCGTCACCAAAATCTTTTTTTTCACCATTAGTTAGCTGCATCTATCAGCTTGCTAGCCATGTTTTTTTCTTTGTTTGTTTTTTTAATGTCACTATTTACCTTGTATTTTGCGACCGCAACTCCAGAGATTGAGGCTTCCGGTCCACATCGTATGTCAGTTAAGCTGAGTTTGCACTTATGGACGGGCTCGTTATGGCCCTTCCGGATAGCTATGGCATAAGGCCTGCACAAAGCTGGCACTTTTGCGGGTTCCGTTAGCTCTTTATAGAGCTGACATCACAGGCAGTACCTTCTTGTGATTGGATGAGGGAGGGGAGCTCATCACCACCCATTCGCTCCACTGACAGGTCGGCCCGGCAGTGAGTTGCCATGCACCCGTCGGCACCCATCCACCTCCATGTCACTGCACCAACTGACCAATGCAGAAGAAGACGGGGTTCCCCTGCAACGAGAGGCAGAGAGGCCATCCCTGCCGCCCAGAGTGGACCCGACAGAGCCGATGAGTACTTTAAACTGCGAGGGGAGGCAGGTGGGTGCCGGCCAGTGCGGGACAACTCGCTGCCGGTCCAGATCGGCCCGTCAGCGAGCTGTCAGAGGGCTTGCACAGATAGATATCCGTACCAGTAAAATAGTGAGAAAACTAGATCGGTTACGGTATGTATGCAAATCTATGGAATTTTTAACGTTTGAATACCATAATCGTCACTTGGCCGCTCACGAATAATGACCGAAACTTCAGTCCTGATGCGTCCGTTGTCCGGTGACCATTATTATAACTGTGTACATTCGTGCCACTTGTTTTATCAATCCAAGTCAATGGAGATTAGTAACGATCCGCTACTTCACCGTAAAGAATGGAGTTGTTACCCTCTGGTCTTAAGGGTGAACTAAAGCAGGTGCGAACCTAACCTAACAATACTGACGTACGATGTGGACCAGAAGCTGTGAAGCGGCAATTTCAGCATTGACAATAGCCACCTGTGTTGAGCCAATGCTAATCAGGAGGGCAGCGCCGCATTGCATTACTCAGGTCTCGCTATGGCTGGCGCCTGCACTGAGTTTCTGCATCAGCTCAGTGTGGGCGCTATTGCAAGACCTGTGTTAGGCAGCCTGATGCTAACTTTGTAGCCGACGCTGCATCGGTGTAATGCGATGCAGTGCCACCCATGAAATTAGAATCAGGCTGCCTCACACAGGTTTCGCGGTTGGGCCTGCACTGAGTTGATGCTAATGCATCAGCTCAGTGCGCATGTCATAGCAAGACATGAGTAATGCAATGCAGCAACGCCTTCCTGATTAGCATTGGCCCAACACAGGCAGTCTGTCTCCAGGCTGAAATTCTGGCTAGTGGTCACACTCATCACTGACGTGCGATGCAGAACAGAAGCTTTAATATGTGGAACTGTAGGTGCAGAATACAAGGTCAACCACTGTAGTAACATAAAAAAAATAATTGGTCACAGTTGCTCTTTACAGATAAACTGAAGCAACATATGACAAAAAAAAAAAGACAAACTGATTTATTTTTACAGTCAGCTTTGTTTTGCACAGATTTTTGCAAATTCCCTTTCACAATGGAAAAATGATTTAGAAATAGTGTTGAGCATTCCGATACTGAAATATCGGGTATCGACCGATATTCGCGGTATCGGAGTTCTGATACTGAGTTCCGATACTTTTAGAATATCGAATACCGGAATCGGAAGTTCCCATAATGCCTGCGCTCTGCAGTGTCTCTGAAGGATGACAAGCTGGATGGCAGCACTCAGCTTACTGTACTTGTCATTTAGTGTTAAAGGATTTATTAAAAAAAATAATAGTGTTTTCATGCACCGTCTCTTTAAAAAAGCCGGCCGGCAATTCAGCATCGGTACCCGACAATTTAGAATAGAAAGAATAGAGCATCACACATAGATTAGATACATAGAAACATGTCAGTCACATATATAAGAAGTACAGTGATAGTGTTGATTACTATACTTGTCATTTAGTGTTAAAATAAAGGATTTATTTAAAAAAAAATTGGCGTGGGGTTCCCCATAATTTTAGTCTCTAGCTATTAAAATGGGGGACCCCCAAAAAAATGACGTGGAGTCCCCCCTATTTTAATAGCTAGCAAAGGCTAGGCAGACAGCTGGGGGCTGATATTAATAGCCCAGGAAGGGTGCCATGAAAATTGGCCCCCTCCCCGGCTAGAAACACCAGCCGTCAGCCGCCCCAGAAATGGCGCCCCTGGGCAGCCCCCTTGGTTCTGGTAAAAAAGAAAGACGGTACCATGAGAATGTGCGTGGACTATAGACAAGTCAATCGTATCACCCATAAAGACACATACCCGTTGCCTAGAATAGAGGAGTCTTTGGCAGCACTAAAATCAGCTAATTTCTTCTCTACTTTGGACCTTACTAGCGGGTACTGGCAGGTTCCTGTGGCAGAGGCTGACAAGGAGAAGACCGCCTTCACCACCCCGATGGGATTAAGTGAATTCAACTGTATGCCATTCGGGTTCTGCAATGCACCCGGGACCTTCCAGAGGCTGATGGAATGCTGTCTAGGGCACCGAAACTTTGAGATGGTCCTACTTTACATAGAAGACGTGATTGTATATTCAAAGACCTACGAGGACCATCTGAAACACTTGGCAGAGGTGTTCGAAGCCCTGGCAGGCTTTGGCCTGAAGGTGAAGCCCTCAAAGTGTCACCTGTTGAAACCGAAGGTACAGTACCTAGGACACGTGGTGAGTGCAGAGGGAGTAGCCCCTGACCCCCAACAAGGTTACAGTAATCAAGAGCTGGCCAAGCCCCTCTAACATCAAAGAAGTGAGGCAATTCCTCAGGTTGGTAGGCTACTACCGAAGGTTCATCCCCGGGTTCACAAAGATGGCAGCTCCAATGCAGGACCTCCTGATAGGTCAGTCTAAATCCAGAAGTCACAAGCCACCCTTCAAGTGGGACAAGCCGGAAGAGGAGTCCTTCCGCCAGCTGAAAATGGCCCTCACGGGGGATGAAGTTCTGGCCTACCCTGATTACGGCCAGCCTTTTATCCTCCACACTGATGCCAGTAATGTGGGGCTAGGAGCCGTACTGTCCCAAAACCAACAGGGCAGAGAAAGGGTGATCTCGTACACCAGCCTGAAGCTGAGGCCCACTGAAAGAAACCCGGAGAATTACAGCTCCTTCAAGCTAGAATTCTTGGCAGTGGTGTGGGCCGTCACAGAACGGTTTAAACATTACCTGGCCTCCGCAAAGTTCACCGTGTACACGGACAACAACCCGTTGACACACCTGGACAATGCAAGACTAGGTGCCCTAGAACAGCGGTGGATGGCCCGGTGTAACATACCTGGCGGCGTCCTTGCATGGTGGTCCATCTCCCACTGTGCAAGAGCGCGCACTTGATCTCCAGTCCAGAATGTCTCTCTGGCTTCCCTCCATGCTGTCTGTTTGTGTCTGTTTCTGCTGCTTAAGGGCGGCGCCCGATCACTTCCTGCTTTTTGTACCTGCTGTGGGTCACACCCCTTGTGCGTCCTCAGCCTATTGCTGTCTGTCACCTGGTATATAGCTCAGCTGCTCCCATCTATCCCTGCCTGAGCATAGTGTTTCATTCAGTGTGTGCTTTCACTCTGAAGATGCGAGGTCCCGTTCTTTGTCTCCTGTCTTGTGGTATCAGTTCCCGTGTCTGAACTGAGTCCTGTCTATTTCTCCTGCCTTGCGGTATCAGTTCCCGTGTCTGAACTGAGTCCTGTCTGTGTACTCTTGCCTGCTGCCTTTCCTGGAGGCTGTATTTCCAGGCCTGTCTGAACACGCTCCTTGCCTGTTCCTCCCGCCTTCTAGGGGCCGATTACCTAGATCCGTTCCTGTATCTTGTCTGTCCTGTCTGAACACGCTCCTTGCCTGTTCGTCCCGCCTCTCTGGGGGCCGATTACCCAGACCTGCTCCTGTATCTTGTCTGTTCTGTCTGAACACGCTCCTTGCCTGTTCGTCCCGCCTCTCTGGGGGCCGTATTCCCAGACCCGCTCCTGTGTCCCGCTCCTGTGTCCCGCTCCTGTGTCCCGCTCCTGTGTCCCGCTCCTGTGTCCCGCTCCTGTGTCCCGCTCCTGTGTCCCGCTCCTGTGTCGGTCTCGTCCGTACACTCAGTTCCAGTCTGTACTCTCTCCTATCTTTCATCTGTCTTTTCTCTATGTCCGTTCCTTTCCTTTTTCTGCAGAGTCTGAACTCGTACCTGACTCCTGCCCGTTGTCTCTGTACTCCCGTTTGTGAGTTTGTGGTCCACTCTCTACTTCACTGCAAGTACCCTGTGGGTGTCTGACTCTGCCTTTCCCTTCCTGTCTGTTCCGTGTGAACAGAGCCCTGTCCCCCCTACTCAGCCTTGCCTGCTCTGACTCCTTTGCTCACTGCTCCGGCGGTTCTAGCCTGCTCTGACTCCTTTGCTCACCGCTCCGGCGGTTCTAGCCTGCTCTGACTCCTTTGCTCACCGCTCCGGCGGTTCTAGTCTGCTCTGACTCCTTTGCTTACCGCTCCGGCGGTTCTAGCCTGCTCTGACTCCTTTGCTCGCTGCTCCGGCAGCCTTGCTCCGCTCTGACCCTTTTGCTCGCTGCTCCGGCAGTCTCGCTCCACTCTTGCTCACCGCTCCAGCCGGCCTCGTCCTGCTTTACTCTTGCTCACTGCTCCTGCAGTCTCGCTCAGCTTTGATCCTTTGTTCACCGCTCCAGGCGGCCTTGTCCTGCCCTGTTCTCGCTCACCTCTCTGGGCGGCCTCACTCTGCTGTGTTTGTCCGCCACATCTGTGGCTCTGTTCCTGAGTCCCAGTGTGTACTGGGTCCTATCCCGCCAGTGTCCCTACCTGCTAGTGCCTCCCTGTCTGCACTCTAGCTGTGCTTGCCTGTACCCCTCTGCCTGTATTGTTCCTGAGTCCCAGTGTGTACTGGGTCCTATCCCGCCTGTGTTCCTACCTGCTAGTGCCTCCCTGTCTGCACTCTAGCTGTGCTTGCCTGTACCCCCCTGCCTGCTTACCTGCCTGCCTGCATACCAGTCGTGCCTGCCTATACCCACCAGTCTGTGTGCCAGCCTACCAGTCTGTTCCTGTATTCCCCTGTGTGGGTCAACAGCCGTGTCCGGGGTCTGTCCTGGAGTAGCACCTGGTCCCTTTGCTCGGTTCCTCCTTGGTGCACTGGCGTCGTATGCCGTCGTGCGACCCTGGTCGGATCGGGTGAATACCTAGTTAAGCCCCTCCAGGCATTCACTCTCCGGCACGGTCCAGTGGAATCACTACAATCACACGCACACGCCGCTCAGCCCGGGCGTGTGCATAACAGCATGCTCAGGCCATGGTTCCCGTTGAGCCCCACGGCCTTCACTCTCTGAGAAGTTTTCCAGCGAATACATGCATTAAAATAAATAAATAAAATTTTTTTTTCCTTAGCTGAGTTCCAGGCGAATTACGCACCGTCCAGATGGATCTATCAGCTCTCGTTCCTGCGGATCCGCCACGTTACTATGGGGATCCAAGACAGTGTCGTGCATTTGTGGAGCAATGCATGCTACACTTTAAGGCCTACCCTCTCTATTTTCCTTCCGATTGGGCTAAAGTGGCCTTTATGATTGACTACCTAGCGGGTGATGCCTTGAAATGGGTCACCCCCCTATGGGAAGCATGGGATCCTGTCGTCATTGACCTGCAGGCCTTCCTGGTGGCCTTTCGTATGGTCTTCGAGGACCCTAACCCTGAAGCCCCTGCTGAAGCTTCACTTCCCAATATCCCGGAGCAGCCCCGACGGGTAATGTGTGTGGGTAGCGCAATAGTCCTCCAGCCCAATGAGACTACTGCCCACCCGGAATCCTCACAGGGTGACTACGCTTTCCGGAATACTTCTCCCAACCTCAAGAGGCAGTCCAGACGTGCTAGACGTAGAGGCAAGCCGTCACGCCAGGGTCTGTCCTCCCTGAGACCTCCTGACCCCAACCTTGAAGTCCCTACTGAAGCTTCATCTCCCTGTATCCCGGAGAAGCCCCAACGGGTAATGTGCGTGGGTAGTGCACCAGTTCTCCTGCCCGAAGAGACTTCTGCCCATCCAGACTCCACACAGGAGAACTTCCTGCACCCGGCATCAGATGCTTCACCCTCTTTAATCGGTGTGCATGTCCAAGGATGCTCCAAAGCTGTGGTTACCTCAGAGTCTGTGCACCTCTACTACCTGGTGGAGGACCCCCTGTTGCCTCCTGAATCCTCCGGGATACCACTCGATGACAAATGGAGAGAGACTTCTCTACACCCGGTACTCGATACTTTGTCCGCTTCGTCCTGTGAGCCTGACAATGGGTACCCCAAAGTGGTAGTTACCCCCGAGTCTCTACACCCCTCCGACCAGGCGGAGGACCTCCAGTTGTCTCCTGAACCCTTCGGGGTGCTACCTGGTAGCGAAAGGACAGAGACTCTCCTATACTCTGTACCTGATACCTCGCTCGCTTCGTCCAGTGAGTCCAACCTAGTGTACTCCGAAGCAGTGGTTACTCCCGAGTCTCTACACCCCTCCGACCAGGCGGAGGACCTCCAGTTGTCTCCAGAACCCTTCGGGGTGCTACCTGGTGGCGAAAGGACAGAGACTCTCCTATACTCTGTACCTGATACCTCGCTCGCTTCGTCCAGTGAGTCCAACCTAGTGTACTCCGAAGCAGTGGTTACTCCCGAGTCTCTACACCCCTCCGACCAGGCGGAGGACCTCCAGTTGTCTCCAGAGCCCTTCGGGGTGCTACCTGGTAGCGAAAGGACAGAGACTCTCCTATACTCTGTACCTGATACCTCGCTCGCTTCGTCCAGTGAGTCCAACCTAGTGTACTCCGAAGCAGTGGTTACTCCCGAGTCTCTACACCCCTCCAACCAGGCGGAGGACCTCCAGTTGTCTCCAGAACCCTTCTGGGTGCCACCTGGTGGTGAATGGACAGAGACTTTCCTATATCCTAGATCTGATACCTCGCTTGCTTCGTCCAGTGAGTCCGACCTAGTGTACTCTGAAGCAGAGGTTACCCGTGAGTCTCTACACCCCTCTGACCAGGCGGAGGACCGCCAGTTGTCTCCAGAACCCTTCGGGGTGCCACCTGGTGGTGAATGGACAGAGACTTTCCTATACTCGGTACCCGATACCTCGCCTGCTTCGTCCAGTGAGTCCGACCTAGTGTACTCTGAAGCAGATGTTTTCTCTGAGCCTCTGCACTCTTCTGACCCGGCGGAGGACCTCCAGTTGTTTCCTGAATCCTCCGGGGTACCACCAGATAACAAAGAGACAGTGACTTTTCCTCATTATGTACCTGATAACCCGTCTATTTCTTCCTGTGAGCTTGACAAGATGTACCTCGAAGCAGAGATTACCCCCAAGTCTCTGTCCCCCTCCAACCCGGTGAAGGACTTCCAGTTGTCTCCTGTACCCTCTGGGGTGCCACCTGAAAATATGTGGAGAGAGACTTCCTTGTGTGCTGTTCCTGGTACTCCACCCGTTTCGTCTGTTGCTGAGGATGGCTGGATAGGAGGTAGCATCCTAGCTAACCAGATGAGATCAGTTTTTCCTGTGGACAGTGGAAGTGATCTCCTTGAAGTGAACGACTGGTCCTCGAATTCCCTGCGGAAGATTCTGGCAGGCCTGAAGAAGAGGGGGCATAAGGGGGGGGGTACTGTAACATACCTGGCGGCGTCCTTGCATGGTGGTCCATCTCCCACTGTGCAAAAGCGCGCACTTGATCTCCAGTCCAGAATGTCTCTCTGGCTTCCCTCCATGCTGTCTGTTTGTGTCTGTTTCTGCTGCTTAAGGGCGGCGCCCGATCACTTCCTGCTTTTTGTACCTGCTGTGGGTCACACCCCTTGTGCGTCCTCAGCCTATTGCTGTCTGTCACCTGGTATATAGCTCAGCTGCTCCCATCTATCCCTGCCTGAGCATAGTGTTTCATTCAGTGTGTGCTTTCGCTCTGAAGATGCCAGGTCCCGTTCTTTGTCTCCTGTCTTGTGGTATCAGTTCCCGTGTCTGAACTGAGTCCTGTCTATTTCTCCTGCCTTGCGGTATCAGTTCCCGTGTCTGAACTGAGTCCTGTCTGTGTACTCTTGCCTGCTGCCTTTCCTGGAGGCTGTATTTCCAGGCCTGTCTGAACACGCTCCTTGCCTGTTCCTCCCGCCTTCTAGGGGCCGATTACCTAGATCCGTTCCTGTATCTTGTCTGTCCTGTCTGAACACGCTCCTTGCCTGTTCGTCCCGCCTCTCTGGGGGCCGATTACCCAGACCTGCTCCTGTATCTTGTCTGTTCTGTCTGAACACGCTCCTTGCCTGTTCGTCCCGCCTCTCTGGGGGCCGTATTCCCAGACCCGCTCCTGTGTCCCGCTCCTGTGTCCCGCTCCTGTGTCCCGCTCCTGTGTCCCGCTCCTGTGTCCCGCTCCTGTGTCCCGCTCCTGTGTCGGTCTCGTCCGTACACTCAGTTCCAGTCTGTACTCTCTCCTATCTTTCATCTGTCTTTTCTCTATGTCCGTTCCTTTCCTTTTTCTGCAGAGTCTGAACTCGTACCTGACTCCTGCCCGTTGTCTCTGTACTCCCGTTTGTGAGTTTGTGGTCCACTCTCTACTTCACTGCAAGTACCCTGTGGGTGTCTGACTCTGCCTTTCCCTTCCTGTCTGTTCCGTGTGAACAGAGCCCTGTCCCCCCTACTCAGCCTTGCCTGCTCTGACTCCTTTGCTCACTGCTCCGGCGGTTCTAGCCTGCTCTGACTCCTTTGCTCACCGCTCCGGCGGTTCTAGCCTGCTCTGACTCCTTTGCTCACCGCTCCGGCGGTTCTAGCCTGCTCTGACTCCTTTGCTCACCGCTCCGGCGGTTCTAGTCTGCTCTGACTCCTTTGCTTACCGCTCCGGCGGTTCTAGCCTGCTCTGACTCCTTTGCTCGCTGCTCCGGCAGCCTTGCTCCGCTCTGACCCTTTTGCTCGCTGCTCCGGCAGTCTCGCTCCACTCTTGCTCACCGCTCCAGCCGGCCTCGTCCTGCTTTACTCTTGCTCACTGCTCCTGCAGTCTCGCTCAGCTTTGATCCTTTGTTCACCGCTCCAGGCGGCCTTGTCCTGCCCTGTTCTCGCTCACCTCTCTGGGCGGCCTCACTCTGCTGTGTTTGTCCGCCACATCTGTGGCTCTGTTCCTGAGTCCCAGTGTGTACTGGGTCCTATCCCGCCAGTGTCCCTACCTGCTAGTGCCTCCCTGTCTGCACTCTAGCTGTGCTTGCCTGTACCCCTCTGCCTGTATTGTTCCTGAGTCAAAGTGTGTACTGGGTCCTATCCCGCCTGTGTTCCTACCTGCTAGTGCCTCCCTGTCTGCACTCTAGCTGTGCTTGCCTGTACCCCCCTGCCTGCTTACCCGCCTGCCTGCATACCAGTCGTGCCTGCCTATACCCACCAGTCTGTGTGCCAGCCTACCAGTCTGTTCCTGTATTCCCCTGTGTGGGTCAACAGCCGTGTCCGGGGTCTGTCCTGGAGTAGCACCTGGTCCCTTTGCTCGGTTCCTCCTTGGTGCACTGGCATCGTATGCCGTCGTGCGACCCTGGTCGGATCGGGTGAATACCTAGTTAAGCCCCTCCAGGCATTCACTCTCCGGCACGGTCCAGTGGAATCACTACAATCACACGCACACGCCGCTCAGCCCGGGCGTGTGCATAACACCCGGCTATCAAATTATGACTTCACAATCAAATACCGGGCAGGCAGAACCAACGCCAATGCAGACGTCCTATCAAGAATGCCCCACCTACCCGAAGGAGAAGAAGACTCAGAAGAGCTGGAGGAAGTAGAGCTCCCTGCGGTCCACCGGTATGGGGCCACTCAGTATTCTCACCGGGTAAGGGACAAAGACCTAACCACCGTCATGTTCAACCCCTTACCCCACCACGGCTGGGCTGAAACGCAAGATAGAGACCCTGCAATTCGCCTGGTAAAAGACCTGTTAACCCAGGCAGACGCTAGCCCTGGCCCGGACACTCCAGAGGAAGCCAAGCAGTTATGGAAGGAGAAAAGCAGGCTATTCCTCTACGAAGGTAAGCTGTGCAGAAGGCTTGTCAACCACTGGACGCACGAGCTGACCTGGCAGGTAGTGGTCCCAAGACGAGATGCAGCAATGGTCCTGGAGGCCTACCATGACAGAGCGGGACACTTCGGGTGGAAGAAACTGGAGTTCCTACTGAGAGAGCGGTTCTTCTGGGTCGGCATGAGAGGGGCCATAGAGAAGTGGTGCAGGGACTGCGGCCCATGTAACCTCAGAAGGAAGGACTGTACCAGCCAGAAGACACCCTTGAGGCCCATCGTCACCAGGCAGCCTCTTGAGCTGGTAGCTCTGGACCATGTGAAATTGGCTCCAAGCCGGTCGGGCTACGTCTATGCCCTGACAATAGTGGACCACTATTCCTAGTTCCTGGTGGTGGTTCCCGTTAAAGACTTGATAGCCCAAACAGCGGCCAGAGCCTTCCAACAACACTTCTGCCGTCCACACGGGTATCCGGAACAGGTCTTGACAGATCAAGGTTCAGCGTTCGAGGCGGAAATCTTCCAGGAGTTCTGCAACCTCTACGGCTGTAAGAAGATTCAGACAACGCCTTACCACCCGCAAACCAACGGGCTGTGTGAGAAAATGAATAATATCGTCATTGATCTCCTCAAGACGTTGCCCCTGGAAGAACACAGCCTGTGGCCGGAGAAGCTGCCAGACCTGATAGACTTATATAACCATATCCCGGTGAATGCTACAAATTGCACCCCGGCTTACCTGATGCAAGCAAGACCAGGTAAGCTGCCGATAGACCTGGAGATGGAAGTCCTGACACCCGAGGACACCTCCCCAGATGCGGACTGGGATACAGAATGGCGGCTACAGTACAAGAAGGTACAGGAGAGTGTGGAGAGGAGTCTGGCTCAAGCGAGAGAAAAGCAAGAGAGGCTCTTCAACCAACACGTCCCTGCTGGTCCCCTGGAACCTGGCGAGCAGGTCCTGAAGTGGAAGAGAAAGCTTCACAAGCTAGATGACCAGTGGGAGAGAGACCCGTACACAGTACTGCCGTCCAACCACGACAACTCGAAAGTATGTGTAATTACCAAGGATGGAGGAGAAACCACTAGCACCGTCTCCAGAGACCACCTAAAAAGGTGCCCCGAGCAACTACAGAGTGCAGGAGAAGATCAAGATGACCTTGAACCCACAGAGGACAAGGAAGAAATGATAAGCACAGTTCTTGGAGAGTTTCCCCGGTCCTGGACTCGGATAAACGACGCAATAGTGGTACCCATCCTACACTTCCTTCAGCCAACCCAGCAAGAACCTACAGGAGAGCAGGAAGAACAAGAGGAACAAGCAGACCCGGAGGCAGAAGATCCCATGCCAGCAGCCCAGGAGAGTCAACCCTCTGCTGACAGTGAGCCTGCCATGCCTACGGTAAGCCAAAGGACCCGCAGACAGCTGCCTGCCCTGCCTGTAAACCCAGCTAGTAGCTGTACCCTAAATGGTAGTGGGGAAAGCCAGGTTAGACCACCACCAGACAGTGGGTTACGCAGGTCAACCCGGATCACTAGGGGTCAAATACTAGCTCGCTGGATCTAAATGCTGTATATTGCAAATGTTTTATGTTTGTTACCCGGTTATTAATACTGTTTTTTCCAGTTTTTCCTAGTTCAATGGACTGACAGGTCATGGAAACTGAATGGCCGGAACTGTCTTGTAGATAGTTGCACTTGGTGCCCTCTTGCGAAGATGGCCACAGAAGAAAAACCTGTCCGGCGTGGCTCCCTTGTGGCCCAAAGTAGGTAGCTCAGCCTTGTCGCCACGCCCAAGGCGAGGGGTTTAAGGAGACAGGTCCCCGCACCGTTCAAAACTTCACCTTGTTGGGTGATACGGACACCCGGTCACGGAAGCGCCGTGACCTTAAGGACAAAATGTACTTGTAAATATGTTATGTTATCATTTATACCCTGTATTTGTGTTTCCTGTTTAGTCCGGAGTACTAAATTTTCCTAGGGGGGAATGTGTCACCACAGGCCTGGATGCCACAAATATTAAAGGCTGTGTCTAAGAGGAGGAGGGAGGTTCCCTGGTTAGGGACCATTAGCATGCAGCACTCCTGTCCCAGGCCAGTAAAGGGAGCTGGCTGTCCTATAAAAGCTGGAACTAGGGCAGGGTTAGAGAGACCAGAACCCACTTCTGAAGTGTCCAGAAGGGTTCTCAGAGAAGAGGGACAGGTCAGCAGCAGCTGAGGAGTCCGTGAGGCAGAGGAGAGACTGCAAGCCAGGGACAGAGGCAACGAGAGCCGGTCCTGGCAGAGAACTAATCTAACCGGACATTGAGGTCCGAGGCTGTCTAGGTTATCATTCCCAGCAGCAAAGAACCAAACCGCGAGGGATTTCAGGTCCCTTGGCCTAAGAAGCCTGGAGGCTCCGCCACACAGAGGTACCAGTACAGCGAGGAGAAAGCAAAAGGTAACCAAGGCCCGAGTCGCAAGCCATACAGGCGTGAAGTACACGGCCAGCTCAGGGACGTGGGCTATTACACCACGAAGAGGGGGATAGTCAGAAAGAGCATAGAGAGAACGGTAGGCCTACGCACTCACCCTGACCAGTGGGGCTCGCCCGAATGCTCTCAGACACCCAGGCCCATTCCTAACCGGTACTACTGTTGGGTCATTAATAATACCTACAATAAAGACCCTGGACTGTTTAAAGCGGACTCTGAACTCTTACTATTGCGGCCTGCACTATCACCCCCAGCATCCACCTACACTGCCCTGAGGCTACACTCTTCCCGTGGGGAGTTGTCCTACTCCTGTGCTGCACACCAACACCAGCCTCAGCGGCTGCCTTGCAGCGGCGGTTATCCCTGACCGCAATCCACGTGTGGCGTAGTCGGACATTCAAAACACTGATAAATAGACTGCCACAATTTGGTCTGACCACCCTGAGCCACGGGATCGGATTGCCACTACTACTCCCATCAGCACCGTGCACCAGAAGGTCCAGTTCCGGGTACCCCACGGCCCCGGGGACGAGTCACTTGCGCTCCTCAGTGTCTGGCTGTGACGGCATAAAGATGACCCGAGGTCATGTCCAATGAACTCAGCTCACCTCATGCACGTCACTGACAGCGTGGGAGAATTCTCCTGCGCATGCAATGAGCGTGAAAGAATTCTCCTGCTGAAGCGCTGAGCGCAGGAGAATTTTCCCACGCTGTCAGTGACGTGCATGAGGTGAGCTGAGTCCATTGGACATGACCTTGGCTCATCTGGATGCCGTCACTGCCAGACACTGAGGAGCGCAAGCATGCCTGCGCTCCTCAGTGTCTGCGGCATGGCAAGCTGGATGGCAGCTTTCGGCTGCGATCCAGCCTGTCATGTGAATGTAGCAGAGCTGGAGCCGTCGTGGGAACCATGGAAAGGTAAAGATGAGGTTTCTTTATTATTTTACTTTTATTGCAGAAGACATTGGCTTCAGCTGGAATGGGCGTGATGCAGTGTCTCTGAAGGATGACAAGCTGGATGGCAGCGCTCAGCTGCGATCCAGCCTGTCATCTCAATGGCATCCCAGCGTGGGAGAATTCTCCTGCTCAAGCGCTAAGCGCAGGAGAATTCTCCCACGCTGTCAGTGATGTGCATGAGGTGAGCTGAGTTCATTGGACATGACCTCGGCTCATCTGGATGCCGTCACAGCCGGACAATGAGGAGCGCAAGCATGCCTGCGCTTCTCAGTGTCTGCGGCATGGCTAGCTGGATGGAAGCTTTCGGCTGCAATCCAGCCTGTCATGTGAATGTAGCAGAGCTGGAGCCGTTGTGGGAACCATGGAAAGGTAAGGATGAGGTTGCTTTATTATTTTACTTTTATTGCAGAAGACATTGGCTTCAGCTGGAATGGGCGTGATGGTAAGTCTGGTTTAATTTAGAACAATAAAGAATTGTGTGTTTATTTCAATTAAAGGACTTTATTCTGGGTGTTTGTGTTTTTTTTTTTTTAACTTTGACTATGGGGTTAGTAATGGGGATGTCTTATAGACGCCTCTCCATTACTAAACTGGGCTTAATGTCAGCTGGCATTATAAGCTGACATCAACCCCAGCCCTATTACCCCACTGCCACCGCTACAGGACAGTGGGAAGAGCGAGGCTAAGTGCCAGAATTGGCGCATCCTATGGATGCGCCATTTCTGGGGCGGCTGACGGCTGGTGTTTCTAGCCTGGGAGCGGGCCAATATTCATGGCACCCTTCCTGGGCTATTAATATCAGCCCCCAGCTGTCTGCCTAGCCTTTGCTAGCTATTAAAATAGGGGGACCCCACGTCATTTTTTTTTGGGGTCCCCCATTTTAATAGCTAGTAAATGCTAGGTATTCAGCTGGGGGGCTATTAGTAGCCTGGGAAGCTCCGTGGGTATTACCCCCTTCCCAGGCTTCAAATATCTGCCCCAGCCGTCTGCTTAACCTCCGCTAGAGACTAAAATTACAGGGAACCTCACGCCAATTTTGTTTTTTAATAAATCCTTTATTTTAACACTATATGACAACTACAGTAATCAACACTATCACTGTACTTCTTATATATGTGACTGACATGTTTCTATGTATCTAATCTATGTGTGACGCTCTATTCTTTCTATTATAAATTGTCGGGTACCGATGCTGAATTGCCGGTCGGCTTTTTTAAAGAAACGGTGCATGAAAACACTATTATTTTTTTTAATAAATCCTTTAACACTAAATGACAAGTACAGTAAGCAACATTGTCACTGTACTTATTATATATGTGACTGACATGTTTCTATCTATCTAATCTATGTGTGACGCTCTATTCTTTCTGTTCTAAATTGTCGGGTACCGGTGTATGCCGCTGCTGAATTGCCGGCTTTTCATGTAATACATTCTACATTATTCTTAGTTGTTTTCCTTCATGAAGAATTAACCTACAAGGAAAGAAAGGGTTTATTTTCATTCCGATATTTGTGTCCCATTGACTTGCATTGGTTTCCGGTATCGGAATCGGCGATATCCGATATTTTTTGGGTATTGGTCCGATCCAATCCGATCCGATATTTCCCGATATCAGAAGGTATCGCTCAACACTATTTAGAAACCCACCTATTTTGGAGTTGTGTTTCTACATACCACTTGCGCTGCTTGTTGTTTCCTCTTGAAATCCATCTGTATTGATCTCTTGAATAATCATTTTCTTGAAGACTATTTAGAGGCACAAAGATGTAAATTTCTCCTCCTTTGGGAGTCACTGGTGGACCATGCATAAATAGTTCTTCTGGAATTTCTCCTCTAGCTACCTTTTCAATCAGGTCAATAACCTGTTGATTTGTAAGGTCATCCTTCTTGTCTCTTAAATATGGTTTGTTCGCCATTAGATTGGTACAATGGTCAGAGAAAGAAAACTCAGTTTAAGAATGTAGGCAGATTCTCCTTCATCCTGGGAGGGTCACTGAGAGGCTAGTAGTAGCATCTAATATATGTAACTTTGTAACTTTTCCCCTAAGATGTTGATTTGGTAACGGTCAGGTGACCATCCTGAGCTGGATCTCTCCATGTATAGAGAAAGACATGCTGCAGTTGTAAAAGCCATTTAATCTGCCACCTCAAAATCATCTTTGCTTCTGTCAGCAGACCTGCATTGACCTGCTGACACAGAGCATAATGAGACCAGAGGCGCTCCGATCCGATGTACCGTTCGGGTGCTACGGCCCCTGGAATGGTGCACGTGCTGGCTGTCAGAGCGCTGGGACTAGTCCCATGATGCAGCTCCTCCATTGAACTCAATGGAGGAAACCATGTGACCGGACTAAAGCCGGCTCTGACAGCCAGCATGTGCTCCGTTCCAGGGGCCGTAGAACCGGAACGGTACATCGGATCGGAGCGCCGCTGGTCTCACTATGCTCTGCGTCAGCAGGCCAATACAAGCCTGTTGAGCACAGCACAGTGATCCCAGCCGCGCTCTGATCCGATGAGCTGTTCAGGTGCTACGGCCCCTGGAATGGAGCACATGCTGGCTGTCAGAGCCGAGATTAGTCCCGGTCACGGGGTCTCCTCCCATTAACTTGAATGGGGGAGCTACGTCACAGGAATAGTCCCAGCGCTGTGACAGCCCTGCACGCGCTCCGTTCCGGGGGCCGTAGCACCTGAACGGCTCATCGGATCGGAGCGCGGCTGGGATCACTCTGCTGTGCGGAAGCAGGTCAATGCAGGCCTGCTGAGCACAACACATGTGATTTGGCAGTGGCAGTCCCTTTAACAAAAAAGAAATTATTTTCATTTTTTTTTTGTGTGTGTTGTTTTTGTTTTTTGGTGTGTCTGTGGGAAAAAGATGAGGGTAACGTATACAGCACTTTGCCAGCCAATTTACTGCTTTATCCAAGCATCCAGGCGGCTGCCCAGGGCTCCCCTTTTCGACACAAAAAAGGGACAAAAGCGGACAGTAGAACATAAAAGAGAGGTAGGATGACACAAAAGGAGGATACACAGAGGGACAGAAGGATACAAGAGGGACAGGAAGACCCAAAGCGGGACAGCAGGATACAAAGGGGGGCATTTTATTCAGTTGTTTGAGTTATCCAAGTTTTTCACTAATCCAAGCACCCTCTGGTCCCGTTTAGCTTGGATAAAAGAGACTCTACTGGATATTTTTATCAGGTAAAGGATAAATATGGGAGTTGGGATTTGTAGCCATGTTATCCAAATCATAATCCCCATATAAATAAATATTGATAATAATCAATAATATAATCATCCACATCTGATGATCATATCACATTACATTTTATGTGAAATTAGTGGGGTAAGGTGTTTGCTGGTTGACAGCACACGCTATGCACGATTGAGCAGCTAAGCATAAAATTTCACCAGGAAAACACAGGCTATTTTCAACTCGACGCTTTAAAGAGGACCTGTCATCACATTCAATGCCACCAAGCCGCAGCTATGGTGGCATAGCTGACAGGTCCAGCAGTGTGGAGACCTTTGTCCACCTCCCTGGGTGCCTCCTCTCTGAAATACTAAACTTTATTGCCCCCTTGGCGCGCGTAACGGGAATCAGGAAGTGGTCCTGTTGGTGTTTTGGAGTGTGAACCAATCAGTGCTTGAGCCCTGCGCTGTGTCGCGTCATCAGTCGCTGGGCAGTAAAACAATTCCTGCCCAGCAACTGATGACGCAGTGCATTGTAGATAGCGCAGATTTGTTCACACTCCATCGGACCGATACAGACACTTCATGCTTCCAGTGGTGCCCGCCGAGGGGAATAAAGTGTAATATTTTAGTGAGGAGGCACCAGGGAGGCGGAGAGAGGGCTGTCCACACTGCTGGACCTGTCAGCTATGCCACCATAGTTGCGGCTTGGTGGCATTGCATGTGATGACAGGTCAGCTTTAAGCCATTTTTTCAGTACTGAAGACAAACAGTCAAAAGTCTCTTAAATCAGCCTTTATTTGCTTATTTCAGCCAGATTGACGTATAACCACAAAATATATCAATAAAGTCACAAAAGCTATTTTCAAGTCAATGCTTCAGACAGTTTTCACAATCTTGAAAAAAAAAAAAAATGCTAAAACTTTGTTAATCCCGTCTTTCCAGGCCTGTTTCACCATCGCTGAGCGTATAAACACTGCAGATGTCCAGGAAATCAATGCTGATATTTTCACATTAATAGTTCAAACTGTTTTCACAATATTAATGAAAAGCCGTCATATAGAGACAATAAACAGCCTATACTGACTTATTACAGCGCCATTGAATGCAGAATTACCAAGCTTTAAAAGGAAATTACTTAGCCTATTTGACGCTGTAATATAAATGTACATATAGGTATTCATTTATTATGGAGCTTAGGAGCCCACAAGTTTTTAAAGATATTTTTTCAAACAAAGCTGCAAAATTATTTGGCCTCTGTAAATCTAATATTTCACATTGAATTACCATGTAGGTGAATAATTATATGCATATTATTATGGGAAATTCATCAAATGTGGTATTGGGCATGATTATTTGGGATAAATAAATGTTCTTAAAATAAAATGATAAAATATGCTTCTGGGCATGTGTATTTGTGATATTTCACCCATAATCCCCATAAAGAACAATAGTTATACCCATATTCCTATGAGAAGTAGATGAAGTATGTTCCTGGGCATCTGCATTTGTGATATTTCAACCATAATCCCCATACAGAACAATAGTTATACACATATTCCTATTGAATGTAGATGAAATATGTTCCTGGGCATGTGCATTTGTGATATTTCACCCATAATCCCCATACAGAACAATAGTTATACCCATATTCCTACCAGAAGTAGATGAAATATGTTCCTGGGCATGTGTATTTGTGATATTTCACCCATAATCCCCATACAGAACAATAGTTATACCCATATTCCTATTGAATGTAGATGAAATATGTTCCTGGCCATGTGTATTTGTGAAGTTTCACCCATAATCCCCATACAGAACAATAGTTATACCCATATTCCTATGAGAAGTAGATGAAGTATGTTCCTGGGCATGTGTATTTGTGATATTTCACCCATAATCCCCATACAGAACAATAGTTATACCCATATTCCTACGCGAAGTAGATGAAATATGTTTCTGGGCATGTGCATTTGTGATATTTCACCCATAATCCCCATACAGAACAATAGTTATACCCATATTCCTATTGAATGTAGATGAAATATGTTCCAGGGCATGGATATTTGTGATATTTCACCCATAATCCCCATACAGAACAATGGTTATACCCATATTCCGATTGAATGTAGATGAAATATATTCCTGGGCATGTGTATTTGTGATATTTCACGCATAATCCCCATAGAGAACAATAGTTATACTCATATTCCTATCAGAAATAGATGAAGTATGTTCCTGGGCATGTGTATTTGTGATATTTCACCCATAATCCCCATACAGAACAATAGTTATGCCCATATTCCTATGAGAAGTAGATGAAATATGTTTCTGGGCATGTGTATTTGTGATATTTCACCCATAATCCCCATACAGAACAATAGTTATACCCATATTCCTATCAGAAGTAGATGAAATATGTTCCTGGGCATGTGTATTTGTGATATTTCACCCATAATCCCCATACAGAACAATAGTTATACCCATATTCCTACCAGAAGTAGATGAAATATGTTCCTGGGCATGTGTATTTGTGATATTTCACCCATAATCCCCATACAGAACAATAGTTATATCCATATTCCTATTGAATGTAGATGAAATATGTTCCTGCGCATGTGTATTTGCGATATTTTAGCCATAATCCCCATACAGAACAATAGTTATACCCATATTCCTATCAGAAGTAGATGAAATATGTTCCTTGGCATGTGCATTTGTGATATTTCACCCATAATCCCAATACAGAACAATAGTTATACACATATTCCTATTGAATTTAGATGAAATATGTTCCTTGGCATGGATATTTGTGATATTTCACCCATAATCCCCATACAGAACAATGGTTATACCCATATTCCTATTGAATGTAGATGAAATATATTCCTGGGCATGTGTATTTGTGATATTTCACGCATAATCCCCATAGAGAACAATAGTTATACTCATATTCCTATCAGAAATAGATGAAGTATGTTCCTGGGCATGTGTATTTCTGATATTTCACCCATAATCCCCATACAGAACAATAGTTATGCCCAATTTCCAATGAGAAGTAGATGAAATATGTTCCTGGGCATGTGTATTTGTGATATTTCACCCATAATCCCCATACAGAACAATAGTTATACACATATTCCTATTGAATGTAGATGAAATATGTTCCTGGGCATGTGTATTTGTGATATTTCACCCATAATCCCCATACAGAACAATAGTTATACCCATATTCCAATGCGAAGTAGATGAAATATGTTTCTGGGCATGTGCATTTGTGATATTTCACCCATAATCCCCATACAGAACAATAGTTATACCCATATTCCTATCAGAAGTAGATGAAATATGTTCCTGGGCATGTGTATTTGTGATATTTCACCCATAATCCCCATACAGAACAATAGTTATACCCATATTCCTATCAGAAGTAGATGAAGTATGTTCCTGGGCATGTGTATTTGTGATATTTCACCTATAATCCCCATACAGAACAATAGTTATACCCATATTCCTATTGAATGTAGATGAAATATGTTCCTGGGCATGTGTAATTGTGACATTTCAACCAAAATCCCCATACAGAACAATAGTTATACCCATATTCCTATTGAATGTAGATGAAATATGTTCCTGGGCATGTGTATTTGTGATATTTTAGCCATAATCCACATACAGAACAATAGTTATACCCATATTCCGATCAGAAGTAGATGAAATATGTCCCTTGGCATGTGCATTTGTGATATTTCACCCATAATACCCATACAGAACAATAGTTATACACATATTCCTATTGAATGTAGATGAAATATGTTCCTGGGCATGGATATTTGTGATATTTCACCCATAATCCCCATACAGAACAATGGTTATACCCATATTCCTATTGAATGTAGATGAAATATGTTCCTGGGCATGTGTATTTGTGATATTTCACGCATAATCCCCATAGAGAACAATAGTTATACTCATATTCCTATCAGAAATAGATGAAGTATGTTCCTGTGCATGTGTATTTCTGATATTTCACCCATAATCCCCATACAGAACAATAGTTATACCCATATTCCTATTGAATGTAGATGAAATATGTTCCTGGGCATGTGTATTTGTGATATTTCACCCATAATCCCCATACAGAACAATAGTTATACACATATTCCTATTGAATGTAGACGAAATATGTTCCTGGACATGTGTATTTGTGATATTTCACCCATAATCCCCATACAGAACAATAGTTATACACATATTCCTATTGAATGTAGACGAAATATGTTCCTGGACATGTGTATTTGTGATATTTCACCCATAATCCCCATACAGAACAATAGTTATACACATATTCCTATTGAATGTAGATGAAATATGTTCCTGGGCATGTGTATTTGTGATATTTCACCCATAATCCCCATACAGAACAATAGTTATACACATATTCCTATTGAATGTAGACGAAATATGTTCCTGGACATGTGTATTTGTGATATTTCACCCATAATCCCCATACAGAACAATAGTTATACACATATTCCTATTGAATGTAGACGAAATATGTTCCTGGACATGTGTATTTGTGATATTTCACCCATAATCCCCATACAGAACAATAGTTATACACATATTCCTATTGAATGTAGACGAAATATGTTCCTGGGCATGTGTATTTGTGATATTTCACCCATAATCCCCATATAGAACAATGGTTATACCCATATTCCTATTGAATGTAGATGAAATATGTTCCTGGGCATGTGTATTTGTGATATTTCACCCATAATCCCCATACAGAACAATAGTTATACACATATTCCTATTGAATGTAGACGAAATATGTTCCTGGACATGTGTATTTGTGATATTTCACCCATAATCCCCATACAGAACAATGGTTATACCCATATTCCATTGAGAATTAGATGAAGTATGTTCCTGGCCATGTGCATTTGTGATATTTCACCCATAATCCCCATACAGAACAATAGTTATACCCATATTCCTATTGAATGTAGACGAAATATGTTCCTGGACATGTGTATTTGTGATATTTCACCCATAATCCCCATACAGAACAATAGTTATACACATATTCCTATTGAATGTAGACGAAATATGTTCCTGGACATGTGTATTTGTGATATTTCACCCATAATCCCCATACAGAACAATAGTTATACACATATTCCTATTGAATGTAGACGAAATATGTTCCTGGACATGTGTATTTGTGATATTTCACCCATAATCCCCATACAGAACAATAGTTATACCCATATTCCTATTGAATGTAGATGAAATATGTTCCTGGGCATGTGTATTTGTGATATTTCACCCATAATCCCCATACAGAACAATAGTTATACACATATTCCTATTGAATGTAGACGAAATATGTTCCTGGACATGTGTATTTGTGATATTTCACCCATAATCCCCATACAGAACAATAGTTATACACATATTCCTATTGAATGTAGACGAAATATGTTCCTGGACATGTGTATTTGTGATATTTCACCCATAATCCCCATACAGAACAATAGTTATACACATATTCCTATTGAATGTAGACGAAATATGTTCCTGGGCATGTGTATTTGTGATATTTCACCCATAATCCCCATATAGAACAATGGTTATACCCATATTCCTATTGAATGTAGATGAAATATGTTCCTGGGCATGTGTATTTGTGATATTTCACCCATAATCCCCATACAGAACAATAGTTATACACATATTCCTATTGAATGTAGACGAAATATGTTCCTGGACATGTGTATTTGTGATATTTCACCCATAATCCCCATACAGAACAATGGTTATACCCATATTCCATTGAGAATTAGATGAAGTATGTTCCTGGCCATGTGCATTTGTGATATTTCACCCATAATCCCCATACAGAACAATAGTTATACCCATATTCGTATGAGAAGTAGATGAAATATGTTTCTGGGAATGCGTATTTGTGATATTTCACCCATAATCCCCATACAGAACAATAGTTATGCCCATATTCCTATGCGAAGTAGATGAAATATGTTCCTGGGCATGTGCATTTGTGATATTCACGCATAATCCCCATAGAGAGCAATAGTTATACTCATATTCCTATCAGAAATAGATGAAGTATGTTCCTGGGCATGTGTATTTGTAATATTTCACCCATAATCCCCATAGAGAACAATAGTTATGCCCATATTCCTATGAGAAGTAGATGAAATATGTTCCTGGGCATGTGTATTTCTGATATTTCACCCATAATCCCCATACAGAACAATAGTTATACACATATTCCTATTTAATGTAGATGAAATATGTTCTTGGGCATGTGTATTTGTGATATTTCACCCATAATCCCCATACAGAACAATAGTTATACACATATTCCTATCACAAGTAGATGAAGTATGTACCTGGGCATGTGTATTTGTGATATTTCACCCATAATCCCCATACATTACAATAGTTATACCCATGTTCCTATTGAATGTAGATGAAATATGTTCCTGGGCATGTGTATTTGTGATATTTCACCCATAATCCCCATACAGAACAATAGTTATACACATATTCCTATTGAATGTATATGAAATATGTTCCTGGGCATGTGTATTTGTCATATTTCACCCATAATCCCCATACAGAACAATGGTTATACCCATATTCCTTTCACAAGTAGATGAAATATGTTCCTGGGCATGTGTATTTGTGATATTTCACCCATAATCCCCATACAGAACAATAGTTATACCCATATTCCTATTGAATGTAGATGAAATATGTTCCTGGGCATGTGTATTTGTGATATTTCACCCATAATCCCCATACAGAACAATAGTTATACCCATATTCCTATTGAATGTAGATGAAATATGTTCCTGGGCATGTGTATTTGTGATATTTCACCCATAATCCCCATACAGAACAATGGTTATACCCATATTCCTATGAGAAGTAGATGAAGTATGTTCCTGGCCATGTGTATTTGTGATATTTCACCCATAATCCCCATACAGAACAATAGTTATACCCATATTCCTTTCACAAGTAGATGAAATATGTTCCTGGGCATGTGTATTTGTGATATTTCACCCATAATCCCCATACAGAACAATGGTTATACCCATATTCCGATTGAATGTAGATGAAATATATTCCTGGGCATGTGTATTTGTGATATTTCATGCATAATCCCCATAGAGAACAATAGTTATGCCCATATTCCTATGAGAAGTAGATGAAATATGTGCCTGGGCATGTGTATTTGTGATATTTCACCCATAATCCCCATACAGAACAATAGTTATACCCATATTCCTATGAGAAGTAGATGAAATATGTTCCTGGGCATGTGTATTTGTGATATTTCACCCATAATCCCCATACAGAACAATAGTTATACCCATTTTCGTATGAGAAGTAGATGAAATATGTTTCTGGGCATGTGTATTTGTGATATTTCACCCATAATCCCCATACAGAACAATAGTTATACTCATATTTCTATGAGAAGTAGATGAAGTATAATCCTGGGCATGTGTATTTTTGATACTTCACCCATAATCCCCATACAGAACAATAGTTATGCCCATATTCCTACGCGAAGTAGATGAAATATGTTTCCGTGCATGTGCACTTGTGATATTTCACCCATAATCCCCATACAGAACAATAGTTATACCCATATTCCTATCAGAAGGAGATGAAATATGTTCCTGGGCATGTGTAATTGTGATATTTCACCCATAATCCCCATACAGAACAATAGTTATACCCATATTCCTACCAGAAGTAGATGAAATATGTTCCTGGGCATGTGTATTTGTGATATTTCACCCATAATCCCCATACAGAACAATAGTTATATCCATATTCCTATTGAATGTAGATGAAATATGTTCCTGCGCATGTGTATTTGTGTTATTTTAGCCATAATCCCCATACAGAACAATAGTTATACCCATATTCCTATCAGAAGTAGATGAAATATGTTCCTTGGCATGTGCATTTGTGATATTTCACCCATAATCCCAATACAGAACAATAGTTATACACATATTCCTATTGAATTTAGATGAAATATGTTCCTCGGCATGGATATTTGTGATATTTCACCCATAATCCCCATACAGAACAATGGTTACACCCATATTCCTATTTAATGTAGATGAAATATATTCCTGGGCATGTGTATTTGTGATATTTCACGCATAATCCCCATAGAGAACAAAAGTTATACTCATATTCCTATCAGAAATAGATGAAGTATGTTACTGGGCATGTGTATTTGTGATATTTCACCCATAATCCCCATACAGAACAATAGTTATGCCCATATTCCTATGAGAAGTAGATGAAATATGTTTCTGGGCATGTGTATTTGTGATATTTCACCCATAATCCCCATACAGAACAATAGTTATACCCATATTCCTATCAGAAGTAGATGAAATATGTTCCTGGGCATGTGTATTTGTGATATTTCACCCATAATCCCCATACAGAACAATAGTTATACCCATATTCCTACCAGAAGTAGATGAAATATGTTCCTGGGCATGTGTATTTGTGATATTTCACCCATAATCCCCATACAGAACAATAGTTATATCCATATTCCTATTGAATGTAGATGAAATATGTTCCTGCGCATGTGTATTTGCGATATTTTAGCCATAATCCCCATACAGAACAATAGTTATACCCATATTCCTATCAGAAGTAGATGAAATATGTTCCTTGGCATGTGCATTTGTGATATTTCACCCATAATCCCAATACAGAACAATAGTTATACACATATTCCTATTGAATTTAGATGAAATATGTTCCTTGGCATGGATATTTGTGATATTTCACCCATAATCCCCATACAGAACAATGGTTATACCCATATTCCTATTGAATGTAGATGAAATATATTCCTGGGCATGTGTATTTGTGATATTTCACGCATAATCCCCATAGAGAACAATAGTTATACTCATATTCCTATCAGAAATAGATGAAGTATGTTCCTGGGCATGTGTATTTCTGATATTTCACCCATAATCCCCATACAGAACAATAGTTATGCCCAATTTCCAATGAGAAGTAGATGAAATATGTTCCTGGGCATGTGTATTTGTGATATTTCACCCATAATCCCCATACAGAACAATAGTTATACACATATTCGTATTGAATGTAGATGAAATATGTTCCTGGGCATGTGTATTTGTGATATTTCACCCATAATCCCCATACAGAACAAAAGTTATACCCATATTCCAATGCGAAGTAGATGAAATATGTTTCTGGGCATGTGCATTTGTGATATTTCACCCATAATCCCCATACAGAACAATAGTTATACCCATATTCCTATCAGAAGTAGATGAAATATGTTCCTGGGCATGTGTATTTGTGATATTTCACCCATAATCCCCATACAGAACAATAGTTATACCCATATTCCTATCAGAAGTAGATGAAGTATGTTCCTGGGCATGTGTATTTGTGATATTTCACCTATAATCCCCATACAGAACAATAGTTATACCCATATTCCTATTGAATGTAGATGAAATATGTTCCTGGGCATGTGTAATTGTGACATTTCAACCAAAATCCCCATACAGAACAATAGTTATACCCATATTCCTATTGAATGTAGATGAAATATGTTCCTGGGCATGTGTATTTGTGATATTTTAGCCATAATCCACATACAGAACAATAGTTATACCCATATTCCGATCAGAAGTAGATGAAATATGTCCCTTGGCATGTGCATTTGTGATATTTCACCCATAATCCCCATACAGAACAATAGTTATACACATATTCCTATTGAATGTAGATGAAATATGTTCCTGGGCATGGATATTTGTGATATTTCACCCATAATCCCCATACAGAACAATGGTTATACCCATATTCCTATTGAATGTAGATGAAATATGTTCCTGGGCATGTGTATTTGTGATATTTCACGCATAATCCCCATAGAGAACAATAGTTATACTCATATTCCTATCAGAAATAGATGAAGTATGTTCCTGTGCATGTGTATTTCTGATATTTCACCCATAATCCCCATACAGAACAATAGTTATACCCATATTCCTATTGAATGTAGATGAAATATGTTCCTGGGCATGTGTATTTGTGATATTTCACCCATAATCCCCATACAGAACAATAGTTATACCCATATTCCTATTGAATGTAGATGAAATATGTTCCTGGGCATGTGTATTTGTGATATTTCACCCATAATCCCCATACAGAACAATAGTTATACCCATATTCCTATTGAATGTAGATGAAATATGTTCCTGGGCATGTGTATTTGTGATATTTCACCCATAATCCCCATACAGAACAATAGTTATACACATATTCCTATTGAATGTAGATGAAATATGTTCCTGGACATGTGTATTTGTGATATTTCACCCATAATCCCCATACAGAACAATGGTTATACCCATATTCCATTGAGAATTAGATGAAGTATGTTCCTGGCCATGTGCATTTGTGATATTTCACCCATAATCCCCATACAGAACAATAGTTATACCCATATTCGTATGAGAAGTAGATGAAATATGTTTCTGGGAATGCGTATTTGTGATATTTCACCCATAATCCCCATACAGAACAATAGTTATGCCCATATTCCTATGTGAAGTAGATGAAATATGTTCCTGGGCATGTGCATTTGTGATATTCACGCATAATCCCCATAGAGAGCAATAGTTATACTCATATTCCTATCAGAAATAGATGAAGTATGTTCCTGGGCATGTGTATTTGTAATATTTCACCCATAATCCCCATAGAGAACAATAGTTATGCCCATATTCCTATGAGAAGTAGATGAAATATGTTCCTGGGCATGTGTATTTCTGATATTTCACCCATAATCCCCATACAGAACAATAGTTATACACATATTCCTATTTAATGTAGATGAAATATGTTCTTGGGCATGTGTATTTGTGATATTTCACCCATAATCCCCATACAGAACAATAGTTATACACATATTCCTATCACAAGTAGATGAAGTATGTTCCTGGGCATGTGTATTTGTGATATTTCACCCATAATCCCCATACAGAACAATAGCTATACCCATATTCCTATGAGAAGTAGATGAAGTATGTACCTGGGCATGTGTATTTGTGATATTTCACCCATAATCCCCATACATTACAATAGTTATACCCATGTTCCTATTGAATGTAGATGAAATATGTTCCTGGGCATGTGTATTTGTGATATTTCACCCATAATCCCCATACAGAACAATAGTTATACACATATTCCTATTGAATGTATATGAAATATGTTCCTGGGCATGTGTATTTGTTATATTTCACCCATAATCCCCATACAGAACAATGGTTATACCCATATTCCTTTCACAAGTAGATGAAATATGTTCCTGGGCATGTGTATTTGTGATATTTCACCCATAATCCCCATACAGAACAATAGTTATACCCATATTCCTATTGAATGTAGATGAAATATGTTCCTGGGCATGTGTATTTGTGATATTTCACCCATAATCCCCATACAGAACAATAGTTATACCCATATTCCTATTGAATGTAGATGAAATATGTTCCTGGGCATGTGTATTTGTGATATTTCACCCATAATCCCGATACAGAACAATGGTTATACCCATATTCCTATGAGAAGTAGATGAAGTATGTTCCTGGCCATGTGTATTTGTGATATTTCACCCATAATCCCCATACAGAACAATAGTTATACCCATATTCCTTTCACAAGTAGATGAAATATGTTCCTGGGCATGTGTATTTGTGATATTTCACCCATAATCCCCATACAGAACAATGGTTATACCCATATTCCGATTGAATGTAGATGAAATATATTCCTGGGCATGTGTATTTGTGATATTTCATGCATAATCCCCATAGAGAACAATAGTTATGCCCATATTCCTATGAGAAGTAGATGAAATATGTGCCTGGGCATGTGTATTTGTGATATTTCACCCATAATCCCCATACAGAACAATAGTTATACCCATATTCCTATGAGAAGTAGATGAAATATGTTCCTGGGCATGTGTATTTGTGATATTTCACCCATAATCCCCATACAGAACAATAGTTATACCCATTTTCGTATGAGAAGTAGATGAAATATGTTTCTGGGCATGTGTATTTGTGATATTTCACCCATAATCCCCATACAGAACAATAGTTATACTCATATTTCTATGAGAAGTAGATGAAGTATAATCCTGGGCATGTGTATTTTTGATACTTCACCCATAATCCCCATACAGAACAATAGTTATGCCCATATTCCTACGCGAAGTAGATGAAATATGTTTCCGTGCATGTGCACTTGTGATATTTCACCCATAATCCCCATACAGAACAATAGTTATACCCATATTCCTATCAGAAGGAGATGAAATATGTTCCTGGGCATGTGTAATTGTGATATTTCACCCATAATCCCCATACAGAACAATAGTTATACCCATATTCCTACCAGAAGTAGATGAAATATGTTCCTGGGCATGTGTATTTGTGATATTTCACCCATAATCCCCATACAGAACAATAGTTATATCCATATTCCTATTGAATGTAGATGAAATATGTTCCTGCGCATGTGTATTTGTGTTATTTTAGCCATAATCCCCATACAGAACAATAGTTATACCCATATTCCTATCAGAAGTAGATGAAATATGTTCCTTGGCATGTGCATTTGTGATATTTCACCCATAATCCCAATACAGAACAATAGTTATACACATATTCCTATTGAATTTAGATGAAATATGTTCCTGGGCATGGATATTTGTGATATTTCACCCATAATCCCCATACAGAACAATGGTTATACCCATATTCCTATTGAATGTAGATGAAATATATTCCTGGGCATGTGTATTTGTGATATTTCACGCATAATCCCCATAGAGAACAAAAGTTATACTCATATTCCTATCAGAAATAGATGAAGTATGTTACTGGGCATGTGTATTTGTGATATTTCACCCATAATCCCCATACAGAACAATAGTTATGCCCATTTTCCTATGAGAAGTAGATGAAATATGTTCCTGGGCATGTGTATTTGTGATATTTCACCCATAATCCCCATACAGAACAATAGTTATACCCATATTCCTATTGAATGTAGATGAAATATGTTCCTGGGCATGTGTATTTGTGATATTTCACCCATAATCCCCATACAGAACAATAGTTATACCCATATTCCTATTGAATGTAGATGAAATATGTTCCTGGGCATGTGTATTTGTGATATTTCACCCATAATCCCCATACAGAACAATAGTTATACCCATATTCCTATTGAATGTAGATGAAATATGTTCCTGGGCATGTGTATTTGTGATATTTCACCCATAATCCCCATACAGAACAATGGTTATACCCATATTCCAATGAGAAGTAGATGAAGTATGTTCCTGGCCATGTGTATTTGTGATATTTCACCCATAATCCCCATACAGAATAATAGTTATACCCATATTCCTTTCACAAGTAGATGAAGTATGTTCCTGGCCATGTGTATTTGTGATATTTCACCCATAATCCCCATACAGAACAATAGTTATGCCCATTTTCCTATGAGAAGTAGATGAAATATGTTCCTGGGCATGTGTATTTGTGATATTTCACCCATAATCCCCATACAGAACAATAGTTATACCCATATTCCTATTGAATGTAGATGAAATATGTTCCTGGGCATGTGTATTTGTGATATTTCACCCATAATCCCCATACAGAACAATAGTTATACCCATATTCCTATTGAATGTAGATGAAATATGTTCCTGGGCATGTGTATTTGTGATATTTCACCCATAATCCCCATACAGAACAATAGTTATACCCATATTCCTATTGAATGTAGATGAAATATGTTCCTGGGCATGTGTATTTGTGATATTTCACCCATAATCCCCATACAGAACAATGGTTATACCCATATTCCAATGAGAAGTAGATGAAGTATGTTCCTGGCCATGTGTATTTGTGATATTTCACCCATAATCCCCATACAGAACAATAGTTATACCCATATTCCTTTCACAAGTAGATGAAATATGTTCCTGGGCATGTGTATTTGTGATATTTCACCCATAATCCCCATACAGAACAATAGTTATACCCATATTCCTATTGAATGTAGATGAAATATGTTCCTGGGCATGTGTATTTGTGATATTTCACCCATAATACCCATACATAACAATAGTTATACCCATATTCCTATTGAATGTAGATGAAATATGTTCCTGGGCATGTGTATTTGTGATATTTCACCCATAATCCCCATACAGAACAATGGTTATACCTATATTCCGATTGAATGTAGATGAAATATATTCCTGGGCATGTGTATTTGTGATATTTCACGCATAATCCCCATACAGAACAATAGTTATACCCATTTTCGTATGAGAAGTAGATGAAATATGTTTCTGGGCATGTGTATTTGTGATATTTCACCCATAATCCCCATACAGAACAATAGTTATACCCATATTCCTATGAGAAGTAGATGAAGTATATTCCTGGGCATGTGTATTTTTGATATTTCACCCATAATCCCCATACAGAACAATAGTTATGCCCATATTCCTACGCCAAGTAGATGAAATATGTTTCCGAGCATGTGCACTTGTGATATTTCACCCATAATCCCCATACAGAACAATAGTTATACGCATATTCCTATCAGAAGTAGATGAAATATGTTCCTGGGCATGTGTATTTGTGATATTTCACCCATAATCCCCATACAGAACAATAGTTATACCCATATTCCTACCTGAAGTAGATGAAATATGTTCCCAGGCATGTGTATTTGTGATATTTCACCCATAATCCCCATACAGAACAATAGTTATATCCATATTCCTATTGAATGTAGATGAAATATGTTCCTGCGCATGTGTATTTGTGTTATTTTAGCCATAATCCCCATACAGAACAATAGTTATACCCATATTCCTATCAGAAGTAGATGAAATATGTTCCTTGGCATGTGCATTTGTGATATTTCACCCATAATCCCAATACAGAACAATAGTTATACACATATTCCTATTGAATTTAGATGAAATATGTTCCTGGGCATGGATATTTGTGATATTTCACCCATAATCCCCATACAGAACAATGGTTATACCCATATTCCTATTGAATGTAGATGAAATATATTCCTGGGCATGTGTATTTGTGATATTTCACGCATAATCTCCATAGAGAACAAAAGTTATACTCATATTCCTATCAGAAATAGATGAAGTATGTTACTGGGCATGTGTATTTGTGATATTTCACCCATAATCCCCATACAGAACAATAGTTATGCCCATTTTCCTATGAGAAGTAGATGAAATATGTTCCTGGGCATGTGTATTTGTGATATTTCACCCATAATCCCCATACAGAACAATAGTTATACCCATATTCCTATTGAATGTAGATGAAATATGTTCCTGGGCATGTGTATTTGTGATATTTCACCCATAATCCCCATACAGAACAATAGTTATACCCATATTCCTATTGAATGTAGATGAAATATGTTCCTGGGCATGTGTATTTGTGATATTTCACCCATAATCCCCATACAGAACAATAGTTATACCCATATTCCTATTGAATGTAGATGAAATATGTTCCTGGGCATGTGTATTTGTGATATTTCACCCATAATCCCCATACAGAACAATGGTTATACCCATATTCCAATGAGAAGTAGATGAAGTATGTTCCTGGCCATGTGTATTTGTGATATTTCACCCATAATCCCCATACAGAATAATAGTTATACCCATATTCCTTTCACAAGTAGATGAAATATGTTCCTGGGCATGTGTATTTGTGATATTTCACCCATAATCCCCATACAGAACAATAGTTATACCCATATTCCTATTGAATGTAGATGAAATATGTTCCTGGGCATGTGTATTTGTGATATTTCACCCATAATACCCATACATAACAATAGTTATACCCATATTCCTATTGAATGTAGATGAAATATGTTCCTGGGCATGTGTATTTGTGATATTTCACCCATAATCCCCATACAGAACAATGGTTATACCTATATTCCGATTGAATGTAGATGAAATATATTCCTGGGCATGTGTATTTGTGATATTTCACGCATAATCCCCATAGAGAACAATAGTTATGCCCATATTCCTATGAGAAGTAGATGAAATATGTTCCTGGGCATGTGTATTTGTGATATTTCACCCATAATCCCCATACAGAACAATAGTTATACCCATATTCCTATGAGAAGTAGATGAAATATGTTCCTGGGCATGTGTATTTGTGATATTTCACCCATAATCCCCATACAGAACAATAGTTATACCCATTTTCGTATGAGAAGTAGATGAAATATGTTTCTGGGCATGTGTATTTGTGATATTTCACCCATAATCCCCATACAGAACAATAGTTATACCCATATTCCTATGAGAAGTAGATGAAGTATATTCCTGGGCATGTGTATTTTTGATATTTCACCCATAATCCCCATACAGAACAATAGTTATGCCCATATTCCTACGCCAAGTAGATGAAATATGTTTCCGAGCATGTGCACTTGTGATATTTCACCAATAATCCCCATACAGAACAATAGTTATACCCATATTCCTATCAGAAGTAGATGAAATATGTTCCTGGGCATGTGTATTTGTGATATTTCACCCATAATCCCCATACAGAACAATAGTTATACCCATATTCCTACCAGAAGTAGATGAAATATGTTCCTGGGCATGTGTATTTGTGATATTTCAAACATAATCCCCATACAGAACAATAGTTATATCCATATTCCTATTGAATGTAGATGAAATATGTTCCTGCGCATGTGTATTTGTGTTATTTTAGCCATAATCCCCATACAGAACAATAGTTATATCCATATTCCTATCAGAAGTAGATGAAATAAGTTCCTTGGCATGTGCATTTGTGATATTTCACCCATAATCCCAATACAGAACAATAGTTATACACATATTCCTATTGAATTTAGATGAAATATGTTCCTGGGCATGGATATTTGTGATATTTCACCCATAATCCCCATACAGAACAATGGTTATACCCATATTCCTATTGAATGTAGATGAAATATATTCCTGGGCATGTGTATTTGTGATATTTCACGCATAATCCCCATAGAGAACAAAAGTTATACTCATATTCCTATCAGAAATAGATGAAGTATGTTCCTGGGCATGTGTATTTGTGATATTTCACCCATAATCCCCATACAGAACAATAGTTATGCCCATTTTCCTATGAGAAGTAGATGAAATATGTTCCTGGGCATGTGTATTTGTGATATTTCACCCATAATCCCCATACAGAACAATAGTTATACCCATATTCCTATTGAATGTAGATGAAGTATGTTCCTGGGCATGTGTATTTGTGATATTTCACCCATAATCCCCATACAGAACAATAGTTATACCCATATTCCTATCAGAAGTAGATGAAATATGTTCCTGGGCATGTGTATTTGTGATATTTCACCCATAATCCCCATACAGAACAATAATTATACCCATATTCCTATTGAATGTAGATGAAATATGTTCCTGTGCATGTGTATTAGTGATATTTCACCCATAATCCCCATACAGAATAATAGTTATGCCCATTTTCCTATGAGAAGTAGGTGAAATATGTTCCTGGGCATGTGTATTTGTGATATTTCACCCAAAATCCCCATACAGAACAATAGTTATACCCATATTCGTAATAGAAGTAGATGAAGTATGTTACTGGGCATGTGTATTTGTGATATTTCACCCATAATCCCCATACAGAACAATAGTTATACCCTTATTCCAATGCGAAGTAGATGAAATATGTTTCTGGGCATGTGCATTTGTGATATTTCACCCATAATCCCCATACAGAACAATAGTTATACCCATATTCCTATCAGAAGTAGATGAAATATGTTCCTGGGCATGTGTATTTGTGATATTTCACCCATAATCCCCATACAGAACAATAGTTATACCCATATTCCTATTGAATGTAGATGAAATATGTTCCTGGGCATGTGTAATTGTGACATTTCAACCATAATCCCCATACAGAACAATAGTTATACCCATATTCCTATTGAATGTAGATGAAATATGTTCCTGGGCATGTGTATTTGTGATATTTTAGCCATAATCCACATACATAACAATAGTTATACCCATATTCCTATCAGAAGTAGATGAAATATGTTCCTTGGCATGTGCATTTGTGATATTTCACCCATAATCCCCATACAGAACAATAGTTATACACATATTCCTATTGAATGTAGATGAAATATGTTCCTGGGCATGGATATTTGTGATATTTCACCCATAATCCCCATACAGAACAATGGTTATACCCATATTCCTATTGAATGTAGATGAAATATGTTCCTGGGCATGTGTATTTGTGATATTTCACGCATAATCCCCATAGAGAACAATAGTTATACTCATATTCCTATCAGAAATAGATGAATTATGTTCCTGGGCATGTGTATTTGTAATATTTCACCCATAATCCCCATAGAGAACAATAGTTATGCCCATATTCCTATGAGAAGTAGATGAAGTATGTTCCTGGGCATGTGTATTTGTGATATTTCACCCATAATCCCCATACATTACAATAGTTATACCCATATTCCTTTCACAAGTAGATGAAATATGTTCCTGGGCATGTGTATTTGTGATATTTCACCCATAATCCCCATACAGAACTATAGTTATACCCATATTCCTATTGAATGTAGATGAAATATGTTCCTGGGCATGTGTATTTGTGATATTTCACCCATAATTCCCATACAAAACAATGGTTATACCCATATTCCATTGAGAATTAGATGAAGTATGTTCCTGGCCATGTGCATTTGTGATATTTCACCCATAATCCCCATACAGAACAATAGTTATACCCATATTCGTATGAGAAGTAGATGAAATATGTTTCTGGGAATGCGTATTTGTGATATTTCACCCATAATCCCCATACAGAACAATAGTTATGCCCATATTCCTATGCGAAGTAGATGAAATATGTTCCTGGGCATGTGCATTTGTGATATTCATGCATAATCCCCATAGAGAGCAATAGTTATACTCATATTCCTATCAGAAATAGATGAAGTATGTTCCTGGGCATGTGTATTTGTAATATTTCACCCATAATCCCCATAGAGAACAATAGTTATGCCCATATTCCTATGAGAAGTAGATGAAATATGTTCCTGGGCATGTGTATTTCTGATATTTCACCCATAATCCCCATACAGAACAATAGTTATACACATATTCCTATTTAATGTAGATGAAATATGGTCTTGGGCATGTGTATTTGTGATATTTCACCCATAATCCCCATACAGAACAATAGTAATACACATATTCCTATCACAAGTAGATGAAGTATGTTCCTGGGCAGGTGTATTTGTGATATTTCACCCATAATCCCCATACAGAACAATAGCTATACCCATATTCCTATGAGAAGTAGATGAAGTATGTTCCTGGGCATGTGTATTTGTGATATTTCACCCATAATCCCCATACATTACAATAGTTATACCCATGTTCCTATTGAATGTAGATGAAATATGTTCCTGGCCATGTGTATTTGTGATATTTCACCCATAATCCCCATACAGAACAACAGTTATACCCATATTCCTTTCACAAGTAGATGAAATATGTTCCTGTGCATGTGTATTTGTGATATTTCACCCATAATCCCCATACAGAACAATAGTTATACCCATATTCCTATTGAATGTAGATGAAATATGTTCCTGGGCATGTGTATTTGTGATATTTCACCCATAATCCCCATACAGAACAATAGTTATACCCATATTCCTATTGAATGTAGATGAAATATGTTCCTGGGCATGTGTATTTGTGATATTTCACCCATAATCCCCATACAGAACAATGGTTATACCCATATTCCTATGAGAAGTAGATGAAGTATGTTCCTGGCCATGTGTATTTGTGATATTTCACCCATAATCCCCATACAGAACAATAGTTATACCCATATTCCTATTGAATGTAGATGAAGTATGTTCCTGGGCATGTGTATTTGTGATATTTCACCCATAATCCCCATACAGAACAATAGTTATACCCATATTCCTTTCACAAGTAGATGAAATATGTTCCTGGGCATGTGTATTTGTGATATTTCACCCATAATCCCCATACAGAACAATAGTTATACCCATATTCCTATTGAATGTAGATGAAATATGTTCCTGGGCATGTGTATTTGTGATATTTCACCCATAATCCCCATACAGAACAATAGTTATACCCATATTCCTATTGAATGTAGATGAAATATGTTCCTGGGCATGTGTATTTGTGATATTTCACCCATAATCCCCATACAGAACAATAGTTATGCCCATATTCCTATGAGAAGTAGATGAAATATGTTCCTGTGCATGTGTATTTGTGATATATCAACCATAATCCCCATACAGAACAATAGTTATACCCATATTCCTATGAGAAGTAGATGAGGTATGTTCCTGGGCATGTGTATTTGTGATATTTCACCCATAATCCCCATACAGAACAATAGTTTTACCCATATTCCAATGCGAAGTAGATGAAATATGCTTCTGGGCATGTGCATTTGTGATATTTCACCCATAATCCCCATACAGAACAATAGTTATACCCATATTCCTATCAGAAGTAGATGAAATATGTTCCTGGGCATGTGTATTTGTGATATTTCACCCATAATCCCCATACAGAACAATAGTTATACCCATATTTCTATTGAATGTAGATGAAATATGTTCCTGGACATGTGTATTTGTGATATTTCACCCATAATCCTCATACAGAACAATAGTTATACCCATATTCCTATTGAATGTAGATAAAATATGTTTCTGGGCATGTGTATTTGTTATATTTCACCCATAATCCCCATACAGAACAATGGTTATACCCATATTCCTATGAGAAGTAGATGAAGTATGTTCCTGACCATGTGTATTTGTGATATTTCACCCATAATCCCCATACAAAACAATAGTTATACCCATATTCCTTTCACAAGTAGATGAAATATGTTCCTGGGCATGTGTATTTGATATTTCACCCATAATCCCCATACAGAACAATAGTTATACCCATATTCCTATTGAATGTAGATGAAATATGTTCCTGGGCATGTGTATTTGTGATATTTCACCCATAATTCCCATACAGAACAATAGTTATACACATATTCCTATTGAATGTAGATGAAATATGTTCCTGGGCATGTGTATTTGTGATATTTCACCCATAATCCCCATACAGAACAATGGTTATACCCATATTCGTATGAGAAGTAGATGAAATATGTTTCTGGGAATGCGTATTTGTGATATTTCACCCATAATCCCCATACAGAACAATAGTTATGCCCATATTCCTATGCGAAGTAGATGAAATATGTTCCTGGGCATGTGCTTTTGTGATATTCACGCATAATCCCCATAGAGAGCAATAGTTATACTCATATTCCTATCACAAGTAGATGAAGTATGTTCCTGGGCATGTGTATTTGTGATATTTCACCCATAATCCCCATACAGAACAATAGTTATACCCATATTCCTATGAGAAGTAGATGAAGTATGTTCCTGGGCATGTGTATTTGTGATATTTCATCCATAATCCCCATACAGAACAATAGTTATACCCATATTCCTATTGAATGTAGATGAAATATGTTCCTGGGCATGTGTATTTGTGATATTTCACCCATAATCCCCATACAGAACAATAGTTATACCCATATTCCTATTGAATGTAGATGAAATATGTTCCTGGGCATGTATATTTGTGATATTTCACCCATAATCCCCATACAGAACAATAGTTATGCCCATATTCCTATGAGAAGTAGATGAAATATGTTCCTGGGCATGTGTATTTGTGATATTTCAACCATAATCCCCATACAGAACAATAGTTTTACCCATATTCCAATGCGAAGTAGATGAAATATGCTTCTGGGCATGTGCATTTGTGATATTTCACCCATAATCCCCATACAGAACAATAGTTATACCCATATTCCTATCAGAAGTAGATGAAATATGTTCCTGGGCATGTGTATTTTTGATATTTCACCAATAATCCCCATACAGAACAATAGTTATACCCATATTCCTATCAGAAGTAGATGAAGTATGTTCCTCGGCATGTGTATTTGTGATATTTCACCCATAATCCCCATACAGAACAATAGTTATACCCATATTTCTATTGAATGTAGATGAAATATGTTCCTGGACATGTGTATTTGTGATATTTCACCCATAATCCCCATACAGAACAATAGTTATACCCATATTCCTATTGAATGTAGATAAAATATGTTTCTGGGCATGTGTATTTGTTATATTTCACCCATAATCCCCATACAGAACAATAGTTATACACATATTCCTATTGAATGTAGATGAAATATGTTCCTGGGCATGTGTATTTGTGATATTTCACCCATAATCCCCATACAGAACAATAGTTATACACATATTCCTATTGAATGTAGATGAAATATGTTCCTGGGCATGTGTATTTGTGATATTTCACCCATAATCCCCATACAGAACAATAGTTATACCCATATTCGTATGAGAAGTAGATGAAGTATGTTACTGGGCATGTGTATTTGTGATATTTCACCCATAATCCCCATACAGAACAATAGTTATACCCATTTTCCAATGCGAAGTAGATGAAATATGTTCCTGGGCATGTGTATTTGTGATATTTCACCCATAATCCCCATACAGAACAATAGTTATACCCATATTCCTATTGAATGTAGATGAAATATGTTCCTGGGCATGTGTATTTGTGATATTTCACCCATAATCCCCATACAGAACAATAGTTATACACATATTCCTATTGAATGTAGATGAAATATGTTCCTGGGCATGTGAATTTGTGATATTTCACCCATAATCCCCATACAGAACAATGGTTATACCCATATTCCATTGAGAATTAGATGAAGTATGTTTCTGGGAATGCGTATTTGTGATATTTCACCCATAATCCCCATACAGAACAATAGTTATGCCCATATTCCTATGCGAAGTATATGAAATATGTTCCTGGGCATGTGCATTTGTGATATTCACGCATAATCCCCATAGAGAGCAATAGTTATACTCATATTCCTATCAGAAATAGATGAAGTATGTTCCTGGGCATGTGTATTTGTAATATTTCACCCATAATCCCCATAGAGAACACTAGTTATGCCCATATTCCTATGAGAAGTAGATGAAATATGTTCCTGGGCATGTGTATTTCTGATATTTCACCCATAATCCCCATACAGAACAATAGTTATACACATATTCCTATTTAATGTAGATGAAATATGTTCTTGGGCATATGTATTTGTGATATTTCACCCATAATCCCCATACATAACAATAGTTATACACATATTCCTATCACAAGTAGATGAAGTATGTTCCTGGGCATGTGTATTTGTGATATTTCACCCATAATCCCCATACAGAACAATAGCTATACCCATATTCCTATGAGAAGTAGATGAAGTATGTTCCTGGGCATGTGTATTTGTGATATTTCACCCATAATCACCATACATTACAATAGTTATACCCATGTTCCTATTGAATGTAGATGAAATATGTTCCTGGGCATGTGTATTTGTGATATTTCACCCATAATCCCCATACAGAACAATAGTTATACACATATTCCTATTGAATGTAGATGAAATATGTTCCTGGGCATGTGTATTTGTTATATTTCACCCATAATCCCCATACAGAACAATGGTTATACCCATATTCCTATGAGAAGTAGATGAAGTATGTTCCTGGCCATGTGTATTTGTGATATTTCACCCATAATCCCCATACAGAACAACAGTTATACCCATATTCCTTTCACAAGTAGATGAAATATGTTCCTGGGCATGTGTATTTGTGATATTTCACCCATAATCCCCATACAGAACAATAGTTATACCCATATTCCTATTGAATGTAGATGAAATATGTTCCTGGGCATGTGTATTTGTGATATTTCACCCATAATCCCCATACAGAACAATAGTTATAGCCATATTCCTATTGAATGTAGATGAAATATGTTCCTGGGCATGTGTATTTGTGATATTTCACCCATAATCCCCATACAGAACAATGGTTATACCCATATTCCTATGAGAAGTAGATGAAGTATGTTCCTGGCCATGTGTAGTTGTGATATTTCACCCATAATCCCCATACAGAACAATAGTTATACCCATATTCCTATTGAATGTAGATGAAATATGTTCCTGGGCATGTGTATTTGTGATATTTCACCCATAATCCCCATACAGAACAATAGTTATGCCCATATTCCTATGAGAAGTAGATGAAATATGTTCCTGGGCATGTGTATTTGTGATATTTCAACCATAATCCCCATACAGAACAATAGTTATACCCATATTCCTATGAGAAGTAGATGAGGTATGTTCCTGGGCATGTGTATTTGTGATATTTCACCCATAATCCCCATACAGAACAATAGTTTTACCCATATTCCAATGCGAAGTAGATGAAATATGCTTCTGGGCATGTGCATTTGTGATATTTCACCCATAATCCCCATACAGAACAATAGTTATACCCATATTCCTATCAGAAGTAGATGAAATATGTTCCTGGGCATGTGTATTTTTGATATTTCACCCATAATCCCCATACAGATCAATAGTTATACCCATATTCCTATCAGAAGTAGATGAAGTATGTTCCTCGGCATGTGTATTTGTGATATTTCACCCATAATCCCCATACAGAACAATAGTTATACCCATATTTCTATTGAATGTAGATGAAATATGTTCCTGGACATGTGTATTTGTGATATTTCACCCATAATCCCCATACAGAACAATAGTTATACCCATATTCCTATTGAATGTAGATAAAATATGTTTCTGGGCATGTGTATTTGTTATATTTCACCCATAATCCCCATACAGAACAATAGTTATACACATATTCCTATTGAATGTAGATGAAATATGTTCCAGGGCATGTGTATTTGTGATATTTCACCCATAATCCCCATACAGAACAATGGTTATACCCATATTCCTATGAGAAATAGATGAAGTATGTTCCTGGCCATGTGTATTTGTGATATTTCACCCATAATCCCCATACAGAACAATAGTTATACCCATATTCGTATGAGAAGTAGATGAAATATGTTTCTGGGCATGCGCATTTGTGATATTTCACCCATAATCCCCATACAGAACAATAGTTATGCCCATATTCCTATGCGAAGTAGATGAAATATGTTTCTGGGCATGTGTATTTGTGATATTTCACCCATAATCCCCATACAGAACAATAGTTATACCCATATTCGTATGAGAAGTAGATGAAGTATGTTACTGGGCATGTGTATTTGTGATATTTCACCCATAATCCCCATACAGAACAATAGTTATACCCATTTTCCAATGCGAAGTAGATGAAATATGTTTCTGGGCATGTGCATTTGTGATATTTCACCCATAATCCCCATACAGAACAATAGTTATACCCATATTCCTATCAGAAGTAGATGAAATATGTTCCTGGGCATGTGTATTTGTGATATTTCACCCATAATCCCCATACAGAACAATAGTTATACCCATATTCCTATCAGAAGTAGATGAAGTATGTTCCTGGGCATGTGTATTTGTGATATTTCACCTATAATCCCCATACAGAACAATAGTTATACCCATATTCCTATTGAATGTAGATGAAATATGTTCCTGGGCATGTGTAATTGTGACATTTCAACCATAATCCCCATACAGAACAATAGTTATACCCATATTCCCATTGAATGTAGATGAAATATGTTCCTGGGCATGTGTATTTGTGATATTTTAGCCATAATCCACATACAGAACAATAGTTATACCCATATTCCTATCAGACGTAGATGAAATATGTTCCTTGGCATGTGCATTTGTGATATTTCACCCATAATCCCCATACAGAACAATAGTTATACACATATTCCTATTGAATGTAGATGAAATATGTTCCTGGGCATGGATATTTGTGATATTTCACCCATAATCCCCATAGAGAACAATAGTTATACTCATATTCCTATCAGAAATAGATGAAGAATGTTCCTGGGCATGTGTATTTGTAATATTTCACCCATAATCCCCATAGAGAACAATAGTTATGCCCATATTCCTTTGAGAAGTAGATGAAATGTGTTCCTGGGCATGTGTATTTCTGATATTTCACCCATAATCCCCATACAGAACAATAGTTATACCCATATTCCTATTGAATGTAGATGAAATATGTTCCTGGGCATGTGTATTTGTGATATTTCACCCATAATCCCCATACAGAACAATAGTTATACCCATGTTCCTATTGAATGTAGATGAAATATGTTTCTGGGCATGTGTATTTGTAATATTTCACCCATAATCCCCATACAGAACAATAGTTATACACATATTCCTATCGCAAGTAGATGAAGTATGTTCCTGGGCATGTGTATTTGTGATATTTCACCCATAATCCCCATACAGAACAATGGTTATACCTATATTCCTATGAGAAGTAGATGAAGTATGTTCCTGGCCATGTGTATTTGTGATATTTCACCCATAATCCCCATACAGAACAATAGTTATACCCATATTCCTTTCACAAGTAGATGAAATATGTTCCTGGGCATGTGTATTTGTGATATTTCACCCATAATCCCCATACAGAACAATAGTTATACCCATATTCCTATTGAATGTAGATGAAATATGTTCCTGGGCATGTGTATTTGTGATATTTCACCCATAATCCCCTTACAGAACAATAGTTATACCCATATTCCTATTGAATGTAAATGAAATATGTTCCTGGGCATGTGTATTTGTGATATTTCACCCATAATCCCCATACAGAACAATGGTTATACCCATATTCCTATGAGAAGTAGATGAAGTATGTTCCTGGCCATGTGTATTTGTGATATTTCACCCATAATCCCCATACAGAACAATAGTTATACCCATATTCCTTTCACAAGTAGATGAAATATGTTCCTGAGCATGTGTATTTGTGATATTTCACCCATAATCCCCATACAGAACAATAGTTATACCCATATTCCTATTGAATGTAGATGAAATATGTTCCTGGGCATGTGTATTTGTGATATTTCACCCATAATCCCCATACAGAACAATAGTTATACCCATATTCCTATTGAATGTAGATGAAATATGTTCCTGGGCATGTGTATTTGTGATATTTCACCCATAATCCCAATACAGAACAATAGTTATGCCCATATTCCTATGAGAAGTAGATGAAATATGTTCCTGGGCATGTGTATTTGTGATATTTCAACCATAATCCCCATACAGAACAATAGTTATACCCATATTCCTATGAGAAGTAGATGAGGTATGTTCCTGGGCATGTGTATTTGTGATATTTCACCCATAATCCCCATACAGAACAATAGTTTTACCCATATTCCAATGCGAAGTAGATGAAATATGCTTCTGGGCATGTGCATTTGTGATATTTCACCCATAATCCCCATACAGAACAATAGTTATACCCATATTCCTATCAGAAGTAGATGAAATATGTTCCTGGGCATGTGTATTTTTGATATTTCACCCATAATCCCCATACAGAACAATAGTTATACCCATATTCCTATCAGAAGTAGATGAAGTATGTTCCTCGGCATGTGTATTTGTGATATTTCACCCATAATCCCCATACAGAACAATAGTTATACCCATATTTCTATTGAATGTAGATGAAATATGTTCCTGGACATGTGTATTTGTGATATTTCACCCATAATCCCCATACAGAACAATAGTTATACCCATATTCCTATTGAATGTAGATAAAATATGTTTCTGGGCATGTGTATTTGTTATATTTCACCCATAATTCCCATACAGAACAATAGTTATACACATATTCCTATTGAATGTAGATGAAATATGTTCCTGGGCATGTGTATTTGTGATATTTCACCCATAATCCCCATACAGAACAATGGTTATACCCATATTCCTATGAGAAATAGATGAAGTATGTTCCTGGCCATGTGTATTTGTGATATTTCACCCATAATCCCCATACAGAACAATAGTTATACCCATATTCGTATGAGAAGTAGATGAAATATGTTTCTGGGCATGCGTATTTGTGATATTTCACCCATAATCCCCATACAGAACAATAGTTATGCCCATATTCCTATGCGAGGTAGATGAAATATGTTTCTGGGCATGTGTATTTGTGATATTTCACCCATAATCCCCATACAGAACAATAGTTATACCCATATTCCTATCAGAAGTAGATGAAGTATGTTCCTGGGCATGTGTAATTGTGACATTTCAACCATAATCCCCATACAGAACAATAGTTATACCCATATTCCTATTGAATGTAGATGAAATATGTTCCTGGGCATGTGTATTTGTGATATTTTAGCCATAATCCACATACAGAACAATAGTTATACCCATATTCCTATCAGAAGTAGATGAAATATGTTCCTTGGCATGTGCATTTGTGATATTTCACCCATAATCCCCATACAGAACAATAGTTATACACATTTTCCTATTGAATGTAGATGAAATATGTTCCTGGGCATGGATATTTGTGATATTTCACCCATAATCCCCATAGAGAACAATAGTTATACTCATATTCCTATCAGAAATAGATGAAGAATGTTCCTGGGCATGTGTATTTGTAATATTTCACCCATAATCCCCATAGAGAACAATAGTTATGCCCATATTCCTTTGAGAAGTAGATGAAATATGTTCCTGGGCATGTGTATTTCTGATATTTCACCCATAATCCCCATACAGAACAATAGTTATACCCATATTCCTATTGAATGTAGATGAAATATGTTCCTGGGCATGTGTATTTGTGATATTTCACCCATAATCCCCATACAGAACAATAGTTATACCCATGTTCCTATTGAATGTAGATGAAATATGTTTCTGGGCATGTGTATTTGTAATATTTCACCCATAATCCCCATACAGAACAATAGTTATACACATATTCCTATCGCAAGTAGATGAAGTATGTTCCTGGGCATGTGTATTTGTGATATTTCACCCATAATCCCCATACAGAACAATGGTTATACCTATATTCCTATGAGAAGTAGATGAAGTATGTTCCTGGCCATGTGTATTTGTGATATTTCACCCATAATCCCCATACAGAACAATAGTTATACCCATATTCCTTTCACAAGTAGATGAAATATGTTCCTGGGCATGTGTATTTGTGATATTTCACCCATAATCCCCATACAGAACAATAGTTATACCCATATTCCTATTGAATGTAGATGAAATATGTTCCTGGGCATGTGTATTTGTGATATTTCACCCATAATCCCCTTACAGAACAATAGTTATACCCATATTCCTATTGAATGTAGATGAAATATGTTCCTGGGCATGTGTATTTGTGATATTTCACCCATAATCCCCATACAGAACAATGGTTATACCCATATTCCTATGAGAAGTAGATGAAGTATGTTCCTGGCCATGTGTATTTGTGATATTTCACCCATAATCCCCATACAGAACAATAGTTATACCCATATTCCTTTCACAAGTAGATGAAATATGTTCCTGGGCATGTGTATTTGTGATATTTCACCCATAATCCCCATACAGAACAATAGTTATACCCATATTCCTATTGAATGTAGATGAAATATGTTCCTGGGCATGTGTATTTGTGATATTTCACCCATAATCCCCATACAGAACAATAGTTATACCCATATTCCTATTGAATGTAGATGAAATATGTTCCTGGGCATGTGTATTTGTGATATTTCACCCATAATCCCAATACAGAACAATAGTTATGCCCATATTCCTATGAGAAGTAGATGAAATATGTTCCTGGGCATGTGTATTTGTGATATTTCAACCATAATCCCCATACAGAACAACAGTTATACCCATATTCCTATGAGAAGTAGATGAGGTATGTTCCTGGGCATGTGTATTTGTGATATTTCACCCATAATCCCCATACAGAACAATAGTTTTACCCATATTCCAATGCGAAGTAGATGAAATATGCTTCTGGGCATGTGCATTTGTGATATTTCACCCATAATCCCCATACAGAACAATAGTTATACCCATATTCCTATCAGAAGTAGATGAAATATGTTCCTGGGCATGTGTATTTTTGATATTTCACCCATAATCCCCATACAGAACAATAGTTATACCCATATTGCTATCAGAAGTAGATGAAGTATGTTCCTCGGCATGTGTATTTGTGATATTTCACCCATAATCCCCATACAGAACAATAGTTATACCCATATTCCTATTGAATGTAGATGAAATATGTTCCTGGGCATGTGTATTTGTGATATTTCACCCATAATCCCCATACAGAACAATAGTTATACCCATGTTCCTATTGAATGTAGATGAAATATGTTTCTGGGCATGTGTATTTGTAATATTTCACCCATAATCCCCATACAGAACAATAGTTATACACATATTCCTATCGCAAGTAGATGAAGTATGTTCCTGGGCATGTGTATTTGTGATATTTCACCCATAATCCCCATACAGAACAATGGTTATACCTATATTCCTATGAGAAGTAGATGAAGTATGTTCCTGGCCATGTGTATTTGTGATATTTCACCCATAATCCCCATACAGAACAATAGTTATACCCATATTCCTTTCACAAGTAGATGAAATATGTTCCTGGGCATGTGTATTTGTGATATTTCACCCATAATCCCCATACAGAACAATAGTTATACCCATATTCCTATTGAATGTAGATGAAATATGTTCCTGGGCATGTGTATTTGTGATATTTCACCCATAATCCCCTTACAGAACAATAGTTATACCCATATTCCTATTGAATGTAAATGAAATATGTTCCTGGGCATGTGTATTTGTGATATTTCACCCATAATCCCCATACAGAACAATGGTTATACCCATATTCCTATGAGAAGTAGATGAAGTATGTTCCTGGCCATGTGTATTTGTGATATTTCACCCATAATCCCCATACAGAACAATAGTTATACCCATATTCCTTTCACAAGTAGATGAAATATGTTCCTGAGCATGTGTATTTGTGATATTTCACCCATAATCCCCATACAGAACAATAGTTATACCCATATTCCTATTGAATGTAGATGAAATATGTTCCTGGGCATGTGTATTTGTGATATTTCACCCATAATCCCCATACAGAACAATAGTTATACCCATATTCCTATTGAATGTAGATGAAATATGTTCCTGGGCATGTGTATTTGTGATATTTCACCCATAATCCCAATACAGAACAATAGTTATGCCCATATTCCAAGAGAAGTAGATGAAATATGTTCCTGGGCATGTGTATTTGTGATATTTCAACCATAATCCCCATACAGAACAATAGTTATACCCATATTCCTATGAGAAGTAGATGAGGTATGTTCCTGGGCATGTGTATTTGTGATATTTCACCCATAATCCCCATACAGAACAATAGTTTTACCCATATTCCAATGCGAAGTAGATGAAATATGCTTCTGGGCATGTGCATTTGTGATATTTCACCCATAATCCCCATACAGAACAATAGTTATACCCATATTCCTATCAGAAGTAGATGAAATATGTTCCTGGGCATGTGTATTTTTGATATTTCACCCATAATCCCCATACAGAACAATAGTTATACCCATATTCCTATCAGAAGTAGATGAAGTATGTTCCTCGGCATGCGTATTTGTGATATTTCACCCATAATCCCCATACAGAACAATAGTTATACCCATATTTCTATTGAATGTAGATGAAATATGTTCCTGGACATGTGTATTTGTGATATTTCACCCATAATCCCCATACAGAACAATAGTTATACCCATATTCCTATTGAATGTAGATAAAATATGTTTCTGGGCATGTGTATTTGTTATATTTCACCCATAATTCCCATACAGAACAATAGTTATACACATATTCCTATTGAATGTAGATGAAATATGTTCCTGGGCATGTGTATTTGTGATATTTCACCCATAATCCCCATACAGAACAATGGTTATACCCATATTCCTATGAGAAATAGATGAAGTATGTTCCTGGCCATGTGTATTTGTGATATTTCACCCATAATCCCCATACAGAACAATAGTTATACCCATATTCGTATGAGAAGTAGATGAAATATGTTTCTGGGCATGCGTATTTGTGATATTTCACCCATAATCCCCATACAGAACAATAGTTATGCCCATATTCCTATGCGAGGTAGATGAAATATGTTTCTGGGCATGTGTATTTGTGATATTTCACCCATAATCCCCATACAGAACAATAGTTATACCCATATTCCTATCAGAAGTAGATGAAGTATGTTCCTGGGCATGTGTAATTGTGACATTTCAACCATAATCCCCATACAGAACAATAGTTATACCCATATTCCTATTGAATGTAGATGAAATATGTTCCTGGGCATGTGTATTTGTGATATTTTAGCCATAATCCACATACAGAACAATAGTTATACCCATATTCCTATCAGAAGTAGATGAAATATGTTCCTTGGCATGTGCATTTGTGATATTTCACCCATAATCCCCATACAGAACAATAGTTATACACATTTTCCTATTGAATGTAGATGAAATATGTTCCTGGGCATGGATATTTGTGATATTTCACCCATAATCCCCATAGAGAACAATAGTTATACTCATATTCCTATCAGAAATAGATGAAGAATGTTCCTGGGCATGTGTATTTGTAATATTTCACCCATAATCCCCATAGAGAACAATAGTTATGCCCATATTCCTTTGAGAAGTAGATGAAATATGTTCCTGGGCATGTGTATTTCTGATATTTCACCCATAATCCCCATACAGAACAATAGTTATACCCATATTCCTATTGAATGTAGATGAAATATGTTCCTGGGCATGTGTATTTGTGATATTTCACCCATAATCCCCATACAGAACAATAGTTATACCCATGTTCCTATTGAATGTAGATGAAATATGTTTCTGGGCATGTGTATTTGTAATATTTCACCCATAATCCCCATACAGAACAATAGTTATACACATATTCCTATCGCAAGTAGATGAAGTATGTTCCTGGGCATGTGTATTTGTGATATTTCACCCATAATCCCCATACAGAACAATGGTTATACCTATATTCCTATGAGAAGTAGATGAAGTATGTTCCTGGCCATGTGTATTTGTGATATTTCACCCATAATCCCCATACAGAACAATAGTTATACCCATATTCCTTTCACAAGTAGATGAAATATGTTCCTGGGCATGTGTATTTGTGATATTTCACCCATAATCCCCATACAGAACAATAGTTATACCCATATTCCTATTGAATGTAGATGAAATATGTTCCTGGGCATGTGTATTTGTGATATTTCACCCATAATCCCCTTACAGAACAATAGTTATACCCATATTCCTATTGAATGTAGATGAAATATGTTCCTGGGCATGTGTATTTGTGATATTTCACCCATAATCCCCATACAGAACAATGGTTATACCCATATTCCTATGAGAAGTAGATGAAGTATGTTCCTGGCCATGTGTATTTGTGATATTTCACCCATAATCCCCATACAGAACAATAGTTATACCCATATTCCTTTCACAAGTAGATGAAATATGTTCCTGGGCATGTGTATTTGTGATATTTCACCCATAATCCCCATACAGAACAATAGTTATACCCATATTCCTATTGAATGTAGATGAAATATGTTCCTGGGCATGTGTATTTGTGATATTTCACCCATAATCCCCATACAGAACAATAGTTATACCCATATTCCTATTGAATGTAGATGAAATATGTTCCTGGGCATGTGTATTTGTGATATTTCACCCATAATCCCAATACAGAACAATAGTTATGCCCATATTCCTATGAGAAGTAGATGAAATATGTTCCTGGGCATGTGTATTTGTGATATTTCAACCATAATCCCCATACAGAACAACAGTTATACCCATATTCCTATGAGAAGTAGATGAGGTATGTTCCTGGGCATGTGTATTTGTGATATTTCACCCATAATCCCCATACAGAACAATAGTTTTACCCATATTCCAATGCGAAGTAGATGAAATATGCTTCTGGGCATGTGCATTTGTGATATTTCACCCATAATCCCCATACAGAACAATAGTTATACCCATATTCCTATCAGAAGTAGATGAAATATGTTCCTGGGCATGTGTATTTTTGATATTTCACCCATAATCCCCATACAGAACAATAGTTATACCCATATTGCTATCAGAAGTAGATGAAGTATGTTCCTCGGCATGTGTATTTGTGATATTTCACCCATAATCCCCATACAGAACAATAGTTATACCCATATTTCTATTGAATGTAGATGAAATATGTTCCTGGACATGTGTATTTGTGATATTTCACCCATAATCCCCATACAGAACAATAGTTATACCCATATTCCTATTGAATGTAGATAAAATATGTTTCTGGGCATGTGTATTTGTTATATTTCACCCATAATTCCCATACAGAACAATAGTTATACCCATATTTCTATTGAATGTAGATGAAATATGTTCCTGGACATGTGTATTTGTGATATTTCACCCATAATCCCCATACAGAACAATAGTTATACACATATTCCTATTGAATGTAGATGAAATATGTTCCTGGGCATGTGTATTTGTGATATTTCACCCATAATCCCCATACAGAACAATGGTTATACCCATATTCCTATGAGAAATAGATGAAGTATGTTCCTGGCCATGTGTATTTGTGATATTTCACCCATAATCCCCATACAGAACAATAGTTATACCCATATTCGTATGAGAAGTAGATGAAATATGTTTCTGGGCATGCGTATTTGTGATATTTCACCCATAATCCCCATACAGAACAATAGTTATGCCCATATTCCTATGCGAAGTAGATGAAATATGTTTCTGGGCATGTGTATTTGTGATATTTCACCCATAATCCCCATACAGAACAATAGTTATACCCATATTCCTATGACAAGTAGATGAAGTATGTTCCTGGGCATGTGTATTTGTGATATTTCACCCATAATCCCCATAGAGAACAATAGTTATACCCATATTCCTATTGAATGTAGATGAAATATAGTAACATAGTAGTAACATAGTTTGTAAAGCCGAATAAAGACTTGCGTCCATCAAGTTCGACCTGTTAGTTCTGTAATTGCTAAAGTTGATCCAGAGGAGGACAAAAACCCCAAATGATTTAGCCAATCTTCACCTGAGGAAAAATTCCCTCCCGACTCTGAAACCAGCAGTCAGAATAAATCCCTGTATCAACCTACTATTTTATTTTATTTTTAAGTATACGCTGAAATCTGCCTGGTATCTAGAAATGCATCCAGTCCCCGCTTGAACTGGTGTAGTGAATCCGACATTACCGTCTCCTCACTCAGTGAATTCCATATTCTCACTGCTCTTACCATAAAGAACCCCTTCCTATGCTGGTGCTGAAACCTTTTCTCTTCCAGTCTTAGTGAGTGCCCTCTTGTTACCGTAATATCCCTCCTTTTGAACAAATCCCGGGCAAGATCTCTATACTGTCCCCTAACATATTTGTACACATTTATTATGTCCCCCCTCAACCTTCTCTTTTCCAGGCTGAATAGTCCTAGTTTTGCCAACCTCTCTGGGTATTGCAGTCCCTCCATTCCCCTTATTAATTTTGTTGCCCTCCTTTGTACCTTTTCAAGCTCGTTTATATCCTTTCTATATATTGGGGCCCATAACTGAGCACAGTATTCCAAGTGTGGTCTGACCAGTGCTTTGTACAGTGGAAGAACAATGTTCTCATTCTTTGCAGCTATACCTCTTCTGATACATCCCATTACCCTGTTTGCCCTTACAGCAACGGCCTGACTTTGGGCACTCCAATTTAGTTTGCTATCAATCAACATGCCCAAGTCCTTCTCCATCTCTGAATTCCCCAATGATTTCCCATTCAGTGAGTACTGGTGACTTCCATTTTTCCTTCCCATATGTATGACCTTACATTTCTTCTCGTTAAACCTCATTTGCCATTTAATGCTCCACCTACCCAGCTTATCCAAATCCCTCTGTAGGTCTGCACTGTCCTCTTTTGTATTAATTGTTTTACATAACTTTGTGTCATCTGCTAATATTGATATTTTACTATTTATCCCGTTGACTATGTCGTTAATAAAGATATTAAAAAACATTGGGCCTAGTACAGACCCCTGTGGTACCCCACTAGTGACGCTTACCCAATCTGAGTATATTCCATTTATAACCACCCTCTGCCTTCTATCCTTTAGCCAGTTAGCTACCCACTTGCAGACATTTTCCCCCAGCCCCATCATTCTCATTTTGTATACCAACCTATTATGTGGCACGCTATCGAACGCTTTTGAGAAGTCGAGATACACGACATCCACTGGTTCCCCCTGATCTACTAGTGAGCTAACCTCCTCGTAGAAGTCAATCAGGTTTGTTTGGCAGGAGCGATTCCTCATGAATCCATGTTGGTTCGGGATTAAAAGATTATTAGCATCAAGATGCTCCGTAATTGCCTCTTTAATGAAGCTTTCAAAAATTTTGCCCACAACGGACGTCAGACTCACCGGCCAATAGTTTCCGGCGTCACTTTTCGCTCCCTTTTTGAATATTGGCAGTACATTCGCCTGTCGCCAATCAAGTGGTACAGACCCAGTCTCAACAGAGTCCTTAAATATAAGATATAACGGTCTGTCTATCACATTACTTAGTTCCCTTAGTACCCGTGGGTGTATGCCATCAGGTCCTGGTGATTTGTTTATTTTAATGTTACTGAGGCGTTTCTGTACCCCAACTTGGGTTAGATTTGTCATACTTAGTGGAGGATTAAGCTTGTCACTTCTCATTTCTCCTGTTAGTTCTATTTCCTTTGTGAAAGTTGTCAAAAAAAAATTATTTAATAGATTAGCTTTATCCTCATCTTTCTCTATGATTTTGCCTTCCTCACTTTTTATCGGTCCAATATTATCCGATTTAATCCTTTTACTATTTATATACGTAAAGAACAGTTTTGGATTTGATCTACTTTCCCTAGCAATACGTCTCTCTATTTCCTCCTTCGCTATTTTTATTTGTTTTTTACAGGTTCTCATTTTTTCCTTGTAACACATTAGTGCCTCCTTACTGTTTTCCTGTTTTAATCTCTTGAATGCCTCTTTTTTGCTATTTAACGCCCCTTTTACGTTCTTGTTCAACCATATTGGTTTCCTCTTATTTCTGGCCCTTTTATTCCCATACGGTATATACCTCTCGCACTGAGTATTCAGAATTCTTTTGAAGGTTTCCCATTTACTATTCGTATTCCATTGATTAAGTACTTTGTCCCAGTCGATAAGTTGAAGGTTTTCTATCAGCTGATCAAACTTCGCCCTCCTAAAGTTTAATGTTTTTGTTGTTCCCTTATTGATAACCCTACTGAAGGGCATTTTGAAGTCGATAATATTATGATCGCTATTACCTAGGTGCCCCCCTATCTGTACCTCAGTTATTCTATCAGACCTATTAGTCAATATTAAGTCCAACACGGCCTTCCCTCTCGTTGGTTCCTGCACTAGTTGGGAGAAATAATTATCCTTAATATTTGTCAAGAACCTTTTTCCTTTCTGAGATCTACAGGTTTCTGTTTCCCAGTCAATATCCGGGTAGTTGAAATCCCCCATTACAATCACTTCATTATGTTTTGCTACTTTGTCTATTTGTCCTAATAGCAGATTCTCATTCTCCTCTGTTATATTTGGTGGCTTATAGCAGACCCCCAGTAATATTTTATTATTATTTTTTGCCCCCTCTATCTCTACCCACATGGACTCGACCCCCTCTTCTCCCTCTCCTATATCTTCCCTTAGTCTGGGATTTAGACATGACTTTACATATAAGCAGACTCCTCCGCCTTTCCCCTGTTTCCGGTCCCTTCTAAATAAACTATAATCTAATAAATTTACCGCCCAGTCGTAGCTATCGTCTAGCCAAGTCTCTGTTATATCTAAGATGTCATACCTCTCCTCCGATATAAGCGCCCGCAGCTCATCCGCCTTATTGGTCAGGCTTCTTGCGTTGGTCAGCATGCAAGATAAAACTTTGGGGTTATTTAGCATCCTATTCTTCTCTAACGATCTAACTGTACTATCCCCACCCCCCTCTCCACCCTCATTATATTCACTTCTCCCCTTCCCCCTTGCTTGCCTCACATCCCACCTATTTCCTTGGTTTCCCCCCCCGTCTCTAGTTTAAAAACTCCTCCAACCTATTAGCCATCTTCTTCCCCAGCACCGCTGCACCCTCCCCATTGAGGTGCAGCCCGTCCCTACGGTAGAGCCTGTAGCCGACCGCGAAGTCGGCCCAGTTCTCCATGAACCCAAACCCTTCTGCCTTGCACCAACTCTTTAGCCACTTATTCACCTCCCTAACTTCCCGTTGGCGCTCCTGTGTGGCTCGCGGGATGGGTAGTATTTCTGATAAAACTACCTTGGAGGTCCTTGCCCTAAGCTTCCTACCTAGGTCCCTGAAATCATTTTTAAGGACCCTCCATCTACCACTCACTTTGTCATTGGTGCCGATGTGGACCATGACCGCTGGGTCTTCGCCAGCCCCACCCAGTAACCTGTCAACCCGATCCGCGATGTGCCAGACTCGAGCGCCAGGGAGGAAGCACACCGTTCGGCGATCCCGGTCTTTGTGACAGATTGCCCTGTCTGTCCCCCTAATAATAGAGTCACCCACTACCAGAACCTGTCTTGCCTGCCCTACACTTCCCCCCTCCCCCTCATTACTGGAGCATACACTCCCCCGGCGGTCAGAGGATCTGTCGTGCTCCAATAATGCCGGTTCTGAACCAGCCTTCCTATACTTCTTCCCTCTATCCCTCCTGTTATCCAGCTCCCTGCCTGTTCAGCCTGCACTTCCCCTCTATGCTCCACCCCCAGTATTGACCCATTGAGTGTCTGCTCGGTGAGCAGCAAACTCCGTTCCAAGTTGTCGATGCTCCTCAGTATCGCTATCTGAGCACTTAGATCCAGAATTTGGGCTTCCAAGTGCACGATATGCTCACATCTCTCGCAGCAGTATGGATCCGCGAGCTGTTGCTCACGGAATGCATACATTGCGCAAGATGTACACTGCACGGCTTCAGCCAACATGGACGTCATTCTAAATATGGGGATACAGTCAGTATATATATATACAAGTACAAAACACAATTATTTATATATAGGTGTATGGACGGGGATCAATTAGGGATGTGCAAGTGTATCAATTACATATCGGCGGGGGATCAGTTAAGTATGGACGGGGAATCAATTAAGTATCAAGTATGGACGGGGGAATCAGCTAAGTAGGTCAGGTGGATTAATTAAGTATGGACGGTGTGTCAATTAACTATGGACTGGGGATCAATAAATATGGACTGGGGAAATAATTAATTGTGGACTGGGGAATCAATCAATTAATTATGGACAGGGGGTTAATTAAATATGGATGGGGATAAGGCAAATAAATAGGGACTGGGGATCAGTAAATATGTTCCTGGGCATGTGTATTTGTGATATTTCACCCATAATCCCCATACAGAACAATAGTTATGCCCATATTCCTATGAGAAGTAGATGAAATATGTTCCTGGGCATGTGTATTTGTGATATTTCACCCATAATCCCCTTACAGAACAATAGTTATACCCATTTTCCTATGAGAAGTAGATGAAGTATGTTCCTGGGCATGTGTATTTGTGATATTTCACCCATAATCCCCATACAGAACAATAGTTATACCCATATTTCAATGCGAAGTAGATGAAATATGTTTCTGGGCATTTGTGATATTTCACCCATAATCCCCATGCAGAACAATAGTTATACCCATTTTCCTATCACAAGTAGATGAAATATGTTCCTGGGCATGTGCATTTGTGATATTTCACCCAGCATAGCTATAAATTGTGCAGGGGGGGAGCATAGCTATAAATTGTGCAGGGGGAGCATAGCTATAAATTGTGCAGGGGGGTGGAGCATAGCTATAAATTGTGCAGGAGGGGGGAGCATAGCTATAAATTGTGCAGGGGGGGAGCATAGCTATGAATTGTGCAGGGGGGAGCATAGCTATAAATTGTGCAGAGGGGAAGCATAGCTATAAATTGTGCAGGGGGGTGGAGCATAGCTATAAATTGTGCAGGAGGGGGGAGCATAGCTATAAATTGTGCAGGGGGGGAGCATAGCTATAAATTGTGCAGGGGGGGAGCATAGCTATAAATTGTGCAGGGGGGTGGAGCATAGCTATAAATTGTACAGGTGGGGGAGCATAGCTATAAATTGTGCAGGGGGGTGGAGCATAGCTATAAATTGTGCAGGAGGGGGGAGCATAGCTATAAATTGTGCAGGGGGGGAGCATAGCTATGAATTGTGCAGGGGGGGAGCATAGCTATGAATTGTGCAGGGGGGAGCATAGCTATAAATTGTGCAGAGGGGAAGCATAGCTATAAATTGTGCAGGGGGGGATCATAGCTATAAATTGTGCAGGGGGGAGCATAGCTATAAATTGTGCAGGGGGGTGGAGCATAGCTATAAATTGTGCAGGGGGTGGAGCATAGCTATAAATTGTGCAGGGGGGTGGAGCATAGCTATAAATTGTGCAGGGGGGTGGAGCATAGCTATAAATTGTGCAGGGGGGAGCATAGCTATAAATTGTGCAGGGGGGGAGCATAGCTATAAATTGTGCAGGGGGGAGCATAGCTATAAATTGTGCAGGGGGGTGGAGCATAGCTATAAATTGTGCAGGGGGGTGGAGCATAGCTATAAATTGTGCAGGGGGGTGGAGCATAGCTATAAATTGTGCAGGGGGGTGGAGCATAGCTATAAATTGTGCAGGGGGGTGGAGCATAGCTATAAATTGTGCAGGGGGCTGGAGCATAGCTATAAATTGTGCAGGGGGTGGAGCATAGCTATAAATTGTGCAGGGGGTGGAGCATAGCTATAAATTGTACAGTGGTGGAGCATAGCTATAAATTGTGCAGGGGGGTGGAGCATAGCTATAAATTGTGCAGGGGGTGGAGCATAGCTATAAATTGTGCAGGGGGTGGAGCATAGCTATTAATTGTGCAGGGGACATATTTATTCAGTGTGGAGGGGAGTGGTTGCGGACACATTTTTGGTAGCGAGGGGGGATGTGTGAGGAGGAAATATTAGTAGGTAGGGGGAAACGTGTAAGGAGACTATTGAGGGGAATAGTGTGAGGAGACAGTATGGGGGAAGAAAAGTGTGAGTGATCACAGAGACTGAGTAGTGGGTGGGGTATAGCATGGGGGGACAGTGTAAGGTCACAGCCAGGAGGGAACAGTATGCTAAGGAGGGGGAGTGTAGAGACTGGGCCCTATAGGGGGGACACCGTGTGAGGACAGTGTGAAGAGAGGACCCAGTATGGAAAGGAGAGGGCAGTGTGGAGGGCATGTACCATAAGAGGGACAGTATAAGGGTCATATTTTGTGCAGGGAATATAGTGAGGGGCAATTATTTATTCAGGGGCTCAGTGTAGAACATATATTTTTATTCGGGAGCATTTTAATGACATTGCTATCTTTCAGGGCATCGTGTCGGGATGTGTTGCAGAAAACCGTAGAAGATGGAAGTCTGCAGAAACGAGCTGTGGATGAGAAAAGTCATCATGGAGTCTGGACAAGAGGAAGAATAGAAAGAGACCGACTCCAGAGACAACGTCCTCTATCAGGTACCAGGATGTAAATGTTTTTTATGATGCTGACGTTTTTTTATTTTTATTTATGTTAGGAGCATTAAAGATGTTGTCCACATTTATGATGAGTCTGCAGTCACTCTGTGACTGCAGACTTCTGAATTCTCACAGTGCGCACTGCACACTGTCAGGATTCTCTCGTGCCGGCGATTTGTATACATGCAGTCACGTGCCGACTAGACATGTGTGGCCTCACTCAATGAAAATGTATTGAGGGAGACTGGACATGTCTAGTCAGAATGTGGCCAAAAGTATTCAAATCGCATACTTGTGGTGACATGACCGTCCACTTTTGCCACGGCAAGGGAGAATCCTAAAAGTGTGTAGTGCATGCGCTGTGAGAATTTAGAAGCCTGCAGTCACACACAGTGACTGCAGACTTTCATCTCAAACCTGGACAAGCCCATTAATTATAAAATGAAGCTCTGTAGCCAATTCTGACAGCAAGTAATATACTCACTGTCAGGATTCAGCTTTGCTTGCAGGTTCCATTAGTCATCACATGAGATTTTCATACTTACGGTCACGTGACAACGAGCGTTTCTTTATCGGTCGACCATGACAGCACCACGAGAGAGGGGATCCGCCCACCAAGGACAGGAAACCTACAGGCTTAAAACGGGGCGGCCCTCCCTCTCGCCTCAGTTTGGTTTCCTGTCCTTGATGGAGGGAACCTCTTGCAGGCTCGTGGAAGATCTGGATAGCGACGGCTGTCGAGCAGCACCCCTATCTGGGATCTGCAGCTCCAGCGTTCTGCCTATGCGAGTGCACCCCTATCTGGCAGAGGCACAGCATTTTTTTTGCACTGGATATGCAGGGGTGCTGCGCCCCTATCTGGGGTGGCAGCCCTTTTATCTGCTTCAGCCAGAATGCGCTTTCTGTAGAGGTGTCTGCCCTGGTTGGGATCCGGATTGCAGTGGGACTGCCTCCCTATCTGGGGTGGCAAGCCCACCATCGCCCTGGAGATGCGAGTTGCGTGGGGTGTTGTCCCCATTGACATCCGGCGGAGGTCGGCGCGCCGGGTCTGAGGCCGTCTGCGAACCTCCGCCCCGACCAGGAGCGGGCCGAGCGGTGCCCTGTTCAGAGGTAGCAGGCCATCACAATGGGCAGGGCCTACCTGGGAGCGCCGGCGTTGTATGAGGCATCCTCGCGCGAGGCTCGTGCGCGCGCGCACTTCCGTCCTCCTGTAAGTCACGGCCTGATGACGTCACCGCGCCTCGAGGACATCATGTGACCGGAAGTCGGGTTACCGGCATCTGTTTTTTAGCGTGGTATTAACCGCGATGCATGTGTCCCTGAGAAGAACGACAGCTCCAGTTCCGTGCATAAGAGGAGAAGCTGCTGTGGACCTGCGCCACTGTCTGGGGTCACTGAAAATAAGTAAAAAGATAGGGGCGCAATAGCGCTGTTATCCAACAACAACCACGTGGGTAAAAAGAAAATGTGCTCACCTTAATGAGTTGTGAAATGCACAACTCATGTAAGAATTAGTGAGGAAGGGCTGCAGCCAACACAGAATCCCTAGGGATCTTGTAGGTAGTCTGTAGTAGGATGAAGTAGGTGCTGGTAAAAAATCCGCGCTCCTCCGTAGTGAAGAATTATGACGAGAGATTGTATAATTAAACAATCTTGTGGTTTATTGTTAAAAGCTACGATTACTACGCGTTTCGTGGACGTCCCGTCCACTTCCTCAGGTACATAGCTGATGTAGACCGATTTATCAAACGGTCTTATATACATAAAACTACACGTGGTGAAAAAAAAAAGGAGAAAAGCCCGCTGTTATTCTTGGCGCCAAGACCAACCAACGGTTTACAGAGAGACAGTGAAATTACTTATAAATAGATTAAATAAAATTATTGGTCGACTAATTACACTCTTATGCAGATAAAATGAAAACCATAGAACAAATAATTAAAATGACCTCTGAAATGTAATGATCCAAATGTTTTAAAACATTTATATTAAAGCACATGGGATAAAACATTTGTAGTTGATCGAGGACCGCAGTGTATGCGATCCCAAAGTCCTAGCTATATTGTATCATGTGTGAAAGATCAGAGAGTCCAGACCGCTCTGCCAGACCTCACACCTCGTCGGCTGACAGGCAGAAAACCAAGAGCTGAAGGAATGGCAGAAGGTGCAAGCCTGCTACTGGTGTATTGGGTATGAGGTGTTTGTCAGTGAGGAAAGGGGGGGAAGGAGGGAGGACGGGCATGTAGAGATGACTGAGGACCGCAAGTGTGTAAACTCCTGAACGATTGGTATATTACAATGTATTGAAGATAAGATCTTCCAGATCACTGTGCTGGATCTCACACCTCGTCGGCTGACTGACAGAGGACAGGGAACTAAAGGAAGAGAAGAAAATGCAAACTAGTCTCCGTGGGACGTACTAGTCTGCTAAAGGTATATTATGTGTGTTATCAGTAGCAGTGTAAATAGAAGGGGGCAGGTTGTAGGAAAGAGTGGGGGAATGAGGAGATGGCTGTGTGACTGTAGAATGCTGAGATACTTAATTCTTATTATGTGCTGTGGCATATGTATATAGATGTTAGTGTAGAAGACCTCGGGAAATGCATGGAAGGAATTGGTATGCGAATTGCAAGGCTAGAAATCTTGCTGTTCTGTTATCATCAATATATATAATATGTATGGCAGGAATAAGGACGATAACGAATTTTGTGTTGTAGGAATTGTGGGGTTTGAGCCATGTGTCAGAATACATTGGGAATAAAAAAGGGGGGTGGGGTGGACATATGATATATAATTGAATTAGAAATGTATATAATGGGTATATGTGATAACTGACCTCAAGACTCATATAAAAACCTCTGTGATTTCATTTAGCCCTTGTGGCTTCAAAGTGTTGAGTTTATACATCCAATAAATTTCTTTACGATTCAGACATTGCACCCTATTAGGGGTGTCAGGCAAAACATGTTCAATAGGTAAGATCTTAAGATCCCTGTAATCCTGCTTGTGTTGCAGGACCATATGTCGGGACAGCCCATGTTTCATGAATCCTGTGGTTATATTATGTCTATGAGAATTGAGTCTATTATGTAGTGCCTGAGTCGTCCTGCCCACATATTGTTTAGGGCAACTACATTCAATAACGTATATCACATAATCTGTTTCACATGACATGGGATATGACATTTTGAAATTTTCACCAGTGGCCACCGAAGTGAAATTATCAGTGGAATGTATAATGGATTTAAGTATCTCAGCATTCTACAGTCACACAGCCATCTCCTCATTCCCCCACTCTTTCCTACAACCTGCCCCCTTCTATTTACACTGCTACTGATAACACACATAATATACCTTTAGCAGACTAGTACGTCCCACGGAGACTAGTTTGCATTTTCTTCTCTTCCTTTAGTTCCCTGTCCTCTGTCAGTCAGCCGACGAGGTGTGAGATCCAGCACAGTGATCTGGAAGATCTTATCTTCAATACATTGTAATATACCAATCGTTCAGGAGTTTACACACTTGCGGTCCTCAGTCATCTCTACATGCCCGTCCTCCCTCCTTCCCCCCCTTTCCTCACTGACAAACACCTCATACCCAATACACCAGTAGCAGGCTTGCACCTTCTGCCATTCCTTCAGCTCTTGGTTTTCTGCCTGTCAGCCGACGAGGTGTGAGGTCTGGCAGAGCGGTCTGGACTCTCTGATCTTTCACACATGATACAATATAGCTAGGACTTTGGGATCGCATACACTGCGGTCCTCGATCAACTACAAATGTTTTATCCCATGTGCTTTAATATAAATGTTTTAAAACATTTGGATCATTACATTTCAGAGGTCATTTTAATTATTTGTTCTATGGTTTTCATTTTATCTGCATAAGAGTGTAATTAGTCGACCAATAATTTTATTTAATCTATTTATAAGTAATTTCACTGTCTCTCTGTAAACCGTTGGTTGGTCTTGGCGCCAAGAATAACAGCGGGCTTTTCTCCTTTTTTTTTTCACCACGTGTAGTTTTATGTATATAAGACCGTTTGATAAATCGGTCTACATCAGCTATGTACCTGAGGAAGTGGACGGGACGTCCACGAAACGCGTAGTAATCGTAGCTTTTAACAATAAACCACAAGATTGTTTAATTATACAATCTCTCGTCATAATTCTTCACTACGGAGGAGCGCGGATTTTTTACCAGCACCTACTTCATCCTACTACAGACTGTCTGGGGTCGACAGCTCCAGCTCCAGTTCCGTGCATCAGTGGAGAAGCTGCTGTGGACCTGCGCCCCTGTCTGGGGTCGACAGCTCCAGTTCCGTGCATCAGTGGAGAAGCTGCTGTGGACCTGTGCCCCTGTCTGGGGTCGACAGCTCCAGTTACGTGCATCAGTGGAGAAGCTGCTGTGGACCTGCGCCCCTGCCTGGGGTCGACAGCTCCAGTTCCGTGCATCAGCGGAGAAGGTGCTGTGGACCTGCGCCCCCGTCTGGGGTCGACAATTCCAGTTCCGTGCATCAGTGGAGAAGCCCTGCCTGGGTTTGACCACCCCAGTATTGCTCAGGCATGGACGGATGGAGAGGAACGGGCCTGTGACTCGTTCCTGCCTCCGAATCCGTACAGCTGGTGGTGAGTGATCTTTCTGAATGTTTACCTTGATTATGGGGCCCTTTCCTTGTTATGGATACTAGGAAAGGCTGAAGGATGTTTGCGCAGAACTCAAAAATGTGTGTGTGCACTCTGTAAGACCCCATCTGGGCCAAGGGCATCGTGCTTTAAATTTGGCTTCAGGACGGAGCTGGACCTTAGACCTCTAGGCTAAAGTGAGCCACGTGTCTGGGCCGCACAGAGCCTCATGATTGGCCTTCAGAATTTAACACAAAAATGAGCCTCAATCTGCTCAGTAAATGTTAAACTAACACTGAGGGTTTTACTGTTGTCCTCCAGGCTGTTTACTCCATCCATAGGACGGCACATGGTGTTAATACAGCACATGGTCTCTGTGAAGGTCTGCTGTCCAGCTGCATCTCATCAGCTGGCTCCTTCGGGTGGGGCTAGTCTGACAATTGAGATTTACCACCCAAAGGAAACGTTTATCCTTCATTCAGATGGATTACTCTTTTAAATATAAATCTGAGCGCAGTGCCTTATAAAGCCTCTTTGCGCTTCACAAAGAGCACATCATAGCTCTTTATAGCACATCATAGTGCCTCATAGCATAGCTCTTTATAGCACATCATAGTGCCTCATGGCACGTCATAGTGCATCATAGCATAGCGCTTCATAGCACATCATAGTGCCTCACCTCATGGCACATCATAGTGCCTCATTGCACATCATAGTGCGTCATAGCATAGCGCTTTATAGCACATCATAGTGCCTCACAGCGCCTCATGGCACATCATAGTGCCTCATAACATAGCGCTTTATAGCACATCATAGTGCCTCATGGCACGTCATAGTGCATCATAGCATAGCGCTTCATAGCACATCATAGTGCCTCACCTCATGGCACATCATAGTGCCTCATTGCACATCATAGTGCGTCATGGCATTGTGCTTTATAGCACATCATAGTGCCTCATAGCATAGCGCCTCATGGCACATCATAGTGCATCATAGCATAGCGCTTCATAGCACATCGTAGTGCCTCGCCTCATGGCACATCATAGTGCCTCATGGCACATCATAGTGCGTCATAGCATAGCACTTCATAGCACATCTTGATAGCATGGTGCCTCTTGACACATCATAGCATGGTGCCTCTTGGCACATCATAGCCTGGTGCCTCTTGGCACATCATAGCCTGGTGCCTCTTGGCACATCATAGCACGGTGCCTCTTGACGCATCATAGCACGGTGCCTCTTGACGCATCATAGCACGGTGCCTCTTGACGCATCATAGCACGGTGCCTCACGGCACATCATGGCATGGTGCCTCACGGCACATCGAAGCATGGTGGCTCACGGCACATCGAAGCATGGTGCCTCACGACACATTATAGCATGGTGCCTCACGGCACATTATAGCATGGTGCCTCACGGCACATTATAGCATGGTGCCTCACGGCACATTATAGCATGGTGCCTCATGGCATAGCTTTTCATGTCACTTCATAGTGCCTCGTTGCACATAGCGTTTCACAGTGCCTCATAGCGCTTCACAGTGCCTCATAGTGCTTCACAGTGCCTCATAGCGCATGTTAGTGTCTCAAAGTACATCATAGTGCCGTGTAGCGTCTCATAGTGCTTTATAGTGCCTCATGGCATAGTGCCTCATAGCACTTCATTGCGCCTTATGGCTCTTCATAGCATAACATATCATAGTGACTCATAGCATACCATAGTGCCTTATGATGCATTCATAGTGCCGCATAGCGCCTGTTAGTACCTCATAGCGATTCACAGTGCCTTTTAGTACCTAATGGGGCCTCATAGTATCTCTCAGTGCTTCAGGGTGCCCCTGTGTCTTGTAGTGCTTTTATAGGGTGTCTGTACCTCATAGTCCCTCTTGGTAAAGGTACTGGGGGAAAAAAAAAAAAGAGGAATTTGACTGAAATCTGGTGGCGGAGGGGTGGATCAAGGCCTATTTAACTGGCCAGGCACCACTGTTCAGGGCTTCCCAGATTCATTCTTCCTATCATAGAGTTTGATAGTGAATACCAACAGCAGCAGCAGCTACTGCATCAGCAAGTTGAGCAGCCGCCATCTCCACTATCTCAGCGGCGGTTTGGGGAGCCCCAAAAGGTGCATCGCCCGCATGTTTCTGGTAATGCCCGGTCCTCAGGAAAACGAGGTTCGGCGTCTAAGTCCAGTCATCACGGCTCCAGCAGGATGGACGAATCTGCAGCCTCCAGGGATGATCCCCCGGCTGAGAAGGGTCCTTCCTCCAAATTGGTACCAGCCTTTTGAGCCACCTGGATTTCGGAATGCCATCTCATTTCCTTAACGACCCTCTACATCAAAGGAAAAGAAAACGTAAAAGCAAACTACTTAAGCTGTTTTTCTCTGAGACAGGGCGAATGGGAACTAAAGCAGGATATTTTTTTTTCCAAATAGTCTGGAAATGGGGTCTTCCGGTGGTAGATCTCTTTGCCACAAGGCTAAATCGAAAGACAAAGCCCTTTTGCTCCCTAAATCCCAGAGAAAACCCCCTGGCAGTAGACTCTCTCCAAATAGCTTGGGATTTCAGTCTGGCCTACGCCTTCCCCCCATTCAATCTCCTTCCCATGGTTCTAAGAAAGATCAGAGAGGACAAGACGAGGATCCTTCTGGTCGCCCCCTTTTGACCCAGGAGGCCCTGGTTCTCATGCCTGAGGAACATGTCCATCTCCGATCCTTGGGTCCTACCAGAAATCCCGGATCTCCTCAGCCAGGGTCCGATACTCCATCCTCAAGCTCCTGGCCTCCACTTGACGGTGGGGAACTTGAGAGGTCCCTGTTAGAACGCAAAGGATTCTCCCGAGATCTAGTGACTACACTAATGCATAGTAGAAAACCTGTCACGACCAGGATTTACGCTAGAACTTGGAATTTTTTTTTTAATCTTTCTCTGGTTCTACAGTTGGTACGGGAGCTCCAATTAGAAACAATTTAGAATTTTTACAGAAGGGCCTCGAGATGGGGTTGGCGACAAGCACCCTTAAAGTCCAAGTCTCTGCCTTAGGTGCTCTATATAACTGTGACTTGGAAGGGAATTACTGGATTTCTCGCTTTATCAGAGCTGTGTTTGGATCCAGACCGGTTATCAAAAGCGATTTGGTACCCTGGGATCTAAATTTAGTTCTAAAAGCATTAACCGGTTCACCTTTTGAACCAATAGAGTGGGCATCTCTTAAGTCCATCTCCCTTAAAACAGCGCTTTTAATAGCTCTAACATCAGCTAGAAAGGTTAGTGATATCCAGGCTCTGTTTTCAGCCCCACCTTTCACTCAAATCCTGGACGATAGAATAATTCTTAGAACGGACCCGGCATATCTCCCTTAAGTAGTTTCCCGTTTCCATAGACTCCAGGAAATAATACTTCCCTCGTTCTGTCCTAATCCAAGTAACCAAAAAGAAGCAGAGTTCCATACCTTAGATGTTAGAAGATGTGTGATTAAGTACCTGTCGGTCACCCAGGCCTTCAGGAAAGATAGTTCCTTATTTATCTCCTTCCAAGGGGTGAGGAAGGGGCTTAAGGTTACTAAATCCACCATAGCTAGGTGGATCAGGGAGGCTTTTACTCTAGCCTATGTCTCCAGGGGTGAGGAAGCGCCACAGGGGTTGAAGGCTCACTCTACCCGGGCGGTGGCAACCTCATGGGCGGGGAAGACTGGTGTCTCGATGGAAGACATATGTAAGGCTGCTACCTGGTCTTCTCTATCTACCTTCTATAGGCACTATAGACTGGATTTGGGTGTTTCATCCAACCTCACATTTGGGAGAAGGGTGTTCCAGGCTGTGGTCCCTCCCTAGACTTTTTCATCTCTGCAATTCTCTCGTGGTGCTGTCATGGTTGACCGATAAAGTCATAAGTTACTTACCGGTAACGGGATTTTTCGGAGACCATGACAGCACCCTTATATTCCCTCCCTTCACCTTATGGGAGCAGTCCTCATCTATTAATTACATCCTTTTCTCACTTAGTGGTGTTGTATAAAAATGTTATTTTTATGATTGTTTTGCTATGTCTAGTAACCTGGCGGTCCTCTCAATGCTCTGTAATCCAAACTGAGGCGAGAGGGAGGGCCACCCCCTTTTAAGCCTGTAGGTTTCCTGTCCTTGGTGGGCGGATCCCCTCTCTCGTGGTGCTGTCATGGTCTCTGAAAAATCCCGTTACCGGTAAGTAACTTATGACTTTCTGCTTCTCTCAGAGAGAATTAGGAAGAGCAGGTCGTTGGCATGTGACTAAGGCCATGGCCCCACTAGTATTTGGTCAGTATTCGGTCAGTATTTTTTCTCAGTAGTGGGAGCCAAAACCAGGAGAGGAACAATCAGAGAAAAGGTATAATATAAACCAGTGCACCAATTCTGCATTTATCACCCACTCCTGAGAAAAAATACTGACCAAATACTGATAGTGGGGCCGTGGCCTTAGTGTGCAAATCGCATATGTGCTGGGGAAGGCGCAAGGAGGGGGGAGCCAAACTGAATTCTTGCCCCGGGTGCTAGAAGACCTAGATCCACCTCTGCATAAGGTCACACAATCACTGCCCGAGCCAGTGCCAGGTCGTCAGCATGTGGCCAGTGCTCACTGGTGTCTGTGCCTGGGAAAGCTGGGAGCCGTCCTGTGCACAGCACTGCTGTAATACTGCTGCCAGGGTGCCGGCAGGGAGATATGGGGAGTCATCACACAGGGTAGCAGTGCCAGGGGGCACATCACTGCATGTAAGCGTCTCACATCAGTGTCATGGTGAAGAGCCATACATGGTGTCTGTCGTTGTGTCCAGGAAGGATAATGATGGAGGCTCCGACTAATTTGACCAGGATTAGGATTTGAATCAGGATTAAGATCAAAAAAATAATTTTCCCTGGCCCCTGATACCTGGGGCTATTTCTAGAAATATCTGTAACAGCAGCAGCAGACAGAACTGGAATGGAGCATCTTGTGCTGTATTATGCTCTGCAGTCTGCCACACACACTGCCTCCTGCTATCACCTTCACCACTGGAAATATGCAGCTGGATTAGTCCTCAGAAGGACTGTAAGTTCAGATGGATATATATAGATGTTGTGGTACACCTACACTAACTAATAAACAAGCAAATCTCTCCCTAGCTCAGCAGCATCTTTCCCTACACTGTCTGTTTCCAGGGTAGACTGTGACGAGCATGGCGGTGCCAGGCCTTATATAGACCTGATGGCGCTGTGCGGCCAGCCAATCACTGTAATGCCACAACCAACATGGCTACGGCATTACAGTGTGTGGCAGACAATCCCTTCATGTTGGTTGGCTCTATATAGAGCGCCAAACATGCAGGGAGGGGACCCGAGCTCCCGCCCAAGCAACCAGGAAATACTCGCAGAGCGCCGAGCATTTCGAGCAGTGAGATGCTCAGGCGAGCACTGAGCAGTGGCGAGCACGCTCGCTCATCACTAGCAGTTATCTGACAGGAGAAAGCCAACTCCACCACCATGCTTGCTGCTGGGGAGGGGTGTGTGGGAGAGGGGGAATCCGCTGTACGAAAGTGCAGCTGGAGAGTCTGTGTCAGAGTTGGGTGAGCCAGGTTTCGGTGATGCCGAGGAAGGAAAGTTTGTTAGTAATGAAAAGATCATGGATGTAGGAAAGTTTGTTGCAAACAGAGCGTGCGTTCCATAGAGCTCCTGTTAGTGGGAGTGGGGATCGGGGGCTGGGCGGATGGGTATAAGATTAGAAAGGTTGCGTAAATGTGTGGTCGATCTAGGATGAGAATTGGATGTGGTGGTGTGGGGAGGGCCGGGATTTGGCGAGATATCGCCAGCAGTGAGGAGGAGCAGAGAAAGTGTTAGTAGGTGGGAGCAGGAGAGCGCGTGAGGTAGCTGTCTGTGCTTAGAGACACAGGATTGTATGTTGAGGATCAGTTCGGAGGAGAAGGTGAGATGGATGGGGAGAATGGAGGGAGAGATGACCAGTTCCTTACTATGAGTTAGGGATTAGGGGGGTTAGTACAAAGTGAAGGACTATAGAGGAGAGAATGAAAAGAAACAGGAACATTGTTTACAGTTTCCAAGTATCCAGTTACCTTCAGTTCCCTTCAGGTTCAATTCAAGTATAATTCTTAGCTGAGTATTTCTTAGTACACTTCTATGTTACACTTGTATGTTACGCTGGCAGACGACATCCTGCTCACAATATACAGTTGTGCTCAAAAGTTTACATACCCCAGCAGAATTTTTCCTTTCTTGTCCTTGTTTCAGAGAATATGAATGATAACAAAAAAACCTTTTCTCCACTCATGGTTATTGGTTGGGTGAAGCCATTTACACTGTGTGCCGAATTATTAGGCAAATGAGTATTTTGATCACATGATGCTTTTTATACATGTTGTCCTACTCCAAGCTGCATGGGCTTGAGAGCCAACTCCCAATTAAGTAAATCTGGTGATGTGCATCTCTGTAATGAGGGGTGTTGACTAATGACATCAAAACCCTATATAAGGTGCGCTTAATTATTAGGCAACTTCCTTTCCTTTGGCAAAATGGGTCAGAAGAGAGATTTGACTGGCTCTGAAAAGTCCAAAATTCTGAGATGTCTTATAGAAGGATGCAGCAGTCTTGAAATTTCCAAACTTTTGAAGCGTGATCACCGAACAATCAAGCGTTTCATGGCAAATAGCCAACAGGGTCGCAAGAAGCGTGTTGGCCAAAAAAGGCCCAAAATAACTGCCCATGAATTGAGGAAAATCAAGTGTGAAGCTGCCAAGATGCCATTCGCCACCAGTTTTACCATATTTCATAGCTGCAACGTTACTGGAGTATCAAAAAGCACAAGGTGTGGGCTACTCAGGGACATGGCCAAGGTAAGGAAGGCTGAAAAATGACCACCTTTGAACAAGAAACATAAGATAAAACGTCAAGAATGGGCCAAGAAATATCTTAAGACTGATTTTTCAAAGGTTTTATGGACTGATGAAATGAGAGTGACTCTTGATGGGCCAGATGGATGGGCCAGAGGCTGGATCAGTAAAAGGCAAAGAGCTCCACTCCGACTCAGACGCCAGCAAGGTGGAGGTGGGGTACTGGTATGGGCTGGTATCATCAAAGATGAACTTGTGGGACCTTTTCGGGTTGAGGATGGAGTGAAGCTCAACTCCCAGGCCTACTGCCAGTTTCTGGAAGACAACTTCTTCAAGTAGTGGTACAGGAAGAAGTCGGATATCATTCAAGAAAAACATAATTTTCATGCAGGACAATGCTCCATCACATGCATCCAACTACTCCACAGCGTGGCTGGCCAGTAAAGGTCTAAAAGAAGAAAAAATAATGACATAGCCCCCTTGTTCACCTGATCTGAACCCCATAGAGAACCTGTGGTCCATCATAAAATGTGAGATCTACAGGGAGGGAAAACAGTACACCTCTCGGAACAGTGTCTGGGAGGCTGTGGTGGCTGCTGCACGTAATGTTGATCAAAAACAGATCAAGCAACTGACAGAATCTATGGATGGAAGGCTGTTGAGTGTCATCATAAAGAAAGGTGGCTATATTGATCAGTAATTTTTTTGGTTTTGGTTTTTGCATGTCAGAAATGTTTATTTCTAAATTTTGTGCACTGATATTGGTTTACCTGGTGAAAATAAACAAGTGAGATGGGATTATATTTGGTTTTTATTAAGTTGCCTAATAATTCGGCACAGTAATAGTTACCTGCACAAACAGATATCCTCCTAAGATAGCCAAATCTAAAAAAAAAACCACTCCAACTTCCAAAAATATTAAGCTTGGATAGTTATGAGTCTTTTGGGTTGATTGACAACATAGTTGTTCATCAATAATAAAAAATAATCCTCTAAAATACAATTTGCCTAATAATTCTGCACACAGTGTATTGTCAAACTACTGTGTTTTCTCCTTTTAAATCTTAATGACAACCAAAAACTTCCAAATGACCCTGATCAAAAGTTCACATACCCCAGTTCTTAATACCGTGTATTGCCCCCTCTAACATCAATGACAGCTTGAAGTCTTTTGTGGTAGTTGTGGATGAGGTTCTTTAATTTCTCAGATGGTAAAGCTGCCCATTCTTCTTGGCAAAAAACCTCCAGTTCCTGTAAATTCCTGGGCTGTCTAGCATGAACTGCGTGTTTGAGATCTCCCCAGAGTGACTCAATGATATTGAGGTCAGGAGACTGAGATGGCCACTCCAGAACCTTCATTTTGTTCTGCTGTAGCCAATTACAGGTCGACTTGGCTTTGTGTTTTGGATCGTTGTCATGTTGGAACGTCCAAGTACGTCCCATGTGCAGCTTCCGGACTGATGAGTGCAAATTTGCCTTCAGTATTTGCTGATAACGTTCTGCATTCATCTTTTCTTCAACTTTTGCCAAGTTTCCTGTGCCTTTGTAGCTCACACAACCCCAACACATCAGCAATCCACCTCCGTGCTTTACTGTAGGAATGGTGTTCCTTTCATCATAGGCCTTGTTGACCTCTCTCCAAATGTAACGTTTATGGTTGTGGCCAAAAAGTTAAATTTTGGTCTCATCACTCCAAATTACCTTGTTCCAGAAATTTTGAGGCTTGTCTCTGTGCTGTTTGGCGTATTGTAGGCGAGATACTTTGTGGCATTTGCGCAGTAATGGCTTTCTTCTGGCGACTCGACCATACAGACCATTTTTCTTCAAGTGCCTCCTTATTGTGCATCTTGAAACAGCCACAACGCTAGTTTTCAGAGAGTCCTGAATTTCAGCTGATGTTATTTGTGGGTTTTTCTTTGCATCCCAAACAATGTTCCTGGCAGTTGTGGCCGAAATTTTTGTTGGTCAACCTGACCGTGGTTTGGTTTTTACAGAACCCCTGATTTTCCATTTGTTAATCACAGTTTGAATGCTGCTGACAGGCATTATCAATTCATTGGATATCTTCTTGTATCCCTTTCCTGTGTTATACAGTTCAACTACCTTTTCCCTTAGATCCGTTGACAATTATTTTTCTTTCCCCATGACAATCCAGAAACATCAGTGACTGGATGAAAGATGCAATAGTCTGTCTGGATCCCAGAAACTCTCAGCTTTTATGCACACACACTGATTACAAGCAAACGGGTCACAGGTGAGGATTTTACCTTTAGTAGCCATTCAAACCCATTTGTGTCAAATTCTGTGCATGTTATCAGGCCAAAATCACCAGGGTATGTGAACTTTTTATCAGAGTCATTTGGATGTTTTTAGTTGTCATTAACCCCTTTACCCCCGAGGGTGGTTTGCACGTTAATGACCAGGCCAATTTTTACAATTCTGACCACTGTCACTTTATGAGGCAATTACTCTGGAACGCTTCAACGGATCCCGCTGATTCTGAGATTGTTTTTTCGTGACATATTCTACTTCATGATAGTGGTAAAATTTATTCAATATCACTTGCGTGTATTTGTGAAAAAAAACTTAAATTTGGCGAAAATTTTGAAAATTTTGCAATTTTCAAACTTTGAATTTTCATGCCCTTAAGTCAGAGAGATATGTCACACAAAATAGTTAATAAATAACATTTCCCACATGTCTTGTTTACATCAGCACAATTTTGAAACCAAAATTTTTTTTTGTTAGGGAGCTACAAGGGTTAAAAGTTGACCATCGATTTCTCATTTTTACAACAAAATTTACAAAACCATTTTTTTTAGGGATCACATCACATTTGAAGTCACTTTGAGGGCCTTTATGACAGAAAATACCCAAAAGTGACACCATTCTAAAAACTGCACCCCTCAAGGTTCTCAAAGCCACATTCAGGCTGCGTGCACACGATGCATTTTTCATGCGTTTCCGCTGCGGAATTTCCGCAGCGGAAACGCATCAAAAACGCATGGTAATCCGCACCCCATGGTCCCCAATGGCATTCCGCAATGTCAATGCACATGCTGCGGATTTTTCCGCAGCGTTTCTGCAGCGCTCATAAATCCGCAGCATGTTCATTAATTTTGCGGAAGCGCAGCGGAAGCGCCGCCATTGACTTGCATTGAGACGCATAGAATCCATGTCTGTACATTTGTACAAGCGGATAATATGCGTCTCAATGTGCGGATGGTACCCAGTTCTGGAGGAGAGAAGACTCTCTCATCCAGACCTGGGTACCATTGTACCTGTAAAAAAAAGAATAAAATAAAAAATAAAGTTTATATTCACCTGTCCGGCGGCTTCTCTCTGCTTGCCGGCAGCGCTTATTTTCCAGGACCTGAGATGACGTCGTGGTCATGTGACCGCAGGCTGTCTCGCGATGTGCCGGCAACCCGGAAGAAGCCAGGATGAGCGCTGCAGCACACGCCGGGGCATCGGGGGTGAGTATAGCTTTATTTTTTTTATTTTTACGGTCACACTGTATAAATCCATGCCGTTTGCATGGATTTATACAGTGTGACCTAGTTGTCAAGCACTTTCCAAGTGATGCTATCGCCTGGAAAGTGCTTGTCAGTCCGCATGCGGAAACACATGCGTTAACGCATGTGGATACCCATGTTAATCTGCATGTATTCTGCATGTATTCTGTAGGAAAAACGCATGCATAATCTGCATGCGTTTTTTATGCCAGGGAGATGCAGAAATGCTGCAGAAATTTTCTGCTTCATTTCTGCATCGTGGGCACATAGCCTCAAGAAGTCTATTAACCCTTCATGTGCTTCACACCAATTAATTGAATGTGAAAGGAAAAAATGAACATTTTACTTTTTTTCACTAAAATTTTATTTTAGACCCCAGTTTTTTATTTTTACAAGGGTACCAGGAGAAATTGGACCCCAAAAGTTGTTGTGCAATCTCTCCTGAGTATGCTGATACCTCATATGTGGGGGAAAGCCATTGTTTGGGCGCACAGCAGGGCTCGGAAGGCAAGGAGCGCCATTTGACGTTTTCAATGCAAAACTCGCTGGAATTCACAGCGGACCCCATGTTGCGTTTAGAGAGCCCCTGATGTGCCTAAACAGTGGAAACCCCCCACAAGTGACCCCATTTTGGAAACTAGACCCCTTAAGGAACTTATGTAGATGTGTGGTGAACACTTTGAACCCCCAGGTGCCTCACAGAAAATTATAATGTTGACTTGTGAAAATAAAAAAAACAAACATTTTTTCCACAAAAATGTTAAAAATATTTTCACAAGGGTAGCACGGGAAAGTGGACCTCAAAATCTGTTGTCCAGTTTCTCCTGAGTACGCTGATACCCCATTTGTTGGAGAAAACTACTGTTTGGGCGCATGTCAGGGCTCGGAAGGGAAGGAGTGACGCTTTTCAATGCAGACTTTGATGGAACGGTCTGTGGGCGTCATGTCATGTTCTCACACCCCCTGATGTGCCTAAACAGTGGAAATGCCCAACAAGTGCCCCCTTTTTGGAAGTGGTAGCTGATTTTTGAATTATATAATGTAGTGTCATACGTCAGTTGTGTAGGACAACCTGACGAACACTACATAACTGACGTATGACAACCTGACGAACACTATTTCAGTTGTGTAGTGTTGGTCAGGTTGTCATACGATAGAAATTAATTTAGTAGTGCATGGAAGTATGGTACTTTTTGAAGCATTCTTTCATGCACAGGCCAGGTTTGTCGGGGCAGGTGTCACATTGATAAATGGTGTCCTTGCGTATTCCCCTTTTATAACACACTCTGCACCTCTTTTGTGAGTTACCTTTTTTTGTGACTTGAGGAATCTGCCCCGGGAAATGCTGGCCTGGTACAATTCTTGGTCCTTCAGTTCTGGAAGTACTGGGGCCCGCTTCGTCACCGCTGCCAAATATCAGAGCCTTGATAACTGTCTCCTGGAAGTGAAGGTACGACGCAGAAGTCTCTCCTGCGCATTGTGACAGAAGGAAAGCGTTGTGCATTGCCATCTGTACAAGGTGCACCGCCAACTTCTTGTACCATTCCTTGGCCTCTCTCAAAGCACTGTACGGCTGGAGGACTTGATGAGAGAGATCAACTCCCCCCATGTACTTGTTGTACCCCACTACAGTCTGGTTTGCCGACCTGTGTAGTGGAACCTCGTACAGTGCTGAGGGTGCTGCCATCACCATGTATGGTGGTCAAGATAAGGACATCCCTCTTGGCCTTGTACTTGACCACCAGCAGGTGGTTGCTACATTGGGCTCTGCTCTCACCCCTTCTGAGCATCTGCCCAATTAGCGTCTTTGGGAGGCCTCTCTGATTTTTGCGGACAGTACCGCAGGCTGCGGTACGTCACGCAGAGAGGGTTTATCCACGCACAGGTGATAACCTTTATCCAGCAGTGGGTGCACCAAGTCCCACACAATTTTCCCACTCACTCCCAGAACAGGGGGGCATTCAGGGGGTTCAATCCGGGAGTCCTTCCCTTCATGAACTCTAAACTTGTGAGTGTACCCTGAGGTACTCTCACAAAGTTTATACAGCTTGATTCCGTACCTGGCCCTCTTACTGGGCAGGTACTGCCAGAATCCAAGCCGCCCCTTAAAAGTAATTAAGGACTCATCCACACAGATGTCCCTTTGGGGCACGTACACTTCAGCAAACTTGTTGTTGAAGTGTTCGATGACCGGCCGAACTTTGAAAAGACGATCAAAGTTCGGGTCATCGCGTGCAGTACACCTTGCATTATCGTTGTAATGCAAGAACTTGGGGATGGCCTCAAAACGTGTCCGGGTCATGACCATTCAGAACACTGAAGTGTTATACAAAACGTCAACACTCCAGTATTGCCGAACCTCTGGCTTCTTCACGATCCCCATATGAAGGACCAGGCCCCAAAACTTCATTAATGCGGGACCGCATTAAAGACCATGACCTAATAGTATGTCATTGGTCCAATCGGCCCAGGTCACAATGACGTACTATTAGGTCACACATCAGAAAGGGGTTAAGATTTAAAAAGAGAAAACATAGTAGTTTGACAATAAATGGCTTCACCCAACCAATAACCATGAGTGGAGAAAAAGTTTTTTTGTTATCATTCATATTTTCTGAAACATGGCCAAGAAAGAAAAAATTCTGCCGGGGTATGTAAACTTTTGGGCACAACTGTATATTTTCCACAAAATGCAGACAGCTGTGAACCAGAGGGGAATGGCCTCTGCTCATCTATATCAGATAGCTAAGACTGAGCTAGATGCAGGGTATTTAAGGTAGAGTAAACAAGGAGGTCATAAATAAGGGTGGGGGTAGAGCAGTAAGAGACATACCAGAACACATATACATCCAGCAAAGGTATGGGGGAATCACAGTAGGAGCAAAGCTGGGTTTCATACCTGTAGGAGGAATGGAGAAACAGATCTTGATTAGAATGCGATGGTGGTGGCTCATGGAAAGAAAAACATTTTTGTGTTACATGTAAAAAAAAAACAGCCTAAATCAGGCTGTTTTTTTTTTTAGGCTATGTTCATACATGGTGTTTTGCTGCGTTATTTTATGCACATTGAAAGCTGCTTTTTACAGTACTATCAAAAGCTATGAGGTTTCAGAAATCTCATGCACACACTGGATTTTTTTACTTCACTGAATTTGAGAACTGCCATGTCTTTGAAATCTGCAGCGCGTCAATTCTTTAAACTTTTTTTGCAGCGTTTTTTCACCCATAGAAAGCAATAAAAAAGTGAAAAAATGCTGTAAAAGCGCAATGGAGTTTTTGGTGAGTAAAACTAGCTTTATTAAAGGGAATCTGTCACCCCCTGGGACTTTTAAGACCGCTAATATGGGCATACAGGTGATAGAAATGTGAACTTATACTTACCTGTATAACCCATATTAGAGGTCTGTTTTCTGTGTAATATCTTTTTATTAAATTATTTCTGCTAAGCTTGGCTCCCCCCGGGGGTCGCCAAGAAATCCCCCCTAGCAGCCCTATTTTCATGCTCACCCCACCTCCCCTGCACAGGGCCCTGTGACGTGCAGTTTCTGGCCGGATCCTGCGCTGTTTCCCCTATATGGACGGTGCTCTTCTCCCTGCCATCCGTATAGCCTTGTGCGCAGGCACCAGTGAGTCAATCTGCCTTCCCAGTGCCTGCGCACAAGATTCCTGCTGCACAAGGCTATACAGACGGCAGGGAGCGCCGTCCGTACAGGGGAAACAGCGCAGGCACGGGATCTGGCCAGGAACTGTCGTCACAGGTCCCTGTGACGTGCAGGGAAGGTGGGGTGAGTATGAAAATAGGGCTATTACACACAAACCAGACCGCTAATATGGGCCATACAGGTAAGTACAGATTCACATTTCTATCATCTGTATGTCCATATTAGCGCTCTGAAAAGTCCCAGGGAGTGACAGATTCCCTTTAAACATGTGTGGCACCCCAGGGGTCTGGTTACCACAGTAATAGAGATATTATGTCTGAGAGCAAGTGGGAGGTTTCTCTGGTCAGGAGCCCTAAGCATGCAACACCGCCCACCCAGACCTGGGAGGGGAGGAATCTGCCCTTATAAACTGGGTCTGGGGCGGGATTAGGACAGACAGAGCCTGCAGAACAAGCAGAGCAGTCAGAGCCTGGAAAGGGAGAGTTACAACAGGAGCTCTGTAGGAGCAGGAGTGAGTGCCAGAGGCTGGAAGCTAGATAGCTCGCCTTGGCTGAAGACACTAAACCCGGACACGGAGTCCGAGGCTGTGGGGACATCCAGGTCCAGCAGCAGAATCCAACCGGCAGGGGATTCCATGTCCTCTGGCCATAGAAGCCCGGAGGCACGGTCACAAGCAAGGGACCAGCACCGCCATCGTGAAGCGGAGGCTAACGGAAGGCCCCAAGTCACCGGCCATACGGGTGAGCACCACACGGTATACTCAGGGACGTGGGCTACTTCTACCCGCATAGAGCAAGGTAGCCAGGAAAGAGTGCAGATAGTCGGGGAGGCCTACAACTCTGCTTGCTCAGAGACTGACCAGGCCCCTACTGCTAACCAGTACTCCCGGGAGGGTCTGCTTTATACCATCAGTAAAGACCCTGAACTGCACCACACGTCTCTGTGTTTCATCGCTGCACCAGCACCATTACTACTGGGACGCTCACACCATCACTCCCATCATCCACACTAGCTGCCCTGAGGCAATACTTCTCCCGTGGGGAGTTATCCCATACTCGGTTGCGCAAACAACATCAGCCTCAGCGGTCGGCAGCGCAGCGGCGGTCCCCACTGACCGCAATCCACGGGTGGCGTAGTCGGACATTGTTATTACTTAAGACTGCCACAGGTTTGACCGCCCTGGGCACGGACTGGGTCACCGCCACACTGAGACTACAACCCCCAGCGATCCGGCTCCGGGTATCCCCCTGCACAGCACAGGCCCAGGGGGCGCGTCAACTTTGGCGTAGTCAGCAGGATTTCGTGCCCGCAACCACCGGGTACTGCGTGCCTGAAAAAGAGACTTTTATACTTACCTGTGGTGAAGTTTCCCGCCGTCCGGAGCCGTTTCCCGCCTTCGGACGCCATCTTGGACCGTTTCCCGCCGTCTTCCCGCCATCCGCAGCTACTTCTCGCCTTCGGACGCCATCTTCGGGACGCCGCGCGGGAAGAAGAGGGGCGTGGACGCCGAAAGCGCGCGAGATCCGAAGCTCCGCCCCACGCTCCGACGCTGCGTAAGGTCCTGGAAGGGAGGAAGAGCGACGCTGACGTCATCGGAGCGCGACGCCAGGTCCTCAACCCCGACGATCGACTGCGGAGCCGCGGCCTACGGAAGAAGAGCATCGCAAGGTAGGCCACGGTCCACTAGGGGGGAAGGAGGATGTCGGACACCGAGGGGAGCTCTACCGCCACACCGGCCGCCAGTGCAACCGCTGGTGCGGTCATGCATTTCACCATGCCCTATATCCCGGGGGCAACCTGGCTACCCCAGTACTCAGGGGAGTCACATACCCTAAGTGACTTTAAGGAAAGACTTGATAGCCTCTTCCAAGTATACCCCCTCACAGAAGAGAAAAAAGTGAGCATTCTGGTGGCCCAGTTAATCGGGGCAGCCCAAAGGGAGGTAAAGTCCTGGTCACCTGGGAAGAAGAGGACTGTCAGAGAGATACTAGCCCGGCTGAAAGACACATTTGATACCCGAACCTCAGCCGAGATAAAACTAAGATTTTACGGGTGCAAACAACAGGCACATGAAAGTATAAGAGACTATGCCCTAAACCTACAAGAGGCCCTGAGAGTCATTAAACAGGCAGACCCTGACAGCGTGGGAAATGAAGACAAGCTGTTGACTGAACAATTTATTGAGGGTCTACTGTGCAATGCCCACCGAACCCAGTTGCGGGCTATGGCCTTACAGGACCCTGACCTGGACTTTGCACAGTTCAAGGACAGAGCCATCCGGGTGACCCACAGGCGCCCTGCTATCACTTATCACCAGGACGCGGCATCTGTAGGGCCTGTGGGAGCTGATGCGCAGGCTTTGAACAATGACCCGGCTACAGACCTGCACCATCAGGTCCAAGAGCTGACTAAGAGCGTTGCCGCGCTAACCAGAACTGTGTAGTCTTTACAGGTCTCTTCTCCAGGAAAGACCCAGCTGGCATCCGGACCGGAGGACGTCCCGTGGCGCCGACTGAGGAGGACCCCACCGGCCAGAGGAAGACCCAGCGACCGATACAATGAGGACGGACGACCCATCTGCCGCCGCTGCAATCAACCCCGACATATGGCCAGGTACTGTCATTTAAACGGGCACAACCTGGGGTAGAGGGCCAACCCCCAGGTATAAGATCATCAGGCCCATCGAACTGGCGTGACAAATACGTAGGGGGACGTCCGGTCTTGCCTGTTGTACTGGATGGCATTCCTATGAGTGCCCTACTAGACACCGGGTCACAGGTCACCACCATCCCGTACGTGCTCTTCAAGCGGTACTGGAATGACTCGGACATAACCCGCTACCCAGATGACGACCTGAGCATTATAGCCAGCAATGGTCAGCCCGTGCCACAGATAGGATTTAAGGAAGTGACCATCAAGGTCGGTAGAGTTGAACTGCCGGCACAAGGACTTATCATTGTGGACATTGACCGTCGCGAGAGTCACCCAAAAATAACCCTAGGTACTAATGTAATCGAAAACTGTCTTGCAGAGGTGATTCTTATTTTGCAACAGGTTGCCAAGAACGCCAGTTCCAGCCAGCAGCGTGTGCTCCAAAAAGAGATCCGGGCACTGATGAAGCGGCAACAGGTGGAACTATCTGGTGGTGAGATCGGTAGCGTGAGAATGTGTGACCCGTTCCCTATTGCCATGCCCCCAAAAAGTGAGATGATGATTTGGTGCCGGGCAGCTATTGGTCTAAGGGGTAGAGACTACCAAGCAATGGTAGAACCCGTCTACTCAGACAGTAGGCCCACCATTTTGACAGCACGGGGGGTGGTCGATGTACACCATGGGAGGGTGCCCGTCCGCATCATCAATATCAGGGAGAGAGAAGTATACCTGCCCCGGTATGCCACGCTAGCCAAATTGTTCACCATCAACCAGAACTCTGTACAGGCCGTGGAACCCTTGCCTCCATCTCAACCAGAGGAAGGTAACGGCTCTAAGAAACCAATGGAGGACTGGTGTCAGCAACTGCATTTGGGTACTGACTCCACTCCCTCACACCAAAAACAGGGAGTCTATCGGGTGGTTCAAGAGTACGAGAGAGTGTTTAGCAAACACCCGCTAGACTTTGGGCGAGTAAAGGGGGTAGAACATCACATCCCAACGGGAGACCATCCTCCCATAAAGGAGAGATACCGACCCGTACCCCCTGCACATTATCAACACGCCAAGGGGATGCTAAAAGACATGAAGGAGGCTGGGGTAATTAGGGACAGCTGTAGCCCCTGGGCAGCTCCACTAGTCTTAGTGAAAAAGAAATACAACACCATGAGAATGTGTGTAGACTACAGGAAGGTCAACCGTATCACACACAAAGATGCGTACCCGTTACCAAGGATAGAAGAGTCCTTAGCTGCATTAAAATCTGCTAACTTCTTATCTACTTTGGATCTCACTAGCGGGTACTGGCAGGTTCCTGTAGCAGAGGCGGACCGGGAGAAGACTGCATTCACCACCCCGATGGGACTCAGCGAATTTAACTGTATGCCGTTCGGGCTCTGCAATGCACCAGGAACCTTCCAACGGTTGATGGAATGCTGTCTGGGACACCAGAACTTCAAGATGGTCCTATTATACCTGGACGACGTCATCGTCTATTCCAAGACCTATGAGGACCATCTGGAACACCTGGCAGAAGTGTTTGAAGCCCTTGCAAACTATGGCCTAAAGGTAAAACCCTCAAAGTGCCATCTACTGAAGCCAAAGGTACAGTACCTGGAACACGTGGTGAGTGCTGACGGAGTGGCCCCCGACCCTGACAAGATCACCGTGATTAAGGACTGGCCAAGACCATCCAACATAAAGGAAGTGCGGCAGTTCCTCGGGTTGGTAGGCTACTATCGAAGATTCATTCCCGGTTTTACCAAGAAGGCAGCTCCTATGCAGGACTTCCTGATAGGCCAGTCCAGGAAGGCCAAAAACCAGAAGCCACCCTTCAAATGGGAAAAGCTGGAAGAGGAGTCCTTCCGCCAGCTGAAGATGGCCCTCACGGGGGATGAAATCCTGGCGTACCCTGATTACAGCCAGCCTTTTATCCTCCACACGGACGCAAGCAACATCGGGCTAGGAGCCGTACTGTCCCAGATTCAGCAAGGGAGAGAACGGGTAATTGCTTACGCCAGCCGAAAACTGCGACCCACGGAAAGAAACCCTGAGAATTACAGCTCGTTCAAGCTAGAGTTCCTGGCAGTGGTGTGGGCAGTAACCGAACGTTTCAAGCATTACCTTGCCTCTTCCAGGTTCACCGTGTACTAGTGTTGAGCCACCCCCGTAGTGTTCGAGTTCGGTTCGGTTCGTCGAACACCCATGTGTTCGCCGAACTGTTCGTCGAACTGTTCGTCGAACACCTTCGAACACCGTTAAAACCAATGGCAGGCAAACAAAAACACATAGAAAACACCTTCAAAGGTGTCCAAAAGCTGACAAACTGCTCAGAAGACACAACTAACACATGGAAAAGTGACAAGTACATATAGTCATGCGAAAATAAAAGAGGTGGAGGAGTAAAAGGAGGGGGAGACACAGATATAGGCATGTCATGCCCTTCTAAAATCCAAAAAGTGAGAAGCCGACACGGCCAGTCCGCTCCTGCCCGTGCCACCTCCGTGTCGCCGGGTTTGTGCCAGAGCCGCGGTGAACCCTGACGGCCAGCCCCCCTCTCCCAATACTGGTGCCTGTCCGCTGGTGGGTCGAGCGAGCCCCCCTGTGGTGGAGGCAGCTCTAAGCTTTTTAATTTAAATTGTCTCTCTAATTTGAATGAATACACTTTAAATCCATTTACAAGGATCTATTGGAGGGCAAGTCTCATGCCAGCAGCCGCGTAATTCCAGCTCCAGTAGCGTCCACTAAAGCTGCTGCAGTTAAAAAGCTTTTATAAGGATCGAGCTCGGCTGTCCACCGCAAGGCATCTTACTGCCAGTCCCAGCCCCTATGCCTTGGGGTGCCTCCTGATGCTCTTCACTAAGTATCCCATGGTCCCGAAGCATTTCCTTTGAAAAAATTAAGTGTCTAAACTACAGGTGGTGTAGCTTGCTTAACAGCCGGGATAATCCGCTGACTAGCAGACACTGCTACTAGGCACAAAGTATTTCCTGGGCTAGATGCAGTTAAAAATTTGTAATTAGATACTCTCGTTGGATGCTGAGAAAGCATTCCATAGAGTCTCCTGGCACGCCATATATGATTCTCTTAAAAAGCTTGGGGTAGGGGTCTAGGGGACCCTTTTATAGCCAAAATCACGGCCCTGTATCGCAATACGTCACCTAGGCTGAAGATAAATGGAACTGTAGCACCCTGAGGGCTCGGTTGCTACAGACGTATTGCACCTCACCCAGAGGTGTGATATCTCACTCTCAGGTAAGGATGGAGTGTGGATCAGGACCCGACACCTGCATGCATTACACCACATTGCCGTGGGGCAGGGCGACCAATATGCCCCTGAGATGGGCACGACAGTCCCTGTCCCTGGCTGGAGTGGGGGGAGGGAACACTGAGGAAGGGGAACCCTGTAGTGCAGGAGCAGGGAGGAAGCAGTTCCTGGGTGCATTGAGAAGGGAGTATAAAAGGTGGGCACCATCTTAGTTCAGTGCAGAGAAGTCTGAGCAGAAGTGGCAGGGAGCAGGGGCTCTGCATGAGCTCTGCTCCGGAGGCGGGCCTAGTAACAGAGGCCCAGGCCTGGAAGAGGGAGAAGGAAGGAAGAGGAGCGGAGAAGGCTCCAGGAACGAGGAATGAAGGGATCCCAGGGGTGCGGACGGGCGAGTCGCCACCGCACGCCCGAATCCACCTGCGTGGAGGGGTCAGGCCAAAGGGGGAGACCGGTCCCCGAACTAGTGGAGGCAGGAAACGACCCTCAGCTAGAAACCGGAGGCTCTGACATTTTATGTGGCGCAGCCCCTCGCTACACCCGCTAGGAAGGCACCACATAGGGTCAGGGAAACTGGCGCCAAGTTTACCAAGAGGAGGCCCGAGGCAGCCGGACAGAAGTGTTGGTAAGAAAGGCCAGACAAAGGACACACAAAGGGGGTCCTGTGAAGTGCTCCAAAGTTATCTGGGAGTTGTCTGAGCCCCTCACCTGGTGAGCACAGTACGACGTGGGCAGCCGTTACCTGCAGACGTGGTCTGGATAATAAGAACTGTGAGTAAAGGCCCTGGACTGCATCACTGACTCCGTGTCGTTACTGCTGCTGCCCTGCACCATCACCCCCATCCTCCGCATACACTGCCCTGAGGCTATACTCCTCCCGTGGGGAGTTATGCTACGCTCTGCTGCACCCACAACACCAGCCTCAGCGGTCTGCCCTGTAGCGGCGGTTCACTCTGACCGCAATCCACGGGTGGCGTAGTCGGACATTTAAACATCAAAACCACATAAATAGTTCCGCCACTGGTTTGACCGCCCTGAGCCACGGAACCGGGTCGCCGCCACGAAGACTACAACCACCAGCATCCACCAAAAAGGGTCCGGCTCCGGGTGTCCCAAGGCCCAGGGGGTGCGTCAGAACATTTTCATCACCTTTCACAATCACCAATGGGACAAGGCAGGGATGTCCTCTGTCCCCTCTCTTATACATCCTAGTGACGGAGCACCTGCTCTCATCAATTCGCCATAACCCCAATATTAGGTGGATTGAGGTGGGAGGCACCGAGTACAAGTGCTCTCTATTTGCTGATGATGTCCTAGTATATATCACTCAATCACATATATCCATCCATGCTGTTATGGCTGAAATAGATCACTTTGTTACATGGTAAAATTTTAAAATCAATGCAGCGAAGTCTGAGGCCCTCGATGTCTCCCTCCCCAAATCCATATAGGATTCCATCCAGTCCAACTTTCCCTTTGCCTGGCCCTCACAGGGTATCAAATACTTAGGAATTCCTATTCATAGAGACCTCTCCCATCTATGTTATCTTAATTTTGGGCCCTTTATTGAACAACTCCATACAGACCACGGTTGGCAAGTTAGAACTGTAAGATTCACTACGTGAACCGCTGGTGTTTTGTGGAAAAGCACATGTACACCGCGTTCCAAATTATTATGCAAAAAGTGTTTAGGAGTGATAAGGGAAGAATTTGTTTGTTTGTCAGTTAAACTCATTGATGTGTGTCAGGGCTCTTTATATCACTGTAAGCAATTGCAGACACCTGTGCTAATTAGTTTGGCAGGTGTGTTCAATGAAAGGCAAGACTACTTAAGAAGGCTCTCTCACATTATTAAGCAGCCTACATTTTCTGCCAAAATGGGAAAGAAAAAGGATGTGTCGGCTGCTGAGAAGCAACAAATTGTGGAGTGTTTAGGTCAAGGCATGACTACAATCAACATTGTGCGATGATCAGGATGAAGTGTCTTGGCAATCAAGAAGTATGTAGCTGATTCACAGTACACACGTGTGCGTGCTGATAAGGGCAAATTGAGGACTCTTTCCTACAGGCAATTACATCAGGTTGAAAGAGCAGCGGCAAAAAAGCCTTGTCATAGCAGCAGACAAGTTTTTGAAGCTGCTTGTGCCTCCAACGTCCCCCGAACAACAAGATGCAGGGTCCTTCAGAGGTTTGCAGCTGTGCATACGCCATCCTGTCGACCTCCTCTATCCACTTCACACAAGCAGAAACGGCTCCAGTGGGCCAAACATTACATGAAGACTGATTTCAAAACTGTTTTGTTCACGGATGAGTGCCGTGCAGCGCTCAATGGTCCAGATGGATGGAGTGGAGGATGGCTGGTTGATGGACACCCCACGCAAACACGGCTACAGCGCCAACAAGGAGGAGGTGGAGTAATGTTTTGGGCTGGAATCATGGGGAGAGAGATTGTCGGCCCCTTTAGGATCCCTGAAGGCGCTAAAGATGAACTCCATAATGTATGTGGATTTTCTCAAACAGCACTTCCTGCCATGGTTCAAGAAGAAGAACCGTGTATTTCACAGCAAGATCATTTTTCTGCATGATAATGCACCATCTCATGCTGCACATAAAACATCTGCATCTCTGGCTGATATGGGCATAAAAGGGGACAAACTTATGGTGTGACCCCCATGCTCCCCTGACCTCTACCCCATTCAGAACCTTTGGAGCATCATTAAAAGGAGTGTCTATGATGGCGGGAGGCAGTTCACATCTAAGCAACAGCTCTGGGAGGGTATTCTGTCCTCATGCAAAACAATTGAAGCAGAAACCATCCAAAACCTGACAAATTCAATGGACGAGAGAGTTCAGAAGCTCCTTTCGAACAAGGGGTCCTATGTGAAAATGTAACATCACCTAGAATAAAGTTTTGAGTTGAAAACTGTTTGATTTCAGTTTCTAACAACCTGCTAATGCTTATAATTTCAAAAATTACCATTTTTTTGGTCTTTATTAAAATGAAAAGGTTGATCGAAAAGTTTGGGGGATCTAAGAGTGTGGCAACCCAGTAGTCATGATTACTTCGAATTCTGACAATATGAGGGTCATGCTGCAGGTAGTGCAGCAAGAAGGCACTTATGTGTCTTGCGCATCTCGGAGCCCCAAAATTATTTTCCGGGCTAGATGCAGCTAAAAATTATTTTTAATTTTAAATCTGGTGGAGCTTATTATAGATGGCCTAATAGGATCAGTGCTGCACACTGCTACAAAGCCCAAATTATTTTCCAGTCAAGATACAGATAAACATGATTAGTAATTTGAAAGCTTAAAACGTTTGGTAGGGTGATTTTAACCAATCATCAAGCTTTTACTCTCCCCAGGATGACACAGGGGTAGAAAAGTCGTTTCGGATCCATGATTTGTTCATCTTTATGAACGTGAGTCTGTCTACATTATCAGTGGAGAGCCGCGTGCGCTTATCTGTCAGCACACCACCAGCAGCGCTGAACACACGTTCAGACAGAACGCTGGCTGCGGGGCATGACAAGATCTCCAAGGCGTAAGTGGCTAGCTCCGGCCATTTATCCAGATTGGAAGCCCAAAAAGAGCAAGGGTCCAGTGACACAGTCGTGGCTTCAATGTTTACTTGGAGATACTCCTGTACCATCGTCTCTAGGCGTTGACTATGTGTCAGACTTCTTGTCTCCTGTGGCCTTGCAAAGGATGGGCTAAAAAAGTGGTGAAATGATTCCGCAAAATTGATGTTACCAGCAGATACTGTGGTTCTGTTACGGTTTGAGTGCTGAACACTTGACGGTCCCACGGTTGGCAAGTTGGAACTGTGAGATTCACTACGTGCACCACTGGTATTTTGTGGAAAAGCACATGTAAGATTCTGCAACAGTCTCTGCTGATACTCCTGCATGCGTGCATCCCTTTCTATGGCAGGAATAATTTCTGCAAATTTACTTTTGTACCGGGGATCTAACAGTGTGGCAACCCAGTAGTCAGGATTATTTCTAATTCTCACAATTCGAGGGTCATGTTGCAGGTAGTGCAGCAAGAAGGCACTCATGTGTGTTGCGCATCCAGGAGCACCAAGTCCCTGTTGTGTTGGTGGCGAGGTAACAATCATGCTTCCTTCCTCTGTCCTCTCCCCCCAACCTCGCACAACAGAAATGTGATCAAGGTCTCCCTCATCTGATGAGTCTTCCATCAGTTCGTCTTCCACTTCTTCCTGGGCTCCTGCACCTTCCTCACTAGTTTGGCTGCTACCATGCGCCCTGGTAAAACCATCTCCCCCACCCTCACATGCCTGCCGCCTTGGTGCTGCCGACCTTCTGGACCTTGCAGATGTTAGCCCTTCCGCATACAACTCCTCCTCCTCTACTTCCTCCACCTCCTCTTGTGCCACCACCTGACTCCGAATTCTGTTTAACATGTGCTCCAGCATGTAAATCACCGGAATAGTCATGCTGATAATGGCATCGTCAGCACTAAACATCTTCGTCGCCATTTCAAAACTGTGCAGAAGGGTGCATAGGTCCCTGATCTGAGACCACTCCTCCAGCGTGATTTGCCCCACCTCTGAATCTCGTTGGCCCAGGCTATACGTCAGAACGTATTGCACCAGGGCTTGTCGGTGCTGCCACAGTCGCTGCAACATGTGCAGAGTTGAATTGCACCGGGTAGGCACATCGCATTTTAGCCGGTGAAGTGGCAGGCCCAACGACTTCTGTAGAGATGTAAGTCGCTGAGCTGCGGGATGCGAACGGCGGAAGTGAGCACACAGCGACCGTGTCCTCTGCAGAAGGCCATCTAGTCTGGGATAGTGGGCTAAAAATTGCTGGACAACCAGGTTCAACACGTGAGCCATAGAAGGCACGTGTGTGACATTGCCCCGGCGAAGGGCCGCACCCAGGTTTGCAGCATTGTCGCACACGGCCTTCCCTGGTTTCAGGTCCAGTGGAGACAACCATTCATGAAATTGGTTCTCCAGAGCTGACCACAACTCCTCAGCTGTGTGACTCACATTTCCCAGACATTTCAATGTAAAAACCGCCTGATGACGTTGAGCCCTACTGCCAGCATAGTAAGGAGGTGTGCAGGATCCCTTCTGCGCAGTTAGAAAGCTTGTGGCATGACCAGACAGTCTTTGGGTGCAGGTGGAAGACCGAGAGGAGGTTGAGGAGGCAGAAGCAGTGGAGGAACTTTGACATAAAGAGGATTGACGCACAACTCGTGGGGACGGCAAGACTTGGACAGCAGCCCCTTGTCCTGCTGTCACCATAGTTACCCAGTGCCCAGTCAGCGACATGTAACGCCCCTGTCCATGCCTACTCATCCAAGTGTCTGTGGTGAAATGCACCCTGTCACACACAGAGTTTCTCAAAGAAGCGGTGATGTTGTGTGCGACATGCTGGTGGAGCGCAGGCACACCTTTCTTTGAGAAGTAGTGCCGACTGGGCATCTGGTACTGGGGCACTGCGACGGACATAAGGTCTCGAAAATCCTCTGTGTCCACCAGGCGGAAAGGCAGCATTTCTGTAGCCAAGAGCTTGCAGATGGTGAAATTCAACCTCTTAGCTTTCTCATGGCTAGGAGGAAATGGTCTTTTACTTGTCCACATCTGAGGGACCGAGGGCTAGCTATTGTGCTTAGACGGGGTTGATAAGGGTGTCCCCGGCAAACTGCCGGTCTGTGAGGAAGATGCAGGCGGACATGTTAGGTTGCCTTCATCCAAAGGTGGTGCTATCGATGTCGGACAGCGCTCAACACCAGCTGGTGTTACCACCTCCAAAGAAAATGATGACCTGCCAATCACGCTGGCTGTTGCGGGTAAAGAGGTGGCAGGTCTGCGCCCCAAAACAGGTGTGACTGCTGTCCCCCCAGTCACAGAGGATGAAGAGGCCGCGGATGCACAAGATATGGCAGACGGTGGTTGGCCCGGCCGGCTAGGCCGCATTGTAGCACACTGAGCTTCCCACTGCAACTTATGCTTCATGTCCATGTGCCGGTTCATGCATGAAGTACTCAAACTATGTATTTTTTGGCCTCTACTTAGCTTTTGCTGACAAATGTTACAGATAACACGAGTTGGGTCATCTTTATCGATCTGAAAAAATGCCCAGGCTATGCAAGGCTTAGCACCCATGCGACCTGAAGAGCCACCACGACTTGTGGTGAGAGGCAGAGTTGTGTTTGAGGATGCAGTTGTTGACGTGCTTCCAGTACTACGTCTCTGTCCAGGAAGGCGCAACCTGACCTCGTCGTCACTAGCATCTTCCTCCACCTCCTCTGCTGACCTCATCTCTTGGCTGACTGTGGGTTGACAGTAAGTGGGATCTCCGACCTCATCATCATCACCCTGTGCGTTATCACACCCGTCGTCCTCAGAGCCAACCTGTTCCTGCCCTGACAAAAAACTAAAGTTGTCGCTCCAATCAGGTATTTGAGTCTTATCATCGTCTTCCTCATTGTCTCCACCAACAGGAGTTACAGTTTGGGAATGAGGGTCTACATTATGGTCAGAACCTTCTGCGTCTGGTCCTGGATCCGACTCATAAAGATTCTGGGCATCAGTGCAGATCATTTCCTCGTCTGGATTCACAGAAGCGCTGGAGTCGACCTCTGATTCCCAGGCTATAGTATGAGTAAACAGCTCTGCAGACTCAACCATCTGTTCTACCTCATACTCAGACGGGCAGCTGGAGATTTGGGAGCTGTGAGGAAGCAAGTGCGATTTGGGTGACACCTTTGAGGACTGGAGTATTTGTGATGTTGAAGTTGATGTGGAGGAGAGCCCACTTAAAGGAGCACTTGATATCCGTTGAAGCACCTGCTGTTTTTGTGCCTCATCTGGAATTTGTAGCGATTGGCGTGGCCGTAAGAAAGGGATCTTATCACATTGTCCGCTAAAAGAAGTAGACATTTTAGTTTGGCTGGAAGATGGTCTTTCTTCTGCAGATGTTACTGTTGCTTTAACACCTACCCCACGGACACAACCTTTTTTCCCCTTCCCAACACGCCTATTCCCCTTTCCACCAGCAGCAGGCCTTTTTCCACTCATTTTGGTGGTTAACTAATTCACAACTCTGGAGTTGTTTGCACAAAAAAACAATGGATGGTAACCGAGCAGAGCTGAGTGGCCAAACTGTGGTATTAGGCCAAAACTATTGGCTGGGTTAGATGCAGAAAAAAATTATTTTGAATTTGCAACCTGATGGAGGTCAGTATAGATGGACTAATAGAGAAAGTCCGACACACTACTAGAAGGCCAAATATTTTTTCAGAGGTAGATGCAGAAAAAAATATATTCAGTTTGCAACCTGATGGAGGTCAGTATAGATGGATTAATAGAACAAGACCCACACACAGCTAGAAGCCCAATATTTTTTCAGAGGTAGATGCAGAAAAAAATATATTCAGTTTGCAACCTGATGGAGGTCAGTATAGATGGACTAATAGAACAAGTCCACAACACTGCTAGAAGCCCAAATATTTTTTCAGAGGTACTGTAGATGCAGATAAAAATTAGTTTTAATTTGCAACCTGATAGAGGTCAGTATAGATGGACTAATAGAGAAAGTCCGACACACTACTAGAAGGCCAAATATTTTTTCAGAGGTAGATGCAGAAAAAAATATATTCAGTTTGCAACCTGATGGAGGTCAGTATAGATGGACTAATACAACAAGTCCCGCACACAGCTAGAAGCCCAAATATTTTTTCAGAGGTACTGTAGATGCAGATAAAAATTATTTTTAATTTGCAACCTGATGGAGGTCAGTATAGATGGACTAATAGAGAAAGTCCGACACACTACTAGAAGGCCAAATATTTTTTCAGAGGTAGATGCAGAAAAAAATATATTCAGTTTGCAACCTGATAGAGGTCAGTATAGATGGACTAATACAACAAGTCCCACACACAGCTAGAAGCCCAAATATTTTTTCAGAGGTACTGTAGATGCAGATAAAAATTAGTTTTAATTTGCAACCTGATGGAGGTCAGTATAGATGGACTAATAGAGAAAGTCCGACACACTACTAGAAGGCCAAATATTTTTTCAGAGCTAGATGCAGAAAAAAATTATATTCAGTTTGCAACCTGATGGAGGTCAGTATAGATGGATTAATAGAACAAGACCCACACACAGCTAGAAGCCCAATATTTTTTCAGAGGTAGATGCAGAAAAAAATATATTCAGTTTGCAACCTGATGGAGGTCAGTATAGATGGACTAATAGAACAAGTCCCACACACTGCTAGAAGCCCAAATATTTTTTCAGAGTTACTGTAGATGCAGATAAAAATTAGTTTTAATTTGCAACCTGATGGAGGTCAGTATAGATGGACTAATAGAGAAAGTCCGACACACTACTAGAAGGCCAAATATTTTTTCAGAGCTAGATGCAGAAAAAAATTATATTCAGTTTGCAACCTGATGGAGGTCAGTATAGATGGACTAATAGAGAAAGTCCGACACACTACTAGAAGGCCAAATATTTTTTCAGAGGTAGATGCAGAAAAAAATATATTCAGTTTGCAACCTGATGGAGGTCAGTATAGATGGATTAATAGAACAAGACCCACACACAGCTAGAAGCCCAATATATTTTCAGAGGTAGATGCAGAAAAAACTATATTCAGTTTGCAACCTGATGGAGGTCAGTATAGATGGACTAATAGAACAAGTCCCACACACTGCTAGAAGCCCAAATATTTTTTCAGAGGTACTGTAGATGCAGATAAAAATTAGTTTTAATTTGCAACCTGATGGAGGTCAGTATAGATGGACTAATAGAGAAAGTCCGACACACTACTAGAAGGCCAAATATTTTTTCAGAGGTAGATGCAGAAAAAAATATATTCAGTTTGCAACCTGATGGAGGTCAGTATAGATGGACTAATACAACAAGTCCCGCACACAGCTAGAAGCCCAAATATTTTTTCAGAGGTACTGTAGATGCAGATAAAAATTATTTTTAATTTGCAACCTGATGGAGGTCAGTATAGATGGACTAATAGAGAAAGTCCGACACACTACTAGAAGGCCAAATATTTTTTCAGAGCTAGATGCAGAAAAAAATTATATTCAGTTTGCAACCTGATGGAGGTCAGTATAAATGGATTAATAGAACAAGACCCACACACAGCTAGAAGCCCAATATTTTTTCAGAGGTAGATGCAGAAAAAAATATATTCAGTTTGCAACCTGATGGAGGTCAGTATAGATGGACTAATAGAACAAGTCCCACACACTGCTAGAAGCCCAAATATTTTTTCAGAGTTACTGTAGATGCAGATAAAAATTAGTTTTAATTTGCAACCTGATGGAGGTCAGTATAGATGGACTAATAGAGAAAGTGCGACACACTACTAGAAGGCCAAATATTTTTTCAGAGCTAGATGCAGAAAAAAATTATATTCAGTTTGCAACCTGATGGAGGTCAGTATAGATGGACTAATAGAGAAAGTCCGACACACTACTAGAAGGCCAAATATTTTTTCAGAGGTAGATGCAGAAAAAAATATATTCAGTTTGCAACCTGATGGAGGTCAGTATAGATGGATTAATAGAACAAGACCCACACACAGCTAGAAGCCCAATATTTTTTCAGAGGTAGATGCAGAAAAAACTATATTCAGTTTGCAACCTGATGGAGGTCAGTATAGATGGACTAATAGAACAAGTCCCACACACTGCTAGAAGCCCAAATATTTTTTCAGAGGTACTGTAGATGCAGATAAAAATTAGTTTTAATTTGCAACCTGATGGAGGTCAGTATAGATGGACTAATAGAGAAAGTCCGACACACTACTAGAAGGCCAAATATTTTTTCAGAGGTAGATGCAGAAAAAAATATATTCAGTTTGCAACCTGATGGAGGTCAGTATAGATGGACTAATACAACAAGTCCCGCACACAGCTAGAAGCCCAAATATTTTTTCAGAGGTACTGTAGATGCAGATAAAAATTATTTTTAATTTGCAACCCGATGGAGGTCAGTATAGATGGACTAATAGAGAAAGTCCGACACACTACTAGAAGGCCAAATATTTTTTCAGAGGTAGATGCAGAAAAAAATATATTCAGTTTGCAACCTGATGGAGGTCAGTATAGATGGACTAATACAACAAGTCCCACACACAGCTAGAAGCCCAAATATTTTTTCAGAGGTACTGTAGATGCAGATAAAAATTAGTTTTAATTTGCAACCTGATGGAGGTCAGTATAGATGGACTAATAGAGAAAGTCCGACACACTACTAGAAGGCCAAATATTTTTTCAGAGCTAGATGCAGAAAAAAATTATATTCAGTTTGCAACCTTATGGAGGTCAGTATAGATGGATTAATAGAACAAGACCCACACACAGCTAGAAGCCAAATATTTTTTCAGAGGTAGATGCAGAAAAAAATATATTCAGTTTGCAACCTGATGGAGGTCAGTATAGATGGACTAATAGAACAAGTCCCACACACTGCTAGAAGCCCAAATATTTTTTCAGAGGTACTGTAGATGCAGATAAAAATTAGTTTTAATTTGCAACCTGATGGAGGTCAGTATAGATGGACTAATAGAGAAAGTCCGACACACTACTAGAAGGCCAAATATTTTTTCAGAGCTAGATGCAGAAAAAAATTATATTCAGTTTGCAACCTGATGGAGGTCAGTATAGATGGACTAATAGAGAAAGTCCGACACACTACTAGAAGGCCAAATATTTTTTCAGAGGTAGATGCAGAAAAAAATATATTCAGTTTGCAACCTGATGGAGGTCAGTATAGATGGATTAATAGAACAAGACCCACACACAGCTAGAAGCCCAATATTTTTTCAGAGGTAGATGCAGAAAAAAATATATTCAGTTTGCAACCTGATGGAGGTCAGTATAGATGGACTAATAGAACAAGTCCCACACACTGCTAGAAGCCCAAATATTTTTTCAGAGGTACTGTAGATGCAGATAAAAATTAGTTTTAATTTGCAACCTGATGGAGGTCAGTATAGATGGACTAATAGAGAAAGTCCGACACACTACTAGAAGGCCAAATATTTTTTCAGAGGTAGATGCAGAAAAAAATATATTCAGTTTGCAACCCGATGGAGGTCAGTATAGATGGATTAATAGAACAAGACCCACACACAGCTAGAAGCCCAATATTTTTTCAGAGGTAGATGCAGAAAAAAATATATTCAGTTTGCAACCTGATGGAGGTCAGTATAGATGGACTAATAGAACAAGTCCCACACACTGCTAGAAGCCCAAATATTTTTTCAGAGGTACTGTAGATGCAGATAAAAATTAGTTTTAATTTGCAACCTGATGGAGGTCAGTATAGATGGACTAATAGAGAAAGTCCGACACACTACTAGAAGGCCAAATATTTTTTCAGAGCTAGATGCAGAAAAAAATTATATTCAGTTTGCAACCTGATGGAGGTCAGTATAGATGGATTAATAGAACAAGACCCACACACAGCTAGAAGCCAAATATTTTTTCAGAGGTAGATGCAGAAAAAAATATATTCAGTTTGCAACCTGATGGAGGTCAGTATAGATGGACTAATAGAACAAGTCCCACACACTGCTAGAAGCCCAAATATTTTTTCAGAGGTACTGTAGATGCAGATAAAAATTAGTTTTAATTTGCAACCTGATGGAGGTCAGTATAGATGGACTAATAGAGAAAGTCCGACACACTACTAGAAGGCCAAATATTTTTTCAGAGCTAGATGCAGAAAAAAATTATATTCAGTTTGTAACCTGATGGAGGTCAGTATAGATGGACTAATAGAGAAAGTCCGACACACTACTAGAAGGCCAAATATTTTTTCAGAGGTAGATGCAGAAAAAAATATATTCAGTTTGCAACCTGATGGAGGTCAGTATAGATGGATTAATAGAACAAGACCCACACACAGCTAGAAGCCCAATATTTTTTCAGAGGTAGATGCAGAAAAAAATATATTCAGTTTGCAACCTGATGGAGGTCAGTATAGATGGACTAATAGAACAAGTCCCACACACTGCTAGAAGCCCAAATATTTTTTCAGAGGTACTGTAGATGCAGATAAAAATTAGTTTTAATTTGCAACCTGATGGAGGTCAGTATAGATGGACTAATAGAGAAAGTCCGACACACTACTAGAAGGCCAAATATTTTTTCAGAGGTAGATGCAGAAAAAAATATATTCAGTTTGCAACCCGATGGAGGTCAGTATAGATGGATTAATAGAACAAGACCCACACACAGCTAGAAGCCCAATATTTTTTCAGAGGTAGATGCAGAAAAAAATATATTCAGTTTGCAACCTGATGGAGGTCAGTATAGATGGACTAATAGAACAAGTCCCACACACTGCTAGAAGCCCAAATATTTTTTCAGAGGTACTGTAGATGCAGATAAAAATTAGTTTTAATTTGCAACCTGATGGAGGTCAGTATAGATGGACTAATAGAGAAAGTCCGACACACTACTAGAAGGCCAAATATTTTTTCAGAGGTAGATGCAGAAAAAAATATATTCAGTTTGCAACCTGATGGAGGTCAGTATAGATGGATTAATAGAACAAGACCCACACACAGCTAGAAGCCCAATATTTTTTCAGAGGTAGATGCAGAAAAAACTATATTCAGTTTGCAACCTGATGGAGGTCAGTATAGATGGACTAATAGAACAAGTCCCACACACTGCTAGAAGCCCAAATATTTTTTCAGAGGTACTGTAGATGCAGATAAAAATTAGTTTTAATTTGCAACCTGATGGAGGTCAGTATAGATGGACTAATAGAGAAAGTCCGACACACTACTAGAAGGCCAAATATTTTTTCAGAGGTAGATGCAGAAAAAAATATATTCAGTTTGCAACCTGATGGAGGTCAGTATAGATGGATTAATAGAACAAGACCCACACACAGCTAGAAGCCCAATATTTTTTCAGAGGTAGATGCAGAAAAAAATATATTCAGTTTGCAACCTGATGGAGGTCAGTATAGATGGACTAATAGAACAAGTCCCACACACTGCTAGAAGCCCAAATATTTTTTCAGAGGTACTGTAGATGCAGATAAAAATTAGTTTTAATTTGCAACCTGATGGAGGTCAGTATAGATGGACTAATAGAGAAAGTCCGACACACTACTAGAAGGCCAAATATTTTTTCAGAGGTAGATGCAGAAAAAAATATATTCATTTTGCAACCTGATGGAGGTCAGTATAGATGGATTAATAGAACAAGACCCACACACAGCTAGAAGCCCAATATTTTTTCAGAGGTAGATGCAGAAAAAAATATATTCAGTTTGCAACCTGATGGAGGTCAGTATAGATGGACTAATAGAACAAGTCCCACACACTGCTAGAAGCCCAAATATTTTTTCAGAGGTACTGTAGATGCAGATAAAAATTAGTTTTAATTTGCAACCTGATGGAGGTCAGTATAGATGGACTAATAGAGAAAGTCCGACACACTGCTAGAAGCCCAAATATTTTTTCAGAGGTACTGTAGATGCAGATAAAAATTAGTTTTAATTTGCAACCTGATGGAGGTCAGTATAGATGGACTAATAGAGAAAGTCCGACACACTACTAGAAGGCCAAATATTTTTTCAGAGCTAGATGCAGAAAAAAATTATATTCAGTTTGCAACCTGATGGAGGTCAGTATAGATGGACTAATAGAGAAAGTCCGACACACTACTAGAAGGCCAAATATTTTTTCAGAGGTAGATGCAGAAAAAAATATATTCAGTTTGCAACCTGATGGAGGTCAGTATAGATGGATTAATAGAACAAGACCCACACACAGCTAGAAGCCCAATATTTTTTCAGAGGTAGATGCAGAAAAAACTATATTCAGTTTGCAACCTGATGGAGGTCAGTATAGATGGACTAATAGAACAAGTCCCACACACTGCTAGAAGCCCAAATATTTTTTCAGAGGTACTGTAGATGCAGATAAAAATTAGTTTTAATTTGCAACCTGATGGAGGTCAGTATAGATGGACTAATAGAGAAAGTCCGACACACTACTAGAAGGCCAAATATTTTTTCAGAGGTAGATGCAGAAAAAAATATATTCAGTTTGCAACCTGATGGAGGTCAGTATAGATGGATTAATAGAACAAGACCCACACACAGCTAGAAGCCCAATATTTTTTCAGAGGTAGATGCAGAAAAAAATATATTCAGTTTGCAACCTGATGGAGGTCAGTATAGATGGACTAATAGAACAAGTCCCACACACTGCTAGAAGCCCAAATATTTTTTCAGAGGTACTGTAGATGCAGATAAAAATTAGTTTTAATTTGCAACCTGATGGAGGTCAGTATAGATGGACTAATAGAGAAAGTCCGACACACTACTAGAAGGCCAAATATTTTTTCAGAGGTAGATGCAGAAAAAAATATATTCAGTTTGCAACCTGATGGAGGTCAGTATAGATGGATTAATAGAACAAGACCCACACACAGCTAGAAGCCCAATATTTTTTCAGAGGTAGATGCAGAAAAAAATATATTCAGTTTGCAACCTGATGGAGGTCAGTATAGATGGACTAATAGAACAAGTCCCACACACTGCTAGAAGCCCAAATATTTTTTCAGAGGTACTGTAGATGCAGATAAAAATTAGTTTTAATTTGCAACCTGATGGAGGTCAGTATAGATGGACTAATAGAATGATGCTATGCCCAAAAGATTTTACTTCACTAGGTGCAGTAAAAAAATTGGTATTCTATACACAGGTGGTATATCTTGCAACACAGATAGGCTACTCCACTGACTAACACACTCTGCAATAGGCCAAAAAGGATTAGCTTTGCTAGATTCAGCCAAATGCTGTGAAAAAAACTTGCACAGCACTGGCACAGACCTGCCTGGCAAAAACTGATAGGAACTCATGTAACCTAGTCCTGAAAAGGACTGCAATTACAATTAGTCTTTACTCTCACAACCGATCTATTTAAGAGCACAGACCTCCCTGATAAAAGTCGTAGGAAATGCTGTAACCTAGTCCTTAAAAGGACTGCAATCACAACTATTCCCTACTCCCAAGCTATCTGTATATTTGTGCGAAAATTGGCTTGAAATTAACAAGGTATAGCGCACACAGCAACAGCGGTGCCGTCTAACACGCAGCTGCAGCAGTGAGAAAATGGTGGCGACGGGGAAAATGGCTTGGTCTTATAGGGCAAGGACATGTGACATACACTGCCAATGACACATGCCCTTGCTTGTGTGAAAAAAAGCACTTCGCTCCGTGTGTGCGCTGCTGATAGGCTGACAGATTGCACCTCCCCACTGTAAATGCGGGAAAGAGAAAAAAAAATGGAGATCTTCATTGTTCCTGCAGAGATCCATCCCCTGCCCCTCCCCCCACCCCGCTGTACACTCAAACTGCGTATTAACATTAATTTTCATCATTACTGAGAAAAAATCCAGTTATGATTTTGGTGCACGAACAGTTATCGAACATAACCTCGAACAGCCGAATTTTTCTCAAATTGTTCGTGTTCGCCGACCGGCTCGAACACCGCCCAAAACAGCTCGAATTTGAGATTGGCGAACAGTTCGAGTAGAACAACGCTCATCTCTACCGTGTACACGGACAACAACCCGTTGACACACCTGGACACTGCAAGACTGGGTGCCCTGGAGCAGAGATGGATGGCCCGCCTGTCCAATTTTGAGTTCACAATCAAATACCGGGCAGGACGCTCTAATACCAACGCGGACGCCCTGTCCAGGATGCCAAACCTACCGGACGAAGGGGAGGATCCTGAAGAATTGGAAGAGATCGAACTCCCTGCGTTTCACCGTTATGGGATTACCCAGTATTCCCACCATGTGAGGGGCCAGCGATCCGCTACGTTCAACCCCTTACCCCACTACAACTGGGCGGAGATGCAAGACAGTGACCCCGCAGTCCGTCTGGTGAAGGAGATGCTGACCCAGGCTGACGCCCGCCTGGACCCAGACGCTCCGGAAGAGACCAAGCAACTGTGGACGGAGAAGAGCAGACAGTTCCTCTACAAGGAGAAGTTATGCCGCAGAATGGTCAATTCCCGGACACATGAACTGATCTGGCAGGTTGTGGTACCGAGACGGGACGCAGCTATGGTGCTGGAGGCCTACCACAATGGGGCAGGGCACTTCGGATGGAAGAAGCTGGAGTTCCTGCTGCGTGAACGGTTCTACTGGAGAGGCATGAGAGGAGCCATTGAGAGGTGGTGTAGAGACTGTGGTCCGTGCAATCTAAGAAGAAGGGACCGTGCCAGCCAGAGGACTCCCCTGCAGCCCATCATCACCAGGCAGCCGCTGGAACTGGTCGCTCTGGACCATGTTAAACTGGCTCCAAGCAGAAACGGGTATGTCTACGCCCTAACCATCGTGGATCACTACTCCCGGTTCCTGGTGGTGGTCCCTGTCAAAGACGTGACGGCTCAGACAGCAGCCAGAGCCTTCCAGCTGCACTTCTGCCGCCCACACGGGTACCGGGACCAAGTGCTGACGGACCAAGGACCAGCCTTTGAAGCGGAGGTCTTCCAGGAGTTCTGCAACCTGTATGGCTGCAAGAAGATAAGAACAACGCCCTATCACCCCCAAACCAATGGACTCTGCGAGAAGATGAACCAGGTGGTGATAGATCTGCTAAAAACATTGCCCCTGGAAGAACGCAGTCTGTGGCCTGAGAAACTGCCCGATCTGGTGGACCTGTATAACCACATCCCGGTAGGTTCCACCAACTGTACCCCGGCTTACCTAATGCGAGCAAGACCTGGTAAGCTGCCTGTTGACCTGGATATGGGAGTCCTGATACCCGAGGACACCTCGCCAGAGATAGACTGGGATACAGAACGGCAGCAGCAGTACCGGAAAGTACAGTAGAGCGTCGAGCGAAGTCTCTGTCAATCAAGAGAAAGGCAGGAGAGGACTTATAACCAACATGCTCCCGCTGTTCCCCTGGTACCTGGAGAGCAGGTCTTGAAAAGAAAAAGGCGGTTCCATAAGTTGGACGACCAGTGGGAAAAGGACCCGTACACCATACTGCCCTCAAGCCACAATAATCCAAAGGTGTACGTCATCAGCAAGGATGGAGGAGAGACCACAGCCACTGTCTCCAGAGACCACCTGAAAAAGTGCCCCGAGAAGTTGCAAAGCACGGATGAAGATCAGGAAGACCCTCAACCCGTAGAGTAAAAGAAGGAAATGATCAGCACCGTACTCGGAGACTTAACCCGGTCCTGGACACAAGTAAACAACGCTATCGTGGTGCCCGTCCTCACCTTTCTCCAGCCAGCCCCTCAAGTGCCTACAGAAGACCAGGTAGAGCTGGAAGAGCAGCCGGCCCAGGAGGCAGAAGAATCCAGACCAGCAGACCAGGAGAATCAACCCTCTGCTAGTAGTGAGCCTGCCGTGCCCCTAGTGAGCCAAAGAGTGCGCAGACAGCTGCCCAGCTTACCCATAACACCTCCTACACCCTGTAGTGCAGGACCAGTTAGTGAGCTCCGTAGGTCCCCTAGAGTCAGTAGAGGTCAGATGCCCGCTCGCTGGAGAATCTAAACTAATGCACTGTGAATTTATCTGTTTAAATGTTTATGGTTTTTGTAGTTGCCTGTTATTAATTATGTTTCTCAGTTACCCTGCAAATTTCTATGGACTAACAGGTTATGGACACTGGATAACCGGAATAATTCTTGTAGATAGTTGCACCTTGGTGCCTCTTGCGAAGACGGCCGAGGAAGAGAAAACCTGTCTGGCGTGGCCTCCTTGCGGCCCAAAGTAGCTAGCTCCAGCCTTGCAGCCACGCCCAAGGCCAATGCAAGGGGTTTGCTTTGGACAGATCCCCGACTTCGCTTAAAACTTCACCTTGGGTGATATGGACACCCGGTTGCAGACACGCCGTGACCTTTAAGGAACTAAAGCTTCTTGTAAATATGTTATTGTGTTATTGTTATACCCTGTATTTATGTTTCTTTAAAAATGTGTTTAGTCCCGGAGTACTAACATTTACTAGGGGGGAATGTGGCACCCCAGGGGTCTGGTTACCACAGTAATAGAGATATTATGTCTGAGAGCAAGTGGGAGGTTTCTCTGGTCAGGAGCCCTAAGCATGCAACACGGCCCACCCAGACTTGGGAGGGGAGGAATCTGCCCTTATAAACTGGGTCTGGGGCGGGATTAGGACAGACAGAGCCTGCAGAACAAGCAGAGCAGTCAGAGCCTGGAAAGGGAGAGTTACAACAGGAGCTCTGTAGGAGCAGGAGTGAGTGCCAGAGGCTGGAAGCTAGATAGCTCGCCTTGGCTGAAGACACTAAACCCGGACACGGAGTCCGAGGCTGTGGGGACATCCAGGTCCAGCAGCAGAATCCAACCTGCAGGGGATTCCATGTCCTCTGGCCATAGAAGCCCGGAGGCACGGTCACAAGCAAGGGACCAGCACCGCCATTGTGAAGCGGAGGCTAACGGAAGGCCCCAAGTCACCGGCCATACGGGTGAGCACCACACGGTATACTCAGGGACGTGGGCTACTTCTACCCGCATAGAGCAAGGTAGCCAGGAAAGAGTGCAGATAGTCGGGGAGGCCTACAACTCCACCTGGCCAGGGGAGATCCTGCTTGCTCACAGACTGACCAGGCCCCTACTGCTAACCAGTACTCCCGGGAGGGTCTGCTTTATACCATCAGTAAAGACCCTGAACTGCACCACACGTCTCTGTGTTTCATCGCTGCACCAGCACCATTACTACTGGGACGCTCACACCATCACTCCCATCATCCACACTAGCTGCCCTGAGGCAATACTTCTCCCGTGGGGAGTTATCCCATACTCGGCTGCGCAAACAACATCAGCCTCAGCGGTCGGCAGCGCAGCGGCGGTCCCCACTGACCGCAATCCACGGGTGGCGTAGTCGGACATTGTTATTACTTAAGACTGCCACTGGTTTGACCGCCCTGGGCACGGACCGGGTCACCGCCACACTGAGACTACAACCCCCAGCGATCCGGCTCCGGGTATCCCCCTGCACAGCACAGGCCCAGGGGGCGCGTCACATGTACTGTAGACAAAGCACACATGAAATGCACATCCAAAAACGCTGTAAAAAAAACTTGTCAAACACTGAAAAACGGGTGTTGTGAACACAGTGTTTTTAGCGCCATGAGGAGACAAAAAAAACAAAGAAAAAAATGCTGCATGTGAACGTGGCCTTAGACAGGTCATTTTCTGATGACCGCTTCCCTTTAAAAAAGTGTGCATGCAGTTTTTTTAGTTGTCTTGTACTATAATATATGCTTTTACCTCAAATGCTAAACTAAAATTTCACTAAGAATTCATTACATTGATGTTTCTGTTTCCAGACCTCAAAGGATTTGCTTCAACCCAGAATTGTGACTTGACTGTTTTTAACAAGACCATTGATATTGCGTTACCTCTCAAAGCCACAGTATCCAACGTGAAGAGTTTTATCGACATGAGCAACAAAAAAGTTATTTTAAAGTCTCCTGTAAGGCCTAATGTAACTGTTTTTATAGCCGATGATGGTGAAACCTCAGACATTGAGGAAACCAGCTTTTCTGAGCCAGGGAATACAACGCTTGAAGACTTCTACCTGCAAATGATTCAGAACATGAGCAGGATTTGGAATGTAAATATTAAAAACGAGGCGGCTGTTCATATTGTCCGGCATTACAGACGCCACATTTGGTGTAAACATAAGTTAATAGGCAAGAAAATGCTTGACAGGTGTCTGAATAAGACGTACACAATATTCCCTGCATCACATGTAGAGGAAGCTGCAAATGCGCTTGATTCCACACTGCTGCAGGATCAATGTTTGAGCAGATCAGCTTTAGGGGATCCCGTTAAAAGTCCGAAAGCAAGTCTGTTTTTACATAAATTAGAAAGTCCTGTCGTCTCATTCACACATCACCATCTTTCCAGGAGCAACAGTAATAAACCTTTTGAATGTATCGTAGATAATCAGGTTGTATACAGAGACAGGCCACTTTCTTGCAAACAGCACGAAGAAGAAAGTTATGTTACTGCTTTTCGTTACAGCTCAAGAATATCGTCTGACTTTTTCAAAATGGCCAATAGCCCAACAAGGAGTATAACCAACGAAGGTCAAATGCATGTTGACATAGTCAAATCTTCATATGACAAAGACTCGAGGCAACAACACACTCTGAGCAGAAGAAAATCTTTTTCTGGGTCTTCTGTTTTGGAGAGCCCTAAAAACATGGTTGTCAGAGCAAGCTGCAATATGAGCGAAATGACCAGGAGCCCAAGTAGGTATCTAACCAGTCCAAATCTGGTGGACGTTGAAAGCATGGACACTACAATGAACACATTGGGCAGGTAGCAGATAAAACACGCAGTCTGACCCAGAGAAGTTCGGTTTCTGAATTTGCTGTAGCTCACAGTCCAACTAAGGCATTTGAAAACCTGTATAAGAAGCTAACACAGACTAGATGTTGGCCTTATTATACAGTGGTTAAAGCCAACGTCCAGTTATCCAACACAATTGCTTCTTTGGTTAATTCACCAGGATCTGTAAGAGCCAAGAGGCCACTAAGTCATGATTTATCATTTTCAATGTCAAAGAAACCCAGGAACGCAACTGAAGCAATAATCGGTACTTCAAAACAATCATCTCCTGGTAGTCCGACATGGTCAGAAGCCAGCTCTACCCAGCGACATTTGGTAAGTTCTTATTAATGTTTGACATCTTTATCTGCAGTAAATCAGATATATATCAAATGTTTTACAAGGCCACTAGATCTCTGTTCAGCCCCAACCTCGCCATTACCATGCATGTTCAGCATGTTCTGTGCATTGAACATTTCAGTGCAGTATGTGAATAAAGTTATCCGCACATGCTATGTGTGTTACATTCGGAGACTTTACTGCTATGTGTAATTCATAATCAATATAGGGCACAGTACAGAAATACAGAAAGACACATATCATGTAGGATGACCATCTCACTGAAAGGACGATCCGGTCCACATGTTATAGGGTCCGAGGCACCACAGCAAAAAAAAATATATATAGTCCTTCATATGACAGACCAATAAAGAGGATTATCAAATGACCACAGTATAATACCCATAGTAATACCCATATGGTAGTGCATATAACAAGTATATATGTAAGGATAATATCAAATACTTGGCAATACCTCATAGGGAACTCAATACCTATACTGTCAGGGTGCCATATACCAGCAGCTAGGATATACATTCATCATATCAAACGCCACATAAGGGACACTAGTAATAGCCACTATAGCACTATTATAATCAAGGTATGACAGCTAGAAGGGTTCAGCTAATAGAGTTATGTTGACAGAGTGTATACCAGGCGAGTATGAAGATAGGTGAGTAAAAAGCAAGTGCTGCGTTATGTAGGGGAGAATTACCTGGGCCACAAGCTGCGATGTCAGGACACCCACAAGTGGACCGCTCGTCCACCCCAACGCACGTTTCGGCGTTTGCCTTCTTCAGGGGGCGTCAACTTCCTCTAAAGGCGTGTGTACTTAAATGTTGTGTTGGCCAATCAGGTGGAGGGGGTGGACCCGCAGTAACGCGCGCAGCGTCCCCGCTACCAAGTAACCGGTGGCGCGGGCGTCATGCAAGGGATCACGTGATGGTCACATGGACCCACGTGATACAGGTCCTTGCATAGAGACGCCAGGCGGCACGGGGCACTCAGAGAGCGGCGACGCTCGCGCGTAAGGTCCTTAAACCTCCCATAGTCAGGAACTATAACAAGAGGTATAAGCTCAATTAAATGACGTATATACTTCCACTACCACCACATAGATATATAGATAGATCATATGATAAAGACAGTATCCCAACCAAGTAAATTAACAATATGACAATCTGCATACAATATATCATCACATCAAGTAGTATGTATAACAATATGACAAGGTACCCATACAGATCATGCTCAATCCCATATATATATAAAGGAATGTGGAAAAGCCATATTGTCCTAGCAATAATATATAGTAGGTGGAATATCAAAAGATAACATTCTATATATCATCATGATTAAATCAAGGGGAACAATATCTAATGTAGGGGTAGCGAACTTCCCAGATATAACTTCCATTTAAACACATTAACATATAAAGATCTTCGAACACAAGAGGAAGATCCACAATATATATACACCACAGTAGTCGTTCCCGGATGAAATAGATTATTCAGTATATTCTTATTCACATATTCATCCATATAATATCAGCCATGATGTAGACACAACTCGCCAGAGGAAGTAAACTGCAAATGGATGATGAAGAATACTAAAAAATAATAATAAAAGAATGTTAAAAACATAAAAACCACAACAAAATATGTGACAGGGGAGAGATTAAAGAAAGGGAGCGAAGCTGAGATTCTCATTTAGTCCATTGGGATGTACAGTATTTAATCACCAAATCCATCTAGATTCGAGCTGAGCCAGACGTTGGCTTAGTTTACCTCCACGAATACCAACTCTTAGCGCGTCTATCCCCCGAACCCTCAGGAGGGAGCTATCACAATCATGATGGAGTTTAAAATGTTTTGGTATAGTCCTGAGTGTGGAGGGATCCGCGCAGTCGATCGCCGCCAATATCCCCAATACATGTTCTCTTATTCTCACTTTGAGTTGGCGCGTAGTTAGGCCAACATAAATGAGCCCACAGGGGCAAGTAGCGTAATAAATAACAAAGCGTGAGGTACATGTAATGCGGCTCCTTATTTCATAGGTTTTAGTGCCAGCTGCATTGGAGAAAATATTGGTTCTATCCATATTGGGGCAAGCGACGCATCGACCGCACGGAAAACTACCACACTCAGGACTCAATGCACCAAAAATTGTAGACGTGCCAGATACAGTTTGGTAATGACTATGTACAAGATAGTCACGGAGATTCCTGGAGCGGCGTACAGTGATGGGTGGACGATCAGGAAGAATTTTTGACAATACCGGATCTATCAGGAGGATGGGCCAAGCTTGAGTCAAGCATTTCCTCATCCGTTCGAATTGTCCATGGTAGTTTGTTATGAATCTAGGTTTGTCATTGATCTTTGGACTTCTGTGCAGATAAAGCAAATCGTGCCTATTCGAATATTTAGCACGATGGTACGCTTTTAACCACCCGTTTACTGTAGCCCCTCTCATAGAATCTCCTCTTCATGTCCTTGGACTGTCTAACAAAATCTTCATCACTGGAACAAAGTCTGCGAAGACGCAGAAATTGCCCAGTGGGTACAGATCGAACCATCCACGGGGGATGGGAGGACGACGCGTGGAGCAACATATTCGTGGAGGTGTCCTTTCTATAGATGTTTGTTTGTATCAAATTATTATGATCCCTTGTAAGGGTAACATCAAGAAAGTTAACTGTATCAATATCCCAATTGAAAGTAATATAGATATTCATCTCATTAGTGTTGAGGAGTTGCACAAATGTTTGCAAGTCCTCAACTGAACCCTGCCAGATCAGCAGGATATCATCAATGTAGCGCGTCCAAAAAGGGACGCGATCCATTGACGCCCGCCGATCCGGCAGGGTGAGGCCCCTCTCCCACAGCCCCAGGAACAAATTTGCATAGGCCGGCGCAAATGATGCACCCATTGCCGTACCCTGGAGCTGTAGGTAGAAGGACCCCTTAAAAGTGAAAAAGTTGTGGGTAAGGGAAAATTCCAAGAGGCACATCACCAAGTCGACGATATCTCTCGGTAGATTAGAGGTATTGAGGAAAAAAGCGCAAGCTCTTAGACCATCCACATGCTTGATATTAGTATAAAGTGATTCCACATCACCTATCACAAGAATCATCTCTGGGTCCAAATATAATCCATCAACTTTCTTAAGTAGATCACCTGTGTCTAAAAGAAATGATGGAAGACTTTCTACTAACGGCTGAAGTTTACTGTCAATCCATCGGTTGACATTCTCTAGAAAATTCCCTGTTCCAGAGATGATAGGACGCCCAGGTGGTGAGGACATATTCTTGTGCACTTTGGGCAACAAGTAGAATGTAGATACCGTTGGTTCATTAACCAAAAGTGCTGAAGCCAATCCGGCAGTGATGATCCCATCGGCCACGGCTTTGTTAATAATTTTGGACAATTGGGATGAGAAAGAGGCCAAAGGATTAAATGTCAAGCATTTATAACAGGTTTTATTATGAAGCTGTCTAAAGGCCTCTCTCTCATACATGTCTTTTGGCCATAGCACGATGTTCCCACCCTTGTCGGCCGGCTTCAGCACTATGTTAGGGAGGTTCTGGAGAGCCTGAAGGCGTCCACGCTCATGTGTAGTTAGATTGTCCTTCTCTATATAGCGTGGTATGCGTTCAAAATCTCTCGTAACCACCTGTACAAATAAATCTATATTAGCGCACGTGGACAGTGGGGGAAACTTTTTGGACCTTACTCTAATAGATGCAGGGATCTTACCTGCTTCTTCCATATTTTGTTCCATAGAGAGTTCCTCCAACGTTCGTAGGGCTACTTGCTCCTCTTATGTTGGAAAGAGATTGAATTGTGTCTCATCAAAAAAATGTTTCTTAAACATCAAAGACCTCGCAAATAAATGGAGGTCCTTGATGCCAGAAAAAACATCAAAGTTGCTCTTAGGTGAGAAGGAAAGACCCCTGCTAAGTAGAGCAAGGTCCGTATCAATAAGTTTGTAACTACTAAGGTTAATTACCTTGTTGTCCCCACTGTCCACGGGCGACTGTCTAAACGGTCTGCGTCTCTAAGGATGAAAATTCGTATCCCGTGTCCTCTTAAGGCTTAGTCCTGACCGTGTGACCAAAGAGGAAGACGTGATGCTGGATGAATCACTAAGAGATGAACATGATGTGATGGAAGAAGAACGTTGCGCTGCAGAATATTGAGTAGTCGTCTTCCTCCAGTGGTAGACCATGTTAGAAGAGAAGTCTCTTTGATCCCTTGCCATTTTATTGGCTTGGGTATCATGGAGTTTTTTTACGCACAAATCCAAGTTCTTATCAATTTGTGTGTCAAATTCTTGAAGCTTCTCACTTGGGCAATTACTTCTGAGTGTATTCTGTGCTTCATCAATAGAAACATCCAGAGCTGTAATAGCCTTAGTATTGAGATCAATTAATAATCGCATAAATCCGAACGAACAAGTATTACAATGGTCTTCCCAACTGGAGATAAAGTCTATATCATCCACCACAAAGGTGGGAATCACCCGAACTCTCAAACCTCTCGGGATAAGTTTATTGGCGATGTACCTCTGTAGGAAGGCCCTATTCCACCACAACTTAGTCCGCTTCAAAATTAATGACTGAATGGACCGAACCTGAGAATCCCAGCTCCGCTCACACTTGCTTTTTACTCACCTATCTTCATACTCGCCTGGTATACACTCTGTCAACATAACTCTATTAACTGAACCCTCCTAGCTGTCATACCTTGATTATAATAGTGCTATAGTGGCTATTACTAGTGTCCCTTATGTGGCGTTTGATATGATGAATGTATATCCTAGCTGCTGGTATATGGCACCCTGACAGTATAGGTATTGAGTTCCCTATGAGGTATTGCCAAATATTTGATATTATCCTTACATATATACTTGTTATATGCACTACCATATGGGTATTACTATGGGTATTATACTGTGGTCATTTGATAATCCTCTTTATTGGTATGTCATATGAAGGACTATATATATATTTTTTTGCTGTGGTGCCTCGGACCCTATAACATGTGGACCGGATCGTCCTTTCAGTGAGATGGTCATCCTACATGATATGTGTCTTTCTGTATTTCTGTACTGTGCCCTATATCGATTATGAAGTAACTTTTTATACTATTTATGAATAAAAGTTAATTTTTAATATTATTTTGGGTTGATATGGTCGTATTTCTTTCTTCAAGTATTTATCTATGTCGAACGACCTAACCTATATTTCCAACATTAGGTGCTAGCCATTGAGCAGTATATATATTATCTTTAATATGCACCAATTGAGAAACTTATATTGAATTATTGTGTCTGTGTTATGCACAGAATTTTTGTTTCCAATAGTGATGGACTTTAGAGCCAAGGAACAAACCTGGCTCGGTCAGATGGATCAGGTATTTGGCGCGGGCAGTGCGGAACCAAGAGTGAGCGGAGCTGGGATTCTCAGGTTCGGTCCATTCAGTCATTAATTTTGAAGCGGACTAAGTTGTGGTGGAATAGGGCCTTCCTACAGAGGTACATCGCCAATAAACTTATCCCGAGAGGTTTGAGAGTTCGGGTGATTCCCACCTTTGTGGTGGATGATATAGACTTTATCTCCAGTTGGGAAGACCATTGTAATACTTGTTCGTTCGGATTTATGCGATTATTAATTGATCTCAATACTAAGGCTATTACAGCTCTGGATGTTTCTATTGATGAAGCACAGAATACACTCAGAAGTAATTGCCCAAGTGAGAAGCTTCAAGAATTTGACACACAAATTGATAAGAACTTGGATTTGTGCGTAAAAAAACTCCATGATACCCAAGCCAATAAAATGGCAAGGGATCAAAGAGACTTCTCAATATTCTGCAGCGCAACGTTCTTCTTCCATCACATCATGTTCATCTCTCTCTACTTGGCAGGGGTCTTTCCTTCTCACCTAAGAGCAACTTTGATGTCTTTTCTGCCATCAAGGACCTCCATTTATTTGCGAGGTCTTTGATGTTTAAGAAACATTTTTTTGATGAGACACAATTCAATCTCTTTCCAACAGAAGAGGAGCAAGTAGCCCTACGAACATTGGAGGAACTCTCTACGGAACACAATATGGATGAAGCAGGTAAGATCCCTGCATCTATTAGAGTAAGGTCCAAAAGTTTCCCCCACTGTCCACGTGCGCTAATATAGATTTATTTGTACAGGTGGTTACGAGAGATTTTGAACGCATACCACGCTATATAGAGAAGGACAATCTAACTACACATGAGCGTGGACGCCTTCAGGCTCTCCAGAACCTCCCTAACATAGTGCTGAAGCCGGCCGACAAGGGTGGGAACATCGTGCTATGGCCAAAAGACATGTATGAGAGAGAGGCCTTTAGACAGCTTCATAATAAAACCTGTTATAAATGCTTGACATTTAATCCTTTGGCCTCTTTCTCATCCCAATTGTCCAAAATTAACAAAGCCGTGGCCGATGGGATCATCACTGCCGGATTGGCTTCAGCACTTTTGGTTAATGAACCGACGGTATCTACATTCTACTTGTTGCCCAAAGTGCACAAGAATATGTCCTCACCACCTGGGCGTCCTATCATCTCTGGAACAGGGAATTTTCTAGAGAATGTCAACCGATGGATTGACAGTAAACTTCAGCCGTTAGTAGAAAGTCTTCCATCATTTCTTTTAGACACAGGTGATCTACTTAAGAAAGTTGATGGATTATATTTGGACCCAGAGATGATTCTTGTGACAGGTGATGTGGAATCACTTTATACTAATATCAAGCATGTGGATGGTCTAAGAGCTTGCGCTTTTTTCCTCAATACCTCTAATCTACCGAGAGATATCGTCGGCTTGGTGATGTGCCTCTTGGAATTTTCCCTTACCCACAACTTTTTCACTTTTAAGGGGTCCTTCTACCTACAGCTCCAGGGTACGGCAATGGGTGCATCATTTGCGCCGGCCTATGCAAATTTGTTCCTGGGGCTGTGGGAGAGGGGCCTCACCCTGCCGGATCGGCAGGCGTCAATGGATCGCGTCCCTTTTTGGACGCGCTACATTGATGATATCCTGCTGATCTGGCAAGGTTCAGTTGAGGACTTGCAAACATTTGTGCAGCTCCTCAACACTAATGAGATGAATATCTATATTACTTTCAATTGGGATGTTGATACAGTTAACTTTCTTGATGTTACCCTTACAAGGGATGATAATAATTTGATACAAACAAACATCTATAGAAAGGACACCTCCACGAATATGTTGCTCCACGCGTCGTCCTCCCATCCCCCGTGGATGGTTCGATCTGTACCCAGTGGGCAATTTCTGCGTCTTCGCAGACTTTGTTCCAGTGATGAAGATTTTGTTAGACAGTCCAAGGACATGAAGAGGAGATTCTATGAGAGGGGCTACAGTAAACGGGTGGTTAAAAGAGCGTACTATCGTGCTAAATATTCGAATAGGCACGATTTGCTTTATCTGCACAGAAGTCCAAAGATCAATGACAAACCTAGATTCATAACAAACTACCATGGACAATTCGGACGGATGAGGAAATGCTTGACTCAAGTTTGGCCCATCCTCCTGATAGATCCGGTATTGTCAAAAATTCTTCCTGATCGTCCACCCATCACTGTACGCCGCTCCAGGAATCTCCGTGACTATCTTGTACATAGTCATTACCAAACTGTATCTGGCACGTCTACAATTTTTGGTGCATTGAGTCCTTGAGTGTGGTAGTTTTCCGTGCGGTCGATGCGTCGCTTGCCCCAATATGGATAGAACCAATATTTTCTCCAATACAGCTGGCACTAAAACCTATGAAATAAGGAGCCGCATTACATGTACCTCACGCTTTGTTATTTATTACGCTACTTGCCCCTGTGGGCTCATTTATGTTGGCCTAACTACGCACGAACTCAAAGTGAGAATAAGAGAACATGTATTGGGGATATTGGCGGCGATCGACTGCGCGGATCCCTCCACACTCAGGACTATACCAAAACATTTTAAACTCCATCATGATTGTGATAGCTCCCTCCTGAGGGTTCGGGGGATAGACGCGCTAAGAGTTGGTATTCGTGGAGGTAAACTAAGCCAACGTCTGGCTCAGCTCGAATCTAGATGGATTTGGCAATTAAATACTGTACATCCCAATGGACTAAATGAGAATCTCAGCTTCGCTCCCTTTCTTTAATCTCTCCCCTGTCACATATTTTGTTGTGGTTTTTATGTTTTTAACATTCTTTTATTATTATTTTTAGTATTCTTCATCATCCATTTGCAGTTTACTTCCTCTGGCGAGTTGTGTCTACATCATGGCTGATATTATATGGATGAATATGTGAATAAGAATATACTGAATAATCTATTTCATCCGGGAACGACTACTGTGGTGTATATATATTGTGTTCGAAGATCTTTATATGTTAATGTGTTTAAATGGAAGTTATATCTGGGAAGTTCGCTACCCCTACATTAGATATTGTTCCCCTTGATTTAATCATGATGATATATAGGATGTTATCTTTTGATATTCCACCTACTATATATTATTGCTAGGACAATATGGCTTTTCCACATTCCTTTATATATATATGGGATTGAACATGATCTGTATGGGTACCTTGTCATATTGTTATACATACTACTTGATGTGATGATATATTGTATGCAGATTGTCATATTGTTAATTTACTTGGTTGGGATACTGTCTTTATCATATGATCTATCTATATATCTATGTGGTGGTAGTGGAAGTATATACGTCATTTAATTGAGCTTATACCTCTTGTTATAGTTCCTGACTATGGGAGGTTTAAGGACCTTACGCGCGAGCGTCGCTGCTCTCTGAGTGCCCCGTGCCGCCTGGCGTCTCTATGCAAGGACCTGTATCACGTGGGTCCATGTGACCATCACGTGATCCCTTGCATGATGCCCGCGCCACCGGTTGATTGCTAGCGGGGATGCTGCGTGCGTTATTGCGGGTCCACCCCCTCCACCTGATTGGCCAATGCAACATTTAAGTACACACGCCTTTAGAGGAAGTTGATGCCCCCTGAAGAAGACAAACGCCGAAACGTGCGTTGGGGTGGACGAGCGGTCCACATGTGGGTGTCCTGACATCGCAGCTTGTGGCCCAGGTAATTCTCCCCTACATAACGCAGCACTTGCTTTTTACTCACCTATCTTCATACTCGCCTGGTATACACTCTGTCAACATAACTCTATTAACTGAACCCTCCTAGCTGTCATACCTTGATTATAATAGTGCTATAGTGGCTATTACTAGTGTCCCTTATGTGGCGTTTGATATGATGAATGTATATCCTAGCTGCTGGTATATGGCACCCTGACAGTATAGGTATTGAGTTCCCTATGAGGTATTGCCAAGTATTTGATATTATCCTTACATATATACTTGTTATATGCACTACCATATGGGTATTACTATGGGTATTATACTGTGGTCATTTGATAATCCTCTTTTTTGGTCTGTCATATGAAGGACTATATATATATTTTTTTGCTGTGGTGCCTCGGACCCTATAACATGTGGACCGGATCGTCCTTTCAGTGAGATGGTCATCCTACATGATATGTGTCTTTCTGTATTTCTGTACTGTGCCCTATATTGATTATGAAGTAACTTTTTATACTATTTATGAATAAAAGTTAATTTTTAATATTATTTTGGGTTGATATGGTCGTATTTCTTTCTTCAAGTATTTATCTATGTCGAACGACCTAACCTATATTTCCACCATTAGGTGCTAGCCATTGAGCAGTATATATATATTATCTTTAATATGCACCAATTGAGAAACTTATATTGTGCTATGTGTAATTGCAATGGATTCCTGACAACAATGTACACTACACTTTTGTTCCTGCCAAAGCACGGGATGTTTGATAAATACTTTATATGCAATATTTCATCCTTTGTTTTTTTATGGTGGATAACCCCTTTTAAACATTTATTTTCAGGTTGTTGCCTCAGCTCTTCCAGCTCATATGTGGCTTCACAGTCCAAGTTCGCAGTCAAAGAGTAAGTAAACTTTTTGAATCTTCTAGGGATGAAAATATTATTTTTAATTTTTCTTTTAAAACCCTATTTTCAGTAAGAAATGGGATAATAGTTTACTCATAATGGCTTCTAGATGTCATAAATGTTCGCAGATTCCTTGCGTTTTTTTTTTTTTTTTGTCATGGGTTTTTCCTCATGGAGAACTGTAAAGTGTAGTCACATTTCACATTGCAAATGCAGGGACCAGTTCGTCAAAGCTTTTATGCCAGAAATTTGGAGTAAACCGCTTTGAAAAGTCACAAAATTTGGTTGCAAGTGGAGGCTGTGCTAAAATTTTGCGGCTCCTGGCTTTCTCGTGCCTTTTTCGCCCTGCTTCAACAAAGTGGACGGAGCGTGTGCAAGGGGCATGGTGACTACCGCTCATCAAATTCATCACGAGTGGCGGCGTTTGCTACATCACAAAGCTGAAGTAAGATTTGTGGCGAGGCACGGATGAAGGCACACCTCATTTGACATTGGCTCATAGTGTTTACGTTGGCTTTATAATAATTTTCTTATTACAGGATCTTTTTCCCCAGGAAAATGGTGGAATTCCTAAAAGAACAAATACACGATACTGTAAACAATATATATGTATATTTCATCTTTTTAGGAACAGTTTTACTCGCAGCTAGGAGCAGGAGAGTGCTTAGATGAAACATCCTGATGATGTGGATAAAGTGAAGGAACTTATTTATGTCTCTTCAGATTTCTTTGCTTGCAGTACATGTGTTGTCCGTTTTCACACGTACTGCAAACACTGACACACGCACACCCATTTAAATCTATAGTGCCGCACACGTCAGTGTTTTCCACATGGACCGTGTGTCCGTGTGCAAAATCCTTAGACATGTCCTTTTTTTCCCAGCCGCATGGATGAAATGATATCCATGTGCCATCCGTGTTTCGTACCAGAATAGAAATGAAAGTTTTTCTGGTGTTAAAGATGTGCAAAGATAGACATAGATTATTAGCTATGAAGTTCATAGATTGAAACATGTTCGTATATTTTTCGGGTTATAAGTCGCACTCCCCCCCCCCCCCAAATTTGGGAGAAAATGAGGGTGCGCCTTTAATTCCAAAGGTAGCTTACCGGGGGAAGGGGCCACTGCAGGGTAGAGCGGGGTCACAGGAGGTGGTGTTGCTGCTTCAGGAGGCCGGTGGCGGCATGAGTGAGGCGGCGATGCTGCAGGCCTTGGGCTCTCATAAGATTTTGGCGCCGCTGAGCGGAGTCTCCTTTCCATTGACTTCTCTGCCGTGGGCTTTGGGTAAATGGCCGCCGGCCTGAAGCAGCGACTCTGCCTCCTGTGACCCCGCTCCGACGCTATCCTCCCCTCGCCTCCCCTCTCCCCTGGTAAACTACCGTTAAAACGGACCATAACACGTACCACCATTTTGTTTGAAAAATGTTTTTCCCTATTTTCCACCCCTTCATGGTCTGGTGCATCTTATAGTCCTTAAACGGCAGGATATAATCAGCGCTTCGCGTGTGTAGCTTACTATACATGTATTTAGCTAATAAATAATTGAAAAAATGGCTTGGGGTCCCCCCTATTTTTATTAACCAAGCAAGGGAAAGCAGACAGCTCTGAGCTAATCTTATGCTGGGAAAGGGCCAATATTCATGGACTTTCCAGCATATTAATATCAGCTCGCTGCTGTCTGCTTAGTCTTTGCTGGCTATTAAAAATAGTGGGGACCCCACATCTTTTTTAGGGTGCCCCCTTTTTTTAATAACCAGTAAAGGCTAAGCAGGCAGCTGTGAGCTGATATAAATAGGCTGCAAAGCTCCATGGTTATTGGCCCCTTCCTAGCATAATTAGACCAGCTCACAGCTGTCTGCTTTCCCTTAGCTGGTTATTAAAAATAGGAGGTCCCCACGCCATTTTTTTAATTCATTTATTTATTTATACATGTACCTTAAACTACGCATACACAGCACTAATTATGTATCTCACGGACATCTTTCTATCCATCTCTATCTTTGCATATCTAACACCTAAACATCTGTCATTTGTATTCTGCATTCTATTCCAGTACATGTCACACTGATGGTACACACGGATGACACTAAAGTACACACGGACTCATACATACGTGTCCAACATGGATGGCACACAGATTACAGATCTTACGGGTACTGTTTTTTCCAGTACCGAAATCACTGGGATGTGTGAAGGGGGCCTTAGTAGGATTTTTCTTCCTGCCTTTTGGAATCTGCTGCTTTTTAGATTTTTTTTTAGCCAGGATCATTCTGCGTTTCAGCTCATTTTCACTTTGAACAATTTATAAATATATCCATGCAACAGTATCCTTAGTTTTTAATTTTTCTATGCTTTGTTTAAATTTGTAATGTTTTTTTTTTTCTTTTTTTGCATAAAGCATATCCCGGAAGCTAACTTACCAAGATGACGACAACTAAGAGGCGTCTCCTCGAAAGTATCTATTTTTGCAATTGGAAAGAAAAAGCTTGTTCATTGGTTTTAAATATTGTCTTTGTGGAATATTCCTGTGATACCATATCAATATCCTAACTTAAAGGGAGTCTTTCAGCCCCAAAACCCATATTAAATTGCTTAAATAGTGATACAGTGGACTTGGCCTCTATAAAAACTATACCAGCAGTACACATTTTAGTGGCTGAGAAAAAGACTTCTGTCATATGGAAATGAAGGAGCTGTGTTGCACCTTTGGCATGGCTAAGGGCTGTGCACTCTTACTCCCCTTTAATTTTCATTCTGAACACTTATTCAGATTGACAGCGCTCGCTTGCCTGAACCCTTTCGGCGGTACACTCACAATGAAAGAGCCAGTGGTGAGAGCATACCTGCGCTGACACTGTGTGCACGCCGCTCAGTTCCTTCAGGGACAGTGCTCAGAATCCAATTTGAGGAGGGGAAACAGTGAAAAGAGCCTTTGGCCACACTAAGGGGCACCAAAGCCCACTCATTTGCATATGAGATTTAAGTCCTCTTCTTGGCACCTATGCAAATCATACTAACAGTATACATTGTAGTGTTTTATAAGTCCCCTATATATCTGTTTTATACAGACTTCCTTTGAAAGTTGGGCTTTCTTGTTTTATGTTTTGCCAAATCAAAAAGTTTGAGAAGTTAATAAATGTTGCACTTTCTTGTTTTAATTCCTTGATCTTAAGATTTCTGTACTTGCATCTATTAATGTAAAGGAGTTTTTACCTAATATCTAATAATGGCAATATACTAGCAAATCATAGGTTGGAGCCGCTACCAGAGGTTTACAACTGCTTCCTAGTATTATGGTGGCCTATTCTACCAATAATAATTGCAGCATCAGTTGCTGGAAATCAAATTCATTAGTGATAACCAATATGGCTGCACTTCCTGCCGACAAAGTTGCACAACTTTTGGCTACTGCTGTAAAATCATATTTGTTATGCGCAGGGCTGTGGAGTCGGTAAGCCAAACCTGCGACTCCGACTCCTCAATTTCCCTTACTCCGACTCCGACTCCCACATATATTGCTTATATTTAAGTGAAAAATTTATTGTAGTACAATGTGAACATCAGACATTTAATCATTTTTATGATACAATAATCAAGATATTTAGATAGGACATTTCATAACTTTCCCAAATTCCTATGAAAAAATATTCAGCACATTCTGCATTGAACTACTTTACCCAATTTAATATATATTATAGGAGTCGGAGTCTGTCCATTTTATACCGACTCCGACTTCACCAAAATGAGCACCGACTCCACAGCCCTGGTTATGCGGCCATGTTTAAGTTTTAAGTGGAAATTCTATAAAATATTACGAGAAAAAAAGTTTTAAAATTAATGTTAAATTGTTGCCTGTTAATTGTGATGCATCATCTCTCAAACGAGTCAGGTAATTTTACCCCAGGGTCCTGCAAGCCCTGCGGGTGCGGTGCAGAGCGACAGCTCTGACAGGGGACATCATCGGGACCTGATTAAATCAGGTCCCAATGATGTTAACCCTTTGCTATCTTCTATATGCCGCGATCTATAGTGATTGCGGCATTTAGAAGATAGTGAGAGGAGAGGGGGTCGTCCACTTACCTCTCCGACGGCCCCCTGATGTCTGACAGGACCTGCCGTTGTCATGGCAGCCGGAGGTCACATGACCGCCTCCGGGTCTGCCATGTACGCTGTCCTGCTAGGCTCAGCCTGCCGCTGAAGTCTAGCAGTAGACACTGACTGTGAAACTGTCAGCAAAGCTCTCATGCAATGCAATACATGTCTATTGCATTGCATGAGAACAGTGATTAGAAAAATAAAAATTAATGTCCCATACAGGACTAAGTAAAAATGTAAAAAAAAGTCTAAAAAATGTTTTCAAACTGTTCAAAAAAAAATCACAAAATAAATGAAAATAAATAAAATATTAAACCAATAAATCCGTATATTTATGCAAAAACAAAAAAATTCACATATTTGGTATCGCCGCGTCCGAAACAACCTGATCTATAAAACTGTCACAATAATTAACTCCTTCTGTGCACACCGTAATTAAAATAAATAAAAAACGGAGCAAAAAAACTATGCTTTTTCATCATATCACCAAACAAAAAGTGGAAAAAAATGCAATCAAAAATCAAAATGGAAATAAAAATGGTACTGCTAAAAACGTCATCTTGTTCCGCAAAAAAAAGCCGTCATACAGCTCCATCAGCCGAAAAATAAAAAAGTTAGAGCTCTCACAATAAAGCGATGCAAAAAATATATTTTTTTTATAAAATTGTTTTATTGTGTAAAAGCGCCAAAGCATAAAAAAATATATGGTAAGTGTAGTATCGCTGTAAACGTACTGACCCGAAGAATAACGCTGCCTTATCACTTTTA